>NC_051307.1:100879691-110879691 GCF_015220235.1 Choloepus didactylus
TTGTTATTTCTTTTCTTCTACTTGGTTTAGTATTGGTTTGCTTTCATTTTCTAGCTTCTTCAGTTGATCTGTTGGTACTTTGATTGTGGCTCTTTCTTCCTTTTTAATATATGCATTTAGTGCTATAAATTTCCCTCTCAGTACTGCTTTTGCTGCATCCCATAGGTTTTGGTATGTTGTGTTCTCATTTTCATTCATCGCTATGTATTTACCAATTTCTCTTGCTATTTCTTCTTTAACCCACTGATTGTTTAGGAGCGTGTTGTTTAACTTCCAGGTATTTGTGAATTTTCTAAGTCTCTGATGGTTATTGACTTCTAATTGTATTCCATTGTGGTCAGAGAATGTGCTTTGAATAATTTCATTTTTTTTTTTTAATTTATTGAGGCTTGTTTTATGTCCCAGCATATGATCTATTCTGGAGAAAGTTCCATAAGCACTAGAGAAGAATATGTATCCTGGTGATTTGGGATGTAATGTTCTACATATGTCTGTTAAATTCAATTCATTTATCAGATTGTTTAGATTTTCAATTTCCTTATTGGTCTTCTGTCTGGTTGATATATCTATAGGAGAGACTGATGTGTTGACGTCTCCCATGATTATTGTGGAAACATCAATTGCTTCCTTCAGTTTTGCCAGTGTTTCTCTCATGTATTTTGTGGCACCTTGATTGGGTGCATAAACATTTATGATTGCTATTTCTTCTTGTTGAATTGCCCCTTTTATTAGTATGTAGTGGTCTTCTTTGTCTCTCATAACATCCTTGCATTTAAAGTCTATTTTATCTGAGATTAATATTGCTACTCCTGCTTTCTTTTGGCAGTAGCTTGCATGAAATATTTTTTTTCCATCCTTTCACTTTCAATTTCTTGTATTCCTGTGTCTAAGATGAGTCTCTTGTATTCAACATATTGATGGTTCATTTTTTTTTTTTGATCCATTCTGTGAATCTATATCTTTTAATTGGGGAGTTTAATCCATTTACATTCAATATTATTACCATGAGGGCATTTCTTGTATCAGCCATCTTATCCTTTGGTTTATCTTTGTCATATATATATTTTCCCCTCTCTCTATTAATGTTCTTTAATGTACCTATACTGAATCTCTTTAGTAGTGAACCTTTCTCCATATCTCTCTCACCTTTCTTTGTTTCTCTGTTGGTAGGGCTTCCTTTAGTATCTCAAGTAGGGCAGGTCTCTTGTTAACAAATTCTCTCAGCATTGTTTGTCTGTGAAAAATTTAAGCTCTCCCTCAAATTTGAAGGAGAGCTTTGCTGGATAAAGAATTCTCAGTTGACAATTTTTCTCACTCAGAATTTTAAATATGTCATGCCACTGCCTTCTCACCTCCATGGTGGTTGCTGAGTAGTCACTACTTAGTCTTATGCTGTTTCCTTTGTATGTGGTGAATTAATTTTCTCTTGCTGCTTTCAGAACTTTCTCCTTTTCTTCAGTATTTGACAGTGTGATCAGAATATGTCTCAGAGTGGGTTTATTTGGATTTATTCTATTTGGAGTTTGCTGGGTATTTATGATTTGTGTATTTATGGTGTTTAGAAGATTTGGGAAATTTTCTCCAAAAATGTCTTTGAATACTCTTCTCTTCCCCTTCTGGAACACCAATGAGTCTTATATTTGGACATTTTAAATTATCTATCATATCCCTGAGGTCCATTTCAATTTTTTTTCATTTTTTCCCCATTCTTTCTTTTGTTCATTCATTTTCCATTCTGTCATCTTCCAGATCACTGATTTGTTGTTCAACTTCCTCTAGTATTGTACTATGAGTATCCAGAATCTTTTTACTTTGGTCAACAGTTTCTTTAATTTCCATAAGATCATCTATTTTTTAATTTACTCTTGCAATTTCTTCTTTATGCTCTTCTAGGGTCTTCTTAATGTTCTTTATATCCTGTGCCATGCTCTTCTTCATGTTCTTTATATCCTGTGCCATGGTCTCATTGTTCATCTTTAGTTCTTTGATTAATTGCTACAAGTATCGTGTCTCCTCTGATCTTTTGACTTGGGTGCTTGGGCTTGGGTTATCCATATCATCTGGTTTTTTCATATGCTTTAAAATTTTCTGTTGTTTTTGGCCTCTTGGCATTTGCTTAACTTGATAGGGTTCTTTTAGGATTTGTAGACCAATTAAAACCCTTATCTCTAATTTGTCAGATCACAGCTTTGTGGAGGACACTTTCTCTAACTAAACAGCAGGTGGCATCTGCAAGCCACCTAATCCCCTCAAGCCAGTTCTCCCCTACTTTGTCTTTGTGGTGAGTGGGCGTCTGAGTCTTGCAGAGCTCAATTGGTGTGCCAAGCTTGCATGTGTAGTTGGTGTTGCCCACCCTGTATATGGGGTGTGTGTCTGAGCAGTCAGGGAGGGGTGCGGCTCTAACAATCAAATCTCCCTGGTGTTCCTGGAGATTTAAAGGTGCTGCAATAGTCTAATCCTTCAGTTCAGTCCTGCCACAGTTTGTCTCTGCTGCTGACCCACAAGGCCTTGGTATTGGCATATGGCCCCTGAGACTTGTGAGTAGGTCCCTCTTCCAGGCCATGTACCCTCAGGTCCTCTGTTGAGGGATGACTGTGCTGTCACAGGTGAGCACCATCTCCCCAGGGCAGTTCTGGGCTGCAGGGCTGTGTAGGGACATTCCCAGTCTGCTGAAAGGACGGCTGAATGGGGCATGCTAATTCATGCTGCTCCGCCTTCCCAACTCTGGGACAACCAGCTGAGGGTACAGGAAAAGCTAATGTCCATGCCCAATTTTGTGGTGTGCATGTGTGTGTGTGTGTTGTTGGAAACACTTCCTGTCACACTGGGTTGTCTGGGGCAGCTCTGGGCTGTGGGGCCGGCTATTGGCACCAGTGTTCCCTGCCCACCAGCAAGATGCCTGTGAGGGGATGCCCCCTTTTCTTGGGAATTAGTGGGGTTTAGTGAATTTTCTCAGCCACTGGACTTATTGCCTTGTGTCTCAGAGCTCTCTTAGTTCTGCTCTTGTCTTGACTTGCCCAAATTGCAAGTCTTTGAGGCTTTCTGTATTGGGCTTCTTAAGAGTAATGGTTTTAGGAAAAAGAGAAAAAGATTAAAAAAAAAAAAAAAAAAAAAGGAAGGGCCCTCCTTGCAGATCTAATGGGCTATTGAAACCCTAAGAGACAAGGAGATTAGGGTCATTAAGGAATGCTCCAGGGAACAGAGAAACCAGTTTTTCAGACAAAGAAACTCACCTTCTGGATTTGCATATGAGCCTGACTCAGGCTGTGAGCTCTGCCCTTCCCCTTTCTATGTTCACCAGGATTTCAAAAAGTCTCTGCTTTTATTTTTGGGTTTTCCTTGCTGTTTTTGCAATCCCTATCTCCTCTCCACCGGGCTGGCTGCTCCAGGATTCTCCAGTATCTGGTCTCAGTCTATCTATGCTTGAATTTTGGATCTGTAGAATGAGTTTCTGATAAGACCCGCAACTGCAGCTCTACCTCCTTGTTCCCAGCACTGACAGCCCCTCCTCCCAGGGGACTGAGCCTGGCAGGGAGGGGTGCGGGTCCCCTGGCCAGGAAAACTTACAGATTTCACTGATTTCAGCTGTTCCACGTGTTCATGGGTGTTGTGTGAAGTATGCCCAAAGTCAAATTGCTGTCCAGTGTCTGGTCCATGCAGTTCCTGACTTTCTGAGAGTTAATTCTTAATTGGTGCAGAATTTCTGTTTGGGGTTATAGAAAAACTTTGGTAGTGTAGAGTGGTGATGATAACACAACATTGTGAATGCAGTTAATGGTACTGAATTATATATCTGGATGTGGTTAAAAAAGGTAATTTTAGGTTATATATATATATGTTGCTAGAGCAAAAATTAAAATGGTCTTTCTGTAAATCTACAACTTCTCTAAAAAATATTAGATAGACATGCCTTTAGCTAGACTGACAAAGAAAATGGAGACAAATAACAAAAATCCAAAATGAAACCGGTGGCTTTGTTACTGACCTTACAGAAATAAAAAAGGATTATAAAAGAATGTCATGAACAATTGTACACAAACAAATTAGATAACCTAGATGAAATGGACAAATTCCTTGAAATACACAATTACCTAAATTGTCTCAAGAAGAAATAGACCTATAACGAGTAAAGGGAACTAATCAGTAGTCAAATCCTCCCCAACAGAGAAAACTCTAGATCAGATGGATTCACAGGTGAGTTTTACCAAATATTCAAAATAGAATTGACACCAATCTTTCTCAAGCTCTTGCAAAAATTAAGAGGAGGAAATAATTCCTAACTCATTGTATGAGGCCAACATCACCTAACACCTAAGCCAGAATAAAGTATTGAAAGAAAAGACAATTACAGACCGTTATCTTTTATATAAACACAAAGGTACTCAACAAGTTACCAGCAAAGTGAATCTGCCTGTACCTTAAAATAATCACACAAATGATCAAGTGGGATTCATCACAGGAATGCAAGTCTGGTTCAACATGAGAACACCAACCAAGGTAATACACCATATTAATAAAATGAAAAGAAAAAAAAAAAAAAACACATACATACACATGATCATCTCAATTGATGCAAAAAAAAAGGTATTTGACAAAATCCAGTGCCCTTTCTTGACAAGAAAAAAACAACAACAACAACAAAAAAAAAACACTTAGAAAAGTAGGAATAGAGGGAAATTTCCTCAACATGAAAATGGTATATATGAAAAACCCACAGCTACATCAAACAAATTGGGGAAAGATTGAAAGCTTTCCCCTAAGATCAGGAACAAGACAAGAATGGCTGCTATCACTATTGCTATTCAACATTGTACTCTAAGTGCTAGCCAGAGTGTTCAAACAGAAGAAATAAAAGGCATTCAAACTAGAAAGGAAGAACAAAAGCTATGCGTATTCTCAGATAACATGATCCTATAAAGAGAAAACCCTAAAGAATCTACAAGAAAGCTACTAGAGCTAATAAATGAATTCAGCAAAGTGGCAGTGTACAAGACCATATACAAAAATCAGTGTTCCATACCCCAGCAGTGAACAATCCAAATGGCAAATCAAGAAAACAATTCCATTTTCAGTAACAACTAAAAGAATAAAATATCCAGGAATAAGTTTAACCAAGGATGTAAAGAATTTGTATATAGAAAACAACTTATTACTGAAAGAAATTAAAGAATACCTAAATAAATGGAAGGACATTCCATGCTGATGGATTGGAAGACTAAATATTGTTAAGATGTCAATTCCATCCAAGTCAATTTACAGATTTAACACAATTCCAATCAAAGTTCCAATGTCTTTCTTCACAGAAATGGAAAACTAATTACCAAATTCATACAAAATGCAGAGGGACCCCAAATATCTAAAATCTTCCTGAGAAAGAACAACAAAGTTGGAGGCTTTACACCTGATTTCAAAATTTATTACAAAGTTTAAGTAGTCAAAACAGTGTGGTCATAATTTAACTTGTATGGTCAGTTGATTCAAACACCATAATTACGTGGAACTTTGAATAGGAAGTAAGATCTGGTAGGTTTGTACAGGTTAGTGTAAAATCCCGATACATGCCAAAGTAATTTGGGCAGAGAATAAAAATGTATTTGCATGGTCCCCTGAAGAACTGGGGAAAAATGCAGAAATGTGGGACTTCCCCATATGAGTTATTAATGATATTCTCACTAACATTGAGGACTACCAGTTTGGGCAATTTACTTAAATTGTCTAAGATTCCATTATTTACTCATGAAACAGGGATAAATATAACTGCCCTGTAGAATTATTGCTAGAATTATGTAAACAAATCCATGTAAATTACTTAATTTTGTGTCTGGCTTATAGTGACAATAGTGTTAACTATTTCATTAATTACTACAAATATGTGGCATCTAATCACTGAGACGGAGTATAGCACAGAGGTCAAAAGCACAGCTCTGGACTACCTGAATTCAGATCATAGCCCAAACAAAATTTTTTTTGGATTTCTCCCATCTATATGATGGCACTACTAATAATATTTATCTCACAAGATTTGTATAGGTTTAAATGACTAAATACCTCTAAAGCATTCCAAACAGTGTCTGACACATAGGAATCACCATATAAATGTTTGTTTAATAAAATAAATTGATACATAATAGAGTAGTTTACATTGTATTGACATCGCAGCAATTTTATGTGTAATAGCCCCTAACTGGAAACAACCCAAATTTTAATAAACAATAGAATGAGTATATAAACTGTGGTTAAAATCATACGAACTACTACTAAGATAATTAAAAAGAACAGATTACTGATAAACAAAACAAAGTGGATGGGTCTCTTGGATATAATATTGAGTGAAAGAAGTCTGACAAAAAGGTACCTACGATATGATCCTGTTTATATGAAGTTCAAAAATAAGCAAAACTGATTTACATTAATAGACGTTCGACAACAGCTACCTTTTGGAGACATACTGTCAGGGGTGAGGCACAAGGGAGCCTTCTGCAGTTTTGTAAATATTCCATATATTAAATGATGTAATCATCATCCATAAAGCTGTACACCTAAGTTTGTATACTTTATATAGATAAATATTATACCTTGATTTTAAAAAGCTAATATATAATTTTACATGTCTTATATTTCACTCCAATATAACACCTTCATCCATCCATCCGCTAATATATCATTTTACATGTCTTATATTTCACTCCAATATAACACCTTCATCCATCCATCCATCCATCCATCCATCCATCCATCCATCTATCCATTCATCCAGATATCCATATTATTTGAAAGCATAGACTGGAGTCAAACTTGGACTCAAATCCAGATTCTGTGGCTGCATATCGTTACTTCACATAGAATTTCCTCATCTGTCAAATGTCTAATTTTTAGGGTTATTCTAAAGATCAATTGAGGTAGTGTAAATAATGTGCTTAAGGCAATGCCTGGTACATGGTAGGTGCTCAATAAATAGTAGAATGCTATCTTTATAAATGTTACGACAGCTATTAAGTATAAGGTATCCTGCTAGGCACTGTGGAGTTGACCAAGGTAATTAAGAAAAGGTTCTTCCTTCAAGAAGAAAACTTAAATGGTACAAAAATAGCTACGAACAAAGGAAACATAAGACACTCACCCAAGACCTACAGACCTGAGACAATAATAAAGAGTCTAAGGGTCAATTACAGTCAAGTTACTGTATCTTAGACATTCCAATAGTCTTAGTTTTGAACTTTTAAAGAAGATATAATTATGCACATGCTGTTTTAAGGATTAAATGAGATACTTTATGTCACAATACTTAACAGATAAAGTACTATATAAATATAACGGGTTGGTATTATTCTTACTATCCTAATTTAGCCTACTGTAAGGAAAGAAGAGTAAGTATATGACAACTGAGATATTTTTGATTCCTAATGCTTATAAAATTCCATTATTATTCTGACTCCCACAAAACCTCACCTTAACCATTGAAGATGTTTCATAAATCTTCAGTATTAAAATTGTGTTGTTCTTAGAGTCATTGTTCAATATTTTCAATTACTCTATGTTTAGCTTAGTACCACCACATTACCATTCAGTTAACTTAATATTAGAAAGTAATTTTGCAGTTTTGGATTTTTTAGTTGAAATTTTATAGAGATAATTGCAGATATACATGCAGTTGTAAGAATAATAGAGATCCCATGTACCCTTTACTTGATTTCCTCCCATAGTATCTCTGGTGCATTGAATTGTGTACCCTGGTTTGGACATGTTCTTGTTCTTGGTCTGCATTCTGGTGGATGTTGACCCATTATATACAAGATCTCTTTAAGATGTTCTTCAATTAATGTGTGGCCCAACTGAATAAGGCTGGGCTTTTAATCTGGATTATTGGAATCTTCTAAAGCAGAATGAAAGTCAGAAGGATAGAGAAGCCACAGAGAGCAGATAGAAGTCGGAAGTCGATGGAACCCAGAAGAGAAAGGAGAAGACACCATTATGCACATTGCCATGTGACAGAAAAGTCAAGGACCCCCAAAGATTGCTGACCAGCCAGAAGATACCATCCTTGGGAGGAAGTAAGCCTTCTAGCATCTAAAACAGTTAAACCAATTCATTGTGTGGTATTTGTTTTAGCAGTTAGGAAATTAAAACACTAAATGACCTTAGGCAAAATTACAGTACAATATCACAATCATTGACATTGATACTATCTATTGATCTTTATCTGATTTGCTATTTTACTTGTACTCAGTGTGCATTTAATTCTATAAAATTTTATCACATGTATGGGTTTGTGCACACACCACACAGTAAAGATTCTGAATGGTTCTATCACTTCCAGGATCCCTCATGTTGCCCTTTTATAATATAAAACACTTCTTCCTGCCAAGTACCTGCCCCCTTGGAAACCAATAATCTTACCTCCATTGCTAAAATTTCATCATTTCAAAAATTATATAAATGGAATCATACAGCATGGAACTTTTTGTAATTGGCATGTTCACCCAGCATAATTCCCTGAAGAGCCATTCAATTTGTAGTTTGTATAAAAAATTTGTTCTTTTTTATTATTGAGTAGGATTCCATAATATGTATGTACCACAGTTTGTCTATCCATTCACCTGTTGATGGATAGCTGGATTCTTTCTAGTGTTTGGCTATTATGAATATAATGATGAATATTCATACACACATTTTTATATGAGCTTAAGTTCTCATTTCTTCAGAATAAGTACCTTAGAGTACAGTTGCTGAGTTGCATGGTAATTTTAAGTTTAGTTTTTTTAAATGATTGCCAAATTGCTTTCCAGAATGACTTTACCATTTTATATCACATCTATCAGAGATTAAAATAAAATGGTCACAACAAGAAATTCTGATGAGGATGTAGAGAAACTGGATCACACATATATTGTTGGTGAGGTTATATTTGCTTTCACAAAGCACAAGTTTTAAATTTCGATGAAATATAATTTATCAAAATGTCCCTTTATGGAACATGCTTTTGGTGATGTCTGAGAACTCTGCCTAGCTCTAGATCTCAACAATTTTCTCCTATTTTTTCTAAATGTTTTAGTTCTACATTTTATATTTAAGTCCATGAACCATTATGAGTTACTTTTTGCAAGTGTGAGGCTTAGATTGAGGATTTCTTTCTTTTTTTTTTTTCTTTTTCTTTGCCCATGGATATCCGTTAGCTCCAATGCCATTGCTGAAAAGGCTATGCTTGCCCCCTTGAACTACTTTTGCACGTGGTTCAAAAATAAGTCAAGTGTTTTCCAACCCCTTTCCCAGTGTTTCTGGGTGGGGAAGGGGTTTTCGGATCCTTGGGGGACAAAGAGAAGTCTGGCTGCTTGTTGTGGCAGGGCTCCACTTGCTGGTGCTACCTGACTATCCTGATAACTCATTGTGAAGGGAGGACAGGTCTCAAGTTCATGGGGATAAAATGGCTTTCCATGTCGAGTCACTTATTGTGGCAGTAACCTTCTTGCTGGTGCTGCCCAGCCATCCAGTATCCCAATGATCCCCTTTGCCCATGGTGCCATGCCCACCTGCTGTTGTCAGTGGAACTTCTGTTCAATTTGCAGAGGGAGTGAGCCAACCTGGGCTGCCTTCTGTTGCTAAGTTGGGGGTTGGGAAACATTTGGATGCCTTTTTCTGTTGAGGAGGGTTCGTAAAACTTCCTCCAGTCTTGGGTCTCAAATCAGATAGGCATCTTCTCACTACCTTTCAGTAGTCTCTTTTGATTGCTTTTTGCATTATTTCCATGGTTTATAGTTGTATGTATTGGGAGGAGCAGGGATAAATGGGTGCATTGGAATAAGGTCCAGACATTGAGAATTATTTTTAAGGATCAGTATTGATTAAAAATAATGCATAGTAAATGGCCAATTTAAAATTTTAACCAAAAACTTTCCCTTGTTGATTAAGTGTAAATATCATACATAGTTCAAATAACTTTTGGCTAGGTCACTGACCAAAATTCTGGCAATGTTATTTCCTTCATCACCATTTGCCATGCAAACTGTTTATTCACTCAGTCTTTCCTGCATCTGCTCTCATTTCTAAAGTTTACAACGTACCAGAAAAATGTAATAACTCCTCATATCATAATAACAAGGGAATACAAAAATATCCTTTATTCTTGGCTTCTCCCATTCAATCATTCAACAACTAAAGATATATAGTGTAATTAATAATACCAGGCTTTAATAGACAGTAGTATACAAAGTAAATTAAGATGTGATCCCTGCCTGTATTTTAAAATTAGAAATAAAGACTATAAACAAATCAGAATACATTTCAATTAGGTAGAATGCATAGCTTATTTTAAGTACAAAACATTTTTTAAAGTGCTGTTTGGGCAAAGGCATATTTTTAACACATTCATATATATGCATGCGTACACACATGCATACCATCAAGCAAACTCCACACATAGCATAATATATACACATATATACACGTGTATTATATACACATATAATATATACACATACATGCACATAATATATGCACATCCAAATTTATTATATATAGAATAAAATATTCATGGTTTTATAATATAATAGTGCTTTGTCTGTAGAAGTCAGTGGCAATTTAGCATTAAATGTTTCTTACAAAAATAACCAGCAAATTCAAATGAAAAATAGAATGAAATAAGAAAAATAGGTTAAAAACATAGCTGTATATGTTATATTTCCATCTAAAAATCATTCAAGTTGATAAATTATTGTAGTGATTGGCCAGAATATTTATTAATTTTTTTATTCCTTCAGGGAAGTCTAGATCTAAAGAAAGTGAGAGATTTAATAAAGAGAAGATAACTATTCAAAATAATTTAATTTTTTATCTCACTTCCAAATTATTCTGTTTACATCAAATGCCAAAGTAACTAAATATTAATTAAGTGTTTTGGTACTTAAGCACCGAGAAAGTTATGCCTCTGGTTAAGAAAAAAATTTAGGGAAATAGAAAAATGTCTAATTGGCTATTAATTTGAAAATCTATTATTTTATTTCAAGTCTTCTTCTGTAAAATCCATAAAAGGCTACTTTTCAGGGACAGAAATTAAGATGATTTGAAGATTGATGTAGAACAAAACACCTGTGCTTGTATATCAATGCTGACAATTATAATCATTTTATTGATAATTTGTTAATGAAAAAATACTTGTTAATATTTATGTAATTCAGAATGAAGTTTCTTATAGCCTCTGCTTTTGGATTCCGATAAAGGCAATATTTAATAGTGGTCTTTTATAGCATTTTAAAGTGCTTTGGTGTGGTTTATAGTGTACTTTCACAAACAGATATTTCAGAGGAAATTAAGGCATAGAAATGAACTTGTCCAAAGTCACAATGAACCCAGACCCAAAGACTTATAGTCTGTGGACTTTTCATTTCACCACACTCTTTCATGGAACATTTATTTTACTATATTTCAAAATAAGGATATATGTTTGAATACGATTGCAGAAATATATTAAAATTTATTTGAATTTCTTTTTAACTCTGGAAACACCTTTAAGAACTCTCTAACAATAGATGCATTCAGTAATTATCATAAATAATCAAAATATGTATTAAGCGTTTAATGATTTGACTTTGTAATCGAGGCAAATGGCAGTGGCTAACAACACAGGAGTAGCACTGAATGCAGTAATCCATCCCCTTCACACAAATAGCTGCTGAAAGGCAGATGGAGGTGCCAGTTGTGTCGGGTGCAGGTGATTACTGCCCAGCCTGCACACCACCAGGTTGTTTTTCTCTCCACCAGAAAACTGTCCATTAACTTTCCTAACAGCCAAAAGCAAAAGAAGAGGAATTTGTGAAGTCACTAGCCCATATGGTTGGTAGTGAGTTAATCTGTGTCTGAGCAGCAGGTAGCAAGAGCCAGTCTGTCTGTTGGGGCTGTTTGTAACCCAGGGGCAGATCAGAGAACAGCAGGGAAGGGGATCAACTCAGGCTGCAAATACAGTCAGGAATGTGGCAGGAAATTATTTTTGAAAACACACTTTGCAGCATAAGGGACAGTCATCAGATGCTACGTGATAATCTAGCTGCACTTTGTATTCCTGATTAATAATACAGAACTTTAAATGTAGGTGTGAATTTAAGATATAGTTATAGATATATAGTTATTATGTGGTTTTCCTTCATATAGCATCTTGCATTCAAATAATTATTTCAAACATCCCTTATAATTAATATATGCAGGAAGTGAGATTTGTAAATTATGAAAAAAGATAAATTGCTTTAGATGAACTATGATAGAAAAAGTTGTAACTCTATCAAAGGTAGTACTGCCAAAATAAGTGTGCTGATATATAAACCATGAGAACATTGGGACTAGATAATAGTTCCATGGATGAAATAGCAAAATAGAGAGAAAAAGATGAGAAATAATTTAAGAATTGCATGAAAACCACAAGAAAAGGCTGAGGCACTCAGGACAATTTGGTACTGAGACTTAAATAAGGAACATGGAAATGATTGGAGAATTGAATGATAGTTATTAGCATCTATCTATCTATCTATCTATCTATCTATCTATCTATCTGTCATCCATCATCACCATAATCATTATCATCTATCTTTAGACTCAATGTAAGGTGAAGACTAATATCACCCTTTGTCATATTCTTGTGTTCACAGGACTGAAACTAAGGCATTCTCACATATGAACTAGACCAAGGGAGCTGCTTATACATAGTCTTTTTTGTTTCATAACCATAAAAATAAGCAACTAATTTTCCCAAAATTACTTATATAAAAGAGTCAGAACATTGTTGTCATTCTTTAAATATTGAAGAGAAAATTCCAAGAGATAAAAAGTTCAAAGTGTGAAGAGAAATCTGAATTTAACTGATCATTCCCTTAATTCTCTTAATTCCCATTAAGAGAGAAACAAGGCTGTCTCTCTCTTAATGAAATGATTTAAAAATTATTTATGATAACTTCAAATCATCTTTATCAGTACCCCTGTTTCAATAGATTGAAAACATAGCATTATTCCAATACAATATAAACTGAAAAGGGATATACCTGAAACTGTTGAACTGCAACCCAGTAGCCTTAATTCTTGAAGTTGATTTGTATAACTATATAGCTTATACTGTGTAACCGTATGATTGTGAAAAACTTGTGGCTCCATTCCCTTTACCCAGTGTATGAACAGATGAGTAGAACAATGAGGACAAAAAGTAAATGGATAATAGGTAGAGGTGGGGGGTATGAGATGTTTTGGGTGCTCTTTTTTACTTTAATTTTTGTTCTTATTTTTTTGTGTGGTAATGAAAATGTTCACAAATTGCTTGTGGTAATGAATGTACAACTATATAATGGTACTGTGAACAACTGATTGTACACTGTGGATGATTGTATGGCTTATGAATATATCTCAATAAAATTAAATTTTAAAAAAACCTGGAGCAAGGCCATCATAAGGATTAGAGCCAGGTTTGGAATGTGGCACTCAAGACAGAAAAGGAATGTTTTATTTTTATTTTCCTTTTCTTTTAGGGAAAAATTAATCAAGGACCTAACTTGTGCAAAGCAATGCTCCCAAACATTGCAAGAGATACAGAGATAATTAATATACTACTAGTCACTGAAGAATTTACAAATGAGAGAAATAATGTGTCTTCCAATGATGTTTACAACTAATGGTAAATGAAATAAATATCAAATAACAGAAACAGAGGGTTCATGTCTTGGATAAGGGTCTGAAAATTATTTTGCAATTATTTCAGACTATTAGGAAGAAATACTTCCAGAGAATCAAAGCTGATATATGTATGTAAATACATAACTTCTTTCATGCCATTAACTTGTGCCTTGATAACTTGAGCTTACGGCTCTTCAAGAACATACTTTCCAGTGAGGAAGAATTCATCGGGAAGGATCAAGTCTATGCCACATGGTCAGAATGTAGGTGACTCTGCTACCCTTATCTTCCTGTGTCTGAAGTCTGTAACCTCTTTAGCTTCAACGCACTGTGTTTCATCTTCAGTTAGATCATTGCTAAAATTCTAAAATTAAAATATTTACTATTTCTATGGCCTTATGGTTTGATCCTGGTTAATAAAAAGTTTAGCTGTTTCCAAGTGAAGCATAATTTTTCTTTCTAAAAACCTGGAAGATGCCATATTCTTACTCCTAGCACATAGTAGTTCTAAGATATTTGCTGAAATAAGGAACAAATAAGTTAGTAAGTGGTAGCTTACCTCATAATTTTCCTCTAAGGGTCATCTAATTGGAGATGCTCTTGGACATGGGCCTTGGAGACCAGCCAGGGTTGCTTCTCTCTGTTCCACATTGCAATGAACTTCCAACCAAATTTCTTAGAGTGATCAAGGAAAGCATCATAGAAAAAATTGGTATTTTACCTGGGTTTTATTTTATTAGATTTTTTAGATAGCAAGAGATGGAAGAGAGGTAGGGATTCCAGGTGGAAGAGAGATCAGGAACAGAAACACGGAGGAGAAAAATGAGAGAATGTGCCCAGGGGAAAATGCAGCTTTGTATGATGCCTAAATTTGTTCATAAACCCTTTCTGAAAATTTAATGCAAAGGTTCCATGGTCTATCAAATCTAAGGTAATGGTAATTATTGTAAAGAATCTAAAAATGGGAGGACAGTGGGCCCTGGCAGTGATGATTTGGAAAAAGCTTGAAAAGAAAAAAGGATGATAAGGTCAACAATAACAACAAAAATCAGGAATATATATCTACCACCAAAGGGCTTCATGGTATATATTTATTTTAACTAGTATTTAGTGGTTACTTAGGTTAACTAAGTTTCATAAGAAAGCATTAGTTTATGTCTTTACATGGAAGGAGCTTATATTTTATTAAATGGGAGGAACTTGCATTTTATTTGAAGATACACTTTTTTATGTAACTGGACAATCTACAAGCATGTCATTAACAAGTCATAACACAAAAATATACGTATATATACATATATATAGTGATTTATAAATTATTTAGCAGTATCACATTTAACAATCCGTATTATTGTTACAATCTTCTTCCCTAAATAATGATGACTCTCTTATAGACAGAAATTAAAAAAAAACAGAAATTGTATTTAATAAAAATGATGAAAATGGATATTTTTCTGTCATATAATCTCTTTGAAAGGCATTGATGTTTGCAGATTTTTAAATTACATTTTAAATTTATCATCAGAGAGAGATATGGACTTGATTAAAAGCAACAGTACTCATACCTAATTTCTAAAGGGAGTGACCTCTAGCTCATTTTGTTGTTTATTCTTTTAGTTACATCCATGTCTTTAAGTAATACACACATTCAGCTACTCCTAGATTTCTGAAAATGTATTGTCTATTGTCTTCTTGCTACAGCCAGTAAAGATTTAACACATTTAACCACCTTCTTATTTCCTCTCTCCATTCATTACTAATATAGTTGTATCACTATTTTAAATTTCTCTTTGGCTACCTTTTTATTATTGTGAACTATTATAGACATGGAGAGGGAATATACTAATATAACAAATACTTATGTGACCATTACCCAGTTTAATAAATGAAATATTGCAAATACAGTGAGGTCTTTTTGTATAAACCTTCCAATCATATTTTCCTTCCCTTTTCCCAAAAGCTAATCATAATCTTGAATTTGGTATTTATTTCCATAAATGTTCTTTACAACCTTTCTGTAATGTCTTATTCAAAATCCTTGGGGTCATATGCATTTTGAAATTCTTAACATCTCAGATTTTTATCTATGATCTAATATGAAACAGAGCAGACCCTGTAACTAAAATCTTTAATATTTCTATAGCCAAAATGTGGGATATCCACAAGTGTGAAAAACAAAGCTATAAATAACTTCATGTCATTTTGATAAGATTTTGCCACCAAATGAGTTCAGATAAGCAAAATTTTGCAGCCAATGGATTTAGAGGAAAAAAAAAAAACCTTCCAATTTTCAGAGCTTTTTAGCATTTTGGAATTGTGGATAAGAGATTATGGAATTGTACTAATGAAACTATTTCTAAATAAATCCCCAACATATTTATTCCTTACTTTGTCAACACAGAATATCACTCCACTCCTCATTCTGCAAAATGAGGTTACCAGAAACCCACTTTACTTCTGGTAGACTTTCTTTTGAAATTTCCACCTCTGAATTCCTGTCCCTTCTAGTTTGATGCAATTCCATTCTCTTCTATAACCTTAAGTGTGTTTTATCTGCTAAAAGTTGTTTATCAGTGAGCTGTTTTCATTATTTTGTCTATATGAACATGGTCATGCAGAGACACTAATCACATTTGTGTTTCTACCAATTTTAATTCCATTTTTGTTTCTTTGCATTATTTCCAAGAAACATATCTTTAATTTTATCCAAACTTTCTATCCAAACATGTTACCCATCAACTTCTTATGCGTTGCATTAAAAAATGACACCCCTCTCATGGGCATCACATTCTGTGTATGAGGTAAACATCTCTGGGTGAAATTTAAACTTTAGTGTCCATGACATCCACCTTCTTTTGTATTTCAGAAAGTTGTTGAAATATCTCATTTCCTAATGACTTCTGTCCTTACAATTTATTTTTGGAGTTTATGTTTTTTTTATTTTTTTTATTATTGTTTTATTGTCATCTCAGAAAGGAAAACACATTTATGTGCTAAAATACCATTTTGAATACGAATTCTAGTTCCTAGAATCCATAGTTATCTTATTTTGACCCAATAGGAAGAAAACACAAATGATTAAGACAAATAAAACTATTCTAATTCAGTAAAATTGTATCCTTGTTATACTTTTCTATCAGTGATTTGAAATAAAGTCGGAATTTCTGAGTTCCCAACTACATGACTAAGTTCAAGTTAAATTGGAAATTCATTAGAATCTATTCAGAAACTTTGTTTAAAGAAATTCAACTGCTGTTTTTGACTATGCACCTATATTTTCCCATATTTACTGCTTCAATGTACAGCCGTTCCACTCCCAACAGCCAGAACCTGCATGCCTTCATCTGAGAGTTTTCTTTGGTAGCTAAAGTCCTTTTGTCCACTCATGTGATAGTCCAGAATTGCCAGTGAACTAATGTCTCCAGGAACAGCCCTCAACAATAATTGATAGGAATTGGTATGTAAATACTTCAACTCCCCTCACCCTTAGATGGGATAACCCTAACGTGTGTTTCAACACTGGTTCCCAGAGTTTACCCACTAGGATTAAGCTCCAGTTGCCCACAGTGATAACTGGCTTGAAGACATACCCTTTGTTAGCTGCTTTCTCTTCCCTGTTATACTTTGGCAATTCCTACCAAAGTTTCCTTCACCTCCCATTTTCACTCAATTCCTTATCTGAGGTTCTGGTTCTGGGGTAAGCCAAACTAAGACAAGAAGCATACTGTTTGCCCAGGTCTTTTACTTAGCTAAGATTTATTGAGCAGGTGAGAAATTGGGGGGGGGGGGGGCGGGATATGGACAGAAGAGACAGGGAGGAAGGCTGTGATTAAGGGCTTATAAGGAAATAGCAAATATTTTTTCACATACTTATCAAATTAGTCCTCAAATGCAATTCCTAAGGAGTATATACTATTTTTTTTTTTAGTGCATTGGAAAGAGAAGTACAATATGAATAGCCATTTGAAAGGAATGATAGAAAGTAATCATCTTTTATTAGAAATGATGTCCAACTGGACAATATGCTTACTACTTTTTTATTGAATATTCACAGATGAAGGCAGTTTGGGAGGTAAAGAAAAATGTAATTTTATTAATGCCAGAAATATTAAGAATTCTGAGTGTTTTATACAGACTTGTCTTTACTTGGATGAATTGCTTGAATAAATTCTGTCAAAAATAAGTCACTGAGCAGAACCACTAATCTTCCATCAATATATCAACCAATTGCTATATTGATAAGAAATGGCCTAGGTACATGAAGCATGCAACATAATATGCTTATCTGTCTAACCAAAAGTCTTATTACTTGTCCTCTTAACATCTGTGAGCCTTTGTCTTCTTAGTCATTCCAAAGAAAAGGCATCCTCTTTCCTCAATTACTTTTGTTTGTCTTTTTTACTACTTTTTCTTTTACCATGCCTACTTCAGAATCAGCAGTTGCATTTTCACATGTGATATCTACATGGAAACTTTCATCTGTGGGATTACAAGTACCTTATTTTCTTTGTTTCCATTAAAATTATCCAAGCCCCTCATGATGCTGATTGCAAGGTTTTAGTTGATAAAATACCACTATTCAAAAGCAGCAAATAAGTTGTAGGCTGCTTTGCTGGTTATTGACTACAAGAGCCTATTGCCTATGTTTAAGCTTGAGTTATAATCTATTGTTACAGAATTTATTAATTCCACTAAAGCCTTTAATATAAGCTCATATTAATTGTATCTTTAAGCTTCATTCCTCAGCTTAGCAATGCTAAAATTTCATAATCAGAACCTGTACTGTAATTATAATTTACTTAGCTGGAATTTACAAAATATGTTGCCTCTTATGACTCTTAAAGTTGAATTACAAGTCAAAACTTTCGAAAGGGAAGCAAAGGGGCTTTGATCCATACATGGAGCATTTTATCATTTTATAGACAGTATCACCTCTAAAAGTGTGAGCGTTTATATTCCTGTGATGCTGTTTCTATGTGTGTATAAATGTTTCTGTTCAACTTTCATTTTGGAAAAAGGCCTTTGAGTTCAGTAATTAAACACTGGGAAATTTATTTAAAATGTTCAAATATAAAATCTTCTGGAGGAGAACTCCTTTTATTTATATGACACTTCCTCACCACCATCTTAAGTGTTAAAACTTTTCAGATGAGAAAAAAAAAATACCAGCTGAGACTCAGACTCAGTATTTTAACTTCACACTCAGACTTCTGCTTTACCATCCAGCTTGTCAAGAAGTCGAAATCCATAGCACAAACTCTTTCAAGAAAATGCAATTATCACTGAAAGAGAGACCAGGCATCATTTTATGAAAAAATCAAGGTCACATATTTGACCCCTATAAAATCATCTGCTTGCTTCTCCCAAGTCTTGTGAATTGTATTTTCTGGTTAAGAGAATGATATTGTGATGGTGAAGTGGTTAGAAAGATCATCTTCCTCAAAGAAAGGACAGTACATTTAATTATTCTGATCATTTCAAATGATATTTATTTAATCTCCCAATGTACTTAATGGTAAATGCATGTAAAAGGTACAGTAGAGGCATTCAGAAAGATACATCCAAAGACAAACAGCAAATTTGAATATGAATGGGATTTGTTTCATATTTTCTACTTTCTTTTTCTCCCCCTTTCCCACCAGAAATATGAGAGCAGGAGAAGCAAAAGCTGGCTGCATCATAGTGTATTTACAATTCAAGCTTGATGTCACTTAATCTGTTATTGTTGCTATTGATAATAATAATCAAGCTTGATGTCACTTAATCTGTTATTGTTGCTATTGATAATAATAACTATAATTTGCTGAATAGACCAGGCATTGTGCAAAACACACTACATCATTTAATTCTAATTTTCCTAGCAACAAGTGAAGAAACTAAGGTTCCATGAGATTAGATAACTTTTCTAAGGGTGTACATTGCTAGATAATGGTGTATCTGTGTTTTGACATCATCTTTGTGAGTTACACAGATTTTTGAATAGGTTTTCCAGAGGGAAATGATGAAAGTACTTACTTCTTAATTTATCATAATTATTAGTTAAAATAAATTATAAGGCATGGAATAAGCACAATTATTATCACCCTGTTTAAAGAGAGAAAACAGGCTAGTAGACAGACATGTGCGCAAATATTTGATAAGGTACAAATGCCACTAGAGGGGAACAGAGACTGTACCACAGTGTTTCAAGGAAGAAGACAGAAAATCATAAAAATTAGAGTGAAAAGTCAATAAATTGTATACCCCACTTTGGACATGTTCTTGTTCTTGGTCCACATCCCGGTGAGTGTGGACCCACTGTAAATAACATCCCTTCAAGATGTTACTTCAGTCAAGTTGTGGCCCAACTAAATCAGGTTGGGTTTTGATCCAGATTACTGGAGTCCCTTATAGGCAGATTGAAAGTCAAATGGAAAGAGAAGCTAGGAGAGGCTGCCACCTGCATTGCCATGTGAAGAAAAACCTAAGGACCCAAGGATCACCAGCAGCCAGTCTCAGAATGCCACAGTCTTTTGGGAGAAAGTTTTGCCATCTCCCAAATCATTCAATGAGGTTAGCAGTACACTACTACGAAACCAGAAAAACATACAGCTAGAAAAGAAAACAATAAACATCACTTATGAATAAATGCAAAAATTCTTAATAAATTTTTAGCAAATCAAAAATAGCAATATTTTAAAAGGATAACACAAATGACTAAGTAAGATTTATGCCAGTAATGCAAGGTTTGCTCAATATTTAAAAAGCAATGTAATTCATCATATTATCAGACTAGGAAAAAAAAAAAAAACTACACTAAATGATATCTCAATCAATGGATGAAATAAAAACATTTTACAAAACCCAACATTCATTCTTGTTAAAAATTCTCAGCCAAACTAGGAATAGAGGGAGCCTTCTTTAATCCAGTTAAGGGAATCTCTGGAAAATCCATAGCTAACATCTTATATAAGTATAAAGGACTAAATGTTTTTCCCATATACTAAGGAACAAGGAAAGAATTCCTGCCCTAACCTCTTGTATTCAGTATTTTCTGGAGATTTTACCTAGTGCAATTAGGCAAGAAAAGGAAATAAAAATTGTCTAGATTGAAAAGGAATTAAAGAATTAAAGAATTAAAACTCTGTTTATTCTCAGATGGTTTGACTGTCTATGCAGAGACTCCCACAGATCTCTAAAGCTTCTAAATTTAACAACATTTCAGAATATAAGTTCAAAATAAAAATCAGTTGTATTTTTATAGCATTGACTATTCAGAAATTAAATTTATAAAAGCAATACCTTTTCCAACAGCACCAAAAATGTGAAATACTTAGGGATAACTAAAAACCAAGTCCTCTTTATAGAAAACCACAGAACATTACTGACAGTTATTTAAGGAGATCTAAATAAATGGAAAGATAAACTGATATCATGGACTGAAAGACTGAATATATTTAAAGCGTCAGTTCTCAGAATGATGCATGGATTCAACACAATCACAATAAAAATTCCAGCAGGCTTTTTTTTTTAAAAAAAAAAAAATAGAAGCTGACAGCTGATTCTAAAACTCATACAGGAATGCACAAAACTTAGAATATGCAAAACAAGTTTGAAAAATAAGAATACATTTGGAAGGTTTGCACTACCTGATTTCAAGACTTATTATAAAGATAAACTAATCAAGACAGTATAGTGTTGACTTAAAAATAGACAAATAGATCAATGGAACAGATTAGAGAGTCTAAAAATAGATCCATATACATATGGCCAATGGATATTCTATAAAATTGCAAAGGCTATTCAAAGGAGAAAGAAGAGTTTGTTTTTTTTTAGCAAACAGTGCTGGAACAAATGAATATCTATTTGCAAAACAATGAATTTCCATCCATATATATCAACATTTACAAAAATTAACTCAAAATACATCATAGACCCAAAGTTAAAATCTAAAGCTATAAAATTTTTAGAAGAAAACAGAGGAGAAAATCTTTGTGGCCAGGGTAAGTTTTCTTAAAAGATCTTACAAATTTATAAGACCAATGACCCGAGGTAAAAGAACATGACATAGTTATGTTCTAATAGTGAACTGACATCAGATGTGTATACTTGCAGCAGTATGTGAAAACTTGACAGTTGCCTACTTACATGAAAGTTGCAACAGAAATCAGAAAGGAGGAAAAAAAAGATTGACTGACTTCAAGGTTGTATTTTTGTTAAACACTTTAAAAATATCTGATGACTGTAAACAAACACACTTAGCACAGATTACACATCTTTTCATAATATTTCATCTGCAACATACTTAAGTTTCACTACTAGCATTGATTAAGATGTGCTTTGTTATAGAATATTTTGCATGTAAAGTAAAAGAATATATTTTGTATAGAAATAATAAATACTTCAGAAACTCTCCACAAAATATGTTTTGAATGACTTCCATTTATTATACCCACAATGACATAAATGTACACACTGGTGATTGCTGTATTTATAATTTTATAAACTCAGGTTTCTTTCTGAACCACAGAATACAGAGAAACCATCCGTTCCCAAATGCTGGTCTCTCTTTATCCCAACAGGGGGGCTTCAAGCTTTTCTATACACGCAGTTATGGCTGTACAAATCTTTCCTCTCTCTCTAAACCGTTCCCTCCTCCCTTGAGCCCCAGTTCTTTATGAGGAGATGACTCATTAAGCTTTCTTCCCGGCAGGGAACTGACACCCAATTAATGAGCTGACACTGTTCTGAGTCCGCTCTCACTAGTGCAATAAGGCTCTGTTTACAAACACAGGCTGTTGTGTCTGTTAGGGAGGGTAAGTTAAAATCTCCCTGCTGGGCCAGTTTGTTCAAAATCATAAGGCTTCTTCAAACAATGTCTTTGTGCTTTGAATATCAGACATACTGCTTTCAGCAGGATGCAAGTCACCCTAATGGCAACATCCTCTTTCACAGGAAAGAAAGCAAGAGTTCATCTTGGATTATAAATAATATAAATAGTAATGTTATATTGCAAGGTTGTTCTCAATACTATCTAATGATAGATACTTGCTTACCTTTAAGATAAAATTTCAGGTTTGTAAGGTCTTATATCAGCTGAAAGATGTGGTTAAATCTAGACTATAATTGTGTTTTCCCCTGTTCACCTAAAATCCTATCTGCCCTCCTCCATTAGGCAAAATCCTAGCTAACCTCAGGCCCTAGCTAAAATATCACCTCTCCTGTTATGCCTTTCTTGAATTCTGCAGAGAAGGTTAACTCTCAACTCAGTGCTCCTCTAGGAGTTTGTAAATGTCTCTATAGCAGCATTCATCATATTATCCCTTTTTAATTCTTCACTAAAGACTAAGGTAGGGAAAGACCAAGAAATAGCATAGTATATGACACAGTAGATGCTCAACCTAATGACTGGGGTCTTGCCACACCTTGACAGATCATTTCAGTTTTGACTGCTTGCTTAGGATTCCAATTTTAGGAATATGGGCTTCCTACAGCTGTGCTCTGTATTTATTGGTACCCACTATTACTTCATCTTTATGTCTAAGGAAATCATCAGTTACTAAAAATGTGTTCTTTTCTACTGTTTGGATCCATGTCTTTCCCACTTAGCTAGTTAGTTATCCTGGTCAGCCATATCAGCAAATATGCTAACCAGCAGATGGGTATAGTGCTAGCTATGAGTCTTCTCACTCCAGCCAAGTTTCATATAAATAAAAGAACATGATTCAGTAAGTTCAAAGCTATGAATGACAACTAGCCTCCAGCTAGTTATACCACCTTGATCATGTATCTTAATCTCTGAATAAATGTGGCTGGAATTGAGAGAGTGAGCAGGAACAGAAAGCTGAAAGAGCTAGCAGGGTGGATAAGGCTTATATGCTAAGCCTAAGAAGTTATTTTAAGCATTTTGGTTTGTCTTTAACATAAGTACAATGTGAAGTAATTGGAACATTTTAAATAGGGGTGGACAATAAGAAGAAATTTATGTTCCTAAAAGTTAACTTGGTACATTTTGGAGTTTGGATTGGAGGAAGATCTAAAAGGTTATGGGAAAACCAATTTGGAATCTGTAGGAGCAGATAAGAAATCATGGCAGTTTGGGCAAAGTTGTTGTTGTTGGGTATGATGGGTGTGATGGATATGGAAAGATATGGTAAATTTGAGAGATATTCAGGAGATATTCAGTAAAAGAAGTAGGTGATAGATTTTATACAAAAAAAGAAGGGTGGAGAAGAGGAAAGTTTCAAGAAGCTCCTGGCTTTCACACCTTAATGGAGCTTGGTACCATTCGCTGAGTGAGAACACACTGGAAAAGGTCCGTAACTAGAATGGGGAGAGGTTATGGGAGGCAGAGAGCTAATGTGGGGAGAGTCTGTGTGGATACCTCAGGTCACATTTGTATATGCTGGATTTGAAGTGCTTTGAAGAAACCATATTGAAGTTTCAAGGAGGCAGTAGATTCTTGGTTCTAGAACTAAGACAAGAGTTCTGCACAGAACTCTTAGTCAGTAGCTAATTCATAGTTGAAGCCATGGTCATTGATGAGAAAGCTTAGACACAGAATATAAAATGAAAAGACAAGAAAATCAAAATGATCAGATACAGGAAAATAAAAGAGTTAGCAAGGGAGAGGAGTGGCCAAGAAGGAGGAAAACAACTCTGACTGTGTGAATCAAGGGGTGAGAGATTTTCAACAGGAAGACAAGAGATAAAATACTCAAATGCTGCTGAGAGATCAAATAAGAAAAGGATTGAAAATGCCCATTGACTTTAGCAACATGAAGCTTATCTATAACATCAGCAGGGGCTGTTTCAGTGGAGTGATAGAAAAAGTAATATTGGAATGGGTTGAAGAATGAGAGCTGAAAAAATAGAAACATTGAAAATAGGCAACTTCTTTCAATGGTAAGAAAAAAGAAGTGGCTTCAGAATGATCTTGAGTTGAGAATCCTCTTCCTTTTATTTTTTGAATGAAAGTGACAAGCATGTTTAAAAGTTTATGAGAAAAATTCATTTGTGAGACAATTCACAGTTCAAACTTCCTAGGAAGAGGGAATGAAATGAGATATAACAGTGGAAGAGAATGGCTTAGGAAAAGGAATAGTTTATTTATGGAAGCAAGGTAAAAGAAGGACAGTTAATAGTTCAATTATAAAAATGTGCTTTCATCAATTGTAACAAATTTGCCACATCAATGCAAGGTGTTAATAATAGGGTGATATATGGGAATCCTATATTTTAAGCATGATTATTCTATAAACCCACAATTTCTCTAATAAAATTTTTAAAAAGAAAGATGGGACAACCACAGATATAAATAAATTAATTTTTGTCATCAAGAAACCTGAGGATTTCCTCTGTGGTTATTTATATTATTTTTATGAATTCCAAGGTGAAGATCATTAGCTAACAGGGAAGGGACTGGTGATTGTTGGAGGTTGGAAGGAAGTGGGAATGATTTAATAAAGTTCCTATAGTGGTAACAAAAGGATTTGATTAGAACAGGAGATGATGCTAAGTTGATACAGATATTGCAGCACAGAGGCCCACTTGCATGGTTGATATATATTTAAATAGAGGTGTAGGCAATTTGTTTTTTATGCAATGGGTTTAAATGAGCCACATTTGATGCTGGACACTGCATTAGTCACAGGATCAAAAAGTGAATACATTAAAAAGCCCATTTCCTCAAGGATCCCATGATTTCAAATAAGAATAACTACTATTTATCCATTCTGTACTGACTCAAAATATTAAGGCCAGGATATCCAAGATATTTGATATTTCTCTGGGCATAGAAGTAAATAATGTAGGGAGAGAGACAATTAGGTATGGCATCTCCACTGGCTGAAAAGTGTAAAGCCTTAAAAAATGGCTTAGAGCTTAAGGTCATATTACTGAAAACAAACTAAAGACAAAGCAGTCTGTTTCCTTCTCAAAAATTCTGATATTGTCTAGGCCTTGGACACAGTGTTAATGATTCAAACAAAGATATATCAATAATTGTTGTCATTCTCTCACAAAATTCAAAATTATTTATGCTTGGCACTCTGTGTGTTGTATCATATCATCCCTGTAATAGCCATAATAGATATCTATTAATATATTTATTTTATGCAGACAAAAATTGAGGCTTTGAGAGTTGAACAACTTGGTCAAGATAATATAGCTAATCAGTGACAGAGCCAGGATCTGAATATAGGTTTTCAAAGTTTAAGACTCATGTTCTCAATCACTATGGAATATTTCCTATCCCTACCCTGAGGGACCAAATCTACTTGATGATAGATATGTACACATTTGCAGCTAGTATCAAGTAACAATTAAATACTCTTAGATCAAGCTACTATAACTAATAAACAAATTCAGCAAAGTGGTGGGGTACAAGAACATACACACAGAAATTAGTAGTGTTTTTATAGATCAGCAATGAAAAATCTGGAGAGAAAATGAAGGAAAATAATTTCCACTTACAATAGCAACTAAAAGAATCAAATACCTAGAAATAAATCTTCTCAAGGATGTGAAGGACTTATACACAGAAAATTACAAAACATTGCTAAAAGATACAGAAGAAGACCTAAATAAATGAAAAGAAATTCTGCATTCCTGGATTGGAAGACTAAATGTTATTAAGATGTCAATCCTACCCAAAGCAATTTACAGATTCAGTGCAATCTCAATTGAAAGTCTAACAACCTTCTTGCAGAAATGGAAAAGCCAATTATCAAATTTATATGGAATGGTAATGGGTCCAGAATAGCCAAAGCCATCTTAAAGAAAAAGAATGAAGTAGGAGGACTCATACCTCCCAATCTTAAAACTTATTATAAAGTGACAGTGATCAAAACAGCATGGTACTGACACAAAAACAGAAATATAAACCAGTAGAATCAAATTGAGAGTACAGAAGTAAACCCTCAAATCTATAAGCAACTTATTTTTGACAAGGGTGCCAAGCCACTCAACTGGGAAAAAGAGTCTGTAGCAGATAGTTCTGGGAAAACAGGATGTCCATATGCAAAAGAATGAGGGTGGGACTCTACCTCACACCATATACAAAAACCAACTTAAATTAGATCGAAGGCCTAAATGTAAATGGCAGAGCTATAAAAACTCCTAGAACAAAACATAGGGAAGCATTTTCAGGACCTTGTGTTAAGCAATGATATCTCAGGCTTTACATGTAAAGCATGAGAAACAAAAGAAAAAATAGATAAATCATACCTCATCAAAAGTAAAAATGTTTTTGCACAAAAGGACATTATTTTGAAATTAAAAAGACAACCTACAGAATAGGAGAAAATATTTGGAAATCACATATCCTAGAAGAGTTTTTCAAGAACATATAAAGAAATCCTACAACTCAACAAAAAAAGACAAACAACTTAATCAATAAATAGGCAAAAGACTTGAATACACATTTCTCCAGAAAAGATATACAAATGCACAAAATGTACATGAAAAGATGCTCAATGTCATTAGCCATTAGGGACATGCAAACCAAAATCACAGTAAGATACCATTTCATATCCACTAGAATGGTTACTATTAAAAATGGAAAATAAAAAAATGTTGGAGATGTTGTGGAGAAAAGGAAACATTCATTGTTGATGGGAATGTAAAATAGTTGCAGCCACTATGGGAGACAGTTTTGAAGTTCCTCAGAAAGTTAAATGTAGAATTACCATACCATATGCCCTGGCAATCCCACTTCTAGATATATACCCCAAAGAATTTAAAGCAGTAACTTGCACAGATATTTCCACACCAGTGTTCATAGCAGCATTATTCACAATTGCTAAAACATGGAAACAACACAAATGTCTATCAATTGACAAATGGATAAACACATGTGGTATATACACACAATGAAATACTATTTAACTGTAAAAAGGAATGAAGTTCTGATACATTTCCCACAACATGTTGGACAGCATGTTAAGTGTAATAAGCCAGACACAATAGGACAAATATTTTATTATCTCCCTTATGTGAGATAATAAGAATAGGTAAATTCAGAGTCAGAAACTAGGTTACCAGGGGTTGGGGTGGGGCTAGAGAATGGGGAGAATACTTAAACTGTACAGAGTTTCTATTTGGGTTGATGGAAAAGTTTGGGAAATGGATGGTGGTGATTGCAGAACTTAATTAACAGTACTAAATTATATATTTGAATGTGGTTAAAGTGGGAAATTTTAGGTTGTATATTTGTTACTAGAATAAAAATTAAAAAAAAAATACAACCTCATAGGATTGTACAGCACATACAGGGAGCCCTACTGTAAAACATGGACATTAGTTAATAGTATAATTATAATAATGTCCTTTCATTATTGTAACAAATATACCACACTAATGCAAGATGTTAATAATAGGAAAATATGGGAACTCTGTATTTTCTTCATGATTTTTCTGTAAGTCTAAGACTTCACTAGCAAAAAGTAACTCAAATTCTCATTTATCCAGTAAAGGATGAAGTTGGAGCTGTGAACAAACAAAGGATCCTCTCAGGGATCAAAGAGGAAGTGAAGATTGCTCCCTTACCAAAGGGAGAACACTGGATCTGGGTTTTGAAAAATGAGTAGAAGTTTACCAGGCAAGGAAACCAAAGGTGTTGTACATGCAAAGATAGAGAAGAAGAGAGAATGTTTAGGCTTAGATTGCATAGAGGGTGGATAGAGAATTGCTGATACCTGTTAAAGATGGACATACAAGCTGAGGCTTGAAAAGGAAATTTAACTTAGATCATAAACAATCATGAACACCATACCAAGGAATTGGGGTTTCATTCTTCCTGAATGTAACTATCAGAGCTGTTTAATGAAAACTTTAGAAAATACCAAAAGTGGTTTCTCTGGTTTTGTTTGCTTATATTTACCCTACTCCAGCCATCACCATTTCACTCCAAGTAACCTGTTGTACAATGGCAGGCATTGATAGCTCCTGAAGACATAATTCCTGTTTTTTTGTTTTGTTTTGTTTTGTTTTGTTTTGTTTTAATTTTCTAGAAAATTTATCTAGAAAGTAACACAAACCTGACATTTGAAACATGGTCCTGATGCTAGGATCTCACAAATGGTATGGAAGATATGTATGAGCTACACTAATTCTGATGCAAGAGGGTGCACATGCTTTAAGGTTAGTGAGTCATGGAAACGCATAATAAGTGCAAAGAGCATGGAAACCAGGATTAGATCTAGATTCTAATCCAACATTAGCTCTCAAAATTTGTGTAATTCTGAAGAAAGTGCTTTGTAAATAGAATGGCAATCACAACTAATACAATGATTACAATATGGTAAATGATCAGTAAATATTCATTATGGAAACTTTCTTTGGATAAACACATGGTGGTACATCCATGTCGAAGAGTATCATTGAGCTATTTCATTGAGAAATGAGCTACCAAGTTACAAAAAGACATGAGGAATCTTAAATGCATATTGCTAAGTGAAAAAAACCATTCTGAAAAGGCTGCAGACCTTATGATCCTAATTACATGACGTTCTGGAAAAGGCAATCTATAATGACAGTAAAAATAACAGTGATTGCTGAGGGGTCAGGGGGGTAAGGGAAGGACAAATAGGTGGAACATAGGGCATTTTTAGGGCAGCAAAACTATTCTGTATAATATTATGATGCTGGGTACATGATGTGCATTTATCAAACACATAGAACCATACAACAGGAAGAGTGAACACTAAAGTAAACTATAGAATTTAGTTAACAACAATTCATCAGTTTTGGTTCAACAATTGCAACAAATTGCACCAAATTAATACAAGATGTTACTAGGATAAACTGTGTGGAGGGGTGGGGAGAGGGATTATTTAGGAACTCTGTTCTTCCTGCATAATTTTTCTGTAAACCTAAAACTGCTATAAAAATAAAATACATTTTTAAAATGTTTCTTAAAAGATGGAAAACTGTTGATGTCATTGAGGATGAAAGAAGGAAAATCAGAAGATAAGACATAGAGATAGGGATGTGCAAGGTTACAAGTAACTGAGAGATGGAGTAGAGAAAAATACAAGTAGAGTCAGATATGCCCAGAAAAGATTTGAAACACTATGGCACAATGGAGAGAACACTGCATTTTCCATTGGGCCACTCTGACATATTTCTACCTTGAACAATTAAGCACTCTTCTGAAATTTAGTTTGTTGACTTGTAAAACATACGTGTTCTGCAAAATCGTCCAGTAGTATTTTAGTTTAACATCCATATTTCTACCAACATTCTGTTCAGGATGAATTATGTATTCTCTAAGGAGATATAAACTTTCTCTATAGCTCTCACTCATTTTTGAGCCCTTACAATTCTTCCAGCCTCTACCCATTACCCAATTCCAAAGCTGTTTCCACATTTTTGGTATTTGCAATAGCGGCACCTCCCTCTCCTGGTACCAAAGTCTGCTTTAGTTTCCTTGCTGTTCAAGCAAATATGATTCAATGGACTGGCTTAAACGATGGAATTTATTAGCTTACAAGTTTGAGACTAGGAAGAAGTCCAAATCAAATAGTTATCCAAGTGATGCTTTCTTTCTGAAGATTGCCATTCTGGGGCTGGCTGCCAGTGATCTCTGTTCCTTGGCTCCTCTGTCACATGGCAATGCATATGGCAGCCTCTCCTAGCCTCTCCCTTCTCTTCCAGTTTCTGTTGACCTTCAGCTCTTCCTTCCCGTGGCTTTCTGTCTTGCTCTCTTTCATTCTGCTTATAAAGGACTCCAGTAATAGCATTAAGACCCATCCTGAATGAGGTAGGCCATACCTTAACTCAAATAACAGACTTGATAAGAATTACTGGCACATATCTTACACTGAGCAACTATATGATACTCCCATGCGTATCGATCACTTGCACATCCACAGCCTATCATATATTGGACGACTGACCTCACTCTATCGTTTAACCATTGGTGATAAAGTTTTGCCACTGGATCAGTGATGAAGAGTTCTTTAGTACTAAAATGGTACATAAATTTGAGACTTGAATAGAAAAGTACACTACCAAGCAAACAGAGTGGGTGTCAAATGACAGCAGTAAAGTTGCTGTTAGCTCCTGTTAACTCCAGAATTGCCCAGATTCACCATGTGTATTTTATATTAAAGACTTTTGAAATCTTCCAGAAAAGAAAGTCCTTTTAACTTTAATTCAGACTTTCACAAACTTATTTGACCACTGATCCACTTTTATTATGGAATACTTATTAAAGCTCAGTGGAATGCTAATATGGTACATTATGGTATGTTGAGTCCAACTGGTTAAATTTATGGGCCTGGGCTCCAGTGATCTGAAAACTTTACTGGGACTGGAAGATCAGCTTCTACAATGGCTGTTGGTAGAAGGCCTCACTTCCTCATTACATGGCCCTGGCCACAAGGTTTCCTGAGTGTCCCGATGACCTGGCAACTAGCTTCCTCCAGAGGGAGTGATCCAAGAGAGATAGCAAGGGAGATGCCACAGTGTTTTTCATGAACTAGTCTTTGGAGTGACCCACACAGTCATTTCTGCAACATTGTTTGTTCAAAGTAAGACACTAAGTACAGCCACCACTCAAAGGAAGGGACATTAAAGAACATTGACTAGAGTATCAAAGGAGCAGTTAACATATTTTTAAATCACTGTACTGACTTTTTGAGAATAGGTAGGGAAGATCAGAACCTTGCCTGCTCAGTCACCTCCTTGTTCCTCACTGCATCATTAAAGTTTCATTATGGAAATAATGGAGCTGCCTCAAAAAGAGTGGTAAAACCATTACTAGCCTAGATAATTCTTAATTTAGAAAACATTGCAAGTAAATATGATATGTATCTTCTTTTACCGAGAATGTAATTTTTGTGAATCCTGGAAAACTCTACAGAGAAAGACTCCATTCCTTTGCATACCATAGAAAATATAATTTGATAGTTCTATTTTAATTCTCAATTTAATGAAAATTCTACAAGTGATGAGGTTTTTTTAATTCAGAGACAATTGAGAGATATAGGAAACTGGAATTTAATAGTGGCTCCTTATGCTAAGTCTTAAAACCAGGAAACATTTTCAGAGCAAGTTTAGATTCTCTTATTTGCAGATTACAGTAATAATATGATTTATTTATTTTCACAAGAATATTGAATATCTTATACAATTCTCCAAAAAAATGTAAATATACAAATATAACTCTTCATACAAGAAACATGTAACAGACAGAAATTCTGGGTCTTGGACGTGAATATATGAAGTTGTGCGAGTCATATCACATTCATTAACCTGGTTCTTTTTTTGTAAAAATAAAATATATTATTGAATTAGACATTCTAAAAACCCTTTGGTGCCAATACTCTAGTTCTAAAATTCCTGCTTCTAGTACAAAGTAAATATTGGTAAAATCTCAAAATCTCAATGCTATGAGATTCTCTAAGGTGACAAATGAAAGTTTTTAAATGAATCAAAATGAAGGAGACGATATTCAGGAAAGGATTTTTTTGAAACTCACCAGTTATATGCAAAATATATAATCCAAGTATTAAGCATGATTCCAGGGAAAACACATATGTATTCTTAACATTGATCAGAAAGTCTTATCTTATTCAAAGTTCAAACACATACATTTCTCCTTTAAAAGAATCTATGCTGATTGAAATGGCTTAATCCAAATGATCAACCAAGGAAGCAAACTAAAAGAGTGTAGGTGGATGATTAATGTTTATTTAAATAAGAAAAAAAGGAGCCACATTATATACCCAGGGCCTAAAAATAATACATTATAGATTATCCTAGCTCACAATTCATGACAAAATCAAAGAAACAAACAACATACATATGTGGTTTTAGTGGCTGTGCCTGTTTGAACGTATTATGTTCCCCAGGAAAAGCCATATTCTTTGGTGCAATCTTGTGGGGCAGACATTTTAGTGCTGATTAGATTGGAATTCTTTGAGTGTTTCCATGGAGATGTGCCCCACCCAACTGTAGGTGATAACTCTGATGAGATATTTCCATGGAGGTGTGGCCCCACCCCTTCAGAGTGGGCCTTGATCAGTGGAGCCATATAACTAAGCTGACAAACAGAAGGAACTCAGTGCAGCTGTGAGTAACATTTTGAAGATGAGCTACACCCAAGAGGGACACTCTGAAGAATGCCCAGGAGCTGAGAGAGGAGCTGCAGATGAGAGACAGTTTGGAGACGGCTGTTGATAGCAGACTTTTGCTCTGGAGAAGCTAAGAGAGGACAAATGCCCCAAGAGCAACTGAGGGTGACATTTTTGAGGAACTGCAGCCTAAAGAGGAACATCCTGGCAGAAAGCCATTTTGAACCCAGCGCTTTGGAGCAGACGCCAGCCACGTGCCTTCCCACCTAACAGAGGTTTTCCTCCAGTGAAGGTACCTGACTGCTGATGCATCACCTTGGACACTTTATGGCCCTAAGACTGTAACTGTGTAACCAAATAAACCCCCTTTTATACAAGCCAATCCATCTCTTGTGTTTTGCATTCTGGCAGCATTAGCAAACTAGAACAGTGGCAGTTTAATTCCAAGGACTAGGACTTTTTTAGGTCTGATTCGATTATAATCTGTGCATGAAACATCCATCAGCTGATATGAAGGGCCTAGAAAAATGTGGGGGTTTTTTGCTGTCGTTTTTGTTTTTGCTTTTGTTTTTGTCTTACGTGCAAAAATATATTTAATACCCACTGTGTGCAGAACACCATGACCAAGTGGCACCAGTCAGCTAATCAGACCTGGAACACATGTAGTCCCTGGTGAAAAGCCATGCTTTGACCACATTGCTGGAGGTTTTTCAAAACCTGCAAGTTCTATGGAGAGATGGCTCCCAAATTCTACTCTAAGTGCAGGCAGGCAAGTATTGGGTTGAAGTGATCTTCAATGAATGGACCCTACCGAACCTTTTTGTTCTGCATGGTTTCTTTACCTATTGATCTAAAATAAATTCTATTTGTAGACTTGCTAGATCCTCAACTTTTTGGTTTAGATTCACTCTTTCCATGAAATTTAGATGCCTAAACACACTTTGAAATATATGAGAAAAGGTTGCACTTTTCCATGTCATTTTTTAGCAAATATATATTTAGCACATAAATTGTGCCAGGTATGCTGCCAAAATCTTTTGCACATTAACTCAATTCATCCTTACACCAATACCTTTGTTAAGTTAGGTAGGTCAGGTGTATGGATGAGGAAACCATTGCTTATAGAAATTAGCAATTTGTCCAAGGTCAGAACTTGGCTTAAAACCTTATGTCTATAGATCCCAAGCTCTACACTGTCCCACTTTTGGTCTTTCTTATTGCAAGATTCCTCTGAGTGTTTTGAGCAAGATATAGCGTTTTGGGTATTTAAAAAGTGAATTGTAACTCCTCCAAAAGAGAAGTGTACACAAACTATTTATAGAAAAATAAATAATCATATTGACACACACATTCACTCACACTCAACACTGACCATGTGTATTCTGTGCAACAAGAAAACATAAAAAGTGAGTCTATTGGGTTGTATCTGGATTAATAATTTTTCCATCTGTAAGTTAGCTAATAAATATTGTGAATTTGTCAATGACCACCTACTAAGGGTGCTATGTTTTTATATGATCACCAATGACATTTTAAATGAGCTATATCTATATTGTCTATACCACCCTGAGTAATTAACATAAGAAAATCAATAAGCAAAAGACAAAGATCTGAAACTATTTAGGAAATCTTTCAAGGGCAAATGTTTCCTGATAGGTAAAGTAGGTCTCCATATGCATTATGGAATATTGTCCAGAAAATTTAGAGTTTTAGATTAATTCTATGAAATTCAGAAAACAGGTCACTGAACAAAAACCAATGATATCCCCATTGTGTGGCTGATTTTGAGCATAAGATTTTATGTTACAGAGACTACAGCACCCTAAATATTTGGGTATAGGAGATGTGTACTAAGAACAAGTATTGTATACACATTTATGGATGATGGAAAAATTTTTATTTGGTAGAGGTACACATTTGAATACCAAGAGTGTGAGGGATTTTCCAGTTTATTGGACAGAGATAAAATTCACAGAATGTTCCAAACTATCCACCATTAATTTTTTGAAAAGTTTTCCTTTCTATAAAATAGAATAACCGCTTTATTCTTCCATTGGACCAAGTCATACATTAATCTAACATCTTCCCTCCCAATCCTGCCTAGTTCTGCCTTTCTTTCTAGGTAACACCAGCATAAATAGTGTACTTGCATGGCTGTTACTCAGGCTTTCCTGCAGCCCTAGTCTGAAGTCTTCTCTTATCCAAACTCTGATGACGATCACAGAAATAAAACATGACATCTGTGCCTCAGACCATTGTGCCCCATTTCAGGTAGGCCATGTGTTGTACCTTGGCCTAATATCTCATTTCTGTTCTCGCCACTGTGGCCAATTAAATGGGGCCTCGTAAGGAGCCAGTTGATTGGTCGTGTGCCGGCTATCACAACAAGAGCTTAAGGGCTACAAATCTCTGTTATTACCAAGCTGTTGCTGCCAGAAGCATGCTGATTCCTGACAAAAAGAATAGATTAGGATCAATCAAATCTCCCCTAGGCTTATCAGTGGGACTTTTAACCACACCGTCTACCTCAAACTTTCCCCTTCACCTCCTTCCAAACACCTACACAGCAGCAAGCTAACAAGGTGTCTGCCAAACCATATGTTCATAATTAGTTAACTTCTTGCCTGTCGCTAGAGGCACCACTGATTCTGCAAAAGCCCTCAAGGGTGTTGAGCATCCAATAAGACACCACCAACTAGCACTGGCCCCTCCCCTCAGCGATAGGAGAAGAGGCATACTTAATTCCAGCTGTGGCATTGTTAAGTGAATTAACTTTATCGTCAATTTAAAAAGCCAGCATGAAATCAAAGGAGACTCCAGAAAAGAAAAATAGAGAAAATGAAGGAAAAAAAAAAATGCTTGTATGTTAACTCAACAAGTCGGCTGAATGAAACTCAACTTGTTGGCTTCATTTAACCAATCACTGCAAAGCAGGTTTCTGGCACCGTTGTTACTTCTGGCATAATTCTTCCTTTTATTTCCCAGTTTTGTGGTTAAGGTCTCTTGTTACTCACAGAGGGGATTGATGATATAATTGTTTATGAGCCAGTGAAACACATTTTTAGGTAGTAGTGAGGTTACCCGGCAATAAGAAATTAATGTTAGAAACAGCAGTGTACGATGCTGGCTAAGAAATCCCATCTCAAGGTAAGAGAACCACATATAAAATTAAATTTACAATATCCTCTTTAAGTCTGTACATGTTTGAGTGTGTGTGTGCATGTGTTCATAGAAAGAGTGGGCAAAACAAAGTTTTTCAAAAAGTTACAGGGCAATGAGAATTTTAAAATCTTTTATTTTTGTTCCCATTGGCTAAAGAAGAAATGTCTTGTATTTTGAAAAAAAAAGTGCATTTTCATTAAATTTGTATATTTTTATTTAAATGAGAATCAGTTATGAATCATTATACTTTAAACAAAATTGTTTGTACAGATAATCCAATAAGTTTATAACTTTACTAAAATAAGTAAAAATCAATACTGAAAGCATATTTTGTCCTGGATGTTATTAAACACAATTTGACAATGCCATTTGCTGTTGTGAATCTTTTAAGATTATGGTGAGTAAATTTCTTAAAAAAAGAAATTAAGGATGCTTTCTTTAACTTTAACATTATAAACTATTTACTTTAAATTAATATAAATTAATATAACTAAGAATGACAAAAACCTAAGTTAAGCAAAAACATGTATTCTTAATACATACTATTTAAATGGAAATTGCTATAAAATTAAGAATGAAAAAAATGAAACGGTGTAAAAGAACTATATTCATGTTTTTATAAACAGCATTCAAGGGACCAAAAATGGGTATACAAATGTTCAAGAAGACACAAAAATTAAATTAAAAAATAAGATTTAGAATTTCTCTCAAAAAACTTTAATTATAAATGAAAAGTTATCTTATTACTTTAAACAATACTAATCTTATAATATTGTGTTGCTGTGGCTGAAGTTATCAGTCAGAGGAAATTCTGTTATAAAGTAATCTAAGAATTTTGTGCAATGAAAAGAATAGATATAGAATAAACTTTGCCAAGAACTAAGTATCTTCCAGGGGTAGGTCACTGTTCCTTACAAGTTAAGTGTCAGCTTGAGATCTAATTTCACTGTCAATCACATAATCTCTGCTGTTATATTAAATAACCACTGAGGTTGGCAAGGGACTCAGGGGTCTTGAGTAACAGATATTGTCATGATGCTATGTGGCTTAAAATGCATTAGGAAACAACTGATGTGGTTTGGGACCAGGGAATTATAAAACATAAGCCAAAGGGAAAATGGAGAAACCACAGATTGGTACAAGTTACAGGCAATTTTCTTAATAACTCCCTTTAAGGTAACATCAGACAAGCCATGTCAAGCACCTTCCCTATCCTACATGGAACAAACAAATTAACAGTCAGAGACAAATATTTGCTTTCAAAGAGAAGTTTTCATCTTAAAAAAATAATTCTCTATAACTTAATTGCTATTAAGCAAATAGCAACTTTTTAAAATACAAGAATAAAGTAACCTGCTAGTAAAATATCCATGGGTTAAAAACCTCCTTTTTCAATTTAGTCTCTCCAAATTTTCAACTTGCATGTATTTTAAATAAAAAAGTATGATTCACCTAAGTTCATAAACTTGATTTATAATCTTGATTCCATAGCCAAAGGTATTATTTACAATTCCATAGCAGGAGATTTTTGTTTTGGTTTTTTATTGATAGGAATGATTGGAGCTGCCTATAACATTAAGATTGGCAAAAATTCTAAAATAACAGACTATGATGGATTCAGTGTGTACCATGCTCCAACAAGTGTGATAAATGCAACCTTGAAAACCTTATAGTTTCCATCTGCAGTACAAAGTGTTTTAAAGAAAGCATGACTCCTTTAATAAAAAATCAATACATCCCTCTGTTTTGTTTTGCAATTTGCCCATTTGAAAAAAGGATAGTCATTTGACTGTTCTGAGCATGAGTCAGTGACTGGGTCACTTTTGTGATAGACATGTTTTTTTTTGTTTTTTCTTTAAGAAGCAGGCAAATGCCCTGCTTTCTCTTTTACTTCTTGCATCCAGATGCCAAAATCTTTGTGCATCTTGTGCCCATGTACAAAGCACAACTAGTCTCACTGCTATCAGTTTCTGCCCTTGCAAGATCGGCCCTATATTCATTCTCTTTGTTCCATCTGTCCTTCAAGGTGAGGTTGAGCAGCCACAAATATCTTATGTGACTGGTTCAGTAAATGCGGTTGGAGTTTGCTTCACAGAAGTAGCCATTCTAGGTTCAAGGGAATAGAATCTCATTTAGGCATTCAGCCCTAAGTGCATTGCTCCAGCATGTCTCATCAAAGTAATCCTGTCCTGCACTGGGGATTCTCAGCTGAACACCCAGATTAAAACACACACACACACACACACACACACACACACGTGCACACTTTCTTTCTTCATTGGCATACTCTTTTTTTAATGTATGTACCCTTGGCAGGTATACTCAGAAGAGAAGAAATTAATTACTGTTCATATATTATAAATTTAAAAACAGAATCCCAAAGATCTTGTTACTTAACAAGTTCAAACTCTTAACAGAAAATAGTTCCAGGATTTAAATACAGATCTTCTGTTTATTTTTAGTGTTCTTTTACCCAACTTATAATGTCTCAAACAGATATTATATAATACCTTAAATTTGATTAATGAACATTTATGTAGCATTCTTCCTTTTATAAAAGCTTTGTCATATTCATATTTACCAATAATATTATTAAAGATATCTTATCTATTTTACTCAAACTCAGTTATATGTGGGGTATACAGATGGCAGGAAAAAAATAGTGCTCAAAACTACAGGAATAGCATTTTGAGCAAAGCAAGAGAGAGATGGAGAACATTATGAACGTTATATTAGCAAAATTTCCATTCTTGTGTAGGAAATGAAACATCATCAATTAAATTAGTTGGTTTGTCATCTTTATACAAGCATTATCTAAGTGTGGGATTCTAGCTTATGTTTCCGTACCAAAACTTTGAAATGTCAGAAAAGTCAAAGAAGAATGCGTGCAGAGCCATACTTAGTAAATGGAACAAAACTAAAGTTATCCCAACACTGTAAGGTTATAGTCTTAAACAGCATCCTATAGACTCAAGTGAATGAAAATAAGTGTACAGTAAAAAACCTTGAGCTTTCTGAGGAGTGTACTCTGAGAGAACACAAATAGAATAACCCACAGTAGAGATTATAGAGCTAACGGAATAGAAACAATAAGTGTAAAACATGAATATAAATATTCTTAGAAATGTGTGGGAGGATGTCAAAAAAAGAAAGCAAGAATGCGTTGGAGATATCGGTTGCCACAATATAATTGTTGAAACAAAGAACTCAGAGGACTGGGTGACTAACAGAAGGGATACAGTTTAATAAAGAAAAGGAGGTTAGAAAGAGACTTGCTAACACTCCTATAGTAGGAAAATCATAAATGAAGAAAAGAACATAAGGGAGGCAATGATTAAAGCAAAATAACTGAGATTTCCCTACAGTTGGTACTCCACACAATTGTTAGGCATATGATATCAAATTGAAAAGCTTAGGTATAGTTTCATGTCTTCAAAGAAAGAAAATCCCAACACATAGAGACATCATACTGAAATGTAATAATATCAAAAATAAAATCTAATGGATTTTGAAAGAATAAGAAAATAATCTATAATAGAAGCAAAGAATCAGATTTATGTCAGCTCTTCTTGAAGTTAAGATCTGTTGGACTATTTGTTTAAAAAATAGTAATATGAATGCAAATTAACTTCTCCTTTTAACAAATATATTACCCATAGGATAATGGATGGATCTTTACCAGTTTTCTCAAGCTTCCCAAACTTGCTTTTTGTGCAACTTAAGAAATCAGATAATAATATTTTTATTTTTAAATGGGTCTTTACTAAATTGCATTAGTTTGTTTTCTAAAGAATGTCTTCAAAAAGTCCCCAGGGCCATCATAACTCACCTTTTACAATACCACCAAGCAAAAAAAAGTAGCTCAGATGGAAATAATGGCTTTCAGAATTCTATTCTCATAATTGCACTTCTCTTCCATTGGTTTCTAAGAGCGCTTCCCTAAATCTTAATAAATTTAAAGATAGAGGATAGAATATTCTAGACTTGATTGGTATTTAAAGCAACTTAAATTACTCTCATGCTAGAAAGTCATATTAATGCAAATTGTTATAATCGCTGCAACATTTCTTTCATATTTACCTTAAAGTATAAAGCGAAATCACATTTCTCAATCAGAATGTGGATTGTCATCAAGAGACACTTGAGATCTCTTATTTAAATCTCGGGAAGTCAGAAAAGCCTTTAGGAAGCCCCCTCTAGTGTCTGAAAGACGCAACAGCTCAATGGCAAGGAATTTTTGAGACACCACAAGGACGTGAGAATTGTGTTTGGCTAAAAGGGACCATGAAGATCATCAACTCCAATATCCTCTCTCTTTACAGATGGGAAAACTAAAGATCCAGAGAGAAATGGTCTCGTCTAAAGTCACACTGCAAGTCACTGGTAGATCAATAATGGACCTCAGGTCTCCTTACACCCAGTTCACAGCACATTCCCTGTGGACTTGGATTTATGATGAGCAGACCCAGCACAGAACAAATTCAGGGAATTTGGAGAGTGTGGGACTTTTTTTTTAATGGAAGGAGTATAGAAATGAGGGATAAGTCATTGGGATAAAAGAGAAAACAAGAAGGTTAGTAAAAAGGGGTAGGAGACCTGTGACCTCTAATTTCAGAAGAGGAACCCAGAGATACAGGGATTAGGATGATGGTTTAAGATTAATCATATTTGAAAGTTTATTGATGGATGATCAGAAATATTCTTAAATTAAGCATGTGGAAAAATATGAATTTTATTTGTAGCTTTGAAGATTAGGTCACTAATGAAGTTTAGCTAATGACTTCCCAGTTATTCAAATGTGTCATTTAAAGATTATTCTCTTATTCATGTCACTTGCCTCAATAGAGATTACCGTCAACAATGAAGAACATTAAAAAGTTATAAAAAGGCAATAAACCTTGATTTCCTGCTTTGCTCCAGTTTATGATAATGAACTGGTCTGAGTTTATTAATTTAAAAAGTCTTAATGAGATGTGCAAATTTCAGTCCCCTATTCTTCCTGCAGAATACACAATGGACAAGGCCTTTCTGGAGAAAGAACAATATCTATTTCAAGTCACCAATTTCAATCTTCTCAGTTACTGTGCCCTTAAGTGCATGACTTTTATCTGCATACCATTGCTAAGAAGTATTTTGCGAAAAATATCAAACTATTACCTTTAGTGAGTATTGAATGTGAGAGTGTGCTATAGGGAAAGAAATGTGAATCAAGGCTCTCACAGTATGGTGGGAAAAATACAAAATACGGAAGAGACGACAGGAACATATTGTTTAGTTGCTTTCATTTCTCAGCCTTTTCCACTGTCTTAATTATGGAATGTAATACTGGAGTGCTATAATGGATGTATTTCCAAAATACATACTGCTCTGTACTAGGGACACCTACTACATGATTTATCCCTTATCCACAATAGCAGTTTAGGAGGTGAGTGGAGCAAGGAAGACATGGCTTCTGTGGGACCTTAACAGACAGATAAAAATGTTTTAGACAAGAAGCTCCCGCATGGAACCAACAGTCTGAGCACTGAATTAAGAAAGTGTAAGGTGAGCTTGGGGAAATTACAAGTAAGTGGAAATTACACGTATCTGAGTTTTCCTGATACATTTCATAGGATGCAATAGCAAAACTCCTCAATACCAGCTTTTTTACTCATTAATTGAGCAGTTCTGTACCAGGCAAGAATGGTAGGGATTTAGAGATAAATCAAATGTGCTTGCTGTCATTGAATCTGGTGCCGTTTTCATCATTTGTCAAATTGTTGTGAAGTCCCTTTTAAAAACTGAAAAGACATCAAAGAAATCTCATCCTCATCCTAATATTCAATTCTCATCAGCATCGTAAACAAAGGCGAAAACCTAATAAGATAAAATATACTGAGAACAAAACTTGTACCATGCACTAGTCTTAGTACTTTATAAGCATCATCTCATTTTTACAATAAACTTTTGTCATTGGGGGCAGTCCTGTTGCCCCACTAGCATGATGTCCCAAGTATCAGAGACTTCCCAGCAAAATTTTTCCTTTATTATCCCTTTCAACAAGTGGTTGTAATTAAAATAGTATATATGATATTATGAGTTTTTTAATAAAAAAATAAGTGAATCTCATAGAGCTATACTTAGGGAAATAATTCTAATGGAAGTATCATTAAACCTAAAATTTTAGTGAAGATCTAAATGTTGTAACATATTCCAATCAGTGAAAAACTCTACACTGGTCCAGTAAATTTGATGCCTAGCAGTTCAGTACTTGGAAGTATCAATTGCAGCTCTACCCGTGAATACACACACACACACACACACACACACACACACACACACAAACTTGGACAAATTATACCTCTTTGAGGATTTTATTTTCCTCCTCTGTAAAGCACAGTGGTTTGACCAGCTGATCTGTAAGGCTGGTTGAAATGTAGAGGTGATAGTTTTCACCCTTGCCACAACTTCCTTTTCTTCCTCCCAAGCACCATTAACCAGAAGCATTCAGTCACTCATGAGAGGGTCACAACTCACAGAAAATTATTCTAGAAATGAGTACTCCAAAAGCACAGCTAAAATAATTCTTGCACTATATTCAAGTGGAGGGGATCTTAATAAGTTTTAATAGCTATGAGATACCTTTCGTAATTCCACTTTGTCACATTATTTGGAAATAATCCTCTAACCTTCTAGTCTTCACTCACTTATTCTCACCCTGCTTGCTGTCTATCTTCAGTAAGACATTGAATTAACTTAACAGCTCTATTACCTCTGATCCTTCCAACAATCTTGAGACTTACTTCCTTTATGACCCAACATTTCTACCACTCCTTTACTAAAATCTTCAAATCCATCAGTTCAATGACCTTCCTCTAAAACTTCTCAACAAACCCCCAAACACGGATGAATCCAAACATCCTTTTTATCTGACTTCACCCCTATACTGCTGATCACATAATTTAGTTAGTATACTTCCATGGCCTTTCTCTTCATCTGGACACTTGCGCTGATTGTCAGCTTTCTCTCTCACCGGTGTGACAATTGTAAACCTTTGTACTGTCCATGTCCTGTAAGGCTTCCATTCAAAACATCTAATTGCCTCCTACTTCGTGGAAGAAAATAGAGATTAGCAAATGGGCACTTCATCAATTTTCTGCCGAAAGTCGTGTCACATCAATCTTCTTCCACACTTTTCTTGTCATTCGTCTCTCTTCCAAGTCTAATCCCCAGTTCTTCTCTTGGCAGTGAATCCTATCTCTTTTTTGTCTCTGAGGGTACTTATTTTTGTGACAGTTTTTCTTTAGATACACTACATTCCATGATTGGAAGACGTGATGTTATTAAGGCTTTAATTCTTCCCCAAGTGATACGCAGATTCAATATAACTTCAATCAAAAGCCCAGTTGATTTTGGCGAAAGTTGACAGGCTGATAAGAAAATGTATATGAAAAGGGATTTTTAAGAAGAAAAATCTATAAGATTGCCAGACAATATAAAATTATAGTGATTGGGATACGGTGGTACTGGAGAAAAAATAAACCAATAGATTAAAGGATGAGAATAGAAAATACAAAAAGCACATATACAATCACTTGATTTATGACAATATTAATATTGCTGTTCAGGGGAAGAAAAGATCATTTCAATGTATATATTACTTAATCAGATATCCATGTGGAAAACAACTATCCTTGTCCTCTACTTCAACAAGGTAAAACAATAAAACCTTTAGAAGGGACTATGTAAGATGAACTTTATGACATGGGAGTAGGTGAAGATTTTTTAAACAGGAAACAAAAGAATTAATAATAAAGGAAATGATAAATTAGACTATTTAAAATTCAGAATTTTAGGATCTTAATAGAAATCAGTAAAAGTATGAAAGTAACACAGAGTGTGAAGATATTTGTATTTATTACAAAATAAAAACTCAATAAACTTTTGATGGCATAACTGTATGATAGATAAATTTTGGGTCCTCATTATATATTTGAACTTACTACTTTGGAAATTATATATTAGCTGCCTACTAACTGCCAGGAACTGTGAACTGGGATCTATGTTAAACTGTAGTAAATTCAATAGTTTTAGGCCATTGACACGGATTTCAGTACCTCATATGACTATCCTGCCAATTTTAATATTTAGTCATTTCACATAATCACCTTGCACAAACATTTCTTTGATGTGAATAATACACTGTGAAACTTCAATTCTTTAAAAAGGTTGTGAATCAGGGAGAATCCCATAGAGGGCAGTATGGTTTTAGTTGTCTCAGTATTAAATCCTATTTCGCTGTATAGAATGCAACTCTTTAAAAGAATAAAAGGTTAGGAGGGGGAGGACTTCTGATTATAAAGTAATATATGCTCATTGAAAAATCCTTGTTAACTATCAAAGTAATATAGTTTTAAAGTTATAAATAATTTCCAAATTCAGGTATAACCATTTTGGTGTTTATGTATATTGCATAGCTGTTATCAGATTGATTATATAGTTTTGTATTCATATATTCTTAATGTCATGTTATAAGATTTTTCTAGTGCGAATGAATTCTTTACACATTATTTTAAATGGATGGACAAAATTCCTTCATAAGGATGCATGTTCAGTTCTCAACTGAACTTTAGGCTGGTTTCATGTTTTCACTATCAATTAATGTTGTGTTAAACATATTTACTATATTCCCTCTTTATTAGAAAACTTGTGGATATACAGAACAATTATGCATAAAATACAGAATTCCATATACCACCCTATTATTAACACCCTGCATTTGTGTGGAATCTCTTTGTTATTATTTAAGAATGCACATTTATAATTGCACTATTAACTATAATCCATGGTTTAATTTAACATTCACTGTTTGTATAGTGCAGTTCCATGGAATTTTTAATTTTTTATTCTGTTATTATATACGCAACCTAACATTTTCCCTTTTAACTACATTCATATGTATATTTCAGAGCTGTTAATTGCCCTCATTATATCGTGCTACCATCACCACCATCTATTGCCAAAGCATTTTGCATTTCCATCCTTCCAAATAGGAAATCTGTATATTTTAAGCATTAATTTCCCATTCTCTATTGCCACCCCATCTCCTGGTCACCTATATTCTAGATTCTGACTCTCTGAGTTTGCTTATTCGAATTATTTCATATCAGTAAGATCATACAATATTTGACCTTTTGTGCCTGGCTTATTTTACTCAACATGATTTCTTCAAGGCTCATCTATGTTATTGCATGTATTAGAACTTCATTCCTTTTTATGGCTGAGTAAAATTCCATTATATGTATATACTACATTTTGTTTATCCATTCATTGGTTGATGGACACTTGGGTTGCTTCCATTGTTTGTCAATTGTAAATAATGTTGTTATGAACATTGATGTACAAAGATCTGTTCAAGTACCTGCTTTCAATTCTTTTAGATATATACCTAGCATTGGGATTGCTGGGTCATATGGTAATTCTATACTTAACTTTCTGAGGAACTGAAAAACTGTCTTCCACAGTGACTGCACCATTATATACTGTCAATAGCAATGAATGAGTGTTCCTATTTCTCTGCATCTTCTCCAACACCTGTAGCTTTCTGTTTTTTATTAATAGCAGTCATTCTAATAGGTGTGAAATAGTATCTCATTGTAGTTTTGATTTGTATTCCCTGACAGCTAAGAATGTTGAACATCTTTTCATGCGCTTTCTGGCCATTTGTATATTTTCTTTGGAGAGATGTCCATTCAAGTCTTTTGCTCATTTTTAAATTGGATTGTTTTCTTTTTGTTATTAAATTGAAGGATTTCTTTATAAATTCTGGATATTAAACCTTTATCAGATATGTGGTTTCCAAAATTTTCTCCCATACATATTTGCTTTTAAATGCAAGCCTTAATTTATCAGCACTTTCTTCCAAAATTTTCTTAATGAGCAAAGAGGCATTAATCTGTAAATATTATTTATATCTATCACCAAACTGCTTTACAGAAATTTGTACCACTTTATTCTTGTGTGACTGTAACTTTGAAAATATTGAATTATACTCTTAGTGCTAATAGGAAAATAATATTTCATTTTAATTTGTGATGTAAAAAAAGTATTGGTAAGAATAACAATAATAACTAAAATTCTAAAGTATCTCAGGAAAATGTAGGAATAGGTGGTGGTCAGAATGGAGTTTAAAGCATTTCAAAGTTCTCCTGGAAGGGTGCAGAGGAGAGTAAAAAGCAGGGGAGGTAAAACTATTTTTAAAACCTTATCTTCTCATTTTATTGAAGAAATAAAATGATTTCTTGAGGGAGATAGCAGAGTCTATGAGAGGTAGTATACAATTTAGTGTTTCAAAATTGGCCAGAATCAGCCTACCTAGTTTCAAAAAGCCTGTTCCTCCTCTAAATGCCTATGTAACATTGGGCAGATGCCTCAATTTCTCAATAGTAGAATAGTCTTAGTAATTATGTCTATCTTACAGGGCTGTTGTGAGGACAGAATTAGATAATATAGGTAAAGCGCTTAGAAAAGATACACACTGTGCACTCAATAAATACCATTATTAATATCATTATCTTTTCAGTCAAATAGTAGTAGAGAGAAAGTTGTCTGAGGATGAGCATCCAGAAAGGAAAGGCAACTATGAAATAATGGAGAGATACGATACGATTTCCAAATTAACAAGGTGACAAAATGCAATGAATACTGACTTCATCAAATAAACACAGATAAGGAAAGAAAAGGAAAAAATGTAGATAGCAAAGTTAAAAAGTGTACACCAAATGAATAAAAACATTAAAATAAAAAATATATTGTTTTGTCAATTATCATATAAATTAAAACTGGACTGTAATCTCCCAACAAAAGAAATAGAGCTTAAACTGATTTTTAAAAATTCAGCTCTATGCTATTAGTGAGAATCATAATGAAAAAAAGTGATTAAAATCTCAAAGTAAGTATAAGAGAGAAAGAGAGAAGGAAAAGGTGGAGAAGAGAAGTGGGGAAAGAAAGAAAAGGGAGGGGAGGGGAGGTAAGGGAAGAAAAAAGGAATGCATTAATGTCAGAAGGTAGACTTTAAGGTTAAAAGCACTGAACAGGGTATAAAATGGGCTGATAGGTAATGACAGAAGATATATATATATATATATATATATATATGAATTTGAGTAAATCTAAGTACTTTGTGAATTTTAACTCATTTAATCCTCATCATAATAACCCTGTGAGGTGGGTACAATTATAATCCTTATTTGCAGATGACAAAATACGAAAGATAAATAAGTTAAAAACTTTTTAAAATAAATCCTATAAAAATGATAAATTTTGTGTACACCTGATTAAAGACAAAGGAAAGGGAGTAGAATATACAAGACTGGAGGTAAGACATAACTACAGATTGTTTTTAAAGAATAATAAAATTATGCATGCAATTCTATTATAACCCATTTGAAAACCTAGAGGAAATGAATTATTTTTAGCAAAATATATAATTATCTCAAATAAAAAATATTGTGTGGAAAACTTGAAATGATCAATTTTTATAGAAAAATGTGAAGGACCACATAATTTCACAGTTTTTTTAAATCAAATTCTTAATGAATAAGTACTTCTAAAGTTATTTAAACATTATAGATAATAGAAAATGATGGAAATATCTCAAATACATTTTATGAAGGCAGCATGACTTAAGCAGCAACAAAAACAAACTTATGAATCCAATTCCATTTGTACATCTAGATATAAATATCATCCATATATATCAAAAGAAAAATATGATATGACCAAATTGAGTGTGTTTAAGTAATGGAGGTGTGATTTAATATAAGAAAACCTATAAACAGAGATGTTGAAAGGGCATTTGATAAAATTGAGTAACTCTTATATATATATAATAACATCAAATAAATCAGAATGAAAGAAAACTGCTTACACATAAGAGTTTATACGGAACCTAGATATGTCATACATACAAAAATCAATAGTTTGTTTCTTAATCTCTGAAGTATCTAGAAATGGAAATAGAAAACAAAATTCATTCATAATAGCATACACACACACACATATGAAAATACTTAGAAATTAGCTAGGTGAAATAGGACCTAAATGAAATTATACATATACATACATATGAGGAGCATGACATTTTATTAACATGAAAAGAAGTTGCTTGTTGCCAGATGAAATGCAAAATATTGCAGCCAATTTAGAAAGAAGCAGTCTAACAACATCTATTAAAATTATAAACCTTTGATCAGGCAATCACTCTCCTGGAGAGGTATACCTAAGCAAAAATCACCGTTACATAGGATATATGCATGAAGATATTTTATTATGCATGATTATAGAACTAAAAATGGGAAATAATCTGAACCTCCATTATGAAAGGAATCATTGAATGTATTATGTAATAGTATTTACTCAGTATAATAATTTAGCCAATAAAATATTTATAGCCAATGAAATAGAATGCATCAAAATTATTCTAGCTTATTTGATTCCTACAAGATATCATTGAATGAGAAAAAAGGTGCAGGTGAGTTTATATAATGTGCCTCCACTCTTTTGTAAAATGATATTAAAAATAGCCCTGTATGGTATATGCCTATGTACTATATATAGATGTTTGTGAGCATAAATTACGTAAGTGGGTGGATGGTAGGGAGGATGGAGAGGACAGGGAAAGACCAGCTATCATTATGGCTGCTTAACAAATATCCCACAATTTAGTGGCTTAAAGCAGTGGTTTTCAACTGGGGATGATTTTGACTCCAAAGGACATTTTTTATTGTCAGATTAGGGGTAGTGCTGCTCCTGGCATCAGGACAGGGATGTTGCTAAACATCCTACAATGCACAGGACAATCCCACACAACAAAGAATTTTGTCCAAAATGTCAGTAGTGCCAAGCTTGAGAAACCTGTCTTAAAGCAAGAGCATTTATTTTGCTAATACAGCTGCGATTTGGGCAGATAGGGATATCAGATGGGGAGGGCTCAGGTGGGGATAGCTCATCTCTGCTTCGCTCAGTGTCACCTGCTGTGGCTAGAAGGCTGGACCTGGAATCATGTGAAGCCTCTTTCAGACAAAAATTTTGATTTTGATTCTGGCTATGGGCTGAGACCTGAGACTGTCAGCTGGAACACTTTCCTGCATGTAGCCTTTTCATGTGGCCTGATCTTTCTCCTAACAGGTGGCTGGGTTCCAAAGGTGAAGATTGAGAGAGAAAGAGAGAGAAAGAGAAAGAGAAAGTCATATCACTTTTTTTTAATTTAATTTTATTGAGATTGTTCACATACCATATAATCATCCAAAGATCCAAAGTGCACAATCAGTTGCCCATGGCACGATCATACAGCTGTTCATCCATCACCACAATTAATTTTTTTTCAATTTTTAGAACATTTTCATCACTCCAGAAAAAAAATAAAGACAAAAAAAGAAAACTCAAATCCACCCATACCCCTAACCACCCCCATTATTGTCTCATAGTATTGGTATAGTACATTTGTTACTGTTGATGAAAGAATGTTAAAATACTATTAACTGTACTACATAGTTTGCAATAGGTATATTTTTCCCTATATACCCTTTTATTATTAACTTCTAGTTACAGTGTCATACATTTGTTCTAGTTCATGAAAGAGATTTCTAATATTTGTACAGTTAATCACAGATATTGTCCACCACAAGATTCACCGTTTTGTACATTCCCATCTCTTAACTTCCAACTTTACTTCTGATGACATACATGACTCTAAGCTTCCCCTTTCCACCACCTTCACACACCTTTCAGCACTGTTAGTCATTCTCACAATAATGTGCTATAGTCACCTCTGTCCATTTCCAAACACTGAAGTTCAACCTAGTTAAACATTCTGCTCATAATAAGCAACCACTTCCCATTCTTTAGCCTCGTTCTGTATCCTGGTAACTTATATTTCATGTCTATAAATTTACATATTATAATTAGTTCATATCAGTGAGACCATGCAATATTTGTCCTTATGTGTCTGACTTATTTCACTCAATATAGTGCCCTCAAGCTTTCTTCATCAACCTGTTTTTTTTTAAGATGGTTTTGTTCACCCACCATACATTCTGTCCTAAGTAAAGAATCAGTGGTTGCCTGTATAATCACGTATTTATGCATTCACCACCATCACCACTATCTATATAAGAACATCTCTATTTCTTCCACAAAGAAGGAGGAAGAGTCAAAGAAGACAGACAGACAAAATAAAAAGAAAAACAAAGAAAAAATGACATCTACAAAGCAACAAAAGGAAAGACAGAATTAAACTAAAGTAGAATAAAAAAGTCAGACAACATCACCAGTGCCGAGGGTCCCATACCCCTCCCTTATGTCCCCCTCTATGGGCATTTAAGTTTGATACATTGCCTTTGTTAAATTAAAGGAAGCATAATACAATGTTTTTGTTAACCATAGTCTTTAATTTGCATTGATTGTATTTTTTCCCCAATACCACCCCATTTTTAACAACTTGCAAGGTTGACATTCATTTGTTCTCCCTCATGTAAAAACATATTTGTGAGAGAAGATGGTGGAATAGAGAGGAGTGGAAGTTAGTTAGTCCCACCTGGAGCAACTAATAAGCAACCAGGAACAACTAGTAAATGATCTGGAATAACTGCTGAGGGACAACCATGACTGTCCACACATCATGCACCAACCTGGATTGGGAGGAATGCCTGAGAGTACAGCGTGTAATCTGTGAGTAGAAACTGCATACCTGAGCCAAAAGCCCCCTCTCCCATGGCAGCCTGAATTGCAAAGCCTTGCTGTGATAGAGAGCAGCACTCTCTGAATAAGCGAATATACCTCAGTTCAGCTCCAACTGGGGTTTTAATCTGCAAATGTGGATGGCTCAATTCAAGGCTTTTAGTGATGACTGACCTTGAAAAGCCAGGGGACTTCTCTTTCCCAGGAGGGGGAGCCCAGAGAACTGGGTGCTATCTCTGGCTGATGGGTGAAACTTGGGGCCATGGACTGAACTTGAAAGGGGGTTTTCTGTCCCTTTTTCTCCCTTTCTTCCTTAGTGGCTCAATGGAGAAAGCCTCAGCCATTTTCAGTATGCAGTGCCCTGCAGTGGAGAAAGCCTCACCCATTTTCAGTTCCCAGCACTCAGATCCAGACAAGGGTTGAGACAGCAGAATCAGAGAGGCAAAGAACCTATTTAAATGCAAGTGAAAACTCCCTGCAGGATGTATATTCCCTAAGAGGAAGAGGTTGTGCCAAGCTCTACTACCAGCCCTGCATTCAGAACCAGACCCCAGGACCTGGGGGAAAACAATCAAACCAGAAAAAACTTAAACTGAGAATTAAAGGGGCCACACCTCCTTACACCAGTTGGGAGTGACAGCCTGATAAGTGCCCCCTGCTGGGCAGGTTAGGAAAAGCACAATGACTTGAGGCATCACAGGGTGTGTCAATCTTCTAAGACACACCTGTAGGGAAACCTGGTGCTGAATATTTCCTCCTTCTGGGACCTGAGCCAGTTCTGATCTGGGAAAACCTGATTAGGGTAAGCAAGGAAACCATATGCCTAGACAACAGAAAACTACAACCTACACTAAGAAAAACAAAGGAACAAACTTACATTATGAAAAACGAAGGAACAAACTTACACTTCAACTGAGATACAGGAATTGAAACAACTAATGCTAGAACACTTAAAAAAGTTTAGGGAAGATAATGGCAAAAGAGATGAAGCATATAATGAAGACACCAGGCATAAATAAGATAGAAATTGAAAGTTCAAAAAAAACAACTGGCAGAATCTATGGAAATGAAAGGCACAACACAAGAAATGAAAGACACAATAGAGACATAAACATCAGATCTCAAGAGGCTGAAGAAAACACTCAGAAACTGGAGGAATCCTACACACAAAAGAACAGATTGGGAAAAGAATGAAAAAATATGAGCAGTGTCTCAGGGAATTGAATGACAGCATAAAATGCTTGAGTGTACATGTCATGAGTGTCCCAGAAGGAGATGAGGGGGAAAAAGGGACAGAAGCAATAATAAAGGAAATAATCAATGAATATTTCCCATATCTTATGAAAGACATAAAATTACAGATCCAAGAAGTGTAGCATACCCCAAACAGAATAGATCTGAATAGGCCTACGCCAAGACGCTTAATAATCAGATTATCAAACGTCAAAGATAAAGAGAGAATCCTGAAAGCAGCAAGAGAAAAGCGATCCATCACATACAAAGGAAGCTTGATAAGACTATGTGCAGATTTCTCAACAGAAACCATGGAGGCAAGAAGGAAGTGTTGTGATATATTTAAGATACTGAAAGAGAAAAACTGCCAACCAAGAATCTTCTATCCAGCAAAACTGTCCTTCAAATATGACAGAGAGTTTGAAATATTCTCTGACAAAGGACAGTGAGTTTGTGAACAAGATACCTGCTCTACAGGAAATACTAAAGATAGCACTACAGACAGATAGGAAAAGACAGGAGTAAGAGTGTGCCAGTTTTAATGTATTCTGTCCCCCCAAATGCCATTATCTTTGATGTAATCTTGTGTGGGCAGACATATCAGTGTTGATTAGATTGTAATTCTTTGAGTGTTTCCATGGAAATGTGCCCCTGCCAACTGTTGGGTGATGACTCTGATTGGATAATTTCCGTGCAGGTGTGGCCCTGCCCATTCAGTATGGGCCTTGATTAGTTTACTGGAGTACTATGTAAGCTCAGACAGAAGGAGCAAGCTTGCTACAGCCAAGAGGGACACTTTGAAGAATTCACAGAAGTGGAGAGAGTAGCTGTAGATGAGAGATGGTATGAAGACAGCTGTTGAAAGCAGACTCTTGTTCCGGAGAAGCTAAGAGAGGACAAACACCTTTCTTAGAGCAACTAAGAGTGACATTTTTGAGGAACTGCAGCCTAGAGAAGAACATCCTGGGAGAAAGCATTTTGAAACCAGATCTTTGGAGCAGACACCAGCCACGTGCCTTCCCAGCTAACAGAGGTTTTCCGGACACCATTGGCCATCCTCCAGTGAAGGTACCCGATTGCTGATGTGTTACCTTGGACACTTTATGGCCTTAAGACTGTGACTGTGTAACCAAATAGACCCCCTTTTATAAAAGCCAAACCATCTCTGGTGTTTTGCATTCTGGAAGCATTAGCAAACTAGGACAGAGAGGTTTGGAACACAAACCTCTCTATGATGCCATCTTGCCCCTTCACTTTTAAGACCTGACCTCAGAAGTCACACAGTTCTGCTGCGTTCTTTTTGGTTAAGTTCCACCTAGTTTCAACAAGAAGGAAGACAAACTCCACCTATTGTTGGGGAGTGACAAGGTTGTAGAAGCACATGTGGAAATGGAAATATTGTTGTGGACATTTTTGAAAGTATAATCTGCCACACAACCAAAGGAAAAAGTTTGCAGTAAAAAAGTGAGAAACAATTTCTTAAAAAATATTTCTATAAAATTATCTGTAAATGTACGTAGACATTTTAGAATTCCTGTTAAGGCTAACAATCTTACATGTTGGAATCATTTGTTTATTTTCTTCTGTGAATATTTGTGTCCATCGTCACATTTTTTCTGTTGTAGTTTTAGTTTCCCTATTTATTGGTGTATGTTCTTTTATTATTTATTACCCTCTATCTCATTCTAGAAAGCACATGAAGTGTCTTTCAGGGATGGAAAAATACAAGAAGCCGGCATACAAAAATATAGGAAAGAGAAGAAATTAGAGAAATGCAAAGCCTAAAAATTAGTATCGTAACAGTCTTTACCCTTTCTATGGGCAGGTATATGTTGATTTGACTCTACATTTATACAGCCAATGGAAAGAGGGAAATCTGGACAAATTCTCAAAATACAAACTCACTTTGGTATTAAGAAAAGAGTTGGTCAGGGTATGATTGGGGAACCATGAAGAAAGAGTACAGTATTTAATTAAATATAGTAATTTCAATGATGTATTTATAGTAGACACAACAAGCTTTACAGGTGCTCTTAATACACAATAAAGTTTTTACATGCCTTTTCCCTTTTCCTTTTTGTACATAAGACTTTTTAAATGTACTTGCACTAAAAATATCTTGAGTTTTCCCCTTTATAGAAACTGTTTTTATGGTTAGTAACTCTACCTGAAGCCAGAGTCCATTTTAATACTAAAATATGGTACTTTTAATATTATAAGTAACTTATCCTGCAAAATAATACTTAAGTAATACAATATGGTGAATATAACTAATTTCATTTCAAGAGATTAGATAAAGATTTCTCATGATACTTAGAATAACCAAAGAAAGACACAATAATCATTTTTAAAAATCTAAATTATTGTAAAATAAAAATGTATCTGACCAAGACCTCCTATTTAAAATGTAACTGCCTAACACACACTAAAGAACTATTACAATTACTAATCATTCATGAAATGAAGATTTTTTTATGGTATGGGAAGATTGGGTGTGAGTCTGGAGATTTTCTGGTTTTAGCTATGGATTTAACGATTGGTGGCTTTGGGCAATTTGATGAACCTCTTGGGTGGGTCTCAGGAGAGTAAAGGAGATTAGATGAGACAATCTCAAAAGCTTCTTTATAGTCTAAATTTTGTGAATCCACAGATATAAATCCTTGGAAATTATAGTGAATCAACAGAAAAGATGTTTTTGATTTTGTTTTAAAATGGGGTCTAGTATTTCATAAGGGTTGGGGACCCATAAATGCCCAAGGCATATTTGATTGAAAAAAGTGCCTCATTTCAGACACTGTTGGAAGGCCGTTATTCCACTCAGTATTTGGTGCATTGAAAACAAATCTATTTTCACCCCCCTGGTTAAAACCCTTCAGTAACCCCCACTGCTCTTAGATAGATATCTAGACCCTTCTTCTGTATGATGCCTGCCATATCTAGTCCCAACCTATTTCTCCTGCTCCATTACTCACCACTCTTTCTGTTCCTGGAATGTGTACTAGGGCCTTTGCATGTGCTTTTTCCCCTTCCTTGATGCATATTTCCCCTACTTTTCTTCACTGTCAAACTCCTACTCCTCCTTCAAGTCTGGGCTAAAATGTTATTTCCTCAGGAAAATATCCTTGTCACCTCCATCTACCACAAGCTTCCTTCCCCCAGGTCCAATGGGCTAGGAATATGGGTTCAATACTCCCCACAGTGCTTCTGAGCACTTATTACAATTTCAATTTACATAAATATGTATGCAATATTGCCATTGTTCCCACTCTAAATACCATTAAGAAAAGAGACCACGGCTGCTTTGTTCAATGTTTTATCCTCAGTACTTACATAGTGCAGTATGGAATGTAAGTGTGGCTCACTTGTGTTTGAATAAATGCCTACTGGCATTCACTAAATAATATCTCTGCTTTCTGGCCTTTGATGGAACATGTTCAGGCATGTGAACCTACCATTTCTTAAGGAAAATCATTTCTTTTTTGACAAATCCTTTAAAAGTACCTTCAAGTATTGACCATAAATATATAAATATGTCTCCCTATAATTGCTACCCCATTTTTTTTTGCTTCATCTAGAATATGTGATTCTTGAGGGCCACTAAATATATGTGACTTTCACTGTTCCATACATACAATTTCAACTAAAGCACAGTTATATTACAATGCAAAAGGAATAGTGCAGTCTGCTGCCTACACTGAAATGGCTAATTGAAGGAGTGCAGAAGATGAAAGGCCAAAACTTAGCTCCACAGGAAGCAAAAGTTATCCTCTAATGATTAGCCTCAATAAAACAGAAGATTCAGTGAACCAGAGTCTTCACATTCTCTTTCTTTTCTTTTGATTGAACTACTTTTTTGGTCTATATTTTTTTCCTCTAGGTTTTCTTTATTTTAATTTATTTATTAATATTTTTATCTGAACTAAAATGTTATCATCTGCTTTAACTGTATTGTTCAGTTTTCTGGAAAACTTGCAGTGGGTCTCAATTTGGAGTTCCCACAGGCTTAATCAAAGCATCAATGTGGGAGGAAGGCTCAACTTGGTGACCTGTAACTTTCTCTTGAACCCTGATAAGTTAGGACTCAATATAACATCACCCGTGAAGGTGCTACAGCTCCATATTTTCTTTTTCCCTAAAGCCTAAACCCTTAAGACCTGGGCAGGACTTAGTACAGTCTCTCACTAATGTGTTCCTCCTACTTTCCATGACTAGTGCAAAGGGCCTATTGACTTTGAGAATGGAGAGAAAGATGCCATAGGACTGGAGATTAGCAGCAGTTCTACTCTATACCAGCATTTTCACCCACTGCTGGCTCTTCCTGTATCACTGTTCATCTCAGTAGAAGTTCTAGTAAATCTCAGCAAAGGCAAGGAACTCCCCTGTCCTTTTAAAGATATGCATGGGAATTAATTAAGAAGACATCTAATCTCAAAAACATGTTGAATTGGGTTCTTAGTATTGGAAATAATTTTAAAGAGCATTTCTTCTTGTTATTCCCAGTATGAATGAAACATCTAAGACTACTGGCAATGAAGCATCTCTGTGAATTTCTCTAGAATCTAGAGTATCAAGTTTCACCTTACATAGTATTGAGTGTTAAAAATGGCTGTCTTTTTTGAACCAGAAAATGCCAACTTGTTACCTCTACCCATTGGTCCTCGTTCTATTCAATCTTCTCAATGATTTTGTTTTAATTTGAAGATTACAATTATACCCTATTTAATTTTCTTTATGAACACTATTTTCTATATAAAAGTAAAAAACCTCAAACTTCTTGCATTTTACCATCTTTTCATTTTGGTGTCAAAGACCCACTAAACCTTTATGGTTAATTGGTGTTGGGGGGCAAGGCAGTATTAAATAAAGTGCCTATTTTTTGTAAAGTGATGTTTCTCCTCTCTGTAGATTTGTACAATGTTTAAAATAGTTTTGGTCTTGTGAGGAAGAAAAAAATTTTTTCTGCCCCCACCCTCATTCTTCACCTTAAAAATTTGGATAAATGTTGAAACAAATGGAATAATTGTTTTAACCAATATATATCCAGACATTATCATTACTGTTCAAATTGCTTTAATTTTAACTTTGTTGTTAATTCACAAAAAAATATATAATTTCTGATCATCTGTATGATTTCAGATACATTTTAATAACCTTTTCTGACTATTAAAGCAAAACATCCTCCTTATAAAATTTCTGTAATGTACAGGAGGGTGAAAAGTAGAATCATAATCACAATATTTCTCTTACAAAACAATAAATGCCATCAACATATTGGTGTATTTCTTCTCTGTTCATTTATAGAAATATATTTATATGCATCTATTTTAATATAGATCACATGGTTTTTCATGTCAATTTTTTTCAAAAAGATTTTCTATAGATACACAATCCATATTATGGATATACTATGATTTATTGGTCCTTAATGTTGGACATTTAGATGCTTTTTTTACAAATGGTTTTTATATGGATATGGTGAACAATATTGTACATCATTTTTGTTTGACTTTCTTATTTTCAGAAATTGATTTCTTTTGTGCTTGCTGGCTTAAATTATAGGAATATTTTAAAAGTTGTTGAAACATTCTCATATTGTATGTCATAGATTTTGTGATATACATATACATATACATACATACATATATACATATATCTTTCTATTTTCTCCTGATTATTTCTATCTTATTACAAAGCATAATAGACACAAAAGATAGATACATGGAAATCAAAGTTACCTTTGTCATTTATAAAAGATTGCAGAACACAGCTTATATGTGTATTTTTAATAGGTTTTCTAATGTTTACTTTTGAATATTATAGATTTACACACCCTATTCATCGGTGACACTGAGTGGTCACACACCACTCACTCAACCAGGACAAAGCCTGTTCCTGAAAGCTTTCTTTAGGTGGAAAAGAGAAAGCAGGTGTCATGTAGATACTAGCATCAACATGGGGAAGAAAATTCTCCCTTCCTTCTCCCAATCTCACTAATCAAATAAATCTCTTTTCATGGGAATTGTTAAAAATGTGGAGTGTATCCCAATTTAATAAGTCAAGCCCTGGATTTGGGGGCTTGCCCTTATGAAACATATTCCTGAAAAGGAGAAGCTAAGCCTACTTAAAGTTATGCCTAAAAGTCACCCTCAGAGAACCTCTTTTGTTGCTCAGATGTGGCCTCTTTCTCTCAGCCAAGTCTTCAAATAATCTCACTACCCTCCCCCCTACATGGGACATGACTCCCAGGGGTGTAAATCTCCCTGGCAACATGGGACATGACTCCCAGGGATGAGCCTGACCCTGGCATTGTGGGCTTGAGAATGCCTTCTTGACTAAAAGGGGAAAAGAAATAAAACAAAATAAAGTTTCGATGGCTAAAGAGATTTCACATAGATTTGAGAGATCATTCTGGAGGTTATTCTTATGTATTACATAGATATTCCTTTTTAGCTTCTAGTGTATTTGGATAGCTAGAAGGAAATACCTGAATGTGTTGAACTATAATCCAGTAGAATTGATTATTGATGATATTTGTATAACTATATAACTTTTATCACGTAACCATGTGATTGTGAAAACCTTGTGACTGACACTACCTTTATCTACTGTATGGGCAGAGAGTAATAAAATAAAGGCAATAAATAAATAAATAAATAAATAAATGTGTCAGGACTGAAAATCCAAGATATTTACCTATTACTTCAAGAGTGTTGCTGCACCAGCTGACAATGCAGTTGATCAGCAAATTTCTTTGATCATCAAGCAGACATATTTCAAGGTACCACCAAGGCGGAGGGCACAAAATATCTCTATATCTGTTTTTCACAGTACATGTGTGACCCATTTAGTAGGTCATGAAATCATTCAGTTAGTCAAGGTGAACTTTTTTTAAAAAGGAAAATAAAATATAAAATATTTAAAAATGAGTGGAGAATCATCTTAGTTGCCTAAAATCTTTGTTTCCATCTGTAAAAGTAGGCTTCACTGCTTCCTCTAGAAGCAGTGCATTTATAAACATGTGCATTTATAAACAGAGAGAGAGTGATTAAAGAATACACAAAGAACAGCTGCTAAGCAAAGTTTTAAAAATATGCAACTTCTGTCAGTATGCAACCTGTTTTTCCCAATTGTGTTTTAGGGCACTAATCCATTTTGTAAAGAGCTTAGTCAATTTGTTTGCTTGTCTTTTACTGCCCTCTCACCTAAAAATAAAGCTATTGAAATTTATGTTTTTTTTGAAATATTGGAGATGATTTGGTTATGCAGTAATGATACTGCTGTTAAAGAGGCAGCAGCAGGAAGGTTTCTGGTTAGATAAATTAAAAAAGAATTAACTGCACTATCTTCACCATGGTCATATTTATCTACATTCATAGAAGATATTGTGGTTTTACTGTACTGTTAGCAGGGCACTTTAATATCAGAATGCTTTTGTTCTAATATCATTACACATTATTAATTTCATAACATTTATGATTCTTTGTATTTTTGTCACATTGTTTTAGAATATATAAATGCTTCCATTGACTGAAGGTTGACATTTTGCTTTCATTTTGTGGAGAAAAAAAAGACAGTAAAAAGCATAGTATGAGTAAAACTAATTTCATTAATACTAATTTCAAGTAAGGTTTTAGATTTGTTTGTAAATATGGTGATTTTGCCACAAAATATTGAGTTAACAAAAATTCAGTTAGCACTTTAACAAATTAGGAAAAAATGAAATTATAACCTCAATGTAGCTTAAAATGCTGTATTTGAATATATTTCTTTGTCTCTTTTTTCATGAAACATATCACATTATTTCAGTTTCTCTGATAATTACAGGTCTTTAAGGAATTGGATCTCTGTTGGCCAGTGTTGCTCCTATTACTCTCTGAACTAAACTTTTAGAAGAAACCAGATGGTGACCTTCTTATTTCTGGTATCTTCAGCACAAGATTGGATATCATGGCCAGAGCCATGTCACTTTTCAGACCTTTAATGCCTAGTCAGCATTCTATCCACTAACCTCTAGATCAAAAATCCCTAAGAGGAATTTCATGTACAGTGAAGGCATTGAAGTTTAATTTGTGAAAATACTGGTGCTCCTGAAAGCATAAATGCATTTTATTTCAAGTTATAGTTGGAATATCCTATCACTTGTATATGTGTATAGCAATGGTATATAGTAATAATAATAACCCACAATTGTAATTATTGCCCAATGCAGTTGAAGTAAAGTAATGGGGAGTTGGGTTATGTTGGCTTTGGTGTTGTTTGACTAGGTTTTCATGTCTCTAACCTTTATGGTGAAGCAAAGTAAATTTCACCATTTTGTATGCATTTTCATAATACTATTGAGATTATTTTATTCCTGTTTGGCCAGATAGGGTACCATAGAGCAGAGCTTCCCAATCAGTGACCAAGGCACAATAGGTTCCAGGTATCTAAGGTATTGATTCCTCTGCCCTCAGGGAAGCCTGGTAGGGTTTGGAGGAAGTGGGAGCTCCTAAGCCTTAACTATTTATTCAAGTTTGCTCAAATATTATGTTTAAGTGATACAGTCTGAGGAAGGCCAAGAAACAATGCTACCAAGCAGAGAAAAGGTTTACCTTGCTTTGCATAATTAATCCAGACCAGCATCCATTTGTTAGCTATTCCTCAAATATTATTTATATAGTTGATATTTGAAAGCTATATCCCTAGAGTTTATGTCTTATTTTCCTTAATAAAAAGCAGTCAAGTATAACTGAAAAATTAAGCATTCATTTACTGAGTCTATAAATAAAGGACTAAAGTTGGTTATAAAGCTATTAAAATAAATTCCTGGCTGAAACTCCAATGAAACAGTACCACAAACTTTTTCCTCCTGTATAATTTCCATTAGATCTAATGTGAGTTAGGCCCAAACTGAACGTTTCAATCCTTAATTTATCCAAGGCCCTTCTCCTTTCTAGCTAATAACCGGATATAATTTTTGCTAATTTAGTTTTCATTTCTGTTGCCAGAATTAAAAACTGACTTTCTTTTAACACCTTTTCTTCCTGTAGGAACAGTTTTCTTACCACTGCATAAGTTATTGCATATGTGAAGGTTTCTTTCTACAAAGCTGAGTTGACATGCAGGTGCTGGGTAGAAAGCAAGTCCCCATCCATATCAACATGATTGACCACTGCACATCATTCTGGAATTCTGAAATTCAAAAGCATGCCTCACAAACTAAATGTGTCATGGCTCTCCAACTTTGCTAAAAAATGCAAATGTTAAATCTTCCAGTGTGAAATATTTACTGCACTGAATTTTCTCTGAGAGTAATGCTTTTCATTACTTACAAAGGAAAGCAAAAATACTATCTTTTTTACTAGTTGGAGATTCAGCTTCTGAAGCTATGGGAAAAAGCTGTGTTTGTAAAGGTAATTTAAAAATTGTTCTTTTATTACATATGCTACTGAATCCACTAATGGGGCAATCAAATAAAGTGTCCTCCAGGGGCGAAATGAAAGAACATTCCATATGCCAGTCTGTTTACCTCCCCAGCCAACCTCTGATCACGCTCTACCCTTTTCTGTCTGCAGACATAGTTTGTGTGCAGGTCAAGTTACCTCCTACTTTGTTATATCTTTGCCCTGGCAGGAGGCACTACCCTGATTCAACAATTGGGCTGTTATTAGCAGCGTCCCTTTTAACACCATCCCTTCAACCACAATACAAAAGGTAGTTTTTAACTGATCTTATTATTCATTAAAAAAATTATATATATATATATTGCATACATATATATCTGGGTTGCAATCACTAAGGAAAGCATATCTCTTTCTTCCATATACATGTATATAGAACAGTCAATGGATTTCACTTTATTGCTTACTTGATGAATTTTTCAAAAAATAATTGTCAAACAAAGAAAAATAAAGCTTATACTTATGCAGAAGATGTTAAATAAAAAGATGTACTTAAATCAGACCTTAGAATTTGGAAACTTTTTTCTTCAGCTTATGATTTCAGGAAAGCTGTATCTTCTGATTTATGTTCAATTGTCACTAGCTCTTAACTGTTAACTTTAGGATTCTCTGCCACCATATACACTCCCACTTCTACTAAGCTAAAGTAGTTAATGATTTATAAACATTTGTGTGCTTAAAATCCATCAAAGACTTCTTAAATATTTCTCACCCTCAAACTAACCTGTTTTATGAATGTAGTTTTTAGTTACTTTTAACAAGCAGAGCACAGAAATGTATATGTTAAAAGGCAGATTTCTTCCATATAACAGTAATAATAGCTACTATTCATGATTTAGGCAGTGAATTAGGGATTTTACAAGCATTGGTAGTCACCCTTGTAATATACCTCAGAGGTAGATATCACTTTCATAATTTACTAGATGAGCTAACTGAGGATTTAGATACCTTGAAAATATAATCCCAGGGGGTTCAGTCCCAGAGAGTAGAGTAGGGATTTGAACCTAGGTGTATTTGGATTGAAAGCCTCTCTGCTCTTTTCTTCATGCCACATTTGCTCATTTACCAATTTTGTATCATTTTTAGAGCTAAAAAAAACCATCTCTTCCAGAGGCTAACATGTCACATTTGTGACAGCTGCCAAAAACAAAACAACCCCTTCTTCCTTTTAAAGCTTTGGTGCTCATCACAAACCTAGTAAGAGTTTTGCCAAGCAGATTGCATGTTGACAGCACTTAAAGCATGAGTAGTTCTCTGTTATGAACAAGGTCTTTGATTCTTACAACCTAAATAGATTTTGATCTGCTTTCCCCACCTTCTCAGGGTCATATTGCCAGTGCATCCTTTCCCCGTGTGCATTGAGAGTGCAGAGGGGACCGTTCTTTCATGTCATTCACCATAGGGCTTCACACCGAAATAAGTCAATGTCAAGTTACCACGTTCACCTATTTTCCAGGTAGTGCTCCCTAAACCTGATACTGTTCACTTAAAAATGTTTGGGAAAACACAGTGTTTGAGACAGAAGAAAAGCACTCGATCAAACCTGGCACCTCTTCCATTCCTTTCTTCTTTCTCAACACAGAACACTTAAGGAGACTCTTCTGTGCGCTAGGCACTTTGCTAAGTGCTATGGGTAATAAGTACAGTGCAAAGAATAAACAAGGATCAAAACTCCTTAGAGAAGGGCTATGCAAGCTAAAATAGGAAGTTCCCTCAATTCCTACACCATGCCCATCACAAAGATGGTTGCAATGTACAGAGGCAAGAAGTCAAAGCTAGTCAAAGGCATTACATGTGTAGTTAGGACAGGGACATGGACGCTGGAGCCAGACTCCTTATGTCCAAATCCTGAGTCTGCCACTTCCCACCTCTGTTAACATCAGTTATGTTGAATTAAAGTTGTCATGCCTTAACATTGGCCAAATTTCTTAACCTCCCTGGTGCTTCATTTGACACCCTGCAAAATAGGCAGAAGGAGAATACCACTTCCTAGGGTTATTGTCACCTCTTTTATTTTATGTAGTTGGTAAGCTGGTAATAGCTGGCTATTTGCTAGGAGATGAATAGCTTTAAACATGGTGCTGCTGGTCTTTCTCCTCTGGAAATAACACAACAGGAATTGTGAGAATAAAATGTAAGAGAAACAATGGCAATCAAATACTTTAATTGAGCAGTTTTAACACACACAATTTTTCTTAATTATAATAATTTATCCTATAAAATAGTAGTCATGAAGACAGGACCAACACAAAGAAAGATACTTTAGATTATTAAATTTGTAGCTTGAGCATAGATTCCATTAATTCATACTTCAACAAATATTTATTAAGCACCTATTATCTGTTGGAAATTGTTCCCAGCACTTTGGGAACAGCAGGGAACTTTAAAAAGGGCAGAAACCACTGTTCTAGTGAAGTTTACATTCTAGAATGGATATAGGTCACCTCCACATTTAACACCCTCTATAGTTGGAGAAAATGAGACCCACCAAAAAAAAAGAAAAAAAAAAAAAAGCAAGATGAAAACAAACAAAAAAACAACCAATCAACTTGCAAAGTCATACAGCAAATTGGTACTAAATTCGTTATCGAGTGGCTGGAAAATACACTGGAGCAATCTTAACTCTGGGGCCTCAGTGATCCTTGGACTTCCTCAAGTGCTGCTCTCATCCCTGAGATGCTCTGGGCTTTTCCTGACCCGCGGCCTTGGCACGAGGGTCGGCCGGTCCTTCCTGACCGCCCCGCCCGGCCGCCCTATCGGGCAGGACTGCGCCGGCACCGCCAGCCCCTGACGCGGTCGCCTCGTCTGCGGCGAGCCGGCTCTGGCGCCGATTTTGAAGCGGCGCTGGGCACCTGGAGGCGGACCCCGCGAGCCCTGCCGCTGACCCATGGCCTGGGGTCCCGACCCGAAGGTTCCGAGTCGCGGCGCGGTGGGCGCCGTGCGGGCGAGTGGCTTTGGGTTCAGCTGGTTGACTCCCGATCCACGTCATCAGTTTGACAGCCTTGCACCAAATCCGAGGGCGGTGCTGGCCGAGAGCCCTGGGGCGTCACCGCAAAGTCCCGCAGATTAGAACTCGCCTCTCCTAGCTCCTCCCCTCAGTCCCATTTAAAGCTCCAAGGGGCTTTACGGAAAAATTAAGAGTGGGCTCAGTTTCTGCAACGCCTTCTTCCACTGCAAGATGGTAAGTGAGGCGCTGGCGTTAGCTACTCCGCCGGCGAAACCTGGGGCTTTACAAGCTAGTAAACTTCGTATTTAGAATTTCTTCCACCCTGGGAGCAAGATATTTCTGCTACCTGCCCATTAAGACAGGTCCTCTCTGCGCCTCCCAGACCTCCCTTTCCCCTTATCTTCTCCCTCTTTTCCTAATCATCTCCCTCCCTCCCTCCACCCCCGCTCTTCTCTTTCTCTCTCTCTCTCCTTTTGCCTTCTGTGTTATTTCTACACTCCTCCGTACTGATCATGAATTCCCTCCCTCTTCACCTGCATTTACTCTTCATTCCACCTCTTCTTCTAGATTATGCACATATTTGCAAACACTTGGCCTGGAACTCCTCTAGGGGTTTGTTTTCTTCTCAGGTGTCAATTGCATAATAGCTCAGCTCTGATTCCAATAATAACCTCAGGGAAGGAGCTTGCCAACAAGCTTTTAGAATAAAAGAAAATACCACTTGATAACCTTTTGGCTGAATTTCTTTGGTCTGCACTCCTCAAGCTGAGCTTATTTCAGTACTGGGCTTTTTCAAATGAACTTGCCGGGAACATTAACAAAGTGTGACTTAATTCACTTAACATTTTTTTTTCTTCTTATTTGTTTTCTCTCTGCTTATGTTATGCCCAAGAAAGTCCTCAAGTCAACAAAAGGCTTGTAGTGGTCAAAAAGAGTTTATCCAAAACTGGACTCGGCTGAAATGAATGGCTTTTACCTGATTAAACATTGACAAATAATTAGGAATGGGCTGTTGTACAAATTAACCCAGGAAGGCTGCGTACCTGCCCCTGCTTGAACATTTGGAAAGACTGTGTTGAGGTTGAGGAGTGTAAGTGTGTGTGTGTGTGTGTGTGGGAGGGGGTGGTTGTTAGAAGAGTGTTCACTGGATCAGAACACAGTGGAGAACACTTGCCAGGCAGTTAGTGGTGGCGAGATAACTTTGGAAGGGCATTGAGACCTAATGATGGAGAGAACTAGAGCTTGCTGTCTTTGCTGACTAACTTATTTCAACTCTGATTGCAGTTTACTTGGAGTGACTTTATTCCCCTGTGATTGGAATTGAGGTGGAGTGAGGAGCAAAATTTATTTAGTTACCTTTAGGATATGTATATACGTGTATTATATGTGTGTGTGTGCACTTTGTGTAGGTGAAACAAACTACTCAGATCACCATAGGATCCAGCAGCATATAATGCCAGAGGAAGGGAAGAAGAAAATGGGCAAGTTTCTGATTCAGAAATTAACATAAAATTGACATTAGGAGGTTAGACTATTTAAAATCAGGTCTTATCCATTTAAGGCTTAGCATTCTGGGCTTAACATTCTTAGCATTAAAGTTATTTAAAATATAATGAAGATATTTTTTAGAGAGCATCAATTAGTTTTTAATGTCTGTTTCATTAAGCAGAATTCCTTTCTTTAGATCCCGGGTACTGTTAGATGGGCCAGGCATTGCCTTTAGTGAATACTCCTGGATCTTTACAAATTTGGTCCATCCAATATTAACTAACCTGGTCTCTTCTCAGAGGGCCTAAGGAAAGTACTGGGTTAAGTAAGGAGCTGATTCCCTTTTAGTAATTATAGTAATTATGTTTTGACTCTCAAAAATTAATCTGGTATCTATACTTAATACCTTTAGGTTTTTTGATTCACTGCATCTAATTTCTGCATCTTTCTCCTGCACTTTCCCTCTCCAAATCCCCATCACTCCATCTCCTGGGACCCCCACTTCTCCACCCCCTTGTACTGAATTTCACAGAACACCATTCTGCCTTGCCAAGACCAGTACTTTGTAGGAGGCCAGAGCTGTAATTGCCCGTATTCCACTACAGCGTCAGAATCTAGTGTTGACGTTTCCAGGGAGACTTGGTTCTCTTTCTGGGCTGCTGGTCTCCTGGACAACAGAGAGCCCCAACAAGCACCACAGGCACAGGGTAAGTTTTGCTTTCCTGGTACAGTTGGGGCCATTTTCCAGCACCCATGGTTGCAAGGCATCATGGGCTGGAATGCTATAGAAAGGGGTAATATAGGAAGCTAAAGTAAGCCCAAAGATTCCTGCATTTTACAGTCTGTCATAACCTACTGTTTTGTATTTGCCCAATAGTGAAAATGGGAGTTTTCCTCTTGCCTGCTGGACATATATTGTTCCCTGCATCTTACAGTTCTTAGAACAAAGGACCAGAGATTTCTACCTCACTGAGGGAGCATGGGCCTGGGTAAAAGTTCTATAAATGACTCTCTAGTAGAATACTTTTGGAGCCAAGATACAAGTGGAAGCATTTCTTGTAAAATTCAGGAAAGCTTCCTTAAGGTATGAGAGAGGAGTATGGAGAAATACTAATCTTTTATTTCATAGAGGAAATTCTATGAACAGTATCTTATAATTGGAAAAAGATTCTTTTTTTACTCAAAAAATACTTCAGCTTTGGAGGGAGATATAACAATGATGGAAAATTGCATATTCATTTTAACCTGAGACTTAGTACAAAGTACATATAAATATTAAAGGAATTTTTCTATTAACACTAAAATTTCTGGGGGGAAAAAAAACAAAAAAAACCTCTCAGATTGCCTAAGAATTAAATCTGTACCCTTTGTTCTACCACATGATTTTTTTAGATTTAAGAAAAGACACAAAGAAACAAACAGAAAATACTCAAAACATTGAAACACACTTATATGTTAGGGAGGAAGTTGTTCGATTTTAGCTTTCCACCACAAACACTAGAGAAAAAAGAATATATCCAAGGATATGGACTCACTGTTTCTAAAATGTTACTCCTGTCCTCGTCATGCTACTTTAATAAAAAATATTTTACTAACATCTGTTTAAGTTGAGGAGAGCAAGAGTCAGACCTATATTCCATGAGGAAAGTGTATGAGGAAATCAATCCAGCATGGCCAAGCACAGTTTTTTTGGGAAGTATAGTCTTCTGTCAAATACAGGGAAAAACAAAACAAAACAAAACAAAACATTGAAGAAGCACACAGAACAGACATATGATAACATCTGATACAGAAGGGTATGGTTTTGAGACATTTCATTTAGGTCTTCAGAGAACCAATGCCCAGATTATTTTAAAGTGGAAAATGCTACCATAGAGAATTCTGAATAAATATTCTCTATCAGATTTAAGTGGCAGGTGGTAGGCAGAGATATTCATCTAGGGAAAATGCTTAATGTGAAATAGGATTTGATTCCAGAGCCAAACACTATATTATCAACTGCTAAAGCTTATAGAATAAGAGATAAACTAGAAAACAGTGAAATTGCTATGCTGTGGCAAGTGGAGAGTAGTTCAATAAATATTTGAGTGAATTAATAATGCAGAAGGGACAGTCACTAAATTTAGCCAGTAGGAATACATATGTTGGGGAATAATGTGACCCCACCACATACTTAGCTCCTAAAAATGCACCTCTTTGCTATGTACATAGTCTATAAATCGCTCTTTCATAGCTTGCTTGCCTCTTCTTAAAGTTTAAATATTTTATTTGACTGTGTAGAGGCAATAGCTATGTTTTAGAAGGTAATTGAGCCTATTCAGTGTTCTGAAGTCCTTTGATGAGTTTCTGTATTGCATATGAACTTCATGTGTGTTTTCCCAGTTATCCATTTGGTGTTTTTACACAGAATCCTCGAGTGACTCAAATTTCTCTATTCTGGACACATGTTCCTGGGAAGAGGACCAGCTTTCTTCTCAGCTCTACAGAAATAAGCAGGTATATGCTTATTTATAATGGGAGGAATGAGACTGGCTGTGTTCCATACAGTCTATTTTACATCAAGTCTTCCCTTTCTTCTTCTCCCTTTTTATATTCATATGTTGACTTTCAGTTTAGAACCAAAGTGGGAATATGTCCGCAGGGTGTTCAAAAGTAGGTGATCTATGCAACAGAAAAAAAAATAAATAAATAAATAACCCATTATTGTAGGAAGATCTGCAGCCAAGTTCTGACAATACATATTTTCTCTATATGACCTCTTGAATCTTCCTTTTTGTCTTTTATGAAATTGAAATTTTTGTGCTGCCTACCTCAGAGGGCTGTTGGAAAGGTCAAATGATAAAATGAATGTGATAGTATTTTTCAATCATAATATTAGCTATTTACTTGGGAAGGAGATGATTATAAAAGCTTTTCCGAAGATTGCTACATTTCCAGTTTTGTTTGTTGTTGTTTTGTTCCTGAGAGGGTAATTGAATCAAGTAGACGTAAATACAGATACATGTGAGGCTGAGGGAAGCCAACCCACCTCTTTATTTGTTTTAATTTGCAAGAAAGGAATCCAGCAAAACTTTTCTCAACACCCTTTTCTATATTTAAACAGTTACATGCAGCTCATTTTACTGTGTACCTCCCTTATTCCCTTGTAGTTACAGTTTTTAAAGTCCTATAATCTTGTCAAACTTGTTGAAAAGAATGAAAAAAGTTCAGAGCAGAAAACTGAACAATCAGGTATAGGGGAGTACGTGGATTCAATTTAGGTCTCCGAGGACCAGGGCTCTCTGAGTTTGTATTCATAAAACAAATAGAAATAATCAAGCTTAAGCAGGTTAAGGAGCAATGGCATTATTATAAGGTTACAAAGTCAATATAGTGGAGTAGTCTTAACTATTTTGTTTTTTTTTTTACAGCTCCAAGATACTCTGGTGCAAAAGGAAGAAGAACTTGCTAGGTTACATGAAGAGAATAATCATCTGAGACAATACCTGAATTCTGCTTTGGTTAAATGTCTTGAGGAAAAGGCCAAGGTATACAACCATCCTCTTTTAAATACAGAGAAATTAAGTAGAAAAAGGTTACTATTTGGGTAAAACTCCTTGATTGAATGTAAGAAGTGTAATAAACAATGTGTATTGGAATTCATTTATAGGAAAGATGGAGTTTTCTCAAGGAAATATAGCAATTTCCAGAGAATTTTTTTTTGTTTGTTTTATTCCACTAAAGTAGGTTGGTGGCAGATTTTAGTCAATCACAAGAGCAGTTGGTTAAGAATCAAAAGCCAATCAAGAGAATTGCTGAGATAAGAGAGGTTAATCAAAAGACAGACTTAGATGGATGGGACATTAGGGTGGAAATCGGGTCTGGCAGACATCCAGTTCTTCAGTTTTCTGTTGGACTTTAGTTAAGTCACTTGGGACCACTTAGGACCTCAGTTACCTTCATCTGTAAATGGATGGGCTAAAAGATTTTTGCGATCTCCAGCTCTAAAATGCTATGAAGCCAGATCTCTTGACTGACAATTAGGTATTCCTGATTGCATTATCTTGTAATTCAGATTTTTCCTCCACTTTTAAAATTCAAATAAGCTAATTCTGAATCAAGGATAAATAGCATATCTGTAAATCCCTTTTGCTCTTTTTCCTTCCTTTGGTTTTGTATTTTTATGTTTTGCTCTTCTATTATCATTATTGCTTCTATCATTAGTCTTTACCTTACTTCTAGACAAGCTATATTTTTTGATGTTATTTAGTTTATCTAAATCAGTGATACATCTTTCTACTCTTAACACGTATAGCAGTTCAGAGAAGAAAAGACACTAGATTTGATTCCTTTACAATTCAGTTAGCTTTGTTAAAAAGGGAGCACATCTCACAGCTATTAGCCTGGGCTCCTAAGTCTAGTCCCCATTCCATGAAAAAGGACAGTTATTATGTTAGTATGTGGTATTAATTAGGCACTTTTATCTCTCTTGGCCTATGTTTTCCAAGATTTAGAAGAATATCGTATTTATCACATGGGCGTGCTATGAAAGTTAATAAAATAAGAGGAAGCCATGTTATGCAGTGATCAACAGCTTATGTTTAAATCTAGGCTGAGTGGTCCTTAGCAAGTCACTAATATGCCTGTTCTCAGTTTCCTTGTTAATGAGGATTTTACTGGTATCTACATCAAATGAGATAATGCATGTAAGCAATGTTCAATTAATGTTAGTTGCTGTTATTGTCATTTGATAATAACAGTTACCTCCTTGAATTGAAATTTCAAAGACATCATCTATTCCTTTCAACTTTTGAAACTCTAATTTAAAAATATGAATTAAAATTCTAGGTGGAAACTTGTCATTGTGTATTTTACTTTAAAAACAAGCTAACCTAGGCAATTGTACTTTATATATACAGAAATATATATAATATACATATACATATACATATATATGGTCAATAAGAAAAAATTACAAATTTAATCAGTTTTCTAAGGAATTAAGGTGACTAGTAAATAATCATAGGAGGTATAATTAGAAAACAGTAAAGAAAGTAATCTTGGTTGATTACCCGACTGTGTGTATTTTCAAATATTACTTCTCCAGAAATTATTATCATCAGATGAGTTTTCCAAAGCATGTGGAAAATTCAGAAGTGGGAAGAGGAAACCAAAAGAGCAGAGATCCTATTCTACCGAGATTCCCCATCCCAAAAATGTCAAGAGAAACCTCTCCAGGGAATTTGCTGCCTGTGAAGAGCAGCCTGGACCCCCTGTGGACCCCTGGGTTCTTCAAACACTTGGGTTAAAAGACCTCAACACTATTGATGACACCGTGTCAGCTAACTACAGTGCCTTCTCCTCACATCCCACAAGAATTACCAGCACATTTCCCCAGTTTCCTGATAACACAGCAAATTGTGAAAATGCCCCCAGGGAGGATCTGCCTATTGCCTATGGAGATGACAAAACAACACCCATTCACAGCACTGCCAGTCAACAGGAAAATTTTCACTTCTTTTATCAACTTTCTAATCCCCCAGAGGGGCTACATACTCTTCCTTACTATGCTGCTGATGTGTCACCCAACAAGACAGAGATGGCCTTTTCTACATCCCTGAGCCCTCATTGTAATGTGAAAACTCATTCCTTCCACCAGGGACAAGCCTTTGTGCGCCGAGATGAAGAGGGAGGCTGGAAGTTTACCTGGGTCCCTAAGCAGTCTTAGTGACCACTCTTCTATCACAAAGCACTGCCATGAACTCTGTTTACAAAGACCTCTGTTGCACTTGAACCTGACTATGTAGAACACGGAAGCTATTGCCTGGACCTACTCCTGTTACTTTAAATGTCACTCTCAATTTACCCACTTAAATCTGCAGGGAATGGCTTCCAGGAATCTGTAATGAAACATGTCTGCTTTTCTTTCACCTAAATTTAACTTGTTTGCACACCAACACCTGCTGTTGATTCCTCCCTTTGTCCTATACTTGAAAAGGTATTTTCCAATTGTCTATATATTCCTTTGAGACCTATATATACTGTTCCAATTATAACCAATCTAACAGTTTTTCCTTTCTCATCAAACAGCTTAAATGTTCACAGCTTTTACCTTTTAGCTTTTCTTCCTTTCTTGCCCCTCTTCATTTCTGAAACCTACTGTGTTACAGTAAGCTCTATTATCATTTAAGTACCTGTTACTGAGTATTACAATAGTTGTGGGTGGTGTATAGACAAGTATCTTTGCTCATCACCACTACTGTAGGCAAAATATGGATGTGAATAAATTATGTCCAAGGCAGTTGAGAAAGTTGAGTATCCCATGGTGGAGTTGGCAAAGAGGCTCTCGAAACAGCTGTAACTCTACTGGTAAGAGTACCACTGAAAAAGAGGATTACAATCACTTCAAAATGTTTCAGGGTATACCAGCCTATATAGGCACCTGGCATTGTCTCCTCAGCCAACATGACTCAGACAAAAACATTTTTGAAAGACTGTGGTGACAGAACAAGTCATTGCTCTAAACTACCCAGAAGCTGGCAAACTCCTGTTCCTGAAAATCTAGTCTTGGCTAGCTCTGCCACTTTCTCACTCACTCATTTTTCCTTGTATTCATTCTTTCATTTGTCTTTCCACCCAAGATATTTGTGGAATACCTAATCTGTGTCAGGCATTGTGCTAGAGGGTGATGATAAATGTAAGCAGATTAGACACTATGGCCAACGTCATGGAACTTAGAGTCCAGCTGCTCATCTGCTGTGACGTTGAGAAAGGTACTTCCCAAGTGAGAAAGTTTGGTTTCCCCAGATGCAGAATGCAGGGGTTGGACTAGAAAATTAGCAATTTTCTAGACTGTGAATCTAGACTGGGGGCCATCAGCTATACTCCAACATTGCCATCCTAGGGATTCTCTTTATTTCTCTGCTATTCTCTTTGGTTTTGAGAAGCACTACATATATTATGTTGAGTAAACTTTAAATATTATTTTTAAAAGACCAAACATTAGCCATTTTCGATTAACATAAGAGAACATTGTTCTGATCATAGTATTCTTTGCCTGGCTTCAACTCATTTTGCCAGTTAATTCAAACTAATATTGTAAGAATAACTTGATCTAATAAATAGAGACATCAATTTTAAATAGGTGTGCATAAACTGTGTGCAAATATTGAAATCAATGATTTCTCTCTTTTTTTAAAAAAAGTGTATTCTTAGTGCTCATGCTAGTTCTCCTTTCCTATTCCCCAAACTCCCTATTCTTCCCAGAATAATTTATACATCAAAGATGTGTGCATATATTTCTTAGGCTAAATTTCAGTTAAGGATGAAATCTACCATGTTGAACCCCTCTCTTATTATTTTCTTTCCATCCTTCAGTAAGTTACCTTGCACAATAGATGCCTGAAAGCATGAGTGTGCTGTTTGGAATTATTTGCCACAGAGATATGCTTTTTGTTGTGGTTGCAGTTTGGTTTTTGCTTTATTTGGTGATGTAAGCAAATAATCTAAATAATCTACTTTATAAAGTTTTGTCAGCACTCCAGTTTCTTTAGAATCCATGAAGGAGAATCCAAAATATTAATATTATTCTCTGGAGCATTTTCATGACTTAGAAGTAGAAAATATTCTATTTTCTGAAAAAAAAAAGTGCCTTTTACATTCTAGTATCTGTACCCCTGGTGGGTGAAATTTATCTCATTTTGCAATAACAAATTTAAGAATAAGAACTGATTGTACTTTAACACACTAGGAAGCAAGAAAGCAACGTAAATATTTTGAAAGTCTAAATGATCAAACTAAAGTTGATCAACAAATACATCTTGTGCATTCTTTGTGTGTCTTATGTGTTATGTATAAAGAGGAAAATCTGAGGTTTAGCACAGTGTATTTGGTACATAAAGAAATGCTACATAAAATGTCATAGCTTTTGATGACTTTTAAATGAAACTTAGTCTTAGCCTGGTTTAAAAAAATGATAGCATACCTGTAGTAAATTGTGATAACTTCCTCTGGCTTACATCATGGATGATAGTGTGGAAGATAATTACCACATGTTCTTGCAATCATGTCTACGAGATTTGATATACATTTGACATACGTATAGAAGATTGTTTTGCTGGTGTTTTAGAAATTGGAAATTTTTCTCACCTGAGTATATGTTCTAACTTTTATGGTTTCTCCATGCCCTACCAGTAAACCATGGTTAATATTTTACTATGATAAAGTGGGAAATACAGACTAAAATAATTTAGTGATTATTATAAATATTTTTATATTGTGCACAGCATTTTATAATGAAAGATTTTCTTCTTCTAAGTTTATTTGCACCTCTCTTGTACAATTTTTATGGTCAGACTAATATCTCCAACATTTAGCATTTAATGGTTCTTTCCCTTATCCAGGATTTATTAATGAGACTTTCAGATGCTACAGGACCTTGTGGGTACAACACTCCCTTACCTAACCCCACTTAAAAATTCTAATCCAGTATCAATCTTTAAAGTTCTATAGCATTTCCAATATCCTCTGATCATCTGAAAATAAATCATTCATTCATCTCACTATTATCTGGAAAACAGGAACAATTGTAAAGCTTCCCTGTGCAGATCATATTCAAAGAGTGAGATTATTTACGATTGTGGTGATGATAAACTACCATTTTGAAAAAATTGAGGAAAAGAAACTATGTGAATCAATGAAGTAGGAAAATAACTGTACCAAAATGATTCAACTGACCTAACACCACAGGGGCAGAAGAAAGTGTAGAGTTAATACATCTAGTGCTGATTTTTCAATAAGTATTACTTCTTGCCTGTAAAGTTGAGATCCACAAGTATACATTTGTTCTGGCTTACCAAAAGATTCACCTAAGGTACATATTAGATGGAATAATTTCTCTTTATTTCTCACTAAGTCAAATATAATTCACAAGCTACAAATATATGGTGTATGTGTATATTTTAACATATTTGTCTTGTTTTTAATCTACATTTTTTATATAGACTTTATCAGACATCTAGCTATAATTTCTTACATTGGATATTCTACAAATACAAAATATAATTTAGCACTTAATATTTTAAATGACTATGATTTGTTTGTGATTTAAACATTTCTAATTATATTAAGTATCAACTTTGTAATGAATTTATGGCTAATTAAAAAATAAATGATAAACTTATTTAATCCTTCATTTTTTTTTTCTTTTGGAGAAAACAATACCTAAACCTCATTCACTCTAAATACCCTTGTATATGGATGTACACAGGATTTGTTATTGGAAAGGTCTTATCAGAATGAGATAAGTGTCTTGATTCCCATACAGTTGAGAAAACTGGCTCTAAGCATTTTACATAAGTCACATTATAAAAAGCAGTTGAAATCAGAGGTAAAACTTGACACTGACTTTAAGTCAAGTGCTGTCTCCACTATTTCACACAATGATAATATTTGGGACTGGTGAGTGTATTTATAGTCCACAGTTACATAAATTACAAGTCTCAGAGCTGGAGACCTGGAGGTATGGAGGGGCTTTCATATTTTCACTTATATTCATAGTAGGGTTATTCTGGGTCCCAAGTCTTTCTTAATTCCATTTTTGCCAACAGGGAGTACTCACAAAAAGCCTACTTCAACCTCTCTTGTTTCAAAAGAGTGTAGTGTATAAGGTGAAAACTGTAGAAAAAGTTTGGGAGAGTAGTATGGAAAAGGTGGGCTACTCAAAGTCAAAATAATAATACACTTCTTAAATGAAAAAAATCCAGCTAATTTAAAAGCTAAAAGTTAAAAGTCTTTGTCTCCCAATTATTGCTGCTAATATGAAGTCTTTGTCTCCCAATTATTGCTGCTAATCTGAAGGCCTAAAGTAGTTTATAAGTAAAGGTTCATGAAGGTTTATCTCTTTCTTCCTCCATTTGTAAAGGAAATAGATCATATACCTGTTCAAATAATGCCATTATTCCCTTTATATCAGCCCTTTAATAAAACTCTAAGGGAAAACAAAATAGCTGAAGAAACATATTTACAAGAGAACATCCCTTCTAGCACAGTGGGAGCTTTCTATTCTCTCACTTTGGAAATCAGGGGTTATGGTTACATTTTCAGGGACACGGAGTTGCTTTTTTTCATTTCTTTGCCAGATTTATAATTGAAATAAAAAGGCATAGAAATAGTATTTCAAGCTGATTTCTAATTCCAAAAGAGTCCATAATACCAAATGGCTGGGCTCTGTGAGGGGGCCCAGAAATTTCATACCCTTAACCAGGAGTTTTCTCAAGGTGATATTCCCTCCAGTTCCTGTGAAGCTGATATCAGGTAAAGTTCTTTATAGAGTGTGTAGTAGGAAGTCAGAACCCCTCGTTACAATCAGGCAAAGGACAAACACAGCCTCCTTTCATTTTGGTCTCCGTGAATTTTCTACATCAGGAGCTTGAGACACCCTTCCTCCATCTCTGAATCACTGTGGAGATGTTCTGGGTGGGACCTGCTAGTGCCATCTGCACAAGGCAGCCCATGGCCCCATGTGCCAGTGAAGCTGAGCATGCCCCAGCAATCTCAGCCTTCTTTGGGAGTTAGAACCATATTGCCAGCAATTTAGCCTTTTCTTCCTCGCCTCTAAGCACCAAGAGTAGTCCACCTATCCCATCTATTCTCCTTGCTCCAAATTTCCACAATTGTTGTAATTAATATGCTGCTTTCTGTTAAAAGGGTAGAGTATGCATTAGGTTTTTCTGAGTCTTCCTTCTAGCAATGATGGAAGTAAAAAATGCATGAGGCTCAGAATAGTTCTCTGATAAACATAAATAACATCATTCTAAAATCCTTGGGCATGAGCTTCTAGATGATAGTTTAATTTCTATAGTGATTATTAGGATTTATTGATGTCAGTAGATTAGAAAAAGGGCAAAGATTCAGACTTCCCCTTTGCTATAGTGCAGTGATATTATGAACTAAGAAAAGGCTTTGGAGTCAAAAGAGTAGTTTCCTCCACTCACAGCTGCCTGACCTCACGAATTAATTTAATCTCTCAGCCTCACTGTAGTTCCCTGTTAAATGGAGATAACAATGTTTTCCTGTCTATCTCATGGGTTTCTGAGTTAATCTTATAATCTTATAATCTTTAAGAATCAGGTGTAAGTTAAGATTCTATCATCAATCATAAATCTTCACACTTAGAGTAAAAGTCTATTTCAATTAAATTCTAGAGGTTAATGTTCCATACATCAAAAAATAAAATATTTTAAAATCAGTTATGTAGCTCACTAATAATTTAATTCAATAAATGCTTTAGGAACTATGCTTTAGGAACTATGGCCCAGGTCTGAAAGAGTTTACAATTTGGTGCATGAGATAAGAGGAAGAATCTAGGAAAGTAGTAATCAAAGGTGTCTTAGTTTCTTAGTTGCTGAAGTAAATACCATACAGTATTAGCAACAGGAATTTATTGGGCTTACAGCTTCAGAGGTTAGAAGTCTTCCTTCCTTCGGGGTCAGTATCTTCTGGCTGGCTGGCAGTCTTTGGGGCTTTTCCAGTATATGGCAATGTACATGGCAGGATCTTCTTTCTCTTTGTGTTCCCATTGACTTCTAGGTTCTGACTGTTTCCCATGACATCATCTTCCATGTCCAATTTCCTTTGCTTATAAAGACTTCAGCCATATTGGATCAAGGCCCACCCTCATTCAGCTTGGGCTCACCTTAACTAACAGCATCTTCAAAGGTCCTATTTGCAAATAGGTTCATACCCACAGAACCAGGGGTTGGGACCTGAACATGCATTTTGGGGGGACATAATTCAATTCCCAACAGAAGGTGTGATATTAGAGAAAGTCATTGGATATAAATTTAGAATTGCAACAAGTAGAGATAGGAAGGAAAAAAGAAGGAAAACTCAGCAGGGCAAATTTCAGGGCCTATTCACAAAATGATGACTGATCCAATTGGCTTCAGGGTAGGCTTCTATAAAATAAAGTAACTTTTCTTGGAATCTAGCAGAATTTTCTGTACAGTGAGACACACGACAGCCTCTGTGAATGTTCTACCATAATGAAAAGAACAAATACGGAATCCAAAAGTGTAAAGATGTCTTTATAATTATCTTTACAATAAATAAATTCAGTCATCACCTTTTGTGCCTTCTTCCATTGGTATTAGTATGACAATTAGAAATGTAGACCAATTTTTGTAGATTTCTCTTTAAATGCTCTCACATTTCTCAAGGATAAAAGCCAGAGAGGTTCTTCACAGAAAAAAATATATTGGATGGATAATAGTGGAAATTACTAGCTGGTTGTGCTTCATATCCACCTGCTTTGATTCAAAATCCTAGGTTATTTTTTTTTCCATTACTCTTTTATTTATTCAATTTTAGTGAGATACAGTCACATACCATACAGTCATCCAAAGTGTACCATCAGTTGTTCACAGTACCATCATATAGTTGTGCATTCATCACCACAATCAATTTTTGAACATTTTCATTACTCAAAAACTACATTTTTTAAAAAGCATGTTATTCTAATATAACTTTTAAGATCTTAAATGCACTTCATATGTAACATGAGAACTAGGAAGAGTATATGGTAGTGAACATCATCTTTTTGGAGTACCTAATGAGAAGAAATACTACTCCATCCCTGTTCTTATTAGGTGAAGAAGAGTGAGAAAATTTCCCTCTTAGAGCCAAATTGAGGAATTCAAGAGAATCATTTGTGAAGACCAATGGTAATTGCTTGATAGGAAACGTAAAATTTTATTCTTCAGGTAGACGCTAGCTGCAGAAGCATCCAGCATTCCTGGATGGCAGGAATATGTATGAGAAGGCAGTATAGTAAACTGTATGTCCAACATTTTTTAAGACAAGGGATTCCTGTGGTTGAACAATCACAGCAAAAGTGTACTGGGTTTCCTTTTTTGCAACAGGTTTGCTGCCAGAACACAGGTTTTGTGACAACCATTGCTGATTCTTAAGCCAAAATGGGAAAGGAAAAGACTCTTATCAACATTGTCATTATTGGACATGTAGATTCAGGCAAATCCACCATTACTGGCCACCTGATCTACAAATGTGGTGGAATAAATAAAAGAACCATCAAAAAATTTGAGAAGGAGGCTGCTGAGATGGGAAAGGGGTCCTTCAAGTATGCCTGGGTCTTGGATAAACTGAAAGCTGCATGCGAGCATGGTATCACCATTGGTATCTCCCTGTGGAAACTTGAGACCAGCCAGTACTATGTGACCATCACTGGTGCCCCAGGACACAGAGACCTTATTGAAAACATGATTACAGGCACATCTCAGTCTGACTGTGCTGTCCTGATTGTTGCTGCTGGTGTTGGTGAATTTGAAGCTGATATCTCCAAGAATGGACAGACCCGTGAGCATTCTCTTCTGTCTTACACACTGGGTGTGAAACAACTAATTGTTGGTGTTAACAAAATGGATTCCACTGAGCCACCCTACAGCCAGAAGAGATATGAAGAAATTGTTAAGGATGTCAATACCTACATTAAGAAAATTGGCTACAACCCTGACACAGTAGCATTTGTGCCAATTTCTGGTTGGAATGGTGACAACATGCTGGAGCCAAGTGCTAACATGCCTTGGTTCAAGGGATGGAAAGCCACCCGTAAAGATGGCAATGCCAGTGGAACCACACTGCTTGAAGCTCTGGATTGCATCCTGCCACCCACTCATCCAACTGGCAAAGCCTGTGTCTGCCTCTTCAGGATGTCTACAAAATTGTTGGTATTGCTACTGTCCCTGTGGGCCTAGTGGAGACTGGTGTTCCCAAACCAGACATTATGGTCACCTTTGCTCCAGACAATGTTACAACTGCAGTAAGGTCTGTTGAGATGCCCCATGAAGCTTTGAGTGAAGCTCTTCCTGGGGACAATGTGGGCTTCAATGTCAAGAATGTGTCTGTAAAAGATGTTCATCATGGCAATGTGGCTAGTGACAGCAAAAATGATCCACCAATGGAAGCAGCTGGCTTCACTGCTCAGGTGATTATCCTGAACTATCCAGGCCAAATCAGTGCTGGCTATGACCCTGTGCTGGATTGTCACACAGCTCACATTGCTTGCAAGTTTGCTGAGCTGAAGGAGAAGATTGATCATCGTTCTGGTAAGAAGCTGGAAGATGGCCCCAAATTTCTGAAATCTGGTGATGCTGCCATTATTGATATGGTTCCTGGCAAGCCCATGTGTGTGGAGAGCTTCTCTGATTATCCTCCTTTGGGTCATTTTGATGTTCAGGATATGAGACAGACAGTTGCTGTGGGTGTCATCAAGGCAGTGGACAAGAAGGCTGCTGGAGTTGGCAAGATCACCAAGTCTGCCCAGAAAGCTCAGTAAGCTAAATGAATATTGCCTATAACACCTGCCACCCCAGTCTTAATCAGTGGTGGGAGAATGGTCTCAGAACTGTTTGTCTCAATTGGCCATTTAAGTTTAATAGTAAAAGACTGGTTAATGATAACAATGCATCGTAAAACTTTCAGAAGGGAAGGAATGTTTTGTGGACCATTTGTTTTCGTGTGGCAGTTTTAAGTTATTAGTTTTTAAAATCAGTACTTTTTAAATGGAAACAACAACAAAAAAATTGTCATAGAATTTTGAGACCCATTAAAACAAAGTTTAATGAGAAAAAAAAAAGTGTACTGGGTTTGAGACATCTTAAGGTTACTCCACCCATCTCCTAGGCAATGTGTGGACATCTTGTGGTATGAACTCAGGTGGGGAGAAGGGGTGCAGGCTGTTAGAAGTAGTCAAGCTAGAGCTGTGCAGCAAGAGTCCCTCAGGACCCTAGGAAACCCCACCAATGTATCCCACAAGGTTGGGGTGGGGGGGCAGTCACACAATTTATTGTCTAAACTGTGACATTTTTTAGAGTGACAAATGTTAAACTGGCAGTAATGTTGGAATGATATATTATTAGACTTTTACATTCAAACCAGGATAGATGGCCATCATATAAAATTAGCCTTCGGATGTCTGCCACATAGAGGACACTAACATTTAGTCAGGCTATCCAGGAAAGCAGCAAATACAAAAAAAAAAGAGGCTAAACTTCATCTAATTATGTAGACATGTACTGTAATTAAAATAGAGGAATAGGAAGTGTGTCAGGAGTGTTCTTTCTTTCAATCACAGTTGAGCCTACAGTGGGGGAGAGGAATCAGTTATAAGATTATCGGTTCAATTAGTTGTAAGATTAAAATTTAAATCTCATCTGACCTAACATTCATGAACAAAAATGATCTAAAATTTATAAGATTGAAACCATAGGCAGATAGTCAGGATTCCTAACTTAAAAAACAAAGCAAAACAGATTCTTGCCCAAACCCACTGCTTATCAGAATTCCTTCCTCTCCCATTACTAAAATTCCCTTCCGAGTTTGTCTTACAGGCATTAAACTTAGCAGCAGTCAAAACTAAGCCACGGAGGGAGCATGTGCAGGTGGACACGTTGCACCTTGCCCCTTGAAGACCCCTGAGATACTAGGAACAAAAATTACTCTCATGGGAACCAAGATTGTGGGGAAGCAAATAAAATGCGAGGGGTCCCTCAAAAGAGAGATAAGATGTCGCCATCATTGGCATACTTCAACCTTATGTAGACGACGGTCCTATACACAGCCAATCAGAATACACCACCTGAATCTCTGTCACTGTTGTTTCCATCCTATTAGTCTCCGGTAGTTCTTAGATTCGGGACACAGATAAGTTTACCTCCTGTTTCCTTGCCGGTTTACATTGCAATAAAACTCCCTTTTTTCAAAATCCTGGTGTTGAAATTGTCCTCTGTGGCTGTCAGGCAGCGAGCCCTTGCTTGGCCCCAAGATTTGCCCCAAAATGGAAAGGGTAATTCATTGTAGCAAGGATGAATTACTGGGAAAAGAAAAAGAAAGTCATTCCCCAAGAAACATCGTGTAAGTGGTTGTGGGGAGTAGAAAATAACTTAAACAGATAAACGGATTAGGCTGTTTTTGAGAAGAACTGGGGTTCATTTGTAGCTGCTAATCAAAATTAATAGTAAAACAAATTTGAGTTGATATCTCCCTTTCTTCAGCAGTGATCAGGTGCTTATGAGCAAGTCATAGTTTACCAAATAAACAAATCCTAAAGAAGAAAAACATTTAACTAGTCATAAAGTACACCAGCCAGCATATTTGCATATATACATTTACATAGTCTGTATTTGAATTATAAGCATGGAAAAATTTGTAATAAAATTTATAATACACAACACACAGATAGGTGTGTGGTTAGCTAACTAGCTACAAGTAAGATATGAAACAGCAATTTTATAACCACCTTTTTCATGAGCCAGTAACATATTTTTATGGTTATTAAATTTTCTTTTACAATATTATCATTTAATACATAGCATGTTTTCTATGTGAATATACTGTAACATATTTACCCAGCTATGAAGGTTGTTTCCATTTTTACTTACGATAAATAATGTAACAGCAGATTTTCTTGTGGATACATATTTTCTCTATTTTCTAGAACTGTAGTCATTTCATGAAAAGATATTTACACTTTTAAGGATTTGGACATAAATAGCCGAAAAGCCTCAGGCTCTATCTTCCTCAATGCTCTAGTTATACAAACAATAAAGAATTGCTTTGCTGGAACAACAAAGAGTAAGAAAGCTTCCATTTGATCCTTCAACAGTATCTAGTTTTGAGATACCAGAAAAAAAAAAAAAGATCTATAGGATACAGTACATGAAGTATCTGTTGCTTCATGATTGGCGAGATGCAAAGTCTAGAATCTAATATTAAAGCATTCGCAAATCTGCATTTGATATGGTTTTCACATATTGAAAAAATACTCAGGAAAAACTCATGGAACTTTTCAGGTACTGCTTTGGAAATTGAACTTACTAAAATTACTGCAATTCCACCTATTTTCTTTTTTTGCTAAAAATTGCCTGAACCCTCCCTGGTATATATCGTCCTGATTCTGTTAACTGATAAAAAGTTCAAATTTTGAATTCTGAGTAGTTAAGATGGTAAATAACATACATTCTTTTCTGATTATTGATGCAATATATATGCTAATTTTCTTCAAGGAGTATCTGTATGGGATAATCAAATATCAAAAGAAAGAGGGGAATTTCCTATATTTTGGAGTTAACAAAGTAGATTCATTTTAAACCCAAGTTTTCCCGTCTTTTTCCCCAAAACTTAGAAGGTGATTTTTGTTATTTTAAGTGTATTCAAATTTTTATTTTTGAGAATATTTTAACATTTCCCTTTGTGCTTTCTCTATTTTCTTAAAAGATTAGAAAGTTATTGCCCATCTAGAAATTTGATTTTTCTCTGAAGATTTTCCTATTGTCACATGCAGATCATTTCTTTTTATTTTGGTGAAAAATGCATACTCTTTAAAACATTGCTTCCACCCCAAATATTGATAAATACTTTTCCTAGAGCTATTAATTAATCATCCTCAAATTATAGTTTTACTAAGTTTCCTCTAATAACAAATTGCTTTTGTACATAGTAGCATGCATTTATGAATTTCACATTTTATTCTTTATACATATACAAGGAAAATAAGTTATGAAATATATATTAAATTATAAAAGGAAACAATTTAATAAAAATGTGTAATAGAGAAAGCTAGAAACAGAAATAATAAAATATTTTTATTAATTATTAATAAAACAAAATAAGAGAATTAAAGTGTTCTGGATGAGGAGCAATGGTATATAGCTCTTGTAACAAACAGTAGGTATAAACAGAAAGTATACAGGTTAGTAATGGGCAGAGACTCTGAGTAGGGAGGGGTGATTAACCAAGTTGCTTTGACTGTAGCCCGTAGTATCATTATACCCTTGGGGTAGTCTCTTTACTCTATTACCACTGTTTCTGCCATCAATACATATTGGATCCTAAGGTATGTTCTCCACTTTAATGCTCTAGTCTCAGATAAGGCATTTGCTTGACGTAAGGGTTGTGAAGGAAAGCTAAAGATTCACTTTTACAAAAAATTTGTATTATTTTTTAATTACACATGCTTACAGGAGAAATATTAGAAAACAAAGACAAGCAAACACAACATTTTTAACACTATAACCAATATACTTGTCTTTTTTGTCTACACATAAATGTGTACTTTTTAGAAAAAAACAAACCATTAGTTTTCCTTACTTTTTATTATGTAAATTTTTAAGCATACCTAAAATTTGAGATAATTCCTTAAAGAACCCTCATGTACTTCAGCAATTATCAACATTTTCACATGTTGTTCATCTGTTTACTAGTACCATAATGACTACTACTATGACTGACAGTTTGAGTAGTTTAAAACAAATACTAAGATATGCCATTTTACCCATAAAACTATAAATATGCAGTTTTAACCTATAAGATTTTTTTTCTAAAAAATCACCATGCCCTTATCACGATAAACGAAATCAACAATCCCTAATATCATCTACTACTCAGTCCATATTGAAATATTCTGTTATTTTGTTCAAATTAGTTTCCAAACCAGGTTAACACATTTTTTCTTTATGTCTGTTAAGACACTTTTATTTTATAACAGTCACCCTTAGTATATGGCATTGATTTGTTGGAGAAACTGGTCATTTGTTCTGCAGAATTGACTATATTTTTGAATGTATGAATTCATTGTGAATGTATTTTAACATCGACATAGGTAACTATTATCATTTTTATGGCTGCATTGTGTACTATTTTATTTTAAGTTGAAATTCTTAAATGTATTGACAATTCCAAGAGAGAACAAAAGAGAAGTAAACACAAAGAAAAGTAAAATAACTTGGCTTACAACATAATGTTTCTTACCTGCTATGGGTTGAATCGTGTCACCCTAAAAGGGTATGTTGAAGTCCTAACCCCTGGTACCACAGAATGTGACCTTATTTGGAAGCAGGATCATTAAAGGTGGAATTAATTAAATTAAGATAAGGTAATACTGAAGTAGGGTGGGTCCTTAATCCAACATGATTGGTCATTATCAGAATAGAAGAGAGAGACACAGGGAAGACAGCCGTGAGAGAAAGGAAGCAAAGATTGAAATGCTGCAGCAGCAAACCAAGGAATGCTGACTACTGGTAAACCAGAAGCCAGGAAGAAAAGGGAAGGATTCTCCCCTGCAGGTTTCAGAGGCAGCATGTCCTGCTGATGCCTTCATTTTGGACTGCTAGCTTCCAGAACTGTGAGAGAATAAATTTCTGTTGTTTTAAGCCACCTACTTTGTAGTCTTTTGTTACAGCTTCCCTAAGAAACTAATATATTACTTTTCTGTGATTATCTTTTTCCAACACTTTCAGTCCCTGTCGCATTTCAATCTTCTCTATATAGAAAATCTGGAAGAAAGGAAGAAAAGAAGGCTAGATTAGAGAAAGAAAGAGGGAGAGAAGGAAGAAGGGAGGGAAGGAAGGAGGGAGGAAGAAGGGAAGGAGAAAAGAAAAGAAAGAAAATGTGTCTGGTGCTTTTTATCCAGAGAGGACTGTTCAATCCCAACCCTACCTGCAAAGCACCACAGTAGCATTTATCACTCAGAAATTGTCTCCTAAATATTTTGACCCTTATATTAGTAAGAACAAGAAGGCTTTACTTCCATGTGCAAACTCAAAAGCATTATGGTAGCGACTCTGAGGAGGCACATCTCTTCCCTATTTTATTAACACTAGGGACATTCACACTCTCAGGTGAAATATAAAATTGTTTAAATAAGGATATGCCTCTGTAAGTAATTCAATTCCTTTGTTAAAAATATAACCAGATGTGATTTGCAAATATTTAAAAACTAGCATAGCATGTGTACCATCCAACTGAACAGATGCCACTCATTATGCCAACCAGTTATCAGTCTTAATCATAATAATAATTCTGACCACCTCATTTTAATGAAAGAATAATACACATGCAACAATATCACCAACCTTCATAAAATCCCCTTCCTTCAGTTTATAAATGAAAAATTTATATCCAGAATCTTAGTATTAATCCAGTTTATATGGAAGAACTAGATTTAGAATGCTAGTCTCCTGATAATTTTGACTAAATAATTCTTTGCAGCAAAATATAGCATTTTAGTATATTTAGGTTTGTTTACAATGAAAAACAACTTTAATTTATGGACAAGCATACAGCAGGAAAAAATAACTTAAAAAGAATAATTTTCTCTGTATATGTATAAAGAGAAATAGGAAGTTTGGATTAGATGGTCTTTAAAGTTTTTCTCAGTCCTAGGACACTATGATTGATAACTTTTTAAAATGGATGCTTATTAAAAAAAATGGGCTGAGGACGTTCTTTGTCAATCACAATTTAACATATATTTATTGGTTTGGGAAAGTAATAATTCCCCTGTTGAATCCAAGCTGTATAATTTACACACAAATTTCTTGTTCATATTGCTCTGGCCAAGGTGCTGAAATCACCCCCTAAAATGCATACAAACTGTCAAGAAGCATAAGAAAGAAGTAATTGTTTTCAATTATGTTTTTAGCATCACATCCAAATGAAGTATATGGAATAATGCTAAAAAGTTTCACCCCCCACCCCCCCAAAAAAGGCAGACTGCTGTAACCCAACTTATGGCTGAAGCTAAAGATTAAATCTCTGCTATAGCCCACTTAAAAATATCAAATGTCTGGAAAACAAGCAAACATATAGAACACATTTAAGAGACTATAGCATAAATATATACACACAAGAGTAATTAAAGTCGTATATTTTCATGATATGTTAGAATTACTGTAATTCTAATTTCATTACTAAATAAGGAGGTTATAATAAATTTATGAAAAATATTGCCGTTGCATTTTCTCACTTTTATCTCTGAATTTTATGCAAGAAGCGAGGATCCACTTCTTTATCAATGTCTTTGCTCTACCTGTAATTTTCCTTTTCTGAATTTCTGTTGAAATCATTTCTATCCTTAAAGGCTCCCTTCAAGTACCAAGTTTTCCATTGTTTACATCATTTACCATCTAAGTGCCATTAAATGTATTCAACACATCTAATACATTGAATTATATATTTATCTTAAGGGGGACAAATCAGTTCCATGGCTGACCACTCTACTATTATGCTGTCAACATCCTGTAGTACCTCATTTACTCAGTAAAAATCACTTAGTAACTATCATGAACTAAGCTATGCACTGAAGGGAAAAGGAAAAATTGTCAGCATAGGGAATAAAACAACTACAAATATGCATAATGAATGTGGATTACAATGATACATTATAGAAGAGAATAAAAAGTAAAGGCATGGAGATTAAATATTTAAAGGGTTTATATCCAGGAAGACAGTTATTGGAAAAGTAGGAGAAATGATGACTGAGGAGGTGCATTTGATCTGAGCCCTCAAGAATTGTTAAAAGTTTGATTAATGAAGATTCAAAAAAAACATTGTAGAGGAAAGGAAATATAGAAAAATCATGGAGGAAGAAATTTAGGGTGCATGAAGTACAAAATGGTAAATAATACTAGGAATTGAGGTGATAACAAAATACAGAGAAAATTATTTTCATCCAGAAAAGTTTTACTGGTTTTAAACTTGTTCTTTAGAAAATGAGGGAACACACATGCTTTTGAGCAAAACAATTAGTCACTTGACATGCTATTTTAGGAAGCTAAGGGTGTCAATATATGTAGGGGGCAAAAGGGAGTAAGAAGAACTATAAGGAGTTTTGTGAATACCCTTGCATTGGCAGTTAATAATAGAAAGAAAAGTCAGATAGGACAGCTATTCAAACTTAACACTTGCCTGGTTAAGGATTCTTACTCTTACATACTGCAAGTTCTGTAAAGAAAATACTTGAATAATAATTCATTATAATCATAATTTTCAAATAAACTGGGTCTTCATTTAAAAGTTGTTCATTCAACAAATACAATGTTAATTGGGTACCTAATATAGAGCATTTAATATGCTCAATTGATGAAATAAATATTCCCAGGATGAGTTCATCCCATATGGGATCTGCTTATACAGTATTCTGGTTGATCTTTGTCTTTTCTTCTGGAGAAATTTACAAGAAAAAATTTGATGTGACAAAGTATAGCGCCTATGCTGCAGTTCATCTTGAGACAGCAACTGATCAATACTCATTATATTCCTTATCTACTACCCATTATAGATGCACCTATGCTTGAGCTAAACTTGTGCTATCATCTCCAATTATCTAGGTGGCTCACCTGTTAGTGATCTTGGAAATGTACACCATGGTCTTCTCAGGCTGTGGCTGATACACTGGTTCATTTACCATCAACATTGGGTAAGAGAGTTGTCCCCATGTGTGCTGGTTTGAAGATGTTATGTACCCCAGAAAAGGCCATATTCTTTTAATCCACTCTTGTGGGTGTAGACCTTCTGTGGGTGGGAACTTTGGATTAGGTGGTTTCAATTGAGATGTGACCCACCCAATACAAGGTGGGTCTTAACCCTTTACTGGAGTCCTTTATAAGAGGATACAAGGCAAAGAGAGAGAGAAAAAATACCCAGAGAGGAGGAGCTGACAGAGAAAACCACTGAAGCCAGAAGCTGAAAGTAATGAAACCTGGGAAAGAAGGACCAGCAGACCCCAGCCACGTGTCTTCTCGTGTGATGGAGCTGTCTCAGATATTGACAGCCTTTCTTCAGAGTGCAGGTATTGTCCTGTTGATGCCTTGAAATGGACATTTTCATGGCCTAAAAACTGTAATTTGCGAGTTAATAAATCCCCATTGTAACTTCCTACCCATTTCTGATATATTGCATTCTGGCAGCTTTACAAACTGAAACACCATGGGTCAAATGGGTGGCAAACATTTTTTCCTCATTTCCATTGTGTGACAGTAGCCCAACATTCTCTGATGGTCAGGGTCAATCATTAATACCAATGCTTTGATTCTTTCCTTAATCTGCTGGTCTCTTAATATAAGAAGCCCAAATGACTGGGTGGCAACCATACTTAAAGTTCTATGGGACTCTTTCTTTGTCTCTTGACACCCTTACGTAGTGGTGCTGGCCAAGACCCAAGGTATGGATCTGACAAGAAGGCACACTCATACCTTGAATATGTGTCTATTTCAGCAAAATGAATTGCTGCCCCTTCCTGCTGGAATAGTTCCAGTGTAATCATTTTTAAAACAAATAACTGGTTGTTCTCTTTGAGGTATGGGGCAGTGGTACACTTATTGTCTCTGTTGCTGGCAGATTGCTACTGAGCAACAGCTAGAGCTAGATTAGTGTTGGGTAGTTGAGGCCTATTTTGGTGGGTCTCTGTATGCATAGCCTCAATCTCTGCCATCATGAATTCTCCATGTGCAAGTCCATTGTGCTACACTGAATTGTCAATGGGGCTTCTCCTATGGTAGAGTTTCTCTGGAAGGTGATAGCATGTAACAAAAAGACTTTTAGACTTCATGTCCACACCTACAAGTCCATCCATAGGGCTATTCTTCAGCCTCCTTTGTCCTTCATTTTCTAATTTTTCTCCTTCCAGTTCTCTTACTAACCAGCTGGGATAGTCAGGATATATTTCTGTCATGAGTCAGGGTATATTCTTTCATCAGGCCATTTTTCATTTCAAAAAAAATAGGGTGACTAGATGCATTGGCTGAAGCTACTGGAAAGAGTTTCCTTCTGTTATTTCAGACTAACCTGAGTGGTGCTACAGTGCAGCAGCTATTCATTTTTTTACTTATACTCAATGCTAAGCCAATCAATCTGGGAACTAAGTTCAGCCAAGCTAGCCATAGGCATGTGCTGAGTGGGTCTTGGGTGCTACACTGGTGGGTGATGTAGGAGTATAAGCCACCTGCTTGGCCAGCACCACTATCTAAGGGTGACAAGAGACAAAGGAAGCATCACATAGAACTTCAAGAATGGTTGCCACCCAGTCATTTGGGTTCTTTGTATCAAGAGACTAACAGATAAAGGAAAGAATCAAAGCACTGTATTTTTGGCCTCCAACTGTACCTGTACCCAATCATGTATGTACTACTTTCACCTTAGAATAAATTAACAGAACCCGGTTCATAATGGGAAACTTTAGCTATATGTTCGCTTGATGTCAAAGTTTGAGATATTTTGTCTACATTGATTCAATATCAGGCAAGTATCTAGTTTTCAAATCATGTATAGTTCTCTGCTGTAGATGGTATGGCCTTGATCCAGAACCTTAGGAAACTATATTGTAATTCTTCCATTGGGGCTTGCTGTAAATTTCACATAATTTCCTTCCCACCATAGGTGCCTCTAGTATTATTGAGTCTGGTGAGTCATATGGCCCAAGGAGTAAGACTACTTGCAGCACGTCCTAGACCTGTTACTGACTTCTTGCCTTCTCTGAACTCTCCTCAAAGTTGGCTGTCTTCTTCGTCACTTGCTATACAGCTTGTAGCAGTATTAAGAAGGGTCAAGCATGATGCCATTAGAACCAGAGGAAGCGTGCCACATCTTAGTAGTGGAAAAGACAAACTAGTAATTTGTCCCTTACTTTGGAGGTGATGTCCAGGAATTTCCCAGACACTTGGAATACCAACATATTCTCAAAATATTATCTTATATGGTGACCCCTGAATCGTTTGTAGAATTTATATTCTACCCTCTGATGTGCATATGATTTACCAAGGCCTTCAGAGATCTTCATGTAATCATTTATGAAACAAAGTGACATTCTGTGTAATGTCCAAATCAGATCTTTTCAAATGGGGCTGAATAATAGAATTAGACCCTAATGCCCTAAGGCAGCCATTCTAGGTATGCTTCACTTCTCTCATATTCAGTGGTACTAGCTCTGTACTATTCTTGAGAGAAAGGAAAAAGGTTCACTCAAATCATTTTCTGAAGAGCTTAATTTTCTTGCAGAGCTCTAGCTGAAAAAAGTCTGGTACAGACTTTGGACAGAAAGTGGGAGTGTTAACACAGCTAATACAGCTCTCTGTCCCATGTGAATGTGAGTGCTTCTGAACCTTTGATAAAAATAGAAAAATACATTTGCCCAGATCAATGACCTCATACCTGAAGCTGTGTTAATCTGCTTTAGTAAAAATATCTCATCTCTCACAAATCTCTCATCTTGGCTGAGTTTGTAGTACTCCATTGTTATTTACCATTATCCATTTCAATTTTTTGTAGGGGCTAGACTGGTGAAATAATTGGAAATATGATGGTGATCACCACCCAGGCATTCTTTACGTCTTCATGGGTGGCGCTAATCTCTGCCATTCACCCTGAGATGAGATTTGTTTTTTTATATATCATGTTGGCTGGAAATGAGAGGTGGGGCACAGATTCAGAGCTTTCCACTTTGTCTAACCCACTTCAATAGCTCTGACCCCACAGGCCAAGAAACCTATACAAGATTCTTCCAACTACCTCAAATTATGCATTTGAGGAACAGAGAAATACTAAATGAGGCTAGAAAACACATCAGCTGATGATGTTACAGAAGAAGACCCATAGGACTCTACTAAAGTGATAGACCAGTGAGCTTCTGAGATGTCTGTGGACCCAGTGGACTTAACCTTTCCTGGACCTGAGCCGGAATTCCATTTATTATCAGTTCCTCATATGCACTCACTTTAAAATCAGGACCATGATAATGCTTCAGTCCCTCAATTATCAATATCAACTCAAACTTTGTGTTTAAGAGTCCTCAAAATGTGTACTCAACTTTCCACAGTGAATGATTACCTGAGTAAATAACCATAGGTAGTTTGGGTTACTGGGGAATCATATATATGTGCCCTGGTGTTGCAAAGTCATTCATCGTGGGGGCTCAGCCTCTCCATTAATTACTGACTTTGGGGTTTGAGAACTGGCTCAGATCTGAAAACTGAGCAAGGTATTAGGATTTATGTTTTAGGCAGCTGCCCTCAGCCTCCTCCTGACCATCCATCCTTGCCTTCCTTTGGTTAAGCAGTACTCTTCTTGGCATAGGAACATTGGGTTCTTTGAACCATTTCCATAGCTCTTTGACTGCATGCTGACATTAACACTCATTACCATAATGACACCAACCTTGCTGTCAGGCCTCATTTACTTCAGGATCTTATCAAACTGTTGCTAGCGGTGATTCCAGCTCTTGGTATCTCCTCTCCTGGACTAGAGAGGATGGCCATCACTGAGCTTTACAGTCATGTTGGTTCCTCTCTCACAAGTGAATTGCTTATCATTTTTGTAGTGTCCTAATGTCTCTCATTTGTAACAAAATCAGAAGATGTGTTTTCTGCCTCATTTAATAGACACATTCAAACATGCTTACTTCTCTAAGGATTCCTTTACCATCTGCCTTCTGACATTTATGTTTCACTTAGCGTGGGTCATCATTATTTTCCAGCTTCTAAAAGCCATTTTAGCAGAGTGTTAGCCTCATCTAGGATTCTTGCTAAAGTTTACATCCTGTATTTTATTGATTTTCTGTCCTCCCTTGATCCAACACTTTTGAGATACTTTCCACTATGTGTGTCCCAAGATATCCTTGTGTAGATTTTAAGAGAAGAGATAAGGAATTATAGATATAGAAAGAGTATTAATAAATGATGCTCATCTATACAGATTTAATATGCACTTACTGGCATTCTGGGTTAACTTGATGTTTTCCATTTGCATATGTCCTTATACTATGAGAATGTGTACACATGAAGCATGACACTTGACTCCCAGTTTTTCAATAGATCACTACTGCCAATACTTACAACTATAAGCATGTACATATATACACACATTCTTCTTCAAAGAAGTCACAAAAAGATTAGCCTAGGTCAAAAGATGAGAGAGAGAGAGAGGTTCCAACCTTTTAATGTTTAAGTGACCCTAGTTAGATATAAATGAGAAGAGTGAATTCAACTTGCCAAGTGGGTCAGCAGACAGTAATATGAAAGGTCAGAACAATTTGGTCATGGTTCACTTTTTCCAGCACTGGTCCATTGCCTTCCATTAAGTTCATGGACATTACCTATTATATCAGGCTTAGGGTATCTAATATGAAATAGTCCCATGCTGCCAGCAATAAGATAAATGAAGTGAGTCAGAATATTGCTAATTTCAGACTGGAAGTCCTTGAAACTTAATTTACTTAAGCCTGGTTAAAGCATCACAAATTATATAGGCACAGTAGAAAAAAGCAGTAATTATTGCAGAGGTAAGAAATATTTCCTATTTCAATAGCTTTTGTATATGAAATAAACAAAATTGATTATGACTACATGCTAAAAAACAAATACTAAAACAAATCTTTTCAGAGAAACTCTAAGCTTATTTTTTTATGATTGTCAGAGTCTTTGGAGGTCAAATAGATTTACTACTGCTCATCCTGTGGCCAAAATACTGTCATTTAATGAAATTGAAGTAACTATTCAAATTGTCTTTTTCTTTTTGGCATTTTATCCACCAAATTCAATCATGTAGAAAATAATACTCTCCCTATGCCATCCCTACACCTGAGCTTAATCCCCCCACAATATTCTTTTGGCTTGATTTGGTTATAAATAGTCCTTAAGAAGTTTTGATAAAGAGACCTGGAAATACGGGAACATTGATGTGAATAATTGGAGAAAGGGAAAGAATGCTTTTCAAATCTGTTTAGTTAATATCATTTTAGGTGGCTTTATAAGAGGAAAAAGTTTTCATGAAAGATATGGGGAGGTGGTAGTATATTTAAGCCTGCCCCATCAATGGGACTATATATAAAGTGGAATCATTTGAAATTTCCATTTCTATAGGACAAATATGGTATAATATTAGCAATTTCATATAATTTAACCTACTTAAAACTGGCATCTGTAATGTATTTTAATGGTAAATATCTATAAAGTTGCTCAGCAAATTAAGAGGGTAAACAAAGCATGTCAATATAAACAAAGACCTAGAAGTGGCCACTTCAAATTTGGCACCATATAATTGAAATTAATATTTCTTCTCTGAGAATGACTGCCTCATGGTGCTGTTTAATTTCAAAATGGTCAGTTAATTCAGATCTTTTGTAGCCATTACATACACTTTGGAGTTTAGTACAAATGTAGAAAATGCCAACCTAACCAACAGTGGGCTTGTTACCTAAAAACTCTGTCTCCAAGTTTATCATATTAAATAGCTTCACCCCCAAATACAAAAGTGAATACCTTCATTTGAAGGTATTCCATAAAATCTACATTATTCCAAATGTATTAAAGGGTGAAGTTTTAGTTACTTGCAATTCTGAGTAATAAAGCGAAGACTCTAACTCAGAGAGCATTTTTTTGTTGTTGTTGTTGTTGGCTTTAACAATGGGCATTTATTATGAAAATGTCCAAATCAAGGCATCATCAAGGCAATGCTTTCTTCCTGAAGACTGGCTGCCAGTGTTCCTTGGCTCCTCTGCCACATGGCAAGGCACACGATGGCATCCACTGGTGTTTGCCTTCTCTCCTTCCAGATTTTGTTGCTTTCAGCTTCTTGCTTCCATGGCTTTCTCATTCTCCCTTGGTATTCATCCCATTTATAAAGGACACCAGTAAAAGGATTAAGGGTCAAAACTTACTTGAAGTAATCTCATCAAAAGTCCCTACAATGGGTTTACACCCACAGGAAAGGATTCGATTTAAGAGCATGTTTTTCTGGGGTACATACAGCTTCAAACCACCCCACCCTCCCTCATGTAACCCTAGCTGCAGTAAACTTCTTTCCTATCATGCCCCTCAAGCTCCTTCCCACAGCAGGCTATTACTTCCATCTAGAATTCTTCCCCACCCCCTGATTGTTACTCGCTAATTCATGTTTAACCTTTAGGACTCAATGTAAATGTTATTTTATCACGGGAGCTTTACTACCCCTTTGTCACTGGGTTAGGATCCCGTTTTCTTTTTTTCTTTTTTTAAAATTCATTTTATTGAGATATATTCACATACCATGCAGTCATACAAAACAAAGCGTACGTTCAGTTGTTCACAGTACCATTACATAGTTGTGCATTCATCACCAAAATCAATCCCTGACACCTTCATTAAAAATTAAAGCAAAAAGGAGCAATTAAAGTAAAAATGAACACTGGGTACCTTTGTTTGTTTGTTTTCCTTCCCCCATTTTTCTACTCATCCATCCATAATCTAGACAAAGGGGAGTGTGGTCCATATGGCTTTCCCAATCACATTGTCACCCCTCATAAGCTACATTTTTATACAATCGTCTTCAAGATTCATGGGTTCTGGGTTGTAGTTTGATAGTTTCAGGTATCTACCACCAGCTACCCCAATTCATTAGAACCTAAAAAGGGTTGTCTATATTGTGCATAAGAGTGCCCACCAGAGTGACCTCTTGGCTCCTTTTGGAATCTCTCTGCCACTGTAGCTTATTTCATTTCCTTTCACATCCCCCTTTTGGTCAAGAAGATGTTCTCCATTCCACAATGTCGGGTAGAGATTCCTCCCTGGGAATCATATTCCACATTGCTGGGGAGATTCACTCCCCTGGGTGTCAGATCCCACGTAGGCGGGAGGGCAGTGATTTCACATTTCAAGTTGGCTTAGCTAGAGAGAGAGGGCCACATCTGAGCAACAAAGAGGCATTCGGGAGGAGGCTCTTAGGCACAATTCTAGGGAGGCCTAGTCTCTCCTTTGCAGCAACAGTCTTCCCAAGGGCAAGTCCTGTGGTAGAGGGCTCAGCCCATCAAACCACCAGTCCACAACCATCGAGGTGGGGAAGCCCAATACTCCAGCATTCTTCACCAGCTCAAAGGAGGATCCCCATTTTCTAGCAACCTTTATTTCTTGTGGCTATCACTTAAATACTAATTTCATCCTGTCTCTCTCCCTAGACTAAGCTACTAAGGACAAGGATAACCATGGCTATCTTGTTCACCACTGAATCCCACAGTGTTTGACAGCTTCTGATACTCCATACCTGCCTACTCTGCCTGGGTCCTGATCCATCTGTAGTTCCCAATAGGTAATCTAGATCAGTGCTTCTCAAGCTTTAACATGTAGGAGTCACCTGAGGAGCTTGTGAACAGGTGAATTCTGATTCAAGTAGGTCTGGAGGTTCTGCATTTCTAATAAGCTCCTGGATGATGCCAGTGCTTCTATTCCATGGACCACACTTTGAGGAGCCAGTCAGCCCCGATGAGGTTCAAGTTGAAATATGTCTAACTGCACAGAGAACACTCATGCTTTAAAAAAGAAGGCCAACAAATACTAAACTTTTTATTTCACAACCATTATTTCTGATTCTCTCCCTGCTGCCAGAATTTAAAATCTTCAGAGTCCACAAATACAGCATTCAGACTCCATACATAGAGAAGGGGGCCCCACAGGTGGGAAAGATCTGGACCCAGGCTGTTTCCTGGTGATAAAGGGGACAGAGATTTCCCTGCAAAAGTCTGTCAGTTTTCAAACTTAACTGGAATGCCCTTAAGATTTCCATCATCTTCAAACTTTTTTCTATGGGATCTAACTTATGACAGAAAAACACTCATCTCTCATAAACACAACTCCACTGGGGGGAGAGGGAGCACATATTACAAATGCACCAACCATACTCTTTATTCAGCCTAAAAATGGATGTCTAATTCAGTTTAATGGCAAGGACATGTGCTAAACTGGTTGTGTCCTGGCTCTACATCAAAGGGAGCTGGGCTAAATTTTCATGAAAGGGAGTATTTCCCATGATACAGGGAATAAAACTCTATTAAAAAAAAAATAAAGTTGTAGTATAAGAGTTGCTTCCAAGAATCTAGGGATGCTCACATCCCTTACCCTACCCAGATGTGGCCAATACTTCATGTATAGCTAGCTACATAGGAATAGGACTCTTTTAAAATTCTCACCACCACCAAAAACTGTATCTACACCCACTTTCAAGACAAACACACAAACATACATATCCATTTTCAAAAAAATTTTTTCTCCCAGGATCCCAGAATCCAGCCACCCCCAGGCTCGAAGACAATGCCTATTAACTGCGTAAATGTAGCCTATCAACATACTATACATGGCTCCTATCTTGTTTCACAAACTGAAAGGGCAGGGATACTGGGAGTGGACACTCATAGGGGACTTGTTTTTGCTTAAATCCAACCTACTCAGCAACACTCTTAAGTCCAAGGACCGGGACAGGTTCAGTGAGCACAATATGGTGGATGACCTGATGGTCCCAGCCCACTGTGGTCAGAAGGGAGTGATTGAGTGGGGACAAAGTAGCATCTCTCACAAAGTCTCTGTGGGCTTGGCTTCTAAACACCTCAGAAAGGCCAGAGTCCAGCACAGCGAGTGAGCAGTCTTCACTGATAGAGGCCAGGAACAGAATAGTGTGGCAGGAACACCAGCCCAGTGACACACTGGGAGTGCACAGTTGAGCTGAGGGCAAGGCTTGCATTTTTGGTGTCCACAATGGAGACAGTCCCATTCTCATCACCAAAGACAAAGGCTTCACTTTGCTGAAGATGCCAAGCCAGTGAGGTAGGAAGGAAGCCAGAGGCAGTGTAGCCCAACTGTGATGCCGACTTGGGAGAATGGGTATCCCAGAGTAAAATTCTACTGTCCTCACTGCATGAAAGAAATACAGAGTCCTTGTAGGGAGAGGCAGCAACACAGGTGACCTGCCCAGAGTGAGCTCGGTATGAGTTCAGAACTGTCTGTTGAACAAGGTCCCAAACCTTAATGCAGAAGTCTTTGCTGCCGCTGACAGCTTGTGTGCCAGAGCTCAGGACGCTGACTGTAGATACAATATCATCGTGCCCATACTTGCAGAACTTGCTGACAATGAGTGTCTCATTCTCATCCCACAATTCAACTGCACCAGAATCTGAAGCCACTAGGATACCTCTGTCTCCAACCCAAGTGAGGTCAGCCACTCCGGCCTCCGTCTGGACTCCGGCGAAGCAGAAGCCTTCGCTGGGGGCGACACAAGGGTCCTTGAAAAGCCAGAGAGAACCAGCCCAGCAGCGGCTACTCAGACTTGAGGCCCCGAGCAGGAGCGCCCCATCGGACCGGTACCGCGCAGCCTCCAGCTGCCGCTCCATACAGGCGGGTGCATTAGGGGGAAGGTTCCGCTCGCGGATCGCCGGGGTTACCAGGGGAGGCGGAGCTTCCTTCCTCATCTCCACGATTCCAACTCCAGCCTAGACCCAAACTAGTCGCCAGCCCAAACTTCAGCTCTGGCTGCGATCCCCCTCAGAGAGCATTTTTAAGTTTGGTGAATTGTTGCTGCCGTTTTGGAACAATACTTTAAAGGAATATAAGTATTTGCCACTTTTCTAGAAACCACTCCTGGGGGCGGGGGGGAGCTGTCATTTACATGTAGGTCAATGCACACCGGTATACAGCGACATACTTTCATTCCTGTGGGGGCAGTCAAATGTAACAGTGAAATAAGGAGGCACTTGTAAGACAAATAATGAACTGAGTGATTTTAGTGGTTAAAACACAGTGTCTGGAATTACTTATATTCTTCTGTGCTGCAACAAACTATACAAAGTAATTGTTCAAGAATAATTGCCTTGGAAATGAGTGGCTTTCTAGATAAATGTACCAATATTTTACAACGAAATATACGCTTAATCTATTTCTAGATATAGGTAGCAAAGTATTTCCTCATATTCCCCTAGTGCTTAGGACAGTCATAAATACACATCATATATATGTTCAGAAAGGTTTTTTTAAGAGAATGAAAAAAGTATATATTATTTAATGAATTGATGGATTCTTTGGTGATCGTTTAGCACCTCATATGTGTACAGTACATTACTGTTTATCAGACACTTTCATATATACACAATATAATTTGTTACCAAAAGATTAATGATATACTCACATGTGCATGAAATTTGGGATTCAAGGATAAAGGTTTGAGTTCTGGCTGTGCAATTTTCTTTTTATGTAAACTTGAGCAATTAAAGAGTCTGATTCTTCATTTCCACATCTGTAAATGGGTTTAATAAAACTAATATCATAAGTGTTGCTGCAAGAATTAAGTGAGAGATTTCATGTAAAAAGCAATTTATTAAATTAATTCAAATGTTAGAACTTGTAATTAGTGATGAACAAGGCTTGGCTCTGAAAATTAAATTACTTGACCAGAGTCCACAGCTCTAAGTCCAGATGGGGGTTACAAATAAAATAATCATTTACCATTTTATCATCCCTATGAAACATATATGATATACAGTGTTCTTAAACAGTTAACTTCATCATCCTTTAGTGAGAATTTTTATTAGGATCATATTTTGATATTCATTCAAGGCTTCAAGTTCCCCTCTTTTAATGCATATTATAGACCTCTACAATAGGTTTATACTCACAAAAGAAACAAGGGCCAGATACCCAGGCTTTTCTTCACTGACTAGAGAGTGCGTCATTAGTCAAGGCAAGTGTGAATGCTCAGATACAGGAATTAGTTCCTTTCCAAATCCTACCATCAACTCACAAACTGTTCCTGTTTCATCTGAGCCAACCTATTTTGTTTCGCACTTTCTAATTTAATTTCTTAGTTTTGTGCAGTTTCCAACTGATTCTCACAATGATTCAAATATTTACTATCCACTCTGTTTAGAATTCTATGCTAAATGCAGTGAAGAATACCTGGAGGGATTAGATTTTAGAATAAAACTGGCTTTCAGAGATTTGAAAATAGGCAGTAGTTATTCTTTGATAGTTCAATAAGCAGTAAGAAATGCCCCTGATTCCTGAGGAGCCTAAATATTAACCACCATTACACTACTTCCTCTTTCAAGATAGCATCATCTGAAAACACTTGTCTGTCACCCTCTATTAATAAACTAATTGATAATTCCACACGGCAGTTTCGGTTTTTCTACATATTGCAATTGCACACAATCTTTCCCTCCAAGAAACCTTTTCTTACACATCTCAAATTGAACTAGATTCTCCCTTTTTTTTCTCCTATAGAAGACATATTTTTCTCTTTGTATCACTTCCTTTAGTTTACTATTATTAGTCTATTGAATAGGGTTCTCCCACTTGGCACTTTGAAAGTAGGCAATTTCTATGTTTTATTCGTTTTTTTTGCTCAGGCACTATGACAGTAACGTAGATATAATTCTGTTCAAAAAATACTTGTTAAATGACTGTTTGGACCATCCACAGTGTTTGTCTCAGCAACCTCCCACCTTTTCCATTATCCATCCAGCTAGGCAAGACATCAAGGAAGATCTGGCATCGTAGTCAAGAAAATAAAAACCTCACCTTGTGCCCATGTAAAAGTTAGACATATAACATAGAAATCGGTTTAACATAGTCATTTTCCACAAAATGATGAGGGAAAGGTTAAAGCCTTTGGAACTAAACAAATCCCACTTTGCCTTGTGCATTTCTTTTACCATGTAGGTACTAGCCTCCCCAGTAAATTGAACCAATCTGGTTTCATCTCAAAGCTGAGCTGTAACTAAACCAACTCATCCATATGGCATGCTGCTTTCTTTTTTGGTGTCGCTGGCAGAAACTTCAAAGACGTTAGAGACTTGTCCCATCAGGAAGACATATGTGATTCTTTTTGTGAGGGTAAAAACTATGGGACAGTTGGGAATGGTTTCTCAAAACATGGTGCTGGAATTAGGACAGTCAGGGATTCAATGTTAGATGCTGCCCTGGTTTTCAATGTAGGGAAAGTAAACATGGAAGTCTAGTGGCCTAGAGGATTACTCTCTCCTTAAGTGAGTCTGCATTTCTTTCTCCTCTTTTCTTTTTTTCTCTTTTCCCCCTGAGCTGCTGTGGATTTCTTTGGAATGTGCTGTTCATTTCAGCATGGATGCACTCAGCAGTTTGTGGCCCGCTGGGCTGCTTTACTTCACCAGCCAAGTTGTGCTTGCCAGCTTTTGTTGAGAAATAATAGGAGGTCATACATGGTGTCAAGAAAATGTTGGCATGGTTAGAGAAACAGGTATTGTATTGTATTAGTTGCAATGAATTAAGACCTACTGATGGTAGGATTAAAGAAATCTGTGTCTGGCACTCTCTGAAGTCTGATGGAGCTTACAATGAGCATAGCCTGGACACTTAGAGAGGCTCAGCAAGTCCCCTGGCCTCTGGCCTGCAGATTCCAGCCAGACTTGCCCAAGACATCTGGGAGGCAAGTGCAGGCCTCCAAAGATACCTGCCTAGAAAAGGAAGGACACACAGAGGTAATAAAAAAAAAAGAAAGGGGAAACTACTGACAGTATTCAATAAAATATCAAAATAAGCATAAACATTAATAGTAGCTAACCCTCTACTGAGTGTTTTAGAGTAGATGAGTCACTGGTCCAAAAGCTTTAAATGTATTAAAGAATATCATCTCACAATCACACAATGAAGTAGATGTTACTTATATCCCCCTTTTGCAAATAATAAAGTAAGGCAGAGAGATTCAGTAAATTGCCTAAGAGTTCACATATAGTAAAGTGTGGATTTGGCTTTTCAACTCAGAATATTTGACTGCAGACCCTGTGTTCTTAAACATAGGCTGTGTCACCCAGACTCTATATATAAACTAGAAACACTACTTTGTGATTAGGAAAAATGAATATGTGGGAAAGAATCTTAAAAATATGAAATGACTGAGCATATATGTCAGAAATCAGCTGCTTTTAATGAAGTATTAGATGAAGGAATTTACGTTCCCATTCTTTGATACAAGCAATTTATTTTTTCACTTTTACATGTCATGCTAGGGAAGCACAGCCTTGAGCCCATTCTCCCACTTAATACCGGCTATCTGCTCCTGAGTCCTTCCTTTTCATTACAGAATCTGGAGAAGTTGACTGCTTTAAGAGATCACTTATTTAAATTCATGAATATATAGGCTGGGAGGCTCAAAGTTCTTTTCTGATAATCCCAACATATGGATTATCAGGAGATCTCTTTCTATTTACTGAATATTCTCTTGACAATAGGACAAATTCTCCTGCTTCTTCACATTTCATAAATTTTTAAATACTGATGTTGCGTGTAAAAGAATGGTAAAGGATGAGGTAGAATATGGTTCTTACAATTTCTGATATGGATTTCATTAAGTAGTGCCTTGTGACATGGCACCAATTCATTAAAAAGAATCATTCTTTCTCTCTGTATAGAGATGGAGATAGAGTTAGAGAGATAGAGTGGCGGGGTGGGGGGGGGTGGAGAGGGAGAGAATGTAAAATTTTCAAGGGGTAATTCACTTTACCCTTTACCCTGTTAAGTACCTAGACTGAAGGGACTGATCCGTCTGTTGCTTTGAGCAGAAGTTGAAGTGTTTGCACAAATCTCATGCTTTAACCTCCCTAGAGGACTTGGAATTGGATCACCAGGAATAGAAGGAGTTCTATTTTCTTTTCATCCCGGTCGCCAATTACTTGGGCTATCAAAGCCTCTAAAATTTTGATCCTATCAGAAATTTCATTGGTTGCAACTTCATTTAGAACTGGTTCAACTTTGTCTAATGGCATTGAAGATTTGCTCAGTGCTTTCACTTCAGCAGGGGCCAGTGACTAAATAATGCAAGATCTCTAAAATGAAAGACTCTTTGAGAGTACAAAATTGCTAGTCTTCAAAGCTGCAAGACCTTCATGAGACTGGAGATTGCAAGATTGCAAGACTGCAACACTGAAAGACTGCAAGATGTGAAAGTCTAAATCTCCACTGAAAGAGTAAGAAATCTCCAGATAAACAAATTTTTTTTCTTCAAATTCACTGAGGAATTATAGACCAAATATATTTTTAAAATAAACAAACAAACAAACAAACTCAGAAGGGATGATCACAAGAGACAGACGATGCTTTCATACCTGGTGTCGGGTTGGAAGCAACAGGTTGGGGAAAGAAGCAAACTCACCAGAGAAGGTCAGACTTCACAGACAAGGAGAGATCAGCCACCCTTTTGATTAACTTGTGCTCTGGTATGCCAGATTTTATTCTGGAAGAGCCCCCAAATAAAGATAACCCTCTCTGTCACATTATTCTCTTGCATAGGAAATGTGCTAATTAAGCACAGGGTAGAGAAGGCACTTGAGAGCAGAAAGGGAATTTGCAATCTTGTGGTCTTGCAGTTTTAAAATTTTGTTTTTTTTTTTTTTGTAATCTTGTAATCTTAAAGGCTTGGGTTCTCACAGTTTCTCAGTTTCACAGTTTACAGTTTTGCAGTCTCCTGGTCTCACAATCTTGTAGTCTTCTGGTCGCATGGTTTCAAGTTCTAGTAGTCTCAGGTCTAAAATTCTCATATCCTTATAGCTTTGAGATCTTGAAGTCTTACAGTGTTTGTTTGGTCACAAGGACTATTGGGAGAAGACTCTTGGACTCACCTCCATAGTTTTAGTTCATAGCAGAGAGAATATGAGCTCTACAATTTCTGATATAGTAATTTATTAAGTTGTGCATTTTGACCTGGTTCACACTCACTAAAATATGTAGATATAGATATAGATACGGATATAGACATAGATATAGATATAAATATACTTACAGAAATCTCCATGTGTTTGTTTCTTGAGTATAAAATTTATCTACTAATTCAATGTTAATAAACATATTCTTCTATGTCCTTTTTCCTATATTCTTTATTTTATGTCATTCTACTCATTCTCCCTTGAAATATAATCCACTCCCATATCTTTAATTACCCAAGGCAGATCGTCAACCCAAGTCTCTTTCTTTACCTTCAGGCTCGCTTGTTTGCTTGACATCCCCCCTTGAATAACACATGTACTTCAAATTTTAAAAGTTCAAAGATGTAATTCCTCAACTCTTAATCATTTCCACCCAACCTGCACTTTCTCTTCCTTATCATGGGGAAGGGCATAATTCAATTTTCCAGGCTTAAATCCTGAACATGATCATAATCGATTCTTTTTTCTCTCTTATCCCTACAACCAAACAGAAAACTATTGGTTCTACCACCTAAACCAATCATTATGTCATCATCTTCTTTTTAATCCCCCTGTTACTAAAAGTAAAAGTCTCTTTGGACCACTGAGGGACTTCTGAGCAGGCTAATTATTTAGGTATGCCTCAAAGTATTCTTCATATATCTATTCAATATTTATTGGGGGGGGGGAGAGAATTCTGGGAAGATGCTGGAGTAGCAAGCTCCAGAAATCAGCCTGTCCAAAAGAACAATTATTAAACAGGCAGGGACTGTCTGAATCAACTATTGTGAAACTCCAGAGTTCAGTAGAATACTATACAGCATTCAGTGAAGAGCAGGAGGAAGAGGCTGCTAAATTACAGTCAATACCAGTAAATTGCTCTCTCCACACAGTGGTTATTGGCACCCATATCCCACTCCCATGGCAGGCAGCAGTGGAGTCTGGCCTATGAAGTAGCTTGCTGGTGCCAAAAAGGGACATAAAAATTCTCTAAGACCCAGTGAAGCCATGGGTTGATTGCTGATCACTGCTTTTGATTAGCAACTTTGAACTGTTGGGGCCCCAGCCTTAATGGTGGCCAGTGTTCCAGGATACACTTAACAAAGGCAGGAAAGGAGACTTAAAGACACTAGGCTTCCTCAGATCTGTGGAGGACAGTTTAAGGGCTGCATTTTCTGGACAAGTCAAGAAAATGCAGCTTTGGTGAGTTGTGGAAGAAGTTCCTGGCACCTTCTTGGCCTCTCCTTCATCCCAACTCTAGGACAGTCTGGAATCACCAATACTTCACTGGAAAAACCCTGGTTTGTTCTGTCTTGGAAAAATTGACTTAGGAAACTCCTCTCTAGCATGCCTACTCCCCCAGAAACATTTACCCCTGAAATTGGCCCTCCAGGCAAAAACAGCTTGAGACTACAGCAGTATAAGAAACAATTGAAGCATGATGCCTAAGAAAGTCTTGCCTAATTTAAGTACTGCAGTGGAACACCCAGGAGAGGGAGAAGATCTGTCTCCTGGAAAGTACAGGTGACATTTAGATTCCTATGAACAGGAGAACTCCTATGCTACTAGCAATCAAAAGCCCAGGGCAAAACAGATGCCCAGAAAAGAGAAGAAGGCCTGCACTTTACAATTGCTTGGTGGATCTTCTGAAAGGAGACTTGACACTCAAAAAAATCTCTGTCATATCACCAGCTGGTCACAAACTCAGGAAAAAACATCTCAAGGAATAAACCCCCGAGTTAATATTTAAAAACATTAAAATGTGCAGTGTCCAGCAAAATATTACAACATAAAGAAATAAGAAATGAAGGCCCACCCAAAGGAATAGGATAAAATTCCAGAAAACACCACTGAAGAAGACTAGGCAGTAGACATACTAGAAAAAAAGACTAAAAAAAATACATGTCTTCAAAGTGCTCAAGGAGATGAAGTAAAATACAGAGAAATAACTAAGGGGTATCAGAAAAACCATTAATGAACAATATGAGAATTTCAAGAAATGGATGGAAATTTTTAAATGGAACCAAATAGAACGACTGGAAATGAGACCACAATAAAAGAAATAAAAAGTTCACAGGAAGGTTTCAACAGCAGACTGAAGTGGGCAGAAAAAAGAATCAGGGAAATTGAGGACAAGACAATTGCAGTGAGTCAGGCTGAAAAGCAAAAAAGAAAAAAAAAATATAAGAAGTGAAAATAGCTTAGGAGAACTCTGGAACAGCACCAAGCATACCAATATATGCATAATGGGAGTCCCAGAAGAAGAGAGAGAGAAAGGGGCAGAAGGAATATTCAAAGAAATAATGACAGAAAACTGAAAATTTAGCAAAAAAGAAAACATCCAAGAAGTCCAGTGAACATCAAACAGGATAAACTTGAAGAAAAATACATTCCATCACATAGTGATGAAACTGTTGAACTCAAAGTACTAGGAGAGGGTTATGAAAGCTGCATGAGAAAAGCAAAATGTTATTTATAAAGGAATCCAAAATAGATTAAGTGCTGATTTCTCATCAGAAACCATAGAGGCAAGAAGATAGTGGGTTGAAGTACTTAAACTGCTGAAAGAAACATTTGCCAACCAAGAATTTTGTATCTGTTAAGATTTTCTCTCAAAAATGAGGGAGAGAAGAACCTAAGATGGTGGCTAGGTGAGACAGGGCAAAAAAACACCTCCATGAAAAATACTAGGTAAAAACCAGAAAGTGACCCAGAACACCACTTCCAGAGTAGCACCAGCCAGACAAGATCTGCTAAATCTACAGGGACCATGCATTTGGTGAAACCAGCAGTCTGCATTCTGAAATGAGTGAGTGAGTTGGCTGAAAGTTCCTCAGCCACAGTGTGGGAAAATGGTGGGTTGGCATTTGGAGATGGACTAGTTCTTTAAAAAAAAAAAAAAAAAAAAGCCCGGGAGCAGCTGCAGATACAATGGAGCAGGCTGGGCTAATGCCTTGGTGTCTGGCATGGAGGATACTCCTTCCCACACCCACTGCTGATTGTCTCGGGCCCAGGAGAGCAAAGGGGAGCCAAAAGGAGAAAAAAATGCATGACTTGCAGCCATCTCCCCAGCGGGTGGGGGCACTCCTGCCCAGGGCCGAGCCCACAGCACAGAGCCATACCAAGAAACCTAGTGTGACAGGGAGTCTTTCCCACAGCACTGCTCACATGTCATAATATCCGCTGTGGACAGTGGCCTTTAATACACCCATGGCTGATTGTCCCAGAGCTGGGAGGGCAGAGCTGTGCGGAAAGGGGGAAGTTAACACGTCCCATTCAACCATCTTTGAAGTGGACTGGGAACACCACTGCATGGCCCAGCCTCCCAAGGCTTCTCTGGAAGCAGGCGCACACTTGTGATGTGGCACAGCCCTCCCTCAGCAGAGGTCCTGGAAGAGCACAGCAGGGAAGGGGGAACCACTCAGAAATCCCAGGGAACCTATGCCAATACAAAGGACTTTTGGGTCAGCAGCAGAGAACAGCCTTAAATCTCTGGGAACACCTGGGGGGTTTGATTATTAAAACTGCCCTTCCTCCCTAACCACTCAGGCACATGTCCCTCATTCAGGGTGGACAGTACTGACAACACACCCAAATTAAGTGCACCAATTGGACCCCACAAGAATCAGATCCCAACACACCACAAAGACAATGCTGGAGAGAACTGACTTGAGATGAATAGGTGACTCACGGACGCCATCTGCTGGTTAGTTAGAGAAAGTGTACACCACCAAGCTGCAGTTCTGACAAATTAAAGATCAAGTAAAGCAAATGCCAAGAGGCCAAAAACAACAGAAAATCTTAAAGCATATGATAAAATCAGATGATATGGAGAACCCAAACCCAAATACCCAAATCAAAAGATTGGAAGACACACATTACTTGGTACAATTAATCAAAGGACTACAGTCAAAGAATGGGAGTATGGCACAGAATATAAAGGACATGAAGAAGAGCATGGCACAGGATATAAAAGACATAAAGAAGACCCTAGAAGAGCATAAAGAAGATATTGCAAGAGTAAATAAAAAAAATAGAAGATCTTATGGAAATTAAAGAAACTGTAGACCAAATTAGAAAGACTCTGGATACTCATAATACAAGATTAGAGGAAGTTGAACAACAACTCAGCCTCCTTGAGGACCACAGAACAGAAAATGAAAGAACAAAAGAAAGAATGGGAAAAAAATAAAAAATAAAATAAAAATGGATCTCAGGGATATGATAGGTAAAATAAAATGTCCTAATTTAAGACTCATTGGTGTCCCAGAAGGGGAAGAGAAGGGTAAAGGTCTAGAAAAAGTATTCAAAGAAATTGTTGGGGAAAACTTCCCAAACCTTCTACACATGATAAATACACAAAGCATAAATGCCCAGTGAACTCCAAATAGAATAAATCCAAATAAACTCACTCCAAGACATATTCTGATCAGACTGTCAAATACTGAAGAGAAGGAGCAAGTTCTGAAAGCAGCAAGAGAAAAGCAATTCACCACATACAAAGGAAACAACATAAGACTAATAATGACTTCTCAGCAGCCACCATGGAGGTGAGAAGGCAGTGGCATGACATATTTAAAATTCTGAGAGAGAAAAATTTCCAACCAAGAATACTTTATCCAGCAAAACTCTCCTTCAAATTTGAGGGGCAGCTTAAATTTTTCACAGACAAATGCTGAGAGATTTTGCTAATAAAAGTCCTGCCCTACTTCAGATACTAAAGGGAGCCCTACTGACAGAGAAACAAAGAAAGGAGAGAGAGAGAGATAGAGAATTTTAACAGACATATATAGAGTGTTACATCCCAGGTCACCAGGACACACATTCTTCTCTAGTGATCGTGGATCTTTCTCCAGAATGAACCATATGCTGGGACATAAAAACAAGCCTCAATAAAAAAAAAAAATGAATTTGTTCAAAGCACGTTCTCTGACCACAATGGAATACAAATAGAAGTCAATAACCGTCAGAGACTTGGAGAATTGACAAACAACTGAAGGATAAAAATGAGGGGGAGGTGAAAACATTCACGGATAATGAAAAGCTGAGAGACTTCATCACCAGTAATCAGTCCTATAAGAAATGCTAAAGGGAGTTGAGCAGGCTGAAAGGAAGGGACACTAAACAATTGACTGAAACTACATGAAGAAATAAAGATTTCCAGTAAAGGTCACATGGTAAATATAAATACCAATACTACTGTATTTTTGACTTATAACTCCACTATTTACTTCCTATAGGATCTAAAATACACAAACTCAAATGATCTATCAATGGTTTTGGACTCAATGTAAAATATGTAATTTTTGACAAGAACTACATAAAGGTGAGGGAATGATGGAGTATAGGAACAGTTTATGCGTCATATTGAAGTTAAGTTGGTATCAAAGAAAAACATGATCATTATAGATATAAGATGTTAAATTTAAGCCCCACAGTAAACACAAAGAAAGTATCAGAGAATATGACCATAGAGATGAAAAGTAGAGTAGTGGTTCTGAGAAGTGGGGGAAGGGGCAACGGGGAGTTAAGAAATTAGAGTAGGGTTTCTGTTTGGGGTGAAGGGAAAGTTCTAGAATGGATGGTGGAAAGGTGATAGCATTGCAACATTCTTAATGTTATTAGTCTCACTAATGGAATGCTAGGGAGGGGGTGGAATGGGAAGATTTAGGCTATATATATATGTTTCCACAATTGAAAAAAAAAAAAGACAGTCTAAATAGATGACAATTAAATGCCAAGGATGATCCTGGATGGGATCTGAGGATAGAGGAGAGGAGGCTCAAAGGGACACAGATGGGACACAAGAAAAAAAAAAAAAAGGAAATATAGAATGTAAGCTTTATATCAATGTTGAATTTCTTGAACTTCTTAACTGCGCTTAATGAGTTTGCATAAAAGAATGTTCTTGTCCATGGGAACAGTATATGCGAATTATATTGTTTGTTCAAAGATATGTGCAGCTTGCTATCATATGTTCAGAAGACAGAGCAATAGATGATATGGATGATAGGGAGGGAGGGAGGGAGAGAGGGAAGGAAAGAAACAGTGTTGTGACAGGATGTTAAAGGTGGTGGATTGGGGTATCAGGGGAGGGGGGTTGGGGTATGATGGAGTTCTATATATGGGGTTTGTACTGTTTTTGCAACTGTTCCTGTAAGATTGAATTTATTTCAAAATAAAATTTATTAAATTAAAAAAAAAATGAGGGAGAGGGGAAGGGCAATACGGTGGCATAGAGAGGAGTGGAATTTAGTCCTCTGGAGCAACTAATAAACAACCAGCAACCTCTAGTAAATCTGGAACAACTGCTGGGGGACAACTGTGACTATCCACACATAGAACACCAACCTGGATTGGGTGGAATGGCTGAGATTGCAGCATAAAATCTGTAAGTAAAATCTGTGGAACCACCCTGGGAGCCCCCTCCACCCCAGGGCAAGCTGAGCTATAAGACCTCACTGTAGGAGAAAGCAGCAGTCCAGGAGCAAGCAAATATAGCTCAGCCCAGCTCCAACTGGGGTTTTAATTAACAAATGTGGACTGCTGAATACAAACTGCAAAATAGACAAACCCCCAACAAGCAGATGGAGGCTTTTAGAGATGACTGTCCTTAAAGAGCCAGAAAACACCTGTGCCCCAGGAAAGTAAGCCCAGAAGACCAGGTACTGTCTCTGTCTGATGGGTGAAACTGGGGGACTGTGGATTGGATCTGAATGGGGGCTTTCTTTCCCTTTTTCTCTCTCTCAACCTGAATGGCTCAATGGAGAGAGCATCAGTGATTTTCAGTTTGCAATACTCTGACCCAGACAGGGGTGGAGATAACAGAGCCAGAGAGACAAAGGAGAAATTCAAATGCAGAAGATAACTCCCTAGGGGATGTATCTTCCCTAAGAGGAAGGATGTGGGTCCCAGCTCTAGTGCCAGCCTTCCCTTCCAACCTCAGGCCCCAGACCCTGGGGGAAAACAGCCAAAACAGAAACTAAGGGGGCCACACCTCCTTACACCAGTCAGGAGTGACAGGCTAAAGGGAGCACTAAAGACAGATAGTAAAAGACAGGAGTGAGAGGATTGGAATACAGTATTGGGTGATGGTAGCACAACAATGTATGCACACTGAACAAAGGTGACTGTGAAAATGGTTGAAAGAGGAAGGTTAGGAGCATGTGGGACACCAGAAGGAAAGAGGGAAGATAAAGACTGGGACTGTATAACTCAGTGTAACCTGGAGTGGTCAACAATGTTATAAAATGTACAAATGTTTTTACATGAGGGAAAATAAATGAATGGCACATTGAAAGTTGCTAAAAATGGGGTGGTATTGGGAAAAAATACAATCAATGCAAGCTAGAAACTATGGTTAACAGAAACATTGTATTATGCTTCCTTTAATGTAATAAAGGCAATATACAAAAGCTAAATACATATAAGAGGGGGGCATAAGGTAGGGGTATGGGACTCTTGGCATTGGTGATGTTGTCTGATGCTTTTATTGTACTTTAGGTTAATTCTATCTTCCCTTTTGTTGCTTTTTAGTTTCTTTTTTTCTTTTTTCTCTTTCTTTTTCTTTTTCTTTTTCTTTTGCCTCTCTACCTTCTTTGACTCTTCCTCCTTCTTTGTAGAAGAAATGGAGATGTTCTTTAAAAGATAGTGGTGATGGTGGCGAATGCATAAATATGTGATTATACAGGGAATCATCAATTGTTTACTTAGGATGGAATGTATGGTAGGTGCACAAAACTTTCTTTAAAAAAATGGTTGATGAAGAAACCTTGAGGGCACTATATTGAATGAAATAAATTAGACACATAAAGACAAATATTGTATGGTTTCATTGATATGAATTAATTATAATATGTAAACTCATAGACATGAAATATAAGTTACCAGGTATATAGAACAAGGCTAAGAATGAGGAGCGGTTGCTTATTATGAGCAAAATGTTCAACTAGGTTGAACTTAAGTGTTTGGAAATGGACAGAAGTTATGGCAGCATGTTATTGTGAGAAAAACTAACAGTGCTGAATGGTGTGTGATGCAGTGGAAAGGGGAAACTTAGAGCCATATATGTCACCAGAAGGAAGGTAGGAGGTTAAATTTTGAAATGTATAAAACAGTGAATCTTGTGGTGGACAATGTCTATGATTAACTGTACAAATATTAGAAGTCTCTGTCATGAACTAGAACAAATGTATGACACTATAACTATAAGTTAATAATAGAGGAGTATATAGGGAAAAATATATCTATTGCAAACTATGTACCACAGTTAGTAGTATTTTAACATTCTTTCTTCAACAGTAACAAATATACTATGCTAATACTTTGAGTCCATAATGGAGGGGGTGGTGGTTAGGGGTATGGGAAGATTTGAGTTTTCATTTTTGTCTTTATTTCTTTTCTGGAGTAACTGAAGTGTTCTAAAAATTGAAAAAATATTAATTGTGGTGGGTGATGGATGCACAGCTGTATGATGGTACCATGGGCAATTGATTGTGCACTTTGGATCTTTGGATGATTGTGTGGTATGTGAACAATCTCAATAAAATTAAAAAAAAAGGGAGATTTTAATATATTCCCAGGTAAACAAAAGCTGAGGGAGTTCATCACTAATAGTCCTGCCCTACAAGAAATTTAATGGAATCTTCAGACTGAAACAAAAAGACACCAGTGGTTCAAAGAAGCATAAAGAAATAAAGAAATAAAGACCTCTAGTAATGTAATCATTTGGGTACTTGAAAACTCCTGTACTATTGTACTGTGTTTTTTGGTATGTAAGTCCACTTCTTACTTCCTACAGGTGCTACAATGTAAAAGCAAAAATAAGTAATGATAAATCTATGGTTTTGAACATCAATGTATGAAGATATAATTTGCAACAAGTACAGAAACAGGTGGGAGGATGGAGGGGTATAGGAGCAGTGTGTGGGTATGCCAATGAAGTCAAGTTGGTATCAAATAAAATATTAGACTTACAGAATAAACATCAAAGTGACAGATGAATGTCCTGCATTTTCAGTAGTGACTTTAAATATAAATGGATTAAACTCCAGTCAAGAGGAAGAGATAAGCAGAATAGGTAAAAAAGCATGACCCAACTATATGCTATCTGCAAGAGAATCACATTAAATTCAAAGATACAAAGAGATAGTGAAAAATAGGGAAAATGTACCATGTAAGTCGTAACCAAAAGAGACCCGGGATAGTTATACTAATCTCAGATAAAATAGACTTTAAGTCAAAAAGAATTTCAAGGGAAAAAGACAGTTATTATAAACTGGTAAAAGAGTCAATTCAACAAGAAGATGTAAGAATTGTATGTATATATGTATATATACATATATCAGCAGATCCCCAAAATATATGAAAAAAAAATTACAGATTTGAAGGGAGAAATTTTTGGTTCTACACTAATAGTAGAAGACTTTAATGTTCCACTTTCAATAGACCAATGGAATTGAATTGGAAGGTCAGAAATCAGCTGTTGCTTTTATGGCCAATGAATTTTTGACAAGGTGGCAAAGACGACTATTGGGAAACAATAGTCTCTTCAACAAATGGTGCTGGGGAAAGTGGATCTCCACTTGCAGAAGAATAAAGGTGGACCCCTACCTCACACCATATACAGAAGCCAACTGAAAATAGATCAATGAATTTAATATAAGAGCTAGAACTATAAAACTCCTAGATGAAAATGTAGGATATGATCTTCAGGACTTTATGTTGAGCAATGATATTTTTAGACTTTACAACTAAATTAAAAGCAACAGCAACAACAGAAAACCATATAAATGTGACCTCATTAAAATTCAAAATATTTGTGCTTTGAAGGACTTTGTCATAAACATAAAACTACAACCTCCATAATGTGTGAAAATATTTGGAAACCACTCATCCAATAAGAAGAGTTTAATATCCAAAATATATTTTTAAAAGTCCTCCAACTCAAAAACAAAAAGACAACCCAATTTTAAAAATAGGCAAAGAATTGGATAGACAGTACTCCAAAGAAGATATGATGCAAATGGCCAGAAAAGACATGAAAAGATGCTCAACATCATTATCCATTAGGGATAAGCAAATCAAAACCACAATGAGATACCACTTCATATCCATTAGAATGGTTATATTAAGACGCCAGAAAATTACAATTGTTGGTGAGAATGTGCAGAATTTTTCATGGGAATGTAAAATGCTTCAGCCACAGTGGAAGGCAGTATGTCTCTTCCTTAGAAATTTAACTGTAGAATTACCATATGTCTCAGCAATCCAACTTCTAGTATATACCCCAAAAATTTAAAGCAGACACTTGAACATGTATTTTCACACTGATATTCATAGTGGCATTATTCACAATTGCCGAAAATGGAAGCAACCTGAGTGTCCATCAACTGATGAATGGTTAACAAAATATAGTATTTACACAATGTAATATTATTCATCCATAAAAAGGAATGAATTTCTGATACATGTAGCAACATGAAGCTTTCAGACATCATGTTGAGTGAAATAAGCCTGACACAAAAGGACAAATATTGTATGATCTCAATGATATGAAATAATTAGAATAAGCAAACTCATAAAGTCAGAATCTAGAATATAGGTTTCCAGGGATGGGGTGGGACTATAGAATGGCATGTTAAGGCTTAAAATGTTCAGGGTTCCTATTTTGAATGAAGAAAAGGTTTTGGTAATGGATGGTGGTGATGAAGAACAATAGTTTGAACTTAATTAACAGTACTGAATTATATTTCTGAGTATGGTTAAAAGGAGAAATTTTACATTGTATATATCACCAGAATAGAAATTTTCTAAAAATCCATGGAACTGCATGACACATATAGTGAACCCTAACTTAAACCAAAAGCTATGGTTAACAGTACAATTATGAAAATGCGCTTTCATCAATTGTAACAAATATACCACACCAATGCAAGGTATTAATAATAGGGTTGTATTGGGAGGGAGTAAGGGTAGGGAAATGGGAGGGGGTAAGGGCAGAGCAAGTGCTCTGCCACTCCTCTATTTTCTTGAACTATTCATCTCTGTCTCTGTATTAAACAGAGTTCTCTAGGAAAACAGAGTGAACAGGAGATATCTATAAATATGAGATTTTATGAAAGTGTCTCACACAGGTGTGGAGATGCATGAGTCCAAATTCCATAGGGCAAGACGCACAAGTCCAAATTCTGTAGGGTAGGCCACAAGCTGGCAATTCTGATGAATATCCTTGATGAACTTCCCAGGAGAGGTTGGCTGGCTGAAGCAGAAGTGTAAGTTCTCTCTTCTCCCTTAAAAGTCAATTAATTGGGTTAAGCCCAAATGATTTAATTCTCTCATTGTGCAAGACACTCCCTTAGTTGATCAAGATGTAATCAGCCACAGATGCAATCAATTAACTGATGATTTAATAAACCAACCTTCTGGCTTATTAACCACTATGAAATGTCCTTGCAGTAAGGGTTTGGCCAGTGCTTGCTTGATCAGACAACTGGCACCATAACCTAGCCAAGTTGACAAATGAACCTAACCATCACAGCCCACCCCTTTTCAACTTAGCAGATATATACATCACCTTAAACCATACTTAATCTTTAAATAGAATACAATAACAGACATATGTTTCACCTAACAATACTAAGCTGTCCTGCGTACAACCAGAAACCCACTAAATCTCTCCAGAATAGAGGGCAAGGCCTTGGGTAACATTCACTCTTAAACTTGATATCCTATACTTAAATACTATAATTTAAATACTATAATATGAGCAATACAACTATGTCATATGATAAGGGGATAAGATAGAGAAGAAAAAAAAGATATTTGCTTTATGTCAAACACAAACATACTCATAGCAAAACAAGGAATACAGTCATTTCTGTAACTGGTCATGTGGTTGTAGTTCATATTTATCACTACCTTCTTCCACTACCCATTCCATGTCCCCTTTATCTTTAGCAAGCAGTTCAGCTGGCCATATTTCTTTGCCTGGTGTGGTGACCCAAACCTTCATTCCTGAAGTTTCTGGGCTATTGGTAGTCCTGCCTGGTTTGGGTTGTTTCAGTTTTCCATTGACTTTAGTCACAGGGAATGGTAGCACTAACAGATGCCCTAGGGGATCTCCTGTATTCCAGGAAAACTATTCTTTACCTCCATTGTATATTTGCAGTCTTATTTCCCCCTTGATAGTCAGGATCAATCACCCCAGCCAGTACAGTAATTCCCTTCCTTTCCTGTAGATTCAGAGGCATGAGAAGCCCAAAATTGCCAAGTGGAAGATTTAACTTCCAGTTCAATGGAATCACTGTTGTGTCTCCTGGTGGGAGAACTCCTCCTTTTGGAACTAAAACCTGTAGACCAGCAGAGTTTAAGGTTGCAGAGACAGGAAGCAAAAATTTTTCTAGTGGATCACTAAAGGTGATAGTAAGTGGTGCTACTCCCATTTCCACTCATTGATTCCTGGACCCATGATTCCTGGCTATGGGAGAAACAGCACCATAGAGTGGACACTGATTCAGAGCATACACAGCCTCCTGGAGAACACTGTCCCAGCCCTGCAAGGTATTGCCACCTAGTTGGAGATGTAATTGAGTCTTCAAAAGGCCAATCCACCATTCTATGAATCCAACCGCTTCTGTATGATGGGGAACATGGTAAGACCAGAGAATTCCATGAGCATGTGCCCATTCCTGCACTTCATTTGCTGTGAAGTGTGTTCCTTGATCAGAAGCAATGCTGTGTGGAATATCATGTTGGTGGATAAGGCATTCCATAAACCCATGGATGGTAGTTTTGGCAGAAGTATTGCATACAGGGAAAGAAACCTATATCCAGAGTGTGTGTCTATTCCAGTTAGAACAAATTACTCTGCCTTCCAGGGTGGAAATGGTCCAATGTACTCAACCTGCAATCATGTAGCAAGCTGATCATTTCAGGGAATAGTGTCATATCAGGGACTGAATGTGGGTCTCTGCCACTGTCACATTGGTCACTCTGCCATGGTTATGGCCAGATTGTCCTTGGTGAGTGGAAGTCCCCTAGTACCAGGCCAGTGCTTGCTTGACCAGACAATTGGGTGCCATCACCTGGCCAAGTTGATGCATGACCCTAACCATCACAATCTCCAAATTTACATCTCTGTCTCCTAATTTGCATGATCAAAACAAATCTTTAGCAAATAACAACTTTCCATCCCCAAAATGCATGCTGCTTTTCATCTATGGTAACTTGAGCTTGCTGCTAAGAGGTCTCTATCCTCACTGTAGGTAATGTATCAAAATATTCTTTCAAAAAACTTACTGTATTCTCCCAGGAAGGATCTTTCAAGGTTAATTTCTCTTTCTTTCTTTCTTTTTCTTCCTTCCTTTCTTTCTTTCTTTCTTCCTTTTCTTTCTTTCTTTCTTTCTTTCTTTCTTTCTTTCTTTCTTTCTTTCTTTCTTTCTTTCCTTTCTTTCTTCCTTCCTTCCTCTCTCTCTCTCTCTCTTTCTCTCTCTCTCTCTCTCTCTCTCTCTCTCTCATCTCTCTCTCTCTCTCTCTCTTTCTTTCTTTCCATTTCCAGTGATTGTTTATCACCCTGTTGAAAAAACTGATTTGCTGCCTCACCCCTTTATCCAGGTTTTCCCACTATGTGTAGGAGACACATCAATTTCACACTTAGAGTTTTTTAAGAACTTCTCCTGGTCTCCCTGCTTGTAGTATAGCACCATCTCCTCTTCTGTCAATTTCCATGGAAACATAATTAACTACCCCAAAACCAGTCAGAATGATCTTTGAAAAACACAGATCTAATCTTATCACTCCCATGCATGAATCACTTTATTGACTTTCTCATTTTCTTTTAGGAAAAATTTAAAGACCTTTTAGGATCTATGTTTTTTGTCTTATCTTTTGACACTCCCCCCATCACACTGTATTTCCTAGGTATTGTGAACGCTTTTAGTTACTCATATATCCAGTGATTTTTCTGATCTCTGGATTTTTTCAAATGCTGTTCTTATTTCTAGAATACTCTTGATTGACAGCAATGCACCCCCATTTTCTAAAGTTTATTTATCTTGGAAAGTCTTTTCTAATCCCTAATACCAAACTGCATAAGGAATCCTTCTCTTTCCTTCCATATCACCCATTACTCACACGATCATATACCTACCATTATATATTTTGTTTATTTTATGTTCCTGTTTCTTACTTTAAAAAACTTATTGAGATAGCATTCATATAACATAAAATTAACCATTTTAGAAGAACAATTCAATGGCATTTGATACATCATCAAAATGTTTTTATCATTTCAAAATAAAATCTTGTACCCATTAACAGTTACTCCCTATTCCTCTCTCCCCATAGCCACTAGGAACCATAAATCTGCTATTTGTTTCCATGAATGTAGCTATTCTGGATTATGATGGTTTGAAGCTTTATGCATCTCAGAAAAGATCCATTCCTGTAGTTGCAGACCTATTGTGGATGGGACCTTTTGATAAGGTTATTTCAGTTGAGGAGAGCCTCAGGGTGGGTCTTAATACTCTTACTGAAGTCCTTTATAAGAGGATAAAAGCCACAGAGAAGCTAAGAGATGAAATTCAGAGAAGCACACAGAAAAAAAGCCCCAGAGAAGCTTAGAAAAAAAGGAAAAATACAGAGATACTAGAAACTAAAGCAATGCAACCCAGAAGAGAAGGACCACCAAACATCACATGCCTTCCTATGTGACAGAGGTGTCCCACTGCCAGCAGCCTTTCTTCAGGGAGAAGGTATCATCCTGGTGATGCCTTCATTTGGACATTTTCACAGCCTAAGAATTGTAAACTTGGTTGTTAATAAATCCCCATTCTAAAATTCAACCCACTTCTGCTATATTGCACTTAATCAGCTTTAGCAAATCAAAACAGATTTTGACACCAGAAAAGTGAGGCACTGTGATTGCAAATACCAAAAATACTGTAATGCCTTTATAAGTGGGCAAAGAGAAGATTCTGGAAGAATAGTGAGGTGCTTGGTATAAAAGCCCTAGATTTCTTTGACAGGACTGTTGGTAGAAATATGGATGCTAAGGGTACTTCCAAAGAGTCCTTAACTAGAAATTATGAATGTGTCATTGCAAACTGGAAGAAAGGTGATCCTTGTTTTAAAGTGGCAGAGAAGTTGTTTTTTACTTAGAGGTTAAGTATGGCTTAAGGTGATGTGTATAGATGTCAAGTTGATAAGGGATGGACTGTGATGGTTAGGCTCATGTGTCAACTTGGCCAGGTAATGGTGCCTAATAGTTTGGTCAAACAAGCACTGACCTGTTACTGTGAGGGCATTTTGTGGGCTTAAATCCTCAATAAGTTGATTGTATCTATAGCTGATTACATCTATAATCAACTGAGATTGCCTTCAGTGATCAATGAGAGAAGTTTCATCCATTCAGTTGAAGGCTTTAAAAGGAGAAGTGATGATTTCAGCAGTAAGAAGAGAGAATTTTATCTCTACTTCAGCCACACAGCTTCTCCTGGGGAATTCATAGAAAACCTTCATCAGAGTTCTCAGCTTGTGGCCTGTCCTGTGAAATTTGGACTCGTGCACCTCCACAGTTGTGTGAGACAATTTTATAAAAGCTCATAATATTTACAGGTATCCCCTGCCAGTTCTTTTTCCCTAGAGAACCCTAACCAATACATGGATGTTTCATATTAATGGAATCATACAGCATATGACACTTTGTGTCTGTCTTCTCTCACTTAGGATATTGTTGAGGTTCATCCATATTGTCCCATGGATCAATACTTCATTCTTTGTATGTCTGGGTTATATTCCTTTGTAGGCATAAACCACAATCTGTTTATCCATTCATCTTTTAATAGACATTTGAACTGTTCTACCTTTTGACTGTTGATATTAGTGCTGTTATGAGTATAGAGGTACAAGAATTTGTTTGAATGCCTGTTTTAAGGGATATTTACCGAGGAGTGGAATTGCTGGGTCATATGTAATTCTGTTTAACTTTCTGAGAAACCACCAAACTGTTTCAATGGTAGCTGAAACATTTTTCATTCCCACCAGCAATGTACAGAGGTTCCAATTCTCCAAATGCTCATTAGCACTTCTTTAACTTTATTCTTTTTATTCTTTTCATTAGAGCAGTTGTAGGTTTACAGAAAAGTCATGCAGATAGTTCAGAATTCCAATATACCTCCCTGCTCCACATAGATTTTTCCATTATCAACATTTTACATTAGTATTGTAGCTTTGGTACAATAGATTAAGCAAAATTATTATAATTATACTATTAAATATAGTCCATAGTTTACGTTAGGTTTCACTCTTCATGTTGTAGTTTCATCTGTTATTTTTTTTTTTAATTTTTATTCTGGTAACATATATTCAATGTAAAATCTCCCATTTTATTAACTTTCAATTATACAATTCAGTGTTGTCAATTATATTTACAATGCTGTGTCACTGTCACCACTACCTATTACCAAAAATTTTCCATCACTCCAAACAAAAACTCCATACCAATTAAGCATCAACTCTCCATTCCCCAATCCCAGCAGGGTGTGTGGTAACATATATTCTAGTTTCTGACTCTGGATTCACATATTCTAATTAGCTCATATAAATGAAATTGCACATTGTTTGTGCTTTCATGTCTGTCATATTTCACTCATCATTATGTCTTTAAAGTTCATCCTGTTGCACCACACATAAGAAGTGCATTCATTTTAATGGCTGAATAATATTACATTGTATGTATATGCCTCATTTTGTTTATCCATTCAACTGTTGATGGACAGTTGGGACATTGTGAATAATGCTGCTATGAACAATAATGTGCAATTATCTTTCTGAGTATCTGCTTTCAACTCTTATGGGTGTATTCCTAGAAGTGGGATTGTCAAATCATATGGTAATTCTATGCTTAAATTTTTGAGGAACACCAAACTGCTTTTCACAAAAGTTGCCCCATTTTACATTCTTAACAAAAATGCATGAGGATGTCTGTATTTCCACATCATCTCTAACATTTGTTATTTTCTGTTTTAACAACGTTCATCCTTATGCATGTGAAATGGTATCTCATTGTGATTTAGATTTACATTTCCCCAATGACGAATGATGTTGATCATCTTTTCATGTGTTTGTTGGCAATCTGCTTATATTTTATGGAAAAATGTCTAATTATTTTGACTATCTTTAAATTGGGTTGTTTTTTCTTTTGTTATTGTTGTTAAGTGTTCCATATATATTCCAAATAGTAGACCCTTACCACGTATAGACTTTGCAACTATTATCTCCCATTGTAAAGGTTGTCTTTTCAACATTTTGATGACCTTTGATGCACAAAAGATTTTAATTTTGATGAAGTCTAGATTATCTATTATTTCTGTTGTTGTTTGTGCTTTTGGTATCATTTTAACAATCCATTTTCAAACCAAGGTCATGAAGACTTACTCCTATTTTTTTGAGTTTTATAATATTAGCCTTATATTTAAGTCAATGATCCAGTTTGAGCTATTTTTTTTGTATATGTTGGTAGGGGTCCACTTCATTTTTTTTTTTTTTTTTTTTTTTTTTTTTTTGCATAGTGATATCCGGTTGTCCGAGCACCACTTGTTGAAGAGTCTATTCTTTCTCCACTAAGTGGTCTTGGCACTCTTGTCAAAAGTCAATTAACATTTTAGTCTCTCCTCTAGGGCAGCTGGTAATTACCCAGGAACTGTATGAAACAGGGTACTTGGACTCTCTGGTAACCAGTCACAAATTGTACACAAGTTTGGAGCCAGAGGAAAAGCTGAGATTGCAGTGAACATTGTAAATTCTGCCAACCAGGGGTCTGGCACCCCTTCCCACACAGACCGCATAGACTGCCTTGAAGCTGTCTCCCTGAAAGGAAAAAAAATCTTCTGAGGGCAAGAAAGGGGACACAAACCAGCCTCAACTGCAGAATTAATTAAAAAATTAATTAACTAATTTCTGTAGCTGGGGGTGCTGAAGAAGAGCTGGCTCCAAGAAGGGGGACACACAAAAGTGGATACCCATTCCTTGGATCCAAAAGAGCTTTTTTTTTTTCCCCCTACATTTTGTCCCTTCTCCTTTCTCACTTGCTCCTTATCTTTTTGCACTTCAATAGTTCCCAGAAGGGGTGGAATTGAAGCTGTTGGAGAGTAGTTATCAGACAATAGCCCAAAGTCCATCTTTAAATGCTCTATTCTGACACTGACAAAGCTTCCAGGCTAGGGAAAGGCTTTTAAAAGGGACTTGTTTTTTTTTTTTCTTTTCTCTTTTTTTAAAATACAAAAGTAGCATATGTGATTATTTTCAATCAGACAGCCCAACTTGAAGGTGTAGGCTTGTCTTAGGGGAAGACAGACTACCAAAAATTTCTTTGAATTTCAGATTCACTTCTGAAGAAGATCTCCTGCCAGTCCTTGATTTGCAACTCAGGCTGACCAAGGATTTAAACTGGAGTTGCCCCAAAGAGGACAGGGGAGAAGGGAATAGTGCCCCTGGGAGATAGCTGGAGTTACTAGGATTGGGAGAATAGAGAGAGGTCCAGCTCAATTGGCAGCCCTCTTTCTGGGAACACAGATCCCAGGGTTGGAATTCAGATTCCAGCTTCTGTCAGCCAAACCCCTGAAAGGGTCAGAGCCTGCAGAGAATTAAAGGCACTGCAACTCCTTGCACTGGTGGGGGAACTGAGGGATGGCAAGCACCAACTTCTGGACAGGATAGGAAAAGCCCCAAGTCTAGAGAGATCACAGGAAGGTCTCATTCTCAAGGAAACCCCATAACCTCCTCATGAGATTTGGGCCTCTCTAGACAGGGAAAATCTGACTGGGGTTGACCATATCTGAGGAGACCCTCTCATAAAAAGTTACATAGAGGCAAGGCAAGAAACAGAAAAACAAGAGGTGAAAAATTCTGATCAACTAAGTAGAACCTAAGTTAGGGGTATAGAATAAGTTGAACTGAACAACAAAGTTTAGAGAACAAAGCCAATGAACAAGAAAACCCTAGGTAAAAGAGTGAAAATGAGCTTCAGAATAAACTAATCAAGAAAATCAGATGCCTAGACAACTTAAGATAACAAGCCATACTAGGAAACATGAATATATGGATCAGCCAAAGGAACAAAATAATAGTTCAACAGGGATACAGGGGTTGAGGCAACTAATGCTAAATCAATTCAATGAACTGAGGGAAGATATAGCAAAAGAGATGAAGGATATAAAGAAGACACTGGATGATCATAAAGAAGAATTTGTAAACTTGCGAAAACAAATGGCAGAACTTATGGGAATGAAGGCCACAGTGGAGGAGATGAAAAACACAATGGAGGGACATAACAGTAGATTTGGACAGGCAGAAAGAAGTATCAGTGAACTGGAAGACAATACATTTGAATTCATACAAATGAACAGATGATGAAAAAATGGAAAAATATGAGCAGGGTCTTAGGGAGCTGAATGATAGCATGAAGCACATGAATATATGTGTTATGGGTATCCCAGAAGGAGAAGAAAGGGGAAAGGGACAGAAAGAATAATAGGAGAAGTCTTCACTGAAAATTTCCCAACTCTTATGAAAGACAGAAAATTACAGATTCAAGAAGTACAGCGTACAAAAAACAGAATAAATCCCAGTAGACCTACTCCAAGAAATTTACTGATTGGATTGTCCAATGTCAAAGACAAAGAGAGAATTCTGAAAGCAGCAAGAGAAAAGCAATCCATCACATACAAGGGAAGCTCAATAAGACTATGAACAGATTTCTCTGCAGAAACCATGGAGGTGAGAAGACAGTTGCATGATATATTTAAGATACTGATAGAGAAAAACTGCCAACCAAGAATTCTATATCCAATAAAACTGTCCTTCAAAAATGAGGAAATGAGGAAGAGATTAAAATATTTTCAGACAAACAGACACTGAGAGAGTTTGTGAATAAGAGAACAGTGCTACAAGAAATACATAAGGGAGTGCTAGTGGCTGATAGGAAAAGACAGGAGAGAGAGATTTGGAGAAGAGTGTAGAAATGAAGATTATCAGGAAGGGTAAAAGAGGAGAGAGGGAAAAGATAAGAAATGACATATAAAATCCAAAAGACAAAATGGTAGAAGAAAGTACTGCCCTTACAGTAATAACATGGAATGTTAATGGATTAAAATCCCCAATAAAAAGACACAGACTGGCAAAATGTATTAAAAAACAGGACCCATCTATATGCTGTCAACAAGAAATTCACTTTAAACACAAGGACAAAAATAGACTGAAAGTGGAAGGTTGGGAAAAGGTATTTCACACAAACAACCAGAGAAAAGGGGAGTAGCTATATTAATATCAGATAAATTAGACTTCAGAAATAAAACAATTAAAAGACACAAAGAAGGACACTGTGCCAGTCTGAATGTATTATGTCCCCCAAAACACCATTATCTTTGATGCAATCTTGTGTGGGCAGATGTATTAATGTTGATTAGATTGTAATTTTTGATTGAGTATTTCCATAGAGATGTGACCTACCCAACTGTAGGTGATAAATCTGATTAGATATTTTCCATGGAGGCATGGCCATGCCCACTCAGCATGGGCCTAGATTAGTTCACTGGAGCCCTATAAAAGCTCAGACAGAAGGAGTAAGCTTGCTACAGCCAAGAGGGACACTTTGAAGAACACACAGGAGCTGAGAGAAGAGCTGTAGCTTGCAGAGACATTTTGGGGATGGCCTTTGAAAGCAGACTTCTGCTCAGGAAAGCTAAGAGAGGACAAATGCCCCAAGAGCAACTGAGAGTGACATTTTGAAGAGAGCTGTGACCTAGAGAGGAATGTCGTGGGAGAAAGCCATTTTGAAACCAGAACTCTGGAGCAGATGCCAGTCATGTGCCTTCCCACCTAACAGAGGTTTTCTGGATGCCATTGGGTAAAAGGTACCCAATTGTTGATGCATTATCTTGGACACTTTATGGCCTTAAGACTGTAACTGTGTAACCAAATACAACCCCTTTTATAAAAGCCAATCCATTTTTGGTGTTTTGCATCCTGGCAGCATTAGCAAACTGTAACAGACACTGTATATTAATAAAAGGGTCAATTCATCAAGAAAACATAACAATCATAAATATTTATGCAACAAGCCAGAGTGCACCAAAATTCATGAGGCAAACACTGAGAACACTAAAAGAAGAAGTATATACCTCTACAATAATAGTTGTAGACTTCAATACACTGCTCTCATCAATGGATAGAACATCTAGACAGAGGATAAATAAAAAAATGGAGATGTTGAATTGCATGATAAATGAACTAGACTTGACAGACATTTACAGAACACTACATCCAACAGCAGGATACACTTTTTTCTCAAGTGCTCATTGAACATTCTCTAGGGTAGACCACACGTTGAGTCACAAAGCAAGTCTCAACAAATTTAAAAATATTGATATTATAAAAAACACTTTCTTGGACCATAATGTAATGGAGTTGGAAATAAATAACAGGCAGGAGGTCATGAAATTCACAAATATATGGAGGCTAAAGAACACCCTCTTAGAAAACCAATGGGTAAAGGAAGAAATTATAAGTGAAATTAGTAAATATATTGAGGCAAATGACAATGAAAATACAACATATCAAACTTATGGGATGCAGCAAAGGCAGCACTGAGAGGGAATTTATTGCCCTAAACATCTATATTAAAAGAGAAGAGAGAAAAAAATTGGAGAATTAACTTTTCACCTGGAGGAACTAGAGAAAAAACAGCAAACTAACCCCAAAGCAAACAGAAGGGAAGAAATAACAAAGATTAGAGCAGAAATAAATGAAATTTAGAACAGAGAAACAATAGAGAGAATCAACAAAACTAGAAGTTGGTTCTTTGAGAAAATCAATAAAATTGATAGCCCACTAGCTAGGCTAACAGAAAGAGAAAGAGAGAGAGAGAGAGAGAGAGAGAGAGAGAGAGAGAGAGAGAGAGAGAGAGAGAGAGAGAGAGAGAGAGAGAGAGAGAGAGAGAATGAGAGAATGCAAATATATACAATAAGAAATGGGAAAGGAGACCTAACTACTGACCCCACAGAAATAAAGGAGATAATGAGAAGATACTATGAGCAACTATATGCCAATAAACTAGACAACTTAGATGAAATGGACAACTTCCTAGAAAAGCACAACCAACATTGGCTCAAGAAGAAATAGACCACCTCAATGAACCAATCACAAGTAAAGAGATTGAGTCAATCATCAAAGAGCTCCCAAAAAGGAAAGGCCCAGGACCAGATGGCTTCACATGTGAATTCTACCAAGCATTCAAGAAAGAATTAGTATGAATCCTCTTCAAACTCTTCAAAAAACTTGAAGAGGGAAGGCTACCCAATTCATTCTATGAAGCCAACATCACCTTAATACCAAAATTAATGAAGATAGATGCAAAAGTCCTCAACAAAATACTCACAATTTGAATCCAGCAGAACATTAAAAGAATTATACACCACAGCCAGGTGGGATTTATTTCAGATATGAAAGGCTGGTTCAACACAAGAAAATCAACTTATGTAATGCACCACATTAATAAATCAAAGCAGAATATCCACATGATCATCTTGATTGATGCATTCAACATCCTTTCATGATGAGACCACTTCAACAGATAGGACTATAAGGGAACTTCCTTAATATGATAAAGGCAGTATATGAAAAGCCCACAGCTAACATCATACTAAATGGGGAAAGACTGAAAGCTTTCCATCTAAGATCAGGAATAAAACAGTGATGCCCACTGTCACCATTGTTAGTCAACATTGTGCTGGAGGTGCTAGCTAGAGCAATTAGGCAAGAAAAAGAAATGAAAGGCATCAAAATTGGAGAGGAAGAAGCAAAACTTTCACTGTTTGCAGATGACATGATTCTATACATAGAAAAAAAATCTACAGCAATGCTACTAGAACTAGTCAATGAATACAGCAGAGTGGCAGGCTACAAGCTCAACATGCAAAAATCTTTAGTGTTTCTATACACAGTAATGTGCAATGAGAGGGGGAAAAGATGAAAAAAAATCCATTTACAATAGCAACCAAAAGAATCAGTTTTTTAGGAATAAACTTAACCAAGGACACAAAAGACCTTTACACAGAAAACTAAAAGAAACTGCTAAAAGAAATTGAGCAAGCCATAAAAAACTGGAAGAACATACTATATTCATGGATTGGAAGAAAATATATAGTTAAGATGGCAATTTTACCTAAACTTATTTATAGATTTAATGGAATACAAATTAAAATACTAGCAACTTACTTCACAGAAATAGAAAAACCAATAGCCAAATTTATTTGGAAGGGCAAGGTGCCCGAATACCCAAAAATATCTTGAGTAAGAGGAACAGTGTGGGAGGTCTCACACTACCTTACTTTGAAACATATTACAAAGTGACAGTGGTCAAAACAGCATGGTACTGGCATAAGGATGGGTGTACCTACCAATGGAATCAAATTGAATGTCCATAAATAGACCCTTGCACCTACAGACAACTGATCTTTGATAAGGCAGTCAAGCCAAAGCAACTGGAACAGGGCAGCCTCTTCAATAAATGGTGTTTGGAGAACTGGATATCCATTTCCAAAAGAATGAAAGAGGACTCATATCTCTCTCACTTCTTATACAAAAATTTACTCAAAATGGATCAAAGACCTAAACTTTAGTGCTAAGACCATAACACTCTTAGAAGAAAATGTAGGTAAAGTTTTTAAAGATCTTGTGATAGGAGGTGGTCTCCTGGACCTCACACCCAAGGTGTGGGCAACCAAGGAACAAGTAGACAAATGGGATCTCCTCAAAGTTAAACACTTTTGTACATCAAAGGACTTTGTCAGAAAAGTAAAAAGGCAGCTTATGCAATGGGAGTTGATATTTGGAAACCACATATCAGATAAGGGTTTAATAATATCCTGAATACATAAAGGGATCCTACAACTCAACAACAGGAAGACAAACAATCCAATTAACAAATGGCTAAAAAACACATGGAAAAAAATGCTTAACTTCACTGGCTATTAGGGAAATGCAAATCAAAACCACAATGAGATACCATCTCACACTACCAGAATGCTCATTATCTGAAAAACAGAATGTACAAGTGCTGGAGAGGATGTGGAGAAAGAGGCACACTTATTCATTGTTTGTGGGAATGTAGAATGGTGCAACCACTCTGGAAGACAGTGTGGAGGTTCCTCAGGAAGCTAAGTATAGATTTGCCATATGACCCAGCTCTTCCATTTCTAGGTATAAATTCAGAGGAACTGAAAGTTAAGACACAAATGGACTTTTGTAAACTGATGTTTATTGCAGCATTATTCATGAGTGCCAAGAGATGAAAGCACCCCAAATGTCCATCAACAGACAATTGTATAAATGAACTGTTGTATATACACATGGTGGAATATTGTGTGGCTGTAAGACAGTACAAAGACATGGAACATATAGTAATGTGGATGAACCTTGAGGACATTATGCTGAGTAAAGTTAGCCAGAAACAAGATGACAGATACTGTATGGTCTCACTGACATGAACTAACATTAATGAGCAATCTTTGAGAGTTAAAAGCTGATAACACAGGCTACCAGGAGATAGAAAGTGGGTAGAGATCAGGAATTTGATACTGAAAGACTACAGAATGTTCAGCAGGATTGATTGTATAGATCCAGAAATAGCATAATACTGTGTGATGGTAGCACAATATTGTATGTACACTGAACAAAGGCATCCATGAGTAAAGCTGAGGGAGGTGAGATGGGGGAATGTATGATACTAGAGGTAAAGATAGATGATAAAGACTGGGACTGTGTAGCTTGGCAAAAACTGGAGTGTCCAATGACGCTTACTAAATGTACAAATATGAAAATGTTTTGCATGTGGGAGAACAAATGAATGTCAACCATGTGGAGTGTTGAAAACGGGATGATATTTGGGAAAAGCATAGTCAAGGCAAACTGGAGTCTGTGGTGGACAGTGGCATTGTAATGTGCTTCCACTGAATGTAACAAAGGCAATGTACCAGGGCTGGATGTGTACGAGAGGGGGATAAGGGGGAGGAATATGGGATTCTTGGAAGTTGTGTTTTTTCTGTCCTTACTGATATATTGTATTTATGACATTTTATTTTTTGTTTTATTATCTTCTTTATTATTTGATGGAAAAAAAACCCAACTTTTTGTAGTAATCAATATGTTCAAGTGCTGATTTTGGTGATAAATGTACAGCTTTATGATGATACCATGAACAATTGACTATATTGTGGATGAGTGTATAGTATGTGAATATATCTATAAAATTGTAGGAAAAATAAAAATAGGGGTAAAAGTGCTGAGTAGGGCATGAGAAGAGGGATGTACCTATCTACAGTTGTTGAGGAGGCTGAGTGGTATAGCCTTTCTAGGGGTTAGTATGTTGGTTCCACAGGAAGCTAAGTATGTGGGGGCCATGGGGTCCTGCAACCTAATTATGAGGTGCGTACTTGGGAGATATGGGAGCAGGGACATGGGAGGACATTTGCACAATGGTGTTTGTGGAGGCAGTGTTCATGTTTTGCAGTGGGTGGATGTGGCCTAGGGGTGCATTGACTGAGGAATGGTATGGTGAACTGTGGTGTATGCATACAATGGAGTGTTGGGCAGCTGCAAGAGGGAGTGGAGCTGTGGAATATGCAGCATGGTGAGTGGATCCTGTGGGCCGCATTTTGAGTAAAGTACACCAGAAACAAGGGCAGGCACTATAGTACCTCACTGATGTGGACTATATACAATGTGTAAACTCAGAATTGAGTCTTGGAGCACAGCCTAACAGGAGAACTATTATTTTGGTGGTCCCTGGATTGTGAACTTTTGCAGCGGTCAAGTCTATTCCTGGGTTGTGGTGGCTGTCTCCAGACTCTGAGATGCTGATCCCTATGTGTGTGGCCTGGTTGGTCTCTGGATCATTGGGTTCTGCATGGCACCTGGGACTTGGAGCTAGAGTACTGCCTTTATCCAGTGTGTGGATGGATGAGTAGAAAAATGGGGACAAAAAACTAAATGAAAAATAGGGTAGGATGGGGGGATGATTGGGGTGTTCTTTTTTACTTTTATTTTTTATTCTGATTCTGATTCTTCCTGGTGTAAGGAAAATGTTCAAAAACAGATTGGGGTGATGAATGCACAACTATATGATGCTACTGCAAACAGTTGATTGTACACCATGGGTGATTGTATGGTATGTGAATATATTTCAATAAAATTGAATTTAATTTTTTTAAAAAGGCAATTAACAAAAGATGGAGTGATGTCATCAACATGGTGACAGAAACAGCAACTGAAAACCTCTCCTCAGAGATTCAATGAAAAAAAGGAAAATTATGAATTGTCTGAAACTCAAGGAGAATATAGACTGGAGAACAACCCTGCAAATGCTGAATTGAAGAAAGAGAAGAAATATCAGGTAGGAATCTTCCATCCCAGAACAGCTTGTCCTCTTCTTCCCACACACTTGGTCTCAGTGAGGAAAAGGCACAGAATCAGCAGACATGACCCATCCCACCAGGGACACAGACTATAAAATCTCTCACAGCAATGAGTCATAGCTCCACCATTTGAAGACCTGGGGTCAGTGGAAGATATTTCAAGGCCCAGGTTAGTGAAGGACAAAAAGACTGATAAAATGTGGACAGAGACTTTGTTTCCAGCCATGGGTCTAAAAAACCCTCCCCCATCTTTGAGGAAAGCGGCAGCCAGCAGCTGTTTCCTTGCCTTGGGGATGGCCAGAGTACTGGGTCAGCTGAGAGAGTACTTTGCCAAAGGTGGAGCCCAACATCAAGCCAAATTTTGGCTGGCAAAGTGAGGGCATAGGAATCCTGCAGTTTCAGCTCACCTGTGTAGATGCAGCCTGTGCTTGGAGGCCAAGCAGCTTCTGAGGATGATTGAGTTACTGAACAGCATCATCTACTGGACAGTCTGGAAGGTGCAAGGGAATAGAAACACTTAAAAGATGCTTCAGACCCTTTCTTAGGACCACAGGAGCTGGCCTGTATGCCATGTATGGAAACCTGACCCTGTCTTAGCTAAGAAATACAGATCCAACTGTTAAAACAAGGCTCTTAAACAAACCCAGTTCTTGCTGGCCAGGAGAAAACATAGCACCGCTGGAAACCAACAGATTTGTACTACCACACACAGTGAACTTGGTGTGTCCAGTGCCTACCTCCTCTCTCTGTGACAGGACACAGTGGGTACCTGAGCTTTGGAGGAAGTCTAGGGGGAAGAGCCAATCTGACAACTGACCAGTGAGAGAAACAAAGAAAAGGTAGAGATCAAAGACAACCATCAAGGAAACCATAGGCAAGAGAGAAAACACATTGTTATCTTGTCTGTTGCTACCTCTTCCTTTCACTTAATCTCTTTCTTCATATTCGGGGGTGTCTAGGCAGTGACCACCCTAACTTGCTCATATTGAAAGGGGGTGTCAATGGTATGGGGAAGGGAGCTGCTTCTGATTGTCATTCTTAAAGAGGCTGTTGTCTCTGGATTTTAGGACTAGTCTGGTGTAAGAACACTCTGGTGGATTTAAGTTTCTGAGAGATAAAACTTAGTAAGTAAATCTTTTATAGAATCTCAGGTGGGGCCCTAGGTATATTTGGGGACAACTTTTGGTAAGGGTATGAATACTGTGGTTATTTGGGATGTCTGGAGCTTGCCTAAGAGAAACTTCCATGATAGCCTCTCAACTCTATTTGGGAGTTCAGCCAATATAACTTAGCTTTTTACTTTTACTTTTCCCCCTTTTGGTCAAGTAGGCATTTTCAATCCCTCACTGCCAGGGCCAGACTCATTCTTGGGAGTCATATCCCATGTCACCAGGGAGATTCATTCCCCTGGGAGTCATGTCCATCATGGGGAATAGGTTAATGAATTTGTTTGCTGAGTTGGGCTTAGAGCAAGAAGGGCCACATCTGAGCAAAAAAGAGGCTCCCTGGAGATGACTCAGGGATAATTATAGGAAGGCTCTACCTCCCATTTACAGCCATAAGTTTCACAAGAGCAAGTCTCAAGTTGAGGGCTTGATTTATTAAGTAGTGTGTTCCTAATTTCACTTAATATATATTATATCCTAAGATAAATGGTTAGTTTCTTACATTATCTACACTTAGTTGTACAATCATCATCACTTACAATTTTGAACAATTATCATGACATAAAACATCTCAGAGCTCTTATCAGCTGCTAATTATTCATCCCTAGTATTAGCATAGTGTTGGTAAGATATTCCTATTTAATATAGTCTATAAAATGTATTGGGTAGCTTTTCCATCCTTCTCTCATTCCTTATCTTAGAGGGAAGGCTTTCAGTCTCTCACCATTGAGTACTATGCTGGCTGTTGTTTTTTCATATATGCCCTTTACCATATTGAGGAAATTTTCTTCAATTCCTACCTTTTGAAGTGTTTTTATCAAAAAATTAAAAAAAAAGGATGCTGAATTTTGTAGAATGCTTTTTCAGCATCTGTTGAGATGATCATGTGGTTTTTCACTTTTGATTTGTTAGCATGTTGTATTACATTCACTGATTTTCTTATGTTGAACCACCCTTGCATGCCTGGGATGAGCTCCACTTGGTCATGATGAATGACTGTTTTAATGCGTCTTTGGATTCAGTTTGCAAGTATTTTGTTGAGAATTTTTGCATCTATATTTATTGGGATAGTGGCCTGTAGTTCTCCTTTCTTGAATCTTTATTTGGTTTTGGTATTACAGTTATGTTGTCTTCATGAAACGAGTTATGCAGTGTTCCAGTTTTTTTAATTTTTTGAAAGAGTTTAAGTAGGAATGGTGTCAGTTCTTTTTGGAAAGTTTGGTAAAATTCCCCTGCGAAGCCATCTGGCCCTGGGCTTTTATTTGTAGGAAGCTTTTTGATGACTGATTGGATCTCTTTACTTGTGATTGGTTTGTTAAGGGCTTCTATTTCTTCTCTGGTCAGTCTAGGTTGTTCATGTAATTGTCCCTTTCCTCTAAGGTGTCTAGTTTTTCAGCATACAGTTGTTCATAGTGTCCTTTTATGATTTTTTTAAATTTCTTTGGGATCTGCAGTAATGTTCCCCTTATTATTTATTATTTTGTTTATTTGGGTCATCTCTCTTTTTGACTTTGTTATTCTAACTAAGGGTTTGTCGGTCTTGTTGATCTCAAAAAAACAACTTTTGGTTCTATTTATTCTCTATTGATTTTTTTTCTTTGTTCTCCAGCTCATTTCTGCTTTAATCTTTGTGATTTCTCTCTGTCTACTTGCTTTAAAGTTAGTTTGCTAATCATTCTCTAGCCGCTTCAGTTGTTCAGTTAGGTCTTTAGTTTTAGCTCTTTTTTGCTTTTTGATACATGTATTTAGAGCTATAAATTTCACTCTCAGAACTGTCTTTGCTATATCCCACAGGTTTTGATATGTTGTGTTCTCATTTTCATTCATTTCTAGATATTTAGCAATTTCTCTTGCAATTTCTTTTTTAAACCACAGATATTTGTGAATGCTCTAGATCTTTTATGGTTATTGACTTCTATTTGCATTCATTGTGGGCAAACATGTTATGAATAATTTCAATTTTTTTAATTTATTGAGGCTTATTTTATGCTCTAGCATATGATCTATCCTGGGAAAATTTCCTTGAGCACTGGAGAAGAATGTATATCCTGGTAATTTGGGATGCAATGCTCTCTATATGTCTGTTAAGTCTAATTCAATTATCATATTGTTTAGGTTCTCAATTTCCTTATTGGTCCTCTGTCTGGTTGTTCAATCTACAGGAGAGAGTGGTGTATTGAAGTTTCCCATGATTATTGTGGAAACATCTATCGCTTCCTTCAGTTTTGCCAATATTTGTCTCATGTACATTGGAGCACCTTGATTGGGTCCATAAACATTTATGATTTTTATTTCTTCTTGGTGAATTTTCCCTTTTATTAGTATATAGTGTCCTTCTTTGTCTCTCATGACATCCTTGGATTTAAAGTCTATTACATCTAAAATTAGTATTGCTACCCCTGCTTTTTTTTGGCTGTATCTTCTGTGGAATAATTTTTCCATCCTTTCACTTTCAATCTCTCTGTGTTGCTGGTTCTAAGATGAGTCTCTTGTAAACAGCATATTGATGGTTCATATTTTTAATCCATCTTGCTAATCTAAATCTTTTAATTGGAGAGTTTAATCCATTCACAGTCAATGTTATTACTACGAAGGCAGTTCCTGCATCAGCCATCTTATCCTTTGGTTTTTAGTTTTCAGACCTATTTCTTCCCTCTCTATATTTCCTTTAAGTTACCCTTACCAATACTTTTCAGTTCTGTGCCTTTCTCCAGGCTTTTCTCTCCTGTATTTTTTTCTCAGCCAGTAGAGCTCCCTTTACTGTTTCTTGTAGGGCAGGTCTCTTATTAGCAAATTCTCTCAGCATTTGTTTGTCTGTGAAAATCTTAAGCTCTCTCTCTCAATTTTGAAAGGAGAGCCTTGCTGGATAAAGAATTCTTCTCTGGCAATTTTTCTCTTTCAGAATTTTAAATATGTCATACCACTACTTCCTCACCTCCATGGTGCCCACTGATTTGTCAGAACTTAGTCTTATATTGTTTCCCTTGTATGTGGTGAATTGCTTCTCTTTTGCTGCTTTCAGAAGTTTCCCCCTCTCTTCAGCATTTGACAATCTGATTTGAATATGCCTCATAGTGGGTTTATTTGTATTTATTCTATTTGGAGTTCATTAGGCATCTTTGATTTGCATATTTATGTCATTTAGAAGGGTAGGGAAGTTTTCCCCAACAATGTCTTCAAATACTTTTCCTATCCCTTTACTCTCCTCTTCACCTTCTGAAACACCAATGATTCTTATATTTGTATGCTTCATGTTGTCCATCATTTCCCTGCAATCCATTTCAAATGTTTCAATTTTTCTCACCATTCATTCTTTTCTGTTTTCACATTCCATCACTTTTTCCTTGAACTTACTAATTCTTTTCTCTGCCTCTGCTGTTATGTGTTTTTTTCTTTGAGAACTCTGTTAGTTTCTTTATTTCATATAAAAGTTACATTGAAAGAAGAGCTCAAAAGTCAAGTATACTTGATTTGCACACACTTGCCAAGTCTCACAGGATTCAACCACTTAAATAATTTTTTATTGATAAACAGGATATACATATTAAATGTCTCACATTGAAGCCCAATACACATGTCCAACTCAAACAACAGATGTGCAAATGAATATGCAAAACAACCTCTGAAGGCACGTGTCTTCTGGGCCACCAACGATGGATGTCTGCTCCTCTGTATACCTTGGTGCCCTCCCAGCTCACATAATTCTGCAGTGACTGATTCCATTTCAAAATGTCACATGGTTTTGTTCACTTGGCTACCAACTGTGTATGAAGTAGGTCCCATTGCAACTTTGCATCAACAGTGGTATAAGCCCTGATGTATTTAGAATATAGATGAATTTTTTTTAAAAGTTCACAGATAAACAAGAAGGCATAATGACTGGGAGGGAAATACCAACTTTTCTTGGTGTGGGAGGTAAAATGAAATGAAGACCTCTAGAATCTGTTATAGATTGCTTCTTGATGCATCTGGCAAAAAAAAATGTACAAACCAGGCAAGTTTAAGGCAAGTCTCCAAAGAGGGGAGCTGTTTGCTTTCTGGCATAACTTTAAGCTCTGCACCAAGGTTCATTCCTATTTAATCATGAGGGGTGAGGGGAGGGGCATGGGTAGAGAAACAAATGAAATCCAAAAATCAAGCCAGCAGTTCCTTTTGTAATATTCCTCTCTGCTTTCATGTTTTCATAACCTGCTTCTCACTGTCACCTGTCAGTGGGGCATGAAGCATCACCCCCATTACAGGGCTTGCTGCCCGTGGTCCCTGCACCTTCTCAGTGAACACAAAAGGCAAACACCTGATTTCCTCTTGTGTGCTACTGCTGGGTGTGCTACAGTGAAGTGTGAGGGCCACAGTGAGCTTCCATCTGCTCTTACAGACTCAGCTGGAACAACAACAAAAAAATCAGTGCCAGGGTCCTTGTGCATCCAAGATTTAAAAATGAAATTAAAACAGGAAGGCAACAGAAGACCATGTGGGACTCTGTTCTTTGGATCAAGGTGCTCTCCAGGCTGCAATACATTCATGTCAACCCCACCAGAGGGGGACGCTGTAGCAGCTCTCCCCTTGTCCCTGAAACATCAGTTTCTAAAAAATAGCTTGTGTGCTGTACACAGCTGTTAATGCTCTATCATCTAAACAATACTGCCAGTTTAAAAACACACATGCATGCACACAAATGCATGCACATGAGACTTGCTGAAAGGGTTGAGGTATGCCTCTCTGGCAGCACTGAAGAGTGTTCCTGGAACCTGGAACCCACTGTGCTGTTCAGTGCCCAGATCTTTTGCAACTTCAGTGCATGTAAGAGCTAATCAAGACCAAGATGTGTGTCTAAGTAAACACCCCATTTGTGATCAAGGGGGAGCACTAAGGAATCATGGGGAAACAGGAATTCCCTGAGACACTAGTCTGAGAATTCTTGTTCACAACATTGATTTTTTTCTTCATGATTGAAAAATGCAGCTCAGTACACAGGGTTTTAATAACCCATATACTATCCCAAACTTCTTATAAAATGCAAAATATTCCTAACAAAAATCCTAACTGTGCAGGAAGATAATGACATTTGGCTTCTTTTTGTGACCACACACTTTTCATTAGTTGTCCAGGTGAAAACTGATTAGAGCATCATCCAGTCATTAGTTTGGAAAATCTGCCACCTGTGACTATAAATACATAAAATTTTGCTTGCTGCAAGCAATTGGTTTGAGTAGGTTCCATTTGCCCTATTGGTCACAGATGAGCCACTGGTACACTTTCAGACCCCAAGTAAATAATTTAAAGTCTGTCATCAAGTTCCAGCAAGATGAGAGGAGCCTCGGAGAACCGCCGGCCTCCTTTCCGGGTTTGTGTTTGGAGTCACCTAAATCAGAATCCTATGAAAGGACTCATCCAGAGGAGGGAAGGGGGCCCCACAAAGAGAGACTCCATCCCTTCGCACTGCAGCCTCCACTTCCACGTTGGCTTCTCACTTTTCAGTCTCTCAGTCTCCATTTTGTTGTTTCATATTGAGTGGATTTGGTTGCCAAACACAACTGCAGTGAAAGTGAAAAACAGAAGACCCCCAAGGCACAGGAAGATCAACAGGATTACAGGTATTGGCGGTGAAAAATCACTGCATTCAGTCCACTGCCCTTGGACACAGGAAATAAACTGAAATCCACAGAGAATTAGAGCATGGACTAAAGACAGAGCTATGTACACAGTAAAGAGCACAAAAAACCTCTGATTCTTTTTTCCCACACCATTGTTCACCCACAGGCAGTGGTGACCCATCTTCTGAATACATCTTTTGCAAATACTGCAGTGATGGGCATGCTCAGGCTTGATGCAGCAGCACTTTGGGCACTTGTAGATCACTTCACCAGGTTTCAGCTGTAGACTCTCCATGTACTATTTTGTAGCATTCCCTTTGGGCACTGCCCCCCTCATGAGTTATTTCTAAACAGTGCTTGAGCATTTTGAACCTTTTCTTCAGGATCTTAAGGTGCATGCTGTCCTATGTGAGAGGGTCCGAGGCCTAGGCAGGGTCACCAGCGCAGCAGCTCCTCCTGCCCTGCGGTGATGGCGGCAGTGGCTGAAGCGACTGAGGCAGGGATGCATCATGGCTGGACGTGGGCAGGCCCTGCGGCTTGGCTTGATCTTCCTGGGTGGGTCTGAGGGAGCAGCGGCCAAGCAGATGCCGGAACCCAGCTCCAACAGTATCTTTTATTTCTATAAGATCTGCTACTTTTAAATTTACTTTTGAAAATTCTTTATGTGCTTCTAGAGTCTTCTTCACATCCTTTATGTCCTGAGCTATGCCATTGTTTTTTTGTGCATACTGCTTTTATTAATTGCTCCAATTTCTGAGTCTTCTCTGGCTTTTTATTTTGGATGTTTGGGTTGTCCATATCTTCTAGTTTCTTCATATGCTTTATCATTTTCTTTTGTTTTTGGTATCTTGGGGTTTGCTTAACTTGATATGATTCTTTTAGAATATGCAGGATTATTTGAACATTTATCTATAATTTGAAGTGCACTTTCTATGTCCTACCAGCTGATGGCACACTTTAGCCACCTCTTACCCTCAAGCCAGTTCTTCCCCAACTTTTTCTATTCACTGAGTGGATGTCCAAACCATGTGAAAATCCAATCAGTGCACCAACTTTCCATGAGCATTGGGGACTGCCATCTCTGTGGGTAAGTGGGGCATGCCCTGTGCAGTTTGGCATTGAGTCCACTCCAGGACACAGTGATCCCAGCCATTCCTGGGGCCCTGGGTGGAGTACTCTGGAGCTGCAGAGCTGCACATCTCACCTTCCATCTCTAATGCCCCCACAGTCCCTGTCTGCCATGTGTCAGCATGTCCCTGGGATTGGGGCAGGGCTTCTGGACCTTCTGTACAGTGCTCTTTCCTCTAGGCTGTGCACACCATATGGTTTTGTGGAGGGAGAGTGGATGCTGTCATAAGTCTGCCTTTTCCCAAATTCCCTCAAGGAGCTTCCAACTGTGGGGCTGTGAAGATTTATCTCCCCAGTCAACTGCAGAGATGGGGCTCAGAAAGCTGCTTGCTCCATGCTCGATGGCCAATTCCCAGCTCAGCTGTCAATGAGGCTGTGAAGGGTTATCTCCCCTGCCAAGTGCTGAGTATGGTGCACAGGGCATAGAAGGCTGACCCCTTTCACGCTTGTCAGCCAGCTCCAACTGCCCGTTCCCCAGTGGCATTCTGGGTTGAACACTCACCAGTCTTAAATGCAGTCTCTTGGCTTCTCCAGCTATGTACTCATTATGTGGTGTAGAAGTCCCTGCCCAGCTGATGGAACCCTGGAACTGCTGTTCTGAAGCACTTTCAGTTCTTTACTGTTTTTCATGAAGAAGAATTTTTCTCTGTCTCTCCCAATCCACCATCTTCCCAGAAGTTTTTTCTTTCACTTTTGAAGGATAGTTTTGCCAAATATATAATTCTTGGTTGACAGATTAGTTTTTCTTTTGGAACTGTAATTATGGTATACTACTGCCTTTTGGTCTCCATGGTTACAGATGAGAAACCAACTATTAGTCTTATTGAAAATACATTATACTTGAAGAGTTATTTTTCTGTTGCTGCTTTCAAGTTTCTCTCTTTGTCTTTGTCTTTAGTTGGTTTGATTATAACATTCTTCAGTGTGGATTTCTTGGAGTTTATCCTACTTGGAGTTTGTTGATCTTCATGGATGTGTAGATTTATGTCTTTCATCATATTTGGGTGTTTTCAGCCACTATTTCTTCAAATTATTTTTCTGTTCCCTCTCTCTGTTTTCTCCATTCTGGACCCCCATAATGTGTATGTTGATATACCTAATGGAGACAAATAGCTCCTCTTAGACTCTTCATTTTTCTTTACACATTTTTCCTTTCACTTCCTCAGACTAAATTATTTCAATTGTCCTACCTTCATGTTACTAATTTGTTTGTCTGCTTAAAATCTGCTGTTGAAGTGCTCTAATTAATTATCTTTGTTACTTTATTTTTCACTGCCAGAATTTCTACTTTGATTCTTTTTTACAATTTCTATCTCTTCATTGGTGTCCATTATTTGTGCATCCACTTTTTCCTTTTGGTCTTGGCTCTTTGATTTTCTTTAGCTCATTAAGCATATTTAAGGCTGTTGATTGATTTGAAGTATTTTTCTAGTAATTCTAATGTCTAGGCCTCCTCCTGGAAAATTTCAATCAATGTATTTCATTCCTGTGAATGGCTTAATGCCCTGTTCTTTGTGTGCCTTGCAAAGTTTTATTGAAAACTTAGCATTTTGAGTACTATAATGTGAGGACTCTGAAAATCAGATTCTCCCCATTCCAGTGTTTGCTAATGTTAGTTATTGAGGGTTACAGTCCTCCATTTGTTTAGTGACTTTTACAAACTATTTTTGCAATGATTGTAACTCCTCCCCCCCCTTTTTTTGGCTGTTATGCTTTAAATGAAAGGAGGTTAAAAATGCATCAGTGCAAAAGAATGTTTTGCATACCAATTAGCATAATGATTAATGTAAATTTAGGAATACACAGTGGTCACAAACTCAAGAAAGAAACTCCACAAAGTTTCCTGCACTATTATATTTTAGAAAGGCTTCGTAAGTTTTAAACAAACACCTTTATCATTATAGTTCTAAATGGTATTGGTGGTGGGGCGGGGGATAAAAAAATAGGAGCCTCTTTTTAGCTGGGTTCCTAAGAATTCTAGTATAGCTACATGGAAATGACACTGGGACTGTGAAGTTTCCCCAAAAGGGATAGACTGTAGATGACCATATCACAAACTTAAAAAGTATTTCCAAAATACATAGGCAGTTGAGAGCTTCATAGTTTAAAAGCCTAGAATAGAACTTTCTCATTTTTGAGAACTTTAAAACATAAATCTAATTTCTTTCCTACAGAGAAACTTTTTAAGGCATGGACATGACTTTAAGAAGATTGAAAAAACACATTGATAGCTTTCATAAGACTTCAATAAATATTCCAAGGCACAAATGTTTAGAACAGCCTATTCACTAAAATATCAGTGCCTTGTACTTTTGGAGGTGCCAGCATGCTTTGCTTGCAGTGAGAGAACATGTAATGCATTCCTAGTTAAAAGCACTGGGTGTCAAGCTCAGCAGTTTGTCTTCCATTTACTCAGAATTCACCAACCATCCCTATAAGAGTGAACAGTTGAAGTGCTACATTTCCCATATCTTTACCTTTTTGCTTTTTTGTAAGTCAGCACTGAGGCCCTTTTGCCTGTAGGTCAGCAGAATATTTTGAAAGAGGCTAGGACTACATTGAATACAGTCTTGAAAAAATACAGAACTCTCCTACAAGTGCTCATCGGACACTTTAATAGCATTTAAAAAAGGAATAAAGCGAAATTTTGCAGTAATATAAAACTGACAAATAAGCTAAAATATTTTATAATTAATGTCAAAAATTGCCAAGATTACTGATACACATTTTGTTAAGGAAGAAAATTACTATATTAGCAAGGCTATTTTTGTGAAATATACCATTTTAGATCACTGATGGAAGAAAATCCATAGCAAAGGAAGCATCTAAAGAAGTTCATCAAAAAGGAAAATTTGGTAGCTTTATGATACATCAAAACACTTTTCCACAGAAATATTTCATTTTTAAAACTACGGTGCTTTAATGTACTTATAGTAACAACCCAATATAAGGAGACTTAGGAAAAAGACCTATCCAACAAGATGCTATGTTTCTACTGTAAGAGTGAATTAAACAATACTTCTGTAAGAAGGAACTGAATCACCTTAGCATCAATTTAACAAACAACTTTTTTCTTTTATATGGTAATTTATAATTTGAAGGCTTTTCACTTCACTAGTTTAAAATTAGTCAGGAAAGGAAAGAAGCTGACTGATCAAACTCAGAAACAATGATTTGGCAAGCTGCAGTCACTCTAGTTCAAGGATGTGCAATAATCTGTACAAAAGTTGCTCGAGTCTTGGTATTCCATTCTTCACATCTGTAGTGGAGTCTGATACAACCACATTCCTTTATAAACTTTAAGCTGCATACAGGTAAAGAGCTCACAAACTGCTGGGAGGCCTTAACAAGGTGGGGGAAAGTTATGTTCTTCCTGTAGGGGAGAAGTAAGTAATACTTCCTGGGCCTTCTTTCAATGTAGCCACGTGTCTTCTCCAGAGGAGAACTGGCTGAGATTTCCTGTATTCTTTCCTGGCAAGACCCAGTCAGCTGTATTAAAAGGATACCAGGAAGTGGCTGTGGGGCTCACAAACATTTGCTTGCTTGTGGATACCATTTCCTGGGCAGCTTTGTCCTTGGTACTAGGCACTTCCTTGAGACTTCCTTCTTTGCAAGAAGATATGATGAGCCATTCTGACAAGGGACTATTCTTTTTGATTTGGAAGGAATCAGCAATTCTAAAAGGTTCCATTGCCTTTGCTGCCTTAACCTGTTCTGTTGCCTCTTTTCTGGAAGGACAGAGCCACATATTCAGGGAATCTTTAAGCTTCTCAGGCTCAGGTTTGGGATCCACAGGCATCCCATTTTTATCCTTTCCTTCTTTCACCAGAAGCCACTTACACAAAGCATCCTTCTCACTATTTCATCACACTCATTCTGAAAAACTTGTGCAGAGCTCACTGGCTTTGCATACCTTCTCTAATTTATATGGTTTTGGATGTGTCTGGACAAGCCAATCTGCAGTAATCTTGCTGGGAGTGGACAGTGGTTTCTTGGCCTCTAAGTGGTCATTCAGGTACTTCAGATTTCCCAGGTTTTCAATCTCCACACCTCTGAGTTGGTTGCCCCAACAATTGGTACAGGAATTGGGCTAGACAAGCCAATCCCTCACACTATAGACTTCCAGAAAATCTGGAACAAGAGCTTAAACTTCTCACTGGTTTCACAGCTACCACTCTCAGGTTTCTCTGGCTTACTGGGTTCCTGGGGAGTCACCAGCCAGTCAGAAAGGTCCATCTCATCTTCATCAAGAAGCTTTAGGTTGCTGACATTTTAAACTTCAATGGAGAAAGAACTGGCAATAGAATAGCTGTTACACTTTTGGATACTTGGTTTTGCAGGAGCATCTTGTTGCTGACTCTTTTTTTTTTTTATTAAATTCAGTTTTATTGACATACATTCACACACCATACAATCTTCCATGGTATACAATCAATTGTCCACAGTATGATAACATAGTTATGCGTTCATCACCACAATCTATCTCTGAACATTTTCCTTATATCAGAAAGAACCAGAACAAGAATAAAAAATAAAAGTGAAAAAAGAACACCCAAATCATCAAATCATCCCCCCATCCCATTCCATTTGCCCTTTAGTTTTTATCCCCATTTTTCTACTCATCCATACACTAGATAAAGGGGGTATGATCCACAAGGTCTTCACAATCACACTGTCACCCCTTGTAATCTACATTATTATATAATTGTCTTCAGGAGTCCAGACTGCTGGGTTGGAGTTTGGTAGTTTCAGGTATTTACTTCTAGCTATTCCAATACATTAAAACCTAAGACGTGTTATCTATACAGTGCATAAGAATGTCCACCAGAGTGACCTCTCGACTCCATTTGAAATCTCTCAGCCACTGAAACTATTTCATCTCATTTTGCATCCCCCTTTTGGTCAAGAAGATACTCTCAGTCCCATGATGCCAGGTCCAGATTCATCCCTGGGAGTCATATTCTGCATTGCCAGGGAGATTTACACCCCTGGGAGTCAGGTCCCATGTAGCGGGGAGGGCAGCGAGTTCACCTGTCGAGGTGGCTCAGTTAGAGAGAGAGAGGGCCACATCTGAGCAACAAAGAGGTACTCAGGGGGAGACTCTTAGGCAAAATTATATGCAAGTTTAGCCTCTCCTTTGCAGTAATGAGCTTCATAAGGGCATGTCCCATGATCGAGGGCTCAGCATATCAAAGCGCCAGTCCCAATGTTTGTGACAACATCAACACCAGTCCAGGTGGGGAAGTCCAACACTTTCGCACCTTCCCCCAGATCCTCTGGGCTGGGGAGGGGGAGGCTATAAATATATTTTTTATTTTCTGCCCAAATTACTCTGGGATGTGTCACTATTTCACTCCAGCCTATACTAACCTACCGTATCTCACTTCCTATTCAAAGTTCCATGCAATTGTGGTATTTGAACAAACTGACTGTAGAGTTGTACCGTTTAGAAAATTTAGATCCTGTACCAAATAGATATCTCTTCCTTGGTATCATATGGAAGTTGAAGTTTTAAAACACAGTCAGTTTCAACCTTTACCCTTTGGCCTGGCTTGCCCTGGTCTTAACCAGACCTGCTTCATTCATATCACTAATTGAAGTCTGGGCTCTTTTTCAGCTTTTTTTTCTTTTTAACAGTGACTGTATGCACTAATACTGACATTCATATCTGCCGAACTCTATCTAGCTCTGAATTTCAGGTGTCTCAGAGATACGCATTGTTCCAGAGACCAATCAGGTTATACACTAAGAGATCAGCATCTCAAAGTTTAGAGATAGGCATTACAATTCAGGGATAGAGTTAACTGCTGTAAGAGCTTATAATCTAGGGACTATTAGAATAATTATGTCCACGTTAGGCTATGTTCTAAGATTCAATTCTGGGTTTACACATTGCAGTTAGTCCATATTGGTGAGGCATTAAAGTGTTTGCCTTTATTTCTGGTGTACTTCACTCTAATACTGTATACAGGATCCATTCACCTCATTGTGTGTCTCACAGCTTCACTCCTTCTTGTAGTTGCTCATTGTTCCACTGTATCGTACACCACAGTACACCACTCCATTCTTCAGTCAATGTAGCCTTAGGTCATCTTCACCCTTTGCAAATCATGATTCCTGCCTCCATGAACACCAGTTTGCAAATGTCCATTCACGTCTCTGCTCTCAGATCTTCAAATGACATACCCCATAATGAGGTTGCAGGACCTTTTGGTACCCACATACTTAACTTTTTGTGGAACAACCACACTGACCTTCAGAAAGGCTATACCTTTCTACCTGCTCATCAACAGTAGATAGGTATATCCCTCTCACCATGTTTTCTCCTACACTTTTACCTCTCTATATATTTTTTCCTACAATTTTATAGAGTTATATTCACATACCATACATTTATCCACAGTGTACAATCAGTTGTACATGGTATCATCATAAAGTTGTACATTTATCACCACAATCAGCACTTGAACATATTGATTACTACAAGAAAAACTGTTTTTTTTTAGCAATAAGAAAAAAATTATAAAAAGAAAAATAATGTCATACAATACAATATAATAGTAAGGACAGCAAATAACACCACTACCAAGAATCCCATATTCCTCCCCTATATCCCCCTCTCATATACATTTAGCATTGGCATATTGCCTTTGTTACATTTAATGGAGGTATATTGCAATGTTACTATTGACCATAGCCTCCAGTTTGCTTTGATTATGCTTTTTTCCTGAATACCATCCCTTTTTCAACTCTCTACATGGTTGACATTCATTTGCTTTCCCACATACAAAAACATTTTTATATTTGTATATTTAGTAACAGTCATTTGCCACTCCTGTTTTTGCCACGTTATACAGTCCCAGTCTTTATCATCTATCTTTACCTCTAGTGTCATACATTCTCCCATCCCACCTCTTTCAGCTTTACTCACAGACATCTTTGTTCGGTGGACTTACAATACTGTGCTACCATCACACAGTATTATGCTATCTATTTCTGGATCTATGCAATCTATCTTAAACATTCTGTAGTCCTTCAGCATCAAATGGCTGGTCTCTGCCCTCTTTCTATCTCCTGGTCACCTGTGTTGTCAACTTTTAACTCCCAAAGCTTGTTCATTAATGTCTGTTCATATTAGTGAGACCATAGAGAATCTGTCCTTTTGTTTCTGGCTAACTTCACTCAACATAATGTCCTCAAGGTTCATCCACATTATTAGATGATCCATGTCTTTGTTCTGTCTTACAGCTGCATAATATTCCATCATGTGTATATACCACAGTTTGTTTATCCACTTGTCCAATGAGGCAAATTTGGGCTGTTTCCATCTCTCGGCAATTGTGAATAATGTTGCAATAAACATCAGTTTACAAACGTCTGTTTGTGTCTTAAGTTTCAGTTCCTTTGAGTATATACCTAGCAATGGAATAGCTGGGTCATATGGCAAATTTATATTTAGCTTCCTGAGGAAACTCCACACTGTCTTCCAGAGTGGTTGCACCATTCTACATTCCCACCAACAATGAATAAGTGTGCCTCTTTCTCCACATCCTCTCCAGCACTTGTCATTTTCTGTTTTTTGGATAATGGCCATTCTGGTAGGTGTGAGATGATATCTCATTGTGGTTTTGATTTGCATTTCCTTAATATCAAGTGAAGTTGAGCATTTTTTCATATGCTTTTGAGCCATTTGTATTTTCTCTTCAGAAAAATGTCTGTTCATGTCTTTTGCCCATTTTTTAATTGGATTGTTTGTCTTTCTGTTATTGAGATGCAGGATTCCTTTATATATTTGGGATATTAAACCCTTATCTGATATGTGGTTTCCAAATATCATCTCCCATTGTGTAGGTTGCCTTTCTACTTTTCTGACAAAGTCCTTTGATGGACCAAAGTGTTTAATTTTGAGGAGATCCCATTTGTCTATTTGTTCTTTGGTTGCTCGTGCCTTGGGTGTGAGGTCTAAGAAACTACCACCTATCACAAGATCTTTAAGATATTGCCCTACATTTTCTTCTAAGAGTTTTATGGTCTTGGTGCTAATGTTTATGTATTTGATCCACTTTGAGTTAGTTTTTGTATAAGGTGTGAGATGGGCATCCTCTTTCATTCATTTGGAAATGGATATCCAGTTCTCCAAACACCATTTATTGAACAGGCTGCTCTTTCCCAGTTGCTTTGGCTTCACTGCCTTATCAAAGCATCAGTTGTCCATAGATGTGAGGGTCTAATTCTGAACCCTCAATTTGATTCCATTCAGTATATCTGTCCTTATGCCAGTACCATGCTGTTTTGAGCACTGTAGCTTTGTAATATGCTTCAAAGTCAGGTAGTGTGCGACCTCCCACTTCATTCCTCTTTCTCAAGATATTTTTGGCTATTCGGGGCAACTTACCCTTCCAAATAAATTTAGTTATTGGTTTTTCTATTTCTGTAAAGTAAGTTGTTGGGATTTGAATTGGTATTGCATTGAATCTGTAAATCAGTTTAGGTAAAATTGCCATCTTAACTATATTTAGTCTTCCAATCCATGAACATGGTATGTTCTTCCATTTCTTTAGGTCTTGTTCAATTTCTTTAAGCAGTTTCTTAAAGCTTTCTATGTAAAGATCTTTTGTGTCCTTGGTTAAGTTTATTCCTAAATACTTGATTCTTTTGGTTGCTATTGTAAATGGGCTTTTTTCTTGATTTCCTCCTCTTCTTGCACATTACTTGTGTATAGGAACACTACAGATTTTTGCACGTCGATCTTGTAGCCTGCTACTTTGCTGTATTCATTGACTAGTTCTAGTAGCTTTGCTGTAAATTTTTCTGGATTTCCTACGTATAGAATCATGTCATCTGCAAATAGTGAAAATTTTACTTCTTCCTCTCCAATTTGGATGCCTTTTATTTCTTTTTCTTGCCTAATTGCTCTAGCTAGAACTTCCAGCACAATGTTGAATAACAGTGGTGATAGTGGGCATCCCTGTCTTGTTCCTGATCTTAGAGGAAAAACTTTCATTCTCTCCCCATTGAGTGTGATGTTAGCTGTGGGTTTTTCATATATTGCCTTTATCATATTGAAAAAGTTCCCTTCTATTCCTATCCTTTGAAGTGTTTTCATCAGGAAAGGATGTTGAATTTTGTCAAATGCCTTTTCTGCATTGATTGAGATGATCATGTGGTTCTTCTGCTTTGATTTATTGATGTGGAGTATTACATTAATTGATTTTCTTGTGTTGAACCAGCCTTGCATACCTGGAATAAATCCCACCTCGTCGTGGTGTATAACTCTTTTAATGTGCTGCTGGATTCAATTTGTGAGTATTTTGTTGAGGATTTTTGCATCTATATTCATTAAAGAAATTGGTCTATAATTTTCTTTTTTTGTAGTATCTTTGTCTGGTTTTGGTATTAGGGTGATGTTGGCTTCACAGAAAGACTTAGGTAGCTTTCCCTCTTCTTCAATTTTTTGAAGAGTTTGAGCAGGATTGGTACAAATTCGTTCTTGAATGCTTGGTAGAATCCACATGTGAAACCATCTGGTCCTGGGCTTTTCCTTTTTGGGAGCTTTTTGATGACTGACTCAGTCTCTTTACTTGTGATTGGTTTGTTGAGATCATCTATTTCTTCTTGAGTTAATGTTGGTTGTTTATGCTTTTCTAGAAAGTTATCCATTTCATCTAAGTTGTCTAGTTTATTAGTATATAGTTGCTCATAGTATCTTCTCATTATCTCCTTAATTTCTGCAGGGTCTGTAGTTATATTTCCTTTCCTGTTTCTGATTGCATTTATTTGCATCTGCTCTCTCTTTTTTTTTTGTTAGCCTAGCCAGTGGTCCATTGATTTTATTGATTTTCTCAAAGAACCAACTTCTGGTTTTGTTGATTCTCTCTATTGTTTTCCTGTTCTCAATTGCATTTATTTCTGCTCTAATCTTTGTTATTTCTTCCCTTCGGCTTGCTTTGGGGCTAGTTTGCTGTTCTTTCTCTAATTCCTCCAGGTGACCAGTTAACTCTTCAATTTTTGCTCTCTCTTCTCTTTTAATGTAGGCATTTAGGGCAATAAATTTCCCTCTCAGCATGCCTTTGCTGCATCCCATAAGTTTTGATAAGCTGTGTTTTCATTGTCATTTGCCTCGAGGTATTTACTAATTTCTCTTGTAATTTCTTCCTTTACCCACAGGTTTTCTAAGAGGGTGTTGTTCAGCCTCCATATATTTGTGAATTTTATGACCTCCTGCCTTTTATTTATTTCCAACTTCATTCCATTGTGGTCTGAGAAAGTGTTTTGTATAATATCAATATTTTTAAATTTGTTGAGACTTGCTTTGTGATGCAACATGTGGTCTATCCTAGAGAATGTTCCATGAGCACTTGAGAAAAAAGTGTATCCTGCTGTTGTTGGATGTAGTGTTCTATAAATGTCTGTCAAGTCTAGTTCATTTATCATACAATTCAACATCTCTGTTTCTTTAGTGATCCTCTGTCTAGATGTTCTATGCATCGATGAGAGTGGTGTATTGAAGTCTCCAACTATTGTTATAGAGGTATCTATTTCCCCTTTCAGTGATCACAGTGTTTGCTCATGAATTCTGGGGCATTCTCGGTTGGTGCATAAATATTTATGATTATTATGTTTTTTTGATGAATTGACCCTTTTATTAATATATAGTGTCCTTCTTTGTCTCTTTTAATTGTTTTACTTTTGAAGTCTAACTTGTCTGATATTAATATAGCTACTCCCACTTTTTTCTGGTTGTTGTTTGCATGAAGTATCTTTTTCCAACCTTTCACTTTCAGTCTATTTTTGTCCTTGTGTCTAAAGTGAGTTTCTTGTAGACAGCATATAGATGGGTCCTGTTTTTTAATCCATTCTGCCAGTCTGTGTCTTTTTATTGGGGAGTTTAATCCATTTACATTTAGTGTTATTACTGTAAGGGCAGTTCTTTCTACTACCAATTTGTTTTTTGGAATTTATATGTCATATCTTATTTTTTCCTCTCTTTGCTTTTACCTTTCCTGATAATCTTCATTTCTGCACTCTTCTCCAACTCTCTCTCTCCTGTCTCTTCCTATCAGCCTGTAGCACTCCCTTTAGTATTTCTTGTAGTACTGGTCTCTTATTCACAAACTCTCTCAGTGCCTTTTTGTCTGAAAATGTTTTAATCTCTCCCTCATTTTTGAAGGAAAGTTTTGCTGGATATAGAATTCTTGGTTGGCAGTTTTTCTCTTTCAGTATCTTAAATATATCATGCCACTGTCATCTTGCCTCCATGGTTTCTGCGGAGAAATCTGTACAGTCTTATCGACCTTCCCTTGTTTGTGATGGATCGCTTTTCTCTTGCTGCTTTCAGAATCTTCTCTTTGCCTTTACATTGGACAATCTGACCAGTAAGTGTCTTGGAGTAGGTCTATTGGGATCTATTCTACTTGGGGTATGTTGTACTTCTTGAATCTCTAATTTTCTGTCTTTTATAAGAGTTGGGAAATTTTCAGTGAATATGTCTTCTATTACTCTTTCTGCCCCTTTTCCCCTCTCTTCTCCTTCTGGGATACCCATAAGACGTATATTTGTGTGTTTCATGTTGTCATTCAGCTCCCTAAGACTCTGCTCATATTTTTCCATTTTTTTCACCATCTGTTCTTTTTTTTTATATGAATTCTAATGACCTGTCTTCCAATTCACTGATCCTTTCTTCTGCCTGTTCAAATCTACTGTTGTGTCCCTCCATTGTGTTTTTCATCTCCTCTATTGTGGCCTTCATTCCCATGAGTTCTGCCGTTTGTTTTTTTAAGTTTATGAATTCTTCTTTATGGCCATCTAGTTTCTTCTTTATATCTTTCAGCTCTTTTGCTATATCTTCCTTCATTTCATTGAATTTATTTAGCATTAGTTGCCTCAACTCCTGTGTCTCAGCTGAGCTATTAGTTTGTTCCTTTGGCTGGTCCATATTTTTGTGTTTCCTGGTATGGCTTGTTACCTTAAGTTGTCTAGGCATCTGATTTTCTTGATTAGTTAATTTTGGAGCTTGTTTTCTCTTTTACCTAGTGGTTTTCTTGTTGGTTGGCTTTGTTCTCTGGCCTCTGTTATTCAGTTCAACTTATTCTAGACCTCTAACTTAGGTTCTATTTAGTTGATCAGAATTTTTCCCCTGTTGTTTTTCCTGTTTCTTGCTCTGCCTCTATGTAACCTTTTTGTGAGTGGATCTCCTCAGATATGGTCAAACCTAGTAAGATTTTCCCAGTCTAGTGAGGCCCAGGTCTCATTGGGAGGGTATGGAGTTTTCCTGAGAATGAGACCCTCCTATGAGGCCTTTAGAATTGGTGCTTTTCCTCTCCTGTCCAGCAGGTGGTGCTTGCAAGCCTGCAGCTCCCCCACCAGTGTAAGGAGGTATGGAGCCTTTAGTTCTCCTGGTGACTCTGATCCTGTTGGGGGCATGGCTGACTGAAGCCGGAATCTGAATTCCAGCCCCTGGGGTCTGAGTTCACAAAAGGAGGACTGGCAGTTGACCTGGAACTCCCTCCACTCTCCCAATCCTCAGAACTCCAGTTGTCTCTCAGGGGCACTATTCCCTTCTCCCCTCTCCTCTTTGAGGCCTCTCCAGGTAGATTCCTTGGTCAGCCTGAGTTGCCAATTAAAGACAGGTGTGGGAACCTTCAGTAGTGAATATGGAACTCAAAGATGCTGTGGGTACTCTGTCTCCCCCCAAGCCTGGCTTAGTCCCTCAACCTGGGCTTTCTGATAGAAAATAACCACATATGCTACTTTTAGATTAAACAAAAAAATAGAAAAGAAAAACAAGAAAAAGAAAAAAGAAAAAGAAAAAGAGTCCCTTTTAAAAGTCTTTTCCCAGCCTGGAAGTTTTGTCAGTGTCAGAATAGAGCATTTAAAGATATGCTTTGGGCTATTGTCTTATAATTACTCTCCAACAGCTTCAGTTCCACCCCTGCCAGGGGCTATTGAAATGCAAAAAGATAAGGGATCAGTGAGAAGCCAGAAGGGGCAAAATGTAGAGGCAAAAAAAAAATGGCTTTTCTGGAGTCTGGGAATGGGTGCCCACTTTTACGTGCCCCCACTTCTCAGAGACCAGCCCTTCTTTAGCACCCCCAGCTCCCAAAATTAGTTAATTAATTTGTTAATTAATTCTGCAGTTGAGGCTGGGTTGAGCCCCCCTTCTTGCCCTCAGCAGACTGCTGTTTTTTGGTTTCTTTTTTCCCCTTTCAGGGAGCCAGCAGCAAGACAGTCTGTGAGGTCTGGGTGGGGAGGAGCGCCATACCCCTGGTCCAGGGAACTTACAATGCTTGCTGCAATCTCAGCTTTTCCTCCAATTCCAAACTTGCGTCCGCTGTGTGACTGGTTACTAGAAACATGTGACTGGTTACTGGAGAACCCAAAAACACTGTTTCATATAGTTCTTGGGTAACTGCCAGCTGCTCTAGGGCAGAGATGAAATTCTGCACCTCATCACTCTGCCTTCTTGCCCCACCCTCTGCTGCTGACTCTTGAGGAGGCAGTTTTCCAAGCCCTTTAGGTTACCCCAGATGTTAGTGAAGAAATTGCAGGCCCTGGGGGTAGTTTGACTATTCTCCAAGGTCTGCTTCAGGGAGAGCCAGTCATGGGGGTTGGCACTGGGCATGAGAGGAGCCTGGTGACCATTAGCAGGTTTGCTTTTGAGGAGCCACTCACCAAGAGGGACTGCTGTGGTGCTGGATGACAACTTCTGTTCTGGCATTTGGATATAACCTCTTTTCTCCATGAAGAGCCTGATAGTTGATGAACTAGCATGAGTCATCAGGTGCTCAGGGATTTGGATGGCCTTGAGGAACCCAAATGTAGTAATGGTCTGGCGCAGAGCAGTTGTATCTGCGTCAAAGAGCAGGAGAGTGGAATCTTAGGGTTTGAGGGTCAAACTGCCCAGTATCTCCAGACACACCAGACTTGATTGACTAGCTCTTTGTTTTGGGTGCACTCCAGTTGATGAATAGGACAAATGAACTGGCCCAATAGCCAGGAGAGCTGTTGCGCTTGTGCTGAAGTGTCTCTTCTTTAAGCTGATAGATGAGAGCTACCTGTTCATACAGCCACACCTCACAGCTTTGAAGGAATTCCAAGTGAGGGCTTATGCAGCTGTAAATCTGGGCTTTGACCTCTCACGACTTATCTTTAATTTGCTGTTGGCAGCCCAGAAAACTCCACCAATAGCAAGCTCCAGGTCCCTCCATGCATCTGAACACCTCAGAAGAGGTTCTCTGTTCCTGGAGCAGCCACTCTTGTTCTGAGGTGTACTCAACCTGCTCACTGTTCCTTGGGACATTTCTTCTTTATGCCATGACCTCTTTCTTCTTGCAGACCTGTCACCACTGTGGGTATTAGCCAGTGAGAAGGAGGCCCCTTTATCCCTGGCCTTCTCCCTAAGGCTGCCGGGAATCAACCGGCCTTCCCCACCCCCATCCGCACACAGCACTCCCCCGCCCCCACACTACCCCCAGCCCAGCCCGGCCCGCCTTGCGTGTCACGCACCCGCCCCTCAGCGGGCAGGAGCATGCACGCCTGATTGTAATTCTTGTGTATGGTCATTGATGTCTACTCCGTTATCTCAGTAACCAGTCAGTGACCTGACAGAGATTTCTTTAAACACCTAGAGACAAAAAGAAAAATATAAATACTACTCTGTAGTCTTTTCAGCTTGGCTCTGATCCGGAGCACTCCTTCAACACTAAGCCAGACCACCTATACCTCTGCCTTAGCCTTCACTTCTTGCTGTGGAACTCACATATCTACCTAAGGGGCAAGACTAGAGTCCTCTCAGGTCTTTTCTGAGCATGCAGCTAGTCCTGGGCATGTGCAGTCTATGCCCAAGAATACATGGTGACATTTTTGAGCCCTTGTTTGCCCAAGAAACTTCCTTTTTCAGCCTTCTCCTCAGGATTTTAGATATGTTTGCTACTTCCCACATCTGCCACGTCTTGCCTCAGGTGAGCATGGGAAGTGTATGTCTTTGAATCTTTTGACACTTGCAGCTGCCACCCTGAAAGTCCCTCCAGCCTAGGAGGTAGGGAATGAAGCAAAGTTAGCTTCTGTGATGGTCCATTGGGGAACTTCCAGGCAGGTCAAAATGCACAACCCCAGTATTTTAAGAACAAGGTTCATATTAGCACCCTGGCACCAGCAACTCACATCAGGAACAAGAACAAAGCTGTTGTCCACTAGCCATTGCCACCATTGGGCTGGTAAATGAGGGATGGAAAATAAGTGAGAGAAAATGCAACATCTTACCAAAGTTCAGCTGTTCTTTTCTTCATTAAGCACACCCATGTTTGTTGTATATTTTTATTAGATTCCAAACATTCTAAAAAAGTTGATTCTGCTGGACTTTTCCACTTATGGTTATTGCAGTGGGAAGATGGATTCTTTGTGCAACCTACACTGCCATTTTCTGGGGCATCCTGTTACCATACAATATTTTGTTTGCCTTTTATTTCCCCTCTTATGTTATACACTCTGTGACAAGGGCCTAAGAGGTACTCAATATATATATTTCAAAAAGAATTATTGAATACTTGTATAAAAACTCAGCATCAATGGAGCATAATATGATTTACTTGTCATTTACTCAACATTCAGTAAACATTTATTGTGCATAAAATTAAGTGCTAGGGCTAAGGAAATAAAACAAATAGAGTCCTCTGTTTTCCCACTCCCGTCAAAGGAAATTTGAAATATATGGAGGTATGTCTGGTTCTCAAATATTAGGTAGAATTTTAGAAGTACAAGTTTTAGAATGCAGCTTTCCAAGCAATCAAGAACGGAGCCTAGGAATGAGAATAAATCAAGTGCAGAGAAGAAATAAGCAATAACTGCATAATTATTTAGCCTATCCAGAGCTAGGTTGATGTTAACAGGGTTCAAACAATCCACTGTATTCATGAGTATCAGTCTGGTAGGTTAAATAGAAATTCTATTTGATTTGTTTCACTAACAACATGATAATAGGTAAAAGCAAAATAGGAATTATTTCAAATTTTTATTAACAAGTTAACTTACAATTTTGTATTCCTTTTTCTAACTCACACAAGTGTGCCTCTTTCCTGCACCAGCTATTCAATATTTGCCCCTCAGATAATCTTTGTCTCATTCACTTTTTCCCAGTGATCCTTTCCCTGAATCCCAGTACTCTCAGAGGATGTTTGCTACTGCACAGCGCCATCTGCTGGGGATGATTTGGAACCAACAGCAGCCTGTCACACAGATTGGGTCTTGTTTAGCCCTCCATACAGGTAGATTATTGCTGACATAATGGTATTAGGAAACTCTAGCAAAAACCACTGTAATAATCCATTCCCTTTATTAGAGGTATACCTAAGTGACATCATTATAGAGAGAAAAGCCAGATAAAACCCTCACTGTTGTGTGTGCCATTTGAAACACATAATGTACTATAATATGTAGATTTACAGTATTACAGTATATGGCCAATAAATACTGTATACTGATAATACTCTTAAATCAGGTATAACATAAAATATCTCCATATTTGAGAATGTTAAGAAAAAGCACTTATCTGAAGTCAGAAAATATGAATATTTGCTTTGTGAACTTGGGCAAGTGCCTTCCCATTAGTGACTCTCAGTTAAGTGCTAATTTTTTCCACCTTCCTCGGGTTACTACTGTTGGGATAAAGTGAGATAATGGAGGTAAAAATATCAGTGAAGGGTTAAATATATACAAGTGACAGTAGTCTTGTTTAGCTATTGTTATTGGATGATACTTTCAGGTACACAATTATTTGTTCGGGGCTCTGATATTACATAAAGCAGGATTACAAGTATACCATCTTGTTGGATTGGAAAAATGAGATAAAAGGTCTATCGACAAATCTCCTAGTGATCTTGGGGTAGCACGTGATCCCTCCCTCCAAGGATAATACCCTTCCTCCAACCCGAACTGCCGCAGTCAACAAGGGCTTGGAGTGACTCAGAGAAGTTGCTTATCTTAGCTTAAAGAGGTGGCTTCACCACTGGATGGTCAAAAATGTGCTTGAGGGTCCATAGATATAGTCAGTGTAGCTTCTTCCTCTGCCCTCACCTCAGTACCCACAGAGCAGGTCATGGGATCAGCTCCTCACCACATCCATTAGGCCATAATTGCACACTTTGCTTTAGTGCCCATTTTCTTACTTAAGATTACTTGTTAATGCACATTTTATCTTGAGTTACCTTTTAAAAAGAAAGAAAGTTTCGGAAGGGGGGAAGGGTTAAGCTTAGAATGACTGTAGAGAAGAATGAGTCCCAGTGTCTTCTTCTTAAAATGAGAAAACCAATGACCAGAGTAGGAAAAAACTGCAATTTACTCCTGATATCACAATGAGGCTGACCCTGAGATAACTGAACTCCCAACAGGTGTTTTATTTGTTTGATTTGTTTTTGTTTTGATTTGCTTTGTTTTGTTCTTATAGTACCAGGTATTGTCCTGGCTTTGTGTCCTCTCCTCAATCTATAGTCCAAAGAATAATTCTATTATAGAATGTAACACACAAAAGGATGGTATCTGATGGCAAAATAGCTACTCCTTGATGTATAAACGTGGATTACAAACATGGATGAGAAGTTCCAGCAGTATTGTTAGAGAAGGTGGGGACTTGGATGTCCATGAAGGACAAGTCTGCCTGCATGTATTGGAGGAAGGGCAGTCAGGCTGAAAACAGGGTCCAGAGATGATGAATGCTGTCCACCCAGACAGGTGTTTGGTGTCCTGAAGGTCAAGGAGGTGATAACCCAGGTGATGACCAAGCACGTGGGCAGGCAGTGGCTGGGGGTCTGGGCCCAGGCAGGCTATGAAATCATATAATACTTTCAGCTACTAGGTAGAATTACAAGTCATGGTGCCAAGAGTCAAGAATAACCACACTTATCTGTAAAGAACTGGAGATTTGTAAAGAGTCAAGGAAAGAAAATTAAGTATAGGCCTGGGGAACAAGAACAAATATTTTGAAAAAATGGAAAAATATTAGACTCTGACTTTTTTTATTTTTATTTTTTTTTTTTAATCATCATTTTATTGAGATATATTCACATACCACGCAGTCATACAAAACAAATTGTACTTTCGATTGTTTACAGTACCATTACATAGTTGTACATTCATCACCTAAATCAATCCCTGACACCTTCATTAGCACACACACAAAAATAACAAGAATAATAATTAGAGTGAAAAAGAGCAATTAAAGTAAAAAAGAACACTGGGTACCTTTGTCTGTTTGTTTCCTTCCCCTACTTTTCTACACATCCATCCATAAACCAGACAAAGTGGAGTTTGGTCCTTATGGCATTCCCAATCCCACTGTCACCCCTCATAAGCTACATTTTTATACAACTGTCTTCGAGATTCATGGGTTCTGGGTTGTAGTTTAATAGTTTCAGGTATCCACCACCAGCTACCCCAATTCTTTAGAACCTAAAAAAGGTTGTCTAAAGTGTGCGTAAGAGTGCGCACCAGAGTGATCTCTCGGCTCGTTTTGGAATCTCTCTGCCACTGAAGCCCATTTCATTTCCTTTCACATCCCCCTTTTGGTCAAGAAGATGTTCTCCGTCCCATGATGCCGGGTCTACATTCCTCCCCGGGAGTCATATTCCACGTTGCCAGGGAGATTCACTCCCCTGGGTGTCTGATCCCACGTAGGGGGGAGGGCAGTGATTTCACCTTTCAAGTTGGCTTAGCCAGAGAGAGAGGGCCACATCTGAGCAACAAAGAGGCATTCAGGAGGAGACTCTTAGGCACAAATACAGGGAGGCCTAGCCTCTCCTTTGCAGCAACCGTAGACTCTGACTTTTAACAATATAAATTGGCCTGGTGGCAGCCTCTACCTTCTAACTTTCACAGGACTGTAACAGAGAGTTTGTGGGATTCCTGAATCTAGTTCTCAACCAGGAACAGGTATTATAGCCTCTGACTCCAGACAGTGATCACAACAATGGCTGCTAACTCTGATTTTGTACCTGAACTTTTTAGAGCAGAGTTGGAATTTTACTGAGTTTTGAGGACTGCCCAAGATCTAGAGGGACCATGGACTGATCAGCAAGCAGGTACAGGGAAGACTCTAAGGCTGAGCAGCAGCCTTCCCTACTCAGGTGCTAACTCTGACCTCTTGGAAGTGTATATCAGGCAAACACCCAACAAGATGCCTCTACCCTGAGAAAACACACTGTCATGGTGCAGTACTTGGAAAATTATCTCATGTGTCTATCCACTGGCTCTTTATTGATTTCTCAATCAATGACCATGGACATGTCTGTTTCTGGACCCAAAGGCTACAGGGCCTAATGGCTGCACAGACCAAGGTGACATCTGGACTTGGCCTCTGTAGGTGAAGGAGACAAGCTGGCAACCTACACGTGAATTCCAGTGTAAGCATCCTGAAGCCCAGAGCTGCAAATTCTAGAAGAGAAGCTTCCTACCTGTAGGTCTTCTTAAAGTTTTCAACTCCAGAAAGGCACTCAACAGAGGTATCTGGATTTAAACTCAAGGGAAACAAGCAAGAGGCATCCTTTGCTAGACACAAAAGTCTGTACTGCAAAGCATGAGCCCAAGCAGGACAAATATAGGGAATCCTGACTTTTCCTGTTTCAGGCAAAATGAAGACTGCTGCTTCTAAAGGTCTATATTAGTGATGTTCCTTCCGCATGGTTGGTTATTAACACTGTCTGCACACTCTGAACCCCTCACTGCACAGATTTGTACTGTTGTTTAAATTGCAACCTTGGTCCTTGTGCCAGGCATCAAGCAAAGGAGGGTGGGGGCACCTTAGCGAATGAAAGGAGGTCTGCAATGTACTGCAAAATTCCACTGCTTCAACTATTGGAGACTTGTATGTTTAATATTTAATGGGCACAGGTATAATTGATCATTTTAAGTCTTTATTTGCACAGATTTTAAAAGCAACCAACACAGCTGCCTCTCTGTTGACCCTGTGGGGTAAATGTTCCTGGTCAGTGACCTGGAAGCAGTCTAGACTCATTCAGAACAGAAAACTTCCTCTTCAGATTAAGTGCCTTCTTAGGAAAACATTAAGCTCAAATTTGAGTCCCATCTGGAATTATCCATTTTTACTAGGATAATACTGGATTTGAAGACAGGCAGGTATCTCAGGAAGAATTCTAGGAGGAAAAATTTTGTCTTTATAGAGAAATCCCTGGACATTGTCACCTTTGGATTCTCTTATGTTCAACACACATTTACAAGAACCTATTGCTGAGAGGGTCTGAATCAAATAAGAAAACTGATGCATATGAAGTGCCTAGCAGAGTTCTTAATAAATGTTGGTTAATATTTATATTAAAGAACATATCATTATTCAAATAATAAATTTTAATGTAGAAAATTTAGAATATCCAGATAGTATCAAAGGTAATAAAATCACCAGCAATCTCATGTCACAGAGACAATCCCTATCAGCACTTCCATTCATTTTTTTCCTAGACTGATTATTAGTATAATAATAGTAGATATATAAATTATATTTTCCAAGTACTTTGTGAATAACAAGGTAGCCATCCTTGAGAGATTGGGTGGAAAGAGTAATGATTCAAGTCAAGAGACTAAGATTTTTTAGCCTAAATCTTCAATGAACCACTACTGCTTTCTGACCTTGAGATAGTCTTTCACTCTCTAGTCTTCATTTTCACCTCTATAAATATGCAAATAGAACTAGACAATCACTAATGTCCCTCTACTAAAAACAAAAATTAGAAACAAAAATCCTGCTATCTTCCTTTCTCTTTTGTTCCATCTTCACCCTAGCAAACAGAGATATAGAAAGAATTAAAGTGGCTAATATTTATGAAACTGATTTCTAAAAAAACCAAGAAGTAAAATTAATTCTCATATAAATCACATTTTATATTAGTGAACCTGGTGTATATATAGTTAAAAATACACACACACACACACACACACATTCTTGGTAGTATCAGTCATCAAGTAGTAAAAAAGATACTCAAATGTAAGACCTGACAAAGTTTCAGAAATCAGAGAAGCTCTAAAACCACTTGTTCTCTTAACTTGTCAGTGAAAAATTGATGAATTGTGCCTGCTCAAGCTCTGAGCTAAGGTCAAAGCACCCTTGAGAAGACAAGAAAAAAGAATAAGTGATTTACAGATAAGGCCAGTAGCCTTGGCACCAGGAGCTTTTGTTTTCTTAACTCTAGCCCCTGGGAGAGGAGTGTGCCTCAGCGGGCACAGACTGTTCCCGAAACAATGTTAGCCACACGCCAAATTGGAGCATAGCCAGATTCGGGCTACCACGCTGAATTCCTGCTTACCGCCCATGGGCACACACAAAAGGCAGGCCCAGGTTACCACAGCCTCCCAGGTAAGGACCAAAGCTGCTATTTGTCTTCATTTAGCGAACGGGCCATTCTTCTTCCCCCTGCTCCCTAACCAATGGCTGTGAAATTTGCCTGGAAAAAAATGGGACAAAGAATAACTCAAAATTCTGGGCTCCTCTACCTTAAGAAGTATTGCCAAATTTTACCACTTACTCTCCATGTCACCCTGAGTACCTACTTTTTTTTTTTTCTGAATAGCTATATAAATATAAATAGAAATATTCTCTGAATATGGAAAATAATACATCTCACAGAAGATAATTTAGAAAATCAGAAGAATGGGTACTCTGCAACTGTTGGCTTCATTGTGTGTGTGTGTGTGTGTGTGTGTGTGTGTGTCAATCAGGTCAAAACTATTGATCATGTGTCTGAGATCTTGAATAGCCTTTATTTTTTGCTTGCCTAATCCATCTAGTCTTGAAAGAGATGTTTTAAAAAGTTTTCAGATTTGTTTCTCTCTCCTTATATTTCTACATTGTTTATTTATGTTACATGAAACTATTTAATTAGACACATATTAATTTAGAACATCCATGCCTTCTTATGCTCAAGTATCTCTATCACTAATAATTAATTTTGCTTTGATTGGTACTTTTTTTCTGATATCAATATAGCTATAGGAGTTTCTGTTTTGAGGATGTATGCATTGTATATTTTTCCCTTCCTTTAACTCTGGGGTTTCTACATCACCATGTTTTAGATGTGTCTATTTTTTGTATTACTTCCTCTAAAAAATCATTCCTCATTCTCCAATTGCAATGCCAGCTCCAGTATCATTTTTCCTATTTAATTTGTAATTTATTTTAATTTTTAATTTTTTAATTTTATTTTTATTTTTCCAAACTCTCCCCTTTCTGCCCTCCATCCATCCCCTGGTAACCTCTAATCTACTTTCTGTCTCTGCAAATTTACTGGTTCTAGTCATTTTTTGTAAGTGATATCATATGATATTTATCCTTATGTGCTTTGCTTAATGTTGCAACATGTCTCCTAACCTCATTCTTCTTTATGCTGCATGTATGTTTTAAGCAGCATATACTTGGATTTAATTTTCTATGTAGTGTTAACAGTCTTTGTTTGTTAAAGGGACAAATTATTCATTTTACATTAATGACATTTTTATACATTTGGATTTAAATACCCTATTTCACTAGTTTCCGCATTCTCTGTATTACATTTTCTTTACTTTATGCCTTTTCTAAAATAATATTTAAAAATATATTTCCTCTCTTTTGGGTTGGAAATTACTCTTTGTACTCTGCTTGTTTGGGAGTTCTTCCTAGAAAGTAACTCATACATTCTAAACTTGACAAAGTCAGATATTAATAGATGCTTTTATTCTTGTCCCACACATTACAAGGGCCTTGAAAATCCTTTTTTTTTTTTTCCTATTTCCCCCTACCACATTACCTGCTATCATATTAATTCTCCATATATTTAAAACTAACAAAGCATTATGGTTACTATTTTAAATAGTCATTATTATGTCTACTGCTGGTTAAATATTATGCTTACTGATTTAAGTAACTAAATACTTTAAAAATAATTTTAAGTGGATTTTCCCAACAAATTTTTAAATAGATTTAATGTAAATCTATCTATATAGACAAAGATACTTTGATTTTAGATAGTTGATGAATATTTTCTACTTAAAATATTTTTTTTCTTCATTTGTTGCATTACCTATGAAATTTTATTTATCATCTTTTTTCTTCTACCTAAAGAACACTCTTTACTAATGATTTATTGTAGAGCTCTAGGTTTGAACTTCTCACTGTTTATGATTGACTGAAATGTATTTTTCCTTCATGCTTGAAGGATATTTCTTTGATTACAGAATTACACATCAGTAGGTATTTTCTTTTACTACTTTGAAGATATTCTACTGTTCAGGGATTTTGTTATGTTGGTTAGGATGTCAGTTGTCAGTCAAATTATAGATCCTTTAAAAGCAATCTATCATTTTTCTTCTGGCAACATTTAAGATTTTCTCTTTGTCTTTGTTTTTCAATGATATTAATATGAACATTGTAAGTATGGATTTATGTCTGTCAGGAGCCAATGGTCCCTAGCATAGAAGAATATGCCTGGGGCAGTATAAATCCAGAATCACCTAAATCCAGTTTTAGGTATGGAGATGTTTTCAAACCTAAACCAAGATCTCTGCAAAGCCCTGTCCATTTCTCATTCATCCTTAATCTGAAAGTGTAGTCCTATAGGGTTGCAATGCAGTTTAGAGGTTTTTCCAGGCTCATGTGCTTTTTGGCAATACCTAGTTTCCTACACATTTACAATGAGCTCTGCAAGGATGTCAAAATGCTGCTCCATCTCCAGGCCCCTTTTAAATCAGAAGATTTTGCCATGGATAACACAACCTCTAAATGTAAACTTAACTTTCTATGTTTCCATCTTCCATATTTTTGCAGATTTTCTAATTTTCCTAAATAGAAATTCAGAAAGTGGAAGTTCCCTATACTTTCTTTTAGTGCTGTGATCCCCAATCATGGTGTTTTCAATTTTCTACTTTGGTTCTTCAATCACTTGAAGAATTATTATTTTTGCTGTGTTTTAAGATTACTATATTACTTTATTTCTTGATGGATTGATTCTTCTCTTAATTGCATAAACTAACTTTTATTCATATTATTTCATTTCCTTACATATATAAGTTTTGTATGTAGGCTCACCTTCATCAGTGGTTGTTTTTAATTAATGTTTGTCAATTATTCCTTCAAAGGAGTTTTATGTTTGTCACCCTAATTCCAAGGGTAACCAATGGCCTTAAAGTAGGTTTTAATGTTAATTCATTGACTTGTTATATTAATTTCTATGAACCTCACACCAATGTAATTCAATCCTTATATCTGATTCTGTTAGCAACTTTTTTTTATTTCCCACTTATGAATCCAGAAAAATAATGAGTCTTCTTATTACATCTCCAGGCCAATAAGTGCATATACTTATTATCTCTTTTATAAATAAGGCCCCAATTTGAGGTTTGGATAGTTATGCAAGGGTTCATTTTCAGCTCTTCCACCTTAAATAATCCAAAGGCTATACCTTTTTTCCCACTGTAGACACTAGAACCTTAACCATCTGGACCTATACCTTGATCTGAAAACCTCATGGGTCACTACTGTGTAAGCTCATGTTTACCCAAAGGGCCTTAATTTTTTCATTCAATTCCTGATTCTGAGGATTTTCTTTTTAGTTTTGAGCTTAACTTTATATACAAAAAGACTTTTAATATATTATCAATAAGTTGTTGGCATGGGTAGAAGAAAAGAACCCACTATGTCATTAAATTTGCCAATGTGGCCCCTACTTTTGTTTATAATTATTTAAGATTTATTTTGATATGTTTTTGAGACTGTTCCAGTTTGCTAATGCTGCCATTAAGCAAAATACCAGAAATGGATTGGCTTTTATAAAGGGGGTTTATTTGTTTACAAAGTTACAGTCTTAAGGCCATAAAGTATCCAAGATAAGGGGGGTACCTTCACTGGAGGATGACCAATGGTGTCTGGAAAACCACTGTTAGCTGGAAAGGCACTCGGCTGGCCTCTGCTCCAGAGTTCTGGTTTCAGAATGGCTTTCTCCCAGGACATTCCTCTTTAGGCTGAAGATCCTCAAAAATGTCACTCTTAGTTGATCTTGGGGTGTTTGTCCTCTCTTTGCTTCTCCAGAGCAAAAGCCTGCTTTTAAAGTCCATCTCCAAAATGTCTCTGTAAGCTGCAGCTCCTCTCTCAGCTCCTGTGCATTCTTCAAAGTGCCTCTCTTGGCTGTAGCAAGCTAGCTCCTTCTGTCTGAGCTTATATAATGCTCTAGTAAACCAATCAAGGCCCATGTTGAATAGGCAGGGCCACACCTCCATGGAAATTATCTAATCAGAATTATCACCTACAGTTGGGTGGGTTTCATCTCCAGGGAAACAATCAAAGAATTACAATCTAATCAACATTAACATGTCTGCCCGCACTAGATTGCATCAAAGATAATGGCTTTCTGGAGGACATAATACATTCAAACTGGCACAGAGACCAAAAGAATAAACAAAGGAAAGCCAAATAAAACCACTATTCTAGTTGAACAAATGTAAAGTAGGCCTACTCCTGGCTATTTTCATCCTGCATGCATGGAAACCAGGTAGAAGTGAATTCAAAATTATGATATCTTCTATATAAATGCATATCACTTCAGAACATTATTCTAGTCCTTGAGGACAAAGTATCCTTCTGGGGTATTCAGCACCAAAACAGCATAACAGAGAGACATCAGGGTGAAATCCCAAAGATACACAAAAGAAAATATTATAGACACACTGGAAAAAGAAAACAAAGTTTCTCTTTAGGAGTGATTATCCCAAGTAGATCTAAATAAAGCTCATTTGATCAATGACTCTTAAGAACTTCAATTAGGCATCTGGATACTTAGGCTAACATGCAGTAATGCAGAAAAGACATGCTTTGGATGGGTCAAAGACTCCCAAATTGAAGTGGTTGTTGAAAAAAAAAGATGAAAATAAAAATGTAGGAAAAATGTTGGGCCATCCACACTACCTATCTGGGAAAAAACATCCACATTAAATTAAATCTTGGGGTATCTTTATTTTTCCTTGCATATTTAAACAGCTTATTTGTAAAATAGCAACCCAACACATTCTTTATAGAAAAGTCAGCAAACTGGTGGTTAATAGACAATGTGGTATTTTTTTTGGCATTAATTTCTTCCAAATTTGATTACTTGGCCATATGTTGAAACCTAGAAGATTTTATATAAAATAAAGATTTATGACTTTTCATCACAAATTAGAAAATCTGGCAACACTAGGCCAGCATTCCTGTATGGTAGCTACTCTAGACTTGAGTAATTTCTAACCCTTTCCTTGAGGGCATGGACTCTCCATTGGAACCCATCCTACTACATTCTATTGAGTAAGCAATTTCTGTCCAGGTCCCTGATGTAGGGGCACATGGGGCAAAATCAAGACCAATGTCTTTCATGGTTTAGTACATCCTTCAGTGGAGGTAATACCTACATTGAAGGGAGTTACAGTAGAAGTCAATCTTTTCGCTATATCATATATCCATAAAAAGTTATGTTTCCTAGTCCTTTCACCAACCCAGCACCTGCTGGTCCACTGGCCCTTTCAGCAATTTTTCTTCCTTTCACCAGGAACTACAGGAACTTTTAGATCCTCTGCTAGCCATGTGTAGTCAATAAGCCCAGAAATTCCAAGGTCCTACTCTAGGCTCATCTACTTGTCCTCTTCTCACTAATACCTACAAATTATTGTATTATTACGCAGTCCATTAGAAAGAGTTTACCTAAGATGACTTTAAAATCTTTTGGAGACTCTTAGAATTACTTAAATTTTGATACCTAAAATTGTTGTCAATTCCAAGTGGGTATCTTAGAAATATTATAAAACTTCATTATGTATTTAAAAATAACTTTAACTATTGAATGCATTCTCTGTTTATTGCCTTCTCTTTTATATGATCTATTCAGTCATGGGCTGCTAGTAAATAATGTATCTTATGTATACTGCTTATTCTAAGTCCTTTAAAATGATATTCACCTAGCAAAATAAAAAATGTCCAATAAAATGTCAGACATAAAGCTTGGTACATAAATCATAACCCTGCCTTAAACTTCAGTTCTTGATGCCATTTAATGTCCAAAGAATGAATGAATTCAAAGTATATTTACAGAATTTTTCATTTTCATAGTTTTAGTTACTCATTAATTTTAGCTACAAAATTCTGACAGCTGTCAATAGTTCCTATGTTTATTAGTTATCTCAAAACTGGCAGAGCCAATCCCAGTTGTTAATTAGTTGTCCATCATGAATGAGTTTACATCAATTTCTTCTATAGAAAACAAGATATTTTGTTGTTCAATGAAGTGGAGGAGGTAGAATTGGGTTAGCTCTCTGATTGAGTTTGTCACTGTTCATGCAATGTGTAGGTAAGTGCTCAAAAATTAAAACCCCAGCAAACAGACAATTTTTACCACAACAACTATCATGTGAAACGTATAGGATTTTAAAGGATAACCTAGGATATAGCCACAAGATACAGGACCTTTTCATAATTGAGAAGATTTATTTCAGTCAGCATTCAAACTAGATGTTTTCTTCCCAACAAAAGCAATACAACATTTTATAACTTTTTCTTATGCTTCATCAAGCCAGTCAACATGCAAAAGTCATTTTAGTAGAATTAGAGACAATATTTTCTTACAGCATTTAATCGTATGAGATTTTGAGACATTAGCAAATTTATGTTTCCTACATGTTTTTGCACTCAAAAGTCATTCAAAGCCCCTTCTCAGTTGAATTCCTCTATTGAAAGTCTAGAATGCAAGCATATTCAATTTCCCTTGCTCCATTGAAGTTAGGAGTGATCATTTTACCCTATTCTGGACAGTGAGACACAAGAGGAAGTTTCTAGGTTGGTCACTATGAGGTTTTTATAAAAGATCAGACTAAACTGTTAAGATGTCTTTGCCTCTCAGGCCTCCTGCTTTTTCTTTTTTTCTTTTTTTTTTTCCTTCCTGGATTGCAGATGTGATGCTGGAAGTGCAGTAACCATACTGTGGTCATGATAATGAAACCACACACTACTGATAGCAATCAGGACAGCCTAGATACTTAATGAATCTTCAGCAGTTTTTCTCAGTCATGAACCTCTTTTCCTGAACTTCTTCATTCTTATTAAAAATAACCCCTACCTGTTTTATTCATTGCTGGTGGCTGTGTCTGTCGCAATATAATTGTAGCTGATGTACCTCCCCACACCATTCAGACATCAGTAACTACCTGAACTGTGAGGCATATATCAGACATTCCCAAACTCTCTCATATCAGTAATTTTTTCATAGTGTCCCAACAATTCCATTTGTTAAATAGTTAGGTACAAACAATTTAAGGGTTGTAGTTGGTGTAGTATCTGATAGATGAGCTTCGTTTCTCTCCCACTGTGCCCCGTGACTGTGTAAAATATCCCTGTGTAAAATATCCCACTGTGTCCCTGTGACTGTGCTTCAGTAACCCAGAACCCCTAGCTACAAAATTTTGGAACTATGAATATACACACACACAAACATACATGTACATACATACACACACATAAATATACATATATACATATGTGTGTAATGTGGGTGTGTGTGTGTGTGTGTGTGGCCTAGAACAGAAGCAAGAATTTAAATACCTAGTGAACTTTTTAAGCCCATGATTGAAAAACTATTTTTGAAAATAATGTTTTCAATAACAAGAGCCATGCACTTGAAAGAAAAATGAGTTTTTTTTTAATTCTACTTGCTAAAACCTCAAGGTGTCAAATAATAGAGTTACTAGTGTCAACCATAAAGAAGAGTCTGTGGTATGATTTGTGAGAATGTCTTTCCTATACCAAAAGAATAAAAGCCTTACCAGTGGTGAGAACAAAATGCAAAATGGAAGCAGCAGGAAGAAAATTTAATTGGAGGTGAGATAAAAGTTTTGAGAAATTCATTACAAGGTGTCCCTTACATCTCACTTCACTTCCTTTGGGTATTTCAACAATTGAGAAAAGTTTCTACGTGGATACTCCTTAAGGAAACTTCATAGATATCAATGAACCCTTTTATGGTGAGAGAAAAACAACCGAGAGTTCCTAAACCCATCAATTAGAGACATGGAGGACTAAAAGGGAATGCAGAATACAGTTGGCCATGAAAACATGAGCTGCCACCCACACAAAATACGGAGTTTACAGTTTAAGCCCAGGCAACAAAATTGCTTGCAAAACAAAGGGAATCATTAAAGAAAAATCATAGAATCCAAGATGTCCAGTATAAAATCCAAAATTATGCAACAAATAAAGAACCAAGAAGGTAGAACACATGCTCAAAGGCAAAGATAATAAATAAAGTCTGACCCAGAGATGAATAAGTTATTGAAACTAGCAGACAATTATTTTAAAATAACCATTATAACAATCTCAATGAAATGTTTTCAGTGCATGAAAATCTCAGCTGAGAAATATAAACAAAAAGTAACCAAATGGAATTCTATAACTAAAAATTATAAGTTCTAAAATAAAAAGTTTAGAATACACACTTAAGAAACAATGGATGTGACCTCAGAAGCATAAATTTGAAAAGAGATAATTAGAAATTAGCTAATGTGAAGAATGCAGAGAAAAATGATTGGGAGAAAAAACAGAACTTCAGGTGCTTGCTAGATCATAACAAATAAACATATAATGGTGTTTTATTTTCCTTTACTTTTGACTCAAACTTGAATCTGTTTGAGAGCAGACAATACGTAGAGTTGATTAATTGCTCCTAAATACTCATTTTTCCCTCTATAAAATCATGTTGACAATCTTGTGATGATAAAAAAAAATGGTATGTAATACACTGGAGATACAGAAGGCATTTAATAAATGAGAACTGTAAGGACAGCTTCATAGCACCCCATGCCCAGAAGGGCCCTATACTTGGTTTAATGCTCTGCTGTCACTGTATTAAAAAGTCTTAATAATTTTCTTTGACCTTTGAACTTGTGTTTTGTAAATCATGTCTGAATGGAACAAAGGAACATTTGCAAATGCATGCCCTCTGTTCCAATCACATATAGTGTTGGCAATGCCCCATGAACACAGAACTTTGGTGCAAGATTCATGGGAGTTCTGTATGCAAGGTGAGTCTCATAACCGGGTAGGCCAGCTGTGTCTATAAATGAGTGAATGGTCACTAACCCCAAATAAACATTTTTGTTGCCTTGCAGCTCAGTTTGTTATTTTCTGTGGACAATGTCATCCTCATAGAGGGTATTCAATGGCTGTTAGTTCTTTTCCTTTAGGAAGATGAAAACAGGCTTGGAAATCTAGGTAGTCACTTCTAGGTTTCAAGATCAAAAGAAATCTCACTAATTATACAAAGTGAATTTTAAATACTGATCAACAATAATTATCAACCTGTCCTCAGCACAAGAATATAATAGCAAGAAGACAAATTAGCTTAAAGCAACATAATGCTTGTCCTGTTTAAAAAAAAAAAAAATTTTAAAAATTTTCTCACTGTCACACTCCGATTCCACCCCAGATATGCTGACCTAGATTGATTTGGATGAATGAGGTTCCTTTTTTGTAATTTGAACTCCCTGATAACAAATGTTAAATATTCTTGTTGCTTTCCTATTGTGATCCTTTGGGTCTTCCTTAAGTACCGGTTTATAATGTACCATCTTTGGGGCAGTTTGCTTGAAATGGTAATATACTTCATAAAAGATGGAATGACTATACCAAAGAAATAATCATTGATGCATACAAAGGTCATTCTACAAAAATGTTTACTGCAACATATTTTAAAATAGTAAGCAATTAGAACCAATCTATTTTCCAAGTAATTTGTGAAATATTACATGTTGCTGCTATATAATTATTAACAATGACACATCATATTTTACATAGGCTGATAATATACTGTGAAAAAGGGTTTTGCACACTATTTTATGTGATATGATTCCAATTTTATGTTAAATATCTGTGTGACATATTGTTCAGAATAAAGACTAGAAGAGTATACCCCAATGTGTAATGTTTTTATTGTAGATGTGATTTTTATTTTCTTTGAAGTCTTAGTATATTTAATACATAAAATAAGCATATTATTTAGTAATCTGAAAAAAAGGGAAATTTTTTAATGGGATATCAAGTGTGTTTTATATGAATTCATGTGCATTATCCTTAGGACAATCCATTTTCAAAAGGATACATATACATTTATCAACTTCATCTCTCTCTCTCTCTTTTATCTTTGATCTGTTGATACATCCATCAATGAAACAATGCTAGGGGATGGTTATAATTTATCTAGAAGATATAAACATTCAAAGAAAACCCAATTGCAGTGATTGCTCTTAGTTTTGTAGGGGAAATAGAGGATATTGTCCATTTCCACTTCAGGAAAAAAACCCTTTATCTTTAAAGTAGCTTCCCTGCCTGACTCATGCTTTCAATCTTTCTAAGGAGCCTATCTCAATCCTTTGAATCAAAATAAATCTCTCTACTTTGTTTCCTTATTGTACCTTATGTGTAACTCTTAAGCAATGGAAGTCCTACACTGTTCTTTTTCCTTGCATGGTAATAGTTTTACCTCTGTTTCCACGTTGGCTGTCAGCAAGAAGCCTCAAAGCTTCTTAAAACCATTGCATTCCCCAGCACATTTCCCCTTTGGTTTTCACATTAGCATCAGTGTGTCAAATCCTTCTTACTCTTTGACTCTCTCTGATGTGCCTTTTCCTGCATTTCTTCTGTCTCCACCAGAGAAAATTCTCTGCTTTTATGGATTTATGAGATTAGATTGAACTCATTCAGATAATCCAGGATAAACTCCCTATTTTAAAGTCCTTAACCTTAATTACATCAGCAAAGTCCTTTTGCCAGCTAAAGTTACACATTCACAAGACCCAAGGATATGGATATGAACATCTTTGGGAGACCATACTGCTTACTACATAAGTATTCAATAAATAATTGCTGAGTTAAATTAGCCAGACCTATTCAATTTAGAGGTTCTTCAAAGGATGTTTTATGCTTAAATAACATAGAAGTATTGAATGGCTGCAATTGTGAACTGTTAACTGTAGCCCAAAGACTGTTGAAAACCTGATTGTAAGGATCTCTTAGTGGCCAAATATCCTTATATCTTCTTAATGGTTGATTCCTGTACTTTGTTAATGACTACTGATAAAGAACTATAAACTACGAATGTTATGTGGTGTGTCCTGATAGGTGCTGTAAATATAAATTTTGCTTTATAATTATATATATATATATATGTATATATATTTAAACCTCTATTATCACAGGTCACAGGGGCCTAAATCAGAAACATGGTTCTGTTTTCTTACTCGCACAAAGAATTGCTGGACTTCCAGTCTTTCTGGTAATCCCAATTATTTCTGAGGATTTCCTGGGGTTATGCGTCAATCATCTGGTACCTTACATCTTTCTTTTCTGATTTTTGTCTCTTTAATTCACTGGACTGCAGCTATTAACTCCTGTGATAATACAGTTATATAGGGGTTCCACCACAAGCACTGTTGGGGATGTTATTTAGGAGAACTGACATTCATGCCAAGGATAATCTTTCCAGAAATTCCCAAGTCTACCATACCCACTTCCACAATTGCACCACCTGTTGCTACACGTCAAGATAAGTGCCAGCTCTTATTATCCATAGTAGAACTTTGGATGGAGTACTGCAAGAGTCACTAAACACCATATCAACACCATCAAAATGCTGGCACATTGTTAGGATCAGTGAAGCACTGATGCAAAGAAACAACCTTGCATTCCATTCAGGAAATGGGAGAATCCTCTTTTCCCTTTTGTTTTACTCTCATGGTTGTCAAAGCAATATCCCAATTGCCTTATTTTGTGTATCTGTGTGAAAACATTATTTTTAAAAATTTGTATCATTATTCCCTGTGCTGGTTTGAATCTATTATATACCCCAGGAAAAGCCATGTTCTTTTAATCCACTCTTGTGGGTGCAGACTTATTGCAGGTGGGATCTCTTGATTAGGTTGTTTCCATGGATATGTGACCCACCCAATTGTGGGTGGGAACTTTGATTAGATTATATCCATGGCGCTGTGATGCCACCCATTCAAGATGGGTCTTAATTGTTTTACTGGCATCCTCTATGACAGGGTACAAGGCAGAGACATTTTGAAGAGAACTCAGAGAGACACTTAGAGAGAAAATGCCCAGACACATTTTAGAGATATAGACAGAAAGATGTTTGGAGATGCTAAGCTAAGAAATGAAACCCAGAGTTTGCCATGGAGAAGCTAAGTGAGAACCTACAGACACTAAAGAGAAGACCATTGGAATCAGAAGCTGAAAGCAATGCAAGCCGGGAGCAAAAGACCAGCAGATGCCAGCCACATACCTTCCCAGCTGACAGAGGTGTCCTGGACACCATCAGCCTTTCTTTAGTGAAGTTATCCTCTTGTTGGTGCCTTACTTTGGACACTTTTATGGCCTTAGGACTGTAAATTTGTAACCTCATAAATCTCCTTTGTAAAAGCCAATCCATTTCTGGTATTTTGCATTCTGGCAGCTTTAGTAACCTGGAACAGTCCCTGTCCAAGTACGCAAAGATGATCCCATTGACACTTTCCCAAGAATATGTTTGAGGTACAGCCATGATCTACAAGTTATTCTTGGGCTAATATATTTCTTGTATCTTCATGTAAAAACAACAACAACAAAAAAAAAACCCCTGCTCTTTCTATTCCCATTAGTGAAACAATCATATCTAAACTTTTGTGATGAACACCATTAGAAACAAGCTGTAAAGCTCATTATATAATAAGGTAATATGTCCAATGATACTCATTGATGCAAGAAAATGAATTCTAGAGAACATTAGAAATTCATTTAGGGAAAGGAAAAATATTTTTCTATTAACATCATTTCACCTCAATAAGATTTATAGCCCCTGTTATTAATGGTATGTTATACTTTTTAAGCATATCCAAGGCCATTATTTTCATTGACTCACAAGAGCCATTAAAGACATATATTGTTGTTTTGATTTTATAAGTGAGAAAGCAAAAACCAGAGAGACATGTTGATGCATTTTTCAGAGGAAAAGGGAAATTCAATCTATGTAATAAATGGGAGAATTCCTAGGGCCAAGTGTGCATGCCCATGACAAGCACACTGAAAAAGACTGGGGAGGACACTACACTTTTGCTTCAGGGTGTCATTTAAATTTATTGTTAGGCAGCATAAGTACTGAAGAAAAGACTGGGAAAGGTGTTTCATTTTTTTTTTTTCTTTTGTCTATTTTTTTTAGCACCTGGCATTCAAGGAAATATCTGTAATAACACTAGATGGATACAAGCTTAAGGCCAGACACTGAAGTAACTGAATTCCATAGATAAAATATTAAAATATTAAAAATACAGCAAACAAAAAAAGATAGCAAGGCATACAAAGAAACAGGAAACAATGGTTCACACAAAGGATCATGATATGGCATAGAAACCTGTAGTGAGGAATAACGGACCTTGGACATGTCACGTATACACTTGTGTGTATGCGTGTGTGTTCAAGCTTTTATTTATTTCCCTCCATTGTAAAAATACCTCAGTTAATTTTAACCCTGAAACTAGGTATCTGGTTTCTTTTCATGATTTATTTTTTTACATGTGGTTTTATTGAGCTATGTTAACACACCACAGAATCCATCCCAATGTATACAGTCAATGGCTCACAATAACATCATATATTTGTGCATTCATCACCACAATCAATTTTATAACATTTTCATCACTCCAAAAAAATAATAGAAATTTAAAAAATAAAAAATAAAAAGAACACCTAAAACATCCCATACCTCATATACCCCTATTATTTATATATTTTTTGTGGTTATACACTGGGTCCAAGGAGCATCAGTCAGAAGGTTTTCACAATCACATGGTCACATGACAAAAGCTACATAGTTATACAATCATCATCAAGAATCAAAGCTACTGCATTACACTTCAACAATTTCAGGTATTTCCTTCTAGCTATTCCTAATACACTAGAAAATTAAAAGAATATCTATATAATGCCTAAAAATAACTTCTAGGATGATTAGCCAGAAGAAACTTTATTTTGTTTCATTTCTCTTCCCCCTTTCGGTCAAGAAGGAATTCTCAATCCCATGATGGCAGGGCCAGCCTCATCCTTGGAAGTCATGTCCCATATTGCCAGGGAGATTTACACCCCTGGGAGTGATTTCCCACATTGCCAGTGAGACTTACACCCCTGGGAATCATGTCTCATGTAGGGGGGATGGTAGTGAGTTAATTTGCAGAGTTGGTTTAGATATACAGGTCACATCTTAGCAAGAAAAGAAGTTCTCTGGGAGTTGCTCTTAGGCATAGTGATAAGTAGGCTCAGCTTTGCCATCGGAGAGATAAGGGCAAGCCTCTAGATCAAGGGCTTGGCTTATTAAATTGTGAGCCCCTATAGCTTAAGAGAATGGCAGGAATTCCTCAGATGGGGAAATTTAATAGTTCCACATTTTTCCCCAGTCCCTCAAGGGGACTTTGGCAAATAATTTTTTTTTTTTATTTTCTACCCAAAATATCCTGGGATGTATTGGGGTGTTATATTACCCTGTACAGAATAACAAGATCTCATTACCTATTCTAGGTTCCAGGTAATTACATCGTTTAAATAAATTGACCAGACAGGTTTAATTAGATAGTGTACTAAAGAAAATATAAATTTTGTACCAGATAAACTTCTCTTACTTTACTCTCACACGGAAGTTGGAGTTTTAAAATACAGTCTATATCATCCTTTACCCTATATTCTAACTTATCTGAGTCCTAACCAAGTTCATTTCATTCATATCACTAACTGTAGTTTGATTTCTTTTTCACCTTTTTTAATAGTTGCTGTATGGAGTAATGCTGACTTTCAGAGCTGCATAACTCAAGTTCTGAGTCTCAGGTGTCACACAGATACCCAAATTTCCAGGGAACTACCAGGTGATACACACAGAGCTCATCATCTCAGAATTTAGAAATAACAGTTAAAACTCAAGAATAAATGTGATTGCTGTAAGAGCTTACAATCTAGGAACCCTTACAATAGGCCTTATTGAATATTCTATATTCCTTAAACATTGATGGTACAATCTCTGCTCAGATTCTATCCCCAGATAACCTATGTTCTAAAATTCAATTCTTGGTGTTTGTTCATTATAGTTAGTTTACATTAGTGAGACCTTACACTATTTGTCCCCTCATATTTGGCTTATTCCATTCAACATAATGCCGTCAATATTCATTCACCTAATTGCATGCCTCATGACTTTAGTCCTTCTTATAGACACTCAATATTCCGTTGTATGTATACACCACACTTCACCCCTCCATTCATCCATCAGTGTACCCTTAGGTTACCTTCATCAATTGCAAATCATGGATAATGAACATTAATGTGCAAATGTCTATTTGTGTCCCTGCTTTCCGTTCTTCCAACCATATGCCATATAACGGGGTTACAGAATTATATGGTAGCCCTACACCCAGCCTCCTGTGGAACCACCACACTGCCCTCCAGAGGGGCTGCACCATTCTTCTTCCCTACCAAGAGTGAATATCTGTTCATATTTTCTCAAGCACTTATGTCGTTCTGTCTGCTTTTAAGCAGTCTTATTCACACACCTTACAATTCATCCTAAGTGAACTATGAATGGCTCTCATTATACTCATATAGTTATGCATTCACCACCACAATCTATATGATAACATTTTCATTTCGTCCTCAAAGAAAGAAGAGGAAAAAAATTAAAATATATAGAATAATAAAAAATAAAAAGGAAAGACAACCACCACCACCACCACAAGAATTCCATACCCCTTCCTTATACCCCCCTCTTACTGACATTTAGCTTTGGTATATTGCCTTTGTTACAAGTAATAGAAGAATATTTTACTGTTACATTAACTATAGAGTTTAGTTTGCATTGATTGTATTTTTTCCATATACCATCCCATTTTCAACACTTTGTAGTGGTGACACTCATTTGTTCTCCCTCATGTAAAAACTTTTCTTGTATTTGTATATTTAATTACCATCATTTTCTACTCAGGTTTCACTAAGTTATACAGTTCCAGTTATTATACACTATACTATCCTTCTGGTGTCATACATGGCCCTAGCCTTCCTCTTTCAACTATACTTACACTCAGCTTTGTTCATTATAATTACAGTATTGTACTGCCATCAGATAGTATTGTGGTATCTATTTCTAGATATTTACAAAAATCCTGTTGAACATTCTGTACTCTTTCAGAATCAAAGACCCAATTCCACCTTCATTCTATTTCCAGCAACCTGTGTTCTTAACTTCTAAAGACAGTGCTTTCTTCTACCATTTTTTCTTCTGGATATTATATGTCATATCTTATTTTTCCTTCTTTTTACCCTTACTGATAATCTCCAGTTCTACACTCTTCTCCAAAAATTTCTCTTCCGTCTTTCCTGTTGTGCCTGTAGGGCTCCCTTTAGTATTTCTTAAAGAGTAGGTCGATATGCATGCTCTTCCGTGCAGCAGGTAGGGAGGCTAAGGTGCTGTCATGGCTGCTGTAATGCTGGTGCAGACAGATGGACTCACTGAAAATCAAGAGATTCAGTTTGCATCAGGAGCCCTGGTGGAGTTCACCTCAACGCCCAGTGGCCTGGCCCTGGTGAGTCCCTTCCACACCCGCCGGTCTGGGGACCCTTTAGACCTTGTGGTGCTCACACAGCACGTGCAGAAGGCTGATGAATTCATTTGAGTAAATGCCACCAACAAACTGACAGTCATAGCTGAGCAAATTCACCATTTGCAAGAACAAGCCAGGAAGGTATTGGAAGATGCTCACAGAGATGCTGACTTGCACCATGCAGCTTGTAATATGGAATGGGGAACAAGGTGTCCTCATGACTTCCTTAGTGCCTATAAGCTACAGCATTACTTGTCCTGGACTTCTTATGAGGACATCGAAAAGCGAGATGCTAGCAGCAGCATAGAGGACATGTTGCTAAGCCAGCCTATGGCCCTGCCTCCATGCAGTGAACCTAACTTTCAAGGACTGACTCACTGAGAGTGGTCTCTGACACACAGCTCTCATGGCAAGGAACTGACTGTGACCTCCTTGTTGCCCCCATTCTCTACCTTGATGTCATGAGAATTGAGGGGATGTAGGTTAATCATGAACTTCTTGGAAGGACACCCAGTGTGAATGGTCAATGCTGTCATTATTATTTCTTTTAGTTGAGATGGTAATGAACCACAGTGCTTTGTTTTGGGGTCCTCTCTGGGCCACAACTACCCAACCAGTCAGTTTCAGAGTAGAGTATTGGCCTTTGTACTTTCCTTTTCCTTCCTCTCCATCTGTTCTCTCCATAAACTAAAGCACTGAAGCAAGAAGAGTTTCTTCTTCCCACAAAAAATATGTGTCATTTCCAGACAGAACTGTTTTTTTTCATTTTGAAGCTACGACTTTAAGATTAGAATTGAGACTATTTGACATTTGCCTTTATTTAAAGTGATGCAACTCCAGCTTCAAATTCATCTGGGAACAAGAATGTTGGGTTTTGGAGGATGACAAGCCACTTGGTTTGGCTAGCTTAAAGAGATTCTGGTGATGGAGAATCTGAGGCAGTAGCAAAGGCCAGGATTTGGGAGTCAGCCTCTAAATTCACAGAATTTTAGAATTGGAAGAGATGTTAGAGGCTGCCACTAACCATTGTATGAAGCCATCTGCAGCAGAAGAAACCCACTTAAAATGGCAATTTTAAAAGATTATGGGACCCAGAGATGGAGAAAGTTTCCTAATACCATCAACTGATCACCTGACACCAGCCAGGCCTAACCATAATATGTTCCCTTTTTGCTCAAAACAGTTGGATCAAGTTTCTATTATTTGCAGCCAAAACATTCCTGCTATTATAATCCCCTTGCCCAAGGGTCTTTGCTCTGTCCTTGTTCCCTTTGCCTGTGTAATAAAGGTGTTTCTGAGGAAAAAAAAAAAAAGTAGATCCCTACACTCTATCAGTGTCTGTTTGTCTGAAAATATTTTAAATTCTCTGTGCCAGTTTGGATGTATTATGTCCCCCAAAATGCCAATTTCCTTAATGCAATCTTGTGGGGGCAGACGTATTAGTGTTGAATAGGTTGGAATCCTTTGATTGTTTCAATGGAGATGTGAATCAATCAACCATGGGTGAAACATTTGATTGAATTATTTCCATTGAGATATGGACCCCACCCATTCAGGATGGGTCTTGATTTAATCACTGGAGTCCTATAGAAGAACTCATTGGAGTCCTGTAAAAGAACTCACAAACAGAAGGATCTCAGAGAAGCTGAGAGGAACATTTTGGACATGGCTGCTGAAAGCAGACTTTTGGTGACACTTTGGAGATGCTAGTCCAATGTTTGCTCTGGAGAAGCTAAGAGAGGACAAAACACCCCAAGAGCAACATTTTGAAGAAAGCATAGGAGCTGATAGAAGAGCTGGAACACAACCTGGTCTCAGCAGATGCCAGCCATGTGCCTTCCCAGATAACCGATTTTTCCCCAATGCCATTGGCCTTCCTTCGGTGAGAGTATACTTGTATTGATGCCTTAATTTGGACATTTTCATGGCCTTTGAACTGTAAATTTGTAACCAAATAAACCTCCTTTAAAAAAGCCAATCTATTTCTGGAATTTTGCATAACAGCAGCATTAGCAAACCGGAACACTCTCCCTCATTTTTGAAGGATACTTTTGCCAGAGACAGAATTCTTGGTTGGCAGATTTTCTATTTCAGTATCTTAAATATATCATACCACTGCATTCTCACCTCCATGGTTTCTGCTAAGAAATCCACACATAGTCTTATTGAGCTTGCTTGTAACTCATGGATTGCTTTTCTTCTGCTGTTTTCAGAATTCTTTGTCTTTGACATTTGACAAGCTGATTATTAAGTGTCTTGGAGAAGGTCTATTCAGATCTATTCTGTTGGGGTATGCTGTGCCTCTTGGATCTGTTATTTTGTGTCTTTCAGAAAGTAGGGAAATTTTCAGTTATTATTTCCTCCATTATCCTTTCTGCATCTTTTCCCTTCTCTTCTCCTTCTGGGACACCCATAGCATGTAGGTTTGTGCACTTCATATTGTCATTCAGTTCCCTGAGTCCCTGCTCATACTTTTCCATTCTTTTCCCTATCTGTTTCTTTTGTGTGTAGGATTCAGATATCCTGTCATCTAGTTCACTAATCCTTTCTTCTGGCTCTTCAAATCTGCTGTTGTATATCTCCATTGTGTTCTTCATCTCTTCTATTGTGCTTTCACTCCCATATGTTATGCCATTTGTTTTTCAAGCTTTTGAGTTCTTCTGTATGGACACTCTTTGTCTTCTTTATATCATTCATCTTTTTGGCCACATTGTCCTTCAACTCACTGAATTGATTTAGAATATTTGTTTGAACATCTTTAATTAGTTGTTTCAACTCCTTTATCTCAGTTGAGGTGTTAATTTGTTCCTTTGACTGGGCTATATCTTTGTGCTTCCTAGTGTGAGTTATGATTTTTTGCTGATGTCTAGGCACCTGATTTCTATTCTGGTGGTTGTTTTCTCTCTTTTACCTAGGGCTTTCTTGTTGGTTGTCTTTGTTCTCTATCTCTTCTTTGACATTCAGTTCAACTTATTCTAGATCTCCAGCATAGCTTCTCTTTAACTGATCAGAATTTCTCAGCTACTGTTTTTCTGGTTCTTGTCCTGCATTTATGGAAGGATTTATTTATTTATTTATTTATTTATTTATTTATTTATTTATTTTGAGGAGAGCCTCCCCAGATAGCATCTACCCCATACCATTCAGATTTTCCAAGACAAGGCATGCCCAGAACACAGAAAGAGGACATAATTGGTAACAAGATTTCCTGGGGAGATCCTTCAGGGTGCCAGTCTTTACTGTAAAACCTTTTGATTGTGTGCTTTTCTATCCTGTCCAGCAGGTGGCACTTAGCCCACAGCTCCCCACTGGTGTAATGTGGTATGGTGCCTTTAATTCTCAGCAGACCCTGTCCCTGCCAGGGGCATGGTTCAGTGGGAAGCTGAGGTACAGGGTGGGCTTAAACTGTTTCTGTTTTCCAGTCCCTGGGGTCTGAATTCTCTGAATGAGATCCACCACTTTTGCTGAGATCTGCCCCACATCCTTTCTTGGAGATAATGAGCCCTTCAGGGAATTATTTCCTTCACCTGACTTTTTACTCCATCTCTCAGACACACCCTAGTTCTGCCCTTGCCTGGGGCAATGCTGACAACTGAAAATCTTGCTGTTTTTCTTTTTGCTAAAAAAAAAAAAAAAATCCTTTACAGATCTGGTCCCCAGCCCCCTGGGCTCACCAGTCAAGTGCTGGGGTTGGTACCCAGCTCTATGTGCCCCTTTTCTCTGGGCTAGTCCTTTTCCAGTATTCTGAGCTCATCCAACTCCGAAAGTCTCTGTTTTTCTTCTTCATTTTTGGTCAGTCCTGCTTCCTCTCTTTGAAGGACCTACATCTGGTTCCTTTCATGCTCGCTCTGGGTTTATCTGTATCTGGGTTGGTATTCAGCAGTCAGAATTTGTTAATTAAATTAATAATTGGAGCTTTTTTGAGCTCTCCTTCCCTTACTACTAGTAGAGACTGCTACTTTTTCCCCCTGGGGAAGTGACTCCAAAACAGCCTGCCATGACAGTGGGGGAGGGGCATCAGCCTCCAAGCTCAGGAGACTTACTTATGATTCTGCACTGTGATCTCAGCCTTTACACCCATTCCAGACTGCTGTACAATGTGTATGTGGTCACAGAATTCTCCCAAACAGCTGTTCCAGACAGTTCTTCATTACTTACTAACTGCCCTAGAGAATGAACTAAATTCCACACCTTTCTGTGCTGCCAACTTCCATTTACACTTTTAAAAATTGTCTTATGCTCAAATAGGTAAAGTAAAACATGGGCAAATAACTAAAGGTAATCAGTAAAATGACAGATGAACAAACACAGAATGTCAATAAACAGAAATTTTAAAGGAACTGAAAGAAGCAAAATACCACAAAAACAGACAAAAAGTTCCCTAGAAGTGCTCATCAGGAGTTTGGAGCTGACAAAGAAAGAATCAGTGAATTGTAGATAATACAATTGAAATTATTCTGTCTAGGGATCAGAAAGAAAATAGAAAGAAGAAAAGTAAAAAGATTTTAAAAGACCTGTAGGAGACCATCAAGCATACCAATACACGCTCTCTGGGTGCACAAAAGAAGAGAGAAAAGGGAAGAAAGAATATTCAAAAAATAATGGCTGAAACTTAACTAAATTTAATAAAAACATGAATCTACACATCCAAGAACTTCAATGAGCTCCAAACAGGATAAAGTCAAATAGGCCCAAACTAATAAAAATTATACTTAGACTGTGAAATGCCAAAGTAAAAGAATCCTGACATGCTGCAATAAGATTAAGTGCAGATTTCTCATCAGAAACCATGGAGGGAAAAAGAATTGGGATGACATATTTAAAGAGCTGAAAGGAAAACTGTGTCACCAAGAATTCTGTAAAAGAAAACATGACTTTTGAATATGAGGCTAAGATTCAGACCCATTTATAAATAAGCTGAGGGAATTTGTCACCACTAAACCTTCACTGGAAGAATTGCTACTGAGAATCCTTCAGAATTAAAGGAAAGGCTACAAGACAGTAGCTTGAAATGATAAGAAGAAATAAAGATTCACAATAAAGATAATTATTTGGGTAGATATAAATGGTAGAATTATTTATCCTTGGGTTAAAACTCTACTGTTTTTCTTACATGAACTAAAGCAAATTATTAAAATTTTGTCACAAATCTATGCTATTGTACACACAAACTATAAAGATGTAATTTGTAACAAGAACAACATAAAGGGGATGGGAATATGAGCAGAAAGTGTGAATGCTATGAGAGTTAAGTTGGTATGATTCCAAAATAGATTGTTATAGACTTAGGATGTTAAATGTAAATTCCATATTAACTCAAAAGAAATTATGTAAAAAGTACAAAAAAAGGGCAATGAGAAGGGAAACATGTTTCACTACAAAAAGATTAACTAAATAAAAAAGTAGGCAATAATAGAAGAAATGAGAGACAAAAATGCTATAATTTTTCAACACACAAGTGACAAATTGGCTGAAGTAAATTCTGCATTATCAATAATAAATTTGAATGTAAATGGATTAAACTCATCAATCAAGAGGAAGTGACTGGCAGAAGGATAAAAAAGCATCACTTTACATTCCAAGACACAAACAGATTCAAAGTGAAAGATTGGAAAAATATTCCATGTAAGTGGGAATAAATATAGCTGGAATAGTTAGCATTAATATTGGGCAAATACACTTTGAGTCAAAACTGTTACAGGACACTAATTATGGCATTATATATTGGTAAAATGATAAACCAATCAAGGAGATATAACAATTATATATAAGAACCTAGGAATAGAGTCCCAAAATAAATGAAACATTGACATATTTTATGGGAGAAATAGATGGATCTATATTAACAGTAGGAAATTTCAATACACATTTTAAATAATGGATAAATGACCTTAAGAAAGTAGAGGGCATGAACAATATTATAAACCAGTTAGAACTGACAGACATGTGAAGAACACTTCATCCAGGATACTGGTCAACCAAGATGGAAGCTTAAGACACTCCAGCATGCCATTGCCCAACAGAATCTTTGAACAACTAGCAAAAAACAGCAAAGCCATCTTCTTCAGAACTCTGGAAATAAGTTAAAGGTCTGCACTAATCAGGTGTGTGCCAACTCAAGAAACACAGCTTTAAAAGATGATAGAACCTCATGGCACACTTGCTGGTGCCTGTGCAGCTCCTCTCCAGCATGATGTAGATGTAGATTCAGACTTTGCTCCCATTGTGGGTCCCTGGCCATGTACTGGAGGGAGCAGAGTAACCCATATACCCATATTATGGTGCTTGTATGTATGTGCCAATCTATGTGATGTCAGCCTGAAAGACTGAACCAGGAAACTCATTTCTGGTTCACCCTCCCAGAACTTACCCTGCAGGCAGACACAGTTTGTAGACAGCTAAAGCAGTATAAGAAACACATAGGTCAAAGTGGCCTGGGGCAGAGAATTACCCTCAGTAAGTCATACAATATAGCACCCAGGAAGGGAGAAAGTCTACTGCATAGGAAGAAGAAGAGATATTTGAGTACTTGAAAAAGGGAATTCCTAAGGCCACATGTAAACACAAGCTCAAGACAAGACTTAGGCTAGAAAAAGACAGAGAGGACTGTGCACTTCACAATAGCCTTGAGTTAACCTTATTAATAAGACAGATAACTCTGAAAGAGAGCACCAGCCAACGTGGAGCCAATTTGCAAAGAATGGAAAAGGGGTTTTCAAATTTGCAAAGAATGTGAAGGATGTTTTTTGTGTTAATTTTTTTGTTTTTGTTACTTCTTGGCTTTCAAGGAAGTCTCTGCCATATCACTAACTAAATTCCAGAGTTAATGCTTTAAAATATTAAAATGCAGTGTCCACAAAGGGTGCCCCTTGTAGGCCTGGCCCATCAAGACCCCCACTCGGGACCCTCCATGCTCCCTTTCCAAGCCAGTGACCTTGGAAGCCACATGTTGAAATTATCAGAGCCACAGATGGAAGGGACCAGGGTTCCTGAGTCACCAGGGCTTCGTACTTCATGTGTCTGTGGAGGTGGCATTATTTGTTCCTGAGCCTTCCTTCCCTCCTGGCCCTTGCTGTGACTCCCCATGGACAGAGCACACTCCCCACCCCTCAACTTAGGCCTCTGCTACATGTCTTATGGAGGGAAGTGACCTTCACAAGGTCAGAGACAAAGAACAAAGAAGCAAACTGGAGTTCCGTGGCCCTTCTTGAGCCTCTGCCATTGTCATGAGCCCAGTACATCCTGGGAGTCCTCTGTTTCCAGGAGAAGAAAACATGCGGAATAGTTCTGAATCCAACCCACAGCTCTGAGCAAGGTGCAGTAGAGCCACAGTCAATCAACAAACCCAGAAGGGAGAAATAAATGCTTTGACTATTACAAAAAAAAATGCAGTGTCCAATAAAAGATAGAAGTCTAAATTCCAGAGTTAATGGTTTAAAACACTAAAATGCAGTGTTCAATGAAAGGTAGAAGAAAAAGAAAGAGAAAATAAAGCTACATTCAAAGAAACAAGGAAAAAATCTGAAAGCCATCAATGAACAGACTTTGGTCAAACAGGACAAAATTCTTTAAAGAGAAAAACTGTAATATGCTCAAAAGGAAAAGGAAAACACAAAGAACTAAACGATATCAGGAAAATGATGAATGAACAATGTGAGAATCTCAATAAAGAGATAGGATTTTTATAAAGAAATCAAACAAATACTGGAGTTGAAGACCGCTACAACTGAAATGAAAAATTCCGTAGAGGGTTTCAAACAGCAAATTGGAGTTGTTGAAGAAAGGATAAGTGAACTCAAAGACAGGGAAACTGAAATGAATCATGCTGAGTAGAAGAACAAGAACAAAATGAAAAAGCCTAAGAGACCTGTGGGACACCCTCAAGCATGCTACCAATATATGCATTATTGGAGTTCCAGGAGAAGAAAGAGAAAAAGAGGCAGAAAGAATATTCAAAGAAATAATTGCAAAAGAACTTCCAAAATTGAATGAAATACATGAATATGTGCATTCAAGGGACCCAATGAACCACAAAGAGGATAAATTAGAAGAGAAACATGACCAGATACATAGTAGTGACACTGTCAAATGCCTGTGAAAAAGAGATAGTTCTGAAAGCTGCGAGAGAAAAACAACATTTTATTCAGAAGGGAATCCCAATAAGACTGTGCCAATTTCTCATCAGAAACCATGGAGGCAAGAAGGCAGCATGTTGAAATATTTTAAATGCCAACAGAAAACAATTGCCAACAAAAATTTTTATATTTGGTGAGATTGTCTTTCAAAAATGAGAGACACAGGGGGAGGGGCAAGATGGTGGCATAGAGAGGAGTGGAAGCTAAGTAGTCCCCCTGGAACAACTACAAAAAAACAGAAACAACTAGTAAATAATCCAGAATAACTGCGGGGGGACAAATGAGACCATCCACTCATCATACACCAACCTGAATTGGGAGGAATGCCCAAGAACACAGCATAAAATCTGTAAGTAAAACCTGCGGAACCAAGTCGTGAGACCCCCTCCCCCATAGCCTGAGCTGCAAAGCCTCATGGTGCCAGAGAGAAGCTCTCTCCCAGCAAGCGAATACAGCTCAGCTGAGCTCCAACTGGGGTTTTAAGTAGCAAGTGTGAACTGCTCACTACAGGTATGCATCCCCAAAAAAACAGACAGAGGCTTTGGGTGATGACTGACCTGGGAGAGCCAGAGGGTTGCCTTGGACTGGGTCTGAAGGGGACTATCTGTTTCTTTTTCTGCTCCGTGGAGAAAGCCCCAGTCATTTTCAGTTTCCAGGGCTGTGAAGCAGAGAAGGGTGGAGACAGCACAAGCAGAGAACAAGACCATTGAAATGCTAATGACCTCCACCTGGGGGCTCTGTCTTCTCTAGGAGGAAAGGGGTGGGGCCCTTTCCATTCAGAACCAGACCCCAGAGCCTGGGGGAACACAGCCATACCTCCTCACACCAGTCAAGAATTATAGACTAACAAGTGTCACCTGCTGGGCAGAAAAGCACAGTGACCTGAGGCATCAAAGGGTGGAGCAATTTTCTAAGACACCCTCAGGGAAACCAGATACTGAATATTTCTTCCCTCTGGGACCTGAGCCTGTTCTGGTCTGGGAAAACCTGATTGGGATAACCAAGGAAACCATGCCTAGACAACAGAAAATTACAACCTACACTAAGAAAAACAAAGTTATGGCCAAGTCAAAGGAAGAAACGTACACTTCAACTGAGATACAGGAATTTAAACAACTAATGCTAAATCAATTCAAAAAGTTTAGAGAAGATATTGCAAAAGAGATAGAGGCTGTAAAGGAAGCACTGGACATCTATATGGCAGAAATCAAAAGTTCAAAAAAACAACTAGTAGAATCTATGGAAATGAAAGGCACAACACAAGAGATGAAAGACACAATGGAAACATACAACAGCAGATCTCAAGAGGCAGAAGAAAACACTCAGGAACTGGAGAACAAAACACCTGAAAGCCTACACGCAAAGGAGCAGATGGAGAAAAGAATGAAAAAATATGAGCAACGTCTCCGGAAACTCAAGGATGAAACAAAGTACAATAATGTACGTATCATTGGTGTACCAGAAGGAGAAGAGAAGGGAAAGGGGGCAGAAGCAATAATAGAGGAAATAATTAATGAAAATTTCCCATCTCTTATGGAAGACATAAAATTACAGATCCAAGAAGCGCAGCATACTCCAAACAGAAGAGATATGAATAGGCCTACGCCAAGACACTTAATAATCAGATTATCAAATGTCAAAGACAAAGAGAGAATCCTGAAAGCAGCAAGAGAAAAGTGATCCATTACATACAAAGGAAGCTTAATAAGACTATGTGCGATCTCACAGCAGAAACCATGGAGGCAAGAAGGAAGTGGTGTGATGTATTTAAGATACTGAAAGAGAAAAACCGCCAACCAAGATTCCTATATCCAGCAAAGCTGTCCTTCAAATATGAGGGAGAGCTCAAAATATTTTCTGACAAACAGACAATGAGAGACTTTGTGAACAAGACACCTGTCCTACAGGAAATACTAAAGGGAGCACTACAGGGTGATAGTAGACAGGAGCGCATGGTTTGGAACACAATTTGGGGAGATGGTAGCACAACAATGTAAGTACACTGAACAAAGGTAACTATGAATACAGTTGAGAGAGGAAGGTGGGGAGCATGTGAGACACCACAAGAAAGGAGGAAAGATAAAGACTGGGAATGTGTAACTTGGTGAAATCTAGAGTATTCAACAATTGTGATAAAATGTACAAATATGTTCTTTTACAAGGGAGAACAAGCAAATGTCAACCTTGCAAGGTGTTAAAAATGGGGAGGCATTGGGGGAGGGATGCAATCAGCATAAACTAGAGATTGTAACTAATAGAATCATTGTATTATGCTTCCTTTAATGTAACAAAGGTGATATACCAAGGTGAATGCAGATAAGAGGGGGGGATAGGGGAGGCATGTTAGACACTTGACATTGGTGGTATTGTCTGATTCTTTATTCTACTTTGATTTAAGGTTATTTTTCCTTTTGCTGCTTCCTAGCTGTCATTTTTTTTTTCCTCTTTCTTTTTCCTCTCTACCTTCTTTGACTCTCCCTCCTGCCTTGTGGAAGAAATGTAGATGCTCTTATAAAGATAATGGTGAAGGTGGTGAACACATAAATGTATGAACATGCAGAAAACCATTGATTATTTACTTGGGATGAAATGTATTGTGAGTGTGCCAGTTTGAATATATTATGTCCCCCAGAAAAAGCCATATTCTTTGGTGCAACCTTGTGGGGCAGACAGAATAGTGGGGATTAAGTTGGAATATTTGGATTATGTTGTTTGCATGGAGATGTGCCCCACCCAGCTGTGGGAGGTGACTCTGGTGGGATACTCCCGTTGAAGGTGTGGCCCCATCCATTCAGGGTGGGCCTTGATCAGTGGAGCCATATACATGAGCTGGCTCAAGGAGAGGAAACAGAGTGCAGCTGTGAGTGATGTTTTGAAGAGGAGCAAGCTTGCTAGAGAGGAATGTCCTGTGAGAAAGCCATTTTGAAACCAGAACTTTGGAGCAGACCCCAGCCACGTGCCTTCCCAGCTAACAGAGATTTTCCGGACGCCATTGGCCATCCTCCAGTGAAGGTACCCGATTACTGATGTGTTACCTTGGACACTTTATGGCCTTAAGACTGTAAGTGTGTAGCCAAATAAACCGCCTTTTTATAAAAGCCAATCCATCTCTGGTGTTTTGCATTCCACAGCATTAGCAAACTAGAACAGTGAGTGAACAAAACCATATTAAAATAAGGGCAATATACTGAGTGAAATAAGCCAGACACATTAGGACAATTATTGCAGGGTCTCACTGATAGGAACTAATTATAATATGTGAACTCATAGACATGAAATATAAGGTACCAAGATACAGAACGAGGCTTAAGAATGGGGAGTGGTTGCTTAGTATGAGCAGAATGTTCAATTAGGATGAACTTAAATGCTTGGAAATGAACAGGGGTGTTGGTAGCAACATGTGAGAATAACTAACAGCGCCAAATGGTGTGTGAATTAGGTGGAAAGGGGAAGCTCAGAGTCATATGTGTCACCAGAAGGAAAGTTGGAGGTCAAAAGATGGGAATGTATAAAACTGAATCCTATGGTGGGCAATGTCCATGATCAACTGTACAAATACTAGAAATCACTTCCATGAACCAGAACAAATATATGACAATACAATTAGAAGTTAATAATAGAGGGACATATAGGGAAGAACTATATACCTATTACAAACTATATACTACTGTTAGTGGTATTTCAACATTTTTTCATAAACAGTAACAAATGTACTATATCAATACTACGAGTCAACAATTGAGGGGGGTTGGTTAGGGATAAGGGAGGATTAGAGTTTCCTTTTCTTTTCTTTCTTTTTTTTTTTTCTTTCATCTTTCACTTTATTTCTTGTCTGGAATAATGAAAAGTTTCTAAAAATTGAACAAAAATTAAGTGTGATGGATGCACAGCTGTATGAGGGTACCCAGGGGCAAGTGATTGTATACTTTGGATCTTTGGATAATTGTATGGTATCTGAACAATCTCAATAAAAATGAAAAAAAAAATGAGAGACACAAATAGTGAACCCTAAGTTAACCCATGGGCTATAATTAATACTACAACTATTAAAATATGTTTTCATCAATTTTAACAAATGTTCCACACAAATGCAAGGTATTAATATGGGTATACAGGAATCCTGTATTTTATGCAAGATTTTTCTAGAGACTCACAACCTCTGTAACAAAGAAACAATGAGGGAGAGATTAAAATATTCCCAGATAAACATCATCACTATATCTGCCCTATAAGCAATGCAACAGGGAGTTCTTCAGATTGAAAGGAAGGTTGGATTGAAGTAACATGAAGAAATAAAAACCTCCAATAAATATATCCATATGGGTAATTAAAAATGTCAGTAATATTATATTGTATTTTTTGAAAAGTAACTCCACTTTTCACTTCCTACAGGTTGTGAAATGAAAACACATTAAAAGTAATGATAAATCTAGGTTTTGGACAGACAATGAGTAAAGATATAATCTGTAACAGTATAGCAAAAAGATGGGGGAGGGAGGAATAAAGGATCAGTGTTTGTGTGTGCTATTGAAGTAAAATTAGCATCAAATCAATCATGTATGTTATAGTTTTAGGATGTTAAATTTAAGCCCCATGGTAATGACAAGGAAAATATCTTAAAATATATATGTAGCAGGAAATGAGAAGTGACTCAAAATAGTACACACTACAAAAAATCAAATAAATATGAAAGTAAGCACTAATGGAAGAACTGAGGAACAAAATAGGTACCAGAATTACTAGACCAAACAGAAAAATGTCAGAATAAAGTCCTGTATTGTCAGTGGTTACTTTAAAAATAAATGAACTGAACTCTCCAGTCAAAAGGCAGAGACTGTCAGGATGGATAAAACAGCATGACCCAAATATATGCTTTTTAAAACATATAAATTACCTTAAATTGAAAGACACAAGTATGTTGAAAGTGGAAGAATGGAAAATAATACAAAAGAATTCAAATAGTAACCAAAAGAGACATATGGTAACCATACTAATATCAGATAAAATAGACTCTAAGACAAAAATTGCTATGAGGGACAAAGAAGGTCACTATATTGTATTAAGGGGTCTATTCCATGAGAAGAATAAAAATTATACATATATATATGCACTGAATGGCCGAGCCCCAAAATATATGAAGTAAATACTGAATAATATGAAAGGAGAAATGAGCAATTTTGCATTAATTTTAGGAGACTACAATACATCACTTTCAATAAAGGGTAAAATATCTAGATGAAAGATCAATAAATAAATAAAACTTAAAAGATACTATGAAATAACTAGACCTAACAAAAGTATATAGAACACTTCACCCAACAGCAACAGAGCACACATTCTTCTCTAGTGCACTTAGCCTACATCATTGTCTAGGAAAGACTGTATGTTAGGTCACAAAACAAGTCTCAACAAATTCAAATATATTTAAATTATGCAGTACATCTTCTCCAACCACAATACAATGAAACTAGTTATCAATAAAAATGGGAGAAATGGAAAATCCACAAATATGTGGAAATTAAACAACGCACTAATAAATGACCAATGGGTCAAAGAAGAAATTGCAAGAGAAAGTAGGAAATATCTTGAGACAAACAAAAATGAAAACACTACATACCAAAGCTTATGGAATGCAGCAAAAGCAGTGATGAGATGGAAATTTGTAGCTCAAATGCTTACATTAACAAGTAAGATCTCAAATCATAGAGCTAACCGCAAAGCTGAAGGATCTAGAAAAAGAAGAGCAAATTAAACCCAAAGTAAGCAGAAAGAAATAAATAACAGAGACTAGAGCAGAAATAAATGAACTGGAGTATTAAAAAAAAAAAATAGAAAGGCTCAAAAAATAGAATCACTTTCTAACACAGTAGAATGGCTACTATTAAAAAATTGAAAATAGCAAGACTTGGAGAGGATGTAGAGAAATGGGAACACTTATTACTTGTTGGTGGGAATGTAAAATGATGCAGCCACTGTGGAAAACAAGGTTGGTAGTTCCTCCAGAAAATTAAACATAAAATTACAATATGTCCCAATAATTCCACTTCTAGGTACATATCCAAATGAACTGAAGGCAGGGACTTGAACAGATACTTACATGCTGATGTTTATAGTGGCATTATTCACAGTTGACAAAAGTTGGAAGCAACCCAAGTGTCCATGAGCAGATGAATGGATAAAGGTATATCCATACAATGGAACACCATTTAGCTATAAAAAAGGAGGGATGTTCTGACATGTGCAACATCATGGATGAACCTTTAAGACATATTGAATGAAACATGCCAAACACATAGGACAGATATTGTAGGAACTTACTCATATGAAGTAATTAGGATATACAAATTTATAAATTCAGAAACTGGAATATAGGAAACCAAGGGCCATTACGGAGGCAGGGAATGAAGTGTTAATTCTCAATTGGTACAAAGTTTTTGTTTGTGGTGACGGAAAAATTTTGGCATGGATGATGCGATGGTTAGGTTCATGTGTCAACTTGGCCAGGTGATGGTGCTCAGGTGTCTAGTCAAGCAAGCACTGGCCTAACCATTACTGCAAGGACATTTGAGGCTGGTTAATAAACCAAACGCCTGGTTCATTAACTCATCGGTCAATTGACTTCATCTGTGGTTGATTACATCAACAAAGGGCATGCCTTCCACAATGAAAGAATTCAATCAGCTGGATTTAATCCAGTCAGTTGAAGACTGTTAAGAGAGAAGAGAAAGAGAACTTTCAATTCTTCTTTGGTTAGCCAGTGTCTCCTGAGGAGTTCATCAAACACCTTCATCAGAGTTGCCAGTTCACTACATGCCCTACAGAATTTTGGCTCATGCATTTGCCCTATGGAATTTGAACTCATGCATCCTGTCCTACTGAAATTGGACTCATGCATCAGCACAGTTGTGTGAGACATTTTTATAAAATCTTATATTTATAGATATCTCCTGTTGGTTCTGTTTCCTTACAGAACCCTAACTAACACAATTTGGTACCAGGAGCGTTTCTTGAGAAACAGAATCTTATAATGGGATTTTACAATTGGTTTTCTACTCTGATTAGATTAGAAGGCACTAATGACTCCATTTCCAATAATCAAGATGGCATAGGCGGTCCATGTCATGAGTTGGCAATGAGACACACAAATGTCATCATTTGATCCGCCTAGTCATACTCTTGCATGAGGCAAGGCTTTGGGTGACAGTGATTTTGACACTTTAACAGAGTTTTGTGGAGTTAAGAGGTATAATGATATTGGCTGTTTGTTCTTAGATATGCTGGATAAAGTTATAAGAGAAAGGGATGAGCTGAAGTCTTCAAATTTGAAATATAAATGCTGTATGCCAGATGTAAAAGTTTCTATGGGTGTCCTGGAAGAAAATATTATTTCCTGTGGCCACAGACTTGAGATTTCTGAAAGCCAGACCCAGAGTCTCATTGTATGAGTAGCAGATTTACAACATAAACTAAAATTTCAACCTTGCAAGGTGTCTCCTGTTGTAAAGTCATTGATTGGAAAAGAATGGGATACTGAAAATTTGGATGGGGGCATATGGGATGATAATAATGGCAGTAGGGACATTGGAACCCTGGATTCTGCTGAGTCTTTGTTAGATATAGGTATAATTGTCTGCCCTGAGGAAACAAATCTGCCCCCCCCAACCTCCAGTCTTCCCTGAGGACACAGCTTCCCAACCTCCAGTCTGCTTTGAGGAAACAACTTCCCAACTTCCAGTCTTCCCTGAGGAACCTGCCATACAACCTCCACCTAAAGAGATTAACCCTTCAGAGCCTGCCAAACCTATAATCACCTCCCCTGAGGAAGCAGCCTTCACTCTTCTAGTCTGTAGAGATTAATCCTGTTTCACCAATAAAACTGCAACGGAATGTCCTGAGGTAATTGGCTTAAAGGGTACTTTTAATTCCTTTCGTGACCTACCCCCACCACCAGTCTTATTCATTTCTTTAAAACCTATAACTAAAGTCCCAACAGGCTGCAAAGGGTAAGGTACAAAGTGTGACCCATAAGGAGGTACACTATACTCCAAAGAACTGCATGAGTTTTCCAATTCTTGTAGACAGAAATCAGAGGAATATGTGTAGGAATGGATATTAAGGGTGTGGGATAATGGTGAAAGGAATATAAAGTTGTATCAGGCTGAATTTATTGATATAGCCCGAATAAGCAGAGATTCTGCACTTGATGCTGTAGCTCAAGGAGTTAGAAAGGGCACTAACAATTTGTGTGTTTGGCTGAAACCTGGATCAAAAGGTGGCTGACATTACCTGAGGTCAAAATGCCAGAACTGCTCTGGTATAATGTAGAGGAAGGGATTCAAAGGCTTAGAAAGATTGAAAGGTTAAAGTGGACTTAACATGGAAGAACTGCTCACACACCCAAGGAATGTCCGGAGGACACAACTTTTACCAGGATTATGAGGAATGAATTTGTGAGACTAGTTCTGTCATCCCTGAAGAGCTCTGTAGTCCCCCTTCTCTGTAGGTCAGATATTACTGTGGGAACTGCTGTAACTTAATTGGAATCCTTAAACACAATGAGGATAATCAGATGCTGAGTTGGTAGAAGCCACATGGCAGCAGTTAATCACCAAAGACAAGGTGATTGTGGCTACCATACTGGGCAACAGGCTCAAAGCAGCAGTCAAAATAATCTTACAGAGACTTTTGGCATTGGCTAGTAGATCATGGAGTACCTAGAAGTAAAATAGATTGGCAGTCTACTAAATTCTTGTTTGTATAAGCAGAGAATTCTAGGTCAGCTGAACAGAAGTCTAACTTGAATCACAAAAACCGAGGGTCATGGCCCCGTAATCAATTCCCAGATTTGAGAGAGCTTACAGACCCAGAGTCCCTTGAATGAGGGGAAGTCTAGGTTCCCTAGGGGAAGGATCCTATTCACTGCCAAAAATTTATACTGTTAATCTTCCTCCCAGACTTCCCCAAGGGGACCTATGGCCTTTTACCAGGGTAAATGTGCACTGGGGAAAAGGAAATGATCAGAAATTACAAGAACTATTAGACACTGACTCAGAAGTGATGTTATTTCCAGGAGACCCAAAACATCACTCTGGTCCACCAGTCAGGGTAGGGCCTTTATAGAGGTCAGGTGATTGATGGAGTTTTAACTCAGGTCCATCTCACAGTGGGACCAATGGTTCCCTACACACTGTGGTTATTTCCCCTGCAATGGATAATTGGAATAGACATATTCAGCAACTGGCAGAATCCCCATGTTGGTTCTCTAACTCATGGAGTTAATGCTATTATGGTAGGAAAGGCCAAGTACAAGCCACTAGAATGGCCCCTGCTGAGAAAAATTGTAAATCAGAAGCAATACTGGATTCCTGGAGAGATTGCAGAGATTAATGCCACTCTTAAGGACTTGAAGGATGTAGGGGTGGTGATTCCCACCACATCCATATTCAACTCTCCGATTTAGCCTGTGCAGAAAACAGATGGGTCTTATAAGGTGACAGTGGATTATTGTAAGCTTAACTGAGTGGTGACTCCAATTGCAGCTGCTGTTCCAGATTTGGTATCACTGCTTGAGCACATCAACACATCCCCGGTACCTGGTATGCAGCTATTGATATGGAAAATGCTTTTTTCTCAATAGCTGTTAGTAAGGACCACCAGAAACAGTTTGCATTCAGCTGGCAAGGCCAGCAGTATACTTTCACTACCTCAGGGGTATATCAATTCTCCAGCCCTATGTCACAATATTTTCCACAGGGATCTTGATCATTTCTCCCTCCCACAAGACATCACACTGGTCCATTATATTGATGATACATTGATTGGACCTAGTGAGCAAGAAGTAGGACCTACTCTAGACTTATTGGTAAGGAATTTACATGTCAAAGGATGGGAGATAAATCCAACAATAACACAGAGTCCTTCCACCTCAGTAAAATTTTAGGTGTCTAGTGGGGTTGGGCATGTCATGATATCTCTTCTAAGATAAAGGATAAGCTGTTGCATCTGGCCCCTCCTATGACCAAAAAAGAGGCACAATGTCTAGTTTGCCTCTTTGGATTTTGAAGACAACATAATCCTCATTTGGGTGTGCTGCTCTGGCCCATTTACTGAGTGACCAGAAAAGCTTCTAGTTTTGGGAGGGGACTGGAACAAGATGGGATTCTGTGACAGGTCCAGACTGCTGTACAAGCTGCTCTGCCACTTGGACCTTATAGTCCAGCTGATCCAGTGGTGCTGTCAGTGTCAGTGGCAAACAGAGATAGGATTTTGGAGTAAAGTCTAACCATCTCTGCAGATAACTACTCTCATTTTGAAAATACAGCTTTTGGTCTGCTATTGGGCCTTAATAGGGACAGAATGCTTAACCACAGATCACCAAGTTATGATGAGACCTGAGTTGCCTATCATGAATGGGGTGTTGTTTGACCCACCAAGCCATAAAGTTGGGCATGTACAGCAGCACTCCATGATAAAATGGAAATGGTATATATGAGATAGGGCTTGAGTAGATCCTGAAAGCATAAGTAAGTTTCATGAGGAAGTGGCCCAAATGCCCATGGCCCCCACTCCTGCCACATTACCTTCTGTTTCCCAGCCCAGAACTATGGTCTTTTGGGGAGTTCCTTACAATCATTTGACTGAGGAAGGGAAAACTTGAGCCTGGTTTACAGATGGTTCTGCACAATATGCAGTTAACACCTGAAAGTGGACAGCTGCAGCACTGCAACCCATTTCTGTGATGTCCCTGAAGTACAGTCATGAGGGGAAATCCTCCCAGTGGACAGAATTTTGAGCAGTGCACCTGGTTGTTCATTTTTATTGGAAGGAGTACTGGCCAGACATGCATTTGTATGCTGATTCATGGGCTCTTGCTAATGGATTGGGTTGTCTGGATGGTCAGGGACTTGGAAGAAACATGATTTAAAATTTGGTGGTGAAGAAGTCTGAGGAAGAGGTATATGGATAGACACTTCTGAGTGGGTAAAAACCACAAAAGTATTTCTGTCCCATGTGAATGCTCACCAGAGGATGACTTTAACAGAGGAAGATTTTAATAATCAAGTGGATAAGATGACCCATTCTGTGGATACCAGTCAGCCTTGCCCCCCAGCCAACCCTGTCATTGCCCAATGAACTCATGAACAAAGTGGTCATGGTGGCAAAGATGGAGGTTATGCATGGGCTCAGCAACATGGGCTTCCACTCGCCAAGGCCCAATCTGCCATCATCAGAGACCCACATACAGTTCTCTGATATGGCACCATTCCCTAAGGTAATCAACCTGCTACCTTGTGGCAAGTCAATTATATTCGACCACTTCCATCATGGAAGGGGCAGCAATTTTTTCTAACTGGAATAGACACATACTCTGGATATGGGTTTGCCTTCCCTGTTCACAATACTGCTGCCAAAACTACCATCTGAACTTACAGAATGTCTTTCCACCATCATGATATTCTACACAGTATTGCTTCTGATCAAGGAACCCACTTCATGGCAAATGATGTAAGGGAATGGGCACATGCTTATGGAATTCTCTGGTCTTACCATGTTCCACATCATCTAGAGGCAGCTGTGTTGACAGAACAGTGGAATGACCTTTTAAAAACTCAATTATGCTGCCAACTAGGTGGCAGTATGTACCTTGTGGGGCTGGGACAGTGTTCTCCAGGAGGCTGTGTATGCTCTGACTCAGCATCCACTCTATGATGCTGTTTCTCCACAGAGGAAATGAGAGTGGCACCACTCACTATCACTACTAGTGACCCACTAGGAAAATTTTTGCTTCCTGTCCCTTCAGCTCTGCTGGTCTGCAAGTTTTAGTTCCAAAAGAAGGAGTGTTCCCACAAGGAGAAACAACAATACTTCCATTGAACTGAAAGTTAAGACTGCCACCTGGCCACTTCTGGCTTCTCATGCCTCTGAATCAACAGACAAGGAAGGAGATTACTGTACTGGCTGACATGATTGGTCCAGACTACCAAGGGGATACAGCACTGCAACTACACAATGAATGTAAAGAAGAGTTTTTCTGGAATACAGGAGATCCCCTAGGGCATCTGTTAGTACTACCATGCCCTGTGATTAAAGTCAATGGAAAACTGCAACAACCCAATCCAGGCAGGACTACCAATGGCCCAGAAGCTGCAGGACTGAATGTTTAGGTCACCTCACCAGGTAAAGAACCATGGCCAGCTAAAGTGCTTGCTAAGGTAGAGGGCACATAGAATGGGTAGTGGAAGAAGGTAGTGATAAATGTGAACTATGACAACATGACCAGTTACAGAAACAAGTACTATGATGGCATGAATATTTCCTCCTTGTTTTGTTAGGAGTATGTTTGTATTTGTCTTTAAGGCAAATATATTTCTTTTTTCTTTCTTATCCCCTTATCAAATGACATATGTTGTATTGTTCATTTCATAGTATTCAAGGTATAGAATATCAAGTTAAAAGTGAATGTTATCCAAGGACTTGGACCCTTTTTTGAAGAGATTTAGTGCATTTCTGGTTGTACACAGGATAGCTGAGTATTGTTAGGTGAGACATATGTCTGTTATTGTGTTATATTTAGAGATTAAGTATGATTTAAGGTGATTGTATTGCTGCCAAGTTGACAAGGGGTGGACTGTGATAGGTTCATGTATCAACTTGGCCAGGTGATGGTGCCCAGGTGTCTGGTCAAGCAAGCACTGGCCTAATCATTACCACAAGGATATATGAGTCTGGTTAATAAACCAGAAGGCTGGTTTATTAAAGCATCAGTCAATTGACTGTATCTGTGGCTGATTACATAAATGAAGGGCATGTCTTACACAATAAAGAAGTCAGTCAGCTGTATTTAATCCCATCAGTTGGAGACTTTTAAGGGAGAAAAGAGAGAACTTTCACTTATTTTTTGGCTAGCCAGCATCTCCTGAGGAGTTTATCAAACACCTTCATTGGAGTTGACAGTTCACTGCCTGCCCTACAGAATTTGGACTCATGCATCTTGCTCTATGCAACTTGGACATCCTGCCTACTGAATTTGGACTCATGTATCCTCACAGTTGCATGAGACACTTTTATAAAATCTTATATTTAGTTATTTCCTGTTGGTTCTGTTTCCCTAGAGAACCCTAACTAATACAGCTGGTTATGATGGTGGCACAATATTGTAAGAGTAATTAACACCACTGAATTGTAAATTTGAAAGTGGTTAAAATGGGAAATTATAGGAAGCACTGTGTTATCTGAATATAAATTTAAAGAAAACCATAGAACTGCACAACACAATCAGTGAAACTTAATGTAAACTAGTGTAACACTGTTTCATCAATTGTAACAAAAGTACCCCAGTAATGCAAAGTGTTAATAATATTACATACTGCAATTTGGGGGGGGGGGCACATGGAAACTACTTTTTGTATAATTTTTCTGTAAACCTACAACTTCTCTAATGAAAAAAAATGTAAATATAAAGCTACCTTATGACCTAACAATCCCATATCTAGGTATATATTCTATCCAAAGGAATTGAAAGCAGGGACTTGAACAGATATTTGCATACTGATGCTTATAGTGGCCTTATTCACAATTGCCAAAAGGTGGAAGCAACTCAAGTGTCCAGGATAATGAAAATGTGGTATTTCCATACAATGGAATATTAAAAGAAATGGGGTTTGGGAGTGATGTCATCAACATGGCAACACAAACAGCTACTGGAAACTTCTCTCCAGAGATTCAACAACAAAGAAGCACAATTATGAATTGTTTGAAACTCTGGAGGAGGATATAGACTAGAGAATGACCCTGCAAATGCCAAATTGAAGAAAGTGAAGAAATATGAGAAATGGAAATATCTTCCTAGAAATTGTGGTGGTGAATGTATAACTTTGTGATTATACTGGGAATCATTGATTGTTTACTTAGGAGAGAGTGTATGGTGTGTGAATAAAACTGTTTAAAAAATAAACAGATACAGTTCTGGAGAGAATGTGGAGAGAGGGATGTACCTAATCAGTGCTAGTGGGGAAGCAAAATGGTACAGCCCATCTGGAGGGCAGTGTGGTGATTCCACAGGAAGCTAAGTATGGGGCTGTCGTATGGCCTTTCAACTCTGTTACTGGGTATATATTTGGAAGAACTGAGAACAGGGACACAAGTGGAAATTTGCACAGTGGGGTTTATGGTGGCAACATTCATGAGTTGCAGTGGATGGAGTTGGCCTAAGGGTACATCGACTGATGAACATAATGGCAAACTGTGGTTTATACATACAATGGACTACTGAGCAACTATGAGAAGGAATGAAGTTATGAGATATGCAACTAGGTGAATGGACCCTGTGCCACTTTGGATGTATTATGTTCCCCAAAATGCCATGTTCTTTAATGCATTCTTGTGGGAACAGATGTATTAGTGTTGATTAAGTTGGAATCCTTTGATTGAGTGTTTCCATGGAGATGTGACTCAATCAACTATGAGTGAAGCATTTGATTGGATAATTTGCCCATTCAGGATGGGTCTTGATTTAATCACAGGAGTCTTATAAAAGAGTTCACAACCAGAAGGACCTCAGAGAAGCTGACACTTTGGAGATGCTAGCCCGGTGTTTGCTCCAGAGAAGCTGAGAGAGAACAAATGCCCCAAGAACAACATTTTGAAGAATGCACAGGAGCTGAGAGAGGAGTTGGAACACAACCCAGGATCATCAGATGCCAGCCACATACCTTCTCAGCTAACAGAGGTTTTCCAGATGACATTGGTCTTCCTTTGGTGAAGGTATACTCATGTAATGCCTTAATGTGGACATTTTCATTGCCTTCAGACTGTAAATTTAAAACCAAATAAATCTCCTTTATGAAAGCCAATCCATTTCTGGTATTTTGCATAACAGCAGCTTTAGCAAACTGGAACACACCCTGATGACAGTATGTTGAGTGAAATAAACCAGAAATGGAAAGACAATCATTATAACACCTCACTAATATGGACTAACTATAATGTGCAAACTCTGAGAATTGAATCTGAGAGCACAGGTTATCAAGGGAAGGCTTATGGTAAAGGTTCCTAGAGCAGTTACATCTATTCCTGAGTTGTAAGGGCTGTTTCTAAATTCCGAGATGCTGAGCTCTTTTGCAAACCTGATCCATCCCCGGAACTGCACGTCAGTGTGATATGACACCTGAGACTCAGAGACAGAGTCCAGCAGCTATGAATGACATCACAACCTCATACAGAAAATGTTAAAGAGACTGAAAAAGAGATCAGACTTCAATTAGAGATATGAACAAAATGGAATTGATTAGGACTAAGGTAAATCTGATTAAATGGTAAAGGATGATATTGATCATGTTTTAAAACTTCAACTTCTGTATAAGACCAAAGGAAGGGCTTTTTATTCAGTGCAAAATCTAGATTTTCTGTAGCACACTATATAATTTAACTTGTACAGTCAGTTTATTCAAACACCATAAATACTTGGAACTTTGAATAGGGAGTGAGATCTTGTTGGTTTGTACAGGTTAGTTTGAAGTGCAGATACATCCCAGAGTAATTTGGGCAGAGAATAAAAATGTATTTACAAAATCCCCTTGAGGGAATGGGGGAAAATGTGGAAATATTAAACTTGTCCACCTGGGGAATTACTGTTATTCTTACAAGCATTGGGGACTACCATTTAGAAGGCCAAGTCCTCAATCTTGGAGCTTGCCCTTAGGAAGCTTGCTACTGCAAAGGAGAGACTAAGCCTACTTATAATTGTGCCTGAGTCTCCCCCAGAGAACCACTTTCATTGCTCAGATGTGGCCTCCTTCTCTAAGCCAGCTCATCAGATGGACTTGCTGCCCTCCCCACTGCATGGGACATGACTCCCAGGGTATAAATCTCCCGGGCAATGTGAGACATGACTCCCAGGGATGAACCTGGACCTGGCATCAGAGGATTGAGAGAGCCTTCTTGACCAAAAGGGGGAAGTGAAATGAAACAAAATAAAATTTAAGTGGCTGAGAGCATTCAAAAAAAAAAAAAGAGAGAGAGAGAGAGAGAAAGGTTTGGATACTTGCTACTACAACTTGGATAAACCTTGAAGACATTACATTGAATGAAATAATATAGGCACATAAGCACAGATATTGTAGAATTCCACTTATATGAAATGAGTAGAATCTGCAAATTCATAGAGACAGAAAAGAGAATACAGAGTCAGGGGATAGGAGGAATAGGGAGTTAATACATAATGGGTGTAGCACTTCTGTTTTGGATAATGTAAAAGTTTTGTAATGGATGGTGGTGATAGTAGCACAACATTGTAAATATGATTAATGCCACTGAAATTTATGTTTCCAAATGTTTAAGAAGAGAAATTTTATGTTGTATATATGATTCATTTTAAAAAAAATAAACATGGGGGACAAAAGAGAAAATGACAATTAAATGCAGTACATGATCCCAGGCTGAATGCCTCACAGGACGTTATCGGAAAAATTGAGAAAATTTGAATACAGACTGTAGGCTTTATACTAACATCAAATTTCTTCAACTTGATAACTATACTTATTGTGGTTACATAAGTGAGCACCCTATTTCTTAGGATATATACATGGAATTACTAAGTGTAAAAGGAATATGATGTGTGCAACCTACTCTCAGATGTTTAGAAAATATATAGAAAATGATAGACATAGAGTAGATAGATAGACAGATAGAATGCTATAACAATTTAGTAAAATATTAAAAGTTGGTAAATGTTAGTATCTGGGTAGGGGTTTATTGGAGTTCTCTATTATTTTTGTAACTTTCCTGTACGTTTGAAATTCTTTAAAATTAAAAGTTTAAAAAAATAAATAGGAAAGAAGACATTCTGATCTAGATTTAACAATGATTTTGATTTGTTAAATGCTTTAGAGTTTTTTAAATTCCTTCATGTAACTATCTCATTCACAATAAATAAGAGTTAGTATAATTAAATGTATTATTCAGTTGAGAGGTGCTAGTAATTGATATGACTTGGAATTGTACTTGTGTCTCATTCCTTCAAAAACTGATATCATATCAAACTGCCTGGAGATTCCATATATTAAATAATTTACATTTCCTTTATTTTATCTCCCAGATTAGTATCATTTAGAAACCTGCATCTTCCACCTTTCTATCAGCACTAATCACAATTATACTTAATTACTTGGTATATTTATATTTTTTACTATGCCATGGTCCGATTTAGGATCACATGTTGAATTTAGTCATTGTTTTGGTTTCTTAGGGCTACCAAAACAATGTATCACAAAGTGCTTGGCTAAGAACCACAAAAATTTATTGTTTCACATTTCTGGAAGATAGAAATCCAAAATCAAGCTGTCAGCAGGGCCATGTTCCATCTGAAACCTACAGGGAAGAATCCTTCCTTGCTTTTTCTAGATTCTGGGGTTTGTCGACAATCTTTGGTGTTTCTTGGCTTATAGATACATCACTGCAATCTCAGACTCCTACATTTTCCATTGGTTTTCTCCCTGGTGTCTGTCCATCTGTCTGTCTGTATCCAAATTTCTTCTTCTTTTAAGTACACCAATCATAGTGTATTAGGGCCAACCCTAGTCCAGTGTGGCTGCATCTTCACTAACCACATTGTCAAAGACCCTATTTCCAAATAAGGTCACATTTGTAAAACCAGAATCTAGGACTTCAATATATCATCTTTGGGGACATAATTCAACCCATAACTGTCATCATGTTTCTTTGCTTTCTTTTAACATAGTAGAATTCTTTTTTTTTTTTTTTTCATTCATTACTGTGCCAGTTTGGACATCTTATGTGCCCCAGAAAAAGTCATGATCTTTTAATCCAGTCTCATGGGATACTGAGATTAGGTTGTTTCCCTGGAGACATGACCCACCCAACTGTGAGTGACACCTTTGGTTATGGTGTGACCTCTGATTGAATGTTTCCATGGAGGTGTGACCCCACCCATTCAGTGTGGGCCTTCATTAGTTCACAGTAGTCTTACAAAGGGGCTGCAGCTGAGAGACACATTTTGAAGACGGCTGTTGGAAGCTGACACTGACATTTTGGAGAACACCATTTCACAATGCAACCTGGGAGCAAGCAGATGCCAGCCATGTGCCTTCCCAGCTAACAGAGGTTTTTGGACACTATTGCCATTCTTCAGTGAAAATACCCTATTGTTGATGCCTTACCTTGGTCACTTAATGGCCTTAAGACTATAACTTTTTAACCAAATAAACCCACTTTATGAAAGCCAATCCTTTCTGGTGTTTTGCATAACGGCAGTATTAGCAACCTGGAACAATTACCTAGGCATCTTTGAAGAGCATGGGCCATTTAGTTTGTAAAATTTCTCTCAGTTTGGACTTGTCTAATGTTTACTTGTGATTAGATTCATGGTATGCATTTTGGAAGGAATATCAAAGATATGATATTGGGTCCTTCTCAGTGTACCATATCAAGACAGCTAGCAATGAGTGCATCTTGGTTTCCTAAATATCTTTGTCTACTGACAAGAACCAGGACTCCTTGGAGAAATGCCTAATTCTATATCTGAGGTGGGAATGTTCAGGATAATACTGGGACAACTTAGCATGCCAGAAAATAAGGGTATAATGAAAGAATGATTACAAGTCAAAAGCCAGTTTTAATGGGCTCACACTAGACAAATTTGTGAAAATTGGAGCATTAAAATAAAGAATAATAGTAGTGAGTTATAACTTACTGATTGAAATAAGAATCCATGAGTCAATTAAGCATAAATAAATAAAACAGGATAATTCTTCCATAATAGAATGTCAACTATTATATGTATAGGAAAGGTAATTGTTTCATGGGCTCATCTACCATTTATATTATTCTGTCTGGCTTATTTACCATTTATTTTACAATAACTAGCAAAGTATATAGTTTTTCTATGTATGAGTAATTTAATGAATAAAGGAATGAACAGATAAACAAACTAAATATAGAAGATGCAGATTCTTGCCGCGATTTTATCTTTGAAAACTAGTGGAAACTTAAACAAAGCATTATATATTTCTTGGCCATAGTTACCCATATATGAAATAAAGACAATTGATAACTACTTGAAAGCAGAATTATGGACCAGATATTGTCTTTATGTTCCATATAGATTTCTGAGTCTGTTTAATCCAGTTGGTTCTTTCCTGAGGATGGTTCATAGTATGTCAGCACTATTCCTTGGGCCTTTCTAACATTGTAGTGAGATATTAAAGGCATACATTTGTGTTAAGCAATACTTTGTGTAATTTTTTTAATGTAATTGAAGTTCAGCTGTTACTGTATTTCACTGTTACATTTTTGGTTACTTTGGAAAACCTATTTAGTATTTACATATTCTACACCAATTGTTAAGTTCTGAATTCATGTTACTGTGGCCAAGAACAATATTCATGTTTCATTACTTTGTGCAAAATTCTGGACTATAATTTAAGTCATTTATAATTAAAAACATAGGAATATAGGAAACAGTGCATGCACATATATTAAAAGGAATATAAAATCTATCTTTTAGAGTAGTAGTTTTGTTGATCACTTTATAATTATACTGAGTTTTACACTGCATGCCATTTAAAAACTCATTATATTTTAGAAATAATCTTCCTTTAAATCCTTCAGTGTGGAGTACGAAAGGGTGAATCATTATCTGGATTATTATGAAAAGAGAAATGTATGAGCAATAATTTCTAAGGTAACAAATAAAATCAAAGTTAGAGAAAATATAAAAACTATTAGTGAGGAATCTTTGAGTTGCAAAGGCCAAAAATCAAATTTCAACTAACAAGCCAAAATAAAAGTTAATGCAAAGGTATTATATGTCCCATTAAACTAATGGACTAGAATGAAGGTGATGTCTAGGCCTTAGGAAAAATTAAATCGAAAGAATTGAATATTATTAGAAATATTTTTCCATCTTGAGTCTCTCTCTCTCTCTCTCTCTCTCTCTCTCTCTCTCTCTCTCTCTCTCTCTCTCTCTTTCTCTCTTTCCTCCTTTTCTCCAGTATTCATGGTAGGAAACGTGGCTGCTGCATGTGATTCCTGAGCTTCAATTCTTAACAACCACTAGATATCTACCTCTAGACTGAATCAAATGTGGCTCAGGAACATAGACATAGTATACAAAATGACTTTATGTTCTATATCCATTGGATGGAGGAGAAGAGTGGCGTACTTCCCAGAAAAAAAATGTTGGGGCCAGAAGAGGGTCACATCCCAGAAAAAATGTGCCCAGGATATTAGCAATCACTAAGGGCACATAATGTTCCAGGCACTTCATGACCAACAATTCTGTGAAGTAGTTATTATCCAGTTTTCAGGTGAGGAAATAAAAGCCCTGGTAAGGCATATAAACTGCTTGGGGACTGACTTAGTAGATGGTGGAGCTAGCATTTGAACTCATGTTTATTTGACTCGAACCAAATGTAGCTGATTTTCCTCAGGTTAAATTTAAAGCATCCATATTTCTATTAATAGACAAATTAAGTAAAGAACTAATTAAAAATTGGAGAATGAAAAATAAACTATGAGCAGCATGGAAATTGAGTTTCCTATTAAAATGGTTATATTGGACTCCTGTTTTTAGCCATAATGGAGTAACAGGTATTGGATTTCACCTCATACTTTAAAAAACTGGGCAAAACACAGTTTTCAGATATTAGACCACAGGCAGCACAGACCTGTGATCACTGAAATAAAGAAAACAAATAAAAGTGAAAACTGTGATCACACAATTTTTTTCCCAGGAGGCACAATCCAGATCATAGCAGCATTATGAACTATAGCTAAAAGGTTGAAAAAACACAAGTGTCTATCAGCAAATGAATGGAAAAACAAAAGATGGTATATGCACACAATGGAATGTTATTCAGCTGCAAAAATGAAATTCTGAGACATGCTGCTACATGAATAAACCTTGCAAACAATGAAATAAGAAAGGGACATAAGCACAAATGCAGTATGATTTCAATTATATGAAATCTCTAGAAATAGCAAACTCATTGAGACAGAAAGTAGATTGGAGGCTACCAGAGGCGGGCAGTGGGGGGTGTTGGGGGGGATGGGAAGGGGATGGAAGGTGGAGAAAGGGGATGTTGCTTGATGGGTATAATGTTTATAAATTTTGTGAATCTTTAAATAAAATTAATTTTTAAAACATCCTCCAAAAGGAGAATAAATGAATAAACTTTAACACATTCCTAAATTAGGCATGTAAAACTAAATAATGGTTAAATTTCATCAGAGAGATTATAAATAAAACGTCAAGTGAACAATTTTCAGAATAAAAGGTATACTGTAAAAGATTTTAATTAAAATTTAAAATACACAATGCTATACTATATATTCTACAAAGATGCACATGTATGTAGCAGAAGTAAAATAACATGGGCTGAAAGCATGTATATTAAACCTATGATAGTGGTTGCTTCGGGGGGAGGTGAGGAGAAAGGAGGATAGTACTGGAGTGGGGAACAAAAGGGATTTCAACTTTATCTGTAATAAGATGATCTTAATCTTTAATTTAAAAATGTGTGCCTCTGTGTGCGATAAACTGATATTTGTAATATTTTATGCATTTTTCTGTGATTTAAAACCTTTTGAAATAAAAATGTCACTTCTATATTTGTTAAGCTTAAGATAAGCTAATAAATGCAAAGCTCATTACATGCACTAAATATGTGTAAGTCACACAACATTTATTTGAGCAAAATTTTAGGCACTATCAGGTACTCACCTCCCATGAATTATTGACTGACCAACGAATGCACTTTCAAAATTCTCTAAAACCTTTCACTTTTTATCATGTGGTTGATAATTATTAAGTGAATAACAAACCAGTGACCAACGTACAGGTGCCAAGAAAATGGGGCAATAACAGAGTGAAGGGACCAGACGGAGGTGGGAGTGGAACTGTGGAGCTATGCCTTCTTCCCAACGTTGCACACCAGGCTCTGCATGCTGTCGGCACTCAGTAAATGTTAAACAACAATAACAATAATGGAAACCATCTGCTGCCAAACTTAGAGGGGTAGAAATACACAGGATTGACAGACCTAAGAGCCAGACTTCCCTTACAGATTATTCACAAGTACAGCATTTTTCTTAGTTCAGTTAATAGCATAAATATTCTCATTCTGGCAAAAAGCCCCCATGCCCTTAACTCTAACCTCTCCATTATCAGGCACAATCCCATTTAGAGACCTAGTTGTGTAGAGTCTTTTCTACTCCTCAACCATTGTTAACATTGCTGTCAGTTGCTCAGAAAAACTCTGATAATGTTTCATTGCTTAAGAAGATAAAATCTTAATTTTCTAGCTTAATATATAAAACTTCCTAATGTATTGCTCTGACTCATGTTTTCAACACAATATCATGCTGCATTATTTGAAAACCTCCTCTTACATCCTGTAGGCCCCTCCCCACCAAAACAAGGCTAATTGACAATTCCAGATGTTCCAAGCTTTTTAATTACTGATGCTCTTTCCTCATCATGGAATGCTTTTCTCATCTCTGTCTACTGGTTTCCTACACACTCTTCAAAGCCCAAGTTAAAGCCATTTCCTATGTTAGGCTATCACTGATCCTCCCAGGTGAATTTAATTTTTCTTTCTTTCATTTCCCTTTTAATACTTTATCTGTATCTTTCATGCTATATTATAACTGCTTTATCATAAAGATTATAGCTAATGTTTCATAAACATTTATTATGCATGTCACTCTTCCAAGCTCTTTATATATGTTAGCTCATATACTTTTCATAATAGTGCTGATTCACACAACCCTAGGAGGGAATTATTAGCCACTTTACAGATATGAGAACTAAGGTACTGAGAAACCATCTAACTTGTCCATTGCTAGTAAGTGGAAAAGCTAGGAGGTGAACATTAGTTCACCAATTTCTTTCTTGATTCCTCTCCAACCTCTTCCAAGTTCCAACCCTCACTCTCTCATAGCACTTAACAGAGCTCCAGATAGCTGGCAATTAATTAATGCTGTGGAGAAGAAAAAAAAAAAATTCAACTGATGTCATTTGAAGACTAATATTGTTATAATTATTAGCTAATTTTATCTCAATAAAGAAAAATTAAAGACTATTATTGTTATAATTAGCTAATTTTATTGCAGTAAAGAAAAATTAAAGCTTCTCTCATTCCTTCTACATTTTCCATCTAGGAATGAAGACTAAATAAGCCCAAATGGAAACATTTACAACTTATTCCAAAATATCCTTACTAGACTAAACCCTAATGTTGTCTATTTCTCCTATAGAAATAACATCAAAATATGAAATGCTATATATAAAGAAAATGTCCATCATGGTATTATTAATAGTTATCAATAAGTGACAACAATCAAAATTATGTTATTAATTGAAATTGGGGTGCTTTTTAGAGAAAAAAATAGTAACAGGCATTTATTGATTTATAACAGTCATAAAACAGGATTATCTCCTGAAGGCTAGGCACTATGGTCACAGGAACATAGATTTAGATAAATTACATTCCACTCATTAAAGCTAATGGTTATGGAGACTATACTATGCACAGAAAACATGGATACTATAAGATAGAGTGAAAAACTCCAAATTCAATTCCAATCAACAAATAGACATTGCACACTGTGTACACAGCAGTAAATAAAACAGATACTGCCTTGTCCTTATGAAGCTTAAATTTTAGTAGCACACGAAACTATCCATAGTGAATTTAGCTATGTAAACACTGTAAGCACACATTTCAATAGTTTTAAAAACATAAGAATTAGTGCTTGAGTTTTGAGGTAGTGCATGAAATTTTGGGTGACCTTTTTTTTTTCACTTTTTACATGTGTTATTTATACACACTGTTTAGGCAATACATTTAAAAAATGATAATTTTGATTACTCAATCCATTTCTATATTCTGGTATAGAAAGTTTTAATTTCAAAATCTATTATTTCTTGTGCTCCTGCTAGGTAATAAGTATTGTGATAATTTATTTATTTATATTTCTCCCATGCTTCTTTCAATAACTGCATACAAGAACTTGAGGTTTAGAGGAATTAAATAACTTGCCTAAGATCAAACAGGCAGTAAGTACCTAAATCCAAGCATCAATACCTGATTACAAAGGTTATACTTTTAATCACTATTTGTTCACTTATTGAAGGACCTGTCTTTCCTATATATCTTCCACAACTCAGTTAAACTCCTGTTGGCTTAATGTTAACATTAAATATTCAAAATAACAATACTAAATTTGGCCGGGACCCAGTGAGAGGTCTCCCAAGAGATTGCTGGCCTAGTATCTGAGATCCAGATGGGAAACCCATACAAATGCCTCCCTCGGCCTACTTTGGCAGAATATATTTTCAATCCCAGATGGTAATTGCAAGTGAACAAAACCAAATTAAACAGCTCAAATATGTAGGATTGATTCAATTCAAGTTCGAGTATTTTAAGTTAATTTTTTTAAAGTTAAAGATGGAAAATTACATAAAATTAAATTATTTAATTAGAACAGGATTTGTATGTTGCCTTTTGACTATAGCATACAGGCCTCTAAATCCTAATGGTTAATCAAAAAAATAGTACTTTTATGCAATAAGCTTCAGCCCCTTGATAAGCTCCTTTTATTGTTTTGTACCTTAAGTCTTTGTGTTTTCCTCATTTTTTTTATCCTTATCTCATCTATTATTGTGTCACAGCCGGAGGGGGCTTTAGCAGTCAAAGGACCAAAGACAATGCCCAGCATTTGCTGAAACATGAACTTTATTTGGGGCTTACTCACAGGGAGGCAGAATTCAAATGGCTTTTCTCTCACCGGGTAGGTACCACCTTTGCAGGGAAAATCGGTCATGTGATTCAGAGAACAGCAAGCCCTTTTATAAGGGTTTTAGACAAAGACATTCCTAAGGGTGGGGGGAGCATAGATGTAGGAACAGATTACTTTGACCTGGGGGGTGGTGCAGGAAGGACTAGAATAGCACTTGAACAATTACAATTTGCTCTTTTTGTGAGACTAAAAGCCTCTCACATCCTGCCTGCTTCCCATAAAGTTACATTTTAAGGTCAATTTACCCTTTTTCTCCTTACTGGCTTACAAAGACAGTAGGTTAAACATCTAGCTGCCTAGGACATGCAGACTGCTGTGCACCAAAGATCTGCAGGCTTGTTTTGCTCAGGCCACGGGTTGCCACATATTGATACACTCATTGTCTGGAAAGAAGGCAAAAGGTGTATTCCTCACTCAATAATGAAGCATATTCAGTTGTCAATTGAAATTGCATTTCTATGTATAAGTTAATTTTAGCTTTTAAATATTTTTCCCTTTTAACTTTGATATTGCTAGAACTGCAGGATTATTGTTAGCAACAAGAAAATGTCCCCATTTTCATAAATATCTGTTTTCATTTTCTCACAAATATGTGTTGAATCGTAATTGATTAACAATGCTAAGTGTTCTAAGACTTAATTTACCATTGAACATCTTGAAACCTCACCTCCATAGCCAGATCCCTCTCCAATAAGATCATAACACCCTGGCCCTTTCTTACAGCACCTGTGACTGTCTGGCTTACATGACAGTGAATCATATGTAAATATCCCTAGCCAGACTATGAATGCCTTATGGGAAAGGGCCATGTGTTAATAATCTTTTCTTTCATTCACCTTACCCGATACATTCCCTGGTATTTTGAGGCACCTTCATTTGTTTGCCGATATAGGGTCAAGCCCTTAGTTTTGATGTACATATGACATTTTCTAAAAAGTCAGCATACAATCAAGCCCAATTTTAATCTCTATAAAATACAGCTTTGTGTATGTAGTCTTCTCACCTTTCTAGTTCTCCCTTTGCCCAAATCATTCTACTTTTGTATTAAGGCAAAGGATTTATCCTAGTGGAAGTTCTGTGAAGTCTGTTTCCTCACCTTAAGAGCCTTATTTGACCCTTTTCTCAAACAGGAGAAGAACCCTAGGGTGTGGGAGTCAAAGGGCACTAATGTAAATCTCAAGATCCTGAGAAACCTAACCTCCTTTCTCTGAGCCTGTTTCCTCTTCTGTAAAAATATTTTAAAAATAATGCTTATCTCAGAGCATATTAATGGGCATAAATAGAACTTAATAAAATGGCATGTAATCTGCATTGTTATTCTCATTATTTCACAGTGCAAAATATACAAATATAACATGTACCAAACACATACAGAAATAAGCCCTTTAGGATACAGTTTTTTAAAGAACTACTTGCCTGGTTTTTCCCACTTTGGGAACTGCTACATGAAATTTTGTATCAGGAGGGGCAATCTACTACAGATTTCTGTATTTTATAATATATGAAGTTGTTCCTTAACTCAAAGTTTATAAAAACAAAAAAAAAAGTTTTTGGAATGACTGACTATGTGCTCTGGAATAATTTGCTTCAAGTTTAAGCTTGAAATATTAAATCTTTATTGACTGATTTTTATTGGAGGCTTTCTTTTTTACCTACAAGCTCTGACATTAATGTGTCTATGTCTGTGTGATGCTGAAAGTCTTTGTTTTTCTACCATGAGTGTTCTGTGTCTTGGACTATGTTCTCTTTGGTGACATTTGAGGCTCATACTTTGCAAGATGATGCTTGTTCTTTTCAAGAAATAACCCTGTCTCCCTTCATTGCCTGCACACTCAGAAATATGGTCAGCCTGAGCAGGAATATAAAGTCCCTATTTCAGGAGTGTTACTGAGCAAGTGAGCTCATTGTCCAATGTACATAGAAGCCAATATTATGACATCAGAATTTCAAGAAAAGAAAGAGTTTATTTATTACCAGGCCAGGCAAGAAGATGGGAGATAAGGCTCAAATCTGTCTTGCTAAGCTGAGGAGGCTTATGTTATTTATGCAATTTGGAAGGGATTGGTCTAAGGGAGTGACTTAGAATGGGGTGAGATGACACAGGTCAAGAAGCTGGGTTAAGTGGAGCATGCACAGTTACAAATCATACCTGTTCACACATTGCATGTAAAAAAATGGGGGCCTTGATATGATGAGGGGCATATTTTTTAGTCTAATAATTAAGTGTTATAATTAATATTATACTTATTATTAGTATAAGTAGTATTATAATTAAGTATGGGTAACTTTAGGTCAAAGTTTTATCCTTTTGTGCATGCTCCAGTCTCCAGATCTAGTTGACACTCATCTTCGCTAGTTTGTACAGGGCAAGAAGGATATGGGAATTAGGCTTTCAGTGAAGCAAGTCACTTATTAAACATGAGTAGATGGACTCCAAGAAGTTAAGGAAGGGATTAGGAAATTGCTAACAGCTGGTTTCAGTCTTCCCTTCTGTTGTTACATTTCTCAATCCTGAGGGCTATGGGTTGATGACCCTTTTAGTTGTTTCTTACTGATGTAGGGCAAAGATAAGGGTTTATGGAATGAGTCTGGCTTCCTCATAGTTGAAGGTACTTATGAATTCTGTCATTCTTGGAGGTATTGGTGCCTCTAGGTTTCAGGGCTTAACCAGTGTAGAAACAGCCTGGAGGCATTGGGTCTCTGAGAAATAAATTTAATAAGTCAATTGAAAATTATAGGTTTAAAAAAAATAGAAGGGGAGGCAGGGCAAGATGGTGGAGTGGTGAGATGTATGTTTTAGTTACTCCTCCAGGGAAGTAGGTAGAAACCCAGGAACTGTGTGGACCAGACACCGCAGAGCAATTTGACGTTGGGCATACTTCATACGACACTCAAGAACACATGGAACTGCTGAGATCAGTGAAATCTGTAAGTTTTTGTGGCCGGGGACCCACACGCCTCCCTGCTAGGCTCAGTCCCATGGGAGGAGGAGCAGTCAGCACTGGGAATGAGAAGGGAGAACTGCAGTGGTGGCTCTCATTGGAAACTCATTCTACTGATCCAAACTCCAAGTATAGATAGACTGAGACCAGACACCAGAGAATCCAGGAGCAGCCAGCCTGGCAGAGAGGAGATAGGGATAGCAAAAACAGCAAGAAAAACCCACAAATAAAAGTGGAGGCTTTTTGGAATTCTGATGAACATAGAAAGGGGAAGGGCAGAGCTCAGGTAGAGTCAGGCTCATATGTAAATCCAGAAGGAAAAACAGTTTCTCTGCCCCCTGGACCTTTCCTTAATGGACCTAATTGCTTTGTCTCTTAGCATTTCCATAACCCATTAGATCTGCCAGGAGGGCCTTTTTTTTTTATCTTTTTCTTTTTCTAAAACAATTACTCTAAGAAGAATACAGAGAGCCTCAAAGGCTTGCAATTTGGGCAGGTCAAGACAAGAGCAGAACTAAGACAGCTCTGAGACAAAAGGCAGTAAGTCCAGTGGCTGAGAAAATTCAGTAAACACCACAGCTTCCCAGGAAAAGGGGGGAGTCCTCTCACAGCCATCATCCTGTGTGGACAGGGAACACTCTTGCCCTTTGCTGGTCCCATATCCCAGAGCTGCCCCAGACAACCCAGTGTGATGGAAGTGCTTCCAATAACACATGCACACACCACAAAATTGAGTGTGGTCATTAGCCTTCCCTGCACCCTTAGCTGGTTGTTCCAGAGTTGAGAAGGCAGAGCAGTATGAATTAACACACCCCATTCAGCCATCCTTTCAACAGACTGGGAGCCTCCCTACATAGCCTTGCAGCCCAGAACCACCCTGGGGGGACAGCACTCACCTGTGACATAGCACAGTCATCCCTCAACAGAGGACCTGGGGTGCACGGCCTGGAAGAGGAACCCACTCACAAGTCTCAGGGGCCATACACTAATACCAAAGACTTGTGGGACAGCAGCAGAGACAAACTTTGGCAGGACTGAACTGAAGGATTGGACTATTGTGTCAACTTTAAATCTCCAGGAACACCAGGGAGATTTGATTGTTAGAGCTGCTCCCCCACAACCACCCAGACACATGCCCCATATACAGGGCAGGCAACACCAACTACATGTGCAAGCTTGGTACAACAATTGGACCCCAAAAGACTTACTCCTCACTCACCACAAAGGCAAAGCAGGGGAGAACTGGCCTGAGGGGAATTGGTGGCTCATAGATGCCAACTGCTTCTTAGTTAGAGAAAGTGTACTCCACGAAGCTGCAGAACTGACAAATTAAAGGTAAGGATTTCAATCAGTCTACAAATCCTAAAAGAACCCTATCAAGTTAAGCAAATGCCAAGAGGCCAAAAACAACAGAAAATTTAAAAATTTTAAAGCATATAAAAAAAACAGACGATATGGATAAACCAAGCCCAAGCACCCAAATCAAAAGATCAGAGGAGACAAAGTATCTGGAGCAAATAATCAAAGAACTAAAGATGAATGAGATCATGGCACAGGATATAAAGGACATGAAGAAGAGCAAAGTATGAAGGACATCAAGAAGACCCTAGAAGAGCACAAAGAAGACATTGCAAGAGTAAATAAGAAAATAGATGATCTTATAGAAATTAAAGAAACTGTAGACCAAATTAAAAAGATTCTGGATACTCATAGTACAAGACTAGAGGAAGTTGAGCAATGAATCAGTGACCTGGAAGATGACAGATAGAAAATAAAAGAGCAAAAAAAAAAAAGAATGGGGAAAAAATAAAAAAAATTGAAATGGAACTCAAGGATATGATAGATAATATAAAACATCCAAATATAAGACTCATTGGTGTTCCAGAAGGGAAAGAGAAGGGTAAAGGTCTAGAAAGAGTATTTTAAGAAGTTGTTGGGGAAAACTTCCCAAATCTTCTAAACACCATAATACACAAATTATAAATGCCCAGTGAACTCCAAATACAATAAACCCAAATGAAACCACTCTGAGACATATTCTGATCACACTGTCAAATATGGAAGAGAAGGAGCAAGTTCTGAAGGCAGGAAGAGAAGAGTAATTCACCACTTACAAAGGAAACAGCATAAGACTAAGTAGTGACTACTCAGCAGCCACCATGGAGGTGAGAACGCAGTGGCATGACATATTTAAAATTCTGAGTGAGAAAAATTTCCAACCAAGGATACTTTATCCAGCAAAGTTCTCCTTCAAATTTGAGGGAGAGCTTAAATTTTTCACAGAAAAACAAATGCTGAGAGAATTTGCTAACAAGAGACCTGCCCTACTGGAGATACTGAAGGGAGCTCTACAGACAGAGAAACAAAGAAAGGAGAGAAAGACATGGAGAAAGGTTCAGTACTAAAGAGATTCAGTATGGGTACCTTAAAGGATATTAATAGAGAGAGGGAAAAAATATATATGACAACCATAAAACAAAGGATAAGATGGCTGATTCAAGAAATGCCTTCACGGTAATAACATTGAATGTAAATGGATTAAACTCCCCAATTAAAAGATATAGATTCTCAGAATGGATCAAAAAAAAATGAACCATCAATATGTTGCATACAGAGACTCATCTTAGACACAGAGACACAAAGAAATTGAAAGTGAAAGGATGGAAAAAAGTATTTCATGCAAGCTACAACCAAAAGAAAGCAGGTGTAGCAATATTAATCTCAGATAAAATAGACTTTAAATGCAAGGATGTTAAGAGAGACAAAGAAGGCCACTACATACTAATAAAAGGGGCAATTCAACAAAAAGAAATAACAATCATAAATGTCTATGCACCCAATCAAGGTGCCACAAAATACATGAGAGAAACACTGGCAAAACTAAAGGAAGCAATTGATGTTTCCACAATAATTGTGGGAGACTTCAACACATCACTCTCTCCTATAGATAGAGCAACCAGACAGAAGACCAACAAGGGAATTGAAAACCTAAACAATCTGATAAATGAATTGGATTTAACAGACATATATAGAATATTACATCCCAAATCACCAGGATACACATTCTTCTCTAGTGCTCATGGAACTTTCTCCAGAATAGATCACATGCTGGGACATAAGACAAGCCTCAATACATTTTAAAAAAATTGAAATTATTCAAAGCACATTCTCTGACCACAATGGAATACAATTAGAAGCCAATAACCATCAGAGACTTAGAAAATTTACAAATACCTGGAGGTTAAACAACACACTCCTAAACAATCAGTGGGTTAAAGAAGAAATAGCAAGAGAAATTGTTAAATATATAGAGATGAATGAAAATGAGAACACAACATACCATAACCTATGGGATGCAGCAAAAGAGGTACTGAGGGGGAAATTTATAGCACTAAACGCATATATTAAAAAGCAAGAAAGAGCCAAAATCAAAGAACTAATGGATCAACTGAAGAAGCTAGAAAATGAACAGCAAATCAATCCTAAACCAAGTAGAAGAAAAGAAATAACAAGGATAAAAGCAGAAATAAATGACATAGAGAACAAAAAAACAATAGAGAGGATAAACAACACCAAAAGTTGGTTCTTTGAGAAGATCAACAACATTGACAAGCCCCTAGTTAAACTGACAAAATCAAAAAGAGAGAAGACCCATATAAACAAAATAATGAATGAGAAAGGTGACATTACTGAGGATCCTGAAGAAATTAAAAAAAAATTATAAGAGGATACTATGAACAAGTGTATGCCAACAAACTGGATAATGTAGAGGAAATGGACAATTTCCCGGAAACATATGAACAACTTACACTGACCAGAGAAGAAACAGAAAACCTCAACCAACCAATCACAAGCAAAGAGATTCAATCAGTCATCTAAAAGCTTCCCATAAAAAAATGCCCAGGGCCAGATGACTTCACAGGGGAATTCTACCAAACTTTCCAAAAAGAACTGACACCAATCCTACTTAAACTCTTTCTAAACATTGAAGAAAATGGAACACTACCTAACTCATTTTATGAAGCTAACATCAATCTAATACCAAACAAGGCAAAGATGCTACAAAAAAGGAAAACTACTGGCCAATTTCCCTCATGAATCTAGATGCAAAAATTCTCAACAAAATACTTCCAAATCAAATCCAAAGACACATTAAAAAAATCATATACCATGATCAAGTGGAGTTCATTCCAGGCATGCAAGGATGGTTCAACATAAGAAAAGCAATGTAGTACAACACATTAACAAATCAAAAGGGAAAAATCAAATGATCATCTCAATAGATGCTGAAAAAGCATTCAACAAAATCCAACATCCTTTTTGATGAGACACTTCAAAAGGTAGGAATTGAAGGAAACTTCCTCAATATGATAAAGAGCATATATGAAAAACCCACAGCCAGCATAATACTCAATGGTGAGAGACTGAAAGCCTTCCTTCTAAGATCAGGAATGAGACAAGGATGCCCGCTATCACCACTGTTAGTCAACATTGTGCTGGAATGGCTAGCCAGGGCAATCCGGCAAGACAAAGAAATAAAAGGCATCCAAATTGGAAAAGAAGAAGTAAAACTGTCATTATTTGCAGATGATATGATCTTATATCTGGAAAACCGTAAGAAATTGACAATACAGCTACTAGAGCTAATAAACAAATTTAGCAAAGTAGCAAGATATAAGATTAATGCACATAAATCAGTAATGTTTTCATATGCTAGAAATGAACAAACTGAAGAGACACTCAAGAAAAAGATACCATTTTCAATAGCAACTAAAAAAATCAAGTACCTAGGAATAAACTTAACCAAATATGTAAAAGACCTATACAAAGAAATCTACATAACTCTACTAAAAGAAATAGAAGGGGACCTTAAAAGGTGGAAAAATATTCCATGTTCATGGATAGGAAGGCTAAATGTCATTAAGATGTCAATTCTACCCAAACTCATCTACAGATTCAATGCAATCCCAATCAAAATTCCAACAACCTACTTTGCAGACTTGGAAAAGCTAGTAATCAAATTTATTTGGAAAGGGAAGATGCCTTGAATTGCTAAAGACACTCTAAAAAAGAAAAATGAAGTGGGAGGACTTTACACTCCCTGGCTTTGAAGCTTATTATAAAGCCACAGTTGTCAAAACAGCATGGTACTGGCACAAAGATAGACTCATTGATCAATGGAATTCAATTGAGAATTTGGACATAGACCCCCAGATCTATGGCTGACTGATCTTTGATAAGGCCCCAAAGTCACTGAACTGGGACATAATGGTCTTTTCAACAAATGGGGCTGGGAGAGTTGGATATTCATATCCAAAAGAGTGAAAGAGGAACCATACCTCACATCTTATACAAAAATTAACTCTAAGTGGATCAAAGATCTCAATGTAAAAGAAAGTACCATAAACTCCTAGAACATAATGTAGGAAACATTTCCAAGACCTTGTATTAGGTGGCCACTTCCTAGACTTTACACCCAAAGGACAAGCAGCAAAAGAAAAAATAGATAAATGGGAACTCCTCAAGCTTAGAAGTTTCTGTACCTCAAAGGAATTTGTCAAAAAGGTGAGGAGGAGCCAACTCAATGGGAAAAAAATTTTGGAAACCATGTATCTGATAAAAGACTGATCTCTTGCATATATAAAGAAATCCTACAACTCAATGATGATAGTACAGACAGCCCAATTATAAAATGGGCAAAAGACATGAAAAGACAGTTCTCCGAAGAGGAAATACAAATGGCCAAGAAACACACAAAAAAATGTTCAGCTTCACTAGCTATTAGATGCAAATTAGGACCACAATGAGATACCATCTCACACCAATTAAAATGGCTGCCATTAAACAAACAGGAAACTACAAATGCTGGAGGGGATATGGTGAAATTGGAACTCTTATTCATTGTTGGTGGAACTGTATAATGGTTCAGCCACTCTGGATGTCAGTCTGATGCTTCCTTAGAAAACTAGATATAGCATTACCCTTCAATCCAGCAATTGCACTTCTTGGTATATACCCAGAAGATCTGAAAGCAGTGACACAAACAGATTTCTGTACGCCAATGTTCACAGCAGCATTACTCACAATTTCCAAGAAATAGAAACAATCCAAATGTCCTTCAACAGATGTGTGGATAAATAAAATGTGGTATATACACACGATGGAATACTATGCGGCTGTAAGAAGGAACAGTGTCGTGCAACATATGACAACATAGATGAACCTTGAAGACATAATGCTGAGCTAAATAAGCCAGGCACAAAAAGAGAAATATTATATACTACCACTATTGTGAACTTTGAAAAATGTAAAACAAATGGTTTATAATGTAGAATGTAGGGGAACTAGCGATATAGAGCATTTAAGGAAGGGGGAATGATAATCCAATAAGAACAGATAAGCTATCATGGATAAATTTAACATTCTGGGAATGCCCAGGAATGACTGTGGTCTGTTAATTTCCAATGGGTATAGTAGGAGCAAGTTCACAGAAGTGTTATTATTTTAGGTTACTTTCTTGGGATAGAGTAGGAACATGTTGAAAGTAAAGTAGTTATCTTAGGTTAGTTGTCTTTTTCTTACTCCCTTGTTATGGGCTCTTTGAAATGTTCCTTTACTGTATGTTTTTTTTAAATTTTTAAATTTTTTTTATTTTTTATACAGTTGATTTAAAAAAAAAGTTAATTAAAAAAAATAAAAAACAAGGAAAAAAATATGCAGAGCCCCTTGAGGAGCTGGTGGAGAATGCAGGGGTATTGGGTTTCCCCACCTCGATGGTTGCTTATGTGCTCACAGACATAGGGGACTGGTGGTTGGATGGGTTGAGCCTTCTACCACAGGACTTGCCCTTGGGAAGACTGTGGCTGCAAAGCAGAGGCTAGGCCTCCCTATAATTGTGCCTAAGAGTCTCCTCCTGAGTGCCCCTTTGTTGCTCAGATGTGGCCCTCTCTCTAGCTAAGCCAACTTGGCAGGTGAAATCACTGCCCTCCCCCCTACATGGGATTAGACACCCAGGGGAGTTAATCTCCCTGGCAATGTGGAATATGACTCCCGGGGAGGAATGTAGACCCAGCATCATGGGATGGAGAACATCTTCTTTACCAAAAGGGGGAAATGAAAGGAATGAAATAAGCTTCAGTGGCAGATTCCAAAAGGAGCCGAGAGGTCACTCTGGTGGACACTCTTATGCACAATATAGACAACCCTTTTTAAGTTCTAATGAGTTAGGCTAGCTGGTGGTAGATATCTGAAACTATCAAACTACAACCCAGAACCCAAGAATCTTGAAGACAATTGTATAAAAATGTAGCTTATAAGGGGTGACAATGGGAATGGGAAAGCCATAAGGACCACACCCCACTTTGTCTAGTTTATGGATGAATGAGTAGAAAAATGGAGAAAGGGAAAAAGAAACAAAGGCACCCAGTGTTCTTTTTTACTTTAATTGCTCTTTTTCACTTTAATTATTATTCTTGTTATTTTTTGTTTGTGGTAATGAAGGTGTCAGGGATTGATTTTGGTGATGAAGGCACATCTATGTAATGGTACTGTGGACAACTGAATGCACAATTTGTTTTGTATGACTGCATGGTATGTGAATATATCTCAATAAAATGAATAAAAAATAGACGAAGAATGATTAGGGGATTTATAAGTGAATATATCATGTCATTTTGGGAAAATAACTTTTTATAGATTTCTAGACAGAGCTTGCTAAGGAGGGTGCTGATTTTATGTAGCCATGTGTCTTGTTTATGGTGTCTCGATATTCCTAGGTTTTTAAAGGATTATTGTTGCTTGAGGCTTTGTTTGTATATTGTGGCAGTTTGTGCCATCTGACTGAAACCTGTGTAAGAGTAACCTCTGGAATGACTTCCCAATCCCATTTGAAATCTCTTCTCCATAGAAACTGTATTTTATTTTATTTATTTTAACATTTCCCCCATTTAATCAAGATCTTTCTCTGAAAGCATTGTTGCTCTACATTTGATATTAACCCCTTGGTGCCAGGGGCTCATCCCCAGGAGTCATGTCCCATGTAGGGAAAAAAGTAGTGAGTTGATTTGCAGTTTGATTTAGAGAGAGGCTAGATTTGAGCGACAAGGAAGTTTCCAGGGGGTGGATTTATGCATTAATTATAATTAGGCTTGGTTTCATCATTACAGAAATAAATTTCATAAGTGCAAGCCTCAAGATAGAGGTTTGGCTCACTAGCATATTTCATTTTATGAGGTGGAATTCATATATGACAGAGTTGATTTTCATAAGCCTCCCAGTTATATGTTTAAATGGGGATAATTTATGTTTTCTAAGAGAAGTGGATCTAGATTTATACCTTGCAAAGTTCCTTGATTATAGTTTCAGTAAGTTGGGAGCTGCTATTACTTGAGAGAATAGCAGGAGTTTTCCAGGTGGGGGAGTTTACAGTTTTATGTTTTCCTTCCCATTCTCACCAGGGACTTTGAAAATACTTTTTTCATTTTATGCCCCAAATAATCTGAAGTGCCTAGGGTATTAAATTACACTGAACAGAATACCAAGATCTCATACCGTATTCTAGTTTCCATGTCAAATATAGCTGAATTAAGTTGTCCAAATAAACTGACCAGACAGGCTAAATTAGATTGTGTTATACCAGAAATTTAAATTTTTGCAAAACAAATATTTTCTCCTTTGGTCTCATGCAGAAATTAAAGACCCAAAACACAAATAGTATCATCCTCTACCCTGTATTCTGAATTACCTTAGTCCTAACCAGATTAGCCCCATTCACATCCCCAGTTTAAGTCTGATCCCTTCTTTACCTTCTTCAACAGTTGCTAAATGTAGTCATCTTCTAGAATTAATGCTGTTCCTTCAATACCTCCAGAGCCGGAGAATTCCAACTCTGAGTCTCAGGGGTCGCATAGACACCCAAAGTTACAGGGAGCTACCATACCAGGTCACACACAAAGAACAAAGCACCTTAAAATTTAGAAATCATAACTAATGCCCAGAAACAAATGTGACTGCTGCAAGAACCTACAATCTAGGCCCTAATTCACTTATGAGCATTTTCCACATGAAATTATTTCCAGAAACAAAAACATTTGATATTTATATTTAGGTCATCAACCACAGATCATAGCAGAATTTTTTTCTATTTCACCTGTATATTATTATCAGGGTCCTGTTAACAGGTAGAATGCAGTGTATATACTTGCCTTGCCTCCCTTTTGGAGTCTTTTTTTTTTTTGGGATTATGAAGTTCTGACCTGTGGCTGCCCAAATGCACTTTCAGAGGAGCATCAGAGTAAAACAATGTAACTGACAAGGAACTTTGGTTGTTTCAGTGACATGTAACATTTAAAAAGAAATAACTAAAACCATGACCAACACCACTGTGATGGTTTGAAGCTGTATGTAACCCATAAAAATCATGTCCTTTAAATCCATTTCTGTGGGTGTAGACCAATTGTGGGTGGGACATTTTGATTAGGTTATTTCAGTTAAGGAGTGCCCAAGGTGGGTCTTAATCCTCTTTCTGGAGTCCTCTTTTATTAGAGGATAAAAGACAGAGAGAAGGCACAGAAAAATCCCCAGAGAAAAAGACAGAGAAAGGACACAGAAGCTAAGAGAGAAATACACAGGAGCTCAGAAAGCTACAGATGGCGTGGCAAGAAGATGAAAACAATGAAATCCAGGCAAGAAGGACCAGCAGACACTGCTATGTGACAGAGTTGTCCCAGATTGCCAGCAAACTTTCTTCAGGAAGAAGGCATCACCCTGTTGATGCTTTGATTTCAACATTTTCATGACCTGAGAACTGCAAGTTTGTAAGTTAATAGAGCCCCATTGTAACAGCCAACCAATTGCTGGTATATTGCATTTCCTCAGCTTTAGCAAACTAAAACAACTACTACACTGTTGTCTAATATCATGCAGAACAATTTCAAGACATAACATCGAAAGTGAGAACATTATCAAATCCCATGGAATTTTAGACATTCTCTAAATAGTTATATGAATTACATTTCACCAATACAAATTCAATCAACTGAAGGTTAGAAAATCCCTTTGAATTTTTATAACACTTCCCATACAACTCATAACATAACAAATAACCAAACTATTTCTAGCACCTCTATTTTTTACAAGGAGAGAGAAAAAATCGTTTGCAACAATTTGAAATTAAAAAAAATATATATATCCTTTAGGGTTTGATTTTTGGGAAAACAAAATGTCAAAGTTGTCAGGTTTGAACATTAAGTTAAACAGGAAAATGGGTCACTGTGAAACAGTATGTTTGGTTCCCTATTTAATCAAAGGGACAACAAAAGAGTAAAGGAGCTAATTTGATGGCAAGAAAAAGACTGAGTTCCTTTAAAAGTGAGAAGACTTGTCTTCCAAAACAGTAAAGGATGATAAGGTTAACATAAATATCAATGAGGATGTTATTCTGATATGACATAGAATCTTTGTCTTCTAGGCAGAATACTCAGATGGTTAAGAAAAACTTTTTATAACCTCTCATTAAGAACATATCAATGATATGAGAACTTTTTGTTATTTTAACAGGCAGAAAATCAAACTCCAGTTTTGTATGAAAATATTGTTTGATATGAAAGCTCTTAAAATATTATAAATAAGTTTATCAAATCTTAGTTAGCATCAACCATGGCTAATAAAATTCATTTCCATTATCCCTCAGTAACTTTCCATGTTTACCCAGGCTTTGTCTTATACACTCTTGCTTGTCATTCTGTGAAAAACAAGTCACTTTATTTCAGAACAAAACTATACTCCTTTTTTCAACAAAGCATATATTTTATACTTTACATACCTGCACATTTCAAGTTGCCAGAAAAATCTATGAAACTATTTTCAAACATCCTATAAAGCACTATTATTCTTAAAATAAAGTTTATCAAAATGATAACTCAATTACATTAAACACAAATTTGCATTTTCACCATCTTAAAGAGTTAATAGGTAGGAGGCGGGGCAAGATGGCGGACTGGTGAACTGTAAGTTTTAGTTACTCCTCCAGGAAAGTAGGTAAAAAGCCAGGAACTGCGTGGACTGGACACCACAGAGCAATCTGTCTTTGGGCATACTTCATACAACACTCATGAAAATGTCGAACTACTGAGATCAGCGAAATCTGTAAGTTTTTGCAGCCAGGGGACCCGCGCCCCTCCCTGCCAGGCTCAGTCCCGTTAGAGGACGGGCTGCCAGCTCCGGGAAGGAGAAGGGAGAACTGCAGTGGTAGCCCTTCTCGGAAACTCATTCTAATGATTCAAATTCCAACCATAGATAGACTGAGACCAGACACCAGAGAATCTGAGAGCTCCCAGCCCAGCAGAGAGGAGACAGGCATAGAAAAAAAAAAAATAACACGAAAAACTCCAAAATAAAAGCAGAGAATTTTTGGAGTTCTGGTGAACACAGAAAGGGGAAGGGCGGAGCTCAGGCCTTGAGGCCCATATGCAAATCCCGAAGAAAAGCTGATCTCTCTGCCCTGTGGACCTTTCCTTAATGGCCCTGGTTGCTTTGTCTATTAGCATTTCAATAACCCATTAGATCTCTGAGGAGGGCCCTTTTTTTTTTTCTTTTTTTTTTTTTAATCCTTTTTTCTTTTTCTAAAACAATTACTCTAAGAAGCCCAATACAGAAAGCTTCAAAGAATTGCAATTTGGGCACGTCAAGTCAAGAGCAGAACTAAGAGAGCTCTGAGACAAAAGGCAATAATCCAGTGGCTGAGAAAATTCACTAAACACCACAACTTCCCAAGAAAAGGGGGGTGTCCGCTCACAGCCACCATCCTGGTGGACAGGAAACACTCCTGCCCATCGCCAGCCCCATAGCCCAGAGCTGCCCCAGACAACCCAGTGTGATGGAAGTGCTTCAAATAACAGGCACACACCACAAAACTGGGCGTGGACATTAGCCTTCCCTGCAACCTCAGCTGATTGTCCCAGAGCTGGGAAGGTGGAGCAGTGTGAATTAACAAAGCCCCATTCAGCCATCATTTGAGCAGACTGGGAGCCTCCCTACACAGCCCAGCAGCCCAGAACTGCCCTGGGGGGACGGCACTCACCTGTGACATAGCACAGTCATCCCTCAACAGAGGACCCGGGGTGCACGGCCTGGAAGAGGTGCCCACTTGCAAGTCTCAGGAGCCATACGCCAATACCAAAGACTTGTGGGTCAGTGGCAGAGACAAACTGTGGCAGGACTGAACTGAAGGATTAGACTATTGCAGCAGCTTTAAAACTCTAGGATCATCAGGGAGATTTGATTGTTAGGGCCACCCCCCTCCCCGACTGCCCAGAAACACACCCCATATACAGGGCAGGCAACACCAACTACACACGCAAGCTTGGTACACCAATTGGGCCCCACAAGACTCACTCCCCCACTCACCAAAAAAAAGGCTAAGCAGGGGAGAACTGGCTTGTGGAGAACAGGTGGCTCGTGGACGCCACCTGCTGGTTAGTTAGAGAAAGTGTACTCCACGAAGCTGTAGATCTGATAAATTAGAGATAAGGACTTCAATAGGTCTTCAAACCCTAAAAGAACCCTATCAAGTTCAGCAAATGCCACGAGGCCAAAAACAACAGAAAATTATAAAGCATATGAAAAAAACAGACGATATGGATAACCCAAGCCCAAGCATCCAAATCAAAGGACCAGAAGAGACACAGCACCTAGAGCAGCTACTCAAAGAACTAAAGATGAACAATGAGACCATAGTACGGGATATGAAGGAAATCAAGAAGACTCTAGAAGAGCATAAAGAAGACATTGCAAGACTAAATAAAAAAATGGATGATCTTATGGAAATTAAAGAAACTGTGGACCAAATTAAAAACATTCTGGACACTCATAGTACAAGACTAGAGGAAGTTGAACAACGAATCAGTGACCTGGAAGATGACAGAATGGAAAATGAAAGAATAAAAGAAAGAATGGGGAAAAAAATTGAAAAAATCAAAATGGACCTCAGGGATATGATAGATAATATGAAACGTCCAAATATAAGACTCATTGGTGTCCCAGAAGGGGAAGAAAAGGGTAAAGGTCTAGGAAGAGTATTCAAAGAAATTGTTGGGGAAAACTTCCCAAATCTTCAAAACAACATAAATACACAAATCATAAATGCTCAGCGAACTCCAAATAGAATAAATCCAAATAAACCCACTCCGAGACATATACTGATCACACTGTCAAACACAGAAGAGAAGGAGCAAGTTCTGAAAGCAGCAAGAGAAAAGCAATTCACCACATACAAAGGAAACAGCATAAGACTAAGTAGTGACTACTCAGCAGCCACCATGGAGGCAAGAAGACAGTGGCACGATATATTTAAAATTCTGAGTGAGAAAAATTTCCATCCAAGAATACTTTATCCAGCAAAGCTTTCCTTCAAATTTGAGAGAGAGCTTAAATTTTTCACAGACAAACAAATGCTGAGAGAATTTGCTAACAAGAGACCTGCCCTACTGGAGATACTAAAGGGAGCTCTACAGACAGAGAAACAAAGACAGGACAGAGAGACTTGGAGAAAGGTTCAGTACTAAAGAGATTCGGTATGGGTACAATAAAGGATATTAATAGAGAGAGGGAAAAATATGGCAAACATAAACCAAAGGATAAGATGGCCAATTCAAGAAATGCCTTCACGGTTATAACGTTGAATGTAAATGGATTAAACTCCCCAATTAAAAGATATAGATTCGCAGAATGGATCAAAAAAAATGAACCATCAATATGTTGCATACAAGAGACTCATCTTAGACACAGGGACACAAAGAAACTGAAAGTGAAAGGATGGAAAAAAATATTTCATGCAAGCTACAGCCAAAAGAAAGCAGGTGTAGCAATATTAATCTCAGATAAAATAGACTTCAAATGCAGGGATGTTTTGAGAGACAAAGAAGGCCACTACATACTAATAAAAGGGGCAATTCAGCAAGAAGAAATAACAATCGTAAATGTCTATGCACCCAATCAAGGTGCCACAAAATACATGAGAGAAACACTGGCAAAACTAAAGGAAGCAATTGATGTTTCCACAATAATTGTGGGAGACTTCAACACATCACTCTCTCCTATAGATAGATCAACCAGACAGAAGACCAATAAGGAAATTGAAAACCTAAACAATCTGATAAATGAATTAGATTTAACAGACATATACAGGACATTACATCCCAAATCACCAGGATACACATACCTTTCTAGTGCTCACGGAACTTTCTCCAGAATAGATCATATGCTGGGACATAAAACAAGCCTCAATAAATTTAAAAAGATTGAAATTATTCAAAGCACATTCTCTGACCACAATGGAATACAATTAGAAGTCAATAACCATCAGAGACTTAGAAAATTCACAAATACCTGGAGGTTAAACAACACACTCCTAAACAATCAGTGGGTTAAAGAAGAAATAGCAAGAGAAATTGCTAAATACATAGAGATGAATGAAAATGAGAACACAACATATCAAAACCTATGGGATGCAGCAAAAGCAGTGCTAAGGGGGAAATTTATAGCACTAAATGCATATATTAAAAAGGAAGAAAGAGCCAAAATCAAAGAACTAATGGATCAACTGAAGAAGCTAGAAAATGAACAGCAAATCAATCCTAAACCAAGTAGAAGAAAAGAAATAACAAGGATTAAAGCAGAAATAAATGACATATTGAACAAAAAAAACAATAGAGAGGATAAATATCACCAAAAGTTGGTTCTTTGAGAAGATCAACAAGATTGACAAGCCCCTAGCTAGACTGACAAAATCCAAAAGAGAGAAGACCCATATAAACAAAATAATGAATGAAAAAGGTGACATAACTGCAGATCCTGAAGAAATTAAAAAAATTATAAGAGGATACTATGAACAACTGTATGACAACAAACTGGATAATGTAGAGGAAATGGACAATTTCCTGGAAACATACGAACAACCTAGACTGACCAGAGAAGAAATAGAAGACCTCAACCAACCCATCACAAGCAAAGAGATCCAATCAGTCATCAAAAATCTTCCCACAAATAAATGCCCAGGGCCAGATGGCTTCACAGGGGAATTCTACCAAACTTTCCAGAAAGAACTGACACCAATCTTACTCAAACTCTTTCAAAACATTGAAAAAAATGGAACACTACCTAACTCATTTTATGAAGCTAACATCAATCTAATACCAAAACCAGGCAAAGATGCTACAAAAAAGGAAAACTACCGGCCAATCTCCCTAATGAATATAGATGCAAAAATCCTCAACAAAATACTTGCAAATCGAATCCAAAGACACATTAAAAAAATCATACACCATGACCAAGTGGGGTTCATTCCAGGCATGCAAGGATGGTTCAACATAAGAAAAACAATCAATGTATTACAACACATTTACAAGTCAAAAGGGAAAAATCAATTGATCATCTCAATAGATGCTGAAAAAGCATTTGACAAAATCCAGCATCCCTTTTTGATAAAAACACTTCAAAAGGTAGGAATTGAAGGAAACTTCCTCAACATGATAAAGAGCATATATGAAAAACCCACAGCCAACATTGTGCTGGAAGTGCTAGCCAGGGCAATCCGGCAAGACAAAGAAATAAAAGGCATCCAAATTGGAAAAGAAGAAGTAAAACTGTCATTGTTTGCAGATGATATGATCGTATATCTAGAAAACCCTGAGAAATCAACGATACACCTACTAGAGCTAATAAAAAAATTTAGCAAAGTAGCGGGATACAAGATTAATGCACATAAGTCAGTAATGTTTCTATATGCTAGAAATGAACAAACTGAAGAGACACTCAAGAAAAAGATACCATTTTCAATAGCAACTAAAAAAATCAAGTACCTAGGAATAAACTTAACCAAAGATGTAAAAGACCTATACAAAGAAAACTACATAACTCTACTAAAAGAAATAGAAGGGGACCTTAAAAGATGGAAAAATATTCCATGTTCGTGGATAGGAAGGCTAAATGTCATTAAGATTTCAATTCTACGCAAACTCATCTACAGATTCAATGCAATCCCAATCAAAATTCCAACAACCTACTTTGCAGACTTGGAAAAGCTAGTTATCAAATTTATTTGGAAAGGGAAGATGCCTCGAATTGCTAAAGACACTCTAAAAAAGAAAAACGAAGTGGGAGGACTTACACTCCCTGACTTTGAAGCTTATTATAAAGCCACAGTTGCCAAAACAGCATTGTACTGGCACAAAGATAGACATATAGATCAATGGAATCAAATTGAGAATTCAGAGATAGACCCTCAGATCTATGGCCGACTGATCTTTGATAAAGCCCCCAAAGTCACTGAACTGAGCCATAATGGTCTTTTCAACAAATGGGGCTGGGAGAGTTGGATATCCATATCCAAAAGAATGAAAGAGGACCCCTACCTCACCCCCTACACAAAAATTAACTCAAAATGGACCAAAGATCTCAATATAAAAGAAAGTACCATAAAACTCCTAGAAGATAATGTAGGAAAACATCTTCAAGACCTTGTATTAGGCGGCCACTTCCTAGACTTTACACCCAAAGCACAAGCAACAAAAGAGAAAATAGATAAATGGGAACTCCTCAAGCTTAGAAGTTTCTGCACCTCAAAGGAATTTCTCAAAAAGGTAAAGAGGCAGCCAACTCAATGGGAAAAAATTTTTGGAAACCATGTATCTGACAAAAGACTGATATCTTGCATATACAAAGAAATCCTACAACTCAATGACAATAGTACAGACAGCCCAATTATAAAATGGGCAAAAGATATGAAAAGACAGTTCTCTGAAGAGGAAATACAAATGGCCAAGAAACACATGAAAAAATGTTCAGCTTCACTAGCTATTAGAGAGATGCAAATTAAAACCACAATGAGATACCATCTAACACCGGTTAGAATGGCTGCCATTAAACAAACAGGAAACTACAAATGCTGGAGGGGATGTGGAGAAATTGGAACTCTTATTCATTGTTGGTGGGACTGTATAATGGTTCAGCCACTCTGGAAGTCAGTCTGGAAGTACCTTAGAAAACTAGATATAGAGCTACCATTCGATCCAGCGATTGCACTTCTTGGTATATACCCGGAAGATCGGAAAGCAGTGACACGAACAGATATCTGCACGCCAATGTTCATAGCAGCATTATTCACAATTGCCAAGTGATGGAAACAACCCAAATGTCCTTCAACAGATGAGTGGATAAATAAAATGTGGTATATACACACGATGGAATACTACGCGGCAGTAAGAAGGAACGATCTCGTGAAACATATGACAACATGGATGAACCTTGAAGACATAATGCTGAGCGAAATAAGCCAGGCACAAAAAGAGAAATATTATATGCTACCACTAATGTGAACTTTGAAAAATGTAAAACAAATGGTTTATAATGTAGAATGTAGGGGAACTAGCAGTAGAGAGCAATTAAGGAAGGAGGAACAATAATCCAAGAAGAACAGATAAGCTATTTAACGTTCTGGGGATGCCCAGAAATGACTATGGTCTGTTAATTTCTGATGGATATAGTAGGAACAAGTTCACAGAAATGTTGCTATATTATGTAACTTTCTTGGGGTAAAGTAGGAACATGTTGGAAGTTAAGCAGTTATCTTAGGTTAGTTGTCTTTTTCTTACCCCCTTGTTATGATCTCTTTGAAATGTTCTTTTATTGTATGTTTGTTTTCTTTTTAACTTTTTTTTTCATACAGTTGATTTAAAAAAGAAGGGAAAGTTAAAAAAAAAAAAAAAAAAGAAAAACAAGGAAAAAAAAAAAAAGATGTAGTGCCCCCTTGAGGAGCCTGTGGAGAATGCAGGGGTATTCGCCTACCCCACCTCCATGGTTGCTAACATGACCACAGACATAGGGGACTGGTGGTTTGATGGGTTGAGCCCTCTACCATAAGTTTTACCCTTGGGAAGACGGTTGCTGCAAAGGAGAGGCTAGGCCTCCCTATATTTGTGCCTAAGAGTCTCCTCCTGAATGCCTCTTTGTTGCTCAGATGTGGCCCTCTCTCTCTGGCTAAGCCAACTTGAAAGGTGAAATCACTGCCCTCCCCCCTACGTGGGATCAGACACCCAGGGGAGTGAATCTCCCTGGCAACGTGGAATATGACTCCCGGGGAGGAATGTAGACCCGGCATCGTGGGACGGAGAACATCTTCTTGACCAAAAGGGGGATGTGAAAGGAAATGAAATAAGCTTCAGTGGCAGAGAGATTCCTAAACGAGCCGAGAGATCACTCTGGTGCGCACTCTTACGCACACTTTAGACAAGCCTTTTTAGGTTCTAAAGAATTGGGGTAGCTGGTGGTGGATACCTGAAACTATCAAACTACAACCCAGAACCCATGAATCTCAAAGACAGTTCTATAAAAATGTAGCTTATGAGGGGTGACAATGGGATTGGGAAAGCCATAAGGACCAAACTCCACTTTGTCTAGTTTATGGATGGATGTGTAGAAAAGTAGGGGAAGGAAACAAACAGACAAAGGTACCCAGTGTTCTTTTTTACTTCAATTGCTCTTTTTCACTCTAATTATTATTCTTGTTATTTTTGTGTGTGTGCTAATGAAGGTGTCAGGGATTGATTTAGGTGATGAATGTACAACTATGTAATGGTACTGTAAACAATCGAAAGTACAATTTGTTTTGTATGACTGCGTGGTATGTGAATATATCTCAATAAAATGATGATAAAAAAAAAAGAGTTAATAGGTAAAGTGCTAGCTTATTTTATCAGTAAACCTGTATAAATTTAGGGAGAACATGCCCAAGTAAAATAAAATTGTAGGCTTGTATTGCAGTTAACATGATAGTTCAAAGGACCTAGTTACTTTAGGGGATGGTTTCCAGATATATTGCTTCTCTCAGTTTAACTTTTATCAGTATTCCAATGAGATATATTATGAATAATTTCTGAAACAGTTTTCTGGGGCAGGGAGGACTTGTTTAAAACCATGACTTAGCTATGGGCTTATAAACACAGGTAGCATTGTTCCAAATTGTTTCCTTTTTCTTTCATTGAAGGTTAAAAAAGTTTTTCTTTCTACAGCATCCCCAAATTATGAATAATTTTAGAAGCATATTGAGGAGGGTGAGGCAAGATGGTAGAGTGGTGAGGCGTGGAATTTAGTCACTCCTGTATGGCAGCTGGTAATTACCCAGGAACTGTATGAAACAGTGACAAGTCACGCATCATACACAAGTTTGGAAAAAGTGGAAAAGCTGAGATTGCAGCAAAATCTCTAGGTTCTCCTGACCAGGGGCTGGGCTCCCCTCCCTGCCCAGACCACATGGATGGATGGACTGTCTTGCAGCTGGCTCCCTGAAAGGGAAAATAAAAAAAAAACAAAAACAAAACAAAACAACAACAACAAAAATAACACAATGTACTGAGAGCAAGAAGAGGGGCTCAACCTAGCCTCAACCACAGAATTAATTAACTTTTGGAGCTGGAGGTGCTAGACAAGGGCTGGACTCTGGGAAGTGAGGCATATAAAAGCTGACACCCTTTCCTTGGCTCCAAAAGGTTTGCTTTTTGTTTTTGTTTTTGTTTTTTTCTTCATTTTGTCCCTTCTCCTTTCTCACTGAATCCTTATCTTTTTACACTTCAGTAGCCCCCAGCAAGGGCAGAATTGAAGCTGTTAGAGAGTAATTAACCAGATATTAGCCCAAAGCACATCTTTAAACACTCTATTCTGACACAAAATTCCAGGCTGGGGAAGGGCTTTAAAAAGGGTCTTCTTTTTTTTTTTAATTTATTTAAAAGTAACATATGGGACTCAAAAATTTAAAGTAACATATGTGGTTATTTTCTATCAGACAGCACAACTTGAAGGTCTAGGCAAGTCTTGGGGGGAGACACAGTACCCAGAACTTCTATGAATTCCAGATTCATTTCTGAAGAAAGGCTCCACCCAAGTCTTTAATTGGCAACTCAGGTTGACCAAGGAATTAAGCTGTAGTTGCCCCAAAGAGGAGAGGGGATACGGGAATAGTGCCCCTGGGAGACAGCTGGAGTTCCTAGGATTGGGAGAGTGGAGGGAGGTCCAGCTTAGTTGGCAGACCTTCTTCTGGGAACTCAGACCCCAGGGGCTGGAAATCAGAAACCAGTTTCAGTCAGCCACACCCCTGACAGAAACAGAGTCACAAGGACAACTAAAGGCACTGAACCTCCTTACACTGCTAGGGGAGCTATGGGCTGACAAGCATCACCTTCTGGACAGGATAGGGAAAACACCAAGTCCATTCTCAGGAAAATTCCATATCCTCCTTCTGAGACCAGGGTCTGTCTAGACTGGGAAAACCTGACTTGGATCAACCATGTCTGAGGAGACCCTCTGACAAAAAGGCTGCATAGAGGCAGGGCAAGAAATAGAAAAACAAGAGGTGAAAAATTCTGATCAATTAAATAGAACTTAAGTTAGAGGTCTAGAATAGTTTGAACCGAACACCAAAGGTTAGAGAACAAAGCCAACCAACAAGAAAACCCCTAGGTAAAAGACTGAAAATCAGCTCCAGAATAAATTAATCAAGGAAAACACATGCCTAGACAACTTAAGATAATGAGCCATACTAGGAAACACAAAAATATGGACCTGACAAAGCAACAAACCAACAGTTCAACTGAGTTGAGGCTACTAATGCTAAATCAATTCAATAAGTTGAGGGAAGATATGGCAAAAGAGATGCAGGATATAAAGAAGACACTGGATGACCATAAAGAAGAATTCATAAACTTGAAAAAACAAACGGCAGAACTTATAGGAAAGAAGGGCACAATAGAGGAGATGAAAAACACAATGGAGGGACACAACAGTAGATTTGAACAGGCAGAAGAAAGGATCAGTGAACCAGAAGACAAGATGTTTGAATTCATACACACGAAAGAACAGATGGTGAAAAGCATGGAAAAAATATGAGCAGGAACTTAGGGAACTGAGTGACAACATAAAGCATATGAATAAAAGTGTTATGGGTATCCCAGAGGGGAAAGGGGGCAGAAAGAATAATACAAGAAATATTCACTGAAAATTTCCCAGCTCTTATGAAAGACAGAAAATTACAGATTCAAGAAATACAGCCCCCAAATAGAGTAGATCCAAATAGACCTACTCCAAGACACTTCTGATTGGATTGTCCAATGTCAAAGACAAAGAGAGAATTCTGAAAGCAGCAAGAAAAAAGCAATCTATCGCATACAAGGTGTTCTAGTTTGCTAATGCTGCCAGAATGCAAAACACCAGAAAAGGATTGGCTTTTATAAAAGGGGTTTATTTGGTTACACAGTTACAGTCTTAAGGCCATAAACTGTCCAAGGTAATGCATCAACAATTGGGTACCTTCACTGGAGGATGGCCAATGGTGTCTGGAAAACCTCTGTTAGCTGGGAAGGCATATGGCTCGCTTCTGCTCCGGAGTTCTAGTTTCAAAATGACTTTCTCCCAGGATGTTCCTCTCTAGGCTTCAGCTTCTCTCCAAAATGTCACTCTCAGTTGCGCTTGGGGTGTTTGTCCTTTCTTAGCTTCTCCAGAGCAAAAGTCTGCTTTCAAAGACTGTCTCCAAAATGTCTCTGTAAACTGCAGTTCCTCTCTCAGCTCCTGTGCTTTCTTCAAAATGTCCCTCTTGGCTGTAGCTCCTCTTCAAAATGTCACTCTCAGCTGCACTGAGTCCCTTCTGTTCACCAGCTCATTTATGTGCCTCTAATGATTTAATTTAGACCCACACTGAATGGTGGGTAACACCTCTGTGGAAATTATCGAGAGTCATCACCCACAGTTGGGTGGGGCATATCTCCATGGAAACACACAAAGAATTACAATCTAATTAACACTGATAGGTCCACCCACACAAGATTACATCAAAGATAATGGCATTTGGGGGGACATAATACATTCAAACTGGCACACAGGGGAAGCTTGATACGACAATATACAGATTTCTCCACAGAAACCATGGAGGCAAGAAGACAGTGGTATGATATATTTAAGATACTGAAAGGGAAAAAATGCCAACCAAGAATTCTATATCCAGCAAAATTGTCCTTCAAAATGAGGGAGAGATTAAAATATTTTCAGACAAATAGACACTGAAAGAGTTGTGAATAAGAGACCAGTGCTACAAGAAATACTAAAGGTAGTGCTATAGGCTGATAGGAAAAGACAGGAGAGAAAAGCTTGGAGAAGAGTGTAGAAATGAAGATTATCAGGAAAGGTAAAATAAGAGAGAGGAAAAAATAAGATATGATTTATTATATAGATCCAGGATGGATAGCATAATATTGTGTGATGGTAGCACAATATTATAAGTACATTGAACAAAGATATCTGTGGGTAATGCTGAAAGATTTGGGATAGGGGAATGTATGTCACCAGAAGGAAAGATAGATGATAAAGACTGGGACTGTGTAACTTAGCAAAACTGGAGTGGCCAAAGACTTTAACTAAATGTACAAATATAAATTTTGTTTTACATGTGGGAGAACAAATGAATGTCAACCATGCAGAGTGCTGAAAAAGGGATGGTAGTGGGGAAAAAAACATAATCAAAGCAAACTGGAGTCTATAGTCAACAGTAATATTGTAATATGCTTCCATTAAATGTAACAAAGGCAATATACCAAAGTTAAATGTGTATGTGGGGGCATATAAGGGAGGGATATGGGATTCTTGGTAGTGGTGGTGTTGTCTATCCTTACTATTATATTGTATTGTATGATGTTTTTATTTTTCTTTCTATTATCTTTTTTATTATTCACCAAAAGACTTTTTTTCATGGTAATCAATATGGTCAAGTTCTGACTGTGGTGACAAATGTACAACTATATGATGATACAATGGACAACTGAGTGTACACTCTGGATAATTGTATAGTGTGTGAATATATCTCCATAAAACTATAGGAAAAATATAAATAGGGATAAACATGCTGGAGAAGATATGGACAAAGGGATGTACCTATTTACTGTTAATGAAGAGGCAGAAGGTATAGCCTCTCTGGAGGTCAGTCAAATCTATTCCTGAACTGTAATGGCTATCTCCAAACTCTGAGATGCTGATCCCTTGGTGTATAAACTGATTGGTCTCTGGAACATTGGATATCTGTGTGACACCTGAAACCCAGAGCTAGAGCTTGGCAGATATGAATGTCAGTATTAGTGCATACAGCAACAGTTACAAAAACTGAAAAAGAGTCCAGACTTCAACTAGAGATATGAATGAAGCAGATCTTGTTAAGACTAGGGCAAATCGGACCAAAGGATAAAGGTTGAGACTGTATTTTAAAACTTCCACTTCCATGTGAAACCAAGAGAAGAGATGCCTATTTGGTGAAGGATCTTTATTTTTTAAATAACATAACTTCTACAGTCAGCTGGTTCAAATACCATAATTACATGGAACTTTGAATAGGAAGTGAGATAAGGTAGGTTTGTATGGTTAGAGTGAAATAGTGACACATCCCAAAGCAATCTGGGCAGAGAATAAAAATATGTATGCAGGGCCCCCCCTGAGGAGCTGGGGGAAAATGAGGAGGTGTTGGACTTCCTCACCTGGATTGTTGCTGATGTTCTCACAAAAATTGAGGACTGGTGGTTTGATAAGCTGAGCCCTATATCTTGGGTCTTGCCCTTGAGAGGCTCATTACTGCAAAGGAGAGGGTAAGCCTGCTTGTAATTGTGCCTAAGAGTCTCCCCCTGAGTACCTCTTTGTTGCTCATATGTGGCCTTCTAGCTCTAGCTAACTCAACTTGGCAGGTGAACTCACTGCCCTCCCCTCATGTGTGGGACCTGACTCCCAGGGATGTAAATCTCCCTGGCAATGCAGGATATGACTTCTGATGATGAATCTGGACCCAACATTGTGGGACTGAGAACATGTTCTTGACCAAAAGGGGGATGCTAAATGAAACAAAACAAAGTTTCAGCGGCTGAGAGATTTTGAATGGAGTCAAGAGGTCACTCTGGAGGACATTCTTACACACTATATAGATAACCCTTTTTAAGTTTTAATGTATTGGAATAGCTAGAAGTAAATACCTGAAACTATCAAACTCCAAGCCAGTAGCTTGGACTCTTGAGGACAATTGTATAGCAATGTAGCTTACAATGGGTGACAGTGTGATTGCACTCCCTTTATCCAGTGTATGGATGAATGTGTAGAAAAATGGGGTCAAAAACTAAATAAAAAATAGGGTGGGGGGGAATGATTTGGGTGTGCTTTTTTACTTTTATTTCTTACTTTTATTCTGATTCTTTCCGGTGTAAGGAAAATGTTCAAAAATAGAATGGGGTGATGAATCCATAACTATATGATGGTACTATGAAGAGTTGATTGTACACCATGGATGATTGTATGGTATGTGAATATAACTGAATAAAACTGAATTTAACTTAAAAAAAAGCATATTGACTATAAGGCTATAAAAAATATACTATAAATATTTATTTTGGCCCAATCATAACCCAGGAAAACTTTTCCATAGCTCTCAAGGACATTTTCCTTTTACCTTTTGGACCTTTTGAAATATGGCAATTGGATTTTATTCAATTACTCCCATCCCAAGTCTATAAATATGTTTTAATAATGATTTATCTATTGAGGCTACTGCTGCAAATATATTATTAGAAAAAATTATTGTAAATTGGGGAATTCCCTCAGGACAAACATGGCCTATTCCACAACATTCCCCTTGGTCTATCATTTCTAATCTCCAGGCCCAGTAAAAAAAAATTCTAAATCAAACTCCTACTTCCCCCATTTTCCAGGATTTAGCCCTTCTCCCAAGCTGCCTTAACTGGTTCATTCATATTCAGTCAATGTTTAGGAGACCCTGGGGACAGGGATAAGTGAGACAGAAGGAATGTGGCCTGGTCTGTTGAATTTGGCTTTAAAGTTTCCAAATGAGGCTGCTGGGATTTAAGACAGATAAGGTAACCCTAGTGTTGCCCAGAGACTCTATGCTCTCCTTTTATTGTTTCCAATTGTCAGATCTATTTCACCTAAAGATATGATGCAGACAATTGGAAAAGTGTCTGCTTTTGCCTTGGTCAGCCCTAGCAGTTACATTGAAAGACACTGCTTTCTTACAGGGCAAAGAGCATGAGGGATGATGAGGTGAGGCTGGTGCTGCTTTTGGGAAGTTCTAAGAGGTTTCTTTCCAATGTCCAGGCTGTTTACAGCATTTATAATTACTAGCACCCTGAACCCTGGTGCTAGATGGTTTATTGGTGCTTATTTAGCTGCTCTTTAGCTTGGGAGGATTTATTTTTCTGTTTTTTTTTTTCCTCAAATAGTTTTGCCTATCCAGATTTCTGCATGACATTCACCAGCAATGCTGTAACTTAACTGGTAAAGGTTTGAGTATTCAGGCTCATAAATTTGAATGATAAGATTGAATTCTCATGCAAAACTCACTGTTTTCCATAGGATATGAGAAATCTCATCATTATAGAAGGGGAGTTAGGCTAAGCTAGGACAGCAAGGAGGAAGACAGGAGGAGTTTAAAGAGTATTTGAAGCATGGCTTTTTTAAGTTTCTGAAACCCAGTACATATGTATGTGTGTGTGCATGTGTATGTGTGTGTGTGTGTGTGTGTATACATGCATATATCTGTATATCTATATGAATATGCATAGGTATAGGTATAGATATATGTATAGGTATATGTATAGCTATAGGTATAGGTATATGTATATTTATATACATGCTTATTTATCTTTAAGCAATTTGAATAGAGCTCCCCTAAGAAGTTTTTATTTGATAATTTTCTATTACTATCCAGAGGTAGGAAAATATACATCAAACAAACAGACACAATTAGAAAGCCTGTGGCTTCAATTAAAAGTATTTTTAGCCATGAATCAGACACAAAAACACATAAACATAAAAACTTATCAGTTTAAACCATAGTTTTGTAATTTTTTCTGTAAATTCTCATTCTGATACAAAGACATGAAAAGTTGAACATATGAGATTTAATTCTATTTCTCTACTCTTTTACAATATATACCTAATTGGAACACAGCCTTATAGTTAAGAGATCCATTTTTCTGGCCACTGTTCCCCAGATTCTAGTTTATATTGTGGCCAGGCTGTGTTACAAAAGAATATCACCTTTTTCTTTTTTTATTGATTCATAACTAAATATAGACCAATTATCCAAAATTCATTTCAAAGGACAGAAGTCAGATGCACTTTTAACACTATTATCTGGTACCAACAGAAGATTTCCCAGGGTTAGCTTGGCCTAATAGGACTTGAACCTGATTTCTAAACCTTGTAAGCTTACCCAGAACCAGAAGCAAAAACTGTGAGTACTTTCTGTATCTAATTCTCATAAATCTTGGGGCTTTTTCCCAATAACAAATTCTAGGGAGGACTCAAATCCACAATCCTAGCAGATGGGGACATGAACCACTTTAGGCAGACATGGCACTAGGGTGGGACTCAAACCTACAATCCTAGCCAACAAGCTTTGACAAGAGACTCAGCCCAGTTACTCACTCAGAAGATGTCTGTTACTAGAACTGTTTCTCTTCTTGAAATTAGATTGTGCCAAAGGGTCTGTGACACCAGAAGGAACAAAAGAATATCACAATCATCCAGCCTCTAAACAAACAGGTCTAGGTGGCCACTAATCCTAAGAATTCCATCCTGCTGGGGCCACAGGGCCTAAGTCAAGGGGTCCTGAGATGCTTATCATTCCAGTGGAGTCACCAAATTGTTACTGAGCAAGTAGGCTTGTTGCCTGATGCACAAAAGCCAATATTAAGACAGCAGGATTTTGAGAAAAGAAAGAATTTATTTATTGCAAGCCCGGCAAGAGGATGGGAGATAAGACTCAAATCTGTCTTACTGAGCTGAGGAGGTTTATTTTATTTATGCAATTTGGAAAGGGTTGGTCTAGGGGGGTGATTCAAATCAGGATGAGATGAAGCAGGTCAGAAGGCTGGGTTAAGTGGAGCATGCACTGTTACAAATCATGCTTGATAGTAACATAACATGTTAAAAATTGGCAGTCTTGACAAGATGAGAGGTGTGTTTTTTTAGTATTATAATTAAACATAGGTAAATTTAGGTCAAAGTTTTATCCTTTTGCACATGCTCTAGTCTCCAGTCTCCAGATTCAGTTGGAACTGGTCATGACTAATTTCTACAGGGAAAGAAGGATACAGGAATTAAGTTTTCAGTGAAGAAAGTCACTTATTAATAAGAATGAGTAGGTGGACCTCAAGCAAGGAAAGGAGGAGTTAGGAAATGGGCTTCCTAGCAGCTGGTATCAGGCCTCCTAGTAGAGGCAGCTAGAAAGAGAGCGATGAGAGAGAGAGAATAATAGATAAAATGGGTTAAAATATTAATAATAGATTAATTTGAATAAAAGTCATACAGATATTCTTTTTACTATTTCTATTTTTGTGGCTTTCTGTAAGTTTGAAATTATTCACAAACTAAAAGTAGAAAAATGCATGTTGTCCAAAATGCACTTTAAAGAAATGAGGAATGCATCTCTAAAAAGAACAAGAGTTAGACAATTTTTTAAAATTAATTTTAAAATGGTTTAAAATCTTTGCAAGTCCACACACAACATCCCAAAACGCATTTCAGAAATAAGTCTTAGATGATTAGTTGGATGAGTTGGATTTTATATCTATTAAAACCACCTTCTTTAAAACATGCCAGAGCAGGAGGTTGTGAAATTGGTAGGACCTGGTTCAAAAGTAATCCATGTCCTTGTATGCATTCCAAATAAGCAAGATCAAAAAAGTAAGCAGAGAGAGCAAACTGTTCTTTTAAGTCTTTGACATCCTTGACCCTCAAAAATAGCCGAGTTTTAAGGGGTAAGATAGTACCCATAACGTTGAATTTACTACAGCTCTGAAAAAGTAAGATGCTATAGAAATGTCCAAAATGAATCTGCCCTCCTACTTCAGCTAAAAATTATTAGAAAAGTGTTTTGCATTTTTAACATTATGATATATGACAGGGAAAGACAATTTTTAAAATCTGTCTGAGATTGTTTTATTATGACACCTGATAAATTATATTTCATCCACTTCTATAATTTATAGTTCAAATTACAAATGGACATTTGTAATTAATATGTACAGTCATCCTATTGAGGCCATTTGGGATCTGGTGGTTCTTAATTTTTTCTTGATTACCTCTTCAGTTAGGTCATTGCTAGTGTATAGGAACATTACTGACTTATGTGCATTAATCTTGTATCCTGCCTGTTCCAGTTTGCTAATGCTGCTGGAATACAAAACACCAGAAATGGATTGGCTTTTATAAAAGGGTGTTAATTTGGTTACATGGTTACAGTCCTAAGGCCATAAAGTGTCCAAGGTAACACATCAACAGTTGGGTACATTCACTGGAGGATGGCCAATGACATCCAGAAAACCTCTGTTAGCTGGGAAGGCATGTGTCTGCTGTGTGTGTGCTCTGGAGCCCTGGGTTCAAAATGGCTTTCTCCCAGGACATTCCTCCCTGGGCTTCAGCTCCTTAAAAATGTCACTCTTAATTGCTCTTGGGGTGTTTGTCCTCTCTTAGCTTCTCCAGAGCAAAAGTCTATTTTCAAAGGCCATCTCCAAATGTCTCTGTAAGCTGAAGCTCCCTTCTCATCTCCCATGCATTCTTCAAAGTGCCCCTCCTGGCTGTAGCAAGCTTGCTCCTTCTGTCTGAGCTTATAGAGTGCTCTAGGAAACTAATCATGATGAATGGGCAGAGCCATATGTCCATGGAAATTATATAATGAGAGTTATCACCTACAGTTGGGTGGGTCATATCTCCATGGAAACACTCAATCAAAGAATTACAATCTAATTGACACTAATAAGTCTTCCTGCAGAAGATTGCAGCAAAGATAGTGGCATTTTGGAGTACATAATACATTCAAAACAGCACATTCCACCTCCTGGATTCCAAAATGACATGATCTTTCCATATACAAAATATATTCATCCCATCACAATATCATAAAAACTTAAATCATTTCAGTAACAATAGGTAAGTACAAGATCCCATCAAAATCAGTTACAGGTGTGGTCTGTCCAAAAGAAAAATTCCCCTCTGGCTTTGGACCTGTGAAACTCAGAACAGGTTATCTGCTTCCAATATACAAAGGAGGGACATTCATGGGATAAACATTTCCATTGCCATAAGGAGAAACAGTGAGGAAAACAGGATTTAAGGGACCGAAATAGTTCCTAAAACCTGCAGGGCAAATTCCTTAGACTTCAAAGGCTGAGAGTCATTTACCCTTGGGGCTTGAGAGAGTGGGAGTCCAACCCTTTCCGCCTTCATGGCAGCCCTTTTCTCTCCAAATTCTGGGGTGAGTGCTCCAACATATCCACACATTGGGGAGCCCACCTTCTTGGCCCACCCTCCTCAAACTTTGGGGCATCACCCAGATTCTCTTCCATCTCTGGGGCACATGCTCAACCCCTTCAGAACATTGGGGGTGGTAGTCAGACTCTTCTCAATCCACTGGGAATGTGCTCCACCCTCTCTGAGGCCTGGGGTGGAAACACTCTTCCTGAGCATCGAGGCAGAATGCCCTTTCCATGCCTGTGCGCTGCTCCATTCTCCCTGCCCAAGATTTCTTGACTCCAGACATCAATCTCCATGGCTCTGTCTTTGAAGAAACTTTTCCTTCAATCTATCCCTTCTCCAGTTCAGACCAGCAGTGTCTCCATCTAAATAGATCTCATAAATTCTTGTTGGCTTGGCATGAAGTTCACTGGGGACAAAACCATCAGACAACAGGAGTTTCCATAAATCCTTTCTGTATAAATCCATCTCCAAACCTGGCTTGTACTAAAATGGCAGCCAGTTTCCATGTTTGGTTAAATCCTCATGTTGGGCTGTAGCTTCTGGGGTTCCACCTCTTGGAAGCCCAGAATTTTCCAAACCATCAGTTTCTGGTTTCTTTGAATCCAAGAGTTCAGTTCTAAGTTTATCTCTCTCTGCTCGCATTTTACTATAAGCTGCAAGGAGAAGCCACGCTATGTCTACAACTTCTAGTTTCAAAATCTCATCAGCCAAGTATCCCAGCTCATTGCTCTCAAATTCTTCCTTCCACCTGTTACTTGGACTCAAGGTTGCCAAATTCTCTGCCACTTTAAAATAAAGATTGCCTTTCTTACAGTTCACAACAATTCATTCATCATTTCTGCTCAAGTCCTCATCAGAAGTATCTTTAGAGTCCATATTTCTACCAACAGTCTCTTCAAAGCACTTGAGGCCTTTTCTGTCAAGTTCCACACAATTCTTCCAGAATCTTCCCCCTATCAATTTAATAAGTTGTTCCAGCATGTTTGGTATTTGCATACTCGGCAGCACCCCACTTCTCTGGTACCAAAATCAGTTCTGGTTTGCTAATGCTGCTGGAAATGGATTGGCTTTTATGAAAGAGGGTTAATTTTGTTACACAGGCCATAAGATGTCCAAGGTAACATATCAACAATTGGGTACCTTCAATGGAGGATGGCCAATGACATCCAGAAAACCTCTGTTAGCTGGGAAGGCATGTGACAGGCATCTGCTCCAGAGTTCTGGTTTCAAAATGGCTTTCTCCCAGGATGTTCCTCCCTAGGCTTCAGCTCCTCAAAAATGTCACTCTTAACTGCTCTCAGGGCATTTGTCCCCTCTTAGCTTCTCTGTAGCAAAAGTCTGCTTTCAAATATCATCTCCAAATATCTCTGTAAGCTGAAGCTCCTCTCTCCCCTCCTGTGCATTCTTCAAAGTATCCCTCCTGGCTGTAGCAAACTCACTCTTTCTGTCTGAGCTTACCTAGTGCTCTGGTAAACTAATCATGCTGAATGGGTGGGGCCATATGCCAATGGAACTTACCCAGAGTTATCACCTACAGTTGGGTAGGTCACATCTCCATGGAAACACTCAAAGAATTACAATCTAATCAACACTAATAAGTCTGCCCACATAAGATTGCACCAAAGATAATGGCATTTTGGAGTACATAATAGATTGGAACCAGCACACTGCCACTCTGCTGAATTTGTTATTACCTCAAGTATCTTTGTCTTCAATTTCTCAGGATTTTCCAAATGTGAGATCATTTCATTTGCAAATAATGACAGTTCTACTTCTTCCTTTCTAATTTGGAAGCCTTTTATTTCTTTGTCTGGTAGATTTCTCTGGCTAGCACTTATAGCAAAATATTGAATAATAGTGGTGACAGCAGGCATCCTTGTCTCATTCCTGATCTTAGAGGGAAGGCTTTCAGTCTCTCACCATTGAGTTCTATGCTGGCTGTGGGATTTTCATATATGCCCTTTATCACATTAAGGAAGTTTCCTTCAATTCCTACCTTTTGGAGTGTTTTTATCAAAAAAGGATGCTGAATTGTGCCAAATGCTTTTTCCGCATCTATTGAGATGATCATTTGATTTTTCCCTGTTGATTTGTTTATGTGTTGTATTACATTGATTGATTTTCTTATGTTGAACCACCCTTGCATGCCTGGGATGAACCCTACTTGGTCATGGTGTATGATTTTTTTAATGTGTCTTTGGATTCAATTTTCAAGTATTTTGTTGAGAATTTTTGACTCTATATTCATAAGGGAGATTGGCCTGTAGTTTTCCTTTCTTGTAACATGTTTATCTGGTTTTGGTATTAGAGTGATGTTGGCTTCATAAAATAAGTTAGGTAGTGTTTCATTTTCTTCAATTTTTTAAAGAGTTTGAGTAGGATTGGTGTCACTTCTTTTTGGTAAGTTTGGTAAAATTCCCCTATGAAGGCATCTGGCCCTGGGCTTTTATTTGTAGGAAGCTATTTTATGACTGACTGGATCTCTTTACATGTGATTGGTTTGTTGAGGCCTTCTATTTCTTCTCTGGTCAATCTAGGTTCATGTGTTTCCTGCAAATTATCCATTTCCTCTAAATTCTACATTTTGTTGTTGTACAGTTAATAATATCCTCTTATGATTTTTGAAATTTCCTTGTGATCCAGAATGACATGCCCCTCTCATTTCTGATTTTGTTTATTAGGGTCTTCTCTCCTTTTGACTTTGTCAGTCAAGCTGAGGGTTTGTCAAGGACCCAAATTTTGGTTTTATTTGATCTTCCCAAAGAACTAACCTTGGGTTTTATTTAGTCTCATTATTGTTTTGTTGTTGTTGTTGTTCTCCAGCTCATGTATTTCTGCTTTAATCATTATTATTTCTTTTCTTCCATTTGCTTTAGGGTTAGTTTGCTGATCATTCTTTAGCCTCTTCAGTTGTTCATTTAGGTTTTTTGTTTTGGCTCTTTCTTCCTTTTTGATATATGCATTTAGAGCTATAAATTTCCTTCTGAGCACTGCCTTCACTGCATCCCATAGGTTTTGATATGTTGTGTTCTTATTTTCATTCATCTCTAGATATTTACTAATTTCTCTTGCAATTTCTTCTTTGACCCACTGATTGTTTATGGGTGTGTCACTTGTGAAAGATCTGGTTCATTGTTGCTTACTGACTTCTAGTTGAATTCCTTTATTGTCAGAGAACATTCTTTGAATAATTTCAATATTTTTTAGTTTATTAAGACTTTTTTTATGCCCTAGCATATTATTTATTCTGGAAAATGTTCCATGAGTGCTAGAGAAGAATGTATGTCCTGGTACTTTGGGATATAATGATCTATATATGTCTGTTAAGTCTAACTCATTTATCACATTGTTTAAGTTCTCTGTTTCCTTATTGGTCCTCTGTCTAGTTGTTCTATCTATACAAGAGAGTGGTGTATAGAAATGTATATTGCTTTTGCTATGTCTATTGCTTCCTTCAGTTTAGCCAATGTTTTTCTTATGTACTTTGCAGCTCCTTGATTGGGTGCATAAACATTTATGATTGTTATTTCTTCTTGGTGAATTATCCCTTTTATTAATACATAGTGTCCTTCTTTGTCTATTATGATATCTTTGCATAAAGTCTATTTTGTTTGCTATTAGTATAGCTACCCCAGCTTTCTTTTGGTTGCAAATTGTGTGAAATATTTTTTTTTCCATCCTTTCACTTTCATTCCTCTTTGTGTCACAGGGTCTAAGATGAGTCTCCTGTAAACAGCATATCAGTGGGTCATACTTTTAAATCCACCCTACCAGTCTGTATCTTTTAATTGGGGTGTTTAATCAATTCACATTCACAGTTATTACTGTGAAGACTGTGCTAGAATCAGCCATCTTTTCCTTTGGTTTTTAATTATCAAATCTATTTCTCCCCCTTCTCTAATTTTTCTTCTAAGTTATCCTTACTAATATTCTTCAGTTCTGTGCCGTTCTCCAAACCTCTCCCTCCTTTCTTTTTTTTCTCACCTGGTAGAGCTTTCTTTAGTATTTCTTGCAGGGCAGTTCTCCTGTTATCAAATTCTCTCAGCATTTGTATATGAAAATTTTAAGCTCTCTCTCAATTTTGAAGGAGAGCTTTGCTGGATAAAGAATTCTTGAATGGCAATTTTTGTCTTTTAGAATCTTAAATATATCATACCACTACCTTCTCACCTCCATGGTGTCTGCTGAGTAGTCAGTACCTAGTCTTATGTGGTTTCCCTTGTATGTGGTGAATTGCATCTCTCTTGCTGTCTTCAGGACTTTCTACTTCTCTTCAGCATTTGACAATCTGATTAGCATATGTCTCAGAGTGGATCTATTTGGATATATTCTATTTAGAGTTCATTAGGCTTCTTTGATTTGCTTATTTATGTCATTTAGAAGGGTTGGGAAGTTTTCCCCAACTATGTCCTCAAGTACTCTCCCTATCCTTTTAGTCTTCTTTTCTCCTTCTGGGACACCATTGATTCTTATATTTGCATGCTTCATGTTGTCTTTCATTTCCCTGAGATCCATTTCAAATTTTGTTTTATTTCTTTCACCTTTAATTCTTGTGTGTATTCACATTCAATTGTGTTGTCCTCTAATTCACTTATTCTTTCTTCTGCCTCCTCAAATTTGCTGTTGTGTGTCTCTAGCGTATTTTTTATTTGATCTAAGTACACTTTATTTCCATAAGATTTGCTATTTATTTGCTCTTTCAAATTCTTCTTTACACTCTTCTAGACTCCTCATGATATTGTTTATTTATTTAGCCAACCAATTGAAGCTGTTTGGCTATCTGTGTGAACTTCTTTGATTAATTGCTCCAGATTCTGTGTCCCCTCTGGCTTTTTAATTTGGTCATTTGGCTCATCCATATCTACTTGAGTCTTCATATGTTTTGTGATTTTTTGTTGGCTTTGGGGCATTTTCTTATCTCAATATGGTTATTTTGAGATATGCAGGATTATTTGATATGCATAAATATGGTTATTTTGAGATATGCAGGATTATTTGATATGCATAAATTATCTATAATTTGGCAGAGCTATGGCTTGCTGGAGTGCATTTTCCCTGTCTTCCCAACAGATGGAGCTCTTGAGACACCTTTCACTTCAAGCCAGCCTTCGCCCAACTTTGCCTATGTGCTGTACAGGGTCCAAACCAGGTGGAAATCCAATCAGCACACCAGTTCTCCATGTGCACTGTGGGCTGCCAGCCCTGGGATTGGGGAGATGGGGCATGTGCAGCATGGCAGAGAATCTGCTTCAGGGCAAAGTGTGTCTAATAATTCCCAGGCCTCTGAGTCAACCACCCCCATGCTTCAGGGCCATGTGTCTCACCCCTTAGCTCAAATGCACCCATGATCCTGTCCACCATGTGCCCATGAGACTCTGTGGTTGGGAAAGGGCTCCTGGCACTTCTGTGCATGGCACTCACCTTTTGCTTTGTTTTACCCATGCACACTGTGGGTTTCAGTAGAGGAAGAGTAAATGTAGTCACTGTAAGTCCACTGAATCCCAAGTTCCCTCACAGGAGTTCTCAACTGTGGGGCTGTGAAGGGTTATTTTCCAGTCCTGGTTAAACACATTCACTCCAGCCTTTAGGCACAGTCTCTTCACCTCTCCATCCAAGTCCCTACTATGCATTGTTGAGTTCCCTCTCCAGTCAGTCATACCCTGGAATCACAGTTCTGGGTGCCCTCTGCCCTTCTCTAGTCCCTTTCACAGAGGAGAAGTTTGTTCTGCCTCTCCTGTTCTGACATCTTTCTGGAATTTTAAATGTGTTCTTAACAAGAAATATCCTGACAAAATCAACTGTGATCTGAAAGAAGACTTAAAAAGGTCCAAGTCACATGGATACACTTGCACACTGCCCTGAACATCCATATCCCAGGAAAAGTCTGGCTACATAATTAATGAGGCCTAGTGGAAAATTAAAGTGCTGGATCTTTTCTTCATAAAGTAGGAAAAAATGTTGTTTAAAGTACTAAAATATGATACCTTTGGTGGTGGAAGCAGAGATCTTAATACTTTTATTCACCTGAATCATAATTTCAGCTTAAATAGTCCATCTTCCTCATTTTATTATTGAAGAAAAAGACCAGAAAAATTAAATAATTTGTTAATCTTTTTAATTCAACTGTCAAAAAGCTGTTGCTCTCTGAGAAATAAAAGCTTTTCCTTCTCCACCAAATAAATCTTACTTTTCTACAAAAATATATTCACACTTGCCAGATATTGAATCTTTTTTTGAAAATATCAGCATCCTTATTGATGGTATGTTTACATTATTCATAATATTTCTCCACAAATTTGAATGAAATATAATTCATTACTCAAATATGTCCTATCTTTCTGTTTATTGCTTCATTATCCAAATACCTTGAATTATTTTCTGTTCTTTTTAGAAATATAATGCAATGATACACATTACTTTCTGTATGTCTACCCTAATTTAGGTCTATTTTCACTGAAATGTTTCATAAAATTTTAACTCAGTCACTCTTATTATAATTTAAGGTATAAATATATATGTATAATATTACATTTAAAATCCATGTTTATTTAATTTTAAATAGTCTTGAATCAGCAGAGTCACTTTTTATGGCACTATTTTTATTTTTATATAAAATTTTAAAATCTGACCTTCTGTCCCTTATTGATTCAACACTTAACTAATGAGCATCTAGTATTGTAGATACAAAGATCCAAATTAGACAATATGTCAAATTGTTAACAGCTTACATTCTAATGGAGGTGACAGATAATCAGAGTGTAGTGTGACAAGTGGTATAATAGTAATATAAAAAAATCACCAAGAAAGAATGAGGTTGCTGTGACTCACTCCATCCTTGGGGGTACAGAGAGGGAGACTCAAAATGCTTCACATTACATATGACCATTGTATTGAGATTTAAAAAAAAAATAAGTAATAAGAAGTTTCTAGAGTGTTTGTAAGTAATGCTATGATGATGAAGCAGGAAAGACTCCAGTGGTAGAAGACTTTGAATACTGCAAGGAAGTTTAAGTTTATTCTGTATAAGAAGGGTGGTGAAATTTAATTATATGTCAGGTAGAGGAGATAGCACTGCAAAGAAAAGATGTTATGGAAATGTAGACCCTTGTGGACACCAAGAAGGAGCATTATATGGTGAATAGATGTATAGAGAGATGAATAGACAGAGGGATATTGTTCTAGTCTGCTAAAGCTGAAAAACTGCAATATACCAGAAATGGACTGCCTTTTAACAATGGGGATTATTAGCTTACAAGTTTGCAGTTCTGAGGCTGTGAAAGTATTCAAATTAAGGCATCAGTAGGATGAAATCTTCTTCCTGCAGAAAGGCTACTGGTGATCTGGGACTTCTCTGTCACATAGAAGGCACATGATGGCATCTGCCAGTTCTTCTCTCCTGGATTCCATTGCTTTCAGCTTCTGGCTCCTCCATCTGTAACTTTCTTCTGAGCTTCCGTGTGTTTCTCTTTTTTAGCTTCTGTCTCTCTTAGCTTCTCTCTTTTCTCTCTCAGCTTCTCTGGGACTTTCTTCTGTGAGTTTCTCTGAATTTCTCTATGTGTTTTATCCTGTTATAAATGACACTAATAAGAGCATTAAGACCCACCTAAGGCATGTATCAACTAAAATATACTAATCCACGGTCCCACCCACAATAGGTCTACATCCACAGGAATGGATTAAAAGAACATGATCTTTTCTGTGGTACATGCAACTTCAAACCCACCACATGCATATAGGGAATAGATTTCTATGTATATGAGGTTAAAAGAGTAAGTAAAAGTCAATTTAAAGAGGATCTTGTATGACTTGCTAGGGAGTATGGAACTTGTCCTGCAGAAAAAGATAAATCAAAAAATACTTCTATAAAGAGGAATTGGCATGATAATCATAATTTTTACCTTATATATGTGATGCAGCAAGACACACTTGCTCTTTCTGCCCATCTGTTTTCAGTGAAGCTATGATAGATAGTACCCTGTACTTCCTTTGTCTCCCATCAAAAGTGTATCTCAGAGACTCCCAGCTTTGCTTCCTGCAAAGCCATGGTAGCTGCTCTGACAGAGATAACCTCTAAGTATAGGGTAATTAATACTGCTGAAGGAAATCTCAATCAATGGGGCATAGAAGTGAGTGGACAAATGTCCCCAAGGTTTTCATCCACCAGGGATAATTCTGAGGTGTATTCCACATTGTTTTTTAGAGGATGCCAGAATTAATCCCTGGTTCTCCACAGTGATGCCCAGCTCTTTTACTGGTATTTGTGTTCATTCCCTGCCTCACTTTTCTCATTTGCTTACTTTTGCTCTCTGGTACTATAAGCTGCTTGCTTTAGAGTCCACTTTAAGAGGAACTCAGACTGAAAGAATTGACAATGAAAAAAGCTTTAGAAGTTAGACACACAGGATGGAATTTGGAATTATATCACTCACCAGTCAGATGGGTGCAAGGACCTCTCTTTAGGAGGTGACGGGGATGGTGACAACATGCTAAGACTCTGTGGTGAATTGGGATGACAGAAAAACAGAGTCAATGATCCTATGACACCTGAACATTGTGAGAGTAATGGTAATTTTTAGTATTGTGGAGTTGGCAGACTTTTGTTAATTTATTTAGAAGCCATGAAGAATGAGAAAGACATGATCAAGTCAGCCAATGATTAACTCAGGGAAGACTCAGAAGGCCAAAATATTTCCCTAATAGAATTTAAAATACCCTTATTTTTTTAATTCAAAGGGTAGGCTGATCTTAAAATCAGGCTCAGGATATAATTATTAGAGTGAAAGATTGCAAAGAAGACTAAATGCGAAAGTGTAATGAGTCTTCCACGCTAAAGTCATGGCTCTCATAGGGAGGGAAAAAGATGTTGAGAACTGAGATAGAAATATTTGGGTAAGCCTGTGTGAGAACCGTAAGTTCCATACTCCATTGAATCCTTTTGACTGGAAGAAGCCATTCCATTCTCCTTACTAGAAGAGGGCATTTTCTCCTTGCTTGGATTCTATGCAAAGACCTTATGTGTGGTGAATATCTTACAAAAGAAGGCTCTTCTTCCCCAAGATCTGTCCATTGCCCCCAGACCAAAAACCAGGGCAAAGTTTCAGCATAGATTGAGAAAAGAAATACAGACCCTGCTCAGATCATAGATAGCTTTCTTGCCAAAAATGTTTCAACTTCTGTCTAATCTGTATAAGAGGGAACCAGTAAAACTATGAGGATGTGTACTCTGAGAGTATTGGGCTGTGGTGAAAGGGCTGAATACAAAGCAGAATAAGAGAATATTTATTGATACAGGAGAATTCTCCTACTCAGGAATTAACATTATGGCCTGGGCACCTAGGGATGTTCTTAAAACACTTCTGGAATGGTTTTGCAGAATTTGGACAAAATTACAAACAGAAATGAGATGGAAATGACGGAACTTCATTAGCAGAAATGTGTGTAAAGGGTCAGAGGCAAAGGGAGACAGGCAAGTTATAATGTAGGTGGGCAACTAGAGAGCCAATCACTTGTTCTATATTCCCTAAGAAGGCCCAGAGGACAAGCTATTCACTAAGGCCATAGGAACACATAAATGAAGGGAGTATTGGTTTTATTGAGAATATCCATGCTCACTGTGCTTTACCAGCCAAGGTTGATTGTAGCAGGTAGCACATGGAGCTGGAATCCTGTTTCAATGAGTATAATTGGATCTGGACTAGCACATGCCAGGTATTGGCACTTAACCAACGAAGTTAAGCTGGATATATCTAGAAGGCTGATTTGGCAACCAGGGTGTCCAGAACCTGAGGCATCTGTGATGATGACTAATTGACCATAGTGGTCCTAGGGATAAGATAAATTGACTGTCATTTTATAACCAAAAACAGTCTATTGCTTTTCCGTTGTTGAGCTGAAAGCTGATGATAGCCACTTGAAAGGAAAACAGTCATCCCCCATCCACTTTCCTTAGATGAGTCAATTCCAAGAATTAAGTGCCCCTTAAGAATAAAGAAAGCTTTATGTTTCTGAGGAAAGATTCTACAGTGTCACCTCATGTACGTAAAATCAAAATTCCTCAAACCCTCCCTCAAAGAAACCTACAGTCATTTACTAGAGTAACAGTTCACTGGAGAAAAGGAAATAAACAGATTTTTCTAGGGAAGTTTGATTCAGAATGTGAACTGGCACTGGATAAAACCCATGGGCTCTGAATTGCCAGTGTGCCCCCTCTGTTAGGATGAGGAGTTATAGAGGCCAGGTGTTAGAGGGAATTATCATCAAATACATCTCACTGTTTGTGAAACAGCTCTGTAAGCACATCTTCTGGTCACTTCTGTGGTTCCAAGTGTCCAAATTTAGCAACTGGTAGATCCCTCACATTGATTTTCTTGACTGTGGAGTAAGAGATATTATGATAAGAAGGGTCAAGTGAAAGCCCCTAAAACTGCTTCACTTCACCGCCAAGATAAAGTCAGAAACAGTATTACATAGGAACTGCAGAGATTAGTGTCATCATCAAAGATATGAAGTATGTTAGGGTGGTAATCCCCTATTCAGTTCAGGTGTGTGATGCCTGCAAAGCTCAGATGGGTCACGGCAGATGACAGAGAAATACAGTCACCCTAACCGAATGTTAAGACCAATTGCAGCTGTAGTATCAGATGTGGATTCTTATTGAAACAAGGCAAGAAAATCTGCATGTGGCTTGCAACTAATGATATTGAGAATGTGTTCTTCAAACTCCCCATCAATAAAGGAAAAAATAATGTGTTTCTATAGGATAGATAGCAATACAAATTTATTATTTGACACTGACTATGTTAATTCTCCTACTCTCCATATCACAATAGTTAGCAAGGACACTGATTATCTTTAAGTTTCACATAATATTATGCTAGATCACTATACTGATCCATGATGCTAATTGGACCTAGTAAGGATGAAGTTGGCAAGAACTTTGTAATTTTCTATGACTTTAAAACTTACAAAATATTATTCTTTTACAAAACTGATTACATTTCCTTATTATGTATTTGACTTTTTAATCTGCCGTTATGTAATTTTGGCACTTCTTGAGAAGTTAAATAATTTTTAAAAATTTCTAAACATTTATTCCTTAACTATTATTAAATAAGCCCAAGTTCTCCATTGCTTTGCAAATGCCTCCTCAAATATGTTAAATTCATATGTGAACAATTTTCTATTTTGCATGTTTTATCAGTAAAATAAGTTTTAATTTATTAAAATATGTTTAAATTTATGTCCATTGTTCCTTTTATAATACTATTTGATGTTCTTACCTGTTTATGTTTCCATATGTTTATTTTTTCATTATACAGTTCTAAGAAAAATCATGTAGAAGGAAAATTGAATTACTCAATTAATTTGTAAAAATTGAAATCTTTATAATCATTAGATGTTTCTGTACTTATTTTATATAATAAGCTCTTTCTAATTTATATAAACTATGAGTATTTTTCATTGGATTAATCCTTAAACATTTTGTAATCTTACCTTTGTAAAATACTTTGCATTAATTATTAGTATATTTTATTAAGAAACCATCAATGAATAAGGCAAACCAGGAAATGAACCATGGAAAAAATGTCTTGTGCTTTGTATTTAAGTCTAAGCTTTATAAACATATACTTTGGTGTGTGAAAAGGAGAAAAACAGTAATAGTGAGGGATGTTGACATCACACAAGAGAAACAGATGATGAAAGTAAGGGTATTTCACCTGGAGAAGATGAGAAGTTACAAGTTTCTGCTATTGGAAAGTTTGTCATGAGGGCAGAATAGATATTCTGTGGTTATGAGAAATAGAATTGCACCATGAATAGAAATTTCAAGGTAACAGATATTGACACATATTCTAACAAATTCACTTAAAGATGGCATGGACTGCTCTAGTAGGTACTGAATTAGTTTCCTGCCCTTGCAGATATTCAAAGGAGACTGAAATCATTTGTATGGGTGCTTGAGAGACAGATGAGGTATCAATAACATTTTGGATTTCTTCCAATGGTAAATCTTCAATAATGTGAGATTTGGTGTATTTTATTTATTCCTCACTTTGATGTTCTTTTAATCCCATATAAAAAATTTATGATCTTAAGAAATATGGCAGCTCATCATTCCCATGACTACATTGCTTCACTCTTAGTTCAGTGGGCATTTTGTTGGCAGATGTAAAATTGACCTGCAATTTAGGAGATCTTTTGAGAACAAAGATTTGACTTAAATTCCATCAGGGTTTGTTTTAAAGCTAATGGTTTCAGCTGATGCCTTATGGATTTGATTCATATTGTTAAATGCTTTCATACAAGTTGGAAAAGCTAACTTTACATTCTTTTGCTTGTGAGTAAAATAAGTTCCCCAAGACAAAAACCAAGAAGAGTGACTGACCTAACTCAGCTTTTGTGCCTTTATTTGTTGAGGAAGTTGAAAAGTGTCAAATAAATAGGCTGGGTTGACACTTTGGGTAATTTGTTCACTTCTCTTTGTTTGGTCCCTCTTCTCAGCACTGCCAAGCCTGTTGCCATGCAGGCAAACTTGACTGTTTGCTGGTAAATTATCACTTTTTGGAAACTGAGCTAACATTAGGTCCAGTCCTCATTTAAAAGTAAACGTTCAGTCAAATGTAAATATGTAACACCCATTCCTATTTGTGTTTCGGTTGGGTGGTTTAAATGGTTTGCAATTTTTGTTTTCCTTACATACAAAATCATCTGACTCTCTTTTTTTAGCCTTAAACATGAAACTGATAACTTCTATTCCTTTGAAAACACATAGAACAATCTGGAATCTCTTGGCACTGATTTTAAGAAAACACTTATTTTTATAACTACCATTCACTCATACATTTCCAAGGATTTCTCTTGGTGGCACAGTGAACAGAACAAAACATGTATCAGCTCTTGCTAAATAAGATCCAAGCATCTGTTGAAGTCCTATATTCTAGGTCCTATATTGGCTTCTGGGGTTAAAGAATGAATCCAGTTTGGCATCTTACATAATTTGTTTACACAGTACTGGGGGAGAAAATATAGAAGCATAATTTATTCTCATTTAAAACAAAGCATAAGTGGCACAGGAGAGGGGCAAAGTGCCATAAGAGTTTCTGAGAGGTGGTGAGCACCTGGAATTGAGGAAGATTTGTGAACCCAAAAGGTGAACAGGATTTGAACCAGGAAAACAAAATGAAGAAAGAAAATCAAGATGTAATAACAAGTACATAGTTTTTCTTTCTAAGTGAATCAAAATGCTCTAATGAATTTTAAAAGGCATATGTTTTAGTCTGATGTAAGGTGAATATTGACCTTTATAGCAATTATTTTTAAAACTAAATTAGGTTATCCATAAATGCTTGGTTTTTCAGGGACAGTGGAAGCATATATCATTGTAAAATCTCCAGAGAAGTCTGACCTGATACCGCGCATAATTGAGACATTCCTGCTTCCTTCAGGGAGTAAATCAGTTGATTTTCAACTCTTTTATTCTCCTCTAATTTAAGTGTCCTCTTTCTAAATGGTAATTTGACCCAGAACATTTCTGAAACGTCTAAGACATTTAGAAATTCCTCAAGGGGCTGTGAGCCACAATGAATTCAGAAGGTAGAACAAGTTAATGACTTTGGGAAAAATAAAGTATCTGATGTGGTAAGATTCACTTCCAGGAAATCACTTAGCATAAAATCTAAAGGTCAGGAGGATGGAAAGTAGCAATGTGATTGCTGAACACCATTTCCTTTAGTGTAAAATAAAGGAAAATTTCTGATTACTTATCAGAAGAGATGCTTTTACAAACCCACATCAGAAAGGCAACATGTTATTGTCGAAAGATGATTGAGTTAGAAACTGGTAGACCTGGGAGCCCTCCTGGCTTTGACCCAAACTTCCTGTATGACTAGAATCAAACCATTTCTCACTGAACCTGAGGTTCCCTCCACAACTGTCCAGTGAGAAGGTTGGGCAAGGCCAACTTTAAGGTCTCTTCCAACTCTGATAATGTTAAATTACCTTATCATGTATTTGATCTTTTTATACTTTTAGGAGTGAAAATTAAGATGGAGAACTGATTTAAGTTTTCAGAATTGAAAAGTTTGGAAACTACTGTCATAGTAACTTGGGAAAAGCTAAATTACAATTAGAGTTGCATTAGAAATGCAGTGTAGAATATGAAAAATAGATCACTTGGCCATAAACCAGTGCTAAAGAATCTGGTGTTCAAAGAAACAGAACATATTACTAAGTAACATAGTTTGAGGTTTGGCATTGAATTTAGCCTCTGTTTGAAAGTCTTGAAGTAGCAGCCAGTTTGCAAAATCATAGGCCTACCAGAGATTGCTGGGAAATTAGTTGAACAAGACTGTTATAACATTGAAAAGAATGGCATAACAACTACTTGGATTATAATGATAAATATTAGGTTGATAATATTTAAGCAACAGCCTGGAAAATTGATTCAGAAACTGGAAATATAAGGGTTAGATAAGGCTTTTAAATTATCTTGCTACCACTCATTTTATAGATGGAGAAACTAAGTCCCAGAGGGATTTGTATAAGGCAATAATAGATATGTAATAGAAAAAAGAAATAGGTAGGTAGATAGATGATGGATAGATAGATAGATAGATAGTAATATAGCCTTAGAAAAATACCTCTGGACCTTAGTTCAGAGAAAGAGAGAGAGAGGAAGGGAGGGAAAGAGGAGAGAAAGAAAGTTCAATTGCTGTCAAAATATATGACAATTAAATATATGAATTAAAGTAGGTCATCATCTTTCTAGTAAAATAAGGTAAGGCCCTGTCATTCCATGTGGCCTTGGACAAGCACCAGTACACAACTGAACCATGACTTGCCTTAACTCTGTAGTTGACCCTCTCTTAGTTTTCCAAAGAACTTCAAAGTATATTTTATAAATTTTAGCTTCAAAGTAAGGCCAAAGAAATGAAAATATTCAAAATATACTAGTAGTGATAAAATCAGGTTAACAAGATGTCATCTGCAGTTTGACACAGTTTATGATGGCCCACCCAAAAGAAAAGGATAAAAATCCAGAAAATATCAATGAAGATGATGAGAATGTGGACATGCCAAACAAAGACCTTAAAAATGACCTTTAAAATGCACAAGGAGCCTAAGGGTACATCGACTGAGGAACAGAATGGTGAACCATTGTGTGTGCATACAATGGAATACTGAGTAACTGCAAGAAGAAGTGAAGCTGTGAGACTCACAATGAGGTGAATGGATCCTATAGATGGCATTTTGAGTGAAGTATGCCAGAAACAAAGGCAAACACTATAATGCCTCACCAATATGGACTAACTATAATGTGTAAGCTCAGAATTGAATCTTAGAGCACAGCTTATCAGGGGAACGCTTATTGTAATGATCCCTAGATTTTAAGCTCTTACAGCAGTCACAGCTATTCCAGAATTGTAATGGCTATCTCCGAATTCTGAGATGCTGATCCCTTTGTGTGTAAATTTTAAAAAGGAACCTAACAAAACAACAAGAACTGAAATGAAAAATGCCCAGGAAGGTTTCAAGAGCAGACTTGAGCTGGCAGAAGAAAGAATCAGTGAACTCAAAGGCAAGATGCTTGGAATAAGCCAGGCTGAGGAGCAGAAAGAAACAAATTAAATTAAAAGCTAAAATAGCCTAAGACAACTCTGGGACACAATCAAACACATCAATATATGCATTATGGGAGTCCCAGAAGGAGAAGAGAGAAAGGGGCAGAAGGAATATTCAAAGACACAATGACAGAGAACTTCCCAAACTTAGCAAAAGACATGAAAATGCACCTCCAGGAAGCCAAGAGAACACCAAACAGGATAAAAAGGAAGAAGAATATATCCTGTCATATTTTGATCACACTATCAAATGCAGAGGATAAAGAGAGGGGTCTGAAAACTGAAAGAGAAAAGCAATGTTTTACATACAAGGGAGTCCTCAATTAAATTGAATGCCACTTTCTCATCAGAAACAATGGAGGTGACAAGGCAGTGGGTTGAAATAATTAAAGTGCTGAAAGAAAACAACTGCCAGCCAAGAATTTTGTATGTGGTGAGAATTTCAGAAACGAGTGTGATTAAGACACTTTAGGATAAACAAAAATTGAGGGGTTCATTACCAGTAGTCTTGCCCTATAAGCAAGATTAAATGGAGTTCTTCAGACTGAAAGGAAAGGACACAAGACAGTAGTCAAAGTGGCATAAAGAAATAAAGACCTGTCATAAAAGATAACTATTTGGGTAATTATAAATGCCAGTATTATTTTAGTGACTTGTTTAATGTGTAACTCAATTTCTTACTTCCTACAGGTGCTAAAAGGCAAACACACAAAAAGTAATGATAAAGCTATGTTATCCAAGTCTTTGGACACATAGAAATAATGGTAACAAGTAAAAAAGAAAAAGGGTATAAGAAAAGAATATGTGCAAGCATATGAAGTTAAGTTGGTATCAAACCAAATATGATTGTAATATATTTAGGATGCTGAATTTTAACCCCGTGGTTACCACAAGGAAAATAGATAAAACATTTGTTTGAGAAATGAGAAGGTATTTATGGTGGCTTGAAGCTGTATGTACCCCCCAGAAAAGTTCTTAAAGTTAATCCATTCCTGTGGGTGTGGATCCAATATAAATAGGATTTTGGGGTGAAGCTACTTAAGTTAAGGTGTGACCCACCTCATTCAGAGTGGGTCTTAATTTTCTTCCTGGAGTCTTCCATAAGAGAATGAAATTCAGATGAAGAGGGAAAGCCACAGAAGCAAGAATCTGAAAGCAACAAAACCTAGAAGAGAAGGAAGAGACAAGCAGATGCTGTCATGTGCCTTGCTATGCGACAGATAAGTCCAGGATTGCCAGCAGCTGGTCTTTGGGAAGAAAGCACTGCCTTGATGGTGCCTTAATTTGGACATTTTCAAAACTGGAAGCTGGTAAGCTAATAATTTCCCATTGTTAAAAGCCAACCCATTTTATGGCATCTGCTTTTGGTAGCCTAGCAAACTAAAACAGCACTTAATATGGTACAACACAAAAAATCAAATAAATATAAATGTAGACATCAAGGGAACTGAGAGACAAAAAAGGCATAAGACTCACAAAGGCTAAGTAGCAAGATGACAGAAAAATCCTTTATTACCAGTAGTACTTTAAGAGTAAATGGATTAAAATCTCCAGTCAAATGGTAAAGAATGGCAGAGTGGATAAGACCCACCTATTTGCTTTCTACAGACTCACCATGTATTTGAAGAATCAAGTAGGTTGAAAGTGAAAGGATGGAAAAAATATGCCATGTAAGTAGTAACCAAAGGAGAGTTGGGGTAGCTATACTAATATTAGATAAAATAGACTAAAGTCAAAAACAGTTATGAGGGACAAAAATGGTGATTGTATTTTGATATGGGACAATTTAACAAGAAGTAACAATTATAAATATATATGCACCTAATATATATATTTATATATGTTGCAGATCCCTGAAACATATGAAGCAAATATTGACAGTATTAAAGGGAGAATTTAACAGTTCTACATTAATAGAAGGTGACTTTAATACACCTCTCACAATAGTGAATAGAACACCTAATCAGAAGATCAATAATGAAATACAAGATTGAATGATACTCTAAGCCAACTAGACCTAACAGACATATATAGAACATTTCACCCAACAAAAACAGAATATGCATTCTTCTTGAGTGTCCACGGATCATTCTGAGGATAGACCATATGTTAGGTGACAAATCTCAATAAGTTCAAAAATACTGAAATTATACAATGTATATTTTCTGACCACAACAGAATGAAACTAAAAATCAATAACAGAGAAATGAAAAATTCACAAATATGTGGAAGTTAAACAGTATACTCTTAAACAGCCAATGAGTTAAATAGGAAAACAAAAGTGAAATTAGGCAAATGAGGCAAATAAAAATGAAAAGACAGCATACCAAAACATGGGATGCAAGTAAGGCAGTGCTGAGAGGGAAATTTATAGTTCTAAATGCTTATATTATAAAAGTCAAAAGACATCAAATAAGAGATCTAACTTGAAAACTGGAAGAACCAGGAAAAAAGAGGAGCAAATTAAACCCAAAGCAATCAAAAGAAAGGAAATAACAAAGATTAAAGTGGAAAAAAAATGAAAGAGAAACCAAAATAAAATAGAATCAGCAAAACAAAAAGTTGATTCTTCAAAAAGGTCAATAAATTTGACAAGGCTTTAAGTTACCAAAATGATTCCAGAAACCGTTTTTAAGCAAACATCTTATGACATACAATTACCATCAAAATCAAACTTATTAGAACAATGCAAAATAAGTAAAACACTTAAGTCAATGCATTTTTGAAATGGTAAAATATAATCTTTTAACAAGTATTAATGGCACAAATAGGTATTACACTGTCCTCTAAAAAAAGAATTTTGAAATCCCTGAAGATATTTTGTCTTTACAGTTTTGTTAAATCCTTTAGCTTTATGTATATGTCCACTACTATAGGGCACTGAATGATGGAGAAGAGTCATTATCATTTAATCCAATTTTGTTGGGTGGAAACTGTTGATTGTTTCCATGGAGATGTGACTCAGTCAACTGATGACAAGACCTTTGATTAAATTATTTCCATGGAAGCAACTAAGCCCCACCCAACCAGACTCAGATGGGCTGCAAGAGATAATCAATCCCCACCCAGCCAGACACAGCTGAGCTTCAAGAGATAATTCAGCCTCACCTGGTCAGACACAGCCTTGGATCCAGAAGGTAAACACCTTCTGAGGACAACTAAGTCACGGAACAGTGCCATCTGCTGGGCACACTGGAAAGTGCAAGGAAATTTTAAGAATTCTCAGAACATCTCCAGACCTTATCCCAGGCCCAGTGGAGCTGGTCTACACCCATTCATGAGAAACTGACCCTGTTTAAGTTGAAAAATATGGACAACAGTTAAAGTGGTGCTCTAAAACAAACCCAGGGCTTGCTGACTGGTGAAAAACAGAAAACCAATGGGTGCCGGCAGACTTGTTTTATCCACACACAGAAAATTTGCTTTAGTGCCCAGTGCCTGCCTTCCAGAGGCAGGCTGCTATGAGTGCCTGGCTATAAGAGAAGACTGGGGGCAGAACTAATCTGACAACTGGCTATCAAGAGAGACATATGGACAGGGCAATAAACAGAATAAAAAAAGATGAAAAATTCTTATCAGTTAAACAGAAGTTGTTAGAGGTCTAGAACAGTTGAATGGAATGCCAAAGAACAAAGAACAAAGCCAATCAAAGAGAAAATCCAAAGTAAAAGAAAGAAAACAACCACTATAATAAACTAATCAAGAAAGCCAGATGCCTAGACACCAACACAAAATTATGAGTAACACTAGGAAAAATGAAGATATGGCCCAGTCAAAGGAACAAACTAACACTTCAAATGAGATACAGGAGTTGAAACAACTAATTAAAGATGTTCAAACAAAATCAATTCAGAAACAAATCAATGAGTTGAAGGAAGTTATGGCAAAAGAGATGAAGGATATTAAGAAGACATTGAGTGAACATAAGGAAGAACTCAAAAGTTTAAAAAAAGCAAATGGCAGAACTTATGGGAATGAAAGGCACAATAGAAGAGATGAAAAACACAATGGAGACTTACAACACCAGATTTGAAGAGGCAGAAGAAAAGATTAGTGAACTAAAGGACATCTGAAATCCTACAAACAAAGGAACAGATAGGGAAAAGAACGGAAAAATGTGAGTAGGGTCTCAGGGAGTTTAAAGACAAATGAAGTGTATGCATATATGTGTAATGGATGTCCTAGAGAAGAGAAGAGAAAAGGAGCAGAAAAAATAATGGAGGAAATAACCACTGAAAATTTCCTAACTCTTTTGAAAGACATAAAATGACAGATTCAAGAAGCACAGCATACCCCAAACAGAATAGACCCAAATAGACCTGCTCTAAGACACTTAATAATCAGGTTGTCAAATGTCAAAGACAGAGAATTCTAAAAGCAAGAGAAAAGCAATGCATCATATACAAGACAAGCTCAACAAGACTATGTGCAAATTTTCTCAGCAGAAACCATAGAGGTGAGAAGGCAATGGTATGACATATTTAAGATACTGAAAGAGGAAAACTGCCAACCAAGAATTCCATATCCAGAAAAACTGTCATTCAATATGAGGAAGAGTTTAAAACATTTTCAGACAGACACTGAGAGAGTTTGTGAATAAGAGACGTGCCTTACAAAAAATAGTTGAGGGGTTGCTACAGGCTGATAGGAAAAGACAAGAGAGAGAGGTTTTGCAAAGAGTGTGGAAATGAAGACTATCAAGAATGGTAAAAGGAAAGAGAGGAAAAAAGATAAGATATGACAAATAAAATCCAAAAGACAAAATGGTATAAGAAAGTGCTGCCCTTACAGTAATAACATTAAATGTTAATGAATTAAACTGTCCAATAAAAAGACATAGATGGGCAAAGTGGGTTCAAAAACCCACTATATACTGGACCCATCTATATACTGCCTACAGGTGACTCATCTTAGATATAATGACAAAATAGCTGGAAAGTGAAAGGTTGGAAAAAGGTATTTTTTCATAATAACAAACAGAAAAGAGCTGGTGTAGCTATACTAATATCAGACAAATTAGACTTCAAATGTAAACCAATTAAAAGAGACAAAGAAGGACACTATATATTAATAACAGGGATAATTCATCAAAGACATAAAAATCATAAATATTTATGCACTGAGCCAGAGTGCCCCAAAATATATGAACCACACACTGACAACACTGAAGAGAGAAGTAGACACCTCTACAATAATAGTTGGAGACTTCCAAACACTGATCTCATCAATGGCTAGAATATCTAGACAGACATTCAATAAGGAAACAGATGTTGAATAGTACAATAAATGAACTAGACTTAACAGACATTTATAGAACACTATACCCAACAACAGTAGGATACACCTTTTTTCAAGTGCACATGGAACATTCTCCAGGGTAGACCACATGTTGGGTCACAAAGCAAGTCTCAATAAATTTAAAAATATTGATATTATACAAAACACTTTCTCAGATCATAATAGAATGAAGCTGGAAATCAATAACAAGCAGAAGACTGAAAAGTTCACTAATCCTTGGAGGTTGAACAACACACTCTTAAACAACCAGTATGTTAAGGAAGAAATTACAAGAGAAATTAGTAAATATCTTGAGGCAAATGACAAGGAAAACACAGCATATCAAACTTATGTGATGCCGCAAAGGTGGCACTGAGAAGGAAATTTATTGCCTTAAGTGACTATATTAAAAAAGAAGAAAGAGCAAAAATCAAGGAATTAACTGTTCACCTGGAGGAACTAGAGGAAAGACAGCAAACTAACCCCAAAGCAAACAGGAGGAGAGAAATAACAGATTACAGAAGAAATAAATGAAATAGAAAACATGAAAACAATAGAAAGAATCAACAGAATCAGAAGCTGGTTCTTGGAGAAAATCAATAAAATCAATGGACCCTTAGCTAGCCTAACCAAAACAATGACAAAGGATGCAAATAAATAATATTGGAAGTGGGCAAGGGGACATAACCACCGACCCTGCAGAAATAAAGGAGATAATGAGAGGATGCTATGAACAACTATATGCTAATAAACTAGACAACTTAGACAAAATGCAAAACTTCCTAGAAAAGCATGAACAACCAACATTGACTCAAGAAGAATTGGATGACCTCAACAAACCAATCAAAAGTAAAGAAATTCAATCAGTCATCAAAAAGTTCCCAAAAAAGGAAAGTCCAGGACCAGATGGTTTCATGTGTGAATTCTACCAAGCATTCATGAAAGAATTAGTACCAACCCTGTTCAATCTCTTCAAAAAAACTGAAGAGGTGGGAAAGCTACCTAACTTATTCTATGGAGCCAACATCATCCTAATACCAAAGCCAGACAAAGATACTACAAGAAAAGTATGGACCAATGTCTTTAATGAATATAGATGCAAAAATCCTCAAAAAAATACTCACAAATCAAATCCAGCAGCACATTGAAAGCATTATACACCATGACAAAATGGCATTTATTCTAGGTATGCAAGGCTGGTTCTACACAAGAAAATCAATTAATGTAATACACCACATTAATAAATCAAAGTGGAAAAACCACATGATCATCTCAATTGATGCAAAAAAAGGCATTTTACAGAATTCAACATCCTTAGCCTCTCCTTTGCAGCAACAAGCCTCACAAGGGAAGTGCCAGATCAACGGGTTGGCCCACCAAATTGGCAGTGATCAACATTAGCAAGAAAATCAGCAATAACCCAGGTGGGAAAGTCCAACATTTCCACATTTCTCCCCAGTTCTTTGGGAGGTCCTGCAAATACACTTTTACTCTCTGACGATATCACTCTGGGATATATTGGAATTTCACCCCATCCTGTACAAACTTACCAAATCCCACTTCCCATTCAATGCTTCGTGCACCTATGGTGTTCAAACAAACTGATCGCACAAGTTAAATTATCTAGGGTACTATAGGAAATATAGATCCTTCACCAAATAAACATCTCCTCCCTTGGACTCACACAAAAGTTGTAGTTTTAAAACCCAGTCAGTATTGTCTTTTATCCTTTGGCCTGATGACAGTTTATATTTGATAATGTGGTCAAGCCAATGCAACCAGGATAGAGCAGCTTCTTCAATAAACGGTGTTTGTAGAACTGGATAGCCATATCCAAAAGAATGAAAGAGGATTCCTATCTCACACCTTATACAAAAATTAACTTGAAATGGATCAAAGACCTAAACATTACAGCTAAGACCATAAAACTTTTAGAAGAAAATATAGGAAATACCTTAAAGATCTTGTGATAGGAGGTGGTTTCCTAGACCTTATGCCCAAAGCACAAGCATTGAAAGAAATAAATAGATAAATGGGATCTCCTCAAAACTGAACACTTTTGTGCATCAAAGGACTTTACCAGAAAAGTAAAAAGGCAGCCTATTCAATGGGAGACAATAATTGGAAACCACACATTAGATAAGAGTTTAATATGCAGAATATATAAAAAGGCCCTACAACTCAACAACAAAAAGACAAACAACCCAATTAACATGGGCAAAAGACATGGACAGACACTTTTCTGAAGAGGAAGTACAAATGGCTCAAAAACATATGAAAAGATGTTCAACTTCACTTGCTATTAGGGAAATGCAAATCAAAATCACAATGAGATATTATCTCAAACTTACTAAAATGGCCATTAACAAAAAAACAGAATTACAAGTGCTGGAACAGATGTGGAGAAAGAGGCACACTTATCTACAACTGGTGGGAATATAAAATGTTGCAACCATTCTGGAAAGTAGTGTGTGGCAGTTCCTCAGGAAGCTAAGCATAGAATTGCCTTATGATCCAGCAATCCCATTACTAGGTATATACTCAGAGAAACTGAAGGTAAAGGCACAAATGGACATTTGCACACCAATGTTTATAGTGGCATTATTCACGATTGCCAAGAGATGGTAACAGTCCAAATGTCCATCAATAGAAAAGTGGATAAATAAACTCTGGTGTACATACAATGAAATATTATTCAGCTGTAAGACAGAATAAAGTCATGAAGTATCTAACAACATGGATGAACCTTAAGGATGTTATGTTGAGCTAAATTAGCCAGAAACAAAAGGACCAATACTGTATAGTCTCACTAATATGAACTAACATAAATGAGGAAACTTTGAGAGTTAAAGTTGAGAACGCAGGTGATCATGTGTTTTTTCTGCTTTGTTTTATTGATGTGATGTATTACATTAATAGATTTTCTTGTGTTGAACGAGCCTTGTATGCCTGGAATAAATCCCTCTTGGTCATGATGTATAATTCTTTTAATGTGCTGCTGGATTTGATTTGTGAGTACTTTGTTGAGAATTTTTGCTTCTATATTCATTAAAGAGCTTGGTCTATACTTTTCTCTTCTTGTAGCATCTTTGGCTTTGGTATTAGGGTGATGTTGGCTTAATAGAATGAGTTGGGTAGCTTTCCCTAAATATTGAAGGCTCCCAATTTAGTAGGCTGAACCCTCGATCTTGGGGCTTGCCCTTATGAAGGTTGTTTCTGCAAAGGAGAGCCTAAGCCTACTTATAATTGTGCCTAAGAGTCACCCCCAAGGCAACTCTTTTGTTGCTTAGATGTGACCTCTCTAAGCCAACTTGGCAGGTGAACTTGCCCTACCCTCTATGTGGGACATGACTCCCAGGGGTGTAAATCTTCCTGGCAATGTTGGATATGACTCCCAGGGATGACTCTGCACAGACCACTGTGGGATTGAGAATGCCTTCTTGACCAAAAGGGGGAAGCAACATGGAACAAAGTAAAGTTTCAGGGGCTGAGAGATTTCAAATGGAGTCAAGGTCATTCTGGAGGTTATTCTTATGCATTATATAGATATCCCTTTTTAGTTTTTAGTGTATTGGAGTAGTTACAAGGAAATTACCTGATACTCTTGAACTGCAACCCAGTAGCCTTGTTTCTTGAATACAAGTCTATAAGTATATAGCTTTTATGGTGTGAACATGTGATTGTAGAAAACCCATGGCTCACACTCCATTTATCCACTGTACAGACAGATAAGTAGAGAAATGGGGGAAAAAAAGTAAATGACTAATGGGGGAATGGGGAAGATGAATGGTTTTGGGTGCTCCTTTTCCTTTCATTTTTATTCTTAGTTTTTATTTTTGTTTTTTTTTTTTTTTTGGAGTAATGAAAATGTTCAAAAATTGAATGTGGTGATGAATGCAGAGCTATATGATGATTCTGTGAACAACTGATTGTACAGTTTGGATGATTGCATGGATGTGACTATCTCTCAATAAAATTGCAAGAAAAAATAAATAAATAACTGGCAAAAGACTTGAACAGACATATCTCCAAAGAAGACATACATAGGGCCAGAAAGCACATGAAAAGATCCTCAATAACATTAGCCATCAGGGAAGTGCAAATCAAAACCAGAATGAGATAATATTTCACACCCATTAAAATGGCTGCTATTTAAAAAATGGAAAATAGCAAATGTTGGAGAGGAAGTGGAGCATAGTAACACTCATTCATTGCTGGATGCAATGTAAAATGATGCAACTGCTGTGGAATACAGTTTAGGGTCCCTCAGAAAGTTAAGTATAGAACTACCATATGACCCTACAATTCCACTATTCAGTATATATCCGAAATAGTTGAAAGCAGAGACTCAAACAGATATTCACACACTGATGTTCATAGTAGCATTACTCACAATTGCCAAAAGAAGGAAGCAACCCAAGTATCCATCAACTGATTAATGGAAAATTAAAATGTGGTATATGCATGCAATGAAACATTATTCACCTATAGAAGTCCTGATTCTTGCAATAACTTGGATGAAACTTGAAGACATCATGCTGAGTGAAATAAGTCAGGCACAAAATGATAAATATTGTATGATCTCCCTAATTTGAAATAATTAGAATAAATAAACTCATACAAGCAGATTCTATAATACAGGCTGCCAGGAGATAGGGAATGGGAATAAGAATAGGGAATGGGGAAAGAGATGGGAAGTTAAGGCTTAAAATGTACAAGGTTCCTATTCAGAATGATGGAAATATTTTGGTAGTGGATGGTGGTGATGATAGCACATATTGTGAATGTAATTAACAGGGCTGAGATATATATCTGAATATGATCAAAAGGGGAAACGTTAAATTGTAATAATTTTTTTAAAAAAATCCATTGAACTACACTACATGGTGAACCTTAAGTTAAATCATGGACTTTAATTAATAGTACAATTGAAAAAATATGCTATAATCAATTGAAGCAAATATTCCACACAAATGCAAAGTGTTGTTGGTGGCATGGTGTACGGGTGTCCATATTTTATGAATGAATGTTCTGTAAACCCACAAATTCTTTAATAAAGAAAAAAAAGAAGTCTAGGAAAACACTTAGCTGAAGAGAAACAATATAAAATAGACAAGACATTTTCCTCAAAGGTGATTGATTATAAATATTTGTCTTCCTGATTTGAAATCCAATAATTGAAAATGTATTATAAACTGCAAAATGTTAGGTAAATTCCATGTATTTTGTAAATGTGTTAGTTCTCCTGAAGTTGCCTGTGTTTTAAAAGGAAATTTTTGCAGTTGTAATGATATTATCTCAAAGGTGGGATAAATTCACAAATACTTGGTTCAGTGGGAAGACATGAGTAGCAAAATATTTAGAATTGGACTTTGAGTTGTACCCTGAATATTGAACTTCTCTATATAAAGCATGGAACTACTAATTCCAGAGGAATAGTTCAGGGAAGCTTCAGAAATGTAGTAATGGATATTGGTTTCAAAGACAGGTTAGAAATTGACTACACATAGAAATAAGGAAGGACATTGAAAACAAAAGCAATAGCATGGCAAGAGAAAGGGTGTTTAAGGACCTGATGCATTTGAAAGATAGTGGAGAAAGTGGTAGCAGATGGACTTGGAGAAAGAAGTTGAGATGAGAAGAAAAAGACTCATGCTGAGGTGTTTGGATTTTATCTAGTAAGCAATGTGAATGCAAAAGGGGTTTTTTAAGCATGAGAAAGAGAGATCAAATTTGCTTTTTTGGAAGATAGATCTGGAGTAGAAGCAGAATGAGGAAAAAGTTATGTGAAAGACGAGAGAAATTTTTATTGTTGTTTGCAAAAGTCTGGGTAGGAAATAATGATTTTTCTCATACAAATAAATGAAGGTAAGAATAGAGAGGAACAGAATTCTTGGAACATAATCAGACAAAGTTGTGCTCTTTGGATTTGGATATAGAGACAGAGAAGAGCTAAGGATAAGCTTGAATTTTCTAGTTTGGATACAAATACCTTTAATGGGTGATCCTGACGTAGTTGAAAATCAGAGCCAAAGGCAATAATCTGCTAGGTAAGTCAGAATCACTTTCTCTTGAAAATAAATCTGCAATATGAGTCACAGCCTCTATATACCTGGCCACTTACTGTATAGTATGTGTCTCCTTAATTTCTTATGATTCTGCCCCTCATCAACTTAGGACAAATCATCCAATACCTAGAATTTTTCATATGAAAAACAACCTCCTCCACCTCCTCATTACATTTGTAATTTTTATAAGATTGAATTAACTTACATCTGAAAAATGCACCAAAAAGCTTTGAGACCAAAGTATTTCATTTTATAAACTGGGATACCCTCATATACTTTGTTTAGCAGTTGTTAGCTGAAGAGACTTTTTCCTGTCTTTAATCTATGCCCCTTTTCTTTGAGCTGACTCATAGTTTATCAATGCATACCACAGATTCCAGTTGAATATGCTTATAAACATTGCTTAATCCTGTTAAAGTACCTATTCTGGCTCCAAGCACAAACCCTGGAGTAGCCAGATGTCAGCTGCTTTGCGCAGTCATCTTTCAGAAGAAAGTTGGCAAGAACTGGTTTCTTAATTAATATATTTAATATCCTTAATCTTGTTAGCATTATATACTTCTCAAAGCTACTGAAACTGAAGTCGCATGTTCAAGTTGTAAAGGTCATTCATGGAGACAGGCTGCCAAATCCTGGATTATGATGACCTGACTGCTGGGGCATACCAGCAAGTAACTGACTCATGCTATGTGTGGCTGTGCATGGCTCAGAAGCACAGGGGTTTGAAAAAGTTGGGCTGTGAAAATACTAGACCTGAAGCACTGTGACTCAATCTTAATTATTTTAAATAATGGGATTTCTGAGAAAAAAGTCAGTGAAACATTTTAGTCTTTTTAGCTAAACTCCCTTTAGAAACAAGGTTTTCTTTGGGTTTGATTCTCCTTTTAAACCTAAAGCAGTTTCACTGCAAAAAAATGAAAGGCAGCTTTCTCCCTGTGTATTCCTAGATTTTTTTCTATCTCTCCTAACCCAATGTAGGAATATAGTGGGTCTGAGTCACTCTTTATGTCCTTTGCATATCCACCCCACTTCACAACAACCCCAGGAAAATATATAATAATAAACATAGTAAATATTTTCCACTATGTAATAACCACACTCTTAAAAAAATCGTTCCATAATGTATAATGAATTTCAGGGAGGTGATTATGCTTGAAGAAGCACAATATTGACATTATCAAAAATACTACCTATTGCATACTAGGGACTGTAATTAATGGGAATACCACACTAGTACCACACAAATACTAGGGACAAACAATTAAGGGATGACAAGAGCTACGAGGTGTTTTGTGTCAGAAGAAGTGTTTTAAACGGAGATTGATGAGGACTGTACAACTAAGTGATGATAATGTGCAATATGGATATTTTCATAGACATAATATATGCTATGTGAACTTAGGAACCCCACACTTTTATAAGTCAAGCCCTCAATCTTGAAGCTTGCTTGGGTGAGACTTACAGTTGTAAAGGGTAGGCTAAGCCCATCTATAATTATGCCTAGGAGTCACCTCCAGAGAACCTCTTTTGTTGCTCAAATGTGGACTTTCTCTCTCTAAGCCTAACTCTGCAAATAAATCCATCACCCTTCCCTCACCCCAACATGGGACATCAACCCCAAGATGAATGTGTCTTCCTGGTGATGTGGGACATGGATTCAGGAAATGAGCCTGACCCTTGCTTTGAGGGATTGAGAATGCCTTTTTAACGAAAAAAGGGGGAAAGAAAGGCAACAAAATAAGGTTTCAGTGGCTAAGAGAATTCAAATAGAGTCGAGAGGCTGTCCTGGAGGTCACTCTTATGCAACCTTCATGTAGATATGCCAAATGACCACAGTATGATAAGCCCAAGTCAATAATAGTCCCCAAACCTTAAAGAATACCTGAATCCCTATCTGAGTCTCTATAAAATTTCACTCATTAAGTTTATTCTCCAGAATCTTAAATCCTTCAGAGAATCCCTATTCCAGCTAAGTCCAAAATCCTAGAGGCGGTAGGCTCTTCAAGAATATCAACCAGATGTGTCCCCTTCTCCCATAATGTCAACAGCTGTTTTCAACATGAACAAGTTAGGGTGGTCACTGCCTAGACATCCATGAAGATCAGGAAAGTGATTAAACTAGAGGAAGGGGTGGAAACAGACAAGATGGATTTTAACAATGGATTATGAATACTGAATCTCTATATAATTTTCTTTTTCTTGGTAGGATATTAAAATAGAAGAAAAGAATTGAAATGGTGGAACTGTAACCTATAGCACTCTTTGAAATTCATTCAATAGCTACTTGTTAAATTGTAATTTGAAAGATACTGCCTTTTTATGTATGTGTTATATTCCACAATGGGGAAGTGAATGAAACTATGAAACTGTGACCTATGATATTCTTTGAAATTTGGTCTCTGACTGCTTGTTAAATTGCACTTGGAGAGTTATCACTTCTATGCATATATGTTATATTCTACAATTTAAAAATATGAAAAAAACTATCATTGGGCTAGCCTGGGGAAGATGGCAGAGTAGAGAGCTCCAAGACTCTGTTACTCCAAGAAAACAGCCAGTAAACAGGCAAGAATGTCTGAAACAACTGTTCTGGGGCTCTAGAGGGCAGAAGAACACTGTGCAGCATCCAAGAAAGAGTGGGAAGAAGAGGCTGATAAACTACTTTAAAGAACTGTAAGTAGCTCTCTCTGTGTGATGGATACCAGCACTCATCCTCCTCTCTCACAGCCAGTTGCCTTGGGATCCTCTCCCTGGCTAGCTGCTGGTGACAGTAAGGGGCACAAAAATCCTCTTCCCCAAAACCAGGGGAGGGGGCACAGCCAAGCACTGATCCCAGTTTCTGATTTGTGAATTTGGATTGCTGGGTTCTGGCTCTGAGCTACTGTTTCAGTTTGCCCCAGAAAAATGTGGTGGCAGCCATCATTTCAAATCAGCACCAGAGAAAGGCAGAGGTGGTGGAGATTTAGACTCAAGGCCTCCTCAGGGCTGCAGGGAGCAGGTTGCTGAATGGGGCCATTTTCCAGGCAGGTCAGGAAAGCATGGCTTTGGGGAGCTGTCAAAGAGGCTTTTGGTATCTGTTCTGATTTGCTAATGCTGTTGGAATGCAAAATACCAGAAATGGATTGGCTTTTACAAAGGGTTTTATTTGGTTAACATTTATAGTTCTGAGTCCATAAAAGTGTCCAAAGGCATAAACATGAGTATACCTTCACTGGAGAAAGGCCATTGGCATCCAGAAAACCTCTGTTAGCTCAGAAGGCACATGGCTGGTGTCTGCTTGCTCCCAAGTTGCATTTCAAAATGGCATTCTCCAAAATGTCTCTAGGCTTAGCTTCTCAGGGCAAAGTCTGGGCTAGTATCTCCAAAGCATCAACAAAAGTCTGCTTTCAATAGCCATCTCCAAAATGTCTCTCTAAGCTACAGTACTGAGCTCCTTCTGTCTGAGCTCTTACAGGGCTCCAGTAAACTAATCAAGACCCATGCTGAATGGGCAGGGCCACACCTCTATGGAAACAATCTACTCAAAGTTATTACCCACATTTTGGTGTGTCACAGCTCCATGGAAACAACATAATCCAAATATCCCAAAAGATTGCATTAAAAGATTATAGCTTTTTCTTGGGGGACATAATATATCCAGACCAGTACAGCATCCATTCTGATCCCCTCCCCAAGGCACTTGGGAATCAATCTATGCTTCTTTCAGGGATCCCTGGTCCTGTTTTGGCTGGGTATACTGACATGGGAAAGTTCTCTGGGGTGCTCCTCTTCCCAGAATTTTCCCTCCAGGTAAAAGCAGCTAGAGACAAGAAAAAGAGTATTAAAAAATCTATAGAGGCAAAGCAAGAACAGAACAGCTCAAGATTCCTGAAGATGGCACAGAGGAAGACATTTTCTACTGGGGGTGAAACAATAGCACAAAAACTGCAGTCTTAAAAATCGTACTACATGGGGGCAGGATGGTGGCATGGGGAGGTGTAGAATTTGGGTGGTCCCTTGGAGCAACTAGGAAGTGGCTGGAACAACTAGAGAATAGTCTGGAGTGGCCAATGGGGTTCATCCATGACCAGACAGTATTGTGCACGAGTCAGGAATGTGTGGAATGGCTAAGATCACAGTATAGAACTGTGGCTCCTTGGAGAAAGCCTCAGGCATTTTCAATTGTCAACACTGACCCAGGCTAGGGTAGAGATGGAATTGTCAGAGAGTCAAAGGAAAACTCAAGTGTAGAAGACAATTCCCTAAAGGGCTTATCTTCCCTAAGAAAAAAGAGGGGCAGGGCTCAGCTCATGTGGTGGCCCTCCCTTGGAGAACTCAGGCTCTAAGGCCTGGGGGAGTAAAAGAGAAACAGAGGCAGCTTCAGTTTGACTTTTGATGCCCTCAGTCCCTAGCCAGAATAGGGCCCACTGAGAATTAAATACACTGCACCTCTTTACACTGGTGGGGAGCTATAGGCTGACATGCACCACCTGCTGGGCAGGATAGGAAAAGCACAGAGTCTAGAGGCCCCTCAGGAGGGTCTGACAATCTGCTGGGCCTCACCCTCAGAGAAACCTAACACTGAATACAGCCTCCTTCTAAGACCTGGGTCTGTCTGGTCTGGGAGGATCTGATTGGGGTAATCAAGGAAACCAGATGCCTAGACAACAAAAAATTATAAATCACACTAGGTAAAATGAGGCTATGGCTAAGTTAAAGGAACAAATTTATACCTAAACTGAGATACAGAAACTGAAACAACTAATTATTAGTCAAACAAATCTCCTAAATTAGTTCCAAAATCAAATCAACAAGTTGAGGGAAGATATGGCAAAAGAGATGAAGGATATAAAAAAGTCGTTGGGCAAACATAGGGAAGAACTCAAAAGTTTGGAAAAACAATTGGTGGGGCTTTTGGGAATGAAAGGCACAGTGGAGGGGATAAAGAACACAATGGAGACATGCAGTGGCAGATTTGGGGATGCAGAGGAGGGGTTCATGGACTGGAGGACAGGACATCTGAAACCTTACACATGGAAAAGCAGACAGGAAAAGGAGTGGAGAACTGTGGGCAGGGTCTCTAGGAACCAGATGGCAGCATAAAGCATATGAATGTGTGCGTCATAGGTGTCCCAGGGAGAGAGGCGAGGGGTGCAGAAAGAGTGATGGAGGAGTAATCACTGAAAATTTCCCATCTGTTGTGGAAGACATGGAATTGCAGGCCTGGGAAGCACACGTACCCCAAACAGAATAGATCCAAGTAGACAGACTCCAAGACACTTGGTGATCAGATTATCAAATGTCAAGGAGAGGGAGAGAGTTCTGAGGGCAGCAGGAGAGGGGCAATCCATCACATACAAGGAAGGCTCAATGAGACTGTGTGCAGATTTCTTGGTGGAGGCCTTGGAGGTGAGAAGGCAGTGGTATGATATATTTAAAATACTGAGGAAGAGAAACTGCCAGCCGCTAGTTCTATGTCTGGCGCATTGTTCTTCAAAAATGGGGGAGAGTTTGGGGTATTTTCAGATGGACAGATGTTGGGAGAGTTTGTGCACAAGATACGTGCTCTGCAGGAAGTGCTAGGGGGTGCACTGAGGGCAGACGGGAGCGGGGAGAGGTTTGGAGAGGAGTGTAAAGTTTAGGACTTTTGGTGGGGGTGAAAGGAGAGAGAGAGGGAAAAAATAAAAATAAAGTAAGATAGACATATGAAATCCAGGGGACAGAATGGTGGACAGTGGACACTGCATTGAGTGGGGTTGGCCAGAGGCAGATGGACTGATACTGTGTTCTCACTACTATGGACTAACAATGAAAAGCTAAATTTGAGAGTTGAGAGCACAGGTTGTCGGGAAGTAGAGGTAAGTTGGAAATTAGGCATTTGATGCTGAAAGAATATAGAAGCTTCAGCAGGATTGATTGTGTGGATCTGGAGGCAGATGGCACACTGCTGTGTGATGGTAGCACAATACTATAAGTACTCTGAACAAAGACAAGTGTGGGTATGGTTGAAGGGGGGGCTGAGGACATGTACGACACCAGAGGAGGGTATGGAGGATAAAGTTGGGGGTTGTGTAGCTTAGTGAGATCTAGAGTGGTCAATCAGGATGACTGAATGTACAACTATAGGAATGTTTTTAAATGAGGGATAGCAAATGAATGCCAGCATTGCAGGGTGTGGACAGTTGGAAGGTATAGGGGAAAAAGTGCAGTCAATGCAAGGTAGAGTCACTAGTTGATGGCAACATTGAAAGATGCTTCTGTTGATTGTGGCAGGGGTAAGAAGCCAAGGCTAAATGTCTGTAAAAGGAGTATAGGGGGGAGTGATATGGGATTCTTGGTGGTGGTGATATTGTCTGACATTTTCATTGTATTTAATTTTTATTTTTCTTCTATCTTTTGTATTTTTATTCTTCATTGTTTTCCTCCTTTTCTTCTTTCTTTGGAGAAGAGATGGAAGTGTCCTCATATAGATTGTGCTAGTGAATGCATAATTTTGTGATTATGCTGGGTATCATTCATTGTTTACTTAGGGTGGATTCTATGGTGTGTGAATAAAACTGTTAAAAAGATAAATGGAGAGATGCAGTTGCTGGAGAGGATGTGGAGAGGCATATGTGCTTATTCCCTGTTGGTGGGGAAGTGGAATGGTTCAGCCCAGTTGTGGGGTGGTGTGATGGTTCCAAGGGAAGTTGACTATGGGGTTGTCATGCAGTCCTGTAACCCCATTATTGGGTATATAGTTGGAAGAACTGAGCAGGGACATGAGTGGACATTGCACACTGGTGTTTATGGCAGGCACATTCACAATTCACAATGGATAGAGGTGGCCTAAGGGTACATTAACTGATAAATGGAATGGTGAATTGTGGTGTATACATACAGTGGAATACCGAGCAGCAGCAAGAAGAAATGAAATTGTGAGGTATGCACCTGGGTGAATGACTTAAGGACAGTATGTCAAGTGAAATAAGCCAGAATTGAAAAGACAAACATTATAACACCTCCCTAACATGGACTAATTATAATGTGCAAACTCTGAGAATGGAATCTAAGAGCATAGGTTACCAGAGGAAGGCTTATGGTACAGGTTCCTAGATTGTAAGCAGTCATATCTATTCATGAGCTATAATGGTTATTTTTTAAATTATAAGATGCTGAGCTGTTTGTGTATAACCTGGTCGGTCTCTGTAACTTCGGGTATCTGAGTGACATCTGAGACTCAGAGCCAAAGTTCAGCAGCTATGAATGTCAGCATTACCCCATAGAGAAAAAGTTAAAAAAAAAAAAAAACAAAAACAAAAACTGAAAGAGAGACTGGACTTCAATTGGACAGATGAACAAAATGGACTTGATTAGAACCAAGGTAAACCAGGCTAAAAGGAAGACGATGACATCGACTGTGTTTTAGAACCTCAACTTCTGTGTGAGACCAAGGGAGGAGGTGTTTATTTGATGCAAAGTCTATATTTTCTGTAGTATGCTATATAGCTTAATGTGTATGGTCAGTTTGTTCAGACACCATGATTGCATAGAGCCTTGAGTAGGGTGTGAGACCTGGTTGGTTTGTGCAAGGTAGTGTGGGACTCCAATGCACCCCAGAGAGGATTGTGCAGAGAATGAAAAGTTTTTGTGAAGCCCCTTTGGGGGCCTGGGGAAAGATGTGGAAATATTGAAATTCCCCACCTGGGGAATTCTTTATATTTTCACAAACATTGGTGAATACCACTGTAGTAGGCCAAGTCCTTGATCTTGGGACTTGCCCTTATGAAGCTTGTTAATGCAAAGGAAAGGCTAAGCTTACTTAAAATGGTGCCTGGGTGTCACCCATACAGAACCTCTTTTGTTGCTCAGATGTGGCCTGTCTCTCTCTAAGCCCACTCAGCAGGTCAACTCACTGCCCTCACCCCTGTGTGCGACATGGGACATGGCTTCAGGGAATGAGCATGGACCCAGCATCATAGGATTGAGAAAGCCTTCCTGACCAAAAGGGGGAAGAGAAATTAAACAAAATAAAGTTTCAGAGGCTGAGAGATCTCAAATGGAGTTAAGAGGTCACTCCGCAGGTTATTCTTATGCATTTTATAGAAAGTTGGTAGTTTTTAGTGTGCTAGAATAGCTAGAAGGAAATACCTGAAACTGTTGAACTGCTATCCAGTATCATTGATTTTTGAAAATGATCATGTAACTGTATAGCTTATATGGTGTGACTGTGTGATTGTGAAAACCTGGTGGCTCACACTCCCTTTATCCAGTGTATGGACAAATGAGTGGAAAAATGGGGGGCAGGGAGTAAATGAATGATGGCAGAAAGGGACATGGGATATTTTGGCTGTTTTTTATACTTTTATTTTTATTCTTATTCTCAATTTTTTTTTTTTGAGCAATGAAAATGTTCAAAAAATTGTGGTGATGAATGCACAACTATGTGATGATGCTGTGAACAACTGATTATGCAATTTGGACAGTTGTGTGGTGTGTAAATGTATCTCAATGAAATTGCATTGAAAAAAAAATTGTACCACATATCCAGGGTGAGAATCAAATGAAGATGAACTGAAAAAAAATGTGATAAGTTGAATATGGGCTATTCTAAAGGTCTAGAATAAGTTGAATCAAGTGCCAAAGAAGAGCCATAACACAAAGCCAATTAACAATAAAATTCTAGGCAAGAGTTAGAAATTGACCTTCAGAGTAAACTCAACAGGATAACCAGATACCCAGACATCAGCAAAAAATTACAACCCATACTAAGAAAGAATATATGGCACAGTCAATGTAACAAATTAAAACTTCAGAGACACAGAATTTGGAACAATTAATCAAGGATGTTCAAACAAATTTTCTAAATCAATTCAAGGGGATGAAGGAAAATATGGTTAAAGAGATAAAGGATATTAAGAAGACACAGTATGAGAATAAAGAAGAATATGAAAGTATAAAAAGAAAAACAACAGAAATTATGGGAATGAAAGAGACAATAGAAGAGATTAAAATTACACTAGAGAGGAGGGTGGAGCAAGATGGCGGAGTGGTGAGGAGCAGAATTTCGTCCCTCCCCTAGAGGAGCTGGCAATTACCCAAGAACTATATGAAACAGTGTTTTCAGGGTCTCCAGTAACCAGTCACACATTGGACGCAAGTTTGGAATTAGTGGAAAAGCTGAGATTGCAAAGAACATTGTAAGTTCCCCGGACCAGGGGTCTGGTGCCCCTCCTCACCCAGACCTCACAGACTATCTTGCTGCCAGCTCCCTGAAAGGTGGGAAAAAAAAAACCAAAATCAACAATCCGCTGAGGGCAAGAAGGGAGGCTCAACCCAGCCTCAACTGCAGAATTAATTAACAAATTAATTAACTACTTTTGGGAGATGGGGTGCTAAAGAAGAACTGGGATCCAAGAAGTGGGGGCACATAAAAGTGGGCACCCATTCCCAGACTCCAAAAAAGCCATTTTCCCCCCTACATTTTGTCCCTTCTGGCTTCTCACTGATCCCTTAGCTTTTTGCATCTCAATAGCCCCCAGCAGTGGTGGAACTGAAGCTGCTGGAGAGTAATTATCAGACAATAGCCCAAAGCATATCTTTAAATGCTCTATTCTGACACTGACAAAACTTCCAGGCTGGGAAAAGACTTTTAAAAGGGACTCTTTTTTTTTTCTTTTTTCTTTTTCTTGTTTTTTTTTTTTCTATTTTTTTTTTTTAATCTAAAAGTAACATATGTGGTTATTTTCTATCAGAAAGCCCAGGTTGAGGGATTATGCTGGGCTTGGGGGGAGACAGAGTACCACAGTGTCTTTGAGTTCCGTATTCACTACTGAAGGCCTCCACCCCCGTCTTTAATTGGCAACTCAGGCTGACCAAGGAATCTACCTGGAGATGCCCCAAAGAGGAGAGGGGAGAAGGGAATAGTGCCCCTGAGAGACAACTGGAGTTCTGAGGATTGGGAGAGTGGAGGGAGGTCCAGCTCAATTGGCAGTCCTCCTTCTGTGAACACAGACCTCAGGGGCAGGAATTCAGATTCTGGCTTCAGTCAGCCACCCCTCCTACAGGATCAGTCACCAGGAGAACTAAAGTCTACATACCTCCTTATACTGGTGGGGGAGTTGCAGGCTGGCAAGTGCCACCTGCTGGGCAGGAGAGAACAAGCACCAATTCTAAAGGCCTCATAGGAGGGTCTCATTCTCAGGAAAACTCCATACCCTCCCAATGAGACCTGGGCCTCACTAGACCGGGAAAATCTGACTAGGGTTGACATATCTGAGGAGACCCACTCACAAAAAGGTTACATAGAGGCAGAGCAAGAAACAGAAAAAAACAAGAGAGGAAAAATTCTGATCAACTAAATAACCTAAGTTAGAGGTCTAGAATAAGTTGAACTGAATAACAGAGGCCAGAGAACAAAGCCAACCAACAAGAAAACCACTAGGTAAAAGATAGAAAACAAGCTCCAAAATTAACTAATCAAGAAAATCAGATGCTTAGACAACTTAAGATAACAAGCCATACCAGGAAACACGAAAACATGGACCAGCCAAGGGAACAAACTAATAGCTCAGCTGAGACACAGGAGTGGAGGCAACTAATGCTAAATAAATTCAATGAAATGAAGGAAGATATAGTAAAAGAGGTGAAGGATATAAAGAAGACACTGGATGACCATAAAGAAGAATTCATAAACTTAAAAAAACAAATGGCAGAACTCATGGGAATGAAGGCCACAATAGAGGAGATGAAAAACACAATGGAGGGACACAACAGTAGATTTGAACAGGAAGAAGAAAGGATCAGTGAACTGGAAGGCAGGTCATTTGATTTCATAGACACAAAAGAACAGACGGTGAAAAAAATGGAAAAATATGAGCAGGGTCTTAGGGAGCTGAGTGACAACATGAAACACACAAATATATGTCTTATGGGCATCCCAGAAGGAGAAGAGAGGGGAAAGGGGGCAGAAAGAGTAATAGAAGACATATTCACTGAAAATTTCCCAACTCTTATAAAAGACAGAAAATTAGAGATTCAAGAAGTACAACATACCCCAAATAGAATAGATCCCAATAGACCTACTCCAAGACACTTACTGGTCAGATTGTCCAATGTCAAAGACAAAGAGAAGATTCTGAAAGCAGCAAGAGAAAAGCGATCCATCGCATACAAGGGAAGGTCGATAAGACAATGTACAGATTTCTCTGCAGAAACCATGGAGGCAAGAAGACAGTGGCATGATATATTTAAGATACTGAAAGAGAAAAACTGCCAACCAAGAATTCTATATCCAGCAAAACTTTCCTTCAAAAATGAGGGAGAGATTAAAACATTTTCAAACAAACAGACACTGAGAGAGTTTGTGAATAAGAGACCGGCACTACAAGAAATACTAAAGGGAGTGCTACAGGCTGATAGGAAAAGACAGGAGAGAGAGAGTTGGAGAAGAGTGCAGAAATGAAGATTATCAGGAAAGGTAAAAAGAGAGGAAAAAATAAGATATGACATATAAATTCCAAAAAACAAAATGGTAGTAGAAAGTACTGCCCTTACAGTAATAACACTAAACATAAATGGATTAAACTCCCCAATAAAAAGACACAGACTGGCAGAATGGATTAAAAAACAGGACCCATCTATATGCTGTCTACAAGAAACTCACTTTAGACACAAGGACAAACATAGACTGAAAGTGAAAGGTTGGAAAAAGATATTTCATGCAAACAACAACCAGAAAAAAGTGGGAGTAGCTATATTAATATCAGACAAGTTAGACTTCAAAAGTGAAACAATTAAAAGAGTCAAAGAAGGACACTATAAATTAATAAAAGGGTCAATTCATCAAGAAAACATAACAATCATAAATATTTATGCACCAAGCCAGAATGCCCCAAAATTCATGAGGCAAACACTGTGATCACTGAAAGGAGAAATAGATACCTCTACAATAATAGTTGGAGACTTCAATACACCACTCTCATCAATGGATAGAACATCTAGACAGAGGATCACTAAAGAAACAGAGATGTTGAATTGTATGATGAATGAACTAGACTTGACAGACATTTGTAGAACACTACATCCAACAACAGCAGGATACAATTTTTTCTCAAGTGTTCATGGAACATCCTCTAGGATAGACAACATGTTGGGTCACAAAGCAAGTCTCAACAAATTTAAAAATATTGATATTATACAAAACACTGTCTTAGACCACAATGGAATGAAGTTGGAAATAAATAAAAGGCAGAAGGTCATAAAATTCACAAACATATGGAGGCTAAACAACACCCTCTTAGAAAACCAGTGGGTAAAGGAAGAAATTACAAGAGAAATTAGTAAATACCTCGAGGCAAATGACAATGAAAACACAAGTTATCAAAACTTATGAGATGAAGCAAAGGCGGTGCTGAGAGGGAAATTTATTGCCCTAAATGCCTATATTAAAAGAGAAGAGAGAGCAAAAATTGAAGAGTTAAATGCTCACCTGGAGGAATTAGAGAAAGAACAGCAAACTAACCCCAAAGCAAGCAGAAGGGAAGAAATAACAAAGATTAGAGCAGAAATAAATGCAATTGAGAACAGGAAAACAATAGAGAGAATCAACAAAACCAGAAGTTGGTTCTTTGAGAAAATCAATAAAATTGATGGACCACTGGCTAGGCTAACAAAAAAAAAAGAGAGAGCAGATGCAAATAAATGCAATCAGAAATGGGAAAGGAAATATAACTACCGACCCTGCAGAAATTAAGGAGATAATGAGAAGATACTATGAGCAACTATATGCTAATAAACTAGACAACTTAGATGAAATGGACAACTTCCTAGAAAAGCATAAATAACCAACATTAACTCAAGAAGAAATAGATGACCTCAACAAACCAATCACAAGTAAAGAGACTGAGTCAGTCATCAAAAAACTTCCAAAAAGGAAAAGCCTAGGACCAGATGGTTTCACATGTGAATTCTACCAAGCATTCAAGAACGAATTAGTACCAATCCTGCTCAAACTCTTCAAAAAAATTGAAGAAGAGGGAAAGCTACCTAATTCTTTCTATGAAGCCAACATCACCCTAATACCAAAACTAGACAAAGATACTACAAAAAAAAGAAAATTATAGACCAATTTCTTTAATGAATATAGACTCCAAAATCCTCAACAAAATACTTGCAAATCGAATCCAGCAGTGCATTAAAAGAATTATACACCACGACCAGGTGGGATTTATTCCAGATATGCAAGGCTGGTTCAACATAAGAAAATCAATTAATGTAATACACCACATCAATAAATCAAAGCAGAAGAACCACATGATCATCTCGATCGATGCAGAAAAGGCCTCTGACAAAATTCAACTTCCTTTCCTGATGAAAACACTTCAAAGGATAGAAATGGAGAAGGGAACTTTTTCAATATGATAAAGGCAATATATGAAAAACCCACAGCTAACATCACACTCAATGGGGAGAGACTGAAAGCTTTTCCTCTAAGATCAGGAACAAGACAGGGATGCCCACTATCACCATTGTTATTCAACATTGTGCTGGAAGTTCTAGCTAGTGCAATTAGGCAAGAAAAAGAAATAAAAGCATCCAAATTGGAGAGGAAGAAGTAAAACTTTCACTATTTACAGATGACATGATTCTATATGTAGGAAATCCAGAAAAATCTACAGCAAAGCTACTAGAGCTCGTCAATGAATACAGCAAAGTAGCAGGCCACAAGATCAACATGCAAAAATCTGTAGTGCTCCTATACAGAAGTAATGTGCAACAAGAGGAGGAAATCAAGAAAAAAATCCCATTTACAATAGCAACCAAAAGAATCAAGTACTTAGGAATAAACTTAATCAAGGACACAAAAGACCTTTACATAGAAAACTATAAGAAACTGCTAAAAGAAATTGAACAAGACCTGAAAAAATGGAAGAACATACCATGTTCATGTATTGGAAGACTAAATATAGTTAAGATGGCAATTTTACCTAAACTGATTTACAGATTCAATGCAATACCAATTCAAATCCCAACAACTTACTTTACAGAAATATAAAAACCAATAACTAAATTTATTTGGAAGGGTAAGGTGCCCCAAATAGCCAAAAATATCTTGAGAAAGAGGAATGAAGTGGGAGGTCACACACTACCTGACTTTGAAGCATATTACAGAGCTACAGTGCTCAAAACAGCATGGTACTGGCATAAGGATTGACATACTGATCAATGGAATAGAATTGAGTGTTCAGAAGTAGACCCTTGCATCTACGGACAACTGACCTTTGATAAGGCAGTAAAGCCAAAGCAACTGGGAAAGAGCAGCCTGTGCAATAAATGGTGTTTGGAGAACTGGATATCCATTTCCAAAAGAATGAAAGAGGATGTCCATCTCACACCTTATACCAAAATTAACTCAAAGTGGATCAAAGACCTAAACATTAGCACCAAGACCATAAAACTCTTAGAAGAAAATGTAGGGCAATATCTTAAAGATCTTGTGATAGGAGGTAGTTTCTTGGACCTCACACCCAAGGCATGAGGAACCAAAGAACAAATAGACAAATGGGATCTTCTCAAAATTGAACACTTTTGTACGTCAAAGGGCTTTGTCAGAAAAGTAAAAAGGCAACCTGCACAATGGGAGATGATATTTGGAAACCACATGTCAGATAAGGGTTTAATATCCCAAATATATAAAGGAATCCTGCATCTCAATAACAGAAAGACAAACAATCCAATTAAAAATGGGCAAAAGGCATGAACAGACATTTTTCTGAAGAGGAAATACAAATGGCTCAAAAGCATATGAAAAAATGCTCAACTTCACTGGCTATTAAGGAAATGCAAATCAAAACCACAATGAGATATCATCTCACACCTACCAGAATGGCCATTATCCAAAAAACAGAAAATGACAAGTGCTGGAGAGGATGTGGAGAAAGAGACACACTTATTCATTGTTGGTGGGAATGCAGAATGGTGCAACCACTCTGGAAGACAGTGTGGAGTTTCCTCAGGAAGCTAAATATAAATTTGCCATATGACCCAGCTATTCCATTGCTAGGTATATACTCAGAGGAACTGAAACTTAAGACACAAACAGACATTTGTAAACCAATGTTTATTGCAGCATTATTCACAATTGCCAAGAGATGGAAACAGCCGAAATGTCCATCAAAGGACGAGTGGATAAACAAACTGTGGTATATACACATGATGGAATATTATGCAGCTGTAAGACAGAACAAAGACATGGATCATGTAATAATGTGGATGAACCTTGAGGACATTATGTTAAGTGAAGTTAGCCAGAAACAAAAGGACAGATTCTCTATGGTCTCACTAATATGAACAGACATTAATGAACAAACTTTGGGAGTTAAAAACTGACAACACAGGCTACCAGGAGATAGAAAGAGGGCAGAGATCAGCCATTTGATGCTGAAGGACTACAGAATGTTTAGGATTGATTGTATAGATCCAGAAATAGATAGCATAATACTGTGTGATGGTAGCACGGTATTGTAAGTACACTGAACAAAGATGTCTGTGAGTAAAGCTGAAAGAGGTGGGATAGGAGAATGTATGACACCAGAGGTAAAGATAGATGATAAAGACTGGGACTGTATAATGTGGCAAAAACTGGAGTGGCCAATGACTGTTACTAAATATACAAATATAAAAATGTTTTTGCATGTGGGAAAGAAAATGAATGTCAACCATGTAGAAATTTGAAAAGGGGATGGTATTCAGGAAAAAACATAATCAAAGCAAACTGGAGTCTATGGTCAACAGTAACATTGTAATATACCTCCATTAAATGTAACAAAGGCAATATGCCAATGCTAAAAGTATATGAGAGGGGGATGTAGGGGAGGAATATGGGATTCTTGGTAGCAGTGTTATTTGCTGTCCTTACTAGTATATTGTATGTATGACATGCTATTTTTCTTTTTATCTTTTTTCTCTTATTGCTAAAAAAAAAAAAAAAAAACAATTTTTCTTGTAGTAATCAGTATGTTCAAGTGCTGATTGTGGTGATAAATGTACAACTTTATGATGATACCATGAACAACTGATTGTACACTGTGGATAAATGTATGGTATGTGAATATAACTCTATAAAATTGTAGGAAAATATATATATAGGAGTAAAAGTGTTGGAGAAAACATGGTGAAAGGGATGATGCCTCACCAATATGGACTAACTACAATGTGTAAACTCAGAATTGAATCTTAGAACATAGCCTAACGTGGACATAATAATTGTAATAGTCCCTAGATTGTAAGCTCTTACAGCAGTTAACTCTATCCCTGAATTGTAATGCATATCTCTGAGACACCTGAAACTCAGAGCTAGAGCTCGGCAGATATGAATGTCAGTATTAGTGCATAAAGCCACTGTCAAAAAAAAAAAAAAAAAAAAAAGCTGAAAAAGAGCCCAGACTTCAATTAGTGATATGAATGAAGCAGTTCTGGTTAAGACCAGGGCAAGCCAGGCCAAAGGGTAAAGGTTGAAACTGATTGTGTTTTAAAACTTCAACTTCCATATGAGACCAAGGGAATAGATATCTATTTGGTACAGGATCTAAATTTTCTAAACGGTACAACTCTACAGTCAATTTGTTCAAACACCACAATTGCATGGAACTTTGAATAGGAAGTGAGATACGGTAGGTTAGTATAGGCTGGAGTGAAATAGTGACACATCCCAGAGTAATTTGGGCAGGTAATAAAAAATATATTTACAGCCTCTCCCTTCCCAGCCCCGAGGATCTGGGGGAAGGTGCGGATATGTTGGACATCCTCACCTGGACTGGTGTGGATGTTGTCACAAACATTGGGACTGGCGGTTTGATGTGCTGAGCCCTAGAGCATGGGACTTGCCCTTATGAAGCTCATTACCACAAAGGAGAGTCTAAAGTTGTATGTAATGGTGCCTAAGAGTCTCCCCCTGAGTACCTCTTTGCTGCTTAGATGTGGCCCTCTCTCTCTCTAACTGAGCCATCTTGACAGGTGAACACGCTGCCCTCCCCCCTACGTGGGACCCGACTGCCAGGGGTGTAAATCTCCCTGGCAATGCAGAATATGACTCCCGGGGATGAATGTGGACCCGGCATCGTGGGACTGAGATTATCTTCTTGACCAAAAGGGGGATGCAAAATGAGACAAAATAGTTTCAGTGGCTGAGAGATTTCAAATGGAGTCGAGAGGTCACTCTGGTGGACATTCTTATGCACTATATAGATAACACCTCTTAGGTTTTAATGTATTGGAATAGCTAGAAGTATACACCTGAAACTACCAAACTCCAACCCAGCAGTCTGGACTCCTGAAGACAATTATATAATAATGTAGATTACAAGGGGTGACAGTGTGATTGTGAAGACCTTGTGGATCACACCCCCTTTTTCTAGTGTATGTAGAAAAATGGGGATAAAAACTAAAGGACAAATGGGGTGGGATGGGGGGATGATTTGGGTGTTCTTTTTTCACTTTTATTTTTTATTCTTGTTCTGGTTCTTTCTGATGTAAGGAAAATGTTCAGAGAGAGATTCTGGTGATGAACGCATAACTATGTTATCATACTGTGGACAGTGGATTGTATACCATGGAAGATTGTATGGTGTGTGAATGTATTTCAATAAAACTGAATTTAATAAAAAAAATTACACTAGAGGCATATAACAACAGATTTGAACAAGCAAAAGAAACAATCAGCAAACTAGAAGAGAGGACAATTGAAATGTTACAGACAGAAGAACAGACAGAGAAAATAATGGAAAAAAATGAACAGGGTGTCAGTGGTTTGAAGCACACAAAGATGCATATCACAGGTGTCCATGAAGGAGGTGAGAAGGTAAAGGGGACAAAGAGAATACTTGAGGAATTAATGGCCCAAATTTCCCAATTCTTATGAAAGACATAAGTATACATATCCAAAAAGCACAAAGTACTTCAAACAGAATAAATCCTAATAGACCTACTCTGAGTCACATACTAATCAGAATGTCAAATACCAAAGATAAAAAGAGAATCCTGAAAGCAGCAAGAGAAAAGCAATTCATCACATACAAGGGATCTACAATAAGACTAAGTGTGGATTTCTCATCAGAAAGCTTGCAGGCAATAAGGCTGCAGTATGATAGATTTAAGGTACTAAAAGAGAAAAACTGCTAGCTAAAAATTCTTTATTTGGCAAAACTGTCCTTCAAAAATGAGGGAGAGTTTAAAATATTCACAGATAAACAAAATGAAAGAGCTCCTTAACAAGAGCTCTGCCCTACAAGAAATACTAAAGGGAGTTCTGCAGGCTGAAAGGAAAAGACAGGAGAGTGAGGCATGGGATAGAGTGAAGAAATGAAGATTATCAATAACAGTAACTAAAAGGGTAAAAATAGAAACAAACAAATGAAAGGTATGACATATAAAAACCAAAGGATAATATGGCTGAATTAAGTACTGCATTTAGGGTAATAACATTGAATGTTAATGGATTAAACTCCCCAATTAAAAAAAATGGATTGGCAGAATGGATAATAAGAATGATCCAACTACATGTTGTTTGCAAGACAGTCAGCTTAGATGCAAAGACACATAAAGGTTGAAAGTGAAAGGATGAAAAAAGATATTCCATGCAAACACTAACCAAAAAAGAGCTGGGGTAGTTATAATACTAATATCAGACAAAATAGACTTTAAATAGAACTGTTCTAGGAGACAAAGAAGTACACTGTGATGGTTGGGTTCATGTGTCAACTTGGCTAGGTGGCCTAGCTGTCTGGTCAAGCGGGCACTGGCCTGACAATTCCTGTGAGGCTATTTGAGGCTGGTTGGTTTGTTGGATCATCAGTCAATTGACTGCAGCTGACTGATGACTCATCAAGGGGCGTGCTTCCACAGTGAGAGAATGCAATTGGCTGGATGTGGTCCGGGTGATCAGTTGGAGGCTTATAAGCCGGACGGTTAGAGAACCTTCACTTCTTCTTCAGCTGCTCAGTGAAGCTTTTCCTGGGGAGCTCGTCGAAGTTGCCAGTTCGTTTCCTGAGGAGTTTGTCAAAGTTGTCGGTTCGTTTCCTGAGGAGTTCTTCAAAGTTGCCGGTTCGTTTCCTGAGGAGTTCGTCAAAGTTGTCGGTTCGTTTCCCGAGGAGTTCGTCGGACGTCTTCCTTGGAGTTGACAGCTTGTTGACGGCTCTGCAGAATTTGGACTCGTGCGCTCCCGCAGTTGCGTGAGTCACTTTTACAATTTGATAATAAGAGACATCTCTCATTTATTCTGTTTCCAAGGAGAACCCTAACTAATACATACACTATATATTAATAAAAGAGGAAATCCACCAAGAAGAAATAACAATCATAAATATTTATGCACCTAACCATGGAGCCCCAAAATACATGAGGCAAACACTGGAAAACCTGAAGGGAGAAAAAATAGACACCTCTAAATAGTAGTTGGAAACTTCAATATCACATTCTCATCAATAGATAGAACATCTAGACAGAGTCTCAATGAGGAAACAGAGAACTTGAATAATATGACAAATGAACTAGACCTATCCAATATATACAGAACATTGCACCCCAGTAGGATATATGTTCATCTCAAGTGTATGTGGATCATTCTCTAGGACAGACGACATGTTGGGTCAGAAAATAAGGCTCAATAAATTTAAAAAGATTGAAATTATACAAAGCACTTTCTCTAACCACTATGGATTAAAGCTGGGAATCAATAACAGGCAAAGAACTGGAAAATTCACAAAATACATGGAAGTTAAACAACACACTCTTAAGCAATCAGTGGGTCAAACAAGAAATTGCATGAGAAATAGTAAATACCTTGAGATTAATGAAAATGAGAAAATAATACATCAAAACTGTTGGGCTGCAGCAAAGGCAGTGCTGAGAGGGAAATTTATACCCCTAAACACATTAAAAAAGAAGAAAGAGCAAAAATCAAAGACCTAGCTGTACACCTGACAGAATGAGGAAACAGCAAACTAATCCCAAAGCAAGCAGAAAGAAATGAATAAAAAAGATTAGAACAGAAATAAATGGAGAATAAAAAGCAATAGAGAGAATTAACAAAACTAAAAGTTGGTTCTTTGAGAAGATCAAGAAAGAAGGCAAAACTTCAGCTGGACTGACAAAAAAAGAGAGAGGATGCAAATATATAAAATCAGAAACGGGAGAGGGGACATTACTATTGACCCCACAGAAATAAAAAGGACCATAAGAGGATCCTGTGAACAACTCTATGCCAACAAATTAGAAAATTTACATGAAATTGACAAATTCCTAGAAGCACATGAACAACCCACACTGACTCCAAAAGAAATAGAAGATCTCAACAGACCAATTACAAATAAAGAGATTGAATCAGTCATCAAAAACCTCCCAAGAAAGAAAAGCCCAGGACCAGATGGCTTCACAGGTAAATTCTACCAATAATTCCAAGAAGAATTAAAACCAATCCTGCTTGCCCTTGGCAAGATTGTTGCTGCAAAGGAGAGGCTAGGCCTGCCTATAATTGTGCCTAAGAGCCTTCTCCTGAATGCCTCTTTGTTGCTCAGACGTGGCCCTCTCTCTCTAGCTAAGCCAACTTGGCAGGTGAAATCACTGCCCTCCCCACTACATGGGATCTGAAACCTAGGGGAGTGAATCTCCCTGGCAACATGGAATATGACTCCTGGGGAGGAATGTAGACCCGGCATCATGGGATGGAGAATATCTTCTTGACCAAAAGGGGGATGTGAAAGGAAATGAAATAAGCTTCAGTGGCTGAGAGATTCCAAATGGAGTCGAGAGGTCACTCTGGTGGGCACTCTTACACACAATATAGACAACCCTTTTTAGGTTCTAATGACTTGGAATAGCTAGCAGTAAATACCTGAATCTATCAAACTACAACCTAGAACCTGTGAATCTTGAAGACGATTGTATAAAAATGTAGCTTATGAAGGGTGACAATGTGATTGGGAAAGCCATATGGACCACACTCCCCATTGTCCAGTGTATGGATGAATGAGTAAAAAAAGGGGGGCAAAAAAAAAAAAAAAAAAAAAAAAGGCATCCAGTGTTCTTTTTTACTTTAATTGTTCTTTTTCACTTTAATTTTTATTCTTATTATTTTTGTGTGTGTGGTAATGAAAATGTTCAAAGATTAATTTTGGTAATGAATGCACAACTATATAATCATACTGTGAACAATTGAATGTGCTCTTCGTATGACTGCATGGTATGTGAATATATCTCAATAAAAATGAACTAAAAAATAAAAAAAATAAAAATAAAATAAAACCGATCCTGCTTAAACTCTGAAAAATTTCAGAAGAGGGAGGACTACCTAACATTCTAGGAGGCCAACGTCACCCTAATACCAAAGCCAGAAAAGATACAAGGAAAGGAAACTGCACACTAATATCTCTTATGAATATAGATGCCAAAATCCTCATCAAAACACTTGAAAATTGAATTTAATAGCATATTAAAAGAATTGCATGCCATGATCAAGTGGGTTTCATTCCAGGTATGCAAGAGTATTCCCATGCAAGAAAATCAGTTAATGTAATTCACCACATTAACAAATCAAAGGAGAAAAACTACATGATTATCTTGAGTGACACAGAAAAGGCATTTGACAAAATCTAGCATCCTTTCTTCATAAAAACACTTTGAAAAATAGGAATAGAAGGAAACTTCCTTAACATGATAAAGGACATATGTTTGTTTTCCCCATTGCTTTGCTTTATTTTGTTTGGAAATGTTCATACACACACACACACACACACACACACACACACACACACACAAAATGGAATATTATTCAACTGTAAAAGTAGTGAAGTCCTGATGCATGTGACAACTTGGGTGAACCTTGAGAACATTATGTTGATGAAATAAGCTAGACACAAAAGGACAAATACTGTATGATTTCACTGTTATGAGCTAGTTATAATAAGCAAACTCATAGAATTAGAATCTAGAATATAGGTTACCAGGAGATAAACTTGGGGTTAAAGAATAGATTGATACTTAATGTGTACAGATTTTTTATTTGGGCTGATGGTAAAGGTTTGGAAATGAATGGTGGTGATGGTAGCACATTATTGTGAGTATAACCAACTGCCCTGAGCTGTACAGGTGAATGTGGTTAAAAGAGGAAACTTTAAGATGTATATATTACTAGAATAAAAATTAAGTGATAAAACATAGGACTGTACAGCACAGTGAACCCTATTGTAGATGATGGACTATAGGTAATAATACAAGTTTAAGAATATTCTTTCATGAGTTATAACAAATGTATGACACTAATACAGTGTGGTAATAATAGGGTGGTATATGGGAAAAATACACCTATTGTAAATAATGGATGATAGAATTATTTTAATAATCTTTCATCAATTGTAACAAAGGTAACTACTGTCATAAAAATAGTACAAGTATTAAAAGTGCTACCATCAATAGTAACAAACATTCCTCACCAATGCAAGGTGTTGGTGGTGGGGTGGTGCACAGGAATTCTGTACTTTATGCATGATTGCTTTATAAACTCACAACTTCTCTAATAAAAAATATTATCATCATAGTGATAATGGTGGCAGTTGTAGCAATGTTATTAATTTTTCAAAATGAATAGATCATATTCAGGTGGATGATTTCTTCTTGTTAAGGCAAATCTTGGTTGAAACTCCATATTAGGGAGTAAGCCCACAAAATTTTGAAGCCTCCCAATTTCAAAACTGCTGGTATGTTACTTAATACAGTTGACAATTGCCTATGTAAGGACAAGCACCTAAAGGAGTTTCTGTATCTTCCTAAATTCTTTAGTTTATTCCCTGGAAAGTGTCATTATCATTATCATCATCATCCCTTGAATTTAAAAATATTTAGTACTCTATAAATATTCTTAAATACTCATTTAATATTCATGAAAATTCTACTAGACAGATGTTATTATCCTCATTTCACAGAAGAGGAACTAAGGCTCAAAGACAAAATGTAAGTTGCTCAGTATAAAAGAGTATGAAGCAGGGAGGCATGACTAGAACATATGATTTCAGACTTCACTGCATTTGTTCAGGAGAACTTATCCAAAGCAAAAAAGATTTTTTTTTTTGCAAAGGGAAAACAGGTAAATTGCATCAAATGAAATCACCCAGTTTGACCTAGTTAACTGTCTGTCATCTATGATTCCAAGACCATTTATTGCATAGTGACTATATATCTTTTGAGACTCTCCTCACTTATTACAACACGAAAATGCTATTTCAACCTTAGATTGTTTTCTTTATGAACCTGAAGTTTTCATTGCAAGGTGATGAACTCTTAGATAGCAATATAATATCCTAGGATAGAAAATAAACAGCAGACCTGGGACCAACGTTAGAAGCTAGAATGCAAAACTCTTATCTTCAGGAATCACAGTAAATTATTGTTGGAAGAGAATATTATACCGATTGTCATTAACTCAAGGTCACACAACAGACCGTTAACAGTGCCAGAACTTCTAATTACATCTCCAGACTCAGTGCACAGCTCTTTCCACTGTCCTAATATTTAACGGAAACTCCAAGAGTTAGGTTATAAATACCCTGGCTTATTTCATGCCGAAATGAAAAAGTGAACCCTCCCAGGAGGAACAGAGTTGGAATTACAATTCTTCCTGGTAATATATATCTAGGAGGATGAGTTCCTTCCTTTCATTTTTATGAGAAATCAACAACAACAAAAAAATCCTAGTTCTTTACTACATGATTACTAACGTAACTACATCATTTATTGAAAATATCAGTGCTCAAAAACACTGTCTGTAAGAGAAAGGACTACTTGTGTATTTTACAAAGAATAAGCTTCTGTTAGCCGGAAATTGTTTCAGTAATTGTATCCATCATCATATTTACATTTCTATAATTAGTTGCAACTGTTTGCGTGAAATGAAGTCTCTCTTTAATGGAGTCATTATTATCAGCCAACAAGTAATAAGCTTGAATTTCACTGATGTATTTGGAAAACATTAATTTAATAAGAATACCTTTATATTGGAGCCCTAATCTGAATCCATCAACAATTACTGAATACTCACTTTGACAAGGAACAAGGACTGTGATGAGGTGGAATTCATAGATCACACCCTTAAACAGTTTACAATGAAGTTGGGTGATGTGAAATAATTATATACAGGCCAGTATATATTGATCTATGGCAGCATGCAACAAAATAATATATGAAAGTTCAGGTGAAAGATATGAACTGTGGTGCTCAGAAAAGGAAGAGATTGTTGTGAAGTAAGGAGAAAATGACTGTAAGAAAATATCATTTTCTTTAATAAATATCCACTAAATATAGCAATATTTATTTATCCATAAGAATGAATTCCTAAGATTTTAGTAAGTACTTAAACATGGGTATTTGATTCCCAGTCAAGAGCCATGTTTACCATAGCACTTAATGTCCTATTAGCCATAAATTTAGCAAAATCTTTAGAATCTTATTCTGTCAAAAATGTCTTTTCCTCTCCACTTTTCTCTAAACATTATTTTATATCTCCAGAAAGAAATCTCATTCTATTCAGTACACCACATCAGATTTACAGAGAATATTTGGGGACCATAAAATTCCTGAATTAGAGTTTGGGCTCACTGTCGTTAATTCCTTCAGGTCACACCATCGTTTTCTCACCTAAATGAGTGTGGAGCTGAGCACTTCAAAGCTGGCTTTTCTCCACTGGGAGGTTTGCTCTCTTTATTGCCGGAGCCAGCAGCCATCTACGTTGTCTTAGTTAAGGGGGATTCCTTCAGCCATAGATCACCTCTTACTTTTTATAACAGTTTTTACAAGAAAGAAACTCGACAAATATACTGAATGGGGAGACTTCTTGGCTCATTCAATAGTCAAAGTTAAAGGAGTCATAGTAGAGGGATCTCTAATAACTATATTTAGTTAGGAAAGTCCTCAATAAGAATGGACTCCTGTTGAAAATTGGAGAAGCCATTCTGGTGTTGGTTGGTTTGGTAGGCCCCTTAACTAGACAGTGAGCAGTTTTCCTTTCAGTGAATGAAATTTATAAGGGCAAGGGTTGTCTCGGTACACTTCTCGCCCACCTGCCTGTGCAAACAAAACCACAGGGCTTTACACAGATTGTGTATTTGGTAAACAAGAGATGGTAAAATAAAATGTAGCGATTAAGATCACAGACTTTGAAATCAAGGCCTGGCCCTTCCACTAACCGGTCATAAATTACTGGGTAACTGAGCTGAGAGGTCACAGGCAGGGCAGTGTACTGGTAAGAGGATAGCCTGAGGAACCAGATCGTGAGCGTTTGGGTCCCAACTACACCTTTTATTAGCTAAGACTGATTAATTACCTAATCTCTCTCTGCCTTCATTTCCTCATCTGAAAATTAGGACTAATGATAATACCCACTCATTTGGTTTTATTGTGGATTAAATGAATTAATATGAATATGCAGAGCCTAACAAATAATAAGAATTGCATTAGTGTTCATTATTATTATTGCTACTTGGACTCCCATGTTTCTCATCTATGAAATGGAAAGATAATTACCTCATAAGGCTGATAATATAACTAACAGAAATCATGTATGCACAGCATCCAATACAGTGCCAGCATATAGTCGGTCAATTATTTAACTATTATTAGTATTATATGGAGTGTTGATTTCATTGAAATATGACTGTTCGTCTGTTATATTTGCACATGCCAACCAATGAACTCATGGCTCCCTAAAGGTCATCAGCTTCTTTCTGTAACTAAATCTGGATTGTGGCTGTCAGAGAACCTCTGGCAATTCTCTCCTTTGGGTGGCAGAGAAGAAGCCTGAAATATCATTCAAGGGATTAAGTGTTCTTGACTATTACACCTGGGCAAGAGAAAATAAAGTTAACCTCAAACGATTATCCTCACATATGTCACCTCTATTTTTGAATGAATGATGATTCTGGATAAGAAATTCATCCAGGAAAGTCCAATGAATCATTACTTTGTAGTGGAAATGGGTGAGGAAGTAGTCCAGCAGGAAAAAAGTGTAATGATTTAGTTCATAGGAAATATTGTCCAGATAAGTCCACAAGGAAAACTCATTTTCCCTTTAAAAGGTCTTTTGACCCTGATAAAAGAAATTTCTGGTAGTAAAGTTTTTATGGCTATGCTTTTGATTCCTCATCAACCTTTAGCAGTGGACTTGCTCTATACAAAAACAAAATGGGACAGGAGGCAAAGACAAAATATGGTCTCATGGGCTTCTTTACGATGTGACAGCCAACACTTTTCCAAACGCTGGAAAGGTCCATATCCTGCCTTAGACAGGAAATACTCAAAATCAGCTTAAGAAAAAGAAAGGATAAGATATTACAAATATTATCATCTCATTTAAAAAGATGACTAACATTAGAGCAATTAACCTATTTACATGGGCAGAAAAGGAAGGAAGCAATCTGTGTTCTAAAAGGAAGTTTGCCACTTCGCTGGAATGGAGGCACTTGAAAACAAATGGCCGTCATGGTTTTCTGACTGCTGCATTCAAAGAAATATAAACAGTGGGCTTAGGGTGCTCTAATAGATTTTTGTTCTTGTTTTATGGTTAAATGTGTCTAATTCATTTAAAAATTCCTAAAAAAATAATAAAAAATCACAGATCGTTTTAAGCCCATGTAAATAGGTTAATTGCTCTAATGTTAGTTTTCGGACAGAAAAAGTAGGTGAAACATTCTATAAGGAATACAGATTAGACTCTGGCTTTTTTTGATAGAAGGATTCCATCCTGTATCCTCCATCTACAATTTAAGAGAAATGTGCTAATGTTTCCAGTGAACCATCTGGGCCTAGTTTAGGTAGAAGTTTTGTGTACAAAAATCAAAAATGGCTTTTCCAGTAATCAAATCATACAGCACATTGACTAACAGTAGTTTAATAGATGGAAAATTTGTCTATGTAGTGTTAATAATAAATTGAGGTTGGTCAAAATGTTGGGTTAAAAAAGTGACCTTCTGTATTAATTTAACTGGGATTATGAATCCAGTTGGTTGCTAAAACATATTAGATCCAATTTCCCTTCCACTTCATGGAAGAAATCAGGAGACAAGCTTCTTAAAGGAAGGAATCAAATAGCTTTATCCCTGCAGCAATCTTTAGAGGACTTTTCTTAGAAAGTTGGACACATCCCAACATTAAACCCTTGGGTGAGAGAATTGGGTTGGTCAAACTTTAGAACTTTAATAAATATCAGAAGCAAAATGGAAATTTACCTTATTGTTTCCCTAAGATGACTGTAAAATTAAGGCACTGAAATACTAATTTCAAACTGTCACTAACAGTCACACACATAGAGGTCTCCCATGTATGCCAAGCTGATATGTCAAAAGAGAAACTCTTTGCCCTTTTTATTGGTATCTTTTAGTAAAATGGCTAATGCTGAATGTTTCAAATTATAATTTCAACACAACATTGTATATTGGCTGTGGCAATCTCAGTCCTTTTTCCTTCCCTCCTAACCTATAAATTTTCATCCTTCTGATGAAAGTTTGACCTAAATAGCACAGGAATGTTTACTGTCTTTCATAATAAAGGAATCCAGGTGACAAAACTTTATTAAAAGGAATGCATTAGCTCTCCGAAACAACATCCTGTCAACCACAAAGATGTATGCAAATGCAGTCAGAGTTTTATCTCATGACAGGGAGATAAATAAACCTGAGATCAAAGAAATTAGTTTTGTATTTCTTCAAGCATTCAGTTAATAAGTGGTCATAAGAATCTAAAGCATACTGAGATTCTTTAGTGTCATTGTTTGCTTTCCTCCACAATTTCTCCATTTTGGAAATCTCCAAGATTGACAATGCCAGACTGATGAAAAATAACCCAGCTAAATGTGAAACAGTTTTCATCTGTGTAGGGCTGAGAGGAAACCACCAAATCAAATACCGTTAAAGAGGAAAATACAGCTGTTCTGTTTTTTGTTTCTGTTTTTGTTTTTTTTCCAGCAGTATAAGAGATGAGTATCCCAGAAGAGAAACAAAAAATGAAAAGGCATATTTCATATGAATGAACTTTCTGAAGTAAAATGGAATCAAGTAGATATAGCCTTATAACTATAAAATATCATAAATTATGTATAGATCATAAGGATTACTTATTTATTGCTACTGATCAATGGTATTCCCTAAGGAGTCTCTCCATAAGCAATAGGTGTTTGAGGGAAGGAATTATTGCATTTTCGTGTTTGAATTCCCACAATATTGTAGAGGGCCTGGTACATGGTTAGTATTCAGTAAATATATTGAATTTTAAAATATTGTTTACCTTGACATTATGCCCTCTAATACAGTATCTGACTGTGATAGTTGCTTTGTTGCTTAGTTTTTTTTAATGAATAAATGATAACAACATAAATAACTACCAACTTTCAATTCCATGTGCATCTATTACATATTCTGTGCCCAACATTAGGATACTCCTTGAGTATTCATAAGACAAAACCAATCCAAAGGTAGAATAGGATCTTCTCGGTCATCAAAGCCTGCTGCATATGTTGTTCCTAATGCATAGCTGATCTGGTCATACCTTTTCCATTCATTGAGATATGACAGAGATCCTACTTGTTGTCTGTCCTAAGAGAGACTTGGGATTTTGAAGGGAAAAAATACAGTAAATAATGGAGTATAAACCCACCACTACACCCCTCATGGACGGGTTGGGTCAAAGAAGTGCAAAACAACAATCGCTATTAGTGGCATGGAAGGGTCAATTGTTTAGCAAACACTACGGGATAAGTGAAACATCATGCTTGATGTACTGTGAGAGTTGAAGAACAAACACCAGGAGCTCATGCTTGGTTTCTCAAGCATGGCAGATTATTCTTTCATTGATTTGTTGTCTTTCTGGTTGTACAATGCAAAAGAATAGAAGCTCCAGGTGATAATAAGACCTTCTTGCTATAGACCCCTTTAGCCAAGCCCTCCTTAGCTGAGGGAAGCTAAGAGGACATTCTTGAGAAATACAGTTGATGTGCATTTTTTACTTTGGTCCAGTATAATATCTCAGCTATGAAAGAACATTTCATTGAGAAGAGACAAAAATATTTTACTGAAACATATTCACAAAAATACTGCATCTTAATCGGCATAACATAAAATAATAATTATGACACCTATTGAGTATTTATTATGTACTTGTCATGGTGCTAATAATAATAAACACATTCTCTCACTTAATTCTAGCAGCAACCTTATAAGCTAAAGATGAGGAAAACGAGGCTAAGAGAGGAAAAGTAAGTTGTCTAAATTAAATTAATAAGTGGTAGATGACTTAGTCTCTCAGCTGGTGATCTTGCCATGGTTTCATCTTCTAGTCCTCTCTTCCAGTACATATACACACAAACACACCATTCTTCTTTCAATACCACCAGAATAATCATAATAACGCAGAGATCTAGCTATGCCCTCATTATTTTTTTCTTTTTAAAAAACACCATGTTTAGTGAGCCACACTGTCACTATCCTGCTGAAAAACCCATTGGTAACTCCCCACTGTTCCACTGTTCATGGGCGAATGTTCTCTGTTTGGCATTCTAGCTTCTTCATTATCTTCCATCAATCTAAATTCTTTTTTTTTCATGCATATCATTCCCTAACTAAATCCATCAACTCAGTATATCCTCAGCAGTTTCTAACCTCAGGACTTCACTCACGTGGTTTCCTCAGTTTGGAACACTTTCCACTCAATTCTATAACTGGCATTCAAACCCATTTATTTTTCAAAATGCAACTTGTGTCACCTAATTTAAAACATCAAAGGCCTGAGGAAAGATTCAAATATCTTTCTCAAGCCTTAAAAGATAAAAACAAAACCTAGATGAACACTGTAAGAATTTTAGTGTTAGTGGTCTATGTAAACAAAACATAACAAAAAAACTAAAGTTACGTCAGGGTGAACAGACAATAACATCCAAGAATTGAACAAATGAATCATGCTTTGAGATTGCTCTCTAGCCATGTAAAAAATGTATGTGGATGAATTATAGGCATTGTAATAGTGTTCAAATGAAGGTATGTGCCCTTTAAAAAACCCCATATCTGCAGATTTTTATTGCCTATCTCTCCTCTCTTCCTCCAGATTATATCTATAGTTCTCTAAAGGCCAAAACATTAGAGAATATAGATCTTGTCTTTTTCCTTGCATCAAATAGTTAAAGCACCTAGACAAATCACTGAAACTGTTTCTATATGTGCATGATAGCATAATAATACTTGCCTATATGATATATTTTGTTGTGTGGATCAAATTCATTCATTCAGTCAACATCATTTTATAGCATATTTGTATATGTCAAGCATTATGCTGTGAAAAAACAGAATGGTTGAGTCACTTGTACATTATTCAAGCCCTCACAGTGTAGTCAACAGTGGATGTGAAAGCCCTTTGAAAACCCTAAAATGATTCACCTGTGTTAAGAGTGATCATTATTAAAGGTGTACAAGGAGTACTTACATATATCCATTAACCTGAGAGATTAATGACATAACAACTTCCATTCCATATACTTTTCAACAACTTATCCATTAAAACAATTAAAATAAAATAAAAAAGGTTTTATTATTTTAGTTTGGCATGACTTTCTTAAGTTCTTATAAGGAGAAGATTGCTTAGTCCTAGTTTCAATAGTGGGCTTTCTCAGAAAGATATAATTAAAAACATCTAGTAGTAAACATTTTGACTTTCCTGGTTTTGTAAAATATTTAAATCTGTGTTGCTTTCATTTTTGTTTTTAATTGTTCCCCAAAAGCTCTCTAGAGTTATAGTTAAAATACGATGGATCTAGTTAAAATATGATGGATCATGATTTTCCTTGAAGATGATATTATGAGTTGAATTCTGTCCACCGGAAAGATATGCTCAAGTTTTAATACCTGGTCCAGTGTATGTGGCCTTATTTGGAAATAGCCTTTGAGGATGTGATTAGTGAAGGTGAGGCCAAACTAGATTAAGGTGGGCCCTAATCTAATATGACTCGCGTCCTTATGGGAAGGGGAGAAGAAACACACTCAGGCATAAGTGACAAAGCAGATGTATTGAAGTGCAGCAGCAGCAAACTGAAGGAACACCAAGGATTGCCAGCAAAACACTGAAAGCTAGGAAGATGCAAGGAAGGATTCTTTCCTACTGGTTTCAGAAGGAGCATGGCCCTTCTAGCTCCTTGATTCCAGACATCTGGCCTCCAGATCAGCAAGACAATTTCTGTTCTTTGAAGCTACCTCGTTTGTGGCACATTTTTATAGCAGACCTAGGAAACTAAGACAGATGGGTTCCCCTGGTGGTATTTGGGAAAAGAAAGAAATCCTTAACAGATTAGCATGAAAAAACACTGCCCAAAAAGCTGTCAATCACTGTAAATTGAAATTGAGCCGTTCACTATTGTCTTCTTTCATATATAAGTGTCAGCATTGCTAGTGAGGCAATATGCTAATCAATAGTGTTCCCTTTGAAATAATTAATTTTGTATTAGTTCATATTCAGTATGGAATTTGCCCCTACTCACATTTATTGGCAATTATGTTTTAGAAATATTTAGATAGCACTTTTTTTCTTCTCAAAGTTTCATTTTCTGGATCTTTCACAGTAACCATTATACGGCTCATCCAATGGACATTTAGTTAACAAGTTTTTGTTGTATGTTCCTTGCTTCCTGTGGTACTTTAAGACTACTGCTTCCCTCACAGCAGCTCGTATGGACACAGGAAACATAGATGAATTTCAATGTTGGATTAAAACAAAACAAAAAAAATTCTTATAAGGACAAATCAAAGCCTACTCAAAGAAGTTTATCTTACTAAAATATAAAAAAATTTAAAAGTATGCATTTTAGGGTTTGTTTTATAATTTTGAAGTTCTTTACAGAGTTTGGGACAGTATTTGAAAATCATTTGAAATTTGAGTATTAGAACACAGGATTATAAAATATTAAGCCAGAAAGATCTATATGAATTGTTCCATTTAGACCTCTGTAAATCAAATATGGAGAAAATAAAGCTCCTGGAGGCCATTTGACTTGATTATGGTGACATCAACTTGGGGACAAAGCTCATATTTCCTTATGCTTTCCTAATTCACCTCACTGTTTTGCATCAACTAGTTTCTTAAAATCTCCACACTATGAATTAATAGAATACACTCTCATATTAAAGTATCTGACAATTGTGATTCGAATAAGGTACAAGTGCACACAATGAGAAACATGACTTTTCAGACTCTGCATTACTTTTCTGATTACATAGATATTACATGCAGAAAATCTGAAATATTTAAAAAAGCATAAGGAATCTAATTGAAATGGGGAAGAGATTATCGCAGACCTCTTGAGGAAGTGATATGTAAGATGAGTTCTGAAGGATGGTAATAGGGTAGGAAAAAGTTAGGGGGAAAGGAAGAGCACTATAGGCGGAGAAAACAGAATATGCCAAATTCTTAAAGGAGAAAATCACTTGGCACCCTCTAGAATCTGAAATAAAGCCACTGTAGTTGGGGCATAGCGAGGAAAGACAAAGGAAGGCGAGAAGACAAAGTAGAAGGAGCTAGAAACCAGCATGTGCGGGCCTTATCAGCCATGTTAAGAGCTCATATTTTACTTTATGTTAATTTGAAATCTTTATATTATTTTAAGCAGGGAAATGCTTGATATGATTTTTATAAAAGATTCTTCTAGGTTCTATATTCATTATGCATAAGAAGTAAACAAGAACTGACATGAGGACTTTAGGTAGGAAGCTCTTGTGGTAACCCAGGAGAACACTAATGAATATTTGGAAACTAGAAAGGAGGCAATGGAGATGGAGAGAAATGCACAGACTTGAAGTTTATTTTGGATGTAAAACTAACAGGTTTAGAATTAGCTTCTCTGCTTGAAAGCATTGGAAATTCTCATTCAAAGCCAAATAATCAACAACATCACTGAAATGTTTCTTGTATTAATTTCTTTACGGAAGTAATGCTGAAGCCATTACTCTTAGGAGGTTGTCTCAAGTAGGCATGGGCGAGCAAATATGGAGGTGCCTTACTTTATGAGCACTTTCTTCCACTCTGCTTATAACTTGCTTTCCCATGTGCCAGTCCTATGCCTCAGGCCTACCAGCTAGGGCTTGGCTGCAGTCACACTGAGGTAGTAGCAACAAAGAGGCAGCAGGTTTCCCAGACATGGAAGTTTCCATAGAACTCTCCATGAGCTCCCTCTTCGTGGTCCTACTTCACAGACTTGTAGTGGCTGGCTTGTTGGATTTTCATGAAAACTCTGGTTTATCCACCATACCAGAGCAATAAGTGACATTTTCTCAGATCCTGCAACTCCCCTCTAGGCCTTCACTTCCTCAGTTCCTCCCACTTTGTGTAATATCTAATTCCTATAATAAATCACTTATTACACATCACACTCATAGTGGCTCTGTTTCCCTGACTGATAAAATCTGATGATGAGCTCTAAGGCCCTTCTGTGAAATCTGATATTCTAGGATCCTCTGACTCCCTTCTGTATTACATTGCATGTTCCATCCATACTTTTTAGTAAAGAGCAAGAAGCAGATTCAAGCCTATTCATCCATTTCCAGCAGACAACAGGGAAGTTAAGCCATATTGTAAGTGTTCATATGACTTCCCAGAATACCACCAGGTAATCGAGTTATCAGATTTCAAATATATAACCAATGAAAGGATTTACAATGACTGTACATGGGTTAAGTAGACACACAGGCTTACCTGCATAGTAGCATCTATTTAGAGCACATATGCTTTAAAAAGCAATTAAATAAGAAGTAAATCCTATTTATGCTTCTTAAGTATACAAAGACAGAATGGGGACTAAAGAGTTCTTCAATAGCCAAGGCCACAATGAACCCCCACCCCCAACTATTTCCCATTAGTCCTCAATTGTTGCAAAAGTATTTAGTTTGTACGTAGAAGAGAACAATATCTTAGAAACTATTCCAAGACAATAAATCAAGAAAGCTGGTTTGTTCACATTTTTTTTCTTTTCTTTCCACCCTTGAGGTAAACCTCCCACAGAGAAAGTTATACCATGCAAAAGATTCAGCAAAATGAAAGAAAATATATTTATGTAATCGATGGATTACTTTTCTGTGGCACAGCCCCAGAGGAAAGAAAAAGTGTGTATGTGCGAGTGTGTGTGCTGTATGGTTCCTTAACTTTATAATTGCAGCTGTTCAAATGTTTATCATTTCATGTTACAAAATAAGAAATTCACTGAAGCACAAAGAAGCGGCATAATCTTCCATCAGTTTAGCATTTGTTCCAGGATTTAAACAAAATAAATTAAGAATGCATGTGGTTTTCACATAACAAACTAGTTTGGTTCCTTCAAATCAGTTCCAAAATTATCCTTTCTTGCAGCCTTCTTTTACTGAAAGCATTACCATTCCATCTTTGCATGCCACGTTAACTGTAAAAATTAATATTGGCATATTATTTTACAGCTTAGAAAATGCTCTTGTGTACATTAAATAGAACAGCTAAGAATAATAGGAAAATGCACTGGATGAGGAGTCTGAAGATCCTTACCATCTGTATAAAAGAATATGTGTGGGGTAGGGGAGTGGATGCCACAACTATGAGCTTCAGGTTTCTTGCAGAGTTTCTGTAAGGCTTAAATGAGATCATGTACATGAATGTGATTTGTGGAAGGTCTAGAATGAGACAAATATAGGGCATAAAATCAACTCCCATTTTACAGATTAGGAGTAACCATTAAATGGTTCACCCAAAATTAAAAACAGACAGTATTAGTACCAGAAATCCAAACTCCAGACTCTGAGTTCAGTATTCTTTTCATTTCACCTCACTGCCTCTCATTAGTTTTTTTTGTTTGTTTGTTTGTTTTTGTTTTTGTTTTTTTTAATACAGACTGTATCATCTCATACAGAAATGGAAAAGAAGCAATACATTTTAAGGATTAAGAGCAATGGATTTAAATCCAAAATTTCTGAGTGTAAATCCAAGCTCTCTCCCTCACTAGTTTTGTGCATTAACTAACTTCTCTGTGCTTCAATTTCATAACCCTTAAAATCTGGATAAAATTACTATCTACTTCAAAGGTCTGTTTTAAAGATTGTATGAGTCAGCACTTAGGATAGTGCACTGCACATAGTAAGCATTCAGTAAATCTTAGCTCTTTTTATGAAAACAGCCCAATAGTTTCACTACTATGTTAATGCAATCTATTGTACTGTGCTTGCCATCAATAGTCAAAGCAACATTACTGGTATCCTGGTATCCTTTAGAGCATTGGTGATGAAGAGGGAGAGCATGTGCAAGACGATGCTGACTTCAAGGCTAGAATCTGAACACAACTGCTTAAGAGAAGCTCTAGCCTCAAAATGAACACCACCTTCATTGCTAGAAAGTCCAGAACATGTGTGGAACAGCCATATTTGAATAAAGACATATATTGCTTATTTATTCCTTTTTTAGTAAAATTGTAGGATCCTTGAAAGGATTAGAAAATATAAACATGAACTCTTTTCTATAACTGAACAGTTTACAGAAGAGTCACTTGGACAATATATGTACAGTAAGTAGTGCGCACCAGAAACACAAATCCTAGAACCTTAGTGTGAAAAGGAACTTTAGGGTTCCTCTGGTCACCCACACCCCTCCCCATTTGATAAATAACATTCCTCTTCAGCATCACCTATAAACAATCTTCCAGCCACAATTTAATGTTCTGAAGGACAGAAATATTCTCACCTTCTGTGCTGGTTTGGATATATTATGTCTCCCACAAAGCCATCACCTTTTAATCCAATCTTGTTGGAGGGAACATTTTGATTGTTTCCCTGGAGATGTGACTCACCCAAATGTGGGTAATGCCTTTGATTGGATTATTTCCATGGAGGTGTTACCCTACACATTCAGTGTGAATCTTAATTAAATCACTGGAGTCCTATAAGAGCACACAGACAGATGGAACTAAGTGGTGCAGCTGAAAAAGACGTTTTGGTGATGACTGTTGAAAGTAGACTTTTGCTAGTCCAGAGTTTGCCTGGGAGAAACTAAGAGAACACCCCCAGATGCTTAGAGAGAAACATCCTGGGAGAAAGCCATTTTGAAACCAGAACCCTGGATAAGATGCCAGCCACATGCCTTCCCAGCTGACAGAGGTTTGCGAACACCATCAGCAGTTATTCAGTGAAGGTAGCCTACTGTTGATGCCTTAGTTTAGACACTTTTATGGCCTTAGGACAGTAACTTTGTAACCAAATAAACCCCCTTTATAAAAGCCAATTCATTTCTGGTATTTTGCATAACAGCAGCATTAGCAAACCGGGACACCTTCCAAGGAAGATCTCTTACCACCTGGCAATTTAGATGTTTAGAAAGGTTTTCTTTACTTTGAACACAATTCTTTCTCATAGCAAGTTCCATAGTAACTTCCACATTCAGGAACTAATTCTTGGTCCTGTGAATTGAGATTAAAGAGAATAACAACATTTTATAAACAATGAGGACAATACAAAAGTACTAGAGAACCTTAAGCTGTTGTTATTAGTAAGTATAAGAAAAGCTCTATAGTTGGATATCATGAGATGTATTGACTGTTACAATTCAACATCTCAAACTTCCTGTCATAATCTCTCAGTCTTCACAGCAGAGATGGCCCAATCTTGCTCTCCTTTTTGGCCAAGTACTCCATGACCAATTTGCTTTTAATAACTAAACCCATAGTGTACTTTGAGTAGACATCCATTTCTTGGATTGAATTCATTTGAGGTAGAGGTGTTTGTCTCTATTTTATCCCATTCTGACCTAATTTTTCATTACTACTGATGATATTTCTGAACAGTTTCAGCCAAATATGAGTTTTAGAAATAAAATTCTTGTGGCTTGGAAAGGCTTTTCTGCTAAGAAAAAGTTGTAAGGGGACACTTCAGTGAGAGAGATATACTAAATAACACTGTGACTCAATCAGTTCTGGTCACATGAACAAGCTCCTACACTTAGTTCAGCTACTTTCTTCCTCTCTTTCAGTATGTTTTGTCCTTCTTCTTTTTGATCTGAAAGCATAACAGATTTATTTTTAATTACTCTTATTTTCTAATTAATGTATTTATCACAAAATAATTTTCTTAAAGTATTGTTTTGGCCTCATCCTACCTATTTGCATATATAGTGCTATCATATGTTCAGCAAATACTCAGGTTCAGCAGGCCTGAAAGAGGTGGCCAGCACAGCTGTTATGCAGTGTAATTACCTGTCATTTTACTTTACAATTCTTCTTTAACCAAACTCTTTTAATTTCTAAGTGAATGGATTGTCTTCTTTTTATACTTTCCAAGTGGATAGATTGTCTTTGGCTCTCCTTTTCTTGTTAATTTCTAGAATCACATTGTAGACTGTAAATCTGATCTACATCATTTTTCATTTTTTAAAATTTGTTGAAATTCAGAAATATTTCAGGAGTTGCAAAAACATGTGCTGTTTTTCTTGGATCTTTTAGTTTAGAACTCCAGACTTTAGCTATATTCATTCTTCTATTTTAGCCCATCTATTTTTTCTTTTTGCACTCATGCTTTTATTTTTTGAAGTCTGATTTTATTTTCAAAATAGTCTGCTCATTTTTATGAATGTAATGGCTTCTAAAATTTCTCTGAGTATAGTATTTAAACCTAGCTTTTTCCTGGTTCCAAAATTAAGACCTTGAAGTTTAGTTATTTGATTTTTTTTTTATATACAACTTCCTTGGTCATCTGTTCATATTTGAAATTGCAGATTTAACTAGCAAATATTGTTAGTGGATAAAGATTTTTTCACTTAACAGAAGTCTTTATTGTCACAGAAGTACAGGCAGGTCTGAGGAAAGGTCTATTTGAAGGCTTATTTCTCTGGGTATTGTCAAGTCTGCATGAGAAACCTGGAACCCACTGCAGCTATCTTGCAACCATGAGGGGAAAAGCCACGGAGACAAAGTCAACATACCAAGGATGTCAGAATTAACAAATGAAAAGTTTCTAGTCATTGAAGTCACTGCTGGGTTACAGAATAAACAAACCTGGAGATGTCCTATTTATGAACTTTTTATTTTGTGAGTTAAAATATTTGTTTTAACCTTTATATCCACCATGAATTATGTTTTCTGATATTGGGTCCTAACTCCATCTAAATTGCTGTAACACCCATACAATCCATTTTCCAAAAATTAATCAGAACAGTCCTTTAAAATAATACATCAAGATTATTAATCAGATCATGTCACTCCCCTGGTTATAATTCTGTAATGGCACCAAACACCTTATCTGCCTTAGATGATCTGACTCCTACTTCCTCCTATGACCTAATCCATTACCATCACCCCACTTGCCTTATTTCTGATCCTCAAACATTTTAAGCTCATTCATTTTAAGCTAGGGCCTTTGTACTAGCTCTTCTCTCTCCCAGGAATGTTTTTCCCCAGATCTTTAAAAGCTGGTTCTTATTGTCATTCAGCTCTCAACTAAAATATCATCTTCTCAGAGAGCTCTTTCATAACTATTCAAATTAAAGCAGCCACCCAGTAACTTTTCTATCATATTAAGTTATATCAGTTCTTTACATTGCACTTATCACAAATATGACATCTTTCTCATTTGTGTGCATTTCTGACTTCTCTCTAAATAACAGAAGCTGCATGAAACAGGATTTTTAACATCATTTTCACTCCATGCAGTTTTCCCAACACCTAGAAGAATACTTGGCATATAATAAGTCCTCAGTAAGTAGGTGTTGAATAAATGAATGAATCTACTATTTATCTTTCAGAAATTTCTCATTGCTCGAATTAGCTGGTATTACCTTTCTCCAATTTCTCACATTGTTGTAGAAGTATTTTTATATTTCTTAAATCATATCAGTAAGACTTATGAAATAAGGGTTAAATAAATGTATCTATTTAGCAACACTTTCAGTAGGAATCAGAGGCTCTTTAGTGCTCTTAAATGTAATCATTCCCTTTGAACCCTTTAGTGATGTGTGCACCATAGTGCATCTTAACAAAGTACTATGAAGTCTTTTAACACTTCTCAAAATATTATAATATCAATTCCTGAATGGAAGTAGTAAGCCAAAAGGAGCATCTTACATGAGACAAACATGCAGAAGATACCCTTTTAGTTCTTTCTGATTTAGAGCTTTAATTTACTCTCAATAGATAAAAAAATAAGCAGTCTCAAAATCCCAAGAATAAACTAGAAGAAAAGTATGTTAATGAGAATGCAACCCAGTCCCTGAATTTTCTTACCTGAGGCATCAGAGTATAGTAAAGGGGTTCCCAGATTTTGTATATCATGGATAAAATTTAGGATTTAACATTTTCTTTTGCCCAATTAAGACCTTTATAAATGCTATCACCATTGTTATAAAATAAAGGACATTATACCTCAAAATTTTCAGGGAATATAATCTCAGAATAAAGGATACAATGGAAAAATGTCCTTTATATAAATAGTTAAATGGAATAATTTTAGAAGGCCCAACCACACTACAGTGTTACCTTGAATAAATCACTTAACCTTCTGGGGACCCAGTCTCTATTTTTAAAGTGGAAAAAAAAAACAAAACATTCTCTTTCTACTTATCTAGGTAGGGAAGGTTGAGGACCAAGTGAAATGATAAGCCTTTGTAATACTTTGTAAACCCTAAATCTCTCTACAACATGCAGTGAATATTGTCTTCAAAGCATTCAGATTTTACCAACTTGATAACATTCATCCCTCTGCCACTACCTGGGTGCCTGTTTAATCTTAGCTAAATACACTGTATCTTTGCACATTTCTAACATGATGGTCGCCACCTGTATTATTCATATTTCTTTAATAGGTAAGTTCCTCAGATAAAATCCCTCTTGCCAGTTCAGACAACATATGCTGAGTGAAGAGAACTTATAATTTAAAGGATATCTCTGGCTGATGTGGTGGGAAGGAGCTGGTGGAGGCAAGGATAGAAGCAAGGGGGTTATTGAAATACTCCAAAAGAGAGGATGGCAGATAAAGCACAGTGAGTTAGCCATGGAGATGGTGAGAGGTGTCCAATTCTGGTTATGACTACGGATTGGATATAAAGCGTGAAAGAAAGGGGTCAAGGATGACTCCAGTCTTTTTCACCTGAGGAAGTTGAGTGAACTAAAATGGGAAGACATTTTAGACATGTTAAGTTTAAGGTATCTATTAGATATTCAAGTGAAAATGTCAAGTAGGCATTTGAATACAAGAATTTGGAGGAGATTGGAAAGACAGAGACACAGTCTGGAGAAATAAATTTGGGAATCACTGGCCTAAAGAATATGTTTTAATTCATGAGACTCTTAGGTCATAAAGAAAATAAGTGCAGACACAAGAAACTAGGTGTCATGTTCAATTCCTGGGCATGCTACTGTTCAGACAATAGAGAAAAATGGAAAGTAGGCAGTTCAAGTATGGCTCTGGAAGCCAAGTGAAAATTTCTCCAGAAACATGAGATTAAAAACATCTCCTTGATGCCCTTCGCATTCAAGCAGATGAACCCGAGTACTTATTCAGCAACACCTCTGCAAGGCAATCCTCTGCCTTTGGGTTGTAACAGAAGTTAAACATAAAGCTGTTCATATGCATGGTGACACAAATTCAAAATGTCCCACAGATTTGAAATCTGGGGCTCTCAAGCCATGTATAGAAAATATAGGATTGAAATTTACCGTAGTGAACACTGTCATAGAGACACAGCATCAAGGGCAATCGGGAAGCATCAGTGAGTAGAGTTGGTGGATAAGCTAAATGACTGTTTGAAGGTTTGGAAATTGAATTCCTGCTTTGCCACTGGTCTAATTGGGTAGTATCTCAGCCTAGTGAATGAAGCCTCAAATTGCTTAACAATGCATTGCACTTAAAAGAAACTTAATAAGGATATTTGCAGGTGTTTCCAAACATTAAAGTAATATTTCACCTTCCCAAAGAATTGTTTTCATTTTGAAAAGAGCTGCTAACTCCTTCTTTTAATGGTGAGATCACTCATCATCATTAAAATAAGTTTTGATATTCAGAAACTCAGTTTACACAAAACTGTTAGGTAACATGCTGACAACATAGTACGAGGCACACGCAACCATGAAGCCATAAGTCAATCACAACACCAATGTCAACAGTTAGCAGATGGAGAATAAACTCTAGGGCAATCACCCATCACATTTTAACAACTCTTGTTTAACTTCATTTTTAGTTCCAGTCAAACCTTGCCTTGAATTATTTAATTTTATCTTAATTTTATATGTTGAATCCCATTGCCATATCTCACCTTTAACCTTAACTTTCTCCAAGCTAAGGATTTCCTATAAACCTCCCTCATTGCTGACAGGCAATGCCCTCCAGTGGCCATTGTGGAAACAGAGCCTGTAAACAATGCCCTGATTGTAGAATAGACAAGACTGTTGGGCTGTGAAGAGCCCCACTGAGAAACTACTGTTACCAGGGTGTTTTTAGTTGGCAACAGTTTTCTTTTCTTTATTTTTTTTTCTTTTGACAATCTATGTTTCTTAATATTCTTTCCAAATAGTCTTTCTTTCTTGACATTATTTCGAAACATAGAAATCTGTTTCAAATACCAATGCTACAGATTTTTATATTAGAAAGAATTTATGGAATAATGGGCAAGCAAAGGCAGTGTGAGATGAATGCTATTTTAAGCCTGCATGGGTCCTAGAACAAAGCAGAAGATTATTTGAAGAAAATTTTATTCCTGGAAAATAAATGCCAAAACAATATTCACAATATTCCTTTCCCAAAATATGTTGCCTAGAGAACAAATTGAATCAGTTGTCATCTGGTCTGGTGGAAGTCTCAAGAGATGATCTATTTGTCTACACTTTATGATTGAGCTTGTGAAGCTCTATTCACCCAGGGGAAAGGATTCTATGGCAAGTAGAAATTAAAAAGAGGGAGTGGCACTAAGGAAAGTAAAGAGCTTTGGCAGAAATGATAGCAGAGTAAAATAGAAAACATTGAATTTAATTTGTTGGGAAAATAATTGTTTTTATAAAAGAGACAGTAAGAAGATAGAAAACGTATAACAATTAGAAAATACATTTATTTTCACCAGGCTTTACAAAGCTATGTGAACTGTTCCTAAATAAATGAAGTAGAATTGTCATGGCTGCTGAACTTCCCTCACACCAGGAACCAGCCCAGGTTTTATAGCCTGTTCACAAAATTCAGTTTAAGTCCCTCTACAAGTCCTTGTTTCTCAGGTTAAAGGACCAGATATTTGAGTGGAAGCACATGTGTTTCAGCCTCTGTGCAATGCTGGAACTTCCTTGAAGCAGTCACACACACACACACACACACACACACACACACACATGCACACACACACATATCTTCTGACAGATTTATCCATAAGCCTCACACTTCCCTCTCTCTGATCTGATGAAATATGGATTTCATAAGGTTTTTAAAAAGGAAGATACTGGGATACATCTTCATGGTTGAATTTCAGTTCGTTAGTATAATGCAAAAGGGAAAAATCCCATGGTCCAAAGCAGAGATGTTTGCATCAACTCCTCTCACTCTTCATCACTCACATTGACTTATGAGCAAACCCTGTCAATACTAATTCAGAAATGTCTCTAGAATCTGAAGTTTCTCTCTACCTGCACAGTTGCTTCCCTAGTTCAAGTTCTTTTCTTATAATCCTTTACCTATGGGCCTTTGAACACAGACTCCCTATGTCATCCGACCCCTTATTCCTGCCCATTCCACCTCATCCCCATTACTTCAGCCAGTTATCAATTTAAAATCCAATGCTATCAAATCACTCTCCTTTCAAAACTTACATCGCATCATCTTTGCTTACTGGATAAAGTGTCCTTATTGTCATTAAAAGATATTTCACAATTTTCTACAGTGAGAAGTGGCAACTGCTCTTCATGCACCACAATTTCTTGGTATTTACAGAAGAGTACCCCAAAAATTATTTTAGAAACTACATTTTGCAGTGACATATGTTGCTGTTACACTGAGCACCTGTTGTGTCTCTGTTCTTTTTCTAAATCTCAGCCTTTGAGAATCCAGCTGAAAAAATGATTGCAAATCAATTTTAAAGTTAGGGTATATAAGAAGGTTTATGTAAGAAAGCTTCATAAGAACTATCAAGCGTCCTCACATTTCGGGGGCTGCCACAAGGTGGAGCTAGATAAACTTTCTTAAAGTCATTTTCCATACACAGCCTATATGAGAAAGAGAGTAGCATATATGTTTTTCCTGCCCTGAATCCTTTCTTTTGTCTGTTCTTCGTTAATTCTAGTAGGATCATCTCGGTAAAGGTGATAACCTGTCACCCCGGATTTCAGGGATTCCTTCATATTTCTCAGTTTTTCCCAAATCCTCCTACAACTGAATTCTACAGTTTGAGGCTATGAATATCAGAAATTAAGCTAAGGCTTTCTTCCTTGTTATGATGAAAGCACTCTTGGAAAGGTACATCTTTGTCAAAGATTTTAGTCTAAAACTTCTCTGGCCATGAAAGTTTGTTGCTCAGACTGGCTCCTGAGGGAAAAGGTTGGCAGTTTTTCTAGCCCAGCCTAATTTTCAGGACCAGAGATGCCAAAGGTGAAGTCTAAGCTGAGTCTTAGCAGAACACTGGGACTTAAAATTCATGATGCCTCATTCAATTGCTGTATCAGAAGCATGAAGCAGGCCATATGCAGGGTTAAAGTAGGGGAAGCTGGAGAATAAGTGGAGTAGGGAGGGTGTTAAATGAAAAGGATCCTGGGAGATTGGGAATTCTGCTACTAGATTGGTGATTCTGTAGATTGTAAAGCTGACTGTTAGGGATTGAGGCATGTACCCCACAAAAGACATGTTCAAATCTCAATCCGTATTCCTGTGGGTATGAACCCATTTGTAAATAGAATCTTTGAAAATGTTAAGTTGTGGAATCATTTGTGTATAGGATCTTCAAAGATCCCATTTAGATAAGGCCAAAATGAATCAGGGTGAGCCTTAATCCATTTGACTTGAATCCTTATAAGTTCCTTATAAGCAAAGATACTTGGGAAGTAGTCATTCTAGAAACCAGAAGTCAGGAGAAGACAGAAGTCAGTGGAGTAGATGTAAGGAGAGAAAGATCACCATATGACTGAGGATTGTCAGAACACTATAGACTCTGAGAGAAAGCAAGTCTTGCCAATACCTTGATGTTGGACTTCTGGCCTCCAGACCGTGGGACAATAAATTCCCATTATTTAAGCCAACTGGTTTGTGGTATTGTCATAGTAACCCTGGAAAACTAAGACACTGACCAACTTAAAGATATAGGGTTAGATAGATAGTAAAAGTTTCAGGCTTGTGAATATCAGAAATTAAAGTGATTTTAGAGATCATCTAATCCAGTGGTTTCAATCTGGGCCCTGAGATTATGGCTCTGCAGAATTTACTCAAAGAGGTGGGGATGGGGATAGAGGGTTGAATGAGTGGGGCTCTGGCACTTTCCCTATTTCAACTGAGGCAAATTTTCTTTTATTTGTTTTACCTACTATTTTTCCATGAAAGTTCTCCACTTGGGAAACAAACACACAAAATCACTGGTTAAACTACTCTCCTCAGAGAGAGAAAATGACTTTTCCAAAAGGATAAAATTAGGTAATAGCAATAAAGTAGAACTTGATGATTCTTGAATGAACTTACAGGGAGAAAAGGATAGAGAAACCGAAAGAAGATGGCACCAATGCCAACTGTCGACCTACTTCTTAGCCAAACCATGCCCTACATTTTTGCAAATACAACTCTACTGATTTTGTTGTATTTGCAAAAGAAAATCCTTCTGCCCCACCCATGTTCTCTTTGCCTAACAACATATTCCCTCAAGCATCAGTAAAGATACTATCTCCACAAAGCTGTTTCTTTTCCTCTTGAGAGAAATAAAAACTTCTCCCTTTGAAAAAAAATAACCCATCATACCAACTTTCATTTTTAGAGCAATTTGAATATTAAAAAGATTCCACGTCCACTGTCTTATTTGAGACCCATAACTCTTTGCCTGTTCATATCCTATTTACCTTACTCTATCTTTGGTTATCATGATTATTGGGCTTGATCTATCACCCTTACTAGTTTATGTGCTCCTTTTTTTATTTGTGTGTTTTCCTCATGCTTACAGCACAGTTCCTGGGTCACAGTAGACCTCATGAACATTTGAAGAATGTGAAACAAATATTCAGTGCCTGGCATATAGTAGGTAGTCAAAAAATGTTCGTGTATAATAGGTTTGGATGAAACATTATAATGTACAGCAAAGCATGTCCTTTAGCCTTCAGCAGCAAGTCATTTCTTTTAGTCTCCTAAAGCTGATTGCCATGTTAACTTGCATATATATAGGAATAGGGAGTCTATTCCTGGAACAAACTAAATTCATAGGCTCTGTGAGGACCACGGCATTGCCTGGAGCACCTCACTGACACTTACTAACAGAAGGAAACCACCCTTGCATCAGAATGAGTGGAACTAGCCATAGGTGTTGCAAATCAGGACTCCAATTGGGAAACTCACACAGAACACACCAACAGAAACCCCCGCAGCTAGTCTTAAGCTAAATGCACAGATGTGTGTGGGTAATACCTTAAATAGCAGGGCTGGGTTGTAAATGTAGACTATGATATCTCAACCGAGCGCTATGGGGGCGTGAGTAGGGAAAGAAAATTAAACGAGAATTGTAGGGCATTTGAAGTTGGAATATGATAGTGGGAAAAACTGCATACAGAACATTTAGAGAATATCTTACTTCCCTTAACATTACATTTGGATAGATAGAAAAAGAGATAACTGCACATACACACACACATGCATGTGCTGCACGCATACCACCACACACACATTCTACCTGTATGTATGTTCCTTCCTTCGACATTGTGTGGAAAAATGAGCTAGATTTGTTTGGATTTTCCATCCAAAAGAAAAAGTCAGCAGCCACATAAATACATGCAGTTGGAAGTTGACACAATGTTTGTATCCCCCTCTATTTTAAAGAAGAGGAAGATACAAATGCTCTGTCTGGGAACCAAGATATATGTGGATTTGAAAATCAGAGGGAAGGAAATTAGATCTTCCTCTCTAACTAGCCTTTCACTGCCCTGATTACATAGTTTGTGTTGTTTGTCCCTGCAATCTTAGCCTATATCAAGTTAGAGTTCCTGGTTTCCAGGGGGATAAGCCCAGGGGCCACAGTAAAGTTTTTAGTGAACTTAAAGCTGCCCTTACCATCTGCTTTCTGTGGGTGCCTCACGCCAGTGTATCAGTAGGCAAAGTAAGAAATTGATGCAATGTGGGTGTAACCAATGCTAATTATCATGAAGAATAATGTTTTCTGCTACCCAATGATAGCAGGGAAGAGTATGTATGGAACTATCATGTTGGTTACAAGTCCGGTGACAATAGTTAATGCACAATAGCAACAATCACAGATCAGGATGCAATCACAGCCTAGGAAGTCCTAAGAGCTTAGAACTCCCAGGCAAACAACCCAGAACAGTCAACATGTTAGCTAAAGATAAGGGAAATCTAGAATGAATACTAGAGGAGGAAGATGATGATAAAGATCAATTACAGCTGAATCACTGAATGAAGAACAGGGACAGAATTATATTTCAATAACCATATTGCTGTAAGTCTTTTCAGAGACTACAACGACCAACAGCTAGAAAGAGACTGGGGAACAGACTGGACTTAAAATTTCCTCTCCAAAATAAAATGAAACATGTAAATAAAAACAAAGGCTTCTTGTTCTCACTAAAATGGAGATCTCATACTGTGATGAAGCAGCTAGATATGCTAAAGTCCATGAGACAATCTGAGTGATATAAGGGGTGGTCTCTGCCAGATGTCCTGTTTGGGCCGTTTCAGGCCCTCTCAACCTCACCTCTCTCGTTTGGTTGCAGCATCCAGCTCTGTGTGGTTCCACCAACTTCACACAAGCCTTGTCTCATATTCACACCACATATTTTTGCCTTCTACTTTGGAGATTCCCTATCAATATTGGTGATAAGAAACTATGGGACCTTACTTGGTCCCCACACATGTGGAATCCATAAGAATAGAGAATTTAACAACTTTGTTAAATGTTTGGAAACATTTGACCAACAAGAGAAAAGAGTTGGAACATAAACCATTCTTCTTTCTCTCTGTCATCATTTTCTGGATGCTAAGAAAAATTCCACATAATGGGTTGACCTAAAAATAGGAATTTATTGGCTTCAGTTTCAGCAGTTAGATGGCTTGTTTCCTCCTCAGTATCAGTAGCATTCTGGCTGGCCAGAATCTTTGGGATCCTTGGCTTTCCTATCCTATTGTGATGTCCTCTCTTTTCTCTTCCAGGTTCCAGCTGACTTCCTGAATCTGATTCCTCCCTGAAGCTTCCTGTCCCTCCCTCCCTCCCCCCACCCCCCTGAATTTCTTCTGCTTATAAGGGAATCCGGTAATCCAGGTTAAGGCCCAAACTCATTCAGTTGAGACATGCCTTAACCAAAATAACATGTTCAAGAGATCCTATTTACAATAGGTTCACACCCATAGGAATGCGGATCAAGATTAACAACCTGTGCTTATTGGGGTATGGAATTCAACCTACCACTCCCTCTGTAAAGACTGTTCTGATATGCAATTTATATGGTTTCTCAATGGACTGGCCCCTTGGATTGACCAATCAGTCACATTCAGTGGTGAATCTCTCAATAATACATCCTCATATTGGCACTCCCTACTTTTCATCTTCTCTCCATTCCCCCTCACTCTTGTTCCCTAGAATCCCACTTCCTGATAAAGGAATATCATGTAAGCCTTTTGCCTACATTTCAGTTTTCTGAAAAACACAGATTAAGACATATGGACACTTAAAGCAATAAAAAAATTGGACTGTGCTGATTTGAATATATTATGTCCCCCATATTCCTTAATGCAATCTTGTGGGGGCAGAGTTATTAATCCTTTTGATTAGGGTTTGACCTCTTGATTCCTTTAAAGGGATCTTACACAGAGAGCAGAGAAATGAAAATGCTCTGGGATATGCTAAGCCAAGACCCAGATGATTCCTGATGCTTTTGAGATACTCGCCCAGAGTTTGCTCCAGAGAAGCCGAGGTCAAAACACCCCAAGGGCGGCTAAGAGAGACTTTTGGGGAGATGCTTGGGAGTTGACACTTAGAGATGCTTGGAGATATGGACAGAAGGAAGCTTGGAGACGCTAAGCTAAGACAAGCCCAGAGGCAACCCATTTTGAAAGGCAACCCAGAGCAAAGGAACAGCAGACACCAGCCATGTGCCTTCCCGATTGACAGAGGTGTTCTACACACCATCAGCCATGCTTCAGTGAAGATATCCTATTGTTGATGCCTTACTTTGGACACTTTTATGGCCATAGAACTGTAAATTGGTAGTCCAATAAACCCCCTTTATAAAAGCCAATCCATTTCTGGTATTTTGCATAATGGCAGCATTAGCAAACCGGTACACAGACTTTTTAGTCTTTGGTCAATTTCCACAGACAGCAGTTGGAAGATGGTCCCACTCACCTGAAGGCAGGCAGCTTCACAGCCAAAGCCAGCACCTCTTTTAAACCCTTCTTACCTTTTGGTGAACTGAAGTTCTTGACTACATTATACCAATTAAAAGTTTTTTATTCATTTCATTGTGGAAAAATCTTCACTGAAATTACATCTGATACAGCACCACAAAGAAGTACAAACCTGGCTCTGCCTTTTGACCTAGATTGATTGATTGTTTTCTTTTATTATAGAAATTGTGGGTTTACAGAACAATTATGCATAAAATACAGGTTTTTCAAATACCACCCCACCACCAATACCTTGCGTTAGTGTGGAATATTTGTTACAATTTATAATAGCACATTTTTATAATTGTATTATTAATTAAAATCCATGGTTTAATTTAGGGTTTATTGTTCAGGTAGTGCAGTTTCATGGATTTTTTTTTAAATTTTATTCTATTACCATATATTCAATCTAACATTTCTCTTTTTAATCATATACAGAGATATATTTCAGTGCTGTAATTACATTCACAATGTTCTGCTACCATCACCACCATCCATTGCCAAAACATTTCCATCATTCTGAATAGGTATCCTATACATTTTAAGCCTTAACTTCCCATTCCCTATCCCCACCCCATCTTCTAGTAACCTACAATCTAAATTCTAACTCCATGAGTTGGCTTATCCTTATTGTTATAAATCAGTGATATTATATAGTGTTTGTTCTTTTGTGTCTGGCTATTTCACACAACATGACGTCTTCAAGGTTCATCCACGTCATCACATGTATGAGGACTTCATTCCATTTTACAGCTGAATAATATTCTATTGTAGGTATATATAGCATTTTATTAAACCATTAATCAATTGATAGACACTTGGGTTGCTTCCATCTTTTGGTAGTTGTGAATAATGATGCTATGAACATTGGTGTGCAAATGTCTGTTCGAGCCCCTGATTTCAAGTCTTTTGAGTATATACCTAGTAGTGGGACTGCTGGGTAATATGCTAGTTCTGTACTTGGCTTTCTGAGGAACTGGCAAACTGTTTTCTGCAGTGGTCACACCATTTCACATTGACTATCAGCAATGAATGAGTGTTTCTGTATCTTCACATCCTCTCCAACACTTGTAATTTTCTGTTTTAATAGCAGCCATTCTAATGGGTATGAAATGGTATCTCATTGTGGTTTGGATTTGCATTTCCCTGGTGGCTAATAATGTTGAGCATCCTTTCATGTGCTTTCTGGATATTTGCATATCTTCTTTGGAGAGATATCTGTTCAAGTTTTTGCTCATTTTTAAATTGGTTATTTTGACTTTTTGTTAAGTTGAAGGATTTCTTTATATATTCTGGATATTAATCCTTTATTGGATATGTGGTTTCCAAATATTTTCTCCTATTGGTTGTCTTTATATGATCATGATAAAGTCTTTTGAGGAACAAAATTTTTTTTATTTTGTTGAAGTCCCATTTGTCCATTTTTTTTTCTTTTGTTGCCCGTGCTTTGGATATAAAGTCCAAGAAACCATTGCCTAACACAAGGTCCTTAAAATGCTTCCATTCATTTTTTCTGGGAGTTATGTAGCTCTAGCTCTTATATTTAGGTCTTTGATTCATTTTGAGTCAATTTTTGTATGGTGTGAGGTAGGAGTCCTCCTTCTTTTTTTTCCAAAGGAGACCCAGGTTTCCCAGCACCATTTGTTGAAGAGACTATAGTTTTCCAGTTGAGTAGTCTTTGCCACTTTGTCAAAAATCATCTGGACATAAATGTGAGGGTTGATTTCTGAGGTCTCAATTTGAGACCATTGGTCTATATGTCTGTCCTTGTGCCAGTACATACTGTTCTGATTACTGTGGCTTTGTAATATATTTTAAGACCAGTAAATGTGAGTCCTTCAACTTCATTCTTCTTTTTCAAGGTGGCGTTAACTATTTTGGGCCCTTTACCCTTTCCGTATAAATCTGATTATTGACTTTTCCATTTCTGCATATAAGGTTGTTCAAATTTTGATTGCGATTGCATTGAACCTATAAATTGCCTTGGGTAGGATTGACATCTTAGTGATATATAGTCTTTCAATCCATGAACACAAGAATATCCTTCCATTTATTTACGTATCCTTTAATTTATTTTAGCAATGTTTTGTAGTTTTCCGTGTACAGGAGTTCTGTTACATGCTTGGTTAGAATAATTCTGATATATTTGATTCTTTTAGTTGCTATTGTCAATGTAATATTTTTCTTGATTTCTTGTTCTGATTGTTCAGTAGTATAGAAACACTACTGATTTTTTAGTGTCAATCTTCTAATGTTCCATATTGCTGAATTAATTTATTAGTTCCAGGAGATTTGTGGTGGATTTTCCAAGATTTTTTGCATATAGGATCATATCTGCAGATAGGAAAAGTTTTACTTCTTCCTTTCCAATTTGGAAACCTTTTATTTCTCTTTCTTCCCTAATTGATCTGGCTAGAACTTCCAATACAACATTGAATAACTGATGATGGTGAGGATCCTTGTCTTGTTCCTGATCTTTAACAGAAAGCTTTCAGTCTTTCACCATTAAGTAGAATTGTAGCTGTGGGCTTTTCATATATGCCTTTATCATGTTGAGGAAATTTCCTTCTGTTTCTAGTGTTCTAAATGTTTTATTATGAAAGTGTGCTGTGTTTTGTCAAATGTCTTTTCTGCATTGATTGAAATGATCATGTGTTTTTTTCTCCTTCATTCTGTTGAGATTATATGTTACATTAACTGATTTTTTTGTGTTGAACCAACCTAACATACCAGGGACAAATCCTACTTGATCATGGTGTATAATCCTTTTAATATGCAGTTGGATTTGGTTTTCTAGTATTTTATTGAGAATTTTTGCATTTGTATTCTGCGATATTGTTCTGTAGTTTTCTTGTGGTAACTTTATCCAGCTTTTGTATGAGGGTGATGTTGGCCTTGTAGAATGAATTAGGGATTTTTCCTCCTCTTCAAATTTTTGGAAGAGTTTGAACAGAATTGGAGGTCAGTATTCTGAGAACTCTTGGTAGAATTCCCCTGTGAAACCATCTGGTCCTGGACTTACACTGTTGGGAGTTACTTACACTGCTACAATGTCTTTACTAGTAATTTGTATGTTGAGATCTATTTTTTTTTTTTAAATCAGTGTAGGTAGTTTGTGTATTTCTAAGAATGTATCCATATCATCTAGGTTATCTAATTTACTGGCATATAGTTATTCATTGTATCCTCTTATAATCCTGTTTATTTCAGTGGAGTTGACAGTAATGTCCCACATTTCATTTCTGATTTTTGTTATTTCCATCCTCTCTCTCTTTTTTTTTTTTTTCCTTTGTCAGTCTAGCAAAAGATTGTCAATTTTATTGATCTTTTCAAGGAATCATCTCTTGGTTTTGTTGATTCTCTCTATTGTTTTTTTGTTTGTTTTCTATTTTATTCATCTCCATTCTAATCTTTATGGTTTCCTTCCTTCTGATCTCTTTGGGTTTAGTTTGATGTTCTTATTCTGGTCCTTCTGGTTTTCTGGTTATATCTCTGATTTGAAGTCTTTCTTCTTCTTCTATAAGCATTTCTATAAATTTTCCTCTCATTTCTGCCTTTGCAGGATCCCATAAGTTTTGTGGGTTGTATTTTCATTTTCATTCACCTCAAGATATTTCCTAATTTGCCTTCTGATATCCTCTTTAGTCCATTGGTTATTTCAAAGTATGGTTTTTAACTTCCCCATATTTGTGAATTTTCTTTTTCTCTCTTTGTTGTTGATTTCCAGCTTCATTCTATTTTGGTCAGAGAATGTACATTGCATGATTTCAATATTTTTTAATTTATTGAGACCTGTTTTGTGACCTAACATATAGTCCATCCTGGAAATTGATCCTTTTGCACTTCAGAAGAATTTGAATTCTGTATTCATCGGGTGTCATGTTCTATATGTGTATATTAGGTTAGTTGGTTTGGTGTATCATTCAAGTCCTATACTTCCTTCTAACTAGATATTCTACCCATTATTGAGAGTGATGTGTTAAAATGTCTTAAAATTATTGTAGAATAATCAGTTTCTTCCTTTGAATCTGTCAATATTTGCTTCATGTATTTGGGGGCTCAGCTGTTAGGTGCATATTTATAATTGTTACATCTTCCTGTTGACTTTTGCCCTTCATCAGTATGTAATGCTCATCCTTGTCCCTCATAACTGTTGTTTACTTAAAGTCTATTTTATCTGATATTAGCATAGAAACCCCAGCTATATTTTGCTTACTACTTGCATGGTATATTTTTCCCACCCTTTCACTATCAACCTACTTGTATCTTTGACTTTAAGGTGAGTCTCTTGCAGTTGTCAACTCATACAATTGTCTATTTTTAATCCATTCTACCAATCTCTGCCTTGTGACTGGAGAGTTTAATCCATTTACTTAAAGTCACTACTGCTAATGCAGTTCTTTCTTCTACCATTTTTCTCTTTGGTCCTTATAAGTCTTATACATTTTTTGTCCCACACTTCTGTTAAAGTCTACTTTTATATTTATTTACTTTCTTGTGTTGTACCATATTGAGTGCCATCTCATTTCTATCTGGATATATTTTTTTCATCTGTTTTCCTTGTGGTTACCATGGGTTTGAAATTTAACTTCCTAAGTATATAACAGTTACATTTGGTTTGATACTAACTTAACTTCATTGGCATGCACTTATACTTTTCCTATTCTCCCCTGTCCCTCCACCTTTTTTTTTTTACTTGTTGCCCCTTATATCTTTGTTCATTGTGCATATAAAAACCTAGATTTATCATTAATTTTAATACATTTGCATTTTGGCACCTGTAGGAAGTAAGAAGTGGAGTTACATACCAAACAATACAATAAAATAATACTGACATTTATAATTACCCAAATGGTTAACCTTACTGCAGTTATTTATTGCTTTATGCTGTTTTGAACCACTGTCTAGAGTCCTTTCATTTCAGTCTGAAGAACTCCCTTTAGCATTGCTTACAGTATAGGTCTAGTGGTGATGTACTCCTTAGGATTCTGTTTATATGAGAATTTCTTAATCTCTCCCTCATTTTTTGAAAGAAAGGCTCACTGGATATTGAATTCTTGGTTAGCAGTTGTTTTCTTTCAGTTCTTTAAGTGTTTCAACCCACTGCCTTCTTGCCTCCATGGTCTCTGGTGAAAAATCAGCACTCAATCTTATTGGGATTCCCTTGTATGTAACACATTGCTTTTCTCCTGCAGCTTTCAGCACTCTCTCCTTGTCCTTTGCATTTGACAGTGTGATCAATATATGATGAGGTGTATTTTTCTTCATGTTTATCCTGTTTGGTGTCCTCTGAGCTTCTTGGATGTGCATATTCACAGCTGTTGCTAAGTTTGGGTAGTTCTCTGTCATTATTTCTTTGACTATTCCTTCTGCCCCTTTCTGTCTTTCTTCTCCTTCTGGGATTCCCATAACAAGTATATTTGTACACTTGATGTTGTTCCATAGCTCTCTTAGGCTATTCTGGCTTTTAATACTTCATTTTTCTTTTTGCTCCTCAGCCTGACTCACTAATTTCAAGTGTCTTGCCTTCAAGTCCACTGATTCTTTCTTTTGCCAGCTTCATTCCATTCTTAAAACCTTCCTGAACATTTTATTTCAGTTATCGTACTCGTCAACTCCAGTAGTTCTGTTTGGTCCTTTTTTAAAATTTCTATTTCTTTACATTGTTCACTTATTGTTTTCCTTTTATCCTGTAGTTCTGTCTTGTACTTTCTTTCACTTTCTCAAGCATTTTTAAGATAATATTTTTAAAGGCTTTATTCAGTATGTCCACATTATCATCTTCATTGGTGTTTTCTGTATTTTAATTCTCTTTCTTTGGATGGTCCATAAATTTCTTGTTTCTTTGTCTTGTACTCTTTTGTTGCACACAGTAAATTTTAATCTTTTAAAATATTAACTCCAGGATTTACTCCCTGAGATAACTTTTCTGTTTTTTTAACCAGCTGGTTATTAAATAGAGTCTTTTGTTGTTGTTAGTTTGAGCACCAGCCTTCCTATCAGGAAGGTCTGCCCAAAGTGAATGCACTGTCCAGGATTTTCCTTGCCTTACTGAGCCTTTGTCTTGTCCTGGGCTTTTGCTTATTAGATGTTTTGGGCTTTCCCTGTTTACAGGAGTTTGGTTGTCCCCTGTTTCCCAGAGAACAAATCTTCCTCTCCTGGGTATCTGAAACCAGTAGGTCTTTGTTCCAGACTGTCTGCCTCTTTAGTTTTTTCTAGTCCTTTCATTTTCTCATGCTGCTTTTTCCTGGAGGTCAAATTCTGGGAGGAGGGTCACCCTGGGGAGGGCTTTCCCTATTCTGTCCTTCCCAGTGAGAATGGCACCAGGGCCCACAAAGGGGGCACATAACAGCCCCAAAGTTACCTGTGGAGGGGGTCAGGAAGGGCACCATAAACTTCTCTGATGGGTCCCCATAGCTGAACTTTCCTGGACTGCCCAAATAATGCAGCCCTTCAGCAAACTTTCCCCCTCATCTCTGAAGAATCTTTGTGTCTTTAAATCTCCACTGCTTCTGCCCCTGTCCAGGGAGGGTTGGACAATGGCTACTACCACCTTTGTCCAGAACCAGGTTGAAACAATGGCTGCCAATGCCTTTGTCCATGGTGGATTCAATTTGCTGATCAAAAACCATGATAAGTGGTCCCCTTTGTCCACCCCTCTTCTTGGGTAAGAGGATTTTTGTGTCTCTTTCTGTTAGCAGCAGCTAACCAGGGATTGGACCCTGAAGTGGCCTGCCATGAGAATAGGGGATGGGAGCCAGTAACTGCCACACAGAAAGAGCAAGTTACAGTTCTTTACTGTAATTTATCAGTGTCTTCCTCCTGCTCTTCCCTGGATGTTGTACAGTGCTCTTCTGGACCCTTGAGTTTCAAAATAGTTGTTTCAGACAGCTTCTGCTGGTATAATAATTGTTTTGGTAGAAGGACTGAGACCTGGACCTCCCTACTCTGCCATCTTCCCTAGACATCCTTTGACCTTGTTTTAAAGGCTGATGTTTTTCTTCCTATGTTGAAAAGTAAATGGGACAGAGGAGCAGAGGCAGATTCAGGAAAGGGAGAAAGAGGAAAGGAGGCCATTACTAAATAGGCCAAACTCACTGTACAGGTTTGGGTGGTGTGTAAAACAGTGTCATCCCTTCCACCTGCCTGAGCATCTGGTTAGGTGAGTACCTAACCAACCTCAGGCAAGTCTTGGACTAGATGGTGATGATGATGATAATGTTGATGATGCTAAAACCCCATCAGGTTAGTGAGAGAAATAAAAGAGATATCGTGAGAGGAAGGACCTCATAAAAGGTAAATCTATGTATACATAAGGTTACTGCTGATATAACTATTCATGCTAAAGCTTCTTGAATTTTCTGTCTGGGCTCTCTGGGGAAGCAACTGAGACTGTTAGAGAGGCATGGGGTTTGAGAAGATGTCTTGCTTTGTCTCCACTACATCCTACTTGGTTTATATTCATGCTGGTTCATTCCTCTGAACATCAGTTTCTTCATGTGTAGAATGAGGATAATAATTACTCCCTTACACACTCCCCACAGAGATGTTGTGAAGATCAGTGAGATAATGTTTTTGAAACCACTTTATTAACTGTAAAGAGCAGGATAAATATTAGTTGCTATTAATATTATCCCCCATCATCCTATTAAGGCGTTTTCCTGGGTGAAGAGGTTTTCATTTCACATTATGCTCAGCCAAGAAAATTACAAATCCATAATTGCATCCTTGAGCTACCAATAATTAGATTGAAATAAAAAGTGCAAATACTACAGGTCATCAGACTGAAATGTCTTTCTATATTACCACCCTTGGTTGTTGAAATCACCAAAGCCTTGCAGGACTTCTGTAGCCCATTGAGAATAGATCCACTTAGTTAATGATGGACTATTTCTTAAAATACTAACTTCTTTATTTAAAAAAAAACACCACTAACCTAGTGATGGAGTATAGCTGATTTTGAGCTGTGCTAAATATAAAAAATAACTTTGGAGCAAATATTTTTAGCTCCTCTGTATTTCAGTCTTGATTAACTTGAAAATACATATGAAGGGACCTATTGGTAGCAGCTGATGGTAGAAGAGGATGAGGTGGGTAAAGGATAAAAAAAAGCAAAGGAACGGAATCAGTGCTCTCCTTCAGGATATATTCTGCAAGCACACCAGATATAATTTTATGCTTTTGTAATCCCAAAATACCTACTGTTTCACAGGAATTTGAACCAAAACTTAAATTTATCTAAAACATACTTGAAAAGCTTAATGTATTTGTTTATTCTACCTATAACCATTTTTCCTTTGGAATTAAAATACTATGAGATGAGTTACCATTCGATCCAGCGATTGCACTTCTCGGTATATACCCGGAAGATCGGAAAGCAGTGACACGAACAGATATCTGCACGCCAATGTTCATAGCAGCATTATTCACAATTGCCAAGAGATGGAAACAACACAAATGTCCTTCAACAGATGAGTGGATAAATAAAATGTGGTATATACACACGATGGAATACTACGCGGCAGTAAGAAGGAACGATCTCGTGAAACATATGACAACATGGATGAACCTTGAAGACATAATGCTGAGCGAAATAAGCCAGGCACAAAAAGAGAAATATTATATGCTACCACTAATGTGAACGTTGAAAAATGTAAAACAAATGGTTTATAATGTAGAATGTAGGGGAACTAGCAATAGAGAGCAATTAAGGAAGGGGGAACAATAATCCAAGAAGAACAGATAAGCTATTTAACGTTCTGGGGATGCCCAGGAATGACTATGGTCTGTTAATTTCTGATGGATATAGTAGGAGCAAGTTCACAGAAATGTTGCTATATTAGGTATCTTTCTTGGGGTAAAGTAGGAACATGTTGGAAGTTAAGCAGTTATCTTAGGTTAGTTGTCTTTTTCTTACTCCCTTGTTATGGTCTCTTTGAAATGTTCTTTTATTGTATGTTTGTTTTCTTTTTAACTTTTTTTTTCATACAGTTGATTTAAAAAAAGAAGGGAAAGTTAAAAAAAAAAAAAAAAGAAAAAAAAAGAAAAACAAGGGAAAAAAAAAAAAAGATGTAGTGCCCCCTTGAGGAGCCTGTGGAGAATGCAGGGGTATTTGCCTACCCCACCTCCATGGTTGCTAACATGACCACAGACATAGGGGACTGGTGGTTTGATGGGTTGAGCCCTCTACCACAGGTTTTACCTTTGGGAAGATGGTTGCTGCAAAGGAGAGGTTAGGCCTCCCTATGGTTGTGCCTAAGAGCCTCCTCTCGAATGCCTCTTTGTTGCTCAGATGTGGCCCTGTCTCTCTAGCTAAGCCAACTTGAAAGGTGAAATCACTGCCCTCCCCCCTACGTGGGATCAGACACCCAGGGGAGTGAATCTCCCTGGCAACGTGGAATACGACTCCCGGGGAGGAATGTAGACTTGGCATCGTGGGACGGAGAACATCTTCTTGACCAAAAGGGGGATGTGAAAGGAAATGAAATAAGCTTCAGTGGCAGAGAGATTCCAAAAGGAGCCGAGAGGTCACTCTGGTGGGCACTCTTATGCACACTTTAGACAAGCCTTTTTAGGTTCTAAAGAATTGGGGTAGCTGGTGGTGGATACCTGAAACTATCAAACTACAACCCAGAACCCATGAATCTCGAAGACAGTTGTATAAAAATGTAGCTTATGAGGGGTGACAATGGGATTGGGAAAGCCATAAGGACCACACTCCACTTTGTCTAGTTTATGGATGGATGAGTAGAAAAATAGGGGAAGGAAACAAACAGACAAAGGTACCCAGTGTTCTTTTTTACTTCAATTGCTCTTTTTCACTCTAATTATTATTCTTGTTATTTTTGTGTGTGTGCTAATGAAGGTGCCAGGGATTGATTTGGGTGATGAATGTACCACTATGTAATGGTACTGTAAACAATCGAAAGTACGATTTGTTTTGTATGACTGCGTGGTATGTGAATATATCTCAATAAAATGAAGATAAAAAAAATACTGTGAGATACAGAGGAATTGAGAAAAGAAGATTTAGGCTGTCAATAACTTCCATGTAACTAAACTCAGTAGATATTTTGCAGTTTTCAATTTACTTGTCTTCTTGAAGAACCAATTTCTTTGACTTTTAGAATACAACATTCTCCTGGTTTTTATCTTACCTCTATGATGTCTTTTCTTAAATCCTTCTGATTCTTTCTTCTTTTACACAATATCTAAAAGTTGGATTGATTCATGACTTAGTTTGATGCACTCTTTCATTCTTCTCTCTCTATGCTTTCTTTTTAAGTCATCTCATATTTACCCATGGGTTCAGTTACCACCAAATAAAGATGACTCATGCTATATTAACCTAGAACTTTCCTCTGGACTACAGAATCTTAACACTAGCTGCCAACTCGATATCTCTACTCCAATGCATCAAAGCTAGCTCAAGCCCAACACATCTAACACTAAACTCATAATTCTCCCAACCAACACAAGACAATATAACAAGAATAATTCCAGATAAAAAAACTGTTTTATCAATGTTCTTTATCACAACAAAATGTAACACCACTCATTTAGTTAGTTGTGCAAAATAAACAGGTTGCATCTTTCATTCATTAATTTGACCTCCTGTGAAGCAAACACTTTCATATGTTTAGAATAACATTATCAAATAAAACAGACACAGAACCTTGCCCACATGAGGAGAAACAATTATTTCTCCTCTAACAACCATATCTATCATCAAGTCTCATCATTATTTTCACCTAAATGTCCCTTTAATCTGTGTTCCTTGCTACATAGTGAGCACCAACTAGACCAAGCTATGATCAGTTCTCACTTGTGGTACCATTCTGACTGGCTTCACTTCATCCATTCTTTTCCATTTCCATACCACTCTTCCTGTGACCACAATGATCTTTACAAAATAGTAATCTCATGATGTCATTTTCTTGTCCAAAAACGCTTTAATGCTTCTCCATTACTCTAAAGCTAAAGACCAATATTCTTAGCACAGCCTAAAGGGGTCTACATGGTCTGGTTCCTATTAATACTTCTAGCCTAAGTTTGTTTCTTGCTCTTCTTCATTTTTTGTCCTTCAGCTACACTGGCATTTTCTCAATTCCTTTAGAACACAACTTTCCTTCCGACAACAGCTTTTGCTTGTGTTGTTCCTCATGTCATAAATGCAAGTGAAGCCCATTTCCATTTCATTTCAACAGGTTAACTCATCACCATTCATAATTGAAATTAATTGTTCCATCCTCAGAGAAGTAGTCTCTGAGTCCCTACACTAGTGATACTCAATTTCAAAGGACTAGATACTTCCCCTTATGAAATACTTGAAATAATTGTAATTATATATTCTATAATTATTTAATGAAATACTATTTCACCCACTAGAATATAAACTCTATGAGAGTGAGACAGTATCTTGTTTGCACACATTTGCATCCCCAGGCCAATTAGCAAAATTCAAAAATATCTATACAGCAGGGAGTTCAGTGAAGAGTAATTTGGTAAATTTCGGTAATATTGGCATATCATTTTACCTAACATGATTGAAATGGCCATAAAAAGAAGAAGATGGGAGCTAAAGGAACAAAGGGTGAGTAAGTAGATAATAAACTAATCCTATGTGTGGTCACTAGCCAATGCCTAGTGTTAAATGGGTGAATAAAATTGATATAATGAACAGTTTTCTCATGTGAGTTAATCATTTCCTTTTATTACTTTCAATATCTGTTTGGGACAACTGATAATTCCCTCTCCTTATATTATTACAAATCAAAATAAGGAGGAAGAAGGATCTGACTTCAGTAATGATAGAATAGATAGTATCAGTTTAATCATCTTGCAGATAACAATTATAAACTTTGGACAAAATTAAGTAAAAACAGTTGAAGGCACTGGAGAGTGATGAAAATGGGCATAAATGAAGGGGAGACTATACCTGAAAGAAGGGACATGAACTGGGAGAAATTTGCATTAATCCAGCTTCTATCTGAGTAAGCACTCTAGTTTGCATAGCACAGTGCATTTGGAACCCAGGCACAAAGCCACAGTTAGAAGAGAAGAGGACAGATTGTGAGTCTACCAATAAGGCTGAAAAGTGAAGTGAGAAATCATGGGAATGAGGGACCCATGGAGGGAGCAGTACCCAAATATGCATACTACTCCACCCAATTTCTTGACTCACCCTATAATTACATACATGCAGGGTAGAATACAGAGGGCCCAAAGGATGCAATATCTTGAAGGATGAAAGCTCTGATCAGATATTTCATCTGCTTCCAAGTGCGAGGAAAAGAGTTCACAATTTGAGTCCAGCCAAGTAACTGTCTGCTAGAACAAAAATCAACACATTAGTTGCCTAAGTTTGTCATAATAAATTGTCACAAACTTCGTGGCTTTAAAAATAGAAATTTATTGTGTCAAAGTTCAGATGGCCAGAAGTCTGAAATCAAGGTATCTACAGGGTTGGTTCCTTCAGGATGCCCCGAGGGAGAATCTATTGCATGCCCCGTACTAGCTTCCAGTGGCTGCTGGCAATCTTGGCATGCCTTGACTTGCAGCTGCATCACTCCAACTCACATGGCTGTCTTCTCTAGGTGTATGCATGTCTGCTTTCTAATCTTCTTTAAATACACTGGTATCAGACCATATTGGACTGAGTGCCCACCCTAATTAGGTAGGACCTCATCATAACTAATAGTATCTTTAAAGATACTATTTCCAAATAAGATCATTTTCACAGGGACAGGGGTTAGGACTTAAATATATTTTAGGGGGACACAGTCTAACCCATAACACAAAGGAAGAACAGAATCCAGCATCTCTACAACATATAAGAAAAACATCCAGCATAAAAAAAAAAAAATCATGAGATATATGAAGAAACAAGAAAATAGGGCCAATAGTTTTTAAAAAGTAATACAAACTGTCTCTGAGATGATGCAAATCCTGGAATTAGCAGTCAGAGGAGACTGTAAACAAACTATTAAAAATATCCAAGTTCATCACTTACAAGTTCCACTTTCAGTCCAACATCAGAACACAGTTTTACAGTGTTCTTTACTGTTTTTTTCCCCAATATGGCTCACAAGGTAATTAACTCGCATTTAAAAATTTTAGGGTTTGAAGGGAGCTACTTATTTGAGTTCACTGTCAAATGGATTTTTTTTAAATTATAGATTTTTTTTTATTATTTTTCATTTTTATTGAGTTTGTGCAGATACCATACAAATTACTCAAAGATCCAAAGTATACAATCACTTGCCCCTGGGTACCCTCATACAGCTGTGCATCCATCACCACATTTAATTTTTGTTCAATTTTCAGAAACTTTTCATTACTCCAGACAAGAAATAAAGTGAAAGATGAAAAAAGAAAAAAAGAAAAGGAAACTCGAATCCTCCCCTACCCCTAACCAACCCCCATCAATTGTTGACTCGTAGTATTGGTATAGTACATTTGTTACTGTTTATGAAAAAATATTGAAATACTACAAACTGCAGTATATAATTTGCAATAGGTATATATTTCTTCCCTATATGCCCCTCTATTATTAACTTCTAATTGTATTGTCATACATTTGTTCTGGTTCATGGAAGCGATTACTAGTATTTGTACAGTTGATTATGGACATTGCCCACCATAGGATTCAGTTTTATACATGCCCATCTTTTGACCTCCGACTTTCCTTCTGGTGACATATATGACTCTGAGCTTCCCCTTTCCACCTCATTCACACACCATTCATCACTGTTAGTTATTCTCACTTCTTACTACTGACACCCCTGTGCATTTCCAAACATTTAAGTTCATCCTAGTTGAACATTCTGCTCATACTAAGCAACCACTCCCCATACTTAAGCCTTGTCCTATATCTTGGTACCTTATATTTCATGTCTATGAGTTTACATATTACAATTAGTTCCTATCAGTGAGACCCTGTAATATTTGTCCTTATGTGTCTGGCTTATTACACTCAGTATATTGCCCTCGAGGTTTTGTCATCTACCCATTCTTTTTTTTTAATATGGTTTTGTTCACTCACTGTACATTCCATCCTAAGTAAATAATCGATGGTTCTCTGTATGGTCATATATTTATGTGTTCACCACCTTCTCCACTATCTATATAAGGGCATCTACATTTCTTCCACAAAGCAGGAGGAAGAATCAAAGAAGGTAGAGAGGCAAAAGAAAGAGGAAAAAAAATGACAGCTAGGAAGCAGCAAAAAGAAAAATAAACTTAAATCAAAGTAGAGTAAAGAGTTAGACAATACCACCAATGTCAAGTGTCTAACATGCCTCCCCTATCCGCCCCTCTTATCTGCATTTACCTTGGTATATCACCTTTGTTACATTAAAGGAAGCATAATACAATGATTCCGTTAGTTACAGTCTCTAGTTTATGTTGATTACATCCCTCCCCCAATGCCTCCTCATTTTTAACACCTTGCAAGGTTTACATTTGCTTGTTCTCCCTCGTAAAAGAACATATTTGTACATTTTATCACATTTGTTGAATACTCTAGATTTCACCAAGTTACACAGTCCCAGTCTTTATCTTTCCTCCTTTCTTGTGGTGTCTCACATGCTCCCCACCTTCCTCTCTCAACCGTATTCATAGTTACCTTTGTTCAGTGTACTTACATTGTTGTGCTACCATCTCCCAAAATTGTGTTCCAAACCATGCACTCCTGTATTCTATTACTCTGTAGTGCTCCCTTTAGTACTTCCTGTAGGGCAGGTGTCTTGTTCACAAAGTCTCTCATTGTCTGTTTGTCAGAAAATATTTTGAGCTCTCCCTCATATCTGAAGGACAGCTTTGCTGGATATAGGATTCTTGGTTGGCGGTTTTTCTCTTTCAGTACCTTAAATATATCACACCATTTCCCTCTTGCCTCCATGGTTTCTGCTGAGAGATCCACACATAATCTTATTAAGCTTCCTTTGTATGTAATGGATCACTTTTCTCTTGCTGCTTTCAGGATTCTCTCTTTGTCTTTGACATTTGATAATCTGATTATTAAGTGTCTTGGCGTAGGCCTATTCAGATCTCTTCTGTTTGGAGTATGCTGCGCTTCTTGGATCTGTAATTTTATGTCTTTCATAACAGATGGGAAATTTTCATTAATTTTTTCCTCTATTGTTGCTTCTTCCCCTTTTCCCTTCTCTTCTCCTTCTGGGACACCAATGATATGTACATGAGTGTACTTTGTTTCATCCTTAAGTTCCCAGAGACATTGCTCATATTTTTTCATTCTTTTCTCCATCTGCTCCTTTGTGTGTAGGCTTTCAGGTGTTTTGTTCTCCAGTTTCTGAGTGTTTTCTTCTGCCTCTTGAGATCTGCTGTTGTATGTTTCCATTGTGTCTTTCATCTCTTGTGTTGTGCCTTTCATTTCCATAGATTCTACTAGTTGTTTTTTTGAACTTTCGATTTCTGCCTTATATATGCCCAGTGTTTCCTTTATAGCCTCTATCTCTTTTGCAATATCTTCTCTAAACTTTTTGAATTGATTTAGCATTAGTTGTTTAAATTCCTGTATCTCAGTTGAAGTGTACATTTGTTCCTTTGACTGGGCCATAACTTTGTTTTTCTTAGTGTAGGTTGTAATTTTCTGTTGTCTAGGCATGGTTTCCTTGGTTATCCAAATCAGGTTTTCCCAGACCAGAACAGGCTCAGGTCCCAGAGGGAAGAATATTCAGTTTCTGGTTTCCCTGAGGGTTTGTCTTAGAAAATTGCTCCACCCTGTGATGCCTCAGATCACTGTGCTTTTCTGTCCAGCAGGTGATGCCTGTTAGCATATAATTCTTGACTAGTGTGAGGAGGTATGACCATGTTTCCCCAGGCTCTGGGGTCTGGTTCTGAATGGAAAGGGCCCCACCCCTTTCCTCTTAGAGAAGATAGAACCCCTAGGGGGAGGTCATTAACATTTCAATAGTCTCTCTCTCTGCTTGTGCTGTTTCCACCCTTCTCTGAGTCACAGTCCTGGAAACTGAAAACGACTGGGGCTTTCTCCACTGAGCCAAAAAAGAAACAGATAGCCCCTTCAGACCCAGTCCAAGTCGACCCTCTGGCTCTCCAAGGTCAGTTGTCACCCAAAGCCTCTGTCTGTTTTTTGGGGATTCATATCTGTAGTGAGCAGTTCACACTCACTTCTTAAAACCCCAGTTGGAGCTCAGCTGAGCTGTATTCGCTTGTTGGGAGAGAGCTTCTCTCTGGGACCACAAAGCTTTGCAGCTCAGGACTATGGGGGAGGGAGTCTCGTGACTTGGATCTGCAGGTTTTACTTATGGATTTTATGCTGTGATCTTGGGCATTCCTCCCAATTCAGGTTGGTGTATGATGAGTGGACAGTCTCGTTTGTTCGCCCACAGTCATTCTGGATTATTTACTAGTTGTTTCTGGTTTTTTGTAGTTGTTGTTCAGGGGGAGTACTTAGCTTCCACACCTGTCTATGCCGCCATCTTGCCCATCCCCTCTTTACCATTTTTTAACAAGGATGGCTTTTTCTCTGTTTCCAATAACACATTTACCATTTCTTCTATGGTCTCATTGGAGGTACCCTTAGTGCCCAGTCTCTTCAAAGCAATTTAGGTTTTTCTATCAAGTGCCTCAGAAATAGAAGCCTCTACCCATTACCCAATTACAAAGTCATTACCACATTTTATGGTATTTGTGACATGAACCATCCACTTTCTGGTACCAAAAACTGTATTAGTTACCCGGCTGCTAAAACAAATACCATACAATGGGTTGGCTTAACAACAGGAATTTATGGGCTCATCCTTTCAGGGACTAGAAGGCTTGCTTCCTCCCAGGGTCAGATTCTTCTGGCTGACCAGCAATCTTTGGGGTTCCTTGAGTTTTCTGTCACATTGAAATGCACATAGTGGCATCTTCTCCTTTCTCTTCTGAGTTCCCTTAATTTCCAATTTCTGGCCACTTCCGTGGCTTCCTCTTCCAGTGTCCAATTTCCTTTCTTCTTTTCTAATATGAACATTTAAAGTTATAAATGATCCTCTAGGCATTGCTTTAGTCCTTCTCATAAAATGCTATATATTGTATTTTCATTATCATTCTGTTGAAAACGTTTTTTTAATTTGCCATGTGATTTATTCTTTGACCTATGGGTTGATTAGCAAGTTTTTGAATTTTCCAATATTTGAAGGACTTTCTAGATAACTTGTTATTGCTTTCTAATATTTGTAGTCAAAGAATAAACTCTGCAAGTTTTTAATTTTTTATAGCAGATTTAGTATTGGTCTATGGTTGAGCATGTGTTCTTTCAGTGAATTTTCAATGTGCACTTGGAAATAGTCTTATCTTCCAATAATTGAGAGAACTGTTTTATAAATGTCAATTAGGTCAATATATTTTATAGTGTTCTAACTATGTATTTATTGATATTTTATCTGGATTTTCTATCAATTGCTGAGAGAGGGTTGTTAAATCACCAACCATGATTGTAGATTTGTCTATTTCTCCCTTTATTTCTGTCAGTTTTTGCTGCATATGTCTTAAGGCTCTATTATTAGGTGCTTAGTTACTCAGGATTATAATGTCTTTTTGGCAAATTCTCATTTTTATAATCATGAAATGTCTCTCTATTAATACTTCTTCTCTCAGAGTTGATTTTGTCTGATGTTAAAACAGCCATTCCAGTTGTCTTGTGCTTTCTGTTTGAATGGCAGGGTTTTTGTTGTTTTTTTTGGCCATTCTTTCGCTTTTATCTATCCATCTTTTCATTTAAAGTACATCTCTTGTAGATAATATGTAGCTTGGTAGCTTGGTATCACTTTTTTTCTTTTTTAACAGCCTGAAATTATCTGACTTTTAAGTAGAGTGTGGCATCCATTCAGTTTTAATATTATTGTTGATATGATTGGATATAGGACTGCCAATCTTCTATTTGGTTTCTATTTGTCCCATCTGTTTCTTTTTTCATTTGTTTGTTTGTTTTGTTTTTTCATTCTTTCATGGCTGCTTTTGAGTTAATCAGAAAAAATTTACTATTTCATTTTGATACTCCCTTTGGATTTTTGCATTAATTTAGAGGTTCCTCTGGGCATTGGGTTACATATTGCTAACAACACCATCAAATTAGACCTAATATTGCCTTAAATTATGTACAATATGAGAATTTAGAAATGGTATAATTCCATTACCATCCTCCATATTTTGTGCCATTTTGTCATATTTATATCTACATACTGTATAAATCCCAGAAAGTGTTACAATCTTTTGCTTTAAACAGCCATATGTCTTGAAAAACACAGTCTTTTATATTTACTGACATATTTACAATTTATGTGTTCTACATTCCTTCCTTTAGATCCAGATTTCCATTTTGTAACTTTTTCTGAAGCTTAAAGAACTTCCTTTAACATTAATTGTAGTACATGTCTCCTGGCATCAGATTCTCTCAATTTTTGTTTATCTGCCCAATTCTCTTACCTCTTTTTATGAGACTTCAACTACATGAATATTAAGCTATTTGACAGTCTCTCAGAGATAACTGAGGCTGTGTTCCATGTTTTTTCTTTTATTTTTCCCCTCTTTGCTCATCAGATTTGGTATTTTCTATTGCTCTATCATGTTCACTGACATATCATTCTGTTACCTCCAATCTGCTGTTAAGTCCATACAGTGCATTTTTCATTTCAGATACTGTAATTGCCAGCTCTAGAATTTTCATTCAGTTTTTTTTAAGTTTCTATTTCACTTTCAACATTCACTATCTGTTGATTATGGTTGTCATTCCAATATCTCCCTTCCAGAATGGGAATGTTTATCCTATGCCTGTCCCACAATTGTATGTTGGAAGCAGATAACTTGTTTTCTAGGTTTCACAGATCCACTGGGGAGATATTTTGCCCCAGAATAGACCACACCCATAACAGATTTTGATAAGACTTTGTACTTAGAATTGTTATTCAAATGACTTAAGGCTTTTGAGATGTTTGACAGAATGAATGCATTTTTCATGTGGGTAGAGCATGTCTTTTGGGGGTCCAGAGGGGAGATGTTTGTTGGAATTGAATCATGTTTTCCATAAATGACATGTTCAGGTCCCAACCCTGGTCCTGTGGGTGTGAACACATTGGTAAATAGGGTCTCTGAAGATGCTAGTTAAGTTGTGTTCAACTATATGAGGGTGGCCTTTAATCCAATATGGCTGCCCTCCTCATAAGCAAAGAAAATTGGACTCAGAAAGAGGATGTTGTGGGAAGCTGCCAAAAGCTGGAAGTCAACAGAACCTGAAAGAGAAAGAAGACGTCACCATATGCATTATCATATGATGGAAAGCCCCAGGAACCCCAAAGATTGCTTGCCATGAGGAAGCAAGCCTTCTAGCCTCCGAAACTGTGAGCAAATAAATTCCTGTTGTTAAACCAAACTGTTGTATGGTATCTGTTTTAGCAGCAGGGTGACTAATACAATTAGGTAGAAAGAAGTAATCAAGATATGAAAATCAATAAAGACAAAAACATAGGTATAGATGATTCTTTGCAAAGATTAATTCAATAAATCCCTAGTCGATCTAGTAAATGCAAAAGCAGAAAAAATTAACAGAAGTCAGAAAGATTAGAGAAGAAGTAAAACTGTCTCTATTCATACAAAACCTGTTTCATACTAAAAATAAGAAAAAGTGCCAAGGAAAGTTCAAAACAACTATTAAAACTGATAATGAATTTAGCAATGTTGGCAAATATAAGATAAATTTACCACAAGCAATTATAATTCTACATATTAATCACAAGCAATTGGATATTAAACTTTTTAAAGAAAGCAATTCCCCTTACAATAACAACAAATTTAAAAACATATTTAGGGATAAATTTAGCATAAGATAGGCAAGACTGAGCAAAAGTTTTAAAGGCCTAAATAAAAGGAAAGATATACCACTATCATGGATTGGGTGATCCAGCCTTGAAAAGATGTTAATTCTCTCCAAATCAGATTATAGATTCAATGCAATCCTAATCATAACAACAAGTTATTAATAGCAATTGACAAGGTGATTCTAAAATTTAAATGATCTAGAATAGCCAAATACCTCTGAAACACACACACACACACACACACAATTGAAGAATTTATACATCCGGACATCAAGATTTTCTATAAAGCTATGGTAAACAAGACAGGGTAATATCAGCTAGCATAAATATAGGCAAACAGATCAATGGAACAGGAGAGTGAACATAGAAATAGACCAACAATTATATAGCCAATTGACTCTAAATTAAAGAAGTAAAATAATTCAATGAAGAAATAAACCTTTACAAAGAATTGTGTTGGTACCACTAGATACGCGGGGGTTGGGGTGGAGGAGAATGAGGCTTAACCTCTAACACCATACACAAACATTGTTTTGAAATGGATAATAAAACTAAATGTAAAAGCACAATAAAACTATAAAGCTTCTAGAAGAACACATATGAGAAAAAAAAATTTTTTTCTGGGTATAGGTAAACTTTCATATATGAGATCCAGATATTAGTAACCATAAAAGAAAAATGGCAAGTTACAATTCAGCAAAATCAAACTTTCCATTTGTCAAAAGATGACATTAATAAAATTAATAAGCCACCCACAGAGTGTCAGAAAATATCATATATATTTCCACAAACACATAATACACACACACCTTTATATGACATAGGACTTGTATTCAGAATACATCAAATACTGTTATAACTCAATAATAAGAAGATAAATTAGTGGGGTGAGGGAAGCAAAAGACTTGAAGAGACATATGCAAATAGCCAAGGAGCATATAAAAAAATCTCAAAATCATTACTCATCAAAGAAGTGCAATGTGATACCTATCCCACCCACTTGAATAGCTAAAATTAAAAGAACTGTGTTCCAGTTTGCTAATGCTGCCAGAATGTAAAACACCAGAAATGGATTGGCTATTATAAAGGGGGTTTATTTGGTTACACAGTTACAGCCAAAGTGTCCAAGGTAAGTCATCAACAATTGGGTACCTTCACTGGAGGATGGCCAATGGTATCTGGAAAACCTCTGTTACCTGGGAAGGCATGTGGCTGGTGTCTGCTCCAAAGTTCTGGTTTCAAAATGGCTTTCTCTCAGGGTGTTCCTTTCTAGGTCACATTTCCTCAAAAATTTCACTCTTAGTAGCTCTTGGGGTGTTTTTCCTCTCTTAGCTTCTCTGGAGCAAGAGTCTGCTTTCAACAGCCATCTTCAAAATGTGTCTCATCTGCAGTTCCTCTCTCAGCTCCTGTGTGTTCTTCAGAGACCCTCTTGGCTGTAGGAAGCTCACTCCTTCTGTCTGAACTTATGTACTGCTCCAATAAACTAATCAAGGCTCATGCTAAATGGGCCACATGTCCATGGAAATTATCCAATCAGAGTTATCACCCACTGTTGGGTGGGGTGCCTCTCCATGGAAACAACCTAATCCAAGCATTCCAACTTAATCAACAGCTAATATGTCTGCCCCCACAAGATTACAGCAAAGAACATGGCTTTTACTAGGGGACATAATATATACAAACTTGTACACTACACCCCCTGGACCTCAGAAAAACATGATCTTTCCATATACAAAATACATTCATCCCATCACAATATCACAGAAATTTAAATCATTTCAGTAACAATAGTTAAGTACAAGATCCCATCAAAATCAGTTACAGGCAAGTTCAGTCCAAAAGTAAAATTCCCCTTAGGCTCTGTAGCTGTGAAACTTAGAACAAGTTATCTGCTTCCAATATACAAAGGAGGGGCAGTTACAGGATAAACACTCCCATTGCCATAAGGAGAAACAGTAAGGAAAGCAGGGTTTAGGGGACAAAAACAGTTCCTAAAACCTGCAGGGCAAACTCCATTAGATTTCAAAGTCTGAGAGTCATTTACAGAATGATGTTTCATTCTTGGGTCTTGAGAGAGTGGGAGTCTGACCCTTCCTAAGGGTCTCTGGGGCAGCCCTTTTCTCTCCAAAGGCTGGGGTGAATGCTGTAACATATCCACACATTGGGGACACCACCTTCTTGGCCCCACCCTCTTTCCATCTCTGGGGCATACATTCAACCCCTTCAGAACAGTCGGGTGGTGACCAGGCTCTCCCCGTTCTCCTGGGAATGTGCTCCACCCTCTTTGGGGCATGGGGTGCAGAACTCTTCCTGAGCATCGAGGTGGAAGGCTCACCATCGACCTCTGGGACAAATTCACCCTTTCCATACATGTGGGCCACTCTGCTCTCCCAGCCTGAGACTTCTTGACTCCAGACCTCAACCTCCATGGCTCTGTTTTTGAAGAAATTTTTCCTTCATTTTGTTCCTTGTCTGTCTCCTCAGGTCTAGACTGGCAGCAGTTCCAGCTATAAAGATCTTGAAAAAATTCTGTTGGCTTTTGACACAGGGGTCAAAGCCATCAGACAATAGGACTTTCCACAAATCCTTTCTGAATAACTCCATCTCCAATCCTGGCTTGTACTGAAATGGCAGCTGGGTTCCATGTTTGGTTAAATCCTCATGTTGGGCTGTAGCTTCTGGGGTCTTACTTTCTGGAAGCCTGGAATTTTCCAAATGATCAGTTTCTGATTTCTTCATACCCAAGAGTTCAGTTCTTAGCTTATCTCTCTTTGCTTGCATTTTACTATAAGCTGCAAGGAGAAGCCATGCTATATCTACAACTTTTAGTCTTGAAATCTCATCAGCCAAGTATCCTAGTGTGTCACTCTCAAATTCTTTCTTCCATCCAACACCAGGACTCAATTTTCCCAAATTCTCTGCCACTTTAAAACAAAGGTCACCTTTCTTCCAGTTCACAACATCACATTCATCATTTCTGCTCAAGTCCTCATCAGAAGTATCTTTGGAGTCCATATTTCCACAAACAGCCTCTTCAAAGCAACTTAAGCTTTTTCTATCAAGCTCCTCACAATTCTTCCAGAATCTTCCCCTTATCCATTTAAAAAGCCATTCCAACATGTTTGGTATTTGCAAGTTCAGCAGCACCCCACTTCATTGGTACCAAAATCTGTTCCAGTTTGCTAATGCTGCCAGAATGCAAAATACCAGAAATGGATCAGCTTTTATAAAGGGGATTATTTGGTTATACAATTACAGTCTTAAGACCATAAAGTGTCCAAGGTAAGTCATCAACAATTGGGTACCGTCATTAGAGGATAGCCAATGGTGTCTGGAAAACCTGTCAGCTGGGAAGGCACATGGCTGGCATCTGCTCTAGAGTTGGTTTCAAAATGGCTCTCTCCCAGAACATTCCTCTCTAGTCTACAGCTCATCAAAAATGTCAATTTTAGTAGCACTTGGGCATTTTTCCTCTCTTAACTTCTCCGGAGCAAGAGTCTGCTTTCAATGGCCATCTTCAAAATATGTCTCATTTGCAACTCTTCTCTCAGCTTCTCTGCATTCTTCAAAGTGACTCTCTTGGCTATAGAAAGCTTGCTTCTTCTGTCTGAGCTTATTTAGTGCTCCAGTAAACTAATCAAGGCCCATGCTGAATGGGCAGGGCCACACCTCCATGGAAAGTATCCAGAGTTATCACCCACAGTTGGGGGGGGCACATCTCCATGGAAACAACCTAATCCAAACATTCCAGCTTAATCAGCACTAATATGTCTGCCCTGACAAGATTGCATCAAAGAACATGGCTTTTTCTAGGTGACATAGTATATACAAACTGGTACAACCTGACAACATCAAATATTGGCAAGGATATGAAACAATAAGAATTTCATTCCTTGCTTGTGAGAGTGTAAAATAACATAACTACTTTGGAAAGATTTAGCAGTTTCTCATAATTTCAAACATACACCTACCCTATAAGTAAGTAATTATACTTTTAGCTGTTTATGCAAGAGAATTGAAGACATGTTCCCTCAAAGAGATTTGTACAGAATGTTCATGGAAGAGTTACTTTGTTAAATCCAAAAATGGGGGGAAAAACCCACAAAAGCTCATGAAGAATTCAATGATTTTTGTTTAATTGTGGTCTATTCTCACAGTAGAATACTATTCAATTTTTTTAAATGAGCCTTTACTGATGCATGTTAAATATGGATGAAGTGTGCATTCATTATGCAGAGAGAAGAAAACAGATAAAAAATAATATACTGCATGATTGCATTTATATGCAGTTTTAGAGAAGGCAAAACAAAACTAGTTTATAGTAAAAAAATATATAAGGAAAAGAAAAATGGTTGCTTCTAGTGGGGGGGGGGAGGAGGTTGTGCATAAATTGAGTGAGAAAGAACACAAAGGAATTTTCTGGGATGATGGGAATGATATGTATCTTGATTAGGGTGATGGTTTAAAGGATATGTATGTTGGTCAAAGTTATCAATGTATACATAAAATATTTATGAATTTTAATACATGTAAAAGACATATTACACATAGAGGAAAAGCAATAAAAATCATTGCTGATTCCTCACCACATGTCTTTAATATGTTAAAAACAAAACAAAATTGTCAACTTAGAATTCTTTATCTAGTAAAAAAATACTCAAAATGAAGGCAAAATGAATTTTCAGATGGAAAAAATATGACAGAATTAATTTCCAGCTAACCTATATTATTTAAAAAAAAACTTTTAGAATAATAATTGAAATTATTCAGCTGAAAGGAAATTGTAACTGCAGGAAGGAATGAAGAGCATCAGAATGGATAAATATCTAAGTAAAGATAAAAAGACTTTTTCTAGTATCTTTTTTTCTATATGTAGCTTTACATTTCAAATGCTATTGGCTATCTAAAACAAAATAATAATGAATCATGATGTTTTTAGGTTATGTAGAGGTGAAAATATAAGACAACAGGAATACAAAGGGTGGAAGATGACACGAGTGGAATTACACTGTTTAAGTTTCCATGAAGTGATATTCTGTAAATATTATTTGAAGATGGATTGTGATAACTTAAAAATGTAGTTTATAGTCTCAAGAGCAAAACTAAAAATTAACATAAAATAGTGTAGCTAGAAAGCCAATTCAGAGAACCAAAAGGAATATTTAAAAGAAAAAGTGTGATTCAGTCCTACAAAAAAAAAAAAAAAAAAAAAAGGAAGACTAGAAGAACAGAGAACAAATGGGATAAACAAAAAACTTAAAACCATTTCAAAAATTACATTAAATGTAAATGAACTAAGCACTCCAGTTAAAAGGCAGAGATTGTCACACTGGATTTTAAAAAGGTCCACTTTACATATAAAGCACAAGAAGGCTGAAAGTCGTAGGGTAAAAAATTGATATATCATGCAACTCTAAACATAAGAAAGCTGCTGTGGCTATACCACACCACATTAGGCACAGCATTTTAAATCTCAAAGCATCACTAGAGATAAAGAGGGACATTTTATTATGAGAAAGCAAATAACTTCATTATGGAAACATAATCTCAAATGCATATTTACCTAATAAAAAGAGACAGTTCCTTTACTTCCTCTAAATGTTAACATGTCTGTAGATAGTGTTGGGGACTTCTTTAGTCATATGGTAGTCATGAGGGACTCCATTCTCAGATTGAAGGTATGACTTAGGACAGTGAGATGAAGAGATAGAAGACTTGTCAGTAGGGTAGGAATTTATACATCTACATTCATGTTTACACTATTAAACCACTGGTAATATCTCACTTGGCTCAAGTCTTACCTCTAAACTTCCAGTTAAGTGAATCTATATATTTCTTTATTTGTTTCTTTACTGTTTAAGCCCATTTTACACATACTTCTATACTTATAACCAAAAGTATCCTATCTGAAACAGTGAAAAAGAAATATACAATTGATAAGTTAAATAAATATTATTCTGCAAATGAGTTAGATAATTAGTTTCCATCATCAAAGATTCTGCAGAATCTGGAGCATCCTCTGAGTCTCCTAGTGTGACAAGGCTAATTCTAGAGAAGCATTCAGCTTTTCCTAGGATCTTCAGGGTCATGTAGATCCACTGGGAAGAACATGGAATTTTGTGAACATCAAAGATGACATTTAAGATTCTTCCTATTTGAAAGTTTCAATTGTAACTAAACCAGCCTCAGATGCATCTTAGGTCAAACAAAGACACTTTATTAAATTCCTATATATTTTTCAAATCAGTGCTCTGATGTAACCACCTGTGAGTAAATATCTCTGATCATTGAAGATCAACTTTTCAGATATCTACTTCTCATCTCTATCATAATTCCTTTTTCACTTGTCTGTCTCTCAACAAATTTATAAGCTACTTGAAGATAAGATTCATGCTTTACACATATTCATATCCACCATATCCAGATGTGGTTTAATAACTGCTTGAGTGTGCATTTGTTGTAATAAACTTAATAGAATCAAATCCAATCAAAATATTATGTTTGAGCCCATATAGATCATTTTTCCAAATCTGCTATTAGGGTTTCTTGGCCTTAGATTTGTATTTGCATGATGAGATTTTTTAAATTAAAAGCAATAAAGATTCTCTTAAGCTGCTTTAAGTGGGTTTATTTTTAAAAAAAGATAGTAAATGAGGAAATAGAGGAACACAGGAATATTTGTGTTCAGTTTCATGGAAGCCCTAAGTATGGAATTTTTCTATTGACATCTGTGCCAGTTTGAATGTATTCTGTCCTGCAAAATGCAATTATCTTTGATATAATTGTGTGTGGACAGATATATCAGTGTTGATTAGATTGTAATTCTTTGAGTGTCTCCATGGAGGTGTGGCCCCACCCATCAGCATGGGCCTTGATCAATTTACTAGAGCACTATATAAGCTCAGACAGAAGGTGTGAGCTTGCTACAGCCAAGAGGGATACTTTGAAGAATGCACAGAAGCTTAGAGAGTAGCTGCAGATGAGAGACAGTTTGAAGATGGTCGTTGAAAGCAGACTTTTGCTCCAGAGAAGCTAAGAGAAGACAAACATCCCAAGAGCAACTGAGAGTGACATTTTTGAGGAAATGCAGCCTAGAGAGGAACATACTGGGAGAAAGCCATTTTGAAGCCAGAACTTTGGAGCAGACACCAGCCACATCCTTTCCAGCTAACAGAGGTTTTCCAGGCACCACTGGCTATCCTCCAGTGAAGGTACCCAATTGCTGATGTGTTACCTTGGACACTTCATGGCCTTAAGACTGTAACTTTGTAAACAAATAAACCCCCTTTATAAAAGCCAATCCATTTCTGGTGTTTTTCATTCCAGCAGCATTAGCAAACTAGAACAACATCCAGCAGAAGCAGGAGTTCATGAATTTCACTTTAGTGATCTATAACTAATGTGGATTTACTACTGTTTACTTAAAAATGGAAATTAAAAAAATGTAAAGCACTACCATGGTATTTGAAAATACCAATTATTCATCACTCACACTTGAAAACTGTTAGTATTGTCATATTTGCTTCAAGTCTTTTTTCCCCAAAAGAAAAAACTACAGATAAACTTGAATCCCTTGTTTTCCAATCCCAGTCTCATTTTTCTTCCTCTTCTCCAGAAGCAATCACTAATATAGTTTAAAGCATATGTTATATGCTTTTACTTAAGGTAACCTATAATCCATATATAATATTTCATGTATTTAAAAATATTTGAAGAGGTATTATATTTTATCAATTACTAATATAGTTGAACTTATTTTTACCCTCTTAATTTATATTTTTCTTTATCATGCATTTTGTTCCCCCCTTTCCTGACTTCTATTAGATTAAGAGAATTGTCTTTTTATTAATATTTTCTACATTGTCCCTCTTTATCTATTATTGTTTTAAAATTATATATTTATGTTCCTTTAGTGGTTTCTATTTCATTTTAATATGTTTACTTCATCAATACTGTTCTTAAAAACTGCATTGAATATTTTTAACTTCTAAACCAGAAAAAGATGTGAGGTTACCTTAACAACCATCTTAATTACTCAGATTCTCGTGCTTGAGAGTACCTTCTATTTATAAATTCCATGGTAGTACTCTCAATTATATTTGTTTTTTGTAAATGCTTTTATTTAAGCCACAGATTCAAATTATGGTTTAGCTGGGTTTATAGTCTTAGGATGACAGTTTTATTTTTCTCTCAGCATGTTGACAATATTCCAGAAGTCTGCTTGCCCCAATTTTTGCTAATAAAAAGTTTGCTGTCAATCAAAACTGCTTATTTTTGCATTGTGGTCTTCTGTTCTTTCTCCTCTTTACAGGTTTTTTTTTTTTTTTTCTTTTTATCACATTGAGCACTTTAAGCACATAAACATACTTATTTTGAAATATCTTTCTTATTTTTCTCTTTTCTGTGGTTCCACACATGTATTTTTCCATTTGGTAAGTCTGTTATCTGCTTTCTACTTTTTGTGTCATTAAGAACATCTTCATTTGTCATCTTCCTAGGGACTCTTGTGCAAATCCTGAGTAGTGGAAGTTCTTGCATGGGGCAGTTTTATACTTTCCTCTACCTAATTTTATAGTTTCCTCTACCTAGACCAATGAGACCAATTAGTTCCAATTTTATGTCAGTTTTTCCACTGACGGTACTTACAAATAGTGCAGGTTGTGTGAATTTGGGCTCCACACAGGTATAAGACTAATATTGCAATCTTTTCCTGGTGACTTGTTTTATGCCTATAAAATCAGGTGCCATTGGACAGTGGGCAGAGAATGCAGAGAGTTAGCCCCCCCCCCCCACATACACAGAGCAGCATTTATCTTGGTTTCTTATTTAAACTAGGAGCCCAAATACAGTCCTCATGGTATGTAGGAACTGAGGTCTTGATCAATTTTTGCATGAAGCATTAAAAGCTCAAGACCTGGAGGCTCTAAGATGGTGGCATAGAGAGTAGTAGAAGTGAGTTAGTCCCCCTGGAACAACTAATAAACAACCAGGAATAGCTAATAAATAATCCTGAATAACTGCAGGGGGACAAACATGACCATCCACTCATCATACACCAACCTGAATTGGGAGGACTATCTGACACCACAGCATAAAATTTGTAAGTAAAAACTGCAGATCTAAGCTGGGAGCCCCCTCCCCCACAGCCCGAGCTGCAATGCCTTGTGATGCTAGAGAGCAGCTCTCTCTGAGCAAGTGAATACAGCTCAGCTGAGCTCTCATAGGAGGTTTAATTAACAATTGTGGACTGCTCGATACAAGCTACACATCCACAACAAGCAGACAGAGGCTTTGGGTGACAACTGACCTTGGAGAGCCAGAGGGTGGCCACAGACTGGCCCTGAAGGGGGCTTCCTGTCCCTGTTTCAGCTCAGTGGAGATAGCATCAGCCATTTTCAGTTCCAAGCTCTCTGACCCAGACAAGGGTGGAGATAGCACAGGCAGAGAGAGACCATTGAAATGCTAATGACCTCTCCCTCGGTGGTCTATTTTACCTAAGAGGAAAGAGGTGGGGCCCAGCTCTACTACCCATCTTTCATTCAGAACCAGACCCCAGAGCCTGGGGAAACAGCCATGGGCCACACCCCCTAAAACCAATCTGGAGTTACAGGCTGACAGGTACCACCTGCTGGGCAGAAAAACACAGTGACCTGAAGCCTCACAGGGTGTACCAATTTTCTAAGATGCACCCTCAGGGCAACCGAAGACTGAATATTTCTTCCTTCAGGGACTGGAAACCATCTTGGTCTGGGAAAACCTGACTGAGGTAACCAAGGAAAACATGCCTAGACAGCAGAAAACTACAACCTACACTAAGAAAGACAAAGTTATGGCCCAGTCAAAGGAACAAACTTACACTTCAACTGAGATACAGGAATTTAAACAGCTAATACTAAGTAAATTAAAACAGTTTAGGGAAGATATGGCAAAAGAGATGAACCATATAATGAAAACACTGGGTATACATAAGGTAGAAATTGAAAGTTCAAAAAATGAACTGGCAGAATCTATGGAAATGAAAGGCCCAACACAGGAGATGAAAGGCCCAACACAGGAGATGAAAGACACAATGGAAACATACAACAGCAGATGTCAAGAGGCAGAAGAAAACACTCAGGAACTAGAGAACAAGACACCTGAAATCCTACACATAAAAGAACAGATAGAGAAAAGAATGGAAAAATATGAGCAACATCCCTGATAACTTAAGGACAAAACAAAAAGTAGGAATGTATGTGTCATTGGTGTCTCAGAAGGAGCAGAGAAGGAAAAAGGGGCAGAAGCAATAATAGAGGAAATAATCAATGAAAATTTCCCATCTCTTATGAAAGACATAAAATTACGGATTCAAGAAGCACAGTGTACCTGAAACAGAATAGATCTGAATAGGCCTATGCCAAGACACTTAATAATGAGATTATCAAATATCAAAGATAAAGAGAGAATCCTGAAAGCAGTAACACAAAAGCGATCCATCACATACAAAGGAAGCTTGACAAGACTATGTGTGGATAGAAGCCATGCAAGTAGGAAGTGGGGTGATAAATTTAAGATATTAAAAGAGAAAAACCACCAACCAAGAATCCGATATCCAGCAAAACTGTCTGTCAAATATGAGGGAGAGCTTAAAATATTCTCAGACAAACAGACAATGACAGAATTTGTGAACAAGATACCTGCTCTACAGGAAACACCAAAGGAAGCACTGCAGACAGGAAGGAAAAGACTGGAGTGAGAGGTTTGGAACTCAGTTTTGGGAAATAGTAGCACAGCAATGTAAGTACACTGAACAATGATGGTGAGTATGGTTGAAAGAGGAAGGTTAGGACCATGTGGGACACCAAAACAAAAGGCAAAAGATTAAGACTGGGACTGTATAACTCAGGGAAACCTAGGGTGCTTAACAATTGTAATAAAAGGTACAAATATGTTTTTATATGAGGTAGAACAAATGAATGTCAACATTGCAAAGTGTTAAAAATAGAGTGGGATTGGGGGGGCAAATATAATCAGCACAATTAGAGACTATAATTAACAGAAGCATTGTGTTATGCTTCCTTTAATATGACAAAGGCAATACACCAAAGCTAAATGCTTATGGGGACAGAGGACATAGGGGAAGGGTATGGGACTCCCAGCACTGATAATGTTGTCTGACTCTATTCTATTTTAGTTTAATGCTATCTTTCCTTTTGTTGCTTTCTAGCTGTCATTTTTTTTCTCTCTCTCTCTCTTCTTTCTTTTTCTTTCGTCTCTTTACTTTCTTTCACTCTTCCTCCTTCTTTTTGGAACAAATGGAGATGTCCTTATATAGACAGTGGTGATGGTGCTGAATACATAAATATGTGACTATACAGGGAACTAATAATTGTTTACTTAAGATGGAATGTATGGTGTGTGAACAAAACCATCTTAAAAAAAATGGGTTGATGAAGAAAACTTGAGGGCACTATATTGAGTGAAATAAGAGAGACACATAAGGACGAATATTGCAGGGTCTCACTGATATGAACTAATTATGATATATAAACTCATAGACATGAAATACAAGTTACCAGGATATAGAATGAGGCTAAAGAATGGGGAGCAGTTGCTTATTATGAGCAGAATGTTCAACTAGGGTAAACTTAAATGTTTGGAAATGGACAGAGGTGATGCTAGCATGCTGTGAGAATAACTAACAGTGCTGAAAGGTTTGTGAAGGTGGTGGAAAGGATAAGCTCAGAGTCACATATGTCACCGGAAGGAAAGTTGGAGGTTAAAAGATGGGAACATATGAAACAGTGAATCTTGTGGTGGACAATGTCCGTGATTAACTGTACAAATATTAGAAATTTCTTTCATGAACTAGAACAATGTATGACACTATAACCAGAAGTTAATAATAGAGAGGCATACAGGAAAATATATATATATCTATTGCAAACTATATACTGCAGTTAGTAGTATTTAAACATTCTTTCACCAAAAGTAACAAATATACTATACCAAAACTATGAATCTGTAATGGAGGGGGAGGTGGTTAGGGGTATGGGAGGATTTTAGTTTTCTTTTTGTCTCTATTTATTTTCTGGAGTAATGAAAATGTTCTAAAAGTTGAAAAAAAAACATTAATTGTGGTGATGGATACACAGCTGTATGATGGTGCCTTGGGCAATTGATTGTACAGTTTGGATCTTTAGCTAGTTCTATGGTATGTGAACAATCTCAATAAATATATATATAATAAATAAATGTATATATATATACACACACACACATGTATATATATATATATAATCTCAAGCCCTAATATGCAGAGGCCACTTTACTTCAACTCTTGCTCTTTGCTATGGCTCTAGGATAATTTTTCATTTCTGGCATCAGTATGTTTCTTTTCTTGCCTTATAGCCTATCTAGGTCTATTTCCTCAGTTTTTGACTGTTTTTGAGTGTCTTCCTATCTCTTTTCTTCCCACTGAAAAGCTGTTTTGTTTTGTTTTTTTTTTCTCTTCTGTATTTCCCTATTCAATGTCCAGAAAAAGAGTATGGGGCAACAGCCATTGCCCTTAAGAGCAGATCTTTCATGCTAGGCCACATCCTAAGTTGACATCAGTTTATAGATTTGCTGATCTTGCATCATGCCAAATTAGTGAGCTAACTCAAAGAAAAGCCTAGATCTAGACATGTCTATTAGTAGGGGTGCTAGGTTGGGACTAGAAAGGTTGTTGTGACTTGCAGGCACTTTCACTAACACAGCTAATATACTCTGTAATGGAAGGCTCAAGATTATGAAACTGAGCAATAGATTGGATATCACTTAAGAAATAGTGTGTGGCACATAATAGTTACACGGAACTTTTTGTTGAAAGAGTGAATACATTAATGAATGAATGACTTGTGTTTTCCTATAGGCTTCGATTGAACAAATCCCTTTTCTGTCCTTCAATTTCTTCAACTGTAAATAATGAGTAGAGTATTGACTCTGTCTACTTCACATGTTGTTGTGAGCACAGAATCACAGGAGATAGACAATGTGAAAATATTTGAAACTGTAAAATAATATATAAATGTGATTTATCACTATTGCTATTGTAATAATGTAACAAAAAGCTATATATTTTAACTCAACAGATCATTTACATAGTCTTATTATAGTTTGTGATATGAAATGACAAAATAATAAAGCTTATTAATCATCACACCATCAATGATAGTACTTCATTACCATATTATGACAATGGTGCCAAAAATATAGACAACCATTTACGTGCCACATTGATTTGAAATATGCAGCAGCTTGATTTGTGGGGAAAACTTGGACTTTGAAGACAGATTTATCTAATTTACAAATTTTTGTTCTACCACTTGCTAGCAGTTTGCTCTTGAGCAAGTTAGTTTATCTGAAACTTGGCTTTCTTATCTATGAAATGGGGCTAATTATACCTGCTTTTCTTGGTCCCAAGGATGATTTAAATGGAGTGATGTATGTGAGTGACGGTAGGTAGATGCTACTACCCTTCAGCTCTCTCTCTTTAATTAGTTCCTTTCTGCCTAATTCAAAACAATCCTTTACAGAAAACTTCAAGATCAGAAAGATTGAAAAAGGCTATATAAATGGAAGAAAATATTTTACTCTTTTAAAGGAAAATGCTACCCATAAATGCAAGTATTTATTAAATACACAGCTTTGGCATTTTCCATAGTGTTCGATCAATGTACACCTTCAGTAGAAAGGTGACAGTCTGTGTTTAATTGAATTTGATAACCAATCACTATGACCTGCTTCAGGCAATTAATGTAATTCCCTGAATAGATGTGAATGTAGAGATCTAGCCTAGGATTTGCCAGATGCAGGTATGTATAATAAAACTGTGTAGTGTGTTATGGACATTCTATTGACTATGACTCTCTTATTATATTCCAGAGGAAAAGGTCATGTTGTCTTCATCCCCCACCCTCCCCCTTAACTCTACAAAAGATAATGTGAATCACAAAATTAATGAATAAGGTATGTCTTTGATATGCGTTTCAAAGTTGGAAGGTAATTATGCAGTGTATTTGAAGAAGTTATCTCTGTGCCTTTGTGTGTAACCTTTCACTGTTCTGCTCTAGGTTATTGCCAAATTAATGTTAATTGATTAATTAATTGGTTTATAGCTCTGAATAAAAGTTTGAAATTCTTGAATAAAAATTATGGAAAGCTGTTCCTAACAGCAAGTGGTTTGATAAAATGTAAAAGGAAAACAGTCTTCCTTTGAAATATTTTGATGTTAAACTATTCTTTGTTTCTCTCAAGGGCAGGTTTTGTCTTCAGACTGTGTGACTTGTGTTGAATATGGGCATTGTCATAATTGAATGGATTTTTAACTGTAGATTTTGGGTGGCTTTCAAAAGGAGAAAGAATTTCCCCTAAATCATCTTTGGCTAATTATCTCTGCATTAATGGCTTGACTGATGTTATTCATCATCTGGGAAGCATAAATAGAGGGTTAGAGCTGAGAAGAACAGTCTCAGATGAGGTCTTTTCTCTCCACTGTCAAAGAGACTAACTGATCCTGTTATGCATGCTAGAAGGCCCAATAACTCTCAGGAGCTTGATTATTAGACACAGGGCTTCTAATTCTTCACCATGCAAAGTGATTGTATTAGCATGATTATTTTATTTATAAATGGAAGACACCCATTCCAGCTGTCTTAAGGAAAAGTAGGAAATTTATTGGTGCACATGATTGAAAAGTTCATAGGTAGAAGTTGCTGGAGCAAGGGGCTCAAAATGTGTCTTCAGGAGTCATTCTCTTCATTTCTTAGCGCTTCTTTCTCCCCCTGTTGGCTTAATTCAGGTGATCTATTCCCACACAGCAGAAAAGGCCCTTAACAGCTTGTGCTAGTTTGAATGTATTATGTCCCCCAGAAAAAGCCATATTCTTTGTTGCAACCTTGTGGAGCAGACATATTAGTGGGAATTAAGTTGGAATGTTTGGATTAGGTTGTTTGCATGGAAATGCACCCCACCCAACTGTAGGTGATAACTCTGATGAGATATTTCCATGGAGGCATGGCCCCATCCATTCAGGGTGGGCCTTGATCAGTGGAGCCATATAAATGAGCTGACAAACAGAAGGAACTCAGTGCAGCTGAGAGTGACATTTTGAGGAGAAGTGACAGCCAAGAGGGACACTTTGAAGAAAGCACAGGAGCTGCAGATGAGAGACAGTTTGAAGACGGCCATTGAAGGCAGACTTGCTCTGGAGAAGCTAAGAGAGGACAAATACCCCAAGTGCAACTAAGAGTGACATTTTTGAGGAACTGCAGCCTAGAGAGGAACATACTGGGAGAAAGCCATTTTGAAACCAGAACTTTGGAGCAAATGCCAGCCACGTGCCTTCCCAGCTAACAGAGGTTTTCCAGACACCATTGGCCATCCTCCAGTGAAGGTACCCGACTGCTCATGTGTTACCTTGGACACTTTATGGCCTTAAGACTGTAGCTGTATAACCAAATAAACCCCCTTTTATAAAAGCCAATCCATCTCTGGTGTTTTGCATTCTGGCAGCATTAGCAAACTAGAACACAGCTCCTATTCTTTAATCAACCCAATCAAAAAATAATTTTCCTTTCTAAAAATTCCAGTACTAGTCTGATTGAATCTCTTTGGACAGATTTGAATCATATGCCTTCCCTAAACTAATTACTGCACTGAATCATATGCCTTCCCTAAACTAATTACTGCAGCCAGGAAAATACTACTGATTGGCTGATCTTATGTGGTGTACACTACTCTTCTCAATCCAACCCTTCCCATATAACAAGGATTGAGAAAAAGGAAGGGTGGTGTGATGGTTAATTTTATGTGGCTAAGTTATGATGTCTAATTGTTTGGACAAATATTGGTCTAACTGTTGCTGTGGAGGTATTTCATAGATGTGTTTAGCATCCTCAATCTTTGGCTTCAAGTAAAGAAGATTACCCTTGATAATGTGGAAGGGCCTCATCCAATCAATTGGAGGCCCTAAGAGCCAAGAACTTAGATTTCCAAAAGGGAGAAGAAATTCTGTCTCAAGACTATACATCTACTCCTATCTGAGATTCCAGTCTGCTAGTTTGCCCTACAGACTTGAAACTTAAGACTGTAATATCACTCCTACATGAATTTTCATCCAGCCAGCCTGCCAGCCTGCCCTCTGGAGTTTGGACCTGCCGGCCACCACAATCACATGAGCCAATTCCTTAAAATAAATCTCTTTAGTTCTACTTCTCTGGAGAACTCTGACTAGCACAGGCTGGATCCTGTTAAAAATATCAGGATGTTATTACTGTGAAAAAGGGGAAATGCATACACAGCATTGATCAAGGATGTAATATTTGTGTTGAGTCTCAAATGATGAGCAAAAAGTGAACAAGTGGCTGTAAGAAGTGGGATAGTGGGCATTTGAAACAAAGAGAAGAGCAGAGCAAAGACATAAGGGTGGTTAAAGAGTATAACAGGTTTGAAAAAATGGAAGTAGGCTGTTGTTGTGGCTAAATGTCATGATAATGATCTCCAGACAGTCACATCTGGTCCAGCCAGGGCACTTGAGACTTTCCAAGCATAAAGCATTTAAAATCTATAGTGCACAAATTTAGGAAGAACAAGGCAAGATAATGTTCAGTGCTATCTGAGGATGCCTCAATCACTACTTCAATATAGGCTTATAAAATAGCTACCATGGTGAGACCTTGGAGGGTGTAGAGAAACTAACCAAACAGCAATAATCCTGCTTTCAATGAGCTGTTAGTAAGGGTATATCACACATCTAAACAAATCACTATATGTAGGACAGAAAGTAAAGAGCCTAGTTCTTATTTCTCACACTTCCATTAACATGTGTCAAGAGGAAGTCCCAGAGCTCTCTATGGTCTTAGAAAGATCTCTGACTCTCCTTAACCCTAACTCTCACAGCCTCACCACCTCTTTCTTCCTGGAGAATACTGGGACCAAATCCCATCATGCTCTGTCCTTCTTTACATTGATTATGACCACAAAAAAAACCAAGACTCTCTGGTGACCCCTAATCCATTAGTTTCTTCTCCTCATGGGTCTTTCTATATCCCTCCAACCTGATCCAATTGCTGATTCATCTCTGCTGAGATCCACCACAGGCAGCACATAAACCCAAGGCTCTCAAACCACCTTTATCTCCTATATTACAGTCCACATGTGTTGTTGTACTTTGCCATTTCTGATCTCATCTTTCTCCACTCCCCAATTACCACGATGCTTTCACTGAGCCCTCTGGAATTCATGACCAGTCATCAGCAAAATCTTTCATATCTTCTATCCCTTCTCTGTAAATTCCCTTCACATCTTACTTTAATCGTATAAAATCTTCCAGCTTTAAATTTCATGTATACCACCCAGATTGCCTCCTGAATGCAGTCATCTACCAACACCTGATCCCTTGCCAAGCTTTTGTGAGCACTTTAACTGCTAGTTTATTCTTACTCTCTCTATAGTACTGCCTTAATTATAGGTAATTAAAATATTCACATAGATTATCCTTCCAGTACTCTGTCCTCTCAGTTCCTTGATTGCCTCCTTCCAATGATCCTATCTAATCTACCACACTCCCTCACTTCCACTTTCTTACCCTTAGCCTTGCCAGGCCTAATAATTGCAGCTTTTCAATAATCTTTGTTTCAAGCATCCCAATTCCTGTACATCATCTATTTTTCTAGCTCACTTGACCTGGTGACGTAATTTCAACAATCCTTTGACCTCTCAAGAATTTCCAACTCATTGATGCTACCACTTTTCACTATTCCTAGACTGCCTTGTGTCCTCAAATCACTCTTTTTCTGTCTTAAATCCCAAGGCCAATCAACATAAACATGCCTTTGCATGCATTATCAATCCCAATGCTGGTTACACCCTTCTCCCCATCTAGATGCCTCCTGCACATGTGCAGCCCAATGTGGTAGAGAAAAACACACAACTAAGCTGACTGATCTCACATCAATTTCATGAACATTATCCTCAAGGGAACCCCTATTGCTCCCCAACAATTTTATTACATTGTTCTAAAATATTCACTCTCATACTTTTCTAGATGGTTATTTCATATCTGGCCCTCTCCTCTCAAATATCTAACACCTAATATCTCCACTCCAATTCTCACTCTAGACTGATTATTTTGATTCTTTTTTTTTACTGAGAAATCAATAGAAGAGAAGCAGAGGAGACAACTTCAAATTCCTGGCACAGCTTCTCAACTACCAGCATCACTGCTCTTCCTTTCTGTTGCTCTGAACCTTGTACTACTTAAGGAAGCCCTTAAACATATGGACTACATTCATTTCACTAAGGGACATTTTTGCAGCAGTTTTCTCCTCTTTATCCTGCATCTTTAATTTTTCCCTTTGTGCCAGTTTGGTTGTATTATGTCCCCCAAATGCCATGTTCTTTGAAGCAGTCTTGTGGGGGCAGATGTATTAGTCTTAATTAGACTGGAATTCTTTGATTGAGTGGTTCCATGGAGATGTGACTCAATCAACTGTGAGTGAAACGTTTCATTGGATAATTTCCATGGAGGTGTTACCCCGCCCATTCAGGGTGGGTGTTAATTGGATCGCTGGAGTCCTATAAAGGAATTCACAGAGAGAAAGACTTCAGAGCAACTGAGAGTGACATTTTGAAGAGCAGCTGCAGCTAAGAGAGGACAAAACACCCCAAGAGCAACACTTTGGAGGACGCCATTTTGAAACGCAACCTGGGAGCAAGCAGATGCCAGGAACATGCCTTCCCAGTTAACCGAGGTTTTCTGGATGTCAATGGCCATCCTCCAGCGAAGGTACCCTTTGTTGATGCTTTAGCTTGGACACTTCATGGCCTTAAGATGTAACTTTGTAACCAAATAAACTGCCTTCATAAAAGCCAATCCAGTTCTGGTGTTTTGCAAACAGGCAGCATTAGCAAATCGGAGCAACTTTCTACCTATCTATCTGTCCTTGGGCAGCTGAATGTCAGTAAAGGAAAACACACAAACCTGCTGAATGGTATCACATCAAATTCGTAACTACCATCCTGAAGTGAACCCTTCTTGTGTTTATTATGTTCATCAACATGGGAACAACAACCGCCACCAAAGAGATTACTGTCCCTCTAGTAATCATCTCATTTCTATGTTCCCTGCTGATCCAATTATTATCTTTCTCTTCTCTTTTGAATCTATTCCAATAAGGATTTGTTCCCACTATACCTACAAAATCTTGTTAAATTCACCAGGACCATTATGTTGCTGGACCCAGTAGTCAAATCTCAGTCCTTATATTATATGGTCCACCTCCAGCATTTGACATATTGATCATTTTCTTCTCCTTGAAGCACTTTCTTTTACTTGACTTCTAGGGCTCTACATTCTCCCTTTTGCTTTTTGTTTTTTTTGTTTTTTCTGTCCAGCTTTCTTGCTGATTTTTTCACATTTCCTTGACTTCTCATCACTGGGATGTCCTAGGACTATGTCTTGGTCCTTTCCTTTTCCCAATCAACCTCCACTGTTTTTTCTAATGGCTTATGATGATTCTGATATGACTATATTCAGCCCAGACCTGTTCCTTGAATGCTAGACTGCCAGTACTACACTGTCTCCTGAAGTTCTTCATTTTAAATTCTGAGAGCATCTCAAAAAAAATGAATTCCTCATCTTTTCCCCCTATTGAAACTGCCATTCCATTTTTTCAGTTGCTCAGGCCAAAACTATGAATTCATCCTTGGCTCCTCTCACACTTTCACATTCCTCATCTAATCTGTCAGCATATCCTGTCAGTTCAACCTCCAAAAATGCTGTTTGCAACCACTTATCAACACTTTCCTGCTAACATGCTGATCCAAATCCCCATCATCTTTCACTTAGGTTACTGTGGTAGCCTCTCACTTTCACTCTTGTTTCCCAATAGTTTATTCTCCATGCAACCCGCAGAGTTATCCTCATAAAATGCCATTTCTCTGCTCAGAACCTTCCACAGGATCCCTTGAATGTCTGGATATCTTCTGTTTTGCCCCCTAGAACCTCTTTATCTTTCTCTGCCCTATTTTATGCTTTTGGAGGCCAAACATTTTATATTGTGTCAAGTTTCTTTGGCACTCGAGACTCTGGATAAAATCATCATGTTAGAATCTACTGATACATAGAGGAAAATATAGATCCTACAGAGTGTTTAGAAGAGCTGAGCTCTTAATTACCAACTGACCCTAAATCAACAGAGTACATTATTTCATTTTTCCAAAATCATCTGTATTTTGAATCAGTAAACAGTTTACTTTTTTTCCGTTTGAATTCATTAGCTGGAGATAATCGATGGTATATAGTAGGTAGAGAGTATTTTTCACAGCTTTGTTTCTGTCATTTTGTGTGTATTTTATAGAAAGGTCACAAAAAGAACATCTGTTGATAAACATGCTGCAGATTCCAACATCAGCCATCATTGCAGAGTAGAGCAGGAATGAGAGTCCTTTATGTGCCAGTCCAGGCACAGCACAGTTGGCCTCTCTCCACCCCTACCTGGTGATGGATCATCTGTCCATAAGCAAGGACAAGGGCCAGGTATGGTGGTGTTGGACCATGGTGTTGGGAGCCCCAGGATTCCAAAATTGGAATTCATTTTATACAGTGATGAACAAAAGCTTAAAATGGTGCCTTCAATAAAACACTGCATCTCTGGTGGATGGGAGAAGAGAGGAAGCAAGAGGCCAGGCATCATTACTTTGTTCCCAATGACAGCAGTCATGATAATTAATTTATTTGAAGAAACAGTAATGAAAAAACTGTTACGTGCTAGACACCATGCTAAATATTCAACATAGAGATTCTATATATAGTGCTTATCCATGGAAACTTACAATACAGCAGGTGAAACAGATACCTAGAGTTTTATAATTCAGTATCACAAGTGTTATGAACAAAACAAGTACAGAAGAAGGAGCATCCAACTCTATCTGATGAAAGATTCATAGATTCAAGAAAATTTGTGCTGGATTTGAAATAATATAAGAGCCCTTAATGGAGAAAAGGGGTAGACATTTCAAGCGGAAGAAATAATATTGGCTTTATTGAGAACTCTGTATTTTATGATTTTTCTGTAAACTTAAAACTTCTCTAACAAAAAATTTTGTTAAAAATAAATAAATAAAAATACACAGACTCTTTAGGAAATAGAGATTATAGGATGTATGTAGCTTTATTTGTTGGGGGGAATGTGCCAGTTTGGAAGTATTATGTTCCCACCAAATGCCATAATCTTTAATGCAGTTTTTGGGGGGCAGACGTATTAATGTTGATTAGGTTTGGAAGCCTTTGATTGAGTGTTTCCATGGAGATGTGATTCAATCAACTGTGGGCACAGCCTTTGATTGGATAATTTCCATGGAGGTGTTACCCCACCCATTCCGGGCAGGTCTTAATTAAATCACTGGAGTCATATAAAAGAGCTGACTAACAGAAGGAATTGAACACACCTGCAGCCGAGACAGACATTTTGGAGAACGCCATTTGAAACACAACCTCAGGGAATGAGGAAAGGACAATTTTGAAAGAGTATTTGGAAGTAGAATCAACAATTAACAAGCAATTAACTCAGGATAAGTGGGAAGGAGGAGATAAGATCCCTGTGTTTTCTGATTTTGTACAACTCAATTCTCAATTCTCATTTTACGCACTTACTTGGAAAAAATCATGGATTGTACCCTGGAACACACTTTGTTCTTACCATATTTATTCCTCAAGTATTGGAATATTAGAGATATTTGAATATTCCCACAATATTAGAGATGGAAAAATACATATTGAACTTTGACTTGTTTTGATGTGGAAATTACGGCGCAGTTAGTACATGAAAAAATAGTCATATAGCAGAATAGGAAGGGTCTTTGGGGTTTGTACAGGCAAGAGATAAGGATTTAAAACTTTTAAGAATACAAAAGGCAGTGTTGGAGACTCGGGCAAGATGGCATAGAGAGGAGTGGAAGCTAAGTAGTCCCCCTGGAACAACTACAAAAAACCAGAAACAACTAGTAAATAATCCAGAATAACTGGGGGGGGGGGCAAATGAGACCATCCACTCATCATACACCAACCTGAATTGGGAGGAATGCCCGAGAACGCAGCATAAAATCTGTAGGTAAAACCTGCGGAACCAAGTCGTGAGACCATCTCCCCCATAGCCCGAGCTGCAAAGCCTCGTGATCCCAGCAAGTGAATATAGCTCAGCTGAGCTCCAACTGGGGTTTAAAGTAGCGAGTGTGAACTGCTCACTACAGGTACACGTCCTCAAAAAACAGACAGAAGCTTTGGGTGACGACTGACCTGGGAGAGCCGGAGGGTCGCCTTGGACTGGGTCTCAATGGGACTATCTGTTTCTTTCTCGGCTCAGTGGAGAAAGTCCCAGTCATTTTCAGTTTCCAGGCCTGTGACTCAGGGAAGGGTGGAGACAGCACAAGCAGAGAGCCAGACAATTGAAATGCTAATGACCTCCACCTGAGGGGTCTGTCTTCTCCAGGAGGAAAGGGGTGGGGCCCTTTCCATTCAGAACCAGACTCCAGAGCCTGGGGGAACACGGCCATACCTCCTCACACCAGTCAAGAATTATAGGCTAACAGGCATCACCTGCTGGGCAGAAAAGCACAGTAATCTGAGGCATGAAAGGGTGGAGCAATTTTCTAAGACACACCTGCAGGGAAACCAGATAATGAATATTTCTTCCCTCTGGGACCTCAACCTGTTTTGGTCTGGGAAAACCTGATTTGGATAACCAAGGAAACCATGCCTAGACAACAGAAAATTACAACCTACACTAAGAAAAACAAAGTTATGGCCCAGTCAAAGGAACAAACGTACACTTCAACTGAGATACAGGAATTTAAACAACTAATGCTAAATCAATTCGAAAAGTTTAGAGAAGATATTGCAAAACAGATAGAGGCTGTAAAGTAAGCACTGGGCATGTATACGGCAGAAATCAAAAGTTCAAAAAAACAACTAGTAGAATCTATGGAAATGAAAGGCACAACACAAGAGATGAAAGACACAATGGAAACATACAACAGCAGATCTCAAGAGGCAGAAGAAAACACTCAGGAACTGGAGAACAAAACACCTGAAAGCCTACACGCAAAGGAGCAGATGGAGAAAAGAATGAAAAAATATGAGCAACGTCTCCGGGAACTCAAGGATGAAACCAAGTACAATAATGTACGTATCATTGGTGTCCCAGAAGGAGAAGAGAATGGAAAGGGGGCAGAAGCAATAATAGAGGAAATAATTAATGAAAATTTCCCATCTCTTATGAAAGACATAAAATTACAGATCCAAGAATTGTAGCATACCCCAAACAGAATAGATCTGAATAGGCCTACACCAAAACAATTAATAATCAGACTATCAAATGTCAAAGACAAAGAGAGAATCCTGAAAGCAGCAAGAGAAAAGCGATCCATTACATACAAAGGAAGCTTAATAGGACTATGTGTGGATCTCTCAGCAGAAACCATGGAGGCAAGAAGGAAGTGGTGTGATATATTTAAGATACTGAAAGAGAAAAACCGGCAACCAAGAATCCTGTATCCAGCAAAGCTGTCCTTCAAATATGAGGGAGAGCTCAAAATATTTTCTGACAAACAGACAATGAGAGACTTTGTGAACAAGACACCCACCCTACAGGAAATACTAAAGGGAGCACTACAGAGTGATAGGAGAAGACAGGAGTGCGTGGTTTGGAACACAATTTTGGGAGATGGTAGCACAACAATGTAAGAACACTGAACAAAGATAACTATGAATACGGTTGAGAGAGGAAGGTGGGGAGCATGTGAGACACCACAAGAAGGGAGGAGCAGTAACAACTGGGACTGTGTAACTTGGTGAAATCTAGAGTATTCAACAATTGTAATCAAATATACAAATATGTTCTTTTATGACGGAGAACAAGCAAATGTCAACCTTGCAAGGTATTAAAAATGGGGAGGCATTGGGGGAGGGATGCAATCAACATAAACTAGAGACTGTAACTAATGGAATCATTGTATTATGCTTCCTTTAATGTAACAAAGGTGATATACAAAGGTGAATGCAGATAAGAGGAGGGGATAGGGGAGGCATGTTAGACATTTGACATTGGTGGTATTGTCTGATTCTTTATTCTACTTTGATTTAAGGTTATTTTTCCTTTTGCTGCTTCCTAGCTGTCATTTTTTTTCCTCTTTCTTTTGCCTCTCTACCTTCTTTGACTCTCCCTCCTGCCTTGTGGAAGAAATGTAGATGCTCTTATATAGATAGTGGTGAAGGTGGTGAACACATAAATGTATGACCATGCAGAAAATCATCGATTATTTACTTGGGATGGAATGTATGGTGAGTGAGAAAACCATATTAAAAAAAAAATGTGTTGATGACAAAACCTCGAGGGCAATATACTGAGTGAAATAAGCCAGACACATTAGGACAATTATTGCAGGGTCTCACTGATAGGAACTAATTATAATATGTAAACTCATAGATATGAAATATAAGGTATCAAGATATAGGACGAGGCTTAAGAATGGGGAGTGGTTGCTTAGTATGAGCAGAATGTTCAATTAGGATGAACTTAAATGTTTGGAAATGAACAGACATGTCGGTAGCAAAATGTGAGAATAACTAACAGCGCCGAATGGTGTGTGAATGAGGTGGAAAAGGGAATCTCAGAGTCATATATGTCACCAGAAGGAAAGTTGGAGGTCAAAAGATGGGAATGTATAAAACTGAATCCTATGGTGGGCAATGTCCATGATCAACTGTACAAATACTAGAAATCGCTTCCATGAACCAGAACAAATGTATGACAATACAATTAGAAGTTAATAATAGAGGGCATATAGGGAAGAACTATATACCTATTGCAAACTATATACTACAGTTAGTAGTATTTCAACATTTTTTCATAAACAGTAACAAATGTACTATATCAATACTACGAGTCAACAATTGAGGGGGGTTGGTTAGGGATAGGGGAGGATTAGAGTTTCCTTTTCTTTTTTTCTTTTTTCATCTTTCACTTTATTTCTTGTCTGGAGTAATGAAAAGTTTCTAAAAATTGAACAAAAATTAAGTGTGATGCATGCACAGCTGTGTGAGGGTACCCAGGGGCAAGTGATTGTACACTCTGGATCTTTGGATAATTGTATGGTATCTGAAGAATCTCAATAAAAATGAAAAAAAAAATCAATACGGTAAAACCCCTGTCCTTAAAAAGCTCCAAGATATTTCAATATACATAGAGATATAAAGAGGCAGGACTGATAAAGCTCTGTTGAGATTTTAGAGAATGAATGGATTCACTTATTCAGTTAATCAGTGGAAATGGACTTGAAATTATTTTATGAACATAGTACTCTGTTTAGCACTAGAGGGAATAAGTAAAAGTATAACCTTGCCCTCTGTTAGGAGGTTTACAATCTAAACAAGGATCAATTGCTCAATTGACAGTTATTTAATGGATGCTTACTACATATATTTTTACAGTCTTCTCCACTGAGGGTTTAATTGTCTTTTTCCCTAGAGACATTGTCTTGAAGATGTGGTATACTAAATAAAATGTATTAACAATTAAAAAAAAAAAAAAAAGGTAGTGTTTCTCAATCCAGTTTACAAACTAACAACATTGAACTTGGAGATTAAAATTGGTTTAGAGAAATTGAAGGCACAAGAGCTGAAGAATGAACAATGTATCTAGAAAGGAGTATTGACTCTGTTATAATTATAATTATATAAGTATTTCAGGGCAGAGTTAAGACTAGAATCCAGGTCACTTCAGAAAAAGCAATTATCTGCCCATCCTTCGTCTTGTGGTGGCTGCATGTGGAATAAACAATCACTCCCAATCTCTCTCGAGGTAACCACAGGAAAAAAAAAAAGTTCTATTTCAATACCCAGACCCCAGACCAGGAGTGGAGCTAACCAACCTCATTCATCTCTGTTTTGCAGAACCTGCCTGCCTCTTTTTCTGTCAACAAGAACAGAAAGAGGGGATGGGGGGAGGAGAGGGGGTCTGAGATGAAGACAATAGGACTGCAGAGGATATACTACTTTCCCATTCTGCAATCTTTCACCAGGTGAAAGAAATGTCCTAACATAGTTAGCTCTCATTTGAATTGTGGTGCCACTACAGCCAGTTAGACTACCAGGTTAGGGATGAAGACAGGAAGGTCAAGGAAAAGCCAGGAACAGTTGCTTTCCTTTTCTGGACCTTAATTCATTCATCTTAAATATAAACATTTGTCTAAGTTTCTGTGGTGGCTTAGATATATGTCTAAAACTACTTGATGCTCCTCTCTTCAAGAGATGGGACTGAATCCTCTCTGCTCTTGAGTTTTGGCTGGACTTTAAGACTCATTTTTAACAAATAGAATATTACAGAAGTGATAGTATGTCACTTTGAGATCAGGCCATAAAAGGCACTGTGGCTTCCTCCTTGCTGGCTCTCTTGGATCACCTGCTCTGAGATAAGTCAGCTGATGTGCCCTGAGGATTCTCATAGTCGATTCATCTTAATCCAATATGGCTGATGTCCTTATAAGCAAAAGACACAGAAAGAGAAGCCACAGGGAGCTGCCAGAACCTGAAAGTCAACCCAACCCAGAAGGGAAACGAGAAGACTCCACCATGTGCATTGCTATGTGACAAAAAAGCCAAGGAACTGCAATGATTGCTGGCCAGTCAGAAGAAAGCAAACCATCTAGTCTATGAAACAGGAGGCCAATAAATTTCTGTTGTTAAGTCAACCCATTGCATGGTATTCATTTTTGCAGCTGGGAATCTAAAGCACTAGGGTTCTGGCCTTCTTTGGCTACCTAGTTTAGTATCTACATTTATTGTTTCTATAATTTTATCATCTTTATTTTGTTTTTCTTATACTTTATATATTTCATAACAAGATATGAAAAAGTACTCTAAATCCCAGTATTTAACAATGAGTTTCAAGATTTTCCCTTTAAAAATAACATTATCTAGAATATCAGGATTTGGTTTTATCTTTTTATTGTAAATTTATAATATACAACCACTAATTTTTCATTGAAACATTTACAAATATTTTAAAGGTATTTAAGGCAGATTTCCTTTGTAAAAACATGTATCAAAGTCATTTTGGGAGATTTAATAGTCTGAGGTGGACCCCAAAATGTGCAAGTTTTAAAAAAATAATGCTCAATCCTGGTTAAGAACCATTGACCAAGGTATTTCAAAACATGGTACTGAATCAAAAATTAACTGTAAGCAAGTGCCACAGTTTTTGACAATAGAAAAAGAATTAATAAATTGTTATATATGCCTTTCTTATTAAACAAACACACATCAGATTTTATCTTAAGTTTATTATTTTCAACAGAGCAACAGAGTATTAAAAATCTCATCCCCTAGGGTAGGATAGAAGTAGCTCAGGATTTGACTTTAGAGTTTAATTGACTCTTACTGGTTTCTTTCCATGAGCCCATTTTAAACCATCATTCTTTCTATTAAAATATTTTCAAATGTTTTGAACTGTCCAAGAGAACTTTTTGAATTATGCATCAGCAATCTCTTCCCTATTCTCCAACATTATAACTTATTAACACAACATTATATACTCAGCATTATAACTTATTAACATAGATTTGTTCTACCTCTATCAAGTCTCTTTAAGAACTGATCTTCATCAACTAAAAAGACCTTTTTCTCATAATCAAATGATATTACACATATTAAAGAAGCCATACAAAAAATTCAGATCCTTAATACAGAGAATCCAAATCACAGAGAGAGCAGATGTATTGAAAGCACCAGAGTTCATAATACCAACACTAGCACCATCTCTTCTTTCATCTGAGCTTTAACATTTTCAATTCGAATTCTCTATTTAGCTGTTCAGGTAAATGGATCAAGTGATGTTTTCTAATGACCCCGTTATATGCTCTGCTGTGTTCTAAATGCCTTCAATTCTTCTGAGGCTCTCTGGATATTCAAAAGTGAAATGGCTCATTGGCAGGTAGTTGAGCATCACATTTTTAAAGAACCCACTAAAGCCAATGAATGGAAATTAGACAAATACTGTAACTTACAAAATTTTAAGAATGTTTTCTTTTAAACAGAAGCTATAATTGTTACTATGCATTCCTTCAATAACTTTCTTTGGTGAACATTTATGGGTGATGTCTACTCTTTTCTGTATTTTTTTTTTTTCCAAAACTAACTGGCTTGATACCCTAGAAAGCTGAGGTAGGGTGTTGGCAGCAAAGTCTTTCTATTCCTTCATCATCAAAGCTCAGTGTAAAGTCTTCTGCCTCTTCAGCCTCTTTACATAGATCATTCTTAGGCAAAGACAATGCTATGTGTTCACACAAGTTCCATTTCATTTTCCTCTTCCTGGGAATATAGGAAAGCTGCATTTACCAGCCTTCTCAATAATTACATCAGGATCTTGCAGCTAGTTCTGGCCAATGAATTGCAAGTGAAAGTATGAGTGTCATATTTAGGCTGAACCGTAGAATAACAGGAAGCAACATACTTCAGGTAGCAGAGCTACAAGAAAGTAAGGCTCCATGCTAGACATGTGGCATAAACAAGAAACGTCTTTTTATATGAAGCTACTGAAATATTGTGATTATTTGTTAGCACAGTTTAGCTTATCTTATTCTGATTAACATGTGAGATGACTACATCAATCTCACTAGATTCCAAATGTCACTATTTGATATTTCATACATTAGAAATATATTCTACTAACCCCTCTTATATTCAACTGTCTCCTTGTGCTCAGGCATCTCCAAGGGTTCAGCATGCCCTACATTTTCAGCCATTACCTGCAAACACCTTGTTAAAAAGATGATTTGAAGTCCTTCTTGGCTGGAGAAAATCGGAACCTATAAGGGTAAAAAAGGAGTTAAAGAGAGAAAAATTAATGGCTCTTAGAATTTTTGTACATCAGAATCACCTGGGAAGTTCATTCAAAATGTAGATCTGTCGCAAACTAGAGATGCTCATTTTGCTAATCTGGGATGGGGTAAAAAAAAAAAAAAAAAAAAAAAAAAAAAAAAGTATAATTTTAATACACATCCAAAATGATTCTGATACAGATATATCAAGGAACATGCTCTGAGAATTCTTAGACCAGGCCCTAATAGAGACTCTCTCTCTGTGTAACCTCAAGAACTATATAGAAAATCATGGGAAGGGTTGGAAAGAGTTCTCGTAGGTAAAACTATCTCATAGTTTTCAAAGTGTGATCCCTGGAATACCTCATCTAAATTATTAAGGGCATTATTTAAAGATATAGACTCTGGCACAATGCTCAGCACCAAATAAATTGGCCCCCCTCAGGGAGGGGCCTACCTTGGGGTAACAGTCTCCCCACACGAAGGTTTGAAACCACTGCCATAGGGAATGTTGCCCTTCTGTGCATATTTTTATGATTGGTTCCATTTATTTATGAATTTTTTAGAACAGGAACATTTTCTTCCCAGCTACTCTAAATCTTCAAACTTCAAGTGAATACATTATTTCTAGTATTTGTACTATTTATAAAAGGAAGTAACTCTGGAACTCACAGTGTGTATCATACCCACTGAAAGATTAAATTTGTACTTCAAGGTAAATGGTGATTATATTTTTATGTTCCATTATTTAGAATGTAAATTATTTATTTTTTGAAAAAAATGCATTATAGCATAATAGAGTCTAGAAGACAACAAAAAATGAGTATGTTATTTTAATGCTTAAAGAAATGTATAATATTTAGAAATGAAATTATAAAAAATAATAATATAGACTAGACCAGATGGCACATCAAACATTTAATGTAATAATTAGCTGTGTGTAGGTTTAAATTAATTGCTTATTTGATTTGAATATATTATGGTTCAAATTAAATCATTTCGTCTAGGTGGGTTTGTAATACTAACAAGGCTACTTGAATCTCACAAGGACTCTAGAATTGACACTGAATCAGATGTCAGATGCTTAGATTAAGTCTCTTACTAATTGGCTGAGTGTCAATAAGAAAGCCACTTAACCTGTATAATACATTCAGTTCTGTACTGCTTTTATGATTTTTATGAGAGTAAAAAACAATATGTGATACATATGATTAATTTGTAAACTTTACATTGCTTTGCAAGTGTAAATGTTTCCTCCACACAGTGATTTCACTATATGCATAAGGCTGGCCAACACTTACTGAGTACAGTGTGCCAGGCACTGACTTAAGCATTTACATGCATTATAACATTTAATGTCAACAAAACCTAGCAAGGTTAATAATGTTATTATCTCTATTTTAGTGATCAGGAGATTGAGGCTCATAGCTATTCAAGGAGAAAAGTGCGGCCCTCTATTTAACACTCATGTTCGTAAATCAACAATCTTTACCTATGTAGTGATCTCTATTTAATCTATATTTAACTATGTCTTAGTTGCCCAGCTGCTAAAAGAATGCCATACAATGGTTTAGTTTAAACAACAGGGGTTTATTGGCTCACAGTTTTGAGGCCAGAAGTCCAAAATTGATGTGTCATCAAGCTGAAGACTGGAATTCTGGGGCTGGCTGCTGGCGGTCCTTGGGTCCTTGGCTTTTCTGTCACATGGTAATGAACATGGCAGTGTCTTCTCCTTTGTCTTCCACATTTGGTTGACTTCATGCTTCTCGCTTCCCATAGCTCCTCTCTGTCCTCCTCTATAACCTGCCCTGGTTCAGTGGGCTGGCTATATCTTAACTAAAAATAACCTCATCAAAAGAACCTATTTGCAATGGGTTCACACCCACAAGAATGAGCTAAGATTAAAAGCATGTTTTTCTGAGGTACATAATTCAATCTGCCACAACCTACAATCATATTACTTCAGTTACAGATACATATGGCCCATAAGGAAATTTTCTTTTTTATTATTCTTTGCCTTTTTGAAATATGTGGCATTGAATATATAACATTCAATTGTAACATATTGAGTTAGGGAATAATAATGTCACCTCTTAGCCTTTTCCCACGTTGTAAAAGTTATGATCCATTATCTTTCTGACCCCTATATAGCTAATGCCAAAATCTATGACTTTACACTGCTTACACTGTGCTTATGTTGTCAATGGAAATTGATAGTAACCATAATTTAGCTTTTGAGAGCACCAAAATTATCTAGCCAATGCATTCATAATAAGAGCTCATGTTTAATTTCCATGCCTCTGCCATTAGTCTTTTTTTTTTTTTCTTTGCTAAGAATATAATTCATAAATGACTATTTTCCAAAGACATTTTGTAGTTTGAAACATGGGGCTAATAAGGAGTAAGACTGATTATGGGCAAGAGCATTCTCTCCCGTCTTAGGATTTGGAGCTACTTACATTATCTAATGTTAACAGATTTCTAGAGAAACTGCTATCTGTCTTCCAAGTGAAGAAACATCAAGGATTTCCCTGTTCCAGAAGGAAAGTAATATAGAACAAGGTCTTTGGGTTGTGGTCAATAATTTTCTGTTGGATTTCTACTAGACAGATATTATAAGATCTATGGAGTCACAGTTATTCTGTTTCAGCAGAAGGGATCTTCTGCTTTCTTCTCCAAGAGGAGTACTGGGATGAAATTTCTGGCTTCTTTCTTCACCTTTCCCTCACTATTAGTGACTGAGACAGGCTGATGCTCATTGTGCCACATCTCACTAGCGGCCAGGACTAACGTATTGAAGGTGACTGCTCATGTCTAGTATGGTTTTTTTCTCTTTTTCTGCTCAGAGTAGCAGGCTTTGTGTTTCTAATATTCTTGCAGTAAACACACCTGGAAGGGAACCTCCACAGAGTAGATGGAAGGCACCATTTTCCAGCTTTTTTCTTTACAGATGGAATACTAGTTCAAATCAGCCATTATTCTGAAGGCTCAAATTTCTTCAATGGGGACAAATTTAATTTAAAGAATAAACATCCCCCATTATTTCCTCAGGGCCAACCTGTGTTCTCCAGTCCCAGTATTGCCAGGGGCACTTGAATACTCACTTAGACATCTGCTCTTTGAGTGAATAGTTGAGTTTTGAAAATGCAAACTTGTGACTCTTAAGCTGAATATGCTCCCGTGGATGTGTTTTGTTTGTTTGTTTTTTTTTGCATTTTGTCTTTTTTTAATTTTTATTTTTAAGTTTAAGTCATCCCATAACAATCTGGCAACACTGGGCCTAAATTTCCATATGGCAACAATCAACTGGAGCTGAGCAGAGGCTGCCTCTTTTTTCGGAATATATGCTCTTCAATTAGCCACAGACCCAAAGTTCTCTATTGCCTATGTAACTGTGAAATCAAATGCCATGTTTCTTTTACAGCTGTGTTTTAAAATGGTTGGAGTAGAGAAGTAGGTATCTATACCTTTGTCTCTATACACATGTGTACCAGCCTGAGAGCATGTGTATTATGTTTACATTTGGCCACCTTGCTCTCTATTGTTACCTTCTGATCCTTGTAGGTGCTTAAATTTTCTACCTCTTCTCAGAATCCTGAATGTGAAGAAGCGATGCAGTTGCCAAATTCTACCTAACAATACTGAATTTTTCAGCTTTCAGTTCTAAAAATGTGATAAGAACTTCCATTTTTGTTGGAAACCTTTCTCATTCTTTTTTTGGAGTTCTCTCTCAGACCAATCGCTTTATATATTAGAAAGAAACTAAAGATATAACTAGGCTTTCCTGGTACCTAAACCAAATCTTATCTTCCTAAGACGTAATACTTTTCAGAAACAAATTCAAAAGCCATAAAAGGTAAAGGGGAGAGAGGAAGTTAAAAATCTGTTAGTACAAATGAAATGGCATAAAAATATAAACTTTATTGATGCTAACAACTTTAGGCAGTTCAGAGAACACTAGTTGACAATGAAACAAAGAACACCATGTATCCCTGTGTTAGTATGTTTGGTTCTTTGAAGGAAAATGTGCTGTATGTTTTCTGTTGAGCTTAGTCTCACAGCTTTTACCAGAACCAGTTCCTTTCCATGACCTTCCTTTGGGATATACATACCCTGTGAGTGTCATTTTTCCAAGTGCATCTATCTGAATGCCTCATAATGTGAGGTTCATCAAAGGCTCAAATGAATCACATTTAAATCCTTTGCTTTGTTTTAAACCACCAGGCAGGAGAGAGGATCAGACTTTAGGCAACTTTTGCATACTGACCTTCTAGGGCCCAAGAAGAGTGTGCTCTTCTGAGGCCGTTAAAGCCAATAATTCTGGATTCGGGTCCTTCAGGTCTTTTGTCTCCTAGAAATAAATATTTTTTAAAAATCAATAAAGGGGACATAATCTGATAGTCAGATGATAAAAATGTTAGTTATCTCCATAAGTTCATGACACAAAGAGGGTCGACAGAGTGAGCAGCCACCACCCCACCACAAGCAGTAATTATAGGATATAGAAGTCATTGTTATTGGACAAATCCGTGAAATGGTGAAGAGCAAGGGCTGAGATCTGGGGAGCAGGGGGTTCCAGTCTGGTGCCATTTTGTATCCATTGAGTTTCTGAATCTTGGGGAGCAGGCTTACAAAGGTGTGTCTCCCACTGGGGCTGGGTATGAATCTCTGCCCGACTCTTGCTCCTAAGGTGACTCTCTCCTTCACAGTAGGTGACACAGCAACGACAGGCTGCAGAGGGCTTCCCCCTGTGCTTGGACATTGTGCCTGGGGCAGGAGAGGCCCCTGCTGCCCTCTCTGAACTCTGGACTTCTGGAGGCTCTTTCAAACGACTTTTCCTCTTTTGAACATGGTCCAGACTGATGTCAGACAGGGAAGAGCAGCTCTCATTCCAGCCAGAGCTGGCACTCAGACTTCTCAGGGGAAGAGCCAGTCTCAAGGCCTTCCAGAATTTGGAGCCAGAATGTTTGGACTTTTCTCCCTTCCAGCTCACAAAAGACACAGACTCTTTCAGCTGCAGAATGCCTGGGTGTGGATTCTCAAGGGGACGGTACTCAACCACAATGAGCTTGGTGGCAATGGAGTTCTGGCACATGACCCCCAGTTTAAACTCCAGCATGCTGATGCTCTTTTCAGTCACATAGTCTGGGCTCAAGACAACAATCATCCTTCGGCTCCTCTGAATGAAGTCAAAAACTGCTTCCACTGTATCTATAGGAAGATGGAAAGATAGGAAAATGGCCAGTGAAAACATATATAGGATATGCAATGAATTAACACTTGAAAATATAGGATCTTAATGTTAGAAGGGAGCTGCTTGATAATCTTTCCAGTTCAGTAAGTCTCGTCAGTACCATCCTTACCAATGGTTGCTAAGCATCTACTGCCTTTAAGGATGGGAAATTAGCCACCCCCCAAAGCAGCTAATTTTAGCCCTGTATGTAAATTATTTCTTGTTTTGAAATCTTCTTCCTTACAATTTTTGTCTGGTGGTATTAGATCTGACATCTGCAAATATTTGAAATATTTGATAACTATTGTGATTTCACTTCTCACTTCTAGGTTAAATAACTTAAGGATTTTTATCTTATTCACATATGACATGGTTTCAAGTCTCCTCCCCAGTCTTATCATCTTCCTCTGAATAACATACAGTTTATATGTGTGTCTACCTAAAAGTACTAAACATAATGCTCCAAACATAGTCTGATTAGCAAAAAGCAATGAGAAATCACCACCTTCTATGATCCAAACAGTTGTATCTTTTATACCTAAAATTTTTAGAAACCACATCAGATAGTCCATAATGTTGACCTCGCTGTCAGCCAGAATTCTCTTTCCTATTGTGTGTGTGTGTGTGTGTGTCTGTTTGTGTGTTGTGAAAACGTGGACTAAAAATCTAATAAAGGGGAAACAACAATGACAACATGTAAGAATCTGTCAATCAGTTAAGAATTCTGACAAAATATTCATTTCTAGTAGTTAATGAGATGGTTTTGGACAGATCCCAATGGAAAGTCCTTCAAATAAATGCTGTGCTTAACTCACCGTGAGATCTGTTAACATAGGAAAGGGATCGCAAATGTGTAAATCACAGCCATCTACAACTCTGAAAACAAGTACTGGAGATGGACCATGAGGCTGCATGCCAACACTTTTGGGGCCACAGGTGAAACAGTGACTAAGAGACTTCAGTCTGTGGACACAAGCTTCAAGTTTTCAGTGAATTTGATAATTATGAACTCCACAGGGAATGAGGAATTTGTGCTCCTTTCCAGTTGAATTCAAAAGGAAATCAGAGGAGGCAGGTGCTCAATTTTTAAGAATTTTTGGCTGGTTTTAACAAGGTTGCAAAATGTTATATAAACTTTTTGGTTGAATCTTAAAAGATGAATCTAAATTTTTACTTAACTTTAAAGCCCTACTGTGTGTGTGTGTGTGTGTGTGTGTGTGCATTGTGGTAACTGCTTTGTCTCCTCGAGTCCTACTCAGGATCTTACATTGCTGCTCTCAATCCTGAGAGTGTGAGAGTGGGAAGTGTGCTGGCTCTCTTGTCTTATGACAAATGAGATATAACCTTAAGACAATAAGGTTAGCTTTTCAACAATCGTAAATTGTATAGCCAAATTGTGTGATTCACTTCAAAACAGTCACTTCAGGAAAAGGTATGTTTGTTCCATTGGGTATACCACTGTTGAAAATGAGGTACTGTTCTAGATCCTCTAAAGAAAATTGCCTTTAGAGCCTGTGGTTTTGTTGGGTTTTTTCTTTGTTTGTTTGTTTTTTATACTGGTACCCCATCATGAAAGTCAGGGTTTTACATTTGAAAGAGAAAATTCTTAAGATTCAGATATAAATAGTAGAATTCTAGACATTAAAGAATGGATGTGGAGATGTTTCTCAGATGTGGGTTGAGTTCTCCTCAAGTGATGCTTAGAAAGAGGCTACCTCCTTTTTGTGGCATATTCTTTTAAATAACTTCTGTATTATAAAAGCTAGATATTTGAGGATGGGAATTGTTATTGTTTTAATGCTAAAGATTATGGAAGTCATAAATTGGGTGATTTATTCTGTTTGAATTCAAAAAAGTGACAAGTGGCTATACAGTAATGACAACAGATATCCTTTGTGGTGGTAAATTGGTTTTGAAGTCATTTTTGCTGATCTGGAACTCTTCAATACTCCACAGTGCTCCTGCCTTTAAAAGTCATAATATCCCTAGAATTCACCTAAGAAAAAACTAAGGCTGTATTCTGTTCTTTGGCTAGGCTGTTTGTAGGTGGAAAAGCAGAAAAGCTCTCTCTCTCTTCTCTCTCTCTCTTTCTCTCTCAAAACTTGAAAGATAGTTAAAAAAGAAACAACAACAACAAAAAAGGACATTCTAATTTGCAATCAGATGAATGTGAATCAAAATCTCATTTTCTCCATTTATATCTGTGTCTTTATACTTTCTTTTGGTACTGCTTTTCATCAGAGAAGTTGTGGGTTACAGAAAAGTCATGCATAAAATACAGGGTTCCCACATGTCACCTGATTGTTAATACCTTGCATTGATGTAGTACATTTGTTACAGTTGATGAAAGCACATTTTAAAAATAATAGTATTAACTACAGTCCATGGTTTAACTTAGTATTCACTTCTTCTATTGTGCAATTCCATGAATCTTTTTTAAAAAATTTTATTCTGGTAACATACATACAACCTAAAATTTCCCTTTTTAACCACAATAAATATATAATTCAGTGCTGTTAATTATGTTCACAATGTTGTGCTATATTACCACCAACCCACCAGCAAAACTTTTCTATCATCCCAAATAGAAACTGTATATTTTAAGCCTTCAATCCCTATTGCCTACCCCCACCCCTCTCCCTGGTAAACTGTATTCTAGTTTCTGACTCTATGAATTTGTTTATCCTAATTATTTCATGTCCATGAGATCATACAGTATTTGTCCTTTTCTGTCTGGCTTATTTCATTCAACTTGATGTCTACAAGGTTCATTCATGTTGTCTCATGTATCAGTACTTCTTTCCTTTTTATGGCTAATAACATTACATTGTGTGTACATACAACATTTTGTTTATCCATTCATCAGTTGATGGAGATTTGGGTTGCTCCCATCTTTGGCCATTGTGAATAATGCTGCAATGAACATCTGTGTGAAAATACCTGTTCAAGTCTCTGCTTTAAATGTTTATGGGTATATACCTAGAAGTGGGATTGCTGGGTCAAATGGTAATTCTGTACTTAACCTTCTGAATAACTGCCAAATGGTCTTCCACAGTGCTGCACAATTTTACATTCCCACTAACAATGAATGAGTATTCATATTTCTCCACATCCTCTCCAACACTTGTTAGTTTCTGTATTTTTTAATAGTAACCATTGCAATGGGTATGAAATGAACTGTCATTGTGGTTTTGATTTGCATTTCCCTAATGGCTAATGATATTGAGCATCTTTGCATATACTTTTTGGCCATTTGTATATCTTCTTTGGATAAATGTCTATTCAAGTCTTTTGCCCATTTTAAAAATTGGGTTGTTTGCATTTTTGCTGCTGATTTGGAGATATATATATGTATATATATTCTGGATATTAAATTCTTATTGGATATGTGCTTTCCGAATATTGTCTATCAATGTGTAGGCTGTCTTTCTACTTTTACAATAAAGTCCTTTGAGGGACAAAAGTTTTTAATATTAATGAGGTACCATTTATCTATTTTTTCTTTTGTTGCTTGTGTCTTGGGTGTAAAGTCTAAGAAACCACTGTCTAACACAAGGTCCTGACAATGCTTCCCTAAATTTTCTTCTAGGAGTTTCATAGTTTTGTCTCATAGTTAGGTCTTTGATCCATTTTGAGTTGACTTTTATATATGGTGTGAAGCCCACCTACATACTTTTGCAAAGGACATCTAGTTTTCCCAACACCATTTGTTGAAGAGACTCTTCTTTCCCAAGTAAGTGGTCTTTGCCCCCAGGTCAAAAATCAGTTGGCCATAAATTTGAGGATTGACTTCTGAGCTCTTAATTTGATCCCATTTGTCCATATTGTCTGACCTTGTGCCAGTACCATACTATTTTGTTACTGTGGCTTTATAATAAATTGTAAGATTGGGAAGTGTGAGTCCTCCAACTTCATTCTTTCACAGGATGCCTTTGGCTAATTGGAAGCCTGTTCTGGCTTGCTAGATCTGCCAGAATGCAAAATACCAGAAATGGATTGGGTTTTATAAATGTGGTTTATTTGGTTACAAATTTACAGTTCTGAGGCCATAAAAGTGCCCAAACTAAGGCATCAACAAGAGGATGGCATCCAAACACCTCTGTCAGCTGGGAAGGCATGTGACCAGTGTCTGCTGGCCCTTTGCTCCAGGGTTGCATTTTAAAATGGCTTTCTCCAAAATGTCTCTGGGCTTCTGCTCTCTTAGCTTCTCTTAGCTCTCCGCTTGGTTCTCCTGGGGTGTTTCTCTCTAGGCATCTGGGAGTCCTTTGTTAGCTTCTCTGGGGCAAACTCTGGGCTTCATCTCTTAGCTGAGTATCTCCAAATGTCCTTCTGCCTGCATCTCCCAGCATCTCCAAGCATCAGAATCTGGGTGGGCTGTCATCTGTCTTAAGAACTCCAGTGATCTAATTAAGACCCACCCTGAATGGGCAGGGTCACATCTCCATGAAAACAACCTAATCAACATATCCCACCCATAATAGATCTGCCCTCACAAGATTATATTAAAGATCATAGTGTTTCCTGGGGTACATAACAGTTTCAAACCAGCACAAACCCCTTACTTTTCCATATAAATTTGATAATAACTTTTCCATTTCTGCAAAGCAGGTTGTTAGAAATTTGATTGGGGTTGTGGTAAATCTGCAAATTGCTTTGGGTAGAATTGAGATATTAAGAATATTTAGTCTTCCAGTCCTTGAACATGGAATGTCCTTCCATTTATTTAGGTCTTCTTTGATTTCTTTTGGCAAAGTTTTCTAGTTTTCTGTGTACACATCCTTTACATCTTGGTTACATTTATTCTTAGATGTTTGATTCATTTAGTCCCTATTTTAAATGGGATTTTTTTTTCCTGATTTCTTCTTCCAATTGTTCCTTACCAGTATATATAAGCAATACTGCTTTTTGTGGGGTTGATCTTGTACCCCACCACTTTGCTGAATTATGTATTAGCTCTAGTAACTTTGTTGTGGATTTTTTTCAAGATTTTATGTGTATAGAACCATGTTTTATTTCTTCCTTTCCAACTTGTTTGTCTTTTATTTCTTTTTCATTCTAATTGCTCTGGTTAGAACTTCTAGTACAATGTTGAATACCAGTGATGACAGTGGGTATCCTTGTTTTTTTTCCTGAACTTATAGGGAAACCTTTCATTATTTCACCTTTAAGAATGACATGAGTTGTGCATTTTTCATTTATGCCCTTTATCATGTTGAGAACATTTCCTTTTTTTCACAGTTTTCCAATTGTTTTTATCAAGATGTGCTGGATTTTGTCAAAAGTGTTTTCTGCATCAGCTGAGATAATAATGTATTTTTTTTCCTTCATTCTGTTAATGTGGTGTATTGCCTTAATTGATTTTATTATGTTGAACCACCCTTACATGCTCAGAATAATTTCCACTTGATTATGGTGTACAATTACTTTAATGTGCTTTTGGATTCAGTTTGCTAGTATTTTGTTGAGAATTTTTGCATCTACAGGCATAATACAATTTATTGCACTTTGCTTTTTTGCACTTTGTAGATGTATTTTTTTTTTTTTAACAAAATTGAAGGTTTGTGGCAAACCTGAAAGTCTCTTGGCACCATTTTTGCTATAACATGCTTACTTCATATCTCTGTGTCACATTTTGGTAATTCTCACAATATTTCAAACTTTTTCATTATAATTATATCTTTTATGGTGATCTGGATTCAGGGATCTTTGAGATTACTATTGTTATTGTTTTGGGGTGCCATGAAAAACACCGATATAAGATGGGGAATTTAATCAATAAATATTGTAGGTGTTCTGACGGCTCCACTGACCACCCATTCCCCTGTCTTTTTCCTTCACCTTGGGCCTCCCTATTTACTGAGACTCAACAATATTTAAATTATGTCCACTAATAACCCTATAATGTCCTCTAAGTGAAAGGGAAGAGTCACATTTCTCTAACTTTAAATCAAAACCTAGAAATGATTAATTTTAGTGAGGAAGGCATGTCGAAAGCTGAGATAGGCTAAAAGTTAGGCTTCTTGTGACAAACAGTCAAGCTGTGAATGCAAAGGACAAGTTCTCAAAGGGAATTAAAAGTGCTACTCCAATGAACACACAAATGATAAGAAAGTGAAACAGTCTTACTGCTGATACAGAGAAAGTTTGAGTGCTCTGGATAGATTAAACCAGCCACAATATTCCCTTAAGCCAAAACTAATCCAGAGCAAGGCCCTAACTCTCTTCAATTTTATGTAGGCTGAGAGAGGTGAGGAAGCTACAGAAGAAAAGTTTGAAGATATCAGAGGTTGATTCATGAGGTTTACAGAAAAAGCTATCCCCATAACATAAAAATGCAAGGTAAAGGAACAAGTACTGATGTAGAAGTTGTAGCAAGTTATCCAGATGATCTAGATTATTAATTGATTAAGGTAGCTACACTGAACAACATATTTTCAATGTAAATGAAACTACCTTGTATTGGAATAAGATGCCATCTAGGTAATTCATAGCTAAAGAGAAAAAGTCAATGCCTGGCTTCAGAGCTACAAAGGACAGACTGACTCTCTCGTTAGGGGCTAATGCAGCTGGTGACTTTAAGTTGAAGCCAATGCTCATTTATCATTCAAAAAAAATTCTATATCTTTAAGAATGATGCTAAATCTACCTTGCCTGTGGTCTATAAATGGAGCAACAAAGCCTGGATGATAGCACATCAGTTTTACAATATGGTTTAGTGAATATTTTAAACCCACTTTGAGAACTTCTGCTCAGAAAAAGATTTCTTTCAAAATATTACTATTCATTGTACCATACAATGCATATGGTCATCCAAGAACTCTAATGGAAATTATAATGAGATGCATGCTAACACAGCATCCATTCTACAACCACGTGACTCAAGGAGTAATTTCAAATTTCAAATCCTCTTATTTAAGAAATACATTTGGTGTTGCTATAGCTGCCACAGATATTGATTTATCTGATGGATCTGGGCAAACTCAATTGAAAACATTCTGGAAAGGATTCACCTTTCTAGTTGCCATTAGGAACATTTGTGACTTGTTTCCCAAAGTTTCATGTGTGGGAGAGTATGGCATGCAGACACATTTTGCATGGCTATGGCTCAGCCTGGGGACCCAGAGGATATCCAGAAAGATGCCACTGAGAACAGATTCACTGATATCATCAAGAACTGTTCAGGAAAAATATGTGCTTCTGGGAAATGGTGGATTAGGAGAGGAAGAGCAAAATTCTCCTCGGTGAAAAACACTAGATAAAGGATAGGAAATCCTCCAGAACAGCAGTTCCAAGGATCCACTGGCTGGGCAGGGATTTCTGCACCCATAGTGAGTATGTACATGGAGAAGCTGAGAGAGACTGCATTTAAGATCGGTGAGTGTTCGGCCCAGAACAATGCCAGGGAATGGGTGGTTGGAGCCAGCTGACAAGCACAGAGTAGAGCAGCCTTACACAACCCAGGCACCTTTCTCAGCACTTGGCTCAGATGATAACCCTTCATAGACCCACAGCTGAGAGAGCCCATGCCAGGGACTGGCTGTTGAAGCAGGCAGATGAGCATGGGGATGGGGAGAGGGCAGCTTTCCATGCCCTGTGTAGCCACCTTTGCAATTGGCTGGGGAGATGACCCTTCTTAGCCCCATGGCTGAGAGCTTCTTGGAGAGATTTCAGAACTCGGTGGGCTTGTGACAGGACTCACTTTTCCTCTATGGGTGCCAACAGTATGCACAGCCCAGAGTCAGGGGTGCCACACTGAAGTGCCAGGAGACCTCCCCCAATCCCGAGGACACAGGTGCACAGAAGACAGGGACTGTGGGACATTTGAGCTGGAAGATGAGACACACAGTTCTGCAGCCCCAGAGTACTCCACCCACGGCCCAGGGAATAGCCAGGACCACTGTGTCCTGGAGTGGACTCCCTGCCAAATTGTGCAGGAAATGCCCCCCACCCATAGGCCTGGCAGTCCCCAGTACACACAGAAAATTGGTGCACTGATTGGACTTCCACATGGCTTGGACCCCCATTCAGTACACAGATGAACTTGGGGGAGAACTGGCTTGAGGGTTAGAGGTGGCTCAAGGTCACCATCTTCTGGTAGGTCAGGGAAAGTACACTCCACTAAACTGTAGCACTGCCAAATTTTATGCAAATGTTCAAATAATCCTGCATACCATAAAAGAATACTATCAAGATAAACAAATGCCAAGAGGCCAAAAACAACAGAAAATTATAAAGCATATGGAGAAACCAAAAGATATGGATAACCCAAATGTCCAAATTAAAAAGCCAGAGGCAACATAGAACTTGGAGCAATTAATCAAAGAAGTACACACAAACATCAATGTCATGGCTCAGTATATAAAGGACATGAAGGAAACCATAAAAGAGCATAAAAAAGAATTTTCAAGTGGATCTTATGGAAATAAAAGCTACTGTTGACAAAGTTAAAAATATTCTTGAGACACATAACAGCAGATTTGAAGAGGCAGAGAAATGAATTAGTGAACTCAAAGACAGACTGATGGAATGCAAAAGCAAAAAAGATGGAACAGAGAAAAAACTTTAAAAAAATTGAAATGGATCTCAGGGAAATTATGGACAACATGAAGTGCATAAATATAAGATCATTGGTATTCCAGAAGGTGAAGGGAAGAGTAAAGGGCTAGGAAGAGTATTTGAAGACATTGTTGAGGAAAACTTCCCAACCCTCCTAAATGGCATAAATATCCAAATTAAAGATGCCAAAATGAACTCCAGATAGAAATAATCCAAGTAAACCCACTCTGAGACATTCTCTGATCAGACTGTCAAATGCTGAAGAGAAGGAGAAAGTTCTGAAAGCACAGGTAAAAGCGATTCACCACATACAAGGGAAACAACATAAGACTAAGTACTGACTACTCAGTGGGCACCATGACATATTTAAGATTCTGAAAGAGAAAAATTGCCAGCCAAGAATTCTTTATCCAGCAAAGTTCTCTTTCAAAATTGAGGGAGAGCTTAAAATTTTCACAGACAAACAAATGCTGAGAGAATTTGCTAACCAGAGACCTGCCTGCAAGAAATACTAAAGGGAGCTCTACCAGCTGAGGAAAAAAGACAGAAGAAAGACACCTAGGGAATGACAGAACTGAAGAGTGTTATTTAGAGTAACTTGAAATAGAGAGGGAAGAAATAGACCTAGCAGCTAAAAACCAAAGAATAAGATGGCTAATTCAAGAACTTCTGTCACAGTAATAACATTGAATGGGACTGGACTAAACTCCCCAATTAAAAAAATAGATTGACAGAATGGATTAAAAATATAAACCAACAATATGCTGTTTACAAGAGACTCACTATAGACCCAGTGACACAAAGAGGTTGAAAGTAAAAGGATGGAAAAAAACTTTCCACACAAGCTACAGCCAAAAGAAAGCAAGAGTAGCAATACTAATTTCAGATAAAATAGACTTTAAATGCAAGGATGTCATAAGAGACAAAGAAGGACTCTATATACTAATACAAGGGACAATTCAACAAGAAGAAATAACAATCATAAATATTTATGCACCCAATAAAGGTGCTCCAAAGTATGTGACACAAACATTGGCAAAACTGAAGGAAGCAATAGATGTTTCCATGATAATCATGGGAGACTTTAATACACCACTGTCTCCTATAGATAGATCAACCAGAGAGCCAATAAGGAAGTTGAGAACCTAAACAAGGCAATAAATTAATTAGACTTAACAGACATATATAGAGCATTACATCCCAAATTACCAGGATATTCACCCTTCTTTAGTGCATGGAACTTTCTCCAGGATAGAACATATGCTGGGGCATAAAACAAGCCTCAATAAATTTTAAAAGATTGAAATTATTCAAAGCACATTCTCCAAACACAATGGAATGCAACTGGAAGTCAATAGCCATCAAAGATCTAGGACATTCACAAATATCTGGAGGTTAAATAACATACTCCTAAACAATTAGTGGGTCAAAGAAGAAATTGCAAGAGAAATTGCTAAATATCTAGAGATGAATGAAAATGAGAACAAAAAATATCAAAACTTATTTGATGCAGTGAAGGCAGTATTGAAGGGGAAATTTATAGCTCTAAATGCATAAAAAGGAAGAAAGGGCTAAAATCAAAGAACTAATGGAACAACTGAAGAAGCCAGAAAATGATCAGCAAAATAAGCCTAAAGCAAGTAGAAGAAAAGAAATAGAAAGGATTAAACAGAAATAAATGATATGGAGAAAATAACAACAACAAAAATAGAGTGAATAAATAAAACCAAAAGTTGGTTCTTTGAGATCAACAAGATTGAGAAACCCTTAGCTGCACTAACAAAGTCAAAAGTAGAAAAGGCACAAATAAACAAAAATAATAAATGAGAGGGGGACATTACTGCAGATCCCAAATAAATTTTTTTAAAAATCATAAAAGGATACTATGAACAACTCTATGCCAACAGACTAGACAAATTAGAGGAAACGGATAATTTCCAGGAAACACATGAACAACCTAGACTGACAAGAGAAGACATAGAAGACCTCAATAACCAGTCAAATGTAAAGAGATCCAGTCAGTAATCACAAAGCTTCCTACAAATAAAAGCCCAGCACCAGATGGCTTCACAGGGGAATTTTACCAAATTTTCCAAAAGAACTGATACCAATCCTATTCAAACTCTTTAAAAAAATTGAAGAAAATGGAACACTACCTAAGCCATTTTATGAAGCCAACATCACTGTAATACCAAAACTAGATAAAAATGCTACAAGACGGTGGGGCAAGATGGTGGAGTGGTGAGGTGTAGGTTTTAGTTACCCCTCCAGGGCAGTATGTAGAAAGCCAGGAACTGCGTGGACTGGACACCAGAGAGCAATTTGACTTTGGGAATACTTCATACAACACTCATGAACACATGGAACAGCTGAGATCAGTGAAATCTGTAAGTGTTCATGGCCAAGGGACCCGTGCCTCTCCCTCCCAGGCTCAGTCCCATGAGAGGAGGGGCCACTGGTGCTGGGAATGAGGAGGGAGAACTGCAGTTGTGGTTCTTATTGAAACCTCAGTCTGCTGGTCCAAACTCCAAACATAGACAGACTGAGACCAGACACCGGAGAATCTGGAGCAGTTAGCCCAGTGGAGAGGAGATAGGGCTAGCAAAAACAAACAAACAAACAACAACAAAAAAAAAATAAATAAATAAAAACAGAGACTTTTTGGAGTTCTGGTGAACATAGAATGGAGAAGAGCTGGGTTCAAACAGAGTCAGGCTCATATGCAAATCCAGAAGGCAAGTTTCCTTGCCTGAAGAGCCGGTTTCTCTGCTTTCTTGATTGTTCCTTAACGGCCCTAATCTCCTTGTCTCTTAGCATTTCAATAGCCCATTAGAGCTGCAAGGAGAGCCCTTCTTTTTTTTTTTTCCCCCATCTTTTTCTCTTTTTCTAAAACAATTATACTAAAAAGCCCATTACAGAAAGCCTCAAAGAATTGCAGTTTGGGCCTAGACAAGAGCAGAGCTAAGAGAGCTCTGAGATACAAGGCAATAAGTCCAGTGGCTGAGAAAATTCACTAAACACCACAACTTCCCAAGAAAAGGGGGGCATCCTCTTACAGTCATCTTCCCAGTGGGCTGGGAACACTCCTGCCCAGTGCCAGCACCACAGCCCAGAACTGCCCCAAACAACCCAGTATGACAGGAAGTGTTTCCAACAACACATGCACACACCACAATATTAGGCATGGACAATAGCCTTTCCAACACCCTCAGCTAATTGTCCCAAAGCTGGGAAGATGGAGCTGTGTGAAAACGGGGAAATTAACATGCCCCATTCAGCCATCCTTTCAGCAGCCTGGGAATGCCCCTACACAGCCCTGTAGCCCAGAACCTCCCTTGGGGGATGACTCTCACCTGTGACATAGCATAGTCTTCCCTCAGCAGAGGACCAAGGAAGGAGTGCACGGCTTGGAAGACAGACCCACTCACAAGTCCCAGGGACCATACACTGATACCAAGGACTTGTGGGTCAGTGGCAGAGACAAACTGTGGCAAGACTGAACTGGCAGATTAGACTATTACAACAGCTTTAAATATCCAAGAACACCTGGGAGATTTGATTATTAAAGCCGCCCTCCCACCCTAACCACTCAGACACATGCCCTGTATGCAGGGCTGACAACGCCAACTACACATGCAAGCTTGGTGCACCAATTGGACACCACAAGACTCACATCCCCACTCACCACAAAGACAAAGGGGGGGAGAACTGGCTTGAGGGGAATAGGTGGCTCGCAGATGCCACCTGCTGATTAGTTAGTGAAAGTGTACTCCACAAAGCTGTGATCTGACAAATTAGAGATAAGGATATAAATCAGTCTACATATCCTAAAAGAATTCTATCAAGTAAAGCAAATGCCAAGAGGCCAAAAACAGCAGAAAATTTTAAAGCATATCAAAAAACGAGACAATATAGATAACCCAAATCCAAACACCCAAATCAAAAGATCAGAGGAGACACAGTACTTGTAGCAATTAATCAAAGAACTAAAGACAAACAATGAGAGCATGGCACAGGATATAAAGGACATGAAGAAGACCCCAGAAGAGCATAAAGAAGAAATTGCAAGAGTAAATTAAAAAAAAAAAATAGACTATCTTACGGAAATAAAAGAAACTGTTGACCAAATTAAAAAGATTCTGGATACTCATAATACAAGACTGGAGGAAGCTGAACAGCGAATCTGTGACCTACAGGACAACAGAATGGAAAATGAAAGAACAAAAGAAAGAATGGGGAAAAAAATGAAAAAATCAAAACGGACCTCAGGGATATGACAGATAATATAAAATGTCCCAATATAAGACTCATTGGTGTTCCAGAAGGGGAAGAGAAGGGTAAAGGCCTAGGAAGAGTATTCAAAGAAATTGTTGGGGAAAACTTCCCAAATGTTCTAAACACCATAAATACACAAATCATAAATGCCCAGCAAACTCCAAATAGGATAAATCCAAATAAACCCACTCTGAGACATACTCTGATCACACTGTCAAATATGGAAGAGAAGGAGCAAGTTCTGAAAGCAGCAAGAGAAGAGCAATTCACCACATACAAAGGAAACAACATAAGACTAAGTAGTGACTACTCAGCAGCCACCATGGAGGTGATAAGGCAGTAGCATGACATATTTAAAATTCTGAGAGAGAAAAATTGCCAACCAAGAATTCTTTATCCAGCAAAGCTCTCCTTCAAATTTGAGGGAGAGCTTAAATTTTTCACAGACAAACAAATGCTGAGAGAATTTGCTAACAAGAGACCTGCCCTACTTCAGATACTAAAGAGAGCCCTACTGACAGAGAAACAAAGAAAGGAGAGAGAGAGATGGAGAAAAGTTCACTACTAAAGAGATTCAGTATGGGTATGTTAAAGGATATTAAGAGAGAGGGGGGAAAAATATATCTGACAAACATAAACCAAAGGATAAGATCACTGATTCAAGAAATGCCTTCACAGTAATAACATTGAATGTAAATGGATTAAACTTCCCAATAAAAAGATATAGATTGGCAGAATGGATAAAAAAAATGAACCATCAATATGTTGCATAGAAGAGACTCATCTTAAACACAGGTACACAAAGAAATTGAAAGTGAAAGGATGAAAAAAAAATATTTCCTGCAAGCTACAGCCAAAAGAAAACAGGGGTAGCAATATTAATCTCAGATAAAATAGACTTTAAATGCAAGGATGTTATCAGAGACAAAGAAGGCTGCTATATACTAATAAAAGGGGCAATTCAACAAGAAGAAATAACAATCATAAATCTTTATGCACCCTATCAAGGTGCCACAAAATACATGAGACAAACACTGGCAAAACTAAAGGAAGCAATTGATGATTCCATAATAATTGTGGGAGACTTCAATACAGCACTCTCTCCTATAGATAGATTAACCAGACAGAAGACCAATAAGGAAGTTGAAAACCTAAACAATCTGATAAATGAATTTGATTTAACAGACATATATAGAACATTACACCCCAAATCACCAGGATACACATTCTTCTCTAGTGCTCACGGAACTTTCTCCGGAATAGTTCATATGCTTGGACATAAAATAAGCCTCAATGAATTAAAAAAAAATTAAATTATTCAAAGCACATTCTCTGACCACAGTGGAATACAATTAGAAGTCAATAACCACCAGAGACTTAGAAAATTCACAAATACCTGGAGGTTAAACAACATGCTCCTAAACCATCAGTAGGTTGAAGAAGAAATAGCAAGAGAAATTGCTAAATATATAGAGATGAATGAAAATGAGAACATAACATACCAAAATCTATGGGATGCAGCAAAAGCAGTACTGAGGGGGATATTTATAACACTAAACTCATACATTAAAAAGGAAGAAAGAGCTAAAATCAAAGAACTAATGGATCAGCTGAAGAAGCTAGAAAATGGACAGCAAACCAATCTTAAACCAAGTAGAAGAAAAGAAATAACAAGGATTAAAGCAGAAATAAATGACATAGAGAACAGAAAAACAATAAAGAGAATAAAGAACACCAAAAGCTGGTTCTTTGAGAAGACCAACAAGATTGACAAGCCCTTAGCTAGGCTGACAAAATATAAAAGAGAGAAGACCCATATAAACAAAATAATGAATGAGAAAGGTGACATTTCTGTGGATCCTGAAGAAATTAAAAAAAAAAAAATGAGGATACTATGAACCACTGTATGCCAACAAACTGGATAATGTAGAGGAAATGGACAATTTCCTGGAAACATATGAACAACCTAGACTGACCAGAGAAGAAACAGAAAACCTCAACCAACCAATCACAAGCAAAGAGACCCAATCAGTCATCAAAACTTCCCACAAATAAATGCCCAGGGCCACATGACTTTGCAGGGGAATTCTACCAAACTTTCCAAAAAGAACTGACACCAATCTTACTTAAACTCTTTCAAAACATCGAAAAAAATGGAACACTACCTAACTCATTTTATGAAGCTAACATCAATCTAATACCATAACCAGGCAAAGATGCTACAAAAAAGGAAAACTACAGGCCTATCTCCCTCATGAATATAGATGGAAAAATTTTCAACAAAATACTTGCAAATCAAATCCAAAGGTACATTAAAAAAATCATACACCATGATTAAGTGGCGTTCATTCCAGGCATGCAAGGATGGTTCAACATAAGAAAATCGATGTGTTACAACACATTAACAAATCAAAATAGAAAAGTCAAATGATCATCTCAATAGATGCTGAAAAAGCATTCGATAAAATCCAACATCTATTTTTGATAAAAACACTTCAAAAGGTAGGAATTGAAGGAAACTTCCTCAACATGATAAAGAGCGTATATGAAAAACCCACAGCCAGCATAGTACTCAATGGTGACAGACTGAAAGCCTTCCCTCTAAGATCAGGAACAAGACAAGGATGCTCACTGTCACCACTGTTATTCAACATTGTGCTGGAAGTGCTAGCCAGGGCAGTCCGGCAAGACAAAGAAATAAAAGGCATCCAAATTGGAAAGGAAGAAGTAAAACTGTCATTGTTTGCAGATGATCTGCTCTTATATCTGGAAAACCCTGAGAAATTGATGATACAGCTACTAGAGCTAATAAACAAATTTAGCAAAGTAGCAGGATAGAAGATTAATGCACATATGTCGGTAATGATTCTATATGCTAGAAATGAACAAATGGAAGAGACACTCAAGAAAAAGATACTATTTTCAATAGCAACTAAAAAAATCAAGTATCTAGGAATAAACTTAACCAAAGATGTAAAAGACCAATACAAAGAAAACTACATAACTCTACTAAAAGATATAGAAAAGGACCTTAAAAGATGGAAAAATATTCCATGTTCATGGACAGGAATGCTAAATGTTATTATGATGTCAATTCTACCCAAACTCATCTACAGATTCAATGCAATCCCAATCAAAATTCCAACAACCTACTTTGCAGACTTGGAAAAGCTAGTTATCAAATTTATTTGGAAAGGGAAGATGGCTCAAATTGCTAAAGACACTCTAAAAAAAAGAAAAACAAAGTGGGAGGACTTACACTCCCTGATTTTGAAGCGTCTTATAAAGCCACAGTTGTTAAAACAGCATGGTATTGGCACAGAGATAGATACATTAATCAATGGAATCATATTACGAATTCAGAGATAGACCCCCAGATCTATGGCTGACTGATCTTTGATAAGACCCCCAAAGCCACTGTACTGGGCCATAATAGTCTTTTCAACAAATGGGGCTTGGAGAGTTGGATATCCATATCCAAAAGAGTGAAAGAGGACTCCTACCTCACACCCTACACAAAAATTAACTCAGAGTGGATCAAAGATCTCAATATAAAAGACAGTACCATAAAACTCCTAGAAGATAATGTAGGCAAACATCTTCAAGACCTTGTATTAGGTGGCCACTTCCTCAACTTTACACCCAAAGCACAAGCAACAAAAGAAAAAATAGATAAATGGGAACTCCTCAAGCTTAGAAGCTTCTGTACCTCAAAGAAATTTGTCAAAAAGGTGAAGAGGCAGCCAACTCAATGGGAAAACATTTTTGGAAGCCATGTATCTGACAAAAGACTGATATCTTGCATATGTAAAGGAATCCTACAACTCAATGACAATAGTACAGACAGTCCAATTATAAAATGGGCAAAAGATATGAAAAGACAGTTCTCTGAAGAGGAAATACAAATGCCCAAAAAACACATGAAAAAACGTTCAGCTTCACTAGCTATTAGAGAGATGCCAATTAAGACCACAATGAGATAACATCTCACACCAATTAGAATGGCTGCCATTAAACAAACAGGAAACTACAAATACCAGAGAGGATGTGGAGAAATTGGAACTCATATTCGTTGTTGGTGGGACTGCATAATGGTTCAGCCACTCTGGAAGTCAGTCTGGCACTTCCTTTGAAAACTAGATATAGAGTTACCCTTCTATCCAGCGATTGCACTTCTTGGTATATACCCGGAAAATCTTAAAGCAGTGACACAAACAGATATCCGCACACCAATGTTCATAGCAGAATTATTCACAATTGCCAAGAGATGGAAACAACCCAAATGTCCTTCAACAGATGAGTGGATAAATAAAATGTGGTATATACATACAATGGAATACTACGCGGCTGTAAGAAGGAACAATGTCATGAAACATATGACAACATGGATGAACCTTGAAGACATAATGTTGAGTGAAATAAGCCAGGCACAAATAGAGAAATATCATATGCTACCACTAATATGAATATTGAAAAATGTAAAACAAATGGTTTATAATGTAGAATGTAGGGGAACTAGTGATAGAGAGCAATTAAGGAAGGGGGAGTGATAACCCAATAAGAACAGATAAGCTTTCATGGGTAAATTTAATATTCTGGGAATGGCCAGGAATGACTATGGTCTGTTAATTTCTGATGGGTATAGTAGAAACAATTTCACAGAAATGTTGCTATATTAGGTTATTTTCTTGGGGTAGCATAGGAACATGTTGGAAGTAAAGTAGTTAGTTATCTTAGGTTAATTGTCTTTTTCTTACTCCCTTGTTATGGTTTGTTAGAAATTTTTTTTTTTTTGTATTTTTTTTATATAGTTGATTTAAAAAAGTTAATTTAAAAAAATGAAAAAATATGCAGAGCCCCCTTAAGGAGCTGGTGGAGAGTGCAGGGGTGTTGTTCTTCCCCACCTCGATGGTTGCTGATGTGCTCACAGACATGGGGGACTGGTGGTTTGATGGGTTGAGCCCTCTACCACAGGACTTGCCCTTGGGAAGACTGTTGCTGCAAAGGAGAGGCTAGGCCTCCCTGTAATTGTGCCTAAGAGCCTCCTCCCGAATGCCTCTTTGTTGCTCAGATGTGGCCCTCTCTCTCTAGCTGAGCCAACTTGGCAGGTGAAATCATTGCCCTCCCCCCCAGTGGGATCAGACACCCAGGGGAGTGAATCTTCCTGGCAATGTGGAATATGACTCCCAGGGAGGAATCTAGACCTGGCATCGTGGGATGGAGAACATCTTCTTGACCAAAAGGGGGATGTGAAAGGAAATGAAATAAGCTTCAGTGGCAGAGAGATTCCAAAAGGATCAGAGAGGTCACTCTGGTGGGCACTCTTATGCACAATATAGACAACGCTTTTTAGGTTCTAACGAATTGGAATAACTAGCAGTAAATACCTGAAACTATCAAACTACAACCCAGAACCCGTGAATCTTGAAGACAATTGTATAAAAATGTAGCTTATGAGGGGTGACAATATGATTGGGAAAGCCATATGGACCATACTCCCCTTTGTCTCATTTATGGGTGGATGAGCAGAAAAATAGGGGAAGAAAAAAAAAAAGGCACCCTGTGTTATTTTTCACTTTAATTGTTCTTTTCACTTTAATTTTTATTCTTATTATTTGTGTGTGTGTGGTAATAAAAATGTCAAAAATTAATTTTGTTAATGAATGCACAACTATATAATGGTACTGTAAACAATTGAATGTATGCTTTGTTTTGTATGACTGCATGGCATGTGAATATACCTCAATAAAATGAACAAAAAAATAAAAATAATAAAAGTAAAAAAAATTTTAAAAACTAAAAAAAAAATGCTACAAGAAAGGAAAATACAGGCTAATCTCCCTAATGAATATAGATGCAAAAATTCTCAACAAAATACTTGCAAATTGAATCCAAAGACACATTAAAAAAGTCATACACTATGATCAAGTGGGGTCAACCCAGGATGTAAGGGTGGCTCAACATAAGAAAATCAATCAATGTAATACAATACCTTAACAAATCAAAAGGGAAAAATCAAACAATCATCTCAATAGATGCTGAAAAAGCAATTGACATAATTCAGCATCCTTTTTTTAAAAAAACACTTCAAAAGGTAGGAATTGAAAGAAACTTCCTCAATATGATAAAGGGCATATATAAAACACCCACAGCCAGCATAGAACTCAATGTTGAGAGACTGAAAGCCTTCCATCTAGGATCAGGAACGGGACAAGGATGCCTGCTGTCACCACTATTATTAAACACTGTGTTAGAAGTCCAAGCCAGAGAAATCTGGCAAGACAAAGAAATAAAAGGCATCCAAATTGGAAAGGAAGAAGTAAAACTGTCATAATTTTCAGATGATTGATCTTATGTTTGGAAAAACCTGAGAAACTGATGACAAAGCTACTTGAGCTAATAAAAAATTCAGCAAAGTGGTGGGATACAAGATTAATGCACAGAAGTCAGTAATGTTCCTATACACTAGAAATTACTTACCTGAAGAGACACTCAAGAAAAAGATTCCATTCACAATAGCAACTAAAAATATCAAGTGCCCAGGAATAAACTTAACCAAGGAAGTAAAAGACCTCCACACAGAAAATTACATAATGTTACTAAAAGGAATAAAAGGGGACTGAAAGAGATGAAAAGATAGTCTGTATTCATGGATAGGAAGGCTAAAGATCATTAATATGTCAATCTTACTCAAACTGATTCACAGATTCAATGCAATTCCAATCAAAATTCCAATGACCTACTTTGTAGACTTGCAAAAGTTAGTTACTAAATTTATTTGGAAGGGAAAGTGGCCTTGCACTGCTAAAAATGTTCTAAATAAGAAAAACAAAGTGGGAGGACTTACACTTTCTGACTTTGAAGACTTCTATAAAGCCACAGTAGCCAAAACAGCATGGTATTGGCACAAAGACAGAAATATTGATCAATGGAATCAAATTGAGATTGTGGAAATAGACCCCCAGCTCTATGGTTGACTGATTTTTGATAAGGCCCCCAAATCCACTAAACTGGGAGAACTGGATATCCATATCCAAAGAATGAAAGGGGACCCATACCTCACACCCAATACAAAAATTAACTTAAAGTGGATCAAAGACTTCAATATAAGAGACAGTACCATAAAACTTCTAGACAATAATGTAGGGAAACATCTTTAAGACTGAGTCTTATGAGGTGGCTTCTTAGACCTTATGCCGAAAGCACAAGCAATGAAAAAAAAAAAAAATTGATAAATGGGAACTCCTTAAAATCAGAACCTTCTGCACCCCAAAGGAATTTGTTGAAGAGGTGAAGAGGCAGCCAACACAATGGGAGAAAATATTTGGGAACCATGTATCTGATAAGAGACTGATACCTTGCATATACAAAGAAATCCTACAATTCAACAACAGTAGTACAAACAGCCCAATTACAAAATGGGAAAAGATATGAAAAGACATTTCTCCAAGGAGGAAATACAAATGGCTAAAAAACACATGAAAAAATGTTCAGCTTCACTATCTATTAGAGAGATGCAAATCAAGACCATGAGATATCATCTCACATGGCTACCATTAAACACACAGGAAACTACAAATGCTGGAGAGAATGCAAAGAAATTGGAACTCTTATTCATTGCTGTTGGGACTGTATAATAGTACAACCACTCTGGAAGCGAATTTGGCAGTTCCTCAGAAAACTAGCTATCAAATTTCCATCTAATCCAGCAACTTTACTTCTCAGTATATACCCAGAAGATCTGAAAGCAGTGACATGAACAGATATTTGCACACCAATGTTCATAGCCACATAACTTGCAATTGCCAGGAGATGGAAACAATCCAAATGTCCTTCAACAAATGAGTGGTAAACAAAATGTGGTATATACATATGATGGTATACTACACAGCAGTAAGAAAGAATGAAGTCATGAAACATATGACAACATGGATGAAACCTGAAGACATAATGCTGAGTGAAATAAGCCAGATACAAAAGGAGAAATAGTGCATGTTACCACTAATGTGAACTCCACGAAAAATGTAAAATGAATGTCTTATAATGTATAATATAGGGGACCTAGGGATAGACAGAAGCTAGTGAAGGGGGAATGATAATCTAATATTTACAGATATGGTAATGAGGGTGATCTTAATGATATGAGAGTGGTTAAGTGTGACTATGGATCATTAATGGAATTATAAGTATCAGTGATGCATTGAAGGTGAACGTGTTTGCAAATGGTTGTTTAAAGTCATGTAACCCACAGAGTAACACCACAATCCTGAATAAGTGTGAGCATAATATACTTATAAAATATGACACTGGTGCAGAGGGTTATCAACAGAGTGATATATGGAAAAACCACCCATTACATAATAAAGACTGTATTAACAGGAATATCTTACCAACACTACACTGTTACTAGGAATGAACAACTAGCAGCTGATAAGAGCTCTGGGATGTATTATATTACAATAATTGTTTGAAGCTGAGAGTGATGATTGTACAACTAAATGAAGATAATGTAAGAAATGTATCATGGGATAGAATATATATTAAGTGAAATTAGGACCCCACTAATTAATAAATTAGGCCCTTGACTTGAGGTTTGCTATTGTGAAACTTAGGGTTGTAAATGGAAGGCTGAGCCATCCTATAATCATGCCTAAGACTTACCTCCAGGGAACATCTTTTGCTGCTCTGATGTGGCCTTTCTCTCTCTAATCCAAACTCAGCAAATAAATTCATTAAGCTCCCCGCCACGAGGGACATGACTCCCAGAGGAATGAATCTCCCTGGTGACATGGAATTTGACTCCCAGGAATGAACCTGGCCCTGGCAGCGAAGGATTGAAAATGCCTACTTGACCAAAAAGGGGAAAAAGAAAGGTAACAAGCTGAGATCACAGTGGCTGAGAGATCTAAAATAGAGTCCAGAGGCTATCTTGGAAGTTTCTCTTATGCAATCTCCAGCTAGACATCCCAAATGGCCACATTATGCTATGCCCTTACCAGAAGTAGTCCCCAAATACCTAGGTACCTATGTAAGATTCTATAAAAGATTCACTCACTATGATTTCTCTCTCAGAAACTTAAATCCATTCTATGTCAAACAAGTCCTAAAACCTAGCGGCAATAGCCTCTTTAAGAACAACAATCAGATGCAGCCCCCTTCCCCATACTGTTGACACTCACTTTCAGTATGAACAAGTTAGGATGGTCAATGCCTAGACACCCCTGAAGGTGGAGAAAGAGATTAAGTGAGAGGAAGGGGTAGGAACAAACAAGATAAGGTTTAAAAAAGGTATATGAATACTGAAACTTTATATATATACATATATCAGATGCTGGAGTGTTGGAATGGCTGGAAGGGGGTGAAAAACATGGTGGAACTGTAACCTATAACATCCTTTGAAATTTGCTCTGTAGCTACTCATTGAGTTGTGCTTTGAGAGTCTACACCTTTCTGTATATACCCTATATTGAATAATGGCGAAGGAACAGAGGCTGTGGAATTGCAACCCATAACAATTTTTGAAATATATATATATAATTTTTGAAATATAAAATTATATATAAAGTTTATATATAACTGCTTGTTGAGCTATACATCAAAAGTTGACACCTTTCTGTGTGTATGTTCTATTTTACAGTAATGGAAGTGGCTGAGATTCTGGGGCTGTGGCCCATGACATTCTTTGAAATTTGTTCTCTAGCTACTTGTTGGATCATACTTTGAGGGTTATCACTATTATGTATAAATGTTAAAGTTCACAATAAAAATGCATTAAAAAAGAACATTTGTGACTCATGGGAGGAAGTTAAAATATTAACATTCACAGGAGTTTGGAAGAAGTTGATTCCTATCGTCATGGATGACTTTGAGGGGTTGAAGACGTAAATGGAAGAAGTCACTGCAGATGTGGTAGAAATAGAGGGAGAACCAGAATTAGAAGAGGAGTCTGAAGATGTGACAGAATTGCTGCAATCTCATGATCAAAGTTGAATGGATGAGGAATAGCTGCTTACGGATGAGCAAAGAAAGAAGTTTCTTGAAATGGAATCTATACCTGGTAAAGATGCTGCAAACAGCGTTGAAATAACAGCAAAGGAAGCAGTGGCAGGGTTTGAGAGGACTGACTACAAATTTGAAAGTAGTTCTACTGTGGGTAAAATGCTATCAGACAGCATTGGATGCTACAGAGAAATCTTTCATGAAAACAAGAGTCAATCAATGTGGCAAATGTCATTGTTGTTCTAAATTGTCACAGCCACCCCAAACTTCAGCAAACACCACCCTAATCATTCAGCTGCCATCAACATCAAGGCAAGACCCTTCATCAGCAAAAAGATTACAGTTTGCTGAAGACTCAGAGGATGTTTAGTGTTTTTCAGCAAGAAAGTATTTAATTAAGGTATGTACTTTGTTTTTCAGACATAAGGCTATTTCACACCTAATTGACAACAATATAGTGTGAATATAACTTTTATATGCACTTGGAAACCAAAAAATTCAGGTGACTCACTTTACTGTGATATTCACTTTATTGTAGTGGTCTGGAACTGCCTATTTCCAAGGTATTCTTGTATATTCATAAGAGATATTGTTCTGTAATTTTCTTTATGTGTGTGTCTTTATTTGGTGTTAGTATTAGGGTAAATTTGGCCTCATGATATGAATGTTCCTTCTTCAATTTTTTTGGAAGAGTTTGAGCAATATTGTTCTTAATTTTTCTTGGAATATTTCATAAAATACCCCTGGAAGCCATCTGGTACTAGGCTTTTCTTTGTTGGGTGGTTTCTGATTACTGGTTCAATCTCTTTACTAGTTATTGGTTTTTTGAGATATATTTCTTCTTGAGACAGTGTAGCTAGTTTGTGTTCTTTTAGGGGTTTGCTCATTTCATCTAGAGTATCTATTTTTGGCATACAGTTGTTCATAATACCCACATATAGTCCTTTTTATTTTTAGTCAACTCTGTGGTAATACCCCTCCCTTTTTATTTCTTATTTTTGTTTTTGTATGCTATTTTTCTCTTTATCAATCTAACAAAATGCCAATTATATTGATCTTTTCAAATTACCAATTTTGGTTCTGCTAATCCTATTTTTTTTAATTCTCTATTTCATTTATATCTGCTTGAATCTTTATTTCCTTCTTTCTGCTTTCTTTGGGTTTAACGTGTTTTTTTCTTTTCTAGTTCATCCACTTTTGAGGTTAGGTTTCTGATTTAAAATCTTTCTTCTTTTTTAACATAAGAATTTAGAACTATAAATTTCCCTCTCAGCATTGCCTTGCAGCATCCCATAAGTTCTCAAATGTTGTATATTCATTTTCATTCACTTCAAGATATTTCCTAATTTACCTTGGGATTTCCTCTTTAACACATGGTTTGTGTTATGGTACATTGTTTAATTTCCATATATTTGTGAATATTCCATTTCTCCCTCTTCTATTGATTTCTAGTTCCATTCCACTGTAGTTGGAGAAGATAAATTATATTATTTCAATATTTTTTGATTTATTGAGACTTGTTTTGTGAACTAAGGTATGGTCTATCCTGGAGAAAGATCCATGTGCACTTGAGATGAATGTGCACTTTTGTGTATTCTGTTGTTGGATGAATTGTTTTATATCTATCTATCTATACATCTCTATCTATCTATATCTCTATCTTTATATCTATTTCGGTACCTATATCTATATATCTATATCTATACCTATGTCTATATCTATACCAAATCTATATATCTGTTAGATCTAGTTAGTTTACAGTATCATTCAAGTCTTGTATTTCCTTATTGATTTTCTGTCTAGATGTTCTATCCATTATTAAAAGTGGGTATAAAATCTCCCCTATTAAGTAGAATCATCTATTTCTTCCTTCAAATCTGTATTTGCTTTGTATATTTTGGGACTCTGCTGTTAGGTGTATATAGACTGTAATTGTTAAGTCTTTTTGTTTCATTGACCACTTTATCAGTACATAATGACCACCTTTGTTCCCCAGAATAGCTTTTTACTTAAAGCCTATTTTATCTGATATTAGTATAGCTACCCCCTACTTTCCTCATCCTTTCACTTTCAACCTGCTTATATCTTTGTATTTAAAGGGAATTTCTTGTAAAAAACATATAGTCGGGTCATGCTTTCTTATCCATTCTGACAGTCCGTCTTTTGATTGGAGAGTTTAATCCATTTACTTTTGTTTTTAAAATTTTCCCTACCATATATACAATCTAACATTGCCCTCTTTAATCACATTCAAATATATATTTTTTTCAGTGCTGTCAATTAAATTCACAACGTTATGCTATCATCATCACCATCCTAATCCATTTACTTTTAAAGTCACTACTGAAAATGCAGGATTCTTTTCTGAAATTTTATTATTTAGTCTTTGTAAGTCTTATACCTTTTTGTCCCTCAATTCTTCCATTAATTCCTACTCTTATATTTGATTTTTTGTATTGTACCATATTGAGTCCCTTCTCTATTCTATCTGGATGTATTTTTCATATATTTTGGTTACCATAGGGCTAACATTTAACATCATAAATATATAGCAATCCAATTTGATTTGACACCAATTTTTTTTGTATTTATCATTTCCATTTATCTTTATTTGTTTTAGAAGTTTATATAAATTAATTCTTTTGGTTTGGTAAAGCTGACAAAATGCAATATTCCAGAAATAGGTTGGCTTTTACAATCGGGATTTATTAGCTTACAAATTTACAGTTCTAAGGCCATGAAAATGTCCAATTCAAGGCATTAGCAGGATGATATTTGGACACTGAAGACAGGCTTCTGGCATCTAGGACCCCTCTGTCACATAGGAAGGCATGTGGCCCACATCTGCTGGTGTTTCTCTCCTGGGTTTTGTTGTTTTAAGTTTCTGGCTGCTCCATCTCTCAGCTTCTCTGGGTACTTCTCTGAATTTTATCTCTTAGCTTGTCTGGGGCTTCTCTGAGTTCTCTAGGTTTCATCTCTGTGTGTCCTTATCCTCTTATAAAGGACTCGACTAAGTAGATTAAGACCCATCTTGAATGGGTGGGTCGTATTGCAATTGAAATAACCTAATCAAAAGGTCCCACTTACAATAGGTCTGCACCAACAGGAATGAATTAAAGAATATGGCTTCAAATGGAAAAAGAAAACAACAACAACAAAATATGGCCTCTTCAAACTCCTGAAATAACTATAACAACATTAAAATTTTAAGCACAAATTAAGTTAAACTAAAACAGCTAGCTGTTTTAGATTCTTGGCTGTGAAAGCAAATGGCATGCAATGGGTTGCCTTAGACAATGGGAATTTATTGGCTTACAGTTTTAAGGCTGCAGAAAATACAAAGTTAAGGGATCGTCAAGGTGACACTTTCTCCCAGACGACTTTAGTGGTCTGGGGCTGGCTACTGGAGGTCTGTGGTCCTTGGCTTTTCTGTGATGCACATGGCAGCCTCTTCTGGCTTCTCTGGGTTCTGTTAACTTCTGGCCCCTTTCCATAGCTTTCTTTCTATGATCTTCCCTATAAGGCCTACAGTAATAGAATTAAGACCTATCCTGATTCATCTGGGCCATACCTTAACTGAAGTAATCTCATCAAAAGTTTCTATTTATAAGAGTTCACAGCCATGGGAATGGACTAAGCTTGAGAACATGTTTTCCAAGCTACCACACCAGCCTATGCATTTTGCCTTTTTAATCAGTTGCCTTTTCTGGCTTTTGTCTAATCAGGAGCTTTTGCAAGTGATACCTCCCTTGTTATTTTCTTTGCTCCCATGGCCAGCACCCTTCTCTGTCACATGGGAAAGCACATGGCAATGTGTGTTGGTCCTTCTCTCCTGGATTCCACTTTCAATGGCTCTTTCTCTCAGTTTCTTCCTGCTTGTCTGGGATTTTTTTTCTCTCTTCCCATCTTTGTTTTTGTTCTTGTGAGAAATTATATCTTTGTACATTGCAGGCCCAAACCATAGATTTATCATTACTTTTTATGTATTTGCAGTTTAGCACCTGTAGGAAGTAAGAAGTGGAGTTACATACCAAAAATGCAACACAATGGAACTGGCATTTATAATTACCCAAAGGTTACCTTTACTGGAGATCTTTTTTTCTTTATGCTACTTTGAACAAATGTCTAGTTTCCTTTCCTGTCAGTCTGAAGAATTCCCTTTAGCATTGCTTGTAGGACAGATCTAGTGGTGATAAACTCCCTCAAGTTTTGTTTATATGAGAATGTCTTAATCTCTCCCTCATGTTTGAAAGAAAGTCTCACCAGATATAATATTCTTAGTTGGCAATTGTTTTCTTTCAGTGCTTTAAGTACTTCAACCCACTGCCTTCTTGCTTCCATGGTTTTCGATGAGAAATCAGCACTTAATCTAATTGGGACTTTCTTACATGTGACACTTTTATTTTCTGTTTCAGCTTTCAGAACTATCTCCTTGTGTCTTCAATATTTGATCAGTGGGCATATTTTTCTTCAAGTTTAACTTCTTTGGTGTTCTCTGGGCTTCTTGGATGTGCATATTCACATCTTTTGCTGTGTTTGGGAAATTTTCTGTCATTATTTATTTGAATATTCTTTCTGCCCCTTTCTATCTTTCTTCTCCTTCTGGGATTCCCATAATGCATGTTTTAGTTTCCTTAGCTTCTCAAGCAAATATTAGGCAATTGGTTGGGTTAAACAGTGGGAATTTAATGGTTCATGGTTTTGAAGCTTGGAGAATTCCGTATCAAGTCCAAGTCAAAGCCTCATCAAGGTGATGCTTTCTTCCAGAAGACTCATGTTCTGGGGCTGGGTCCAGAGATCCTGGATTTTTGCCTCCTCAGTCACATGTTAATGCACATGGTGATCATTCCTACCTCTATGTTCTCTCCGGGTTCCTATGAATTTCAGTTTCTTGATTCCTGTTATTTTCTTTCTGTGTCCAAATTTCATTCTGTTTATAAAGGACTCCAGTAATAGCATTAAGGCCCATCCTGATTGAGTTGGGCCACACCTTAACTGAAGTAACCTAATTAAAAAGTCCTACTTACAATGGATTTACACCCACATGAATGGATTAAGTTTAAGAATGTATTTTTCTAGGGTACATACCTCTAACCCACCCCAACACATATACTGGTACATTTGATGTCCCAGAGGTCTCTTAGGCTATTTTCATTTTTATAATTCTTTTTTCTTTCTGCTCCTCAGCCTGAGTTCAATTATCTTGTCTTTTATCTTACTATTTCATCTGAATTTATCCATTTAGGAGAGTAACTTGTTAAGCAAATTAGTGATACCTACATGTGAATGTCTAGCACATACTAGATATTTGAATGAAAACTTTACTAAATTAACATTATTCAATGTCTAGTAAACATAAATGGACTGCTTTTATTGAATCTGAATTAATTCTTCATGGTAACTTGAAAGCATTACCTTAATATGTGGATGTATGGGAGAATAACAGACTTTAAAAAATTCTATCCAATTTAAAATAGATGTGAATTTAAAAAAAATATCACTGAAATACTTCATCTCCAGCCCATTGCTAAAGTTACTTTGCATCTCTCAGACAGAAAAAAGAAGCCAGACTAATCACTGAATGTGTCCCTCATACCATACTGTGAATTTACTTTGGTGTCAAAGACCAAGTGATATTCATAAATGACTGAGGAAGATATCCTGACAGTTTTAACAAGGTCAATAACAGCCAGACACATGATGTCCAAACTGCTGATACTGAAACTTTTAAAGAGTCACTACTATATTCTAGGAAGTCATTTAATATGTCCAGGGTTAGAAGCAGCTTCAGACTAATCGCCATTAATCCAATGCAAGAAATCATATAAGAATACAAAATCTCAGTAAGAATCCATCAAATCTCCACTTGTATACCTCTAGTGATGGGGGACCTAGTATCTCCCAAGATAGTGAATTCCATTATTATTCAGTGTTTTAAAGCTGTTTCTTAATAGAGTAGAAGTCTCCTTCCTTGTAGATCATAAATCTACCATTCAGGGACTGGTTTGAAAGAGGAAAATTCTTCAGTAGGGTAATTTTTACTAAGCTAACTAGTTCAGAGCAAATTTTAGGAATTCAATAAATATTCTTTGAATAAATGAATAAGTAGGGATTTTTTCAAAAGCAAAAAGGCATCCCTGTTACTATGGACTTAACATTGTTAATGCAAAAGAAGATGCATTTCTAAAAATTTATCACTGGTTTACATGAAGTTTATGATAAAAATACATCTCTGATCCAAATGATCCATCAGTTAACTCAAGGAAGGCCATTAATCTCTTTAATCCCATTCTAAAGCAACTGCACTGGTTGCATTAAAACCTATAAAAGGTAAGAGATTCCTGTAAGTTATTGAAGTTAAACAGAAAGAAATACGTTTGTGTCTCTGCTTAAAAAGAAGAACCTCTCTCACTCTCTTTCTCTCTCCCCATTTATGTATGCAAACATGCCCTAGTATACTGGAACAATTCATTTTACTTAGGTAACTCTCTTTTGCTCACATGTAAAGAAATTGTTCTTGAGATGAATAAGGTCCTGTTTTTCTCAGCTTTCCCTAAGAAAGAGAAACTTAACTAATATACCATTACTTTTCCTTTTTATAAGTATAGCTGTTAATTTTTTTATTCTCAATTATTATACCTAAACATGGAAATAAAGACATAAAACACATGCACAAAATAAAATTCAAAGTTGAAAATAAATGGTTTATTTAAAAAATAAGCAAATTTACAAATCAAATGAAAAATGGAAAATATAAAAGTACATGAATAAAATAAAAAAGGTAACTGTAAAATATTAAAACCTATAGAAAGAAAATGATCATTGACAAGTAGAGTGGTGCTTTTGTTTCCCAATACAATGGAGTGCTTTTTAAAATTAGAATCCTAGGAAATCATCTGAGTTACAATAAAGAAGAGATTTAAATAAATTTTATATAAATGTGTAATTACACACTCTATATATCATGATTCTTTGTGAACCTGAATGTAGAAGTTCCTTATATTTACAACCATTATTATTTTTATAACATTAGAGACATAATTTTTCTCTCTAGGTTAAAATTTGATTGCTCATTTACCACAAATGTTTGTATGAGGCCTCTTCTGGGACATCAAAGAAACAAACAATAAATCTTTAACAAAGTTTTCTTAGGATGAGACATATCACTTCGAGTTGAAATGTTTTAGACTTTAGCATTTGGAAAAGTTCAGTACCAAAGACAGGAATATAAATACGAAAAAAATATATATCAAGGAGTTTCTAGGAATGTCCAATAAGGATTGAGATAAATAGGGAACCCAAAAGGGCAAAAAGGATGCAGCATTGGCAAGAGAAAGGACCCTTGGTGCTGAGAGCATCCCTCACGCAGGAATTAGTATTCAAAGCTTATCTGGAGTCAGCTCTCAGCTGGTCTTGTGAGTGAAATGTTAACAGGGAGAGTAATTGCGGTACGTAACAAAGAAAAGCATTAATAAGTTAGATCCCAAGAGTGACTCCATACAATAGTTTTCTTGTCAAGAATTCAGAGGTGAAGCTTTCTTCAATTTAAAATAATCAATAATTTCTATATAGAGAAATGATTTATTGTGAACTTTACTATGGCTGAAGGACACTTAAATGTAGGAAATAGTTTCAGAATTACTTAACATTCATGGGCTACTGAGATAAGGGTTTTTTAAAATAATGAATTGTGGTGCTTTATATGATACCAGGGCTCATTAATAGATATTTTATTTTCCTTTCCTTTATTACTCACCAGGTCAAATAGAGATTTATCTCCCCAGCAGTCGAGCATTGAGATTAACATGGTTTACTTTCTAAATGTAGTTCTAGGAACTTAGCAGATGATCAATTAATGCCATATGGTTGTCTACTACTTAACTCTATATGCAATAGGTTCAAATGCACTCAGTTCAAATGTATTTATTTATATTAACTTAGAGAAGTGTTATTTTACATTAACTTAGGGAAGGCAAGAACTAATGATAACTACCACTCTGTGAGCTGTGAATTCACAAATAATATTAATATATGTAAAATACTGACATAAGTGCTTTGTGACAAAAACATAATTTAAAAACTGGATAAGGCTTCCAGTGGTTTTTAATATTATGACAGTAGCTATTTAAAGTCGTATTCATATATATGTATATGTACAAACACACACATATACATAATTCATGTGTGTGGATACATAGGTATTATGTACATATATAACACAGATATTCAATACTGTAAACTCTGGACTTTGTTTTCACTTTTCCTAGTCTTTTGAACAGCAAAATTTTACTTAAACAAAAGCAAGTTTCATTTGCAGTGGCTTTTCAGAATGACTTGTTTGCAAGTAAGTAAACTAACTGTCCCCAGTGATTATAATACAGAAAATACTGGGGGTTCAGTTAATTCTCTTAGAATATTAATGCTAAAAGCAATTTTTAAGGTCACTGAGTTTACCCTCCACACAATGGGGAGACAGAAAGAAGTGAGGAGAAATAACTTTCCCAGTATTCCACTTTGGCAAGGCTGGGATTAAAAGACAAATTGCCAAACACCCATTCTATGCTTTTCCCACAGGTCAGAAAATGCCCTAAAAGCATTTTTTCTGTCACTACTCTCTATATAATAGCACCATTAGGAGAAATTTCCTTTTAGACAGAACCAAGTATGGAGCCACCTTCAGATGCTGAACAATGGCTACAAGGTACAGTAGACAGGGAGATGGAGTGATAAATATGGGTCAATCCACAGATAATCAGGAGTTTACTGTAATAAAAACAGAAATTCTGATATATTTTTCAAGTTTACAAATATGACATCAATTACCTGAGTTGGAGATCAAGGGTGGTAAAGTAGGACAAAATGTAGGCACGCCCTTTAAAGTCAATTATACACAACATTTTCAGCTAGACTGCTTTGTATCGTCCTATGTGAGTGTCAGTCTTGCTGAGGTGGTACGTAATGTCATGCAGCAGAATGAGACAAAGAGCTCATTAGCTTGAACAAAAATAAATCCAGGCCCTAATTATCTTAAATGGATTAGTAAAAATAAAAACAAACAAACTGTACTCAGAAATTCATGATCATCCTGATTAATAGATGACTTATTTTTAAGGGGGTCATTAAATCCATGGGAAAAGGCCACCCCATAATGTTAAGATAAAATAAAAGAAATAGAGGTATATAAGAAAGGGATGGAGGATGCAGAAGGGGAAATTCCCATCCACCAAGTCCTTGCCAGCAAATAACACAGACATCAGTGACTGGTGACAGACTGGTGACAATATCATTCTAAACCTTAGCATTGCCTGAGGAAGCAGAACGGCCAGTCATACAGTCACCCTGAATGTACCCCTACAGGGAAGCTCTGACAGAACTTTTTTTTCCTACTGATGAAACAATAAAACTGAAATAAGGGAAAGGGAAGTCTTCCTTCCTGGAGTAGTCTTGGTACTTTTATTCCCTTTCATTCCCCTTTCACACGTTTTTTAAAGATGAATAGGAGAGGCCTTGCGCATTACTGCTAGACCACCTAGGACTTTTCTTCACTGGCATGGCCACCTGCAGCTGCTTCCAGAACCTGCCCTGTGGGTATTTGGATTTCTCCCCTTTCCATTTAATGACCGTGAGCACCGTCTTAGCCCTCTTCAGCTCTTTCACCTTCGTCTCCTTCACAGCTTTGTACTGTACTAAAATGACGTTGATGTTGCCCCGAGAGGCCATGTTTTCTAGGCCAGCCTTGAGCTCCAGGAGGGCTTGGGTTCCCTGGAGCACGTAGTTGGGGCTTAGGACAACCAGGAGGCGTCTGCTTTTCTGAATGAAGCTCAAGGTCTCATCTGTGACAACTGGGAAAGAAAACACCATGGGGATTAGTGTTGGCCAAGAACTCCCCAAATACATGGGGCTTGAGGAGCAAGTGCAGGCACCTTAGGGCAACGGGCTAAGGTGTGAGGTCAAACTTTTTACCAACAACGCTTTGAACAACTTAATCCTTAAACCCAATCACTCTGTTCACTAAATGCCACTCTCCTCAGGGAGAATGCAAACTGCATACACAGATGCCATCCCAAAAGGAATTCCAAGCAAACATAAAGCCAAATAGTGGTATGTTTCTGTGATCCCGGGCTTCAGAAGCATTACTTGGGACACTAGGAATAGATGGTTTGTACTGAAATCAACTTCTTCATATTACATGGCATGTTAGAGCCCAGCCAAATCAGCTCCTGAGCTCCTTCTCCCCAAAGATATCCATGTACCAATTCTCCAATACCAGTGGGCTTTCAAAAAGATATACATTATAGAGTCAAAATCCTAGAAATTTATTTTCTGGTAATACAGGACTAGAAAAGTTGAACCTTCATTTTGTGAAAGCCCTTCTCTGTTGCCAGACTCCTCCCCAAGTCAGACTAGTTTTCACTATGTCTTTGGAAAAGGAACTTAAAGAAAAAAAACATCTAGCCACAGAATGGCATTTTGTCTGGTAACACATTCTCAGCTCAGCTTTCCATTCCACTCTCTGCTCTGGAGCCTAAATTAGTCCCTGGCTCTTTCTCTTTAAACTCCTATCACTACTGTGAAGCCATGTGTTTCAGCAGCTGTTAGCTGATGTGTCTGCTTTCACTAACAGGCAAATGCTTTCTTTTGGTCAAAAAAAGAAGAAAAGGCAGGAGGAACAATGGAAATGCAATATAATTTTTTTCTGCTGTCAAGGGTTCTGATTAGTTCCTGTTACTAAATTCTTGGGACTTATCCATCTCCTTGTGGGACTTATCCATCTGCTTATTGAGGATTGTATAATCCTTTACTGGGGTTCAGGCAGGAGCCAACCGCAGGGCATGCACTAGTGTTGTGGAAAGTTATTTCAAGGCTTGTCATATTCCCCTAAGCCATCATTTTGCTCTTTAATCTTCACAGGTACAGAGGCAGTGTGGGAAGAAGTGCAGCCTGGAGGAGAAGCTAGGAATAAGTAATTGTCTATTTTAGGCAGCCTCCAGGAAGTTGACCATGTATAAGCATGAAAAGAGACTCAGAGGCAAAGAAGACTAAGAGCAAAAAGCATAATTACCAACTATCAAAAGCAAGATTCAAGAGTAACGATGTGGAAATTGAATTCTTCAAATATCAACCCCATTGGAGAGACTTAAAACCGTTACATCTTTTTATATAACTTTGTAACATTGCAAACAAGATAAGTATTTGGTGAATGGCTGTATGAATGAATAAATGGATGAATAACGATTTGGGGGACTTGAAACTTAGACTGAGGGGAAGGTATCCTTTAACTGTATAATCAGGTCATCATCTCCTTGACAAAGTTATACTGAAGGAGATATCTGCTGTAGAACATAAGCATGGTGGGCTTTTGGATGGCGACTGGGGAGATAAAATGATTGATCCAGCCAACACAAAATGAGAATAAAAAAATAAGTCTATTCGATATCTCAACTCTTCATATAAAATTAAAGAAAATGTGTTAAACAAATGATTAATGTAAACAGGATTTTAGGGGAAGAAAATTACTTCACACACTTAAGATTAGAGACATTTCATGCATTTCAACAATATGAAGCTTAACAATGGGTTTAGTAATGCTACTTATGTCTTTATTAAAACATACTCAATGGACCATTATTCTGTTTACACTATTTGGACCTGAAAATGGGAGATATACTTTTATTTTAAATATCCAGCAATTCAAGCTTTTTAAAAACTAGAATAAACTAAGCTTCATAAGACTTTTAAACTGTATTTCCAATGTGTACGTGATGACAAAAGAAGACACAGACCAAGGGAAAGAAAGGGAAATTTGAGTAGCAACGCTGTGCTGGAAAACAAAGGTGAAGAAAAGGAAATGAGCAAATGCCAAAGGGAAATATGCTAATTATTCCAGTGGGTGCTATAATGAAAGATTCTATGTACTCCTTTCTGCAAATCAGTTTTGGTAAAACTGAGCAAAACTCAGTCTTAGTGAAAACATTTTGTTTTAGCTAGGTCAACTTCCACACTAAATAATATTACTAATATCAGCCATGTGACCTTGCAAATATTCTAGGAAAATGGATGGAGATAAAATTAAACCTTCAAAAAATCTAAATGTGAGCAAACAATGTTTTAAGCTGTGGCATTTAATATAACTCTAATCCACTGTGGATCCACACTTTTCTGCATCTAGTTCTTAAACCTACCAGGCAAAATATTTTAATATCACAAACTGAGCTGGAATAGTTTACATCCTAACTACAGTTTCACTCCTAGACAGGCCTCTGCCTACATCACATCAAAGAATTGGATGCTAAATGTCCAAAGACGTCAACATAGAGCTATTCCATGACTTCCATACATGATCCAAAGCAAATGATACTCTTTGCCTTTCAGGGTAGTATAATTTGTACTCATTTGAAATACCTACTTCCCCCAGGTAGACTGTCTCGGTCAAAGATGCACAGCTTGTATCCAAATTCATTCTCCAAAACTCCACGGAGTGTCAGTAATACAAATTCTTCTTCTTCTGCATTCCTTGCATAGGATACATAAATATCATACTCCTTGCCATCTAGTAAAAGGAACACCAATCCAATATAAATTAGGAAAGTTTCTCAATAGCATTGCATTTTTTTCTGCAATCAAATTTCTGCAAATTAGACATTTTTCCTTTTTATATGCAAGAATGATCTGACAGACTCCAGTATGATTTCCCACTTGTGACATGTCTCCAGGCAAAATGACTATTTTAATGTGTAATTGAAAATTTTATCTGATGTGTCTTTTACTCTCATCTCACCGAGTTCAGTTTTTATAGTACAGAAAGAATGAGGTTTGGCCCATTCAACTGTCAATTAACAGAACCAGAAAGCAAACAGTTGATCAATCTTAGGTGCTGGCAATTAATACCATGCAAAAAATTTCTAGTACCCTTAGCCTATAATTTAATAATACATTAGAATTGTCAGTTAAGCAATGTTTTTTTGAAAGTTTCTAAATTACTTATATCTGAAAAGAACTACAATTAAAAATACACTTAGATTCAGTAGGCCAATCTTTCCCAAAGTTTCTTGATTATAAAAATCATCACTCATTAAAAATATATATTCTGTGTCTCTCCTACAAATTCACCCAATTAGAATCTCTATGGGATGGGCCTAAGAATCTGTATATTTAAATTTGCCATCCTTAACAACAGGCAGATCCTTAAGGGCAGTGCTTATTAAGCTCTAATGTGTACACGAATCACCTGGGAATATTGCTAAAATGTAGATTCTGATACATTAGGGGTTACATCTGACAGTCTTCTAATAAGCTCCCAGGTGATGCTGCTGTTGCTGGTTCATGGACCACCCTTTGAATACCAAGTGACTGGACCTTTGCTGTCCAATAGAGCAACCCCAAGCCACATATGGCAATTGAGCACTTGAAATGTGGCTGATAAGGTGAGATATGTTGTAAGTTTAACTAGAGTCAGGATTCTGAAGATTTTTTTGTAACTCCTTCCCCCCAAAAAGGCTGTAAAATACCTCATTAACATTTTATTATTAATTACATGCTGAATAATATTTTGAATATACTAGGTAACATTAGATAGTCTTAAAATTATTTCAACCATTTCTTTTTTTACTTTTTCTAAAGTGGCTACCAGAAAATGTTAAATTACATAAACGGTTTGCATTATGTTTCTACATGGATGGCACTGATCGAGACTAAACCACATACTGAGCCAAGGAAGTAGAATAATTCACTTTGAAAAGATTTTCAATACTAAGGGCTGAAACAAAAGGTAGTCTGATTAAAATCTTCCAGTTAATCCAGGTTTTATCAAAACAACATGTTTTCCAAAGACTGCAGAAAAAGGGGATTCCATCAAACTTCCATTACTCACCTAAAATGGTTTCATCTGTTCCAAAATGAGCCCGGTAAAACAGGACCATCTCCAGCCAGTAAACATGGTAAACAACAATGAGAATCACTACCAGAAAGACTGTGACGCCAAAACCACAGGCCAGTTCCACTGTGTATTTTGGAGTTATCACTGGAGTGAACAACAAAGAGAAAGACTTAATTTCTACCTGTTGATCATGGAGACCCATCATCCAGCAAATAGCTGTAAATCAAGCATCTGAGCCATGCTTTTATGTATGAATAAGCAAAGATAAAATGGTAGGGCTTAAGCACTACTTTTTATTACTAGACTGTGTCTTATCTTTCTTCTTATTTCCAGCACCTGGCATAAAAGGTGTTTTTGACTATTAAATAAATTTGAACAAACTTTGGTGATGTACAAATTGAAACAGAATCTTAGCAGCGGGAAGGATTTAAAAGGCCATCTATTTCAATTCACAATCTGATAACTGAATCTCCTCAAAATTATTGTGTCATTCCAGCATCTGGAGTGATGGAGTGCTCACCTGCAGCAGCCCATAAAATGTGGTGGAATTTTAATTGCTGGAGCAATTGAATTGAGCAAGAAATGTAACGTGTTTCTGTTAGTCTTAATAATCTTTACTGTATCCTCGAATCCAGCTCCATATCTAAGAAATGTGATTCCTTTCTTTAATATTTGAAAATAGACATAAAAGTCGTCTTCTCTTTGGGCAGGAAGTGGGCAACCACCAAATGCTGAATATGTATGGCTCGTATCACTAGGGCCACTGTCCTAGATACACATTCCAAGAACTGGTTTGTAATATGTGGGTTAGAACAGATTTCCACATCATCTGCTTTTTATTATATATATATATATATATATATATGTATAAATATAAATACATATATATTTTAAAGACCTTGCTAGTTTTTTTGGGATTATCAGAAAAAGAATGTGGTGATTCCTGCTTACCTAAAGAGTAAATATTCTCAGCCCCGTAACCAAGGATCTTCTCAATCAAACCACCAGGCAACTTTCCAACCTCGTTTACCATTGCTCTGTCCTCAAGCACAACAGATTTAACTGCATGCCTTTGTCCATGCTATGACTTCTGATTGGAGCAGTCCTTTCTTTTTCTTTGGAGACTTAGTTTCCAAGTCCATGCTCAAAGGTCATTTTTTATAAGCTTTCTTAGAATAAAACTCTTTTTACAACCACACCTCTGCCTGGTAAAAATTCTCCCTGTTTAGTTTTAAACTCTATTATATCTTTATTATATTTATTATATTTTATTTGTCTGTAGGTCTGCTTTTCCATTCCTTCTCACACAACACTATATATTTAAGGTCTTCCAGGTAGAGAGCATGTCTTCAACCATCCTATCTTTAGAACACCTAATACGTCAATAAACATTTCCAGAATATAACATTTTGTACTTCTGGAATGCTTAATACTTCCAGAATGTTTAAAAGAAACCTAGTACTATACCAACTTCATTTGGCTGCTTTGTTAGCTTGTGATTACCAAGCTTGGAAATTTGAGGAAGAAACAGAGTATTTACTGGATCTGATGCAGGAATGGCTTAGATATGTATTCACTGACTTGATGATTACTTATTGAACAATTGCTATTTTGCCAGAAGCTGTTGGGGACACAATGGCAGACAAGACAGAAAGAGTCTCTGTCCTTTTGGAGCTAATATTCTAATGCAGAGAAGAAAATAAATAAGGAAACAAGTCATTATTTGTTAATTTTAGATAGTGATCATGCTATAAAGGAAATAAACCAGGGTAATGTGATCGAGTTGACTGAGGGATGGAGCTGGAGCAGGGGAAGTATTTTAGGTCAGGTGGTGAGAGAAGGCTTCTTTGAGGGATTGAGTGTTTGCTGAGCCAAGGAACAGAAGATTAAATTTTATTCAAATCTGGGTCTGTTGTTGAGGCTTCTTGGCTCCAAAGTCCAGAGATCTTTGCACACCACCACCATGAAGTTCAATTAATGATCATATACTAGTGGAAAAATCCTTTTTAAAACAGGTATCTAACCTGAGGGAAAAACGGTTAGCAGCCTGGATATGAGCCTGAAGTTTTATAATTAAAAGGCAAACCACAGAGCTTCAAGTTTATTATCCTAAACTCAAGATATTAATCCTGCCGCAGGTATAACCTGGGACTCAGCAGTGCAGAATTATTATCAGATACTCTTGTACTCGTTTCATAAATAATGGTGCTTTAAAATAGGAAAACTCCATCATCAAATGCCAGAAGCTATGGCAGTTCAGTTGTGGAGAATTTAGTAAGATCAATTCAGGTAGCTGGCATGAAAATCACTGTGTCATCGGTATTTCTGAATACATGTTATGTTAACGGTACACTAGGGTAATTCCCACTGTCATTTTCATTATTTGCTCACTTATTTTGGCTCCCTCTGAGTGGACCTTTCTTATTTTTTTTTTTTTAAAAGGGTCAGAGTGGCCTCTCTTACCTGAAATGGAGTTTTTCTAGTGTCAATAGAGATCTTGCTTAATGATTAAGGGATCAATTACTCTCATAAATTTCCCTCTGCCACATTCATTTTACAACTGTCTATTTTATTTCTAATGTGGCTTTTAAATTTTGTTTTGTGTCATACAGTCACATTATATTTACAGGTTGCATTTTGAGGGGTATATCAAGGAGTGCTTGATGCTACTTCACTAATTGGACTCTTAAGAAAAAATGTGACTTTCTAAATGTAGAAAGTACTCTACAAAGCTTTCTTACAAAGTGGTGCTGGCTTGCAGGGAAGGGGTGACCTTCAGCCAACATTTTCTCTCTGTCTCATCTAAACTCTTTAGAGATTTGGATAAAGATTTTACTTTGATGCAATCCCAGAGCAAAGCTGAACTGCAGCATCCAATCAACAAAGGGTGGTGCAATTTGACCAAACTGGACACCCAAACTGCTCTTCTCATTGATCTCAGTGATAATCTATTTCAGAATGTTGATGAATTCAGCCATCTGCCTTGTTGTTTCACTTCAAATCAGAATTTCCCCCATATCTTTTGCAATTCTTCTTAATAACTTGTTCCAAAGTCCTGGTTTCCAGCTAACCTTTGGTTAAACCAGTTCAAATTCTCAGCTTCAGCCTTTTCCATTGTTTGAGTTCTTGGTCTCTAATCGTGTTTCTCCATGGAAACTAAGTTATTCTCCTCATCTTCATTGTTGTAATTTGTGACCCTACTGCCCACTAGTCTCCCAGCCAAATTCCAAATGCTTGGACTTCCAAAGATTCCTTGCCACAGATCTTCTGCCTATACTTTGCTAACTGCTGGGACTCATTGTTAATTTTGGAACTGTGGTAATGCCCATTTTTCTGAATAGTAACAAAGGCAATTCTTTATTTAAATGACTATAAATCTCATACCATATTGGAAAAAATAATTGGAGATGGATCAAAGACCTAAACTACATAAATGAAACCCTAAATCTTTTATAAAAAATATTCTATACATCTTTTAGAGAAAACCCAGGCACATATTTTCACAGAAAACAATAAGAATTAAGGAAAAAGTTAATAAATTATACCTCACCAAAATTAATAACCTGTTTATCAAAACACACCATTAAGAAACTGAATAGGCACACCACAAATTGGAAGAAAGTATTTCAAAACATGTATCTGAGAAAGGACTGATAAAGAACTACTGAGACTCATTAGGAAAAAGACAAACAACCCTAGTGTGAAATGGACAAAAGCTTTGAAAAGACAACCACAAAAGAAGACATATAAACATAGAAATAGCCAAATTAGGACATGAAACCATACTCAGTATCTTTACTTGTCAAAGAAATGAAAAATAAAACTACAATAAGGCACCACCACACACTTACCAAAGTGGTTAAACTAAAAAAGAGTGACAACAATAAATGTTGGAGAATTGCAGAGCAACTGGAGTTCTCACCCACTGTTGGTGAGAGTGTAAAACGATCCAGCCACTGTGGAAAAGGTCTGGCAGTTTGTGATAAAACTAAGCCAGCAATTCCACACATCGGTATTCACCATAAGAAGCAAAATCAAGAGTCCCCAAAGAGACTTATGGAAGAACGTTCACAGACACTTTATTCAAGGGAGCCCCAAACTTGTAACAGCCCAAATGTCCACTAAGAAAAGAATGAACAAGCATTCTTTCAAAAAATAGTACTTGGTACAAAAAGGAGCAAACCATTGATAGACACAAAAACATGGGTGGAGATCAAGAACATGTGCTGAGTGAAAGAAAGGAGCCTTATACAAGAGTAGATTCTATGGGAGTCCATATATATCAAGTTCAAGAAGTTGAAAAATAATCCATAGTGAAAAGAAAAATCACAGCAGAGGTTGCCTCTGGATGTGGAGGCAATGGTAAAAAGGGGGGACACGAGGTTGCTCTCTATAGTGATGGTAATATGTTATATATTGATAGTTTAGGTTACCTAGATACATGTATTCCTTAAAAATGATTAAATGGCACACAAAATAGTTGTGTGATTTTTCACTGTATATAAATGTTACCTTAAAAATCCCAAAGAACTGTAAGTAAATATTACATCTAATTAATGATAAGATGTTCAAATGTTTAGGGATAATTGTGTTGATACCTGCAATTAGTTTGAAAGCCTTTAAAAATAAGATGGATTGATGGATATATAGAAAAATGGAAAGATGAATAGATATGTGATCATGCAAAGATAGCAAAATAATGGTAATATCTAGATGGGGTATATGACTGCTCACTACAAATTTTTAAGGTTGCCATATATCTGAAAACTTTCTTAATAAAGTGTTAAAAGGTAAAAATTACATGCAATAAGACATTTTCAGAATTTGAAAAAGCTGAGAGACTTTCTCACCAGCAGACTTGTACCAAGAGAAATAAGACATATTTATTCAGACTAAAATTAAATGATACAAGAAATAGTGCAAGAAATGAAGTATGTGTGCATACATATTTAAAAATATTTTTCTCAGTTCTTAATTTCATTAAAAGGTACTTGATTACTTAAGGAAAAAATAATAATACATTATATCACTTATAGGCAAAATTAATATGTATTTAAAACGCACAAAGAACAGGAGGAAAAAAATGGAAGTATGTTGTTGTAAGGTTCTCATAAAATATATGAAGTGATTTATTCAAGATAGACTATGCTAAGTTCAAGACGCATACTGTAAATTCTAGAGAAATAAATGAAAAGAAACAAAAACAGAGGTAGAATCAAGATCAATAGAGGAGAAAAAATGGAATTGATCAATTAACCCTAAAGAAGGCCGGAGGGAAATAAATGAAATAAATAATAGATTAAACAAATATATAACAAATTGCAAGATGTTAGTCTTAAAGCCAATAATATTAATAATTACATTCAAGATAAATGGATTAATAATTCCAACTAAAAGACAGATACTGTCAGATTGGATAAAAATTCAAAACCCTATAATACTTGGTCTATAAGAGATGTACATTAAATATGAAGACACTGACAGATAAAAGTAAAAGGATGATTAAAAAAACAAAACAAAACAAAAAAAAGTAAAAGGATGAAAAATGATATATCACCCTAACACTAATTATAAGAAAGCAGGAATGGCTAAATTAATATCCTACACAGAGTGTTCCATCAGAAAAAAGAGACATTTCATAATTACAAAAGAACCAATTCATTAATAAGACGTAACAATCCTAAATTGTATATACCTCATAACACAGCTCCAAATACATGAAGAAAAACTGGCAGAACTAAAGAGAGAATTAGAAAAAACCCACAATTACGTGCTAAATATTTCAACACCTCTCTCTCTCTCAATAATTGAAAGACCTACTAGCAAAAACAAAAACAAGAAATTAGTAAGGTTATAGAAGATGTGAAAAACTCTGATGACAAAGATGACAATGTTTATAGAATATATCCAAACTGCAAATTACAAACCCTTTTCAAATGCACATGAAGTATTCAAATGATATGCAATAAGAGGGAACATTAAGAAAAAAAGTGTCAATAGGTTACAAAAAACAAAATCATACAAGTATGCCCTTTGGCCATAACAGAATGAAATTAGAAATCAAGTGTGTGGTACTGTGCTAAGTACCTGTTACCTATTCCCTCAGTTCTCAAACACACCTTGCAAGTTGGGTATCAGAAGGGTGAGAAGTAGAAGGCCTGGACCAGGTTCATATGCCTAGTTTGTTCGGGAGCCAGAATTTGAACTCAGATCTGTCTGGTACCAAAATCCATATTTCTCCTGCTGTACCATGTTTTCCCAGACAGTTTTAAATCAGAGGAACCCCCCATGTGGATTTTTACCTCCATGCGGATTTTTTACATACCTAAATTTAAAAGCCAATATGAAATATTACAAATTACTAAGAACAACACAAGGAAAAATCTAGAATACAAATAAATTTTCATACATAACATAATGGGAAAGAAAGTTATCTGGAAAATCCTTAAACATGTATAAATTAAGCAGCATGGTTTTAAATAACCCATGGATCAAAAAAGATATTGGAAGGAAAACTGGGAAATATTTTGAACTGGCTGCTAACGAAAATTTGACATTCAAAATTTGTTAGATTCAGCTAAAGTAGTGCTTAGAGGGAAATATCTAGGTATCAGAATGCATATATTGGAAAAGAAGGATATTTAAAATCGATTAAACTTTCACCTTAAGATGACAGAAAAAGAAGAGCAAGTTAAATGCAAAGCAAACAAAAATAAGAAAATAATAAAGGCAAGAGTAAAATCAATGAAATACTAAATGGATACAAAATAAAGAAAAATCAATGAAAACATGTTTGTTCTTTGAAAAAATTAGTAAAATTGATGAACCCCTAGCTTGCATGACCAAGAGAAAAAGGAGTGAAAACACAAATTACTAATATCAAGAATGAAAGCGGGAGCATCATGACAAATCCTGCCAACATTATAAGGATAATAAAGAAATAAAAATTGTATGCCAATAATGTGAAAACTTAGATGAAATGGAAAAATTCCTTCAAAGACAAATTCCCAAAACTGACACAAGAAACAGAAAATCTTAAAAACTACTAAAGAAACTGAACTTCTAAGTAAAAGCTTTCCCATAAAGAGAATGCCAGACCCAGATAGCTACATGGGTGAATTCTTATAAAATTTGAGCAAGAAATAATATGAATTTTACACTAATCCTTTTAGATAATAGCAAAGGAGGAAACATTTTGCAACTCTTATGATGAGGTCAGCATAGCCCTGATATTAGTCAAAGGCATCGTCAGAAAATAAAATTATGGACCAATATTCCCTCATGAACATCAATGCAAAAATCCTTACCAAGTATAAGCAAACAAATCCAGCAATATATAAAAATAATAAATCAGGAGCATGTTGGGGTTTTTCCCAGGAATGCAAGATTGGATCAACATTTCAAAATCAATCTGTGTAATATGATCAAAATCATCACGGTAGCAGGAATGTAAGAGACAAATCATATGATTCTCTCAATAGGTAGAGGAAAGAATTTGACAAAATTCATCACACACTCTTTATAGAAAAAACTCTCAGCAAACTAATAATAGAAGGTTAATCCCTCACCCAGATAAAGGACATCTACCAAAATCCTTCAGTAACATCATCCTTAAAAATGAAAAGACTAGATTGGGATTGCAAGAATGGCTGCCCTCATAACCTATACTGATCATGATACTGAAAGTCAAGGACAGTAAAACAGGCAATAAAAAGAAATCAAAGGTGTGGTGGTTTGAAGCTGTAGGTACTCCAGAAAAACATGTTTTTAAATTTCATCCATTTCTGTCTGAACCCAGTGAAAATAGGACTTTTGATAAGGTTCTTCAGTTAGGGAGGGGTAGCCTACTGTAATCAGGATTGGTCTTAATCCTATTATTGGAGACTTTTTTAAGCAGAGTAAAATTCAGACAGAGAGAGAAAGTAAAGGAAGCAAGAGGCTGGACATCAGTGGAATCCGGAAGAGAAGGGAGATACCAGAAGATGCTGCCGTGTGCTTGGCCATGTGACAGAGGAGCAAGGACTGCCAGTAGCCTGCTCCAGAACACCAATCTTTGGGAAGAAAGCACTGCCTTGATGACACCTTGATTTGGACTTTCTTTAAGCCTCAAAACTGTAAGCTAATAAATTCACATTGTTTAAGCCAACCCATTTCACAGTATTTTCTTGAGCAGCCCAGAAAACTAAAACAAAACATATAAAAATTAGAAAGGAAAGAGTAAAAGTCTATTTATAGGTGACAAAATCAAGTGTAGAGACAATCCTAAGGGACCTCAAAAAAAAAAAAAAAAAAAGAGAAGAGAAACCCTCGTGGATTTAGGAAGGTCAAAGATGAAGGCAATACATAAAAATCAATTAATTATATTTCTATATTTTAAAAATGAACAATTGGAAAATTAAATTTTTAAAATATCATTACAATAGAATTAAACTCACAAAATATTAAGGGATAACTTTAACAATATATATAAAAGACCTGTACGCTCAAGTCTAAAAAATACATTGCTGAGAAAAATAAATGAAGAACTAAATAAAGAGAAATATATCTGTTCATGGATTGGGAGAGTAAACGTTGTTAAGGATATCAATTCTCCTTAAATTGATGTGTAAATTTAATGCAATCCCAGTAAAAACTCCAGCAAGCTTCTGGGTAGAAACTGACAAGTTGATACTAAATTCCATATGAAAATATATATAAACCTGAAATCATCAAATCCACTTTAGAAATGAAAAACAAAGGAGGACAAACACCCTGATTTTGTGACTTACTTTAAAGCTGTGTTAAGATAATGTGGTATTGACCTGAAGACAAACAAATAGATTAATGGAACAGAATATAGAGTCTAGAAATGACCCATACTCATAGTCAATTGATTTTTGACCATATTATCAAAAATTTTCAATAAAAATAACGAAGATTTTTCAATATGGTGCTAGGTCAACTGGTTATCTTTATGGAAAAAAAAAAAAAACACCACTAAACCTTAACCCACACCTCACACCATACAAAAATTTTTTTGAAATGGACCATATACCTAAATCTAAAAGAGAAGTCTATAAATCTTCTAGAAGAAAACACAGGAAAATATCTTAATAACATCAGTGCCGGCAAAGATAGCCAATACAAGATTTAGAAAGCACTAACCATAATAGAAGAAACTGATAAAATGGACTACATCAAAATTTTGAAAGTTTTGCTCGTCAAAAGACATTGTTAACAAAATGAATTGGCAAACGACAAACTGGGTAAAAATATTTGCAAGTCATATATCTAACAAAGCATTTATATACAATATATATGCATACACCCAAGCACACACACACACTTCCACAACTAAGTAACTAAAAAATAAACACTCCAAATTAAAAATGGGCTGAAGTGTTTAATGGCCACTTTACCAAAAGAAGTAATATGAATTAATGGTCAATAAACCCATGAAAAAGTGCTCCACATCTGAGAAAAGCGATTTAAAAACAAACGTGATACCACCACCCATCTGCTAGTACGGGTAAAATTGAAAAGTCTGACAACTCCAAAAGTTGTTGAGAAAGTAGAGTACCTAGAATTTACATATGTTGCTTGTGGAAGTATAAAATGGTACAATCCGTTTGGAAATAAATTTGACAGTTTCTCATAGAAGTAACCATACGCCTTGACTTAGTCTCCACCATTCTCCTACTGTAAGAACTGCATGTGTAACATGTTTACATTAGCTGCCTCTTCTTTAATGCTTTGCTTTAATTGATTAGAGGAAATTGTGCTGTCAATAGACCTATCCCAGGGATATTCTCTTATTCCAGATCCCAGTCCATTCCTAACACCTTTCTTGATGAAGTGCATAGAATATTTTATGAATGAATTCTGAGAAGAACCCTTCATATAATGTATGAATGTGAACACAGATATCACCTCTAAACTTCACATCAGCTGGCGCAGCATAGAAGCCGAGTAAATAAACCTACAACCCTTCTGGGAACAATGGATGGACACAGATGTGACCATGTTACAAGTCACCTTTCAACACAGATTATCTGCTCTAATGGACTGACTTGGCACTTCACATTCCCGATGCTTTCCATACTAAATCACTTAGAGCAGGGCCTTTTAAGAAAGAGTAGCTTCTCAAGTGGCTCCGGTAGATGTACTTGTCCATCACTCCTAGATTAAATGTTAGTTTAACTGATTGTTTTGCTTCTATTCATCTGACAAGAAATTATTAATTTTTGCCATTCCTGTAATTATTTCCAAAACACGTGCCTCAGAAGATGAGTTCCACAAGGTGCTCCATCCTTAAGGAATTCTGGTGTTGAATATATTTGAAAAATAGTGCCTACTACATTCCAACCCCTCTAGATCTTCATACCAAATGTTACTATATTAAATACTCTGAAAGACCCTGAATTAAAATAACTTGACTTTGTTTAATCTAGATCTTAATTATAATTATTTGACCACAGAAACCTGTCAAATAATACCTTTGAAAATCTAATGGAAGTAATAACATATATTGAGTGTGTTTGTGTGTGTGTGTGTGTGTATATATATATGTGTATATTTATATATACACATATACACATATACATATATATGCATGCCATGCCAGTAACAGTGCTGAGTTCTGTTTTACAATACTCTTACAGGGGAGTAGTATCATTTTTCCTACTTTGAAGATGAAGAAATTGAAGCTCAGAGAGGTTAAGTGGCTTTTCCAAGGTCAAGAGCTAGGATGCACAGGATTCAGCATTCAAATAATTGCAGTATAATAAGGATTCTTAGACATGCTCTGAGGAACTAACTCTGGGAAACACTGCCTTATATCAAGTAGTTCAGTCTTCTCTCTTTACACTGGCTTCTGAAGAGCAGAAGCAATTAACTACCCAGAACCAATCCACTACTATTTTTAAGTGGCTTATAACTTTGGGCCTTTGCTCTTTACTTTCTAAATTGTAATGAAACATTAAGATGAATCCTGTTTTTTCACCAGCTTTAAAAAAATGATTAAGTCCCATTGAAAAATGTACCAGCTATGGACTATCTTTGTTTTGATTTTTTCCATTTTTCATATAAATGATACAGGCTCTATGAGACACAACGATTCAGGGTGATTCTGAATAACCTGATTGCATATGTGATGTCCATCATTATCTTTCTCCAGATCATCGAAAAACATTCTTGAGAGCTTACTTCTCTGGGGTTCTGTGTTAGGTGTGACCCAAAAAGAGTTTCAGACATAGCCTGTCTTTCAAGAGCAACAGCTCACACAGGCTTTTATAATTTTTATTTATTATAGAACAATATAGTAATATCAACATGGAAATTAGTTTTTTAATTACCCCCAATCTACTACTTTAATTTCCTGTTTATATTTTTCCATGTTTACTGCCATTCCCTAATCATGAAATCATTTTACCTCATTTATAATCATATTTAAATAATATTAGTTTTAAGAAATGTAGCTTGTGGTTATAAAACTGCTTGGATATTGACACATAGTATTAAAAGGATAATTTAAAATTTTTATTTTTTTCTGAAAATAAAGATTTTATACCTTACTTAACTACTTGCATACAATTAGACGGCTGGCATTTATAGTGTTTTATTATTATAGATAATGCTGGTAAGAAAATAATGGGTGAATGATTCTCTTTATGTTAAATTATTTGTTCAGTATAAATTCTAAAAGTATCAGATCATATGCTTTGCTCATTTTTATGATTCTTTAACTCTGCCATCAGTTTTTTAAAGGGTCTCTGCAATTCTCTAACAATATGTGGCACTACCAGTTTTATTATATCATTGGTAGCTTTGAATTATTTTCTTTATTTTTCATGTTCGTAATTATTTGGTATTAAATTATGCCTCATTATCATACTCGTGGATTGTTTTTAGCTACATTTGGGCACTAAAGGCATTGAAACTATCAGAAACAATTTTCTGAGTATCTTTTCATATATAGAAACTTTCCCTCAAGATTTTTTGTTGTACATTCATTCACTGTTATGTGTCAGATCTTGTGCCAGGTGCTGGAGCTCTCTCATTCTCAATATCGTTTGTCCTTATTCACTTCAGTCTTACATTTGGAGTTGGCAGATTCATCTGCTGGGTGCATCCATTACCTTTCTGCTTCACGGTGGCTTCCTTGTCAACCTCCCCTTTGGCATTTCTAGCATGACAGACATAGCTGCGTTTGAGATCCTCGGGGGTAACTTTCTTGATGCTCAAAATTTGAATTCTGGTTTCATCTTCCGTAACAGAATAACTGATACTAGAAATAGAGGAAAGAAAATCAAAGTGTTAGGGAGACTGAAGGGCCATGTACTGTCTGAAGGACAGACAAGAAGGCAACCACAGGGCCCCTACGTAAGGGCAGACAGACCATAGATAAGCCTGGGCCCCACTGTGTTCTCTAAATTTCAACTGTTCTTTAGCATCTATATTACACATCCCAGTGTACTCATCAAATCTCAGCCATGGGCTCAAGTTATAGAACTTTCTTCTAAGTGTAATGTCTCCTGTCCTCATAAACTTCTGAGAAGGGAGGCTATGCTGGTTCAGAGATAGCTTCTGCAGTCAGGCCCACTTGGGATTGGATCCAGGCTCTGCCATTTACTAGCTATACGCTTTGGGCAATTTAAATAATCTCCCATACCTTAGGTTCCTCCCTTGTAAAAAGAGGAATGTAGCAAGTAATGACTATACAGTACATTGCATGCATTAACTGACTCAAGAATTCTGAGGATTAAGTAGGGTAAAATGTAATATATTAGAATGATGCTGGTAATGGGTAATATTTTAAAACAATTCTTAAATATTATTAGAAGGTATTATTATTATCCCATACTCAACCCACAGTAACAGCTGATGCATTTCAAGGATTCCCAAAGCTTAGATTCTGAACAGAGGTAGAATATTTTGGTCAAAATGCTGAAATCTCATGGTTACATCCTAACATATAAAAAGAGGAAACTGCACAGAGCAAGTACATTTTGTGAAAATAAATATATCAAAAGTTCAGTGAGTCAGAGATCAGGTGCTGTGATGGTTAATTCATGTCAACTTGGCCAGGTGACAATGTCTAGTTGTTCGGGAAAGCAAGCACCAGCCTGATTATTACCGTGAGGACACGTCATGGATTCATCAGTGAGTTGACTGCATCTATAGCTGATTACACCTACAATCAACTGAGGAGATTGCCATCAACAATGGCAGACATTTCATCTAATCAGTTGAAGGTCTTAAAAGGAGAAGGGATGAATTCAGCAGTCAGAAAAGAGAATGGCCATCTCCACTTCAGTCAGTCATTCTTCTCTTGGGGAATTCACTAGAATTCCCAGCTTGTGGCCTGTCATATGGAATTTGGACTTGCCCATCCCCACAACTGTGTGAGCTAACCCCTATTAAAAAAAAAAGTCTCATAATAATTACATTACATATATACATATATATACACACATTTTATATATCCTGTCCATTCTGTTTCCCTAGACAACACTGTCTAGCACAGATACTTTGGATCAAAGATCAAGATTTAAAACCCCTTAGAACTACTTTGCTCAACAGAGGTGTGGGGGGGTGGGGATGGGGGTGGACGAACAGACAAACCGACAAGACAACCTTGCCTACAGCTGAGCCCAGTATCCAGGCTCTCATTCTTTTCATTCTGTTAAGGCTTGCATTGGTTATGAGAACTTGACTAAAGGTGGTGACTGCTTTAGCTTAAGCTTACCTCTCCTGTTTTCCAGTTAACACTGAGGCAGCACATCATTTATTTGAGAAGAGAATGGTATGTATTAATCATCTACTTTGATATAAACTACTTCTCTTTTGTTTGTGGACAGCCAAAGTATGTATTACAATAACAACAAGAAAGAGCAACTTGACTTTCATGATGATGATAAGGATGGGAAGCCCAATGTTCAGAATTCCTGAAGTGATCAACAACTCTCCTTTCCCTCCAGCAACATCTTTCATCAATTCCTTTTGTAAAAATTTCTCCAATTTTAGGAAGCTCCTTCTGTGATTCTGAATATGCTCTGCTTCTCTAACCTCCAGGCCCTTGCACATGGTGTCCCTCTTACCAGGAACATTCTTCCCTTCTCTTTATCTAGCTAATTTCTACTCATCCTTTAAAGCTCAATTTAGGTACCATGTCTTCTGAGAGGCATTCTCTAACCTCACAAAACTAATTGGTATCCTCCAATGAATCCTCCCATAACATCTGATACTTCCCAGTCACTGCTTTTATCCACTATAATTCATTGTCTGTTTAATTATTGTTATTCCTCATGAACTCTACCTAGTTGGGGGCTAAGTATCTTGCAGAGTTTCTGATGCAAAGTAGGCATTTTATAATTATTGCCTGAAGTCTGAGTTTACCATTAGGAAAGAAAGCCTTTGTTTTTCAGAAGTTTAAATAGTCTAAGATCTATTTGCACATAGGTGATAAGGCATAAGGTCTTAAAACTATTTCGCATTGTAGCTGATCAACTGCTAATTTTTATTACTTGCTGCAGTGAGCCAATTACTCTCTGGAAAAGATGTGCTTCACTTCCAGAGAAATCCTTCTCCTCCAATTCTCCAAAGACCCACACTTCACTCCCTGCCAACCCCTTAAAAAGAAAAAAAGAAAAAAAAAAAAGTTTATTTACAGATAAACTGACCTAAATTATTATTTAGAATGGGATAAGTAATAATTGTTATTTTAAGGATGCGCTATATATTACCCATCCACTTTTAAAATAAAATTTAAAGGACACAGAGGAATTCAATCAATACTCACAAAATAATTTTTAATTTTTGATGTGACATACATGTTATGTATATTAAGAAAGAGAATGTGGAAGATAGGAAGAACATGCTCACCTCAAGACCATTATCTGAGTTACAAACACACAAGCCCAAATTCCAGAATTGAGAAAAAAGAATAGTACAGACACACTGATAGGCTTTCATGAATCAACAGCACAATATTGTGGCTTTTCATTCATAAAGAACTTGCACTTTATCAGCATCCAAGTGGGAATCATAAATATTTGATTCTTGCTGGTCTTAAGAAATAGAGAGCCCTGCCCTATGGACAGACTTTGAGGAAGAGTCCCATCCTAAAGACATTCTAATTCAATTTTTAACAGTCATCAGGCTGCATCTGGCCTGTGGATGGCAAGTCCAGTAATGTTGCATTGAAATGCAGTCACTAAAGACTTGAAAAACCTTGCTGATGTTTGTTAATGATAGACAAAAATGAGAACTTTTGTTTTCATTGAATAGAAAACCTCAGATGGCATTAGACGAGGGACAAGGTTAGTGAACTCCTTCCCTACCCCCATGATACCTTTCATTAATGGTTATGTCAGCAGCAGTGTCTTCAGGCTTTTTTCCATCAATGGTCCACCAAATCTCATTGCGAGAGTCCTTCAAGAAAGTAAAATAGACTCTACAAGGGATGATTAGCTCCTCTCCTAAAAAAACAAGTGAGCAAATGAAGTTAACCTATCAGTCTGCAGCCTTCATATGGCTACACTGGTTCTACTTCATGGCTAATCAGAAGTTATCAAAGTTACATGCACCTAAAATCCTTCTTAAGACTAATTCTCAAGAATTAGGTAATATACCACACTCCATCACAGAACAAACAAACAGATCAAAGAAAAGAAGACCTGCAACTTTATATAAAATTACTAGAATCACTGACCATCTTTTAAAACAACCTATGTATGTTCTAAAATAAAGTATTTGTTCAATAAGTCCCTGAATATGCCATTTTTAGCTCTAAACCTCCCAGGACTACCCTTCTCCTTTGATATTTTCCTCACCAGCAAAGGGTGACTAAGGAAAAGTCCCCATTTTGGTCCCTGGCTCAGGGAAGATGTGGCAATGCTGTCACTGAGGGGACTGACAAGACTCCATCTTGAAATGCTAAAGCTACTGGGGTTCATTCAACACACTGAAAACCAATCCACAAATAGAAAATTCTATTCTATCCTTCTGAGATGGAACATTAGGGTAAGGGGATCTCTGGATAGAAAATAATAGTAATATTAATAACAACAAAAAAAGCAGTGATAACAAACATATTCATTAAGAACTTTGTACAAGTCGCTGTACCAAATATTTATACCTATTAATGATCTTGCTTTATCTTAACAAAATCCTAAGAGGTATGTTTTAAAGTCACGTTTTACAGGAGGGAAAACTGAAGCTTAAAGACATTTAATGACATTTCTAGGTCAAATTATTAATAAGTGGCAGACCAGGACTTAACCTAGATTGACCCTATATCCCAGTTGGTCCAGGACAGTTCTGTTTTATGCCTGTTCTCCTGACTAATTATTAATATTCCATTTTCATTCTCAAAAAATGTCTGGGTTTAGATTGCAAATTATATGGTCACCTTACTTTGAGCTTAAGTTTGTCTAGGTGGTCAAACTCTGTCCTCCCTCTCAATGTATGGTTCTCATGCCTTTCCTCTCCAGTTTTCTATATCAACATGTCACCAAGGAAAATTAAAGTGGGCATGGATTTGGGAAAGTTTCTGTAACCATAATGGGATGGGTAGATGAAACACATTTAGGTGATCCATAAGAGTTTGCTCTGACAGCAGGAAAAGTTTACTGATTACTATATAAAACAATCACTAATTCTAGGAAAGGATGTCCATTTGGAATTGGCAGAACTTTAGTGTGTTCTCTGTTCTTTTGGGGGGCATATCACTATTGACAAACTTATATTAATTTGGGAGGGGCTGTTCTCCATCTATGTTGATCACTGCCTCTATAATCTTTATTAAAGCTTAAACAAATGCTCTTTTGTAAATCTAACAGAGTTTGGAGTGAATATATTATAAAGGATACGATATGGAATATATTAAAATTTTCTAAGGCTTTCAACTTAATTGTTTTGAATCATAAGAACAAAACAAATTGTGTCTTATTGGTGATTTACAATGATTTGTGTCTAGAATGAAAAATTATGAGAACTAAAAGGAGACCCAGAAAGCCATGGCAAACATCTGATGATGGAATTATGAATCAGGGTGTACTAATTTAATCAGTTGTTACCCTTTATATTTAACAGTTCTACAGTCCTACCTCCAAAATCCATTCCCTGCCCCTTCATAGCAGAGGAGAATCTTATTTTATTTCTTGTAGTTAAGAGAATCTAACTGAAAATCAGAGGCAACATAGGCATAGTTGTAATTACCTGGTTCTTTCTCATAGACCACAAAATCATTGGGTGAATGGATCTGAGGGGGCAATGCATTTTTTGGTGAGCCTGTGATAGAAAGCAAAGAACACAATGAGATGAAGTTAAATTATTGGCCTTTATTCCTCATGATACATTTCAAAGATGTGCTCTTCTGTAAAGTCTTGCCCAACTTCCTGGCTTAGTTTGTCAATTATTTTTGAGTGGGTCCATAGTTCCATTACATGCTCAATTACAGAACTTCAATCATTTAAAACAAACAAAGAAAACAAACAAAACATCTTGGGTATACTCCATGTTTTAGAACAGAATGCTTAATTAGCGTTCTTGTTCTCCAAAGCTCTTATTTGATCGACTTCCCATACTATATAAATATTAACTGCTTTCTTATCTTAATCAATAGTTTTTTTTTCCTATATATATAATTCCCTTTAACATGTCCAGAGTGTCTAGTATGGGACTTGGTTAAATAAATAAGTATTAAATGAATGACTAAGTGAATGGAAATTTGAAATCACAATTTTGAAGCCAACATGTAAGTCACCACATCTGATGTGTAGTTACAGCTGAATGTTCATGCATGGTATTGTTACTCTTCATGATGTTCAGTCTTTACAAATTTTAATAAAAATAGCAAGAAGGGGCTTTATAGCATAGTGTTTAAGAGTATGGGCTTTAACGATTAAAGAACCAGTGTTCTAATCCTGTCTTGGCCACATTTTTACCATATGACTATGGGTTTTACATAATCCATGAAAAGCCAATTTTCCCCAACTGTAAAATAAGGATAAATTCACCTCATAGGGTCATTATGAGGTTTAAATTAAACAATGTTTATAAAGCTGTTAATTAATAATTTTATATTTATTTCTAATATTCACAACTCTCCTGAAAGGTTGCCTTCGTGTCACAGTACAGATAAGGAGACTGATGCCTTCATCAAAGTCATACTGCTAATAAATGACAGTGATATAATTTTGAACACAGATATTTCTGGTACTCTTCTTCATTCCTCAAACTGCCTTAACTTCATTCATATATTATTCATTCAACCACTTGTTAGTGAATGCTTACTATGTACTTGGTGAAGACTCTGGGGATGGTACAGTGAAGAAAGAGATAAGCCCCTTTTCATTATAGAGTTTACATACTTGTATGCAATAAACTACTAAGAGCCAAAACAATATTATGGCATTTTTTTTATGTGCACCTAATAAAAATCATGCTTACCTACCACCCTTACAGTCAAAGTCCTGGTGAGATGGAAGATACGCCCATTTTCTGGATATGTAACAACACATGTGAAATTTCCATTATTTGAAAACAAGGCAGTGAGAAAACTCAACTTCATGCCTTCAGGTACTACATTACTAAAGCCCTGTACTTTGTCACAGCCCTAGAAAAAGTAAAAGAAAAAATGTTTAATATTTAGATACAAGCATAAAAAATAAACACAAATGCACACTCACATCTAATTTTGCACAGAACACATAAATACATATGCCACACTTTATACAAAATTATTTTGGTCAAGTATCTGACCATTTTTCTTCAAAGAATGAATGTAACAACTGTCTTTATGTTTTCTGCAAAAGGAAAGTTAAAATTTTGAACTGAGATATGGATTCAATAGTAAAGGCTTCCAGTCTTTAAGACCTAGTATTCAAACTCTAGGAATCCTGTATTGGTGGTAAAGCAAGGGTAAAGTTTTGAAATAATGACTAAAGGAACTTGAGCAACTGAAAGCCCTGCTACTTAGAAAATAATTTTTTTTTTCATTTTTCTCCATTTCTTCACTGATTAGATTAATTCAGAAATATTATCACTCTGACAAACTAGGCCTCAATTTAGATGTCTGTTATAGGCATTCTTGGTAACTCTGTTGAATAACTATATCAGCCTTTTCCAAACTGTTTTGTATATTTGCCTTGTTCTTCATGCCAGTTTTACAATTATTACAAACTCCAGAATCTGAAATAGAAGGAGGATTTTCTATGAGCTTTACAAGAACTTGGAATTTATTTCTGCTCCTAAATCATATTTTCATATAGCTTCGCTGATTTTTTTAAATTTGGGGATTGAAAGACCTCATTCGACATAAACAGAATCCTGTTTTGGGTCTCTCAGCCTCACTAATTGGATATATTGCTTATTTTTTTTTTCTCTAAGAAAAAATTATATGTAAACATTTACTTTTAGAAAAATTGCTTTCCTTTTAAAAATTATCTATCTATGACAGAAATATATACTTTTAACCTATACCTTAAAATTTAATTAGATTTCTGTGATCCAATAATCTGGGTATTTTAATATAAAAAATAAAATTAAAAGTACTCAGATAACAATGATTTTTAAGGAACCACATCTTGGGTGTATAACTTTGGAAAGTTTATTTAAACTGTAAAATGAGGGGTTTCAATTAGGCTATCTCTAGGGCCCTTTAGCGCTTTCAAATTCTGGGAACTTATGACTGACATCTACTTCAATTTCCAGTATTTACATTTTTAACTTTAATTCTGATATACTTTAGGTGTTCTCATTTCAATTCCTGGAGCAGGTGTTTTGAAACATGACAGTTACGCTAAGTGGCACATTTTGTAATTCTTGTTCACAGGAAATGTGTCTTTTAAGAAAAGCACTGAATTTTTACTTCATGGAGAAGAACATTACAAGGAAGCTGACATATGCTCCAGTAAGTTATTTTCTCAATATAATTCATCCTGTTTTGATACAAGGCTTTTAGACACTTGTCACATCGCAAATATTTATTTCCATACCCTTAGGTTATCATTGCAAAGTGTAAGGTCAGAAAGGTCTGTACTCTTATAATGAATTTATGTCAGCTTTAGTTTAAATCACTTCAAAATATCTGTAGGATGCCACGTGATATATGTCGCACCTTTCACTTAAATACTCCAAAGATGTTTTTTGCTCTTATTAATGCGCTTAGCTGTTCTTAAATCCCTGTGAAGTGGACAGATCAAATTTATTATGCTCTAGCTTTACAGATGGAGAAAATAAATGAGATAGACAGATAAAGAGACATTCTTCTAGATAACATAGTGCAGAGCTAAATCTGAGATCTCCAGATTGCTGATTCTCTTTCACTAGATTCTTAGACTAAGAACGAACACCTCTTCTCAGCAGGGAGTGAGTTGAGGCTGGAAAAATTATACTGAGACATACGTTTTACAGGTACTCTATTATCTCATTTGTTCCTTATTCAAACTTAGCCTGTGATATTCTTGTCCCCATTTAACAGATGAGAAGAAAACAAAGGCCTAGAAAAGTTAAATAACTGCCAATGTCACAGAGCTGGGCAGTGTCCGAGCTGGGATCTGAACCTAAATCTACCTGTTTCCAGGACCTTGCTTTTAATCCCACCCATTGTTGTCTCCCCACCCTATACTGTGGTCTTGCAACCATGTCAGGCCTGCACCCAGGCCCAGTGTTAATAGTGTGCTGTGGATGTAGCACTTAAAGAGGCTGATTCCTGCAATTACTGGGGAAATGGAAAAACACACTCTTGAGGATGAAAAGTCAGCTATTAATACTGAACTTGCCAAAAGCATTTCTTAAGAATGTGCTGAAAGGAACTTTCTGTAGCCACTTCAAAGCTATTAGACCTGTAGCATTTTTGAAAAGGAAAGCAAGGAAATATTTTTCATTCTAAGTTTGTTTGTGTGGTGGCAGTACTTCCAGAACACAACTTCAGCCTGTTGTGCCTGGTTAGTTCTCTTTTCAGTTTTGCTTCTATACATTATTCTGTTTTTTTTATCAGCATACCCATCTCTAGAGCCTTCAGCACACGCACCTGAGACATACAGAAGACTTTTATACACAATAAAAGCATAAATAAATCCTGTAAATTTTATAATGATTTTAAAATCATTTTTGGAATCTAGAAGAAAACAGATATGAACAAAGATTTGGATAGCCAAAGACTAAGAAACATGTTTCCAAATATAAGGAATGGGTTAACAGTAGATGAATTTTCCACTGTGAAGCAAACACTTGCCTGACTAGTAGACCAGTCATTCTTCTAGCTGACCCACCAGTTCCTCATTCTGAATTTTAACAGAGAAGTTAAGCAGGAGAGCAACATTTCGAACCATGCAATGGTTGCCATGACAACCTACCACAATGTATAGATGAAGAACAGCACAAGAAATGACTCTGAGATCCCCAAGTGGAAATGAATTGTGTAAGGAAGTGAGTGGAGGAGGGGCAGGGGAGGCAGGGAGGATGTCGTGACAATTGTTTCCATTCTATAAACCTACAAGGTGTAAAAAACATATGAGGACACCGACATAGAAAAGATGCAGTTCCTAACTTATAATTATTCACAGTCTTATCTCTCTCCTCCTCGTTCCCAGATCTTTAGACTCCAGGTGGTCTAATTACCACAAAGGAAAACATTCAGAATCAAGCGGTCCTAACTGTAACCTCAGTAAACCCCCACCCATCTTGGTGTAACCAAACCATCCTAATTGCAACCTCAGTAAATCGCTCACCCACAGTGATCAATACTCCCTTACTATCTTCTAGCGTTTTTCTTCCAGCCCACTCCCAGCCCTTAAAAAGCTTACTGTTCTTTTTTGCAACAAAGTTGAGTTCTACTCTCTCTTCCCTGCTATAGCAGCCACTTGAACAAAGTCATCCTTGCCTGTTTAACTTCGTTCAGTACAGTTTATTCTTTGACACCTCCTTGGAAAACTGACCTCTTTGAGAACCAGTGGGGATGGATGAGTTCCATATCTGCATGCCCTGCAACTTGCCAAATACTTGGCACATGGCAGGGGCTCAGTACATTTGTGTTGCATGACCAAAAATATGAATTATAGGAGCAAAGACAAAAGACATGGAGTTGAGAACTCAGGGTATGCATGTGATGAGAAGGACATGAGTGTATGGATTATCAGAATTAGCATGGGTGGGTGACATGATGGATAGGGGAAGTGGAAGTAGGGATACAAAGAGTTGATCTCAGATATAAGGTTTGAACAGCTGAGAATATCTACTAAAGCTTTTGCATCCAAGATTAAGTTGGTGTAAGATACACCATACTTTGTTATGTACACAATGCCCCCAAGGTTTGCCACAAAGTCTCATAACAGTTCTGTAAACCAGCCACTTCCAATGAACAGAATTAAGTCCTCCATAGTTTACATGACAAGTATTTACAATGTGACTCCTAAAGCCAGGCACAGTATTTTCAACTGGTCATACAATGGCCAGTAAAAAGAAAAATGGCCCTTATGTAATTTACTGTCCAATCTAATTCATTCAATTATTTAAACAATTCCTAAGTTCATTACACATTGGCTGTTTTGTGCTGTGTACTTGGTATTCAAGGGAAATAGAGAGTGGGTTCACTAACATGTACAGAAGAAAGAAGTACAATCATTGTAGTAACAAAAATGAGACACTAACTCAGTGCTATCAAAGTTTAGAGCAGATGATTTGCTTGGCCTGATTTGGTCTTAAGGCTTCAAAGATATTTGAATTGTGCTTTAAGTTTAAAGGATGGATCTTGGATCCTTGGAAGCCCTGAAACTATATGTCAAAGCTGCATGTATTGATGTCTATGCACATATGAAATTACACATACATAGTTCTGAAAGAAAATGACACACAATCCCCTCATACCAAAGGTTAAAAATCACTCTATAGGAAGGATAGGGAAAAGAGAGAGAGAAAGAAACAAGCCTAAGTTGTCAGATCAAATTGAAGCAAGCACTTTAAAAATTAATTCTATTACACAGACTTTGGACTAACTTACCAACATGTGTTATACCAGAAAAGAAAGCCGAGCCTGGTATTTTTCAGAAATGTGCTTTCCTGATGGCACTTTCTCAGAAAAAGAAAATATTTTTGTATTTTCTGAGAGAGAGCTATAAACAATATCTGACCAATTCTCTTTAATTTCATGTTAAAATTAGAAGTGGAAGTAATATACCATTTTTATGAGCACATTTTTTATGGGCAAATTGTTATCTACAGACTTTCTCCTTCATTCTGCTAAATGGCAGTTGAGAGCATTTTAGCAGGTGACATGAATATAACATCCAAAACTACAAATAAAGTGGTTCCTCTGATCCTCAATGAGAGGGGAGATACTGCCTTTTCTTTCATAAATGTCTCTGGAAAATAAACTTCAAATATCTCCTTAACAAAGAAAAAAGGAATTAACCTAGCAGTATGGAAGGTAGGATAGCTTGTCACATATTAAAGCTCAGGTCTACGAGTGAAATTTAATAACAACAACAACAACAAAGGACCATACTCACCTGTGTCTTTACTGTTAGGTATTTGGAGGTCCCTATAAGTAAATAAACAGGCAGTCTCTCATTTTTATACATTGCCTTTCAGAAGTTCTTTTATAAGCTGACTCTTTGAAATTTAGTAAATCACTTACAAACTGGTTTGTTTTCCAGGCTAGTTACAAAACCTGGTTCATTCAACAAACGTTACTGAGCATCCAATTAACAAAGTAAGAATATTCATTGCACATTGTTTGAAATAGTGAAAAATGAGAAAGCTTAAATATATACCAAAAGAAGAATGGATAAAATTGATACAATGACGTACTATATAGCATTTTAAGTGAATGAACTATAGATACATGTAATTATATGGATGAATCTCAAAAACTAATGTCATCTGAGGTGGGGGAGGATTTATAAGGACCTATAAAACAATGGAAGTGCTTTTTATATCCTGTACTTTAACAATGAATAATTAGCATTTGCTACCAGAGCAGGTGGAACCACCCACATTTAAAGATATGTAAAAACTCAAAGATGGAATGTTGGAAACTTTAAGGTCTTTATCATAGAGGTAGAGAAACTGAGATAAGGGAAGAGATCTCAAGATTGCAAAGATATCAAGACAAGTTTAAAAGACTCAAATTCACGGTCCAAATCCACTGTTTAGTACCCTGAGAAGATCTCCAGAAGTCCTAGAATTCAGCTGCTTCATCTCGCTAGAACAAAGGAAACTGAAGGAGAACTGATGTAGAAGGCCCAAGATACCTAGGAGGATGCTTGGGAAAGACTGTAGAAGATATAAAACAGAAAGCAATGTCAGAACTGTTACACAGCCATCGTGGAATGCAGCTATTAAAAAACCCTGATTTTGTTCCCAAGATGGGGGAACTCAAGCTTTAAGGGTCAGTGAATTACCCAAAAGTAGAGAAACAAAAAGCAATACACCACACATCGATAGCAACCTCTTCATATTCAGAGACTAAAACAACTGGTGGGTTTCTGGTTGTCCTTTCCAGTGACTTACACATAGCTGGATATCATCTCCCATGGAGATGGTTTCACCTCCATAACTTTTTTCCTCAGTTTCCTTCCCAGATTTTCTGCCTCCATTCACCCCATGATCATTCTCCCCAGATTTAAATGTAGCCTTCTCTTCTCATTTTATTCAGTCTTAAGGGCTTCAACTACAATGTACATGCTTCCAATTCTCTGTCTCCATCTTAGATTACTCTCCTAAGTTGCAGACCCATATACATGTAGCCTCAACCTGTTGCTCGCTGCCGCCTAGATGCCTCACTGACACCTCAAATTTAACATGACATTACCTAAATCCATTGCTTACCCCCTAACTTGCTCCTCCTCCTCCACTATTTCATCCCTTGGTTAATGGCCCCACCATTCATCCAGAAATCTGGGAATCATTGGAGATACAGAGATGGAGATGGCATAACGTTGCGTTCAAGAAACAGTCCCTACATGCATAGGCTATGTGCATGTAAATCTCTCTCTCATGTTAAAACTATCAGTTTCTCTTTATCATTCACGGGGAACTTAAAATTCCACATTTGAATAAGAATAAGAATTCTTCTTTGTCTGTATTAAATTAACTCCTTTGAGGCTACACAGGGCAAGGTATATATCTCATTCATCACTGTATTCTCCAAAGCCTTTTGAACTTAGTTGATCTTCAACAAGTATATGTTTAACATATTCATGATAAATGACTATAAAACAATAAAGGCAGTGAAAAGTGGCATTGAAACAGGCATAAATAAACTGCTATGGGAGTTTATATGAGGGAAAAATTACTTCCAGTTGGAGGAAACAGGGACCATTTCATACAGGTAGTAGAATTTTATCTATTCTAAAAAAAGAATTGTTTTTAGACACAGAAGAATAAAGAGGGAGATCAGAATGGGATATAGAGAGGAAATTTCAGGTAGGGGGAATGCATGGAGAAAGTGGGGAGAAGGAAAATGATAGAGTACGTAGGGGAATAAAACTAACTTCTTTTTGTCCAGACCATTCAAAATATAAAATAACAGGGTAGGGTTTGAGGTGAGAGAACTTGATTGTCAGGTAGATAGATGAACACTTTTTTTTTAACTGGAATATAGATTACAATGATTGAGGTAAAATTGTTAATATTTTTCTTTTTAATCACCTTTTATATTTTTGACTCCTATGAAAAATTTCAATCATAGAGAGAAGCTACAATGACTCTCCATATTCATACCTATATCTTATTTCATCTATACCTACTCACTACACATCAAGATGATTTTGAAACAAATCACTGATATCATATAATTTCATTGGTACATATTTTTGTGTATGTTTCTGAAAAGAGGACTCTCTGAGAGCATAACTATAGAACCATTATCACAGTTTAAAAAGTAACAATGATTCATTGATATGCCAGTGTTCTGTGTTCAGATTCCCCTGATTTTCTCAAAACTTGCTTTATAGCTCATTTGAATGAAACATGATTCAAATAAAATACATATAATGCAATTGATTGTTATCTCTTAAAACAGTCTCTATCTTTTCCCAGTCAAAAATAAAACAGATACAGAAAACCACTCAAAAAATGTACAAGTTAATGAATTATTCTAAGTTAAACATTCTTGTAATCACTACAGGTCTGGAAGTGGAATTTTGCTCAGCCACCACTGAAGGCCTTCCACACGCCCTGTGCCAATCACAGCTCCTTTACTCCCACAGAGCAACCACTATCTGTACTTTCATAGCATAATCACTTCCTTGTTTTCATTTACAATTTTATCACCTATATGTGCATCCCTAGACACTATAATCTCACCTACCTTTTTTCAATGTATTTTTAATGTTTCTTTTAATCTATATATTCCTGCTCCATGCATTTCTTTTTCTTACAGTTTATCTGTTAAAGAACCCAGGACACTTGGCCTATAAAGTGTCCCACAGTCTGGATTTTATCCATTGCAAACTCATTACACATTTCAATATATTCCTCTATTCTCTACATTTCCTGCAAAATAGAAGCAAGATCCAGAGGCATGATCAGATTCAGGTTTAATCCCTTTGGTGAGATTATGGGTAATACTATGTTCTTTCATCAGAAGGAAATTAATGCCTGGCTATTTCTCTTCTTGTGATCTTAGCAGTCATTGATGCTTAAGGCTTAGATTTACTAATTCCTTGCAGATTGCAAAGTGATGATATTCTGTAATTTTTTTTTCATTTATTTGTAGGAATATTTTATAAAAAAGACACTTTACACTATTTCATTACACAATGGTACATTCCATATAGGAAAGCAGAATGATACTCGATTTTTTCCCTTTACTTACTGGTTTTCAAGATAATAAATTTGATTGCCTATCATTGTTCAAATGTGATCAATTACATTTTTAAAATGTAATTATGAATTTATGGATTGAAACTTATTTCATGAGATTCAACTCATTGCAATTCTTATTCTTACTGAAGTTCAAATTGTTCCTTCTTTGGCTATTGAGACTCTTCAAGTTGGCTTCTAAGTTAGTTATGTTCCTAATAAACATTCAGAACTCACTTGCTAACTAATGACAAAATGTTCCAGATCCATCTTGACCTAGAATCATCCATTTCTCCAAGAAACCCAAGTTTCATTTAGTAGGAAACGGTTATTTCAAGACCATAACCTGAGCACAAGGGGATGGTCACTGGTAACATAACAGGTTGGTCATTGTTTATAGATGTTTTCAGCTAGAGAAAATATATAAAATGTGGTACTGATACATTTTTATATATTTATGTATCTATTATATATTTATCTATATATTATATATATTTATATGAGCTTTACTATATACATTTAATATACTGATATGGAATAAAATATTCTTTTCTAAGATAAAAACCCCTCAAAGACTCATATTAATACCTCCATTCAAATATAGGACTACAGGAGTTTTACTTAGACTCTTCTATACTAAATTTGTATCTCCTTTCTTCCACTCAGAAAATCTTGGCTATCAAGAAAATAGGTAATTAATATCCCATAATTACTCATTTTCTTTATTCCACCTAACACACAGAACTCTCAGAAAAGCCATACGAATACCACAACTACCAATATAATTTACTGAGAACAGCTAATTTCTTTTTCCTGAGTGGACTCTGCCCTCAGAGCCTAGAGCTATTACATGCAATACTATTTCCTTTTTAACTTTTATTTAGTCTTAGTTTTACAAATAACTGTACATTTAATGCTCATCACCAGTCCTTACATTGAAGTCACACTAGTCGTTTTTTGATTGTCTGAATCTTGCTTTCTAGTAGATTCCTCAGAATGAGTTCATGGAGTTTTTAAATGTTGACAACTTTGGACTCAAAAGTATGTTTTTCTGAATGTAAAATATTTGGCTCACACTTAATATTCCTTATTATTCCTTAAATATCTTATGTATGTTATTTCATTTTCTTCACACACAAAGCATTATTGCTGAAAATCTGATTATATTCTAATTTTTTTATAACTGATAAAGTTCTTTTGTCTAGAATCCCAAAGTGTTTTTCTTTCTTTCTTTTTTATTCTAGTAATTTTACTTTAACAGGTCTTGATGTTGGTGTTCTGGGTCAATAGTCTCAGGTATGCAAGCACTTATTCAATATGAAGCTTTAATTTTTGTGTGTGTAATTTAAAGAATGCTTTGTTGAATTACAACTTTTAGTATTTGATTCATGCTCTTGCTTTGATCTTCTTCAGGGAATTCTGGTATCTCTGTGAGGAATTGTCTATGCCTATCTTCAGATTTGTCATTCTCTTAAAACTTTGTGTCTTTTTCTTCATCTATGACTTCATCTCCTTCATTTATATTCTTTCTTCATATCCTCACCTTCCTCATTTACTTTTAACATCTTACTATGAAAGAAATTCACATATAAAGTTTGAAAGAAAGTGATGATACTGTGAGATATTGATTGTATAATTTGGATGGAATATATGATAAATGAATATATCTCAATAAAATCTGCATACACAAAAAAAGTTTGAAAGAATTTTTCATGAACACCCATATACTTACCACCTAGAATCTACACTTAATATCTTGCTGTAATTGATTTATCATATTTCTATCCATCTTCCCTCTATTCATACATGAATTCACATTATTTTTTGATACATTCCAAAATAAATGACAGGCATCAAGATAGCTTTCTCCTAAACACTTTTTGCGTATCATTAACTAGAACTCAATATCTGTTTATGGTTCTATTTTTCTTTTGTCATAAAATTTACATATAATTAAATGCACTAATCTTAACTGTACCAACAGCTGATATTGACAAGTGAACACTAAGTATCGCTCAACCCTCTGTCCAGACATAGAATATATTATCACTCCTGAACATTCTTAGTCAAACCAGCAGAAGCCACTATTAAGATTTTTTTCTACCATAGGTTAGCATTTGCTGTGTCCAGATTATGGTATGTCTTGAACATATCATACAAATTTGGAAACAATGTTTACCTGCAATATTTTGATATACTGTTAAAAATATCAATTATGTCAAAGTGACTGATAGTGTTCATACTTTTTATGATTTACTGAATCATTTGCCCGGATATTCTATCAATTGCTAAGAATTATATGTTAAAATTTTTCAACTACCATTGTGAAATTGCCTATATTGTCTATTTCTTTCTTTAATTCTGTCAACTCTTGCTTCCCAAATTTTGAAGCTGTGTTATTAAGCATATGCAAATTTATTATTGTAATGTCTTCCTGATGAATTGACCCTTGTATTATGAAATGTGCCTCTTTACCTCTGGTAAAAGCCATGGTGTTAAAGTTTATTTTATTTGATATTGGTATAACCACTCTGAAGTTTTCGTGTTTATTCATCATTTTTATTTTTAAAATGTTTCTCCCTTTAACATTCTATTATTCTTCAGGTATTACGTATTGTGCTTATTTGCTGTTATGCTCCTCTTACTTTAGCTTTATTACATAATTTCTGAAATTTCTAATTTTTATTTATGTTATTCTTTCACATATTGTACCATTTTCTTAATGCTGTTTAGCTCATTTTTGAAATAGTAGGTTACAATAATGCTTCTGACATGCTTTCTTTTTCCGTTGAGATGTTATTCTGCTTCTTGTTCTCCTTTTTTCCTAAAACTTTGAATGGAGTTTCATCTTGCTACATTTTGTAGTAAATTTTTATATGAAACTGTTTTTTTTTTTTTTTTTTTAACTTTAGAATACGGTAGGATTTTCTAAATACACAAAGCTTCAAAGGTATGATGGCTTGGTCTTAAGATTTCTCGAATCTGTTCCTCTCCTTCAATTTTAGCCAGTCCTTCTCTTTCCTTCCTCTATATTTTCCTGATCTTGCTTAGTTTTCATTCCACTCCAAGCAGTGTCTCCATAATGTAATGTTTGTTTCCAGAGGTCCTAAGTGCTAGATCTGCTCCCATCTCTTCAGAACTTCTTATCATGGGCCTCTTGAACTGCTAATTTCAGCTGTTGTTCTCAAATTGGCCCACCATACTTTCAGTGAATTCCTGTTGGCTATTTTGGGGTTCTCCTGTTCTCAAGTCTGCCAGAAACCCCGTTATCTACAGACAATGACACAATATGGGTCTTACGGCTGTTGGTGGTTTGTTTCACTCACTTTATGGAAAGTAGTTCTCAGGATATCCTGTCACTGAATTTTGTTGTGAATGTTGTCCAGGGGTTTCTGGCTTTGTTTTATGTGGAGACTCGAAGAGATTAAAAACTATGCTACTTCTACAAGTACCAACTTCTAACACATTCCCTTTTAATTTAACACTTGCCAAATCCCTCAGATGTGAGAGACCATATGGAATGGGGACCAAGTGAAGGTAAATAAGAAAACACACACAAGTAATAAAATGCAGTACTGAATAACCAAGGATTTGAAGGTCACCAGATGAATTAGCAGCTCTGATTTTGCAGTGAGTAGAAGTGGGCAGCATTTCTCAAAAGGTGTTTCATAGAAAATTAATAAAGATAAGATAGTTCTGACATTCCAGTGAATGTAACTTCACAAACGGCAAATTGAGGCAAAGTGCTCTTCTACTCCTTCCTTTAAAGTGGTACAAGTGAGAAAGCAGTGAAAGATTTCTATAACATTATTAAGAAAGGAATCAGAAGATCTGAGGAGAAAAATCCCAGTTTCTACATTTAACTCAACAATCAGGTATTATCATTTTAGACAGGGTAAGATGTCCTCTGGTTCACTTACCTTATACCAGGTGACGGTTGGTTTGACACTGGAAGGAAAAAATCCATCTACATTTGGACAAGTGATCTTCTGAACATTATATTCCAAATACAGTCTATTCACTGGGTGTTTCATGGGAGAATTGAAGCATTTGTCTTTTTGAACAACTTCCAGGGGAAATGCAACTTTGCTGCAATATGTGGCATTCCTGAAAAGAGAAGTACACAAATGAATGTTCAGCCTCATTTGATTTGGTGTAATATAACAACCACATTAAAACTAGCTAAGTAAAGTTCTGAAACTCAATTTATATGTATAAGTTCATATCATGCAAGAATTAAGTGGGTTATGAAGGTATTTCCCATACCAATTGACACCACAGAATTTTTAAAGATCCACAATTAGCTTCTATTAATGTACAAAAATATTTGTATTTTAAGTTATGTTCCTATATATTCTTATATAGCTAAGGTATGTTCCTATATATTCCTATTTTTCTATATCCATACCTATATAGTCATTTCATACTGAAACATTCTGAGTAATACTCAGTGCTGGTAAGTCTATCATTAGAATGGCATATTTACTCATTGCTGATAATGGCATAAACTACCTTTTGAAAAGAAATATGTTTCCAGAATCATAAAATGTAAAAAAGGCTTACCATTGACCTAGTCATCCTATTTCTAGAAATTTTTTTAAATGATAGAAGCATGGAAAAGGGGGAATATAGAGAGAGCACATGATCAAAAATATCCATCACAATGCTATCTCAGGAAAGAAAACACTGGAATCAATAGGAAAGTCTACCACAAGGAAATCCGTAAGGAAAATTATGGTATAATTATTCAAAGTTGTAAATATCTATTAAAATTGAACAATTATGTCTTCTGGGGAAAAATTTTTTTTTTTTTTCCTTTCTAATCTTCATGCTTTTTATTTATTTTTCCTGCCTTATTGTGTTGGGCAGGTCCTTTAGTCCAATAATCTTAAGGGGCAAGTACTCAGTGTTTTAACATTTGGTATCTGTAGGTTTTTCAGGAAAGTCCTTTATCAAATTGTTGAAGTTCCCTGGAATATTACTTTGCTTAGAGTTTTTATGATGAATGGATACTGAACTTTGTCTAATGCCTTTTCTGTTTTTATTGAAATGATATGATTTCTCTCCTTTATTTTGTTAATGCATTGAATTACATTTATTTTTGAATATTTATCCCAATCTCATGTTTTCAAGATAAAACCCATTTGGTCATGATATATTATCATTTTTATATATAATCCGGTTACATTTCTTAATTAAAAAAATTATGTATGAAGTGCAAAAGTAAATTAAAAAAATAATTAAACACATAAAACTTCTTAGTTTAACTGGGAATACCATTATGTTATAAAGTCGCACAGTTCAATCCCTTTGTCTGAAGGGCTCTCCTTCCCCCACCACACACCTTTCACACAGAGGTCTTCTGTGTTTTCCTCCACTCACCTTTACTCACCCCATATCTAAATTGCCTCTAATTCTCTGAGGGACTTGGACTCTTCCTTGAATTTATCATAGTACAAAATTATATATTTGTATCATGATTTATGAATATCTAGGTGTAAGTTCCACAAGGAACTTGCATGTTTTGCTTATTATTATGTTCCTTTCATCTAATATAGTGTCTACAACTTTCAGTAGGTGTTGAGTAAATACTTGTTAAATGAATGGAGTGGATATAAAACTTCTGTCTACACACAGGCAAATAAAAAAGGGAACAGCATAATTCTTAAGAATAACTGATTTTTTCAGAGTTAAGGAATAATAGGCCACTCACTTTTCATCCTTTTTGGTAGCAGACATTCAATGACTCATAAATGAAGATTAAATACAATGGAAGGAGTGGGGAATGCATTCCTCAAGAAGTGGGGAGGGGTGGTCTTTAAATAAAGATCACTTGTGACTATGGAAGGAAGGAAGTGAGGGGAGTGACACGGTTGATTTCTGCCTACATATAAGAAAACACCTACTAGGTGGAAAAAGGATTCTATAGGTGGAATTTGTAGATGGTAAATTTTTAGGTTAATGCAAAGACGCATTAAAAAAGGGATTTTAAAAAAGGGATGAAAAGGAGTTGGACTGACCTTTTCAGCTCCAAAAGTCAAAAAGAATCTGGATGTCATAATAGAGATACTGAGGCAGGAATACAAGTAGTAAAATATGAAGGATGAACATAACTCTATGGCATTAAAGACACTCAGGCTTCTGATTCCACATAGTTCAGTTTAAGGTTTTTAGAAATCACCTCAGGACAATGAGAAACTTTTGGTGCCTCCAACGAATAAGTAGATATGCTCTACTTCCTGCTCTGCTCTTGCCTAGGGAATTAGACGCCTCCAGAAGAAGTAGGAAGTTAACCAGATTCTAGCATCAGAGCAAAGGAGCAAATAAACAAGGCTCCACTCTTAGACAATGTTGATACGCTTAACGGTCTGAAAAGGAATCACCTATGGAAAAATGTTCCCGGGGTAGCAACCATTTTCTCTCCACCTCCTCCAGCCCACCTCACTTAACCTACTGAGGTGAAGTGTAACTCTTTCTAAATGCCTCCTTCCCACCCTACCTTCACAGCTAATGCACTGTCTAATGAAAACCCAGGGACTAAAGAACAAAGAGAAAGTCTCTGCTGAGAGTCAGGCTACCTTAACATGCAGGTATAGTTGCCTGTGTCGTTGAGGAGGATGGGCCGGAACCAGAGCACATCTTTCTCCTTACGAGTGCGGTTCTCAGGGAGGCGGAAGTTTATTGGTTCCTCAAGGTCTCGATCCTGCCCAGTCCAATACCAGATCAGAGTAAGGCCAGCTGAATGGGCTGTGCTGTAGTTAAATTTCAAAAAGTGCTCAAAGAGTGGGCACTTGATGCGAGCTGGCTCATTTTCAAACACTTGGATTTGCCTCATGGTATCTAGTCCCCAGTCATCGCAGCGTTCTGGAACAATCAAAAAGAAAGAAGGGCAGATGAGTCACCTTACAATTAAAGGCCTCCAGAGAAAACACCTTCTCCTCAGGATGCCCAGTCTCTCGCAGGATACCCTTCCCTAGGCATCTTTAGTAGCCCCCCCTCTAATAATGGCACGTGCCTGTGCCTGTGGTGTGAAGAAATGACTTCCCCCCTTTCCTTTATTGTTCTTTTCGTATTCACTCCCGGAAAAGGTTTGATCTGATAGCTTGACCCTGTTGAACCCTACAAGGTACAAGGGAGTGCTCTTTCATCTGCTTTTTAACATTTTTCTACAGTTTCTCCAAATGAAAAGAGAACCCTCAGGTAGATGGGTGACAATTCTTCCCAGGTCTCCTGATTTTTGCTGTAGACACAAACTACCTAACAGAAATATAATGCATGCCATGTGTGTTATTTTAAATGTCCTAGTAGCCACATTAAAAAAAAAATTAAAAAGCAGGTGAAATTAATTTTAATAATAAATTTTATGAAACCAATATATCCAAAATTATCAAAATATATTAATGAGCTATTTTACAGTTTTTTGTTTCATTTTTGTACAAAATCTTCAAAAGTCGTGTATTTTATATTATAGCACATCCCATCTTGGGCCAGCCACATGTGTCTTATCTGCCTGGACAGTGGGACCACAGCCCACAAGAAGTCAGGAGGTCTCCCTGATACCCACAGGGGAGCAGAAGTGCTAGAATTTCAATGATTCAGACACAACTAAAATTTGTAATGATTTTTAGAATTTATTTTTTATTATACAAAGTAATCACTGGTATATTCATTTAAAAATAATAATTACTTCTTTTTTTAAGAGTGTTATCTGGGTGGAGAGCTCAAGATTTCAGCATATGAAGTCAGGACAGAGGCCAGGAGTGACAGAGTCCTGCAAGCCCCACAGCAATTATCTTAAAATAGTTTTCTTTTTGCTTGCATCCCTTCACATACATACATATGTGCATGTATGTATTTTAGCTATGTAATCTTTCTTACATTTAAGTTGACATCTAAAATTTTTCATCCTAAGTATAATAATTGGAAAGGATATATTTAGGGATGTATTTTAAGTAATGGCCATTAAAAATAAAATAGTTACATAACTCTTAATTATATTCAGTGGAGTAGAGATTTGCCACATACCAATACCCACCTAAAAATATGTAAAGAAGCTTTCTTTTAATGGTTGGGAATTCTATGTTCTTTTTCTCCTTTAACTTGTATCAATTCCTCTATCTCCACACACAATATTACTTTAATGGAATGTATTCTTAGGTTGATATGGTTTTTTGTTTGTTTTTCATCATTTTATTCTTCTGTGCAATATATAACATTCTAAGTGTTAAATTTTTTTTCCTTCTGTCATGAATTTTATTATGCATATCAGTAAACATAATTTAAATAATATATATTTTCCATGTTTCATAAGTAAGTATAAAATGTAAAATTTTATTGGAAATGTATCTCTTAATGATCTAGATGGGCTGTTTTTGAATGAGAACAGAGGTATTAATTCAAAATTTTTGATATATACATATATATACACATACATCATATGGCATAGTATATATAAGCACTTAGGAAATCTGTTTATATAGAGGAACAAAAGGAATTTGGTTATAGCAGGTTCACTCAATTCTTTAAATTTCTGAGCTAGCATAGAAAATTAATTTTAATGCTTTCTCACTTGATAACTCTGGAACACCAACTTTGTAAAAATACCTCTAATTCTCACTTGTCCTGGCATCAACACCCTTTCAATTTGATGCTATCAGGTGGAGTCTCTGTCTCCACTTCTTGAATCAGAGTTGTCCTTTGCAGTACATTTGCCAACGAAACACAGAAAAAGTGATGGCGCATCTGTTCCAAGCCTGGAAGTGAAAAGGCCTTTGAGGGATTTTGCTTTTTTTCTTGAAGCTCTGCTACTACCATGAGAACAAGTGCAATAAAGCCTACTAGTAAATAAAAGACCATATGGAGGAGAGCTGAAGTAAGCACCCCAGTCCATGGCTGACGCACCCCCAGAAGTACAGCTCTCTGGCCTTTCCACCACTGACCAAAGATGCAAGACTCAGCCCAGCCTAGAGCAGCTGAGCCAAGTAAACTTCTCTTAGCAGAAGTGCCCAAGCAACACATAAACTCATGAGCAAAAATACATGTGTAATAAATAAAACATAAATGTCAATGACGTTTGTGGTTTTATATATTAGACAACATTATTGTAGTGGTAGATATGTAATAGAATAACTAAATTAGGACTACTTTAATTTTTATAAAAGCACAGAATTTGAAGATTTCTGAATTGCTAAAGGGTCTGTTACCTTAGTAAGTCTCTGGGAAATTTGACAAACTGGCTTTTCCAAGACCCAACAAATAACTGTTTATAATTGCAATACTTTCATTTAGAGGTACCTTTTTAAACCCAACATTTGGATAAAGGATTGGAAAGATCAAAATATTGTTCACATCAATACACACATGCCAATACAATAATTTTTGGTAAAATATTTACCTTATCATTCTTTATACATATTTTTAATAAAACTGCTCATTCAGTTTATGGAAAATAATAAGAGATTTTCAGGTAAATACGGCTGATTGCATATATGCATGAAATTACATTCCTTTCTGAAATTCCACTAAAACTATAGTTAATTTTCAAGACATAATCCTAAATAACATCAAAAATGGGAGAGAATATAATAGCAACATCAAAATTGTCATGGTAACTGGCTTAGCAGATACAAAAAGACAAATCCTAAATTAGCAGGGGAAAGCTGGAACACAAACCAATCAATCTGCAATGCAAAATTCAGAAAAGGCCCAGGAACTGGCAGGATTAGGATAGAGTCATTAGTGCTGTTCACCCAATTTTCTGAGTTTTCATGTGACTTAATTTGGCCAATAAAATGAAATGAGTTTCACTAGCAGCAGGTATTTTAAGCGCTAAGGTGTATGTTACCTTGCTCCTTTTCACCTGCCTTGGTAAATATGAAAACACAGAGATTGGGGGAGACTCCCTCACTGTAGATGACATAACAGCCGAGCTTTGCTATTTTAAAACACAGAGAATTGGGGTTTGTTTCTTACCCATACCAATAATCTATCCTATGCTGGCAGATATAATAAGGTTCCTTAAAACTGAGTACATGGGAAGAGTGGTAAAATATGGAGGATTAGTTGAAAGTTATATTAAAAGGTTGCATCCCTAGTTCCAATTATATTCTCTTAGTACTGAGCAACTTTCCCTGTTTAGCTCCAAGAAGGATGGCAGCCAGACCTTTACCCCCTGGCAGGAGAATGAAAGAATTTTGACCAGCTAAACAAGAGAGACCTAACAATCTTAATACTGGAGGCTCTTTAACAAATTGTACAGCCAAATCATACAACAGAAAGGCTCAAAGTCAACAGCCTCATACTCATATTTAGAACTTTTAATCAGTTTCTTAATTGTTTCTTCTTAAATTGGGCCGATAACCAAGAAGGCAGCTGAGAAAACTCTCTACCATGAAAGGGAAACTCCAAATAAACAAAGTAAAAGAAACTTGGAGAAAACCAAGATTACTAAAGGAAAAGAAACTTAGAAATTAAAAAAAACTATCATTATCATCCTCAGAGATATTAAAAACTCATTGCATCCATGAAGCAAGAACAGTATGTTATAACAAAAGAATTAATCAAAGAAAAAACTGAAATTTTAAAAATATTATTGCATAAAGCAAAAACTCAATAGAAGATTTGTATGGAAGTTAAAGCCAAGGATTTTCCATTTAAAATGTTGAGTAAAATGTAAAAGAAAAAAAAAGGACAAGAAAGTTAGAAGACCAATCCAGGAATTCCAACATCTCTATAACAGGATCCCCAAAAGAAAAATATATATACATATAGAAAGAAGAAAATTCTCAAATAGTTCAGAGACAAAGATTCCAGAACTGAAGTACATAACCTTATAAATAAATAGGACCCTGTCAATTGCCCAGAACAATGGTTGAAAATGGACTTACATCACAAACACATTTTCAAAAATTGTAAAGAAAAAGGAAATTTGATAACCTACCAGGGAGTAAAAAAGGAAAACAAAATAAAGGTCACATACAAAATAGCAAGAATCAGAATGGCTTTGGGCTCCTCAAAAACAAGACAACAAAGCAACAAATTTGAAGGGAAATTATTTCCAATCTTGAATTGAAACCCAATCAAACTATCAACCAAGCTGAAGATAAGTTTTCAGATAAAGACTCAATTTTAATTCCATATGCTTTTTATCAGGAAGGTGCTGGGGGATTTGCTCCACCAAAATGAGAGAAGAAAACAAGAAGGAGGAAGACAGGGGATCCAGGAATAGGGGATCACATATAAGAGAAAAGAAGGGAGCCCCAGAAGGACAGTGAAGGAGATCCCAGGATGACAGCTGTAATAACAGGCTTAGCAATGAATCAGTATTGATAGACAGAGAATGGAAAAAGGAAATATGAAAAAGCAAGGCAATTAATAACTTCAAAAATAAGTGCAACATAATCAGAGTTCATTAATATATGAAAACATTAATTAAATGATTATTGATGTAATCAAATATTATAATAGTATTATGTAGAGAGGAATGGAGAGGGAAAGCCAAGGGGATCGCAGTTTAAAAGAGATAATCTTCATTTATTATAATAAAATAGTAATAAGATAATGCCTAGAATTGATTAAATGAAAAACAGCAGTATACACATAATGGCTAGCACAGATGGGAAATGGCAGATGAAATAAATGAAATATTCAATAGGGGCAGAAATAATATAATTACTTTCGTATGAGCTTTTTAATATATCAGACTTTTTAAAACCCTCTGTGCTTTGATTTGATTTCCTTGATTTGACTTGCTCATGATTTGCTTTGATAATAATTAAAATAATGATGACAAAGGAAGACAGGAAGGTAGGAAAGAAGGAAGGAAGGAGGGAGGAAAAGGAGAGAAGGAGGGAGAGAGGGAGGGAGGAAGGAAGGAAGAAAGGAAGGAAGGAAGGAGGGAAGGAGGGAGGGAGGAAGGAGGGAGGGAAGGAAGGAGGGAGAGAGAAAGGAAATATCCACCATGTAATCTAATTGGCAAAGCTATCCTTATCAGACACACTTTGTTAGAAAAAGCCTTGCTCTCATTTTTAAATTCCAAAACTTATATTAAAATGCACCAGGAGGACAGTCATTTCATATTTTAATTTTAAGTTATATAACTTAAAGAGAGAAGAGACAGACAGACAGTGGTACAGCAGAGGAACCTGGAACTTAACCAAATTAAAGTTTGTTGTCTGGATGAAGTAAGGTGTCATTTCCTTCTGAATTTCATAAAGACATTCTTTATGCTATTCTCAAAAGCATTACCTTCAAGAAGTCTGCACTCTTTGACCAAAATTGGGTGATGATAGAAGCAAGACCATTAAATCAAAATTATCATCATACCTGCAAACATACTCTACAATATATCTGAATTCAGATCACCCCAACTCGGGCCAAAAGACCCTAGTTCTGAAGTCATGACTCACTCGTAACAAGGACACTGGTAAACTGGAGAGGACGACGAAGCCCTGCTCAGGGGTTAACAGTGTCATGGTTGATTAAGGGAGGCTTTCCAACACCAGTACTTCAATTTGTCACTTTATTTGGCCCGTAGAGGTCTTTGTAGCCCTGAATGATGATCAACAGTAAGATAGAGGATGAGTGGCAGGTAGATTTTTCTCTTAAAAAATGGGAAAATAGTGATTATGAAAGGGATAGATATGGAAAAGGGAAGCTTGCATGACATCATAACCACAAGCATGTACTCAGGCAGACCAATTTAGGAGGAAGTGTGCAATGGATTTTTGTGGCTCACAAAGGCAGACTGTGGCAGCGACTGGCCAGAAGCTCATTAATTCTGTTTTCTCTTCTTTGGCATATACAGAAAACTACATATTCGTAGCAATTGGGTTGGAGCCATGTGATTGGGTTGTGGCCAGAAACGCTCTATAAACTAAAAGCCCCTACATATTTGGTGCTCCCTCTTCCCCTTATATGGAGACCCCAAAGGCCATGTTTTGAAAATGATAGCATCACAAGATGGAAGGAGCCTGCATCCCTGCCACTGCACTGAACAGAACTGTTCAGGACAGCCATCTGACTTTCAAGGGGCTGTGACATGAATGAAAAATAAAACATTATTGTGTTAAGTCACAGAGGTTTAGGGGATATTTTTATAGTAGCTAGTATTGCCTATTTTGACTAATAAAGGAAGTCAGAATTTTCCTTTTGTAACATAAATTAAATCAAGAGCAGACTTTTTTCAAGTAGCATTTGTTAAAGGTCTTTACAAACCAAAATTTAAATACAGATCAAATCACCAAGATTTTTGGTAAATTCTATAGACTTAATATCTTTTCAATAAAATTAAATATAATCCATTTTAAAAGGAAAAGGAAATAATTGTACCTGCTATTATCTCCCTCAGAGAATGTTTTTTGGGCCAAATAGATGTGTCTATAAAGTGAACTGGGCTCCTTTGCAATAGGCACTGAAAACATATGTATTAATATTCATAAACATTAGCAAGAATGGTACTACTATTGAGCTTTTTGTTTGGGGCATCTCCCTATTTGAAATTAATTCTGTGAGTTTTAAGTTTCTCTAGCTCGCCACCTGAGGGTATTTTGTCAGGGCTTTCTGAATTATTCAATGAACAAATAAAAATAAAATCTATGGCAATGGGCTGGAGTGTCATGTAATACCAAATTAATTATATGATTCACTGCAGGCACCAGCCGAAGAAAAGACTGGGGAGAAGCTGTTATGCAAATAGATTTGTCTTTAATAACAGCAAAGGGAATTTAGCAAATTACTGGCACAGTGAATTACATTTTTTTTTAAAATGCCCCTTCTTATCCAGTTTACTCCACAGTGGAAATCTGCTCTAAATTGGCCCCTCAACATGGGGAACCACAAAGCCATCATTTCCCTCAGCCAAAGGATTTCTTAAGACTGGTGCTGGGTGGCACGGAGGACTAACGGAAATGTGCAAAGCCTGGCAAAGCCAAGTCACTGGAAAATACAACCCACGCTCCTGACATCAATTAGCATTTATATAGTGGGGTATACATTTTAACTAATTAATCTCACTACACCCTCTTGGGCTTTCATGCCCATTCCCACATTACATGCCAGGAAACGGAGACAGAGAGATTAATTGACTTACTTTTGCCTGAGTGGTAGCACAAACAAAAGCTGCCTGAACATAGATCTCGGACGCTTGTCTCAAATCTATGCATTCAGAGCAGGGTATTTCCCACAGAAAAGCTATTCATGTATTTGTCTGTATTAAATATTTACCATGAACATACTGTGAGCAAGGTGCTGTGTTGTTTGTTAGGGTAGAGAGACATGGAGATATAAAAAGTCAGAAAGCTCAGGTATAGAAAAGAAAGAGAGAAAGACCTGAATTTTGGAAGAACGAACGTGGAATTATATTCCATATGCTGTTATGGCCACATCCCACTTACCTGCCATATGACCTTAAACAGAACTACTCTCCTCTCTTATTTGCATTTCCACATGTGTAACATGTCTATCTATTTTATAGTGTTTGTGGGAGAATTACAGGTCTCAGTACATGATAGGAGCTCAGTAATATTAGCTGAATCTGCATGATAAATCTGAATGGGTTCTTGCCATCAAGAAATTAACAATCTTTGAAGAAGAAAGACCATCAACACAAAATTAGTGAAACTAAAATACCTAATGAAGTGAGCCAGCAATTATAACAGGCTTCTAAGGCAGTGCATAACAATATTATATTAAGTATAGTATAGCATTAGTATGGTACAGTATTATAAAAAGGGATCAAGGTAGAGGTAGTGGTCCTGAGACTGAGTTGAAAACAGAACCAGTCGCCTTTTACATTCCAAACTGAAACCCAGTGCAAATGGGGCCACCTAAAAAATTGTCCCATCAGCATTTTCTAGTGGTTGTTGCTAAGTGTGAGGTCAGGAGACTAAGTCAAACAGAGCAGCTGGTTTTAAATTCCTTTGCTAGATTTGTGTAATTTTGTTTTTACTAATGGTATGCATGCTGTTCAAGAAATATTAGCCTTGGATTGTGTTCCAGAGAGGATCGAAGATGTGAGCAAACAGATGAGGTTGGCTGGCTACATTGAAGAAGAGGCATGAAGACAAAAAGTAAATCAACAAGTTAAGCATGGCCAAGTTTCTGAGGCAAGATATACAAGTGCCAGAGACTAAACATTAGCAGGAGCCCTGATAGAGGAGGCATGCTGCACAGAGCTCGAATGGTGGGGAGAACACAAAAGGGTCAAAGGCAGGCTTTGACTTATTGGGTTTATTCATCCATTTTGAAAATATTTACAGAGCATGCTATCATGTGCCTAATACTAATGTATATGCTTGGGATGCATTAGTGAACAAAACAGACAAAGGTCTCTGGGAGCTTTCCTTCTAACACAACTCTTATTTCTCCTGAATGACAATAAACAGTAAAAAATATATGAAAAGTATATATTATATAGTATGGTATGAGGTGTCAAACCAATGGACTTATATTCCATATGCTGTTATGGCCATATCCCACTTACCTGCCATATGACCTTGGACAGAACTATTCTCCTCTCTTATTTGCATCTCCACATGTGTAACATGTCTATATGATAGGAACTCAGTAATATAAGCAGAATCTGCACGATAAATCTGAATGGGTTCTTGCCATCAAGAAGTTAACAAAGAGAACCTGATAAGAGGAATCATGAATGTATGTGAAGTGGTAGCATGGGGGAGGAGAGAAGTGGGAATATGCAATTTTCAAGAGGATTGCTCAGAATTGACTTTACAACTAATGAAGAGCCTCAAACATTATGAACCTCAGTTTCCACATCCAGAAAATGAAGCTCATAATCTGAGTCTAGTTATAAGAACTGAATCAGCCTGGGATATAAAGTACTATATAAACTTCAAAATTCTGTATACATATGGCTTACAATTCATCTACAGACTGTCATTTACTATGTGACCTTTGAAAAACCCTTTGCTCTCTCAAGGTCTATGGCAGAGGCTGCAAGACATGCCCCAATTGCCATGTTCCCCCTCTCCCCTTCCTCTAGAGTATGGGGATTTTTAGGTAGGCACATTACCATCTAGAAGAAAGGTCAATATTCCCAGCCTTCCACTCAGCTGGGGGTGGTCGGTTGACTAAGTTCTGGCCAATGGAATATGTGTGACATTGTCATGTAGTAGATTCTGTCTTAGGAGACAACTGGTTCTACGATCCTGCTGCCATCCCATTTCTTCCATCCTTCTTCTTGGAACATGGATGTGATGGCTGGAGCGACATCATGGACTGTAAGTATAAAGGCTACATCCTAGAGATAGTGGAATGTGAAACTGGAAGAAGGTGGGACCCTGAATAATTTATGAAGCTGCCTTACTAACTTAGAAGTTTCGACTTCTAAATTTTACATGAGAAACAGATTATTTTTTTAAAACAATTGTCAACTCAAAGTGTGGCCCATGACCCACAGTGTCACGAGCATCCCTTCGGAGCTTAAGAGAACTGCAGACTCTCAGGTCCTACCCGACCTACTGAATCAGAATCTGCATTTTAACAAGATCTTCAGGTGATTCCTACGTACAGAAAAGTTGGTGAAACATTGGTTAAAACATTTTGAGTCCCCTTATTCGCAGCTGAAATCAACCTGACAGCAATATCTTCTTTCATCTGTTAAAATTAGTTGGTGGTTGAACTATTTCTGTGATTGTATTCTCCCCATGAGTCTGTTTCTTTGATTAATAGTTACCTTTAAAAATAATTGTTTTTTTTCCCCTCAGTAGGGAAAAGCATTAAAATTATCTGGATTTTTTTTCTAGCATGTTCTATAATAAATCACCTGCTAACTCCTTCAAAAAAAATCTTCAAACTCCACTTACCTAGAGAGTGATTTACAGTGGAAAAAGTATTATTAAAACTTAGGTATTTTTTATTCAGGGAAGACCTCCTCAATCAAAAGTCTAGAAAATGTTTCTGAGGACTTCTATTTGTCACCTAAGCCATCAAAAGAAAAAAAAAACAAGTTAGGGGTGGGGAAGGAAGAGCTGGAATGGCTGTTAGCACCCATCATTCATTCTCATGTTGCTTGGACAGTTCAACAAAACTCAGCTAATATCTCAGCAGAAGGCTTTCCTGGGCCAGGTAATTAGACACATCTTACTCCCGCCAAAAAAAAAGGAGTTTTCTTGACTGAGTAATTCGAAGAACATAGGAAATAGCCCTGGGCAGATAATAAGGTTTGCCAGATAAGAAAAGAATGCTAAATTCAGAAAGAGCCTGGGGAGAGAAACTAACAACTCACAGCCATCAGTTTTGCAAGGGTTGCTGGAGTTTACTCCCGGAACAAGTGTTATCTCTAATAGTGTCCTACTCCTAAATCAACTGAAGTGGCAGGGCTGGCTAGTTATAAGAGTGTGGAACAAGTCATTACCAGGCAAACATGAGGAGTTTCTCCTATTATGAAACAAAGGAAAAATGAAAAGTGAAAAAGGAAAGTGAACCCAAGTGAACCCCCACACATGAAAACAACCAAACCCATGAAGGATGAATTCAGAACATATACCAGGGTAGGTGATACTTAGAGTTACAAAATCAAATCACCTTAAAGATGACTTCAAGTTGGGGATCTTCCAGAGCCTAACCATTATTACAGAAACAGCACCCCAAGATCTCTGAAAAGCTTGGTTTTCATTCAATACCTGCCATTCTAAGCTGCCAACTCGGAGTCTGTGAACACAAGCGTCACTGTCACATAGAGGACTTGAGTAAAGCCCTGGGTTCACTAGAGAATTTTAGAGTTCTAGAGAAGCTGCTGAAGTTCTCCAGGCTTTTTTCCTGGTCTCCATCAAATCATGACACAACTGGTCCTTTGGAGCATCAACAAAAAGGCCACTAATCATCCTGTGCTTATGGCCAATAACAGTCCAGTCACTACCCCTCCTGCTGCTGTGCATAATAAAGAAAAATATGGGATAGCATCATCTAATAGCCACATAGAAAAGGCTCTGTACCTCTCATAACAGTGGCAGCAGGGGTCAGCAGGCCAAAGAATGGATTCTGGGTGTGCTCCTCTGTACCATGGCTCCATTATATTCTTTTAAAAAAAAATTACTGTAATGAGCATCTTCATGCAGCTGAAGGGAATGATTTTCTTTACAGGGCTGTTGTGACAATAAATAAACTTGTCTTATGTCAAGTGTGACATAGTATATTGGGAAAATTCTAGGCAGTCATTAGCTGGTTTTGTTTTCCTTTCCCCTTAAGCAATCTTTCCTAACCCATGATTAAGATGTAAAGTTCCAATTGCTATTCTCATATAATAATCAAGCAGCCTTCACTCTCATTATTTTCATTATTACATAATATTTATCTGGGATCCTAAGTTTGCTAAGGGATATGGACAATATGCAGGAAAAATATAATTTCTGCCTTCAAATTTCCATTCAAGAAACAGTCAGGATTGTAAGTAAAGGTGTTTCATACATTATTGTAGAATCTCAAAACACCTGGGATTTAGATATGATGGTAGCCTCCAGTTCATGTAGAATAGTCGGTAGTACCCCCATTCCACAGATGAAGTGAATGAGGCTAAGAGAGGACCAAAGTGAGGTCCAAGAGACAGGCCAACAATAAATGATAGAGGTAGGGAGGGAACAAATCAAGTCTCATATTCCTAAATTACTTCTCCTACAAAGTACACAAAGGTTGTCTTTGGAGTTTGACAGTCTCAAATCAAATCTTTGTTCTGCTACTTTCTAGCCATTTGACTTTGGGCAAGTAAATTAAATACGCACATCTGTAAAAGACCGGCTTGAAGAGTAAATGAGAAAACACTTACAAAGTGTTTAGCAGAGAGCTGTATGCATAGTCTTCACTAGTTTTTAATATTACATTATCTCCCTCCCTCTCCTTCTCAATTCCAAACTAAGTATAGCCAATTCCAAATTGAGTATGGTCCAACAAATGTTGCTCACTTTTCACCTATGGGGACTAACTCAAAGTGTTTGAGAGTGTTGGACAAGAATGTTTTAAAAGCATTCAGGGCAACTCTCTCATTTTACAAATAGGATAACTGAGCCTAGAGAGGTAACTTGATGAATGACTCAGGGTTCACTATGGCCAAGAATAGAATCATTTCTTTTCATACCAAATCCCATGTTCTTTCTATTGTACCATCCCAGTAAAATACATATTCAAAATACATATTCTGGACAGACATCCCAGCTGGTATTGGAAATGTAAATAGAATAGTACAATAGTATATTCCTCTTCTACATGAAGGATGAAATAGGCAAAGAAAGAAACTCGGGAAGATTGAAACAGATTATGTAAATAGCGGGTCAATGAAGACACCTTGGCACGTGCTCCATGTTAGTCAAGCTGTACCATTATTATTCTCACTCCTCTCTGTTTATAGGTGAAGAAGCTGATGTACAGTTCTCGTCCCTGAAGCTGCAAGCAAGCTGGGTGGCAATGCTGCCCATAGGCTGACATCTGGAGAGACGGATCCTGTACCTCAGTTTCCTCATGTGTAATAGTCCATGAAACTAATAAAACTCTGTACACTTATTGTTAGGAGTAAAAGAGATCATACATGAAAATACCACATGGTCTCTCGGGCACAGTAAGCACTTAATAAATTTTAGCTACAATTATTATCTCAATTTTACAGATGAGGAAAATTGGAACTTAGAAAAAGAAAGGCAATAGAGAAAGTGAATTTTTTTATTTCATTTTACAGGAGTCAGAGACAGAAAACCCAAAATTAAGATTCAAGTCCTAAAATGTAGAAAGCAGGCTAAGAATGGACTCACTTTTTACTTAGATATGAATGGACTCACTTCTTAGCAAAACAAACATAGCTCAGCAAACTCATTTTTCTTTTCCCACTCAACAGCATGATGGAAATTTAAAGCTTTCCAAATACTCAACCATCCCCATGTCTCACTTCCCAGTCAGAGGGCAAGGGAGGCTTGTTCAGTGAAAGCGCATTGGGTGCCTTCAACTTTCAATTATGATTCCCCCGCCTCGAGATTTGTAGCCATATTCTATGCTCAACTACAAAGTCAAAGGAAAGAACATCTTGTGAACCTTGCCAGCAACCTCCCCAGCAATTTTCAGGAAACTGCCTGGAGTAAAAGGGAGCTTGAGATCTTCATCACCTGCCGGAGAGAGATGCAACCTGCAGTCTCACCACCGTGTTTAAGAGGCATTACCATGAAATGCCAGTGCAGTCTTATTCAATTTTAATAATGTGTCAAGCATGTAGATTTTTCTTGAAGGCTGGTAGTGACAAGCAGACAACAGAGACTGTGAGAGAAAATAGGGTGAAGGAAGCATCAAAAGCTGAGCGCATGAGCAATGGTGGTTTAGAGAAATATCTGGCAGTGAGGATGGAGTGGTAGGAAGATTCAAGAGGTAGGGGTTCTCAGTGGTTGGGGTTTCAGGGGTCACTCACCTACAGAAATGTGTCAGCTCCCAAGAGAAGGAATGGAGTTTGAGGAAGACAAAATGCCACGATGAAATCTTGGTCAGAGTTTTTGTAAATCTAAGTCACCTATAATTCACCACACATCTTAGAAAATCACTGCAGATTAGAGATGGAAGAGGTCCTTAAAAACCATTCAGTCTCCCCCACACAGTGTACAGATTATATGCTGAAACCAGAGTGGGGAAAGAATACCTGAGGTTACAGATTGGGTTAGTGGCAGTGTCAGGATGAAAAACCCAAGCTTCCAGATTCTTAAGTTGTTTGCCCCATATCACACATTGTTTCTGTATAGAAAAACCAACTACAAAAGAGAGTTTACATTATGTTTGTATCAGTCTTTGTTTTTTTTTTCTCCTGGTAAATCAGAGGCTGAATTTTTATACCTAAATTTACTTTCAGCTTCTTGAATCACTTGTCTTAAAATTGAGAACACTTGCCTCATATATTTATTATGAAAGAAAAAGCAGAAACTACAAATCAACTTCTCTGAACTCCGGAGCTCTTAAAAAGAAGAAAGCAAAACAAAGGAGAAATGCACTCTTCAAATACGAAGAAAGCAAACACTGTAGAAAAGTCAAATTTGGAATGTCTTACATAATATCCCTGTTGTTGTCAGAGCCCATTTCACAGGATGCACACACACTCTCTCCATTCACACTTACCAGTGGCTATACCACCAATGTTCTGTCACTGAAGATAACTAGAATAATTACCAGAAAATAGAAAAAGAACAAAGAAAAAGAAAAATAGATGCTAGATCCAGGGAGAAGGCCTGCAGTTTACACTAAGAGGGCTTTTAGGATTTATTACAATTATAACTGCCCACGTATATATCCCCAGTGTGTGTGAGCGCACATACATGTGTGTGTGTGTGTTTCCAGATATATATTCCATGGCAAAAATGTCAAGTCCAGGACACTTGTATCTGGAGACTTTTAGCCTCTCAATGTTGCGGTTTCGTCTAACGAAGAAATTGATAAGGTGGTTGCTTAGAAAGATGTAACAAAGCTTTTTATTTCTACACTCTTTGAAGTAGGAAAATGTTTCAAATTCATCATTTTGGACTTACTGCTTTCTCCCCACCACCACATATCATCAAAGATCATAAATCCACAATTGTTAACAGAATACAGCAGAATTTACAGTTTATATAGAAGTTTCAGACATATTACATTCTTTAATAACAGAAATATGGAGTGTTGCCCCATTTTGGGGTTTGGAAAAAGGTTCAGAAGGTGATTTGGGGAGCTCACAGAGTTATCAGACAGCAGAGTCTTTTTATTTGAGAGCCAGCTGCCTCTCCACTGACCCTCTCAGCCTCTATGGTTATCATCCTCACCCTTTTGATTTCTAGTTTGTAACGTTTTTGTAGAATTCCTTCCCTCAAACACTCCTCACTTCGATTCTTTATGCTAACAAACCTCTCAAATCATGTTCTTTCCTTCTGTCTTATAACAAACAACTAGCTACTGATCCTTTCTTTGCCTATAGGCAGATCACTTTAAACTTCCTTCCCATGAAATACAGTTCCTGAGGTACATCATGTAGTATTCTCTATAGAGAACAATGACAGAAGATCAGGGGACTCACTTTCTTGTCCTAACTCTACCTTTAGAATTATAACTACATCATCCGATATTGAATGCTTTCCATACACCAGGTATCAAGTACTTAATATTTATTTTCTCTTATAGTCCTCATAAAAAACTCTTTTAGATAAGCTTTATCACTGTCCCCATTTAATAAATTAGGATCATGAGGCTTAGATAAGATAAGGAATATCCACAGATTATACTGCAAATGAGTAGAAGAGAAGGATTCTAACACAAATTTGCCTCATTTTAGAATGGAAGCTCTAATTCTTACTGTGCAAAGTAACCTCCCTTCTCTGGGTCATGGTTTTCTTACCTGTAATACATAAAAGTAGAATCAGAGCGTCTCTAATCTCTTCCATCTCTATAATATGATGTGTTTATAATCAATGTGAATTTCATGAGTATTTTCTAGAATGAATCCTAAAAATACAAAACCCAAATTTGTTTTTCAGGGACAAAGGGGAGAACAGGTTGGGTACTACTTAGTACAAAGTGGAACATTCTGAGTGAGTATCTTTAATAAAGAGCAAAAAATCCTTGATTAGAGGCCCGCATCTTCAGAAGGCACATGGCACAGCCAAGAGACAGTGAATTCGTGTCATTATCTAGTCCTGTTTCCAATGGTGACTACAAAGCTAACTTCATGCCCAACTTTCCCTCATAACACCCACTTTTAAGAAAGAGAGAAGTAAGAAATGTCAGCCTGTCCTCAAAGGCTGCTCGCTCAGGCATTAGCTCCTTCTTTCTTATTAAGCACAGTCAAGCATGACTCAGCGCCTCCATCAACTGTCCAGGAAGGAAAACATTTCCTGCTGGTAGAAAATCACCTTAAGCAGAACAATGGGAGGCATTTAAGGTAGACAATTAGAGACAGGTTGCTTTTTACTCAAAACTAAATCACCCTTTCCCTACCCTTGGCAGAAAAGCACAGTCACAGTAAATAGGGAAATAGCCCTTCATTTGCTTAGAACCCGTCAGATGCCCTGTCACCTCCAGTTACAACTATCAGCCACTCAGACACTTCCTCCGTCTGGGTCACAAAGCAAGGTGAACCACGGGTTATGGCACGTCCTTCAATCAATAAGCCTTTCTCAGGGAGAATCTGTTGCATACAACAGTTTATAATAGGCACCAATGGGGGAAATAAGACAAATAAGACATGGTCTCTGCTCTCAAAGACCTCATCATCTAGAGAGGGTGGACAGACAGGCTGACAATTAACCACAATTGTCAAAATGGAGTAAATGCTAAAAAGGAAATACATGCAGCATTTCATAAGAGGGCAGTAGAAGTTCTTAATTCTGACTGTAGGAGGAAGAGTTCAAATAAGCCTTCACGGCACAGCTGGATCTGACTTAAGCCTGAAAAAGAATAGAACGTGCACGGACAGACACAAGGGAAGGAGCCCAGGCTGATGGAACCCTGTAAGCAAAGCCACAGAGAGAAGGAGGGAGCCGTGGGGAGTCAGCCAGTCCCTCAATCCAAGTGGAGTGATTTGATTTAGGACAGTCTGAGAATGGTAGACCAGGGTCACACAGGTTAAGAAATTCTGACCTTATCATGGTAGCTGCTGGGGGCTACTGATGGTGCTGGAAGAATGAAGTGTTAACAGATAAAGATAACCATAAACAGAAATAAAGGGTGGTCTGGGATATATATGTTTGTGCTTGAGGCTGAGTTCCAGAGAAGCATCTGATGGGTCTCACACGGGTGCAATGTGCAACACATCAAGGATGGGATTTCTTTATCCTCTTCTTATCTGTCTTTACTTATAGAAACCACAAATGAAGACAAAGGAGACAATTACAGCAATCTAGGAAGGGAGAATGGGGGCAGTGACACTAATTACTTCTGAAGTGAATGGATAAACTGTGAGATATCCATGCAAGGGAATACTACTCAGCAACAAGGAGTGAACCTCTGATACAACTAATGATATGTATGTGTCTTGAATGCATTATGCTGAGTGAAGAAAAGCTTGTCCTGTATATATGTGACAGTCTGGAAAAGGCAAACTTATAGGAACAGAAAACAGTCCGGTGGGCCAGGGCTTAGGGGTGAGGAAGGGTTGACTGCACAATAGCAGCAGAAGAGAAACTTCAGGGTTAATGATTCCAAACAAAAGCGAGGGATTCTCTGTCTGATGCACATAACAGCCAGTCATGACACTGGGCTTTCAAACACAGAAAGAGTTTATTGCTACACGAAGCAGGAGATCAGATGGCTTATTGGCCCAAAAATCTGTCTCTCCAGAGTCTAAGGAGTTCAGGATTTTTATGGATTCAAACAAGGGGAGATGGAGTTGTTACCACTACAATATAAAGCATAAACAGGACTGAGACCAGGCTAGAACAACCGTTACAAAAGTATAAACAGGGCTGAGACTAGTTGAATTTCAGCAATTTCAGGTATTAACTTTTGGCTATTCCATAATATAGAAAGAAAAAATATCTATATAATGACTCTGTAATCATCATTTGTTAATTCTTAATTTCTCAGTTACAGTAATAGAATTTTTCTGTACAGTGATTGTGTCAGTTTTTACACAGCTGTATGCATTTGACAATATTCACAGAATTTATAGAGCAAAAAAAATTGAATTTTACTGCATATGAATTAAAAAGTGAATAAAAATTTAAAAAAAAAAAAGGTCAGGAATTTAACAGTAAAAATCAAACCAAATAATTCCTACTTCTTGATTAGAGATTTACCTTTCCTTTAACATCTTGGAGAGAGGAAGCATCCAGTCATAGACTTTTCCCACCCATCTCCAGCAGTCATATGGCAGTAATCTTTCAAGGCATAATACATACACTATCCCTTTAGAAAGGCTTTCTAGATGCTTGCAGCTTAAAGCAATTTCTCTCACTTCTAAAATTCTACACCATAGGAGTTTCTCTGTACCTCTCTCATGACACTAACCACTTTCTGCCTCATGTAACTGTTATTGAGGTTATGGCTGTTCCCTGCTAGAGCTCAAGCACACGACTTGGGTCCTGTTCACCTAACACAGTACTTGGCACATGGAGTTTGACTGCCATTTGTTTCTAAATGGGCTGGAATAAAGAAGCTGACAGGGAAAAGCAGAGATCAATAACTGCAATGAGATAAATGTCTATGCTTCCTCAGAACGTGCTGACATATGTCTCATGATCTCCCATACAAAATGATCTCATAACTAAAGTAAAGAATGAAATTTTATTTATTTATTATATCTATCCATTCATTTACCAAGTATTTACTGAGCACTTACTAAGTGCAAAGCCTTCGGCTAGGCACTAAGGACACAGAAGTGAATAAAACTGTGCTCATGGAACATCCATTCAAGAGATGGCAGGCATTAAATAACTAATTAATTAAATAATGGCTATTGAAATGGGCACCATCAGAAACAAATGCAGGGTGATACAAAAAGGTATATTTCAGGGATCTTACGGAGTTTGAGCTGTCCTGACTGGGGAAGGGGAATGTTCCCTGAGGAATTAACTTGTGCGCTAAGTGCTTTAGAATGCAGGGAATGAGGGGCAAAGTTGAGAGAGGCTGAGCCTTAGAATGGAAAGGACACAGTGTATGTGAATATCTCAAACGGTCCCAGGATTCTTCATTTCTGAGAGCAAAAAGGCTCTGGATTATGAAGAGGGTGAACAGACAGGTAGGGACCTGAAGACACAGGGCTTGCACACCACTGTAAGGAATTGAAATTTTATTCTAAGAATAATGGGATTATAATTCAAGACTTTTCATGACAGGAGACACATGATCTAATCTAACTTTTAAAATAGGTAATATGGGTTACTGTGTGAAGAATGGATTGCAGGGATTGAGAGAGGAGGTGTAGCAGCCAGTTATGAAGATGTGTAGAAGAGTCTTAAGAAGAGCTAAGGTGGACTGATGAAAAGTCCAAAGTAAAAGAAAGGCAAGGTGGTTCAGGAGCTCTTGAACCTGAAATTTATAGCTACAGTTGTGGAATCCTAAGGTGTCTGAGCCTGCAGGAACTAAACAATTTTACAGATGGGGAAACACAGATCCAGAGAAGTTAAGTACCTTGCCCAAGGTCACCCAGCAAATTAGCAACAGGACTTAATCTCGAGATTTTTTTATGTTCCTTGTATAATTTTTCATTTATACTGTTTCCCATTTAAATTTGATCCCCACTTTGTTCATTGTTAAAGCAAACACAACAGCGGTGCCATCTATGAGTCACGGTGAGTAACAGAGACCCTCAGACATTCAGATATAAAACACAGGAGATTGTAAGCAGCTTGAAGAAAGGAACAGGACCTATTTTGTTCAGCATTATATCCCAATGGATACAATGGGTCATTGAAAACATCTCAGTAAATGACCTTTGAATGAATACATAAATCTTCTTTTACCTTCATTTTGCAATTATATTGAGGAATACAATTGAAAAACATAGAAGTCTCAACTGATTGTCAACAAAGCCAAAGTAAGTAGCAGAGAAACATGAGACCACAAACTGATTTTAAAGCAACTGGTTTCAAACAATATCTTATTACCTGACTCTGAATTCTTAGAAAATTGATAAGTAAATAAGCACCTAGAGCTCATGAAAACAATTCTGGGCAAGTTAAATCACACTTGTGAACAAGTAACCACCTTCAAAAGGCAAAATCTCTGTCTTAATCTTATGATACAGATGACCAGCTGGGGTTTACCCATCTGCCAAGTGTGTGGTGTCAATTTCCAAGCTCATTCAACTGAGCTTCTGCTTCCTCACTTGCCTTTGCTGGTTACAGATAACTTTCAAATACGTTATGGCTTTGGCTCTCCATAATAATTCTGCAAAGTAAGCAAGGCTGATATTCGCATTTTCACTTTATAGATAAGGACACCAAGAGTCACTTAGAAAAAGAGTTGACCTGAGTCCAGGATTTTTTCCTCTTCATTACATATTGTGAATTACCTGGAACATTTTCTAACCCAGGACATTTTCTAAACAACCAGAGCAAAGATCTAAATTTGTTGCACTAACAAAATTGGAAGTGCTTAGATTCTACTCTAATGGATCAAGAATTAAAGGGCCGAGTCATGGGAATTCACCACAATCTCTTCTTTTTGAAGCAATGCATTTTAACATAAAGAGTCATTCTGTAAAAGGGCTGTGGTACAGTGCCCACACTGAGATGAACCTGTTATTTCAGTATTTCTAAAACTCATTTGCTATGTTGCAGCTACTTTGGAAAACAGTTTGGCAGTTCTTTAAAAGGTTAAACATAGAGTTAAAATATGACCTGGGAATTCCACTCCTATGCAACTAAAGAGAAATGGAAACATATGCTCACATAAAACTTGTACATGAATGTTCAATATAATGATAATGTAAACTGTGGCACATATTGTAAGTCCAAAACTGCATATGTTTATTGCATGGAGAAATGAAGGAATGCAGACAGAATGAAGGAATAAGTATTCATTTAACACATGTATAATCATGCCTATGGATAATGAAAGGTTGACAGCTGGCCCAGTGCATCTGCAGTACAGATTTCTTTAAAAACAATAACGGAAGAATCCCAGAAAGCTGCCTGTAATCAATAGAAATGTTTAAGTGAGCAGATAAAGTAGGTACATAGGTACTTTTGGGGCTAAGTATCCATTACTGGCAAACTTTGAAGTGGGAAATTAGGGGTTCACTGATTTCAGCTTCCAAATATTTGATGAATATTATTTATTTTCTTGACATTACATTCCGAACAAACATACAAATACAAGCCTTGTTACACTGCAGGAATATTAACAATGGTATCTCTTTTTTCACAAAGCTTTTAATTTACTAGTCTAGCAAGGTCATTTCATAAATGTTGAAATTGTCTCTGTGCTGAAAAAGTTATTAACATCCTAATTTACAGGTAAAAACAAAGAGCCAGTGCTTATACCATATCTATCATAAGTGTCCTTTCTTTACCATGCCTAGGACTCCAACAAGTCTTCATTTTTACTTCCAAAAACTATGATTACTTTTTATTTCTAATCATTAGGATAATTAGATTGTAATACAGCCCAAAAATACACAATATTATTTTTAAAAGGGAGAGGGAATAAATGTACACACAATTCTACTTTCTAAAGATAATCACTGTTAAGATTTGGGTGTATATTCTAGCAAAGGTTTCCTCAATATAGGCACACACGTGCTCACACATACTGTGCTGGTAAAAGAGCTTAGGGGTGGGGCTGGTTTATAGCATTTGTTCACCCCTTTCTGTAGTCAAATAATCCCACCACGGCCAATTTCAAACTACCAACAATTTAACAACTGGCTTGCAAAATCCCTGAAAATATAGCAATTTGCTCCCAGCAATATATATATTTATATATATATTTTATATATATATATATATATATATTTTTTTTTTTTCCTTTACCAGACCTGCAGCTTTGCAACCTACTTTTAAACAGAAACTTTTATCACAAACTCAATTCCAGGTCAACAAATATAAATGTATATTGTGTTTTTAATGGCTCCATAGTATTCCATTTTATTGACATAATTAAAGCATCCTTTATCAAAGGAAATTTGTTGTTTCTAATGTTTCCCCTTTTTAATAACTCTATGAAAAGTATAGTTGGGAATACATTGTAATGCATTTCTCTGATTATTTCCTTAGGATTCGTGTGTGGAAAGATCATTACAAGGTCCAAGGGAAGCACTTGGTGGGATCTTCGGAATAAAGAGCCAAAGTGCCTCCTGCATAATTCTCACCCACACTCATGTCAGGGTGCCCTGACCAATACTAGGGAGGTTGTTCTCCTTAATCTTTGCTAAGCTGATGGGTGAAAATTGGCATCTCATTGTTGGCTTAATTTGCATTTATTTACATATACACAAGTTTGAGCTTCTTTTTAGTATGACCAATTTGTTTTTATCTTTTGTAAACTGCCAGACCTGCCAGTTTCAAATTTTTGCCCGTTTTTCCACACAGTATACTTTATATTTGAAAGCTTTCATTTGCATACAATAATAGCTCCTTGTGTTCTCATGACATTAATCCTTAGTCAAATACCTAAATTTTCCCAATTTTTCATTTGTCCTTTAACTTCATTTATCATATTCTGATGATATTCTAATTTTGTCAATCCCTATGTAGGAAAACATATCAAACTTTCTTTTATTGGCCCCTACCTTTGATGGCAGATCTGAAAAGGCCTTCTCCATCCTAATGTTATAAAAATGTTTACATATATTTTCTTCTAGTATTTTCATGGTTTAATTTACTTTTTACATTTAAATATTTAATTTCACTGAGATTTGTTTTGGGGTAAGGCATAAAATAAGAATCTAACTTATTTTTTAAGGAAGTATCCAATTGTCCTAGAATTTAAATACATCTTTCCCACTGACTTTGATGCTACTCTTTGGATGCCAGGGGCAGAGGTGGCTTTCTTTCTTTTCTGGATTCCTGTTTTCACTTCAGTTTTGGCCTCTGGGAATTTCTTATCAATTCAGTCACTCATTTTAAAGACAGTTACTTTTAAATGCAGCATTTCTAACTGCTTTACAGCAAAATGGATGTTTAGGGGACCTTGTCCACCATCCTGAGAGAAACCGAAATCTTCTCCAATCTATTCCCTACTAGCATGATCATTTAAAAACTTACCTGGATAATGTCAGTGACCTGCACAAATCACCTCAAAGACCTCCCATTGCAATGAAGGAAAACAGAACAACACCCTCAATATGCACTGGACCCTGCCACCTCTTCCTCCTCATCTCATGCCACTTTCTTCCTAGTCTCCAAAGCTCCTACATTGTTGGGGACGATTAAGGTAGCATGTATAAAATCCACCCTCAGTGATGCCGGAGATATGCAACATGACCGCTAGGGCTGATGCAATAGCGGCTTAAGTTGCCCTCAGCCTTCTATGGAAGTAATAGCCGTTCGGGCCTAAGATTTGCGCCTAGAGTGCTAGCTTTACTACCTGCCTTCTACCCCAGCAACAGTAGCCACCAATCCTGTGCTAGCCTTACATCTGCCATCCGCCCTAGCAACAGCAGCAGCCAATCCTAGGCCGCCACCCGTTCGTACTAGTCACTCCCTCTACCTTAGGGTATATATACCCTGCCTCTTCAATAAAGTTTTGCAGCTTGATCAGAAACCTGTCTTGCTGTTGTTCTTCGTGTCTCTTGTCCCATACCATTCTTCCCTCGCAGGAGCTGGAGCCTCGGTTGATTGTCCCGCGGGCCGGGACACTACATTGGCACCATGATCCTCTGGCTTTAGGGCCTTGCACATGCTTCCCACTGCCTCTTCCCACTACTTTGCATATAGGTGTCTCAGTCTCATCTTCAAGTCCCATAGATGTCCATCTTCTCAGATAAACCTTCCCTAACCAACCTATCTGGTGTATTAGCCCATTACATTCCATTATCAACATAATGACCCCTACTGATAACCTTCACAGAACTTAAAAAATAATAAAATAAAATGTGTTTATTTACTTATTTTCTTCAGTCCCTCTCCTCCTGCCAAGACTGTAAGCTCCAAGGGGGCAGAGAGAATTTCTGTCTTGCTTACCAATATAGGCAAGCACAGCATCTCAAACCTACCACTAGACTGCAAATGAATGAATCCAAAATGTCTTATGTGTCTGTACATTCCCTATGGTACAAAGCTTTGTACATTACAGGTGCCCAGGAAACAAATGCTGAGTCGAATTTCATATCTTGTCATGAAGGACCGGTTGGCCTGAAGTGTAGAGTTATTGGATCTTTGTCCTGCTTCTATGTAATCACAAAGATGCATCAAAATAAGAGAGGAAGACATTATCCTCTTGTGACAAAAGGACTGCAATGCTTTAAAATGTTATAACCAGCCTAGTGAAAATCTGATTTCCTAGGGCTGAAGAGGATTGTGCATTAAATCAGCTGGGATTTCAATTCTGCAAATTTCATAATAAGTAAAACAGTTTTTGCCTCTGTAGAGATTGGTGATAATCCTCCAGCCCAATCTTTTGTGCACTTGGTGAATCCAAGTGACAGTTTATTCTAGCTATTTTTGTTGCTCCCCACACACAAATGACAGTTGCTGAGAAATATAAAACATATTAGCTCTATCAGAAATAAAATGGCACTTGGAATGAAATCACCAACAAATTTCAAAACTTTTTCACAGTCAATCAACTGCCAGAACAGAACTGGCATTTTCAGGACTGAAAAAAAAAAAAAAATTCTGGAATCTCTTATCCTCATGTAAACATCTTTTGTTAAGTCCCTTAACAACTAGGAGAAGGGACAGAATCTGCAGTAGGTTGGATAAGGAGGAAAAGACAGAAGTTAGAGTCATTTGATCTCTGATTTGCCACATGGGAAGCCAATGAATAACACTTAAAACAACCTTGCAGCATGCTCAAGTTAACAGCCTCCCACTCCACCTGACTATCACTGCATCTGTACTAAGCCACCTTCCTTCATCCATCTGTATCTTTAGAACTAGTTCCTTTACGAAATTTATTATAATCCTGGAAAGATGTATAAATCTGAATATATGGCAAGTCAAAATGTAGTAAATATGTGTCAAGGAAGCTTGGAGCAAACCAAATTAAAATAGCATTTGCAACAGGAAAATCACATCCTATTTTCTCTATTTTTTTTTTAATTGTTGAATGTTGCCTTTCAAATGTGTGTGTTTTTCTATAATATCATTATTTACAGAACCTTTGTGGTCAGTATGTTTGGAAAGTGAAGAACATTTGATTATAAAGAATTCGTGGCAGCATGGATAGTACAAATAGCATGCACATTAAAGTTGAACAGCAATACAAACTTTAACCACTGCTTACTATCTATTATGAGCCTGGGCAAGTTAATTTTCTTAATCTGAAATTCTCACTGGTAAAATGTAGATGAAATATCTCTTTAAAGGAATATTCAGAAATTTATGATTTATATATATCATTTATATATATAAACACTAGTTCATTTAGTGTTATTTCCCTTGCCTTCTTTCCTTTCTATGACTTTGCACACACACACACATACACACACAACACTACTTAGTTATCCAACCAATTTCCAGAGAATTTGAATAAAAAGAGATAATAATCTATGCTTAGCTTCACATTATTTTCCTTCAGTGATTAAAAAATTCAATATTGTATAATGCTTTATGATGTTACTGCAGCCATCAATTATCACTGCATTGTAGATGAGAAGAAGAACCTTTTTAATAACAGGATATTAAGAGTAATAAAGGTGAGATAAACAAAGTTTTGCTCTAATAAAGCAATTCCAGAACAAAGACCCTGTCTTCTCTTTCTTTCTGAAATCCCCTTTAGCATTTCACACAGAACATTGCATGCAGTAGGAGAGACTCCTCCAACTTGTCCATTTATTAATTACTCTGTTAACAATTTCCATATTTTCAGTTATTCTCCAAACAAAGCTACACCATTCTCCTCAGCCTGGAAACAGGCTAGGTTTCTACTGAGCCTCAAGCAGTACACTGCTACTAGCACAGATGATTCACCTTTGCGTCGATTGCGAGCCACACTAGATTGTTTTTGCCTTAGAACTTACGAAAGCAGCAGGCAAAAGAGGGACCAGAGTCCTGCATGCTCACCTTCCTTTCTCCATTATTTTGAAAGCCATGCAGGCCTCTATGCCTCCATCACCTCTACTGAGTTCAGACAGAGTACAGGTGATCCTGATTTGCAAAGCATTATCTGGAGATCTTGATAGCTATCATGACTGGAAGTGCCCGAGCTGGAATATTTCTCCACATCATTTTAATATCATAGGAAGGAGGAAAACGAGTCAGAATGTAAAAACAAAAACAGAACAAAACATAATGAAACAAAAAAACATAACACTACTAAAAAAAAAAGTCACTGCTGAAGAAGGAAATCATCCAAGAAGAAAGGAGAAAGTAGTGTAACTTAAGCGTGGTAGTAAGAAATGTGTTTGTTTTCTTTATGATCTGAAAGAGTATATAGCCAGGTTTGCATCAAATCTAGCAAGTTCCTTTGGTGGGAAGACTGTCTCCATATTTCTATTTTCTCTGGGTATTTCTGTCTCTTGCTATCTCTCTTTGGTCTCTGCCTCTTTCCTCTCTCTCCCTCCCTTTTCCTTCCACGTCCATCCCTCTCTTTTCTTCCCCTCCTTCTCTTTGATTTTCCTTTACCTTGAGTGGACAGTAAAAAAAATAGCTGAAAAGGCATTTAGAATCAAGCTATGGATGTCAAAAAAACTTGCATAAGAGAAACCTGACTTTCCCTAGGGAACAAGAAGGATTTAAAAACTCCAAAGAAAACTAGAAAAAAATAAGGATAAAATTACTGTTTTCTTTCAAAAGTAAAAATCAGTTCATTAAACAACTTTTGGGCCAATCTGAAGTATCCAAGGAACCAGAAAAAGGACAGAATTACTTCAGGTACATCAATTGAAAGCTATTAGGTCTAATGTGTCTGATCAGCAAACAAGTCCAGGAGGAACAGTTAAAGTTTTCACCCCAAAGTAAAAAAAGGGCAAACAAACTACAGTAAATAATGGTTAATAATGGTTGAAATCCACTTGGAAACAATAATTTGTATATCTATACTTGCTTTAAAAATAATAAAGTCCTAAATTTCAACAATAGTTATACTTGTTATGCAAATGTAAATAATTAGGAATTAGATAAAACTCACCATACTCTTAAAAAGAGTAAAAATAAATAAACAATAACAAATATATTTACATCAGATTATTATGATATATACTATATGATAATAAATAAATAAATAATGAATAAACAAAACAATAGAATTTTTTAAAACATCAACTCTCAATAAAGAGTTATATTTATGTAGAAAAATCATTAACAACTGACAGATGCACTCTTTTTCGGTTTCTTTCCTCTTGGGCATCTATACCTAGGGAACAGGCCCCAAGATCCACCTATGAAGCATAGTTGGCGAAACTCCTTGCCTGGCCAGTCTTCCTGGCATGGCAAGCCCAAGGCACAAAGAGGCTACAATGGCCTGTTGGAGAAGCTAAGAGAAAAATGCAAACACCAGGACCTTGGTGGGCATATCAAAATGTGCACTTCTGCTTACCTCAAAGAGCACTTCAAACACAGGGAACTATCTCTGAAGGAAAAAAAAAAAAAAAAAGAGTTGATGGAAAAAAAGCTTTAAACTATTATTCCAGCCTACCACACTGCTTGAAAATGACATTATTTTTCTAATAATGTGCAACTATACCAGAGTTTGATTCTGATGACAGGAGAAATGAAATTCATAAAACAGAACACAGTTCAAGTTTAGATTATTGAGGGTGTGACTATTTTCTCTCTTTCTCTCAGTCGTCTTACATTTTCATTGTTCCTACTACCTCTAAAAACGGAAAGACAAAACAAGGCAATTCTGTAATCAGCTTTTATAGGTTTGTATGGCAGGTACTTGAAATTACTGACTGAGGTTCCCAGATTATTTGAAAATTGTGTTCATTTTCTCTCAGCACCCAGTGAATTTAAAAATAGAATAATCATCATTTTTGTTACCTTGAGGTTGGAAATATAATGGAAATATATTTTATTTCCTAAAGAAATTAGTTGATAAGCAGAAAAATTTTGAAAGCAGTGGAATAAAAATGGGTGGGAACACACCCAGGAATGATTCACTGAAAACTCAAGGCAACTATCTGGTCCTAAAAAGCTCATCTCAATAGGGCAGAAATAAATGTCCTGTGAAAACAATGCAGAAATAAAGGTGATTCAAAGGGCAGAATAAATTCATATAAATCAGACACTGCCACTTACAATCATATGCACCCATATATTCTGTACAAAATAATGGATTCCCTTAACTGACACACTCATGTTAAGGAGAAATCAGGTCATTTTCCTAAACATAGAATTACCACTGTGATAAAAGAAGCTGGTCTAGAAAGTCTGTATTTGCAAAGTCAGCATCCAGGCTGGAGAATAACCACCTTTGAGAAATATAAGTAGCTTAAAAATCAACCCCAACGTTTTGCAAAATGGAAATGCAGCCTTAAAAAAAAAAGAGTGAAAAAGATTGACAAGATCTGCCCCCAAGAGGCAGCTATCAAAGGACAACAGGGTGATATGCTGTAATTCTAATGACTATTAGGTCTAAGAAGAAAATGAAACTGTATTCTTCGTACATTCTCCAAATGTTTGCACTAAACTGCATAGAAACTTAAGTGTGTTCAGGATGACCAGCCATGGGCAACAGAGACAGGACTGAATGTCACAAGTACATCTGAATACAGAGTTTTTCTAAAAGCACATTCAAATAAAACGAGGCCATTGGGGCTGGCAATAAATTGATTCCTTACCAAAAGCTCAAAGAACCATTACCAAACTATTAAAAATATCATACGTCCTTCTAGACTGGAGTAAAACAGAACTAAAAAAGAAACCTGCCAATTATATCTAAAATACATTAAACACAAAAATTCTCTTTGCTTGCAGGGATTCCTGTCCTCTACGATCTGCTCCCAAACTAACTGCCCTCACATTCCCTGCCCCTTCAATTGTCTTGCATGATTCTGTCCCCAAATAAGAGATGCATTTCCTCCTAGAAAAAAACAGTTACTCTTCGAATGGAAAGACTTCCCCAATATCTCCCAACAGGATTAATAAGTGTTGTCTTTGCTCTCTCATGACATTCTGTTTGGTATTTTTTTCAACTTTCTTTCTCAATTTACTGTAGAAACCTTAAAAGAAGAAGCTTGCCTTATTCGCCCTGGATTCCATAATATAAAATGATCAATTACATGATCTTTAGAAAGATGGGAAATCTTTGTAAGATAAGCACTTTCAATTAGAAACTGTTTAATTAAATAATAGGAAGAATATACCCTGTGTATGCCAATAATGTAGACTGTTTTCTAATAAAAAGCAAGAAGGCAAAATAATTGGTTAGATTTTTTGGTTAGTGGGCTTGGTTTATAGGTAAAGACACAGGGACAGAGAGTGATCAAGGGACTTCTTCAATGTAATGAAACAACCCACAGAATGAAACATCAGAACTTAGACCAATGTCTCTTGATTCCTGGTAGGGTACAGTGTTTTTACTTTTATTTTTCATAGAGTAATTCCCTCTAGATAAGCCAAGGGTCCATGTCTACCTCTGCAAATTTCTTAGAAAGATAATGGGAGAAAAATCAGGGAATCTTACCTCCATTAGCAGAACAAAGTCCTAAAAGGAAGGCAATAGGGTATAAAGAGTCAAGGAAGCCTGTAAAACCAAGCCCAGCAAGCCTGCCATTTAAGAGCACTGTTAATGTAAGTCACCTCCCTGGCTCTTCGTTTCCTCAAGTACAAAGCAGGTGTAAGAATCTCTAACCCACAGTATTTTCTGTGACATTAATAATAATGTGTGTGAAATCTAGCCCTGCAACTGGCCCACAATCAACAGTTCGTTGACTTTGAAATAAAAAGCTATATTCAAAGATCTGTTCTGAATGTGCTTTGGAGGCAGAAAAGGCATTGCCTATCATTTGTAGCAAATAATTTTGATATGACAATACTTTTAATATTCACCATTCTATATGTGGTGCTGTTTTCACTCTCTCCCCAACTTGGGATCACAGGTATCAAATATTTATTTCTTCTCTGAAGAAATGGGGGTGCTGAGCTTTATCACAGTGATTTGCCCCCTAAAAAAAACTTTTTAAAAAAAAATGGGTTTGGGCAGGGGATGAAAAGATACCACTTATCTAGAAAGCACAGAATCCCATTACTATGTGGCTCCCCAACATTAGGAAAACTGTTTTCCCTTGGATCTTAATATTTCTAAATTATTTACATCCTAGTAGAGCCCAGGGGAAGCATATTTAGTAAAGATAACACAGATTAGGGGAAGTGAAAAACTAGTTGAAGTCTCAGTCCTGCTAAGTATTAGCTGTATGGCTTTGGGCAATTCACTTAACTACTTTGATCCCAAGTTTTTAAATAGAAAAATGGGAGTTAAAATAGCTGCCCTGAGAAACCCATGATGTGGGTATGAAATCAAGTGACATCAAATATTTCAAATGCAAAGTGCTTTGAAGATACCTCCATGCACAGAGAGGTCAGTTGATCCCTCAGGATGTGCAATGATCCTTTTTTCCCCCTAATATCACAGAGCCAATTATCGCAGAGCCAATTCCCCCCTATATTTTTGTCAACAACACTTTCTTTTTGTTGCTCTTCCTCTAACTAGGAAGTGAGCACTGACACAGACACAATATACCTCTTCATAAGGAAGGCAAATGAGTATGTGCCAGATGGACTGAGGGGATTACAGCATGTTTCCCACTCCCATGGTGACTCAATGGGGATGGTATGAGAATTTATCTTATTCACCAAGTCAGCTTCCCCTGACAGAATTATGAGTCACATTTCCTGAGTAAAGAGCTCACTTTCCAGCAGCACTGGGGAGGGGGAGAAGGGTTTCCTTGGACGGATCACAGCAAGGGTGGCTCAGGACGACAGCACTGCCAGGACCACTGGGGAGGCACCAGTAGGCACTGACTTCTGGGGCTTCCCTGCCCTCTCAACAAAAGTTACACAGTTACCTCTCCCTAAGGTGAGGCAGAGCACAAAATCAAACTGATGCACTGCTGATACGGATCTGAACAAGTTCCATTATAAAATTGGCCAGTTTGGACAAAAAGGAGTATGAAGAGACATTTATTCATCCATGTAATATGCATGTCCTAGTATCTATTATATGTCTATGAGTCAATCATTATTCCAAGTGTTGGGGTATTAAAATGTGCAAATGCCTGTCCTAAGGTAGTGTAAAAGCAGAGGAAAATACAGAGGGAAAGGAGGAGAGGAGAAGAGGAGAAAGAGAGGGAGGGGAGAAAGAAGGAAGGATGGGAGGAAAAATAAAGGAAGGAAAAGGAGTGGGAAGAAAATAGGAATAGGAGAGAATAAAAGTTAATATGACATCAGGAATGATAATTCTATGAGGAAAAGCTACAGAAGACTAGAGAGAGAGTTATTGACAGGGGCTACTTCAGTCACATGGTTAAGGAAGGCCCTATGAGCAGATAACAATCAAGCACAGAATTGATCACATAGGAATAAATTATAATCAGGACTTATATTCAACAAATTTGAGCAGCAGTACACCAGGCACTGGCCCATCAGATAAGACACCCAGACAAGTAGGACAGAGCCAGTGGAGCCTGTGTCCCAGCTGAGTATTAGCCCTCATTATGCTATAACCTTTCTTCTGTGAAACCCCATAGGGTCACCAAGATTGGAAGTTACCTCTACTTCTCTCAGCTTTGAGCTGTACTCTGTCCTAGTGAAACCTCTCCTTTAATGCCATTTTTGGTTTAGGGTTTAAAATGGCACAGAACTATCCAAATGCACCCAAGAGAGAAAATCAGAGCTTAAATCCATGTCATGTGAAAAACAGTTGAAGGAATACATTCTAGAAGACTGAGGCTATGGCCATAAGATCATTGATTTAACATTTTTGACAGCCTCTCCCAGAGAAGTGGAATTAAAACAATGGCATTCCAAGTATGTCTCGTGATCTTCAGGAGAATTATACACGGGAAGCTTTCTAAAATGAAGATCCCTAGGTTCCCTGCCTTAAAATTAGAGAACCAGGAACTTTGAATTAGGTATTTTCTGTTTTGACCAAGCAATTGATCCAAAGAAACATGTGGAAATGACAGACATAAATTTCAGTTACATGTTCTAAAACCTTGCTAAGAAATAGAGAAGAGTTCAAAGATGTAACAGGCTGCAATTAGATGATCACACCTCAGAAGTAACAAAGAGTGGCTCCAGCCAGCAATCCGGGGCATCAGAAGAGACCTGAAAAGATGGACTTCCCAGTCCCTCCAACCCTGATTTCCTAGGATCTAGTTTCATGGTCACTGAATTTGGTTATTCAAACTCTCTAAAGGCCTTGGCTGGCTCTTCTTATGAAGCAACATCCAAAGAAAGAGCCTAAAGAGAGGTCTTTTTCTTTCTATACAGAAGCAGTATGGTAGAAACGCATCATTATTTGTTTGGTTTTATAAGGCCAACCCTGAGTCCTTCATTCACTATTGGCCCAAGGCTGAAAAATAAAATTGTGCTACTAGCACTCCCATTTCTTTTTCCTTAGTACGTGAGGTAAGGGAAAGAAGCAGGATTTTCATTGCCTTGGGTATAAAGGTGATGGGAATGTCCTATATTCACACATCCGACTGCCCTAGTGTAATGTGCCCCATGAAGACTAGTGAAGTCAGTGGCTCCTCCCATCATCAAAATGTTATGATTCTGTCAAATGTGCTACCACAAAAGACAATGGGAACAATGCCAGGTTCTCTTAAACTCTGTTTCTCACAAAGAGTTGATACATTACCTAATGCATGACTTGCATTTTAACAGATCATCAAAAGCCAGTCACTTACCCGAGGCTTCACTTTGCAGGACCCCAAAGATGCAGAGACTCATTACAAACCACAGAAGTCCCATCCTGTCAACATAAATACAAAGGTAAGGGAGAGCTCTTATTACTTTTAAGTGCATAAATAAAAACTAATGAATACACATTCTGACTATGGACTAGGAACTGTTCTAAGTATTAATTCATTTAAGCATCACAACAAACCATTTAAGTATTAATTCATCTAAGTATTAATTCATCTAAGTATTAATTAATTAAGTATTAATTCATTTAAGCATCACAACAAACCAATAAGATAGGCTCTTGTTTTTTTTAATCCGCATATTGCAGATAAGGAAACTGAGGCAAGTTTAAATAATTTGACCAAGATCCCTTGGGTATAGCAGGTGGGAGAGCCATGATAAAAATTCAGCAGCCTGGCTCCAGAGCTGTCTCTTATCACTGAACTGTAACTGCCTACTTAAAAAATATTCACCTGGATTTTTCATCAGAAGTCATACTTCTGGCAGATAAAGTTGACTTTCTTACTTTCTTTTCATTTCCCTAGTCTATTCCCAACTGGAAATACTTTATGATCTAGACACTTTTCTTTCTTAATGATGAATAGAAAGTCTAGAAATCCTGGATTCAGACTTGGTCTGCAGTCCACTACATTTTGAATTTATATTAAGAGAAATATATAAACCCCATGTCCTGCTGTCCCCACTCTCCTTTCTTTACTGGAAGAGATTGATGATGAGGCTGGAGTCCAATTTCTATGATCTTTAGCCTTCTTATTGATAACCAGCTAAAACAGCCAGCAAGCAAGAACCATGACCTCGTACTTGGTTGTATGATTTTTAATGCAGAAGGCCTGGGAGATTTAAGAACTTGTGAAATATTTCTTTCCCTATTACCTTATAAATATCTGCTTCCTGATAATCGCTTTAAGTTTATACATTCTGAAACCAGGAGATTACTGAGAAATTCTGTGCTCAAGACCTCGGCTTTCTGTTGTGAACACAATAGCCATATAAAGGTTCTTAAAGCAGTCTTGGTAACTTGTCCAGGTCACACTTCTAATAAGTGACAGAGGTGGGATTTGTACCCAAGTCTGTTTAACTACAGCATCTATGATCTCATACATTAGCCTACCTTACAAGTTTCACCACTACGGAGACACACCAAACTAAAAAGGCCAAAGAAGTACTCAATAAATAAGGTACTGTTATAGATTGAATTGTTATCCCCAAAACGATATATTCAAGTCCTAATCCCATGTCTCATGAATGTGATCATATTTGGAAATAGGATCTTTAAAGATGTTATTAGTTAAAATGAGGGCAAACTGGATTAAGGCAGACCCTAATCCAATCTGACTGTTGTCCTCATAAAGAAAAGGAATTTGGACACAAAAGGACAGACAGAGAAGACAGATATGAGATGGACACAGAGACTGAGTTATGCCACAAGCAAAAGAACACTATGAACTGCTGGTAAGCCACTGCCAGAACCCTACAGGCTTCAGAGGAAGCACGACCTCGCCAAAACCTTGATTCAGGCTTCCAGCCTCCTGAACTGTGAGACAAATTTCCATTGTTTTAAGTCACACTGTCTGTGGTACTCTGTTATAGCAGACCTAGCAAACTAAAACAGTGATCATATAACTTATCTAAAATGGGACACTTTTTAGAGTGCCACATTGAAACCAAAGCTATAAAGTGACACTGTCCGGGCAAATCAGGGTTGTGTGGTCACCCTAAAGGACATCTCAAGTTTCCAAAGCCTAGAGCTCCCCTGTCACTTCTTTCAGCCATGCATCACCAAAAACAGCTGCTTCTTTCTTTAGCCTGGTTGTACACACATCACAGGTGAATCTATTATATCTCAAACCTTTTTAATCTCAGAGACTGAATGTCTCTTTCTTTCCACCACCACCCCCCTTCCATTTTTTATTCCATTACCTTAAGGAAATCATCTTCTCTCCACAGATCATTCATTTATTAAATAAAATACGTACAGGCACACATCTAAGACATTTTGGGTTTGGTTCCAAATCACCACAATAAAGAAAATTTAGTAATAAAGCAAGTCACACAAATTGCTTGGTTTCCCAGTGCATACAAAAGTTATGTTTACACTATACCATAGTTCAATAAGTGTGCAATAGCATTATGTCAAAAAAAAAAAAAAAACAACATACATACCTTAATTAAAATGTGACAAAAAGACACATGCTATTGGAAAAATGGTGCCAAAAGACTTGCTTGATGCAGGGTTGCCACAAACCTTCAACATGTAAAAAAACAGAATATCTGCAAAGTGCAATAAGTGAAGCACAATAAAATGAAGTATGCCTATAATGAAGACTTTCTGTTTACAAGTCACTATGATATAATTGCAGAGGGTCTGGAGAAAGAGATGTAGGGACTCCTCTGAAGGCATTTATCCCCAGTAGAGTAGATAAACTCCAGGTGAACCATTTCAATATCACCAACTATGTACAGAACAAACACACCCAGGGGCTGACTATAGGAGATGCAGAGATTTATCATTCAGAAGTTCTAATGCTAGGCAAAGTCTAGCAGGGACTTAAAAGGTATACAAAATGTAACTGAAATGCAAAGTAAATGATGATAAATATAGCCTACTCAGAGAGGAACAGGTAAGCTTTACTGAAGATTAGCAAAGGGAAGGGATACTCCAGCCAAGGCAATCAAAGGCAACTCAACACAAGAGGCAGCTTTTGAACTGAGCAATAACTGGTTTGGATATTTAGAACTGAGGCAGAAGGAAGTATGGGAAAAAGAAAACTCTTAAGTGGAGAACAAGGCTTAAAGGTAGGGAAAGCATGGAGCATCAATAAGAAATGCTCTATAAATCAGTTTGGCTCAAGCACAGGATATTAGAAAAAGAACTAGAGAAGACTTTGTTGGAAAGAAGGGAGCATTAAGATCGAATATTGCAAGGCCTTGAATAACGGGCTAAGGATTTCAGATTTAATTTAAAAACAAATAAAGATTAAAAATAGATTTTCTTATACCATATATACAATCTAACATTTCCCCTTCTAACCTTATTCAGATATATATTTCAGATATATATTTCTCCCTCATGTTAATTACATTCACAATGTTGTGCTACCATCACCACCATCCATTACCAAAACATTCCCACTGTCCAAATAGGATCCCTGCACATTTTAAGCCTTAACTTTCTATTCCCTCTACACTGTCCCCTTGTAACCCATATACCAGATTCAAAAAAATCCATGGAAATGCACTACACAAATTGCGAACCCTAGGTTAAACTATGGACTATAGTTAATATTAATAGTGCAATTGTAAAATGTTGTAACAAATGTACCACTTGAATGCAAGGGGTCAATAATAGGGTGGTATATGGGAATCCTGTATTTTATGCATGATTGTTAAACCCACAACTCCTCTTAAAAAAAAAAAAAAGAAAATACATAAGGAATCATCAAAGACTTCTGAACAGAGAGGGGTGATATGATCTTCAAATTGTGCTTTATGCAGATCATTCTGCCAGACACATTTTGGACAGGTGGCCACTATATTCTGTCTTGAAATCATTCTGGCTCCAGAGGCTGTCATCAAAATAATTGCTATTCTCCTAGTTTTGTGTCATCTCTACAAACTTCATCAGCATGCCACCTATATCTTCATCCAAGTCATTAAGAAAAGTAATTAATAATTCCACGTGAATCCTTGTCAGCTAAGAGCAACTAGAAACTCATTGCAGATTCAGGGCACAGTAATTTCAGCCCCAACACTCAGCTATGCTAAAGCACTCTGGCCTCCCAAATTGCTTTTGGCTATTAAAAAAAAAAAAACAAAAAAAAAAAACACCTCACACCTCTAGATTTTCCCAGTTTGCCTGTTTATAAGCTGCTGAATTCATAAGGCAACATTCTGAAGACATTCCAATTAGTGTGATTGAGGGCCTTAATTAGTATTCCCATGAGTAACTGGATTACACGTGAAGCAGCTGGGAGTCAGGTCACCAAGGTAAATCTAATCTAAAGATAACCGAACCTGTGTGCAAACACAAATCCAGGGTCAGCCCTGTCCTGCTATGAATTACAATAAAGCAGTCATAAGACAAAATGTGACCGTGCAGGCTGGTTTCCAGATCAAGGGTACTAAGGTTAGTGGGAGGCAGGTGGCCAATCCGAAACCTCAGAGAATTCTGGTTCATTTAACATCTTCTTGCATTCCACCTCAGAACTTTATTACTGTAACTAGAAATACATGTTTGGTTCTTGTTTCTTAGCAGAGAGGAGAAACTTGGTATTTTCAGAAATGGAAAAACTTATAGAGAGCAAAGGAACTTGCCTAATAACACCTGGTTTCTCAGGTTGTGAATTACACTTACCTTTAGATTATCATGATGGGGACTAACAGATCCTGCCCTTGCTTAAGATGATTGGAATTTTTATGTAATAAATTCCCCATTGGCCTTTCCTTCATCATCCATTTTATTTACTATACGACTATATATTTCCTCTCTTAGGTGTTTGTATTTCTCTCATATTTAATGCCATTGTTTCCCAGTATATCAATTTGGATGCTTATGCCATCTGGCAAGCTGTTCCTGACATGTACTTATTTCTATGTAATACATAGTGACATTAATGATGAGTATTAACAAGTGCTCAGTACTTTAACATCTACCCCTGCAAGTGCATCTCTATATTGCTTGCATTCTCTAGGCTTGTTAAACTTTAAGATATCTCTACCTCTGAGTCAGGCCTGACCACTGGATTCTCCCACTGGGACAGCGGTAACATGTCGCCCCAAGGCTAATATTAGCTCTGGATCACCATCAGATCACCAAGCTGCAGCCTTCCTCCAGTACATCAGTGTTTCTCCAGGCCATGGAGGTTCTCCCTCAGATTCTCAATTCAACACATACTCAGATCACAGCTACTACTCAAAGCCCCCCAGCCTGGTTGGGGCTTGACCCTCAGCCAGTGCTTGTCTGCCTTCTTTTCCAGGAGGCTTCATTTTGTTTCTTGTAAAGTCTTGTTCCAAGCTGATGAACCTCCTATAACCATAAGGTTGCCATCACCAGCTTCACACCTGCCATTGTTGACAGATGCTCTTTTCTATGACCTTCTCACTGAAAACCCGGCCACTAACTACATGGCCATCTCCATGTAGGGTCAGTCATTCAGTCAGAGCACTTCCTTGAGTTCTAATCCCATCCAGATACTTATTTTTCCTTTCTTTAATTTACTTAAGTTGCAGCCATGCCCACCTAAGATAAGAAAGCCAAGCATTTGAAGAACACGGGACCAGTCATTAATAATCCCTCTGTACAGAAAAGGACATAACATTTGTAAAGAAATCAGGGTTGATTTCATCAGCAACCTTTTATCTAGTTTATAGGTTTTCTTAAAAATATATTCTTAAAAAGGATCCCTATCTGTGGTGATAAATGTACAATTATATGATGATACAGTGAACAACTCATTATACACTGTGGATAATTGTATGTTATATGAACATATCTCTATAAAATTGTAGGAAAAATATAAATAGGAGTAAAAGTGCTGGAGAAAACATGGAGAGAGTGATGTACCTATTTACTGTTGATGAGGAGGAAGAATGGTGTAGCCTTTCTGGAGGTCACTGTGGTGGTTCCACAAGAAGCTAAGTATGTGGGTGCCATAAGGTCCTGCAACCTCATTATGGGGTATGTACTTGGAAAACCTGAGAGCAGAGACATGAATGGACATTTGCACATTGGTGTCCATGGAGGCAGTATTCATGATTTGCAATGAGTGGAGGTGGCCTAAGGGTACACTGACTGAGGAACAGAATGGTGAAGTGTAGTGTATGCATTCAATGGAATATTGAGCAACTACGAAAAGGAGTGAAGTTGTGAGACATGCAAGGAGTTGAATGGATCCTGTAGACAGCATTTTGAGTGAAGTATGCCAGAAACAAAGGCAAATACTATAATGCCTCACCAATATGGATTAACTACAATGTGTAAACTCAGAATTGAATCTTACAGAACAGCCTAACAGGGAAATGATTAAGGTAATGGTCCCTACATTGTAAGCTCTTACAGCAGTCAAATCTATTCCTGAATTGTAATGGCTGTCTCCAAACTCTGAGATGTTGATCCCTTGGTGTATAACCTGATTGGTCTCTGGAACATTGGGTATCTGTGTGACACCTGAAACTCAGACCTAGAGCTAAGCAGATATGAATGTCAGTATTAATGCATATAGCAACTGTTAAAAAAAAAAAAAAAAAAAAGGCTGAAAAAGAGCCCAGCCTCTTTGTTGCTCAGATGTGGCTCTCTCTCTCTAACTAAGCCACCTTGGCAGGTGATCTCACTGCCCTCCCCGCTACGTGGGACCTGACTCCCGGGGTTGTAAATCTCCCTGGCAATGCAGGATATGACTCCCAGGGATGAATCTGGACCCGGCATCATGGGATTGAGAACATCGTCTATGAAAAGAGGGATGCAAAACGAAACAAAATAAAGCTTCAGTGGCTGAGAGATTTCAAATAGAGCTGAGTGGTCATGCTGGTGGACATTCCTGTGCACTATATAGATAACACTTTTTAGGTTTTAATATATTGGAATAGCTAGAAGTAAATACCTGAAAGTATCAAACTCCACCCCAGTAGCCTTGACTCTTGAAGATGATTGCATAACAATGTAGAATACAAGGGGTGACAGTATGACTGTGAAAACCTTGCGGATCGCACTCCCTTTATCCAGTGTATGGATGGATGAGTAGGAAAAGGGGAACAAAAACTAAATGAAAAATAGGGTGGGATGGGGGGGATGATTTGGGTGTTCTTTTTTATTTGTATTTTTTATTCTGATTCTGATTCTTTCTTCTATAAGGAAAATGTTCAAAAATAGATTGGGGGGTTGGGCAACATGCCGGAATAGAGAGGAGTGGAACCTAAGTAGTCCCCCTGGAACAACTGAAAAAAAAAACAGAAACAACTAGTAAATAATCCAGAATAACTGCGGGGGGACAAACGAGACCATCCACTCATCATACACCAACCTGAATTGGGAGGAATGCCCAAGATCACAGCATAAAATCTTTAAGTAAAACCTGTGGATCCAAGTCACAAGACCCCCTCCCCCATAGCCCGAGCTGCAAAGCCTCGTGGTGCCAGAGAGCAGCTTTCCCCCAGCAAGCGAACATAGCTCAGCTGAGCTCCAACTGGGGTTTTAAGTAGCAAGTGTGAACTGCTCACTACAGGTACGAATCCCTAAAACACAGACAGAGGCTTTAGGTGATGACTGACCTTGGAGAGCCGGAAGGTCACCTTGGACTAGGTCCGAAGGGGACTGTCTGTTTCTTTTTCGGCTCAGTGGAGACAGCCCCAGACATTTTCAGTTTCCAGGGCTGTGACTCACAGAAGGGTGGAGACAGCACAAGCAGAGAGAGAGAGACCATTGAGATGCTAATAACCTCCCCCTAGGGGGCCTATCTTCTCTAAGAGGAAAGGGGTGGGGCCCTTTCCATTCAGAACCAGACCCCAGAGCCTGGGGGAACACGGCCATACCTCCTCACACTAGTCAAGAATTATAGGCTAACAGGCATCACCTGCTAGGCAGAAAAGCACAGTGACCTGAGGCATCAAAGGCTGGAGCAATTTTCTAACACACACCTTCAGAGAAACCAGATACTGAATATTTCTTCCCTGTGGGACCTGAGCCTGTTCTGGTCTGGGAAAACCTGATTTGGATAACCAAGGAAACCATGGCTAGACAACAGAAAATTACAACCTACACTAAGAAAAACAAAGTTATGGCCCAGTCAAAGGAACAAATGGACACTTCAACTGAGATACAGGAATTTAAACAACTAATGCTAAATCAATTCAAAAAGTTTAGAGAAGATATTGCAAAAGAGATAGAGGCTGTAAAGGAAGCACTGGGCATGTATACGGCAGAAATCAAAAGTTCAAAAAAACGACTAGTAGAATCTATGGAAATGAAACGCACAACACAAGAGATGAAAGACACGATGGAAACATACAACAGCAGATCTCAAGAGGCAGAAGAAAACACTCAGGAACTGGAGAACAAAACACCTGAAAGCCTACATGCAAAGGAGCAGATGGAGAAAAGAATGAAAAAATATGAGCAACGTCTCTGGGAACTTAAGGATGAAACAAAGTACAATAATGTATGTATCATAGGTGTGCCAGAAGGAGAAGAGAAGGGAAAAGGGGCAGAAGCAATAATAGAGGAAATAATTATTGAAAATTTCCCATCTCTTAAGAAAGACATAAAATTACAGATCCAAGAAGTGCAGCGTACTCCAAACAGAAGAAATCTGAATAGGCCTACGCCAAGACACTTAATAATCAGATTATCAAATGTCAAAGACAAAGAGAGAATCCTGAAAGCAGCAAGAGAAAAGTGATCCATTACATACAAAGGAAGCTTAATAAGACTATGTGCGGATCTCTCAGCAGAAACCATGGAGGCAAAAAGGACGTGGTGTGATATATTTAAGATACTGCAAGAGAAAAACCACCAATCAAGAATCCTATATCCAGAAAAGCTGTCCTTCAAATATGAGGGAGACCTTAAAATATTTTCTGACAAACAAGACAATGAGAGACTTTGTGAACAAGACACCCGCCCTACAGGAAATACTAAAGCGAACACTACAGTGTGATAGAAGACAGGAGTGTGTGGTTTGGAACACAATTATGGGAGATGGTAGCACAACAATGTAAGTACATTGAACAAACGTAACTATGAATACGGTTGAGAAAGGAAGGTGGGGAGCATGTGAATGTGGGGAGCAAGAAAGGAGGAAAGATAAAGACTGGGACTGTGTAACTTGGTGAAATCTAGAGTGTTCAACAATTGTGATAAAATGTACAAATATGTTCTTTTAAGAGGGAGAACAAGCAAATGTCACTCTTGCATGGTGTTAAAAATGGGGAGGCATTGGGGGAGGGATGCAATCAACATAATCTAGAGACCGTAACTAATAGAATCATTGTATTATGCTTCCTTTAATGTAACAAAGGTGATATACCAAGGTAAATGCAGATGGGGGGGGGATAGGGGAGGCATGTTAGACACTTGACATGGGTGGTATTGTCTGATTCTTTACTCTACTTTGATTTAAGGTTATTCTTCCTTTTGCTGCTTCCTAGCTGTCATTTTTTTTCCTCTTTCTTTTGCCTCTCTAACTTCTTTGCCTCTCCACCTTCTTTGCCTCTCCCTCCTGCCTTGTGGAAGAAATGTAGATGCCCTTATATAGATAGTGGTGAAGGTGATGAACACATAAATATATGACCATACAGAGAACCATTGATTATTTACTTAGGATGCAATGTATGGTGAGTGAACAAAACCATATAAAAAAAAAAAAAAATGGGTTGATGACAAAACCTCAAGGGCAATATACTGAGTGAAATAAGCCAGACACATAAGGACAAATATTGCAGGGTCTCACTGATAGGAACTAATTATAATATGTAAACTCATAGACATGAAATATAAGGTACCAAGGTACAGGACGAGGCTTAAGAATGGGGAGCGGTTGCTTAGCATGAGCAGAATGTTCAACTAGGATGAACTTAAATGTTTGGAAATGAACAGGGGTGTCGGTAGCAAGATGTGAGAATAACTAACAGCGCCGAATGGTGTGTGAATGAGGTGGAAAGGGGAAGCTCAGAGTCATATATGTCACCAGAAGGAAAGTTGGAGGTCAAAAGATGGGCATGTATAAAACTGAATCCTATGGTGGGCAATGTCCATGATCAACTGTACAAATACTAGAAATCACTTCCATGAACCAGAACAAATGTATGACAATACAATTAGAAGTTAATAATAGAGGGGCATATAGGGACGAACTATATACCTATTACAAACTATATACTACAGTTAGTAGTATTTCAACATTTTTTCATAAACAGTAACAAATGTAGTATACCAACACTATGCGTCAACAATTGAGGGGGGTTGGTTAGGGATAGGGGAGGATTCGAGTTTCTTTTTCTTTTTTTTTTCATCTTTCACTTTATTTCTTGTCTGAGGTAATGAAAAGTTTCTAAAAATTGAACAAAAATTAAGTTTGGTGATGGATGCACCGCTGTATGAGGGTACCCAGGGGCAAGTGATTGTACACTTTGGATCTCTGGATAATTGTATGGTATCTGAACAATCCCAATAAAAATTAAAAAGGAAAAAAATAGATTGGGGTGATGAATGCACAACACATGATTGTACTGTGAACAGATGATTGTACACCATGGATGATTGTATGGTATGTGAATATATCTCAACAAAACTGAATTTGAAAGAAAAAAAAATTCCTGTGCAAAATATTTCAGACCCCAATATTTATCTGTAAAAATAGTTGTTGGCACAAATAAAACATGACAAGGAAGGCTATGGTTTTGGGTAAAATGAAGTTAAACACATTCTACCCATAGTCCCAATGAATTTATCTATAAAATGTGGACAGGATGCATGGAGCAACTACTTGAGGATTCTAAACAGCAAATAATAGCAAGCAGATTGGAGAAGAAGACTAGAATTGAAGTATCACTGAATCCACAGTGAGTCTGCCATCCCTTTTTTCTTCTAGTATCCACCATCCTGAAGTCAAGGCACCTTGAAACTTTGACTACAGACAAAAAGAACTCCAGGAGAGGCACTCTAGTGCAGGCTCTAAGTATTAAAAAAATGCATGTCTTGGCAGTGGCAGTAGCAAGGGCCTGCAGGAAACTCTGAGTAAGGGAATCTTTCTCTCCTGTAAGGAGGGCTGTCTTCCTAAAAAGGTAGAGAAAACCCTCACTGCTTGTTTTCACTTTCTGTGTTCCCACCACTTGGCCCCAGACGCAGGTGCAAACAGTCAAGGAAGTTTAGTAAGGGCAGTACTTAAAAAAAAAAAAAAAAAAGGCCCAGCTTTCTGGCCACAAAACTATAATGGGAAGTCCCAGAAAATCAAAAAGCACAGGAGAGAATGAATGAGAAGAGGGAAAAACTCAGGAAAAGGACTCCTAAAAAATTATACATGTGTGAATCTAATCCTAAACAGCATACAAAAGACTTTAACAACTGAGCTAAGAGATAGACTACTGGTAAAGTCACAGGATGGCCTCAGAGTGGCACAAATGCAGGACAAATCTGAAGAGAAAGCTTCAAAAAGCTTTGAAAACAGAACTAATATTGAAACCACAACTTGGAGAAGGCTATTCAAAACTTGCAGCCTTTACCTAGCCAGGTGACTGCATGCCAAAACAAAAATATAAATATTCTCTATAGGATTTAAATAAGACCCAGTACCTCATAATATTACATTCATAATGCCCAGGATATAATACAAAATTATTCAACACATGTAGAACCAGGAAAATCCCAACTCACACAAGGAAAAAACAATGAATAGATTCCCACAACAAAACAACACTCATGTTGGAATAATCTGAAAAGAATGTTGAGTTGTTATAAAAATACTCTAAGAAGTAAGAATGAATGAAAAAAAGTCACAACAAAAAAATAGAAGCTAGAAAGAAGAACCAAAACTGTGGCCAAAACAAAAAACAATGAATTATCTTAGTAGCAGAATGGATATATGACAGAAGATGAAGGCAGTGAACTTGAAGTGAGACAAATAATGTTCAATCTGAAATATGAAAGGCAAGAGATGAGAAAAAAATGAACAGAGCTTTAGATCATACATTCATATCATCACACTTCCAAAAACAGAGGAGAAAGTGTGTACTATAGTGCAGAAAAAAATATTTGAAAAGCTAATCACTGAAAAATTCCCAAATTTGGTAAAAGATATAAACAGATAGCTAGATAGATAGACTCAAGATACTCAGTGAAACTGAAACAGAGAAAAAAAAAAAAAAAAAGAAAAAAAGAAATCTACTCCCAGTCACATCATAGTCAAAATACTAAATAATAAAGTCAAAGAAAAATGGTGAGAGCAGCCAGAAAAAAAAAATATTATTTATTGGTGTACAACAAATTTTAATGACTACAGATTTCTCACCAGAAACCATGGAGAGTAAAAGGAAGTGGGATGGTGGGGGAGAGAAGAACTTTCAACATGAAATTCTGTATCCTGTGAAATATTCTCCCAGAATGAATTTATACAAAGACATTCTCAGGTGAAAAAAAAAAAAAACAACAACAACAAAATTAAGAGAATTTGTTGCCAGCAGACTTACTCTAGAATTGCTAAAGGAAGTTTTTCAGGTAGAAGGAAAATCACATCAGAAGGAAATATGGAACATCAGGAATGAAAGAAGAGCAAAAAATGGTAAATATATAGGTAAATATAATAGGCTATTCATCCTCTCTTGAGTTGTTTAAAATACATTTGATGTCTGACAGTAAAAACTGTAAAATTTTCTGATAGGGTTTTCCCTGTATATAGATGTAATATATAAGGGAACCGAAACATAAAGGAGTAAAGAATCTTAATATACATAAGTTTTCTACTTTCCACTAAAACCATTAAATATTGGTTCTAAATAGATTATGAAAAGTTAATTATGTATATTATAATCTCTAGTGACACCAATGAAAAAACTATACAAGCAGTATATTCAAAAACATGAAAGAAGATAAAATGAAGCAGTAAAAAATGTTCAAATAACCCTTAAAAGATGCAGGGAAATAAAGAAATAAAAACAGAGGAAACAAACAGAAAACAAAACAAACAAACAAAAAAATGAAATAGCAAACCTCAATCCAAACATATCAATAATTTATATTAAATGTATAAAGTCTAACCACACCAACTAAAAGAGATTGTCTGAATGGATTTTAAAAATATATGACAACTATAAGCTATCTGTGAGAAACTCAAATCAAATTAAATTATATAAGTAGGCTAAAAGTAAAATAATGGAAAAATATATACCATGTAAACACTAATCCAAAGAAAGCTGGAGTGGCTATATTAATATCATAAATAAGATTTCAGAGCAAAGAAAATTACCAGGGAAAACAGAGGGACATTACTTGATGGCAAAAGGTTAATTTACCTGAAAGACATACCAATCCTAAATGTGCACGTACCTAAATACAGTTTCAAAATGCATGAAAAAAGAAAAAAACGACAAAACTGAAAGAGTAAACAGACAAATCTACAATTAGAAATCTCTCAGAAATCTATAGAACTGGCAGATCAAAAAACTTCAAGAATATAGAAGAATTAAATAGCACTATCAACAACTGGGTCTAATTAACAGCTAAAGAATACTCCACCCAACAAAAGCAGAATAGACATTCTTTTCAGGTACACAAGGAACATTCACCAAACTAGCTCAAATCATGCACCATAAGTCAAACTTTAACAAACATGAAAGAATTGAATATGTGTTCTCTAACCATAGAATTAATCCAGAAATCAATAAAAAAAAATCCACACACCTAAAAATTAAATAATATACTTCTAAGCAATCCATTGGTCATGTTGGAACATCAATATTCAATACTGAAGGAAAATGAACATATGACAAACCAAAATATGTGATATATCTTCAAGCAGTGAAATTAGCAGGAAAATATATAGCATTAAATGCTTATATTAGAAAAGATGAAAGGTCTCAAATCAATAATGTAGGCTTCTATCTTAAGAAGATAGAAAAAGAAAGGCAAAATATACCAAGCAAGCAAAAGGAAGGAAATAATAAAAATAAGAGTAGAAATCAAATAATTTGAAAACAGAGAAAAAATGGAAAAAGATATAAAAAACTTGGTTCCTTGTTAAGAACAATAAAATTGATAAGCCTGGAGGAGACCCAAGAAGAAAAGAAAGAAGACACATATCCCTTATATCACTAATGTTGCATAGACTTTAAAATTATAATAAGAAAATATTAAGAGGTCCCTTCACCCCTCATGCCCTCTCTATCCTTCTCCAGAACCCCAGTTCCAAGACCCTCCCTGCCTCTTGGATTAGAGCCCAGGTAGGTGCATCACTGAATCAAACCTGGGAGGAAGACAGAAAGTACTTGCATTCTTCAAAGTGGGACAGTTACTACTTGTTGATCACCTGTTTTAACATAATTTGATCCATTGTTATAATAAAGCTGTCCTCTACATCAGAGGTAAGCAAAAAAAAAAAAAAAAAAAAGTTTAGGCACATACATTCCACAACTTAGATGAATGGACCAACACCTCAAAAACCACAAACTAACTACTAAAACTCACCCAAAGTGAAATAGACAATCTGAAGAGTCCTATAACTATTAAAGAAAAATGAATTTTCAATTAGAAATTATGGTGGTTTGAATCTGTATTTACCCCCATTAATCCACTCTGGTGGATGTGAACTTATTGGTAAGTAGGACCTTTTGACAAAACTACTTTAGTTCATCAAAGTAGTGGCTCCCCTCATTTACGATGTGTCTTAATCCTATTGCTGGATCCTTTATAAACAGAAAGACTGCAGAGAGAGAAGCAAGAAGCTGAAATAAATGAAACCTGGGAGAAGGGAGAGACCAGGAGATGCCGCCATGTGCCTTGCCATGTGGCAGAGGAGCCAAGGATCACTGGCAACCAGTCTTCAGGAAGAAAGCATCACCTTGATAATGCCTTAATTTGGATATTTTCTCAGCCTCAAAACTATAAGCTAATAAAGTCTCATTGTTAGAGCCAAACCATTTCATGGTATTTGCTTTAAGCAGCCTAAGAAACTAAAACAGAAATTTTCCAAGAAAGAAATATTTAAGCCCCAGATGGTTTCAATGGTGTATTCTACCAAACATTTAAAGAAGTAACATTAGTTCTACACAATTCTTCTGGAAAAACAGAGAAGAAAACAGTGTTCAATTCATTCTATGAGATCAACATTATTCTGATTCTAAAATTTGCCAAAGACAGCACAAGAAAAGAAATCTACAGACCAATATCCCTCAGAAGCATATTTGTAACTATCCTCATAAAATCTCATAAAATGTTAGCAATCAATATCAGCCATATATATACGTTGCAGCACAACCAAGCAGGGTTTATCTCAAGGATATAAGGACATTTCAGTTTGAATAATCCATCAGTACAATTTACTATATAAACAATCTAAAGAAAAAAAAATATATCAACTGATGCAGGAAAAGCATTTTGCAAAATTTGACACCCATTGAAAATAAAAACTCTCAACAAATTAGGAATGGAAGGGAATTTCTTAAACCTGATAGGGGCATCTACAAATAAACAACAGCTAACATCATGCATAAATGTGAAAGGGACTGTTTTCCCACTAAGTTTAGGCAAGGATGTTGGTTATAATTACTATTCAACATCATACTGAAAGTCCTATCCAGCGGAATAAGTCTATTCACAGATGACATGATTTTCTACATAGAAAATACCAAGTAATCTACTAAAAAGTTCCTAGATTTAATAAAAGAGGTTAGCAAGGTTGCAGCATATGTGGTCAACACACACAAAAAATTAATCATGTATACCAGCAAAAAACATCTAGAAACAAACTTTTAAAAAAATACCAGTTACAATAGCTAAAATATGCTTAGCTAAAAGTCCAACAAAACATGTACAGGATCTGCTGCTGAAAACTACAACATGTTGATGAAAGAAATTAAAGAAGACCTAAATAAATTGAAACATATGGTAGGCAGAATGCTCCCCAAAATATACACATCTTAATTCTTGGAACATTTTATGTTATGTTACATTGCAAAAGGAACTTTGCCAATGTAATTAATGTTATTAAAATAGGGAGATTATACTGGATTACTGGGCTCAATCCAACCATATGAGCCCTTATAAGCAGAGAACTTTGGCTGAAGTCAGAGAGGTGTGACACAAGTCAGAGAAATTAGAAGATAAAGACTTGACCTGCCATTCCTAGTTTGAAGATAAATAGGGAAATGTGTCAAGGAATGCAGGTGCTCTTAAAAAGCCAAGAGAGTCTCTTAGCTGACAGCCAGCAAGAAAACAGCCCCAAATCCTGACAGTCACAAGGAAATGAATTCTGCCAAAAAACATGAGTAAGTTTGGAAGTGGATACTTCACCAGAACCTCCAAAAAAAAGTCACAGAGCCTTGCTTACACCTTGATATCTGCCTTGTCTAAAGCAGAGAACCACCTAAGCAAAAATGTACCTGAACTTCTGACCCACAAAAACTGAGATAATAAACGGGTGCTGTTGTTTTTTTTTTTTTAAGTTCCTAAATTTTTGGTAATTTGTAATGACAGCAATAGAGAACTAATACAAGAGCAATACATACTTGTGGATTGAAAGACTCGACATACAAAATATGTCCATTCTACTTGTCTTAGTTTGCCATGACTTTATCACAAATACCACTGGCTCACAGGTTGGAAGGTAGAAGCTGAAAATCAAGGTACTAGGAGGTCGTGCTTTCTCCCAAGTCTATAGCATCCTGATGGTGGTTTCCTGGCAATCAGTCTCTGCCTCTGTCATATAGCAATCTTCCTCTTTCTGTCCCTTCCTGTAGCTTCTACTTGTCTCACTCAGTCACCTGTATCTCTGTCTAGATTCCCTCTGCTTATAAGCTCATCAGGCATATTGGATTAAACCAATCTTTGAAGAGCCTATTTACAAATGAGTCCACCATCCTCAGGGCCTGGGCTTAGGACCTAAACATATCTTTACGTGAGTATGTACCACACTCCCCAATCTGATCTAGATATTTAATGACATTCCAATCAAAATCCCTCAAGATTTTTTATAGATATAGACAAGTTGACTCTAAAATTTATATGGAAAAGGACAGGTCCTGGAACATTGAAGACAATTTTGGAAAAGAAGAATAAAGTTAGAGGAATCACACTACTAACAACCCAATTTTAAAATGCCTACAGCTTTGAAGAGCCACTTCACTCAAAAGGATACGAAACAGACAAAAAGTCAGTAAACACAGGAAAAGCTGTTCAACATCATTCGCCATTAGGGAAATGCAAATTAAAGCCACAGTTAGATACCACTACACACTTTTTGAATGACTAAAATAAAGAACACTGACAGTATCAAGTGCTCTACAGGATGCAGAGTAACTGGGACTCTCATACTGGTGGGAATACAACATTGTACAGCCACTTTGGAAAACAGTTTGGCAGTTTTTTTATAAAATTACCATTGGGCTCAGCAACCCCACTCCTAGGTATTTACCCAAGAAAAATAAAAACTTATATTCACACAAATACCTATGTACACATTTATAACAGCTCCAGCAATAATTGCCAAAAATTAGAAACAATTCAAATGTCCTTCAACAGAAGAACAGATAAACTCTGGTACATCCAAAAAATAGGGTACTATTCAGTAATACAATGCAATGAGCTATTGCTATAACAACTTGGATGAACCTCAAAGGCATTATATTGAGGGAAAAAAGCCAGTGCCAAAAGGTTGCCTACCAGGGCTTGGGCAAGATGGCGGCATAGAGAGGAGTGGAAGCTAAGTAGTCCCCCTGGAAAAACTAAAAAAACAGAAACAACTAGTAAATAATCCAGAATAACTGTGGGGGGACAAACGAGACCATCCACTCATAATATACCAACCTGAATTGGGAGGAATGCCCAAGATCACAGCATAAAATCTGTAAGTAAAACCTGTGGATACAAGTCGCGAGACTCCCTCCCCCATAGCCCGAGCTGCAAAGCCTCGTGGTGCCAGAGAGAAGCTCTCTCCCAGCAAGTGAATATAGCTCAGCTGAGCTCCAACTAGGGTTTTAAGTAGCGAGTGTGAACTGCTAACTACAGGTACAAATCCCCAAAAAACAAACAGAGGCTTTGGGTGACGACTGACCTTGGAGAGCCGGAGGGTCACTTGGACTGGGTCTGCAAGGGACTATCTGTTTCTTTTTTGGCTCAGTGGAGAAAGCCCCAGTCATTTTCAGTTTCCAGGGCTGTGACTCAGGGAAGCGTGGAGACAGCACAAGCAGACAGTTAGACCATTGAAATGCTAATGACCTCCCCATAGGGTCTATCTTCTCTAAGAGGAAAAGGGTGGGGCCCTTTCCATTCAGAACCAGACCCCAGAGCCTGGGGGAACACGGCTATACCTCCTCACACTAGTCAACAATTAGAGGCTAACAGGCATCACCTGCTGGGCAGAAAAGCACAGTGACCTGAGGCATCACAGGGTGGAGCAATTTTCTAAGACACACCCGCAGGGAAACCAGATACTGAATATTTCTTCCCTCTGGGACCTGAGCCTGTTCTGGTCTGGGAAAACCTGATTTGGATAACCAAGGAAACCATGCCTAGACAATAGAAAATTACAACCTACACTAAGAAAAACAAAGTTATGGCCCAGTCAAAGGAACAAATGGACACTTCAACTGAGATACAGGAATTTAAACAACTAATGCTAAATCAATTCAAAGAGTTTAGAGAAGATATTGCAAAAGAGATAGAGGCTGTAAAGAAAACACTGGGCATGCATAAGGCAGAAATCGAAAGTTCAAAAAAACAATTAGTAGAAGCTATAGAAATGAAAGGCACAACACAAGAGATGAAAGACACAATGGAAACATACAACAGCAGATCTCAAGAGGCAGAAGAAAACACTCAGGAAATGGAGAACAAAACACCTGAAAGCCTACACGCAAAGGAGCAGATGGAGAAAAGAATGAAAAATATGAGCAACATCTCCGGGAACTTAAGGATGAAACAAAGTACAATAATGTATGTATCATTGGTTTCCCAGAAGGAGAAGAGAAGGGAAAAGGGGCAGAGGCAATAACACAGGAAATAATTAATGAAAATTTCCCATCTCTTGTGAAAGACATAAAATTACAGATCCAAGAAGCGCAGCGTACTCCAAACAGAAGAGATCTGAATAGGCCTACGCCAAGACACTTAATAATCAGATTATCAAATGTCAAAGACAAAGAGAGAATCCTGAAAGCAGCAAGAGAAAAGCGATCCATTACATACAAAGGAAGCTTAATAAGACTATGTGCAGATCTCTCAGCAGAAACCATGGAGGCAAGAAGGAAGTGGTGTGATATATTTAAGATACTGAAAGAGAAAAACCGCCAATCAAGAATCCTATATCCAGCAAAGCTGTCCTTCAGATATGAGGGAGAGCTCAAAATATTTTCTGACAGACAATGAGAGACTTTGTGAACAAGACACCAACCCTACAGGAAATACTAAAGGGAGCACTACAGAGTGATAAATTTAAAAACTAATGCTAAATCAATTCAAAAAGTTTAGAGAAGATATTGCAAAAGAGATAGAGGCTGTAAAGAAAACACTGGGCATGCATAAGGCAGAAATCGAAAGTTCAAAAAAACAACTAGTAGAAGCTATGGAAATGAAAGGCACAACACAAGTGATGATAGACACAATGGAAACATACAACAGCAGATCTGAAGACAGGAGTGTGTGGTTTGGAACACAAGTTTGGGAGATGGTAGCACAACAATGTAAGTACACTGAACAAAGATAACTATGCATACGGTTGAGAGAGGAAGGTTGGGAGCATGTGAGACACCAGAAGAAAGGAGGAAAGATAAAGACTGGGACTGCATAACTTGGTGAAATCTAGAGTGTTCAACAATTGTGATAAAATGTACAAATACGTTCTTTTACGAGGGAGAACAAGCAAATGTCAATCTTGCAAGGTGTTAAAAATGGGGAGGCATTGGGGGAGGGATGCAATCAACATAAACTAGAGACTGTAACTAATAGAATCATTGTATTATGCTTCCTTTAACAGAACAAAGGCAATATACCAAGGTAAATGCAGATAAGAGGGGTGGATGGGGAGGCATGTTAGACACTTGACATTGGTGGTATTGTCTGATTCTTTACTCTACTTTGATTTAAGGTTATTTTTCCTATTGCTGCTTCCTAGCTGTCATTTTTTTTCCTCTTTCTTTTGCCTCTCTACCTTCTTTGACTCTCCCTCCTGCCTTGTGGAAGAAATGTAGATGCCCTTATATAGACAGTGGAGAAGGTGGTGAACACATATATATATGACCATACAGAGAACCATTGATTATTTACTTAGGATGGAATGTATGGTGAGTGAACAAAACCATATACAAAAAAAAAAAAAAAACTGGTTGATGACAAAACCTTGAGGGCAATCTACTGAGTGAAATAAGCCAGACACATAAGGACAATTATTGCAGGGTCTCACTGACTAATTATAATATGTAAACTCATAGACATGAAATATAAGGTACCAAGATATAGGACGAGGCTTAAGAATGGGGAGCGGTTGCTTAGTATGAACAGAATGTTCAACTAGGATGAACTTAAATGTTTGGAAATGAACAGACATGTCGGTAGCAAGATGTGAGAACAACTAACAGTGCCAAATGGTGTGTGAATGAGGTGGAAAGGGGAAGCTCGGAGTCATATATGTAACCAGAAGGAAAGTTGGAGGTCAAAAAATGGGAATGTATAAAACTGAATCCTATGGTGGGCAATGTCTATGATCAACTGTACAAATACTAGACATCACTTCCATGAACCAGAACAAATGTATGACCATACAATTAGAAGTTAATAATAGAGGGGCATATAGGGAAGAAATATACACTTATTGCAAACTATATACTACAGTTAGTAGTATTTCAACATTTTTTCATAAACAGTAACAAATGTACTATACCAACACTACGAGTCAACAATTGAGGGGGGTTGGTTAGGGATAGGGGAGGATTAGAGTTTCCTTTTCTTTTTTTCTTTTTTCATCTTCCACTTTATTTCTTGTCTGGAGTAATGAAAAGTTTCTAAAAATTGAACAAAAATTAAGTGTGGTGATGGATGCACAGCTGTAGGAGGGTATCCAGGGGCAAGTGATTGTACACTTTGGATCTTTGGATAATTGTATGGTATCTGAACAATCCTAATAAAAATTAAAAAGGAAAAAAAAAAAGTTACCTACCATATGATTCCATTTAAATGACATTCCCAAAAAGACAAAACTAGAGTGATGAAAACTAGATGAAGGGGTAGGAATAGTGAGAGGGTGTGACTGCAAAAGGATGATAGCACAAGAGAGATTTTTGGGGGGGATGAAACTGTTCTGAATCCTGATTGTGGTTATATGATTCTACATATGAACTAAAATTCATAGAACTGTCTCCATTAAAAAGCAGTCAATTTTATTATATGGCAATTAAGAATTTTTTTTAAAGTGGCATGATTTTTCTTTCTAAAAAGCTCAACAAATGATTTATGAATCCTTTTAGACAGTTTAAATAAATGAAAGCTGTTTTAACCTAAATACAGTTTTCCATTTTCAACATTTACTCTGAAAATAACACAGTCCTGTCTTTAAGTACTGAATGTTCCAGAAAAGCCTAGCAGTAGAAGTACATAGAGATCAATGAACTGCCCCAACTTTTGGCTCATTAAGCCAGTGCTGCAAACCTCTGTTGATGCAACAGAGAGTCAGAGTTCACACCAGTAAATGTTAGCACACTTCTCTTATATATCGCCCTTCCCCTTCTTACTAAATAGCTTCAAAGTACTCTGAACTCTAAGAGGACATAGAAGTCTGAATAGACTGCAAGCAGATTGATTTCTTTTTTTCTGTAATATTTTGAATAGCTACATGCTCTTTGGGGTGAGGGAAGAAATAGCATCGTACAGTCACGTCCCTTACAAGAGAGAAACAGAATTGGGTTTTCAGTGAGGGAAAGGGGAAAGAGCACTTTTAAAAAGAGCACTGAACTTGGAGTTGAGAGTTTGAGTGACCTTGGACAACCTGAGAGAAGAGGAGAGGAACATTCGTGGGGACCACTTAGGAAGTGTTGCACCCCAGTCACTGTCTTCATGACTAATTTAAGAAGGATGTGCTCAGGGTTTAAGGGCACTCCTTCTGGAGGGTGGGAAGAGTTTTCCACAGTACTCTCTCCCTAGAGGGTGGACAATTTGATGATTAAGCATTCTCTATGTACAGAGACACTGAGGCTGGAATTTCGAACCTGGGCAATAGAAACAAATGCCTACCTTCACCAGTTTGTTGGGAAGAGAGGGCTCAATAATTCCTGCAGAGCACACAGAACTGCTCAGACACACAATCATTGCACAACAAATGCTGATTATTATTATTAGCTCTTATTCAATGAAATAATGGATGCAATACACCTTAAAAACTGTGAAGCAGCAGACAAAAGTGAGTTACCTTTAATATTATTTACAAGAGGTGCCAAGTTACTTAGTTCAAGTTGACAAGTGACCATTGGACAAAACCTGCCACATCCTACCCTCTATGTACACAAGGACCAAGTTCAGTGCTTTGTTCCCAAATATTTCAGAAGAGACATTTGTGGCTGTAAGTCTGGCCTCTATAACTTATGGAAAAGCCAAGACTGTTGATGGACTCTACAGTGAAACTTGAACTTGGAAAAATCATGGTCCAGGAGGTTTCTCTTCTCTAGGCCTCAAATTCCTCATTTTAAAAGTAGCTGTGGTAGAGGATCAAATGGTGGACATGCAGAAAAAGACTCAGTAATTACAAAGTGCTATACCAATATCAAGGATTATGGCAATTGGTTTTATTATAAGATAAGCTGGAAGTTTTGTGTTGTTTAAATTTGAAAAAGGTTGGGGTCATGGCAATCTTAAAGTCAAAAAGGAAGTATTTTTAAAATTGCTTAATTCAAGTCAGAACAAGGATTATCTTTAGGCATATTGACAGGGAACTGCTGGTAATGCTCTATTTCTTGGTCTGGATGAGGGTTATATGACTACACATTTGTAAAAATTCATCACGTTTCATACTTAATATTTATGCACTTTATCGACATTATGTTGTGCTTTTTTATAACAAAAATTAAAGAAAAAATAATTGCTTGATTGAAGTCAAAAGGCAGTTTACAAGTACAAGGAATAATGAAGGAAAGATACAGGATAACAACGATTATACACAAACCTTTAAACCAAGATAGCAGATTAAATACAACACAGGATGTGCCAGGGAGCCATTTCAGGGGACCTTACAGCTAGGGGAAGAACATCTGTGATAAATATTTCTAACATCCCTTGTAATTCACTCAGCAAATAGCTATCAAGCTCTGGACACAGTCTGGAAAGGAGGAGGGAAGGAAACTTCCTCTGTACTTAGGGAGCTTGCAGTCTCAGGGCATACAATACCCCAGGGCCTTTGGAACAGAGGCTGCATTTCCAAGCATGTGAGAGTACGAGGGAGGGGCGACCCACTAGGGATATCCAACGTCATGTGAAGTTAAGTCGGAAATTAGGTGAACTTATAACCACCACAGACACAAAACAGTGATAACACCTTGTGGACTATATTCCAGTCACCTCCAGGTTAGGAAATTAATTACTTTTCCCAGAACAGAAAAACTTCTCAGGCATCTGAGGTTTTCTGTCTTTAACTTTCATACAAAGACATTGCCACTATAACCCTGCTAATTCAAAGGGATGGTCTGAACATCACGATCCTTTCTGTAGGGCTCACAAGGGAAAGACACCATCTTCAAACTGCTAGAAAGGCCACAAGTAACAAAATCATGGCCAAGTTTTCATAGATTTCTCCATAAAGACAGAATGCTTGAGGTTTCTGTGTCTGTATCATCAAATTTTGTTCAAATCAAGAAGTATTTATTGAGCCCCTATTTCATACACTTTAATAGAAACTATAGAGTACACAGAAATAAATGCACAGCTCTCATAATCATGGAGCAAAGTCATACTTACATATACACAAAACAAAAAGACAGGAACAAAGTAGAGAAAAGAAGAAGAAAGTAAACGCCAAGTAAATATGATCACACCAAAATGCATGCTGGAAACCACCATGTCCCATAGTGAGTGTTCTGCAAAAGGACAACATGGCCAAATGAGTTTGAAAAGTAAGATACCACATAGCTCTTTCTTGGATATTCACAAGGTGTCCTGGCATTTTAAAGGATCAGGATAAAAGGCCAAATAAATATTGTCACCAACTTGACATATATATATATATACCATTATTCAAAGTTATTTGACCATGAATCCCTTTTTTATGTTTTATAACTATTAGGGTGCAATGGAAAATACTGATATTGACAGTGAAGGATACAATTAGGGAAAGGAAAGTTCAAAACCACCACCACCACCACCCCCACTTCATTCTCAGGTCAGTTCCTGAGCACAATATGCACACACTTTTCAAAATCAACCAACTCCACTTGAGACTAAATTAGCTATCAGTGAAAGGAAATGATTCCTAATTTTTCCTCAGCCTCACTCAACCCTCACCTCATCTCTGCAGCCCTTCCTGGTTCTCTCTTGGCTTTCCACTGACTAGAAGTAAATTATCCCTTTTCTAAAAACTCTGGGCAGGTATCTGTATCTCTCTTTGAGCCCTGAGAAATTTCTGCACTGTTGTGTTGCCATTTAGTTTTTTGTCCAATCACCTACCACTTTTCTTTTTAGATGGAACTCTAAGTATTGTGTCCCCAGGCCCTAGTCCAACACAATTACATAATAAACGCACATAAATATAGGGCAGCTGATGGGAAATAGAAAGAACTTCTCCCTAGGACTGCCAACCTCTGTTTCAGTTTGCTCTTGACCACTTATTAACTGTGTTGCCTTGGGTAAATTACTTAATCCCTCCGAATCCTTGATATTATCAATAAAGTCATGATAAATATTTATCTCATAGGATGCTGTTAGGATCAAATTAGATAATGTTTATGAAAATGCCTAATTAATAGTAAACTGGTATACAAATATGATGATTGCTCTTATTTTATACATGTATTGACATAAGCACACTACATTCTTTAATGAGGCTAAAGGCCACCCAGAGGATGTATTCTCTTCAAGGGGTCACTCCAAATAGATACCACTGTACCATCTCCAGAAATTAGATTTGTCTGTATCTAAGTCATCCTGGGGCTCTCCACATAATCAGTTGACCTCTCACAGAGCTCTTCCCAGTGTTATTTCCACCCCCAGATTCTGTCAGAAAATGACCGGCTTGCTAGAGAGCATCTACCAAAGGAGAGCATTTACCAAACGAGGGCATCTACCAAACGAGAGCCTTGCCTCCCCCCTTCAGAAGGCCTCCGTCCCTCACACAGACCCTGCAGCAGCCAGAGGCTTCCCCTCTCAGTTACACAGAAACAACACAAGTGAGGCATCCCAGATTCTAGTTCTGACTCTTACATTAACCAGCTGTGTGATTTTGGCCACGTACTTATTAACCTTGTGCCTCAGTTTCCACAACCTGTTCTATTAAGATGAGTAAAGTCAAGAGTTAAATGAGAATGTTCACTGAAGATTCTACCAAGTACCAGGCCAACACTGCACCAAGTGTGAGAAAACAGGGGTTTCAACACATACAACCTCTTCCTTCAGGGCTTCTACTGGAGAACAGGATTTATTAGCCATCCTTTCCACCCCTAGTCTTGTCCCCCAAACACAAGGATAATATTCCAAGTCTTCCTGGGAATCCACTAAGGCAAAACTAGTGAGTCAGAGTTTGAATTGAAAGAAAATATCATCTCTCCGAATCTAAAGTGTTAAAGAAAATCCCCTCATGAACTAACACTGAGGAGGTCTGTGTGAGTCTGTGCCCCTGTTGAGAAAATTCTATGACTTCTTTCACTGATTTTTGGGCACCGGCATCATCCTGACAGATGGCAATGTGTATCCACCAGGCCCGTAGTCTGGGCTGTGACCTCAGTCCACCAGTTCATACTGTTTGGAGGGAAGAGGTGGGGACCAGAAAGAGCTGGCCACAGATCTTTTCACATGCAGTTGGCATTTGGTAACTTTATTGCGAATAAAGTAAGATCATGCAATCCCCCTTTCATTAGAAAGACGATGAGCTGAATTTTTATACTGCTACTATCTACTGATCCATAAACCTCCAAAGATTTGAGTGACTCTAATTTCAACAAATATACCTGATCTTCACCATACAGGTACTTACCAAAAACTATACACTCACAGAGAGGAGCTCAAGTAGAACTTAATATGAGGTTTTAAAATGTTTTGACAAGCAAATTGAGCAGGAGAGTAGAACATATACTAACAATTGACACAGTACAGGGGTGGGAGCAGAACTTGTGAGTGCATCATTAAACTCTTCCAGGGCATTTTTCTTAATGCAAAGCCAATAAACAGTTACTAGAGTACCTACTGTGTGGACCCCGTGCTAAATACTAGGAGCCAAACAGATTTTAACATGCCCCAGGCATCTAGGAACTCACACCTTGGTTGGGATTTCTAACTTGCATATTTGCTAATCATAAACTTGTAGTTAAACGCCTATTCTCTAAGTTCCAACTCCTGGCTCTGCCACTACTAAATTGTAGAACGTGGAGCTAGTTACTTAATCTCTCTGTGACTTTGTTTCCTCATCTGTAAAATGGAAATAATAATAGTATCTAATTCATATGCTCTTTTGAGGATTAAATGAATTAATATATGTAAAACACCTAAAAGAGTGTTTGCTATTATTCTTTCCTTAACTATACAAAGCAGTTTAGGTGTGTTTGCTCATGCTATTATTAAGTACACAAATCATTCCAAGCAAAATACTGCAAGGAATTTCTTGCATTTGGGGAGGGAGGTGTGTGACCAGGTGGTCGGGGTAGACTGGGGTAGGGGTGGGTAGGAAGGCTCTTTGAACAAGTTGGTCTTACAGCTGGACTTTGAAGACAGGTAGCTCTCTAAAAGACAGCCATGCATGAGGAAGAAAGAAATCTAGAGCAAGATTAAAACAAAAGAAAACAAACCTTACTTGTCACCACTGAGGAAAGAAGAGAAAGGAAAAGCTGCCGAAAATTACTAATTGGATGAATATTTTCTTGCAGGTTTGAAGTTCCTAAAACCGTAAGATAGGAGTAGCAATTAGGAACAGAAATTTTTTTTCTGTACCTCATTTAAAAGGCATACACTTCTTGGAGCTGCTAATCGTGCCAATACATGGTTATCACGTTCTGGCTGGGTTATAGTACTGTGATTATAGGAGTTAATAGGACATTACCCAAGCAATGGGGCCATAAAAAGAATGTTCAATTATAATGACACTGTCAGTTCAAGAATGGAAGCCTTTCTCATTAGCACAAAAAATATTTTTAAAGCACTTTGCCATTTACAAAGTGTTTCTCACACATATAGACATTTAAACCTCTCAAGCTCACCAGATGTTTGGTATTTAATACCAAACCCATTTTACAGAAATAAAGGAATTCACTTAAAGTGTCACAGATACTAAACTGTGATGCCAGTGTTCAAATTCCCATAACCTGACACCAAATCTGATGATATTTTCATCAAATGCTACCTCTCTGCTCTTGTTGTCATTACTTTAAAAGTTTGCATGAGAGCTGAGGGACCACAGAAATACGATTTTCTACTGGAGTCTGAATGTCTGTCTTCTGCTTAGCAACAATCTCAGCATTTGTCAAGTCCAAAGAGAACCCCATGTTGCTTCATGCCATTGATTTGTAGCTGTCTCCAACAAAAGGACCTGAATGCTTGCCATGGCCCTGGGAATTTTAAATAAGAAGTCAATGAAAGATGCTAGTAAGTCATTCTGCAATTGTCTAGGGGTGGATAAAACCTTGGTGGAATAATAATCATATCAATATGCTGGCTACATGAATGATCCTACAGTGAATTACAACAGGGCACTTCAACTCCAGAGCCTAGGGTGGCAGATCTGCGTAATTAATCTCCCTCTGCAATAACCCCACAGGGTCAGCAGCTCTCGGCTTGCTGCAGCTGAAATTAACGTCTTATTATTTCAGTCCCCTTTGGTGCTTCTTCTGATTCAGGAAAAGAATATCAGATGTAGCTGCTCTGTTGACGCAGGCTGGGTTTTACAGGATCTCAAAGTTATAAAAAATCCTCACATAAATCCTGGGAGGTGGAGAGAGGATAAATTCAATATAGTCCTTACATACCTACTAAATGCAATACTCCTGATATGTTTGTTTTCTTTTTTTCTTTTTTGATTGCTTCATTTTTGGATTAATTTTGACCCTCTTAAGGCTACATATTGATCCATATTATCCAGCATGGACTTCTGCAGAACAATTTTGAGACGTTACATCTTTGTATTTTGTCTCATTTTGTAGAAACATAAGGTTAAACAAACTGAAAAGGTTATCTTTTCTATAGGACTTCTCAGGACTTTTAGGATACTAATATGTACTGAGAAACTAAATTACTTTTACTTAGGAATCACTTCCAGCACTTCTCAAACTTAACTGACTTTGGGAATTTTTGTTTAGTAGTATCTCCAAGCATTAGGATTCTTGTCATGGCTCAGAATTGCTGATGGAAGATTTCAGAGAGAAGGGGTTTCGTCTGTTTAAGGCACTCTAGGAACAGACCAAGCTTGGAGAAACGCCTATAAATTCTCTCATGGCTGTATTACTCCTGGTTGAGGTAGCTTCATAGCAAGGGTTGTGAATTGTTGATTGGGGAAAAAAGTGGGACATTCAAATCAATTTTCTAATCTGCTAAGCCATTTCTATGGCAAGCTGATGGAGAAACAATGGCATCATGACTAACTAAAATGAGGTGGAAGGCACACTGGTGGATTTAAGTATGGCAATGTTATTCTTTACCAGTATAGTTAATTGGAGTTGATTATAATTTCATGTCTTCTAGTATGTGAGATACTTAAAGAGTGTCGCGAAATCAAAACATAAGACACCATAGAGAAAAAGTCAGAAAACGGAGGGAAGCCCTTATTCCTCCAATGATAAAAGGAGTCAGTGCACATGAGGACGCATGCCAAATAACCCTTTCACCTCTGTGACCTTAATATATGCAAATAAAATAAAATGCACTCTTATTCTTAATTGTCCTACCCTCCTCTGAAAAAGAGAAAGATGAGAAAAACTGCATGTATTCATTAGGCTGACAATGTAGATTTGCATGTAAATATTCTTTCTATCCACTGATGCACAAAAAACAGCCCAAAATCTTGTTCTTCCAAATTCAAAGGAAGAGATGTGTACCACTAACAACAAGACTGTAAAAGCCTTAAGTAAATTTGGGGTGTCATAGGCCACCTGCAAAGCCTGACTGATGACAAGGACCAAATCAATTTTCTCTCACACAGTACATCTTCATGCTACTTCCCTTATGTCCCGTCTTCAACGTTCCGGATCCTTCACAAACTGGCTGCAAACTTCTCTTTCCATCCAACCTTTTTCCCCACCACTCTTTCTCTTATAACCCAGACTCCAGCCACAGTTATTTGTGTAGATGGTGCTATAAATCAGCTTTGTGCCTTCCGTTCCTTGTCATCGTTCCTTCTGCCTGGAATGTCCTCATTCCCCTCTCAGCATGTACAAATACTGCCTGTCCTTCAAGACCTATTTCCAAAACCATTTCTTTCATGAGACCCCCTGCTTCTCTGAGCCAGATGTAATTTCTCCCTTCTCCCTATAACTTTCCCTATGCTTCCCTTACAGTCCCAGTAATTCTTTACCTTGCATTACACTTTGTGCACATCTTCTCTCGACACTAAATTGTATGGTTGTTGAGGACAGGTCTGCCTCTGATTAATTTTGTCTTTCAAGGCCTTGCACAAGGCCTGGTACACAGAAACTGCTCCAGACTGCTGGCTGAATGAATGCAGTCTCCTGAAACAAGTGATTGTACAGGTTATTTCTCAGTCCAGGAAAATACTATAACTCTTTCATTTTATTTCCATACCTTTAATCTTTCAACACTCATTTCTTTCTTCCAGAGCATCATTAGGGAGGTGTTTTCTCACTAAAATCAGCCAGATAATTTACATTCAGCAGAATACCCCAGGACAGAGATCTATGTTTGTCAGTGTAAGACTTGGTTATGTCTTATAATAAATGCATTTGCATTTATCATGGGCACAATGACAATGCACAAGCTCCTGTCCAAATGTCCAAATGTCCAAATAGAGACCTACCAGGACTAGATTCCAAATAGTGTTTAATTTGGATTCACAGCATCTGATTCCACATTACTGTATATCATTGGTTTTTAGCCAGGGTTAAATCTCCTAAATCTGACACTAATGCTGGGCAAAAAGAATATTTCCTCCTTCTTAACTGTACATGTTCTATTAGATGATGTTTCTAACTGCCATTTCTAACCACCCAAAAGCTTTGTGGAAGCAGCTAGATTTTAAAAGGAAGAACTGATGGGAGGATGTAAAGAAATTCCTTGGGGCTGTTCAGACAACTCCCCAGACTCTGAACTCTGGCATTTTTAAAGCCGAAGTGTGATTTGGATCAGGATAGGAGAGTGTGATTGGTAATCAGAGGAAAGTAGAGAGTGAAGACGAGACAAAAGTATGTGTGGAGAGAAGAGAACCTTAGAAAAAGTAACTTTGAGAAAAGTTATCCATTCATTCATCCAACAAATATTTTTCAAAATCTTTCTATACTCTATTTACCGTCATCAACTGAAATAATTCATGTTTGAGAGTACTTGATATTGACTATTTTATTTGATATTGACTCCCCTTATTAAGAAAGGAATATAATTTTCCTGGTTTACAGATGAAGAAATGAAGGTACAAAAAGGTAAAGTATCTTACTCAAGATATCACAGCAATCAACTAGCAGAGCTCAGTTTTAAATAAGGTTCTCTGACTGCAGCAGATTGTCTGCCCATGGCACATTATAAAATGAAACTTATGAAGAAAGTGATATTTAGTTTGCTGTGTTTCACAAAATATCTAAAGGATCAATTAGGAAAGATAAAGTTTCACTGGAGCAGAGGTTGTGGAAAATGCCAATCTATATTAGTGAAATCCATGAATTATAAGCAAAAAATAGATTACTAGAAAAGAGGTTTTTATTACTTTGGAAGTAATGGAGTGACACAAATGAGACAGTTCTGGGAACTGCACAGACTTAGATGACTTATAATTAGTGTAGCATCACTTGAAAAAATGGAGGCAGTACCTTCAAAGGTTTCAAAGTTGTTTTTCTCAGTCAGTTTCCCAACAAGACACTTTTGTCTTTCAAATCCTGAACAAACACAACTCTCCATTATGATCTATTGGTAGGCTATTGAAGTGCCATGGGCACTTTTTTACTAGGTAGATTAAAATGCTAATGAATTTGGAGATCAGATCCTATCATGGAGGTACATGATATGTTACACAGGCTAAAAACAAACTTAGGCTCAATCTCTGGTTGACCATAAACTCAAAAACCTAATATTAATTCTGAACTTCATTAGTTAAACATACTGAAATATTTGCTAGCTTCCAAAACCTACAATCTGTATAATTTTCACTAATAAGATATTTTAGAGGGGAAAAAAAAAAAAGAACACTAAACAAACACATATCAGAAAAACTAATTCCCATTATTATAACTGGTAGGAAACCAGAAGAAAGTGCCAAATGAATTTCTGGAAGAACAGGAAAAACAAATTTTTTTTTTAAATGAGTAAACATGGATATCTCTGAAAACAAATAAATGGTTAATTATATATCCAGGACCGGAAGAACTACCCCTACAAACAGTTTCATAAAATGACTTCCAAAAAGATAATTCTTTGCCTTTTGAGCCTTTCAGCTTAAGAATGGACATGATACATCAAACATTCTTCTACCAAAGATAAAAATGGAAGGACAAAGGGAAGAAAGTGTGGGAAGAAAGGGAGATGAATAGGTAAAAAGAAATGTGGAAAAGGAAGGATAGATGGAAAGAGAGAAAGAGAGAGAGAGGGAGGGAGAAAATGGATGTGCACAGCACTAATCAGAATTTATGTAAACAAGGCTCTCCTCTAAATTAGGCTCTCACAGTCTTTCCAACATTTCTGTTCAGCTCTACCTCCTGGATCTCTCTAAACAAAAACCGTATCACAGTTTGTTTCCATGTTTGTTACTATTTATCCCCTTCTTTGTTTGATGGTAATGTGGGTACATGTTGTCTCTTCTGCATGAGTGTATTCAACTTGAAAGCAAAACAAGTTTTGTTTGAATTTGTTTTGGCATTCATTTTTGCATCCATTACAAAGTCTCATGGAGAATACAGATATAGAAAGTATCTTCTAAATAAATTAATGAATAAATGCAGAAAGGAGTCTTCAAACAATTTCATAATCTTAATAATTTAAAAGAAATAGCTGTAACAAGCATTACATAGTCAAGATTTGTTTTTAATAATGGGGAAAAAGAGGTCTCCACCAGACTTGTTCTTATATAGGTTAAACAGTCATTTTTAACCTATAGAAGGTTATAGGTTATTTTATTTTATTTTGACATTGAGCATTTTTGTGAAAGATGAGGACATCACCACAGTTATATAATACAGATGTCTTAAGTGGGATAAATAAGAAAGCTACAAAACAAAGTTGTAGAAATGTAGATTTTAGAGAGAAGACAGAAGTAGCAGACAATAAGAAAAACAGTTATCTGAGGGAAAGTAGGAAAAATAGAGGCACTGGGAGGAAGAAAAAACCCTTTTGAAATTACAGAGCTTCTCCCCTTCAAGTTTAAAAGAAGTAAATATAATCAACTAAAGCACTATCATTTGCCTGGGATCAGATGCACCAAAATCTGCCTCTGGACCTTACTCTGACTTTGTGATCACGCTTGCAATACTTGGAACAAATACCCAATTACACCAGTTACACAGATAGAAGCTGTGCTGATCTGAATCTGTTATGCACTCCAGAAGAGATCATGTTCTTTTAATCTATTCTTGTGGGTGCAGATCTATTGTGGATGGGACCTTTTAATTAGGTTGTTTCCATGGAGATGTGGGTCTTAATCCTTTACTGGAGTCCTTTAAGAGAGCTCACAGAGAGAGAGAGCTTATGAAAAAAACGTCCTTGGAGAAGCAAGAAGGACCCACAGAAACTGAGAGAGCCATATTGAAACCAGGGCCCAGGAGAGAAGGACCAGCAGACATCACCATGTGCTTTCCCATGTGACAGAGGAACCCTGGATGCCAGCAGCCTTTCCTCAGAGAAGATATCTTCCTCTTGATGCCTTAATTTGGACATTTTCATGGCCTTACAATTGTAAATGTGTAAACAAATAAACCCCCATTGAAAAAGCCAATCCATTTCTGGTATATTGCATTCAGGCAATTTTAAGCAACCAAAACAGAACCTTATTAATAAAATATTAATGCTAAGTATTTCCCTGTGCCTTAAATTTAATCCCTTGGACAGTGAATTCACATGAGTTTCTGAAAGCTCTAATTGTGGCACTTCTCAAAGAATTGAGAGGTGGAAACAGATTCGATAGTGGGCCAAGCCCCTTTGTACCATGGTCTGTAAAACCCAACCATAGCAATGACTGGGAATGTAACAATCTGAAAGGCATCTCACTAATAACAACCATGAAAATACCTTGAATTCATGTATTTCCACACCCTTGTCACTGAAAGCACAGGCTTCCATTCAACAACAAACTTAAGGACCCTTACTATATGCAAAACATTCAGCTGTGCTCTGCAGATTTCCTCCAAGCTGATAAGAAGTAGCAAACTTGGATGGAAGACAATAGGCTTTTATAGGTAGGTTTGTTAATGGCAGCAAGACAATGCAGCCATTAGCAGACAGGAAAAGTAAAACAAACAAACAACAACAAATTAGTGATATGAAGTCAGGGGCCATTTACTAACAGAGTCTTACACATTTTGATAAGTCCTGAGGCCATCATTAAGCATACTGAAAAATCATGGCCCAGAATTACTAATGAAAGGCATATAATTTGTCACTATACTTGCTAAAGGAGAGCACCATGGCATGGAATACACTTTGAAAATACATCCTATTAGGACTTGGGGCAAGATGGTGGCATAGAGAGGGGTGGAAGCTAAGTAGTCCCCCTGGAACAACTACAAAAAACCAGAAACAACTAGTAAATAATCCAGAATAACTGCGGGGGGACAAACGAGACCATCCACTCATCATACACCAGCCTGAATTGGGAGGAATGCCCAAGAACACAGCACAAAATCTGTAAGTAAAACCTGTGGATTCAAGTCATGAGACCTACTGCCGCATAACCCGAGTTGCAAAGCCTCGTGGTGCCAGAGAGAAGCTCTCTCCCAGAAAGCGAATATAGCTCAGCTGAGCTCCAACTGGGGTTTTAAGTAGCGAGTGTGAACTGCTCACTACAGGTACGAATCCCCAAAAAACAGACAGAGGCTTTAGGTGACGACTGACCTTGGAGAGCCAGAGGGTCACCTTGACTGGGTCTGAAGGAGGCTATCTGTTTCTTTTTTGGCTCAGTGAAGAAAGCCCCAGTCATATTCAGTTTCCAGGGCTGTGACTCAGGGAAGGGTGGAGACAGCACAAGCAGAGAGAGAGAGACCATTGAAATGCTAATGACCTCCACCTGGGGGGTCTGTCTTCTCTAGGAGGAAAGGGGTGGGGCCCTTTCCATTCAGAACCAGACCCCAGAGCCTGGGGGAACACGGCTATACCTCCTCACACCAGTCAAGAATTATAGGCTAACAGGCATCACCTGCTGGGCAGAAAAGCACAGTGACCTGAAGCATCAAAGGGTGGAGCAATTTTCTAAGACACACTCTCAGGGAAACCAGATACTGAATTTTTCTTCCCTCTGGGACCTGAGCCTGTTCTGGTCTGGGAAAACCTGATTTGGATAACCAAGGAAACCATGGCTAGACAACAGAAAATTACAACCTACACTAAGAAAAACAAAGTTATGGCCCAGTCAAAGGAACAAATGTACACTTCAACTGAGATACAGGAATTTAAACAACTAATGCTAAATCAATTCAAAAAGTTTAGAGAAGATATTGCAAAAGAGATAGAGGCTGTAAAGGAAGCACTGGGCACATATACGGCAGAAATCGAAAGTTCAAAAAAACAACTAGTAGAATCTATGGAAATGAAAGGCACAACACAAGAGATGAAAGACACAATGGAAACATACAACAGCAGATCTCAAGAGGCAGAAGAAAACACTCAGGAACTGGAGAACAAAACACCTGAAAGCCTATACACAAAGGAGCAGATGGAGAAAAGAATGAAAAAATATGAGCAACGTCTCTAGGAACTCAAGGGTGAAACAAAGTACAATAATGTACATATCATTGGTGTCCCAGAAGGAGAAGAGAAGGGAAAGGGGGCAGAAGGAATAATAAAGGAAATAATTATTGAAAATTTCCCATCTCTTATGAAAGACATAAAATTACAGATCCAAGAAGCGCAGTGTACTCCAAACAGAAGAGATCTGAATAGGCCTACGCCAAGACACTTAATAATCAGATTATCAAATGTCAAAGACAAAGAGAGAATCCTGAAAGCAGCAAAAGAAAAGCGATCCATTACATACAAAGGAAGCTTAATAGGACTATGTGCGGATCTCTCAGCAGAAACCATGGAGGCAAGAAGGAAGTGGTGTGATATATTTAAGATACTGCAAGAGAAAAACCGCCAACCAAGAATCCTATATCCAGCAAAGCTGTCCTTCAAATATGAGGGAGAGCTCAAAATATTTTCTGACAAACAGACAATGAGAGACTTTGTGAACAAGACACCTGCCCTACAGGAATTACTAAAGAGAGCACTACAGGGTGATAGAATACAGGAGTGTGTGGTTTGGAACACAATTTGGGGAGACGGTAGCACAATAATGTAAGTACACTGAACAAAGGTAACTATGAATACGGTTGAGAGAGGAAGGTTGGGAGCATGTGAGACACCACAAGAAAGGAGGAAAGATAAAGACTGGGACTGTGTAACTTGGTGAAATCTAGAGTGTTCAACAATTGTGATAAAATGTACAAATATGTTCTTTTACGAGGGAGAACAAGCAAATGTCAACCTTGCAAGGTGTTAAAAATGGGGAGGCATTGGGGGAGGGATGCAATCAGCATAAACTAGAGTCTGTAACTAATAGAATCATTGTATTATGCTTTCTTTAATGTAACAAAGATGAGATACCAAGGTAAATGCAGATAAGAGGGGGGGATACGGGAGGCATGTTAGACACTTGACATTGGTGGTATTGTCTGATTCTTTATTCTACTTTGATTTAAGGTTAGTTTTCCTTTTGCTGCTTCCTAGCTGTCATTTTTTTTTTCCTCTTTCTTTTGCCTCTCTACCTTCTTTGACTCTCCCTCCTGCTTTGCGGAAGAAATGTAGATGCCCTTATATAGATAGTGGTGAAGGTGGTGAACACATAAATGTATGACCATGCAGAGAACCATCGATTATTTACTTGGGATGGAATGTATGGTGAGTGAACAAAACCATATTAAAAAAAAAATGGGTCGATGACAAAACCTTGAGGGCAATCTACTGAGTGAAATAAGCCAGACACATAAGGACAATTATTGCAGGGTCTCACTGATAGGAATTAATTATAATATGTAAACTCATAGACATGAAATATAAGGTACCAAGATATAGGACGAGGCTTAAGAATGGGGAGTGGTTGCTTAGTATGAGCAGAATGTTCAACTAGGATGAACTTAAATGTTTGGAAATGAACAGGGGTGTTGGTAGCATGATGTGCGAATAACTAACAGTGCCGAATGGTGTGTGAATGAGGTGGAAAGGGGAAGCTCAGAGTCATACATGTCACCAGAAGGAAAGCTGGAGGTCAAAAGATGAGAATGTATAAAACTGAATTCTATGATGGGCAATGTCCATGATCAACTGTACAAATACTAGAAATCGCTTCCATGAACCAGAACAAATGTATGACAATACAATTAGAAGTTAATAATAGAGGGGCATATAGGGAAGAACTATATACCTATTACAAACTATATACTACAGTTAGTAGTATTTCAACATTTTTTCATAAACAGCAAGAAATGTACTATATCAATACTACGAGTCAACAATTGAGGGGGGTTGTTTAGGGATAGGGGAGGATTAGAGTTTCCTTTTCTTTTTTTTCTTTTTTCATCTTTCACTTTATTTCTTGTCTGGAGTAATGAAAAGTTTCTAAAAATTGAACAAAAATTAAGTGTGATGGATGCACAGCTGTATGAGGGTACCCAGGGGCAAGTGATTGTATACTTTGGATCTTTGGATAATTGTATGGTATCTGAACAACCTCAATAAAAATGGAAAAAAAAATTAAAAGAAAAAAATACATCCTGCTAAATTAGTTAAAAACAGAGGCACTGATCATCGAATTTTGTGGCTAAAAGACCTGGGGAAGGCTGCAGGCCAACCTCCTCATTCAGCAGACAGAAAAACAGAAGTACCAAGTGAAAACATGATTGATTCAAGGTCTGCTGGTTGTTGAAAATAATGAGAGCTATAACCCAGGATAGATGAATCTTAGGCTACTGTGTTTCCAGGTACCCCATGATTATAAAACTGAAAATTTGCAACTGAAACCTTAACTTTTCATAATGTCCCACTTTCTGGAATGCATCCATCACTCAATATTTTCAGAGCTGAAGCTTTACCTTATGAAATACTGTAATCAGAAATGTGAAGGTAAGTAGCCCTGGTGGGAAACTGAGAGTGAGTTAAAAGGCAAAACTTTTTTGGGAGAATGTAGACCTTCTACAATCTAAGAAAAAGAAAAGTATTACTGTATTTTTTGGCCAGGAAGAGAGGTATGCAAAAGGCAACTTAAGACCAACACATTTATGATGCAGAAAGTAAATCATGTATATGCATAACAAGCAGATCTCCTTATAGTAAGCATGTTTTTCTGCTCACCAAACTCCAATGTTTAGAATCAATCAACTTGGAGACTCTAGCTTGATTCTTTCTCTAAAGACCCATCACTGTTAAATGAGCACTGAATAGACAATGTATTTGACAGCACATTATATAAAGATGTAAGACCTGAATTCAAGGCTCTGTGTAACTAGACAAGGGCCTCAAGTTTGTTATTTATACTATTAGTAATTTGGACATAATAATCTCTAAGCTTCCTTATGGCTATGATTCATGTTTCCAGACATGTTTTAGCAACCAGAAATGAGGCAATTCGGGGAAATCCTCATACCCCACAGTATGCAATACAGACAAAGTTTCCTGCATTTGGGGCCTTTGCCACAATATAGGCCATTAGAGATGTATTTAAGACAGAACACTCTTACTTTCCTAAGTCCTACCCTCTACTTAGTTATTTTTTCATCTCTGCCCCTTTACCTATCTTCTTATCAAGAGGACCTCTAGAGGATCAGAAAGGGCCTCAGAAGTTAAACAGTGTCATTTGGGAGACGGGAGTCCAGGAAGGAAAGGTGATTTTTATGAGGTCAATCATTAGGTGATGGGAAAGTAAGAAAATGGAGTTTGATTTCCAGTTCAGGACTGTCTCTGATGAAACTCTCTGCCTCCCGTCTCTGAAAAAAATATGATGAAATATAACTGTCTCCTAAAAATAACCTACTATCTATATCCAAAGAAAGAGGTCTACACAGACAATGAGCCTGTGTCAAAGGAAGATAGCTTCTTAGGTCCAGGAACAATGACAGGCTCCTAAGGAAGCTGAAGTTGCCATTTGCTTTCTACGACGTTGTGAAGATTTGTGGTGTACATGGGGAAATCTTGGCCAGACTATCTACAGGCAGTGTTGGACCAGATCCCTAAGGAGTCTTTGCAGCTATGAAGTTTTTAACATCTTTTATTTCCTGGTGACAGCAGGGTTCACCTGACTTCAGTTATCTGTGAATTCCTGAAGCTTCCCTGTAGATAAGACCTTACAGTTTAAGATATCCAAGCATGATAGGATACTTAGCTACAAAATTCCATGTGAAAAAACAAAAATTGAACTGGGTTGGAGATTGGTAAAATCTCTATAAAACCAGAGAGGAAAGATCACCTTATTTAACTGAAAAGCATTGTCCTTTCTTAGTTGCAGCTCTGGTGGGTATGACCTGCTACCAGTTTTAGTAGCTTTTTCATTCTTTCAAATCAAAGCTGTTTCAAATCAGCTGCTGGATACTTCCTATCACTGCAACACTCCTTCCTTCAGGAACTGAGGAATTGTCTTAATTTTAAACATTAAATCAAAGGATTTTCACTTTTGAAAGGCTGAGTTTTCAGATTAGTAGTAAGCCAATTAAAAGAATAAGAAGAAAGAAAAAAAAGGGAGCTTTGCACTCCTGACATCCTGATCTGCAAGCAGCTTTCCTTTGAAATGACAAGAAGAAACTACCCTTAAAGACACTTTCTCATATGCTGCCAGCTGCAGAGGGAATAATTTTCAGAGGATACTTGTCTGGTCGACTTGAACTTGTTTCAGGGTGTGTCATCACTCCTTCAAGAAGTCTGCCCTGGGTAAGATGACCTTCATGAATAATTAAAAACAAATAAATAAATAATCCAGAGCTAGCAGCCAGTGGGAGGTTTTTCTATACGGATGTGTACCTCCCACGTGCTCCAGCCCCAGACACAAATGAACTGGTAAGAGGGCCTGACGGAACCGTGCCAGGCCCAGACACAAGTCTTCCATTCTGACCCGCAGTGCTGGCAAGCGGGAAGGAACCACATCCTTCCTCATCCTAAATTCCCTTCTTAAATCGAGTAGTTGTTCCGTCGGGGGAAGCACAGGGGGAGGGAGGAGGCAGCATCACTAGTTGGCGTTAATTATAACAAGGGGAAACCTTTATTCCCAATATAAAGTTTCTGAGTGAATTCAAGACAGAATCTCAAGGCCGGAAAAGCCCCCAAATGTCATACTGATTCAAACTCCTTTTTCCAATATTCAACTCTCCCTGTAACATCCTTGCCAAGTGGATGTCTAGGCTCTCTTTAAATATCTCCAGTGATGGTAAACTCATTACTGATTTAGTTCTCATATGGCTCTAACAGTAATAAAGGTCTCATTGTGTGCTACTGAACTCTGATTCCCTGTGGTTTCTACCCACTGGTCCTGGGCACGGTCTCAGGAGCCACGTCAGACAAGTGCCTCCTTCTTCTACAGACATTTTCAGGTATTTAATCCAGTGGTCTAAGTAGTTGAAAGCAGCATTTCCATGTCTCTAAAGACCTCACTTTCAAAACTGGGAAACTAGGGCTTTTGGAAAACACACATTCCCATATTCGCCTCCCTGCCCTTCAACGTGAGAAAAGCATACTGAGGAAATGAAAATGTCATTAAATCAAGAAGAACTGGCATCAATTGATAAGGCATCCTCCATGCTGTCTGAACCACAAAGGAAATTGAAAAAAGAGAAAAGGGAGGACTAAGAGGCCAAAAACTCAAATGACCAGTGGGACTGACTCAGGCCAAGTTGGGGTTTCCAGGGAATTGTGGGACAAAGGTACACAGTAACTCAACACCTTTTATAAGATGCACAGCTGTACATACAAGCAAACTGGATGGAGCCATGGGTAAGCCTCCAAATAATGAAGCCAAGTACAGTTTCAGCATGGGCTTTGGAGTCCCACCAGCCAGGGCTCAAATCCCAGTTCTATTTCTTAATTGCCGTGCAAGCTACTTAACCACTCTGAGCCTCAGTTTCTTACTGATGAATAGGGTCAGTAAAGCACCTCATGGAAATAGTATGAGGATCACATAAAATGATTTTATAAAGTACCTGGCACATACTAAGCACTCAAAATTGTTAGGTACTGTTAATATTCTTATTCTTTCTCTTATCACTAGAAGTCTAGCCTTTGATTTTCCCAAACTTTTACCTACAAACTGTACCAAATACAAGAAAGCAGAAAACCCACATATCTAGTAGTCCAAATTTCCAAGTATGAGAACCAAGGCAGAAGAAGCAACATATTGTACTAGAAAGTACACTGTATATAACTTAGGAAGCCAGAGTTATAGACAGGTTTGGGTGACAAGGAAACAAGGCAAGTCCCTTTCAGCCTATTTGTAGAGCCTGAGATTTAATTTTTTTGACCCTAACAGACTAGTCTCTGAAAACCATTTCAAGCATTCCACTTAATGGCAGCTGGGGAAATTTGATGCCTCCTCCTATCTTCCTGATCCATGTCTTTACATCAATAACTGCAGTGACCCTGCAGAGCAAGACTCTCAGGTAGTCACCTCAATTAGGCATGCCCTGGGGATCCCTCTAGTTCTACCACACACCGCAGAGGTGGGTTGAATGGAATATATAAAGGTTTCCGTTGGCTGTTGAAATCTCAGGTGATTCAGTACTGTGTGTAAGTGTGTTTTTAAATGAGTCAAGACAATTGAATGAGTTTTGTTGTGTCCTGACAAGTAGGAAGCCAGGAAATATGGTTTTTAAACATTCAGGAATGTGTGCTTGGAAACGCTGACAGGGAAGACGTATGGAATGACCTAATTCAAAGGTGTGTGGCTCTCCTGGGGATGTTAAGACACCGGCTTAGAGATGCTTTTTTAAAGAATGCTTTTCTTTTTACCCTGTTTGGTGCTCCGCGCTTTCAGGGGAGGCAGTAAAAATGCTGCAGTAAGGTGAAGAGTCAGAATATCTTAAATCATAACACCGGAGTGATTTATAGCTTGCTTTCTGGGTGGAAAGAGGCCTGAAAGGTAATGAAGTCCAAAATCTATGGACAGAATTAGAACAGAGACAACGATGATCAGAGCTGTGTCCCAAAAGGATAATCATGCAGTGGTACACAGAATGAAATGGAGGGGCAAGAGATAGAAAGGTAAGCTCTCTTGAATGAGCGAGGGCTAAGAGCCACTTGATGGTCATCACAGCCTGTGAGCATCAGTTTTCTCACTTAAAATAATTCAGACCAAACTGACCTCACAGAACTGTTGTGAAGCAAATGAGATAACGTAGTTTGTAAATTATTAGGCACTTGGACAAACATAAGGATTATTCTTATTATCACCCAGCAAGGCTAAAAAGCATTAGTTAAGTAAATGCAATAAGTAACTGTTTTTATAGGATCTTTCCTTCTCTCAAAATGATATCGGGGTGGTTGCATAAGTCAACTTCATTTAAGTCGATGTTCCAGTTGCATATATACCTTTCCTTGCTTTACACATACAGGAAGCAGAAACTATCAGGGAATTTTAAAGAACAGTTATCTAGGCATGCCATGAGGACATTTTCATTGACAATATTAGCCATAGGTAAAATCACCTTGGCTTGCAATCTGCACTAACATTTTTAATTCCCAGGCTGGTCTCAAACAGTCCCTTAGAATAATCTCTTACATTGAGTCTGAGTCACCTGTCTCAGTGAGAACAGAAAGAGCTCTGCAAAAGCAAATTTTCTTGCCTGGATTACTATAATAGAATCCTCATTAATTGCCCCACCCAGTCCCTTTCTCAGCTCCAAAACTTCTGATACCCTATGCTGCCCAATCTGTCTAAAATACAATCTGAATATGCCCCTCCCTTGCTCAGGAATATTTAGTACTCTGCCTTGGCTTACAGGATTACATGCAAATTGCTCATCAGTGTATTTAAGGCCTTGATAATCCATGCCCTGTTCATCTTTTTCAGTTTGATCTTCAATGACCCCTGTGCTCATATTCCATCTCCCAGGCAGAGTGGGCTGTCCCAAAACTAGACTCCTGCTTCTCTTCCTCACTTTATGTTTTCATCCTGTTTCCTCTGCCTGTAGTATCACTTGTCATTCTGAAGTGTGTCAACTTAGCCAAACTGGAATTATGTTTCCCACATTCTTGTCCCTGGATGGTTCAGACTTAGAACTGGCCAAAAGGGAAATTTTCATGAGACTTGGATGAGACAAGTGAAGCAGTGGCCATTATGTTTGTTGGGGATTGAATCATGTGCCCCACAAAATCATTTTCAAGTCCTAACCCCATGTCCTCTGGGTGTGAACCCATTTGTAAATAGGATCTTTGAAGATGGTATTAGTCAAGGTATACCAAAACTGAACAAGGGTGGGCCTTGATCTCATATGGATTAGTTCTTATAAGCAAAAGAAACTGGACACAGAAGAAGATACCAGGAGTTAGCAGAAACCAGAAGAACAGACACAAGGAGAGAGAGACAGCCATATGAGAGAGGATTTCAGGAGCACTGCAGACTCTGGGAGAAAGCAAGTTCTGCTAATACCTTGATGTTGGACTTCTAGCCTCCAAAACCATGAGAACATAAATATCTGTTACTTAAGCCAACCCACTGTGTGTATTTGTCACAGCTGCCCTGGCAAACTAAGACAATGTTCAAAGGGTGGTATCACTGCAGGTCGTGTACATTTTTGCTGATCTGCTGGATCAACCATGGAAGTAGGGTCAGCCAAGCCCACTGCTCCTTAAGCTTGTGTCAGATCTCCTCTTCAACCTCTCCAGGCCCAAGTTCAATGAGTATATAGCTCCATGGCTAAGTACACCAGCTCCTTCAGCTCAGCAGGTTACCACATCATCAGGGTTAGATACAGAAAGAGAGAGTTAAGGATTGCAGTGTGTCCTCATGGAGTTCAGGCTGCTCTCTGTCACTTCATGCCCAGCTTTTCTTCCTGCCTCTCTGCCAACCCCAGGCAGAGGCAATGACCTTCCACAGACATCTGTACCAACTCCCTTTCAGGGTCCTTGGCTGGTGGCCTTTCTTTGATCTCCCAACTGTCCTCTTTTGGGCCTTTATAATCCAATTTCTCTCACAATCATAGGCCTAATGGTTATGATAAATCCAATAATCCAAATCATTCTCAGTGCCCTGCTTCTCCGGTTGCCCTAACTCATATGCTGCTCCTCCCCACCAATCTCTCCATGTCCAAAACCTGTCTATCACTCAAGGCTCACTTCAACCAACACTGCCTCCTTCAACATTTGGCTGAGCTACACAATTGCCTCTTCCTCTGAAACACCAAAATTTCTTATTGTATCTATCTTTAAAAAGTTGCATTACCTTTTCTACCTTACCTTTTCATTCCCTTCCCCTAGAGAAGAGCTGTTTCATTCCCTTCCCCCAGAGAAGAGCTGTTTATTTTTATTATATGCATAGTTCTAACAAAATTTGTTACCTGACTCACTACTCTACAATAAGGTAGAAAGAGATGACTGTATGGGGAATGGAGGGAAAACTGCTAAGGGAAAACATGCTGAAAGCATCAAGAAATAGCAGACAATGAGAAAGAGAAAATACAGAAAATTTATGAAAATCAGATTACACAAGTTTAAAAGTATACCAGTCAGGTACTATTAGGTATATGGGTAAGTGATCTTATCTCAATAAATTCTCAAAGAATTACAATCCACTCCAATAAACTGTCCTGTACTGCCAAGATCAAGTAATGCTACATCCTTTAGAATAATCTCCTTCTGAAATTCTTTATAAAACAAAAATTTAAAAAAAGGAAAGGTGTATATTGAAATTTTAACTTTTTTTAAAATCCTATGGAAGCCCTCATTATCAGAAAAAAATGAGAGGTATTCATTATCTCATGCATTCATTCAATAAATATGTAGTGAGAGCCAACTGTGAGTCAGGTACTTCCTCAGAAGAATTCATCAAACTTGGGCAGATTCATTGAAACACCTGAACTTTTCTTGGTAAATATGGGAGGATAAAAGTGCTATCTTTCAAATATCCCATAAAGAAAAAAAAAAAGGTCACTGTAAATCACACCATATTGGTTTCTTAGGAAGAAGTAAACAGACACAACCAACAAAATAGGACTCAGTTCATCGTTACTAGCTTCTTCTAGGGCAAAATAAACTGTCCGTTGAAATGAAGCTTCTTGCTTTCATCATACAACCTTTGCTTCATTTCTCTGAAAAACAACTCTTCACTGTAGAGAAGGTGTTGCAACCCCACACAATTTGCTTTTGAAGAAAAATGTGGCAAAACCGAGGTAAGAAAAATTGATTTTATCATCACATTCACCCAATACTCATATGGAGACAACTGTGGTACTTTTATGTTTTTTTCCTGGCTTCTAACTAAAATTTAAAATTCTCATAGAGTTGCAGTAAGGATTGAATGAGATAGTGAAAATAGAGCATTGAGCACAGCTCCTGGCACACAAGGAGCACAGGATCAATATTAGTGATTATGATTACCAAGAGGTCCTAAACTTCCAGCAAGATCTGTAAATTAGCCTCATTAAGAGCTATCTGGTACAAAATTTGATTTTTCTGCTGCATTTCTCTTGTTACCCGGAATGCTCTGGGGCCATCACTGGAATACAAAGCAACTTTCTGCCAGCCAGGCATACCTTGGGAAAAAGAATGCAGAGTTAAAAGGGCTGCCTACAGGTACTTCAGATGTTTGCTCCCAGGTCATTCCCCCAGCCTTTCAGAATCCACAGTGTTACCCTGAGGGCAGGGTGCCAAAGTGGGCCCTGGAACAAAACCAACAGCCTTGATTATATGATTGGATCTTTGGCGTTCATTTTTAAAGGGAAGTTGATAAAACAAACACCACTGAAACTGCCCATGTGTATAAGCATAAGCATGTTTGGAGAGGTTATTTTAGTTCAAAAAACAATAAAAACAGCTGAAATGGACTGAGCACTAATTATGTTCCAGGCCCTGCACTAAGCACTTTACATGCATTACTTTATTCAATCCTCACAACCCTGTATCTGCCAACAACACAGATGAATAAACAGCCTAGATGTTAAATAATTTTGCCAGTTCCCAGAGTAGTAAGTAGCATTACCCTGCCCGGGTTGTCTCAGTCAAAAACCTATGTTCTTAACCACTATATGTTAATAAAATGATAAAACCAGAAAGAATATGCCATTTATTCATTCACTGATCAATATGTTTATGGAATTCTATCTTCATATGAGGAACCTTGATGCAGGGAAACTAGAGATGAATAAATCATGAAGTGTCACTTCTTACAGTCAAAGGGTAAAACAGTATAGTAGTTAAGATTGCTCAAATCCAAATACTGGATCTATCACTAAGTGTGACCTTGGGCCTCAGTTTCCTTTTCAGTAAAATGGTACTTATAACAGTACCTGCCTCAGAGGGTTATTCTGAGGTTTCGATGAGCTAATATTTATAAAGCACCTGAAACAATGCCTGGCACATATTATCAAGCTCTCATTAGTTCATATTATTAAGTGATAAATGCGAGGCTATGTGTTCCGGTGTGCTGATGCTGCCTTATGCAAAATACCAGAAACGGATTGGCTTTTATAAAGAGGGTTTATTTGGTTACAAAGTTACAGTCTTAAGGCCATAAAATATCCAAGATAAGTCATCAATAATAGGGTACCTTCACTGGAGGATGACCAATGGCATCCAGAAAACCTCTGTTAGCTGGGAAGGCACATGGCTGGTGTCTGCTTTCAATGGCCATTTTCAAAATGTCTCTCTAAGTTGCAGCTCCTCTCTCTCAGTTCCTGTGCATTCTTCAAAGTGCACCTCTTGGCTGTAGCTCCTCTTCAAAATGTCACTCTCAGTTGCTCTTCAAAATGTCACTCACAGCTGCACGGAGTTCCTTCTATTTGGTAGCTCATTTACATGGCTCCAGTGATTTAATTTAGACCCACCATGAATGGGTGGGGTAACACCTCCATGAAAATTATTCAATCAAAGTGATCACCCACAGTTGGGTGGGTCATATCTCCATGGAAACATCCAATCAAAAGGCCACACCCTAATCAAAAAGATTAATCAATCTGACGCATAAGATTGAATCAAAGATAATGGCATTTGGGGGGCCACAATACATCCAAACCAGCACATTATGTATGTATGTGTCAGTAAAGACATTATGGAAAAGATGGCTTTTACGTTACTTCTGGAAGATTTATAGCATCAGAAAGGAGGAATGGATCTTATGTGGAATGTTATTTGTCTTTCAGGTGCTCACTCTTCAGTAAGTCTTATAAAGAAATAGCTCTAGGTCTAATGTTTTGGGGACCTACAAAAGAACTGTAGAATTTCCAGCTGGATTGTATTCAACAACAGCGCATACATTTCCATCCATTACTTAATGTATTTGGAAGTAAGAATGACATCATTTTATGAAAAGCAAAGGAATCTAGTTTTACCTATTTTACCTGTTTGGGGATTTTTTTTTTTTTTTAAGTTCTAACAGGAGAGAGTCCATAAATAACACATCAAGGAAACTGAACTGTCTTTGTCTACGAGTCTACATGAGATCAGAGCAGTTTATCTCCTCATCTTATAAATAAATTTCTCCATCTTCCTTCACTCTTTGTTCAAGGCTCCAAATGTGTCAAACATGGTCAGCATTCTGCTTTAAACCTTTCAGTGACTTCTGCTGCACTTTGCAGAAAATCTAAACTCCTTACCATGGCCTGAAAGGTTCAGTGTAATCTAGACCCTGCCTACCACAGACTTTATTTCAATATTCTAAAAACATAAATATTCAATATTCTTAATATATATATTCTAAATATATACATACACATATCACAAATATATACATATGCATTTATATGTTGTCCCAGTTTGCTAATAATACTGGAAATACCAAAAATGGATTGGCTTTTACAAAGAGGATTTATTTGGTTACAAATTTGCAGTCTGAAGGCCACAAAAATGTCCAAATTAACGTATCAACATGAGTATACCTTCAACAAAGGAAGGCCACTGGCATCCAGAAAATCTGTTAGCTGGGAAGGCACGTGGCTGGTGTCTGCTGATCCTGGGTTGTGTTCCAGCAGCTCTCTCAGCTCCTGTGTGTTCTTCAAAATGTTGCTTTTGGGGTGTTTTGTCCTCTCTTAGCTTCTCTGAAGCATACTCTGGGCTAGCAAAAGTCTTCTTTCAACAGCCATCTCCAAAATGTCTCTCTTAGCTGCAGCAGTGAGGTCCTTCTATCTGAGCTCTTATATAGGACTCCAATGATTAAATCAAGACCCATGCTGAATGGGCAGGGCCACACCTCCATGGAAATAATCTAATCAAAGGTATTACCCACAATTTTGTGGGTCACATCTCTATGTAAACAACCTAATCTGAAGATTCCAACCTAATCAACACTAATATGTCTGCCCGCATAAGATTGCATTGAAGAACATGGTGTTTTGATGGACATAATACACCCAAACCAGCACATATGTATACATATATGTGTATGTATTTATCATATTCAGATAAAATTTCTTTTCCTGTCCAGTTCAAACTATTTCTGAGTTCTATTCCTTGGGGACAAATAATCATCCTGACATCTATCCATACACTTATTTACTCATCATTTATTCATTATTGTGCATCTACTCTTTGCTTGGCAATATTCTGGACACCTGAACAAAACCAAGTTCACTGGGCAGTAAACAAAACCAAGTTCCTTGTTTTGTGGATTTTACATTTGTCAGGAGTGAAATAAGCAGTGAACAATGAATATAATAAATGCATTAATTAAACAGTATGTTAGAAGCTGATAAAGTGATAATTGCTATGGAAAAAGAAAAAGTAGAGCAGGGTAAAGGAGAGCAGGAATAGCAGAGGTGAGGGGCAATTATATATAAAGCAATCAAAATAGGCTTCATTGACAAGAAATTGAATAAAGACTTCAAGGAGCTGAAGGACTTAGCTATGTATTTATCTATGAGTTTACATTAGCGAGGAAAGAGAACACAAATCATGTGAGGTCTTGCAAGGTATTTTAAGGACTAGCTTCTACACTGAGTGACATACTGTGTGGTTACTTTTGCCAGTCACTGGTCTGGGCACTTCACTATTAAGTCATTTAGTTCTCACAACAGCCCAGTGAGTTTTGTTTCATTTTCGTCCTCATTTTACCCATAGTAGTTAAATAATCTAGCCCAGGTTTACACAGATGGAGCCAGAGTTTGAACCCAATTTACAAGACTCCAAACCCCTACAATAAGCTGCCTTTCAGTACAGAAAATTCTAATCCAGTGGTTGTCAGATTTCAGTGAAGAGGCTTTAAATGAGCTATGCAGAAGATTCTGATGTAGATGTTCCATGTATCACAATTTCATCATCACTTGTCTAAATTCTCCTCCACAAGAAAACTTTCCAGATATTTTAAAGTAAATACCACATTCACTTCCTACCCCTTGCCATCTCCATTTTTCTTTTTAATGTCTTTGCTACTTCAAGTCATGCATCTGATAGCATACACAGTATTTCAGGTAGAGTTTGGGGAAAATTAGAACTCAGAGTTCAAATAAAGAAAAGTTGACTTCCAAACTTGCCAGTCAATGGGGGCATGAAAGAGAAAAGGATACATATGTCCTCACTTTATTCAGGTGTCTGTCTGAATGTTTCTAAATTACAGAGAACTTCCCAGACTGCAGTATGCAAAAGAGCACCAGAAGTCACCTTCTGCCCTTACCTCACCTTACACCGCATTCCTAATATTTTATTTTTTGAAATGTTCCCATCATAAATTCCAATCTCCATCATATGTCAGAGATTTAGTCTGTTCTTTTCATTGCTGTATCCTAGTATCTAGAAGTTGAACATGGCAGATGGGCAACAAATAGATGATGAATGGCCATAGGCTCCATTTGAGTAGAAACCACATCCATACTGTGGCCCATTTCATCTCTAAGAACTGGCCTGGCATATGGGACACTCTTAATAAACAGATGATGAATAAATAATTGAAAGAGTGGATAAAAGGACAGATGCAAGGATGAATTCCTAGTTTGAAGGAAGGGAGGATGTTCAGATGACAACATAGTGCAAGCTCTGAGTTCTACTGCCATAAGGGACTTGATTTGATTGCTCATTTCACTCTGTGAAATCTCTCTCAATTTTTCTTTTTCCAGGTGGCACTTCTGGTCTCTATGGAAGGGTCTATTTCTTGAATTCAACATGTCCAAATTGTCCTTATTATATTCTCCCTTAGAATTGTTCTTGGTTCTGTGCTCCCTGTTTCAACAAACGGCACATAATCCATCAAGTCAAAATCTGATCCCATTTTTGGACTCCCTACTTTACCACCACTTGTAATCCATCAACAATTCTTAGCCATTTTACTCTTTTATATTTTCTAGAACCCCTCCTTTTAAAAACTGTCTTAGTTTGCTAAAGCTGAAGAAAGGGAGTATACCAGAAATGGGTTAGATTTTACAATGGGGAATTATTAACTTACAAGTACACAGTTCTAAGGCCATGAAGATGTCCAAATCAAGGCATATGAACAGGTGATGTTTTTTCCCCAAAGACCAGCTACCGATATGCAAATGGCAACGTCTGCTGGTCTCTCCCTTCTCTCCTGGGTTCTGGCTTCAGTGGCTTCCTCTCTGTTTATGTATATCTCTCTGTCATCTGTGTGTCCTCTCTGAGCTTCTCTGGCTTTTTTCTATGTCTTCTTTCTGTCTTGTATCTTCTTATAAAGGACTCCAGTAAGGGGATGAAGACCCACCCTAAATGAGATGAGTCACACCTCAACTTAAGATCCTACTCACAATGGTTCCACACTCATGGGAATGGATTAGCTTTAAGAACATGATCTTTTCTGGGGTACATACAGCTTCAAACCATCACACAATCTAACACAACAGCCTGTTGACTGGTCTTTCTGTTTCCATTTTCATCTAACCCCATGACTACTCCTTTAAAGACCCAACTCTGACCCCAGGCATCTACTCCAAACATAACTCAATAAGCAGTCAAACACAACAAGCAGTCACCCCTTCTTAAATATTTTCAGTGGCTCCCCACTGCCTACACAAAAATTTCAAACTTCTCATAATGTCATTTAAAATCTTCCATAAACTTGCCTCATTTTACCCTTCAAATATTTTGTAACACATCTCCCCACTTCTACCTTACATGTGTGATGGATATCCTCAACGTCCTTAACGTGCTCTATTTTGAATCATCTCCTTTTCTTACTCATGTTGACCCCTTTGTTTTGAATACTCAGCTTCATATCTCTACTGAATCAAGTGCTCACCAATGGCAAAGACCCTAAGCTAAATAACCTCAGAAATCAGGCCTTGCCAGATAAGCCCAGTCAGAAATATTCTTACCTCCCCCCATTCCTTCTCCCACACATCTCAGTTCACAGTTATTATATAGCATTTAAGACTGCCTGCCCAATCAATTACCCTGCCTTGGACACGTCTAACTAACCCAACCCAACAACACAGCATACATGCAACAGCAGACACCCACCAGTGTCTAACTTCTAGTGTCTAACTTCTAGTCCCTTCCGAATCCCAATTCCTTATGTGCCCAAATTACAACTTGATAACCTTTGCCTAATTTTGAATGCTTGGTTGAGACCCTAGTATCAGTTTTGCTCTGGCCCTCAGGCTTGTAAATCTAGTTCTTTGGGCCCCACACTGTACATATAGAAAACCTGTCCTTGCAGAATATGACACTAGAAGGTTTAATTGGCCTACTGATTGGCAGGGGAGATAAACCTACTTTCCTAATGGGGGCTTCAGACAATTCCCTGTCAGTATGCCTCATTTCTCCCCACCGGATAAGGAGACAGAAACTCTGACTTTAATACAGCATCTACAGGGGTATTGGGCTTCCCCACCTCGATGGTTGCTGATGTGCTCACAGACATAGGGGACTGGTGGTTTGATGGGCTGAGCCCTCTACCACAGGACTTGCTCTTGGGAAGGCTGTTGCTGCAAAGGAGAAGCTAGGCCTCCCTATAACTGTGCCTGAGAGCCTCGTCAAGAATGCCTCTTTGTTGCTCAGATGTGGCCCTCTCTCTTTAGCTAAGCCAACTTGGCAGGTGAAATCACTGCCCTCCCCACTACGTGCGATCAGACACCCAGGGGAGTGAATCTCCCTGGCAATGTGGAATATGACTCCCAGGGAGGAATATAGACTCAGCATCGTGGGATAGAGAACATCTTCTTGACCAAAAGGGGGATGTGAAAGGAAATGAAATAAGCTACAGTGGCAGAAAGATTCCAAAAGGAGCTGAGAGGTCACTCTGGTGGGCACTCTTACCCACAATATAGACAACCGTTTTTAGGTTCTAGTGAATTGGAATAGCTAGCAGTAAATACCTGAAACCATCAAACTACAACCCAGAACCCATGAATCTTGAAGACGACTGTATGAAAATGTAGCTTATTAGGGGTGATGACGTGATTGGGAAAGCCATATGGATCACACTCCCCTTTGTCTAGTCTATGGATGGATGAGTAGAAAAATGGGGGAAGGAAAACAAACAAACAAACAAAGGCACCCAGTGTTCTTTTTTACTTTAACTGCTCTTTTTCACTTTAATTTTTATTCTTGTTATTTTTGTGTGTATGGTAATGAAGGTGTCAGGGATTGATTTTGGTGATGAATGCACAACTACATAATGGTACTGTGAACAATTGAATGTGCACTTTGTTTTGCATGAATGCATGGTATGTGAATATACCTCAATAAAATGAATTTTAAAACAAATATATAGCATCTGATACCTAACACATGTCCAATGTTTGCCAAACTGGGACACATTCCCCAAGACCAGATAAGACATATACTTGATATACTTCCCCTTTCCATCTGAGTTTCATCAAATGGGTGAGAATTCAGGGTAAATAACAATGCTAAAAAAGAGGGAAGAATTAATATTTACTGAGTGCCTTCCAGGTGCCAGGTGTTTAAGTGCTGAGTGCTTAATATATTTTATCTTATTTTAACTTCACTAAGATAGAAAGATGATAGATAGATAGATAGATAGATAGATAGATAGGTAGATAGATAAAGATGATAGAGTTAGAGATCTATCTCTCTATGGGATATTACCATTTACAGGTAAGGAAACTATGTCTGGACAGCCTAAGCAAGCAATAGAGCTATGGTTCAAACTCAGTCCTGACTCCAAAGTCAGCCAACTTTTCACTACCCACTTTATCCATTCAATTCCTTGCCCCTTTCATTGTCTCACCCTGTAATTGGAAAAGTAAAGTCTAATCTTCCAGAAAAGTGTATATTACTATTCTCAAGTCTCTATCATTTCAATAGGTTGAAAGAACTATATTTTATAGAGAGTCAACCTTCTTCCAAGGGCACTAAATTGAATCAAAAGAGAAAAGCTGAAAACATGCACTAATAATGCTAAAATCCAAAAGGAAGCCAAATATTTTGTCCCTTTGCTTCCTTGAAGAAAATTATGATGATTAATGGTGATGGAGAGCCTACTTTATAAAAAAAAGGCTCTACTTTCATTTCCCAAACAATAAATGTCAGGGTGCCTAACACAGCTGTGTATCTTCTCTTCCCACCCCCAAACTGCATCTTGAGGGGAGCATGGAAGGAGGGGGACCTGTCTGCAGGTCATGGAAATGTGGCAGAACCACATCATTAAGAACATAAGAAGTTTCTTTGTGGCTTACTCCTTCTGGTGCAGTGCTCAGTTGTGATGATCATGGAAGTCAAGGAGACCACAGAGTGTTTGAGACTTAAGATACTCCACTTAACACAATGGTGGATTCCTCTGTGGAAAGAAGAGTGAGATGCTGCTCTTAGCCTTTCGCGGTTTCGCCTATGTCACTACTCTGCAATCACAGATTCAGAGAACATTGTACCTTTGGGAGCATCTTGTCCAAATTCCTTGCTTTACAGATAAGAAAAAGGTGGCCTAGAGAGGAAAATGCAACTAACCAGTAGCAGTGCTGGTGGACTGAAGAGCTGAGAGGAAAATGCATGATCTTAGAATTAGAAAGTCAGGGTCCAAGTCCCACCTCCACGATTTACCAGCTGTATAGCCTTAACAATTATTTAGCCTCTCTCACACTCAGGATGTAAAATGGTACTGGCAATACCTGATCTGACTATTTTAGAGTTACTGTAAAAATAAATAATTTTTTACATGTATGCGTGTGTGTACCTAACAGCACAGGCATTGTGAAGGCTTAAAGTTCTGTATAAATAAAAACTTATTATTTGAACCTATGTCTTATATCTTCTAATACAATATCCATTGAGTACACAATGGAATCATCATCATTGTTGCTACTACTCATAATAAAGGTTAAACCCCCTGTGTTCCAGGCACTTAACAAACATTATATGCATGACTGGCAATACCCAACAACCTGATACAATGATTTTTGGTATGCTTGTTCTGTAGATGATGAAAATAAGGCAGAGATAGACCAAATAAATTGTCCAAAGTCAAACCCAGGGCTGTCGGTCTGATGCCTCAGCCCGTAGTCTGTCTACTATGTTACTCAGCCACAATTTTAGGTCACCATAGCATCTAATCATAACTGGCTTATGGAACTGGGTTATCTATGAAAAGACATTTTCAGATACCAGAGTTTATAAAATGACTGATTCTCCTTTCTTTTGCCTTTAGCATTGATTGGAAGAGGAAGGAGCCAGTGTAATCATAAGGACTTATGTGCCAGACAGGCAGAAACTGCTGGCTTTTCCTGGATACAAACTGGATACAAAAGGTCACCTGTCCTTATACCCAACTGATGCCAATTATATCAAATAACAGCAGGACTGATGTGAATTCTTCACTGCTTTTAGAAATCTTGAGATCGAAGCTTATTGCAGCTTCCCCTGGAAACTTTCTACTTTCTTTCAAGTAATTTATTTATGACACTTTACTGGCCTTGCTGTCAATAGACACAAGCATGCACTTCAGTGTCATCCTTCAGTGTTTACTGCAAAATGCCCATTATTATTAGTGGAGAAAGGTGTTTTTCTGTCATCCTTGAGCTAGTGATGTCCAACCCTCCTAGAGCCTGTGACTACTTATCATTTCTCTAATTTTGTGACCACAAAATTAAAGGAAATTAAAATTACCTTGTTAGTCTGTAGAGGCAATCTCTGAGAAAATTAATGACATGCTGAAGTATGAGCAAACCAGGAAGCTGGTTCTGGGCTTACCTGACAGTATGAATCCATCATCCATTCAACTCTGCACCTTTTATGTACAAGGCACTTGCTAGCATGGTGTGGGATTAACCCTACATTCAGCTACTTAGGTGCTAAACCAGGGACTTGGGCAAGAGCAAACAAGCACAAATTATTGGCCAGCAGTTAAAAAAAAAAAAAAAAAAAAAAAAATCAATGAGGTTCCATGATGGACTGGGAAGAATTAAGAATGATTTGAGCAGCATGCTTGGGAGGAAAAAAGAGGAAAGGAGATAGCAGCTGCAGGGCTGGGGGTATGAGGGGACATTTCCAAATCTAGTCATGTGAGTCTTCAAATTATATAGCATGGTGTCTAGTAAATGAGGAACGGTGGACCAAAAGGCTTTGCTCTTAGGCACACATGGGTTCTAATCCTTACTAATTGGATAAACTTGGGCAAATCTGTAAATCTCTCTGAACCTCAGTTCTCTCATCTGTAAAAGGTAGACAATCATACATGAGAGTTATTTTTATGCTTAAGTGAAATGACAGAAGACACGAGTGCACCAGTGAATGCTGATTTCCCTTGCCCTCCCCTGTTAAACTGGAAAATACATCTCCTGGACATAAAACAAGGGTATTTTCACTTTAATCCCTTTCTTCCCCCTTTAGCCTTGACTTTCAAAAAGAGACAGGATCATAGAATTTCAGAGTTAAAAGGAATCTTAAAGAAAAATACTCAATGTATTAGAGCCAAAGAAGAGTAGAGATCATCTAGCCCAGCTCTCCCATGTTTTAGGCCCAGTGGTAAAAGAGACTTCTCAGTCACACGCAAGTTAATACTTGAATCAGAATGGCAGGGTTGGGAAGGGGTGAGTCACCAATCCTAGACTAGGTCCTCAGTTCTAGTCCAGAAAGGCTGGATGATTTAAGGGTCTTCCTAGCTCTAAAATGAAATGCACATATGAGTCTCACAATAAGCTCTTGCTTCATGATGCCAGTGATGCTATTTAACCTCTCTGGGTCTTGGTTTCCTCAAAAAAAAAAAAAAAAAAAACCACGGATTATTGCAAAGATTGAATCTGGTGATATATGTAAAGCACTCAGCACAAACCATGACAGAGTTCAGAAAATAGTAGCTATTAAATTAGATTTTCATAATTTTACAGACTATTAAGTTGAAGGAAGAGAAGGCAGAGGAAAAAAGTCACATTTGTTAAATGCCCCCTATGAATAAGTTGCTGAAATGGGAATATAAACTTCTAAGTGGGCCTCAGTGTCACATTTCCTGCCTGAGGAGATTGAGGCTTACCCTGAGATAAGAACTTGCCTCAAGTTCTTGTTGGATTTTAAAATGCCACCAGGGCTGCCAGAGCTGGTCAGAATAAAGCCAGGCTTGAAGGAGGTCTCCTGACAACCCCATCAGCATCCATGTAACCATCACAGCCTGCACTCTCAGTCTCAAAAAAAAAGAAAAAAAAAGAAAGAAAAAACTGAACAAATGAGTAGCTAACCTGAATTTATCCCCCAAAATATCAGATACCAAGTGTTCTGTAACTTTCCTTCTTTCCAAAATGGGCAAAGAGCACAGTAGGTGGCTCTCTTTAATACTGCAAGGCAAGGCGACAGTGACTCACCAGACCCTACATCTGTGTCACCAACAAAAGTCTGACAAAGTGGAATAACAAATGAAACCATGTTTGCTGGAGATAACCTTTTTTATTTTTTCTTCTGCCTCTTCCTGGCTGATTTCCTCTAGCCACATTCTGCTTTCCTAACTGTCCCACATAGGATGATGCTAACTGCCTACCTTTTGGCAAAAGCAAACATATGCTCCTAAATGCCAAAAGCAAGGAGCAAAATGTTCCTCTGTGTTTGCAAGCCTGTCTACTTGCTACAAAGCAAAGAAAGCTTACCGCACGTGAAAAGTCTCGACGGATAAATGGCCCTAATGCCTAGGTCAGATACAGATTTGTTCATCTTCCTACATAAGCCTGCAGCCATCAGTTTCCACAGGAAAATTCCACACCAATGATCAGCACACCAGAAAGCTGTTGTTTTTCTGCAAATGCTGCCTTTTCATACTGCTCTTCCAACCCCTGCCCATGGAATTCACAGAAGTGCATAATATTACGGTCACTTGTGGCACCTGTTCCCCAATCTTCTTACCACTGTGTGAACTAGCACAAGCACAGCAGAGGGAAGAAATCTGCTCTGTTTCTTCAGAACAAGAAGAAAAACATGACATAATTCTGAACTTTATGTCTTCATCGTACCCTTCCTCCTAGGAAACGAAGCTGCATTACATCAAACCTCAAAATAGAAGAGTAAGAAGGTTGCCTTATATATCATCTCTTTTAAACTCCCTCTTCTAAGAATAAGCCCCACCAAACTCTACAGAGCCACGTTTACGGACTGCTTTATTAGCAAGGAAATACATTCTTTGGGACAGAAAAGGTCCCCTGCAATCTCAGATAGCTAAACATACAAGGTAAACTTAACTGAAGTAAGGTAAATGTAACAACTGAAGTAAATTGTTAAATCTCTCATTGGACAGGCCTCCAAGGTGATGTCATTGGACATCAAAAGTGTGAAGGAAAAACTGTGAACTAGAAGTCAAAAGGCTTGATTTGTGTTCCCAGAGCTAAAACTTATTAGCCTCATGTCACTTTACTACCGTTTCCTTTCCCTGAGTCCTAATCAGTTTTCCTTCTCAATATAAACTGGGACCAACTAAGAAGAGATATCTAATGAGTACCTACGCACTACATGTACATCACACTGTTCCATTTAATTTGATCCTCACCCAAATCCTTGGGGTAAACCTTTTCCCCCCATTTTAGAATTGTAATAAAGAGAAGCTCTAACTTGTGAAGTAATTGTCTCCATATCACCCAGCTATTTAGGTATCACACCTGGAATTTTGAATCAAGTAAGTTTGATCACAAAACCTAGCCTCCTTCCGTTATTAATATGCTTGTCGTGTCCTTCTTCCTGGGCTATTGTAAGTAGCAAGGGAGATAATACATGAGGAATAATAAACTTTGGAAAATTTAATGTTCTATATATATGTATGGTTTGAATAACAAAAAATAATCTGGATAAGAGGAAAGGACAAAGTGAGGTATCCTTTTTCAAAGAGCCAGAATCAAAAGGAATTACCTTTCTATCTCCCTTCCATCCCTTTGTCCTGACCTTATTTTGAACATTTTTCTTTCCCTACGAGTCCCTAGTCTCTCAGGCACGCGTTCAGATGTATCCTGGCCAGCTCATCACAATGCAAGCACACGGAACAGGCAGACAGAAGCAAGTGATCCCATCCTCAGCAAATGCTCAGTGCAGGAAGAACCAAATTGGGCATTACCAATCTCTTCCATCCCTCAAGGTGCACCACAACCCCTCTCAGCACACTCGCCATGAACTGTGAAGAAGGCAGTCACTTATAAATGCTGGACACTCACTCATTCTGGGACTTCTAGCATCACCAGTTCTAGATAGTAGTAAATAATTGTATGAAGACAAATATTAAAATCAATTGTTAGGAGCAGGATGGGGGGTTGTAAGGGAAGCTATTTAATTTTAGAGAACAACTGATAAAGTAAAGTTAGTGTGGGCATGAGTGTGTGTTTAAACAAGAAAAGTCTATGTCCGGCAGGGACTGGATTTAGCAGCATTACTGCACAATCCAAGAGAAGTGCATGAGAATTTTGGTGGTGGTATTCTCCTATACTAGCTGAAAAATATAAAATTGTACGTCTGACCTGAGAGACCATGAACATAAGGCTTAGAACAGTCTGTATCACAATGGAACTTCCAACTTCTCCTCTTATCTTCCTACATCTTATCAAAGTCAAGACCCTCTTTGTCAGTAAAGGATGCCCTCCAATTAGGGAGGATCACAGATCTGAGGTTTGGCCTAAAAACTTCCAAGGAATTTGCAATACTAAGAAGCATCACTTCTATATTCCCAGTCAGGCATCCATAAATCCAAGTCACATGTAAACAGCATTCAGAAAACACTTTCTATGAAAGAGAAGTTCAAACTCTAAAGATGAAAACACATTTCCGGATTTTTTTTTTTAAAAAAAAGAAAGAAAACCACGTGGCTCTAAGAATATAAAACCACCTTTCAGAAACCCACTGTCCCCTAAGGTTTTTATGCAACCATATTTACAATAGTTGTCATCAGTTTTGAGCTGACCAGACACTGTGGTAAACAGGTTACTTGAATGACCCCATTTAATCCTTGCAATTACTCTAAGGGATCATGATAACCATTTTAATCTCTCATTTTGCCGCCGGGGGGATAAAAATAGGATCTGAGACGTTGGGTAACTTGCCCAGGTTCACAGAGCTAGTACCTGAAAGAGCCCGAGTGAACACCAACTAAGCCCTCTTTCCCCGCCAGCAGCTAATCCAGAGACGTGCACAGGCACCAAAAGGCTTCTCCAGGCGCCTGGGTTCACAATTTCACAACCAGGGGATAGAGGAAGGACTGGCTCTTAAAGGGAACATCAAAGTTTGCCTTTATGTGTGTGATTTTTGTTGTTGTTGAACTCAGGCTTCTTGTTCCTTCCCAGTACTCAGAAGTAGGAAGGAGCCATGGATTCGTGAAGTCACTTCTTCCAAAATGAGGGTCATCCTACCCCCCACAGAGCCACCAGCTAAGCTTCGCCAGAACTGGGAAGAGAAGTGTGAGAACAATACGAGATCACCAGCGCCCGGGCGTCCCTCACCTCTGCCTGGTCTTCGCCGGGCGCAGGGCGGACACCCTCGGCAGGGGAATCTTTCCGAGAAAACAGGTTAGGGGAGGAGAGAGCCAGCCTGCAGGCAGCTCTTATCCGGGCTGTCACGGATCCAGGCTGGGAGCGACGTGATACCGAGTGGGCTTGCTGAGACACAATGCCGTCTTCTATCCCCCTTGCTTACAACAGTGCTCTGGAGAAACCAAGGCGTTGGGCAGAACAGGGTAGATCCCTAAAAGGGCTAGGAGAAGGGGGAAGCAACGCGCAGCTCTCACCACCACTGCATTACTTAAATCCCTACAAAATGTAGATAGGGCTTTGGACAGCCAGGTTCTAATCCTGGCCTTCGCACTACCTAGCGGTGTGATCTAACCCAGCCGCTGCCTTGCTTTGTGCCTCAGTTTCCGCTCCTATAAAATAAGAGCGTTGAGGGAGAAGATCTTTAAGAACCCTTCTGCCCTGATGTTCTAAGGTTGGGTGATTCCTCGGAGCCCAAGACAGCGCGAAACTCACCTTTCTTGGGAGCAGAGCGGGCGCAGAGAAAGCAGAGGGGATGGATGCTGAGTCGCCCAGCACTACTTCTTTCGGTGCGTCTGTCCAAAGCGGAGACCATGGGCCCCTAATCTGCCGAGTCTCCCTCATGAACCTTTTACTTTCCACCGCACTTTCTTTTTCCCTCTTCTGGGCTCCTCCTCCAGTACGGCGCGATTGGCCGCCGCCGCGCGGCTCGGGCTCCACCCGCTTCCTCGGCTCTTGGGCTTCCCGAGCCGCGGCCACGGGGCGGCACTGAAGGCAGCTCCACCCGCTGCCAGGAAGAGCCACGCCGGGCCAGACTGCGGGAGAGCGCGAGGCTGTCCTGGCCGCTTCCGCGCTCTGCCCCCTCCTTGGAGGGTTTGTGTGCGCAGGTTAAGGAAAGCGTTTGCGCTGCCGCTAGACACCCTGTCGGGCGTTCTGGGAAGATATGTCCCCCACCATGCACACACATGCATACATACGCTTATTGCAAGATCATGGTCTCACAGTCGAGATCTATGCGACTCTGCCTTTTCTTCCCGTCTCTATGTATGTATTTAATTATTATGCTGCAAGGCTGTGAATCAATTCAGGCTACCTGATTTGCGCGCCCACCGTGTGCCAAGCAAAGAGCGCGACCGCAGGAAAGAGACGCGATCTCTTGGCTTGTGGTCCGCCAGGACTGTCTGTCATGGAAACAAACAACGGGTTATCATGGCAGGACTGAATCTGTATTGTTCACTGGTGTATGTATACCCAGTGCCTAGCAGAGAGCCTGGGACAAAGTAGCCACTCAATACATGAATGCTGAATGCATGAATGACTGAAATAACCAATAGGATATAAAAGGAAATAATCTCAAAACAATTATTTGTTTTTCATTCATTCTCTTTCTCCAGATTTCTGCCAGAGCCCTCAGCTGGCCTCTCCCACTCTAGATGGTAGTCTGATTATCACCCTGAGACTCTTTATAATGGCTTGCATTAAACTACTATCTTGTTCAAGACCTTCTGTATCAGTAGACCATCATGATTTCCTCCTGACTCTTAAGGCCTTTTATGACCTGTCCTCATTTTCGAGACTCCCTAACAAAGGCAGTCTTTTGGGTGGACTTTCCTCTTCACACATGCCTTGCTCATTGCCACCTCCATGACTTCTCTCTCACTCCTAGAGTGAACCTAACTGAACCTTACTCATTTATCTAAGAAACTGAGTTCCAGAGAAAGCAGTTAAGTAGGAGAAAACATGTTGTGAAAGAAGGAAAGGGCCTGGGTTAAAGGAAGGAAAGGGAAACAAGCAGGAGCCAGTTCCTGCACAATCACTGAAGATGCACAGTAGTACAGACTTCAGACACAGCACCTGCCCTAATGAATTTTAAACTTCCCAAGGTAAAATAGTAAAATTGAAGCCTAGCCATGATACTTCACTTACTGTTGACACTTATGAAAATTAATCCAAAGTAATGATTAATTACTCCAGTACCTGGCAGTAGTAGAGGCTCAGAACACTTTCACTGAACTAAATGGAAATAATACAAAAGAAGGAAAAAAGTTGCCTGCATGGAGCAGAAATAAAACAGTTCTTTAATTTGTTATTCATTTATTAAACATACTCAGAGTACTGAATTTATTTTTTTCTTATATAGAGCAATTATCAAACACTTATATAGTGCTTACAATGTAGCAGGCACAATCATAAGAAATTTGTACATTAACTCATTTAATCCCCAGAATAACCTATAGGGTACTATTATTAACTTCAGTTTATAGACGAGATATGGAGAAGTAAAGTAACTTGACGAAGGCCTACAAGTGAAGAACTCAAGATGAAAACCAAAGTTGTCAGTGTTCTTGCTCTTAACCACCCCAACTTACAGTCTTATCTGCTGCCTGGAAGCCATGACTCTGTACCAGGCAGATGCTGGCAATTCACATTGAACCAGATGTAGTCCTGAATTTCGAGAGGCTATTCATAGCTCAGTGGGCATGACAGGCACCTAGACAAATAGTATATTGTGATTTGAAAACAACATAAATGGTTGGAAATGAAAATGATTAAATGATGCTGTATATTCATACAATAAGGTTATTTGTTGTCATAATTAAAATATGAAAATATGTCTACAAAGGAAAAGGCTTAAATAAAATGAATAAGTTTGTATGAAAGTTGTGGAGACATATGGACAGTAATTGAAAGGAATATGGAAAAATGTTAAGTTAAGATTATGGGAGTATAGACATACTCTCCTTTTTAAACTTGTTTCAATGTCAAAATGTTATTGCAACAATTAAGAAAAAAATTTAAAACCTACCTGAGTGTCCATCACATACTAGACATTCAATGAATAGCAGTTGCCTGAATGAATGAATAAATGAGGTTTCAAACTTTGAGTCAGTATCTTAACAGTGCAGGATGTATAGGAGATGCTCAATAAAATATTTCTTAACTGAAGTATTTCAAAAATACGTTACTCACTTTGCCATACCTAAAAGGAATCTGAGGGTTTTTGGTAGTCCTTTGAATCCCATCTTAATCTTTTTTTCCTCTAACACTACATTACCAAGGTCTCTAGTGACCTCCACTAGAGGTCAAATTCAATGATCAACTCTGTCTTCATCTTCCTCAACTTGTTAGCAGCATTAGACACAGTTGATAAGTTGCCATTTCAAACACATTCTTACTCACCTCCTTGTTTTCCATCTATCTCATTGCCTGCTCCTTATCAGACACTTGTTCACCTTCATGACCTCCAAAGGTTAGAATGTTCTAAAACTCAGTCTTGAGCTGCTTATACTCTATACCTAGGGGATCTCATCCAGACATAGCTTCCTAGAACATCTGCATGTTAATAACTCACAAACTTAAATCTACAACCTGGACCTCTTCTCTGAACCCTAGACTCCATAAACTCTCTTGCCTCCTTGATGTCTCCTGTTAGACATCCCATATACATCTCAAAACTCTTCACATTCAAAATAAAACTCTATTTTTCCACCCCTTACCACACCATTTCCTTTTCCAGTTTTCCCAGCTCTGTAAGAAACTGTCTACACAGGTACTCAGTCCAAAATGTTGGAGTCATCAATGATTCCTCTCTCTCTCTTGCATCTCACATGTAATACATCAGTAAGCCTTCTATTTCCTCTACATGTGACACATCTTGAATCTGACCACTACTCTGCTCCTCCACCACTGCCCACCATCATCCAAGGCACAGTCATCTCTCCCCAAACTGGACTTCCTTCTTAAACTCTTGCACGCAGAGTCTATTCCACATGCTTCAGAGTGATCCTGTTAAATGTAAATCACAAGAAAAGCATCCCAGTGGTTAAGGGCAAGGACCCTTGGGCCAAACTGTCTAGGATCAAATTCTAATTCTGTAATACATTTGCTGTGCAACCTTTAACAGGTTACTTAACTTCTCTGTATTCTCAGTTTCATCATCTATAAAGTAGGAGTAATAAAATCTATATCAAAGAGTTGTTGTAAACTTAAAATGAATTTATATAAGTAAAGCACTTGAAACAGGGACTGGTCCCATGAAATGCTATGTGAATATGAGTTATTATTTTTCTTAGTACTATTATGTAATCTACTCTCAAACATTCAAAGATTTCTCATCATGATTAGAGGAAGTTCTGGAGTATACACTGTGGATTACAAGACCCTACATGATCAGGCACCAAATTACTTCTTTAAATCTCACACTCTGTGCCTCTCGCTGTGGCCCATATATGCTCACATTTTCCCATCCAGGAGCTCTTGCACATGCAGTTCCCTCTGCTTGGAATGCTCTTCCCCCATGGCTCACGCCCTCATTTCATTCACGTCTGCTCAAAAGCCACTTCTTCAGAGAAGCCTTTCTTGTCAAGCATATGAAATGCCACCGCTTTTCTTCTCTATCTTAATTACATTACATGTGAATTTCTTAATTAACTGAATGTCTCTTTCACTAGAATGTAAGCTCTATGAGGGTAACATGTTGTTTCCCTAGTAAACAGACAGTACTTTGCACATCATAGTTGTTTAATAAGCAATTGTTGAATTATAAATCCAGTCCAAAACTCTCCTGGTTAAACCAGGACCTGAAGAAAGAAAGTCATCAATTTTCTGCCCTTCTCTCCTTTAATTTACAATTTTGGGGGAGGACAAAATAATTGGAAGAAAAGAAATAAAGCAATAAACACCTTTCCTTGGCTGGGTGCAGGGTAAAGAAAGTACAATATAGAGACATTTCCCTTTGAGTTTTATGCCCGGTAACTGCATAAAACTTAAGCCTTTATAATCAGAGGTTCAACTCCTCTTCTTAACAAGATGTTTTTTGCCAATATTTTATGCCTAATCATCCTCATTCTCCTAGCCATAGCGTTGGAAGGAAATCAGAGAACAGGACTGGGCCAAGAGGAAAAATGTGAAAAAGGCATAAATTAATTATGCCACATCCTACATTCTTTTATACCTTTTACCTGATGGACGTTTTTCTTCCTTCTCCACCTGGCCCCACAAGCTGTTTTCTAGCTGCCCAAAGCCCCACAGGCAGTACTCAATCATGTCATTCTTCACCCCACCCCCTGAGAGCCCCATGTTTCCAAGTCATGTCTCTCTCTTTTTCCCTATCACCTCTATCCTTGACAAAAGTCCGTCTCACTTCAGCCTCAGTTCATTTGTCTAGGTACAGGAAAATAAGTGGAATTAATAGTTACATTAAAGAGAAGATGGCTAAGAGCTCAGCCCAACTTGTCAGAGGTTTATGCTCATTTGCCCACATGTGTCTAACTATTGAGATTCAAGTAGTTTGGAGGAGGAAAGTTGGCTGTGCAGTGAGATACTCCTCAGTCTCATGTGCTATATTACATGCAGTCTTGGAAGAAAGGAGGGGAACAGGGAGCTCCTGGATCCCATTCAGAACTCTCTTTCTCTGCTTGGGGTGGGGCAAGCCCAGGAATAGGAGTTACTCCCTGTGCCAGTTTGAATGTATTATGTCCCCCAAACGCCATTATCTTTGATGTAATCTTGTGTAAGCAGACCTATCAGTGTTAATTAGATTGAAATTCTTTGAGTGTTTCCATGGAGATGTGCCCCACCCAACTGTGGGTGATGACTCTGATTGGATAATTTCCATGAAGATGTTGGCCCGCCCATTGGGTGGGTCTGAATTAAATTACTGGATCACTATATAAGATCAGGCAGAAGGAGTGAGCTTGCTACAGCCAAGAGGGACACTTTGAAGAAAGCACAGGAGCTGCAGATGAGAGACAGCTTGAAGACTGCCATTGAAAGCAGACTCTTGCTCCAGAGAAGCTGAGAGAGGACAAATATCCCAAGTGCAACTAAGAGTAGCATTTCTGAGGAACAACAGCCTAGAGGGGAATGTCCTGGGAGAAAGTCATTTTGAAACCATAACTTTGGAACAGACGCCAGCCACATGCCTTCCCAGCTAACAGAGGTTTTCCAGACACCATCGGCCATCCTCCAGTGAAGGTACCCAATTGCTGATGTGTTACCTTGGACACTCTATGGCCTTAAGACTGTAACTGTGTAACCAAATAAACCCCCTTTTATAAAAGCCAATCCATCTCTAATGTTTTGCGTTCCAGCAGCATTAGCAAACTAGAACACTCCACCTTAGTGGTCAGTAGATTTTTCCCACAGGAAATCTGTATTTGGAGAATGAGAACCCCATTCCAAGTTGCTTCTCCTTTTAAAACTGCTTTCCCCACCCCTGGAATGCTTGTCTTCATGGTGATGCTCCTCTAGTGCCACCCTAGGGGCACATCTAGATCACTGACAGGGTAACAGAAAAGGCATGTTTTGCAAAAGACAGCCTGAGTCTTCCTGGCTTATGGTGTTAAGCTCCTGGAGACTATTAGAAAAGGCCTAATTTTCTCTCCTTATTTTTCTCCTCCCAAACAGAAGCTTTGAAGCAAAGGTCAAGATTTTAATAAAGTCTTGGAGGATGCTTATTATGCAATGTTAACACTTCACCACATCAGGAAATTTACAGACAAGAACTTTGCATGCAAAAAAGGAGAAATTTACCTTTATGGTTCTAACTCGGCCTTGTAAGTAGCTAACACATTTACCAGCTTCCAGCCTCCAAAATCTAATCTAAATGGAAGGCATGCTCTTTTTATAGTTATTATCACCTGTATTATCTCATAAGTCAAACCACAGCATTATTCTTTAGACCCAATCTAAATTGGTCACCAACTGGTGAATAACAGCTAGTCATCTCCAGTTAAAATATGCTAATATTTTCTTGTTCATTCAACAATATGAGAGGGCTATGCCATTCAGTCCTTTTTTTTTTCTTCTGTGCCACAATGGGAAAATTGAATGGTATTTGAGCTGGGAGCCACTTGTATTATTCATCTCCAAAGAAGAATTTTCAAGTAGTCACCTGGGATTCAGAGACTGTATGGGATTCTCTCTTTGTTGTTTTATCTTTTATTCATCCATGTATTCAAACCATGTGTTGAACATTTGCTCTGTACAGGCACTGTGAGCAAGGCCAAGGACAGGGTAGACATGGTTCCTTTATTATAGACCAGAAAAGAAGAGAAGATAGTGTCCATGCAGATTATAGAATACAAGGTTGAAATAATATCTCCATAAGCAATTATTATGCTTTAGGTCCTTCAAGCATGCATTATTTCTAAATATTACAATAGTCTTAAGTAATATACATAATTTTCTTTTATGATGTGAGATGAGAAAGCTTCTAGAGTTGAGAAAACAGTCAGAAAAGCTGGCTGGCCAAAAGCCACACAACTATATAATGTTGAAGCCCATAACAAAACCCAAGTCTAGCAGATCCTAAAGTTCCCCATTCCTATACTAGACTAAGGTTCATAAGAAAGTTCAAATAAAGTTCTCCAGGAGTATTGTGAAAGGAAAATTACACTGTTTGGAGAGGATTCTGGAAAAAAAACGGAGAAAGTTTCACTAGAAGTGATTGGAAAGAGAGATGGAATTGAAATTTATGGGGATAAAAGGGGACAGGAATGAGAACACTACAGGGCAAGGAAAGAGCATTCATTCATTCATCCATTCAACTACCATTCAGTATATAAGTAAAGTAATCGCTACGTGATGTAGTAAGTGCTTTTGGAAAGCTAACACAATGCACTCTGTAGGCCCAGAGGGAGGTGTTTCCATGTGGCACTGAGGGGTGGGAAGGACAAAGCAGTGTGAATTCTCTGACTCTAGCTGGAGAACCTGTGGTAGGCAGTGGGAGAAAAGGCTGGAAACTATTACTTGGATTAGACATTGGAAGAAAAGGGATGGGAGAATAAGACTTCTTACCATTAGAGAGCAAGAACTGTGACTTTTTTGCCTTTATGTCCCAGATCAGTGCTTGGCATAAAAAACTGTTTGAACAACTGAATGAATTACTGACACCTACTGAGGGCCAGATGCTCTTTAAGCCTGCTGCTTTTTACAAAGATTATATTATGTTATCATCACAATAACTCCATGAGGTAGGTATTTATTTTTCTTACTTAAGAGATACAAAAAATTTCTGCAGCTCAGAAAAATAACCTGGCTTATCCAACTTCACAGAGCTAGGAAGACATAAAGTTGTTTTTAAGGTTTGACTTCAGATCCTATGATTTTTTTTTCCCCATTTCTGCCCTGATTTAAATGCCAGGCCAAGGATGTGCTGTGTTGTTGCTACGTTGTTTTTATTTTAGATAAACATTTTTATTGAGGTATGACATGAATACATAAAACTGCATAAACCATAAAATGATTCATCATAAAATGATGAATTTTACACACCCATGTAACTGGCATCCAGACCAAGTCACAATTCATCAACACAGGCTATAGAGTTTTGACTTAATATGGAAGTCACTGATATCTTCTTTTCTTTTGGTGTAAAATGCCCCTGTAGACTTTATTCGTGGGACTCATTCGTGGGATCTATTCATGGGACCTCATGAGATATTGGGTCATAACCTGCCTGGAAAATGAAGGAGTGATGGATAGCTTCTCTTTGGGGAGCATGTGTACTTCCCCAAGTCAGAAAGCTACCTTTCTTAAGCAACAGCACCAGAGGCATACCTTGGGATGATTGTATCTGGAGCAAATCTAGCTGCCTCTGAATTCCAGATAGCACAAAGGGAAGCAGCAGTGAGATTTTGGCATCTATTTTTTTTAAGTGGTCTGAGATTAACATAGTGCTTTGTTGCATTTCTGAACTGTGGTCTATAAAAGTTAAAGTGGTCAGGCATGTGGCCCACATCCAGAATTCTGGAAAAGCTGAATAGTGGCAGGGCTGTCAGACACAAGTGACCCACCTTTCTGGCATTAGGTGGCCTGGGTTGCATTACAGGTTTGGCCCCTCTTTCTCTGAGTGATCTTGTCATAGTCACTTCTGCTTTCTGAGTTTCTGGTTCCTTACCTTTAAAATGGTCATGGACTTACAATATTGTACTGGAATAGCGGTCTTTAGCCATTACTAAGCATCAAAATCGCCTGTAGGCTTTTTTATTCTTTTGTTTTATTGTTTTTTGTTTGGGTTGTTTTGTAGTTAATAATTAGAGATGCCCAGAGTCAATGTTTGACCTGTGGATTGTGGACTTTGAATGAGATTTATTGCCTCATTCTAAAGATGATTCTAAAACAGAAATTCAGTATAGAGAATGACTAAACTAGATGATTCCTCAATTCTCTTCTAGGGCTACATTTCTAAGACCATATATTAGCTCAAACATAAATTTGGCAAAGTTCCCAAATGTGCACTTAATCTGAAAAAGAAATGGCATACAAACTATGTATTTATCTGACCCATTTTTTATTACAAGAGATAATTAAATTTCAAATACAGTTGGCAAAATATGCACATATTTAGTGGTTGAATGTTATCTAAAGTCCACAGGAAGGAAGAACAATTAAGAGATTATTTGACTGTGTTTGTATTTACTCATTAACCTCAAATGAACTATAATATTATTTGCCTTCTTAAAACCTGCTTTGATATTCAGATAGGTTATCAATGAAAATAAAGTTTTAGAAAATTCAGAGATTAAAACAATTAGTAAATTTAAAATCCTGTGTTGTGTCCCATAGGAAATGCAAAGTAAACTTAAGAAGTTAAATATCTATATGAAAGCTTTAAGAACTATACAAACATGCATATCTATATTGTGGAATACAAGATAACTTCCAACTGGGAAGATCAGAGAAGGTTTTATGAATATAGTATTTGAGATCGGTCTTGAAAGATGGATAGGACACGTCTGTGAGGAAGAGAGGGAGGTGGGAGGCACTCAGGCAGTGGAACCTCCATGGGTGAGGGCATAGCGGCATAGTTCAGCACAGCAAGGATGTAGGAAATGGTCCAGTTTTCTTGCCTGTGATCTGTATCCTCTGTCCCTGAGAGTAGGTGGAGATAAGATAGGAAAGGTGGGTTAGAGACTAGGCCATGACAGGCCTGCCTAGGTTAAGGGCTGCTCAAGGGTGTGAGTTGCTTAAAGACAGACAGGAAATAAGAGAAGAGTTAGACTGGAATTCAGATTGCCTGGTCTGATGTCTAAAGCTCTTTTTACAGTCCCCAACTACTCAAACGCAGTTGGCAGATTCATGCAAGAATACCCACGCCAAATTCACTGCCTAAAGATATCCAAACTTTTCTGTAGGAACCTAAGTGATTGGAAATAGAATTCTTTAGAAGTGAAAGACAGGAATGACATTTATATAACGATTTACTCATTGTGGCTTCAAGGCCTTCTCCAGAGTAGATGTGGCAGCACCGACATACTTATCAATGCAGAGCGGCAGTACACAGGGGGTGGCATCAGGAAGCACAGAAGGTATTGCTTTAGAAACTGCAAAGGGAATTTAGAATTGGCAGGAAGCAATTACCCACCCAACTTGGAATTTGTCCAAGGTCTCAAAGATTTAATATCACCCCTCATCCTGGTCCTTGTAAAGACCCTCTGTGGTCAGAGACCTTAATTTTATGGTTCCTGTAAAATTCAAGGGAGAGCGTTTCTCAGCTTTGCCCTCCACCCCCCTAACCAGAACCCTTTACTTGGCCACAGTATTTCCAATATGGTTTTGATCGCTGCTGCTGCTGCTACCGAGACACTTTCATTGCCCCTGAAGGCCATTTTATTTATTGGTGTGATGTTTCCAAAAGATGCATTTCCCTCCACCAATATGTTCAGCTGGCCTCATAATAGCACAGGCTGACATTTTGGTGATCACTTAGGAGAGCAGCAGATTGTGTAAATTCCACAGTGCCAGCGTGTCAGTTGTGATACCTTGAAAATATTTGGGCAAGTTGACCCTGCTTTAAAAAAATCGTAGAAAATACACAATCATAGAAAATACAGCAAGAAGTAGAATCTAGTGTTAAATCTGGAAAAATCAGAGAGATTTAATTAACTAATTACACATATATATGTATGTATATAGACATATATATCTTCTCTAAAATAAAAACTAAAATATAACAAAAATTAATGCATATAGGGAAATATTTCAGAATATCTAAAAAGTTATGAGACAAATATCAAAATTCCTATGGTTAAATATGCAAATATGTGATAAAACTATTAATAAATAACAAATATAGTTAGGCCAAAGATATATAGAACAGTGTCTTTCAATGTCAATAGTAATCAAAGAAATGCAAATGTAAACAATAAGGAGCATTTTTACACTTATTATTGAAAAAAAATTTTTTTTAATTGTAATTGTGCTACTGAAATTTTAGAATTCCTGGTTGGCCTCTACATATCCATTATGGTAAAGTTAATAGGCACAACTCTTTGAACAAGCAATTTGGTGTTTACAGTCAAGATCTTTAAAATGTTAGCCTCTGTAAGGCAGAAATTTCAATCTTAGAAATTAACCTAAAGAAACAATTTAATCTGATTTTGTTAGAATGCACGAAAATTATTTAGTCATTCTGGGACATCATGTAATACAGTATTATATGGTCATTAGAAATTATAATTATACATAGCATAAAAATGTTTATGATATTAAATTTTAAACCACAGAATCCAAAACCCGCTCTATTAAAATCACCATAGGACCCAGCAATTCCACTTCTAAGTATACACTCAAAAGAATTGCAAACAGGTTCTCAAATACTTGTATATGAACATTCCTAGCAGCCCTATTCCCAATGGCCAAAACATTTGGAAACAATCCAAATGCCCATCAACAGATGAATGAATCAGTAAAATATGCTATGTACAACATACAGGAGAAAATTATGCAACCATAAAAAGGAATTATTCCATGCTACAACATGGGTGAGCCTCAAAAACATTATGCTAAGTTAAAGCAGCCAGGCATCAAAGGTCACATATTGTATGATTCCCTTTATATGAAATCCTCAAAATAGGTAAATTAATAGAGACATAAAGCAGATTGGAGGTTGCCAGGGGCTGAGGTGAGGGAGAAATAGGGAGTTACTGCTTAATGGGTATGGGGTTTCTTTTGGGGTGATGAAAATGTTTTGGAACTAGATAGAGGTGATAGTTGCATATTATTATATATGTACTAAATGCCACTGAATTGTAAACTTTAAGTTGGTTAATTTTATGTTACATGAATTTCACCTCAATTAAAAAAATTTAAATCCTGTATTTATAACCATCCAGACAAATATAAAAATGAAAAGAAGTGATGTGTTAGGATGGTAGCACTGTATGCAAACTTTGTAATGTTTTCTTTATTATACTACAATAATGTTATTTATATAATTAATAAAATTGGTACCACTGTCCCCCAAAAGGAGGTTCCAATGTATTTTTTCTTATGGTAAAGGATTAAAAATAAATATTCTCTCTAATCCCCTCCACACCGCCCCTGCATCCACGGAAAAGTGAACAAATAAGTAATTTGTTACATGGAGAAGCACCTTTGAAGCAAAAAACCTAAACACTGTATTTAGTTTGGGATAAAGGCAAAGGGACAAAGGCAGAGCAATGAACCGGAATTTAAACCATGAGCTATAGGAAATCCTATGGATACAAGGAAATTGAGAATCTTATTTAGCATCTTATGTTTTAGAACTTATACTTTGTAACTCATTTTAATATTAATATCATTAATGTTTTCATGTAGAAGTTTTTCTTCTTTCCAAGGTATGGCTTTATGAAGATGATAATCTCCCTTTGTGACTTTTTCTAAAGTTCATACCTAATACTGCAAAAACAATTTTCTATTGGAATGTATCTCTAGCAGTATAATGGACATCAACAGAAGAATATGAGTTGGTATATATTTTCTGTAATAAATAGCCTTTAGAGGATACCAATGCCACTTTAAAGTGTTTATGATTCAATAAACGCACACTTGTTTTTTTGTTCACTAATTTGTGGTAACTGATATTTACATCAGACACTAAAAAAAATATGTCAGGTGTCTCTGAGATGTTATTTAACCTGCCTAAATTTCTCTAACTAGAAAACAGAGGAAACAGTCCTCATCCCCTTTGCAATACTCAAATATTCTGTGAGGATGTACGAAATCATATGAAAACACCAGCTATGAAACATTATCATTTAAATGAAGCAGGCTATTTGATAAAGAGAGAGAGAGAAGACAGGGTGTAAGTTTCCCACAGATGTGAGTATGTGGAAAACATCTGGAGGAAGAGGAACCACAAAAAACAAGAGCAGAAAGAACGGCTCCATCTGGCTCTACCATTCGTGGCCAGATTTTCCTATTCACCCATAATCCAAATTGGGTTGAATTTCCAACTATCCACAAATACATTATCTGGTGTCATTATGTCTCAGTGGCTATGTATGTGAAAAATAAGCATTAAAAAGACTCTAACTCAAAAGGTAAGTTATTGTGAGGATTAAATAAGATAATGCATTCCAAGTGCCTGCCATAATATCTGGCACATTGCAAGTGAGGAGAAAATGGAAGTTCCTGTCTTTCTTGACCCTCTCTGCTTGACTTAACCTGAATTCATAACTTGACTCCTGCCCCAAAGGAACCATATGCACCTTAAATGCCTGATACTAATTCTTAGTCTCTACAAAGTCTAATCCAATCCTTCCATGTGATAGGTAGCTGGTATACATTTACTGATTAACACAAACATTCAATACACACTTTTTGATCCATCAACATTGCAGCAGGAGAGATATAGTTTTCCTATTGGGAGACACCTAAGATTCCAGATGCAGAGAAGGTGGGAAGTCAGCTCCCAAGTATTATTTAAGAAGAGGGAAAAGTCCTTCCCTGGAATCATTTTAATAGTTGCTATTTTTTAACATTTATGCACTTTAATACACTTTATAAAGCTTTATCATCTATTAACTTGATCCTCACAACAATGATATAAGAAAGCTAAAAAGCAGGAATTAGTATTCCCATTTATAAATGAAGCTCAAATTAGAGAATGTGACTTACCCAGGGACATATTTATAGTAAATGTCAGCAAAGGGACTTGAAGCCAGGTCTACCTCATCAGGTTTTTTTTGTATTACAATGCTGCTTTGGGGTTAGTCTTACTCTATCACAAGCCCTCGTACCACCTCTCCAGTCCCAACTTGGTTATGTGCTTATATCCATGTAAAACAGGGCTAGTCAGTATCTTCATTACTTGGCTTCATAGTGTCTAGCCTCCACCTAATATTGCACTGAGATTTAATTAGACAGGTCAACTTCCCCATCGAGAAAGACACAGAAAAGCAATTTTATTAAAATTACTATAATCATCATTACTATTTCATGGGGGCTATTCCACTGATGCTTTTCATACTCCATTTATATTAAATCATCATCATTTTTTCAAGCTCTTTACCTTTGAAGACCTACAACTCAGAGCTAAGGTTTTCAAAAGAACCTCAGTGTAAAATGAGTGGGTGAAATTGTCTTGTCTGCAAACTAATTAAATGAAGCTGGCATCGCAAGAGAGCGACTGACAGAATCTTTCCCAGCCATCAACGGCAGCTGCCTGACATGAGCACGAGTGCCAAGTGGTTTGGTTTCATCAGACTAGCTCTGCTGATACAAGTCAGTATCTTGTCACCTAAAAGGCCCATATGTGTTAGGCAACATTAAATCCTGTAGCTGTCTTTCCAACCCATTGGCATAACTTACTATACGTTATAGGAAAGATTCCCAAGGAGTGATTGACAGCAGGATGCAGGGATACAGAAACAGCACATGATAATCCATGTGCATAAGTCCTTGCCCTGCATCCCTTCTCATGCCTTCAGCCAATCAATCATTGTTTACCGTGCATTTACTATCTACCAAGTATTGCATGAGGCATCATGGAGAAGGATATTCTCCATCACACCCACTCTTCTACCCTCAACAAATTTTTGGAATTGCAGAGGAGGTAAGAATACACAAGTAAATATCAAAGAAGGAAAGTGGGATGAGAACCGTAGACAATCGTAGAGAATAAAGGTGTTCAGAGAGGTAAAAAATCATTCTAATTGCTTCCATCTGGCAAATTGTCTCCTCCATGTATATTTCTTAATTTTAAACAAGTCTTTAAAAATCTAACATCCCACACTTTCACATTATACTTTATGTTTTTTTTCTGACATAATCACCATAAAGATATAAAGGCACCTTTTTGCCTCTCTCACCCCTTCTCTCTGCTTCAGGGAGAAAGGGATTTGTTCTGCTCATTAAGTGATTTTAAATGTTGTATCTTATTTTCTGCTAATGGAAGTCCTGGCATCCTGGTAGTTAAATTTCAAAGGAGATAGAAAAAAGGAGATCTATCCAGTTGTCTGGACTCCAGCTCCTGACTTCTGACTTAGGACCATCTCTGACAAAGGACAATGGAAGAGAGACAACATCTGTCAGCAAAACGTGCAGCTCATTGCTGAGAGAGTTTTAAAGGTCAGACTGCAAGTAACCTACTCTTACATGTGAATTTCACAATGACTGAAGAACAAATGTTCTAAAGAGATTAGCTAGATAAAATGACTATTATAAACTCACCGTTTATGTATGTCAAGACAAATGGAGCAGGGTAAGGGCTTTTTTTTTTTTCTGAATTTCTTTGAGGTATGACAGAGAAAATTAATTTGAGAATAGAGAATAGGGAAGGAGAGTTATAAATTTGGAATTTGACAAATAAGGCATGCTTATACAATGTGCCACATCTGAAATAAAAATGTGTTAGAAAATCCCAAGTCCTTGTGAAGAAGTCTCTTCCCTTAAAAATTTTATGCCAGTCAGGCCTTTTTGTACTTTTTTTTTTCTTTTTTGTTGTTGTCTCTGTCTTTGTATTTTGAATATCTTGAGCCATGATTGGATCATTATCACTATCTTCATCATAAAAAAGTACATAAAACTTGGATAAAAATGTTTTATGGATTATGCACAAACTAGCATATATACACTATAAGATCTACAGCCAAAGGGGAGAAATTTTTTAAAGCCCAGTAAAATTAAACAATAGCATATATATATACACACACACACAGACACAGACATATATTTAATATGTATATAGGGCAACTATAAATTTATGGGGATGATTTTTTCATACACACACATATATACACAAGTACATACACACAACACACACACACCACCACCACCACCACCAGCAGCCAATACTCTTGCTATATATATATATATATATATATGTGTGTGTGTGTGTGTGTGTGTATATATGTATATGAATCTTTATGTATTTATAGATTTTATATATTTATAAAATTCACAAATATACATGTGCAACACTTTATATAGCACTTTAACCATCTGTTTTAGAAGTTTTCATATATTCTCTTCAATTAGAGTTCATTGTAAGCATGTGTTTCCCATTTAGGATCCAGGCAAATCCATCTTTTAATTTCCACCCAGCACATGGTACATAGTGCCCAGGACACAGTAGACACTTAGTTAAATAATGTTTGAATTAAACTGGATTGAGTGGTAAACAGCACAAATATGAAGTAAATCAACACAACACTGATATGATTTTTAACATAGGCACAATGAAGCAGGGTTTAAGTCTGTAATCAGAATAGTTCAATAGGGAAGTGTTATGGTTGAGTAACAAGGGCATATCTAGGTATGAGAGTCACAAAACCTGGGTATGGATTTCATCTCTGTCACTAAATAGCTGTGTGTTTGAGGGTGATTTAACATCTCAAGACAGTGCTTTTGCAAAAAAAAGTTTTGAAAACTCAAATGAAATAACATGTACCGGCAATTTGTACATAGTAAGCACTTGATATACCTTGGTTTCTTTTCTCTTTTCTATTCTGACCAAAGTTTTGCTGTTTAATATTTGGAAATAATAGCTTTGTCCTTTGTGAATGTAAAGATACAGTTTCTCCCCCACCTAGAGGAATACTAAATATTTTAAAAATATTATGTTTCTATTAGTTCAATTATACTATCCATTCTTTTATTCAGAAAACAGGTATTTTCCAATGTAATAGGCAACTATGAGGTATCCGTTTGTATCCAGGTGTTTTGATATTAAAGGTGACCTCCTGGTAGAACAGGATCAAGTCTGAAGTGGTAGGTGGGAGACTGAGTTCTAGACTCCAATCCATACGACCATGAACAAGTCATGTCTCCACTCTTTGGGCCCCAATCTCACCATTTTTAAAATGAGGGAGTTCTACCATCTCTAAGGGAAATTCTGAGAGTTCTGTGATTCTGCATGCAGGAAAACAAAAACAAATAAACAAAAAGAAAAGAAAAACTCTCCTGTTTACTGGAATTTGAGGGTAAACAACAGAGAAAAAATTTTTAAAAAGGCCTATTTCCCCTACTTGAACAATGGAGTCATTCTTTTATATCTCCTCTGTCTCATAAAAGTATTGAAAATTAAAGCACACCCTTGTTCAGAGAATTGTCCTACAGTTAAATGTTGACCTTTGATTATGCCTACTTCATAGTTTGAGTTATTATTGCCTCAAACAATGGCAGTTAATATTATTCTCCTATCCTTTCTCTGTGCAGCCCGTCCGTTTTAACCACTTGCTGAGCCCTTCCTGTGTGTCAGCTGCCTTGGTGCTATGGGGACTGCACAGAATAAGACAGACACCGTCCCTGTTGTCAAGCTGTTCACAGCCCCGTGAGAAACAGAAAGAGACACACCAACAACTAAAGAAGAATAAAATAAGGTCTCTAATTAGGACATGAGAGGGTGGGGAGTACTGAGCGGAGGGTGACTAATTTTGACTAAGGAAGAAATACTTAGTAATTTTAAAATAAACGAACTGTAAGTTTCCATACACAGTTCTCAGGATGATTGCTTTCTTAAAAAGTAATAGCCTTTTAGAATGAATCAAATTTAGGTCCTGCAGTGCTACTCATAGAAAGGTTTTATGACAAAGTACTAGATCCCACCTCCCTTGGAGAAAAGGCTCTGATGCAGATAGGGGATTCTGACCCTAACTGCCCATCCATTACTCCTGCTTCCAATTCATTCATTCATTTATTCATTCAATGAATATATATGGAGTGACTCCTCCGTGCCAGGTACAGAGGGGTGCTGGGTGCTGGGGATATAGAATTAATAGAACTGTCAGAAGTCACCACTGCTCCTTGGAAAAATGGCTGTTTCTAGGAATAGGGCAGCAAGCATACAAGGTTAGTCTACCATCGAGCACTTTGTAGTGCCAGAAATGAAGGTTGTGCTAAAAAAAATAATAAACCACATTGATGATGCTATGCCAGGGGCAAAATAGCAACTGAAAGAGGTCCCAATGGCCAAAGCTGGAGCAATGCGAGCAACCAAATAATAAAGCAGTATTGGATTAGAACTCAAAATGTAAAATAAATAGCCATCAGTCTTACAGATATAAATAAATGATTAAATAAATTAATAAATGAGAGAAGAGACAAATCTCCCACACAAAAGAATTCCAAATAATTTATGTAGATACTCTGCCCTAAAGGAGTTTGAATGTAACTTCCCACTCTTTAATTGTGGGTTTTACTTAGTAACTTCCTTACAAAGAAAACAGTTTGGAAAGGGGAGATAAGAGAATAACTTCAGAGGAGAAACTGAAAAACACTTCCTCAGTCATGTGATCAAAGTCAACATCAACAATCATAAATCATGTTAATAGTATGTACCCTTGAAATGATGTGATGAAAATGGCACTTTACCCCAGCATATCCATGGAAAAAAAAATCAGATAAATTCCAATAGAGAGGCAGCCTATAATATATATATATCTGATCTCAAGAGTGTCAAGGTCATCAAAAATAAGGAAAGTACAAGAAACTGTCACAGCCAAGAGGAAGACATGACAACTAAATGTAATGTGGTATCTTGGATGGGATTCAGGGACAGAAAAAGTACATTAGGTAAAAATGAATGAAATCCTAATGCACTGTGGATTTTAGCTAATAATGATGTATTAATATTGGTTCATTAATTGTAACACATATACCATACTATTGTCAGATGTTAATAAGGGAAAACTGGGTGTGAGCTATATGGCAAGTCTCTGTACTATCCTCCAGCTTTTCCTGTAAATATAAAATCAGTTTGGGGGAAGTTATCATGGAATAGGTACAGAGTTTCTGTTTGGGTGATGATAAAATTTTGGAAATAGATAGTGGTGATGGTTGTACAATATTGTGAATGTAATTAATGCCACTGAATTGTACACTTAATGGTTTTAAGAAGGCAAATTTGATCTTATATATCATATTACCACAATGTTTTAAAAACTTTTAAAAACAAGTCCATTTTTAAAAATTCACCTCTTAGTGGATCTTACAAATTAATATGAAACAAATTGTAGAATATATAGTGTGCTAGGTAGGATAAATCCTATGGAGAAGAATAAAGCAGGAAAAGGACAGAGAATTCTGGGGGAAGTGAATTTTATACAGTATGGTCTGAGAAGGTGACATTTAAACAGTCTTAAATGAGGTGTGCTGGTTTGAATTTATTTTGTACCCCAGAAAGTTTATGTTCTTTTAATCTAATCTTGTGGGGACAGACATATTGTAGTTGGGATTTTTAGGTTAGGTTGTTTCAATGGAGAAGTGACCCCCAAGGCGGGTCTTAATCCCTTTGGTGGAGTCCTCTGTGGAAGGATAAAAGACAGACACATTTTGAAGAGAGTTCAGAGAAGCTAAATATATAATCCAGAGTTTGCCCCTGGGAGAAGCATGGAGGACCCACAGGAGCTGAGAGAGCCAAGAAAAGCTAAGAGAGAAGCTGAGGCAAAAGCCAAGGGACATTTTGGAAAAATCCACTGAAACCAGAAGCTAAATTTGGGAGAGAAAGATCAGCAAAGCCAGCCATGTGACTTCCCATATGACAGAGAAACTCCAGATGCATTAGCCTTTCTTCAGAGAAGTTTATCTATCTCTTGATGCCTTAATTGGGACAATTTCATGGCCTTAGAACTGTGAATTTGTCAACTAATAACCCCCCATTGTAAAAGCCAATCCATTTCTGGTATATTGTATTCCCGTAGCTTTAGCAAAACAGAACATGAGGCAAGGCAGTGAATCAAGTAGCTAACTGGAGAACAGGATTCCAGGTAGATGGAATAGTCAGCACAAAGGTCCTGAGGCAGGAGCTAACTTGTCATGTGTGGCTGTGTGGAGAGAGCAAGCAGAGTAGTAGAAGGTGAAGTGTGAAGTGAGAAAGGTAAAAATGGGAGAGATCATGTAGAGCTTTTAGCCACTGTAAGTAATTTGTCTTTTACTCAAAGTGAGAAGGAATACTGCTGGTGGATTCTGAGCACAGGAGTGGCATGATCTGATCTAAATTTTAATGGGCTCACCTTGAGTGTTGTGTGGATCATGGTCTATTGGGGGACAGAGGCAGAAGCAGGGGCCCAGGCACGAGGCTGTGGCAGTAATCCAGGTGAAAGGTGATGGTGGATTGGGACAGAGATTTAGAGGTATGATTGGTGAGAGGTGGATTAGTCCAAACATATTTAGAAAGTAGTACTGACAGCAGAGTGCTGGCTGTTTGAATGAAGAGTGTGAGGGGAAGACTCCAAGGAACAATTGGAAGGATGGAGTAGTCACTGAGTAAATCTGGGAAGATTGTGCAAAGCGCCAGTTTGTGGCAGAAGATCAGAAATTCGTCCTCAAGTTTCTTTGCTTCTACCTCCTAAATATATCTCAGATTTGCCTTCTCTCTATCTCACCTGCTACCCACTTCATCAACACTCTCATTCTCTCTCCTGGACCATCGTGATAGCCTCCGTTGTCCTCCTGCTACCAGTGCTCCTCCTGAAAGTGAGGATAAATGTTTAAAAATGTAAACTGAGTCAAATCACTCCTCTGCTTAAAGCCTTCCAAAGGATTTCCAGTCACTCACTATAGCTAAAATCCAAATCTCTACCATAATCCCAAACTCATTTATCTTCTCCTCAAACTCTGGTCGCTTTGGCCTTTTCTCAGTTCCTTGGAGCAAGTTCTTTCCTGGCCGTTACCCCTCCCTGGGGGCATTTGCATAAACTGTTCCTTAGGCCTGGGCTACACTTCAAGTGACTGGTGCCTTCTCTTAGCATCTCAGCCACAGATAGCCCTCGTCTGTCCATCTATTTAGGATACCCCCCTCCCTCCTTGTTATTCTTTCTCAGCATATGTTTCTTTCTTTTATTGTCCTTATCATAATTTGTCATTTGTGTGTTTTTGTTTATTTGTCTGACTCTCTTTCCATGTCTTCATCAGTGCTTTGAAATCAAGGGCCATGTCTGCTTAATTCAATAATTTATTCGAATTGCCTAATGCAATGCCATAAACATAGTAGGCGCTCAATAAATACTTGATGAACTAATGGATTTATGAGTTTTTCCTGCTATTTCTTCAATACATTTCTTGTGCAGGTCATTGGCCTCAGTTCTACACCCCCATCCCGGATGCCTAAAAACTGCATTCATAGAGAAACACTGGTAAATGCTTAACCTGCACAAGCTGCTTAGTAGCTAGGCTCAGTGATAGAATCTCATCCAGTGGGCCTCTATTCCGCTCAAGTGGAGTAAAAATAGGCACTGCTTAGCAACCAGCATTTTGTACTGAGTTCTCTCCTCTGAGAAAGGCAGAGCTGTGCTAGAGCTACAACAGTGAGAGAGTTTAGGAACTGATAAGTATATTAAACAATTAGGGGAAAAGGCTTTTAAGGAAAGCCTCCATACACTTGCTCCAGAAAAAGCAAGAACATGACATGTTGATGATGGAAGGATGCCCTTTTACAGGAAAACCTGGCATCTCCAAAATTAGGTGGAGCACTCAGGTCATATTACAGATATGCATAAACTGAAACAGACTAATTGTTCATAAATAAATCTTCTCTATCCCTCCTGTTTATCTTGACACACTGTTCTTATTAACACAATCACAAACTACAGAAATAAAGTGAAAAATAAATGAAAAAGTTTTTTGGTTTGTGAATTTGGAGCTTTAGCCTTGGTTTTGATTTTTAATTTTAATCCACCAGCCAGGGTATCCAGGCCTCAAGTTTGTTTCTGCCACTACATCTTTACATAACCTTGGTAGTCACTTTTGCTCTTTGAGATCTACTTTCCTCAACTGTAAAGGGAGGAGTTTCCATGACCTCCAAAGCCCCTTTTAGATTTAAAAGTAAGTGATTGAATTTTTTTTTTGTCAGCAATCTAGCTTCCAGAAGCAACCGTGAGCAGACAATTTATAAAAATGTAATGATTTGTAAAGACATAGAATGAATAAAATTCGTCTTCGTTTTTTTAATGCTGGGCACTTCCGCTTATACATCTCTTTTTTTGTTTCAGTGCCAAAAAAGTCACTTTTATACCTAATAAAATACATCTGAATTTGCCTCCAACTACAAGGATTGGGAGGAAATTTGATCTCAGTCATTGCTTTTGGAGGGTCATCGGGGTCTCTTCCCTCAATTAGGGTCATGTAGGGATCCAGAAGGCTTGTGGAGTTTACCAGACTGGAGCTGCTCTGGAGTTGCTAGACACATAGTAAGTAACCCTCTAGACTGCAGACAAGGAGCAGGAGATCAGCAACCAATGGCATCGGACTTCAGCAGGAGCCCAGAGGGAGTCCTGGTGTTCTCGGGCACAGAAGTTCTTGGGCACAGAACACTTCCCTGCTAGAGGACTGGGGCTTGCAGATGAAATGACTGCTCAGTGTGTGACTGTCCAGGCCACAGGCAATTGGAGCTTGCCCGGGGAGTCTGGACTGGTGGTAGAAAGGTTTTCACCAGGCAGAAACTGCAAGGTCATAGAGGAACTGAGTTCCGGGTCTATGGTTGGGGAAGCCTCCCCCAGATGTTCTCACAACCACATTGTGGAGTTTAGAAAATTTGAAAAGTGGTTTTTGGACCTTAGTTGTTCATGGCTGTTCCACCCAGGGCTGAAGATACTGGAGATGCCAACTTTTATGCAAAATTTCTGGACTTTTAAAAGATTTCCAAATAATTTGACATGTCCAAAAACCTTTCATTGGATCAGCCAAACATGTCTGTAGCCAAATTTGGCCCATAATCTGAAAGTTGGTGACCTCTGTCATAGAGTTTAGAATATAACATCTTGCCTATCCATCTAGAATAGTGAAAAGGGAGGTAAAAAGGAAAATTTTAAATTAGATTTTCATTCATGTACATTTCTTTCAAGACAATTAAAATTGAATAAATTATTCTACTACACTTATTGAAACTCTTTGAAGTCTTCAAAGCTTAGTTCGGATATATTCCATGAGTTTCCTGAAGCCAACAAGAACTATCTCACTCAATGAAACTAACTGGTATTTCCTCTATACCCTACAGCATTTTGCTTTTTTCCCTCCTGCTCACTTTTCATGCTCCTCTCTCGCTCCCTCCATTCCTTCTGCCTTTTGGACTAGTTTAATTCTATCCTATGAGGCAGGTACTTTCATTGTTCCATATCCATTAAAGACAAGCTACCTGAAGCTAAGCAAATGAGCAACCTGTCCAAGGTCACGCTATTAACAAGTAGCATATTTAGGATTCAAACTCAGGAAGATGTGTGAATCCAATGACTGAGATCTTAACAACTGTGGAACTTAAAACCAAGTGAAGTCACTGGTTAATTACCCAATCCATAATTCTCCTAAAAATGATCTGATGGACTTAAACAAGACTGCCTTGTATTAAATTAGTTTATAGACATGTAATTTTCCCTTACTATAGTAAGAAAGTTTATGCATGCCTCCATATTATTCAATTCTGCACTGTTACATCTTAACCATGTTGTGAACTCTACATCATGATGGATCAATGGATCAGTTTAGAATTCCCATGCAACATCTCAAATTATATAAAAAGGAAGCATTTTTTAAACTCTGAAATCAAAGTTTTCATGCTAATGATGAAAACCTTTTTTATGGGCTACTTACTTTGGTTCCAATATACCATGGTTGCTGTACTTCATATATGTTGTTTACTGTCATGGACCCTCAACCTTAGGAGGTTTCTAATCCTAAAAAATGGATTACTAACCATCATTTAGGTGATAACCCAAAATTCCCTTCACTTCAAAAGATTAAATCCATAGTGCCTCAATTATTTCTTTTAAAATAAGAATTGTGTAACCAATTGGTTTCCATGGGACAAGAACTGTAGTAACAGTGGATTTGACTGACTGTATTACACAATTATTCTAATATTTTATTACTTCAAAAGCACTTTACAAGAAAATATAAGTATGGCTTCCAATAGGAATGTTATACCTCGACTTGGTACCAAGCTCACAGATTTGCAAGGAAAAACAGGCTTTCAGGCTTTGAAATTAAGCAACAATTTGTAACTAAAACTTTAATCCCAAGGATTCTCACAAAACATATTACAAATGACAGCATGAAAAAAATCTTGCACAGTAACTCAAAGTTCAGCTCTACAATGTACCCTTAAACTGGCAGGACATAGATATCTTTAATAGTCTCAAATTTCCAAAAAAAAAAAAGGATATTATTAAACAGCTATGTATTCATACAGAGCAATCACATAAGGAACTTGCGACCTAAAAGCAAAGGTAACTTTCTTGAAACATCAGATTCTACAACAACTGGGCAATTCTGCCCAGTGAAGACTAGTAGGATTTTTTAAAAACCTCTGATCTAATTTAATTTTTTTTTTAATACCAGCTGGCTTGTGTTCACAGCAGTTTTTTTTTCTTTTAATTTATTTTTTTAAATCTTCATTTTATTGAGATATATTCACATACCACGCAGTCATACAGCACAAACCGTACATTCGATTGTTCACAGTACCATTACATAGTTGTACATTCATCACATAAATCAATCCCTGACACCTTCATTAGCACACACACAAAAATAACAATAATAATAATTAAAGTGAAAAAGAGCAATTAAAGTAAAAAAGAACACTTGGTACCTTTGTCTGTTTGTTTGTTTGTTTCCTTCCCCTATTTTTCTACTCATCCAGCCATAAACTAGACAAAGGGGAGTGTGGTCCTTATGGCTTTCCCAATCCCATTGCCACCCCTCATAAGCTACATTTTTATACAATTGTCTTTGAGATTCATGGGTTCTGGGTTGTAGTTTGATAGTTTCAGGTATCTACCACCAGCTACCCCAATTCTTTAGAACCTAAAAAGGTTGTCCATATTGTGCGTAAGAGTGCCAACCAGAGTGATCTCTCGGCTCCTTTTGGAATCTCTCTGCCACTGAAGCTTATTTCATTTCCTTCCACATCCCCCGTTTGGTCAAGCAGATGTTCTCCATCCCACGATGCCGGGTCTACTTTCCTCCCCAGGAGTCATATTCCACGTTGCCAGAGAGATTCACTCCCTTGGGTGTTCACAGCAATTTTTAAGGACTGCTTTTCCAACTACAATTGCATACTACATTCCAGCTATGGACATAATTTTTGCCAGTTTTATTTCCATACTATTAAAACATCACACTTTGGCTTGGCAGGATTTAGGGGTTTATTATCAGTCTATGCAAGACTAAAAATTGAAAACAAATTCAATTTTGCTTAAGGGAACATTGTAAAGTAACAAATTTAAACTACAATGCTTCTCATTGTCTGCGGTGGAGCTAAGATTATTCATTTCTAACAAGCTCTCAGGTGTTGCAGGTGCTGATGGTCCTCCGCTGAGCAGCAGAGCTCTAAAGCAAAAACAGGAAGTCAGGACGGATTCTTGCCAGGGGCCCTAGGGAACCTTAGGTGAGGACCCATCCTGAAAACTGCAAGTCTGAGTTAACAGGTGGGGACTGTACAACCTATATTATGTAGAGTGCAAAGCTGAAAGAGCTCAAACACAAGCTGAGCCTGACCCACGTCCCCGGGCACTGTTCGATGACTATTGTGATAGAGAAGACTCTGAATTTTCGGTAAGCAAGAACTCATCAGAGACCCACAAGCCATGAGAGCAATTCTAAAGTAATAATTATATAAATGCTTTTTAAACAGGCTTGCAGAAAATCAGAGTCAGCCATTTTAGACTATGCCTTAGGTCAGTGGGAAATAATAAGTAGTAGATTTTCATTGTTTAAAACTGGCAATAAATTTGGGAGCATGGCTCAGCTTCTGTAGCTTGCCCAAGAGAGCTGAAAATAGGACTCGCTGGCAGAGAATGTCATCTGCTGTGTTTGAGACTAAAACAAAAGCCAGATGGGCCCCAAAGACAGAAGAAGAGGTGAGGCAGATGGGAAGTGCCCACCATGGGCTATATAAAATGCAGAGTGAGAAACTTGCTTGTATTTTACCCTTTTGACTAAAAGGAAGTTAGGGAAGTAGTCACCTTGAATAAAGTGAGCAGGGTCTGCATGGAAGCTAAGTAGTGTGGTTTTCAGGATGCTGGGAAGTTCCTGAATAGCTCCACTTTGGGGAAATTGTGGAGCCTGAAATATATGCCCACAGGTTCAGATTTTTACATGATGCAATCAGAACATTGAGGAGATCATAAATGAATCATCAGCTATTATAATAAAAAAAGCAAATCCATAGAAGATTACTGCTTGAAGGACCTAAAAGGTTCATCTGCGCAGCCATCGCATCCTCATTGTCCCCAACTCTGGCCCATTTCATGAATGTCCACAAAGTGATTCAAGGAAGGGTAAGTGGTTGCCCAAGGTCCCACAAATGTCAGAGAGAGAGAGTCAGAAAATAAAAAGTTTCTGAAGCAAGATAGGAAATTTGATTTCACAAAATCTGGGTTTTCCCCCTCCTAGTTAGAGTTTGCAATGCCTTCTAAAACTTGCCCCACACCCACATCCATGCTTGTTCTCATGCAGTATCCAGCGTCTCGGGTGGGAGGCAGTGAGTCTCGATGCCATCTGTGCTGCTAGGATGCCCTGGTATTTCTACCCTCCACCCCCTGAGTCTCATCTCCACCCTTATATTTTCTTCTTTGGAAAAATCTGCAATAGAAGCGGAGAGCTGTTTGAACTCATCCCCCTCCCTTTTCCCACTCTCCCCACACAAAAACACACAGTTCTCCCTTGAGTCAGTTTGTCAAACCTTTTGTTATTTACCCTTTAGCGTCACAAATAAGTCTGGTCTTGCCAACATTAACCACATTGCAGCATTATTTATATAGCAGCAATTGCTTCCTGCATCTGTGATTATAACCCAGAGGAAAGAACTAGAGCACCGGCTGGTCTTTCAAGTATTTCCTTTTTGTTTAAGTCATTAATGTTTTAATGTGCAGTACAGGTTTCTGTCATAGCTTTTAGCCACTAAACTAATGTTACATTAAAGTGATAAATGATGCTATAAAAATAAGGAACCCCAGCTGAGGGATTAATGTGAGATGCCCTTTGAAAAGGATTCAGATTACGTGTTTTGAATGTATTTATTATGAGATTCCTTGAGCATTTTAGTAATGCACCAGCTTTCAATGCTTGCCTTCTGATGTCTGTTTAAACAATGTCAGATCAACTCTCGCTACATGGACACCAAAGGTACATCTTCTCATTGGATGAAGCTCTTTTGGTACTATCTAGAGAGAAGCCTATGGTAGACAAATGATTATGCAGCGCCCCTAAACTCAGCACCATTCATTCCGTCCCCCACCTTCCTCTTCCAGACCATATCCTTTCTTTTCCTCTCCACAAGAGTCCCTTACTTTCTCACACTACACCGGTGAAGCCCATTTGATATCCTACCATGCAAAGGTGTTTTGACAGAGGATAAAATCTTCATTGCTAAGAACTGAGCTATTGTGTCTTCTCCCTAAAACAGGGACATTTTATGTTAACATTCAGTTGTTCTGGGTCACTCAAGAGTTAGTTGAGGGAAAGATCAAACATTTTCCCAGCTATATCAGAAGTAGATTTATTTTATTTTTACCTTTTACATTTGTGAGAAGCTTTTAAGCTAAAACCCTCTCAACCTGCTCCCCAAGTGCCAACTCTTATAGTCATTGCATCACAAGACGTATGTGCTAATGTATGCTATGAAGGTAATTACGTTTCCATTAACTAGAATACTGACATTAAATTATTCCATAATATCACCTTCAGTTAATCGATCTGTTTACTATCATACCTTTAATCTTATGTCACTATTCTATCTTCTTCTACTAACACTCAAAAAACACTTATGATAAGGGATGATGTGGGTAGAAGAGGTGCCATAGCAACAAGAAGCTGGAATTATTCTGTAATGCTATCAGTTTGGCTTTACATAGGGTTATTCTCTCTTAAAGAAAGTGTACTTCCTTTTCAAGTGAAGGTAATTAGAAGTCTGTGCAGATTGGCTATTAAATGGGACCTCAGAAAGCACATCCAAGCCCAGTTATTCAGCTTCTTAATTGCAGCACAAATGATGGAGACTGATGCAAAAAAACGTAGGGAACTTAAATTTATATTGATAGTTCACACCAAAAATGCTTTGGGGGATACCTCTGTGCCTTTTATTTTATTATTAAAGTCTTGGTTGAAGAACTGAGAATGTTCTCAAACGTCCCAAGTTTTCTCCTTTCTCTATTTCCCTTTTTTCCCTTTTGGATTAACATTGATTCATATGATTGATCACAACATGACACATGAGATTACGTGTCTTTGGAAACAATTAGAGACACAGAAAAAGGGTTTTGGTCCTTAAAAAATCAAAGCTCAAAAGTAAATCATGATGATGATTCAAAGATCCCTCTTTGTTGACAGCTAATAAGTCAAGCTTCCTGTATTAAGCACCCCCACTTGAAAACCCTAATAAGTAGGAATACAGCAGAAATACTGCAGTCTGAGCTTTGCTCCATCTGGACCACCATTCTCAATTCCCCAATACTTGTCAATCATCAAAAGCATGGTTTAGCTTACCTGTTACCTAAGATCAAAAAAGTCTCTATTCTAATTAAAGCTTCTTTGCACAATTACTTATGCCCATTTTTTACCTTTCCTATTTTAAAAATATTTTTATTACCAACTGTATTTTTCCCCTTCTTTTCCATTCCTTACCTTAAAAGAATTATTTAAGTCCATTAAATATGTAAATGATTTCTCTGCTTTAAGATGTAGCCCTTCTTACTCTCAGATCTTCTTCATTTGGGCTAAAACTAGAGTCTTTCAAGAGTTTTCTCAGCAATCCACTGAGGTAGTTGTGGTCAGATCACTGGATCTACGTGTCAGATGTGATAATCCTCACATTCATATATGGAACTATGCTTAATTCCCCTGGAACAGATAAGACATAGATGGAAAATAAGGGAGGGAGATAAAGGGATTACAAGTGATAAACTGAGATAGTACAGATGGTTCTAAGTTGTACTAGAGGAGTCTTATTGGAAATTATCTATTACATCAACAGTCATCTTTTTTCCACAATTATTATCTCCCACCTAGAATATTCCAATAGCTTACTTTCTGATCTCCTTTGCATCTGTTCCACAAAGAAAAGAAAAAGATACTATTAGGGGAATTCCTTACTAAAAAAAAAAAAAAAAAAAAAAAAATAGCTATAACAAAGTTTCTCAAGGTGAGGTTCATGAACATTCTGGTTCAGAATCTCCAGGGAAACCCACGAAAAATTTATAGATTCCTAGTCCTTGTTCCAATCCAGTGGATGGGGAGCTCTACGTATTTCTACCAAGCTCCTTTGCTAATTTTTAAATCATCAGCTTTTTTTAATATGTACAGTACAGTCTAAAATATCTAGCTTGCCATGAGAGGCACTCTACGATAAGGCCTAATTTCTCAAGGTTTTGTGGTCCCCAGATTAGGCAGTTTCTTTTGGTTTGAGAATCAGAGACTCCCTCAAGATTACTTAGGATTAAGAAGGTTTATGAAAATATGTCAGTGACTGAAGTAGCTCTAGGGACAAGCCACTCTGACTCTCGTAAGAGCCTCATGATTTCTTTCCACAGAGCTTATTTCCCTGTAATAGCAAATTGCCATGGTCTTGATTCTACTCTGTATGTACTCTTTCAGCTTCAATTTCCACTGAACTTTTGTGTTTCCAGATTCAAATAATCAAGAGATAGAATATCACTGGGCTCTTCATCATTTTTTGCCAGCCTGTGGAATAGTAACTTTGCAATCCAGGAAGTGGTTTTTGGAAAGAGATCACGTGAGCATAATTGTGTCTACCCAAGAGAAGGCCGTGAGTGAGTGCTAAGTGCATAGGTGGCTTCAAAGAAGAGGCTGGGCATTGGGCAAGCACTGCAATTGGTAAGCCAACTGCACACTCTCCCACCTCAAACACACACACAGTGTATTTCCTTTTCCTAAAAAACAAGCTAGATTTCCCGCCTTCCTGCCTTTGTATGTACATTCCTTTCCATTGGAAATAGCCCACTTTCCCAATCTATACCTACTGAAATCTTACTATTCTTTTGAGCTCTTTCCTTAATTTAATTTCATGAAGTGTCCCCAAATTCTCTACTCAGAATTAAACTCTCCTTCACCTATTCTTTCAAAGACCTTTAAAACCCACTATTTTTTAGCTTGCCTATAAAGTCACTTGAATAACTGCAAACCACTGGAGGTCAGGAACATTGTTGAATTAATTTAAGGTTTCTCTGTAGAATTAAGCATACTGTCTATAAGCAATAAGCATTAAAAGTTTTTTTTTTTAACTTTAATAGCAAGTATTAAAATAGTGTTTTTAAACTTTAATTTAATAATACGGCTAATCCAAAATTATAAAGTTCAAGTTATTATTTTGGACTTCGGATGTGACTCAGGGTGGTACAAAATTCACTATGATTTTATCATTTTATATATCATTAAAATATTTAAATATTGGGTGAAATGAAAGATTAATAAAAAATCAATGACAATGATATGAATCCCTTTGAAAAACATGGAGATTCCAAGAGTTATTATGTGTCTTATAATTTATCTGATGATAAAGAAATTAACAACATTAAGACAAAAACAATCCATATTACTGTAACTATGGGCCTTGTCTATAATAAAACTGGCATAGATGGTTTCCAAAGTACCTTCTGGTTCTGATAGCCTAAATCTTAGGGACTTAATGTGCCATTACCGAAGTCATTCACCTTCTCTGCCATTCCTCTTCTCCCTTTATTTTTCCATCCATTTTATTAAATTTCTGCACTATTTTTTCTTCCTTTTCTCTAAAGTTATAGCTTCAGCTTCCAAATTCATCGCAATTGCACTAGTCAGACTCCACTTGCTCTCTACCTCCCTTATGTTTATAATGGGACTTTGCCACTGACACTTTTATTTTCCATTTCAGACTACGTTGTAAGAAATGGTCCTCAGATCTTTTTTGGTTAATTTCCATAAAGCTAACTTAATTAAGTTGTTTAGAATACTTTGTGTAACTCAACAACCGCATTGTCTCCACAGGATGCCCAGGGACTTCCAGGAAGTTTGTTGGAGTGTCGGGGGGCTTCTCTCCCCTCCTGCCTCTCCTCGGGGAGCCCCAGCTGGTGAGTCAGGACCATGCTGGCAGAACCCTTGGAAGATCCTGGAAAGGAAGATTTTTGAAGGGCAGATAATTCTTCTTTGTGGAAAATGCCAGGTTGCAAAAACAGAGGCTGAATGACTGAATTTACAGCAGTGATTATCTCAGAATGATAATTAGCTATTTTCTTCAAGTTGTCAGAGATTTAAATGCCTCCTACTTTCCTGTAAAACTCTCTGTTTTAGTATGAGTGTGTGTGGATTCCAGAGAATGAATTGTTGACTTTTTTTTTCTTTTCTTTCTAGGATTTGGCACTTATCTCCCACTTCTTTTCATAGTGTATAATGGGAATTATTTTTGTGTAACTAGATTTTTTCCAATTAAAATGACCATGAGTTATAGGAACTCTGTATTTTATGCATGATTTTTCTGTAAACCTACAATTTCTCTAATAAAAAAAGTGAAAGAAATGACCATAAGTGAATATATCAGTTTTTAGACCTAAACATCAAAATCCTTTTTAACATAGTGTAGCAGTTAAGATCTCAAGCTTTCCGGCATCACATAGATTTGAGTCTAGTAGGTTCCCTGGGGCAGAGTGATATGTATCAAGGATGGGACAGTGGGAGTGGTCTGCTCAGGGGTAGGCAATAAGGGGGTGCATTGTAGAGAATTTTAAGCAATGTCAGTAATAAAACACTGCTTTGAAAATATTCTTTTTTGGCCTACCTTCCAAACCAATGGATCTCTAGGACTACTGGGGGCCCTAGAGACCCTTTCATGGGGCCATGAGGTCAAAGCTACCTTTATAATACTACTAAAATATTATTTCCTTTTTCATTCTTATTTTCTTATGAGTGTACAGTGAAGTTTTCCAAAATCTGCACGTCATGGAATGGTATAATACACTGAAAGTTGAAACAAACAGGTGTTTTACAGTAGCCAAAATATAAAGTAATATACATTTTAATGAAAATGTAATTTTTCATTAAAACATTTTATTTGTATTAACATGTAATATATTTATTTGTGATATTTCAAAATATATAAATGCACATTTTTTAAAATTTCTATTTCTAATTTTTAATATGTCAAATATCACTATCCCATTGAGGACCTCAATAATTCTTAAGAGTTTAAGGAGTCCTGAGACCAAAAATGTGGGAAAAACAACTGTTCTAAACTATTGCTGGGGTTAATTTTATTTTTGATGACTGCACAGTATTCCTTTGAAAGGATGGACTATTATATATTTAACAAGTAACCTAGCAATGGATATTATTTGTAATCCTTTGCAGTGCCACAGTTAATATTCTTACATATAATTACTCACATACTTACAAGATATCTATATAATATATCATCCAATGAGGATACCTTTGAGACTGAAAGGTCAGGGCTATTAGTAATTACGTTAGAACAGGACAGATGTAAACCAGGACTATTCCCAGGCAAACTGGGATGATCACTCTAATTATATAGAACTTTTGAGCCATGAATTTTGCAAATTCCTTATTCAATAATTATGTCAACTCTGTGAAGTAATTGCTCCATTATCTCCATTTTAAAAATTAGAAATCACTCTCATAAGAGAGGTTAAAATTTGCCCAAAGACAAACAATTAATAAATTCAGAACCAGGATTCAAACCCAAACAATGTGGCTCCAGGGCATCTACGCTCTTAACCACCGCATTATATTCTTTCTTTTTGAGGAGTTCTGTGAGATTACTAAAGGATAAGTTCCAGAATTATAAATGTGGATAATAGTTTATGTCCATTTTCATGTGATAGATATTGCAACTATCTTTCCATAAGGTTTTATCAGTTTTCTTTCACCAGGAATGCATAGAATTATCTATTTTCCCACATTCTCACCAAAGTATGTATTATTGATCTTTTTATAACAAAATAATTGCCTTTCTGATAGGTGAAAAATTGTATTCCAATGTATTTGCATTTCTTCTATTATGAGGGTAGTTGAGCATATTTTCAAGTTTAAGAATCCTATGTATTTTCACTTCTGTTTATAATTTTTGCACTTTTATCAGTGGTGGTGTTTATATTTTGCTTATTGATTTGTAGAGCAGTATATGCGTTAAGGAAATCTGACCTATGTCCTTAGTGTTAAAATTATCTTCCCCACTCTCTTCACTATGTATTACTGTTTTCCATATATATATATTCAGCTAAGTTAAACAATCTTTAATGAATTTGGGGCTTTTTTACATATTCAGAAAAGACAGTCTCCCTCCATTTATGCATATGTATGTGTGCATGTGTGTGTGTGTATGTGTGTGTGTGTGTGTGAGTCCTGGAATTTCTTCTTGGTTATTTTATGGCTTAATTTTCATAATTCAATCTGTGAATTACTTGTAATTTATTTTAGTGTAGGAAGTGAGGTAGATGCTCACTTTTATTTGTTTTCCAATATACTTTTTAGATTACTATATTGTCATCATGTATTTCATATATGTTAATCACCTCAGCCAAATCTATTTTTCAAAAATTTCCTGGATATTCTTTTTGTTTATTTTTCTATATGAATCTTAGAATCAGCTAATTTAGTTATAAAACAAAAATTCTATTTGTATTATTAATTTATCTATTACTTTAATTTATAAAGAATTTATGTTTTTAAAATAGTTCACTTGGAGAAACTGACTTTTCTTATTCTTTAAAGTCTTACTTGACTTAAATTTATTTTCACATAGATCTTGTTCAAACATAGGAAGGATATTTATTTTTATAAAATAATTTTGTATAGAAGAACCTTACTGGATTCTAACACCTCGGTATTAAATATGAATACCCAGCCAAAGATCACCAGACTTAAAACAAATCTTTCAAAATGAAAGAGTAGAACAAAATAAATAAAAAGAGAAAATATATCACTGGATCTCACACAGATAATTCAGAAAAACTGAAAATAACTTCAAACAAAAACAGTGCTCTAATCATAGTCCTGAGAGAGATTGGAGAAAATGTTGCATAAACAAAATAAAACAAAAACAGAATGCTATGGAAGGAAATCTGCAGTTTTACACAAACCTGATAAAATTCTCTATTTTGGAAAGTATTTTGTTAGTGTTACATTTTCATCCTTTATATTTTGTTTTCCTTCTGATTTAACAAAAATAGTCAAAGAACTTTCCAGCATTGTTATAGACTAAACAGGTTCTAGTTTGTTTTCATTTACTTTATGAAAGCTCATTATTCCTTCAAAGCTAAAAAAAACGTAGTCTTTCAAAGCACTTTGTGGTACATAGACAGAAAGTATAAGGTTTGTTACTGGTTGAACTACAAATCGTATGAAATAGTCACCCAGGTCTCTAAAATTTGGTAAAAATAAGTTGCCCCTTGGAGATTCGGTAAAGTAGGGCAATGGACTCGAATGGAAAGAATGGAAAGAATGAATAATCAGAAGTCAGGCATGCCGGGCATTCTCTGAGACACTGTCAATCTGCCTGTCCAGAGCTCTCTTTCCATTATACATAAAACTGGGAGTTGGAGTAATGAAACCTAAGGTCATTTCCTGCTTTACAATTCTATGACATTTTTTAGAAGTTACTTAATCCTTTATTTTTATTAGGTTTGTTATAAAACTGTTGGGCCAAAATCATTTATTCATTTATTAATGTCTTATTTGTGTCATCCACTTCTCTCCATTCTTTACCTGTTGAAATTCTATTCATTCTTCAAATTTCAACTTATTGCCATTTCTTAAGTAACACTTTTGCCTCTAAGCAGAATTAGCATCTGTTTATTTTGGATTCCCACTGCCTGTTTTTCCCCTCTTATTTTTGTTTAAGTGCATTTTGTATTGCATCATAAATTATCTATTTATACATATTTACCTATTAAGCTAGTAGTGCCTTGTATATAAAGACTACCCAATTGAACTTTTTTTTTAAAACACAAACTTCAAAGAGGGTAGCCAAGAAATAGTGGACATTAAATGATCGCTATTGAATACAAATTCAGCTTAACAAATGTTGACTTATCAGGTAATAGACACATGCTCCACATTACATGGGAACCAAGGTGAGGAAGACCTAGTCCAAGATGCTTATAATGTAACTGAAAGTAAAGATGAAAAACCAAATTCATCTTATATTTTAAGTTAAAGCATGGTTTCTCTACTCAGCAATTACTGTGGGAGACAGTGCTGAGCAATGTAGGATATTTAGTACCATCCCTGGCCTCTGCCCACCAGATACAAGTAAACAACCCCCCCCCCCCCCCCCCCCCGCTCCCCTAAGTTGTTACAACCTAAAATGTCTTCAGACATTGCTAAATGTCTCCTGGGGTCAAAATTATCCCTTATTTAAAACCACTGAATTAAAGTAAGAAAGGTGTCACACAGTCATATAAACAAAGTGCTGTGAAGATTCAAAACATGGAAGATCATGAAGTTTTTCATGAAGGAGTTGTTTGCAATGAGCCGTCATTTGCTTTACGGCCAAGGCATGTTTGAAATATTGGCTGAAATGTTCATCCCTTGAGCTCTGAGAAAAGTTTGATTTTACAGGCATACCTTGATTTATTGCACTTTGCTTTATTGGGCTTCACAGAAATTGCATTTTTTACAAACTGAAGGTTTGTAGCAACCCTGTGTTATACAAGTCTATTGAAGCCATTTTTCCAATAGCATGTGTGCCGGTTTGAATGTATTATGTCCCCCAGAAAAAGCCATATTCTTTGATGCAATCTTGTGGGGCAGACATAATAGTGGGGATTAAGTTGGAATGTTTGGATTAGGTTGTTTGCATGGAGATGCACCCCACCCAACTGTAGATGATAACTGATGGGATATTTCCATGGAGGTGTGGCCCCACCCATTCGAGGTGGGCCTTGATCAGTGGAGCCATATAAATGGGCTGACTCAAAGAGAAGGAACGCAGTGCAGCTGCGAGTGGCGTTTTGAAGAGGAGCAAGCTTGCTAGAGAGGAACGTCCTGGGAGAAAGCTATTTTGAAACCAGAACTTTGGCGCAGACACCAGCCACATGCCTTCCCAGCTAACAGAGGTTTTCTGGACGACATTGGCCATCCTCCACTGAACGTACCCGATTAGTGATGTGTTACATTGGACATTTTATGGCCTTAAGACTGTAACTGGGTAGCCAAATAAACCCCCTTTTTATAAAAGCCAGTCCAACTCTGGTGTTTTGCATTCTGCAGCATTAGCAAACTAGAACAGATTTTGGTACCAGAGAAGTGGGGTGCTTTTGCTGCTGTGTTTGCAAATACCAATCATGTTGGAATGGCTTTTTAAATGGATAAGGGGAAGACTCTGGAAGAATTGTGAGGAGCTTGATAGAAAAGGCCTAAACTGCTTTGAAGAGACTGTTTATGGAAATATGGACTCTAAAGATACTTCTGATGAGGCCTTGAGCAGCAATGATGAATGTATTGGTGTGAACTGGAAGGAAGGTGATCCTTGTTTTAAAGTGGCAGAGAATTTGGCAAAATTGAGTCCTGGTGTCAGATGGAAGGAAGAATTTGAAAGTGACAACTTGGAATACTTAGCTGAGGAGATCTCCAGACTACATGTGGAGGAGGTACCCTGGCTTCTTCTTGCAGCTTATAGTAAAATGCAAGCAGAGAGAGATAAACTTAGAACTGAATTCTTGGGTTCAAAGAAACCAGAAGCTGATGGCTTGGAAAATTATGAGCCTCCAGGGGGTGGAATCCCAGAAGCTACAGCCCAATGTGAGGATGTAACCAAACATGGAACCCAGCCGCCATTTCAGTACAAGCCAAGATTGAAAAAGGATTTAAGCAGAAAGGATTTGTGGAAAGTCCTATTGTCTGATGGCTTTGACCCCTGTGTGCTTCATGCAAAGCCAATAGAATTTTTGCGAGATCTTTACAGACAGAGCCGCTGCCAGTCGGGACTAGAGGAGAAAGACAAGGAACAAATTGAAGGAAAAATTTCTTCAAAGACAGAGCCATGGAGGTTGAGGTCTGGAGTCAAGAGGTCTTGGGCTGGGAGAGTGGAGTGGCCCACATGCATGGAAAGGGTGAGTTTGCCCTGGAGGTCGAGGGCGGGCCTTCCACCTCCATGCTCAGGAAATATTTTGCCACCCAAGGTCCCAAAGAGGGTGGAGCACATTTCCAGGGAATTGGGGAGAACCTGGCTGCCACCACACTGTTCTGAAGGGGTTGAGCATGTGCCCCAGAGATGGAAGGGAATCCAGGAGCAGCCCCGATGTTTGAGGAGGGTGGGGCCGAGAAGGTGGTCTCCCCAATGTATGGGTATGTTGGAGCACTCACCTAAGCGTTTGGAGAGGAAAGGGCTGCCGAAAAGGCCCTTAGGAAGGGTTAGGCTCCGGCTCTCTCAAGCCCCAAGAATGCAACATTGTTCTGTAAATGACTCTCAGACTTTGAAATCTAATGGACTTTGTCCTGTGGGTTTTAGGAACCCTGTTTTCCTTACTGTTTCTCCTTATGGCAATGGGAATGTTTATCCTGTGAATGTCCCTCCTTTGTATATTGGAAGCATATAACTTGTTCTAAGTCCACAGATCCAAAGCTAAAGGAGAATTATGCCTTAGGACCCACCATGCCTGTAATTGATTTTGATAGGATCTTGTACTAAACTTTTGTTACTGAAATGATTTAAGTTTTTGTGGTATTGTGATGGAATGAATGTATTTTGTATTTGGAAAGAATATGTTTTTCTGAGGTCCAGGGGGTAGAATGTGCTGGTTTGAATGTATTATGTCCCCCAGAAAAAGCCATATTCTTTGATGCAATCTTGTGGGGCAGACATAATAGTGGGGATTAAGTTGGAATGTTTGGATTAGGTTGTTTGCATGGAGATGCACCCCACCCAACTGTAGATGATAACTGATGGGATATTTCCATGGAGGTGTGGCCCCACCCATTCAGGGTGGGCCTTGATCAGTGGAGCCATATAAATGGGCTGACTCAAAGAGAAGGAACACAGTGCAGCTGTGAGTGGTGTTTTGAAGAGGAGCAAGCTTGCTAGAGAGGAACGTCCTGGGAGAAAGCCATTTTGAAACCAGAACTTTGAAGCAGACGCCAGCCACATGCCTTCCCAGCTAACAGAGGTTTTCTGGACGACATTGGCCATCCTCCACTGAAGGTACCCGATTAGTGATGTGTTACCTTGGACATTTTATGGCCTCAAGACTGTAACTGGATAGCCAAATAAACCCCCTTTTTATAAAAGCCAATCCAACTCTGGTGTTTTGCATTCTGCAGCATTAGCAAACTAGAACAGCATGTATTCAGTTCATGTCTCTGTATAACATTTTTGTAATTCTCACAATATTTCAAACTTTTTCATTATTATTATATCTGTCATGGTGATCAGTAGTTAGTGATTTTTGATGTTACTATTGTAATTATGTCGGAGTCCCACGAGCCACACCCATGTAAGATTGCAAACTTAATTGATAAATGTTATGTTGCTCTGACTGCTACACCTACCAGTCACTCCCCAGTCTCTCTCCCTCTCCTTGGGTCTCCCTATTCTCTGAGACACAACAATATTGATCGATTAATAATCCTACAATGGTCTCCAAGTGTTCAAGTGAAAGGAAGAGTCATATATTATCATTTAAATCAAAAATTAGATATGATTAATCTTAATGAGAAAGCCATGTCAAAAGCCGAGATAGGCTGAAAGCTAGTTCTGTTACACTAAACAGTTAGCCAAGTTGTGAATGCAAAGGAAAAATCTTGAAGGAAATTAAAAGTGCTACTGCACATGAATGGTAAGAAAGCAAAATAGACTTACTGCTGATATGGAGAAAGTTTTAGTGGTCTGGGTAGATCAAACCAGCCACAACATTTCCTTAAGTCAAAGCTTAATTCAGAGCAAGTCTCTAATTCTCTTCAAATCTATGAAGGTTGAGAGAAGTGAGGGAGCTGCAGAAGAAAAGTTGAAAACAAAGGTTTGTTCCTGAGGTTTAAGGAAATATGCCATCTAAAAGTGCAAGGTGAAGCAGCAAGTGCTGATGTAGATATGCAGCAACTTATCCCGAAGATCCAGCTAAGATAATTGATGAAGCTGGTTACACTAAACAACAGATTTTAATGTGGATGATACAGCCTTGTATTGGAAGTAGATGCCATCTAGGACTTCATAGCTAGAGAGGAAAAAGCAATGACTAACTTCAAAGCTTCAAAGGATAGGTTTTTTGTTAGGGACTAATGCAGCTGGTGACTTTAAGTTGAAGCCAATATTATTTACCATTGTAAAAATCCTAGGGCCTTTAAGAATGATACTAAATCTACTCTGCCTGGTCTCTGTAAATGGAACAATAAAGTCTGGGTGGCAGTACATCAGTTTACAACATGGTTTATGGAATATTTTAAGTCCACTGTTGAGAACTGCTGCTCAAAAAAGAAGATTCCTTTCAAAACATCACTGCTCATTGACAATGCACCTGGTCACCCAAGAACTCTGATGGAAATGTACAAAGAGTTTAATGTTACTTTCATGCCTGCTAACACAATATCCATTCTGCAGCCTGTGGATAAAGGAGTCATTTCAACTTTCAAGGCTTATTGTTTAAACAAATTTCATAAGGCTACAGCTGCCATAGACAGTGAGTCCTCTGATGGATCTTCCAGAAAGGACTCACCATTCTGGATACCATTAAGAACATTCATGATTCACAGAAGGAGGTCAAAATACCAGCATTCACAGGAGTTTGGAAGAAGTTGATTCTGACCCTCATGGATGACTTTGAGGGGTTCAAGACTTCAGTGGAAGCAGTCACTGCACATATGGTGGAAACAGCAAGAGAACTAGAATTAGAAGTGGAGCCTGAAGATATGATAGAATTGCTGCAATCTCATGATAAAATTTAATGGATGAGAAATTGCTCCTTATCTATGAGAAAAGAAAGTGTTTTCTTAAGATGGACTCTACTCTGGGTGAAAATGCTGTGAACATTTTTGAAATGACAACAAAGGATTTAGAATATTACATGAACTTAGTTGATAAAGCAGCAGCAGAGCTTGAGAGTATTGATTCAAACAGCATCACATGCTACAGAGAAATCTCTCATGAAAGGAAGAGTCACAGATATGGCAAACTTCACTGTTTTCTTATTTTAAGACATTGCCACAGCCACCTCGACCTTCAGCAACAACCATCCTGATCAGTTAGCAGCCATCAACATTGAGGCAAGATCCTCCACTAGCAAAAAGATTACAGTTTACTGAAGGCTCAGTGACAATTAGCATGTTTTAGCAATAAAGTATTTTTAAATTAAGGTATGTGTATTGTTTTTTATACATAACACTATTGCACTCTTAATAGATTAAAAAATAGTTTAAACAATTTTTACATGCTCTGGGAAAACAAAAAATTGTGTGACTTGCTTTATTGCAGTTGTCTGGAACTGAACCTTTAATACATCCAAGGTATTTTTGTACCTAGGAATGGAATGAGTAGGTATGTTTAAGTATTTAGGAAATTCCCAAATTGGTTTCTAAAGCAGTTGTAATATTTTACATTCTTACCAGGGTGTATGAGAGTTGCAGTTACTTCACACCTTTGTCAACATTTAATATACTTGGTCTTTTTAATTTCAGCTGTTCTAGTGGGTATGTATGATATAACATGTGATTTTTATTTTCATTCCTCTGATTACTGAAAATATTGAGCATATTTTCATGTAATTTTTGGACATTTGTATAGCTTCCTTTAGGAAGTATCTGTTGAAAATTTGCTCAATTTTTAAGTTGAGATGTCTTATTATTGACTTATAAGGTTTTACAAATATATTCTGGATGCAAGTCCTTTGGCTGATATGTGTCTCACAGATATTTCTTCCCAATCTGTGGCATTCTTTTTCATTTTCTATGAGTAAACTTTTATTTGATGAAGTCCAGTTTATGACTTTTTCTTTTATTTGGTTCATGATTTTTGCATTCTTTCCAAGAAATCTTTCCTGTCTCAACTTCACAAAGATATTTTCCTATGTTTTATTATGGAAATTTCATAATTTTACTTCTTACATTTAAGTCTATGATCTACTTGGAATTAATTTCTTTGAATGAGGTGAGGTATTGATTGGTGTTCTTTATTTTTCCATTAAAAATATTTGGTTGTTTCAGCAATATTTGTACTAAAAAGATTTTCTTTCCCCATTGAGTTGTGCTGGAATCTTTGTTAAAATCGTTTATAATATACACGAGGGTCTATTTCTGAACTCTCTATTCTCTTCCATTGATCTGTATGTCAGATACAAAATTTTGTTTTGCAGATGCAAAATGTATTGATTATTGTAGCTTTAGGATGAATCTTGAAATCAGATAAAATAAATAAGCTCTCCAACTTTGGTGAGAATTATCATTACACAATTCTCAAGTCTTCCAATCTAAGAACATGGTATATCTCTCTATTTATTTAAATCTTCAATTTCTCTCAACATTGGTTTGTAGTTTTCAGCATAGAAGTCTTGCACGTCTTTTATTAGATTTATTTTATGTTACTTTGGTGATGTTATAAATTAAAGTTTTAAAAATTTATTTTCAAATTGTTTGTCGCCAATATAAGATTACAATTGACTTTTTCTTTTATACTGCAACCTTGCTAAATTCACTCATTGGTTATAGTAGTTGTTTTGTAGATTCCCTGAGATTTTCTTTAAAGTTATACTTCTTCCTTTACGATTTTTATTTCTTTTACTTATGTTACTTGCCTTATTGCAATGACTAGGATCTCCAGCATCACCTTAGCCCTGATTTTAGGGGGAAACAATATGGGCTTTAAACATAAGGCTCATGTTAGCTTTAAGTTTTTCAGGGTTGCATTTATCAGATTGAAGAATTACCTACTATTCCTAGTTTGCTGAGAGTTTTTATCGTGAATGGATAATAAATTTTGTCAAAAGTTTTTTCTACATCTATTGAAATTTTCATATGGTTTTTCTCCTTTATTATTTTTATAGGGTTAATGTTCTTTGAATTTTGAATGTTTAAACAAACTTATTTTCCTACAAAAAAAAAAAACTTTAAATGCACTTAATGTATTATTCTTTCAACATATTGTTAGATTTATTTTTTTTAGTCTTTTGTCATAGATTTTTGCATCTATATCTTTTGATAGTGATCTAAGCTTTTTTTTTTTTCATTTTTATTGAGATTGTTCAGATACCATACAATTATCCAAAGATCCAAAGTGTACAATCACTTGCCCTTGGGTACCCTCACACAGCTGTGCATCCATCACCACACTTAATTTTTAGAAACTTTTCATTACTCCAGACAAGAAATAAAGTGAAAGATGAAAAAAGAAAAAAAGAAAAAGGAAACTCGAAAACTCCCCTATCCCTAACCAACCACCCTCAATTGTTGACTCGTAGTATTGGTATAGTATATTTGTTACTGTTTATGAAAAAATGTTGAAATACTACTAACAGTAGTATATAGTTTGCAATAGGTATATATTTCTTCCCTATATGCCCCTCTATTATTAACTTCTAATTGTATTGTCATACATTTGTTCTGGTTCATGGAAGCGATTTCTGGTATTTGTGGACATTGCCCACCATAGGATTCAGTTTTATACATTCCCATCTTTTGATCTCCAACTTTCCTTCTGGTGACATATATGACTCTGAGTTTCCCCTTTCCACCTCATTCACACACCATTCGGCACTGTTAGTTATTCTCACATCTTGCTACCGACCCCTGTTCATTTCCAAACATTAAAGTTCATCCTAGTTGAACATTCTGCTCATACTAAGCAACCGCTCCCCATTCTTAAGCCTCGTCTTATATCTTGGTACCTTATATTTCATGTCTATGAGTTTACATATTATAATTAGTTCCCGTCAGTGAGACCCTGCAATAATTGTCCTTATGTGTCTGGCTTATTTCACTCAGTATATTGCCCTCGAGGTTTTGTCGTCAACCCATTTTTTTTTTTAATATGGTTTTGTTCACTCACCATACATTCCATCCTAAGTAAATAATCGACGGTTCTCTGTATGGTCATATATTTATTTGTTCACTATCTTCATCACTATCTATATAAGGGCACCTACATTTCTTCCACAAGGCAGGAGGGAGAGTCAAAGAAGGTAGAGAGGCAAAAGAAAGAGGAAAAAATGACAGCTAGAAACCAGCAAAAGGAAAAATAACTTTAAATCAAATTAGAATAAAGAATCAGACAATACCACCAATGTCAAGTGTCTAACATGCCTGCCCTATCCCCCCCTATTATCTGCATTTACCTTGGTATATCACCTTTGTTACATTAAAGGAAGCATAATACAATGATTCTATTAGTTACAGTCTCTAGTTTATGTTGATTGCATCCCTTCCCCAATGCCTCCCCAATTTTAACACCTTGCAAGGTTGACGTTTGCTTGTTCTCCCTCGTAAAAGAACATATTGTACATTTGATCACAATTGTTGAACACTCTAGATTTCAGCAAGTTACACAGTCCTAGTCTTTATCTTTCCTCCTTTCTTCTGGTGTCTCACATGCTTCCAACCTTCTTCTCTCAACCGTATTCATAGTTATCTTTGTTCAGTGTACTTACTTTGTTGTGCTACCATCTCCCAAAATTGTGTTCCAAACCATGCACTCCTGTCTGCTATCACTCTGTAGTGCTCCCTTTAGTATTTCCTTTAGGGTGGGTGTCTTGTTCACAAAGATTCTCATTGTCTGTCAGAAAATATTTTGAGCTCTCCCTCATATTTGAAGGACAGCTTTGCTGGATATAGGATTTTTGGTTGGTGGTTTTTCTCTTTCAGTATCTTAAATACGTCGCAGCACTTCCTTCTTGCCTCCATGGTTTCTGCTGAGAGATCAGCACATAATATTATTAAGCTTCCTTTGTATTTAATGGATCGCTTTTCTCTTGCTGCTTTCAGGATACTCTGTTTCTCTTTGACATTTGATACTCTGATTATTAAGTGTCTTGGCGTAGGCCTATTCAGATCTCTTCTGTTTAGAGTACGCTGCACTTCTTGGATCTGTAATTTTATGTCTTTCATAAGAGGTGGGAAATTTTCATTAATTATTTCCTCTATTATTGCCTCTACCCCTTTTCCCTTCTCTTCTCCTTCTGGGACACCAATGATATGTACATTATTGTACTTTGTTTCATCCTTGAGTTCCCAGAGACGTTGCTCATATTTTTTCATTCTTTTCTCCATCTGCTCCTTTGCGTGTAGGCTTTCAGGTGTTTTGTTCTCCATTTCCTGGGAGTTTTCTTCTGCCTCTTGAGATCTGCTGTTGTATGTTTCCATTGTGTCTTTCATCTCTTGTGTTGTGCCTTTCATTTCCATAGATTCTACTAGTTGTTTTTTTGAACTTTCAATTTCTGCCTTATATATGCCCAGTGTTTCCTTTACAGCCTCTATTTCTTTTGCAATATCTTCTCTAAACATTTTGAATTGATTTAGCATTAGTTGTTTAAATTCCTGTATCTCAGTTGAAGTGTACATTTGTTCCTTTGACTGGGCCATAACTTTGTTTTTCTTAGTGTAGATTGTAATTTTCTGTTGTCTAGGAATGGTTTCCTTGGTTATCCAAATCAGGTTTTCCCAGACCAGAACAGGCTCAGGTTCCAGAGGGAAGAAATATTCAGTATCTGGTTTCCCTGAGGGTGTGTCTTAGAAAATTGCTCCACCCTGTGATGCCTCAGGTCACTGTGCTTTTCTGCCCAGCAGGTGATGCCTGTTAGCCTATATTCTTGATGGTGTGAGGAGGTATGGCCGTGTTCCCCCAGGCTCTGGGGTCTGGTTCTGAATGGAAAGGGCCCCACCCCTTTCCTCTTAGAGAAGATAGACCCCCTAGGGGGAGGTCATTAGCATTTCAATGGTCTCTCTCTCTGCTTCTGCTGTGTCCACCCTTCTGTGAGTCACAGCCCTGGAAACTGAAAATGACTAGGGCTTTCTCCACTGAGCCAAAAAAGAAACAGATAGTCCCCTTCACGCCTAGTCCAAGGTGACCCTTCGGCTCTCCAAGGTCAGTCGTCACCCAAAGCCTCTGTCTGTTTTTTGGGGATTCGTATCTGTAGTGAGCAGTTCACACTTGCTACTTAAAACCCCAGTTGGAGCTCAGCTGAGCTATATTCGCTTTCTGGGAGAGAGCTTCTCTCTGGCGCCATGAGGCTTTGCAGCTCGGGCTATGGAGGTGGGGGTCTCGCGACTTGGATCTGCAGGTTTTACTTGCAGATTTTATTCTGTGTTCTCGGGCATTCCTCCCAATTCAGGTTGATGATGAGGGGATGATCTCGTTTGTCCCCCCGCAGTTATTCTGGATTATTTACTAGTTGTTTCTGTTTTTTTGTAGTTGTTCCAAGGGGACTACTTAGCTTCCACTCCTCTCTATGCCGCCATCTTGCCCTTACCTAAGCTTTTCTTTTTTAAATGTCTTTGCCAGGTTTGGGTGGTTGGTTATGTTGGTCTAATAAAAATGTGTTAGAAAGTGTTTTGTTCTCTTTTGTTTTTCTAAAAACTATGTGTAAAATTTCTATGAAGTTGGACTTGTGCAATTAACAGAACTCACAAATAAAAACATCTGACTCTGAGCTTTCTTTAGAGAATGGCCTAACTATGAATTTAATTTCTTTAAGAGATATAGAGCTATACATGCTTTTTGTTACTTTTGCATCGGCTTTGTTAATTACATTTTTCAAGAAATTTGGCCATTTCATCTAATTGTCAAATTTTTTCATCCATTAGTCCTTAATATGTTCAGTAAGTGTCATTTAAATCAAGGTGGTTGATACTGTTCAACTCTTCTATGTACTTGCTGAATGTTTAATATAGTTCCTCTGTCAGTTGCTAAAAAGGGATATTAAAATCTCTCAATATGATTGCCATTTTGCCTGTTTTTCCTTTTATTTCTGTCAATTTTTGCTTCATGTATTCTGACACTCTGCTATTAGGCACATAAGCATTTGTAATTATTCTAATTTCCTGATAAATTCTCCCTTTTGTCTTTATGAAATGTTTCTCTTTTCCTCTGGTAATACTCTTTATCTTGAAGTCATTTTAACTAATATACATATAGCTCTCCTGCTTTTTTCATGTGTATTATTTGCATGGTAAATATTTCCATCCATTTACTTTCAATGTATCTGTGTCTTTAAATTTACAGTGTGTCTCTTATAGGCAATGTATAGTTGGGCCTTCATTGTTAATCTTTGTTTTTCAAATGGAATGCTTAAACTACCAACAGTTAAAGTAATTTTTAATATGATCAAACTTAGGTCTACTCTTTTGGTATTTGTTTCTGCTTTTCCTCTCCAGTATCTAGTCTTCTGTTCTCCACCTCTTTTCATGCCTTCTTTTGAATTATTTCAATAACTCCTCTTGCAACATTTTAATATATCTATTGACTTTTTTATATCCCCTTTGTAATTTTAAAAACTTGTTTGTTCTAGGAATTATATTTATCTAATCTCAGACAGTCTACTTAGAATTGAGTTATGCCACTTCTCATAAAATGTAGAAACATTGCAACCATATACAGTTCCTTATAAGTTCCTTTAATATCACCCCTGCTATCCTTTACAGTATTCTAGTTAGCTGTATTATATCTACTTACATTGAAAACCCCACCAAACAATGTTATAAACTTTGCTTTAAATAGCCATACGCATTTGAAACAACTTAAGAAGAAAAAAAATGCTCTTTTTGGTTTATCCAGTGCTTTTCATTTGTCCTTAAAGACCCTCTGGTATGATTTTTTTCATCAGTCTGCAGAAATTCCTTTGTTATTTCTCCTAGGTCAACTGGTAACAGATTTTCTTAGTTTTTGTTCGTCTGAAAATATCTTTATTTTTTCATCATTCCTGATGTCCTGATGGATATTCTCTACACATAGAGTTCTGGGTAGATTTTTTTTTTTTTTTTTTTTTTTTTTTTAGCAGAACTTTAAAGACATTGTTTCACTATCTTCTGGTCCCCATTGTTCTAGCAAGAAATCTGAAGACATCCAAATTGTTCTCTTGTTTGCCAGGAATCATTTTTCTCTGTTTCTAAGACATTCTGTTTTTCTTTGATTTTCAGCCATTTGATTATTGTTCATGCAAAGATTTCTTTGGATTTATCCTGTTTGGGAATCATTGAGCTTCTTGAATCTGTAAATGTCAGTCTTTTGCCTACTCTGTAAGGTTTTTGGTCACTATTTCTTCAAATATTATTTCTGCCTCTATCTCTTTTTTTTATCCATTAAGAAAACCAATTGCACATATGAAAATGTAACTGAGAATTAACAAATATAGTTTACTGACCTTTATATAGATGTTTATTAATATTCTGATATGTTATAATGTAGCTAAAAGGTAAATAAAACTGTTATAACTCACTGAACTGTAGCCCAGATGTCTTGATGCTTTGCTTTGTAATTATAATTGTAATTGAATAGCCTCATAATAATCCTGTCCTTATCTTGTTTTGTAAATTACAAGTCTATTGATTTATTAACAGCCCCCTTAACATTTATTAATGATGCCAACCCAACCCAATTCCTACCTCATCACATTACACAGGACCAGTTTCAACCAAAGTTGGCCTGCCTGACATGTTCAGTAACACAAAACTTCAGCCTAGAGTAAACTATACCTCATTGACATACTAAAAATCATGCCCACAATCATATTAAGCCACCGTTTTCCTTACTTTCGTCCTCTAACCAAGTATGTAAGCTGACTGTGCCTGCTCCATGACTAGACTATGTCTAACCTCATCATCTCAAACCACTGTACTCGTTATCATAAACCCGCCTTTGCCAAGATGTTATAAAACTCTCAGAAGCTCTCCATTTTGGGGAGACAGATCTGAGGCCTGCAAGTCTCCTGTTCTTCTTGCATTGTGCTTCGCAATAAAAGCTCTTTCTCTCTTTGAAACCTCTGTTCCCATAGACTGGCTGTTATGTGCGTCGGGCGGCGAGCCCAGCCCAGCAACTGTAAACCGTTTTGTATTGTCCTAAAGGTCTCTGAGGCTCTGTTCTTTTTTCAATCTTATTTTTCTCTGTTTTTTAGATTGATAATTTCTATTGATCCATGTTAAAGTTCACTGATATTTTCCTCTATCATTCCCATTCTGCTACTGAGTCCATTTAGTGCATTAAAAAAAAAAAATTAGTGTATTTTTAGTTCCAAAATTTCGATTTGATTCATTTTTGCTATCCATTTCTCTGCAGATATTTTCTGTATTTTCAAGTATACTTTCTTTTACCTCATGGAGTATGGTTACAATAAATGCTTTAAAGTCCTGACTAATAATTCCAAACTCTGGACCATCCTGAGATTTGTATCTGTTAGTTGTCTTTTCTCTTGAGAATGGCTTACCTTTACTGATTCTCTGATTAATTTTGGATGATGCCTTGGACATAAGGAATGCTTTGTTATTTATACTGTGGGTTCTGTTATAGTTCTCTGCAGAATGTTATTTTTCCTTTAACAGGCAATCTAATTGCATGTGGCTTACAAACTCATGCCTTCTGAGGGTGGTGGCTCAAATACCAGTTCGGTTCCTTAGATCTCTGCTACATTGTGTTGGGTAGGTATTCAATATGCATTCCACATATGCATGGTGCAGCAGCTAGGCTAAGATTTGTGTGGGTGGGTTCATTTCCAGAACTAAGAGTTCTTTCTCCAGGTCTCTTCCTTCCATCCCTCTCTCCTCTTGCCCCACTACCACTCTAGCCCACCTGTGCTCCTTTCTTTCTTTCCTATGGTCATAAATAATGCCAAGTTTTACTGGAATTTAGTTGTCCACATTGTGTCACTTTGCAACTGTGGTTTACCCTCAAGTACTGCCAAAGGGGGTGGGGTGCAAGTTTCTGAAACTCTCCAAATTCTTGTTATTTCTTTACATTTTCACACCTCTTTATAGCGTGCTTACATTACTCTCCCTAGTAAACAAAAGTTGCTGGTGGTTATCTTTTTAGTATCTTGTCTAGAGTTTATCATTCTCAGTAGGAGGTTTGGGCTGTTGGGTACTCACACCACCATAGGAGAACTGAACTCTCACTAGTTTCTATGTAAAGTGTCTCATTTCATTTCTTTGTCATGTATTCCATAGGGAACTATGCTACATATCAGAGGGAAGCAAAAAGGTTAGTGACAAAAGGTACTCAATTATTTCATCGTACTTCTCCAGTGTAAAAGAATATGCATGACATAGATGAAAAAAAGCCTGACTTTTTGTTTTATTTGATGTTAATTAGTTGTTTTGCTTGGGAAAGTCACTTTGCTTCTCAGAGTCTCAGTTTTCTTAGGATTATATTATCAGACCTCTCTGTGGAAAGTATGAATTCCAGATTGCTACAGTAAATAAGGAGTTGTTGGATTCCTGGAAAAGCTATCTCAATAGATAATTTTGTTTACTATCTTTGGTTATTAAAAAGCATTTCAGTATCAATGCACGCATTTTGCCAAAGTAAAAGAGGAAGAAACTAAGAAGCACATAGGGATTGAGTTTTTATCTGTGATTTATCTACATTGTTTCCACCTCCCTTAGTTGATGCTGAAATACTCATTTGCTGACCCATCATGCTCCTAAGCATATTTTATTTGCCTGTTTTTCAGTTGGGTTTGGAATCAGTAGTCTAAAACAGAAATTATCGTTATCTGATTATTAACTTATAGCTGTTTCAGTTTTTAAAGAAAACAATTAAGAATATGATGAACCACAGTGAGAGAGGCTGTCTGAAAGCTCTTTATGGTCCTCATCACTTAGAAGAATAGCTGTGCAATAAAATATATCTGAAATTTATGGATTTAAGACTTAAACCACTGTGGCTTTAATTTTTGATATTAATAAGCTTTTTACTCTTCAGTAAATGAATAAGGAGTCATTTTTAAATTACATTTGGTCCCTCATGCAGTTACTTTTATTTCTGCTTCCCCCCAACTTACCCATTTGTTCATTAGAAATTGAATCCAGATATTACTTATAACTGGCTTCTAGGTAAAAAGCTATGACAAAAATAATTTATTTGGGATTTCAAACTTAGGTTTCACCCAATATTGGAGGGAAAAAAGACAGAAAGGAAGCAAATGACTTTTAAAAAAACAGGAGTTATCTTTTTTATTCCATTTTTGAAATACTGATACAGTTTTAGAGTGGACTTTGAAATTACATGATAATAGCTAGCACTTTTCAAGAAGCACTATCAAGTCAATTTCCTTGGCAAGACCATTTAGCACTGCATACTGCAATATATTCTGCTTTAAGATATCTTATGAGCTACTTTATGCACATTGTATTTAAAATTTCACATTTGGGTGATATATATGACTGCAGCATGATAAATATCAAACGTGATTGTTGAGAACCTCAGAATTTCAATGGCTGTGAATACTTTATTTTCTTTTTCATTTCGTATTTTCAAATAACTTGTTCATAATTCTCATTTTAATATAATTTCACCATCTTTAAATTTTTACTCATAACTCTTTTATTAATAACATCTCTGGTATAACAGTGCATGATTTGTCATATTATTATGACCTGGATTATTTCTTCTCTTTGAAATTGTGTGATGAACAGGAAAGATCCTAGGAGTGAAGCTGGAAAAAATTTTTAGGTGTCTGTTCTGAGTTTTGCTGAATGGTTTTAGATTGAGCAAGTAACCCCCTGGTTTCCTATAACCTTCCAATGTATAAATTCTGTTGCCAGTACCATCAAAGAGGTTGATTTAAAAGCTCATTGAAAAATGTTCTTTTATTCTCCTGTGATGTTATGTGTATGGCAAACTCTCAATACATCAAGTATTGATATTGATAGACAGTGCTTGCCCCAGGTTCTGGTAAAATGGTCTACTAAGCTACTGTAAAATCCCTCCCATTGTGAACAGTTAGAGATGCTGGGTTCAATTAAACAATATATAAAAAGCAATGCTGGATTTACAAGATGGAATAAGCATCCTGAGATGGTAGAAATGAAGAGTGGTAAACTCATGGGATGAATGTCTGGCAGCCTTAGGGGACAGTGGGTAGAAGGAGTAAGTATCAGACTCTGATTTTAATGACCTCAGTTTAGCTCATTCAAATAAGAATCAGGAAAAAATATTGATGCATAAAGCTTCAAAAAGCAGAAATATAGGTGAAATGGCAAACTAGAAAAAAATCCACACACTAACAGAAGTAATAGATAAACACAATGAAACTTCTCTCTACCTTGGTTTTGGGTGGAAAAAAACAGAACTTGTAAACCGAGACCCAAATACTTTATTACTAGAGTCTTGCCAGTAATTACAAGAAGTAGAATCCTCATCTCAGTGATTAAGATAAAAATTGGTCCCAAACCATTGTGTGCCTAACAATGGCAAATAGAAAACCACTCTAAAGACTTTCTACAATCCAGGTCACAAGAAAATCTCACAAAAGAAGCACTGTTGAAAATGAACTCACAATAAAAACAGTTTACAGGAGATTAATAAGAACCAAAGAGTGAGTTAGAGAAGTGGAAGATAAATTGGAGAAAATTACCTGTAATGTAGCACAGAGAGACAATGAGATGAAACATGGTAGGTGTCAGAGATATGAAGGAGAGAATAAGAAGGCTCAACATATGTCTGATAGACGTTCCAGAGGAAGACAATATAGAAAATGAGATGATCTATATTTGAAGAGAATGTGGTTGAGAAATTTCAGAATTAAAATTGTTCATATTAAAGGATTATAATTTCTGAAAAGGATAAATAATACCACACTTACACATTTTATCAAAACTTCCAACCATCGTACCAAAGAAAATATTTAAAATACAAATAAATATAAAAGACATTAAATACAAAAGAACTGCAATTAGATTGAACATAAGAAGCTCAACAGAAAGAAGAGAGATCAAGATTGTTTTGGATGATAACTTCACAGTGTGAAGAAAAAATAACTATCAACCTAGAATTCTCTACCCAGCTAATCTTTCAAAAGTGAGGGTTATTTTAGATAAAAAAGATAGGAACTTTTCCCCTGACAGGCCACTCTCCTTAAGGAAGTCAAATTTTAAACCTAGGCAATAGAAGTGAGGTACAAAAAACAATGATAAGCAAAATACAGGGAAATATTTAAGTAAATATAAACATTGGCCTTAGGATATATAATAATAATGATTAATCTGGGGGAATATAAAAATCACAAGAATCTGAAATACTAGATGACAATAAGAAGAAAGATGTAAGGGAATGATAGTTTTAAGGAATTCTTATATTTTTACTGTTTGTATGAAAGGTAAAGTTATTGATTAAACTTTAAGTTAAATGTAACCACAGAAAGAAAATAAATGAAAATGTAAAATTTTGAAACTAGTAGTAACAAAAAAAGCAAATAAATTATATTACACCAAGGCTAATCCAATGCAAGAATAAAAAGAGAAAAAAAACACCAAGGAAAAAGTAAGGTATGAAAATCATAAAATTATACATACATATGTACATTCTTACATATATGAAGAGTTATTGAGTTCATATAGTAAAATTAGGCACCATTATAAAGTGTATTAGATGTATTTTCTCATTTAATTCTTAGAATGATATCAGGCAATGAGTATTATAATAATTACATTTTAGAGATGAGGAAATTGATATGGAAGTGATTTAAATAGTGTTTACAATTTAGAAAGATTTACCATTTCTGTAGTAGAACCCAGAGATTTTGGCTCTTGAGTCCATTCTCTTACCACTACAATAACTTTTCTATATACAAAATAATGATGGTGAAATAAATCCAATTATATCCATAACTATAGGAAATATAAAGGATCTAAATATGCCAGTTAAATGTATATGGTATAAAGTTGCAATTTAGAAGAATCTCAGATGGGATTAACAGAACAACAGCAACACAATGTTTTATTTACAAGAGAAGAACCTGATAATAATGACTGAAATAACAAATGTGTGGGGCTGGAAAAAAACAACTTCTAATCAAAGGAATGCTTAGTTTATCTGCATTGATAACTGGCAAAATAAACTAGACATTAATGCAAGAAAAGTTTTATCAGGAATTAACAGGGTCATTTTATGATGAAAATAGGAACAATTCATCAAAAATACAGACACTACTACTAAATTGCATTTTCAAGATGAAAGTATAAAACCTCTGAACATAAAAATATTTATTTGGAAAATATGTAAAGAATCAGCTCAACAGTAATATTTCTCCTTGATATTTATATATTAGAAAATATTCACAGCATGATTTTCCTCTAGTTTTAGGAATTCCCTTTGCTAACATGCACACTCAAAACTATTCAGCTATTTCACATACAGATATACACTGGAGACACTACAGGTTAGGCTCCAGACCATTACAATAAAGTGACTGTCACAATCAAATGAGACACACAAATTTTTTGGATTCTCAATGCATGTGAAATTTGTGTTTACACTCTACTGTACTCCATTAAGTGTACAATAGCAATTTGTGTATAAAACAATGCACATACCTTAATTTGGAAACATTTTATTGCTAAAAAATGCTAACCATTCTCTGATCCTTCAGTGAACTGTAATCTTTTTGCTGGTGGAGGGTCTTGCCTTGATGTTGATGGCTGCTGACTGATCAGAGTGCTGGTTGCTGAAGGTTGGGATGGCTGTGGCAATTTCTTAAAATAAGACAACAGTGAAGTTAGCCACATCAATTGACTCTTCCTTTCATGAAAGATTTCTCTGTAGCATGTGATGCTGTTTGATAGCATTTTAACCACAGTAGAACTTCTTTAAATACTGGAGTCAATCCTCTGAAATTCTGCTGCTCCTTTATCACCTAAGTTTATGTAATATTCTAAATCCTGTGTTGTCATTTCAACAATGTTCACAGCATCTTCACCAGAAGTAGATTCCATCTCAAGAAACTATTTTCTTTGCTCATTCAGAAGAAACAACTCCTCATCCATTCAAATTTTATCATGAGATTACAGCAATTCGGTCACATCTTCAAACTCCTTTTTAAATTCTAGTTCTCTTGCTATTTCTGCCACATCTTCAGTGACTTCTTCCACTGAAGTCTTGAACCCCCTCAGAGTCATCCATGAGGGTTGCAATCAATTTCTTCCAAACTCCTGTGAATGTTGGTATTTTGACCTCCTCCCATAAATCATGAATGTTCTTAATAGCGTCTAGGATGGTGGATCCTTCCCAGAAGATTTTCAATTGCCTTGCCCAGATGCATCAAAGGAATCACTATCTATGACATCTATAGCCTTATAAAATGTATTTTTAAATAATAAGACTTGAAAGTTGAAATGACTCCTTGGTCTACAGGCTGCAGAATGGATGCTGTGTTGGCAGGCATAAAAGCAACATTAATCTCTTTGTATACCTCTATCAGAGCTCTTGGGTAACCAGGTGCATTTTCAATGAGCAGTGCATTTTCAATGAGCAGTAATATTTTGAATGGAATCTTCTTTTTTTTTTTCAGTGTATTCAGTAAACCATGTTGTAAACTGGTCTAGTGTAACCAGCTTCATCAGTTACCTTAGCTAGCTCTTTGGGATAACCTGCTGTAGTACCTCCGTCAGCACTTGCTTCTTCACCTTGCACTTCTAGATGGCATCTTTCCTTAAACCTCAGGAACAAACCTCTGCTTCCAATTTTTCTTCTGCAGCTTCCTCACCTCTCAATCTTCAAAGATTTGAAGAGAGTTAGGGACTTGCTCTGAATTAAGCTTTGGCTTGAGGAAATGTGGCTGGTTTGATCTTCTACTCAGACCATTAAATCTTTCTCCATATCAGCAATAATGCTGTTTCACTTTCTTCTCATTCATGTGTCCACTGGAATAGCACTTTTAATTTTCTTCAAGAATTTTGCCTTTGCATACACAACTTGGCTGATTGATGTAAAAGGCTATAATAGTTAGGGTTCTCCAGGGAAACAGAACCAACAGAAGATACCTGTAAATATGAGATTTTATAAAAGTGTCTCATCTAACTGTGGGGATGCAGAAGTCTGAATTCCATAGAGCAGGATTCACGAGTCCAAATTCTGTAGGGCAGGATGCATGAAATGCTGGCAACTCCAGGGAAGGTCTTCGATGAACTCCCCAGGAAAGGCTGGCTGGCTGAAGATGAAGTGAAAGTTCTCTCTCTTCTCCATTAAAAGTTTTCAACTGATTGGATTAAATCCAACTGATTAAATTCTCTCATTTTGGATGGCACACCCTTCATTGATGCAATTGCCTACAGATGCAATCAATTGACTATTGATTTAATAAACTAGCCTTCTGGTTTATTAGCCAGCCACAAATGTCCTTGCAGTAATGGTTAGGCCAGAGCTTGCTTGACCAGACACATGGGTACCATCACCTGGCCAAGTTGACACATGGACCTAACCATCACAGAGCCCTAGCTCTCAGCCTATCTTGGCTTTTGACATGCCTTCTTCACTAAGATTAATTATTTCTAGCTTTTGATTTAAAGTGAAGTGTGACTTGTCCTTTCACTTGAACACCTAGAGATCATTGTAGGGTTATTAATCATTGCCTAACAAGAAAGCCAGCCTGTCCTTTGAAACTTTGACACCAGGCAGTCAGAACACACATAACATCTATCAATTAAGTTTTGCTCCCTTATACGAATGCAGCTTGTGGTGCCCCAAAGTAATTGCAATAGTATCATCAGCCATTACTGATCATGGATCACCATAACAGATATAACAATAACAAAAATGTTTGAAATATTGTGATAATTACCAAAATGTGACACAGAGACATGAAGTGAGCACAGGTTATTAGAAAAATGGCACTTCCATACTTACTTGATGCTGGTTTGCCACAAGCCTTCAATTCATAAAGAATGCAATATTTGCAAAGAACAGTAAAGTAAAGCACAATAAAATGAGGAATGTCTGTATTTACTTAGAGAAATGAAAAGACGTACACAAAAAGACTTGTACATAAATGTTCACAGAAGCTTTATTTGTAATTAATAAAACCTGGAAGCAACCAAATGTCAAGCAACAGGTGACTCAATAAGCAACTGTGGCATATCCATACAATGGAATAGTATTAATTAATGAAAATGTATGAACTATTGAAACATGCAGCAATGTAGATGAATTTGAATGAAAGAAGTGAGACATCAAAGAGCTCATACTGTATGATTCCATTTATGTAAAATTCTAGAAACTGCTAAATAGTCTATAGTATCAGGAATAAGATTATGATTGCCTGGGGCCTGGGTGAGGGAGAGATGGATTGCAAATGAAGTTGAAGAAAATTTAGGGGTTGATGGAATTATTCAGTACTTTGATTGTGGTGATGGATTTATGAATATGCACATATATCAAATTTGTTGAACTACAAATTTTGAGTATTTTTAGTTTCTTATATATTAATTATACTTCAATAAATTTATTTTTAAAAAAAGAGTTATCACTAAGAACCAGTATAGATTCATTAAAAACAAGTTCTTTCAACTTAATCTCATTTCATTTTTCAGACAATATTTCATGTCTCTTAGGTCTGATGATACAATAGTCTTAGTGCATCTTGATACAAGTTTCTCATAAGAACTTTTAGATAAGACATGAAGATGTGAACTGGATAAAAGGATTCATTAGGTAGTTAGAAGGTAGGTGATATAGTGTATGCCAAATTTTATAAGACAAAATGAAAATATATTCAGATTGATCAGATTTCAAGACAGTGATGGTCCACATGGAAAGGAAATCACTGGACAGGTTAAGTGTTGAAATAGCCATTTGTTTCCGTCCCTACCATATCTTCCTTCTAAACATTTGGGTAGGTAAATTGTCTCAGATTGCTTCTTCCATGCAGATCTAGCTGTGTTGAGCAATCTGTTCTACCTCCTGCTTTCAGGTAGCTAAGATAGTAAATTCACGTAGACCAGGTCCTAACTTTAGCACATATCTCTCTTCTCTTTTTTGACTTTTTTTTTCATTCCTTTCCCCTCCCTCCTTTCCTTCCATGTCTTGCCCCACTCCCTCTCTCCCTGCCCTATTCCTTCTTCCTCTCTAATACATTCTCTCCTCACCCATATAGAAGAAGGTTTAAATTGTCCCATTAGAACACTGAAGTACTCTTACTCTTCCCTCTCATTTGTACTTAATAGGGAGTTTGGACTTGATCATGAAAACTTTTGGAAGCCAATATGTATTTTTGAAGAGACAGAATTACATGGTTAACTTTACAGTTTTGAAAGATCACTCTGCCTGGGAGATTATATGGGGAATGGAAGAGAGAAATTAAGGAGACAAATTACTAAAACAAACAACCTATTGCAGAGATCCCAGGCTGAACCAGAGTAAATAAGAGGGGATGGTTTTGAAAGCCTACAGAGATAGAATTTGCAAGCATTAGTGATTGATTATTTTGCAGGTGGTGGGAGATAAGAATGATGTTCTCTGATGACACCTGTTTCTGCCTTGAGTGATGGGGTGGATTGGGGAAAAACCACACAGAAAATATACGAAAAATGATAGCCAAATGCAACATGATGTATTCAACTGTAGATAGATATAGCTTGAGGCGCAAATGGAACGTCTAAGTACAGATTGATACCTATAGGGAAGTTGAATACAGAGGTCAGCTCAAAGAGTCTTTGGCTAGAGCTATAAATCCATGAACATTTAATATGTGTATGATAGTTAAAGCCAAGGGAAAGGGTAAGGTCATCTTAGGTGCCTTTAGTGAACAAGGCAACTAAGGGTAGGCTATTAGGGATACTGATATTAAAGAGGTAAATAAAAGAAGAAGAATCAAGAGAAATAAAGGAGACTCTGTGAGGCAGGAAAAAAACTAGAAGAGACGGACTCCACGGAAATTCAGAGGAGAGAATATAGAAGATGGAGTAGGCAACACTCTCAAATGCCAACTGGGGATGACTACATTTCAGTTGAAGCAATTAAAGTGTTTAATCCAGAGAAGGGAAGACTACAAAATAGGAGAGAAAATAAGTACAGTGGTGATTTTCTGATATCTGAAGAGCAGTCATATATAAAATGGCTTCAAAACCAGCATTAGAACCAATGTGTAGAAGATCCAGAAACAGAAGTTCCAGCTCAACTTAAGGAAGAAGAGCTCTTCTATGTTTTGTGAGAGTCGAACAAAGATAAGATGGGCTGCTCCAGTGGACGTCTTTAGTACTAGACTGATGAATCACATGTCAGAGGATGAGGAGTTCATATATACATATACCAATCACCATCAGCTAGAAGAATTCCCTAAATAGTGCATTGAATAATATGTAATTTCCAATACTCAACCATTTTTTGACTAACAAAAAGTGACAATTTTATATGGCACAATAGGATATTTGAATGAATGCATGGATGTGCAGATTTTGGACTAGAAGTTCTGTTTTATTTTCACTTTAAAAGATAGTGCTTCTATTTTTTAATTATATCTAAAAGCACTAAATGAAATAATTGAGCAAAATTTGATTGCAGAATGGCCAGAAGAATAAATGTTTCCTTGTACCTGTGAGAATCTTTTGAAGGGATCCAAAAGCACTATTTTAGTTAAATATTTATTTACCTGAATATATCAACAACTCAGAGATATTGCATTGAAAATCTATTTTAAAATTTATAAAATGAAAAGTAAAATTATTATTGACAGCACAAACAAAGGAAAATATGTTACCTAATAAATATGCCTCTGAATCAGGAAATGCAATAGCATAACATTTTTTTTTATTTCACAGGAAATACTTTATCTTCCAATTCAGCTTATATAATTCAATTTCCATTGGTTCCCCCCCCCCCCATTGGTTTTTATCATGCTTCACAGAAAGAAAGGAATTGCTAGTTGATTTTTTAAATGATTCTAGGTTACTATGAATATAATTTCCTCATGTTGTTGCCTGGAAGTCATAAATGCCACCACAAGGGCAATTTTTGTTCTTATTTTGATTTCCATTGACTAAACCTTTCCCTTTTCAGCCACTTAGTGTCACCCTATCACAACCCAAATTATAGTCTAAATTACAAAGACAAAGCACTCCTTTCTTCCACCATAGTGGAATGCAGACTCCATGGAGCATAAATTGTTCCCTAAGGCATGCAGTAGTCAATCTTTCATTTTCTTTCACATTCTTCATTCAAAAGGATTTCTGGAAAAATTATCTGAAAGAAAAATGAATATTTTGATTCTTTAACATTATGGTATTCATATAGTCTAAATTATTTTCATCACTGTCTTAGGAATCTGATTAATTATTAGCGTTTAACATCTGAATAAAAACTAAGTAAACCCATGCTTAATTAACAATACACTGAAGTACATGTAGCTGTTTCCTGGATCTAGATGTGAATAACAGCAAGCACTTCAGTTGGCATTTTTTCCCAGCAGAGTCATCTCTAGAGGAGACACTGATCAAGGTGGAGACTTGCTCAAAAACCTAAGCAATCTTATTTCTTGAAGGGAAAGACTTGTTTTGGTACTCAAGGCCTCCATGGTCTGTCCCTAAATCTCTTGTCCTAACCACACTGGAGTCCTTGGTTGCCATTCACCAGATTTATCTTACACATTCTTGACTGTACCTTTGTGTGTCATCTACACCTGAGATGCCCTCACCCTTCAAATTACCTCTACCCATCCTTCATGATCCATCTCTAATATCATCTCTTCCGTGACACTTGTTACAAAATAGGCATAACACTTTAAACAGGAGGCATCCAAGGGCAGAAAGATTTAATCATTCTCTGGTTAATATGTCATAATAGTGAAAACATTTTCCTATAATCTACATCCCCACAGCATATTTTTTTCCCATGTCTTTGTCCAGAGCTGGGTCATATCCCATACCTAAACCAAATTACTAACAAGCTGAATGAGTGGATACCACAAATGGTGAGGAATAGATTTTGATCAACAAAATTGATAGACTGAATCCTCCCATTAGACCTTCTAGATTTAAAACAGTAAACCAGCTCAAAAGTAATTTTTATTACACTTTTTAAAGAAAGACTGACTCTAATCTCTATCTTCATGTGAAAAGAAAGAACCAGGCACCCAAAATGAAAGTCAGGAAGGAAGAAATGTGGAGATGTGAAAGCAAACTGAAAAGTATTTATCTTTCATGCATTCACAAAGGTGTGAGTAATGTTTTGTAGAACCGATTTTGAAAGTTAGAGGCCTAAACTTTTAATATTTGACAAGAAAAAATATTCCAAAATTCGTGAAAGGAACAAAGTAGTTTCATATCTGTCATGTTATATTTAACAGAGCAGTAAACTCAGCTATTTAGCAACTGCAATGTTTATCCAATGGTTTTTAAAACATAACCAGAATATGCAATTTTTGTAGGAACTCAATAATGTTACCAGTTAATAAAACAACTTCTACCCTTACCCACGTCTAAACTAAGCATGGTTTGTCAATTATTACCATAAACAGTGGCACTTATAGCAAATGTTTAACTCCAAGTTATGTCAGAGAACTTTTCAGAGTGTTATAATTTGTGTTAAATCTGCAAATGACTACATTTAATGGTCCATTTCAGACATGGCCTCTTGGTTGCTGGTACAATCTAGTAATGAATGTAGAACAAAACAATGTCAAGCTTTTCCATTCAAGAACCATCTAGACTCTATTTCCCCCAAGTTGGCCTTAGATTCATCAAACTACCATGCCTTTTTATCAATCCTAATTCCCTTCTTCCATCTGCTTTTTTCTTTTCCCTAGTTGACTCCTACTTATATTCAAATGATGTTTGTCAGTAAATTCCAGAAAATGTGACCTACAATTTGTGTTTTTTTTCCCCCCTCACACCCTCTGGAAGATGGCCTTACTGTAGAAGAGTGTCTGTTCCCCTGCCCCCGTAAGCAACTTACTCTCCCATCAGTCAATTGTTGGTGCTCTGTAGCTGACCTCCAGGCTAGCTCATTCACTCATTGCTTAACTAATCAATTGGTCAATTAATTCATGTATACAAAAAATATTTCTTGAGTGTTTAATATGTGAAAGGCTACAACTGTGAACAAAATAGACAAAATCCCCTTTTCCTCACGAAGTGACAAAATTCCCTTGTCTTCATGACGTTTACATTCCAGAAGAGGGAGAAAAACAATGTCATATATGGCATGGCAATCCTTTTCCAAAATACCTTGGAAAATAAGAATTACAGAAAGAGCATAGGAGGCATTGGTCTGGGATGAGGTTGTAACAATATTAAAGGAAAACCTCACTGAGAAAGAGGTATTTGAGCAATGGCCTCAAGGAGGTGAGGGAGTAAGCTATATGGTTACATTAGTGCATTTCAGACAGAGAGGAGAATAAAAGCAATGGCTCTGAGGCAGGAGAATGCCCGGGAATTTCAAGAAAAAGCAAGAAGTCTATTCTGCCTGGAGCAGAGTGAGCCAAGAGGAGACCAGTAGGATTTGAGGCCAGAAAGGGATGATGGAAGAGGCAGTATTTGAGGCCTTTTAAGCCATTGCATGGCCTTCATTTATTTACTTTGAGGGAAATGGGAAGACAGTTGAGGGTTATGTGCAGAGGAATGACAATGTGCAACTTAAATTTAAGAGCATAACTTTGGCTGCTATATCAAGGGTAAATTGTGAATGGGCAGGTGTAAAAACAGAAAGACTTGTTAGGAAGCTATCACAATAATTCAGGCAACAGATGGTGAAGGTTGGTTGGTAATTCAGGTAAGAAGTTGCTCGTAGAGGTAGTGAAAATTGGTGGGACTCTGTATATTCTGAAAGTAGAGACTACTGGATTTGCTGATGGATTTGGTGTGATATATGAAAGAGAGAACTCAGAAATGTTTACAGATCCTTTTTGATCTCAACAACCAAAAGCATGGAGTTCTAATCTACTGATATGGGTAAGATCTGTGGAATAAAAGACTGGAGGGAAAAATCAGAAGGTATGTTTGGAGCAAGTTTATTTGCGGAAGTCTAACAGACATTGAAATGGTAATAGTAAAGTGACAATTGGTTATATGAGTTCAGAGCAGAAGTCTGGGTTGGAGATAGGAATTTGTGAATTGAGTTTATGGATGAGACTCTATGAGACTAGATGAGATTTCTAATAGTGTAAATACATACAAGAAAGAAAGAGGCCTCAGTAATAAATCCTAGGGTACCCTAACGTATCAAGTGTGGGGAGATGAGGGAGAATCAGCAAAGGAGATGAAAAGAAGCAATCAATAACACGGGAGGGAAAAGCAGGAAATGCATTGTTCTGAAAGCCAGGAAAGAAAATGTTTAAAGGAGGAAGAAGTGATTAGCTGTGTTAAATGCTGCCAATTTGGTCAAGTGAAATGAAGACTGAAAATTGACCACCTGTTTAGCAATGTGATCAATGTTTGTTCTCACTTGGGAAGAGAGCAAATGAAGGTACCAGAGAAAGCTGTTGCCTCAATTCATATACTACTTACATTAGTTCTGCTCCCATAGATTCCATGGGTTTCTGAACTGATTTTTGAATTATTATTTTTTTTTTTTTTGCTCTAGTCATCAATTCCTTATATCTCTACCACTTCCTGTTTTGTGTCTGTATTTTCAATTTGATCTTTGGAAAAAAAAATCATTTGAGAGAGATAAGTTAATATTATTATCATGGTTTTGTAGAAAATACAGTTTTTAGAAAAGATAAATAACTGTGATTGTCACACTGCTGGTGAGTGGCAAGCTGCGACTTCAGCCCAGGTCTTGTGACTCCTAGAACCTTACCTTGTTTCTTTAATTTCTTTAAAGAGAGTGGCTGATGCCTCCTTGTTTGTTCTTTGAAACTTCCTTTATATTTTGCCCTCTTCTATTCATACCTTCTATTTATTCTTGCTTAATCCTTTGATTTTGGTCCTTAGGTCCTTTTGAACAGCTGTATGCCATGACCTTTTAGGACAAATATTGATATGACTTTAGAGCTTCAGGGAATTTGGACCCCTGCTAGGATCAGAATTTGGAGGATAGTTTTATATCCCCTCATCTCCATCCCATCCTGCAGAATTTAATTCCTCTTAGCATAGAAGCACTGGCCCTTTGCAAGCATTGTTAGAGTTTACTAGATATGTGCCCTTTCTCTTGTTATAAAGATGAGAATTGAGGGTCCACCATCTAAATACTCAACAGATCTTGTGATCTCATTTATCATCACAATACATGTGTTCTTTCTTCTTCTTCATGATTCTTCATGAAAGTTTTGCTTTGTCTACCCTTATATTCTAACATAGAAAGTCCATAGAAACTTAGCTACATATGAGATCATATTATTATGAATAATGGTATCTATTTTCAGCTTGAATTCCCAGTGATAGGAAATCACTACCACAAGTTCATCTACATAAGCATGCAGTTGGATTAAATTATTGGAATTAATCACAAGTTTAAAATAAAACATAAATTTAAAAAATTATGTGGGTAATGGGTTGTAGCTGTACAAATTTCCTGGTTGTGATATTGTACCATAGTTATGCAAGACATTACTATTGGGGAAAATCAGCTGAAGGGCATATGGGATTGCTCTGTATTATTCCTTAAAACTGCATGTGAATCTAACTTTTTATTTTATCTCAAAATAAAAAGTTAAGAAGAGTATGTAGGTAAAAAAAATAATCATGATCAGATTTCCTTTTCCAAGATGAATCAAACTGTTATGCTGGGAAAGTTATGTCCTGGGAAACTATTGTCTTAGGAGTAATGTGGGAAAGTAATAGGAACTAAACAGATAAATGACAACCTGGAAAGAGAAAGGTGGTCATGAATTTGAATTTCTATCTTATTGCCAAATTTGCGATATGCTTGTGACTATAAACTCTACTCCCAATCAGCTACCATCCTCCTAGTCAACCACCTGCTGCAGGATCATGTCTTTTTGTCACAAAAATTATTTAATTTGTGTATCTGGTTGGTCACTGCTGCTGTTTCTAAAGCTAAACCAAACATGCTGCCCTTGTGAATTCCTGTAACTTTATAATGCCTTAATATATAGTAGTTTAGTGTCTTTTCATCTCTGTTTTAGTCATCTGCCCTTCCCTTTCTTTCCCAGAAATTCTTAAGATCATTGACTCCACTGATGGCAGTCAGGCTTCTGACTGCCTGATAAATAAGTTGACCAGTGAAAAGCCTGTTTTTCACTCTGTTTAATTACAGGCTTCAGACACACTCAAAATGGAGAGTGTCTTGGGGGCAAATAATACTGTAGGCTCAGTTTGCTCATCTATCGGTATTGGCATCAAGCCCTTCCTCTGCTTTGAGAGTCATGGCTGTGTCTGTGCCTGCATACTAAACAGAGCATGGCCATCACACAGCCTGCTTAGCCCATCCAGATGCAGCTCACAAACCCGTGCACCTTAATGGCCAATTCAGTGCTGTGGTTTAGGTAACACAGCCGGTTTGTTTCTAGTACATTCTCTGTCAGTGATCATAAATAAGTTCACATATAATCATTTGCATTGGATTTGGTGAACTACAACATGCTGGTTCTGATTTCTAAATGATTGGTTTTAAATGACCCTTAAAATGTACGTATATATTAAATGACTAGATGATATATAGATATTGTACAAAGACATCAAACTTAGAAGAAACTGTGCAGTGAAAAGTGAGTTTTCCTTTCTCTCCTGTTTCCTCAGACTCCCATTTCCCTTTCAGAGAGAAAAACACTCTTAACAGTTTCATGCAGAGATATTTTATGCATATATAAGTATATGTGTATAGGTTTTATATATTGAAAACACTATAGTTATACCTTCCTATATTTTTTCAGGAAAGGTACTATGATGTCTCGTCTTCTACAGTTTGTTCCTTTTACTTAATAACTCTTTGATGCCTTTCTGTGTCAGCATCTGTGATCTGCCTCCCCCTTTTAAACATCTGCTTAGTATTATATTGAATGGATATAACTATTATTAACTATTATGTATTTGTACCATGTGTGGCAGTGTCTGTAAGATACACTCTTGGAAGGAGAATTGCTTGCTCAAAGGTATATAAATATATTTTTTAGGTTGCTAGATATTGCCTAATTGTCTTCCAAAGAGACTGTACAGCTTTCTCAATGATATATGAGAGGATTTTTGTCTTCATTTCTCTCCCATACCACTGTTTTGATGTTTTGAACTTGCCAATCTGATTATAATTGTAAATAACTTTTATCTAATTATGAATGAGGTTAAGTATCTTAAAAATCATTTGTTATATTCTTTTCAGAGATCATTCAGTTCTTTATTATCTCCTGCATTTTATCTACCCCCAACCCCCCATTTGAAATGACAGCTAAAATAAATCCCCATGTTTACTTGGGTCTATTTCTTAACTCTCAGTTACATTTATCTTACTGTTTACATGAATCAGCACCAATTTTTGTGAATTCCTGTAACTTTATAATGCCTTAATATATAGTAGTTTAGTGTCTTTTCATTGTTGTTTTTCAGAATTTCCATGGTGTTCTAGTTTGCTAGGCTACTGAAAACAGATACCATGAAATGGGTTGGCTTTCAACAATGGGAATTTATTAGCTTACAAGCTTACGGTTTTGAAGCTGTGAAAATATCCAAATCAAGGCATCATCAAGACAATGCTTTCTTCCTGGAGGCTGGCTGCCAGTGATTCTGGACCCCTCTGTCCCATGGTGTGCTGGTTTGTATATATTGTGTCCCCCAGAAAAACCCATATTCTTTAATGCAATCCTGTGGGGGTAGATTGATTAATCTTTTTGATTAGGGTGTGACCTCTTGATTGGATGTTTCCATGGAGATTTGGCCCCACCCATTCAGGTTGTGATTAATTTGTAGGAGTCCTTTAAAGGGAACTCTCGCAGAGAGCAGAGAGAGAAAAATGCCCCAGGATATGCTAAGCCAGGACACACAGACATTAGACGCTTGGAAGCTGACAGAGTTGCTTGCTGATGCTTTGAGACGCCAGCCTAGAGTTTGCTCCAGAGGGGCTAAGAGAGGAAAAAATGACCCAAGAGTTGCTCGTGGACACTTAGAGGTTTTTGGAGATGCAGATAGAAGGATGTTTGGAGATGCTAAGCTAAAAGAAACAGAGACATTTTGGAGAAAGCCAACTAGAACCCCAGAGCAAAGAATTAGCAAACACCAGCCACGTGCCTTCCCAACCAACAGAGGTTTTCTGGACACTATTGGCCATTCTTCAGTGAAGGTATACTCATGTTGATACCTTAATCTGGACATTTTCATGGCCTTCAGACTGTAAATTTGTAACCAAATAAGCCCTCTTTATAAAAGTCAATCCATTTCTGATATTTTGCATAACAGCAGCATTAGCAAATCAGAACACATGACAAGGCATGTGGTGGCTTCTGCTTGTCAATCCCTTCTTTTCCGGGTTTCATTTGCTTTCAGCTTCTTGCTTCTGTGGCTTTTTCTCTCTTTGACTGAATTTCATTCTCTCATAAAGGATTCCAGTAAGAGGATGAAGACCCATCCTTAACTAAAGTAGCGTCACCAAAAGATCTTAAAATGAGTCCATACCCATACTTTAAGAGCATATTTTTCCAGATACATACAGCTTCTAACCATCACTCCTAGATATTCTTGCAAATTTTTTGTTGTTGGTGATGTTGGAGTTGTTTCATTAAAATAGATGTTGAAGTAATGCCCTGTTTAAAAGTAGTGTGCGATTGTTTGACACAGGGAATGTTTTCGGCAAAAGGCTGTTTGACCTGGGCCTTCAAATGATGTCTAGGAAAAGAGCAAAGAGGGCCAATATGATGGTTAGGTTCATGTGTCAACTTGGCCAGGTAATGGTGCCCAGTTGTCTGGTCAAGCAAGCACTGGCCTATCACTGCAAGGGCATTTCATGGATTCAAATCACTAGTAAGTTGATTGCATTTATGACTGATTACATCTACAATTGACTAAGGAGAGTATCTTCAGCAATGGGAGACATTTCATCCAATCAGTTGAAGGCTTTAAAAGGTATAGTAATTACTTCAGCAGTCAAAGGAGAAAATTTTCATCTCTACTTCAGCCAACCGCTTCTCCTGGGGAATTCATCGAAAACCTTCCTCAGAGATGCTAGCTTGCTGCCTGCCCTATGGAATTTGGACTTGTGCATCCCCACAGTTGCATAACACACTTTAATAAAATCTCATTTATTTACAGATATCTCCTGTTGGTTGTTTCCCCAGAACCCTGACTAACACAGCCAACAAAGGGGAGAAACCTGAATAAATATTCCAAATACCAGATTCTGTATAACAACAAAACAAACAAACAAACAAAGGAGATTCCTTGGGAAGAAAAAAAAGCATGCTCTTAAATATAGAAAGTAATTTAAGCAGCCAATTTGCTTTGCAGGTTAGCATTTATAACCCCTGCTTTTAAGGTCCTTGACAAACAGTGCCAAGGTTCTGACCTTAAGACTTAAATTCCTTGAACTCTCAGTGCCTCTGAGCATGCACCCAACATTCCTTCCTCCAGCATGCATTGTACTAGTCACAAGGAGCCATCATTAATGCAAGCCCTGGCAGGAAGCATAACTTACAGAGAAACTAACAAGTTCTGAGAAAGAGGGAGAAAAATACAGACAGCAAACTACTTTCCTGAGTAGATTGTTCTTTAAGTATGTCGAGATCCAGACCTTTCAGTCTGACCTCAGTGATCTTAAAAACAGGAACCTGGAGTTTACTACTATTCCAGGTAACCATTTCTCTTTCTGGGAAAAGATTTCTGGTGGTATGCTATAGACCTGATTTGCATAGATTTGTTCTTTGGGTAACTTAACTACTCTCACATTTAAATGAGTTCCTGTAAGAAAGTATCTTCAACATCTTATGGCTTTTTACATTCACTGGTTAGGGAAACAGAAAATAAAATGATCCATGACATTAGTCTTATCTATTTCTTTTTATTTAGTTAGTTCCATTGCTACTGATGTATGCAAATTTAACCTTTGTTGAACTTTAGTATGCTGTGACTTTTTTCTTTTTAAATAAGAAATGCTATTGACAGAGCAAAATGTTATGATTGGATTAATTTAAGAAATATTTACTGTTGCCAGCAACCATATATGAAGGCTTGCCAGTTTTTCAATGTTGATTGGCATGGACAGAACCATCTTCAGGTTTATTTTGGTTTCTGTGCTCCAGCATCCCATTCTGACTAACACCTACATCTCTGTATCCGTGTTACTGGAATGCAATGTAGCTGAAAGATTTAGGTATGAAATATATTAAGACTTCACTTTCCATTTCATAGTAACACCAAAGTCTGACAGCTAATGCATTGGCACTGAAGTGATAATAGTGCAATAGCGTGCACTCCTTGCTGGGGTACAGCACACTGAGAAGACTATGAAATGACGTGAAAGTGAAATGCCTATTTGATTTGTTTATCTGTTGGGCTGGATCCCAAATGATTTCATCTACTCATAAATAAACTTTCTTTATGAACAAAACCTGAATGCTCATTTTCCTCTTAGTTAGTATGCAAATCTATTTGCAACATTCAAGCAAAAGAGAATGCAACTCATTTTCTGTGCTTATAAATTGTTCATTGCCATGCTCTCTGATGGCCAATTCATGGCTCTGTCTGCAACTCCACAAATCTCTTTGCTCAGATAAACTTGGTGGAGTAAATATAAGTGCTGAGAAGATGTGTTTGGGCTGAGGGATAAAAAAAGAGATCCAGAGAACACAAGATTCTCAAATCTATCATTTTAAATTTTGGTCTACATTGTACTTACATGTGCATATTATGGGCTAGGAAAATAAGTACTGCACTGACCTCATCAACTCAATGTTTAGAACCACACATAAATGAGTTTAAAGATGTTCACATTGTACGAGGAAGAAGTCTTAGTTCAAGGGGGAAAACAAACAAGCAAATGAAACCTCTAGCAAGGAGTACTTTCTTGCCTTTATGGTTTTTGGTGTGTAGTTATAACTTATGATGCCCAACCCAGAGCATTAGGATAACTCTTGTTAGAATGTTTATGGTTTGGATCTTTCAAAACAAAGCAATCAAGGTTATCACTTTTCTTCTTCATCTTTGATACAGGAATGTAAAGCTCAACAGCAATGCCATGTGATTTTAATCAGAGTGGGTTAAAATCACTCCTTCATGCATATGTTTAACATCCATTAATGCTAATGGGATTGATTTCTGTTTCCAAGTCATAAGGAATACTTACAAATAAGTGAACCTCCCTTCTCTAAATGAGCTAAAATGTGAAAACAGAAAAAATGCAACATGCACCAAAGCTCTTTAGAGCAAACAAAATCTGCCTATAGAAAAAAACAAAATGGGTTTTCAAATCCATCTATAGCAGTATGTAGGATAGAAATGTGGTTCAATTAATTAGATTTGGTCACTACTGAACTTGAGAGTCTATTCAGAGAAATTTTTTCAATTAAAATTCTGTTCACTGACCATAGACTCTGCTCCAGAGCTTTTAATTAAAAAAAACAAATGAAATGATATAAACCCACATTGTCTCTAGATGCTGTTTGTATTAAAGGATTAGCTGATGAGATGTTTGGATTTTATTGTTATAAACATGTGTTTCAGTTGGTGCTCTCGGACCTGCAATGTGAAGAAAATGAAATGTAAGTAAATAGCAAGAGTTTCCATGTTTTTATTTAGTATTTTAAAAATTCAAAGACTAAAAAGACTCAAGTCATTTGAGAAGTCCCAGATGAGTTTTGAAAAATCATTGTAATCATGCAGTGAGAAAAAAGGAAGTAGCTTTATAATGCAAATGGCTCAATTTTTTTTAAAACCAGAAAAGATACATTTTCATTATGATCAGCTTTCTTGAATAAATAATAGGCCTAATGATTTCTAGGCATTTTTTCTCACTGCATTCCCATCCCTTCAGGTTTCAAGGGTAATTTAATTTCATGAAAGAATCGTGAATTCATCCTCTGCTGTGTCCAGACCTATAAGTCATGATGATCATAGGAGGCAGTTTTGGGGATAATTCAGTTTCAAATGTAAGCAAACTATATGGACCTTTCAAACAAAGTGCTTTGGATATGAATCATATGAATAATTGTCTCAATTTTCTCACTTCTTTTGGTCCTGTGGACCTTACGGTTCTCAGAATTCTGTTTGGGAGAAGGCACCATGAATAATGCTGATGATGATTAATGACAACCATAATCCTCTGTGACTTAGCCCAAGTGTCAGAAAAGCACTTCTGCCAGCACTGTCTTCTCTTGGGTGCAGCCCTCACTGCCAGCAGGCTGTTTCAATTATCAGGACCTATTACTCTCAAAGCCAGAGTCCCTGGGCACGGGCTCCAGAGTTATAGGCCATGCTGGGTGAAGTGCTTATTTGGCCCTGGACTCATTCTGGTGGATTATCTTGTTCGTGGCATTCTGCTCATTAAGTTGGTACCAGTCTTTCAGCTTTCACATGGCTTTTTAGTGCTGTTTTTTTGGTATTAATTTTAGACCTAATTTTTGCTCTGCATTCTGGTGTTTGTGACATAATGGAATGGTGTTGTTTTAAAATAGTTTTACTGAGATATATTCAAATACCATAATATCTATCCAACCTGTGCAATAAACGGATTTTAGTATAATAGCAGAGTTATGCATTCATCACCACAATCAATTTTAGAACATTTTCATTACTCCAAAAAGAAAAGTCCCAGACCTCTTATACCCCCCTATTATTGATATACAGCATTGGCGTGGTTCCTTTGTTATGACTGATATTACTATTAATTACAGTCCATAGTTTACATTAGGTATAATTTTCCCATAGACCACCTTATAATAGTGTCATACATCTGTTATAATTCATGAAAGAAGAGTCTTGTATTTGTTCTATTGACCACAGTCCATCATCCACAACAGGGTTCACTGTTTTATAAACTCCCAAGTTTATCTTATAATTTTCCATCTAGTAATTTACATGACCCAAAAAGCCCCCTTTCAACTACATGCTCTAACATAACTCAGTGCTGTTCACTACACTCACCTTAACGTGCTAGTATCACCACTGTCCATTTCCAAACATTTACAATCAACATAAATATAATTTCTGCACAAATTCAGCACCATCTCCCCTTGTTCTACTCCCATTCTAACCCTGATAATCTGTATTCTAGAGTTTGACTCTATGAGTTTGCTTATTATAATTAGTTCATATCAATGAGATCATATACTATTTGACCTGTTTCTGGCTTATTTCAGACACAAATAATGCCCTCAGTGTTCATCAATGTTATCATATGTATCAAGACTTCATTACTTCCTATGTTTGAATATATTCCATCTTATGTATATACCACGTTTTGTTTATCCATTCATTGACTGAGTTCCATTCAACACTTGAGTTGCTTCCATCTGTTGGCAATTGTGAATGACACCGCTATGAACATCAATGGAAAAGGTCTGTTCGAGTCCCTGCTTTCTTTTCTTCTGGGTATACACCTAGCAGCAAGACTGGCAGATCACATGGCATTTCTATACTTAGGTTCCTGAGGAACAACCAAACTGCCTTCCACAGTGGCTGCACCCTTTCACATTTCCACCAGCAGTGAATAAGTGTCCTATTCTTCCACATTCTTTCCAATGCTTGTAGTTTTCTGTTTTTTTAATGGTGGCCATTCTGGTAGGTGGGAAATGATAATCTCATTGTAGTTCTGGTTTGCATTTCCCTAATAGCAAGTGATGTTGAACATCTTCTCATGTGTTTTTTAGCCATTTGTGTTTCCTCTTGGGAAAAAATGTCTATTCAAGTCTTTTGCCCATTTTTTAATTGAGTTGTCTTTTTATTGTTAAATTGTAGTGTTTCTTTATATATTCTGGATATTAAACCCTTGTTAGGTATGTGATTTCCAAATATTTTCTCTCACTGAGTAGGTAGTTTTTTTCACTTTCTTCATAAAGTCCTTTGAAACTCAAAAGTTTTTAAATTTGATTTTCTTTCATTGCTTGTGCTTTGGGTGTAAAGTCTAAGAAGCTATCGCCTACCACAAGATGTTGATGATGCTTTCTATGCTTGTTTGAATCTGATATGTACCCCACAAAAGCCATGTTCTTTTAATCCACTGTTGTGGGGAGCAGATCTATTGTGGGTGGGACTTTTGATTAGATTGTTTCCATGGAGATGTGACTTTGCCCATTCAAGATAGGTCTTAATTATCTTTACTGGCATCCTATGAGAGGATAGAAATACCCCGGAAGAAGCCAGAAGCCCAGAGACATTTTGGAGAAAGCAATTTTTGGAACCAGAACACAGGAGAAGGACCAGCAGATGTTGCCATGTGCCTTCCCATGTGACAGAGGAACCCCAGGTGCCATCAGCCTTTCCTCAGAGAAAGTACCTCTTGATGCCTTAATTTTTATATTTTCATGGCCTTAGAACTGTAAATTTGTGAACTAATAACTCCCCACTGTAAAAGCCAATCCATTTCTGGTATATTGCATTTCCAGCTTTAGCAAACTGGAACGCTTTCCTACATTTTTTTCTAGGAGTTTTATAGTCCTGATTCTTATATTTAGGTCTTTAATCAATTTTGAGTAATTTTTGTAGATGGAGTGTGATGGGGTCCCCTTTCATTCTTTTGTGTATGGATATCCAGTTCTCCCAACAATATATGTTGAAAAGACCATTCTATTCCAGTTAAGTGGACTTGGTAACCTTGTCGAGTATCAGTTGGCCACAGATGTGAGGATCTATTTCTGGACTCTCAATTCTATCCCATTGGTCAGTACATCTATCTCTATGTCATACCATGCTCTCTGGCTCACTGTAGTCTGTAATATGCTTTAAAGCCAAGAAGTTTGAGTGCTTCAACTTCATTCTTTTTCAAGATGTTTTGGCTATTCAGGGCCAAATAAATCTTACCTCTCCAAATAAATTTGATAATTGACTTTTCCATTTCTGTGAAGTAGGATGCTGAAATTTTGATTGGGATTGCATTGAATTTGTAATTCAGTTGGGTAGAATTAACATCTTAACAATATTTAGTCTTCTAATCCATGAACATGGAATGTCCTTCCATTTATTTACATCTTCTTTTGATTTCTTTTAGCAATGATTTGTAGATTTCTGTGTAGAAGTCCTTTACATGCTTGGTTAAATTTATTCCTAGATATTTGATTATTTTAGTTTCTAATGTAAATGAAAATTTCTTCTTGATTTCCTCTTCAGATTGTTCATTACTAGTGTATAGAAACATTACTGATTTGGGGGAGGTGGTTATCTCATATCCTGTCACTTTGCTGAACTTGTTTATGAGGTCTAGTAACTTTGTTATAGATTTTTAGGGATTTTCTACTTATATGATTTTGTCATCTGCAAATAATAAAAGTTTTACTTCTTCCTTTCCAATCTGAATGCCTTTCGTTTCTTTTTCTTTCCTAATTGCTCTATCTGGATGTTCTAGCACAATGTTGAATAACAATGGTGACAATGGAAAAAAGAGAGAAGATACAAATAAATACAATCAGAAATGTGAGGGGGTAAATTTCTATTGACCCCACAGAAATAAAAATGTGATCAGTCTTGTTCCAGATCTTAGAGGGAAAGTTTTCAGTCTCACCATTGTGTATGATGTTAGCTGTGGGTTTTTCATATATGCCCTACATCATGTTGAGGAAATTCCCTTCTATTCCTATCTTTTGAAGTGTTTTTATCAAGAAAGGATGCTGATTTTTGTCAAATGCCTTTTCTATTGGGATGATCATGTGGTTTTCCCCTTTTGATATGTTATTGAGGTGTATTACATTAATTGATAATCTTGTATTGAACCACATGGTTACATACCTAGGATAAAAACCACTTGATCTTTCATATACGTACAAAAGAATGGTGTATAATTCTTTTATTGTGCTGTTGGATTTGATTTACTAGTATTTTGTTGTAACTTTTGCATCTATATTCATTAGAGAAATTGGTCTGTAATTTTCTTTTATTGTAGTGTCTTTATCTAAATTTGGTTTGGGGTGATGTTGGACTCATAGAATGAAGTAGGTAGTGTACCCACCTCTTCAATTTTTTGGAAGCGTTTGAGCAGGATTGGTACTTTTCTTGGAATGTTTAGTAGAATTCACCTGTGAAGTCATCTGGTCCAGGGCTTTTATTTCTTGGGAAGTTTTTGACAACTGACTCAATCTCTTTAATTGTACTTTGTCTGTTGAGGTTTTCTATTTCTTCTAGAGGCAGTGTAGTCTCTGTGTGTTTATAGGAATTTGTCCATTTCAATAAAGTTGTTTAATTTGTTGGCCTACAGTTGTTCACAGTATCCTCTTATGACCATTTTTATTTCTGTGGGGTCAATAGAAATTTACCCCCTCACATTTCTGATTGTATTTATTTGTATCTTCTCTCTTTTTTCCATTGTCAGCCTAGTTAAGTGATTGTCAATTTTACTGATCTTGTCAAAGAACCAAATTTTGGCTCTGTTAATTCTGTTTCTTTTTTGTTTGTTTGTTTGTATGGTTTTTTTTTTTTTTTTGATTCTCAATTCCATTTATTTTGCTCTTATTGTTGATATCTCTTTATTTCTGCTTGCTTTGAGACTATTTTGCTGTTTTTTTTCTAGTTCCTCCAGGTGTGCCATTAGGTCTGTGATTTTAGCTATTCTTTTTTAATGTAGGCATTAAGAGATATACATTTCCTTCTCAGCACTGCTTTCACCACATCCCATGAGTTTTGATGTATTGTGTACTCATTTTCATTCATCTCAAGAGATTTACTGATTTCTCTTGCAATTTCTTCTTTGATCTACTGTGCCAGTTTGGATTTATTATGTCCCCCAAAAGGCCATGTTCTTTAATGCAATCTTGTGGGACAGATGTATTAGTGTTGATTAGGTTGGAATCTTTGGATTCATATGTTTCCATGGAGATGTGACCCACCCAACTGTGGGTAATACCTTTGATTAGATTATTTCCACAGAGGTGTGGCCCTGTTTATTCAGCGTGGGTCTTGATTAGTTTACCAGAGCCCTTTAAAAGCTCAGACAGGAGGAGCTCATTGCATTGCAGTCAAGAAAGACATTTTGAAGATGACCATCAAAAGTAGATTTTTGCTACTCCAGAGTTTGCCTGGGAGTAACTAAGAGAATACACCCAGATTCCTAGACAGAAACGTCCTGAGAGAAAGCCATTCTGAAACCAGAACCTTGGAGCAGATGCCAGCCGTATGCCTGTGGCTTCCCAGCTAACAGGTTTTCCGGATGCCATCGGTGTTCTTCAGTGAAGGTAGCCTATTGTTGATGCCTTTGTTTGGACACTTTTATGGCCTTAGGAATATAATTTTGTAAGGAAATAAATCCCCTTTATAAAAGCCAATCCATTTCTGGTATTTTGCATAATGGCAGCATTAGCAAACCAGAATATCTACCGATTGTTTAATACTGTGTTGTTTAACCTCCATATTTTTGTGAATTTTCCAGTTCTCCAGCTACATTTGATTTCTGGCTACATTCAACTGTGGTCCATTTTTAAAAATTTATTGAGCCTTGTTTTGTGATCCAATATATGTTCTATCCTGGAGAATGATCCATGAGCATTTGAGAAGAATGTGTATCCTGCTTTTCTGGGGAACAATGTTCTGTTAATGTCTGTCAGGTCTAGTTGATTTATGATATTTTTCAAGTTCTCTTTTTCCTTATTGATCCTCTATGTAGATGTTCTATCTGTTGATGAGAGTGGTGTATTGAAGTCTACAGCTTTTATTGTAGAGATATTTATTCCTCCCTTCAGTTTTGCCAGTGTTGTGTCATGTATTTTGGGGCAAACTGGTTAGGTGCACAAATATATGTGATTGTTGTTTCTTGGTGGATTGCTGCTTTTACTAACATAAAAGGTCCTTCTTTGTCTTTTATAACAGTTGTGCATTTAAAGTCTATTTTGTCTGGTATTAGTATAGCTACCCCAGCTCTTTTCTAGTTACTATTTGCATAGAATATCTTTTTCCAGTCTTTAACCTTCAACCTGTTTGTGTCCCTGGATCTAAGGTTAGTCTCTTGTAGACAGCAGGTAGATGGATAATAATTTTTATTCATTCTGCCAGTCTGTGTCTTTTGATTAGGGAGTCTAACCCATTAACATTTAATGTTATTACTATAAAGACAGTACTTTCTTCAATCATTTTATCCTTTGCCTTTTATATGTCATATCTTATTTTTGTCTCTTTTTTTACCCCTTTAGTTACCCTTACTGATAATATTCATTTCTGTATTCTCCTCCAAACCTCTCTCTCCTGTCATTTTTTTTTAGCCTGCAGAACTACCTTTCATATTTCTTGAAGGGCATGTCCCTTATTAATGAACTCTCTCAGCTTCTGTTTATCTGTGAATATTTTTAACTCTCCCTCATTTTTGAAGGACACTTTTGCCAGATAAATAATTCTTGGTTGGCAGTTTTCCTCTTTCAGTGTCTTAAATATATCATCCCACTGCCTTCTGGCCTCCATGGTTTTTTGATGAGAAATAAGCACTTAATCCTCCTATTGTTCCCTTGTATGTGATGAATCACTTTTTCTCTTGATGCTTTCAGACATTCTGATTAGTGTGTGTCTCAGAGTAGGTTTGTTAAGATTTATTCAATTTGGAGTAAGTTGTTCTTCTTGGACATGTATGTTTATTTCTTTCACAAGTATTGGGAAATTTTCAGCTATTATTTCCTCAAATATTCTTTCTACCCATTTTCCCTTTTCTTTTCCTTCTGGGACACCCATGACATGTATGTTTGGGTACTTCATTCTGTCATTCAATTCCATGAGACCCTGCTTAATTTTTTCTATTCTCTTTATCTCTCCTTCTGTTTGTGGGATTTCAATTGTCCTCTCTGCTAGCTCACTGATATATATATTTTTTCTGCTTGTTCATATATGTTGTTGTATGCCTCTAGTGTATTTTCAGTCTCTTGTATTGTGCCTCGCATTTCCATAAGTTCTGGGGTTTTTTTCTATTCATAGTTTCAAATTCTTCTTTATGCTCACCCAATGTCTTCTTAATATCCTTTATCTCTTTAGCCATATTTTCCTTCATCTCCTTGATTGATTTAGGAGATTTGTTTGAAAATCTTTGATTAATTGTTCCAAATTCTGTGTCCTCCAAAGTTAATTTGTTCCTCTGACTGGGCCTTCTCTTCTTGTTTCTTAGTATGGCTTATAAATTTTTTTGCTGATGTCTAGGTACCTGATTATCTTGATGAGTTTAATCTGAAGGTCACTTCTCTCTCTTGCTTAGAGTTTTATTGTTGGTTGACTTTGCATTGAGGCTCTTCTTTGACACTTGGTTTAACTTCTTGAGATCTTTAGAACTGCCCATGTTTGATTGATCATATTTTTTTCAGCACTTATTATTATTATTCTTGCCTTGAGTATATGGTACAATTTTTAATTTTGTACTCTTGGTGCAATTGTTTCACCCCCAGGGGAAAGCTTCCTTTCCTTTGTTCCTGCCCCAGAAAAATCTTGATCTATTCTGTTTGTTTTAGTTTTGCCCCTTTAATTTTTTTTTTTTTTTTTTTTTTCGGTCTCTTTTCATTGCCTCTAGCTGCTTTTGCCAGGAGGGCAAAGTCTGAAAGGAGGATCACCCCAGACTAGACTTTCCAAGTCAGTATTTCCCAGCCAAAACTGGACCAGGGGTCCACAAAGGGGGTGCAGACTAATTCCATAGAGCCCTGGGGAAAGTGTCAGGAAAGAAGTAAAAAAGGGGTTTTGGTGGCTCCCTGAAGCTGTGCTTTCCTGGCATTATCAGCAGATGGTATTCCTCAGCAAACTTTTTCCCCACAGCCCTATGTAGGCCCTGCTTCTTTGAATCTCCACTGCCTTCACCCTGTTGGAGTCAGGGTTAAAACAATGGTGTGGCTATTCCCTGTCTGGGGCAGACTGAAAGAGCCAGAACCCAGCAATCTAAACTTACTGATCAAGAGCAATGCTCAGTGTTCACCCTTATCCTCCCTTTCTGTCCCCTGTTCTTGGAGGAGAGGACTTCATCTATAGGAGCCAACCAGGAACCAGATCCCAGGTGGCTAGCCTCGAGATCGGCAGTTGATGCTGAGCCATTTACTCACAGTTTTTTGCCACAGTGTCTCAGCCTCTTTGTCCTGCTCTTCCCTGGGTGCTGTATAGTGCTCCCCTAGCCTCTGTAGCACCAGAACAATTGTTTCAGAGAGTTTCTGCCAATCCACTAGCTGTTTTTGGAGGAGTGAGCACTGCAGCCCTCTATTCTACCATCTTCCCCAGAAGTTAATCCATAATGATGTTTTCGATAGTGTCTATGCTTACCTGACTATGGATCTCATGACTGCCCTCATCTTACCTCATCATCTCTTTTTGACCTAAAATAATAGAATAAAGGAATTGTTATTGGAAAAGATCTCAAATGTTGAATCAAATTCAATCAACATGTTTTAACAGGAAAATAGAGTATTAAAGAACTTTATAGGCTGCATTTAGAACTGCTAAGGCTACTAATCTCTTTTTCAGGGTGAGGAAATTAAGACAAATGAATAGCAGGATTTCAGCTGATACTTAGGTATGAGCTATTATGACCACATCATTCTGCATCTAAGTGTCTATCATATTTGTCATTATTTAATGCCCTTGCTTTTGATTGAAAACAAGAAGACACTTCAAATAAGAAGAAAAATAGCAGAAAATAAAGACAAAGTAACCAAGAGGGTGGCTGGAATTATAGGGAGGTGGCATGGGAAAGCAAATATATGAAGATAGAGATAATATCTTAAATCTTTTCTACCACAAGAAAGTGTTAGTTGGGTGATATCTGCAATGAAAGGCATCCTGTTTCCTGAGTGTAGTAAAAAGACTCCCCCTTCAACAACATTCTCTTATCTACTATATTTATTCAAGAAATTTTCAATTAAGAATCACTTTTTTTGGTCTGAGACATTATCTCCTTATGTTACCTCCATAAGAATGCTTATTCATTCTTTACCAACACTGCTACAGGAAAGTAACAGAAACATGGTGGATTGCAGTTGGAGGGATCCATAGAGACCATCTAGTCCAAATGTCCTGTAGAAATAAGGAAGCAGAAAAGGACAGCAGCTTGCTCCAAGCCCAATACAAGAAAGACACAGTAAAGGGAGTCTGGGATTATAATGCAAGGGAATATTACAGGGAAAAAACCCTTGAAAATAGAGTGAAGTGTTGGCCCAGGTGGAGGGCTTGGAAGAGGAGGTACCTGATCAGCTAGAAATAAAAACATTCTATCAATCAGTTCTTATGTTCCAAGCATCACACAAAGCAATTTATATTTTCAATTTTAAAAAAACAAACTATTAACTATCCTTATTAGCTCTATTTAAATTTATTCTCAAACACCAGATTATAATTTTTGGGTTCCAACCAACCTATTTTACTTCTTTTTAACAGAATTTTTAATAAGAACAATGCATTTCTATGCTGCCTTTGTATAAAATGTAAATATTGTAAGAAATTTAGGATATGAGGTAAAACATGACATATAACCTCCCCCTCCAGTTGTTCCATCTCCAATTCATTCCCTTTCCCATAAATAACCAAATAAGTTGTTTTGCATCTATTTATAAATAGGTTCATTTTCAAAACATAAATATGACCTTACTATATAAAGGATTTTGCAAATTATGTTCATAGATTTCCTAGCATATTGCCACCATCTTATCTTGCTCAGGTTAAGCTTTTTGCTCAAGATCACAGTGTAAGTCAGAGGCAGAACTTAGATTTGGACCTAGGACTACTAGACTCCTGAGGGCAGAATTTTAACCACAAAGCCATGTTATATATCCAACATATAAAAGAAATTATATACTTAGAGAAAAATCTGAGGAATGTACAGTTATCCGTTTTCTAGATATGATACAATTTACTTCCAAATTAATTAGGCCAGGCCACCAGTCTCTGGGTGGTATGATTTGGCACACCATCCCTCCTCCAAGTTACTGTAACTGAACTGCATTTTGGTCTATGTTGAGGAATGATTAAAAAAAAACAATAAAAATTTCGTGTTTATTCTAAGAGTGCTGTGGAGAATATCATTTCCCATGGTTAACATTGTCCTTTTAATGAGGCCCCACAGGATGAATTTTTCTCTGGTCTCTATACCAGGAAGAGTTGTTCATCTTGGTGAGCAACTACTGGGTTTTTGTTGTTGTTGTTGTTAATTTTAGAGGACACTACATAACCAAATCTCTCTCTCCTACTGTTAACCACTAGAAAGCTCAAGCCAAATCTGGAGCCCAACTTATAAACAGGGTTTACATTGATTTTACAATGAACAAACCACTCTTGGCTTCTTCTCTTTGTCTAATATTCTCCATGCTCACATTTCAAAATTATTTTTATATTTTCAACATTTCCATAAAGCATTTTGGAACACATAATACTGGCTGCATTCAAACAGTACTATGCAGAGTAATCAGGGGTGAGAACTGTTTTTGACTGTTCTCCAGTTGCAGTACTGCAGAGAGACAGAAGGCAGGGACTTCACAGCCAGAAAACAAGTTGAAAGCCTGACTCTCACTTTTAGCTGCATTATCTTGGGCAAGTTATTTAAGCTCTTTATGCCCAAGTTTCCTCAGTTGCAAAATGAGAATTATAATAATGAGACCCTACTTTATAGGGTCACGTCACATGAGAAGTGTTTAGAAGAGTGCCTGCACAAGAAATGTTAGCCACAAGAAATGTTGAGTGCTTGTGGCAGAGGAGACATTGGAGCTACTCTGTAGTTTTCTTCTTGAAATTATCAAATTAATGAATTTATGGCTAATCTTAGGTTCCACAGGTTCTCAGCACTGAGAAGGATAATACAGATCAACTAGTCTAACCACAGTGTAGAACATGAATCTTCTCCAGGACAGAAATTTTCTCCCTCAAAAACCACTTCTAGAGAACTCTCATTGCTAGAAAGGTCTTCCTTAAGCATTAGGCAGCTATCACTTCTCCCTGAGGTTTTTTTTCCTTTTTTGATTTCATCACACCCAATTTGACTAAATATGTAAATATCTCTGGGTAATAACATTATTTACAAAAATTTAACCCTTGCTACACTGAAACATTCACATCTAAAATTTTAGTACTTAGAATAGTGTTATAATTCAGACACAGTTTCACTTTCTTCAGAACTTAAAAAGGTTATGCTTAAAAACTAATCTGAGAAAGACATGGAGATAATGGTTGTAGAGGGAGCACAGAGAGTCTAAACAGTCATATTCTCATATAAGTTCCTTGGCCAGCTAGTGACCTCTCCACTTACTTTGCCATTATGGGTCTCAGTTGTCCAATGTGTAAAATTCTAAAGGTGAAATAAATGATCCCAAAGTTGCCTGTCAATTTTTTTTTAACTCAGTTCTAGTGAGATATATTCACATACCGTACAATCATCCATGGTGTACAATGGTTCACAGTACCATCATATAGTTGTGCATTCATCACCCCGATCTATTTTTGAACATTTTCCTTTACCAGAAACAATCAGAATAAGACTAAAAAATTTTTAAAAAACAGCACCCAAATCATCACCCCCCCATCCAACCCTATTGTTCATTTATTCTTTGTCCCCATTTATCTACTTATCCATCCATACACTGGATAAAGGTAGTGCGATCTACAAGCTTTTCACAATCACACTGTCACCCCTTGTAATCTACATTGTTATACAATCATTTTCAAGAGTCAGGGCTACTAGGTTAGAGTTTGGTAGTTTCAGGTATTTACTTCTAGCTATTCCAATACATTAAAATCTAAAAAGTGTTATCTATATAGTGCATAAGAATGTCCACCAGAGTGACCCCTTGACTCCATTTGAAATCTCTCAGCCACTGAAGCTTTATTTTGTTTCGTTTTGCATCCCCCTTTTGGTCAAGAAGATGTTCTCACTCCCATGATGCCAGGTCCAGATTCATCCCCAGGAGTCATATCCTGTGTTGCCATGGAGATTTACACCCCTGGGAGTCAGGTCCCACGTAGGGGGGAGGGCAGTGAGATCACCTGCTCAGGTAGCTTAGTTAGAGAGAGAGAGTCACATCTGAGCAACAAAGAGGCACTCGGGGAGACTCTTAGATACAGTTATAAGCAGGTTTAGCGTCTCGTTTGCAGTAATAAGCATCATAGGGACCCCAAGACAGAGGGCTCAGCATGTCAAGCCATCAGTCCCCAGAGTTCGTGAGAACATCAGCAACAATCCAGGTGAGGAAGTCCAACATCTCCGCATCCTCCCCCAGCTCCTCAGGGGGGCCCCAGATATATATTTTTATTCTCTGCCCAAATTACTTTGGGATGTGTTGCTATTTCACTCTAACCTATACAGACCTACCATATCTCACTTCCTATTCAAAGTTCCATTAATTGTGGTGTTTGAACAAACTGTTTGTAGAAGTTATATTGTTTAGAAAATATAGATCCTAGACCAAATAAACATTTCTTCCCTTGGTCTCACATGGAAGTTGAAGTTTTAAGACATAGTCAGTTTCAGCCTTTACCCTTTGGCCCAATTTGCCCTAGTCTTAACCAGATTTGCTTCATTCATATCTCTAATTGAAGTCTGGACTCTTTTTCAGCTTTTTTTTTTTTTTTTTTTTACAGTTGCTGTATGCATTAATACTGACATTCATATCTGCGGAGCTCTAGGTCTGAGTTTCAGGTGTCACACAGATACCCAATGTTCCAGAGACCAATCAGGTTATACACCAAAAGATCAACATCTCAGAGTTTGGAAATAGCCATTACAATTCAGGAATAGTTTTGACTGTTGTAAGAGCTTACAATCTAGGGACCATTACAATAATCATTTCCCTGTTAGGCTGTGCTCTAGGATTCAATTCTGAGTTTACACATTGTAGTTACTCCATATCGGTGAGGCATTATAGTGTTTGCCTTGGTTTCTGGTGTACTTCACTCAAAATGCTGTCTACAGGATCCATTCATTTCCTTCCATGTCTCACAACTTCACTCCTTGTAGCTGCTCAATATTCCATTGTATGCATATACCGCAGTTCACCATTCTGTTCCTCAGTCAGCGTACCCTTAGGCCACCTCCACCCATTGCAAATCATGAATACTGCCTCCATAAACACCAGTGTGCAGATGTCCATTCCTGTCTCTGCTCTCAGATCTTCCAAGTACATACCCCATAATGAGGTTGCAGGACCTTATGGCACCCACAAACTTAGCTTCTTGTGGAACCACCACAGTGACCTCCAGAAAGGCTATACCATTCTTCCTCCTCATTAACAATAAATAGATAAATCCTTCTCTCCATGTTTTCTCCAGCACTTTTACCCCTATTTATATTTTTTCCTACAATTTGATAGAGATATATTCATATAACATACAATTATCCATGTTGTACAATCAGTTGTTCACTGTATCATCATATAGTTGTACATTTATCACCATAGTCAGCACTTGAACATATTGATTACTATGAAAAAGTTTTTTTTTTTTTTTTTGGTGAATAATAAAAAAGATAATAATAAAAAGGAAAATAAAGTGTCATACAATACAATATATTAGTAAGGACAGAAAACAACACCACTATCAAAAATCCCATATCCCTCCCTTATATCCCCCTCTCATACACATTTAACTTTGGTATATTGCCTTTGTTACATTTAATGGAAGCATATTACAATGTTACTGTTGACCATAGACTCCATTTTACTTTGATTATGTTTTTTTCCCCAATATCAATGCTTTTTCAACACTTTGCATGGCTCACATTCATTTATTCTCTCACATGTGAGAACATTTTTATATTTGTATATTTGGTGACAGTCATTGGCCACTCCAGTTTTTATGAAGTTATACAGTCCCAGTCGTCATCATCTATCTTTACCTCTGGTGTCATAACTTCCCCTATTCCACCTCTTTCAACCTTACTCACAGACATCTTTGTTCATGGTACTTACAATATTGTGCTACCATTACACAATATTATGCTATCTATTTCTGGATATATTCAATCAATCCTGCTGAACATTTCTGTAGTCCTTCAGCATCAAATGCCTGATCTCTACCCTCTTTCTATCTCCTGGTAGCCTGTGTTATCAGCTTTTAACTCTCAAAGTTTGCTCACTAATGTTAATTCATATTAGAGAGACCATACAGTATTTGTCCTTTTGTTTCTGACTAACTTCACTCAACAAAATGTCCTCAAGATTCATCCATGTTATTATATGTTCCATGTCTTTGTTCTGTCTTACAGCTGCATAATATTCCATCATGCGTATATACCACAGTTTGTTTATCCACTCTTCCATTAATGGAATTTGAGCTGCTTCCGTCTCTTGGCAATTGTGAATAATGTCGCAATAAACATCAGTTCACAAATGTCTGTCTGTGTCTTAACTTTCATTTCCTCTGAGTGTATACCTAGCAATGGAATAGCTGGGTCATTTGGCAGATCTATATTTAGCTTCCTGAGGAACCTCCACACTGTCTTCCAGAGTGCACCATTCTGCATTCCCACCAGCAATGAATGTGCCTCTTTCTCCACATCCTCTCCACCACTTGTAATTTTCTGTTTTTTGGATAATGGCCATTCTAGTAGGTGTGAGATGATATCTCATTGTGGTTTTGATTTGCATTTCCCTAATAGCCAGTGAAGTTGAACATTTTTTCATATATTTTTGAGCCATTTGTACTTCCTCTTCAGAAAAGTGTCTGTGTCTTTTGCCCATTTTTTAATTGGATTGTTTGTCATTCTGTTGCTGAGTTGTAGGATTGCTTTATATATTTGGGATATTAAACCCTTATCTGATATGTGTTTTCCAAATATTGTCTCCCATTGTGTAGGCTGCCTTTTTACTTTTTTTAACAAAGTCCTTTGATGTACTAAAGTGTTTGATTTTGAGGGGATCCCATTTGCCTATTTGTTCTTTGGATGCTCACGCTTTGGGTGTAAGGTCTAGGAAACCACCTCCTATCACAAGATCTTTAAGATATTGCCCTACGTTTTCTTCTAAGAGTCTTATGGTTTTAGTGCTTATGTTTAGGTCTTTGATCCACTTGGAGTTAATTTTTGTATAAGGTGTGAGGTAGGGGTCCTCTTTCATTCTTTTGGAAATGGATATCCAGTTCTTCAAACACCATTTATTGAAGAGGCTGCTCTGTCCCAGTTGCACCTGTCAATTTTGAAATGACATGACCGCTTTGCATTTCTCCAGCTAACTGCTTCCTGGCCATTTTATTTCATATCATAACCTCCACCAGAGGGTGCACAGGGTCAGAAAGAGAAAATTACATAAGTCAGCTTAGAGAATTGTTAGCACTGGAAAATATAAAAATATTAGAACTAAGAAATAAAACAAGGTAATTGATATTTAGAATTGACTTTATATATAATATGTATATGTATACATTTAAATGGAAATAAGAGAAGGAAACATTCATATATGGAGGGAGAAGAAACATCCTATCCATGAGCTTAGATTTTAAGATTCTAAAACAAAGGCCTTCTGCTCTTTAACTGGGCAAGGACACCAAGAGAATACCCCTACATTCATCTCTAAAGTGGGACGTTATAGTGTTAAGATCACTCTACATTTTTAATATAATATTTTATTATTTTAATGTTCTTATGAATTCTTGTGAATGCAAAAGTAATACATGTATATTATGAAACTTCAAACAACATGGCAATATTAAAATGAGGAAGTTGCTGGTAATACCATCCTCCAGAAAAGTAAGCCCAATTAATTGTTTGGTGTGTGTGTCTGTGCAACTATATAATGATTATTTGGGGGAAATTATTGTAATTGTGTTTAAAAATACATAAAAGTAGGATTTAGCCCTATACATTATTTTACTTAGCAATGGTTTAAGTTATACACATAAGTCTCATTCTTTTTGATGACTGAATAATATTCCATCATAAGGATGTGCCATTAATTATATTTAAAATATTTATTTATTTTTTTTTCATTTTCATTGAGATTGTTCAGACACCATACAATTATCCAAAGATCCAAACTGTACAATCACTTGCCCCTGGGTACCCTCATACAGCTGTGCATCCATCACCACACTTAATTTTTGTTCAATTTTTAGAAACTTTTCATTACTCCAGACAAGAAATAAAGTGAAAGATGAAAAAAGAAAAAAAGAAAAGGAAACTCTAAACCCCCCATCCCTAACCAAGCCCCCTCAATTGTTGACTCCTAGTATTGATATAGTACGTTTGTTACTGTTTATGAAAAAATGTTGAAATACTACTAACTGTAGTATATAGTTTGTAATAGGTATATAGTTCTTCCCTATATGCCCCTCTATCATTAACTTCTAATTGTATTGTCATACATTTGTTCTGGTTCATGAAGTGATTTCTAGTATTTGTACAGTTGATCATGGACATTGCCCACCATAGGATTCAGTTTTATACATTTCCATCTTTTGACCTCCAACTTTCCTTCTGGTGACATATATGACTCTGAGCTTCCCCTTTCCACCTCATTCACACGCCATTCGGCGCTGTTAGTTATTCTCACATCTTGCTACCAACACCCCTGTTCATTTCCAAACATTTAAGTTCATCCTAATTGAACATTCTGCTCATACTAAGCAAGAGCATCAACATTTCATCCACAAGGCAGGAGATAGAGTCAAAGAAGGTAGAGAGGCAAAAGAAAGAGGAAACAAAAAAAAAAAAATGACAGCTAGGAAGCAGCAAAAGGAAAAATAACCTTAAATCAAAGTAGAATAAAGAATCAGACAATACCACCAATGTCAAGTGTCTAACATGCCGCCCCTATCCCCCCCTTTTATCTGCATTCACCTTGGTATATCACCTTTGTTACATTAAAGGAAGCATAATACAATGATTCTATTAGTTACAGTCTCTAGTTTATACTGATTGCATCCCTCCCCCAATGCCTCCCCATTTTTAACACCTTGCAAGGTTGACATTTGCTTGTTCTCCCTCGTAAAAGAACATATTTGTACATTTTATCACAATTGTTGAATACTCTAGATTTCACCAAGTAACACAGTCCCAGTCGTTATCTTTCTTCCTTTCTTGTGGTGTCTCACATGCTCCCCATCTTTCTCTCTCAACCGTATTCATAGTTACCTTTGTTCAGTGTACTTACATTGTTGTGCTACCATCTCCCAAAATTGTGTTCCAAACCACACACTCCTGTCTTCTATCACCCTGTAGTGCTCCCTTTAGTATTTCCTGTAGGGCAGGTGTCTTGTTCACAAAGTCTCTCATTGTCTGTTTGTCAGAAAACATTTTGAGCTCTCCCTCATATTTGAAGGACAGCTTTGCTGGATACAGGATTCTTGGTTGGCGGTTTTTCTCTTTCAGTATCTTAAATATATCACACCACTTCCTTCTTGCCGCCATGGTTTCTGCTGAGAGATCCGCACATAGTCTTATGAAGCTTCCTTTGTATGTAATGGATTGCTTTTCTCTTGCTGCTTTCAGGATTCTCTCTTTGTCTTTGACATTTGGTAATCTGATTATTAAGTGTCTTGGCATAGGCCTATTCATATCTCTTCTGTTTGGAGTACGCTGCGCTTCTTGGATCTGTAATTTTATGTCTTTCATAAGAGATGGGAAATTTTCATTGATTATTTCCTCTATTATTGCTTCTGCCCCCTTTCCCTTCTCTTCTCCTTCTGGGACACCAATGATACGTACATTATTGTACTTTGTTTCATCCTTGAGTTCCCGGAGACGTTGCTCATATTTTTTCATTCTTTTCTCCATCTGCTCCTTTGCATGTAGGCTTTCAGGTGTTTTGTTCTCCAGTTCCTGGGTGTTTTCTTCTGCCTCTTGAGATCTGCTGTTGTATGTTTCCATTGTGTCTTTCATCTCTTGTGTTGTGCCTTTCATTTCCATAGATTCTACTAGTAGGTTTTTTGAACTTTTGATTTCTGCCGTATACATGTCCAGTGCTTCTTTTATAGCCTCTATCTCTTTTGCAATATCTTCTCTAAACTTTTTGAATTGATTTAGCATTAGTTGTTTAAATTCCTGTATCTCAGTTGAAGTGTACATTTGTTCCTTTGACTGGGCCATAACTTTGTTTTTCTTAGTGTAGGTTGTAATTTTCTGTTGTCTAGGCATGGTTTCCTTGGTTATCCAAATCAGGTTTTCCCAGACCAGAACAGGCTCAGGTCCCAGAGGGAAGAAATATTCAGTATCTGGTTTCCCTGCAAGTGTGTCTTAGAAAATTGCTCCACCCTTTGATGCCTCAGGTCACTGTGGTTTTCTGCCCAGCAGGTGACGCCTGTTAGCCTATAATTCTTGACTGGTGTGAGGAGGTATGGCCGTGTTCCCCCAGGCTCTGGGGTCTGGTTCTGAATGGAAAGGGCCCCACCCCTTTCCTCCTAGAGCAGACAGACCCCTCAGGTGGAGGTCATTAGCATTTCAATGGTCTCCCTCTCTGCTTGTGGTGTCTCCACCCTTCCCAGAGTCACAGCCCTGGAAACTGAATATGACTGGGGCTTTCTCCACTGAGTCAAAAAAGAAACAGATAGTCCCCTTCAGACCCAGTCCAAGGCAACCCTCCGGCTCTCCCAGGTCAGTCGTCACCCAAAGCCTCTGTCTGTTTTTTGGGGCTGCGTACCTGTAGTTAGCAGTTCACACTTGCTACTTAAAACCCCAGTTGGAGCTCAGCTGAGCTGTATTCACTTGCTGGGAGAGAGCTTCTCTCTGGCACCACGCAGCTCCGCAGCTCGGGCTATGGGGGAGGGGGTCTCACGACCTGGTTCCGCAGATTTTACTTACAGATTTTATGCTGTGTTCTCGGGCATTCCTCCCAGTTCAGGTTGGTGCATGATGAATGGATGGTCTCGTTTGTCCCCCCGCAGTTATTCTGGATTATTTACTAGTTGTTTCTGTTTTTCTGTAGTTGTTCCAGGGGGACTACTTAGCTTCCACTCCTCTCTATGCCGCCATCTTGCCCGAGTCCCTAAAATATTTATTAATAGTCATTTGTGCTTATAAACTCATCCTTTATTTGCCATTTTCTTTTCCCAGCCATTTATACCTCATCAATGTGTTAAACCTGCTAGCTGCAGGAGGAAATAAAACCAACGTTGCCTGGGTGATCAACTTTTTTCTTAAATCTTTGGGGTAAAAGTTTTAAGTTGACGCTTCATGTACGTTAAAATGGCTTTCTGACTAGTATGATAGAAAGCATGACACACTGTCTTTTTAGGGATGCTATGAGCAATAAATTAGTTGACATTTATGAATGATTTCAAGCTGAAAAGTGCTGAGTGTTATTTTAATAAAGGTAAAAGGAGACATGATTAAGTATAGCCCCATCTCAGAAGCTTACTGGGCTGTTATGAACAGGTTTCCACTGTTCAGGTAGAGTACATTAATAGGATGGCCAATATACTGAGATGGGAAGCAAGTTCATCAGAAAACATGATTTCTTTGTACTGTACCAGGCATAGTGAGGGACTCTGGGATGAATAACATGTAAGTCCCTATGCCTGAGGGTTTGAACCTCCTAAAAATCATACTATGGGCTTTATTTTTGTGTGATCTTTTAAAATTTATGTCAGGAATGATGGAGTTCTGTCAAAATACACAAATGATTTGGCCATTCTCACTGGAAAGTTCAACCTCTAACTACTGAGCCACAGCCATTTGCTTCCTCATAGCCTAGCTCCTTTCCTTACCAGTTGTCTAACCTGTGTTGCATGCCTGCTATTTCCTAACAAGATACTAAAGGATAACAGAGGTTATAAACCTTCCTGGGAGAATTTGCATGGTAAAGGGCTCTAGCTCTCTGAAAAAACAAAATAGTGGAATGGTTTTCCACTTAATACCTTATCACTATACCGGGTTGGCCCTGAAAAGGTAGGTTTTCCCTTCTCAACACATAACAGGATTCAAAGCTCTGGAATCAAACCTATTACAATGTAATTCTCTTTTTACATGCCTGACAGTGTCACTCTTATCTGTTTTCTCGGAGTCTTGAATTGAAGGGGCTATCAGTAAATATTTGCTTAAATTATGTTGGGGGTGGTGGTGGCAAGCAGGTGATTTTTCTGTGGAAACAGGTCAGGTCAGCACAAACTTCATGGTACAAAAAAAGTAGGCTTTGGCCATCTAGACATCCAGTACTAACATTTCTTCCTTTATTACCAGGTGTAAAAATTACAATGATCAGCACCCTAATGGCTGGTATATCTGGTAAGGACATCCTCAATTTGGTTTTTAAAACATATTATGGTATACACGCACATATAAGATTATGGCCTCTCTCATTTTTCTGAATAATTTGAGATGGTGCAAGAAATCATATAGGTTAAGGAAATCTTGGGAGTCATGTGAATCAATATCTACAGAAATGTCTTAGAGTTTTTATTAAGGTTGAGTTAAATACTTCCTTTGACAAAGAAGTCACTACTTTTAAGAATAATAGTTTATTTCAGAATTGGATACTTTTAACTGTAAAACAATTGCTCTTTCTCTTGAAATCTCCCTAAATGAATCCCCCACTGATTTAGTTTTGGCCATAAAAACCATTCAGAAATGTTGTGCATGTGTGATATGTCCCTACAAAAATTTTAAGACATTTGTTATAATCTCTAAAATTTTGACTTTCGTATTTATTTTCCAAGCTAAATATTACCAGTTCTCTCAATTAGACTGTTATCTCCTCAAAAGCCTTAGTGACATTTGAATCCCCAACTCCAACCTCTAAAATCTGTTCAATTGCTTAAAAATTAGTTGAATGGATGGCTGGGTGGATGGCTGGCTGAATAAAAGGAAGAATGGATGAATGTATTACAGAACCCAAGAAACTCCTCCTTAGAATATCTCTCCACTTTCCAAAGAGGAAACTATTTGCACCAGCTGCAAGATTGTCCCACTCTGAACTCAGAGAACATTCCAGGCTCAGTGGGTATGTCTGGGTGTGGTGGGGGTTACTTAAGGAGCTCACCATCTCAGATTGCTTACAGCGAGTCTAGCTGAGTCTTCCTTTCCAGGAAGTAACAGGAGGTCTTAACTTCTCTGGATGCTCCACCTCACTCAAGCTCCTCCGCTGTCGTTTGGCCTCAGGTTCTTGCTGCTCATTTTCCTGGTGGCTCTTCTCTTTGGAGCTGTGCTCTTCTGCCTCCACTGCTGGCTGAAGAGACCCCGAATTAGTTCCCCAAGATGCACCATGGCCGTTTTTGCTGTTGGAGACTTGGATCCTGCTTATGGTGAGTTGTCTGTGGACTTCTGAACTTCCTCTCTGAAATTCTTGGGGTTTTGTGGTGAGTTGCAAAATTATGCTCTGAAAAGTGAATTTGTAAACTTAGAACAAGAGATGGCCTGATTGGAGGCAAAAAAATAATGTTTTGGGGATAGGGCCTAAGTGAGAAAACTTCAGAAGAAAGGAAACCCCAGAAGAAACAATGCATCTTGGGGAACTGACTCACAGTTGACCATGGGAAAAGAACCTAAATGCTTTGCTCTGAGGACAAATGGACAGAGAGGAGATACACAGCTTGGTAGGGTTTAAAGTGCAAAAGACCATCTCTGAACTTTAGGTTATCAGTCTATCCTGCCCTGTGTTCATAGCCTCATTTCCTAAGTTCTCTATTCCTCACTTAATCCATCTGCAATAAAACTGAACACTTTCCAGATTTCCTGCTGTGAATGCAGAGTCTAAAATGGTTGGAATTGGGCTGGGGCAGGGGGAAAGAAGGATATGGGGTGTCAGTACTCATGTGCTGTCTCCCCACAAACACTGGCAGCATCCTGATCATGCCTACTACCAACTCCCCCACCCCCCCCCAAAAAAAAACTGTGTCCCGCCAGTCGTTTTCCAGTTTGATTAAGGAGATAAGACATGGAGGAAAATGAGGTCTTGCTTATTTGTCACTGCCAGCCTTATCTAGAATTAGAAGAAAACATCGTTTACTGATTTCTGGGCTACCATAACTGATGACTTATTTCTTGTTATGCATTGTCCTCATCCAGAGACCATGATTATGAGATTTCTCCCACTAAGGTACTACCTTATACACCAGATTTGCTTCAAGTGTGCTTGGTAGAGACCAACAGCTCTCCTTCAGAGGCATAACTCTTCATCAAGATAGGGCAGCATGAGATTTTCAGTTAGTGGGTCAGGGTATGTCCTGGGGAAAACCAAACAGCTAATGTTTTTAAATGGGATAAAAATGCCACTGCCCCCACCCCACCCCCCAAGTTTTTTAACATCAAAACTCAGTACTCTGAGATTTAGTGATTATATTTACTTTGGCTTTTTTTTTTTTTTTCCTCCAAAAATTGTTATTTGACAAGGAAAAGACACTGTCAATTTGGGGATTAGTTACTTTGGATAGGATAATTACAGTCTCCATTGAAAATAGAGCCTTTCTCCTAAAAACAACACTACTTTTCACTGAGAATACAGGGAGAATAGGGTCACTGACTTTCTAATAAAATGTTAAAGGGGTCAATGTAGTAACTTTGTCTTATTTTTCTTTATTTAACTAGAGGTAGTTAATAATAAGGTTGTTTCTTCAAATTGGCTTGAGTTTCCAAAGCAGAGAATCCATCCTGGTCTTGTTAACCCTTCTCTCTCCCCGAGAAAGACTCCTTTACTACCCTACCTCGAATCTTAAAAATATTCTGTTTTTAATTTTAGGTATATTATTAAATTAACAGGTTTACACTATTACACTTCTATTTTATCTTTTGTTTTTATATTTCCTAATGATGCTTTACACATATGCTATTGAACTTGCTTGAACAGGTATGAGTGTGAGATGGGTCAAAGCTGACATATCATTTCAATAATCTGAATGTAACAGCACTGAGTGCAGGGCCTTAGAATCACATGCTTTATATTACCCTGAAGTTATCATGGACAGGATAAAAAGACCTTGGGAGAAAAAAAAGTTAAGACAAAGAAAATTATGTATATACAGCACAACTACTAAGTGCTAGGCACTACGTTAGAAGCTTCTCAGATATTATCTCTAATTCCTAAATACCAACTCTGTAAAGTAGGATTATCTCTCTTAGAAGATGTTATCTACTTCCCTCCCTCTGCTGTAAATGTACATTTTTCTTTGTTGCAATTTTTGTTTTTTGCAACTAATCTGAACTGTTCAGAATTGGAGGTAGGAAGCCAGTGAAATTTCGGGGCTGGGAATCTCTAGTCTAGCCAACTCATCGCTGGACACTGAAAAAACTCTCATGTACTGAATGCCCATGCATTTCCACAGGGTAATTCCTTGCTGATAGGGAGTGGTCCCCAGAATCCTACATCCCTTCCTCATTGGATCCTTTCATCTCCAATCACATAGTACAGCTTCCGGGTCTTATTTGGCTCAAGAAACATTTGTACTCTTCTCCAGCTTAAGGTGTATTACAAAACTCTCTTCTACTGACTTTCATGTTGGACACCAACAACTGGGCTGGGAGTTAAGCCATTCTGTTCTACAGCACATCCCCTGTCACTTCCGGAATGGTCAGGAGTCTGTGCAGGCGGGAACAGGATGAATTAAAGGGGTGCCAATCAACATTTGATCTAGCTCTTCCCTTTGAAGCTGTGCCTCTAGGCATTCCTGTTTCTCTTCCCCAACACTAGATAGAAAAGAGTGAATTTAGCAAAGGACATTCTCTGTGATCTCTAATTATCTCTTCTTAACTAGTAACTTCTGGAAGTAAATTCCAGAGAGTCAATATTTTAATACAGTCTGAAACCCAGATCCACACTGCATTTCCTTTGCCCATTGGATCCTCATTATACCTTCACTTCTCCAAACAAATGATTTCTACCTCAATATGTCTATAAGTGGGATCTCTCTGAAAGGGAAGTTAGAAAACCATTTCAGGATTTTTTTGTTGCTACAGAGGGAGGTGAGGGCCTACATCACAGCCTCTACCTCAACAGCAACCACAGCTTGGAGTCGAGTCTAGCTACCATGCATCCATACTGCAGCTTATGGGCTGAACTTCCGAGTCCTCCTCACAGCCACTATTCAGAAGGAGTAGTGGAAAATAAGAAAGCATTGGAATGACACTGACAACATATTAGAATGTGAAGTTTCTGAACTTCCTGCCACATCAGGAGCACAAAGGGGAAGCAAGGACATTCTTGCCTGAGTACAGAATGTGGAGACTGGGTTATTTAAAATGATTTAATAGAGTGACTAGATTTGATATATTAACCTTGGATTCCTCCTAGACCTTTATTTTATTTCTTCAAAACTATTTTGCTCTATTACTACTCTTTGCTGAATATATTAATTGAAATTACTCTGCTCTTTTGACCTTTGGACCAGCAGTTTGACTCTCAGGATCCCACAAAAGCTACCTTTGACTGAGAAGAGGCAAGAGGAGAATATTGACTAAAAATCAGAGGCTGGAGTCAAGTGAAAATTTATCTCTATAGCAATTCCTGATAATATACCATAGCTCAGCTTTCCAATTATCTTGATTAGAAATAATAAAGTTAAAAAAGAAAACACTTGGCTTGGGATCCTTATAAAAGATGTTCCAAGAAGGCATGGGCAGCACAGCCCATCTCAATATATGTTAAAGATTTTCTGTCTGGGAATGGTCCTTGGAATCTCAGCCAAGCACCCCAGGCCCCAGTAGCTCTCCTGGACCAATGATCACACCTTTTCACAATCTTCTGCTGATATGGTACCCAGACAGTTGGGTCTTTCTTCCTCTCTCACAGGATCCAGACTCCTAGATGGCAGATCCTGGAGGGGCTTCTCTAAAGTCATTGTGTTTAGTAGAGAGAACCTGGCACTTTTTGGGCTTGACCACCACCTTCCATGTCCATAACATGTAATAATGGAACTCTTTACCCACCAGAAAGGGATCAGTAATCCCTCTGATACCCACCTTGGAGGATAGGGAGAAGGAGGAGACATTGCCACAAAAGGAGGAGGAGGAGGAAGAAGAGGAAGAGGAGGAGAAAGAGGAGCAGGAGGAGCAGGAGTAGAAGGAGGAGCAGAAATAGGCCAAGAAGGAAAAAGGGAAAGGGAAAGAAAAGTAACTTAGATTTGGAGATATTTTAAGGACTAAAATTAAAACCTATTTTTTTTCATACAAGCCCTAAAATCATCTTGTTTTTTCTGCTTCAGGCCCACCTGCTGTTCCTGAACAGCCACAGCATCTCATAGACACTCCCTTCTTCCTTTATCAATATACTCCCCCTACACACACACACACACACACACACACACACACACGGCTTCTGTATCCAGTTCTCCTGCACATCCCTCTGCTACAATACCAGAAGGAATCCATTCAGTGCCCTAAGATCTTCTTGAATGGGACCATCCATGAAGCAGTCTCTGAGACCTTGTTCCCTTCTCTTAACCATCAGAGTCTACAGGGTTTCACAATTCTAGTAATATTTGGGTGTTTTCTCCAGCACCTGTGTTATGGGTAAAAATGATTTATGGATTCAAGCTTCCTTATTTCATATATTATGTATTTTAATGATGCCACTGGAATCCCTCCTATTTGACAATTCAACAGAAAACTCAGGAGCTTTGCAATCATTTTTCTTTCCTCAACTATGGAAATGGAGATTAAGAACACACATCGAGCCACAGAAAGTGATTTTTTTAAGGAATATACTGAAGTTTTTAGTAAAGGGGAGGGGGGAAGAGGAAGAGTAAGTCATTAAAATTCTTGTGAAAACATCTGTATTCCAAATCTTTATTGTTTGTGACCACTTCATAAGACCAACAACTATGACGTAAGATGAAATAGGAAGAAAATAGTAGTGATTTTAAAAAGAAGAAAAAGAAAATAATTTGGGTTTGTTAGGTTAACTGTTTTGTTAGTTTTTTTAAAACATGTGTTTAAAAATAAGTACTCTCAAAGGAGTGTTAAAATTTATTAAAAACAAAGTTTTTTTAATTCATTGAAAATAAGGTTGTTAATAAAAGCCCGTACTTACGAGGAAGTAAGACATTTCAAGATGATGAAGGGAAAGAAGTCTGGGGTTTGGCAAGTGAGAGCAGGACAAGAGGACTTGAAGCTGAAATACAATCTAGTGTTCATTAGTAAAAAGAGAATGTGAGATATAGAGGAAGAACCCATGACTGTTTGTCCATATATACATTTTTTAATAATAAGTTTCTGTAAAATCAACATCGGAGTCCTTTACCTTACATTCTAAGTGGTCTGTGGATAGGAGCTGGTTCCTTTCAGCCCTGACAGGGCAGCAGGCAAGTCCCAGGCCTTTCCTGAGGAGCACGGGAGGTAAGAGCCAGGCGGCAACACTCCTCCTGGAGCACTTATCTGGTTTAGCTTGTCCTCAGGGTTGATTTCCCCGAGAAGGCTGCCTTTCAACTAACCAATCTCTCTGACCCTATTTCCTCTTCAATTTCAGAGATAATCTTTCCTTTTTCTTATTTCAGAGCAAATAGAAATACTGGTCTTCAGGCAGTGATTAAATGTGGGTGCTTGGAGCTGGGGTAAGGAAGGAAAGCTGGAGAGAGAGAGACAAGAAACAGGACCATAGAAAACTCCCCCTTTCTCCTTCCAGCTCTCCCTAGATTCTGTATTTTATTTTAGGATCCTTCTGAAATGTCACTTCCCCATGTTTCATATTCTACATGTAAATATTCTGTGACTTATTTTAGGTAAGAGAAGACACACGCTTTCATGAAAAGGCGTGACAATAGTAATGGCTCACATTTATTGAAACTTTGCCATGAACCATGCCCTGTATTAACATGTGACATCCCTGATCTCATTTAATCTTCCCTACAACTCTATGAGGACTTCATTCCATGTAACACTCTAAAGATGAGGAAGCAAAGGTACTTAGAGATCAAGCAATTTGCCCACACACTGAATTCCTTAGCCGCTCCCATATGAGAAAAAGGGGATGTTGAAAGAAAGAAGGGGAAAGAGAAGAGAGAGGCAGAAGGGCATATTAAAATAAGCCACGTTCATTGGAGTGGTTCCTAATGATGTGGAAAATCTGAATTCTGACTATAAAAATAGCAGCAAGTGTGTTGGTATCACTAAATTAAACAATAAACACTAAAATCTTCACCAAGAACTCTGCCAAAACTATAGGATTTTTGCAGGCATTTTTACTGAGTTGTCTCAGATTCTTAATTTGTCAAAAGATAAAAATAATCCTGCCTCCCCTAATCACATGATATTGTAGGCAAAAATGCTTTGAAAACTGATATATCTTCAATTTTATTAAAGCTTTCTGTGCCGAGAATATTGACTTAGTTATGTTGATCAAATTAATGCCTTCTGGTTTTCATAACAAGTTGGAGAGCAATACACAAATTTGTAGCAAGAAGATAAAAATAAAACTTTCCTACAACAGAGAGCAATTGTCAATATCCTATTGCCTGGAGCACAATATCAATTAATGGCAGAGTCTGAATTTGAACTAGTACAAATAATAAATGTGCCCAGTCAATGTGGTTGGCTACTCCAGGCAGAGAGATAGCTAAGCTACCATTGACTTTCTGTTGCATATACCAGTAAAACGTTCACCAGGAGAATGCTCAATGTTCAGTATAAGTATCCACAATGGAGGAAATTATTGAGGCAAGTACACTTTACCAAAGCTAACTCTGTTTCTTCAAGTCCCATTGACTTAGCTGAATGACTTAATTACTTACAGCCTAAACTTCCTAAAGGCTAAAAGCTCTAGCTCCAAGGTATTTTTCTTTTAATAATTTCTGCATTATAATATTAATAATGATAGTGATTAAATCATTATTAAAGTAGGAAAGATTGGGATATACTATTGTAGCTAAGAGAAAATGCATGCATATTCCTAACATAGTAAGGAACATAAGGAATTCCATAGTAAGGAATGCCTGATATATAGTAATAACAATAATAATTAACCTTTAATGAGCGATAGGTGTGCCAGACTTTGTTCTGAGCACTTTACACTCATTTAGACTTGCTTCTGTAGACTAAACACCATCATTATCCTTGTTGTGCCTAAGAGAAAATTGAGGTACAGAAATATTATGTAATAGCCTATGAATAGGTTATTCAATTAAATAAATAATAACTCCCCAAGCAAAATGCTGAAGCAGGAAGTAAGACATACTCTAAATATGGCCCTATTCTTCTCATATAGTATTATTTGAATTCTTATGCTTTTGCTCTGAGAACGAGAGGGGGAAAAAATAAGAGATATACACAGTGTATGAAAATCCATGATCCTAAATTAACATTACCGACTCCAAAGCAATCGTTTTGTATAATCTATATATGGATTCCGACAATGCAGCTATTCCCTAATATGTGTGTAAATACACTTTGAATTCTTTAGATAATTGTAGCATGTTCTTTGGTATCTCCTCAATGGTGTCAAATCTTAACACTTTAAAGCAAAGGTCAGCAAACCTTTTCTATAAAGGGCCAGATAGTACATATTTTTGGCTTGGTAAAGCATAAACTCTCTATGAGGACTCTCACCTGGGCCCTTGTAGTGCAAAAGTACCTCTAGCCAATATGTAAATAAATGGGTGTGACTGCTCCACTAAAACTTAATTTGCAAAGACATAGGCTGGATTTAGTTCAAGGGCTTTGTTTGCCTTCTTTAAAGGTAAATTCATGGTTGTTGCTATTGTTTGGGGAAGAAGCAATCAAAATCACTCAAAGGAGTCGCAGCGGGGCCGTCTTCAGCGGGCGGGCTCGACCTGCGTAGCCCTCACCCGCGCCCCTCGCCCCTCGCCCGGCCCCATGGCGCCGCGGCTGCTGGGGCCCCTGGTGCTGGCGCTGGGTGGCGCCGCGGCCCTGCTCGGCTCGGTGCTCTTCATCCTCTGGAAGGCCTACTGCAGCGACGGCCGGGAGCGGCGCTGGGACCAGGGCGAGGCCTGGTGGGGCGCGGAGCCTGCCCGCCTCCCGGAGTGGGACGGGTGGGACTTGGCGGCAGCCAGAGCCTGCACTTCTACTGGAAGGAGTTTGTGAATGAAGTGGACATGTTCGTGGTGGACTCACCTGACCGCCTGCGGTTGCCATGAGCCCAACGGGATCTGCACAAGCTGCTGGATAAAGATCCCGACCTGCCTGTTGTCCTCGTGGCCAACAAACAGGACCTGAATGGGGCCATGAGCCTGGTGGAGCTGCAGCAGGAACTGGGCCCGCAGGCTGTTGACAGCTAGCGGGAGGTCTTCCTTCTGGCCGCTAGCATTGCTCCTGCAGGACCTGTCTTTGGTGATCCCAGCACAGTGCACATCTGGAGGCTGCTTTTGGAGCTTCTCTCCTAGGCTGGAACCCAGCTGTCCACCACCCAGGCCTGAAGACCACAGTCGGCTGCTCCTGCTTCTTCATCACCAGCCTGGGCTAGGGCAGGACCAAGAAACTGCACAGAAGCCTTCCTGGTGAAGTCACTGAGGCTCAAGCAGGGAGGTGGGTAAGGCAGAGGGTTGGAGAGTTGTGTCTGGCCCATGCACGGCTGGAATGGGGGTCCCCTTTCCCCAGTGAAGACACCCCCTTCTCTTACCTGCACAGTGAGATGCTCCGTGGGCTCGTTCTCCCCCACTGTAGGTCGCAATAGTTGATGGACCAGTGGAGGTATCAGAAGCACCCCAGGAGCCTCAAAGTCTCCCAGTCAAACCTGTTCCCTCCTGGTGACGTGTGCCCTTCTCACTTGGGCAGATTCTGGGCAGTCCCCAGTGAGCCCATGCCTCCCAGCCCTGCCTTGTGCTCCAGCCCCAGCTCTGCCTAACTCGCTTGTGGCCTTGTGCAGTCTCTTTACCCCTGTACCCTGGGCTATCATTTATAAAGGGAGGTGATTTCCACAGTCTTTTCTTTTGGAGATGCGTTTCCCAGCCCTGGAGATAAGTGCCAGAACAAACCTAGAGATCCTAGCAAGGAGCTCTCTGAAGACCTCCCTGCTTCTCCCTGTGCCAAGGTCTGGCCTGCCAGCCTCTCTTAGCAACAGAATAAGTGTTATTTACCACCAGTGAGAAAAATCGAAGGTCGGTTTTCTTTCCTAATCTGAAGACAGAAGCTGCTCTCAGATTAGCAGCTCTTTCACTAACTGTGCCCATGCCCATGTTTACATAAGTCTGGGGAAGGAAGGAGTCTGTGTCCTGGGGAAGAAGACTGTCTGAGGGAGCTGGACGTCAGCCTCAGAACTGCTTTTTATTTATTTATTTATAAAAGGAACAGGCCAGAGTTTGAGGCTCTGTTTCTAGGTGCTGTTATCAAATCTCGAATGATGGTCATGGAAATTTTGGAAGAGGAAAATAGCTGGACTCATGAATGACAATGACAACTTACAGATGTCAATGGAGACAGCTGTAGATTGCCTCACCACCCCCTTTGAGTTTATAGTTGAAATCGTAGTACTTCACATTGACTGACAGTGAACTTCAACTTCATCACTTGGCAGGGTAGGTTGAAAGGATGCAAACCTTTTCTGTTCAGGTAACAATGACCGGGAGAGGAAATTTCCATCATGTGAATCCAGGTAAAAAGAAAAAAGCCTTTGGACTGGGAATGAGCAGACCAGCCCACTGGGGGGCCTTATGTACACCACAGAATTTCTGGGGTTCTCTCCAATATACATTCCAAGATTCTCCTGTACCTCGGTGACCAGCCAGTATGGGTGCCATCTCTATATTGACACTCTCTTCAGTGCAAGCAAAGGGAAGGAGGCTTTGTTTGCCACAGGCCAATGAATAATCAGCAACCACAGATGGAAATTTTTTTCTTAGAGGAAACGTCTAATTCAGTTTGTTTTTTAATTGAGAATAGGGATTATGTGCCTTTGCTTCATTTGACATGTACTCGGTATGCTTTAGTTCCGTACTCTGGCCAGGGCACTGGGAGGGAGGGAGGGAGGTGGGTGGGGAGCTCCGGAAGTAAGAAGTAAGCTTGAGAATTGGAAGACTGCCCTGCGGTGCTCTTGGGCTGTGGTTGTATCAGAATAGAATCACTGCGGCATTAGGAAATGATTTGTCTGCTTTTACTGACGAATTTTAAGGAATGACTTTGACACTTTGCTGGCAGCTTTTCATTTTGTCATTGCAAAGATGAGACACTTCACTACTTTGTTGACTCCACCTTGTTTCCATTTACCTTTGGAACCAGCATTGATTGAGGGAGTCTCTTTTCTCCTAATTAAGACCTGCCTTTGGTCTCATGAATAGCATTCTTAAGTCGTTGGTGGCGGGGAGGGAACCTTGAGGAATGAAGAGTTTAACTATGTCAAAAAAAAAAAAAAAAAAAAAAAAATCATTCAAAGGCAAGTGTAGAGAGGCGGGGCAAGATGGCAGACTGGTGAGCTGTATGTTTTAGTTACTCCTCCAGGAAAGTAGGTAAAAAGCCAGGAACTGCGTGGACTGGACACCACAGAGCAATCTGTCTTTGGGCATACTTCATACAACACTCATGAAAACGTGGAACTGCTGAGATCAGCGAAATCTGTAAGTTTTTGCGGCCAGGGGACCCGCGCCCCTCCCTGCCAGGCTCAGTCCCGGGGGAGGAGGGGCTGTCAGCTCCAGGAAGGAGAAGGGAGAATTGCAGTGGCTGCTCTTATCGGAAACTCATTCTACTGATTCAAACTCCAACCATAGATAGACTGAGGCCAGACACCAGAGACTCTGAGAGCAGCCAGCCCAGCAGAGAGGAGACGGGCATAGAAGGAAAACAACACGAGAAGCTCCAAAGTAAAAGCAGAGGATTTTGGAGTTCTGGTGAACACAGAAAGGGGAAGGGCGGAGATCAGGCCTTGAGGCGCATATGCAAATCCCGAAGCAAGGCTGATCTCTCTGCCCTGGGCACCTTTCCTTAATGGCCCTGGTTGCTTTGTCTATTAGCATTTCAATAACCCATTAGATCTCTGAGGAGGGCCGTTTTTTTTTTTTTTTTTTTTTTTTTTAAATCCTTTTTGCTTTTTCTAAAACAATTACTCTAAGAAGCTCAATACAGAAAGCTTCAAAGAATTGCAATTTGGGCACGTCAAGTCAAGAGCAGAACTAAGAGAGCTCTGAGACAAAAGGCAATAATCCAGTGGCTGAGAAAATTCACTAAACAACACAACTTCCCAAGAAAAGGGGGGTGTCCGCTCACAGCCACCATCCTGGTGGACAGGAAACACTCCTGCCCATCGCCAGCCCCATAGCCCAGAGCTGCCCCAGACAACCCAGTGTGACGGAAGTGCTTCAAATAACAGGCACACACCACAAAAACTGGGCGTGGACATTAGCCTTCCCTGCAACCTCAGCTGAATGTCCCAGAGCTGGGAAGGGGGAGCAGTGTGAATTAACAGAGCCCCATTCAGCCATCATTTGAGCAGACTGGGAGCCTCCCAACACAGCCCAGCAGCCCAGAACTGCCCTGGGGGGACGGCACTCACCTGTGACATAGCACAGTCATCCCTCAACAGAGGACCCGGGGTGCACAGCCTGGAAGAGGGGCCCACTTGCAAGTCTCAGGAGCCATACGCCAATACCAAAGACTTGTGGGTCAGTGGCAGAGACAAACTGTGGCAGGACTGAACTGAAGGATTAGACTATTGCAGTAGCTTTAAAACTCTAGGATCATCAGGGAGATTTGATTGTTAGGGCCACCCCCCCTCCCCGACTGCCCAGAAACACGCCCCACATACAGGGCAGGCAACACCAACTACACACGCAAGCTTGGGACACCAATTGGGCCCCACAAGACTCACTCCCCCACTCACCAAAAAGGCTAAGCAGGGGAGATCGGGCTTGTGGAGAACAGGTGGCTCGTGGACGCCACCTGCTGGTTAGTTAGAGAAAGTGTACTTCACGAAGCTGTAGATCTGATAAATTAGAGATAAGGACTTCAACTGGTCTACAAACCCTAAAAGAACCCTATCAAGGTCAGCAAATGCCACGAGGCCAAAAACAACAGAAAATTATAAAGCATATGAAAAAACCAGACGATATGGATAACCCAAGCCCAAGCACCCAAATCAAAAGACCAGAAGAGACACACCTAGAGCAGCTACTCAAAGAACTAAAGATGAACAATGAGACCCTAGTACGGGATATGAAGGAAATCAAGAAGACCCTAGAAGAGCATAAAGAAGACATTGCAAGACTAAATAAAAAAATGGATGATCTTATGGAAATTAAAGAAACTGTTGACCAAATTAAAAAGATTCTGGACACTCATAGTACAAGACTAGAGGAAGTTGAACAACGAATCAGTGACCTGGAAGATGACAGAATGGAAAATGAAAGCATAAAAGAAAGAATGGGGAAAAAAATTGAAAAACTCGAAATGGACCTCAGGGATATGATAGATAATATGAAACGTCCGAATATAAGACTCATTGGTGTCCCAGAAGGGGAAGAAAAGGGTAAAGGTCTAGGAAGAGTATTCAAAGAAATTGTTGGGGAAAACTTCCCAAATCTTCTAAACAACATAAATACACAAATCATAAATGCTCAGCGAACTCCAAATAGAATAAATCCAAAAAAACCCACTCCGAGACATATACTGATCACACTGTCAAACACAGAAGAGAAGGAGCAAGTTCTGAAAGCAGCAAGAGAAAAGCAATTCACCACATACAAAGGAAACAGCATAAGACTAAGTAGTGACTACTCAGCAGCCACCATGGAGGCGAGAAGGCAGTGGCACGATATATTTAAAATTCTGAGTGAGAAAAATTTCCAGCCAAGAATACTTTATCCAGCGAAGCTTTCCTTCAAATTTGAGTGAGAGCTTAAATTTTTCACAGACAAACAAATGCTGAGAGAATTTGCTAACAAGAGACCTGCCCTACTGGAGATACTAAAGGGAGCCCTACAGACAGAGAAACAAAGACAGGACAGAGAGACTTGGAGAAAGGTTCAGTACTAAAGAGATTCGGTATGGGTACAATAAAGGATATTAATAGAGAGAGGGAAAAATATGGCAAACATAAACCAAAGGATAAGATGGCCGATTCAAGAAATGCCTTCATGGTTATAACGTTGAATGTAAATGGATTAAACTCCCCAATTAAAAGATATAGATTCGCAGAATGGATCAAAAAAAATGAACCATCAATATGTTGCATACAAGAGACTCATCTTAGACACAGGGACACAAAGAAACTGAAAGTGAAAGGATGGAAAAAAATATTTCATGCAAGCTACAGCCAAAAGAAAGCAGGTGTAGCAATATTAATCTCAGATAAAATAGACTTCAAATGCAGGGATGTTTTGAGAGACAAAGAAGGCCACTACATACTAATAAAAGGGGCAATTCAGCAAGAAGAAATAACAATTGTAAATGTCTATGCACCCAATCAAGGTGCCACAAATACATGAGAGAAACACTGGCAAAACTAAAGGAAGCAATTGATGTTTCCACAATAATTGTGGGAGACTTCAACACATCACTCTCTCCTATAGATAGATCAACCAGACAGAAGACCAATAAGGAAATTGAAAACCTAAACAATCTGATAAATGAATTAGATTTAACAGACATATACAGGACATTACATCCCAAATCACCAGGATACACATACTTTTCTAGTGCTCATGGAACTTTCTCCAGAATAGATCATATGCTGGGACATAAAACAAGCCTCAATAAATTTAAAAAGATTGAAATTATTCAAAGCACATTCTCTGACCACAATGGAATACAATTAGAAGTCAATAACCATCAGAGACTTAGAAAATTCACAAATACCTGGAGGTTAAACAACACACTCCTAAACAATCAGTGGGTTAAAGAAGAAATAGCAAGAGAAATTGCTAAATATATAGAGACGAATGAAAATGAGAACACAACATACCAAAACCTATGGGATGCAGCAAAAGCAGTGCTAAGGGGGAAATTTATAGAACTAAATGCATATATTAAAAAGGAAGAAAGAGCCAAAATCAAAGAACTAATGGATCAACTGAAGAAGCTAGAAAATGAACAGCAAACCAATCCTAAACCAAGTACAAGAAAAGAAATAACAAGGATTAAAGCAGAAATAAATGACATAGAGAACAAAAAAACAATAGAGAGGATAAATATCACCAAAAGTTGGTTCTTTGAGAAGATCAACAAGATTGACAAGCCCCTAGCTAGACTGACAAAATCAAAAAGAGAGAAGACCCATATAAACAAAATAATGAATGAAAAAGGTGACATAACTGCAGATCCTGAAGAAATTAAAAAAATTATAAGAGGATATTATGAACAACTGTATGGCAACAAACTGGATAATGTAGAAGAAATGGACAATTTCCTGGAAACATATGAACAACCTAGACTGACCAGAGAAGAAATAGAAGACCTCAACCAACCCATCACAAGCAAAGAGATCCAATCAGTCATCAAAAATCTTCCCACAAATAAATGCCCAGGGCCAGATGGCTTCACAGGGGAATTCTACCAAACTTTCCAGAAAGAACTGACACCAATCTTACTCAAACTCTTTCAAAACATTGAAAAAAATGGAACACTACCTAACTCATTTTATGAAGCTAACATCAATCTAATACCAAAACCAGGCAAAGATGCTACAAAAAAGGAAAACTACCGGCCAATCTCCCTAATGAATACAGATGCAAAAATCCTCAACAAAATACTTGCAAATCGAATCCAAAGACACATTAAAAAAATCATACACCATGACCAAGTGGGGTTCATTCCAGGCATGCAAGGATGGTTCAACATAAGAAAAACAATCAATGTATTACAACACATTAAAAACTCGAAAGGGAAAAATCAATTGATCATCTCAATAGATGCTGAAAAAGCATTTGACAAAATCCAACATCCCTTTTTGATAAAAATACTTCAAAATGTAGGAATTGAAGGAAACTTCCTCAACATGATAAAGAGCATATATGAAAAACCCACAGCCAGCATAGTACTCAATGGTGAGAGACTGAAAGCCTTCCCTCTAAGATCAGGAACAAGACAAGGATGCCCGCTGTCACCACTGTTATTCAACATTGTGCTGGAAGTGCTAGCCAGGGCAATCCGGCAAGACAAAGAAATAAAAGGCATCCAAATTGGAAAAGAAGAAGTAAAACTGTCATTGTTTGCAGATGATATGATCTTATATCTAGAAAACCCTGAGAAATCGACGATACACCTACTAGAGCTAATAAAAAAATTTAGCAAAGTAGCAGGATACAAGATTAATGCACATAAGTCAGTAATGTTTCTATATGCTAGAAATGAACAAACTGAAGAGACACTCAAGAAAAAGATACCATTTTCAATAGCAACTAAAAAAATCAAGTACCTAGGAATAAACTTAACCAAAGATGTAAAAGACCTATACAAAGAAAACTACATAACTCTACTAAAATAAATAGAAGGGGACCTTAAAAGATGGAAAAATATTCCATGTTCGTGGATAGGAAGGCTAAATGTCATTAAGATGTCAATTCTACCCAAACTCATCTACAGATTCAATGCAATCCCAATCAAAATTCCAACAACCTACTTTGCAGACTTGGAAAAGCTAGTTATCAAATTTATTTGGAAAGGGAAGATGCCTCGAATTGCTAAAGACACTCTAAAAAAGAAAAACGAAGTGGGAGGACTTACACTCCCTGACTTTGAAGCTTATTATAAAGCCACAGTTGCCAAAACAGCATGGTACTGGCACAAAGATAGACATATAGATCAATGGAATCGAATTGAGAATTCAGAGATAGACCCTCAGATCTATGGCCGACTGATCTTTGATAAGGCCCCCAAAGTCACCGAACTGAGCCATAATGGTCTTTTCAACAAATGGGGCTGGGAGAGTTGGATATCCATATCCAAAAGAATGAAAGAGGACCCCTACCTCACCCCCTACACAAAAATTAACTCAAAATGGACCAAAGATCTCAATATAAAAGAAAGTACCATAAAACTCCTAGAAGATAATGTAGGAAAACATCTTCAAGACCTTGTATTAGGAGGCCACTTCCTAGACTTTACACCCAAAGCACAAGCAACAAAAGAGAAAATAGATAAATGGGAACTCCTCAAGCTTAGAAGTTTCTGCACCTCAAAGGAATTTCTCAAAAAGGTAAAGAGGCAGCCAACTCAATGGGAAAAAATTTTTGGAAACCATGTATCTGACAAAAGACTGATATCTTGCATATACAAAGAAATCCTACAACTCAATGACAATAGTACAGACAGCCCAATTATAAAATGGGCAAAAGATATGAAAAGACAGTTCTCTGAAGAGGAAATACAAATGGCCAAGAAACACATGAAAAAATGTTCAGCTTCACTAGCTATTAGAGAGATGCAAATTAAGACCACAATGAGATACCATCTAACACCGGTTAGAATGGCTGCCATTAAACAAACAGGAAACTACAAATGCTGGAGGGGATGTGGAGAAATTGGAACTCTTATTCATTGTTGGTGGGACTGTATAATGGTTCAGCCACTCTGGAAGTCAGTCTGGCAGTTCCTTAGAAAACTAGATATAGAGCTACCATTCGATCCAGCGATTGCACTCCTCGGTATATACCCGGAAGATCGGAAAGCAGTGACACGAACAGATATCTGCACGCCAATGTTCATAGCAGCATTATTCACAATTGCCAAGAGATGGAAACAACCCAAATGTCCTTCAACAGATGAGTGGATAAATAAAATGTGGTATATACACACGATGGAATACTACGCGGCAGTAAGAAGGAACGATCTGGTGAAACATATGACAACATGGATGAACCTTGAAGACATAATGCTGAGCGAAATAAGCCAGGCACAAAAAGAGAAATATTATATGCTACCACTAATGTGAACTTTGAAAAATGTAAAACAAATGGTTTATAATGTAGAATGTAGGGGAACTAGCAGTAGAGAGCAATTAAGGAAGGGGGAACAATAATCCAAGAAGAACAGATAAGCTATTTAACGTTCTGGGGATGCCCAGAAATGACTATGGTCTGTTAATTTCTGATGGTTGTAGTAGGAACAAGTTCACTGAAATGTTGCTATATTATGTAACTTTCTTGGGGTAAAGTAGGAACATGTTGGAAGTTAAGCAGTTATCTTAGGTTAGTTGTCTTTTTCTTACTCCCTTGCTATGGTCTCTTTGAAATGCTCTTTTATTGTATGTTTGTTTTCTTTTTAACTTTTTTTTCATACAGGTGATTTGAAAAAAAGAAGGGAAAGTTAAAAAAAAAAAAAAAAAAGAAAAGAAAAAAAGACAAACAAGGGAAAAAAAAAAAAAAAAAAGTTGTAGTGCCCCCTTGAGGAGCCTGTGGAGAATGCAGGGGTATTCGCCTACCCCACCTCCATGGTTGCTAACATGACCACAGACATAGGGGACTGGTGGTTTGATGGGTTGAGCCCTCTACCATAAGTTTTACCCTTGGGAAGACGGTTGCTGCAAAGGAGAGGTTAGGACTCCCTGTATTTGTGCCTAAGAGTCTCCTCCTGAATGCCTCTTTGTTGCTCAGATGTGGCCCTCTCTCTCTGGCTAAGCCAACTTGAAAGGTGAAATCACTGCCCTCCCCCTACGTGGGATCAGACACCCAGGGGAGTGAATCTCCCTGGCAATGTGGAATATGACTCCCAGGGAGGAATGTAGACCTGGCACTGTGGGACGGAGAACATCTTCTTGACCAAAAGGGGGATGTGAAAGGAAATGAAATAAGCTTCAGTGGCAGAGAGATTCCAAAAGGAGCCGAGAGGTCACTCTGGTGGGCACTCTTATGCACACTTTAGACAACCCTTTTTAGGTTCTAAAGAATTGGGGTAGCTGGTGGTGGATACCTGAAAACTATCAAACTACAACCCAGAACCCATGAATCTCGAAGACAGTTGTATAAAAATGTAGCTTATGAGGGGTGACAATGGGATTGGGAAAGCCATAAGGACCAAACACCACTTTGTCTAGTTTATGGATGGATGTGTAGAAAAGTAGGGGAAGGAAACAAACAGACAAAGGTACCCAGTGTTCTTTTTTACTTCAATTGCTCTTTTTCACTCTAATTATTATTCTTGTTATTTTTGTGTGTGTGCTAATGAAGGTGTCAGGGATTGATTTAGGTGATGAATGTACAACTATGTAATGGTACTGTAAACAATCGAAAGTACAATTTGTTTTGTATGACTGCGTGGTATGTGAATATATCTCAATAAAATGATGATTAAAAAAAAAAAAAAAAAAAAAAAAAGGCAAGTGTAACTGAGAAATTAAGATTATGATTAGATATTTTCTTTCTATATTATAGAATAGGTAGAAGTTCATACTAGATTAATACTTGTCTCAGCCTTGTGTATACTTGTTTGAATCCATAGAAACCCTGAACTCCTTAAACTGGGAGACAGATTTTTGGGCAGATAGGCCAGCTGATCTCATGCTTCGTGCATAGCAATAAACTCTTTCTCTCTTTGAAACCCCTGTGTCATAGGGGCCCGTGCACACATAGCCCTCACTTAGGTGGGCTCCCAAAAAGAGCCAATGAAAAGTGCAGCTCATCAATTCCTTAAGAGCATAACCAGAGTGGGAAGGGCCCCTCCAAGTCCCTGTGAAACAAGGACTTCTCCTCCTTTGGAGAATGCCTGCACTCACCCGCTTCAAGCATGTACTTTCACTACACATTAAACTTTTTGGCTGTACACACTGATTAGTCATTCTTCGGCTATACACACTGACTAATGCTTGAATTCCTTCCTGCACTGAGTCAAGAACCCCCACAGCATCAGCAGTGGTCGAGGTCTTGATTTCTCTCAGAATTCCAGGGCTCTCCAGCATCAGTTATAAGATATTACTATTGATTTCCTGTGTGACTCAGAAACTGGCTTTTAAGGAAATATTAAGAGAAGATTTCTCAAAATGGTTTAGCTTTTGCATTAAGTGCATGGTCTTTCAAGGTGATCAGCTTGAGGAAGAAAATGCTTGTTTTGGATGTTTAATGTTTGTAGTGTGCATAATCTAGATATCAAGAACTTTTAATTCAAAGCATTTTTTTTTTAATTTCAGAATGCCTTTTCTTTACTGTGTGTGGATGTTTCAAATGCAAACTCTTCTTAATTTAACTTAACCATTTTTAATATTCTTTATAGTTGGAAAACTCTGTAATTGCTTTTATTACTTGCAGTTTGCAAATGTAAAGAATACAAGATGAATTTTAGAAGTGATATTTTAATGTTTCTAGCAGAACTTGCCTTTCCTATCATGGAGACATTGCCTGAAATGCCACTAGTTTTTACAGGAATCCTTTCTTCTCATGTACCAAAGAGGGTATTCCTTCTAGTTCCAGCTGCCAAATTGTAAATGTCTCACAATGGGTTAGTCAACAATGATATAATCAGTTCGTGTGAGCAGATTTTCTTGTAGTGACTAAATTACTACTGCAAAGAGCAAGACGGTTGTATATCTTTTCTCACAGGTGCGAATAATTTTCTGTTCCTTCAGTGATCCAAGAAATGCCAGATTTTGTCAGGCAGTTCATGTACTTCTGTTTTATGCTGACTAGAAAGATTACAAGTCTCTATCTTTCTCTTTCCAGGGATTGAAGCAGCTGTGAGTCCAACCGTTGGAATTCACCTTCAAATTCAAAACCCTGAACTGTATCATTTTCCATGTTTTGGAACTTTGGGTCTCCCACCTCCATATGAAGAAATTCATAAAATAAGCCAATTTTAGATCTGGATCATTAGTTGAAAGCGTTAGAAATATTTTAAATTCCAAAACATCAAATTTTAGAACAATTCTTCCATTTAGTTTGGAATTCCCAGGCATCAATTATTATAGTACAAAAAAGACAAAAGAGATAATGTAGGGAAAGAATTTCGATCATGGAGAGGTTTAGATCGTGAATTAATGGGCTCGATATTTTACTGCTATGTTGGAGCTTTTATGCTACACAGAAAAGTTAATGTTTCTTCATTATTATCCAAAAAGAAAGTAATTAGCTGCTAGGAGTAGCACTCCAGTACACTTTCTCTGACTTGATACCTCTATCTTAATTTGACCTCTCACCTCCTATGGAGTCAATAAAAATTATCATAATAAAACAAAGGCCCAAGCAGAGACTCAGGCATATCTAGATCTAGAACCAGAAATAGTCTATTCAAATTAGAGGGAGGGGAGAGGGTAGGAAGAAGGGAAGTTTGGAGTTGAAGAGAAAGATTACATGTCACAGCCCAAGGGGTGGAATGTCTCAACATGAATGGCAAGGAAGTGTACATAGACGCTGAAGGTGAATACTGAAGACTCAGGGACAAATGTAGTGTCGTTACAGGAAGGGGAAGGCCCCATTTTACTTGGGTAAATGAAGACTCCAGAACTTAATGGCCTTTCTCTGATGCTTTAAAGGCTTGATTTTTCTTGAAGTGCCCTTGGCAAAGCTATCAGTGTTCTCATTGAGGACTCTGACTGCAGAAGTAGCAATGAAGCATCCTCCAATGGCTTTTTGACAGTGATCATCAGCAAGCAGGACAGGAAAAGAAAAATCTGGCAGATGCCACACAGTTGTTCACTGACAAATTTGTTTAACAAAACAATTGACATCTGCACTTGGTTGTCTAATAAACATCTAAATTTAGTTTGAAAACCTGTATCCTAAACTTCTTGCCTCAAACTTGTTTTATCCAAAGCCTTCCCTGTTTCAGTTGATGACAACTACAACCTCTAGTTGCTCAGGCCAAAGAAACTGGAGTCATTCTTAAGTCCTCTCTTTGTGTTATATCACTCATCCAGTTTGTCAGGAAATCTTTTTGGCTCTACCTTCAAAACATGTCCAGATTCTAAAAAAATCCCTATCATAACTCTGGTATGAACCACTCACTGTCCGTTCTTGCCTGGATTCCTGAAATAGCACCAAACCTGGTCCATTTGCTCCTAACTTTGCCCTCATGTATTCTATATACAACATGGTAGTTGGAGTAATCTTTTCACCACTGTTGAAGGAGTTCTAAATTGACCTTCAGGCCCTGGATTATGCAATGTTTCCCAGCAAAAGAGGCACACAAGGTGAACACCCTACGCTGATGCAGTCAGATTTCAGGAATGAACAGCTTGGAGAACAAGACTTACAGGAAACAGGACAAGGAAAAGAGGCCTAAGCTCTGACCAATCAGTTTCAGACAAGTTTCCTTCTGTCTCCATGTTCCAATAAGCCTCTAGAACAGAACTCACCTTTGCTTTTTGGACTATAAATTCCTGATGTCCTCACTCTCTGATTGTTTTGGAACATCTGCTTTTACTTGGTGTTGCCCTATTTGGAAATTGTTGAACTGTTAATAAAGCTCTCTTCTTTCTATTTGCAGTAGTAGTTCTTTTGACACCACATAAGGAGGCTCATTTCCCTTTTCTAAACTCTAATGACTCTCTCCATCATTCTCAGGGAAAATGCCAAAGTCCTCACATGGCCTATAAGATCCACACCCTCTCAGAACTCCTCTCTTACTGCTCCCTCATCACTCATTTACTGCCGGCAAATAACTCTCAAACCTACTAGATACTGACCAATTCCCTTCTGCCCCTTAGGGCCTTAACATTTGCTCCCTTTTGCCTGGAATACTCTTCTCCCAGATATCAGAATTGTTTCACACACACACACACCCATGGCCTTTAAGTCTTTGTTCAAATGTCAACTTCGCTATGAAGCTCACCCTAACTTCCCCACTTAAAATTGCAACCTCTCCCAACCCTTACACTCCCCTCCTCCTTATCCCAGCTACTCTTTTTCTTTTGACATAGCACTTATCATTTTCTACTATACTACATAGCTGACTTCTATTTCTTGTCTAGTATTTGTCTTCTTTAGCTATATTTTAAGTCTATGAGAGGAGGGATCCTTGTTTTATTCATCGATTGACATCCTGTTTCAGTTTCCCAGCTGCCAAAACAAATACCATACAGTGGGTTGGCTTCAACAATGGGAATTTATTGGCTCACTCTCTGAAGACTAGAAGTCCAAATCAAGGTGCCATCTAGGTTTTCTTCCAGAAGACTGTGGTGTTCTGGGGATGGCTGCCGGTGATCTTTGGTCCCTGGCTTTTCTGTCACATGGCAATGCACATAGCAGCCTCTCCTGCCTTTTCTTTTTTCTTCCAGGTTCTGGTGGCTGCTTCCTCTGACTTTCTATCTCTATGGCCTTCCCTATCAGGTCTGTAGTCCTAGGATTAAGACCCATCCCGAGTCAGTTGGGTTGCACCCTAACTTAAGAAACCTAGTCAAATGTCCTAAAATCCTATTTATAAGAGTTCACACCTACAGGAATAGATTGAGTTTAAGAACATGTTTTTCTGAGTTACATAGCTTGAAACTACCACATACCCTAAATGTCTAAAGCAGTCTGGCACTTAGTAAGTACTCAAAAAAAATGTTGTAAGTAAGTAATGCTTCCTAGTTCTGGGAATTCCCAAACATAACTGGATGATAATTTGATGAGGAGGGAAGCCTTACAAAAGTTTGTAGTTAAGAACCAAGGAATCAGTAAGGGTAAAAGAGAAAGGAAAAAATAAATAAAATAAAATGTGGCATATAAAATCCAAACAACAAAATGGTAGATAATAGACATTACTTTGAGTGAATTAGCCAAAAAACAAAAGGATGGATACTGTATGGTCTCACTATTATGAACTAACATTGATGAGCAAACTTTGAGAGTTAAAGTTGAGAACAGGTTATCAAGAGACAGAAAAAGGTTAGCACTCGGGCATTTGATTCTGAAGGAGAATAGAAGGTTCCAACAGGATTGATTGAACAGATCCAGAAATGAAAAGCACAATACTGTGTGATGGTAGCACAATATTGTAAGAACACTGAACAAAGATGAGTGTGAGTATAGTTGAAAGAGGAAGGCTAGGGGCATGTATGACACCAGTAGGAAAGAAAGAAGATAAAGACTGGGATTGTATAACTTAGCAAAACCTAGAGTGATCGGTGATGGTGATTAAATTTATTTTCATGAGGAACAACGAATGTAAATATTGCAATGTGTTGAAAATTGGACAATATAGGGAGAAAAATACAACCAATGCAAAATAGTCTATAGTTAACAGTAACATTGTAAGATTCTTCTGTTAATTGTAACAAAGGCAATATACCAAAGCTAAATGTCTATAAGAGGGAGATAAAAAGGAGTGGTATGGGATTCTTGGTGGCAGTGGTGTTGTCTGACCTTTTTCATTGTATTTTATTTTATTTTTATTTTCCTTCTCTCTTTCATTTTTTTATTCTCCATTTTTCTTTTCCTCTTCCTCTTTATGAAATAAATGGAAACATCCTCATAAAGATTGTGGTGGTGAATGCATAATTATGTGATAATACCGGGAATCATTGATGGTTTACTTAGGATGGATTCTATGGTGTGTGAATAAAACCGTTTAGAAAATAAACAGAGGGATACAAGTGCTAGAGAAAATGTGGAGAGAGATATGTCCCTATTCCCTGCTGGTGGGGAACCACAGATGTTTATCTGGTGCAAAATCTATATTTCCTGTAGCACACTATATAATTTAACTTGTATGGTAAGTTTATTCAAACTCCATAATTACATGGAACATTGAATAGGAGGTGAGATCTGGTTGGTTTGTACAGATCAGCACGAAGTCCCAATACATCCAAGAGTAATTTGGGCAGAGAATAAAAAGTATTTGCAAAGCCCTCTTGAGGAACTGGGGGAAAATGTGGTAGTATTAAACTTCCCCACCTGGAGAATGCCTGATATTCTTGCAAGCATTGGGGACTACCAGTTTAGTAGGCTGAGCCCTTGATGGGGCTCGCCCTTTGAAACTTGTTACTATAAAGGTCAGGCTAAGCCTATTTATAATTGTGCCTAAGAGTCACCTCCAGAGAACCTCTTTTGTTGCTCAGATGTAACCTCGCTCCCCAAGCCAACTCTGCAGGTAGACTTACTGCCCTCCCCCCTACATGGGACATGACTCTCAGGGGTGTAAATCTCCCTGGCAATGTGGGACAAGACTCCCAGGGATGAGCCGGACCTGGCATGGTAGGATTGAGAAAGCCTTCTTGACCAAAAGGGGGAAGAGAAATGAAACAAAATAAAGTTCAGTGGTTGAGATATTTCAAATGGAGTCAAGAGGTCATTCTGGAGGTTATTCTTATGCATTATATAGATATCACTTTTCAGTTTTTAGTGTATTGGAATAGGCAGAAGGAAAACCTGAAACTATTGAACTGCAACCCAGTAGCCTTGATTCTTGAAGATGATTGTATAACTATATAGCTTATACTGTATGACCATGTGATTGTGAAAACCTTGTGGCTCACACTACCTTTATCCAGTGTATGGACAGATGAGTAGAAAAATGCAGACAAAAAGTAAACGAATAATGGGGAGGAAGAGGGATGTGAGATGTTTTGGGTGCTCTTTTTTACTTTTATTTTTATTCTTATTTTTATTTTTATTTTCGGAGTAATAAAAATGTTCAAAAATTGTGGTGATGAGTGCACAACTACATAATGATACTGTGAACAATTGTACACTCCAGATGATTTTATGGTATGTGACTACATCTCAATAAAATTGCATTAAAAAAATAGAAGAACCATGGACAGCTGACCTAGTGCTGTTAACATAATCTTAATTTTATCCACTGATGAAAGAGGCCTGAGGACATTTGTATTAATGTGCTATAATAATCCCTGATACATGTTTAGGGCTTTATGGTCTACAAACTCTTTTCATATGCACTGTCAGATTTTATCCTCATGAAAATTTGACAACATGGCTAATATTAACTTCAGGTTTTTCATGGTATTTTGAACTATATTCCCTCCCTTCTGAAACCCATTAAAATTACAATAAAGGAATAACAATGTTTTCAATCCACAAGAACAGAGAGAGTGGTAAGAAGATGATAGCAGAACTAGCAGTAAGATTTTAACATGTAAAGCACTTGGATAAGTCATAATTGACTGACGTTTTAAGTTTCTCCACTTTGCTAGGTGTTTTCAGGAAAGAAGCTGAGAATAATCAAACCCACTCATGCTGCAGAAATCCAGAAAGGCTCAAGAATTAGGGGCTCTAGTTAACTCTGAAGACAAAGGTAGAAGTGGGGCAAAAAAGGAAGAGGATTGGTTGAAAGTTTGTATACAGTGTAGATTAAGCATTAGATTTCCTCTCTCTATCCAAGCAGCAAGGGAAATATCCCCCTCTGGTGCTGGTGACAGCAGAGGAGAGAGCAGACAGGCACAGGGCTAAAAGTCACCAGTCAGAGCAGACAGTGGGCGTGAAGTGCCTTACTGTATACAGGGAAAACATGAAAGTCTGCAACCTAAATAATATGCAGAAATCTCTCAGGGTCCAGAATGTTGAAATACAAGATAATGAACAGCCCACACCCCAACCATCAGGTAGGAAATTGGAGGATTTATTAGGAGAATCAGACCCACACAGGGAAAAAGACCTCAAATAGGGATTTAGGGACCCCTAAAAATATTGGTCTCCACTTAATTATCCTACAGTGCAACCTCCCCAGTGGGAAAGCTGCTCATATATATATAGGGCTTTCAAGCAGGTGTTTAGGTCTTGTTCTCCAATATGATCACCCAAGGATTGCTCTACAAATTTGAGGAAAACCTCTACCACTAAAGCAGAGACCAAAACAAACAGAAGAAAGAAGACTTGAGGGAAAGGAGGCAATGGATAGTGTAAAAGAAGACAGAAAAAACTATAAACTGTGTTTTCAAAGAGATGGAAAAAAACACAAAAGGATGCTCTAAAAAGGAACATTCAGAGCAATATAGAGCTCCTGGAAAGTTAAATTATATAGTAGAAATAAAATATACCAACAAGTGTTGTAATATAAAGTAGTATAGCACAGAGAGAGAAAGAGAGGTAGAGAAAAGAGATTAAAATCTTCAAGGTATGAATGAATCAAAAATCAAAATGACATTGGACTTGGACCTCACAGTAACACCAAAATTCTGAAGAAGTTATAAATCTAGGAATCTAACTTAGCTAAAATATAACTCTGACATTCAAGTTCTCAAACATTTGTCATCCCATGCCTACTTTCACAGGAAGCTATTAAAGGATATTTGCCAGCAAATTAAGGTATCAAACAAAAGAGAGGAAGACACGAGCTCCAGGAAAAAGAGAATTCAATGCAGGAGAGGTGAAGATTATTCTCTAAATGATGGTGAAGTTAATCCACAGGAAGTTAGAGTTGAAACAGCCCAGAGAACAGCCAGTTCCAATCAGAGCATGATGGCAAATAGCTCTAGGAGGAAAAGAGGGATGGCAAGAAAAATATATAATGAAAATGTGTTTTGATTGATGATTGAAAAATGGAAAACTAAGTAACTGAAAAAAAAAGGGGAATTGTTAAATCCATGAAAAAATAATTTCAACAAAAAAAATTGTCTCAGCTATGAGTCATGTAGACAATTATTTTTTTTAATGTGCTTTATTCATATTTTCATGCTAGGTAGAGGGGAAATGTGTGAGGGATGGTGGCCCAATATAAAAAAGCTAAATCCTAATCTCATATTGTGGGGAGTCAATGAATGATATCTAAAATTAAAAGAAAGAACAAGAAATAATCATAAAGCACATCATTTGGAAATTAGATAATATATTTCTGGAAAAAAACCTAAAAGAGTTGAAAGGTTTTGCTTCAAGAAATGGGGCTTGGATCACTGCCCTCCCTGCTATGTGGGACCCGACTCCCAGGGGTGTAAATCTCCCTGGCAGTGCAGAGTATGACTCCCGGGGATGAATGTGGACCCGGCATCGTGGGACTGAGAGTATCTTCTTGACCAAAAGGGGGATGCAAAATGAGACGAAATAGTTTCAGTGGCTGAGAGATTCCAAATGGAGTCGAGAGGTCACTCTGGTGGACATTCTTATGCACTATATAGATAACACCTCTTAGGCTTTAATGTATTGGAATAGCTAGAAGTAAATACCTGAAACTACCAAACTCCAACCCAGCAGTCTGGGCTCCTGAAGACAATTATATAATAATGTAGATTACGAGGGGTGACAGTGTGATTGTGAAGACCTTGTGGATCACACTCCCTTTATCTAGTGTATGGATGAGTGGAGGAATGGGGATAAAAACTAAAGGACAAATGGGGTGGGATGGGGGAATGATTTGGGTGTTTTTTTTTCACTTTTATTTTTTATTCTTGTTCTGGTTCTTTCTGATGTAAGAAAAATGTTCAGAGATAGATTGTGGTGATGAACGCATAACTATGTTATCATACTGTGGACAGTGGATTGTATATCATGGATGATTGTATGGTGTGTGAATGTATTTCAATAAAACTGAATTTAATTAAAAAAAAAAAAAGAAATGGGGCTTGGAGATAATGCTGTGCAGGATAAGTTTTTTGTTTTTTTTTTTTTTACATCATGAGCCTGTAGTACGACCTGACTTTTAAAAGTAAATGCATCTATTATGTTAATAAGACTAAATAAAAAACCAAGCAAACAAATGATTTGGCAAAATTATAGCTTGCAATTACAAGCAAACAAATGAAATCATATTATAAAAATATGCAAAATGCTAAGTATAAGCGCCTTAGGTGATGATGCTAAGGGTGATTTTATTTTTTGTCTTGATTTCTGGATTTTCCAATTGTTTTATAACATGTGCCTAGTCTTTTTATAATTGAAAACTTCAGTAAACTTCTGTCTTAAAAATAGATACAAAAGGAAAATATACACACATATATCATTCATTTAATAGATGGAAAAATGTGGGCTCTGGATGGTTAGTTGACATGCCCAAGGTGCATAGCTATTGAGTGTCAGAGGCAAAATATAAACTAGGCATTTTAATCTTTCAATTCTTATTCCTGAAATTTTTCCACTTATTATCTTCTAACTTCTAATGTGGTTATTAAAATAAATATCAGAGAATGTGGGCAATAATTATCTTTATCTTAAATGAGTAACTTTAAGGGGAGAGCTTTTGTTCGTATCGTATGAGCTATGTATTCCATTTACAGAGCAGGTAGTGCTTATAATTAACATCTGGAAATGTGTCATTTCTGATGGCTCCAATATGCCTCCCCATTCAGCACATCTGGAAACTAGGATAATGATTTAGGAGCTGGGTGTTGCTGAAGACATTAGTGAAAGTCAGGGCTGAAGAGATTGGAACTTAAGTGACTTGCATTTATTTGCCAGTGCAAGTGTAATAAACTACATGCTTGGTGTGTGGTTGGCTGGTTTATTTTGGGGAGATAAAGCAGAGAGTATGGGAATGGTATGTAGACAGATGGGTAGGGCTGGTAGAAAAAGAGCATATTTTTAGTGAAACTTTTCTGATGAAGATTTCTTACTGAATATCACAAGATACATTTTCATTTAATGTCTAAAAATATTTACTGTGTGACTATTATGTGTTCAATATTGTGTAAGATTCTGGACATATTTCCACAACAAACTTTGCTATTTTTACTGATACTTGAGTTTTGACCAGTTTTGTTTTGAAAAGCAGTTAGTTAAGGGAAAATGTCTCTGACTTCCAGAGACTTTAAAGTTCTGTAGCAGCTGCTCATTATAGTCCACTGAAAATTTTTGCAAATAAAGTAATAATTTGAATTTTATGCTTATCATGGTGAAGAAAAAAGCAATTTAATAAGAAATTTGTGTTCCTTTTCTGTGATCTCATCTCTGATAATCTTTGCCTGCTTCTCAGTTCCTTGATTAGTCTTTCAAATTCTGTTTAAACTGGGCATCCCAGATTTAACTTCTAATAGAGCTTGGATTTTTTCTTCTCATATTAAGGAGCGTTCATTTTTTAAACAAACTTTTCTTACCACTAAAGTACGGAGCTCTTCCTTTGAGCATCCAGCAGAGGGCATGAAAGTCTATCTATGATTCTAGCTCATTAACTAGATTGGATTTAACGGCTAAATGAAACCATGAAGCTGAGTTACTAATGAAATCAGATTATTGACAGACTCCAGAAGAATGGAATAGTAACGCGGTTCAAATTTGCAAAGAGGAATCTGGTACTTTAATTCATCTTGTTCACAATGAAACTGAGTCGCAGATGAGATGCCAACTCTCGAAGAGTTCAGAAAATTTGTATACTCCTCTTCTTTGGTTTGTGTTGACTGCAAAGGCAGCCTAATTTGTGTGTACGATGTCCACGTGGGTATGAAATATCTACAGCAATGACCCTGTAGGTCTAACCTATTTCTTTTTTACCTTACCACAAGTCCTCCTTTGATTTTTCAGTTTTGTAGTGCCAAATTTATTTCGTGTTAGGAACACAACTTTCACAACAGACAATGTTAAAATTCAACATTTTCATTTCTATTTCATTTCATTTCAGAAATGAAATAGATTTCAGATAGGACTGAATAGCATTCATGTGGACAATGAAATGAAACTCACCCAGAATATTATATTTGAGACAAATGTGAAATGCTTCAGAATTGTGTAAGAGAAAATGAGACAATGAAAATGTGTTGGCTCTCAGACCCCAATCTTGATAGAGAATGATATATTTTTAAAAATCAGAACAAAGAAAGGTAATAGAATATACATTCTGAGGGAATCTTTAACTTTTAAAATAAATTTGCTTTATGATTTTTTACAAAATAATACAGTAGTATTTTTCCAATTTAATATTAGATCATGACAAAGTAGTATTATTTTTATGTTGTTTTACAAACTAGTTCTGGAAAAATGAAATAGAGTAATATCCCTTTCAAAATGCAAAGGTTTAGTGATAAAATGTAATTAACATTTGTATATGTGGGAAGAGTTATGTTTTTCCTTCTAAAATTATGCCAGACAACACCTACTATCTGACTCATGAGCAAATAATACATATTTATCAAGATGCTAAATTTTTATAGCAATAATATGAAAATGGTATTGCTCAGAAGTACTGAAATTATCAGTGAAAGCAGGTGTTTAGTTTTATTATCATGCTTATTGGGGGAGGGTTTCCTCTTTGGAAAATATGTTTATGGGTGCAATAAGCAAAACTAAGATAATTCCCTTTCTCTAGTAATTAATATAATGGCTTTCTTTATATTTAATAACCAGTTGTTTTCCTCCATCTCATAGGAAGAATGAATATAAAAGATGAAGTCATGTGTCAATTCAAATTATTCTCTCCTTTATGCATCTAAATCTGGGTAAATTTATCATTTTAAATAGTCTTAAATGAGCTGGAGTTATCTTCTCTTAAAGAGTACTGAAAGACACAAAATAAGAAAGCATAGGTATTTATTAGAAACGACCAGTGGACAATTGCTTGCTCACCCAATATCCAGTGGAATACTTGCCATCTGTGATGTGGCAAACATAAACATCAAGGTTGTTTTAGGAGAATTGGACTTAAGGATGGGATGCCAGTCTCTTACGGTTGCCAAAGCATTACTAGGGTGTAGGATCTCTTTCTAAATGTAAGGATTTTTCCACTTATGTAGTGGAAAAGAATACTTTGATGAGTTGCTAAAAGTGAGGGGCAGCCACCCCAGGGACATGTTTAGGAACAATAAATGTTCACTAAGAAAAGTGAGTCTGTAAAACTGCAGTGCTTTTGTTTTGCCATGTGAGGTCTATATGTTTGGGATTAGAACTAATTGTTCAAGGCTTTAGAGGAGAGTTTATTATATGTGTAATTTTTTCCAGTAGAATTTCTTTAGCCTAAGGGGGGATTCTGTTGCAAAGACAACAAGAATAACCATAGTATCAGAACAGCCAACACTGTAGCATTAAATCCGTGTGATAAAGCATCCTTTGTGCTCTTAGCTCCCTCAGTTTTATTCCCCAATAATGCAATTTTTTTTAGTTTCCCCATCTTTATTTTTCTACAACTTTTGTTGACTGTTTCATGTTCTGCTGTATTAACTAAATTAGCTTATTTTTCATCTATTTACTATTCTTGAAGCCTTTCCAACCTTCTATAAAATAAAGCCCCTTCTGATTTCCTACTCTAATCAATACTTCCCAATCAATAGCTTTAGAAAAGGAAAACATTGTCTAATATTTATTTTAATTTAGTAAAAGGAAAACTGCCATTTGCAACCAGATGTATTTCTCAATCCTTTTCCTCAAGTCTCTGGGCTATATAGGTTTAGCTTTGCATAAAATAATTTAATGTAGAAGACAGCAGAAAAGTTTGTTAATTTCAACAACTCTCCTTGTGAAGCAGGTTGCTACAACAATGAGTCACTGGAACACAGGTTCAGGGCACAGCAGAAACTTTCAGCCAATGATCCCTTTATTACTCCACAATATAGAGTCCAGAAGGCACAGCACAAAGAGTCCGAAAGAGCAGGGGAATGAATTCTATCACAGCTGGTCTTCCCAGGTGGCCAAAACTGCACTGGGTTGGGATCAGTGGGCAGATGTCAGCTCTGTACATCCCACTTCGCATCAGAGAAGAGAAACAAACCTATACTGTTTGAAAGTGGTTTTTATCCACCTTGGAGGGAGGTGCCCTGCCACTGATAATTCCTGTTCTGATAAGCATCAGGGGCTGTTTGTTCCTAGTTTTGGCTTTAAGGCCTGGTTGGGTCTTTTTATTTGACTTAACGTCCCCCAAATTGTGGAATGACACACAGTAGAAAAGGAGTTGGGTATAGCAGAAGGCCACAGGCTGGCTGATTAGTGTGTGTTGATGACTTCCCCAGAAAAGGAGGTGGGGGTAGGTGAAGTCTGGGTGATGGCTGCTTAACAGGTGTCTGTGACTTCCCTAACACTCCCCAATTCTCTATCTATATCTGCGCCTTGCCTAGTAATACACGATGACAGTTAAAGGGCCCAGGTCTGCTTCGTTCATCTCCCTTTCTCTGTACTAAGGCTTTATGCATCTACCTCTGTTCAACCATCACTTTTACATACATTTTCCTTTTCATTTTTCCTAATTATTATCAGCAAACATTTAACCTATCAGCTTTGTGAATGCAGCTTAATTTTTGCAACGCAAACTTTACACTGTGAGAAATGCATCGATTTATGCTTTGAAATTGGGAATACACAATAGCATGTAACTAAAAAGAAAAGCTTAAAATTTTCATCTGCAGAAACAAAAATTCCAACAATTAATAAACTTGTGAAAAAGATGCTCAATTGTTCTCAATTGAACTAAATAAATGCAAATTGAAACAATGTGATACCACAAAAGACTGACAACAGTATTAAAGATTACTAATATCCATGTTGGCAAGGCTGTGGGGAAACAAGCACTTTTATACACTGCTGGTGAAAGTGTAAAACCTTTTTTGGAAGCCAATTTAGTGTTGGGCTCCCTTCCGCCCCCCTTTCTCTCTTTCTCTCTCTCTCCATATATATATATATATATATATGGATAGATAGATAGATAGATAGATAGATAGACAGATCTATATACATCTCTATATATTCATAAAAGGATGTTTATTGCAACATTGTTTATTAAAGCAAAAACTGGCAGCAGTGGAAATGTTTTTCAACAGCCGACAGATTGGATAAATAATGGTAATATTTACAATGAACTACGCAACCATTAGAAAGAGGTGATTTGAAAAGAATGCCAATAAATATTTAATTATCAATTTCACTTTTAAGGAGAGTTATAAAGTAATGTTATGGTGCATATATTTTAAAAGTGTATTCATATACCAAAAATTGAAAACTTTTTCTTTGAAAAGATACAAGAAATTGGTGATAGGTTAACTCTTGGGAGAGAGATAGTGGGGCACAGCATCTGGGTTTGAAAGAGAAACATTTTTCAATATTTAGATTTCTGCACTGTTAATTTTTTAAAACCTTATGTATGTATATTTTCTTTATATTACAGAGATTCTCTGGGTTCTGGGATAATGGGCTTTTTGTTTGTTTATTTGTTTTCTTAATCAAAAGAGGATAACCAATATTGTATTGTTCAGTGTATTGTTTTCAGGGACACTGAACAATATTATCAGGGACCAACATTATCCACCTGAGACCAATTATTCCTGAGCTCAAAGCTATGGAATATGTCTTGGAAACAATTTTTCTACTTAATTCCCAGTTTATCATCTTAAAATGAGATTGGACCTGTTCTCTCCAGAATGAGAATGTTGAAATAAGGAAAAGAAACAAAAAAGGTAAAATAATTGATTTTCAAGAAGATTAAAGTGTAAAGGAGAGGGTACAGTAGGGAGATTATCTTGGAAAAAAGAATTATTTCTGCGATGCTGAACCCTGGCTTGATTAGATGTGCTACACAGATGATGCTCTCTGCACTTCATTCCCTAAATGAGGCTGACTATAGGAAGGAGAGCTCTGTGGTTACCTGGTAGAATAAATTTAGCACCTTAAGAACTTGAGTTGCATTTCCAATGGTGACATTTAGGGCTTTGTAGCAAACATCTTCATCTCAATTTTCCTTCCTGCCTCATTGTGAAGTCATTATTGAATATCAAAGCCCTAATCTCACAATTATGCTACAGGGACATGGAACTGCTTATAATTTCTAGAACATTAGTTGCCTTCTCTTGTTTCTATTTATTAGTGCATATTGTTCTTTTTGCATAGAATTCTTTCCCCTAACTTGCTTGCTTAGAAATGCCTGTGGTGGTTTGGAACCATATATACCCCCAGAAAATCATGTTCTTAAAGCTAATCTATTACTGTGGATGTGGACCCATTGTAAGTAGGCTCTTTTGGTGAGGCTAGTTAAGGTGTGACCCACCTCATTCAGGGTGGGTCTTTATTCTCTTACTGGAGTCCTTCATAGGAGAATGAAATTCAGGCAGAGAGAGAAAGCCACAGAAGCAAAAAGCTAAAAGTAAGGAAACCTGGAAGAGAAGGGAAAGACCAGCAGACACCACCATGTGCCTTGTCTGGTGACAGAGGAGTCCAGGATCTCCAGCAGCCCAGTCTTCACGAAGAAAGCATCGTCTTGATGATGCCTTGATTTGGAAATTTTCTCAGCCTCAAAACCATAAGCTTGTTAGCTAATAAATTCCCATGGTTAAAAGCCATCCCATTTCTGGTATATTGCTTTCAGTAGCTGTCATTGCCCAAGAGGGCTTTTGTAGCCAAAGGACTAAAGAAAGCACCGGGCACATTCTGAGACATGAGCCCTTAGTATCGGGCTTACTGACAGGATGGAAAGTCAAGTCATGTTGCCCTGAATTCAGGAGCTTTTCTGAATGGAATCAGGAGCTGTTCTGAATGGCGGCAGGTTCAGACCTCAACATGAAAATACTCCACACTTTGGGAGGGTTGAATAAGCTGGTTATAAGGGCTCAACATTCCAATGGGTATGGGAGCACAAGGTGGGCTTGCAACATAGGGAGGTATTGATTGTAATCCACAGGGAGAAGGGGAGGATTATAGATTATTTTGTAGATAATAGTATCTCAGGGAGTCTCAGGGAGGAGGTAGTTATAGATTTCATGTAGCACCGTGGGCTGATTCTACAAGGAGAATAGATCAAACTTTAACTGTCCTAGGTCAAGCAAACTGCTGTGTGCAGTCTTCAAGACACTTGGGGGCCTGGGGTTCCCACAGCAGCTTTGCAAACTAAAACAATGCCCATAATCTTTCTTTACTTAGCTGAAAAGTTACTTCCTCTGGGAAGACTTCCCTAACTATCAGGTAGCTTTTAGAGATTGCTTTTCTTATGGCATTTTGTATTTTTTTTGTAATTATTTTTTTTGCACTGTAATTTATTAATGTCTGTGTTCTCCCGTGACATAGGGTGCTTAAAACTCAAAAATGGTCTTTTAAATAAAATTGCATAAATGTATGCACAAAGGAAGGAATAATCCAATGAACAAATCAGTTGCATGCAATAGAAGTTTAGGTCTTCTAGACCAAGGTATTATTACCATTCTTTCACTTATTTATTTGAAAATATTTACTGAGGACCTGCTATGCATCAGATAACATGCAAGGCACTGGGAAGACAACACTATACAAAGACAAATGTTTTTCCCCTCTTAGTGCTTAAAGTTATATAGGAAATTGAGAAATGAAACCAACAACCACACTCATAAGTGAAGTGTGATGGGTGCAAAGAAATAAGAGTCCTTGGGTGTTAAGGGCATACAAGTACCTAACTCAATCCCCCGACCCCGATCCCAGAACAGTGAAAGAAATGAAGGCTGTTGGAGGGTGGGCAAGTAAGGGAAATGGTGGTAAACAATAAGGTAGGAGATGTACCCAGGAGCCAAGTCATGAAGTCATGCCAGCCTTGAAAAAAACATATAAAATTTTTGTTACTTTATTCTAAGAACACTAGGAAAACATTTTAAACGAAGAAGAGACATGATTCAATATGTGTTTTTAAAAGCTCCATCTGGCTGCAGTGTGAACAGTGAATTGGAGGAAGGAAAAGAGTTGAGGCAGTGAAAACACTCGGGAGGCCATCGGAATCATCCAGGAGAGAGGAGATAACGATTTGGGGTAGGATGCAGATAATGACTGAGACTAAGAGGATGACTTACGGTCTTTTAAGGAGTTAGGATCTGCAGCATTTAATGTTTGATTGTCTGTGGAGGTGAAAGTGAAGAGAGAATCAAAGACACTTCTAGTTTTTTTCTATTAAGCCTGTAATTCCTAGTATCTAGCCCAAAGAAGAATGGCATAAATTTTTTTTAATGAATTAACTTGAACATTGTTTAGATTCACATAGGCTTGGACATAGATTATTCAAATCATGGTTCCAAGAACATTAATAACAATGAGAAATGTCTAACACAATCATTTCCTTTAAAACTCTATATTATTTTTCTTATGCTATTATCCAAAATAATGAAACAGTAGGGACATTTGTAAAATGAAGGTGTTAAACTGGATGACCTAAAAAATCCCACTCCAGGATTGTTATTATTATATACGTTCAACTTTCAGTCATTAAAGAATTGACTCTTCTCTTTTCTTTAAGTGACTTTTTAAGAATTATTTTTATTGAGATATATTCACATACCATGCAGTCATACAAAGTGTACATTCAATTGTTCACAGTACCATTATGTAGCTGTGCGTTCATCACCAAAATTAATTTTTGAACATTTTCATTACCACACACACAAAAATAATAAGAATAAAAATTAAAGTGAAAAAGAGTGATTAAAGTGAAAAAGAACTCTGGGTGCCTTTTTTTTTGCCCCCATTTTTCTACTCATTCATCCATACACTGGACAAAGGGGAGTGTGGTCCATATGGCTTTCCCCATCACATTGAGAACTGACTCTTTTCTAACTTTAAAAATGATTTTATAAGTTTCAAAAATATTTTGGGAAAAATACATTCCTTATTATCTATTATATATATTTACAAATGCATTACATATATATTAATACATGAATAAATTGTGTATGTGTGCATGTGTGCACAAATTTCTAGATCTTTGGGAAGAATTATTCAACAAACTCTGTGGTTCTTAGATTCCTCATTGCTGTGATTGGTTCTCTATATAGTGAGGGTTACCTTTAAATGAAAGGAAAAAAATAAATAAATGAATATAAATGATGGGAATAATTAGAACAGTAGGTGTCACTATGGAAGACCATTCCACAATAGAGCAAATGCTGAAGGATTTTCTAGATAATATTTTCTTGCTTTTTTATTTCTGACTATATTTTTCATTTGTTTCAGTCAAAAAGCCATGAAAGGACCATTTGAGGAAGAAATATTTCCTGGTTGAGAGCTGAAAACCTTCTGCTGATACCAGGAAAGCATCAGCATCAAACTGGCTTAACGGGTATCAGCAGTTCAAAAGAAAATCCCAGAGATGATGGTGGAGTGCCTCTTTAGTGAAATGGTCATCACCAAAGCTCTTGATAGCACATAAAAACAACACTGTGTGAGAAAATATAAACAGCAATGACCCAAAGTCAAAAAATGACTCCCAGGGGTGTAAATCTCCCTGGCAACACAGGATATGACTCCCGGGAATGAATCTGGACCCAGCTTTGTGGGATTGAGAACATCTTTTTGACTAAAAGGGGGAGGTGAAATGAAACGAAATAACGCTTCAGTGGCTCAGAGATTTCAAATGGAGTCGAGAGGTCACTCTGGTGGACATTCTTACGCACTACATAGATAACGCTTTTTAGGTTTTAATATATTGGAATAGCTAGAAGTACCTGAAACTATCAAACTCCAACCCAGTAAGTAGCCTTGACTCTTGAAGACAATTGTATAACAATGTAGATTACAAGGGGTGACAGTGTGATTGTGAAAACCCTGTGGATCACACTCCCTTTAAAAATGGGGACAAAACCTAAATGAAAAATAGGGTGGGATGGGGGGGATGATTTGGGTGTTCTTTTTCACTTTTATTTTTTATTCTTATTCTGATTCTTTCTGGTGTAAGGAAAATGTTCAAAAATAGATTGAGGTGATGAATGCACAACTATACGATGGTACTGTGAACAGTTGATTGTACACCGTGGATTATTGTATGGTATGTGAATATATCTCCATAAAACTGAATTAAAAAAATAGATCGGTGTGACCAATGAACAACTATATAATGGTGATGTGATCAATTAATTGTATATTTTGGATGATTGTATGGTGTGTGAATAAATCTTAATAAAAAAAGTAAATGAACAATGGAGGGAGGAGAGGTATGGGATGTTTTGGATGTTTCCTTTTTATTTTAATTTTTATTTTATTCTTTGGAGTAATGAAAATGTTCAAAGTTTGTGGTGATGAAAGCACAACTATATGATGATACTGTGAACAACTGCTTGCACACTTTGAATGTTTGTATGTTATGTGATTATATTTCAGTAAAATTGCATTAAAAATTTAAAAAAAGAAATGAGTTCCAAGGGATTCTGAGTGTGAAAAGGTTTTGGAATATCTTAAGTAAATTATTTTCTTTATATTTTCAAAAAAAAATGCATAGAATAACACCCATATAATATTAGCAGTAGTACACATGACCTACAAATAATAAAAAAAAATTTTCAGTTATCTACTTAATAATGGGCATGAAATGAAATGGAATCAATTGCTCTTGATTCTAAGATTAGATTGGAATTGCTCCTGAGAATACTGGTAAAGGTTGCAGATATGTTGTGAAGTCATGAACAACATCCTCAACATTAGTATATGTACTAGGTTTTCATCTTCTCATTTTCACATTTTTAACTCTTTAAATTTAAAACACTTCTTTTGGGGTCTTCAGAGATTCATAACTTAATTTCCATGTTGCCAGTGAACTAATTTCTAGTTCAGTGGGCATTCTTTATAAGGTACAGCAAGGGCATTAGAGTTTTTCAAGTGTAATACAAGGAATCAGAAGACTTGAGATTAAATTCTATAACCATTTGAAAAACTCTACCATTTAAATAAATCCAAGATGATTACATTATGAATATGAATGAAATCCCATTAGCAATCATTCACTGACTTCTTTAAGTGTATCTATAACTCCGTTTTCAGAAAAGCACATATTATATAAGAGGAAAATTGATTCTTTTGGTAGAGAGTTGTGATCCTTTATTTCTTTCATTCAACAAATATTAGATAAATTTTATCATATGTCAGATATTATACTGGCTGCTGAGGATCCAAGGTGAGTGGTGGGCATCTGTATCGATGAATTCTAATCTGGTGCATTCATGAAACATATTTGGAAGTTCAATTAAAAAAAATGGGTGAACTCCCTGGCTTTTTTAACTGCTGAAGCCTAATAATTTGGCAATATATGGGTAAGCTTGGAGTACTGTTGAAATAATACACAGTTCTCTTATGTTGTTAATGAGGTAGAAAATCACAACTGCCTCCAGTATTAATTTAGCATTTGCCTTGGACATTTAGAGCATAGAAGGGGAACTTCTTATCTTTTAACTCTCACCGGTGGCTGGTACTTGAAGCTGTTACTTTCATTTTCTATTTTAACAGAATCAGTGCAATGGTAAGCTTTGATATAGCAGTTTGAATTTGGAAGACTCATCTTCTTTGAAGTTATCAAATACTTCACTCAGTCAAGAAAGCAGAAAGTGAACCAAAAGCTAGGGAGAGAGCTAAGAACTCCTTGATCCTTTCAAAAATTAGAATCTCTGACCTCCTTTGAAAGTTGCTTTCTATTCTTAAAGTTTCATTTTATTTTAATATCGCCACGTCATAATCTCTAATAACAATGTACAAATCATGAACAAACATTTCTAAGTTCTAGCAACCTTATCTTAAAGTATGGCAAAAGTTTGCGTGTGTGTATGAGAAGCGGGGGAGGAAGGGAGAGAGAGAGGTGGGGGGTAGAGAGAATGAGTAAGAAAATAAAAATAATAGAAAGGAGAAGCAATAGGTGAATCAAACTTTTTTATTAAGTTGAACATGAAGTCTAAATCACTGTTCCTGGACCAACCCGTTATTTTATTAACTTGAATACATTGATCAATTAGTTAAATAATTATAAACACAGACTAACATGTAGTACTTTATACCCTGGTGTCTACAGCATACATTTTGGCCGTCTCTGTCCGAGGGGCCAGGTATGACTGGGCCATGGAAACACGGGCAGTGGAATAAGCCTTCCTCACGGAATAAGGATAGTTCCTCTCAGGTCCAACGTCTGTTTGAAAGAGATAAATTCAGGGATTCAAAAATAAATAATGCTCAATATACTTTGGAAAATAGAAAAATAATTTCATTTTATGTGTTCCAGGAAAGAGGCTAGAACATAAATATCCTGAGTAGGAATCATCTGAGAAAACCCCAGGATTTTCGTTCTGAAAGTTATTTTTAGATTTAAAATTTAGCCAAGTAATTTCCATTTTTTTCTAATGAGAAAAGGGATTCCTCCTTTATTTGTGATATTTCTGGAAACCAAATAGTAATACATTAAATTCTTTAATGTTGTTTGGTAACAACAAACATTTGGCTTGGCTCTCAGCCCACTTCTTCAGTTAACTATAAATATGAATTTTGTAGATTGAGTGAAGTTATATGTGTAAGATAATGTATCCAAGGAATCATTATATATTTGAATATTGAAACTATTTTGCTGTAGGTTTTCATTTTCACCAAATATAGCATTGACTGGGTATTAAGGCTAGAGCATTGCAATTCAATTGTCCTTGAACTGGAATTTTTAATGGCAATAGGTAAGGATTAAATAAGTAACATTGTTTTGTGCTGATGAAACCTGTTTCCATTGGATTGGGAAGGATACAATGGAAGCAAGGAAGTGTGCTACTTTATTTTGTTCTTACCTTTAAAGAGGTATAAGCAGCAGGTGAGGAGAGCTCCAGACAAAAAGCAACCCAGAGACCCAGCCATTCCAAGCCAACAGGACCAACCAAATTTATATTGGATGCCAATAAATATATTGTGCAAAACCAGAGAAGAACGTTCCACATAAACATCAACAGCATACCACACAGAGCCAATGATTCCTGGGGCACCTGAAAGAAAGGGATGATGCTAAGAATAGTGCTGGGAATTCTCCAAATGTAAATCCAAGGATACTTGCTTACTGCCCAAAATATATGATGCCATTCAGAGGGCTGACAATAATACTACGGTTTCATGGAAAACTCAAATTTTGTACCCTTCACTTCTGTCTATTCCATTGGTCTCCATTTTACAGATGAGGGAATGGAGAGATAGGTTAAACAACTTGCCTAAGATCATACGTTACACCAATATATCTCCAGATATTTTTAATTCCAAAGTCCCTATCCATCTGCTGTCCCGCATTGACTGGTCATGTTCCCTTTTCTATTTGCTTTGCTAAACTTCTGCTGCTACCATATAAGAAGAAAGTTTTCTCTCTGGGAGAGTGTGTTCCTTGGTTTCCAGTCTTCCTGAACTCTGATTTCTTCAACAATATACTGCCTTTCTTTTTCTATTAAGATCCAAATGTGACATCACATTGTGATAGAGGAAGACTAGGCTTCAAAGTTGAAAATAGGCCTGGGTAAAATATCGGCTTTGCTGTTTCACTAATAGACAGTGTTCAAAGTGCTTCTGGACTTACTGCTTATTAGTCATGCTTGAATTGTTACTCTTCAGAAGTCCATTTCTTCATCTGCTTCTTAAATGGGAAATAATATGGTCTATTCATTACGACCTGTATGACTAAATGGGTTGGCATGTAAGAAAAGCCTAACATAAGACTCTGCAAAATGTAGTGCATTGATAAAAAGAATTGGTGGGGGGTGGGGAGTACAGTGTCCATGAGGTACAGTGAAGGAGGTGTATGCTTGGGGCTTACTTTAGGATTTAAATTCAAGAATAACAGCAAAAATCTATTTACAAATTTTATAGCATCAGATACATTTTTAAATGATAAAACATAGTTTTAGTAAACCTTAATCTGGGATATAAAGAAAAGATTAATTATCTGATTTCAAAATTAAAGTGGGGCTGGTAAAACAGTCTCCTTTATTCTTTCTTCTAGAGAAGCAAGCTACTTATGACGCTAAAATGAATTTCTGCATCTGAATAGTATTCTTCTTCCTCTCATTTCCTCAGATGAGTATCTTCACCCCATCACCAGCCCAGACAAGTACCTGCTATTAGTAATGTGGTTCCAGCAACAAAGCAGATGCGGACTTTGATGTAGTGCTCATCAGGGAGGAATTTCACACAATCGAGACCAAGGAGCAGGGTGATGAATCCAAACCCAGCTAGAATATCTGCAGTAATCATCAATGCGCGAGTCAATACCAGCTTCACTGGAAGACCAGGGCATGTCGTTCCACATAATCAGAGGAAGGAAATATGTTAACTCAGTCTAAAGACATACATCAAAAAACAGACAACCACATATGTTAACACAGACCCAAGGATAGAAGTCAGACATTCAATTTATATGAATTTTGAAGTTAATACCCTTAATTTTTTTCATAGCACTCAAAAATCTTATGAGACTCTTGACATTTCTATTTGTTTAAGCATGATTACTACCTGGTCTTTTGGAATCCTAGCACAATGCCTGGCATATAGTCGAGACTAAATAAGTGTTTTCCATTTTGTCTCCGGCTCTGGAATGAGTCTTGCTAACAAGTGTTAGAGCTGAATGTGAGTTGAAGGTAGTGCATTTGTTCTGCACAAGTTTTCTAATAAATATTGAACTGAATGAATAAATGAATACATGATTATTACATTTGTTTGAAGTTTTATTGAACAATTAAAAAAAAAAACACTGCTTAAAATTCCGTGCTGGAGAGGAGGAGAAACTATTTCAAAGGTCCTCTTGCCAATTTCACGCTGCTGGGAGCCTTCAGCAGATCTTTAGAAGGAGGGAAAAGAGCTTGCGCTATCGAGAGAAGACTACTTCTGGAAGCCAGATCATGTTCTCTTCAGGCTTGACCAGGAGCCTCCTTGGCTAACACTCCATATTAACCTTTCAGCCTTGCATTGACAACTGAGCATATTTTAGAACTAGAACAAAAAAGACTATATAGTAGAGTCCAGGGAAGAGAAGATCAAGTAAATAGAAGTGGAATAGTAGCAGTTGTCTTGTGAAGTAGAAGCATCATCTCCAACTGTGAAAACCTCCTGAACTGTGACATAGTGATGCTAAATTAAAAATAGGAAAATTATATCAAGAATGGGGGGTTAATTAACTGAATTCCAGATCATTATTACTTTAGTTGGCTGATGGATAGAAGTAACAAAATGTATGCCTTTAAGGATACAGTGTTTAATTATATTTTATTTTATTAGCAATTTTGTGTTAAATCCTTGCATTTTAAATCATTTTTTCCCAAATAGTGAAGTGACCTTAGCACCCATTTGATAATAGGTTGCTTGCAAAAATGTGACTGACTTTCCTTATTTAAAGTAAAAAAGTATTTTAAGTATATAAGAGAAAGGAAACCAATGCATAAAATCAGCTTAAATCTTTTTAATAGCTGAATATAGTATGAAAGATTATGTTAGTATATATGACTTATATTTGTTTCTAGAAAGGAGTTTGTCAGATCTCAAAAATTGGAATTATTTTAAAAAACTTTTAAAACACTTAAAAATGTTCCAAATCTAAGGCCCATTTTTCCCAAAATTGAGGAAAGGGAAAGTATATCACTCCTTAGATCATGTCACTTTTTATATTTCAACAGATCCTCTTGATCCCCCAAATGACTCCCCTTTAGACATCAGGAGTTCCCATACTTTGGAGTATGGAATTGGAACCTGGCACTGCCACGCCAGCAGTGCCATCAGGATGGCACGTCCTGAACTCAACCAGACACCCGTAGGTCCTGGTTGCCTCTTTCCCTTTGCGGAGATGTTGGGCCCTCCAACAAGATCCTCTGAAGAGCCCAGTACTTATGCCCATGGGATCTTCCAGGGGCGCTGTGGCCAGCACAGTTCTCGGAGGACAATCATGAGCAGACTCTCATGCTGGCTGGTGAGAAAAAAATTTTTTTTTGATTGTGTGTGATTTGACTGCCAGAATGGTATTAACACACTGATTTAGGGACAGGACAGGGGTAGGAGAACTCAATAGTCCTTATCAACAGGGGCTTTGCAAAAAAAAAAAAAAAAAGAAAAAAATGTATTTGGGCCCCACATGTTGGCAACACAGGGTAATGGAAAAGAAGGGTTGTTTAATGATGGTGTATGAAAGACAGCAAAGGCTAGAAATGAAATCCGACTTCCTCGTAAGTAATATTCTTGCCTAGAGAGTATAGATACATTATTTTACCAGAATACATTTTCATCTCTGTTGCCTCTAGGCAGATGATAGAATTAATAAAAGTAATGGGTATTTAGTATATTATTTGAAATTAATAGGTATAAAATAGTATAAACAAAAGATGAAAAAGAAACATATTACAATGTAAAGAGTGGTTTTCTCTTTGTAGTGGGCTTATGGCTGATTTTATTTTCTTCTTGCATAAATGCACATAACTATATTTAAAAGTTTGCAATGTTAATCATTCTTTTTTTCTTCTCAGATCTAACTACGCCACTGTATTTCTAGACTAGACCCCGTACCCACATAAAATTTCCATTCCTATTGGCCAAATCATGCTTCTTAGTAGGTAGAACTGAGATAGCATAGGGAGGGGAAAAGGAAAAAGATTAAAAAGGAAGGAGAGAGGGAGGGAGGGAGGGAAAGGAAGACATGTAGGCAGGCCTTATGAATTGTTTTAAAATGTTTCAGGGACCCAACTCTTGAATGGCAAATGAAGTCATTTTAATGCACTGCTCCTTTTAAATGCTTTTCCCCTGGACTGAAAGAGCTGTCCAGAGGAAAAGTCATATTCCAAGAGTTTACTTTTCATTTATCTTGAGAAAAGAAGTTGCCATATGGTGCCATCACCCATCATTTGCTTTGAAAAAAACCACTTTGCTTTAACAACAGGACTGGTATTTCTTGGCATGGTTCAAAGTTCTCAAAGGAAAAAAAAATGCCATGGAGAAATGGAAAAGGATTGAGAGAATCACCAAGATTTTTTAATCTAAGAGATTTCTCTATTCATAGAAACCTGGGTCTTGCTAACAGCTACTTTAATTTAAAGTGAAACATAAGGACGGTGAAGGATCTGGCATTAATGTTCCTGATATTTTTTCATCTTCTGGTCCCATGATTCACTGCCTTTCTTGGACTATCTGCCTGTCAGTTTTTTCTGTCTCTGTCTTTGCCCCTCTATCTCCACTTCTCTCACTTTTAGCAAACTTCCAATTGAAATAACTGAAAACTCACTATTTGAACTAAGTGATAGCTCAAAGACATTTCTGAAATACTTCTAATCTAATCTTTCAGTTTTAATCATAAAATCACAGCACCCTGAAGAATTCTTTTCAATTCAAAAAGCTTTTACTATAAGCTATGTATGAGGCAGTGTGCCAGGCCCTTTTGAGGGATAGCAGAGATGGATAAGATAGTTTTTCTAACCTCAAGGAATTTATAAATACAGGGGAAAAGATAAAATATGCTAAAAAAAAAAGTTTCAATTCACATTTCAGAGATGAACTCAATTTTCAATCAAAATATTGAAAACTGGACAGAACCTTACTTAGCAAAGGACTGCAGAAAACAAATGACATGATGGAAAACCCGAGCTCAGTATTCTTTAGTGTTCCTTTCCTAGCAAGCAGTTTCATAAAAGCTTTGTCACTGATAATGGAGGTCTAAGGCATACGTACAGGGGTGTTCAGCAAGAATGGAATCGTAGTCATCACAGGTGCGAATCCCATCAAAAGCATTAGTGACGCACTCCCACCAGAGGCCGCGGCATTTTGTGCTCACCTGGAGGTGGAGAAGATGCTGTGTGACACAACTCAGGCAGACACACTTCCTCCCACCCCATCCCTCCACCCCTGTGATCAAAGGCAGAACTCGGCTGTTGTGAGTTTGCTAGCAAAGTACAGCGGTTACTAGTATGATCAGAATTTCATTTACATCAGACAATGCATTTTATAGTATTTTTAATTAAAACACTTCCACCATTGGAAAACTAATTTACTTCCTGATTTCAGGGGGAGAAATTAATCATGGCTAAGATGGATAAAATCAGAACTAAATATATTCAAATATCTATGGCTGGATCCATCATTGAGTCATAGTTTAACATGGAGGCAATTTATCTCACTTCTCTGTACTGACATTTACTCATCTAAAAAAACAGCCATAATAATACATGGTAAATGCTGACATCTTGAGTCTATTAGGAATGTTATTAATTTTTCTTCATATGAACAATGATTTCATGAAGAACAGTGTTATATTATTTGATTCATAAATTTAAAATAAATGCCAAAGAAAGCCATACATAAAGTCATAAATAAATGTAATATAAAGGCCCAAAGCCTTCCCACTTCCTGCTCCATTGACAGTTTACAAATGCATCAGCTATGATATGGATGTAAACAAACTGAGCATTAGTTACATACAATCTGACAACTGTAAACCTCTTTCACTTGGAAATGATGTGCAGATGATGCTGTGTCCACTTAGAGCTGAAAGGTACCAGTGCCCTGAAACTTCTCATACTTTATAAATTGTAAGTCACAGTTTTCTTAGAATTGTAAACATGCCAACAGAAAATAGTTTCAAGTATTCTTGATGGAGCTCATGCACATGGAACAGAACTAATAAGATTGTTCTTCTGACTCAATTATGGATTCACATTGCCTTGGAAATCTGAGAAGAGTTTAGTAAAGTTTAACCAAGAATTACCTTAGAAAATGAAATCTTAAGGTTTCCTCAAAGAAAAAATTAATAACTGAGCACAGTGGGAAGAGAAATACAAAGCATGGGATTATAATCGGTATGGGGAGAAAAGGAAGACACATAAACACAGATTGCTTTGCAAAAGAAAACCATTATCATGTAAGACATGCAATATGAAACTATGTCCATGTTCTGCTTTGAAAGTGTGTTGTGTGCCAAATAAAACTCCAGTGCTTGCAACTCCATCACAGTTTTGAATGTGGTACTTCTACTATTACTTTATATTTAAAATAATGATATTTGATAATAATACTATACTGAGTGTATACTATGAAGTAGGTACTATTGAAGCATATGATCTTATTTACAATAAGATCCTAAAAAGACCCTATGAGATAGATGTTAATATTATCTGGTAGTTTACAAATAAGGACATGGAGGCACAGGAAGATTAAGTGCTACGCCCAAGGGAACATGATCAATAAATGGGGGAGCTAGGGTTCAGATACAGCAATCTGAGTGTATGCTCTTAAGCACTGCAGTATACTTAAAACCCATTTTTAAAAAATTCAAATCCATTTCAGGTTAAAATTGGATATAGGAAGATAGCATTGGATGAAACACACCTGAATTTGAATCTCATTCCAAGGTCATAGTTCTACAAAACCTCACTTTGGCTGGCTCTTCTGAAGTTAAATCAGAAGGGATGTTCTGGAATTTATGGAAGATGATCGGACCCAACAAACCACAGAGACCAAAAAATCTAACCATGAAAACTTTTGTGAAATTTAACACATCAATTTCTAAACAAGAAGGTGAACATCTAAATCTGGATAAGCATTAAATTTAAGTTACAGGGAAAAAAAAACTACAGACTTTTAAGTATAAATTGACACAATTAGCTGTGTTGTAAACTTAGGCAAGATCATTCCTTTTTTTAGCCTCAATTTCCTTATCTGTATGAAGGATACAATGATAGGGTGGTTACATGAGCCAAAACTTACAAGCACACACACAGTATATATGATTTGCTTAATAAGTGATATTATTAGAGTTATTATACATTATAACATCCAGAGAGGTGCGTATGTCTAGCTTTACTGACCAACCATAATGAAAGTAGAGGGAGATCACTGGACTGAATAGTGGCCCCCCAAAATATATGTCCACATCCTAATCTCCAGAAACTGTGAATGTTACCTTATTTGGAAAAACTGTCTTTGCAGATGGAATTAAGTCAAGGATTCTGAGATACAGAGATCATCCTGTATTATTCTGTTGGGCCCTAAAGCCAATGACAGATATCCTGATAGGAAACTTATAAAGGAGAGATACAGACAGAAGGGGCAGAGGCCATGTGACCCCAGAGGCAGAACGGAAGTGATGTGACCACAGTCCAGGAATGTCCACAGCCACCAGATGCTGGAAGAAGTGAGGAACAGATTCTCCCCAGAGCCTTGGGAGGGAGCGGGGCCCGCTGATGGCTTTATTTCATACTTCTGGCCTCCAGAGCTGTGAGACAATATAAGTTTGTTCTTTGCAGCCACGTAGACTATAGTAATTTGAAACAGCAATCCTAGAAACTAAGACAGTAGAGAGAGAGATGGCTTGCACTAACTTTCCTACCATAATAGAAAACAGGCCTTTCATATACTTTTGGCTTTTGGTCCCTTAGTTAACAGAAACACATTGGAACTAGTTTATTCTGGATCGAGCTGGGTGATGTGGCTTTGAGAGCACAGCTCTGTAATCACACAGGGACTGTCCACAAATTCCTGCTGTCAAACTCACCCATTAAAAAAACCGTCACACGAACTACAGTCATTCCTATTACGTATGAGTTTATTTAGAAAGAAATTTCTTATTTTGCACTAAAATGATGACTTCTGTCTTTTCCAAATAATTCCCTAGTGGTGTCATTTTCAAGGCTATTGATCATTTACTTGCAATGACCATATTTAGAAAAGCAATGAGCTCATTAGAGGAAACAAGGAATCCAATTTCATTAGCCATTAATGCTCAGGGGCACACCATTAGATCGCTTGGTATTCACGCTTAGTTAAGGTCCGTGAGAATAGTGGCCGTAATTAACTAAGCTTCTGTGTTAATAGAGCACTTACTGGAGACACCCTTAAAGGTGCCTTTGTGCAAGAAAGACAAGGTTAAAATACTTTATCATATTTAGGAAAGCCCTCCTTATCTATAACATATAAACTTCATTCACCTCTCCCCCTGTTGTAAGACAGCTTCTTAGGAACTCTTCAAAAGACAAACAAGTCTAAGTTCTCAAAAAGTTTTTTAAGACTAGGTTCTTAAAAAAGCAGAACAATGCTTAAAAGTTTACAGTTAACCTTTCTTAAATGGCAAAAAACCCAAAATGTTTTATAGTGGGGAAGTTTACAAGTTAGACTTGATGTTAGCTGAAGCTGAGATTAAATCCCACCTTGCTGGGTAGTAGCTGTGAGAATTTAGACAAGCTTTTAAGCTGCTATAAACCACATTTACTATGCCATAAAAGGAGAAGAATAATACATACATCATAACTTTCTTGCGAGGAGTAAATGACCTTGCGTATCTGAAGCATTTACCTCAGTACCAGGCAAGTACGAATCTGTCAATAAATGTTAGATATATTATTGTCTATTTCCAGTTCATTGTTTTGTTTTTGTTTTGGAGGAGGAGATGACATTTTGAATAATGTTCACTGAAGAGAGAGATATGAGATTTAAGTTCAACTTCTATTTTCGATATTGATTCTCTTGGAGAAATATTGTTTACTTCTCTTAGCCCATTTTTATACTTCTGACTATTTCCTTTTGGTCTGACCAAGGAAATAAGGCTGACAATAGAAAAAAAACATACTATAAGTTATTTCTTAAATGCTCACATATGAGAAAGAAAATAAATTTTGAATTAATAACATTATTAATGCGTTAGCTATATTATGATATATGTAGTATCCATACTGAAATACAAAAGTAGTTTTTTCCCAAAGTGACTGGTCTTTCAATTATCAGAAGGAGAAAAGTATTTTCACAAGATTATCTCATTTTTTTGTTAATCTTCTGTTAAGTATTTACTGAGAACCTGTAATACATCAAGAACTGTTATGATTAAAATTTTATTACTTCAAATGAAAGTTGCCCACATTCAAATTCATTTTATCTCCATGATTTATTCTCCTCTAGAGTTCTCCTGTAGTTTCTATTTGCATCAATGACACTACCACAATTTTTTCAACATAAAACAAATATTATAACTATTATGCCTAGCATGTATTCTGATTATTTATATACTAGTTTTACTTTCCAATTGATTTCAAATTCCTTCAGTGACATTTGAGGCTACAAACTTTCTCTCATTCCTCTCATGATCTCATCAGCACCAAGCACCGACTTACACATAATAGGAACTGACGGTGCATTTGTTAACATGAAATGATGTTAATATGAAATGATGGAACAGCTATTAAGAGACTTGGCATATTTGTTGAAAGAATGAATAAATGAATGAAATATCATGTGAGCTGATCTTTGAAATCTCACATTGAGGCCTAAATTAGAATTATCTCTTCAGAGAAACTACATTTTTTCCTCCTAAGCAAATTCTTTTAACTTGCTACAATTTAAATTATTTTCAAGGTATGGATTTATATCCTCTTTTAATAAGACAGAAATAAAGATGTATTCCCATGGCACATCAAATAAGGTTGGTGAAGAGTATATTCTGGTCTAGAGAATACAGCTTTTCTGCCTGATGCTTCAAAACTGAGAAAGAAAGGAAGAAAAGGGGGAGGGGGTGGGAAATTATTATTTTGTAATCATTTACTCAGCATAGGTTGTGATTTTTGTCACTGGGCAGTAATCATTGCAAAGTTGTGATACCATACTTTCATAAGGAAAGCATTTTAAATGTTTAAATATTTAGCTTTAACAAATGATAAAATAAATGTTAAAATTGAAATATTTAGAAAGTTCAGATATGTACATCACGTCATATAACCATGAAGATCACAAACATTTCATTTTACTTACTAAGTTTGCATTATCCCATTCCTTGCCACTTATACCTTTAGCCAGTGCTCCATAAATAACCAGGTGACCTAAACCAAATATATCTTAGTGACTAAACTAATGGTTTTCTATTATATAAAGCATCTTATAAATATCAAACATAGAGTAGAAAGGAAAGACAGCATTTATTATGTCTCTATTGGTCTTGCCACCTTGTCCTCATTAAGGCCTGCCTTAAGTTCTTATAGACTCTGGGCTTGTAAAAAATAATAAAATTTAAAAAACAAAAAAATTCAGAATCCTAGTTTAAAAAATTCAAATGTATCTTATGTTGTTAAAATTGAAATGTTTCGAGTTTTGGTAGTAAAATAGATTACTTACTATAGTATTATTAAAACTTTAACATTGAAGTTGCAATGTAAATATGTCAACATATTTATTAAAATGCAAAAATATATTAGCCAATGCTGGTAAAGTAGTATGAAAATTATAAATTCTTATAGCATGTGTAAACAAGATTGAGTTTAAAAACTAATAGATTTTACTGGCTTATTCCTTTTTATTTTCCAGTTGATATATTCTTTATCCCATATGTAGTATATTTATCCACAAATCCTTGTGTATAGAAATTTATAACCTAATGCATATTTTTTATAGGTAGGCTTAGCCTCCCCCTTATAACCATAAGTTTCATAAGAGCAAGTCTCAAGATTGAGTGCTTGACTTATAAAGTAGGGTGTTCCTAAATTCACATAGCATATGTTATATCCACAATAATCCATCCATATCTCACATTATCATGGTGTAACACTAAGCTTACTGTGTATAATTTCTATATCTAATACATACATATAATCTTCCATGCAGTTGGGAAAGAAATACATGCCAATTAATCAAGTAGTTTTGAAGGTCTCTGATTCTCAAAAGATATATAAAATAGGTGAAGTCTCAGACAAACCTGAGACTACAGTAAACAAAACAAGGCAGGCAAAAGCTGTGTGTTGCTGTGTGTATGTTAGAAATGAGATAAAAAGGGAAATTGGCAAAGACTAGAATAAAGACGTCTTAAAGAAGGAGTATAACAGGCTTCATAGCAAGAAATGCCAGAATCATGAACTAGTTTATGCCACTATAAACTCAACTGGGAGGAGTAATCATCAACATGGTTTCTTAAAACATTTTCTGAGTGGTTTTCTGCTTTAGTACTATGGTAAACACTTTCTGGAACAAGTTGAGTTGATAGGGTCCAGGGTGATACAAGTGCAGTGTAAACTCACTAGTCTTAATAATAGTTTTTTGGCTACTTGATTTATCCTGTTCTAGATCACTCAGTCAAATCAAATGCACATATTAAGCATCAATTTTGAGAACAGTGTATCAGTAATCATCTTTTACTCCAAAGTTCAAATGAGGGTTAATGTGTATGCATTAGAAAAATAGTTTTCAATAATGATCTACTGAGCACCTATTACTCTACCCATAAGAAGTGTCCATAAACTTCTTGAAGCAACACACCATGTCTGTCTCGATCACTGCTCTAGCCCCAGCATTTAGTTTTCATGTTGGCTGGCACATGACAGGCATTCAGTGAGCATAGTTTAAAAGATGACAGACAGACTTGGGAGATCAAGGCACATAAAGATATATAAAAAAGATAATGCAATATTATAAATACTGTCAACTATGGAAAAATGATTGTGTTAGGTAGGCACTGTGGGGAACCTGGTAAGCACAGACTTCATCTAACAGGCAGCAACAGCTCAGCTCTTGGTAAATGTTGCTGTGTAGGGCTGGGAAGTCCAAATGGCCAAATTGACCACGTTTCCAAAGGACACTAGAAATCCAGAGTGTTCCATAAAAATCTCTACATTTTAACTATTGACAACTAATTAAGGTATATAATAAATATCCTGGCCTAATGTTTGAGACTTCTATTTTATTGTCAAACTTTGGATGTGCTGACCTTCCTATTTAGGAAATAATCCACTCTTCACTTCAAAATCAACATATTTATTGAAATAATGTAAAAAATCATCTTGTGTTATTTTCTATATTATTGGTTTCTATGTAAACTTCATGTCATAAGGAGAAAGTTTAAATGTGGAATCCTCTGTTTTGGATGACCCTATTAGATAAAAATTATTTAACATTTTGATATTTTTGCCTTCTAAGAAAGGCTAACCCTAACATTTTAATCACTATAAAACATTGCATTCCTGCCCCACTCCAGGTGTTGTATAATAGACTAGGCCAGAATATTAGTGGGGTGGTCCACACACTTTGCTGCATGATGATGTTTGCATAGTGAATAAATTTCTTCCATAGAAACACTAGGTGAGGGACTCAGCCATTGCTCCAATTGCCCAAAAACACATAAGGTGGATTTTAACCTTGGCTTCCCCCTCTTCATCACAATCTTTCCCTACATGCAATCAATTAGCAAACCCATCAATTCGAGTTCTTTAGAGTTTCCAAAATCTAATGTCTCTCCATGCCTGTTCAGACCACCATGGTCTGACTCCTGTCTGTAGAAAAATCTCCTAATTGGTTTCCCTGCAACTCATTTTACTCTTTCCAACCATTCCCCACAAGTAGCCAGAAAAATTGAACTTTCTAAAATGCATGTGCATGTTTGCTTGCAATCCTCTACTAGTGCATCCTTTCCTGAGGTATAAGATCTATATTTTACCCAATACACAAAGTCCTTGATGACCCAGAGCCCATCTTCTGCTCTCCCCACACTGGAAACTCTTACATGCTGAGATATGTACAATTCCACAAACATACAGCACTCTCATAGCTGAATCTCTCCACGTGCCATTTCCTGGACTTCGAGTACTCCCTACTTTTCCTGCCTCACTCAGATGTTCTACAAGTCCCAGTTTAGGTATCTCTTCCTCTGGGTAGCCTTCATTGGTTATCCAAAATTTGATGAGCTGCCCACTTAGGGTTATTATATATCATAGCACTTGACATATCATACCATAACTATAAATTCACCTGCCTGCCTCCTCCAGGACACTGGAAGCAACTTAAGGCAGCTCCAGATCTCATTTTCCTTCGTAGCCCTGTACCCACCACAGTGCCAGGTATACAAGATGGGTGGAGAATATTCACACTAGAATCCTACAGTGATCAGCCATTTTTCTGGGATTTCAGACATAGTCAGGGGATTTAAGAATGTAAAGACTAAAAAGACCTTAGAGATAATTTAACTCAACTTTATCATATAGTTGAGGAAACTGAGTCTAAGACAAGGGTTATGACTGGCTCAATAGAAGGCAATTAATATAGGTTAAGATGCAACAGACTTGACTAATCTCAACCCAAGTTCTCTTCACCATATCAGTCTTCCCAGAGAATCAAAAATGTCAAGAGCAGCGTCCCTGGCCTCTGATTTAGAGCTGTGCCATCTCTTTTTATCTAACATTTTAATCTAATACAAAGAACTTTACTTATCGAAGCAGGTAACTGTAGTAAGAAAAGAGAATATTTGAGCTTTTTCCCTCTGTGTTACCTGTCACTCATCGTACCCCTCTAACAAGCCCTGAGCTTCTCCTCGCTCTGCACTTTCACTGCATTGACCCCTAACCTGGCAGACCCCAGCTGCCATTTCTACCTTTTGAAATTCTTTGCATCTTTTCCAGGCTTTGCTCAAATACTTTTTCTTCCAAGAGGCCTATTTCCATGTCCCTAGTAGGACCCTACGCTCTTCGATTCCCATGGTACTTTGTCCATTTCTTTCTCAAAATATTAATTGAAGTGGGTATTTGATTGTTGTTGCAAAAGTATCTTTTTCCCCAGTGAATGTACACTCCTAGAAAGGCACATTCTTGCTTTATCCTTGTCTCCCCTAGTAGGATTATCCCATATGTTTGCTATGTTGCATTGTATGGTAGAATCCATTTTCCAACTGTAATGTCTATATCACCCTAAGATTATAACACAGCTAGAAATCCATAATTCCCCTTGTTTAAATTTTCCCTGAGAGCGCATTTTAGTTTTAGTTCTTTAAAAGTTTTTGTTGTTAACGTTGAGTACTACCAATTTAGTAGGCCGAGCCCTCCATCTTGGGGCTTGCCCTTATGAAGCTTGTTGCTGCAAAGGAGAGGCTGAGCCTACCTGTAATTGTGCCTGAGTCTCCCCTAGAGAACCTCTGTGGCCCTCTTACTCTCTCTAAGATCACTCGGTGGGTGAACTCACTGCCCTCCCCCCTACATGGGACATGACTCCCAAGGATAAGCCTGGACCCAGCATCCTGGGATTAAGAAAGTCTTCTTGACCAAAAGGGGGAAGTGAAATGTAACAGAATAGTTTCAGCGGCTGAGAGACTTCAAATGGAGTCAAGAGGTCACTCTCTTGGGCATTCTTATGCACTATATAGATACCCCCTTGTAGTTTTTAGTGTACTGGACTAGCTAGAAGGAAATACCTGAAACTGTTGAACTGCAACCCAATAGCCTTGATTCTTGAAAATGATTGTGTAACGATGTAGCTTACACGGTGTGACTGTGTGTTTGTGAGAACCTTGTGGCTCAAACTCCCTTTATCCAGTGTATGGACAGATGAATAGAAAATGGGGACAAAAATTAAATGAAAAATAGGGTGGGATGGGGGATGGGATGTTTTAGGTGTTCTTTTTTATTTTTATTTATTTATTTATTTTCTGGAGTGAGGAAAATGTTCAAAAATTGTGGTGATGAATTCACAACTATATGACGGTAGTGTGAACAGTTGACTGTACACTATGGATGACTGTATGGAATGTGACTATATCTCAATAAAACTGAATTTAAAAAAAAAAAAACGTTTGTTGTGTCAACATTTGCCCAACAGTTGTTTGTAGTGAGCTGTTAGTATGGACTATAGGAGATATAAAAATGGTGAGGGAGGCAAGAAGGGAGAAGAGTGTAACTGAGTCAGTGAGCTTCCAAACATACAAATGTATGGATAGTTGTATAAATTTATATTATGGCCGATTGAAGGAACAATTATTATGAAAGACTCCTGTCCTTTTAAAAATATTGACAAATAATGAGATCATTGGAAGAGAAGTTGCCTCATTTTTACCCATGTGACGTGGGACCTTCTTAGGGAATATTTATATCAATGCATTTCAAGTATGGGGAATAAGAAAGAAGGTAAGAAATACTAACTCTTGTCCAAGGTTAGCAAGGATTTATTTGAGGTGAATAATGGGACTGTTCATTTCATTCACTTTTAACCAGAAGTGTTCTTTCACAGGGCAGATGGCAAATTGGTTGGAGGTACTTAAATGAAAGCAAGGAGGCACTTTAAGTGTCAGGACTCCCAATCTCTCTCTCCACAAGGTTTGACCCTTTCTAAAGCTCTGTTTCTTCTCAAGTGAAGTTACCAAATCAGTCAGCTTAAGCAAAAAGAGTTTCAAATTGTTCTAGAAAATATTTCTATGTGCTTTCATGGGATTTTGCATATTTTAAGCATTTTTCAAAATATAACTTTAAATATGCTTAAGTCCAACACAATTATATATTAATCATCTATTGCTGGCAGTCCAGATAATGGCAAGCTAGCAGTAGCAGAATGTTTTTATCTGCATTTTTCTCTGAGCACTGTTCAAAGGGCTTTTTAAAATTTTTTTCCATTCACTGCTTATATGCATGGCCAGATAAATGCCCAGTCTCACTTATAGAAGACATCCTACACAGTATTTCAACTCCAGCACAATTTTTATAAATACAATTTTCCAGCACTAAGGAGGTTTTTATAACTTAATTCGTTCTGCAATGCCATGTAGAAGTCAGAACAAAGTTAAAAGCAGGAAAAAATAAATAGCAATACAAAGCGAAATAGAAAGATTAATAGCTCCCATTTCTAACTCCAATTTGAGAGCCTGTTAAATAAAATTAAGAGAAAAACTATATATATATACACACATATACACACACACACACACACACACATATATATAAACTCACTCTTGGGAATCTTTCCTGAACTTCACAGAGGTGACATAATAATTTTTATTAGGGTAAATTGTTCCTTTCAGGGGTAAATAAAAGAGCAAATTGGATTGCTATATACTATTTATTTGAGTTCCTTTTTCTTACCTTCCATTTCCTAAATGTTATTAATGAATAGCAAAAGATTCCGAAGATTTTTTTTCTCATGTCTACCTCTCTCAGATTCCTGTGGCCACAGTAAATACTTTGGACTTCAAAATTACTTCTTTCTGAGCTGCTCCGGTGAGAAAAATAAAATCCTCAAATGTGAACTCACTCACCCATTTCTTGCATAGCAGACAGTTTACCTGGAGCAACTCCTTTTTAAGAGAGAATTTTTCTAACCCAGATCTATCCCCTGTACTTTAGAATGCACTGGAAAGGCACTTCCTCCCTCAGAATGTTTTTGCCTAGCATGGACATTCCTTATAACAAAATTCTTCCTTTGCATACTAATTGGGTTCAGTTTACATGCTTAGAGTCCAATTATTCATTGTCTTAGAGTAGTATCACTCCTTAAGAGGGTCTATTGTCCTACCTCTATGCTGTCATCCAGATTAGCACGTTTATCTTTGAGAGAAGGGGTGTTACTGGAACGGTATTCAATTTGGCATTTTCAGCAATGGGAGAGGTGATTTTCTGAGAGACTCAGTGACAGAGACAATGTAATTACTCCTGTGTGAATTAATCCTTGTGAAAAAAAGAGGGATTATTCCATGACTTCATCTATAAAATGGGGATAACAATACCCACCTCACAGATTTGCTGTGGGCATTAAATGAGTTAGTAAGGTAAAGACTCAGCAAATCATAATGAGAAGTCAGCTAGTCCATGTTGGCTATTACTACTATGATCACTAGTCCTGGTAAATGTCCTGAGTTTGTCTGTGGCAGTGGGGAAGATGAGCAGTTTGGATGGGCTGGAGTGAGAGAGAGAAGTTGCTGACTTCTTACCTCCAGGGAGTCATCGGCATTCACCATCCAACAGTCTGTCCAGGTGGCCAAAATCAAAGACCCAGTGGAGAAAAGGGCAAAAAAGCAAGCAACATACTGAAGAAGATCCCTCATCTTGGCGAGCAGCTGTCTGGAAGGGACACATGGGCAGACGCCAGCCCTGGAACCACTCAGGCAGCCGGAATGCTGTCAGAGACTTCTGTGATTCTGGTACCTGGGGATGTGAAAATACTGGTCTTTTACTTTTCCACACACCCCACTGCAGGTGTCTTAAGTTGCGGTAAGAATAATACAAACAGGCTGCAACCGACAGAGGGGTCCTAGAGGTCATCATCCAAAGCGATCGGCCTCCAATCAGAAGCCAGGTCGGTGAAAGCACTGATTATGTTTTGAGTGGGGGAGAAAAGGAGCCCTGGTAGAGTGCGCTGCCGAGACTGAGGGCTCATGTGAGATGACGGTCGCCAGAGGCTGGGCAAGTGTAAAGATGGAGGGAAGGAGGGTCCCACCCCACACTGGAGCCTGCTCTTTCACAGGCCCTCCAGGGAAAGTGAAGTATTCTCCACCCCCTCAATGAGAAGCTGACACGGTTGACTGAGCGCTATTTTATTATTAGGACTATTTTAATATTCACTGACTACCTTAGGCAGACAGGCCGCCAGTGAAACTGTGCTAAATAAGTGCTTGCTCAAGGGAGTTTGCATTCCAAAGTCGGGCAGAGCAGGCCGGAGGGACCTGCGGTACCTGGCCACAAACTTCCCCAAACTGCAGAGTGGGGTCGACAAGTGGGCATTCTAACATAGGCACACGTTGGGGGAAGACCTTGCTCTGAAGTGTGTAGGCTGAGGGCGCTTGGGCCTCAGTTTCTGTAAAATGATGGCATAAATATCTTCTTTAAAGGTGCTTGGGAGGATTAAATGATATCTCTTTATAAATCATTTAGGACAGTGTCTGACAATAATAATGAAGTGGTTTTTGACCAAGAATACCCTGAATCATTTCTTTTCTCCCATGGGCCAATGCTTGAAAATATTTGTATTGAAAAACAAAACCTGTTCATATGAGGCACAAATGATGTTTTAGAAAGAGTTTTTGATTTAGCAAGGACAACTGGAGTTTCACCTACCCCCGACTGGGTAGTATTGAAGTATATAAATGATCCATAACCATTGGTCTTTTAAAAATACTTAAAAGAGTACACATACATCCGTTTTATTATCATCAGACTTCTCTAAACTAAAACGAAAATTTAATATGATAAAAAAAAATTTTGCATGGGTTTAATGCAGGAGAGAGAGAAAGAAGGCAGGGAAAAGGATTAGAAATAGGTCATTACTCTGGAAGAATCATCTACTAAGATAATTATTATAGTAACAGCTCATCAAGGCAATTAGTTTGTTCCATTTGATAATTGTTTGGTCACAGTATTTAGGGAGAAGACTAGAATTGGGATTGAAAAACATCCTTCAAAATTATATTAACCCCCCTACATTGGACATGACTCCCAGGGATGAATCTGGACCCGGCATCATGGGATTAAGAAAATCATCTTGATCAAAAGAGGGAAGAGAAATGAAACAAAGTAAAGTTTCAGGGGGCTGAGAGATTTCAGATGGAGTCAAGAGGTCATTCAGGAGGTTATTCATATGCATTATATAGATATCCCTTTTTAGTTTTCAGTGTATTAGATTAGCTAGAAGGAAATACCTGAAACTGTTGAACTGCAACCCAGTAGCCTTGATTCTTGAAGATGATTGTACAGCTATGTAGCTTACATGGTGTGACTTGGTGATTGTGAAAACCTTGTGGCTCACAGTCTCTTTATCCAGGGTATGGACAGATGATTAAAAAAGTGGGTACAAAAAAGTAAATGAATAATAGGAGGGAATGGGGGGATGGGTTGTTTGGGGTGATCTTTTTGACTTTTACTTTTATTCTCTTTTCTGGAGTAAGGAAAATGTTCAAAAATTGACTGTAGTGATGAATGCACAACTCCATGATGATGATACTGATTGTACACTTTGTGTGATTATATAGTATATGACTATATCGCAATAAAATTGCAAGAGAAAAAGAATATATTAAAATAATAAACTTTTGTAACTAAAATTTAATCTCTAATTTTGATTCATTTTATTCAAATATAAAATGTAGCTTTAAGGATAAAAGCTGGATGTAAAACTGTATGTGGAATATAAGTCCAATTATTGTCATAAACAAGAATATAGGCATTAACAGTAGTTATGGCTAGTTTCTGAGTGGCATCACAGATGACTTTGATTTTCCTTATTTTATTTTACTTGGTTTTCTTTTTTTCCCCAGTTTACTTAACTTGGAAAAGTAAATTTTTTTAAGTGTTCAAAGAATGTAGCTACCTATGGTATAAGGCAGCTACAACCCAAGCATACTGCTTTGGTGAGTCACAACTAAATCTTTCCCTGTGCCCTAAAATTTGAAAGACTCATGCTCTACTGATCTGGGAGAGGAAACCAATTCCAAAAGCACAAGCTCATTACAGGAAAAGTCCTGGACTTAGTTGCTAGCTTTCCACCCAGGGGCCTTTCACAATGTATTTTTCCTGCTAACAGTGTACCCTGAGGCAGTAGTTCTACAACTTGAGACCACGTTGGAATCTCCAAGGTCACGTTATAAATGCAGACTCCAGAGATCCAACCCCAAAGACTGGATTCAGGAAATTGGGAATAGAGGCCAGGACCTCACATTTTATACATGTATTAAATTCTGATTCTGGTGCAGATGACCGTGCTTTGAGACACTAGTTCAGAAGAAAAGAAAACAAGTATAAAAACTAACATATTATTTTTCAGTCCTTGACATGGATTGAATTATGTACTGCCCCCCCCCCAAAACAAAAAAAAGATATGTTGAAGTCCTAATCTCTAGCACATCAGAATGTAACCTTATTTGGAAATAGGGTGGTTATAGATGGAATTATGCAAGCAAAAATCAGGTCATAATGGGATAGGGAGAGCCATTAATACAATATGCCTGTTGTCCTTATAGAAAGAGGAAATTTGGAGACAGAGGGGAGAATACCATTTGATGAATGAGGCAGAGAATGCTAAGGATTGCCAGCAAGCCACTGCCAAAAGCCATGGAACAGATTCTTTCCTTCAGACTTCAGAGGAAATAGGATGCCGGCAGCTTGATTTTATACTGCAAGCCCACAGAGCTGTGAGGCAAACATTTCTATTGTTTTAAGCTACCCAGTTTGTGGTGCTTTGTTTTGGCAGCCCCAGGAAACGAAGACAGCCGTGAACAACAGATCACTGATAAAGTTGTGGGAAAGGGGGATATCAGAATTAAATTTTCGGTACCACCTCTTCCTTAACTGGTACTAATGGCAGGTCCCAAATCCAAATATCAGAATTTAATGGAGAGGACGAAGGAAGGAAAAACACTGAGCATATGCATGCATGCCCACATACACTCACAAAAATCACTGGAAATCAGAGATTCTACCATAAGAAAGATCTAGAGTGTGACATGTAACATCTTGCTCCCCATACTATGCTGGATATTGTATGGGATTGGGGAAGAGGGGCAGAGATTATCAGGTAACTAAGGAACTGCTTTTGAATTTAAAGTTTGCTATTTTTAAATAATTGCATAAAGCAATTAAGCCTAAAGGGTAATTTCTATGAGTGAGGTCATAATGTGATTGGAGAGCCAAGAAATGAGAGTCATGCGTTTTAAAAGAGTAAGAAAGTCTTCATGGGCAGGACTTGAGCACACTTCTAAGGAAAGAATAAATGTGTAGGGAGCTGTGAATATGGAGGGTGGGATGCAGACTAAATAAATCATGAGGCCAAATAGACAAATCTGGTTTGCTTTCTGCCCATGCGTTAGACTCAAAAATATAGCTTTATCAACTTGGTCACAGTTGTGTTCCATTCAATTCAGCTCACATTTGTGGAGAGCCTGCTCTGGTCCTGGGGATACAGAAGAAAACACCAAATGGGAGAACTCGTCCCTGTCTTTGAGAAGCCTACTCTTCTGGCAGTTGACCTAGGCACCACCCGTGAGAAGTGACAAGTTTTGTTCAGGTCATTCTGAATACAACCTTAAGTTATGATACCACTCCCAACAATAGTACACATAGAAACATTAATTAGAAATATGCAGAGTTGCCCAATTTATGAAGAACATGAAGAACAAGCATCACTATATGTATGATTTAGTGGGGTTTACAAAGCATTTTTAAATGCATTCTCTCTTCAAAGCTCTGTAAGAGAAGACTTCTTTGTTGATTCACCAGTGTATCCCAAGTGCTTAAAATTTTGCTTGGTATATAGTAGGCACTTAACAAAATATCTTGAATTTAACTTAATCCTCACAGCCTCCACATTTTACGAAAGAGGAATTAATATTGGTCTTGCTTTTTCTGAAACATCCAGGGTCCCTTGGAGTGGATTGTATTTGCAGCCCAGAGCTGACGGTTGTGCACAACCCAAAGACCAACATTTTAGGTGATTTACTACAACTATTTCCTCATTCACCATTCGTGGCTGAGGCTTTAGAGCCACCTGCTGATGGGGTGAGTGGCACCCTTAACCTGGCACCAAGGCTGAAAGAAAGCAATTAATTTTGAAATACTGTAATTGTCATTTTGGCCTGCAGGTGGAAGCAGTCCTGCATTTTCAGCTGAACAAAACTGCAAGGTTTTTTTGGGTTACCTTGGTTGTTTCTGCTAGTATCACAAAACATTCCTCTTACATTCATAACAATAATAAGAGTTCTTAGATAAGCTGATTTATACCATGTCACGAATAATCTTATTCTGCTTTTAATGCCTAATGTTTATTGGGGAAAAAATCCTACACAGAAATATCACGTGCTGATTTGGGGTCAGGTAGACCCAAGTTCAAATGCAGGCTAAGCTACTTAATAGTTACGAGATCTTTTACAAATTAATCTTCCTGAGGCTGTTTCCTTGTCAACAAAATTAGAATTCTATATTCTATCTTATAAGATGGCTGTGAAAAATAAATAAGATAATATTTGTAAAGGTCTTTGTACAGTGCCTGGCACATAATAAACAATTAATACATTACAGCTATTTAATTTATGATTTTTATGTTACAACCTTGCTTTTCTAAATATGAGCTACTTATTATATAAAAATACACACACACAAACATATGTTTGTATTATATATGCATATGTGTGTTTGTGTGTGCATACATAAACTTATTATAAATTGAATACATAGGAAACAAAAGGTGTAATTATAAAGCAACATTATGTTTTTCTTGTTCGAGCCTTTCAAATCCATTCTGATTTGAAATAAGCCAATTCTTTCCCTTCCCCTTGGATAAAATCTAGGGCAAGTCCCATGTCTCTGTCACTTTTAGGCAAACAGTGTAAATTTTTCCAGTCGCAGGATGAAGTTTCATTCTAGTGATATAAATATGGATATTCCTGTTTTTAGGCCGATCCCTTTGCAACAACTCCCTCCATCACGTGGGGACCAGACCACGTGCCTGCCACCAACTCTGCCATTTAGATTTCTTAGGCTGGAGTCAGATGGCAGTCCACTGTCTCTCCCCAGACCCAGGGAACAAATACCTGCCTGACAAATACCTGTCAGTAGCCAAGTCAAAACCCCTTTCCCTAAGCTTGAAGTGAGGAGCAAGAATCCTCGCCCCCTCCCTCCCTAAGAGAAGAGGCGGGGAAAGTGGGACTCTACATATCAGCAGAAAATTTACATAGCTTGTAAAATTTTCTCCTAACCTTTTACTCCTGTTTTGGCCTCTCCAAACTTGTTTATGGGCTGGGGGAGGAAAGGTTCAGGGGCAGAAGAAGGGGTGTGTGTGTGGTGGGGGGGGGAGGGGTAGGAGGTGAACTAAGGTTGCAAAACTAGTTCCCAGGCACCTCTTAGGCAACTTCTGCCTGGGGGTCTTTCATCTCATTTTGGAATGTGGTATCGATCATCTACTTGTCTCAATCGAAACTGGGATGAAAAAGGTTTCAATTTAAAATCCTATTGTGGTGTTAGACTGCATTATGGGAACATTGGAACTCTACTGTTCATCCTGGCCAGACTTCACTTGGATTTGCAATGCTTAGCCGTGAGTACCATCATTAAAGAGGCATATAGATAAACTGGGGCCACCTAGAGAAGAGGGTTCCAGTTAATGAGTTTAGTGAGGAGACTGGCAAACGTCTCATTTGAAGAATGACTAAAGAAACGTGGGGAAAAGAAGTTTTAAGTCTAAACAGAGTATATATGCAACTGAGTGTATATGGCAGAGTATATATGCAGCTGGTTTTAAATAACAGGAGAGTTTAAATAATAGAGTTGGCATATAGAAAAGTAATTATGATCTTTTTAGGAGACTTCAATGAACATAACTACAAAATATTGTAAAAGCACAGAGAAGCAGATTCGTGATCAAAGAACTTTCCAATCATGAGAAAGGAAAGCACACTGTTTTAATGGGTTTCCTGATATTGTTTGGTCCAAATAGAGGTGGAGGTGTTGTTACCTAATGGATTCATGAATCTGTTCCTGGTGGGAATAATCAACCTCTCTGAATTTGGAGTATGCTTAGAATCATGGGGCCTAGAGATATTTATACTCAATTTATCTCTTACCCTACATAGAATTTAAGTCCCACGTAAGCTAAACCCAGTGACATCTCAGTGAATCATTCATCAAAAATCACACCTCATATTCAGCAGCAAAGCGTATGTGATTACTCATTCCATAACTGATTTCACCTGTAAAAACAAGATCGTCATCCTGGCACAGTATGATTAAGCCATCAAGGGTGTTTTTGGTGAACCATGATGGAATAAACCTCGTGTCAAAGATTAGCACTCATACCTTCAGGTTAGTAGGTAAACTCATGAAGCCATTCTAACATGAAACTTTTCTCCTGAGTGGTTTAGACACTTCCACACAGGCATTGTTACATTGGAAGGAAGAGGAAGCCCTTAGAATTAGGCTTAATCTCACAAGTTGAACTTTCTTCAACTGACTCACCATATTCAATTGACCATTGTTAATATTTTCTCACCATTCTTCATTTCCTTCTTCTTGCTTTTTCCTCCAGACATTTAAGCATGCTCATAGTGGGCCAGTATCACTGAATACACTGATGCTAATGGCATTGAGAATACAAATCATGCTATCAGGGCCTAGAGGCAGGAGGAAAAGTTTAAGATTAAGAAGCAGTGAGTAGTCTGGTATATTGGGATTTTAAAATATGTTTAGGACAGTACAGGAAAATGAAGCTTGGAGTGGGAGATTAAGGTAACACTATAGCAGTTCTAGAATCTCAGGTTGAGGAGCATGAATAAATTTGCTATTCATTAGGAGCAAGAAAAGACAGCAAAAGTGATCAGATAGCAGACAGCTCAGGTAGCATCCCTTTTGACTACTTCCTGTGAACTTAACTCTTATCTACCCTAACTCTGAGTCTTTAAACTAGCGGGACCTCCCACCAGCTGGTGCTGGGCAGCTAATAAAAATGAGCATTAGCCAATTGATCATATTTTAGAACATTACCTTGGATCCCCTACCTTCATGTTTCCCTTGTTCTTTGCCCCATCTCTCCAGGCCACCACTCCTAGTCTTCCAATAGTTTCTTGCCTTCAAAGCCTTTAGAGTTTATTTAAATCCCAGGGCTGATCCCTTGGACTTGAAAATTGACTTTGGGTCCCTGGCTTTTACCTTTGGTGCCTTCTAGGACACAGCTTGCACTCACCCTCCAGGCTGATCTGAATAACAATCATCCCATCAACCTCAGCTCTGGTGCCGGGGAGCTTACCCTGTATCAATTAATTTGACAAAAACTACACCAAGGGGACCTGTTGCCTTCTGTCCACCAAGGGGAAGCTACGCCGGGCCTTGAGTTCCAAGCAACTCCTTAGCATATGATCAAGAAGTTTACTCACTTAGAAACAAATTCAAAAACCTAATCTGTTTCCATCTTTGTAATTTTTCCACGCATTATGCATCCAACAGTATCTTCAAGGGCAGCCCAGAGCCAGGCAAGCAGGAGGGAGTGGGAGGAGAACAGAAATTCAAAGAACTTCATTGTTGAGGGGCAGGAGGCTTTCCAGGGCATTTTGTCTCTATCCTATGCTGCACTCTTGCAGGTGACCACTGCTGGAACCACAAACACCCTGCCCTTTCCTGACTTAAACAACTGCCTGGTCATTCAGGAATGTCCACCACTAAAACCCCAAATCCACTTATCCCAAATCTACATATTCTTCAAGAATGAGATTAACTCTGTCTTTTCTGGAAATTCTCTTATTGATAATGCTGGTGCAAATTGTTATTTCCAAATATTTTATCTACACATCTCATTAAGATATTTATCTCTTTGCTTGCCCAGTCTGTATCAACTAGGAGCTCCCATTACAGTCATTACTTAATTTTCTTCTTAACTCCTGGTTATTTCTGCCTCTGAACATCTTTATGCTGTTTCCTCTGCCTAGAAGTCTCCTTATTTTTCTTGGCATTTTTTATAATCCTAACCATCCCTTAAGGATCATCTCCTTTATGAAGCCTGATTTGATATCTTCAGCTCTCTCTCTGCTCTAACTTTGGAATTGTAATCAGTAACCGCAGAGTTTGGCATGTCACTGTTTTCAAGTTTTCTGTATGTTAGATCGATGTCTCCAGATCATGTTTATAAGTGTATAACCAAAAAAGAAAAAAACAATTAAAAAAAAAAAAGAAAGAATTCACCAAGTAGAAAGTACGTGTCAGGCACAGAGTTAAGGCACTTAATATCCAAAGATAATAGAACACCATTCAAAGTCTACGTTTACATGTTTCTGCAAAATGTCTTAGGAGCATAAATGAGGGGATTATTAACATTTCTGGCCACTCATTACAAAAGACTTCATGGAAGAGTTGACAATTGATTCGGCTCCTAAAACAATAAGTAGGAATTCACTAAACGTGATAAGAAAAAGAGGGTTCCAGACAAGAGAACAAGCTTGAGCAAAGGCAAAGGGTGCGAGTTTCCATTATGTGATTGAGGGAAGAGTTTGTGACAAGTATCTTATAAACAAGAGCAAGGATCCTGTTTTATCCTGGTTTGCAAATGCCCAACATCACCAAATACAGTGATTGCATCGCTGTAAGGCCCAAATGCTTGTTTGTTTGTTAACAGCTTAAGCCCTGTGAAAATAAGGACTCTGTGTCTAGCTTTATTGAATGTTTGGGATCAATAGACATATATGCAGGCATTGTACTACGCTCTAGAAATTCATCATTGAACAAAATATCCTAATGGAGGAAGGGCATTCAAAAAATATTTAGGCTCTCAATAGATATTTTCTGTCTCTCTAGCAGATAGCAATATAAGCTTATAGTAAGCATTCTTAAGGGGTCCTTTTAAGGTGTTTTAGTACTTATGTAGTTTGTTTGGAATATGTTTTACAATTAAGAGGCAGGGCATTTTAATAGAAAACACTGGATTGGAACTGGTTTCAGTGCAAGGTACACCTTATGTTTTTTAGCTTGTACTAAGGGAGGTGGAATTTTGACAATGGTCCAGTAAATTTGATCTTTTTAGGTAGCCAATCCATATAACTGGGGCTCACAATAAAGAATTTGGATAAATGTTTTTACCTTTACTTCAAATGAATTAAAGTTGTATATTCCAGTTTTTAGAGAGTTAAGTGAAAGAACTCTTTGTTCACATCTCATTTTAGTCATATTCAGAGTTTATAAATATTTTCATTTTCATGATTTCATTTTATACTGAAAGATGCAATTTGAAGAGCATCAGATCACCATTTTGCAGATGAGAAAATGAGGACCATTTAAGTGATTTATCCAACATGACAGACCTAGAAAGTGACAGAATCAGGGTTTGAATCCAAAACAATCAAAGTAGAGCACAGGCAGGCATCCAATGGAAACTATGAAAGCCAATGCAGATGAGTCAGGGAAATGGAAGTACTCGGTGAGAGCAGAGCTTGCAAAGTGCTCAGGCACAGGCCTCGCCACCTGTTACCTGTCCAAAATCCCAACCCATTAAAATCCTAAATCTGGAAATTCTGGTGTAATATTCACATCCACTATTGAATAGGGTGGAATCAGAGCTTGGCAATCATGATACTTGGACTATCATCCCAGTTCCACAAAAGCTCTCTACTGAAACCATGAAGCAAGTCACTTTACATTTACAAGTGAAACAGTTTCATCTAATCTGCCCTCAGGGAGGTGGCAAAACTGAGTGACATCACACATGAGAGGTGGAAGGCTCTATTGTACATTACATTCTGTTTTATACACATGTGGAAACTTTGTGTAAGTTCTGTCCTCCTTTAGAAAATCCTTCTCCTCCCACTCCTGCCTCTTCTCTCTCATCTCCTCCTACCTGTTGAGATTCTCTTCCATCTTCAAGGATCTTCTCAAATGCTATCTTCTTTATAAGGTGCACTATGAATCCTCCATTTGCATGTAATCTCCCCTTTGAATTAACATTAACTCTTAGCTTATTTTAATAATAATTATTGTTATTATTGTTAAGTATTTATTGCAGGCTTATTATATGTCATGGCCTGTGTTAATTGCTTTTCTAGTATTATTTCTTTTCATTCTCCCAACAGTCATAATAAGTAGCTACTGTTATTAACATTCATTTTATGGATGATTAGGGTGGTAATTAACTACCCTAGTTTTCATAATTAGTAAATAATGGAGCCAAATCTGGGTCTGTCTGACTCCAGATCCAAACCCCGATCCAAACCCAAGTCCAAATTCAGGTCTTTCAGACTCCAGAGTATGTGGCCCTAACACCACTATGTAGTATAGTTGTCTACCTTTCATTATCACTACAGCCTTCCCTATTAGATCCCTGGGGTCCATGGTTACAACTGGAAGAAACTTGGAGATGATTTTGCTCAGCCCTGTGATTTTACAGCTGAGGAAAATGAAGGTCCATGAGGAAGGCATCTTGCCCAAGATGATATAGCTGTCAATGAGAGAGACAGAACAGACCCCTATTTCCTCCACTTTGCCCTGTCCACATTGACTGCAAGATTCATAAGGCTGGGGAAGGCACCTGCCTCATCCTCTTATCTTCAGTATACTTTCATACATATCTTGCTTCTAGCAAGTAATTAAAGAATTAAATTTCCCTGGAATTCTTTGTGATCAGATATCACTAATTAAAACACATAGAGATATCAGAGGATGTCATGGTTATTAATAACATGTATAGAATACAAACTAATAACTGTAGGTTATTGCATTCTAAGGAGACTTTAAATGGAGGACCTCAAAACACTTCCTTTTTGTCAGGGACAAGTAAGTTCTGCTAAGCTAAACTGATTTACAGAGATGAAACTAGTTAAAAATGGCAAAGCCTAAAACAATGCCTGGCATTCAATCTCTTATGATACAAGGAGATTAATCAAATGACCCCCACCTTCATCTTAGTCAAATGTTCCGACCACGAAATTCAAATATCAGTGAAAAAAAGAGTTATTTTGAGGATCAACTGCATTAGCATCATTTCCTCCGTGCCGGTGCCTCCTTTACCACATTCCTCTTCATTGTTCTTCAAAAGATTCCCATCACTTGTGGCCCTCTCTCTCTCTAACTGAGCCACCTAGGCAGGTGAACTCACTGCCCTCCCCCCTACATTGGACCTGACTCCCAGGTGTGTAAATCTCCCTGACAACACAGGATATGACTCCCAGGGAAGAATCTGGACCCAGCATCATGGGATTGAGAATATCTTCTTGACCAAAAGGGTGATGCGAAATGAAACAAAATGAAGTTTTGGTGGCTGAGAGATTTCAAATGGAGTCGAGAGGTCACTCTGGTGGACATTCTTATGTGCTATATAGATAACACCTCTTAGGTTTTAATGTATTGAAATAGCTAGAAGTAAATACCTGAAACTACCAAACTCCAACCCAGTAGTCTGGACTCCTGAAGACGATTATATAATAATGTAGATTACAAGGGGTGACAGTGTGATTGTGAAAGCCTTGTGGATCACACTCCCTTTATCTAGTGTATGGATGGATGAGTAGAAAAATGGGGATAAAAACTAAATGACAAATAGGGTGGGATGGGGGGATGGTTTGGGTGTTCTTTTTTTACTTTTGTTTTTTATTCTTATTCTGATTCTTTCTGATGTAAGGAAAATGTTCAGAAATTGATTGTGGTGATGAGTGCATAACTATATGATCGTACTGTGAACAGTTGGTTGCATACCATGGATGATTGTGTGGTTATGTGAATATATTTCAATAAAACTGAATTTAAAAAAAAAAAAAAGATTCCCATCACTGCCAGAATACAAAGTATTTAGCGTGACATGCAAGATCTCTCCCCATCTGACCATTTTTTACTTCACTAGAGTCACCTATTATGACTCCCCAACATGTACCCTGTCTTCTTGCTATTCCAAAATGTGCCATTTCTTTGAGGCAATGACACTCTCTCTGGCCTCTGGACAAAGGCTCTTCCCTCTGCCTGCAGGATCCCCGTCCTTCTCTTCTTATCGCCTCACCACCTAACTCCTTCTAGACTCAGGTTTCATTACCTCAAAAATGATTGATTCTAAATACTGCTTGATCGTTAGAATCATCTGGGGAGTGGTTATCAAAATACAGAGGCCCACAGAGATGATGTCCAGGCATTGGAATTTTTTTTTTTTTTTTTTTAAGCTCTCCAGGGGATTCTGAGAAATCATCGCCTTAATTAACTCCTCTGAAACTACCTCTCCCTATTACATCAGTTATCAGGCTGTAATTCTTCATGTCTCTCCTCCCTACTGGGTTATGAGACATGATTTCCATTTCTCTGATTTAGCATCAGGGCAGTAATGAAGATTAGATGAGTAAATGAATACATGAAACTGACAAATCATCAAATTCTCTGCTCAGAAGATTTCCTTTGCCTACAATATCACCAGATCTACCCTTTTATTTTCTGATAATTTTTTCACATCCTCTTATTTAAAGTTACTCTCTCCTGTATACTCTCATGGCAGACTTTTTTTGTTTCTCTCATAACACTTTATATTCTGACTTATATTTATGTATTTGCACATCTCACCCATTGAGTTCTCAGCTTTTGAAGTCAGAGAACAAATCTTTGATTTTCAATTTTGTGATTCCTTCAGCAACTATTAACATGGCCCATCAATGCTTGTTGAATTAAATTAAAATTTTGTATTTCCTTAATTATCTAACCTTTCAAATCATTGAGATTCCCAGATTAAAATCCTGATCACCACATAACCTTCTACAGAAATATCTCCAGTAATATTGAATTGATCTCATGTACAAGTTTTAGATTCCCAAGCAAAAATTTAGGACCATACTCATGGAAATTCATATATAAGGTAATTTAACCAATAGGAAGAGAAATGAGGTTTCAAAATTTAGGGGAGGGGGAGCATAATTAGTACAGTGAAAAGGCACCTGGCTGTCCTGCACAAGTGCTGAGGAAAATCTTATATGCACACATTGGATACAAGATCTTAATTACAAATAAATCCATACTTGATGGCTTTAGCACAATTTATCCTAAAAGCAGTGATGTGAATTAGCTTGCAAGTGGTGCCTCAACCATCCAACCCCAACGTTCCTTCAGTGCCAAGCTATGCCCAGTTGGACCTGCCAGTAAAACTGTCCACAAGTACACAAAAAAGGTTGCAATGCTTAGCAAAATGAGGGAGCTGCTTACTGGAATTATTGAGCCAGATGTGAAGCTCTGAGATCAAGATACTGGACAGTGGAGAGATAAATTTGGAGCTAGGTAGCTAATCAGGGATCAAAGAGGGAAAAGCTAAGCTGAGAGGTAAAGAAATGAGCAAGGATTGGCAAAATAAGGTGAATATAGGAAAGCAAGTTTGAGTTGGAGAAGCTGAATTCTCTAAAAATGGAAAACCTGTGGAGCACTCATTTTGCATTAACCCATATTCCTTGCTGGGTAGAAGGCTGTTGAAGGGAATAAACTGGGATCAACTGTAAATGCTGAATAAATAGATTAATGATGTATGTTTAAATGCATGTGTGAATATTTGCTTTACTTTATGTCCATAATTCAACTAGTACCATCATATATTCTGTTCTTTAAACTCCCTGCCATCCTCTTTGTGCAGGAATGCCTAAATCTCTCAAATGTAACCTGGTTCAAGCACAAAACAAACTGGTTTCTCCTTCATGAGCCATGTTATGTCTGAGGCATTTCCTCTTACTCCCATGCATCTGAGATCATGTGCTCTGCTTTCAGCTGAGTTCCTGCAGTGCCAATTGCCTTCTCTGTTTGACCCAACTCAGATCTATAATGAGACTACACTCATACCCTGGCATTTCAAAAAGTCCAGGCATTGAAGCAAAATTAAATGCTAAGTCTGCAAACCAAAACAGCCTAAATCCTCTTAATCTGTTAACATTTGCAAAAAAAAGTTGTCAGTATGTTATTAAGCAAATACAATTTCTTTGACCTTCAGGAATTATATCTTAAAGGAAAAGATAGGGCTGCTTATCCTTTATCCTAAAGTGCATCTCACTAAATGGAAATTCAACATCCTGTCTGAAGAAATAAAAGTGACAGGGGTGAGGTGTGGAAGGAGAGAATCAGAAAACAAGAATTTCACAATAACACATGAGGTACATCTGGAAGTTTTGTAGGCACATGTCCTTTTTATAAAGAAATATAGTATAGATACAAATCCAAAAGACCTTTAAATCTAATGCTATTTAAACCTCTTTAAATTTTCCCTAGTCTACCTTACTGTCAAATCCAATGATAGACCTACTTCCCCTTTGTCGATATTCTTATTAATAGTGCTGAAAATTAGGAAAAAACATAGTATTAAAACTCAACCTATTACTACAAGTAAATTTGTCCAAATCTTCTTTTCGGCATTGTAGCCTTCAGCCTTTATGTTTTAAACAAACTCATTTCTGTTCATTTTAACAAACCAGTATTTTTGTCCTTCTTTAATAAATGAAAAATCCGATATTTTGTCTTTTACTTTTTACATAAATGAGTGATAACTGAAGAATTTAGACTATGAAGTGATTTGCCTGGATTCAGCTAGATAAGTTGGTGCCTGAGTCAGGGAAAGAAGTCACGAATCTTACATGCAGAATTCCACATGTTGCATCTATTAGGTTCAACTGCAAGACTGTTTTCCAATCAGATAGCTGGCAGCGAGTCCAGTCCTGCAGAGGGATAAAGAATGGAGTGTTTCAGGGTGGGTGTTAGAAAAGGCAAGGGGAAAGAGAAGTCAACAATCAGCTTGCCACTCCTTTAGATGGCATCCTTCATAAGCTGTGAATTTTTTTCTGGGCTTAAGCCATTTTTGGAACTTGTTGATAATTTACACCTTTGGCCCTGTAAATGTTAAAGAAGATGACTCGAGCTCTGCCTCGGGAAACCACCAAAAAAAAAAAAAAAAGGCAGCAGCAGCAGTTATAGTTATTTTCAGCTTTGGAGGAAAAGTAGAGAGACCTAAAGTTGCTCCCAGTGATTGGTGGTCCCACCTCTGGAAGACCAGTCCAAATTCTTGAGATCTGGAGGCTTTTAACCTGTTTTTTCATCTCAAGAACTCTTCTATATACGAGTTCTGTGATTAAATGAGATATCTGCTGCCTAAAATCCCCACTCTTACTTTCATCACCCAGAGGGGAAGATAAACACCTGAGGCTAGAGTTCACCTCCTGGGAAAATTCTTCTGGGAAAGGAAAAGGAAAATCAGAAGTTTCTAACAAGTAAGATGAGCTTTTTTTTTAATTGCAGGAGAAATATATAATCATTTCTTAGGTCCCTTGCCAGACTACCAAAGCAATACTATTTTGTCTTATATTTTAACATGTATGGGGGTATTCTGGGCAATTTAAAATATTTATCTCTGTTATGTATTTTCTATATCATTGACTATTTCTGAAGAATTCATTCATACAGAAAAAATATTGCCTGAGCACTGTTCTAGCTATTACATAATTAAAGATGACTAAGAGTTCTATTCTCTGGGAGATCACAATTTATCTTGAGCACAATAGCATTATTTAGGGCAATATAAATTAGTTAAATTCAGTGTCCTTCATTTGAACTATATTTGAGGCACACCCACTCCTCTCACTTATGAAGTTCAGAAAAGGAGAGTCTCTCAGAAACTTTAATTTTGTTTTGTTTTGTTTTCAGAATGTTCCAAAGCTGGCTGTCTTTAATTTGGAAACAGCTTTCAGCTAGACATTCAGATTTAAGCCACATTCCAAAATACATGGGGCCCTGTCACTTTATGTTTCTGAGATGAACCTAAAAATAAAATGAGGCCAAAATTTCTCTTCTTAACTTTGTCAAGCAGATTAAAAAATCAGAGAACACATTTCTTTTTCATGAATGAGTCACTCATAAAAATATAACCTGTTCTTAAACTGTATGTTCAAGGACATTATTCGTAAAATATTTCCACCATCATAAGTGTGCAGTAAGAATTTGCCAGCTAGTAAGCTCAGTGATACCCTGAAGATAGCAGTAGGATGGAGAACAGGGGGTAGGGTGAGTGAAACAGTGGACTAAGGCTCTGGAAGAACCAGGCTTCAGCCCCAATTCATACTTTGATTCACTATTTTAGAAAAATAATTTCACTGCTCTGAGCCTCATTTTCCACATAAAGAAAGGGAAGGTACTTTTCAGCAACTTAAAGTCTATTCTAAACTGGATTTCCTAAGCCCTATAAATGTCAAACAAAAAAACACTTGAGAGACAGAAAAAATCAGGCCAGCTATGTCAGGGATTGGAAGGCAGAACAAACAAAGGGACTGCATTTTTGAAAGGTCAGGTAGATGTCAGTAGCCAGAGCCCAAAGTCACCCAAGTATGGTAAGGATTAAGGTGTGGGCAGAAATACCAGAGAGAAGACAAAGGTGAGAGGTCAAAGGCTAAAGCCAACTGTCAGGGAGCAGGAGTTGGGTAGGATGGAGCTGAAGGGGCAAGCCTGGACAAGCAGATCAGATACCAGCCATCTGCTTTAGGAAGACCCTGATACCTAAGGCAGGTCTTTGCCAAATCCCAGCTTTTTTATGTTTCTTTTAAGGAAAGGAATGAAAAAAAGCCAATTTGGAAATAATTGCTAGGGTACCAAGAGCCATTTTATGCTCTTATGCAAAGCTAGCTTGTATCATTCCAGTTTGCTTTTCACTAAGGTTCAGGAAATATTTTTAGCTTGCTCAATGTTTGAGGGACACGAAGAAGCTAGGGGTGTATCTTGACAGTTTCTGGCACCAGCTCCAATGAGACCTTTGGCTGACAGCAATGTTTGCCTATTTTTTCTTTTTTTTTTTCAATTCTTTGGAATGGGAAAACAAAAAAAAAATCTCTGAGTGCTATCCAAATGAAAGCTAATACTTAAGACCTCCAAGGTGCACAGGCCAGTAGCTCAGGTGGTGGAAAACAGAAACAAAAGAGTTGGTGGTAATGAACAGGCAGCAGCTAGCCAGGCAGATGTTCAACTGATTGGAACAACAGGCTTCAGGGTTAGGGAGTGTGGAAGCTGTCAATACACAGACCCAAGGAGAATGGCAGAAAGTTTGATGGCAGGTGTCTAGGTGCCTGACTCAAGGCTAAGACTTAGGAGTGGACAAAATCCTAGCTACCAGTAGAACTGAACAAAATAAGGAATAGTGTTCTATTCACTAAGTAATTTTTTCAGAAATATTTATTGAACACCTACTGAATTCAAGGCTTTGTTCTAGTCTATGATTACCAATGAACAAAACAGAGGGAAAAAAAAAAAACTACTTTCATAGAGTATACTTTCTAGTGGAAGAAGGAAACCAAGTATGGTGGCTTGAAGTTCTAGAAAAATATATTCTTAATCTTAATCCATTCATGTGAGTGTGAGCCCATTTTAAATAGGACTTTTTGATGCCCTTAATTACTTCAGTTAAGGTGTGACCCAACTGATTTAGGATGGGTCTTAATCCTGTTACTAGAGGCCTTATAGAGAAGGTGACAGAGAGAGAAGCCACGGGGAGCAGCCAAAAGCTGGAAGTCAACAGAACCCAGAGGTTGAAGAAGAGACTGCCATGTGCATTGCCAGGTGATGGAAAAGCCAAGGAACCACAAAGATTGCTGGCCAGTCAGAAGATACTGACCCCAGGGAGGAAGCAAGCCTTCTAGCCTCTAAAACTGTGAGCCAATAAATTCCTGTTGTTAAGCCAACACATTGCATGCTATTTGTTTTAGCAGCTAAGCAACTAAAACACCAAGGTGTCATGGAACAAGGCAAAAACATAATTTCAAGAGCAGTTATTAGTGGGAAATTTGAGAACATCACAATCTGACCCAATTCTCTCTACTTGAACTATTAGCTATGGCTTATTAAGTCCCTTATTAATAGGGACACACTTGGTCTCAAAGACTGGAGTGGAATTGAAGCTGCAAGTATAGCTTATGGAGGAGTGAGACAGCAGGAAAGTCACTGCTCATGTCAGAGGATATATTAAAGGGTAATTATCCAAAGCAAATATGTAACCCTCACAGACATGATTTATTCATATCTACCTGATTGCCTGTATGGGATATTTAACAATCATGAGAACACATGGCCACAACATACAGCTGAACAGGTTGCACACTACACAACTCTAGTTCATCATTCAGATCATAGTCTATGTGCATTATACCTCTGCAGATGGCCACATGTAGCGTTATAACAATCTTAAACTGTTTTTATAAAGAGCACTGTCATGGGTGATCTTAACTTGGTAGTACTGTCAAACAAAATGTATGACACTAAAATCATTCACTGTAGTTTGCAAAACGCTAAGCTAACCAGGTTAAATGAACTAATATGTTACAAAAGCAGATGGCTAGAGATGCAGCACAAGTTGAGGAAATTTGATCTTTCTCCTGTCTTCCTTCTAGCTAAATAACTTTCAGGACTAAATGAAATAAAAAGTAAATTAAATGAAAATAGCTGAAGGAATAAGACTTACACATGTCTAACATTGCAACCAAGATTAAATTTTAATGAAAGAACACATCTTTCAATTCAATCCTAAGGACTCACAAAATATCAGAGCTAGAAGACCTCTAACAGATTTCTGAAAGGGGAAGCCCCTCACCCAAGGACACATAAAAGCTAGTACACAGTCCTAGATTCAGAACCCAGGTTTCCTGCAGGCCAGTTTAGTGCTCTGTCCCCTGTCCACCTCTACCACACTGTCATGCCCCTACATTTGGAAGAATGTCAGATGTCAGGGTGAAAAACAATTGTTCTCAGTATGCCTCTGACTTTCTCATAATAGAACTTTTGCCTTGAAACTTTGTTGTTAATTCTGACTCAGTTCACAGAAGCTTCATAGGTTTCATCTACCAACACCCACTTTTATCTGAGCAGCAGAAAATAATATTTAGTTCTTCCTTCCAACTAACAAGTCTCAACAAAGCCAAAGCTGGTTTAGTCATTTCTTTCTAGCCATTCTTGCGTAAGATTTTGTTTATGTTAATGAGTCAAGTCAGTGTTTTCCCTAAAGACAGACACAGAGATAAATAATAAAATGATTATGATTATGAAGAACTCAGCAAACAAATGAACATATTTTATTTGTCCACATAGAAAGATGTACATGATAAGTGCTTAAACAAAAAAGTACAAAAAGCTAATTAATAAGCAACATGTTTAGTAAAGGCTCATTTTTGCAAAGTACATATGTAGTTTTTATTAGAAAAGGGCCAGAATAATATACACCAAATTTGAAACATTCAAGAGTTTCGTTTGACAGATATTGTTCAGAGTATTTTAATGGAGGGAATGGTTTACTTATCAGGATTTTCTAATTTTTCTAAATGAATATATACTACATAATAATAATGACAGAATAATCAAATTAATTATAATGATTTCTTGCTACATGTTTCCTTGTGAGAATTTAGAACTTTTAGGTTAAAGAGCAGTTATCATGCATCCAGCATATATTACTGAGCAACTACTATAAGCCAGTCCTATATACAATTTCATTTGAAACTCACAACAGTTTTGTGAGCTAGTCAGTTAAAATAAATACTGGAACTGGGACCTTAATGGTAATCACCAGAGAGAAGAGAAGAGAAAAGCTATGTTCAGGTAGAAAGTGTCAGTAGAACAAGACTGCTTTTTGTGCTTTTATAATTCAGTATAAACTCAGATGCTTAGTAAGGTTTAAAGGCATGGTTTCTGCTATGTATAGACAAGGGGGTATTTTTTGGTAGCAAGTGACAGAAAACCTAAATCAGACTGGCTTAAACAATAAAAAAGTTTGGTTGACTTGCATAAGTGAAACGATATAGAGGAAAGACAGAATTTCAAGCATTCTTCATAGGATTCTGGCTTCATCTCCATGATTCTTTATGCTCTACCCTCATCAGAATAGTAGCATTGTCCTCAGGCTGGCTTTCCTAATCTTGACAGAATGGCTCCAATATACACAGACACATGCTTTACCATACAGGAGACCAGAGAGTGTTCATGTCCTAAAATTCCCACAAAAAGTCCTGGAAATCACTTTCAATGAATGAGCTTAGATCAAATATCCGCCTCAGTTCTTATTACTGTGGTGAAAAGAATGAAATGCACTGATTGGCTTAAATTATTGTAATTGTTTATCTACTGCTGCATAATAAATTACCCAAAACTTAGCAGCTTGAACCAAAACCTTTTATTTATTAACTCGTAGTTTCTGTGGATCAGGAACACAGGTAATTCTGTGTAGTTCTGACTCAGGATCTCTCTCATGAGGTTGCAATCAAGCTGTTGTCTGGGATTACAAATTTTATCTGAAGGCAAGACTTGGGGAGAATCTGCTTCCGAGCACACACATTGTTGTCCGCCAGCTCCAGTTGCTTGCTGGTTGTCAGATGCGGATTTCATATCCTCACTACATGGGCCTCTCTATAGGTTGCCCGAGTGTCTTCATGATGTGGCAGCCGGCTTCCCACTGAGTGTAAGGTAGAGGGAGAGAAAGAGGGCGTTACTCCCAAGATAGGTATTATGACTTAATCTCAGAAGCAGCATACCATCAATTTTCCCATAATCTATTGGTCACACAGACCAACACCTGTACAGTGTGAGAGTGGATTGCATAATAGTGTGACTAGCAGGAGAGGGCTCACTGAGGGCGATCTTGGAGGTTGGCTACCATAGTTATGCAAATCGTTATGCAAATCATTCTGCAGCCAGAACAAGTATCAGCTTCCCTAACACCGCAGAGGCCCCATTACATAAATTGGATACCACTGAAACTTTTGGGAAGGAGAAAAGCAGGGAAGATACTGGGAATGTAGCCAATAGGTCTCCACTGCAGTATGCAACTTTCTATTTCATATTAATTAATGTAATTGTTTCTTTGCCTACCTAAAGTCACTAAAGATTTTCAAGAATGAATTGGGACCAGAAGTTCATAAAGTACATTCTGTACAACACCAATTCTAATGAATTATAAGGAGTTTTAAGATGTTCCAGAAAAAAAAGTTAAAAAAAAGGGTCTGTAGCCAGGAAAGTTCAGGAAACAGATTACTTTTTGGACAATAAAATCCTTTCAAAACAAAGCATTTTCCAGATATGCAGATTCTATGGAATACTATGTGGCAAATAATGAATTGGACATTTGGAGAAAATTTTCACATTGACAAGCTTCTAACTCTAACATATTTATATATACTCCTTGCTTGTTCAACAAGCATGTATAAAATGAACATCCCCACTGAAAAAAATTCACACTGGAGTTGTGGTGGTGAGTGTCTAGTTCACAGACCACATATAGCTATTGGATGAGTTTCATCTGGTTTGTGGGCAAATTCCTAAGGAAAAGAATCATGCTAAAATTTCAAGTCAAGCATCAATTCTCTGAAAGGTCACAGGATAGAAAGAGTGTTCTACAGAAGTTATAATACTCTATATTATCTTGTTTTTATCACACTAGTTTTACTATGCACTTTTATATCCATTGTCAAATACAAACCTTTGTACTTTACAGAACAGATAGTATTATCTTATCATAAAATTTTTAAAAAATCCTTTCAGAATGACAAATAAATCTCTACACTCAAAAGGAAGCAAAACATGACAGATAGTCTTCATTGAAGATAAGAGGGATTTCAAAATTAACCATGGTTTCAAATATCATGTTGAAATGAAAATGTTGAATGTTTGAGTTCATCTTGTTCCTTGAATACTCCCACATCCTGCTCTGGAGTAATTTTAAGGCCTTTGCAATCCTCAGACATTCTTATGTTTGGAGGCCCCAGCCCACATCATATCAAATATAGTGGACACTATGGTATGTTGCCCAAACACTTTCTAAAGGAATAAGGCACTCACTTTCCCAGCTGCTAAGAGGGTTAGATGTTGATGCTTCACATCTGATTCTCTCCCAGGAATTGCTCTCAGCCTTAGAAAACTTCTCATCAGAGGATACTCTCCCACCCAGTAAGTAGTACCCTTCCTCAAATTGGGATAATTCTGAAGGGTTATCCCAGGTCCAGTTATTTTCTATGGAAACTCCCCAAGAATGCGTCGTTTACTAAAACAACAAAGAATGCACTGTTAAGTGGGATATCAGCAGGGCTGAGATTGGTAGCACAGTCTTCAGTAACAGGCTTGGGCTGATAGAAAGAATAAACTGGACAGTAATGGTGAATCCCCAAAGAACACAGACCAGCAAGAGCATGCAATTATTGTAAAAAGCATGAAGGTCGGAGCTATAGCCTGGGTACATGAGAGATATGAAGACCTACGGAGAGAGTTAATAGACACAGTATTTTTAGGGGCAAGACAGATGGCTAACTAAAAGACTGTTGCTTAATTTATGTCAGCAAAACAAATAAAGGATAGATAAACAGAAGACTGAGGGCAACTCTCTCAATAAAAAATGCTTATTCTTTCCCTAGTGTCCAGATCTGAGCCAGTTCTCAAAACCAGAATCCACTGGTTAGAAGTTCTCCATGAGGAGAAACTCTCAAAATATTTAGAGACCTGCCTCATCAATGAAGCTTTTGGGAGTTCAGTGGTGGGGGACATGATGAGGCATCCCCTCAGGGAATAAAAATGTACAACACTTGGCATCCCTTGTCAGAGGCAGAATTTTCCACATTTCAGTATATTTCTATGACTAATTTACCAAGTTACACCCAAAGTTATCAACTTTGAGCCCAGAACAACAAAATGCCATATAGTATATCTAGGTTGCAGATGCAGGAGAACTTGCCATTTGAATAATAGGACCTGGCAGGCTCTATGTTACTAAAGGTGCCTGGAATGGGAGAAGATGTTCCTGGAGTTTGTAGTAAGCACTAATAGCAGAATCACAATATAAATCCCCACAGTTCTAGAGAAAGGCCATGCATGTCACCTGTAACAAAGAATTAAATACCATTTGGAAACAGCCCTTGGCATGCTACTGGGCCCTGGTAAAGATGGATTATATATCCATGGGACAACAAAGAACCATTTGTCCAGAGGTACCCACACTGAGCCACATTCTGTTAAAACCACAAAGTCATAAGTTCAGGCAGGCCCAAGAGTAATTTATAGTTAGACAAAAGAGGTGCATCCAGGATGGCGTGAACAGAGCTGTATGAGCAGGTAGACTGGACTTCAGAGACATCCACCACTGTAAGACTGATACTCTCCCACAGCTCAAAACTACGTTCATGTGAGAGCTACCTTATAGCTGGCTGAAGAAGGAAGGGAAAAACAAGCTTAGTTTACAGATGGTTTGGCTAAGTATGTGGTAAAAGCCAAAAATTGATCATTCTGTACTACAGACTCACCCAAGACAGAACTAAAAGACAGCAGTGAGGAGAAAACCTAAGAGGCAGAGTTGAACAAAAGGTGGTACAATTGGTCATTCATCTCTGCGAAATGAAAAATGGCTCTTGCTAAGAATATTCACAATCTCAATACATGGTTTTGACTAGTTGTCCAGGAGTCTGGGAGAAAGATTAGAGATTTTGGAAGAAGGAGGTTTAGAGAAAAAACATGCAGAGGGACCTATGGGACTGTGCACAAAGTATGCTTTGTATCACAACCAGAAAGCATCCACTATGAAAGGGCCGCTAAACAATCCAATAGGCAGTTGATACCAGACAGCCTCTGGAACAGCCAAGAACAGAGTAGCCATGGAGTGGAGTTAGAGTTTATACATGGACCCAACAGCATGGGTGCAGAAATATGGGCTCCTACTCACCAAGGCTATTCTAGTCTCTATAATCCCTTGAGAAAACCACCAGCCACTTAGTGGCAAATTGATTACAATGGACCTCTTCCACCCTAAAAAGAGCAGCAATTTATTTTAACTAGAACCAACATATATTCTGAGTATGGGTTCCCCTTTCCTGCCCTCAAGGCCTCTGCTAGTTCCATTTTCCAAGAGCTTGCATAGTATTTGATACACAAGCAAGAGATTCCATATAACACCAGCTTGGATCAAAGGGCCCCCTTTATAGTAAAGAAGGTATGGCAGTGGACATGTGAACATGGGATCCTTCAGTCCTATTACTTACTACATCACCCAGAAGCTCCTGGCATGACGCAGCAAAGAAAGAGCTTTCTGAGGTGGCGACTGAGGTGCCAGCTTGTTGATGACATCCTATAAGAATGGGTCCTCAATCACCAGTCATTATATGATGTTATGTGCCTAAGAGTAGACTATATGGTTTTGAACCAAAGGTAAAGGTATGACTGGCCTCACTTACCATCACTTACAGTGACCCACTTCAGGATTTGTGCTGCTTCTTCCAGCAACTCTACACCATGTGGGTCCAGAAGTCCTGGTTCCCAAATGGGGAACATTTCCACTACAGGAGAGTAAGAGTCCTGTTAAACTTAAAGCTATAGGAAGAAGATGGTGGCATAGAGAGGAGTGAAAGCTAGTTTGTCCGCCTATGTACTGGTTTGTATATATTATGTCCCCCAGAAAAGCCATGTTTTTTGATAAAATCTTGTGGGGGCAGACATATTAGTGTTGATTAAGTTGGAACATTTCGACTAGATTGATTCCGTGGAGATGCACCCACCCAACGGTGGGTGATAACTCTGATTGGATAATTTCCATGGAGGTGTGGCCCCACCCATTTAGCTTGAGCCTTTCTTAGTTTACTGGAGCACTATATAAGTTCAGACAGAAGAAGCAAGCTTGCTACAGCCAAGAGGGACACTTTGAAGAATGCAGAGGAGCTGAGACAGTAGCTGCAGCTGAGAGACACATTTTGAAGACAGCCATTGGAAGCTGATGCAGACATTTTGGAGAATGCCATTTTGGAACACAACCTGGGAGCAAGCAGACACCAGCCACATGCCATCCCAGCTAACAGAGGTTTTCCATATGCCATTGGCCATCCACCAGTGAAGGTACCCAACTAGACAATTTATTGCCTTAAGATGTAACTGTGTAACCAAATAAACTCCCTTTTATAAAAGCCAATCCATTTCTGGTGTTTTGCATTCCAACAGCATTAGCAAACTAGAACACCCTGGAACAACTAATAAACAACCAGGAACAAGTAATAAATAATCTGGAATAACTGTGGGGGGATAAAGGTGACTGTCTACTCATCATACACTGACCTGAATTGGGAGAAATGCCCGAGATCACAGCATGAAATCTGTATGTAAAAACTGCGGATCCAAGCCAGGAATCCCCTCCCTCCATGGCCCGAACTGCAAAGCCTCATGGTGCTAGAGAGAAGCTCTCTCCCAGCAAGCGAATACAGCTCAGCTGAGCTCCAACTGGGGTTTTAACTAACAAACACAGTCTGCTCAGTATAAGCTATGAATCCCCAACAAGCAGACAGAGGCTTTTGGTGATGACTGACCTTGGAGAGCTGGAGGGTGGCCACGGACTGGCCCTGAAGGGGGCTTTCTGTCCCTTTTTCTGCTCAGTGGAGAAAGCCTCAGCCATTTTCAGTTCCCAGCACTCTGACCCAGACAAAGTGGAGATAGCACAGGCAGACAGTCTATTCAAATGTCAATGACCTCTCCCTAGGGGGTGTATTTTCCCTAACAGGAAGAAGGTGGTGCCAAGCTCTACTACCCACCTTCCATTCAAAACCAGACCCCAGAGCCTGGGGGAAAACAGCCACACCTCCTTATACCAGTCTGGAGCTACAGGCTGACAGGCACCACCTGCTGGGCAGGAAAGCACAGTGACCTGAGGCCTCACAGGGTGCACCAATCTTATAAGACATCCTCAGGGAAACAGGATACTATTCCCTCCTTCCAATATCTGAGCGCATTCTGGTCTGGGAAAACCTGATTGGGGTAACCAAGGAAACCATGCTTAGACAACAGAAAACTACAACCTACACTAAGAAAAACGAAGTTATGGCCCAGTCAAAGGAACAAACTTACACTTCAACTGAGATACAGGAGTTGAAACAACAATACTAAATCAATTCAGAAGTTTAGGGAAGATATGGCAAAAGAGATGAAGCATATAATGAAAACACTGGGCATACATAAGGTAGAAATTGAAAGATTGAAAAAACATCTGGCAGATCCTATGGAAATGAAAGGCACAACACAAGAGATGAAAGACACAATGGAAACATACCAGCAGATCTCAAGAGGCAGAAGAAAACACTCAGTAACTGGAGAACAAGTCACCTGAAAGCCTACACACAAAAGAACAGATAGAGAAAAGAATGGAAAAGTATGAGCAATATCTCCATGAACTTAAGGACAAAACAAAATGCAGGAATGTACATGTCATTGGTGTTCCAGAAGGAGCAGAGAAGGAAAAAGGGGCAGAAGCAATAATAGAGGAAATAATCAATAAAAATTTCCCATCTCTAATGAAAGACATAAAATTACGGATCCAAGAAGTGCAACATACCCCAAACAGAATAGATCTGGATAGGCCTATGCCGAGACACTTAATAATCAGATTATCAAACATCAAAGATAAAGATAGAATCCTGAAAGCAGCAAGAGAAAAGCGATCCATCACATAAAAAGGAAGCTTGATAAGACTGTGTACGGATTTCTCAGTAGAAACCATGGAGGCAAGAAGGAAGTGGATGATATATTTAAGATACTGAAAGAGAAAAACCACCAACCAAGAATCCTATATCTGGCAAAACTGTCCTTCAAATATGAGGGAGAGCCTAAAATATTCTCTGACAAACAGACAATGACAGAGTTTGTGAACAAGATACCTGCTCTACAGGAAACACTAAAGGGAGCACTACAGACAGGAAAAGACAGGAGTGAGAAGTTGGGAAAACAATTTTGGGAGATAGTAGCACAGCAATGTAATTACACTGAACAAAGATGACCATGAGAATGGTTGTAAGAGGAAGGTTAGGACCATATGGGACACCAGAATGAAAGACGAAAAATAAAGACTGGGACTGTATCTCAGGGAAACCTAGGGTGCTCAACAATTGTAATAAAAAGTACAAATATGTTTTTACATGAGGTAGAACAAATGAATGTCAACATTTCAAGGTGTTGAAAATAGGGTGGAATTGGGGGAAAATACAATCAATGCAAACTGGAGTCTATAATTAACAGAAGCATTGTATTGTGTATCCTTTAATATAACAAATGCAATATACCAAAACTAAATGCATATGGGGTGGGGGGAACATAGGGGAAGGGTATGGGACTCCTGGCATTGGTGAGGTTGTTTGACTCTATTCTACTTTAGTTTAATGCTATCTTTCCTTTTGTTGCTTTCTAGCTGTAATGTTTTTTTCCTCTCTCTCTTTCTTTTGTCCCTCTATGTTCTTTGACTCTTCCTCCTCCTTTGTGGAAGAAATGGAGATGTCCTTATACAGATAGGCGCGATGGTGGTGAATACATGAATATGTGACTATACAGGGAAATGAAGATTGTTTACTTAGGACAGAATGTATGGTGTGTGAACAAAACTGTCTTAAAAAAAATGGGTTGATGAAGAAACCTTGAGGGCACTATATTGAGTGAAATAAGACAAACACATAAGGACAAATGTTGCAGGGTCTCACTGATATGAACTAATTATAATATGTAAACTCATAGACATGAAATACAAGTTACCAGGATATAGAACGAGGCTAAAGAATGGGGAGTGGTTGCTTATTATGAGCAGAATGTTCAACTAGGGTGAACATAAATGTTTGGAAATGGACAGAGGTGATGGCAGCACATTGTGAGAATAACTAACATTGCTGAATGGTGGTGGAAAGGTTAAGCTAAGAGGTCACATATATCACCAGAAGGAAAGTTGGAGGTTAAAAGATGGGAATGTATAAAATAGTGAATCCTGTGGTGGACAATGTCTGTGATTAACTGTACAAATATTAGAAATCTCTCTCATGAACTAGAACAAATGTATGACACTATAACCAGAAGTTAATAATAGAGGGGCATATAGGAAAAAATATATACCTATTGTAAACTATAAAAAACAAGAACAACAACAACAACACTTAAAGCTGTAGCAATAAAAGGTATCACCAGCCTGGTATAGGTAATTGATACTGATCGTAAAGAACAAGTAGAGCTTCTCTTACGCAATGAGGACAGCACTCCTCATATATATATATTTGGCACTCCAGTCAAAATGGTAGTATGTCTCCTGGTCCAAATTTTCATGACAAATGCATAAGTGCATCAGCCATGGCCTGAGAAGGGCAAGGGCTCAAATACTTCGGGGATAAAGGTCTAGTTTACTTCACCAGAGAAGCCACTTAAGCCAATGGAGTTGCTAATCAAGGATGAGGGTATCGAGAATGAGTGATAAAGGAGGGAGTGTAACAAGACCAGCCTTAAGATGAGCCTGGTAGGACTGTAGTTCGTCCCACTAACCTTTCACTTCTAAGTTTCCCCTGGACAGAGATCGACCTAGACTCCTTCTTCAGGACAGAGACACTCATTTCCCAACAGCCAGACTGTTGGATACTGACAACTCACATTAAGTTCTTCTTCGGGAATTATCCTCTGCCATAGAGAGTTCTTTCCCCATGATGAAGCCACTTCTCCAGGGCAGCCTGCTTCCAAAGGCTGCTCAAAACAGGGTTACAGAGATCAAACTTCCTTTCCTGGATTGAAAACAACTTTGAATGGCTTTTCTAGCACCAGAGCTCCTTATGAGATTGCCTGAGGCCTATGTTGCACCTGTATTGTAGTTTTCCTCCCTCTCTAATCCTGTTTCCCTCACTCCCCTATAGGAGTGTTGCTACTGAGAGCACTTCCCAATAACTTCCTGAACAAAAATCTTCATCTAAGTGTCTGTTTCTTAGAGAAAGTGTCCTGGGACATCTAGCATTTTAAAATGCATTCATATATCATATTAAATGTAGTTTTTGGAATCTACATTAGTTGACTTTTTAATTAGCATAGAAAAATTACAAGCATTATAGTAAATATTTTTTTTTAATTTTTCAAAATTTGAGGCCTATCAACATTTCCTTAAACAGTTTGATACATAAAGCTAACAGCACTCCAAGGAGCAATGAACATTTCTTAAGACTGAGCCAAACTATAACTCAACATACCTTTCCAGGTAATCCTAAAAGAATTAGGTTTTATATCAGAGATAATAGGAAAAATATAAATTCCCAACTCTTTGTTACTTGAATTAAATGTGTAAATCATATCTGGAAACACTTCTGAATCCCATACTACTATATGCAAAGCCACCAAGTTTTGTGGTTTTATATTCTAAATAGATCACAATGTATAATGATGTATAAGGATAATAAAAAACCTTCATTACTTCTGTAGCAATAATAAAAACCCAGACAAAATAGGAATCATTTTTTTTCTATAGAATATCAAAGAATGATGGATTCAAGAGAGCCTTGATGATCTGAATTCCAAAGGGAAATCAGACTTTTATGATTAGAGAACCAGACTGGTTTCCTTATCTGAGGGTAAGCCCTTGTCTTGAAATTGGGCTTACCATTTCTAGTAAGAGGAAATTAAGGAGAAAATTGAGGAGAAAGCAGTCATACATGAAAAGACTGCAAGGAAGAAGGTAACCCATCCAAACCTTAAGAAACAGTGTGGACTGACTGACAGATTTGAGTCTGTAAGAGCCCTAAATGCAAAACAAATCCCTCAACCTCACAAATCTCACCCCATCCCCAATCCCAAATTTTGCTGAGAAAGAATCAGTGGAGGAGGATACAAAAAGCAGAGAGACATTACTTAGTCCCACACATCGTCATGGTGCTTCAATTCTAGAATTTAGTTCACTGCCAAAGATGACTCCAACTATGAACTAAAAATAAGTGAAACTGAAGGCCAAACCCCTCCCAGATCATATACTGATACTGTCAATAAGACTGCAGCACAGAAAATTCAGGATTGTGTTAATTATAGTTGACTGAAACCTAATTAGAGCTGTATCCCAAGCTCATTCAATTCAAACCTTGGAGGAACCTGATTGATCTGCATCTGGCCCTGCCAGACAGAAGAAAAGGATGAAACCAAACAAAAATTATATTTTGGTCTTCATTGTTCTTCTATTCAAAACATCTGGAATATAATAAAAAAATTATGACAGTCATAAAGCAGAAACATGTGATCAATAATCAAAAGAAAATATAGTTAGTAGAAGCAGATCCACAAATAACCCAGACCCATTTATTAGAATTAGCAGACTAAGACTTTAAAGCAATAATTATAAATGTGCTAAAATACTAACATATAAAGAGGGACATAATAGGGAAAAGATAGACTACAAAGAGAGAAATGGAAACTAAAAAGAACCAAATGGAAAGTCTATAACTTGAGAAATACTATATGTGAAATTACAAAATTCATTGGATGGGCTAATGAGCTAATTGGAAAGTAAAGGAGAAAAATAATCTGTGAACTTGAAGACAGGTCAATAAAAATGACCCAAAAGGAAACACAGAGGAGAAAGACTGTAAAAATAAATTGTGCAGCAATGTCCATGCCTTCATATTCTTTGGTTGCAAATGGAGCTTCAGAAGGAGAGGAGAGAGACATTGTAAAATAAAATATATTTTTTAAATGATTCCTCAAAACTTTTTAGAAAATTTGATGAAAAACTTCAATGCACAAGTCTACAAAGTTCAGTAAACCTCAATCAGGAAAAATACAAAGAAAAGCACACTTACATACTTTATATCTGAAAGCCAAAAAATTTGCTGAGCGCCAAATATAAAAGGAAATCTTAAAAGAAGCAAGATGTAATGGAAAAGGAAAAAGAACAGAAGAAAAACAATGTACAGGGAAATAATATTTTTATTTCTCATCAGAAATTATGCAAGCTAGGAGACAATAAAGTGACACTTTAAAGAAATGAAACAAAACAAAACAAATCAAAACAAAAAAAATCAACCTAGAATTCTATATCCAGTGAAAATATAAAAAATGAAAGTGAAATAAGGACTAAATGGGATCATGCAAGTTCACAAGCCTAATTAATAATTAGTGGTTCAGAAATACTATAAAGACTTTGCAGTGTCTGTTAAGTGGATGATATAGTGGATGCTTGATAAGTGTTGGCAGAATGACTGAATGAAGTAATCTCATTACATTTATGTGTTTAGTATCAATATCATTATAATAAAAGATTCCTTGCTCTTTATAAAAAAAAGAAGGGTAAATAAAGACATTTTCAAATAAACAAAAATTGAGGGAATTAGCTTTCAGCAAACCTACACTAAATACAAGCCTTAAGAAAATTGAGGGAAAACTGAGGTACCAGATAGAAATTTAGATCAAAGGAGGGAGCTAAAAATCGTAAGCATATATGTAAATACAAAAGGCCATTTTTTCTCTTGTCTTAATTTATTTAAAAATTGTTTGAGAGCAAAGGATCAAAACGGTGGAATGAGAAGCTTCAGGGCTTCATCCCCCCACAGAAGCTTTGAACAACCAGCAGGAATTCGTAAAACATCTTTCTCAAAGCTCCAGAAAACAGCTAAAGGATTGTAGTGATAAGGTCAGCACTGAATAAGAAAAATGCAACTTAAAAATGGTAGAATTTCTTGGTGTCCTTGCTGGTCCCTCCCCCCTCCCTTCACCAGCTCAATGTGGAACATGGGAGAAGATTAAAACATTAGAAACCATCAATGAGGAGGATTAGATCTGGGACATACCAGATAAAGACTTCTCAAATAATGGTGAATATGCTCAAAGAACTAAAGGAAAATGTGGACAAAGAAATAAAGGAAATCAGGAAAATGACAGATGAACAAAAGAGAATATGAATAGAAAGGGAGAAATTATGAAAAAGAAATAAATAGAGCTGAAGATCATAGTAAAGGGAACTAAAAACTCCTTAGAGGGGTTCAACAGCAGATTAGAGCTGACAGAAGAAAGAATCTGTGATCTTGAAGATAAGACAATTAAAATCAATCTGAGGACAAGAAAGAGAAAAGAATGAAGAAAGGTAAACAGAGCCTGAGGAAACCATGGGACATCATCAGCCTACCGACATATGCACTGTGGGAGTCCCAGGAGGAAAAAAAAGAGATAAAGGGGAAGAGAGACTATTCAAAGAAATAAAAGCTGAGAACTTTCCAAATTTACCAAAAGACAGGAATATACACATCTAGGACACTCAATGAATGCCAAACAGAATAAACCCAAACAGACTGACACTATGATATGTCATAATCAAAATGTTGAAGGCCAAAAATAGAAAGAGAATCCTGAAAGCCACAAGAGAGAAGCAACGTGACACATATAAAGGGCTTCAGTAAGATTAAATGCTGATTTTTCACTGGAAACCATGGAGACAAGAAGGCAGTGGAATGATATAAAGTGCTAAAAGAAAAAAAAAAAATGCCAACCTAGAATGTCTTTCAAAAATGAGGGCGAGATTAAGATATTCCCAGATAAAAGCTGAGAGAGTTCATCACAACAAGAAATGCTAAAAGGTGTTCTGCATTTGAAAGGAAAGTTCATCAACCTAATGGAAAAAAAGTACTTGTTTAAAGCAAGAATAGTAACAATGAGACCATTTGGCCAAAATGGGGGTGCAAGACCATGGTCCAGGGTAGCAGCCCCCCCATAAAATCTGTGAACAACTAGGAAAAACAGGCAGAGCCTGTTTGAAAATTCCACTCCAAACGCAGGCTTTCACCAATGGCACATTAGACAAGCCTTTTGTGCTAAACATCCTGGTGTCCAGAATACATGCTGCAGCCACTGAATCTTGCCCAAAACCTCTCTTCCCCAGCTATATACATTCCAATCCTTAAAAGGACACTAAAACCCACTATTCACTTCTCCATTGGCTCAATGCCATTCCTTCTCAATTCCCACCCTGACAGACACCGCGGTCCAATCATCACTTAAACTATCAGCTAAACCCCTGCCCATCTTGACCAACTGACCAGTCCTGAGAGCAAAGCATAATTACAGCTCTCCCTTTGTCTCAAGTGGGCTGAAGCTTTACTTCAGAACCCCGCCATGCTGGTGTGTAAATAAACTTCCCTGCCTGAAGTCAATTAGTCTCTGTGCTGTCTATGACCATTGTTCTAGTTTGCTAACGCTGCCAGAATGCAAAACACCAGAGATGGATTGGCTTTTATAAAAGGGGATTTATTTGGTTACACAGTTACAGTCTTAAGGCCATAAAGTGTCCAAGGTATCACATCAGCAATCAGTACCTTCACTGGAGGATGGCCAATGGTGTCTGGAAAACTTCTGTTAGCTGGGAAGGCACTTGGCTGGTGTCTGCTCCAAAGTTCTGGTTTCAAAATGGTTTTCTCCCAGGATGTTCCTCTCTAGGCTGCAGTTCCTCAAAAATGTCACTCTTAGTTGCACTTGGGGTATTTGTCCTCTCTCAGCTTCTCTGGAGCAAGAGTCTGCTTTCAACGGCCATCTTCAAACTGTCTCTCATCTGCAGCTCCTGTGCTTTCTTCAAAGCGTCCCTCTTGGCTGTAGCAGCTTGCTCCTTCTGTCTGATCTTATATAGTGCTCCAGTAATTTAATTCAGACCCACCCTGAATGGGCGGGCCAACACCTCCATGGAAATTATTCAATCAGAGTCATCACCCACAGCTAGGTGGGGCACATCTCCATGGAAACACTCGAAGAATTGCAATCTAATTAACACTGATAGGTCTGCCCACACAAGATTACATCAAAGATAATGGCATTTGGGGGGACATAATACATTCAAACTGGCACAACTATGTACCCCCAAAATTTCTAATAGAACCGTCTTCCTCAAAACTCTGGAAAACAGTTAAAGGGTAGCAGTAGCTGGGTGAGAATCAAGAAAGTGCAACTTTAGAAATGGTAGGAGAAGCTCATGGTGCCCTTGCTGTGCCCTCCCCAGCCCCCTCCCCAGTGCAGTGCGGAAGCAGTGTACACTCCCATTGTGGGTCTCTGGTCTTGTTCTAGAGGGAGCAGAGTAACTCCTGAGTGCAGACTGTTGTGCCTGAATGTTGGTGCCAATATATTGGGTGGCATCCAGAAAGACCAGGAAACTCATCTCAGGTTTGCTCTGCCAGAACTTGCCCTGCAGGCAGAAGCAGCATGCAGTAAAGAAGTGTAAGACAAAATTAAGTCATAGTACCTGGGACAAAGGATTACCTGCTTTAAGTCATAAAATAGAATACCCAAGAAGAGAGAAAATTTATTTCATAGGGAGTAAAAGGGGCATGCAAATTCCTTTAAATTGGGGAATACCTGAGGCCAGGAGCAAGCACAAGGCCAGGACAAGACTCAGGCTCAGGTAAGTCAGAAAGGACCCTGCACTTTACATTCACCTCAGGATGATCTTCTTCACAGGAAGGCTAAACTCTGAAGGAGAGGACCAGCCAATACAGAGCCAAAATTGCAAAGTCTGTGGAAGGTGTGTTTTGCATTTGTTAGCTCCTGGCACTCAAGGAAATCTCTCTTATATCACTTTCTAGATATAAACTTAAGGAACAGACAGCTCACAGTCTAAAACACAGAGTTAACACATTAAAATATTAAAATTCCAGTGTACAACAATAGACTACAAGACAAACAAAGAAACAAAGGAAAAAATATAAAAATCATGAAACCACCATTGAAGACCAGACTTTGGACATACAGGATAAACACTCTAAAAATGATCCTCAATATGCTCAGGGAGATAAATTTAAAAACAGAGAAAGAACTAAAGGATATCAGGAAAACAATGAATGGACAATTTGAGAGTCTCAACAAAAAGATAGAAATTCTAAAAAGGAACCAAACAGAAATACTGGAGTTGAAGTCCAAAATAGGTTTCAACAGCAAATTTGAGCCAACAGGAGAAAGGATCAGTGATTTCAAAGCCAATACAATTGAGATGATTCCAACTGAGAAGCAGAAAGAAAAAGGAATTTAAAAAGTGAACAGAGCTTAAGAGATCTGTCAGACATCATCAAGCATACCAGTATATACATTGTGGGTATCCCAGAAGGAGAAGAAAGACAGAAAGGGTCAGAAGGAATATTCAAAGAAATAATGGTATAAAACTTCCCAAATTTAACAAAAGACATGAATATGCACAGTCAAGAAGTCCAACAAACCCCAAACAGGGTAACCTTGAAGAGAAACATGCCAAACACATAGTGTTTAAACTGCCAAAGGACAAGGACACAAGTTCTGGAAGCTACAAGAGAAAAGCAACATGTTATGTACAAAGGAGTTCCAATAAGATTAAGTTCCAATTTCCTATCAGCAACCATGGAAAAAGGAAGGCAATGGGATGAAATAATTAAAGTGATGAAAGAAAATAATTGCCATCCAAGAATTTTATATCTAGGGAGACTTTATTCTAAAAAATGAGGGAGAGATTAAGATGTTTCTAGGTAAATAAAAGGTAAAGGAGATTGTCAGCACTAGACCTGTCCTACAAGCAATGCTAAAAGGAGTCCATCTGACTGAAAGGAAAGGATACTAGACAGTGGATCAAAGTGGCATAAAGAGAAAAAGAACTCTGGTACATATTATCACATGGTAATAATAAATGCCAGTATTATTCCATTGCATATTTTGGTATGTAATTACACTTTTTACTTCTTACAAGGTCTAGAATGCAAATGCATAAAAAGTAATGATAAATCTATGGTTTGGGACATATGATGTATAAAGATACATAGGATTGTTTGAAGATGGCAGAGTAGGGAGGTCTAGGACTCAGTCCTTCCACCAAAACAATTATTAAACAGGCAGGAATGGTCTGAAACAACTATTTTGAAAGCCAGAGCAGAAGAACACTGTACAACATCCAGCGAAGAGCAGGAGAAAAGGCTGATAAATTATAGTAAAGAACAACAAATTGCTCTCTCCATGCAGCAGCTGCTGGTACCCATCCCTCATTTTTGTGGCAGGCCACCATGGGGTCACAACCCTCATTAGCTTGCTGGTGACAGAAGGGGGCATAAAAATCCTCTCCCCCAAGAGCAGGTGTGGGCACAGCAGATCACTGATTATGACTTTTTTTAGCTTTGTTTTAAATAATTCAATTTTATTGAGATATATTCACATACCATACAGTCATACAAAGCATGCAATCAATTGTTCACAGTACCACCATATAGTTGTGCATCCATCACCAAAATTAATTTTTGAACATTTTCATTACCACACACACAAAAGTAGTAAGAATAAAAATTAAAGTGAAAAAGAATAATTAATGTAAAAAGATCACTAGGTGCTCTTTTTTTTTTTTTTTTTTGCCCCTGTTTTTCTAGTCATCCATCCATACACTGGACAAAGGGGAGTGTGATCCACATGGCTTTCCCAATCACATTGTCACCCCTCATAAGCTACATTTTTATAAAATCATCTTCAAGATTCATGGGTTCCAGAAAAAAAATGAAGACAAGAATATGGACATACCAAACAAAGCCTTTTTAAAAATGATTTTTAAAATGCTCAAGGAGGTGAAGGAAAATAGAGAGAAAGAACTAAAGAATATCAGGAAGACAACAAACAAGCAATATGAGACTCTTAGTGAGGAGAGAGAATAAAACAGAACAACTGGGATTGTATACCACAATAACTGAAATGAATAATTCCCAGGAAAGCTTCAAGAGCAGAATGGAGCTGGCAGAAGAAAGAATCGATGAACTTGAAGACAAGATATTTGAAATGAGTCAGGCTGAGAAGAAAGAAAAAAGAATTATAAAAAGTGAAAATAGCCCAAGATACCTCTGGGACGATAAGCATCAAGTATACTTCTGTACACATTATGAGAGTCCCATAAGGAGAAGAGAGTAAACAGGAGAAGGAACATTCAAAGAAATAATGACAGAGACCTTCCTTAACTTAGCAAACCACATGAAAATACACATCCAGGAAACCCAGAAAACACCAAGCAGAATAACCATGAAGAAAAATACATCCTGTAATATACTGATCATACTATGGAATGCAAAGGACAAGGAGAGAGTTTGGAAACTGCAAGAGAAAAGCAACTTTTTACATACAAGGGAATCCCAATTAGATTGAGTGCCAATTTCTCATCAGAAACCATGGGGGCAGTGGGTTGAAATACATAAAGTACTGGAGGAAAACAATTGCCAACCAAGAATTTTCTATCCAGTGAGACTTTCTTTCAAAAATGAGTGAGAGATTAAAACATTCTCAGATAAATGGAAGTTAAGGGAATGCCTCACTACTAGATCCACCCTACATGCAATGCTAAAGGGAGATCTTCAGGTTGAAAGGAAAAGACACTACACAGTGGTTCAAAGTGGCATAAATAAAGACCTGTGGTAAAGGTAACCATTGGAATATTTATAAATGCCAGTATTATGGCAGTGTATTGTTTGATATGCAACTCCACTTCTTACATCCTAAAGGTGCTAAAATGCAAATGCATAAAAAGTAATGATAAATCTGTCATTTTGGACATAGAATGTACAAAGATATGTAGTAACAAATTTTAAAAAAAGATGGGGAGACAGAGTTGTTTAGGAAAAATATATGTACATGCTATTGAAGTTAAGTTGGCGTCAAAGCATATATGATTGTTATATATTTATGGTGTTAAATTTTAACCCCATGGCAACCACAAGGAAAAGAGATGCAAAATATATCAGATCAAAAAGAGAAGGCACTCAATCTGGCACAACACAAAAAAATTAAATAAATATAAAAATAGACATTAACAGAAGAATTGAGAGACCAAAAAGGTATAAGACATACAAAGGCAAATAGCAAAATGGCAGAATAAAGTCCTGCATTATCAGTGGTGACTTAAAATGTAAATGGATTAAACTTTCCAATCAAAAGACAGAGACTGGCAGAATGGATGACCCAACTATATGCTGCCTGCAAGAGACTCACCTTAAATTAAAGGACACAAGAAAGTTGAAAGAGAAAGATAGGAAAAATATTCCATGCAAGTAGCAACCAAAAGAGAGCTGGGGTAGCAATACTAATATCAGATAAAACAGACTTTAAGTAAAAAACTTACAAGGGACAAAAGCAGCCATTATATACTGACAAAAGGGGAAATTCAACAAGAAGATATAACAATTATAAAAATATATGCACCTAACAGCAGAGCCCGTAAATACATGAAGCAAATACTGCTAAATTTGAAGGGAAATTTTGACAGTGCTACATTAATAGCAGGAGATTGTAGTACACCACTTTCAATAAGGATAGAATATCTGATTAGAAGATCAATAAGGAAATACAATACTTGAATGATACTCTAAACCAACTAGACCTAACAGACATATATAGAACACTTCACCCAACAAAAACAGATTGCACATTCTTCTCAAGTGCGCTGGATCATTCTCCAATATATACCATACATTAGATCATAAAAGAAGTCTCAATAGTCTCAAAAATATTGAAATCATACAACGTATAGAGTCTCTGACCACACAGAATGAAGCTAGAAATAACAGAAGGAGAAACGGAAAATTCACAAATGTGTGGAAATTAAACAACATACTCTTAAACAACCAATGGGTTAAAGAGGAAATCAGAATGGAATTTAGGAAATATCTTGAGGTAAATGAAAAAGTGGTAGGGTACAAGATCAATACCCCAAAATCAGTGCTGTTTCTATACACAAGCAATGGACAGATCAGAAGAAGAAATCATGAAAAAAAATTCCATCCACAATAGCAACTAAAAGAATCAAAATCTAGGAATAAATCTAACCAAGGACATAAAGGACTTGTACACAGAAAAGTACAAAATTTTGCTAAAATAATTCAAAGAAGATGTATGTAAATGGAAGACCATTCCCTGTTCATGAACTGGAAGATTAAATATCTTGAAAATGTCAATTCTACCCAAAGTACTTGCAACAAAATTGCAACAAACTTCTTTGCACAACAGAAAAGCCAATCATTAAATTTATATGGAAGGGTAAAGGGACCAGAATAGCAAAAGCCATCCTGAAAAAGAAGAATCAAGTTGAAGGACTCACACTTCCTGATCTTAAAACTTATTTCAAAGCCACAATAATCAAAACAGCATGGTACTGGCACAAGGCCAGACATATAGAACAATGGAATGAAAATGAAAGCTCAACAATCAACCCTTACCTTTATGGCCAGCTGATTTTTGACAATGTGGCAAAGTCCACTCAATTGGGAAAGAATAGTTTCTTCAACAAATGTTGCTGGGAAAACTGAACCTTCATTTGCAGAACAAAAGAAAAAAAAAGGAGGATGCCTTTTTTACATTGCTGGTGGCAATGTAAAATGATGTAGCTGCTATGAAGAGAGTTTGGTGGGTCCTCAGAAAGCTAAGTATCAAAATACCGTATGACTTGGCAATCCTACTACTTGGTATATACCCAAAAGAACTGAAAACAGGGACTTGAACAGATACTTGCACATCAATGTTCATAGTGGCATTATTCACAATTGCCAAAAGATAGAAGCACTCAAGTGTCCATCAACCAATGAATGGAAAAATAAAATGTGGTATATCAATACAATAGAATATTATTCATCCATAAAATGGAATGAATTTCTGATACATGTGACAACTTGGATGAACCTTGAAGACATCATGTAGAATGAAATAGCCAGAAACAAAAGGAGAAATATTGTATGATCTCACTGATTTGAAACAATTAGGATAAGTAAACTCATAGAGTTAGAATCTAGAATATAGTTTACCAGGGGACGGGGTGGGCCGAGGGAATGGGAAGTTAAGACTCAAAATGTACAGGGTTCCTATTTGGAACGATGCTAATGTTTTGGCAATGGATGGTGGTAATGGTAGCATAACAGTGTGAACATAATTAACAGCACTGAAATATATACATCTGAATTTGATTAAAAGGGGAAATGTTAGTTTGTGTATATGATGTACCAGTTTGTACATATTATGTCCCCCAGAAAAAGCCATGTTCTTTGATACAATCTTGTAGGGACAGATGTATTGGTGTGGATTAGGTTGGAACCTATTGGTTCAGTATTTCCATGGAGGTGTGGTCACGCCCATTCAGTGTGGGCCTTGATTGGTTTACTGGAGCCTTATATAAGCTCAGCCTTAAGGAGCTCACTGTTGGAGCTGAGACAGATATTTTAAAGACAGTCGTGGGAAGCTGATGCAGACATTTTGGAGAACATCATTTTAAAACACAACCTGGGAGCAAGCAGATGCCAACCACGTGCCTTCCCAGCCAACAGGTTTTCCAGATGCCAATGGCCTTTCTCCAGTGAAGGTACCCTTCGTTGATGGACACTTTATGGCCTCAAGACTGTAACTGTGTAACCAAATAAATCCCCTTTTATAAAAGCCAATCCATCTCTGGTGTTTTGCATTCTGGCAGTATTAGCAAACTGGAACATATGGTAACAGAACAATTTTTTTTTTTAAAGCCATGGAATTATACTATGCAAACAGTGAACTCCAATTTAAAGCATGGAGTATAGTTAATAGTAAAATTATAAAACCTTGCTGTCACCAGTTTTGACAAATGTTCCACACCAATGCAATTTATTATAAGAGGGTGGTATATCAGAAACCTGTATTTTCTGTAAACCCACAAGTTCTCTAATAAAGAAAAAAAAGATGTAATTTGTACCAAGTACACCAAAATGGTGGGGAGATGGAGGGGTATAGGAATGGTGTTTGTGTATGCTATTGAAGCTAAATTGGTATGCTGTTGAAGCTAAGCTGATTGTTACAGGATGTTAAATTTAAGGTCCTTGGTAACCACAAAGAAAATATATGAAAAACATATACAGAAATAAATGAAAAGGGGCTCAAAATTGTACAATTTTAAAACTCAAATAAATATGAAAATAGGCATTAAGGGAAAAACTTGAGAGACAAAAAATGTATAAGACTTCAAGACCAAACAGAAAAATGGCAGAAGGCATGCATTATGAGTAGTTAATTTAAATTGCAAGTGGAATAAAGTCTCCAGTCAAAAGGTTGAGATTGGTAGAATGGATGATAAAAAAGCATGATCCATGGTGATGAATGCACAACTATGCTATGATACTGCAAGCCATTGATTGTAAACTTTGGATGGATTGTATGGTGTGTGAATATATCTCAATAAAATTGGATTTTAAAAAAAGCATGATCCAACTATATGTGTCTTGTTCACAAGACATGCTTTAAATTCCAAGAAACAAATAGGTTGAAAGTGAAAGGATGGAAAAAATATACCATGCAAATAGTAGTAAAAAGATATTATCAGATAAAATAGTATTAAAGTCAAAATTTTTATGAGGGACAAAAAAGGTCAGTATATGCAGATAAAGAGGTCAATTCAACAAGAAGGCACAACAATTATAAATATATACGTACTTAACAGCAGAATCCCAAATACATGAAGCAAATTTTGAGAGAATTGAGAGGAGAAATAGACTGTTCTATGTTAATAGTCCACTTTGAATAATGGAAAGAATATCTAGACAGAAGATCAATATGATTTTAGAAGACTTGAATGATACTATAAACCAACTAGACGTAACATACATATATGGAACATTTTGCCCATGGGACAGCAGAAAACATTCTTCTCTAGTGCACAAGGATCATTGTCAAGGATATGATCATTGTCAAGTCTATAAAACAATTCTCAATGAATTAAAAAATATGGAAATCATACAATGCATATTCTCCATTACACAATGGAATGAAGCTAGTGGTCAATAACAGAGGGAGAACTGTAGTATTCACAAATAGGTGGAAATCAAGCAACACATTCTTAAACAACCAGTGGGTCAAGGAAGAAACCACAGGGGAAATTACGAAATACTGTGAGGTGAATGAAAACAAAAACACAACATACCCAAACTTATGGGATTCAGCAACGTCATGGCTGAAAGGGAAATTTATAGCTCTAAGTGCCCACATCAAACAAGAAGAAAAACGTCCAATCAGAGACTTAACCTCATAATGGGAGGATCTACAAAACAAAAAAAAAACAACAAAAACAAACAAACAAACAAAAAATTGATCCTAAAGTGTGCAGAATAAAGGAAATAACACAAATTAGTGCAGAGATGATCAATACAGAGAATACAAAATAGAGTCAATGAAACCAAAAGCTGGTTCCTTGAAATGATCAATAAAATTGACAAACTTTTGGCTAGGATAACAAGCAAAAAAGATAGAGGACACAAGAAAATAAAATCAGAAATGAAAGGGGGGTCATTACTACTGACCCCAAAGAAATAAGAAGAAATATAAAGGACACTATGAATAACTGTACACCAACAAATTACATAACTCAGATGAAATGGACAAATTTCTAAAATCACACAAATTACCTACACTGAATAAAGAAGAAACAGAATATCTCAACAGACAAATAACACATAAAGAGATTGAATCAGTCATCAGAAACCTACCAAGATAAATGATAATATTGAGTGTGCTTTAAAACACACTCTGTGTGAGACCAAGGGAAGAGATGTTTATTTGGTGCAGGACGTATATTTTCTATAGCACACTAAATAATTTAACTTGTACAATCAGTTTATTCAAACACCATAATTAAATGGAACTTTGAATAGGAAGTGAGATCTGGTAGGTTTGCACAGGTTAGTATGAAATTCCGATACATCCCAAAATAATTTGGGGAGAGAATGAGGATATATTTGCAGGGAACCCTGGGGAACTGGGGAAGAATGCGGAAATGTTGGACTTCCCCACCTGGGTTTTTACTGGTGTTCTCGTAAATGTTAAGGACTGACAGTTTGATAGGATGAGCCCTCGATCTTGGGGTGTGCCCTTGTGAAGCTTGTTGCTGCAAAGGAGAGGCTGAACCTAGTTATAATTGTGCCTAAGAGTCTCTCCCAGAGAACCTCTTTGTTGCTCATATGTGGCCCTCTATCTCTCTCTAAGCCCATGTGACAGGTGAACTCACTGCCCTCCCCCCTCTGTGGGACTTGACTCCCAGGGGTATAAATCTCCCTGGCAGTGTGGGACATGGCTCCTGGGGATGAGCCTGGGCCAAAAGGGGGAAGTGAAATGAAACAAAACAAAGTTTCAGTGGCTGAGAGATTTCAAATGGAGTCAAGAAGTAACTCTGGAGGACATTCTTATGCACTATATAGATATCCCTTTTCAGTTTTTAGTGTATTGGAATAGCTAGAAGGAAATACTTGAAACTGTTGAAGTGCAACCCAGTAGCCTTAATTATTGAAGACAATTGCATAACTATGTAGCTTACGTGGTGTGACTGTGTGATTGTGAAAACCTCATGGCTCATGCTCCCTTTGTCCAGTGTATGGACAGATGAGTAGAAAAATGGGGACAAAAACTAAAAGAAAAATAGGGTGGAATGGGGGGGTGGAATGTTTTGGGTATTTTTTTTTTTTACTTTTATTTATTTATTTTTTTTGATTAAGAAAAATGTTTAAAAGTTGATTCTGGAGGCGGGGCAAGATGGCAGACTGGTGAGCTGTATGTTTTAGTTACTCCTCCAGGAAAGTAGGTAAAAAGCCAGGAACTGCGTGGACTGGACACCACAGAGCAATCTGTCTTTGGGCATACTTCATACAACACTCATGAAAACGTGGAACTGCTGAGATCAGCGAAATCTGTAAGTTTTTGCGGCCAGGGGACCCGCGCCCCTCCCTGCCAGGCTCAGTCCCGGGGGAGGAGGGGCTGTCAGCTCCGGGAAGGAGAAGGGAGAATTGCAGTGGCTGCTCTTATCGGAAACTCATTCTACTGATTCAAACTCCAACCATAGATAGACTGAGACCAGACACCAGAGACTCTGAGAGCAGCCAGCCCAGCAGAGAGGAGACAGGCATAGAAAAAAAACAACACGAAAAACTCCAAAATAAAAGCAGAGGATTTTTGGAGTTCTGGTGAACACAGAAACGGGAAGGGCGGAGATCAGGCCTTGAGGCGCATATGCAAATCCCGAAGCAAAGCTGATCTCTCTGCCCTGTGCACCTTTCCTTAATGGCCCTGGTTGCTTTGTCTATTAGCATTTCAATAACCCATTAGATCTCTGAGGAGGGCCGTTTTTTTTTTTTTTTTTTTTTTTTTAAATCCTTTTTGCTTTTTCTAAAACAATTACTCTAAGAAGCTCAATACAGAAAGCTTCAAAGAATTGAAATTTGGGCACGTCAAGTCAAGAGCAGAACTAAGAGAGCTCTGAGACAAAAGGCAATAATCCAGTGGCTGAGAAAATTCACTAAACAACACAACTTCCCAAGTAAAGGGGGGTGTCCGCTCACAGCCACCACCCTGGTGGACAGGAAACACTCCTGCCCATCGCCAGCCCCATAGCCCAGAGCTGCCCCAGACAACCCAGTGTGACGGAAGTGCTTCAAATAACAGGCACACACCACAAAACTGGGCGTGGACATTAGCCTTCCCTGCAACCTCAGCTGAATGTCCCAGAGCTGGGAAGGGGGAGCAGTGTGAATTAACAGAGCCCCATTCAGCCATCATTTGAGCAGACTGGGAGCCTCCCAACACAGCCCAGCAGCCCAGAACTGCCCTGGGGGAACGGCACTCACCTGTGACATAGCACAGTCATCCCTCAACAGAGGACCCGGGGTGCACAGCCTGGAAGAGGGGCCCACTTGCAAGTCTCAGGAGCCATACGCCAATACCAAAGACTTGTGGGTCAGTGGCAGAGACAAACTGTGGCAGGACTGAACTGAAGGATTAGACTATTGCAGCAGCTTTAAAACTCTAGGATCATCAGGGAGATTTGATTGTTAGGGCCACCCCCCCTCCCCGACTGCCCAGAAACACGCCCCACATACAGGGCAGGCAACACCAACTACACACGCAAGCTTGGTACACCAATTGGGCCCCACAAGACTCACTCCCCCACTCACCAAAAAGGCTAAGCAGGGGAGATCTGGCTTGTGGAGAACAGGTGGCTCGTGGACGCCACCTGCTGGTTAGTTAGAGAAAGTGTACTCCACGAAGCTGTAGATCTGATAAATTAGAGATAAGGACTTCAACTGGTCTACAAACCCTAAAAGAACCCTATCAAGTTCAGCAAATGCCACGAGGCCAAAAACAACAGAAAATTATAAAGCAGATGAAAAAACCAGACGATATGGATAACCCAAGCCCAAGCACCCAAATCAAAAGACCAGAAGAGACACACCACCTAGAGCAGCTACTCAAAGAAGTAAAGATGAACAATGAGACCATAGTACGGGATATGAAGGAAATCAAGAAGACCCTAGAAGAGCATAAAGAAGACATTGCAAGACTAAATAAAAAAATGGATGATCTTATGGAAATTAAAGAAACTGTTGACCAAATTAAAAAGATTCTGGACACTCATAGTACAAGACTAGAGGAAGTGGAACAACGAATCAGTGACCTGGAAGATGACAGAATGGAAAATGAAAGCATAAAAGAAAGAATGGGGAAAAAAATTGAAAAACTCGAAATAGACCTCAGGGATATGATAGATAATATGAAACGTCCTTATATAAGACTCATTGGTGTCCCAGAAGGGGAAGAAAAGGGTAAAGCTCTAGGAAGAGTATTCAAAGAAATTGTTGGGGAAAACTTCCCAAATCTTCTAAACAACATAAATACACAAATCATAAATGCTCAGCGAACTCCAAATAGAATAAATCCAAAAAAACCCACTCCGAGACATATACTGATCACACTGTCAAACATAGAAGAGAAGGAGCAAGTTCTGAAAGCAGCAAGAGAAAAGCAATTCACCACATACAAAGGAAACAGCATAAGACTAAGTAGTGACTACTCAGCAGCCACCATGGAGGCAAGAAGGCAGTGGCACGATATATTTAAAATTCTGAGTGAGAGGAATTTCCAGCCAAGAATACTTTATCCAGCAAAGCTCTCCTTCAAATTTGAGGGAGAGCTTAAATTTTTCACAGACAAAGAAATGCTGAGAGAATTTGCTAACAAGAGACCTGCCCTACTGGAGATACTAAAGGGAGCCCTACAGACAGAGAAACAAAGACAGGACAGAGAGACCTGGAGAAAGGTTCAGTACTAAAGAGATTCAGTATGGGTACAATAAAGGATATTAATAGAGAGAGGGAAAAATATGGCAAACATAATCCAAAGGATAAGATGGCCGATTCAAGAAATGCCTTCACGGTTTTAACGTTGAATGTAAATGGATTAAACTCCCCAATTAAAAGATATAGATTCGCAGAATGGATCAAAAAAAATGAACCATCAATATGTTGCATACAAGAGACTCATCTTAGACACAGGGACACAAAGAAACTGAAAGTGAAAGGATGGAAAAAAATATTTCATGCAAGCTACAGCCAAAAGAAAGCAGGTGTAGCAATATTAATCTCAGATAAAATAGACTTCAAATGCAGGGATGTTTTGAGAGACAAAGAAGGCCACTACATACTAATAAAAGGGGCAATTCAGCAAGAAGAAATAACAATCGTAAATGTCTATGCACCCAATCAAGGTGCCACAAAATACATGAGAGAAACATTGGCAAAACTAAAGGAAGCAATTGATGTTTCCACAATAATTGTGGGAGACTTCAACACATCACTCTCTCCTATAGATAGATCAACCAGACAGAAGACCAATAAGGAAATTGAAAACCTAAACAATCTGATAAATGAATTAGACTTAACAGACATCTACAGGACATTACATCCCAAATCACCAGGATACACATACTTTTCTAGTGCTCACGGAACTTTCTCCAGAATAGATCATATGCTGGGACATAAAACAAGCCTCAATAAATTTAAAAAGATTGAAATTATTCAAAGAACATTCTCTGACCACAATGGAATACAATTAGAAGTCAATAACCATCAGAGACTTAGAAAATTCACAAATACCTGGAGGTTAAACAACACACTCCTAAACAATCAGTGGGTTAAAGAAGAAATAGCAAGAGAAATTGCTAAATATATAGAGACGAATGAAAATGAGAACACAACATACCAAAACCTATGGGATGCAGCAAAAGCAGTGCTAAGGGGGAAATTTATAGCACTAAACGCATATATTAAAAAGGAAGAAAGAGCCAAAATCAAAGAACTAATGGATCAACTGAAGAAGCTAGAAAATGAACAGCAAACCAATCCTAAACCAAGTACAAGAAAAGAAATAACAAGGATTAAAGCAGAAATAAATGACATAGAGAACAAAAAAACAATAGAGAGGATAAATATCACCAAAAGTTGGTTCTTTGAGAAGATCAACAAGATTGACAAGCCCCTAGCTAGACTGACAAAATCAAAAAGAGAGAAGACCCATATAAACAAAATAATGAATGAAAAAGGTAACATAACTGCAGATCCTGAAGAAATTAAAAAAATTATAAGAGGATATTATGAACAACTGTATGGCAACAAACTGGATAAGGTAGAAGAAATGGACAATTTCCTGGAAACATATGAACAACCTAGACTGACCAGAGAAGAAATAGAAGACCTCAATCAACCCATCACAAGCAAAGAGATCCAATCAGTCATCAAAAATCTTCCCACAAATAAATGCCCAGGGCCAGATGGCTTCACAGGGGAATTCTACCAAACTTTCCAGAAAGAACTGACACCAATCTTACTCAAACTCTTTCAAAACATTGAAAAAAATGGAACACTACCTAACTCATTTTATGAAGCTAACATCAATCTAATACCAAAACCAGGCAAAGATGCTACAAAAAAGGAAAACTACCGGCCAATCTCCCTAATGAATATACATGCAAAAATCCTCAACAAAATACTTGCAAATCGAATCCAAAGACACATTAAAAAAATCATACACCATGACCAAGTGGGGTTCATTCCAGGCATGCAAGGATGGTTCAACATAAGAAAAACAATCAATGTATTACAACACATTAAAAACTCGAAAGGGAAAAATCAATTGATCATCTCAATAGATGCTGAAAAAGCATTTGACAAAATCCAACATCCCTTTTTGATAAAAACACTTCAAAAGGTAGGAATTGAAGGAAACTTCCTCAACATGATAAAGAGCATATATGAAAAACCCACAGCCAGCATAGTACTCAATGGTGAGAGACTGAAAGCCTTCCCTCTAAGATCAGGAACAAGACAAGGATGCCCGCTGTCACCACTGTTATTCAACATTGTGCTGGAAGTGCTAGCCAGGGCAATCCGGCAAGACAAAGAAATAAAAGGCATCCAAATTGGAAAAGAAGAAGTAAAACTGTCATTGTTTGCAGATGATATGATCTTATATCTAGAAAACCCTGAGAAATCGACGATACACCTACTAGAGCTAATAAACAAATTTAGCAAAGTAGCAGGATACAAGATTAATGCACATAAGTCAGTAATGTTTCTATATGCTAGAAATGAAGAAACTGAAGAGACACTCAAGAAAAAGATACCATTTTCAATAGCAACTAAAAAAATCAAGTACCTAGGAATAAACTTAACCAAAGATGTAAAAGACCTATACAAAGAAAACTACATAACTCTACTAAAAGAAATAGAAGGGGACCTTAAAAGATGGAAAAATATTCCATGTTCATGGATAGGAAGGCTAAATGTCATTAAGATGTCAATTCTACCCAAACTCATCTACAGATTCAATGCAATCCCAATCAAAATTCCAACAACCTACTTTGCAGACTTGGAAAAGCTAGTTATCAAATTTATTTGGAAAGGGAAGATGCCTCGAATTGCTAAAGACACTCTAAAAAAGAAAAACGAAGTGGGAGGACTTACACTCCCTGACTTTGAAGCTTATTATAAAGCCACAGTTGCCAAAACAGCATGGTACTGGCACAAAGATAGACATATAGATCAATGGAATCGAATTGAGAATTCAGAGATAGACCCTCAGATCTATGGCCGACTGATCTTTGATAAGGCCCCCAAAGTCACCGAACTGAGCCATAATGGTCTTTTCAACAAATGGGGCTGGGAGAGTTGGATATCCATATCCAAAAGAATGAAAGAGGACCCCTACCTCACCCCCTACACAAAAATTAACTCAAAATGGACCAAAGATCTCAATATAAAAGAAAGTACCATAAAACTCCTAGAAGATAATGTAGGAAAACATCTTCAAGACCTTGTATTAGGAGGCCACTTCCTAGACTTCACACCCAAAGCACAAGCAACAAAAGAGAAAATAGATAAATGGGAACTCCTCAAGCTTAGAAGTTTCTGCACCTCAAAGGAATTTCTCAAAAAGGTAAAGAGGCAGCCAACTCAATGGGAAAAAATTTTTGGAAACCATGTATCTGACAAAAGACTGATATCTTGCATATACAAAGAAATCCTACAACTCAATGACAATAGTACAGACAGCCCAATTATAAAATGGGCAAAAGATATGAAAAGACAGTTCTCTGAAGAGGAAATACAAATGGCCAAGAAACACATGAAAAAATGTTCAGCTTCACTAGCTATTAGAGAGATGCAAATTAAGACCACAATGAGATACCATCTAACACCGGTTAGAATGGCTGCCATTAAACAAACAGGAAACTACAAATGCTGGAGGGGATGTGGAGAAATTGGAACTCTTATTCATTGTTGGTGGGACTGTATAATGGTTCAGCCACTCTGGAAGTCAGTCTGGCAGTTCCTTAGAAAACTAGATATAGAGCTACCATTCGATCCAGCGATTGCACTTCTCGGTATATACCCGGAAGATCGGAAAGCAGTGACACGAACAGATATCTGCACGCCAATGTTCATAGCAGCATTATTCACAATTGCCAAGAGATGGAAACAACCCAAATGTCCTTCAACAGATGAGTGGATAAATAAAATGTGGTATATACACACGATGGAATACTACGCGGCAGTAAGAAGGAACGATCTGGTGAAACATATGACAACATGGATGAACCTTGAAGACATAATGCTGAGCGAAATAAGCCAAGCACAAAAAGAGAAATATTATATGCTACCATTAATGTGAACTTTGAAAAATGTAAAACAAATGGTTTATAATGTAGAATGTAGGGGAACTAACAGTAGAGAGCAATTAAGGAAGGGGGAACAATAATCCAAGAAGAACAGATAAGCTATTTAACGTTCTGGGGATGCCCAGAAATGACTATGGTCTGTTAATTTCTGATGGATGTAGTAGGAACAAGTTCACTGAAATGTTGCTATATTATGTAACTTTCTTGGGGTAAAGTAGGAACATGTTGGAAGTTAAGCAGTTATCTTAGGTTAGTTGTCTTTTTCTTACTCCCTTGTTATGGTCTCTTTGAAATGTTCTTTTATTGTATGTTTGTTTTCTTTTTAACTTTTTTTTTCATACAGTTGATTTAAAAAAGAAGGGAAAGTTAAAAAAAAAAAAAAAAGAAAAGAAAAAAGACAAACAAGGAAAAAAAAAAAAAAAAAAAAAAGATGTAGTGCCCCCTTGAGGAGCCTGTGGAGAATGCAGGGGTATTTGCCCACCCCACCTCCATGGTTGCTAACATGACCACAGACATAGGGGACTGGTGGTTTGATGGGTTGAGCCCTCTACCATAAGTTTTACCCTTGGGAAGACGGTTGCTGCAAAGGAGAGGCTAGGCCTCCCTGTATTTGTGCCTAAGAGTCTCCTCCTGAATGCCTCTTTGTTGCTCAGATGTGGCCCTCTCTCTCTGGCTAAGCCAACTTGAAAGGTGAAATCACTGCCCTCCCCCCTACGTGGGATCAGACACCCAGGGAAGTGAATCTCCCTGGCAACGTGGAATATGACTCCCGGGGAGGAATGTAGACCCGGCATCGTGGGATGGAGAACATCTTCTTGACCAAAAGGGGGATGTGAAAGGAAATGAAATAAGCTTCAGTGGCAGAGAGATTCCAAAACGAGCCGAGAGATCACTCTGGTGGGCACTCTTACGCACACTTTAGACAACCTTTTTTAGGTTCTAAAGAATTGGGGTAGCTGGTGGTGGATACCTGAAACTATTAAACTACAACCCAGAACCCATGAATCTCGAAGACAGTTGTATAAAAATGTAGCTTATGAGGGGTGACAGTGGGATTGGGAATGCCATAAGGACCAAACTCCACTTTGTCTAGTTTATGGATGGATGTGTAGAAAAGTAGGGGAAGCAAACAAACAGACAAAGGTACCCAGTGTTCGTTTTTACTTCAATTGCTCTTTTTCACTCTAATTATTATTCTTGTTATTTTTGTGTGTGTGCTAATGAAGGTGTCAGGGATTGATTTAGGTGATGAATGTACAACTATGTAATGGTACTGTAAACAATCGAAAGTACAATTTGTTTTGTATGACTGCGTGGTATGTGAATATATCTCAATAAAATGATGATTAAAAAAAAAAAAAAAGTTGATTCTGGTGATGAATGCACAACTATGTGGTATTGTGAACATATGATTGTACCCTGTGGATGATTGTAGGGTGTGTGAATATATTGCAATAAAACTGTATTTAAAAAAAAAAAAAGAAGTACCAAGAAAGAAAAGCCCAGGATCAGATAGCTTCACTGATGAATTTTATGAAATATTCCAAAAAAGATTAACACAATCATGCTCAAATTAACATCATCCTAATACCAAAGTCAGGTAAAGATACCACAAGAAAAGAAAATTGCGTACCAATATCCCTTATAAATATTGATGCAAAAATCCTCAGTAAAATACTGGCACACTGAATCCAACAATGTATTAAAAGAATTATACATCATGATCAAATGGGACTTAGCCCAGGTTTGCAAGGGTGGTTTAACATAAGAAAAGCAATGAATGTAATATACCACATTAATATAACCATTTTATAACCATTTACTGGTTGGAGACAACTGTAGGATGACAATAAAGTTGCATTAGATTCTATCATTTAGTTCATCCACAGTTGCTTAAGCAAATACATAGAGCTAGAGCCAAAAAGTATATGGGGTCAAATCAAAACTCATATTTATGTAGCAATAACTCCCCAAATCACTTCCCCCACCCCTGGTAACCACTATTCTGCTTTCTGTCTCTACAAATTTGCTTATTCCATATTTCATATAAGAGAAATCATATGATATTGTTCCTTTTGTGTCTTGCTTATTTCATTCGTTATGATATTTTCAAGATTCATCCATGTTGTAGCATGTATCAGCACTTCATTTTTTATGGCTGAATAATATTCCATTTTATGGATGTGCCACATTTATTTATCTATTCATCTGTCAGTGGATTCTTGGATTGCTTCTACCTTTGGCTCTTGTGGGTGATGCTGCTATGAACATTGGTATAGAAAAGTTTTCTGAGTCCCTGATTTTATTTCTTTTGGATATATACCTAAGAGTGAAATGGCCGGGTCATATGGTAATTCTGTGTTTAACTTTCTGAGGAACCACCTGTGCCATAAAAAAAAAAAAAAAAAAAAAAAAGTATATGGGAAGAACTTATGGGTAGTAATACTGGATGGTTACAGAAGTAGTCAAAAAACACATGATTAACTCAACTGATGCAGAAGAGGCATTTGACAAAATCCAGCACCCTTTCTTGATAAAAATACTTAAAAAACTAGGAATAGAGGGAAACTTCCTTAACATGATAAAGGGCATATAGGAAATATCCACTGCCAACATCATACTCAATAGTGAAAGACTGAAAACTTTCCCTCCAATTTTCAATCAAATTGAGAGTTCAGAAAAATCTCTCTTTTGTTTTAATGATTGACAAAGCTTCCTACAATTGTTCTCCTGTCTCAAGGTCTTCACAATGCACACAAGTACCAGATAGATCCTTCTAAAATCACACTCTTGTCATAGAACTCTGTTTTCACAATCCTCTTATTTGCCTTACGATTTCCTTTCACACCTCTAATCTGCAAAAGAGGGTCTGAAGTTGGGTGTTGGGACTCTAGGGAACGTCCTTATTTTCCTCGGAAACTGTTTATACCATTTTAAAGAATTTTGCAGACTCTTTTCCTTGGACTGGATTTCTGTCTCTGTTCTAATTCTGTGAATATCTATAATCGGTTTGCAGGGTTTCCTTGTTGCTTGTCTACTTTGCCCTAAATGCTTCATTCATTTTCTTCTTTGCTCCACAGTTTAGAGGCCAAGGTCAGCCATTATGCTCCAACCGCAGCTCAGCCCAGCCCAACACAGTCCAGCTGAGCCCAGTTAAGAATTCCAGCCCTTGTCAGACTACCTGGCCGGGAGTAATGTTCAAAATACTTACCACTGACACAACTCAAGCATGGATGTTCCTTCACATCAAACTTATAGCTCTTTTATGAGCCATAGGTTACAGTCTTATCAAATTTCAGAAGTTTCTTGACTATGCCTTTCTCTTTCATTTGTTTGACTTTTATGCCTCTTCTTCTTTCTTTCTGAAATATCTTCTGCTTTGGGAACACTTATTCATCCTCTAAGACCGGCTCAAATCTCACATATAGTCTGTGAAACTTTCCCAAACAGCAATGGTCTCCTCCTCTTCCTCAATGCTCCCATGCTACCATGAATTAGCATGGATTATATTAAATTATTGAGTATTGTCTGTTGTCCTCAGCCACTAAACTATGAAGAAAACTATTTTATATGTTATTGTACCCTTTCCATACTTAGTGCTAGTCCTGATAGCGAAAAGATTTTCACTAAGTGATAACTGACTGTACATAAAATTTCTCATAATCTAGAATAAGAAACTATTATCAAAGAAAGAATTGAGAGTTATAACCATTTTATAACAGACAACTGTAGGATCACAATAAAGTTGCATCAGATTCCATTATTTAATTCATCCACAGTTGCTTAAGCAAATACATAGAGCTAGAGCTGAAAAGTATGTGGGAGGAACTCATGGGTAGTAATACTGGATGGTTACAGAAGTAGTCAAATTTGGAAGTCCTTCACCCAAGTTTTGTGAAGTCTGAACTTAATTTAAGTATTAGGGTCATTTGTTCAGGAGAAAACTTGGTGATAATCTTTATTCAGTAAAATTTCTGCCAGAGATAGGGCAAACAAGATTATGAGAAATGCCTGAAACACTTGAATAACCAAATTCTAGCACTTCTCAAGTATTCAGTAACATATAGAGAATTGATACCATTATTACAAATCACACTTACTATGCTATAAGAAAAGTTCCAAAGGCTTTTATTCAACAAATTTATATATGCACCAAAACAACAGAATGTCAAAAGTTTAGGTTAGAATGAGACCATCTGCAATTTGTAAAATTGCATTCTTTAAAAATAATAATAGATTGGGTTTTGGTAATGTTCTGGAGCATGGTATTTTTCAAAAAAAAGTGCCATAGGTCTCTTAGGCCAATTTACCTATTACACTGGACTATAAATTTCAATAACTACTACAGTCTATCCAAGATGACAACTGGAAGAAAAAAATGCAATCTGCAGCAGAATTGGATTTACTTAAACACTGTGTCCACTGAATGTCAACTCAAGCAGGCCAGTATGATGGGTCAGTCACTGATGCTTAAATTTTCCAGGAAGAGTTCACTGCAGAGACTAACTAAGACATCCTGGAAATAAGCTGCTAGCTCTTATCTCAAAGTTCCACGTAATTTTCAATCATCCTACAATTGCTGCAGTCACTGGAAATGCTGTTACTTTCCAGTCTACTTTTTGTATGTGGTAGAGAATTTATGAAGGGAATTCCTCTATCTGACTGATCCATTTGTTTGTACTCAGGAGGGATTAGCCAGATTTTAATTCTACTTTAAGAATTCAATCCTTTGTGGTATTTCTACTTTGAAAGTTGCTGAATTAGGGAAATGCATGCATTAGTGGTTACATAGTCTCACATTGTGACAGAAAACGTGCAATTTAAAGCATGCTCTATTTCTAGTTTATCTTTTTTGGCATCTCTCAATGGCCCTTAATATGATATAAAATTCACAGTCACAATCTGGGCTTACAAAGCAGGAATTTCAGACAAGAAGAGAATAATAAATAATTTGTACAAAATCACAAAGCAAATTATATTCAATCTCTTTTGTGAAGGAAGTATAGAGGAAAGACTCCAAGGCAGTGAGTTTGAGATCTCAGAGCCTTCCTATTTTATGACACATTTTATGCCTCAATATGTGTAAGGTATATGTTTAGAAACCTAGTCTACAAATATATATTGAACATCTATTACTTATAGACCTCTGTGCTAGCCCCTATGTCCCAGGAAATGTGAAAACATAAAAGCAAAATAAGCAATCCCTCCCCCTCAAGAAATTTAAAATTGTGACAGAGATTAATTAATGATAATATGAATCAAAATGTAATAAGAGTTATGAGACTAGTATAACTAGATCCCACTAGTATGCTGTGGGATCACAGAGAAGGAAATGATAAATCATAGGGAGGATGAAAGATGGCTTTAGACAGGCTGTGAGGTTTGAGTTGTATTTTAAAAGAAGTGAAGGATTTATATATGACAAGGGAGAAGTAGACCTGCAATCTGGGCTGAGTGGAAACCATGAGCAAAATACCAAAGTGGGAGAGTGAAAAATGTGGTAGGCACACATGCCAAGTGCAGGGTGTGGTGTAGGGGTCAGAAAGGAAAGTCCAGACCACATCTGGAAAGAAACTTGCATGTTGTATTAAGAAATTGGAATTAGTCTTTGGGAAATTGGAGACCCTTAACGATCATGTTGAGAGTTTAGAAAGATACCTCTAGAATAGGGGTAAAGTGTGGCAAAGGAACTGCAATGAGGAAAATAAAAAATGAAGGCAAGAGAAAAGTTAAGGGGTTTGTCTAGTCCAAGCAAAGATACCATAGAAGCCCTTGAACCAAAGTGATGATCGAGAGGAGGCAATTATTGTGAGAAAGTTTTCAGACAAACTCAAAGTTCTCGGAAAACATTATGGCTTAATGAGTAAGTGGCATCAAGATTATCTTGGTTCTACAATGCATATCTCTGAGACACCTGAAACTCAGAGCTAGAGCTCGGCAGATATGAATGTCAGTATTAGTGCATACAGCCACTGTCAAAAAAAAAAAAAAAAAAAAAAGCTGAAAAAGAGCCCAGACTTCAGTTAGTGATATGAATGAAGCAGGTCTGGTTAAGACCAGGGCAAGCCAGGCCAAGGGGTAAAGGTTGAAACTGATTTGTGTTTTAAAACTTCAACTTCCATACGACACCAAGGGAATAGATACCTATTTGGTACAGGATCTAAATTTTCTAAATGGTACAACTCTACAGTCGATTTGTTCAAACACCACAATCGCATGGAACTTTGAATAGGAAGTGAGATACGGTAGGTTAGTATAGGCTGGAGTGAAATAGTGACACATCCTAGAGTAATTTGGGCAGATAATAAAAAATATATTTACAGCCTCCCCCTCCCCAGCCCCGAGGATCTGGGGGAAGGTGTGGATGTGTTGGACATCCTCACCTGGACTGGTGTGGATGTTGTCACAAACATTGGGACTGGCGGTTTGATGTGCTGAGCCCTCGAGCATGGGACTTGCCCTTATGAAGCTCATTACCACAAAGGAGAGTCTAAACTTGCATGTAATGGTGCCTGAGAGTCTCCCCCTGAGTACCTCTTCGTTGCTCAGATGTGGCCCTCTCTCTCTCTAACTGAGCCATCTCGACAGGTGAACTCGCTGCCCTCCCCCCTATGTGGGACCTGACTCCCAGGGGTGTAAATCTCCCTGGCAATGCAGAATATGACTCCCGGGGATGAATGTGGACCTGGCATCGTGGGACTGAGAGTATCTTCTTGACCAAAAGGGGGATGCAAAATGAGACGAAATAGTTTCAGTGGCTGAGAGATTTCAAATGGAGTCGAGAGGTCACTCTGGTGGACATTCTTATGCACTATATAGATAACACCTCTTAGGTTTTAATGTATTGGAATAGCTAGAAGTAAATACCTGAAACTACCAAACTCCAACCCAGCAGTCTGGACTCCTGAAGACAATTATATAATAATGTAGATTACAAGGGGTGACAGTGTGATTGTGAAGACCTTGTGGATCACACCCCCTTTATCTAGCGTATGGATGAGTAGAAAAATGGGGATAAAAACTAAAGGACAAATGGGGTGGGATGGGGGGATGATTTGGGTGTTCTTTTTTTACTTTTATTTTTTATTCTTGTTCTGGTTCTTTCTGATGTAAGGAAAATGTTCAGAGATAGATTGTGGTGATGAACGCATAACTATGTTATCATACTGTAGACAGTGGATTGTATACCATGGATGATTGTATGGTGTGTGAATGTATTTCAATAAAACTGAATTTAATTAAAAAAAAAAAGATTATCTTAGTTCTAATAAAAATTCTGCCATTTATTAGCTGCATAATCTTAAAGAAGTTTCATGTCTTAGAAACATATCTCCAAAATTCTGCTGTAATTTGGTATTAGGACACACTCCATGTGAAAATATTCATTCCGCATGAATGTCCTCTGTAAAGATGGGGCAACTTCTTTGAATAAAAGATAAAAAAGAGGATTGTAATTAAGTTGAATTCTTTGAAAGTGGATATGTTGACAAGGACTCTGAAAAGGATAATAGTCAGTAGGCCTTTTCATAATGTGATGAATTAATTTTTATGTTTTGAGAAAACAAAGTGAAAGAGTATAAACTAGCATAGAAAATCATATAACAACTATACTAAATATCCCTACATATTTTTTCACACATGATAATTTCTCAATTTGAGTGTCGTACTGCGTAACATGCTTAATAATTGAATAATAAATATTGTCAACATGAATGATGAATATGACATTTGAAATCATTAAAATGCAAAATTATATAAATGATTCATAGTTATAATGAAAATCATGCTCTCTGTTGTTAACATGGAATATTTATTGCAGCAAGACTTTATGTTATGGGAGAAAATACAACTTTTTTTCTTCAAAATAGATATCTCAACACTACTTACTGAATATCATATCCATACTGTTTTAAAATGCCATCTTTATTACAAAGTAAATTATTTTATGTTTGAGTATGAATAACATTGGGTTTTAAATGAGATTGAGGAAGGGCTGTGTAATTATTTTGGATAAATATGTCCAAAATTGGTTTGCCTCAGATAGGTAATTTACCTCTGTGTTATTTGTGCCTGGTAATTCCAAACATTTCCATAAAACAGCACATTAATCTTAAAACCTGTAGATTTGTCCAGACATGAAGTTATCTATTATGCTTTTCATGTATGCAAATATTTGGTTACAAACAAGAATTATCTAAATTTGGTCACTATTATAGTTTTAGGGTCATATTAAACTTACCATAACAGTATTTTATCAGCAATTAAAGCAGGACAGTGTGAAAAAAAGAAGAAACATTCATAACCTGTTGTTTTTTAACTCTCTCTATATAAAAGGATGTGAAATGAAATGAAATAAGTTTCAGTGGCTGAGAGATTCCAAAAGGAGCCAAGAGGTCACTGTGGTGGAGATTCTTACGCACAATATAGACAGCCCTTCTTAGGTTCTAATGAATTGGAATAGCTAGCGGTAAATACCTGAAACTGTCAGACTACAACCCAGAACCCTTGAATCTTGAAGACGGTTGTATAAAAATGTAGCTTATGAGGGGTGACAATGTGATTGGGAAAGCTATATGGACCACACTCCCCTTTGTCCAGTGAATGGATGAATGAGTAGGAAAATAGGGGCAAAAAAAAAAAAAAAGCACCCAGTGATCTTTTTTTACTTTAATTGTTCTTTTTCACTTTAATTTTTATTCTTATTACTTTTGTGTGTGTGGTAATGAAAATATTCAAAAATTAATTTTGATGATGGATGTACAACTATATGGTGGTACTGTGAACAATTGTACACTTTGTATAACTGTATGGTATGTGAATGTATCTCAATAAAATTGAGTTATTAAAAAAATAGCAAATATAAAAATAACCTAAATATGTTGTTACTAATATATTGTTTATGCTTGTTTGGAATAAGAACCTGAACAAAAAAAAAGGAAGATTTTACATGATCCAGGCCACCAAAATGACACTTTTTTAGTCTTTTCTACAAAAATAATATGTCTTTAACCTTTGATTTCAGTTCATTTTGATCCTGCAACTTTTCAAGAGAAAGACTGAAAAAGTTAGAAATTTAGGACTTCAGATTATCCTCAAATAGAAAACAAACACACAAACACAAATCAGAAATCTAAGTATGGACTTGAGAATTTCTCCATTCCTTTTTTACTTCATAACTCAGCTACAACATTAATTGGTTGTATTGCAATTTTCCTTTTATATAGGTTATCTCCTGGCATTGAGTATATGCATGCCACTTGGATACTTGTGAATGTGAATATTCCATTAAAATGCCCTAAACTGGGTTTTCACAGGATGGTGAGGGAAATTTTCTTTTAAAAATAAATTATGTAATGCACCACATTAACAGAATAAAGGAAAAAAATCACATGATCATCTCAATTGATGTAGAAAATGTATCTGACAAAATCAAGCACCCCTTCTTGATAAAAACAATTAGAAGTCTAGGAAGAAAAGGAAACTTCCTCAACATGATAAAGAATATATATGAAAAGTTCAAAGCTAACATCATAATTAATGGTGAAGACTGAAAGCTTTCTTCTAAGATCAGGAATAAGACAAGGATTCCCACTGTCACCACTGTTATTCAACATTATACTGGAAATTCTTGCCAGAGCAATTAGGCCAAAAAGGAAAAAAAAAAAAAGGCATCCAAATTGGAAAGGAAAAAGTAAAACTTTCCCTATTTGCAGATAACATGATCCTATATAAAGAAATCCTGAGAAATCCACAACAAAGCTCCTAGAGCTAACAAATTAGTTTAGTAAAGTGGCAGGGAACAAGATTAACACCCCAAAATCAGTACTGTTTCTATACACAAGCAATGAACAATTGAAAGAAGAAATCAACAGAAAAATTCCAATCACAAAAAAAATCAAAATCTAGGAATAACTCTAACCAAGGATATAAAGGACTTGTACACAGAAAACTACTAAACATTGTCAAAAGAAATTAAAGAAAACCAAATAAATGGAAGGATATTCCATATTCATAAACTAGAAGACCAAATATCATTACGATGTCAATTCCACCCAAAGCAATTTATAGATTCAATGCAGTCCCAATCAAAATTTCAACAACCTTCTTTGCAGAAATGGAAAAGTCAATCATTAAATTTATATGGAAGTGTAATGGCACTGAATAGCTAAAGCCATGTTGAACAAGAAGAATGAAGTTGGAGGACGCACATCTCCTGAGCTTAAAACTTATTACACTGCCACAGTAATCAAAACAGCATGGTGCTGACACAAGGACAGACACAGAGACCAATGGAATAGAATGGAGAGCTCACAAATCAACTTTCCATTTATGGCCAACTAATTTTGACAAAGTGGCAAAGACCACTCAATTGGGAAAGAATAGTCTCTTCAACAAATGGGGCTGGGAAAACTGGACCTTCATTTTCAGAAAAAAAAAAAAGAAAAGGAGGATGCCTACCTCACTTCTTGTACAAAAATCAACCACAAATGAATCAAAGACCTATATATAAGAGCTACAGCTATCAAACTCCTGGAAGAATACTTAGGGAAGCAGCTTTAGGACTTTGTTTTAGTCAATGGTTTCTTAGACTTTTCACTCAAAGCCCAGAGAACAAAAGAAAAAATAGATAAATGGGACCTCATCAAAATTAAATACTTTGTTCCTCAAAGTATTATTGTTCTAGTTTCCTACTGCTGCCAGAATGCAAAACACCACAAATGGATTGGCTTATATAAAAGGTGGTTTATTTGATTACACAGTTACAGTATTAAAGCCATAAACTGTTCAAGGCAATGCATCAACAATTGGGTATCTTCACTGGAGGATGGCCACTGGCGTCCGGAAAACCTCTGTTTAGCTGTGGAGGCATGTGACTGGTGTCTGCTCCAAGTCTGTTTTCAAAATGGCTTTTTCCCAGGATGCTCCTCTCTAGGCTGCAGTTCCTCAAAAATACCACTCTTAGCTGCTCTTGGGGTGTTCGTCCTCTCTTAGTTTCTCTGGAGCAAAAGTCTGCTTTCAAAGGCCATCTCCAAAATGTCTCTGTAAGCTGCAGCTTCTCTCTCTCAGCTCCTGTGCTTTCTTCAAAGTGTCCTTCTTAGCTGTAGCAAGCTCGCTCCTTTGTTCTGAGCTTATATAGTGCTCTAATAAACTAATAAAGGCCCATGTTGAATGGGTGGGGCCACACCGCCAAGGCAACTATCCAATCAGAGTTATCACCCACAGTTGGGTGAGTCACATCTTCACGGAAACACTCAAAGAATTACAATCTAATCAACACTATGTCTGCCTACATGAGGCTGGGGTTGCGTGGGGAGGCGGAGGCTCAGGGACATGGGCCCAACATGTCTGAACAGCTACCTTTGTGGTTTTTGTAGGAAGCTCCATAAAGCACCAACTGCACTTCCCATAACACTTGCAAATACTAAGTACCAGCAGTGTTTTTTAAGCACCTACTGTGTGCTGATGATCCCTTTCTGTCCCACATCCATTCCCCACCAAACAGAATAAAAATCTAAGTTTGCTAATGCTTCTGGAATGCAAAACACCAGAGATGGATTGGCTTTTATAAAAGGGGGTCTATTTGTTTACACAGTTAAAGTCTTAAGGCCATAAAGTGTCCAAGGTAACACATAAGCAATCGAGTACCTTCACTGGAGGATGGCCAATGGTGTCCAGAAAACCTCTGTTAGCTGGGAAGGCACTTGGCTGGTGTCTCCTCCAAAGTTCTGGTTTCAAAATGGCTGTCACCCAGGACATTCCTCTCTAGGCTGCAGTTCCTCAAAAATGTCACTCTTAGTTGCACTTGGGATATTTGTCCTCTCTCAGCTTCTCCAGAGCAAGAGTCTGCTTTCAACGACCATCTTCAAACTGTCTCTCATCTGCAGCTCCTGTGCTTTCTTCAAAGTGTCCCTCTTGGCTGTAGCAAGCTCGCTCCTTCTGTCTGATCTTATATAGTGCATCAGTAACTTAATTCAGAACCACCCAATGGGCGGGCCAACACCTCCATGGAAATTATTCAATCAGAGTCATCACCCACAGTTGGGTGGGACACATCTCCATGGAAACACTCAAAGAATTACAATCTAATTAACTCTGACAGGTCTGCCCACACAAGATTACATCAAAGATAATGGCATTTGGGGGGACATAATACATTCAAACTGGCACACCCACCAAGCCCTGCATAATCTAGATCCTGCCTCCTTCTCCAACCTTCACTCATATTTTTTCCCCTATCTCCACTTCTCATGTGTCTCCAACATGATAGGCCATTACACTTGCTGTTCCTCGACCTGAACGTTACTCCACCCAAAAAAAAAAAAAAAAAAAAAAAAAGATTACATCAAAGATAATGGCGTTTTGGGGGACATAATACATTCAAACCAGCACAATTATCATGAATGTAAAATGACCACCTATACAATGGGAGAAAATATTTGGAAACCACATATCTGATAAAGGATTAATATCCAGAATATATATAAAGAAATCCTTCAACTTAGCAACAAAAGATAAACAATCCAAATAAAAAATGGGCAGTCTTGAACAGACATCTCTCCAAAGAAGATGTACAAATGACCAGAAAGCACATGAAAAGATGCTCAACATTATAAGCTATCAGGGAAATGCAAATCAAAACCACAATGAGATATCATTTCATATCTGCAAGAATGAATGCTATTTAAAAATGGAAAATAACAAGGTGTGCCAGTTTGAATGTATTATGTTCCCCAAAATTCCATTATCTTTGATGCAATCTTGTGTGGGCAGATGTATTAGTGTTGATTAGATTGTAATTCTTTGATTGTTTCCATGAAGATGCATCCCACCCAACTGTAGGTGATAACTCTCATTAGATAATTTCCATGGAGGTGTGGCCCTGCCCATTCAGCCTGGGCCTTAATTAGTTTACTAGAGCACTATATAAGTTCAGACAGAAGGAGTGAGCTTGCTATAGCCAAGAGAGACACTTTTAAGACTGCACAGGAGCTGAGAGAGGAACTTCAGTTTACGGAGACATTTTGGAGATGGCCTTTGAAAGCAGACTTTTGCTCCAGAGAAGCTAAGAGAAGACAAATGCCCCAAGAGCAACTGAGAGTGACATGTTGGAGAGAAGCTGTAGCCTAAGCCTAGAGAGGAACGTCCTGGGAGAAAGCCATTTTGAAACCAGAACTCTGGAGCAGATGCCAGCCACCAGCTTTCCCAGCCAACAGAGGTTTTCCGGACACCAATGGCCATCCTCCAGTGAAGGTACCTGATTGTTGATGCATTTGCTTGGACACTTTATGACCTTAATACTGTAACTGCGTAACCAAATAAACCACCTTTTATAAAAGCCAATCCATTTCCGGTGTTTTGCAAAAAGGCAGCATTAGCAAACCAGAACACAAGAGTTAGAGAGAGGATATAGAGAAATAGGAACCCTTGTTTCAGTGCTGTTGGAAATGTAAAATGGTGCAGCTGCTGTGTAAGACAATTTGGCAGTTCCTCAGAAATCTAAGTATAGAACTACCATATGACCCAACAATCCCTCTACTAAGTATATATCCCAAAGAATTGAAATCAGGGACATGAATGGATATTTGCACACCAGTGTTCATAGCGGGTGTTCTAGTTTGCTAATGCTGCTGGAATGCTGCACTGGAGTCCTTTATGAGAGGATAAAAGTCAGATAAAGCAGGTGAGCATAGAGAGAAATGTCCAGAGACATTTGGAGAGAGCCATTGAAATGAGAACCAGGAGAGAGGGACCAGCAGATGTTGCCACGTGCCTTCCCATGTGACAGATGAACCCTGGATGGCAACAGCCTTTCCTCAGAGAAAGTATCTTCCTCTTGATGCTTTACTTTGGACATTTTCATGGCCTTAGAACTGTAAACTTGTAACCTAATAAAACCCCATTGAAAAAGCCAGCCAATTTCTGGTATATTGCATTCCAGCAGCTCTGGCAAAGTGAAACAATGTATCTATCTTTATGCCAGTACCATGCCGCTTTGACCACTATAGCTTTGTAATATGCTTTAGAGTCAGGAAATATGAATCCTTCAACTTTGTTCTTTTTCAAGATGTTTTTGGCTATTCAGGGCCTCTTAACATTCCAAATAAGTTTGATAATTGGCTTTTCCATTTCTGCAAAGTAGGCTGTTAGAATTTTGATTGAGATTGCACTGAATCAGTGATTGATTTTGCCCACTCCTGTTCTTGGGGAAGAGGATTTTTAAATCCCTTTCTGTCAGCAGCAGGTAGCCAGGAACTGGACTCCGCAGCTGGCCACCATGAGAGTGGGGGATGGTTGCCAGCAGCTACCATGCAGACAAAGCAACTTACTGTTCTTGACTGTATTTTGTCAGCTTCTTCTGCTCACTCTCCCCTGGATGCTGTAGGACATTTTTCTGGCTTCCAGAGCCCCAGAACAGTTATCTCATACAGCTCCTGTCTGTTCAACAGCTGCTTTGGTGGAAGGACTAAGTCCCAGGGCTCCCTACTCTGCCATCTTTCCCAGAAGTCCCTCTGAAGATATTCAACAAAACATTTTAAAATGGCATTTATTTCATCTCAATTACACCCTTTATTATGGTTTTTTTTAAGATGCTTATAATATAAGTAATGTAATAATTCAGTGGTCTATGAATTAATAATATACATATTTTAGGGGTACATGTTTTACTTGTTTACTGTTAGGAATAAGTGGACAAAAGAGTTTTAAGAACATAGTCATAAAAGGTAGAAACCTTATGGTGGTTTGGAGTCTGGACTTGTTCTAAAATATATATGTTTTAAAACAAAACTTGGGTAGCAGGATAGTCAAGTGGAAAGTGTGGTGGATAGATGAGATTGAAAGCAGTAATATCAGTTAATAGGTTGTTAAATTACTCATACTAAGTACTCACACTAAATTTTGGATAAGGTGGCATAGTCCTCTGATTAATAAGGCTAACAACATAGTAATAAACAATATACAAGATTGCTAACCATGTGTCAGGTTCTATAAGTTTGCATTAATCCTCACAATAACCCTTTGGGGTAGGTACTATGTGGATCCTCATTTTACAAAATCATTTATTCAACAAGTAGGGTGTTAGTACTACATTAGGGGCCAAGGGAAAAAAATTAAGTTGGCATCAGGTCTTTCAAGGCCACACAACTTCTAAATACTGAGTTGATCTAAATACTGAGGTTTCATATCTTTCCAACCTGTCCTTTTATAAAAAGGGCAGAAGAAAGAAGAGAGCAGAATATGAAATAACTTAGCAGAATTGTAATTGCTTAAAACCAATGATCTACCCATTATCTGGAAGCAGTTGAGATGAGAAGAGTGTTTTTCTGAGAAAGAAAGAGGGTCCTAAAATGTTTTGAGAGATGAACAATAGAGGCCTCAAAGTATTCTATAAGAAACAACAGTATATCAAAGTCCCTATGACGTCCTGGTATTGTAGCTTTGGCTTATTCTATTGAGCAAGTGAGAAAAAGAAAGCCATCACATTCAAGTACAACAAACAGTTTTCTGTGCAACTTTTCCCAACCATAACTAATTTGATTTCTAATTACATGATTAGAACCTAACCTGATTAGCTTTATCAGGGATAAGTGATTCAAACAAAACATTGTTACAGAAAGTGGAATTTACTGGTAGAGTAAAATGTTCCAAAATTGTGTTATAAATATGCCCAAAGCTGGAAATAACCTTTAGTATTCATCTTGTTCATCCTTCTACTTTAGGGCACATTTACATAAAGATAATTCTATGCTTGAATCCTATTCTAGAAGTTTTCTAATATAATTAAATACAACAAATATTTACTGAGAATTTATGTCCAGGAATGATGTCTAGGAAGAGAGAAACTAAATTCCCTTGGTAATCCTTCCTTTTCCTTTAAAAATTTTAATGATGCTTGAAGTTAGAAACAATCCTGAATGCCCCTCCTTATTTATTGTTTTATGTTTTGTTTTGTTTTGTTATTTAACAAATTCACCCCTCAGTTGCCCTCCAGTTTCAGTTTCAGACAAATAATGCTGAGAAAAGCATGATCCTAAAATTATAATCATTATCAAATTAAAACCATTAATTGTGTATTCTCAACCTAAGCAAAACATAGACTATATGCAATTACTGGATAATTCAAGCCAGGAAAAACATTTTGCTGTTCTTGCTAGAGCTCTCCCAGACATTTTGAATCATACTTTAGAAAACATGGTGCAATTAACCTGAATGCTCTTGAATTTTTCCACAATCCAAAAGGAACTTAGTCCCTTATGGCCCTATAACAGCAAGGCCATATTACTCAGCTCTGGGATCAAATACCATCCTTCACTTCAGATGGCTAATAGGTGAAATCACCTTAAGTCTTCTCAATTTTTTGACTACTGTATTTGTTTTAATTGTTTCATTATTTTGCTTCTTAGTTTTTATTTTATTTTCCATTTATTTTATGGCTGTCAGTCCCCAGCAAGAGATGGTCCTCAGTCCAGGATCTGCTAACATCTTACATATTTATGACTTAAAAACAAACAAACAAAAAAATACTTACTAAGAATAAGAAGAAGAACAATAAAAACAAAAGATTCCATTAACTAATCCAACCTTTCATAAAAGCCAATTATTGTTCAATTTGTTTTAAATTCATTGGTTTAAATCTTATTACAATCCTATGGAGTAGGTTCTATTTTAAGCATGAGGCTCATGTTTTCTTGCAGGTCCTGAAGAAGCAGTTGCCAAGATGAGCCAATAGTGTAAAAATATAATGAGGGAAAATGCATGTGTATGTGAAAGAAAACAGGAAGAAAGGCAAAGAATGCTTGGAGAGCCCCCAGACAGCAAGGCAAGTCTGACCCCAGTGGAAGAGAGAGGGAGAGAAGATTGGATGGAAGTAACCTAGACTGCCTGCAGTCTAACGAAGTTTGGAAAATTTGTCAGAAGTCCTTGAGCCAAAGTCACAGACAAGGGTCCCTGATTCCCAGAAACAAATGTGCCTTAGTGTCCATGCCACACTCTGTCCTGGGTGAGAGCAGCCCTTGGGAGCATGGCCTCAGCCCAAATGCAGTGTTGGATTTCAAAGCCAACAGCTACAAGCACCAGCCCATTATGCTTCTTATATTTCCTATAGGCCCGGGAGGTGCATTCTCATGGTTGCCACTGTTGGTTAAGAGGTAAAGCTAAGATTCAACTCCATAGCTCCCTGATTCCAAAGCCCATTCCCTTTACCATTAACCTTATTATATTTTTCATGACCTCTGCATGTTCTTCCATTTTGGATATTGTGGTGGTTTGAAACTTTATGTACCCCAGAAAAACATGTTCTTAAATCTAATCCATTCCTGTGAGTGTGAACCCTTTGTAAGCAAGAACTTTTGATGTGGTTATTCAGTTAAAGTGTGTCCCAGCTCGATCAAGATGGGGCTTAATCCTACTACTGGAGACTTTTATAGGAGAATGAAATTCAGAAACAGAGAAAGAAAGCCATGGAAGCCAGAAGCTGAAGTCAAAGAAACCCAGAAAAGAGGAGAGAGACTGGCAGAGCCACCGTGTATCTTGCCATGTGACAGATGAGCCAAGGATCGACAGCAGTCACTCTTTGGGAAGAAATCATCGCCTTGATGATGGCTTGATTTGGACATTTTCCCAACCTCAAAACCATGAGTGACACTATTTCCCAGGTCAGTCACTTGATTTCTCTGCCTCCATCTCCTTACATATACAATGGGGATGGTATTCCCTGCCTCACCTATTTCCATAGGACTGCTGCGAATATCAAATTAACTGATGGCCATGGCAGTGGTCCAAACTGTCCTGAGCTCTTTAAACATAAGATAATTTCATATATTAGGCTGAACAAAATATAAAGTCATCGTAGCTGGCCATGATTTGGAGGAAGCTGTTTTAAATAGCTTTTTTTCTGATGTAAAAGTATAATTACGGAAAATATAGAGAGGTATAAATAAAAAATTAAAATCACCCTTAATCCCAACCAGAAATAGATACCTTTAATGATTTGGATTTTGGCACATTTCTTTCTTGTCTCTTTTCCTCCATGAAGGCAAAGACTATGTCTGTTTGGCCCCCTGATATATCCCAGAATCTAGTACATAGCACTACATAGCAGATTTCAATAAATACTTGTTAAATTAATGAGCATATATACTTTTTCCACTAAAAAACTATCCTCTTTGTACAGTTTTGTATTCTGCTTTCTTTACTTAATTATATCCTCATAATTTCCCATGACATTATTCTCCAAAAACATGATTTTTAATGTTTATATTATATTCCATCATGTCAACGTACCAGTCCTCTACCATTGGACATTTGGATTGCTTCCAACCTTCCATTGTTACAATTAAAGCAAAGATAAATAGCCTCATTAAAAAACCAAACAAATAAATATGAGCAAATAAAGTCCCATGGTTTAAGCCAACCCATTTCATGCTGTTTGCTTTGAGCAGCTTAGGAAACTAATACAGATATTAAAATACTTTTTTCAATATTTTATAACCAGAATTGAAATTACTTACTATTAAAAATATGCTTTGAAATTTTCTTTGTTAAAATTGAGTAAATCATGTTTAATATATTTAAAAAGTCAATAATTAAATAATACAATACATTATCTATGATGAAATTTACATGTCATCATAAATTAGTGATTCTTAGACCCTATGCACTGCTTGCATGTAGACAAGCTTTATCATTTTTACCCTAAACTTTGGGTCAGTTTAGAGGGCTTTATGCAGGGAATAAAATGAATCCGGTCTCAAAAACCTGTTTCTCTCTAAAGCAAACCTGGCTGATATTTCTACTGGACTCTCAGAACCTTCATGAAATATAGGTTTGTCATCAGATGGGGGAGCTAGCTAACTTCTTTCTTCCATGCTATGAAGGAAGCAAGTTAGACATACATCAATTCTTCATTACACTACTGCTCATTCAATTATGTCACTCCTTAAAAGATTGGTGAATCAGTTAGCTATTGCTATATACCAAACCATCCAAAGCCCAGTGGCTTTAACACCAATCTTTTATTATTCTAGCATTCATATTTGTGAGTTTTTCACATTTGTGTGCTGATCCAGGCAGTACTCACTTATACATCTGCAACTCAGCTGGGAACTCTGCTCTGGGCTGGACTTGGCTGGGACAGCTTATCAGGGGCAGCTGCATTCCATGCATCTCTTATCCTCCTTCTGGGTCCTGGGGCCAGCCCTCCGTGTCCTTTCCATGGTGATGGTAGATGTGCAAGAGTGCTAGAGAAAATTCTTAATGCCTGGGTGCAGCACACTGGCACATTCCCATTTCCACATCTTGTTACTGGCCAAAGCAAGTCATGTGATCAAATCCTATGTAAGCCAAGGATTGGGAAACTATTCTATGTCCCTTTAGGGGAAAAAAAAAAAAAGTAATCACATAGCAAAAAGTGTGGATTCAAAAAAAAAAAGGATGATGCCAAATGGGTATCCTACCTTAATATTGCCTTTCATCTTTTGAATTAATTTGTTAACTATTGACACTATCTTGTGCAAGAGACTTGGCTTGGCATTGGGGTAACAGCTTTCAGTTTAGTGGCGGAAACATATGTAGGCACGTTATTTTCTTCCTTCTGGTCTGATCATCTCTTCTCCATGAGACCTAAGTCTCTTATGAAACTTATGTAAACTCAGGTCTGTGCCCCAGGCCTTTGTTTTTCCTCACTCTGTTTTCTCTCTCTGAGAGATATCTTCCATGCCTGTGGCTTAAGTTAAAGAAAAATCAGATTATGCTACTTTCGAACACACACACCTTGAGGCTTCCTATTTACCTCGGCATCCCAGCCTCACCCTCTAGTGCCCTCCCACCCCCTCCTCCCTAGGGTTCTTATGTTCCAGCCACACTGGCGTTTTTTCTGTCCCTCACGAACTACAAGGCTGTTCCTGCCTCTGGGCTTTTGTATACTTAGTTCCATGATGTCAGCTCCTTCGTATCCAGCAAGTCTCAGTTCAAATGTCACCTCCTTAGAGAACCTGCTCTGACCATCCAAGCTGAAGAAGGTACTCTCCACCATAATTCATTTCATATCACCTTTCTTTCATTTGTTTTGTTTTACAGTGGTTTATACACCATTCATCTCTTTGAAATTGCCTCATTCTTTTTTAGTTGTTTTTCATCTGGCACCTTCATCAAAAATGACATCTCCATGAGAGCAGGAACTTTGCCTATCTTGTTCCCAGTTGTGTCCTTGGTGCCTATAACAATAATTGACACATGCCAGGCACTCATAACTATTTGGAATAATAAATTAGTATTCCAATTTTCTAATAGTCCAGCCCAGACCTTTCTTTCGATTGCCAGGCCATTATATCCAATCCAGTTAGATGTACCCCAAAGTCAACTTTGGCAACCCTGAATTCATCCTCTTTCTCTGCAAACCTGCCCCTTGTCCAGAGCCCTCAGTAAATGCTATCAATCTCCACCCAGTTGCTTGGGTCAGAAACCTGGTAGTATTTTTTTTTACTTCTCCTTCTCGTTTACCCTCCATATCAGAATATTAGCAAATGTTATCAATTCTACCTTAAATATGCTTATCTGAACCATCCACATTTTTCTATCCCCACTGTCACCACCATAATAGCCCTGCTATATGTTCCTAACTGGTCTTCCTGTTAATCCATCTCTGCTGCTTATTAGCTTTGAGAACTTGGACACATTTCTTAACTTCACAGTGTCTTAGTTTTCTCACCTCTCAGACAGGATTAACCTTTTAATGGTGTTGTGAAAATTAAGTAAGACAGTCCATGTAGAGCCCTTACAATCGTGCCTACCATAGTGTAAGCATTCATCAAAAGTTATTTTATTTTCATTATCATCATCCTTATTATTGTGAATCCAGATTGAAACTCTTAAAATTCAAATACAATCAAGGTATACCTCTGCTAAACCTTTCATAGGCTTTTCATTGCCCTTAAGATAGAGTCCAAAACCTTTACATCACTCAAAATACCCTGAGTAAAATCTGGTTACATCCATCTCTGTGTACTTCTCTCTCCTTCATCCTCTCCTCTCCATCTATAAAGAATGTCTTTCAATTCCTTATTCCTTTCCATCTCTGTGCTTTCTAACAAGCTCCTCTCTCTGTCTGGAGCATTCTTCCTTCTCCTTTTCCCAGTAATTCTTTCTCATTCTTCAGATCTCTGTGTAAAGTCCTGTCTTATCTCCCTTCATATCCTCTCCTTCGATCTTCTGTTGCTCCTGACACGTTATTCATTTTTATTCCCAGTTACACTGTAAGCAACACAAGGACTGAGCATGAGTGTTCTCCACTTTCTTCTTAGCCCAGTACTTGGCACAGAGTCAGCACTAGCTCGATAAATATCTAAAATCATAAACTGATAATATATAAATAATATTATCTAAATACAATGTAATAAATATGATAACAAGCATTCAATCATGACTTTATGGGAGAACAGATGGCTGGAAGGTCACCTAAGGCAAATTAAGAATCACAGCAATTATGGGTAAGATAGCCCCTAAAGTGCGTCTATTTCAGCCCTTTCCTACATTTCATGAATGAGTAACCTCAAGCCCATCGAGCTAAGGTATTTGCCCCAAACCTTATAGACACAAATGGCAAAACTAGGACGAGAGTTCCTTTTCCTCACCAAACAGTCTTTGTGTCACATTCTGCTGCTAACATTCAAAAAGGATGGAGCCAGAACCTTTAAAAAATAAATAACTAAGAGATAACCCAATTGAAGGCACTTATCTACGGAAAATATTAAACTTGTTTACAGTGAACAAAAATAAAACAGATGAGATGAGAGTATGCTCAAATAATTCCAGAATTGCTAAATAGAGTGATTCAAACCTAGTGGGAAGTAACTCAAATTCCTTAAGTGCAGTGAGAGAATGTGTAACTATGGGAAGAGAAACCAAATTCCTTAAGTGCAGTGAGTGTGCGATCTGAGGAGGAGGAGCAGAGAAAATTCCCTAAATTGAGACATACCACCGAAGGAGGAATTTATGAAAGACCCATTCTGTAGCAATAGCCATCCCAAGCCAAAATTGTGCCTGCCTGCCTACCTGCTCCTAGAAGCTCTTGCCAGCTCTTCATCTCCCCAGCTTCCATCAGAGTTGGTAAAACAACAGGAGGCAGGAACTGAAAAAGCAACTAAACACAGATACACTGTGTTTAAGGGAAGGGGTGCCCTTAGTCAGATTCCTTTACCCCCTGTCTTCATTACCTAGGGCTGCTATAACAAAGTACGACAAACCAGGTGGCATAAAGCAACAGAAATTTATTGTCTCACAGTTCTGGGGGCTGGAAGTCTGAAATCCAGGTGTTGGTGGGGCCAGGCTCCCTCTGAAACCTGTAGACAGGAGCCTTCCTTGCCTTTTCTAGCTTCTGGTAGTTGCTGGCTCTCCCTGGCATTCCCTGCCTTGTGGATTTTTCACTGCATTCTCTGCCTCTACGTTCGCAGGGCCTTCTCTCTTTTGTCTGTCCATCTCTGTATCAAAATTTCCCTCTTCTTTAAGGACACCAGTCTTACTGGATTAGGACCCAATTTGGCCTTATCTTAACTAATATCTTCAAAAATCCTGTTTCCAAATATGATCACATTGGCAAGGACCAGGATTAGGACTCACATGCATCTTTTGGGGGGACCCAATTCAACCTGTTACACCCCTTAAATCCACAAATACCAGTGCTAACACTGGTTTAGACCTCTGAGTAAATAGTATTTTATCCACTCAAATGAACCAATCTGGAAAACTCGCAGCAGTTATTCAGGGCTCATCTCTATGGCTTACTTGATACCCCTCCTCCAATAAAATCCCAACCAAACTTCTAGCTTGGCCTCAGCTAACTTTTACAACCCTCTCCAGACATTTATTCTCATATACCCAATATTCTATGCACATTGTTCTCTGCAATTTTCAAGAAGTTTTTACATTTTCATGCCTTTGTTTGTGGTACTCATTTATGGAGGAGTAAGCGATAACTTGGTCATTTGATTCTGAGTGCATTACCAAAATAAAAATTTGGTTTAAAATTATACATAGACACACATATATAATCTTAATATAGTATATAATTTTAATATTTAATTTTAACATTTTCATATATATAGAATACATAATATATATTATATATCATTTATAATTATGCAGTAGACATATATACATATAAATTATTCATTTGTCCACTATACTAACATGAAAATGGAAGGGTTGTTAATTTCTATACCCATTAAATCCATTAAATGTCAATGATTATTTAAATAATATTTAGTAGCAATTTCATTGTAATTCTTTTAAGAGTAGTAATCAACATGATCAAGGTAATGAACTATGGCCCCTGGGAGATAACTGCCTAAAAATCCACATACAACCTTTTTGGAAATTTTAAGAAGTTACCCAGAGGTATTTGGAAGACATGTATTTAGTTACAGAAATTAGGCAATTCCATATTTTATAAATTTAGAGTGATCGCTATTCCTTATTATGTGCTTTCACAGTCTTTTGCTTATAACAGTTGCTTTGCTTTGCTTTTTAGAAAATAAGCATGCTTCTCCATTAAGACCACAAGCTGCTAGAGGGAAAGAGCAAATTTGTTTACATCTGTAGGAACACAATCATTGTTTAATGAATTCATAAGGCAACATATATGATTTTACTTCCCTTAGGAAGTTAGGAAGTTTTACTCCTTAAATCAATTTTGCTGCCTACCATTCTCTCACATTTGCCCAACATGCTATTGAAGTTTTGGCTTTTTTCAATTTTCTGGATTATTATAATAACCTCCTAAATGGTCTCTTTGCAGCTAGCCTTGCCTTTTTCCAGTCTCTCCTCCACACTGCAGCCAGTGTAATTTTTCTAAAGATTTTCTAAATCTTTTCTAAAATCTGATCATATCACTCCCTGGTTGCCCATGTATCAGGGTTCTGACAGGAAAACAATGCCACTCTCACATGGGGAATTGAGAAGAGTTAAATGAAGGGGCTATTTTCAAAGATGTGAACAGGATTAGAGAAAACAAACAAGGAATGGTAAAGCCCCCAGGACTATCAACAGCAGAAAGCCAATACCACAAATAATCCTAAAAGGGAAAGCAGAGAAAACCTTTACCAGAATTCAGAAAAAGAGCAGCAGACACAAGAAATGACCATTAAAGAGGAATTGTGGTCACAGCTTTTGCCACACCCAACTGATTTAGGTCAGCTAACCCAGAAGCAAAGCCTGAGCAGGGAGTCTTCTGCAAGTGTTTTTTTGAAGGAGTGGTGTTAAATAAAATTGGCAAAGGAAAAAGGGCAGCAGGACCAGGCAGAGGAGGAAGTTAGGCAAAGGTTTGATTTCAGGAGAGGTTTAGGTTCAGCTTACTCCCATATCCGGAAGGTCAATTGTAACTGGAAGTTTGTTTGCCCAGAGAAAAGAGGGCTGGTCTGTCATTTCTCTTCATTATCCAGTCATGGGCTATAGGCTGATCCCTGAGGGAGGGGGAAGCTAAACCTCCCAGGCATCTCCAGGTGAGTCAGCATCCATCAGCCTAGGACAATCCTGCAGAGAAAGGTGCAAGCCTGAGCAGTTATCAGCCAAAACTACAGCAACTTGAGAATGGGTGCCCCAGCTCAGGGAAGGTTATCTGGAGAAGTACCAATTAGCTTCGTCACAATCCTCCACTTGCACCTCTCAGATCCATTTGTTCCTCACAAAAAAAAAAAAGCTATGTAAGATACCTGATCATTTTGGGATCTTCAAATAGAACAGTTAGAAAAATGAATTAGCACTCTGACAGGAGTATTTTAACTTCATTATCTTAAAAAATTAGGTTTTCTGCTTAATGGAGGAATGGAGAAATATGTTTCTTATTCTTCCTGTGTGGTCTCAGCTTCTCCAGAAATTGGGTTGGTCTCAAATTCCGGGAAACCTGTAAGAGGAAGGTTAGTAAGATGAATTATAATCTTTTCTGCTGCAACTGGCCCCAAGGCTGTAAATGATACTCATCTCTTTACCAACAGTTCTGGATTCTTCTTATCCTTAGAGCTTCAGATGATCTACGTGACTTTTCTTGTGAGGTGACTCAGACTCTCGTCTTGGAGAGGTTTGAGTCCCTGGTTATCGTGCCCTTACCCAGCAATGACTTTTGTACTTGCTCATTTATAATTAGTATTGGGTATGGGAGTACCAAGAGATGTCCCATAGTTCACCTGAATAAGAAACATATTTCTCCATTCCTCCATTAAGCAGAAAACCTAATTTTTTAAGATAATGAAGTTAAAATACTCCTGTCAGAGTGCTAATTCATTTTTCTAACTGTTCTATTTGAAGATCCCAAAATGATCAGGTATCTTACATAGCTTTAAATTTAGTAAGAATTTTACTGTGTCCCAGGACCTTTAGACCCACAGGGTCTAAAGCTGAGGGGACAGAAAACACAAATTCCCCCAAGTGAGGCCCTGGAGTACCACTGAAGTAGGACCACTACTTCCTCCATCTTTTGGTTCCTGAGCCCAAGAATTCTACTTATTGGACACCCAGCATCATACAGTGGCTGTTGATTTAGGATAAGTGTACTGCTTTCTGAAGGATAGTGTCCCCACCATTGCAGGATGTCATCCCCAAGCTGCAGTTGTGCCTTTTGCTCATTAGCTTCCAAATGCTTTAATATATATGGTAGGACCAGAGGATTGCTTAGTTATGTGCTGACCACCACACCTCCTTTGCCATGAAGGCAAGGGAGTCTCAGTCTGAATTGATGTTATGTGGGATTTGCTGTCAATAGATTACTCTGTTAACCATTGAAAGGTTATGCTCACTGAGACACTGCAGGTAGAACAGTCAGCTCATAATTGGAATACGTGTCACTACTGCTCAAAATGGATTGCTGCTCTTGCTAGGATGAGAGAAGTCTGTGTCTTACCTACAGTTGGGTGGGTTCTTGATTAGTTTACTGGAATCCTTAAGAGAGCTCAGGGGCCGAAACAGACCCAGAGGCTAACAGACCCAGAGGCTTGAAGACGCAGAGAGAAAGACATTTGGAGATGCCAAGCTAAGAGATGAAGCCCAGAGTTTACCCCAGAGAAGCTAAGTGAGAACCCACAGAAACTTAAGGAGAAAGCCACTGGAATCAAAAGCTGAAAGCAATGCAACCTGGGAGCAAAAGATCACATGACTTCCCAGCTGACAGAACTGTTCCAGATGCCATCAGCCTTTTCCTCAGAGAAGGTATGTACTTCTTGATACCTTAATTTGGACATTTTCATGGCCTTAGAACTGTATATTTGTGAATTAATAAACCCCCACTTTAAAAGCCAATCCATTTCTGGTATATTACATTTCCAGCAGCTTTAGCAAACTGGAATAGATGGTATCATACCAAGGATTCAGCATCGGACTTTATTTCTAGAATGGTCAGACATGCAGCAGTGAAATAACTAGATCAGCTTCAGTGAGAGGGAGCCTGTGCTGTTGGTCCATACATAGTCTCCATCTCTGCCACTGTCGCTATTGCATGCATGGGCCCATTGAGCGAGCACAGAGGCTGATTTACAATCTGGTCCTACGCCACACTGAGTTATTTAGTACCTCTTTAGTGGATGTTCTCTGATGGGTATTACATATGATAGCAAGTTCCTCTTAATATGTGTCCATTCCTATATGTCCATCCACATTCTTATTCCCTGGACCTCTCAGTCCCTGATCTGCCAGTTTTGCCTCCTTCCAGACCTCTGGCCAGCAAGCCAAGCCATTCGCCACTGCTCCTGCATTCATATATTTCATTATATTGAGCCACTTTTCTCGCCACAAAAATTAAGACAATGAGTTACACTGTCCAAAGCCCTGTTACTCTTTGGGTTTTCCCTTCACCAATATCTTTCAGCACTGCCCCTCAGTGGGACTGTATTGTAACAGTGGTTCATTTTGGGTCCACACCAATGTAATGAGCTGAACCATCCATGAACCAAGCTTGAGTTGTTTTCCTCCTGTATCAACTGGTCATAAGGAATCACCCATGAAACCACAAATGTCAGGTGAGTAAGAGGTGTCAGAGAGATTGTGCTGGGTGACACGGGAAACAGGGATACTTGTTCTTCCTGCTTACTTATGTCCTCTGGACCTGCTTAAGCCTGATCTCAAGATAAACGTGTAAAGAGGTGAAGGAAGCAGGATAGGGCAAGGGAAATAGCTAGACAAAGATGTGGTTTCAGAAAAAATTTATCCTCAACCAGAAGCCGCAGAGTTCTGGAATGAAAATTGTTTACTGAGGTTGTATTGCCTAGTTGCAAGGGGGGGGGGTCCTCATTTCAGGCATCCATTGGTTACTGGCCACTGCCAAGGTGCAGGATTGCATAACTTCTCAGGCATCTCCTGGTGAGATGGCCCCCACTAGCCTAAGGCTTCCACCTTGCTCTAACAATGTGAACTGTTAATCGACAACATATGTAGCACTTGGGGGGGATGGGTGAACCAATTTAGCAAAGAAGGTTAGGTGGGGCATCAACAGCATCTGATATACCAATTTCTTTCTCCTCCTTCTTTCTGATATCCTAGAGGAGCTGCTCTATGGCCAAAGCCAGAGGGCAAGAGAGCCCACAATACAACCATAAAGATTAGCCCAGAAATGGGTGGAAAAGGTTGCAAGATGGATGTATAGCAGCTCACAGAAAATTTTCAGTGGGTCTACAGAAATCATTTATAGCCTTCACATCACCTTAGAGATAAACTCAAAGCCCTTAGTATGTTGGGTTCTTCAGTCTATTTCTTGCCTGCCTTGGAGGCCTCAACATTCATATACCTGGTATAACATACTCTGACCAAAGTTTCTCAGACTTTTGCTTCTGCACTACTGTTCTTCTTGCCTGGTGTACCAGTTTGGATATATTATGACCCCCCAAAAAAGCCATGTTCTTTAATGCAATCTTGTGGGGGCAGACATATTAGTGTTGATTAGGTTGGAATCTTTAGATTAGGTTGTTTCCATGGAGATGTGACCCACCCAACTGTGGGTAATTCCTTCGATTGGATTATTTCCATGGAGTTGTGGCCCCATCCATTCAGCATGGATCTTGATTGGTTACTGGAGTACTTTAAAAAGAGTCACACAGACCCAGATGCTTGCTGCAGCTGAGAAACACATTTTGAAGATGGCCGTTGAAAGCTGACGTTTTGGAGAACTCCATTCTGAAATGCAACCTGGGAGCAAGCAGGTGTCAACCACATGCCTTCCCAGACAACAGAGGTTTTCTGGACGCCATTGGCCATCCTTCAATGAGGGTACCCGATTGCTGATGTGTTACCTTGGACAATTGATGGCCTTAAGACTGTAACTGTGTAACCAAATAAACCCTCTTTATAAAAGCCAATCCATTTCTGGTATTTTGCATTCTGGCAGCATTAGCAAACTGAAACACCTGGTATTTCCCTCCCCATTCTCAGTTTATCCTCCTGCCCCAATCCCAACTCCCCCCAACTGTGCAACCCCTACCAAACAGAGTTTTATCATAACCATCACTTTTTAATACATTATAAGTATTTCTCAAAGAGACTAAGAATTACTTGAATATTTGTATGGCTTTGTTTTGGCATTGCTTTGGCACAGAGTAACAACGAGTAAATGAATGGAAGGAAGAATGAATCATTCATGTCCTTCAAGATCAAGTTTTAAGTAACATCTTTTTAAAACAACTCTGGACACTCCACCCTGCCTCAAATTTTATTTGCCCCTCCATTCTGTTTCCATAATACCTTTTACCTACATTTTCCATAAAACCTATCATATGGCATTGCAATGGTTTGTTTTGTTTTCCCCATTTGTACTTGAGCCTTTCATCCCTGTATCTCCAGTCCTTGGTAAATATTAGGTCCTTAATGAATATGAAAGATAAATAAGTGAATGGTTGACTGAATGAATGAATATAAGGGACAATGAGAAAATCACTGAATTATCAGGAAGGGGATCATACTTTCTTTTTTTTCAGACCAGAAGAAGAACTCAAAATTACAATGGGATTTTAATAACATGGCATGTTCATTGGGCTGCAAATATTAGGCAGTATATCATCGATAACAGGTATGGATAGATGATACATAGATAAATGATTGCTAGCAGATATTTATATTATATAGATATAATAGTTTTATCTGTTTATTTCTCAGTTCCCATAAGGGAAACTTTTCAATTGACAGCATATTTAATTCTATTTAGAGTTTTTGAGTAAAGATACACTTGTTAGAGTATTTTCTGTACTTAACATTGTTAGTTGTTAATTTATTTAGAATATCATCAACCCAAAGATTTCTAATAATCTGATTAATCTCCAGGATAACGCCTTTTGGAGGAAATTGTTTTAGAACACTGTCCTAGTTTCCTAATTGTGCCAGTTTGAATGTATTATGTCCCCCAGAAAAAGCCATATTCTTTGATGCAATCTTGTGGGGCAGACAGAATAGTGGGGATTAAGTTGGAACATTTGAATTAGGTTGTTTGCATGGAGATGCACCCCACCCAAATGTAGATGATAACTGATGGGATATTTCCATGGAGGCATGGTCCCACCCATTTGGGGTGGGCCTTGATCAGTGGAGCCATATAAATGAGCTGGCTCAAGGAGAGAAAACAGAGTGCAGCTGTGAGTGATGCTTTGAAGAGAAGCAAGCTTGCTAGAGAGGAATGTCCTGGGAGGAAGCCATTTTGAAACCAGAACTTTGGAGCAGACGCCCGCCACGTGTCTTCCCAGCTAACAGAGGTTTTCCGGACACCATTGGCCATCCTCCAGTGAAGGTACCCGATTACTGATGTGTTACTTTAGACACTTTATGGCCCTAAGACTGTAACTGTGTAGCCAAATAAACCCCTTTTATAAAAGCCAATCCATCTGTGGTGTTTTGCATTCCGCAGCATTAGCAAACTAGAACACTAATGTTGCCTTTTCACAAAATACCAGAAATGGATTGTTTTTATAAAGGGGGTTTATTTGGTTACAAAGTTACAGTCTTAAGGCTATAAACTGTCCAAGGTAATGCATCAACAATTGGGTACCTTCACTAGAGGATGGCCAATGGCGTCCAGAAAACCTCTGTTAGCTGGGAAGGCACATGGCTGGTGACTGCTCCGGAGTTCTGGTTTCAAAATGGCTTTCTCTCAGGATGCTCCTCTCTAGGCTGCAGTTCCTCAAAAATGTCACTCTTAGTTGTTCTTGGGGAGTTTGTCCTCTCTTAGCTTCTCCAGAGCAAAAGTCTGCTTTCAAAGGCCATCTCCAAAACATCTCTGTAAACTGCAGTTCCTCTCTCAGCTCTTGTGCATTCTTCAAAGTGTCCCTCTTGGCTGTAGCAAGCTCGCTCCTTCTGTCTGAGCTTATACAGTGCTCTAGTAAACTCATCAAGGCCCATGCTGAATGGGTGGGCCACACCTCCACGGAAATTATCTAATCAGAGTTATCGCCTACAGTTGGGTGGGTCACATCTCCATGGAAATACTCAAAGAATTAAAATCTAATCAACATGAATATGTCTGCCCACACAGAGTGCATCAAAGATAACGATGTTTGGGGAGACATAATACATTCAAACCAGCACAAACACCTTAATGTGAAAATTGTGGCTCCGCAGAACTCTCAAATCCAAGGTTGATTTCATCCAAAAATCTTCCCTGCAACTAATGTTATGGAGAAAAAGACTTCATCTTATTCTTTGGCATGACCTTTCAGTGACTTCCTATATAACCCACATGCTTCAGGCCTACAGCACAGAGAGTCTCAGTTGTTCATGAACCTTACTAAGTACAAAGGTTTATTTGCATGGTCTGATAGCTTTTGACAGAAATGTAGCTCTTCTAATGGTAATAATATCCATGTGTGTTTCTCAACACCCTGCCAAAATAAAGCAGGGAGATAAAAAGTTGTTTAAATGTGATTAGGACTAATAGTTAATGTCAGTCTAATGGAAATAGAAGTATTCTCCCAGCATTCCTCCTTCTAATCTTGATCCTTAATAAAGCAAATAGTGTGCAATCACTTTTTCCAGGCTTGGTTTTACTATTTTTACCTGTGTTCTTTACCTCTTCAGCCATGGTATAATTTTTCTTGTAACAAAGAAAAACATGCACTACTATCTCTGATTCAGTCTTCTCTATTTAGTCTTCCTGTATCTACCCTTCAGTGTTATTTTGAAGCAATGTGGAACAATTCTGCATTGCTCAATATTGTGCTTTTTAAATATAATCTTATTTTTTTCTTCTCCCTTAATTCATAAAGGAAAAATCTAAGAGTTCAAGGGACACTAGAGATAATTTTATCTGGTCCCCTTCTTTTAAATACATGAAAAACTTAAATCCAGACAAATTGCCCAGGTAAATGGCAATGCCAGAGAGAGAACCCCATTTTCCTGGTTAATAACCCTGTGTCTTCTTTCATTTATCCTACACTACTACTTAAGGTACTGTTAATTTCTCTGTTCACACTCTCATTCATGAGTCTAAACATGAGTCCACACATGTAAGTCTTTACTGTCATAAGCTATTAGCATTTTATTTTTCTTAGAATTAACTAATTTTAATTACCTCATATGTATCAGAATTTTAGTTAAATCAGAAACCAATTAATAATTATCTATAATATATTTACATAGCCTGTCTCTCCAAGAAAATCCCACTGCACTTCATAAAATATTACGTAAGAACCTGGAAATATGTTATAGTACATGCCACAGGTGAATTTAGGACACAGATGGAATTAAGGTTGCTAATCAACTGATGCTGAGATGGGTAGATCATCTTGGATTACCTGATTGTGCCAGTGTAATCATACAGGTCCTCAGATGTGGAAGAGGGAGGCAGAACAGAGAAGCAGAGAGATGGCAGCATGGAAAGGACTTGACCCAATGTTGCTGGCTTTGAAAGTAGAGGAAGAGGGTCATGAGCCAAGGAATATGGGCAGCCTCCAGAATCTAGAAGGGGCAAGGAATAGATTGTCCCTTACAGCCTCCAGAAAGGAACACAGCCCTGCTAATACCTCAATTTTAGCTCAGTATGACCCAGTTCTGTCTTCTGAGCTACAGAACTATGAGATAATAAATGTGTATTGTTTTCAGTCTCTAAATTTGTGGTAATTTGTTATGGCAGCTATAGAAAATTAATACACTAAGTTTTAGAGAGAAAAAAAATTTACTAGATGTGGAACCTGTGTATTTGGTCAAATTAATTGTAGAACTTTGACCAGACCACTCTAGAACAGTGTTAAACAATATAAATATCTGAAATGATGGAAATGCCCTGTATCTGCATTGTCCAGTATATTGCCATCAGCTGCAAGTGGCTATAGAGCCCTTGAAATGTGGCAAGTACAACAGAGGAACTAAATTTTTAATTTTAACTTTAATTAATTAAAATTAAAATAGCTACATAGGTATAGTGGCCACCACATTGAAGAGCACAGTTAGCATTTGAATTACAGTTAAATGCTTCTCCCCAAATCCTGCCAAGTGACTGAAAGACAATTTTCAAAAAATAATAACCTAGCAAATAAGAAGCAATTCTTTGCCTCTTCCAAGTACTGAAGCTATATTTAGTAAATTATGTATTCAATGTATATTTAATAAGGCTCATGGGAATATGGTGGCAGCACCATAAATATCCAGGTGGTAGAGGAAGACAGCTACTGGGGAAAAGGCACCAAATGTTTGCAACCAAATTCCAACAGTCCAGGTGTCTGCAGCAGTGGGGGCAGAGGTATCCAGCCAGCAAACTGCTCTCATCCATTGGCCCTGACCCCATAACATGTGTGATTACAGGTCAGAATAACAGAAACTCAGTTTCAAATTTACCCCTAACTGGGCCTTTTGCAACATTGCATTCTTTGTCCTCTAACTACTTTTTATGTTTACTCATTGATTCTGGTTCCATCTGGTTTAACTCTACATTGTGCAAGTGTCATAGAATAAGTGGTCTTCTCTAAAGCTTCCTGAGATGAGAAGGCTGGAGGGAAAGGATGGGAGAGAAGGTCAGAAAGGTGGCATGTTTCTTATTTTAAGAATTTAGTTTTGTATTTGAAGGTGAAAAGTACATATACATACACATTTGCCTTTGGAAAATTAATTTCAGTTAACTGTAATTATTTTTTCTATGGGTTACAGATTTTTAAATTATTCATTTATACTTCATCTTAATGCTGCATGAAGGCAGCTTTTCACAAATCTCTCCCTTCCGTCCCATTCTCCATCCTCACTGTTATGAACTTTTTTCGAGCATTTAACATGTGTCAGGCCCTTTTCTAAATGTGTTTTATGTAATAACCCATTCCTTACCAGCACCTGGTGATGGTAGTATTACCGGTATCCTTATTTTTCAGATCAAGAAAACGATGCATCCAAAGGATAATAAGTAAATTGCCTAAAATTCCCCAGCTAGCAAACAGCAAAGCCAGATTGGAATCTAAGAAATCTGGAGCTGCAACCCATGCTTTTAGCAATTTTTGTCACATTAATGATACATAGCCAATGAGCATTGGTTAGAAGAAAAATCACAAATAATTTGCTCCTAATACTATAAAGTAGGGTAGTTAATTTAATAATTAAATAGCCATTTCATTTATACGGCTAAAACTGAGCAAGGGAATCAGAGTCATGTTTCCCTTCCAAAGCTCTCCTTTAGGGATGCATATAATGTCTGTATCCTGTATTGGTACGCAAAATCACCCAGCATTTTAAGTTTTTAATTGCTCTTGGTTGGCTAAGCATAAAGATTTAAAATCACATAAAGGCACACAAGGTTCATCTCTGCCCATCTCTGGAAATTGCACTCTACTATCTATTTCCAATGACACTGCCTTTGACATCCTTCAAGACTCCTCACCAACCTGCAGTATTGCCACAGCCTCTTCACTAAGCTGTCTTATAACTCTCTCCCACAGCCCAGAAAGTTCTTTCAAAAACACAAATCTGCTCAATTCCTTGCTTACAATTCTGTGACCACCCCTTACTGCTTGCTACATGATAAAGTCCACACTCCTTAGCATGGTATTCAAGCCCTGCCAATTCAACTACGTACTGCATGCATTTCTCAATTATACATTGGTACCAAATGCCTACAGGGCCCAGAGAAGGAACGTAAATGAATAAACAGAATATAGCAGAGACTATGAAGAAATGGGAAACCACAGAGCCCATCTAGAGAGACAGTACATTATCACCCCTCTTTTAATGATTCTAGAGTTTTAAGGAAAATTTCAAAGTTAAAATGCTAATTACAGAACAGTTCAACAAAGTGCATATATGGGCCAAATTTGAGATGTGGCTCACCAGTTTATAATTCTGTATTTTGGTATAAACTCTTTCCTTTTCCTAGATTGTTCTTTTTTCCCCTATGTAGTAAAGGGTTTATTTCAGATATTTAGTTCACTCTGATCAAATTGCAACCTGCCTACCACCCTCTATTATATGACAATGGGAGCACTCACCTGGGTTTTCACAGTAGAGCTGTCATTTATCAAAACCCCAGACTAAGGGTGGTTTTCTCCTAACCCTCTAAAGAGTTTCGGTGATGCATGAGTCATTGGGCAACACATCTCCACCATCCTCCCTCAGCTCTCTGCATGCTCCACCACAGAAATAGCCACATCCTTTAGTTCTAGCCATGGAAACTACACAGGACCCCAGGGGAAACCAGTGCAGGGCCTGGAGAAGGGGTCTAGAAATCTCATTTAAAGCCCATACCCCTCTCACTGCTGCCTTTTTGATTTCTGAATATGGAATTGTATCTTCCTGCTTGAGATACTGCATATCTTGGCACCATGATTTAACTATGAGATAAAGTGGGATTGTAGTAGAATCAAAGAAAGAAAAGTCCCTCTGAACATATGTGAGAATCATTTGTAAACGGAAGTGAGCAAATAAAATGTATCTATTCTGCTTAACATACTAATAACTGCCACTTCTTGTTTGCTTACTGTGTAGTAACTCGTTTAATGTTCACAGCAACATTGTGAAGTAGAGTTTTACTCATGTGACAGAGGAAAAACATCCAAAGTAAAAGGATGTTGTACAGCTTTTCCAAAGTTACTCTATCAGTAAGTGAGAGAACGAGGTTTCAAAGAGGTTATGCTTTCACCACTATCTCTCACTACCTTGCAAAACCTTCAAGGAGTTTCAAAAGGCTTTTATAAGTAATGTCACACATGAACCGAATTTTCCAATGCTGAAATTCATGAGAAATCGTCATGTTATTTGTACTCTGAGCCCTCCCTCAGGCCCTCAGTAACACAGAAGATGGTTCAGTAATGTGTCCATCTATTCTGCTTTTGCCACCTGAGAATCCTTGAAAAGTCAACATGAATATGTATAATCACAAATTGAAAAAATTTGCATCCCAAAGGCTTACTTACTCTCATAATTAACCATATCTGAGAATTTGCCATCCTGTCCTTGTGAATTTGGTTTTTCCTCGACACTCTCCCACCACCTTTACTCTTCCCTTTATTTCAAGCCCTGTGTGTATCTCTTCTACTTATTCCTGGTTCTCAGGGTCATGACTGAGCCCAAACGTCAGTCACATACAGACACAGAGTAAATCTGTACCAACGTCCTTGGCAACAGCTCCTTCCTCCTTAAGCTGTAGAATCTCAGTGGGCAGCAACAGAGATTGAGATGGGACAGGAAAGAGCAGAGAGGGGAGTCACAGAGTGGAGCTACCTGGTGCCAGAATCACATGGTAGGGATTGCCAATCCTCCAAAAAAGCCAACTGTCTTCAATTGATCTGGTTCATCCAGGAAGGTAGTTGTAACACATTAAATAGGACAGCTGTTAAAGTATGGGCTCTGGGGTCAAACTTTGTAGACTGGAATCCCGTTGTTGCCATTTATCAAATATGACCCTGAGCAAGCAAACTTGGCCTCTTTGTGTCTCTGTCATGTTCCCCATGGGAGTGTATATAAAGCCCTGTCCCCAACACCTGATGACAGAGTACATTACCAACAAGGGCCAGCTATTATTAGAGTCATAAAAGCGTTACACCAGACTGGACTTTTACAAGTCACTCCCTAACTTTTATTGATGGGGAAACTGAGACAAAGGACAGGAGTAACTTGTCCAAGGACACAGAGCAGATTTTCCTACTTAACAGGTCAGGGTATTTGCTACCCTGTTGCTGGCCTTTCTAGGACCCACTTGGTCACAGTGAAGCCTTTATTGTTTCTGCCTCATATATGAAAGACCAGCATTTCTAAGTTGTTTTTCCTCTTGAGCTGACGGATTTATGCTGAGCCATCACCTCACCTGAGCTCAGCTCTGAGGCTAAGGACAGAAAACTAGACAGGATTAAGGATGCCTGAGGTGGGCATAGATCACAGTGAGGTAAACAGCATTCACCCTACCCCACAAACAGGGCTGTGGGCAACGAAGTAACCAGCCTCAGACAGACCTGGAATAAAACAAAACAAAACAGAAAAACAGAAACACAGAGGGCTGCATTGACCACAGAATCCCCCCCTGTACTTCCCTGCCAACAGAGAGAATGAGGAACAGTCTAGAATGACAGAAATAGGTTCTAATACAGATTTTAACTTAAATCTTGTCTTATTTAATCGAATCTGAACAAAGAAAAACATTTTTAAAAAATGTAATTCTGAATTGAATGGAACAGAAAAAGATAAGATTATGTGATTCACTTGGGACTGGCCTGGCCCTAGAGCAAATTCTGAGAACCTCTTTTGAGCTAAGGAACTGGGAATAAATAAATCAAATGTGATTGATATCTCGTCATTCACACCCACAGGCCTCCACAGAACATCCCTCTGAATCTAGAAAGAATGACTGACTGTGGACCTGAGCTCTGGGACGATATCATGGACATGACCCTGCCATACAGAGTTTAGAGCCTTCCTGGAATCTGGTGATCATCAGGTGAGGTGAGAGTGGTAGGAGTTTTTTTTCATTTTCACTTTCCTACTCTGAACTTTTATACCTCTCTGTATTAGTCAGGGTTCTCCAGAGAAACAGAACCAAGAGGATATACAGAGATGATATATAGATATAGATTTAAATGTATTGTAAGGAATTGGCTCATGTGACTGTGGGCACTGCCTAGCCCAAATTCCATACGGCAGGCCAGAAGCTGGAAATTCTAGTAAGAGTGATGTTGAAGTCTTGAGTCTGAATTCCTTAGTCGGGAAACTCAGAAAGGAGGGGAGGGTATAATCTTGAGACAGAATTCCTTCTGATCCCTGGAACTCTTAATTCTTCCTCTTAAGACCTGCAACTTGATTGGATGAAGCCCATTTGCACTATTGATAGTAATCTCCTTTACTTAAATCAGCTGATCAGCAGATGCTAATCCCATCTACAAAATGCCCCCACACAACTAATTTCACCTAAAAAATGAACACCATAAACCCAACCAATTCTACACATAAAATTAACCATCACACTCAGCCTCATCACAAACTGACAGCTCCCGTAATAGATATTGGCACATGTCTTGTTTTCTTCTTAGGTTTATTTCTGCCTCTACAGAGCTTCTAATTTTACTAAAACCATAAAAGCATCCCCTCCCACCACATTCACACCGCAAACAAAAGCAGTTGGGAAAACAGTTTAATTGTTCGCAACCACAACACCACTGAGTATCTACAAGGAAGGAAGCTTCGGAAAACTATAGAGGGAATCAAAAGACATGACTAGACCCAAACCTGAGCACATGGAGTAACCAGCGACAGCAAACACCTGAGTCAGGACCCAGACTTCCTAAATGCCAGCCCATTCCTCTTTCTACCAGGGCAAAGACTTTTAGATGGCTTCACCTTTGATAAATTCCATCTAATTCATTAACAAAACACCCTTTGCAATAGGGCCACTGACCAGATCCCTCTGATAATGAATTTCTGCTCTAAGCCAAACTTGTGGGGAATAGTCCATGGTGGGGTGAGGGGGACAGGACTGCATTTCCATAAGGATGATAATAAATTAAAGGACATAGATTTCTTTCAATTGATATGTAGTGGATATAAAGCAGGCTGCGATATCAAGTACTGGAGATGCTACGAACTTGAAGTGTGATCTTATGGAAATCATATTTCCTCTCTGGAACTCAGTTTCCTAATCTATAAAATACAAAGATTTATTAAGACACTTGCAGAAATATATGCTTCTAGGAGAGACCATGCAGGGAAGAAAGGGACAGAAAGAGGAAAGGAAAAGGGGGAGGAAGCAGAACAAAGAAGTTTGTGGGAACAGGACAAAAGGAGGGCAGAATTAGTGTATTAGCCTCCTAGGAGCTGCCTTAACCAAGTACCACAACTGGAAGGCTTAAAACAGAAATTTATCGTCTCACAGTTCTGGAGGCCCTAAGTCCAAAATCAAGGTGTCAGCAGGGTCATGCTCCATCTGAAATGGGTAGGGAAGAATCCTTCCTTGCCTCTTTGAGATTCTGGTGTTCCTGAGCAATCCTTGGTGTTTCTTGGTTTTTATATGGGTCACTCTGCCTCCTCTGTCTTCACAAGGTTTACTCACCATGTCTGGCTGCTGTCTCTTCTCCCCTTCTTATAAGTTCACCTGTCATTTTGGATTCAAGCCCACTGTAACCTAGTCGGTCTCATTTTATTTTATCTTTATTTTTTAATTCATTTTTATTCAGATACATTCACATACCATGCAGTCATACAAAGCATATATTCAGTTGTTCACAGTACCATTAGACAGTTGTGCGTTCATTACCAAAATTAATTTTTGAACATTTTTTCTTTTTTCTTTTCTTTTTTTTCTTTTTTCATTTTAATTAATCACCTCTTCAAAGACCCTATTTCCAAGTAAGATCACTTGGGAGGAGGTGCCAGATTAGGACTTGAACATATCTTTTTGCAGGACGCAATTCAGCCCATAATAGGTAAAAAAGGTCTTTTAATAAAATACTGAAAGTAAAAAAATAAAATAAAATTAAAACCTCCCCAAACTGCAGAACTCTTGAGGGCTCTATTTTTCATACTTAAGCATTTTTAGTGTTTACTCATACCTAGTAAATTTGGTTTGAATGAGGGAATGAATAAAAAGCCCTAGAAGCCTGATAGAAGGAAAGAGACCAAGGAAAGAAATGAGCAGGAGCCAGCGGGGAGCATTCTTCCGGCCTGGTCCCCTCCAGGGATGAACCCACCTCGCGCGCGCATCGGCCAGCGCCGCTCCAGCCCTCCCGAGGAGCCTCCTCGAAACCGCCAGGAGGTGCTGCGCAGCGGCGCGGGCCGGGGGCGGGGCTGCTTTAAATCCCCTCGCCCAGCGGTTCGGCATCTCAGTCTCGGAGCCTGCGAGCAGCCGCACGTTTTCCCACCCAGACTCCAGCGCCGACCCGGACCCGGAGTCAGTATTTCTCCAGGGGCGGCGCAGCGAGCAAGGCTGCTCCTAAGAGCTGCTACTCCGCGCGGCCCCGCCACTTTCGGGAGCCCCGGGTGCGCACCTGCAAACTCTCCGCCTCATTCACCTGCGGCTTGTGAGCCAGCGCGGGCGCCAGAGCTAACCATGGCCAACGCGGGGCTGCAGATGTTGGGTTTCATCCTGGCCTTTCTGGGTTGGATTGGCGCCATCGTCAGTACCGCGTTGCCCCAGTGGAAGATTTACTCCTACGCCGGTGATAACATCGTGACTGCCCAGGCTATCTACGAGGGGCTGTGGATGTCCTGCGTGTCTCAGAGCACCGGGCAGATCCAGTGCAAAGTCTTCGACTCCTTGCTGAGCCTGAACAGTGAGTGCATCCCCCACTCCAGGGCCGCGGTCCAGGGACCTGAACCCCCAGAGTCTCTGTTCTGGAGTAGTGCCTATCAGCTGATTCTGTTATGAGGTTATATGCTCAGCAGTCAGTTGATTGAAGTCTTTTAATCCTGTGTTCGGTGGTGAGGTAGTGGAGAACATTCTGATTTGGGAGAAGGAAGGCCCAGAACTGAGCTCTTAGCATCGCTCTGGGTGACATTTTTCTCCCAGTCCAGGTGTAGTTTCATCTGAGGGCGAAATGTGATGGAAAGTCAAGGCCAAAGTCTGCACTCTTTGGCCTGTCCTGTACATTCCAAGAGTCTGTGTTAATTGAGGAATGGTAGGGTTTGCACAAGATAATGAGATGCCTTGAAAAGTTTGGAGCCTAAGTAACCTCTCAAGTTTGTAAAATAAATAGATAGTCCCAAAGTATTAGGTGAAGAAGCTTTAATTACATTTACTGGGGGTTACATTCCTCCATGGAATTTTCCATCGCAGTGTTTTCTACTTATACTTGTGGTTGAGTCTTTTGATTTCTTTTCTTTTCTTTCCTTTCTTTCTTTCCTTCTTTCTTTTCCTTCTTTCTTTCTCTTTCTTTCTTCCTTCCTTCCTTCCTCTCTTTCTTTTCTTTTCTTCCTTCCTTCCTCTCTCTTTTCTTTCTTTCTTTCTTTCTTTCCTTCCTTCCTTCCTTCTTTCTTTCTTTCTTTCTTTCTGTCTTTCTGTCTTTCTGTCTTTCTTTCTTTCTTTCTTTCTTTCTTGTCTTTCTTTCATTTATTAAGGGCAAGAGGCCCCTTTTCATCCCCATCCAAGGCTTACCACCTTGAAAAAGCCCCTTGAGATTCCCTGAAAGGGTTCAGTTTTCAAGCTGGGAGTCTTCAGAGGAGTCAAGCTTGTAGTGATATTTTAGAAAGAAAAGGTTGTTGGCAGCTGAAATAGCGTTGACAAGAAAGAAAGGTCCTAAACAACTTCCCGATCGTGAAAGATCAAATGAAAATTTAAGTAAAGGCATTAAGGGAAAACGCAGCAAAGTAGACACAGGTGATGAAATCAAAGGTCAACTAGAAAGGGAGGAGGCGAGAGAGTGAGGAGAGATGGGTCTACTGCGGGTTTCCATCTTCCACGAAGGAAGTTCTGTATTATGGATGTTCTTTTCTCACTTCTGTGAAATTGGAAAGGATTTTGTAGAGAGAAATATTTCTAAGGTTGATGGGGAGAAGGCTGATAGGGTGGCTTTTTTTCTTTTTTCTTTCTTTTTTTTAAAGTAAAAGCTTTAGAGTACCTTTTCAGAATGTCATTAAATTGCTACTTACTTAGGTAATAATGATGCATGGCTGGAGTATTTTCCTTGAGAAACCACATTAGTTGTTGTGTGCTATGTGTGTTATGCCCTTTAACTATCTTGGAAAGAGTTTCCTTAGTTTTTGCTTAGATAACAAGCAACACACTAGCCTGCCCCCGCCAGCCCATCAAGCAAGCCCCTTTGTGTGCTGAGGGTGAGCAGCTTTGTCATGGCTCAAGTTTACTTCAGTTTCCACCTCCTACTGCAGAGCAATTTTTGATAGTGCATATGGTTTTGTAAAAAAAAACATACAGTTTGGAGTTATAAAATGCCTTCTGAATCTGTTTAAACACAAATACTTATGGAATTAATTCAGCGTGCATGGTCTTGAGTGTTGTCATTTCAGCTTTTCAAGTTCCCTTTATACCAAAAACTGTAATTTTAGTGATAATGTATTGTTTATTGCCCTACTGTGTTCTATTTACATTTCTAAAGTGAATAATTGACAATTATTTCTAAATATCCCTATGGAAAGATAAGTATATTTAAGGAAATGGTGTCACAGACTGTACATTTGGAGTGCTGTACTGAGGAGTTGGTAGATAGAGAATGTTCTAAGGGCAATTCCAGAGACGTCTCATTGTCGATTTTAGTCCTCTGATCTAAATAATTCACTTTCAACATGTTCAAATCAGATTCCGTTTAGCCTCCCTGAATGACCCTTTGGAATCAGATTGATCCATGTTTTAAATACTCAGATCATTGCTACACATGATAATATATTAAAATAGTTTATTTTTGTTTATTCCTAATTAATACAGTTATTACAGTTTTTTAAACTGTGGTGGAATTGCCTCCAACCCCCATATACACACACATAACCTCTTTGGAGATTTCTCCCTGATTTTGTTTTTGTTTTCCTCCAGATCAGTCTTCTTTTCATTTTGGCTATAGTAAAAGTTTATTTTGAAGGTCTTTCTTTCAAAACCAACTCCCAGAAGAGCGAGCCTTGACTCACAGGTTCTCTCCCTTAACCTGCTAATGACTCACTGAATGCCTTTGGCTTGAGCCCAGACAACTTGTTTCTGTTTTTTCACCTGGACAGTGGTGCTCACATCCACCTGACGTGGAGACCTGAGATGATGAATCATTATTTGCTTTCGGTGTAGTTTTGTGACATCTAGAGGTGAAAAGGATTTTCTATAAATATGAGTAGTATTCCTGAGAAAAGATGGCATTTCAAGAAGTGCTTTTAAGGTGAGAAACTTACCTGCAAGTTTCCAGAAAATTGCCTTGATGTCTTTGCCAGTGAAACCCACTTGGTGTGTTACAATCCACATACAGGCAGTTCTCAAGCCTTTAATACTGGCTATTTTACAAGTCCCTTATTCTGTTCTAATGACTGTCAGCTGTGAAATACCCATAAGCTTCAAAAAATATTATATATAAAGAGATATACAATGTGCTAAAACAGCATAGAAAATAAGATATAGAAGGGCTTCTTTTAGGTAGTTCTTGCAAAGCACTTGATGAAAAAGTAACTGGGAAACTTCTTAGGGGAAACAAATGTTGCACTGTGCAGGTGGTTTCACTATGACTGAGTCAGTTCAGTTCCAAACTGGGCATTGTTGAGTCTTAGGGTTGAATGGAGTATGCAAAGGAGCATGCCAGATGCAGTTGCAGTAGACTTTTCTTGGCTCCCCTGTATACTTTACCTGGTTTTAGTCCACTTCTCAAACTTCTAAGAAACTGGTGCCTATTTTGTATGCTTAGTTAACTGCTGCTTCTTGTTTGGGGTTAATAACCAGAGCTGTCCAAAGGCTGGGAACCCCTTGAAAGCTGCATAGGTGTTCAAACAGAGAATGAGTAATCATTTTGTAGGAATGTTGTAGGGAAGATCCAAGCACCAGACAAATGGGAGGTTAGGCTAGACTCTCTCTAAGTCTCATCTAACTCTGAGATTCTGTAATTTGTTTGTAAGCTCCTCTAGCCGGTTTAACTTGCTTTGCATGAATCCACATGCATGTAGGTATACTTAATGAGCACTGGTTGTCAGTGAGGTTTCCCAGCACTCTCACCATGATGTCAGGCTCAATCAGGGAGACAAATCACTGACTTAAACAGTCTTTGACACACTGGCAGAGAGAAGGGCACCCACTTACACTTCTCCAGAATGAATATGCCTGCTGAACCAAGGTGGTCAAGGGGCCATTGGTGTTCAGATCTGTTTCAAGAATTAGTTCTGACTCTTGGAATTATGGAAGTTGAAACAAAAATCCAAGATTGAGATCAAATTTCAACTCTTACTCTGGTTTTGTACCATCTAGTTGTGTGCATAATGGTGAACCACTTGATCTCTCTGGGCTGTAGTTCCCCACGTGAACAATAAGGCAGAGTGGGAGGAATGGAGAGATGAATCCGTGATTCATTCATCCATTTGACAAATGTAAGCCTAGTCCTATTCTCGATCCTAGGCATGTGGCTAAGATGATTTCAACATTCTTTGTTACTAACTGCAGTGATTGAAGGGAAAGGGACAAGTGACATAGTTTAGGTTTCCTTGATTGGAGTAATAAGCCAGTGAAATGGAGGTAAATGCATAAATTTAATCATGAGACAGTTGCTCTAAGAAACAAAATACAGTAATGAAACTTTCTCAGGACATTCTGAAAAGTTGTGAATTCTGCCCCACCCCAGAGCACTTCACTTCCTATGTTTGTGTTCTACACCCAATGGCCACCAGCTCATGCACCAATAAAATGGAAATCCTAACACTGAGGACTCTTGAGAAACTTTAAACTTCAGTAAAAGTGAAATATTTAATAAGCGGAAAAGTCATGGGAGTGTAGCTCTGTGACAATCTTTGGTGAGCTCATTTAATTGTGGAGGAGAAGAGAACATTTTTGTTCTAGTTACCTAATGCTTAGTTCATTTACTCTCCTGATATTTATTAAGCGACTAACTGAGGTACTATGTGAGGAAACAGATATAATTAAAGTCTATTTTTCATGATGTATAGTACACAGGGTAGTAATATGGTACGATGCCAGTAAATGTTTTGCAAGCCTTTAAAGCTTAAGAGAAAAAAATTCCATATACTTGTCAATGCATGTCTTTCTACACTTATGTTGATTAACCTAACTGTAGTAAATCAGTAACTGAATTCATTTCTTGTTGTATGAGTAGAGATCTTTGTAAGTATTTTTAAATTATACTTTTAGGCTGAAAGCTATGAGAACTTCTTAGGGGGTCTTTAATCTCAAGATTACCAGTCTAACTAAGTATAATTAAAAGACTGCCTTTCTGTTTACTGCTGAATTTTATGAGAATCATAGTGTCAATTTTGGACTGTTTATTAACCAGATTCTTTGTAGACAACTTTAGTCAGTGACCGTGATATTATAGAGGTCCTTGCAAATTTAAGGTCCCTAGAAACCTTAATGAAAGGCACACCTTTGCTTCTACATTTGCTTCATTCAGATTGGCTGAGTTAATAGTGCAATTAGCTATATCCTTCTGTTGCAGAAAACTATTTTATCAACTTTCAAACATCTCAACTTTTCTGCCCTGCCACCTATCATTCCATGTGAGTACTTCATCTTGGGAGCTCATTGGATGCATACTTCTAAAAATAGATTCATTCAAGCAAAAAGTATAAATTCTTCCTTCATGCATGAGTTTCTGGTGTTTTGTGCTTTATGCTGAGTTTGGCTTTATGTAACAAGTCAGTAGCTACAGGCTCTCTGGAGAGAAGTTCCTCAGTATTATTTCAAAGATACAGAGATAACTATCATAGTAGTACCGTTTTTAAAGAATTAAGAAATGTTCTAATTCAAATGCATTGAACACAATTGTGTTATCCGTGTGACTTCCAGGTATTGTGCTTATTGGATGGAATATGAACAAATACCTGGTTGAAGTCATCTAGAAGATCACAGTTACATATTTTAAATGTCTGACTAAAAAGGGTTCCATAACACCCTAATTTGAAGGATTCATCTGGTTCCAGCTTAAAACTGTGTTTTATCTGCGCATAAAGCCCTCATAACTTGTAGTGCAAGGCTTGCTTATTTTGACTTCCAATCCATCATTATATATGCCTAGCTAGTGAGTTTTCATGCTGTTATGATTCTTAGCCTTTTTATATATATATTTTTCTAACCTCAGTGTAGTTTTAGTATTTATCCAAATGTCTCCAATGAAATGAGGTGAGATTTTGTGTTTGTCAGTATAGTTTTGCAAAGTACAAAGAAATTTCATAACCCAATGGGTGCCAGAGCACAGGGGAAAACACTGTTTTGCAAAATAACATTGTCACACTTCTCCTTTATCAGATTTTTAAAAATGAAGCTTGTTGCCATCCTCTTGCTCCCAAATATAGGCTTTTCTTTTCTCCATTTTTTTTTGTGCATTATACAAATAATACATTGTAAAGAAATAAAGCAAGGTGAAGTTTATATTTGTTATAAAGATATCTGCCCTGCCTCCCCCTCAATGTTGTTTGCAAAAGAGCCACGAGGATCATCTTTTTTACTTTTAGCATCTTCTCTTCCAGGATTCCTCTTCTGGGAATGCTTTCATTTGGAGTGGAATTTTAGGACCATATCTGAAATCTGTGTTATATATTTTAGGGAATTTTTTTCGTTTTCCTGTTAAGTAATTATTGTCTTTGCAAAAACTGCTGGTGTTTTGGGGGGGGACAGAATTCAATCCATAGCAATGTATGTCTTTGTCCACATTTGTATCATAAACAATATATATGTATCCATAAATAATATATAGTATTGCTTTATGTTTTAAAACTTATGTACATTGTATTTTAAAACTTACGTAGATTGTATCCCACTATCCTTATTATAGTAAATTTTTTTTTTTTTTGCTCAAAATTACTATTTTTAGATCTAGCCATATTGATACACACAAATCTGGTCTACTCACTTTAACTACTGAAGGGTACTCCAGCATATGAATATTCTACAATTGATTTATGTATTCCACTATTGGTAAAATTTAAGTGATTTCCGATTTTTTCTTGTTACAAAGAATGCTGCAATAAGCATCCTTGAATTTCTTTGTGCACGTGGGGAGAAAAAAAGAAAACTGCTGGTAAATTGGAAGGAAGGACACGCCTTAACAGTGGTGTTCTTGGTACTTTCCTCTTCATGCCATAGCAGAGTTTGGATTCCAAGGAAAAAGTTTTGTAATGATCTTATAAAAGCTTCAGTTCCTGGTAAATGCATGGTTCATGGAACATGTGTTTTGATACAGCAGTACCTGTACCACCCAGGAATCTTCCGAAGTGTGTGTGCACATGCATATACATATGTGTACGTGTGCCTGTGTACCTCTATGAGGAGGAAGATAGGTCAGGAGAGGCGTCAGTGTTTTGTTTTGTTTTTTTAGTTAAATCAAATACAAATTTATTTTGGCTTCCAAAATATCTCTCAAATACTGTGAAAAGACTGAGCCTCAGTCTAAAATAGAAATTGAGACATAAAACCTCTCCATCATCTCAGCCACTTTTGAAGGCCATCAAGAGGTAAGTTGTTCAAACTCACTGGTGAGATGTATAATCATTCACATTTTACATAATAGAAACTTGGTCCCAAAGAATATTTAGTAGCTTAGCCAAGATGACATAGGTTCTTACTGTGTAATTAATATTTATACCTGCAAAATTGCTTGTCACATGTTAACACGAATAATGGGATAATGATCTTTATATAAAAGTAGGAAATAAACCTAGAATTTAACCAAACTATTCTATCCAGCATTAAACTATGGTAAAGTTTAAGCTTTAATTCATTTTTTTTGTAGTTTGTGCTTTTATGCCACACTGATGGTATCACATTATTGTATTCTCTACTTTACAAAATGGCAATTCAAATAGTTTTAAAAACTGGTGATGTCTCCAAATAAGGACCTGCTATGTCCCAAATGAACACCTCAAAGATAGTTTTTTTTTTTTTTTAAATGGTTCTCATTTCCCCATAGTCACTGGAGAGACAAATGTTGCTTTTCCAGCAATAATAATCTATGTAAAATCCATTTCTTATAAAGCTGCTGACTAAAACCAACATATATTGTAAATCATTTTAATGATAAGTGATTTAGCGTTAAGGAGAATACATACGACTGTTATTTCTGAATTAACATACCCTGTTAGTAAGGATTAAAGAATTGGTTCAGGTAAGCCTGTTTAACTAACAACTAAGTCATTAATTCTTTTTCTGGGTGATTTTGAAATTTTGTTGAAATCATAAAATGTTAGCACTGGAGGGCCTGTTATTTGCGTGCACACACGCACCAGAGCTTTTGTTTTTCTGGAGAAGAAAAACTAAGGATGCACATTCTCATTAGGGTGCACACACACACACACACACACACACACTTCTGGAGATTCCAGGGTGGTAGAAGTACTGCTGTCTCCAAACATAGCTCAACCAGTGATTTGGAACAGTTGACCCCTTGATGATCTTCAAAAGTGGCTGGCTGGAAGATGAGGTTTTGTATCCAGTGTCTCAGTGGTCTGAGTCTCAGAGTTGGTTACAAGCAGAAACATCACCAGAACTGGGGTTTTCCACTCAACATTGGAATACACTTAGTTACTTTTACTACTGTTCTCTTGTTTGTCTAGATATGATTATTTTTAAATGTTCTAATTTTTTTTCTGTCAGGTACTTTGCAAGCAACCCGCGCCTTGATGGTGGTTGGCATTTTGCTGGGACTGCTGGCAGTCTGTGTGGCCGTCGTTGGCATGAAGTGTGTGAAGTGCATGGAAGACGATGAAGTGCAGAAAATGCGGATGGCTGTCATTGGGGGTGTGATATTTTTTATTGCAGGTAAGACAAGCCCTACCTCCCTTTCACCTTACTTACTTGACCCTGATATGGTGTGAGATCTAGCTTTCGGTTTTCTTAGATTATATTGGATTTTTGGCACTTGGTTTATTTGGGTCCCTTTAAAATCTTCAAACGTGATCCTTAAGTCCAGTTGACATTCAAGTTCCCAACAGAGGAACCACATGAAAATCAGTGAGCTCTCTGCTCATTGTGGGCAGGCTCATTCACTGAGGTTTCAGATGCTGACTGGTTTGTTAGAACTAATTTCTCCCTGAGTTGAGATGTTTTATGCTGGCAAACACTAAGGAACAATTCTGTGTCATTCAGAATTCATTATGTGATAACACCTGAGAGAAGAGAAGTTGGGGAATAGTGAGAGAAAACATAAAGAACACATGAATCACACAGATCCTGGAGGGATGGATGGTATTGGAATTACTGGAGGAAAATGAGGATAGCATTCCAGGTGGGCAAAACTGATTCCAGACTAAGCAGGAGGTGCTCATAAGTCAGTGAAGAGACAAGACAATAGGAGTGGAGGTGGAATGTTGGAATGGTAGGAAGTTAGGTCCATGAGTTAGGAAAGAAAATAATACAGAAAGGCCTTGAAAGAAGAATGTAGTTGTATTTCCCTTAAAAAAAAGTATCTATTTGTTGCTTTATTCAGTGTTGAATGATAGGTTAAACATGTGTGCTATGAGAAGACATGGACAGCTCAATTTAAAAGCCATATAATAAGGTTTATTTTAAATAGGATACTCTATAGTAGTCTGTTGCTTTTGAAAATGACATCAGTGATATGTCCACTACCAGGAAAAACCAGAATTACAATTTCGTTTCCTGTTTTCTCTTTGACAAAAGACATTGTAGGGGCCTTTGCCCTGGCATAAAACATGGATTTAACCAATAATGGAAGGGAGACTGTCTGTGGCTTTGCTACAGATGTGGTTAGTTTAAAGTGATCAGTCTTTCGTTTATCCAAACACAAAATTAGCTCCCGTCAGAAAAGGCATAGGTGGTGTTTTATTCCCAACAGTTTAATTTCACGTCAAAGGCGCTTAATAAATTTACCGCATGGCAACTTCCTTTGCTTGCCTTTATGTGACCCCTATAAGTGGCTGTATCCTCCACCTTCAGTTTCAGGGACTTCTGGGACATGAGGGCTGCACGTCCCAGAGCATCCTCACAGTCTCTTTGACCAGCCGAAAGCAATGGTATTTTCTGTCAAGTATTAGAGGCAGTTGAGTTTGGCCTACATTTTTTAGGGGAAAAGGGCCGGCATGGAAACAATCTGTCTATATTGATGAATTCTTAGATGTTTCTATAAAAAGATTTCATTTGGTTTCTTTGGACAAAAAAAATCTAGATATTTTATACTGCTTATAAATGATGGAATAAATTATTCTGACTAAGTGGCTTCTTTGGTATTATTGAAATATGAAACCCTATGGGAAATTGGGATTGTGCTGCATAAATTGATCTGATAGCAAATCTCAAGACTTTATTTGTCAGATCTGATCAGTAGAGCAGTGATAATTTGGGTGTTCTCATCCATTCTGAGACAGATTCTGCTTTTCCCTGCTAGGTAGCTGCTTCATTTCTTTTTCTTTTTTTTTTTTTTTCACTCTTTCTTTTTTTTTTCATTGTGGAAACATATATACAACATAAATTAAATTTCCCCATCACCCCAAACAAAACCTCTCTACCTATTAGGCATTAACACCCCAATTCCTCAACCCTTCCCCAGGTTAACATGTATGCTACTTTCTGTCTTTATGAGTTTGCATATTTTACCTAGTTCTTTTTCTTTTTTAGTCTTTTAATTCAATTTTATTGAGATATGTTCGCATACCATGCAGTCATACAAAGTGGTACAATCAGTTGTTCACAGTACCACCATATGGTTGTACGTTCATCACCAAAATTAATTTTTGAACATTTTCATTGCCACACACACAAAAATAATAAGAATAAAAATTAAAGGGAAAAAGAACAATTAAAGTAAAAAAGAACACTGGGTGCCTTTATCTATTTATTTATTTATTTATTTTTTGCCCCTATTTTTCTACTCATCCATCCATACACTAGACAAAGGGGAGTGTGGTCCATATGGCTTTCCCAATCACATTGTCACCCCTCATAAGCTACACTTTTATACAATCGTCTTCAAGATTCAAGGTTTCTGGGTTGTAGTTTGATAGTTTCAGGTATTTACTGCTAGCGATTCCAATTCATTAGAACCTAAAAAGGATTATCTATATTGTGCGTAGGAGTGCCCACCAGAGTGACCTCATGGCTCCTTTTGGAATCTTTCTGCCACTGAAGCTTACTTCATTTCATTTCACATCCCCCTGCTTCATTTCTTTTTGACCCTGCAGAAATATAAATTTTGAGTTTTGCTCAAGGACAATATGGAAGGGTTTTCATCCTCCCTTTTAGAAATGACTCCGTATCTATACTAGTTAAGACATCAATTTTATCAAAAGTGTTTTAGTATATTAATGTATACCAGTATCTTTGAAGGAGATCTTGAAATATGGACCTGCTTAATTGTTTAGAAAGGAAAAAAAAATTGTGAAGTTTGTGCCAGTAACTTTGAACTATAAGTGAATAATATGACATTGAAGAATATAAACTATGCCTAACTCCAACCTAATATTTTTGTCTGTCTTCACAGAAGGCTTTGAACAAATCATATCAGAATCTCCAGTTTCCCTAATACTAAAATTAAAATGTCATCAATATTGATGGCATTTATTTCTTGTAAAATAATTTAGGTTAAATGGATTGAATATTTATATATGCTCAGGGTTCTATAGTAATTAACAGTCTTTTGTTTTGAATTTCTGTAGGTCTGGCTATTTTAGTTGCCACAGCATGGTATGGCAATAGAATTGTTCAAGAATTCTATGATCCAATGACCCCAGTTAATGCCAGGTAATGCTATTCATGCATAAAATATTTTTTTTTCTCTGAGAAAATAACCTTTTTATGTTCTGCAAAGTTCAGCTAGTGCCATGGCTTCCCAGATTTCCTTTAAAGAATTTTCTGGAATTTTATGTCAATCCTACAAACAATTTAAATGACCTATGATTCATGTTAAAATGAATTTGATAATTGGATTAACAGCCTCTGTTGACACAACACACTTCAAAGTAGAAAATTCCAAGTTCTGTAATTTCCAACCGTATGCTGAGACTTTACTTTTTTTCTTCTTTTCAAAAATATATTTGAATGTTCCCCTTTGCTTACAATACCTAGCTACTATTATTTATAATTACTATTTAATTAATAATCATAACTTTATGATTAATCAAAAATAGTAGTGTCATAGATGTTAATGAATAACCGTTTATTCCCAACAGTTTAATTTTACATCTAAAGCTATGGTATATTTTTCAGTAAGTTGAGTTACCACTTTGCAATTTTGTGTTCCATTTCAACTATAACATTGCCTTTACAAAGGTCATCTTTCTTAATAGCGCAAATTTTGAAGTTAAAGACCTGACTTGACTCTCATGTAACTGCCTCTTTGATCAGGGGCAAGACTCTTCATCTCATTGTCCTCACATCTTTAAAGCCTAATAACTACATTCAGAGTCAGGATGTTAAGACATAATTACTGTTTGTTAAGTGTGAGGATGAATGGATGAAAAATCCCAGTGGTTGGAGAGATAAGGTGTGCTGGTTTTTATATACTCACCCACATAGAGCAGAACACATACTGCAGTGTTTGTATTGGAGCCCATCCCATGATAGTTATGACCTAGGTACAGAAACTGCTGGAGGTCAATGGGCTAAAATTTCACCTGAGGAGTAATACCAGTTATACATGTGAAAGCACTTTATAAATTGCTGGGCCCTGTGCAATTGTTATTTACATGATCCTGAAAGCAGCCCTGTGTGGCAGATGGGATCATCCTACTTTGACAGAAGAAGAAATTGAGATTGAGAGGTGAAACTACTAGCCTACAATAATAGTTGAGAGTTTGCATCAAGGTTCAAACCCAGGCCTTGTAATTCAGATCCATTCCTTCTCTACCCTCATTGGCCACCTCAGGTATAGATACCTCATGCCAAGAGTCTGGTTTAATACATTCACCAGAATTAGCTTTATCCAGAATGGTCCACAGGATGCCTAGAAATCTTTTTACAAAACCAGAAATTTGAGATTTCGGTTTACATAGGTGCCTGGATCAACTATTAAAAACCCTTAGTTGCCAACACACTCCGTAGCAGTTTCCTTATAGAATATGGTTGCTGCTGGGTGATAGCATGACATGTTAAGCTTTAGCCTAGGAACCATGGTTCAAACCCATCTTCCAAAATGTATAAACATGCTTTACAGGTCTCTTACACATGGAAAAGTTTTTAAAAAAATTTGCATAATTAACCTTGTATTGCATGTCATATTGTCTGACCTACTAGTGCAAATTACCAACAATTGCAGTGCAAACATTCTTCCATGTATGTGTTCACAAACTTTAGGGTACTTCCCAAGGGATTATGGGAGGTAATTTTCAATGATAATAAGTGAATATGAAATTGATATCCTTCCTTACCTTATTAGAAAAGTTGCCAGTGGTTCATTGATTAAAAAAACGAATTGCCTTTTCTTCTTAGGTATGAATTTGGTCCGGCTCTCTTCACTGGCTGGGCTGCAGCTTCTCTCTGCCTTCTGGGAGGTGCCCTACTCTGCTGTTCTTGTCCCCGAAAAACAACCTCTTACCCAACACCACGGCCTTATCCAAAACCTACACCCTCCAGTGGGAAAGACTATGTGTGACACAGAAGGAGAAGGAGACAACTCTTGGAGTGCAGAGAAAATGGACACTGAAATACAATCGTTGACATTAAGACCTTAGACTTTTGACTCTTATAGTCTGAACTTTGGTATTTAAATAACAGGAACAACATATTTTGTAAAGTATCCATTGCTAAAAAATGATTTAGTCTTTTTTTTAACCTCTTTTCCCTCCTATCTCTGTACAGGAAGGAAGCCCTATCCATTTTAATTATTGCTTCCCACTGAGTAATTATACTCATATGGGGGGAGAGGCAATCCTTAAATATATATATAGCTATGTATATATACATGTTTTTCTATAAAAATATTAGACAGAAAGAAACTCTTATTCTCATTATGTTTGTACCAGCACACTTAAAATATCACTAAAAAAGAAAAATATATATTTAATTCCATACTGATTAAATAAGTGGTTGATTTTTGTATTTTCCATCTTTGTATTTGTATACATATATAATCAATAGGTCAAAAATCATTTACTCTCATCAGGTTTTAATGTCTTAGACATAAGACTGAACCTACTCTACCAAGTATGAATTCTTTCAATTCTTCATATATACCCCTTTCATATGCTTTTGGTTTTTGTTTTTATTAGGTTGGTCTCTAACCCACAAATTTAATAAGCCTGCTTTTTAATTCCTAAAGTCAATGAGAGTCTGTTGGGAATTTGAGCTTTGGATGTAAATATTTCTGCATGACCAGAATAATATATTCCTACTGACCTTCCCACACATGATCCCTGTTCTCTGACCCATAACACTCTTGTTTGCTTTGAAAATATTTGTCCAATTGATTAGCTGCCTGCTACTTTCCCAAGTGTTGTAACACACTTTTATTGACTGAATTTTTGGAGCTACTTACTTAAAATTGTATATTCTCCCAAACTATCTTTTTCCCACCCCCTCCTCAACTGTATTGCTGTTTCGCTGTGTAATTATCATATAGTTTGCCTCTGCTCCCAGAGAGGTGTGGTCTGTTTGTCTAAATGAAGTGCTGGGCTTTCTGGAGTGATAATCTGGTGACAAATATTGTCTCTGTAGCTGTAAGCAAGTCACTTAATCTTCCTACATCTTTTCTCATCTGTCAAATGGAGATAATGATACTTAATCAGCTAGTAGAGGTGGTATGAGTTTTAATTTGTTGATATTACTATCATTCTTTGAACATGAAACATGCCTAAGTAATTTTGTATTTGCACACTTGGCTGTTTAAAAGTCATTGAACAAAACCTACATAAACACCTTCACAGGATTCAGCATCTCCCTTTCTCCACTGGACTATTTCCTTTCTTTCTGTGGTGCCTAGTGCACTGTTGGTGCTCAGTTCAGTTTTAACAGCTGTTCTTAGTTTTCCAGATCACTTCCACTTGAGAAGGATGATGTAATGGAAAGAGTATTGTCTCTGGTGTCTAGAGACCTGGATTTGAGCTTGGTGCTATCAAATACTGTCTATGTTTGGACAAGGCATTTGGCTGCCCTAGATTTATTACTTGATCTGTTAAAAGGGGTTGGTAATTCCTAACCTGCCTATCTCACAGGGCTGTTGTGATGATCCAGGGGGATGGCATACATGTAAATATGGTTTTGTAAGGTGAAAAAGTATTGAGGAATTCAAGTCCATACGTTTTGGAGTTACTTTTCAAACAACTGAAAAGAGAGAAATTTTAAGAAATTGATTTCTTGCCTTAATTCGTTCCTCAAGAGATGAGATACAAAAGTGGGGTTCAGCTCACTAAATGAAAAGAATTCTGGGGTTTAGTTTTTTCAGTCATTGTGGCTTGATGCTTTTATGGCTAAGCTTTTCTCCTTTCAGCTACATAGAATAAGCCTAGGACATCTGCAGATGAAATGTGTTAAGCAAAAGCATAAGTGTTGACAATATGAGAGATTTTTGAATCATATCTTTCAAGAATATTTAGGTACTATCTATAAAGTGATGCACTCAGAGCTGCTATTAGCTAGTAGAGGACACCACTAGGATAGTTAATATACGAACAGGACTTCAGGGTGAAACAACATGAGAAAATTATCCAAAGGAATATATCATAATGAGGACTTGAACCTGGTAAATCTGAGTGTGACTTCCAAACTTGAGTCTGTACTCCTAGAAGATATAATTCAAAAAACCCTTTGCCACATAGATTCCAATGACGTGTGATTGCACGTGCATGTGGGTGCCAGTTGCTAAAATCCACAGAGAAATCTAGAATCAAAATGACCAGCAGAATTGTTACACCAGAATTTATACAGTTTTCATATTTTAATACCCTGCTACACATCTAGAAACAGACCAATAAGTATTTTGTTTTGCTTTTTTTTTTTTTTTTGTAATGGGAATTTGTATAAAGTATTACCCTTTTTCAAAAAACTTTTGGTTTTTTAGTAAAAATAAAAAATGATCCTTGGCTTGCTTTTCTAGTCATTTATTTCAAGATTGTTGTGCTAGGGATAGGAGGTGGTTTGGGATAGGATATTACACACTGCATGATCCTGGCAGAGTTTGTGTTGCCTACAGGCCATCTATCAAATATTTGCACAGCTCCACCCTCTAGAGTGCCCTATTTCTCCAAAACTGAGCTCCTCATCAAGGCTTGTGATACAAGAGGATGCCTGAAGAAGTTAATCACTTTCCTTATCCATAAAAAGGAAACATGATACAATAAATGTCTAAAATAGGATGTGAAGGTGTTTTGTTAACTGTAAAGCACTGTGTGAACTTAAGGGGCCATGTTCCTCATTGAGGGGAAGAGTGAAAGACAGTAGGTAGAAATCCATTATTGTTTTTGTGATGATCATTATCAAATAGTTCTTAGGAAAGCAGATGATGAAACTCACTTGTTATCTTAAAATATCAATAGCTGATGAAGTCCTAAATGTGGCCTCTCCCTGGAAAATTCTCATATTAAAGAGACTAGGCTTGTACACAAAGGTTTGTGGCTCTAATGATAGGGTCATTAGCATGATGGGTAAGAGACTGAGATCATTGCATATCACTGATTTGAAATCCCCTTAAATTAAGCAAATGCACCAGAATCCGCACTCAGTTTCTACATAATTTACATCTGTAGGCAAGGACCAGGCAGGCCCATAAATTTGCAAGGAATAAATTTCCTAGGTGCTCCCAAAAAGAAATCCCGAGTGAAAAACTGGCTTGCAAATCGTACCAAGTAGACATCCACCTTCATGTGAGTTCGTCCTTACCTGGATGCCATTGTTCTCCCACTCCATGTCATTTTTCCTCCCTTTTACTTAGCACCTTCTATGTGCACTTGTGCCTGGGTCCAGTACAAACTCCACACCATCCTCCTATTCTCACATTGTTAAACCTGTCCTTAATCCTAGCATGGTCTGGTTGTGAATTCTTTCCTTCTTTTCCATGTGGTTCAGATGAAAGAGTTCTACAGTTCCCTATTCCCCACCCTATATATATCCCATGTATCCCAGCCTGCCCTAAAGACTCTTCAAATAACTAGAACTGTGAGAACTATGATAGAAGCCATTGCACGTTCTATGGTTATGTGGGGACAGCTTGTCTGGTCCTTAAAACAGGCAACCAGAGACTTTATCAATATTCTCAACCTCTGCAAACCTCATGGTATCTTGCATACTCATTTTCCATTGACTAAGGTTTTCCAACATGGTGGTGTTTGCAACTGGAAATTAGATACGAATTCATTCAATTACTATTTACTGATCACCTTCCATAGGTCCAGTCCTGTTGAATGCAGACAGGCTGAAGGAGTTAAGAAATAAGACCCTGTCCTGGGCCCCGAACCATATGAAAAATGTTAAGTATTGGTATTGTTACCAGTGTATTATTGGTTCCGTCACTGATCAGCCATATGAACTATGGACATTTCATCCTGCTGTTTCTTCGTCTGTAAAACGAAGGGCTCGAACCAGTCCAGTGGTTCTTCTCCATAGCAGCATGCAAGAATCACCTGGGGAACTTTGTGAAACATCCAATTCCAGGGTCCAGACCCAGACTGGGGAAATCAGAGTCTCTGAAAGGAGGGTCACAGCTATGAGCGACCCAGGTGATTCCAATGTATGATCTGAGTTGCCAACCTCTGGGCTATATCATCTCTCAGGACTGATCCTGCTCTAAAAATCTTCGGAGTAAATACACATCCAGGCCCTTAATAGATTACACTGCTGTCTATTCACTCTTTCTCTAATGTTATGGTTTTATTTTCTGGTTTCATTTTTTTTGGGGGGGAGCAAACTGGTGGTGCTCAAGGGGAGGTGGCCTTTGGAAGCTTTTCTTAATATTTCTTTGGTCAATAACCTCCTCTCTTGATTTTTTTAAATTTTATTTTAAAATTACCCCCAAGTACAGTCATTAATACATAGCAAATTCTGTTTTGAAAGAACAGCCTTCTGCTTAACAAACAGTATTAGCTCAAGAAGATAAGCTCTTCTAAAGTGGGGCTTGAGTTAATTTTCTTTGTTATGTAGAATTATCAAGGAAGTCCTTGCTAAATCCTAACCATGCTCATTTAATTTTAAATGAACAAAAATAAAAATAAAAATAATGTAATAAACAGCAATTTTGTGATTTCATTTCATTTAATATCTATTTGCTTTAATTCACCCACCACCCAAAAGGAAACAGAAAACACACACACACACCCTGATCAGTTTGGGAAAGCCAAAGTTTGCAAACCAGACAAGTGTTTCTTAATGAATTGACCTGGACTGGAGTATGATGTTCTCCCAAAGTGGCTTTTTTTCTTTTTTTCTGTTTTGATTGATTTGTCAATTAAATTTCTTGTTTCCATTAATGATATACTTTCCCCTGAGTGTGTGGTTTCAATCTCTTATCATTTTATGGCTTTACAAAGGTACTCTACCTTCAGCCTATTATCTTATTTCAGGCAAGAAGGTAACAGAGAAAAAGGGAAAGAAAGCAACAAGGAGAAAGTAACAGTACACATGTCATAAAATTAAAACTTTCCCAGAAATCTTCAGCAGAAGTAAACACAAACAGTTCAGTGGTTTAGAATAGAGTCGAAAATATACCCAAGTATATATGAACAGTGATAGAGGCTGCAGATCGATGGAGGAATGCTTCAGTAAAGAAGGAAGGCCTCAATAAATGCTGCAAGACAAGTGGTTATCCATGTGGGGAAAAAACCTAATCTCTAATTCATAGCATACACAAAAAATCAATTCCAGATGGGATGATATGTAAAGCAAAATATAAAAACTTTCCAAAGAAAATACAGGGGAATAGAGTACTTACCTTGAATTAGAGATATTTTGTATTAAGTAAGACTCATAAAATGAACCATTTTAAAACAAATGGACATATACAACTACATTAAAATGAAAAACATTTTAATCAAAACAGTAAGAAAATAAAAAGGTATTCCACAACTGTGAGGAGATAATCACCAGCTAAATATCCAACAGAGGTTTAATATCCATAATATAAAAAGAATCCTGAAAATATCAATTAAAAAAAAAAGATATATAACCCAATAGGAAAAAAAAGTCAGGAAAAGGCACTTTACAAAAAGAAGCCCTGTAAGCCCATTAAAAATATGTCATTTGCTTCTGAAAGAGCCCTGACCAAACAATCACTAAGCTCCTCATATACAAATAGGTAAATTGAGACCTAGAAAAAGGAGTTTTGCACAAGCTCACAAAATTTGTGATGGGGCCAAGACTTAAGCTTGGGTATTCTGAGTCCAAGTCCCAGTTTTTTTTTCCATTCTGTCAGCCAGCTGCACAAATAGGTTCAAACACTTCCACCATTGCAGGTTGTGGTACCTTTGCAAAACAGCCTGGTATCTGGGCCAGGAATCCTAGGAAATTAAGTAGGTTGAAATGAAGTTCTTTGTGTTATTTGATCTTTTTAAAATTTAAACTGCCACCTCACCGTGGGGGAGTTCAGCTCAGAAAAAAGAAAAACAAATTCCCTAAAGAAAATATCAGGGTTAATCCTGTCAGTCTAGCTCAAGGTATAGGTTTATAGGGACAGGAAAATTGCTTTTGTAAAGACTGGTTTTTCCTTAGAAACTTGTAACATTCATGCTTTTTTTTTCCCCTGGGTTTATTGAAAGTCGTAAATCTTTTAGTTCTCTGAATCCTGACGAATGTAGCACAACCATTGTTTCTATGTATGCCTGTGTACCTGACAACCCCTACAAACTCAATCTTGGACTTTAGGGTATTACGAGAAAGAGTCTAGCTCAGTAGCTTGCACATGGCATGCATTTGATAATTTATTTTCTTTAAATATGACATGAATAAACCTTGTCTATAGTATTTTAAAAATGTGTAGGAAAGTTTTCTTAATTTTCATAATTTTCAAGCTCTGAGATAACCACCTCTATTATATTTCCACGTTTTCAATACCTATTAGATGATGGTTATGATAATGCTGGAAAAGAGCACAGTTTCCTTTTCTGAACAATGACAATCCATTAGCCAATCCTGTCAACCATAGTTCAAAATTTATGTTAAAACTGATCACTTCTTACCACCCTATTCCAGCCACTTCTTACCACCCTATTCCAGCCACTGTGGCCTCTCACTTAGACTACTGATATTTCATTGGGCCTTTTCTTTGGTCACCCTGCTTCAATCCTTGTCCACTCACAGTCTAAGTTTCCCACAGCAGCGTGACTATCTCTCTGATACCATCTCCTCTCCTTGGCTCATGTTTTGCCAACCAAAATGATCTCTTTCTTATGCTCAAATACAAAAAACATCTTCCCACTCCAGCACATTTGCATTTGCTGCACTCTTTTCCCCCAGATATCCACCTGGTTCATCCCCTCATTGCACTCAGGTTTTTGCTCAAGAATCATCTTATCCTAGAAGCCCTCCCTGATCACCCTTTGTAAAAGAACATATAACCCAGCGCCTTATCACTCTCTAACATCTTAACTGTTTTTTGTCATAATTCTTACCAACTCACATATTACATATTTTTATGTGCATATTTTTTATTTATGTGCATATTAATTGAGCATGCACTCAATAAATAATAAGTTGGATAATTAACTTTTCCTCTTTTCCTTCAGCACTTTGATAAGATTTTGTTTCATAGGTTCTTAATAAACAAGTACTGTAACAAGTCTTCATTTTTTATTTTCCTACATCCTCTGTACAAGACAAAATAAGTATCTCTCTGTTTTAAGATACTCATTGATAGGGAGGAGGCAGAGGATAAAAGATGAAATGTCCTGATTAATTATCTCTTTGTAGAATTCCAGGGACAAACTAACTGCCAGGAAGGGAATTTGTGGAAATTAAAATGGTGAGGGGAAAAAGAATGTTGTATCTTTGCTCCAAATTCTCTTCTACCTAGGTCTAAAAGAGATCTTACAGGTCCAATGGTGCAATCTAGACTAGGGTGAATACTTCTTCTAGCATCCTGGACAAGGGGTCATCCCTCCCTCCTCCAAACACAAGAATCTCACTGAAATACAGGGAGCCCATATCATAAGTCAGAACCTTCTCCCAAGTAAGCTACACCCTCTGGAGTACCTTTCAGCACATAAGTAGGCTCTATTCCATTAATCACTAAAGGATCTTTCCTATCAAGTCCCCAAAGAACTGCTTTCTGGATCTTCTGTCAGTTTTGATTCTAGCCAAGTGTAAAAAACTGTCACAATTTCTGAAGTTCAACATTCTGTTCTTTTCTTGGAGCCTCAAGGTTGTCAGGCTCTCTGTCACCGTGACTCACTGCACAGATACCACTAAAGAGACATCCATTTCTGAGAACCTCCCGGGAGAGGCTCCTTTGCCACGAACCTGTGCCAGCACTAGATTACATGAGAGACTCGTCTGTGCTGCTGAACGTTAGTGCCATGTATGGTTCAAAGAATGGGGAGTCACCAAATCTGACATGTGAATTCTCATCTCTTTATCTAACCAGTTCTGGAATTCACAATGACACTTGAGTAGCCTCACCATGCAGTCCTTTTCCACTTACTACATCTGTGACGTTAGTGAGGTCATTAATCCTCCCTAATCCTCAATTTCCTCATCTTAATTGGGAATAATAATAGTAGTACCTAATTCATATGGCTGTTGTCAGAATTAAATAAGGAGTTATACTTCCTGGTCATGGTAGTTTCTCAGTAATCATTACTATTATTAGTTATTCTTTTCTTGATAATGGTATGGGAAAAATTAGAATATAGGTTTTATCTTCTAGTACTCTTTGCTATTGACACCAGTGAAAGTTTTCACTTAGAAATAATCAAAAAGTATGACTACAGATTTGATTAAAATTGTGACTTATTGTTCATTTAAATAGAATTGTTTATAAGAAATTTAAATATATATTTTTCTAGTAAAAATTAATCAAGTGCTTTCAGACATTCAGTTTAATAACTATATCATAATCTGCTAAAATAATTTTAGCCAACTATCTAGATAATTTGATAACTTCAATCTGTATTCATCTTTTCTGTTATTATTTTCTGTATTTACCCTCCATGGTATCACTGAGTCTCTTAGACACAATGAGCTTGAATTTGTGGGAGCAATCAGATGGTCTTGTCAATGTGATAAAGGGAATCTGTGCCACAATCACCCACATTCAGTGGTTTTCAAAGTTTGATACTCAAACCTCTGGGTGACCCTGAGATTTGTTCAGGGTTTAGAGAGGTCAAACTATTTTCACAATAATTTCCAGATGTATGAGCCTTTTTCACTGATGGTTCAAAAGTAATTGTGCGTAAAACTTGCTGGTATCTAAACAAAAATCAAGGTAGTGTCAATAAACTTCATTAGCAGTCATTGTATTCTTCACTGCCACACCAGTTTTATTCATTAAATAATGTCCTTAATGAAGCAATAAACATTATTAATTTTGTTACGTCTCGACCCTTGAGTACTTTCCTTGTTAATATTCCATGTGCTGAGATGGAAAGCATTCATAAAGCACTCGGCAGCCTACTGAAGTATGAGAGCTGTCTCAAGGAAATGCACTTGTATGATTGAGTTGCAAACTCTACCAGCTGCTTTTTTTCATGGAATACCATTTGTACTTGAAAGAACAATTGAAAGGCAAGCTGATGAAATGCAATATACTAGAAGTGAGTTGGTTTTTACAATGGGGATTTTTTAACTTACAAGTTTACAGTTCTGAGGCCATGAAAATGTCCAAATCAAGGCATCAAAGGTGATGTTTTTTCCCTGAAGACTGGCTGCTGGAGATCCAGCTCCTCTGTCACATGGCCAGGCACATGACAACATCTGCTGGTCTCTTCCTTCTTTCTCAGGTTTCATTGCTTCCAGCACTTCTGGCTTCATTGACTTCCTTTCTGTTTTTGTGTGTCCTTTCTCAGCTTCTTTGGCTTTTCTTCTCTCTGAGCGTCTATGGGGCTTTTTTCTGGGTCCTTTCTATCTTTTATCTTCTTATAAAGGACTCCAGTAAAAGGATTAATGCCCACACTGAATGAGGTCTTATCTCAACTTAAGATCCTGCTCACCAAAAGATCCTACTTACAATGGGTCCACGCACATAGGAATGGATCAGGTTTAAGAACATGATCATTTCTGGGGGACATACAGCTTCAAATGATCATGCTATGGTTATTCAAATTTGGGTGCTAGGCAGACATTTTTTTTGGAAAATGAGCCAAGCAAGGGTGTCACTTCAAGGGAAATGACTGACAGTATTTATTGCCAATGATAAAATTTGTACTTTCAAATGAAATTTAGCAATTTGGAAAACTTATATCTGCTCCCACGAGCCTTGACAGCTTTCCAGTACTTAAAAACTTTTCTGGTAATATTGGTGATATTAGCCAATATGATTTGTTAATATTATAAAATAAAATTTTACAATTTACAAACTACCAATGCATGATGTCACAAAATTGTGTGTGGAAAAATATCTATTCAAAATGAAAGAGAGACTAATGGATATCAGTATAACAGACTATGAAAAGGTATTGATAAAGTTTCAGAATCCAGATTGCAATTAACCTTTAAGAACTATTATTTGTCAAGTTTTTGGAAGAAATATATTCATAATAATATGAAAAGACTATTAAAATACTTCTCCCTTTTTCCACATTTCTGAGTGAGGCTGGATTATCTTTTCATATACTTCAATCAAAACAACACATTGAATGAAAGAGCAGCTATGAAAATTCACTTGTCTTCTACTAAAGGAATTTGCAACTATGAAAAACAATGCCATTTTTCTTATTATTTTTCACTTTGGAAATATAGTCATTCTTTCATAAAAATAGGTTATGTCAACATGTAAGGCGTTTAATTTTTGTTTTTAAATAGTTAACAAATATTTAAATTTTTCTCTTATTTTAAAGTACAGTAACTATTGTTAGATGCAACCAAGAAAATACAATCACAGACCAGGGATCATGAAGAAGCCAGGGAAGAACATTGCCCCAATTTATAATGTGTAACAGGAACAACATAGGAACATTATAAAGCCATTGACTCTTCACAGGGACAGATATTGAATAGAAGAATGATGAGCTATACATGCTACTTAGGGAATTTATTTTAATTTATTTGAATATCTAATCAGCATGTTAAACTCCTGTATGTATATGATTTATCTCAAGTTCTTGAATTCAATGCATTTGATGAGACTTTCAAACAATTTGAATAAAACTTGTTTTCAGTCTGAACTGACCTAACAAATGCTTTCTTTTCTATAATTTTCTCTAAAGGCAAATAGAGGGAGGATGGGAAGAGTTGTATCCATTGTTACAGTTAACATTTAGTGAGCAACTATTTTGAACCAGACCCTGGGCTAGGCACTTATAAATGTAAAGGTGAGTATAGTCCAGCATTTTTACAAAGCCACAGTAAATCCATTCATTAATTATAAATGATAAATATTGAATTAACTTATCTTAAAATTAAAGTCTATTTATTCCCTATATATGGTAGGTACTGAAAAAATGTCTGTGAATATGAAGTAAAATGAACATAACAATATCTCCTCTTTATTGAGAAGAGGAGAAGTCAATTTATCAAAAATCCCATGACTAGCAAGAAATGGAACTGAGATTCTAATCCAAATTTGGCCTTTTCTATGATCCAGGTACTATTCGATGTGATAAACTATGATGTGATAGCTGGCACTTTGTTGGAAATCGAGCCTCCAGACCCCAAGAGCAACATGTGGTGTAGGAAATGTAAGATAGTAAGAGTGACTTATGCTGCATGGAAATATCTAAGAAAGTTCCTTCACAGCAAATTCAGGTATAAGATCAGCTCTCTGCTTGAAACAAATTTAGATTTTAACAGATATGTAATATCTGGCCTCTAGAATGGTAGAATAGTGGAAGGCTGAAAGAATTATGACTATGTAAAAAAGAATATAAATAGGTCACATTTTAGGGACATATACTATATGCAGGCACTATGCTGACCATTTTACATGCATTATCATATTTAACTCCCCCAAAATCTTACATAGTACCCACTACCACATTTTACAGTTTTGAGGCTTTGAAATGTTAAATAACTTGCCCAAGATCCACAGCTACTAAGTTGTGAATCTGGGAGCAGAGTCTGAAGTCTGTTGAAAACAGAGTCTGAACATTTAAAGAGTTGGAAAATGGCAGGAGTTCTACTATGCAGGGCAGGACCTGTCCCAGGATGCTTAGCCAAGGGAGAATGCTGGAGCAAAGAAAAGAATCTCTGCAACCTGGGCCCTGGCCAGGTCCCAGAAAAGAGAAAAGGATACACCATACATATACAATGACATCTCCCCCAAACTCATCAGTCAGATAAGTCTCCCCTCCTCCTATGGGTGTATATGAATGAGGGGAGTAGAGAAGGTAGACTTTTTACTCAAAACTTCCAAAAGGATAGTTCTTTTCACATGGGCTGATGCAGAAAAGCAAGGCAGTAGGAAAAAAAAAAAAATACGACTCTTCATATATCTTCCAGTGTCTGTTCATTAACAGATAAAATTTTTCATTGCTGTAATCAGACTATGGTCTTTTATTTTTTTGAAGAATATACTCTTAATTTAATGTTCTGTAACTAATTCATTCAACATTTATTGTATTAACATTTTTCATTGTTGCTGATTACTCTCCATAATTATTATTTTATCATCTAGATAATAGTTCATTAAGTAGATGAGGCATATTTTATTTAAATATTCTCTTACAATTGTACATTTTAATTATTATCTATTTTGAATCTGATAATGGTCTTTTTGCACATAGTCCTTTTCCTTGTTTTAAGCTTTCTTCTTTTTCACATTTCCACAAATGTGATTACTGAACTTTTTTATGCCACTTCATATGTATTGCCAGATTGCTATCCAAAGGATAATGCCAACTGCCCTGCCAACTGCAATAATTGAGTTTGTGGTAATATGACCATTATTGCAGTGTGTGGTTTTAACTTGTTTTGTTAATTTAATCAGTTATAGTTTTTCTGTTTAAAATCCCAGATTTTCCTATTTATCATTAATATTTTATTTGCCTAAAAAGGGTGTCTGTTTCCCTCAGACACACATGCATTTCTTAGGTGTCTGACTTTTTGACAGTTCATAAACTTGTAAACTAATAAGTTATCCCCCACTTCAGAAATATGGATTTTCACTTAATACAGTCAGTGAATAGCTGAAGACACACCTAGATTGATAATGACATGACTGTGGGGCCAGTTCTCTCAAGAACTGTCAGTCAGCTGAAGATACCACTTGATCATCTGTGACTACATCTTCTATCTGGGCTCAGGAAGCTCTGAAATGTTCTTTAAAAGCCACTCTTGAATACAAAGTAAGCAAAGCCTAATTTACTACTGGGTGTGTAAGCCTTTGACCTAAACACCAGAAGTTAGACAACTCCCAACTTGAAAATAATGATTTTTAAGGAGTGTAGACATTTTCAATTCTTTCCTGCCTACTAAATACTCTTCACTTCCCTCATGTTTTCTCCCTCCTCCCATGGATCAAACAACAGACCACTTTCCTTGGCAGTTATGGAGTGGAATGGAGCTGGAGACCCAAGGTCAAAATCAGGGAACTCTCCAGAGAGAGAGAATCACTTAAGACCCTGGCATGGTCAGGGACCCTGCCACTTCACCTTTCTCTCCTCTTCTGTCTCCAGTGCCTAATGAATTATTCTGATTTGAAGACCTGCTTCTTGCTAGTCTATGATGCCAAAATCCCTAATGGGACTCTGAGAGCAGGCATCTAGTTTCTAAGGCAAGGGTCTGGGCTAATCTGTAAATCTTTTCACTTTCCTCTAGTGTGATTCTGTTTCCGTACAAGTAGAATGGGAGTTAGATGTTAATAACCTCCATAAAATCAAATATCTCAATCTAAATAATTTAGTCAATTTGACCTTCCTAGATTTCCTATCAAGACATTTGCATCCGGCCCTTCAGTTTCCTAACTCGGGAAAGTGGGTTGGTTGTTTCCTAGCTGGTTTTCAATTATTTTCCTATGTAGAACATCTGATTATTTCCTAAGTCCTAGCACAGGAATGTATCTCTTATAATTATCTTGTTGATCTTCATAGATTGTGTTTAGGTCGGATGATTTTGCGGCTTTTCTGACAGCTCTACTGCTTCATTACTTTTTAGTCTATTTCAAACTACTCATTCCTTTCTAGTTTAATAATACTTACATTCTATTATCTTTTCAAATCATACGTCTTATAGATTTATTCCCAAGAGTTTAGACGGAGATTTTAGTACACGTGAGATATCAGAATGTATCAGGAAAGTGAGTTTGCTTGGGATTCAGCATTGTTTTAGTTGTGTCACTAGAATTAACAATGCAAGGATCTTGTGTGACTACGCTGAAATCTGCCCTATATTTTTTTGAAGTCCTCTCAGGAGCTGGCAGAAAGCCATGCATATCACAAGCACTTAATTCATACCTATTTATTAGGCCATAGGGGTAGTTTACCTTTATATAATTGTGTTATTATAAATAAAATTGCTTTCAATATATTTTGCTTACATTGCTACTAGCATTATACTTTATAAAATAATAGTAGCAGAAGTGTCTTTTGTCAAGGTCTGACCTCCCCCCCCCAGAGACCTGTCAGGCAACAGTTCAAGGGCAGGTCTAGTGGCTACTGTACTCTCTTGGACACCCCAATTCATCCCCTTCAAGTGCAGTGGGAATTACACAGGACCTGACTGCAGCCATCTGTGTTCCTCTATGGATTCCTCTATGCCATACCCTAGTTTCCACCTCTGTTCCAATGCTGCAAATGCAGACTGCATATTTAGCTCTTTGTAGAAAATCTCAAAGCACTTTTCAAGTATTTCACACACACACACACACACACACACACACACACACAGAGCTGGCTTTTACTACCATAATTGCTTGGGATGGCACAGCTATCCTTCACGTTTTTCTAGTGAGTTCAGTAATCAGGAAAACAACGCTGATTTTCAGTTTAAAGAGATATTACTAGAGAAGCGTGTGATTACTTAAACCCCCAGTTCCTTGGTTTTATAACTGTTCTCTCCTGTGCCTCTTGTGACAAGTAACATACAGCAACAGCCAATCTCCTTTCTCTGCTGCCGATGTCCAGCCAATTGCTCACCACCCTTTCTTGCTTAGTAGAAATTGAAGGAAGTATTTGATTAAACACTTAGGGACTCTTTTGAGTGATAGTCTAATAGTTGTACAGAAACTACAAAACTAACCGCCAAAAAGAGAATGATTGAAGTCTTCCATGATACTCCTTTTTATCTTACCTCTCATATGTGATCTGTCACCAAGTCATACTGTTATATACTTTTCCCTCTTAATTACATCTCAAAACATCTACTTCTCTCCAATTTCTCTGCCACCACCTTGGTCTAAGTCACTCAACTATTTCAATAGCCTCCAAGTATGCCCTCTTTCCCTGCCCTCCCCCCACCTCCACTGACAAATCTCTGCCAATCCTGGGCCTGTGAGCCCTTACATCAGTCTCTTGCTTTCCCTATGTTCTGCTTGATATTGCAGGAAGGCTACCCTTGCAGGCTGAGGTAACCAGCCTCTGTGTCTGTTGACTTCCAATTGGTCCTGCCAATGGCAGATGGTGGCAGAAGATTGGGGGGAGGGTGGGAAGGGAGAAACCAGGAATCTCCCTCTTCCCTCTCTTCCCCGGGCAGCATCTTTGGAACTGCATCTCTTATGTAACCCAGATCCCACCTCCCATCATTCCAGCTTCTGTTAGAAGAAGCAAATGTTTACCATTTCCTTCCTTTGTCCCTCTAGCCTTGAGATGCAGACTTCTGGCTGTTGCTAAATCTAAGTTACCTTACTGTCCCCTGGTTTGCTTTTAAGCAACTTCATCAGCTGTGTAACTAATTCCCTGAATTAAACTTAAATCCCTGAATTAAACATGCTGAACCTTTTCTGTATTCCTAGTTGTAACATGACAATACATTCCTATGCTGCAACCAAAAGGATCTTTTCAAAATAGAAATCTGATCTCCCCATCTTTGCAATATTTTGATATGCTACCATTTCTCTTAGAATAAAGACAAATACCCTCAATATGAACTACATTAGTCTATAATATCTGGCCCAACGCCTTTTTCCAGTATCAGGTACTTCCATGACCACTCCTTTCATTGTATTCTAGCTAACTGGCTTTCTTTTAGTTCCTTGAATGTTTCATATCTACCCCTGCCAATAGGTGTTTGCATATGCTGTTCCTTTTCTTTGGAAAATTCTTCCCTTTATACTTAATTCTTTCTTTACCTTTAGATTTCAGCTCCATCATTACTTTCTAAGGAAAGCCTTTCCTTATTATACATTCTCAAAACATCTTACACCTCTTCTTTAGAACACTTATCAAAGTTGTAACTGTGTATTTATTTACATGATATTGGATGATTTGCCATCTCCCAAATAGACCTAAAATCTGAGAGTGCAGCGATAATTATTTTTCCTAATTTTGAATCCATCGTGCTTATAAAAGTTTCTGAGACAGTGGCATACTGCCAATTATTTGACACAAAGTATGAGTGAGTAAATGAACAAAAGAAAGAAGATAGGAAATTAAGAAGGAAGGAAGTAGGAAGGAAGGAAGGAAGGAAGGAAGGAAGAAGGGAAGCCAGTCACAGAAGTCAGAATTTTTACATTTATAATTTTATTTTTCAAAACCAGAGATGGCTATGGCATCTCACTGCCAGAGCCATAGCTCTGAGCTTCTCTCTTGGCTGCTCTGTGGATCTTAGACCAGGGACCCACACACCTTTGTGGTTGTGGTAAGAATGGGGATGTTTTGTGAGTTACTGATATTGCCAAACCATCTGTGAGCTCCGAACCAGCTCTGTCTAATACAGGACACTATTTATAGCATAGTAAGTGTCATTTTCACTACCTATAAAAATATATTTGGTTTAAATATAGCTGGAATTATTATTTTGGCAAATACATAAAGAGAAGAAGTAAACTCATGTGGACAAGAGTAGCTTGACTAGATCAGAGTTTAAGGGTGGGATAGAAGTAGCTAGGTAGGAGAAGGACAAAGTTGCTATCCCATGGATTCTTCCTCTGGGATTGAGGGATGGGGGCACAGACAGACAGTCTTGGTCCTTTGCCTCACTTCATAGTTAATGCCTAGGACTTGGGAACCCAATTGTTAACTTATCACCCAGCCCAGACCTAGTGCTCTGCCTGACTCCTCTCCTGCTATCATATTGTTGGTGCTATGCACAATAACAATAGGTTAGAAGCCAGAACTTTCACTGCATCTCTAAATACAGAGGACTCTTCCCAGACTGGAACTGTCAGAGAGGTATTAGACAACTATAACTGAGGAACTTCAGGTTCCAGCACCACTCACCTACTTCTCAAGACCAAGACTAACTTCCAAGGTACAAAATAACAAAACTATTATCATGGATTAGTTGATAAGTATTCATTGCAAGAGCTAGCCACTAAAACTGAATAGAGACACTGTTCAGGAGAAAAAATCAACAACAACGAACAAAACAAAACAAAACACCAAACCTCACTCTGAATTCTTTACCTCCTACTTAAACCACTAATGATTGTTTATCACATGGATTCTCTTTGAACTTTTAATTCTTTATTTTTTAATATGGTGATTGATGGAATCATCTGTACTGGTCTAGACAGACTATGAGGATACAAGCAATAATACCCAAATGGTGTTAAGATGAAAGTCTCTAGTAAGGAGGATCTTTTTGTTCTGTTGCTTGTACAATTACTGAGCAAAGGATGCCAGTATGAGCTTCATCTTTAATTGCCAGTTTCCTCTGCAGTGCTCACAACTCCCTTTTTGCAGTACCAGGAGCTTCTCAGCAATGCTGGTGGCCAAAAAGCCCTGTTCAGTCCAAACACTTTAGATGATTGTATAATTTTTAAACATACTTTTCTATTTGTGTCCCATGGAAATCACACTTTGGGTCTGGCCAGGTTTCTTTTCCTTACAGACCTAATTTGTTGTAAGCTCATGGCAACTAAATTAGACAGCAGTAAAGGGGTCCCAAACCATAGTGAATTAGATTTGACATAACATTTATAATTTGATACTCATGAGGGGAATACATGGTCCCTTTTAATTGGTACTCTGATTATATTACTGCCTGTTTTCACTTCAAGCTGGATTTCTCAGAGAAATAAATGGTTTTCTTAAGAGGTTACTTTCATCACAAATTTTCTATGTTAGAGTAAATTAATCTGTTTCTGTCTCTGGCACAACAATGTAGTATTGTTTAAAAGCATTGACTCTGAGTTTGAAAGACCTGGATGTGAGCCCTGGCTCCACCACTCACCAGTAGGGTAAACTTGGGCAAATTGTTTAAATTCCCAGAACCTCAGTTCCCTTTGCTCAAAAGTAGGGATAAAAATAGGATTATTTTGAAGATTAATGGCATATTCATATAAAATGCTTATCACAATGCGTGGCACCTAATAAGCTTGATATGTGTTAGCTACTTTCTTCTTATTATTAATTTTATTCTCAGTAAAGCTCCTTATTTTATATGGATTTTATTAGGAAAAGTCTCCTCCTGTACCAAATAAATTCCTCCTTCAAGTAGGAGACATAAAATTAAAATTAAGCTTTCTATAATAACTAACAGGGACACCTTTATGCAATTATCTCATTAAGGTCACAGGCGCAGAATCTACTAAATAAGAAATGATGATCCATATTTTACAAATAAAGAAACCAGGATTTCAAGAAAGTATGAGATTCAAACCAAGGTCTTTAGCACCAAAGTTCAGGTTCTTTCCATTCCCTTATGCTATCTGGTACACATGACAATAGCAAAGCCAAGTAAACTTTCTCCCTACCCTCTCCAGGCAAACTCCATTATCCTCCTTTCAGCCAGCTACTTGTTTTTTCTAATGCCCTTCTTCCTTCATCAGTTCTCATTCTTCACTCCTTATTTACTATCTCTTTAGTCCCAACCAATTTGATTCAATTCAAGTCAAGGTAATTTTGCTCGTGGCATTATACTCAAGGATATAAATATTTTGAAGACATAATCCAGTCCTTAAGGATTTCAAAATCACAAAGTCCACAAATGATGTCACTCAATTTTTTTTTCTAAAAAAAGTCATATGAGAAATATAAGGAGTGTGTTATAAGGTTGCAAAAAATTGGAAAGACATCACAAATTGTGAGGGATTTAGAAAAGTCTTGCTGGAGTAAGAGGTATTTAAGGGAAGCCTTGAAAGGTTATGGTTTCATCCTGAAAAGATAAGAATAGCCTGAGCAAAGATATCCCAAGGATGCTGGGGATATTTGTGGGGAGCAAGGAGTAGTTTGATTGCCTTACCTGGAGTTCTCATAAGAAGAGGTAGCAGACATGAGTGAAAAAAGGTTGGGACCATTTTGTGGAATGTCTGGAATGCCACAATTAACAGTGTCCACCTGGCTTGATAGGCAATAAGTCTACTTTTAAACAAGATAGCAGAGTTTACTGTTGTATTTTCACATCTTGATTCTTAATTTTGCTTCCCAGATTCAAATTCCAGTATGCTTGCACATAAAATGTAACATTCAAAATCCAAGTATTAGATCTTGCCAATTCCTCTACTTAAAATACAGATAGTTAGGTTATTACTTAAAGATTTCAGCCACCAATGCTTTAAAGCTCTAAATTCTTTGAGCAATAAAGTAAATCTACTTATACTGTTTGCATACTTGCTCAGAATCATTTCAAGACACAAGACATGTCAGAACAAATAACTCAAATCACATTCTCTTGCCTACAGTAAACATGGAGAGAAATTCAAGTGTTTCAGTTAATTACTTGATAGCTGGGGAATTTCTGTCTGGTTTTTGTTTTTTGTCTTTTTGCTTTTCTTAATGGAAGAGAAGGAAGGAAGAAAAGAGACTATGTTCTTTATTGTGTCTTAGAACACAAGAACAGTAAGGGAAGATAAAATATATATATTTTTTATCAGCTATAAAAATTGAGAATTTTATGAGTAGCCTCATAAGGAGGATACAATTGATTTAGTAAATCCCTGTGGTGATGGTGGCAGGGTATCATTTGTAAACAACTGATTTGCCAAAACATATACAACATTTGCTAACCCACATTTGCAGATGCACTGCCTATGGTAATAATCTCTTCTTATTATTGCTACCTGTGTGCTGTCTTCCCAATCTTTAAACCAAAATAAATCTATTTTTCTTCTCACCTTTTTGTTCCTGCTATTCTTGCCAAGGTTTAGCCACTTTATTAGTCTTTTCCAACAATCAACATTTGACTTCTTTTGATCCTGTCTACAATATATTTGTTTTCTATTTCATTTTTATATCTATTATTTTCTCTATTTCTTCCTTCTGCTTTATTTGAATTTAACTTGCTATTTTTTTTTTTTTGGCTTATGAGATAGATGCTTAGCTCACTGGTTTTCTGCCTCTCTTCTTTTCTAATACATGCATCTAAAGATCTAAATTTCCCTCTAAGCACAACTTTGGCTACATCTTCCCAGTTTTGAAATGTAGTACTTTTTTTACCATTCAGTTAAACATACGTTCTAATTTCCACTCGGATTTCTTTATTTACCCATGAATTATTAGAAGTTCATTTTGTAATTTTCAAAAGATGAGAATTTTTGTTCTAGCTGTCTTTTTTGATCATTAATTTCTATGTTAATTGCATTTTGGTCAAAGAACTCATATTATGATGTCAGTTCATTGGAATTTGCTGAGATTTGCTTGATGGTATGGAATGCAGTCAATTATTATAAATGTTCCTTTGGTGATTGAAAAGAATATGTATTCTGAAGTTTGGAGGTATAGTATTTTATATATGTCAACTGATCAAGTTTTATGCAGACATACCTCATTTTATTGTGCTTTGATTTATTTTGCTTCACAGATATTGTGTTTTTATGAACTGAAGTTTCATGGCAACCCTGTATTGCACAAGTCTTTTGGTGTCATTTTTCCAACTTCATGTCTGTGTATTACATTTCTTTTTTATTAAGATTTATTCACACACCATGCCATCATCCAAAGTATTGTGTGTTACATTTTAATGAAAGTAGGTACCTTGCACTGGGAAACCAAAAATTTCAGGTGATGGTTTATTGCATTATTTGCTTCATTATGGTGCTCTAGAACCAAACCTGCAGTATCTCTGAAGTATGACTTATGTTTTCCAAATATTTATGGAGGAATTGATTTTTGGTTGTTTTGTTAAATCAATATTATTTCATATAGTCCAAAGCTGTATTGTTAGGTGCATACAAATTGCAAATTGTTGTTATCTTCTTGGTGAACTAAATCTTTAATCATTTTGAAGTGAACTTTTTCATCTATAGAAACTTTCTTTTTGCCTTAACTTGCCTGATATTAGCATAGTTACACTGGCTTTCTTTTGGTTAATATTCTGCTTTCATTCTTTCTGTATCCTTATGTTTTAAGTATCTCTTATAAACATTTATAAAACTTTTTTTATCAAGTATGACAGTCTTTATCTTTCATTTGGAATATTTACACTTCAATTAGACTTAAATGCAAATTTATATTTAATATAATTACTGACATATCTTATTTAAATCTACATCTTACAATTTTCCCTACCTTTTTAGTATTTATTTTTCTCTCCTTTTATTTACCTCTTTTGAACTTATTTTTTATCCCATTTTCCTGCCTATATTAATTTGAAAGTTATAAATTCTCTTACTCTTTTCTTAGCGATTACAAAATTCTTTTATTCAAAAGCAACATGTTAGAGAACAAATTTTGATCATTTCTGGCAACAATTCAGGTATGAAATCATTTTTAGCTGTCTACTATATTCAGTGTTTGGCATAGCTCATTAGTTCCTATTGGTTTTCTATCCATACATATCACCTTCAAAATAATTCTGTGGTCTGCTAAGTTATGGAAATATTCCTAAAATATTGTGAAGCATTTAGATATAGGAATGAAAGGAGAAAAAAACATGTACTTTGAAATCAGGAAAACAAATTTAAATCTTAGGTGTCCTAGTTTGCTAATGCTGCAGAATGCAAAACACCAGAGATGGATAGGCTTTTATAAAACGGGGATTTATTTCGCTACACAGTTACAGTCTTAAGGCCACAAAGCGTCCAAGGCAACACATCAGCAATCGGGTACCCTCACCGGAGGATGGCCAATGGCCTCCGGAAAACCTCTGTTAGCTAGGAAGGCAGCTGGCATCTGCTCCAAAGCTCCGGCCTCAAAACGGCTTTCTCCCAGGACGTTCCTCTCTAGCAAGCTTGCTCCTCTTCAAAACATCACTCCCAGCTGCACTCTCTTTCTTCCCCCCAAGTCAGCTCATTTATATAGCTCCACTGATCAAGGCCCACCCCGAATGGGCGGGGCCACGCCTCCATGGGAACATCTCATCAGAATTATCTCCCACAGCTGGGTGGGGCACACTCCAAGCAAATCTAACCAACACCAAAACTTCTGCCCCACACAAGACTATAAAGATAATGGCATTTGGGGGACACAATACACTCAAACTGGCACATTAGGTCTTCGATTTACTAGCCTTTTGACCTTGGGCAAATTTATTACTTTACCCAAGAGTCTTTATCTTAGTAAAAAACACAGAGATTCTACAACCTGGAGAACTGTTATGGACTCTCAAGATAGGAAACAGCTTCAAGATAACTACTCTAATACCTGATGTTTTAATGTTTTTAGATCACAGCCACACTTAAAGGAATGCTGTTTGAATTTCCCTAATAGACAATGTCAAGCATCTATCAAAATGGATGAGGTATAAAGAGGAGGAACTATTTATATGTGTCAAGAAATGTAGTGTTTAGTATATATATTAATATATAGTCAATTATATATTGAATTATATATATTCAATTTTCTCAAAAATAATATGAAATAGATTTTTCTATTATGCCCTGAGACTCAAGGAAGCTGTGTGACTTGATAAAAGTCATACAGCTATTACAGAATCGGATTTAAGAATTTCTTATAAATGGGCAACAGGTTACATGTACAAGAATATTCATTATGTATAGTTTATAATAGACTAATGTCCCTCAATAAAGATAGGTAAATTGCGGTGAAGTCACAAAATGGAAAAACTTAAAATAATGAAAAGGAACAAACCACAGCTGATGACAGCAACATGGATGACTCTAATGTAGTATTGAGCAAAAGATGCAAGATACAAAAGAATATATACAGTTTCAATTTTTGTACAGTACAGTAATATGCAAAACTAAATTATGTTTTTAGAGGCAAATATTTATGTGGTAAAATGATAAAGAAAAGCAAGGAAATAATTATCACATATATCAGATAGAAGTTCCTTTTCAGGGAGAAGGTATTAAAATTATTAGAAAGGGGGCTTCTACCATGTGGTGTTTATTGACCTTTATGGTAGTTACATGGGCCTTTTCTGATTCTAAAGCCAGACTCATTTGCTAAAATACTTTCCTTTCCCAGGATAAAGGTCAAAATTATTTATTGAACTTGGATTTTGAGTCCAAAAGGCATGGGACATGCCCAACTTCTTCGGAGTTGATTCCTACCTTATGTTGAGGAAAATATTGTCTTGGGAACATGTACCCTTTCTAAAGTTCACTCTGAAATTCCTGCTTCCCGGCCAGGTTTGTTCATCTCCTGTAACTACTGCCAGACTCCCTCTCACCCCCAAACTCCTCCCCTCCCTAGCTACTGAGAAAGAATGATTGCTTAGCATATTTGCTCTAGGAATTCACTGGATTCCAAATGGAATTCTGGTCATGAACACTGCAAGTCATCTCTTAGCTTCTCCAGGTTTCTCCTTCCTACCTAGCCTGTCTCTTAATCCATCCCATCAGGAATCCAGTGAAGTCCCAGTCTGTAAGAGAAAAATAGCTCTAAAATTATGTCCTAGAAGTTCAGTCTTATGAGTAAAAGGGCAGATGACTTCTTTGGAGGAGTTGCTGAGGTTTCATGTAGAAGTCACTTTTGACTTGGACCTTAAAGTCATGGCAAGAGTTTTGTTTCTTTTTGTTTTTAGTATATGTGCCAGTCTGAATGTGTTGTGTCTCCCCAAACTCCATTACCTTTGATGTAATCTTGTGTGGGCAGAGGTATCAGTGTGTTGATTAGATTGTAATTTTTTGAGTGTTTCTGTGGAGATGCACCCTGCCCAACTGCAGGTGATAACTCTGATTAGATAATTTCCATGGAGACGTGGCCACACACATTCCGGGTGGGCTTTGATCAGTGGAGCCATATAAATGAGCTGACAAACAGAAGGAACTCAGTGCAGCTGTGAGTGACATTTTGAAGAGGACCTACAGCCAAGAGGGACACTTTGAAGAAAGCACAGGAGCTGCAGATGAAAGACAGTTTGAAGACAGCCATCGAAAGCAGACTCTTGATCCAGAGGAGCTGAGAGAGGACAAATGCCCCAAGGGCAACTAAGAGTGACATTTTTGAGGAGCTGAAGCCTAAAGAGGAACATCCAGGGAGAAAGCCATTTTGAAACCAGAATTTGGAGCAGATGCCAGCCACATGCCTTCCTAGCTAACAGAGGTTATCCAGGCACCACTGGCCATCCTCCAGTGAAAGTACCCGATTGTTGATGCCTTACCTTGGACACTTTATGGCCTTAAGACTGTAACTGTGTAACCAAATAAACCCCCTTTATGAAAGCCGACACATTTCTGGTGTTTTGCATTCTGTCAGCACTAGCAAACTAGAACAGTACATATTTTTAGTTTGCTTTTTTTTTAACATGTTAACATGTCATAGGCCTCTTAGGAACTTTTTCCTTTCTTTTTTTTTTTAAATTTTACTTCGAAATAATTTTAGAGTTACAGCAAAGTTGCAAAACTAGTATAGAAATTTCTATTTATCTTCCACCCAGCTTAGCCTAATGTTAACAACGTACATAACCATAGTAAAATTATCAAAACTAAGAAAAAACATCAGGACAATGCTATTAATTAAAGGACAGACTTTTTATAGAATTCCACTAATATATATTTTTTTCCTTTTCCAGGGTCCACTCCAGGATCTCACATTGTATTTAGTTTTCATGTCTTCTTAATCTCCTCCAATCTGTGACAATTCCTCAGTCTGTCTTTATTTTTATGACCTTGACACTTCTCAGGAGATATTTTGTAGAATGTCCATCAGTTTAGCTTGTCTGATGTTTTCTAATAATTAGATTAGTTTGTTTTTCAAGTATACCACAGTAGTGGTATGCCCTTTTAAGGTTTATAACAGGGGTATAAGATATAAACATGTCTTATTACCGGTGATGTTAATCCTGTGTCCCTGTATTCACTTGGCTAAGGTGACATCTGCTGAGTTCTCCACTGTAAAGTTATTGCTTTTTCCTCTGCAAATAATAAATAGTTTAGGGAAGATAACTTGAGATAATGAAAATATCCTATTTCTTCTCAAACCCTCATTCACCAATTTTAGCTTCCATTGGTGTATCTTGCCAGCAACCATTATTACTATACTGTGGTGTTCTAATTGTGATTTTCTATTTTCATCATTTATTGTACACTTTTTAATTGGAATTATTCTTTAAGGAAAAACTGTTCCTTTTCTCCAATTTATTTATTCACTATATCCATGTGGATTAATGGATATTTGTTTTATTGTATGGGTTATAATATAATGCTAAAATTATTTTGTTGCTTAAATTGTTCCAGTTTTGGACATTAGGAGTGCTTTCAGGTTACCTCCTATGCCCTAGGCATGCTACCATCCTTTTAAAAAAAAAATAATAATAATGAAGTACTGCGTTATTTTGGGGGGCCACAAGATGTTCCAAGCTCATTTTGTATTTTCCCTACCCCTAATTTGGATTCAATCACTTCTCTGGTGATCCCTGATTCCTTTTTCTGGAAAATGGTATTTAGAAACCAAGATCTAAGTGCTAGATGTGCTCATTGCTCCTGGGGTGTCAGTTTTTCCAGGCTCACTCAGAGGACACAGCTTGGACATACAGGCAGGTACATTGACCAAATATATATATACATCTATTTTTATATTTTTCCATCTACCTGTCCCTATAGACATTTAAAAATTATGAGTATATCCTGATATCTCTGTCTCCATTCCAAAACCACAAGGTTCATTCTATCTTCCTGAAGGAATGGTAAGATTTTGATAACAGAAAAGCTGTTTATGTTAATGTAAACAAAGGCATAAAGAACTTTGAGTCTATTGGAGAAAATAGTGAATTTTAAATGGATTGGGTGGCAAAAGGAGAGTTCTGCTGTGAAAATAATACCAGTAGTAAGGGTAGGGAAGTGCTATAGGATAGAACCCCACAATTAAACCCTTATAGAAAAGCTTTGTTTTATTTATTATCACACTTAGGACTAGAACTTATAGCTTCTTTCTGAAGTCACTGCTTGACTTCTAGGACTGTACCCTCAATCATGAAGAAATTTTTCCTCCCTACCCACTGTTCTCTCCTCCAAACACTACATTCTTTGAACATTCAGAAATGTACACTCTTGATTCCTTACAGTTGGAATGGCATATGTTAAGAATCTATTTCCTTGTCAGTATTTGGGATGTGCTCTGTCTACAGTCCAGGCAGCTGTGTAAAATCTGGTGCTTGGGAATTAGCAAACATGTATACTGGGTATATGGTGCTATTATTTGGTGTAAATTTATAGGTTTCCCTTTTAAGTTTCAGATTTATAAGCAGTATGAATAATAACCTGCTGCATTTAAAGTTGTAATTTTATTCACGAATGCAAGTACAAACATCTACCTCTGCAAAATATTATTATGTTTCACATTGTATAAATGTCTTCTATGATTTATGTCATTTTTACACTTAAGAATACTTACCAATTCTGCTGACTAGCTTAAGTGTACCAGTTTCCAGATGTGATGTGTGGAACAGGTTGTCCCTTTCTGTTGAATCAACACTGAATGATTTTCACTTTACAGTCTGTTGAGCCTCTACTCAATTCTAGTTGGCATAAAGCAGAATGCAAAGTTGAATAAGGCAGAACACGTACATTTCTTTTTCCTGCATGATTCCACATCCATTGATGTCAGACTATTCAAGAGGAATTCAGAGAACTTCTGGTTTCAGCTTTAACATGTAAAGAGATTGGAAGCTATTACTCCTGTCCTTATGGCAAGAGAAAGCTGAACAAACTGAAAATCAATAACTTTCCTTTGACCCTTTTCAGAATTCATTTTGCAGGACAAACTGCCATCCCCAAATCTGGAGAGATAGATGCATCCAGAGAGTCACAGCCCAGAATCTATTTACCTGGAGCAGAAGTCACTGGAGCCATAAACTGGTAGAAACACTTAAATAGCAATTTTGATGAATTGCTGGAACCTGAGTGTGGAGTAGTGTGAGAGCGAGAAGTTCTTGAGGGTTGAAGTCTTAGGAGAACCCCCACATGTTTGTAGATTTTGCCTCTGGGAACACCACCAAGTTCTCATGTTAAAGATCCAAGAACTATCCCCTTGTAGCAAAGGGAAGGAAAAAGTAATTCTTGTGAAATATAACAAAGGCCTACTCTCCAGGAGAAAAGACTTTAGGGGAGCCTTATCCCAACTGGGGGGAGGGTAATCCTCCCAATCCAATCTCTTCTAGCCTTCCTATCTTACCAAAGGGGGGAAAAGCTGTATACATTGGAGAAATACTGTGAAGGTCGCAGCTGTGAGGCCCAATAAAAGATTGAGTTTTTATTCAGAAGATTTTAGAATGCTCTCCTCCCCCCCCACACACACACCCACCTTGCCACCACACCAAAAGGGCTCCAGTAAAAAAATAGTGCATTAAAGCTGAAAGAGCAGCAAGACACAAGTTTTATCTTAGGAAGAGAGGTCCAAAATCAATAGGGGAGACAAAAACAAGGTCACTAGAGGAATTTAGGGCCTCTGGCACCAATAGCAACAGCAAATATGAAATGAAGAGCAACTCTTAGCTGTTAGGTTTTTTGATCAGGAAGAGAAGAGACTGAAACTTGATCAAAGGAGCTTTTGCTGTCCAGCCGTGCGCCGAGGGGCTGAAGCCAAAGCCGGCAACAGCCTCACGTGAGGGGGACATAAGATGGCTTATATAGGATGGTTGGCAGGAAGTTCTGTGTCCAGGAACACGGAGCTGGTAGGTTTAAGTTGGCAGTTTCTCAGTGGCTACTTTGGGGAAGCGGGTGTGTGTGTGTTGGGGGTGGGGGGGAGTAGCTGGCAGGTTTCCATTGGCCGGTTTGAGAGCGGGAGCTTGGGAGCGGGAAAGTTTAAAATTTTAAATGTTATCGCAAACTTGCAGAAATCCTAAGGGTGGGGGTGGGGTGAGGGCCCAGGGCCTAAACCTGACACTAGCCAGATTAACAAAAATCTTTACTAAAGGCCTCTTTACTGCAGTTCCTATTACTGTTTTCAACAACAGCAAAAAAAAATTGTAAGGTTGCCAAAAGACAAGTAAAACACAAGAGAGAAAAACACAAAAAAATTCTCAGAACCATGCTCAGATATGACAAAGATGTTGGAATTATCAGACAAAGAATTTAAAATATTTATGATTAATATGTTATGGGCCTGAATGGAAAAAGTAGACAACTTGAAAGAAAAGATGGGTAATGTAAGCAGAGAGATGGAAAATTTAAGAAGGAGTCAAAAGGAAATGCTAGAAATAAAAAAATACTGTAACAGAAATGAGTAATACATTTGATGGTATTATCAGAATACTGGACATGAATACTGTGACCTTGAAAATAGGTCAATAGGAACTTCTCTTATGGAAATGCAATAAAAAAATAAAAAATAAAAAGAACAGAACACTCAAGAAGTGTGAGGCAGTTTCAAAAGGTGTAATTTATGAATAATAGGAAAACCAGAAGGAGAAGAAAGCAAGAACAGAGGAGAGGAATTCAAACTGTGATCTGATAGAGATAGTGTGAATGGTTTATGTCTGGGGAAATATGTCAGGATCCACTTTGAGGGTATAGAGGAAGCCACATGAATAGAGCAACAGGATTTAACAGATCAGAAATGAGATCAAGAGACTTGATTAAATTTCTTTATTTTCAAGCCATTCCAAATTCTGAATTTCCCAGTAGCTGGGGGGCTGTTGGGCCTCCCCTAACAAGAGTCAGAGGTTCTAATCATGTCTTTCAGGCATCTATCCAGCCAGACCCAGGAGCACTGCTCGGCTGCTCTGCTGATGCCACCAGCCTGCCCTCTACATTCATCCCACTTCCCCTCAGCTTTTCCCTAACAAACCAACCTTCTCCAGAGACAGTTGCAATAGGGATGGCAACTAAAAGAAGCTATAGCTATGAATATCTTATCTGACTCTTTCTCAAGTCCCTTTGGTATCCTATGCTTGGTTTGCAACACAAAACTAAGTCAAATAGTCCAAAAGCAAGTAAGCCTGTGCTTACCGAATATTAATAATATCCTATATGAAATTTTTCTGTGTCCAAATCCCCAGTCTGGCACTCCAGGACCCACTAAGCTAAATATTTCAGAATTTGTCTAGGATGTTATCATTATCATTACTAAATAAGTTTTATGAGCATTGTAGAGGGTAGATTTTAGGGAAATGTGCCAGTTTGGATGTATTATTTCCCCCCAAATGCCATGTTCTTTGGTGCAATCTTGTTGGGCAGACATATTAGTGTTGATTAGGTTGGAATCTTTTGATTGAGTGTTTCCATGGAGATGTGACCCACTCAACTGTGAATGACACCTTTGATTAGAGTGTGACCTCTTGATTGAATGTTTCCATGGAAATGTGGCCTCACCCATTCAGTGTGGGCCTTTGATTAGTTTATTGGTGCCCTATAAGAGCTCAGATAGAAGGAGCTCAGTGCAGCTGCAGCTTAGAGAGGCATTTTGGAGATGGCTGTTGAAAGCAGACTTTTGCTAACACTTTGGAGATACTAGCTCAGAGTTTTCCCCAAGAAGCTAAGCCTAGAGACATTTCGGAGATAGCCATTTTGAAATGCAACCTGGGATCAGCAGATACCAGCCACGTGAATTCCCAGATAGTAAGAGGTTTTCCAAGAGCCATTGGCCTTCCTTCCATGAAGGTATACTCATGCTGACACCTTAATTTGGACATTTTCATGACCTTCAGACTGTAAATTTGTAACCAAATAAACCCCCTTTATAAAAGCCAATCCATTTCTGACATTTTGCATAACCACAGCATTAGCAAACAGGAACAGGAGACAACTCTGGAAGCAGAGCAATCAGGAAATAAAAAGTAATTCCCATGAGGGTGATAAGGATTTGAAGTCATATAGTGAGAAGTTGAGGAAGGATATATTGGAGATGGAGAGAGGGCATGGAGCCATAAGGAATGTGGGAGAGAGAGAGAGGGTGAGAGAAACTTTTATCTAAGGACTATGTAAACTGAATCTATTCCCTAGTGAGGACACATGAGTATTCTTGTTTATAGGAAACAAAGCTCAAAAATATATGAGTGGATTGGCTGATCGGAAGTCTTATTTGCATTGTTCCCGGGCCGGCTCCCCACTCACAGCAGCCACCTCCACCGTGCGCCACGGCCGCCCCGGACACCCGCAGCTTTTTCACCAGAGTCCTCCAACTCTCATTTTCTTTTCAATCCATTGCGTCACTGGCATGCCCCACCATGTAAGATACCAGCTCCAAAATCACCACCAAGAACTTAAAGGAGAAGAAAGAAGTTGTGGAGGAGGCGGGGAATGGAAGAGACGCACCTGCTAATGGGAACGCTAGAATGGGGAGAGTGGGGAACGGGAAGCTGACAGTGAAGTAGATGAAGAAGAGGAAGAAGGTGGGGAGGAGGAAGGGGGGGGAGAGGCGGGAGGGGGGAGGGGGGAGGGGGGAGGGAAAGGGAGAGGAGGAGGGGGAGGAGGAGGAGGAAGAAGAAGGACTTGGTGAGGAAGAGGATGGAGATGAAGATGAGGTGACTGAAGAGTCTATGGGCAAAGGGGCAGCTGAAGATGAGAGGAGGAGGATGTGAACACCAAGGAGAAGATGGATGAGAATGACTAGACAGCTGAAAAAGAAACATTAGACTTCAAAAAAAAAAAAAAAAAAAAAGGGTGCCTATTCCCCCTCCAGTTCCTGGCTCAGAATATAAACATGGTCACCTTCGGGTAGAGGCCCACCTGTCACCCACCGTGGGCAGCGCCAGGCACAAATGACACGTGCTCTCCACCACCCAACCAAAACCACGATGTGAACTTGTAACGGGGAGGAGAAAAGAACCGAAACTTCCAAGGCCCTGCTTTTTTCCTTAAAAGTATTTTAAAAAGGAAAATTTGTTTGTATTTTTAATTTACATTTTATATTTTTGTACTTATTGTTAGGGGTCAGACATTTTTAATGATTTCAGATGACCAGACCAGCCTTTGGAGTGTTCTGTGTCCTACTTCTGACTTTATTTGTAGTGTGACCATGTTCATTATAATCTCAAAGGAGAAAAAAAAAACCTTGCAAAAAAAATTAAAAAAAAAAAGCAAAAACAATCAAAAAAATGTAACTTTATTCTGAGCATTCCAGGAGCAATTTTTGTGTATATACTTAGTTGTACTCCAAGTAGTTGATTTGTATGAGACTGTTAAAAAGGCCAAAGATAAAGGTTCCCCCTTCCCCCATTTTTTTTTTTTTGTCTATGAAGTTGCTGGGTTTTTTTGTTTTGTTTTGGTTTTTGGCCTGTTTGATGTATGTCTGAAACAATATTGCCCAACAATAAATCGGAATTTTATTTTGCTGAGTTGTTCTAACAAGATGTATATATATTTATATATGGAACAATGATGAGACAACCCTGCTGGGAACAAAGCCTATATTTTAAAGAGTCAGAGATAAGTTTTAAGAGGTGAGGGGGGCAGGTTATGAAAAGCCACATAAATCTAACATATTGGGACACTGATGCCACAGACAAGGAGGAGCCAATATAGATTTCTGAATGATATCATACAGCACTGTGGAGGGCAAATGAGAGGGAGAGAGCTTGGAAGTGGAGACAAAAGGACTCCACAAGATCACAGGCATGGAGTAAGGAGGAATAGAACAAGTGGTGGGAGCAACAGGGAAGTAAAAAAGGTGTCCATAGCCATCAAGGGCTCACATCATGTCCATCTACACCTGTTTCTTCTCATCTGTAAAGGAATCCTACTGTCACATGGTTATTGTAGAGCAGTTTAGTATAATGATTATGAATATACAGTCTGCAGCCAGACTTCATGGGTTCTAATTCCAGCACTGCTATTTACTGTTTTAAAATCCTTGGATAAGTTTCTGAATCTCTTGTGCCTCAGTTTCCAAATGTGTATAGTGGAATTTAATACTTATTTTATAGTCTGATGTGAAGGTTAAAATAATACCTATGCACAAAGAACACTATTCAGCACATACAAATGCTATGTAAGTGCTGGCTATAATTACATATATAAAGTATATTGCTTAGTGCCTAGCACAATGCTCAACAAATGATATAGCTTGTATTTTAAAATATAAGAGCTGGAAGCAGCATAATGATTACATGGGGGATTTAAAGGTATCTAGCTTAATTCCATTCAAGACTCAATTCTCACACCAACCTGATGAATTCTTGCCCTACAGTTGTTCATACTCAACATAAACCATTTCAATAGCAAGAAGCTCACAAAAACATTTCTTGGAATGTGTCAGGACTCCAGGGGAAGACTTGCTTTCTGCCTCACCCTCTCTCTGTCCTCTGACAAATAGCCATGAGTAAATACCCAGCTACCCTCAGCAAGGATTATAAAACCAACACAGACAGAAGGGCCCTGTCCTGTCATCAGTAATTGCAGCCTTATTTCCTTGAGTCATTTGTCCTGTACAGGCTCTGTGGCTCTTCTAGAGGCTGAATAGGATCTACTTCTGGCACCTGTGTAGGTCTCTTTGACACTGGGTTTGACTCTTCACTTCTTATTACAACCCTATGAAAGTATAAACTTCCATGTCCTTATTGAGGTTAAGTAACTTCCTACTGTAATAATTAGGAATAATACATATAAATAGCCTAGAAATTGATCATTGAAACAATTCAACAAATATTTACTGAGCATACATCAAATAGGCCACTGAGTTAGAAAATGTCCAGAAATTAATCAAATATTAATCTTTCCATCTTGGACCTCAAGTCTGGTGGAAAAGACAGGGTATGAAACCATTTCTAATAGTATTAGACTATAGACATTCCCTATCGAGAATCCAGATCTTAACTTCTCTTGGCCTATTCCAGCAATGGCTATCCAAATCTTTGAACAGTTAAAGATAACAGGAGTTGTCCAAAAATTTGAATACTAGAAAAAGAGTATCCACAGTGATTTTTAGCTCAGAACACAGGAAATATAATAACAAAAATGATAGAAAATATGTAATTGCCAAAAACGTTAGAAAAATCATGCACCTAGTTTGGAAGAATCGTTCACCCTGAATTTGAAAGCTATATTGAATATCTGAAATAATTTCTTCTACCACCTAAGTTTACTCATGAGAAAACTGAAACTTAGAAGTGTGGAAAGATTTGCTCCAATTTGCACAGGTGGTATGCAAAAACAAGAAGAGGTGATGAATTGATGATGAAGCATCTATAAAAGATGACTTGCAAGCATTTGGAAATCTGAAACTAAAGTACAGGTCAGTGCCAGAAATGGAGATTGTGAGGTCATATCTTCAGCACTGATGTAGTAAAGACGTATGAGTGGATTAAATCTCCAAAGTGGTAATTGTCAAGAGAAAAGAGATGGGGGCCAAAGGCCTAGTTGTGTGGTACATTAGCAGGAAAAAAAAATGCCTGCTTGCAAAGTAGAAGAAAACCAGGAGAGAATGGTGTCATAGAACAGAAGGGATATGGAGAGTTCAAACAGAAAGTTACGGTCAGGAAATTCTGATCACATGGCTAGGAAAAGGAAATGGTTGACAGAATTGGCCAAAGGAAGAAGTTGTTTTAGAATGGTGAATGCAGAGCCAAAATTCAAGACACCAAGGAAAGACTTGAGGCTTGTCTTCCATATAAAAAAGTTCTATCTCTTTGGGCAGGTGTAACTGGGAAAACTGAGGCAGTACCCTACCCTGATGCCAACATCTGATGACTCCTCTTTGGGGCGAAGGAGGAGCTTCAGCTTTTATAGGGCTTGATGCTGCTCTGGGCTCTGTCTACCAGACTGCATGACCTTTTTATTTAAAAAGATCCTTCATTACTGTATCTTCAGTTAGTGTTCTTTAACCTGCAGATTTCCAGTAGGACACAGATTTTGTACTATCAGCTGGCAGGATTTTCTGGATCTGGGATACTTTTTAATCTATCCTATTATACTCAATTAATAGTATTGTGTTGAGCTCTGAGGGTTAGGCATAGTGTCATTGTGTGCCACTAAATATATATAATTAAAAGAGACATATCCTCCTGCCTCATTGGGAAAAACCACACAACAAATTCCTGATGAGTTGTGCAGATATATACAAGGTACTGCAAAAGCACAGAAGGAGTAGCCTAACTTCCTGAAGGCTTATTGATAGAACTGATATTTTCATTCAGAGCAGCTCTGGTCCTGTTCTTTTGCCCCCTCTTCCTTCCCCTTTCCTATGTACAAGCTTAATTATTCTATGGGTACCAAGTGCTGTTCCTATGTAAGTGGAAAGATGTCATTTTAAGGACTGTGCTCCTGACTCTCCTGACTTACTAGTTAATGCTCCCTCTGACTCATGGAGCCACAGGTATTGCTCAACAAGCCAGGTGTGATAACACTGGGAGATCTAAATCCCATAGCCATAATGAAGGCTAGAATCTTCACTTAATAAACAACTCTGTAATTTTGGTTTTTGTTTACTTACTTGACAGACCTCTTGCCTGAAAGAGACAGGCTTTTAAAAATACATGTTTGTGAAAACCTAAGATGGCGGCTAGGTGAAACAGGGCAAAAAAACACCTCCGTGAAAAACACAAGATAAAAACCAGAAAGTGACCCAGAACACCAGTTCCAGCAATGCACCAGCTGGACAAGGTCTGCTAAATCTACAGGGACCATGCATTTGGTGAAACCAGGAGTCTGCATTCTGAAATGAGTGAGTAAGCTGGCTGAAAGTCCCGTGGCCATGCTGTGGTGTGGGGAAACCAGGGGTTGGCATTTGGAGATGGACTAGTTCTTTAAAAAAAAAAAAAAACAAAACCCAGGAGAGGCTGCAGTTACGATAGTGAGAACCATGCAGTGAAGCACGGCAGGAGTGGGCTGTGCCAATCTCTCAGTGTCTGGCATGGAGGATAGACCGCTGTTGATTCCCTCAGGGCCAGGGGGGCAGAAGGGAGCCAAAAGGAGAAAGAAACCATGCTGCTTGCAGCTGGCTCCCCATGGGCTGGAGACACTCCTGCCCGGGGCTGGACCCACAGCCCAGAGCCACAGCAGGAAACCCAGTGCGATGGGGAGTGTATCCCATGGCACCGCGCACACGCCACAATATCGGCCATGGACAGTGGCCTTGGGTGCACACACAGCTAGTTGTCCTGGAGCTGGGAAGGTGGAGCTGTGTGAAAAGGGGGGTGGTGGTGGTGAGACATCCCATTCAGCCATCTTTGCATCGGGCTAGGAGTGCTCCTGCACGGCCCAACGGCCCGGGGCTTCCCTTGAGGGACAGCGCGCACTTGTGACATAGCACAGCCTTCCCTCAGCAGAGGTCCTGGAAGATCACAGCTGAGAAGGGGGGCCCACTTGGAAAACCCAGGAATGCTACATCAATGCAGGGGACTTGTGGGTCCGCGGCAGAGAAAATCTGGGGCAAAACTGAAATGAAGGCTTAGACTCGTGCAACAGCCTTGAATCTCTGGGAACACCTGGGAGGTTTGATTATTAAAGCTGCCCTGCCTCCCTAGCCACCCAGACACACACCTCACATTCAGGGTGGACAGCATCAACAACACACCCAAACTGAGTTCACCAACTGAACCCCACAAGAATCATTTCCCCACACACCACAAACACAAAGTTGAGGAGATCTGACTTGAGGGGAATAGGTGACTCGCAGACACCATCTGCTGGTTAGTTAGAGAAAGTGTACACCACCAAGACATAAATCTGAAAAATTAGTCTGGTATTTTTTATAACTTCAAAGAACCCTATCAAGCAAAGCAAATGCCAAGAGGCCAAAACAACAGAAAATCTTAAAGCATATGATAAAACCAGGCAATATGGAGAACCCAATCCCAAACACCCAAATCAAAATATCAGAAGAGACACAGTACTTGGTGCAATTAATCAAAGAACTACAAAGAATGAGAGCATGGCACAGGATATAAAGGACATGAAGAAGAACATGGCACAGAATATAAAGGACATAAAGAAGACCCTAGAAGAGCATAAAGAAGAAATTGCAAGAGTAAATAAAAAAATAGAAGCTCTTATGGAAATAAAAGAAACTGTTGGCCAAATTAAAAAGACTCTGGATACTCATAATACAAGATTAGAGGAAGCTGAACAACAACTCAGTGTCCTAGAGGACCACAGAAAAGAAAATGAAAGAACAAAAGAAAGAATGGGGAAAACAATTGAAAAAATTGAAATGGATCTCAGGGATATGATAGATAAAATAAAACATCCAAATTTAAGACTCATTGGTGTCCCAGAAGGGGAAGAGAAGGGTAAAGGTCTTGAAAGAGTATTCAAAGAAATTGTTGGGGAAAACTTCCCAAACCTTCTATACAATATAAATACACAAAGCATAAATGTCCAGTGAACTCCAAATAGAATAAATCCAAATGAACCCACTCCAAGACATATTCTGAACAGACTGTCAAATACTGAAGAGAAGGAGCAAGTTCTGAAAGCAGCAAGAGAAAAGCAATTCACCACATACAAAGGAAACAACAAAAGACTAAGTAGTGACTACTCAGCGGCCACCATGGAGGCAAAAAGGCAGTGGCATGACATATTTAAAATTCTGAGAGAGAAAAATTTCCAACCAAGAATACTTTATCCAGCAAAACTCTCCTTCAAATTTGAGGGAGAGCTTAAATTTTTCACAGACAAACAAATGCTGAGAGATTTTGCCAGTAAAAGACCTGCCCTACTTCAGATACTAAAGGGAAACCTACCTACAGAGAAATAAAGAAACGAGAGAGAGATATAGAGAAATTTGACAGACTTATATAGAACCTTACATCCCAAATCACAAGGACACACATTTTTCTCTAGTGATCATGGATCTTTCTCCAGAATATACCATATGCTGGGACATAAAACAAGCCTCAATAAATTAAAAAAAAAAAAAAAATTGAATATATTCAAGGCACATTCTCTGACCACAATGGAATACAAATAGAAGTCAATAATTTTTGATTTGTAACTCCACTATTTACTTCCTACATGATATAAAATACACAAACTCTAATGACAAATCAGTGGTTTTGGACTCAATGTAAAATATGTAATTTTTGACAAGAACTATATAAAGGTGGGGGAATGGAGGAGTATAGGAACATAGTTTACAAGTCCTATTGAAGTAAAGTTGATATCAAAGAAAAACAAGATTGTTATGGATTTAAGAGGTTAATTTTAAGCTCCACAGTAAACACAAAGAAATTATCAGAGAATATAACCATAGAGATGAAAAGTAGAGTATAGGTTATAAGAAGTGGGGGAAGGGGCAATGGGGAGTTAAGAAATGAGTGTAGGGTTGCTGTTTGAGGTGAAGGGAAATTTCTAGTAATGGATGGTGGGAAGTTGATAGCATTATAACATTCTAAATGTGATTAATCTCACTAATGGAATGCTAGGGAGGGGGTGGAATGGGAAGATTTAGGCTGTATATATGTTTCCACAATTGAGGGAAAAAAAAAAGGACAGTCTAAATAGATGACAATTAAATGCCAAGGATGATCCTGGATGGGATCTGAGGGTGGAGGACAGGAGGCTCAAAGGGACACAGAGTTGGGACTTAAGGAAAAAAAAAAAAAAAAAGGAATAAAGACTGTAAGCTTTGTATCAATGTTGAATTTCTTGAACTTTTTAGCTGCGCTTAATGGGATTGCATAAAAGAATGCTTTTGTTCATGGGAATTGTATATGTGAATTATAGTGTTTGTTCAAGGATGTGTGCAATATGCTCTCATATGTTCAGAAGACAGAGTAATAGATGATGGATGATAGACAGGGAGGGAGGGTGTGAGGGAAAGAAATGGCGGTGTGACAGCATGTTAAAGTTGGTGGATCGAGGTATCAGGGAAGGGGTCAGGGTATGCTGGAGTTCTGTGTATGGGGTTTGTATTTTTTTTGCAACTTTTCCTATAACTTTGAATTTATTTCAAAATAAAATTTAAAAAATATATGTTTTACTTTAAGTTTATTTCTAAAAAGTGTGCCAGTTGAATTGCAAAATTTGGAATAATTTTCCCTTCTCTGTTCTATTGAATATCTAATTTGATGTGGTGTTTCTTAGAATCTGCTAATATCTGCAGAGAAGAGAGCCTTAAAATTGATCTAATCTGTGCCTCATATCTGATTCTTGAATCAGCTCTTCATTATTCCTGCCATATGGTCACCCAGCAGTGGGTGATATGACTATCCATATGATCATCCCATAACACTGAGCTGTGTCTATGAAACGGCCTAATACATTTTTCATGTGTTATTTTTTCTGGTCTTCAGAACTGCTACCTCATTAAAATAATCCTATTATATTTAGAGTGCTCCACAATTTTGAAATTACTTTCATTGCATTTCCTCATTTGATTCTTACATTCCTTTGAAGAAAGTAGAACTGTTACTATCACCATATCATCAAGAGGACAGTGTTCAGAAGCCTAGTCCTGGATTATGTTCACTACTTCGTACCATGTCCCACAGTCTTCTTGAACACTCCTGCATGGCTCTCTCAAGGACTTTTATTGCCACTCAGCTTACAATATTGCAGGTTACTGAAGGAGAAATGTATCATGCCCCGGCTTTCAAATTAAGGAGTTACTCTTCAATGCAGTGGTTTGGAGTTGACTGGAAAAAAAAAAAAAAAAAAAAAAAAAAAAGGAAGAAAGTCATTATACTATTGTGAAATCAGAGCCAAGTTTGCAAACTTGAGGCTTGTCTTTTTATTATGGACAGCACTTTATTCAGGACACCAAAGTTGTGCTACAGAAAAGGAAGCTAGAATGGAAGTAGCTTCAGGGTTTGAGGGATGGCAAACGATTTTTATAGACATAAAAAGGAAGTTAGCTTGACTCATTGATTGGACAAGGGTTTGTCTGTCTTATCGGGGTGGATTTAGGACAGACAGGATTTATTTTGTATATGGTTAAAGGTAATGAACTAGGGGCTTGATTGGCTATCTGGGTCAGCTTCCTTGGTGGGGATTTCAAATTGCAAAGATAAAGAGGAAACGCAAGAGGACGTGGGTTTTTTGGCTCTGAGGGGTCCCCAAGGTTTTTCCCTATCAAATTTTATCTCTATTATGCTTCACTATCATTGTTATAAAAACAATGGCATAGATTATTCCATTCCATTTAAATTTGGACCCCTCAAGTTGTTGATTCCTAGTTGCCAGAATTTATGTCTGAGGTCATATCAAATAATAACCACTACCAGTTTAGTGCTTACTATGTGGCGATCATTATGCCAACTTCTCTTTATGCATCATATCCCTTAAAGCTCACAACACAACTCTAAAATAAGGGTCATTATTCCCATTTTACAGTTGAGAAAACTGAGGCTTAGAGAGGTTGAACACCTTTTCCAATGGTGAATAGCAGGGAACTTCAGGATCTTGGATTCAAATCTAGATATTTCTGACTTGAAATTCTGAGGTCTTAGATTTGGTATTAGTATTTCTTAATATGTGGCACCCAGATCACCCATCCTAGATTTTCCTGGAGTACTTATAAATAAATCAATTTTCTGGACCTTTCCTTAAGATGACCAAATAAGATTTCTGGAGATAGGGCCCAGGCATCTTCATCTGAAATAAATTCTCCAGGTAATTCTAATATACACCAAGGTTTAAGAACCACTACACTCTACTCATCCTCCCTCTCACTTTTATAAGGATGAAGGAAGAGTGTGGAAAAGCTTTGAAGTTCATTGCATTTTACCAGTGCTACCATATGGTAACAATGAAAACCACAGCTTACTTGGGCTTATAGCCACTGAGGAGGTGCACTGTACTTGGCTATTTTAACACTGCACAGGATGGTCATGTTTTGGGCAGAATTGGAAAGTGGAAACTTTTTTCTGATTCCACCTATATGTCCAGAGACAATGAGAAGAGATGAAAACTTTAAATCTCAGAACTTCCTATTTTATAGAAAGACTGTAGGAATTTTAAAATACCATTTCTCCTCCCTATTCCCAAGTCTCTGCAGGTATGTTATCACCAACCTCCTTTGTGCTTCCTGCCACAGTGCTTTCTTCAAAAATAAGGCAGAGAGAGAGAAAGACAGAGAGAGAGAGAGAGGAAAGAAGGAAGGGAGGGAGAGAGAGAATGGGGGAGAGAGAGAAGAAGAAGAAGAAGAAAAAGAAAGAGCAAACTTCACTTAGCCATCAAGGAGTGATTATTGAAGAAACAGATGCTGGAATGAAGATTGTCACTTTGATTTATGATGAAGGTAGTACAATATAGAGGGTGAATCTTCAAAAGCTCCTCTGAAATGTGCAAAAGGAGGTGTCTTTGGGGAGAGACATAGGAGGCTGTGGTGTCTTTAGAGTTTATAAATGAGCCCAATATCAGAGATGAGAAATCTTCATAATTAAAATATCAGTGTGAGTTTGCATATTAATATCTCATCTTCCTGCCTGACTTGTCTGTGGGTCCTGCTTCTCTAGCTAGCCTGTCTGCCATATTTCTTTGTAACTGCCCCAGGGTCTAGTGCAGGGAACTACACCGAAGAGATTGCTTTGTTAATGTTGATTATGAAAATCCAGTTGTAATTTGGGTGAAGTGTACTGTGGAGAGTCTTGATTTTCCAAAGTAGACTTGAAAGTGGGTTATTACACTTCTGTATTGTAAGATTCTTGATAACTTTTGCAAAATATACATAATGTTAGCACAAGTTTATTTCTTTTTCCAATTTTTCAGTTGACCAAAGTTATATATATATGATTAGCTAGTCCTGAGGGCTGCCCTGTGATGGCTGTATTCTCCCCATTTTTACTGATGAGGAAGCATGACCCAGAGAAGTAAAGGTAGGTGTACAAAGTTATAGAGTGAATGTCAGAGTTAAAACAGCAATCTAAAGGCACCCCAAACTGAGTACATTTTCCTCTTCAAGAAACCTCCCTGGGGAAAAAAATTCTTCAAACGGGAATGGAAAGCATAAATTGTCGTTGTGATTACTGCAAACTATTAATATTGTTATGCCTAGTGCTGATTTAGCTTTGCTCCTTCTAAAATGCTGTTGCCTGTTATAGTGACTTCATGACAATTAACTGTAAAAGATTTCCTGCTTCTGAATGTTTTGAGATTATAAATGCAAAACCTACTGGAGGGGCTTGATGTTGCTTTTATTTCTTTTCTTTGTGGGTGGTCTGCTGTGATTCCCAAGACCACCCCCATCATGGAGCTGGAACATTCTCAGGTCACTGGGGAATAAGGAGTTGTTTTGCCTTTCAAAACAACAGCTGAGCTAGCCAAGCCCAGGTCAGAACACACACACACACTCATGCACACACACACCACCTGCATAAAGAGATTAGCCTCTAGCCTCAACTCCACCCACACAAGCCCTTCATCTAGAAGAGTGCCTCTTGCCTTTCCAACACTCCCACTCCCACCTCCAGGCCTCCAGAGATCTCAGCATGCAGAACTCAAGAACCTAGATGCAGACTTACGAAAAAAAGCCCCAGTACTCTCAAACAGTAGCCTGAGCATTTCTCCATGTCTGTTTCATCTTGAAAATGGATCTATCCCAGAATTAACTTCTGTCTTTCTGTCTTGGGCCTTCCTGTATGCATCAAAGGCAATAAAACAATCCCATCATCCATAATGATATGCTTCTGTCTGGCTATGTGGCTTGTGTCAAGTGTCAGCAAATCAGAGGCATCCTGGGACCTGCCCAATCTCTAGATCCTACTTTCCATATTTCTGACTATAATTTATGCTATTCTTTGGAAAGATTAGCCACGTGCACCTATAACTACATATAGAACTTTTCAAATTTGTAGCTTTAAAAGCAATTCTTTTGTTAAATAATGTTGCACAATCTCCCAGAGAATGTGCCAGTTTGCTGTGGGAATTAACCACATTTTAGTGAAGAACAAATAACCAAATATTGACCAGAGCTGACATGTCAGTTTTAACACACTTCAAATGGAAAAAAAAAAGCCGTTGTATTTTCCCTTCCTTTGTTTGCCCCAGCGAACTTTTGTTTCATCAGAACTGTTGATATTTTGGAATCTGGCATCTGCTGCTCAAACCACCCCCTCCTGCTCAGACATGTTTATGAACTCTTCTCAGAAAAAGTTCTGAAGTTACCTTTCTGAGCCATTTTGTCAAAAGTTTTTCCTTGTAGTCAAACCTGAATCAATTCACCATTCTAGCAGGCCAAGTCCTCCCTCAGACACGGCACAGTGTTTGGGGTAAAGGCAGTCAACCCCTGCTTTTCAAAAAAGATGTGGGACAACTAAAATGTTCTTGAAAAAATCAGTCCAGCCGATGAAAGATTTCCACTATTCTACAGATCATGGTTTGAAAACCAATGTATACAAAGTGAAATTAGATTGGCACTAATGTAATGCCTATGTTAGCCTTCACTTTAAAGGAACAAGAAAAGGTCATTAATGAATGTTATAAAGTCCATCATTTAAAAGCACATATTTTATTCCTTCCTCCAGAATCCATATAGGATGTAAAGACTTAGAATATCTTCACCATCAGGTCCTTGGATGATGGTACAGAAGAAAGAGCACTGGATAGATAGTAAATGTACCACTTACTAGCTGTGTGATTCAAGGCAAGTTCTTTCCTTTCTGGCTCTGTTCGTCATCTCTGAGGTCCAAGTCATCATATATGCCCTGCCTCCCTCACAGGCTCCGTGAGATGATAAATGAAATAATAGTTGTGAAAAGTGCTTTGCAAATCATGAAGCAAAGTGCCACAACATGATATGCCCTATTCTCTTGCTGGGTTCCCAAGGCATAAAAAAATTCCACAAAGGAAGATATTCAGTTAAGAACGCTAAGGACTCAAGGAGGAACTCTGGGGTGAAGGCTCCTGATTACCAAGCCAAACCAGTAAGAGTTACACTGAGCACCGTGTCAGGGAGAGTCAGCATACCATGAAATTAAGAGGTGTGATCATTAACTGGGCCGTTCTGCACAGGGCTTCATCTCTGCATTCAGGGTTCTCTTTGAAGTCCATGACCTTCTATGTGTCACTGAGCTGTTGAATGACTTCTCCGAACTGAATCGCGCATCCCAGCCCACCCTACTGATGTAATCAGACAAGGCTCACCCAGCACAGCCAGAGCCCCTGATTAGCATTCAGTTCAGCAATTCAAGTGGAGCAATTGGGAGCTGGTAAAGCACATAAGGCATGCATTCAGGCATAAACCGCGTCAACCTTAGGAATAAGAACAAGTAAACTATGGTTCATTTCTATTCTACTAGTGCTGTAGGAAAGTCTTAGAGACTCATTTATTTTTTAATGGAGAGTTCAACAAATATTCTGCTAAAAACAATGAGAGGGCACTCTTTCATTTTGTTACAAGATATAATAAAGTTCCAGGATGTCAGAGCAGAAAGGGGACTTGGAATTTATCTGGTCCAACTCTCTCATTTCATAACAGAGGAACTAAGACCCTGAGAGGGATACTGACTCATCAAAGTTCACTATGAGTTTAGTAGCAGAGCAAGTATTAGAATTCAGATCATTTATCTTCTGACCCTATATTTTATTTATTGGCTGTCAGAAGAATAGACATAACACTAAAAGGCTGCCAGTGGAGGTAGAAGAGGTTAGACCACATTTTGTCAACATATTTTAAGGCCTCAACAGCAACAAAGACATGCAAAGTGCCTAATTGTGTGTCTCTGTGCTGAGCACAGTAATTGGAGGTTGCATTAGCTAAAGGTACTTAGGAAATAATGGTTGAAATATTCATCAGTCAGGTGCATGTATATGTCAACAAGGTTAAAATAAACTATTAAACAGCTTGATGTCTATGCATATATTTCCTTAGGTTGCCAAACCTGATGACTTAGTTTTTAATTTCCAAACATGAATAAATCTAACACAGTTCTTACAGCATTACAGCATTCTACATGAATTACATAAAAATAAAATTCCTTATTGGAGTTACTAATACCTCTTCCATCTCTATAGGATTTAGAAAAAAATCTTTATACAATACAACCTCATTTTTTTCATATTTTATTTCAAGAAACTGAGGTGCAGATGAATCAAATGACTCATTCCACTTCCTTGTTTGCAAATTGTGTAACCTTGGACAGATTACTTACCTAGTCTGTGTCTGTTTTCTTCATATGTAAAATGAGAATAATAGTACCACCAACTTCATAGGATTGTTGTGCTAAATGAAATAATACATGTAAAGTATTTATCACAGTATTATCTGCTATTATCACCATTAGTCAAGTCACACAGATGAGAAGTTGTAAAGCTGAGTCAAGATCCTGTGGTTTCTGACTTCATTTTCTCTGAGCTTCCATTCTTCCATTCTGCCCTTCAATCTTTGCTTTGCTCGTATGTTTTAATTATCAATAGTTTGTGGATATATCTTCCTTCAGACAATTTCTTCTCAATTTGGGGTACCAATTTCTTTCCATTTCCCCTTTAATTTTAAATTATATTTAAAATTTTTAAATATTTTAAGAGGAATTTAAACTTTTCCACATACCCAATTAATTAAATTTAAGTATTTCTGGTTCTCATTTTGCCCTAAATCGAAAGACAAGTGTCTTATAAGAGACACAGAAGGGAAATTTGATGGAGAGAAGAGTAGGAGGTAATGTGACCACGAAGATAGGGATGGGAGTAATGCAGCCACAAGCCAAGAAACACCTGGAGCCACCAGAGGCTGGAAGAGGCAAGGGACAGAATCTCCCCCAGAGACTCCGGAGTCAGCCTTACCAGTACCTTGAATACATACTTTTGGCCTACAGAACTGTGAGAGAAGAAAATTCTCTTGTTTTAAGCCACCCACCTTGTGGCAGTTTCTACTATCATCAGAATAAAATCCTACAGAGCCCTACATGATTAGACTCCAGCCTACCTCTTCTCCTCTACCCCCTCCCTGCCTCGGTTCTTGGGTGTTAGACACATTGGTCTCCATTTGGTCTCACAAAGACACCAAGCTCATTTCCTTTCCAAGGTCCTTCCAGATTCTATGTTTTCTTCCTGGACCATGCTTCTCCCCAAGACTGCTGAGTGATGATATGGGTGAAAGTGCAGACTCTGGAGCTAGACTTCCTAGTTCAGATCCCAGCTCTGTCATGTCAGGAGAGTTGTTTAACCTCTCTGTGCTTCAGTTTCCTCATCAGTAATATGGGGCTAATAAATAATATCCTTCATAGAGTTGCAGTGAAGCTTAAACTAGAGAGTTCATAAGCCCGGCCCACAGTAAGCAGCAAGTATCTTCAGGTGTTTCTGATACATTTTCAACAGACTCTGTCTTCTTCAGGTTTCAGTTCAAACATCACGTTGTAAAGAGGCCTTCACTAGCCACATCTAAAGCAACTCCTCTCAGTCTTTATCACATTATTCTATTTTTAATGGCATTTTTTAGTAGCTGACACTGTCTTAGTTATTTATTTACCTACAAGTTAATTGAATAGCTCTCCCTATTAGAATGTAAGCCCCATGAGGACAGGGATTCCATTTGATCACCACCTGAGATACTGAATGTAAAATGTCCCAGCACTAACAAGGGTGCCTGACCTATAGTAGGTGCTCAGTAAATATTTGCTTTGAATGTCCCTTACCCAGGGCTGACACAAAGGAGTTGCCTAGTAAGTGTTTGCTCAAAAGAATGGAATTGGGATTTTTTATAGTGTGCTTTCCCACCTCCAGAGGAAGCTACACCTTGAGAACTATAGAACAATTTGTTCTTTTAATTTTTTTCCTCATTTTTAAAAACTTTTTTTTAGAGCAGATACAGGTTTATAGAAAAAGTCATGTGGAAAGTACAGAGTTCCCATACACACCCCTCACACACAGTTTTCCCAATTTTCTCTATTCTTAACATTTTACATTAATTAGTGCAGTACATTTGTTACAATTGATGAACCAATGAAATTATATTATTACTCAAGTCCATAATTTACATTATGGTTCACTCTGCATTTTAAAGTTCTATGTTTTTGTTTTTGTTTTGTTTTTTAATTATTGTGGGTAACATATATTCGACACAAAATTCCCATTTTAACCAGTTTCAAGTATACATTTCAATAGTGTTAATTATATCCACAATGTTTTGCTACCATCACCACCATCCATTACCAAAACCTTCCACCACTCCCAATAAAATCTTTGTACCAATTAAGCGTTAACTCCCCATTCCCTCCCTCCACCTCTGACCCAGTTACCTGTTCTCTAACTTCTGACTCTATAAGTTGTGGCTATTCTAATTATTTCATATGAGTGAGATAATACAATATTTGTCTTTTCGTGTCTAGCTTATTTCACATTTGTGTCTTCAAGGTTCATCCATGTTGTAGCATGTATTAGAACTTCATTCGTTTCTACAGCTTAAAGCAACCTGTTCTTGATTCTTTGACAAAGCACAAGGTCCCATTAGAATTTGTCCTTTGTTCCATAGTCAAGTCTGGAATAAAACAAAGTGTTATGATTTTTAACATTTTAGGCTTGATTGCACACTGAGTGTTTTCTGCTATAAAGAATTTCACATAAGAAACTATTGTATTATCTCACTCATATGAAACTATTTCTTAGGCTTTCCTACTCTTAGTTACCTAACTCTCATCCTCCATAAACTTCAAAGAGAAATGATAAAATATTTGTTATTGAAATATTAGTGATAGAATATCCTTGTAAAAAGTCTTCTATCTACCATTGCTCAGAGGTGTCTTAACTCCTATTTAGGGGAAATTTTGGCTTTCAAAATGCCAGCTACTCTACCACTTCTAATAAAATTAGGTTTGAGAAAAATCAGCCTAAGCCATTATTCGTGTGAAGGACCATGGTCTAACTCTTCATTTAGCACAGGAGACAACTGAGACCCAGAGAGAGGACAACTCAGAGTCAAGACAGACTTCAGGGGGTTTATGCCCAATTCGGAGATATCTCTATTATCCTAAGTGGCTTTATATTTTCTTTACTTTTTTTTCTTTTTACTACTCTGTATTTTTTAAACATTTTTTTTCATTTGCTTGAAAAATTTCCAAGCAAACGATAAAAGGGGAGAGAACTATGTAATGAACAGTAAGCTTTCCATAACCTAGATTGAAAAACTGTTAATATTTTGCTATATTTGCATCATCTATTTTTTGACTGAAGTAGGTTACAGTAAATATAGATAGCATGAAATTTTGTTCCTAATATGCATTTCTAAAAATTGAGGATATTTCTCTATGTAATCACAATACTACTGCCACACCTAACAAAATTACACACACACACGCAAAATTCCCTAATATCATCTACTACTGAAACCATATTAAAATTCTCCCTATTACCACAATAATTTCCTTTATAGCTGGTTTGTTCAACTGGGATCCAAGCAAAGCTCATTGGTGGCCTGAGATTATGTCTAAGTCTCTTTTAGTTTAAAACATTCCCCTTTTTAAATTCATAGCATATTATATAATCTCATTTATTATTTCATTTTTCATGACATTGACTTGTTAAAGAGACAGGAAAGTCATTCCATAAAATGTTTACTTTCTGAATTAATATAATTCTTTCCTTATGGGTATTTAATTTGTTCTCTCTCCTGGACTCCTGAGAACTGGAATTTAGGTCTAACCGCTTGATTATATTGATGTTAAGTTTCCCCTATTTTTAAGGACCTGGATTTGCAGCCATTTCTCTATTACAGCTAATTGACAAAATCCTGTAAGTTAGTTGAAGTTTAAAGGAGTTACAAGGTAAAATAGAGAGAATACAGGAAATGCCAGCAGTTAAGGTGGGTTGGAGGGGGATATCTCAATTATATCATTCTTTTCCAGGATCTGGTGTTTAGCTGTAGTCCTCAGAACCACAGTTTGATCAGGATCCCAGGAGTTGAGTGGATTTAAGGAAACAGAAAAAAATAAAGCAAAACAATATTAATTTCATTATTTATACCTAGAAATGTAAACATGAAACCAATTAGAACATTACATTGGTAAGACAACATTCATTTCCTCTGATAGGCTAGTGGTTTTCAATTATGGTTGCATATTAGAATCACCTAGAAATCTTAAAAAAAATACCACCCCAGAGATTCTGATTTAATTGGTTTGGGGAGGCACTGGGAATCAGAATGTTATAAAAGCTCCCCAAGTGGATCAAATATGCTGCCAAGGTTGAAAAACATTGCTGCAGTAAGTCTAAATAGGAAGGCAGTTTTTCATTAGAAATCTGTTTTGGGTACACGAGATCAGAACAGTGGATGTTAGTGATATGAATAAAGAACGTCTGAAGAGTTTATACCAATCAGTGTCGCTCAAACTTCTGGATACCTGAAAATCACTGGGGTATGTTTACTTCAGGAAAAAAAAACAGTAGAAACCTTGATCCCTGGTTTCTACTCCACTCCCACCTTCCCACCCACTTTGAGATTCTTTTTAAATAGTTCTAGGGTGGGGCCCAGGAATCTTACTTTAATAAACAATGAAGGTTATTCTGATGTAGGTGTCCTGTGATCCTCACCCTAAGGAAAACTAATCCATACCCTCTGGGATGTCCTTTGCCATGAGAAATAGGGAAGACCAGTGTCTCTCTCTAGCTGCACCAGAATGAGCTGGAAGGCTTGTCAAAACACAGATTCCTGGGCCCCACCTCCAGAATTTCTAAATTAATAGGTTTGGAGTTGAACCCAACAGTTTGCATTTCCAACAAGTTCCAAGATTTGGCCTGCTGGGAGACATTTGACAATATTTGGAGATATTTTTAGTTGTCACACCTGGGAAAGGGGGCATGCTACCTGGCATCTAGTGGACAGAGGTCCAGGGATGTTGCTAAACATCCTGTACTGGTTAAGACTAATATTACTAGATTTACCAAATAAAAGTTCAGGATGCCCAATTAAATTTGAATTTCAGATAAAGTGATTTTTTTTTCATGTAAGTTTCCCCAAAATATCATATAAATTCATATAAAATGATCCTTTGAACATAGTTATGCTTTTAAAAAATGACCTGTTGTTTATCTGAAGTATAAAAACCCATTTTTGTATTGAAATACAAAAACCAGCCTATTATTTTATCTTCCAGGCCTACTCAGGAAGAGATCCCCCCAACAATAAAGATTTATTTTGTCCAAAATGTCAATAGTGTTGGGGATTGAAAAACCTGTGTTAAGGTGACCCTAATGCTGTTGCTCCCTGTGACATACTTTGAGAGTCCTTGGATGACACTAAGGGTCAAGTACTGACGCTCAGCCTAGGCTTCAAGAGGAATCACGTGATGCTTGAGTTCCACCCTGATCTGAGGTATGGTCTGGGCACTGGGGTTTTAAAAGCTCCTCAGGTGAATCTAAGGTGCAGCCAAGGCTGAGACGTTCTCTATGAGAAGCACTGAGCTAGAGCAAATTGATTTCATACAGTGTTTGGACTGATACTGAAAACTTTTGTCTTTGTGAACTTCCTTTCTCTGTCATCAGGGATCTCCGAAGTAACGTGTACCTCAGGGGTCATACAAAGTGCTCCACTGGGTACAGTGAACAATGTTAGAACTTTCATTTATATATATTTTTACCCAAAAGAATAAAAACTTTCCAGATAAAGATAGCAGATGGCACACACACACACATCTAATGGCAGTGTTTTCAGCAACTGTCCTAAAACAATAACAAATGCTACACCATGTACAAAAAGACTGGAAGAGGAATTAATAATTGTTAGGTTCAGGCCCTGGGCCCTCCCCCCACCTCCACCCTTAGGAATTTTGCGATAGAGCCACAGCCCCTCACCCTGCCCTAGGAACCCTGCAGATCTGCAATAAACCACCCCCCTCCCCGTCCTTAGGAATCCTGAACGTTAAAATTTTAAACTCTCCCTGCTTCCAAGCCCTGGCTTTCAAACCAGCCAATGGAAACTTGCTAACTACCCCCTTTCCCAAAAGTAGCCACTAAAAGACTGCAGACCTAAACCTGCCAGCCTCACCAACCCTGAACAAAGAACTTCCCGACAACCATCCTTTATAAGCCCTACTGTTCTCCTGGCCCAGGGCTGTCTCTATTTTCTTAGGCTTCAGCCCGCCTGTGCACAGCCAGACAATAAAACTCCTTTTGACAGAGTTTTCGTCTCTTCTCTTCTCGACTGAAAAACCTAACCATAATGAATTTTTTTTAACAGATACTGATGAATGAGTGTTAACTTATGTATCAGATCTGATAAAGCTGAATCCTAACACAGTTTTGGGGAAAGATAAAAAGCAACTTGATTGACATTGCAGAATTGTAATTCCATTCCCCACCAGAAGCTCAGGAATTGGTGGAACCAATTATGCCTGGAAGTGGAGGGACAGTGGAGCCTAAAAACAGGAGGGCTGATTAAAAATCTTAAGAGTCTTACCCCTTTATCATTCTACAAAGGTGAGTGACATCCCCTCCCACATGACTTAAGGTTTAATATCTGGAGAGAGTAAAATAGAGAATCTCTGGACTGGGAAGTACCAAGAAAAGTTGAAAATATAAGGAGGGTGTCATACTGAAAACAGAGGGATTGAATAGATATTTATACACTAACTGTTGAAATTTCCAGTCATCCTCCCCTTTTTTGACACAGAATTCTGGCAACCAGATTTGGTTTTCAAGTGAAAGATTGTAAGAGTGTTTCCTAAGGATTCTGACCATAATCCGCTTTGAGCAGATTACCCTAGAGTTAATCCAAAATCGATGCATCCATCCATGTGCATGGAGTTTCCAAATGACTTTTTAAAATAGCTTGCTCCTAAGTATGAGCAGATAGCAAAGATCTCCAGATAGCTAAGGAAAGACTATATGTGAAAGACAAAAACCAAAAGAAACAAAAATGTGTCTTCAAGGAAACAGAGATTAATTAAAGGGAAGAAAATAAAAACAAATTAAACAAAATGAAACCCATCATTATCCTAAGACAGATCTGAATAAATATTGCATCCACACAGTAAGACAAAATGCTACAAAATATTCTGAGAAAAAAACCAAAAATACTTTCCTGGAAATTAAGAATCAATATCAGCATGGTATATTAATATATCTCAATAAAACTGCTGGGGGTGGGGGGAGAGACCATAGAACTGAATAACTATGTAATATAGTTAATAATAAATTTATAATAATAATGGTTCATACTTTGTTAAGAAAAGTTATCAATATAGCAAATAACATAGAAGAATAAAAAGTTAAAATCTCATAATTTTGCCGTACCAGTTTCCATGTTTATATAAAATTATAGACACATAAATTGTTAAAATTAACTTTAATTAATATATGTATGTGAGCATGAAATAGATATTTAAATTAAAATATTCATTTTTATATCTTACAATTTCGTTTATTTGTTCAATCCATATTTTCTCTACTTCTAAATTATTTCCTTAGATTTTACTAAGCATTATGAATAAATAAACTTGGATAATAAAATTACTGTGAAAACAAAAAAAAAAAGAGAATCAATATAAAAAATAAGAGCATTAAGAGATGAAATTGAAGACATTTTTCAAACATGCAACAAAGAGGACAAAGATATGAAAAGCAGGTAAGAAGAAATATGAACAATTGAGAACCAGTTACAAGGTCCAACATCCAAACATCAGGAGTTTCACAAAGAGAAGGCAGAGAAAACAGAAAGGAGGATAATATTAGAACTGATTCAAGAAGATTTCCCAGAAGTAAAGGACATGATATTCCAGATTAAAAGGGTCTCCTGAGTGACTAGCACAATGGAATTAAAATAGACCCAAAACAGGGCACAGGTTTATTAAATGTCAGAATATTGGAGACAAAGATAAGATCCTATAATCTTCCAGAGGAAACAAAGGATTTAATAATAAGGATCAAGAATCAGGATGGCCTTGGATTTCTTAATAGCACTGTTAGAATTTAGAAAACACTGGAAAAATACCCTCAAATTTCTAAAGAAAGTTCCCCAATCTAGAATCCTAAATTGAGTCAGTTAAGTGGGTCAAGAATATAATGATATTTTCAGGTATGCAAGATCTTGAAAGTTTTTTTCTTCCATGTTTCCTTCTTGAGAAAGCTATGGAAAGATATGCCATACAAAAATGAATGAGTAAACCAAAAAGTGGACAATTTAAGACCAGGAAAATGGTTATGCCCTGTGCCAGTTTGTATATTTATGTCCCCCAGAAAAAGCCATATTCTTTAATGCATTCTTGTGGGGGCAGACGTGTTAGTGTGGCTTGGGTTGCAACCTACTGTTTCAGTGTCCATGGAGATGTGACCCACCCAACTGTAGGTGATAACTCTGGATAATTTCCATGGAGGTGTGGCCCCGCCCATTCAGCGTGGGCCTTGTTTAGTTTACTGGAGTACTATAAAAGCTCAGACAGAAGGAGCTCATAGCTAGCTGGAGCTGAGACAGACATTTTGAAGATGGCCCTTGGAAGCTGATGCAGACATTTTGGAGAATGCCAGTTTGGAACACAACCTGGAGTGAGCAGATGCCAGCCACGTGCCTTCCCAGCTAACAGAGGTTTTCCAGATGCCAATGGCCTTTCTTCAGTGAAGGTACCCTTTGTTGATGGACACTTCACGGCATTAAGACTGTAACTGTGTAATCAAATAAACCCCCTTTTATAAAAGCCAATCCATTTCTGGTGTTTTGCATTCTGGCAGCATTAGCAAACTAGAACATGTCCACACAAGAGAAATATAAGGAATTCCAGAATGATGGTAAAAAAAAAAAAAAAAAAAAAAAGACATCTAAATTCTAAAGCTGCTCACTGGATATAGGCAGCAGCTCATCCAGAAGTCTCCTGGATATATTTTTACATTAAATTGAACACATTGAGAGCAAGTGGGCAATACTTAAAATGTGTGTTGTTAAATTAGTGGTACGTACGTGGAAAACCAACCTCCTCCCCCCCCAAAAAAAAGATGATTATTACTTCCAGGAAAGACAAAAAAAGATTATCTAGAAAAGGAAAAATTAATCATAATGAATAAGAAATGGTTTGATTGTAAATATTGTTTATAAAGTTATAACAGCATAAGGATGGACTATGGATTGAAAATTCAGTGCCATGTAACTATACTGGGCAGAGGGAGAGAGAATATGCTGTGGAGGCAGATGTAGGGCAGGGTGTAAAGGAGAACCAAGTCCTCATCTTTCCACATTAGAAGTCAATAAAAAAGGCTGAAAATGGAAAAATTATTAAGTAACGTTCTAAGCATGTTATATAGAGATAGGGAGGAAATATCACCACTAAATGAGTTCAAAATGATTGTCTCTATGAACTGGAAAATAGGAAGAAGGAGGGAGACAGGGGACCATGCTTTCCACAACAAGCCTTGTCTCACTTTTGGACTTTTTGAACTGGGTTTGTGCATAACTTTGATAACAATCAAAATTAGATTAAAATTTTAAAGAATGAATAAAAATCAGTTTGCACTCACATTAACATTGGCATTACCCTAACCTCTATGTAAGACAGTAGAACGTCCTATACATTATCAAAGGTGTCTTGGGGGAAAGTGGGAGTTCCTCAGCTTGCAGAGGAGCAGCAGTGCCCTAACACATTTGTTCACTTTCATTAGATTGCCAAGTAAGCCTAAGTAAACAGATATAGGGATCATATCATTTACTTTTAACTAACTCCCACAAAATGACACAGTGCCTTTAGAAGATTCTTGTGAAGAACTTGAATAGTATAATTTATTGACTCTAAGATGTGTTGTTTTTTTCCCTACATTTTAACATTTCTGAAATCAGAATACATTTTTTTTAAATTCAGTTTTATTGAGATATATTCACATACCATATAATTATCCATGGTGTACAATCAACTGTTCACAGCACCATCATACAGTTGTACATTCATCACTGCAATCAATTTTTGAACATTTTCCTTACACCAAAAAGAATAAAAAGAAGAAAAAATAAAAGTAAAAAAGAACACCTAAATGATTCCTCTCCTCCATCCCATCCTATTTTTCATTTAGTTTTTGTCCCCATTTTTCTACTCATCCATTCATACACTGGATAAAGGGAGAGCAATCCATGAGGTTTTCACAATCACACTGTCAGCCCTTGTAGGCTACATTGTTATACAATTGTCCTCAAGAGTCCAGGCTACTGGGTTGAAGTTTGATAGATTCAGGTATTTACTTCTAGCTATTCCAATACATTATAACCTAAAAAGTGTTATCTATATAGTGCGTAAGATCGTCCACTCCATTTGGAATCTCTCAGCCACTGAAACATTATTTTGTCAGAATAAATTTTCAGTCAATAGAATTCTGTATTTAATTAACAACATGCTTCTTTTTCAGTATACATAAAACAACTGATGCCATCTTAGATTTGATTAAAAAGCAGAAGTACAAACACAGGTGACAACAGTCATGCTGGCAGTTCTACTCTCCTATGAGCCCCTAATCAACCACCTCACTACCTGTGATGAGTTCTGATGTAATAAGAACCGGCAAGAAACCAGCCCAAAGTAACAACTCCCAATAAGAGACCTTGATATGTGAAAGTACTTCCATTACTTTTATTGAGAGACTCTCCCCAAAGTGTACAATGTGTCTCAAGAGATTAGCTAATGATGGTATGGAACCATCATGTCTAGGAAGATCTTTAAACACTAAACTTACAAAAAATTAATACACTTTGTAAACTTTTTCTCTCAGTGATGGTTGAAGTCATTTGTCTTGAACAGGCCCTTTACAAAATTTCATTCCACTTAATGATAGTAATAGTGATCTCTTCTGGTGATTCTTCATATTGTACCACAGAAGCATGTTTAAATATTTTTATTAAGATACACAATCAAAAAAGTTGGAGACTGCTGACCTGGATAATCCTGCCACCCTCTTCTAGTCACAGACTTTCTCCAAATGTTGCAACAAATAATCAGTTAGGTTTCTGCTTACTAAAATTACAATTGCAGTCCCACACTGCCTCTCTACAATAACATGTAGATCACCTAGATTGGGGATTGATGTGCTGCTGAAACATTGAGACACAATTATACCCATGGCTCTTCCCATCCATTTTCCTAAATTATCTCTTCAAGGATATGCTCACCTCCACTCCTTGAAAATTCTGTATGTCCCCCACAAATAGCTTATATTGAGTGGTGTGATTCTGCCTCTGACCTTGGGGGGCCTTGCTTTTGAATTCACTCCTCATTCATATGCTGCACAGGAGAGCATTGGCCCTTGTGGAGCTTAGAGGAAAGGGCACTGGCTTTGGAAACAATTATGCCTTGCTTCAAATCTGTGTTCCAGCACTTACTATCCAGGATACCTCACCCTCTCTGTTTCTAATTTTAAAGTGGGGGAAAATAGTGCCTACCCTGTAAGTGGTACAGAATGTACTGACCTTGACATAGGATGGACACTTAAAATTATAGCTTTAAAATATAATTTTGCTGTAATTTATCCACTTCTTAATATGCTCATTATGGAGAATTTGGAGAACTTGAAAAGGTAAATGTAACAAAGGAAAATTTTTAAAATCTATCAACTCATTTTGCATTCATATATGGATGCCATAAGCAAATTTGATGCATTCTTTTTCTTTTTTCTTATGCATGTGTTGAAATCATACATGTATATATTTTTATAGCTTTATACTTAAAATAATATTATATTTAAGTATTTCACTATATGTCTCTATTCTGTGTAACAACTAATGTAAAATTTAGTGGCTTGTCTGGTATATGATATAGGTGATACATCAAGTCACGAGGGTAAAAATAGCCTTTTTAACAAATGGCAATGGGAAAGATATGAACTTAGACTCATTTCATACCATAGACACCAAACTCCAAATGGACCACAGATCTAAATGATAAAACAAAACTAAGCAAAAAAACTCTACAGACAGAAGATAAGATGTGTGAAGAAATCTTGAACTCTTTTTAGTTTAGTAGGTTTATTGTCATGGTATGGGCAAGGTAATCCCCAAACTATTTTAGATGCAATATAGTATTGAGTAAGTATGTAAATGTGTTGATGTTGAGAGCCAGTGTTCTCACTGTGGAGGAAGGAACAGAAAATCATTGACTGGGGGAAGGCAAAAACCGAACCCTTTGGGGATGGATTAGAAGTGGAGATAGTATGAATTCATAATTTAAAAATATGTATATGTATGTCCATATTCAGGCATATATATGTATATGTATATTTGTATATATGTATGCATATCTACATACATATATTTCCTTGCTCTGTCCATTTAAAGAGCCAAGAAACAAAGATACTGCAGTAGCAATGAACATACCTAGTGCGCAGATTGTTATCACTAATACAGTTCCCTGTATCTTAACCACTAATACAGGGATCTTCAGGGATATGGTTGATCCCAGGGCTGGGATAGGATAGATGTAAGATGTGCACACCTGTAATATCTTGTTATGTCACAAGCAAGAAAGTTTTTAAGCATAACAAGGAAAGAGAGAGAGAGAAAGCAAGCAAAAAAGACAGGAAGGGAGAGGAGGGAGCAGAAGGAGGGAAGGGGGGCAGCAGGGAGATTGTAAGTGTAAGTTAAAGGAAAAGTCAGTTTGAAGGGGCTCCCAATGGCCAAATATGAGACAATTTTAGCATCAAAATTATTAAGTACAATACTGAATTGTAAATCATTGAAAAATAGATATTTATGAATTCATACTAAAAATAAATTCGATTAACAAATAAATAAACGGTATGGCAGTTCTCTTGCTTCAAATAGAATGCCAAAGACTAAATGGTAAATGTATAGGGAGTGCCAGAGTTATATAATCACATCACAAAAGGCAGGATTTCAATTATGTACCCGTGTGTAAGAAAAAAGACTATGTCAAAATTGTTTGCAATATACATACACACATATTTGTGTATGTAAAGGATTGATAGTTTTTTCCCCTTTATATTCAATTTACCCTTCTATGTTTTCTAAATACTCCATAATAAGCATAAGAAACAAGATTTTGCAACCATTATGGTCAAAATTGGATCAGGTGAGGATCCTCAACAGATGCTAAATCTAGGGAGAAACTTTGGTAAGAAACAGGATATTTGCATAGTCAAAGTGTTTCCCCACAGACTGCTTATTAGTTTCAAGGGAGAAAACAAAAACAGTAATTATACAGTGGAGAAATCAGCAACATCTTTACTGAAACATCAAAACTAACATTACCTGTGAAGGACATTTGGACAAAATGTGTCACCAGATGTAGTGCATTGAGAAGGATACAACATCACCAAGGCAGTATTCTAGCCAAGAATGTATAACCTGAATCTAATCATGAGAAAACATAAGACAAGCACAAAATGAAGAACTTCCTATGAAAAAAAAGAGGGGAGATTCTATGAAAAGTAACTTCTAAAATGTCAATTGCCATAAAAGACAAAAGAAAAGTTTCCTGGAACATGGGACTTTCAGTGCTAAAATTGGAAAGTCCCAGGCAAACCTGAAGGGTTGGTCATCGGACATGATGACACGATGCAATACCTGAGAACAGACCAATTCTGCACTGTGGGGAGAAAATGCTGTAAAGAAAATTATTGTATTGACTGAAAAAGTTGGAAAAAGGATAGTAGGTTAATAAATGTACAATTATGAATTTGATAACTGCACTGCATTTGTGTAAGACAATATTCTTATTCTTGGAAAATTCACACTGAAGTATTTAGAGGCAAATGGCTTTAATATATGCAACATACTCTCAAATAGTTCAGGAAATTATTTTACACACCCAGTGCTCAAGAGGTCTATAAATAAGAGAACAAATAAAGCAAATGAGGTAAAATCTTAATAGATAAATTAAGAGGTGTATGAGCATTTCTTGTACTATTTTTTTATTGCAAATTACTGTAAGTTTTTGCAAATTACTTCACACACAATAAGATGTGTGAAGAAATCTTGAACTCTTTTTTAGAGTTTAGAAAAGATGTACTGTAGAATAGGTCTGGTCACAAGCACAGTGGCATATAGGTCACATGTCAAATCACATGCATTTAGTATTTAGTATTTTAATTCTTTGCCAGTCATAGTTGTAGCATTTTTTCTTGTTTTCTAGTTTCCTATTTCAAATTTTGTTATTTTTCCTTTTCATGAAGATGTTTAATGTTTACATTATCAAATCTTTCATATTCCATTAGTTTTCTCTTCCTTGGCTGTCTTTGTTGTGTCATCATCATTACTGTTGTTATAGCTACACAGGTTAATAAGAAATAACTGGTGCTTTGAAGTCAAATCCCAGTCTTGTAACAAAGAAGCCATATGATTTTCAGAACAAGTCTCCTAAACTGTCTGAGCCTTTTTTTTCTATTTGTTAAAAACAAAGGGGGTAGAGGATAAAGTTCCCGTGTCATTGAACCTAAGATGCACGTACTATCACACTTTAGCATCTCTGAAATTCGGGTGCATCTTACAATTGATGGCATCTTGTGTTAGACAAAATGGGGTACTTATCTCATAGGGGATACATGAAATAAGTGAAATAAGTGTATTTATAAAATAAATTAGGATTATATGAAATAATATATGTAAATTACCCAGAACTCAGTAGGCTTTCTCTAATGTGGCTGTTTGGTTGCCATTTTAATAATGAGTTTTGGGTCTCTGAATAAATCTGAGAATGGAATTTCCTAATTGGAGAAAGGTTTAAAGATAATAATAGTAAAGAGATCTACAAATACAAAGCACTGGATTCTTCAGTCCTCAAAGTAGCTTTGTCTTTAGTTCCACTAACAATATTTTGTTACTTTATGCTCCTCCTTCCAATTTTCTTCATCTCCCTTTTAAATTTCAGCACATTGAGACCCTTCTGAAAGATACTTTCTCCATTTCCTCCTCATTGAAATCCTTTACGGAATTTTTACATGTTAAGGCTTTTACTTTTTAGGACACCCATCCTTTTAAGCTATCTTCTAATAGCAGCCCCAGTCATGAATTAATAGTATTTTTTAAGAAAAATATGAAATATTTTCATTGATATAGTAATACAGGAAAGAACTTAAAAATACTTAGATAAAAGGATAGAATTTATAATAATATCTGTTCTTTTAATTTCCATTATTTTTTTCTTATACTACATGTGCCAAAAATACTAATACTGTAAAGAAAAAAGTCTTCTTAAAATCTAGTGCACGTGTTCATGAGGTGTTACAGAAAGACAGGTTTTATGAAATGAGAAAGGGTGGTACCTTTTTTGAAGTGAAGAGCTCTTTCATGAAGGCAGGAGAACAAGTTCTACGGGTTTGGATATAGCCCCTGGCATGCAGAGGCAACGTCAAAGAACTACAGGGTTTGAGGGTTATAATCATAACTTGCTTACTCCAAACTACAGGAGAAAGGCCTGACATTACTTTCTTAACCTGAGACATGTACCATTTCAAAATGGTAATTTATTATTGTCCTTATGTGTTTCAGAATGAGTCAAAATAGATATTATGAGAGCTTATAAAATCTCACAAACAAGTAAACATAATCTGATAACATGGACCATGTGCCCAATAAAAGTAAAAGAGTCTCTGAGAATTACAAAAATAACTCTAAAACAGACAGAAAACTTAAGTGCTTTAGCAGAGGCATATGCCATGAACTGTGGGAGTGATGATACAGGAGGTTGCATTTGATTTGAATAATCAGGGGAGGCTTCAAAAGGAGGTGCAGTGAAATATGCCTGAGATTTGTAAAGGTAGTGTTGATGAGGAACACAATAAGCAAGATTTGCAAGTATTTGTATAGGGCAGAATAATGGTGCAAGAGCTAAATGCAATTTGCCATGCTGCTGGGACGCCAATGATGAATAGAAAGGCTTAATGGGACATAAAATGCCATCTCTCATTGAAATGAACCAAACAAAATCAACCACCTAGGATTAGTTCTCATTTTGAGAGTGACTATAAGTCTAGTTACATATTGACCGTTTCCATGGTTATCTTTACTCAGAGCTTCTAGAACTTGCTGGTATCTTCTGTGCTGCAACCTGGGGTCGACGGGAAAGAAAGAGAAGAAATATTACAGAGCCAGGTCTCCCCACCTTGGAAAGCCATTGGAGCTCAGTTATAAGAATTGTAAGGAACAAAATAAAAGCCCCATCTCTGTATAGGAGTAAGGTTGGCACACTTGATATGCCAAGAAACGTCAGAGAACAATCTTAGTCTCTTTATTTTTCCTTGAATTTTTTCTTCTTATATATTTTATATATTTATATATTTACATATTTCTTTTCCCCCATATACATGTTTTATCTTAAGTAGGGTATGGTTAATCCTACAGATCTCAGCTAAACTAAAACATTGCTGATGAAACATTCTAACCTCTGCCTGTTTACTGCTATCCCAAACATAGTGTCTGTGACAAGGTTGGGATCTGTTAAGAAAGAGAAAGCTGGAGGACATCCAACAAAATAATTTCTTGTTAAGCACTTCTAGCAAGCAATTGACTCAGGCCTCCACCCTACAACATAAGTAGACTCTGTGCTCAAAGTGACCACCTGCGACACCCTAATGAAGTCCAGTCAGTCACTGGGTTTGCACGATTCCTGTGGTGGCACACTATAACATATAACATATAACTATAACAGTGGTACCTTATTCTGAAGACAGTATCAGCAGAGAATGAACTCACAGAAAGACCAAAGGAAGTTGGACGTCATTGAAAACCCCAAGTATCCAAGTAAAAGAAGAAGAATGTGAAACGGGAACTTCCTCTGTCATCTCCTTGGCACTGATCTAAAAGTGGTTGACTGTGCCTCTATGAGGATTTCTTCTTTTGCCTCTATGATAATTTCTTCTACCACAAGGCAGGGCTACAGGAGTGGGGGGGTTCTTAGATAAATTAGTGGATCTTAAAGCCAAAAAGGATGGTTGGAAGAAAGATCAGATTTCAAGATAGGTTCTCATATAAAATATCTGTTAATAGATGGATAGAACAGAAGAGGCCTGTAGTGGGGGAAGCATAGATTTTAGAATCAGAAAGTCTGCTTGAAATTCCTCAGCTACCGCACTGAGCCATATCACTCTGGCTTAACTTCTCTGAGTTTCACTGGAAAATGGAGTATGGGTAGGGCAAGATGTTAATAATACTGTTTTTAACATAACAGTCTCAAGAATTAAATGTGATAACATATCTGAAAGTGCCTCCCAGGCCAGTGAATCTCAAACTTTAATGTGTATAGGAATCACATTAGGATAGCGTTAAAATGCAGATTCAGATTCATTAGGTCTGAGGTGGAGTCTGAGAATCTGCATTTCTAACAAGTACCCAAGTAATGCTCGATTCTGCTGGCACATAGAACACATTTTGAATAGCATGATGGCAGTAAAGTGCCACACGGTAACTGACTAGTATCAGCACATTGTAACAAGTTTCCAGGGCAGGATATTCCTTAATATTTAAATTTTCATTTTTTCCACTCCTTCACAGACTCCTACCCCACTGCTCGTACCAACCTGCACATCTAGTGATGATAAAAATGCTCACCTAACATACTGAACTCTGCTTAAAAAGATTGAAAAGCAGTCTTAGAGACAATGGCTTTGTCTCATTAGGCTTTTGGGTGCAATGATTTCACAATTTTCTCTGGTGCACCAAATATTTGGGAGTTGTGATTGGGCAGAAAAGCTGAAAAAGATTGGCTTGATGAATTGTGAGAGAGATTTTGAGAAGGTTTTATAAAGAGGATCCCCTGGACACCATTACATAATGTTTGTATATTGTGTAAATTTGTATAATTTGCACACTTGCGAATATTTTATATTTTACCATTTCCAGGGCACTTGCACATGCATCATCTCATGTATTCTTTACAACAATGTGGGCTGGGCAGGTATCATTAGCCCCATTGTGCAGGTGATGAAACGAACACAGAGAGATGAAGCGAGTTGCTCAAGGTCACATTCATACAGTGGCTACAACACCAGGACAAAATCCAGTTCTTCTGACTCCTACTTCAGTGCTCTTTGCTCTGTCTCCCTGTACTCAGTGCTTACTACAATGATGCCAAAAATCACTGTTTGGTTCATTGAACCCCTGTTAAGAGTAAGATTCTGATTAGTAGAATGTGAAGGGTGGCAAATATCACAGATTTGGTTACAGTAGGGTATGCCATCAGCAAAAGTCCAAAAACATAGCTATCTCTCATTTCGATCAGAGGAAATTTACTCCACCCCGAAATTTTCAGATGATTCATTTTCTTGTTCCATTTCCAGCCAAGAATGCAATGTCCTACTCCTTTTGAAATGTTTATACATAAGAGTTTAGAGCCTGGGTCTGGACGACAACTTTTAAAATATGCTTCTTACTTTTCTTCTCACTTCCTCATTAATATGTCCTTGACCACTCCATCTCATAGTGATCTCAATCTCTCTCTTTCCCCTGTTCATATTAACTTCCTTGGGCACTTGGCGCTATATACTTATATTTTGCCTTACCCTGATGATGATTCATTCAAGTGTGTGTGTGCCTTGCCAAATGAAATTGGTAATTCTCTGAGAGAAGAGCAAACATGTTCCATGCTTTGTAATTTATATCTTACACTGAATGATGAAAATGGGAAGTGGAGTTACAGAGTTAAAACTGTATCGAATTTGGAGTCTGATGATCTGGATCAACTATTCATTAGTCATGTGACCCTGAACAAGACACAAACTCTGAGCTGACTCATCTAGAAAATGAGATTAGTACCTGTCTCATAGAATTGTTGTGAAAAGTAAATGGGATGATATATGTAAAAGTATTTTGCAAACTCATAAGAGCTGTTCAAATGTGAAAAGTGTATTTATATTTTAATGAACATTAAATGGGAGGAATCTATTGGTAACATCAGACATATGCAAATTTCTTTTCTTACCAAAATACCACCTTACATTCCTATGTCCTACTATGAAAAGAAATATATTCACATGGAAATATTAGTGAAAGTTGCTTGTGTAAAAGTGGGAAAGATGAACAAGCTATGATTCAATGAAAGCTGAAATAATCCAAATGCCAAAATGTTCATTAAGAGCTGTCAACACTGTGGTTTCATGAAGCTTGGAGTTAAGTTATGGCCTAGGGAATTACCTTTTACGTTTTCAATATTTCCACGGATGCTGTGGGCTCTGCAGGAGCTGGGTTTCCCACACATGATGCTGGTGCAGTCTGCAACCATCCCTCTGTTCATGAATAACAAAGATGTGACTGCAGCAGCAGTCACAGGGAGTGGCGAAACTCTTGCTTTTGTCATCCCCTTCCTGGAGATCCTCCTGAGAATGGAAGAGAAGTTAAGAAAAAGGTGGCTGCTATAATCATCACCACACCCTCCAAAGAACTGCTTCAAATCAACAAGGTCCAGTTGCACTTCACGAAGCAATTTGCGCAGTTTAGCCAGATTCTTTGGATCAGAGGCAGGAATTTTAGAGAAGATGTTGAGAGGTTTAAGGAGGAAGGTGGAAACATCACTGTGGCAACTCCAGCTGCTTGGAGGACATGTTCTGAAGGAAGGCTGAAGGGCTGGATTTGGCCAGCTGTGTGAAATCCCTTGATGTCCTTGTGCTGGATGAAGCAGACAGACTTTTTGGACTTGGGATTTGAGGCAGGTATAAGCACCATTCTGGAGCTATTGCCAAAGCAAATGAGAACAGGCCTTTTCTCTGCCACTCAGATGCATGAAGTGAAGAACTTGGTGAGAGCAGGCCTCCAGAATCCTGTCCTGATCTCAGTGAAGGACAATGGCATGGCAGTCAGCAGCACCCAGAAAACCCCATCCTTCCTGGGGAACTACTATATGGTATGCAAGGCAGATGAGAAATTTAATCAACTGGTACATTTTTTCTCAATCATAAGCAGGAAAAGCATCTGGTATTCTTCAGGCACTTTCTGGCCTGCGTGTGAACCTGCGCCTGTGTGGAATACTACAGTAGGGCTCCAGAGGCCCTGGTGAGGAACGTGAAGATAATGTGCATCCATGGAAAGACAAAATATAAATGAAATAAGATCTTCATGGAGTTCTGCCATTTGCAAAACAGAATTTTAGTGTTCACTGGTGTGATGTCCTGAGGGGTAGATATTCCTGAAGTTAACTGGGTTTTGCAATACGACCCTCCCAGCAGTGCAAGTACCTTCGTGCATCGCTGTGGCCACATAGCCCACATCGGCCACAGCAGCAGTGCCCTGGTGTTCCTCCTTCCAAAGAAAAAGTCATACATCAGTTTCCTTGCAATTAACCAGAAATGCCCTCTGCAGGAAATGAAACTACAGAGAAACGCAGTTGATCTACTTCCAAAGCTGAAGTCCTCAGCCCTGGCAGACAGAGCTGTGTTTGAAAAGGGAATGAAAACTTTTGTGTCGTATGTCCAGGCCTATGCAAAGCATGAATGCAGCCTCATCTTCAGATTAAAGTCCTCGATTTTGCTAGTCTTGCTCAAGGTTTTGCCCTGCTAAGGATGCCCAAGATGCCAGAACTGAGAGGAAAACAGTTTCCAGATTTTGTGCCTCTGTATGTTAATAAGAACACTATTCCATTTAAAGATAAAATTAGAGAAAAGCAGAGGCAGAAACGACTGGAGCAACAAAGAAAAGAGAAAACAGAAAATGAAAGGAGAAGAAAATTCATCAGAAACAAAGCTTGGTCAAAGCAGAAGGCCAAAAAGGAAAAGAAGAAAAAAATAAATAAAAAACGGAAAATGGAGGAGGGTTCTGATATTGAAGATGAGGACATGGAAGAACTTCTTACGACACAAGACTCTTTAAAAAGTTTTAAAAAGGCAAAATTACTGAAGAAGAATTTGAAAACAGATTGTTGACAAGCAGCAAAAGAAAACTCAAGACAGTTAGAGATCTCAGATTTGGAAGATGACTGCCGATTCCAGTGTCTCAGATGTGCCACAGCAGAGAAAAGAGAAGGGAACAGAGTGAGGAAATAAGATGAGAAATTCCCAGACTTGGTGGACAGCTCACATTTGTTTTCATTGCAAATCAAACCTTCAGTAGAAGTCTATGAAGAACCACGTTTCCGAAAGCTACCCTTTCAGACCTGGGAGAAATGAGAGGATAATTGGTCTTGAAGAAGTATAACAGAAAATATATAAAATTATATGGGTGTAAATAATAGATGACAATATTTATTTTGATGGGTCCTCTATATATAATTAAAAATCTCATTTATCTGTGGATATTTTATACTTATTTTAAAATATAAAGCTACTAAAATATATTTTAAAAATTCTTAGTATTTTTGCAGAAATACTGAGTAGAATAGCATAACTACCAAAACCTGTAGAGGGAAGAAAATGATTCACTCCCTAGAATGAGGATTCTAGCACAATCAGAACACATATGCTTACCAGATCATCTGAAAGCAATTCTAAGCATTCAAAGCCACCCTTCCATTCTGACTTATTCATTTCCATTACCACATTAAAATTGTTCACATTTGTGGACTTGAGGCCATTCTGTAGCATTCTTTCTCATCATACACATAATGACAGCTGCCACATATTGAATAGATATCAGATCTGTACTGGTAATCTTTATTATCTATAATCTTCAAATAAATCTTGTAAGAAGGTTATTTTTGTTCCAATGTTATAGAATCCAAGTCCCTGAGAATCTAACTCAACTGCTTTAAAGTACTTCTGTGGGTCAGGAAAGGTCAGGATTTAAAGTGGGTCTCTCTGATATGCAGCCCCTGCTCTTATCATTAGGAAACAATGATAATGTCTAAGGCTTGTGTTTTTTTTCCTTAAGAAACTTTTTCCTTTAATTACATGAAGTATTTAAAAAAAAGTTTTCAATCATTTGAATCTAACTTTCAAGTGAAATCATGAAAATATTCAACATCCTCCAGACAAATGCTTTTTGAATTAAATTGAAAATATTACATAACATATAAATAAGGGCAGGAAAAAAGACTGTACAACATGATGAATTGAGTAATAATGTTATTCACATGTAATTAGAAACGTTCTTATTTTAGGAGAAGAGAATAGTTTATTAAAAACAAAAAACAAACACAAAAACCAAATAGGTTATGAAATAAAAGCCCCAATTTCCTGTCATTGCTCTATAACTCACTTCCTTGTCATTTTGGGTAATTCCCTTCTCCTCTAGACCTCAGTTTCCCCATTTTTCAGATGAGAATGTTGTATGAAATGCCAGTCACTTCCATGTGGCTGACTGTTCTATGGTGTTGGCTCTTCTAGCTTTATCCCCCATCTTTTCACTCCCTTGTCCCCATCATTTTTTTCCTTTTCTTCCAATCTATCCTTACTTTGGGATTCATATCTTGCTCAGGCATACTTTTTATCAGTGTCCCATGATTAATTATTTTAATAACCCCTTCATAATTTTAGTTATATCAAAACAGTACCACTATATTTTGAACTTAAGATTGTTCTCTAAAGTGATTCAGGTGAAACTTTACCCCTGTCCTAACTAATACTTCCCATGGATTCACAAGTTTAGAAGGCAATTCTTTATGTCTAATACATGTGAAACAATGCATATCTTTAAGAAAATGTGTACCCATATACAACTAAAATCTTATGTATTATTAGTTATAAGCAAATCGCTCTTTGGGAAAACCAAATTTTCCAAAAGACTCCACAAGAAAACCTGTCTTCATAAATGAAAAGACAGCAGTAAAGACGAACTGATGAGGGAGCGTCCATCTGACAAGGGAGACAGCAAACTTGACTACCTCACTCTCCACCTACATTTCTCCTTAACACGTGTCCAACTCCCCAGGTCTACCCAACACTCCATTCCAGAACTGCTTCTACCACCATCTGGCTCTACCTTTCTGAGCCCTTTGTCTATGCTGACCTATATGTGGACAGATTCCCTTTCACCAAGTTGACACTTTGTTGAAAATACAGGACAAAGACAAACCAAACACAAAAGAAAAAAAGAAAATATTACGTGTTTTAATGTGACTTAAAATAGCATAGATTCTTTAGTTGTGCCACAGTCCATAGTTCCCTTGATGAAGAAGATACTTTTCTATCTGAACTCCACATTCTTCTTTTGGATATCAGGACACCCTAAACTGCTGGCAGATTTCCATTTCACCACTCCAAGAGGTTATTCTGGCTCTGGATTGGATGCTGTAATGGTTGACTACAGTGCTTATACTTGTCATTGTAAGGGTTACTTTCTACTCCTTTGCATGATACTATGGTTGTTTGTACTTGTTATTGTAATGGTTACTTTCCAACATGATAGTATAGTTGTTCATATTGTAATGATATCAGCTCCATCTCCCTTTGCTTGAATCCATAAAAACCTTAAACTCTTTAGACTCAGTGGGACAAATTTAATATTTTTCTTAGTCCTGTTTCCTTTCTTAGTGGCTGTACTGGTTTGTATATATTATGTCCCCCAGAAAAAGCCATATTCTTTGATGCAGTTTTGTGGGGCAGACGTTTTAGTGTTGATTAGATTTGCATGGAAATGCGCCCCACCCAACTGTAGGTGATAACTCTGATGAGACATTTCCATGGAGGCATGGCCCCACCCATTCAGGGTGGGTCTTGATCAGCGGAGCCATATAAATGAGCTGATGGGCCGAGGGAACTCATTGCAGCTGAGAGTGAACTTTTGAAGAGGAGCTACAGCCAAGAGGGACACTTTGAAGAAAGCACAGGAGCTGCAGATGAAAGACAGTTTGAAGATGGCCGTTGAAAGCAGACTCTTGCTCCGGAGAAGCTGAGAGAGGACAAATACCCCAAGTGCAACTAATAGTGACATTTTTGAGGAACTGCAGCTTAGATAGGAATGTCCTGGGAGACAGCCATTTTGAAACCAGAACTTTGGAGCAGACGCCAGCCAAGTGCCTTCCCAGCTAACAGAGGTTTTCCAGACACCATTGGCCATCCTCCAGTGAAGGTACCCGATTGCTGATGTGTTACCTTGGACACTTTATGGCCTTAAGACTGTAACTTTGTAACCAAATAAACCCCCTTTATAAAAGCCAATCCATCTCTGGTGTTTTGCATTCTGGCAGCATTAGCGAACTAGAACAGTGGCCATGAAATAAAACCCTTTCTTTCCCTGAAGCATCGGTGTCACTATATTAATTTCAGTGTGCATCGGGCAGTGAACCTGCGGTTTTCTTCAACAGCTCCTGGGCAGCACGTAGTTGAACAAGACTTGGTTTTCTCTCTCTAGCTTCTTGGTTATATGGGGGAGCAAATACACTTGGAAATCAGACTGAACTGAGTTGCAGTCCTAGATCTACCACTTATCTGGCTATGTGGCATGAATAAGTGACTTAGCAGTTCTAAGCCTCAGTTAATTACATGAAAAATGGGGGAACAATAGCTACATTCAGTAGATTTTGTGAGATTTAAGTAAAATATCATGGGTAAAATGCCCAGCCTGGCATTTGGCAGAGTTCTTATCACATGTTCTTTCCACTTCTAATAATTTGTTGTTTCTACTCTTCAGGAATACTTGGGTTCTTTACTTACTCTAAACTGTATTTCTCTACCTCATGTCAGTTCCCTTAGCAAGACATACATAACAAAAACCCAACTCCAAGGAGACTTCCCGCTTTGTTCCTGTTTCTGGTCTGTGGGAAGCTGATTTGAAAGCAGAACTGATTTGGTTTATTATGAATATTTTAAACTCTTCCTGGCTTGAAAATGCAACTTTTCCTCCAAATTTCCTCTCTGATAATCTGATTCATATATTCAATAGCAATTACACCCATTCAAATATTTGCTAAGTGTTGATATTTATCAGAAGGTTAGTAATGGGAGCCTAGAGATTCATTTTATGATTCAACTTTAGTGTAGGCTTGAAACTTTCCCAGTAATATGTAACATATATTCTTTTAGAGGTTTCCAAATCACCACTTGAATCTTTGAAAAAGAACGATTGTTTCTCCTACCTTTATTTACTGTCTCCAAACCATTTCACTTTGTCCCAACTTTGCTCCAACTATTCTGAACTGAAAAATTATTTACCTTCCTATGTAAATGGAACTGCTGTTTTGTCCTGAGAGCTTGCATATATTTCCTCCCCTTTGCCTGGATCGCCACCCATGTTCCTGTCCAATGAGTTGAGCCCTTTTTCTCCTGAATACATCTATTTTTTTCCATAAAGACTTTTAACTGGATTCTATAGATCAAGTCTATCTCTGTGCAACCACAGTTGTATAAGCATTTGGTCTGTGTTTCTATGACAGCCTTTGAGATTTTGTGTCTCTCCAACAATATTTGGTTCCACCTTCACTTTAGTTTTGAGTTCCTTATGAACAAAGATGATGTTTTTCACTTCCTTAATAGTTAGCCACAAATTCACATGCAATGAATGCCTTTTGCAATGTAAAACCTCAGGACATGTGAATGTAGAGACTTTTTTCCCCCTGTTTGAATATTTGAAAGAATTGATTACACTAGGAAACCAAAGTAACAAATTTCATGTAATTAAGATCTTTGCTTTTCCTGCTTTTCACCACTGATCCTACAGCTACTTTAAAAGCTGTTACAAGAGAAAAGGAAACCCCTAACATAAAATGCTGGCATCCTGAAGGTGCTTAAGAAACATTTGCTCTGCAAAATAGTTGAATTCCTGTCACCACCAGCCCAGTCCCAAATCCCTTTTTCCTCTGAGGAATGGTGATGAGTCTTGTGAGATAATTGGCATTGATGGGTAGAACTGTGCTGATTACTGTGTTGACTATGGAGCAGAAAAACACCCTTTTGAGAGAACAGATAGGAGTAGATTTATTTTAAAAAAGAAAAGAAAGATGCTATTTCTCAAGGCTTCTGCTACATTCCTAGTCAACTGGGAAAGCCAACTTTCTGATAGATGAAATTCCTAAGAATTTGCTCCTGGAAATCCATGCAGAAGGGGCTGGAAGAGAACATCTTCAAGGTTCTGACACTGACATTTTGGTGTAAAAAAATTATAAATTTCTGTGATTTTTAATTTAATTAGGTAGGAAGAAAGGTGCAAGAGAGGGCACAGATGAGGAAAGAAAAGGGAAGAGAATGAAATAACCAAAGAATGATAGAGACAAATTGTCTTCTCTGTTAAACAAAATAATTTAAAAAAAGAAGAGAAGGGGAAAAGAAACATCTGCTTGAATGATGATTTAAGATTAAATAGACAGAAAATACATACATACATACATACCGTGTTCATTTGGCTCCACCTATAGGCAGAAAGGTTACCTTTCAAATCCTCCATCATTGAGGGCAGTTCAAGTGGTAGTTGGTTTCTAAGCGACAGTTTAAACTGTGGAGCAGAGTTGAGAAAGCTACATTCTTCTAGGAAAATGTGTTCCACTCTGCCCTGAATAATGAGATGAACTGCTTAGCTTGCAATTACTCAACATTCCTGATTTTTTTTAAAAGAGCTACACTAAAGGACTTGTATTACTGAGACATAGTAATAAAAATTTAACAAGACCACACAGTCTAGAGGCCAAATAAAAACACAATTTTTGCTATGATTTCTTTGGAGTCCATTTTAAGCCAAGCAGAAAATAACCAATAACCATAAATATTTACAACAAAATAACAGGTTTATAGAATGAAGTTCTTATGAAGCCATTTTTATTAGCTAGTTTTTTTCTAATAAGATAGGATTAAAGCATTGCCATACTCTCAGTTTGATAGATGTCAAAACCAAAAAGAGATCATTGTACTAATTTGAATGCAAATGGTTGGCTGAGAGTCAGAGATCGCATTGACAAGTGGCTGAAGATTTTGCAGTTAAGAAACCATCCCCTTGGAATTGCATGGGAATACCTAAAATGTCTTGTTGGCGTTTCTAACTCTGAAAATTATAGTGATACATCAAAGTTCACATAAATTGCATCAGTTCCATCAACATTTCACTGATGTCCAGACACAGGGAGTAATATTTTTCTATTTTCTACTACCAACACATTTTTACCTGCACCTCTTTGTGATCCTTTTAATATTTATGTGTGAAAATTATTGAGTTTGTATCTACACTGACATCTTTGAGGGCAAGAGCCACGCCTTTTTTGCTGTCGCAAATTTTCACCAGGATGGGGCAGGATATAATCCCCTCTAAGTGTCCAGAAATGCACAATGCTTAGTATAGACACTAAACATGCTTAGCCCCCAAATAATTGTTTTTTTGGATGAATGAATTGAATTGAACAACTGATTTATACATATTATACATATCTTATACTTATATTGTATACATATGTGCAGGTACAATCTTTATTTCAGATCCTAGTAAGCTAGACACAACATTTCTAAAAGCTTATGTTTTGTGTTATATTTAGAAACTAACAAATCCTCTTTACATCAAATTTTAAAAATTTAAAAACATGTGAAGAAAGAGGGAGGAAAAGCCATCCATAAAACAAGCAATTGGAAATAATCATAGTTAATATTTTCATAGGCATACATAGAAATAGTTAAGAGCATGAATTCTTGAGAAGGAAACTTCAGGGCTTGAACACTGGTTCTTTCATTTGCTAGCTGCACAATCTCAGGTGAATCACTTACATTTTCTAATTCTGTTTCTTAATATGTAAAATATAATTACTAATAGAGTTCAAGTAAAATTTAAATGTATTGACATATGTTAGTAATTTAGTCCTATGCCAGGCATATAGTAAGTTCTCATTAAATACATTCACTTATTCAATTATACATTTATTGAATCCTTACTGTGTGCCAGCACTGTGACGGGTGCTCAAGATACAGAGATAAGCAAGACAAACAAGATCTTGGAGGTTACATTAAAATGTGATTGAGGCATGTAGTAAACAAACAAACCGACACATATTCTAATTATAGGTTGTTGTAAGTGCTACTCATGAAATAAACCAATGAGATAGAGAGTAACTGGAGAAGATAACCATCGCAAAGGAGTTTAGGAAAGATTGTGCAAGTCATTGGAAGAGAGCTGTGCAAGTCATTGGAAGAAGTGCTCCAGGTAAATGAAGATGCTTAGAGATGGGAATGTGTTTGGTTTGCTCAAGGGAAAGACAAGTGGCTAATGTGAAGAGGTAGTGAACTGGTGGTAGAGAAGTTTGAAATGATTTTGGAGAGGTAGGCAAGAGCCAGATTATTCAGGGGTGGTAGGTCCCACCTCAAGAAGTCTGGAATTTATTCTAGCATCAGTGGAAAACATTGAAGAGTATTAGGAAAGAGAATGACAAATATGATTTAATTTTAGAAAGATGATTGATTGTTCAAAAAAAGAAATTGGAGTTGAGCAAGACTGAGAGTTGGAAACCAGTTAGTTACATTTGTCCAGGCAAAAGATTGTGGTGTCTTGGACTGAAATTATGATAGTGCAAATAGAAACAAATGGATTTGGAGATAGAATCACTAGGACTTGATGATTAATCAGAAAAAAAAGAGAGGGAGGGGAAGACAGTATTTGTATATTTTAGGCTTAAGCCACAGGTAAATGTACTGTGATAGGAACAGGGGAGAAATAGGTTTGGGACATGGGAAGTTCAGAGTTCTGATTTGGACCTATTAATTTGGAGATAATTATTAGATATCCAAGAAGAAATATTTTGACTTTATATGTTGATGTAAAACTAAAATGGACTGCTGCTATGCTATGATTCACTGAATGGTAGAAAGCAGAATTTTTTCTCTGAGCAGAACTGTGAGTTGTACACTTGGTCATTTTCTTTGTGTGAAGGAAGAGTGGCTTAAGGTAAATATCTACCTAGATTCCGGATATATTTCCACATATATTCCTAGTGGAAAATTATTTGACTGTCCTGTAAAGAACAAGATTAGAAGATCCGATATAAGGAAGTAAGGGGAAAAGGTAAGTTGTGTCTCACATCAATGCCTACCAGAAATCATCTACTAAAGAGGAAGTACTTATCCTGAGGAAAAGCAGAATGATTCCTCTGACAGATGTCAGGAAACCTTTCTACTTGGTCACCCCAGTGCTTGAGTAAATAGAGTGGCCATGGTGGCAGGAATGGAAGTGGTGAATTGGATTGATTCATGTTACAAAAGATGATCTAGCAATGCCATTGCTTGCATACCCTATATACCAGTAGCAGAGATAATTGCTGAGTTTTTTTTTTTTTTAATCTTCATTTTATTGAGATATATTCATATACCACGCAGTCATACAAAACAAATCGTACTTTCGATTGTTCACAGTACCATTACATAGTTGTACATTCATCACCCAAATCAATCCCTGACACCTTCATTAGCACACACACAAAAATAACAAGAATAATAATTAGAGTGAAAAAGAGCAATTGAAGTAAAAAAGAACACTGGGTACCTTTGTCTGTTTGTTTCCTTCCCCTATTTTTCTACTCATCCATCCATAAACTAGACAAAGTGGAGTGTGGTCCTTATGGCTTTCCCAATCCCCTTGTCACCCCTCATAAGCTACATTTTTATACAACTGTCTTCGAGATTCATGGGTTCTGGGTTGTAGTTTGATAGTTTCAGGTATCCACCACCAGCTACCCCAATTCTTTAGAACCTAAAAAGGGTTGTCTAAAGTGTGCGTAAGAGTGCCCACCAGAGTGACCTCTTGGCTCCTTTTGGATTCTCTCTGCCACTGAAGCTTATTTCATTTCCTTTCACATCCCCCTTTTGGTCAAGAAGATGTTCTCCGTCCCACGATGCCAGGTCTACATTCCTCCCCGGGAGTCATATTCCATGTTGCCAGGGAGATTCACTCCCCTGGGTGTCTGATCCCACGTAGGGGAGAGGGCAGTGATTTCACCTTTCAAGTTGGCTTAGCTAGAGAGACAGGGCCACATCTGAGCAACAAAGAGGCATTCGGGAGGAGGCTCTTAGGCACAACCATAGGGAGGCCTAGCCTCTCCTTTGCAAATTGCTGAGTTTTTAATATGGTAGTCTCCCTTGAGGACCTCAGTCAAGCACTTGGTAGACATTTGATTACATCAGACTCCTTTGGAAGGAAAAGCAATTTGAATTTACTGGAGTTGATATCTCTTCTGATTATGGATTTGCCTTTCCTGTCCACAGTAATTTTCCATAAGCAACAAGAGCTCACAAAACATTGATATACAAACAGAACATTACATAAGACTAAGGGATGCATTTTATGGTAAAGGAGTTGCAACAGTGGACACATGACCAAAGTATTCACTGATCATGCCATATATTGCATCAGCTGGAGGTAGCTGGCCTAGCAGAATGATAGAACAGCCTATTAAATGCTCAGCTAGGGTGCTATCTCTGCCAGATCAGAGAATTTTTTTCCTAGGATGTTATATATGCTCTGAACCAAAGTCCAATATATGGTGTTATATCCCAAATAGTTGAAATACATAGGTCCAGAAAACAAAGCAGGGAGTGGAAATAGGATTGGTTTAATTCACACCTCATCATGACTCAGTGACTCACAATTCTAGAATTTGTGCTTTCCATACCTGCCACTTTGGTCTCTGCTAGATTAGAGGCCCCAATTCTAACTGGGGAGAGTAAGAGCTCTACCAGAAATGAAGGTATGGCTATTACCTGGTCACTTTGGTCTTCTCATGCTAGTAGACTAGCAGGAAAATTATAATTGTTTGGATATCTACCCTGATTGTAGCTTGTGACTCTGACACTTGCATATTATATCTTTAATAGAAATTATGGCTGCTTATCACCTTGAAGTCTTGACACATTAGTCTTAATGTAGAGCACAAGCATATCTAAGTGATAACAGGGACGATCTATCTCTGCATCCTTTGTACCCTTCCTCACATTCTCTTGACCTTACCTCTGCTTTCAGTCATGACTACAGTGCATCATTCTAGATGGACTGCAACTCACTTTACCCTGATAGGGTCTCACCTCAAATTCACTCCAAGCCTTGGGGCCTTTATGACAGTGGCAGGAGTGCACTTAACACATGTGCATTTCTGTGGTAACTCAACCAACAGGGGATGGAAGCCACTGGATAAGTGATTTTTCTTGATGATTCTCAACTGACAGTTCTGAGAGGCATTCAGTGTGCTTCACAGAAGGCCCCAGTGGGATCAAGCCCTGGTCGTCCCCTGTATTAAAACCAACTTGATAACAAACTCATGTTTTGCATTTTCCTCCTTCCTTGTTCATTCTCACTGGTCCTTCAAATTCCCTTCAATCAAACTCCAATTTTGTTGCCTACCTTTTCTCAGACTCTGCTTTTAACGGAACCCTGACCCAGCCAAGATTTGTGATTTTTCTCCAGCAACAGGTTATTGGTGGATAATAGGTCAAGGAACTGGCAGATGACAATGTTGAATGTCTACGTGAATACTGAAGACATCAAGAATAAATCTTAACTATATCAAGAGACAAGATAAATATTAAGATAATGGGTCCTAGAGCTAGACTGCAAAGGTTCATGTGCCAGCTTTGCCACTAAAAATCCATGAGACTTTAAAGAAGTGGCTAACTTCAATCTAGTCCTTCATTTTCAAAATGGGGATAATTAATAGTTCTCTGCCTTATTGGGTTTTGTGGAGGCTGCATTAACATATGTTAAAATGCTTAGAACAGTGTCTGTTATACAATAAGTGCTACCTGCTTTATCTGTGGAATAAGACATAAAGGCAAATATTGATATATATTTGGCTATATCAAAATTCATGAATTGTCATATCATCTCTCTTTGCTTATATTTTTCTTTTTCGCTTTCTGTTGCAAAGGTCCAGTGCTTTTTCATTTTTCTTTAATGTTTTGAAAGACAAATATTCTATTTCCATTCTTCTAGTAAATAAACTTAAATATCTGACATATGCACTTAAAATTATCCTTTTACCTAGATCCTGTGTATCTCCAGCTATATCCAACTCCCATGCTGATTTTATCTAGACGTTTACTTCCTCCTTGTCATTTAAAACTGTTTTTTAAACTAACAATACTAACATTTACTAATCTCATTTACTGATTTCTTTCTTGCTATTCCTTCTTTCAATTCAATATTTACTATTAAGTTAATTTTCTGTATTCATTATTTGCCCTTTCAATGGATCATAAACTTTATGAATCTTTTCTATATTTAAAATAGTCTTCATTTTGTGCTCACTCTTAAATAATAGGTTAGTTGGATGTGGATGTAGAATTCTGTATTCAAAGTTGTTTTATCTCAGTAGTATGATGGTATTGCTACTTTGTCTTTTTACATAAGTTTTGCTGCTGTTATTCTATTTCTCATTCCTTTGTAGTTTACTTTTATTTTCTCTGTAATGTTTCTTCTTGGAAATTAAGGTTGCTTAACTTTTGTCTTGACTACTGAGTGAGGAAGCCTTAACATTTTCATCTAGGTAAGAACTGGCTCTAGTTCCAATTTCATGATAAGAAAGAGACAGCCCCTGCTGTGGTAGTCAGTTTGCTTTACTTTTTAGGAGTGCCTCTCCAATTCTGGTCCATGATGAGTTCTCTTACTTGTTTTGAGTGTGGTTAAGAAGTTACTCATTTAAAATAATAGTAATAAATTATATTATCTTAATGGGTTCAATATGGAGGGGGAATATTTGATCATATTCTCCATCTGCCATTTTTTAACCAAAAGAAACTTCCTTACATTTCTAGTGTTCTAAAAGATTTTACCAGAAATAATAATTATATGTAACATACGTCCTTTCAGCAAAGATTGAGATGATTATATTATTGAATCCTCTGTTGTACTGATCTGAGCTATTATTACACAGTGATCCCCAAAGAGAGGTATGGGCACCTAAATGGCTATTTGCCTACTTTATGTTGAAGAATATTTTTATAGTCCCTATGGGGTGTTTCTTATTTTTTATTTGTTTTTATTTTGCTTTTCTTTGTTTTGTTTTGTTTTGTTTCCCACATCATTCTTTTTCCAAGAGCGGTCCATGTAGGTCCAGTATTAGGATTTACATAATATGAGTAGATTTCCCTTTATCTATTTTCTTTCCAACTGATTATTGGAAGAATATTTCTTTCTTAAATTAACCTCAAGTTACTGTTGATATACACAACAATTTCTGGTATTTAGTTGTCATTTATCAAGTTTTTTCTTAGGATTTTCTGACTTCTAGTAGGTCGTTTGTCTCTTTATAGAGAATTATATTGCTGGAAAATTTGGAGTTAGTTATTATATTCCAACTGAGTAACACAATTTTTTGTTTGTTTTTGGGTTTTTATTATAAAAATGAACTACAATAATGTCCTTGGAATGGTCTGCAACTGTTGATCTAGGGGTCACTATATTTTGCTGTGGGTGCAATTCACTTCTGTCCCTGAAAATATTACATTTCTGTGTCTACGCCTGAAATAAATGTGGAAATTACAGTATTAATTGGGGACCTAGGATTTTGACCTGACCCTAGCCACCTCATAAAGGTTTGTAATAACGTCTTTATAGTATAGAAATTACTTTATTACTTTTATTAAGCAAAAGATCACTATCTCTGAGGGAGACATGGGCAGGGGACAGGTGTTGGAATCACATACCACTTTCCTGCTTGGCTTTGTTATCTTGTTTCTTAGTGCTGTTTTTACTGCTAGCAATATTAATGTTCAATACCAAAAGCACAGCAGAACTGAAACAAAAAAAATTTTTTCTCTGTTTTTGAAAATTTCTGTTTTGATCTTACTATGATAAATATATGCACACAAACATATGCCTATGTCATAAAAATAAGCATTTTTGTTTTCCTTTTGATATATATTTCTTTTGCAATGCCTGTCTCTGGTATATTTTAAAAGATTTCAATAACTAGCTAAGAGCTTGTTTAAGTGATTTTTAAAGACACCTTCTAAAATAGGTATAATTTAATAAATTACTTTTCAGTTAGTAAAGAAAGAATGCCCCATCTCCTGTCTTTCTTTTTTAAACACTTTTAAAATTGTAAGTAGTATAATATGACACTGGAAGAGTTGTTTATCTACTAAAGTTACCCATGAGTTTTCATACTGCAAGAACAACCATTATAATCTAATGGTCACAGAATCTGCGGATATGCATGTGGGAAGGTGTTTTCTGTCTGTGGGCTTCTATTTCTCTTGTGTAAGCTGGGTCTATTTTCTACTCATGGTTCCTTACCACAAAATAGGGAAGAAAAGTGAGATAATGTCTGTAAATGTATTGAATGTCTGGAACTTACTGTTTAATAAGTATAGAAAGTATTACCATGAAGGTAAAATAAATTCATTTATTTTTTAATCAAGGATGCAAGAGAATCAGAAGACTCACTAGTCACTTCAATTCATTCAGTAACTCATTCAGAGTCATTGAGAGCCTGCTATGTCCCACACACTGTGTGAGAAACGAGGTTTGCAAAATTGCAAATGATAGTCACTTAAAAGAAATATACCATCTAGTCGGGAAGACAGACATAGGCAAGAATTGCTGCAATGAAAGATATGACATGATGAAGGCCAAGAGTTACTATAATAAACAGTATGTTACAAGAAAATATCACCATAAGAAGGGAAGCAGGAAAGTAGGAGCTTGTTACAACTGACCTTTATTTTTGTAAATCTATTGGTAATATTCTATAGTATTTATAAACTGCCACAAGAGAAACATTAAAAGGTTATACTAGCACTATAATAACAGAATCTTTTAGTGTTTTTCTTAATTAATTTTTAATTAAACTTAATTTATTTTTTATTCACTAATATGTGAAAATTTTAGAGACAATTCAAACTATACAAACTTAAATGAGCAAAATGTGAATCTTTCACTCTAACACCCCCACCCTCATCCCACCACCACTCCATCCCTTCTCAGAGGCAACCACTATCAGTGACTTTGTATGCATCCTTATGGTCCCTGTTCCAGTTTGCCAATGTTGCCATTATGCAAAATACCAGAAATGGATTGGCTTTTATAAAGGGGGTTTATTTGGTTACACAGTTATAGTCTTAAAGCCATAATCTGTCCAAGGCAAGGCATCTACAGTACCTTCACTGAAGGATGGCCATTGACATCCAGAAAACCTCTGTTAGCTGGGAAGGCATGTGGCTGGCATACTCTTGCTCCCAGGTTGCATTTCAAATTGGTGTTCTCCAAAATGTTGCTCTTGGAGTATTTTGTCCTCTCTTAGCTGCAGCTCCTCTTCAAATGTCACTCTCAGTTGCTCTTGGGGTGTTTGTCCTCTTTTAACTTCTCAGGAGAAAAGACTGCCTTCAAAGGCCATCTCCAAAATGTCTCTGTAAGCTGCAGCTCCTCTCTCAGCTCCTGTGTGTTCTTCAAAGTGTACCTCTCGGCTGTAGCAAGCTCAATCCTTCTATCTGAGCTTATAAGTGCTCTAGTAAACTAATGAAGGCCCACACTGAATGGGCAGGGCCACACCTCCATGGAAATCATCGAATCAGAGTTATCACCTACAATTGGGTGGGTTGCATCTCCATGGAAACACTCAAAGAATTATAATCTAATCAACACCAATATGTCCATCCATACAAGACTGCATCAAAGAACATGGCAGTTTTGGGGGCATAATACATTCAAACCAGCACAGTCCCCTTCTATGAATTGACATGCATGGACATGTAAATTAAATATATTTCAAAGATAAATGGGAAACATTGTTATGCAACTTACGTTTTTCAATTTAAATTAATTCTTGGAAATTTTGTGCATCCTTACATAGAGATATAACTCTTCATTTGTTATTGTTGCATAGAATTCCAGAGTATAATTTATCTTAAGGATTGGGTATGAGTACCTTGGTAAACAGAGTTGCTTGTTGCCTTTTCAGGAATATATGGGCATGGATAGTTTTCAAATAATTGCTTTCCAGACCTTTCAACTTGCAAATGTGATGTACTTTTCCCTAAAATTGGTTTGTACAAGAATGCCCTGTGGTCTGGCTTATCTCCTTTCCTGTCTCTTCTTTCACAGTCAATTAAGTACCATTCTCCTATTTAACACCACAAAAGCATACCACTCACCAATCACCAATATTTACAATGATGCAATTACCTCGATGTGGAAAACATTTCGGGATGCAAAACAATGGGACAACTGGAGAATGCATAGCTCCTAAGAGAAGGAAAGGGACTAGGAAGAGCAATGCCCAGAGAGTTTTAACTTATTGAAGGGGTTGGTGGCATTTATTTCACTCAGACTATTGGAACAGCTTAGAGTTGAGGAGGTTGCCGCTGAAACAGGTATTTATATGTGTATTTTAATTGAAAATGAATTTTTCTGACACAAAGTTTAGAAAGATTTTTTCTATTTCTAATGATAGTAAATTATGGATTATATGGTAGAAATTTCTGTAAATTGAAAGAGTAAACCTCCAGTACTTAGATTTTGATGGAAATATGTTTAAAAGCGGGTACACAATATAAAAGACATCAGAAATAATATGCTTTGTGTATAAAATTATGATTAAAGTCAATGTCATAGTTTCTCAAAATTCTTATGAGAAATATATGAGAAGAAATTTAAAAGATCATTGTCTATGATTCTCTCCTATAAAGAGACTTCCAACATTCTTTCATTCAGCAGATACTAACTGTGAAGGAAAGATAAATTCTTAGTCTTATGTAGCCCAAGGAAAGATAAATTCTTGATCTTAACCCATGTTCCAATGAAAGGGAACTCATGTGAAAACAGGACCTTTTGAAGATATTTTTAGTTAAAGTGTGGCCCAACTGAACAAGGTAGGGCCTTAATCTGTATTTCTGGAGTCCTTTATAAGCAGAAGAAATCCAGGCACAGTCAGTTATAGAAGGCCACACAAGATCTGAAGCCAGAACTCAGCAGAAACCAGAAGAGTAGACACAAGGAGAAGACATCACCATATGATGGAGGCAGAGATACAAGCCAAGAAATCCCAAGGATTGCCAGCAGCCAGCACCAGAACTCTACAGACTCTGAAAGAAAGCAAACCTTGCCAACATATTAATTTTGGACTTTTAGCCTCAGAACTATGAGCCAATAAATGCTTGTTGTTTAACCCAACTCATTGTGTGGTATTTGCAATAGCAGCTTGGCAACCCAAAACACTTACTGAGCACCTATTGTGTTTAAATAATTATTTTAGAGTTGGAGGTACATCAGTGAGTAATAACAAACAAGCAAAAACCAGTCAACCAACTAAACAATCAAACCAAAATCCCAGCCAAAAAACAAACCAGTTGGACAAGACAAAAATGAAATACACAAATACATAAAACATAAAATATAATTATATCAGATGGTGATGAGGTTTGCAGTTTTAAATAGAATGACCAGGAAAGCTTCAATAAGAAGGCGAAATTGGAGCAAAAATTTGAAAGAAATAAGGGGATATGACGTGTAAATATAGGTGGACAGGACAGTAAGTGCATGGGCCCTGCAGCAAGACTATGTCTTGTGGTTTTGAGGATTTCAAAAGACAACAGTCAGGAGACTGTCAGCAGATGAAGCGAGTATGGTAAATGGGGGTAGGATGATGATGGTATGGGAGTGGCAGGGGCTGGAGATTAGGTTGAATTGAGGATTATAAATTATTACAAAAACTTTGGTTTCTATTTTGGGATGGGAAGAGGAGAGTTCTGAGCAGGGAAGAGACAGGACCTAACTTCCATTTCAACCATCACTCAACCTGCTTTATTAATAATAGAACATAGGAGGCATGAGAGTAGAAGTAGGGAGACTACTTGGTTAGGAGCCATTTCAGTCTTTCATGTAAGAGTAACTGGTGGCTCACACAAGAGAGGTAAGAATGGAGGTGGTGAGAGTTGCTCAGATTCTTCATATATTTTGAAAGTACAGCCAATAATAGGGCAGCATGGATTGTTGACAAATTGGATGGAGGACATGAGAGAAAGTGGTTTCAAATTGAATTCTAGGTTTTGGGCCTGAACAATTGGAATAAAGAAATTTCTCTTCACTGAAACCTAAAAGACTAAGGGAAAAACAGGTTTGGAAGGATGATCAAGGGTGCATTTTTTTTTTTTTAACAAGTTTGAGATATTAGATCCTGAGAATATGTCAGGCAGTCAGGTAGATGCATGAGTCTGGAATTCATAGGAGGAATCTGAGCTAGAAATGTAAATCGGGGAGATATCAGCATAGAATGAGTCAAATGAATGTTAGTAGATATTGAGTCAGAGAACCATGAGGTTGAAAGAGGATACTAAGGAAGTGCACGTAGATAGAAAAGAGAACTTGGACAAAGCCATAAGGAACTGCTACAAGAGGAGATGAGGAGGAACCAAGAAAAGTAACTTAGTAGAGTAGTAATTGAGGAAAGGAGAAATCCAGGAGAGTAATGATGTCTTGGAAAACAAACAAAGTTACTTTACTTTAGTGTATTTCCAATTTTTCATTATTTTTAAAAATGAAGCAATAAACATCTATCTTTGTGCACATACATGAATATTTCTTTAAAATTGACTCCAGAAATAGAATTGCTGTGTTAAAATATGTGCATTTAATTTTTTTTTATGGATTCTGCCAAATTGCCTTTCAAAAAGGCTTCTCTCTCTTAAAGGTGTTTGAGAGTGCCTGTTTCCCCACATTCTCCAACATTCTTGATATTACTACATTTTAAAAATAAATAACAAGAAATGTTATTTTGATTTTAATTTGCATTTTTCTGATTAGTGTTAGGTCGAGCATCTTTATTGATATTTATTGGCTATTTGCATTTCTTCAGTGAATCCCGATTCAAATTATTTACCCATTTTCTATTGACTAGTTTTCTTGTTGATTTGTGATAGCATTTATTTTTATTTTTTTATTCTGAACGCAATTCTCAGTCTGTCACTTGTTTAACTTTGCTTATGGTGTTATGTATCCGAGAAATTTAAAATTTTTATGTAGTCAAGTGCATGAAACCTTTTCTTTATGGTTTTAGGGTTTTGTTTTGCTTAGACTTCCTCCTTCATATGGCTATAAAAAATATCCTGCATTTCTTCACAACACTTTTACAGTTTTGTTTTTCACCTTTCCCTCCATGAGCCATGAGGAATTCATATGGCTAAATGGTGTAAAATTGAAAACAACTTTATTCTTTTCCAAATGCCTAACAAATTTTCACAACACTATTCATTGAATACTTACTCTTTTTTTTTCCCCACTGATTTGAAATGTTACTTTAATCACCAGCCGAATTGCAGTATTTTCCATGAGTCAATTTCTGGACCCTTTATACCACTCAATTAGCCTTCTTGCCTATTCCTGCATAATTTCACATATTTTAATGACCCCTATGCATATTTTGATATTTTAAGCAATTCCTTACTTCCTTTATCTTTTCTTTTTTTATTGTTTCATATTTTCTTTTTCATTTGAACTCTAGAACTAACTTATAATATTTCAATATACAATCAAACAAAAATCAAAAATCTTTAGGAGCTTTGCCTGAAATTTTACTGGATTTATAGTTGAATGTGGGGAGAATATATATATTATAAACTATAAATGTAAAAACACAAATTGAATCTTCCTATCCCCTATTCCTGTGGGAAAACAGGCATATATTTTCACTTTCTGTATTATTTAGTATGGTTCTATAATTTTCTTCATATATAACTTGCACATTCCACATTAGCTTATTCCTAGTTAGTGTTTTTTCCTAGAATTTTATCAGGAAGAATATTCTGCAAGGATGCCCAGTTTCAACTTTAAAAGGTGGGCCTACCTCAGATTTAGTTTTTCCTATCTGTATTGACTGACCTCCAATATACACATAATCTATACCATAACCAAGATATGTCTTTGGGTAAATTTATTCCTGTCTTTTCCAATGTAGTACCTATTACTTACAGCTGATAGTGTAATAAAACTGCCCACTAGATGGCAGAATAAGCCATGCAACATTTTCTTCCCTGGCCATGTGTAAACATTTTTACGTAAGAAAATCCTTGATTCATACCTCTACTGAGAAAAAATAGATTATTTTATAATTCACAGCAACAGCTTGCATATACTGGCAATCATCTTAATCAAAAAATTAAATTTAAAAATAGATTATTAAGCACAATGCTCCCTGACTCCAAGAAAAATTTCCATAAATTATTAACGTATAGACATGACCTGTAGGGCACCCGCGTCCTTCCCTCCCACTGTGGCCTTTAGTTTGCCATTATTTATCTCCCCCAATGTCCTGTAGGCCAACACTTCTCAAACCGAAAGTTTTGTCCAGTGATTGGGTTGTGAAATCGATTTAGTGAGCTGCGTCCGGCAATTTAAAAAATGAAATATAATATAGTAGAAAACATCAGAGCTCTATGCCCATAGTAAGGACAAATAATCCTTCTGTGAGACATTTGTGCAGCTAGACATTTATAGAGATGTCAGCTAAACATCTATATAGAATATGTTTACTAGGTTGTGATGTAAAATATATTTCTCACTGTGGGTCATATATTAAAAAAGTTTTCAGGGGAAGAAAAACTGCTAGAATCTCTCAGACTCCATCTTACCCAATTTTATGGAGGATCCCAAGGCTTCACTTTCTGACACGTCCCGGGTGACCCCATACCTTATCCTCTCAGAATGTTGTCAAAATGTTGAGTTCCTGCTCTGTGCGTCTAAGTCCATGGGACCACTTGCAGTCCACCTGGAGGTCCTCTTAAAGTCTTAGAAGTCCTAAGTGTGCTCCATCAGTGGTCTATCAGTGGCCCATCGGTGCTCAAGTGTCCTAAGCCACCCATCTTCCCTACTACACTTGGCATCCGGGTCCCTGCATGCCATCCTCTAAGCTTTGCTGCAGGCTGTGTTCATGCTTGAATTTTTTCAAGAACAGGTCTGAACACTTTTCATGCTGAAGCTCCATTGGATGTCCACTTACATGCCTTACAGCCATTTGAAATTGAATATACTTGAAATTTAACTTATCTTTTTCATCCTAATTCAACGATTTCTTGATTTTTTTATTTTATTAACAGTATCATCTTTCTTCTAATAACAGCCTTTGTATCTTTTTTAATGTAATTTTATTGAAATACATTCATATACCATACAATCACCCAAAGTGTACAACTGTTCACAGTTTCATCATATAGTTGTATATTCAAAACCACAATCAACCTTTGAACATTTTCATCACTTCAAAAACTAAAAATGGAAATCAGAATAATAATAAAAGTGAAAGAGCAGCCTTAGAATCTTAAAATGAGTATATAGAGTAAATGTTAAGAGCGTTGGCTTTGGACTCAGAGGACTCTAGCTTTGAACATCAGCTCTACCACTTCTTCTTTGTGCGTCTTGGTGCAAGTTACTTAGCATCTTTAATTCTCAGCCTTCTTCATCTATAAAATGGAAATTATGACAATGCCTTTCTCATAGAGTTATTGAGAAGATTAATGCCACAATACTTTAAAAATACTTAACACAGTGCCTAGCAAATAATAAGAACACAATAAATATTAGTTACTGCTTTTAGTAGTAGTAGTAGTAGTAGCAGTGATGGTAATAGTAACAGCAGCAATCCTGGAAGTGGTCAACAGAGTCCGACTAGCCTTTAACTCACTTTTGCTATGATCTGGATTCTTTTGAGATTTTTATCCTCCATAGTACCTAACTTAATGCCCAGCACATGGAATGTGCTCAATAACAGGGTGTACCTATAATAATTTTTGGTCATAATATTCACCATAATTATTCATTTTAGTTATTACGCTGTTCTCTTACAATTATTTTCCTTAAGAATTAATGTTTGGCTTTTATATGAGATAATTTATTTTTTCAAAAAATGCTGTTGATACTCCACAATTTCGTAGTGAAAATTGTGAAATATTACTGTTTTCCCTTAGAAAAAGAGAGATATATATGCATGTACAGATTTTATAGAGATGAAATTAATTAATAAAACCAACCTTCCTTCCTTATGAAGTTCATGTTGCAAATGCAAGTGTGAAGAATCAGATCCTAATGGTTGGAAAACCATCTTAAAAGTGACTTGAGTGGGGTGGTCTCTTTTTTCCAAATATTTGATATATTTTGGAAAATTTTTATAATCTGGTCCCTTGATAATCTCACAATAGTCTGGCAAGAACATACATTATCTTCAGCATAAGAGAGAAAGAAATATGATCTTAGGAGGCACTGTTCCTTGCTATGCTATATTCTTACACCTAACCCAGTGCCTGGCATGGAGAACAAAAATATTTATTAAATGAATGAATACATGCATGATTGAAATGAAATCCTAACTTTGCTTTATCTGTATAACCTAAGTCAAGTTATTTATCTCTTGAACATAATTTTACCCATAACAGGGATAGTACCCACCTTACGGTCAGTGGTCATTTAAACTGAGAAACTATGAGACTGTATGAAAGCTAGTAAACATTCAGCAATTACTAACTTAGTCCCTTTTCTTAATGGTATAACAAAGCTTATCTATCCAAATGCTGCAGTTAGTGTTAATTAATAAATGTTTTATTGTTTTAAGGTTATAAATATATAGAACAGATTTAATTAAAGACTGACATTCAGTGCAATTTAAACATGAATTCTGCTAAATTAACCCTGGAAGGGATTTTATGGGCCATCTAATACAATTCCTTTATTTCATAATGGGAAAACTGAGGGAGAGTAACTTGCCCAAAGTCTCCTAACAAGTTAGTGGCTGCCGTGGAACTACAAGCCAGATGTCTTAATTCCCAGCACAATACAGGATATTCTCTCTCTCCTTCTTTCCCTCTCTCTCGTCTTCCCCCCTATTCCCTTCATTTATCAAGCACCTGTCCAAGCTTCCATTCAAATGATCATCGGCCAAGAGGGACCCACCAGAGAAAACAGTAAGGCAGCAGGCAAAGTTAAGACACACCATCTGTTAATGTTTTATTCTGATGTTAAACATCACCTTGAGACTTGGAAAGAACTCAGGGGTGGCCAGAGTTCGGCAACACATGTGCAACACATGCTGTCTACCCTGGGCCTTTCAGATTTTGGGGCATTGATGGGCAACCAGGGAGAAATGCAATAGTCAGTGATTAATCAAAGGGTAAAAATGTGATACGGATGAGAAATTTGGCAAGCAGGTTTGGGGGTGTAACTGGACCCACTCTTCTATATGTCACTGGCATATGTGTTCAATAAGTATTCAGTCCTTGCATTTGTTAAGTATTTAGATAAATCATTAGCTGTTTTTTAAAAGTGTTTCTTATTTGTGTCTATTTACATTTAAAGAAAATATGTGTTTAAAATATGCTTTTGATAGATAAAACTAGTTTACTAAGAAATTAGTAATTCTTTCTGTTCATTTAAAAATTCATTTTCTTGTACTTGCGTTGATCTTTCAATCTAAATATACTTTGCTTATTTAACCAGCTCCCTTCTTTAGATTATTTCAGAAAAATCTTGGCATCTAGTAAAAAGGTGTTTGTTTTAAAAAAAGAAGTAGAAGGTGATTGTTAACTCTGAAGAGTTGACATCATGTTGAAATTTTAACTTTTTGGTTTTAAAACAATAAATTATCATAATTTTAATTAATTTTGAATGAATGGATAAAACGAATATTATCTTTTTGGCAATTCATAATTTCATCAGGAACGGAAATTTGTCAGACCCCAAAGAAGTATAATTAGTTATGTTTAGAAATGTCACTCATTCAATTGTTCATTCAATCAAGTAATGTTTACTGAGCACTTCCTATTTTCCAGGCCTATGCTAGCACATTTCTTACTGGTATTACTTTTCACGCAAAAGGCTTCAGAGTAGGTATTATTATCCCCATATTCCAGATGAGTAGACTGAGGTTTAAAGGGTCCCAGTTCAGGGATTCGAAACCAGAGTATTCTGGACTTCATCCTGTACCATTCAGTCTCAAAATACTGTACCATTTACCATTTATTTAGCTGTGACCACGTGTTAGATGCCATTACAGATATTATCCATTTTCCTATCACTACCCTGATAAGGTAGGTGTTACCAGAAACTGAACCTCAACAAGCTTATATTTATTTAGTGCAAAGTGATGTTGATATTTAAATCTCAATCTGTTTCACTTTAAATCCCATATTTTAAAGGGTTTCTTAATTTGGGGAATGGAGATAGAGTTCAAGGGGTCCATGAACCTGGCTCAGAACAAAAATTGTCAGTTTTTCATATTAATCTCTAAACAAAATGTAGTCTTTTCCTTCAACTATGAATGATGGCAGAAAATCACGGTAATGCTGGGAGCCCAAGGGTGCCAAGTGTCCATAGTATTAAAAAAAAAATAGATTAAGAATCATAAGCTTCTTTTTTTTATCTTCATTTTATTGAGATATATTCACATACCACGCACTCATACAAAACAAATCGTACATTTGATTGTTCACAGTACCATTATATAGTTGTACATTCATCACCTAAATCAATCCCTGACACCTTCATTAGCACACACACAAAAATAATAAGAATAATAATTAAAGTGAAAAAGAACAATTGAAGTAAAAAAGAACACTGGGTACCTTTGTATGTTTGTTTGTTTGTTTCCTTCCCCTATTTTTCTACTCATCCATCCATAAACTAGACAAAGTGGAATGTGGTCCTTATGGTTTTCCCAATCCCATTGTCACCCCTCCTAAGCTACATTTCTATACAATTGTCTTCGAGATGCATGGGTTCTGGGTTGTAGTTTGATAGTTTCAGGTATCCACCAGCTACCCCAATTCTTTAGAACCTAAAGAGGGTTGTCTAAATTGTCCGTAAGAGTGCCCACCAGAGTGACCTCTCAGCTCCTTTTGGAATCTCTCTGCCACTGAAGCTTATTTCATTTCCTTTCACATCCCCCTTTTGGTCAAGAAGATGTTCTCTGTCCCACAATGCCAGCTCTACATTCCTCCCCGGGAGTCATATTCCACGTTGCCAGGGAGATTCACTCCCCTGGGTGTCTGATCCCATGTAGGGGGGAGGGCAGTGATTTCACCTTTCAAGTTGGCTTAGCTAGAGAAAGAGGGCCACAGCTGAGCAAAAAAGAGGCATTCGGGAGGAGGCTCTTAGGTACAATTATAGGGAGGCCTAGCTTCTCCTTTGCAGCAACCGTCTTCCCAAGGGTAAAACCTATGGTAGAGGGCTCAACCCATCAAACCACCAGTTCCCTATGTCTGTGGTCATGTTAGCAACCATTGAGGTGGGGTAGACCAATACCCCTGCATTCTCCACAGGCTCCTCAAGGGGGCACTACATATTTTTTTCCTTGTTTTTTCCTTTTTTTTTTTTTTTAACCTTTCCTTCCTTTTTAAATCAACTGTATGGAAAAAAAAAATTAAAAAAAAAAAGAAAAGAAAAGAAAAACATACAACAAAAGAACATTTCAAAGAGACCGTAACAAGGGAGTAAGAAAAAGACAACTAACCTAAGACAACTGCTTTACTTCCAACCTGTTCCTACTTTACCCCAAGAAAGTTACATAATATAGCAACATTTCTGTGAACTTGCTCCTACTATATCCTGTCCCGGCCCGTGGGATGATCAACGGAAGCTCCAAGTCCTGCGAGGGAAGAATGGTATGGGACAAGAGACACGAGGAATGACAGCAAGACAGGTTTCTGATCAAGCTGCAAAATTTTATTGAAGAGGCAGGGTATATATGCTCTAAGGTAGAGGGAGTGGCTAGTAAAAATGGGTGGCGGCCTAGGATTGGTGGCTGCAAAGGCGGGTGGCGGTCTAGGATTGGTGATTGCTGTTGCCAGGGTGAGAGGCAGATGTAAGGTTAGCTTTTGGCGCGAACTGCTAATCCTTCCTTGAAGAAGGCTAATTATAGATCAGGCTGTTCTTGCATCAGCCCTGGCGGCCATGTTGCATGTTACCGGTATCGCTGAAGGTGAATATTATATATGCTACCTTAATTGTCCCCAACAATATCCATCAGAAATTAACAGACCATAGTCATTCCTGGGCATCCCCAGAACATTAAATAGCATATCTGTTCTTCTTGGATTACTGTTCCCCCTTCCTTAATTGCTCTCTATTGCTAGTTCCCCTACATTCAACATTATAAACCATTCATTTTACATTTTTCAAAGTTCACATTAGTGGTAGCATATAATATTTCTCTTTCTGTGCCTGGCTTATTTGGCTCAGCATTATGTCTTCAAGGTTCATCCATGTTGTCATATGTTTCACGAGGTAGTTCCTTCTTACTGCCGTGTAGTATTCCATCGTGTGTATATGCCACATTTTATTTATCCACTCATCTGTTGAAGGACATTTGGGTTGTTTCCATCTCTTGGCAATTGTGAATAATGCTGCTATGAACATTGGCGTGCAGATATCTGTTCGTGTCACTGCTTTCCGATCTTCCGGGTACATACCGAGAAGTGCAATCGCTGGATCGAATGGTAACTCTATTTCTAGTTTTCTAAGGAACTGCCAGACTGACTTCCAGAGTAGCTGAACCATTATACAGTCCCACCAACAATGAATAAGAGTTCCAATTTCTCCACATCCCCTCCAGCATTTGTAGTTTCCTGTTTGTTTAATGGCAGCCACTCAAATAGGTGTTAGATGGTATCTCATTGTGGTCTTAATTTGCATCTCTCTAATAGCTAGTGAAGCTGAACATTTTTTCATGTGTTTCTTGGCCATTTGTATTTCCTCTTCAGAGAACTGTCTTTTCATATCCTTTGCCCATTTTATAATTGGGCTGTCTGTACTATTGTTATTGAGTTGTAGGATTTCTTTATATATGCAAGATATCAGTCTTTTCTCAGATACATGGTTTCCAAAAATTTTTTCCCATTGAGTTGGCTGCCTCTTTACCTTTTTGAGAAATTCCTTTGAGGTGCAGAAACTTCTAAGCTTGAGGAGTTCCCATTTATCTATTTTTTCTTTTGTTGCTTGTGCTTTGGTTGTAAAGTCTAGGAAGTGGCCGCCTAATACAAGGTCTTGAAGATGTTTCCCTACATTATCTTCTAGGAGTTTTATGGTACTTTCTTTTATATTGAGATCTTTCATCCATTTTGAGTTAATTTTTGTGTAGGGTGTGAGGTAGGGGTCCTCTTTCTTTCTTTTGGATATGGATATCCAACTCTCCCAGTCCCATTTGTTGAATAGACCATTATGACTCAGTTCAGTGACTTTGGGGGCCTTATCAAAGATCAGTCGGCCATAGATCTGAGGGTCTATCTCCGAATTCTCAATTTGATTCCATTGATCTATATGTCTATCTTTGTGCCAGTACCATGCTGTTTTGGCAACTGTGGCTTTATAATAAGCTTCAAAGTCAGGGAGTGTAAGTCCTCCCACTTCGTTTTTCTTTTTTAGAGTGTCTTTAGCAATTTGAGGCATCTTCCCTTTCCAAATAAATTTGATAACTAGCTTTTCCAAGTCTGCAAAGTAGGTTGTTGGAATTTTGATTGGGATTGCATTGAATCTGTAGATGAGTTTGGGTAGAATTGACATCTTCATGACATTTAGCCTTCCTATCCATGAACATGGAATATTTTTCCATCTTTTAAGGTCCCCTTCTATTTCTTTTAGTAGAGTTACATAGTTTTCTTTGTATAGGTCTTTTACATCTTTGGTTAAGTTTATTCCTAGGTACTTGATTTTTTTAGTTGCTATTGAAAACGGTATCTTTTTCTTGAGTGTCTCTTCAGTTTGTTCATTTCTAGCATATAGAAACATGACTGTCCACTCATGTGTCTTTGGATTCGATTTGCAAGTATTTTGTTGAGGATTTTTGCATCTATATTCATTAGGGAAATTTGCCGGTAGTTTTCCTTTTTTGTAGCATCTTTGCCTGATTTTGGTATTAGATTGATGTTAGCTTCATAAAATGAGTTAGGTAGTGTTCCATTTTCTTCAATGTTTTGAAAGAGTTTGAGTAAGATTGGTGTCAGTTCTTTCTGGAAAGTTTGGTAGAATTCCCCTGTGAAGCCATCCGGCCTTGGGCATTTATTTATGGGAAGATTTTTGATGACTGATTGGATCTCTTTGCTTGTGATGGGTTGATTGAGGTCTTCTAATTCTTCTCTGGTCAGTCTAGGTTGTTCATATGTTTCCAGGAAATTGTCCATTTCCTCTACATTATCCAGTTTGTTGCCATACAGTTGTTCATAGTATCCTCTTATAATTTTTTTAATTTCTTCAGGAACTGCAGTTATGTCACCTTTTTCATTCATTATTTTGTTTATATGGGTCTTCTCTCGTTTTGATTTTGTCAGTCTAGCTAGGGGCTTGTCAATCTTGTTGATCTTCTCAAAGAACCAACTTTTGGTGATAGTTATCCACTCTATTGTTTTTTTGTTCTCTATGTCATTTATTTCTGCTTTAATCCTTGTTATTTCTTTTCTTGTACTTGGTTTAGGATTGGTTTGCTGTTCATTTTCTAGCTTCTTCAGTTGATCCATTAGTTCTTTGATTTTGGCTCTTTCTTCCTTTTTAATATATATGCATTTAGTGCTATAAATTTCCCCCTCAGTACCTCTTTTGCTGCATCCCATAGGTTTTGGTATGTTGTGTTGTCATTTTCATTTGTCTCCACATATTTAGCAATTTCTTTTGCTATTTCTTCGTTAACCCACTGATTGTTTAGGAGTGTGTTGTTTAACCTCCAGGTATTTGTGAATTTTCTAAGTCTCTGATGGTTATTGACTTCTAATTGTATTCCATTGTGGTCAGAGAATGTGCTTTGAATAATTTCAATCTTTTTAAATTTATTGAGGCTTGTTTTATGTCCCAGCATATGATCTATTCTGGAGAAAGTTCCGTGAGCACTAGAAAAGTATGTGTATCCTGGTGATTTGAGATGTAATGTTCTGTATATGTCTGTTAATTCTAATTCATTTATCAGATTGTTTAGGTTTTCAATTTCCTTATTGGTCCTCTGTCTGGTTGATCTATCTGTAGGAGAGAGTGATGTGTTGAAGTCTCCCACAATTATTGTGGAAACATCAATTGCTTCCTTTAGTTTTGCCAGTGTTTCTCTCATGTATTTTGTGGCACCTTGATTGGGTGCATAGACATTTATGATTGTTATTTCTTCTTGTTGAATTGCCCCTTTTATTAGTATGTAGTGGCCTTCTTTGTCTCTCAAAACATCCCTGCATTTAAAGTCTATTTTATCTGAGATTAATATTGCTACCCCTGCTTTCTTTTGGCTGTAGCTTGCATGAAATATTTTTTCCATCCTTTCACTTTCAATTTCTTTGTGTCCCTGTGTCTAAGATGAGTCTCTTGTATGCAACATATTGATAGTTCATTTTTTTTTATCCATTCTGCCAATCTATATCTTTTAATTGGGGAGTTTAATCCATTTACATTCAACGTTATAACCATGAAAGCGTTTCTTGAATCAGCCATCATATCCTTTGGCTTATGTTTGTCATATACATTTTTCCCCTCTATTAATATCCTTTATTGTACCCATACCGAATCTCTTTAGTACTGAACCTTTCTCCAAGTCTCTCTGTCCTTTCTTTGTTTCTCTGTCTGTAGGGCTCCCTTTAGTATCTCCAGTAGGGCAGGTCTCTTGTTAGCAAATTCTATCAGCATTTGTTTGTCTGTGAAAAATTTAAGCTCTCCCTCAAATTTGAAGGAGAGCTTTGCTGGATAAAGTATTCTTGGTTGGAAATTTTTCTCACTCAGAATTTTAAATATATCGTGCCACTGCCTTGTCGCCGCTATGGTGGCTGCTGAGTAGTCACTACTTAGTCTTATGCTGTTTCCTTTGTATGTGGTGAATTGCTTTTCTCTTGCTGCTTTCAGAACTTGCTCCTTCTCTTCCGTGTTTGACAGTGTGATCAGAATATGTCTCGGAGTGGGTTTATTTGGATTTATTCTATTTGGAGTTCACTGGGCATTTATGATTTGTGTATTTATGTTGTTTAGAAGATTTGGGAAGTTTTCCCCAACAATTTCTTTGAATACTCTTCCTAGACCTTTACCCTTTTCTTCCCCTTCTGGAACACCAATGAGTCTTATATTAGGACGTTTTGTATTATCTATCATATCCCTGAGGTCCGTTTCAATTTTTTCAATTTTTTTCCCCATTCTTTCTTTTATGCTTTCATTTTCCATTCTGTCATCTTCCAGGTCACTGATTCGTTGTTCAGCTTCCTCTAGTCTGGTACTATGAGTGTCCAGAATCTTTTTAATTTGGTCAACAGTTTCTTTAATTTCCATAAGATCGTCTATTTTTTTATTTAGTCTTGCAATGTCTTCTTTATGCTCTTCTAGGGTCTTCTTGATATCCTTTGTATTCTGTACTATGGTCTCATTGTTCATCTTTAGTTCTTTGAGTAGCTGCTCTAGGTGCTGTGTCTCTTCTGGTCTTTTGATTTGGGTGCTTGGGCTTGGGTTATCCATATCGTCTGTTTTTTTCATATCCTTTATAATTTTCTGTTGTTTTTGGCCTCTTGGCATTTGCTGAACTTGATAGGGTTCTTTTAGGATGTGTAGACCAATTGATGTCCTTATCTCTAATTTATCAGATCTACAGCTTCGTGGAGTACACTTTCTCTAACTAACCAGCAGGTGGCATCCACGAGCCACCTGTTCTCCACAAGCCAGTTCTCCCCTGCTGTGCCTTTTTGGTGAGTGGGGGAGTGAGTCTTCTGGGGTCCAATTGGTGTACCAAGCTTGCGTGTATAGTTGGTGTTGCCCGCCCTGTATATGGGGCGTGTTTCTGGGCAGTCAGGGAGGGGGGGTGGCTCTAACAATCAAATCTCCCTGGTGACCCTAGAGTTTTAAAGCTGCTGCAATAGTCTAATCCTTCAGTTCAGTCCTGCCACAGTATGTCTCTGCCACTGACCCACAAGTCCTTGGTATTGGCGTATGGCTCCTGAGACTTGCAAGTGGATCCCTCTTCCAGGCCGTGCACCCCCTGGTCCTCTGTTGAGGGATGACTGTGCTATGTCGCAGGTGAGTGCTGTCCCCCCAGGGCGGTTCTGGGCTGCTGGGCTGTGTAGGGAGGCTCCCAGTCTGCTGAAATGATGGCTGAATGGGGTTTTGTTAATTCACACTGCTCCACCTTCCCAGCTCTGGGACAATCAGCTGAGGTTGCAGGGAAGGCTAATGTCCACGCCCAGTTTTGTGGAGTGTGCCTGTTATTTGAAGCACTTCCGTCACACTGGGTTGTCTGGGGCAGCTCTGGGCTATGGGGCTGGCAATGGGCAGGAGTGTTTCCTGTCCACCAGGATGGTGGCTGTGAGCGGACACCCCCCTTTTCTTGGGAAGTTGTGGTGTTTAGTGAATTTCCTCAGCCACTGGATTATTGCCTTTTGTCTCAGAGCTCTCTTAGTTCTGCTCTTGTCTTGACCTGCTCAAATTGCAAGTCTTTGAAGCTTTCTGTATTGGGCTTCTTAGAGTAATTGTTTTAGAAAAAGAAAAAAGGATTAAATAAATAAATAAAAAAAAAAAAAGGGCCCTCCTCACACATCTAATGGATTATTGAAATGCTAAGAGACAAAGCAATTAGGGCCATTAAGGAAAGGTCCACAGGGCAGAGAGATCAGCTTTTCTTTGGGATTTGCATATGAGCCTGAGGGCCTGAGCTCTGCCCTTCCCCTTTCTATGTTCACCAGAACTCCAAAAATCCTCCGCTTTTATTTTGGAGTTTTTTGTGCTGTTTTTTTCTATGTCTGTCTCCTCTCTGCTGGGCTGGCTGCTCTCAGATTCTCTGGTGTCTGGTCTCAGTCTATCTATGGTTGGAGTTTGGATCTGCAGAATGAGTTTCCAATAAGGGCTGCCACTGCAGTTCTCCCTTCTCCTTCCCGGAGCTGACAGCCCCTCCTCCCACGGGACTGAGCCTGGCAGGGAGGGGCACGGGTCCCCTGGCCGCAAAAACTTACAGATTTCGCTGATCTCAGCAGTTCAGCATTTTCATGAGTGTTGTATGAAGTATGCCCAAAGTCAGATTGCTCTGTGGTGTCCAGTCCACGCAGTTCCTGGCTTTCTACCTACTTTCCTGGAGGAGTAATTAAAACATACAGCTCACCAGTCTGCCATCTTGCCCCGCCTCTCTCATAAGCTTCTTAATTCTTCTATACTGCCTCTTAAAAAATTATTAAATTCCTGTGATATAAAGTTATCCTTAGTGAGCTCAGAAACTTGTGAAGGAAATAGATACGTGAATATCAAATACAAATAGAGCATTTAAAGGCTATGATAGAGATGGTGGGACAAGAAAGAAAATTGCTAACTGTAACCCAGTGGGTTCTTTGGAAACAGAGGAATTTCTCAAAGGAAGAGTTCCTTGAGCTACACCTACAAGGACACTGGAATCCTTGCAAAACAGTTGTAGGGAGGTACGCTGGTTTGAATCTGGTATGTACCCCATAAAAGACTATGTTCTTTTAATCCATTCTTGTGGGGTCAATCTATTTGACTGGAACATTTTGATTAGATTATTTCCATGGAGATTTGACCCTGCCCATTCAAGGTGGGTCTTAATTAGTTTACTGGCATCCTTAAGAGAGCTCAGGGAGAGAGAGAGCTCAGAGCTGACACAGATCCAGACGCTTGGTGATGCAGACAGAAAGATGTTTGGAGATGCTGAGCAAAGAGATGAATGAAGCCTAGAGTTTGCCCAGGAGAAGCTAAGTGAGAACCCACAGATGCTTATAGAGAAAGCTCCTGGAATCAGAAGTTGAAAGCAATGCAACCCAGGAGCAAAGGGCCAGCAGACTCTAGCCATGTGCCTTCCCAGCTGACAGAGGTGTTCTGGATGTCATCAGCCTTTCTTCAGTGAAGATATCCTCTTGTTGATGCCTTAGAACTGTAAATTTGTAATTTAATAAAGCCTCTTTATAAAACCCAATTCATTTCTGGTATATTGCATTTCAGCAGCTTTAGCAAACCAGAACAGGAGGTGTAGTAATTCTTGGCTAAAAGAGCAACTTGTGCAAAAGCACAGAAATGTGAGCAGCAAGGTACATTTGGGGAACTCAAAACAGTTCAGGATGACTGAGCTATATGTGATAGAGTGTCAAACACTGCAAAGCCAGGCAGGGGTCAAGTCATGAAGATACCTTCTGCCCTAAGATAATGCAAAGTCTGTGAAAGAGGGGAAAATCCTTGTGAGGTATCTATCTCCCTAAGAATTAGCAGTGTGTTTAACACATAAGTGGTCAGGGCTCATCGCTACATACCTTCATCATCTCCTAACTACCAGGGTTGGTTTTGGTCTGAAAACCACTATAACTATTGGGTGGTTGGCTTCTTAGAGGTGCAGCTGAGAGAACCAGGATCCACTGATATGCCCCAGATATAGGCCAGCAAGAGCTCAGACGTGGGGTCATGGGCTTTGGAATTTTAACCAGATATTTGGACAGAGTCTTAGTTTGTCTTCCTTCTGAGTGTGGTTCTCACTTTCTCCTATTTGTTCAGACCTATTACTGGGTACAGAGGCTGGAAATGAGAAGGCTTGCATGGTTCTGAGAGATATGAAAGGAGGAGAGATGAAAGCTTTGGCATTTCAGATTTTAGTTTTCTGTTCTGGAGATTAGTGCAGGTCTATCCACACTGTTCCAAGAGGAGATTGCAGTTTCAATTTGAAAAACACAAATGACATTTCCTGAAACGTTTGGGCAACCCTGGTGGACTTGAGACTGGGATAAGATGGGCTTGTGTACTAATGGAGGTCAGAGATAAAATTTATTACAATAACTGTCATTGGGTCTTTACTGTGTATCAAGCACTATGCTAAACATTTTACAAACATTAGCTCAGTTTTTCCACAAAGTAATTGCATGAAGTAGAAAAACTTTCTCCATTTTACCAATAAGAAATCTATGGTTCAGCAAGGCTAAGTGGTTTCTTAAGCTTCACCTACAGTCTGCATATGTAAGAGTCAAGATTTGTACCCATGTCTGGGAAACTGCAAAGCCCATATTCTATAAAGAGGCAGTTTTATATAGTGAAAGAGCACTTTGTGAGGAGTCAGATATCTGGATCTAACTTCTCACTCACTTTTCACTCAGTTACTTATTTGCCATGGAATCTGGGATGAGTCATTTAATATTTCCATCTCATGATTTACTTATTTGCAAAATGGGGTGAATAGCAATTTTATTTACTACCAAGCATTGTGGAAAACACATGAATTCATGTATATGAGTTTTCTTATGTTATCAAGTTCTGTGTAAAAGTTAATTGCTATTTTTATTTCTTGCAAAGCCTCAGTTTTCTCACTTATGAATTTAGGATAATATTGGTCCTGCATAAATTACAGAGATGTTGGAGCTAAGATAATGCAATGAGGGGAGCACTTTATAAACTGTAAAGGGCTGTACAAGTGAGGTAATGTACAAGCAATCACTGTATAACTCTGAGATGCTATAAGGGATTATTGTGATTACTGTCATTTCCTCTGAGACTAGTTAATGTATCACTTATTTAATATTCTTTCACTTTTATTAGCTTCCTTCGATTGCAAAGGCCTATATTTTCCAAGTTACTTGGCATAGAACTTTCTCCTAGCCTGCTGTCTCCCTCCTATTCCCTCTGCCACTATAAAATGAGATGACGCCATTATAAAGTAATGGCATGTTCTTTGAATGACCTGCCCAAGTCAGAGCCTCATGTATTACATATCCTAAGATCTACACACACACATATTAATACTACAAAGGAGGTTTTGTGAGAGGGACAAACACAAAAACTATGAGGTCACTTCTTCCAGTGTATAACAGGATGCAGACTTTTGGAAGAAAATAGTATAAATGTCCTCTTGGAAAATTTTGTCTCTGAGCACAGAACACATTATAAGTTTTTCCAGATCCCTCCAACATACGGTTCATCAAACAGTGTGCATTTTCTTTTCTTTACTCTCTCTCTGGCTCACAAAATGGTTCTATTTTCAGAGAAAGTAGGAAAATCTGGAGGAGTTTCAGTTACTAATGATTCCCAGTGTCAATTTCTGCTCTTAAGACCACAATCTGTTTGCAAATAGAGCAGTATAATCAGCCTAGAAAGCTAGGTCCTGGTCCCACTTTCCTAGCTGGGTGAATAGTTCAATTTTTCAATCAGCTCCACCTGCCAAAGAGGGCAGTATGACATTCAGTTAAATGAAGACTGATGTGGGAATCAGGAGACTTATGCTCTATTAAATAATTCTACAAATAATTATAGTATGATAAAATAACTCCTTTTAATGATGTCTCCTGGGTTCCTGGCACTTGGTATGGGGCTCAGTAAACAGTTGTTGAATGAATGAATGTCTCCATAGATTTATATTTAATACTCAGTGACTGGTTCGCAAAATTTCAATACAGGCATTCTGATCATTGTACTTCTAGACTGCTAGTAGTAGTGTGTGATTTGCTAGTGGAAAAAAATACTTGATTCCAGAAGAGGTGTAAGAGCTGTGAGTTAAACTCAGGTCTGTGGCCTCTACTATACTGTGTGGCCTCCTACTGTGAGTGAATTTATCTCTGAACCTCAGTTTTCCCATCAATAAATGAAGACATCAGACTAGATAATCCCTAAAGTCCCTACCAGCTCCAAAAGTCTGTTTCTACAGTGTGACTCATAACAAGTTAAGAATTCTACACTTAGAAAGAACTTTCCATAAACACATTAATCCAAGTCTTTCAGAAAGAACAACATCAGAGCACACAAGAAGTTGTATACTCTCTACTTAAAGGCAATAGTGCCATAATTTCCCTATGTGCTTTATTCAAGTGTTTGGCTGATGGCTTAATTAATGACTCCATACCCAGAAATTCTTTATACCCAAACTGTGTCTCTTGTGGCCGTTTGAAACCCTTTCCTACATTCCAATCCCTGGGTAATTAATTTGCTTTTATTTAAAGCCTCAAAGACTGCCATTGTTGATCCTCAGTCTTTTCTTCAGACTGATGGTTCTCATTCATGGCTGCACATTAAGGTCATCTGTGCATTTTTTAAAACATAAGGATGCTAAGCCCCATTCTGTGAGATTTTTTTAATGCAATTTTATTGAGATATATTCACAGACCATACAATCCATCCAAAGTACACCATCAGTGGCTCCCAGGATCATCACATAGTGCAATCATCACCACAATCAAATTTAGAACATTTGCATTACTCCAATAATATTAATGATAATATAAAATAAAAATACAAAAGAAAACCCAAAATATCCCATACCTCTTCTCCCCCTTTATTGTTGATCCCTAGTATTGATGTGGTACATTTGTTACTGTTGATGAGAGAATATTAAGATATTACTGTTAATTATAGTTCATAGTGTGAATAGGTACATTTTCTCCCAAATATCCCTCTATTATTAGCTCTTTGTAATAGTGTTGTACATTTGTTCCAGTTCACCAGTGAACTTTTTAATATTTGTACTGATAATCACAGTCATTGTTCACCAGATGATTCACTGTATTATACATTCCCATGTTTTCATCTCTAGTGATATACATGACATACATCTCTAGTGACATACATGTCCCCTTCTGGTGACATACATGATTCTGAACTACCCCTTTCAACCACATTCATTAATTATTCAGCCCTATTAATTACACTCACAATTATATGCTACCATCACCTCTATCTGTATCCAAACATTTAAGTTCAACCCAGTTCAACATTGTACATGTATTAAGCAACTGCTCCACATTCTCTAACCTCATTTTATCCACTGGTAACCTATCTTCTAGATTTTATGTCTATGAGTTTACATATTATAATTAGCTCATATTAGTAAGCTCATACAATATTTGTCCTTTTGCATTTTACTTATTTCACTAAACATAATGTCCTCAAGGTTTATCCAAGTTGTCACATGCTTCAGACCTTCATTCCTTCTTACTGCTAAATAATATTTCATCGTATATATAGACCACCTTTTGTTTATCCATTCTTCTGTTGATGGACACTTGGGTTGTTTCCATCTTTTGCCAATTGTGAATAATGCTGCTATGAACACTGATGTGCAAGTGTCTGTTTGTGTCCCTGCTTTCAGTTCTTCTGGGTGTATACTGAGCAGTGGAATTGTCATGTCATAAGCTTTCAAAGGAATTACCAGACTGTCTTCCACAGCGACTGTACCATTTTACATTCCCAACAGCACTGAATAAGTGTTCCTATTTCACCACATCCTCTCCAATAGCAGCCATTCTAGTAAGTGAGAAATGATCTTACTGTGATTTTGATTTGCATTTCCCTAATAGCTAGTGAAGCTGAGCATCTTTTCATGTGCTTTTTAGCCATTTGTGTTTCCTCTTTGGAAAAAAATTCTATTCATGTTTTTGCCCATTTTTTAGTTGGGCTGTTCATCTTTTTATTGTTGAGTTGTAAGATTTTTTTTATATATTCTGGATATCAAATCCTTATTAGGTATGTGGTTTCCAAATATTTTCTCCCATTAAGTTAGCTGCCAGTACACCCTTTTGACAAAGTTCTTCAAAGCACAGAAGTATTCAGTTTTGAGAAGGTCCCATTTATCTATTTTTTTCTCTCATAGCTTGTGCTTTGGATAAAAGGTCTAAAAAACTACTTCTTATCACTACATCTTGAAGATGTTTCCCTGTATTCTCTTCTAAGTGTTTTATGGTACTCTTGTATTAAAGTCTTTGATCCATTTTGAATCAGTTTTTGTATAAGGTGTGAAATAGGGGTCCTCTTCCATTCTTTTGAATATGGCTATCCAGTTCTCCTAACACCATTTATTGAAGAGACTGTTCTGTCCCAGTTGAATGGACTTGAGAGCCTTGATAAAGACTTTCAATCTCTTACTGTTGAATTCAGTGTTAGCTGTAGGCTTTTCCTGTATGCCCATTATCATGTTGAGAAAGTTTCCTTCAATTCCTGCCTTTCGAAGTGTTTTTATCAAGAAAGGATGCTGGATTTTGTCAAATACCTTTTCTGCTTCAGTTGGGATGATTGATGATGTAAGGTTTTTTCCTTTTGATTTGTTGATTACAGTAATTGATTTTCTTGTGTTGAACCACCCTTGCATGCTTGGTCAAGCTACATAATTATTTTAATGTGCTCTTGGATTTGACTTGCAAGTATTTTGTTGAGGATATTTGCATCTATATTCATTAAAGAGATTGGTCTCAAGTTTTCTCCTAGCATCTTTGGCAGGCTTTGGTATTAGGGTGATGGTGGCTTCATGGAATGAATTAGGTTGTGTTCTCTCTTCTTCAATTTTTTGGTAGAGTCTGTTCAGGATTAGTATTAATTCTTCTTAGAATATTTGGTAAAATTCACCTGTGAAGCCATCTAGTCTTGGGCTTTTCTTTTTTGGAAGATTTTTGATACCTGATTCAATCTCTTTACTTGTTATTGGTTTGTTGAACTCTTCTATTTCTTCTTAAGTCAATGTAGATTGTTCAAGTGCTTTTGGGAAATTGTCCATTTCGTCTAAATTGTCTTGTTTGTTGGCACACAGTTGTTCATAATATCCACTTACGATATTTTTAAAAATTTCTTTGGGCTCCATGGTAAGTCCCCCTCTCATATGATTTTTTGAATCTATATCTTCTCTCTTTTTGTCCTTGTCAGTCTAGCAAAGGGTGTGTCAATTTTATTGATCTCAGAGAAACAACTTATGGTTTTACTGATTCTCTATTGTTCTTTTGTTTTCCATTTCATTTATTTCCATTCTAATTCTTTGTTATGTCTGTCCTTTTGCTTGCTTTGAGATTAGCTTACCGCTCTTTCCTTAGTTTCTCCAGTTCTGTTAGGTCTTTGGTTTTAGCTCTTTCTTCCTTTTTAATACAGGCATTTAGGGCTATTAATTTCCCCTCAGCACTGCCTTCACTGCATCCCATAGGTTTTGATATGTTGTGTTCTTGTTTTCATTCATCTAGACATACTTACTGATTTCTCTTGCAATTTTTCTTTGACTCATTGATTGTTTAAGAGCATATTGTTTAACTTCCATATAATTGTAAAATTTCTGGTTCTCCAGTTGTTACTGACATGATTCATTCCATTATGCTCAGAGAAAGTACTTTGTGTAATTTTATTCCTTTTAAATTTATTAAGATTTGTTTTGTGTCCCAGTATATGGTCTTCCTGGAGAATGTTCCATGAGCACTTGGAAGAATGTATATCCTGCTGTTTTTGTGTGGTGCAATCTTATCCATATATATCTGTTAGATCTGGTTCATTTATCATATTATTTAGGTTCTCTGTCTCTTTGTTGACCTTCTGTTTAGATGTTCTATCTGTTAGAAAGAGTGGTGTGTTGAAGTTTCCTACTATTATTTTAGAGATGTCTATTACTCCTTTCATTTTGCCTCACGTACTTTGGAGCTCCTTGATTAGGTGCACAAATATTTATGATTGTTATTTTGTCTTAGTGAACTGCTCCTTTTATTAATATACAGTGTCTTCTTTATCTCATAACATTTTTTGCATTTAAAGTCTATTTTGTTTGATTTTAATATAGCTACCCCAGTTTTTTTCTTTTTTTCTTTTTTTGTTTTTTGTTTGTTTGATTATTTGTTTGTGTTTTGTTTTGTTTTGCTTTGTTTTGTTTTTGGTTACCACTTGCATGAACTATCTTTTTCCATACTTTCACATTCAACCTATTTGTGTCTTTGGGTCTAAAAAGAGTCTCTTGTAAATAGCTTATAGTTGGATCATATTTTTTAAATCCATTCTGCTAATCTGTGTCTTTTGATTGGGGAGTTTATTCCATTAACATTCAATGTTATTACTTAAAAGCTGTACTTACTTTGACCATTCTATCCTTTGGCTTTTGTCAGATCTATTATTTTTATCCTTTTTTTTTCCTTTCAGTTACCCTTACTGATAATCATCATTTTCATATTCTCTTCCAACCTTCTCTCTCCTGTCTTTTTTTTTTTTTTTTTTTTTTTTTTTTTTCCAGCAGGCAGAACCTCCTTTAGTATTTCTTGCAGGGCAGGTCTCTTGTTAACAAACTATCTCACTTTTTGTTTATCTGTGAATATTTTAAGCTCTCCACTTTTAAAGGATAGTTTTGGTGGATATAGAATTCTTGCTGGCAATTTTTTCTCTTTCAGTATCTTAAATATATCATACCACTGCTTTCTCACCTCCATGGCATCTGATGAGAAGTCAGTGCCGAGCCTTATGTGACTTCCCTTTTATGTGGTGAATCATGTTTTTCTTGCTGCTTTTAGAATTCTCTCCTGTTTGGCATTTGACAGTCTGATTAGTGTCTAACAGTGAGTCTATTCAGATGTATTCTATTTGGAGTACATTGGGCTTCATGGATTTTCATATTTATGCCTTTTATAAGAGTTGGGAGATTTTCAGCTATCATATCCTTAAACATATTTCCTGGCCCCTTTACCTTTCTCTTCTCCTTCTGGGACACCTATAATGCATATGTTGGTGTGCTTCATGTTGTTTATCATTTCCCTGAAACCCAGTTCAAGTTTTTCCATTTTTTTTCTCCATTTGTTCTTTGATGTGTATGTGTTCAGTTGCTCAGACCTCTAGTTTTTCTGCCTCTTCAAATCTACTGTTGTGTGTCTCTCATATATTTTTATTTAATCTATAGTATCTTTCACTGTTGTAAGATCTGCTATTTTCTATGTATTCTTCCAAAATTCTTCGTCATGCTCTCTTAGTGTCTTCTTAATGTCCCTTATCTCTTTAACCATCTCATTGAAATTATTTAGGAGATTTGTTTAAGCATCTTTGATTAGTTGTTCCAAATTCTGTATTTCCTTAGGCTTTTTAATTTGATCATTTGGCTTGACCATATCTTCTTGTTTATTAATGTTCCTTGTAATTTTTTGATGATTTCTGGGCATCTGATTATCTTGATAAGATTATTGTAAAGTTTGTTTCCTTTTTGTCTAATATTCTGTTGTTGATTGGGCTTGTGGTAAAGGTTTCCTTTGGCACATGGCTCATCAGTATTTCATAGGCAAACCAAGACCACTGTCCCATGCAGGGACTGCAGATATGCACCAAAGGGCCCTAGAGAAAGAATCAGGAAAGTATCTTTTCAGACTGCACTTTCCCAGCCTTCCCAGCAGATGGCATTCTTTAGTGACCTATTCCCCACAGTCCTACAAAGGTAAGTTATACTTTTTTTCCCCTACTCTGTTTCTACAGCCAGTGGGAATAATGGCCCTGTGGTGCTGCAGGCACCTGTCCAGAAAGGACCAAGGCAGTTGGCCCCCACTGTCCTATTTCATTGGCCAACAGTTGGATCAAAACTGATTGGTGTTCCCCTCTTTTCCTGAGGAGAGGGCCTCTCTGTCTCTCCCACATTGCAGACTGCTGCAGCTCACTGGGCAAGACCCAGGTTGCTCAGGACTGTCAGCCACAGGGGTGGGGAATGGGTGCCATGGGCTGCTGTGGAGCTCAGTCACTCACCACAACTTCTCTGTGGAAATAGTGGGGATGCTAGCACTCTGAATTCCTGTGGAAAGTTTCAAAGCTGTGAGATCCAGAAGTTCACCCTCTCTGGCCAGCAGCTAGAACAGGACTGTGCTGTTCTCACCAGCTGGCAAGAACCAAGCCATCCCACAGCTGCCAGGCTCAGGGGTGAAGGAGGGGCATCAGGTGCTGTGATTGAGTTAAGTCAACACAGTTTCTCAGTTGTAGTTTCTCTGTTTATTTGTCCAGTTCTTCCTTGCAATGGTCCTTCCCTGGTCTCCCAAGCCCCAGAAACAGTGCTTTGGGTATTCCTGCCTATTGTCTAGAAGTTTCTGATGGAGAAGTGAGTGCTGCCTGTCCTTATTCCACCATCTCCCAGAAGTCCTCCTTTACCCAGTGCTTGTGAGATTTTGATTTAATTTTTATGGGGTAGAATCCAGGCATCTTTTTTTCTTCTCTAAAGCTATGCAGGTGAGCTATATAAAATTTAAAAAAAAATTATTTTGGGAACATATATGCAACATTACACTTTCCATGTTAACCATTTTCAAGTATGCATTTCAGTGAAAGCTGCATATATAATATTTTTACAATTATTTAAGACTTTTATTATCAGGTACTTGCAGTTTGTTGACTTTTTTTAAAAAGTCAAGTTGTAAACTTTAATTGCAAATTTAAAATGAGGTTCTTAAAAAAATCTCATCTTGACTAGATATGAGATAATTTTAAAACTTTAAAGCTGTATTGAGAAAAACCAGGCTTTTTAAAAAACAGCTTTGTCATTACCAAAAAGTGATGTCTTTAGGTAAAAATAATAAAAGCCCCATGCTGCACGGATAATGCAGATATTTCTGGTTTTCTGGTCAATGGGCAAAAAGCCAGTACTTAAGGTCTTCAGCTCCAATCTTTTGTTCACTTCTTACTGCTGGAATTTCATGTTCACTTCTTCTTGTAGGACGACTAAACTGGATGACGGTAGAGATAGTAAGCTGGCATTTACTCTACACAGCCCTGTTCAGCTGGTGGATTGGCTGCTATTGCCTCTTTGCCATCTTTTAGTTTAGTGTTTTCTGGGTGTCCGTGTCAGTAATTGAAGTTATAGCGGTATCGTCTTGAAGTGACTGCTGACCTTCGATCTCATCTCCTTGATTTTCCTTATCTTCACTGTCTCCCTTTCTAGAATGTCTTTGGGGACGAGGGTCCCTGTGGAGTCATGTCCTATAATCTTGATACATATTCTGCCTCACTGATCTACCTGTTCTCCTGAACCATGTTTGTCAGCATGCTCCATCACTTCTCCTTGCATAGGAGGGTTGGAATACTGTGGTGGAAGCATATAGGGTTTCTGCATGTAGCAAGGTGGGAATCGTCATCTACAGTAGGGCCAGCATTGTTGGGCCTGGCCTTCAGGAGTACTTTCTGATCCTTTGTTCTTTTACCCACTTTCACTATTCTGGTAATTGTGCTGGTATTTGCATGGAGAGCTCCTACAATGTGGAAACATCTATAATGGTTACAGTCTGCTGCACATTGACTGCCTTGCACTGGAACTCTACCAGTGCCTGTGACATTTGCTGCCTCTGCCCCTTTTTCTCCTTCAATGACATCAAAATCCATAGTCTCTTCATCTCCTACACTGCAAAGGAACTTCCTGAGGTTATTCTTCTTTATGGCAGTCTAGTATATAAACATCTTCCTTGGTGTCATCCCTTTGATGAAACCATATCTATTTCTTACATTGAATCACTTTACTGCTCCCAAAACCTTCATTGTGATGACCTTCTTGTCCCCACTGGCAGGTTCCAGGGATATGAGGCTGCCATAGTCACCACTCCCTGCAAGGCTGCCCGAGGTGCTGGGCTTGGTGTCTGCAGTGCTAAGGGCTGGGGCAGTGGGGTTTTTTAGAAAGCTATTCAGGGTTAATAACTCCAGAGCAGTGCTTCTTGAATTTTAATGTGGAAATGAATGACCTGAAGATCCTATTAAAAGGCAGATTCTGATTTGGTAATTCTAGGCAGGGTCTGAGATATTATATTTCTAAAAAAGTCCCAGGTGATGTTGATCCTCTGATCCTTGCTACTCTAAGTGTGTCCCATGGGCCAGTGGCATCAGCATCATCTGGGAGGTGTTAGAATGCAGAATATCAGGCTGCGTCCCAGGCTTACTGTATCAAATGTGAGGTTTAACATACTATACAGAGGTTTGTATTTAATATGTGTATTAAAGTTTGAGAAGCATTGCTCTCCACTAAAGACTCCATACTTTTTTGTCCCATGTCCCCTTTATGCTTTTCAAAATTATTGAGGACTCCAAAGAGCTTTTGCTTATGAGAGTTATAACTACTGCTATTTCCTATATTAGAAATTAAAACTAAAGAGTTTAATGTTCATTATTAATTAATTTTAAATAATAAACCCGTCATATGTTAACATAAATAAGTTGAGTAACTGCCTGTGGTAGTCTGAAGCTGTATGTACCCCAGAAAAGCATGTTCTTAATTTTAACCCATTCCTGAAGGTGTGAACCCATTGTAAGTAGGACATTTTAATGAAGTTACTTCAGTTAAGATGTGTGTGGCCCAGCCCAGTCAAGATGGATCTTAATCTTTTTACTGGAGTCTTTTATAAACAGAATGAATTCAGACAGAGAGAAAGTCACAGGAAGCACAAAGCTGAACTGGAACTCAGAAGGGAAGGAAGAGACCAGAAGATACTATGTGCCTTGCCATGTGACAGAGGAACTAAAGTTCACCAGCCCCAGAATAGCACAGTCTTCCAGGAGAAAACATCACTTTGATGATGGCTTAATTTGGACATTTTCCTGGCATCAACACCATGGGTAAATAAATACCCGTTGTTTAAGCCAATTCATTTCATGGTATTTGCTTAAGAAGCCTAGGAAACTAAAACACTGCCCAAAGTCAGAAAGTTCATAAGTGGCAAAATCTGATCCGACTCCAGAGTCTAAGGGCTCTCTATAACCCTTCTAATTAATTCATTCATTCAGAAAATATAAATGCCTATCATGTGCCAGATATAAATGGTGCTGGCGTAAAATAGAAAGAAAGATACAGTCCTTGCCCCTCATGGATATTCCAATTTAACACAAAGATAGAAAATTAAACTAGAAATAGTGAAGTGTGTTAATTGCTGCTATGATAGAGAAATTATAGTGCCACAGGATCCCATGGCAAGGCTGATCTACTCCAGTCTAGAAAAGGGGGCTCAGGAAAAGATCCCCACAGAAAGTGACATTTAAGATTTAAGATCATAATGGACAAAGTGGAGGGGAAAGAATATTCTAGTATAAGGGAACACTAAGTATGAAGTCTGCCTCTATCTCCTGCTGCTCTTAAGTAAGCCTAAATTCTTATATTTTAAAAATATTTTATCCAATAATATTCAAATATTTTAACATATAATTAAATTAAACCACACAAATATATGATGGCTGTATTTATTGGAAGTAGCTCTCTCTGAATTTCAATTCAATTGTACCAGGAGAGGCAGCATTGCATGGTGGAACTTTGAAGCCTGGATTCAAATCCCAGATCTGTAACTTTGTAGCACTCTGACATTAAGTAAAGCGTTTCTCTTCCTAGCTTTTTAATTTTTTCATTTGTGAAATGGGAAGGGGTTATTGTAAAGACATATGAAATACTATACGTGGAATTGCTTGTGCAAATGTAGGCTGTTATTAACAGCCAGGAAATTATTCTCCCAGGTCAAAGGATCAACATGAGTGAAGCCGTGGAATGTGAACAGAAAAGCCATGTTTGATAAAAAGAAGATAATCCATATCAGCCCGAGTCTTGGAATTTGGTGCAAGATATGACAAAAAAGGGAGCTTGGACTGCATGGTGGGACGTTTTAATTACCAGAGGGAGGAGTTTGCACTGAGTTTGATAAACAACCCACGCTACTGTAGATTATCACTCTTCACATCTTTGTGCCAGAGCAAGAACCAACATTCCTGGGCACCTCTATAGCATCCAGCAGTATCTCTGAAGACTTTATAAACAACAGCATATCATAGACTATCATTTCATAAATGATTCAAAAGCAGTTTAAACATTTCTGACATTTCCGAGTATGTCTGATTTGAGATTGGGTTCCAGAAATCTGTTTAGCAGGTGCAGTAACATTTCTAGAAGATAGTCTATATGGAGAAAAATAAACATTAGGCCCCAATTAGAAATATCTTGGAATTTTCCTGACAATGAAATGTAGGTCTCCAACCTATAGAAGGCAGGAGGTACTGGTCAAAACAACCAGAGAGAGGCCTGGAGCACCTAACAATATGGTCTTGGTGAAGCTGCACTGATGTAGCACAGGGTCCTGAGTGAATATCAGTGATTTAAGCTTGAAAAGACAGTTGTGAATCAAGAGTCTCTGAGAGAGGAATCCTATTGGCCTTCAGTGCTGTGGTCTTAGACACAGCTAAAGGATCCCATTGAGAAGACCACTTGAAAAAAATGTACATTTCAGAAGGGAGGCATTGCCAAGGATTCTGGTATAGTTCTGGGAGGTGTCTCAAGGACACCAGGGAGGCATCTAGTGTTTTATGAAGAGCCTGGGTCCTGCAGGCAGAAGACATGGTTCTGATGCCCAGCCCTAGGAGCTATTAGCTGAAATCTGCAAGGCACTTTGCCTCTCTGAGATTCAGTTTTGCCATGTAAAATGAGAATAGAACTTAGAGCCTTATTTGTTCAGGTTATTGTGAGAAAGAAATATTACTTCTTAAAAGACTTTAATGAATTTTAAAGTTTTCTACAAAATATAATAATCAGAACACTAGTTGCAGACCAGGGTACTCAATAAAAATAGGTTATTAAAAATGGGAAATGATTGATTTTATTTTAACTTCTTAACAGTAAGTATATACTTGCAATACATGGAGTACATTGCTTTTCTAGCTCGAAACTACCCAAATTCCATCATAAACACCCATAGTTTCTAAGAAAATAAATTCCACCATAAACATCCATAGTTTCTAAGAAAATGAAAAGAAACTTCTCAATTGAAAAGTAAGAAAAAAATCTCAAATTGACATAATGGAATGATTTAAAAAAGGAAATGAGACTCAGAAAAGAAGATGGCAGCATAGATAGGAGTGGAAGTTAGTTAATCCCCCCTGGAACAACTAATAACCAGGAACAACTAGTAAATAATCTGGAATAACTGCTGGGGGACAACTGTGACTGTCCACACATCATATACCAACCTGGTATTCTTCCTGGGAAGAATGCCTGAGATAGCAGCATAAAATCTGTAAGTAAAAACTGCAGACCCGAGCTGGGAGCTCCCTCCCTCCATGACAGCAGGAACTGTAAAACTGTGGTAGAAAGCAGCACTCTCTGCAAGCGAATATACCTCAGTCCAGCTCCAACTGGGGCTTTAATTAACAAATGTGGACTGCTCAATACAAGCTACAAATCTCCAACAAGCAGACAGAGGCTTTTAGTGACGATTGACCTTAAAGAGACAGAAGACTTCTCTGTCCCAGGAGGGGAGCCAGAGGACCAGGTGCTATCTCTGGCTGATGGGTTAACCTGGGGGGGGTGGGGGGTAGGGGGCAGGGGGGCATAGACTGGCCCTGAAAGGGGGATTTCTGTCCTTTTCTTCTCTCTCAACCTGAATGGCTCAGTGGAGAAAGCCTCAGCCATTTTCAGTTCACAGGGTTCTGACCCAGACAAGGGTGGAGATAGCAGAGTCAGAGCAACAAAGAACCTATTTAAATGCAGATGATAACTCCCTAGGGGTTGTATCTTCCCTAAGAGGAAGGTGGTTGTGCCCAGCTCTACCACTCACCTTCCATTCAGAACCAGACCCCAGAACCTGGGGGAAAATAGCCAAAGCAGAAACTAACCAGACCACACCCCCTTATACCAGTCAGGAGCTACAGGCTGACAGGTGCCACCTGCTGGGAAGGTTAGGAAAAGCACAGTGGCTTGAGGTCTCACAGGGTGTGTCAATCTTCTAAGACACACCCTCAGGGAAACCTGATACAGAATATTGTCCCCATCTGAGACCTGAGCCCATTCTGGTCTAACAGAACCTGATTGGGGTAACCATGGAAACCAGATGCCTAGACAACAGAAAACTACAACCTACACTAAGAAAAATGAAGTTATGGCCCAAGCAAAGGAATAACCTTACACTTCAACTGAGATACAGGAATTGAAACAACTAATGCTAAATCAATTCAAAAAGTTTAGGGAAGATATGGCAAAAGAGATGAAGTGTATAATGAAAACACTGGGCATACATAAGGTAGAAATGGAAAGTTCAAAAAAACAACTAGCAGAATCTATGGAAATGAAAGGCACAACACAAGAGGTGAAAGACACGATGGAAACATACAACAGCAGATCTCAAGAGGCAGAAGAAAACACTCAGGAACTGGAGAACAAGGCACCTGAAAGTCTACACACAAAAGAATGGATAGAGAAAAGAATGGAAAGATATGAGCAATGTCTCAGGGAATTGAATGACGACATGAAATGAACCAATATATGTGTCATGGGTGTCCCAGAAGGAGAAGAGAAGAGAAAAGGGGCAGAAGCAATAATAGAGGAAATAATCAATGAAAAATTCCCATCTCTTATGAAAGACATAAAATTACAGATCCAAGAAGCACAGCATACCCCAAACAGAATAGATCTGAATAGGCCTATGCCAAGACACTTAATAATCAGATTATCAGAAGTCAAAGACAAAGAGAGAATCCTGAAAGCAGCAAGAGAAAAGCAATCCATCACATACAAAGGAAGTTTGATAAGACTATGTGTGGATTTCTCAGTAGATACCATGGAGGCAGGAAGGAAGCGGTGTGATATATTTACAATATTGAAAGAGAAAAACCACCAACCAAGAATCCCATACCCAGCAAAACTGTCCTTCAAATATGAAGGAGAGTTTAAAATATTCTCTGGCAAACAGACAATGACAGAGATTGTGACTAAGATACCTGCTCTACAGGAAATGCTAAAGGGAGCACTACAGACAGATAGGAAAAGACAGGACTGAGAGGTTTGGAACACAATTTTGGGTGATGGTAGCACACCAATGTAAGTACACTGAATGAAGACGACTGTTAGTATGGTTGAAAGAGGAAGGTTAGGAGCATGTGGGACACCAGGAGGAAAGAGGAAAGATAAAGACAGGGACTGTATAACTCAATGAAACCTAGAGTGCTCAATAATTGTGATAAAATGTACAAATATGTTTTTACATGAGGGTGAACAAATGAATTTCAACCTTGCAAGGTGTTAAAAATAGGGTGGTATTGGGGGAAAAAATACAATCAATGCAAACTAGAGACTGTAATTAACAGAAACATTGTATTGTGCTTCCTTTAGTGTAACAAAGGCAATACACCAAAGCTAAATGCATAAGGAGGGGGGGACATAGGGGAGGAGTATGGGACTCTTGGCATTGGTGATGTTGTCTGACTCTTTATTCTACTTTAGTTTAATGCTATCTTTCCTTTTGTTGCTTCCTAGCTGTCATGTTTGTTTGTTTTTTTTTTTTTCTCTTTCTTTTTTCTTTTTCTTTTGTCTCTCTACCTTCTTGGACTCTTCCTCCTTCTTTGTGGAAGAAATGAAGATGTCCTTATATAGATAGTGGTGATGGTGGGGAATACAAAAATATGTGACTATATAGGAAACTATTGATTGTTTACTTAGGATGGAATGTATGGTGTGTGAAAAAAACTGTCTTAAAAAATATGGGTTGATGAAGAAACCTTGAGGGCACTATATTGAGTGAAATAAGACAGACACATAAGGACAATATTGCAGAGTCTCACTGATATGAACTAAGTATAATATGTAAACTCATAGACATGAAATATAAGTTACCAGGATACAGAATGACACTAAAGAATGGAGAGCAGTTGCTTATTATGAGCAGAATGTTCAACTAAGGTAAACTTAAATGTTTGGAAATGGACAGAGGTGATGGTAGCATATTGTGAGAATAACTAACAGTGCTGAATGGTGTGTGAATGTGGTGGAAAGGGTAAGCTCAGAGTCATGTATATCAACAGAAGGAAAGTTGGAGGTTAAAAGATGGGAATGTATAAAACAGTGAATCTTGTGGTGGGCAATGTCTGTAATTAACTACAAATATTAGAAATCTCTTTCATGAACTTCAACAAATATATGACACTATAACTAGAAGCTAATAATAGAGGGGCATATAAGGAAAAAAATATACCTAATGCAAACTATATATTTTAACATTCTTTCATAAACAGTAACAAATGCACTATACCAATACAATGAGTCAATAATGGAGGTGGGAGGTGGTTAGAGGTATGAGAGGATTTGAGTTTCCTTTTTTTGTCTTTATTTCTTTTCTGGAGTAATGAAAATGTTCTAAAAATTGAAAAAAAAATTGCAGTGATGAATGCACAGCTGTGTGAGCAACTGGTTATGCACTTTGGTCTTTGGATAATTGTATGGTAGGTGAACAATCTCTATTAAAAAAAAAAACAATACTCAGGATGAAATGCCTATGATAAATTTTTCACTTTCAGCTGGTTTGTAGGGACAGATCAGCTGTGAATGCTACATCTCTGACTTTTGCCCAGGACCTTCTCATTTTTCCCTGACCCTCCTTGGCTCTGGATGCCAAGTTGAGAAGGAAGCCGACTTTGGTAATTGAACTGTTGGGAATGATGCTCAGTCACTAACAAGGCTTGGCTGCCTCTGCATATTGGCCAAGAATCACCTCAGCATCTGTCTTACTACCTAAGGATGGAATTGTCCAGGCAGCTGATGATGTTTAAAAGAACAAACAATAAGCAAGATAATATTTAGCTCCTCTTTCAGTAGTTGCCTGCATTTACCTGGGTTGGGCAGGGTGAACACTAATTAAAATCAGTAAAGTGGTAAAAAAAAAAAGGGGGGGGGGGGATGAGAAGCATGAATTGATGATATACACTAATGTTTAGGTTGATCCAAACACAGGTTTGCAAATGCCCAATGTATATTTCTTGCGCAGTATATGGTTTAGAATTTGTGATTTTATTCCTTATGGTAGAAGGAAAGAGACAGGAGTTCAGAGTGTAATTAAAATTAACTTAGTAAAAGACTTGTCCATTTCCTGGACACATACTCTTTGCTATACTTCCCTCACAGTGAGATGAGTTTTGGGGACAAAATATAGGGCCCTAATATTTTCCATCTAGAAGCTAAATTTCTGGAAGTGGAACCTCTGGGGCAAAGGGTATTGGACATTTTTAAAGGTTTTTATATTCATAGACAAACTGCACTCTAGAATTTTGTTACTATTTTAAATCCTCATTAGCAGTCCTAGAGCATGTCTATTTCCTCACTTCCTGGCCAACATGGTATATTAAGAGCTTTCTTTAAGTTTTAGAAATCTACCAGAATATTAACATTTTCTCACTATTGTGTTTTATACTTCCTTGAAAACAGAGAAATGGATTTTTTTTTGTCCTATGCCTTCTGCTTAATATTGCGGATGAAATTAATCACCGATCATTTACATGATCATAAATGTGTAATACCCTTGAAAAACTATGTAAATGTGATATCTTCTGCTTGGAGAATTATTTTACCCTATTCTTCACTCCATCCCCTCTTCTTGACCCCTTTGCCTGGATAAGTCTTAACTTGTGCTTCTGGCCTCAACATACCACTTCCTTCAGGAAGCCTCCTTGAGCTAAACTCGGTTAGGCCCTATGTGGTAGATGGTTGACAGCTGGAATTTACTCTGACTTAATATAAATAGCATGTTTTGAAATTGCCCATTTAATTTTCCATTTTCTGTATTTTACAATTAGTAATTTGAGTGCAAGGACAGTGACTTTTCATTATTTGTGTAACCCCAAACCACTTAGCATGATGCCTACACATTGTAGACTCTCAGTAAATACTAGTTGAATGAATAAATGATTTAATTAGTGGACAAAGAATAGTATATGGAATACCCTGAAAAATAAAGTTGTCTATCTAAGAGGATTAACATTTTACTCCCCCCCCCACTCCCTGCCTGATACATACCAATGCCATAGTATAGGGGATTATTATCATATTATGTAATCTTACCAAGCATTTATTTTTGTTCTTTTTCACTAAGAATTGTGCTAAAGACTACAGTGGAGCTGTGATGAGCGAAAGCAGCTTAAAACATACTTGGCCTTCATCTCAGTCTTGTCAATGCTCAGGTTTTGTCCTGGCTTTGTCTTCAGATTTGATCAATCAGTAGAACCCTGGGCAAAGTATTTTGGCTCTGGTTAAATAAGCATATTTAATGAAAAATGAGTCAGAGTCTCCCTGGAGTCTATAAATTAGCTCCCGGTAATTGTTTAGGAAGTGCTTCTCTTTAGCAGACATTAGAATTCTGGAGAAACCTGGAGATTACCCAGCCCCCACCTTCAAAGATACTCAGGTCAAGGTTCCAGAATTTGCATTCCTAACAAGTTCCCAGGTGAAGTGATGCTGCCAGTTCACAGTCCATACTTGAAATAGCATTGGTTAAGGCAATAAGCAACAGTCATTTACTGAGGGCTTGCAGAGTAAGAGACCCTTCGGGTAGGGAAAGATCCTGCCGAAAGTTTATTGATCAATTTCACAGATACTTATCGAGTGCCTCCTGTGCCACCAAGTGCTGGGTTACATGCTGGGGGATTCAGAGATAAATGAGAAAACATCTCTGCTCTCCTAGTGTCAGAAACTAACACCAGTAATTGAAATTGTGGTACAAAGTTCGGTTTCTGAGATAAGTAACTGCTATACTAGAACATAAACTAATACATGTGGTAGGCAAAAATAGGAAACAGTTTCAGACCAAATCATGAAGGGCATTGGATCTTATATTAAGGAATTTATACTTGGTTTTACTTGCTATGGGGAAAAAAAGTGTTTTTAAAAGGGGTATGATTTAACAGGACTATTTTCCTGGGACATTGATAGCAATTTCTGATAGCAATTTAGCATGGTTACATGGATAGATTGAGAATGGGGACCAGGAGACTGGTAAGTGACTGCTACTGTTCCAGCAAGAAGTAAAAAGAGTATGAAGTGGGTTGTGGCAGTGAAGTTGTCACAGCTTTAATCAAATATATAGCCCCCTTTAGGCACAGCAATAGAACTCTTGGGGCTTTCTTAGTCCTCAGGTCATATCTGAGGCCCTATGAAGGCCTTATAAACCAATATACTGGCTGTTTCTTCATTTTGAAATAAAGGACAAGGATCAAGTCTGTTTTGTTTACCAACGTATTCCCAGCACGTAATAAAGTTCTTGACATTTAGTAGGTGATATATATACAGATTGTCAAGCTTGAAAAAGCCATAAATATCATTTAATTCTTTTTTTCAAAAAAGAGAAAGAAACAGAGGCCCAAAAAAAGGAATTGACTAAAATCATACATGTGGTTACTGGTAAAACTAGGACTAGAACCCATTTGTCTTGACTTACAGTCTAGTGCTTTTTAACATCACTCCAAGCTCTGTTGTCAGCTTTCTATTAAGACTGATATAGTGTCCGAGATAATGAGCTACTTCTACTTCGGCATGATCTCATTGTTTTCTGTTTGTCTGCCACATGGTGTGGTCTGGCAGACTGCAACCCATTTAAGTCATCTCCTTCCAGCCAATGGCATCCTTGATTAAGGCAATAAAATGTGTTTTTCTCTAGTTTGTATTCCACTAAAAGTGGTTTGTTTGTTTTGTCTAGCCTGTATTCCACTACAAGTTGCTTGCAAATTAATTCCACAAGCCCTTCAAATGGAGAAAATAAAGTGGTTTAACAATCAGTATCTCCTGAGAGAGAGTTAAATCCTCAAACCACACCTCTAGTGGAAAAATGTATTTCACAGAGAATATACCAGGCTCTCTTGGCCAAATCTTGTAAAATGTCTCTGATGTGAATGTCCCTGTCATGTTCCCAAAAAGCTGTTCAATATATGCATTGTCTTGGCCTCAGAATGTGTGCTCTGGAGAAAATAAGGAGGACGGAAATAATGGTACCAGAACTCTCCAAGGGAAATTGGCCAGGTTTCCATCACTTGCACTTCTCCATCTGCGAAGTGCCTTGTTATATATATATATGTTTTATAGTATTATAGAGCTGCTTGTGCCTGAGACAGGAAAGAACACTGGGTTATAATTCCAAAGTGGTAGATGTTAGAACTACTCACAGGGTGTGTGGCCTCAAAGCCACCTTAACTCTTTACTAAAGGGAATAGTAATACCTTTCTGATTTCTTAAGTGCATTTAGGGAGAAAAGGTTCATGAAAACACTTGGGAAATTTTGATACAGTCATGTGTTTAAACATTTACTAAAAAAAATCAATGCCTGCCTAGATCATTTCTGTATGGTTTTATAACCATATTGTAGTTTCGAGATTTTCTACTGCTACTAGCTCATGTTTATATTCCCTTCAAATATAATAATAACTTTTATTTATTGAGCATTGGCTAGGCAGTCTAAATACATGGATGTTAATACAAAAATGATGGAATGAGAAATTATCTCCATTTCACAGATGTGGAAAGCAAAGTTCCAAGGATAAATACTTTGCTCAAAGGCAAAACGTTAGAAGTGGTAATACAGGAATTCAACCCCAGGCCTTTGTCTAATTATAAAGTCCTTTATCTTTCTTATACCACATGGGGAACAGCTTAGATCTTGTTTTCATTTAAAATAGGACAAATTTGGGTATCTTAATTTTTCAAAGAAGGGGACCAGTTCACTCAGTTATATTGTAACCGAGAAGTTAGGATTTAAGGACTGATTATGATTACTGAATCATTATCTAGATATTCCTTTTTACTTTCTGATATTAGAGTAGACAGAGGGAAATATCTGAAACCTGAACTATAATCCAGCTGCCTTTATCTCTGATGATGATTGTATAGCCTTTATCTTGTGCCCTGGTGATTTAAAAACCTTGTGACTAATCTTCACTTGTACCCATTTATTCTTATGGTCACTAAAGACAGCCCCTAATGTTTATTAAAGTCCAAAGTTATCTTGATAACTGAAGCTGGATCTAACCAAAATGGGCCCGCCTGACACGCGCAGTACTTAGACTTTAACCTACAAGTCACCTATACCTCATTATAATACTAAAAGATCACCCCATCATCATATTAAGACCACCATTTTCTTAAGTACATTCTGTGACTAAGTATGTAATCAATCTATGCATACTCAACAAGTAAATCACTTCTAATTACATCATCTGGGGCCATTGTACTCATTATCCTGAAACCTGCCCATCTTTTGATGCTATAAAACTCTCAGAATTTCTGCTGTTCCAGGAGACAGATTTTGGACCGATAGGCCATCTGTTCTCCTGCATCACGCCTAGGAATAAAACTCTTTCTCCCTTTGAAACTCCAGTGTCTAAGGAATTGGTCATTTGAGCGCATGGGGCAAAAGAATCCACTGCCTTGGTCCGGTAACAATATGGATGAGAGAAAAATATATTTAAAATGTTTAAATGTTTTTAGTGATCATAATGTTGACTTTTTAAGATAATAGGGTGTGTAGTGTAATATGGAATAAAAATGCATAATTATGTGATAATTTATTCCTACCAGCTTTGACGTCCTTGAAAACCATGATTTTTGCTATATTACAGACAGAAGATAAATATGTAAGATAGAAGGGAATCTGATTAGGAGAGTGCATGTGGAGGCCTTCTGAGGTGGCTGCCTAAGATCTATTTCTGACCAGCATGCTGGTTACAAGAGTGATCACACTTCACTAATCCATACATTTCTCTGTATCTAGTAATATTTTAAAATAAAAGTCATTTACTAAAAACCAAATTAATGAAAATAAAGTGAGATATAAAAGTGAACAGTTATTAGAATGAGAAAATGAATCATTACAAGTTTTAAATTTTAACTGGCTGACAAATACCACAAATGTCACTAAAATCCAGAGAAATAAAGATTTTTTTTTTTGTAACTTAACTGTATGACACACCTCTATAAAATCCATTTTTTCCTACACTTTTGGCTACATAAAATTTGATCTCTTATTATAAGACAATAATTTTACTATTGTTTTCTATAAACAACAGAAAGCTAATCCAATCTTTGCTTTAGCATGATTGATCAAAGTTTGTTTTTCACTATTGAGTTTAAAAAAGTTTCTTACAAGTTCATAATTTGGTATTGGATATGCCATACACAAGAGCAATTCAAATGCTTCTGAAAATTGCCTGATATGTTGTATTGAATTACATAGTTGTATAATCAAATAAGTTACTACACTGAATTATTGATGGAAACATGTAGGAGATTTGTCACTGGAACATCTTTTTCTTCAGGCCATTTCATTGTGTCAAAGGAAATTTTGTATGTTACTTCATCTGGAAACAACAGACTTGTCAGGGCAAGGCCAGATAGATCTACTAAGACATGATACCATATGTTGGGATATAAAAGGCATGAATAGTCACTCATAGAAGAGCTCACTACTGTAGAATTGTTACAGATTTGTGCCATCTAGCACAGATACCCTGATCTTTTATTTTGCATAGCTCCTAAACCAAAATTTTTGAAAGTATGGTGTTTATACCTGCGTATCTCACAATACCAAGTATATTTCTGTAAAGATAATTTCCTTTTGATCAGGTATTGATGAGAACCTAAATACCAGTTTATAATTTTCACATCTGGTGTTTGGAAGAATTTCCAATAGACTATCTGCTGCATCAATCTGTGCCCTTGTAACAAGCTTCTATCATTTTTGAGCACTTTCATTTCTAGACTAATAAGGCATTTACCAGACTCACCTTGTCTCTACACTACCCCAATCTTGGAACCAGTCCTGATTCCTTTTATTGGAGAATGGCATTGTAGACCAAGATCTGTGTGCTTGATGTACTCATTGCTACATTGCTACTAGTGTGTAGCACATAAATACTCAACATAAGTACTTGCAAGTTCCAGAAATACATTCCACTGAATCCAAATTAAATGTATCACCAACTCAACTTCCCCGTGGCCACTCAAAGCAGTTCTTCATTAATGGAAGCAAAATAGAGGGTAAATTAGAGTGAAAAGAAAATTCTGCAAACTTTGTAACAACGTAAGACTATATGATTACATTGCAAGGTCTTCTTCCAGGCTTAAGAAGGGGTCTGTTGAAACTTTGTATTCATTACCTCCATGGCAAATCTACTTTTGTCTGCTGAAAAGTTAGTTTCATTCTGTAGGCTCCTTACTCTACATTTGGCTGTCAATAACAAAAAACATTTGCAAAGTCAACAAAAGAAGTTAATTAGCTGCAAGTTTGTGAAAATTTTTCACTTCATATTTGTAGATTACTTTAAGCTCTCCATCAGCTTTTTACTTTTTTACTTATTTTGACTTTTCCTAATTGGTCATTTTTCATCCTATCTTTTTATTGACTATTATGTGGTCAAAATTATTGGGAGAAGATTTCAAGTTATTCTGCCTCATCCCCCTATGTAAAATACATCCTGGGAAACTAATAAACCATTGTTAAGTTAGAAATAGATCGATTATTTATAGCATATATAATCTTATGAACATATACTAAAATGCATAAAATACTCAACTTATTTTTTTTCTCTCATTTAACAATCAGCAATATGTGGACAAAGCTAAAATTTAAGAACTTGGATGTTTATGTAATCTGAGAATTTATACATTTTTTTCCCAACATGCAAACTTATTTGTCGAGTTTTTTTGTTTGTTCGTTTAAGTCTTCTACTATGGGTACTTGGTGACAAATTTTTAGAAAAGAAAAATTACTAGGGTCAGTTAGGTATTCTATTCTCCAGGGAAATTTTAATGAGGAAGACAAATAAGTATCATCTGTTTTAATGTCAATTTGTATCCAGATGCAGAAAAAAAAGAAAAAGTAATGCCTAACTCACTGGGACTTGCTATGTTTTGAGCTCCTGGATAAAGTGGAATAAAGGGTTATGTTTGATTTAGTTATTTAGAAAATCTTACATTACTAATATTATAAATAAAATAAAAATATAAAAGCTACATTAAAATATTTTTCAAAAAGCCTTTTTCATCTGTCAAAACACACTTCATGAGAGAAATGTCAAGGAATGTGACCTCAGTGTTTTGGAATTTATACAAAACTAATTTTTTTCAATCACTTTGAACTCTGGTGATAACTTATACAGATATCTGAATTTGAGTCTTGTAAGGATCTCCTTACATCCTCATTATACATTAGAGAAGGCTGCAGACTTTATTGCAAAGAGCATTGGTTTAAGCATTGAAGGTCGTGGGATCAGGTCCTATCTCTGCTAACAAATGTCTTTGTGAACTTGAGGAGTATTGGGGATGTCATACATAAAATGAGGGAGGTGAAATATATTAGTGTTACTTAAAGTATGATCTGCAGACTGTTTTTTTCACATTTTTTGTTACTGGTCTGAGATGAGACAAGTACAGAAATTGAGAGTAAATGTTTAGAAAAACTTCATAGCATTCTGACAGAATGATTATACTTCTGTTGGAGTTAATAAAATATAGGGCCTATATTTTATATATCTGTTTTAATCCTAGTTAGGATTATTTTCCAAAAGTATTATTAGCTGACAGAGTGGAGGAAATCCTGGTTGTTCCCTATAGATTCTTTAATAAATACAGGACTAAATAGGTCTTTCTTGTTCAAATATACTCTACTACTTTGTGATTCTAAGAAGGTTCATTAGAAAACCAGCTATTGTCCAACTCTCACTTCTCTCTAAACTAGGCAATTTGCAAGAACACAGGATAATTTAGCTTTAGCCGAAGTTCATGCTATTTGCCAACCAATTTTGATTATGAAAGGCCATCTGGGACAGTCATGTAGTAGCTAATTTGGACTTGTCCAGATGAAATCAGAAATGGAATTATGAGGCTGGCTTTGGTATGAAGCAATAAAGAGAATATGTGCTGTGTTTCCTGTTGTTTCAATGAAAGACTTTAATTCTGGTTCAAGTAGCAATGCCAAATTTCCAAAAAAAAATCTAATCATTAGTGTTTAATGCAGAAATAATGAAAAGATACTCATGGCTAAATATAATAGACCAACATGCTCACATGCATTAGCATTCAGGAAATTAAAACTGTGCATATGTTGTCTCAGATGAACAGATAAGAATGTGTTTAAATGGTAGCCAACTAAACTATAAATAGTAATAAAATCAATTATTGTAGTAGTATTGTATAGTATTGTTATGGTGATTTTTTTTCTTAACTGCTGTGCCAGTTTGAATGTATTATGTCCCCCCAAACGCCATTATCTTTGATGTAATCTTGTGTGGGCAGACCTATCAGTGTTAATTAGATTGTAATTCTTTGAGTGTTTCCATGGAGATGCACCCCACCCAACTGTGGGTGATGACTCTGATTGGATAATTTCCATGGAGGTGTTGGCCCGCCCATTGGGTGGGTCTGAATTGAATTACTGGTGCACTATATAAGATCAGACAGAAGGAGCGAGCTTGCTACAGCCAAGAGGGACACTTTGAAGAAAGCACAGGAAGTAGATGAGAGACATTTTGAAGATGGCCGTTGAAAGCAGACTCTTGCTCCAGAGAAGTTAAGAGAGGACATATACCCCAAGTGCAACTAAGAGTCACATTTTTGAGGAACTGCAGCCTAGAGAGGAACGTCCTGGGAGAAAGCCATTTTGGAACCAGAATTTTGTAGCAGATGCCAGCCATGTGCCTTCCCAGATAACAGAGGTTTTCCAGACACCATTGGCCATCCTCCAGTGAAGGTACCCGATTGCTGATGTGTTACCTTGGACACTTTATGGCCTCAAGACTGTAACTGTGTGACCAAATAAACCCCCATTTATAAAAGCCAATCTGTCTCTGGTGTTTTGAATTCTGGCAGCATTAGCAAACGAGAACAACTGCTTTCAACTCCATTACCTGATAGATTTGGCCATGAATCTTTGGTCAAGTATTTGAATACACTGGATATTTAGTCCAAGTTTATAAAGATATAACTGTTCCTTTACTCTCTAAAAACCAGGAACATATTGTAGCAGTTAGCTATTGCTGCCTAAGAAATTACACCAAAACTTATTAGCTTAAAACAACAATGATATATGATTTCTCCTGATTTCATAGGTTGAATGGATACTTCTGTCAATTTCACCAAGGCTCAATTATGTGGCTGCATGCAGCTGGCAAGATGGTTGGGGGATAGACTTGGTTGGGACAGCTGGAATAGCTGTCATTCTTCCCATATTTCTTCGCTGCCTGGGGAAGGATTACAAGAAGTAAGCCCCAATGCATGAGCCCTTTTCAAGTCTCCAAGTCTCTGCTTAGTCATATTTGCTATTTTCCCATTGACCCAAGAAAGTGACATGGAGCCCAGAGTTAAAGTGGGAAGGGACATTACAAGGGCTTAGATACCAGGAAACATGATTCATGAGGGTTTATTACTATAATAATCTCTGATCCAAACTATTCATGTCCCTCTACATGCAAATTGCACTCAACCCTACAAAGAGCCACAAATATCATCCAATCATATTAGACTCAAAGTTTTGAATCTTGTGATCTGCATCAGTTCTGAATATAAACGAAGCACCTCAGATGTCACTCCTCTTGACCCAGTATAACAATAATAAATACATCCATTTAAAGAGTGGATATATGGGGGCCACAGAGTAGTCACTAGTTCAGAGCAATTCTGAAATACAGACAGCATTTTTTTTGATTAAGGTCCCTTAATCCAATGTTCCTAATCCAGAGGGAATGGTCCCTTAATCCAATGTTCACCTCTGTCTCAGCTCTTCCCTTTAAGATGTCTTTATGTAGCAAGAAGTGTTCTGCATTTGCAGCTGAGTAGTTTTCTCAGCCTACTTCCTGACCATAGAAATTTTGGGAATCAGAGCCATTGTTTTTTTCCTTTGGGACCATTTCAGTCTCTTTTAATCAAAGCTGGCAGTATTTTTCTCAGTACAGCTCTTTGTGCATTTCCCATGAAACTGGAGGTCACCGCCTATGCGAAAAGCCACATCAATATTTCATTTTTGAGAAAGCTCTCTATTTCAAGTTACTTGTGAGGCTGATGTGGGACAATTCCCTTAATAATTTTAGAAGCCTTTTTATCTAACTTAGAAGATACAGAAAACCAAAAGAGGAAAGTATTTCAAAAAAAGGGACAGTCAACTCTGGTAACGCTGCTTCTGTGTAGATAATGTAAGGACTGAGAACTGATGATTAGATTTGCTTTATGAATATCATCGGTGTTCTTGATAAGTGGTTTCAGTGGAGGGTGGAAAGGGTTCCTGATTAGTGTGTTTAGGGAGAACATGAGGAAAGAGATGAATAGCATGTAGGGACTACTTCTGTGGAGCAGAAAATATGAGATGATGTCTAAAGGGATCTATAAAGGTATTTTGTTTTTTTAAGGTAAGAGATAACACAACTGGTTTATGCTGATAGGGATGATTTGATAGAAAGTGTCAAATTAATGTAGGAGTAAAGTCCTTCAGAAACAGAGAGGAAATGGGATTTGATGTGCAAGTGAAAATTCTTGCCTTAATCAGGCCCAGGGATAACTCATAAATATAACAGAAGGGAAAGCACAGAATATGGGTTCTGATGCAGCTCAGTTTTAGTTTCTTGGTGGTAAGATAAGGAAACTTAATTCTGAATAACATTTTTTTCACTTGAATATACAAAGCCAAGCCACGTACTATCAGTGAAGATGTAAGAGAGAATTTCAAATATGGACAAAGGTGTAAAATAGGTGTCTAAAGAGATGGGGAGGGTGTGTTCACTCATGAAATGTAATCTGACTGCTCAGTAGCCCTGAGATCCCATCTGATGGTTCTGGCTGTAAATCTGAAGTAAGCTCACAGCATAGATGTTTATTTCTCTCCAGCCATGTTTGGTTACTCAAGTGTGAACACTGGTAAGTAGAAATTTGACTTTACTAAGGGTTGGGGTGTCTGCAGTGCTGCCACAGATGCAAAAGATCAGTAAATGGGGACCTGGAGTTAGCTAAACTTCAAAGTTTAGAGTAAACTATCAAGTTTAGAGGGCACGCAGTCCTCCGCAAGATCTCCCTCTTTTCTGACACCAAGTATAAGTTTGTGGGGGTTGGGGGGGACCCAAACCAACGTCAGCTTTGATAATTCACTAGAAGGATTCACAGAACTCACTAAAACCTATTATACTCAAGGTTATGGTTTACTACAAGGAAAGGATACGGATTAAAATCAGCCAAACAGAGAACTACATAGGGTAGAGTCAGAGAGGGTTTCAAAAGTGAAGTTTCTGTCATCCCGTCCTGTGGAATCAGGATGTGGTTACCCTCCTGGAATCAATGTGTGACAATACACATGGAGTATTTCCCACCAGAGAAGCTCTCCAGTTCCCTCAGTGTTCAGAGTTCTTATCGGGTCCCCATTATATACTCAATAACTGATTAATTGTTTGCCCACATGGTTGATTTCAGCTTGCATGTTGACTAACACGTGTGGCCCAAAATCCCCACACTAAATCACATGGTCGGTCTTTCTGGCATGGCCAGCCTTCACCCTAAGACTTTCAGGTGTCTCTGGCTCCACCCTAAGATCCAGTGTGACACCCTAAACAAAGGCACTGCTTACTATCAGGTATGACATAGATTACCTTCCAGAAACTGAGGGCAAATGCAAAACCTCTCTTTAGGCAGGGCCAAATTCTTAAATACACAATGGGAAAGTAAAATCACCATACCACCCTCCATTTCTACCACATTCTTACCTATTGTAACTTTCTCATACTATTGTTATTCTTTGTCTTAAAAATGAAGCTAAAGAGAAAGGATTTACAAAAATGCAATTTTGAAATTGAAAGTTGCTATTAGAATGCAAAAACAATTTATTTTTTCTTGGTCAATTATACAGAATAGTATAGTAACTTGAATTGATGTGTACTGAACACTTCTTTGCTCCAAGATCCTTTACAAAAACCTTTTTTCTTCAAGTTACCATTATAACAATTATAATAAGTGGCCATAATGTCTGATTTTAATTCAGAAGGTAAATAATTTTCCCAAGTGTTCACAGTTAGTAAAGGACTCTTATCAAAGCTTTTTCCATGCTTACCTCCATGCCCAAAGCACAGAACTGAAAGCCCTTGGCAAGACTAAGAATACTGGTTTTGAAACGGCCTTTATTATTCCTGTTCCAAGTTCCTACTTTAAGAGAAGCACAAGCCTTTCTTTGGACTCACTAATGAAACTTTGGGTGTGAGATAGATAAGGCCTTCAACCTCAGCATAATGCAGAGGGAGAATCTCTGATTGGGCCAGTTGTTAGAAACTGAAAAGTGAACAGTAAAAATAGTTCAAGGTAGCAGCCAAACACCTAATTTGTTCCTGAAGAGGTTCCAGGAAGCCTGGTCTCTGCTTTACGCGTGCTGAAAAGGCCTAGAAAGTCCACCCACACACTGTTAGGGGAATCTTCCAGATACCAAGCACTCAGATCCTTTTGGATCAGTTGGGCTATATGCATCTTCAGCTGATTGGACTTTGAAAGACTGCTCTGGGACTAATCTTCTAAAGACTGGTGACCACATTTGGATCATCATTCCCCTCAAAGGCTGTCAAGGATACAGAAATGTTTTTGAGATACCTCCGGAATTGCCCTTCCTTCCCTTGAATTAGTTGAAGGGATTTGAAAGTAGGCCATTGAATCAGCAAATTGAGCTAAACTACTCAATTATCAAATTCCATGCCCCTATGCCAAGGTGCAGTAAGTTGGGAGAAATAAAATTTCGTTTCATATGAAGGCCCTGGAACCCAGAGATACGCAGCAACTTCCTAAAGATCTCATGGAATGATAGGGCATAACTAAGGCAAGCTCAAAGGGCTTTTATACCCAAAGAAGTTTTCTCTCTACAGTGGGGGAAGAGTGAGGTTGGGATGAGGGCAAAGAAAAAATTCTGTCTCAAAATAATTTCACATCTACCAATGTCACTCAAACAAGTGCTTTCATGGTCTTTGGTGGTTTACTGCAACTTTCCTGTGGAGGTGCCAGTCTGTGTTATTCCTCCAGCCAAGGTGACCCACCCTTTGGCAGTTTCACCAGACTCTTAAGGATGCAGTTTACAAAGGACTCCTGTTCACAGCACAACCATTCAAGAAAGCTGGTTTTTACTCCTCAAACAAATAAAACCCTCTTTGCCTAGAGAGTGTTGATTATTTATTTTTTTATTGTTTATAATGAGTAATGGATGGTCAAGAGAAAGCTAACTCCACTTGGTAAGAGCCATTTTTGTGCTCTACTTTTCTGGTTATTTTGAGCCTCAATATTGGCTTCTCTTTTGGGTTTCCACAAGCAAACTGATTCTTTCTGTTCTGACCTTTTGTTCACCTTCAAAGTTTCAAGGCTATATTTGTAGTGGTGGAGGCAGGAGTGATGGTGACTAAATATTGCCCATCACCTAGTGATGCATTATGGGTATCTCTTACCTGGGTTCCTGCAATCTTTTCTCCAGACTCACATTAGTTCAATCCATCCTCTATGTCACCAAACAGTATCTTTTAACTGAAATGCACCCTTGTACTCAAGATACCTTAACAGGCCCTGTATCCTAACTAGCCCGGATTTCTAGATCCATTTCTGGCACTTATCTCTGCAACACATGTGGTCTATTCACCCAATACCACGTGTTAAACATTGCTTCTTGTTTTACAACCCCATGCCTTAATTCATGCTGTTTTCCCCTTTCCAAAGACCATTTTTCCCTTTCCCTGCTGTGAAAATGTCTTTTTCTTAGTAGCTAGTCTAAAATGTTCTGTCCTCTTTGTAGTTTTTCCAGACTTCCCTTCCCTAACAAAAATTAATACCTCCTTCATATGTGCTCCTGTAAAAGTTTAAACTTACTCTTATAATTGTGTGTGTGCGTATGCATATTCTTTAGATGTTGTGAGCTCCTCAACAGCATGGACTAAATCTTGTTCTTGATACTTTCAGTGCCTTATACAGTATTTGAAAATCAAATTAATACAATCATTAATAGAATACAGCATGTGATTGGGCTCAGTTTTGTTTGTATGTTTGCTACTGGTTTGCTTGTTTTCAGATCAGTATAGCCAAGGAACATATAAACAACACGTATGAATTTTACCAAACTGAATTAATAAAGGATGGAAGTAAAACACATACACTTCAGATTTTAAAAATAAAACATTACATGTCATTTTGAGATACCATCCCAAATCCCAGTGTTCTCTCCGGGGGCAATGGTTCTCAAGGATTTGGTGCATATGTAACATGTTTTTATAACTTTTCTACCTATATATTAATATAAAACAATAAATGAAATATGTTACCATTCTCTCTATGTATTTTAAATTTATATAAATGCTACCAAACTTTATGTATCCTTTCACAACTTGCTTTTTCTTTTATCATTATCTATACACATTGATACTTAGTTTATGTTATTTTAATTGACATATGGTATTCTCTCAATAAATAAATCATAATCAATTCATTCATTCTTCAACCAATGGGGTAATTTCTAAATTTTTGAAATTAACATTTCAATGAACATCATTGTAAATATCTTTTTTGTTCCTCCTTTAATCTTTTTTTTTTTATTAAATTCCGTTTTATTGAAATACATTCACACACCATACAATCATCCATGATATACAATCCACTGTCCACAGTATGATAATATAGTTATGCATTCATCACCACAATCTATCTCTGAACATTTTCCTTATATCAGAAAGAACCAGAACAAGATGTAAATATCTTTTTGAGCACATGTGTAAGAATTTTTCTAAGAGTTATACTAAGATATGGAATGTTTGGAACATTTTCTGATTCAGTAAAAGGCCAAATTTCTCTTCAAGAGATTTAAAAACCAGCAACATGCAATGTAGTGATTTTTCTATAACAATCCCATTATAACATTTGTCGTATACATATATATATATACACATATACATATATATTTCAATCTATGGCTGTGAAAAGTTACAGCTGGAATAATTTGCATTATATTGAGTTGATTGAGCATTTTAAAATATGTATTGGTTATATGGATTTCCTAATCAATGAATTTCTGAGGTTCATTTCTTTATTTTTCCTATTTAGTTGTTTGTTTTTCTCATGTTGATTTATAGTTCTTTATGAATTCTAAATACTTACCTGTTATCTGCTTTATGTGGTACATAGTCTGCACTTGTCTGTTATAATTATTTTGTGTTATTTGAAATTATTAAATGTTGATGTAGTTAAATTTATCTATAAAGCTTATTTCCTATAAAGTGTGAGGTGTGAACCTTATTTTTTAATATGGAAAACTACTTGCCACAAAACCTTTTATTGAATAGTCCATATTATTCTTGCCTCTTCTATCAGATATAAAGTTTTCATGTATGCTTAAATTTATACCTGGACTTTTAAACTACATTATTAATTTATTTGTCTATTTCTGTGCTAATCCAACACTTTTAATTCCTATAGCTTATTATAAATTTTATAGATGATATTTTAAACAATTTTCTTAAATATTTTAGATTTTTACTCTTCCATATGATTTTAAAATCAATTTGCCAAGTTCTGTAATAAATACCATGGAAATTTCGATTAGAATCATTTTGAATTTATAGATTGTTGTAGATTGATGGTTTACCCACAAACTTGCTGAAATTCTTATTAGATCTAATAGCTTGCACTATTTCTGCATGGACAAACATATCTGGAAATAATAGCAATCTTTTCTTTCCTTACTAATAAGCTCTCATTTCATTACACTGGCCAGGACTTCCACTACTATGTTAAATAATACCTGTGATATGCATATGCATCTTATTCCTGACTTCAGTGGGCCTGTTTCTAAAACTTCTCCAGTGTGTATGATATTTGTTGTATATCTCCCTTTTATTTTTAGTTTTCCAAGGGCTTTATAATAAAGGGATGTTAAATCATTACTTGCTTTTTTCTGCTTTAATTAAAATTAAAAATTCTATGATTTTTTTTCTTTGGCCTATGAATTTAGTGAATTGTATTGATAGATTTTCTAATATTGGATCATCCTAAGACTACTGGGATAAAACCTACCAATGGGCCATAACACCTATTTTTTATGTGAATTCAATTTGCTAATATTTAATTTAGTTTTTTTTTTTTTGCATCTATGTTTGTAAATAAAGTTGTTTATAAAGAAAAATGAAATGTCCTTTTCTGGTTTGGGAAAAAATTTATACTGACCTCATAAAATTAATTACGTAAGTTTTCTCTTTTCCTATCTCCTAAAACAGTTACTGTAAGCTAGGGATTATGTGCTCCTTTAAAAATGGTAATATTCCCCTGTAAATGTGGGTAGGTCCAATGACTTTGAAGGCAGAGGTGGATATTTTCATAAATGACCTAATTTTTGTAACTATTTTTGTTACTTTCAGGTTTTCAATTTTCTTTGAGTTGATTTGGATAAATTAGTATTTTTCCATAAAAAATAGTGCCATATGAATGTGACACTTGTTGGCCTAAAATTATTCATAGGCTTTTTTGATTATCTTTTAAAAATATTTTATCTATCCGTGGTTGACTCCCTTCTCATTCTGAATATTGCTTATTTGTGCCTTCCCTGTTTTTCTTTTAATTAGGTTATTAGAATTTTGCCTATGACATTAGTCTTTTGAATAATTCTACTTTAGGTTTTATTGATTTTTAGTTTTGGTTGCTTTCTGTTTTATCACTCTGTTTTTCACTTTATTATGCCTTCCTCTTACTTTCTTTGGATTACTTTATTGATCTTTTTCAAGCTTCTTGAGTTGTCTCAACTCATTTGTTTCCAGTATTTCTGGTTAATAAATAAATAAAAAGATTATAAGTTCCCTCTACGCTTCTTGCTTTCATTACCATTCAATTCCTGTATTTTAAAATTCTTATTCTGATTTCCCTATGACTGAAAATAATCCAGGATTATTTAGGAAGGTGTTTTGTGTGCTTATTTTTGTTTATTTTTAAATCTCATGTTTGTTTTTGAATTTAAAAAAAAAAATCATGTTTTGAAATATCATTTTACATACTCTATTTTCTCCTCTGGGATCTGAAATCCTTAGGTGCAGGGATCATGGATCAACATCTAGCACAGCGCTTAGAACTAGCAAGTAGATAGAACCAGCTCAGTAAATAGTCATTGTACAATAATTAAATGAACAATGACTGGTGATGAATGAATGAGGTGGTCTCAAACAAATATGAAATAAATTGTTTGTTTGGTGCCTCCTACCTCCTCTTAATACCTGTTTCCTCTCCAGGGGTTCTCTTTCCTTACCAAATCCAGAAATCCAGGGGTCTCAGTTATATCACTCAAATCTTTCCTGAGGCCCTTCATTACTACTAAGGATTAAACAAATGATTATGGCTTGTGGAAATTCTCGTATCATCCCTTAACGTGGAAGCAGCCTGAAGTCCCTGGTGGCCATATTTAATAGAATATTTGCATCATAAGATGCTGTTTTTAGGCGCTCCCCCAGGAAACTGCACCTTTAAGTGGCACTGAGGCAAAGTGGACACTGGTCCAAATGGAATGTTGTTGGGGATGACGGGCTGTTTCTGCTGTTCCCTTCTTCTGATTTTCCTGGCCCATATGTAGTAACTTCCTGAATTTGTTGCCATCAGATCCCTCTCTGAGAATGGCTCTTTAAGGTATTTCCTTCTTTTATGAGCTCAACGATTTTTGTTTTTTTGGTGCAGTAGCAATGGGGAAACACTGTAGGGCTGTCCCTTCCCATTTACCATTACTAATCGTCCATCCCAGATGGCTGTGGTTGGTCACTGTATATAGAACCTTAAAGGTCAGCCTTTCTTAGGTCACCTGAGATCAAAGTATCACTGATAACTATCCGTAGACAGAATTTTTTTTCTTCTCTATTAATATGTGGCCAGATTCTTTTTTGACACTTAGTGTTTCATTTCAGGTTCCCACCTGGCTTACCTCCCCCCACCTTGAATACCAAGGATACTTGTTTAAATTTTGCAAAGCCCCTTTCCTGCTCTAGCGAGCCTCTAGCCATCCTACCCACATCTCCATTACCTTGATACTTCCCACAGCCTTTTCCTGACCATAATTTGGCCCCTCCCACACTGATTTGCTGATTCACCATCTTTTCAGCATCTGTTTTTGCAGCCTCTGGGCCCTGGCCCGGAAATAAGAAGATCCTGTCTGCTGCCTCCATCCACTTCTAGTCAACAAGAGCAACCATAGCTGCTAGTGAATCCAGCCTACACAGGTTCTAATCAGGCCCAGATATGGCAGTTTACAACCCTATGACTTCCAGGGGCGTTGGCCTTTTAACACCTGGATGAAAAATGTGGGTGGAGTGCACATACTATGATTCATTCTAGACCAAGCATTCCCTGGGGACATAAATACCTCTTTTAGGCAAGTTGCTTGTTACCTGCCCCACCCTCAGTACCCAGAAAGGGCAGTCATATTTACCATGACCCATCTGCTACACTTTCCCTCTATCCCCCAAATGTATATCTGACCCAAACAGGGAAAAGCCTGACATCAAAAGATGATTTAGGTCATTGATTTGCTTCCTTGGCTGAATATGTAATCACCTGGGAAGCTTATAAAAAAAATGTAACACTACCCAAACATCTTCCCCAGAGATAAAAGTTTAATATCCTGGTATGCAATGAGGTGTACTTTTCCAATGCCCTCCCTCCCCCCAGGTGATTCCAATGAGAGCTAGCATTGAGAATTGAGAACAGGAAACCATCTGCAACCAAATTCTAAGTTAACGTGTCTTAACTACTTCAAGAAACTCTAACCTAGGAAGATGAAGTTCCCAATGACTTTATTTTTATTTTTTTATTTTAAAATTACTTTATTTATCAAAAAAAGCATTTCCAAACAAAACAAAGCAAAGCAAAGGGAAAAAACAAATATACAGAAATAACTTCATTCCTTCCAATATATTCCTACCATACACAAAGAAAATTAATGAACCGTAGTCACACCTGAGCATTCCCTTATCATTAAGCTCACCCTCAATATCTTGTCTGTTCTTATTAGATCATCATCCCCCCATTCACTAGCTGCTATCTCTTTATTTTTATTCTATTGATTGTTTCACAAACTCCCCTCATGTCCACTTATCTGAACAAGAGACTACTCAACTCACCCTCCTTACCTCTTCTTTAGACAACACAAAACTCCAGTACATTCATCAAAAGATTGTTTACTCTTCAGGATTCTTAGAAACCCTCACTCACTCTGTTCACCAACCCTACATTATTTTGTCACAAACTTGTCCAGTCCCAAGCTGGCCCCATCATAGAAGGGCTCACTTTAATCTAGATCCCCCAAGTCCTCACATATATCCCATCTTTCCCCTCCCACCCTTTTGAGATGCTACTAAGACTCAAAATATTCATCTCCTTTTCTATGGCAAGCAATTAAAAGCTCTGCTTTATCAACAGATAAATTTTAGTAGTCAATGGGTTATTTTGGTGGTCTTTTTAGGGAGTAGAAGTAGACAGAATCACTCATTTGGGCCAGTCTGATTTTCTCTCAGATCTAAGAGACCCAGAGACTGTTACCAGCTGAATATAGGTGCTGGAGCTAAGAAATCATGATGTGTAGCTATGGGTCATTTTCATACTGGATTATGTGCAAGATGGATATGCAGAGGAAGTTGGATAATAAAGAGGGGAATGGAGCAAAAGTAAGTAGAGAGAAGGAGCCATGGGAAAAATACTGTGGCCTCTGAGGATCTCCTCCATACCTAGCATTGCAGTTCTTCTCCTGCGAGGCCTGGCTATACTGCTTTGTACTCTCATTTGGAAATCTGTGAGAGTGCCTGTGTTGTCTTGACAGAGCAGAGAAACTCTACTCCTATTTATTTGCTTATTCATTTTTGCAATTTTACCAAGAAGTCCTAGTTGTCAACCCTTAATGTACAGTGATGTATTAGAAAGGAAATAAATCATTATCCTCCTTTCTATACAGTGCAGTTGTTTCTATGGATTTGAGGAGGGTACAAAATGTATTTAATGTTACTAATTCATGAGGCTTGATCTGAATGGATCATTAAGCCTTTCTGACTGATAATCAAACAGACAAGGAACTGAATGTGAGTTTCTGAAAGAGGAAGCCTAAAGAAGTTGGGTGGGTCATGAAAGCAGAAAGGGAGCTAAGGAACCTCCTTGGCTTCATCCTTTTGGGTGGTCCCTTGGAGAAGTCCCTAGTTGGTCTGTGGCTTATAAATTGAAAAGGCCTGAGAACTTGGAGAAGGACCATTCAAATGCCTAAAGTTGTGTTTCACAGAAGTGACTTAGCACCTTGGCCATCTGCTGATGACTTGGGAAAAGTTGCCTTTGTATAAAGAGCAATATTGTCCTACTTATACTTCAGGTTCTTCATCATCAAACATCCAGTCAAATTGTGATTGGATTAAATACCCTGCCTTCACTTCAAGTTTTCATATAACAAACAAGTATGCATACTGTGGTGGTTTGGAGCTGGATGAACCCCAGAAAAACCTGTTCTTAAATTAATCCATTCCTGTAGATATGAACCCATCATAGGAAGTAACTTTTGATGAGGTTTCTTCAGTTAAGGTATGGCCCACCTCAATCAGGATGGTTCTTAATCCTAATACTTGAGTCCTCTATAAGCAGAATAGAATTCAGGCAGAAGAGAGAAAGCCAGAGAGAGTAGCCAGAAGCTAAACATTAGTGGATCCCAGAAGAGAAGGGAGAGGCCTCTGTGTACATTGCCATGTGACAAGAGGAGCCCAGGACCAAGGATCACTGGCAGCCAGCCCCAGAATACCAGTGTTTGGGAAGAAAGCATCACCTTGATGATGCCTTGATTTAGACATTTTCTTAGCCTCAAAACCATGAGATAATAAATTCCCATTGTTTAAGCTGAACCATTGGTAGTTGCTTGAGCAGCCAAGGAAACTAGAATATGTACGTCTCCACAAAATGCTCTTTACACCTCCTGAGGGGATCACTGGGTACCTGTTGAGCCAGAAGTAAGTTCCTTTGAACTAATCTGAAATATATTAGTGTCTACCAAGTTGAGGACAGAGGAGAGTGGACCCGCCCCCATTCCCACCCCCAGCCCATGCTGAGAATTACCCACCCTCTCCTTTATCTGAACTAATTTCTATTTTTAGATAGTACTTAGAAATTTCTAAGGCATTTAATAAAAATTGACTATGTTGAGCTTTAAAATAGTCCTGGGAAATAAATGTACTCTTCTCTAATTTGTCAATAATTAAATAGATGTCCCATTTTAGAACAGAAGCTGAGGTTGAATAACTTGCTCAGACATATGGAAGTTGAAAGCAGAACAAGTCTTGAGCTGGTCTTGGTCTTCATTCCCCATATCACCATCCAAAGCTTTTCAGGGTTTCCTATCTTCCCAGGGCTGAAGGAAGCAGGATGATTTTATGGTTCCATAAGAGGATATATCCAAAGTTCCAGCATAGCTTCCACAACTGTTCTTAAATTTGTGGTATAGAGAGGAATCCATGGAGAATTATGAGGGGTAAGGTAACTACTTTTTTGGACAAAAATTTCCCAAATGCTTCAGATCTGATAGAACAAAATAAATAGAACATTTGGGCCTAAAAAAAAAAAAATAAACAACCAAAAAAAAAAAAAAAAAAAGGGCACTAATGCACTAATATTTTCTCCTAATGATTACTAACAATTTTTAGCAGTTGCCTTTTACAGTTGCCATAAGTATCCATCTGAAAATAACCAAGTCATTTTTGATTGACAAGGAAATCAATTTACTTTGTGACTGGGTGCCTTTCAGTTCCAATAAACCTTATATTATTTTTTTAAAAGTAAATTTAATACTAAAACTTCATCATGAATCAAAAGAAAAAAATGTAATTCTACTATATTTAATTCTACTATATTTATTATAGCATTTTATTAATATTCATACAACTACCAGGTAATTGTAAATATAGGTTATTTCTAAGTTTATTTTACCTTTCACTATTAATACTTTATTTCATCATCTAACTAATTTGGTAAATTATGAATTTCTATTTTCTTTCTTTGAGGACTACAGCATAATAATCAGCTAGAATTATCCAAAAGCAATGGGGAGCCACTGTATGTAGAATATTCTTTCTATAAATTATCCACATGGAATGATTATAAAGATATTTACTTTTCTTTCTGAACATATCCCAGTATCATTAAACATTTAGAAGAATCCATTGCTTTCTTAGTCTGTTTTTGTTACAAATTCTTATGGCTTTAATAGGAAAATATTGCTGCAGTCATGTGTAAACTGTGCATATTTCTGTGCTGTTTGAGAGCTTTCAGAGACTTGTTTGCTACTCAGCTTTATTCATTCATTCTTCTACCTCAGCAAAGTTGAACATCTACTGAAACTATTAAGTAAATTAATCCATCTGTTTTTGTAGACTAAAATGGATGTCTAACTATCCTATCTATTCTGTTCATTTGTCCATTCATCAAACATGGTAAATGCTTGGGAAACAAAAATAAATAGCTCAAAGTCCCTACCTTGGAGGGTTAAAGGTGGAGACAGACATGTAAACAGCTATTCGTAGGAATGTGACACATGAATTTGAACACAAAGTGAGGTCTGCCTCCAGTTAGTGCTTTGGGAGAACCAAGGAAAGCATGCTTAATGCTGGCTGAATAAATGAAGAGAAGCTTGCTGGGGAAATTTCATTTGAGTTGAATTTTGAAAGATAAATAATAACAACTAATACTAAGTTCTTGCAGCATACTAGGCATGTTTGAAAACTTTACATATAATAACTCATTTAATCATCACCATAACCCTATGAATTAAGTACTATTGTTATCTCATTACCTCATTTCCTACTCCTTTTAAATGTGGGGAAATTGCAAATTGTTAAATAATTTGTCCTGTGTCACCTGGTCAGGTAACACAGGAATTCAGAATGAGATTTTTCCCTCCTCAATTTTGACTGGGAGGCCAACAAGATAAATACCAGTTACTGCAGTGTAAAACAGACCCCTTCCTGTCAATGCAGGTTTATACATGAAATGGTACACGGCCTATGGAATTTCTAACCCAGATCAAGAATGAAAAAAGAGACTGGAAGAGGAGGTGTGCTCAGGGGATTTGTTGGGAATTTTCTTTGAAACATGTTGTTAGGCTGTAAGTCTTCACCCTACCCATTTGGGGAAGGGAGACTGTTAACGTTTTTACCCCAAATGTAAGAAGAGGAGTTTCAAGGCAATAACTCAGAGAGCTTTGAAATGCATTTCTAGGAATTGGGAGACGCAAAGAATGGGCGGGTGCTGCCTGCCTCATGCCTGAGCAAGCATTATCAGGCTATAAAGCAGGAAATCTAAAGGGTAACGACAGGCACAGCTATGGAGCCAGAGCCTGGAGAGGGCTTCTGCATTGGGATCCAGCATCCCCCATTGGGTAATGGGTGCTTGAGCCTTTCCAAGGGTCAAGTAAGGGTTACATGAGAGAAAGCCAGCGAAGAGTCTCCTTCCTCCTGTACAAATAGGGTTGCCTGGAGAGCAAGGAGACCCAGTGAAAGAGACAGGATGTGCAACCCTGGATAACCAAGTACTGAAGCAGTCACAGTTATTTGGAATAGAAGTATCAGAGAATTGTAAAAGAAAGCCCAGCAAGGAAGCGCCACAGAACCCACAAAGCTTCACCAAAAGAAAGCTTTATCTCTTATCATCTATCAGGCCCACTCAGCAGCTTTACTCCTCCATCAGCAGATAGGGCACAAAGTCATCCTAAAATAATAAGACATGTCATATTCCTTTATCTTTCCATCTTTTTCTGCTTAGATTTGGGCAGAAAATGAAATCTGGAAACAACTAAAGAGTAGGCAAGAAAGCAAAAAGGGAGGGAGCAGAAGGAGCTCCAAACATGACAAGGGGAAAATTTTAATGGTATGTCAGGTCCAGAATTTTGGCTATTATCAGGACATTATGGTTTCTAAATTCAACTGTATTTGCACTTAACCATGAGATCTAAGAATTGAAGACATGGAACATGTGGGAATTTCATCCAGGGCCTGAGAAAACTGCCAAGCAGCAGACACACATACAGTTATATCTTGTTTATGCCATGAGTCATAATTGTTCAACATATGAGTTATACTAGTAAAAGTTAAAGTCATTGTTTCTGCCACCAACACCTTGCATTGGTATTGATCATTTGTTACAATTGATGATAGCATTTTTTTTAATTCAAATTTTATTGAGATTGTTCACATACCATACAGTCATCAAAAGTGCTCAATCAATTGCCCATGGTACCATCATACAGCTGTGCATCCATTATTCCATAAAAGAAATAAAAACAGAAAAGAAAATTCAAATCCTCCCATACCCCCAACCAACCCCCCTCCATTACTGACTCATGGTATTTGTATAGTACATTTGTTACTGTTGATGAAAGGATGTTAAAATACTACTAACTGTAGTACACAGTTTGCAATAGGTGTATTTTTCCTTATATATCCCTCTATTATGAACTTCTAGTTATAGTGTCATACACTTGTTCTAGTTCATGAAAGAGATTTCTAATATTTGTAGTTAATCACAGACATTGTCCACCACAAGATTCACTGCTTTATACACTGCAATATTTTAACCTCCAACTTTCCTGCTGGTGACATATGTAAGCTTCCCCTTTCCACCATGTTCACACACCGTTCAGCACTGTTAGTTATTCTCACAATAAGCGCCATCATCACCTCTGTCTATTTCCAGACACTTAAGTTCAGCCTACTTAAACACTCTGCTCATAATAAGCAACTGCTCCCCATTCTTCAGTCTCATTCTATAACCTGGTAATGTATATTTCATGTCTATGAGTTTACATATCAGTGAGACCATATGATATTTATCCTTTTGTGTCTGACTTATTTCACTCAGTATAGTGCTCTCAGGGTTTCTTCATCAACCCATATTTTTTTTGTTTTTTGTTTTTGTTTTTTAAGGTGATTTTTTTCACTCACCATACATTCCGTCCTGGTAAACAATCGATGGTTCCCTGTATAATCACATATTTATGCATTCACCACCATCACCACTATCTATATAAGGACATCTCCATTTCTTCTGAAAAAAAGGAGGAAGAGTCCAAGAAGATAGAGAAAAGAAAACAAGAAAGAGAGAAATAAAAAAAGACAGCTAAAAAGTAACAAAAGGAAAGATAGAATTAAACTAAAGTACAATAAGAGTCAGACAACATCACCAATCCCGAGTCCCATACCCTTCCCTTATATCCCCCTGTTAGAGGTATTTGGCTTTGCTTTATTGCCTTTGTTACATTAAAGGAAGCATAGTACAGTGTTTCTGTTAACTATAGTCTCTAGTTTGCATTGATTGTATCTTTTCCCCAATACCACCCAATTTTTAACACCTTGCATGGTCAACATTCATTTGTTCTCCTTCATGTAAAAACATATTTGTACATTTTATCACAATTGTTGAGCACTCTAGATTTCACTGAGTTATACAGTCCCAGTCTTTATCTTTCCTCTTTCCTTCTGGTGTCCCACATGCTCCTAACCTTCGTCTTTCAACCATACTGACAGTCATCTTTGTTCAGTGTACTTACATTGTTGTACTACCATCACCCAAAATTGTGTTCCAAATTTCCCACTCCTGTCTTTTCCTGTATGTCTGTAATGCTCCCTTTAGTATTTCCTGTAGAGCAGATATCTTGTTCACAAACTCTCTCGTTGTTTGTCAGAGAATATTTTAAACTCTCCCTCATTTTTGAAGGATAATTTTGCCAGATAAAGAATTTTGGGCTGGCAGTTTTTCTCTTTCAGTATCTTTAATATATCACACCACTGCCTTCCTGCCTCCATGGTTTCTGATCAGAAATCAGCACTTAGTCTTATTGAGGAACACTTGTATGTAGCAAATCACTTTTCTCTTGCTGCTTTCAGAATTCTCTATCTTTGGCATTTGACATTTTGATAAGTATGTGGCTCAGAGTAGGTCTATTAGGATGTACTCTGTTTGGAGTACATTAAACTTCTTTGACATGTATATTATGTCTTTCATAAGAGTTGGAAAATTTCCTCAAATATTTTTCCTGCCCCCCTTTTCACAGTAAATTATTTATATTTATTTTAATATTTAAAAACTCTATACAGTAAAATCTATTAATGTCTTACTTTGTGACATATTTGCTTTATGCTCAGAAACTTTCCCCTATTATAGATCAGCTATTCACTTTGTTTTATTTCCTGTCCTCCTACAGTTACAGAGTTTTCATTTAATATTGATTCCGGAAGGAGGAACCTAAGATGACGACTAGGTGAGACAGAGAAAAAAACACCTCCGTGGAAAACACTAGATAAAAAACCAGAAAGGACCCAGAACACCACTTCCAAAGTAGCACCAGCCGGACAAGTTCTGCTAAAACCACAGGGAATGTGCTTTTGGCGAAACCAGGAGTCTGCATTCTGAAACGAGTGAGTGAGTCGGCTGAATCCCTCGTCCACGCTGCGGTGGGGGGAAACGGTGGGTTGGCGTTTTTAAAAAAATAAAAGAAGCCCAGGAACAGCTGCAGATAAGACGGGAGCGGTCTGGACTAACACCTCGGTGTCTGGGGTGGAGGATACCCCTTCCCATACCCACTGCTGATTGTCTCGGGTCCAGGGAAACAAAGGGGGGACGCGCGGCTTGCTGCGGTCTCCCCAGCGGGTGGGGCTGCTCCTGTCCGGGGTGAACACACGGCGTAGAGCCCAGCCGAGAAACCCAGCCTCAAGGCCGTCGCCCCAGCGGGTGGGGCTACTCCTGCCTGGGGCCGAACACACAGCACAGAGCAGAGCCAAGAAACCCAGCCTCACAGCCATCACCCCAGCGGGAGGGGCTACTCCTGCCCGGGGCCGAACACGCAGCACAGAGCCAAGACAAGAAACCCAGCCTGACAGGGAGTCTTTCCCACAGCACTGCTCACACGACACAATATCGGCTGTGGACAGTGGCCTTGAATACACCCATAGCTGATTGTCCCGGAGCTGGAAGAGCAGAGCTGTGCGGAAAGGGGGAAGTTAACGCATCACATTCAACCATCTTTGAAGTGGGCTGGGAACGCCCCTTCACAGCCCAGTGGCCCAGGGCTTCCCTGGAGGCTGGCGCTCACTTGTGACGTGGCACAGCCCTACCCCGCTCAGCAGAGGTCCTGGAACAGCACAGCAGAGAGGGGGGAACTGCTCGGAAATCCCAGGGAACCTACGCCAATACCAAGGACTTTTGTTTCAGCAGCAGAGAACAGCCTTAAATCTCCAGGAACACCTGGGAGGTTTGATTATTAAACCTGCCCTTCCTCCCTAACCGCTCAGGCGCACACCCCTCATTGAGGGCAGACAGCACCGACAACACACCCAAATTAAGTGCAACAATTGGACCCCAAAAGAATCAGATCCCCACATACCACAAAGTTGGGGAGAACTGACTTGAGGGGAATAAGTGACTCACGGATGCCATCTGCTGGTTAGTTCGAGAAAGTGTATGTCACCAAGCTGCAATTCTAACAAATTAAAGATCAAGTAAAGCAAATGCCAAGAGGCCAAAAACAACAGAAAATCTTAAAGCATATGATAAAACCAGACGACATGGAGAACCTGAACCCAAACACTCAAATCAAAAGATCCAAAGACACACAGTTCCTGGCAGAATTAATCAAAGAACGACAGACAGGCAATGAGAGCATGGCATGGGATATAAAAGACTTGAAGAAGAGCATGGCACAGAATATAAAAGACATAAAAAAGACCCTAGAAGAGCATAAAGAAGATATTGCAAGCGTAAATAAAAAAAAAGACGATCTTATGGAAATTAAAGAAACTTTAGGCCAAATTAAAAAGACTCTGGATACTCATAATACAAGATTAGAGGAAGTTGAACAACAACTCAGCCTCCTCGAGGACCACAGAACAGAAAATGAAAGAACAAAAGAAACAATGGGGAAAAAATTGAAAAAATTGAAATGGATCTCAGGGATATGATAGATAAAATAAAATGTCCAAATTTAAGACTCATTGGTGTCCCAGAAGGGGAAGAGAAGGGTAAAGGTCTAGAAAAAGTATTCAAAGAAATTGTTGGGGAAAACTTCCCAAACCTTCTACACAATATAAATACACAAAGCATAAATGCCCAGCGAACTCCAAATAGAATAAATCCAAATAAACCCACTCCAAGACTTATTCTGATCAGACTGTCAAATACTGAAGAGAAGGAGCAAGTTCTGAAAGCAGCAAGAGAAAAGCAATTCACCACATACAGAGGAAACAACATAAGACTAAGTAATGACCACTCAGTGGCCACCATGGAGGCGAGAAGGCAGTGGCATGACATATTTAAAATTCTGAGAGAGAAAAATTTCCAACCAAGAATACTTTATCCAGCAAAACTCTCCTTCAAATTTGTGGGAGAGCTTAAATTTTTCATAGACAAACAAATGCTGAGAGAGTTTGCTAATAAAAAACCTGCTCTACTTCAGATACTAAAGCGAGCCCTACTGACAGAGAAACAAAGAAATGAAAGAGAGATATAGAGACTTTTAACAGACATATATAGAATATTACATCCCAGGTCACTGGGACACACATTCTTCACTAGTGATCACGGATCTTTCTCCAGAATGGACTGTATGTGGGGACATAAAAACAAGCCTCAATAAAATAAAAAATAAAAAAGTGAATTTGTTAAAAGCACATTCTCTGACCACAATGGAATACAAATAGAAGTCAATAACCATCAGAGACTTGGAGAATTCACAAACACCTGAAAGATAAAAATGAGGGGGAGATGAAAACATTCCTAGACAATCAAAAGCTGAGGAACTTCATCACCAGTAGATCAGTCCTAAGCAGGATGAAAGGAAGGGACACTAAACAATTGACTGAAACCACATGAAGAAATAAAGATTTCCAGTAAAGATCACATGGTAAATGTAAAGACCATTGCTACTGTATTGTTGATTTATAACTCCGCTATTTACTTCCTACAGGATCTAAAATACATAAACTGTAATGATAAATCGGTGATTTTGGACTCAATGTAAAATACGTAATCCTTGACAAGAACTACATAAAGGTGGGGGAATGGAGGAGGATAGGAACACAGTTTACATGTCCTATTGAAGTTAAGTTGGTTTCAAAGAAAAACAAGATTGTTATAGATTTAAGAGGTTAAATTTAAGCACCATGGTAAACACAAAGAAAGTATCAAAGAATATGACCAAAGAGATGAAAAGTAGAGTAGGGGTTCCAAGAAGTGGGAGAAGGGGCAATGGGGAGTTAAGAAATGAGAGTAGGGGTTTTGGTTTGGGGTGAAGGGAAACTTCTAGAAATGGTTGGTCGGAAGGTGATAGCACTGCAACATTCTAAATGTGATTAATCCCACTAATGGAATGCTGGGAGAGGTGGAATAGGAAGATTTAGGCTATATATATCTTTCCACAATTGAAAAAAAAAAATAAGACAGTCTAAATAGATGAAAATTAAATGCCAAGGAATCCTGGATGGGATCTGAGGTCGGAGGAGAGGAGGCTCAAAGGGACACAGATGGGACACAAGAAAAAAAAAAAAAAAGGAAATATAGAATGTAAGCTTTATATCAATGTTGAATTTCTTGAACTTCTTAGCTGCGTTTAATGAGATTGCATAAAATAATGTTCTTGTTCATGGGAAAGGTATATGTGAATTATATTGTTTGTTCAAAGATATGTGCAGCTTGCTCTCATATGTTCAGAAGACAGAGCAATAGATGATGAGTGTTAGGGAGGGAGGGAGGGAGGGAGAGAGGGAGGGAAAGAAAGAGACAGTGGTGTGACAGGATCTTAAAGGTGATGGATCAGGGTATCGGGGGAGGGGGGTCGGGGTATGATGGAATTCTGTGTAGGGGGGTTGTACTGTTTTTATAACTGTTCCTGTAAGATTGAACTTATTTCAAAATAAAATTTATTATTAATAAAAAAATGTATTGATTCTGTTGGAATTTTATTTGGTGTAAGTTTCATAAAAAGGAGGATTTTGTTTTCTTGTTTTCTTTGTTAGAGAAGTGGGGAAGTGAGAGAGAAATTGCAGCTCAATTCCACTGGGAAATCTGGCAGTGTATAACATGCCTCAGAAGTTTATCCCAACCAAGAGCCAAGGATGTTGGTATATTTATGAACCTCATGCCAAGCTCTATGCAGATAAGGGACACATGTACATAATCTTTTACATCGACACCAATAAACCACTCATTTCAACCTAATTCTAGCATGTCACCCCATTCTCTTATTCACTCCTCAGGTTATTTGTTATATAACTACTTGTTCTCTGAATTTCTTCACTATTTACCCCTAAGGATTGGAATGTGTTAGGCACCTTTCAATATGAAGTCCAAAAAAAAAAGACAGAGTAAGGACATTTTTATTCTCCTCTCAAAACAACCAAACCAAAAAAGATTAGAGAATAAAACTCCAATACCAACAAAAGAAGGAAAGAGCCACCGCCCCATTTCCAATAAAGTATGCTTGTCAAAATACTGAAAATTTTGATCCACAATGGTTAGAAGACTGGCTCTCTGATTTTGGACACAAACACTTTCTTTAAAGGTACTTTCATAGTCCTGAAATGTAAATAGAGCCATCCTTATGTAAAAAATTAAATTTAGGGGTACTGTTTGTCCATGTATATGCAGAAGTACCTATGTATATTCATATGTATCTATTCTTCCTGTATTTCCACATATGCATGTATACTCATAAATATTGTTTCTGGGAGATAGATTTTGGTGTATTTTTTCTCTTATTTTTAACTTAGTTATATTTTTAATTAAAAGTGAAAATGAATCATTTTTATAAAAAAAAGATGACCTCTTCTTAAAAATAAAAATGAAAGCTTCTTGGCTGTGCCTGTTCACTAACAGAGGCCACAGACCAGCTCCTGCAGCCTGGAAACAACAGCAACAAGAATGGCAGTGACCCTCACTAGGTGCTAGGATGGCTCTTGTACTCAATTTGCAGATTATTTTTTTTTTTACACCCTATATATATCTAGCAACATGGCCAGAGGATGAAGTCTTCTGATGAACTATTAGTCTGGTTATAACAAATCTTGATGAGTACCTTTTATTTCTTCTTTGCTGCACTGAGTTATTAGTTTTGTCTATGATCATTTATTGATGAAACGTCCACAATTTTTAAAGAATCAAGTCTATTGAGAGATTGTTTATTGTCCAGTTATTGTCATGGATAAGTATTCCCACTATTACATTGTCACTGTTAAAGGCAAAAGGTCACAGTAAATTATATGAAAACATAGGAATGTTTCTATTTGGTTGGTTTTGACTCATTGTTAGTATAATATCCCTCCTGTTTTTTATGGACATGCTGATGTACTGGATTCACAGAGGCCTTCATCATAGACTTTTATATAAGTACATAAATAAACCTCATTATATTTGGAAGATTCCTACTCCATTTCCAAGTCATGCTTCTCATCCTTTGGATGGTTTACTTCATCTTCCCTTTACATAGCTGGTTTAATTAGGTTTATACATTTTGGTCAACATCTGGACAATGTCCATTTCTGATAGTGGTTTTTGTGTCCCCCAAATCTTAAAGCTATTTATTAATGGCTTAGCCCATCATACTGCCCACCACATGTTCTTTGAATATAACTATGGACAGTGTTTCACATTGTTGGATAGAATTGGAGTCTTGTTCAAAAATTCTTTGTCTTTTGAAGGGATGGCACCATTTAACTTTGGAAAGAAGGTGATAGAAGAAAAAGGCAACAGCCATGCAGAAAATGGTTGTAAAAATGAACAATTATTCAATGGAGAGTTTACAAAGAAAGAGTAGATTATTACCCAGTTAATGTTGAATATTTTTAATAAGGCAAAATAATCTGTATCGAGTTAAGAAACATAGCAAATAAATGGTATCATTTGAAAATCAGCATTATGAGTACTGCTCAGGAATGAACCTAATGGTAGGTCAAAGGAAGATGCTGTGAGCACTAAGATTTTAACCTCATGCTTAAAATGCCAGGTGTTGATAAAATGGTCAACTTGTGTCTTTCCATCCAGCAGATCTGTAGTTCATAAAGGTTCAAAGACAAGTTTTAAAAACACAGAAAGAGAGTAAATTATTGAGGGGACTAGGTTATATCTTTTGTCTTAATTCACCCACATTCATTAAGAAACATTCATTGTGCTTAATAATACCACAACTATGCACCAGAATAAGGAAATACTAATATCAAGGGGTTCCTTATTTTGGAAATGGTTAAGTCTTCAGTGTTCAGATGATAATGATATTCCAAGTGGAAACATCAATGTGAAAAAAATTGATGTATTAGTGGCTATGTAAATGACCTAGTTAATAGCAAGTGTAATAAGATTATTATCTTCCTACATATAGGAAGCTCATTCTCTGGGGACATTATCAAATATCACATTTTACTGATGAATAAATAAATTGGAATCTTAAAAAAAGTCAATTCTACCATGATTTAAGCCAGATATGGGATACTTTAACTGAAGATTTTGACGGTTATATTTTAAACCATTGTTTAATAAGTATAAAATATATGAATCTGAATCTATTTAGAAAGGGGAATTTGATACCTGAATAATGTATCTGACAGTACTGATTTTTAAAATTAAATTGATGCACTGCACTTTTGAAATTTTTCAAAGTTACAAACCTATAATTTTCTGTGGAAGAAAATAATTGCAAAATATTTAGGCCAATTAATGAAGATTAGTTTTGAAATCTTATTCTCCCTCTTCTCCCTCTCTTCTCCCCACTTCCTCTGAAAATGATGTAACAAATACTTTTATAAAGAAATGTTTTGTGGCAGAACATAAATATATTGAAAAAATGTGGTTTGCAAAGGCATTCTATAGGCTATTTATGTGAAATTAATAAAAGTTGATCATGACTATTAAAAACTGTTTTAAAACAAAAAAGTTAAAAAGCAAGGATTCTCTTTCTCCTTCTTTGCTAACCTGGCCCAGAAACCTTGGATAATTCCACTTCTTTTTCACTGCAAGCAGGTCTCTAGTCCCTCCAGCCTCATGTTACCCCTGTCCTCATGGGCAGGGTCTAGACTGCCTTTTCCCTGGCAGACCACATCTAACCTTGCCCTTCTGTCCACTCCTCCACCACATCCTCATCCTGGATCATAGCATCTTTTTTCCTGGACATTGCAGTAACCAAATCACAGATATGTCCTCATCTAGGATATTCCTACCTAATAACATTGTTTTACATGCCCCAGTTTAAACTTTTAAATGTACATTTGTAATTTGCAAAAGAGCTTCAAGAGAGTACCATTCTTTATAAATAGAATCGGAACCCCTTTGCCTGAGAATACATGGCCTCTCCAAAATGCTCTCCTCCCTTCTCTTCAGCCATAACTCTTACTGCTTCTTATAACATATGCTCCAGTTAAACTTGGCTTTTTCTATTTCCTAAACATGCCCCATATATTCCAAACTTGTGCATCTTGTCATACTCTTTTCTCTCCCTGGAATGCCTTCTTATCTCCCTCATATCACCCAATTGAAATCCTACTTGAATGCCAAAGTTTGGTTCAAATATTACCTCCTCCATGAAGTTCTCTGGCCACCTACCAGCCGGAAGTAATATGTTCTCTGAAAGTCTCTTATAACACTAATCATTTTTTGCTCTGAATTGTATTTGCCTGTATATCTCCTAGACTGAAAGCTCTTTAAGGATAGGTTCTTTTATTTATTCTTGTATTCTCTATTGAATCAAATCCCTTGCACATAACAAACACATAAAAAAAATATAGAATCAAAAAATTAAGAATCTTACTAAACCAGAAAGAATTCAGATGCAACAAGAGAAGCTGTTTTCAAATATCTGAGAAATGTCAAATGAATGAACATAACTTTTTTCTATTGTTCTCATAGGGAATGATTAAACAAATTGATGGAATTTATAGGGACTATATAGATTATAAAAAGATACTTGCTCTGAGATCTTCAGCTGAATATTTGTTACTTTTCTATTTACTTCATTTATTCATTCATTTATTCTTTCAATAAGTTGGTTAATTGACATTATTGATATGTGTTAAGCATTGCTCTAGTTGCTAAGTACACAGCGGTGAACAAAATGTCTGATTCCTGCCATCACGGAGCTTGCATTCTACTAAATGAGATAAATGAAAATCAAACACAAATAAATGTATACATATGGTCAGTGCCAAGAACGAAAATGACAGTGTATTATACAATAGATTATAAGAGGAACTTAGTATTAAGAGGGCAAGGAAGATCTCTAATAAAGTGAAATTTAGGTTGATACCTGAAGGATGGTGGAAGATAGGTGATGATTAGCTAAGTCAAGGACAGAAGAGAATTGCAGGAAAAGTGAGCAGGATATGGAAAGTATCTTAGATGGGAAAGATCTGGACCTTTTAAGAAAATGAATGTCGCAAGAGGTAAGGCTGAGTTTGCCATTGACTTGATAATACAGGCCCTTGTAGGAAAATTAAAGATTATGTATTTTATCTTAACTGTACTGGGGAGTCATAGAAGAATGTTAAACTGAGGAATAACATGATCATATTTACATTTTTTATTAGATCATTTTGGCTCTTGAATAGAGAATAAATTAGAAGGGAACAAGAATGGAAATCTGAGAGACAAGTAAGAAGATTATTGCAATTTACCAATTGAGAGATCCAGGAGGTTTGGCCAACAGTGGCAGTCTTGGATTAGAAAGAAAGTGGATGGATTAGAGACATATTTTGAATTTTGAACAGACAAAAGTAATTAGCTATTAACTATAAGAAAAAGTAGTTCTTAATATTAATTTAAAGTTTTCTTTAAGCAAGTAGGTGGATGGTGATTGCAATGGTTTGAACCTGTATGTACCCCAGAAAAGATCAAGTTCTTAAAGGTAATCCATTCCTATGGGTGTAGACTTTTGTGGGTAGGACCCTTTAAAAAAAAAAATAGATTCAGTTTTATTGAAATATAGTCACATACCACACAATCATCCATGGTGTACAATCAACTGTTCACAGTACCATCACACAGTTAAGCATTCATCACCCCAAACTATTTCTGAACATTTTCCTTACATCAGAAAGAATCAGAATAAGAATAAAAAATAAAAGTAAAAACAAAACCCACATCATCTCCCCCATCCTACCCTATTTTTCATTTAGTTTTTGTCCCCATTTTTCTACTCAACCATCCATACACTAGATAAAGGGAGTGTGATCCACAAGGTTTTCACAATCATATTGTCACCCCTTGTAATCTACATTGTTATACAATCAAATTTAGGAGTCCAGACTACTGGGTTGGAGTTTGATAGTTTCAGGCATTTACTTCTAGCTATTCCAGTACATTAAAACCTAAAAAGGGTTATCTATATAGTGTGTAAGAATGTCCACCAGAGTGACCTTTTGACTCCATTTGAAATCTCTCAGCCACTGACACTTTATTTCATTTTATTTTGCAACCCCCTTTTGGTGAAGATGTTCTCAATCCCACGATGCTGGGTCCAGATTCATCCTCGGGGGTCATATCCCACACTGCCAGGGAGATTTACACCCCTGGGAGTCTGGTCCAACATAGTAGGGAGGGCAGCGAGTTCACCTGCTGAGGTGGCTCAGCTAGAGAGAGAGGTCCACATCTGTGCAACAAAGAGGCACTCAGGGGGAGAATTTTAGGCACAATTATATGCAAGTTTAGCCTGTCCTTTGCAGTAACAAGCTTCAAAAGGGTAAGTTCCATGATAGAGGGCTCAGCACATCAAACCACCAGTCCTAATGTTTGTGACAACATCAGCATCCATCCAAGTGAGGAAGTCCAACACTTCTGCACTTTCCCCCAGCTCCTCAGGGGGCCCTGTAAATATATTTTTATTCTCTGCCCAAATTACTTTGGGATATGTCACTATTTCGCTCTAACCTGTAATAACCTACCATATCTCACTTCATATTCAAAGTTCCATGTAATTGTGGTGTTCAAACAAACCAACTGTAGAGTTATACTGCTTAGAAAATATAGATCCTGCACCAAATAGACATCTCTTCCCTTGTTCTCACATGGAAGTTGAAGTTTTAAAACACAGTCAGTTTTGACCTCTACCCTTTGGTCCAGTTTGCCCTAGTCTTAACCAGATCTGCTTCATTCATATCATTAATTAAAGTCTGGGCTCTTTTTCAGCTTTTTTTTTTTTAACAGTTGCTGTATGCGCTAATACTGACATTCATATCTTCAGAGCTCTAGCTCTGAGTTTCAGGTGTCACAGAGCTACCCATTGTTCCAGAGACCAATCAGGTTATACACTAAAGGATCAGCATCTCAAAGCTTGGAGATAGCCATTACAATTCAGGAATAGATTTGACTGCTTTAAGAGATTACAATCTAGGGACCATTACAATAGTTGTTCCCCTTTTAGACTGTGTTCTAAGATTCAACTCTGAGTTTACACCTTGTAGTTAGTCCATATTGGTGGGGCATTATAGTGTTTGACTTTATTTCTGGTGTACTTCACTCAAAATGCTGTGTACAGGATCCATTCACCTCATTGTGTGTCTCACAGCTTCACTCCTTGTAGTTGCTCAGTATTCCATTGCATGCATACACCACAGTTCACCATTCTGTTCCTCAGTCTATGAACCCTTAGGCCACCTCCACCCATTGCGAATCATGAATACTGCCTCCATGAACACCAGTGTGCAGATGTCCATTCATGTCTCTGCTCGCAGATCTTCCAATGACATACACCATAATGAGGCTGCAGGACCTTATGGCCCCCACATATTTAGCTTTTTCTGGAACCACCACACTGACCTTCAGAAAGGCTACACCATTCTGCCTGCTCCTCAACAGTAGATAGGTACATCTCTCTCTCCATGTTTTCTCCAACACTTGTACTCCTATATATATTTTTTCCCACAATTTTATAGAGTTATATTCACATACCATACATTTATTGTGGGTGTGACCTTTTGATTAGATTACTTCAATTGAGGCCTGGCCTAGTGCGGTCTTAATCCTCTTACTAGGGTCCTTTATAAGAAGTTGAGAGAGAAGGACTCACACAGAAACTAAGAGAGACAGAAACTAAAAGAGAGAAACACTCAGAAGCTCAGAGAAGAAGCCCTGAAGCCAGAAGCTGGAAGCAATGAAACCCAAGAGAGAAGGGAGAGATCAGCAGATGTGCCATGTGACAGAGGAGTCTGGATATTGTCTGATGATGCCTTGATTTGAATATTTTCTTGGCTTTAGAACTGTAAGCTTGTAAGCTAATAAATCCCCATTGTTAACAGCCAACCTAGGGAAGAAGATGGTGGCATAGAAAGGCATGGAAGCTAGTTTGCCCCCTGGAACAGCTAATAAAAAACCAGGAACAACTAGTAAATAATCTGGAATAACTGCAGGGGAACAAATGTGACTGTCCACTCATCATTCACTAGCCTTAATTGGGAGGAATGCCTGAGATGACAGAATAAAATCTGTAAGTAAAAACTGTGGATCCAAGTCAGGAGCCCCCTCCCACCATGGCCCAAACTGCAAAGCCTCACTGTGCTAGAGAGCAGCACTCTCCCAGCAAGCGAATATAGCTCAGCTGAGCTCCAACTGGGGATTTAACTAACAAATGTGAACTGCTCGATACAAGCTACCAATCCCCAACAAATAGAAAGAAGCTTTGGGTGACGACTGACCTTGGAGAGCCAGAGGGTGGCCGTGGACTGGCCCTGAAGGGGGCTTTCTGTCCTTTTTTTGGCTCAGTGGAGAAGCCTCAGACATTTTCAGTTCCCAGTGCTCTGACCTAGACAATGGTGGAGATAGCACAGGCAGAGACCATTCAAATGCTAATGACCTCTCCCTGGTGGGGGGTGGTTATCTTTCCTAAGAGGAAAGAGGTGGGGCCCAGCTCTACTACCCACCTTCCATTCAGAACCAGATCCCAGAGCCTGGGGAAAACAGCCACGCACCACAACTCCTTACAACAGTCAGGAGCTAAAGGGTGACAGGTGCCACCTGCTGGGTGGAAAAGCACAGTGACTTGAGGCATCACAGGGTGTACTAATGTTCTAAGACACCAGCAGAGAAACTGGATACTATTCCCTCCTTCCAAGACCGGAGCCTGTTCTGGTCTGGGAAAACCTGATTGAGGTAACCAAGGAAACCAGACAACATAAAACTACAACCTACACTAAGAAAAATGATGTTATGGCCCAGTCAAAGGAACAAGCTTACACTTTAACTGAGATACAGGAATTGAAACAACTAATGCTAAATCAATTCAAAAAGTTTAGGGACAATATGGCAAAAGAGATGACGGGTATAATGAAAACACTGGGCATACATAAGGTAGAAATCAAAATTTATAAAAAAACAACCAGCAGAATCTATGGAAATGAAAGGCACAACACAAAAGATGAAAGACGCAATGGAAACATACAACAGCAGATCTCAAGAGGCAGAAGAAAACACTCAGGAACTAGAGAACAAGACACCTGAAAGCCTACACACAAAAGAACAGATAGAGAAAAGAATGGAAAAATATGAGCAACATCTCCAGGAACTTAAGGACAATACAAAATGCAGGAATGTAAGTGTCATTGGTGTCCCAGAAGAAGAGAATGGAAAAGGTGCAGAAGCAATAATAGAGGAAATAATTAATGAAAATTTCCCATCTCTTATGAAAGACATAAAATTACAGATCCAAGAAGTGCAACATACCCCAAACAGAATAGATCTGAATAGGCCTATGCCAGACACTTAATAATCAGATTATCAAATGTCAGAGATAAAGAGAGAATCACGAAAGCAGCAAGAGAAAGGCAATCCATCACATACAAAGGAAGTTTGATAAGACTATGTGTGGATTTCTCAATAGAAACCATGGAGACAAGAAGGAAGTGGTATGATATATTTAAGATACTGTAAGAGAAAAACCACCAACCAAGAATCCTATATCCGGCAAAACTCTACTTCAAATATGAGGGAGAGCTTAAAATATTCTCTGACAAACAGACAGTGACGGAGTTTGTGAACAAGATACCGGCACTACAGGAAACACTAAAGGAAAGGACAGAAAGGAAAAGACAAGAGTGAGAGGTTTGGAACACAATTTTGGGAGATAGTAGCACAGCAATGTAAGTACACTGAATAAAGATGACTGTGAGTATGGTTGAAAGAATAAGGTTAGGACTATGTGGGACACCAGAATGAAAGACAAAAGATAAAGACTGGGACTGTATAACTCAGTGAAACCTAGGGTGCTCAATGATTGTTATAAAAGGTACAAATATGTTTTTACATGAGGTAGAACAAATGGATGTCAACATTGCAAGGCGTTAAAAATAGGGTGGGATTGGGAGGAAAATACAATCAATGCAAATTAAAGACTATAATTAACAGAAACATTGTATTATGCTACCTTTAATATAACAAAGACAATATACCAAAGCTAAATACATGGGTGGGGGGAATAGGGGTAGGGTATAGGATTCCTGGTATTGGTGATGTTCTATTCTACTTTAAGTTAATGCTGTCTTTTCTTTTGTTGATTCCTAGCTGCCATTTTTTTTTCCCTCTCTCTTTTTTCTTTTTCTTTTGTCTCTACCTTCTTTGACTCTTCCTCTTTCTTTGTGGAAAAAATGGAGATGTCCTTATATAGATAATGGTGATGGTGATGAATGCATAAATATGTGACTATACAGGGAACCAATGATTGTTTACTTAGGATGGAATGTAAGCTATGTGAACAAAACCGTTTTTAAAAAAATGGGCTGATGAAGAAAACTTGAGGGCACTACAGTGAGTGAAATAAGACAGACATGCAAGGACAAATATTGCAGGGTCTCACTGATATGAACTAATTGTAATATGTAAATCATAGACATGAAATATAAGTTACCAGGATATAGAACCAGGCTAAAGAATGGGGAGTGGTTGCTTATTATGAGTAGAATGTTCAACTAGGGTGAACTTAAATGTTTGCAAATGGAAGAGGTGATGGTAGCATGTTGTGAGAACAACTAACAGTGCTGAATGGTGTGTGAAGGTGGTGGAAAAGGTAAGCTCAGAGTCATGTATGTCACCAGAAGGAAAGTTGGAGTTTAAAAGATGGAAATGTATAAAACAGTGAATCTTGTGGTGGACAATGTCTGTGATTAACTGCACAAATATTAGAAATCTCTCTCATGAACTAAAACAAAAGTATGGCATTATAGCTAGAAGCTAATAATAGAGGGGCATATAGGAAAAAAAATATATATATATATTGCAAACTATATACTACAGTTGGTAGTGTTTTAACATTCTTTCATCAACAGTAACAAATATACTATACCAAAACTATGAATCAGTAATGGAGAGGGAGTGGTTAGGGGTTTGGGAAGATTTGAGCTTCCTTTTTTGTCTTCATTTCTTTTCTGGAGTAATGAAAATGTTCTAAAAATTGAAAAAAAAAATTAATTGTGATGATGGATGCACAGCCATATGAGGGTACCATGGGCAACTGATCGTGCACTTTGGATCTTTGCATAGTTGTATGGTACATACAATCTCAATAAAAAAAAAAAAGCCAAACGCATTTCTGATATATTGTATTTCATCAACTTTAGCAAACTAAAACAGTGGTGGATTTAATTAAGTCGGAAACACTAGAAAAGGGCAGATGAGATTTAGGGGAGGGCTCAAGATCAAGAAGAACTTCCTCATGTATCTGGTGCTCAAGGGCAACTTAACCTTATCCATCCAAAGACTTTGCTTTTGTTTCCCCAGGTTTCTCCTCATGGACATAAAATCTTTTCCAGAGTCCCTCCCCAGCCCCCATTGACTTTCCATTGCTTTTAGATCTATCTTCATACTATACTGTTGTAGCTTGGTTTGCTTTCTTAGTCATCTTGACCTGCAGCCTAGAAGCAACTAGGAATATCCTCTTTCATGGGAATATGAGCATACCACAAATGCATTGCAAAGCAAAAGCAAAAGCAACTTCTAAAGTCTTGTGCAATTGAACAACATTGAAAATTTTCACTTCTGATCCTCAGGAAATTTTGTATACGTTTTCTCTATTCCTAGAGATGTCCTCTCCACTGATCCTGCCTCAACTTTTTTGAAGATGTGTTGGCAGAATGTCTGGAATATTTGAAATGATGAGTTTTTTAAGTTTCAAAGCAGTAGTGCCTCCCTTTTTTTTTAATGCTTCCTAAGTAGACAAATGTCAAGAATGCTGGCTGAAGTAGGAGCAAGTGGTGGTCCAAAAGGCCTCAGAGACTCAAAGATACCTCTAAAGACCCCGGAGAGTGGAGTCTAAATGACTATTTTATATAAGTCAAAGAGGGACTCAAAACCCAGTCTTGATAATGTCATTCTCCTAAGAAAAGAGCCTTGTCTACAAAAGTGTGATTTTCATGCTAGTTCAGCCACCAAATCACTGTATGATTATAAACAAGTCACTTTTCATTGTAGGTCCTGAGGTCTTCATCAGCTGAATCAAGAATCTGAACTAGATGATCTTAAACAGTTCTCTCAGCCCAAACAATTCTGTGGCCTTAATATCAAAGCTTGATTCCATTGAGGCGTTTCATAACCATGATAACCTCCTTAATTTTCCCTTTGAATGATAGGTTGGTCTGTGGTTGTTGGGGAGAGGAAGGGGGAGGTAGTGGAAGGTTTGGACATGTACCATAAGAGGAGGCTGCATGATTTGGCTAGCCACATTAGAAAGCTAGTTATTAAAACTTATTCAGTGGCTTAGTCCTGGACTCACTGGGGGATTTGGGAAAAGGCAACTCCTTAGGTCATGATCTGTTTCTTCGTTAGAAAAAATGGAGAAATTTTTTATCTATTCTCATAGGAAAAATAACTCAGACTATGAATAAATACACTATTTGGCCTCATTGTTCTGTTCTTAAAATATCAGATGGGAAGTCCTCTTAAAAGGAACATTACTGAAGAAAAATTAATAAATGAAAAATTTTATCTCTGGCTTTTAATGTCCTTATCTGAAAGACTTATTCAATGGCATTATCTTCCAAGGGAAGGGTTGTAAGTTTTGCCAGTTAAAATGAAGTAAAGCATGTAATACAAGGATAAGCTCCTGTTTTCATCAGTTCTTTTCTGTTATCTTGCAATACTTAGAAGCATGTTCCTGGAGGATTTCAAATTTTGTATGACAGAACCAAGGTTGGGCAATCTTTCAGATGCAGAGTATATCAAGTTACTTACCCTTGTTCTCCTGTAGGTATATTAACATTGAAGTGGAAAAAAAATAGGGAAAAGAATCATTCAACAATAATTCATTCATATATCCCAAAATTTGAGATTCATTTTGATTACGTTTCTTTCTCAAAGTGCAGCAGAAAGTTTTCCTCAAAGCTCAAGTTTTGATAATGAGGGAGATTTGATGGTTTTGTGGGGTAAAAAAAAAGGAAGGGCAGGATATTTTGGAGTATCAAGTCCTTAGGTAGGGCCATCATATTGTTTTTGATTTGATAAAAGCAGTACTAGACGGTGAGCAAGACCTTTTACCTTCTTCCTGAGAAATGGGATTTCCCCTGCTTTGCAATATGATCCAAAAATAGTGTATAGAGAATGGCTAGGAGACCAGACCAAGTAGAGAGACAACAGTTGCTTCACTATTATTCTGTTATGTGGAAGGGCTTTGAAAAGGATCAAGTGCTACAAAAATTAATGTAATAATATTTTGAAAAGTGATATTATATCTGAAATGATTATTCACAAATCAAAATGAAATCTGACTTCTTAGAAGATTGGCTTCCATCCCTGCGATATTTTTAATGAGGGTGATTCCTCAAATGTCACTGGAAACTGATCTCTGCAGGTAAGTTAATGAAAACCCTATTTTGGTAAAATATCGGTTTTGATTTTAAAATATGCAAAACTTTTCTACAAGACCTTCTCAAAGCATATGGCATCTCAAAGCATCTATTTTAAAGGAAAGCTCTTTTGACTCTATAATTTCTTCTATGCTTATTTCAACAAATCAATTTGTGATTACATTTTGTATGATGGAACCCAAGTTCTGGCAGTCTTTAAGATACAGTGTCAAGTTAGTGACCCCTGTTTTCTTGCAGGTATGTTAGCATTGAAGAAGGAAAAAAAATGGAGATTTTATTTACATAACCTGCATCATTTAAAATAAGGGGAAGGTTTGCAGTCCTTCTCTCTCTTCCTTCCCACCTCCCCAGGCAAGCCCTGCCTGCCCATACCCAGGCGAAACTGCTTTGTTTTCTCTCATAATAAATTTGTATAATCTGGAATTTTATATAAATAGAATTATATGGTATGTAAAAAAAAATAAGGTGAAGGAGTCATCTAAAAAGATTCTACATATACATTTGTATATTTTACAGTTCCCTAAAAGTAGGGGTCAAAAGTTAGAAAGTTGTCTGTCGGTAATTAAGCTCATTTTTTAATGTAAATTGACCCAGAGTGGTTTTCTACTTACATTTTGAACTTCTCCAAGGGAGAAGATAGTCAGATTCCATGGAAGAGAGATCAGATATTGGTTTGGCCAATTATTTATGTATTATTATATTTACTATATATATTTTATTTATTATTGAAATGGTTAGCCACTTCATCACTGCTTTTGGAACTTAGCTGCTCTATTTGTCAAAAGGGTAGCTGTACCTCTACCCATTATTTTCTCCCAGTCCCGGATTCTCTTCATGACTGTTCTCTCCTGGGGAGCGAGGGCAGAGGGATGAGAACACACACTGGGCAGACTGAAGAGGGAAGTTCCTCAGGGAATCAGGCATATGGATCCACTCTGCGGTGCCTGAAATTGTTACCATGCCGCGGGTTGGCTCAAAACAATAACAGCAGTCTCCTGTTCTACTGGCTGAGGCCAGTCGATATTTCTAGGCAAAACCAACAAGCTCTGAGTAAGCTGAGACTTTTAACGACCCCACAGGGAGGTTGGAAATCTGCTTGGGAACCAGAGTTTAACTTGATCCCAGAGATAGATGTAGGGAAAGGGGGAGCAATGCTTTGGGGACCTCTAGGAATGTGATAAGATTATTTTTTAAAAAATGAAATAATCAGAGACTGTTCAGAGTTGGAAGGGATCTTTGAGAGCAAGTTCCACCCTTTCCTTACTGATGAAGGTAAAAGAGGCCAGAGAGAAGTGACTTGCCTAAGGCAACACAACTAGTTCAAAGCTAGGACCAGATCCCTGGTATTCTGATTTCCTCTCCAGGGTTGTTTGATGTGCACATCCCTTTTGAAATGCAAATTCATTTTGTTCGCTCATGCAAATAACATTTGCTAGAACCCAGACATAGTGCTGACGTCTAGGAATGTCTCTTCCCAAGGAGTTAAGAGGATGAAGATCATTAGTTTATCTCTTTGAGTAAGTTCCCATTTGAGCCATCTGCACTTCATCAGGTACTGTAATGAGAGGTTGAGAGGCCCTTTGAAAGTGAACCCAGCAGGAGTGGACTGGTGTGTGGAACAGCCTAGTTAAAGAAACCACAGGCAGGCACCCTGCCAGGCTGCTGAGGAACAGGTGGTCAGGAAATCAGGAAGCTGGAATCTATACTCAGGGAGCCAAAAGGAGTTGTGAAGTCAGAAATTCAAGTATTCATGTGATATGAGTAAGGTGCTCTTTAGCAGAGCACACTGTTTCTGCCAATGTTTTTGTTTGAACGAAGGTCATTAAAATCACTGTAATAAGCAGAATAATCAATTTTAAAGGCATCTGTTTTGGGTATTTTAGCTTTAACAGTTTCTCTTTGATCACTGAAGTTTACTGAACAGTTTGAAAATTTATGCAGAGGGAATTCAAGGACATTTTTCTTTATTCAAAAATGAAACAAAACTCTTCTTTTTTTCCTCTCTACCTTTTTATTTAGAAAATATATGTGCAGTTGTCTCCTTACTTAATTACTTTTTCTTATCTGTAGTGGATAGTAAGTCATTGGAGTTGTTAATCAGTGTGACTGCACATTTGATTTTGGTAAAAGATGGTGCACTAATGTTTTAAAATAAAAAATAGATAATGTGTCATTTTATTACCCAGAAAGTGATTTATCCTAGATTTGCTACCAACAAATAAGTTTGCCAATTAATGAGATGCTGAAGTTTCTGAGACCAGGGGTAGGGAAGGATATACATGTCCCTGAGACTTGGGAACCTATCCTCCTGCTAGTCAGGGTGGGCTGCTAGACCCTCTCAGGTATAAGAGAACAAAACAGGAGAGCAGGCTCACAGTCCTGGTAGAAGCACACCTAAATGTTCTCCTCACAAGCAGGAATATAGGGCCATGTGGGGAGACCCCGTGCAGGTGTGCATGCAGGGTACCACAGGTTGTACATTCATGATGTGGACTTTGTTGAGGCAGGGTCCAAAAAGAGGGAAATGGTGACAAGTGTGGGGAAAGCAGACTAGGATAATGAGAGAGGCAGAAGCGTAAACTGGAATCCAATAGGTCTGTGTAGCTGATGCTTTATAATTCTAGTTTTTTGCTCTTCTTATTTCTCTGTGATCTCACCACAAGATAAGGCTGGAGACTACTAGAAGGCTGGCAAAGTTGATTAGAAGAAAGCATCCGATTGGCAAGTAATAAAAAGATGTTCTGAAGAGCTTTTCTGTAAAGTGGGCTCTGGATTTAAATTCAAGTCCTGACTCTCCAACTTTTTTGTTCTGCAGAATTTTTTTTTTAACTTTTTCTACCCAAATTTCTTTACTTGTAAAGTTTGTATAATAACATATCCCTTACTTCCTTACCATCCCAAGGATCAAATAAAATCTTGCTATATTTCTGGCTCAGAGTGCTCAGTTAGTATTAGTTGAACCAAAGAGGAAAGTTTAATGCTATGAGGAAATTAAATATGAATTCTCTACCAGCCTCAGTTCTTTCTGTGCTTTTTATATTTAACCTTCCATCTAGGTCCCCAGCACATTAAGGGAAGTGCAGCACCCTATGGTTTGTTTTTCTAAGAATAGGTGCAAGATACTCTTCATTTTGAAGTGATCTTCTCCAGCCTTTTCCCATGAAGCTGACATCTCTGCTCCAGTGGAGGGTGTCAGGTTGGGCACTCAGTGCAAAGTAAGGCAGATCAGATCCAGAGGGAAGGTCCTGACAACTGGTAAGAAACACTTAGGTGGGCCAGATTTAGAGACACATCAGCAATAAGCAATAGAATGAAACGTTCAATGGCAAAGCAGTCGGTATCCGGGTGGATGGGAAAGGAAGGAGTTGTGTGGAGCAGAGAAGTGAGGCCTACTCCCAGAAGTAGGTGCTGGTCCAGGTGTGTCACTGGCATTAGTGATGTCTGACAGCTGAGAACAGGGGCTTGGACTTAGGAACAAACTCAGAGTCAGCAGGAGAAAGGTAAGAGGGGAGCCCCTTGCCTCCTGATAAAGGAACTTCTAGGGTGATACTTCAAAAATGTTTTCCAGCTTGGCCTGTGATTAGGCAGGTAAGTTTAATTTGAGGGTAGGAGTAGTAGAACTAATAGGATGACCATTCATTGCAAATCGAAACCATGTTCTCCAAACCTACTTTTTAAGCAATAAGGGCAATATCTGAGTATTTCTCTCTTCCACATTTGGGTCTAGTCAAGTGGTTTCAAAATTGAAGTTGCGAAAAGAAAAGTGATTAGTTATCAAACCTAACATCTCAAAACAGGAGAAGATATGAATGCAGTTTCTAAACCAGGATTTAAGGGCAGAGCAGTAGAGCAACATGGAACTTTCTATGCCAGGGGACAAAGACTGCTTGAACTATTGGGTGATTAGGGCCAGATTTTGTGTCCAGAGTCTGCAGCAGTTATGAGCCTGAAATGTGCAGCCAGGGGGTCCCTGCTATGAATTGTGCAGGGATGGAAATAGGAAGAGTGTCTAAAAGATAGGCAGGGCATCACAGAAAGCTCAGTTGTCTCAGAATGATGAGTCACCCCATGCATACAAAGTATGGTCTCCCAGAAGTTATGATAGACAAGGTTTTTCTTTGCATTCATGCATAGTAGTCTGGCATCTCTTATGTAAGAATGAATTCAGGTCTATTTATTCCTGGGGTCACATCTGTTTCTATATGTATTATATCACCTATCTTTAGTGTCTCAAGATGAATTCACAGTCACATGCAACCTCTGTCCCAAACCTATGTTTTCATACACACACACACACATGCACACACACACACACCACACTCTTCATCCATATTTATTTTGCAAAATGGTTTTATGCATCTGTGACTCTAGCTGAAGGATGAATATATTAAAAAATGCTAACAATTAAAGAAAAAATGTGATCTGTACAAGTTGAACCCAAGTAGAATTTTTTTATTCAATTTTATTGAGATATATTCACATACCATACAATCATCCAAAGTGTACAATCAATTGTTCACTGTACCATCATATAGTTGTGCATTCATCATCCCAATCTATATTTTGAACAATTTCCTTGTACTAGAAAAAGTGAAAATAAGAATAAAAAATAAAAGTAAAAAACACCCAAAACAGCCTCCCCCACCCTATTTTTCATTTAGTTTTTTGTCCTCATTTTTCTACTCATCCATCCATACACTGGATAAAGGGAGTGTGATCCACAAGGCTTTCACAATCATACTGTCACCCCTTTTAAGCTACATTGCTATACAATAGTTTTCAAGAGTCAAGGCTACTGGGTTGCAGTTTGATAGTTTCAGGTATTTACATCTGGCTATTCCAATGCATTAAAACCTAAAAAGGGTTGTCTATATAGTGCATAAGAATGCCCACCAGAGTGACCTCTTGACTCCATTTGGAATCTCTCAGCCACTGAAACTTTATTTCATTTCATTTTGTATCACTCTTTTGGTTGAGAAGATGTTCTCAATCCCACAATGTTGGGTCCAGATTCATCCCCTGGAGTCATATCCTGCATTGCCAGAGAGATTTACACCACTGGGAGTCAGATCCCATGTAGGGGGCGGGCAGTGGGTTCACCCACCAATTTGGCTTAGCTGGAGAGAGAGGGCCACATCTGAGCAACAAAGAGGCACTCAGGGAGGGGATTCTCAGGCACAATTATAAGCAGGTTTAGCCTCTTCCTTGCATTGATGAGGATCATAAGGGCAAGTCCCATGATAGAGAGCTTGGCACATCAAACTGCCAGTCCTCAATGTTTGTGAGAACATCAGCAACAATCTAGGTGAGGAAGCCTGACACCTCTGCATTTTCCCCCAGCTCCTCAGGAAGGCCTCACATATATATTTTTATTCTCTGTCCAAATTGCTTTGGGATATGTCACTGTTTCACGCTAACCTATTCAAACCTACCGGGTCTCACTGCCTGAACGCAAGTAGAATTTTGACAGGAGCTATCAAGATATTTCAGGCCTAGAAAAAGACACTGTAATGCAGTCAGAAAGTATTAAATAGGCTCTGGTTGTGGTCCTGTAGCCATAGGCAAGTCATTTATCTTTTACAAACCTTGTTTTTCTCACTGGTAAAACCTCAGTACTTACTCAAAGGAACCCTTGAAAGTTAAATGAGTAAATGTTGGTGTAAAGAATGGCATAATATCTGACACATAGAATAACTCAATCTGAATTGTGCTTTCAGTTGAAGGTATTTGGAGAATTATTAACATTGTTTATTCCATTTTCTCTCTTGTTCAAACAAATGTCAGTCTCTCAAGGAAGTTATAATGCCCTCATGACATGAGTAGGGGGAGAAAGTGTTTGTATCTTTTGTTTGATTTGGAATTTTAAAGCTTAATCAGGAATTGAGGTAAGCACAGGGACTGAGCTATTAAGGAAACTTGGACAGAACAGGCAGTCCTGGAATGTGGCAGGTTCTGTTTGATTTTAAATGTAAGTTAAATATTAATTTACTAAAAAAAAAACCTCTTCTTCCAGGGAGGCCTTTCTTTCTGTCTCTCTTATGTTGACAGACTGTTTATGGCTTGCCTTTCACACTAAGTTATTTGGGGGCAGGGTGGGGGTAGTCTTTAGATGATCCTATTTGAGTAAGAAAAAAAAGTCATCAAAACAACTCCCTTGTTGCCAGCATCAACAGCAGCTGAACACGGGTTGGGTTGTTGCACAGTGAGAATTATCCCTTTCATTTCAAAGGAATCAAAGATGTTTGGGGGAAAGCAAGAGCCCTGGTTACACATGATCAAAATAAACTAAGATCAGATTTGCTGAGGGAAAATGTTAAGTCTAGTGCTGAAGTCTGAGTACACACTTTATTGTTCCATAAATATAAAGAACGAGAAAGGTCAGCTTTGAAAAACTAAGCTGATTTGGAGAAAATAAGAAGCATTTGAAGATCTTTTCTTCTCTGGATTCCTTCGTGGGTGCAATGATACTGATGACTTATAAACAAGTCAAAACAAAATTCAAGCTTCTGTCAAGATTCATTCCAAATATAATAAAAAGAGAAGCTATTGAATCCTTTTTAATGTTTTTGGATGAATTCTCTTGTGCTTTGGCTGTTCTTTGAATTTGTGTGTGTGTGTGTGTGTGTGTGTGTGTGTGTGTGTGTGTGTGTGTGTAAGGGGGCAGGGAACAAATAGATGATTCTGGAGCTATGAAGTTTTCTGATTGCGGGAAATAGAGTTGTTGGAGAAAGAGGACAAGTCTCTGCTAAGTCACCAAATGAGGAAGCCAAGATATCCACTGGGACCATTCAGGAGAAAACATTTTTATCATCCTAATTAACCAGCAGGTTTTTTTTTTTTTTTTTCCTAGTGTTAAAATAGTTTGCTTTGTTCCATATAATTTCCTTATATATTAGTTTAAGTTTGAGGTCTAATTATTTCAATAATAACATTGTTAGTCAAGCTAGATGTAGCTAGTGAACATTTTCAATGTAAGAATTATTTACACACTTAAAACTATTTCTAAGTAGCCCATCAGCCTTGTTTTCTCAAGGTGGAATAATTTCAAGTATTTTAATCTTTCATTTTTCTAGGATCTTAATCATATTGAATTTTTACAGAACCTTTTCCAATTATACTTTTCTTTTTAGTTGAGGAACCTAAAATTGGTCACTATAAAGAATGTGACCAATGATAATTGTAATTTTAAAAACATACAAAAATATTTATGGCAATTTTAGACTCTTATTTTTCCATTCATTATATTGAAAATTTACTTTAATGTTAATTTTTAGAATCATCTTAGATTGTACTACATTGCATACTTTGAATTCTAGATCTTTTTATGTTTTTCTTGTACATAGAAATGCATTCTACATCTTGTATTATTGCAGACAAGAATGTCAAATCCATTCTCCTCTATTTTTGCATTGATAATAGAAGACTCAGTGTATACACAATAATTTTGAGTTTTTTTTTTTTTTTTTTTTTTTTTGAGGAAGAGGGAATGCGTTGGAGATTGTGTTGACAGTTTAGAAAATGGAGTTAACGGGAAAATTTCCTGAAGAACAAGGTCTTGCAAAAAAGATTTAAAACAGTGTAATTCAGAAGAGTTATCCAATGATAATTTTCTGTTTTGCCTGGATGACACAATGTATTAAGAAGGATTATGAGGTATACATAATGATAGGCCCATCAGCCTGTACCCTTATACATCTATTTACTTGGTTGAAATGATGCAATGCTTCAGTCTTCAGAATTACAAGCAGGATCAATTGTACTCTTTATACCACATCAGTGATATTGAAGACTGTCACATAGAATAGTGTTAATATACTTATATCAAAGCTATTAACAGACATGCTCATAATTATACTATAATATTGTAGCATTTAAACACAAAGTGATGACTGGAAAGAATCTTAATCTAAAGTAGACAAGTAATCATACAAATTTAGCAAGGCTTGCAGACTATTTAGCAGGTTATTTTTGATAATTTACCAAATAAAGGGGATGAAGAAAATGACTTTATTATTATTTTCTGCATGAGTTTAGGCAGCAAGTTCTTTGAATTTTTAAGTAATGGGGAACAAAAGCAAAATTGTAGACTCCCAGTTTTACCTATCTCAGAAGAAATTTCAGCGTCTTAGTCTTCCAATGTTTCCTTTTCTCAAATCATACTCTCTTTTGTTCTTACTTACATGATTTTTGCTCTCTCTTTTTAAAAAAAGTTCACAAAATGACCATCACCCAGTGCTACATACCATTTAGCATATATATATATAAATATATATATATATATTTTTTTTTTGGAAGAGAAAAGAATTTATTTATGATCTTGCAAGAAAGGGCATATAGCCAGAAATGTGGTGGGCTGGTGTGCAGGAAAAAGAACATGGTGATATTAATATCCTACCCCTAACATGCAGGTCCCTCCCCTGTTTCCCCATTGGCTGGGTACTACAGAGGTTACAGCCTATCCGAGAGAGCTAACTAGCCCGTCTTTGAGATTTTGATTTGTACAGCCTATCTGAGAGAGCTCATTCAGTTTAAATTTCCTGCTGGGAGTTCCCACCTCTGATTATACCCCATATCCCTTTCCACTCCAGTAACCCTGGTTATTTTTCCCATATAAGGAGCTGGCACTGATTTTAGGCTTATGTCATGGCTTTCTTTTTCTCCTTCTGTTTACCATGGAACCCATTTAAGCCAGTTCTGCCACCACTTTCCCTATTCCATGTTGCCTTTATGTGAAAGCTAAACTTAAACTTAACCCTTTCTTACAGATTCCCTCCTCTTTCTTTTTAAACTCTTTGTAGTTTTCACATTCTAGTTTTTCATATCTGCTAAGAGCTTTTTTACATTCCTCATCATAGGGATATTTCTCTTTGAGGGGGGGTATAGATTGTTTTGCTGATATTCTTGGTTAAGGCAGTTTCAATGAGTCTCTGAACTAACCCCTGGGCACAAGGGATAATGTAACATCCAACCACTGTGAACACTGGCTGAAATGACAAGGGAAGTTTCCATTTCCTGAACCAATGTTCCAACCACCCTGTGAGTGGGTTGTTAATGCCAGAATTTTTTTGCTAGTTTTTGAGATAAGGCTGTTAAGCTTTGTAAAGCTTTGGTGATAGTTCCATCGGGCGCCATATTATTGGGGATGAACGTGTAACAACTTCACCCAATCATAACACAGACACCTCCTTTTCAGCTAGCATCATGTTTAGGGTCATTCTATTTTCCCATGCCATTCAGCTAGTGGCATCTAACTGTTTTGCTATTCCCTTAATGACATCCCTGGTATAGCTGATAAATCTTTGCTGATTATCCACATTTTTATTGATGGTGACTCACCAGAATAAGAATGATTCAAATCCCACAGCCACTTGATTTCTAGTTTTAAACTTATTTGGAACTTCCCGGGGAACCCCTATACTCTCAATAAATTCTTTCATCAAAGGAACTAGGTACATTTCGTGCATTTCTCTTATCTCCTTTGCCTTGGGTTGGTACTTTTTTTTATTTTTAAATGCCAGGGTGAATGATATAGCTAATTGAACCAGAGCACAAGTTCCTCCCCACTTTTCAGGTAGTGTTGGCCAGAGGATGCCTTTCCCGCAGTACCACCAGAGGTCTGCTCAGGCTATAGTTAGGCTGGAGAAGTTGCCAGTCCTATTCTCACATTCCACACTTGTGTACACAAAGCCATGGTACCAAGATCCTGGAGCCCTTCCTCCCATCTGGAGAGACAGGGGGATTGGTTTCTGGGACTGGTACGGCCTTGACACTTCCCTTCTGGACTGGAGGGAAAAGGGAGGACAACATACTACAACTTTCACCAGGAGTAGCATTTTGAAAGAGGAGTGTTGTATATTTCAAATCCTTTTCATGCTTTTCCATACCCAATGGGAAGGGCACAATCTGAGCAGTGGGTTGGCCTGTTGCACAAGCATAATAGTCACTTCTGTTTAGACTCTGGACAGTATATTTGACCCATTCTACCCAGGCATTTGTATTTCCATAACCTTTATTTGTTTCTATGGTCTCCTTTAAGTCTCTGGCCTCAAGTAGTCTAATGACCTTGGGGTCATTTTGAACTCCAGCCAAGCTTCCCTTAATGGTTTTCCCTCTAACCTGGGTGAGACCCATCCCTTATACTGTATTATCCACCAAACAGCATTCCAAGGGTAATAGGGGTCAGGTGACTTATAAGTTATACTCCCAAATGTTTGGCCCCCAACAATTTTGCTCTCTATTTGAACAGTCTGCACACATACTTATATTCCTCCTTCAGTTTTCACTGACGTTTTCAATTCCCACAGCTAATAACCTGACAAGCATTGAACTGCATGGTTTTGGGATTCTAAGCCCTTGATTACATTTACAACCAATTTGATGGAACTTGTTACACTTTGAACATGGAACATTAAGGTACTATGCAAGCACAGGATTAAATCCACCCCCCTCTTCCCTCCCAATATGCTTTCCTAATTAATGAATCCAGCCTCTTTCTGCTGTTCGGACTGCCATTTCAGTCATCAGCAAGACTTGATAGGGTCCTTTCCAGATAGGTTGAAGTTTGGATTCTCCCCATGACTTAATGAGGACCCAGCTGCAGAGTTGGAGTTGATGGACAGCAAATTGGAGAGGCAGGGTTTGGGCCAGCAAACCGTGATAACTTGATCCATGCACGGAGTTGCCTGGTCAACAGGAGGCAGGCTTTCCCTTTTTCGCTTTTCTCATCCACACCCGGCAGATCCAAGCAACTTGTCTTGGGCCGTTCAGCTGCCAGAGGCGGGCCCCCAATGGCGGAGTCTGAGACCGCTCAGTCGGCGGGTCGTGCCTTCCCTTTGTCCACCTTGGGGGTCTCCCTTCAAAGCCTTGGATCTCAGAGGAGCCCCCAAGTTGTTGGAAACAAAGCGGTACCTGTAAAGGAATAAATACTTACTTGGTTCTGGAGGAGAAAAGAATTTATTTATGATCTTGCAAGAAAGGTTGCACAGTCAGAAACGTGGTGGGCTGGTGCCAGCATATACTTTTTTAAAATTTCAGTATATAAAATTAAGCATCCTACTCCTGCCACTACCTATGTGATCCATGGGCCTAAGTTTCCTCATTTGTAAAATAATGAATTTGGACCAGACTTGCAGTGCTCAAACTATGGTCTATTCCAGGGTTCCTCAGCCTCAGCACTACTGATATTTTGGGCTGGATAATTCTTTATTGTGGAGAGGCTGTCCTGTGCACTGTAGGATGGTTAGCAGCACCCAGAGCCTTTACTCACTTGATGCCCATAGTATGACCCCTCCCCCAATTGAGACAACCAAAAATGTCTCCAGAATTTGTTAAATGTCTCCTGGGAGGGAGGATGGGTGGAGGGCAAAATCACCCCCTCCTCTCCTGCCCCAGTTGGAAGCCAGTGCTCTAAACATTTGGTTCTTAAACTTTGGTGAGTATCAGAATTTCCTGGGGCACTTGGTAAAAACATAAATGTCCAGGCTTGATGCTACTTTAAAGAGCTGGAGTGTCTGTTTGTTTATGAGCTTGTTGATACACACCAAAGTTTGAGAACTGCAGTTCATAAGGAATTGGGTGAATGAAGTGGTTCTCAAAATATGTTTTCTGTGCCAACAGACTCTGTATCACCAAGGAACTTATTAGAAATGCAAAGTTTCAGGCTGCACCCAGACTTACTGAATCAGAAACTCTGAAAAGGGACCCAGTTGTTTAAGACCTGGGCCTTAGGGCCTTGAGTCAGTCAGGCCCTTCCATTTTTGGTACATCTAGCAGGATGTTCAGGAATATGAGAGACTTGGAGGACTGCCCTAACACAGAGTAGGCACATTCGTCACAGCATGGTCTGAAATCAATTTCTTCACATTGCACAGCTCCATCATCATGTGGTCATGAATGTTTTGTCCTATCCAGCAGATCAGATTTTCCTTTTTGGGAAGGGGAACTCTGAAAGATATCCTACAAAATTCTGCTATCTCCATATCTCAGACTCATGAATTCCCCACAGCACCTGGATAGCCAACTCATAAACTTTCTCTTTGGGCTGTGGCATTGACTTTAGCAGTTCTCATTATCAGTTATTAGATATTAGAATCAACTGAGGAGCTTTTAAAATCCCAATGTTCAGGCCATGCCCCAGACTGATTAAATCAGAATGTCTCCGAGTGCAAGACAGATATGAGTGTTTCTAGCTCTTCAGGTGATTCCAACATTAAGGCAAACTTAAAGTGTCGGTTGGATGGTTTCTATACAGTTAGGTAACGGTTGTCCTGAGAAAGATAAGGTAGTATGAGATGCAGAAGCTTTGAAAGGACATGGCTCGTTTGGGGATCAGCAGGAGGTTTTGTGTGGTTTCAGCTTATAAGCTCCTGACTCCATGCCAATGCCAATTCTTTCCTTAAGTTTTCCTAGATGCTTCCAGTCAGAAGCCATCTTTGCAGACCCTGGGTTCCCATAGCACTTTGAATCTAATTGAACATGTATCACATTCTAACTTGCATTATAGTCCTGTACCTCATGTTTGTCTCCTATACAATTATTGTGAGTTTCCCAGGGACAAGGACCCTGGTTTCTTCATACCCTCTTACACCAAGAATACTTACTTTGAGAGTAGGCATCCAAAAAATATTAACTTAATTGGCATATATTACATTATGTGGAAATGTCACAAAATTTTAGAGACTATAGCAAAGCATCCTGGCATTTTGCCCTCAGTCCCAGAGCAGGACTTCCTATCCTAAATGTGCTTTAATTCTTCCACAGGAGAAATGATAACTGTGGACTCCAGTCTTTATCTGAAAACAGAGACAGTCTCTAGAGGAAAATTCTGGGCAGATGACCCAAGTGCTAATTCTTAAACTCTGAACATACAGCACACTCAGCTCCGGACTGGAGCTTTCCATCAGTGGGATGAGCCAAATGAGTGAGGTTTGTTGGAGAAAAATAATAAAAGCATGATTCTTCAGTGTCCTTGGAGTTATACAGCCAGGGCTGTTCATGACCAGAGTGGTCAAACCCAACAAAATGAATGAAGGAATGAGCTTGACCTCCTCAGCATAGTTGTGATTGCACACAAAAGCCTTCTTTGGGAAATTCATATCAACTAGATGGTGCATGTGGTTCTTTCTCATTGCCCTTCCACCCTGTCACCATCCCAGGGGCCAAGGAGACTAGTCAAATTCCCACAGGCACTGGAAGACCACAGGAATGTCTCAAGGAGGCGGGCTGGAGTCAAGGGTCTAGCTCACAGGCATCCCTGTGAGAATGTGCAGCCAAGGAACAGGAAATAGGAGAACACCTTGGCTCAGAAGGTATTTATTAGACAGAGAAGCTGAGGAATAGGAAAGCCTTCAGCTAGTCTCTTGGAATTTGGCAGCTGTATCTGTCAGCTTTCCCATTCCTAGATTGATGTTCATTGCTTAAGTCCTGGGGTACTGGATTTATTAAATTGCCTCTTTGCCCAACTCTTACAATTAGAATTTATATCTGAACACCTGTTAATGTGTTGAAACGTTTGCCAGTTGTAGGAGACGAGAAAACTGAGGTCAGTTGCACAAGATCACATAGTTGGTAAATATAAGTCCTCTTTCCTCCAACAGTTCCCTGGGCCCTCTGCAGAGAAACGTGGGCTATTTATTGCTACCCCCTAATCCAATACATTTACATCACCGCCCCCCCACCCCTTCCCATAAACAGTGGGATGGGAGGGCAAGGGAAGGACCCTCTGGAAGTGAAAGAGCATTAAGCTTTGAATACAAAGGCCCAGGGACGAGTCCTTCCTTTGCCATTTCTCAGCCCTACAAAGTTGGGCAAATCATTTTTCTTCTCAAACACCCCTACGTGGGTCAATAGTTCCTTTGGTGCTTTTCTCACTGCCTGAGATGAAGCTTCAAAGGGCCAACAGAAGTGAGAGTACCCTGAAAACTGCGAGGTCATGTACAAATTCCATTAAATGATTAAATGTTTAGTGCCCTAACCTTACTAAGCCAGATTTTGCTCATCTCTAAAAAGGGGGTAAGGATATCCACTTCTACAACCTCGAAGGGATCCCCTGTGTAAAACTCTTAACCCCAGGTTGGCTTCAAGCTGCGCGCTCTCGCTGGCTGGCACTGGATGGAGTCTGCGGCCCCTGGCAGCCCCGCGGCTGCGGCCCGGGAGGATGCAGGGCGCGACCTGAGCGCGGGCGAGTGGCTCGCGCAGGCTGGGGCAGCAGGAGGAGCGTGTGAGCTGTGGGCGTCCCTTTAAGAGCGACCAGCCGGGCAGGGCCTCCGCCTCTCAGTCCGCTAAGCGCCAGCGGTCACCTGGGGCTCGTGGGGCAGTTAGAACGCAGCAGGGCAGGAGTGCTCGCCCGCGGAGGTGGGAGCTGAGGCCCCGGACACGAGGTGTCCCGGAGCCGTCTCGGAGAGTGGCCGTCTCGCGCCTCTCAGCGGCAGAGGATGCGGGAGCGCATCTGGGCGCCGCTGCTGCTGCTGCTGTTGCCATTGCTGTTACCGCCGCCGCTGTGGGGCGGCCCCCCGGACAGTACACGCGCGGAACTGGAACCCGAACCCGGGCCTCTGCAGCCCTTCGACCTGCTCTACGCCAGCGGCGTGGCTGCCTACTACAGCGGGGACTACGCGGGAGCCGTGCGCGACATGGAGGCGGCGCTGCGCAGCTACCGGCGCCTGCAGGAGATCCGCGCGCGCTGCGCCCGCCACTGCGCTGCACGCCGCCCGCTCGCTCCTCCCGGCGCCGGCCCCGGGGGCGAGCTGCCTTTCTTCCGCGCCTTGCTGGAGCGGGCGCGCTGCTACCTTAGCTGCGAGACCCAGCGCCTCGGGGGACCCGCGTCCCGCCACCGCGTCAGCGAGGATGTGCGCAGCGATTTCCAGCGCAGAGTACCCTACAACTACCTGCAGCGGGCTTACATCAAGGTACCTAGAAGCGAGCTTTTTCCTCCACCTAAAGCTCGATGTGGTTTTAGGGTGCTCTCTCAAACCCTTCCCACTGCTCTCAGCTCCTTGCTATCAGGTTGTCCTAAGAGCTTTCGGATGTGGTCTCCTTAAACATTTCTCTCTCGTGTTTGTAAATCTAAATATCTGGTGGACTGAGCTCTGGAGCCAACACTAGATGATCTTGGGCAAGTCTTTTGCTTTGTCAGCATCAACTTCTCTCTTAAAAAGAAGGCTGTGTTGAAAGACCCTTCAAGTACCCACTCAGCACTAATTTCTGAGACTAAGGCAAAGCTGGATCTAGTACAGGTCTCCTCTCTCAGCTCATTTCTTGGTCTAGTATTACCATCAGTTTCCTTTTGTTCTGATTCCCTCATCCTTCCTGCACTTCAGTCTGCACCTTTCCTCTTGAAGTTTAAAAGAAAGCATACTCAAAACTGTTAACGGTAGATCTGTTTTGAAGCAAATTTGTTTCTCTTTTCTCCTTAACCCACACAAAAAAGTAAAAGTTAAAGAGAAGGTATGCTTGGAGGAGGTGAATCTGCATGAAGCAATCTCACTAAAAGTATGCCCCCAAAGTGCTGACTTTTTCTCCTTTGATTGAGGGTTTCCAATTTCTGGAGGTTAAGCATTGGGCTGGTTCTTCTGCATCAGATGCATTCTTCTTCTGGTTTTATTTTTGTTTACTCAACTTGCCTGAAGTTAGTGTCAGGTGGTATACAGTATATACTGTCTTATTTCCTCACATTGACAGTTTTGAAAATCTGTCTGGATGCTTGGGCAGAGAGGTTTTAGCCTGAGTTCCTGGACCTCCTCCTTCTCTCCTTCCATGTTGCTAGAAATAAAAATTGCAGGCTCTGAATTTACGGTCTCTCTCCTTTCTGGCTTCCCATGTATATCAACATTTCTTCTACAGTTGTTGGAGAAGTGGCAGCTCTGGAGATTGGCTGGTTGAGCTAGCCAATGGACCATCCTGTGTTTCTGAGATGTTGTAAATATACTCCATGTGCAGACAACCAAATAACATTTGCTACTCTTTCAGTAAATTCTTTGTCCCCACAGGTGTTTGGGCAATCTTGAGATTCGCAGCTGTCTGTGGAGTTCATGAAATCACAGCAGAGACTAACTCAACTTGCTATTGTGGCTAAGGTGCCAGAGTTCACAAGAATAGTGATAAGTATCCTTATTGGGCAGGAAATAAGGATAAAAGCTGAATCCTTTCTAGGACTTGTCTTTGACTGGATGGATGGCTTTGCTACTGATGGATTTGTTAAGGACTGTATTAAGTATAAATCTGATTTCTCTTAAATGAGTGGCACAATTTTTGATGGTTTTACAGCAATCAGTCAATACTAGGCAGAGATGAGATCTTGAGTACCCAGCAGCTGAACTAGCTTAGGAGGCAGTTCCCAGAACAACGTGGGCAGTAGTTTGGTCCCTTGTAACACGGACCTCCCAACAGTCTCGGATTTGTGGTTTGTAATCCTGCTGACAGAACTATCAATTCAGTCAAAAATCTTGGACAGAATTTCCTTTCTCAGATCTGGAGAAGGAATGTATATTCATGTTTAGCTCTAAAACTAAACATGAGGTAACTCCCAATATGTGGGTTCCTTTGGCTCTGTAAGTAAGCTTGCTTCCCCAATAACGTTAACACTTACTAGTCCTTCCCTTTTGCTCATGTGTCCTGGTTGAAGGCCATAAGTTTAACATGCCTCAAATTTTTGCAGTGAATTGATTACAGGAGCAAGTAACATATGTGCACCTCTGTTGAAGCGCTACCCTAGTTGTGTTCTGATGAACCAATGAAGTTCAAGATATTCTTTCAGAACCATGTGACTTTGTGTGCTAATTTCTGTTCTAACAGCAAGGTGTTGGAGAACAGAAGGAAAGTCTTGAGTCTTCTCCTTACTTCACCTCAGCCCCCACAGGCAGAGTTTCTTAGATCTCTGAACTTGATAAGCTTTTAAGTGGGAAATATTTTTACCCCTTTAGGAAATTCATTTTTGAGGGTTGAAATCTGCAGTTGTGTCTTTGTGAACATCTGATAAGTTGCACACAATATCCTCTTCCTCTCTCCCCTTCAAGAACTACACAATTTTAGATTTTGCTTGGCTTTTCAGGAATTTCACTCATACACACACACACACACACACACACACACACACACACACACACACACCGTTCTTTGGGACTAAAACAAAACTCTAATAATAAAAGACCAGCCTCTGGCTCTGACACGTCTGGATTCCGGGGCTCATCCACAGAATAGAGGAGTTCTCCTACCTATGCCTAGATAGTATCTGGTGTCCTATATTGTTGAATTACTTTTGACATCAGTGATCCAGTTTGAACCCGAAAAGGATAATATTGAGTCAGATTGAAGTCAATGAGGACTTTGCAACCGGGTTTTGAGAATTGTGACTCCCATAGAATGGTCAGAACTGGAAGGCTTCATAGAGGTGATAAAGTACAGTGACCCACGGCGAAGAGGTATGCAAACTGCAAAAGCCTTTGGGAGATGTTGCCCCTCCCCCACACCCTGGTTACTGAGCCGCTGATGGAAGTGCATCCTGTCCACTGGTATGCTGGGAGTGGCGGAGTGGGGAGCGGAATTGAGAATTGTGAAATCCGAGACCTGTTGAGACCTGTTGAGTTTCTCATTTCACAGATGAAGAAAAGGAGGCTGAGAGAGGGAAAAGGGCTTGCCCAGTGTCACATGTTTATTGGCAGAGACAATGAGATATGAGCACAAGACTGGGAGCAGAAGTCTGGGCTCTGCCAATGGCCATGCATGTGCGGTGTGCTCACTGCCTCATGGGGTAGCTTCAAGTCCCAAGGAAGTCTTTAGTCCCAGAGCTATCCTTCTGCCTAGATTTGGACAGCTCCAGAGGTGAATAGGTCCTTGTCCTGTGGGATAGCAGGCACAGACTGCATTTATCCTAAGGATTGCTTGGTAGAATCCTCAAGGCCTAACATGTTGGGAATTTGTCTGGACAGCTACGAGGTGGTAGTTCCACCTGGCACTTGGCCACACATTTTTTGTTTAAAGGCAGAGCAAGACTGTTGAAGTTTGAAGATATAACTTATGAATCATAGCCTAAAACCTAAAATATAGTTTTTAGCATATCATTCTCTCCTCAGAAACATTCAATGGCTTCTACTTGCTACCAAAAAAAAAAAAAAAAGCCCAAATAGTTTAGCCCAACATCCACAGCCTTAACCTTCCCAGCCCCATCTCCCCTCACTCAGCCACATCCCAGCCAGAAGGAACCTTCAACTCTTGGACTTTTGTCGGACTCATTTGCACTTTTGGGCCTTGTTTCTTCTTGGAAAGGCATATGGACTTTGAAATGGGATCAAGCTGAGATTGAATCTTAGCTTCTCCCCATCTCTAGCTGTGTGACTGGGAAAATTATATAACCTTTCTGAGCCTTAGTTTCCCCATCTTCAAAATGGGGAAATAATAGGACCTACCCAATTGGGTTAGGTTAAGTTTAAGAGAAGATTTATGCAGAGCACCTGGAACAGGGCCTAGTGCTTAGGAAGCACTCCAGACATGTTTCTTTCTATTAGTTGTAATAATAGAATTTTTTCTCCTTTTCTACATGTTCAAATTGTAACACAAATTACAACTGATTTGGTGAGGACCTCCTTTACTCCCTTTATTGTTCCCAGCAGTCCATCACTTCTCTCTCCTCGGAATTCCCACGTCAAGGAATTTATTTCTCTTGGAACCTTGTTTTGGAGAAATGGGTGTATTTGCCTATTATTTATGAGAGCTTCCTGAGATCAAGAACTGTGTTAGTCATCTTTGCATCTCCTAAAGTAGGGGTCCCCAGATCTGGACGACTGTTAGATGGATGATTATTTTTAATCATTAGAGGCATTTAAATACATGATTTAAAATTAGAAGTTTAGGTTCAGTAGGTCTGAGTTGGGATCTTGGCATCAGTATTCCCTCAAATACCTAAAATGGGGAGTAGTAGCAGCAGTTGTTCAACACATGTTTGTTGGATGAATGATAATTTGGTTCCATGTGCAATGAAATATTGTTGGGACAGTTTTCTGTGTGGTGGCAGGAGGTTTTATCACATTGATAGGCTGGTTGCCTGGCTTGTTAGTTGGGGGAGAAAGTTGAAGAACTGTGGATTGCCTGGCTTCTTGCTCTTTTCTACTTTCAAATTCCAGGCTAATGCAAACCGCTCTATCCCTTGAAACACATTTTTTTTTAACCCCTAACTTAATTCTTATTACTTAAAGCTGTGTGTCAGAATATCCTTAACACCTTGTGCTTGCTGTATATATATTTATTAAATTAAAACAAATGTGAGAGACATGTTTTCCTTGCTTGTTGTGTCATTTATAATCAGGAAAATTTTGACAGTATCTGTTTTTTTTCTCCTGTTCCCAGCTATTTAAGGAAAAAAAAAGTAGTGCTGTTTATTTTTTTTACTTAAAGCCATCTTGCCCCTGCATGTTTTGTCCCTGATTTGGTGCTTTATGCTATTTGACCTTTTTTTTTTCTTCTTCTCAGAAGAAGAAAAAAAAAAGGAAATGCAATTAAGTTAGGCAATTCCATCTCCCTCCCCAGGCTCCCCTTATCTTGACCATAATCTGTCTTATTAGTGGTTTCTGGGGATTGGTTTGATTTGTCCTTTTAGAAAAGAAAAAAAGTAAGCTTCAGGAATGCCCTCTCTCACTCTGGCTTATTGACCACTTTCCCTTTCTAGAATGAATGCCTTAGAAAAGAAATTGAAAATCTATACCAAAACTGCATCATATAGATTGTTAGTCCATAATAAAAACTTTTCCCAAATCCCATATTTAAATCTCTTCTTACCTATGTGTAGACTATGTCCATTTTCTCCTCAAATGATTCTGAATAGGAGGGTGATTTTGTCTTCCTGAAATAACTGTTGTGAAATTGTCCTAATGGTTATTTCTCAGGGGATGAGGTTTTTTTGTTTTTTTTTTTTCCCTTCACAGTTGAGCCTTTTTCTGCTTGAATCATCAAAATCCATTTGCCTCATCTTTATGTCCCTCCTTTGGAAAGAAGTCTGGGAGATTCTTTGTCTTGCCACCTCTTAGTTTCTGTGTTCCAAGGAGTTACAGTCTCAATTGTGTCCTTCTGGGGTTTATCCACTTGAAGGGACCGACCAGCTTTTTTTTTTTTTTTTTTTTTATCTTCATTTTATTGAGATATATTCACATACCACGCAGTCATACAAAACAAATCGTACATTTGATTGTTCACAGTACCATTACATAGTTGTACATTCATCACCTAAATCAATCCCTGACGCCTTCATTAGCACACACACAAAAATAATAAGAATAATAATTAAAGTGAAAAAGAGCAATTGAAGTAAAAAAGAACACTGGGTACCTTTGTATGTTTGTTTGTTTGTTTCCTTCCCCTATTTTTCTACTCATCCATCCATAAACTAGACAAAGTGGAGTGTGGTCCTTATGGTTTTCCCAATCCCATTGTCACCCCTCATAAGCTACATTTTTATACAATTGTCTTCGAGATTCATGGGTTCTGGGTTGTAGTTTGATAGTTTCAGGTATCCACCAGCTACCCCAATTCTTTAGAACCTAAAAAGGGTTGTCTAAATTGTCCGTAAGAGTGCCCACCAGAGTGACCTCTCGGCTCCTTTTGGAATCTCTCTGCTACTGAAGCTTATTTCATTTCCTTTCACATCCCCCTTTTGGTCAAGAAGATGTTCTCCGTCCCACGATGCCAGCTCTACATTCCTCCCCGGGAGTCATATTCCACGTTGCCAGGGAGATTCGCTCCCCTGGGTCCGACCAGCTTTTTATCAGTCATCCATTATGATTATAAATGGTAAGTGCCACAGAGACTTAAAATTCAATTAGATGACAGTAGCAACTGCTTACAAATTTTCTTCTATTTATATCTGGTAAATCAGGAATTCTTTTTACAGGTTTTCTGCTCGTCTTTCTTTACCAGTCGCATCTCTGAGAATCAGATATATTCTGTCACTAATATCATTTGCTCATTGATAAACCCCAAAGGGATATCTGTGTGGGATTCTTTTGGAAATGTTAGATAAAATGCCAGCTTGGTTCATGTGTAGGACTTGGGTGGGTTTACCTAAAAGGAAAACTCAACGGGTCTGGTATAATAATGGATTTTTTTTGTATTGCTAAGGAATTGAGTAAACTGTGGATGTCTTAGAATCACAGATCTTAGAACATGGGGACTCCAAGAGAGCATCTTTCTCAATCTCTGTCTAAGGAAAATAACTGCTTTTGGGGCATGAAATAGTGGTGATAGAAGGAAGGAGAAGTGTTTTTCTCAAGATCATAGCAATTGGTCAAGTAAAGGAGACAGTGGTGGTGGTGGTAATTTTTGGAATGATAAAAATGCTACTGTTTGAAAGACCGCCAGGGACCATTAAGGAGTCTATCCCTGTCGTTTAACAGATGATGGCCCTGGACTTCAGAGGTTCCATGATTTACCCAAGGAGGGTCAGCAAATGGAGCTGTTTCCAGAATGTGGGAATGTTAATTTACAGTCCAGTGCTCTTTCTACATTCTATGTCATGAGCATAACTGCCTCCTAATGGGCAGTCTGGTGAATCAGTTGTACAGTCGAGACTAGCAGTGGACCTTTAACCTCAGAGACAGAGTGGACACAGCACAGAGCTTCCCGTCTGCTCTACCCACCCACATTTTCATTCACGTGATACATTCTGCCATTCAGCCAAAAGTCACTATTGTCTGGTGGAAAATTTTACATTTCTCATTAGGAAAAATAGCTTCTTCTGTCTTTTTCCATTTGGCTTTTCTTCTGTAATTATTTTCTGTCCTTTTATTTATCCATTCTTTTCCACTGTCTGACTTCCTAGCTGTGTAATTCCACCAGAGTTGGTCTTCATTTGCCAAATGGCCCAAAGACATCTTTAAAAAAATGATTTGCAGTCAGCTCCTGAGTGATAATCCTACTGTTATGTGTATGATTTTCTGTTTTTAGTACTGAAGAGAACAGCAGACTATTGTGGATGAGGCTGATTTACTTGACCACACTCCTTTCTGCTCTAATTTGTTCTCTATGCTTATTTCTCCCCTTCTCCTCTTGCCTCCACTCCTTGCACTATTGGTAATCTATGCAGTGACATTATATCTGAAAAGAAAATGATTGAAGGGATCAATACAGAAAGCAGGTAGTGGTAGAGGCAATGTTGGATTTTTGGCTTAGGTAAAATGAAGGTCATAGAGCCTCGTATTTAATCTGATGAAGTCATAGCATCTGCTTCTTTGAAACTCTTTTATGGCCCTTACTCCCATGTGTCTTATTTGAGACGGGTATGGTTTGGGGATTTTGCAGAAGACTAAAAATAGAGTCCCTTCTCTCAATGAGCTTACATCTAATCCAGAGGGTTAAAATCACAAATGATTATAATACAAGGCCCATGGGGAACGTGTCAACCACAGATACAAATAGGGGACTATTTATATTATGCTACCAGCTATGCCATTAATTATAAGGAAGTAACTCAGCCCTTAGCATATTAATCATTTCAACAAGTTTCTTTTTCTCTCCCTGAGCTTCTTACATGACCTTGTAAGGCTGAAGTGGGTGAAACAGTTTAATTATTCAGGATCCTGCAGCTCATGACTCTGAGCCTATGGCTGTCAAAGATATTGTTTCTACAGAGAATTCATGCATCAGGTAAAGAGTCAAATTTGATGAGCTTGGAGTTCTTTCCAAAATTCTGTCCATCATAATAAGTTAATAAGAAAGGAAAAATCACATCCAAGTGAGGAATGGAAACAATTAGGAATAGGTTTCATGGAGGAAATGACACTTAAAATGGGCCTATTCAAGAAGTGTCATTGCTGGTTTCCAAAGGTAAGAGGTTGGACATAGAAATGAAAGCTACGGTGGACCGCCAGAAGTGCCCCGTTTAATTCCAACAAGGATAACTAAGTGAAGACCTTTCTAGTGTTATTTTTGATTCAAATGTTATATGTCTCCTGAATAGCACTGCAGAATAGCAGAATAGCACTGCAAAGGCTCTGAAAACTAAATTTTCATTGATACAGGCCACGGATGTAGACCAGAACCTGTTCTCTAAAACTACCTGTGAAAACAGATTTACTGGCATCCAAAGTCTTACAATATAATACCCAAAATGCCTGGTTATAATCGAAAATCACTTACCCTACCATGCACCTGTAAAATCACAGCTCGAATGAGAAAAGACAATCATCAGGCACCAAGGTTGAGATGACTCAGATGTTGGAATTATCTGACAAGGATTTTAAAGCAGCCATCGTAAAATTGATTTAATCTGTAATTATGAACATTTTTGAAACAAATAGATTCTGCATGAATACAGTGAAGTCATTTTTTTGTGACAATTAGCTATCATTTAGGCAGAATAACACTAAATGTGCCTTTAAAGGGAAAGGGTTTTGGGGTGAATTACCCAAAATTTACATCTGGATTGATTTAATTTATTGGAAATTTTACCTCTTTACTTTGTTGGCTTTATGAAGACAAACTCAGTTGCAGAATACTTTTTAACATGTTTTTTTTAACTATCTCCTAATTTGACACTTTAAATGTGATGCTTTTCTAGCAGACAGTAGATAATTTGTTTCTCTTCCAGTTATATTTTAAATTTAAAAAAAAAAGCTTTCTTAAAAATAAAATTAATGACTTTCTAATAATGGAATTTTATCTTATCTAAGATATTATGTGAAAAGAACCTTGCCTGGATTCTATGAATTTACATCACAGATTTAGAGTACAAGTCTAGAGAAGTTCTTAGAAAGATCCAATTAAAAAAATAAATCAGCCACTCCTCCCTTTCTTTTCAAATAAAACTTTATTGGGACCTGTATAAAATACCTTAAAGCAGAGCACCTCTGGCCAAAGAGATAAAGAGGTCCCCCCTGCTCAGCTCCCCTTTTCTCTGCAACTTCCCCCTGCCACATTCATGGAACATTAGTGTTCCAATCATCACATTTTACAGATGGGAAAATGAAGCCCAACAGAGAACTGAGCTGCCCAAATTTACTAGGCAGTTTAGTGGAGGGACCAGCATTAGAATCCAAGAATTCTGACTTCCACTTCTATGACATTGCCATTGACCACTATTTGCAAGACCCACGCTGAAAACGCAAACTCAGCAGAGTTAACATGAAACACATTCGTGACACTCATGTTATCTGCTAAATGGATGGGCCCTGAAAATAAAAGCTGCCTTCTTCTTATGCAATATGATTCCTCACTCTTCTGTACTTCCTACTTCTGGGAACAACTCAGAAAAGGGAACCCGAGTCAATGCTGCTTTCCAATTAGGCTAATGAGAATGAAAGAGGCAAAGAATCTTCTTTGGAAGGGAAATGAAGGAATAAGAGCCAAAAGTACATGAGCCAGGATGTCAGAATTCCTAGAAATTCAGGGCTATCAGAATGATCCTGCTGGAATTCATTATCTGCAAAGGATATATTCAGATTTTGTGCGAGTAGTGAAACACTGCTGAAGACTGCAGTGTAATTTTACTGGAACCTCAGAAAGGAATGGAGAAAAGAAAATACATAATAAAATAAATAAATTCAAAACAAACTGTTAACAAACCCTCAGGGAAAGCTAATTGAGCCAATTTTGATTTATTCTTCTAACTTGAATGCTAAATTTTAGTTTTAACTCTGCTAAGATCAATTTGTATGGAGAAGTCAACCCATAATTAAGACTGCAGACACAGTGAATTACCTTAAAACCAGATTTGACTGTATTTAAAAATGATCTCAAATTATTGCATCTGAAACTAATCCAGTAGACCATGGTAATTATTTCCTCATTGAAGCAAGAGCTATTTCTTACTAATAATTTTCAGACAGAATCCATGATTAACAATCAGCATTTGATTCTAGCCCATAGCAATTATAATGCCCCTAGGGACAGAGTTTTACAGTCAACCAATGTTTCTAGAGCATTACCAAGGGCTCAGTTACACAGTATGCAGGTAAGTAAGCATTTAAGCCACTGTGTCTCAACCTCAGGCTTTTGGTATTTTCGACTGAATTATTCTTTGCTGTGAGGGACTGTCCTGTGTGTTTTAGGGTGGTTTGCAGCATCAATGGCCTCTTCTCACTTGTTGCAAGTAAATCTGCACCCCTCCCAATTGTAACAACCAAAAATATTTTCGGACATTATGAAATGTCCCCTGGGGGGCAAGCTCTCCCTGGCTTGAGAACCACTGGTTTAGGCCCTCATCTTCTTTTTGACTGTGAATCACATCTATTCTTAGAAAGCACCTTCATTCAAAAATAATGCCAATTTATAGACAGCTGGAAATTGGGAACATAAGGGGTCAGAGGAAAGAAGAAATGATACTGAGAAAAAGATTGAGAGAATTAGAGGGAGAAACAGAAATAGAGGATAGAAAGGTGAAAAACAAAAAAAAAGAAGTAAAGGAAAGCAAAAGAAGTCAAGTCAATATCTAAGCACGGTCTCAGGCATGGAAGGAGGCTGCACAAAACAAAATGTGAATGTTGCATACTCCAATTTCTGTGTCTGTAATAAAAAAAAATTCAATAGCAAATGTTGTTTTCTCTCCAGTCTTTATTTGCTGTAGGCCCATAGTTTGTTGGGACAGTCCCACTTTGATAAATCCCAGGGTGACATGGCAGCTCAATTACTTTAGTGAAGCAAAGAAGGAAACAGTTCCTTTGGGGAGAGATTCCATACACATGGCACTGAACTCAGTATTTACCAAATAATCTGATCCCCCTCAGAAAAGAAAGGAGAGAGAGAGAGAGAGAAAGCCACACTAAGAAACTAAGAAAAACATAAAAGCAACAAAACAAAACAAAACAAAACGAAACACCAGAGAGAGATTCCTAATAAAAATTGTTCACTATTAATTTGCATTGTTAACTGCTTTCTCCATCACCAATTGCAGGATTTATTGAGCCCTTTTAGATGACATTTTCTGTTAGGTTTTGGAGATATGAAGATGAATAAAACATTTCTCCTGCCTTGAAGTAAGTCACAGTCCATTGAGAGAAACAAGTGAACATGTAGCTATGGTATTTCTTCTTTGATGAGAAACAGACACTCCTATGTGATTACCTAGTGTCAGTGGCAGTTCAGGGCTGTTTTGTGTCAAAGCAATTGAATTGGACATGGAAAGGACTGGACTTAAAAATTTGTAGTATATGAGAAATGCCATTTTAAGAATACTGGCAATTTTTAACTTCCAGATAGGAAAAAGGAATTAAAAAAGAAAAACTACTGGAAGCAGAGATAATGGAAACATCTGGAGAATTAATTTAATCTAGAACACTGTTTTAAGAATAAACTTGATTATGTGGTTTTAAGGAATATATATTATTCTGAGGCTTGAAAAATCTAAATATGGTAATATATGAAATGATATATTTTAGGAAATTTTACTAACTACTATGATTATAAGACAAACAGCTTCAAACTTTATTCCAAGTCAATTGTGGTTTCAGTAACTTGTCAAGCTTAAGGGAAATGCCATTTTGCAATTTCAGCTTTCTTTGGAATCCTGAGTGTAGATCAACCTTCCCTTTGACAGTTTGCCAAGTGACTCATCCTCTTTGTGTCTCAGTTTCTATATCTGTGAAAAGTTGATAATAAAAATGACCTAACTCACAGGGTTGATGTAAGGAAAAAATGAGAAAATATTTGTGGAAGTCATTTTTTTTGAGGGATAAGCATACATAAAAGATGAAAAATGAGAAAGGGGAGGAATTAAAATCTCCATTAGATACTAAATCATATATATACCAATGCCATGAAAAAGCAGCAAGACGCAAATCTCCCATCACTTCACACAGCTGAAATACGCCAAAGAATTTTCCTACTTTATTGCAATAAATTATAGAATCATTTTAAATCAAAAAAAAGGTAAAACTATATCAAGAAGGTCATGAAATGCATAAAAAGAATCTCTTGTGTTTGTGCATGAACACATATAGGGCAATTGTTATTTAAACTCTAAAGATCCACATCATGTTATCTTTTTGATACATTTTGTTTACGAAAGAGCACAGAAAGAAAACTGGAGTGGCAAAATGACATTTCCCTTAACAAGTCACTGAAACCAAAATTCACCTAAACTTAGGTTTGGGGCAGTATATTTCATAATTATTATGGTTAATAATGATAGCTTTTGTTTGTTGACTATTACTGTGTTTCAAATATTATGCTAAAAGCTTTACATAAATTTCCACATTAAATTCTCACAGCAACCCTAAGATGCAGATCCTAGTATGTTTTATTTTGCAGTAGAGAGAATGAAGCTTAAAAAGTTAAAAAATAGCTTCAGATCACACAGCTAGTAAGCAACACAGGTAGACTTTGAATCCAGGTCTTTCTGTTGACAAAACCTTATCCACTTCTCACAGCTTGGGCTTTGACATCAAACAGACCTAAATTAAAAAAAAAAAAAGACCAAAAATGAAAACTCCTGCCTTTTACTAATTGTATGACATTGGGCAAGCCAAAGCTTGTATGAACCTCAGTTTTTTTTCTAGAAAATGGGCATAATACCTGTCTCACAGGGTTCTTCTGAGAAGCTTAAAAAAAAAAAAATTATGGACTTACCTAGGTCAGCACCGACACAGAATTACTGGTCCTTGCCTCATAGCTTCTTGGCGAAGGGTAAATTTCTGAGGGAAGATGCTAGGCGTAAGAATACTTAGGCAAATTCATCATGCAGTGCAGGAACATAAACAATTTGAGGACACACCAAACAAGAATTTGACCTATTCAGTTTGAGCCGCTGGCTTCAGTTTCACTACTTCTATATACCGAAGCTCAGGTTGAAGCCTCCTTTCACCTTTGGGCTAACAACAAAAATCATCCTCTTATGGAAACTTAGGATCATTTGTTTGCTACGTTGAGAAAAGTCTTTTTGCTTTCTCCCCCCTACATTCTCCCATCCCTTGATTTCACAATTTTCTTGAGATTGAGGCCTCTTGTCCTTTTCAGAAAATGGACTCTGTTCAAACACGTTCCAGACCCTTTCTGTTTCCTTTTAATAGATAAAATCTCTTCTCATAGATCAACACATCATAGGAATTTTAAACCCCTTTAAGCATGTTCCCCACTCTGATCTTGAGTACCAATGGGAGATGGCCTAGGTTTGGGGGTTAACAAACAGTCTCTTCCTCACAAACACTGAAAATGGGATGGATTCTTGTATAATAGCCTGGTAAATGGGAGAGTAAGTAGCTCAAACAAAAAAGTACAGGATCATTAGTCAAGGAATCGAGAGACTTGGGTTCTGGCACCAGTACTGCCATTCGTGATTATCTCTAGGCCTTGGGGTTTTCATGTGGACTAGGCAGCCATGGACCAGATACCCTAGAAGGATCCTTCTATCTCTCTCAGCCTGAGATTCTAAAATAATTTAGTGCACTGGTACAGCAATTACTCTCACCTATGGAAAGAGGAAAATGATGAGGCAATATAATGGAATGCAAAATATGATGGAGATTAAAACAAAGTTTAGAAGTTTGCTGAAAAGGAAGTACTTATAGTGTGTGATGCTAGTCCTCATCTTTAGACAGAGTCACTTTAAAGTAAAACTTGAAAGGAGGTAACGTTAATATTTAATTTGGTGGTGCTTTTAATAGGTATACAAATAAACTAGGGCATGTACAGAAAGGAAAAACAGGATGGATTAAAGACTCGAAATCATGCTGTAAGAGAAACAGTTGAAATGGGGATGGTAGACTATAAAGAAAAGACTAAGGACAACAGAAACCTCTTCTCTGAGGTTTTAAAAAGATCATTATTTGAGACAATTATACTTGATCTTTATGGCACCAAGGAATTAAAGAATTAGAACCAAGTAACAGAAGTTACAAGGAACAAGATCTTGGCTTAAAATAGGGAGCCTCACCAGTATTCCTTGCAGCATTATTCACAATAGCTGAAAGGTGAAAGCAAACCAAGTGTCCATCAGCAGATCAATGGATAAACAAAATGTACTGTATACCTGCAATGAAATATTATTCAGCCATAAAAAGAAGCAAAGTGCTGGTGCATCTGACAACATGGATGAGCCTTGAAGATACCATGTTGAATGAAATAAGGACCAATATTGTATGATTTCCCTTGTATGCAATACTTAGAATAAGCAAATTCAAAGAGACAGGAAGCAGAATAATGGTTACCAGAGGTTGTGGGAGGAGGGAATGGGGAATTATTGCTAAATGAATATTGAGTGTTGGTTTAGGATGATGAAGTTGTGTGGAAATAGATAGTGGTGAAAATTACACAGTGTTGTCAATGCACTTAATGTCAAAGAATTGTTTACTTAAAATGATTAAAATGGCTTTTAAGTATATTTTACCACAATTATACATACATACATACATACATACATACATACATACATACATAAATAAATAAATAAATAAATAAGGAGCTTTAAAAGGTAATGGTTACCCTGTTGCCTGGAGGTATTCAAAAATGAATTGGACAATTGCTTGGCAGGGAGGTTGTATTTAAGGTTCAAGCACCAAATTATTGTTGAAATGGATGAGATTTAACATACTTTCTAATCCAGAGACATTAATTCTCCATGATTTTGTGATAGGAAGATTTTGCCCATGAATGAAATCATTAAAGACTGTTTCATTCTCTTTATCCTGTTTCTTAATTCTGCTTAATGTAATCTTAGACCAGGGTCAACAGCAGACTCTCTATAAATAACTTACATAAGGGAAAGAAGGAGATAGGAAAAGCATTACAGAGGGCTTAAAACACACACACCAGGACTAGACGCAGGGAATGTTTAGCAGTAACAATATCCACATGTATGACTGGCATCAGTCCTCTGAGTTCTGGCTCAAGTTCTCTGAGATAACATCTGAAATGGATTTAGTTAGAGAATTTTAGGTTAAATTTGTTACAAGTGATTGGAACATCCGTGCTTAGGAATTAAAACTGTTACACTTCTCTTAGCAAATACATCACAATATGCTAAGAAAAACTTCAGAGACTTTGCAGTGCTATTCTGATTTACTTCATTTGTCTGCTACCCAGAGGCCAATCTGAAAGCCTGGGCAGTATTCCACAATATAGTTCGTATCACAAACCTTTTGCCAGATTCCATTCACATGTGGCTTGCTAGGGGCTCTGCCCAGCACTTCATATGCATTTAAAGAATCCCTATATCCAGCTGTCTCTGTCTGAAATCTTCCCTCCCCTATCCAGTTGGGAAGGGGAGGAGCTCCTATGGCCACCACTGGGTGGGGGTGGGGGGGATGTCCAGGCTCCCTGCTCATCTCCACCATGCTGACACCAAGTGTGTGAAGGGATGTGTTCTCTTCCCCCCACCCCATGGTGTTTGGCTGGAGTACAGTGAGTGTTGTCACAAGTGTTTCTATTCTACTATACCTAATTTTTCCTAGTCCTTTGACTAGAGAGAGCAGACTATTTCAGGAACTATTTTCAGTCTTCTCACACTGGAGTTTCTGGGTTGCAGGCTTCTACAGTGCCCCGTCGGGGATATATGAGAGGCAAAAAGAAAATGCAGGGAACTCACCACTATGTAGTTTTTCAAGCACCAAGGTCCCTAGACTGTCCACATTTTACTTTCCAACTTTCAGTGTCTTCCTGTGTTTGCCTGCTACATAATACATTATGGCCAGTGTTTTTAGTTGTACTTAAGGGGAGGTTTAGGGAAAATGAGTTTATTTCATCTTGTTCAGAACCAAAAGGCTTTGTGCAGACCTTTTAAATGATGATGATGATGATGACGATGGCGATGATGGTGACAAATACAGTTTGGAGTCAACTTGATGTCAAAACTCCAGCAGAGCTTTGCTAACAATGCTTTACCAAGGAAAGCTACAGAAAGCCGTTTGATCTCTAATAAAAATCTTCAGTCAACTTTCTGTCACCACCACTAAATCAAACCAAAAGAGACCAACTGGACTGTGTTGTGATTCATTTCAAGTTGCTAAGAGTGTACTTTCCTCTTCCTGCTTTATAGGTGTGAAAAAGTCAGAGCACTCCTGCTGAGTTGCCACCAGTCTGCCCTTTCACTTATTTATAGGTCCATAGAGGATGCCCCTCTGGAACACTGATTTCACTCTTCATAAATGTAGACAAAATTTTGATCACCCTCGTCTGTTTTCCCAACAGGATAGTTAGGAGAGGCTTATCTACTATTTTATATATGGGAAATCATTTTACTTGGGGTTTAGAATAAGAAAAATAAGTTTGCTCCTAAGTAATGATCCTTTTTTTCTCTTTCTCATTGTTTCAGCATAAATGTGGCATTCTCATAATGGATACCTCCCAATTCCTCAATTCCCCTTAGATTATTTTGTGTGTGTTTGACCTAAACATTTGCACATGGCTAACATTTCTGTTTGTGTCTTGACACTTGGTAGGAACTCAGTATAAACCTGTTGAATTTGAATTGTTGATTCTCCCAGGCATTTAAAAAAAGCCACTCTGTGTACTTGATCCTAATTTTTTAAGATAACTCCTTCTTGGAGATACCAATGCATTAGGCCAATTTAAGATTAACAATATGAAGCAGTTTTAGAGTAAAGGTAAGGGAACTGTGGCTCTTACTGTAATTATGCACTAATTTTTTGTATGACTTTATGATAATTAACATCCACTTTCTTGGCCCTAGTTTTTTCATTTATAATATGAAGTGACTGGAATATATAATCTTGAAAGTCTCTACCATATTTAATATATTTTATTATTTGGCAGAATATTACCTCAGATGATCAAAGTTATTAAGTGTTGCTAAACTGTTAAACTTTCAGCAGTTGAGTTGTTTGCCCCTCAGTTTTATTTTACTAAATCCCATTGTTCTATTCTTCACATTAAAAGTTGTGACAGTAAGACATTAAAATGCTAGGCTTAGGCAATACAAAATACATTGGAGAGGTAAGCCACTTGTGCAAGACATTTGTGATCATAGAAATGGCATTTTGTAGCAGTATCTGTTTCCTGAAGAAATATTTTCTTCTCTGTACTCAATTCAAAGGCTGGCATTGGCATCTTTTCTCTCTAACGTCAGTGTTAGAAAAATTGTACTTTTTCCTACAGACTCTGAAATGATGTAAGCCAATGGTTAAGATTCAATTTTATTCAAAATTTTCACTGCAATTTCTGAAATGTAGGAATATCCTACAATACTAAATTAAGATCAGGATATAAATTGTTTATACAAGCTGTTCTTTATGAATAAGGCAATTTATGGATTGGCATTTGTGGACTTTTTTATTTGACATGTGCTTTTTTTGCTGCACAAGGAATCATTGCTCTGACATCTGTTTGATTCTAACACACCTTGTTTCAATATATTGGTATTTTGATTTACACAATATCATTAATTAAAGCAGAACAACAAAATCTTTTCCATGATGCATGGAGCTTCAGTGGTAAATAAACAAGAAGATATTCAACAGTTCTACCTTGCATATGTATCAATTGATCCTATATATCAATTATCCAGGTATTATTTTTCTCTAGTAGTCTGTCTAACTATAAAGCAGAATATCTGTTGTATCTGAACGTGTGATAGTCATTTCCCTTCACCATTGTATACATTTTATATTCTGTGATATCCTGCAGAATCATTTGAAAATAGAATTTTGCCAGATGTTCATTCTTCTCTCTTTCCAATCATAATAAATGTTATTAATATTGAGGTTCTTTTTATGAACTTTTAGGCAATAGTATTTAATAGAACTATTTATGCTGTAAGGAGTGTGACTTTAAAAAATGCTTTTGTAGTTTTGGTCCTTTTTCTTCAATCTGGTAACTAGAAAGCATTATATTTGGTTTCTTATGGAAGGGAACACTTGATTGCTTTATAGGAGGGGCCACTGAATTTTGTTCGAAACATGACTTGAAGTTTAATGGCAACATTCAACCTTTGGCCAAGTTTTATATAATGTATCATCACAGGTATTAGGGATGAGTAAATTGATGGCTCCTTGAACTCCAGTGTTCACTTGACTACTGTCATATTTAGACACACTGTTCTTTCTTTCTTTTTCTTTTTTTTTTTGCTTCTTGTACAAAATCATCATACTCACAGATGCACTTATTTCAGCATATGGGGATTCAGTTTTATATGTCTGCCTGCTGTCATCCTATTTACTAGGTACATTATTTTTAGTTTTAGTATTGTTTACTAGTCGTGTCTCTGCCATTGGTCTTCAATGAATCACTAAGGAATCATACCTCTTTTCTTTGTGAAATCAGACTATAACAAAGCATAGCAATAATAATAAAATTTCCAATTTAACAAAGGTAAACAACATTGTCTAGATGATGTAAAGTAAGCAAGATTTAATTCATTGTGATAACTGAATGGTGTTGGACAGGAACCACACAGTATAGAAGTCCAGTGAAGGCTTGTATGAACATAAGAATTCGATGATTATTAAGACCGTAATGGGATTTCTTTGAGAATCATAATAAAAGTTGCATTTCAAATTTATGGAACGTACCTGAACCAAATCACTTCTATGCCTGAAACTGTTGGCAGTCCACGCACTACACCATAGGCAATTGATATACTTTGAGAAACACTGTCCTGGAGAAATAAATGAGATGATATTTTATGTTTTACTCTGCCTGTTTCCTCATCTATGAAGTAGAGTGTTAAGTCAGAGGGGTCTTATGAAGATTTCATGAATAAATACGTATCAGGCACTTAGAATGGCTCCTGGCTATAGTAAGCACTCTGTAAACAGTCATTGTTGCTGATGCAGTCATCATTATTATTTCTAATGAGCTATTTATCATCAATCCCATTTCATGTATATGAACTAAGGAGAATTGTGTACATTTTCATTTTCAGAACTCATCTCTCATTTGTACATTTAGAATATGAATTATACACAGTTTGATTATAAAACTATAAGACTGGTTTCACAGGTCTCTGAAAAGTTCTTTGACTTCTTTGAAATTCAGTGTCCCTTTCTGTAAAATGGGGATGTTACTAATATTTATTCTATCTATGGCACACACTTGGTATAAGGATTGAGGAAAGCATTCTGAAAATGTTCAAGTCCTATACAAATGTAATGTAAAAGTAAGGTTCCTATAAGAATGTAATCAAAAAATTCATGTAAGAATTTGTATAGTTTATAAAACTGTTTTACTTCATGAAATTAATTTTACTATATTAATAAAATATTTTTTGCCGCATTAAATTGCTTACCTTTACTTTAACAATGACAATACCCATACAGGCAATAAAACTCATTAAAATGACCTAAAGCACTTTTCCAAATACTTTTGAGCTACATAAATCAAACATGGGTAGTGCAGATATAAAAGAACATATGGAGAGGTTTCTTTTAGTCCTTGAAATTTTTAAGGGCTCTGACTTCCTTTAATGTATTCCAGACCCACACATGCCTTTATCTCTGAGGGTTGAGGGTGGAAGCTGCTGCTTAAAACCACACTTGGAGCAGGAATCTTTTGATAAGGACAATGGTTCGAATATTTGTAACTTCTTGTTTTGAATTACTATGATAATATCACTTCCCAAAGATTATCTGACAACTGTGGGAAACCTAGCAGCAATAAAAATTGGGCCTTCACATAAGATTTTCTAGATATGATACATGAGGAAGAAAGACATGAGGGACATTCTTAGGTTAGTGTTTTTTTTTTTATTTTTTATTTTTTTGTTTGTTTTTATTTTGGTTTTGGTTTTGGTCAATAGCCTGTTTATTTGCAGATGTGACTTGGTCTCTTATTGACTTCTATACTGAACTGTACATGAGAAGCCAGAACCCTTATTTCTGATTTTCAAATGTATAAAAAGAATCAGTGTCGGAAAAATCAGAGCAGTTCCTTCTCAGCTAAGCAGCATGATATGTTCCAGCTCTCAGCTTCCTGAACTGGTTCTCTGCTTTTGAGTTGCAAGAATTACAGTGGGAATGAAGATAATGACCTCTCTCACGCTTGCATCATGCTTTGAAATTTCTGAAGTACACTAACACGCCACACTTTGAAATTTGTGAAGGATGCTAACTTCACTACATCATGACAGCCCAATGAGAAAGCTGAGGTTCAACAGCTTTTCTGGTTGGACACCCAAAGAATGGCAGAGCTGGGACTCTAAGGGAAATTTTCTTTCTCCAAGGCCATTGTTCTTACCCTGTCACAGCTGCTTGTGTGTTCAGATTTGAAGTTCTTTGTAACCAGGAAGCTACAAACAAACTAATAAATTTCCATTTCAAGACCCTCCTGCTGCTGCCATTCTCTTTTCTGATATGTTGTATTTCCAAGCTAAAGAGATTACAACTCAGCCATTTCCCCTACTCTTTAATATATGGGGAGCTTTTGTCCCTGTTGGGCACCTGAGCTCACTGATCTGTGACAATTGTGGGAGGGACGTGGTGTGAGAATACTGTTTCCGCCAGAAGCTAACCCCAAGGTACTGCTGAATGTGGGATCACCCAAAAGTCTTTTCCATCTGTGTTGGACTCTCTCCTCCATCTCTGTTTTCCTCTTAGCCCTGGGGGTAATACTTCAAATTGTCCATTTCACTTATATGAAATAGTAGTTGTACAAACCTAGACCTGTTTGTCCAGTTTTTAGTTTGTGTTTGTGTTCTGTTTGTAAACATTTTGTTTGTGCTGTGTGTAAATATTGATATATAGTGCTGGATTTCAGTCTCTCATCAGGTAAGGGACCACACAATTTTCAGAATCTAAGAAAGTGCATTGAAAGAGATGGCTTGCAATTACATGTGTTTGTTTATCCTATTATGTTATTTTTACATGTCTTTCTCTGTAATTGTATTGAGTTAGAAACATGACTTGTTTTTGTTTTTTAGGTCCCTCTTAGGTGACATGATTTCATGGACTTGCCTTTCTTTTTCTTGTTGCTCTGTTTGGACCCAATAGAAATTTTAGCTGAAGTCTCTGCTCTTAAACTTTTGCATGGGATTTGTTCTTCTTTCACAATGTGGAATTATAGGCAAAATGTTGAACATTGTATCACTTTTTTTTTGGTGTAGATATGGATCCCTTGGTTAGCCTTCTGAAGAGTTATTCTTCAAGTTTTGTAGGTTTGAGACACTTGAAGTTTTAAGACATAGTTCGACTTCAAGCTGCTGTGAACACCTCTTAACTTTTTAGTTTTATTGTCTGTAAAATGAGCAAGGCAGTGTCTCAGTTTCTCTGCTGTAAAATGAACAACTTTCAGGAGTGTTCTGAGGATTAAATGAGCTAATGTGTATGAAATGTTTAGATACGCCTGTAAAGTAGTAGGCATTAAGCACATGTTAACTTTTCTGTTAAAACTAAAGAATCTCACTTTGGGAAATGCCGACTCTGATTTTTAGTAACTTTTCAATCTTGTAAAATTGATTATATTTGGCCTACCTGTAGCAGAATTGTCCTGGCATAACCAAAGAAATCGTAGATGTCCTGGTCATTTCCTTTGGACAAATCATTTTACATATTTAAATCTCATATTTAAATCTCATATTTTTCTTCTAATGAAGAAAAGTGACATATTTATATTTGCTCACCTTGCTTTACAGGATTATTGGGAGGATATTTCTTTCTGTTGTCTTCATGTTTTGGAAATTACAAAGTGTTGAACACATATGACCTCTTATTATCCCAATTATGTCAATTCCCACTTGAAATTTGGCATAATATCAAAGGGATCCAGTATCCCACTGTTGTTGGTATATTGTTTACAGGCACAACCAAACTGTTGTATCAAGGCTTTGACCTTGAGATAGCCTTTCTAAGGCCACCATTGTCTGAATGTTTATGGAGCTGGTACTGGGGTCAGTGGAAATTGCTAGGAACATGCAAATTGGTTGGATTGTTTCACTTGACTGCTAAATTTAGTGCACTGTTTCATAAATCAGGACGAATCTGTCTAGAATGGTTCTCGTTGCCACCAGCAACCAGGGTCATAGAACTGAAGGATATCAGATATGCAGGAGAAATGGAAAATAACTTCCCAAAGTAATGCTTCTGCAAAAATCCCAAGGCTAACTGCATTGCTGAAGAAAGCTAAATAGCTTGAGGCTTCGGATTTCCTGTTGATAACTCAAAACGGATGTGGATGTAGACATGAGGATGTGGTCCAAGATTCTACTTTCCTGGGTGGAAGGAATAGAATCAGTATTATTAGATTGCTGATTAGTGTCTTTTTAATGTATGAAGCTCCATGTTGTAGGCAGTGGTACAGAGATTCATTCTCCAGAGCAAATCTTTCTCAACTTTGGTTATACTGTGTATCAGGTTGTTAGCCATTCTTTTGCATCAATGCTGATGAAATTCTCAAAATTAATCTAAATTACCTTGGTTTATGCTGCAGTAAAGGGAAACCTGAATGACTTCACTGGAATCTTTCAGTGAACCCTATAAACTTATAGCATTTAGTCTTCATTTTTCATGAAATTCTCATTAAAGGTTAAGACGGTGAGTTTTGTAAAACTTAAGAAAAAGGAAAAAACACCAACTTTTCAATTATTTCCAGTGTATGTGTTGCTAAATCTGGTGACAACAATTTTAAACCAAACCAAACAAACAGAAAAGCAGACAATCCAAATGGTGATGGTCACTTATTTTAATTCTTATGCCCTGTCACAGCCTCACCAGTGCTATCTACTGACTCCTTTGGACATTTTCAACATCTGGCTCGTGGTTCACCAGTTTTGCTTTTTTTCTGTTCTCCAGCTATCAACCACCATGAATTCACTCCATGAGGACACGGCTTCAACAGCTTTCCTTTAATTTTCTCAATTTTATTAGGTTTAATAACCTTTATTTCTTAGTTTTTGCCCTGGAAGCATGGACTTCATGATCTTCTGGAATTAGTCTTTTCTTAAGAACCTGAAATTCCCTACCTTATAACAATATTTTCTTGTTCTACTCTTACATGTCCACGTTGCTGCTTCATCTAGTTTTGTGTTTATTAGCTGTCCAGCATCTCATAACTTCCTCTCTGTGCCCGTCCTTCCTATCTTCACTTGTCTGTCTGTCCAGAACAACCCCAAGGCCAGCCTCTTTATTCACTTGCTTAGAAGAATATGGCTATTTGCATTGCAATGATGATTGATTATCACTCTTTTCCTTAACTTTCTGTCTTATCAAATTTGGGTCCACAACCCCTCTTTCACTGCTGAGCACTGCAGACAAATGCCACACAGCCATGCTTGTGTGGTCTACCAAGCATTTTTTTTTTTTTTTTTTTTTTTTGATGGTAAAGTGGTATATTTGAAAAGGATTTAGGTTACAGGTGATTTTTTGTTAAATTTAAGTAAAACATAAGAATTTAAGAGGTATGCTCTGTTAGTGTTCTCTAGGGAAGCAGATCCAACAGGAAATATTTGTACATATGAGATTTATAAAAGTGTCACACAACTGCGGAGATGCATGAGTTGAGATACCATAGGGCAGGGTGCAAAAGGCCAGATTCTGTAGGGCAGGCTTTGAGCTGGCAACTCCAGTGACAGTCTGATGAATTCTCCAGGAGAAGCTGGCTGCTGAAGGACTGAAAATTCTCTCTTCACCCATGAACGTCTTCAACTGATTGGTTTAAATCCAACTGATTTATTCTCTCATGGCAGAAGACACTCCCTTAGTTGATCATGGATGTAATCAGCTGGAGAGGCAATCAACTGGCTGATGATTTAATAAACCAGCCTTATGGTTTATTAACCAGACACAGATGTCCTTGCAGTAACAGTAACAGTTAGTAACATTTTGCTTGACCAGACAACGGAGCACGGTTACCTGGCCAAGTTGACACATGAACCCAAGCATCACAGATGATATTGACTGTATTTTAAAACTCCAACTTCTGTGTGAGACCAAAGGAAAAGAGGTTTATTTGTTACAAAATTTATATTTTATTTAGCACAATATCAATTTAACCTGTCTGGTAAGTTTATTTTAACAATGTAGTTACATGGAACCTAGAGTAGGGAATGAGTTCTTGTTATTCTCTACAGGCTAATGTAATACCCCAGTACATCCCAGAGTATTTGGGGGGGGAAATGTATTTGCAAAGTTCCCTTGAGGGACTGGGGAACAATGCCAAGCTACTGAACTTCCCACCTAGGGAATTACTGCTATTCTCTAGGCAATGAGGGCTCCAAGTTTGATAAGCCAAGCCATCAAACCGGAGGCTTGCCTTTATGAATCCTCTCTGCAATGGTGAAGCTATGCCCAAGAATCACCTCAGAGAACCGCCTTTCTTTCTCAGATGTGGCCAGCATCTCTAAGCTAACTCTGCAAATTAACACACTACACTCCTCTCCAATTGGGACATGACTCCCAGGGGTTTAAGTGTCCCTGTCCCAAGGGTTTAAGTGTCCTCTCCAATTGGGACATGACTCCTGGGGATAAACCTACCCCCGGCATCGTGGGGCCAAGAATGCCCTCTTGACCTAAAGAGGGAAAAGAAATGAAACAAAACAAAGCTTCAGTGGCTAAGAGACTCCAAATATAGTCAAGAGGTCACTCTGAAGGACATTTCCACGCACCACATAGACATTGCTCCTTATCTACCAAGCATTCTTACTGTACGATCATAGCTAGCGCTTTAGTGTCCTTTAGCAGTTTTCTCTGTTGTTGCTCAATCTTTTTTTCTCAAAGGCGATCGTCAGAGTCATTTACACTCCCCAAATTTGCAATCCTTCATTCTTGTTGTGACTCTTTGTCCCACATGACTAAGGTAAGATTTTAGGGTGTGTGTTGGGAAAAGAGAAGAGAGGGCCAATGTGAGAGACACTGTGCAGGGAAAGTTAATAGGATTATGTGAGAGACATTAAGCAGATGATATTAATAGGAATTTGTATCTTGTTTATTAATACGAAGTTAAAGCTAAAGGAGGATGGTTAGAATTGACTCAGAGATTTGGAGCCTGTACGACTGCTGGATTGAGAGTCCATGAATAAAATTAAGAAATACAGGAGAGGATGCAGAGGGAGGATGTTATTCTCTTTTGCCAATTCTGTTCCTCTTTGCCCTTTCAAAAACTCTATTTATTTGTGCTAAATTGCCTTATATAAAACAAACATTTCATTGCTTGAAATGAATGAGCTTTCAAAATAAAAGGGCACATACCAGAAAGACTAAAAAGAGTTGAGGTTCTAACTTCCAAAAAGAATAATCCTCTTAATATGTCAGTTTAAATGCTCTAATGTTAGATAACTAGAACAGCATTATGCCTTTGGAAAAATGCCGTAATTCCCTTGTCCTTCTTTCTTTTAAAAATAGCCGTTAGTGAGATGCAGTTCTTAATGAGAACATTTTCTGGATTTTGCATCTTACCATAAGCCAGTATGTTGGTTGGCAGAGTGTCTCCTGGGAGGGTTTTGCTTTTTAGCAAGTTAAAGACTGACAGAGTTGGTGATAGAGTGACACATGGCATGGGGGTTATTTTAGTAGCAAATTTTCTGAATATCTACATGGCCCTTATATACTGTTTCAACTGAAATATTTGTTCTTTGATAGAAATAGAGTGTGGCTAAGATCTACTGGAAAATATTTTTACTCTAAACAGTGTCCCTGCATCCTTAATGACACATTAGTGGAACATGGGATCCAGGTGTTCCTACACGTAAGAAAGCTCAGGTTAGGTTCTCCTTTCCTTTCTATAGCATTTTCTTTAATATCCCAGCCTCTTTGCATCCCAGCCTCCCCACTTGAGAGAGAATGCCAAGTCATGAGAAACAGATACTGAGTTTCCAGCATCTTTTTGCTCTCCTACTGCCAGATGTTGTTTCCCTTTGCCAGGCTATGCATTCTTTAAAATTTTATTTGTCATTATTTTCTTCAGCATTACCCGAGTAGTCTATTTGTTAGGAGTCTGGCTCCTTCCATCTTTCCTTTGAAACTTTTATAGATTGGTCTTAAAAAAAGAAAAAAAAAAACAACAAAACTACCTGGCATAAAGTGTATATGATATAATAGTATCAAATACCCATTTAAAAACATCGAGGTGCATTTTTTTCTAAACTAAATTGCTGCCAGTGCTGCATCTATATTGTAATAACAGTTTCTTAATTTTCTTAGTTAGCAGGGAAATAGCCTGGGGCAGCCTGTTATGTTATTGCGTTAACTATGAATTTGGAAGAAGCATGAAATGGGAAGTCTGTGTTCTTTAAAGTAGGTTACTATTAAGATTACAAATGTATTCACTTCATGTTTCCACATGGCCAATGTGACTCTTCGAAGCACTTGCAACAATCTGAATGTTTTAGTATTAACCATCCTCTACATTAGACCAGAGAATGTTCAGCAAATTTGAGATTATTGTTATCCCTCGGCAAACTTATCTGGAAAGTAAATTTGTCTTCTCAAATCGGAATTAATATCAAAGCCAACTCACATAATTTTTGGATGGTCTGTTTATTTTATTTATTCATGGCTGATACTTCTCCTCATGTTCATTTATAGTACAAGCGTCACGTGCTAAACAAGACAGAATCCGAGTCTTAGGGTTCATAGCTTGGGAGGGGGCAGGCAGATACATACCTCGGTATTAAAGATAGAATGTGAGAAGGACTGACCCTGAGAGTCCTGATGAGGGAGTAGAAAACTGGGTGAGTCAAAGAAAATTTCTGGACAGCTGACATTGAAGTTGTGTCTTGCAAATGTGTAAGAGGTTCCCAAAAGGAAAAAACAGGACAGGGCCCTTCAGGTAAGAGGAATAACACATATAAAGTCTTGAAAATGTTCATGTGCTTGATGAGGAATTCTGTGGTGGTTAAGGGAAGTGTTTACAGGCCATTTCTGAGGTTATAGATAATAAAGACATTTTAAGAGTTTAAAAAGTGAGAACTGCAAAGTATGATTTATAAAATGTGTCTATTCACCTTTCTACACAGATTAATTTTTTTTTTTGTTAGCAAGCATTTTACTCAACATATTTATGGCATGCCTATAATTTGGTAGACACTAGAAGGAAAGAGAAAAAAAGAAAGGAAACAAATGCCATCTTCTAAAGAAACTTCCAGTCTCTTTGGGAACAAAGACATGTTCATTTGCATAAGAAAAATGTTTGACCTGAGGCATGAGAGATGAAAATATGATGTTGGGCCACAGAGGAGGAACTCTTTTGAAGATTTACCCACAAGGCCCTAGATAAATCTACCAACAGAGAAGATTCATTGACTTCATATTTTTTCCACATTATGACAGACACCAGACCACAAATCCTTTACCTCACCAACCACTGAAACTCAGACTAGCCAGGCCTGGAACGCTTCCCCAACAAAGGCCTGAATTCATCATTTTTTTTTGCTCTGTGATTGAAGTGTGATGTGGTATCAGGAAATACTAGCTAAATATGGGATCGAAAACCCAAATTGCACTAGGGTGGTAGCTTTGTGGTATCCAAGTCTTTTTTAACTGACCACACAAATTGGACACCCATCTTGTTCTGTCCATATTATGCCTCCATGGGGCTGGGAAGCCCTGGTGTGACAACCAGCACTCATCTCCCAGCCTAGGACATGCTTTCCCTCCACGTGCCCCCAGTACCTCCAGGGCTTATTCCTATGAACTCTACTTAGAGATGGGGCATATGGTAAGCATTTGTGACCACCCTTGAGAGTGAGAACTGACCATCCACTGGGTCCTGCCTCTGGTTTGGAGGGAAGGAGCAGAAGGTCACAGGGAAAGAGACTAAGCAGTATTAACAAGTGTTACTCTTATTTCAAAAGACTACTTTGGAATTTTAACTAATTTCAACATCTTACTCTCTCTGTTGGAAGCTTCTTTAGTTATTTTGCATCAGTGGTGGTGACAGGGGTCCTAGGACAGAAAATACATTTCTGTAGTGTGTGTTATGAGTGTGGCGCTCCTCACATCTGCCCGGGGAACACTTCAGGAGGCTCAGGAAAGACTTCCAACCAAACTGTGTCTATATTGTGTTCTCTCAGGTTTTCACACACTCTAAGTGCTTAGGGTGGTGTAAAAGTGAGGGAGCTGAAGAAGGGGGGAGTCATGGATCCAGGGAAGTTCTTTCATGAACCTCCCCAAGGATTACAGGGACTGTGTTTGTGGCAGCTGTATATATATATAAATGCTATGTAAGCTTTCTCATTTAAACAAAAGTTAATCTCATTAGTAAAGTTTCTTCTTATTTTTTTTTTTAAGTGAGAAAATCTCCAATGCAGGGATCCCTCTTTTCAGCCTTAACTGAATTTCTCACAAATCCCTAGCTGTTATTCTGGGAAGCAGAACAATTCTTATTAACCCTCCTTTTACAGGCTCTTTCATTTTCACCCCCAAACTGCAGTTATCAAGTATAAGCCAAGAGAAGGGTATTAGAGTCAATTTTTATCCTTCCACCCCCAACTGTGACTCATTTTGGTGATACTGAATCCAGTCTCAAGAGACCCACATGTTTTCTTTACACATCAGCAGTGAAGAAAGGAGTACAGGCTTACCTTGTTTGCACTTACCACTTTTCAGACCAACAAAGAAATAGGGAACTTTTGAGCTTAATGAATAACCACCTTCTCTCCCTTCCTCCAAAAACATCTCAGAAGTTTCTAATGTGATCCGGTTCAGTTATTTCACTCAGTATTGCCAAGGGATTTACTCTTCAGCATACTTATCCAGATACAATATTAATATTCTGAGGAAACAACATTTTGATGATTCAAAATTTTTTAAAAGGGTGTGTTCAATTAAAGGACCTAAGAAAGAACTCCTTTAAGAATGGCCTCAACTTTTGTGATTATCTTCAAGTAAGACTTTAGATCTATAAAGATCTGAAGATCTAAAATAAAGATTGTTTCCATGTGTGCCAAATGGAATTTTATGTCTGTCTCTGTTAAATTGCCCTTAAATAAAGTAAAAATGAAAGTCTAGCAAATATGTTTTTATAAGAACAACTTTCACAGTATGATTCATTTGTTGAGAGGTCAGAAGGCAATCACTTTTAAGAACTTGTTTGAAACTTGGACCTATGCCTTTATTTCTAACGTTTGTTAATGAGTGAACTATAGCAGTGCATCTTTCAGATCATTATATATAGGCCTTTAATTTGTAGTGATCCAGACAATTTTTGTCATCTTTTTTCTTCCCATACACCCCCACCCAAAAAGCATTATCAAAACAAAATTAACAAAAGCCTACACAAATTGGGATCATTATGGAATTTTATAGCTCTGAATTTGGTATTATCTAATCTTCATCAAATATTGATTGAGTTTCTACACTGTGTTAGGATCTTTAGTTTATATTGAAGTTTATATTGAAGAAATGCACAGATATTGGCCTTTCCCTGAAGGATTTTTTTCTTAAAGCATATAATATGAATGCAGAAACAGCTGTGATAGATTTGAGATGTATTTTTATAAAGGTAAATTCATAGTGTTCTGGAATATGGCATAGTAAGATATTTTTTCTACCTGGTAGCATGTATAAGTCTTCACAAAGGAGTGACCTTATCTGGATAGATGAGTAGGAGTGTGCAGGGTATTCAAGTAGAGTAAATAATATGAGTTATCAAAAAGGGGTTGGAAATTTATTTGTTACTGCTCAGATGTGCAAAGAAAACAAACCTTATGCTCTACAACAGATCTAATTGTCCTCACAAGCTCCCATCCTATGGGGTAGTGAGGCAGAGCTGGGGCTGTAGGGAGGGACTTCCGCTTGCCAATGAATGACATCTCACCCCCTTCTGGCTTTGGCTTTTTGAATGGTTCAATCTTTTTGGAAAGATGTTCAGTCTTTGCAATTTCCTCCCTCTTTCCCATGCCCCTTTACAAGATAATATCTAGGTAATTGGGAGATTTTATGTTTTTATGTGACCCTTTGCTAGCAGAAAAAGATTCATTAGATCCTCATGGATTCCTTTGGCTCTTGATCTGGTTTGTCCTCTGGGCTGGTGTTCACTGAAGCACAGTTAATCTCACTTGTCCTTTTAGGAAGTAGAGTTGGGATTCATGATTTTCATAGTACTAACTATTTATGAAATTGTGAAATCCTTATATATTGCAATCTTTTTGCACGACCTAAGGCCTCTGCATATCCACAGTCTTATCAACTCTGAGTGTTCTCCTGTGCAAGCAGAAGTTCTGGATCCCCTTCAAAGCTATATGCAGGCTGAGAAAATGAGGCAGAAAAGCTAGCCCTCTGGAGGCCAGCAGCCTCCCTGGTGGCATCAGGGAAGCAGATAACTTGTGCTGGGATACTTATGTTGTTCCATAGATATCTTGTTCTTTCTTGAGAGGTACCGCTCTGAGCTGTATATCATCTTTGCAGACTGAGACTATTCAGTGACACCACTTGTGCAACCACATGTGAGAGATAATGAGGTGCTAAAATAGGAAGGTGGTTTTGGGAAATAAGAAGAGATAATGGGTCCAAGTTGTATTATGAAGGATGAAATCAACAGATTTTGTTTGGATTTGGGGCTGAGTAGTTGAAGATTACCTCAGTACCTGTGGCTTGCGTAATGAGGTAGTTAGTGATGTCATCAGTCAAAATAAACAGTTCGAGAGAAATGAGTTTGCAGGAGCACTTAGTGGGGCCAGTTTTGGTAATGAAGAAGGCATATTACTTAGATATTTTCAGCAAACTTTGCTATACTCAATAGAACATTCCAGTCTCTCTTTGCCTGTACAGTGAAAAGTGTTACTCTAGAAATTGAACAATCAGACCATTGCATGTTATTACTTTCTTAAAATTACTGCGGATATTACAAAAGTATGGATTTAAGAATTTTAAACTTGTCCAGTAAGGAGAAGTTCTCACCCAAGTGAAAGTATACCATATTTCTATATTCTATGTCAATAAATAGAGGGGGACATTCATGAATATATTAAATATACCAATATTTCAGATGTCAATTTTGGACATAAACATTAGTTTTTTCTTCCTCTATATATTCTAACCTGTTTCAAACAAAGGGTTAAAAGTTATTTCTATTGAACAATGCAAAATAAGCAACAAGAGGGAAAAATATAGTCAACTCCAATAAAAGCAATAATTATAAAGAGTCATTTATTAACAAAGACTGCATTTAATCTGTTCAACTGTAGAGCTGCAAATGATTAGGTAATTTGTGCAGGCAGTTGTCAAGCGGTTGGGAAACTGATCATTATCCTGGTATAGAAACAACCTGTTTTCCATTCAGAAACCAGCATATTTAATCACACATATTCAGAGACTTGTAGCATTTCAGGTTTAGTTATCTTTAAGTATGCCTTTATTGGCGAGCACAGATATGTCATCATTTTGGTCTTCTTGGCTAATTTCACACTTATCCTAAAAACCCCCATTAAAAAAAGCTAACATCACAAATGACTCCATCAATAGCGACAGAGTTGTGCAGCAGAAAGAACACTGGGGTCTCCCTCCTCCTCTTCCTGATTTATTGTGACCCTAGAAAAGTGTCAGTTCTTCTGGGCATTCAGTTGTTTCATCTGTGAAATGAAGCAGTTTCACCAGGAGCAGCACAGACAGAATCCAGTATCTATCCCCCAAACAAAAACTTTAAGCCAAAGTTGCATACACTCTTTACATAATTGAGATTAAATAATCTTAAATTATTCTCCAGAAGCTTCCAAGTTAGTTGTCCATTCAGTGCAAACTGGGAAAAAGGAATTAACATGAGCCAGAGTGCTATGGCTTTATATGCACTGTCTTATTCCTATTGAGAGAGATATTATTAAGCCTCTTCTACAGATTGAGGGGACTATGGCTAGAAAAACCCAATTCAGAAGATATTGGAGCTGAGGTCTTTGGCATTGCTTCATATTGGCTCATTACAGGAAAAATAAAGACATAGAATAAAGGCATTTTGGAGATTTGGTATTTTTTATATATTAATATTTTCATAAACGTTTAACATTGATAAGATTTAAAAAATGAAAAAAATTGTCAGAATAACAATTTTAGTTCTAACATCCAATAATCATTCAGTATTATTGGGATAGCCAGTGTGCTGGCTCTTACAGAATGTCCATGGTTGGGCCTCCCTCCATCTCCAGTATTCTTTTAGGAATTGTAAATAATATGAACTAAGACTAAAGACATGTCTTCTGGCTCAGTTGGAGAAAATTAAGACAACTTTCTGAATAATTTAGACCCCAAAGAATGCTTTCAGTGTTATATTTGAAATGATGGCAAAGGTTGGTTAAAAAAAGTACTCATGAACATCAGGTTAATTGCCACCCATACTCCCTTGGCTATCAGGGACCTCTTACTGATGTCATTTTCCTATCCTGAAGTTTGGTAGCTGTACACATAGTGAGGGGTTTGGTACAGGGCAGGTGAAATGGATAATGAGGAATTACTGAGGGAATTCTAGCCTGACACACAGTATACACACTTTATACAGTCAACTCATTTAAGTCCTAACCTTCTCACAGTTCTGATTCAAATCCTGACTACTTTACCACCTATTTGATCTTGAATAAGTCACTGAGGTCCTACAGGGTCCTTTGAATTGCCTTCTCATTGAGAACCTAAGTTGTTTTGACAAATATCTTTAGGATTTGACCTTTTTTTTAAAAAAAAAAAAAATGAGTATGGAGCTTATGAAAACATTCAAATTTTCATTTTAAAATCCAACCAAGTTTGTGGTTGTTACTTGTTTTTTCATTTTTAAATAGGCTAGTTACTTTGTTTGAACATAGCTACCCACCCAGTGGGAGCCACAAGGCAGGCTTCTGTTGTATGGAGGCCAGGGCTGCTCTTGGTGCAGTTGGCAAAGGGATAAAGGTTGGATGTTAATCCTTAATGTCTGTGAAAGGCTATTAATGCGAGAATGAGTTAGATCTCTGTGGTGTGCTTAGGGAGTCCTTATACTCAGTTAATTTTAGAAAGAACTTTTATTTAGAGATGCCTTTATGCCTGTGATGGGCAAGCCACCCCACAATTACACATTTTTTAGAAGGGAGGATCTTTGAAGACAGATGTAGTTTCTACCCCCTAATTTTTCCCCAGTTAAATGATTACCATTTAAAAATCCTTTGAAAATAGCTTGATCCTTCTTGCACATGCAAATTTTTTCCAGTCTTGAGGAGAGTATGTAGGCTATAGTTTTTAGTGAAAAGGAGCATACCAAGAGTTGAGTCCTTTTCCTTATCCAAAATAGAAAGGGTGTGGATTTTCCTTCTTTGATGTGGCTGGGGCACACCTCTTCCCTAACACTTCTGATGGCTTTAGTGTATCCTGTTGTTAGGATTCCCCGGGAACATCCCATCCCTTCTCATCTTTCCCTTAAAATACACAAGACTTTTGGCATTTCTCAGTATTATGTTTTGCAGTTGAGTCCAAATGTGTTCTTGGGTAAGTTGTACTGGAGAAGTAAGACTGCAAATTATTTCATAATTGTGTTTTCAAAACTTTAGAAAATCAGTGTTATCATGAAAGAAGGACCTGGGTTTATGTTTATTAGCTGTTGCCAATAGTATTCTTGCTTTTGGAAGCTTGATGAGTTTGGGTGAAGTTATTGTCCATGTTCCCTGCTTTATGGAATTCTGTTATATATACATATTCATTCAGCTAAATTTGGAGTATTTTGTTCCTCAATAAAAATGTGATTATAGTAAAATTTTAATTGCTATTAAAAACTGTCTTTGTGTGTATATGCTCCTAAAAGTGATTCTCTATTTTCCCTTGTTATTAATATTATTAATAGTAATCAATCCTTCTTAAGCATTTACTCTATATGAAGCACTGTGCTAAGCACATCCTCTTCATAAAATCTTTTGTCCATCATAAAAACTCTGAGGTAAATACTGTTATTCCTCTTTTGTAGATGAGGAAACCAAGACTGCCTCATGCGTGTTGACACTATTAGGAGAAGGCAGATTTGGGATTTGCATCAGGTTCATCTCAAACCAAGGTCAATGTTTTAAGCATTTATTTGTTTAGCTTCTTCTGCTGAATGCATTGAGTATAATGTTGTAGAAAAGATGAAGGAATTAAGAACTATTTTTGTACTGCATGGATTGTAATTTTGTTAGTATGCGTGTCTGGGTTTTGTCATATTGTTTCATACTATCCCAGCACCATCATTGACTGTTTATGTCCTTTCAACTGTTCTGCATGTCATAGTGTGTTAGTTTATGTTCTGAAATAGAGTCAATTTAAAGTAAATTAGTCATTTAAAGATTTTGAGGAAGATAATGTAATGCAGAACAATAATACCTAATATGCATAAACATAATGCTGGTTGTATCAGAGAATCCCTCTTTCAGCTTAGACAGAGTCACGTGTTCTTTCAGACCTGACGAGGAAAAAGTAGTCAAACTGGATGGTAATTGACTTTTAGGAATCAAACCCATTTCCCTGAGGAAATTTGAAGATTCTTTCTCCCTTTTCCAAATCATTCTTTCCATTCATATTCAATTTCAATTTTGTGAAGATATATCATATAACTCAATGTAGAAAGCCCTTCTGTTCAAGCCACTTAAAGTGAGTCAAATATAAAATGAAATATGTAAGATGTTCTTACAGAAATCTTTAAGACAGAAAATCTTAAAATTTCTGTTCATTTAAATGTGTAGTATTTACTATTATCTCTATTTTTAGTCCTCCATGTGTGAAACTACTTTATGCATATGAACTTATAGTAGTGGTAAACAATATCACAAAAGATTTAAAGCTTTATAATTTACAGATTGATTTATATTCATCATGTTATTTGATCATTTCTAACCGGGTGTGAATGTCAGCTATAGCTGTAATTTAAACCCTGAACTTCTTTTGATGTAAATTATTGTCTGTATAGGAAAGAAACATCAGCATTTTCTTCTTATTTAATTAAGAGGTTCTGTAAGTTCTTGTGAACCCGTGCAACTGCTGGAAAGGCTATTATTTTTATTTCATTCTCCCTCACCCCAGATGCTGCCTGGCAAAGTGGCTTTTTATTGTAATTTGCCCTTCAGGTTTTTATAGGGACCACCTATAGTAGGGGTTGGAAAAATTGCTAAATCTCATTGTCTTCCAGCTCTGCCAACAAGATCAGATGTTGGTGGCCATATGGGGAAAGACCGAAACACTTACCCTGACACCCAGGGCTCTTCGCACAATGTTACTTACTTTGTGGCCTCATTGCCCATAGTCAAAACATTGGGATTGTCTGGCTTCATCATGCTCACTACTCTATCTGCAATTTCATCTATTCTCTTCTTTTTCCTGAGAAGCGCTATTGCCACCTCCCAAAGAGACTTTTATTTTTTTGTAATATAACATTTTATTGCTTAGATGGCTCAATACAGCTTTTCTTTTCATTTTGAATTTGAAGTACTAAAGGACTGAATACAAAGAGGAACAAAGGTGCCAAAACTGAACTTGTGATTCTCTGTTCATGTGGCATAAACCAATTTTGTACATAATACATAGTAGCAGTTTTTAAATTCCCATTATGAAAATATGAGTTCTACACATTTAATATCCTTTCCTGTTTAATGCATGGCTGAAATCACTAGGATTAACTTCCTTCTTGAAGAAAGAGAAGAAAGGAAAGAGATAGTGGGTCAGAAAATATGATGCAGTTCTGAAACTGGCTTCCGACTATCATGTGGTTTCCCCAGAGCTATTTGGAAAACAGCCATTCAGGGGCTTTTTGTTTTGCTTTCCCAGTCAAGTTTAATGTAGTGATTAAATCTCAGCAGTATGAGGACTAATGAAAGAAAGAGAGAAAAAAAGAAAAAGTTGTACCTCAAAAAACTTTTCAGAAGATCTATCAATCTATATATGTATTTGCAAAATCCGCAAGAGAAGGAAAAAGAGAACCAAACAAAATGTATAGAAACAAATTAGCTGGACATGCAAACTAAGCTATATTTCATCCAAAGTTTAAAACAAATCACAAATTTCACAGTTTAAAATTGGGGGAGGGGAAAGATGACCAACAAATAATACGTATCCCCACCTCACTAATAAAATGTTGCAAAACCTTACCAACTATGAAGCTTTAAATCAATAGTGATTATGGAGAGCTGCAGTCCCAGTTGTGGTGCCGGGAGGTGATTTACTGCTACATCTCATCACCGCATAGAGTTTTTTTTTTTTAAATTCAGTTTTATTGAGATATAGTCACACACCATACAGTCATCCATGGTGTACAATCAGTTGTTCACAGTATCATCTTAAAGTTGCGCATTCATCACCCCAATCTATTTTCGAACATTTTGCTTACAACAGAAAGAATCAGAATAAGAAAATAAAAATTAAAAAAGAACACCCAAATCACCACCCCCATGCCACCCTATTTTTCATTTAGGTTTTGTCCCCATTTTTCTACTCATCCATCCATACACTGGATAAAGGGAGTGAGATCCACAAGGTTTTCACAATTGTACTGTCACCCTTTGTAAGCTACATTGTTTCACAATTGTCTTCAAGAGTCAAGGTTACTGGGTTGGAGTTTGGTAGTTTTAGGTATTTACTTCTAGCTATTCCAATATTAAAAACTAAAAAGTGTTATCTATATAGTGTGTAAGAATGCCCACCAGAGTGACCTCTTGACTCCATTTGAAATCTCTCAGCCACTGAAGCTTTATTTTGTTTCATTTAACATTCCCCTTTTGGTCAAGAAGATGTTCTCAATCCCACGATGCTGGGTCCAGGCTCATCCTCGGGAGTCATATTCTGTGTTGCCAGGGATATTTATACCCCTGGGAGTCAGGTCTCATGTAGAAAGGATGGCAATTGCATAGAATTTTGTCATGGCTTCTCCCCTCACAATATTGTGCCTTTTAGTGTGGAGAGTTGCAAAGGAAAACAAAGATGCAGGGAACACCAAATAATAATAAAAATGAAAATAACCATAACAACAGGCATAAAAAAATTAAGGGATGTACGAACTGGTTTTAACTAAGTCGACCATACTCGGTGGGTTAAACAAGGGATCATTGGTTCTGATTTACATTTACGAGTAAATAAAACAGTTTTTAAACAATTTCATACATCCCTAATACAGCTAAAAATCATATAAACTGGAACCTTTTTTCCTTTCGTAGGCAGAAATAACACTTTTCAGTCTCTCAAGAGTAGGTATCTTCCTTTGAAGTGTGGGTGGTTGGTTATGGGTCTCCAGAAATTAGTGAAGAAGTGGGGGAAGAACGGTACGTGTGTCTGTGTGTGCACACGTTTAGGTAAAAGAGGAGCACTCTGAAAAGACTTTTAAGACTGTGCTGTACTCTTCTTCTGTGAAGCTTTCCCTAACCTGTCCCTGCCTTTGAATTCTCATACTACTTGTTTATTTTTTCTGCCTCTGCTATAAGTGTAATATATAACCTGCCTTCCTCTACCATAATAACAGTGAAGTTATTTGTTGAGCAGTTTTATAGGCCAAGCGCTGTGCTCATCACTCTGTGGACACCATTTAATTGGTGTAATACAGATCTCTGAGATTGCTATTAATATCCTTTCCCTTCTGCTCCCCTTTATAGATGAAAAAACTGAGGCACTAATAGTTTGGCCATGGCACACAGTTAATAAATGACAGCCAGCACCTAAATATGGGTCTATCTGCCTTTTAACCCAAGGCTCTTTTCCATTAAGGCAGGTCAATGTCTTATTCACTTCTGTCCCCCAGTTCCTCGCCCCAAATGTAATGTTAATGGGTACTTAGTTAGGAAGATGGAAAGTAAGATGCACACAAGATTGTCTTTGGGACATTAGCAGACTTTCAATTCCAGGAACATCAGTTAGTGGGGAAAAGAAGGTGTAATGGGCCTATATCTAAGGGTATGCTGTTAAATCATGTCCTACTGAAAACGAAAATTAAGTTTATTTATTGCCCATCAGTGTTTACCTGTATCAACTTAATTCTAACAATAACCTCTTGTGGTAGGTATTATTATGTCCTTTACAAATCCACATTTACAAATGTGGATATTGAGACACAGACAGATTAAGTGAACAATCAGGGTAACATGGACAGTAAGTGACTGAGCTAGGATTGGAGTATCGTGGACATTTGGATTCCAGAACCCGTGTACCCAACCGCTGTGGGTACGGCCTCCCTGCAAAGGATCCTCTCACCCTCCTTTGCCTCCCAGGTAAGGGCCAGAGGGAGCTGTTTGTTCTTGCACCCTTTGGCTAAGAACATTAATGCATGAACACTGGTTTCTTTGCTTCCTCCCTGGAAGAGTCAAGTCTTAGGAGTTTGTGGGAAGAAACTAATTACAGTATAAAGAACAAAACCAAAGATTTGGGTGTAAAGTCAGAGCTGAGGGAACTGAGCCTCTTCTTCCTCATCTATGAAATTGTGAGCGAGGATAGTATCACTTGAAATTGCTAGAGCCCTTTCCGCTTTGTGAACACATATGCCTTTTGGTCTTAGACTCTTCTGTCTCGTGGGCTGTGGTTGCCTGTCAGTGTACATTGCTAGATTATACAGCTCCTTGTACATAATCTTCTGTAATCACGTCTTTTAGTAGGTTCAACAGGAGCAGTTTTGGTTCACTAGGAAATTGTCCGATTTAATGACACTTTGCCTTTCTTAGTCTCAAATACCCTATCAGTTATGATAATTTCTTTCTATTGTTCCCAGGGGGACTCTGGTTAAGCCTGAAATTTGGTTGATAAAGAGAGGATTAATTCCAGTCATGTGATAGGAGCTTTGATCTAAAGTGAGTAAAAAACGCTTTCACAGATTTGCTCTTTTGTGCCTCTTTCTAAATACATGGATAATTTCTAAAGGAAATTTCTCTTTTTGGTGTTAAAGTTCATAAAGTTTATGTAACAATTAACACTTGTGCAGCCTGTATTGTTTCAAAACCCTTTATCATTCATTGTATTTTTGAGTCTCATAACAACTTTGTGAGTTGGATATTTATCGTTATCATATTTTACATGAGGTATAAAAAGAGGTGAAGAGGCATTTCTAGTTGACCACTAAGTAAGGGACATTCCATGTGTTTCCTGCTAGACAGTATGGCCATCACCCAGCACAGATTTTAGGGCCATTCTGTTTGCTGGTGTGTGTGTGTGTGTGTGTGTGTGTATTAGTGGATGTGAGAGAGAGAAGAGGGAAGGCAGTGACTTAGGAGGGGAGGGAAGAAATTCACTCTCAACTGATTTGCCAGACCTGAATCCAGACGTGAGACCCCTTTGATAACATGGAAAGTTTTTGGTTTGTCTGGACAGAGGATGAGAGGACAGACATGAAAAAGAGCCAATTGCTACAGATGACTAGGCAGAGAAAATGTTAAGCGTTGCTAAGAGACCAGGTCTGCTCTCAGGCTCAGGAATGAGAACATGTCCTATGGAGGGCACTGGGCAGGAATTTGTGTTTGACACAAACTGTTGAATCACACATGCCAGCAGACTGAGTCAGAATCAACCAGGGCTAAAAACATCGAGGAACCTTTTCCTACCCCTTTTTTATTTGTTTTTTCTCTTATTTTATTTTATTTTCAGATAAGAACTCCTAATTGAAGATCTACCAGTGGCTATGGTATACTTAGAAAGTTTAGTGCCAACAGGAGGTGGATCATACTGTGTTTTGAACCACCATTCATAGTAAGCCCAAGGGGAGTTTTAATATACTTGTCTTCAGAGTTCCTTTGAGATAGTTGAAGTTATTGATCAAATGAATCATCATTACTGAGTAAGCTCTAGACTATATGCACTATTTTCAAGAGAAGGCAGTGTGTTATTCCTAACCTGAACTCCGAACAACTAGGTACTAACTTCTGTGCTTCCACCAAGCAGCTGTGTGTCTTGGACATCTCATCTTCCCTCTGTGGGTTTCCTTTCATTCAGATGAATGAGGCCAGAATTGTGGGTTGCAATGTCTTATGGAACATTCAGTTTCATTCAGTTCCTGGTCCACACACAGACAGCTGTCACCAATCAAGATCAGCTTATATTCATCCTCAAGCAGTGGATACTTGAATCACAAGGTAGACTTGGAGAGAGAGAACACATGGACCAGTAAGCAGGCACTCCCACTTTTGTTGCATCTATAAAGATATTGGGATAATTGCCTTATCTTTGTGTCATTAGGGGAGCAATTCACTATTTTAAGGTTTGCCAGCATTCTGTTTCCTAGGGTAAGGGAAGAACTTCAGGAAATGTTCTGGCTTTTGATAGTTTATGGTCAGATACATTCTCTTTCTTGTCAAGATTCCAGGAAGCAGGGAGCCCTTGGCTCTCAGGAGCCAGAGTATGTTCTTGCCAAAGCACATAAATATCTTAAAATTAAGGACACTTGTCCTTCCTTAATTGCTTCAGATTTAATATAATTATTTTTTACATCTTAAAATGCCTGGAAGCCACCATCTAACAGTGAAGGTTGATCCCAGGAAGAAATTATGCCCAAATTTTCCAAGAAATATGAACTGAATAGATGAAATAAAATCTGGCTCCATTCACGTCTTATACCTTGCAGAATAACAGTTTGTGCTACCACAGTCAGTATAAGACAAAGCTGTTCAACTTTCTCTGAGGGAATTTCTCTGAATTGTGGTTGATAAATCTTAAGAACTGTTTTTGTTTTGAGAAGTATACTGGTTTGGAACTGTTATGCACCCCAGAAAATACTGTGTTCTTTTAATCCATCCTTGTGGAGGCAGACCTATTGTGGGTTGAATCTTTTGATTAGGTTATTTCCATGGAGATGTGACCGTCTCCCCATTCAAGGTGGGTCTTAATCCCCTTGCTGGAGTCCTCTAGAAGAGGCTAAAAGTCAGAGACATTTGGGAGAGAGCTCAGAGAAGCTAAGAGAGAAGCTAAGAGAGAAACACCCAGAGACATTTGGACAGAGAGAGCCATTTTGAAACCAGAGCCCGGGAGAGGAGGACCAGCAGAAGTCACCATGTCCCTTCCCCTGTGACAAAGGAACCCCGGATGCCATTGGCCTTTCCTCTGAGAAGGTATCCTCTTTCTGATGCCTTAACTTGGATATTTTCACAGCTTTAGAATTGTAGCTTGTAACTTATTAAATCCCCATTGTAAAAGCCAACACATTGCTGGTATACTGCATCCCGGCAGCCTTATCAAACTGGAATAGGAAGTTTAACTGTGAATTATCCTAAAATATAGATTTCATCATTTAATTCTTCCAATATAAAATCTGTAATGATTCCTATATGGGATAAAGAATCTGATGACCTTATCCTGGATGTAAAGCTTTCTAGTATCTGACCCAGTCTGTTTTTCAGCCTGATCTTCTGCTAGTTCTTTTCATGTACCCTAAATACCAACCAAATGTCTTTCTTCCTTTATTATCTTCTCTCTTCCTTGCTACCCTTTCCCCTACATCTCTGTGGGCCCAAATCCTATCATATTTAAGGCCATTCTCCAATGCCATATCTTCCAGGAAGCTTTCCTTGACTCTTGTAGTTTGGAAAAATGCTTTTCATTTTCAGAAATCCTGTATGATGTTATCTGTATCCATCTTAGAACAATTATTCTTTTCTATTTTGCATGACAGTTACATGTTTCAATTCCTGGTCTTCTCTTCACTGCTAGGCTGTGGGCTGCTTGAGGACAGGGTCTCCCACCGTTTTACGTCTGTGTTGGTCAAAGCATCACCCACACTGCCTCGTGTACTTTAGGTACTAATAAGTCATTTTGGGGAAGGAAGTAGGTGAACGCTTTCAGAAAGAGGTGCTGTTCATCGGGTGTTCTCATTCTGGGAAGTGGAGAGCACTGTGCAAAAGTGGAGGGTGAATCCTCATGCAAGAGGGGAGGTTTAGAAAGAAGTAATTTTAGACAGACCAGTTCTAATTGTCCAAGGATTTGACTGTGTGTATATTTTTCTCTCTCGATCGTACTTTCAGATATTTCTTTTCTTAATTTCATTTTTATAATGTATTAAAGGGAACAAAGAGGAGACATGAGGAAGTAAGAGAAAGCCATGAAACAAATAGTTGAAAATTAAAGTACACTTGCTAAGGAGACAATAGGCTTGCACTCATGATAACTCTTTTTCTTCCTATCTTTCCCCTTGTGACTGAAATGAGATGGGATTGGTTCTATACTATTTATACAAATACAGTTTTCATAAATGTGGGGATTACATTATGTTTTTGAAAGCTTAGAAGAAGGTCTCTTTTTTCAATAATGCTTTCAGGGTGAGATTATACATGTACAATCATAGTGTTTTAGATTTAGACTCAGAATCACTGGAATAAGTGAGATCTTAATACTAAGTGGTCTAATTACACTTTACTATGAATGCAGTGAAACAGAACATGGTTTAATAATTTAGTTAAAGTCACCTAGCTTTCTCATGAAGAATCAACAGTGAAATCCAAGTGTCCTGACTTGTAGGTTGTGTCCTGTCTTTTACTTTGTTCAGGGTTATTTCTTATGTTTCCATAGCTGATCCCTTCTAACAAGAGTGAAACTGCCTTAAAAGTAGACTTTGAGTCTTGTTTATCATTTAAAAAATTCAGGAACAGTCAATTCAGCTACCAGCTTGATTTACTAAGCAGTCTTATTTGTAGTTCATTTGAGGGATGGCCTTAGTTCAAAAAGGCTGAAGTCTTTGATTGCACATGAACTATTTCCATTTTTGCAACTATCTCTTCCTTCCACACATGTTTACTGGGCATCCATGTACAACTACACAAGTGGGTTTGAACATGAAATTGTTTGCCACTAGCTGAGCCTTAGATTTTCGGGTCCTGCTGTTGGCATTTGTCCTGCTGTAGTTGAGTGCACTGCAGTTTCTGAGCACACTGCTGTTCTCATCCTTCAGTTATGCCCATCAGAACTGCTGGCACAGCCACGGTTACCAGGCCAAATGACAGGATACCTTCTAGGTCTTGGTGGTTGATTATCCTCTTATCTATGCTCAAGCTTGTCTGTAGCTGATTTGCTCAGACTTGCCTGGAAGTTGAAATAAGGCAGATTGTTTATGGTTCATTATGAGGACTGGGATTTTATCAGCCAGAGCTGATCAGAATGGTGGGCATTTCTTATCTGCAGCACTGAAGAAGTTAGAGTAAATGACCTCTCAGGTTCCCATCTGGCTCTGCTTTGAGTTTGGTCAAGAGCCAGAGTTACATTTATTCCTTTTGATTGAAGTATAGCATAAATACAGAGATGTATACAGATTATAAAAATCACAAAGTGAGCATCCATTTAATGAAGACTGTTTACCATCACCTGCAGTCAATTCAAAACTCCAAATTAGTCATATCTGTTCATTAATGCCAAATTCTTGATAATAAATGTTTTTACAGGATTGACTACAAGCTACTGTGTATATTAACTCTATATAAATCATGTGATTTTTGTATTTGCTATTTGCAGAGTGATATAAATACAGTTTTAAAAATAGTACAAAAAGACAGTAACTCTGATATGAAAAGTGTTATAATAGTAGTTTAAAATAATATTTACTTTTTCTGTACTAATACATTTTCATACTAGATAATTTGCAAAATACAGAGAAGCAAAGTACAAATAATATATCTAAGATATCAATAATCTCATAATATCACTATCCACACCTATCCACTCATAACATTTTTGTGTGTGCCATTTCAAATACACATATATACCACCCACATATGTATGTATATTTAAACAAAATTGGAATATATTATGTTATTCTGTAACTTTTATTAATAAAAAGCATATTAAATGAACCCTCTGAAATTTCTCAGTGGTTGTAGTATACACTGTTTTATAAATATATTGTAATATATTTAACAAATATCCATTCTTATCTGAGCTTTTTACAGTTTTGCTCTTATAAATACTGCATAATACTCATTATTGTATTTAAATATTCATTTCTCGTCATTTCCTTAGAGGATCTGCTTAGAAGTGGAGTTACTAGAGCAAACAGTATACATATTTTTAGACATTTGATATATATTGCCAAAATATGCTTAAGAAAATTGATACCACTTAATACTTTAAGCAAGAGTGGATGTGAATCTGTTTTCTAGAATCTTGGTCAACTCTGTGGATTATACTTCAAGTGAATGAAATGCTGACAATTTGATGGATGAAAAAAAAACCTCATCTTACTTTAATATGCATTTTTGATTATCAATATAAAATATCTTTTCAAATTTGTTTATTAGTCATTGATAATGTCTTTTGGCCATTTATTGAAGTATTTATTATTTTTTTATTGCTGTATAAGATTTCTTTTATGAATAAGGATATTAATCTTATATATAATTTTAATTTGTCATTGACTCCTGAGTTATCACCCAAATTCAGACTCGCAATCAGCAGATTTACCCTGAATTAAGTTGAAGTAAATCCTAGATACTAGAGAACTAAATTCTCTATTTACTTCCTCTTCAGTGACTTTTTCGTATTTGCAATTTTTTTTTTTTTTTTTGATTTCAGCATGAGTTTGCCTAGAAAGACCCACAGATAGTACAGGAATATGGTGACTTGGTGTTTCCTGGGATGGAAAGTGGTAGAATAGTCCAATAGTGCTTTTATAATTCTCACTGGAATAATTTAGAATAAATGTAATTATCCCATTTTTAACTTTTCTTACAAGAATACATAATGGCCATAAGCCAATATTTGCTGATTGATTAATGAAATGTAGGGTTAGTTAGGACTTTGACAGGATTTACATGTAACCTAGAATTCCAAGCAGATTTAACTAATTTGCCATGCTATGCTAAAGAAAGAACTTTTGAATATTTTAAGTTTAACTTGATGTTTATTATAGGTGACTGAGTCCTTTTAGGGGCCAGCACTGAAAAGCCTGTTTATAGGGTTTGTAATAGGAAATTCCAAAATTAATGTAAGTCCTTTGGAGGATATTTGTTTCAACATTTACTGTCTGAAAGCCTGAAATAAACTATGATAGCTAAAGCCAATGTTGGAGGTTTCCTTAGTTCACCAATTTCAGTGCAAATATATCATCCTAGATGTTTATTGAGGGAATTATGTACTCCAGAGTTGATGGATTTCTCAGAAGCTAGCAGTGGAATCCAGAATTAGAGCCAAAATTCTTACTTTCTAAAATTTCTCTAATAAATTATTTCCCTTGATTTGATTTATTCTGGTTTTAAATCATATAAAAAGACTTTGTGCAGTCACCACTCGATAATATGATTATGATGCTCTGCTATTCAGAGTAGCCAGTGAAGTGACGGCAGCACATAAGTGTGAAAACTGATGCTATAGCAAGAGACTGAAATTCAAGGCAAGTTTGAGGTAATGGAAATTCCCACTTCAGCAGACAATGTGTTCTTACTAAAGACAGCTTTTTGAGAGTGCTTGGCTGTTAAAACAGCTTGTTAATAAAAACTGTCTAATGTGGGAAGGGAAAGTGGTTATATTGGTAGTTAAAGATTATTGTCCCTTAAGCTCTTCCTGTGACCACTCCTTGAATGGGGTGCTCTTGATTACATCCCTATTATGATACGTTGCCTGGAGAATAGGGGGAGCAGCATGACTAAAAGAGAGTCTCTGGATACTCCTTCAGAGGACAGACTCAATTTGTTGTGACTTTAAGAACTCACTTTTGACCTCTCTAGGATTCAGTTGCCCTGAATGTAAGAAAAGAAAGTGAACCGGATGCTTTCTACAACCCCTTGTACCTCTTCTAATGTTCTGTGACTTCTAAGAGGACAAAATTATGGCTCAGTGTACCATACTGAGGAACATCTCACTGCTAAAAAGTGATGGGATAAATTTAACCCTATATTATAAGTGTTGAGATAAAGTTTCTCTCATTATCTCCCTTTGGCCTTCTTCCTTCATGATTTAGGAATGCAGACCTGATTCAGCAGAAATATATTGAAATATTGAAGTAATCTTGAAGAGTAAGAAAGTAAATTCCCTTCTTTTCCCATCCCCAGATGACTGTTTCTCAACTTCTCCTCTCACCTTAGACCTTCTAAAGCCCTTTACATATTGTTTCATAAAGAAAATAGATGTCATCAGATGAGAAGGACCTCATCCTCTTACCACCAATTCCACTGAATCACCAGCTTCTGTAGTTAGCCAGATACTGATGCTTTTCCTCTTGTCTTAATAATAATAATAATAATAATAATAATAACAATAATAAATGATAAGAAATTCCTCTGATCCCAGTTTTTTCAAAATTTTTTTCCGAATTTTTGACAAGCACCTTGAATCTAGTCTATTTCCTGTAGCTTCTCAAGGATTTCATCCTTGCAGTTATCCTTTTTTCTCCTGCATCATCATAGACACTGGATCATTGCCATCTGCCACATACTTGCCTCAATATACTCATCTTAAAACAAATAGATGTCATTTGACTATACTTCTCCTCCATATCACAACAAAAAACTTGTCTGTACTTGCTGCCTCCACCTTCTTTGCCCCCATTTTCTCCACAATCCATGTCAGTTGGGTTTCCTTCCACAACACTGCACTGAATTGGCCCTCATTAAAGTCCCTAGTGGTCTATGTCTTGTTAGAGCCAATAGTCAGTTATCTGCCTTGATCTTTCTTGAACTCGAAGCAGCATTTGCCTCTCATAACAATCCTTCTACCTTAGTTTCCTAGCAGCTAAAACAAGTAAAATACAATGGGTTGGCTTAAACAATGCAAATTAATTGGCTCAGGGTTTTGAGACTAGGAGAAGTCCAAAATTGAGGTGTCCCCTTAGACTTTCTTGTCCTTCTTGGTATATGTTTTCTAAAGGGTACTATAGGGTAGGTGACCAAATTGCATGAATGCTGACATTCATTTCTTCATTCCCAAAATATTTATTGAGCTTCCACTATGTGTAAGACACTGATGAGTGACATTGTCTTGGATAAATATACCAGAGAATAGAATTTTTGTTGGAACTAGTTAAGCTGTCACCTATGAAAATACTGACCTCATTAATATGAAGTATTTTTCCCATGGTTTCTCTGTATACCACCAGGTGTAAAATGAATATAGAAAGAGTTTAATTGTTCATAATAGGAGATTAAGTCTTTTATTTATATTTTCAAAATTTTAAAATATCTTCAAAATTATTCTTTGGTTTTAACCTCTTGGCTCCAAAAGCATCAGTATAAAGACATGAAAATTATTGCGAAAGAAGAATATATACATTATGTAGATCAGCAAATTTCAGTCTTTTCACTGAGAAAAATAGCCGACCCTTTTAAGTGATAAGCCTATCTCTCAGGAAATTGCAGGCTTTTTTTCTGCTTTGTCTATTTCTGCACCTTCATTTAATAGTATTACCCTCGTGACGACTTGAGCCAATGGTAGTTTTCCAAGGAAAACTAATCTCCTGTATAGTAGTACTCCATTTATCTTTTACGGGTTCTTGAGAATGTTGAAAAATAGGAACTGCTCAGATTTGACATCATGTGGCATTTAGAGTAAGCCCAGTTTACCAACTTGGCATTTTTAAGATCCATCAAATTTGTGGGAGAAAAAGAGGTTGGGGCAACTTCCCACCAACATCTAAATGGCTGAGATCACTCCTGTGTGGCCAGTTCACTGGGGAACCTACAGAGTGACAATTGGGGATGAGGTATCTTGAGTCTAGTAATGCTTCACAGGGCAGTTAAAGGTTAACCTTGCCAACCTTCTCACCAGGTCTTGTCATTTAGCTGTTGTCTTCAATTGTTGAAATTCAACCAGGTCAATTTTCTTCTGAAAGTCCTTCTAAATTGTTCTGTAACTGTATTCTTTTAAAAGTTCTGAGAAAGAGTTTTACAATGTTTTATAAAATCTATTTGAGAATGCTTTTGGAAATAATTAAAAAAAATCTTTTTAACAGAACCTTTTTGGTGGGAGTGGTGAAGAAACATAAGTGCATGCTTTGTGGGTTTTCCAGTTTGCGAATGCTGCTGGAATGCAAAACACCAAAAATGGATTGGCTTTTATAAAGGGGGTTTAGTTGGTTACAAATTGGATATGGAAGTCACACAAGGATTCGTCTCCATGCTTCTATGTAAGAAACGTGGTGCTCAAGTTCCTAAAATAGCTCATATTCCTCCCTTGCCCCTTCAGTCCCTTTCCTCTTCTCTTTCTTTAATTATTATTCAATAAATGTTTCCCGAGTGTCATGCATCAAGCATTGTACTAGGCAAAAAAGATGGATAGGACTCAAATCCTGTTCACAGAGAGCTAATCTGTGGAGCCATCCACAAAAATATACAGACTGTGATTAAATGTTAGATAAACTACTGGGTTTATAGTGGAGAGAATTATTGTCCAGTCAATGACTGTCAGAGAGGGCATTATCCAGGAAATGACATCTGAACTGGATTTTGAAAGGTGGGAGGGGAAGGCAGTCAGGAAGACATTCTAGGCAGGGTGAACAGCACAAGCAAAGCACGTATGAGGGGCTCCCCTTTCTTTGGGAGCTGTGAATAGACAAGGGTAGATGTGGGTTGGAGCCAGGTTGCACCTAAGCTTGACTGTCACATTAAGAAATTTGAACTTTAGATGGTAAGTCTTAAATAATTTTAAGCAGAGGAATTTCTCTATCAGATTTGTTTCATAAAATAGTATAGATGATAGACTGAGGCAGGACAGTTGGTGGAAGAACAAACAGGCAACTATTGTAGTAGCCCAGAAAGGCATTCTTATACATGGTGGCAAAGGGAGATACGAAGAACCAAATATTGGTGGGGCATTTTATACAAAATTAAGGAAACAGCAAAAGAAACCAAACTTTGTATTTCTATTTTTGAAGCCCATGTTGACCAAGGCTTTGGTTAGACAGCACCTTCATTTAGCACCCAGTTCCTAGGGAATTGGCACAGGAAAACAAAACCAAACACCCCTGTGTCTTAATTAATTCAACTCGGGCTGTTGTAAAAGAGGAACTCCTAAATCTTAATGGCTTAAAACAATAGACTTTTTTTTTTCCATATAAAGTCCAAGTGGGAGTGGGTGGGGAAGTATTGTTCCTCTGCCATCTTCAACAAATAGCTTCCAACATTATCCTGTGTGTTGACATTCAGTTGATAAACAAGAGCAGAGAGAGAGAGTGAGTGAAGCATTACATGGGAGGTTTCTGTGTATCAGGGCTGGAGATAGCATATATCACCTGCACCGAATTCTATTGCTATAACTTAGTCTTGTAGCACAATTAGTGCTGGGAAATATGCTCTAGCTTTTTGCCCAGGATGAAAGAGAAGCAGGTTTAGCGAACAACCAGACTGTCTCTGTCAAACTGACATTGTCTGCCCTAATCCTGGGGGAGACTTGATTCCCTAATGGAGACCATGCTCTCCTGGAGGCCCTGAACCTCATGCATCATGGTGCAAGTCAGGAGAGTCCTTCAGTCAAGGGTAGTTAGCCTACCAGAAACCAAAAGTCCACATTCTTTATGAAAAAATAGCTTTGCTTTGGAAACGGAATTAGCTGTATGACCCCTGCCATCTCCTGCAGTTTCCTGCTCATGCCTAACAATACTGCATTGCATTTTAATTTCCTCTGTATCTAAACAATGGCTGGCCCAAGACAAGGGCACTAGCCTTGTGTCCTCTTACATGTCGCACTGCTGTTCCCCCCGGCAGGAAGATGTTCATGATACCATGTTAATTTGGGGCAAAGGATTTATAAATCTATACAGAATTACTCAAATTTAATTTTTTAAAATGTGGACATCTTTGGTTTTATAAATATAAGCATTAGACTATGTGCTGGTTTGTATATATTATGTCCCCCAGAAAACAGCCATATTCTTTATTTTTTTTATTCGTATCTACTGAGATATATTCACATACAATGCTGTCATACAAAATAAAGCATACATTCAATTGTTTACCATACAAATATATAGTTGTGCATTCATCACCAAAATTAATTTTTGACATTTTCATTACCACACACACAAAAACAATAAGAACAATTAAAGTAAAAAAGAACACTGGGTGCCTTTTTTTTTTTTTTCTTCCCCCATTTTTCTACTCATCCATCCATAAACAAGACTAAGTGGAGTATGGTCCATATGGCTTTCCCAATCACATTGTCACTCCTCATAAGCTACATTTTTATACAATCGTCTTCAAGATTCATGGGTTCTGGGTTGTAGTTTGATAGTTTCAGGTATTTACTGCTAGCTGTTCCAATTTGTTAGAACCTGAAAAGGGTTGTCTATATTGTGCGTAAGAGTGCCCACCAGAGTGACCTCTCAGCTCCTTTTGGAATCTCTCTGCCACTGAAGCTTATTTCATTTCCTTTCACATCCCCCTTTTGGTCAAGAAGATGTTCTCCATCCCACGATGCCAGGTCTAGATTCCTCCCTGGGAGTCATATTCCCCATTGCCAGGGAGATTCACTCCCCTGGGTGTCAGATCCCACGTAGGGGGGAGGGCAGTGATTTCACCTTTCAAGTTGTCTTAGCTAGAGAGAGAGGGCCACATCTGAGCAACAAAGAGGCATTTGGGAGGAGGCTACAATTATAGGGAGGCCTAGTCTCTCCTTTGCAGCAACAGTCTTCCCAAGGGCAAGTCCTGTGGTAGAAGGCTCAGCCCATCAAACCACCAGTCCCCTATGTCTGAGCACATCAGCAACCATCGAGGTGGGGAAGCCCAATACCCCTGCATTCTCCACCAGCTCCTGAAGGGGGCTCTGCATATTTTTTCATTGTGTTTTTTTTTTTTTTAATTAACTTTTTTTAAAATTAACTATATAAAATAAAAACAAACCATAACAAGGGAGTCCAACATGTTCCTACTCTACCCCAAGAAAATAACCTAATATAGCAATATTTCTGTTGAACTTGTTCCTACCATACCCATCAGAAATTAACAAACCATAGTCATTCCTGGGCATTCCCAGAATGTTAAATTTACCCACAATAGCTTATCTGTTATTATTGAATTATTGTTCCCCCTTCATTAATTACTCCCTGTTGCTAGTTCCCCTGCATTCTACATTATAAACCATTTATTTTAGGAGTGTGTTGTTTAACCTCCAGGTATTTGTGAATTTTCTAAGTCTCTGATGGTTATTGACTTCTAATTGTATTCCACTGTGGTCAGAGAATGTGCTTTGAATAATTTCAATTTCCTTAAATTTATTGAGACTGGTTTTATGTCCCAGCATATGGTCTATTCTGGAGAAAGTTCCGTGATCACTGGAGAAGAATGTGTAGCCTGGTGATTTGGGATGTAATGTTCTACATATGTCTGTTAAATCAAATTCATTTATCCGATTGTTCAGGTTTTCATTTTCCTTGTTGGTCTTCTGTCTGGTTGATCTATCTATAGGAGAGAGTGATGTGTTGAAGTTTCCCACAATTATTGTGGAAACATCCATTGCTTCCTTTAGTTTTGCCAGTGTTTGTCTCATGTATTTTGTGGCACCATGATTGGGTACATAAACATTTATGATTGTTATTTCTTCTTGTTGAATTGCCCCTTTTATTAGTATGTAGTGGCCTTCTTTGTCTCTCATAACATCCTTCCATTTAAAGTCTATTTTATCTGAGGTTAGTATTGCTACTCCTGCTTTCTTTTGGCTGTAGCTTGCATGAAATATTTTTTCCCTCCATTCACTTTCAATTTCTTTGTGTCCCTGTGTCTATGATAAGTCCCTTGCATGCAACATATTGATGGTTCATATTTTTTGATCCATTCTGCCAATCTGTATCTTTCAATTGGGGAGTTTAATTCATTTACATACAACGTTATTACTGTGAAGGCATTTCTTGAATTGGCCATCCTATCCTTTGGTTTATGTTTTTCAGATATATCTTTGCCCTCTCTCTCTTATTGTCCTTTAATGAACCAATATTGAATCTCTTTAGTACTGAATCTTTCTCCATCTCTCTCTCTCCTTTCTTTGTTTCTCTATCGGTAGGGCTCCCTTTAGTATCTGAAGCAGGGCAGGTCTTTTATTAGTAAAATCTCTCAGCATTTGTTTGTCTGTGAAAAATTTAAGCTCTCCTTCAAATTTGAAGGAGAGCCTTGCTGGATAAAGTATTCTTGGTTGGAAATTTTTCTCTCTTAGGATTTTAAATATGTCATGCCACTGCCTTCTCTCCTCCATGGTGGCCACTGAGTAGTCACTATTTAGTCTTATGTTGTTTCCTTTGTATGTGTTTAATTGCTTTTCTCTTGCTGCTTTCAGAATTTGCTCCTTCTCTTCAATATTTGGCAGTCTGATCAGAATATGTCTTGGAGTGGGTTTATTTGGATTTATTCTATTTAGAGTTCACTGGGCATTTATGCTTTGTGTATTTATATTGTGTAGGAGGTTTGGGAAGTTTTCCCCCAACAATTTCTTTGAATACTCTTTCAAGACCTTTACCCTTCTCTTCCCCTTCTGGGACACCAGTGAGTCTTATATTTGGACGTTTTATTTTATCTGTCATATCCCTGAGGTCCATTTTGATTTTTTCAGTGTTTTTCCTCATTATTTCTTTTGTTCTTTCATTTTCTGTTCTGTAGCCTTTGAGGTCTCTGATTCTTTGTTCAGCTTCCTCTACTCTTATACTATGAGTAACCAGAATCTTTTTAATTTGGTCAATGGTTTCTTTTATTTCCATAAGATCATCTTTTTTTTATTTACTCTTGCAATTTCTTCTTTATGCTCTTCTAGGATCTTCTTCATGTCCTTTATATCCTGTGCCATGCTCTTCTTCATGTCCTTTATATCCTGTGCCATGCTCTTGTTGTTTATTTTTAGTTCTTTGATTAATTGCTCCAAGTACTGTGTCTTCTCTGATCTTCTGATTTGGGTGTTTGGGTTTGGGTTATCCATATCATCTAGTTTTTTCATATGCTTTAAAATTTTCTGTTGTTTTTGGCCTCTTGGCATTTACTTTACTTAATAGGTTTCTTTTAGTATATGTAAGATTATTCAAAGTCTAATCTCTAATTTTTCAGATCTACAGCTTGGTGGAATACACTTTCTCTAACTAACCAGCAGATGGTGTCTGCGAGTCACCTATTCCCCTCAAGTCAGTTCTCCCCAGCTTTTTCTTTGTGGTGTGTGGGGGTCTGATTCTTGTGGGTTCCAATTGGTGCACCAAGTTTGGATGTGTTGTTGGCGCTGTCTGCCCTGAATGTGGGGCATGTGTCTGGGTGGTTAGGGAGGCAGGGCAGCTTTAATAATGAAACCTCTCAGGTGTTCCTGGAGATTTAAGGCTGTTGCAAGAGTCTAAACCTTCATTTCAGTCTTGCCACAGATCGTCTCTGCCGCTGACCCACAAGTCCTTGGTATTGGCTTATGGTCCCTGGGATTTCTGAGTGGGTCCCTCTTCCAAGCCGTGCCCTTCTAAGGCCTCTGCTGAGGGAAGGTTGTACTACGTCACAAGTGTGCGCCATCCCCCAACGGAAGTTCTGGGCCACTGGGCCATGTAGGGGCCTTCCCAGCCTGCTGTAAGGATGGCTGTATGGAGCGTGTTAATTTCCCCCTTTTCACACATTTCCGCCTTCCCAGCTCCAGGACAATTAGCTGTGGGTGCGCAGAAGGCTACTGTCCATGCCTGATATTGTGGCATGTGTGTGTGATGCTGGAAACACTTCCTGTCACACTGGGTTTTTTTTTAGCGCGGCTCTGGGCTGTTGCACCGGCACCAGGCAGGAGCATTCCCAGCCCACCAGGAAGATAGCTGCAGGGGGCATGGTTATTTTCCCCTTTTGGCTCCTCGCTCTGAGACAATTAGCAGTGGGTGCGTGAAAGGCTATCTTCCACGCCAGATTTATGGAGGCGTACCCACAGCCTGTTCCTGCCGTGCTTCACTGTGTGGTTCTCATGACCTTATCTGTAGCTGCTTTTGGTTTTTTTAAAAAAGAACTAATCTGCCTCCAAACGCCAGCCCACGGTTTCCCCATACCGCAGCATGGCTGCCGGATATGCAGCAGGCTTACTCATTTCAGAATGCAGACTTCTGGTTTCACCAAGTGCATGGTCCTTGTGGATTTAGCAGACTTTGTCCAGCTGGTGAATCACTGGAACTGGTGTTCTGGGTCACTTTTTGGCTTTTATCTGGTATTTTTCATGGAGGTGTTTTTTCGCCCTTTTTCTCCTAGCCGCTGTCTTAGGTTCTCCAGCCATATTTAATGCAATCTTGTGGGTATCAGATGTATTAGTGTTGATTTGATTGGAATCCTTTGATTGAGTGTTTCCATGGAGATGTGACTCAATCAACTGTGAGTGAAATGTTTGATTGGATAATTTCCATGGAGGTGTTACCCTGCCCATTCTGGACGGGTGTTAATTGGAGCACTGGAGTCATATGAAGGAATTCACAGAGAGAAGGAGCTTGGAGTTTCAGCTGGGGGAGCAAATGAGAGTGACATTTTGAAGAGGAGCTGAGCTAAGAGAGGACAAAATGCCCCAAGAGCAACATTTTGGAGAATGCCATTTTAAAACACAACCTGGAAGCAAGCGCATGCCAGCCATCTGTCTTCCCAGCTTACAGAGGTATTCCTGGATGCCGTTGGCCTTCCTTTGATGAAGGTACCCTATTGTTGATGCCTTACCTTGGTCACTTTATGGCCTTAAGACTGTAACTTTGTAACCAAATAAACCCCCTTTATGAAAGCCAATCCATTTCTGGCATTTTGCAAAAGAGCAACATTAGCAAACTGGAGCAGACTATAACCTCAATGAAGCCTGGGACTGTCAGGCACTTACAGTGCCTATAAGGTTGCCTAGCACACTGTAAGTCTCCATTAAAATAGATTAGATAAATAAACATGCATATGATTATACAGGGGAAAGACTAGAAATGTATATGGGATGCTAATTGTAATTATATAAAAAGTTACTAAATGTCTCCCCCTTGAATCTGTGATCTCCACCCTCTCAATATTCGTATCTGGATGAGATTTACTTAGCAGTTAACAGCCTTGCCCCCTCAGCCCTGCCCTATCTGCCAACTCACTCCACAGGAAGTATCAGAAACAAAATTACCTAATTTACCCAAGAATTTTGTTATTGAGAATGTTTATTCTAAAATCATCTTATGTTTTAATTTTTATTCAGGATTGATTTAAATTTAACTGTTTGAGTAGATATATAATTAAATATAAACAATCTCAAAGTTAGCTTATCACCAAAAGAGAATGGAGGCTCCCCAGTTTCCTTCCTTGTAGAAAATGAGTTAAGTTGGCAACTCCTCTAAGATCTCTGCCTCTTTCTTATTAATCCTTTTCCTGCAGACCCTGGGTTGAGGCAGCTAAGAGGGTCTCTGCTGTTCACAACACAGGCTTCATTCACTCCTGGAATAATATTAATTATGATAACAACAACCCCAATAATAGGTGAGGGGTGATTTGGACACATTTATAGGTCAGTGAACAGCAAGGGAAGAAACTTTATTGGAGCACCATTGTTAAATCTCCTGTAACAGTGACTTTTTAAATATAATCTTAAAACTGTAAACAAGCAGGAAATTGTAAAGTAGCCTTAAAATGTAACCTTTAAAGCTGGAAGCAGGTTATAATGGAATCTCTTAGTCTCACAAAAGAGCAATATGTAAATGTAAAGTCTGAAGCTGTACGTAAATTAAAGTCTGCACCCAGATTTGAATAAGCTTTCATCTGTGGTCCCCAGTCCTCCCAGGTAGGAATAAAGCCCCTAGACACCTAGGGGCACCTTTCACAGGTAGTTCCTAAAGGAAATAGGAAATAATTAAATTACGGAATTACTCCAAACCTTTGAACCTTTGTTATGTTTAACTAAAATGATTAACTCTCTGTCCAGCTCTAATGGGTTTAGCCAAATAAAGAATCACTTTGGGAAGATTGCCCCAAACCTCCCAGATACAGATAAGCCTTTCATCTAACAGTCTTGTTTCTTGTTAATTAAATGATTATCTCTCTTTGTCTCTGAACCTGCATAAAAAACAATTGAAGAAACATTTCTGGGAGGCAGATTTGCAAAAGCTTTCCCTATCTCCTGCCAGTGTAAATAAACCTCTTTTCCTTCTCAGCCTGGTTTGGTGTGACTTATGTTGGCTGCGCTGAACGAGGAACCCAGATTTGGGATGTACCCCTTCTATACTCCGACGAAGAACAGACTTGGTATTTAATAGCACATTGAATATGCAAAGGTAGACTTTCAAAACTTAAGAATGAGAAGCGGAAGACTGGAAGTAGCTAGAGATATGACTCTTAAAAATAATGTTTGTATCAATCAGTGTCTGGTGTTGATTGTCCGATTTAAGGAGAACCATTAGTACTTCAATCTGTTCCTAGTATAATAGTCAAATTCACTGAGCAGAGCTTGAGTTTAGCAAAATGCCTTAGTCCTAGGAACATTTGCTTTTGCCTTTGGCATTCTGGAAAGTAGAATTCTGTGCTCAGACAAGGAAATGATTAATTCTAGGTCTTTCCATGTCAGGCTTACTGTTTACATTTTAATAATCCACAGCTCATGGTATCTGTAGACTGTCCGTCACTGACGAACTAGAAGCAGCCTGTCTTTTACCAGTCACTGTGTTCTACCCATGACACATTTTTTTTTTCATAGGTTATGAAACAGTTTGTAAAGGTAGAGCTCTTAAGGCAAAACATCTTAGATGCCAGTTATTAGGGAATATGGTTTGAGCCCAACACATTAACATAATAGAGGAAAAGCTTAGCATAACTTCTTTAAACCAGTAAAGATCTTGGTGATGGGAACACAGAACTAGACATAAACAAAATTGCCTAATAGGATTCCACCTAACCCATGCCTCCACACTCTTGCTCCCACTCTGATGTTCTCTTCCCACCAGTTCATTACCCCAAAGTCTTGTTTCCTATTGAAGTATTTGTAGCATGGGATGGAGATGTACAGATATGGGAGATATTTTTGTAGATTGGGGGCAGCACTCATCTTTAAGGAATGTACTATTATTAGCCCCATTTTACAGATGATAAAACCAGAACACAGAGTGATTAAGTAATTTGCTCAAAGTCACATAACTAAGGGGTAGAAAAGTGAAAATTCCAATTCAGGCAGTTTGGCTTTACTTTCAAAATGCAGTGCTCACATATGATAATGGTGTCTGAGTTATTATTAATTGATGAGTATTCAGTGGATGCCTACAAAGCCCATGGCATACAAAAATAGACATTGTACATTCAGTGATAGAGTAGTGCGCAATGCATGGGCTATTGAATTTCAGTTATTTGAGCTAATTGTTGGGAGTGAGAAATCATTTATCTATTTTCAGTTTGGATTTGTAATATGGGGCTATTTTATGCAAGGCACTTGGGGGCCAAAGCGTTAGAAAAAATGATATATCTCCTCAAGAATTGTGGCAGAAATGGATATGTCATAAATATATATATTTGTTAATGGGATAAGGCACAGGATTAGTAAGCCCAGAAAGAGGTAAACTTCAGGACCTGTGGGATTCAGAGGAAAAGATTAGGATGTAGGGAATAGGAAAGGATTTGAGAATAAAGAAGTGGTGGTCCAGTTGGATGTTGAAGGATGGGTGGCATTTGAATACATTTCAGTAGAGAAGGCTGTGAGGCTGTGATGAGGGACTGAGAAGGACTTTCCAGGCAACTGGGTGAGAATATGAGGAGTGAGGGGCAAGGTAGGGAGTATAATTCTGTTTGCTACTTGTTGAGGAATAGGGGTAAGTCGAGGTTGGAAAAGTAATTTGGCATACTATGGACGATCTTGACAAGAGGGAAAAAATCATCTTTCGTTTATTTGAATACCTTAATGTATATGCCAGACACTTGACCTGCTTTAACTCATGTAATTCTCAAAACCACAAAGATAATCTCTGTTCCACCAAGTGGAAAAATGAGGCACAGACAGACTATGGAACTTGCTCAATGTCGATTATTAATATGCTAGGATTTGAATCCAGTATTTCCGGGATCACTAACATGTTCTTTCCATTCCAACGTACTCTTTCTTCTGAAAGAAACCTGAGAAATCAATAAAGATTTCTTAAGAAGAGAGCATATAATAACTAGAAACTGTTTGCCTAATGAATTAGAAGGAGGCAAGACTAGAAGATACTCATGGCCTCAAGCAAAACATTGGCAGGGGAATAGAGATTGAGGAATGGTCTTGAGGATGTGATGGAATTAGATTGTGCAAGGCTTAGTATGGATTAGATTTTTCAGTAATATGGTGGGAGAGATGGGAAAATACAAATTGAAAGCCCTATGTCTACCTCTGAATTTTGTGGCTGGACCACATTCCCATCATTCTGCTGCTGGTCTTTGTAATTCTCCATCTCTCCTTGAGCTATTGTCCTTGGCATTCATACATCCACCTTATCACTAGGGTTTTACACTAAATAAAATCTACCCTTAAGCTCCTGGCAGCAACCTTTCCATGGAATGTGTGTTCTTACAGGATGGCAGCCCTGCCTCTGTTGAATTTGGTGCACAGTAAATTCCCAGAAATGGCATAGTATATAAATACTGTCCTGAGGCTGAGGGAAAAATAAACTGGGGGAAGGTGGAAAAAAGAGAGAGTAAGGAAAGAAGGCATTTAATTCTGTTTTTGACTCCAGCACAATTTCACTCTGTAAATGCCCTATAGTCAGAAACAATGGCATTGGCTGTCCTAAGAATCCTTCAGTTGAGAATGAGCAGGCTGTTAATGTTTCAGAAGAGTAATCAAAATAAAACAAATCATGTAATCATTCCTGCCTTCCTACTCTCCCCTCCACTGCATTTCTAGCTTGTTAGTAGCTGGATTTTAATTTACAATCATTCTCCCCCCACCCACCCACACACTCAAAGGGTTAAAAACCAGATTCGCACATTTATGGGACAGTGGAACAAACTAGCACCAAATTAGAGTTTGTTGTGAATCCTTTGTTTTGTCCCTTGGGGATAGATGTCATTTCAGGAAGCAGAAGTTACAGCTGTAATTAGGCCATTGTGACTGAGATATAGTTCATGATCCAATTACTTAAAAGTAGAGGAATGATTACTTGAACAATAGGACTGACACCTAGTTAGAAACAATTCAGTTGGAATTAGAGCCACTGAGAAGGAAATATTTCCTTGAGTCACTGACTGTTTAAAATATCCAGGAAATTTTTTCTCCTAAGTCTGACTTGGCATTCATGGTCTCTCTCATTCCCACAAAATTAATACGTGAGCTTGGACAGATTTTGTGTTCACTTGTAACTATCAGAATTTTGGCAGCTTTGGCTGCAAGTTAGATATTGGTTTCCTTACAAATCTCGAACCTAATTTAAAAATAGATGCCATGCAGAGCCTATTAGAATTTATCTATGTACTTCATTGGTAGTGGTAGATATTATGTTTCTCTGATGGCTGCTTCTTTCCTTTCACAATCCAAGCATTTTAGGTACCTATAAAGTAATGGTTTTCAGTAACTTCAGTGCTTCCAATAACTGCTTCAGGGCAAATATTTTGAGCTGTTTGTTACAAAACCTGGGTATTTCTCAGGCACTGAAGTAGCAAAATATTCTCATCGACATTTTTGGAAACCTTAGGTTAAATGGCTTAGATAAAGCCACTTTTTAAAACTTCTTGATTTTGGCCAAAGTCTTAATATTCCAGCAGTCTAAGATTCCTCTGAAATTTTTCCTTATCAGCCTTCTCATGCTTGGTAAAATTTCCTTATTGTTTTCCCTAAAGATGGAGCCCTACCTGTTAGAGTTTCCCAGTATAATTTATTTAGAGCTATGATGGTACTCTTTGACCTCGCAGAATCTTGGATTATGAACAGAAATCCTAACTTCCACAGTGTGAAAAACAAGATAACCCTAACAGTTATCCTGCAAAACCAAGACAGTTCAAGAACTTATCTGGTCTCGTCCCTTAGTTGATATTCAATTTTTCTTTCATATCCTAAAGACACTACCAGAATGAGGAGGGCAACATTAGTGGAAATTGGTGGCAAGTGTTGGAGGGGCTGGTGGGGGATATACAGGAGACGAACGGTCTTGGAGGCAGAGGAGAGCAGTGAAGTAAGGAAATAATGAATAGGAAAATACCACTTTTTCCAACCTTTGCAATCCATAGCCTTTTCATTCACATGATCTCTGCTTCTTTCAGCATGACACTGTGACTGGAGATGCATGGGAAGGAAAATGCCTCAGTGACTGAAACCGGTGACCTTTCTAATTTTCCATCCTCCAGTGTTGGATGATATTTGCTTTTGTAGCTGTGCTAGGAGTGCCCCTGCCTGGTGCAGCTAAGCTTGGAATCCTTTACTCTTGAGACTGGCTTTCCATAATCCATCTGTCAAACAAATACTGACCACCTACTATGTGCACCAACTGTAAAAAAGTGCAAAGTACATAGACATACTTGTCACTCAAGGGACTCACAGTCAGTGAGGAAGACAGACATAAATACAGATAATTTGCTATTATGGCGCAGTTGGGGGACAATAGACACATGCCCTTGGGACTACAGAAACACAAGGCAGGGAGCCAAAGCAGCCTCTCCAGCTACCACGAAGCAGGTGCTGCCTGTCTGAGCGTTTGACCAAAGGAAGTTCAGGACACCAAGAGGTGATCCAGAAAGTTATTATCAAAGCAGAACTTCCACATCTGAGTATGCATGGTTGATAGCTAATAAGAATGCCATTGTTATCCAATCCTTTGAGCTGAAAGGACAACAGGGGAAAAAGGTTGCCACAGTATGTCAAAAGTTAGTTGATTTCTCCCTGGACTAAATCTGGCCTTTGTTTAGTGAGTTCCCTTTGTGTATGTGCCTTCTCTGGTCTTTTCCCAACATCCTTTTATAATGAGGAACAGAACCCTGTGACCCTTTGCACAGGGTTAAAATAACAGCAGTAGGTCAACTAAAGGTTGAATTCTGTTGATGGTTTTCACGCTCCCTGTAACTTGCTGTCTGCATCAGCAAAACAGGAGGCCCCTTCTGCCCCCAGTTTCCAGCATGTTGTTGAACATGTCAAGGCAACTAAGTCTCTTTGGACTTTTTAAGTTGACATAAACATTTTATTCCTTCCATTTATGGTCACTCCTCCTCCCTCCTCTCACTCTCACTCAGTTACCAAGTTTTCTCTAGCATTCCTGGGCCCATTTACTCCCCATTCCATCTCAGAACTTTGACCCATGCTTGAAACTCCAAGTTTGCCTCTTGCAATCCCTGAAGATCCCAGCAGTTTTTGCCTTGGTTGAGGGCATGCTTTCATCTCCTGAGAGGTCATTACTACCCATTATCTCCACTGTGAGGTTAAGAAATTGATCCATTTCTTATTATTCCCATGTTTTATGGAAACATGCTCTTACTAGCCAAAGGTTGGGTTTTTACTGAAATGTAGAAAAATTTAAAATTCTACCTAAAACAAAGACCCCACCTCCACCCCATTTCTACCTGTCCCACCCTTCAGCAGATTTGCTTGAATTCTGTCTCCCTTTACAGGAGGGTCCTATCAGGGTAAAATGTGGCAGCTTCTTTCTTCCCTTTCAGTGTCCACACCATTACCCTAAATAGACAGCTATAGGGAACTCCCAAAGAACCAGGTGCTTGCTTCAGATGGAAGAGTGATGCAGGATTCTGTTCCCGGGGGACCAGAGAATGGACTAGCTCTGGTTGAAGAAAGACCTTAGGAGACAGTTGTGAGAAGAAGCAAAGAAGTTCATCCCAGGGCTCGATGGGGGCTGTGGAACCAGTGGAGTTCAGGGAACTCAGCTGCTGATAGCTCCTATTCCTAACCTTGTGTTCCAGTTTGCTAAAGCTACCATTATGCAAAATACCAGAGATGGATTGGCTTTTATAAAGGGAATTATTAGGCTGCAAATTTACAGTTCTAAGGCATCAACAAAAGGATACTTTCATTGAAGAAAGGCCAGTGGCGCCTGGAACACCTCTGTCAGCTGGGAAAGCACATAGCTGATGTCTGCTGGTCCTTTGCTCTGGGTTCTGTTCAAAATGACTTTCTCCAAAATGTCTTTGGGCTTCTATCTCTCTTAGCTTCTCTCTCTCAGCTCCTGTGCATCCTTGCTTGTTCTCCCAAGGTGTTTTTCTCTAAGCATCTGGGGTTCCTCTCTTAGTTTCTGCGAGGCAAACTCTGGGCTTCATTTCTTACCTTAGCATCTCCATACGTCTCTCTGTCTGCATATTCAAGAGCCTGGGTCTGTGTCAGCCCCTGAGCTCTCTTAAGGACTTGAGAGAGATGGCTCTCTCAAGACCCACCTTGAATGGACAGGGTCACATCTCCATGGAAGTAATCTAATCAAAAGTTCCCACCCACAGTTGCATGGGTTACATCTCCATGGAAACAACTTAATCAAAAGATCCCATCTATAATAAGTCTGCACCCACAAGATTGGATGAAAAGAACATGTCTTCTGTAGGGGACATAATAGATTCAAACTATCACGCCCTGTAACCAGTGCTTCTCTAGTTTTAGTGTGCATACAAATCACCTGGGGATCTTGTTAAAATGCAGGTTCAGTTCACTAGGTCTGAGGTGGGGCCTGCGATTCTGCATTTCTAACAAAAGGTGATGCTTTGGCTACTGACTGGAAGATCACGCTCTGAGTAATAAGACTCTGAACTACCTATCATTATATATAAGAAAGCAGGATAAGAAGATATGTAAAATTAGACCTTCCAAATTTTGAAAAATTGGTTTATAAGTAGTGCTGACATACCTTTTTAAATTCCATCTCTTTCTGCTCCGAGTTCCCCCTTCCCCTTCCTCCCTTGTCTGAACAGTTGGCAGCCATTTCATCAGTCCTCTTTGCTATAAATGAACCCAAGTTACCCTGGGATGATGTCACATTTTCCAAAGACGTGTTTCTAAGTCTGTGGTTAAGGAGGAGAGTCTGTTTGAACAGTTGAGGCCTGGGAAGTATATCCTTTGTAAGACAGACTAGAGTCTGGGCAGAGCATGTATTTGAGGACATTCCTCAGGCAGAGGAAGCAAGGAGGCCCGAGCAGCTGCATGTGCTTTTCTAATCCCGCCTTCTGGATTTAGGAAAATAGGCTCTGTGCTGGCATGTCTGAGGCATCCCAGTGGCTTACAGCTTGGGAAAAAGTCTCCATCATTTCTATCAGTACCTGGATCACAGTTTAGTACCCTTAAAGAAGGGATGGATTTACCCAGATTATCATCCACACTTCCTTCAAATTATGTTCTCTATTGATTGGGCTTTTCAGAGAGAGTTCCATTAGCAAATATTCTGAATAAAATCAGAATATTTAAAGGTTTCCCAAAAATTCATTTGAAAAGGATCTAGTTTAAGACTACCTATTTTTCCATGGATATTTACTAAGCACCCACTATGTGGAATACTTTGGAATACAGTTGTGAACCTAATGAAGGTAGTAGCTACCCTCATGGCACTACCTGCTGTCAGCTGGTGAGACAGCCACTTAACGGGTAAACACACAAATAAATACCTGATTGCAAAGTATGGTACATGTCAAGAAGAAAAAGGGTAAATGCTCTTTTTAGAGCTATATTCCATGGAATGGCTGTATGAAGATTATTTTTATTATCCACTAAAAATATAAATTCACAGAGGCAGGAGAGTAGATTTGAGAATGATACCAAATTATTCCTCTGCCCAGGAGAAACTTTTTTGGAACCAAGAATCTATTTTATTCATACTTCCTTCAACACCCACATAATGATCTTTGACTTTCTTAAAGAGAATATGATTGCTTTGTGAAATATAACTATGTCCATTGCCTGACTCTTGAAATGTAATTACTAGATGCGTTACATATCTAAGTAATAGGTCCTTTGGTATTCAGTGAAACTAGAGAAAGGAAAAAAAAAATTGTGCTTCGTATCTGGCAAGAGTTCCTATCACAGAATTTTCCTCAAATTTTGTTTAGAATCTAAAGGTCCTTTTTATGTGACTTGTAAATTTTGTTGTTTTTTGTTTTGTTGTTGTTATAGTAAAAGGAGGAAATTAAGAATATGCTTTTTGTGAATTCTAATTTTTCAAACTTCATTTTAGAAATTAAACATTACTTCATTCTTTGGCAGAAGAAATATCAACTTGAAAGAATTTTAGAAGTTTTTATCCAAACCAAAACAAACTTGGATAACTAAGGAAGAGACACTGAACATGAAACCATATATTATGTACACCTTTTTCTTATTCCTAACTTTGAAATGCAGTATTAAAGCTTATTTTTATGAGCACAGAGGTCAGTGTTCTTAAAGATGGCTGAGTCCCCTGATCGATTGAGTCCCTTTCCCCAGATAGCAAGAAAGGTGTGCATCGCATTCTGACTACGGACAGAAGAGAAGGCTTGGGAGACCTAATAAATACGGAATTTGACTTTTCCAGTATACCCCTTGTGAGGCCATTCTTGAGAATTGTGTTCAGTATTGGGCAAACCATTTAAGAGGGATATTGAAAAAGGAGAGCTGTTCAAGAGGGAGAACAGTTGGTGAGGGGGCATACAACTTTATCATGTGAACAGAGGGTGTTAAATTTAGGGAAGAGAAAACTAGAGGGTGGGTGGGTGGAGAGATGAGATCAATTCCTGGGAGTGTCTTGATCTGCCTGATGGCCAGACAGGTGGAATCCATGTGGGGCTACAGAGCTTGGATTAATCCTTAGAAGTTCCAAGATCATGGAATTTAGCACGATGTGAGAAAAAGCCTTAAGCAGTTGGCCTTGTCTGTACATGAATGGGTTGCCTTGGGTAGGGGAGGAAATGACCCAGGCCTTTGTGCAGGGGTTCTACCATAGCTTGATGAATGACTGATTCAATCTTATAAGGTAAAGGGAATCTTAGCATCAAACAGCTGAACTACAAACCCAGTTGTATCTCTCAGTCCTGAGATTCTATGATCTGCTTTTGAGTACCATAATTACATAAGCCAGATTCTTCCGTTGCCTAAATTGCTTTATTGATGATAAATTAGGCATTTAGAAACTAAACTATGGGCAGGGGTTGGGCATTATAATTAGGCATTATTTCAGTGTCCGCACTGTTGTAGTAGTGGCCTCAAAGTGAAATGCACTGTAGTGGAACCATACAGTTGTGATACTACCTGGAATTGGGTTAGACATCACAGGTTAAGATCACAGTCCTCCACCAAACTGCCCCCACTTCAGGCACCAGCTGCAAGCTCCAATGTTCTCAGGCTACTTGTACTTCTGACCAACTGGCTCAAAATTTGGGGGTTCCCACCACTTTCTCAGGTTTGATAATTCACTTGAAAAACTCATAGAAGTCAGAAAAGTGCTGTACTTATGGTTACAGTATCATTACAACACAAAGGATACAAATATGAAAGAGCCAAAAGAAGATACACATGGGACAAGATGAGTGGGGGTGGTGCAAATGCAAAGCTTGAGGGGGTCCTCTTCCCATCCCATGGAGTTAAGATGCGAGTCACCCCCCTGTCACTTTGTGTGTATTGCCAACCAGAGAAGCTCACTCAAGCTTCAATGCCCTGAGTTTTTATTGGGCTTTCATTGTGTAGGCATGATGGATTGAATCAATGCCCACCCACGTGACTGAACTCAATCTCCAGCCCCCTTCCCTTCGCTGGAGGTCCAGCTGAGGCTGATGTTATGTTGCTCAGAGCCTCATTTCTCTAATCACATGGTTGGTCTTTCTGTTATGACCAGCCCCCATCCTCAGACTACCAGTGTATCCAGCCCCACCCTGAATCGTATTATTAGCATAAACTATCAAGAGTGGTGATGGGGGCAGGGATCATTGTGAATAACAAAGACACATCTATCACTTGAAAAATTCCAGTGATTAAGAGGGTATCTCCACTTACCACACATGAAGTACAAAAATTATCTCAAATGGATTGTAGACCCAAATGTAAGAGCAACAAATATAAAACTTCTATATAAAGATGTGGGGGAGCATCTTAGTGACAATGGATTTGGCAGTTATTTCTTGACATGGAAGGCATGAACTATAAAAGAAAAAAATCAATAAATTGGATCCCATCATAATTGAAAGTATTTTCTCTTCAAATGACACTATTATAAAAATAAAAAGGAGGCCATAGATGGGGAGAAAATATTTGCAAAACAATATCTGATGAAGATATCTAGAACTCTTACAAAGCAACAATAAGAAGTTATTTAAAAAATAGTCAAAAGACTTGAAGAGACACTTCACCAAAGACAATATATGTGTGGCAAGTAAGTACATGAAAATATGCTCAAAATCATTAGAAAAATGAAAGCATATGTATACACAAAGACTTGTACATGGATGTTTATTAGCAGCTTTTTTGTAATTGCTAAAAACTGAAAACAAATGTCCACAACCAAGTGTATGGATAAACAGATTGTGGTATTGCCATACTATGAAATACTCCTTGTGTAGATTGAATTGTGTACCTCAATTCAGACATGTTCTTAATTGAAATCCATATTTCTGAGGATGTGAAACCATTGTAAATAGGACCTATGAAGATGTTATTTTTAAAGTGTGGCCCAGCTGAATAAGGATGAACCTTAATCTGTATTACTGTAATCCTTTATAAGCGGAAGAAATTCAGACATAGTCAGAGAAAGCCAAAGGTAGGCGCTAGAAGCTAGGAGTCAAGGGAACCCAGAAGAGAAAAGAGAGGACATCACCATGTGACATGCAGCAGAGATACAAGCCAAGGATCCCCGTGGATCATGGGCAGCCAACAGCAGAATGTTATAGGCTTTGGGGAGAAATCATCACTTTGCTGACGCCTCAAATGGGATATCTCTTAGCCTCAAATCTATGAGCTGATAAATTCCCATTGTTTAAGCCATCCCATTGTTGTGTTTATCATGGCAGCTCAGGTAAAATGAAGACATTACTGAGCAATAAAAAGGAAAAAAATACTATTGATATATGCAGCACCATGGTTGAATCTCAATCTAATTTTGCTGCGTGAAAGATGCCACATAGATGAAGAGTACATGCTATATGATTTATTTTGTATAAAATTCTAGAAAATGCTAACTAATCTGTAGGATAGAAAGCAGATCCGTGGTTGCCTCAAGAGGAACAGAAGGAGAGAGATGGTTTACAAAGGGGCATGAGAAAGCTTTTGGGGATAATGGATATATTAATTTTATGATATTGGTATGGTTTCATGGGTTAATACATATGTCAAAACTCACTAAATTGCAGTGCAGTATGTATTATATATGTGTATACACACACGGATACATATAGCTATATTCCTTAGGCAAGTTAATAACTCCTCTGTCCTCAATTTCCACTTGTGTAAAATGAGGATATAATATTACTTTGTGTCATGGAAAACAACTTTGCTAAGTGCGTAGCAAGATCTCAATAATTGTTAGCAATACTTATTACCCTGTAGCAACAGTTAACTTCTTTTTAAATATTATGTATTTGGTTTTTTTTTTTTTTGTTGTTGTTGTTGTTGTTGTTGTTGTTGTTGTTTTATTTCTGAGGGTGTCTATTGCCAGGAAAGAAATTGTGTGCATTCAAAAACTATTTTCTAGGGTCTTTTCCTTATAAGAGCTGACTCCTCCAGAAACCTAAACAGAACAAATGGATGAAGAAGCCTTTCAAAATGACATTCCTAGGCCTGAGAGGGAAGGTCCTTGTGTTCAAAATTCTCCCTCCTCCTCCAGAGCTGAAATGCCTCCCTTGGCTGAAATGCCTCCCTCAGCATTTCTAAGTTGAATGCCTTTTCTTGGAGTCCTAACCCAGCTGGAATAATTCATTGTGGGCTGAAACCTAGCAGATTAAATCTTAGGAGAAAACGATTTCAAAGTAATATTTTTTTCTGATATGACAAACAAGTATTTCAGGTTTCTATTATTTTCTGTCTTCCAATTAAACTGTTGAGAGTTTTGCAGATCAGTGACAGTAAGGCACTTGAATTGGCCAAATGACAGGTGTTCCGGTTTGCTAATGCTGCCATCATGCAAAATACCAGAAATGGATTGGCTTTTATAAAGGGGGTTTATTTGGTTATAAACTTACAGTCTTAAGCCCATAAAGTGTCCAAGAGAAGGCATCAACAACAGGGTACCTTCACTGAAGGATGGCTGATGGTGTCTGAAAACCTCTGTTAGCTGGGAAGGCATATGGCTGGTGTCTGCTTGCTCCCAGGTTGCATTTCAAAATGGCGTTCTCCAAAATGCCAGTGTCAACTTCCAACGGCTGTCTTCAAAATGTGTCTCTCAGCTGCAGCTGCTCTGAGCTCCTTCTGTCTGTGAACTTTTTTATCAGACTCCAGTGATCCAATCAAGACCCACCCTGAATGGGCAGGGTAACACCTCCGTGGAAACTATCCAAAGGTCGTGTCCACAGTTGACTGAGTCACATCTCCATGGAAATAATCAAAGGTTCCAACCTAATCAACTCCAATACGTTGGCCCCACAAGATTGCATTAAAGATCATGGCTTTTTCTAGGGAACATAATATAGCCAAACCGACACAACACGTTTCTTTTGCTTCTTTTATTTTTTTGAAGAAAATAGATTAAATTAGAGCTTTTAAAAATCAACTCTTCTTTAAGAGCTTATTATTGCAGCTATTAAATGGCCAGGATTTGTTTCTGCTGTTTTTTTAATCAGGTTGTCTAGTGGTACAGAATGTTGAGATGATTATTTAACCTTTCTCATATTAACTTGCATTGTTTGGCAGCAAAGACTGTGAATGACACTGTTTCTTTTAATACCAAAAATTCTAGGCAGTTTTTCTCCCATTTACATTTTTTATCGAGGAAACAATAAATAAAAATAAACCCTTGCTGTGTGCTGGTTGCCCACCGTCTTGCCTGTCATGACTTTTTCTTTAATTGCCTCCTCATTCTTCTATCAGTTCAAAGTAACCTTCCAGCTATTGACATCTTACTTCCTTCAGATCTTATCCTGAGCCTTCATCAATTTCCATTAGTGTTATCTTATTCCCAAAACATTTATAAAATATCAAATTACAGGATGGAACTATTTATTGATGCCATAGACAATGAATTAACAAGAACTACATTATCTACATCCATGAGACTGGGCTTTTTGGGTTTGCAGATCAGGAAATTGCTGCAGATTAATATCTTAATTTCAGAAGGCATTTGATAGTGTCTTTTATTATATTCTGATATTCATGATAGGACAGAGAAATGTTTTCTGATTGGTTTTAAGTGGGTTTGTTACTGCTTGACAGGATTTACTTCAATGGTGTCGTTGAATTAGTATTAACCTGGAAGGAGGTCTCTAGTAGTAGATTTCAGGATACTACTCTCCATTCTCTTAAAATTACATTTGCAGATGGCATGAAATCGAGAAATATATGATGGAGGGTAAATTAGTGGACCTGTCTTTCCTCAATAGCCCTCAGAAATCTCCTACACACACACAAATAATAGAGATATAGAACTATAAAGAATGGACTCAGCCACAAAATTTATGAGGACTCAAGCATTTTAGTAAATTAATGGGAATCAATAATAAGATTTGCCTGCCAGAAAAAGACTAATGAGATTTAAGACTGTGTCCATAGAAGCATACCTGGATTTCTGTGTTCATTACTGGCTGCCATTGTCTTAAAGAAGACACCAAGAAATGGAAAGGATTAGAGTGTATAATTTGACAAATTCCTTTAAGAACAGGAAATGTTCTCCCTGCAAAATAGAAGACTGTGTGGGAATATAATTGCTGCCTTCAAATATCTGAAGAGTTATCACAGGAAAAAGGGATTGCATTATTCTTGTTTTTGTTCTTCCAGAGTGCAAAACCAGGAGCAATTGTAGAAGTTCCTGGGAAAAAGATTATGGTTTAGTATAATAACAGTTATGTTTTGACTTTTAGGGCTTTTGAAGGACAGAATGGACTTTTTTGGGGAAGTAGTGGTTTTCCTCACACAGGGAAAATTTAGATTAACATTTTTCACTGCATGCCTTGCAGGTCACTACCCTTATAAAATATTCTGCAAGACCATGAGTCATCTAACTTTGAGAGATATCATATAGTCTTTTTCCCTCTTGAATATTCATAAAGTTCATCAACATATTAGAGATCCTGAAAATCCCACATTGAAGAATATTGTTTAATGTAGTATAAACCAGTATTTCCTAAATTTAAAGCCTCAAATTTTCCACATATTGTGGAACAAGTATGCTTCAGAACACACAATGGGAAATTCAATCAATGGAGGTAGACCAGATGAATTGATTTTATGAAATCATTCTCTATATATGTATTCACATGTGTGTGTTTTGTGAAGGGTGGGTTTTAAGGCATGTTTCTGTATAGCTAAAATTTTTCAAACAGCTTTCATGAGGTTCATAAATTGATAGCATGGTGAATCCTTTAAAAAATCCCAACTGCCTCAAAAAAAAACTACAATTCTTAACTTTCCTTCAGAGAGGTCATGAAAGCCAAATGTAGTCACCCCACATTGTCAACCAGTCATCAACAGAAGTAAGGCTGTAGACCCAGAAATTTATATTTTTTTCTTCTCTCCCTCTCTCCCCTGCTGTTTGGGCAAAAAGCCAGTTTCTTGAAAGTCATCTGTGAAGGCAGGAGGGGATGTGAGGGCATACAGTGCAATGGTTGAACCACGTCTTAAACATCTGGCTTTATTTATGTGTAAGCAACATGTACAGAACTTAATGTGTCTGAAAATAGCCATCCATCTAGTGGAATGTTAGGTAATGCCTCATGCATGCATATTTCTATTTCCTGAACACTCTACAGTCCTGCTTTCCTCATCACATCTTCCAGGTTTCAGTGATGGGTGGGACTCATGAACACATATAGCAGTATCTTTTCTTCTTTGACTTTCTATTTTTCCCCCCTGTAGTTTTCTTTCTAGAAAACTACTACTTTGGCAAGAGTTGAGGGCTGAGTCATGGATGTGCCTTTAGTCACGTCTTCTGTATTTTTGAAGCCAGAATCCAAAACACATTCCAATGCATCTGTGACAAGCAGCCATTTCACTCATGAAATGCTATCCATGCACATATGTACACACCTGCGCAGCTATTTTCCTTGCTCCTTTGGAAGGTTCTGGGGCTGGAAGGACATGTGGAGAGAAGGCAAGTAGAATCCCTTTCCTGTCTCTTACAGAATTTTTTTTTAACTTGTGAGTGATGTGAGATGCACTTAGAAGAAACATTGCTTCAGAATATGTTGCAGCTGCTGTCCAGCTGTTGTCCAACAGACATTTAATGTTCAACAGACATTGAAAGTGCTCAAGTCTGATAACCTACTCCAATAGGAGAAATTATTTTTGTTAATATTTTGTGCAAATATTGCACACATACAATTAACCAAAGAGCTTGAAAGTAATAGCTTTGAATTAGGCCAAAGAAATGATGTCAAACTTGAATTTTAGCTTTCTCTTCTTTTTCTTTTAAAAATATTCTTAGTTAATAATGTCGTAGGCCATCAAGACCTACTGGGTGAAAAGAATCTTTATTAAAATGGTGTAAAGTGTAGTGTAATTGTTCACAGACAATTTTTTTTAAGTCAGAAGAAGCCATTATTTAAATGAAATCTCTTCGGCAATTGTGATTTTCTAAAAACAGAAAAATACAATGATAAATGAAGAGAACTGTATTGGTGAAGCTGTGCCACTTTTGCATCCTACATAGAAGCCCATGAGGCACCTGTGACTGTACCTTCAGATGCTCAGTGTGACAAACGGTGCTCTAAAATATGGGAAACCAGGAGACCTGCCTAAATCAGGAAAACTAAAAAGAGCTACCTGTGATGAAGTACAAGGCAACTATAGATCAAGAACCCAATAAAGTTCCTCTTGTCTTTGAATAACATAGGATTTTTGTTTGTTTTTCTCATTGTCATAGCATCCCCAAACCAATGAGACATAAAAACTTACACGTTATGTCAGATTTCCCAAGCAGGGCTATGCCTCAGAATCATTTTCAGCATTTTTAAAATACAGGTTTCCAGGTAACACCTTGGAGGCTCTGCTTTGGTAGGTTTCTTGTTGTTCTCTGGCATCTACTTCCCCAAAATTAAAATAAGTAAATGAATAAAATTTTCTTCAGTGAGTCTCTTATGCCCCCCATGTTTAGGAACTGCTACTCAAGATAACTTGTCTTCCTCCCCATGTAAAGAATCTCACAACCACTGGGTCTTCAATCCAACAGAGTCAGTAATTTTGATTGCCAGCATGACACTGATCCCAGAGGAACAAAGATGGAAGTCTAGTATAACATTTTATTCTTTGACCTTTTCTTTCACATTTCAGATCTTTTCAGTTCCACTCATTACTCACTGAATGTTTACTGTAAGCAAATTCTTGTGAGATTATAAAATGAATGTGGTAAAATCTTCCTTTAAAGAAGACGATGGACTCAACTTTCTAGAATAAAGAGCAGCCTATCTTAAGCACCATAGTAGAGTGAAAACACGATTCTATGAGGGCTGGACAGGGGATCAGTTATTTCTGATTGGTGGGATCTGGCAAGGCTTCATGGAATAAGTGATAGTTGAGTTCTTCCTTAATAAATGAGTATATTTCTTTGCTGTGTCAAGGAGGATGGTATAGAAAGGAGTCTGAAGAAGAGGAAACCAAATGACTATGGAGTATGGAGTTCATGGCATGTTATGGAGTTGATGAGTAGACTGATGCAGCTACTCGTCAGTGAAGCAGAGAAGACTTTAAGAGTGGCTGTAGTCAGGTTTGGGTTCATTTTGAAGGTCTCAGGCAGAAACACCATTATGGAGGAAGTGGGCATTTCAGAATCAGAGTATATTAATTAGCAAGAAATATGAATGGGTATGGCCATTTTAGCCCTGAAGGGAAGAGAATTTGTATTCATGCTGAAGGAGTCTGGGAAAAGGAAAAATAGATGCATTTGGAGGATACTTAATTGACATTGAGCTGGTGAAACTGTGGCAGTCTGGGAAGACTAAAGATACGATGGGTGTGAGAGAGTGCAAGGCAGAAACGGGCTTAGACTGATGGTTCAGATGGTCAGAACATGGCACGATGATGTGATGGGGCATAAATACAGTTTATTCTTATTCACAGTGATTTTTAACTTCAAACAAAGAATATGTGTTTTAAAATGAAAGACATGCTTTTTAAAAAATATATAGATTTATTTCTCTTTAGTAAAAGAAAGTTCCATACTGACAGGAAGATGCAAATTTGTCCTTTCATGCACTTGTAGAGCCAAAGATTTACTTGTCCACTGTTCCCTCCCTGGGACTTGGGCCCCGGGATTACTAAACTGGCCCTCAGGGCACCAGTGTTCATGCTGGATTTTCCCATCAAGGAACACGTGGAATGTTCTAATTCTTAAAATTCTAAGCCAAAGCTCAGCATTAATGGCCTGACTGTAGGAAAACTCTTATTACTCCAAACTGCCTTATTTCTTAATAACCTTGGTGGAAATATACCATATGGCATGCAAACAAGTCTGCATTTAAACATTTTTTTATTAGAAAAATTTATTGTTTTTAAGCGCAGAGTGCAGAACAGTTGTAGAAATTATTGTTTGGTTTTCCAAAATGAATCAGGCCTTAAAATGCTTGAATATTTCAAATGTAAATATCATACTTACCTATGCTATAGATATTCTGTGCCTTAAATTTCTGCAAATTGAAAATGAGACCAAAACATTGTCATAAAATACCCATACCAGAAATTAGGACAGAGCGGCATTCAGTGAAAGCTGTATCTTTTCAAAGTTCTGCAACAATGCAGAGTCCACAAAGCTTACAGTGATTCCTATCAGAACACCCTTGGTCACTGGGCCACTTTTTAATTCTCCATCCTTGCAGATAAAAATCAAATTTTATTTTACTGAAGAAATTCCTTGGGTTTTTATTTTAGGTCTCCATTAACACATGGCAGTAAACATCTGAATGAAAATGAAAAATGTAGCTATCATGACATTTATCTTTAGGAAAATAAGGTGTTTATTTGTGAGATTTAGCATCATCCAGATAACTGACCATTCTCCCCAGGATATTTGCTATCAAGGAAATGAAGCATGTCTTAAAGTTGTATACATAATAGTTCCACCAAATAGCTTAGAAACAAAAACAAAAACAAAACAGAGCAACCTCTGCATGAGCAACATGACAATGAAACTAATACTTTATAAAGAAATAAAAATTTCCCCTGATGCCTAAAAGACACTATCACACTATATTTCCAGAGAGTTTGCTCACAAAATTTAGGATTATTAATTCATTTTTATATAATTACATTCTATATTAACTACTACATGGTGGTTTAGATTTAAAAAAAGTGAAAATAGATTTTGTTTTGAAAATAATTATCTACAGTTAAAATAGAATATGAAAAAGGAACATAATTTTCAAGAATACAGAATAGATCAATAGGACTCAAACTCATTCAAAACCGATTGTCAAATAAATAGGCTGATATAAGCTGATGATTGTAAATTAGTGACAATAAGAATTTTCAGTTGCTCTAAATCGTGTTTGAAAGATTAACTCTAAATACAATAATCAGACCTTTATTTAGAATTAGAAAGTAAAAATGATCATTATACTGTTCTCTGGGAGCAATGCAGTCTCTTCTTGGCAAAATATCTTAATTTATGCTTTGTTATAAGAATATACAAAATGCTACTTTACCTTTCTTCATTCAGTGTAAATCCTTTTGGTCCAGTACCATCAACCAAACCGGTCATTAAGTTCAATTGATATCCATAATATATCTTCTTCAGTCACACTGGGTTTTAAAGACATGCTTTTGACTATTCATTTTTAAAAATAACTAGACAAGCTTTTATCCTTTTAAGGAATAGTATGTATTCATTGCAAATGAAAAAAAATAGAGGGTAGAGATAAAAAGAAAAGAATGGCAGTTATTAGATAATCTCAGTGCACAAGGATAATCATTGATTATATTATGAGGTATAGCTTTCCAGTCTCTTTTTTCTATGCTTAGAAATATTTATTTTAAAACTGATATCATATTGTTTAACTGTATGTAACCTACATTTTTCATGTTTCAGTATATCATAAAGTTTTTCAATATTCTTAAATCTTCTTCCACAATACCAGTTAGAATGTCTTAACATGGTTTCATGATATAAATTACTCAGCGTGTCTTTAATTCACACAAATCCTGAACATTTGGGTAGTTTAATCCTCTTTTTGTTAAGTCTTATTGAGGAGTATCCTTTTATATCAATTTTCATTTTCACATCTGATTTTTTCCTTAAGGCAAACTCTCATCTGTAGGATTATCATGTTCAAACATTTATTTTTAATAAATCACTGTTACTGTTCACTAAGACAAGCTATCCCAGCATTAGCACCCAGGACTGCAGTGGCTTCCAAATCCAGAATGGGTGAGAGATCCTGAGCTCTCATCCTTTTTTCATTGTTATCTGTGGTGAATTCATTTGACCAGAACGATGGAATTCAGCAGCATTATATCTGAATAGACTATTCTTCCTTTCCTCATATTTTATACACAATTGAATCCATATTGTGAGGATCATAAAGGTTAAGGAATTATGTTGATCTTCACCCCTTTGGAGACTGGCACAGGTTATCCTGAAGACATTACTGCAAAGTGAGTGTGACATCTTATGGGGTTCAACCAGAGAAACAGAACCAGCAGGAGATATATTTTAAGAGATTTATTGCAAGGGATTGTAATTGTGGAAACTGGCTAGACAAGTCCAAAATCCATAGGGCAGGCTATCAGGAAAGGCAGATTGAACTCTTGGGCAGGAGCTTAAATTGCTCTCCACAGGAGGAATTTCTTCTTCCTTAGGAAAGGATCGGGTCTTCTCTTAAGGCCTTTCAACTGACTGAATCAGAGCCATCCAGATTATCTAGGATAGCCTCTCTTAAAGTCAACTGGTCATGGCAACACTTAGATTAGCATTTGGTTGAATAACTAGGGACTGTAGCCTAGCCAAGTTGACACATGAAAGTGGCCACTCACATCTGTAGTTCTCTCTCTCTCTCTCTCTCTCCCTTCCTCCTTCCCTCCCCACTCCGCTCTTTGTCATAATGAGAATCAGGATCTATGAAGGAATTTTGTTTTAGGATAGGAATAAAATCCATTAAACAGGAAAGCAGATTAATGGGAAGAAGAAAATTTGAGTTTTTTTTTTTTTTCTTTCAATGTTCCTTTTTACAATGATAGCCTTATTTAGAAGCAAGTTAGGAGATATAAAACCCAAATGCATTAATTTTCTCATCATTTAGAAATAAATCCAAACTCCTTACTTTGACCTACGGTGCTTTAGATGATCTGGGCCTTGCCTACTTCTCTGCTTTACCTCAAATTATTGGATTCCAGACAAACTGGCATTTTTGTTCTTTCACTTTTCCAAAGATAACAAAGGATTCCTCCCCAGAGCCTTTGCATTTATTCCTCTCTTTGCCTTGAATACTTTTCTGCAAGTCTTCTTACTCTTGGCCCCGTCTTTCTACTGAGGTCTCAGCTCAAATGTTGCCTCCTCAAAGAGGCCTTCCTGGCTACCCAATCTAAAAGAGTTTCCTCCTCTCCAAATTACTCTATCCCATTATCCAATTTAAATTTTTTAAGTGAAAAGGTATGCCTAGTATAATCTTACTGATTTAACAGTTTTCTTAGAAATTGTATATGTGCATCTATCTATGTCTTTGTAAAGAGGGACTCTCTTTTGTTCATCCCTGAATCACAGTGACAAGAGTCTTAACGGACATTTACTAGGGGCTTAGTCAACCCTAATGGAATAAATGGTTGCATCCCAATTCACTTTTCAGGTTCAATCAATCACTCCTAACTATAGGATTTTTTTTTTTTTTTTGCCTTTCCTTTTATATGTTAAGTCACCTTAAATTATTATTTTTGGAAGTTCTTGGTCTGTATTGATAAATGTGTGCTTTTCTGGAATTAAACAAGTATCCCTTATGAAGAGTTTCATGCTCTGGTCTTGAGTGGAATATAATATATCAATGTCTTAGAATTCTCACTGAGAACTCAAGGGGGGTAAATGTCAGAACTGCATTCTGTGTGAGATGTGATCTAGGAAGAGATATGGCAGCTGTAAGGGAATTGGGAGTTGAGGGAATGTGCCTTGGCTGAAAGTTTCTGTATCTTTCCACTGCGCTGATTTCTCTGTGCTGTAGAATTTCTCCCATTTGGCATCTTTTTCAGCCAAAACTATGTCATATGTTAAGATTACAAAGTGTGGTGAGAAGGTGGTGTGTGTCTTGGGAATAACTTCTACTTCTAACTTGGATTGAAAAAGTGCTGGCTGTTGATTTAAAAAATATTTTGGTAGTGGTGTTGGGCATCTATTCATTTCCTTGTTTGTGCTGTTGTTTTGTGTTTATTTTAAAAAAACACTTCTTTGATACTGTGTCTCTTTTAACATGTGTAATATGTTAACTAAAAGTAAAATGTGAACAATTTTCTCTTTCATTTTATGCTTATTTGCAAAGATGTTTATAATTACTTGGGAAAGCGCAGTAAAGCAAGAGATTTCTTTCATATGTTTTTATTTGATTTCTCCCTGGAATTAATCCAGATAATATTCCAAAATCTCTATTTTAGTAGAAAAAAACTTATTTAAGACAGATTTGCTGCAAAAGGTTAAAAAAATTTGTGTTTTAATCTACTATATTCTGTTATGTTAAATATGTGTGTTCAAAAAATAGCATCATCTTATGGGCAGATTACAATTTCAAAGTTTTAGCTAGCTGACATTTTATGAAAAAATTTCAGTCTATTTTCTCTAATGCCTAAATTGTTCAAAGGAAGAAGAGACATGAATTTATGCAGGTTCTCAGGAATATTATTAGGGCCTTTTCTGTTAATGATTTAATGATTATGTTCTCTTTATGAAGTTCTGAAATGGGAATGTGCTGAATAGGACTGCACCAACTCCTACTCTGATATTCAGAAAAGAAAGTACAGCAAGGCAAGCAATAGATGCTAGGCAGAATTGAGTTCAAAAGAAATAATATGTTTTCCATGATTACCAAAAAGTAATGTTTGTGTTTTATAGTTGCTCCTCTGCAGATGTGAGTATTCTAGTTTTAAAGAGAGAAAGTTTCCCCAAATGTCATTTGCTTTTGTGAAGTCTCTCTTGCAAAAATGCAACTTTCTGTCTGTATACTTTATGCAGACCATGTAGATTGTCAGCGTTATTTGAATTACAAAACAGTTCAGTTGGCTGGATCGTGTTTTTTCTTTCTGGAACATTTTCACTGGATGTAGGTAAAGGCCTCCAACTCATATTTATTTGCAGATACTTTTGTAGTGTTTAAGTGATTGACCTTGACCCATGAATTACAACTGGAATGTCTTCTCTAGCTGAAGGTGTTGTAGTACAAACTGTAAACCTGAAAGAGTAAATGAGAGAAATGTTGCAGATGGAGGTCAAAATTGCAGCCAGTTATTTATACAAATTTCTAGATCACCAGTTTTGGATAGTATGAGAAAGTGTCGTCAAATGACTCAGTCTCCTGACTGAGTGGTTAGATGTGATCCTGAATTGGCTTTGTCATGAGTGTCTTGACCTGGCCCTTTAATGTACACTAAACCCAAGTCATAATTATTGCCAGTGTGAAAAAGACAGGGAATTCATTCAACTCTAAGAATTGGGAAAGTTTAACCTGAAGAAGAGACGACATGGAAATTTGAGAACTGTCATTAAATTCTGGAAAGGCTGTAAGGTAGAAATGAAATGGGGCTTCCTGGAAATGACTCTAGAAGTCAGAACTAGGACAAAGAGAGGATTTTATAGGATTACAGCTCAAGACAGTCAAATTTAATCCAGTGGATAATAAGCCCTCAATTCCACATGAGGGTTTTCACATAAAGCAAACATATGTGAAGAAATTGATTGTAGAATTTATGAAATGCCACATTTTTTTTAAGACTTTGTACCTCTCTCAGGCACTGCCATTTACTGAACATTTGCTAAAGATAAAATATCTTTTTAGAAACTAGGAATAAAATACTGGCATATATTGTATGCTACTTAACCTTTAGATAATCAATTAAGGATCATAGAGGCTTAATATCTTGCCCATTTTTGGTAAAATTGGAATTCAAAGCATGAAAGAAAGGGCTGGTTGGCTTCAAGCTCGTTTTGTTTGTTTTTGTTGTTGCGTTTTCCTGTTTTGTCAAAATAAACTTGCCGATTTAGCAGTCTAATGAATTAGATTGCATTCTTCTTCCCACAGTTGCTGGAGAAATAAAAGGGAGACTGTGAATATAGTGGAAAGAACATTTTACTGAGAGTCAGAAAACCTGGCTTTTAGCTACACTTTTTCTGTTGACCCTTAGGAAACTTGTACAACTTCCTTCCTCCCCCAAGCCCACGCCTGAGCTACAGTGTTCCCATGAGAAAGTCACACTGGGTGACTTCTGTGCTGCCTGTCAGCTCACACTCTGAAACGCTGCAACCCCAGGCTCTGCTACCTAACTTCGGGAGATGTGGCTAGGGGATTGTGAAGTGTGTTGGCCCAGGGTTCGTTATTACTACTATCATCTCCCTAATATGACACATAAACACTTGGTTAATATCAGGAACAGTAAAGGGCTTGATAGAGGTATAATATTTTCCTAATAAAGATCAATAGAACATTCTGTATGGTGAAAATGGGCCAGCATCTCACAGGCTACCTGCATTCTGCCATCCTTCCTTCTAGTAGCAAAAAGTATTACTTAAAGGAGAGTAAAAAGATGCTGAGACCTGTCAGTTATCTGGAATAAAGCAGCAATCTGTGTTCTCATCATCTCCAGTCACCATTGGGCTCCTCATAGTCTTTTAGTGGTTAGAGACTCTGGATCTTTAATTTTAATCTGTTACTTCGGTTCTTAAAGGAGGGAAACTACCTGCATTTCCATGAAGGCATATAATAAGCTTCATACAAATCTTAATTTAACTAGAAATGGGATAAATGCAATGATAATTTATCTTAAACACATACATTTCTATTCTTTTATAATAGAAATAGTATAAAACTGATTTGGAATTGTCTCGTTCCATATTTCCAAGCAATTTCCTATCCCCTTACTCTCTCACAACTCTTTACTAGCAGGCCGTGAGTCTGGCTCCACTGTATTACTGGAGAATATTTTTAGGAAAAAAATGCAGTAACTATGCTGGTTTGAAACTATTATGGACCCCAGAAGAGCCATAATCTTTTAATTCAGTTTTGTTGGGTGGAACCTTTTGATTGAGTGTGTCCATGGAAATGCTTGGGTGACACCTTTGATTAAATTATTTCCATGGAAGTGTGGACCCTGCCCATTCAAGGTGGGTCTTGATTAGTTCACTGAACTACTTAAGAGAGCCCAAAAGCCAATACAGATGCTGAATGCTTGGAGACACTTAGAGATGCAGACTGAAGGATGTTTGGAGATGCTAAGCTAAGAGATGAAGCCCAGAGTTTGCCCTGGAGAAGCTAAGAGAGGACCCCCAGATGCTTAGAGAGAAATGTCCCAGGAGAACCAAGAGAGACAGAAGAGAAGCTAAGAGAGACAGAAGACCAGAGACATTTTGGAGAAAAGCCATTTTGAAACACAACCTAGGAGCAAAGGACAAGCAGATGCCAGCCACATGCCTTCCCAGCTGACAGAGGTTTCCTGATGTTATTGACCCTTCCTCAATGAAGGTATCCTCTTGTTGATGGACTCTTTTGTGGCCTTAGGACTCTAAACTTATAACCTATTAAATCCCCGTTATAAAAGCCAGTCCATTTCTGGTGTTTTGCATAACGGCAGCTCTAGCAAACCAGAGCAATAACCATGTCTAATAGTTCCATTTCAAATGAAAATATCTACTTGCCCTCAGTTTCAATGTTATAATTGATTAGCCATCTTTTCTACTCTGGTAACCTATGAAAAAGTTTTTTTTAGTTTATTACAATTTTTTATTTGAATGAAACCTTAATGTAAGGACCCACTAGTTTCTTGACTGTGGAGCTCAGGGGACAAATTTTCACCTATTTCTAAGAACAGTCAGCATGATGGAATCCCACTCACCCTTAAAAAGGAGCAGCAACTGTGCCAATGTAAAATAGGAACCATTCCTTTGAATTCAGGCCTAAAGGGGACTGAAAATGATGTGAAATACAGTGATTTTATCCATTGGGTTGTTCTGAAGAAAGATGCTATATTAATATTTAAAATCTTTCCTCATGAATGTATTAATCTCTTCCATTGGTGCATGTTTTAGTGTTTGTAATGTACTTTGATATTCTTTGATATCCTTGTGAGATAGATGACCGGAAGAGTTGTATTTTTTATTTTTTATTTTTACGAGGCAATAAAGTTCTTAGGATGTTCTGACCAAGCACAAAACAGAGTAAGCAAATAAAGCCAGCACTTGGGACAATGCCATCTGAGTCCTAACACTATACTCTTTCTGCTATCTATGCTGCAATTGCATGGACATTTTCAACAAACTTTGTGGACTGGATCAGTTAAAAAAATATGCTAATGTCCCCACAGGCCCGAAAGCAGTTAGAATTTTGTGATTCCTATTCATGTCTGTTAGAGTTGTTACACATCTGGGGATCCCACTCTAGATAGGTCTTCAACAAAATAAATAGCTTACTTTCCCCTCCCTCCAGTCCTCCACCTTTGTACTCAGACAGTAGGGGCCAGTTTAGAGAGCATTTAAAGTAGCTAATTACTGATGGCATTACTTGAAGCAATTTTGGTCTTTAATCAGTCAGATGTTGCCCTTTGAGGGCTGAATTATTATTGTTATTACTATTATTGTTATTATTTTGTGATTCTTAACTATGGAAAACACACTAGGTAAGAAAATGAAATAATTTTTTTATGTATTGATATATTTCAGGAGTTGAACTCCCCATGAATTTTTAAGTTCTGTTTACAGTCTTGCTTTCCACTTAGCAATTAAAAATTGTTCTTGAGGCTAAGAACAGCAGAGTGTCTCCCTGTCTCTGGAGGCATATAAAGCCATATAATGCAATTGGAGAAATTATTTAATTTAAGTTTTTACATTCTAACTGAGGGCAAACAATGGCCAGACCAGATGTTGAGTTACTGACCTAAGTCTGGGGCGGCCTTTCAGGATAGAAAATAGCTATTTCTCCATTTAACCCTTTGCAAGTCAAGCATGGAAACTTTTAAGCAAACTGTGACTAAAGAACTAGTTTGAGTTCTGTAATTGTGCTAAGCAGAAGCCAGCTGTGAGCTCTTAGAAGCCCTTATTTAAAAAATTTTGCTGAGTAGGTAACAAAGTTTTCTTCTCTTTACTCCCACCCTCTTTGCAAAAAATGCGCTCTTAATAAGCTTAAAGGAAACAGGGTATGAAAATAACAAATGAAGAACTTGTGCTGAAAACAGATTTTAGTGCTTACCTAAAGGTCACATGCTCCACCATAAACCTTTGGTTTATGACTATTACATAAGTAGTAGATGCTCAGTTAATATTTGTTGAATGGATAGCATGTAGGTCAGCTCAGTTTTTGCACACAGTATAAGAAATGTGTATCCAATCTATCTGCAGTTTCAGTAGCTTTCCACAGACAATAATTTAGTTTGTACTAAATCAGGGCCACTTTCTATGAGGTCAACACAGCCAAAAGCTCTGGATGACTCACAGCAAAACCATCACCACTTCTGGAAAACCGTGTGTTCATGATCATAAAGATGAAAGCATTGTGAAGGATATGAACTTTTTTGTCCATGCATCTGTTATCCTTAAATGTCTAGTCAGATCAGATCCCATGTCTTATAAAAAGACAGTTCACATTGTTGTTTGACTCTGAAGGAATGAACTGATTTTCCAAAGCTATTCTGCGGGTGGCAGATTCAGTGACCATTAGTTAACAATTTGTCTTACAAGCCTGAAGTAATCCCTATGTGCACACAACGTTCATGGACTAAATGAGCAACATAATAGTTTATAGATCCAGTAAAAACTATTTGAGTGTTCTGGCAGTGCTTTGCAAGCATGCCCAGGGCAAATCCTTCAAGTCTCCCTTGGAATCCATGCTGCCAGATGTGCAGTCATCCTGTAACTGGAGGTCTCTTTAGGTGGTCTCCTGCATGCCATTTGACAAAATATAAGACAAATTTCTGTTGTACCTGTTACTATGGGTGTTTTGATAGGCATGCAGAATTGTTACATGGGAAAAGGTTAAAAAGCTGAATACCCACTTGTGCCAGTTTGGATGTTGTTATGTCCCCCAAAATGCAATCTTGTGTGGGCAGATGTATTAGTGTTGATTAGATTGTAATTCTTTGATTGTTTCCATGGAGATGCAACCCACCCAACTGTAGGTGATAACTCTGATTAGATAATTTCCATGGAGGTGTGGCGCTGCCCATTCAGGGTGGGCCTTGATTAGTTTACTGGAGCACTGTATAAGCTCAGACAGAAGGAGCAAGCTTGCTACAGCCAAGAGGGACACTTTGAAGAATGCACAGGAGCTGAGAGAGGAGCTGCAACTTACAGAGACATTTTGGAGATGGCCTTTGAAAGCAGATTTTTCCTCCGGAGAAGCTAAGAGAGGACAAACGCCCCCAAGAGCAATTGAGAGTGACATTTTGGAGAGAAGCTGCAGCCTAGAGAGGAACATCCTGGGAGAAAGCCATTTTGAAACCAGAACTCCAGAGCAGACGTTAGCCACGTGCCTTCCCAGCTAACAGAGGTTTTCCAGATGCCAATGGCGATCCGTCAGTGGAGGTACCTGATGATGCATTACCTTGGACACTTTATGGCCTTAAGACTGTAACTGTGTAACCAACTGGACCCCCTTTTATAAAAGCCAATACATTTCTGGTGTTTTGCATAACAGCAGCATTAACAAACTGGAACACCACTTAAAAGGTATCTAATGCAACCATAGTCACTGTTCTCATTTCTCCATGGTCCAGTGAGGTTTTATTCTGTTCTTTATTCCTAGAGTGTAAATAATCATTCTAGCCCTGTCATATAAAGGAAATAAATACAGGGAACAAACAAGTTAAAGTATTCATTTATTTATTCCTTCCAACCAACATTTACTGAACTCCTACTAAGTGCTCTCGGCTGTGTGGAGAAATAAGAATGAGCAAATCCCATTTTCTATGGTTAACCAATTTACAAATCAGTAGGAAATCAAGTGAAATAGTCTCTTATATTCATTCCTCCTTCCTCTGAGTTCCCATGCCATTTTGGAAGTCTTTTTGTTGATTAATCATATCTTTCCTACTTTAGAATTTTATGTGTGTTTCTTTTATAATCCTTGGCAAGCTTTGAACTCCTGGAAGACAAAGATTATGTGGTCCTCACCTTTGTATCCCGAGTTTCCAGTATAGTTCTTGATATGTACTATGTGTTTAACAAACATTTTTTAAAAATTAATGAATTCATTATCTGGTAATTTTGCCACAAACAATCTATAAGACTTTGGCCTACTTAGTATATCTGAGGCCTATTTCCTCATCTGTAGGTGAGGATAATGAATGCTACATTTCATGAAGTTGTGATATCAGAACTAGATGTATTAAATTTTGAAAACCGTGAGATTTGCAGAATCACCCTATTAAAATTGAATAGGTGCTTTAATTTAACCTTGAGATGCAGTTTAACTAAGGCTGGCAATGATGTTTTAAGGATACAGAAGGGCCACACTATTAGTGGAGGGCTTGACCATCACATACCCCATAAAATTTTTCTTCCTTATAGTATTCAATTGTTAAAAAAATAATAATTATAAAAAAGGGTATAATGAAGCATACTAGATATAGTTTATTCTATAAAACTTTTAACCTCTGTCTGGTGCATAAAAAGTGAATTATTGTGGCATATGGTTCCATTCAGGGTATGATAAATGCTGTATGAACTTTGGGAAGGAAACTATAAGGTATGTTTCTGGCTTGTCTCAAGGAAGAAATAAATGGTCTATGCAGTCTTTTCCATCTCTGGTTCCAGTGATTAATGCGTCTTGGAGGAACAACTTTCTTTAAGTTACAATGCCAGTTCCTATCCTTATTTCAACCCTGGAGTATTAGATGGAATGTGAATTGAAAAAAAAAAAAATAGTCTTTTATTTTAGTTGGGTTTTTTTTTTTCATTCCAGCTTATTTTTTTAACATTTTTTTACTTCTGGGGTTAGTTCTTCTTCTTGTTCATAGTTAGGTTTTATCCGAGAGAGCACCGGTGGTGATTGAGATCATGCAAGTTTGGGTCTGGTGTTTGGAGGTGGAGTGGGTGCTCAGGTGGCTTCTGTACATCTCACCATGTTACTCCTTCAGAGCCTCCAGGAAGCTTAGGGTCTATCAGGATTCCATGTTTACACAGGGTCTTTACTTGCTGAGTCATTAGACACAGTGGACAAGCATTTCATAGAACAGCTTGAGTGGGGAATCAACTAATGTTTGCTCTAATTTGCTTTTGGATTTAAACCTATCTCAATACTGACTTCTAATAGTTTCCATCACAAGTGTGCATTAGCTGTTCTCAGTCTTGTTAGATCTTGGAAATCTTTGAGATCAATAAAGTATAAATTTAGCACAGCCTGCAAAGTGGCTTTGTTATAAAAATAAATGTCTCTAGTGATTTATAGTAATATTTTATGAACCCACATGCTAATACTTACACTGTTAAAGGAATGATCCATTGCTTATTTTTTAAAAAAAAACATGCACTCCACAAAAATTGAGAGCTTTCAATATATGACATAAAAGAAGATGCAAAAAAATTTAGTTAAATACTTATGAATTGATTTAATCAAAATGTCTTACTATAGAATCAATATTCATATTTCAAATTATTAATGTGTTAGTAATTTAAAATAACCTTAAAATCATGTTGATTAATAACTATATGAAGAAAGCAGTATTATGCAAGTAGAATGTTTAGGTGTGGGAGACTGAGGTATTGAGATTGAGGGAAGAGGATTGATGGAGAATAAGTATATCAATCCATTTGTTAAAATCTGTCACAGTATCTTTTAAAAATTTTTTTTCTATGTAGTCTATTCAGAGCATCAGTTCTTCCTTAGGTTCTATGTTCTTTTGATGTTTCTATCTTCATTTTTAATGCAGGAGCCTTGGGGGGTGGGGGTGGGGTGGGGGGGAGGAGTCTAGGAAGCCCTTAAAGTTATATGCAAAATTGTGTGAATATGAGCATCTTACTGGGAAGGAGTACAAACACTTGATTCTACAAGCAGTCCACAACCCAGTAATGTTAAGAATCATTAGTGCAGATTTTGACTTACAATTTGCTTCTCCTTTTAGGGAGGACAGTGTGCTTAGTGGAAGGATCCTAGAATTAGTGTAGACAGGCATAGATGAGAGTCTTTGACTCCCCCCCTTTCTAGTTGTGTGACCTCAGGGAAATTAATCAACCACAATGTCTTCCTGTCTAAAATGGGCTGGTATTCCCTGCCTTCCTGAGAGTCAAATGACATGGGCTATGTGACTGGCCAGAGTAAACCATAAAAGACATGCAAACATAGGGATCATTACTATTGTTCTAAGTAGTTTGTTATGTCTTCTGCCTCTGCCAATTCATCATGCTTTTGTTAGTTGAAGATTTTATTTCAATACCAAGAAAATATATCCTTCTATCTTGCCAGTGTTGCAAACTTAGTTTCTCAAAGAATGATTCTTCAGTTTGTAGATTTCCTGTGCCGTTTATTACGCTAACCTATGGATGCTCTCTCCTGGTTTGCACTTCTGCCAGAGCAATTTCAGAGGAAGGGGAGAGTATATATAACTCTGAGAACTGTGGGCTGAGCTCCATGCCCCTAGTTCTTGAATTAGTCTCTGAGAGTATATCATACACTATTGAGAGTTGCTTCAACTATTTCGTTAAGGAGGGATTTTTTTTAATAATTTATAACTTCAGTGCGCTGCCTAGAAGAACAAGGAATATACAGATAAGAAGAATAAGGAATATACAGATGTCCCAGATCTAATTTGTTATTTTTATTGTGTACATACAGCCATTATATTAAGCAATGAAGATGAAAAGATGAGAAAGCTAAGATCTCTTTTAGTTCAACTTTGTATTCACCCTAGTTGTAAATTCCAGTGGATCTTAATCTTTTCTCCTGCATGCTGACATTGGATAGTTGTGAAGCTTGCTTACCCAAAGGTTTAAAAAGGTTTATGAAATAAGGATTCTGAACAACTTTCTCATCCTCCATGGGCTAAAAATGAACACTCACTCATTCATTCAGTAAGAATTTATTGAGCCTTATTGAGAATTGGTCTCTGTTGTAGGAACGTAAGTAAGGACCCAAACCTCAAAAGCTCATTATTATTATATTTGCATGTGTAGAGGAATGGATGAGGAAATGTGCTTAAAGTTTTAAAAGATGCCATACTACAAGGTAGATACTGATTTCTCATAATAGAGGTACAAATCAAGGACTCTGGGAATTTAGGGGGTCATAAATAATATGGTGAATATATTAGTTAAGGTAAAATAAATTGCTGTAAAAAATAACCCATAATTTCACTGGTTAATAAAAGCTAATTCATGTAACCAGGCATCCTCACTCTTGTTGATCAGTCATTGATGAGGTCTTAGTTCTTTGCTTCCAGCCACTGAAAGTAAAGAAAGAGAATAAAACAGCAGTGAGGGTTGTTGTTAGCACGTCGGTTCTCAACCAGTGACTCTCACTGTTGAGTGCTGATGGAGGAGGATTTTATGGACTAGGCCTAGAAGGGGCAAATAATGCCTCTGCCTTCATTCCATTGGCCAGAAAACAGGCATATGCTCCAGGTGACTGCAAGGGATACTGGAAAATTTAGTCTGGTTGTATTCCCAGGGGGAAAAGGAAATGGGTCTTAATGGATACGCAGGAATTTCTTCCACAGAGAGTAGTTGGAAGAGAATTCAAGAGTTTATGGAAAACTTGCTAATTGAGAAAAGTCATGAAGGGTTTGCTGATATCTAGTGATTTGATCACAGCACTGTATCAGTAATAAAGAGAATTGAAATAGAATAAAATCATCAATGGTTAGGATTTGGAGAAGTGGAAATGAGGGAGGAAAGTATTCTAAAAGAGAGACAAAGAAATGAAGTGGAAGTGGGAATGCTTAAAGCAAATTTATGACCAGAAATTAGTTTCAATTGCTTGCATATAGATAAATATTGAAAAGAGGAAAGGGAGATTGAGGCTAGAGCTTGGAGTGACTTAAGAATGGCAGAATCTAGTTCATCCTACTTAAACAAACATATTTGACGTTTCTTCCTGTTAATTATCAGCTGTCTTTAGGATGGCTAGAAGAAATGCTGATTATGAATCCAATCCACATCTACTCCTGGCCATTACCTCCAACCAAGCCCCTTCATGTTTGACCATATGTTTAGATTGTGAAGCAATTTGATAAAGAAATTATTTGTCTACACCTGAGATAGGCAAACTTTTCTCTGGAAAGAACCAGATAGTAAATATTTTAGTCTTATAAGCCATATAGTCTTGGTTGCAACTACTCAACTCTGCATTTGTAGCATTGAAATAGCCTTTGACAGTGAGTAACTGAGTGAATGTGGCTGCATTCTAATAAAATTTTCTTTATGGACACTGAAATTTGAGTTTCATATAATTTTCACATGCCATGAGATACTATTCTTCTTTCATTTGTTCCAACCATTTTAAAATGCAAAAAAATATTCTTAACTCGCTGGCCTTACCAAAACAGTTTATTGACTGGACTGGCCCTCAGGCTATAGTTTGCCACCCCCTGACCTAGACGTCTGTGTACTGGATTTGGGGCAGTTTAAGCTTAGGAGCCAGAGAGCCAGCTATAATCACATTGTCAGATCTGAGCCACTCCCTTTTTACATTTCTGTCCCTCTCTTTCTTGTGTGAGCCTAGCAGATGCCATTATGTCCCAGAGATGAGGATTGGAAGGAAAAACTGAAGAAAAACAAAGTCAGCAGATAAACCCCAAGCTTGATCTTACACACTATTCAGCTGGGCTCTGACCAGGATCACACAGTTAATGTCAGGGACAAATTTTGAATCCATTTTTTTTTTTTTTTTTTTTTTTTTTTTTTTTAAATTTCCATTGACATGCTTAATTAACATTACATCCTGTATCCTGTATCCAGTAAAAATGGAAGCAGCTTGGAAAAGTGCCTTTCTTCTGTTACTGTAATAAACTCTCAGTTCATTGATATACTCAGCATTGTGTGACTAGGAGAATGATGTTGTTATTATAGGGACTGGTGCAATAACAAGTCCCAGGGTCACTAGCTTTATTTATATTTGTGACTTCTATTATATTTAAATGTTGACTGATTTTTCCCTGGAACTCTTTTTTCACAGCCCAGTAAGTCCTTACACCTTTACCTAAGTAAATAAAATTTTGTTGTACAAATGTCACTAGAACCACTATCTTTAATCCTGATAGAAGTTCACCAAAGTCTCCACCTGAGAATCATTCATTAATTAGACATAATAGTCACAAAAACCACCCAAAGTTTTATTTTATAAGCAGGAGCAGTTTTAAATGAGCCCTGCTAGGAGAATTTCATCTATGGAATGTTTCTAGAATTAATTAATCCTTATAATAAGATTTCTGAGGCTTTGCAGATTTTTCTGAGGCTTTGCAGATTTAAGTTAGTGTAGAGTGAAGGGTTAAAAGGAACATGGGTGGGAGGCAGGAATAGAATCAAAAGGTGCAGGGCAGTGGTTGTGCCACCTTGTCCCACAGCGAGAACTCAACCTAGATTTGATCTTTGGGAGACTACTATCTGTACGTGGTTGGCTCAGCCCTGGGATGGTGTGAAACTGATGGAGATAGATGCAGTCTGTCCTGAGAACATTTCCTCATCTACTCAGTGAGGTATTCAAGAGTTGAGGTGATCCTCTCAGTCTAGGCCATGTACAGAGTTTGTTTGAACTTGGAGCTCTCTTGCCCACTATTGCCTTTTCTGAACCAAGGGTAATTACCTCTTTTTAGGTGAAAAATACTTGGAGACCATGGTGGTTTGAAGCTATGTGTACCCCACAAAAACATGTTCTTAAATCTAATCTATTCCTATGGGTGGGGAACCATTTAAGTAGGCTCTTGTAATGAGGCTACTTATGTTAGGTTGTGACCCACCTCATTCAGGATGGGTCTTAATCCTCTTACTGGAGTCCTTTATAAAGGGAATGGGGATAGAGAGAGAGAGAGAGAGAGAGAGAGAGAGAGAGAGAGAGAGACCTACAGAAGCAAGATGCTGAAAGCAATGAAACCCATAAAAGAAGGGGAGAGACCAACAGACATCACCATGTGCCATGCCATGTGGCAGAGGAGCCAAGAATTGCCAGCAGTCAGGCATCGGGAAGAAAGCATTGCCTTGGTGATGCCTTGATTTGGACATTTTCATGGCCTCAAACTGTAAGCTAATAAATTCCCATTGCTTAGCCAATGCATTTCATAGTATCTGCTTTAAACAGTCTAGGAAACTAAAACAGACAATGTTTCTGTTGCTAGTCCACAAGATTAAGTGCCCCCAAGAAATTGTTTAGCTAGGCGGCAACCATGAGTGCACCATCAATTGCATATATGGCTTCTACAACAGAAACAAGAATGTCCCATCAATCTGTGGAAAACCTTTACTGACTGCTCCAAGTGCCTGCTTACAATCACTGTTCTGGACAGACAGATCTTGATTGCCTTGGTAGTCTATCCCTGTAGCTCCAGTTCACGGCAGCAAACACAGCTTATCAGGCAGTCGTGCAGGGCTAGGACTCTTGTTCTCCTCCCAAATGCCTTCTTCAGGTCCAAGGCCAAAGTAGCTGCCACTTTCCTGCAAATGTGACCAGAATCTTTTCTGCTGTAAATATCACATTCTTTGGTAAACTGTTAACATTTTTCTCCATCCTCACTAACTATAGTACCAGTTTTGAGAATTTGGAAGCCTTGATAAGCAAGGATGAAATTCTTATATGTTCATCATTTCAGATCCTCAAACATGTTAGCAAATGCAAAGGGAGAATGGGTAGTTTAGTGACTTGAATTCTAGGAGATAATGAATTAGGTAATCTGAATTTTGCTAAATCCAAGATGTGGCAACTCCTGTGTTTTCCTCTCCCTTTGAAATGTCCAGCTCAGGGTAGATGACTATATAGAAAGTATGGTGTCAGAGCAGGCACCCAATAAAGAACCCACAGGCACTGCCATTTATAGAAAACATCAAGCATTTGGGGCCTTTTAAAAAATGAATCAATTTAAGTATCTGATACACCATTGTGCTGCTTGGTCTATACCATAGTAGAGCAGGGAGGATCACTGCTCAGGGGCAGGACAGGGGCCGCTTAATATTAGAGAACGACATAAGTGGGAAAGACTTAGTGGCGGTAACTAGAATTTTCAGAAGAAAGTTTCATTCCAAATGAGGAAAATGGGAAGCCAAATAATGGGGAAGTAGTGGAGGCAATGATTGCAGTAGAATAAAATAGTTGGTAGGAAGTACTTATCCAACTGGCACATAGTTTCCAGGGACTCCTCACAATTTAAAGTAACCAATAACGTTTGGGCACATATCCTGTTTGTACCTCTAGTTCCCTGCTCCACCCCCTCCAATTCCCCCTTTTAATTCACAGAACATGTTAAGGAAAAAAACAGAGTCCAATAACACATTTCCAATGTGAGACCTGACTTTGCTTCAAATAACATGATTCCCCCCAAGCACAATATTTGGTTCTCAGTCTTTTGCCTTTGGCTAAAATTGGAATAATTTTGAGTTATCAATAGTGCAATACTCTAATCCTACTGTCTTTTAGTGTAAATTAAGGAAAATGGCATGAAAAATGGTAATAGGATCAACAAAAAAGGTAAGTAAAAGGGAAATTCATACGATCATTGATGAATAAGAGGGAGTTGCTGCATAGATTATAGCTGGTGGATTAAAAGGGAATGACATCAGCAACTAAAAGACAAACAACCCAGTTAAAAAGTGAGCAGACAACCTAAATGAAGGAAGAAGATATACAGATAGTCAATGAGCACATGAAAAAATGTTCAGCATCATTAGTCATTAGGGGCATGCAAATGAAAGCCACAATGAGAGTCCATTTCTCACCCAGTAGTATGGCTACTAATTAAAAAATGGAAAACAAGTGTTAGATGGGATGTGGAGAAACAGAAACACTCGTATATGGTGGGAATGTAAGATGGTGCAGTTCTCTGGAACAGAGTTTGGCAGTTCCCCAGAAAGCTAAGTGTAGAATTACCATATGAATTTGCAAACCCACTTCTAGATATATACTCCAAAGAATTGAAAGAAGAGACTCAAACAGATATTTGCACACTGATGTCTATAGCAACATTAGTCACAGTTGCCAAAAGGTGGAAGCAACTCAAGTGTCCAGCAACAGATGAATGGATAAACAAAATGTGGTATATTCACACAATGGAATGTAATTCAGCTGTAAAAAGGGTTGAAATTCTGACACGTGACAACATAGATGATCCTTGAAGACATCAAGTTGAGTGAAATAAGCCAGACACAAAAGGACAAATTGTTTGCTCTCACTTATGTGAAATAATTAGAATAAGTAAATTCATAGAGTCAGAAACTAGAATACAAGTTACCAGTGGCCAGGGTGGGGGTGGGGAATGGGAGTTAATTCTTAATTGGCACAGAGTTTTTGTTTGGGGAAATGTTTTGGTAATGGATGGTGATGATGGTGACACAACATTGTGAATGTAATTAACAACACCGAATTGTATATTTAAAATGGTTAAAATGGAAAATTTTAGATTGTGTATATGCTACCAGAATAAAAAAGAAATATAACTGTACAAGACAAAGAGTGAACTTTAGTGTAAACTATGGACTATAGTTAATAGTATAATTATAATATTGTTTCACCAATTGTAACAAAATTATCACACTAATGCAAAACGTTAATAATTGGGAAAACTACAGGTATGTGGGGGGAGTATATGGGAACTCTGTACTTACTGCATGATCTGTCTGTAAACCTATTACTGCTCTAATAAAAATAAAAAATAAAAAAAAAAGTAAATGACAAAGAGGATCTCCCAAGTAATTAAATAAGGAGTTCGAAACGATACAAACATTGTATAGCCTTTTGAGTTTGGCTTCTGTGATGGTTTGAAGCTGTATGTACCCTAGAAAAGTATATTCTTAAAAGTTAATCCATTCCTGGAGGTGCGGACCCAACATAAGTAGGATTTTTGGGTGAGTAGGATCTTCAGTTAAGATGTGTCCCACCTTATTCAGGGTGTGTCTTAATCCTCTTACTGGAGTCCTTTATAAGAGAATGAAATTCAGACTGAGAGAAAGCCATGGATGCAAGAAGTTGAAGGCAACGAAACCCAGAAGAGAAGGGAGAGACCAGCAGACACTGCCATGTGCTTTGCCACATGGCAGAGGAGCCAAAATCTCTGGCAGCCAGCCTTTGGGAAGAAAGCATTACATTGATGAATACTTTGATTTGGACATTTGCGTGGACTCAGAACTATATGCTTGTAAGCTAATAAATTCTCATTACTGAAATTCTCATTACTAGGACATCTTCTTTCAGTTTTCAAATATTTTATATGGGGTGATTTCTCCGTATTTATCATTTGCATCTGGAACTGTGCTATCCTGTAGAAACTGCTGAATTCTCATGTTTATTGTGAAACCTGATGCTTGAATTCCAGTGAGGAAAATCATTGTTCAAATTCTGCTACCTAAAGGATGTAGCCTAATATTCCTATTAAAAATGCGAGTGTAGTGTCACTTTCTTTAAGTATCTCCGTCATTACTAAGTCTCACTTTTGGTTGATTTTATGTGTAATAATTATTCATATGTGATTGAGGATCTCAACTGTCTCTGTATCCAGCCCTCTGGGCAATATTATTTATGAAATTGATCTATGCAAAATTTTTAGATGCTTTTACATCATGCTAAGTCTTATCTTGCCACTTGATAGAGAACCACATTAAATCTTTTTAAAGCAGTTCAGTTTGAATATTTGTTATATCAAGTATTTTGCAAAATGAGCTTGCATATGTAGGAGACCCATGTTGGGAAAGACAATATCTATCCAAAAGCAGAAGATAGATCTTCATAGTTGCAAAGGAACCATTCTATGCAAATTTCTGTCTGTTGAATGTTTGTTAAAGAACAAAACTTTTGAAAGAGTGAGAACCATCTTGAATGATAGAAAATAGAATATGAAAATCACACCCTTCTGGTTGGGGAAAAAGAAAACACATGGGATTTCAGGCTGGATGGGCCTTCTTGTTCTTAGCTTAAACCATGGGAATTAAAAAGCAGGTGCAAGTAACTTAAGGATAGTCTTTCTTCCTTAGGAACTTCTAGAGCCAAATGTAGAGGATGAGCGGCATCCAAATGGCATGATCTGGAGGCGGGGGAAGAATGGTTTGCAGATGAAAATTGAAATGTCACTGACAGAACAATACAGAATGTATATTAGGCAGATAAAGTAATAGACTTGTACTAAAAGCCCCATATCAACTAGTGAAAGAAAGAATTTAAGGTTTTCTCTTCCCAGTCAAAAATGGCAAAAATGTTTTTACAAGACAGACAATATACTGTCAAAGATTATGAGAAAAGTACCAAATTGGACTAGAAATTTATTTTCTTTAGCAAATTCCTTTGCATGCCTTTGTAATCTTTAATACTGCTTTTTAATAAAGATTTGTATCTTGTTAGTTTTGATTGATAAAAGGAAGGCTCACGATGTCGTTAGCTCAGTTAAATCAAACATGCAAAGAAATCAAAACTTAATACTCAGTCTTGATGACTAAGGCAGCTTCTGTCACCTGGTGACAATTTAATTTAATTGTAGATACTGTTTCTAGGAGGAAAAAAGAAATTCTAATCTTGCAAACCCAAAGACCCAAATGTACCATTTAAATGTTAATGTTACGGTAGTCTTTTCTCATGGCTTCTGGGCCAGTGTCCAAAGTTTACTTCTTTATGTGAGCCTGCCTGCCTCCCTCCCTCCCTCCTTCCCTCCCTTCCTTCCATCCTCTTTACCTCCTTTCTTTTTTTCCTTCCTTTGGGCACCTCTTCCCTCCTACTCCTTCTCCTTTTCTCCTTTTTTAGTGGTGTTACCAAAACTTTAATATCTTATTTTTACTCTGAATTTCTAGAGACCAAATCACAGAAATTGTGTGATTGAAATCTTCATATGGTGGTTTAGGGCAAGGAATTCAGAATCTCCTCAGAATCTTAAGGCAGTCTGTAAAGTAAATTAGACATTGAGCAGATGAATCAGCATTTTGATACCACATCTGCAGAAATATGTTGACTTGAAAGAATTATTTTATCCTTGAAAATGAATAATGTAGACAAGGCGGTGCTACTAGAAACATTTCTGGAATTTTAGAAATAACAAATAATTCATAAAAATTCCTTTTCAGAGTAGAATATGGGAAGGAGAACATCACCCATCACTTTGCACATACTTACCCAGGACAATAGTTAATATTTTTGATCTGTTCAATTAAATGCATTCCATCTGATGTGCTCTTCTTGACTCACAAAGAGGATGATGCTGTTGGTGGAAGTCTCATGTTTTTTCTAGAAAACTAGCAGTTTGCTTTAGTACTTCTTTGGTTTTAAAAATTAATGTTTGTCTTTATACCTTGAACTATTGTAAAATGTCTCTCCCAACATTTTGCAATATCTTCTTCCTCCTCCTTTTAAAAAAAGTTTATTGGTGTTTTTTAATTATATAAATAATATTGACCCTTTGTTAAAAAAAATTTTTGAGATAAAAAGCAGCCCATACCATCAGAAAATCACTTTTCATAATTTTTATGATAGTTTACTTTCATTCCTGTTTCCGAGACATTCATGCATAGTTTGTTTGTAAATTCACTGATTCTTAGTGTCATTGAGCTACTGTGCTGTTATTTTTTTTAAGAAAATCTTTGTAGTTTATTTATATTGATAAATATACAAAAATTTTATTATGCTTTCATTTTCCCCTTTGGTCACATGGTAATTTAATTTTTTTAATATTTTCTTGTCTTGAAAAAATATTAGACTTACAGAAATCCTGCAAAAAATAGTACAGAGTTCCTGTACACCCTTCATCCAGTTTCCGTAATGTTAACAACTTACACAGCCTTGATAGAATGATGAAAAGCAGGAAATTAACATTGGTAAAATGCTATTAAGTAAAACTACGTGATTCAAATTTCAACTGTTTTTCCATCAGTGTCCTTTCTTTATTTCAGAATCCAATCAAGTATCTAATATTGCATTCAGTTGTGTCCTCTTACCTCCTCCAGTTTAGAACAATTCCACAGTCTTTCCTTTTTCTTTCATGACCTTGGCAATTTTGATATGTATTAGTTAGTTATTTGTAGTTAAACTTTTAAAATGTGTTTGTCACAAATCACAGCTGAATTTTTAAATGTTTGTTAGTAATCTTCATTTATTCCTTTGTGAATTGTCTGTGTCTATTCCAGTTTTAGTGATTTCTCTTAAAAGTTAGAAAAGCTCTTTGTTTATTAAGATGTTAACATAGTTGTATTTGTTGAAAAATATTTTTACCAACCTTATTATTTCATTTGATATATGTAAAGTTTTTGTTGCTGTTGTTTGTTTTGTTTTTTCATTTTCTCTTTAGTTTTTCTATGGTGATGTTGATTGACTTTTTCCTTGTGATTCTTCTACCACTTTAAACATAAGATCTCTCCCATGTAGAGATTAGAAATAGTCACATATATTTTATTCTAGTTGTTTTATACTTTGATTATTTTATGGCATTTAATCTTTTAATTCATTTGTAGTGTATTTTATTTGAGATGTCTTCTATCACTTCTAAGCTTAGGAAATACATCTTTATCCAAGAATTAGAAATATCTGCTTGTCTTTTATTCTAGTTTTTAAAAAATATATAATTTGAAAAGCACTTAAACACACACAACTCTTTAATAATCTAGTTTTTTTTAACTCACTTTTATTGAGATATATTCACATACCATACAATCATCCATGGTGTACAATCAGCTGTTCACAGTACCATCTTATAGTTGTGCATTCATCACCTCAATCTATTTTTGAACATTTTCCTTACACCAGAAAGTATTAGAATTAGAATAAAAAATAAAAACAAAAAAAGAACACCCAAACCCCCTCCCATCTCACCCTATTTTCCCCATTTTCTACTCATCCATCCATACAATGGATAAAGGGAGTGTGATCCACAAAGTTTTCACAGTCACACTGTCACCCCTTGTAAGCTACATTGTTAAACAATCATCTTCAAGAGTCAAGGCTACTGGATTGGAGTTTGGTGGTTTCAGGTATTTACTTCTAGCTATTCCAATACATTAAAACCTAAAAAGTGTTATCTATATGGTGCATAAGAATGTCTAACAGAGTGACCTCTCGACTCCATTTGAAATCTCTCAGCCACTGAAGCTTTATTTCGTTTCATTTTGCATCCCCCTTTTGGTCAAGATGTTCTCAATCCCACGATGCCTGGTCCAGATTCATCCCTGGGAGTCATATCCTGCATTGCCAGGGAGATTTACACCCCTGGAAGTCAGATCCCATGTAGGGGGGAGGGCGGTGAGTTCACCCACAAAGGTGGCTTAGTTAGAGAGAGAGAGAGGGCCACATCTGAGCAACACAGAGGCACTCGGGGAGACTCTTAGGCACAATTATGAGCAGGTTTAGCCTATAGTTTTTTTTTTATTGTTTTTTTTAATAAGAAATTTTATTTTGAGATAAATTCAAACTTACAGGAACAGTTGCAAAAACAGTACAAACCCCATGCATAGAACTCCAGCATACCCCAACCCCCCTCCCCCGATACCCTGATCCACCACCTTTAACATCCTGTCACACCACCATTTCTTTCTTTCTTTCCCTCCATTCCTCCCTCCCTCCCTCTCCCTCCCTATCATCCATCATCTGTTGCTCTGTCTTCTGAACATATGAGAGCAAGCTGCACACGTTCTTGAAAAAACAATATAATTCACATATACATTTCCCATGAACTAGAACATGCTTTTATGCAATCCCATTAAATGCAGCTAAGAAGTTCAAGAAATTCAACCTTCATACAAAGCTTACATTCTATATTTCCTTTTTTTTTTTTTTCTTTATATCCCATCTGTGTCCCTTTGAGCCTCCTCTCCTCCATCCTCAGATCCTATCTAGGATCATCCTTGGCATTCAATTGTCATCTATTTAGACTGTCTTTTTTGTTTTTTCAATTGTGGAAACATATATACAGCCTAAATCTTCCCATTCCACCCCCTCCCTAGCATTTCATTAGTGGGATTAATCACATTTAGAATGTTGCAATGCTATCACCTTCCCATCATCCCTTTCTAGAAATTTCCCTTCACCTCAAACAGAAACCCTACGCTCATTTCTTAACTCCCCATTGCCCCTTCCCCCACTTCTCGGAACCCCTACTCTACTTTTCATCTCTATGGTCATCTTCTCTGATAATTTCTTTGTGTTTACCATGGGGCTTAAATTTAACATTTTAAATCTATAACAATCTTGTTTTTCTTTGATACCAACTTAACGTCAATATGACACATAAACTATGTTCCTATACTCCCTCATTCCCCCAGTTTTCTGTGGTTTTTGTCAAAAATTACATATTTTACATTGAGTGCAAAACCACTGATTTATCATTACAGTTTATGTGTTTTAGATCCTGTAAAGTAAATAGCGGAGTTACAAATCAAAAATACAGTAGTGTTGGTATTTCTTTTTACCATGTGATCTTTAGTGGTACCTTTTATTTCTTCATGTAGTTTCAGTCAGTTGTTTAGTGTCCCTTCCTTTCAGCCTCTCAACTCTCTTTAGCATTTCTTATAGGACTGATCTACTGGTGGTGAAGTCCCTCAGCTTTTTTCTCTGTCGGTAGGGCTCCTTTTAGTATCCGAATTAGGGCAGGTCTTTTATTAGCAAAATCTCTCAGCATTTGTGTGTCTGTGAAAAATTTAAGGTCTCCCTCAAATTTGAAGGAGAGTTTTGCTGGATAAAGTATTCTTGGTTGGAAATTTTTCTCTCTCAGAGTTTTAAATATGTCGTGCCACTGCCTTCTCACCTCCATGGTGGCCATTGAGTAGTCACTACTTAGTCTTATGTTGTTTCCTTTGTATGTGGTGAATTGCTTTTCTCTTGTTGCTTTCAGAACTTGCTCCTTTTTTTCAGTATTTGGCAGTCTGCTCAGAATATGTCTTGGAGTGAGTTTATTTGGATTTATTGTATTTGGAGTTCGCTGGGCATTTATGCTTTGTGTATTTATATTGTGTAGAAGGTTTGGGAAGTTTTCCCCAACAATTTCTTTGAATACTCTTCCTAGACCTTTACGTTTCTCTTCCCCTTCTGGGACACCAATGAATCTTAAATTTGGGTGTTTTATTTTATCTATCATATCCCTGAGATCCATTTGGATTTTTTCAATTTATTTCCCCATTGTTTCTTTTGTTCTTTCATTTTCTGTTCTGTGGTCCTCTAGGACACTGAGTCATTGTTCAGCTTCCTCTAATCTTGTATTATGAGTATCCAGAGTCTTTTTAATTTGGCCAACAGTTTCTTTTATTTCCATAAGCTCTTCTACTTTTTAATTTACTCTTGCAATTTCTTCTTTATGCTCTTCTAGGGTCTTCTTGATGTCCTTTATATCCTGTGCCATGCTCTTCTTCATGTCCTTTATATCCTGTGCCATGCTCTTGTTGCCTGTCTGTAATTCTTTGATTAATTGTGCCAAGTACTGTGTGTCTTCTGATCTTTTGATTTGGGTGTTTTGGTTTGAGTTCTCCATATCATCTGGTTTTATCATATGCTTTAAGATTTTCTGTTGTCTTTGGCCTCTTAGCATTTGCTTTACTTGATCCCTAATTTGACAGAACTGCAGCTTGGTGGCGTACACTTTCTCTAACTAACCAGCAGATGGCGTCCATGAGTCACCTATTCCCCTCAAGTCAGTTCTCCCCTACCTTGTCTTTGTGGTGTGTGGGGGTCTGATTCTTGTGGGGTCCAATTGGTGCACCAAGTTTGGGTGTGTTGCTGGTGCTGTCCGCCCTGAATGTGGGGCATGTGTCTGGGTGGTTAGGCAGGCAGGGCAGCTTTAATAATCAAACCTCCCAGGTGTTTCCGGAGATTTAAGGCTGTTGCAGGAGCCTAAGCCTTCATTTCAGTCTTTCCACCAATTGTCTCTGCCACTAATCCACAAGTCCTTGGTATTCGTGTAGGGTCCCTGGGATTTCCAAGCGGTTCCCCCTTCCCAGCTGTGCTCTTCCAGGACCTCTGCTGAGGGAGGGCTGCACCACATCACAAGTGTGTGCCAGCTTCCAGGGTAGCCCTGGGTCGCTGGGCCATTCAGGGGCACTCCCAGCCTGCTTCAAAGATTGGTGAATGGGACGCATTAACTTCCCCCTTTTCACACAGCTCCGCCCTCCCAGCTCCGGGACAATCAGCCGTGGGTGTATTAAAGGCCACTGTCCACAGCTGATATTGTGGCGTGTGTGCCGTGCTGCAGGGAAGATTCCCCGTCACACTGGGTTTCTTGGTGTGGCTCTGGGCTGTGGGTCTGGCCCGAGCAGGAGCGTCCCCTGCCTGCTGGGGAGATGGCTGCAAGGAATGCGTTTTTTTTTTTCTCCTTTTGGCCCCCCTCTGCTCCTCTTGTCTCGAGATAATCAACAGTGGATGTGGGAAGGGGTATCCTCCATGCCAGACACCGAGGCGTTAGCCCAGCCCGCTCCTGCCATGCTTCACTGCGCGGCTCTCCCCGTGGTATCTGCAGCCGCTCCTGGGCTCTTTTTTTAAAGAACTCGTCCATCTCCAAACGCCAGCCCACCCTTCCCCCACACCACAGCGCGGCCACGGGATTTTCAGCCAGCTCACTCACTTGTTTCAGAATGCAGGCTCCTGGTTTCACCAAATGCAAGTTCCCTGTGGATTTAGCAGACCTTGTTCAGCTGCTGCATCACTGGCAGTGGTGTTCTGGGTCACTTTCTGGTTTTTATCTAGTATTTTTCACGGAGGTGTTTTTTTGCCCTGTCTCACCTAACTTAGGTTCTCACCTATAGTTTGTTTTTGAGTGTGATGTTAGGCAAAGATCAAAGTGATATTTTCCAAGTAATTAACCAAATTTTCTAGCATCATTTATTGATTTCATGTACATTTCTTATTGATTGATATTGTCTCATTTTTCATATATTAAGATGATTTATGTACAATCTGGTTATGGACTATCTAGAGTGTTCCATTATTTTCTGTGAAATTTCTGTCACTAATAGACTATTTTAATTATTGTGGCTTTGATATGGCAAGTTCACCCTCATAATTTCTTTCTATTTTCAAAATGTTATCTCTTTTGCTTTTTATTTTCCCATATGGACATCAGAATCATTTGGACTAGTTCCAAGAGGGCATTGTTGTTTTCCCAATTAAAGTCTTCTTTTATATCTCTTGGTAAAATTTTATAGTTTTCTTCATGTAGGTATGACATATTTCTTGTAACAGTCATTGTTTCAAAGTTTTATTTACTGAATCTGTAGCTATCTTTTCCATTTATATTTTAAAATTATTAAAGGAATTTAGGAGAATTAGACATTTTTATAAAATTATCTGTTTTTGTGTAGCTAAATAACTAAACTGGTTTAGTTAAGCTGGTTTTCTTGGTTTCTTCAAGCAATGATAAATTTATCTCCTCCTTTTGTATGACCAGAATTTCCAGAATAGGGTTAAAAAACTTTGGGGATAAAGATTTTGTTAATATTTTGTCATTAAGTATGATTTGAAGGTTGAATTTTATACTTGTACTCTTTATATCTCTACTGTTGTTTTTAGCACACACAAATTATATAAAATGCAAGGTATAGGTCAGATACTTGAATGACAAAAAGGGAAAAAAAGGAAAGTCATCAATTTCCTACTGCCTATTTGCATTTCCAGAGGAATCATTTGTGAGGGATGGACCACAAATTGACATGTGAATATACATTCCTCACCATATGAAATTGTCAAGTTGGGGGTATTTAAGAGTAGATGTGGATAACAGGATGCATTTTTTAAAAAGCATTGGCTTGCTCTGATTTCTTAAGACTTCTTTGTAATCATTAACAGGAGACTAAGATTGAATGAGTGGTCTGTCTCTGGTATAAGGGTTTCATGGTGAGTTGAATCAGTGGTCTCAGCTTCTGGGACAGCCAGCTTCTATTTAGACATAGAAAGATTTCTGTTAAATCAGATATCACACATGAGGTGCTGGCAAGATGCCAAGCTCACAATAGACAATAAATATTAGCTGCTTCCACTCCAGCCCTGAGAAGATAATCAGATATTTACTTAAGCTCAGGCTAGCACTGTAGAAGTTGACAGCAGCCTAAAAGAATTCAAAAAGGCCTATAAATATCTTTGTGAGTCAGTGGTAATTTCTGGCTTTCTAACTCCATCTTGGATTCCTGGAAATTTCTCCATTTCTGCCCTCTCTCCCCTTTCCCTAAATGGGCTTGGGGCTGGCCCAGGCACATTTTCCTTTTTTTGGCCCATCAGCAGAGATACATTTGGGCTTTTAAGGAAAACACTTTGTGAGAACACTAAAAGAAAACCTAAGCAATGATAAAGGTAGTAAAATCACAATAGATTACAGGTCTCCATTCTAAGAACTGCAGAGTTTCAATTAATTCTGGCCACATTATTTGGGTGCCAAGCCCTAGACAAGGTACTATGGGAAGTTAATGCCATGGCACCTGGGGTCAAAAAGACCATTGGTCTGAGCTTGGGGTGTGGTCCTGACCTGACTGCACCACTGTGGGAGCAGCTCAGCATGGAAACTTCGGCAATAAGGATCCCCCTCCAAGTGTATCAGTCAAGAAGAAGAAATGGAGGATTTCTGGTCTCCAGAGCTTACCTGGGACAGCTCTGCAAATACATGTTTCCCTGTTCTTCCAATCCTGATTTTTCTTTAGGCCTCTGAACCTGACTTGGCACCCTTTGCCAGAGTAGTGTTCAAGGTAAGCACAAATCACTTGTGTTTTCTTTTGGGTATCCTGGGAAAGAAGGAAGCCTAAGAGTCATTACCTAGTTAAGAACGGCTTTCATATTCTTCTTGCAAATGTAGTAATTATCCCTTCAAGGGTGAGGGTAACATTTATTTACTTGGATCTCAGATCATGGAAATTGGGATTGAGTGGAAGTAGAGGGAACTCGGTAGAAAGGCTAAGAAGCCACTTCAAATGAAAGGCCAAGGAATAGAGGGCTGTGAGGCACAGGGTACACCATGCACAGAGAAAGCCTCAGAAGCCTGGGTCTTAGAAGTGTATTCCAGTGATGGCCAAGGGAAGGGTCAGGTGCTCAGAGCCAGTGCAGGGACTTCTATTTGCAAAATGCTTGTACCAGCATCAGTTGGAAACAACAATGGAGTGAAGCCCTGACAAAGTATGATGAAAGGAAATTCATAGTATTTGAATGAAGCATTCATTTAAGACTCACTAAATATGAACAGTAGTTATTGAGAGATGTTTGATTTTATTTTAGTGAAACTAAAACAAAACTTTTTACCAGCACTAATTTCAGGCTAACAAATGACCTCCTTCCCCATAACCTTATGTTTCATTATAAGGTCAGAATTTCTCAGAGTGAATTCTTTATTCCAAGGCTTTTAGGTGCCCAACCACCCTCCCTCACTATGGTTGAAGAGGGAATATTGTATTTTACATAAGGGTAGAATTAGCTAGCTGCTTGTTGCTCCTATAGAATGAACACAGATGTATAATCCCAAAAGACACCTTAATATTATCGCTACTTCATATTTAGATATTATTAGTTTAGTTGCTTATCTCTCCAGAGCTAAGTACCAAGAATTTAGTCAGGCCTCATAGCTTAAAATCACAGGCCTCAGCCAGATTGCCTGGGTCTGAAATCCATTCTTTGCTGTTTCTAATAGTGCTAACCTTGGGCAAGTTACTTTAAGGTAAACATCCAGTGCCTCAGTTTCCCCAAATGTAAATGAGGATGATAATAGTACCTAGCTTATAAGATTGTTACATGGATTAAATGAGTTAATGTCTATAAATCACCTATAATAGCATTTAACATGTAGAAAAGTGCTGATGTTGAAAGAAAATTTCAAAATTCTCTCCTAGCCTATCCCTCTCATTTTATTGATTTACATAGCTGGCAGTATTCACAGAGATCCAGATAAGTACCAGATATTTCACTTATTGAGAAACAAGACCTGTATATTAGAACAACTAATAGCTGTATGATATATTTTAGTCTGCAAAGCACTTCTGATTCCAGTTTGTTACAACAGTACAACAATGAGGAAGGCATTGTAAGAATTCTCAACAATTTCTATTTTTAAGTGAGTAGGCTAAGAGAAAGGAAGGAATTTGTTCAAGGTTACACTCATCATTTGCAGAGCTGAGATAAAAACCTGTTAAAGCTCATTTGATAAAAGATATATCACAAGTTTGTAAACTGGCAAAGAACCTTCACAAATGAAAGGAAAAGCTTGTTCCGGAGCCTGAGAAATAATGGTTAATAAAAATGAAAAATAAAGTTAACAACTCAAACAGACACCTTCACTTACTGAAAAGACAAATGTTTATTATCTTTTAATATTTAACAATGTACTATAAATTCAGTAGTCAGTTTCTAAAATAAGCCTTTTAAAAAAATCTTAAAGATTTTCTCTGTACAGTTAGGATTTTGCTCCTGATTTCATAATCTTGATTCTTCTTGGAATTGTCCTTAGCAACTTATCAGCATCCCCCCTGAGTCTTTTTGTGTGTTAGTTCATTTGTAAATGATTAAGCTCACTTGAACTCCATTTTGTATCCTTTCATATGTTCTTATTCATGAATTTTATCCATTTGGGGGACTACCAATAAAGAGATAAAAGAAGATTTAGATGAGACATTAATTGATTGATTTAGTAAATAATATTTGCCAAGAACAGTTGAAAGTGTTTATGAAATATTTATTTACCCATTCCTCATAACTACCTTAGGGGGTGGGGACTATTTTTATCTTTATTTTAGAGATGAGGGAATTGAGGCACAGAGAGGTTGAGCAGTGTGCTCAATGAAATACAGCTAGTAAGTGACAAAGCTAGGATTTAAACCCAGCCAGTTCAGTTCCAGAGTATGCTGTCTTAACTACCACATGATGCTTCCTATAAATGACTATAAATAACTATAGATTGGGGTTTTGAGGGGAAAAAAGTTCTTCCTGGAGAGGCATTAATTAAGTTAGAGGCAAAAAGAAAAAGAATCATTCGATTGGTAACTGTAGGTTCAAAAGTAAGATGAGGAAATGTTTAATTAAGCAGGAACCTACATTTAGTGCACTGTATGTATTTGTAAGTCTACTGTAAGTGCTAAATGAGATGACATGTATCAAGGGCATAACACAGTGCCTATTATATAATTTCTCTAAAGTTCTTTTTTAAGTTTTCTGTCTTTAGATAGTCAGTCTGTTTATTGACTTGATCATTCTCTGAGAATCAAGGACTAAAGTACTTGTGACATTTAGGATTGTGAGTTTTGGGGTGGAGAGGGGTTTCCATGAATGACCATGTTTAGGTGTAATGAAATGACTCTAATGTTAGCCCTTTCTTTAAGAAAATATAATCTTATGTGTTTTCTCCACATCATTTGTTTACAGTTCTCCTTTATCTTTCCATACAGTATCTTTTTTTGTATGTGGAAAAAAAGATTTCTCCATTGCTAGCATTGTAGTACGGTTATTGTACTAATAATTGCACAATTATTGTACAATATTGCAGGTGAAATAATCTTTAGAAGCTCCCAAAATAGACACAAGGCATCAGACACATTTACAAATGCTCTGTTGATGCATATGAAAGCAGAAACTAAATTCAGACTGTAAAATCCTTCCATTTTAAGGAACAAAGTTGTATTACTTTATTTGCTAATATTTATATATTGGACATCTACTATGTACACCAAGTACTGTGATAGCATAAAATTTAAGAAAATATTATTTATACACTATTTTATTTATTTTGCACCAACCCAGGGCCTCTGTATTATGTAACTCTAAGGTCAACACGCGCCATGCCCTTATCTTGTTTAATCGTTACAATCTGATCTGTGGAACAAGTATGTTTATAAGCTTTATTTTACAGATGATGAAACTGAAGACCATAACAGTTGAGTACCTTGCTTGAGATCTCACCACCAGCATGTGGTAGATCCATAAAACCAATTCGTTTTGGTGACAGAGCTTCTGGACGTCATGGTGACTTTGAAATCATATATAAAATGTTGAGCCATTAAACCTAAAATAACAAAATGCACTAATACACAGGGTGCAAATAGCTTTCAGAACAAATCCAATCTATGGACCTGGTCTCTTTGACTGCAAAGTGTTGACTTGCACAATCCTTTTAAAGGTTTTAATTATTCGCCAACAGATTTTATACAGATAACTAGCTTTCCATCATCTCTCTAAAAATGGAAATGTCTGCCAGTATTTGACCTCCATTCCCAAGGCAGCAGCTGACTAGTGCTCTTTAATATGCCATGAATCCCACCATTTTCTCTAGCAAGTTCTCAGTGTGACCATTGGACCAACAGTATCCTCTCTACCCGGAAATTTGTTAGAAATTCAGTTTTCCTGACCGTCTCAGACATACTGAATGAGAAACTCTGGGGGTAGAAGTCAACAATCTGTTTTAACATAACCTCCAGAAGATTTTGATAAAACCACTCTTCTGTGATTTCATAAAGTATCCATTGGACCATTGACATCACCCACCTAGCCTTTGAAGGCATTTATATTTTTGTCCTATTAAGAGACCATCTGAATCTCCATCTTTGCAAATAGAGATGATTGGGTACAGGCATATGACTGTTCTCCAAATCATGTTTCTTGTGTTAAATAAATGACTATATAAAATTTTATTTTGTATGAAATACCTCAAAGTGAATTTGGTTGAAAGAGGTTGCTTAGAGTTGTGTATGTCACTAACACTACAAATTCAAATAAGTTCTTTCATGAACTAGTACAAATTTACAGCACTGGTACAGAGAGTTAATAATAGAGTGCTGTGTGGGGAAGAAATACCTATTGCATGCTATGGACTGTAGTTAACAGCAGTACCTTAAAATTCTTTCATCACTGTTAACTGGTATATCACACTAATAATATGGGTCAATTATAGGGGGAGATAAGGGATATGAGGTGTTCTGGGTTTTCTTTTTTTGTGTCTATCTAATAATTTTCTTTTTGGAGAAATGAAAATGGTCTAAAATTGAGTGTGATGATGATTGCACAACTAGGTGATAATACTGTGAGATATTGATTGTATGCCTTGGATGGAATGATAAGTGAATACACCTCAATAAAATCTGCAAAAAAATCCGTATAACAAATACACACACACAATACCTCAAGGAAAGTTTCACTTCATTATGTTTTATTTCATAAAGAATTAAAGATCTTACCAAATCCAAAAGTTACTGCATTAGTTCTCACAGGTTGAGAAAAGAAAGCAAAGCCATTTTACGTTGAAGGTCCTGGCCCACTGCCTAGCCCCACATATCACATACATACCCCAGCTCTGCAAGGCTTGTCTGTGCCTTAGTTAAATGGCAAATCTACTACTTCTCAAAAGCCTTTGGTGTCATTACAGACAGTTAAAGTCATAAATGTTGCATCTGCAAATGTTAAGGTCTAGTGTAATATAAATGAAAGCTTGTTACATGAAATATTATTTGGAGGATGTTATTAAGTATGTAGTATGAGAAAAATAAACCTATGGTAAAATGTGTTTTTCAGATATTGGGAGAAGTCTGATGAGACAGTTATTCTTAAGCAGGGTATACTCAAAACCCTTAGATGCTGCTGTCATTCAGAATCCTCAAGATAACTCATTTGTTCATTAATGTATTCCTAAAACAGTGCTTGTCGTGTGATATGTAGTCACTAAATATTTGTTGAAGGGCTAGGTAATAGAATATCATTGACAGCTTTTAAGAAGTGTTCTGCAATGTTATTTGCATTATAGAAGCATAACCATCATATAATTTTACACACAGTTACTTGTTTAGCAGAATCTAGCATTTTCAAATTTAATACCAATAGACTATAAGATCAATGAGGTAGGGGAATTGTCTATTTTTTATACATTTGTATTACAGTACCTACCACTATGCATGGCACGTAAAAGGCATTCAGTGAAGATTTATTGAAAAAAATGAATAGGTGGGTGGTTGGATGGATGGATGGATAGTTGGTAGGAAAATGGATGGCTCAGTGGATAGACATCTGTTGGTGTAATTATTACAAATTTGGGAAATTTAAACCTGAAGTTTGGATTTTATTTTAAAAACTAGCTGAGAGTTTACATAATCTAGGATTAAACTGTTTGTAGAGAAGAGAAAATTGCTTTTTTATGGAAGAAAAAATATGCTTGGTTTGGATTTATACATTGAAACTGTCCAATTGTTATAAATCCAAAAAATAAAAAAAGGAAGACTTTAAAAACAAAGTGAAACAGGCCAATTGAATTTCACTATTCCAGGCTTAAGAAAATGCCAAAAAATAAACAGAGACAGATGCAAATTTTTGTTACTATTTTAATGAACTGCATAGATGCAGAAGACGTGGAATCACTTTTGTACTTTTTGATTGTGTTTATTTCCCCACCAGATTAAAGCATTTACATAACTGGTGTGAAATCTCTGCAATCACCCAAATGTTTTTGTTGTTATATTAGCTTTTCAGTCCAAATTTCTGATTATTTGGAAATATTTCATGTAGCATGTTGTACAAGCATAGGTTTCCAGATTTCTGTAAGTTTGGCTTACATCTGGAAGAGTATAGTATGGTGTAAGGCAAATATGGATAGTTAGAGTCCTGGGAATGGGGTTTCCCAAGTGACTTTGGTAAAGTAATTTCCCCTTTGTGGATCTCAGTTTATTCATTTATAAAATTAAGGAGTTTGAACTAAAGTAATATGTCTAAAAGTTCCTTGCAGTTCTATAACCAGTTACTTTTCCCCCTAGCATTTTAACTGGATTCGTGTAGATTTTTGTCCCCCATTTTTGACAGAGTCCACTCCTCCTTGCAAAAGGACTCCTTGGGAAGCCCTTCTTAAAGGCCAGTTACTCTTCAGACACTTCAGCAGGCTTCAAGTAATCAGCATGTGTCTGGGGACAGCCACCAAGCCAGACCACATAAAGGAAAAATCACCCCACCCCTGGATGAGCTTCACAGTAGAGCCCTACACTTAACTGGGATCCTTTTTAACTTTGCTGTGTATGTGGGACTTTCAGACATAAGGAAGCTTTCATGAAATGAGTAAGTTTGACTTTTAAGATGAAATCTGTAGGTCAGACTTGTTCAGCCATAAAAAAGATGCTTATAAGAGAAACTCCTTAAAGGATTCATTGTGGTTTCTTTAGAGTTACCAGTGATACTGTATTTGGCAATCCAGTAACTGCTTTGAAGGAAAAAAAAAGGTTGGATTAAGGTGAAAAAGACGGCTATTAGAAAACTTCTCCCACTCAACTCCAAATGGAATACTTTACATAAGTGATTTTATTTTTTTCTAAATTTCTTTGACTTTCACATTATCAAGATGGTGCATTTTTTGTGCTAAACCATTTCTCTGATTTCGTATCCAATGCTGTCAAAGTATCAGATCCAGTTTTCTTGAATCATTACCTTTGTTCTCACCAGACACCTGGTGTTGGAATCTTTAGAATTCCTGGAGTTGGCAGCTACCATAGCTAAGGTAAGAAGATTTGAACCAATTTGATAGCTTCCCTCCTTAATTCAGATGTAGATTAACTGGGGACCTTTCTAATCAAAGTCCTCAAACTTGTGCCCTTTCCTGCTTCCAGTGATCATGACTACTGGCAGAATTGTGTCCACTCAGCAAGGCATGTGAAATTTCATCCTCCTCCACGTCACTGACATCCACTGAATGCCTACCCTTTCTAAGCTCTGGAAATAATAAGAAACATAACAAGCCCTTTTCCCCAAGATGAAGAGAAGAGCTACTTGCATGGAAATAATTTCAGCAACATCAATTGTGGGCTTGTGTATGTATTTTTTTGTTTTTTAAAGTAATGTCACATAGATTTTTCCATTTGTTGAGGATCAACTCTTTGAGGTAGACTGAGCAGGTATTGTCATTGCTATTTTATTAATGAGGTTATTGAAACTAGGAGGGCAGTGAAGTGACTTGGACGAGATTGGTAGAGCTACAAATGGTAGAGCTATTATATTAATTCAGGACATCTGTCTTCTTACTTTCACAAAGTACCAAATTAATGGTATTGGAAATAGTCCTGGGCATCCTGACATCCATGGACTCACAGAGAAAGGGACATTCTCATGTAAGAAATAAATAAGTCAATTGAACCAATACCGTTGAGTATTTTCACCATTTCTCAGTTCTGCAAACTAATCTTAACCTCTCTCAGGTATTCCGAATATGAAGCTCTCACTCTGTACTTCTGGACTTTGAATTTTGGCATAAAAATAGGCATTCATTCCAGGAGGAAATGTGGTTAAAAATAACATCAGAACATTAATGTCTGTTGCCTAAGAAGAGACTGTGTTCACAGACACTGGGAGAGCCTGTCCCCCTTGAGTTTCCTCTCCTCTCTTCTGTTTGTCTAACTGGCCCTGCCTCAAATGCCAGGTCATTGAAGTGACTGCACTGAGTCTCCCCAGTTATTGAAGTAAATGACAATTTTCTTGGTTTCTCAAGGGAGGTCTTAGTTATATTGTGTTCCAAGTCTCCCTTGTGTGTTTGGGAGAAGGATAAGTGGTATAGAATTCAGTAGTTTCTTCCCACGTATGTCAGAGTGGTCTGTGATCTCCATAGGTTATTTCCATAATAGCTTGGTGTATTGCCATATAAGGAGTTTGCAGACATCTGTTAGAAGGAAAAATAGAAATATTTGCTCTGCCATAAAATAGCGAATAATCTAAAGAGAGGAATGCAATAGTCCCAAATGATGCATGCAGAAATATATCCACAACCACTTGTAGTTCATTCCCTCTTTATGTCTGTGTAAAAATAGACTAGTGCCATGGAGTAGCAGAGTTAGACTTGGCATACTTTATTTATCTAAACTTTGTTTTTTTTCTCTGCTTGTAAAATTGTACTACTAACACCTGCCTTATAGTGTTGTTAAAAAGACTAAATATGATAATGCATTTAAAGTGTTTAGCACAGTGCACAATACGTGTGACCGTTATTATTTTTTAAAATTTATTATTATTACCTTGCAGAAATATGCTTCTGGATGCAAGGGAGATTGAACCAGTGAGAGAATGTGAATTATTAATTCAGCAAAATAGAAATCAATGATAGAAAAAGCAATTTAAAGTAGATGTCTTCTCATAAGAAATTACCTTTGCTGAGTAGAATAATACTTACTTATGAAATGTCATGTAATTCTTGAGCAGCTGTGTGTAAATGTTTTCGTAATAAGACGATGAATCCATTAAGAACTACAGAATCGATCTGTGACTTTATCTACGTGACCTATCATTGAAAGATGAACTAAATGCTTTTGATTTCACTGACTTGATCAAATCTGTTATACTTGAGTACAGTATGTATGTGTGTGTATGGTGGTTTATATGTCTATAGCATTAGTGAATTTTCTCTAGCATTAACGTACTGTTCTGCCCTCTTGGAGCCAGTTTTCACCATTCCAATGTCCTGAGTAATTTGGTTTTAATCACAAAGATAAGATCATTCAAGTCAAGTGATAAACCTTTCAGGAAACAGGCTGTTGGGAGATACAATATTCATGTGTTTGTCTGTGAATCTGCAAACAAAGCTTGTGTTTCTCTTCCAAGACTGACAAGGGCTGTAGCCTCAGCCTCAGTCAACATCTCACACCACATGCATAATGCATTTTGGCTTAGGGGTGTGGCTCAATGGCAAACACATAACTGTGTACCGCTGGCAGTGAATGTGCTAAGGAGAAATCCAGAGGAGAATTTCTTTTTAAATCCATTTCCCATTAACCAAGCTGTCTCTGGGACTTGTTTTGGTTATTGTCAGGAGTCAGATCTATGCAGTTGCTGGCTCCGTATAGTCAACAAATCTTTCGCAGCCCATGTGTGCGTTATTTAGCCTCTGGAAATAATATCTCCTTTTGAAATACTGCTTGGGATGGTTCCCAAACTTTTGTAACTGGAGAACCAACAATAAAACAGATTTTTCTTTTCCTGAGAGAGCAGCTGAGGTGGCTTAAATTTATACTATTAAATATGGCTTCAGCCATGGCTGCCTGATTTATAAAGAAAAAATAAATGGCATTGCCATATGATACTCTGCTTCCTTGAACAAGATTTTTTAGGATATGGGGAGACCACTTGGACTGACAGACAGCTGGAAAGACGCTAAGGAACAAATGCAAGGGAACACAGAGAAAGAAGATATGGTAGGTTTCATGATAGAGATAGCACTGCCACCCATCTAGCTTTCAGAGCTGAGATGTTGGCAACTTGTGATAAAAATATTATTGTTCTAAGAGCAACATTCTCTAATGAAAGGAATACATGAAATGTTTCAGTATACCCAAATTTGAAAGTCTACTTATAGATCTATTTGGAATGGCTGTTACTGGTACACTGAAGACCAGTTGGTAGAAATTCTGAGACAGATGCTAATCAGCATAACAAAGTACCTCCGACTGGCCAAGAATGTCCAAAGGTAGAAAGGGCTCTTTTAGAAAAGTGGTGAATTTTCTGTCACTGGTGGGTATTTAAGAAGAGATCGAATGACTAGTGACAGAAATTTGCAGCGGATTCAGTTTCCTGATGGGAGGGCAGGGGATGGCCAGGTGACTATTAAGGTCTCTTCCACCTTTGAGATGTCAACAGAAAAAGCCATGGGAGTAAACTTGTGTTGAATTTTTAATTTAAAAACTTGGGATTCTTTTTATAAATCACATTCCAGAGTAAAAGAAAAATAGGCATTATTCATATAAGGCAATTAAATTAAGAGAGATTAGTATTTATCACATACCAAAATCAGCAGAAGATTAGTAAATCCCACTAATGTCTCTGTTTTGGATTTCTTCTCCTTCCAAGGGAAAGGAGCCACAGAGTTAGTGACCAATGATTGGGGGAGAGGATTGAGAGGAGAACAGCAGACTAAAGAACAAGAACATTTGGAAAGGGTTTCAAATCATCAGCATTTAATAGAGGTCTATCATCATGCCTGAACTCTAAGGGAAAGTATCATTTAGTCAAGAAGAATTCAAACACCCCTGGCTCTCTCCCTCCAACCTCCTACCCCTCTACATATACATGTAGAACTTCTGCGTCAAAACTTCCCAGAACTGCTTTCCTCCAGGGGACTGTATATATCCAGCCCTGTCTCTGGGGCAGGGTCTCAGGCCATGCCGGAATTATCCAAAAGTACTGGCTGAACCCTAGATCATTTGGGCAATTCCCAAGAGATTCAAGTAATGGGGTCCCCAACCGCTGCCCCCTGTGGGATGAGCCCAGGGTGAGTGCCATGATGCTGAGCTAAACCAGATCCTAACAAAACCAGCCTGGAAAATGCTGGGTCCATTCTCTAGGAGATATTTTATCTTGAGTAGTAGTATGAGGCTGGTCAAAAAGGGGATGAGTAGGACAGATATGGAGAGTTCCTGTTGATTCCTATATCAGTGCTATTTCTGCTATATAATACAGTCTCATATTGGCATGGATGGAGGGCCCTGGGATGAGAGTGAAGTATTCTACAGTCATTGAAGAGTGAGGGGGAAAGGCCGAGTCTCCAAGTCAGGCTTGTTATATAATGAAGCATCCTTTTTCATTGAAGTTCACAATTTAGCTTCAAAAATGGGTTAAGCTGATTATACTCTCTGTGTCTTTCATTCTTGGAATTTGTATGATCTAAATATGCAAAAATAGCAAGGTGGAAGTCATCTTAAAATCACCTGGCCTAACGTCTTCATTTTACAGATGAAGAATGAGATTCAGAGACATTGATTGGCTTGCTTAAAGTCACCCAGCAAGCTGCTGGCAGAATCAGAGTTAGTACCCATGAATCCTGACTTCTGGTCTCAGATTGTCCTTGTTACCTCAGATTGCCTCCTTCCTCTCTGGTCTTGTAAGGATGTTTCTGCAGTGCTGAAGACATGAGCTTTAAAGCATGTTGCTTTCTGTTGGGAAGATGGATGTAGAGCAGAATGATAGATAAAGAGGGTTCCTATGCTAAGGCCAAGGCACTGGAGAAGCCACGAGGCCACCAGGAGTGGACAAAAGGACAGTGAGTCCCTCATTTTGTCTTAATCAGAGAAGATGTCGTGGGCTCGAAGTTGGTCTCTACATTCATTCATGACCCATTCACAACATGCGTATCCTCCTCTCCAGCCTAATCTCCCACATGTGGCCTATCCGCACTCTGAGCTGCAGCTAGTTGGAGCTCCTTCCCCAGTGACTAGCCTGCACTCTAAGGACACCATGCTGCTTTTGTCAGTTGCAGTTACTTCATTTTGAATAGTCTTTTCTACCCATCTTCAGTTCACCTAGAATTCCCTCTTCTGTCCATCTGTAACTGTTGGACCCCATCCATCTGTTCAAGGCTAATCCCCATGTCTCCTGCTTTATGGAGTCTTACTTCTCTTTCTCCGATGAGATGCTCTTTCAAATACCAATAACCTGATGGTCCCTTTTCTACCTTTCTCTCAGAAATAATCAAAACTATTTGTATAAAAAAAGAAAGTGATTTCAATGACAAGAATGAAGGAGAAATACATTAATTCAACTCATGAAGTCCTGAGATAGGTATTCATTCATTCAGTCTTTTAGTTTAATAAACCTTTACTGGGCATCCGTATCCAAATCACATCTCCTCAAACACGAGCATAAATATTATATTCTTCATGAATCTCTCCCTACTTCCTCACCTGTAATTAATAAATGATTCTCATAAATCAGCTATTCATTGTCTGTATTTTGCCATCAAAAGTTTGTTTTTTTTCCCCCAATAGTAAATTCCAAGAGGAGTATTTTCCTTGGGGAGAGGAGTAAGGGCTGACCAAGGAAAGAAAACACATCATTTTTTCCTGTTAAAAACATAGGATCAAAGCAGAGATTTACTGAGATCCTGTTCACACTGAATTCTTGTTTTCAATGCAGTGTTTCATATGCAGAGATGATGAGGTGATGATTTAATTGGATCTTAATTGTTTTTTCCCCTTACGGAGGACTTTCAGGCCATCCGCATTTGGCAGTCAAGACCATTCCATTTACCCTCTGGTCCTGGAAAAGATATTTGAAAACCCAGCAGCAGGCAAAGCAGGGTTGTTAAAATCATCATTTCCCCAAAGGATGTCAGAAGTCCTAAGGGGAAAAATTTACAAGGAAAATCTGTTTTCTCCTTGGAATTTACAGATTTTATTTGTCTCTTTTCTCTTCTTAATGTCTCACCCTTGCCTCCATCCCACGTGGCAAGAAAGTTCCTCTTGTCTTTCCACAGATTTCCACCATCCAACAGCTGATTGAGCCTGTGCTTATTCCAATAAATGCCTCTCAGTTAATCAGAGTTTGCTTATAGAACATCAATATTATCATTGACTTATTTCTATTTATTTTTTGGTTCTTAAGAATGACTTACAGCTATCAGGAGAATGTTACCTTTTTAAAAAGCTGCTATACTTTTAAAAACTTTGGTGATGTAATAAACACCACCCATTTTGAGTTTGGTGCTCCTCCTGTGTGCTCACATATAACTCCTCTTTGTACTTAACTTATTATCTGATAATTACCTGTCTTTTTACCTGCTGTAGCCCTTACAGTGTTGCCGTCTCTTGAGGTAGCAACAATGCTCCACGTGACTATCATGTATAATAAGTGAATAACCCATAGTGGCACATCAAGAGCTCTCAAGAAATGTTGCACGACTAGACACTTATATGAACAGCTTTCATCACGTTCTTATTGAGAGTCCACAATGTGCCATGGAGGCTGAGTCACTGGTAATACCAGTCAGAGAAATGTTAGGACACAGTTTGGCGGGAGCTGAGCAGGTCTTCAAACTAAAAGAGAGAAGATAGTTTTATTTTTGTTTTCCTACAAAAGAATTATTATTTTTTTAACTTGCAAAACCTCTTAATCTTCCTGTGTGTATTGGTAAACAAGGTCTTTGGAACCTGCCCCCAGAGAACCATTGGATAACTCAGACAAGGCAATGGATGATTGCAGTACTATGAAGGAGAAGTTCAGGATTCTATGTGAGCCTGTAGGATTTGGTTGTTCAGGAGAAGCATATCAAAGAAAGGATGTCTAAGCTAACCACTGAAGAATGAATGAGAAATAATCAGGTGAAGATGAGAGGAGAATTTTCTCAGATGACCACTATAAATTCAGAGGGGAGAGAGTGAATGGAACTGAGAAATTTCAGTAGAACTGAACTGAAAATTCAACTCAGTGTCTGTTAGAAAGCCAGAAAGAATAGTGAGAAGTGATTCTGGGCAGGTGTGCCAGGACCAGTCAGGTAGGGAGAGTCTTGTGAGTCATGTTAAGGAATTTAAACTTCATCCTCACATCAGTGGGGAACTTGTGAAAGCTTTAAGTCATGGAGGGATAAGATCAGCTAAGCATTTGGAAAGATCACTCTGCAGTGTGGTAAGTAGGTTAAGGGGATCACTGTTCACAAAAAGGTGCCCCACAGCTCTTTTATTCCGTGCATTTGAATAGCATGCCCTTCACAGAGACACACATACTTTCTCAGTTATAAGCCCCCTGTTAAGCCCCCTTTCTCTACCTGGTCATAGCTACAGTTAACATTTGATGGATAACATTTTTCTTATGAATTTGTATTACATAAATGGTATCATCCTATACACAGTGTTGTATATATACAACATTGAAGAGTATATCATGAATGTATATATATACAACATTCAAGAGAATAATGTATGCCTCATTATTCTCAGTGGATGTATACAATTCAACCGTGTGATTGTGCCATAATTTAGGCCATCCCCTGTGTTTTGAAACTTGTCTTTTAATTTGTTCTGATCAGAGTCTTAGAGATTCTGCTTCAAAAAATTCCAAAGGGAGTCTTAGGGATTCTGCTTTACAAAATTAAGATGACATTTCACAGGCAAACTTCTCTGTCTGGTTCTCTGGTATTCTGGGTTTTCAGCATTTTTCAGGAATTACCAGCTAATCAAAATAATACCAGGAAAGTATCTTTTCTGCAGGAATTTTTCTGCTTTAAGAATCCTTTTGTTTACAATAAAATGAAATGAGATGCTTAGAGGAAGGGAATCTTGATCAAACTGTTTTTCAGAATAAGCCAAAGTGGGATGTTTAAGTATCATAAATAAAAACAGATATATCACTCCAGCCTGCCTATAAGAAAATACTCATTTGCCTTACATTTTTCATTTAGTCTTATTGTAAGAAATTATATCAGAAATCAAAGTATTTTAATATTCACTTGGAACTTTAGTTTTTCCTAACCTTTTCCCATCATGTTTTAATGTCACTAATATCACATCATGACAGTTTTGTGGAAAGAACACCAAATTGAAAGTTAGAATACTTTAATTTAGTTTTCTCTGCTCAGCTGTGTCACCTGGGAGACTGTAGCACAGAGATTAAGAGCTTGAGTTCTGTTGTAAGAGTCAGATTAAATTATTTATTGTTTTTGTTTTCTTATCTGTAAAATTCAGGTAATCATAAATAACTCACTGTTATTTTCAGTTAGAATGAGATAATGTACATAAGACATTTATTTCAGATCTCTGGTATATTTAAGCACCCAATAAATGGTAACAACTGTGTTATGTGGCCTCTCTGAGCTTCGTTTTTTCTGATTTGTGAAATTGGGATATTAATATCTATCCAACCTACATATGATGATGAGTTGAGATAATTTACCTGAAAGTTCTTTGTAAATGAAGTAGTAGGAGACTGTTGTTTATTTTAGGTATTTTACACATACATACTCACCTTCTTCCATTTGAAAATATGCATATTGTATCTACATATTTGCTGTTAGCTCCATTACATTAAGTTGGGAGTTGGATGGGTGGGAATTGCACTCTCTCCCCCAATTCATCCTCTCCTATTCTTATAGGTTCTCAGCATTCTCAGTTCCCAGAAGAGGAAAGCACAAGATTAATAACTGCCTGTTTATATACCCTTTCCCATAGTGACTTCCTTTGCTAGCCTGGAACAATGAATAATGGAAGTGTAACAGAATCTCTCTGTTTCACCATCTTCAAGTAGAGGCAAGTGAGAATTCCTTTAATGCCTCATGGGAATGTTTTCAAATGAAAAGAACAAACGTTGCTCATATTGTTTTATAATGGGACTTCATGTTCTTCTGGGTGCGAAGAGCAGAAGTGGCAACTCCCAGATGGAAGGCTGCGTTTGTTTTAATGACTTGGTTGGGATTTCTCTCCGATTTAAAATTGGGCTTGGTATGGAGTCTTTAAAATATAAAAGACTTTAGATGAACAGAAGTTAGGTTTTCCAGAACTGAGAAATATGGGAATGTAGCACTTTATTGACATACCTTACCAACTGTACTTTGGGAGCCTAAGGATGTTGTCCGGCTCCATAACGCTGAGGATTGAAGGCCAAATTAAGACTTGCTTGGAAGGAGTGGGGGTATACTGGTACTGGAGCTCAGTAGGGTTGATCATATCTGGCTATCTCATTATAGACCATCCTATGTGACTGGTACAATCTAGTAACCTAGGCTTTCTCTTCTCCAGTCAGGTAGAGATGTTTCTGGAAGGGAGTTTCAGAATAATCAATTCAGGCCATTGTTCTGAAATCTTCATTGCTCCCCCAAATGTAATACAATTTGTGATTAACTTTGAAGCCTCAACCCAATTTGGCCCTTTTCTACCTGCTTGTTCAGTGTTCTCTGCTACTCCAGACCCCATTCCTAACACTTTTCTCCCAATAAACTCATTCTCACATGGATGACACTTTCCCTCTGTGTCTGTCTCATGGTGAAATGCCCTTCCCAACCCCTCTGTCTGTTGAAATCCCATGCATCCTTCAAGGTTCATTATAAATGTCATATCCATAAAAAGAGTTCCATGAAGACTTTCCCAATCCAAATTCACTTATTCAGAAGTGCTTTCTCCTATTTTGAATCCTTATAGTATTTGTTTTTGCTTCTCTTATGATCCCTTTCTCAACCCTAAATTATAAGTATTTGCCCTATTTCCCACCTTATCCCACAGATTAGCTGCAAAAAGGCAAGAATTATCTCTATTTCCCACCGCCCCTGCGCCTTCCCCACCTACCCAATACCAGTATAAGACCTTTATTAAGTGTTGGTTAAATGGAATTGAGTGAAGAATTAGAGTATCCTGAATCTTGGGGGCCCAGCTTGTGATACCCTATGTACACAAAATGAGAACATGGGACTTGATAAGTTCATAATGGCAATCATTTCTAAGCATAGACCAAATATGCAGCTGCTAAACTCTGTCACAATATAACATTTCAAGGGGGAAGGAAGCCAATGTAAACCCACAGTGTGTACAAAACAGAAATCAGAAACCCTGAGTTTTTTTAACCACTGAATACAATTTCGCAGTCTATTTGATATGATTTTTCTAGGCTGTGGTTCAATTCAAACCAGTCTCTTCATTTGAACACAATGCTATAAGTCTCTTCTATACTCATTAGCAGGCACTTTGAAACTTTCCTTAGGCTTGCTATAAGTGACACAGAGAATGATATTTCTGGTACTAACTTTTGGGGAAAGTTATTTTGGTTATAACCTTTGTATTGGTACTTTTTCAAAATGGTAGACTTCTCATTTTCCTTCAGGAAAGGAAGATTAACCACTTAGTCTTAGAACCAATGGAGCACACTAGAAAAATCATTCACTTTGGAATTAGAAGTCTCGGGGGTGTGTTCCAGCTCTGTTATCAGGATCTGTGGCCTTGTGGATATTTTCTTACTCTATACTTTATCTCATTAATGTAAGTGTAGTAGGGCAGGAATGTTACACCTAATGACCTCCAAGGGCCCATTTGGTATTTGCATTTTGGGATTTGGGGCCACTTAGGTGATGATTTTTACTATTAAAGCCATTCTTTCATCAGAGTTAGGGAAGTTTACCTAAAGTGCGGTTTGCTATATATACCCAGCCTTTAAGTCTCAGAAAGTTCACAAGTCTTTTGAGCCACTCTGAAGCAGGCAGCAAAGTTTCTTTGGTCCAAAGAGTTTGGAAAAAGTGGAATACAATATCCTATTTATGGTTATTAACTATTACAGTAACATATTAAAGAGTTTAAAAGTCCTATTCTAAAGAACCATGTTTAACTCAATACAGTTTGTCTTATACTTAATTAATTATAAAGCAGTTTTTATAAGACCTCTGACATTCAAGGAAATACACTTCTTAGCAAGATGAAGGTTGACTACAAACCCAAAGGCTTTTTTCCTGTTCTTTTGTATTTCTCTGAGTCATTTATAATTGATCACTCCCTCATTCTGGAAACTCCTCTCCGGCTTTCTCTGGGGCAAAGTCCTCAAGTGTGGTTCACGTGAAGACCTTGCCCAGCACTCAGTCAGTCAGCTCTCCAGGCGAGGTTCTCCACTGCTCAGGCGATGTCTTCCTTTGGACATCTTCCCATAATATCAAATACATCTAGCTTGAAATAAAATGGTTATTTTCCCCAACCCTCAACCAAAAACCAGCAGCCAACCAAAGAAATTACTGATTTCCATTTCTGTTACCACCATTCTCCCAGTGGACTGACTTGGAAATCTGAAAGATGCCCTTCACATTTACATTTTCTTTGACGAACTAGCTTCTTGTCCTTTATTTGAGAATGGCTAGCCAAGAACTTTGCCTCCTTTCCATGACCTTCTTACTCCCAGTTCATCCTACAATAATCAGGCTAACCTTTTCACAACAAAGAGGATATCATGTTGAACATATCCCCCTACTCTCATGCCGTTCTTCCCAGTGACAAATGCAAAGTCTTCCATAACAGTCTGTTTCATAAGTCCTTTTGGATTGAAGCACGCAGATTTTCATGAATGCACTTACATACATGCTCGCATACAGACATAGCTGCATCTGCTTCCCTTTTTCCAAAAATATAAATCAAAATACCCAAGGATGGTGACCAAAGCACCCCATAACCCAGACCTATTCCTCATTATTCCCCATTACTGTGTAATCCAGATCTTTCTCATGAGTCAGGTCAGCCTATTTACTATTCTACAAACACATCGGAGTCATTCCATTCTCTCCCTACTCGTGCTATTCTGCATCTGAAGCATCCACGTGTTTTATGTTCTTCAAGACCCTGCACCAGTCCCACTTGCTCAGTGAGCCCTTCCCTGAACCCTCCAGTTTACTCTGATTTCATGTTTCTCCCAATTTTGGCAGTACTGTTGCCTCCGACTCACTCATTCTGAGCTCTAATCCTGAACCTTAGGTCTTGATATTAATAGTCTGCATATGCCTTCTTGCCTAACTGGACTGTACTTAATACAATGTAAGGCTTCATGTCACATTTATTTTGTATCTCTAGATGTCTGGCATCTAGCACAGTTCTTAACATGGCAGAGGTGATTAGCGAACACATGGACCAGGTAATCGTGCATGTGTGCACACACACACACACCTACTTTTAGATAACAGTGACTTAAATCCCAACCGTGTGCTTGTGAATGTTTGTTTTAATAAAAGATATAGATTCTGACCATAATTCTGCCATTAATTTTCTGGGCAAATACTTTCTCCACCTGGAAAATGAAGCAGCAGGACTATATGATTTAAGGGCCTTTCAAGCCCCAGTTCCCTATGCTAATAGAAACTAGTATTCACAACACTAGCTTGTGCAAGTGCCACAAGAGTAACAGAAGAATTGATGCTATCTGATGTTCTCAGTCACTACATAGTTTTCCTCCAAACTTTAACTTCTTAGAAATTCAGGTGGACTGGAACCTTCTTCCCAGTACAGTCTGTTGACTGAGGTACAAACAAAATGTATGGGTTTTTATTTAACCTGTATGCATGGCAGGGATGTTGCATTTACTAAACAACCTCAAGGTCATTGTTGTAACTGAATGGTTTTAAATAAAGTACAAGTGTGATGCATAAGAACTTATGAAATACTGAAACAACCCACCATCAAAACGACTGCTTTAATAAGGCCATGTGGCCTCCTGGGTTAGGAGCACTTATTAGTCAGCTTGATGGGTAAAATACCTGAAGGGACCTTCGTTTCTTCTTGAAACTCCCTCCAGGAGGGTCTTTGGAGTGAAACTCCCTTTAGCTTGCAGCCATAGTGCATTCCTCTATAGGAGCTGGAGTGTTTTGAAATACCTTTGGAACTAAATTTCCCCAACCTTATAAGAGCAAGAAAGAGTTTGTATTTCACAGAGGAATGTGGTGTATTTATACCAAAAAGGTACAGATTTTGGAAAAACTTTTGATTTGCTTGTTTGTTTTTCTTGCATTTCTCACGGTAGAGTGGTTTGGGTGAAATATTAAGTTTGTTTTGTAAAAGCAAAATGGAAAGGAGGTCAAATACTTTACAAATTGAGGTGACATAATTTGTCTGTATGCTCACTAAACCCTAAAGCCTTCCCCAAGTCACCAATTTCTTCGGACTATCTCTAATGTTATCTTAGCACTGTTGTCACTTTTAACAGGGCAAGGACTAATTTTTACTTTCTTCCCTGGCACATACACCTCCATGTGCAATCCATTCCAGAAGCATGGGTACTTATGGGGAGAAAAAAAGAAACACACCTACACTTTGATTCCCAGTCCCTGGACCTCCCACTCCTTGCCTATGACAAGCATTTTATGCCTGTTGCTTTGTTGTTTCCCAAAGCAGTGTTGCAGATGCACTAAGAAAAAAAAAAAAAAAACTTTTGAAATTTCTTCTCATATTGTCAAGAGCAGAAAAAATCTGTTCCAGGTCTATATTAAACTATATCACTACTGATTTTTAAATAATATCTTAGAAGCAGAAAGCCACAATCTATATAATTAATTACCATTTTTCTATCACATTTGACACATAAATTCAAATGATTGCAACATTGTACAGTTTGGAAAAATATGTGATCTGGCTGCCAATGGCAGCAGAGGCACAACTCTAGTAGTGAGCAGTTAGGGAGCTGGCTGTTGGTTCCAGGGAAGTGATGGCCAGCTAGAAATTTCTTAATAGGTCACTAGGGAAAGACAACATTCATCTCCATTCATCATAATGAAAACCAGACAGAAGCAAAGCAGGAGTCAATGGTTAGCACAACAAAATTTATTTTTATATCCTGAAGTTCATTAAGGGCAACTCAGTCTCTCCCAGCACAAGTTTCTACTTGTTGCTATAAATCATTGTATCATAATGTGCCTTTGTAAATAATGAACAGCTATTTCTGCCCTGAGTCATAGGTAGAGGTGGGGGTTCAACCCCCAGCTTTCTGAAGGGTTTTATATTCCTGATATCATGGCAGCCTATCTGGGACTTGAATCAGTTATGGAGAATATTTGTTTTTCATAAATAATAATGAATGGCTTTCCAAAATGGAGAACAGTCTCTATAACTTTTTAGCTGTGGACAGAGAATCTGAACCAATCTTTAATTACTTTTAAGGTGATCTTGGGCAAGTTCCTTACTCTCTTTGAGCTTTGGTTTCCTCATCAGCAGAAAAAAGGTCAATCAAGCTCAGGAGTCCTTATTTGAGTTTGCTACCTGTGTTCTAACCCTGCTCAGCCTCTTCTGAGCTGGGGACTCAGAGCAGTGACTTTATAATAACCGTTAGCTTCAGTTGTCTCATATTTCAAACACAGATAAAAATGCCTGCCTATTCAGTGCACAACAATACACTTTTTTCATTAGGAAAAAGTGTGATCAGTGTCCCTAAAAGACTGCTGAAGCAATAAAGTCACTGATTTTAGCCTTGTGTCTGTGTTCAGGTGTTGGCTCTATCTTAAAGAGGATTGGGAAAGTGTAGCTTCGGATCAAATGTATGAGTTCAAGCCTAAACTTTACTACTTGGTATCTTTGGAACTTTGAAAGAAGTTAATTTACCTGTCCCCCTCCGATCCTCCATTGTTTCAAATAAGAAATGATAATAATAAATACGATATAGTGCAAATGCCCAGCAGAGGGCCCATGCTAAGCAGACACTTAATGAATGACAATTGTATTACTTTTTTTTTTTTTTTGCTAGTAGTATTGTAAAGTCTTTGTAAACTATGCAACAATGTAGACGGGTAAATTCTTATTATTATTTGCAGCCTCTTGGACAAGCGTATGCTCACGTTATGGGAGTCATTTGCGGGAGGAGTACGGTTCTATTTATTTATTTTTAAAACTCTATCATGAATAATTTTTTATGTGTTAAAATGATGATTGCTACAATAGTTATGGGACATTGGCAAAACTGGAAAAAGAATATGCAAAGAGTGACATCTACCTTCAAATTAAATGGAGGGGTTAAGGCTATGTTTCCACAAACAGTAGCAGGAAGCAAATGTCAGAAAGGTCTTGACCCAAACCCTCTTTTCGGTAAATGTTAGTCATCCTCTGACACCTCAATGGAGATTTCTGGACAGAGGCTGCAGATGTTAAGATCCCTGACCAGTTGTTCAGTCCTTAACTTGTCCTAACAATTAAGAAACAAAATGACAGTAATATACCAATAAATCGTGCACGTTAATTTCATTCCATCCACGGCAGATGTGACTTGCCCACATTCCATCATTAAGATAGTACTTTTCTCCTCCTAACCCAGCAGGCACCCAAGCCTTGGCTGTTCTCTTGTTAGGAAGTTAGACAATACACAGACAGCTTGAGGGACTTTTTTCCAATTAAGCATGCTTATTTTTGGCTAGTACAGTGAGTGTTTTTTCCCCCGCAAAAAAAGTCAGGGACTTTTTGTTTAGTTTCTAATCTGAAATAGCATGGTTTGAAACTTTTTTTCTTCATTTTAGTGTTCTCCTTACCCAGAAAGATGGTTTGTATTTAGATAAAAAATTTTCTAGCAAACTTAGCTAATGGAATCCCTTTTTCTGCTGAGCTCATAAGGGTAGCCTCATTTGACAATTGCTATTCACCATTAGCATTAAAATGTAAACATCATACTAAAACTTCACTACAGTGTTTAGAAAGAGCAGGCTCAAGACCATACGTAATTGCAAGAAGGAGCATAAGCAATTTGGCAAAAGAAATTTCTTTAAAAACACATGTTCTTCCTTTCCAAGTTACTCCGCAGAGGAAATGTTACTCTTTAGAAATGTAGTTTCCCATCTAATCCTTACCAAATAGCTTTTGAAAGCTATAAATATTTACTTATAACCATGACTACATTTTAGAGCAATGTTCCATAAATGCAAAATTAAGTTAGTTTTCTACATTAGCATGAACACCTAATTTATGAATTAATGTGTTCTTTAAAACAGGAAATTTCTAACTTTTTAAAATTGAGATGTAGGAAAGAAATACGTATAATAACTAGACATTTCCCTTACTACCAGGTATATCTTTTTAAATAAATTATACCTTGAGTGTGTCCGAAAGGACTGTGAATTAATTTCTTAAAGCAACTTTTTTATATAATTAGATTTTTAAAATGGAAACAAACAAAAAAAATCAAAGAATAAATGGAAATATACCAGCTTCCATTTGATATAGTAGAATCCCAGCATAATATAGTTATCATAAATGAGACTAAAAATTTAGTTCTAAGCCTCCTAATAGTCAAGGCAAAATGGATAAAACACTTTATTATGTAGTACTTAACGCCCTTCAAAATCAATTTTATAAATTTGCTGAGTAACTACCCATGTTTTCCTGTAACTGAATTATGAAAATAATTTGATATATGTCTTTTTACAAGTTATATTAATACCATAAAGGATGGTCTTATCATCAACAATTGTGAAAAAACAATGCTATGTAGCTTTGCATAAGGCTATATTGTTATTGACTCTCTAAAAATCTGACTGCATTATATGGCAATGTTTAGGAATTTCCTAAAGAAAGAACGAATTCTTATTATACAGCCTGGTCTCTGCATTTGAAAAATTGCATTTTACAGGATTTTGTTTAATTCAGCAGGTCAAAGAAACTGCTTCCAAATTTTGTTTCAATTTTTCATGGCTCTTTAACAGTACTTTTTTAATATGTTCAAATTTTAAAAATTTAATTATTTTACTTATTTGGTTTTGTGAAGGAGAATTACCATTGGGGTGACAAAAATTTGAGTTAAATTTGGAGACTTTAACAAGTGCTGAACCATCTATAAAAATGTATGGGGCCACTGTTATAACAAAATGTTATAACTCCATAAAAGGAAGACTAATGTTTTTAGCCCATGACGTTTAGCATTTAGCATGGCATACATGCTGTCATCTGGTAACTTCCTTACTCTCCAGCCTGTGTATGTATGTCCTAGATGAAATTTAAAAATTCTGCTCTGGCTTAGAAATAGAATGTCTTCAGTGTCTACTTACATGCTTGTCAGTTGGTAAGAAACATGATGTGGGGTTAAAAATTCCTTCAGTTGCTATATTGTGCAACTTTACTAAAGAGCCAAGACAAAAAACGTAGCACTTAATCAAAATGTAATGCATGATATTGGATGAATTCCCAAAGTTAGGGTGGTGAAAGTAGAGAAAGCATTCCCTTTTTAGTTGAAAATGATGACGTTTCAGTAGAAGAATGGAAAGTGCTTATTTAAGACTTGATGCTTTTATAGAAAGCCTTCAGAAGACATATTCAGAAACATTCTATTGCTGAAGTACACAGAGGGCTTTACATGTGTTAATGCTCTTGAGAATTAGCCCCGTTTGTTGCACGTCTCACAGCTGTTCTCAATTTCATATTCAGAATATTTGAACTTTATATTTCTCCTAATTCATTAGAGAGGGAACTTGTATATTTTCACTGCACTTGGAAATTTTAGTTTTTTTTCCCCTTTTGTGCTGCATGTCTGTCTTCCGAATTGAGAAATATTGCTGTGGTGAAGACGGGCAAAATAGAGACGAGAAGGGAGCTGACGGAATGGAGGGGAGAGGGAAAAAATTAGTTCACTCTATTTAACTTTAACTATTGAGCACTCCAAGAGCCATTATTTATAAAATCAGTTAACAGGTGATGACAGGTGGTCTTTGAGAAAACTAAGATCCTGTGCAGATTTTGAAATCAGTTTCAGTCTGGTATAAGGCAGTAGCTCCCAGACACTGACTCAAAGACTGATGCATTTTCAAAGTTTTCAGTGGTCTATGGCAAAGGGAGAAAAATAAGGACAGTGCAATGATTTTTCTTATAAAGCTAAGTCAATTCATGTTTTAAAAGTTGAGACTACCTTTTTTACTGTGACCTTTCTTCTGTGAATGCTTTACTTTGCAAAATAAAATTAGGCAACTCTGTGTTAGTTCCCCCTACACACATAAGCTTTTAAAAAATGTGCTGGTTCATAAAATCCAAAGTTTGATACAAAGAACATTAGACTTAAAGTCAGAAAATTTCTTCCCACTGCATTCCCAGCCAGTGCTGACAATGCTTGCTCATTTATTTCTTCATAGTAGTTATCTTAATCTGAAATTACCTTCTTTATTTCTTTACTTGAAATTTGTCTGTCTCCTCCCTGGAGAATTTAATACCTAGAAAGCAGGGACTTTGTCTATCTTGGCCTCTGAGGTATTACCCCTGACTAGCACAGTGCCTGACGCAGAACTGGTGAAAAATAAATATTTGCTGAATAAATGAATGAGTGAAATAAAGAAGTTGGGTGCAATTGGAATACTGGGCCTATGTGTGTTTTCTTGAATAGGGGAATGATAAGGAGACATATAAAACTTTACCAGTTTACACCTTGGCAGATTGGAGGACTAAGCTACAAAGATAGGCTGGGGCCATATCCTTGAGCTTCTTAAATATCATGATGCAGAGTGTCTAGAGTCTTTTTTATGGGCATTGGGCAGCTACTGAAGGTTTTTGAGCAGTCAGTGTGTGCTTTAGCAATACCTTCTTTATTTGTCTGTCAGAGGAGTCACAGTCTCTCATCAATTCAAGGACAGAGTAACCTCTGAATGTTAGCACAGTGTTGATTTAGTCAGTGTTCATTTCTTTTTCCATGCAGCATGACTGCCACGTACAGTCACACTTCTGGACTGGCGGAAGAAAATGTTTGCCTTAGCTCTTCACAGCCTGAGGTGAAATGACCCAGTACTTCTGGAAGGCATTTCCTACCAGTTTTTCCCACATCTCAGAGGGGCAGTGGCCTCCCTTAAAAGTTCAGTATTGTCTTGTTGTCAAATAATTCCCCCTTCTTCAATTATTCCTTATTTTGCAATTTATATTTCTAATGCATCATTATCTTTACATTGGAGTTACCCTTTACTGTGATTTGTAATTTTAGTTTTGAAAGCAAGTCCAATTTGGAGCCTTTAAACGCAGTTTGTTTTTTGTTTGCTTCAGTGGAGTAGCTTAAATGCAATACCTGTAAGACCATTGAAATCTCATTCCAATAATGTGGACTTACATGTGGCACGCTCATGTTCACCTACCACTTCATATGTATAACTAATTTCTAAAATGAAGCACAAAGATATCAGATTGCCAGTTAAAGCAGTGGCACATTTTACAGACTCTGGCAGCCAATTCTAATTTCCTGAATTGGTTAATAATAATGTAAAAATCATGGCCAGTTCATGAAGAACTTTTATGGTCCAATCATAAGTTATAGAATCTCCTTTATATTTATATTGGAGAAGATGGTATCATGCTTAAGACTGAGTTATAAAGGGGAAAAGCACCAAATGAAGCAGAAAGCCAAGGTCGTTAAATTTAAGAAAAGGAATCAGTGAATCAACATTGACTGACAGATTTCAAGAACCACTGAATCACATTCATTTGTCATAACCAATATTGGAAATTCCCAATGTGTATGCTAGATGGCAGAAATGTTTGTACTGAATCTACATATTTTTAATACTTTACAACTTATGAAGCATACTCACATGTAATACACTTTTTATTTATACATAAAAGATTAACTTGTGGAAGTTTTTTCCCCCTCTTTTCTTAAATATATCATAGACATCATCTATATGTAAAGTAAATGAAAGATACAAATATAAATAAGCCATATAGTCCCTGTCCTCAGAGGAATCTACTGAAAGAAAAAAATATGCCCAGATGGATGTAGTATAAGGAAGATTATAATAAGTGCCAATAAATAAATAAGGGATAAGTTATCAGATTGTTAGTTATAAGTTATCATTAGAGGGTTGGGGAAAGGTCTCTTAGAAAAGACAGGATTTCAACTTGGTCTTATAGAATAGGTTTGTTTTCAGTAAGAAAAGATAGAGCAACCAAGGAATTCAAGGTCAATGAAACAGCCTGAGCAAAGGCATGACAGTGAGAAAGTGAGGAACATAAATTTTTACTTGTACTCCCTCAACTTTAATATCTGGTGCTAATCTTTTTTGTTCATACTTGAGAGTTTGGTTCATAACTGGAGACATTTTTCACCTACCGCAAATATCTTATTATATCCCTAAGTCATGTGTTCATGGAAGCTGTAAATTATACCCCTCATTAATGGGAGCATACTCACATCTTTGAAACTTCAGACCATTTATGAATTGTACACTGTTGCTTATTTCCTTAATACTTCAATCATTTCCGAAGCACATTCACATATATTGCACAGTTGAATCCTTCCAAAATCCCAGTGAGGTAGTAGGTGGGATGGGATTTTTATGAGCATCTTTTCTTAAGAAAAAACTGAAGCACACATATCTAAATGACTTTTTCCAGGGTCAGTTGACTGATAAGTGCAGCTACACAACCAATTTAGAGCCCATTCTTTTTTCTCTCTACCTATATGTTTGTCATTATGCAGATGTCCATACAATTCATATTTAGCTGAACTGCCATATGAGAAATAGAAAAACTTGAAATTGAGAAAGAAACCAGAACCAAAATTTGTATGGTTGACAGGCAAAATAAATGTGAGTGCACAGGGTTGAGGACAAACGTAAAAGTGGGTGGGAGAGCACCATTTCAGGCAGGATTTAATGGAAGGAAAGTCAGTAGCTGAGAGTGTGCAAATTAAAGGACTATAAAAGGGAATGTTATATTACTATTAAAACCTAAGGATGCCAAGTCTTGAAATAGAGCAGTTTAGGTTTTTCTGTGGTGAAGGCTACAATTCTTGATATGCTTCCAGAGGGCTATGACTGGGACCTGTGTGCCTACTTCTTTTTGTTTGTTACTAGTACTTGAGTGGTGAGTGTATCAAAACAAGCACAACTTGAGCCTCATCTACTGTTCTGTGATTTTATATTTAGTTGTTCAATAATAATGAGTTTCGAGTCTTCACACTTTAAAATAGATGTAGATGTAACATACTTTGGATTTCATCATAGAAAAGACTGCCAATGGGAATATTCAGTTTTCAAATATGGGGTCTGTAGGCATTCCTCACGACTAAAGCATACATCAATTTGCTTAAACTGAGTAAATTTAATTCCATTTTGTTAAATTTAATCATTGTTTCTTACATGAAGAGTGGTGCAGTAAGTGTTTTAGGGACAAATTTATAGTGTCTCATGTAGTTGTTATTAAAAATTATTCCTTTTTTTAATCAATGAGAATCAAAGTTGTATGTTTAGAATTATAGACCTCAATCAAAGGAGTATGGTAGAGCATTTTATGCACTGCATTTCGCATCTCTTACGCACTGGAATAATTTAATACTTTTGGCGATGTATTCTTTACTTTCTATAACCTGAGAACATTTTTAATGGAGGGAGATATATGCCCAGTCTCGTCCTTTGGGAAGACATAGTTTGATTATATTCCTATTTTCAGGATTAAAGGCAAAATGAGCAACAATAACAACAGCAAAAGATTTAAAAAGTGTTGAAAACTTTGGTTTGGAGTTGGCACAGCTCTGGCAGCTCTTTATTTTGATTCTTAAAAAAACAAACAAGCATCTAGATTCAATTTCCAGAAAACACAGATGACTCAGAAAAGAGGGGGAAGAGAAATAACTTAGAACACAATTTTCACCAAAGCCAAAATATCCACATATAACTTTAGGAATGGTTTATTAACCTCCCAGCACTTGAGTATTGAGATTTTTAGTATGGTGAACATGAACTGGGGTCCTGGCCTGGGTGCTTTCAAGCTGCAAGACCTCAGGCTCGTCACTTTATTTCTCTGATCCTGGTTTGGAAATATTTGCCTTCATTTGGTCCTTTTTTTCTCCCTAGCTTAACCAGCTGGAAAAAGCAGTGGAAGCGGCCCACACCTTTTTCATGGCCAACCCTGAGCACATGGAAATGGAACAGGACATCGAGAACTACAGAACAATGGCTGGTGTGGAAACATCCCAGCTGGTCGATAGAGAAGCCAGACCGCATCTGGTGAGCCCTGGGGGGGATCCTGGCTCCCACTGTAGGGGGCTCAATGCTTCTGAGTTTCGTTTGGTTCAGAGTAGATCTGTATGAATGAGTATCTCAAATTAATTCCCAATTTCCAACAAGTAACATCTTATACTATCAGAGTTCTCAGATGAAATATTTTAATTATTGGAATTGAAAAAAATTGAGAGGAAAATATGAAATTAACTAAGAAAAGCAGTATAATATGGTGAAAAGTAGAGCATGATACAACTGTCTCTAAACCTCTTTGAGCCTCAGCCTTTCCTTCCCCCATCCCCCTTCCCTGCTCCATTTTTTAAATTTTACACACAGGAGTTGAAGCTAATGTGAGTTGCACAGGGCCACATTATGGTTTCTCAGCTCTCAGTCCAGTGTTTTTATCCATTTCAGCTATTTCTTTTTATTTTCATGATTTTTTTAATGTAACATTTGTTTCATAATCCCTGGAACTGTAAAATAGCTTTTCTTTCATTTTACAGACTCAAGGGAAGTATTTTAAATGTCAGAATATACATACTGAATGTGATTTAGCATGTAAGCACCAAAAGTCTGAAAAGTTTACAAAAATTGTTTAAACATGTAAGATGCATGCATTCATGAATTACATTCAGTTTGAAGGAAGAAACTACCCTAAAGTGCATTAATATTTAAGAACTGCCTGAATATCTTCTAACTTGGTTTGCAGCAAAATAACAAATACTGCTTTTAGTTTTTTATACAAGCCATATAAAATTTAGATTCAAAATTGAAGTGCTGCCTTATGTTGTGAATGGCAGTTTGATCATTTAATCTGTTTACATTCCAGTTTGACATACTTGATACACAATACTACTTAATGCCCTAAAACAAAACAAAAACAAAACAAAACAAAAAACACACCTTGACTCATTTAGTGGACAGCTGAAGCTAACAAAAATGTTAGATCTCTCTTCCATACTTTTATGCAGCATTGGATATGATGCCATTTTTGGAACAAATAAAATTATTTTTTAATGCTATGATTAGTCCTCTCAGTAATTAACACTTCTCTAAATATGCCATTATAGCTTCAGGCAGAAAATGATATCAAGTCAGATGAAGTAAATGCAGAATCAAAATTACTGTGATATGAAAGCATGCCCTCATTGTAAATCACCTGGTCAATGCTGACTACAATTAAATGAGGAAAATATAGGCCAGTATTTTTCTAAACATACTGGCATACCTGCCCTGATTGAATCTAATAAGGTCGAGTAGGGGACTTGGCCTGGTTCCTCAGTTCTGTGGCATTACCACCGCCAGTCTAGCTGTAAAAAGCTTTTACAAAATCATTATTCACATTGCTCACACAAAAGCCAGCAAGCTGTAGTTCTGAACACCATCTACATTTATATATTGATTTTGTACTGTTTACATGAAAAAAAGATTTTGTTGTGCTTTTCACATATCTGATATAAAGTTTTCCAAGCAAACATTTTATTTCTAGTTTTCTTGGGATGAGGGATAGGGAAGGGAAAGACTAAGAGAAGATGTACATCAAGAGGGTTAGACTGTAAAGTAATGTTATACACACAACTAGCCTAATAATGTTTTAATTTAAAAGACACTATCATCAAAAGGCAATATGTATATAAAAGAAAAATAGTCCCCTCCCTAAAATCCATATTATTCCACAGTCGATTTGCACAGCAACCAGCACATAAATCCATATGCCGGACATGTATATCAATATACTTTTCACAATCTATTCAGTTATCTATTGAGTATGCTGTTAGAATTAATGTCATTACCATATAGCAGTCTAAGTTTAAACATTGTATTATTAGGGAAATATGCTTAGAAATAGTTCAGTGATTTGCTCATTATGATACTATTTACAAAGATATCTATTTATAGCAATAAATAATCCTGATATCAAAAGAGAGACTATTCATGCACACACTGAGACGGCTGCATGCTCTTAAAATATTTACGTGGAATTTCTCTGTTACAGCTTTCCCATTAATAGTTAAAGTGCACTTCCTTAAATTTTCTCCACATTTCCTTTAGTCTTCCTTCTGGGGGATGCATCCTTCCATTTCTACGACTTCGGGCCATCCTTCGTATTTGTTTGTGTCCTTATTGTTCTTTATGTGCTGTTCAAAAGGGCTTTTTGTCTTAATGCATTTTCCACTGCAGAAGACCCAGTTGTCCCTGAAACCTAGATTAATAATACATGTACTCCCCAAGTCAGCAATGAGCCGCCGCGCCTCATCATTGAGTTTGGTTGCTCCATCATCGTATGTTGCCATTAAGACTACTGAACCATCGTGTATGGACTTCAGAAACTCAGTAAATGGTGCCACATCTCCTCCCCACATGTCAAAATATTTAGTGTCTAATACTTCTCCTGTTTTTCCATTTGCCAAGGCAACACTGATCCCTCTTCCAACATTATTCTTAACACCACTCATTAAATAAATAGATTTCCTAAACTTGCATCTGTTTTTATTTCAAATACTTGAAATATAACATAAAATGTCAATAAAAATACTGCCACAGCTACTACCAACTTTGTAGCACCTGCTACCCTCATGTTTGGCTTTTCAGTCTATGACACCTTCTCATTAAATAAGCTCCGTCCTTCCGCCTTCTGCTCCAGTCTCCCACTGCCTCCCCTTAGTTCTTTCGCTTCCTCCTGGGCTTCCCTGGCTTCCCCTCACCCTTGCGAGTGCTATCCATTTCAGCTAATTTTTAAACTGTTTTTATAAAGCCACATAATCATTTGTTTAAATGAAATATTACTTGGAAACCCAGTTTGTTGAAAGGCCTTCCTTTTCTCCTTGAAGCATCACCATTCTTAATGTGTGGACCTAAGATCACTACAGAAAAGGATGAGAAAGGAAGATACTGCATGGAAGCTTGCTTGCTTCTCTCCCACTTGGGCAAGGCCTGGAAGTGGAAGTCACTTCTCACTTCTGCCCACATCCATTGTCTAGCACTTGTTACATGCCCTCCCTAGATTCAAAGGTTTAGAAAATACAGCCTTTGAGTGTGCTCAGGAGGAAAATGAAATAAGTTGTTGTTGCCCCTGCCACAGTGGTTAACTCGCTTGGTAACATGCCCTGCCCCCTTCATTATTTACAGTTAGTTGAAGCAAGGGAAATTACACTGGATCTCCCAGAGCTATCCTTCTCTCACCTTCCTGCATGGTGCAAGAGCTCAGTGCTCCACCAACCTAAATGATCCTGAGTCTGTCTATAGCTCTATTCCAGATCCCCTTGGGTGCTCTTGAAAAATAAAAAAAAAAAAATTTTGTTTCTTTGTAGGAGAGTTACAGTGCAGGGGTTAAACACTATGAGGCTGATGACTTTGAGCGGGCTATCAAGTACTTTGAACAAGCTTTAAGAGAGTATTTCAGTGAAGATATGGAGTGCCGAGCTCTGTGTGAGGGGCCTCAGAGATTTGAAGAGTATGAGTATTTAAGGTATAAAGGGGGCCTCTATGAAGCCATTGCAGGTAAAGTTTTTTTTTTTTCTTTCTTTATTTCCACATTATTAAAATACTACACTTGATTTGTAAAAATATTGCAACACTATAGAAATATGTATTGTAAAAAGTGAAAGACAATCATGTCTGTCACATCCTGTCACCTGTAGATAAATTTATATTGTCAAAATTTTGGTGCATATCTTCCAAAATGTTTTCATATGCAAATGAAAATATTTACCTATTTATAATTATTTCATGTTTTAAAAATATAGACAATAGTATAAATACTGCTTTTTAGCAAATTTTTTGCTTCTGTTTTATTTTATGCTTACCAATACTGTGTGGAATTCTTCCCATGTAAGTGCAAGTAGATCCACTTTGTTTTATTTAGTGCTTGGGTAATATTCCATTATATGGCTGCATCATAATTTACTTGACCAATCTTTTGTTGATGAATATTAATGATGTTGTAAGTTTGCATTATTACAAGTAATGTATTAGTGAACACTTCTGGATACTCTTCTTCAGTTACTTGAGAGACTTTTTATTATACATAGGAGTTTAGTATATTAAAAAGTGACATTTAAAATAAGTAGGTAATGTACATTATATAGTAATTGGGATATTGGCTACTAACCACTTATGGGGAGAGGGTGGAGAGAGGAAGTTCTTGGCCCCATACTATACACAAAAATGAATCCTATTTCTATTAGAAATGTAAGTATAAAAAATTAAAACTGCCAGAAGAAAATTCAGAAGAATATTTGTATAATATTAGGAAAGGAAAAGCTGCAACTTAGAATGACAAGAGACAAGAAAAATGAAGAAAAATAGGTTACATAAGATTTATTAATACAAAAGATACAGTAAACCAAGATGATCTATAAATGATAAACAAAAAAATTGCAAAATATTTGACAGGCAAAGAGTGAATGAATATCCTTAATACATAAAGGGAGTCCGTAAGATATTATTAGTAGTAATTTGTTTAATTGTCAGTAGTAATGGTAGTAGTCATCCTTTAACCAACATCCTGTAGGTAGATTTAATGTTATCTACTTTCCCTCCCTTTTGTAAATAAGGAAATTGTATCTTTGAAAGATTAATGAATGTGACTAAGATGAAGCTGGGACTTAAACCCAGGCTTTCCTGACTCTAGAGCCCACACTTTTAAGGCCTACACAGTTGAAAAATGAGTAAAGGATAATTTATTCAATAAAAAATGTTTAACAAATATTGTTGAGCGCATATGTGTTCCAAGATATAAACATATGAAAACTAACGTTCAACTTCACATGTACTCAAAGAAATGCAAACTACTGAGCTCAATTTCTTCTCCCCGGCTTCCAGTGTTTTCTGTCCAATAAAAAGCACCCCTCACCTATTAGCGCAAATCAAATCCCAAAATGTTATCTTTTAATCAGTCATCTCCCTCAGTTCTTATTCCCAGCTGATACATCACCAAACTTTGGAAGATGCTAACTCCTAATAGCACTTAAAATTCCCTTGTTCTCTTTACCCCTTTTGCCACCACCCTGCAAATCAACAGGTTTTCACTAAACCACTCTGATAGCCTCTTTGCTGATCCTCTTGTCCTATTCAGTTTTTACTCTGCGCACAGGTAGAACAGTCTTCTGTAAAATGAAAGTCTGACTACATCACCATCATTCTCCTGCTTAAAACCTTCCAGTGGCTTCCCTTGCTCTTATAATAAAACCTGAAATCTTTAGCAAGGATCTACATGATCTGGCACCTGTGTATGTTTTCATCCCCTCTTTTTTTTTCTCTCTCTTTGATCCATTTCTATTGGGGTTCTTTCAGTTCCTTGCACGTGCCATGCTCATTTTCACTCCCAGCCTTCAAAGTGTTTTTCTCCATCATCTGGCTAGTTTCGTATCTTCTTCAGTATTCAGTTCCTGGTGCCTTAGTGTATATATAGTGACTAGAAATTATGAAGTACTTACACACAAACACACGTATATATTTTTTTCAATAAGTGGTTTTGTGAATGAAAGAAGGAGATGACGTCTTTATCAATCATATTTGCAGAAATTAAAAGGTTAACAATACCTCATGTTTGTCAGAGTTTAGACCTTAAATTGGTAAGGTCTTTGGGGAGCAGCAAGGGAGTATCTGTCAAAATTCAGACTGTGAAGTAAACCAATTCACTGAAAATTTTTCCATTGTCCCATTTGCAACCTACATAATTACCCACAATAAATTCAGTTAACTTAAAATCAATGCAAATATCTGAATTACTGAGGATTTTTCCGAAAGATTTTGTTTCCTTGAGACTCTTCTTGGGCCTGTGCCATTTGCCTGCAGTTTTGTGAGCACTGCCATTGGAATGTCAGTTTATGTGTGTTTCACATTTCGGTTGCTGAGTATTTCTCTAACACTGAATCTTTTATTTGGGAATGAGTAAGGTTTTCCTTTAATATAGTTTACTAACTTGTCTTTTTGGGGGGTTATGTGTCCTTTCTCCATCCCCATATTTGTTCTGCTCCTGCCTGTACCTATGGCCACTAAATAGCTTTGGCAAATGTCCTAGATCTGTTTTAGGAAATTTCTAGAGGTTACAACAGCACATTGCTGGAAAAGAACAGTGGAAAGAACAGAGGTCTCCTCAATCAGGTTCTTTAATTCTTAACATAACCACCCCCAGCTTCCACTAAAGAAAAGTGAGGGGGGAAATAAAAAGTCATACTTTCTCAAATCCAAGGTAAATATTATCTATTACATTGATATGTTAAGTCATCTCAGGAATTTGAAGCACATCCAATTTATTATAAGAAGGAATTTTTTAAGTATTCCTGTACAAGTGTCTTGGATCTCAAGCTTATTAAAAACATATTCTTTGTAAAGTGACATTTGGCATAGAAAGGAGGCGAGAAATAAAACTAATAAAAAGTGATATGACAACTCTGAGCAAATTCATATCTGGTTAAAAATTGTCCTAAATTAGGAGTAAAATGGCTTTTAGAATACAGAATTTATTTAGAAACCCAGAATCTTTGAATTTGAGAGTTAGAAGAGACATTAAAAAGTGAAGAAAGATGCAAATGGCTTCTGGATATATATTATTAGTTGTGATCAGTGGGACTCTAAAGGGTATCATTTTGTCACTGGTCCTTTGCTGCTGTTTATACTATTTATACTATGATCTGAAAAGTATTTTCATTCGCACTTTGAGTTCTTGATGGGTGTGTTTCCTACCTTTTTTTTTTTTTTTTACTTGTCTTTTTGAATTAGGAGGAATATGTAATAGAAAGTAAAGAGGATGCAAATAGCCCACTAAATAGAATGAAATGGTTAATGGTTGACTGTGTTTCTTGTTTTGTTTTTCTTAAGAAATAAAATAGCTGGCTATTTATGTCCAAAATGCTAATCAAGTAAACAGAGCTACAGAGCTTATTCTTCCTTTCCCCTCTTCTCCTGCCAACTGGGTTAAGAACCATTGGACTTTTGAGTTTCTATTAGTTGTACTATATATGTTTGAGTTAGTCAGGTTATGTGAAAACTGGCACATCTTCCTACACTTCAGAAAATGTACACTTCTTTCCTGTTGTGTTTTGGGGTCCCTATTCAATCTCATCAGGATCCAAGATGAAAGCCCCCTAAACAAGGAACATTTTGAAAGAAGGCAGTTGTAAATTAAATTGTATAGCCATGAGGTCAGATGATTTTATTGTCAGTCTCAAGGGAACCTGCTCAAAACAAGCATGAATGAACCATTCTTTCTGGAAAAGACTACCTCCATCTTCATCATAAAAACCAAAATTGGGGCAAAATTTAGGAGATGTCTTCTTCCCTGCAACATTAGCAGTTGTGTTTCCTCAGCTCGTGCTTTGATGAGATAAAGCCCAGAGCTCAAGGGGGTGCAAATAATCCTGTGCTTCTGGACCCATGCCCTGTTAGCAAGTGATAGAAAGGGGAGCAAAGAGAAAGAGGTGACATGCTTAACCATGTTCTCTAGCTTTCATCCTTTTCTCTACTTTACCACTTCCTACTGGTGTTAGAATTAGAGTTCTGGTACCAGTTTTAGAATATAAAATTTCCAGGTGTCGACTGTTGTTTTTCTTTCCTCATTAGGACATTTTAGCTCTAAAATTTAGAAGGAGACAGAGCATTCTGGCTTTACCTCTCTGCCTGAACTCCCCATATACATGGTAGTTTCCTTCACTGAATTGGGGGCCTAAGCATAACCAGGGTCTGAATTTCTGATTTTGATTCCAGTACACCTCAGGCCGTCTGAACTAACCAAAGGGAGGTCCCAAAATTGTTAAATGAGAAAGTCAGCTACTCAGCTTGGTGTTGGGGGAGGGGAGGTGAAATGGCCTTTGACACTTTCAGGAAGGGTAGAGAAAAGGGTGTACTGGAAAGTGACAGTGCAGTGCAGAGAAAAGACCATGAGCTTTAGAGCCGTAAGAGTTGGTATCTACCCACTGGCGAGGAGACCCTGTCAGCTCACTTGCTTTGTGAAACAGTTTTCCGGTTATGAAGTGAAGATGATAATGATATCTCCAAGAGTATGGTAAGAAAAGGAATGCTCTGCGTCACTGTGGGCTGTGACTTTGAAGTTTGGGTTTCAGCACACTGGAGTGACACACTTCTTGGACCTTTTCTTCCAGATCACTACATGCAGGTGCTGGTTTGTCAGCATGAATGCGTGAGGGAACTTGCCACTCGCCCTGGCCGACTCTCACCAATTGAGAACTTTCTTCCCCTGCATTATGACTACCTACAGTTTGCCTACTATCGAGGTAAAGCATGAGTCATCTGTCAAGACCTTTGGGGACGTGTTCATCATTACAGACATTGCATTTTTGTGGTTTAGTCTTCTGTGGTCTGCAGTTTATTATGAAACCAATAGGAGTTTGTGCATTCTCTCCCCTATCTGACATCACTGCAGCTCAGGACAAGAGAGGCAGAAGCTTAAGTTTCTTATAGGCAAAGTGGAGACTTCAAAGCCCTGATAATTTCCCGAAAGTTACACTAGGCTAACACTTTATATGATTTTAAAACTTATTTTTTAAATTTAATTTTAATAGGTTATATATTCACATGGTTCAAAGACCAAAAATCATAAAAACCTCCCTTCCACCCCTGTCTCTATCAACCTGGTCCCTTGCCCTAAACCCACAATTTCTTAATTGCCCTTCTTAAATTTTATAGATATACAACAAATACAGACTCTCTCTCTCTTTCACACACACACACACACACACACACACACACATATACACACAACCTGGTTGATTTTCCCTTCTTTTACACAGAAGGCAGAATATCATCTATACTGTTTTCTATATTGCTTTCGTCATTTAACAATACACATTAGATATCTTTTTAGTAGGTTGGACCTATGAAATTGCCATTTGTTTAGTTAAAAAATGGTAAAATTTGGCAATTTTTTGTGGTGCAAGCTAATTGAATCAGTACATATAGAACTTCCTAATTAAGTTTTAGTTGCATCTGTGTATCATCTTACTACAACTTTTTAACATGTCTCTTTATTGAAGGACATGTGTGTTGTTGGTAATCTTTCACTATTACAATCATTATTAATGAATAACATTTTACTTGTGTCATTTCACATCTGCACACAGATATCTACAGAAGTACAATTGCCAGGTCAAATGGTTTATTTGTTAGTAGTTTTGATAGATGCTGCCAGTTTTCCTCCATATAAGTTCAGGTTGCTGAAGTTGATCTTAGATGTCATGTAGTCTAATATCCTCATTTTGTAGAGAAGTGACTTGTTCAAGGTCACATAGGTTAGGGAGAGGTTGTAATTCCTGTCTAAGTGGCCTTCCCATCTTTCTCCACTAGCTCCAACATCAAGCTGCCTTGTATGCAGCTCAGTAGTAAAGAAAGAATTTCCCTTGTAAAATAATAAGAAAAAGTCTCAAGCCAACATTTTTAAGCTACTTTGGCAAACCCTTTCCCTTTCCCTTTCCAAAAGCAAAACATTACTCATCATCCTGGCACTGATGGTGAACAATAAATCCTGTGTTTAAGTCATGGGCAGTGAATGCAAAGGAGTTGAGAGAGTTGCTTAATTCTTATCATTCTTATTTAAAAATCAAAGTTTTCTATCTCAGATTATTTATATATATATATATATCTGAAACCATCACATGGGTTTAACAGAAATCTAATATAGTGACCTATTGGAAACAAGACATAAGGCATTCCAGATTTCTTCTTGTAATAGTAAAATATTTTTTTGGTAAAGAATTCAGAGTTCAAACATCTTTGTCAATTCCTTTTACTATTTTGTTACTATTGGAGTTACTGAAGATATAAGTGAGGGGTGGGGCAGAAGGGAAGTTGTCCAGAGGATTCGGGGCCTTCAGAAGGACTATTGTAGATGTTCATCCCCATGATGTTTGCTTAACTCAAACTCAGTGTGGAAACCAGAATTATCTCTTAAAGTTTTGCTCTGTTTTCCTGTATTAAATAATAAAAGTTGTCAACAAACATCTTGGGTGAAAGTTTTTGATAATTTATGCAAAACATCTAGCACTAAAACATACTGAAGGCAGTACCTTTTGAGTAACTGAAATCTCATCCTTCCTTTTATCTTGACTGTTTTTGCTTCCTCTGTCCAACCTTCCCTTATCTTCCCTCCTATTGGTGACTACTGCTGACCATGCACAGACACACTGAACTATCTCTTAAAAATCCTTTGAGCAAGCCTAGGCAGACTTTAATGCTGCAACTCCTTGGTCTTTCAGTTGGTGAGTACGTGAAAGCCTTAGAGTGTGCCAAGGCCTATCTTCTGATCCATCCAGATGATGAGGACGTGCTAGACAACGTGGATTACTATGAAGGTCTGTTGGACGACAGCATCGACCCAGAAAACATCGAGGCTAGAGAAGTGAGACCAGTGTTCCCAGAAGAATCTCTTCATTCTGCTGTATGCTTTTGGGGAGAGAGGGTTAAAATACAGCAATATTCCTAAAAATTTCTATCAATTTAATAAAGGTTCTAGTATTCAATCCCTTTGAGCTTTAATTATTAATGCCAAAAGAATATTTTCTTTGAAGTACTACTTTGTGAAAATCTGTTGAGATGGGGACAATTTTGCAGCTCAGTATTTATTTAAGCCTCCTTGTGAGTTGTCAAATGAAAATATTTCCACTTGAACATGTTTTCTCTCTCTTACCTTTTATTTAAATATAAATTTTCTTCTTTCTTCTTTCTTTTTTATTTTTCTTGAGGATTTGGCAATGTTTGTGAAGCGTCATAAGCTGGAATCCGAACTGATAAAATCAGCTGCAGAGGGCCTGGGATTTTCATACAGTGAACCGGTAAGAGCAAAGAGGAAAGAAGAAATGTTTATTAAAAGAGCTACTGACTGGACTTTTTATCAATGTTTTCATCTTCCACCCCTCTTTGTTGAAAATTTCAATCCCCTGCCCTGAGTTAACAAAGATTGTGAGGGAAAAAAGGTTTACTCAATATGTGTGGTGAATGTTAAAAGACTTTAATAGGTTTCCATATCACTGAGGTCCAAAATAAAAAACAAATGTATTTGGACAAAAGAGGAGAAATCTTTATCTTGTACGTTATGCATTTGCTCAGAATTGTTTTATTTTTACAAAATCTAGAAGCAGCATTTTATAGTTTCTCTTAAAATATTTGTTTATCACTTAAACATTAAAGGGAATTCAAAAAGAACAAAATCAATCAGAATTCTATTAGCCATCATGCTGCCTTTCCTCCACTCTTGCATGTTGTCATTTACTCATTCTTCATATGAAAGTATAACTTTTGTAAAACTAGTATTCGGCTATAAATAGATATGTTTTGATTTTTATATTAGAAGTTATCATAAGCAATTTCTATATTTGTACAGCTTCCAAAATTATTTTTAGCTACACATATAGTGGTTTGATGTAAAACAATTAAATTAACTATTCTCCTGCTGCTAGATATTTGAATTATTTCTGATTTTTTTCTATCATACCTAAGGCATTCATCATTTTTTCCCCTTTTGAACTGTATCCTTAGAATGAACTCCCAGGAGTGGGATTACTCTTTCATCAAAGGATATGAGAAGTTTTAGAGTTCTTAAAACTGAATTGCTTTTCTAAGAGAGTTTTCTGATACCTTCACTGCTCCTAATAATGTATAAATTTACCAGTTTGTGACAAACTTCTCAGCAATGAGAAACATCATTTTAAAATTTCTTATATTACTTGTATTATTATGTACACCTATGTCATTGTTTTAATTTTCATTCCTTTTGCTCAACTGCAGAAATAAACCTTTTCCCCTATTATTAATTAGTTTTCCCCTTATTTGGATTATCTGGTCATGTTCTTTATTCATTTATCTATTGGTTACTATATAAGTTCTTTATATGATGTACATGTTAATATGTTTATAAAAAACATTGTCATATGTCCTATTTGGAACTTTTTTTTCATTTCTTAGTTACGTAACTTTTTAATTGACACATTTTAAAAATTAGGATAATGTTAATATACTACTGCTAATGTATTTTTAATTTAATTTAATGTATATTTCTAATGTAATGTTTCTAGTATAACATTTCTAATGTATTTATACTGCATTCTACTTATTATTTTTAAAAGAATTTCATTACCCCAGAAACCCCAGAAAAACATCACCTCCTCAACTTTTATGACCTGTACAAATGATTAGCCAAGCAGGAATCATGTTTTGTTTTGTTGTATTCATAAAACCTAAAGAGTTAGACTGAATGCCACAAAATTCCAGATCACTTTCTTGGACAAAAGGATGAACGCCTAGGCTAATTCCATGACTTTTTATCCATTAGTGTTCCCTTTTGTCAAAATGGGATAACCTTAGCCTTCCTTTTTATTAAAAAATAAAACTAAAAAATATATTTCATATCTTCATATAATATGCAAGTTTCCTTATATTTTGCACATTTTGAATTTCTAAGTGTATATTTTATTTTATTTTAATTATTTCTATAAATGATGTTACTGTGACAAAATTACAGAGACTTTTTAATTTAAAACAGAATTATTGGATCAGATATGGAGGACGACAGGATGAGAATCGGTAAGTTATCCATTCAGAACACGAGCTGTTTTATTTTTAATGAGAAGAAATACTTAGATTCATAACCTACCATAAAGAAACTTAGTTCTATGAAATAGACAAGAAAATATAGCTAAAAAAGTTCTGAGCTGGGAATTAGGAGCCTTGCTGCCTGGTCCCATTGCTTCCTGTCACTTCTGTGTGACTTTGAGTGATTCATCTACCTATCCGGTCTCAAGCTTTTTCCTTAGATGAAGGGGTTGAATAAGATGATCCCTGAGGACTAACATCCGTGATTCAAAATGAGGCACAATACTAGACACAATGAGCATTATAAAGATGCCCAAGACATTTTTTTGTCCAGCTCTGTTGGGACTCGAAGTCTAATCTGAAGGGGGTTAATTTATAGATACAATTAATTGTAATAAAGGTTGCTAAGATTTAGAGAGTTTTGAGATAGAGCACTCTCATTGAGGGAACACAGAAGAACTTCATGGAAGCAGTGACATTTAATTTGATCTTGAAAGACAGGTAGATTTTTGTACAACAAAAACAAATATCAATATGGGAATCATAGACTACCCAGGTAAAATAGCCTTTGCCTTTGAACATTGTTATTCAATGGAAAATTGTCATTTCAACTTTTTTGAATGAGCAGGGTCCCTTCAGGAGTGAGTGTGGAGGAGGCAGAAGTTCATGGATTGTCAATGGGAAAAAAGTCATCACCCAAGATAGAACGAGACCTAAGAGAGGGTAAGTACCTGTTTACTGTTCACTCTTACAAAGAAGAGAAGGAGGGGATGGGGCTTAATCAGTTCTTATCCAGATCAAGTCAGAATCCACTTTCTCTGGAGAATAATAAGTAGACTAAGCTATGACAATTCATTGAACTCTGAATGGCAGGTTTAAAAGCAAGAATGTCTCAGATTTTTATATCATTACCTTTGTTTTCTGTTCACTGTTATCATCTATTTTCCCATGAAAAGCCTGTGATCTCAGCAGGAATTGTATTGTAATCTCCATCATCAGTTGAGTACTTGAGGATTATAGAAGTTATATGACTTACTTCTGTCACACAGTGAGTGAGTGTCTGAAAATATGGAAGAGAATGGTCACCTGGGCTAGCAAATTATTTAACCTAAGACTCTTGACGCTCACAGAAACTGAGCAGGCCTTTGAGAGTCAAGTGGAATTTAGATTGAATTGACAGAGATGGAAAGGGAGCCGTTCCAGTAGAGAAAACAAACAAGCAAAGGCACAGATGTGGAGAGAGCAAAGCATTATGTGACTGTTCATATAAGATCAAAATGAGTGGAGACACAGGTGGAGTGTTGCCAATAATAGTTTTTAAATAAAGCTAACCATTATTATAATAATAAATTTAGCAAAAGTACTACTAACAGCTGTAATAATTATTAACAATATTATTTCTATATGTTTTATAATTAATCAAGAAAATTTACAAGCAACTTATTTTAATTCTAGCAGCATCTCATATGAGACAGGTGCCCCATTTTACAGATAATAAAGCTGAGGTTTGATGAGATCAAGTGACCTGTCCAACATCTCGTAGCTTGTAACAGGTTGAGCATCCATCCAAGTCTAGATGTTTGAATCCAAATCCAATTTTCTCTTCTTCACCTGCTGCATGGAATACAGAAGTGTCCGGATATCAAAAATGTATCACAATATCAATTAAATAATTGCAAGATAAGAAGGGGTTTTTAAAAACCTGAGGAGTTACAGTACTTCCTTCCTCAACACAGAAGAGCTCGTCAGCACATTCCTCTAGCTGATTTGAAAATGTCTGGCTCTCCACAGATCTCATATTTCCCAGCCATTTCCTTCTTTAGTTTCCAAGTCAGTGTGAGGCCATAAACAGGATACTGTGCTCATCAAATCTGACCTGGACTTCAGTTTGTAGCCACAAAGCCCAAACTATTTTACATCTGCCAGAGAGATTCATGGTCAGCCAGAGTTCATGCCACTGTTCATGCCAAGAATCACCCAGGAAGTATATGCCAATAAGTCAGCATTTGGCTGTAAAGGCTTGGGAAACTCCAAGGTAGTTGCCAAGTTTCAAAGCATTTCTTTCCCCTTGGCTACTAGCCACTGACCAGGAAGACTAATGGAAAGAGTAGGACAGAAAACTACATTTGATGGAGAAAGTTCATGATTGGCTCAGTCACCAAATTCTTCCATTTCTGGAGATTTTTTAAAATTTGAATTGCCTAATGGACTTGAGGATTTTCTCTGTGAACCCAGTGCAAATCCTCTGTCCAATCACCAGAAATCCAAATAGGATCTAAGTTAAGAACAGTGGTAGGTGGAGGCAAAGTTCCCAATCAGAAAACACTTTCGTGTCTAATCTGGCTGAAAGCAGATGTCAGGAGGTCAGAAAGGACTTATGATTCACAGACTAGAGAATATTTCAAAATTTCTCATCTTCTGCAAAAAATTATTGACATCTACTCTGGTTTCCTAAGAGTGTTTTGTATCATTCATGCTGGATGACTCCTAAGCATTAGGAAGAGAGTGACCCGGGGCTACATCCCAGAGTGACTCAGGTGCATGGAACATGGATGTCAACTTATTGACATCATCTGTCACTCATTCATTCTTCTTTCAACCACCAGTTATCCCAAAGGTCCTGCTGGAAAATAATCTAAGAGTGAGTGAGAGCATGTTAGAAATTACACTGGAGTTGGAATCAGTCCAGTCTAGTCTGGTATGATGCTTGATGATGGAGAGCAAGCTACTCAATTACTCTGGCCCTCATCTGTCAAAGAAGGATGGTAACATTTGTGAGACGATGAATGTGAGAAGTCTTTTGTGAACTGTAAATAGCTATACTCATATGAGGGCTTGCTAGTCTGTACACCTCCTGGGATGACCTGAGTGGCATTGTGCTTATTATGGTAAGGTGATCTTTCTTGTCATGAGCCACAGGCAGTGAGCTCAGGCCCACCTTCCTCACAAAGAAGCATTTTCCCTCTTTAGTGCAACTGGAGAGTCAGAGCCAAGCACATACTTTATGAATGAGAGAAGGATTGAGTTGTTTAAATCTCCTTGGGCTGTGGTTACGAGTTGGCTGAAGCCATCAAACCAGGCCCCAGGAACCACAACTTATTGGACTACATTTTTGTTTTTATCTTAATGTTTTTCTCTGTCTGGCGTGCTACTAGTCAACAGTAGGCTGTTAGACTCACTTTTTGAATGGTAAGGTTTATTTTTCTTTTTACTTCCCCCTTTTGGTTTTGAGAAGATAGTTCATTTGTTTTGTTTGTGTTTTTGTTCTAATGAGAATGTGGGAAATCTCTGTGTAAGGCTCTATGTTTTGTAAGGATTGTGTGTTAGCTGCGTGGAAGGCAGATTACTAATACAGATTCTCCTTGAATCTGTCAGGGTTTAAACTTTGAAGTCTCCATTTGCACTTGGTTCCTTAACCTGATCTTTGTATGTTCCTTATGATGTAGTTGGGGTAATTTTCAATGTCCTGGTAGCTGTCTTCTAAGTATACTCTGTTATGTCATGTACTTATTAAGAAGTATTGGTCAGACCTGACCAAAGTTTACCAGGCATAGCTTATTAGTTCAATAATAATAATAATAATAGCAAATATTAAAAAAAAAAACATTAGGCACTGTTCTAAATGCTTTAGTTTTAGTAACTTTCAAAATTATACTTTGAACATAAGCTAATTATATTTAAAGCAAAGTGATCTTAATATAGACAGCTGGGAAAATATAGCAAAGTTCAAACCAACCTGGTTCATTAAACCCCTCAGCTGTCTTCCATTTCTATTTGATTTTTCAGGGAACTTGAAAGCATGTTACCTTACTTGTTGGAAGAAAGTCTCTTTTTATATTTCTAAATGGTAGTAGAACATGTAATTCAGCTTTCCAATTATTTGAAGGCTAAATTTGGTTTTGACTTTTTAAATAATATTGTTTTTGTTTTTCTTTTTTAATTTGAGAGGTTGTAGGTTTACAGAAAAGTCACGTAAGAAATACAGTATTCCCATATACCCCTCTTTGGTTGACACTTTGCATTAGGGTGGTACCTTTGCTACCATCGATGAAAGAATATTAAAATATTATTGTCAACCATAGTCCATAGTTTACATTAGGTATTCTTTCCCATATCCCACCCTATAATTAACACCTTTTAATAGTGTCGTACATTTGTTATAATTCATGAAAGAACATTCTACTATTTCTACTATTAACCACAGTCAACTATCTACTGGGCTATGACTTTTAATCAACTAAATAGAATTAGAGAAACCTTTCCCAAACTGTGGTCTATATGAAGAGGCTCTGAGGAAAAAATAAAACTGTATTGGTCATTAATTACTGTGAAACAAATTATCACAGACTTATTGACTTAAAACAGCACACGTTTGTTATCTCACTGTTTCTGTGGGTCAGGAGTCTTGGGCACATCTTAACTAGGTTCACTAGTTCAGGATTTCTCACAAGGCTGCCGTTAAGATACCAGTCAGGGCTTTGGTCTCATCTGACACTTGACCGGGGAAAGATCGACTTCCAAGCTCACATGGCAGAATTCAGTTCCTGAAGGGTTGCTGGATGTGGGCCTCAGTTCCTGGATGGCTGTTGGTTGGAAGCTGCCCTCACGTCCTCACCACGTGGTTCTCTCCAGTATGGCTGCTTGTTTCATCAAAGTGTGCAAACTGAGAAGGCAACCAAGAGAGTCTGCTTAGTAAGACAGAAGTTGCAGTTTTGTGGAACATAATAATGGAAGTGAAATCTCACCACCTTTGCTGTATTCTGTTAGAAGCAAGTTACAGCCGCACCAACACTCAAGGAAAGCAGATTACATGGGATATCAGGAGGTGGGAATCATTGGAGGCTGTCAAGGAGTCTGCCTGCCACAGAGATAAAAGAAAGAAGGAAGGAAGAGTACTGAGAACTGCTGCATATTATTTCTCTTTTTGGGAGATTTATAATACCAGTTTATATATTAAAAGCTCTGAGAAGTCTTCCAAATTTTTATTTAACTCAGCACTTTCCAAACATATATGTTCAAAAACTTTTTTCACCATTTTTTTTCTGCAGAACAAAGTTTGAGAAACATTAAATTGGAGAATTTTTTATTTTTTTTTTCCGTTCATACAAAATACAGAATGTGTACCTTGGGGCTTACAGGTATATTCTTGGAATCCAGTAGTTCTTTATTTATAAATTTTAATGATAATTTTAAAAATTAAGAGAGGTTAGCAATGACCACTTTATGGCCTGGTACTGCCATGAGATTTCATACATCTATGGGTGTAGGTGTGTAGGTGTGCTTACAGTCACATTGGCACAAATAGGTAATATTTCAGTGTTTGCAAATTAATAAGAATTCAAGTGAATGGGATAAACTTGTAACATTGGCCAAATGGTATTATGGTGCACTATATGAATAAGAATTTTGTATTAGTTTAAATAGAGAAGAGTTGTGGTAGAAGAAAGTCATTGCACCACAGAAGTACTATCTGGAATGCTGACTCAAAAGAACCTGGGCCAGAGCAGTTAATACAATATTCGTGTTGAAAGTGGCTTTTTTAGTTTCAGCAACATAACAGCAATCATTCTATTAATATTGTTAATGTGAATTTAGTTGATTTTATGGTTTTGCTTTTATTTAATCTTGTAAATTGGCTTTGGTTTATGTTACATAAAACTACAAAAGTAAGTAATGTATAGATAGTTCTATGACTGCAAATTTGGAAGCACCATTATTTCCTTGGGGAAATTTTTGCTTTAACAGATAACCATCTAGTACTCAATATTGAGAAACGGAGATCTAGATAATGTCTCCTTATTTTAATATTCAGTCAATCAATCATGTCCTGTAGTGCATCTTTTATTCTAGCTATGCTAATAAACATTTAGATAGTGCTGTTCCCTAGTTTGATTAATCCATTAATTTATTTTATAGACACAAAGTAGACATCAGTCTCAGTGAACTCTTTCTCCTCCACCAGATGCATTTTAGTTGAGCATGTTGGTGATCACTGCTAGCCTGAGGGGAGAGAGGGAGGAAGTTGTGCTCTCCCAACCCAACTACCTCCATGGTGAGCTGCTGTTCATTTTTTGGGAGAATTACAAAGAGTTGAGGAATACTCTTTTCTATTCCGTTCAATTTGGTTCAGGTATAATGGCACTCTGTTTTACATCTTAAGATGCCTTCGTCATAAGATCAGAGGCTTTGACCGTCAGTCTATTTTCCATGAGGTAAGGACCTTGTTAGGTTTGGATTTTGTAATCTCACCATCTGAAACATGGCCCATTAGAATCACCTTCTGTAGAGTCTACATGGGGCTAATTTCATAAAGTGTGGGTTCCATCTGGGGAGAGCCCACAGGAAATCCTCCTGTGTCCAAAAACAATGTAAATAATTTACCCAGAGAGCATTAAATAATAAATACTCCCAAAGCAAGATTATCTCAAGTCAGCTAGGTGGTAAGAAGACTGCAGAAGGAGTCAGGTGACCTGGTTGTGACTATCCTGGTGGTGCAGCTAATACCTTCACCAGGTAACTGGTGAAGGCATTGCTCTAGAAACCAGTAAAACGGAGATGCATATGTCAGCTGAGGGGCACAAACATGTAGTCAAGTAATTGCACATAATGTTATAACAGAACCAAGGGCTGTGGACGAGGTGGACCCAACTGTTGAGGGCATTCTGGGAAGTCTTCCCAAAGGAGAATCCTTCAAGATGCCCAGTCTCCTTTGCAGAATCATCACTGGAATCAAACAAACAAACAAAAAAATAATGCTTTATTAAACCCAGAATACTACGCAAATGCAGTGTATTATTATGATATATGGGGAAATCTGAGAGTCAAACATCTGCCTTTTTGCCTAAATCCATATTGGGTTTATCAGGCTTCTGAATTTGTAACTTGTGTTTGCATACCCAGAATGTCATAACTCACCCACCTCAAAGTCCACATTGAAAATCGATGGGTGTCCTGTGCATCCTTCCTTGGGGACAGAGGTAACAGGAAAGGGAATGTGCTCTGTCTCTTCAGGTGGCCCCCTGCTCTACGAAAACATCACGTTCGTCTATAATTCAGAGCAGCTAAACGGGACTCAGCGGGTTCTCCTGGACAATGTCCTGTCAGAAGAACAGTGCCGGGAGCTCCACAGCGTGGCCAGTGTAAGGACCAGAAGAGGGAGGGAAGCCCGACTGTGCCAGCCGGGCCTGAGCCCGGCAGTGGTTTGGCATCAGTCTTTGACCCTGACATCACTTGGAGCCAGGGAACAGGGCCTGAAATGTTGGTTTCTTTAGGAGCTAGACATTGGTTGTGGAGGCACTTTTGTAGCCTTTGGGTTGGGATGATGTCAGTTTTTCTGGGTGGGATCTGGAGTAGCTAGTGGCTTAATTCCTAGAACAACAGCCATCCAGCATGTGCCCTGCCTGTCATAGAAAGTCTCTGGGAAAAGCCAATGAAAATATAAGTGCCGAAAAATAGAAAGAGCCATATAAATGTAAGTAACAGTGTTCCTTTGTTTTAATCAATAATTAACCAATATATCAATCATTTACATTGTACCTATTTATACAAAAAGTGACTGTATATTTTTAATGAAAATGTAGAGTGAAGGCTAGATAAAGATACCTCTTTTGACTAGGAGAATGAATTATACCAGAAACATGGAATAAAATGGGCTTGGTTCTGAGTATTGACTTCGGCTCTCAGCTTTCTGGCAGCCACAGAAAGGGAGACCTGATGTATTCACAGCTCTCATGGACAAAGCATCTTCTTATATTTTGCTTCCAGGGAATCATGCTTGTTGGTGATGGATACAGAGGAAAAACTTCACCCCATACTCCCAATGAAAAGTTTGAGGGTGCGACTGTCCTGAAAGCACTCAAGGTAAAGTCTTAACTTCTTGGTTTGTATTCCTACATATCAATATAAGAATGAGAGATGATATATCTATCATTCTGTGAATGACAGATACAGGGAAGAGAACAGTCTAGAATATACACATATTAGAACAGTTGAGGGGAGCAAGTATGACACGGTATCTTCATTGATTTAATCATTCATTCATTCCTTCATTCAGTCACCCATTAATCAAACTTTGCATTTCCTAAATTTGTACCTGACAAATAAGATATAACCCCTGTCCTCAAGGAGGTTATGCTCTATTAGTAAAAACATAGCCAAACAAGTGCTTATACCCTACTGCAAGAAGTATTGTTAGAGGGGAGTGAAGAAAGTGTTGAGAGAAGAGAGGTGGGAGTGATTAACTTACCCTCTGTGATTGGAAAGAGCTTATATCAGCGGCTCTCTGTTCTAACCAAAATCCATAAGCAGGTAATATTACTCCTATTAGACAACACAGAGACGGCCACCCTAGACTGGCTTACTGACACCTAGCATTTGTTTTTCTCCAGCCTTCCTACCAACATAGTGGTTTCTAATGTTCTTATTTTTCTTCAGTTTGGTTATGAAGGTCGAGTTCCACTGAAGAGTGCTCGTCTGTTCTATGACATCAGCGAGAAGGCTCGAAAGATCGTAGAATCCTATTTCATGCTGAACTCAACCCTGTATTTTTCCTATACCCACATGGTCTGCAGAACAGCCCTGTCTGGTGAGACTCCAGAATCCAAACGTGTTCCTTTCTGCTCACAATGCACTGGGAAAGGAAACAATACAGAACAAAGCTCTATTACATTTTAGATTAATAATTTAGAAGCGTTTTAAGGCCTTCTAACTTTTCTATTTTCCTTCCTTCTTTTTTTTCCCTCTTGCTTATATGAAGTTCCAGAAGACCCTCACTTCTACCTATTTTCCCTTTCAAGTCCATTTCTCCTACTTGCCTTAGTCATTCTGAAAAAAAAATGCCCTTCTGCTCTAGATTTCCCTTTTCAGGGAACCAGGAACTTGGAAATTACAATCACATTATGTCCAAAAACATTGAGTGAAAGCATACAACACAAAGGGATTTTATAGAGAAATGTTATTCAATAGACAGAATCCTCAGTCCCTGCTCCTCATTATTCTGTAATTCTTCCTTTCTGCCTCTATCTGATAGCAGGTGACAGATAATGCCACTGAGTAGGCTTTATCTGTGTGAAGTTTTAACTGAATTAAAATCTTTTTTTTTTTTACATTTTCATTTCGTCTTCATCCTTTTGCTGTCCCACATGAAGACCCATGAAATGCATGACATTTTATATGTTTATACTTACATGAGAGCACTTTTATAACTGAAGAGACAGGTGTGACTTGCCCAAGGGTTCACATCAAGTTAATGTCAAAGCTGGATCAGAGTCCCTTGATTGCTCATCTGTGTTCTTTCATCTATCCTGCCCTGCCTTCTGTCTTCCCAGATTTCAAGGGACATCAGAAATGGGAGAGGACAGTCAGATTGTCAGTTTTGCTGCTGGAGGTTACTGCACCCCATCTCTCATTCTTCCTTGTTCCTTTTTCTGGCAGGTCAACAAGATAGAAGAAATGACCTCAGCCATCCCATCCATGCTGACAACTGTCTGTTGGATTCAGAGGCCAATGAATGCTGGAAGGAGCCTCCTGCATACACATTCCGGGACTATAGGTATAGCTAGCACTTGCTTTGAAATCATGCTTTTGCCCAGTGGTTATCAAAATCCCAGAGAAACTAGAAAGCGGCTCTGTTTTTTTTCTCATATTCATTGCTGTGAAGCAGAGATTCTCAAACCATCTCCTAATGCAGCTGCCAAAGCTGAGAAATGACTATTATCTCATATTTTTGTCTTAAAAATCCATGTACATTTTGCAGACTAATCCACGAAATGTCCACTTTTGCTTTAATATTAAAAGTAAAGGTTCTGCCTATATTACCTGGCTTTCACTGAAATGTGCCTTGCAGTAGGTGTTTTTCAGCCTGAGATCCCAAGGGCACAGTGTTTTGACGCAAACAGGGATCTCATCGCATCACTTGTCTCTTACTCACATGATGAACTATGTCTACATTTTATAAATAAGGAACTGCAAACTCAGAAGAAAAGATGTTTTCTCTCATTGAAAGACATATTATAGCGTGTAAAGACTCAGGAGTTGTTGCCATATATAAAATAGTGTATCACTATGCTGTGCTAGATACAAAAAATTTATTGCGTACCCCTTATCTACAAGCCTAGGCTAGCCCACAGGGAGTTCTCTAGCATGTTAGGAGAAAGAAAAATCATCCTTTAGAGATACTATCATTTAAGGGAAGAGAAGTGTAAGTTGTGTGGACAGCTTCAGAGGACTAGATTAAATCTGGTTAGGTTCTCTTTGGAGGAGGTGGAATATGAGATGGGCTTTGAAATATGATTAAAATTTTAACATAAGTGGAATAAATAAATACTTTAGGAGCAGGACCCAAACTACATCAGCTGTTGTCCTTGAGGGTAAGGAGGTCAGTTATTTCAATGTCTATGTCTAGTTCAAAAGAAACCTACTAATTAGGCTGGTCAGTTCCTCACCAATCTTTGGTATTCTATGATGTGACTGTTGTAAGCAAATAGTAATAAAAATGGCTATCAGTTATTCAGCTCTGGCACAAAACTATATGACTTATGGGCATCATGTGATTTCATCCTCAAGCACTCTTGTACAGGTGGGACTTTTGTCCTCATTTTACAGATGAAGAAACTGAGGCTTAGTGATGAAATAAATTGGCTAGGTCTGTACAGCTAGTAAGTAATGAAGTGGGATTTCAACCCTAGTGGGCTTTTGAGTCTGTCTAGATTTGAATCTTAGCTCTAATCCAGGCATTTTACTTACCTCTCTACTCTTTTCCTTCCCACCACTACCCAACCCTCAGTCCTTACCAGTATGTGGCATAAATTAGGTATTTATGTAGGGCTTGCTAAGAGCAGTGCTGCGTTTATCTCTTCCATCAAGATTCTGCCTGGTGGGAGGCAGGAAGATGCATCATGGTTCAAGTTTCTCTGTTTACCCTCAAGCTCAGTAGTTATTGATTCTGATCTGTAGCTATCTGGACAAATGCCCCTAGGAATATAGTGTTCATGGCCAGGGTCATGGCGAGTGATCTCACTGGAAACTTTCCCTCTCTTCTTCCAGTGCTCTCTTGTACATGAATGATGACTTTGAAGGAGGAGAATTCATATTCACTGAGATGGATGCTAAGACTGTGACTGTAAGTTAACCTGTTCTGTAAATGTATTTAGCATTTTTTTTTTTTAATCTCAGTCTTGCCATTTACCTAGGACCCCCAGTCTGTCAGATTTGAAATACTTCTGAGTTCAAGAATTCAAAAGGTGGAGAAAGTCCCAATGAATTTACAGGTCATTAAGTATTAGAAAGGGAAACATCCTTAAAAATCATCTAGTCCATTCTACAAATGGGTAAATTAAAGAATAGAGATATTAAGGAATTTCTCATGATCATATTGCTAGTTAATGCCAGATTTGGAACCAGAACCCCAGTCTTCTGATTCTTTGGTGAGTGACCTGATGGAAATATAAAAACACCAGTTCCTAAGATACCCAAGTCTAGGGAAAGTCAAATGATTTTACAAAATAGCTTTCAAGTTATCTGGTGTTCTGTATGTTTGTATTGAGCATTGACCTCTTAAACCCTAGTTACCAAGATTTTATATATGTTGACATGGATAGCTTTAGATGAGATTCTAAACACACCTTCATAGGAAAAATCAAATGTTAAATTCAACCCCATCTTCCTAAGCAAACTGATGCCTTTGGAAAGCCATCCTACTTAGCACTGTTGACTATACAGCTAGCATCCTTCAGGCTTTAAGCCAAAGAGCATATACCATTGTAGAAAAACAGGTTTTCCAGTTGAGAATACAATCTTAATTATGTATTGATTATATGTATTTCATAGATTATGAAATATCACTTTCCTCTCTACAAAATCTAAATATTTAGGGCATGTATGTGATAGACTTCAAGGATTTGTCATTACATAAGCTGTTTCCATAATTTTCTCTGAGTTTTATAATTTCACCTCATATTTTGTACTCTTTTCTCAATAATGAAACACCCATATATTATATATGACATACTATCTAAACAGGTGATATCAGAAATTACATATTGCTGAGTTTCAAGGTGAACTCAATGGACTGGTTAAAATTGTTCAAAAACGTTGTGATAATTAAGAAAGAATAATTCATATAATTTAAATATAATAACATGTTAAAAGTGTGATGATGCACTACACTTTTGTAAATAGTTTAAACATTAATATGGGAGTATTTTGTTGCTTCATGATCTGGAAAATTAAATTGAGTTTAACGATTTAGGTTGGAGTTTTAAAGCACTATAAAAGATTCTCACTTTTTCAAGAGCTGGTTTGCAGAAAACATTTGATTTCTGAGCTCTGCTAGCCGGGAAAATGAGGTACAAATATGCCTGTAACTCACACAGTTGGAAAAAAAATTAGACTTGTGGTTGAAAGATTTGTTTGCTTCTCGCTCCCTCTAGTGGCCAATTTGGAAATGGTCAGTATTTGAAAGAAAATGATCCCTAGCTATGTATGACTCTGTAATTCATTAATTGTTGAATGTTAAGTTAACTGGAACTCTGCTTTTTCAAGATTTGAAAGCAGATAATAATCCCCTTTAAGACATCTATAACTTTAACAAAATTCTTAGCTATTTTGAAAACAGTCAACAAACTAAGCCTCCTTAGTAACAAAAATATAAAGTAAAAGAAAAATGGATTTAAACTCTTTTTTTAATACCAAAAGCTACAAGTTGAAAGTATATTTACTTTCCAAAATCAATTTTCCTTCAGGTACCTGCACATGATGAAAAAATTTTTAGGGCATTCTTTATACAATTTAATTCTTGGATTAGCTAATTCTTACCTCTGTCCCACAGGTAATTTATATCAGTCCCAATACTAAAGAGAAATGGTTTTGTTTTTTTAGATTTACCTTATCTGATTCTGGAGGGACAAATGGAGCAAGGAAATGGCCTAACTTGGGGCCATTTTTACAAGAACTAAAGCCTTCTACGTTTTTTGCTTTGGGAAAATTTGGAAATTATAATTAATTGAATTTTGGCTGGAGATATACATTTATTTAAGACAAGTACAGAAAAAAATTTCTCTGACTCTTAATCATCATGGATTTTAAAATCATACTTGGAAGACCAATACTTGGATTATTTTCAACAGCAGCTTTTATTTGTGACATGGAAATTTAGGGATTTTGGTTTCTCTGTGTAAAGTTTGAAGAAGATAGAATTTAATGAATTCCACTTGCTTCATGAAAATTTGAATTCTACATTAATGGGGCCATGTTCCAGAAGTATGTTTACAATAATTTATTCAAACTTCAGAACATTTTTTCCCATGGAAACAATTCATAAATGGATACCAGCTCAGCTTGTTTATTCCTCCATGTACCTGATATGTAACAAGTGATGCTCCTCTTTTGCTAAGATTAGTCCTAAAGACACTTGAAAACCCACACATCCATAACCAATTCCTATCCTAACGTGCTTCAGGCACCTGATAACTTCTTCTCCTAAACTTTTCCAAAGTTTGGAATTCTTTCTGTTCCATCATGAAAACATTAAATTTTCCCCAAACCCTTTCTTCAGTACCTTATGTGTTATATGATGCTGTTAGAAAGACTTGGTAATCATGTAGAAGCAGTGGTGACCATCTGTAGTTAAGTGAGTCTTAACCACCAACAGTGAACTAGCCACCCAGAAAACCTGAAACTCCAGATCCTGAGACCGCACACCAGGAAAGATTTCTTATCCTATTTGAAGTCCAGTACATATTTATTTTGCTGTTTCTGCATAGAAATGCAACATAAGTTCCTTCTCCAGACAAAAAGAAACTAGATTGTTACTGAGAACATCAGTAACTAGTTAACTTTTTAGATTTACATCAGAACAGTCACCTTGGTAAAGCTGCTTAAGAAAAGCAACTGTACCCAGCAAAGGTAAATCACACTTTAATTATTGTGAATAGGAGAGTAACCAGAAAATGACTGCATTTCTCTCCTCTTTCCTGTAATCCCCCCTCACCCCAGACACACACACACACACACACACACACATACACACATCCCTAGATCTCAAACTTTGACTCCTTCTCCTGTGCTTGACCTTCTGTCACAGTCTAGAACAACCTATGTTATATAGCAGCCAAAACTATAAGGACATTTTCCATATATTCCTCCTGAGGCTAGTGGTAAAAAAAACGTAGCTATCCCATTTTATGTAGTAGGAAACCAAAGCTGCTTCTAACGAATATATATCAACACAAGTCAATTCAGAAAATAGCTAGTTAGAAAGGCTCTTCTTATCAAATAGTACAATGAGAACAACTTTTTTGTTTTCACTTTTCTTTTTCAAGATCTTTTATGGGATGAGTAAGGTTTCTCTATTTCCCAAGGAAGAAAATTGAAGTCTACTTACGTCAGACACCAAATGTTTTCTTTAAACACAGAAGTGTGGCCCCTGCCATTCAGTTGCTTAAGCTCCCTCATTTGGAGAGCCTGCTTACTCGATCTAATACTCTGGCTCAGTGCCCCCAGCAGTCTCTCTTTTCCCCTCACTGCACTCTTTTACCTAACATAGCAGACCACTCCACCTTAGCAGTGCACAAGCCTGGAAGTTCTGTGCCAATCATCTCAGAGCCTCTGGAGGCCATGGAATAGATCACACCAAGTAGTCTGTTCTCATCTCTCGAGGTATAAAAGTGTTGACCGAGTGACCACTGGTCAGGAACATTGTTAAGGGAATTAAAGTATCATATGGGATTAGACTTGATTTTTTTAGATATTTGTATTGTGAAAAGTATATAAACCATAATTGTATAACTGAGGAATTAGAAAGTATGCATCTGTGTTACCTGCCTAGGTCAATAATAGAACTTTTCTAGCACTCTAGATGTCTCTTTGATTTGTTTTGTTTTGTTTTTTTACATTTTTTATTGTAAAATAAATTTCAAAGAATATTATGGGCTACAGTTCCATAATTTCAGTTATTTCCTTATTGTGAAATATAACATATATACATAAAGGTGATAACTTTCAAAACACGATTTAACATTTATTGGCTATAAAGCAAATTTCAAAGTATGGTATGGGTTACAGTTCCACCAATTCAATTACTTCCTTTTAGCTGTTCTAATACCTTAGAAATGAAAAAAAATTATATAAAGATTGAGTAATCATAATCCTTTGTTAAGAACGCTCTGGAGTTTTTAAGTTTCTGAAAAATAAAGTTAGTGAGAGAACTTTTTATAGAGTCTCAGATAGGGACTTAGATATTATTTAGTATTTTTGGGACTACTGTTGATTTGGACATGGCATACTGTGGGCATTTGGAATATCTAGCATAAGAGTAACCTCCAGGATAGCCTCTCACCTGTATTTGAAATCTCTTAGCCACTGCAACCTTATTTTGTTACCTTTCTTTTCCCCCCTTTTTGTCAAGAAGGTGCTCTTAATCCCTCAATGCCAGGGCCAGGCTCATTCTTTTATCACGTTGTTTAGGTTCTCAATTTCCTTGCTGGTCCTTTGCCTAGTTGTTCTATCTATAGAAGAGAGTGGTATATTGATGTCTTCCACTATTATTGTAGAAACATCTATTGTTTCCTTCAATTTGTGTGTGCTCTTTTTTTAAATTTTGTTTTACTGAGATATATTCACATACCCTACAGTCGTCCACAGTGTACAATCAGTTGTTCACAGTACCATCATATTTTTGTGCATTCATCATCAAAATCAATTTTTGAACATTTTCATTACTCCAAAATTAAATAAAAACAAAAATAAGAATTAAAATACAAGTAAAGAAGAACACTCAAAACATTCTATCTCCCCATCCACCCTATTATTCATTTAATGTTTGTTCCCATTTTTCTACTCATCTGTCCACACACTGGATAGAGGAAGTGTGAGCCACAAGGTTTTCACAATCACACAGTCACACCGTGTAAGCTACATAGATGTACAATCGTCTTCAAGAAGCAAGGGTACTGGGTTGCAGTTCAACAGTTTCAGATATTTCCTTCTAGCTATTCCGTACACTAAAAACTAAAAAGAGATACCTATATATCGCATAAGAAGAACCTCCAGAATGACCTCTCAACTCTACTTGAAATCTCTCAGCCACTGAAACTTTATTTTGTTTCATTTCTCTTCCCCCTTTTGGTCAAGAAGACTTTCTCAATCCCATGATGCTGGGTCCAGGTTCATCCCCAGGAGTCATGTTCCACACTGCCAGGGATTTTTACACCCCTGGGCATCATGTCCCATGTAGTGAGGAGAGCATTGAGTTTACCTGCTGAGTTGCTCCCTTCAGTTTGCCAGTGTTTGTCTCATGTACTTTGGAGCTCCTTGATTGGGTACATAAACATTTATGATTGCTATTTCTTCTTGGTGCATCATCCCTTTTATTAATATATAGTGTCCTTTTTTGTCTCTTATGACATCTTTTCATTTAAAGTCTATTTTGTCTGATATTAGTATAGCTATCCCTGCTTTCTTTTGGCTTCAGCTTGTATGGAATATTTTTTTCCATCCTTTCAGTTTCAATCTCTTTGTGTCACTGGGTCTAAGATGAGTCTCTTGTGAACAGTGTGTCTTTGGATCATACTTATAAATCAATTCTGCTGGTTTGTATAATTAATTGGGGAAATTTAATCCATTCGCACAGTTATTACTGTATAGGTGTTCTTGAATCAACCATCTTTTCTTTTGGTTTTTATTTGTCAAGTCTATTACTCACCCCCCCCCCTTTTTTTTCTTCCTTTAAGTTACCCTTATTAATAATCTTCAGTTCTGTGTCCTTCTCCAGACCTCTCTCTCCTTTCTTTTTTTTTCTCAGCTAGTGGAACTCCCTTTAGTATTTCTCTCAGCATTTGTGTCTGTGAAAATTTTAAACTCTCCCTCACTTTTGAAGGAGAGCTTTGCTGGATAAAGAATCCTCAGCTGATAATTTTTCTCTTTCACAACCTTAAATATGTCATGCCATTGCCTTCTTGCCTCCATGGTGCCCATTAAGTGGTCAGTATTTAGTCTCATGTTGTTCCCCTTCTATGTGGTGAGTCACTTTTCTCTTGAAGCTTTCAGGACTTTCTCCTTCTCTTCAGCCTTTGACAGTCTGATTAGTATCTGTCCTGGAGTAGGTCTGTTTGGATTTATTTTATTTGGAGTTTGTTGGGCTTCTTTGATTTGCATATTTATGTCTTTTATAAGGGTTAGGAAGTTTTCCCCAGCTATGTTCTCAAATACTCTTCCTAGCCCTTTACTCTTATCCTTCTGGGACATCAGTGATTCTTATATTTGTGCACTTCATGTTGTCCATCATTTCCCTGAGCTCCATTTCAAATTTTTCCATTTTTTCACCATTTTTTCTTTTGTGCATTCACATTCTATTGTCTTGTCCTCTAGTTTACTTGTTCTTTCTTCTGCCTCTCCACATCTGCTGTTGTGTGTCTCTAGTATGTTTTTAATTTGATCTACAGTAGCTCTTGTTTCCATAAGATCTGCTATTTTTAATTTACTCTTTCAAGTCCTTCTTTACATTCTTCTAGAGTTTTCTTGATGTCCTTTATGTCTTTAGCCAACCCATTGAAGTTGTTTTGGAGATTTGTGTGTACTTCCTTGGATTAATTGCTCCAAGTTCTGTGTCTCCTCTGGCGCTTTAATTTGCTCATTTGGCTTGTCCATATCTTCTTGGGTCTTCATGTGCTTTGTGATGTTTTGTTGACTCTTTGGCATTTGCTTATCTTGATAAGGTTATTTTGGGAAATGCATGACTACCTGGATATTTATTTAAAATTTGTCAGAACCACAGCTTGCTGGAGTGCACTTTCCCTGTCTTCCTAGCAGATGGCACTCTTGAGCCCCCTCTTACCCTCAAGCTAGCTTTGCCTGTGTGCTAGGCAAGTCCATCTATGCCTGTGCACTAGGCAAGTCCAAACCAGATGGAGATCCAATTAGCACAGCAGATCTCCGTTTGCACTGGGGGTGGGGGTTGGGCCCTGCGCAGTTTGGCTGGGAGTCTGTTTAATGGCACAGTGGTTCTGGTGATTCCTAGACCTCTGAGTGGATCACTCTTAGGCTGAGGGGCTGTGCGTTTCACCCTCCAGCTCAGATGTTCCCCGTTCCCTGCCCACCTGCACCCACAAGCCTCTGGGGTTGGGGAGGGGCTCCTGGTGCTTCTGTGTGGCACCCTTGCTTATCCCCACCTCTCACCCATGCACACTGCAGGCTTCCATCGTGGAAGAATAAATGCACTGGGTTTTCTGTGTGTGGCCAGCACAGGTCCTCTGTTCCTAAGTTCCCTCATGGGAGCTCCCAGCCACAGGGCTGAGAAGGATGCTCTCCCCAGTTAATTGTTGAGATGGGTGCATCAGAGTAGAGAGCTTCCCCCTCCCCTGCCTGGTGGCCAGCTCACAACTGCCAGCACCCCATGGTCCCAGTTGAATAAACTCACCCCATCCTTTCAGGTGTAATTTCTCTGCTTTTTTGTCCAAGTCCCCACTATATATTATAGAGGTCCTTCTCTGGTGTTCATACCCTGGAACTGCTGTCTCCCGTGTTTTCTGCCCTTTCTCTAGTTTTTATCATGAAAGGGAAGTTTTCTCTGCCTCTCCTACTTTGCCATCTTCCAGAAGTCTTTGATTTCTTTTTGTCCACGTCAGCAACTCTGCTACCTAGGCATCAGATTCTCTCATGTTGATAAATTCTTCTCTGTCACCCTCCTTTTTCCTGATGCTGGTGGCCTTTAGAAATAAGCTCTGTGAATTGTCCCTTGGAGGGTGGCAATTTGATAACTTATTAAAGAAAATCTTGATCTAAATTGCTAGTGCTTGGGCTCTTTTACCAGACGATCTCTTTCATACTCCATGGAGTTTAAACTTTGATGATTTGGGAGGTCAGAATGCAGGCATCCTCACCACCTGAACTGGGATCAGCAGTCTTTCAATCTCCCCATGGAACAATTGAGTCTAAATCTTCTCTTTTCTGTGTCTCATATTTTTTGGAACTCTTGTCTGATTAATATACACTGATATCTTCTCTTCTGCCTCTCAGCCTCCATATCAGTTTGAGTATCTCTCTTTTCAGGCGTCTCTCTTTATTCCTCCATACACTTTTAATTTTGCATTAACTTCTCATGTTCTCCATGTTTTCTTTATACCTCCTTTTCCTCTTTGTAGTAATTATTCATTTAGCATTCATTTTATTTCTTCTTCACTTCTAGAGTGTCACCCAAATAATGTTATAAGTGAAAAATATTCAAGGGAGCATTGCTTGATGGTGCCTCATTTAGCTGCATGCTTTCATTCGATGTGGTCTGCTCCTGTGAGGTGGGGCAATGAGTGCGTCAATACAGCACAAAGCATCCAGAGGAGCAGGGAAAGAGATGCCACTGTGGCCAGTCTCCCAGAAAAGCCGTACAGCTCAAGTCACCAATTGGTGGATGGTAGCTCAGCAGTCCCCTTTTGAGTCCCAGAGGAGAGCTTTGATTTGTTTTTCATTCAGCAAATATTAAATGCATGTCCACTGTATGCTAGATGCTGAACTAGTGTGAAAGCTAGTGAGGTGAATTAAAAATGGGAGCCTTTGCTTTCATGGAGTTCGAAGGCTATCTGAACAGCACTTTTGAGCAATTACTATGTGCCATCGACTGTGCCAACCATTTTTACTTGTATTATTGTATTTTATGAAGTAAATATTATTTTGACCTTATTCTCTGTTACAGATAGGGAAATTGAAGCATTCTGTGTCTTCTTCAACCCCAGATTTCCATTATTCTTTGGATTTCAGAGCTTGATGCAAGTATTGTTTAGGTTAGAGAAAGGTGGCTGTGGAATTGTTCATAATTTTTGCATTCTTTCCCAGGCCTCTATAAAACCAAAGTGTGGGCGTATGATCAGCTTCTCCTCTGGAGGAGAGAACCCTCACGGAGTGAAGGCAGTCACCAAGGGGCAGCGGTGTGCCGTGGCTCTGTGGTTTACCTTGGATCCACTTTATAGAGAATTGGTGAGTTTTTCTGGCCCATGTAGAAAACCAATTAGACTCTCTGTAGGCCTTCTTCATGCACTGATTTGTCTGAAAAGGCATTAAAGCTGTTATGTAACCCAGCAGGGACCTTGGATATAATGAAAAAACTTTTAGAGAATTCCTTATCTTTTGGTTTTCAACACTGCCAATATTTTCTAAGGAAGAGTAAAATTTCCCACTTATATCCATGAGCTGGCAATTACCCATCTAACTTTTGTAGTGTGAGTTTGTGGTAGAGAAGAGGGCCCATGAAGGCCATTCTTAATCAGATGGGGTCTAATAAGTGAATATGTTTGCAGAAGCGGATATGTCAGTGATATTTGCCAATCACTGATCAGTCTTGAGCTTTATTAGCAAACTGTAGCATCAGGAGAGAGGAATCTCTGTCTACTGATCACCAGGAAAAATAGTTTCTTTTCTCAACAAACCATTAGAATGTGCACTGAATGATTTATGAAACATATGCAAAAGAGGGTAAGGGAACCAGAAAGTTTATTTTATGAAGAATATTTAAAGTCACTGAAAACACTTCGCTTGGATGAGAGACCATGATCTCATCCTTCTTATCTGAAAAGTTGTCCTTGGGCAGAGTTTATTGTCTCTCTGTGAAGTTGCAGGGGATAAATTAAGATCAATGGGTAGAAACCTGTGGGAGGAAAATTTGGACTCAACATAAGGAATAACATTCAAATATTCACAGCTATGTAACTTGTCAAATAGTCACCACTGTTGGATATAATAATCCACTTTGGAAGTGGTGAGTTCATTGTCACTGGATGGCACCAATCAAGGGCCCGGCAACTGTTTAGCATGGAATGCTGAAGCTGACACTGAAGCATGGGCAAAGAATGGATTGGATGACTTCAGAGTCTCTCCCAACCCTGAGTATTGATAAAGTTATGAAATTCTATTCTTCAAAATGGCATTCTATCCATTTTCCTCTTTAGATTCCTATATATTTAAATCCAGCTTTGCCAGAAACTTTAAAAATAAATCCCCCGTTAATATAAACTTTTCTCAATCAAACCTAACACACATCATTTTTGGTCCAAATTCCCTGAAAGTATTCTTTCATATATTTAAGAAATATTTACAGAATATCTACTATGTATCTGGGAAACTGTTGTGTAGGCTGGAGGGATACAAGAGTGAACAGAACATAGTGCCTGACCACAAAGAGCCTGGAGAGATTGACAAGGAAATAGGCAATGACAGAACACCAATATGTGTTTTGTAGGGGGTCTATCAGGGAAGACTTATATAAGCTCAGACGTAGAAGAAAGAATGATTGCCGAACACTGAAAGAGAAAAGAATCATCCCAACAACGGCAACAGAGCACACTGAGTTCTGGAAATGTCAAATGCCTCTGAAAAATCTCCGACACCTGTCAGTCCTTTCTTTCCTTGTGCTTCTTAACTTCTAAAATGCCAGGATTCCCCTAAAGCACCCCTTCAATCCTAAGAAACTAGGTAAATGTGAAGAAACTGAATTGTTGAAAAATTGCCTTACTATTATCCTTCTGTAATACTCAATTCAGCAGACATCTAATCCATTTCTTTATTATCCCAACCCTCTCTTTCAAGGTACTGTTGTATCAAAATAAGCTAACAGAAATTCTCTTAGCGCCTTCCTAAAGAGGAAACATGCTGATGTCCTCTCTTTGATGGAAAAGGAGGATGCTTTCTTCAGTCTTCAGGCATAGCGGCATCTAGTGGCTACAGTGGAAAATGACCAGAGCCTATTCAGCAATTAATAGAAATAGCCTTTTCAGTGGATCCCATACTTTGCTACACACTGGAATCACCTGGGAAAATTTAAAAAAAAAAAAGAAAAGAAAAGAAAAGAAAAATACTGATATCTGGCGTCCACCTTCAGAAATTCTGGTTTAATTGCTGTGGGTGTGTGACTAGGGCTCGAGAGCTTTTAAATCTCCCCAGATGATTCTAATGTGCAGCAAAGTTTGGGATTCACTTGTCTGGGTGCTTTGTCCCAGATTAAATACCTGAGCAAGAAAAACTTGCCTATGAATACGTCATCAGAGCTGGAAGATTTCCATTCTTGTAATAGATTACTCTAAAGGCACTTTTTTCTTAAGGCACTCTTAAGGTTACAAAGATATTAGAAACTTCAATTCCTTCTCTATATACTCGTTGGTTCCAGCACCCTAACATTTTTCCTTTCATTAGAGACCTAATTGCAACAGTCTTTTGTGGCCATCAGATCTGAAAGTTTTATTTGTGTGTCAGTTTAAGTGTCAATATTGTTTTTCACATAATCATAAAATAGTACTTAGGCATTTTACTTAGACATAATGAAAGCAGTTTAGTTTCCTGTTATTTAGTACATTTGGTCCTTTTAGTTGCACTTGAATGAAAGGAGCATTGCTTTCAAGACATAAATTAGTTATTTTTATAACTTAATGTGCAAGGCATTATGCTTGGGACTAACAATAGGGGATACAAATTAGGTAAGACATAGCATAGGCGTTCAAGGAACTTAAGGTTGAATTGAAAGGATAATACAGTGGCCCAAATAATTAAAATGTAAGGCAAAATCTGATAAGCTTCATTAGAGACATATATATGGTGTTTAAGGACTATAAAGGAGCAATAAGGAAAGCCTTCATTGAGGAGATGACATTTGAAATGAACCTTAAAAAAGGAGTAATATTTCCTTAAGTAGAGGCATTTTAAATAGAGAGAGCCCTTCATCCATTTATATGTGTTAGTAGTCAGGGTTCTCCAGAGAAACAGAACTGACAGGAGATTATATATGTTTTTATTGAGATTAATTATAGGGATTGGCTCACATGACCATGAAGATTGGCAAGTTGGAATTCTGTAGGGTATGCAGCAAGTTGGAAACTCCAATGAAGGTGAAGGTGAATTTTCCACAAGCTGGCTGGCTGGAGTAGAGGCAGGATTTCTTCTTCCTAACTTCTGAAATCCTCAGTTCTGGCTTTAGGACTTCTGACTGATTGGTTGAAGGGACTCTCCTCATTACTGAGGGCAATCTCCATTGTTGGTTGTAGATGTAATCAACTAACTATAGATACAAATCTGTCTACAGAATACCCTCATAGTAACAATCAGGCCAAAGCTTGATCAAACAACTGTACACCATAATGTAGCCAAGCCAACATACAAAATTAACCATTACATGTGTTTATTCATCACATGTAATAGAGTCTCTGCCAATTGTCAGTAGCTCTTCTGAGCACTGGAAATACTACAGTGACTGAGAAGACAGAGTTCCCTGCTATCATGAAGCTTACTTACAGGAAAAAATAAGTAATTGAGAGATTTTCAGATAGTAATGAATGCTGTGAGAAAAAAATGGAACAAGGTAACTGTTTGGTGTGAGTGGGGTGGCAAACTGTGAGGCCTCACCAAAGACGTTACATGTGAGCTGCAGCCTGCATGACAAGAAGCCAACTGTGTTAAAGATCTGGGGAAGAGTATTCTAGGAAGAGAACAAGTTGCAAAGGACCAGTGAAAGAGAGCTTGGAGTGGTCAAAAAAAAAAAAAAGAAAAAAAATTCTGGAGTGGCTAGAAAGTGCCATGCATGTAAGAGGGAGAGTGATATTTAAAGAGGACACAGAGCAGGCAATGGTCAGATTCTAAAGGCTGGTTAAGAAATACGAATTATATTCTGAGGTAGGAAGCCATTGTGGTACCCACCCCCCTCCAACCCCAGAGAGTTTCAGGATATGAAATATTACCTGAACTAGCAAGTGGGCTTATACTAGGGTAGTAATAGAGAAGGTGAAAAGGCAAAAGATTTGGGATGAATTTGGAGGTAGACTGACCAGACTTGCTGATGAAATGATGTGGGGGTTAGAAAAAGCATATGACATAATGGGAGCACCCAGAGGAGTGTTTAACCTGGACTAGAACCAGGGAAGTCTTCTGAGAGTGTTGTTTTCAGAGACTTTAAAGTAAATTAGGAAATGGGAGGGTAATGTGAGGGGAGGGGGAAAAGAAAGGTGAGGCTGAAGAAGAGAGGAAGTCTGAATCCGGCAACTTCTTATAAACATGCCAAGGAGAGCAACAGGGGCCCATTAATGGGTTGTGAGCAGTGAGCAGTGAGCATGAAAGTGACATGATTAGATTTAAGTGAGGAGGATACTTTAGAAGCATGTGGGGGTGGGACATGGAACAGATCAGTTTGAGTTAAAAGATGATGAGGCACTGCTTGATTTCCAAACTTACTCCAAAGCTACAGTGATCAAAACAGTGTGTTACTGGGATAAAAATAGACATATAAACCAATGGAATAGAATTGAGAGTCTAGGAATGATAATATATATGATAATATATCTGAGTCCAGATATGTTATGATATTTGTTTAAAATTGAGAATGATGATGATTGTACAACTAAGTGAAGATAATGTGAGAAACTGTTTATCTTGGGAGAGAATATGTGAAATTAGGAACCCACTACTTGATAAATCAGGCCCTAGACTTGAGGTTTGCTCTTATGAAGCTTATGGCTGTAAAAGGGAGGCTAAGCCTTCCTAAAATTATGCCTAAGAGACACCTCCAGAGAACCTCTTTTGTTCCTCAGATATGGCCTCTCTCTCTAAGCCCAACCAGCAAATAAATTCATTACCCTCCCCCCACCTGGGACATGACTCCCCCCACCTGGGACACAACTCCCAGGAATGAGCCTGGCCCTGGCAATGAGGTATTGAAAATTCCTACTTAACTTAAAGGGGGAAAAGAAAGGTAACAAAAATAAGTTTACAGTGGCTAAGAGATCTCAAATAGAGTCAAGAGGCAATCCTGGAGGTTTCTCTTAGGCAAGCTCCAGCTAGACATCCCAAATGGCCACAGTATGCCATGCCCTAACCAACAGTGGTTCTGAAATACCTAGGTCTGTATTTGAGATTCTATAAAAGAGTCACTCACTGAGTTTTCTCTCTCAGAAACCTAAATCCGCCAGAGTGTTCCTATGTCAGACAAGTCCTAAAATGCAGAAGCCACAGCCTCTTTAAGAGCAACAGTCAGATGCAGCCCCCTTCCCCATAGTGCTGACATCCCCTTTCAATACGAACAAGTTAGGGTGGTCACTGACTAGACCCCTCTAAAGATTGAGAAAGTGATTCAACAGCAACAACAAAAATAGAATAGAATTGAAAGTACAGAAATGAAGCCACACATCTATGTCCAACCAGTTTTCCAGAAAGGTCCCAAGTATATTTAATAGAAAAAAGAACAGTCTCTTCAACAAATGGTGCTGGGAAAACTGGATACCCACATGCAAAAGAATGAAGTTGGACTCATACCTCACATCATATACAAAAATGAACTGAAAATGGATCAAGGACCTAAACATAAGAGCTAGAGGCATGAAACTCTTAGCAGAAAATGTAGGGGAAATCCTTCATACCTTGGATTTGTCTAAAGCACAAGCACAAAAGAAAATATATATAAAATAAACTTCTTCAAAATTAAAAACTTTTGTACGCCAAAGGTCTTTATCAAGAAATTGAAAAGACAACCTGCAGAATGGGAGAAAATAGTTACACATCATTTATCTGATAAGGGTTTAATATCCAGAATATATAAGGAATTGGTATAGCTCAACAATAAAAAGACAAACAATCCAATTGAAAAATGGGCAAAGGACTTAGACATTTCGCCAAGTAGTTATACCATTGGCCATAAACATATGAAAAGATGCTCAGCATCATTAGCCATTAGGGAAATGCAGATCAAAACTGCACACTCAATGGAATGGCTATTATAGAAAAAAAAAAAAGGAAAATAAGCTAACAAGTGTTGGTGAAGATGCCGAGAAATAGGAACCCGTGTACGTTGTTAGTCATAATGTTAAATGGTGCAGCCATTGTGGAAAACAGTGTAACAGTTCCCCAGAAAGTTTAACATAGAATTATCATAGACTTAGCAATCCCACTTCTAGATATATGACCCAACAAATTGAAAACAGGGACTCAGATATTTGTATATTGATGTTCATAACAATGTTATACACAGTTGCCAAAAGATGGAAGCGACCCAAGTATCCATCAACAGATGAATGGATAAACAAAACATGGTATATACTTACAGTGGGATATTATTCAGCTGTAAAAAGGAATGAAGTTCTTTTACAGAATGCTACAGCATGGGCGAACCTTGAAAACATCACACTGAGTGAAATAAGCCAGACACAAGAGGACAAAGTTTATATGATTCCACTTATATGAAATACCTAGAATATGCAAATTCATAGAGACATGAAGTAGATTACAGGTTACAGGGGGCCTGGGAGTGAGGGGTAGAAATGGGGAGTTATAGCTTAATGAGTACAGAGTTTCTGTTTGGGGTTATGAAAAATTTTCAGTAATGGATGGTAGCAATGGTAGCACAACATTGTGACCATAATTAATGCCACTGAATTATACACTTGAAAGAAGTTAAAGTGGGAAATTTTGAGTTGCATACATGTTACCACAAACAATGTTAAAAAAAAAAAGAAAAAAAGAGAAAGATGATGAGGGCCTAAATCAGTAGTCCTTAAGTAGGGGTAATTTTGCTCCCAGGGGATCTTTGACAATGTCTGATGACATTTTTGGCTGTCACGACTGGAGGAAGTGCTACTGGTATCTTGTGGGTAGTCAGGGATGTTGCTAAAACCAATGGCTCTGAAGCAGGGGTAGTTTTGCCCCCAGGAGACCTTTGACAGTGTCCAGTGACTTTTTTGGTTGTCACAACTGGAGGGAGGACGTACTAGTGGTATCTTGTGGATAGAGATCAGGGATGTTGCTAAATATCCTACAATCAGTGCTCAGTAAACCATGAAGAATAACCTGTTCCAAATGTCAATAGTGAGGAAACCTGACTAAGGCAGCAGTGATGTGCACAGAAGAGAAAGGGACAGTAATAGAAGTAGGTGACTTATTAGATGCAAGAAACCACAGTCTAGCTTTTAGGCAGGGCAAATGTGTGGACAGAGGTGGTTTTTACTGAGAGAGGGAAAATAGAAGTAACAGGGAAGTTCTGTGGGGAGAAAGGCTAATTCAGTTTTGATCATTGGATTGAGTTGGAGATGTCTATGGGACACCAAGTAGAAAGGCCAGTAAGTTGTTGAATATACAGACTTCTCCAAAGGAGAGGAATCTTGAAAAGTAACTGGTTAGGTCACATGGAAAAGGCACTGGTCTGGGGATGTGGATGAGGTTTAATCCTTAACTGGATTCAGTACCAATCCATGTACAGATGGATGCCTGGTAGTGTTTGGGAAGCAGCTGTCACCAAGGCTGATTATTATGCTTATAACAGAAATGTGTAAATTGTCTTTTTTTTGCAGGAGCGAATACAGGCCGATGAAGTGATAGCTATCCTGGATAAAGAACAGCGAGGAAAGCATGAACTGAATATCAACCCCAGAGATGAGCTGTAAAAATGAGAAAGAATGTTCTATCAAATATTTATTTAAATTGTTAATCTTATCAGAACCTTTTTATTTTTGTACAGAGCCGTGGTATAAATTAACAGGTGAATGTGAGTCACCAGATCTCCCTTCTGTTCCCAAGGATGCTTGCTTTGCCTCACTCAGTCTCTCTCCTGGTTTTTCATCATTCATCTCTCAAAGCCCTATCATAGCCCTCCTCACTCCCCAATGCATTTGCCATGAATCTCAAAGTTCAAACAGGAAGAATAAGTCCATCCTGTGTGCCCCAGTTCTAAAATCAGAGTGGGATTTAGTCTCAGAAGACCTTTCTGGCTCTGAGCCCTTAAGCCACATCCTCTCAGTGCTGATGGCCCTGAGCTCTGCTCACCATGAGTCTGAGGAGCCTCTGGCAGAGTCTGCAGGGCCTCAGGTATCCCTGGCATAACCACACTGATCAGTACCACATGCGATAGAGGGGGTTCCCACCCTTTCCAGGGCCATGGTGGAGTTTTGGCCTCTGGTATTTTCACCAGAGAACAAATCACACTGGAAGCTTCGATTTACCTGCCACAGTGCTATGGAAAGGACTGCTCTGTGAGTTATATCTTTAAAAAACGTCCAATAGAGGCTGAAGTAAAAGGGCTCCTTGCCCCATTGCCTTTGGGAGAAAATCTGTAGCCCCACGTGGATCAGCATGCCATTGCCTGGTTGCTGGAGAGTCGGGTCCACTGACAAAAAGGGGTGCCGTGTACTTTTCTCTGATTGATTCTGGTTTTCATCTGTGTATATTTAGGCAGCCCCTCCTCTTTGCTGTTATCCACCACACAGATTGATGCTTGTGTCTAATTTATTTAATAAGGGGAGTCTTATTTTAATATCTGACATTTATCATGAGCCTCCCTAATAGGTGGTTTATCTTCAGTTAATGGTTTTGTGGTCCCACTGGAGCTTTTGAGACAACCCAGGGGCAGTGCTGGGCCCTCACTGGTTTTGCTGGCGCACACTCCAGAGCCTGAAGGAAGGTGGGGAGCGCTGCCTCTGAAAAAACAGAGATGCTTGGCAAACAGGACTTTAATCCAGAGACTCTCTGGTCCTTGGCCCCAATTCCAAGAGAGTGCTGCAAAGACATGGCTCAGAGGGGTTGTGCCAGCACAGGGGAACCAGTCTACACCAACTAGCAGGACAGCACGTGAATTTGGGATGAGCAGGGCAGAGGTAACCCTAAAGAAAACCTAGAATCAAAACATTTTCTAAACTTCAGATCTCTTTGTGATTTTGGTTAGTGGTAAGAACTTTCATCCTTTGAGGCCAAAACATTGAATTATAGTGATATATGGGCTATCTATTTTCCACCCAACCTTCTGGTTGCATTTTCATCATGGAACAGTGGGAAGAACATTAGATTATAATTCCAGGCCCATGAAATTTGGCCTGCTGTGTGGCCTGACCTAATCTCTGTCCCTCTCTGGGCTTCAATTTCTTGCTCTGAAAATGACTTAATTTATTGTAATTGTTTCCAAAAGCCCTTCCTCTTGTTCTAAGTACAAAACAAAACAAAACAAAAATAAAACTGATCTTAGAAACATTCACGAATACAACCGGTTTTATTTCTGCCAACATTTTGTGAATTGTGAATGGGTCTGTCTTGCGTGTATGTGATTTTAAAACCTCAAAACCAAATTTAGGGCTAAAAGTTCCTGAGCTTTGAAAAGGTAGGTTGCTATTTGTTTGCTTTCCCTCTGTGAAGTGTTTGCTGTCACTCAGATTTGCTGATAGGAGGATCTGGGGAAGGATCTAATTTCTGTTTTCTGGCAACAAGGAATCAACAAAGAAAACAGTCCTTGGCTCTTTGCAGTCTTGCTTCCTGGATGCTATGGGTGCTCTGAGAGAAGCAGGAACTTCAGCCTGGTTCTTTTGTTCAGCCCCAGAGAAGGTAGGTGAAAGCTTCAATAAATGCTGTTGTGTTAGATTCACATCTTGTGCCATTTGTGACAACACCGAGTAGTTATTCCTGTTTTGCAGGCTAAGCATGTTGATTTACATCTGTGGCATCATGTATATATCTAAGCATTTATTTTTTAATCTGCTCCACATCAAACAATGCGAAATTTCACTCACATATTTAGGGAGTGTCACCAGATGACTTAAAAGTACAGCTCAGAAATTGCAGTCCATATGCTATATAGTTCGTTGTATAGAAGGATTAAAAAAGCCCATTAGAATTTTGGCAGTTTTCAGAGCTGAAGGAAGCCATAGGAATCACAATTAAATTGCACCTTTTTGTATGAGAAGAAACGGAGGTTCAGGTTGGGAAATGAGTACCCCATGGTTACAGAATTTGAGCATAGTCAAGGCTAAGGTCAGGGTTGTTACATTTGGTTGTGCAAGAGTTCCCAGTCACGATATATGTGGGGGGGCTGGAATCATGGCACATGGCTTCATCTGCCAGAGAAAGAAGTGCCTTTTTTATTTGGCCAAGGGTGCTACTGGCTTACCAGTCTGTGCACCCACAGGACTGTGTCTGTCCAGAAGGGGTACCTTTTTCTGATTCACACGAAGGTGCTGAATGAGCTTGAGGCAGCCCAGGCTAAAGCCCAATTTTTATGAATTCACCTCTAGTCTCTTCATCTATATCACTTGGGGGACTGCCATATTTTCTTGATGACTATCCTACTCTTGTGCAAAAAGCCTACGGTTCACAAAGCTTTTATTTTCTCCCATATTATTATATTGAATGCCTGTAACACCCTTTTGAGGTAAGTATTATTGCCATTGTACAGGTGAGGAAACAGAAGCTCAGTGTGGCTACCTGGCTTATCCAAGACCACCAGCTTGCAGCTTTACCTGCCTGCTCAATACCTTGAAACCCTACACATTCCTTTTAGGGGCTAGTGCATGTCAGTAACAGATAAAACAGAAAAACTCACATATACATGCATGTCTTTCTAAATATCCCTATGGGCCATATCCTGTCTTCAAAAGACTCCTCTTGATTAAAAAATTTTTGTGTGTATGAGTGGCATGTAAAAGCTTTGGAGGTTTACTTGACTCCATTTTATTTATAAGGGAGCTATAGAACAGGGAGAAGAAAGAATGTTCAGGCATTTAATGGATATAAAATATGACCATAATCTTTCATATCTGGAGAACACAGTTCTCCATACCTTTCCACATCTGTACACCTCCCAACCCCTATTGGCCTCAATTTCAGCTCCACATTACAGATGGGGAAACTGATGCCGAGAATGTGAAGTAACTTGCCACAGGTCACACAGAAAGATCCAGCACTGGAACCTCATTTCTTTCTAGCATTTTTCTAAGGTATGATCGTACTCTCTGCTATTAGCTCTCCTTAGATTGTGTGTCATTCCCTTCTTGCCATAACTTTGTGCTGGACTGGGAAACCTAGCCTTCAGCTTCCTCATTTGTAAAAGGAGACTGTGGAGAGTGAGATGTAGGAAAGTTGCACCAAAGAATCCCATAGCTCTAACAATCCATGACTCTGAAATAAATCCAGAGACTTTTCCTCATGTTTTCACAACCCCTTGACTGTCAGTGATGTTGGGGACTGGGAAAAAGAGAAGTAAAGCAAATAACATGACATGATGAGAGCGAGATTTCTCAGATTCATTCATTGAAATCCCCTCAGTGCCCAGAGGCTTTGCTGTCCTTACTGGAGTGGGCAGTAACAAGAACAAGAGTCTGTCCCCTATTGCAGTTTACAGAGCATGTTTGCACACTAGGAACCCCAGGAGGCCCATGGGCAAGGATTGTGATGCCCTTTTGCAGACAAGGAAATGGAGAGCAGTAAGGTGAAGAGATCACCTGGGGTCACCCAGTTCAGAGTGTCCATGTCTGAACTTGAAGCACAATCTTTTGAACCACAGTGTGGGGAATAGCCATGAGGGTTCTTGCTCCCTCCGCCATGCTTCTATACCTATTAAATGTAAAATAATGAATGTGAAGAAAAAAGTTGGATTTTTATAAAATCAAGAACATTATTTTCTCTTATTTTCCTTCCGAGTGATGGGTACAGGCATATTTCCCCCTTTCTCCTCTGAGATATAGTGAATATTGGCTCCATAATTCAATCTGATTCAGTCCCATTTTTGAGCACATACCACGTGTCAGGAACTGTTTTCACGGAGCTCACAAAATGGAAAGAGTTCTTCAGGTGTGATTTTTCTCTCCTTCAAAGGCAAAAAGAATCTTGAAGTTACATTTCTTATTTAGAAAAGAGTGACACAGGCTGTGGTGGTATTCCTGGATATGTGAGGTGCTTTCTTAAAGAAAACAAGAGCCCTGAATGCAGATGTTTGACAAGGAGATCTTAGTTTAGTGCACTCTTCTCATTAAGGCGTATATAACATTTTCTGGCACTTATTCAGCTGAGGCAAAGCCATGGAATGAGTCAGTGCCATAATATATACCTATGAATTTTAATTGAAGTACAAATGTTGAATTATTTCACACAAGAGAGCCACAGGGAACAACTCCCTCACTGACGTCAAGAGAGGAGGTGATGGGGCCACCTCACCACTTATTTATGCCAAAGCATTAAAATTCTGAAGTGACTGACAATGGTATGGCTGCAAAGTGGGAAAAGGTTCAACTGTTCCTACATCCAGAGCTCTTCAAGCAAACAGGAGCCATCTGGCAAAATCTCCAAACCGCAACTTAGATTGAGCACCTGGTTATGATCGCTCTCTACCTCCTGCCAAGGAGCCTGTGATGGGAAGTGACCTCCTCACATAGTCCCAGCAGCCCACCCACTCACAAATCCTCTACCTCCAGATAATTAGATGTTTCCAGCGTGAGCCATAATGGCCCATTTTGTTTTGGACATGGTTGATTTCTTCAGACAAATCAAGACAAGGAACATCAACCACTCTTCAATTCACTGCTAGGAAAAAGCTGCAGACTCACTCTGTCAGACCTTCTCCCTCACCTCCTCCTCCAGGTAAATCACCACGTCCTTTGTGCCCGCTGGTGACCTCTGAGGTCATATGACGTCAAGTCTGGAACAATCTGATCACTGTCCTTGCTTTCAGCCATGTGAAAAGTTGTGCCAGCAAATCACCTCTGCCTTCAAAAATCTCATTAATGGGCCACAATGAAAATAGCCAACAAGATGTTTCTGTCCTCTCTTTTCCTCACACATTACCAGGGAGGAAAATCTAAATGCTCCATTTATTCAACATACAGTACACCTTTTCTGGCCACTTTATATGATATGCCTGGGGGAAGGCAAAACAAAAGGTGAACAAGACACACCTTACCCTCCCTTTGCTTGGTAAGCCAGCCACTGAGAAGGTTGAGGGTAGGGTTGGACAGTCTTCCTACCTTAACAGCCTCTCTCACACTCTCTCATCTCCTGAAGAGCCAACCGACCTAATGGATAAGATCAAGAACTTTCTTCATCCAAGTCTCTATTTCAACAGTTAATTGGGTGTCACCCTCTATCTGGGGACTCTTGCCCTGGGCCCCTCTTGTCAGTGCCTTCCCTAATGATGGCGGTGTGATGGCAGAGGCCCAGGAAATCCAATCAAGACCCTAATCCTCTCTCCCCCCAATTTTAAATGCTTACCTCTGAGTTACCATCTGGTGGTGGTAGTGTTTGTGTGTGTATGTGTGTCAGAAAATGGGGACTGGGTAAGAAGCATTATCTGCTATGTCTTACCTTTTGTACATCATATTTCCCATTGTTTCAATGGCCTGTAATCATGGTTGGCATTTATAAAGCCGTTTTATGCTCTTGAAGCACTTGGAAAGCACATGTAACTTCACAATTATCTTAATTATCAGTACAATCTTCACTTTGTTAATGGAGAAAATGAATGGTTATGGGGAAGGTGTAGTACAGCTCTCATCATTCATGAATTCATTCCACAGAGATTTTTTGGGTGGCTGCTCAGTAATGGGCTTAGGGAAGTATTCAAAGATGAATAAGATTCCATCCCTTCCTTTGAAGGGCTCAAAATAAAGCAGAAAAAAATAGAAGTAAACAAATGATAAATCTAAAATGAGGTAAGTGCTATGGCATAAAGGTTAGTAAAGGCTTGTACAAAAGGCCGTGTGAGTTCAGAAAAGGGAGATGTTGAGGATAGGGAAAGCTTTTACAGAAACTGTGACAATTAAGCTGGGTATTGATTGCCTATGCTGCTACCAACAAAAAGAAATGAGGCACATGAAATGAGCCACAGTGCCCTCAACTGAAAAAGTATTGAATTTGAACTGGATGAATTTTGGGTTCTAAAATACCTAGCCTTCAGAAAACTTGGGAGAGTTCATTTTAAAGTTGATATGCTGAGGGTGGTGTGGCATGGAATCTTTACTACAGGGTGCCCTGGGAAAGCACTTTAATGAAGGCTGTGAAAATCCAAATAAATACCAATTAAAATGGAAGTTCTATTTTATTCCCTTGCGAGGGAGGTATTATTTAAATGGGTGGGGCGAACCCCTCAAGGACCATATTTCTTACTGAAAAGCAAAAAAGCAGCTAGTGTCAGGGAAAGCTGAAGTGAACTCCACCTTTCAGACTAAAGTCAATGAACTCTATTCAGCAGCATTTCCCTCTGCCCCGAGTCCAACAAACTTTTTACCTACATGCCCTGGAGTCATTCTCCTCACTCAAATTCTTAACACTTTTATCTGAGAGATGGGGATAATGACGATAGGCCATTCCACAGGTATGTTGTCCAGAAAGCCTAAAGCAAGGTGTAAAGCAGTCAACCTTCAGTGAAACCAGAAAACCAGGTAAATGCTTTAGTAAGAATGTTAATTCCAGCCTTTCAATGTCAAACAGGGAATAGGGTTTCAGAAACCTTGAAAACCCTTGGAAATAAACCACCTCTAACTGGAGTGAATGGGGCAAATAAACCTCATTTAAAATCAAAAGACCCAACAGCATATCATGAAATAAGTATCAAATACTCTTTTTGTTCTCTGTACCTGTTTTGGTTTGTCAAACTCTGCCCGTCAGAGTGCCGAGATTTAGAATAAAGTATAGAATCCCTGAAGCTTAGAAGCACATTTCAAGGCTTCAGATCACCAGAGTGATGTTCTGGCCTCTCATAATCCTCTAGTGTTTAGCAACATTTACTAAACACACAGGTATTTTTATTATATTTGAAGTTCATAGTTTCAGGACATGTATTTCTCATAAGATAGTACGAACTGGAGTTATACTTCACTGAAGTTAATATTGGTAATCAAATAAAGACTGCTTAGGTTTTTTTCCCCCTCAATATCCAAAATAAAGGTGTAAAAACATTCTTTTAGCACAAATGGGTTCTGAGTAATCTTAATTTGCAATTTATTCTCTGTTAGGCTACTTAGTATCAGGTGAAGAAGAGTCACAGTCGGCACTGCCGGACCTTTCTTGACAGTGAAGACTCCTGGGGAATGTTCCAGTCTTTTCCTTCATCATTTATCGTAATGGTCGCTAAGCTTTTCACAAGCTCTCAGCAAACTGGATCATCATTCACATAGAGGGAAAAAGAAACCAGCTTAGATGAATAATTTCACTTAGGGCAAAGTCACTGTGATGCTAGTTTTCCCACGTAAAAAGTAGCATCTGTACTCTCTAAGGACACTTTGCAGTTCTAACCATGTTTAATCCTTTAAGTAGCTAGGAGGCAGGAGGAATTGTTCTGAGCTCCTCCACATCCCCATGAAATCCAGAAGGAGACAACTGTTTTCAGCAAGACGGTTGTCACCACTACTCTGAATCTGCCAGTTATGGTTAAAGCTCTGTTCAAACATGCCCTGGTTTCCTCATGGGGAGAACTCAGAGCCTTCTCTGAACTTCCAGGCCGCAGGGCTGAGCAGAGGGTACAGATGTTTCTTCCAGACATTTGGCTTCTGAGTAATGTTTTTTTTTTGTCTCTAAGGGCAATAAAAGTACATCAGATGTTGCTCTCTGTACCATGAACTTTTCTTTGAAGCACCAGTGAGCCACTTCAAAGGCTCAGCACCACACGGAGATGCTGTCCCTGGGCACTCTGCTCTGTCGAGGGGAGCCTGTGGACCTGGGTGGGACACACTGCCTACCAAGGCTCTTACCAGCTAAAGACCTGGCTGCAAAATATGTCAAATATGACAAGTTGGCATCCTGAAAACTTAAAACCATGTGGCCTTCAGAATCAGTGTAGAATATACCATCATGCTTTGAACTCTATGGAAAAAAACATCATTCACATGCAAAAGGATTTGCAATTTAAATTGAAGATGTTTGCATGGTTATCCAAACCCAGCACAGAGGGCTATTGGTCATTGTTTATCTGAGATCAACATTTAACTTTCCAGAACTGGTTAGATTGAGAAGAGTTAGCCCATGACAGGTACTCCAAGGGAGACTCATAGCCACAACAGGGCTTCATATTTATAGATCAGCAAAAAAAGGCCACTGCAAATTACAGACTACAAGTTGTAAGGGGGAACACGTGGACCTACAACCCTTATTTTAGAGTTGGGGAAACTGAGGCTCGGAGAAGAAAGTGAACTTTGTTATAAAAGTTAGTGGTAGAATATGGACTCAACCCCGATTGCCTGACTCATAGTCCAGACCCTGTCACAGGAGTTGGTGTAGAATAGCAGGGAAAAGTCAAGGCTCTATGTCACACAGACTTGGAACCCCTTGCTGCCTTTTGCTAGGTTTCTGATAATGGGCACACTGCCTACCATCTCCTTTTCAATGTCCTCATTTGTAAAGAAAGAGCTAGTAATAACTATCTCATGAGTTATCATGAGATTTAATTGCAATAATGTAAGGAAGGTGCCAAGCATGTAGTAGGCAATCATTATAAAGCAATTATTATTTTTATTTTATCAGAACACCTAAGAAGAAGGAAAGTGAATAGGACTACCATTTCTCTTGCAATGCTTTTCCAGTTCTCATTACTTTTTTGTTTTAATGAGTGAGCCTATGAAGTGTCTTGGAATGTTCAAAGTTAGTTTTTGTACAATTACTTTTAAAAATAGCCTCTGGCCATAAATAGCACACTTATTGCTGGGCAGGGGCACAGGAAAAGAGCAATTTGTTATAAAAAATTGAGAGTATTTAAACTCCAAGCAATTTGTCAGTCACCAGCCTAGGAAGGAGGTGCCTGGCTTTCCTGTGTCCACCTCATCTGGCCCTTGTGATTTTCTAGCCCCATCTGCACCGTGACATTTCAGCTGCTTTTCCTGGTGCTGTCTTAGAAAGGCACAGCAATTTTCACCTTTCTTTTTGCCTTTCACTTGATTTTTTTCCACTTTGTGGGAAGCATAGAATCATTGCTAAACAGCAGAGGGCACTATTAGCATATTTTGCTTTGAGGGGTAAAAAAAGAGACGCATCTACACATTCATTCATTCATTCACTTTTGTAAGTCTCGATTTAGCATTTATTGTGTTCAGCATTAGACGGATGTTGAAGAAACAGATTGCGGCACTTACAGTCCAGGTGGGAAGACTATGCGTGACAGAGATCAAATGTGCGGTACCTGCCTAATGTAGAGGGACGTGTGTTCTGGAGGCTCTAGAAGAGCAGGTTTAAGCAGTGCAGGAGGAATTCCTGAGGGAGTTGTTCTAGAGCTGCTCCTTAAATGATGAGTAGGATACGGAGTGGTGAAGATGAAAGGAGTAAAGGGTAAAACGGACAACCACAGTTAAAGCAGAGTCATGCATTCCCATGAACATGAACACTATAACCGTGACAACCACTACGAGGACAAGTATTACCTCCATGGCTTATAATCATCATCATCACTCACATAGGTGGATGCTTTCATAACCATGATCTCACCTGGCCCTTATTGCAATCTTGTGACTTCAGCAATTTGACTAATGAGAAAACTGAAACACTTAGAGGAAAAGTGACTTGCTTAAGGTCACATAAGCAGTCACGCGTGGTGCAGGGATCCTTAAACCACTTTTTCTCCTTGCTAAAGCAGCAGAAACCCCCGCACTTTGTGACACAGACTCTCACAGAAAAGAGAGTTTGTCGTGAAGAGTAATAGAGTCTGTTTCAGCTGGTAGGATGGCTCAGGCTCCTGAGGGCTTGACTAAAAGCTAGACTTGAGGTATCAGAGCTTGATCCTGTAAACCTCAAGGAGTTTACAAAGGTCTGGGGAAGCTGGAGAAGGTGGTTATATGCCAGAGCTGGTATATTAGCAAAGTCAGACCATGAAGGGCTGGAGGAAGAAAGGACATGTGTCCTGGAGGTCATGAAGGAAGTGTGACAGTAGTGGAGGCTGGTGCGGGACACTGATTACGTGCTTCAACTTGGCGGGCCTGGGCTGGGGGACCGGATCCACCCCTGGGGAGGGTAGTGGGTACGGGTGACAGCGCCCTCCACAGCCCCCCGGGCCTGGGAAAGTGAGGCCGGAGGCAGGCCCCATTTCCTCACCCAAAATACACCACTGTTAGGGGAGGCTTGCCGGAGGGAACCGCCTTTTCCCCACCCCCTTATCTTGCCCGGACACTCCCCGTTGCCAGCGCAACTCCCATCACCACCGGTGCGCATACATTGTTGCCAGACACCGTTACGGGAGCAACTCTCGCCCCTTTTCAATCAACCTCCGCGCCCTCTCAGAACCAATCCAAGCCTTTAACCTCTACAGCTATCCCGCCCTCTAAACGCCCGATATAAGCTTGTACTCTCCCCTAATAAAGCTCTCTCTCTCTTGGTTTCTTCACCCTAAAAGAACCGTGTCCCGCCTGTTCCTTTCTCGCCGCCCTCCATACTTTGCACGCCTCCCGCCGGGGACCTGGCCAAGTCCCCCGCCTCGCCCTCGCCTCCGGGAAAGAGCCCCCGCCGCCGGTACCCTCGGAGCAATCCTGAGAGCCTAGGATTTAGCAACCGGCCGCCACCCCCCCCCCCAGACGAATCAACTGCGACCACAACTGGCGCCCAACGTGGGGCCCCTGGAATTAAAAGTCCTCTCCACGCAGCGGTCCAGTGAAACCACCCGCTCGCCCGGACGCCTCTCCAGCTCCCCTTCTCCTCGCCTGCAAAGTAAGGGCCGCCTCTCCCTCGCCGCCCCGCGGAGCCGCCCCTCCCTCGCCGCTCCACGTCTGGGGCCGCCTCTCCCACGCCGCTCCGCGCCCGGGCCGCTCTTCCTTTCCCGCATTAACCTAACTCTTGCCCCCGACTACCTTTCGTCTTCTCTTCCTATATGCCCCCCATTCCTCCTAACACTCTTCCTCCAGTAGCTTTCCCTCTTCCCCTCCATTACTTTGCTGTGGTCCTCTGTGTCTTTGTTTCTTTGTTTAGCGCGGTGTGCCTCTTTGCAACCGCCCCCCCCCAAACTGCTCTCGCTACTAGAGGGTCCTGCCTTCTATTCTCACCGTCTCCTTCAGCCTCGCGGCCACGATTTACCTCATTTTCTTTACTCTATAATCAACCCCCCTTTTTTCTTTTCTCCCTCCGCTATGGGTAATCATCTATCTGCACGCCAAGCACCCCAAGTTCGCGCTCTGGCGGGTCTCCTAGACACACATCGCTGTAAAGTGTCTGTCCGGCAGCTGCAGGTATACTGGGACCTCCTGCTGCCCTTTAACCCATGGCTCACCACTTGCCATCTTTGGGACCCTGTTACTTATGATCGCCTTATTGATCGGGTCACCAACGCCATGGAACATGAGAGCAAGCGCTTCCCTCCCGGCTTGCTCCCCACCTTAATAACCGTCCGCTCCTGCCTTCAAGGCTCCCTTCCCCCTGATCGAGGCCCCATTAAATCCAAGGAGGCCCTATCAACCCAGTCTACAGATTCAGACAGCGATACTAATGTAGACCACGATTCGAACACAGAATCCTTAGTCGAGCAAATTAACAACGCGCTCGAAGTCGCCCCCCAAAAACAAAGCAATACTAAGCCTCGCCAAGATGGCGAACTTCCTCCTTCTTCTTCCATCGAGGGGAGGAAGTGCTCCGGCGATGACGTCAGCCCTAAGCTGGGCCGGAAACCGCATGCGCTTTACCCCGCCCTTTCACAGGGCGGAGTTAGTCCGCCATCTTATGCCTTGGGCCCCACCCTTTCACAGGGCGGAGCTAGTCCACCATCTTATGCCTTAGCCACTCCCACCGCGCCGCCGTCTTGCGACGCTTGGGGCCTCCCACTTCCGCCTCCCCCTCCGGCGAGCTCCCCCTCGGAGCCGCTACCGGCAGCTGCCGCCGCTCCTCCCACCCTGCCAACTAACAACCCCTGGCTGCCTTCTACACCTCAAGGCAACCCTTGGGGCAACGCTCCCCCTACCCCCACTCCCGCACCAAGCCCTCTGCAAGCGCGTCCTCCTTTCTCTCGTGCTTTTCGCTGCTTTCCTCTTAACCTTACCCCCACACCACAGAAACCGTATGACTGGTATCCCATTGACTCTGATACTATCAAGCAGCTTCGCAGGGCCGTCAAGGAAGACGGGTTAGGTAGCCCATACGCTTCCCAATTACTACAGGATATCGCCATGAACTTTTGCCTCCCCCAAGACTGGGCCTCGCTTGCCCGTTCCATTTTTAACCCCGGCCAGTTTGTAGATTGGCGTGCTCACTTCCAGGCGGAAGCAGCTAAGCAAAGCGAGCAAGACGCAGCCACTGGAGTCTATCATCACCCCGAAGCCTACTTGGGCACGGGAGCGTTTATAAATGCATCCGCCTATATTAATGCACCTGCCGCCTTTTGGCCTATCCTTCGGGGAATCGCCTTGCGAGCTTTTGCCAACTGTTCCGCCTGTCGGCCTACTAAATTCACCAAGCTCCTCCAGGAGCCAAATGAGCCTTTTGCCACCTTTGTCTCTAGGGTTGAGGAAACCTGCGCTCGAAAGGTTAATGATCCCCAGGCCCAACTGGCTCTCGCTCGAGAACTCATTCTCGAGGGAGCCAGTCCCCCTTGCCAGCAGGCTATTCTTCCCTTGCGGGAGAAAAGCCTATGCGATTGGATACTCGCCTGCAGCGCCTTTGACCCAGCTGCCGCGTCCCTAGCCCAGGCTGTCTCTGGCGCTGTCACTGCCGCCTTAGCCGCCACCACCGGTTGTTTTAAGTGCGGGCAGAGCGGTCATTTTGCCCAGGAGTGCCCCAATGCAGAAGTCAACCGCCCGCCTTTCATGCAGCGTAATGGGCGCCCCCCTCCCACTCCTTGCCCACGCTGCCAGCGTGGCTATCACTGGGCGCGCGATTGCAAGAGCAGCCCCAGAGATCTTAGCAAGGATAGCTTAAAAAACCTCTGCTATCCCTGGTGCCCTGACGGCAGTCAGCGCCAGGGCACTGAGCAAGCTTTAAACTCCAAGCGGGGCAAGCCTCAGCCCCGCCCCTAAGAGGCAGCGTGCCGGCCGGTTCTAATAAAACTAATCACTTCACCGGCAGTAAAACGCTTCTCTGGACAGTCCCTATCACCCCAGAAAAGCCTATTCGTAAGTTAAGAATAGAGGGGCAATGGTACACGGGCACGCTCGATTCAGGGGCAGAGGTCTCTTGCATGCCCGCTCAGTATGCCACCATGTGCATGGTTCTCGATGGTCCCTCAGTAGTGGGAGCCACTGGTACCTCCACCTCTCTTCAGGCCATAGGGCCCATTAAGTGGGAGGATGAAGAGGGCCACTCAGGCACCTTCCGCCCGTTATTTCTACACACCATAGACCAAATTTTATGGGGCCGTGACATCCTCGCCGCCTCTGGGGCAGTGCTTACCACGCAGCCCCCCCAATAATGTGCGCCACTGCTCGTTTAACACCTCCAGCGCCCGTTCCTCTGCAGTGGGATACTGAGGAACCTATATGGGTGGAGCAGTGGCCCCTTCCCACGCATAAATTAGTAACACTCCAAGCCCTTGTCCAAGAACAATTGGACGCTGGCCACATAGAGCCTTCTACTAGTCCCTATAATTCGCCAGTGTTTGTTATTCATAAAAAAACCCCTCTGCCATAGGTCCCAACCAAGTCATTAACCCCCTTTTTCCACAGCTCTCCAGCCGCACCTCAGCTCCAACCAGCCGCACCTCAGCTGCAAACGGCGCGTTGCCAACACCACCACCCCAACCTCGTCCGCCCCCCGCCCATCACTCCTCTCCCCTCCTTGGCCTTATCCAAGCGGCCTTCACCTCAGTGAATTCCTCCAACCCCAATCTTACCTCCTCTTGTTGGCTTTGCCTCTCCACTTCCTCCCCCCTGTATGAGCCAGTTGCCTCCAACCTCTCCTTTTCAGAAAACACAGAGGACAGCCCCTCAAAATGCAATTGGAATACCTCTGCCGTCCCCCTAACCTTTCATTCAGTCTCCTTTACAGGAAAGTGCATCCGCCCTCGCTCAAGTAACTCTCCCAACCTCACAGCTTGTGCCAACTACTCATCTCCCAGCAGCTCTGCAAAATTTCTCATCCCTCATAACTCCTCCCAATGGCTCTGCTCCTCTACAGGACTTACCCCCTGCCTTAACGTGCAAACCCTCAATACAACTAATGAAACTTGCCTCCTAATTGTCCTTATCCCTAGGGTCCTATACCACAGCGAGAAAGACTTCTTCCTCCGCCTGGAAACAACTGCAGCTTCTGCCCCACTGCAAAAGCGAGAGCCCATCACCGTCCTCACGATTGCCTCCCTCCTAGGTCTTGCAGGCGCTGGCACCGGAATCGCTGCATTAGCCAGTCAAGACTCCGCCCTAACTCACCTCCGGGCGGCTGTTGACGAGGACATTCGTCACCTACAAGACGCTATTTCCCATCTTAAAAATTCTGTCAATTCCCTCTCTGAGGTAGTGCTCCAAAACCGCCGAGGTCTCGACCTTCTCCTCCTCAAAGAAGGAGGCCTCTGCGCCGCCCTAGGAGAAGAGTGCTGTGTACATGCCAATTCCACAGGTCTCGCCGAGGACAGCCTAAAAAAGGTCCGAGAGGGACTAGAACAACGCAAAAAAGACCGTGAAGCCACCAGCTATTGGTCCCACATCTTTACCCCCCTCCTCCCATACCTCCTCCCTCTCCTCGGCCCCCTACTAATGATTATTCTAGCTCTCACCTTAGGACCCTGCATTATCCGCAGAATTGTCCAGCTTGTAAGGAAACAAACGGATGCTATTTTTTCCTCGTTCGTGCAAGTCCAGTACCAGCGACTCGCCACCTCTGACGCTCCCTACTCCGAGATGACAACCAACCCTCCGCGACCTCACCGCCACCGGTCAACCCGCCGACCGCGAGGCCCTTCTCGATCGCCTGAACATCGCACCAACCTCGAGCTCCAGCTTCTCTGAACCTCCAACTTTAAACCCCCCCACCCTCGTCCATCCCGCAAGCAGCAAGGCCCCTGTCGAGCGCCCGGGCGCCACACCAACGCCGAGCTCCAGCCTCGCTGAGCCACCGTCAACCCCTTTTCCCCTCCCCGACCTCCCCCTTCCCTCATCCCTTAGCGGACCTCTCCGGTAAGCTTCTTCCTTTAATTAGAAAAGAAGGGGGAAATGCGGGACACTGATTACGTGCTTCAACTTGGCGGGCCTGGGCTGGGGGACCGGATCCACCCCTGGGGAGGGTAGTGGGTACGGGTGACCGCGCCCTCCACAGCCCCCCGGGCCTGGGAAAGTGAGGCCGGAGGCAGGCCCCATTTCCTCACCCAAAATACACCACTGTTAGGGGAGGCTTGCCGGAGGGAACCGCCTTTTCCCCACCCCCTTATCTTGCCCGGACACTCCCCGTTGCCAGCGCAACTCCCATCACCACCAGTGCGCATACATTGTTGCCAGACACCGTTACGGGAGCAACTCTCGCCCCTTTTCAATCAACCTCCGCGCCCTCTCAGAACCAATCCACGCCTTTAACCTCTACAGCTATCCCGCCCTCTAAACGCCCAATATAAGCTTGTACTCTCCCCTAATAAAGCTCTCTCTCTCTTGGTTTCTTCACCCTAAAAGAACCGTGTCCCGCCTGTTCCTTTCTCGCCGCCCTCCATACTTTGCACGCCTCCCGCCGGGGACCTGGCCAAGTCCCCCGCCTCGCCCTCACCTCCGGGAAAGAGCCCCCGCCGCCGGTACCCTCGGAGCAATCCTGAGAGCCTAGGATTTAGCAACCGGCCGCCACCCCCCCCCCCAGACGAATCAACTGCGACCGCAGGCTGGGGGTGGGGGGATGTCAGGGCAGGGGTACGGTCAGCCTGGGAGGGAGGAGATGTTATCATGGTTATTATCTATAATTGCTAGTACCTAATAATAAAAAAGCAGACTGGCTTTTCATCAGTTTTATATTGGTTTTAAATTCTCTACAAGTAATGTACCCCCTTATGGCCTTCACCAGGGTGGTCCAATTCCACTGCCCACCCCCACGCATCCCCACTCTGACTCCAGTCAAGGGGTCAAGGCACAAAGTGAGGACAACCTGCATCAGCCTGGGCCACACTTGAGAGTTAAAGACTATGGACAGACATCTTAAAGGAAAAAGAAATAAGAACTTGGTGACTGACAAAATCACCAAGGAAAGGAAAATAAATGATAAAAATAGAGGCAATTATGAGTGAGATTTTGAGTCTAGGAAAATAACATCATTGATGCAAATAGGGAAATGAGGAAAAAAATAAACTGGTTTCATGGGAAAGGGACCTTACTGAACATAAGGACTTTCAAGTAGCAACTGAATTCTCAGCTGGAATATTGAGATGCAAATATATTTTCTACTTGGTTGATTTCTTGCTCTTCACTATTCTCTTCACCTGAAACTTACAAACTTTTTTTTGATAGCTCTTTTATAAGCAAAGAAACTGAAGTGAGGAATATAACTGCCATTCCATGCTTAAAACCTTCCATTGATATCAAAATAAATTCTAGTATTCTTATGGCTTACACAGTTGAGTCTGTCTACCTCCTCAACCCTACTTCTTGCTACTTACCTCCCCTTTACCCTCTACCTGCCAGCAGTGCTTCTCTTGCCTCTCAGATGTTTATATTCTATTCTCTCTGCATAGAAAGCTCTCATTCTCCCACCACCACACCAACTTCATAGGAAAGTCTTGCTCACCGGTAGGATGGCTAACCATCCCAGTTTCTCTGGACTTAACGGTTGTTAAAACCAGGAGAGCCCCAGGCAAGCCTGGATAGTTGTTCACCTCTACATTACGTGCATAGCTTTAGGCTTGGCTATTTCTTCCTGTAGGAAGTCTTCCCCGATCCCCTAGAGTTTCCTAGACCAATTTAGATCTCTGCTGAGTAGTCTGGCCCCAGTCTTCATTCCCCTTTCATGATCCTTCTTCCACACTCATAATTTTACTAAGTTAATGTCCTTCTTCCCTTCTATCCACAGTAGCTGCACTTCTGTCACTTCCATCCCAAATCTCTGGTCTAAGCCACCACAATCTTCCTGCTGAATTTTTGCAGTAGCCTCCAAACTTGTCTCCTTGCTTGCTCTCTCATCCCCTTTCAGTGTATTCTAAACACCAAAGGCAGAGTAATCCTTTTAAAATGTATGGAAGATCATGTCACTCTTCTCAAATTCTTTCAACAGTTTTTCATCTCACTCCCTACATCATGACAATGGCCCAAAAGATCTGGCCCGGTTACCTATCTACTCTTATCTCCTATTTTCTACCGTCTTTCTTCATCTGCTCCAGCCTCCCTGGTCTCCTTGCTGTTTCTAGAACGCACCATACATGCTCCTGCCTCAGGGATTTTACATTTACTGATGTTTCTGCCTGAATCATTCTTCCCCCCTGGGTGTTCACATGGCTCAGCCTTCATCTCTATCAAGTCAGGATGAAAGCTCACCTCTTCAGGATGCTTTCCCTGACAGCTCCATTTACGATTGAACTCTGCAGCTGCCATACTCACTGCCCGCCCCCCACCTCAGCTTTATGTTTTCACAGCACTTATCACCACCTAACATACTACTTATGTTTTACTTAATTTATTTTGCTTTTTGAATGTCTCCTTCCATCCAGGATATAATTCCTAGGTAGAAGTGTTATCTCTCGTACTCATAGCTATAGTGCCAGAGTTGAAAATAGTATCCAGCACAGAAATATTTATTGAATGAGTAAATGAATGCACGCATACATGATTAAATGAAGAAGTGATCAAATGTTGTGGAAAGGGTGTTTAACCAAGAGTCAGAAGTTTTAGCCATTCAGGATTTGGTTGATTTGGAGAAAATTACTTCCTTACTCTAGTTCTTATTTTCTCCAACAATAAAATGAAAGGATTACACTAAATATCCTTTAGGGATGCTACTAGTCCTGATCTTCTCAAAGTACATGAGTCAATGATAGATAAGAACCAGGATCCAGATTTTTCATTAAACAGGGTTCAGATGTAAGAAAACATTATCAAAGAAAAGAAAAATATTATGCAAGTCCAAATTGAGAAAAAAAAAATACGAACAAGAGACCTGAGAATTCCATACATGAGGAAATACAAAATGGCAGGGTGAGGATTGACCCTCAGATGAAGAATAAATTGCCCTAGCAGCCTAGAAAATGATATCAAGGGAGGGCCAATCTCTATCTGATAACAAAGCCCTGTACTGATACATTTTGTGATTAGAACACTACCTGGAAATCTTTCTTTACACCGTCTAATGGCTCCAGAGTGGGTGGATCCCCAAATTAGTCATATGAGAACAGAGGATTTAACAGAAAAGTGATGTAAGTTCCAGGCTGTTCCATTTGGAAAAAGCATCATACCTTCAGGAAAAGAAAGCAATTCTCCATGCACACAACTTTCTGCCTCCTACCATGCTGTCTCACATGGGAAAAACAAGTCGGCCACCATCTTAGAGGGGGTACATGGAGAGAGGGTAGAAGGGACTGGATTTAGTAAATCTCAAAGTCTCACTTCAAGCACCTTAGCTGTCACACCCTGAATGTGAGGGACCAGACCGGTTATTCAACTTGGCCTGTACAGCTACTGTGTGGATTCAAACTTGAGCCCAGTAAGGTCAGTGAGTTACTCTGCAGTAACAAAGCTGTTGTGTTGCGGTGATTATCAGGGTGATCTCCCTATGCCATTGTGGTTGACTAGGATTTTGCTGTTGTCACCTTATTTAGCAACAGCAATGGCAAGTGTTGCAAGTGTAATTGTTGTCATTGAAATGTCCTCTTGGCAGCTTCTGATGTGTGTGTGTGTATGGGTATGTGTATGTGTGTTTATGTTTGCTGGTCTTTATAAGGCAGCTCTGGGAACTTGGATTCTACCTCAAGAAAGTGGCCATGGATTGGATTTGTATTCAACAAAAATATATCAAACTCCTAGTTCTTGCCAGATACTGTATTGTATGCTTTGAGCTGCTCAAAACCTTGTGAAGCTAGAATCTTTGCTTCCATTTTACAGATGAGAAAACTGAGTCTCAGAGAGGTTGAATAAACTTACTTAAGGCCCTCCTTAGAGCAGGTTTCCAAGTCAGAATTTATGCCCAAGTCTCTGACTCTAAGCCCAGAGGTGTTTCATCTTGAAAGTGAAAGGAAGAGAGATGACCAGCTGGAACCTGGGCTCCAACCCTATTTCTTTCTGCAACTACATAGCAGATTCGTGTAGATGTGTTCTTGTAGATTCATTTTCCTGCTTCTTGATTTCTTTGTTATAGAAGGGTGAAACTAGAATTATTTTCCCCAGACACAGAAACATTTCTTCAAACAAATCTTATGCAGAATACCACTGTGTAAAAGAGGAAAAATCAGGGGCTGCTTGAGTTGCAGCAGAAGTCAGTAGTTTGGAGCCCTATCCACTTGTCCCTCTTAATCTTCCTTCGTTGCCTTCCTAGAGCTCTGTGGAACCCATTCAATATGGCCTGCTGGGTGAGTTCTAAGTTGCTCCCCACTCTAAAATGCTAGGGATCTATGATCCTGAGAAATTTCTAGTCATATCCAGATGCAAATTATCACAAGTGGGTACAAAGAGGCTGCCAAGAATCCTCATGGAAGGCTCCCTAGTGGTCACGTGGTTCAGTCCCCATCTGAGGTTTGAACCTTCAGAATATATCATCCACAACCCCAGCCAGACTGAAAGATGTGCTGTTCGTGACTAAGCCTTGGTCTGCTTCCACTTCCAGGTCTCCGTATTTAGGAGACCTTGCTTCTCCTTTGGCCTATCTCCTATTCACCTTCTAGTTCTCATTTTAGATAGTATTCCTTTCAGTGAGTCTTCTCTGCTCCTCCAAGTCTGCTTCTGATACCTCTTAGAAATGCTTCTACAGCCCTTGGAATTTTCATACATGTAGTATTCATTACACTGGTGTTTCATCTGTCTCCCTCGTTAGACTATGAACTACATGAGAGGAGGGACTGACTGTCATGCTTTCCTGGCACCCTAACACAGGGCCCAACCCCACAAAGGCATTAAAAAGTGTAAATGAATTAATGAACGAATGAATTACTATGTCTTGAGTGCGTATAAGTGTTTACACTCATAATCTCTTGTGATCCTTACATCATGCTTGTAAAGAAAATAATACTTTTTATACTTATAGCAAGTAATACTCTTATTCCCATTTTATGTATGAGGAAAACAAGCTCAAAAATACAGGAAAAAAAGCTGATATGTATTTAGGACATATTATGGACCACTCACTATGCTAGATACTTTCAAATATTTTATAATTTTTATCCTTATAGCTGACCTTTGAAAATGTATTATAGTCAAACTTCTAGAATGTTTTCTTTAACTTAGATACATTGAAATTCACTCTTTTTGGTGTACAATTCTGTGAGTTTTGACAAACATATAGACTTGTGATCACATGATACAGAACAGTTCCATCACCTCCCAAATTTGTAGTCATTTCCACCATTCCTCGGGAGTCACTAATTTGTTCTCCTTCCTTACAATTTTGTGTAATTTTAACAAAAGAAGAAACCAAAGCTCAGAGAGTTTAAGCAAATTGACCAAAGCAAGCAACTAATAGGGGATTAGATTTTGCCTTTGAACTTAGCACTTCTGTTTCCCTGTGAAGGTGGAAAGGTAAGTGAGGAGCCAAGAAAAACAGTTGCCACATTCTCTTGCCTACCTCCTGCCTTCTGTCTTTAGTCTGTGCAAAGGCAGGGCAAACACAGCCTCATTAATGAATGTAAAATCTGATAAAGCTCCACCTCTGATCATTCACTAAGTGCTGAGGGAAGACTCTGTTCCTACCCAATGGAATAATCTGAAAACCATTATGATCTTCAGGTTGTTTACCATAATATGCTGTAAGAGATTGGCCTTTTTCCAGTTCCCTCACTTATCTCCAAGACAGGAGGGTACTGAAAAGAGGTCACTGCTAAACATTTAGCCTCCTAATTTACCAGCTCCCCCACTGAGGCCCGGGGCCCCCTTTCCAGACATGGGTAAGAGTGCAGGTGAGCCATGCTTGCACAAGGTGGGTGCTGCTGCTAATTGGGTTGATGTAATTAACTGTCCTGGTTGTTCCCCTGGGAAGCCGGCCATGGTCTCAGCATGAGCAGCCTGGCTGGGTCAGCCTGCGGCAGCAAGCACAGATCCTATTGGGGCTCTGAAAGCAAACAGGTTTAGAGACAGCTTCAAAGGCAGGGAGCTGGGCCGCTGCTGGGAGTGGGCCATTTCCCTGGGAGGCACCGGCTTAGCAGGCCATGAGGAATAGAGAAATCATTTTATCTTCATCTTGCTTTCAATCAGAGTGGCAGGATGTTGGTGCCACTTTTGTCTAAAGATAATATCTTTAAAAAATAAAAATAAAAAGTACTTGTTTGGGGCTAAGAGAAGTGAACTGTGGCCTGCCTGACAGACCCAGGAAATAGCTACAACCCTCCTGCTTCTACCCTGCACTCCAAATCAGTCCCTTCTCCCCATCATCCTGAGACCCCAGCATTCTGACTTTCTTCTTTTAGTAGACCCCTTAAGAAATAATTTGCACACAATGGGGGCTGATTGTTTCCTTCAGGCATGCAGCCTTTGCTACCATCTAGCTCCCAAACCCAATGAGCTTAGATCTGCTTGTGAAGACTTATCAGATCAGTGGCCCAGACACTTGAGGTGCAGAAGGTTCCAGAGAATTCAGTCTCTGCAGCCTTCATTCTCTGCTGAGCATTGCAGCAGCAGTAATGGACCAAGCCCAAGGCTTTAACAGAAAACTTGGGACAGCCAGTATGAAAGAAAGAGCACAGGCTATGGAAACCCCAATTTCTGGCCCAGTTATTAACTAGTTGGGTGTTCCTGGAAGAGTCATTTACCTTCTTTATGAACATTATCTTCTCATCTGTACAATGGAACAAATAATATCTAGCTCACAGGGTCATAGACAGAATAATGGATGTCATGTGCCTGGTATATAGAACATACTCAATAATGGTTATTATTACTCCCCATCATCATAATTACTCCACAGAGTTTAGTTTAAATAACAATGTTTGGGCATTTTTGTAAATTAAATACCTGAGGTGTTCTTTCCCCTTTACTGTCACAAAATGATACAGTACAAGGGATGCTCTAACCAATTTCCAGTCTTTATTCCTGAATGGAACTTATATCCTGAGAGCCTCTTCCTTTCCACTTTAAACTGGGATTATACAACCAAGAAGTATATAGAAAGATCATCTCTCTCCCTTAGCCCAGGACTGAGCCAATATTTCCTGCTCTTGCTTCCCTTTTCAAAACCCTACCCTAGTCCCAATCAAAGTTCCTTTCTAAGTATTTGGTAAATTCTAGACAAAATAAAGAGATGATAAGAAAATCTCAAGAGGCCACAGGCCAGCAATGCAAACAAACAAACAAAAGGTGAACAAAAAAACTAACCCAGATGTCACAGTCTTCTCTTACTACACTAGCTCTCCCAGTTTGGAGATGTATGAACTGAAGGTAAGTGCTATTTTCTCTGCCCCAGAAGGGCAGTTTCCTGTCTCCTCCAATTTTCCCTATTTCAGGCAGAGTCCCTTTTTAATGATGTCTGGACACGAAAGGAGAAGGTATGAGGCCCATGGGATATATGTGTTTAATTCATAAGACATGAGATGATTTGAATGCAGAAAAATACCTTTTAAACTACAGCTAACTACAAATACAGAGCTGGTTGATGCTATGCTATGAGTCACTCATTGACTGTTTCCTGAATCAAAATGACAGCAGATCTCCTAGTCTCACTGTCTTTTGAGCTACCTTATTCTTTTCCCTTCATAGACCTTGGCAACTGGAAAAGATGGGCAGAATGAAAAAGAGTATGGGTCAGATAAAAAATTAATTCATAAGAAAGACCTTAATTCATAGGAATCTTAGCAGCACGTCTGTTAAAGGTTAATTTAGCTGGTGCCTTTGCCCATTAACTGTACATGAACTAGTCATCACACTAATGCTTGGAATTGAAAGATCAACTTTCAACTTGTATTTACATTGGCTCAGAATTTTTGAATGTTCTTTGGGTAGGGACATTAAGAACCAGGAGAAATATTAAGATTTAGCCAAGATCATGGAGCAAGTGAACAGAATATCTCAATTCCTGAACTACTCTTCCAGTTGTCTTTGGAATCTCAGTTTCTCATCCATTAAATGGAGATCATAATTATCCCTTTCTCATGGTATGAGGAACTATGTTAAAATATTAAAAAGAAATACCTAACTGTCAAGAGTGGTTATTTCTAGACGGTGGGATGATGAATAAACATATTTTTTTTGTTGTTTTTACTTCTATCATTTCCATTTTAACTCTGAACAATTTGTTAATTGTATTCTAAAGAGAAATATTAAAAAGTATGTATCATAAGGCTTTCAGCAGTGGTATATAAAAAGGCTTTAAATAGTTGAAAAGGCATAAGGCATAACAACACAAATGAGCTATCCTGCTTTTCAATTATTATTCAATCTCTCCACCACTCTGTAAACTCTCAGATCTTGCTGAACCCTTTGCCTGGGGAGTAGTCTCAAAGACTCCAAGTTTCAAAGGGTATTAAGAAAAATGCCCTGTCTTCTTCTAGCCTGTCAAAATCAAAGACAAAGTCACTTCAGCCTGTGCTTTCCTGGCCCAATGCAAAATGTGGCTGGTAATAAGAATCGCTTCCCTCTGTTTCCTGCTATGGAGGTCCAGGCCTGACAGAAAGAATAAAGTTGATGGGTGAGGAAAACTAGGGTGGAGAATAGAGCATTGAGTCGTTAAAACCTTACCAGATGTTAACTGTAAGCCTCCAGCCCACCCAATAGCCTTAGGCAAAGTGTCTTGGCCTCTATTTCCCCACCAGTGGGTCCCAGTGCTGACCAACCTTCCCCTCTGGTGCCTTATAAGGGAAAGGTAATTAGGAAACTCACCATGCAGGAATGCTGCAGAGAGACCTTTCACACGGAGTAGAACCACAGTGCCCAGAGGCACTGTGACTCAGTGGTGGAGTTGACTCCCAACACCCAGTCCTGATCACTCTCCAGCCAAGAAAATATATGACCTACATGGTAAAGGGCAGACAGATTCCCACGGGGCCAGCCATGAGGATAGGGCATGGGAGTGGCAGATCCCCACAGTGCTTAAGAAAGTACTAGTTACACCCATGGTATCAAGAAGATAAGGGAAGAGGCTGACCAATCCATTTATTCATTTGTCGATTTTATTACTGTATATCATCTGCCCCTATATACATTATCTGCCCCTAATGTGTAAAGGGCTGTGTTACTTGCTATGGGGAAATCAAAGATGAATCAAATAGTCCTGATCCTCAGGTCTAGTAGGAAAAACAGACCTTAAAAGAGTCAATGCCACAGTTGAGACATAAGGAAAAGGAAATATAGAATGTAAGCTTTGTATCATTGTTGAATCTTTTGTACTTCTTAGCTCCGCTTAATGGGATTGCATAAAAGAATGTTCTTGTTCGTGGGAATTGTATATGTGAATTATAGTGTTTGTTTAAGGATGTGTGCAGCTAGCTCTCATATGTTCAGAAGACAGAGCAATAGAGGATGGATGATAGATAGGGAGGGAGGGAGGGAAAGAAATAGCAATGTGACAGCAAGTTAAAGTTAGTGGATCGGGGTATTGGGGGGAGGGGGTCAGGGAATGCTGGAGTTCTGTGTATGGGGTTTGTATTGTTTTTGCAACTGTTCCTATAACTTTGAATTTATTTCAAAATAAAATGTAAACAAACAAAAAAAAGAGTCGATGCACTGTAAAAATGATTATAAATGAAGTCTATACAAAAAGCCATGGAATTACAAATTCAAGAGTAGCTTAGACTGAGAGGATCAGTGAGGAGATCACATGGGAGTTAAATCTGGGTTGGGTCTTGAAGGATGAGTGGGAGTTTGCCAGACAGTAAAAGTCATTGCCCATTAGGAGGACAGCATGTTTATAAGTAAGTAAATAGGAACAGAAGGCAAAGAATCCAACTTTTCAAAGTTGATTTTGTTTCCTAACCATTCAATAGCTCTGGACCACTGTTCCCTAAAATTATCATGAAAGTTTAACCTCTATGCATAGAATCCACAAAGTAGTCCAGCAAACCAAAAGAGAGAGAAAGCAGGAAATGCAGGAGCTGGGAAAAAGTAAGGCCTCCTCAATTAAAGCCCACATCTTGTCACTCTGAGGCTTCTGGCTGCTCTATCGTGGAAGCAGTCAGAGACCGAGCCCAAGCTGACTCTGTGATTCTTCCACTCTAACTACAAACTCAATTATTTGATATGCTTTACACCAGGATGGCTGGGAACTGCCCAAAAGCCATCTGTGTGTGTTTTTAAATGTTATTTTTCATGTTTTGTCTTTCATTTTATTTTCTTATTTCCCAATCTCCTCTGGCCTTGGGTGTGTTAAGACAGTGTAAACTTTCCTGTTTAACATCTTGGGAAGACAGTTATGTGTCTGTCACTACCTTGTCTGGACTGCATCCATTCCACTGATGTTCACAATTTCTTTCTCTCTGTCTCTTAAGAATAACTGTCCTGAGGAAGCCACAGTATCTTCTCATTCCCTCTACTTCACTCTTATTGTTTTACTCAAAGGCCAGAAGGGGAAAAGGTGCAGGAACAACTACTGAGAAGAAAAGGAGCTCGACAATTGCAGGACCAGAAGGCCCTCCCTTTTCCTGGAGGCATGCATGAGTAGAGAGGTTGAGTCACCTTATTAAAACACTGTTTTGCCATGCTAGGGAACTTGAAATCATACTCCTAAATGATTGATTCAATTCTATGTCCAACACTGTTTTGCCATGCTAGGGACCTTGAAATCATACTCCTAAATGATTGATTCAATTCTGCATGTAGAGCAGTGTCTGGCAAGTGTTAGATGCTTTATAAATGATTATTGAATTAATTAATCAAAAGTGCCATAAATATTTATTGAGCACTTACTCTATGCTAGGCACTGTGCTAGAATTTTCTATGTGCATATCTTTTCCTATTGATGGTTTGTAACTTGAAGGCTCAGAGTCCATGGGATATAGCGCTGATATATTTAGCATAGGGCCCAGCACATAGTAAGAACTTGGTAAACAACTGTTGAATAAATGACATAATGAAGGAATGAATATAGGCAACAAACCCCACCCTTTTAATTCTTAAATAATTACTTTCTTTCTGTTCTTATTCTTCATATTTTTGTGACAAAGTTCTGTGTTACCCTTGAATAGGAAAGCAAATAATACACATCTTTCTCACCTTCGTTACAGCAAACACTTTACACCAGTGCTTTACTCATACTCAAGGTATCCATTACATTGTTTACTATGGAGTTCAAGTAAGTGTTAGCCATGAAAGGGGTAATTGTGGAAGCAACAATAAAATTAAATTGGAAAATTCCACTTACACAGAAATCTAGAGGGTGATAGAGACTGGAGAAGGACTCCACAAATGCTGAAAATATCAGGTAGGACACCTCCTTCCAGGACTGGCCAGTCCTCTTTCCTCCTTCCTCTCTGTCAGTAGGTCTGCAGCCTAGGAATTCTCCAGTGGTAGCCGGCCCTGGTCCCTCCCACCAGAAACAGGAGCTACAGGGTAAAGCACAGCGAGTTAGAACCCCAAGCATATTCAGGCACAGGGACCCAAGTTCGCAGAGACTCAGGGCAGAGCACAAGTCACTGAGGAGTGCTGCATACGAAAGTGCCCCTAAGGGGTGGGAGCATGGGAGAGAAACTATAGCAGAATGGTGACAGGCAAGTGGTATGCTCACTCAATCCAGTTACTGTCAGCTTGACTCCATAAATGCAAAGTGATCTTTTCTGGAGTGACTGATCCTTCTGGACTTATCCCATCCCTAACAGGGTACCCTAACAGGGAAGAAAATGGAGGTGGAAAAGCCTTACAGAGGGGAAAAAAAGGAGGGGGATTTAAACTAAACTTCTGTAAGACATGAGGGTCTCAGAACTGAAAATTATAAGGAAAATGGGGCACAGAGAGAGAAAATTTAAACAAATCATAGGAGCTGGGGAGAAAATTCTGCACAAAACAAACAGAGCAGATCAGGATTCCCAGAGGAGGAAGAGAAGAAAGGAAGATTTCTCCTGTAGGTGAAAAAATCACACAAAATTGACATCTTAAAAATTTGTACTGCATATCCAGGGCAAGAATCAGATGAAGACAGCTGAGAAAATGTGATCAATTAAACTCAGGATATTCAAAATTTCCAGTATAAGTTGGACCAAGTATCAAAGAAGAGACTTAACACAGAGCCAATCAAAACTAAAACTCTAGACAAGAGGAAGAAACTGAACTTCAGTGATAACTCAACAAGATAAACAGAAGTCTAGACATCTGTAAAAAATTACAAGCCATACTAAGAAAGAGGAAGATATGGCTCAGTCAAGTGAACAAATTAAAAATTCAGAGGAATTTGGATTAGAATTTGGAACAACTAATCAAAGAAGTTCAAACAAATCACCTAAAACAATTCAAGGAGACGAAAGAAAATATGCATAAAGAGTTAAAGGATATTAAGAAGACAATGTGTGAACATAAAGAAGAATTTGAAAGTATAAAAAGAAACATAACAGAAATTATGAGGATGAAAGGCACAATAGTGCAGATTAAAAATACACTATAGGTTCTCAGCCTTGCTCTGCGGTCTCTGCAGCTGCTGAAGAGGTGGTCTGGGAAGTAGACACCTTCCGACCAGTTTCTGTCTGCAACGCGATGGAAAGAGGGTTTGCCACAGGACATCAATGCAAGCCTGAATAAGAAAAACAATTTCTTCCTCCAAAGCCATGGCATATCAGTTATACAGAAATACTACTTTGGGAAACAGTCTTTCAGGAAAGCCTAGATGAGATCATACAGTCTCAACAGATCACCCCTCAACTTGCCCTTCAAGTTCTACTTCAGTTTGATAAGGCTATAATTTCAGCATTGGCTCAGAGAGTCAGAAACAGAGTCAGTTTCAGGGGCTCTCTAAATACGTACAGATTCTGCGATAAAGTTGGACTTTTGTATTGAATGATGTTGAATTCAGAGAGGTGACAGAGCCTATTAAAGTGGATAAAGTGAAAATTGTAGCCTGTGATGAAAAAAATACTGGCTCTAATACTACAGAATGAATAGAAAAAAATGGCTTTTTAATGCCATCTTCTGTTATCATTCATTGCTTTTTGAAGAGAAGCATAGAAGAGACTTTTTTATTTATTCTAGCAATGCAAAAATGACTATACTGTGCTCTACTATCAGAGAATTCCAGTAGAAAGACACTTATAACTCTGTAGCCTCTTAAATACCTGTATTATACAGCATGAAGAAACATGACTTTTTAAAATGACAAATCAAAAGTTGTTGCCTTTGTAAGAATATTCTTTAATAATCTCATTTTAAAACTCAAAATAAAAATACACTATAGGCATGCAACAGCGGATTTGAACAGGCATAAGAAAGAATCTGTGAGCTAGAAGATGGACAATCAAAATCATATAGTCAACAGAACAGATAGAGAAAAGAATAGAAAAAAATGAGGAGTGCCTCAGGGATTTGAGTGACAGCATGAAAAGCACAAACATATGTGTCATGGGTATCCCAGAAGGAGAAGAGAGGGAAAAAGGGTAAGGAAGAATATTTGAGGAAATAATGGCCCAAATTTCCTAACTCTTATGAAAGACATAACTATACATATCTAAGTGCAACCTACTCTAAACAGAATAAATCATTATAGACCTCCTCTGAGACACATACTAATCAGAATGTCAAATGCCAAGGATAAAGAGAGAATTCTGAGGAAAGCAAGAGAAAACTGATTCATCTAAACAAGGGCTCCTCAATAAGACTAAAGGCTGATTTTTCATCAGAAACCATAGAGGTGAGAAGGCAGTGGTATGATGTACTTAAGGTACTGAAAGAAAAAAACTGCCAGCCAAAAATTCTCTATCTGGCAAAACTGTCCTTCAAAAATGAGAGATTCTACCAATCATTCTAAGAAGAATCAATACCAATCCTGCTCAAATGCCAAAAAATTGAACAGGGGGGGATCCCTACCTAACTCATTCTAAGAAGTCAACATCATGAAACTACAAAGCCAGATAAAAATACTACAAGAAAAGAAAATTGCACACCAGTTTCTCTTAAGAATATAGATGCAAAAATCTTTAACAAAATAGTTGCAAATCAAATCCAACAGCACATTAAAAGAATTATAAAAGAATTGGGGTAGCTGGTGGTAGATACCTGAAACTATCAAACTACAACTCAGAACCCATGAATCTCGAAGACAATTGTATAAAAATGTAGCTTATGAGGGGTGACAATGGGATTGGGAAAGCCATAAGGACCACACTCCCCTTTGTCTAGTTTATGGATGGATGAGTAGAAAAATAGGGGAAGGAAACAAACAAACAAGCAGACAGACAATGGTACCCAGTGTTCTTTTTTACTTCAATGCTCTTTTTCACTTTAATTATTATTCTTGTTATTTTTGTGTATGTGCTAATGAAGGTGTCAGGGATTGATTTAGGTGATGAATGTACAACTATGTAATGGTACTGTGAACAATCAAATGTACGATTTGTTTTGTATGACTGTGTGGTATGTGAATATATCTCAATAAAATGAAGATTTAAAAAAAAAAAATTATGCACCATGATCAATTGTGTTTTATCCCAGTTATGCAAAGTTGGTTCAACGTAAGAAAATTAATTAATGTAATATATCACATTAATGAATTGGAGGGAAAAAAAACACATGATCATCTCCACTGATACAGAAAAGGCATTTGACAAAATAAAACATTCTTTCTTGATAACAACACTTAGAAAAATAGAAATAGATGTAAACCTCCTCAAAATGAAGAAAGATGCATAGGAAAAACCCACAGCTAACATTGTACTCAATGGTGAAAGACTGAAAACTTTCCCTCTAAGATCTGGAACAAGTCAAGAATGCTCACTTTCACCACTGTTATTCAAAATTTTACTGGAAGTTCTAGCCAGAGAAGTTAGGCAAGAAACAGAAATAAAAGGTATCCAAATTGGAAAGAAAAAGTAAAACTTTCACCACTTACAGATGGCATGATCCTATTTATAAAAGTCCTGAAAAATCAACAGCAAAGCTACTAGAGTTAACAAGTGAATTCAGCAAAATGGCAGGGTACAAGATGAACATGCAAAAATCAGTATTGTTTCTATACACTAGTAATGAGCAATGTGAGGAAGGATAAGGAAAACAAAATCATTTACATTTATAACTAAAAAAAGCAAATATCTAGGAACAAATTTAACCGACCATATAAGGGACTTGTACACAGAGAACACAAAACACTAGTAAAATAAATCAAAGAATATCTAAACAAATGGAAGAACATTCGGTGTTCATGGATTGGAAGACTAAATAGTGTTAAGATGTCAATTCTACCCAAAATGATTTATAGATTCAATGCAATCCCAATCAAAATTCTAATTGCCTACTTTGCAGAAATGGAAAAGACAGTTATCAAATTTATTTGGAAAGGAAAGGGGCCCCTTGAAAAAGAAGAACACAGTTGGAGGACTCACAGTTCCTGACTTTATAACATATTACAAAGCTACAGTATTTAAAACATCATGGTACTAGCATAAGGATAGAAATATTGACAAACAGAATCAAATCGAGAGTTCAGAAATAGACCTTCACATATATGACCAATTGATTTTTGACAAGATTGCTAAGTCCACTCAATTGGGAAAGAAGTCTTTTTAAAAAATGGTACTGGCAGAATTGGATATCCATATGCAAAAAAATGAAAGGGATTCTCTTTCTCACACCATATACAAAAGTTAACTCAAATGGATCAAAAGCCTACATATAAGAACCAGGATTATAAAACTCCTAGAAGAAAATGTAGGGTAGCATCTTCAGGATCTTTTGTAAGGCAATGGTTTCTTAGACTTATACCCAAAGCAGAAATGACAAAAGAAGAAAAGATAAATGGGACCTCCTCAAAATTAAAACTTATGTTTTATTTAACTTTGAAGGACTTTGTCATGAAAGTGAAAAGACAGTGTACTCAATGGGAATAAACATTTGGAAACCTCATATCTGATAAGGGTTTACTATCCAGAATATATAAATAAATCCTACAATCCAATGAAAAAAGGAGCTAAATACTTGAATAGACATTTCCCCAAACAGTATATACAAGCAGCTAAAAAGCACATGAAAAGTTGCTCAACATCATTAGTTACTAGGGAAATTCAAATCAAATCACAATGAGACATCATTTTACACACACTAGAAAGGCTACAATTAAAAACAAAAACAAAAACAAAAAATTACAAGTGTTGGAGAGAATGGGGAGAAAAAGGAACACACACATTCATTTTTGGTGGGATTGTAAAGTGGTGCAGCCAAAGACAGTTTGGCAGTTCCTCAGGAAGCTAAGTATAGAATTACTGAAATTCACAGAAGCATTCTTCACAATTGCCAAATTATGGAAGCAACCTAAGTGTCCATCAGCTGATGAATGGGTAAACAAAATGTCATATGTACATACAAAGAAATATTTTTCAGCCATAAAAGGAAATGAAGTCCTGATGCATGCAACAACACGGATGAACCTTGAGGACATTATGCTTTGTAAAATAAGCCAGGAACAAATGAACAAATATTGTTTGATCTCAGCAGGATGAACTAATTATCATAAGCAAACTCAGCGTAAGTAATAGAATATAGGTTAGCAGAGGATAGATTGGGTTTAGACAATGAGGAGTTGATGCTTAATATTTATAGAATTTCTATTTAGATCGGTGGTAATGGTTTTGAAATGGATGGTGGTGACAGTAGCAAATTATTGTGAAGGTAATTGATAGTACGGAATTATATAGGTGAATGTGGTTAAAAGGGAAACTTTAGATCATTTTTACTACTAGAATAAAAATTAAAAGACAAAACATAGGACTGTATAACACAGGGAGCCCTATTACAAACAATGGACAGGGGTTAATAGCACAACTATAAAAATGTTCTTTCATGAATTATAACAAATGTGTGGCACTAATATAGGATGGTAAATAGGAAAAAATACACCTAATATAAACTATGGGCAATAATTAATAGTAATATTTAAATAATCTTTCATCAATTGTAACTACCTTTAACAAAATAGAACAATCATAACAAAGTGCTATCATCAGTTGTAACAAATGTTCCACACTAATACAATGTGTTGGCGGTGGGACGGTATATAGAAATCCTGTATTTTATGCATGATTGTTCTGTAAACCCACAACTTCTTTAATTAAAAGAAAAGAAAAGAAAAGAAAACAATTGTACAAAAGAATTAATTGAGTGACTAGAAGAGTAAAGAAAAAAGAAAAGTCTCACATCATATCATCATAAACTGTATTTTCTTTCCCCTTTGTTTGAATAGTACATAAATATTTCATTTATAATTTGTGCTATTTGAATATACTGAATATCTACTGAAAATTTTGTTTTTAGTTATAGAGAATGAACTTTCAAAGACAGGATTCTTCTGTTTGGCCCATTTTTACATGTACTGGTGCTCCAAATTTAAAGTAATTATATTGTATAGTATTCTAAGTTTCTGTGTCTCATCTAATATCTGGTGACATCCATAAGGACAGAGCCCAGGTTTATTTACCTTTGTGTTCTCAGTATTTAGCCAGTTCTGGGAGCAGAGTGGAGGCTATATATATACTTATTTAATTAACTACCACTTGATCAATCCCTCAGTTGATCAACTGAATGAATATTTATTGATTTATTGATCTATGCCATGCAGTTTGTTACATTCTGAGATAATACAAAAAAAAAAAAAAATGACAGTTACTGTTCCCAAGTTGATCACAGTCTAGTGGATAAATAAATATGCAATGAATTGCAGGTTACTTGGAACTATTCCATGATATATTTACAATGAAGCTTTTAAATCCATTAATCAAAAGGTGATTAACAAAAGGTGAGGGGAAGTAATTTTACTACGGAAAATGAAATGAGAAATGTAAGAGGAAATGAAAAGTTAAAAATCATAAATTAAAATTTCCTTCTTGTAGGAAATACCTGAAACTGTTGTGCTGCAACCCAGTAGCCTTGATTCTTGAAGATGATTGTATAACTATATGGCTTATACAGTGTGACTGTGTGATTGTGAAAACCTTGTGGCTCACACTCCCTTTATCCAGTGTATGGACAGCTGAATAGAAAAATGGGGATAAAAAGTAAATGAATTATACAGGATGGGGGAATGGGATGTTTTGCATGGTCTTTTTTACTTTTATTTTTATTTTAATTTTTTTGGAGTAATGAAAATGTTCAAAACTTGATTATGGTGATGAATGCACAACTATACCATACTGTAAATAACTGATTGTACACTTTGGATGATTGTATGGTATGTGAATATATCTAAATAATATTGCATTAAAATTTTTTCTTCTTGGAAATCTTCATGTTTAGATCACACCCACCCCTCTCCCCCAAAACAAGTATATATGTTATTCTTCTTGGGCAAGGAATAATTGATGTGGATATTATGGTCTGACTGGAATAATTGTCTGATGTGGATATTATGGTCGATATCATTACCTTATACTGTGAAACCCATGAAACAAAGGTGGGTAATAGGATGTGGCTTCTGGGTAGAAGGTAGAGGTAGATAAAGGAAATAGGAAGAATAAAATAGATGGAAAATATCTCTGTGTGCTGAGAGTCTTGTCACATGAGACGTTGTTCAGAGAGGACATGGTCTTTACAGGTAAGATGATTCTACATAGCAGTTTCTATTCAACTAAGTGTCATTCAAAAAACATTTGTGTACGACAAATGCTTAAGGTAATCAGAGATGCATCAGGAATGATCCTTCTTCTAGTGGGCTCAAAATATAGTCATGAAAGCCTGAGTAGGAGGTAGTAGGTATGAAAAAATGGGTTGACCCATGAAAGCTCAGAGAGATTGGGATTATTTCCAGATAAGAAGAATCTGGAAGGCAATCTTGAAAGGCAGCAATTAAATTGAGTCTTATTCAAGATATAATAGGCAATATTTATATTTCAGAGGCAGGGAGGAGAAAAAATTTAGGACAGGAGACACTAGTTACTTGAAGCCTGGAGATGGGCAAGATGAGAACTCAATATGGATCTGAAGGAAGCAAACTGATCAGAAATGAACTTAAGGAATTTTGGCAGCATCTGAGTAGGATGAATAGAGTTGAAAGATTGTGGAAGTGGGGAGACTTGATGATGTGCCTCTGCAATTATATGGGTGAAAGGTGGTGAAGGCATGAACTCAGTTGCTTTATGGGGAATGCAGAGAAAGGAATGTATCTTAGAAACACCATGGAGGAAACATTGTCAGGATTTGGCTACACTTTAATTGAAGACGCATTTACAGCCTGGACGATGAGTGTGGGAACAGTAACAGAAGTGAACAATAGGTGAAAGATGCTGGGGTAGGAGAAAAGGTTTGAGGTTTATGGACAATGAAGATTTTTTTATATTTTTATTATATTTTTAATGCTGATGGGAATATCAAGAGATGTCTAGCAAGGAGTTGACACTGTAGTACTGGAAAGGAAGAGAAATTTAAGTACTAAAGATACAGATTTAGGAGTCCACTGCAAAAAGCACAATGACTGGCTAACATACTCCTAATAAATGCATGTTGAGAGTTGAGACTATGAGATTAGATGAGCTTCTCTAATAAAAACAGTGTGGAAGAAGAAGAAAAAGGGTGAAGAACAAAACTTTGTGTTAACAATTACTTTTAGGGAGCAAAAAGAATTACTGTCAGAGAAAAAGAGATTAGCTGGGAAGAAAGAGAATGGGGAAGAGTGTCTCGAAAGCCAGGGAGGAAGCAGAAAATCAGACACTTGGGGCAGTGAAAGGTGTGGGGTGATATCTGTGAAGGTGGCTTGTACTGACTTAAAGGTCAGTGATTCTGACTTTAATGTGGACCCAAATCTGGACCCTACATCTTCAGTGTTATAATTCCCCATATCCAGATAGATGGAGATAAGACTAAACCCTGATTATCCCAGAGACTTGTCCAAAAATCCTTACAGCATTGCTGTGTGTAAGGACCTTTACCCTGCATCATAAACTGATGTTTGTGTATTTTTAAAAATGATTTATGAAGCACTTCAAATACATTATCCCATGTAAACCCTAAATAAGTCCTTGAGATAGATCTTTTAATCTCCATTTTCACAGGTGAGAAACTGGAATTCAGTGAACTTAAATTACTGACAAAAAAGATGAGAATTAACCACAGATCTTCTGACCTTATCCAATGTTCTTGCTACTATATTACATTAGTCACCTTGCACAAAAGGTGACTGTAGAGTCACCAAATACAAGGAGACATTATGATTTACATCCTGACACACTGGGATCTCGTTAGGAGACAGGATAACAGGACAATATTCTGAAGAGACAAACCCCTTCGTCTTCTTGGTTCCTGGTTAATGATAATCATCATCTGATCTGTAACAAGTTTACAGTTTAGAAAGTGCCTTCTTCACTTTAACATACCATTGAAAATTCCAGACATCCTGTTGAAATAATAGCATCGAATTATTAGCTCCATTATACAGATAAGGAAAATGAGACTCAGAAAGAACATATAAACTACTCACAGTCAGATAGCTGGTAAATGATCAAGATTATATTCAAATGCAAGTCCTCATATTCCTGGTATGGAATTAAATGTTAAGAAGATATTGAAAAGAAAAGATACTGAAAAGAAAGCTGTTGTTTTGTGATGTCCTAGCGAGAATTAGTAGTGATGGTGGTGGGTTTCTCCAGTACCGTGTGTTTCCACGGTGACACATATCCTGCCGGAAGAGTTGAGGGAGTGAATTGGTGAGACTAATGGTCTGGCACAGGTAAATATGAAGAGGCTTGGAGTTGTGCGGCTGGTCCAAATATCTTTGAAAGTATCAGAGGGCTGAGGGTGACAAAGTCTCCTACCAGGTGCATTTTGATTGGACGTGCTCCCTCAGTCACATAGTACTTCTCCTTACTTTCAAGATATTGTTGGGGATTAGGTGCTGATCTCTATCAGAAAAAAAAAAATTGCCTCCTTTAAACCAAAATGAATCCTTTATGAGGTAAATGTCCTTATCTAGACTGGTGCCTGAATAATTTAATGGTTTTCTGAACTAATTGTACCTAGAGGCATATACATTGAATAAATTAAGTGAGTTAAGCTATCCTTATCCCCAGGTTGGTAACATATCTCTCTCTCCAGCATGTTCCACCACTGTCATCATTGTGGAAAAGTGATTCAGTCTCACCTGAAGCGAAATGGAGCTAAGCGGTTGGTACGGCTCATGACATGTGGTCTCTGACTAAGAATTCCCAGAAATGAAGGGTTGATCCTTTTCCTTACGGCAAAGTACAGTATGACAGCTATTTTCCTGAGACTCCCCTGACTTGGTTGCCAATTTCCTTAATCCAAGCACATTTGGAACCAAGAAAAAGCCATGTTGAAGGACAGTAGGAAAACGGCTGTTTGGCAATTCTACTCAAGCCTGTCATAAAACATTGCTGATTTATGGAGAGTTGATTCCAGAAAATCCAAGGAAGCAATGTTACAGCAGAGGTTTTTTGGAGCTTTGCAATTTTTAGTGGGATTGAACCAGTCATGGAGGTAAAACTGTAAGGATTGGTTTTATCCACTGGTTCTCAAATTCGGGTGCACACTGGAATCACCTGATGAGTTTAAAAACCACTAATGCTTGGGCATCAAAGGAACCCCAGATTTTTCTAACATGAAGTAGAGTTTGAGAACTACAAATCTAATAAATAAACTTTTGATTTGGGATTTGTTTTTCAAAATTTTTTTGTTTCTAATACTTAATTTCATTGTCATAGCCACTGTGTGTGCTTGTCCAGTTAGGGATTATTCTCTCCTTGTTATTGAAGGTATCAAGGTCATGCAGTTAGAAGCCAATGTCTTGATTCTAACTTGATATCTTCTTCCATTTAATAGCCAATGTACTCCTTGGGGTAAATGATAGACAACAGCTAGGCAGAGGTTTTAATATTTAAAAGGACATGAGGATATGAAAATTCATAGCAACAGCTTTGTAGAGGCAGATTTGGACTCTGAAGGCTTTTCAGTGTTTTGCCAGTCATTCACATCAAAAAAAGAAATCTTCAGGGCTGTAGAGAATTGTTTTAATGGACACACATTAAAATCACCTGGAGATCTTGTTAAACTTCTAAGCCCAAACCCAAGAGAATCTAATGGGGTCAATTAGAGATGGAGATTGAGAATCTACATTTTAAAGCTTTCCCAAGTAATTCTATGCCCACTAAAACGAGAGAACCATTACACAGAGTTGTCAAGCAGAGCTGCCCATTTTTGCTAGGAATTATAACTTATTTTTAGTTAATGGACTGTGCATATCTGTAAATAATCTATGATGGTGGAAAGAAAAGCATTGGTTAAAAATATAAATCACCAAGTTGAGCTGGGGCGTATGATCTAGAAAGGGTGCATGGAGTGATGTCCAAAAGCATTATCTTAACAGAGAGTGTCTAACTGGTAGCCCCAGCTTCTGTCTAGCACTTACCACATCAATGCTGTACTGCATCATATGGTTATAAACTACAGTCAGACTACCCGAAGTTTGGATGGTTTCACAGAAGATTTTCTGCCTTGGAATTCCTTGAGGATCATAGCTATGGTTTTTCTGTTCTGCCCATGAGCTGAGAGTCTCCCAGATCAATCCTGCTACCAATAAGGGACTCCTTTCTTTGCCAGTTTAAAGAGAGGTAACAGAGTAGTTGCATACCTTTCTTTTCTCTTTATAGGAGGAGAAGGGAAAAATTTATTTACTGAATATTTTTGGAGATAAATTGTGTGCTCTTTAAGGAAATTTAAGGAATCTTAATTATCAGAGTTTTAAAGTTCAAGTTCAATAAATGGCTTTATGAATTAAAAACAAATTATTCATTGAACTTTTCTTACACACAAATATTTACCTATATCTTTTCTTAGACACAAATATTTACCTATATCTTTGATCAAATTCTCAAGTAGATTCTAGGAAGTGAGAACTCTCAGTCAAAGGGTATGATGATTTTAAAGCTCCTTCAACATTAACTCAACTGGATCTCCTGAAAGATTATACAAACTGTTATGCCAATGAAGTGAATAAAATGTTCCTTTGACCTTTCCTGCAATAACAGTTAATTGTTGTCAATTGCTAAGCAGGAAACAAAGCAAAAATGGCTTTCTTGTTTCATTTAAATCTTCATATATGTTATATATGTATTATATGTGTATAATATATAATATATACATATATGCAATGTTGTCGTTTTCTCCTTCAAAGCTTCTACTTCCATTGGATGTCCTTCATCAAGTTGAAGAAGTTACCTTCCATTTCTAATTGGATTAGAGTTTTTATAATAAAAGGATGTTGGATATTTGTCAAATGATTTTTCAGTGTAATTCCTAATATGTGCAGAAAAGAGTTAACATAGCTGGCCTGTGATTGTGATCCTTAAAAAGTCCTACTTGCAAGGTTGGCCCTTGTCTAATGTCTGGGAACTTAGATTTTTGGAAGGCTCCCACCCTTATTAACTGATAAGAGTAGTTCACTTTGCCTAAACAGTTTACAATATGGTTTATGCTGAATGCCTGCTTTCCTCTTGGGAGTCTGGAATTTTGGTATGTGCTTGGCAGAAGATGTCTACATGACCAGTCCCCAGTAAAAAGCCTTAGCCCTGAGTCTCTAATAAGCTCCCCACTATGCAAAATTTTAAAGGTGTTGTCATAACTTGTTGCTGGGGAAATAAGTGCTTTCTGGGTGACTCCACTGATAGAAGAATTTTGGAAGCTTTCATCTGGTTTCCCCCAGTCTTTGCCTCATGCACCTTTTCACTTTGCTGATTTTGCTTTATATCTTTGTACTCTAATAAATTAGGCAAAAGTATAACAATATGTTGAGACCTGTGTGTCTCTCTAGTGAGTCACTGAATCTGCCAGTATTCTTGGGGGCATTCCAAAAATTTTATGTTGTGTTTTCATTTTCATTTATCAAAATGCTTTCTAATTCCTCTTGTGATTTCTTCTTTGAATTATGGTGTGCTGTTTAGTTTCCAAATATTTGGGGATTTTTCAGATTTATTTCTGTTATTGTTTTCTGATTTAATTCTTTCGTGATAAGAACACAAACTTGAAATATGTTTAATCCTTTTATATTAACTGAGACTTTTTTATGGTTCAAAATGCGGTCTACCTTGGTAAATGTGCTATGTGTACTTGAAAAGATTGTATATTCTGTTAAGCCAAACCTGCAATACTGTGATAGGCCCTACTTGGTATTGTTGGATTTGTTTTGCTAAAATTTTTTTTAGGTTTTTTGCATTTATGTTAACAAGAGATACTGGTTTGTCCTTCTTGCCTCCTTCCCTCCATCCTGTCCTCCCTCCCTCCCTCTGTCCCTTCCTTCCTTCCTTCCTCTCTTCCTTCCTTCCCTCCTTCCTTCCTTCCTTCCTTCCTTTATTCCTGGCATATAATTTTAGATGGAGAATTTTATTTTTCAAGATTTTAATAAAATTATGCTACTGTTTTCTGGCTTTTATGACTTCCTTTGCATAGCTAGCTTATCAGTCTTCTTGTTACTTCTTTGAAAGAAATGTATCTATTTATCTGAATGTTTTTAAGATTTCCTTTTTGCTTTTGCTTTTTAGTAATTTTGCTCTGATGTGCTTAAGAGTAGTTTTTTTTTTTTATCCTGACTGAGGTACATAGAGATTTTTTAATCAGTGGCTAAATATCTTTTTCAGTTTTAGAAAATGCTTTTATCTTTTCCTGTATGTGCTTTACCTGCTGGGCTGTTTCTAGCAGAAGGTTTCTTTTTTATTCTTTTTGTTTTGGTCAATTTATCCTATCTCCTAGCATAACTTAAAATTTTGGATTATGCACTTGACATTATGCATAAAAAAGTAGACATTGCTGCATATGTATTTTTCTTCTGGAGGGTATTTTCTTTTCCTTTGGCTTACGAGTAGATTAGAAGTAGATCACATCTCAGTCCCATGAAAGATTGCAACAATTTGAGGCTAAGCTTCAACCTTCATGAGGACTAGTCTATTTTGTTTCCTCAGACTGTTAACCAAGCCATAAGAGTGTGTAATCCATTATTTCTCATTTTTCCATTGGCTGCCAGGAAATTCTACACTAAGTTTAATTCTCAAATACAATAACTATATTAACTTTGCTTTGCATGTTTATTTCTTATTCCTGCAACAAATGTTTCTCTTCTTTGAAATTTAATTGTCTTCTTGTACATATTTCTATCATTACAAATATTCTCAAATACTTTTGAGAATTTATCATTCATCATTTATTATCACTTGCCTACATTATTTGGGGCAATTATTTTGAGCTGAGATATCTTAAAGGAGCATACAAACTCATAAGGGGAGAAAAACACAAACAAATGACTGGAATAAAAGAGAGAAGAAAGACTATATAACGTGTGCATAAACCAAGTGCTGCTGGAATGCAAACAAAGGAATGATACTATTTGCCTAGAAGAATGAGGGAGAACATGAGGATGTGGCATTTGAGTGGGCATTTGAAGAATGAATAAGTTACCAGGCGAGAGATAATATAGGGTAACTCCATGTATAGAGGTACAAGGAGGAGAAAAGTAGGACATTTTGATATAAGAGTCTGACTGAAGAATGGGATGAATAGTGTGGGGGATATTGTTGTGGGGATAGCCAGAGGTGGGTAAGATTGATGTACAAATCAGTTTCTGAGATTTTCATGCCAGTGATTCTGGTGTTGGAAAGATGACTGTTTTGTCCTTCTGGCGATCTTAAGATTTGCGTTGGTTCTTTAATTACCTCCCAAGAGATACATTTACTAAGCAAAAAACAAAAACAAAAAACAAAAAACAAAAAAAAAAACAATTTCTGCCTCCAGGGCTGAGAGTAACCAAGGAAAGAGAAACACACCTGTCTTTTTGGTCACCAATACTAATATTTTGCTTTCTTGTGTCTTTAATGGTGAAGCTGAAGCCACGAGTTGGAATGGAACGCAGTCCTGCTCTAGGGCGATGAATCAGTTTGATTGTTAGACTTGCAAAACTGAGTGTGGGTGGTTTTGTTGTATAATCTTCTGCCTTAATCTTTCTGCCTTTAAGGAAGTGCTTTGACTGTCTATTTATGTGTGTGCCTGTTAGAAGTCGGACATGCATGGTATTTCTTAATGGAAGCTCATCAAATTTAAAGCCATGATTGAAAAATTGTTCCCTTCAGGTTAAAAAAGACCTCTTTAGTTATAGAAGAAAATAATGAAAGAAAATAGAAAAAAAAGAAAAGGAAATACTAATAATCAAAGCCATATTTGGCAGTTGTTATTTTATTTTGGAAATTTAGAACCTAGAGAATAAGATAAGCTGGTCAAATATGTTTCCCATTTCAAGACAACTTCATACCTGGGACTTAATGTACAGAGCTAGTGTTGGAGAGAAAATTTGTATATAAACAACAAGAAAAACAGTAGGTATTAAACAGTAATTAAATCACCAATTGAATATTTTGTTAACCATTGTGAAAAACAAGGAAAAAGATAATCACATTCCATATAGCATGCCATCACAATAACTATTTCTCAATCTTTTGGTCAACATTCCTTCAACAAACATTTATTGAACATCTACTATGTGCCAGGCTCTCCACTTGCCTCCAGAGATACAGTAAAATGAAGACACAACTCTTGAACTTTCAGAACTTAGAGCTTAGTGACGATCAGCAGACATTTATCTAACAATTGATTTTACAGAAGAATAATTCCAAATCAAGATAAATGCTCTGAAAAGGAAGCACAATTGCATATGATCTAAAAATACAAAGGTTATAAGTAAATACCTCCACCCATTGTTAACTTCAGGAGTGGGTAGCATACCGTGAGTGAGCTGAACAGGAGTATTAGGATTAGAGGTTTGTTCTCTTGACAACTAGAGTTTTTCCACTGTTGATATCCTACAAGTCCAGAGGTTCCTAAGAAGTTCCTGAAATTAAGTTTGTTGTTCATCTACATAGAATAGCTCCTTTACTGGTCCCTTTTGCTTTCCTCCAATCTATTTCCACAGGGTTTTTAGGGAGATGTTTCTAAAACTCAGCTCTTAGAATGCCTCACTCCTCTCCAATAGCTTCTGAAGTTTTTTCTTTACAGTGTTGCATTATGCTCCATGTTCATATAAAATCCTAATTCTAAGGCCTGCCAGGAAGGGCCTTCCATAATCATACCCGAGTCCAACCAACCTTACCAGATTTGCCTTTCAACATTCTGCTCCACACCCAATGCACCCCAAATTCCAGCCACAGTTAATATTTTATAATGGAATCCTTCACTATCTTGAAATATATGTGTGTTATTTCTCTTTCTGGGAAGCATTTCTTCCCTTCTTTGCCTGGAGAGTCCCTACTGATTTCACAAGATCCACGTCAAATGTCATTTCCTCACTGAAGCCTACTCCCTCCCCCTCAGGCAGAATTAATCATTTCTTCCTTGAAGCTTCTTCAGCACTTTGTACCTACTTTGGTTATTGCTCTCACCATACTGCTTTTGCGTCATTTCTTCAATTATATTTTGAACTTTCTGAGGGCTAAGAAGTAAAGTACTTCTACAATCTTACCTTGGCATCTTTCAGATCAGTATTCAATACCAAATTTTGCATAAATTAATATATGATTATAGAAAGAGGGAAGAGACCTAGGGGTATTTGGTGTAGTGCTTTTTAAAAAAAAATTTCTAACCTGATGATGACCCCTGGTATACTTTTAAAGTCTGCTGGTAAGGACAAAATCAAGAATTCAGGTGGTTCTTTAAGAGAACAACTCTGAGGGCCAAATTAGAGGGCTCTTTGATAGTTAGGACTAAGAATGGCCCCCAGTCCATATGGCAATATATATAAATATAAAATGGTGTCCTTTTCTCAAGACCTTTACTTCATTCTGTGGAAAATTGTCATTATATACTAATTTTGTTAGATGAAAGCAGCTTTTTCCACCTCTCCACAAATTTTTGTAGTAAAAATACAAGTATATGGTATCTGCAGGAAAAGATCAAAACTTTGTGTGTCATGTCTGGTACAGTGCTCAACCTGCATGACTACATGCAGAGGACTTTTGGAAAGATAATGTGCTTGCTTGTATAAAGAAGACAGAGACCCACTTTAAGAAGAAAAAGAAACTTACAAGTTAATTTGTAAATAGACAGCTCTATGGTTATCATCCCCACAAGCAATGTCTACAGAATATTTAGAATGTCTACAGAATATTTAGAATATTAGCCTTTAGGAAGACAAATAGATGATAAGTAGGGATTGATTTCTTCTTCCTTTGAAATCATAGCACACGTTATCTCATCTTCCCTTATGGCTTATCCCCACCTATGTTGGATTTTTACATTAGTTCATTCATTCTACTCTTTTCTAGCAAAAACTTTCTAAGGCTTAGCATTACTCTTGGACCTAATTTTAGGTGAAGGAGTTGCCTTTGTATTGTTTCTACACACAAAAAGACCAACAGAAATGGCTAAGAGGAAGAAGTCTAAATTGACTCCCAAATTGCTGGATTAGGTAGATGAGAAGTAGAAGGTGATGCTACTTATTAAAATAATTGTGATAGGCTAACATTTTAAACTTGTGATCCTTTTTTTTTTTCCTGGTAGTTTATCTTCTTGTCCATGTTTACTTAATCAAAATAATAATTGTTCCTGGCTTTGTTGGCTTAGGATGGAAAAGTTTCAAGGTAAGAATTAGAAAATGATTTGATAGCATTTTCCTGGATTTTGGTGATAAATCTCCCAGGGTAACTTAGAAAATTTGGTCAGAGACAAAATATTTGGAACAAGGGGAGAGCTGGCTTCCTCCAGACTGTGGACATTTTCCTCGTCCAGAGAGGAAAAGCCATGGGGTGGAAGAGATGAGAATATAGGCATTGCCAGGCACCAACTGCTCCCTGCTCCAAAGCAGAGCCCTAGAAAGGTGGCAAGTTTTCACTATTGACATGGCTGTGTGTGAATCTAGGCAGGTGGAGCCCTAAACAGCAACAGAGTGGTTACCATGCCTCTGAGTTTGGCACAGGGAGGCCTGAAGGCCTGGGGTGACCATGGGCATGGGAAGAAAACAATCTCTCAGATATGATTTTTCATGGATTGATGACAGAGAACCAGATGTGACAATGGAATCCTTAGCAGATATATGAGTGGATGGAGGACTAAATGGACCCAAGGACCCCCAGCTGAACTTGGACAGAATGTCAGGCAAAAGAAGCAGCCTACATTGACTGAGACTGTTTCTCACACAATGGCAAAATGGGAGCTTGAAATAGAAATTAAGTCAAAATTTACACAAAATAAACAAAGTTTAATTACTTGCACATTTAAGTTGTGGAATGAGATCAATAGATGCTGCAAAAGGAAACAAGAGAAGGGGTAGGTTTGCTGGGGGTAGAAAGAGGTGTGAACTAAACATGATTGAAGAATGGTGAGTTTGAAAGGCTATGGAACAGTTAAATGCTGTATGCAGAGTGCCTAGTATAAAAAGACTAGTAAAATATAGACCCTACCTTCAAGAAGCTTACAGTTGACCTGTAAATATATGTTCTTTAAAGGGTCAGTGATAATCCAAGGGAGTATACGCTAAGTATAACAAATAAGGGAACAATCAGTAAAGGTTGGTAGTCGGGGAAAGCCTCACAACAGAAGTGGACCTTGAACTTGGATTTGTAAGAAGCATAACACTTAGAAAAGTGTTACATAAAGATATGCATGGTGTGTTTGTGGGACAGAATGAATAGCTGTAGCAGGACAGATGGTTCCCTTATGTTAGGACATAGTCATGTAAGGCACATTTGGAGAGGTCTGCGTGGTCCTGGAATGGAGGCTTGGAACACACAGCTAAGGAACTGAACGTCAATCTGGAATGTCCGTGAGGAACCATCAGAGGTGTGTGAGTGGAAGGAATTTCTGTGAAATAGGATATGTCAAAAACATTTATTCCCAACAGTGCATAATTTTGCTTCTAGCAAATCAGACAGGTTTATTATCATAAGATCGTCATAAAGGAGTTATTTCAATGGAAAATAAGATACTGTAAAAAGACAGAAAACTGATGGTGTTATCTGTAGCCTTATTAGAGATTACTTACATGGATTTGCTTTGCAAATGTTAGAGATCATTATTATTATCTGAAAAACAACATAAATGAATGAGTAACCCACGTTTACTATCACATTTAGCTTGCTCATTGAACTTGGGGATTATATAAGACCCATGATTGTTCCTGGAAAGTGTTTTGCATACATGCTTCTATGCTCTGTGTCTTTTAAAAATACTGCCCAGATTTTTCACTGTCTGTCCAAAATTCTCCAGTGATCTCCTACTGCAGTCAGATTAAGTAAAATTCGCAACCATTACCATGGGTTATTGAGCTTTACATGGTACAGTCTGTTCCTCACCAGTGTTTCTGACATTCTCTTCTATGACCCTTTGCCTGTTTTAATTCAGTGAAGCCACACTGGATTTCTTCCTATTTCTTCAATGTGCCAAGTATTCTCCGATCCAGGGCCTTTGCTCTTATTATCACTTCTTCTTAGAACGCCACTCCTCAGATCTTGACATAGCTCACCCCTTCCCCTTATTCAGGTCTCCCTTCAGTTGTGCTTCCCGTGAGTTTCCTTCACCATCATAGCTGATAGTAGCTTCCATCTCCTACCTCAACACCCTTCTTCTTTCCACCTTGTTTCAGTTCTCTTTATCACACTTATCAGCAACTGACATTACATTGGTCACTTATTCATGTGCTTATTATTTATCTCATTTACTAGTAGGTAACTTTTGGGATGGCAAGATGTTTATGTAACACCTCTGTAAGTCCTGCCCCCAGAAAAGTGTCTGGCACCTAGCAATTATCATTATTGTATAAATACATGAAGAACTTGGTAGAACTGGAAGGCTGCCGAGAGGTCATGTAATCTAGTCCTCCTAAGTCAGAGCTGAGAAAATGAGTTATAAGAAATGAAAATGGCTTTCCCAGAGTGGCAGAGAAGGGACTAGAATGAAAGCCCTCTGATTTGGGCCATGCAAAACCATAGGCTCTTCCTTTCATTACTGAGCATCTATCAGCTGACAAAATCAATGATTCCTAGAATTCAAAGGCACATAATTTGATACTGCTTTACTGTTGAATATGGCTTCAACCAATACTGTTTTAGAATCTTCCTAGAACATAACTATGGTATCATGGAAAGAACCATGAACTTAGAGTCCTAAGATTGAGTTAAAATACTGTACTCTAGTAGCTCTCAAACTTTTTGATCTGGACCTATTTTCATTCTTAAAAATTATCAAGGAATCCAAAGAGCATTTTTCATGTGGGTTACACCTAGCAGTGTTTTCTCCACTAGGCAATAAAACTGGAAAATTTAAAAATATTTATTTATTAATTTCAAAATGATAATAAATCTGTAGCATGTTTAAAAACATGTTTTTTAAAAAATAAAAATAACTATATTTTCCAAAACAAAATATCTAAAGAGTGGCATTGTTTGGCTTAATGGAATTCGGCCATATTTTTCATATTGGTTTCTTTTTTTTTTTTTTTTTTTTTATTGAAATTTTTTTTTATTGAGATATATTCACATACCACGCAGTCATACAAAACAAATCGTACTTTCAATTGTTTACAGTACCATTACATAGTTGTACATTCATCACCTAAATCAATCCCTGACACCTTCATTAGCACACACACAAAAATAACAAGAATAATAATTAGAGTGAAAAAGAGCAATTGAAGTAAAAAAGAACACTGGGTACCTTTGTCTGTTTGTTTCCTTCCCCTATTTTTTACTCATCCATCCATAAACTAGACAAAGTGGAGTGTGGTCCTTATGGCTTTCCCAATCCCATTGACACCCCTCATAAGCTACATTTTTATACAACTGTCTTCAAGATTCATGGGTTCTGGGTTGTAGTTTGATAGTTTCAGGTATCCACCACCAGCTACCCCAATTCTTTAGAACCTAAAAAGGGTTGTCTAAAGTGTGCGTAAGAGTGCCCACCAGAGTGACCTCTCGGCTCGTTTTGGAATCTCTCTGCCACTGAAGCTTATTTCATTTCCTTTCACATCCCCCTTTTGGTCAAGAAGATGTTCTCCGTCCCACGATGCCAGGTCTACATTCCTCCCCGGGAGTCATATTCCACGTTGCCAGGGAGATTCACTCCCCTGGGTGTCTGATCCCACGTAGGGGGGAAGGCAGTGATTTCACCTTTCAAGTTGGCTTAGCCAGAGAGAGAGGGCCACATCTGAGCAACAAAGAGGCATTCAGGAGGAGACTCTTAGGCACAAATATAGGGAGGCCTAGCCTCTCCTTTGCAGCAACCGTCTTCCCAAGGGTAAAACTTATGGTAGAGGGCTCAACCCATCAAACCACCAGTCCCCTATGTCTGTGGTCATGTTAGCAACCATGGAGGTGGGGTAGGAGAATACCCCTGCATTCTCCACAGGCTCCTCAAGGGGGCACTACATCATTTTTTTTTCCTTGTTTTTCTTTCTTTCTTTTTTTTTTTTTTAACTTTCCCTTCTTTTTTAAATCAACTGTATGAAAAAAAAAAGTTAAAAAGAAAACAAACATACAATAAAAGAACATTTCAAAGAGACCATAACAAGGGAGTAAGAAAAAGACAACTAACCTAAGATAACTGCTTAACTTCCAACATGTTCCTACTTTACCCCAAGAAAGTTACATAATATAGCAACATTTCTGTGAACTTGTTCCTACTTATCCATCAGAAATTAACAGACCATAGTCATTTCTGGGCATCCCCAGAACGTTAAATAGCTTATCTGTTCTTCTTGGAATATTGTTCCCCCTTCCTTAATTGCTCTCTACTGCTAGTTCCCCTACATTCTACATTGTAAAACATTTGTTTTACATTTTTCAAAGTTCACATTAGTGGTAGCATATAATATTTCTCTTTTTGTGCCTGGCTTATTTCACTCAGCATTATGTCTTCAAGGTTCATCCATGTTGTCATATGTTTCACGAGATCGTTCCTTCTTACTGCCGCGTAGTATTCCATTGTGTGTATATACCACATTTTATTTATCCACTCATCTGTTGAAGGACATTTGGGTTGTTTCCATCTCTTGGCAATTGTGAAAAATGCTGCTATGAACACTGGCGTGCAGATATCTGTTCGTGTCACTGCTTTCCGATCTTCCGGGTATATACCGAGAAGTGCAATCGCTGGATCGAATGGTAACTCTATATCTAGTTTTCTAAGGAACTGCCAGACTGACTTCCAGAGTGGCTGAACCATTATACAGTCCCACCAACAATGAATAAGAGTTCCAATTTCTCCACATCCCCTCCAGCATTTGTAGTTTCCTGTTTGTTTAATGGCAGCCATTCTAACCGGTGTTAGATGGTATCTCATTGTGGTTTTAATTTGCATCTCTCTAATAGCTAGTGAAGCTGAACATTTTTTCATGTGTTTCTTGGCCATTTGTATTTCCTCTTCAGAGAACTGTCTTTTCATATCTTTTGCCCATTTTATAATTGGGCTGTCTGTACTATTGTCATTGAGTTGTAGGATTTCTTTGTATATGCAAGATATCAGTCTTTTGTCAGATACATGGTTTCCAAAAATTTTTTCCCATTGAGTTGGCTGCCTCTTTACCTTTTTGAGAAATTCCTTTGAGGTGCAGAAACTTCTAAGCTTCAGGAGTTCCCATTTATCTATTTTCTCTTTTGTTGCTTGTGCTTTGGGTGTAAAGTCTAGGAAGTGGCCGCCTAATACAAGGTCTTGAAGATGTTTTCCTGCATTATCTTCTAGGAGTTTTATGGTATTTTCTTTTATATTGAGATCTTTGGTCCATTTTGAGTTAATTTTTGTGTAGGGGGTGGGGTAGGGGTCCTCTTTCATTCTTTTGGATATGGATATCCAACTCTCCCAGCCCATTTGTTGAAAAGACCATTATGACTCAGTTCAGTGACTTTGGGAGCGTTATCAAAGATCAGTCGGCCATAGATCTGAGGGTCTATCTCTGAATTCTCAATTCGATTCCATTGATGTATATGTCTATCTTTGTGCCAGTACCATGCTGTTTTGGCAACTGTGGCTTTATAATAAGCTTCAAAGTCAGGGAGTGTAAGTCCTCCCACTTCGTTTTTCTTTTTTAGAGTGTCTTTAGCAATTTGAGGCATCTTCCCTTTCCAAATAAATTTGATAACTAGCTTTTCCAAGTCTGCAAAGTAGGTTGTTGGAATTTTGATTGGGATTGCATTGAATCTGTAGATGAGTTTGGGTAGAATTGACATCTTAATGACATTTAGTCTTCCTATCCATGAACATGGAATATTTTTCCATCTTTTAAGGTCCCCTTCTATTTCTTTTAGTAGAGTTATGTAGTTTTCTTTGTATAGGTCTTTTACATCTTTGGTTAAGTTTATTCCTAGGTACTTGATTTTTTTTAGTTGCTTTTGAAAATGGTATCTTTTTCTTGAGTGTCTCTTCAGTTTGTTCATTTCTAGCATATAGAAACATTACTGACTTATGTGCATTAATCTTGTATCCCGCTACTTTGCTAAATTTGTTTATTAGCTCTAGTAGCTGTATCGTCGATTTCTCAGGGTTTTCTAGATATAAGATCATATCGTCTGCAAACAATGACAGTTTTACTTCTTCTTTTCCAATTTGGATGCCTTTTATTTCTTTGTCTTGCCGGATTGCCCTGGCTAGCACTTCCAGCACAATGTTGAATAACAGTGGTGACAGCGGGCATCCTTGTCTTGTTCCTGATCTTAGAGGGAAGGCTTTCAGTCTCTCACCATTGAGTACTATGCTGGCTGTGGGTTTTTCATATATGCTCTTTATCATGTTGAGGAAGTTTCCTTCAATTCCTACCTTTTGAAGTGTTTTTATCAAAAACGGATGTTGGATTTTGTCAAATGCTTTTTCAGCATCTATTGAGATGATCAATTGATTTTTCCCTTTTGACTTGTTAATGTGTTGTAATACATTGATTGATTTTCTTATGTTGAACCATCCTTGCATGCCTGGAATGAACCCCACTTGGTCATGGTGTATGATTTTTTTAATGTGTCTTTGCATTCGATTTGCAAGTATTTTGTTGAGGATTTTTGCATCTATATTCATTAGGGAGATTGGCCGGTAGTTTTCCTTTTTTGTAGCATCTTTGCCTGGTTTTGGTATTAGATTGATGTTAGCTTCATAAAATGAGTTAGGTAGTGTTCCATTTTCTTCAATGTTTTGAAAGAGTTTGAGTAAGATTGGTGTCAGTTCTTTCTGGAAAGTTTGGTAGAATTCCCCTGTGAAGCCATCTGGCCCTGGGCATTTATTTGTGGGAAGATTTTTGATGACTGATTGGATCTCTTTGCTTGTGATGGGTTGGTTGAGGTCTTCTATTTCTTCTCTGGTCAGTCAAGGTTGTTCATATGTTTCCAGGAAATTGTCCATTTCTTCTACATTATCCAGTTTGTTGCCATACAGTTGTTCATAATATCCTCTTATAATTTTTTTAATTTCTTCAGGATCTGCAGTTATGTCACCTTTTTCATTCATTATTTTGTTTATATGGGTCTTCTCTCTTTTGGATTTTGTCAGTCTAGCTAGGGGCTTGTCAATCTTGTTGATCTTCTCAAAGAACCAACTTTTGGTGATATTTATCCTGTCTATTGTTTTTTTGTTCTCTATGTCATTTATTTCTGCTTTAATCCTTGTTATTTCTTTTCTTCTACTTGGTTTAGGATTGGTTTGCTGTTTATTTTCTAGCTTCTTCAGTTGATCCATTAGTTCTTTGATTTTGGCTCTTTCTTCCTTTTTAATATATGCGTTTAGTGCTATAAATTTCCCCCTTAGCACTGCTTTTGCTGCATCCCATAGGTTTTGGTATGTTGTGTTCTCATTTTCATTTGTCTCTATATATTTAGCAATTTCTCTTGCTATTTCTTCTTTAACCCACTGATTGTTTAGGAGTGTGTTGTTTAACCTCCAGGTATTTGTGAATTTTCTAAGTCTCTGATGGTTATTGACTTCTAATTGTATTCCATTGTGGTCAGAGAATGTGCTTTGAATAATTTCAATCTTTTTAAATTTATTGAGGCTTGTTTTATGTCCCAGCATATGATCTATTCTGGAGAAAGTTCCGTGAGCACTAGAAAAGTATATGTATCCTGGTGATTTGGGATGTAATGTCCTGTATATGTCTGTTAAATCTAATTCATTTATCAGATTGTTTAGGTTTTCAATTTCCTTATTGGTCTTCTCTCTGGTTGATCTATCTATAGGAGAGAGTGATGTGTTGAAGTCTCCCACAATTATTGTGGAAACATCGATTGCTTCCTTTAGTTTTGCCAGTGTTTCTCTCATGTATTTTGTAGCACCTTGATTGGGTGCATAGACATTTACGATTGTTATTTCTTCTTGCTGAATTGCCCCTTTTATTAGTATGTAGTGGCCTTCTTTGTCTCTCAAAACATCCCTGCATTTGAAGTCTATTTTATCTGAGATTAATATTGCTACACCTGCTTTCTTTTGGCTGTAGCTTGCATGAAATATTTTTTTCCATCCTTTCACTTTCAGTTTCTTAGTGTCCCTGTGTCTAAGATGAGTCTCTTGTATGCAGCATATTGATGGTTCATTTTTTTTGATCCATTCTGCGAATCTATATCTTTTAATTGGGGAGTTTAATCCATTTACATTCAACGTTATAACCGTGAAGGCATTTCTTGAATCGGCCATCTTATCCTTTGGTTTATGTTTGCCATATTTTTCCCTCTCTCTATTAATATCCTTTATTGTACCCATACCGAACCTCTTTAGTACTGAACCTTTCTCCAAGTCTCTCTGTCCTGTCTTTGTTTCTCTGTCTGTAGGGCTCCCTTTAGTATCTCTAGTAGGGCAGGTCTCTTGTTAGCAAATTCTCTCAGCATTTGTTTGTCTGTGAAAAATTTAAGCTCTCCCTCAAATTTGAAGGAGAGCTTTGCTGGATAAAGTATTCTTGGCTGGAAATTTTTCTCACTCAGAATTTTAAATATATCATGCCACTGCCTTCTTGCCTCCATGGTGGCTGCTGAGTAGTCACTACTTAGTCTTATGCTGTTTCCTTTGTATGTGGTGAATTGCTTTTCTCTTGCTGCTTTTAGAACTTGCTCCTTCTCTTCTGTGTTTGACAGTGTGATCAGTATATGTCTCGGAGTGGGTTTATTTGGATTTATTCTATTTGGAGTTCGCTGAGCATTTATGATTTGTGTATTTATGTTGTTTAGAAGATTTGGGAAGTTTTCCCCAACAATTTCTTTGAATACTCTTCCTAGACCTTTACCCTTTTCTTCCCCTTCTGGGACACCAATGAGTCTTATATTTGGACGTTTCATATTATCTATCATATTCCTGAGGTCCATTTCGATTTTTTTCAATTTTTTTTCCCCATTCTTTCTTTTATGCTTTCATTTTCCATTCTGTCATCTTCCAGGTCACTGATTCGTTGTTCAACTTCCTCTAGTCTTGTACTATGAGTGTCCAGAATCTTTTTAATTTGGTCAACAGTTTCTTTAATTTCCATAAGATCATCCATTTTTTTTATTTAGTCTTGCAATGTCTTCTTTATGCTCTTCTAGAGTCTTCTTGATTTCCTTCATATCCCGTACTATGGTCTCATTGTTCATCTTTAGTTCTTTGAGTAGCTGCTCTAGGTGCTGTGTCTCTTCTGGTCTTTTGATTTGGGTGCTTGGGCTTGGGTTATCCATATCGTCTGGTTTTTTCATATGCTTTATAATTTTCTGTTGTTTTTGGCCTCGTGGCATTTGCTGAACTTGATAGGGTTCTTTTAGGGTTTGTAGACCTATTGAAGTCCTTATCTCTAATTTATCAGATCTACAGCTTTGTGGAGTACACTTTCTCTAACTAACCAGCAGGTGGCGTCCACGAGCCACCTGTTCTCCACAATCCAGTTCTCCCATGCTTAGCCTTTTTTTTGAGTGGGGGAGTGAGTCTTGTGGGGCCCAATTGGTGTACCAAGCTTGCGTGTATAGTTGGTGTTGCCTGCCCTGTATGTGGGGCGTGTTTCTGGGCAGTCGGGGAGGGGGGTGGCGCTAACAATCAAATCTCCCTGGTGATCCTAGAGTTTTAAAGCTGCTGCAATAGTCTAATCCTTCAGTTCAGTCCTGCCACAGTTTGTCTCTGCCACTGACCCACAAGTCCTTGGTATTGGCGTATGGCTCCTGAGACTTGCAAGTGGGCCCCTCTTCCAGGTTGTGCACCCCGGGTCCTCTGTTGAGGGATGACTGTGCTATGTCACAGGTGAGTGCCGTCCCCCCAGCACAGTTCTGGGCTGCTGGGCTGTGTAGGGAGGCTCCCAGTCTGCTGAAATGATGGCTGAATGGGGCTTTGTTAATTCACACTGCTCTACCTTCTCAACTCTGGGACAATCAGCTGAGGTTGCAGGGAAGGCTAATGTCCACGCCCAGTTTTGTGGTGTGTGCCTGTTATTTGAAGCACTTCCGTCACACTGGGTTGTCTGGGGCAGCTCTGGGCTATGGGGCTGGCGATGGGCAGGAGTGTTTCCTGTCCACCAGGATGGTGGCTGTGAGCGGACACCCCCCTTTTCTTGGGAAGTTGTGGTGTTTAGTGAATTTTCTCAGCCACTGAATTATTGCCTTTTGTCTCAGAGCTCTCTTAGTTCTGCTCTTGACTTGACGTGCCCAAATTGAAAGTCTCTGAAGCATTCTGTATTGGGCTTCTTAGAGTAATTGTTTTAGAAAAAGAAAAAAGGATTAAAAAAAAAAAAAAAAAAAAAAAAAAAGGGCCCTCCTCAGAGATCTAATGGGTTATTGAAATGCTAAGAGACAAAGCAACCAGGGCCATTAAGGAAAGGTCCACAGGGCAGAGAGATCGGCTTTTCTTCGGGATTTGCATATGCGCCTTAGGGCCTGAGCTCCGCCCTTCCCCTTTCTGTGTTCACCAGAACTCCAAAAATCCTCTGCTTTTATTTTGGAGTTTTTCGTGTTGTTTTTTTTTTCCTATGCCTGTCTCCTCTCTGCTGGGCTGGCTGCTCTCAGATTCTCTGGTGTCTGGTCTCAGTCTATCTATGGTTGGAGTCTGGATCAGTAGAATGAGTTTCTGATAAGAGCAGCCACTGCAGTTCTCCCTTCTCCTTCCCAGAGCTGACAGCCCCTCCTCCCACGGGACTGAGCCTGGCAGGGAGGGGCGCGGGTCCCCTGGCCGCAAAAACTTACAGATTTCGCTGATCTCAGCAGTTCCACGTTTTCATGAGTGTTGTATGAAGTATGCCCAAAGTCAGATTGCTCTGTGGTGTCCAGTCCACGCAGTTCCTGGCTTTCTACCTACTTTCCTGGAGGAGTAACTCTTCGCCTGGCAAAAGTGGAAGGCATCCCAAACTTCAAAGGCTCACGTCTGGCCACCAGTGCCCCTAATGCCCGAAGCTATCCGCATCCTCCGGGAGCAAGAAAGATCCAGCTGGAAGTGGACCTGAGTTGCCCCCAGCAGGCCTGATACCCAGATGCCGACCTGACCTCTCATATTGGTTTCTACCTTCAATCTGTTGTAATATACTGTACTATTTTGGTTGAATTATATGGAAAAACTCTGGCATCATAAAGATATATTCTTTAAAAATGCAGTAGTATTTTAATAGCTTTTTTCAGTTAATTGTGAGTATTCTTTTTTGACTCTACATCAAAATTCTACAAGGGTAATTACTTAAATTTTATTTGCCATGTGAAATCTGAAACCATATCATTGAACTTTTTATACAGTTATATTAAAATTTGTTGATCTATTTTGCTTTTCTACCCATGCATTTTCTATCCATGCATATTTTATAACATGATACATTGGTAACTTAGAGAATATTGGTTCACTGAATTTAGCAGATCACTCAAGTGGTGTTTACACTATCAAAAAGTCACATTTTATCTTATCACCACCGATTTCATTAGAAAGATCATTAAGTACTGGGAAGCTGTGAAGATCAGAGTATCAGATACAAGTTATCCAAAATTCTAATTTTTGCTTGAAAACTCAAATTTTATCATTGGCAACAAATGTTGTCAGGATCACTTTACCTGTTTTCCAGAAAATATTAGCCAAGTCCTAAGTCTGAAGAACCATAGCTTGTTCTTTAAGTTAAATGATGATCCATGATAAAAGCAGCTCGTTCTTCTCACTATTCAAACCATATACAGCTGAAATGTTTTATGTATACTAGTATTTCTCATACAGAACATTAATAATGAGATTTACTTTTTGTTTTCTTTTAACTTCTTCAAGAGCATTCTGGCTTTTTCCACCCTGCGACTGTGTGGTGGTAAAGATTTGTATTGAAATGAGAGATGTTTTACTCATCATTGTCTTTGCCCCTTCAGTGCAAATTTTAACATAATTAAAATGGCAAATAATGCCTTGGTATTATTATGAAAGTAGTTTTGACCTTGTAGAATTCTGAGTTTTGAGAATATTCAGGGGTCTGAGGAACATGCTTTTATAACTCATGCTTTAGCAGTATTTAACTCTCTTTTGTTCAAATAATAACTCTAAGACTCAGTTGCTTTATCTGCAAATTCTGAATAATGCCTTTTTCTGCCCGTTCCGGTTTGCTAACACCACAGTTATGCAAAATACCAGAAATGGATTGACTTTTATAAAGGGGGTTTATTTGGTTACACAGTTACAGTCTTAAGGCCATAAAGTGTCCAAGGTAAGGCATCAACAATGGGGTACCTTCATTGAAGGAAGGCCAGTGGTGTCCAGGAAAACCTCTCTAAGCTGGGAAGGCACGTGGCTGGCATCTGCTGATCCCAGGTTTTGTTCTAGCTCCTCTCTGAGTTCTTGTGGGTTCTTTAAAATGTTGCTCTTGGGGCATTTGTTCTCTCTTAACTTCTCCGGACAGAAGTCTGCTTTCAACCGCCATCTTCAAAATGTCTATCTCAGTTGCTCTCCAAAATGTCACTCACAGCTGCTCTGGGTCTGGGCCTGTGTGGCTCTTTTTAAAGTACTCCAGTGATCCAATTAACACCCACCCATTCAGGGCAGGGTAACACCTCCATGGAAATTATCCAATCAAACGGTTCACTCACAGTTGATTGTCACATCTCCATGGAAACATTCAAAGAATTACAATCTAATCAACACCAATACATCTGCCCACACAAGATTACATCAAAGAATATGGCTTTTGGTGGGATACAATATATCCAAACTAGCACACTGCCTAGTTCCTTGAATCCTGTTATTATTATTGTTATCATCAAAATTAACCAATATTTATTGAGAATTTACCATGGATTAAAGGTTGTGCTTGGTTATTTCATTTATTTCTCACTCTGACTGTCCTGCTCCCTGAGGAAACCAGGTCACAGAGAGGTGAAGTAACTTAAGAAAACTCACTCAGTTAGTAAATGGATGAACCATGTTTTAAACTTAAGACTGTCAACCTTTAGTGGACTTGCTACACCATATAGTATATGTGGTAACCACCATGCTGTACTAGACAGCATACCTGAAAGCATCTAGCAGTGTCTGCAAGTTGCTGAATGATGGTAGGTAACACTTGAACACAGATCACTTAGTCAAAAGAAACTTTGGTGGCATATAGCAGATAGGATGCTATTGATGCTAAGGACTAGATACTGTCAGAACACTTTTTTTCAGAATAATTTAAAAATAAATTTAATGCATTCTTGGGCTTGGGTATGTTTCACTTTCAACAGCCAGGAATTGTGGCTCTTTTTGGAGGACTGTCACTGAGCTGCTGGAGCTCTGGACTAGAGCACACTGAAAACCAGACATGCCTGGGAGTTTACATAACCCTGGAGGGCCCTTTGCCAGGACTGATAGTACAAGATTATGAAAACTTAAGCTCCCTGGCCTCAGACTGGGACATCTTTAGGTCAACGTACTTCAAGATCAGACTGAAGCTACTGTCTCCATGACCTTGCTTGGTTGGCTTCTTCCCTTCCCTATCTTGCTTCCTTCACGCTCCTACTGTCTTACATTGGAGCACTTTGTTAATAAATCACTTGCCCATTAAGGATTTTTATTTCTGTATCTGATGGTAGAGAATCTAACTTAAGATAGTGAATCACCAATTTCCTTTTAGTGCTAGTGAGAATACTATGGCCACACCTCAATTACCTTTTGATAGGCATCCATCCCTTTTTCTCCATTCACATTCTTCTCAGACTTGTAAATGCAAGATTCTTACTCATTGGACTCAAGTGCTAGGGATGGCTTACTGTAAAGAAATGGCGTTTTGTAGGAAAATCACCTTGGGCGTGTATAGATCCTGGTTCTTTTACTTCAAGGAGCTCAAGCATAGATTTGGCCTAACTCATTTCCTCCCCACATTCCTGGCTAGTACACAAAGGCAGGGAGGAAGGAGGAGCTGAATCACTAAGGCTTAATTCACTTGTCTATTTCTTGGCCACAAGAACTTGCTTTAATTGAAGAAGCTTTCAGTGGGATTAACTTTACTGCAGAAAAAAGCACATTGGGTCTCCTTTCAAGACAGGCCTTTAGCTGTATTGGAGCAGCATGAATACTTAAGGCTTTTGAAATATTCTAAATCTGATGGGAACTGTCTCTCCAACTGGGTCCAGAGAAGTCACCTTGTATCATCTCTGTCTATGTATTAGAAATCTCGAAGAATAGCAGTATATAGGTGCAGTGGCACAAGCTAACTGCATGAGATGACTGGGGCAAACCCTCTTCCCTGAGGCCCGGGTGCAATTCCCAAACACTGGAAAGAATGGGGAAGAATAGCTTTGCCTCTTCACTACTGAAGACCTGGGGAGTGAAGGCAGCTTGCAGGCCTCATTTAATAACTTAATTAGTGCTTTTCACTCTCAGGATCTTGCTAATGTGTTTTTGCTTGCCTCTAGCTTAACTGAAGCATGCTTTGCCCAAGAAAGTCAGAGAAATATTTAAGAATGTTAATCACATGGAAAAATGGAAAGGGTATTGTACTGGGAGTGAGGAGACCTGGGGATGAGGAGACCCAGCTCCGTCACTGACTAGCTGTGTGAACTTAAGAGGCTGACTCAAATTGCCTGGGCACCAGTGCCCTCATTTGTAGAATGAGGTGGTCTCTATGTGCTTACATTGCCAGCATTCTGTAATTTTGTGATTCCCTGAGGAATATCCAGTGTTTCTGTGAGCATCAAAAGGTTCCTGTATCAGCTAGCCTCCGTACAGGGGACTGCACAACTCCCCATAAGGGATTAGAGATTTTCTGCTCCTCCCCCACTTGTTGGAAAGCTGTAGAAGCTGCAAGTTACCCCAGGGGTAACTGAGAAATTGAGTGTTCTGAGGTACGATGACTAGCCCCACTAGTAATTTTTAAAAGTTCAGCTGAGATGTAGAGTACCTGGAAACAGACATTTTTCTAAAACTCTATAATCCTTTCAGAGGCAAAACCTCCCAAATCAGTGCAGTGGTCTCTCTTTCCTGGCCTTTAGTCATCCACAAATGAGAAGTTGTAGGTTCTCATTTATATCCCTAGCTTGCTGAAGTCATCTATTGATTGTCTTCCAATGTTGTCATGACATCAAGGCCTTCTTGCTTTGTTCATCCCACAAGATAATCCAAATGCTTCTTTGTGTCTAACATTGTTCCAGATCTCTCAAATAAAAAAACATCTTTTATTTCTCTAGACTCTCCCAAATTACTCATAGCACCATCTCACTTTGAAAGGCCTTAGTGATATCTGTTTATGCATCTGTATCCTCCACTACCTTCTCTCCAAACCTAAGACCATGAGCACCTAAGGGGCAAAGGCCAGGTCTTACTCATATCTGCTTGCTCCTGAAGATTCCTGAAAAATATGGACTTGAAAGCTTGGTAGAGTTGGTGACATGTATTATTCAGCCTATGAGGCAGCAAGATGCAGAGGGGAGGACAAAGGCTTTAGAGTCACAAAAGCAGGATTTCAATCCCGGTTCTTCAACTTACTCTCTGTGTGGTCTTGGGAAAGTTGTTTCAAATAAATATTCAAGTCTTTGCTTTTTCATCTGTATATGACAATATCAGCAATTAGTTTAAAGGTTGTATAAGAGAAACTATATGCAAAGAACAGAACTCGATTGCTGGTGACCGTGGTTATTATGATGTTTATGATTACTGTTTCATCTCTATGAAAAGGTTTATCTGCATTATGGAAACCAACATTAAAATGAATTGGACAAAATACTCTAAACTTATGATACAGGCTTCTTCTAGCTTGAGGTGATGTGGGGAAGTGACAGAGAAGATGTATAGGCCTGTAGATAGGGAATAAAAGGGATAAGAAATTTATACAGAATGTTTGGTTTACTTAAAAAAAGCACATAGGGATTTGTAGTAAATATGAAAAAAATATTATCACTCATAGTATGTGGGGGTAGGTACATGGATTTCCTCTATTTTTCAAAGTACAAATTCTATGTATAGTAGAGGAAACTAACTGGCACATCATAGAGCTTAGACTCTTCTATTTGACTCAAATCCTTCTTCTTCATTAGGAAGCACATCAATGGCATGCCAGTAGCCAATCAGGGAGAAGCTGAGTAGGTGTTAGGGGAGCTTTGGACTCCAGATGGAGATCTAGTTGAAGATGGTCACAGGTCAGAGCTCTAATCCCCAAGCCTTTATTTCCCAGCTAGGAATTGGGGATCACCCATTGCCATAGCTCTTTTCCTTCTGTAATAGACAAGAGCTGAACCACAGCTGATTATACATGTCAGTGTGATTGAGAAGGAAACTTTCAAGAAGAAAATAAAAAGATATATGTATGAGATGATAAATTTTGAATATACTTTCTAGTATCTCTCTACCTTTGTACTTCCTTCCTCCAGAGAAATAAAAACATACCTGCTTTTCCTGTTTGTACAGTGTTTATAATATAACTTAAAAAATCCTTGACACCTTTATTAAGCACCTAATTTTTTTCATTTTTTATTTTAAAATATATCATGTATACAGACTAGTGATAACTTTTAAAGTATAGTTTAACAAATAGCAAATTTCAAAGAATGTTATGGGTTACAGCTCCACAATTTTAGTTATTTCCTTGTTGTGAAATAGATCATATATAGAAAGGTGATAACCTTCAAAGTAATTTCAAGGGATATTATTGGTTACAGTTCCAGGGTTTAAGTTATTTCCTTACTGTAAAATATAACATTTATACAGAATTGTGATAACTTTCAAAGCACAGTTTAATGAGTAGCTATAGAGCAGATTTCAAAGAATGTTATGGGTTAAAGTTCCACCATTTCAGTTATTTCCTTCTAGCTATTCTAATGCCTCAGCATCTAAAAAAAGTATTAATATAAAGATTCAGTATTCATAATCCTTTGTTAAATCCTGTCTTGTATGTTGCTACCCCTACCTCTCATTTAATCACTTTCTTGATCTTCAGGGATGTCTAGGCAGTGACCACCCTAACTTGTACATATTGAAAAGGGGCATTGACATTATGGGGAAGGGGGTTTCATTTGGTTGATGTTCTTGAAGAGGCTGTTGCCTCTGGGTTTTGGGACTTATCTGGCGTAGGAACACTCTGGAGCTTTTAAGTTTCTGAAAAAAAACTTGATGAATGAAACTTTTATAGAATCTCAGATAGGGACCTAGATATTTTCGGACTACTGTTGGTTCGGACTTTGCATACTATAGATTTGGGGATATGTACCTGGAACTTGTATAAGAGTAACCTCCAGGACAGCCTCTCTACTCTTTTTGAAATCTGTTAGCCACTGTAACTGTATTTTGTTACCTTTCTTTTCCTCCTTTTGGTCAAGAAGTAATTTTCAATCCCTTGATGCCAGGGCCAGGAACATTCCTGGGAGTCATGTTTCACGAGTGGGGGACCTTAATGAATTTATTTGCAGAGTTGGGCTTAGAGAGAGAAAGGCCACATCTGAGCAACAAAAGAGGTTCTCTGGAGGTGCCTCTTAGGCATAATTATAGATACAATTATCTTCCCTTTTTTTATAATTTATTTTTATTGAGATATATTCATATACCATGCAGTCATACAAAACGAAGTGTACATTCAATCATTTACAGTACCACTATATAGTTGTGCATTCATCACCAAAATTAATTTTAGCCTCTCTTTTATAGCCATAAATTTCACAAGAGCAAGCTTCAAGATCCAGGGCTTGACTTATTAAGTAGGGGGTTCCTAATTTCACATAGCATATATTCTGTCCAAGGTAAACAATCAGTGTCTCTCATTAACTTCACTTAGTTGTACAATCGTCATTGCTCTCAATTTTAAACAATTACCATTACACAAAACAATTACCATTATCCAAAAGCTCTTATCAGCCCCTAACTATTCATCCCTACTATTAGTGTAGTACTGGAAAGGTATTCCTATTAAATATAGTCTATGATATGCAATGGGTAGTTTTTCTCATGTACCACTCTGTTGTTAACTATTTGTACCAGTGTCATACCTCAGAAGTATATCATGCAAACACATATTCATATCTATAGTGCTAATTTGTGGAATACATGCCTTTAAACAACCATTTTCAATCATGCTTGTGTTCAATGCAGCACTGATATTTATAATCCCATTAATGAGCAATCATCACCCCTGTCCATTCTCATAACTTTAAGTTCTCCCTCTTCATAGTTCTCCCTACATCCATGTCTATACATATTAGGTTATCATTCCCCCTTCACTAGCTTCTGTCTATCTCTAGATCCCCTATATTCTACGTTATAAGACACTGATTTTACATTGATCAGGGAGTTCATAGTAGTGGTAACATAGAATATCTCTCCTTTTGTGTCTGACTTATTTCACTCAGCATTATGTCTTCAATGTTCATCCATGCTGTCATATTTTCATGACCTCATTCCTTCTTACTGCTGCATAGTATTCCATCAAATGTATATACCAATTTTTGTTTATCCGCTCATCTGTTGAAGGACCCTTGGATTGTTTCCATCTTTTGGCAATTGTGAGCAATGTTGTTATGAACATCATTGTACAAGTGTCTGTTCATGTCACTGCTTTCAGATCTTCTGTGTACCAGGAAATGAAATTGCTGGATTGTAGGGTAACTCAACATCTAGTTTCTGAGGAACCACCAAACTATTCCACAGCAGCTATACCATTATACATTCCCATTAGCAATTAATAGAAGTTCCTATTTCTCCACATCCTCTCCAGCATTTGTATTTTCCTATTTGTTAAAAGGCAGCCATTCTTTTTTTTAATGCTATTTTATTGAGATATAATCACATAACATATGATCATTCAAAGTGTACAATCAGTTGTTCACAGTATCATCATATAGTTGTACTTTCATCACCTCAACAAAACTTACAACATTTTCATTACTCCAAAAAAAAATTAAAATAAAAATAAAAAAGAATATCCAAAACATCCCATTCCCCTCTTCCCTCCATTGTTTATTTATTTTTATTAATGCAGTTTAATTGAGATATGTTCACACACCCTACATTCATCCACAGTGTACAATCAATTACTCACAGCACCATGATACAGTTGTGTGTTCATCACCAGAATCAATTTTTAAACTTGCCTTACTCCAGAATAAAAATAAAAGCAAAAAAAGAACACCTAAATTTTTCCATCCCCTGCATCCCACACTATTCTTCATCTAATTTTTGTCCCCATTTTCCCACTTATCTGTCCATATACTGGATAAAGGGAGTGTGAGACACAAGGTTTTCATAGTCACACAGGCACACTATGCAATCTACATAGTTATACAATTGTTTTCAAGAATCAAGGTCACTGGGTTGCAGTTTGACAGCTTCAGGTATTTCCCTCTAGCCATTCTAACACACTAAAGACTAAAAGGTTATATCTCTATAGTGCATAAGAATGCCCTCCAGAGTGACCTCTTGACTCCATTTGAAATCTCTCAGCCACTGGAATCTTACTTTGTTTCATCTCTCTTTTCCCTTTTGGTCTAGAAGACTTCCTCAATCCTACAGTGCTGGGTCCAGGCTCATCTCCAGAAGTCATTTCCCATGTTTCCAGGGGGATTTATACCCTTGGGTGTCATGTCCCATGTAGGGGGAAGGGTAGTGAGTTCACCTGCTGAGCGGGTTTAGAGAGAGGGAGCCACATCTGAGCAATGAAGAGGCTCTCTGGGTGGGGGGGGGACTTGTAGGCACAATTATAAGTGGGCTAAACCCCTCCCTTGCATCAACTAGCCTCACAGGGGAAAGCCCTAGATTGAGGGCTCAGCCCACTTAATTGGCAGTCCTCAATGTTTGTGTCAAAATCAGCAATAGCCCAGGTGGGGAAGTCCAACATTTCCACATTTCTTCCCAGTTCCTTGGGGGGCCCCACAAATAAACTTATACTCTCTGCCCATATCACTCTGGGATGTATCGGAATTTCATTCCAGCCTGTACAAACTCACCAAATCCCACTTCCCATTCACCACTCCCTGCACCTATGGTGTTCAAACAAACTGATAGCACAAGTTAAGTTATCTAGTGTGCTACAGAAAGTATAGATCCTGCACCAGATAATCATCTCATGGAAGCCATTCTTATTGGTGTGAGATATCTTCTAGGAGGTTTATGGTACTATCTCTTATATTGATGTTTTTGATCCATATTAAGTTATTTTTTATAGGATGTGAGATAGGGGTCTTCTTTTATTATTTTGGATTGGATATCCAGTTCTCCCAGCCACATTTGTTGAAGAGATTGTTCTGTCTAAGTTCAGTGGATGTGGGGACCTTATCAAAAATCAGTTGACCATATATCTGGGGGTTCTTTGTGCCAGTATCATGCTGTTTTGACTACTGAGGCTTTATAGTAGATTTTAAAGTCAGGAAGTGTAAATCCTCTCACTTCTTCATTTTTAGAGTGTTTTTAGCAATGCAAGTCCCCTTTCCCTTCCAAATAAATTGAAAACTAGCTTTTCCAAGTCTGCAAAATAGGTTGTTGGAATTTTTAATGGAATTGCATTGAATCTGTACATCAGTTTAGGTAGAATTGACATCTTAACAATGTTTAGCCTTCCTATCCATGAACATGGACTATCTTTCCACCTATTTATGTCCTTTTTGATTTCTTTTGGTAAAGTCTTGTATTTTTCTGTGTAAAGGTCTTTTACGTCTTTGGTTATTTATTTGGTTATTTATTTGGTTATTTATTCCTAGGTACTTGATTTTTTTAGTTGCTATTGTGAATGGAATATTTTTCCTAAGTGCTTCTTTGGTTAGGTCATTTCTAGTGTATAGAGACATTACTGATTTTTGCACATTAATAATGTATCCCACTACTTTGCTGAATTTGTTTGTTAGCTCAAATAGCTTCATCATTGATTTCTGAGGATTTTCCAAATATACAATTTTATCATATGCAAGTATTGACAGTTTACTTCTTCCTTTTCAATCTGGATGCCTTTTATTTCTTTGCCTTGCTGGCTTGCTCTGGTTAGAACTTCTAGCACAATATTGAATAACAGTGGTGACAGCAGGCATTCATGTCTCATTCCTGATGTTAGGGGGAAGGCTTTCAGTCTCTCACCATTGAGTACTATGCTGGCTGTGGGTTTTTCATACATGCCCTTTATCGTATCAATTGAGGAAGTTTCCTTCAATTCCTACCTTTCGAAGTGATTTTATCAAAAAAGGATGCTGAAATTTGTCAAATGCTTTTTCAGCATCTGTCAAGATGATCATTTGATTTTTCCCTTTTGATTTGTTAATGTGTTGTATTTTGTTGATTGATTTTCTTACGTTGAACCACCCTTGCATGCCTGGAATGAACCCCACTTGGTCACGGTGTGTATGATCCTTTTAGTGTGTCTTTGGATTTAATTTGCAAGCATTTTGTTGAGAATTTTTGCATCTTTATTCATTAGGGAGATTGTCCTGTAGTTTTCCATTCTTGTAGTATCTTTATCTGGTTTTGGTATTAGAGAGATGTTAGCTTCAAAAAATGAGTTAGGCAGTGCTCCCTTTTCTTCAAACTTTTGAAAGAGTTTGAGCAGGAATAGTGTCCATTCTTTTTGGAAAGTTTGGTAAAATTTCCCTGTGAAGCCATCTGGCCCTTGACTTTTATTTGTAGGAAGAATGGATCTCTTTACTTGTGATTGGTTTGTTGAGGTTTTCTATTTCTTCTCTTGTCAGTCTAGGCTGATACCTAATATGTTTTTAAGCAGTGCATTTATAGATTGGGATAGAAAATTGAAGATTAATTGGCCACTGTGCAGCAGAAACATTCAAGAGATAACAACAGCAAAAAATGGCAAAGCTAAGGCTTTCCCAAAAAGGCAGAGGTTATAGGGAAAATATTAAACAACCCATACAGAATGAGCATAAACCACTCAGAATGCACAAATTGACCAATTGGAAGGGGTATCTTTCCTAGAAGATAATTGATTAGGTGTCTGAGACAAGAATGATCCTTCTTGTGTCAAGGAGCAGCCGAGTTTTTCAAAAGGAATTTTTAAAAATTTTATTGTGGTTTTACATATGTGTATACACAGACACACACACACACACACACACACACACATACACACAAAACATGAAATTTCCTATTTTAACATTTTAATTGTACATTTCAGTGCTGTTTCATTCACAGTGTTGTGCTACCATCACGAACATCCATCACCATCATCCATCACTTTAAGACTTTTTCATGACCCCAAACAGAAACTCTGTACCTATTAAACAAAATCTCCACATTCCCTCCCCACCCCCAGCTCCTGGAAAACTCCATTCCAGGGTGATTAACTGGCAGTAGGTGAAAGATATAGATTTTTTTCTATTTTCTTTTCTCTTTTTTCCATTTTTTTTTTCATGGAGTATAGGAGAGGGGTTGTCCATGTTATGCCTCACTGTAATTAAAATACTTTTTTAGATTTAAGGAACAAAACAAAAAAAACACAAAAGAGCCAGTTAAGTGGCAGAGGTCAATCCATACTGTGTCAAGGAAGCATGAATAAACTAAGTTCAACAGTCATTCTATTTGTGGATAATCAAGGAAGCTTTGTTGCCAAGGTGATATTTGGTCAGTTCTTGAAGGATGGGAAGCACTGAAAAAGGTAGATTGAGATGAATGAATGTGGGGTCATGGCATTCTTTTGGAGAGAATAGCATAGCAAATGCCTAGAGGAAGAAAATTCAAGGATTAAGAAAAAGTTCTACAGATAGTCATCGAGTGCCTGCTGTATGGGGATTCATCAGTGAACAATACAAAAATTCTGCCTTTTGAAGATTATGTTTTAGTAGGGAATGTTTCATAGTCAAGATTGGTAACAGCATCTGTGCTGGTTTGGATGTGTTATGTCCCCCAAAACTCCATGTTATTTAATGCAATCTGGTGGGGGCAGGTGCATTAGTGTTGATTAGGTTAGAACCTTTGGATTAGATTGTTTCCATGGGGATGTGACCCACCCAACTGTGAGTAACACCTTTGAATGGATTATTTCCATGGAGGTGTGGCCCCACCCATTAAGCATGGATCTTGATTGGTTACTGGAGTACCTTAAAAAGAGCCACACAGGCCCAGATGCATTTTGGAGAATGCCATTTTGAAATGCAACCTGGGAGCAAGAAGATGCCAGCCACATGTCTTCCCAGCTAACAGAGGTTTTCCAGATGCCATTGGCCATCCTTCAGTGGAGGTACCTTATTGTTGATGCTGTAGTCTGCACACTTTTATGGCCTTAAGACTGTAACTTTGTAGCCAAATAAACCCCCCTTGTAAGAGCCAATCCATTTCTGGTATTTGGCATAAGAGCAACATTAGCAAACTGGAACAGCATTTGATATTCGATTTAAAGGGTAAACCAGTGACAGGCTGGGATGAACTTGAGTCTATTGGCAATGGCCAGCTACTGAAGTGTTTTCCATCCAACAATGGGCCTGAGAGGCCTGGGTACATTGGATGTAATCTGGGGCAGACAGATTCTGGTATACTCACTTTGTCACCACCCAGCATAAGACCTCAGGCTTCGACTTCCTAGCTGTGTTTGTGTTCATACCAAGGACAAAGACCTACCAAAAAACTTTTTTGTTTATTTGAGATTGTGGTACCATGGAAAAGAGCTCTAGAATTGAAAAACTTAGTGTATTCCCTGATTCTACAACTGACAAGCTTTGTGTGTTTGTGCATACATGTAACTTCTCAAAGGCTCAGCTTTCTCAACTGCAAAATGTAGCTGATAATGTTTGTCCTTCACAGAGTGGTTGTGGGAGTCAAAAGAGACAATTTATATTAAATTTCTTAGAGAACTATGAATCAACATATATGAAGAATATCATGATTTAGTATATTTATGCAGTCAATCTAAATCAAAAGTTTTTTTTTTCACCAGATCTTCTTTTGCTTTGTTATTCTTGATAGAATTTTTTTTGTATGAATAATGTAGAACATTCCCACTTCTTTCCCCTAGTGTTGACATTTTCTCTTCTATTTCTTGATTTCTTTAGAGATCAGAAGAGGGTGCCCAACTGGGAAGGCTTGGTGATAAAGGGACACTGTCATGGAAAACACCTATAGCTGTTCAACATGACTTTGCTTTTATCCCAATTTACATTAGTATCTCCTACAGTATTTCCCTGAATGTTATTAATTCCTAGGCCCTCTTCATTTTAACTAGGTAATGTTAGAGTATAGCCAAGACCCTATTGTATTCTCCAAATGGTATGCAACTTCATGTAGCATTATCAAATTATAGAATACTGGAGCTAAAAGAGAACTTAGAGTTCTTTTAATCTATTTGCATTCATCTTAGAGATGGGGAAACTGAGGCTCACATATCTTGTCCAAGGAAACATATTGAGTTCTTCACAGAGGGAGGATTAGAAACCAGGCTCTGAACTCCAGCTTGTAACCATCTCTTTCTTTTTTTATCCCCATTATCTCCTCATTATCCTATCTTTGTATTCCTGATGTCTCTTAAAATGAAATGGAGAAAAAAGATGTCCAATGTCTCTTTTCAAAAGAGTGGGATAACATGTCAGGCAAGAAACATACAAGGGGAAGGCTGATTTCAGCAATATGATTGATTGAAGGGTCCTTTTCACAGAAACCCCCTTTTTCCAAACTTTGGAGCTCAGACTAGGAGCTTTATTTAACCTGGTAGCTTTCTAGGATTCACATTTGACAGAGATATAGTAGTCTTGTTCATTCAAAACCAAAATAAAACAGGCACTTAGAGACCATTAATTATGTGTTAGGCTGGAGGTTTTAAATGCTTTGCAAGTATTAATTCACGTAGTTCTCACAACAAAGTTACAAGGTGTCACAATTACCCCATTTTACACATGAGACAAAATAGACAAAAGAGAAGTTAAGCACTTCTTCCGAAATCACCTAGTTGGTGTGTAGTGAAGTCAAGATAGGAATGTCTGGGGTCTGATTGTAGATCCTAAGCTCTGACTCACCCTCTCATTCAACACATATTTCCTATATTTACTATTCAGCACAAAACGCTGACAGATACAAAGAGGTTTGTTGCTGGCTATATAAGGCTATTTTGTATTTGACCAATTTGTTTGGTTTTACTGGGTATTAAATGCTGTACAACTTGTCTAATGTTATGGTTAATCCTAAAAAGATCAACTTAACCTGTAAGATCTTGCACCCAGCCCATTTAGGGCATTTAGGCTGAATTTTTAGCCCCTATAGGAATTTGTAACTCTTGGTCTAGACTACATGACTGGTGAGGACCTGAAACTACATTTGATTGATTTAAACCAACCTTCTAGTGATTAGAAAATTGATAGGTAAAACCCAGTTCCCTAAGACTCTTCCCATCACTTAGTCCTTAGCTTTAAGGAATCTTGTGCTGAGCACATTACATCTTTCTTCTGTACCTGTGGCTTTTTCTACCTTTCTCATCTGTTAAAGAAAATATAAGGACTGCTATAGACCACACATTGGTTCTTCAGGGACCAAGTCTTCCTGTCCAATTGGGAACCAATCCAGCCCAGAGTCTAGGTAGGGCCTTAAGGATGAGGTTCAGGGGAGGAAGTGGGTATGTCTTTGAAAGCCAGAGTGTGCACTGTCTATGCCGCATATTCAGAAAGCAAAGTCTCCAAGTGTGGGTTTGTCAGTCAGAGATGGCTCAAGGTGGTCTGGGGTGTCCCTAGGTGACTGTCTCAAGTTTGTGATACGTAGTTGCCCTGCTATGTACATAATGTCTCCAAGCCATGATTATGTTGCCCAGCAGGTCTGCACTGGTGTCTGTAGACTTGGAAGCAAGTGAAGGTTTTCACAATTGAGGAGGTAGCATGAGGTTGAAGAACCCATCACAATTCATCCAGACAGACTCCTTTAAAAAGCCTTTTACTGTGCAAGATGTGGTACAAAATCATTAGGCCCAGGCTTTCCTTGGCTTCAGAAGATTGCTCAGCTGGGAAGGATACTTGCTGCATCCCTCTAAGGGGTGCCAAACCTAAGGTAAGGATGATGTCTTTCTTTACCAAGGGGCACCTGGGTTTTCTAAAAGGATAGAACTGGAAGTAGCTGAGAAATGCATATATATATTTTTTTCTTTTTTTTTTTTCTAAGGGGAGACAGAGGTCTTATTCATCCTTAATCCAGGCACCCACAATGAAAATATTTTTTGCCTTCAAAAAATGATCAAGCCAAGTGGCAGAGGTGATTTGAATAGCACCAGAAGTATAAAATTTGCAAATGGTTTCTGCACCTTTGTGTTAATTCCACACAGTGCTTTGGGCGAAATGTGTTTGTAGCTAAACGTTAGCACACACAGAAAGATCCACTTGTAAGCAGCACTCAAAAGTATTCATTGCCAAGTTGCACTGAGTTAGAGAGAGTAATAATAACAGTAACAACAGCAGCAGCAATAATAATTAAGAGGGCCTTGCTATGGTCTGGAAGACAGATCTCTTTAATTAGAGGCTGAGCTGTGTTACACTGAAAATAGGAAAGAAAGAGATGGACCATGTGGTTCTTACTTGCTGTTGGTTAAATGAATTGCTGTGAGATCCTGGACAAGCTCTTTTCCTGTCTGGGCGTCAGTTTCCTACTCCATAAAATGAGGAGGTTGAACTAGACAACCCCTAAAGTTTCTTCTTAATCAGCACATCTCTGATCATAGAACAGTGTCTCTGTCTGAACTCTGAATTTCCCACCAGCTCTGCATAGATCAGAGTGTGCTGGGAAACTGAGTAATGCTTGGAACAGGAAACAAAGGAAACTCTCATAGCGCCAAAGCTCACATGCCACCCCTGTGCAAACCTTTGATAAGCTCCACTTGCCCTGTCAGATTCTCACACCTCAACAAAGTTTAGCACCTCTGGTTTCCTCACCATGGATGCAACCAACACATCCAATGTGAAGAGGAGAGCGTGGCATTACACAAGAGTACCATGGAAATAATTGGAGTGGAGTTTATAAGCAAATGGTCTTTTGGCCAAGACACAGGGAGCTCTTTTCCTCAGGGGAGGAAAGAATGTATTATGATCTTGGGAGAGAGGCAGATACTCAGTGCTCCTGCCACCCTCACTAAGAGAGGTCAAAGAGTTACAGAGGCTGTACGATGAGCAAAGAACTGTGGTATTGTACCCCAGGACAAGAAGTAATGAGGCTAAGGTGATGAAAGGTGGAGAAGTGAGACAGCCAAGTTAGGTACTCATGAATAGGATATTATACCAGAGAAGAAGAAAGCCAGTTTCTGGGAAGACTGAACTCCTGTTGATTGCCAAATGCTGATTGAACACTAGCCAGCAATGCCTTCTGCTGAGCTTTTGGTGGGACTTCTGATCCTGCATAGGAATCTGAAGGTATTGTGGGCCTGAGGGAGGAGGTCAGTAAGAATGAGATGGTAGGAACAATTTCCAAGGAACGGTTTGAAATGCCTAGCAAAATGCAAATAATTCTGGTGCTCTATCTACCATAGAGGCAATTAACATTCAGCTTGAGTAGAGAATAGAATGCAGTGTGGATGTCTCAGGCAGAAAAGAAAGGTAAACAGGCAGGAAAAGGGAGTTTTTCAAAGATAAGTACCATATCATTTTGCTAGAATTTGTGCTGCTTATGAGTAAATCACTTATGTTGACAAAACCTTAGGGTCCTTGAGAAAGCAAAAGGAAAGGGACAAGGATGGATGCCCTATCCCAAAAGCAGTTTAAAAAAAAAAAGTAAACTCCCAGTAGCCTGAGCGCCATTTTGAACACCAGGTGGTAGGCAACTGTTTCCTAGGGCTTCTGACTGGGTGTGATTCACAGAAAAAAAAAAAAAAAAAAAGTACTGTTTCCTAGAACATTCTTTCATGACCACTCTCAGGGATTTTATAAAGTTCAGCATTTATTCTCCATATCAAATGTGTTGGTGCCTTGATGCAAGTATAATTCCAGAATTCTTGAGAACAAACTTTGTGAACATTTCCAAAATGTATTTGGCAGGAAGCCCTGTGGAATGACACAGCAGAATTTTCTCTATTCATTTCACAGCCTGGAATCTGACAATGGGTTGATCTTTCTTTTCTTTCTTCGTTCACTCCCATTTGAAATTCTGGCTTTGCTGTACCCTAGGTCTTGTGAGTGCTTTCCAGTGCTTTCTCTTTTATCCATTAACAGGGCAGAGCAGTATTAGGAAGGCATTGGTAAGTTGGAGGAATATTGGGTGTAGATGATGCAAACTTTAAGAAATGGAAGGACAGAACGATCAACAGTAGCATGGCTTATAGAAGATTATACCTAGAGTTTAGGAATATTAAACAGTTATTCAAAATACCATACTTTTTTCCAGATAAATTTGTAGTAACCCAAGATTATAGATAAATGTCAGATGAGTGAAAGCGCTCATCAATTTTTTAATTTTTTATCTGTTGCTCCCTATGCCAAGCTCTCTCTGCTAGGACTTTCTTCCCAACTCTTTTCCCTCTGTATCTAGCTTTTACTCAAATTATGAAATTCTATTCTTGCAAGGTCCTAGGTATAGGATTGTGATCAGAAATGCAAAAGGAAAATTTCACCTGCCAGAACTTGCCACTGAGTTGGCACATAGACAGATTCAGGATTAGTGTGGGGAGTTACAAATCTTATATATTTCAGGGGCACACCCTACATTGACTCTAAAACCACCACTTTTAAAGTGATAAACTTCTCCTCTCTGAAAGAAATATGTTTTGTGCTCTATGAAAGTTGGCTTACAGAAGGGACAAGTTTCTAGACATTCTTAGTTCTCTATTTAACAGAGATTACATCTTTGAATGTAATTTGTCTTAAAACTGTAACCTCATACCTATAGTGGCAGGGTTATTTTATGCCGTTCTTCAGCTCTCCCCCACCCCCCAAAAAAGAGATGTTACTGAAATACTGACAGGTTTGGTTTCAAACCCCTCATTTTACAAATGCTGAAATGTCTGTCATCTGGTTATCTCAGTCCAATGTTCTTTCCATTCTACCCCTTCATATTCCCATGAAAAATTATACAACTTTCTATAGATTTTTTTTTTTGGAATGAGTCTGAAGCACCAGGAAAAGATACATATACTATTATTCAAGTTCAGAAAAATGATAATGGACACCAAGACTCCATGGACAAAGAGGATGCTGGGAAATCTATACTCACAGCTGGAAGTGTCCTATATTCTAGTTTACCTGGTAATGGAAAGTGTAGGTTATAAATGAGAGATAGTGGGTGAGGGGAGAATGAACACTGCTTCCTGCCAGACTCTGGATACTCTGTCTCAAGTGTATAGGTATTTTCCTTGGTCTAGGAAGGCTCCAATATGTACCCACCACTGATGTTCAGGTCCTTTAATCCATATTTTTGTTTTGCTATGAGAAGTGCCTTGTATACAAAACGGGATCCCTGGATTACTTTCTTAGATAATTCAGATACTGAACCCCAAAGAAGAACCTATGCAAATCTTAAGTAACCCTAGCATGTTTAATCGATATTATGTCTTCAGTGTTTTGTAATTATTAATATTAGATAAGTTATTCTAATAACTCTCAATATACCAGGATAAAAATACTCATCACCATTTACAATCTGGGTTTAATTAACTTTTTATTTTTTATATTTTGAATAATTTTATTAATGAGTTTCAGAATTAATAAAGGGATAGTGAAAAACAACTTTATTGGACATTTTAATAAGAATTTAAGCATAGTGAACCTAAAATTATTTGTTTTCCTGAATTCAGAGATACATACACACAAAGTGGGAAATATCCTCTGAAAGCAATTAATTGCTCAATTATCATGCAATCTGAGACATATATATCTTATACATACTGATTTCAAGAACATCTCTGATAGATTCTAGCTTGATCTTGCATCTGCACCTGCATTATCAAAATGCAGTACTTGAAGATGTTTTTGGAAATTTTGATAACTCGTAATTTCTTAAAGAGAGGATGGCCATCTTTGCTCAAAAATTGCAAGATATTTTTAGACTGATATTCATCAATTAAAATGATCAATCCAATGAGTTTTTAAATCCCTAAATCATCTATTTCCTTCCAGTTACTTTTGATACATACTTACCATCAGCATTTGTCTTCTTGTGAACTATATTAGGTACATTTTGGTGCACAAGCATCCTAAGAGATTAAATAGTACTGTCACATGTAATTTTTGAAGAACAAGATGGTCAGGTTCTTCTTGCAAAATATGGTGAAATTCTTCTTGTTGAATTAGTAACTAGATGAGAGAACCACACATCCTTTTTATCCTTAGAACTATATTTCTCAGTCATTGAGCCTTGTGTTTGAGAAAATATATGAAGATTAAGTTTGAGATTTAACTTACAGGTTCAATTTCACCATCATCATTAGAGCCTAGTGTGCTACTGTCTCTTTATATTAATCTTCTGATTTAACAATTGTGAAACATCTTCCTCTGTTAATTTCAATCACTTTGCCATTATGGGGAGAAAATGAAAATTTCTGAGTTATCAAGAAAAGCTAAAAACTGACTAGAAAGATAGTGTCTCCTATGTTCTTTGATATTGTCTTGAAAGATGATGCAATACTTTTGGGCAGCACCGTAAGAAAACGGTGAGAACTTTACAATAGTGAATACATTTCACCAAACTTCTAGGCTTCTTATTGTACCACTTTTATAGTCCAGTGCTGTCCAATAGAAATATAACAAAAAGCACTTATATAATTTTAAAATTTTTTAGTAGGTACATAAAAATAAGAAATGGGTAAAATTAATTTTAATAATAAATTTTATTTACTCCCAAATGTTTACATATCAACATGAAATCAATATAAAAATTTATCAGAGAGCTATTTTGCATTCTTTATTTTTATACTTTATGAGTCTGTGAAATTTGGTGTGTATTTTGCATTTATAAGCGCATCTTAATTTCAACTAGTCACCCTTCAAGTACTCAGTAGCTTTAGGGAGCTAGTGGCTACCATATTGGACACTACAGTTCTGGAGAATTTCACTATTCTTCCTTTAAAAAATATTTTAGTCTTTTTTTGTTGTTAATTAGAATTAATTGATAAGTAATAATAAAATAATTTCTAGGATGGTAAAATAGGAAAAATAAGATCACTAACTTTCCATAATGTATTTTAGATTTATAAAGGGTTTCAAAAGAAACTATGATAATTGCAGGAGAATGAATTTTATTCTATTTTTAAAAAAGTGTGTTTTCTCTGTGCTTCAGAAGACCTCTAAGAAAGAATAAAATTCATGAAATAGTTATCCATACAAATGGTTAGAACTGATAAAAAAAGAAAGAAAACACTAAAATTTGTCCCAAAGATCTGGAATGGTATATCAAAGATTAATCATTTTCATAATATTTTAGTTTTCCTTATTGCATCAGCCACTTCATTTTTGGGGATTTGTCACCTAGCTTTTGAGAAATAAGAATTGTAATCTTTTGGTACCCTTAACTTAAGCTGCACCTACCTTTTCTATATGAATGTATGAGTATCATCTATAAATAGGAAATGAAGTTGATAACTTTAAATGTTATATAAGATATATATAGTAGACTGCAAAATCTTTATAAATCTAAGGTATGATATCTTTTCAATGCCACCCAATAGAAGAATGTACTTTCTCATTTCTTCAGAGAATCATTAAACATTTTATTTCATAAAGGTAGTAGAAAAAGATATTTTATTGTCTGAATCAACATACATAATTGCAAAAGCGAAACGTAACACTGAGTTTAAGGGAGCAGGGCCCAGTCGGAGCCCACCATTTGCAATGTTGTTCCTACATAAACCCAGGGTAGTCTGCATTCCACTCCAACAGTGCTGAGGGGTCACCATTGAGCTTAACGGGGAGCTCACTGAATTAGACATTAGGAATATCTACAGTCTAGACCCTGCCCCAAAGGAAACACTTTCTGGCCTCAAGCAAAAAAATTGTTCGACCTGTGTCTCATGTACCAAATGAGGATACCTTGCAGGTATTTTCTACTTGTTGGGTTGGCTAAAAACAGAACAGAAGGATCTTTGTTCTGAGTTCAATATCGGAACTTCAATGTTTCTCTCAGTGTCTCTTCCTCTTCCTGAATAATAGAAATAAGATCAAAGGACACACACACACACACACACACACACACACACACAACACAAACACCATTTCTCAATGCATTTTATTTATTTATTTATTTATTTATTTATTTTATTGCATGTCCTGGCAAACATAAATGGCTTGTTAGATTTGCCTCTGGCTCACCAAAAGACCATAACACAACATACCAAAAGACAAGCAACCAAAGCTTTAAAAAAAATGCATAACATCTATAAGAAAGGACTTTTCAAAAACATTAAGAAAGCATATAAAATGTTTAACATTTGCTTAATTTTTTGTACAATTATAAAAATAAAAAAAATAACCCTTTAACATTCAACATCCCACATCCTGTATTTCAGAGGAACATCAAGAAAATAAAAAGCCAACGGATTTAATGAAGAAAGTTCTGCTCTCCATTTCTGTTTATAACTATCTCCAAAATAAAACCTTTTCCTTCTTCAACTGATTGCATCAAGCTGAGACCACAAGAACTCCATTAAGTTTGCTCCCAGTTCTCTGTCATATATCCCTTCACCCTTGATCCTAGACATCCATCCCTACACTCAAAGAGCTTAAGTTGTCACCAGGATGTGAGGCCAGTCATGCCTAGTGGCTAATGCCAAACCCATGAGATACACAGAGTACAGGAATTTCCAGTTCCTAGTGCTCCTAATGTCACTTGAATTGTGCTGAATTATCTCAGAAGTCCTACAGGGTTTATGCAAACACTCAGGACAATAGCGGAAGCCATTTGTCCTCCCACCAGAGCTTAGGCACAGCTACCATTCTTCCCCTTGAAAGGGTTTTCAAAGCGGCATGATTGTTCCACAAATAACTAGTGCTTATTACCAGTTAAGCACAATAAAACTTTGAAATCAAGGACTCATTCTCTTAAACATACAAAATTAAAAAAAAAATAATAATAAAAAACAACTTTCCCTCCCCACCCCATCTTACAGTTATGAGAATATCTTATTTGACATTCTATTCTTACTAAATGGTGCTTCCATGAAAATATAAAAACAATAAAAAAAAGGTCTCAACTGTGGTTCTGGAAAACCCACTATCCCAAGAAGAAAAAAAATAATAAAAATACAAGGTATGCAATTTCACATGCAAAACATATATACACTTTCCAGAGAAATCTCATACATTACATTTTAGAGCCACATTAGCCTTTTTGCACTTTAAAATAGAAGGGCAGCTTATATGCAATGATAGCCCTTTACCAGAATGCAGGAAGGATTTTATAACTCATTGGAATATATACAAAATAGTTTTTATAGTTTGAAATAAAAATCTCTGCTACAAAGTATGTTTCTGAAAGGTCTAGGGGAATATTGTCATTTACAATTTTTCCCCAAATTGAGGACATGTCTTTGATTATGTGGTTCAAGCAATACTCCCATTAAAGTCTTATCCCTTGATCTCTGTATGTACATCTTTTATGTCTGCACAGTCCAGAAGGGAGACGTATGGGTAATTGGATTCTCACAGTTACTTTCCAACAAAGTGAAACTCTTATTGATATAAAAGAAAAACGATACAGTGATGCAACTGATGCCATGGGGAAACAAATTTCACTTTCATATTTCCCAAATCACCCCCCCCCCATTTTAAACCCAAAAGAGATAAAGGCAAACAAAGCTCTATATACAGTGGTTTATAGAATAGGAGGGTCCTTAAAAGAAACATGTTCCAAATAAATTATCAGGGTTACAAAAGATTTTTTTAAGAATTTCAATTCATGGCTTGCTAAGATATCTCACTATTTAGTAGAGACTCAAGATTTTAGAATGATTCCTGTTTATCCTGAATATTCTTAATAGACATTATAACTTCACTGTAAGAACTAGGTAGATGACATTTATCCCAAACAAATCAACCTTAACTTTAACAAAAGTAGCCAATGTGTAATTGAATTAGTCAATCTAGTAGTGAAATTTAGTTTTAAGCCTTCTGTAATGGCAACAAATGTTTTCCCCATAAATACCAAGGGAGAAGATATTTAATTAAATTTGAGGTTGTTACTGATATGACACATAAGATACCAGATGTCTTTGAATAGGTTGCCATAGACTTTTTATGAATTTTGGCTATGACCCACATAGCCTGTTCCCAACCAAAAACAAGGTAGGATGTGACTTTGCCTCTAGCGTGGGTGATAGTGCAAATATGCAATTTTTCTTGTAATGGGACTAAATAACCCCAAAGTGAACCACCATCACTAGTGGGCATATCAGTAACATAAAATGCACCAACATAGGGAATCGTACAAAATAAGCAATGGTAAATCTTAATGCATGTGTTTAGCATTAAAAAAAAAAAAAAAAAAAAACTGAAAGGACCTGTACATCATTTTCATGTCATTCATACGTAACATCAAGGTTTATATACCCAACATCACACATGGTCTCCCTTGTGAGAAGGGTATAGATAAGTCATCCGAAAAAAAAGAGTAAATTAAAAAAAGAATATGTAAGTGCATTGTAATTTCCTTTCCTTTAAATTACAATTTAAACAATATTCAATGCCCCCACCCAAAAATAGATACTATATATTTATATATTTATATATATAGTCTTAGACTATAAGGGTGAAAATGCTTTGTAAAAGTCAATGAGAGATTTCTGCAGCTTAAGGAGATACTCCCTGTTTTCTTTCCTATATATATATATATATTTTTTTTTTTGCCCACATCACTCAGTATGGCAACTTTAGTCCTACAAGTAATAGACTTCAAGGCTTAAAGCCAGAAAACAGAACCAGATGATAGGTCAGATGTTATAGTAAGAGGGTAGCCTCTTACTTCTCCTTCCCTTAAGAGATCACACTGAAAGGAGGAAGGAGAGGAGTTTGGGAGCATGATTTGAATATCAAAAGGAAGTGCCTTGCAGGGGGGCAGGCAGGTGGGAAGAGGATGGGGTGGCTGACAATCGGGCTCACTCCCCCTCCTCTTTGATGCGCTGCTGCTTGTTCCGACGAGCATCCATGTCAAAGTTGAAGTCATTCCACTCGTCACGGGGTGGGAAGGAGATGGTCTGGCGGAGAGTGAAGCGTACAGCATCAATAACACGCTCGCCCCGGGTTTCGCTGGAGCCCACGCTGACTGTAGAGGCACCGCTTGGGGTCCGCAGGAGGTGGGGAGGGGAGGAGAAGTCGTGGAGCTGCCGGTGGTCCAGGATGCCCTTCCAGATAGCATGTCGGAACTGCTCAGGGATTTTTAGACTTGCCAAATCCTGTGCAATAGGGAAGGGAGTTGGGGAGAATTAGGGCAAAGACACAAACTGACATTTAGGCCACATCGTTTTGTCATTCCCCAGTGATCTGGTTTAATTGACCTGAATGGTTGATTCTTAAATTGGAAAATAAAATTCTCTCTCTGATAGCCTTCACCACTATATGCAAATATGCACCAAGGCACATCCTTGAGGTGGGGTCTCCGCTTGTGGATAATACTTCAATTATTCTCTACTGACCTTGGTTTCTTCATTGGTGAAGTGGGGATAGTAGTTAGATAAGAGGGCAAAAATCCCAATGTAAGGTAAAGGTACCCTCAGAATCTTAAATACACCTAGCTCTAGTCACATGCAGAAAGATATTAATGGAACATCAGCACCACTGATGAGAGGATAAGAAAAGATACTAGCAAGTATTAAGCACTTTCTACATGCCAGGTACTGAATTAATTGTTTTATGTCTCTGATCTCATTTAATCCTCAGAATAGTGGTAGATAAAGCAGGCATTACACTCAGAAAAACTGATGTTCAGAGAGGTTGACAAGTATAAAGTCATACAACTAAGTGAATGATATGGGGACCCAGAACAGCGACTGATCTTAATTTCTAAGACTGCTCTATTTGCCAAAATGTCTAGGGAATTTGAATAAATCAGGGTATCAAAATGCAGAACAATTGTATCCATTTTCTACTGATGGGGTGGAAGGCATTTCAAATAGAGTCACTCTTAACAACTGTGTTGGCACTGCTTACATTTATCTACATTAGTTCTTCATTGGCTTGTTTCAGTTTTAGCTCACATTTTTTTATGGAGGCAGTGTGGTGTGGTGGAAAGCACACTGCCACACTGTGCTTGGAATCTGAAGACCTTGACAGAGGTTCCTAGTCTATCACTGGCTGCCTATAGACCATCAACAATTCACCCATTCTCTATTGGCCTCAGTTTCTTTATTGGTAAAATCAGAATAGAATTCCTTTTCTGGTCAACACATATTGTGGGTTTATATGTAAATGTGGATATGAATGTATTTTGTAAAGCATAAAACACTATATAAAATCTTGGCGATTTTTATTGTTATATTATTAATCTATCTTTGCATTTTTATAGGTGATACTTAAGAAAACCATCATGTTTAATGATATTCCTTTCCTAGGAAGCAATGCCACATAACAGGCCGGTGCAGAGAAACAAGCTGAGAAAGAAGTGTCTATTTCCAGTAATGAGCAGGAAGAAGCTGAGGTGAGGATGAGGAAATTGGATAGCTTCCCAGAATTTCCCAATTCAGAAATTTGCAGTATGGTATCATTTTTTTCCATGATTTGAATTCTCAGGTCATCAGAAGTACTCCAATTTCCTATTCCAGCACCAGAATACATTCTAAAGAAGATAATCCACAAATAGATAACTGAGTAGAGTGCTTTATACTTCTGACCCTCTAAGAAGTCCAACACTCTTTGCAAATGAGACTCCATTAATCTTCATGATTCTCCAAACAGATTTTAATTGATGACTGACAAATAGAAAGCTGTGGACCAGAGATCTGCACAAAATCTAGCAAATAACATCAGAGATGGACTTGTGAAGAACATCTGCAGATCCTAACAGCCAATGGATCAATCTGACATGTTCCTCAGTTAGGACAAGTGAGCAAGTGGAAAGCATAACTTTAAAAATACAGGGAAGGGACAGATTCCCTACTCTAGCATACAGGACTCCACTATAGGACGTAGCCATGCTCTATCAACCACAGGGCAACTCTCTTCTCTTCAGTGAACCAAGGTGATTGCAAAGTTATCAGAATCCTCTGGGAACTTAGTCTTAAAGCTTTCTCTATAGCTTTCACTTATAATTTATTCCATCAGGGAGCATGAACCAGGATTGATTTGTGGGGTAGAGAGGGGTGGACATAGGGGCAGCACAGCATATTCTTGTCACCACAGGGTTGGGGCATTCTCATGCTGAAGGGGCATCTCTAGCATCGGTGCTCAAGGAGGGATATAAAGAAGGCCCAACTGCAGAAGCAGCAGTAAAGACTGAGACAGCTTCTTCCATAGTCCAAAGCTCCCTATGGAAGCTGGAAAAGAGGATAGTAAACCCCAAAGAGAGCAATATGAAGAGCAGACCAGGAGAAAAATTTAATTGCTGTAAATCAGATCAAGACAAGTCCCATGTGAGCAGCAGTTCAAGGGAAATACAAAGCAAGAAAAAGTCCCATCCAGTTTGTTTGAAAAGACAAATCGAAGAATATAAAACCCCAATTAGATTACCTGAGACCTAGAGAGGTAAAGTGACAACTCCAAATTCTTATAACTACTAAAAAGCATGGTTGGGACTTGAACCCATGGCCAGCAATCTTTTCAATGATCAAGGATGGCTGGGTCTTATTCTGATAGAATTGAAAATGAATGAAGGAACATGTAGTTCTAATGGAGAGGAAAATGCCCCTTAAGGTTCTACTTTAAGGAGAGGCAGAAAAGGCTAGTTAATGGAGAAATAGACTAGAAGCTTATACTCCAGCATTATATTCCTGGTCCTGTCATCAACTTATCGTGGTAAATATTGTCAACTCTTCATGTTATAAGTGAGAGCACCACCACCTGCTTCATGCTATCCTCCCCAGGGTCTTATACAGATTAATGAGGGCATCCAAAAAGTTATCTGAGTTCTTTAGAAATTACAAATTTTCTTCATAAATTCCCATTATAAATTCCCTGCAGGGTGGGATTTATATCTCCTTTTTCCCATTATGCACATAGTAAGTGTGCAAGGAACAATTGCTGACTGAGAAAGCACCCTGAGGAAGACTGATTGCTAAGTTTCTAATATTTGCAGGCAGATGTCTGGGAATCTTTCTAAGATGATGATGGGTTCCATCAAAATTGAATATTGGGGGTACCACAAAACAAATTTTATTAAAACTAGGGGAGATTGAACCACTAGGTGGATGTCACCAGAGGGAAATGAAGAAATAAAACTCAAGAGAAAATTCTAACAGTTACTTACATCCATGGAGTAATGCTCAATCTGATAGATGGTGGTCAGCCCCTGGGTCGTGAAATAGTCCAGACATGATGAACAGCCCAACCTCGCTAAGAAACTGCAGAGGGAGGAGGGAAGAGGAAGGAGGAAACAGAAAAAGAAAGTTCACCCCAACTGCATTGGCGAGATAAAAGAAAACCCAACATTTTGCCCTTGGATGCCCTACAGAAGAGATGAGGGGCAGATGAAATATATGTGGGCCTTGGATTTCAGGTTTGGGGATGATTGGTGACTGGAACTTTAGGTCTTCAGACATTAAAATCAACTATAAGGATTCCTGTAAAGCAGGGACTTTGAAATGGTGATCTGTGAAATTTCTCAGGATCTGAGTAAGTACCTTAGAAACTGTTGCAAGGGGGCAGGGAAGGACTCAACTGGGTCAGGTTCCCAGCCCTGTCACCACCTGGCTCTTCATTTTGAAAGAGCTGTTTTCAATCGTTTTGTACTTTGGGTTTCTGCATGAGGTTCATGTAGTTATAAAAAAAAAAACTGTAGGCCATTATTCTATGAAATGTTTAATGCTTTTTGATTTATATTCTCCTTAGAATACAGATCACCTCTGCTTTGGTGCTGGTCTCACAATGATGATGCCACCATTGTCACAGAGCCAGAACCTGGGTGGGATAAGCCATGAACTTTGCCCATCTCAGCGACTGACATCTGCTAGTCCTATTGTATCAACTGCATGAGGACTAACACAAATCATCCCCACAGCCAAATGTAAGACCCATTCTGCACATGTAGCAGAAGAGGAAGATGTGCACTAGGTGTGGGATTGAGAGCCTCCTCTTGCCTTTGTGGGAAGCAGACCATTCAGGCTTCATACATTTCTTTCTTTTGGTATCTGAACTTCCCTTCCCTGGAGTGTAACCATTTCCCATATGGCAAAGCAGAAGAGGCCATCAGGTTCTTGAAAATCCCTATCATTTTGCCAACCCTTTTTTTATGGACACCCAATTCCAAAATAATGGTTCCATGATGAGAGCTATGAGGCCTAGAAAGCAGGAAAGGGAGCAAGATAGCAAGTTTACTGCCATTTTTGGAAACCCAGCCCTGAGCACCAATTTGAGGGCTACAACTGACAGGAGTAAAAATGTGAGGTAGGAGGCAAGGAGTAAGTGAAGATGGGAGAAACAGGCATGAAAAACAATATGCCCATAGACACACATTTTCACTTTTTCCCATGCTGATTATAGTAGTTTTCCTTGATAGAACGATGCTGACCACTTTGTAGATCAGAAATAATAGTGGCCCATACTTCAACCATGGGGTTGCTTCCTTTCTTCCAAACTGTTGTATTCACTTTGACAATGTTCACCCTCCACCACCCAGAGACACTGAGGACAGGCCCTCAGGGGCACATTCTGTGGACTCACCTGACAATGCTGCAATCTGTGGGGTACGGAGGTGGGGGGGTGCAGTGGGAGGTGGATGGCATGGAGAGTGGGGGAGGGAGGGCTTGGGTGGGGCTGAGTCCATTCATGTCTCCAGCCATTGGCATGTGGGTGCCCATCATAGGAACTGAACAGAAGCAGGAGGAACAGAGAGGGTTACTGCCATCATCACATCCCACCATCCTACTGGTCCATCTTGCCTGGTTTAACGTTACCAAGAGCCTAAACTACCAGTCTTCCTTTTTGGTCCTGTCTCTCACTATACCCCTTCATGCATACTATGTCTAGTAAAACAGAATAGTTACCAAACTCCAAACTAATTATATACTTCTTGGTATTTGTACTTTCTCTTAGGACAATCTCTTTCCACCCCTTTATCTTCTTCCAATTTTCTGTCCTAATGCTAATCTATTCTTTCTTCCATTTGCCTTCATGGATTATATTTCTGTCTCCTTCACTAGACTAATCTCCTCAAGAATAGAGACTTTATCTTATACATGTCTGGACCCTGGAGACCCTGGCACAGTGCCGGGCATGGAGTGAGGTCGCAGTAAACTTAAGTGAACAAATGAACATATCTGTGAGTGAGAAAGTGACTTTTGGGAGATTTATTTGGGAGTAGGAGTATTTATTGCAATATTTGTAGGGAAGCACAAGCCTAATAAGGAAGAGGGTAATTACAGATTATAAGTCTTTCTTTGGTCCATTTCTAGATTGTATGCAGGAAAAAACACCAAAACTTACTGACATTTCACTAAACCATAAACTGCAAACATTCACCTATAGAGATGAAAAACTTAATTCCAACAATACTTATCAATTAAATTTTGTTTTTTAGGTAAAAAAAAATGGAAAAGCCCTCTGGACTACTTTGCCGACCAAAAAGCATAGACTTATCGTGTCTCAATCTGTTTTCCCCTCTGACTTCCTGACTATTTAAAAGGATAGTTGTGAAATATAAATAAGAAAAAGTAGGTAAACTGTAAGGTATACAAATGTGGAGGGTCATCAACACTACCACTATTTTGTCATCCCACGAAACAAACCGAGGACTCCAAGAGATCACAGGAATGAAAATAAGGTAAAAAAATAAATTCTTTCTATCCCTTTCAGTGTAAAAATAGCAGACCTGCTAAGGGGTCAGGTTTTATGCCTCAGGATACATTTATCACTAGGAGAGAACAGTTTGGCAGCTGTAAGTTCTCTGTTGCCATACCAGGTAACCGTACCACAAACTTCCTTATCTCAATAAAATATGAACATCACCAGACTACAGGAGGGCCACAATCCTAGACCCTGAATACTTCTTTAAGAAAACTCAGTCTCTTCAAGGTAACACTGAAATTTCAGTTAAAATGCTTAATCAAAATCATGAGGGATTTCAAAGGACAGGATTGAGCCACGGGTTTTTAGATTTCAGAATGTTATCTATGAACTGCTCAGTCTTCTACATACTTGAGGATATTTTACATCCTTTTGCATTTTTACCATCATCTTTTCTTTTCAAGTTAAGGCATCCACTTTGCTAGATTTTAGTTCTATTGGTCACAATAATTAGATTTATTACAAAGCTAGAGGCCAAAAATCATCCACTTGGAGGCCCAATTCTCACACTGCTGCTTTCACATCTAGTTTTATGCTTAGTTGGTAGGAGTAATTTTTGAGGGAATAAGGAAAGGGGAGGCCTTTTTCTCTATAGATCAATTCCCTACTGACTCTTTATGGTATGGTGTAGACAAACTGAGAGGCCAAGATTGTAATAACACAATTATATAGTATTAAATGTGTAAAGTGATAATTTTATGGATGAAAAACTGAGCATTAGAGCAGAGACTTGTCCACAGTTATGCAGCTAATTTTGCAAAAGAGTATGGACTAAAATCCAATTCTCTCGATTTTAAGTCTACTATCCCATGGTACTTCCCACAGGTTAGCTACATTTCCTTTCAACTATCTCAAATGTTTGCAGGAGGTAGGGCCCCAGCGAGCTTGACAGACAGTGGACTGTTCTTTTCACAGAGATGCCTATCCTTAGCTAAAGGAACAGCTTTCTCAATCTCCACCAGTGTGCTTTGGAATGAACCATACCTCTCAAAAGTGAGAGTTTACTCTGAGAAACCCAAGCCACTCAGCTTCCGTCTCATCTGTCCCACTGTATCTCTCAATTAGCTGAAGAGCATGCCCATCCCCATCCCAGAGTCTTCTCCTATGCTGTCCATGTTGACCCTTCAGTTGTAGCTAAAGGGAAATGCTCTTACTGTTGGCTCCCATGCCATCAGGAATTGTGGTAGGAGTGAGGGCGTTACGCTGCTGAGGGTTGATAAGCTGGCTCACGGATGGCAGCTTGTTCATGCTGTTCATTTTGTTCAGAGGTGGGGAGCTGTTACCATATGAAGACTGAGACTGCATCGAGGTCCTAGAAACACAAACACCGGAGTGATGGTGAGCATGGAACAGTGAAGAGCAAGGATTGGTCTTTTAAAACAAGTCTCAGTTTAAAGCATTGTCTAGAACTGTACATTTGCAAAGGTATTCCTACAAGATTGATAAGTTATTTTTGTTTCCACCAGAGAAAATTTTCTAACTAGGGAGGGGTTGAAAGGCTATCACCAAGTCATATGTTTTCTGAATGGGCAAAGTATAAACATGAGTACTTCCTCAAGTATCTCCTTTGTGAGGAGTAAAATAAATATAGCCTCCTTTTCCCTCTGTTATTTGCTCCATAACCCTCCCTCCTCTTGTCCGTCAACCTAAACAAATTTGAAGTACAATAAAGGAGAAGAACCGAGCAAAGGCCCAATAGCTCGTGAATGACATGGAAGTGCCAAGGTCAAATTGCAGCTGAGGCATTCCATTTGGAACTTCCCAGACCATTTGGGATATGCAGAAAATAACTGCAAAGCCAGTCGAACAGGACATTTGGCAGTACACCTTGCTGTCATGCAGAGGCCCTATCTTGGAGACATGTTTTCTCAGCTGAGATGTTCATGGGTCATGAGAAAACCTGTTGGAATGTCAACAGCCCCTTTATGCAAGAGAACCCTGAAGCTCAAACAACTGTCTGATGACTTTCCATAAGTCTTCTGGGAGACAAAGGAAAAAATGAACAGTTTTCCATTCAGCATAAACTTTAATTTGGAGATGTACCAGAATTGGTTCATCATAATATGAGTTATATTGCAGATGATATTCTCTACTCAACTGTTCTCTCTGACTTAAAAAAAAACAAAACAACAACAAAACACACAAAAAACTAGGGATATTAACATCCCTGCCTCAGTATTTACCCAAGAAAACTGTATAAGCTATACACATAAACATTTAGTTCATTAGTTAGATAACAGAGCTGGGAAAACTAATCAGACATGGTCCCAACTTTGAGAAGCCCAGAGATTAGTGGATACAACCTATTTTGTAGGGCTATGATGAGAACTGAAGTTAAAAAAAAAAAGACAAGGAAGTTATATAAAGAGTGTAACATTTACAGTGAGTAATTATCATGATCACAGAATGAAGTCTTGGCTTTAAACATATTTCTGACCTCTGGTGGGTTATGCTCCTCTCTTACAGTCCTCAAACAAAATGTATTGTTTTGTTCCTATTTGCCTCCGTCCTGCTGTAGGAAGAGATAAAAACTGTAGAGGAGAGATAAAAACTTTTTTTTTTAATAGTTTTATTTTTCCCTAATTTTGGAGACTCTGTAATTTAACTTGGTTCTCAAGCAAATATGGCCTAATAAGAGTTCCATGTTAAACAACAACAAAAGCAGCACTTCTGGTCATTATTTGAAATGTGATTCATCTTGAGTGCAACAGTAATAGGTATTGGTCGTTGAAGCTGCCATTCTGCATTCTCCATAATTATACAGAAACAAGGAAGGCTCCAGGCCATAGAGGTGAAGAGCTACAGCTAAAGGAAAGGGAACAATGTGCTGTACATTCATTTGCATAAGTGAGCAGACGATTAACATGGAATTAACAATTTAGCTCTATTTTAAAATCCCTGCCTTTAAGGTAGGGGGACACTGATTTTTCTTTTTAGCCCTTTTCTCAGTTACTCAAAATTATAGATTCACATGCATAGACAAGTGTTTATGTAATAAACCTTCCCAACAGCAAAACACTTCATATTACCAAGCTCTTCTTTATTCATTTTCTGATTGATTCTCATAATGTCCCTGTGGGGCAGGACGTGGCAGGGCAAGGATTCTTATTCCTATTATACAGATGGGTAAATACAAAACTCTGAGAAAAAATGTGCCCCCAAATCACACAATGCTAAATGGAACCTTTGCAGGAGTAGAACCAGGTCTCCTGGCCCCCAGTCCAACAGTTCTTTGTTTCACTCTGTGGCACCTTCCTGGAGATACAACAATGGTGTGTCATAGGTTACAGAATCAGGAAATGGGTGAAGCAGTAAGACAAAAGTGTGTGACTGAGTTAGAACAAGGAATGAGGGATATGGTAAAGGGAACTGGTCCAGCTATCACCCAAGCACTTCCAAATCTACTCCATGCCCTGGTGTGGGTGTTTTGCACAAGACTTAGCACATTTTGATATACAAAGAACATCCTTAAATCTTTATGAAAGTAGGAAAGCACAGGGAAAGGTAGCAAAGATGCTTTGCCAGCTGCTGCTTCTTCTAACTAGCTCTGCCCACGATCTAAGCATCTATGATGCCAAGTACTTCAAACTCCAGAGGCAAGTTGGTACTTCATAGCTTAAAGAAACCGCTGACCTATATCTCCTGTTTTCCTAAACCAGATCCTAAACCAGATGAATGAATAGCACGAGCTATCAGAAAGCACTGCTTGAATGATTAATGTCCACCATTAGGAAATTAAGAATACATCACAAAGCTCTGCATTTTCACTGGACCCTCAGTTATAGCAAATATCTTCTTCCAAATTCTTTTACAACTTCTTTCTCCCTTTCTCTTTGTGATCTTTAATTGAATGTATTTGATTATCTCATTTATGATTTTTATTATAAGCTTTCTATTATAAGCCTTTTCTGAAGAAGGTAAGTCAGAAAGCACAGATGAACAAAGAAGGAAGATGGATTTTGGAGTCAACCTCTGTGTTCAACTTCTGTATCTGATACAAACTAATTAAGTGACTTTGGATGGTATGCAGTGTCCTGAGTTTCATTTTCTTAACTTGTAGAACAGACATTTTACTCACTCTGGAAGATTTGCTATGAAGATTAAATGAGATCATGTAAGAGTGCTAAACATTGCCTGGTGATAAGCAGTCAATAAACATCCCTTACTTCACTCTTCCCCTCCAGCCCCTAATGTTTAACACTTTAGTTCCTGGTCAAGGAGATAGTAGGTACATGTTTAAGAATAGGAGGAAGTGGTCAGAGGTGGCAGAAATTCTTAATTGAGCAAATCCAGAAATTATGGTGAAGGGATGCATGCGTATGACAGAGTCTGAAAATGTCTGTAATTCTGAATGTATCTCCCCTTAATGTAGAAGTGAGTTTTTAAAGTCACAGAGAAGAACATCAGGGTAGTCTTTTTATTATTAAGTTTGCAATGCCTGAAATAAAAGGAGCATTGTGATTACTTCTGCACACTGTGGAAAGAGGAGGGAGGCTGAATAAGTGTGTGGTCAATTTAAAGGCCTTGAAGAAGAACCATGTTTGTTTTCCTTTTGCAAATACAGTGTCCTAGTCCTTGAGTGAGCACTCCCCAATATTTCTTGGGAAGCTGAAGAGATAGAAAAAAGTGATCAAGGGCAATAGGGTCTCTATCTTTCTGGCTTTCTTATACTCTTTCCTCCACCTCATCAAAAAAGAAAAAAAGTGAGAATACAGCTTTCCTCAGGGAAAAAAAATATAAGGCCCAGGATGTTGAATGCTTTTCTAGAGATTTACTAGGAATCTAGTGTAACAGATGTAGAAAGGCAGGTATATTTCATGTATTTGTAGTTTGAGGAGAATTCTTGGTGAAGTCAAATCCCAGTTCTTAACTTTAACAACTTAAGCTTCTATATATATTTCTAAGAATAAAATTCAGAATATCATAGCTGAAAGTGCTCATTAGACCATCCAACATTAGAGATTATATCTCCTCTTTCCAGGTCTAATGGCTCTCTCTGGGGTAGATGTCAAAATACTTGGGAAGACATTCAAAATCATCTTCTCCATTTCAAAATCATCTTCTCCATTTTCCAGGAGATGACTAGAATTCTACCAAAGAAATTCTTCCACTGCCAATTAAAAAGCAACTCTCTGGTAGAATTTGGTGATACCTCAAGGTAAAGGAATTTCACCAAACCATTTCAGGAGTACAGAATTTGAGACAGGAAAGGGATGTTGAGGGTAGAGTAGAACATTCCTGGTATAAGGAAGGTCAGTAAAAATGGAAGACATGGAGCATCAGAAAGGAGTTGTACCTCCTTTAAATTTTGCCCAGTCCTGCCTGTGATCTTTTCTCTCTAACAGGGTAATCTTGCTTCTAAGAAAAAGGGCCACAGTTATTCTTTAGGCAGGCCCACTGTAACTTTCAAATATTTTCCTCAGGTTAAAATATACATTTATATAAAGTAACTGTAATCCTATCAAAAACACATAAACACAGGGTGAAAGAAAAAAACTGAAAAAAAAAAAATCAAATGTTGACAAGCTAAACATACTCACTAACCCTTCAAGGGATTTGTGAATCAAAGTTATTAAATTAATTGAAAGTATTTCGCAAATATAACAAGAGCATCTAATTTTACTAGCTTATTTGTATCTCAAACACGACTTCTTAAAAAGTATTTGCATAAGCCACTAAATTATTTTTATTTAGTACAACTTATTATGCTTGTAAAAGCAATTACTCAAAACACATAATTTGCTGTAATAAAAAAATGTACTGGACAACAAGTTCCACTATATTTTCTGACTGAATATTTGCTAAAGTCTATATCATGAAAGCCAAATTATTCAGAACATTTGAATTTGTTTTAAATTCCTATTAGTATATTTGTGAATTTATGGTACAACTTCAGGCTCATTCAAAGATATCAACAAATGATATTTTCATGTCTGGCTCCCTATGATTAAATACACGTAGGCCTAAAATATAGTGTAGGCATTGTAATTTATTCTTAGGATTGATGTTCTTGATACATGATATCTTAAATAAAAGCTACCAAATACTGACAAAAGAAGTATAGACAGAACCAAAGTGAATATTGTGACTGTTATTCTTATTCTTTAGACCTACACATGGTACTTCAAGGACTTTAAATCAGAATATTCTAGTATGTAAGGAAAACCAAAACAAGCAAGAGAGACAGAAAAGAAAAAAAAAAACTGCAAGATAAACCAAGATGCAAAATTTTATTGAAAATTAAAATCACACATTCATAAAATAACAGCCTCAATAACAAGAAATTGCCCTGGGGACACAGAGTAAAGGGCTGTGATCTGTGTGGTGAGAAGGGGGAAGAAAGGGGATTTCTTAGGTCTTTACACTGTTATTTTAAGACATGTTTTTAAAATCAAAAGGAACAGATTCTCTAAACTCTTTGAATCAAGAGAGGAAGCTCTCTACTCTTTCTATCTTTAATTTCTAGGCCAGGAAGATTGACTTTACCATTATCTCCGCTTGGACATCAATTAACTAAAATCTTAACCTCCCAGAAAAAAGAATTTAAGTAGTATCAGTAATATGGTAGGATTGTGTTACAGTAGGATTAAGGGATAGGGGCTCCAATCTGGGAGGGGAGTTTAAACTTCACTTGGGGCATTGAATAATAGTATAGAACTGCCTGGGGCAATATTGCTAGGGTGATTTTTCCCTCCCTATTAAAACCATGAAACATATTTCCCTGCCTTGGAGTCTACACAACAGTTTTGGGGGTGGGTCTCCAGGGTTTCCATGTGCCAGGAAGACTGTGTATTGTATCAGATGCTGACATACAGTAGTAGAGATAGGGTCCGACACAGCATCAATGAACAGTCTACCTACATCTGACGGACGGATACTAATAATGCAAGTTCTCAGAAGAAGAAAAGAACAGCCTCCAAATTGGCCATTTTTGGTAATTATCCCCTCTTTCTGCCCAGCAGTACCCTTGACGCCTTAGTTTGTTCCTAATCAATATTGCTGCACGACTAGCATTAAACAGGCCTGACAGGCCTGATGCACAAACAATAAGAACTTTTTTCTCCTTTTCTTAAAAAGACATCTTAAGTTTGAGACCTGCTCAAAAACTTATTTATGAGTTCTAGAAACACAACAGAGGGTAACATAAAAGGGTTCCAATAAACATGTCAGTGTCCCTCTCCACACCTGACCTTTCCCTCCCAAGAAACAACAAAAAAGCTCACAAACACAGTGGTTCCTGATCATATCCAATGCTAGATCCAAGGATACAGAATCTGCAGAAAAATGTCCGGGATACAAAATCTGCAGAAAAACGTCCTTTCTTGTAAAGTTTTGAGTCCCTTTAAAAGATTTTCTCACTAGTGGCTGTGTGCCTTTGAGCAGCTGGGTCTCTGAGCCAGTTTCTTCAAGTCCTGCTTATGAGGGCTGGATATACACACAACACACACACACACAAAACACACAACACATGGAAACAAAACAAACACAAACGCTCAAAATGAGCAGAGATGGGGTTCTATGGGTACACTGATCGGTTTGGGGGGTTGGAATGTCTAAAGAAGACTTCAGATTGTTTTGGAGTTTCTCTCCGGGGCTCCACAAGCTCATTCCTGAAGCAGGCTGAAAGGAGACTGCAGAGAGGAACCAGAGAAAAGAAAAGATGAAGACTTAGGACTTCATATATTCAAATCAATTGAATACAGAAACATACTCCTCTTACCTTCATGATCATAGTATAGAGAGAACAGAATGCCTGAAAACCCACTTTTTTTTTGCTTCTTCATTTTTACTTTCCTCCAAAATTACTCAGAGACTTCTACTTCTCAAGGTTGTTATGAAGAAGAAATAAGGCAGTAGTACTTTACCAAAAATATGAGAATCACCTACAGAACTTCCAAATCATGCATTTCCCCAGATCCTTTCTAAGACCAGGCTGGGCCCAGGTGCATATACTTTTAACAAGTTCCACAGGTGATTCTGATACACACTTCTCCTGTGAACTACTGTGACAACATAGGTCAAAGTGCTTAGCATATCTTTTACTTGACTAAATTAATTGAAAAAGGGAATGCAGTGACAAGAATAAACTGTAATCTTCTCTAAAATGTCATCTGCCCAATTATTATACCTTATTACTGTTCTTGTCTAGCCTAAATATGAAGTGTGAAGAAATATGATCTTATCTGTTTGGGGGCTGTGTCATCATGCATTTGTAAAGAACTATTAATGAGCATTTTGTATGTGCCCAGATTGAGATGGATACATATCTTAATCCTTTCAGTCATAAACTTGGCCTATAAATGCATCTATCAAACTCATGAAAGCAACTTCTGCATAATTAAGAAATCAATTATGCCAACTAGATGCCAGAAACAAACCCTTTTATTTTGCTAAAGGTTGTGCAACCCCATGAACTGTTTGGGAATTCTTTCCCAGACAGGCTTTTTGGATCACATTTGACCATACCTTGCAAAAGAACAGATTTTTTTTTTTTTTTTTGGTTACTGCTGGGATTGAGTAAAACCATTTCACCAGGAAGAACCAGAGAACCAGTATCATCTTAATAGAAAATGCCAGAATGCCAGAGTACAAATTAATAGGAATGCAATTCATTGAAAAATAAGAACTAAGGCTTTATACCAAATACCATAGTCTGGGTATTATTATTTGAGGTGGGGGAATTCTCTTGGAGCAAAGATTGCATGAGATAATTATGTGATGCAGAAATGAAACTGATGTTCTATTTATGATAAGAGTATATGGACCACAGGGGTTCAAACTTTGAGATCAAGAATTGAGATCAATTCCGCAATTAGCTGTGAGAATTTAGAAAAGTGATTTAATCTAGAGCTTATTAAATCTTCCTGATTTTTAATTCATCACTAACTCAGAGCAAATACATCTCTCCCCTGATTACTTCATAAAGTAGCTGTGAAGTTCAAAATTTAATTGTGAAATCTCATGCAATTCCATGACTTGCAAGGTGGAACCTTGTGAAATTGACTATATTCACCTGACCTACAAAACTGGCAATTTCAAAAAAATATTCTGGAAATGTAGAAATTTATAGAAGGGTGTTAATCACTTTTATAAATTTGGAGATTTATGGCTTATGCTGACTTCTACATTGATAATCCTGAAAATATTGCTTGCTTTTCCTTCAGATACACTGCATCTGAGGAAAATATATTAACATGCTTGAAGATATTCATAGACAAGTGAGCTTAAAGTGATGGGGCTTTGATTGAAACAGCAAGGATAAATGCCAACCGACTGATACTGAGACGGGATAATAGGAATAGATGCTTGTTTTCGTTTTATTGTTTCAACTTTCTTAATTAATGAAGCAAAACAAAACATTGCAAAAATTCTGCTTTAACGCTGACTCTCCTAGCTATATTACCATGAAATCACAGGTGTAGTTCATTGCACCTCTGTTTCCCAACTATAAAAAGAAAGGGTTAGAACTTACGGTCTTGACCCATCCTTCTCCAATATTCCATTATAATTTGACTTATGAGCCACAATTGATCACCAAGAAAAGCAAACACTAAAGGCATCTCAGGATGGCACAGATGTGTACTAAAATTAAAATGAAATTCATGTAGAAACTCAAAAATATTTTTTTCAGAGGAAAGAAGGAGTTAGGCTAGGTGAAATTTTAACACAGTGATGTTGGCCTGAGGTGAAGATGTAAGCCAAGAATGATACATTCCAGATAAAGATGAAAAAATTAATAGTACTGGCCTGAAGTACAGCAATCAAAAGAGTAGGTCTCAAGTGGCTTCTGCAAAACTATTTTAAGTGTTAATACCCCTTGAAAATATGAAAGCAAGGAATTACAACTCTAGCATAAAGATTGGGTCAAATTTTTCCTCTCATTTGATCCCGTATATTTATACCAATGTGGCCAAATCAACTACACTACAATAAAATTTCTCCATAAATGGTACAAAGTCTACTTGTATCCACAGCAATTTGATTCACAGCAACTCAATGTAAAATCTATCTTCCATAAAGCCTATGATCATGAAGGTAACCATGAAGGAATTTTTAAGAAGGGAAAAACCATGCACAAATGGAAAGCAAGCAGAGTAAAAACACGGTGGGAAACTAATCGAAGTTACCTCCCCTTTGTAGAAAGTGTATTCCCTTCCCACTAATTTTCCTCTAGTATAAAGAAAAATACAAAATTGTTTCCTTTCCTATAAAATTGGCATTGTGTTTTTGGAAAGGAAATCACAGGCTATTATAGGCATTTTCCAAGCTGATTTATTCTTTTCAAATGATTGCCAGAGAATTAGATTTCCATTTTCCTTTGTCTAGTCATTAATGTGCTTTCTTGGAAATTTGCATAAAAATAAAGGCACAGAAAAAAAATTCAGCTGAAGAATACAGAAACTGGAGAATTGATATAGATGTATATCAATCATCAGAGACCCATGTATATATAATGGTACAAAGGGATAATTAGACCAAATGTCTTTATTTTGCAAAGATTTCATTTTGCACTCTGTTAGATTTCCATGCACAAATTATCACCGCTGAGGTTACACATTACTGTGAGATACCAACTCACAAACATGCAAAAAAGTGGGAAAAAAAGGTCCCTAAAACCTTTTGAGCTTTTAAAAATAACATGATTTTAAGATGCATTTTCTTCTTTGATGAAATAAGATCATCTTATAAAAATTTTCCCCATAGAGAAATGCTAGCCAATCAGACAATAAGCACTAGATATATCATCATATGGGAGTATTGGTTTTCATGTATGCCCAGTAAATAATAGAAATAGCACCTGCCCCAGGTTGATATTCATCCTCCTGGCTTGCAAAGTCTCCTAAACGATGAGACACTAAGGTAGTCCCTCTGTTTTAAATTGTGCTAACTAGAGCCTTAAGGCTCTAGTTAGGAATTCACCAGAACTGTAAACTCGGTAATTTGTACACTGTAAAATTAGTGTACAAATTTTACAGTGTACAAGGCTTAAGGCTCTAGTCAGGAATTCACCAGAACTGTAAACTTGGTAATTTGTACACTGTAAACTCTGAGAAGACAGGAATCCCATCTCCTCATCATTATCCCTAATGCCTTCACATAAGAGATTTTCAATAAAGATTTGTTACATGAATCAAATCAACTATCTCTACCTTATCTGACAATAGATGGATTATAACATTCACCATATTTTGTGTCTGGATGGGCATGCCTAACTTCCTCAGAAAAAAGAGTTCTCTGTTTAAGGCTGTTGTAGTTTTGTTGGATACTGAAATGTCTCTCAAAAATCACTATAGGATTTCCTAAAATGTTTTAATGCCTTTCCACCTTAGCATATGCATATTAGTTTCCAAACACTACTATCAATCCAATTCTGAGCCTTAAGAAGTAATGCAAGAAAAGCTACGCTTATATCTTGAACAGGAATTGGCAAACTATAGCAGGTGGCTCATATCAAGCCCATGGCCGAAGAATGGTTTTCATACTTTTACATGGAAAAAGTCAAAAGGAGGATGATATTTCATGATGTGAAAATTAAATAAGATGCAAATTTCAGTGTCCAGAAATAAAATCTTAGTGTAACAGCCACTCTCTTTTGCTGTGTATTATCTATGGCTACTTTTGGAGTACAATAGAAAATTGAGCAGTTGCAAGCTTAAAACTGGAAAGTCCCAAATATTTGTCATTTACTTTTCTGTAAAGCTACAGAATAAAGTTTGCCTAGCCCTGTGCTCGAGAGTCAGACCTTTTAAACCACACCATTTAATAAGTATCAGATTGGTCTGACAGAATTTTTACTGTACACTGTGAAAAAAGACAGGAAACAGTAATTATTGCAGAGCAACTCTGTCGGCATGATATGTTACTGAGTCATTCTCCTGAGGTCATTTTGGCTGAGCCAGACTTTTCAGAGTGGACTGGAGGCAATATGGCAGTGTTTCTTAATACCATACTGCCAAGCACATATTAGGAAAGGCACTTATCGCCTCTGGGTTTCTCTTTCTTCTTCTGCAAATGATGTTGCACATCCCTGTTTCTTTGATCCCTGTTGTATAGTTTTATAAGAACTAGATTGCTCTTTCACTTCAATAGAGAAACTTTGAATTTTAATAGTCAATACTAAATATTATTCAAAATATTATTCAATACTGGATTATATAGTCAATAATCATATTTCTACCTTGTATCTGAAAGGATTAGTAAGACAGGCAATTCTGTCTGCAACCCTGACTTCTAATTCTCCACTTGGGATACTCACTGACCCCAAGGAAACTGATTAAACTTTCTGTTCAGCCTTACATATAAAACTGTATAATTATGATTTGCAAAATTTTCATGCTAAAAGTAAATGGTGAGATCCCTGCTGGGCAAAAGGGTCTTAAATTCACTGAGAGTCCTTTGAAGAGAGAGCATGCTTCTTTTCTTTTTCTCTGCTGCCCACCCTACACCCTGTAGCCAGCCAACAGATGCCCAGAGGATGGTTCCAGACTATGAGAGATGCCTTTCAGCCTCCTCACCTGCATTAATATTTATTTTGAAAAGAATAATGAGCTCTCTTTATCATTCTTTCCAGAGCTATATCTCTGTCATAGCTAGTAACATATCAGAAAAGAACCATCAATTATTGTTCATTTACATTTCTATTATAAAAGACAATCTTGGCTTTAGGCAAGAGAGTTTGGCTTCATTTCTTTTTGCCTGAAGAGTAAAGTCAAATGTTTGAATTACTCAAACTGGCCTAAATTGTATACAGCTTACATTTCATTACAGAAACTCTGGCAATATTTTCAGTACAGGCACAGTATCTTAATGAAGCTAACAAGTGATTATTCTTAACCACAGAAAGGTAAGTATAAACAGAGTCCTGATTTGCCAACTTCCCTTTCTTTCGTAAGACCTATCCTATTCTAATTATCCATAAAACAATTATCATCGAAGATCAAAATCAAGGTAAAACTTTATATATATATATATATGCACACACACACAGATACATATATATTGGCTGTCATGTATATTCTAATATGGTTGCAAAATTTGGACCAATTTATATTAAAATGTATTACTGGAAGAGAGTCTAGGGTAGGGATGTTAAAGCATGACAAGGTGATACTACTTGACCTTCTGCATTCAGACATTTTCCCAATGAATGTGTACTAGATCTCAGAATCCCTCTCAAAGCAGCACTCATTATAAAACCTACTTGCTATCCCTAGTCAACAGAAGTTTCCCCCAAAGTGGATATGTGCAGCCCAGGAGATGTGCAAGACAATCCACAGATTACATGTTTTAAAATAAATACAATATTACTAAAACAGAGTGTGTGCTCAAAATCCTTTGGCTGATGAATGACTATGGATCAAAGGAACAGAGAAGAAAAGAGCTAACCTATGAGTGTGGGTGTCTTTGCATTTTACTGAAATGTTTCGGATTCAATTTCCGAACATAGCCAGAAATTCTCAGGGGGACATTTATGATAAAAAATACAGAAGGTAGAAACTGAAAAAAAAGAGCTGTGCACCAGCTCTTCTGAACTTAGTAGGATCTGCTGTCTCATAACCTCACCCTGTACACCACCCACTGACCAACCCATGGCTTACTCAAATGGACAGTCACCCTTGCTCATGCCTCCCCAAAATGACACATCGACACACTCACTGTTTCTGAAGTAAGTGTTGGTGCTGCTGCTGCTGCTGCTGCCTGTATGTTTCAATAGTGTGCTGAGGAAGGTACTGCATGAGTTCCAGGGACTCTTTGATCTTCAACAGCATTTCGTAAGTCTCACGGCCCCTCACCTAAAGAAGCAGGAGGAAACAGAAGGAAAAATGAAGAACTGTAGAAAGTATCTTTCTCTGGAAGGACAGAAGTTTCCAGAGAGGGTAGAATGTGCTTCTCTCTTTAAAAGAGTCTTTACAAAGCTTTAAAGAGCATGAGCAGACTCAGGGCTAGAGACAAGTGAGGCACTTAACGTACTTGCAGGAACCTGAGGGTGAGTGTCTTTTTAAATTTTGCACCCGGGTGCCTCACTTGTCTCTTCCTCCCTAGTCCCTGCATGAGAGGCAGAATTTGTCAGAATTCAGAAATGGAAACATTTTCTCTGTAATTTGTTGGGTTAACTCCTTCTCATCCTTCAAAACTCAGCTCCAGAATCACCTTGTCTGAGAGGCTTTTCCTGACCTTTCTCTTTTAGGCCAAGTCTACTGTCCCTTCTAGGTGCGCCCACAACCCCAGGCCTAGCTCTAACGAAACCTTTATTTCATTATAACTGTTTGTCTCCTCAATACAACACAGGATCTTTGAAGGTAAGAACTGTGTCCTACTGATCTCTAAATGCTTAGAATCTAGCATATTTGTGAACTTAATAAATACCAACTAAATCATGCTAAATTGAGTATTTTCTTTAGATTCTTCAGTTTGTCAAATTCTTTACTAAATTTAAGGTACACAACATTATAGGGTACCTCCTTCGTTAATACAAAATGAACTCTTGTTACAATGATAACTTTCAAGTGGGTCCTTTGCCCTCAGCTGAAAACATGTTAAGTTTTTTTGGGAATATTTAGTATATCAGGGTAGCATTTAATTACAGTTCACAAGTTTCCAAATGTAGTCTGATAAACAGGACACTGAGAAACTTGGCTAACTCACTGTCTGGTTGGTCTACCTGCAGTCTATTCCACTGAGGATCAGGAACCAAAGAAGACGGGAAAGAAGGAATGGCACACCCAAACCCGCTGAGTTACTTTAGCTGCAATCCAGGGTAGCAGCTCCCAGTCAAATCTCTTGGCCTTGCTTGCCTGAATCTCATGTCAGTTTAGATGGCATTAAGGACTATACTGGTCACTCATCTTTGCTAACACTATAGATGGTAGAGACTTAAGGTAATAAGAATTCAAAGATTTGTGGCTATAGTCTAGTAAAGCATACTTCAGTAACCTTAGAAGGCTAATATTACTTGCAGTAGGAAGAATTTTCTTACATAAAATTGGGCCGAGCTTTCTGGCCATTCACACAATGTTGAGGATTCTGTCTTGCTTCACTTTCTTTATAGCAGTCTCTAAAAGAACTCATAGTCACTATATTTGCTGTATATCTACTTTGTGACTCTTTTTGACAAAATATTAGTCCTAAATTGGTATGGCCATCCTGTCTAGGATAAGCTTATCCTCAGATGATGAAGTACAAATTATTTTTAAATATCTGGGCAAAAAAATTCTATTAGGAGAATAGCTTTGATTGGGTAGGTAGGTAAGTAGAGGAGCCCAAGCAACTATAAAAAAATAAAAAGCTATAGAAGAAAGGGATATTTTCCAAAATATATATTCTCTCTGCTTTATCTCACTGGCCATTTCCCTCCCCCTTTCCCAGTGCCACCAATGATCAGAAGATGACAATATAGTAAAAACACATTCAAAGAAGGTGAAAATGAAACTATTATGAATACTCAAGGGAGACTCACTGGTAAATATAAAAGTTCATCATCTGGGGATCTTCGTTTCTTGATGGATGTCATCTGGATGCCATGTGTGTTCTGACGAAAAGCTGGCAGAGGAAAAATGCAAGTTTTTTCCTGGGGACATTTCTATAGCAAAAATACATTTATGAAACAGATAGTAGCACTAGCAAAACCTATGAGATCAGAGTTCCTAGTTCTAATCATCTAATTGGTGATGACTGCTTTTATATGAAGTGTAAATCTGGCAAAAATGAAGTGGGGTGAAGGTGAGGAAGAAGAAGTGAAAGCAAGAAATTCAGATGCTAGGAAACAGCCTTTGACTTAAATGGTACTTCAGATAATCCCATGTCTTGCTGGAATGTGTCTGTGAACAGCTGTTAAGGAAAGGAAGATAAATTGGTTTTGTGTTTTAATTTTTTGATCATTTATCTTCCAAGGAGGTAAATGCAGCTGTAGACATTTTCTTGCCAATGCATTCAGCCTCGTGTTCTTACCCCTCCGGCTCTAGTACAAATAGCACAATTTCTGACAGAGTCTCACTTCCCGGGACATTAACTGTCACTTTTGTAAAATTAATGAATGAAGTTGATAAACCCCTAAGGTTTCCATATTTAGAAACTACACCCAGGATCCAGGATATAGAGATGATCCTTCTACCAAATACCAGGTAAATGGGTCTTACTGGAAGTCAGAGCTGCTAATTTGTGGTAATACGGGTGCTCAGGAGAGAGTACAGGAAATATGCAACTAGGCAAACTCAAGAGTAAAATTAAGGTATATACCTAGGAGTAGAATTGCTGGGTCATATAGTAATTGTATGTTTAACTTTCAGATCCCAAAGAATTGAAAGCAGGGACTCAGACAGATGCCTGTACAATAGTGTTCACTGCAGCATTATTCATGATAGCCAAAAGGTGGAAAAAACCCAAATGTCTATCAACAGATGAACAGACAAGCAAAATGGGGTAAATCTATACAATGGAATACTTAGCCATAAAAAGAAGTGGAGTGCTGGCACATGCTACAACATGGATGAACTTTGAGGACACCATGTTGAATGAAATAAGCCATACACAAAAGGAAAAATCTGGTATGATTTATCTGGTAGGAAATACTTAGAATAAGTGAATTCATAGAGGCAGGAAACAGAATAATGGTTACCAGGGGTAGGGGGTTGGAGAATGGGGAGTTTTTGCTACATGAGTATGAGTTTTGGTTGGGGATGATGAAAATACCCTGGAAACAGATTGTGGTAAAATGTACACAATATTGTCAATATACTTAATATCAAAGAATTTCCCAGTTAAAATGGTTAAAACTATATTTATGTTGTGTATATTTTGCCACAATTAAAGTTTTTTTAAAAAAAGCACATTACTAGGTCCAGCCCATGCTCCAAGAAGGTGAATTATAAGGTGTACCTTTTGAAGGGAGGAATACTAAAGAATTTGTGGACATATGTTAAAACCACTACAGGATGCAGGATGCATAATGGCTTGTCACGATTAAATCGAAAGCTGTTTTATTTTTCTTAATGGTACATAAAATAATAAAACATCATGAAAAATTAAAATTAGGATGGTGGATGGATATGTAAGTATGTATGTATGTATATGAGTATAAATATGTGTATATGTACATTTATATGTGTGTATGTGTATATGTATGTGCATTTATGTATGCAAATGTAATAATAATAAATGCAATCATATATATATATGATTTTTTGAATATTAATCAGGAAGAGAGTTTAAGAGGAAAAGAGAATCATGATGAACAGTTAGAAGTTGATGTCAGAGGGTTACTCTAATTCTGTTTTCCTATAAAATACAGGAGAACATTTCTATTTCTTCTGGATACTAATCAATGATAAGATTAAACTCTTTTTGCATGACCTGGATCATAGTGTGTATACTTTAAAACATTTGTAGAGATGTCAGGCTTATGCAAAGCAACTTCTTGAGCCAAATTTCATTATAAGTTGGAAACGTGTGAATTAGTGGTTTTCAAACTCTGTTACCTAGAGTTCTAGAACTCTGTGGAGGTGTACCTCATGGACAAGGGCTGACAGAAGGCAGAGCACGGAGCTACAGAATATGCCACCCCCACCACCAACTCCCACCCCCTTCAACGGGAGCAGCTTGGCTTTAATCTATTTTGCACTGTAGGTTCCTTGAAATATTTTTACAAAATATTTCATTTTTTACAAAACACTCACTGCTTAAAAAAAAAAAAGTCTGAAAATGACAGACCTAAACCATTAGTCCCACTATAGGTGAGGTAACTGAGGCCCAATGAGGGCCATACATACAAAGGCAAGTCTCGATGAAAACCCAGATCTGCTCACTCCCCAGTCTGCGCTTTATGAAATGTGTCTTTAAATATCACTGTTCCCATAAACTCATAGGGTATGGAGATGCTATTTTCAGCCCTCATACTCAATAACAGAAAGAAAAATTGACACCAATAGACTGATAGCGGTTCTCAAACTTGAGCTATACTGAGAATCACCTGGAGGGTTTCTGGCCTCACACCCAGAGTTTCTGATTCAACACGTCTGAGACCTAAGAATTTGCATTTTTACCAAATTTCCAGATGACGCTGACATTACTGGTCTGGGAGTCACATTTTGAGGACCGCTGGATGAAGAAATCTTCACGATGATAATTTGCTTTTGTAAAGCTGTAGTGCACACCTGCAGTTCATTTCAGTCCCTCCGTCAAGGCTATAGCTTTTCTCCCCTCCTGGCTCTGGGCTCTCAAGTCAGGCTTTGCCTGACTTGCTGCTCTCCCAATATCACTCTCCCTTCACCGTTTCCCCCACCCTATCCCTGCCCCAGTATATCTTAAGAAGTCTCAAGCCTGCACTATTTGACCACTACAGCTACTTACGGCGCTTCGTACCATCGCCGTTTTTTGTGCTGTCCGAGACTTGCTGCTTTCTGATGCTGTCTTCATCTGCCTTCCTGTCTCTTCCTGGACAAGCACAGATCCGGGCCTCAAAGCAGCGTCGGCCCAAGACCTGCCCACTAGGAATTAGAGAAGAGGGGAAGAATGGGTTAAATTCAAAGATTTGAAAGACCCCTGGAATTTTCCCATTTCCATTCTTTGGCTGGTCATCACCATTGTCTCCACCACCACCAGCTCAGCCATGGCTGCTATGAGGATGGACCCAAAGCACTTGGCAAAACACAAAAGTGCTTAAAAGCCACAAGCGATATTAGTAAATAACATTCCATTTGTTCTGCAAAGAACCTCCAAGCCATTAACTGAACAGCTGTATTTAGCTACATATTTTGAAGGGAACTTGAGTTAAGCCAGTGGATGTCTCAGGATAAAATCCCCTCAGGCAGCCCAGACTTACTCAAAGAAACTGTTAAATGCCTTGAGGAGCCACATGAAAACAAACAGTTTCTAATCAGGAACAATTCCAGTTAAATGTTAAGAATTCAGGTATGAAGAGACTTGTATACCTTCCCATCTCTTTTTTTTTTCCTTTCCTCTTTATCCACCCCTCCCTGTCTCCACTTTCTTAGATCTTTTATGTAAGTGTTTGCATCAAGGATTTAAAGCACAAAGGACAAAATTAAGGGTAGCTATCTGCTGCACATGCAAAGTTAATGATAAAGCAGGAACAACTTCACTTTGCCCTCTGCCCATGCTTTCAGTAGAATGACAATTCTGTGTATGGCACTTACTCTCTGGTTTCCAGAGTAACAATGATTAAAATTGGCCGGCGGTTCATCCCTCCAACACAACTGCTGTTACACATGAAATTGTACAAGACTGTTGTGAATTCAGTGCCAACCTGAACACAGGGAAAAGAGTCTGCATTAGCAATGATTTGAACTGATGTTTCTTTTCGTTTCAATTCTAACCTCTCTTTAAATAACTCTACTTTTCTTTTTAAAGGTAGGATTTGCTTTTTTTTTTTAATTTTAAAAGGAAAAGAACACAACTCTTCACAAATGTTAAAGGAGTATCTTGCACTCATGGAAAGACACCAGAATATAAAATAACAATTGTATGACTCCAGGCCTTTCCCATCTCCTCAAAGAGCAGAGATGGGAAGACAACTGAAGCCAACAAGCAATTCTGTAAAACAGAAAGACTCAGAAACCCTACAAATATGATTAAAATCTAAACTTGTTTTGCTTTAAAAATTTTTAATATATCAAAAGGCCTGCTTTAGTAACATGCTACTCCCACCAGAAAATTACCCCAGTACCCCCTTGTCGGGAACATAAAGCTTGAGTTGACCAGCCCACTCATATTGCTGAACCCCTATGTGTACAAGTACATGTGTCTAACAAGGGAGTAAGAAAAAGACAACTAACCTAAGATAACTACTTTACTTTCAACATGTTCCTACTCTACCCCAAGAAAATAACCTAATACAGCAACATTTCTGTGAACTTGTTCCTACCATACCCATCAGAAAATAACAGACCATAGCTATTCCTGGGCATTCCCAGAACATTAAATTGACCCATGATAGCTTATCTGTTCTTATTGGGTTATCATTCCCCCTTCCTTAATTGCTCTCTATCGCTAGTTCCCCTACATTCTACATTATAAACCACTTGTAAATAACTCCACTTTTGATAAAGTGATATGCTTCCTTCTAGACAACGGAAGCTATGAAACTCGTTAGAGGTCCCTCTTTGCCTTGCCTTACGGGAAGCTTAAAGCTCAAGTTTGCAATACTACATTAGGTGAGACAGGTTTTAATAAATAAAGTATCATTCACTCTGTTCACCTGCAAGCTGATCCATATCACCCAGTTCAAACAGGCTATACCACATACGTGAATATCACTGAAAGAGGGAACTGAAAAAATTACCAAAAATAGCAGCAATGCTCCAAGGATATTTTCCTTATGTTAATTAAACAGTATAACACAGATTTGAATGTACACTTCCATAAATAGCACCCTGGGGCTCAAAAGACCTTTATAAGGAGATCATCTAACACAAAGTGCTCATTTATAGGTGAGGCAACTGAAGCCCACAGATGGAGAATCACATGCCAAAGATCCACACAGAAAGCCAGCAAGCTACTTCGGCCCTGCTACTCCAGTTTTCTTTCTACCACGCTGCTCTGCTTTACAAACCTGCCATCTGTTAATTTAAACTTCAGCTATGAGATCCCATTTGCAGTCTAGTGTAAGAATACTTCACTACCAGTTCAAGTGCCACTTAATTTCTCTGGATAAAATAATGCTATCTATAAACCCGATTGTCAGTTCAATTGTTATCTACCTTTTAGGTGGGAAAAAGGGCACAGAGCCATGTTTCCAAGTTAATTCTGTACAAATCTGGGAGTTTTGAAGGTTATAGAGCAGAGGCATGTGGAAAAGAGGGAAGAAAGAAATACAAAAAGTTACGTATTTGATGACAAAGACTAAGAAAAGTGATAGCTGCTAGAAATGCTCCCTATAACCAAAACATATGCTCTCTCAAGTCTGCTCAGTCCTTATCTTTTTACCTGGGGTGGCTCATAAGGCACCAGCACACTCTGTCTTCCTGTGATGGGGTCTTCTACATATTGGGCATGGCTATTCCCTTCTACCCGAATCAAATGACTAGGAGGGGCAATCTGTCCTGCAGAACAAAGAAACACAAAATAGTTAGTTCCTCAACCTCATAACAAAGAAAGCAAAACAAAAGTGCTTAGACAGAATGTTGGTGGTCTTGAGAAACTATTTGTGTAGTAAAGGATATATACATCCTTGAAAAAAGGAAGAGATTCTGTTGCCAGATATCTAATATATAAAGGCATCACCACCTTCATAATAAGAGAAAGGGCTGGAATGATCATCTATATTTGAGGAAACAGTCCTATGTTTCTGTTGTTTCAGTTGAACGGTTCAAGGTTTACAGAACTCTAAGACTAGATCTCTGATCCATGGATGGAATGTTGCCAGCTTCCCTGGAAAATGGAAGGAAAAGGAGCAAGATAAACAACAACAACAATAATCAGTTTGACCAGGAAGACGCTGCCCCAAAATCTGCAAAACTACTAAATAAGAGGCAGCAGATGACAAGGAAATGACTTTCACTTTGCCTATTCTTTACCTCTTCATAAAGTCTCCATCTTTAGACCTTGCTTTGGTCATAAGGATGAGAAGCTTTCTGGTTTTGTCATGCTGATAGAACTCTTACGTTGGAGGACAACAAAAGGGAAACAAATTTTAAAACAGCCTGGGTCAACTTTCACTAAATTGTGATACTTACCAGAGCCCCATGAAAAAGAATTGGCACTAAGAATTGGGAGCCATAAAGGTGTTATATACCTTTGGCCCTGTAGTCCCACTCTAAGGAAACTATTCAATAAAAGTAAAGCGCTAAGTGTACCACAATGTTCTCTGTAGCACCATCCATTATGGTACAAACTAAGAACAACTATTATGTCAAGCAATGAGAAAGCATTAAAAAAAATAAACACAGTTATGCTACCCTGATGGAAAACAGGGCAGTTATACAAAATTATAATAATCCTAGCTACATGGAATGATCTTTATGGCATAATGTTGGGTGAAAAACAAGACCCAAATGTATGGACAACGCAGCCATAAAGATATGGACTAAAAAATAGTTACGTTAAGGTGGGAGGATCATTTCTTTTTCTTCCTTTCACCCTTTTCTTCTATTTTTTTCATCATTTGTTACCTTTTATACTCTTCTTACCCTTCCTGTTTTCTATTACTCTAGCCTTGAAAACCACTCTGGGAAAGGCACTAAAGCTGAAAAATACCCTGGCCTGGACTGAGTAGTACACTTGCCATGTTTTTTTTCCTTATGCCCTCTCAGAAAAAAAGGGGGCAGCGGGAGAAAGCAGTACGGAGACAAATCCAAGGCATCTAGTAATTAACCAAAGTTAAATCAAATAGTCCAACCACTAAGATCCATAAAATCATTTATCATTATTTTCAGCCACTCTGTCAACCAAAACGATAGACTGAGTTCCTGTTAGATTACAGAGGGCTGAATCAGGTGTTTGGTCCCAAACAAAATTCCCATAGGAACTCTACCCTTAAGGAGCTTAATTGAGCAGCTACAGATTCCAATTCTCCTTACCCTCGTTGAATTCACGGCTCAGCTCATGGTTGGGGCACCGTTTCACCACCTCGGTGACATGCTCAGCTTTCTTGTAGACAGGCATGGCACGGATGACAGCGCCCTGAGGAGGTGGGGTCATCACCTTGATCTGGATGGGACATGTCTTTGCAATTTGGCAGTACAGTTTCTTCAGTTCAGTGGAATACTGCTTAGAGATGGGGCCAGTGGTGGAGAGAAGGGAAGAATCAAATGGAGATAGTATTATATTCCAAATCAGAGTAAGGAAAATGTCTACTTTTTATAGCTATAAGTTGTATGCTTACTATAGGCTACTGTATATAGACATCTAGCAACTTATTAAGTGAAGTTACATTCATTAATCAAATGAGTACATTTCTGCTATTTTAAATAGTCACATGTTTTCAAAAGGTTTCATGTTTATCAAAACACATTTATTCCATTATTTCATGTTTTCTTCTTTTTATGGTGAAGAAACTGAGGCTCAGAAAAGTTTAAACAGTTAAAACCATGGGCAGCTTCATAGATTACAGGAACTAAATAGAAAATAATGTTCTCATGTATTGGATGAAAATATACAACAAACCAAAAAGCTTTTTGCTTTGCAGATTGCAATTAACCTTGTCTTTACTACTACTATTGTCCAGAGAAACACATAGGAATTAGTGTTTTGTTTTGTTTTGTTTTGTTTTAACATGGAATACCAGGCAGAGAGTGAAGAGATTTCACTTCAGGTTAACCAGTCAGAAAATTACAAAGCAATCTTCTCCAAACTAAGTGTATCTTCTAGCATCATAGTGTAAGAGGATGTGAGAGCAGGGAGGGGCTTTTGACCCTATTTGGGTCCTACACTCTCAGAAGACAAGGACTGTCCTAATGTAACACAGCAAACTGTGGCAGCAAAGGGATCAAGATGCAGATTCCTCACAAATGAGTGAAACTTTCTCAACACACTTCCTTCCTCAGGGAGAAGAAATTCAGTGGTGGTTGGTTGGTTGAAGAATTTGAAAAATAAGGTAGAGAAAACATGAGATTCAGAGCGAAAGAGAAAGATCATGTGTTGCTTCCCCTTCCCACCACTGAACCAGAAGAGAAAGTTGCCATTCTAACCCTTACCCTACATTAAACCTTATCACCCTTGTTCTCTGGGTCAATGTCCCATCACTGCATTCCTACTTGCTCTGATGCTGCAGTGAAACCGCTCAGGTACTGGAACTGCTGGCCAAGACTGGGACACCTAGTAATGCTCATCCAAACAAAGGGTAAATGCACATACACAAAGTTTGCAATCCTAAATCGGCACAACATCCTCCCAGGGGAAAGACTCTGGGTAGCAGGAGCCAGAATGGCACAGGGATTCACTATTGCTGTGTTCCAACCCAACTCTGATTAAAGGCAAATATCCTACCAAAAAGCACATTTAAAAACCAATTGCTGTATTTCCTTCTTTTGAAATATATTCTGTATTTAAATAGCCTTTCCTTCTCTCCCAAGTATTTCAGTTCAATGGAATTTTCAGTTAATTTCCCAATGCTAGAAGTGTATGGCATAATCAGTTCTCCCTGCCCATGGGCCAAGGATTAACACAGCGAAAGGGTTTTACATAGCTTGAAGAAATAGGAAATACGCCAAAAATCAGGCACAAAAATAAAAATTCTAGTTGGGAAACCATGAATGAAATCTAGTTGGATATTTTTGCTCTTGTATTTTTAACTAATGACTTTATAAATAAAGACATTGTCTTAGGACAGATTAAGAATTCAGTATTGAGAACTCCAAGGGAAAAAAAAAGCATATCCATTTGCGTTTTAGTTAGGATATGTATAACACAAAAGCAACCACGAGTTTCATAAGATAAACCTTAGGAAAGAAGATTGAAAAATAAGTCTGTCAGCTAGCACCTGAAGGCATAAGCAAATAAGGCATCCTTCCAAGTATGTGAAGATTGCAAAAAAGAAGGATAAGTGTTCAGACTAGGACAGTTTCTTAAGAGAAACATTCCATTTCAGTAATTGAGATACTATAAATCAGACTCGACAGACTAAGACAGAAAAGTCTTAAAATTAAGGTTAGGCACCATCAGGCGTTAATCCTCACTCATTGTCAGGGGTAAAAGTGGGGAATCTAATTTCCCATCTTAAATAATGATAAATAATAAATAATGGCTTCATTATCTACTCAGTTCTGTTGTAAGGAATTTAATCCTCATAGAACCCTATGAGGAAGGTATTACAGGTATACAATCTCTTATCTGAAATCCCTGGGGCCAGATGTTTCAGAATTCAGAATTGTTTAAATTTTACAAAGGAGTGAAGTTCATATGGCATATGGCATAAACACCTTCAGAAAGATTCAGTGCAGTACCCCATAATCAAACATGAACATTCCTGTAGAATTTATGAATATTCACACTAACTAGAAAGTGACTAGCCTTATAGTTCAGACCGGATTTCCCCACCAAACGGGCAAATGGGTTTGCCACAAACTTACAAAATTTTAAAATAAAACTTTTGTTTTTCAGAGCTCTCTGAATTTCAGAGCTGCAGATAAGGGATTATGAACCTATATCTTTATCCCTATTTTAGAGATAAGAAAAATTAAGGCATAGAGAGGACTTGCCCGAGGTCACATGGAAGAGCTGGTTAGAAACCATTTTAGTATGTAAGAGCCTGTCCTAGTCCTGTAATAACAGTCTCCCATCCCTCTATTCTCTTGGCTCAGAAGTGCAATGTTTTGCTCTATTTACCTTTTTTTTTTAATTTCCAACATTGTGGTTATATTCTACCTATTTAAAATGTATACAATCTTCTCTAACAATAAAATGGAGCTCAAAAGTAGTCTAATTTAACATAAACACTTTCTCTTTACTGATTTCTCAGGATGCCATTTGCAGTTTTAATTGCAGGGAGAGTAGCAAGTGATAGAACTGAAAAAGCCCTGGGCTAGGAGGGAGCAGACCAGGACTCTGGTATCAGCTGTCTACTAACTTCTATTATAGCTCTGGGGAATTCCATTGTAAGGTCTTACTCTTTACATGTCTTATTACGGACTTTATAAAGTCCTTTGTGTTCTGGCCCATCCCTGTCATCCCTCCTGTCTCCCCTCCCGCGTTCTACCCATACAAACCTCAATACCTTGAACAACATACTTTTATTGCCCCAAATTCAAACATGCTATTCCTTGTCTGCAACACTGACGCTTTTTTTCCTCTCTTCTCCACCTCATGGTAGGACAATTTAGATATTACTCCCTAGCTAGGTAAGTAGACCATATTTTCCCATTTTAGTGATGAGGAATCCATATTCGACTAAATCAAAATACTTGAACAGGGCCAAAATACATTATATTTATTGCTTCTGGTTAAACTCCCAGGTTTGCCATTCAATTACTAGGGGCTTAAATAGTCTGGCAGGATAGGTTCTTTGCAAAGTCAAGTCTCTACTACTTTATTCGCTTAATTTTTTTCCAAACTGGTTCTTAATATTTTCCCGGTACTAAATTCAGTCCCCCTGGCCTATAGTGTACTAATAATTTCTTAGATTTCCCCTGCTTCCCTTAACCCTTACCAAATAAATAGCCACTGTCATCATCTCCAATTTTCCAGGCTTCTGCAAGATCACAAAAATGGGAACCTGATGTATGACAATATTTTTAAATTCTCTGGTAACTCACGTCAGCATAGTCTACAAATTTGGCCTATTTTAATCCCTCTCTCTTTATCATTGGGATATCTAAAATTCACCCATAAATTTGGCTCCCCAACATTGACTTAAAATTCTTTAATTCCAAGTTCTAACTTATTTGCATGTATGTAAATTGTTTTGTTTTGTTCTGTTTTATTGAGGCATAATTTACTGTAAAATACACCAATTTTAAGTGTACAAGTCTATGAGTTTTGACAAATGTACACAGTTGAGTAACTGCTACCACAATCAAGATACAGAATATTCACATCCCCCTAAAATTCCTTTTTTTGCCTTTTTATAGTTAACCCCCTCCCCAAACCCTGGCCCCAGGCAACCATGTACCTACTTTCTCATAACACTTAAGCCTTTCTGAAATTTCATATAAATGGAATAATACAGTATATAGTCTTTTGTGCCTGGCTGCTTTTAACTAGCTTAATGTTTTTCAAATTCATCCATGTTTTTGCATTTGCCCACCCTCCATTTTATTTTTGAGTAGAATTCTATTATTTATCAATACACCAAATGTTTCCTGATTTTCTCTAAAATGAATAAAATGATTATGAACATTCATTTACAAATCTTTGCAAAGGCATATTTTTCATTTATCTTGGGTAAATAAAATACTAGAAATATAATTGCTGGGTCACATGGTACATATGCTTAGCTTTATAACAAATTGCCAAACTGCTTTTACAAAGAGTTCGTGCCATTTTACATTGCCATCAGAAAGGTATGAGAGCTTCACATCCTTGCTAGCACTTGGTATTGTCAGTTTTTTGTTTTTTTTTTTAATTTATGCCAGTCTAATATGTGTGTAGTAATAGCTCATTGTGGCTCAAATTTGCATTGCTGAGATGATTAATGATGCTGAGCATCTTTTCATGTACTTAATTTTTTATTTGTAAATCTTGTTTTTTGAAGTGTCTGTTCAAATCTTTTGTGCCTTTTTAAATTTTAATTTTTTAATTGATTTATTTGTTTTCTTGAGTTATGAGTTCTTTATATATTTCAGATATAAGTCCTTTATCAAATCTAAGTTTTTAAATATTTTCTCCCAGTTTGTAGCTTGTCTTTTTTTCCCCTTAAGTGTGCTTTCCAAAAAAAATTTGAGGAAGTCTAATTTATCAGTATTTTCCCTTTAAGGTTCAGGCTTTTGGATGTCTTAAGAAATCTTGGCTTGAACAAACATTAGGATGATTTTCTATGTTTTTCTTCCAAAAGATTTATAGTCTTTGCTCTTACATTTAGGCCTGTAATGATTTTGAGCCAATATTTGCATATGGTATAAAATAAGGGTCAAAATTCCTTTTTTAAAATGACTGTCCAATAATTCTAGCACCAGATTGTCTTTATCTTTTTCCTCATTGAATTTCCTTGGCATCTTTTTTGAAATTGATTGATCATACATGTCCATGTCTATTTCTGGATGCTCTCTGCTGTTCTACTGATCTATATGTCTGTCCATATTATTCTAACTTTACAGTATATCTTGAAATCAGGTAGTTTCAGTTCTACAATATTGTTTTTCTATTTCAAAACTGCTTTGGATATTTTAGGTTCTTTGAAATTCAACATAGAATTTATAAGCAGTTTACCAATTCCTACCAAAAAAAAGCCAGATAGGATTTTGAATGAGATTGTATTAAATATATAGGTACTATTGGGGAGAATTGATTTCATATCAATATCATGTTTTCCAATCATAAGCATGGTACATATCTCCATTGAAACAGGACATCTTTAATTTCTCTTAGGAATATTTTGTCATTTTCAGTGTGTAAATCTTGCACCTATTTTGTTAAGATGATTCCTCGGTATTTCATTTTTTAAAAATCACTATAAATGGTACTTTTAAAATTTCAATTTCTAAGTGTTTGTTTCTGGTATATAAGATATAATTGATTTTTATATATTGACCATGTATCCTGTGACATTGCTTATGATTTTATAAGAGATGATCATGCCAACTAAGAATAAGGGCATTTTTTCTTATTTCTTTCCAATCTGCATGTATTTAAAATTTTTCTTGCCTAACTAGGACCACCAGTACTATGTTGAATAGAAGAGGGGAGAGGAGACACACATGCTTTGTTCTATACTCAAGGGCAAACATTCAATCTTTCATAGTTTAATACAATGTTAACTATAGGTTTTTCATAGATGGTTTATCAGATTGAAAGAGTTTCCTTCTATTCCTAGTATGCTAATTTTAAATCATGGATTTGTCTAAGATATCTATAGAATGGTTGGATTTTTTTTCTTTTTTTGGTCTGTTGAAACAATGGATTAAATTGACTGATTATTGATTGTTAAACTAATCTTGTATTCCTCGGATAAGCCCCACTATATCACACTGTATTCTTCTTTTTTTTTTTTTTTTTCCTATTGCTGGGTTCCATTTGCAACAGTGTTTTCTATAAAGCTGTTTGGTTTTTCATAATTATAACTACCAACATGTGCACAGGAATTATGGAATAAAGGAAATATATGACAGATCTCCCCTACCCAGATACATACCATTAACATTTTAGACAAGCATACACAAACACACAGACACACATTTATGCAAACTGGGCCACAGCGTAATTAGTTTGGTATCCTTTTTTTATTTAAAATAACATGAGCATTTTCTAGTTTAAAATATGATTTTAAGTGGCTGCAATAATATTATTGAGAAGAGATATACTGTAATTTATTTAATCTTACCTTTATTATACAGTATAAACATCATTCCAGTTTTTCAATATTAAAAATAACACTGCATAGCACATTGCAGTACATAAATCTTAACTAATTTCAGTTTTAGACAGAACTGTTAATATACATTTTAATGTTGAGTCAATATACATTTTAATGTTGCAGAGAAGTCCAAGACCATTCTAAATTTTCTTTCTCCATATTAAGTAAGCTGCTAATTTGTCCTTATTTCCTTGAAGGATTTTGTTTCCTTTTCTTTGTTAAAAAAGGAGGGGGAGGCGGTGAATTGATTCTAAATATGATTTGTTTTGGAAATTAATTGGAAATTGGTGAGCCGTTCAACCTAAATACTTGAACTCAACACAATAAAGTTTTTCTTTTTTCTTTTTTAATTATATTTTTGTTCCTTCAGCTCTTACTAATTTCCAAGAATACATGTCTTTGAATCCGCATTCTCTATTCACCATACATTTTATATACTTAACACTAATTGTTAGTGTCTTTTCTTTTTGTTTGCACTCGGGGAAAGTTTTCCAAGTTAGTCCTTTATAGCATGTGTATGGTTTTCTAGCGTTAATTCTGTTCAATTCTATTCCAAATAATAATTTTAATTATTTTACTGAGTTTTAAATGCCCTTATCTCATTTATCCCCCTTTTTACTTAACTATACATTTTTCCATCTCAGTCTGCTGTTTTAGCCTTATTATTTTCTTCCCTAACTTTATAAAGTTTATGTTTGTTGCTTTGTACTAAAGCAGTATTCTAAACATGTCTTCTAGTTCTTAAAGTATGTTTCCTTTGATTCTTCAAAACGAAAAACTCTGAATTTTTCTGATGGTTAGTTTTGTAGGTTTTTTTTGTTTGTTTGTTTGTTTTATTTTTAATGTAGGCCCCTTTGTTTTCTTGTAGTTTTCCATGAGTGCAGCAGGATCTAGCCAGAACTAGTACTTGCATCCTCTATATCACTGACATTTTTCAATTCAATTCCATTAGGCTTTTAATTAGTAAAATTGCTACAAGATTCTGTCAATATATTGAGTGCCCAATTTAGTTAGACATTTTTCTGGGATTCATAATATTTTAGAGGAAAGTAAATACATTAGAAGGTGTTAATCAGTTGTAAACTAGGAATAAGATCTATTTTTTCTTGCCATTTCCACGTCATTGAATAATTATTCAACAAACATTTACCAAATGATTCTGGGTACTCTCTTCTGTATTGGGAAGAGAGAAAAGTAGGATTAAAAACCTCTGAAATCTGGGATGTTGTGTATCCTCATTGCCTAGCATGATACTTCACATATAAAATGAATTGAAATAAAGTCACTCAGTCCCAACCCTCAAGACGGTCAAGTTGTGGGAAAGCACAAACAACCCAAATACACTGGGTATAGCAGAGTTATGCAAAACGTGCTATTGAACTACAGATGATAGAACAATTAACTATTAATTAATTAAATATTTTTAAATTATGCACTATAGTCAAGGCATTGTTTTAGGTTTGGAAATTAAGCAGTGAACATAAGCAAAGTCCATGCTGTGAAGGTGCTAACATTCTAGGGAGGAAAATTAGAATAAATAAATAAAATAAACAAATCAGTAATATGTCAGATGGTGATAAGTGCTATAAAGAAAAGCAAATCAAGATAAATTTAAAGGAGCCAAGAGTTGGGGAGTATAGTGCAAGAAGGGTATTATTTTATTCAGTGTTGTCAGGAAACGATTCTTTGATAAGGTTATATTTGAGGAAAGATCTGAAGGATGTATGGGGTGACAGGCAAAAACCTTGGGAAAGGAGGACTGTGGGAAGATGGTGGAGTAGGGAGCCCCAGGACTCAGTCTTTCCACCAGAACAATTACACAGGTGTGAACTGTCTGAAACAACTATTTTGAAACTCTGGAGTTCAGAAGAACACAGTACATCATCCAGGGAGGAGCAGAAGGAAGAGGCTGATAAATCATGGTAAAGAAATATAAATTGCTCTCTCCACACTGTGGCTGCCAGCACCCATCCCCCATGCTTGCAGCAAACCATCGTGGGGTGCAGCCCCTGGCTAGCTTGCTGGTAACAGAAAGGAACATAAAAATCCCCTTCCCCAAGACCAGAGATGAGCATGCTACTTTTGAACAGCAACTTTGGATTGCTGGAGGCCCAGCTTTGAGGGCAGCCATCATTTCAATATGTCCGGGACAAAAGTCATGGAGGAGGAGACTTAAAGACACTGTGCTTTCTCAGGGCTCTGGAGGGAAATTACTTGAAGGTCTGCATTTTCTAGGCAGGCCAAGAAAGCTCAGCTTTGGGGTTCATGAAAGGATGTCTTGGTGCCCATCCTGATTCCCTTCCTAGGTTGATTTGAAGCCAGTCTGTGTCCCCTTTGTGGGTCCCTGGCCCTGCTTCATCTGGGAAATACTGACATGGGAAAATCCTCTACTGTATGCCCCTCCTCCCAGAAGTTTCCCTCGAGGCAAAAACAGCTTAAGACACGGAAAGGAGGAAAGAAACCAGAAAGGTAGACAATCTGGGGAAAAGGCCAAGAGAGGTAGGTCTGTCTCCTGGGAAACAGAGGGAACAACCAAACTCCTGTAAACAGGGAACTTCAAAACAACTAACAAACAAAAGCCCAGGACAAGAAACAGGACTCGAAGGACAAGGAGCACCCTGCACACTGCATTTGCCTTGGGCAGACCTTCCCGATAGGAAGAAAATCTCTCTTATCACCAGCTGGTTACAAAATCAAGAAATATATCTCAGGGAATAAATATCAGAGTTAACATTTTAAAATATTAAAATGTACAGTGTGTAACAAAAGGGTATAAGACAAACAAAGAAATAGGAAATGATGGCCCATCCAAAGGAAGAAACTAAAAATTGAGAAAACACCAAGGAAGAAGGCCAGAATGTAGACATACCAAAAAAAGACTAAAAAAATGATCTTAAAAATGCTCCAGGAGATGAAGGGAAATACAGAGAAAGAACTAAAGGATATCAGGAGAACAATGAATGAGCAATAAGAGAGTCTTAGTAAATAGATATAAATTTTAAAAAGGAACCAAACAGAACTACTGGAGTTGAAGGCTACAATAACCAAAGTGAAAAATGCTGTGAAGGGTTTCAAGAGCAGACTGGAGTTGGAAGAAGAAAGAAACAGTGAACTTGAAGACAAGACACTTGAAATGAGTCAGGTTGGGGAGCAGAAAGATAAAAATAATTTTAAACAGTGAAAATAGCCTAAGACACCTCTGGGACACCATCAAGCACACCATCTCCCAGAAGGAGATGAAAGAGAAAGAGGTGGAAGCAATACTCAAAGGAATAATGACAGAGAACTCCCAAAACTTAGCAAAAGACATGAATGTTGGAAGCCCAGAGAACACCAAGCAGATAAATGTGAAGAAAAATACACCCCAATGTAATGATCACACTACTGAACACAAAGAACAAAGAGAGAGTTCTAAAGTTGCAAGAGAGAAGCAATGTGTTATCTATAGGGAACTCCCAATTAGATTGAGTGCCAATTGCTCATCAGAAACCATGGCAACAAGAAGGCAGTGGGCTGAAATACTTAAGAATGAAAGAAAACAACTGCCAGTCAAGAATTTTAGATCCTTTCAAAAATTAGGGAGAGATTAAGACTTTCCCAGATAAACAAAAGCTAAGGGAGCTCCTCACCATTAGACCTGTGCCACAAGCAATGTTAAAGGGAATTCTTCAGAGAGAAAGAAAAGGACACTAGACAGTAGTTCAAAGTGGCATAAAGAAATAAAGACTTGTGGTAAAGATCTAATATGTCCATCACTGTATTTGTTTTTATTGGAAGCAAATAAAGAAGACATCTGGAAAAATTTCACAACTTAAACAGCAAGAAGCTAGACACACTGAACATTCTCAAAACCATATATTATTTTCTAAATTTCAATTTTACATCAACTGCTGAAAGTTACAATCCTTTGTCTCTTTCTATTACTTTCTTTTTATCTTCTCATTCTCTACTTCAGTCTTTTTAGTAAGCATTGTGTTGTTTGGTATTGTTGTTGTTTTTGTGTTATTTTTGATAATAAAATGAATACTTATTTAAAAAAAAAAAACACAAAAAACCTTGGGCAATAGTGTTCTAGACACGAGGACAGTAAGTACTAAGATCCTGGGTTGACTATACCTGTCATGGAGCCTGTGTAGCTGGAAAGCAGAGAACAAAGGCTGCAGAACTAAGAGATAAGCTCAGAGATTGAAGAAATTATGGGGACCCAGATCATGTGTGGTCTTAGGGAGCAGGCCAGGAATTCAGCTTTCTTTGATGTGAGACAGGAAACCACTGGAGATGTTTGAGTAGGTGACATGATTTTATTTACATTTTAATGGCATCATTCTGGCTATTATGTGTAAAATAGACTTTAAGGGGCAAGGATGGAAGTAGAAAGATCTGTAAAGAGTCTACTGCAAAAAAATCCAAACGAAAGGTGAGAATGACTTGGACCAGCAGTGGAAGCAAGGAAATTTGGGGTTTCTGGATATATTTTAACTAGATTTGTTGATGGAGTAGCTGGAAGGAAGAGAAAGAGAAAGTAAATGTATTGCATGAAATTAGTGAAGAAAAAATTCATAAGGTAGCACTGATTAAACTAGGCCCTAAAGGACAAACTAAATTCACCATATGGACTGTGCATCCAAGGATGGGAGAGGGAGAAGAGAAGTGCTTTGCTTTTTCACAATTGAGAATATCATGAATAAGAGCAAAGAGATGTGAACTGTGGGTGAAATATAGATGGGCTGGGAGAAAGAAGGAGGTGGGACAGAGCTGAAAACAATGAAGCTAAGGAAGAAAGGCAGTTACCAGATTCTGAGGCACCTTGGATGTCACATGAAACAGGTGGACTCTACCAGGAGGCAGAGAAGAGTCACTAAAGATTTTAAAGCAGGGGGAAAGACAAAGCTGTGACAGTAAGACTGGTGCAAAGTAGGAAGAAGGGAGACTCATCAGGAGCTATCCAGCAAGAAATGAGGAAAGCTTAAACAAGGACAGTAGAGATGAATGAACGAGTGGAGAGATGGGAGAAAATTTTTGGGCTTCCTAAAATCCAGCCTTCTGATTTGCATCATGAAATATATGGGTGAGGCACCAATACAGACCCAAAAACGTTATTCATTGCAACAAAATATGCTTGCAAAAATAACACCTTATTTGCTATCCCTTTTCTAAAATCAAAGAAGAATGTGTGAGTTAAAGCTCTCAATATTCAGATAGCTGGCTTAGTCAATGGACACTTGAAACAAAAAGAGAAAAAGAAGGACAATTAGTTTTAATTCTAGACAGATAAAATAACATCATGTTACCCTGGGACTAATAGGTAAATTTCGTTGCGAAGGAGAAAGGCACTCAGTTCTCAAAGCCAAGAACAATGGGAAACAGACCCTTGTCCAAGGCCAACAATTGTGGGCACTATTTTACTGGAGTAGGGGTCAGAAAGCCTGGATTTAAGTTCTGCCCCTTCTTCTTTGTGTCTCTAGTTAGCTACTTAACCTCTTGCAAACATAAAATAGAAACAATTATAATATACGTCTCTTAGGGTTGAGGAAAAAAATGGATGTGCAAATCTAGACTGAATTGCAAAGGTCAATGTAAAAATCATTTACTGTGATTATTACTGAAGCCCCGTATTTCTAACATGTTCCACATAGAGTGTTTAATATAGCTTAAATGACTGTGTGAAAAACAGCAATTCATTCTGGTCAGGAAATACTTGTTCTCAAATAATAAAAGTCTGCTGAAGTTTGAATATTAACTGTTGACAATGAATCATACAGTTTATCTACTAGTAATCACTAAATTCTAAACCATACAAAGTAAAGGGTTCATTCGTTAAAAAATAAATGAATCTGCTTTATCCTCTTCCATGCATTTTTTTTTTACTAGAGGCATATATCCATAAACATATAAAATGCAATTTTGCGTGTCCTTAAAATTTACCTAAATTACACTGCTGTATATTTATCCCTAGCAACCTATTTTCACTTCCCATGTTTCCAAGATTTTTTAATGTTCTTATACATAGCTATAGTTCATTTATATTAATCATTGGAAAGGGAGAGGGGAACTTTTTCTTTATCTGTAATATTTTATTTAAAAAACAGATTTTAAGCAATATGGTATACTGTTAACATTATGGTAGGTTATTAAAGTGTCCTAACTTATTGGGTTTTTTTTCTATTTTTGTATCTTTGAAATATTTCCTAATTAAAAATTTTAACTGATAAATCTAGCAAGGGTGGCACCAACCTGTAAAATTTTTAAAGACCTATGATTTTAGAAGATAGACATACAGAAACAAATTGTTAGAATCAGATGGAACATGACAGCATGTTTTTCCCCCTAATTTTCAGTTATAAAACTGAGGTTTAAAGAGGTGAAGTTTGTTCATCAATTCAATTGATAATTACTGAGCACCTGATTTATGCCAGGCAGTGTGCTGGGAACTAAAGAACCAGCATCCTTATATAACCTACGGTAGTTTTTCTAAAGGAAACACCTACATTAAATTATTTCCTAAAATTGTGATTCAAGCTCTGAAGGAAAAGCAGAGGAAGAAAGGGCAAGTCATGGGGCTCTACTTAGTCTGGAGGGTCAGGAGGGTATTCTTGAAAGGGGGAAAAAAAAAGATTGCTAAAGGTTGTACAATGAAATTAAGCAGTGTGGGAGTAAACTCAGATTTCCTTCCTTCTAGAAAGCTAATGTTTCTACTACTACATCATACTCCAGTTACTGAGTTTCCACAGAAAAACAAACTGACATTTTAAACCAAGGACTCAGTTCTGTTTCTATTATTAAATCATCCTATTTTGAATCATTTTTGGTTTAAGTATGCATTGGTAAGATTTTCTTGGAAAGTCAGATCAGGAAGATGCAAGCTTAGACAGAAGAGGAATCCAAGCCCTAGGGAGGAAATAAGATTTGTTCAAAAGCACTCAGCAACAAATACCATCTTGACATTTAGACCAATGTTCTTCTCCTTGTGCAGTGCTGTCTTACTGCTCATGCTATGGAGCCAAATGGAACTGGTGTATTCAGTACCAGAGTGAATTTATATAAACACACAATATAATTAGAAACACAAGTATAAAGTTTGAAAGACATCTAAAATATAAAATATGATCACCAATTTCCTATAGTACCATATCCTTTTTAGTTCAGTATATAAATCTGCCTTGGCATTGAGATGTTCTTTGCTGAACTATAACCATATTCTCATAATGGGAGCTCAAATGTAAGAATAAAATGAAATGATCACCAGTTATTTTTAAATAGCAGTTTTACTACATTAAATCCTGGGTTTGATAAGCCAGGAGTAGGTTGTAATCTTTTTACACACTTAGGTAAGACAGTGGATGCAGTTGTGTCTCTTTCAATTCCACAAACCTTAATATGAAATTAGAAAAAGAAATACTGTGATAGTAAAGAAAAAGAAATAAAACGCATGGGAAAGAATTTGCTTCTAAAGATGGAAGTGATTGACCTCTCTTAACATTTCACATTCACTGAGGAACTTCAGTGAATTTTGTACCTTGAGATAATCATCCAAAGGGAGAAAAGTGAGAGCGCTTTGTTAGATCATCTATAGTAGAGTTTCTTTCATTTTGAATCTGCTACAAATCTATTAGAGAACTCACTTACCAGGTTTCACATCGGCAAGGTAAATCTTTAAAAAGAATGTGGAAACAAAAGTGTTAATAGTATTTGTGACTGCTGATCAGAAATAAATAAAAGGAGTGGGAATTAATGTATGTACTTATGGATATGTATGCACAATTGTTTGTTCATTCCTAGGAAACACTTGCCCATGAACAATACTGAAGGACCAAATTTTTTGTTGGGTCTCAAACAAGTTTCTAAACCACAGACATGACAGTTTTGAACATCCACAAGAATAAAGCATTTCTACAGCAGCATGGAACAGAGGCACCTCAAAACTAACAAATGAACTCAACTCTTTCTTGCTATACAATTTCCCTGACAAAATGGAAAAGCAAGCTTTGCCTAGGTTTTGTTTTGTTTTGGAAAGGAGGGGAGGTTTGGCCTATTGAGGGGGGAACTGCTCAAAGCCAAATATCGTGTTCAAATAAAATAACTCCAGAGGATTTTGGAAAACAAGAGTAAAATCAGGTCCTTTACTAATAATATGTTGCAAAGACAAGGAAAAAAAAAAAAAAAGCATTCCAGTGACTACAACCCTACGGTCACCACCTGCCTCAGTAGACAGACTATATTACACGCTCTTGGCTGCCAGACTAGTAATTCAGTATCACAATGCATAGGGATGCCAGCTAATATCAGCACACACCTGCATAATTTTTCAACAGCTACCTTTCCTAAAGGTGCAACAAAGACCCTCCCCCCCACCTTATTAAAAAGGAAAAAGAAAAAAATTCATGACAAAATACTTTCTCCTTTTAACCTCTCCCAGAAGGGATGCCATACTGTATGCAAATCCTAATTACATGGTTTTCTGGATTCCAAAATCTCCAAGAATATGGATGAAATAAACTCCCATGGACCAAATAAATCAATAATTATATAACCCACTTCACTACTCAATCTCTCGTCTAGGGAAGCCGCAGTACAGGGGCATGTCAAGGCCATCCTGATGCCCCAGTGCCAGCTTCCAGATCAATCCACATCTGGCAGCCTACCATGCTACAAGAAAATGTCCTTAAATTTCAATCTAATGTAATTGATTGTGCATTACAACCCATTGGCCATTAGCCCTCAGAAAGATTAGCCTTAGCGTATAAAACCAGATGCAGCTGTGGCCCATTAAAACTTAAGGCAAACTTACTGAGAGGATGGCTGGGTCTTAAAAAGAGAGTAAAACATAAATACATCAACAAATGTATTAATCTCACTTTATTTCTGGGATTCTGAGTGGATTTGGATTTATTAAAAAAGAAAATGAGACTCAAGGTAAAGTAAAAGACAAATACCAACAAGAAATGCTAGGTACACTTCTTCTTTATGCTTCCTATTTTCAGAGAGTTCAAAGAATGCAAAAAGCAAAACACGATCTGTACTGCTTCAAAAGCACTAACATATTTGAGAAGAGGAAGAAAAATATCCAAACCCAAAAGTTGTCACAATTGCATTAATCCAAGTTTAGCCATTATTAAGTACAAAGCCTCCCTTAGACAGAGCTCTCCTAAAGCATTCAGGGTAACTTAATTTTGTCCTTTCCAAACTGTATTCTTGGGAATTGACAAATTAAAACTGTACTTTTATAGGGGTAAGAGGGTTTTCAAGTCAATAATTGGAAATGGTAGGAAAGAAAATCATTCAGAGAGAAAAAAATAAAATTTTGGCAGCTGACTTGCTATGAGGAACAATTAAAAGGGAAGAAAAATGAGTTATTTGAAAATAAAAAAATGTAATGATTAAAATATAATTTTTGATCATGAGGTTTTAACATCCAATTCATTTAAAGGCAAACAGTCCTAGTTAGTAATAGCTAGCCATAGCTTCAGTTTGGTTTGCTTCAAATATATTGAATAACTCTATAACATCCGACTGTATAGGCTAATTTTATACTGTATTCTAGATTTTTCCTTCCAAAAGTAAACTCACTTGAGAAACATTATACAGTTCATATCTAGGGAAATAATTTTTTTAAAAAAATTAATGTGACGATGGATGGTGCCCCAAAATACCAAAAATAAAAAGGTGTGTGTGTGAATGAGCATATATTGATTTGGGGTGGAGTGGGGGTGTTCCCTCGAGAAACGAGCTTTAGACAGTTTGAAACTCACAATATCATCCGAGAGCCAACTAATTATCCTTCCTTTGAGCAGGACTGCAGTTTTATCATCCTATTTCCAAACTTCACTGTTTAATGGAGCTTCAGATAGTGCCCAAAGCACTGTGGACTGGAACTCAAAAGGACAGGGTTCCAGTGCTCCACCTGCCCACTGACTTCCTGTGTCATCTTTAGGGACATCATTTCCCCCCTCTGGGCCCCAACCTCTAAATTCATAATTAAGGCATTCCACCTTAGAACTGCATCTTCTTCAAAGGAAGGGGAACTCTGCAAAGTGAGCTTGCAAACAGTTCCCAGGTCACCATATACCTACTGGATCTATAGTGATGATCAGTCAGGAGGAGATCCCAAAATTGGCCCCAAGTTGTCTGGCAAGGCAATCACTTCTCCCCGCCTTCCTTCCTGCCACAGTCGTCTAGCTGCCAGACATGTACGAATTATGCTCTGATAGTTTTAAAAAAAAAAAATCCTTCCTTCAAGCACTTTTCCTGATGGCCCCAGCCAAAGGGCCGCCTGTTGCCACCTGTCAGTTGTGGGGATTAATTACCTGAGCTGGCTGGGAGCGGCACATTCTTCCTGGGGCCGCGCGCCCACAGATGTTGACATCAACCAGGTGGGCTGTCTGCTACCCGCTTCCCGTGAAGACCAGCCAGGAGTCCACGGGGCCTGGGTGTGCTTGACGGGGCGGGGGAGGTAGCTTAGACTGCACCACAAGGAAGCAATACCTTGCAAGGGGGGAGGGTGCCTCTCTCAGCTCTGCAGCCAGCTCTGGGCCCGGGGCGGCTGTGGCCTCTCTGCTGGAGAACGGCATGTTGGCCCCTTCCAGAGTCAGTCTTGGGGCGGTGTGGGGGTGGAGCCCACCAGCCTGGTTCTAGTTGCTTGAGAGCATGAATTTGGAGAGCAAGTTTCAAAAGAACTGGCAGAACTGATTGGTAATTTTGCAACTTTATCTCTCCCGGAGGGTGAAATGACCTTTCATTTAGTGTCTCCTACCAGTGTCCTGCCATCCCCACCTGACTACTAGTTCCATTCACAGTTACCTCCACAAAGCAGCCATTGGAAGGCATTTCTCAGAGGACTGGCTTGCAGCAGGTGCTCAAAAAATGTTCGCTTACCTTCACATGTTTCATGAAGTTATAACAATCATGAGAAGAAAGCAGGGATGCGAGGATTCTCCTGTTTGATAGGTATAGAAATGGGGCTCAAAAGTAAAGTGATATTCCAAAAAATGCTAGAACTGAGAACTGAACTTCAGATAACCTCTCTTTTTCCCAGAGCTGGTTAATCACCTGAAAACTATTTTCCTGACTACCTGAAGTAGTGGGCTCCCTGTCCCTCAATCAAACAAACCTGGACATTCCTAGCAATACAGGAAGACATAATTGGGCATGGAATACCAATTCTTCTTGCAGGAACCCTTGTGAACAGAGAACTCTTCCAGCCAATTTCCATGGGACATAAGTACTTCATTCCCCAATGTAAAAATAGGAAAACATACACAGAGAAAAGGTCACCAAAAGTTAGCAAGAGGGTCAGAATTAGGACCCATGTTTTCCCTATACAACATTCCTCTATCTCTTCTCTTCAAGATGATGTTTATCTTGGGTGCAGGGTTGGTGGTCCATAGGAGCATATCAATTAATGCCGACCATCCAGCTTTCCTTCCGCTGCATAGCAGTATGTCTGACTGACCCACCACACTCGAGGGGCACTGTTCTGGATTTTAGCCTTCACCTGCCCTTATGGGAAAGAAAATGTCTTCCCTCTCCCTGGGAGTGACTCATTGCTCCTGACAGTCTACAAAAGCCTGGGCTGATGCTCCTATCACTTCTCTTCCCTCAGGGCCCAAAGCTGATGCCCCTGCTCCTTCCTTAGGCCTCCCCTTGTTGTATCAAGAGGGCAGCCTCAGGTCATGAAGTCAACAATCCTATGCAGAGCTGAGGTCACTGCCCACAAGGACTGTCTTACCCCCTGGTCCCAGACAGAGCCTCACACCACAGCAATCCAGGAGGAGTTGCTTGTTGGCAGCTGTCTTTAACTGCTGGATGTTGAAGTTGAAGAATATTGTCTATATTTCCACCCATACTCTTCTCATCTCTTTTAAAGTGATTCATGATGAGGAGTTCTTAAACATCTAGTCCCTGCTGAAGGCCACATCTTTCCAGTGAACAGAAACACTTTTAGAAACTATTCATTGCTGGAGGCCCTTAGAGCCTTACCCCTGTGGAATGGCCCAGGAATCCTTTGGAAGATGATCCAAAACAGTATCAGTTCTCTTTCCTCATAGATCTGTTGCTTGTTTTGGATTTTCGTTTGTCCATCAACCCCAGAAATGAGTCCTCTCTTCTAATCATGGTAATTTCTGTCTGTGGGATACTGGAAGACCATACAGGCCAATCTGATGACAAAAGACAAGAGGGTATATCTGGACCATATGGAGGGTAATAGCACCTATTTATTTCCATAAATGACACCATCTCTCACCCATCTGGATAGTCTGTAACAGCTTATAAAGCATTTTCATAAACCTTATCCATTTACTCCTCATCAAACTCTAGAAGAAAATTATCTCCATTTCCTTTTTGCCAATGAAGAATCAGAAGCTCAAATAGGAAAACTAGTTTGCTCACATCAAAATGAGGGTACAAGAGTAGCCTAGGTTTTAACTTTAAGTCCAGGGCCCCTTCTGTGCATGTAGGCACACTGTATATTTCTCCCAGCAGCTTTGGAGCCTTTGCTGGGTTCAAGTCTGTGCTACACACTAGAATGCAAAGGAGTGGGGACTGAGTCCCTGTCCTCCAGAAACTTACTACTTAGGAAAGGTTGATTTATACAAATATCACTAATATATAGAAGAATACAAAATTAAGACACAAATATAACAGGAACATGAACACCAATGTATTCTGGCTTCAAAGTCTGAGAAAATAATTGCGGGGTCTTGAAAATTTTTCTCTTACCTCACACAGATGTAGGATTGTAAACACAAACATCCTCTAAGCCCTTACTGGGCATGCTTGCCCTTCCCCTTTCCCCCCTATAGGCACAGTTAAGCTCTACTGTAGAACATCAAGAGTTGAACGCTCGTTGCCTGAAGTCAGAGAAGAAAATATAAACAATTCATTCCTAAAACATTTTACAGCCTCCAATCTCAGGTTTCAATCAGTAGGCTTAATTATGGATAGACAGCTACAGTTTTGCGAATTACTGCATTAAAAAAAAAGTTAAGATCCGCACTTATCAATGAACCACAGCATTTTCTAATTCTAGGGCATGCTCAAATATTCTTAATACTAGGGACTGAGCGGTAAGTCTTCTATAGAAAATAAGACTCATGTTTGACACGTAAACAACAAAAAAAGCCAATAGGTACTGCATGTGTATTACAGCCTAGGCACTTTGCTAAGTTTTCAATATCTTATTTAATCTTTGCAGCAACCCGTGAGGTAGATATCATTACTCTTATTATCCAGATTAGTGAACTGAAGCTCAGAAAGTTTAAATAAGCTGTCCAAGTTTTCACAGCTACTAAGCAACAAGGGTCAGGTTCAATTCCAGATCTGCCTGCCTTCGTAGCTCTTGCTCCTAACCTGCACAGGCGATAGTTCAGGGTCCTAAGGAAGAACAGTCTCAAAAGTTAGACAGATGCAGCTCCAAACCCCACTCTGTCTCACTGCAGGCTGTGTGACGTAAGCCAAGCTACTTAGCTTACCAGAGCCTCAGATTACTCATCTCTAAAATAGGGATATTACTACTATCTGCCCTAAACTCACACATGCCATGTTCACAATACAGGATTTGGTCCAAGGTAAATGCTTGATAAACAGCAGCTATCATTCTTGTAACACATATTTAGTTTCAGTAGTTATTTCCATGGTGCAGTTTTATTGCTAGACCAGCAACCAGCAAAATTATATTAGTGAAAAAAGTAATTTCAAAATATTCTTCAATAGATCAATCAGACTCAATTACTAGCTAATATCATGAGAAATATATCGCTGGGTAATTCAGGAAACAAAGAAAAGGTAAACAGAAAGAAAAAAAAATTAGAATAATATGTCTACCACTGTAACTCAAATCAGTATTACTGGATTCTCAATTCTATTTCAACTGGATTCTCAATTCTATTTCTGAGATTCATGTACCATGTTTTCATTTCTTTTTCAGTGGTGGGGGATAGTATAGGTTCCACTTTGTGTTTCTACATACAATATTAAAACTGTAATCCCACTGCACTATTCTTCTCACAGGAACTAAGTCAGATTAGCAAAGAGTTTTAAATCTCTTCATGAAAGAGTACCAACAATAATTGTTGAGAATCATTGTTACTCTGATATTTTATATCCTGCATTCCTTTCACTCAGAGAAATGGATGCCCAGGTGTAAATATAATAGGATTTAAAAATAAGGGAAATGAGTAGCAAATGGATTTCAAAACATAAACAGAGGCCATCTCTGTTGATCTGCTTCAGCTTATTGTATTTTTGTTTTTTAACTTAAGATACCAGGTGCTTTTTAAAGTGCTGTAAAAGTAAACTTGCAAACACTAAGGAAAAATGACTTTAAGGCCCCTTCAACTGCACCTGTCCCCAAGATTCCAAGTTAACAATGATGAAATGAATTTCTAGTAAGGCTATACTGTCTTACAGGCAATTTGCTGAGTTTCCTTATCTACGTAAGTAAAGGAAGTCAGCCTGGTGAAATACTGAGATTGTAGGGGTATTGTTAAGGAAAGGAAAGGTATAACAATAAATTTGATCATATTTGCTCTTCAATATCTTTAAGCCCAGCCTTAAACTTTTGATCTCCTCATCCTTTTTTAAAAAGATCTGTAAGAACTGAAATAATTTTGAGATGTCTATTTCCGTGGTTGACAACTAAGGGCTCTGAGGGTTACATATATACATATGTGTGCGTGTGTCTGGGTTTGCTGGGGGGTTTGAATTTAAACTAACTTTTTTCTCTGCTTGTAACACCTCTTAAAAGCTTATCATAGTGTTACTTCCTATTTGTTTATAGTTTATTTGTTTAAGATGGAAACCTGCTCATCTTGCTTGCTTTTTCTGTACTCTTTAAAACCCAATATTATAATTAGCCCCACTGGGGAAGGGAATGCAAAATAAATGTCTTAGTAATTCTATGGAGTTAAAGAGTATATCTATATTAACATGTTTCAGAAATAATAAAAAAAATAATAACACAAACATATTAAGAGCAACTGCCTTTGTCAACAAATCTGAAACACTACCAGGAAGAAAAGGAGAGGAAGAAAAAGGTGAGATATGTAGAATAAAGGAAGGAAGGGAGGAAGAGAGAGAGAGAAGGAAGTGGGGAGGCCCAATAGGCTGTGCAAGATAAGAGAGCTCAGCTGGTATTTAAAATCATGTCCAGACTTCTTTGTCACGTTACCAATGATGGACCCAGTATGGAGAAAGGGATGAAAACTTCACTACTGCTGAAACAGTTGTTACTTGAGTAGGAAAAGGGTTTCCAGCTAAAATACAACATGCCCAATTAATTTTAATTCCAAATAAACAACAAAATTTTTAGTGTAAGTATAGCCCCAATAGTATATGGGACATGTGTATATTAAAATTATTCATTTGTTTATTTGAAATTCAGATCTAGCTGGATGTCCTGATTTTTTATTTGTTAAATCTGGCAACCCTAGCTGAGAAGGATATAGGGAAATTTTCTTAACTTTTAATTCTGAACATTTTTAAAGCCAATGAACTTCTCATACTCATCACCCATCTTCAACAGTTAGTAACATTTTGCCAATATTGTTTTGGAATAGAGGGGATTTTGACAGGCAGGAATGAGGGAAGAGAGAGGAAAACTGGGGGTAGAGGGAATAGTAGAAACTTGAAGGCAGAGGGGTGGGAAAACAAGGCAAAAATCACCTGATGATTGTGATACATCACATATGCCTATGGGGAGGGGTACATATTTGGAAATGCAGTATATTATGAAGAACACCGCCCTCTCAGAGTCGGGGGACTCACTCCCCACTCACAAAATTTGTGTGTGATCTCAAGAAAAGTTACATAATTCTTAATTTGGGAAGTTGCAGGTAATACAGCCAACTTGATGGCTTGTTATAAGGATTAAATGTGATAGTAAATAAATGAGTAAATATATGTGTGTTGAAAAATATGAGACGTTTTTACAAACAGAAAGATTATTTTGCTTTTAGTGGGAGATGGGGTCAAAAAGGAACACAATGAAAAGAGCATGAAGTGCTTCACAGGACACTGTGTAGACAGCAACAGTGGATCATCAGTGGTCCTAGATCTAAGCTGCGTCTTAGAAAGATTCCCCTGCCAGATAACGAAGACGAAGTGTTGTGGGGATAAAAACGTCTAGGAGCAATTATGGGGCTCAATGCATCAGTCGAGCAAATTATGAGTTTGCCATGGAAAAGTAGTAGTGAGACTAGAAATGAGAGATATTGCCAAAAATTAGTCAGCAGAATGCCATTCACTCTAAGTTTCTAGATGATGAGAGGATTAATAGTGGCAAGCTTTGTATAATCAATGTCATCATTTCTACAGATCACAAGGCAAGGGTTTTTTGGTTTATCCAAACCTGGAAGAGACATCGTTGCCAATGTTAGCAAAAGCAGAAATTCTGCCTACCAGTCCCAGTGCTAGAAAGTATTAGCTAAACAATTCCGTTTACTTTGGGTGAAAATTGTCATTAATGAATACTGATGATTCTTTGATATCTCCAACACTTTGGGTACATTCAGTTTCATATCTGAAATAAGAAAACCTACTCTTATCTTCTTGGAATAACCAGGTTAAAAAAAAAAACTATACCTTCAAAATTGACATTTTGCTAAATGTTGAATGTGGATGGATTCAAGAACAAAATTTCTTGAAACAGTAAGTTCCCACAGAAGTAAACCATTGACTATTCAGCCAAGGGATGGCCTTACTGAGCACTTGCTTCAAGGGTAGCCCACCTCACCTGAAAGTAACATCTGACTCATGAGTCAAATCCTAGCCTGCGTCTCTGGAACATCTTTTAAAAAGGTTTAGATACAGAGCGGCTCTGGTGCTGGCAAGACAGGGACTGAGCATACGGGAAGAATGTATTTCAATGCTTTCATGATGCTCAGTATATCTGAGACAGCAACAGGCTGTTACATATACACCATAGTCAATATTTCCACTCATTTTCTCTTACTAGCTACAAGATTCATTTCCAATTAGGACTCAAACACACACAAAAAATATGCTCAAGGTATTCCCAATCAGAGAACTAAGGGAAGGGCACTGGTAGAGATCTCTTGTTTCCAATGCCTTCATAACCTCTCATGTATCATATTCCTTCCTTTTAGTCTGTTAGCATTAGGAGTTTAACTTTTATCAAAGTTAACCATAGGTCAGTATTGTTTTTGACTTTACAAGTCACCCCATATCTAGCTTAAGAAGCTACACAGAATCTGAAAATATGAAGCTGGAGGATGTTAATTATCAAAGCCTGTATTTTACAAGCGTGAAATACCAAGCCAGGTACAAGCCTTGACCAAGGTCACAATGAATTAGGGACAATCACAGATTAAGAACCTAGGACTTCAGTCTCACAGGACTCCTTTTAGGGAACCAAACCACCCATCCCTCTCCCAACCAAGACTAAAACATTGAGAAATGTGTGAACCAGTTTTCAAAGATGGAGCATGTATATTCTTTAACAGCTGCAGGAATGAAGGAAAGAAGGTAAGTAGGTAGGTAGGAAGGGTGGATGGAAGGAAGGAAGGATGGAAGGAAGGAAGGAAGGAAGGAAGGAAGGAAGGAAGGAAGGGGAAAACCTTAAGAAATCAACATCAAATTATTACATTTGAACAAAATAGCAAAATACACCTGATTTTTTTCCCAAAAGTGACCCATCTCAAATATGTATTGATGTGCAAAGATTTAAGAATTGTGTTCCCAATGGGGGAAAAAAAAAGTATGCTTGCTGTATTTGGTGCACAGACCAACCAAACTCTCTCATCAAACCAGTTGGATTATAGTCTTAATCATCATTACAGAAGACAATAAGCTACAAGGGCTGGAACCCACAACTCCAGTCCTATGAAGAATCTGGTCTGTGAGAACAGCAGCAGCATGACTGGGAAGGCACATGCACAAAAACTGTGCAGACTTAATAGTCTTCTCTTGTATTTTTGTGAATTCACAGTAAAAAGTTCCTGATTTAGACTTTATTAGAAGGAATGGGCAAAACTATGAATCTGAATGACACAAAATGAATTTTTCCCTCTACTAGCAAGTGTTAAGCATAGGAATCTACATTTTCCAAATAAAATATTCATAATTTCCCCCTACGTCTTTTCTCCTCCACAAAACTAAAAAAAAAAAAAAATCTGTCAGACTATCAAAGCACTGTCAGTGCCAGTAAAACACATCATTAAGGTGAGTAATTTTCCTGTTTACTTCAAACACTTTTTTTCCCAAACTCAAACCTGGGCAGGTCTGATCAGGTAAGGCTTTGGAACGAGTAAAAGCGTCCCCAATTTCTTCATAAGCGCTGCAGGCCATGGGGCAAAGGCAAGTCTAAACTGAGCCCTCCACAGTAGTCAAGCTTCCCGGCGCCTCTGGTCTTGTCTCCTTCATACCTGACAAGTATCGTCATGTCTCTTAACCTTCAAAATCTGTTTTACCTGCAACACACATACATACATGCAAACACACAGAACCCATGCGTTTTTTATTTTATTTTTACTTGCAATTAATACATATGCGCATTTCGAACAAGGCTGCTTTATACTAATTATGTCTTTCCTGGGCATCTTTCAAAATACATTAATTTCCACTATGATTTAATGAGTTCTTCACATGAAGACAAATAGCAGAGTGCAAACAAATAATCTTTTTCTAATTGTTGAAACTGCTTTACTTTTGAAATCTAGGGAGATAGAGATCTGACTTTTCTATTTTCTTTATGGAAACAGGTGGATTACGTCTTCGTAAATCTAATGTTTTCAAGTCTTACCTTTATGCAAATATATCTACTGTGCAATTTGTGTTTTCCTTCCTTAAGAAAGAAAACAAAACAAAATAGGTAATCAAAGAAAATTGCTACCTTGACATGAGATTAGTCTTTTAGTGTGGTCTATTTCCAAAAAGGACAGGAAGCTGGAATTATGAGAGTCTAGTCCTAGATCTATTTTGTCTACATGGACAGATCAGAAAATCTCCTTGAACTGGTTTCCTAGTCCATAAAATAGAGCATTAAAAAAAAAATCATCCCTAGATCACAAAGTCCTACTGTTTGCAAAGCACTTTGTATTCTTTAGGAAAGAGGTATTGGGCTTGTTACTAAGACACTGCACTTACATAATCCTAAATATGTTCACAAATTGGGAAGGCAATTTTCAAGTCAAAGGCACAAGGTTTTGTTTTGTTTTGACACTAGAGATGACCATATTATATACTGATCTGGAGTTATCTGCTCCCACACATTCAGCCTGTTCTTTTTTTTTCTTGATGCCATAACTATCCCACCACTACTGCTTCCCTCCCTCAGCCCACCCCCTTCCTAATACATTTTGTTTTAGTTGGAATGGGAAAAAGGAAAGGAAAGGAAATAATGAGTGATACAGGACTTAAACTGAGTAGAAGCTCCTATCATTTCCCAACCTCAGGGAGAAGAGAGTAAAACAAAGGAACCTGGCATGAGGGAAGATAATATTAGCAAATCTGATTCTATTTACTGTTCACCAGTAGGGAAATAGGGAATATCCAGTTCTATCTTTCTCTTCCGTCTCTTTATCTCATTAGAAGAGCTTAAATTTGGGCAGAACAAAATGAGAGCTATAAAACAGTAACAGACACAAAATAGTGAAAATCAGGATACTAGTTGAAGGGCCCAGCTTTTAAGAGCCCACTTATTCCTGGGCCCTTCTGCTACTTATTTCCTAGGTGATTTTAGGCCTAAAGACGTTAAGCAATTTTGCAACTACGACATGGGGCTATTATCAACAACCTTGCAGAACTGTTGAACAAATCAGTTACCAAAATAAAAAGTGTCTTCCAGAGTTTCTGGCTTGAAACAGATGCTCAATAAATGGTAACTACCAATTTCAGTTCTGTCATCTAAATTATGGAGTCGGTCATTAGTGTCAACTCCAGACACCATTATACCAAACATAGGAGAATAAGCATAAATATCTATAATGTCAGGGATCAAAATTTAAATCAAACATTATGTTATCATAGAAAATGAAGGAAGGAACAAACACCTTTTTATTTTACCCTTCATTGCTATATCATTTCTGTAACTTTTGGTTTTAGCTGGTGCGCTGTCTCTAGTGTTAGCACATCTGAGTTGACATATACTGAGGAAGGATGGCCCAGGGCAGTCTCCTTCGATTAAGGTCTTCTGCTCTAAAAGCTGTCAATCTACCTCTCTGGGTTTCAGTAAAAAACAAAACAAAACAAAACAAAACAAAAAACAGTATAGCCCATCAAGCCCTATGTAGAGAAATCTCAGCTAACTTTCTTGTTTTTCATTAGCCAGTCACCTAGTAAAATCCAATGAAGAGAAGAAATTCAAATGCTCACATCACTTGAAGATCCATTTCCCTCCAATGGGAGCATGATAACTTCCTGGCAATTCAATTTCCATGGTAGAAAAAAAACTTAAAAGCCAGCCCTATATGTTGTAAATCAAAACCTACTACTTATCGGCCAAACGCCCGCTGCTTTAATTACAGTGTTCATGTAATAGAAAAATAAGATTAGGAAGAGGGAAGGGAACAGATTCCTAGCAGATTCACACTGCTATGGTAAAATGAGCACCTGACCAGAAAATCAGAGTCCTCACTCCACTACTTAGCAGCCTGGAAACTCAGGCTTGTCCCTAAATTCTGTAAGCTGCGGTATCCTCAAATGAAGATGATGATTTCAACACCAAGCTCAGGGTGTCGTCGTAAAACTCAAATGATATCAAGGAACTGATAATGCCCTCCACATTACGAATGTATAAATTAAACCATAACTTAAAAAAAAAAATTAAATACCCTCAAAGTGAACTGGAGAACTTTTGACCTATTCAAACTATCCTCTACACTGGATTTTTATTTAAATCAACCAATTGAATGGAAGATAAATAATAAATGTAATAAAAATAATTAATTAATTAAAAAACAATCAATTAAAAATAATAAATTCAAGTGGAAATATTTAAAAGGCACAGGAACATCTCAGGGAACCAGTGAATCACATGCATCAAATTTAAATAGCTAACCTCTACATCAAAATTATAAGGATTTTGTTGTTGTTTTCACAGATAGTACAAACCTGCTCTCATCTAACTGAGAACTCCTTATTGCTTTTCATCTCACAGGCAGTTGGCAGTGCTGGCTCTAGGAGGGAAACCACACACGGCAACAGAACAGGCTGCTCCTTTAAGTTAGCACTTCTGGTCCACTGCATCCAGCAAAAGAGGGTAGAGGGATTTTGGTGTATTTTCCATTTCCTTAGAACTGTAGTGGGACAGTTTATACACAGTGTTTTCAAACCTTACTTCTACACAATTGTTTTGTGTTTAAATAGCTCCAGATCTTATAAGTGATGTTTATTTAATTTTTACACATTCATTGTTCTATTCAACCAATATTTACTGACTTTCTGTGTGCTCTTTTCCTCTTTCATATGTCCCAGAGAAATTTATATTTTTCTTGTGATGCATATTAATTTGTTTACTTTTTTTCTTATAATTAAAAATCTTCTCTGGTTTTTCCTATCAAAAGACTGTGTATTTCTAGATAGATAACTTACCAATCGATTGTTCACCCACGTGGATAACTTACCAACCCATTGTTCACCCAAGGCATAATAAAACTACAGCAAGAAAACTGCATGCTATCGCTCTTGTATAAAACAAGTAAATGAAAAATATATTTGAACTTAATAAGTATATCATCAAGGGCTGTGATACAAACTCATTGTGAAAGGAAAGATACTAATGATTTTTGACTCTTGTTGCTAAGATGGAATTTTAACAACTGTTGCTAAAATGGAAATTTTTCCCTCAAACAAAATCCAATTTCCAATTGTTTAAGAATATACATATATATTTTATTTTGTAGAATGAACTTTGTACCCAACCCTTGCCATATAACAATGGTAGTTACAGTAAATCAGATGGAAAGGTAGATAGTTTCTGTTTTGCTGTTTTTCAAACCCAGAAGTTTATCAATCATTTGCATCAGGAATTGAGACAAAACTGCTGTAATGGTAGCTTTTGCTACAATTTGTAAATGTCTAGTTTTATTCACCAATAAGATTCCTGTAGATCTAAAATCTTAACTCTAAATAGGCTTAAACTCTTTCTGTAAACAATAGTTTAATACTTTTTTCACCAAAGTCCCTCCTCCCTCATCCTTTCCTAATCCTATTAAATGGCTACTTACCTCTCTCAAGAGATTTCCCCTTAGAAGTAGAATCCAAGAAAATAAAGGTTTATGGTGCAGCTAATATTTAATCAGTATTAATAACTTCCAAATTGTATAAAGAAAGATTATTGCATAGCAGATGAGATCTGCCTGTGAGATGAGTGCAAATTTACTCCAGAAAATTGTTTATCCTGGTTGAAAAAATTTAAGTTTCGATTTGCTAATTAAAGGATTAAAAGGGCAAATATTTGAAGAAAACTGTCAGAGCAAAATAAAAATGTTTGACAGTTGAACTTAGTTACACGTGAAATGTACTATTTTTTAACAAAGCTGTTCTAAACACTGTCTATTTAATAACTTTAAAATAACACATGCACTCCTCTGGAGCTCTTCCACCTCTCCACCTCACCCCCACCTAAAGTCTGGGTTAAATAATCAGGTAGAGCAAAGGGAAGTCGATTCTCTAAGTACTGATAATTGGATTATGACTTGTTTGCATGGATCTAGCCTTCAGAATAAATGCTTAAAGTTCTTAATCATTTTATATTTGGTCTCATGAGCCATTTCTGTACCACATTTCTCAGAAACAGCCTGCTCCAGTCACTAAAGCAGGAAAAAACACTTGATTTCTTGAATCTTCCTTTCACATGCTTGGAACTCAAGGCAAGTGATCTACAAAGCCTTCCCTCTTGGTCCAGTTTCTGTAGCTAGATTTAGTAACATGACATGTGTCAAGAATTTTGAATCCCTCTTTTGGGTAGCAGTAAAAGAAAGTATAGTTTATTAATGGTAAATATATTTTGTGATAAATTCAAGATCGCTAATACCCAGTAAAAAGAATAAGAAGATTTTAAAATTCAATTCACAAACATTATTTGAGAACCAACCATTGGTAAAAGCATAGCTACCTATTTCTCGTCGCCGATTTTCTGCAAATGCCTTTGCTATTTAACAGCGTTTTTTTTTTTTTCATTATGTACAAAAGAAAAAAAGAACGAAAGATGCTTCCATTTTCATTGAGCCACTGTTAGGATCATTATTTCCACCCAGCAAAAGGACAAAAGTGTTCATTCCTACAATTAGGATGAGAGATAGATTTTGTCCATTACCTTTCTTTCATAGGTAAGAAAACTGAAGCCCAAATAAGCAGAACATCCTGGCCAGAGCCATCAAGCCACTGGCCCTGAGGCCAGAGCTCTTTCTTCTTCAATAAATAAAATGACCTCTCAAACATTTCCCATGCAAAGCAGAGCCAGAGGAAATAAAAAATATTCCTTTATCTGGACAACTTCTGACATGTAGGGCTTCTCCTACACAAAGCAGCAGGATAAACAGCCAAGACTACTCCTAAGTGAAAAAAAAAAGTAAAGCATGACACCAAAAAAGTCCTCAAATGCTTGAAGAATATGTCACCTGACTTGTTTTCTAGTACAGTCCTGAAAACAATAGCTCAAAAATAACTGTGTTCTACAATATTAGCAGTCCAAGGAGCCCCAATTATATGAAGTAGGTTTCTATCTATGAAATACCTATTACAAATCCACCCTCAATTCCACAGCCACTTCCATTTCCCTTGCCATTATCTTTTACCTGAATCATTGCAATGGTCTCCTAACCAGCATCCCCACTCTGTCTTTCCAATTCTGCACTGCTGCCAGTTATCTTCTGCCAATAGAAATACGATGACTCTCCTCCCCCTACTCCAAATCCTTCCTTGTCTTCTCAATGCCTGTGGGATCAGAGTCAAACTCTTTGGGATGGTATTCAGATTTTCCTCAATCTTGCTCTGCTGACTTCTTCCCAGCCCCATTTGCTGCTACTCTCCCTTCTCCTCAAATATTCTGAGGTCTAGGTATATCAAACTGTTTCTTGCTCTTAGACATAAACAAAATGTCCATGACCCCATGCCTTCACTGACCCTAATCCCTTGTACCTAGAATGTCCTTTCTCCTTTTTCCCTTCTTTGGAGACCCAACTTTAAAAGTTAAGTCATCTGTGAAACAAGGCAAATCAGTCTGTTTTCTAAAGTGCTACAAGCACACTTCATTCAGACAAGGAATATTACCTGGCAAATATTTTTTGAGGCTTATTACATGTGCCAATGGATAACAGTAAGCTAAAGAGACAAAAAGACAAAGATACCATCTCTGAGTTCACAGAGAAATGGGAAAACAGGCATGTCATACATTATGATACTAAATGTATGTCCAAAGTGCAACAAATGTAAGAGGAATTCCTGAGTATGGTGGGAGGACATGGGTAGGGAAGGCTTCATCTATAGTCAGTGCTTCAAATGAATCTAAAAGGATGAGCAGGAGTTTGCATGGCAGACAAGGGAGGTGGCTGGGTAGGGGGACATTCCAGACAGAATACAGCACCTGCCACACTGAATTATAACTAGGTTTATCAGTTTTCCCCAACTGGTTGTGAGCTCTTTGAAAAAGGGTTAACTTACCTATCTACTAATATGACTACCCTATAGCATCTAGCCCTAATAATCACCAGCACAATTTATCAAGGGCCTGCTTGGTAGCAGATACTGGACTAGCATTGAATGCTCAGCAACCTGCAAGGGAAGTTATTCCCACCCAACAGAAGAGGAAACTGAGTCTCAGAAGAGCCAGATCACTTGCTTAGTCACCCCAGCTGGTAAATTATAGAGTTGTGTCTGTGTTTCTCCAAGGTACACCTTCCATTGTTTAAGAAATGCATTTTCAAACTAAAAGTGCTGTTCAGAGAACGTTACCAACAGTGTGCTCATGATCAGGCCTTTGATGTAACTTTAACAAAGGCATCTGGAGATGTATGCACTTGCTATGATACACCACACACAAGGCACCAGTCGGGGAAATCCTACGAGAGCCACGATCAGTGGACATTTGGTCACACCAATTCAGGTGGCAAGTAATTCTGAAGCTTTGAGAAGGTGAAATTTGAAGTATTTCAAGCAAAGCTTTTCTCATACTGTCTTTTTCATGCAATTACTGAGTTCCCTAGAGAGCTGGTATTTCTTGAAATTTCCTGATAAAGAATCCTCTTCATCTTTTTATGTGGGTTTTCACTAGAGCCTGATTCTGCATAGTTTTGTCAGAATGTATTGTATTAATATCACCTCAAATAAAAATTGAATATGTCCTGGAATGCCAAGCAAAGTTAAAAATAAAATGAAAAAAAAACATGTCCAGTCTCACTTTCTAGAGAGACCCATTGTTAACATTTTGGTACCCACACTTTTGAAAGTATGAATGAACAAAGGGAAATTAAATTTCTGTATTTAATCATTTATTTAATGCCTTTTCCAAGAAGCAGGTCAAATATAGTCAACTCAGATTCATTTATGTAACAAAATTCTCTAAGTTTGAGGTCAATATGTGTCCTTGCTACAAACAATACTTATTGGGTTGGACAGCATGAAAAGATACGAATTTATGGACAGAAAACTTTAATTACACTAACTTCTCTTATGGACATTCAAAAGATTCATTTTACTAAAATGAATCACTAAACCTTAAGTTTTGGAAGTTTCCTCAACATTTTTTTTTCCATCATTCTGTATCCTTTTCTTACTTCCTGTGCCCTTTTCTCCATGTAGCTCACACATTTCTCCGTAGAATGATAAAGGAAGTAAGGAGTTGAGGGGGTGGTGAAGAGAGGAGGGGCTGCAGGAGCAGTAGGTAAGAACAGTTTTTCTTGTGAACCTTGAATATTTGTTATAAATTACAGCACATATCCCCGACCTTCTTCCCAAAAGATGTGCCGAGAAGCAGATCACTGCCTTAAAATAACACTATTTTTCTAAAGCACATAAATTTAGGAAGGTACATTGTCAATGTTAATGTCTATTAAAAAAATTCAAGGCAGCTTCCCACTCTCTCCCCCACAAGCTATTTCCTACTTTATATACGTATATACATGCGTGTGTATATGTAAGAGAAAGAGAGAAGGAGAGGGAGGGCAGAGAAAAGGAGGGGGAGAAAAGTGTATATGTGATATCAAAAAGGAAGGTGGGTAAAGAGAATAAAACATGTTATTAAGTAATATTGACATTATTTAAGCTTAATCCCGCTCACCAGCTTCTCCCTCCCATTCTGTTACTTTCTTTTTGATACAGTTTTGATCAATAACCCTGAGTATTTGGGAGGAAATATCCAGGTCCTTCCTTTGTTATTCTATGCACAAAATCTCTGCCATGAACATTTAAAAACTTGGAAGGCAAATTTTCTTTTTGCCAATTACTGGATTAATGGGTGGATTCACAAACTATTTCTAAAATTCCTAATATTTTTACATCCACGTCATATTAAAACTATTTTTGTACCCCTTAGCTCAATCTTGGCACTGCCCAAACTCCATTAGGGTATATAATTTAACCACCAGGCTATTGATACATATATCTGTTAAATGAAGAAATAACATTTGAATGGGAATCCTCCAAAACTTTACAAATCTTTTTGGTACTAGACGTGTTTGAACAGGCACTAAAGCACAAACAAGTCTTGGCCCTAACTCATGCAGAATGGGTTGGTTACGGATGTTCTCCTGCAAGCTATATCTTGCTGATTACAAGAACATTCATCTCCCAAACACATCATTTCACCTACTTTGCCCGAAGCAAAACAAAACGTACACATAGACACACAAATTGCAGAGCTTTTTTGCTTTATTTTTGTTTGTTTGTTTGTTTGTTAATGTTAATCCTTAAAGGAATTTATATGCTCAATCTACATCCTTACAGAGGAGAAGAACTGAACATCCAGTTTCCAAAAGGCCACTATCAGATGATTGCTTGGTTGGTTTTCCCACTGCAAAAGCTAATTATAACAGGGGAGTCTAATCTGCATCTTCATTTTTCCTACCTACAAAACCAACGCCTGGGCCAGCACTGACTCACAAAGCTGGAGACATTAGCTCATGGCAATGATTCAGTCGTGAGAATTCTGAAAGGGCTTCTCCTCTCACTGGTGCTTCAAGGGGAAATCAGTTCCCGGAAGGTATGGCTGACGACCTGGGCACAGATGTAAATGTGTCTGTGATAAAGTACTGTGAGAAATGGGCAATGCTATAGTGTGGCAGCAGCCACCCTAATGAGAAAATAACTGTCTTCATAGGAAAGCAGATAGCAGCAAAACAGCCAGTTGACATATCCCAGCTAGAAGACTCTTAAAGAGGGGCCTTTTCTCCCACAGCCAGCTATTTCAGTTAAGTCCAGGAGAAAGGTGCAAACTCTATTACATGGAATACTTTAGTTTCTCTCAGGGAGAGAGGAAAGGCAGAGGCTTAGAAGTTAGTAGGCTTTTTGTTTTTATTATCCAGTGTGAGAGGAAACATGGTAGGAAGTTTTGAAATAGGCTGGATAAGAATCATCTCATTCAGTCAGTACCCTCTGCATGGACTCCAGGTGAAGGGATGCAAATGTTAATTTTCCAAGACAGGAAACTTCAAGTCTTCCCTACTACCTCAATCTTCTGGCAACAGCAGCAGTTTGCATAAGGATAGTCTTTCTAGTTTACAAACCACTTTCACCTCATTATCTCATTTGATCCTCACAACAACCCTGGAGGGTAGGCATCATTATCCTCATTTGAAAGATGAGAAAACGGAGGCACCAGGGAGGTCAAGCAATTTGCCCAAGGTCTCACCTAAAGGCAAATGAACCTTTACTAACAGATCATTACTAATAAATCAGGCTCCTTCTCTGGCTCTCCTCCTCTTCCCTGACTTTTGCTCTAGCTCCTGGAGGCAGTGAATACAGTAACTGACTCTTGCCATCTCACCTTGGTCCTTTCCATATCAAGTGCACCCTGTCATTGAGTGAGTGTTCAGCCCCACCATCTTAAGTCTGCATTATTGTGGCAATTTCCAAACTGCTCTCCCTTATCCCAAAAACTTGCCTCCAATCAACCTCTACACACTATCAGAATAATCTGCTTCATATATAGATCTGAAAATAATAATCTCTGTGCCCAAAAAGCACTCAGTGTCAACAACACACAGCCTTTGGGATAATCGAGTTCAAAAGCCTTAACCTACACAGGCTGGCCCCATCCATCCTTTTGAGCCTTATCGTATGCAGTTTCCAATTCAGGACCTCGACTTCAGGCAGAAGGGTGGAGTCACTGAACGGGATTAGTACAGCAGGCTTGCCTCTTTGTTTTTACTTAGGCTTCCAGACTGCTTGTCTGGAAGGTCCACGCTCTTCCCCATTTAGCCAACAGCATGGTACAGAGTAGGTCAATGGCTGTCTGCCTCAATTTCCAGCCAGAAATGATTTCTGTTCTAGATTCCTGGTAATTTAAATTCAGAGGTCACTTGATTCATTCTCTTAACTAAAACTTGAGTCGAGAGTCTCACTTCTATTCTTACATCTCTAGTGGCTTGAGTGTACTACCACTGGGGGTAGTGCCTTCCAGCCCCAGAGAACCCTGACCATTTTTTACTTTGAGCTGGAATCTGCTTCCCTGTGACCTCCTTTCTTTTATGGTAATTCTGCTCTCTTTAACCATCCAAACAAGTCTAAAATATGGCCATTTTCAGGCAAGCTGGCAATAAAGAAGATGTACTGCACAACTGATTAACAGTATCAACATTTCATAACATGGGTTCTAGTTCTTCGGGGTTAAGGCTGTAAAAAGGAATATTCCCAGTGTTCTCTCTCAGGGTACTTTAATTTATCTCAAAGTTGTGCTTCTTAAACTGGGGTACTTGTACATCAGAAGTATACATGGGAGTAACTCAAAGCCACAAGATAACTATTGCTCATCTTCCAGGAACTTCAATTTTAAAGACTTTTTGTTTTAACAAGGGGGGAGAAATACTTATATTTAAACATATATTTACATTAAATCACAAAATTTTGCAGGGAAAAAAACACAAAAAATCCAGAAATTATATGCTTTCTTTGGGCCACTTCATATTATACCCTCAGGATGCCCAAAGGTGGTTGATCATTTTCCTCTGCTTCTAACTGGAGTAAAATTTTTTTGAAGTACTGTTCTAATATATCACTTTCACCACTTAGTGGGAAGCTAGGCAACAAAAGCTAGAGCAACTAGCGCAAGGATTCCCTACTATCATTCTCAGGGAATCTGTGAGCCAGGAAGGTTTAGTCTGAATTCTAATCCTAAATCTATGAACCACTCTAATAAAAATAACCTTTTGCCAGGCACTGTGCTAGTCACTTTACATTCATTATCTCTAATCCTACAATAACGCTGCTATCTAAAGGAGTATGCCTACGGTCACATAGACAGAAGTGGAATTCAACCCAGGTCTATCTAACTACAAATCCGGAATTATTTTCCCTTCACTACCCTTGCCTCCTTAGGCATTTTTGTTTGTCTTTTAGTAAAAGAGCCACGGTCACTGCTTTCAAGAAGAGGCAAGAATGTGCTAGATAGCTAAGCACTAAGATAGGTCACAATATTTGCAACTTTCGGTCTTGCAAAATAACTAAACAACAACAACAACAACAAAAACCAAACAAACAAAAAGAAAAAAAACCTGTAATCATCCCCTATATTTTTATAGGATTCTATGCTTGATATTACATCTTGCAATTTAGCAGTTGAAAAAACATTTTCATTTGAAATCAGGAACTTATGGAAAGGAGATCATTCCCTATTCTGCTTAAATGTTTCAACATACTGCATTTTCTCTTTCTCGAGTCTAAATTCCAATGTCAGACAAATTAAGAAAGCAATAAATTAGGAGCTAAACTATGCCCCACAACCATATGCCCAAGTGACAACTTCAAAACAAAATTTCAAACTATTTATAAAAATAAAATCTGTTAGATTAGGAATGCTTGTAAGGAAGCCTTAGAAGGATTTAACCTCTCACTGTTCTTATAGCCGTGTGGGCAGATCCCAGAGAAAACATGTCCATTCTAATTCTTCCCATTCTAATTTACTGTGTCCTGAAGCATCCTTCCCGTGTTAAGCACAGCTGACCCTCTACTGAGACCGGTGACAAAAGATGACAAAGTAGCTATAGTCATTTCTTTATATACATGGATACTCACTGGGATCAACACAGTCAGTAGAACCCTCAAAAGTAAACAGGAGGCACATCAAAATCAAATCGAAGCTCTGTAAAGTTAGGTTGTGTTTTGAATTAGTGGAAATTAAAGTTTAGATTCAAAAGATATAAAAGTTATTACAGAACTCTTCCACCAGGTAGAAGGAATATATAATTAAAAAAAAAAAAACAGGTTGACAAGAATATTTTGCTTCAATTGCATTATGGCACTAACTAAAGACACAAATATCTTGAATTATGCCCCTCACCTACTGAAATAAAACCGCCACTACTACACATGGAGAAAGGGCCTTGAAATTGTACAGCACATCTTTATTTCACTAAAATACAGGCTGGTATTTACTGAGAAGTTCTTTCCTGCAAATTTCAAAGCATTTTAGGAAAGCTGGTAGAATTACATGTTTACTACGTTCATTGAATAAGATCACTGAAAATACTGTTGAAGAAAATGGGCAGTCTTCAAAAAGGAACACAGCTTGCCAGGCAAAGGAATCTAAGACCGCACCCTTTGATTTCCATTTCCTTTCCTTTCCTTAAACAACTCAGTCAACATTTCTAAAAAGACATCTAAAGGAAATAAACTATACTCTGATATTTTGAAGCAAAAGCATCCAATTGACTACAGAATGCAGTAATCAAAAAAGTGATATGTTAGGTTGAATTTGAATATTCTATTTGAATTGATTTTGCTCTCTGCTTCAAATTAGAAGTCCAGCTCAGGAAAATACCATGTCAGAGCTACAAAAGTGTCTTAGGAAACAGTCAATTAACAATTTTAAAGTAAGCACATTATACTTTTGCAGAAGGATCTACTCACTATCTTCTAACACACAATTTCACATTCCCTCTCTCCTGTTCCTCCTGATTATCTTTTCCCACACACACTCCTGACCCCTAACAGCCTAAGATGATAATTATACTTAGGCATGGGGGATGGGGGGTGGGGGAGAGAAGATTCTATAAAACTTAACTGTTGCCAGTACAATGCTTATGCCAATTCATACCTATGACTACCATGTCGTGTAAGAAAAAGCATTATGACTGAAAACCATGGCATGCTGGCAAAATTTCAATTCTGAAATATGAATACATTGTATAAAGTTATACAGATGGCTATTTATTTACTTCTTGAGTAGAAAACTAGACAGGGAGAAGTCCACAGTTCCTTCTGGTTCTGCCACTGACTGAATTTACCTCCCTTTCCCTAGACTTTGAGTCCCCATATACGTCACTTGCCATATGGCTTTTACACCAAATAGATGCACAGATGAGCTAGTTTGTCAAATAAATGACAGTTCTCAGACATAAATTATAAATACTTAAAAATATGCTTTTGTTACATCTATATATGGAGTGTAGGCTGCAACTTCTGAAGATAGATAACAGAAAAACATAATCCACTACCAGTGAGTATTATGAAAGAACAATAGAAGCCTATATAAGTTATCTTGTGATAACTCTTGGAAGTTGACAATTTTAGTTATAAAGGACTTAATAAGAAAATACTAAAAATACTTATTTTCTTAATGACTCAAAGGGAATAAAGCTAGACTTAGGCATCTTAAGGTAGTGTGAATTTATATTTACTTGTTTAACTTCACTGCTTTTTACAAAACACATTCTAGGAATGAGGATAAGAAAAAGGGAAAGAAGTTACCTTCCTATGTGGGTTAACTCAAGAAGAGATTTTTAAATAATCACAAAGATACATATTTTTAAGCATCCATTGTGAAAGTGGAATTACAGAAAAGCTTATTCTAAATCACTATTATGAAAATACTTTCTATTTTATCTGTTGATCAATTAACTTCATCTAATTACCTACTATGCATCATTTTCCAAAAGCCTTACTCACTAAATCCATGGTTTGTACAGAAAAGTTGGAAGAATGCGTGTAGGTGGTTAATTTGAATAGAGAATGTTTAAAGTCAAGCAACAACCCTGGGTCTCCAAAAGGCAAAGGAACAAAATTCTCCCCATCAGTATTCAAAGCTCTTCTCATACCCAGCTGCCTTGGAGGACTTTTTATCCTATCCTCTCAAAACTGTTCTGCCCTGTGAGGGGTGAGGTAGGTGGAGGTGCTTAAACACATAAAAAGTAGAGTATCTAACTCAGCAAGGTCCAATTTTTAATTTTTTTCCTTATAAGCATAATCCTTAATAATATTTAAAAATTTGATTCAATTTCATACAATAAAGAATGGTGTATACTACAGAATTATTTTTGAATATCATCCCTAGGAAAAGGGATACATTTTCTAAGTATCCCTTCTGATTTCCCTAAAGAAAATTTTAAGAAATGTAGGCTTCTCAAATTATTTCCTATCAAACACATCAAAATTCAGGTATGTCAAAATACTAATTAAAATGTTTATTACAGCAGCCTATTGGTTTTAGATAAGCATAATTTATAAAAACAGCAGTATTAAAATTTTTAAAGTAAACTTAGCAGTACATATATGTCAAAACATATAAGATATTTAAGCAAATTTTATATGACTATGAGAGTCATTTTAATATTTAAATGATTACAGTGGTTGACAGGAGTAATAGCTTTGCTTTTATGACATACAGTTAATCATGTCTATGACTTATGTGATAGCAATTCCTTGTTCAGAAATATAATCCATAATTATAACATTCTTCTTATGGGAAAATGTTATATGCTTTTCCAAGATTACAAAGTAGTAAAAAAAAATAAAAAAAAAAAAGAGACAATTTACATTAACTCCAGGGCTCTGTATTCATTTAATATATGGATAGCTCAAATTAACACACAGGGTAGAAGGGAAAAATAAGCTCAGGGGGGAAGGGAGAGGGAGAGAATATCTTCCTAGCCCAAACTATAATTAACCTATTTCTTGTTATTCAACTATATTGGCATATTTATATTATATAAATATGTATTTTTTGCGTTTTTAAGGAAAAGACAGTAAATTTTAATTCTCATGACAGTAAAATTATCAAAATTAAAAAGTACTTTTACTGGTTCTGCTAAAATGATACCAATAAAACAATGAAGCTCTTAAAAAAAGTAACTGATTAATAGTTATAGGATCCAATTAAACATATTTTAAGAAGACGCTATCTAACATTAGAAAAATTACATATATATATTTACATTCCATAATTATGTCCAGGGATTTATATTTATATATTGTTTCATTCCATGCTTCCAGTAAATGGAAAACCTCAGAAACTGCCTGCCCAAATTTTAAGCAAGAATATGATGTGGTATTCACGCAGGTAAATGTAACAACAAAAATTCAGGATAAGATAATAACATATTGCATTTCTAGAGCTTCATCTCTCGGGCTCCCCAAACACTTCATAAACTTTAATTAAGCCTCACAGCAATCCTGCAAGGTGAATAATATCATACCCACTTAACAGATGGGCAGATTGAGAGCAACCTGCCACAGATCACACAGCTTGTCAGTACCCAGAAGTTGTCCATCTGAGTCCTACTTTAAGAACCACAGTCTTTGAAAGCCTGTCAGATCATTTCTCAAATTCAAATGTTAAGTTATCATTATTCTTCCTATTTAATACAGCTTGGAAACCACTGAAAGAAAAAGTCTTTTGAAATGGTGTCTTCATCTTATTCATTATATTTTTCACAAGACTTAGAGCAGATGATATTAAAGAGCACAAAAAGAAAACAAGAATAAAAACTTAATGAGTAACCCATAAAGAAGCTCCTGTTTTGTCAATGAACTTGAAAACACAGCATTAACTCTTCCTAAGAGAATTAGAAATTGAACACCCCATTCCTTAGACCTTTCTAATACATTAAAAGGTGGCAAGTTTTTTTGTTTTTTTTGTTTTTTTTTTTTCCAATTAGAAACCAGGAATCTTCATTATTAGATGCAAAGTTAAATGAGAGTATTCACTCTGTTTGGAAAGTTAGGATCACTCCCTAATTTACCTCACAATAAAATAGATCCAGGGTCTCTGGCTACTATCAAATTGGTTTTTAAATTTCTGCTGGAGGAGCTATGATAGGGTTGATGAGGTTTTGATCATTACAAAAACCAGGGAGATACTGCCACTAAGATCACTGTCTTTAGACCTCTGTGTGTCTAAACACAGGAACCCTCTGCTCTAAAAACCATTCCAGGTCTGCAAAACATCTGCAGGGCTTCAAGGGGTCTAGGCTTTTCCTTTCTGTTTTACAATACAGTTTTATTTATCTTGAACAATTGGAAGAGTCTGGGCAGAAAACCTATGGCATTTCAAGTCTCCTTTTGGTCACAGTGACCTGAACAGATCAGATCTGCTGATATAAAACCATGAGGTTTTATTTTATATGCAATTAGTTTTACTCATGACAGTTGATGGTTAAACACTTTTCATGAGAAAAATACATCTGCCCTTCTCTACCAAAGTTGGGTGGGAACTACTACACTTTGGAAATGGCTAATTTGGGGGGATAGAAACAGAAGAAGAAGAAGGTTCAAAGAGCAACAATCCCACTTATTATTCAGGGCTGATTATAAGTTAACATTCATTCTAAGTGATCTCGGTCAAGCTTAATGATATACTATGTATTTCTTGAATAATTAAAAATTCTTATGCCATTATTCTGTTTATAGCTCAATTTTCAGGGGATTTTTGTTCCAACACACTCTCTACATGCCAATTAAAAATAATCTGTCAGTTAATGAGTTGAGAAAATTGATTTGGAGTCCTTTAAATCTCCCTGCCCTTTTCTGATCATAGCTTTGGCCAATTTTAGAAATTTATTTACAGAGTTCCATAAATTCTCTAACAATATAAACAAAAACAAAAACTAATAAACCCTTCCTTTATGTCAAGTGGCAACACTGAATACCATTAATTTTTTATAAAGCAAAATTTTAAAGGAATAAAAATGTGAAAAGGTCATTTACTGCAAGAAAACAAAGGAGAAAAATCTACTTTAAAAATGCATTGCTTACCTTTAGCAAAAGATTAATCTACATGACTTTTGAGAGGGATAGAGAACTATTATTTCTAAATGAAATATATTCTTTCTCTTAGATGCTGATCTAACTTACAGTTATTTCATTTAAACTTTAAGTAACCTTCCCTTGTTACTGTTAATATATCGCACAGGACTGCATTCACCTGCCTACTGTTTTGTTTGGACTGTACTGCTTTACAACTTTTTTGAATTAGTAACATTATTTGTAGACATGGAGATATTACATGCAAATCCACATTACCAGCTGCTCTTAAAAAATTAATCTTTTAATACTCACCCTACTTTCCCACATGACAACAGGCTGGAGTTGCAAAGCGGGTGCCCCTGTAGACAAGGCTTATACACTTATCTTGCAGTCCCCATGCTCATCACTTCACTCATTTATGCTAACTCCCTGGCCTGTTTGCCATCTCTGCAGTAACCTGGTACTAGCCAAAGTGAAGTGTTAAATGAAAGGGGCTTTATGATCTGACTCCTGTTCTTGATGGAAATTCCCATTATGATTGATTCAAATGATCCTCTCCATATTATCCAAAATTCTTTTAATTAACCAGGAAAGCTAAGCTGTGATAGAGAAACAGACACTGAGTGGCTGGAAATACCTACAGAACCGAATTGATCAATGCTAACGATAAGCGAAGAAGAAAGAGGAGGAGGAGGAAGGACAGGAGGAGGTGGAGGAAGGAAGGGAAGAAAGGGGGAGGGGGAGGGGAAGGAAAAGAAGAAGAAAGAACAAAAGAAAAAGGAGCTTTTTGCTATTATGTGTTTTTATAGCAAAAAATAAATGCAAGCTTTAAAGCTTTATTTCTTTTGAATCACTAGTCAGTTCTGTTAACATCAGATGCAATGAATCAATATCAAGGTTTGCCTTTGAAATGGAAAATCTACAGTGCATTCAAAAAATCACACAGAATACTGTGGGTGGTTGATAAATATGAGATTAGGTGAAACTGGTTTATCCCAAATACATTCACCTAGAGTTGATCTAAACAAATCAGGACAAACATGCTAATTAAGTTATTCTGCCCTGGACTGCGGACAACACCTCTTCAGCATGCCTTAAATTGGAAAATTATTTTCAAACCCAGTACCTATAGTTAAGCAAGTAACCTGAACAATCACCAAGAATCTTCAAGTGTTTTTCTTTTTTATTTTTTTAAATCACATTTTTAGTCAAAGCTCTGTGAAATAAGAATTAGCCTGGATAACAAGCTAATGTTATCAATTTTATTATGTTCTTCTTCATGGGAGGGGCACAAAATGTCCCCCTGTATGTTCCTTGGGTAGTTCACAGAACAGTTATGGCAGGAAGTGAAAACAACCTTGTTATGGTTACCAGATTTACCACTGATAGGAGCCAAGTCTACTGACATCTCTCCTGTCTCACATTAACGAAACATAAAAGCTGCTCAATTATACGAGTAGATCAAGCCCCAGTTAAGTTCACCCTGGGGGGGGGGGCGGGGAGTGTCCTTCATGAAAGGAAGCTGATAAATCATATTCAGCCTTGAAAAGTTGGTCTGTACATCCTGTCCTTTTGATGGGCTATTCTCAAGAGTCTTGAGATTCCAGAGCTCCATGCAATGGGCTGGCTTGCATTAGATTTCTGCAGAGCTGGCAGCCTTATTCTGGCAGTCTTGTATTACAGGTAACCCGATGACAGGGAGGGTGGGCCACAGGCAGCATCTCAGGCAGCCCGCCCACAGAGCCAAGGGGAGAGAGCTTGCAACAGACTGATACGCTGGGATCAATGAAACTGGGGAACTGGCTGTTCCCCTTTCAAATGCCACTTTCCTAATCTCTGCACTTACTCAAGTCAAATTCTTCAAAGCCCTAAACCCAACATGAAACTGGCATGATTGGGAAAGGCAAAGGAAGAGCACCCTCCATAAATCATGAGTGGAGACAGAAGGGATCAAATTCATGGACAGTTACCAGTTGGGGTCAGAAATGCTTGGAACTATAACTGTCCACAGACAAAAAAAAATGTTGTTTAGTCTTTGTTAAGGGTCTACCGCAAATGGGGCATTGTAACGGATACTAGGTCAGGGTGCCTGCCCTACATGACCTTATAGGGAGAGAAACGCAATAGCAAAAGTGATCATACGTTGCAAGGGCAAGGCTATTAGCTCAGTCTGAGCACACAATGAAAAACCTAACCTGAGGATTCTCAAAGGGCATTGAGTGTTGGCACAGTGAGAATATTGTATGTTATGGGTTGCGAAAAAGCTCTCAGACTAACATAGTAATTTATAGTGGCAAAGTACTGGTGGGTGAAGCCAATGATGAAGGCAGACTGACCTATATTCACAAAGATGTTTCATCACTAGAGTCCAACACAAAGAAAACACTACCCCCAGAAGTGGTGTTGGTTACAGGTACTCTCAGTTCTCAAGCAGGTGCCATAGAAAGCTTATTTATTCTCAACAACTCCAAAAGCATTTGAAGTGTCAGTGTATGTGATTCTTTTTATTGGTCATATAGTATTTTGCTATATGGATATACCAACATTTATTTAACTAGTTCCCCACTGGTGAGTGTTTAGGTTGTTTCTAGTACCCCACCACTAAAAATTACTATGCCTACTTTTGAATTAGTGAGGTTCCCTGTTATCCCTTGTTTGTCATGGAGAATCTGGAAAGGCATCCCCATAACTGATGTGGCAGATTTAAAAATGAGAAATAAATACCCCAGGTCAAGAGGTCCTTAAATCTGGAAAGATCCCTTCCTTGTGTGGGCCAAGTAGAAACTGCATATACTAGGGCAAGCTTAGGAAAGCAGCACAGCCAACCAGCAGAAGTCTGCATTCAGGAGAGCCTCTTACCATCTCATGACATCTAGTCATATATTTGGGTAGTTGATAGTGTCACAGTCCCTTGGGGCTGCAGTATGCATGTCAATAGTCCCAAATCATTAATTAATTAATCAGTCATCTGAGAGAATATACCTTTTGTACAACTGAACCCTCAACAAAACTATAATAAATTAAACTCACAAAACAACAGGATTCAAACTCAAACGATAAATGACTAGCCAGGCACTGATAGGTGCTTTTACACATCACGTAATCCTCACCATAAAGAAAGAATGAACATTCCCATTTGCGGGTGAAGAAAGTGAGGTTCACACAGATTAAATTCATTTGGAAGGTAACCCATACTACCAATAAATTTCAGGGTTGAAATCTACACCTAAGTTTCTTGCTATCTCCAAACTACCATTCTTTCCGCCATCCCATGGCTGATGATTTCCAGCTATAATATTGACCAGCACTTCATTATTTTAAATGCTAGGCCTCTACAAGTAGTGTTGATTGTGGAACTATGAAGAAAATCAAACTTAATCCTAAATAGTTCAGTGTGTGTGTATGTATGTACACATGTGAAATATAGAATATGGAAAAATGTTATCACACTTCACTTTATTTCACTGAAGAAGTTTAAAATAAATACATTTTTATGGAACTGAGAACACAATCATATTCATAATTTGAAACATAGAAAAAAGCAAAGGAAAATGCATATATGCTTTAAATAAATAAATAATCTTTTGACAGCAATTCTGAGTAAAACCAGAAATTAAAAGGGAGAACTCAACACGAAAGGATGACAAGTGATAAAATGGTACTAAAAGATGTTTATTAAAGAATTTTAAAGAATTACCACAAGAATACGCAATGAGTGGCCTCTCCCTAATGACAGCTGCTTCTGCTGTTTCCAGTCTGTGGGAAGTTTTAAAATATAGTGTTTTAGTTTGAAAATCTGTTTTAAAATGCACAGATGCCTAAAAGATAGGTGCTATGTACTCTTGACATAAAAGAAGTTCTCCATCAGATGGACTTCAGATGTAAGAGCCCAGCTCCTTACTACACAGGCACTGCTATTGCATGTCATGCCTTCCACCAGTCAACAGGTGAGATGGTCTAGACAGGGTGTTGGAAAATGAACTGAGAGTGAGGGCAGCCTGAGTTCATCTTCCTTGGCTGGTTATTTACTTCTTGAAATTTCCTCGTTTATAAAATGGGATAACCACCTTGGCTATGAAGCTCAATTTTAAAAATGTAGGAGAAAATACTTTAAAATGTGAAGTCTATGTATAAATATGAGGATACACAATTTGGCTCAAAGTGTTAAATTCTGCTGTGTACAAGATGCAGGGGTCAGTAGCTAAGAACTTACATCTTTTTAGGTGATCTCAGCAGCTACTCGGACAAGGATTCAAGTGTCCCAGATTTAGAAGAAATGCAACTGGGCCTAAAAAATGCCTGGTTGTTAATAAGAAAGAACTTCAATAAAAATATAAATACCACACAATAGGTTAGTAAGATAGAATGGACATCTAATTCAACCACCTTCTCTGCAAATTCTACAAGGTAGACGATAGACAACTGAAGAGAAACAAAGAAAGGCAGAACAGCTTAGCCAATGCCACTGACTTAAAGGCAGAAAAAAAATGTGAATGGAACCCAAGTCCTTCTGAAACCTTTCTATGCTGACTCATTAATACTCTCATCTCACCTGGGGAAAACAAGGTAGGTTCCATCATCCTTATTGTACAGAGGCAGAGACTGAATTCTAGACAGAGGGAATAACCCGACTAAAGTCACTTGGATGAGAAAGACTGGAATCCACCTTTTCTGGTCCCCAAAATTCTCTTTTCCCATTAGCACATCCCCCATCCCTTTTTTCCAGTGTACTGATATTGCTGCTGTAAAATGTAATAAAAAATGTAAGGACATTTTACCAGTGTACTCCAAACCAAACATTTACCTTTTTTTAGCCTACCATTTACATAGTGATCACAACATTTATTTGTGAGATAATTTACTTCTCGAGAGATGAGGCTTTGAGTGGGCAATATTTAGGATTGTGCTGTGTTTGACAGAAAGAGACCTTAAGATTTCTACATGAGGGGTGTGGTAGGGGAGGGAGGAAGGAGGAAGGGTAATTTGATGTTATACTTACATCAACCCCCTCTCCATGGTTCTTAAAACCATTTAAAGGGAAATGATGAGTCATTCAGTGCTGGAATATACCCAACATCCCCTCAGTCATGCCTGCTCATAATATAGTGGAGCCCTGACAACATTTGCCAACCAAGAAATGGTTAGCCTTGAAGATCTGTGACTGTAAACATCAAATTGGTGACCACTGTTTTGAGACATATTTGTCATCTGTTTAGAAAGCAGTTATTCCAATGGGTTCTTCAGCTAAATATTACTTGGCTTAATCAACCAATATTTATGTAAGGTCTATGGATTCTAAGTTTACTCACCTGTAGTATCCATCTCTAGAATTATAAATATAAAAGAGACTAACAATTATGACACAATTGATAAATAACACATGGGGGCAAGATTAAGTTTTAACTAATAACTATACTTTATGATTGAAATATTAGCAATAAGAGAACTGCTTTACAAACAATGAAAAGAAAGCATTAAAATAAAACAAATATTTAAGCAATTTTGGAACATCTTGGTGTGAAAAGGTGGAAAAAGAAAGAAAGGACACAACCTGTTGGGGAGGGCAGAAGTCAGAAATAGGGCCAACTATAAAGAAGCCACTATAACTTTAGGAATGTCTCTTAATCTCCCTGTTCTTGAACTTTCCTCACTAATAACACAGGAATGATAAAACCTCTCCTACCTATTTCACAGAAGAGTGAGGTCAAAATGATGGAAAAGATGTGAAATTATATAGGAATATAATAAGTGATACGAATGAAGATTATTTTTAAAACTGTGTACAACTAGATTAAAGCCTCTAATGAACTAGATAAAATACTATATACAACACAAACACCAAAATGCTTTCCAAAGACTTATTTGTCTAAGGGGGGAAACTGTTAAATCAAATTCTAAAGCTACTTTTCAACAAGATGAGGATATGTGGAAACACTTCTATAATCCATACAAACTTTAAATTGTTTGACGAGTGCACGCCACTTTGGTCTCGGCCTTTCCTGAACAAACTGTTATATCCAGTCTTAGAGATTTCATGCCATAAAGCCTTGCAAAATACTTTGAAATAGAGCAAACATTCTCATATCTTTTTGAGTTTCTGAATACATTTTCATGCTTTCTTAGAAGTTATATACATGGAAAAAAATTTCCCCCCAACACTTTAAACCAGAGTCTCTTTGGACTAGTTCTGGTCCCTGGTTCTCAGTGAAACTATCCATCTATCTATCTATCTATCTATCTATCTATCTATCTAATCTATTCTGTCTATCTAATCTATCTATTTACCTATGTATCAGTGTTAAAAATTCTAAGACAAATTGTGCTTGTGCGGTGGAAAGAAAATGTTCACCCTTAAATTCAGAGTCTCTAGGCTTCGAGGAGGACTTGGGGGTGGTAGGAGGCAATCCTTGTACTTGGGGGTAGTAATTAAAGGCATATTTGCACGCCCGGTGCCCTTACCGTCCAGGTAGCCGACTTAGCGGTGCTTGACTGCTGGAAGGACACGTCGAAGCTGTGTGGACCCGGGTAGTCGGTGTTGGAGGGGATGGCGGGCGACGGCGACAGGGCGTCGAAGGTAGAGCTGGGTTGCGCGTAGGGTGAGGGCGCAGTGACGCTGTTCTGCGCGTGGTCTGTGTTGTAGGGGCTGGTGGACGAGGAGCCGTTCTGAATCTGCTGGTCCATGCTGTTCAGGAGCCCCAGGTTTGTGTACTGTGGCTGCAGGACACCCAGAAACTTGACGTTAGCCATTTAAGCCACAGATAATTGCTCCAGAAAAGGGAATCATTTGGTACACGTTTTGCAGAAACTGAATTTAGGTCTGTAATACTTCAGAACAGAGGTAAAATAGCCAATATGTGATACACAAGTAGAAACCCCAAGAGAAGACTGAGTCGTGCGTGTGTGTGTGTGTGTGTGTGTGTGTGTGTGCGCGTGATAATGACCTACCTTCACAGATCACACTGCTGTTTCATGAAGGCTTGGAGACTATGGTCTCCTTAAAAACATTTTAAAGTAGGATATATATCTTATACCAGACAAAAAGTGTCCAGTCTTCAGTAGCTGCTCAGGAATTCTATTTTTTTTCCCTTTTTCCCTTTTCCTGCCATTGTATTTAGAATGAGAAAGATCACTGGGTAGACATGTTCTAGAGAAGATTTAAGCATCAAATTGTGGTATATGGAGCACAAAGAGATGGCCTCCAAATTCTCTTTTAGCGCAGTAATTCTAAATCCTGTCCCAGGTGCCAGTCCCCCAAGGGACTAGTTTCATAAAGACTGGAGAGCAGGGGTAGCAGGGTGAGAGAGAGAGAAAAAAGTAACATGTTAGTATATCATCCAAATATGGTCTAAATTTTTTATCTATTCCTTCATTTTCTTTGTGGCAGCTTATTCTTTTCTGGAGTAATTTGTATGAGTAAGAGGAAGAACATGTAGATATGAATAAAATTCTATACTTAATTCAGAATCACATTGGCTCACAGAGCTCCTTCTGCCAGACGCTTTTTGAGTCTTGTGTGAATGGACCTGAGCACAGGGTATGTGCTCAATAAAATGTTTACGGAACTAACGAATGATTTATCTTATTTAATCTAGAGCAAGGGATTTGTCCAAGCACTGGCTAATAAGGAAAGAGTGGGGATTTTTTTTTGTTTTTTTTTTTTTAATTCAATTTTATTGATATATATTCACATACCATACAATCATCCAAAGTGTACACAATCAGTTGTTCACAGTACCATCATATAGTTGTGCATTCATCACCCCAATCTATTTTTTGAACATTTTCCTTGTACCAGAAAAAGTGAAAATAGGAATAAAAAATAAAAGTAAAGAAGAGCACCCAAAACACCACCCCTCCCACCCTATTTTTCATTTAGTTTTTTGTCCCCTTTTTCTACTCATCCATCCATACATTGAGCAAAGGGAGTGCAATCCACAAGGCTCTCACAATCACACTGTTGCCTCTTACAAGCCACATTGCTACACAATCATCTTAGAGTCAAGGCTACCGTGCTGCAGCTTGACAGCTGGCCCACCTAGAGAGAGAGGGTCACATCCGAGCAACAAAGAGGTACTCAGGGGGAGATGGTCAGGCACAATTATAATCAGGTTTAGCCTCTCCCTTGCAGTGATGAGCTTCAAGGGCAAGTCCGGTGATAGAGGGCTCGGCACATCAAACAGCCAATCAATGTTTGTGAGAACATCAGCAACAATCCAGGTGAGGAAGCCCAACACCTCTGCATTTTCCCCCAGCTCCTCAGAGAGGCCCTGGATATATATTTCCATTCTCTGTCCAAATCACTCTGGGATGCGTCGCTGTTTCACACTAACCTATGCAAACCTACCAGGTCTCACCTCCTATCAAAAGTTCTACGTAATTTTGGTATTTGAATGAACTGTGTGAGTTAAACTGTTTAGGAAACATAGATCTTGCACCAACTAAACATAAGAGTGGGGATTTTGAAACCAAATTTTTCAGTCCCAAGTCCAGGCCTCTATCTACTCCATCACAATTGTTAACCTGATCAGAAGAATCAGTCTAGTCATTCCAAAACCCAAGTCAAATTATACATATTTCCAGAAGGGGTGACCATGCTTTGGTTCAGGTTTCTTTCTGTGAAAACTTTTAGGCACATGGAAATCTTATTTCTTCAAGTTAACTAAGGGGGAAAAAAAAATCAAACACAAGAAGAGGAAGGCAGCCCTATTGGTACATATTTTATAAAGAAAATGAGTAGCCTTAGCTCTTCAATAGAAATATAACTCTGAGAATCCCAGACTAAGTAAAACTACAGAGAACGAAAAAAGAGGGGCTCAAGAAAAATTTAAATTTAATAAATGTTTAAATTGTATTATTTCACATGAGCAGAAAAACGGACTCTGCCATTCCATTCAGTCCAGTAACAATTTGTCTAACATTACCAGCCGCCTGCCCATTCCATTACATTCATACATTCGCATTCCACTGCCGAATTTCATGTCCCCATTTGCTCTTCAAATAACTATTAATCTCATTACACTTATCCCCATGCTGACAAGAACAGTTGTTTGACTCGCCTTCTCTCCCCACTGACTTCTACAAATCCTATTCCTCTCCTATCCTCCATTTCCAGCTTCCTCTCCTGACAGGTGCTGCAAAACTTCAGGTGAGACAACAAGAGGAGGGAAAAAATAAAACCTGAGGCCTGTACAAATGTGTCCGCACCGCCGGCTGAACTAAAGCTCTTAGGTATCCAAGCCTGGGGCAACAGCCTGGGAAGGGGATTGAAAAGATATTATTTGTGTTCAAGTTAAGGGTCAGTATACAAAGCACTCATGAACGTCCTGTAGGAATCAGATAATGCTCCCAGAGGCACGTGCTTCCCTACAGCAGTACAATTAGGGAGGCAGCCCTCCCTGATGAAAAGGCACAGAAACTCTCTGAGCACCTTCTCGCAGGCAGTAATGCCTGTTGGGCCACCCCCTTCCTCTTCCTTCTAGCTACACAGAATGGAATTTCAGCTTATCGTGGGCTTGGATGGGAGAACAAAGAAACATGGACCCTTAAAATTTCTTTTTTCAATATATGTAAAGAGAAAAGTTTTGGAACCCAGCTTTAAAAGTCATTGAGAAAGCACTCATTGCTTCTCCAAGGGCTTAAAAGAAACAGAAACTCCATTTACCTTTTAGTCACAAAGGAGACCCCTAGATTAGCTGTAAGATGGAGCAAAATGAGTGACACCAAAGAAACAGAAACTCTATGACAAAAGTCATTAATATCACTGTGGATGCTTGATGGGTGTAGTTTTAAATGTTATAAGTTTTAATTCCATGTAGTTCCAAGTTAAATATTCTACTTAAAACCGGAATTTGCTCCCAATGCTAATGCCTCCATTTATACACCGTAAAACTAGAGTTCTCAGGATTGGGCAAGCTTGCTATCCAAGATAAAAATGGGAAAACTTATTTCTACTAAAATTCTTCCAAAATTATGCTTTAAAGAAACATAAGTGAAGAAATATATATATACTTAATTATCCCTAAAAAAAAAATAAAGGCAAAAAACCAAACACTACTAATTTTGAATTAGTTCACCTAAAATGAATACAGACAACAAACTGACCATGGTAAGAGATGTATGCTTGGATATCTACTTGAATACTTTTCATAAAAACTTTATTAAAAATTAATGTCATAAATTTGCCATAGGAAACAATACTTTGGAAGTTAATTTTTAAAATAATTAGTAAAAAACAAAGTTCTTAGCTGTCTTATTTCTTTGATTTGAAGAGAGATCGTATGTGTTGACACAGTAAAATTGGAGGCTGAGGTGCAGACCAACACAGCCAAGAACATATATTACCCAGGCAGAATCAGCTACATAAATTACAGGGCCCTGTGCAAAAATGAAAATTCTCGCCCTTTGTTCATAAATTGTTAAGAATTTCAAACGATGACAACAGAGCATTAAACCCAGCATGGGGCCCTTCTGAACACGGAGCTCTGTGCAACTGCACAGATTGCACACCCACCCGTGAAGGCAGCCTCATGCCCAGGTCCATGTAAATAATAGCTAACTCCTATTTCCCACAAAAGTGAAGCTGGTGGGGTAAGAGTAGCAGTGCCTATGCACTGTCTTTACAGGTTAGCAATTCCATAAACGCAGATGGGAAAATTTTAAGTGTTATGCTGAGATGCTAATGCAATACTTTGTTTACAATGACAGGAAAGATTCTCAGAAATTAGAACATGACACTTTGGTATTCACCAGAAAAACTGCCTCAGAAGAACTTTTGATCCAAAAAAGCTCTATGTGACCTCAAATGTTCCATGTGTTTTCTTATGTATCAAAAGTTCCTAGAATATTTAAAATGAAGTAGGAAGTTAAGTCTCCCTCTCTAATCACAAGGTATCTTGATCTCAGAAGAATCTTAACATACCCTGCTGATTGGTACTCAAATGTTTGCAGAAGTAATGAATGAGTGAAAAAAGCTATATATCACATTCTTTCCACAATACATAAAAAAACAAACAAACATAAACACAGTTTGTTTGATATCTACCATGAACCTGATAAAGTAAAACAATTGATTTCCTATGAATTCGAACAGATGCTTCATTTCTTATAGAATAACTTTGATATAGAAGACTTACTACCTAGACACTGGAAAATTACCAGCGTCTATGGCTGGAATTTATTCAGGTTCATCATAGACTGGCTGATCCGACCATAGTAAAGATGATGTGCGCTTTGGTCACAGAGGCTTAACATAGTCCAGGCAATCACAGAACACCCTTGGGGTATTCTGAAACACAGAATTGACATAATATGAGTAGGGATACCCAGAGGCTGAATCTTGAACTATTTGCTTTCACCATTAGGAAAGAACAAATGAACAGTACCAATTCCCAAGTATAGGAAAAAATATTTTGTTTTTTTGTTTTCTGCTCCTGTAAGTCCTTTCAGCATTCTCATAGCCATCTATAGATTGATTTATTTCTCTACTTCGGTTTGGATGCTTATAGTAACAGCAATAGAGTGGACTAGATTTTTCCTTACTGATTACTACTTTAAAAGTGGCCTATGAACACTATCCCTGCAGTTTCATTTTATTTTTCCTTCCTGAGTGACATTCTTGAAATTATTTTAGGCTATTAATATATTATTGGCCTGAATTTTCTTCACATTAGCCCAGCAATAAATATTGGTATATACTGCTGTGAACAACGCTCAATATTGAATAACTGGATTTATATTTATTAAAGTTGAAGATATAATTACTTTCCTATAAAAGAATTCAACATCAAAAAGGGATTCCAGTCAAGCCTTTTGACCATTGCAATGAAAACAGGGTTGAATACATATTGACTTAAGTACAGTCTATTTCCTCCAATTTTTTTGTAAAGAGAAATTTTGTACTCTTTCCCAAATATTACTATCTCTAATAGCTAATTTATGGCCATATTGCAATAATAGTCAACAATACATAGCAAGAACTTTATAAAAATGGGAATAAGGGCCAAACCAGTGGTAAGAGAGGTTACCATTGGGATATATAATCATAACTTATCTCAGTTCAAAGGAACTCTTGTCAGAGGAAACAATTTGCCCAAATTTCATTTGAAAGAAAATATATTTATAATCCTCAACCAATTGTTAGATGAGGGTAGGAGACTGAACATTTTTATCACTCCTTACATTTCTGAATGGACCCTGAACTTAGACTTGGTGACATGGGGTCTAAACCCCAAGGCAGCCACAAACGTGTCATATATCTCTGGACAAGATATGTGAACAACTTAGAACTTAGTTTCCTATAAGTAAAATGTATTAAATGTAGAGGTTGAATCTGCTAATCAAGTACAAAGGGTGCTCCAGTTCTACCTTTCTGTTAGGTATTGTCATCCTCATCTGTGAAGCTATTTTAAATTAATGCCATGAAACCACTTAAAAAATGAGATATCTGTTTTTTCTTTATAGAGATTTGCTAGGTTAAACTTGGAAATCTAAAATGTTTCAGGCAGCATATTTAGTTTCCTCAGCTGATATAACCCTTCACCTAAGGCTTCATGGAGGAACTTTTGTGAACATTCTAAAGCCCCTCCTGGGAAAAGAAAACAGTTTTCTTCATGACCCTAGCTTTTCAAAGCATTCATTAGATTATACTCTAACATAGAGTACTACATTTTCATCCCTAAAAATCTGCAGGGTAGAAACTTTTCAACAAGGACCGCCTAAGGGAAAAATACTTGTCATTTTTTAGTCTTTTACCACCTGCCTTACCTCAAAGAATGGTTTGTTTATGCTAGAATTAACACAATTGACTTAAAGTGCTTCATTTGAGGTCAAGAAGATATTCGAATTATACTGCCAAGTTAAAGGACTGTCTTTCCTACTTAAGAATTTATTTAGCATCACATTTTTCTTAAAAATAGTTTTTGTTAGGTGAGAAATATTTCACCTCTTTTGTCTTTTAAAATGGTCCTAAAAAGTGAATGTTTGGCAATAAAATATAGCCACTCTGCATAATGAACAAAATGTCTTTAAGAAGACACATAACTAGAAAGACAGTAGGCAGAGAGATTACTAGAATGTTTTATGTTCTGACACAAAGTGCCAAGAGTCCTTTGAGGGACCAGATTCCCTAACGTAGGAGAAAGATGCCTAAAAAGCCACATCCAGCGCCAGACAACAGCAGGTGTGACTAATAAATACAAAGCTGGCTAATCAGGCGCGCAACAATGTCAACAATTATTAGACATAGCATTTGAAAAGCCAGGACGTTTGTAATGTATTGAAGTTAAAACTAGATCCAAATATAGCTAAATTAAAATGTGTAGAGCTCACCTATGGAAAAATAAACTTTAAATGCTAGGATTTTAGTGAGTTCTTCCTTCTAGTAATTATGAAATGTGAACAATATAAAAATTGTGAAGCATCTCAATTCTGAACAAAACTGGCATTACATGCTAAGGAAGCATTAGGCTTAGCAGAAAGCAGAAAGGTATCATTTTAATATTCAATAATTCTTGATGCAAATATTAGAGAAAATGTCAGAGTTTGAAACTGTTCAAAGTGAACCAAGAGTTATTTATTATTTTTAAAGTTGGAAGAAAAATAAGTTTGAAGACATTTTCAATCTATAACAATTATGTGTTAATAGCTCTATTTAGCAGACTAATGGTAATGTGAAGTGAAGAAAGTATGCAGTTAATAATAAAAATCTTCAGTGAAGGCTAGGCCATCTAAATGGAAAACATTTTTTGATGATATTAGAAGCTCAGCAGTAATGTGGCATAGATTTTTACAATAGGTTTAAAATACTTAAAAATAATTTTGATAGTATATCTGTCTGGTCCATATCAGAAATTGTGACTTAAAACCATGGAATAATTAAATGTGATTAACATTTTATCACAGGAGATAACTTTGCTCACCATGACATGAAACTGAAGATGTATTGATTTCAGAAAAACAGAAACGACTGTCAAACATAAAATATAATCTGAAATATATTTAGCATTCATATTCAATATTTTATACAAAAATAATACTAATTATTTCTACAACTACTAATATCAACAGTCATTACGAGTCCTTATTATGTGCCATATAGTGTCCAAGGGCCTTACATGTGTTTACTCAGTTAATCCTCATGAGTTAGATGGCATATGTTATAGATTATGAACCTGAAGCTCTGCAAAATTAAGTAACTTGCCCAAGTTGTAAGAGACAGAGTCCAAATGTGAAACCAGTAAATCTGGCTCTAGAACCCGCTTTCTTAATCCTTAATTTGTCCTGTAGCCTTCATTCTGGCTCACACATAAATAGGAGCCACAAGAATTTCTGACAGAAAATTTTATCTGAAAGTCACACTCAAGGATTCGCCTTCTATATATAACGAAAATGTTTTCTACTCATCAAAGACAGGATATAAAAGTTTAATCATTAATAAAATGGGTATGACTGCAAAGAAGATTTAGAGACCCTTCTCCTTGGAGCTACCACCTGCATCTCATGCAAATCAGATTTTGTCACTCACAAACTTGAATTCCCTGACCGACTTCCTTGTCTCTTTGAGTGAAGGCCCCAAATCTTTAAAATGGCCTAGGAGGCATTGTTTGGAACTCACCTCTTCACTCACTGGAGAACAATCACATGGACCTTCCTTCACTTTTTCAAAGGTGAACTTTTTCAGTTCTCAAATCCTTTGCACAAGCAGGTCATCCTACCTGGAAAATTCACACCACACCATATTCCCTGGCTATTTCCCAACTCATTGTACACAGCTTTTAGCTTAAATGTCACCTCTGAGGAAAGCTTTCTTTGTCGGCCCAAAGCACTCCAACTTTCCCTGTTTATCATGTAATCATAATTGAAATTAATTATCTGCATAAATATTTTTTAATGTTGGTCTTCTCTGCTGGATTATAAATTTATGAGAGATTACATCTGGTTCATTTATAGCTGATTTCCCAGTACTATGTCTGAGACATAGTAGATGCCCAGCAAGTATTTATTAAAAGAATAAATGCAAAGTGCTTCTAAATAAAAATAATTTTTGGAAAGTATCTATTTTATTCTAATAATACTAAGTACTGATTTTCATCCAGAAGCAAGTCTATTTCCAAATTGTTTTCATCTCTTCACATATTACCGCCAGGTGAATGTTAGAGTGCATCTCCAAATAATCTCTATGACCTTTACTTTGTGTTTTGCTTTGTTTTGGTAAGTGGGAATTGTGCTTTCAGCATCAACTTTTATGGGAACGAGTAGCAGAATAGTTAATCTGTCATTCACAAGGCAATGAGTAATACTTGGTAGTTCACACCTAGCTGGGAAGTTTATTAATGAGCTTCTACTTCCTTAAAGCCAACACATACCCACTTTTGTGCCAAGGCAGTGTTTTTTTTTTACCTGATGGTCTGTCTAGATGTTGTTTCTAATGCATGTAGGCCAGCAAAAAGAATCTAAGTCCTCACGTTCACATAATTATTCATGTCCTACTGATGGAGCAGTGTCTAAAACAAAGGTTGCTTTTGAAAGAAACCACCAAGAATCATTCAAAGTTCAGAATAAGATGTAGTTTCTGGTAGATAAGCCACCAAATTGGTCCCTACCTCACTAATTTTCATGATTTTTCTGCCCAGTTAGCCAAAATTCAGTTTAGAATAATGTCAGAATTAATGGCTTACAGACATATATTTTGAGGAACTGAGATTGCAGTTTATCAGAGCACCCATTTCTTGCAAATGGTATGAATTCCTGACTTCATTTTCCAGAACTCTTAACAAACACTCAGAGGTTGAAGCTCAACCTTTATTGCAAATGGAAAACTGAAGAATAAAACAGGGATATACTACTCAGTCTTACTCTTGCGTCTCTATGTATATGTGTGTGTATATATATATACATATCTCCAAATGAGGAACAATTTCCAGTTTGCTTTTCCCTGTCAAGTTCTTAGCTACATTTTCAATACATTTGAGACAAAGTTTTCTAGTGATTTACTATGTGTTATAATTCAACATGGATACTTATTTAATGTTGGAGTACTCCTTTAAACTGTCACTTTTAATTGCAAAACAAAGCTGAAATTTCCAGCAATGTGAGAGACATGGCTTACTTTGAAAAGGCACTCATCTATTCATTTCATTCTATTTACCCCATTATAAGAGCAACAATCCATCAATCAGTTTAATAATTACAACAGCTCATTAGTGTCTTATTTGAGCAGAAAAAAAGCTGGGTACACCATATTTGAGAGCAAAATGATTTAAAGATGCCTCAGACATCCTTTAGTAATAACACTATAGAAAATAAATGGGAAAGTGTTTGCAAATCATGAAGCTTATTCACCCAGAACAAACCACCCACATATCTAGTGATGATCGAGAGGCACGCAGGGGACAAACTGAATCAAGTGAACAATGTTGAAGCAAGTAAACACTTAAAAAAAAAAAAAAAAAAAAAGAAAAAAGACTGCAAAGCAAGTTAAAAATCTAATCCACTAAGTTTTTAAAAATTCAAACACATTCTCAGTCCTCCTGGATAATCAATTATGTGCATGCACTTTACACTATTTACCTGTTAGAGTACAATTCATTCCAAACTCATGAAACTGCCTTATCTTTAAAAAAACTTGCTCACCACTTGAAGTATAATGGAAATAATTACCTAGGCTTATTACCACAAAAAAAAAAGAAAGAAATTTGCAATATATCAAGGAAAAGCATATATAATTCTGCTATCTGCAGGAAATACAGGCGGACAAGGCTTATGAGCATGAGAGTTTTGCTTTCTGCACATTTTGTTTACAAACAGCCTTTCTGAAACCATCCAGCTTTTCAGTAAATATGCACACCCTATATCTTTCTGAAGATACCCCTTCAAGCAACATTTACATTTAGAGGACTTGATTCAGTGGCCCTGTAGAGGATGCAGAGATAAATACAGCACATCTTCCTTCTATGAGCCTTCACTCTAAAAACAGGAGAAGGTACCCTGCAAGGAGGGAGGGACAGAGAAATAAAAAGAATTCAGAGGTAGGAGAAGTTATTCTGAATGGAGAGATGTGGGAATCATTCAAGAAAAAAGTTGTCCGGTGGTGCTTTAAAGAATGGAAAGGATTTTCCCTGGGGATAAATTTGCCTGGGGAGGTGATGGGGTAGGGGATGGGAGAAGGGAGCAGAGGGTAGAGGGAGAGAGTAGAAAGGAGAAGGGAGAAAGAGAGACAATTCACTTTTCTGATTTTCAGTCCTCCAAGCACTTTGAGATTGTCTGTTGAAATAATTTCCCAGCCTAAATCCTACAGGGAACTTTCTAACTCACCCAGTGTTATCATTTCTCTCTATTAGACTTCCTAGAGTCCTTAACATGGGTCTGGTGACAAAGTCTCACATGGTCTATTTAAAAGTAATCAAGCCATTCCCAAAACATCTGATTGCTGCCCTTAGAGAGGGTAATGGTTTTGCTTTAATTCTGATTCCATCAATAGAGTGACACTAATCCAGACTGATTTGAGTAAAAGGGCATATTCCCCATTGTCTCTGTGATCTGAGGAAAGAATAAACTTGAGAAAGATCACTGCCTGGATTGGAAAAGGAACCCTTTGGGTATTTTTGGTGCAAGCTAAAAGGAAAAAAGAAAATGCCTCTACAGAGCTCTTTCCAAGGCAAGCTCACTTTGGGGGTGGTAATTCTCATAGGGGTATTATACTAAACTGCACCTATTAATGGCTTTAGCACCAATAAGAAAGTAGAACTCTTTCTTTTGTAGTGTTTCCAGAATAGCTGATGAGAGTCTTTCATAAATTTCCGCCTTTGGCAACACACCACAGCTTGACTCAAAATTCCCTCCTTCAGCTTTTTATAAGGAAATTTTTTTTTTTTTTTTTTTGGCCATTCAAGAAGCACAGACAAAATGCAAGTCAGATTACAAATTCTGCATGAGATATCAATTTAAACTCTACACACATCCACTAACATTACATAAATGTTTTGTTCTTGTCAGTTATTCCCGCACCTAGAACCAACATGTCCTTTATCTTAACACCAGTTACTGAATTTTAAATTGACAGGTGAACATTATCGGGTGAAACAATCTGAGCTAGAATTTACAAGAAGTCCAATTTCACTTTGTCCTTGGAAACAAAACTTAAACAATTGCTTTTAAGAAAAAAAAAAAAAAACATGTAAACAGTGAGTCGTTATCAAATGTTAAGCAAAATTTAAAATATATAATTTCCAAGATTTTGTGTGTGCGTGTGGAAAGGAAATGAATGCTTTCCCAACAGTGTAGATGTACTAGGCGATCAGACCAAATAAGTAAATAAATTTTGGGAAGTATGAACTACTATTTCTGAAAGGACTTTACAGACACTTGATTTAACTAATGACTTCTTCAAAGGAGGTTGTATAGCAATGTGGTACTCTGTGGAACTTCACTGTTTCTCCTGATATCTGCACCAAGTTAAAAGCAGGGCAATTATATGCTAATACTGGATGTCTCAAAAATCCACTTCCTGCAAGTGGAGGGTTGGATTGGTAAGGAAGAGAAGACAATGAGATACAAGCTTGTATGTCCATTCAATTCTGAGTGTTCCCTCCTACCCTCTCCCTTAGCCTTTACATCAAATCACTGAGCTTCCTCCCCAACAGCCCACCCTGCCTGCCCCACTACAATCTCTTGAATTGCCTGCATCTTCTTTCTTGGTGAAACAGAAGTGAGGAAACAGGTTGTGGAAGGAGGGGATATTCATTCGGGTAAAGATAGGTCTTCCCCAACATTTCTCTTCAAATCTTAATGCAAATGTGTATCCTTGCCCCCAAATGAAATTTACATATATTATGGCAAAGATTTGTGTGTATGATACCAAGACCTCAATTTTCTTGTTCTTTTTTGTTTGTTTTGAGGATGGGGATTGTTTGCTTTCAGAAAGGGGACATTCCTGTTTCCTTCTGCTGTATTATTTCCTCATTGGGAGTCTCATCTTGAACACGTCATACTTGCTGTATTCTCTCACACATTTAGCTTCAGGATTAATCTTCTTATTTAGAGCAGTGATCAGAGGAAAAAGTTTTCTTGTCCTGATTCTAAGATGACTATTTGACAAAATTAATTCCTAATCAGTGAGAGAATCAGTCTGACTTTTGTTCCTCACTTTGAATATTTTAAAATGTAATTATCAAGGCTCTATACTGGGTAAGATAGCACAACCATATCTGCAGAAGTCTTAGAGAATGGAAACAGGGTGCCCATGCAGTCATCTGAGCTAATTATTCTCCTTCCCTGCATTTGCCACTTATCACCCTCAGAGCATGTGGTCAAAATTTTGAGTATCACATTTTGAACACCACCCAAGCTTTCTAAATGCACAGGGGTTCTAGCTCTTTATGAGTTAAAAGGCTCCCCAAAGCCATCTTTTGTTGTTTCTACAAAAGCTTTCCATTTTGAAGTAAGTGTTAAGTAGAGATCAAGGTTTAAATCAATATATTCTCTTTTTCAAATCAGTATGCTGTCCCCCTTCGTCTGATCCTGTGCAATTCTTCCTTGATTTTTTTTTTCTTGGTTTTTCTCCCCTTTACCCAGAAGGACCACCCGCTCTTCTTCCTTGCAGAATTCTGGTCCTAAAACCATGGGAAATATTACCTTCCCCATGAAGATTTTGAGCTCCATTTCACTGTCTTTGAGACAGTGTCCCTTACAACAATTCTTTCCCTTAGGTGTCACTGATAACATTCTATTTTATACTACAGTCCTTTGTGAACACCCTGTGTACTTCCTAGGACTCTGAATTCCCAGAGGCCAATGTCTACAACGTTCATTCCTGATTTCCTCACAGTGCCTAGTACAGTGGCTATTCTGAATTAGCTCTCAGTGAGTGTTGGGCTTTATGGAAACACTTCTTTTAGTGAGGGAAATAGTCCATCTAGTTTGCAGTCTGGGCATCAGAACTACTGTATCTAGTGTATACCCAAATTTATATTGCTTTTTCATGTGGGGTGGGGGATAGGGGAAGAGAATGAAATAAAGAGTTGATTCTTTACCTATAGAGTGATCATATAATTTATATTTTAAATTGAGACACTTTTGGAAAGTAAAAGGGGGAGCTATTAATAATTATGCTAGAAATAGCAGGCATAAATAAGGACCATCCAAACAGACCAAGACTAGTAGCCACCAACTTATCTATAGCCACAGCCATTAATGAGAGCTACAGGCTGAGAATACCTGAGTCGTATGAGACTTCAGAAACAATCTAACCCTACCCCCTCCAAATCATCCCAGAGAAGTGATGGATATTCCTGCAAAACAGGCAGCCAATATAGGATGCAGACAAATGCATTTTCATGCTTACAGTTTTGAGGAAAGCCAATCGTCTTCTCCAAGTGCTTCCTAGCATAACTCCAAATCCACCATCACTCTTTTCAAAACCCTTTTATGGCTTGCCATTGTCCCTATTTTAAATACACTTCTTACTCAATGCTGTGACCCTCCATGAGCAACTCTATTTCATTTTTCTAACTTTATACCCTAATTCTCTCATATTTGTAATTTCTTATAAACTATTTGACATTTCTGAGTACACCAGCAACTGTCCCATCTCTATGCCTTTGCTGATGCTTCATGTGAAATTCTCCTTCCCTCTTGTATTTCTAGGATTTAGAAAAGTCTACTTGTTCTTGCAAGTGCAGCTATATCCTACATAAACATGTAGACTTCCTTGATTCTTGTACTTCTGGATCACTTTCTCGTTTACCCCTTGTTATTGTGCTTACACTTTTCATATATACCAGGCCTGCCCTGAATTATATGTATACATGCTTTATTCCCCCTATGAACTGTAAACTTCTTGGGTGCAAGAACTCTTTCTTACTCACATTATAGCCTATGCATCCATGTACCATGCTATATACAACTGATATTTAGTAAACATTTACTAAAAATGAGTCAGTCCTTCTTCTTTCATTTCTCCTCTTCACCACTGCTATTCATGAATATTGACAAAGTACAATTTAACTCAATGGCATAAGTGATTATAAAATGTTTAGAGCAACAACATTGACAAGTCACATTTCACAGCTTTCTTCGGCCTCCAAATTGTATTTTCAAGAGAAAAGTAGGATTAAGGTTTATAACTCAACTTTTGGATCAACTACTTCACCTTGTCACTTCAATCCATTCTGTTCCAGACTCAAAATCTACTATCCTACCAGAACCCCTTCACAGGCTCCCCAGTCCACTAAATTGGCACTTGACAATAATGCTATATCACTCATCTGGTCTTTTTCTTATTATATTTTTCAAAAGAAACTTTTTCATCTTCAAAATGGCACAAATTTTCTGGGAAAAATCAAGTAGTTTTCACTGAGTTGTCTTTTTGGTATCTGTGCTCACTCTTCCTCATTTATTGACAATGAAAACTTGGAGTTGGAGAAATTATTCAACAAGGGGGGAAAGTTTAATTCCATAATGTTAGCAAGAAGGGAGAATTTTTACCTAGTCCCCTCAATCCCACCAGCTGAAGTCCCACCCAACGCAATCATATACCACATCAAAGAAAGCTAGAGTGCATTTGTGATAACATATCTCTCAACCCTTTGGCCCATATTCCTTCTTTATAAATAAAAAAAAATCTCATGACCTCAGATATAAGGCAGAATGTAGACTCTAAGTTCTGTATATCCTCATCATCTATGAAAATTTTAGCCATTTTATATTCAGAAAATATATGTGGTTTGATGAAAGAACACTAATGTTTTCCGGCTGCTATAGATAACCCAGAAATTCATTCGTATTTCCTACTGCACAGTGTTGCTGAGGATCACTGCTCTGCTGAAAAACAAAACAAAATTGCTTTTCCTTATCTGGGTGAAAGGATACATTATTATCACTACATCATTTTTCCAATAATAATGAAGGAAGGAATGATCTATGATCTGTGATCTAAAATCTCCTTTTCCCAGTCCTCTCTGGGCTTGAGAGCACCCAATTGTAAAACAAGTAGTGCCATCTAAGGCCACAGCATGGAGTGAGGAACACAGCCTGGCTGACACCTGAATGTAACTTGCTGCTTCTGCTTCTCACTCACTGTACTTTTACCTTTGATGCCAAACAAGTCAGAAGCATGACACCAGAAAGTGTAAAATAGTACATTTATCAACTATCAAGAGAAATATCATTCCCATTTTTTTTAAAAAAGGATCAATCAGTAGAAATAGTATTTGGGATGGGGAAAGTATTTCCCTTGACCATGCAGGCCCCAAGGTCAGTTAAATGAACATGACTCAAAGCTTATATTGCTGCCTCAGCAATCTTCTTACATTTCACTAGCTTTGTACAATGATTCCTTATGGAAACTTTGTGGGCATTTACTGTGAATCATGGTAGCCCTTTTTAGAGTTATTCCGTCTCTCCTGAGTATCAAGGAAACAGAAAAAGTTGGGTAAATGGGATATATACACACACACATATAAACATGCAGAAAGAAAAATCATTAGCCCTAATTTGTAAAATGAGGTATGAGCCCCAAAGTCTCCATTAATTCTAGACCATAATAACTCGTTCAGCAGAGTACCTTTCCCTCTTGATTCAAAACACTAAGAAAATTTTAGTAAAGATCTCTTTTTGAGGAGGAGTTTGAGGCTCTCTTTTCTTTTCTTTTCTTTTTTTTTTTTTTTTTTTTGCTCAAAAATTCAAACCAGTTTTTGGCAAGATAGTTCAACTAAAAATTAATCTGTGAAGAATTTCCTTTCTTTTCAGCTTCTCCCTCTCCATGTCTGAGACTAAAGGCTGTGTCATTGCAAGCCTGGCACTGGGGAACAGTGCTTGCTTAAGGCCTCACCATTGTAACCCAAGGGTGAAACCTTAAACCGTGCTTGTTACATCCTGCCCATGCGCTCCTCCCTTCCAGACCCTTTCCTGTTCATTAAAAGCTTCCCAAAATTCAGCTCTGCTTGGGGGAAAAGGCCTGGAAAGTGGTGGAGAAGGTTACAAACAATGGTGTTCTTGCACATTTTCTGAGTTACCAATCCAAAGAAATTAGAAAACTAAATAAATTACTTAATTAGTTTTAAAATAATTTTCACTCTCACTAGTAGTCCATTGTCTTTTTATTTGTAATCAGTCCAATTTCTATCAAATCTTGTGTTATTGTGGTAAACCATTATTTCAGTGCTCTGTATAAATGTTACCTTAAGGTGAGTTCCAAAATGTCATAACTTTCAGGATTCTCAGGGCCACGTGGTCCCTTTCACTTCTTATACTCGTACGTAGAGTTGCATTTTTACAGGTGACTGAGATATTAAAACATAACACAATCTAGGAAGCAAAGCTGTTCTTAAGTAAGAAAATGGAAATCCAAGGCCATGCAGATATCACGTAATACACACCATGGCAGAAGAGTATGGAATGTGAAAACGATGGCAGCAATGGGCAAAAAAGTGTAGGAAAGTAGGGAAGTACAGCCATATTTTGTCAAAGATATCATCTATGTACTTTAGCAGCATTCTGATAGAAAACAGACAAGTAGTCCTATTTGAGCGCCCAACCACGCATATACATCAAGTTTTGCAAAACTCAAACCCATGTAAAGGTATATATTCTTTGATCATAAAGATGCCATATTCTAACATACAACATGACTCTCTTGTCTCCATAAAAGGCAATAATTACAGCAGATATCTTCTAAGCACAGCATTTATGGAGTTTTTTTTCTTTCTTTCATGAAATTTATACTTAACTTAAAAATAATCATTACTTTCCACTTTACATCAACTTTATATATTTTCTTGTAGATATCTTTGAACCAACTTACACTTCTACCCTTTTATACTTATACACACACAAATCACAGCCTTAAAAAACAAAGTCTACTCGAGTTTGCTTATAAATACTGGGTGTGTGAAACAGCTTGTGAACCAAGACAGACAATTTCAGAGATGATATGACGGACAGATTATTTTCTTAATGATTAAAAGCTGGACAAAATTGAGTCAAATAGATACAACAAAATAGCCTTCAAAATCAGCTCCATTTTTAAATGGTTTGGTAACGTTTTGAGATTTCAATATTAAAGCAAAACAAGAAACTCAAGTTTCTCGACTGAGGGCAAGCAAACCGGCTTGAATATTTTAAGGGAAAATAGGCACTTCCTTTTCCTTCTTTAGATAACTAGATATTTCCCCTGTTATATTTACACAGTTCAGGTGTCTAGACAATAGTGTGGTCAACATGATAGTGCCGGTCCTGCTTTGCTGCACTTTGCATGACTCTTCCTTTTGGATCCTGCACCAGAACCCCCTGCCGGACCATGCATTTTGTTTTGATTTTAAGGAGCTCAGTTCGAGTGCTCTAGTTTACTTTTCCAGGCATTCGCCTGCAAGCATTTTCATCAGAAACACTGAACTCTCTCTCTCTCTCCACCCCGCAACCCCCTCCCCAATCTGATTAGTGTCAACACAGCTGCCCTATTCTGAGGAATGTAAACTAATATTGTTGTTAGACCTCCCTCAACCTTAGGAAACTTCCTTAAAGCCATACAGTCTTCAAGGAGCCTTTTTCTTACCCCTTTGCCCAATGACTTAAATCCCTAAGACATTAAACCTTTGGTGAGATCAGAGAGGCATATCGTCAATTCCTTGAATAAAATCCTATTTGCCATAATAAACATTTACATTTATGCATGTATAAATATTTGCTAATGCATTGCTCCAAAATAACTTTGCCATTACCAGTCAATCACCTGATATTAGGGACTATATTGAACTCCCCTCAGGATTTAGGTGGGTCTCAGGATTGATTTAATTCAAAACAAAGATGGCTTTTTAAAAACCTCACCTGATTATTTGGAAAAAAGCTTCATTTGCTTTTAGGATGAAGTCTGGAGATAGAACTGAGCTAAGGAGTTAAGACACAGTCAACTCATTTTTCTTACTGGTATGTGAACACCCAAAAGAGGAGTCATTTCAATGTCTCTGTTCTTATGAAAAGTGATTTTATAAACTCCTGAGTACTGGGTTTCTTCAAATATATATCATCATCTAGAAATTTTTCTTCTCCCTTTTCTATATTTCATTCCTTACTTTTAAAAAATCTTACAGTCACCACTGAAAATATTAACCAAGAAAAGGAGATTCCTACACACAATTTGCAAAAACATTACACTGGGTGACCAAGAACCACAAGTATGTAAACTTTTCTTTAAAAAAAAATTAAAATGTAAAAGCATCTCTAAATGGAGGGCTAAAATCTAAAATCCTTACCTCACTAAATTGAGTCTGGGCATTGTTTTCCAGGTACAACATGTTAGCTGTAAGATTGATCAATGCCGCTGTCCTCTCTTCTGGCTCCAGGATTTTGTCAACCCCCCCCACCCCCTTGAGACCCTTAAAATATGAATCTACTAAGAAGATAACAGAACTCAAGTCCCTCTCTCTCCTTCTCTCTCTGTACATAATTTAAGGTTCCCTAATATATACCCAACTATAGGCATGAGGGGGCGGGTCTCTTCTCTTTACCTGTCCAATCCATCAACTTCCACCTGGACTCCTCCACTCCAATGGAGTGAGGCCTCTCCCATCTCATTAAGTAGTTAGAATTCCTTATCACCAATCTTTAAAAGAAAGGGAAAAAAAAAAAAAAAAAAACAGGAGAGAGACAGAGACGTAAAACTTTCCCTTGCCTCTTTCATAAGAAAGTGCACTCTCTCCTAAAACAAAACAAAAATCTCCCCAAGCAAACCATATCCACTGGGACTTACAGAAGGCATTTCAGAAAGCTATTTTACACGTTGCAACTGAGAAGTAAAACTTCAGGGTAAGTTTTTGGAAGTTTTTGTTTTTTGTTTTTTTTTTTTAATCTAGTTGTAGGATTTCAAGAACGATTACACAAAGTCGGGGGAGGGAAAACTCAAATTCACTGTTATATTTACTTGCTATAAAAATTAAAATCCATTGCCTGATGGCTGAAAAGTTTTCAAATTATTCTTCCCTGAGACATGCTAGTGGTTTCATACAAAGTAATGCCAAAACAAGCCACCTGATTTTTCAGAGCATGTTTCAGTAACATTTTAAACCACTAGTCCCGTTAACTTGTAAAAACAAACAAACATTTATATCATGTGCAGGAAATAGAAATCCTGGGAAATGTGCCCATTTGAAAAAAAAAAGCCTTTGTTTAAAAACACACACACAAACACTGCTCCTTTCTAACATTATTTCTTGAAACATGGACACATACACTAGCTTATCTATTTATTTTTTTTCTCTAGGTATTGTATCCAGTTTCTATTAATGCTCAAAGATAATATCTTTTTCTGTATACAGGTAATAAAACATGATTATTTTACATGATACTTCTATACAAATAACTAATTGAATAAGTCTTAAAGAATGAGAAATCAATTTTTGCCTGAAAATATATTTACATAAATACATAAGAATATTCATGTAGAATCTGACTTTGGTTATCATGATTTAGTGAAGATTGAAATGCACCCTGAAGTTTAGTATGTGATTCACTAAAACACTCTCATTATTGCTAAGCATTCTATTTAATTCAGTTAGATTTATATCTTAACACCCTACACACCCAACTCTTGAAGCCAATTCTCTCTGTCCTTAATGACAATTACAATTGACCAAGATAATTATAAGTGAAGTTTTAGATTTTTTCTTCTAAAATATAAGTTAAGAGGAGTAGAATTGGATTCGCATATAATTATTGGAAATAAAGTTTGAACATATGCTAATAACCTTGGGTTTGCCTCCTTTGTATTTCTATGTTTGTATCCATAAAATGCATGCACATAAAGGATGATGTGATCATTGGATTGATACTTATTTTCAAAGCCCTGAATCACTGGTAAGAATGCCTCGTTTTTACAAAATATCATCAATGACATCATTTGACATAAAGTATCCAAGGATATGGTGACACGCTGAACACTATAAATTGACTTCAGCTACAATGTTCATTTCTTCACTGAAATGTTAGAAAGAATGATAGTTGTTATTACCTGAAATTAATAAAGTAGATATTGGCTACAAGGCAAAAATATTACTTACAAAATGCAGTATACTTACTTATATGCATTTAAATGTATTAAAATCCTACACCCACAGAGAATTTAAGAGTCAATAGAGGAGAACAGGAGGTTCCTTTCCTAAAAGCTGTGCTCTATTCCAGTGGTACAAAAACATGTACTACACTGAGAGAATCATCTAAGGAACTTTTTAAAAAGAGATTTCAGGATATGGCCCTAGATCTAATGAATCAGACTCTCCAGGGCTGCAATGGCAGCATCTGTATTTTATTCAGCCTGTTAGGCAGCTGCAAATAAGTTAAGACTTGGAAACCAATGTTCTAGAGAAAAGGCCATTAGCACTACTGCCCAGAAATTCATTCTTGGAGTCTTTTTAACACTCATGGATTGTATAACCAATTGAACCCCTAAATTTAGGGCTCATAGTCTGAAGGAATTATTGACATTATTCTATTAAAATGTAAATAAACTATCTTTCACAAAGTCAAAAGATTTCCAGCAGGATTCGATGGACTAACAAGTCAAACTCTATGTGTGTACCACCTCAGCCTTCAGCATGATCAAATCTGAAACTATGGGCTCTATCTAACATATCTCCCAAGACTCTGGACAAAATCTAAGATAATATACCCACAATGACCACTTGAGAACTTCAGGTAGTTGAGGGGAAAGTTAGGAGATACCAGTTCTATTCCCAACTCTGTCATTAGCTGGATCTGTGTCCTTGGGGCAAGTTACTTAACCACTCTGGGTTCAGTTTCTCCATTTGTGAAACGAGAGCCAGAACTACATGATTTCCAAAGACCCTTACTAAGGTAAGTGTCTAGGTCTATGTCCAGCATACAGGGAAAGGATTTAAAGGATTACTCATATTTCTCTTATTTTACTTCTATATTTGTACCTTAATTTGCTTCACCCTGAATTATACAATTGAGGCAGTGGAGTCACACAGATATTAAGATATTTAAATGGCATACCGAAAAAGGTAAAAAATATTGAGAAAAATTCTGTTTTTTGCATTAAAATATTCTCACATTTTAACAAAAAGTAGCTAATAGTCCATTTAAATTTTAATTTAGCCACATACATCTCCATAAAAGAGCTAATTGAAGTATACTTTATAATGTTTGATTTCAGAATTAGTGTGAATACTAGATGTAGATATCATGCATACATTTATTCAAGCAGGATGTTACAAAGGAGCAACAATTCCCTGTGCTCACCATACAACAATCCTATCCCTGGATCTTATAGGCTTAGCAATGTGCACTAATTTTCCTGGAAACCTAGTGATGTGGGTATTATTATCCCCATTTTGCACATAAATAAACAAACCCAAAGATCTTAAATGAATTTCTCAAATCCTGAGGAGTCAGAACAACTCTATTTGGAGCTCATAACTTTCCTTTCTCAGCCATTCACTCAGACGACTTTAACACCAGGGCCTCAGAATTAGGGGTCAGCACTGCCTCCTGGGATGAAAATGCCACTGTGGGAAAAGCACAGCTTTGGGAGTAGAAGATTTCTAGGACTTGGGATCAACACATATGCTTCCCAGAAATAACACTGTTCATATTTTGTTGAATATCCTTCTTAACAGTTATTCATGCAAGAGCTCTCTGTGTACTAAAGATATGAACTCATCACAAATGCTGCAAATATTTTTTCTGTTTGTGTGGGAGTGGGGGATGCACACGTGAAAGTATTTGGTCTTTCAAACTTGACTATGGTTTTATCTTTTGCTGTAGAGGAATTCTAATTTTTCTATAATTAACTGTATCATCTTTTCCCTTATGTCTTGTTGTTTTCCAGACATGGTTTGAAAAGTTTTACCAAGAGCCAAAACTAAATGATTTCTAAAAACCTTTACAAAGGTAGGTGTCTGGGTCTATGTTCAGCATACAGAGAAAGGATTTAAAAGATTACTCACATTTATAAATGTTATAAAATTTTATAAAATGTTTAAAAATTTATAAAATTTTATAAGATTTTTCAATTGTGTTATAAAAATTTTTCAATCATAGTATCATCTCATGCCAATCTTCTAACTCTCTGGAAATTATATAGGTATGAGAAAAAAATGAAGATCCATTCTTCCTACTCCCCCAAATTAGCTAACTGATATTCATCATTTATTAAATAAATGGTTTGGAATGCCACCTTCACCAAATACTAAATGCCAATGGCTCCATTTTCTATTCCTGTGAGAGAAAGCTAAGTAAATATAAAAATCCTTAGAACACAGAAAGTATTTGTTTGAAGTTCTGAAACTATCCTATGTGTGGTTGGGTAGGGATAAAATTCTAGAAAGTAAGAAATGGAAGTAAATTTGTGCTCCTGGACCTATGTCTTACTCAGTGGGTGAGGGTAGGGAAATGCTTAGTTTTCATGAAGCCATGGAATGGAGATGACTGTTGCAGTGAGTTCCTTCAGAATAACAAATTCTATTGACTTGAGAGAGAAGGCAAGTTAGAAGAGGCCAAGGGTATGAGTAAATGTTGCTAGGATTAAGCAGTTATTTATTAAAGGAAATAAAAATTGGTGACATTTTTATAGGAACAATTGAAATTCTAAGAAAGAGTGTGTTCCCTGGTTTTAAATGTTACCAATTCTATGTTTAACTAAAAATCTACCTAAGTGAGGTAGAAAAGAGGATATCCAGAAATGTCTCCACTTTCACCCCTCACCATCACTTCATCTTTCCTACAGAACATCTCTGATCATGTCGCTCCTCCAGGTGCCCCAAAGCCAATGGACAAAACCATCTATCTAGACAGGGATTAAAGATTTTCAAAAACTGGCCACAAACTACCATTTTGGCCTCATCTTCCCTACATTCTGCTCTGTTTTATACTTGCTGGCCCCAGGTGACATTTCCTATCCTCTGCTCGATCTGATCCCTCAGTCTGGGATATCAGATTCTCTCCTGACAAATTCTAAACATTTTCAAGAATTCTTTAAGAGACCCCTTCATGAAGACTTCTTCAACATTTTAGATGAAATTAATCCTTCTCTTATTTCATGTGAATATATATAGAAACAGATATAAAATGCTGCGTTGCAACGCAAAAATTTGTGTACTTGTCTTTCTTCCTCACTATGAACAATGAGGTTTTTGAGGTCAGAGTACATTTTTGTTCATCAAATTACATTTAGGGTCTTAAATCTCAATGAATGTAAGTTCAATCAAACAGTTTAGCGCCATAAGAGAGAACTGGAAAGATGAACCCTAGATTTTTTTCCCAAATTTTTTATTACGAGACAAACATTTATTTTTACGGAGATGCATTTCCTATAGGAATCAATGCACAGTATTTAATTAAATCCAAGCTCAGAATCTCAAACCTCAGTAACTATTTGTCAAAGGGGAAACGTGTCAAAATGAAAAACATTCAAAAAAGTTTGGGGTTTTGTAGAGCATGTGTGAAAAGCTAAGAAATGTTGGGACTTTCCGAGGTGCTGCAGGACCAAATAAATTAGATCTTTCAAATGTCAGTTACCATTAAATTAAAGGATGACCAGCAGAATACACCGAGTAACTCCCAAAGCTCTGATCTTTCCCAAGTTAAGAGGTTTCCTTCCCCTACCTGCGTCAGATAGGTGAGAAGAATTAGCATTTGTAGAAGTTCACTAAATTAATTCACCAAATCAATTTCCTTTTTAATCTAAGACTAAATGCCAAGGCAAGATATGAAATTATATCCATTTTGGGGTCATTAGCTAGGCTGAAGGGGAAATGGGTCCTGCTCTAAATTTTATATTCCTACTCAAGCTGTAATTTCTTTGTGAAAATGCTCAATAATAGGCAAAATGGTGGGTAGGGTTTAGATTCTCTTTCTCTCTCCCTCTGTGCATTTCTATGGGTCAGGCACTGTCCAAAACACTACAAATAACAAACATTTAACTCTTGTAAGAAACATATGATGTCCTATTATATCCCTATTTTATAGATGAGGAAACTGAGGCACCGATGCAGATATTAAATGGTGGAATTGAGATTAGAACAATGCATTCAAACACTGTATTTTAGGGCTAGAGATGGCCTTTATGACTCTCATTTTACCCTGTATATATCCCTCCTACAGTTTCATGTCCATGGCAAACCAACAGCTCATTTGCCATATATACCACTCTAAGATTATAATAAAAATATTCTTACCCCTTTTCTGGATTTAGATAGTGCCTTCCTTTTGAAGGCTCCAAAACAGCCCAATAAGTAGAGTTTCAGATTTACAGAGATAAATACATCTCTCCTCACACTTTCATTCTGCATTTAAACAATTTTAGACTACAAAAACAATAATATCTTCAGAGGGAAAACTGAAAAACCACAATAAAAAAATAAAAGTCATTCATAAGCGCACCACTCTTAGAGAACTATAGTTAACATTTTCCATGGATGTCTTCCTGGGTGTTTATGTATGTATGCTCTAAACAAAATGAGCATCATAGTACAATACTTTTCAGTTTCCACAGCATTATGAGTATTTTCCCATGTTCGATATTCCTCTAACTAAAAGTATCAGTTCAAAAGTTGTGGACTTAACACACTTGATAGGTACAGTGCCGAACTATTTTCCAAAAGGACTGCTTCAGATCACATTCACACGAGGATACCTTCCACAGCAATGAGTATTATCTTTTCCAACTTTACAGATAAAAAAATTTTTTCTTATTTTAATATGAATTCCCTTGATTGCTAGTGAGAGTAAACGTGTTTCAATGTGTTCAGTCCTTTGAATTTCTTCTTAAATGACTTAACTAATGTCCTTTGCCTCCTTCCCCACACGACTCTTCAGGCACATTGGATGATAGTGTTTTCTTTATTGATAACAATGTTAACCCTTTGATTTTTGTCAAATATTTTCATTTTTTTGCTTCATAATAATATCTACATTGAAATAAAAACTCTGATTATAGCATTGCATAAAATGACTCCCTTTAGTTTTTGCTTCATTTCATTTTTGTTTGTTTATTCTACAAATACGCTGCTGAAAGCATAGAAAATATAGAAGGTATATGGAAAAGAATGCCCTAGACCTACAGATAACCACTGTTAACATTTTGGTGTATTCTCTTCCAGAGATACATAATACACATAAGTATGAGTGTGTGTGTGTTTTACTAATTTACATATATATAATATATCAAATATATATTTTAAAATATGTATATATGTGTATGTATGAATGTATATATACATGCATATGCATGCTTTTAACAGTTAACCTGGTTATATGAGTGCATTCCTAGGTCATTAAATGCATTTTTAAAAACACCATGGTTATAAATTGCTACATAAATTTGTTGAATCAACATAGCCATTTCCCATTCGTTGTACATTCAATCTGCTTTCAATTTTTGATAACTTTAGTACCTTAAAGCACAAAGCACTACACTGTTAATTAAAATATATTCTCAGAAGCTGAATTATTCAGTCAAAAGACAAAAATACTTTGAAGGCTAATAGATATCACTACATTGATTTCCAGATATTATAGCAGTCTAGGTTTAGGCTAATAATGTACAACAGTGCTCACCTCACCACAACTTCACTAGCATCTAGTATTATTTAATTTTTAAAAATTTCAGAATAAATAATTACTAACAAAATCAACTTCTTCCTATCACTCTTATACATCATTCATTTAAATGAGGACACATAGCTCAAGTACAATTGATTGGTCTATTTCGGAAAAAGCAGGTCTTTAAAGCAAACCAATTTGAGTTTAAATACCAGTATGTTTACTTAGCTTCTTTGAACCTTAGTTTCTTCAAGTGTAAAATCTAAATGTCATCCCATGTTATAACACAATTTCCATAACTGGCCTTATAGCAGTTGTTTATAAGTTCTGAATAGATTTCAGTTACCTATCATTTATTCATGCCTGTAGTTCTGAACATGGCTACTAAATAATTCCCCAAATTGTTAATTTTTTAAAACATCAGATAGTCTAGTTTTTCACTAGATAGTCTGATTAAACAGTGTTTTTGTTCTTACCCTTTCAACTTACTGCCACAGTTTCCAAATGTCTGTTTTCACAGTAAGTCATCAGAGGCGATGCAGTCAATTGCCAGAATGGAATAGTAGAAAAAGGACTAGAGCCCAACAGCAGATACCTGGGGTCCAGGTCTCAACTGTGTGATTTGGGGTTAGTTCCTTTTGTTGAACAAAGAGTTAATGAACAAACATTCATTCAATCTAATTGCATATCACATTACCTTTCCTTCTGGTTCCATACTGGAATATATTCCAAGATGGTTCCAGATTTTAATAATTTTCTGACTTAAAGCCATAGTCAAGACACCCCGTCTTGCTTTTAAGGATCCTTCATGAAAGGATACTGGCCCAAGGGTCAGGGAACTTGAGTTAAGTTCTGGTTCTGCCAGTAAATCAGATATATTCCCTGAAGTAGGATACTTCTCCCGCACCTGCTTCAGATTTCCAGTATAAGTGGACTTAGTTGCAATGTGGAAATAGACTTAGTTTTGTTATATATCTGGCACCCTATTTTACTGATTCCAGTCTCCTTGGAGTTCATGTTCATCTATTTCTTCATGAACAGAATTTCCACTATTGATTAAGATAGACAACTTCCCTCTCAGCTTTAAATTAGACCTCTTTTTCTTATAGTATTTCCTTCCGAAAAGGTTGAGAGGTGGCTGACTTTATACAACAGTTGATTTCTAGCGAGCATTCAGTACTGGAGATTTTAGTTTTCACTTTTAGTGCCCGTTTTTCCTTTCCTCAGTAGGAATAATAGGTTGGGCAGGGATGTGCCTCATGCCTCATTCTTCCTGGAGGCTGTTATTTTGAGGCAACTCAGTTTTCTTCTTACAGAAATCCTTTCTGCTCTTTCCAGACAAAGAGAGAGAGATAGAGATAGATAGATAGATAGATAGATAGATAGATAGATAGATAGATAGATAGAGAGAGAGAGAGAGAGAGGAAGAGAGAGAAAGAGAGAGAGAGAAAGGAGAAAGGAAAGAAGGAAGGAAGGAAGAAAACTCTAGGCAAAGTAAAGAGGAGGTACATTCACTCTAGGGAAAAATCACATTTTAAACCTCTTTAATTCAGACTCTCAGAGAGATACTTTTTTCTCTGGATTCAACTTCTGCCATATTCACCTTTAATTATAGGCTATGTGGCCCACTGGTAGCTGCAGTTCAGCTCTAGGAAACAGGATGGAGAAGTCACAGGTATGTGATTTCTCGAATGTCTGAGATTCCTGTCTGTGAATCTCTCACCCACTATGCACAACATCTTTTTCTTCAGGGATTGTAGAGCTGAATTAAGTCATTCCAGGAGCTCTGTTCCTGTTTATACTCTGCTACACTCTCCTGGCTTGATGTCCCTTAAATTCTGTACAAAAAATCTGATGTATGTAAATGGACTCCTAATTTTTTTAAAGTTCCACTTTCCTAATTCCCTGACTTGCTGTGCGACCTTGAAATTACCCTCTCTGTTTCTCAGCCCCCCTGAAGGTACAAGGAAGAGTTGACAAAGCCCTGTGGGATTTTTAAAGTCCTTTCTGAGCCTGACATTCTCAGATTCTCTGTATGCTTATAGAGGATACAATTCCCTTGCCATGCAAATACTTGACCAGAAAACAGCCCTTTACCACAAAAATGCCACATGAAACAAGGAAAAACACATCGAAGAAATAAGAAAGTCAAAATTATCAGGAAAAAGAAAGACCAAAGCCCTAGCTGGACTCAAGATGATGGACGTCCCTACCACCTCCACAAGAGGGGCTGAGGTAATTCAGGTATGACAAACCCTGGTGTTTTCCAGAACTGAGGAAGCAGCACACACTGGCTGCTTTGCCAAGTTCAAATGTTGCCAGGTTGGTGCAATCTTCCCTCTGTGACAACAGACCCTGGGTAAAAAAGCACTTGACTGTGGAAACCATTTCTATTCACTGTAAGTGTGGGATATAGGAGGACTTGGTCCAAAAATATAACAAATCAAGATAAGTAGTTCCTGGGTATCATTTTTGTCCCATGGATCCCAAGTGTAGGGGATAAAGTGAAGCCTATGTAGAATTAGAAAGCAGGGCCTAGTGAATAAGATTAGGAGGTGAATCTCAGGACTGTTTCCCAAAAGGGAAAAGCAAATCCAACTTTAAAAGTACCTGAAAATGCTGTGGCAAGACCCCAAGATGACTTCTAGTTTTAAAATATTCTATATTTCTATCTAGAATATTCTTAATCGAGTACTTCTACTGGAAAAAAAATGCTATTAATTTTTGGCAAGGAAGAATATAATAGTTTGGGGCTGTGTAATAACAGTGTTTGCATGTGTATCGTTCATTGCAGCTTACAAAGCATACATATCAAATTTTGAAATTTTGCAACTTTGTACGTTCTGGTTCTCGTGTTCCCTCTGACAGGCAAGCTCAAATATATTCCTTGACACCTGTCTAACTTACCTCTATTTTATTCAATTTTTTTTTTAGTGTTTGCTGTGTACCCAGCCTTGTGCTAAATCTGTAGAATATTTCTTATCTCCTTTAGGCAGTCAGTTGTTCTCTCCTCTATGTCCTCACCTAGTTCTAGATTTGATCACATTATTTTTTATTATGTTTTTATGATTCCTATACTCAAATATGAGCGTGAGGGCAAGGACAATGCCCAATTCAGCAATATTTCCAGCAGCTTGGAAAGTATGCATAGTAGGCTTTCATATTGTTTGCCAGGAGATTGCTCTGATTTGATTCACTGGATAAGTCTGCAAAACAGGCATGACCTTATTCTTAGATGAGAAAATCAGGTTGCAGAGGACTCAAATGTTATGTTCAAGTACACACATAGAGTACCCAGGTAGCTTGCAACCTGGGTCTGCTGGCTTCAAACTGCACACTCCCTATACCACACAAATTGCCCTTTTACAGAAGAGATTATGTTCTCACACACATGCACAAACAAGAGGGAAGAATTTAGTCTCCTAACAAATCAACTTCTTTTCCTGTGTGCTCTGCAAGGGGAAGTGCCCACAAATGCCTCCCACAGATATTCTTTCCCCTTTAGCAGCTTCTTTTCCTAAGTGTTAGTCTCCTGAGCTTCCTACTGTTAGGGACCCAATAAATTGACTTGACTTCAGCTTCCCAAACCTGACTGACAACTTGATTAACCAGTGGTGCAACCAAGTAGGTGTGTCTGTGACCCTGGTGGTTAAGCCAGATCTTCAGGCCGACAGAGGCCGCTGGTTTGATTTTGTAAGAAAACATTATCTGCATTGATTATTAACTGAGCAACTCCATGGTAGTTATCACAAAGAGAAGACAGAAAAAAAGAAAAGACTCAAGAGGAGTATAGCAACTTTAAAATGTAGCTAATTTCTGGCAAAGACTTAATTTTACTTTAGAATTAACGTATACATTGCTTATAATTAAAGGGAAACTAAACCTTATAGCCACATAATAACAAAGAAGAAACTTTTCTTCAAATGGAAACAAATATAGGCAGTGTGTTCAAATCACAGAAAGAAGCACGTGGCAAAGTCTACCTTAATGATGAATGGTATGCACACACATACTACAACAAAATGAAAAATAAAATAAGGATTTATTTATAACTTAGTTGCTAGATAAACGGGATGCCCATACTACTCTTATGTTGATCAATTACTCACACTCTTTTCTCTATTTAATCCTTTTCATTCACTGGGTTTTGTAATTCGGACAGATTCCACATAGGGTGAGGTGTTTAAGTCACAGGTAGAATGGCTGAGTTCATGACAGTATATGTGGTGTACCTGAATCTATGAGTAAGAAAATGACCAAACCAGACCAATGATGCTTCAGTGTGAACATCTCTTTAAAAGACAGTTTTAGCTTCGGGTCTCCCAACTGATTCCTTAAAGGGTCCATATCCTTATAATTTTTATTTAGCAACCACAGTAAATTCTTAGTCATGGCACCCATTCAGAGAAAGTTAACTAGAGGAGGGGGTATTAGAGACCATCTGATTAGAGGTTATTTTATTTATTCTCTTACACACATATGCACACATATAAATTCCATTTCAAACATTAACTATGTACTTTATTGTGCAGGGTCCTGATATAAGATCTAGAGAGGAATAAGATTCAGTATCTGTCCTCAAGTTCCTGATCAAGTGGAAGAGCCTGTCTAAAATAACTAATATTTTTACAAAGTCAGAATGAAATAATGATAAAAATAAGTTCTAAATTATAAGTGACAGTTCTGTGGAAACAGAAGAATGATTAATTCCCAATGAGGAAACAAGAATTGGGTCTTTAAGGTTGAGAATGCTTTTGAAAAGACAACACTCCTAAATCAAAGCAACATCGTGGACCAAAGGACAGAGACATGAAATTATGTATTTAGAAAATGAAGTAGAGTTAGATGATCCTGGAGGAACATGGGAAATAGAACATGGAGTAGAAAATGTACATTGGAATAATATTTTGGTGGACTTGATTTTTCTCATACTCAAAGTAAGCTTAAGCCTCTAGAAGTCTTATGATTTAATTATGAACTTCCCTGAAGATGAGTATATGGGCTAGATCACCACTTATTTCCTATGACTATGTTTTACCAAACTTTGGATTAAAATGGAGATTCATGTTAATTCAAAGGATACCAAAAATATTCTAGAATTTTGAGGACTGTCCTCTGCTGTTAATATGGCCAAAGATCAACATCAACTCCTCTTCTCCTTTTCATCCTCTCCAGAGAAGTGTGCCAGGTCCACCCAACTGTCACAACAGTGTTTGCCCTCTGACCCTTAGCAAACAACTGCATGGGATGCTTTTTTAATCTGCTGGATGCTACCCCTTGTTTCTTTAAAGACTGACCTGCAGGGTTAATTAGAGAGTCAAATACACTCAGCCCATCTGGGCTAACATTTACACTTAGATCTGTGAGGCAAAACCCATCCTCCTAACAAATCTGCAGCCTGGGAGGACTCTAACCCAGTAAGCACTGGCCTATGTTCACAGTATAATTTTAGGAATTCAAACACAAGGACCCATTTCTTCATCATTACTCTTCTCTAGGACTATAACTCACAGCAGCCAGCAATCAATCAAGCGCCTGCTTAGAAATCTTTTTTCCATTATATCCTGTGTTACAGACACACATACCAATAGCCCCACTTTCTTTTCTACACAGAGATGGGAGGAAGGGCTCTGTCACTGTCTCCAGAAGGGAATGTCGTGTTCCAAAGATAAGGGATGTGAGATAATTCCTGACTTATAATGATAATAACATGAGCAATAATTCTAAGCACTGGTAAAAAGAAAATAGAATTTAAGAATATTACATCATTAAAAGACTATAGAAATTGTATAACCAAACTTTTTCATTTTAAAGATGGACAATATGAAACTCACAGAAGGAAAATGAGTGTCCAAAGGTTTTGCAGCTATTTTACGAGTGAGAAAGGGCTCTCTTTATCTCTTCATTCTTAGTGTTCAGTCCCATATTTGAAAGAATTAAATTATCCATTATATTTAGCTATAAGACATATGTGTGTTTACATATATGGCCAGGGTTTGTATTCCAAGGGAACCAGAATTGCATCTCATGTATCAAGTCAGCTGCCTTAGGCTCTGCTTTAAAATCTTTAACATTTTGATCACTAGGACAGATTACCTTATAAACACTTTCAAGTATTAGTCAATGCCAGTACTTCTCTCTGGTGAAAAGTTTTTCAGCTTTAACTGTGGGCCTCTAAAAGGTATAAGAACCATATCAATTAAATGAGAGAAGGAAGGGTAGAGATCAGTAAAAAATGACAAGATGCTTCCAACACTCAAAGAAATATAATGGATGCCCAAGAATACTGGAAGACACCTTAGAAAAGACTGGAAGCAAAGAACATACCAAACACAGAGAGTCTTTAGAAAGAAAAAACATGATGAGCACAAAGGGTCTTAGCTTTCTAGAGCTGCTGAAACAATGTACCACAAACAAGTGGCTTAAAAAACAGAAATTTCTTGTCCCACAGTTCTGGAGGCTGGAAGTCTAAAATCTGTAGGGAAGAATCCTTCCTTGTCTCTTTCTAGTTTTGGGGGCTTTACCAGCAATCCTTGGGCTTCAGTGTCTGTCTCAGTCATCAGAGGGTATTCTCCCCTCCATCAGTGTCCAACTAATCTCTTCTTATAAGAACACCACTGATACTGGATTAGGGTCCACTTTAATCCATTTTGGCCTCATTTTAACTAATCACATCCTAAAAGACCCTATTTCCAAATAAGATTACCTTCATTAGAATGGAGGTTAAGACTTGAACATGACTTTTTGGAGGACACAGTTCAACCCATAGCAGAAGGCAAGGAAAAAAGTGACATATTAGGATGTAGGTAGTTGTGTAGAAGATAGCTTTCGTCTTGCAGTGAAAAGGTGGAACCTCTAATCTAGCAAGAGGAGCCCCATCCTCAGGGTTTGGGGTTTAAAAAATTAGGAAATAAGACTAACTTGGGAGGAAATGAGTTTGGAGTTGTAAAAACCTTATCACAGCAAATGACTTCCTTATCTATAGTTTATAACTTGATTTCCTTGTTGTAGAGACAATTTGCACCCAAAACAACCAACGCATATACACATTTATTTTTCCACATTTTATCTTTAATTATTTTTACTTGGGATCCATGAGCTCACAAAATAATCTGGCCTCAATGAAACATGGCTTTGGAGCCATTATTAAATATATCAAGGTATTTTTTAAAATTTCTGTCAAAAACGGAATTTTTGTTTTAAGAGAAATGCTGTTTGTTAGAAGAAAGCACATTTTTCTTACAGAAACTATAAAACATGAAGCATCTAGCCATGAATTAAGTGATTTTTTTTCCATTTCTAGATGTTTTTTTATGACCTTCAAAGAAAATAGATTGGATGAATCTATATTCTTTAACCTACTAAGGGAGTTATATGCCACTTACTTGCATATTGTAATTATGGAATTAAAGGTCAGACTGTTTGGATGGTTAAATCTGATGACCTCTGGGTTTCTCATAGCCCTGAGATTTCTGTGCCTAAAAACAAACATACAAACACACAAACAATATATGCACAACATAGTCAAACTAGAAAAACCCATAGATTTAGAAGATGATTAAACAATATTTTTAATATCACTTAGTACTTATTTTTGGTGGTTTAATGTCTAGAAAACTATTTTAGTCTCTGGTAAATAAGAAACAAAGTTACCAGAGAAAATATATGTGGCAGCCTTGTATTGTTCCCTAAGTCTGCTAGGAGTCAGCTTCTCAGTTTTGAGTCATTGACTGCTATAGGAAACAATTTTGGCTTGGCAAGTTACTCTCCTTGTCTGAATTAACAAGATGTGTACAAAATTAATGAAGGCATACTCAAAGAAATTTCTAACAGGGTCCACCAACCTTATTAAACACAGCTTCACTTCACAATGGTTCCTTGGAGCCATAATGGCCTAAAGCTATCTGAAAGATTTAGGGTCTAAGGGCTTTGACCTAAAATAAAATTTACAAGGGAATTTTCTGAGGAGTAAAATAAATGCATGAATGAGAATTACTCAAAGGAAGTGAGTCTAACACAATCAGAAGGAATTTTAAAAAAATACACTAATTGCCTTACTTGTTACAGTAGAAGATTCTTTTTTTTTCAGATCAAAACAGTATAGGGGAAAGTTCATGCAAAACATTGCATCAAGATCAAGATAACTTTTACAGTGATTGCTTCATATCCTGGTGACTTAAGCTTCCCAGAGAATTAAAAAAAAAAAAAAAAAAAAAAACTCCATACTGGTTTTCCTTTGGAAACTTTCACACTGATTTATCGATTGTGGAGAAGGGGCGTGGAGTAAAAACAGAGACTTCATTTTCTCTTTACACTAAAGGACCTTGATGTTTGAGGACACAGCTCCCTTCAGATGCTCAGATAAGACACTAAGTGCAAACTAGTAGTAGTATTGACTTATTACCCCACTTATCTGCTTATTCCTTCCTTGAAGTTCTACTTCTGTCTGCAATATCAATCACTTGTCCGGCAGCTTGTCTCACTACAAAGGGAGGATTTGATCCCTTGCTTTGCCCTCCAGAAGCAGCAGACTCGTGCAAGACGAATTCATTACACCACCAAGACTGTAGGACAAGATTATCTGGGGGTTTGGGGGTGGCATGCTATTAGAGCACAAGTCTTAAAAATGGGGTAGAAATTCAATCTACCTTCCCAAATACCATACAGTCTAGGCACTGAACTTGGCATTAGAGTCAGCACCAAACACAATAGAGGAAAATTTTTGATATTTTCTTCAAATAAATATGAACTACAATGGGCAAAAGGACAGTGTGAAAGCAATCCTATGACATTACCAAAAAACTTTGGTCACCTCAAGTTGGTAAATATTGATTGGTGAAATATAGAGTTAGTTTCAAGAGATATTATGTAGACACTTAAGAATTTTTAAAAAGGTAGCATCAAAATATTGCAGAAGCTCTCAGGAAACATTGATTCTAGGCTGGCTCCTTCACCAGCTGGCTGTGTAATCTAGGGTTTTCACTTCACTTCTCTGGGTGTCAGTTTATCAATATAAAAGCATTAGTGACTAGATAATCTCTAAAATCAGTTCCAGTACTGACATTGTAAGTCAGGTAGTGTAGAAAGGGAAACCAGACCAAGCTGCTTTTTCTTAAATTCAAAACAGGTGTACCCTTGGGATATATATATAAAACTATTGGGTCCAGGACAAGCAGCAAATTAGCAGAATATATCTGTATGATGCCCTAGACCCTTCATAATGGGTTATTTATTTAACTGTCTTCATTAACTGCTCTTAGTACATCAAAAGAGTATTTCCAAACACTTGCAATTAGCCATGCAAACAAAAGCACAATTTATCACTTTACCATGCTCAACAAACAAGTTTTCTGATAAGCTATCAAATCCTACTGAGGATAATTAGGTTGCATATACAAATATTAAATAGGACCTTGTACATAGGAATGTTTTAATAATATTTTAAGAAGAAATGAGTCAATGAATGTGCTGAATGTTGATGCAAATGGATGTATTTATTAACATTAACAGACACTGCCCAGGCATTTTTTTATATAGTTGAATGAGACCTGTGATCTGCCTCTAACAGATAACCAAGCAATCAACCAAATAAGCCTTTATTCAGTCCTGAATTGGACTGATACTTTTGAATATATCCAAATCTTCAACTGAGGAGCCTAAAAATGGATTTTTTTTAACATTATTGAAAGAAGGAAATCATGAGTATTGAAAGAAACTGAGGGTCTCTTCAAGAACAATCAGGTGATCAAAGCTAAAAATACCTTTCAAGGTCAGTTTTTTCTCTGCTTTATTCCAAATGTCACCCGCAGGTAGAATAACATGAAAACAATGTTAAAGAGAATGCATCTTTGAGATTCTGCTCTTTCAATTTGAAGTTCTAGAATGAGAGCTGTAATTTTCACTTGGTTATATTAGTATAAAATATGATGGGTGCATTTTATTTAGTCATACATATGAACCTGTACAATTATAAAAGAAAGTGGCTTTTAATAATATTTAATTACATCAAAAATCCGAGGGGATAATGCACTGAGATTGGCATTAGATAGATATTGCATGTAGTCATGAACATCAATGGGATGAATGGATGTGAAAGAACTTTTTTAAAAGGCAAAGGTTACTCAAACATAAGATTTTTTTTATTGATTTGCTTGTTTTTCATAAATAGGTATCATCCAAGTCCTCACTGCAATTAGCTTTGATTCATTCAAATGAAATCTCTGACATATTACATGATTTATAAATTGGAAGTGACTGAATAATTTCAAGAGAAAACTTGCAACATTACATATTTTTCCTGCCTAACAATCTGTAGCGATGACTGGGATTAGCCTCTTCAAATTTGCATAGACTCAGAGATAAAAGTTCTTCAAAGGGAAAAAAGAACAGGCCTTCTAGGCATAATAGTTTTTGATAGTTCCCCAAATACCTAAATTTTATTGCTTAATTCCATTGCAAATTGCTTAGTAGATGTCAAGGAAGCATTTTAAACACATTCCAGATGAACAAAAAAAGCAATGGATACAATATGGGAATCGCAAAAATACCCAAGAAGGATGGAAAGAAAATGTTGGTAGTCTTATACCTAGTTTTCAGCACTCCCATGAAGATGATGGCAGGGTAGAAGGTGATCTTAAAATAACAAGGAATATTAAAGTCTCCTTTAATGTGGCCTTCATTAGATTCTGTGGGGCATTTAGAAGACTCAGATTGCACCACTCTCCTTAAGGGGCTGACTATTTAAAGAGATGAGCCCATTACACAGCCAAACAATTCAACAAATATTTGCTGAGCAATTATAAGTGCCAGGCTTTGTAATGTGTTTTGTAGAAGAGCAAGACATGATTCCTGCTTTCAAAGGGCTTCAAGGCTGGTGAACAACCTGATGAAATTTATGAATCATGGTGAATCACCCTTGGAATATAATTAATGGTGACAAATTTCACCCTTTTTCTGAAATAACTAAAAATTCATTCAGCACAACCATATTTAGTATATAAAATAAATGACTGAATTAATTAAGGCTATTCTGGTACAAGAAAAATAGAAGATGTGGCACTAAAATAAGGATGCATTTTCTTATATTTGTAATAAGTTGTCACTGAAGTTGAGTGCTGAGAAAAAAATCCAGCAATGGTCAGAAGATGGTCAGACTTGCCAAAGGTGGCCACCGTGAAGGACAGGATGTCTGCAAATGTCTACATGGGTACGGTCATTTAAAAAGTTTTATTTCTTTATTGAGACCCCCTTTGTAGGCTATGTATACAATCTATAGTGTATTTTTATTCTAATAATATTTTCCCTGAGACCACATTAATTTTATCAATTATATTAACCCTAACCACATTAGTATGTTTCAAATGAGTACTTACCTAGTAGTACAATACCAAGGAAAGACTCAATATGGCTCCTATATCTAATTGGCTATATAATCTCTGATCCAAGTAGACGGTAGAGCTGGCTTGTCAAACACAAAAATATACACAGAAGTAACACTCATTAAATTGTTTTACTGTCCAATATTCTCAAAGGGATTGACTAGGGATAGCATTTAATGAAATAAAATTTTCCTTTACTTTTACCCAGAATAAACTATTACTCTGTCATTCAACTTGATCATTCAGAAAGCTCAAGTTTTGGAGGATGGTAGAACATACAGAGGGCCTTTAATATTAAACATTTAAAACATATAGATTTGCGCAAATAGAATCTGAGAACAGAAGACACATTTACTGAGCAGTTCTTAAAGCTAAGTATAATTCTTTGCACTTCATATATGCATGCTCTGGTTTAATACTACATCAGCCTATGAGGGAGTTACCATTATAATACACACTTTAAGATGTAGAAAATGAAGCAAAGGGAGTTTAAACAACTTGCATGATATTACACAACTAATAAGAAGTGGACCTGGGCTTTGAACAGGGCTGCAGCAGCCAGATTAAATTGCTTTTGCACTGACCTTGGAATGAAGTTTCAGTGACCATCTCCATGCACATACCTGTACTGCTTGTAAAAGTCACTGACTAATGAGTTGTTCCTCTGTGCTGTTGTTTATTTGTTTAATTTGGGCCTGTGCTTTTACCATTACAGAGCCATGAAGCTGTGCATCAACTCTCATTACTATGGTATTGACATACCACTGCCAAGTAAGTTTTCAGCGCATGTTCTTGCCTAACAGTCAATTGGAAAAGTCGACTGGACAAATCAACCCTTGTGTACAGTGGGTGATAATATAGCATAAATAGTTTCAAGTGCTTATTATGAACTTTGGATTTTGGGGCAGGACTTAATTGTTTATGATAAGGAATGAAAGCAAGTGTTTGATAATAGGGTTTTTTTTTTTTTTTTAACTTTGAAACAATGTTTCCACCAGGATTTTGGGACAGTTTGATTAAAATTATCCATAAATTACAAAGAACATTTTAAAAAAATAATTTGCAACTACTTATATTTATGAATCAAGATTTTTAAAAAAGAATTAGAGAATAATAAAAGTAACAAAGCAACCAAAATACAAAAGGAAATGGATTTGTAGGCTAGTAAAACACTTCAATTTCTAAACAAAACCTCCCCTCAATTGTATTCACTTAAAACAGCCCCACTATGTTACATGACTGACCTAATAATATAGTAAATATTAAAGAAAGGCAACATGTATTGAGTTTACTATGTTAATTTGATAAACTCTTTATATTATACTATCTCTTTAGTTTTCACAATAATGATATAAACACTGTTTTACAGGGAAAAAAAACACTAAAATTTAGAGAGGGCTATTTATATACCCAGGATATTTGAATATAGAGCCCAAAGTGTTTAGCCTTTAAAATAAATTTCTATTAATAAAATACTACTTAATTTGTTTTATGTGTTGGCACACCTCATGTGATTTCTCTTTTAAGGATTATTCTAGGAAAAAAATGAATATCAGTTTTCTAGATGATTTTGCCATTGAAGATACTGAAACAAGAGAGGGGTAGTGATATGTGTAGATTGCACAGCTAAATGGAATAGAAAGCCTGACCAGAATCTAGGTCCCTAAACTTCTAAGGCAGCATACTCTTCCTTATATAACACTCTATTTATAGAGATGCCTGAATCTGAACTTTCTTTTCTCTTGTCATTTACTCATAGAATAATGATTTGTTTCTATTGCCTATCTGACAATTTGGTGGCTCAGACTATATACAAAAAAAAATTGAGAACCATTGTTTCCCATAAAGGTACTCTTTATCCTAACGTCCTGGTTGGTGAGTATGGCAGTTTCCATCATATTGTTACGGAAGAGGAAAGAGAAATTGAAACCAATTCCAAACCTCAAAAGGTTTTGAGAATGCCTTAAAAAAAAATTCAAACAGCCAAGAAAATGCCTATTTTAACCTTCACTATTCATGCTTTAATCAGAGAAAGAACGAAATTCAACTTTTATAGCACTGTGAAGAGCATCCCATTTCCACTGCACGAGTTGAGAGAGAGACACACACACTTCTCTTTTTTTCTTTCACTGAGTTCAAACAACAAACTATCCCCATTTAGCTACAAACTATACACAATCAGAATAAAATAATATAATGCTACGTGAATCATTAGCATTCAAGATTTTTTGGTAGAACTGGATGAGCAACTGTGTTAGAAAAGAACATGGGGGTAGGGAACCTACTGACGCCTCAGTTGTTGCCTATGACATCTTTATATATTGACGAAAAATGTTTAAAGCATGTAATCCATAATTATTAAATACCACAGCATAAATTAAGAATTTTTAGATTTGTGTCAATCTGTGATTTATCTCTTTTGCTTCACATTTTATTATTTGCTAATTTTACAAAAGCCAGGAAAGACAACATATTCTTAATATTTTCATAAAATCACTTTTAGGCTGCAGAGTGAGGGTTAGAAAGAGGTGTATGATAAGGAGGAAAGATTACATCAAGAGAGATCAATTCCTGTCACACCAAAGAACAAATGCAACCAAGAATAAAGTCTCTCTAAAAGGAAGCAAGACAACCTTTGTCCTAATTGCTTTTGTTTTTGTTGTTTTTTTTCAAAGTGGGGTAGTTTGGTTTGTGAATGCATTTTTCCTAAACCAAAGAAGAGAATTTATGTGCAACATTAATCCTACCCGCCCTCCTCAACGTGATTTATGGTTCTTTTAGAGAGGTTAATTTTCAGAAGAAATTGACTGAGGAGACAGTATGTAGAAAGACATTCCAATGAACTGGTTAGGCAAGTAGTTGTTTGGAAGGAACACTGCCTCCAGGCTTGTGAGGAAGATAGAGGCTGCCCATTAGAGGAGGGAGTGGGAGAGTAACAGAAAGAGTTAGTTACTTCTCCTTTCACCAACTCCAGACAGTATTCTTATTTATGACTAATCTTTATTAGTGCAATCCCCTACCCCCACCCCGCCTCCACAAAAAAGAACTGATTAGGAAGGAGGAAGAGGAGCTTTTGTGAATGGTTTGTGAATGCATTTTTCCTAAACCAAAGAAGAGAATTTAGGAGAAGGAGCACAAAAGCTCCTCTTTCTCTAGAGAATAGGAAGAAGAGAAAAGAAAGACATGCAAACTCTTTAGATTCCGTGCCACACAGCTATTATTTAGAACAGGATTTGTTGTACAATGTTTCAAACAGGGCAAATTGGTTTATATGTGTTTTCACCGAATGGTTATTGAAAGCGTGCTTGCAAGTGCTACGCACTCATGATAACCACAGTGAAAGATGGAGGAGTCTAGCAAGATGGAATTCAGGAGCAATGGACTGGCGATGTATCCCTTGCAGAGTATGAGAAAATTTAGTAATCACCTAATCCAACTTCATGCTTTTACCAATAAGGAAATGAGGACCCAGAGAGGGGAAGTCATTTGTCCATCAAGAGAAAGCCAATTTGGTGGCAGGGTGAGGACTAGAAGCCAAGATCCCTGACTCTGAAGCAAGTGTTGTTTTAATAAACTTTAATATTGCTAAAAATTTGAATGCTTTTCAAAATGTAGGGGATAGTAAATTTATAAGGCCCAAGGTGAAAACCCTTGTTCATTTCTTTTGAAATAGGATCTACAAAGAAGTTTTACATGTGGTATGTTAATTCTTGAATCTCAAGAAAAGAGACTAAGTATTGGAATTGTTGCCTAGAATCAATTATTCACAAAATAGATTTTGTTTCTCCTTATCTTCTTTTTATTAAATCTAATTCAAGCAGCTGAGTTGACATTTTTTTTTTTTCATAACAGGCTTATGGCTAAAAAGCAAATAAAAATATCTGAAGGCAGATTATCTTGTTTAAATGGGAAGTGGGCTGCATCTGTTGAATTCTACAGCAGATAGTTTGCTCTGATTGCTTTACCTAGGACAGACAACACTACAGAATACATAATGCACCAATAAAGCTCAGTTTACTAAAAAAAAAATCTGATATTCCACCCAGACATCTAAAAGAGAGGGCTATTTTTAAAAGCCACATTTTAAAAGGCCATCTAATTCTAATGTAAAAGAAAGCAGGTAGCAACAGCCATTGGAACAAAGCATACTCAATCCCAAATCAATTCATATGGGTTTTTCCACCTTAGTTTCTGATTCATTATCTTGTGCCACTGAGCTACAAAATGGAGATGTTAAAATTTCTGCTCTTTTTCTACCTCTTTAAAAGGGTGTGGTGAGAAATTACTTGAATAACGTCCTTTAAGAGCTCTCAGCTTCTTGGAAGGAGGATGAGTAAACACAATGAAATAAGAACTGTTGTTCTAATTCATGTAAGTGAATTATAAGTCTTTTCTTAACAGAAAGAATAGCTTTAATAGACAAAAGAGACCATATTTTAGCTCACACCATAGCAGATAATATACTTCTGATGGGCAATCCCTCAGCCAGCCTATGTCTAGAAACAAAGTAGAGAGCCAAGAGGGAATCTTCAAAATAACTCCCAGTAAGAGGCTTATACTGCATATAATAAAAGTGTGGCAAATATATATTTACCTTTATACATACAGATGTTCTGAAAAGCTTTCCACAATCCTTCCAATCAGAAATATTTAAACCAACTATTGGTTTTATCAGCCTCGGTTTATACCTCTAACCCAGCACTTAACAGCATGGTTCCTGTTTTCTAGTTAGTTGGATAAACACTGGTATACCTCACTAGATTGCATCCTACAAGGGCTCTCATTTTCTTCTTGTGTCTACTGCAAGAACTAGCACTGCATTCTGAATAAATGTAGGGGAAGAAAAGTAGGCAATGAACAGGGCTTTATCTGAGATCAGACCACCAAAGAGACTTAATCATAAGCCTAACACACCCACTTCTCTTGACAATAACCACATGGCATTGCAGAGTTTGAGATCACGCACATGTGCTAGCCACCCATCTTCTAGATACTTACTCTTTATCCTACGATCAATCAGGTTGCCAAGGCCACCAGGGTAGAATGTACTAGTTTTTTCCTTGAACTGACACCAACTCAACCATTTTTTCTATTCCCATACTGCTCTTGCCTCTTGGAGCCCGGCCACCAAACTGGCCCAACCTCCATTACATAATTCCTCAAATTCATGTCTATACTTAAATCAGGAATCTCAAACTGACAGCCCACATATATGTTCTGTGGAATTGGGGAACTTTTTATTGTTTTAAATTTTAATTCCTCTAGGTGAGGTAAGCATTCTCCAGTTTTTCTAAGCATCAGTTTCCTGTCCTCCTAGATTGAATGCTACACACGTTTAACCTGGCAGCCTGTTCCCCAATTAACTAACTGATTCTCTGTCCTAGAACAAACTTTCTCCCTTCTCTTTCAATATATGAAAATTATTTCCTGTGATTTCAAATAGAAAATATCATCAGAATTCCTGTGGAAGTGTATCAATAGTATCCTGTGATGCTTAGCACTTTCTATTTTCTTCAGAGTTGTTGTATGTGACTCCCTTCCAGTAATAAGATGGGAGATGTTTGGGAGCAGAATTTGCTCATTGTTTACTCATTAGTTTCCCAGATTGTTTTAAGTATAGCATGCAGCAAATGTGAGCTAGATGCAGGGCCACTGAGTTGCTCAATGCCAAGAGGTACGATTCTTAAAGAGTATGATGTGAATAGTGTTCCTGAAATTATGCAGCCCAGCAGTCACTACCAATGACTGAACACTAGTTTGCCCAATGATGTGCACCCATTTACTGTCTTGTCTATTTATCCCTCACTATTTAAGCAATATACATTTTCCTGGCTGCCATCACTTACCATCTAGTTCATTTTATACACACACACACAACTGGGTTATACTAGTGGTTCTCAAATGCTAATGTACATTGCATCAGAACCACCTGGGGTGCTTGTTGAATGACTGTAGCCTTTCCCTGAATCTACCTCCTCCCCTTTCTGATTCAGTAGGACTAGTGGGGCCCAAGAATTTGTATTCCTAAAAGTTCCTAATATTGATGCTGCTAGTCCTGGGACCATCCTTCTTGAACCACTTAAGTAAACTATCTAGAAGTCTTACAGCTCAGACTTCATTATCATACCAAAATTCGAACATAGATGTATTGATATATGCTATTCCAAACTTCATGCCCTTAATCATTAGACTGAAGCAGGAAATACTTTATTATGCCAAACTGACTGAATGATGCCTAAATATATAAAATAAAATAATATTTAGCAATTAAAGTAAAAAGGTTTTCCTGTGAGTTCTATGAGTCCTGAACTGACACAAGTGTATGGGCATTTTAAAGAGTTTGTCTGCTTCAGAACTTTAATTTTAGCTTGAAGAAAAACTCAACTCTGTCTAATTTCAAATGGGAAAAGATGGCCAAGTCAGATTTTAGCAGCGTGCTAAGCATATCTTCAAATATTTCTACTTCTTTTGAAATACAAAAATGTCTATGCAAATTTAATTTTTTTCATGCAGCAGTAATTGCTCTGCTTAGGATTAATAAGTTACTGTTTCCAAATTTACCACATTCTGGAGTAATAACAGTGATCACCACTGAGAACTGACCACAGGCTAGGCATTACATCAACTATTTTACATGCATTATCTCAATACTTAAAACAGCTCTTCTAAGGTACGTCACCAACACCAGCATCCCAATTTTACAAACGGGGAAACAGAGGCTCAGAAACATATTAGCCAAGGCCATCCAAATAGTGAGGTGGATAGAGCTGGATTCAAATCCAGACAATCATCTACCTCTTTACCATGTTACGCAACCTCTAATAGTAGATGAAGGAGCAGATCTAGAAATTAAGAAACTTTGATTTAAGCCTGGCTCTCCCACAAACTCGATTAGAAATGTTGGAGAAGTTACCATTAATTTCTTTGGATCTTAGTTCTCCAATTTATAAAAGGAAGGTTGGAGTAGACGTAGATAATCTCTCGAGTCTCTAAATCTAAGATTCTCAAATTTTCCAAGAATTATAGATTGAAACTATAATAAATAAACTAGTTGCTGAAGAAAAGGACAGGGACAAATAGCATGAATATTACTTCAAACAAATCAAATTCTTTGTAAGTCAGCATGCTAAGATGCCAACCTGATTGGTGTTTAAGAGGATTCAAGGTCAGAAGCAGCTCCTGTGTTTGTACTAAAATCCCTTTCTGTTTATCTGCCCTCTTCAACTTTGTCATTCTGAGCACATACACACTGAGAGCAGTGTCTTAAGTAACACTGCTGAGATTACACCAAAGACAGGTGTTAGGGGAACTATTTCCCTGGGGCTATCATTTCTAACTCTCCTTCCTCAAAAAAAAAAAAAAAAAAAAAGAGGGAAGGGATAGAGTGAAAAGGATTTCTTTTCAGATTAAACACAGTGACTGCAAACACCTTCCCCTAGGCAATAAATTCTCTGCCAGTGTGTGCTGCAGTTTACCCAAACACCAAAGCAAAAAGCAAACAGCCCCCTTTGTCAGGGAGGAGCTGTCACCTGTCAAGTGATGTTTGTGAATTTCTAGAGAAGAGAAAAAAGAAAACCCTTTCCCTTATTTTATTAAGCAGCCTGTTTGTTCAAGGCTTGAAATGCATACTTGTGTTTTAGGTAAAGTCCCTAACTTGGCACTGATGAAAAGTGGTGGCTTCCTATTGGCTATTCTTTACAAAGAGAAGAGAAAAACAGTTTACTCTTATGAGGACACCTGAATTCAGTCTAAACTGAGTGGATACTGAACCACCCAAAAACATTTTTTTGGAACAATATGGAGTACAGGTAAATAACAATAAACAACATAGGTAATCACTAATCTACTTTCCAAAAAATAGGAAGTTGTTTGCTTCATGTGATATGTTTTTGTTGTTTAATTTTGTACTCGTAGTACTAGTACTCAATTGTCTATTTGACACACATCTTGATTGGACCATGGTTTTAATGGTACTGGCCCAGGGGATAAATACTAGGGGTACTAAAGAAGGGTTAAAAACCCTGGAACAAAAAAGAGAAAATTTTCTGTCCATTCCTATGTGCAGAACTAATTCTAGTTGAAAGTTTAGAAATGAACCTTTGTCTACCCCCATCCCCAAACTTTCACCACTTCTTTCCTCATTCCCATCCCAACAAGGTCTGCCCACTTTACTCCTATGTGCTCCCATCTCTACTAGGTCCTCCTACTTTCCAGTCACAACTACCACCCTTCCACAGATTGCAATCAAAGAGGGACTATTTTACTTTGATGTACAAATAGCTAGAAACTGCTTCAGGCACCTACAAGTGTTTGCATTTTGTTTTTAAAGAGACTCTTTAACTCAAATTTAAAGTTTATAGACACTTTTATACAGGTGGTGGGAATGTACATTGATTAAAAATAATAACCGGTGTGAAGAAAATTGATAGTAAATATCAATAACATCGATAGACATACAATTTTACCCAATAAATACACTTCTAAGCATCTAGCATGACAAAATATTCCACATGTAAATGTTCTTTTTTAAAAAAATCTATGAGTAGAAGGACAGTTAAATAAATTATGGCACATCCATGTGATGATATTTGAAAGTTGCTTTGAAACTTGTAAATGAAAGAAAGAAAACGCTCCCCACAGAATGCAAAGAAAAAGAAGATTAGAAAATTTATATATGGCATGACCACAGATGTTTTATAAAACCTATTTCTTCTATAGAAAATACAAGAAAAAAAGGCTACAATGTTCATAATGTTGTCAGTATGCTTTTGAGGCTTTTTATTTCTCTTTAATTTATATGTATTACTTTTATAATCAGAGAAAATTATACATATTTTAATTATAAAAAGTAAAACATGTTCACCTATCTACAAGGGTTTTTTTAATAAACATCATAGACCATTTATAAAAAATAGCAATACCTACCATTTATTGACTGAATTTTTATATGCCAGTAACTCTGAATGAAAACAAAACAGATAATGAAAGAACTATCACAGTTCTCTGAGGTTGATGGCAGATGTTATGTTCATCCATACAAGTGAGGAAACAGGGGCTCTTAAAGATTATACAGATCACACAGCAAACAGAGTTAATACAGAATTCCAATGACAGCATATCTGACTACAAATCCCATTCAGGAATTCTAAAGGAAGTAATGAATCATAAAGCCCTATATTAAATGTAATGTAGTCTTCAAACTAAAGGAAAATACTTTGGGCAAATCTACTGTCCAAATGGACTCTAGGGGTTTGCTGGGTGACCAGAAAACACGGGAGTAAAAAAAGGAGAGAACTAGGCAACTTGGAAAGGAACAAGGGAATACACAGGAAGAACAAAAGGAGGGTGCTTGTCATGGTGAGCAGATGTTGGGTTCGAAGGAGACCAGTGTAGGAAAAGGAAGCAAGTAAGTTGGAAATGCCTTCCTTGATGTGAAATCTTGATATTGGTGTCAGACTTACAGTTAGGTGACGTTTTACGATCTTAGGAGCCTGAGAGACCAAGATACACAGAAAGGAGTGGTGGCTGTTTGTATGAAATATATATGGATCACACATTTTCTGTCCTCTTGAGCCAGAGGGAGGGAGCTTTAGAGTGTTCAAGTGACTCATGCTGTAATACTGTTAACCAGCCCTTTGCAGCCTGAATACCTTGTTCACAGGGTATGTATTTAATACATCTTTTAAGAATGAAATTTATCAAATCTAGACTTCAAACAATTGAAATGTCAGAAACTGTTATGGTCCAATTTCATAATGTCAGAAAATATCTATAGTTGTCATTCAAACTGGGTTATGTGGGAGTGAACCTGTGTGCATGCAGAGAAAGGAAAAGAGAAAGAGAAGTGGAAAGGAAAAATTAAAGAATTTTATAAACTTCTGATCAATTACTAACACAGCAAGTTAGAGCTTTGGTTTGGTTTAGGGTCCAGCTTAGAAAATACAGGCATTTATTTTGCTTTAAAAAAATTATATTGACAAAATAAAATGTGCATAGAGTTCCCTATTCTTTGTGATAATGTCAAGTCAGAACTATAGCTTTGGAAAAAAGGAAGGGCTGATTCAATACTCTAGACGATTATTCTTCTCCTGAGTTCTCTAAAACGTGTTTGGCAGTTGAAAGTAAAAATTGTAATATTGTCTGATGAAATCTTAATGCGCATAAATGTAATATGTAAGATACCTACAACATAAAGGGAGGAAGGATAAAGAGCCTATATAGTGGCAAGGTTTCTACATTCCATTTGAAGTGGTAAAATATTGATTCCAGGTAGACTGTGGGAAGCATGAGTACTGTAATCCCAAGATCTCCCAGTAATGAATTATACAAAGAGATGGAGTCATAAGCAAAATAGATACATTAAAATATAATTAAATAATCCAAAAGAGGACAGAAAAGGGGAAACAGAAGAATAAAAGAGGGAATACACAGAAAACAAATATGGTAGACTTAAAACTAATGATGCTATTAATTACACCAAATGCAAATGACATAACCACAGCAATGAATAGACAGAGGGTGTCAGAATGGATAAAAAAAACAAAATGACCCAAATGTACATATGCTGTTTACAAAAACTCACTTCAACTATAGTTTCAATGCAGTTTAAAAGTAAAAGGATAGGTAAACAATTTGTCATGCACACAATCATATGAATGTTAGACTGGCTACACTAATATTAATATTAATAAAAACAAAGTATTTTTCAGAGAAAAGCACATTACCAAGGATAAAGAGAAATATAATGATAAGGAATTAACCAAGAAGATACAAAAATCATATATATGATGCACAGCAACAGAGCTTCAAAATATATGATGCAAAAATGGACAGATCTGAAAAAGAAAAAGATGCATTTATAATTAAAGCAAAAGTCTTTGGTACTCCTCTCTCAATAATTGATAGAATTACTAGAGAGAAAATCAGCAGGGATATAGAAGAACTGCACAATACCATCAACTAACTGGATCTAATTGAAACTTACTGAACATTCTATCCAACAAAAGCAGAATAAACAGACTTTTCAAATACCTATGGAAAATTCACCAAGTTAAACCATTCACTGGGTCATAAAACAAACATTAACAAATTAGAAAATATGAAATCATACAAAGTATGTTATCCGACTATGTAGAGTTAAACCATAAAACAATAATGGAACTATAACAAAATATCCAAACACTTAGAAATTGAACAATGCACTTCTAGATAATCTAGGAGTCAAAGAAGTGTCAAGTGAAATCAGAAAATATTTTGAACTGAATGAAAATAAAAACACAACATATCAAAACTTATGGGTTGCAACTAAAGCAGTGTTTAGTGGGAAATTTATAGCAGTAAATGCTAACAATAGAAAAGAAGAAAGGTCTCAATTCAGTAATCTAAGCTTCCAATTTAAGTAACTTGAAAAAGGAGAGCAAAATAAAATCAAAGAAGCTGAAGAAAGGAAATTAAAAAAAAAAAAAAGATTAGAAGTAATGAAATTGAAAACAGAAAAAAAAAAACATAAAGAAAAACAATGAACCAAAAGCTCATTCTCTGAAAGATCAATAAAACTGATAAGCCTCTAACAAGACAGACTGAGAAAAAAAGAGAAGACACAAATTAACAATATCAGAACTGAAAGAGGGACTATCATTACAAATCCCCCAAACCTTACATGGATTATAATGGAATATTCCAAACAATTCTCTGCATATAAATTCAACAACTTTATTGAAATGGACCAATTCCTCAAAAATGACAACCTACCAAAACTCACCTAAGACGGAATAATCGGAATAGTCCTATAACTATTAAAGAAACTGAAATAATAATTAAAGAAATTCTGAAAAAAATCTCCAGGACCAAATAGTTTCCCTGGTTGATTCTAACAAACATTTAACAAGAAATAATATCAATTCTGCACTATCCTTCCTAGAATATAAAAGGCACCTCATGCAGAGCAAAAATACAGAAATCACTCTGCAGATCGTAACAACAGGTTGCCAAAATGAAAATGGCTATACATCGTAATTACCAATACTATCTATTAATGGTGGGGTTAACACTGATTTGCTTCAAACTGTAGTTTCTTTCCTATCTATCAGAGTCATACCTGTGATCCTATTATTTCAGTTATTATAAACAGTGCTGCAATGAAGCCTGCACTTCTTTGTGCATACATATATATGGATGAATGTGTATGTGCATGTGTGAGTACTTGTTTATTTTTTAATTTGTGGCAGAAATTCCTAGCAGTGGAACTGATGGCCCAAAGGGTAAATGTTTTTAAAATAAATTAGAATAGACAAATTGCTCTCCAAATATACTGTACCAATTTACATTCCTACCAATAGTGATAAGATTGCCTGTCTGTCAGCAACCTCACCAGCCTTAATTACTATCAATCATTCAAATATTTACTATCAGATAGGTGATAATCACAGTTTTAATTCACAATTTTTTATTAAAAGAGATTGAGCATTTTATACCTGTTAAAAATTTTATTTTTGTCATTTGTGTTTTATCAGCACTTTTTGTCAATGTTAGTATTGTTCATATTCTTCTTAATGACTTACAGGTAATTTAATATTAGGGCTATTAAACCTTTGTCATATGCTATAATTTTAAAATTTTGTAGTCTATTTTTTCTAGATAAATTTCTATTTAGTAAAAATTTTCAGGCTTATCTTTTGAACTTCTGAAATTTACATTATTTTGTAAAAAATTAGTTTCATAACAGCTACCTAAACTTGCATTACTCTTTCCTCTTCATGATTTGATCAACTTGACTCATATTTCAAGACATAAATAAAAACCAGCTTCTCTGTAATATATTACTAGTCTTTCTCAGATGTAATTCCTTTTTATGTGCCTTTTAAAAATAGAATGCATACAGCACTTATTATAGGGAATTTTATACACACCTTTTCTGCTATACCATGGTCTTCTCAAGGGAAGATACCATGATTTATTCATCTGTGTCACTAAGGATATAGCAGAGTAGGTGCTAAATAAATGTTCTTTGTTAGACATAATATGTTTGGTTTTAAATCTTATATGAATCCTAAATCATATAAGATGTAGGGCATTATATTAGGTGCCATGTGCAAATCTTTCCAAATACAAAAACACAACAGAGATACTACTTTTTCAATATGTAGAGCTGAAGACACTTGGTATGCAACAGGGATGCTGCAATAGAATTTTTTTTAAAGGATGGATTTAGGTAGTTACCACTAAACTCCCTAGTGAAAAATTCAATTCAGCTTAAAAGAGTTTCTCTCAGAGTACAAAGAATAAACAAATGCAAAAATAAGGATTATATTGTTACCATCAATCATTCCAGAGGAACATTTAAGTGTTAACTTCATTATCTACCTCTTGAAGATATGGCAGGCATGCTTAGACAGTTTATAAATAACGCAAATCTGAGATACAAAGTAACATATTAGACAACAGAATCAAGCACCAACAAGATAATAACAGGTTGGAAACATAGTTTAAAATATGAAATCTATTTGAGAAAACCCTTTCACATTCATTACTAACCCAACACAGTTCATTCTTCAGTGAAACTAAAATAATTCTAGTGAACAAGACACACATTTTCTCTGCAATTCAAATTTCCTTTGTAAAGAATCAGAGCAAAGCATTGTAATTCCATTTCACAACTAGTTATTAAGGTGAAGTTGTAGCAAAGTCAATAAAAATGAGATGAATTTCTCAATTTCAAGATTTCCTTCCTTAATAATTTGACATGTCTTGCCTTGTTCACAGATTCATATTTCCTGTAAGGTAAGAGAATGTTTGGCTGAGATCCCAACGTTTAAAAAATATTAAATGCAAGAGGAAAGTAATTTATGTGCAGGGTTTTGAAACCATTTAGCTAACCACCTATACACAGAAAAGTGCAAACATAATACCAAAGTAATGAAAAAAAAGGAGTCTCACACTAAATACAGAAACAGTCAGTTTAGAAGGACTAGGAAACTAAGAGAAGTTTGGTTCTTGTTTTCCAAAGTAGAACACACTAGTTATCAACACCCTGAAGGAGTCCAGCATTTTGCCACTCATGTTGCAGGGGGCTCTAGTTCTTATCTGGGTCCATCTGTGTAGCTATGTTAGCTATGTGGATATACAAGAGGAAGCTAGAATAGTCCTAAGACAGGGGAAGATCCAGGAATCATATAGAACTAGAATTTATTAGGAATGTCTCAGTTCTTTGGAGATAAAAATAGGGCAGCCACAAATAAGCAAGTTTGTTTATTCAGTCAAGTTCATCCTCATTCTTTTATATTCCTTTCCATACAGTTGTCCCAAAGTGCCCTATTCTGTTTCCCCCACTGATAAAGACCATTTCATTTTGTTTTCTATTTTTTCTGAATCACCTCAATCCCTCACTTCTCTCAAATTATTTTCTATTCTAGGTCTTATTTCCTGATTTTTTTTTTTTTTTATTATTATCTGCAGTTTAATCTGGTACACAAATTCAAGCTCAAAGGTGCTAATAAGTGATGGTTGAACACAGCTTTATCATTCCTATTTAACCAATGGTATCCTATGCCTTCTCCAAAGGAGGGAAATTGTGGTGACTCTCTACTGTATGACAACCACATGGGGAAGTTGGGGGGAAGGGGGTCCCCACAAAGGAAATCCTAAAGTTCACAGACAGGTGGGTAATCAAGGAGAAACAGAACTCAATTTCTTTCCAAATACAAATACTTTGGAGGAAGAATCAGAAAAAAAAAGATTGACTTCAGTGATGTGGGTAGAATACCCACATACTGCTGACTGCACATGTGATCCTAGAAGAGCTATTTTACCTTATTAAAACCTTTTGCTTGACTAGATAATTTATAAAAAGGGGACAATAACGTTTACTTCACAAAGTTATTGAAAAACTAAAATATCAGATGGGTTAGTCAGCATGAGTTATTGATGCCTAATAAAAAATGTAGTTTTTAAAATTTGTAACTCAAACTCCAAACAGGAAAATTTGCATCATTCTCAAAGTGAATACACCCCATTCCATTCAGCTCAGTTCTCCTGTGAACATTATTAAAAAGCTATTTCAAAGAATCAATATCAAGCAATTTCTATGCTGATGCTCAGAAAAAACGTTAAACACAAATGGATAATTATATTAAACATAATTTCTTAAAAGTAATCATCTAAAAATCATCAGGCAGTACATTCTTAGTTGGACAGACAACTGTTGTAAAAGCAGTTACTCGTATGCATTTTCTTGCCTTTCTCCACTCCTTCATTCATTTCACACCATCCCTCTGTCCAGTTCTTTTTTTCTTTTCTTCTATTTTTCTAGAAGATATTTTTATGGAAAATGTAGCAGAACATTGCAGGTGAACAAATTATTAAGCAAAACGAAACACTACCATTATAGACTGCACCAATACAGGGTATTTCACCTAAAATCTCAGAAAAGCATTTCATCATCAACCCACTAAATTCCCTAGCTTATGTATTAGTCAGGGTTCTCCAGAGAAATAGAATCAAAAGAATGGAGACACAAACACACATACACAGACACACACACACACACACATAAATATATTTGTAATTATTATGAGATTTATCATAGTATTGGCTCACGCGATCGTACAGATTGGCAAGTCTGAATTCCATAGGGCAGGCTGGGAACTCCAATAAAGTTTTCAATGAATTCCCCAGGAGAAGCTAGCTGGCTGAAGTAGAGATAGAAATTCTTCTTTCTGACTACTGAAATCATCAGCTCTCCCTTTAAGGCCTTCAATTGACTGGATGAGACTTCTCTCATTGCTGAAGGCAAACTTCTTTGCTGATTGTAGATATCAGCCATAGATGTAATCACCTGACTAATGGTTTAAATCCATGAAATATTCTCACAGTAGCAATCAGGCCAGTGGCTTGCTTGACCAAATGACTGGACACCATAATGTAGCCAAGGTGACACATGAACTCAAACATCACAGTCTTCCCTTATCATCTTGGTGCCCATATACATCTCCTTAAACCATACTTGATCTCTAAATAAAAATAGTAGTTCAACTGTACTGCATAAACTGGAAATGCACTAACTCTTTCTTGAGAAGAAGATGAAGGTCCTTGGGTAATATTCACTCTCATAATTGATATTCTGTAACTTAAATACTACAACATAAAGTCATAACAACTTATGTTATATGATAAGGAGATGAGATAGGGAAGAAAACAAAAATATTTGCCTTATACATATATACAAACATATACTAAAACAAGAAAAAAATACTCATAACCACTATAGTCCTTGTTTCTGTAACTGGTCATGTGAGTGTAGCTCATATTTATAACTACCTTCTTTCAGTACCCATTCCATATTCCCTTTACCCTCAGCAAGTATCTCAGCTGGTCTTGGGTCTTTGCCTGGTGGGGTGACCCAAACCTTCATTCCTGAAGGATCTTGGCTGTTGTAGTCCTGCCTGGTTTGGGCTGTTGCAGTTTTCCATCGACTTCAATCACAGGGCATGTTGGTATTAAAAAACATCCTAAGGGCTCTCCTGTATTCCAAGCAAACTCTTCTTTACCTCCATTGTATAGTAGCAGTCCTATTTCCCCTTGAAAATCAGGATCAATCATCCCAGCCAGTACAGTAATTCGCTTCTTTGCTTGTTGATACAGAGGCATAAGAAGCCGAAAGTGGCCAAGTGACAATCTTAACTTCCAGCTTAATGGAATCATTGTTGTGTCTCCCAGTGGAAGCATTCCTCCTTTTAGAGCTAAGAGCTGCACATCAGCAGAGCTTAAGTTTGCAGAAACATGAAACAATTTTTTTTTTCTAGTGGATCACTAGGGGTAATAGTGAGTAGTGCCATTCCCATTTCTACCCCTTGATTCCTGGACCTGTAAATCCTGGCTATGGGAAAAACAGCACAAAAGAGTGGCTGCTGATTTAGAGCATATATAGCCTTCCACAGAATGTTGCCCCAGCCCTGTAAGGTATTGCCATACGGTTGATGCCATAATTAAGTCTTCAGAAAGCAATTCCACTGTTCTGTCAATTCAGCTGTTTCAGAGTAATGAGAAACATGGTAAGACTGGTGAATTCCAATGAGCATGTGCCCATTCCAACACTTCATTTGCTTTGAAATGGGTTCCTGATCAGAAGCAATGCAGTTTGGAATAACATGATGTTGAATAAGGAATTCTGTAAGTTCCTGGATGGTAGTTTTGGCAGAAGCATTGCATGCAGAAAAGGCAAATCCATATCTTGAGTATGTATCTATTCCAGTAAGAATAAAATGTTTACCCTCTCATGATGGAAGTAGTCCAATGTAATCAACTTTCCACCAGGTACCAGGTTGATCATCTTCAGGAATGGTTGCCAAATCAGGGACTGGGCTTTGGTTTCTGCAGCTGGCAGACTGGGCACTCAGCAGTTGCTATGGTCAGGTTACTGATGCATAACCTCCATCCCTACCACCATGGCTACTTGGTTCATAAGTCTGACTGGTATCCACAGAATGGGTCAGTCTATCCACTTGTTTATTAAAATCCTCCTCTGCTGAAATCACCCTTTTGTGAGCATTCATAGGGGACAAAGCCTACTCTTGGTACCAAAATCTGTGTTAGTCAAGGTTCTCCAAAGAAAACAGAACAAATAGAGTGTGTATGTGTGTGTATAAATATCATGGGTTTATTATTGGAATTGGCTCATGCATCCATGAGGATTGGCAAGTATGAATTCTGTCGTGAAGGCCACCAGTTGGGAACTCTGATGAAGTTCTGGATGAAGTAGAGAGAGAAATTTCTGACCACTGAAATAAACACATCTCCCTTTTATATCATCAACTGATTGGAAGAGACTTTACTCATTGCTGAAGGCAATTTCTTTTGCTGATAGCAGATGTAATCAGCCACAGATGCAATCAACTGACTAATGGTTTAAACCCACAAAATACCCGCATAGTAACAATCAGGCCAGTGCTTGCTTGACCAAACAACTGGACACTATAACCTAGGCAAGTTGACACATGAAATTAACCATCGCAACTTGCCTGGAAGTTATGTGACTCAAAAATTCTCACTATTTTATAGATGAGAAACAGAGGCCTAGGGCCACAAGTGATTCAGAGGTAAAGCCAAGAAAAACCTATTCTGCATACCTCTTTTCTGTTACTTTACTACCAGGTACTTAAATCTTTGTGTGTGCACACAGAATTTACTTCCTCTTCCTAAAGAAGAGTAGCTCCAAGAAAGAAGTAGTTTGCCATATTGAAAAGTGCTTGGGATATAATGCAGATGTGGACTGTGGTTCTATCTCTGTCTCCAACCAGCTGGAAAACCTATGGGCAGGTACCATCCTCTCTCATACAGGGCTGGCGTAAGGCACAATTCAGATAAGGAATCATTCCACACCCCTTCCCTGCACCAATGGAAACATATACATTATGGAGAATTGAGGCAGACCTAAAATTCATAAGCTCTTCCTAATCTCTCTGTTGACCACATTATCTCTCTTTCCAAGGGCCCTGCCCTTTCAGAGCAAGTTGCCTTTTTCTATACAAGTATAAAGAGAAGTTTAGCAGAGATATGAATAGCATGGCCCATGCCACTCACCCACATGGGATCACTCAGGTCCGAGTCCTGCATGCGGATACAGTCCATGCTAATCTCAATCTTGTTCGTCGCACCATTTTCTGATGGTTGATCCACAAAGTTCAAATCAATGGGTTGAACTGAACATATAGGTCTAATATAAAGGGGAAAAAATGTGAAGCATGGAAAACAACTACAACACAGATAGCTATTTGTAAACAGGTTTTCTGTGCTTCAAAGTTGACAAGGCATGTTGCTATGGGTCAGAAACCTTGTGCTCATCCCCAGGGTTCAACTACTTACCAGACGTTTAATTTCAGGTGGTTCAAACCTAAGCCCTATTTGTGAAATGGGAATCACGAATCCTTTCCTCCGCAATGAATTGCTGAGTGGTATGCAGAATATAATGGATGTATCAGGGAAATAATATTTTATACCCTATGCCTTAGGTCCCCTGTGCTTTGCTATTCTCTTCACCTTCTCCAAAATTTACTCACTTATCTAATCCTGCTATTAGGAATGGAGGAAATAATCCTTATCATATCAAGGTATAATTGTCCAACAAAACTTTCTGTTTTACCTGTCTCTGGATATATTTGCACTGTAACAGTGAAAAAGAGTCTTTAAATCAAAGAAATGGATTTTGAGTATCAGAGAGTCACAGGGGAAGCTATTTTGGGTTGGGCAGGAGAATTCTCTTGGCCCCACCTAAATGATATCACCTTGGAAAATGATGATCTTGTGGTATTGGAAACTGAATAAATCTCCACTGAATTGGGAACACAGAGACACTAACAGAGGGAATAAATTTCCTCAAAGACATTAACTGATTTTTACTGATTCTAGAAACATGCCCTGGTAAGTGATATTTTGATCATCTATATTTACCTATTTATAACAATTTGAGTACAAAATTCTTCCTTTTTTGATACTTACTGTTCCAAAAAATCCCAGATATGCTGGAAAACTTCTGGACTGAGGAATTCACTTGTCTGTGTGCTCTGGGACATGCTGGATCGGTAATAACTTTCTTTCCAAGAAAAGTGAGCTGGGGTTTCTACAAACCTTGAAAGGACAAAAATGAAACTAGCATTACAGTTTCTGTATTATGGCACTGAATATTCAATTAAAGTGTACTCTAGCAAGAAAAAACTCAACTGAATCTTTAAAATCATGCAGTTATTTACAGCAGATTTTTATAAATTACTAAATTGGTGTTTCTCCAGGGAGTATCACGGATTCCAATTCATCATAAAATCAGACAAACTTCCGAAGTAAGGCAATCACATCTGCTATCAAAGCTTTTCTTTGCTAACCAATAATATTGTTTTTACACTCTACACTGCCACTATCTAGCACCTGTGTTTGGCAGAATTCACAAAGAAAATAAACATTGTCTCATTAAGCCTGACAGCAAGTCTGACCCATTCAACCCATTTTATAAGTGTCTTAACTGATTATCTGCCCATTATATCTTCAGCAGGTTAAGAAGAATCAGAAAACAGAAGAGAGCTTAGAAAAGTTAAATTTCTTCCTCTGATTAATCACCCCTCTCATAACTACTATGTAAGCATCACATCCAGGGACAATACATTCAAACCTCTGTACCTAGATTTTTTTTTCTTTTAATTACTAGTTACTTACCTTGATGTGTGTGGGGGTGGTTTTAATTGGAGTGTAGATTTCTGTTAGACTAAGGCACAAGCAAACATCTGAATACTTTGCAAATGAAAGCTATTTCTGTCTGCTTCATTGTGCTACTGTGTTTTCATGTCTGCCTTAAACTTTTTAACCTTGATTCCTGTATATGTGAAGGGAAACATCAGCTTTCATAGGTGGTGCTTCCTCCAAATCTGAATATTAACTGTGCAGATCTTAGCATGTGATTCATGGTGATAATCAGTAGACCAATTTTGTACCAGGATCAGATTAGCTAAGCTCTTAATCATAACAAATGGTATTATAATATAAATAATGCAGTGGAATGGTCAGTCATATTCTGACCATAAATTTGTAAATGAGTGTTCTGGTCTAATTACATAATAGAAGCACATACATTTACCCAGGCACATGTATACAGAGCATCCTCTATTTGCTAGGAAGAATAATGGGCACTGGAAATTTGTAAAAAATGAATAAGGCTGTCTCTTCCTCTAGGATCACTTAGTGCAGAAGGTAAACAGGAAAACAAACCTATAATAAATGTTGTAATAGTGTGCATAGCACTATAAAACACAAAGAAGAAATATCTGAGGTGTCAATGAAGGAGGCTTAAATAAGGAGAAATTAGCCAGGTCAGATGAGGTCTACTGGTACAAAGTGACTGTTCTCTGCCAAGGCAGCAGTACAACCAAGGCCCTAAACAGAAAATAGCTTGGTGTACATGAGAAAACTACAAGTGACACTAAGTTACTAGAGTGTAAAAATACAGAGCAGAGAATGTCAGGAGATAAAGCTGGAGAGGGAAGTAAAATCTTGTATGCTATGCTTTAAAGCAAAAAAGATTGAGTTTTTAAATATTTGTGATGAGTATTGAAGGGTATATCTTGTAAGATATTTTAAAATTAAACTTTTTTATTTTTAAATAATTGTAGATTCATATACAGTTAAAAATAATAGAGTGATCTTATGTACCCTTTACCCTGTTTCCTCCGTGGAAACATCTTGCAAAACTATAGTACAATGCCACAACCAGCATATTGACATTGACACAATCTCCCATCTTACTCAGTTTCCTAAGTTTTATTGTGCTTATTTGTGTGCATATATGTATAGTTAGTTCTATACAATTTTACCATATGTGTAGATTACTGTACCTACCACTACAGTATTAAAAATGCTTAAAATCCTTGGGAGTTACAGGATCAGAAAATGTTTTATATTGATAAATCAGGAAGTTGTGTAGAAGACAGATTTAAAGCATGTCAGTTTATGGGCAAAAGGGTTTATTTAGGAGATAGTTGCACCTGTCCAGGTAGGACAATAGGATAGTGGTGAGGATGGAGAAGACGGGAGCAAATTCAATTATATAAATCAGATATTGTTTATGTTACTATGAGAGGGAAAAGGAGGAGTGGAGAATAACTTCCCGGTTTCAGCTCACTTAACTAGGTTATTGATTCCACTCACTAAGTTTATCAGAAAATACAGGCTGGCTTAGAGAGGAAGGAGAGATGATGAGTTCCATCTTGTCATGTTGAGTTTGAGGTACCGACTGAGCACATAAAAATTGAATCGGACAGTTGCATAAGCCTTAAATCTCGGGTAGATAAATGGGTCATTAGCTTAGAACCTGGATTCATATCACAGGAGCAGATGAATCCATGAGGGTGGTTATGTGACCTAAGTAGAGTATGTGTGATAAGGAGAAGAGTGGACCTATTTGGAGAAACTAAGAATAACAGACACTGTGGGGTTTAAGGCATCTTAGAAGCCAAGAAAAACACATCTTGAAGAAGAATCAACAGTATTAAATATGGCAGAGGGATGCAGAAACAGAACTGAAAAATATCTAGTATATTTGACATGAGGAGGTCGTCAGAATCCTTAACACTAGCATTTTCAGTAGATTAATGAAGGCACAGAGTCGGTTACAGTGGTTTCAGATATAAAAATGGGAAAATATTTTTGATACCTTTAGATGACAAGAACCTGAATTACAGAGAAAGTAGCAAAGCATAAAGGAAGGAGCCAGTGGAGAGAGAGAAATTTAAAATATTAGAAAGAAAGAGAAGTACATGGGGGAAGGTTTAGAAAGAAGTTGGCAGGAAGGGGTCAAGGGCATAGGTAGAAAGGAAGGTCTTGAACTGGAACTCCTCACCTCCCCCTTCAAAGATGAAATAAAAGAGATGAAATTAAGTGTGGATATAAATATGTTCATAGAAGATAAGCGGAGGACATGTCTGATGTCCTCAATTTTCTTGACAAAGCAGGATACAAAATCATCTGCTGAAATAAAGGGGGCAGGTATTGGATAGCTATATGGAGGAGAGAGGTGAGGGTTTGGAAATGTGGGTGAGGTTAGGGAACATGGATTTGTCATGGCCCCAATCTGCACAGTTCTGTGATTCTCTCTAGTTTTTATTGTGGGAAGGAGGTGAGGGAGAAAATAATAAAAGCATTATTGGTATTGTTTCATGGGATTGGTTGGGGAGAGGGATTGGGTGCAAGAGAATCAAGGGAACTCTGAAGACTAGTTTGGGATCCAGACAGGAGTACGTAGGAAGAAGGGTTAGTAGAAGTAAGGGGATATAGAGACAAAAGAACTAGGGGTCTAGATGAGGCCAAAAGCAGATGTAGAGAATAAAGTGAAAAAGTTAAACTGGTGCAGACTGGTGTAAGAATGGGATATCAGAGTTTACAATGTACCTCATTGCCATGTCTAGAAAATTTATTTATAATTAGGAAAGCATAGGAAATATTAACATTGTTAAATTAAAACATAAGTTAATTTCTTTTATTTCCTTTTTGGGTTTGGGGCAGACTTATTTTACACGCTGCCAACTAGTGAGTAGATAAGTGAAATTTGATGGATTCAATACAGAATTGAAAGTTATGAAGAATACTCCCACGGGTGAAATTTTGGTTTTGATTTATTTACATTAAAAATCTTGTACTGGTAAAATTGAAGGAGAAGGAAGAGGGGAAAATAAAAATAAAAGCAAATCTTAATCAACAGAAATGAAGGCAAACAAATATATGAATAATTCAAACCTAAAAATGCTAATAAACTCTCATTTGATATACACGGGTGCACAGACCCATAGGTAAATCCCTAACATTCAAAGACTTAAACGTTATGATTGGTAGCCTGACAGCCAGGTGAGCACTAGAAGGTAAACAAAGGAACGCAAAGTTGATTCTTAGCAGTAATGATATTCAATATATGAGATTTAGTACAAAAAAAACTATAAATTTTTAAGTTGGCAAGAATTTAGGTATAGTCTCTAAAGAGATTGATAGTTAATGTGCCATTGGTCTTAAGTACCAAAATGTATGGGATTCATTCAAAAAGAAAGAGGGTCATACTGAAGAAAGCACTGCTTTATCATTTTCTCTAAAGCAGAAGAGAGAAATGTACCATTGGATCCACAGATACCATCCATTTCTACTTCTTTTACCTGTTTCTACTTGGCAGTTCTGGGTTCTCTCTGCACTTACTCTGCCATTCCTTTGTTCCACAGTTTTTTCCCCCAACAGTCTCTGACTCCTATAAGACCTTCCTTGTATTTCTGATGTCACCACTAACACACTGAAACCTTGGACAAACCTCCAAAGTTCTTTGAGCTTCAGCTTCTTCTCATGTAACATCCACAGGGATACTCATTTTGGTCTGCTGCCTTTCAAACTCCTACACAATCTTTAACACTCTCTTTGCTACACAGTATTTCCTGGTACCTTACTTGAAATGTACTTTTTCTCCTTTGAACTTTCTTGGATTTTGTTGCATCTTGTCAATGCCAGTTTATCCCATTTGCTTGTGTAACAATTAACCTACTATAAATGGTCTTAAGTTATTTGAGGGCAATGACCATATCCCTCATCTCTGTATTTCCTGTAGTTTTATAGATCCTTGCAGCTAGAGTAGAAGGAATATAGGCTTTGGAGGGAGACATACGTGGGCTCTACTACTGACATGCTGTGAAACCACAGCTAAGTTACTTTCTCTCTTTGAACCTCAGTCTATTCAACTCTGCTTCCTTTACAGGGTAGTTGAGAGGCACACTTGAAATAATGTGCTACACATTTTCTATACAGTGCCTGGTAGTCAATTCATGTGGTCCTATCAGATCAAGTGCTACATAATTTGTATCTAGGAAATACTTGCTGAAATGAACTTGGTGAAAGGTGTGTCAGAGTTGTTAAAGTGACACAGAAGTATAGTAATTCCATTAATCCTGTATTACCCTTTATTTCTTTCCAGTTCAAACTATTCTTCTCCCTACCTGTGTCCTCTGGCCTATACATATATATACACATCATCTCTCATTGTCTTCTAGGTTCCTTTGTCTCAGACTTGCTACATTAAATCAGGCAACTTCTCTCCCAGGGCCGCAAGTTTCAAGGGGGATTTATTACAAAACATGGAGTGGAATTTGGAATAGACCAGTATTTTTTCAAGTTGTGTTCCATGGAACTCTAGGGTACCTGGTGCCTCAATGTGTTCACCAAAGGTAAAGAAACAGCCATCGTCATTGTAATCCATACATTCTTCCTTTATACTACCAGGCAGCTTGACTTTTGCCATATATATTTATGTATGTATGTATTAGGGTTCTGAGCAAGATTTCATTTGAAAAAGACATCTGCTTCTTAAAAACAACAAACAAGAAATGAAAGAAAGAAAGAAAGAAAGAAAGAAAGAAAGAAAGAAGGAAGGAAGGAAGGATGAAAAGAAGGAAGGAAGGAAGGAAGGAAGGAAAGAAAGAAAGAAAGAAAGAAAGAAAGAAAGAAAGAAGGAAGGAAGGAAGGAAGGAGAAAGAAAAAGATTAATGGTTTAAGTTAGAGGATTTTCAAGTTCTCTCCTTTGGAAGCCCACTGTTGATTCCTATTCTCTGAATAAATATTATAGAGGGAAGGGAAGAAAAGAGATCAGCTGGTGCCATAGGGCAGAAACCTTCCAAGTCTATGCCTTTGGGTGAATCTCAGTATTAATTCATTCATGGAAGACTCTGTTACAGTGATTTTGTCAAACCACTCACATCCAAAAACAGGAAACCTGAAGTCATTTTTTTTTTCTTTTTAGCATGTTTCTCCAGGATTAACTGTCTTTTACTTTTTTAAATAACTAAGCAAAAAAAAAAAAAAAAAAAAAAAAAAGAATCCTACTCTTTGTAGAAGTGACTTGAAAACACCCAGGGGTTTTCGGCCAACAATCTGCATTCCCTCCTGCTTTTTCTGTTCTCATCCCACAAGTCATCACTGGATTCTGCTGCATCTTTAGTTTTTTGTTTGTTTGTTTTTTCCCCCAGCCTTTTCAGAAAACTTTACATCCTTAAAATTTCAGAATTTAATATAGTCTTAGCTTTATAGACAGATTTTAGAATCAACAGACCCCAGAGACCATCTAGCTCAGCTTTTGCCATTTAACAGATGAGGAGGCTGAAATCCAAAACAGAACAGGTTTACCCCAGCTTTGCTGTACTCAAACTTGGGACTTTATTCACAGTTCAGTAAGGAAAAATTTGTGCATCAGACGCTAATTCTCATCATGAATTTCCTAAACCTTGACATCTTTTAGCGGTTCCCACAATTAACATTTTCTAGATATTTAAAGCCTCCCTACTCTGCTTTAGAAAATCCAAATTTAATGCAATAAAACTGGAACATACTTGATTCTGTTCAAACACTGCCTAACCCACTTAACAAATTAAAATAGCATTTAGCCCCTAATCCAGTAGAGCCTTGATTCTTGAAGATGACTGTATAACTATACAGCTTTTAAGGTGTGACTGTACTTGTGAAAACCTTGTGACTGACACTCCCTTTATCCAGTGTATGGACAGATGAGTAAGAATAAAAAGATAATAAATAAATAAGTAATTGGATGGGATGAGGGGCATGGGATGTTTTGGTTGTTCTTTTTTAATTTTTATTTTCATTTTGTATTTATTTATTTATTTATTTATTTATTTATATTTTTGGAGTAATGAAAATGTTCAAAAATTGTGGTGATGAGTGTACAACTATATGATGATACTGTGAACCACTGACTGTACACTTTGGATGATTATCTGGTATGTGACTATAGCACAATAAAATTTCACTGGAAAACAAAACAGCATTTAGCAGTGATGCAGACCAGAAGCTCATTGGCTACTGCTAGATTCCCTAACTCAAAGCCCATCCCCCACCCCCACCGCCTAACAGGTTCTCAGTTGCTCTGATAGAGAAAGAATGTGGCAGACCTGGAGATACCTTCTCACCAACCGTGATCCTACTGCCGCTCACAGCACATTCGGAAACATGGGGCTACACATGAGTCTAATCCTTTGAGGTCCTCATCGAATGTCAAAGTTGGCTGTGCCCTTAGAGTCTCTCCGGTCTTATTCCTTCATTTTATAGGGAAACTGAGGCTTGGATCCTTTACTGTGCTGGAGATGACTTGTGCTGGCTAGCAAAAGTCAACTGTTAAACTTTCTGGAATTTTGCAATCCATTGTTAAACATAGCCATTATTAAAATTTATTATCATATAAGAATAAACTTAAAATACATAAATTATATTTAAAAACAAAGGTTATAAATATTCAAAACTCATAACTTGCTAATTCATTTACTCCATTTTACTATTTTCTATGCTCCTGAAAGTCATGTAAAAAATTAATGTCATGAAATTGCTCAGATTAAATAAAAAAAAAAAACCCTCAAAGTCCTCATTCTAAACATTCATTGCTGCTCCTCTCTTTAAAAATATAGTTTAATTGAATGTTTGTGTGCAGATGATTCAACAATATATTTATTGAGCATCCATTACGTGAAAGGCTATATGAGGGATTCAGTGAAGACTAAACATGTTCCTTTCTTGAAGGTTTTTCACAGTTCAGTGCTGGAAATAGAACAACCCCAATGTTTGTCTCACTTTTGCTGTTTGTCATAAGGTTTTATGCTTCAACTCCTGGTCACTGGATTGTGACTTTCCTAAGGGCAGGAAAGTATGAGTCATTCATTTGGTTTTTGTTCTAATTATCTAGTGATTGACAGGAAAGGAAAACTGCCATTGATTATGGCAGGATTTCAATTCACAGGGCCTGCTTTTCCAGTTTATATGTGAAAATGCTCAGGCTCATGGAGAGGAAAAGGAAATTGTTTACAGTCACTCAACTAGCAAATGATAAGGCTGACATTTAAATTTAAGGATTTCTGACTGCAGAGTTCATACTTTCTCCTGCAACAAGTGGCACAAACATGTCATTAAATTACATATATGACTTCTAATTCTCATTCATCATAAAAGTTGGACAATGTGAAGTTTTCATAATTAGGAAGATCTTTTTTTTTTTCTGAAACAGATAAAAGATCTTACTAATTCTGTCTTTTCACAATAGCCATCTTTTCCCAACAAGATGAGCAGGAAATGAATTGGGGAAGTTATTACTGATGGTTGAATGATACTTAGAGAAGCTCTAGCCTTTCTGCAGATTCTCAATGTCATCAGAATAATTTGACCTTCAAGCTGTGTAAGAGAAAGCAGCTACTCACAAAGGTGATTTGAGCACTCGAAGGCTCTGGGAGTATCCCGGGCCCTCAATGGTGCCAAGCATTGTTTTTCCATCTTTGATCCATCCATCCACCAATTATTGCTCCAATTTTTGATACTAACTCTTGATCTTCCTCAGAAAAAGTTTTCTGGTTGGCCTCAGGAGGATTCCAAATCAAACAAGTCCTGTTATTTATTTATTTATTTTTAGTTCAGGAAACTTTTCCATACTTTCAGTTTAATCTGCTACTATAATAACCATTATCATTATTAATTGCCATGCTTAGTTATAAGGATGCCAAAGAGAAGCTTGATTTTTTTAGTAAATTGCCTCTATATTACACCCAACAGTATCCAAGAGTCCTATAGGAGTTAATTCATTCACATGCTTGAAATAAGTTCACCTCCAGAAAGTTACTCACACACTCTAAATCAGTTCCATTAATATATTTTCTTTATTAGATTGAAATCCTTTCTTTTTAACTTCATGTTTGAAAATGGTCAATCTACTCTTTGTCTCTCTCTTCACCCCAAAGTCAAACAGACATGCCAGCCACTCCTGGTAAACCAAACTTAAAAGTTTAAAATTCATTTAGAGTATATCTTATGCCTTAACATTTTCATTTTGCCATAATTGAACAATAAAATGTCATAGCCAAAGAATCCTATTTTACATCATACTCCTGAACTCTTAACTTAAAGTCTTAAGAAAGTCTCTTTTTTGTATCTTTCAACATCCATTTCTCCTCTATTCTATCATTCCCCTTAGTCATTCCTGCCCACTTAATTGACTTTCATCTGCAGAAGTCTTCTCTTTCCTGTATCACCCGTCTCAAGAGCTGATTGCTCACAGCCTGCTCTGCCATGACCCTATATTGTGCAACCCAATTCCAAGACTGTCTCATCAAAGTTCTGCAAAGCTTACATTGACTCAGCAGCCATTAATTCCAAGAGAATGAGTGACCTTTACCTTTTTCAAATACCAAATCCCCAAAGTCTCGTATTTTTGGCCCACTGTCAACTCTACTCTAACCAATTATTTCTTAAAAGGAAACACTTTCTCCAACTATACTCCCTTCTCTCACATTCCCCATTCCACTGAACTTCCTCCCTGCCACATCTCCTCATAACCTCCCATTTGGTTTGTCAGCATTCTCTCGTAACCTATGTATCTATATATGATCAGCCTTCCCCCAAAGAGTCTTTTCATTAGGTTACTCCTTCCTTGACTCAGAATTTATAATCACTCATCTGTGTGCCCTGAGCTAAATGTAATCAGAATTTTCCCCTATCCCCGTATTTTTTTTGGGGGGGGGGGCAGACTCTCTTATCCATTATTCAACTGGCTATATCTATCTACAAGTTGTTTGTTTTCACTTTCCAGCCTTTTTTTTTAAATCATATTTTTATTGTATAACATAACGTATATACATAAAAGTAATAACTTTCCAACTGCAATTTAACAAGTACTCAAAGAGCAAATTTCAAAGATTAGGGTTACAGTTTGCCAGTTTCAGTTATTGCTAAATTGTGAAATTTAACATTTAAGAATACCTAGATTCCCTTCTGAGACTCAATAAAGTTTCTCTCACTAAGTTTAGTCTTCAGAATCATAAATCCTTCAGAGAGCTCCTATGCCAGCCAAGTCCCAAAACTCTCCAGCCTTTTTAAATGATGACCTCTTACCCTCCACCACCTTTCTCCAAATCATATTCTTTTCCTTTGCTAATCTCTACACAAAACTCAGCTCACCTAGAAAGGCTATAACACTGTCTCACCTGAAGTTTTACTTTGTTTTGGGTTCACTTCCTCAATTTGTCATTCTTTAAGTATTTTCATCCTAAGTTAATTCTACGGTGATTTACCAATGCTGAAATGGAGTTTCCACTTTGCCTATGTAGGTCTGTCACCCCAACTAGCAAGTGAGGAACTAAGAATCAGAAACCAGATTGTTATTTTACTGGTCCCTCACAGCACAAATTTTTATTTACAAGAAAGTTGGAAGGGACTTTATGTCTCACCTCCACTCTATTGTCTTTCTATAAATGTGGACTCACAGTGATTTTATGCATAGTCCTCACAGGAAGACCACAGGGCTCTAGCACTAGAATCCAGCCATCCTGGATTCCCACTGCAATGCCCTACATAAGAAAGTGTACAATGGACATTTTTTAAAACCCTGAGCTATCAATCTGAGCCCATGAACATTAAAAATGTTATCATCAAATGTCACTCTCCTACACTAAATTCATAAGTTAATACTCTCATCCATTTCAGCCTAGAATATGGTATCTTGGAGAAGATAATGAGAAAGGAGATTCAAGCACCTCCATCTTATCTATAATGGCATTTGAACATTATAGTATACAAATGTAGACACATGCACAGTAACACACAGGATAATTATCTATAAGCTGCCCCCATATAAGAATTTAGGAGGCATCTGAGTAGGTGTAATTCCAACACTGTTAGGTTTTGGATATGTTAGGGTTTTGCACTAATATACATGCACTGATAAGAAGTGCATGTAGCATCCATGACTCATATATAAACAAAGAATCTAGAAGGACTGTGGGAGAAATAGAAACCCTTATGTTAGGTTGAATTTAGGCAAAAAGAAACTTAAGAAAGAGGGGGGAAACAAAAGGTCTTTTTGGAGAAACAAAATAGTAAGGTCCCACAGTTGGAAGCACCTTAACGTCCACCTATTCTAACCACTTGACTCAATAGTAAGGGGGATCCTGCAACTTAAGCTGACGTCGAAGTAGAACCCACAAGGCTGCCTATTCTTTGTTAGACAACTCAGAATGTTGAATGAACTGTTTAGATATTGAGGAAAGGTTCACTTCCCTCAAACCTCTAGAAAAAGGTCCAATTCATTCACAAAATAATCTAATCTAGTAGTCTTCAATCTTTTTTCAGTCATACCCACATTTTGCAAATCTGATGACATACATCTATGACAGTCTCCATGATAAACAAAAGAAAAAAAAAGAAGAGAAATATATGTACTTACATACAGCTAAATGATTATGTTTGATTTTAAAAGATTTTACAAACTGCCTCCACACTCCCAACCCAAGTCCAACAGCTGAAAGCCAAGCTAAGAATCTGAAGTACAATCTTTCATCTACATCAGATGTCAGCAAACTACCATCCATTGGCCAAATCTGGTCCAATGCTTGCTTTTTTTTTGCTTTAAAGTTTTTTGGTAATATAGCCACATTCACTCATTTATGCATTGTCCATTGCTGTTTTTGCACTACAACAGTATAGTTGAGGAGTTGCAACAGTGACCGTGTAGTCCACAAAGTCTAAAATGTTTGTTATCTGATTCTTTTCCGAAAAAAAATCTGCCAACCTCTGATCTATATGAAAGACCTTCTAAGATTTTAAGACATTTTGCAATTTGAGTTAAGACTACGTGAGGTCAAAGAAACTTTCTTTTGGACAATTATATTAGGAATACAAGAAAAGGGGAAAAGTCACAAATTTGTTCAACATAGATAACCCAGGGAGTGACAAACAACTCAAGTAGGTCATCCAAGTAGATTTATATAAAAATCAGAGATGGACCTGGAAACAAGAAGTAAACCCGGACCAATGAAAAAAATAGCAAAGGAACCAAAGCATGATCTTCTTAAACCTGGGGGCTAACAGACTTCTTGGCTGATCATTTATTACACTCAAACACTTAAAGATGATAAATTATCCTAAGACCTTGACAAAGATTTTTTTTTTTTTTTAACCACATTTAGTGCCTTATTTGTATTGCAATTGTTGGTATACCTTTTTTTATCATTCTAATTAATATTTTAACATTGATATTTTAATATTAAAAATGAGATGGTGACCTAATTCATACAGCATGACAATTTTCACACAGGGAACAGTCAATATTTAACTACTATGTAAATATTTTATTGCTACACTCATAATACTTTACTATAAAATTACCTTCACATATCTCTTATTTGACAGTCATAATTTTGAACTATGTATTATATTGAACCATATAAAATTACTGTTTTGTGGGTTGAAAGTGGGATTTCATTTGGTTCAACCTAGTAGAACAGTATTATCGTTAACATTCTACAATTGAATAACTGATTAAAAGGATTATTAAGCTCATAGATTCAATCAGTAAGTGGCAAATCCAGCTTCTGAGTTTCATTTTTCTGATTGCTACTACTGCGTGATTAGTTGAACAGCCCATCAAGAAAATATTACTGACTGAGTTTTACACCAAGTAACAAGAGATTTTGGGGGTAAGTTTGTTTTCTTATAAATTTGACTAACGTGTGTGTTTTGTTCTAAATGTTCTGTAGACATGATAGAAAAATAACTTTTCCTTGACTGCATATATGTTGGGCTGAAGCATCAATAGTAAAAAGCAAGCAAGGCAAGAATTTGAGAACTCACTAACAAACTCATTGGAGCAGAATGTCTTCCTCCCAGATCTTGCTACATTCTCCTATGCGGTTCCCTTCAAAGTGAGGGTACCATCTGTTTTAACCTGACTTGGCTCCATTTGCTCCAAGTCTTGATAATGAAATAGCTTAAATCAAAATTTTTAAATGCTCTTCATTTAATCATCACATATTATACTGTTAAGATTTTGATGATATAAAACTAGAAGTTTTTAAACATGATACAATTATCTTGCTATTCGTGAGTAATTTAATTTTTATTAGATTGAATTCATGTTTATATATTAAATTTAGATACCTGGTCCTCACAAGGGCTTTCTTTCCTCTGTTGTCTTCTATTTTCCTTTGAAAACATTTTACTGCTTTTACAAATGGATTTTATAGGGTCTATTTTACTACCATGTTTATCTAATTCCTTACCATTTAATGAAACAACGATTCATACCATGTCCTTCAATAAATTGTTCTGGAAAATTTCATTCTAAGTAAATTAAATATACAAGATTGACTAAAGGGAGGAAAGATGGTTTTTATAATAATAAACTGCATTTTGTTATTTTTTTCAGGATGGGATATGCGATATACTAAAGAATGGTACGTAATAGTAAAGCCTGATATTTAATTGATAGATCAGCAAGGATTTATTCATTAATTGATACATTCGTACAAATCATTGTGAGAGAAACTAAAGGGAGAAAGGAGAGACCCTCCCATCCCGTTTCATCCTCTATATGGTTGTCCTACTTTTTCTTTAGATCATTTATCTGAAATTGTTTTATAAACCTGTTGTTGGTCCCCCCACCTGAATGTAAGCTCAATGGGAGTAGAGATTGTTCTGTCTCCCTGCTGCTTCCCCAGTGCCTGACACAAAGGCACTCCCTAATGCTATGGATAAAGAGTGAGGCTCTCCAAGCCTCAATTTCCACATTTGAAACAGCAAAGAAGATAATAATTCCTGTCTCATCTCACAGCGGGAGATGTCTGGGACAGTTTGTTACATTTGGTCACTCAACTTCCCCAGCAAGGGGCAGTAGGTGTCATACCTTTAAAGTTTAACAGAATCACTTGGAACACATTTCGAAATGCCCATTCCCTATCTCTGCCTTCAAGATACTCTGCTTCAAATGATCTGGTGTGAGGCCCAGAAATTTGAGCTTTAAAGAAATTCACTTGAAAACACTAAACTTTTTACCTAATCCCTTTGGAAATCCCTTTGGAGATTTTTTTTTTTTTTTAACAGATAGAAATATCTGCATTTTCTCCAAATATCCATCCTCAATAGGCAAGGTAAAACAGTCTTGTTCAGTAAGGTTTTTTTTTTTTTTTTAGTCACTTGAATAAAACAGTATGGTTTAATAATTATAATTAGAATTATCTAATGCATAGTGTATGCCGGCCATTATTCTAAAGGCTTCACTGATATTAACTCATTTAATGCTCCCAACAACCAATGAAAAGGTTATACTATTATAATCCTCATTTTATAGGTGAGGGAATTGAGGATCAGAGAGCTTTAATGACTTCACCAAAATCAAGCACCTAGTTAGTGAGTGGAGCAAAGACTCAAACCCAGCAGGCTGGCCACAGAGCCCAGGTTCTTAAATATCACATTTTGCTATCTCAGAGCCCTGGGTGGAGGTCAGAGCCCTGAGCAAAGGTCAGAGCCCTGCTTTACAGGCCTGTCTCCTTCCCTAGCTGGGATATTGGGCAAGTCCCTTCCCCGTCCTGGATTCAAGTTCCCCCTCTGTGAAGTGAGGGGGTTGACTTTGATGATCTCAAGGCTCTCTAATCCAAAGATTCTATCATTCAATTTACAAGGGACTTTTGACCTTGTTATCTGGTGGACTAAGGCCCAAGAATTCCTCAAAGTAAGGCACACTCCCTCCTCTAGGGCTACTCCATTATTATACGTTCTTTACCTGGCAATTCACAAAACTTCCTTCTGAGTCATTTGTCCTTCGTCATTCCTTCTTGCTGAGGAAACCAAATGTAGTTCAGTCTAGAGATAGTAGCTCTGTCTTCATAGCTATCCTTCTAAGTTCTGCTGTCTTTGCTCACTCAGGTTTCCACGGTGCTTCCACCTGTGCCTGTTTTAACCTCATTACACCCCCAGGGAAGCGCTCTAGCTTGCTCCTCTTTGTTACTCTCCCGTGGGCAATGGAACTCTTTTGACCGATTCATCCTGAGTAACATCTCTCCTTAGGTCCTTCTTACCTCTCACTTTCACACTATTGTCCCATTCCAGGTTTAAACTTCAGGTTTCCTTTAGTTCCATATTTCTCAAATCTGGCTACACAGTATCTGGGATGCTCAAATTACAGATGCACTACTTCAGACCAAATAAATCAGAATCTTGAAGGGTGAGATTTGAATGAGAATAGTATTTAAAAGTTTAAAAGTTCCACAGGAGATTCTAATGTGTGGTGTGGTTAAGAACCATGGCCGGCTAGCCCTGGTGATTCTCAAGTCAGGAGAGGAAGCAAATCAAAAGCACCTGGGAGGCAGATTACTACTTACTCCCAGAGAGAGAAGACTGTGTATGTGAATTTCAAGCAGGCAAGCAAACACATCTCAGGAGGTTTGGAGATGTTCCTTTAGGAAACAAAGTTCTAGCTGAACCTCTAAAGCAAGACGAATTACTATACCCTTGTGTCCCTCACCTTAGTAGAATAACCCAAGCCTTCTCATTGCCTCCTGCATAAAATTAATATTTGTAATCACAAAGGGCAATGTGGAGAAGAAAAGCACTTGGCGGTAAGATCCAAATTCTTTATTTTCTCTCTGCACTAATTGGCTAGGTAAATTTGGGGGAATCCCTTTACCTACGTAGGCATCATTTCCTCCTATGTGTAAAAGAAAACTATTATATTACTAGATATTCACTAAACTTCCTTACTATTTTATTATTCTATTATTTCAAAGCCCACAACCTATTGTTCTCAACTTTTACACAACCTGCCCCATTCATTTACATTCAGCTGACATCAGGCAATTCATCTGGGGAAACCTGTCTCCTTCCCTAGCTGGTATGTTGGACAAGTCCCTGCCCCCTCTTGGAATACATGTTCCTCCTCTGTGAAGTGAGAAGGCCCCCCCACTGCAAGCCAATACCATGACTGCAAGGACATCTTCAAACTACCTTACCACACCAAGAGCTATTGCTGCCCAAACTTCAGTTCAGCCCTATGAGTCTCCACAAAGATCTTTCCAGTCAGTACCTTCTAATAGCCCCATCTGATAGCAATCATCTCCTCATCTTCTGGACTACCTCCCTCCTCTAGTCAGGCTGCATTTGCAAACATGACTCCTAAGAGACTTATTTGTTTATGTACAGGCCCTGGGCTCTAGCTGTTGCTTAGGATGTGCTGACAGTGTCCTTATAGTGTGGTTGCTGGAAATCTTTTGTGTTTGTTTGCTTTGTTCTCATGTGAGATGGTTGAATCTGTTAGGAGGTACTGTCTTATGAATGCAGAAGAGAAGTGATAGCCATGAGCCATGGCCTCTCACTTTCCTTCCCTGCCAGATTCCATTAAAGGAAGTCTTATCTAAACATGTTGGAGAGAGGATGGCCTTGAAGGCCACTTCTAGTGACAATATTCTATGTATGGTGTATAAGTGTCTTTTCCCCGCAGTGTGATGGTTAAGTGCATGTGTCAACTTGTCTAGGTTATGGTGTTCAGTTGTTTGGTCAAGTAAAATCTGGCCTGATCATTACTGTGAGGGTATTTTATAGATGGGCTTTGCATTAACAAAGGAGATTGCCCTCAGCAATGAGGAAAGTCTCCTCGTCTAATCACTGGTGGTCTTAAAGCCAGAACTGAGGATTTAAGTGGTCAGAAAGGAGGATTTCTAGCCTTTCATCCAGCTAACTTCTGCTGGGGAATTCAACATTAGCTTCATTGGAATTTTTAACTTGTGGTCTGCCTTATGGATCTTGGACTCACCAATCCCCATGGTAACATGAGCCAATTCTTATAATAAATCTTGTAATATTCACACACATACGCACACCTGTTGGTTCTGTTTTTCTGGAGAATCCTGACTAACATATACAAGTAATTGAAATATACTGAAACCAATAATAATAATGATGATAACTAAAACAATAATTGACAGGATAAAAAATTAAAATCAGGAGTATTCACAGGCCTTGACTTCTACTCTCCTCCCTACCTGGGTTCTTTGACTTTCAAATGTGGGAATAGAGGAAGGAGATGAGGGAAGAACAAGACAAACTTAACAAACTTAAAGTTATTTTAACCATTTTACAAGATATTGGGCTCTGAAATGGGGGTGGCAGGAAAAAAATGAACACTTTGAGGGCTAAAGTTGCTAAGGGAGAATTTGGGGCGTGTTTGGTGGAGGAGACATTAATGGACTGTAATGTGTGTGAAAACTGGAGAGAAAGAAGAAAGAAAAGTGTTAACCAAGTTTATGAATTGAGTCTTGTTTTGTGTCCTTCCGGAAATGAATAAAAAATGAGAATTTTGCAAGAATGGAATAAACTAATGAAAATCCTTTTAAGTTGTATTTGTTTATTCTGTGCTGTTTAAATGTGATGTCACTAAGGGCAACCCCAGGCTGATCATAAGTTCAAAGGTCTAAAAATCATGACAATATTAAAAATATTTATTGAGTGGTTCCTGTGTCTGTAACACTCAGGGTTTTACATGGGTTATCTCATTCCATTTTTGCAACAACCTTATGAAGTTATTCATTTTACAAGCAAGGAATTTGAGGTTTAATGAGACTAAATATCTTGCCCAAATTTCCACAAGAATTAAGTAAGATGAAGCTGGGATGAAAATTCAGGTTTTCTGACGCCAGATTCCATTACACTCTCTTGAAATAACTCAAATAAATGGTTCTCAAATTTGGCCAGAATCATTTGTGACGCAAATAAAAGGAAGTCAAATGCCAAGGCCCTATCTCTGGCAATGTTGATTCTCTAGGTCTGGGATAGGACCTGAGCAGTGTGTTTGTGTGTGTTTGTGTGCATGTGTGTGTTAGAAAGAAAGAGTACATGTGTGTTATTGTGTATATAAGTTTTATAGATAATTCCTATTATAGCCATAGTTATGAACAATTGCTCTACATTTCTGGATAAAAAGATGCCAGAAGTAGTTCATAGGAAAAGAGAGGCCTAATTCCAAAGAAAAAGATTCTCAAAGGAAATTTGGCTCCAGAAAAATGGAAGACTCTCTTATAAAACAGGGGTCTGCAAACTACTACCCACAAAAACTACTCTACTGTAAATAGAGTGCTTTTGGAATATTGCCATGTTCGTTTACTTAGGAATTGTCTATGGCTGCTTTCACGCTGCAATGGCAGAGTTGAGTAGTTGAGAAGTTGAGTAGTTGCGACAGAGACCATATGGGCTGAAAAGCTGAAAATAGTTACATATCTGTCTTTTTACAGGAAAAGTTTGTCAACTCTTGGTCTAAAAAGTAAAATTTTAACTGTATAATCATGAATACTTTAATTTATAAAGGAGGGACTGGGTAAGTATGTCAGTTGGGAGGTAGAATGTTTATAAAAATATTTTGGAGTTATAATAAGATTTCTGATAAATTAGATGCAAAAAGTTTGCATGACGGTTTGAAATATGGACACAATCAAGGGAGAACAAACTGAACATCATAAATGGTGCAAGAACCAAATAGGATGCTTATAACTCAGAACAAACTGAGATTTTCCAAAAAATGGCCATAGATTAGGTTAATCAACTGACTTATAACTTATGAGTATGTGTAAAGCAAAATGATTTCCCTAAGAGCATGTCCTATCACTTTCACCAAACCAACTCAGAGAACTCCCATCATTTCCTAAGTACTGGTTTCTCCCTCTTTCATCTACGGCGATTTTCTTGCCGCTATTCTTGCCATTCTCTTTGATTTGGACAATGAGAAATTTGTCCTATCTCATTCAGTCATGTCTATGGGACACTATCCTCAGGGAGATATCTGACTTAGTTCCTCACATACAGCACCTAAACAGGAGATATTCATGCATCTAAATCTTCTCTATACTCCTTTGCTTGTCAAATATGTCATTCTCCAAGGATATCTGTAGCAGTTTCTTTTCTTTTAAGTAAATGGTTCAAAGGAAATATCAAAGGTAATTTCCACCTTTTCTTTGGCCACATTTATTTCCTTATTCTTAGTTTTTTGCCCCCACATAGAACAGAATCACTACATTATTTGGCTAACTTAAAAATGTTATGTTTCTTTAACCATGTGATTATATTCTTTGCAACCATTAAATCACTAAATGATATTCCAAGAGTCCTCATCTTTAGCCAGCCTAATGTTTATGCTGCATTCTTAGGTTTCACTTTTCCCTTTCCAGAATTTATTCCAAAATAAATCCCAGTTCACTACTAGTCTAGGAGCTTGCATCCTCTTCAATCATGGCTCTGTGGTCACTGCAAAGTTGTCCCTGAAAATTCCCTCGAGATACTCGGTGATCATTGTTTTTAAAGCCCGTATTAGTAGTACATGCTTGCCAACAGATCCTTGTAGTTTATTCGGTTAAAGGCCAGCTCTTTCTATTTTCCCAATATGTATCTTCTGTCATCAGAACATCTCCTTATGTGGTTATCTGTCTTTAATAACTTTCTACTTTACCATCAAGGAAACAACAGGTCTAAAGGAAACAACAGATTACACAGCAAGCTTTTTCCTTTTCCAACACTGACAAATTCCTTAGTTCCATCTCTTGCACGTGATATGTTCTCCTTTAATACTAATTCTACATCTTCCATTGCTTAGCTCAGGGTAAAGACTGACTTTTGGAGATTGGATTCAATTTCAGGCGAAAAGAAAAACAACAGAAAAGAAAGCAGCTTTAAATGAAGGAGCTTATCTCATGCAGAACAGATACCCTCAGTCATAATTCCCAGAATTTTCAGAAGAAATGAACAGTTTAGGGGACAGACAAGCATGGTTATCTTCAATTAATGAAACTAACCTCATTTAACCCTGATTTCAGATTTTCTCCGTTAACTACAAGCTTGGAAGGTCATATTATTAGTGTATTGAACTTAGAAAAATTCAAATTCAGGATGGCCTTTCTCTATTCCCATTGATCTGGAACCTTCTAGAGCAGTAAACTATCTGGCAATATGTTCCCCATATTTTAATTTAAAAAGAACTTTATTTTTAAAGTTCTGACATTCATCTCAACTTGAGAGAGGGTTCTACATGTAATGCTTTAATCCAGTATGAGGGATAGTATTTAGTACATTATTTATTATGATAAGATCATCTGTGATTGGTCTGGAGGAGTTTGTGTGTTTGTGTGTTTGTGTGTGGGGAAGTTTACTGAACAGTGGCAATTAATATTTAATTTTAGAGATGCTGAAACATGGGAACTACTTCAGGGCAGAGAACACGTGTGTGTGTGCATGTGTGTGTGTGTGCACGTTTTGTTTAATCAGTACGTGTGCATATTGATGTTTCAGGGTCTGTTCTGATAGTGTTAATTAAGCCTGAAAATACTTGGAGCGTCTGATAATTTGTTTGGAGGGGACAAGTCCTATTATATGTAAGTAGACCAAAGAAACTTTTCAGAAAATTTTTTAATGCCAGTGGGGTAAAGAATGTGGGTAGAGAATGTTAATGAACTAACTGTTATTCCACTTTTGATCATTTAAAAAAGTTGACTATAAAATTCAGGTTATCTTGAAATTCTTCACTCTGGTCAGAGTAATAAATTGCTTACAATTCCCCTGTGCTTAGCAATGTGAACACTGAAAAGTTCCCTTTATCTAATGACACCATTCAATTTTGGCACTGGGTGAGAAGAATATTGGCAAATCTACTGCCTTAAAAGGGAAGTGATTGTGGAGGTATATTGCTAGAATCTTTTGAAAGTGAAATTCAAACTAAATGAAGGATACAGTAAAATGTTTAAATCGTCACATTGCTTCCACAACTTATCCAAAGAACAGTGACAGAGAATCTAAGAAACTATTTTCTACATAAACTGATTACCAAAAAAAAAAAAAAAATGGTCTTGAACAAACAGGCTATCCCTTGGAGGCTACACTCACTCAGGAAAAGAGTGAATAGAAATATATTTTATAAAAGGGGCATTACACCAAAAAGGGGAGCATCTAGTACATTTAAAAAATCTGCAAGTCAATAAGGAGAGAGTAGGCCTTCAATAAGGACACACATTTTGGAATTCTGGTTTTGCCACACTGAAGATGTTTGACTTTGACTTACTTAAACTTTCTGTGCTCAGTTTCTTCATTTGGGGAAAAGGAATAAAAATATCTAAAACACACCCCCTTTTTAAAAAACCACATTAAATATATAATTCACAGCTGTTAGTTACATTCACAATATTGTGCTACCATCAACACATTCCACTACCAAACTTTTTCATCACCCCAAAAGGGGAAATTTTAGGTTGTACATATGATAATAGAATAAAAAATTAAGAAAAAAACAACACAGGACTGTACAATACAGTAAACCCTAATGTAAATCATGAAACTACATAGTTAATAGTACAATTATAATATTCTTTCATCAATCTTAATAAATGTTTGCCACACTAATGCAAGGTATTAATAATGGGGAGGGGGAGTATATGGGAACTCATGTTCTCTTTATGATTTTTCTGTAAATTTACAACTTCTCTAATTAAAAAGAAACATTAAAAACTACCTCACACATTATATTACTACAAGGATAAATGACATAGATATGTAAAATACTTAGTACAGTACCTGGAAGCTACTCAATAAATGGTAGGTAATGGCTATCATTATCCTAAACTGAGGTCTAAAGTTAATCCCATCCCTCTGAGAATAATGAGTCATAAGAATTTCAATGCGGATGTTGGTTCAGTCTCTGGGAGCCTCCATATTCAGAGTTCTTTCTCAGACAATGTTATGGTATCTTGATATTTTTTAACAAAAGAAAAACAAACCAAATCAATGGGAAAAAATTTATACAGTGATATATCTTTACTATTCCACAAGACTCACCGTGATTCATGTACAGTACCCAATTCTTCATAGGCTAGCCGCTCTTATTTTTGGCACTATATTTGCATACCATGGTAGCTGTATCCGAAACCATCACAAGGATAGTCTCAGAATCCATATAGAAGCCATTTACTATCAATGGCAGTATGTACATCATGTGTATAGGAGAACCTAGTATTCACCAAGACATACTCCTTAGAAGAACAAAAGTAGCACATTCATAGAAAGACCAAATGTATCATTCCTGAGAACTTCATCTTCTAGCTGACCAGAACATAGGGTCAGTGATTCTTGTTTTAATTAGAGTAACAACGAGCTATGATGAGAAACAAATGCTATAATCTCAAAGTAAATGCCACAAACTTTAGTTCTTGCTCACACAAAGGCCTGTGAGGATATTTCCCTTCAGGCAGCTCTTCTGTGCAGCTTTCCTACAAGTGGTGACTGAGAGATCTAGAATCCTTCCGTCTAGTGGCCCTGCTATCCTCTGAGCCTCAAAGACCTTCCGGGTCCTCTATCCAGCCTGCCAATGAACATAGCAACACAGAGAGAGTGAGAGAAAGAGAAAGAAAGAGATTGTGACAGCAAAGAACTAAGGATCTTGTGGTAATTATAGGGCTGTATCTGTAACTGGAAGTAGCATGCATCATTTCTGCCTGTGTTGCATTGATTACAACTAAGTCACATGGTCAAGTCTCACTTTAAAGGAAGCTAGAAAATACAGTCAACTACACCCCAGAGGAAAATGGAACAGTTTGGTGAACACACATCATTGTCTCTACCACAGTACCCTTCCTTTTGGATGGGGAGGATTATTGAAATCTTGGATTTGTTTTGGGGGGGATTAGATAACACTTTTTTTTACATGCCTATTCTATTACTATATGTACGTGTGTGTGTGTATAAGTAGTCTGTACACGTGTGTGTCTGTGTAAAATGAGTCCATTAACTCTCAGAAGTACATTATAATTATCTCTTTGGAGTTTATTCACCCCCTTTTCTCTTTAGAGTTTTTCTCACTTTGGAATTTATTTCCCCTAAGAAATCAGAGGCCTCTCACTTTTGAGAGAACTTTGAACAGATTCAAGAATGATTTCCAAGCAAGGAAAAGCTGTCAAAGTTTGTAGTGCACACAAGTGAGAAATAAAATCCTGAAAGAGAGGTTTCTAAGACAAAACCAAGTCACTCAAAAGCTAATAAAATGTATAAAAAGGAATCATCTCAGGATTTCCAAGTACTTGACTGCAAAATACACCTTACAAACCCCTGCCAGGGGAAGATAGTTTTTTTCCATCCTAATCCTTTTAATGTTGATCTCTCTGCATTATTTTCTGGTATACTCTGTGGCTTAGGAAATGACCCTGCATTATGCCAATGGGTGACTCCTGGGACCGTGGCTGAGACCTAATCTCTTTGTGTATGACTCTGGAAGCTTTCAGGACAGCAGAGCACCAGAGCTAGGAGGGAACTCTGGGAATAAGACCACCTTTCAAAATGTCATGGTAGAGGATAGGTGAGCCCAGAACATCAGAGAATTCTTAGCAGTTTAATAGAAACTTTTTCATATCCCACCTTATGAGAGTTCTTTGTTGTCATACATTACACACACACATTTCCATCCACAGGGTATCTGTTCTAGTTTGCTAAAGCTGCTGGAATGAAAAACACCAGAAATGGATTGGCTTTTATAAAGGGGGTTTATTTGGTTACACAGTTACAGTCTTAAGGCTATAAAGTGTCCAAGGTAACACATCAGCAATCGGGTATCTTCACTGGAGGATGGCCAATGGTGTCCGGAAAACCTCTGTTAGCTGGGAAGGCACGTGGCTGGCGTATGCTCCAGAGTTCTGGTTTCAAAATGGCTTTCTCCCCGGATGTTCCTCTCTAGGCTTCAGCTTCTCTCCAAAATGTCACTCTCAGTTGCTTTTGGGGTGTTTGTCCTCTCTTAGCTTCTCTGGAGCAAAAGTTGGCTTTCAAAGGCTGTCTCCAAAATGTCTCTGTAGGCTGAAGCTCCTCTCTCAGTTCCAGTGTGTTCTTCAAAGTGTCCCTCTTGGCTGTAGCAAGCTCGTTCCTTCTGTCTGATCTTATATAGTGCACCAGTAATTTAATTCAGACCCACCCAATGGGCGGGCCAACACCTCCATAGAAATTATCCAATCAGAGTCATCACCCACAGATGGGTGGGGTGCATCTCCATGGAAACACTCAAAGAATTTCAATCCAATTAACACTGATAGGTCTGTCCACACAAGATTACATCAAAGATAATGGCCTTTGGGGGACATTACACATTCAAACTGGCACAGTATCTTTAATTCATCTATAGGTAACAATAATATACCACTGAGTAACCACGGATATACCATATATACTTGAGAGCGGGAAACCCAATTTACCCAAATTGCTTTTGGGTTTTAGAAGAGGTAAGGATACACAGGAACTACTGAAAACATACTTTTGAGAGAATGAACACAATATTTTAACTACTGTATCCATGGTGGAGAAAAAGACATCAAGCTTTTCACTTGACTGTGTATTTCCTAATTTGAGATTTATAATGTCTCTTAAAGGCTTAGCTATTTATTTGGTAACTACATGCTATATTATATTATTACTGGACTGTTTTTTAATATAATGTGCAATTATAAATGTTATGAAAGTACCTACTACATTTATGAAAAGGAATATAAATTTTCTGGGAAAGATAGCCGTAATACAATATTAGATATGTAACAATTGGCTCAGACAGTTGGTTCCAGATATGAACTCATAATTTAATCATTCAACTGTAATATTTATAAGATAATTTTTTTTTGAAATATGTTTTGTTATTTTATGTCACCCTTCAATCTCTGATCCTCCCAAAATCCAAAGAGCAAAGAGATTAGGAAGATATGAAGAATGACTTTTTTGGAGTTGCAACTGGATCACTCTTTTGGGAGCAGAGTACATTTAAGGCTGCTCTCTAAAGTTTGGGGTAGGACGAACTTGTTTCAAATGAAGAAATAGGCTTATTTTTCAAAGAACTCAAGGATCAATGGGAAAGTGTAAACTAGTTTTCTCTCCTGCTCAAAATGAGATGCTTGTGTGCAGACTGTTTACTCAAACACTGACAATCAGGCTCTTCCCTACTGTTAAAGCAAGTTAGTAGTTTGTCCATTCATTCAGCAAACATTTTCTGAATACCTGTGATATGCTAGGCAGTATGTTAAGCACCAGAAAAACAAAGAATAAATAGAATGCTATGAGGGCCTGTTCCGGTTTGCTATTGCTACCGTTATGCAAAATACCAGAAATGGATTGGCTTTTATAAAGAGAGGTCATTGGCATCTGGAATACCTCTGTTAGCTTGGAAGACACGTGGCTGGCATCTGTTCGTTCCCAGGTTGTGTTTCAAAAATGGCATTCTCCAAAATTTCTCTGTGTCATCTTCTTGGGGCAAACTCTGGGCTAGTATCTCTATATCATCAGCAAAAGTCTGCTTTCAAAGGCAGTCTCCACAATGTCTCCCTAAGCTGCAGCACTGAGCTTCTGTCTGAGCTCTTACAGGGCTCCAGTAAACTAATCAAGACCCAGGCTGAATGAGTGAGGCCACACCTCCATGGAAATAATCTAATCAAAGGTATTACCCACAGTTGGGTGGATCACATCTCCATGGAAAAAACTAATCCAAAGATTCCAACCTAATCAACACTAATACGTCTGCCTCCACGACATTGCATTAAAGACAATGGCATTTTGGGGGACATAATACATCCAAACTGGCACAGGGCCCAAAGAAGGGGGTGAAGATCCAATAGGCATCAAACACATATTGAGAACTAAGTTTCTGCATCTCAATAACTATCTGATCCTTAAGCCAAATAGTCAAGAATTCCAATCCTGATTGATGTCCTTATGCTATAGTGGTCTGAGTCTAGCTCTTAGAATTCCCAGCCAAACTCAGCTCTTTTTTGGAGTTATAAGAAGAGGATCCCAGATCCCCAGAGTATATACACAGGTCTAACCACATCACTTCACAACTCAGATACCTTCAGTGGCTCCATCTGAAGTTTGAAGTCCAAACTTAACGGCACAGCTTTGAAGTTGCTTGAGGATTTAGCTCTCACCTCTCCTCACCATATGGATAATTCATATTTTAGTCTTCATTTCTGAAATAGTCCTTTCACTTTATGGCTTCTCTCTTTGCTCATTCTTTCCTTCAATATAAACTATCCTTCCGCATTTGTCTACTTATCAACAATCTAGCTAATATTCATGTCTCAGCTCAAATATAATTCTTCAAAAATGTTTCTAATCCCTCTCCAGACAAAATGAATTCATATCCCTCTCTATTGCATGACACATTGCTAGTTCTTACTTAATTCTACTTTGTACAATCATTAGTTGTCTTCCTGTAATTGGAGACAGGGACTATCTATTACTGATTTCAATGTCCATGACTGTGCCTACTGTAGTGCTTTGTGCAAGGTTTGTGCCCAATAAATGCACATCAAATTGAATTGCTGTGAGTTTCCTTTTATAGACTGGGTGCTGAACCTCTCCAGAAGAAGGCAGACTCAAGTTCTGGGGCCTCCAGATCTTATCCAATTTGATCCTTCATCAACAACTCTAACAGCCTCCTATTACAGGATCTCCATCAACCCACCTCTCTACCTCCTCACATTGTTTACTAAAACCCGGGGGTCACAAGTTCAGATGCCTATAAGTGCAAGGCACATTACATCAATGCAAGAATCCAGTTGGTATAAGATGACAAGTGGATGACCAATGGGCTAACTGAAAACTGCATGCCCACATACAAGCAATCAGGTTATCTTTTTAATTGCCAGCCAAACAAAGTAATCTGCAGGCTGTATTCAGCCTGTGGGCTGCCAATTATAATGCTACCATTTTAGCATGAAGCAACACACCATTTTTGGCAATCCACTTAGCATTCTCAGTAGCTTTGCATTGTTTGTTTTCTCCTCCTTGAGACCCTCCGTCATTATTTATTGAAATCCCCTATTCTTCAAGACCTGGAGCTGATGCTACTTCTTCTTTGCAATTTCTCTAACCTCTCTGGGTGTAATTTACATTTTTTCACTGTGTTCCCATTCTACCTATTTAAAAACTAGTACAGCACACCTCAGCGCTAACTTTGCCCTAGCTTTATCAGAATATGTTAGCTTTGTCTTACTTTTGCTATCATCCTCTACCTTACCCAGCACAATGCCTTGCACACATAAACCCTCAAAATATATTGCTGGCTTAAAGCCACAACACTTTTATCCGTTCTCTGGGTAGTAGCAACTGGTTTCTTAGCCCTAAATCCCACAAGAAATGTTGCTGAAAAGCACTACAGTCAAACTGTAGATGCAAAAACATATGCTTTAAATGAGCTATGGTCCCAACTCAACTAGAAGACTGGAGGCAACATCAAGGTCAGAAGGTTTACCTCTGACAACACATGACCCACAACCACATTGCCTTAGACAAAGGCACCTTTACCATTGGATCTAAATAATATTCCAAACTCTCCAAGGGAACAGAGAGGCACTCTAATTGATGAAAACGCTCTTGGTATTGAATTTATTTATAGTTTTAGAGAGGAGGGAGGCAGTTTGGGGAGTGTGCTGTTAAAACTCGAGGAACTTGGCAGCATCCAGTGTACAGGAATTCCCCCTGCTCTGCATTTTAACACTGCTGAGATTTGTAGACATCACTATTTAATGAAGCACACAGCTGTGAAAGAAGAGCAGGAGGAGGAGTTTGGCAATGAAGGACCAGCAGGAAATCTGGCAATCCTGTCATCTGGAATTTCCCTAACTCAGTCAGGCCATTCCTCCTTCCGTTGCCCTCCTCCAGCTCTGCCTTCACTTGCTCTCTGAAATGAACATTTTAGTCACATAAATAACTGAGCAGAGAAATTGCAGCACAAGTCTTGCCCTTCACCTCATCTTTAGCAACTGTATTTTTGTTAGTCCAGCAACCAGAGTTGGGTAACCAGTGAGCTAGATAAAATAAGAAATGATGCAAATCTTCAGCTAAAACTGTAATGGAAACATTGAGTGAAGCTAAAAAAGAAATATCTTTGGATAATATTATAAATTGTTTCTTTTAATTAAATTAGCCCTGCCCTTTCCCATTTTAGCCGCAAACAGAAGTTTCCAAAGCAGCAATGTGAAAGTTGAGAAATCCTTGTGGTGTCCTGTAAAGCTTGAGTTTTGCAAGCTCAATAAACTTTTGGTCGGGTGATTTTGGCAAGTTATTTAGACTCTCTGAGCTGCATGTTCTTCCTCTTCAACACAGAGATAATAATATCTGCCTCATGGGACTGTTAGGAAGCCGGAGAGAGTATATTTATTTACAAGACCTGACAGATAGGGACACTCAATTAAGGTATGTTTTCTCTCTTCCTTTTTTCCCTCTACTTCCCCCAAACCTATATACAGATTTCCATGACTTCAGTCCCATGAAAAAATATATTGCTTTTGAAAAGAACAAATTTTTAAAAATATCTGATATCTGGGTTGCCAAACAACACATTATACTTGCTATTTAAGTAAATGATACTAGCATGGTGTCTTTATTCCAAAGAAGTCAAAACACTTACTGACACATATATTCATCTCCAAACTATTCCTATAAGGTATAAGCAAGGTAATAGTTGCCCATCTTATGTATAAAGAAAATGAGAACAAAGGTTAATTTGTATAGCCCACGTCTTCAAAGGAGAACAATAATCCCTGAGTTATGTAATCCCTCACCATAGCTTTCCCCATATTATGTTTCTTCATACATATGCCTTCTAAAGTGTCCTCTCTGGAGCTGCAAATCAGAGAACAAGACCAATGATCCACAGAAATATTTATTAAAAACATCATAAGTTTAAAAAGCAACTGTAATTCTTAAAGAAAGAAAAAAATTCAGTGGTCTTTTTACATACATTTTCCCATAAGAACTACTTCTATAAAGCTCCCTTAAATAAAAACAAAGTAAAGTTTTAACACCAAAGCTCAATTTTAGATTTTGATGCCATATGGAAAAATGGAAACAAAATAAATAAAATGAAGAAATAAAGAAAGAGTTCAGACAGAAATATAATCTTGATATTTGCCAAAGTTCTGGGAAGCAAAACTACAACTAATTCTTGAATTCATCTCTTTTGATTAAAAAAAGGCTATTAGGTTAAAAACTAGGAAAACATAACAATAAAGTGTTATAAAAGCAAATTAAAATTCCTACACAAAACGGAAAGTAGTTTATTTAATATTGTGTCCTCCTTGTTTTCAATAAAGCCGCAGTACTTACTGACTTAATCATGTGAGACAATTTATATCTCATCTTACAAAGAAATTAAAGTGATTTACAAGAAAAATAACATACTATGAAATAATGGATTAAAAGTATGATGAAAGAAGAAAGAAAGAACAGGGATGAAAACTCCATGGAAACAATAATGAGATATAAGCTACATTTTAGATACATGAGATGATGGCTTTGGGTAGAATTTGTGAAAAGATAAATTGGCAGTCTGTAAAGTTTCTTGAATAAAATATAAATGTCCGTAACTCTATTGTCCTCTCAGTTTCCCTGATCCATGGAGCAATTTGTGTTTTAAAGAAAACCATGAGCAATAATAATATTTTAAGTATTTCAAAAAGTAAAAGTTCTCATTCCTTTGTATATTATACTATTTTACAAAGATTTAGGCAATATTCATTATATTATCTGGTAAAATAGCGGATGATGAAAGAATGGATGGATGACGCCAGGTTGTCTTATGATTTAAGTCCATGGTAAATGTCCTCTAAATGTACTTGCATGTGCTTCCCTTTATAACCCAGTCATATGTGATCAGCAAACATGCACTGCTGGCCACTTTGATATAACATATCTCAGTAAGGATATGCCATTCAGGTTTTCCCCAGAGATTAAATTTGCCCAGCCAGAGGAGAAATTAACTGATGAAAATGAAGTCTGCTATGCGCTATTAGTCTGAGTTTAGATTTTGGTTTAAAATGTACAAATGACAGAACCAAAAATCAGACTCTGTTATGAATGAAAGAGGAAACAGAAAGAGAGAATGTGATGTACTTTAGACTTCTGTTCAAGAACAAGTTGTTTTCCTTAAGTGAATATATTTCTCATAGATACTACCACTGGTACAGAAATTATTTGCTGAAACTGGTTCCAAATTTGAAGTTAAAAGATGGTGCCCATAATTATTTGAATTCACTGTTAGTAAATCATTTTGAAGTTTTAGGTACTGTCAATGCTGCTTTAAAAGAATATTTTTCAATCTGCTGATCAGGGTCATGAAGTCAGTTTAGTGGGTAAGAGCCAACTTAAAAAAAAAGAAAGGAAGAAAAATATATGTCATTAGAATGTAATAAAATGGAATGGAACAAAATAGATTGTATCAGATCCCATTACATGTAACATGGTTAAATATTATTACATGAACTTTTGGGATTCAATTTACACATATATATTCTGTGTATGCTTATATATGCGTGTACATACACTTAATATATAAACATTATGTTTTTATTATGACTAGTATTAAAAATGCTGGAAAGCTACTCTAAAAATAGATGCTATCTATTTTTAATTAGCTGTTTCTATCTATGTAAGTATAGTAAATTAAAAGCTAATTCTGAAATTAGATTTGAAATTTCCTCTAATGATTTTTAATTTGTAATGTTATCATTTTAAATATTATCATTATTATTAATGATCTATAATGATAATGTTATTTATAATATTTAAAATATTATTGACATTTGTAATATAATATTATAAATTTTTAAAAGTAATCATTTCCAGGATAGTATCTTAATTTTAAATTTTGGCATTCTGCTTAATAAGATTTTACTATGAAATATGTAAAGGAGCAAAAATTTGATTATGCTGTAGTCATAAATACATCCTTTCCCTCTGACACAGCAAATTTATGTCTGGGATTATCCCCAAAGGAAAATTTTCAAAACAAGGAAATTGCCTAACATATATAAATGATGACTACAGAATTGTTAATAATAGCAAAACACATATGTAACTAACCTAAAATTCAAGGCAGACAACTAGTTTTATTAAATACCAGTAAATCTACATACAGAAATGTTGTATGCACTCATTAAAATGATCACTATGTGGCAAATTCAGAAAAAATGAATATATAATACATTTAAGTAATAAAATTTTATCTATGCTGTGATTATAGCTATGCAAAAATTATGCACATATATAGTTAGGTACTGGAATGAAACAGGAAAAACAGCAATGTTTTATTTGCTGAAGTGATAAAACAGTACGTGCTTAATAAAAATTCTGTTTTTACCTAATACTATCATAAAACCATGCAATTGAAAAAAATAAAAAAATCTCAGTGTGGTTCTAAAATGCAACCAAGGTAATTGTCTTTTTCTTACTCCCTTGCTATGGTCTCTTTGAAATGTTCTTTTATTGTATGTTTGTTTTCTTTTTAACTTTTTTTTTCATACAGTTGATTTGAAAAAAGAAGGGAAAGTTAAAAAAAAAAAAAAGAAAGAAAAAAGACAAACAAGGAAAAAAAAAAAAAAGATGTAGTGCCCCCTTGAGGAGCCTGTGGAGAATGCAGGGGTATTCGCCTACCCCACCTCCATGGTTGCTAACATGACCACAGACATAGGGGACTGGTGGTTTGATGGGTTGAGCCCTCTACCATAAGTTTTACCCTTGGGAAGACGGTTGCTGCAAAGGAGAGGCTAGGCCTCCCTGTATTTGTGCCTAAGAGTCTCCTCCTGAATGCCTCTTTGTTGCTCAGATGTGGCCCTCTCTCTCTGGCTAAGCCAACTTGAAAGGTGAAATCACTGCCCTCCCCCCTACGTGGGATCAGACACCCAGGGAAGTGAATCTCGCTGGCAACGTGGAATATGACTCCCGGGGAGGAATGTAGACCCGGCATCGTGGGATGGAGAACATCTTCTTGACCAAAAGGGGGATGTGAAAGGAAATGAAATAAGCTTCAGTGGCAGAGAGATTCCAAAACGAGCCGAGAGATCACTCTGGTGGGCACTCTTACGCACACTTTAGACAACCTTTTTTAGGTTCTAAAGAATTGGGGTAGCTGGTGGTGGATACCTGAAACTATTAAACTACAACCCAGAACCCATGAATCTCGAAGACAGTTGTATAAAAATGTAGCTTATGAGGGGTGACAGTGGGATTGGGAATGCCATAAGGACCAAACTCCACTTTGTCTAGTTTATGGATGGATGTGTAGAAAAGTAGGGGAAGCAAACAAACAGACAAAGGTACCTAGTGTTCTTTTTTACTTCAATTGCTCTTTTTCACTCTAATTATTATTCTTGTTATTTTTGTGTGTGTGCTAATGAAGGTGTCAGGGATTGATTTAGGTGATGAATGTACAACTATGTAACGGTACTGTAAACAATCGAAAGTACAATTTGTTTTGTATGACTGCGTGGTATGTGAATATATCTCAATAAAATGATGATTAAAAAAAAAAAAAATGCAACCAAGGTTGACAACTCAACAATTATCAGCAAAGTGGAAACGCTTAATCTGTATGTGTACTGCTAAAATTTTATGGAAGTGAGCTGGCAAGAGACCACTTTCTAGAAGTCATAGCACAAAAAGTGAAACCTGTTATATACAGTTTGGGATTCTTTATGTGGGTAGAAGAAATTGTGTAAGATGTTGAGGACATTTCCTCTTGGATTTGGGGCATCTATTGGGGCATCCATTTGGGTTCCCTATTTTAGCAGCAGGGGTCCAGGGTCAGAACTATTCCTTAATTAGACAGTGTTACAAACCCTCTCTCGTCACCTTCTCTTATCGCTTAAACAAAGCCAATGATAAACTGTACTTCCTTGGTCTTAGAGTTTCATCTTTTGCCTGGTTGATATGTAAAATCTAGGTAATTCTGGGTCTGATTTGTAAATGATGGCTGGAGAAGTACCCAAGCATCAGCTGTATGACTGAATGTCACAAGACATTGAAGGCCCACAGGCAGAAGATAGGAAAGTCTCCAGGGCAAAAAAAACAGAATTAAGGTCTAAGGTCACAGTGGCAAGCTGATTTCTCTATGTTCTTGTCAAAATAATGTTTGCCATAATGTGTATCCTTTGTTGTTTTAGGGGGTGCAAAACTATAGGGATACTGTGAAATATTTCAAAGTGTTATGGAGATTTTCTCTAACCCAGAAAAGCCTGTTTAATATTTCAGAGCAAGGTAGGAGAAATCCATGGTTGTTGCACAGGTGTCTGACTGGGCAATATGGAATGAATAATTTCCACGGGGGTGTGACCTCACCCATTCAAGATGGGTCTTGATTAGTTTATTTGGGTCCTTAAGAGAGCTCAGGGGCGACACAGACCCAGATGCTTGGAGATACAGACAGAAGGACATTTGGAGATGCTAAACTAAGAAATGAAGCCCAGAGTTTGCTCCAGAGAATCTAAGAGAGGACCCCCAGATGCTTAGTGAGAAACACCCTGGGAGAACAAGCAAGGATGCACAGAGGCTGAGAGAAAGAAGCTAAGAGAGACAGAAGCCCAGAGACATTTTGGAAAAAGTCATTTTGAAACCAGAACCCAGGAGCAAAGAACCAACAGACACCAGCCACATGCCTTCCCAGCTGACAGAGGTGTTCTAGACACTAATGGCCTTTCTTTAGTGAAGGTATCCTCTTGTTGATGCATTAGTTTGGACACTTTTATGGCCTTAGAACTGTAAATCTGTAACCTAATAAATCCCCTTTATAAAAGCCAATCCATTTCTGGTATTTTGCATCACAGCAGCTTTAGCAAACTGGAACACATGGCTTTACAGACTCCACATGTTCTCCAGCCCACTGGAGGTTCTGCTTTACTTTAGTGTTGGGAGGCATGTCCCACCAGGTGAGAAAGGCTACTCTGTACTAAGGTGCACTTCAAGCAAAGTAATAACCAACTAGAAATTAAAAATAAAACACTGAAATAAAAAATAATAATTATATAAGGCAGACATTTATATGAAATCAAGATAGTCATTAATCCTATGGGAATGTCTTTTAAAATTACACTAATGTTTAAATAGTTTCAATCATTTCACTAAAATATATGAGGGACTCAAGTACTGGATATTTAAATTCATTTGGGGGAGTTGTGGAGAACGGATTTTTTCTGAGGATTAATATATTTGTTTAACTCCCCAGGTGCATATTAGAATCAGTTAGGGGGCTTTAAAAAATTACTAGTGCCCAGGCTCCACCCCAGGCTTGTTAAATCAGAATCTCTATGGGTTGGATCAGAACATCAGTATTTTTCAAAAACTCCCTAGGCAATTCTAATGTGTTGCCAGGACTGAATTAACAGACTGTAGAATGTTAGAGGGCAAAAGGAACTTAGAAATCATCTTTTTCAATGATTTTTCATCTGTGTTTCTTTTCCCAACCCCCATCACAAGGAGCAGACTGGTTTGTATTAGTTTAACTTGTCTACTACTCCTAGTAAAATTTCATTAGAAGCAAAAGTTCAGAAGTATGGGGGATAGAAAACAGAAAATCTGAACCCACCAACCCTCTCCTTTCATCAAGGAAACCAACATTCACAGAAGGGCAATTTCTTGCTCAAAAGTGCACAGTTCTAGCATTAGAGATAAGGGCAAATACCTGTGTTTTTTTGTGTGTGTATGTTTGTTTTTCTTTTTTTAATTCACAGGGTATAGGCTTTTTTTTTTTTTTTTTAACTCCTCTGCTTCAACAGAAATAAACAGAAATTCATTAATCCAACTACCTAGCAATGACGATGTCATTATGCCACTGTTGTGGTCCTGATATTCCTGTTACAAAGCAGAATTTCATAGCATGGAATTACTCAAGGGAATGATTCAGTATTTGGCATAATATTTATTATGTGAAGGGATAAATATTGCACACCAACTAGAACAAATAACCTTAACACCTATCAAGACAGGTGACTTACAGTTGTTTGGTTTCATGGCCCCCTCTTTTCCTCTACCACAAAGTCCAAAAAGGCTCACGGTTATCTTAATTTTTATTCTTTTGAAAGAATAAACATTCTGTTACTGTGAAAACTTTTTTTTATGAAACCAAAATAACTAGATAATCTTGTTTATTTCTAGTTCAAACTTACTGACCATTTACCACATGCTAAACCATTCAATATTTCCTTTAATCCTTACACCAATCCTCCACAGTAGATTATTATCCCCATTTTATATATGAAGACATTGAGGCTCACAGTAGTTAAGCAACATGCCCAACAGACACACTCAGTAAGTGGCAAAGCTGAGACCATACCCGTTATGATATCAAAGTCCAAGCTTTCTGTGTACACTAAATGGCTTCCCAGATATCTTGGGTATTCAAAACCCTGGGCTATCCATCTTTAATAAAGATTTTAATGATGATACGTTATACTGAAACATTTTACGGAGGTGGATTATACTTGAGGGAAGTCATACATCTGGATAAATGTAAATTAAAAAGCCATGGCATTTTACCCATTTGGAACACTGGATTTACAGGATTTTATACTTTTCATCTCTATCAAAAAGAAGAGACATGACAAGTCATCCCTAGGAAGTTTGCTAGCTGGCTTCATTTATGGAAATTTACAAAAATTTCATGGGGAAGGAATTTTTATCTATTTTATTCATTTGTACTCTTTTTTCTTTTTTTTTTTCTTCTGGGTTTTCTAGGTGTCAACACTGTGCTTGACTCTGGGGAAACAAAATTCAGTGAGAGCGCCAGAGGTGAGGAAAGGTATGTACAAGTCAAAATAATACATGCCACTCACTCAATCAAGAGGTATTTATTGAGTGTCTATTCTGCGTTGAGCACTGTGCTAGCTCTGAGGAAATGGAGTTCTAGGATAAAAGAGACAGGTCCCTCATTGAACTTCCAGCCTAGTGAAGGAGACATACATTAATCACACATAGTAATTGTTCTCATGAAATCTGACAAGTGCATGAAGAAAAGAATAGAGAATACAGTGGAGCATATATGAGAGAGGCCTGAGCCTGATATCAAGGTGCATGTCCCTCACACAGTGACATTTAAGCTGAGATCTAAACAAAGAGTACATATTATCCAAGTGTTACACTGTCTAGAAAGCTGGATAAACTACTTTAGAGGCTGTGGGACGCTCCTCAAAGCAAGCGATGAGAATTGGGGTTTGAAAAGATGATTTGATATTTCCAAGTAGAGAATAAAAAAAAAATAGCATTCCTGGAATGAAGATAGCATGAGCAGACATGAGTACACCACTTAACCTTTAAGTCAGGGTAGGCCAGACACTCCTCCACCCCCCACCCCCCACACACTCCTGAAACTGACCGCATTACTTTTTTGCCAACACAAGTAGCTGTATTTACAGCATGTTGCACAGTATTAGCCTGGAAATCTGGTTAGTAAATGAAGAGGATGTGTGTGGCTCAGTTTTCCAAATGCCAACCCACAGAAATGTTCTCTGGGACAGGCAACAACCAAGCACCTTTAATTCATACTAAAGTGTAAGTGATTGCTATGGCTCATTTCCAGATGGTATACTTTTTTGTTTTTTTTTTACTTTATTAGAGAAGCTGTGATGTTACAGAACAATAATGCATAAAATATAGGATTCTCATATACCCACCTTATTTTTAGAGTGTAGGACATCTGTTACAATTGATGGAAGCACATTTTCATAATTGTACTATTAACTATAGTCCATGGTTTAACTTAGGAGTCACAGCTTGTGTAGTGTAGTTCCATGGATTTTTAAAAATTTTAATTTAATTTCTAAAAAATTTTATTCTGTGACCACATATATAATCCATATATGCAATCCCCTTTTCATCACATCCAGATATATATTTCAGTGCTTTTATTTACATTCACAGTGGTGTGCCACCATCACCACCATCTGTTACCAAAAACATCCATCATTCCAAATAGGAACCTTGTATGTATTTAAGCCATAACTTACCATTTCCTATCCCCACCCCATTCCCCGGTAACCTATATTCTAGATTCTAACTCTCTGAGTCTGTTTATTCTAATAATTTCAAATCAGTGAGCTCATACAATATAAGTCAATTTCTTTATGGCTTATTTCACTCAATATGATATCTTTGAGGTTCACCCATGTTGTCACATGTATAAGGACTTCATTCTTTTTTATGGATGAATAATATTCCAATGTTTGTATATATCACACCGTACCTATCCATTCATTGGTTGAAGGACACTTGAGTTGCTTCAATCTTTTGGCAATTGTAAATAATGCTGATATGAACACCGGTGGCAAAGATGTGTTTGAGTCCTGCTTTCAAGTCTTTGGGTATACATCTAGTAGTGGAATTGCTTCATCATATGGTAATTCTATAATTAGCTTTCTGAGGAACCACCAAACTGTCTTCTACAGTGGCTGCACCATTTTACATTCCCACCAGCAATGAACAAGTGTCCCTGTTTTTCCACATAATATACAAACCTTGTTATTATTAATTTTTTTAATAGCAGCCATTGTAATGGGTGTGAAATGGTATCTCACTGTGGCTTTGATTTACATTTCCCTGATAGCTAATTATGCTGAACATCTTTTTGTGAGCTTTCTGGCTCTTCTTTGAAGAGATGTCTAATCAAGTTTTTGCCAATATTTCAACTGGTTGTTTGTTATTTAGTTGAAGGATTTCTTTATATATTCTATATATTAGATCTTTACTGGATATGTGGTTTCCAAACATTTTCTCCCATCGTGTAGGTTGTCATTGTTCCTTCATGATACAGTCCTCTGAGGATCAAAAGTTTTTAAATTTTGATGAGGTGCCTTTTATCTATTTTTGTGTCTGTGTGTTGCTTGTGCTTTGTGTGTAAATCTAAGAAATCATTGCCTAATACAAGATCCTGAAGATGCTTCCCTATGTTTTCTTCTAGAGGTTTGATCATTCTGGCTCTTATGTTTAGGTCTTTGATCCATTTTGAGTTGCTTTTGTATAATATGTGTGGCAGGAGTCCTTTTTTTTTTGCAAATGGAGATCCAGTTTTCCCAACACTACTTGTTGAAGGGACTATTCTTTCCCAATTTAGTGGTCTTTGCCTCCTTGTCAAAAATCAATTGGCCATAAATGTGAGGGCTGATTTCTGAGCTTTCAATCAGATTCCATTGGTCTATATGTCTGTTCTTTTGCCAGTATCATGCTGCTTTGATTACTGTTGTTTGTAATCAGTTTTAAGATCAAGAAGTGTGAGTCCTCCAACTTCATTCTCCCCTTCAAGATGGTTTAGCTATTTGGAGCCCCTTGCCATTCCACATAAATATGATGATTGGCTTTTCCATGCCTGCAAATAAAGTTGTTGGAATTTTCATTGGGATTGTGTTGACTGTACAAATTTCTATGGGTTGACATCTTAATGATAGTTTGTCTTCCAATCCATGAGCATGAAATATACTTCCATTAAAGTAGGTTTCCTATGCTTTCTTTTAGCAATGTTTGTAATTTTCTGTGTACAACATTTTTACATACCTGTTTAAATTTATTCCTAGATATTTGATTTTTTTAAAGTTGCTTTTGTGATTGGAATTTTTTCCTTGTGTTCTGATTATTCATTGCTTGTGTATAAAAACAGTACTAATTTTGGGATGTTGATCTTGCATCCTGCCACTTTGCTGAATTCATTTATTAGCTCTAGGAGCTTTGTAGTGGGTTTTGCATGACTGGATCGTGTCATCTGCAAATTGGGAAAGTTTTACTTCTTTCTTTCCAATGTGGATGTCTTTTACTTCTTTTTCTTGACTAATTGCTCTGGCAAGAATTTCCAGTACAAAGTTGAATAACAGTGGGGACAATGGACATCCTTGTCTTCTTCCTGATCTTGGAGGGAAGGCTTTTAGTCTTTCACCATTAAGTAGGATGTTGGCTGTGGGCTTTTCTTATATATCCTTTATCATGTTGATGAAGTTTCCTTCTAGTCACAGTTCTGAAGAGTTTTTATTAAGAAAGGGTGCTAAAGTTCCAAGTCAGTTGGGATGATCACATGAACTTTTCCCTTTATTTCATTGATGTGATGTATTACATTAATTGATTTTCTTATGTTGAACCACTCTTGCATACCTGGGAATAAAACCCACCTGATCATTCTGTATAATTCTCTTGATGTGCTGTTGGATTTGATTTGCAAGTATTTTGCTGAGAATTTTTGCATCTACATTCTTAAGAGAAATTAGTCTGTAATTTTTTTTTCTTGTAGTATATTTATCTGGCTTTAGTATTAGGGTGATGTTGCCTTCATAGAGAGGGCTAGGTAGTGTTCTCTCCTGTTCATTTTTTTGGAAGAGTTTGAGCAGGATTTGTATTAATTCTTCTCAGAATGATTGGTGGAATTCAACTGTGAGGCCATCTGGTCCTGGGCCTTTCTTTATTGGGAGGTTTTGGTGACTGAATCAATCTCTTTGCTTGTAATTGGTCTGTTGAGGTCTTCTATTTGTTGTAGAATCAGTATAGGTTGTTCATGTGTTTCTAGGAATTTGTCCATTTCATCTGGGTTATCTAATTTGTTGGCATACAGTTGTTCATAGTATCCACTTATGATCCTTTTTATTTCTGTGGCATCAGTAATAATGTTTCCCCTCTCATTTCTGATTTGCCTTTCTCTCCTTTTTCCATTGTCAGTCTAGATAAGGATTTGTCAATTTTATTGATCTTTTCAAAGAACTAACTTTCAGTTTTGTGAATTCTCTCCATTTATTTTCTGTATTTCATTTATTTCTGTTTGAATCTTTGTTATTTCTTTCGTTCTGCTTGGTTTGGGGTTAGTTTATTGTTCTTTGTCTACTTCCCCCAGGTGTGCAGTTAATTCTTTGATTTTAGTTCTATCTTCTTTTTTAATGTAAGTGCATAGGGGCTATAAATTTCCCTGCCAGCACTGCTTTTGCTCCAACTCTTAAGTTTTGATATGTTGTGTTCTTGTTTTCATTTGTCTCAAGATTTTACTGATTTCCTTTGCAGTTTCTTCTTTGACCCACCAATTGTTTAAGAGAGTGTTATTTAATTTCTATATATTTGTGGGTTTTCCAGTTCTCTGCCTGTTATTGATTTCCAGCTCCATTCCGTTATAGTCAGAAAATGTTCTGTGTGCACTCGAGAAGATTGTATATCCAGGTATTTGGGGCTGCAATGTTCTGTATATGTCTGTTAGGTCTAGTTCATTTATCATATTATTCAGGTTCTCTGTTTCTTTATTGATATTCCATCTCAATGTTCTATCTATTGATGAGAGTGGTGTACCGAAGTCTCTATTATTGTGGTGGTGTCTATTTCTCCCTTCAGTATTTTGGGGCACTGTGGTAATGTACATAAATTATCGATTGTTATTTCTTCTTGGTCGATTGCCCCTTTTATTAATATATAGTGTCCTTTTTGGTGTCTTATAACAGCTTTTGACCTAAAGTCTATTTTGTCCCCAAATTAGTGTAGCTATCCCAGCTTATTTTTGGTTACTATTTGCATGAAGTATATTCTTCCATTCTCTCACATTCAATCTGATTGTGTTTTGAGGTCTGAGGTGATTCTCTTATAAACAGTATGTAATTAGATAATGTCTTTTATCCATTGTGCCAAACTGTGTCTTTTGATTGGGGAGTTTAATTCATTCACATTCAGTGTTATTACTGTAAAGGCAGTACTTACTTCAGTCGTTTTGTCCTTTGGCTTTTCTATGTGATTTTTTTCTCTTTTTTTCCTTTATTGCAACCTCCTTTTTTGTATAGTTGATCTTTTGTGACATATCTGACTGATCCCTTTCTCATTTTTGTTTCTGTATATTTTTGAAATACTTTCTTTGTGTTTACTCTGGGGTTTATACTACAGAATCTACAATTTGAAATAGTACCAACTTAGCTTCAATAGCATACACGTTCTCTGCTCCCATAGCCCTCTGTTTCCCCTCTTTATGTTGTTTTTTGTCCCACTTTATCACTTTATATTTTGCACATCTGTTACAGGAAATGTGGGAAATGTGCCTTTTTCTTGTTCAATTATATTCTGATTCTTATATGAATTAAACAGTAGAGTGGTAAATTGAGGATACAGTACTATTACTCTTACTGATGATGTTCATTTCTTCACACTACTCCAAGTCTCTCTCTCCTGTTTTTTCCTCTCAAACTGAAAATCCCCCTCTAATACTTCCTGTAGGCAAGGTCCCTAATGACAAACTCTCTTAGTTTCTGTTTATCTGTAAATACTTTCAACTCTCCCTGAATTTTGAAGGACAGTTTTTCCAGCCAAAGAATTTGGGTCTGAAAGTATATTCTGTTTCAGTAGCTTAAATATATCATACCACCACCTTCTTGCCTCCATGGTTTCTGATGAGAAGTCAGGACTTAGTCTTATTGAAGATCCCTGTTATGTGATGCATTGTTTTTCTCTTGTTGCTTTCAAAATTCTCTCATCTTTGGCACTTGCCATTCTGATTATTATGTGTCTCAGAATAGGTCTATTAGGATTTTTTCTGTTTGGAGTACATTGAGCTTCTTGGACATGTATATTTATGTCTTTCATAAGAGTTGAGGAGTTTTGGTTATTATTTCTTGAAATATTCTTTCTTCTCCTTTTCAATTCTCTTTTCCTCTGGGACACCCGTGATGCATATGTTTATGCACTTCATTCTGTCACTCAAAATCCATGAGACACTGCCTACATATTTTTACTCTTCTCTCTGTTCTTCTGACTGTATGATTTTGATTGTCCATCTTCTAGCTTGCTGATTCTTTCTTTCGCCTGTTGAAATTTCCTGTTATATGCCTCTAGTGTACTTTTGATCTCTACTATTCTGCCTTTCATCCCCATAATCTGTTTCTTTTTTTTTTTACTTTCAAATTCTTCTTTATGCCCACACATAGTTTTCTTAATATCCTTTGTCTCTTTATGTATATTTTCCTTCATCTCCTTGAATTGATTTAGGAGATTTGTTTGAACATCTTTGATTAGTTGTTCTAACTTCTGAGTCTCCTCTGAAGTTTTAATTTGTTCCCTTGACTGAACCATGCCTTCCTGTTTCTTAGTATGGCTTGTGACTTTTGCTGATTTCTAGCCATCCAATTTGTTAACTCTGAAGGTCCATTTCTCCCTTTGTATAGGGTTTTATTGTTGATTGGCTTTGTGTTAAGGCTCTTCTTTGACATTTAGTCTAACTTATTCTGGACCTTTAAAATAGCCCCTGTTTAACCATTCAGATTTTCTCAGTTCTTCTTCATCTGATTCTTGCCCTGGATAGGCAGTGCAATTTTTAAGACTGTACTTCTTGTTTAATTGTTTCCACTAAAGGGGGAGCTTCCTTTTCTTTATTCCTTCTCTGGGAATCCCATTTAATTTTGTGCAGACTTTTCTCCCTAGATCTTGTGATTTTTTTAAATTCTCTCCCTCACCCAATGCCCTGTTTTCCTTATACTTTTCAGCTCTGGGACTCATTTTATCTCACAGCAGTTCAGTTTAAACAGCACCATTCCCCTTTTTTTCCTCTGTGTGGCTTTCCTGCCTCTGGTTTCTTCCTCATTAGGATATCCTACCCCAGGGAGCCAGACAGGGTCAATCCAGAAAGATGAGTCACTTCAAAAAAGTCCATTTTGCCTTTAGATGATCCAGCCAAATGAAAATGGATTGGTCACAACAGTTCCTACCAGTCTTTCTATGATGGTCTAGCTTTTTTCTCCGTTGAGACTTATGCAGCACTCCTCAGCAACTCTTGTTCTGCCCTGGAGGTCTCTGCACACTTAGGTTCTTGTGCCTGGATATTTGCGGAATTCTAACTCACTGCTGTGATCCTGTCTACAGTTTCTGTCCACTGTGAGATAGACCCAGGTTGTGCTGCCTCTGTGTGGCTCCCGAACTGCATGGGACCTGGTGAAGGGGAAGGGAAATGAAAACTGACCAGCTGTCCAAGATGGACTTCTCCTACTTAAGATGTTTCTGTATGTTTGATTCAGTGTTTGTGGAGTTGTTCTCTAGTTTTAGCATCATCCAGAGTTCAAAGCAAATGGAATCTGTCTTTTTATTTGCTAAATCTCTGGGAAGGCTTTTCAAGGGATGTTTACATTGCCTTGTTGACCCATACTCTTTCTTGGGCTTTTTTTTATGCAGCATAATTATTTTGAGATGCATCCATGTTGTTGTGGATATCAACAGTTCCTTCCTTTATTGCTGAGTAGGAGATATCCTTATTTATCTATTCTTTCATACATTGATGAGTATTTCAGTTGTTTCCAATATACAGCTATCACATAAAGTTGCTGTGAACACTTGTGTACAAGAATTTGTGGAAATATATGCTTTCATTCCTTTTAGGTTAACACCTAGGAATGCAATGGCTGGGTCCTATAGTAAGTGTATCTTTAACTTATGAAGAAACTGCCAAACTTTTCAACTGTTTTCCAACATTTTACACACCTACCAACAGTGTATGAGAGTTCTGGTGGCTCCACATGCTGGCCAACACTTGTATTCAAGAGGAATTTTATTACTGACTCAATCTCTTAACTAGTAATTGGTTTGTTGAAATCTTCTATTTCTTGAGTCAATGTGGGTAGTTTGTGTGTTTCTGAGAATTTACCCATTTCATATAGAGTATCTAATTTATTGGTGTACAGTTGTTTACAATATCCTTTTAATTTTCATGGGGTCAGTAATGTCCCCATTTTCGTTCATGATTTTCATTATTTGTATCTTCTCTTTTTTTTTTTTTTGTCAGTCTAGATAAAGATTTCTTGATATTATTTATCTTTTCAAGGAACCAACTCTGATTTTGTTGATTCTCTCTATTGTTTTTTGTTTGTTTGTTTTCTATTTCATTATCTCTGTTCTAATCTTTGTTCTTTCCTTCCTTCTGCTTGCTTTGGGTTTAGTTAGTTCTTCTTTTTCTAGTTCTTCCAGTTTTGATGTTAATCTCTGACTTGGAGTCTTTCTTTTTTTAATGTAAGAATTTAGGGCTACCAATGTCCTTCTACACTACCTTTACAAACTTCCATAAGTTTTGGTATGGTGTATTTTCATTTTCATTCACCTAAAGATATGTCCTAATTTTGCTTATGATTTACTCTTTAATCCACTGGTTGTCTAACAGTATGTTGTTTAATTTCCACATTTTTGTGAATTTTCCATTTCTCCCTCTGTTATTGATTTCTAGCTTCATTCCATTATAGTTGGAGATTATACTTTCGTATTTATTTGATTTATTGCACACTGTATATTTTAATATTTTAAAATGTTAGCTATTGTATTTATTCCCTCAGATGCCTGTTTCTTGATTTTGTAAACATGCAGTGATGCCAGCAGGTCTTTGCCCCAGGCTGTCTGCATCTATTGTTTCTGACACCACTTTCATTGTCTCAAGCTTCTTTTGCCTAGAGGGAGAATTCTGGGAAAAAGGGCATGCAGGAAAGGATTTTCCCAAAATAATCTTTCCCAGCCAAAATGGAGTCACAGACCCATGAAGGGGGCAAAAACCATATCCAAAGTGCCCTCTGCAGGAAGGGCACCAAGACCTTCTTCCCCAGCTCCCCTAGCTGGGCTTTTTTTGTCTAGCTAATGCAGCCCTTCAACAAACTGTCCCCTGCAGCTCTAAGGAAGCAGAGTCTTTATGTCTTATCTGCCTTTGTCTTTGCCAGGGTTGGTTGAAACAACAGTTTTGGCTGTCTTTGTCTGGGGTAGATTGAGCAAGGCCACTCACAAAACCAAGCCCACAGCAATCTGAACTCACTAATCATAAGCAGTGATCAATGATCAGCGCAACCTGGGTCTTGAGAATTAGGATTCTTATGCCCCTTTCTGTCACCAGCGAGATAGTCAGGGAGTGGACCCCACTGTGGCTTGCTGCGAGAGAAGGGGATGGGCTCAAGGAGCCTCCACATGGAGAAAGCAATTTACTGTTCTTTACTGTAATTTATCAGCCTCTTTCTCTCTCCTCTTCCCTAGATGCTGCAGCAGTGTTCTTCTGATCTCTGGAGTTTCAAAATAGTTGTTTCAGATGGTTCCTGCCTGCTTAATAGTTGTTCTGGTGGAAGGCATGAGTCCTGGAGCTCCCTACTCTACCATCTTCATGCAGTACTCCAGCCTGACAGTGTACATTTTTTGTTTTTACTTTTGTTTAATTTGAGATTGTTCACAAAGCATACAATTATCCAGAGATCCAAAGTGTACAATCAATTGTCCATGGTACCATAATACAGCTGTGTATCCATCATCACAATTAATTTTTTTTCAATTTTTAGAACATTTTTATTACTCCAGAAAAGAAATAAAGACAAAAAAAGGAAACTCACATCTTTCCATAGCCCTAAACACCTCCTCCTCCATTATTGATTCATAGCATTGGTATAGTACATTTGTTACTGTTGATGAAAGAATGTTAAAATACTAACTATAGTATATAGTTCACAATAGGTATATATTTTTCCTATATGCCCCTCTATTATTAATTTCTAGTTATATTGTCATACATTTGCTCTAGTTCATGAGAGAGATTTCTAATATTTGTACAGTTAATCAAGGGCATTGTCCATCACAAGATTCATTGTTTTATACCTTCCCATCTTTTAACCTCCAACTTTCCTTCTGGGGACATATGTGATTCTGAGCTTCCCCTTTCCACCATATTCACACACCATTCAGTGCTGTTAGTCATTCTCACAATGTACTGCCATCACCTCTGTCCACTTCCAAACGTTTAAGTTCACACTAGTTGAACATTGTGCTCATAATAAGCAACCGCTCCCCAATCTTTAGCCCCATTCTATATCCTGGTAACTTCTATTTCATGTCTCTGAGTTTACATATTATAACTAGTTCATATAAGTGAGACCCTGCAATATTTCTCCTTATGTGTCTGTCTTATTTCATTCAATATAATGCCCTCAAGGTTTCTTCATCAACCCATTTTTTTAAAAACAGTTTTGTTCACACACCATACATTCCATCCTAAGTAAACAATCATTGGTTCCCTGTATAGTCACATATTTATGTATTCACCACCATCATCACTATCTATATAAGGACATCTCCATTTCTTTCATGAAGCAGAAGGAAAAGTCAAAGAAGGTAGAGAGACAAAAGAAAAAAAAAAGAGAAATAGAAAAAAAACATGACAGCTAGGAAGCAACAAAAGGAAAGCAGCACTAAACCATAGTAGAATAAAGAGTCAGACAACATTACCAATGCCAAGTGTCCCATACCCCTCCCCTAGCCCCCCTATATGCATTTAGCTTTGATATATTTCCTTTGTTACATTAAAGGAAGGATAAAACAATGTTTCTGTTAATTATAGTCTCTAGTTGGCACTGATTATATTTTTCCCCAGTCCCACCCTATTCTTAACACCTTGCAATGTTGACATTCATTTGTTCTCCCTCATGTAAAAACATATTTGTACCTTTTATCACAATTGTTGAGAACCCTAGGTTTCACTGAATTATACAGTCCCAGTCTTTATCTTTCCTCTTTCCTTCTGGTGTCCCATATGCTCCTAACCTTCCTCTTTCAACCATACTCAGAGTCATGTTTGTTCAGTGTACTTACATTGCTGTGCCACTTTCTCCCAAAAGTATGTTCCAAACTTCTTACTCCTGTCTTTTCTTTTCTGTCTGCAGTGCTTCCTTTAGTGTTTCCTGTAGAGCAGATATCTTGTTCACCAGTTCTGTCATTGTCTCTTTGTCAGAGAATATTTTAAGCTCTCGCTCATATTTGAAGGAGAGTTTTGCCAGATATAGGATTCTTGGTTGGTGGTTTTTCTTCTTCAGTATCTTAAATATATCACCCCACTTCCTTCTTGTCGCCACGGTTTCTATTGAGAAATCACACATAGTCTTATCAAGCTTCTTTTGTATGTGATGGATTGCATTTCTCTTGCTGCTTTCAGGATTCTCTATCTTTGACATTTGATAATCTGATTATTAAGTGTCTTGGTGTAGGCCTATTCAGATCTATTCTGTTTGGGGTACACTGCACTTCTTGAATCTGTAATTTTATGTCTTTCATAAGAGATGGGATATTTTCATTGATTATTTCCTGTATTATTGCTTCTGCCACTTTTCCCTTCCTTCTCCTTCTGGGACACCCATGACACATACATTCCTGCATTTCATGTCGTCATTCAATTCCAAGAGACATTGCTCATATATTTCCATTCTTTTCTCTATCTATTCTTTTGTGCGTAGGCTTTCAGGTGTCTTGTTTTCCAGTTCCTGAGTGTTTTCTTTTGTCTCTTGAGATCTATTGTTATATGTCTCCATTGTGTCTTTCATCTCTTGTGTTGTGTTCATTTCCATAGATTCTGCCAGTTGTTTTTTTGAACATTTAATTTTTACATTATGTATGCCCAGTGTTTTCATTATATGCTTCATCTCTTTTGCCATATCTTCCCTAAACTTTTTAATTGATTTAGCACTAGTTGTTTCAATTCCTGTATCTCAGTTGAAGTGTAAGTTTGTTTCTTTGACTGGGCCATAACTTTGTTTTTCTTAGTGCAGGTTGTAGTTTTCTGTTGTCTAGGCATCTGGTTTCCTTGGTTACCCCAATCAGGTTTTCCCAGACCAGAATGGGCTCAGATCTCAGAAGGGGGCAATATTCAGTATCAGGTCTCCCTGAGGGTGTCTCTTAGAAGATTGATTCACCCTTTGAGTCCTCAAGCCACTGTGCTTTTCTGCCCAGCAGGTGGCACCTGTAAGCCTATAGCTCCAGACTGGTGTAAGGAGGTGTGGCCCATGGCTGTTTTTCCCCAGGCTCTGGGGTCTGGTTCTGAATGGAAGGTGGGTAGTAGAGCTGGGCACCACCTTTTTCCTCTTAGGGAAGATACACTCTCTGGGGAGTTATCATTTGCATTTGTATAGTCTCTCTGACTCTGCTATCTCCAGAGACCTGGGAACTGAAAATGGCTGAGGCTTTCTCCACTGAGCTGAAAAGGGGACAGAAAGCCCAGCCTGTGGCCACCCTAAGTTTCACCCATCAGCCAGACATAGCACTCAGTCCTCTGCACTCCCCCTCCTTCCCAGAGAGGTCTTCTGGCTCTCCAAAGTCAGTCACCAAAAGCCTCTGTCTGTTGGGGATTCATAGCTTGTATTGAGCAATCAACATTTGTTAATCAAAACCACAGTTGGAGCTGGGCTGAGCTATATTCACTTGCTTGGAGAGTGCTGCTCTCTAGCACAGCGAGGCTTTGCAGTTCAGGCTGCCATGGGCGGGGGGGGGGGGTCTTGGCATGGGTCCACAGTTTTTATTTACAGATTTTATGTTGTGATTTTGGGCATTCCTCCCAATCCAGGTTGGTGTAAGATGTGTACAGTCATGTTTGTCCCCCAGCAGTTATTCCAGATTATTTACTAGTTGCTCCTGGTTGTTTATTAGTTGTTCCAGGGGGACTAACCAGCTTCCACTCCTCTCCATGCTGTCATCTTCTTTAATCCCTGACAGTGTACTTTTATTCAAAGTCTTGAGGCTATTTTATAGACTGTGGTTTTTCTGTCATCAACCAGGATGAGATAGCACAGCTTTTAATGGAGTGACATACTGATGACTTGCGTTTTGACTTCAGCTATCTCAGAAACTCACTGTGTGACTCTGGATAAGTCATGCCCACTTTCTGAGCCATATTTTTCTTTGCAGAGATAGGAATACAAATAGCAAAACTCTACATTCCCCTATGGAACATCGAATGTTGTGTGACCAAAATGAGGTGTTGGTACACATCTTGTCTTTTCTGTATACAAGGTCTTAAGGAAATGGATTTTGAAAACTATTTTTATTTGAAAACCTAAACACCTCTCAGCTCCAACTGCTGCTTCTTTAAACTTCATGCTGTGTAAACCCTACTCACAGACTGATTGCCACCTGTCTTTTCTTTTCCTTTTCCTTTAGCCAGAGCTCTGGGTCAGGCCCCAAGAAAATAGCAGGAGTGAGAGGGGCTGATGATCACATGGCAGACTTGAAGTCAGCTCCAGTTTCCACAACTTGTTTGCAGTTCTGGCTGTACCATTCACTAACTGGCCTAGAGCAAGTAACTTAATCTCACCAATCCTAGGTTTACTCATCTGCAAAATGGAAATGACAACAGCATCTACTTCATATATATCATGAGGATTAAATGTGATAATACATGTGAAGTCTATGGCACAATGCCTGGCACCATGCTTGAATTAGTGCCCAACACCTGTTTCTCCTATTCTTTATAAATATATTATTTCTAATAATGTCATTAATGCTTCAAAATAGAAATAATTAAAACCACTTTACAGAAAAAGAAATAAGCATGAGAGAGGTTTATTAAGTTTCTTAAAATCACAATTCAAATGACAGTGCTAAGATTCAAAGCTAGATCTGTGCTTTCGGCTCTACTCAATAGAGATTCTTCGCCTTGCTAAAAACTCAACCATGGCAAACCCCAGCATTGCTCAACCTTAGCTTTATCCTTAACTCTTTCTCTGTGGCATCTGCCCTGCTCATCACACCCTTGGCAAGGCCCAGGCTGGTTGCCTTAAGATCTGAGCAGGAGAGAAAGCTTTGTGGAATGCACTGTCAGAGTCCTACTTATCTTCTGAATGACTAAAGAATTTCAGGCCCTGGGGAAGAGACAACTTACCAATCAAACCTCCCCTTCTACAGGTCAAGAGACAATGGAAAGATAATCTGTGACAGCAAAGAAAAAGCTCCCTAATGCCTACAATCCCAGAAAGGCCCCTGGAAGGTTTCAAATCTGTATCATTTGGCTTAGAAGGAAGTTGGTTTCAAGTGAATCTTTGGAAAGTTGAGATTCATTGTCAATAAATCATCCCTACAGTTGCTGTCTGATGTTTCACATTCAGTTAAAACCTTTAATTCTCCCATGGAAGCTACTAAAACAACAAGTTCTTTGGAAGCTTAGTAACCAACCTACTGATGCAGCTCCAGAACCTCAGCAGGACTTTTGAGGAGTGTTCTTTAGTAACAATTCACTGTTAGGGATGTCTAAGTTCCCATAAAATAATTCACTTGCCCTCAGGAATTTCAACTTACAAACAAGTTACCCAAATATTTAACTAATTGAAGGTAAATCAGAGTATGGTTTTGATCTGCTTTTGAGAAGATGGAGTTGGAAATAGAGGGGGAGGAATGAGAAAAAGTTAGATACAAATCAAAGGAGAGGTCCTTCACATTAAAAGAACATATTAAACCACCCTTACTGAACACAACTATGTGCAGGCATTATCACCTCTGCTTTGCAAGAGGAAAGTGAGTATGGAGGTGATGAATAAATGACAGAAAGGGATTGGGCTCCATACCTCCAAGTTCAAGTCTATGTCTCTTTCCACTGTACTTTCTGAACATTTATTTTCGCATCATCCATAGGAGTTGATATTATCCAAAAATTTTGTTTTGTATCTCACCCACATTTCCAGCTCTGCTTAAAATTATGTATATGCTCACGTTACCCCAATTCAGTTCTCATAATACTTATAGCTAGCTTCCCAAAATGTAGTTTCCAATGTTCAATTGGACATTCTTCTGATCAGTTATTCATGTAGGTTCTGCCTCACTTAAATTTCTATCTCATCTCTTTCCCTAAAAGACTCACCCCTTCCTTTATTATGATCCTGAGAAGTAGCAAGAGAGGAATTTTCATGGCATTCACATCCTCATAGAGATTGGCATTTTCTTAATTTCCTTTTGACATATATAACTGTTGAGCAGCAATAGCTGCAGTGGTCTCTGTGTAATACAGAAGCTTTCTTGAAGTGTGATACAATAATAATAATAATAATAATAACAATAAATAACATTTCCTGAGACACTCTGTGTTACATTCTAAATGCTTTTATATATTTTTGCTCATTTAATCTTCACACTAATCATATGAGACAGGAATAATTTATTTTCTCCTTTTTATATTTGAGGAAACTGAGTCCTAGAGAGGTTTAATAACTTATTCTACGTAGCTTGTAAGTTGAGCCTAGAGGGAGTGAATAATTTTAAACTAGACTAACTAGAGTTATTCTGTCTCCTTTATTATAAGTCATGAATAGATAATAGCCCAGTGTTTCATTTTATCATTACAGATAAACATAGTTCCAAAATCTAAAGTTTCAAAGTCTATCTCTCTTTTTAAGAAAACTTGGAAAATAATCCTAATTATTCTTTAAGCAATCATAAATCACAGATTTTTTTTGGTTTGAATGGACCCTAATAATTTCCCTAACCATGGTGTATTAACATTATTTCTGTCATACATTAACTGGCAAAAAGAATTGGAAGATATTAATATGACACAAGAATTATGTTCTCAGAATGGGACGTTTGATTACTACCATTGCCATAATCATTACTAAAATTATCCCTGGAATATATAGAGAGTGCAAAAAAACTCACCATCAAGAAATGAAGAAGTCAGTGATACTAGATATTTCTGTTTCCAGCCTTCTGTGTATCACCTCTTTTCATTAGAGGGCACCAATATTAAGAAGAAAATGGAAAGTTTACCCTAGCCACACGATGGGGCATAAAGTAAGTTACTGTGTCATAGCTGCAGAGTCACTAATTCTCATGAATCTCTGATCCTGAATGATGATGCCACATTCTTTCCACAGCATTTATCCATCTGCCTAACTCATATTGAAGTTCCTGCATTTGAAACTAGAAAGTTGCCATGTAATTTATTGGCCTTCATTGCATGAGATTTCCATTTTATCATCTGTAATTTTGGGATAATAATATTACTTAACCATCAGGTTCATAGTAAGAACCAAATGAGTTTACATGAGGGCACCAAAACTGTGCCTGACCCAGACTAAGGTGTTAAATAAATGTTTCTTGAAACTGAATCTATGAATGAAGTTACTATTTTTTCATTAGGACCATATTATTTAAGATGGAGACACATCAGAAAACCATCATGCTAGTTGTACTGCTCATCACACTGCTACTCCTACAGCTGCTGTTTAACAACCTCAATTAGGAAAATCAAAAGTATCACCTTTAGGAGCCTCTGGGCAGGCATTTTAACCTCAAGTTATTGCACAGCCTGTTGATCCACCTTTTATTAAGGCTTACTCCAGACACTTCAAAAGTCTGTGCAGATTAAGCTACTAAGACTTCTAAAAGGTACAAGGGGATTTATCCGCTCAAAGCTGGGATGATTTAAAATACGTTTCATTAGTAGCTAAAATCCAAGTTGGTAAACATTTGTGTAAGGAATCATAATTCGAGTTAACTAACTACTTAAAGTTGAATTTAAAATATGAAGAGTAGTTTCTTTTCACCTTTTCCTTACAGATGAAGTGAAGAAATTAAAATTCTTTGTAATAATAAAGATGACTTTCAAGAAAACCAATACTGTTGTACATAAAGCTATGGCAAGATATCTGGATTAATAGTTCAGCAAACTCCAGGATATTTTTTCCACATATATAATGACACCATTTTTTACTCAAAGATATCAATACTATGTTGATGAAGTACAGCTATATCTACTGTTCAAATATTTAGCTATTCTAGGACATCATTGTTGTGAATACAATGGACAACCGGATGATTACTTGATGGTATTTTACTTCAAATTCAATGTTTTTAATCATTTGAATGCACTTTCCAGGTTCCTCTCCTACGCCATTCTAAAATAGGAAGGATATGTCCAAATTTTGAATTTGGGTTTTCTATTGTTCAAATTTCACATTTGAAAAGTTAATATTTTACAGACATCAAGCTAGCATGCAGAAGCTTGAGGAGACTTGTACATAAAGAGCAGTGACTTAAGAGTCAGGAGAAGTGAGAAAGCTTAAATCATTTTATTAGCTTTGTGACCTGAGGCAAATTTCAACCTCTCTCTGCCTAAGTTCTTCATCAGTAAAACAAGGGTATTAAAAGTAACCTCAAAGGCTTGTTGTGGGTGTTAAAATGAGGTGGAGTTATATTTTGCAATAATGGAAATAGCAGAAGTGGTGGAACTGTGGCCCATGACATTCTTTGAAATTTGTTCTCTAACTACTTGTTGAATTGTACTTTGAAAGTTAATGCTGTTATATATACATGTTAAAGTTCACAATAAAAAAATGTATCAAAAATGAGGTGGAACATCACAGAGGAAGTGTGCAGTATGCTGCATGAAGGAAAGAATTTATGAATTAAAAAAACAAATAGGATAACTGGAATTTATTTCCCACTAGATTTTAATCTCTGGGAAAGCAGGAACCATCTTCCTAGGACTCAACTATGGTCAGCACTTGGCAGACATTCAGTAACTGTTTAATTGAATATACTTGCATTGATCTCTGATATTCCATTTTATTCCAATAGAATTTCTGTTCTACAATACTAAATATATTATTCTTTCTGTTTTACCTGGTCATTTCCAAAATACTAGTCTTATCAACATCACCCCCCCCAAAAAAAAATATCAAATATTGTTTACAAAATTCATTTGGCAGTAATTTAAGTCTCATTTCCTTAAAAAAAAAAGACCTTTATCTACAATGTGAAAAATAATGTGCTAAGCAATGTGATAGATATATTAACAAATATTTATCGTAATTTACTACATGCAGATACTATTCTAAGAACTTTAAGTTTATTAGCATATTTAATGTTCATAATTACTCTAGAAGATAAGTCCTATTATTAGCCTATTTTACAAATAGGAAGGAGAAGTAGTAATATATACATAGATTTGTAGCTAATGAAAAGTTAAAGCTGGACTGTAAACACAGTCACTCTGGCTTCAGAAAATTACCCTTAGCCACTTTCTCTGCTTCCCCTCTGTGAGGTATAACACCTAGCCCTTGTCTTACATGAATGAAGTACTGGCTGCCACGTCAAACTGAAGTGGAACAAAGTGAGAAAGATACGATAAAAGGAATAAAGGAGGGCACAACTGATTATGGATGGTCAGGAGACATTTCAATTTAAAATTTTAAAATGTTTAACCACATAAACAGACTAAAGAAGAAAAATAATATGATCATATCAGTAGATACAGAAAATGCATTTGACAAACTCCAATATACATTTATGATTTAAAACTTTCAGCTCACTAGGAATAGAGGCAAACTTCTTCAACTTGGTAAAGAACATCTCCAAAAACCTACAGCTAACATCATATGTAATCATAAGAAATGGAATGCTTCCTAAGATCTTAAGATCAGAAGCAAAACAAGGATATGCTTTCTCACCACTCCTATCAATATCATTCTAGAAATCTTAGCTAGTGCAATAAGACAAGAAAAAGAAATTAAAGGTTTATAGATTCTGAAGAAAGAAATAATACTGCCTTTATTCACAGATGGCATGATTGTCTATGTAGAAAATCTAAAGAGTCTATCAAAAAAAGCCTCTTGTAACTAATAAAGAGTATAGCAAGTTTGTGTAATATAAGGTTAATGTATACAAGTCAACTGCTTTCCTCAGTACCAGGAATGAACAATAGGAATTTGAATCTAAAAAGAAAATCACAATAGCAACAAAACATGAAATATTTAGTTATACAGCTAATGAAACAAATACAGGATCTATATACCAAATATTACATAATATAATGAAAGAAATTAAGATCTAAACAAATATATATTCCATGTTCATGGGCTAGAAGACTCAATCTTGTTAAGATTTCAATTCTTGCCAAATTTATCTATACAGTCAATGCAATCCCAATCCAAATCCCAGCAAGCTATTTTGTAGATGTTGAGAAACAGATTCCAAAGTTTATAAGGGAAGACCGAAGAATTAGGACAGCCAACAAAATACTTAAAGAACAAAGTAGGAAAACACATTTCCTGATTTCAGGACTTACTAAGAAGTGAGAGTACTCAAAACAGCATGGTATTAGTGAAAGATCAGGCACACAGATGAATAAAGAGCCTAAGAATAAAGGGCTCAGAAATAGACCCACACAAATATAGGTGACTGATCTTTCACAAAAGAACAAAGTCAAATTAATGGAGAAAAGACAGTCTTTTCAATAAATGATGCTGAAACAGCTGAACATCCATAGGCAAAAAAAAAAAAAAAAAAATGTACTTAGACATAGTCTTGATACCTCTAATGAAAGTTAACACAAAATGGATCAGAAACCTATATATAAAATACAATAGTACAAATAATACAAATAAAACTATAAAACTTCTAGAGGCAAACACAGGAGAAAATCAACATGACCTTTGGCTTAGTGATGAGTTTTACTTACAACACCAAAATCATGATCTATTCAAAGAAAAAAATAAGTTGGACTTTACTGAAATTAAAACTTCTATTCTGTCAAAGATACTGTTAAGAGAATGAAAAGACAAGCCCAGTTGTGTATTAGCTACAATTGATGGTATAGGGACTCTGTATTTTATGCCTGATTTTTATGTAAACTCCTCAAAACTGTCTAAGTCATAAAAAACAAGGAACGTCTGAGAAAGTATAACAGCCAAGTGGAGCCTAAGGACATCTGATGATTAATTGTAATGTGGAATCCTGAATGGGGTTCTAGAATGGAAAAAAAGACATTAGGTAAAACTAAGGAAATATGAATATATTATGGGCTTTAGTTAACAATAATGTATCAGTACTGATTCTTTAATTGTAACAAATGCACCATACTATTAATATATTAATAATAGGGGCAACTATCAGTGATATATATGATAACTTCCTCTCTTATCTCACAATTTTTCTTTAAATCAAAAATTGTTCCAAAATAATAAATCCATTTTAGAAATTGCAAATATATATATATATATATATATATGTATATATATATCCAGAAGATTGAGGGATTTGCTATTGGATTGTTTATTTAATTTCTTAGTCAAACTTCTGTTCCTCCAATTTTTAGCAAGAAATGGCATACATGTGTTCTACAATCCCAGACACTTCTGAGATGTACCTTTCCTAAACATCTTATAGTGTGTACATTATTTTGTATACACATCTTGCATATAAAACACAATATGGCCACATAATAAGAGCTAACACTTAGTTGTGTTTCTTGGGTGTTGTTCAAAATGATATTCATAATTCACTCAGCAAACACAACCAATGACCTTTTGAGGTAAGTGTATCATCTTCATCACCACTATCTGTATTTTATAGATAAGGATCTCAGGCATAGAGAGGTTAAATACTCTCTCCAAAATTACACACCTAATGATCAGTGAGTCAAAATTTCAACCAAGCTCCAGAATCTTTGCTCTATACCAATATATTATACTGTTTCCAAATTTTAATGGCCTCCTCTAGTCAAAAAGGTAAAAAGCAAAGACTAAATTTCTATCACATTTATATTATTCCTTAAATAGTACAGCTTTGAAATAATTGTTCCCATCCAAATTTCATTCAACAGTGCTTTTTTTTTTTTTTTTTTTTTTTGTATACAAAGAATTCTGTGTTGCAAAACCTCTTGGATTTAGCTATTATTCTTCTCCAAATCAAGGTTCACACTTCAGGTATTTTGCTAAACTTAATTCATGCAATTCATAACTGTCATACCTGCTTCTTTTCTCCCTTGATTTCAATTAAAGTGTACTTTAAGAAAGTATTTTCTTCAGTGACCATTCCTCAAATTCAAAATCATTCTGAGGAATATGAATGTAAAGGAGAGTAATGAAACTTGAATGAATTATTTCAAATAATTTGAAGAGTAAGTTTGAATTCTAAAATGCAAATACATCATACAGCATTATATTTGTTTCCGTTGACAGCCTTTTCTTAAATAGCAATGAGATATATTCTAGAATCACAGGACAATTCATTTCATCTATTCCCATTACTTCACAGATGTGGAAACTGAAGCCTTGACCGATAATTATTTAAGTGGATGCTTGAGGCAAAGGATTTTATGGACTAGGTATTAGTGACATGATAGTTATTCCCCTGAAAACAAGTATTAGTTTTGGAGGAATGTTCAGATGTGCTCTTTTTAAAAATTTATTTTCTTTATTAGAGAAGTTGTGATTTTACAGAACAGCATGTATAAAATACAGGATTCCCATATACCACCCTATTATTTACATCTTGCATTGCTATGAAATATTTGCTACAATTGATAAAAGCACAGTTTTATAATTGTACTATTAACTATTGTCCATGGTTTAACTTTGGTTTCACTGCTTGTGCACTATAGTTCTAAGTTGTTTTTTTTTAATTCTTGTTACCATATATACAATCCAATATTTCCCTTTTACATTACATTCAGATATGTCAGAGCTGTTAATTATGTTTACAATGGTGTACTACCATCACTACCATCCATTACCAAAATATGTCCATTATGACAAATAGGAACCTTACACATTTTAAGCCTTAACTTCCCATTCCCTTCTTCTACCACATCCCCTGGTTATGTATATTCTAGATTCTGACTCTCTGAATTTGTTTATTCTAAGTTTCAAATCAGTGAGCCAATACAATATAAGTCACTGTCTGTCTGGTTTATTTCACTCAACATGATCTCTTCAAGGTTCATCCATGTTGTCACATGTATCAGGACTTCATTCCTTTCTATGGCGGAATAATATTCCATTGTACACATATACCACATTTTATTTATCCATTCATCAGTTGGTGGACACTTAGGTTGTTTTCAACCTTTGGCAATTGTTAATAATGTCACCCTGGATATCAGTGTGCAAGTATCTGTTTGAGTTCCTGCTTTCAATTATTTTGGGTATGTACCTAGTAATGGGATTGCCAAGTCATATGTAGTTCCATACTTAGCTTTCTGAGGAACTGCCAAACTGTCTTCTACATCGGATGCATCATTTTATATTGCCACCAGCAATGAACGAGTGTTCCTGGTTCTCCACATCCTTTCCAACATTTGCTATTTTCCATTTTTTTAATGGCAGCCCTTCTAAGGGGTGTGAAATGGTATCTCACTGTGGTTTTGATTTGCATTTCCCTGATGTCTAATGATGCTGAATATCTTTTCATGTGCTTTCTGGCCATTTGTGTATCTTCTTTGCAGAGATGTCTAATCAATTCTTTTGTCTATAGTTCAATTGGGTCGTTTGTCTTTTTGTTATTTAGTTGAAGGATTTCTTTATATATTATGTATATTAAACCTTTATTGGATATGTGGTTTCCAAATGATTTCTCCTATCATGTAGATGGTTGTTTCACTTTCATGGATAAAGTCCATTGTGGCTCAAAAGTTTTTAATTTTGATGATATCTTATTTATCTTTTTTGTTGTTGTTGCTTGCGCTTTGGGTGTAAAGTCTAAGAAACCATTGCCTAGTGCAAGGTCCTGAGGATGCCTCCTTGCCTTTTCTTCTAGGCATTTGATAATTCTGACTCTTATATTTAGTTCTTTGATCCATTTTGACTTGATTTTTGTATAAGGTGTGAGGTAAAGATCTTCCTCCTCCTCCTCCTTCTTTTTTGCAAACGGAAACCGTTTCCCCAACATCATTCGCTGAAGAGCCTATTCTTTCCCAACTTTGCTCCCTTGTCAAAATCAGTTGGTCATAAATGTGAGGGTGTATTTCTGAGCTCTCAATTCAATTCCATTGATGTATGTCTGTTCTTGATCAATAGCATGCTATTTTGATTACTGTGGCTTTGTAATAAGCTTTAAGATAGAGAAGTGTGAGTCCTCCAACTTCATTCTTCTTTTCCAGGAAGGCTTTAGCAATTTGGGGCCCATTACTTTCCATATAAATTTGATGACTGGCTTTTCCATTTTTTGCAAATTAGGTAGTTGGAATTTTGTGTGTGATAGCATTGAATATATAAATGGCTTTGTGTAGGATTGACAATGTAACAATATTTAAGTCTTCTAGTCCATGAACACTAAATGTCATTACATTTATTTAGGTGTTCTTTGATTTCTTTTAGAATGTTTTGTAGTTTTCATGTACAAATCCTTTACATACTTGGTTAGATTTCCATAGATACTTTGTTCTTTTAGTTGCTATTGTTAATGGATTTTTTCTTGATGTCTTTTTCATTGTTCATTGCTTGTGTATAGAAACACTACTGATTTTGAGGTGTTGATCTTGTGTGCCCTGCAACGTTGCTGAATTCATTTATTAGCTCTCTAGGAGCTTTGTTGTGGATTTTTCAGGATTTTCAGTATGCAGGATCATGTCATCTGCAAATAGGGAAGTTTTACTTCTTTCTTTCTAATATGAATGACTTCTGTTTCTTTTTATTGCCTAATTGCTCTTGCAAAAACTTCCAGTACAATGTTAATAGCAGTGACGCAGGGGGCATCCTTTCCTTGTTCCTGATCTTGGAAGGAAAGCTTTCAGTCTTTCAACATTAGGTAGATGTTAGCTGTGGGCTTTTCTTATATGCCCTTTATCATGTTTAGGAAGTTTCCTTCTATTCCTAGTGATCTAAGTGTTTTATAAAGAAATGGTGGTGGATTTTGTCAAATGCCTTTTCTGCATCAATTGAGATGGTCGTGTGTGTGTGTTTTTTTTCCCTTCATTTTGTTATTGTGGAGTATTACATTAATTGAATTTCTTTTATTGAACCAACCTTGCATACCAGGGATAAATCCCACTTAATAATGTTGTATGATTCTTTTAATATGCTATTGGATTTGGTTTGCTGGTATTTTGTTGAGGACTTCTGTATCTATACACATAAAAGATACTGGTCTGTAGTTTCCTTTTTCTGTGGTATCTTTATCTGGCTTTGGTATTGGGGTGATGTCAGCCTGCTAGAATGAGTTAGGGAGTGTTCCCTCCTCTTCAACTTTCTGAGAGAGTTTGAGTACAATAGGAATTAATTGTACTTGGAATATTTTGTAGAACTCATCTGTAAAGCCACTGCTTCTGGGTCTTTCTTTGTTGGGATGTTTTTGATTACTGATTCAATCTCTTTCCTAGTTGGTTTGTTGAAATATTCTATTTCTTCTTGAGTAATGCAGGCAGTTTGTGTGCTACTAAGAATATGTTCATTTCATCTAGGTTATATAAGTTATTGACATACAGTTGTTCAGGCTATTCTCGTACAGAAAATTTTATTTCTGCAAGATCAGTAGTTATGTCCCCTGTTTCATATCTGATTTTAGTTATTTGTATACACTCCCTTTTTCCTTTGTCAGTGTGGCTAAATGTTTATCAATTTTAATGATCTTTTTAAAGAAACAACTTTTGGTTTTGTGATTCCCTTTATTATTAATTTTGTTTTTGTTTTATTTTGTTTTCTTTTTCCTCTGCTCTATTCTTTGTTATTTCCTTCCTTCTGCTTGCTATCCATTCAGTTTGCTCTTCTTTTTCTTGTTCTTCCAGTTTTATGGTCATGCCTCTGATTTGAAATCTTTCTTCATTTTTAATGTAAGCATTTGGAGCTGTGAATTTCCCTCTCAGTTTTGCCTCTACTGTATCCCACAGGTTTTGGTATGCTGAATTTTCATTTTCATCTGCCTCAAGATATTTCCTAATTCTACTTTTGATTTCCTCTTTTATCCATTGGTTGTTTAAGAGTATGTTGGTTAATTTCCACATGTTTGTTAATTTCCCATCTCTCCCTCTGTTATTGATTTCTAGCTTTATTACATTGTGGCCGGTGAAGATACATTGTATGATTTCAATATTTTTCAATTTATTGAGACTTGTTTTGTGACCTAACATATGAATTATCCTGGAGAATAAACTATGTGCACTCAAGATGAGTGTGTATTCTGCCTTTACTGTTGGGTGAAGGGCTCTTAGTTCTAGTTGGTTTAGAGTATCATTCATTTCTTTTATTTCCTCAATGATCTTCTGAATATATGTTCTATTCATTATTGAAATTGGCATATTAAAGTCCTCTACTATTAATGTAGAACCATCAATCTCTCCCTTCAAATCTGTCAATATTTGTTTCATATATCTTGGAACTCTAGTGTTAGGTGCATATATATTTATAATTGTTAACTGTTGAATTTTCCCCTTTTCCAGCATATAATGACCATCTTTGTCTATCATAACCATTCCTGACTTAAAGTTTTATTTTGTCTGACATTAGTATAGCTACTCCAGCTCTCTTTTGGTTACTATTAGCATGGTTTATTTTTTTCTGTCCTTTCACTTTCAACCAATTTGTATCTTTGAATCTACAGTGAGTTTCTTGCAGACAGCGTATAGTTAGGTCATGCTTTTTATTCATTCTTCCAATCTCTACCTGTATGACTGGTGAGTTTAATGTGTGGATATTCAAAGTCACTACTGATAATGCAGGAATTTCTCCTGCCATTTTGCTACTCAGACTTTGTATGCCTTATACCATTTTTATTTTGTCCCTCAATTGTTTCCTTAATGTTTGCTTTTATATTTATTTGATTATTTGTGTTGTATCATATTTAGTGCCTTCTCTTTTCTATGTGGATATATTTTTCATCTATTTTCCTTGTGGTTAATAGCCATGGGGTTAAAATTGAATGTCCTATATTTGTACAATCATATTTGATTTGATACCAGCATAACTTCAATGGCATCTATATATACTTTTCCTAAATCCTCTGTCCCCCACCTTTTTTTTGTATTTTTTACCACTTACATCTTTTTACATTATATGTTCAAAGCCATAAATTTATCATTCCTTTTTATGCATTTGCATTTTAGCACCTGTAGGAAGTAAGAAGTGGAGTTACATACCAAATAATAATACTGTCAATTATAATTACCCAAATGGTGAGGTTTACCACAGGTCTTTTTTTTCTTTATACTGCTTTGAAGCACTGCGTAGTGTCCTTTTCTTTCCATCTGAAGAACTCCCTTTAACATTGCTTGAAGGACAGATCTAGTGATGATGAACTCCCTCAGCTTTTGTTTTTCTGGGAATGTCTTAATCTCTCCCTCATTTTTGAAATAAAGTCTCATCAATACAAAATCCTTGGTTGATAGTTGCTTTCTTTCAACCTACTGCCTTCTTGTCTCCATGGTTTCTGCTGAGAAATTGGAACTCAAACTAACTGGGTTTCCTTTGTACATAACACATTGCTTTTCTCTTGTGGTTTTGAGAACTCTCTCCTTGTCCTTTGTATTCTATAGCATGATCAATATATGTTGAAATGTATTTTTCTTCATATTTATCCCTTTTGGTGTTTTCTGGGTTTCTTGGATGTGCATACTCATGCATATTGCTAGGTTTGGAACATTCTCTGTCATTATTTTTTTGAATAGTTCTTCTTCCCCTTTCTCCCTCTTCTCCTTCTGGGACTCCCATAAGGTGTATATTGGTATGCTTGATGATGTCCCAGAGATGTCTTAGGCTATTTTTGCTTTATATAATTCATTTTCCTTTTTCCACCTCAGCCGGAGTAATTTCAAGAGTCTTGTCTATGATGTCAGTGATTCTTCCTTCTGCCGGCTCCAATCTGTACATTTTTCATTTCAGTTATTTGGTCTTCAACTCCAGTAGTTCCCCTTGGTTCCTTTTTAAAATTTCTGTCTCTTTAGTAATATTCTTATATTGCTCATTCATTTTCTTGATATCCTTTAGTTATTTCTGTATATTTTCCTTCATCTCCTTGAGCACTTTTAATTTTTTAAAGGCTTTGTTCAATATGTCTACCTTCTAGTCTTCTTCATTGCTGTTTTATGGATTTTTAATCTCCTCCTTTGGATGGGCCATAGGTTCCTGTTTCTTTGTTTGCCTTGTGCTCTTTTATTGCACGCTGTACATTTTAATATTTTAAAATGTTAACTCTGGTATTTATTTCCTCAGATGTCTGTTTCTGGGTTTTGTAATGAGCTGGTGATGAGACAGAAGTTTTCTTGAGCTTCAGCCCTCCTATCAGGAATGTCTGACCAAGATGAATGCAGTGTGCAGGGTCTTCCCTGTCTTTCTGGTCCTGTGACTTGTCCTGGGTTTTGGCTTGTTAGTTGTTCAAGAGTCCCCTGTTTACAGGAGTTTTGTTGTCTCTCTGTATTCCAGGAGACAGACCTCCTTCTCCCACATTTCTGAAACCAACTTTTCCCCAGATTGTTTACCTCTAGAGTCTCTTTCACTCCTTTCCTTCTCAAGCTGCTTTTGCCTGGAGGGTAAATTCTAGGCTTAGGGGAAAGCACAAAAGGTTTTTCTCAAGTTGGTCTTTCCCAGTCAAAGCAGCACCAGAGACCCATGTGGGGGCACACACTAGGTCCAAGGTGCCCTGCGAAGGGAATCAGGATGGACACCAAGATCTTCTTTTATGGCTTTCCAAAGCTATGCTTTCTTGGCCTGCCTGGCAAATGCAACTATTCAACTAACTGCCTCCTACAACCCTGAGGAAGCAGCATCATTTTCTCTTCAGCTGCCACCTTTGTCCCCGGTGGGTTGAAAAATGGCCACCTGCAGAGCCTGGCCCCTGGCCATCCAAAGTCAATAATCAAAAGCCGTGATCAGTGATTGGCTATGCCTACTCCTAGTCTTGGGGAAGAGGATTTTTATTCCCCTCTTTTGCCACCAGGGAGCTAGCCGGGAACTGGACCTCATGGTGTCCTGCTAGGAGTGTGGCGAGAGCAATTTATTGTTCCTTACCATAATTTATCATCCTTTTCCTCTTGCTCTTCCCTGGATGTTCTACAGTGTATTTCTGGCCTCTGGAGATTCAATATATTTGTTTCAGACAGTTCCTGCCTGTTTAATAGCTGTTCTGGTGAAAGGACTGAGTCCTGGAGCTCCCTACTCTGCCATATTCTCACAATCCCTTGAAGGGTAGTGTTTTTCTTAGATGTGTTATTTTCTGCATATTTTCTTGAAACTCTTCAGTCTACAAATCATCCCTCTTTTGTACTGATCTTAAGACCATATTGACTTTATTTAGTACACTTGCTAACGACAGGCCCCAAATGATCTAGTCAATCTAGATCTACCAGCAAGAAAGTGAGAAGATGAGCTCTGAACCTGAGTCAAATAGGCATGTCTGTCATGCATACTTGCATGGATCATGGCAGGTCACTGGTCCCAACATCTCAGTATTTTTGAGTCTGGCAGCTCTAGATATTATTATTATTATTTCAACTATTCTGTGGGAGTAATCCACTTTCTGCTGTATTTTTTAATAGCTTATAAAGCCTCTTTTCCTGTCCAGATTCAAAAAGCAAATGCATTTATGAATCATCTTTTTGTGCTTTTCTTACATTTCTTCTTAAAATTATGTAAAATTCATTTTGGTTTATGGAATGAGGAAAGGTACTATTTTTTTCACCATGGCCTTAGTCTATTTTTACCTAATTGTATTGTAAGGTAGGTCATATTCTTTTGGAATGAGGTGGGACCTATATTTAAAAAGAGGAAGGAAGGAAAGAAAAATAAGAAGAAAAGGCAGAAAGACAGGCTGGGAAAATACAGAAGAAGGAAAGAAAGAAAGAGAGGAAGGGAAGGAGAGAGGGGAAAATAATAATTAAAGAAAAAACAGAAGAAAAACAAAGAGGCATATGTTCTAAAAAGCACAATCCAAAGGTATGCTTCAAAAGTATTTGCTGTATTTGTTGAAGTGAATGTCAAGTCCCTGAGGGGAAAACTTTAAACAGACAATACTGATATGTAGAGATGAATTCAATTCTGTTTGTTAAATAATCAGTCACATTACTTTCAAGTGTTAGCTGGTGTTCATTAGTGAAATAATAAACAGTGCCAGAAATAATGCTCTAAATGTAAGACTATAGGATTTCTGAAGATGATAGTCCAAAACAATAAACAACAATTGAATTCTGATGGAAAGGAATTGACATGGTCAACCCTGAGCAGCTCACTTTCTATCCTTGTTCTCATTTTTTATAACTTGAACACGAGTCCTTGAATAAGATGATGTTGAGTGGATCTACCTCTGATTTTCTATGTTTCTATGAGTCACTCAGTTTAAAGAACTGACCTTTTAGTACGGTAAATAGCAATAGGAACTTGAAGAGCAATAACAGCAGAACAAAAGGGCATGGTCTTAAAGACAAAAGATCTGGTGCAGTACATTAGCCAGATAGAAGACAGCAATGTTGACTCTTAAGACACCTGGTGTGGGAAAGATGCTTTCCTTTTGTAGATGGGAAACCTGAAGCTTAAGCAAGGAAAGGAATAATTTAAAGCAATAGTTCTCAACCAGGGGCAATTTCCCCCCCTTCCTCAGGGAACATTTGGCAATGTCTAGAGTTATTTTTGGTGTTACAACTGGCCAGGGTGGGGGTGGTGGGAGATGGTAGTGGCATCTGGTGGGTAGAGGCCACGGATACTGATAAACTTCCTGCAAGGCACAGGACAGCCTACCACAGCATTGAATTAACTGGTCCAATTTGTTAATAGTGCTGTTGTTGAGAAACTGAGTTGCCACACAGCTGGTTACCTTCCCATGTGTCTGGCAATAAAGGAGAAGGTTATATTACTAACTAATGATACTGTTAATAAATTAAATTGCTTTGTATCCTATTTGTCATGATGAAGCAGAAATTGAGAATTCATGATTTACAACTCTAGGTAACTGTTATATAGTACACTGAGTTCAAGAGTTCAGTTGAACAAACATCATCAGGACAAATTTTAAACATGGAAATTTGTTCTATCTGTAGTTGAAAATATTAGGAATTAAAAAGGAATTAAATATTCTTCTAAAAATAATTCTGTGATCACCAGAAACTGCACTAATGAAAGGATAATACAAAAATGAAAAATATCCACAATTGAGTTGGTCAGCACAAAAGCCAGTGTTTACAACTTAGTTAAGTATTCCAGTAACATGTCTAAGTCATCAATCTTCATTCTCCCTTATACCAGCCAGGTTTGGGCTTCTATCTTGAGGAATACAGTTCCTTGGGTGTCACCAGATCAGTTCAAAGAAATGTGTCTGTAAGAAGTTCTGGTTGGGAAATCATGGAATAATGATGATTTCAATAGATCCAGATCAGACCTCACTGACAGCTGGAGACACCACAGATTTAGAGAGCCAGGAATAAATTAGATATTATTTGTTCTAACTGCCTCAATTTTCAGACAGAGGTCCTGTGATGGGGGGTGGAGAAAGGTGACTGGTCCAATAACACACGACAAGTTTATGTCAGGGCCAGAATTATGTTGCCTGAAGAACGTAATCTCCATTAAGCTAATGAGAGGCATGGATTAAGTGAGCATATACTTTATACATTCTATATGATCTTTGCTGGGTTCTTCATATGTAGTTAATTTAACCCACATAGTAGAAGGTATTATATTTCTTCTATTGAAAAGGAGACCAGCAATCTGAAATGAAAGACCAACTGTCCCAAAGCCACAAATCTAGCAAATAGCAGAGCTTGGATTTGAACCCACATTGATCTGATTCCAAGTCCAGAGATTGAACTGTTTGGGTTGGGTCATTCACTGCACAGGGGGAGTTGCAAGGTGGAGGAACAGGGGCAAGAATATACATTATATTGGGGATGAGAGTAGAATGTGTGAATCTCAAAAATTCGAGGTCTTTCCCTGATAAAAATGTAAATATACTGTATATAAAAGTTTAGAAATGAAACCTGACTCACCTGTTTTTTCAATATCCATCCTTCCCATCTTCAATTTCCTGTCCCATAAAGTGGCTGGTACTCTCTCAAGTAGAACATTCGGGATAAAAATTACTTTAACAAGGAGATGAACTACTCCAAGAGTTCTCTTACAAATGAAGACAGGAATTCCTCCTCTGACTGACCCAAAGGCTTTAAAAAGATTATCATAACTGCCATGATGTGGAGGTAATCTAGGATGCAGATCAACATTACTTCTTTATTTTTGGGTCATGACCCTTTTGAAAATCTAATGAAAGTTATCAATGCTCTCAAAACAATACACATGTACACAGTTGTGACACATAGTCACATACACACATACTTGCACACTAAATCAGATATTTTTAGATACCCCAGAAATGCAGCCATGGCCCCATAATTTTTAGGTTCAGAATTTTTGTTTTAGAACAAGCTCTGACTCTTAGTAGATGTGTGACTTCAAACATGTTTACTGACCCTCAAGATCTCAGTTTCTCCATGTATATATGATAAGGTAGATTTGGACATTCACTGACCGGTGATTCTATATTGGTAATGAAAGCAGCAGAGCACAGTGGAATGTATTCCAGGAGTAAGAAATCTCCATTCTGCCATTGCCTGATGGTATGATTTAAAGAGGTTTACTTCCTCTCTTTTGGGCTTAGTCTCTGCAATTGCAAATTAAAGAATTAATACAAAATGACTTCTAAAGTACCTTTCAACTCTAATGTTTTTAAATTCTGGATTCAGGAAAGAATAAACTGGTGCAAGAAATAGTTTTATCTGCCTAATAAGTATTAGAGCTAGATTCAGCCACTCTAAACAGAAACCCCCACCTGTACCTCTCAAGCCATCACTTTACATAGCCAAGATATCATACTTGCTCCTTGTTGGCCCATAGAGTTGACAGGTGAGGAGCTGAAGAAGGATGCTGTGGCAGAGGATATCAGCTTTTCCATCAACTCTCTCCCCAAGCTTTATGGCCATAAACCCCTGGGGGATTGAACCTATCCACAATAGCATCTTCACTTGTAAAAGGTAATAGTGATTAGGACTCAATTATGTTTGGGGAAAGAAAGAGTCAGGAAGTAGCTAAAGAGGCAGAGGAGATGAAACAGCTGTTACCTGGACCAGAAGCCTTATAGCTGGTACTCTCAGCGTCAGAAGAATACGTAAATTACATTCCCTTAAGCAACCAAACCTATGTTTACCCTCAAGATGCCTTTCCCTAAGCACGGAAAAACCAGAATAAATCTTTCTTTTCTTAGCAAAGATCATACCCTGTTCTCACATTTACTGATAACATTTCTAAATTTTTGCAATGTGGATCTGGAGACTTGAGTTAAAGTATGTCCCTCTTCCAGGTCCTAAGTTTCTCAACTCTAAAATGGAAGGATTAGAAAAGATTATACTGAAGGCATCTTACAGATTGAAGATTTTAATTTTAGCATATTTTGCTCAGAACCAAAATATTTTCTCTTGATTCCAATCCCCTCTTGCCCAATTCTTTTTAAGGAACCAGGCATTTTTAGACTTTTTGCTTCAATTTACCTCTAGTCAAATTGCAGAGTTCTAATTGATGAAGCAACTTACAACCTTTCAAATGACACTGAATTGAGGATTTTTTTTAAATGAAAAGGAAATAAAGAACCATAACACATTCTAGTATTGACAGATATCCTCTCAAAAAAATCTCCAACTGATTTTTCTGGACAGTGCTTATTCATTAATTTATTTAACAAAGCATTTATTGGACACTTGCTACATTCCAAAGTAGTGTGACTAAGACAGCAAGACAATCACATGGTAGGGCACTATAAAGAAATATCTTGCTTCTAAAACGCAAGAGCCTCATGATAGAGGAGGACACTATTGGATTATTAGAACACAATGCTCACAGTTCCTTCACCACAGAGTTTTAGAATTAGAAGTCATCTTAAGGGGCATATAGTCCAACCACTGATTTGAAGCAAGATATTTCTTTATAATGCCCTACCATGTGATTGTCTTGCTATTCTTTGATCAATTCAGATAATTAGAAATCTATTTGTTTTAGAAGCCCATTCATTTTCACGTCTAATTCCATAGTCCTTTGAAGTTACACAAGAAGAGCACAAGCTACTTTCCCAATTTACAAAGGAAGCAAGGGTTTCAACTGAGGGATCGATGGGTAGGTGGTCATCAGGCTTTCATCGGGGGAATTCAAACTGATTTCTAACATAGATGTGATCATGTAAACCAGGCAAGTGCTTTTCCATCTGTTGTCTATCCATCTCTAAAATGAAAGGGTTGGCTCATGTAAAAGGAAACCTTGTAGACATGTGAACAGTTTCCCAGGAAATAAAACTGAGTGTTCTGTTTCACTACTACTGAGTCTACAAAAGTGAAGCTGGATTTTCAGTGAACCCGGTATCCCAGACCCTTATTGGACCTAATGGAAGGCTCTTCCCTGACTAATAAACAATAGGATTTATTTTTGCCTATGGTCTTGTGGACTAATTCCCTCTTAAACAGAGTGCTAATGTTTAGCCCTTAATTACCCCCAACCACCATGAACCTCCTCTTTACAGAACTTGAAATTGCTGATTCTTGCCCCTCAGTAAACTTTTCAGCAATTTTTTTCATTGACAAATTAGTAAACTTCTGTAAATTTTTTTTTATTTTTTTATTTTTTTTTTAGTTCTTGAATATCTTTGAATTTATTTTTTGCAATGGAGTGGATCTTGTCTAGCTCTGGCATCTTGTGAATCTGTTTCTGAGGAAGCCACAGTCCAACTGCCATTCATTCTTTTGAGGACATGATGTTAGAATCTGTGGTTCTAAAAAACTGGGTGTTCTGTCCTGCCATGTCTCCTTGGATGGCACTGGCACCCTGCCTCTGAGAGAGTATGGTTCTCAACTCCCCTTGTTCACATAACTTCTCCTTACTCACTCTCTTTCATTCTTAGCTTCAGGGCTGGGGAATAGAAGATGCGAATATCTGTTTGTTTTTGTTTTTTTTTTTTTTCTCTCATAAAAGAAATAGGCAAAAGTTCACGGGGAAAAGTCTGCAATCAGTGCCCCAGATGGAGCACTGGACCTGGACACCTCAGAGCTCATATTTCTCTCTGCCTTCCTTTCCTCTTCCAGAACAACTACTCACAGCTTTGCACCCTCTCTCCTTTTCCTTCTACAACAAATTAAGTAACTTACATATCCTCTAGCCAAACTCCTCATTTCACAGGTGTAGAAACTAGGACTCAGAAATGTGAAATGCCATATTCAAACTGCAGAGCTATTGGTTCAAAGTCAGGGCTAGAACATGGGGTTTCCAAATCCTAGAGCTGTGCTCTTGTCACTGCTCCACCTCCTTCGCCATGAATTATTGCTCCTAGCCACAAATATACATATATATGAACTAAAAAATATGTATATATATGTGTGTGTCTGTGTGTGTGCGGGCATGTGTGTTTTAGTTCATATTGTCTCAAGGTTGTTGTGGATTTTACAAATCAAAATAACATAAATAGAAAAACTTTATTTAATCTAACTTGGAAAATGGCAACTGTTCTTCCATGTAACTTATTTAATCAATTTTCCTCCCCTCGGAGCACTACATTATTATGCATCTATTCTGTATATTTCTTCACAACCCTGATATCATTTAAACTCACTAAAGGCTTTAACCTAAGCTTACAGTTTTTCTTATATATTCCCTAATCATTTCATGGTCAAGGGCAAATTATTATTTTTAGCCCCACAGATTATTCAGCTTATTAATACAAAGCCTCTGCTTACGTATTTACAAGTCCTGGATATAAGAAGTGGGACACATGTGCATCAGAAGTTATTTTACATGCTGTGAGATGTTAGTCAATTTTAATTTGGAAAATTACCATTTTATATATTATGCTAAAAAATAATATATTAAAATGATACACTAGACTTTTATGATATAAAAGCTAATAGACTAGAGATTATCTAGTCCAACTCCCTTGAATATATATTTCAGTGCTGTTAATTACATTCACAATTTTGTACTACCGTCACCACCATCCTTTACCAACATTTTTTCATCATCCAAATTCATTTTCCTTAGTTATAGTTTCTTTTTGGATTTCAGTCTACATAGAAGGCATTTAATTTACCCTTTATTAACTGTGGTTTTAATGCTTTTTGTTTGTATTTTCCTAAAAAGTCAAATTTGCACCATCATCTCACTTAGTAACTTTTAAGCCAATATTGGTGAATATCTCAGTACTAGTGTTAAAGACCAAAGAGTTGGAATTTTTTAAAGCCTGGCTGAAAATATATTATAAATATATACATACTAATACGATTTTTCAATCTTCTTATTGTTTTTTGAAGGAAAAATATATGACATCTGATTCACTCTCTTAGTCCTTTAATGGTAGGACCACTGAGAAGATATAAGTGCATTAAATAAATATAATTATCAAATATCTAATTCTGTAGACAACCCAACAGAAAGAGCTTTCTGCTCCCTTTTCCTCCTTCCTGCGTTTTCCTCCATTTTTTCAATTGAACACACATTTGGGAAGGATTTACTATGAACCAATTGGTTGTTGTATAAGGCATGTATGCTTTTATGGAGTTCACAGGAAATCATGTACCGTGAGTGAGGGTCAAAATAAGTGCTATGGAAATTCAGAGAAAGAAGACCTCACTAGCAGGTGGGCTCTGGAAAGCTTAACTTCGATTGGGCCTTATGGGATAAAAAAGGTTGGAAAGAAAGAAGGCAGGAGGCATGCAAACAGAGTGATACTCAAAGCAAAGAGGGAAACAGCTGGAGGTTTTCAAAGCAAAATGAGACAGAGGAAGAAACAATAGGCAGGGAGCAAACAAGGAAGGAAAACTGAAGGAGAAACAAAAAGCATCACCTCCAGTCCATTTGGCTCTTGTTCCTTACATACTTTAATTCATCTAAGCCCTACCCTGCACCTCCCACCACTCCCATGCAAGCTCTTCATTTTATGAGGTGACTTCCGCAGCAAGGTAAGGTTCTCTCTTGTTCCTATTTTTGATTGCTTTTGAAAATAATGTCCCTCTCTTTTTTTCTTTTTGGTAAAGACATAATTTTCTCCATATTCTGTTTGGCTCACCTCATTTCTAGTTTACCAGGGGCTTGTCATCCTTTGTAGTCTTCCTTATTATCTTCCATTTTTTCCTACTATTCCACTCTGTATTTATTTGGTTGATTGTTTTCATGACCTATATAATACATACATTCTCATCATAAATAATTCAAACACTACAGAAGATCATATAGTAATATATGAAAGTCTCCCCTTTCCCTGCACTCCCGTACCTCTCCTCAGAGTTGGCATAATATTAACCAACACTTTTCCATTTTTACCTTTACATCTATATTTCTTTATACTTCCATTTCCTAAGAGCAAATAATTGTGTAACACCCCAAAGATGCATACCCCTTAACCTGGCCCACGAGACATCACATTTCCCTTCTGCCCTAATCTACTCCCACTTTTGGCTTCAGCTTCAGACCCGTTAAACTACCTATAATTCTCCCAAACACAGCTGTATTCTTACTGTTACATCTATTTCATGCTGTCCTCCTTTCTGAAATTCCCTTTCCCACTTTTCCTTCCTAATTTCCTAGGGTACTATTGGTCACTCTTCATATTACCCTCATGGCCGTCTGCCAGCCATCACTTTTGATTTTCTGGCACTTAGCGAAGTGTCTGGTACAGAGCAAGTACCAAATAAATGTTGAATGACTAAGCGGAAGATTGGAAAGTCAAAGGAAAGCTTTTCTTCTGGGCAATACGGCCCTGTACTCTCAAGGTGTTGTCATAAATCTACAGAAAGTCTGCACCATGCTATGGGTTCACTTTCACCCACTCACACCCATGATGATATTTCACCAACTGCTTTCCTCAAGTTGCTGGAGCTGTGGATGTTCAGGATGTAATAAAAATGTTAGTCCCTAAAACTTTGACTATAAAACCCTACTGAACCTATTTTTCATCCTAGGTTACATGTCTGAATTCTGCAGATTTCCTTCTGATGAGAACATTGGGCCCTTTAACATTTTGAGAGCAGGTGCTGAGTTGTTGTTATTCCAGGTCATGCAAGACAGAGATTCTATAAATTCAGAAGTAGTGAGCAGGGGGCCGGGTGGCAGGTTACCGAGATGACTTCATGTTCAAGTATAAAGAGGAGACTGATTTCCCAACAAAGGAACAGGATGAAGTCATCAACTTGGCTGTGAATGGAACTTACATTGTCCAACTATACAGTGGGATATTCAATATACTAAATATGATAGGGGATGGAGCAGATTCACTGAATGCTGAGGAAGAAATACAGCTCTTTGTGTTTTAGAAATGGCATTTCTGCTACTGCCTACTGTGTCTGCTCTCATGTCTTGTGTTGCAGCAACTGAATTTTCAAAGAAATATTTTTCTCTAAAAGGAAACAAGTGAATTGAGCATGTTTTATTAACAGCTACCACAGTATCACATTAGTAGAAAGGGCTTCTCAAGGCAGCAAAGGGTAATGGATGCGGCTGGATATGGCTTCATTCTAACTCTGCAACTTTATCGCTTGAAGCCTTGGGCAACTTAAATAATTGTTCTGCACCTATTTTCCCATCTGTAAAATGGGAATAATAATGGAGTTGTTGTTAAGCTTAAATGGATTAGATACATATAAAGCACTTAATATAATGCCTGGCAATGGTTATCTAATATAAATTATATATTATTATAATTTTAAGTAATGTCTTTAAAATCATTAAGAGTCTGAGTCATAGAATAAGATAAACTGAGGCTTTTATCTTAACTTTACCATTTAATAGCAAGAGGACCTGATGCATTAACTGAGCATAAGTTTTCTCATGTGTAAGTTGAAATGATAAAAGCTCCAATGCATAAGATTTTTGTAAAGATTAAATGAAATAACATATAGATAGTGCCTAGTATGGTTCCTGGTATATGTTGTGTTCATTATTATCATTTATTCAACCATAAAACACCTTCTATGTGCCATTCATTAACTTAGGCTCTAGCGATCTAAAGATTCATTGCCTCTGAGAGCTCCAGTCTAGTATAGGAAGTGAATTTATGGTCTTAGTGCAGTATCTCAGGGGAACACTGGCAGCAAAGAAGAACATAAGGTCACGGAGGCAAGGATGATGCCTGTGTGACTTTTGACCTGGGCTTTTCAGAGTAGACAAAAAAGGTGAAAGGCTCTCTAGGCAAAATGAATTACCTTAAAGCCTTAGAGGGTATTTTGTTACTCATATTTGGGGTCTGTTTTTGCTGCTATTTTAAATAATACTGCAATGAACAACATTGTGTACAGGCTATATCTGATGTTTCTCTTGGAATCAATTCCCAGATATGAAACTGCTAGGTCAAATGGTAAACATTCCTAAGTATTCAGCATCATATTGTCCTACTTTCCTCCAGGATGATGTAGTAATTTAAAGCAAGCAATGTAGGAAGATGCTCATTTCAGAGAAATCTCTACATCACTGAGTATTAAATTAAAATAAAAAAAAATAAAGGTGCCAATGTTTTCATCAGAAAATGGCATATCATTGGTTTATTTGCCTCTCTAATTTTTGGCAAAAGTTGAGTATTTTTCATTTGTAGCTCTTCTTTGGGGAACAGCCTATGCAAGTCCTTTGTTAATGTTTTTTGAAATATTTCACTTTGCATTGATATATGAATATGCATATTAATAACATGTATGTTCCATCTGCAATATATTGAAATACTTTCCCTAGTTCACCTTTTCAATTTGTATATGGTAGTATTTTACCAGTATACAAACAACACAAAGAAATCAATTGGTCTTTTCCTTTATGGTTTGTCTTTGCTTTTGCATTTAGAGAGGACTTCTTCAAATTCTGATAAACATACAACCATATGATCTAGTTTTTATTATTTTATTTTTTGCATTAATTATTTAATCTTTCTAATTCCCACTGGTATGAGCATTACTAATTTCTCCTTAATACACATTTATAATGCCAACTTTACCTAAATTAAATTCTCAGAAACAGCAGGATCTGCTCCTTGGATTTCTTTTCTGTTTGATTAATTTGTCTATTCTTGTACTCTTATTTACTACACAGTTTCATTATTATAATACTGTAATATGTTTTAATACCTGGTATTAAAACCTGGTGAAAATCTGACTTTCTTTTTCAAATTTTTTCTTGGCTATTTATTTTTCCAGATCAGTTTTTTTAAATTCTAACAATAAAACAAAAATTCATCAGAATAGTGGTTGGAATAGCATTGCATTTGTATCTTTATTTGGGGGGAGGGGCGGGGAATTGGCATCTGTATATTATCAAACATTGACATCAAGACAATGTTATTTCTGCATTTATTCAGGTTTCCTCTTACGTTTCTCAGTGAAGTTTTGTGGTTTTCCTCACAGACAGCTGACACTTTTCTTAAGTTATCCCCAAGTATTCTTTACGATTTTGTTTTCATTCTAAATAAGACATTTTCCCAATAAAATTTCTGCCACATTTTGTTGGTATACGGGAAAGCTGTTATTTTGAAGTGTTTATTTTGTAACCTACCTGGTTATAAAGTTAAAATTTATGCTAATGGTTTTTCAGGTGTGCAGATTTCTTGATGAGTGTTTTGATGGCCACAGTGAGGTTTGCAGCCCTGTTGGAAAAAGGAAGGTGTGGGAGGACACGCCTCATCTGTTCTTCAGAAGAACTAATTACCAAACCACAAGAGCTCTTTGCATAAGGACTAAATCTTTGTCTTCAGCCTCTTAAAAGGGGTGACACTTGGAAGATCTGATGACAGATTTAATTGACATTACATTGCCTTGCTGCAGTTGGTTTCATTTTCTTTGAGGCAGGCCACATAGCCCAGCTGGGGGTAGGGAGGACACAGGTATGACCTTCTTTCATCTAACTGGTTAACAAGTCAAGATTGATTCAGGCATCAATCAGGTGATGCAGATGCAGACCAAGTAGAGTATTGGAAAAATCTGTGGGCTAGGAATCTGGAGAATGTAGGAACAGAGAATTTCCTACTTCTGAATAATTAGTTATGTGACCTGAGATAAATAGCACTGCCAATCTCAGCTTTATCAGAATAGGTGATTAGATTGTAAATTACATCTCTAAATTTCTTTTGGGTCCCAACCCTATATTATTATACACTTTAAAACAATGACTCAGGCAAGTAGCAATTTTTTATATAGTATAACAATTAAATATTCTAACTTAATAATTGACCTTTGATAAAAATATTTCTAAAATGTGTTATATACAATCTGGCCTCAGTAGAGTGAATAAAACCTGGCTTTTAGAATGTATTTATGATATGCCTAGGTGTGGTTTTCTTTGTATTTTCTCTCCTTAGTGTTTTGTGAGTTTCTTGAGGATTTGTAAGTAAATGTTTTTCATGAAATTTTGGAAAATTTCAGACATTATTTATTTAAATATTTTTTCTGTACCATTTTCACTCTTTTTTTCCCTTCTAAAACTTCTAAGTACACATTTGATAGATTCCTTGACATTGTCCCATATGTCCTTGAGGTGCTGCTAATTTTTCTTCAAACCTCTTCTCTCCTCATATTGGATAATTTCTGTTTATTTGCTTCAAGTCCACAGATACTTTCCTCTCCCAACTCCTGTTTGCTGTAAAATTCATCCAGTGGATTTTTTTAAAAATTTCAGTTATTACACATTTCAATAGATTTTCTATTTGGTTGCCTTTTATAGTTTTCATTTTTCTTCTGAGATTGCTCATCTATCCATCATATTTTCCTTTTAGTCCTTGAATATATTCAATAATAGCTTCTTTAAAGTTTTTGTTTGCTAAATCAATGTTAAGGATATCTCAGAGTCTGTTTATATTGACTGCTTTTCTCTTTCTTTTCCAGCAATTTTATATTTTATACTGGATACTTTGAATAATATGATTTAGATATATTGGATTTTGTTATTTTTCTCCAAGGAGTGTGGTATTTTGTTCAAGTAAGCAGTTCAGTTACTGGCTATTTAGCTTTAACTTGTGTTAGCTCAGTTTTATGCTTTGTTAGGACATAATACATAATGACTAAAGTGTTTCTCAAGCCCCTCTAACTTTGTGGGACTCAATCTCTAAACTCTGTTTCTTCTGTGGATATTACCAAAGCTTGGATTTAGGCTTTAATATGTGGTTATAAAGCAGGCCTTACTCTAGGACAGGGATCAAGGAACTACAGCCTGTGGGTCAAAAAACCTGGCCCAACACCTGTTTTTTAAATTAAAGTTTTATTGAAACCCAGCCATGCTCAACTATTAAACATTTTTAATAGTTGAGCAGTCACAACACAGACCATATGGCCCATTGGACCTAAATTATTTAGTCTCTGGCTCTTTAGAGAAAATATTTGTTGACTCTTGCTCTAAGGAATGACCCATACTCTTAAGGCATTTCCTTTCTGATGTTTCAACAGAATGCTCACAATATTAACAAGATTTGTCCATTCTGGCTGTGCTGTGGCATCAAAGTCACCCAGAACTGTGCAACCTTTAGTCTCAGCTCTGTTCTCAACTTGGTAGCAGCTGCTTTCCAAGAAGCCTCTCATAGCACTTTCCCGGACTTGGGCAACTCAGCCCTCAGCCAGAGACCTGAGGAGAGCCCTCACACTACTTCTGGACTCCCCACTCAGTACTGCTCCTTCCACTGAGACGACCTATCCCGCAGATTCCATTTGCTTTAGCAGTCTTTAACTTTGGACCCTTTAAGTTCAGTGGGAGAGGGACTGCTGTACACTGCTTTAGACTCCAACTCCCTCTATTACAGTAGGAAATTGTTCCCAGGCAGAGTGCCAGTATAATCATGGCACACATAACATGAGTTTTCTTTCTCTCAGGGATTACAGGCTTGTAGTTTATTGTCCAATGCCAGAAAACAGTTTTTTCGTATACTCTGTCTGGTATTAGAGTGTTTAAATCCAGTCACAAGCATAAGTTCCCACTTGTGTCAATTTAAAATACCAAACCCATTTTCTTTCTTTCTTCCTTTATTTGCAAATACATGTGACTGAATCAAACACATTTACACAAGAAAACATTTTACCTTTTAATAAACATTGAGCTGGTGATAGGATTTTATTTGTATTTTCTTGCTTGAGAACCGCCCATGTGGATTAAACTTGAATTTAGTAGGATATATCATGCAGTTCTTCTAAGGAGCTACAAAGAATTCCTTCAGATGCCCTTCACATCCCTGACATATCACAAGGTAAATCAACCAACAAATTAATCAATATTGTATTATCAATTACTATTTTGCCCTGTTCATCCATTCCAAATCATGTATTAGTGTTCATCTCTCTTTTCAATTCTCTTCCCCCACCTTTCTGGAATCCAGAAATTCCCCACCTAGAATATTGGAATCCAGACTGTAACTTGATTTTGAACACTTCCAATTGTACTGTTTTTCTTTTTTCTGGAATATGCAACATTGTTCTTACCATTGAAATGTACTTGACTATTCTCTTTTCATAGTATAGAAGGAATGACTCCCTGTAATTGTTCTTTTTGTACTAGTTGGTGTCACTTTTGTGAGAAACTCTAGCAGTTTTGGAATTACAGGAAAGTTGCTGAATTCCTTCTTCTAACCAAAATGGAATTTTATAGTCACATTTTTAATAGTATACAATAATATGCCTTGCTGTTGTTCCTATAACTACTTAAGTTTTCAAGGAATTGGAAGAATATGTTTAACTGAATGCTAGTCAACAGACCATAAGTAGATGTATGCTTGCTACTGATAAATTTGAAAAATATATTATGGCTATAAACCACCTCCAATAATAAGAATGGTCTATTGAATGTCTGAGTAACTGGATTCTGATGTCACTTCCTTTGTTAAGAAAAACTGTATTTATTTTAAGTTAGAGGTTAGATAGCCATCATAGTCATGAGTACTCATATTTATATGGGTATGTATGTGGAGTGTTCACACTTTTTAAGTTTCTTTCTGGTTGCATTTGACATTAAGGACCTAGATTCATATAATAGTTTCATATACTAAAATTTCTGACTTTTATCTATAAAAACGGCAACTGAGTTGCAAATAGATAACTCAATTAAAAGCGGCTTTAAAATAATATATTTTTCACATAACAAGATTTAATTATTCAGCGGTTCAATGACATCATCAAGAAGTCAGATTCTTCTCTTTTTCCTCTCTGCCATGCTCAACATGTTGGGCCTGTGTCCTCACATATGCCCCCTAATAGTTGCAAGTGAGTTGCAATAGCTGCAAGTATCACAACCATATCATCCCAAACTGCTTAGATTCATACTGTTCAGAATTTTTACACAGAACACACCAAACTCAAACCTGGTCCTGTATAATACCAGGTGATCATGTATGAACCCAGTTTATAATATCAAACAAGGGTTGACTTTGTTGCCAGCAGTGGTTGATCAATACTGTGATAGTCCTCTACTCCCTGTGGTTTTCTGATAAATGTTTAACACCTGCCTCTCTGGAAACACACAAACAAGCCCTAAATTGTAGCATATGCCAGTTTCAGTGCTGTAAACACTCTCACCATGGCCCATTTTAAGCCTTGAAAATGATGTCATGGTGTGGAATAGAGAAGAGACAAGCAGAAGCACACTCATAGAGTATTTCCACCACACAGACACAGTAAGCATTAAATAACCAAAGGAGCATAAATAATAACAAAATGTAGTAACATAATTCAGCAGTGATGAGTTTTGAATGTTTATTATCTTTGTTTTTAGTATTATTTACTTATTTATCAATTTATATTGTTTGTTTTTTTTAATAACAGCTATGTTTAACAACTGGCTTGCAAAATTCCTGAAAATTTTATAATCAAATCCCATGAGTAGGGACGCCAGCTCCAGCACCCACTGTATCCCCAATGGCCATCTCCTTGTTGTCTTTTTTATAATTATAGCCTCATACCATGTGCACAAATAAAAAGGTAATTATTTTATTAAATGTTACACAAAACAAAATATTACCATTTCATTCATTATAAGAATAAATGAAACTTTGGTTTGTTTGTTAGCCAAGACAGAAAATTGAGCATGGGCTCAAGTTTATACCAAAATATAGAAAAAGCATAAATAATGAATAATAAAGTCCTATTGTCCAATTTCACTGAAATTGCACTAAGGAGAAGAAACAAAAAAGGAAAAACTGGCACCTTGAATAAATGATAGGGTCAGAAGTCATGGATTCTGATTCAACATTCCTCACACTAGGCTCTGGTTCCTGTTTGATACTGGTCAAGGCACGCTGCTTCACAGAGCATCGTTTCCCACACTTAGAAGATAGGGAGGCAGGACCAGAAAATCATGAAGGTCTCCTCTTGCTTTTTAGGTTTGTTATTTTGATTAAAAAAAAAAAAATCTTTCTATGTGATTTTGAGCCTAGTTCCTCTGCCCTTCATATTTCTAGCTTACAGAAAGGGTGTGACTAAAGAGCTCAACTCTCAATATATTATTTATTGAATTTATGCTGAATAACTTTGCAAAGTATTTTCCTGTTGCTGTCGCTTACATGTCCATTATTTTGTTTTACATGTCCATTTTCCCCCAAATCTCTAAGTTCTATAACTAGGGTCTATCGTGGGTGGAAAGGTGAAAGAATATAGTTTGGAAAGCAGTCAGATCTGAGTTTGAAGGCCAACTCTGTAGCTTACTAGCTGTATAACCTTAGACAAGTAAGGTAAACTCTCTGAGTCTCTATGTAATTCAGTCTTTAAAATGGTTTGAGAATTAAATGAGCTAAAGCACTTAGTAGGTATTCAATAAGGCAGCTAACACAATGCTTGATAGATATTAGGACTTATTTGCTAAATGCATAAGTGAATAAAAAATCAAAAATGGCAGAATGAAATTAGACATTCAACTTATGAAGTAGATTTGGTATTTTAGTTTATGTTGCCTAAAATTGGCACTGACGATCTTTTAGATCTTATTCAACTGGTCTTGTGGTCTGTGAAAGATTGTGCAGAAGCTTTAAGTTGATATCCTCTGGTGTCACTGTAAAGCTGTTTCTCTGGGTCTCAATTTCCTCAACTGATGAAATGGGGCTTTGTTTCAGTTTCCTAGGCTGCTGAAAGCAGATACTTCAGTAGGTTGGCTTAATAATGGGAATTTTTTAGCTTACAGTTTTTAGGCAGGGAAAAATGTCCAAATGAAGGCATCGTCAAGGTGAAGCTTTCTTCCCAAAGACTGCTGCCCTGCGATCCTTGACTCCTTTGCCATGTGGCAAGGCACATGGTGGCGTCTGCTGGTCTCTTCCTTATCTTCTAGGTTTTGTTTCTTGCTTCTCTCCCCCCGCCCCCGATATTCATCCCGTTTATAAAACACTACAGTAAGAGGATTAAGACCCACTTAAGGGGCCAATGCCTTAACTGAAGTAACCTCATCAAAAGATCCTATTTACAACAGGTTTACACCTACAGGATTTTCTGGAGTACATACAATTCCAAACCACCATGGGCTTAAGGCATGGATTCTACATTTCCTTCCAGACTCTATGCTATACTTTTAGTTATAAGTACTATTGTAAAAAACTTAAAAATCCATTTTAATACTTACCAACATTTATAAATGTTAGTCAGGAGTACTATCTTCCAGGTCTCCACAGAATGAATGCCTAAATACAGAACTCAGCAGGGCTAGGGGAGCTTAAGAATTTTCTGGCTAACAGATCCTTTTAAGAATCTGCTCAAAGTTCTAATCCTTCACCGCAGAAAAATGTCCATTTTACAAAGCACAAAATTTTACAAACAATTTCAGGGGGCTTAGTGAGTCCCTGAAACCATAGATAAGGTTCAAGATCACATAATATAATCCAATTTACTAATTTTACACAGGAAAAATAAGACCCAGAGAGAAATGTCTTAACCAAGTTTACAGAGAAAATGGGTTGAATGAGGATTCTGACTATGTTTAAAACTACATCCAATATTCACAAATAATTAAGAAACTGAAGAAAAGGAAAGAACAACAAAAAAAAAAGAGGCAAGTTCAAAGATGTGGTGATAAATAAAATGTTATGATATTTACTTCAAAATAATTCATCTCTTTTTCTTTCAATGACAGAATCAATTAAAATTCTATGCCATGTGTTTTAAAAAGGGAGCTAAAATATTATTTACCTGTAAAACCATAATTTGACATAATATTAGTATAAACTCTAGAGCTCTACTCACAATGTTGTTTTAAAAATATTTTTTAATTGGAAAAGTTGTAGGTTTACAGGAAAAACATGCAGAAAACAGAGATCCAATGTACTCTTTACACATAATTTTCTTATTTAGGGAGGTATCTTTGTTGCAATTAAAAATTTTTTAAAAAAATATTTTCTTTTTGAATAGTTTTAGATTTATAGAAAAATTACACACACAGTGCAAAGAATTCCCATATAATCCATACCAAATTTCCCCTATTATTAATATTTTACTTTACTATGGTATTTGTCACAATTAATGAGCCAATATTGACACATTATTATTAACTAAAGTCCATGCTTTATTGAGATTTCCTTCATTTTTACCCTATACTCTTTTTCTGTTTACAGATTCCACCCAGAATACCACATTACATTTAGTCATCATGTCTCCTTAGGCTCTTCTTGGTTGGAACAATTTCTCAGACTTTCCTTTTTATAACAACTTTGACAATTTGGGGACTACTGGTCAGGTATTTTGTATAATGTACCTCAATTAAGATTGACTGATATTTTTCTTATAATTAGATTGTGATTATGGGTTTGAGAAGGAAGACCACAGAAGTAAAGTGCCATTCTCATCACATAATATCAAAGTCATATACCATCAAATTGATTTACACTGTTGATGTTAATCTTGATCACCTTGTTTAGGTAGTATTTGTCAGGTTTCTCCACTATAAAGTTATACATCCGCCCCCCCCCCCCTTTCCATACTATACCTTTTGAAAGGAAATCACTATGCACAACCCACATTTAAGGAACAGGAATTTAGGCTCTATCTCCTTGAGGAAAATGTATATATATCAATTATATGGAAATCTGCTGTACAGATTTGTCTATTCCCTTGCATTTATTTATTCATTCAATCATGTATTTGTATCAGTATGGACTCATGGATATTTATTTTACACTTGGATTATAATCCAACACTACTTTATTAATTTTTGTTTTACAAATTGTTCCAGCTTTGGCCATTGGGACATCTTTTGGTTGGCTCCTTTATTCCTTTGACATTAACTGAGTTTTTGGTTTTTGTGTTAGCACTTTCTTATTTTATAGCACTACAAGATGCTCCAGGTTCATCTTTTCTTTTTTCCAAGTTCATTTTTTATATTTCTTGCCCCAGTTTTAGAATCTACTGTTTTCTAAGGAGCCCTGATATTAGAAACTGGTACTAGAAACAAAGTTCTGGGCATTAAGCATTCTCATTGCCACTGGGATGTTGTTTCTAGTCTCAGCCTTAAAAATCAGCAAGTGTGCTTGGTGCTACTGAGCTGTCGTTTCGAGAGCCTCTCAGGTGATACCACAAGGAATTTTATGAGTGTATGCTAACCCATATGCATACACTTATCTATAACATTTCTATATGCAATGTCTGTATGAAACTAAACAAGAACTCATACCACTGCCTCTAGCTCTAATCCATTACTACATAGATCATTCTAGCCTTATCCCCTTGCTTCCAAGTAACCTTTCTCACTGAATAGTAAGAGACCTGACTCCCAGCATTCACCATCCATGCATCCATTGTTCAATTCCAGTTAACATGCATATTGACTTCAGAATTGTTAAACTGTATCTGTTGGCAAAATATTTATCAACTAGAGTAAATCAAAGTTGCTTAGGTCAGCAGCTTAGCCCTCCAAGCCCTTCAGTAAGATTGTATCACTCATTTCTTATACAGTGAGATGTTTTGCCACATTCTGCATTCCATCCTTCGATCCACCCACCTCCGAAACGATTTTTTTAATGTACATACGTTAAGGTTTATTCTTTGTGTTGTAAAGTTCTATGGATTTTGACAAATGTATAGTTTCATATATCCACTATCCTTAGTGTAAAATACAGAATAGTGTTATGACCCTAAAGAATCGTCGGTGCTTCAGCTACTCAATCGTCTCCCCATCCCCCGGCAATCCCTAATCTTTTTATCATATCTATAGTTTTGCCTTTACCATAATGTTATATAAATGGAATTGTACAGCCTATAGCCTTTTCATACTGGCTTCTTTCACTTAGCAATATGCACTTAAGATTCATTCAAGTCTTTGCATGGCTTGAAAACTCATTGTCTTTATTGCTGAATTTCATTGTATGGATGTACCCATTTGTTTATCCACTCACCGATTAAAGAACATCTTAGTTGCTTCCAGTTTGGGGCCATTTTGAGTAAAGATGGTAAAAACATTCAAGTACCCATGTGCACACACATATGCAGGCTTTGGTGTGGCCATGTTTTCAAATCTATTGGGTAAATAGTTAGGAGTGGGATTGTGGGTTGTATGGTTACAGTATAAAAGTCATTGTAAGAAACTGTCTTCCAAACTGGCTAAACCATTTTGCATTCCTACCAGCAATGAATGAAAGTTCCTGTTGCTCTGCATCCCTCACCAGCAATTGTTCTGTCATTTTTTTGAATTTCAACCAGTCTAATAAGTGTGAAGTGATAGTTCATTACTTTTTAAATCTTTGTTTCCCTAATGACAATGATGTTGAGCATCTTTTCATATGCTTATTTTCCATCTGTATATCTTCTTTGTTGAGGTGTTTATTCAGATTTTTCCCCTTTTTAAAATTGGATTGTTCATTTTCTTATTGTTGATATTAAGGCATTCCTTGTATATTTTGAATACAAGTCCTTTTTCAGATACGTGTTTTGTAAATGTTTTCTCTTAGTCTGTGCCTTGTCTTTTCATTCTGTGTCTTTCACAGAAGTGTTAAATTTCAATAAGTCCGAGTTATCCATGTTTTGCCATTAAGATTGTGCTTTCAGTGTTTTATCTAAAAATTCATCAGCAACCTCAATGGCATGTAGATTTTCTTCTATATTTTCTACCAGAATTTTTTAAGTTTTGCAATTTATATTTAAGTCTATGATCCATTTTGAGTTAATTTTTCTGTAAAGTATATGGTCTGTACTAGATTAATTTTTATTTTTATTTTTTATTTTTTTGCATATGAACATCCAATTATCCCAGTACCATTATTTTTAAGACTGCTTTCTCTATTGAATTGCCTTTGCTCCTTTGTCAAAGGTCAGTTGCTATAGCTGTGTGGGTCTATATCTGTGATCTCTGTTTTGTTCCATTGATCTATGTGTTTTTTTTCCCAGTACCTTGCTATCTTTATTATTAAAGTTTTACGGTAAGTCTTGAAATCAAGTAATGTTGGTCCTTCTACTTTGTTCTTCTTCAGTACTATGTTGGCTATTTTAGGTCTTTCACCTTTCCATATAAATTTTAGAATCAGTTTTCAGATATCTAAAAAAATAGCTTGCTGGAATTTTGAATGAAACTACCTTGAATCTATAAACATATTGGGAAGAACTGACATCGCAACAATATTGAGTCTTCCAATCCATGAACATGGAATATCTCTCCATTTCCTTGGATTTTCCTTTCATCAGTGCTTCATAATTTTCCACAAACAGATCCTGTATATATTTTATTGTATTTATACATATTTCTTGGGGGCAAAATAATGTCCTTTTAAAAAATTTCACATTTCAATTGTTTATCACTAATACAGGAAAGGAATCAACTTTTTACATGAATCTTGACTCCTGTAATTCTGTCATACCTTATTATTAGTACCAGGATATTTTTGCAGTTTTAGAGCTTATACATAGACAATTATGTCATCTGTGAATAATGAAGTTTCACTTCTTTCTTTCCAACATATGTATCTTTTATTTCTTCTTCTTTCTTATTTCACTAAGTATGTCTTCCAGTACATTGTTGAATAGGGGTGGTGAGACAGGACATACTTTCCTTGTTCCTGATCATAATGGAGGAATTGTCCAATTTCTCACCATTACATGTGATCTTAGTTGTAGGGATTTTAAAATGTTATCAATTTCATAAAGTGTCCATCTATTCTTAATTTGTTGGGAGCTTTTAGTAAAGAATTTGTGTTGGATTTTGTCAGATTCTTTTTCTGCGTCAATTGATATGCTCATACGATTTTTCGTCTTTAGTGCATTATATTGATTGATCTTCAAATGTTGAACCAACTTTGCATAACTAGAATAAATCTCACTTTGTCATGCTGTAAAATTGTTTTTATACATTGCTTGACTTGATTTGCTAATATTTTGTTGATGATTTTTATGTTTATGTTCATGAGAGATATTGGTGTAATTTTCTTTTCTTGTAATATTTTTCATCTAGTTTCCATATAAGAACAATGCTGGTCTTATAGAATGAGTTAGGAAGTACTCCTTCTTATTCTGTTTTCTGGAAGAGATTGTGGAGAATTGGTATTAGTTCTTCTTTAAATGTTTGGGAAAATTCACCAGTGAAAACATCAGGGCCTGCTGGTTTCTTTTTTGGAAGTTATTAATTATATTAATTATTGGTCCAGGTAATCTATTCAGATTATCTATTTCTCCTTATCTGAGTTTTCATAAGCTATGTCTTTCAAGAAACTGATTCATGTCATCTGAGTTACCAAATTTATGGGCATAGAATTGTTCATAGTATTTCTTTACTATCCTTTTAATGCCCATGGAATCCATAGTGATGCTGTCTGTCTCTTTCATATCTAACATGGTAATTTGTGTCTTCTCTCTTTCAAGCTTAGCCTAGCTAGAGATTTATAGGTTTTACTGATCTTTTTAAAGAACAAGCTTTAGGTTTTATTTATTTTCTGTATTGATTCCTATTTTCAATATTTTGATTTCTGCTCTGATTTTTCAAATTATTTTCTTCTCTTTAATTTTGGCTTGATTTGCCCATTCTCTAGTTTCCTAAGGGTGAAGTTTGAGTTATTACTTTTGGATTTTTCTTCTTTTCTATTATGTGATTGAATGCTATAAATATCCCTCTAACACTACTTTTGATGCATATCATACATTTTGATAAGCTGTATTTTTGTTTTCATTTAATTCAAAATTTGTTTTTAACTTCCCTTGAGACTTGTACTTTGGCCATGGGTTGTTTAATATCTAAATTTTTGGAGGTTTTTATGGCTCTTTTTCTGTTATTGATTTCTAGTTTAATTCCATTGTCATCTGAGAACAAACTTTGTATGATCTCTATTCCTTTAAATGTTTGGAGGTCTGTTGTATGGCTCTGAATATTGTCTGTCTTTGTGAATGTATCACAGAATTCTGACAAACATATTCATTCTGCTATTGTTGGACAGAGTTAACATATAAATGTGAATTAGATAAAAGAATGACTGATAGTGCTGTTTAGGTCACCTATATGCTTACTGATTTTCTGCCTGCTTGATCTAGCAATTACTGACAGAGGAATGTTAAAGACTCCAACTATAATTATGGATTTGTCTAAGACTCCGTGGAGCTACATTACTTTTTGCTTCACGCATTTTGACTCTCTATTGTTAGGCACATATGTGTTTAGTATTGCTATTACTTCTTGGATAATTGACTCCTTTATCACTAAGAATCAAACCCTCTTTATCCCTGATAATTTTTCTTGGTCTGAAGTCTGCTTTGTCTGAAATAAATATGGCTGCTCCAACATTTTTTTTTAAATTAGTCTCAGTATATCTTTCTCCATACTTTACTTTTAATCCATCTTAGTCTTTATATTTAAAGTGGGTTTCTGGTAGCCAAAATATAGTTGGCTGTTTTTTTAAATTTTACTGTGATAAGCTTTCTTTTAATTGGTGTATTTAAAAAATTCACAATTAAAGGGATGATTGACATAGTTTATTGATAGCTACCATATGTGTAACTGTTTTCTATTAGTTGTATTTATTCTTCATTTCTTTCCTTCTCACTTTTTCTTGGTTCTCTGAATTTAATCATACATTTAATATGATTCCAATTTATCTCCTTTCTTATCAAATGAATTATAACCCTTTCGAAAATTCTTTGTGTTTTCCCCAAAGTTTGCAGCATACACTTTTAACTAATATAAAGCTACCTTCAAATAACATTATACTGTTTCCTGTGTAGTGCAGGTACCTTATAACAGAGTCCTCCCAATTTTTCTCTCTCATCCCTGGTGACATCGCTATCATTCATTTCCCTCAACTATATGCTATAATTACCCAATACATTGTTACTCTTTTGTTTTAGGCAGTTAATTTTTTAGATCCATTAAGAATAAAAAAAGTAACATCAATGCAAGGTGTTAGTAATAGGAAGGTATATGGGAACCCTGTATTTATGTGTGCGTTTTATGCACATTATACATGCATGTACATGTGTCACCCACAACTTCTCTAATTAAGAAAGGAAGGGAAGAAGGAAGGAGGGGGGTGGGGAGGGGAAAGAGAAAGAAAGAAAGAAAGAAAAAGAAAGAGAGAGAGAGAAAGAAAGAAAGGGAAGATTTTATTTTATTTTATTAGTTTCCTGACTGTGATTAAAAATAAATAAATAAGAACACCATGAAACAGCTTGGCTTTAAAAAAACACACACACACACAAATTTATTGGCTCACAACTTCAGAAGCTAGAAGGTTTGCTTCCTCCTGGAGTCAATATTGTTTTGGCTGGCCAGAAATTCTTGAGTCCTTGGCTTTCCCCATCACATGGTGATGTCGTTTCCTTTCTCTCCTGGGTTCCATTAACTTCCAGCCTTTTCTGTCTTTGTGGCTTTTCCCTCCCCTGTGGCCTTCTCTATGAGGACCAAGTAATAGGATTAAGACTCATCTAGATTTAGTTGGCCATGTCTTAACTAAAAATAACGTCTTCCAAATGTCCGATTTACAATGGGTTCATACTCAAAAGGATAGATTAAGATTAAGAACAAGTTTGACTTTTGTCCCCAGAGGTACACAGTTCAACCTACCTCACCTTCACTTATTACTTCCCTGATGCTCTTCCTTTTGTTACACAGGAAATAAACTTTTATCAAGCATGTGATATATATTGTTGCCCTTCTGCCTGGAGAACTTCTATTAACATTTACTGCAGAACAAGTTTGATAGCAATGAATTCTTTTAGTTTTTGGTTGTCTGAGAGGCTCTTTATTTCTCCTTCTCTTTTGAAAGATAATTTAACTGGATATAGATTCTAGGTTGGTGGGTGTTTTGGTTTGGTAAAGCTGCCAGAATGCAATATACCAGAAATGCATTGGCTTTTACAATGGGGATTTATTAACTTATAATTTACAGTTCTTAGGCTGTGAAAATGTCCAACTCAAGGCATCAACAGGATGATACCTGGACTCTGAAGGCAGGCTTCTGAGTATCCAGGACACCACTGTCACATGGGGAGGCACATAGCTGGTGTCTGCTGGTCCTTTGCTTCTGGGTTTTGTTGCTTTCAGCTTCTGGTTCCAGTGGCTTCCTCTCTGAGCTTCTGTGGGTCCTCTTTTAGCTTCTCCAAGGCTTTTCTCTATGAGCTTCTTTTAATTTCATCTCTCTTCCTGCTACTGTCTTTTATCCTCTTATAAAGAACTCCAGTAATAGGGTTAAGACCACCTTGAATGAGGTGGGTTATTCTCAACTGAAGTTACCTAAGCAAAGGGCCCCATCTACAATAGGTCTGCACCCACAGGAATGGATTAAAAGAACATGGTCTTTTCTGGGGTACATAACAGCTTCAAATCACCAAAATGGGTTTTTGTCTTTCAATATTTTAAAAATTTTACTCTATTCTCTTCTTGCTTGTATGCTTTTTTTTTTTAATTTTTACTTATTTATTTTTCTGACAAGAAGTCCATTTATTCCTCCATACATCAGGTTTTTATTTGACTTCTTCCAAAATTTTCTCATTGAATTTGGTTTCTGGCAGTTTAAATATAGTATGCCTAGGTGTGTGCATATGTGTGCATGTGCATGCACACGTGTGTGTGTGTGTGTGTGTGTGTCTTTGGTGTGTTTGTGGGTTTTTTAAATTTATCTTTCTTGGTTTTCTCTGAGATTTCTAGATCTATTGTTCAGGGTCTATCATTAATTTTGGAAAGCTCTTAGCCATTATTGCTTTAAAGATTACTTCTGCTTAGTTCTTTCTTTTCCTTCTGATATTCCAGTTATACATATGTTACACCTTTTGATATTGTCCCACAGTTCCTCATGTTCTATTCCATTTTTTAAATTCTTACTATTTTCTATCTTTGCCTTTAAAATTGGGAACTTTCTATTGACATATGTTCAAGTTTACTGATACTTTCATTGTCCCATGTTTAGTTTATTGATGAGCCCATAAAAGGTATACTTCATTTATGCTACAGAGTTCTTTTTATTTTTAAAATCTCCTTTTGATTCTTTCTTAAATGTTCTATCTCTCTTCTTCCATTATACATCTGTTCTTGCGTGTTGCTTACTTTTTCTATTATAGCCCTTAACATATAATCATAGTTACTTTAGATCCCTTTCAGATAATTCCAACTTTTGTGTCACATCACAGTATGGTTATGATTGTTATGTGTCTTCAGACTGATTTTTTCTGCCTTTTTGCATGGTTTTGAATTTGTGTTAAAAGTGGGACATACCATATCTGGTAACAGGAACTGAAATAAATAGGCCTCTAGTGTGAGGAGTAATGCTAATCTGAAAAGAAGTTGGGTTGTGTTTAATGTGTGCTGGAGTTATAAGTGCCAGAGATTTCAAATTCCTATAGTGCCCTTATTTTTGTCTCCTCTTTGATTGGGGCTTCACTCAGAGAGAGTTGGTATCTTGCAACATTTTAGCTGTAATCCAATGTTACTATACAGGAACTCAGTTGTGTAGTAGTAAGATGTGGGGGAGGGGTAATGTTCTGCAATCTTCCAGTTAAATCCCATGCTTTGAGCAGACCAGTGTTTTGGGGCCGTGACCTTCATAAGTATCTCTCTAATGGTATAGCTATTTACTGCCGACCTCTACTCCTTTCCCTGACTAAAACATTCCCAGAATAGTTACTCAAAGCCTTGAACCACGTGGACTTTTTTTTTTTTTTCAAAGATGGGACAGTAAAGTTGGAGGGGCTTAAGTGGGAAGAATTCCCTTCTCCCAACTGGAAAAAGGCTTTGGAAAATTCCTTTCCTCTGAATAATAGACCTTTTTATGGAGAAAATTCTAGGTATATGTGCCGCTTTGGATATATTATGTCCCCCTAAAAGCCATACTTTTTAATGCAATCTTGTGGGGGCAGATTTATTAGTCTTTCTGATTAAGGTGTGACCTCTTGATTGAGTGTTTCCATAGAGATGTGACTCACCCAGCTGTAGATAATACCTTTGAATAGATTATTTCCATGGGGGTTTTACCCTGCCCATTTAGTGTGGGTCTTAATTAAATCACTGGAGTCCTATAAGAGCTCACAGACAGAAGTAATTCTGGGTGGTGTATTCCAAAAACCGTCCTATGGTATTCCCTCTCAGGTTTTCTAAGTGGAATGCAAAAACTAAATATTCGCTTCTCTCCAACTAACCAAATTTTGATCTCTTCCAGCTCACCAAGCTGAACAAGAAATTGCATTGAGGGCATGTGGCAACAGAAAATAGGAGCATATCTCATGAAAGAATTGGGCCAGGAAATTTCATGTTGAAATCTGAGTGTGGGGTATCTCAGTACCCAAGAGATTTATAAACAACTAGGTCAGAAACGCAAATGCGAAAGAGCTTTGGAATATCTAGATATTTCAGCCTAATTTTTTCCATTGCTCATTTATTTAGTTTTTTTTTTTTTAGATATTTAGATATTTTTGTAAAATTCCATTTTGATTTGGCATGTCTGAGAACCCCAGTCTCTGGAGTTTCTTAATGTTTCTTAAAATTAATTTATACAAAAATAAAAATGCATACACCAAAAACATGTGTACTTCCTACCCCTTAGTAAATTCCCTAAATAGTAGCATGGGATATACTTATATTCTACTGAAAAAGTCAGTTATCAAAAGAAGCATGAATCAATTCTAAGATTAAACTGACTTTCTTGCCCAATAGCATATAGAAGAAAATATAACTTCCTTCCATATATTTTTCTTTTGTGCATTAATTTTTTTCAGAACTCCTGCCTATCATTTTGATTCTTTGGAATGAATGCAACATTTTTTTTAAAAAAAGTAAAAAAAAATTAAAAACTTGGTATTAACATTTTTTTTTACTTGGGTAAAAATGTATTTTATATACTTACAAATATATATTCATTTATATATTTATAAATATATATAAATATATATATTTGTATATATAAATCAATTTTGGACTTTTAGACATTTTGCTTGCAAATGAGTCATAGACTTCCTCAGATTTAGCTGAAAGGTACAATGCTGTCTCACAAATAAATGTGAGGTTAGGTATATAGTATTTACCATCAATAACAAGAACATACATAAAGAGACTATCTAATCACATTTTTCTTCTTTAATCTCTTCAGCCCTGGTGTAGGGTGGGCTGAAATTCAACCAATTTCTCCCCCAAGCACAAAGGATTGCATGAAAGACTTGAGATGTTTCTCCCCAACACAGTCATTTAGTGCTAATATAACAAAGACGAAGAACCCATTTAGATTTAATCCCAAGCTAGACAAGCATCTTAAAAATTAAACATGTTTTAGGGGCAAAAGCTTTAAGAAAGTTGAACACAGGGAATTTTTTTGCTTAACAACTACTACTTTTGTAATTACCTTCCATATATTCAAAAAGATCTAGTTTTTTGTAGATTCAATTGAGACATCTGGACAATTTATTTTAAGTACTGTATTAAAACACAACCAGCAGATACCATGATTTGAAGAGACATGGTGCTGGTTTGAGTCTACGAGTTTAAATTTAGCATATAACTCTATTAAGCAGAGCTTTAGGAGGATTATATAAAATAGTTCATGATAGTGACATAATGGGGACAACTTAAAAACTGAAAAGATAAGATTGATTGGTTGATTGATTGCCACTTTTGAGTAAAACAAACATAGTGAATCTGATTGGCAAAGTCACCAAAAACAGAAAGAATGATCTCAGACCAAAATAAGAGTGAAACCTAATCAAATACATTAATAATAGCAAAAGGGAGAATATGCTAATTGGGAGAGCAGGGGAAGCAGGAAAGTGTAGGTCATTGGTCAGGGCTGAGGTCAGGTATACTCTGACTGTCAGGTGTCCAGCTCTGCCCTGGCACATGTATGATCTGGCCCAGGAGCAACAGTATCTTTCTGATCCTTCAATAGTTGTATGTTTATAGAGGTAGTCATTGGGAGAGGGATGGATTAGGCTATCAAATTATCCAACTGACTCTTATTTTTTCAGCCTAGTAACATTCTGAATCAAATCTGGCTTCCCCTACAATTTGCCTACAGGAAGAGCCTATGCTGATCAGCCAACAGAAACCTAGTCAAGATAGTCATATTTATCATTGTTGGAGGTAATAAATTGGTTTTCTTATTTTCATATATCAATCTCTGAGTGTTTGTTCAACCAAGAAATTGATCTTGTGTTGAAACATACTCAGGCTTCTGATCTTTGGGGGTTGAGAACCAGCTTTGGATTGACATATATTCACTCAGGTAATGCCATACTGTGGGAGCCTGCCAGGGATACCAGCTGATTCCCAGTCTCAAAGTAAGGTCCATCTCTACAATTCTATTGAGTCAATTTTTGAAATGTGCCCTTGACACGACCACTCTTTATGACCCTTGTGCAAACCACCATCATTTTTATTTAGAACAACAGCTGCTAGACTTAACCTCCACAGTCTATTCCCCAAAAAGCACCAGCCAAAGTGATTCTTTCAAATATAAAACAGAATAAAATTGCTTATCAAAGAATAACCAATAATTCCTAACACCCAACCTCTGTGGCCCTCCTCCTTAATAATATGATCTCATCTTTTATCTCCTTGTTCTTGCTCCTTGTGTTCCTGTCCCTCTGATTCTAGTTCTTCTAATTTCTTCCTTATTTCCTTCAGATCTTTGCTCAAAGGTCATGTCATACAAGAAGTTTTATTAGATGAGAGCTCCTTTTAATAAAGCTCTCCTTCCAACCCTGTCACTCCCTCTCTGTACCCCTTATCCTGCTCTACTTTTATGCACAGACTCATCATCACCCAATATATCATGTGCTTATGTGGACTAAGGTATAGGTCACATGAGAGAAGGGATTTGGTTTTGTTCACCAGTGTCTAGAATAGGGCTTGGCTCATAGATGGTACATTTTTTTTTAAGTAAACAGTAGCAAGAGAGAAAGATATGAAATAAAAAAAAAGTCTATTTGATTAGATCACAGGAATCTAACTCTGCCTTTGCCATTAATTAGGCATTAGCATGACATTGAGCAAATCACTAAGCCTCTGATCTTCGGTTTCTTTGTCTATAAAGTGGAAGTAATCCTAGCTCTTTGGCTCAATGAGGTACTATATGTGAAAATGTTTTAAATGATAAACCCTAAACAACTATGAGGGATTGGGGGAAATGAGATATCTAGACTCACAAACAGAATAGGTGGCAAGAACACCACCAAATTCTGAATGTGAAATGCCAAGTCCTGATTCTCCCACTGACTAGCTCTGTGACTGACCCATTGGCTCAGTTTCTCATTTTCCTGATGAAAGAGCAAACATTTTTCTTCACTCAATTCAAAGAAATTGTATTTTATTGACCGAGAAAAGCAACTGTAACAAGGAAGTATGACAAAGGATTCTTTATTAATCATTCCTCCGTAATTCATTTAGTCAGTTATTTGTTGGGTACCCACTAGTGCCAGGTTCTGCTCTAGGTGTTTGGGATAAAGCAGGATGCAAAACAGACAAATATTCTACCCCCATGGAGCTTCCTTTCCAATGTGGGGAGATAGACAAGAAACAATAAACATAATAAACAAGTAAACTGAATAGTATTTTGGAAGTTGATGGGCACTACATGGGCAAAATAGTATATAGGTCAGAACTAGAGATTGGGAATTGTGAAGGGAAGGCAGATCAGATTGCAAATAATATGGGACATGATATTTGAGCAAAAGCTGTAGCTGAATGACTTTTCTCCTTCTCCCCCTCTTCTTTCTCCTCCTTCTAATCCTCCTCCTGTTCCTTCTTGTCCTCCTCCTTTTGCTTAAAATTTTACTAACTAAAATAAGTTCCCATTGGAGTAGCTTATTGTAATGCTACATCTCTGATCAAATATTATTGCAAACAACAACCTTTGAAATTAGTTTGCTTAGCCTTTCTATGTTGAAATCTATAAACTTAATAATGAAATGCACTTTATAGTGCATTTATAGTACTTGTTAATAGCAATTTCCTTAAAAAGCGATATTTCCATTGCGAATGAAATATATAAATAGCAATAACTTTAAAACTAATTAACTCATCTTCTTTAGCCCACTTGTTTTGAAACTCATGGTTTTTATCACCAACGTTTTTGTTCTTGGAAACTACTACAGCAGGGTGGTGGTGGTCAGGGCAAATGTTTTTGTTTGTTTGTTTTTAAGAAAATGTCCCCTCTTCATTTGACTTGAACCTTCCTAAGAGGGTTTTGTGCACAATGGCAGGTCAGCTGTACCCTGCAAAATGAAGTAAATGGCTTCCTGAGAGACAACTACCCCCACCCTCCTAAGAACAAGCTGTGTGAAGTTCACAACGGCCTTCTAGGAAAACACTATTGATTGATCCTGCGGTCAAACTCTGGATCATAAAGTGTGATCAGAGTAGGTATCACAAGAGGACTTGCTGAGTTGGGCCCTTGCAGGGGGAGGTTGTTGAAATTATATTATGGATCATAATTAATGACTTCAGTGACCTGGTCATGACAGAACTTAGACATTTGAATCAGTCATTGCATAGCACAGATTTTCATATTCTCAGAAAATGTTGCTAACCTGGTGAAACCTACTTTTTTATTGTATGACTAATTAAGAAAATTTTAATGACAGCATAGTCATTGTTAGCTTACAAACTCAAACTGATGGACCACATTAGCATTTGTGCCGCTGCCTGGTTACAGAGATCCTCCCCTTTGTATATTAAATACATATCCACCTGCAAGCTGGCAAAGAACATTGGTGTCTATTTGTCAGAGTTGCTGGAGTTCTTGGAAGTGACTAAGTGCCAGACAAATGCTATTATTTATAGTCTGTCCCTGTTCAATGAAAAGGATCCATGAGATATAGCTGCCAACAGTAGCATTAGTTACCCAGCCCGACAGTTTCAGCCCAGGTTTCTCATTGGTTGAAATGGAACAGAATTCTTTGGGCAGTGAAAACCACAGCACTCCCTTGTGACTGGAGAAGCCTATTTCAGACCCAAGATGCCTTTGATTTCCAGCAGTGCTTGCAGTGCACACATTCTCACATGATCTGACATGGTGGCCAATGCCATTTGTCAGGAAATAAATTATGGCGGTGTGGCCAGCAATCACCTCTACTTTCAAACCAGATTCATTTGCCTTTCTCACTTTCATTTTCAATTTTGCTCCCTAAGATTTTTTTTTATTGTTTTGAGGAGACAAAGCCCAAAAGTCATATTCTCATCTGCTTATATCTGCTATTTAGTCCTTCTATTCAGACACACTTGGTCTGAAGCAATGTGTCATGGGAAGGAAAGGTGGTTGATGGGGGAAACAAAAGTAGAGAAACATGAACCAAAAGTGTTTCAACTGATTTAAAGACATTTATTGGAAACCTACAATGTACAGGACTCGATACATGGGATATATACAGAAACCACTAAGAGCTTAGTTATTTAAGAAAGTAAATATACATACTCTAGAAGAAGTATTAAAGTTCTGTGGATATCAGAGAAGGAAATGATCACATTAGTTTTGAAGGTGAACAATAACTTCATCCATTCATACATCTATTCACTTCTTTATAAAGAATTTGTAAAGTTCCTAGTATATACCCACCAGGAATAGCAAAATAAATAAGATGGTCACTCCCCTTGCAAGCTGTATAGCTTGGTTATCAACTCCAATGTGCATCAGAATCTCCTGAAGGGCATGCTAAAACACAGATTACTGGGCCACAACCCTAGGTTTTCTGATGTAATAGGGCTGAGCTGGGCCTAAGAATGTGCATATCTAACAAATTCCCAGGTACTGCTATTGCTGTGATCGCAGGATCACACTTTCAGAAACACTAGGCTAGAACAATGTTTCTCAAATGTAATGTGTTCATGAATCTACCGGAGTTCTTGTTAAAATATGGAATTTCATTTAGTAGGACAGGGGTGCACACCCCGATTCTGTAAGGATCCATGGACTGCACTTTGATGAGTAAGGGTTTAATAGGTGAATAGGAACTTATAAGTAATTATGTGAAAAAATGCAATTATGAAATAAATAGAAGTTAAGACAGAGACAAAAGAAGGAATCAGAGATGAAAGAAGGAATCAGAAGACTGTGAGGATATGCAGAAAGAATAGTTTCAGTGAAGCTCAGAGAATAAGAGTAGTGAAGGGACCTGGGATCGTGACCAGAAAGGGAAGTATAAGATGGTTCTATTTGGGACCTGGAATAATCTCAGGTAATGATGAAGCCCAGGACATGTTTGCATGGGTTGGTAATTAGAATTGAGTGGAAATGGTGGTCTCTGGAGCCGAAGAAGCCAAGGAACTGTGAGACTACACAGTGGAAAGGTCATCAGAGGGATACTAGAGTGCCCAAGGAGTTGGCAGAGGCTAGGATCAAGAGGAAAATGGAACCAAGTCACAGAGGAGAGTCTTCTAAAGGTCAGTGCACTGTCAGGAAATTCAATAAATCACTTTTATGGCATAGATTTCACAAGACTTGAGATTGTGGAGTGACAGCAGGTAAACAATGACCTGAAAACAGCAGCACTATCAGAGAAATTTGTTAGTTTCTCCTCTTGACCCCCTGGACCAAAAGGAGTTATGTGGAAGTCACTGCCTCTGTTGAAGAACAGTATGGGTGTTTTCAGAGAAAGAAGTACCTTCAGTAAGGCAAGCTAGCAGAGGAGTAATAGGTTAAAGATGAAGAGATGCTTGTTCAAAGAAGGTGGCGGATCAAAATACCACATTGGTAGAGTGGAAACGGGAATAAATAGGATTGATCTGAATAGGGTTGTCCATATGTGGAAGACAGTCAACCTAGGTCAGCAAATTTCAGTAACAGAAATTAGGGAATGAGGGATTTGTGAGTTATTGACAGCAATAGGGGAACAAAAGTAATGAGAAAAAATTTTCAATTAATGGAGAAGTGTTGAATTAAGTGGCCTCAAGTTTACAAACTGGGCGATTCCAAGCTTCTAAAATTGAATCCCTCCCTGTAAGGTCCTCATTATTGTGATGGAAACGCATTTATTTCAAGAGGTAGAATAGATTGTCCTCTAATTTGGCTTTCCAGGGCTAGTTCTCCAAATTTGGTGAGGGTGACGACTCCCAGGGTTGTGAATCTCCCTGGCAATGCAGAATATGACTCCCAGGGATGAAAGTGGACCCGGCATCGTGGGACTGAGAGTATCTTCTTGACCAAAAGGAGGATGCAAAATGAGACGAAATAGTTTCAGTGGCTGAGAGATTTCAAATGGAGTCAAGAGGTCACTCTGGTGGACATTCTTATGCACTATATAGATAACACCTCTTAGGTTTTAATATATTGGAATAGCTAGAAGTAAATACTTGAAACTACCAAACTCCAACCCAGCAGTCTGGACTCCTGAAGACAATTATATAATAATGTAGATTACAAGGGGTGACAGTGTGATTGTGAAGACCTTGTGGATCACACCCCCTTTATCTAGTGTATGGATGAGTAGAAAAATGGGGATAAAAACTAAAGGACAAATGGGTTGGGATGAGGGGATGATTTGGGTGTTTTTTTTCACTTTTATTTTTTATTCTTGTTCTGGTTCTTTCTGATGTAAGGAAAATGTTCAGAGATAGATTGTGGTGATGAACGCATGATTATGTTATCATACTGTGGACAGTGGATTGTATACCATGGATGATTGTATGGTGTGTGAATGTATTTCAATAAAACTGAATTTAATAAAAAAAAAATTTTGTGAGGGTGAAACTAGGAAACACTTGTTCTCTTTATACTCAGAACATATTTAGAATGTTAAATTATATGCTTTAGGAACTTTGCCATGAGTTCTGTTTATGCTTAGAAATAATTCTTGCATAGAATTTGCTGAGATTTATGGCACTGACCATAAAAAATAATGTAGTAGAAATCAGTATCCTACCCATCTCTATCAGTGTCTAGCTGTTTGACCCTGGGAAGTTTGGGTTGCTTCTCTATCTTACTTTCTTCATCTGTAAAATATGGATAATAAGTGCTAATACTTTTATAGGGCTTACTCTATGCCAGATTCTGTTTTAAGCCATTTATATAATTGACTCATTTAATCCTCAAAGAAACCCAATAGTTAGGTACTACTGTCATCATACTTACTTATTCATGAGAACACAGACTTAGAGATTAAGCTATAAGATCTAACAATTGGCAGAGCTAGAATTTGAACCCAGGCAGGCTGGTTCCGGAATACAGTCTCTTAAACATTACACTACAGTCTCTTGGTTGGCAGTAAATAATACTAGTAGCTACCTTGTAAAGCAGCTTAAATTAAATGTGTAAAGTGCTTAGAACAGTTCTGGCACATAATTAAGACTTCAGTAAGTATTATATATTTAGCTATTCATGTCTCACTCTCATATTCTAGAAATAAAGGATCAAAAATTGAGATCTTTCAAAAATCTTGGTTTCTGTGGTTTCCCTAGTTAATGAAGTAGTGCTAATTAAAATCACATGTCATTGTACATTTATTAAGTTACCAACATTTAAAAATAATACGCAATCTGGAACAGTTTAGCAAAATTCATTGGAAGACCATTTTGAATAGTAATATTTTCCTGAAATTTGAAAAATATATCCACTTTTACTCACTACCCTACTTATTTCTTCCCCTTCTTAGGTGGTGGCATGGTGTGGGGGAGGAGCATTTGCTGGATTAGATAGGGCTGGGTTCAAATTTGGCCCAGGAGAGAATGAAAGTGCAAAAGAGGTCCTTCCATTTATTTTTGATCCATTTGCTTTTACACAATTTACCTTAGCTTACAAAGTGCCCCACTTTCACTTTAACAAAGCAAAGTTTCGATTGGTAAGAATGTACTTACTAGTCAGGATGCCTTTATTAAGTTAGTTATCTCCCTGAGAGTCATTTCCCACATTTTTAAACAGGGCAAATCACTTACATTAAAAGGAAAATGCTTATATGAGGAAATGCAGGTAAATTACATGTTACCTTATATGGATTGAACAAATATCAGTTTACTTTCCTTAAGTATTTGTCCCATAGAACTATCCTATGGAAGTAACTCCAAAGAAAGGTGTGTTGTGTGTGTGTGTGTGTATAATACAAATATTATAATAAAAATTATACCTGACCTAAATGGTCAATAAGGGAAATACATTTATTTTACACTGGTAAATATAAAAATACATAACAAATGGGAAGTTCTATATAATTTCAAGCAACAAAAATAAATTAAAAATTTGAAATTACTTTGTGATTATAACTTTTATGGATAAAAAATTATGGACCTTGAAGAAGACATGGAAAACAAATGTTTCATGAGGTTATTTTTTGATGGCTTCCATTTTTGTTGACAACATCCCATTTCTTCTAATAAATAATATTTGAGGCATCATTAATATCAAGTCACATGGACGTTTCTCAGAATATGTTTAATCTGAGAATACCTAAAGTACTTTGACATATGTGTTTCTGTGTGAGCTTCAAAGAAGATCTTCCTTTACCTCTCACTTAATTCAGAAGATTTTAGAACCATATCTGTTACAGTAAAAACAAGTGCATAAAAAACTTTGGATGCTTAAATTTCTTATCATATGTCCAGCATATAGCATTTAATAAATATTTGCTAGACATTATTTAATAGTTTTATAATTTACTATGAGGTTGAACTGTTTAAGGCATTATCATCTCTCTTTATCAATTTATCCTTGGTCCCCATAACCAAATAGTATTCATCAGATTACTTAAATCATTAGCTAACTTACATATCCTCTTTAAAATATACACAATATCTCAGATAAGGTAGGTACTAAAAAACATTTCCAATAAAATGCAAAGGCATGTATTGTCAGGTTTATTTATGTGATCTCATTTTTGATCCATTGCTTTTACACAATTTCTTACTTTAGCTTACAAAGTGCCCCAATTTCACTTTTACAAAGCACAGTTTCAATTGGTAAGAATGTACTCTGTGATATTTTTGTTTTGTTTTTTTTTTCCCCCAGATATTTTCTGTATTCCCAGGAAGCAAAGAAATGCCAGGTTTACATGAAAGAGATAAAGAAAGAAGAAAAGAAAGGAAAGGTGGGAGAACGGCAGAGAGGAAAAATGAGTTTTTAACTTTACTGCTTGGATTCAAGACTTAGAGTGAGGTTTCATATAAATTTTATGTAGGAAGGTGAACTGGGGCCCCGAATGCCAAATAGAAAGGCTGGGAGTGCATTCATAGGCAGGGAAATACTGGAGGCCTTTGCATAGTCAGAAGACATGAACCAACATGAGACTCTGCAGAAAGTGTGTCAGTGAGAATGTGGCATCGAGGATGGCCCTTGTTCACATCAGTACTAACTTGAAGATAAATCATTCACTAATATTTTAAGTTTTAGTGAAAACATCTCAATGAAAGCCACATCAGACTCTAGAGGATACTGAAAAATAGCTTATACAGGTGGAAAGATTTGTCATAATAGATGGTATCCACTGAAATGCTGAAAAGGTTCATTTTGACTCTGGGAAGTCTTTTGATTTCTCGTAATTAAGTTCAAAAGATCCTGTCAGGCAGAAAGTTTTTATTTATTGCCCGAGGTAACAAAAGTATTAAAAAGAAAAAGAATAAAATGGAAACATACATCTTATAGCACCTTTTCATTTGGAAGAGGTTGCAGTATCAGGGAAAAGTGGGAAGAAAATGTGATTCCTCATGCAAATGATGAATGTACTGTTATTACCTATGCACTTAAGTAGTAAATGATGCTATTTAATTCAAGCACAAAAACGGAAGTTTCATTGAGCCAGAAAAAAATCAAGAAGAAAGAAAAGCTAATGATGAGTTTCAAATAAAATATTTAAAGTTTGGTATTTTTAAGGAAACTAAAAATTGACAACCTTGATGAAATATCAGGATAGGATGTGGGGTGGGATAAGTTAAATGCAATGAACACCTCTAATGAATAATAAACACTTTAAAAGCAAGACTTTTCTACTGCAGTGTTACCTCTATCATGAATTTGCGTGTATTTTATTATCTAGTTCAATTTATACCACCATCTGTAAAGAATCTTACATTAAAAATCTACTCTGGAAACCATGCGGCTGATTAAATTATCACACTGGTTTCTAATTTTGTATTTCCTGACTCAAAATAATTTATGAGTCTCAATATTGTTATGATGCTGATTTTGCCCTCAATTATGAGAGAGCTGCCTGAGTTAATGGAATTTGAGAATAGTATTTGCTGTTCGACTTGACAGATTAAGTTTGTTCATTTGAAACAAAAGAAAAAGGTTCTGGAAATTTGAAAGAGGCAAGGGATTTGAGCCCTTACATTCTACTTCTAAGCTTCAAGGTTTCATTCTGAACTTCAAAGAGTCTAACACATAATAAAAAGAGAGACAGATATAAGTGGAGAAGGAAGCAAACAAAGTTTGATAGGATGTTAATAACAGTAGCGTGAGAATTAATTCTCTCCATCTAAATTACCCACGAAATATTATGGCTTAATGCAAAACAGAAATGTTAATAACTGTCATTTTCAAAACCTTGACTAATCAATAAGTACACTTCACCCATGTCCATTTTTCATCCTATTTTAAATGGAACAAAGTGACTTCCAGAGGATGGGAAGTGCATAATTATATACACCTAAGACTTTGGACTTTGATCATAATTACAGTATTTTATCCATCTATCACTTGTTGCTTGAGGACTATTACTTCGTGAGTTCTTTAAAGAAGATAGAAATCCTGTCAGGCAAATTTGAGTTGTGTAACAGCTAATCAGAAACTTGGCTCTCTTGACTTGAAACAAAATTGAAAACTGCCACTTTACCATCTTATAATCTGTTTGGCCTTTAAGTAAAGTGAGAACATGAAGTCTCTCTTTGGAGAGGTGTGTGTCTTTCTGATGTTGATTATCACCTAGTACCTTTCTATGAGCTTCTATTGCAACAATAGGTCCAAGTTTACCTTACTGTAGTAAGTGGCTCTCAAAATTTAGTGTGCAAATGCATCATATGGAGTGCCCGATAAAAATGCTGATTGTGTGTTCCTCCCCACCCCCAAATTCTGAGAGGGAGTGATCAATGTAACCTCAAACCTAAAATTAACTGGGAACCTTATAGCACCAGAAGGTCCAGAGCTATTTCTCCAAGTGTGGTCTGAGGATTTGTGTGTTTTTGTTTATGATGCAATTCCTAGGCCCCACCTAGACTTAGGAAATCACAATCTCAAGGCATCATTGTCACATGTCTCTGAATCCTTGACAACATCAGAAGTGAGCATGTGCATTCTTGTGTTTCCTGAATCTGAATTTGGGATTCCTAGTTTTAGAGTTACCATCTGTGGTAGGTTGAATTCTGTACCTTGGGATGGGGGGTGGGGTAGTGGTGGTGGTGGTCGTAAGCATCCTTAATCATAATCCATTCCTGTGGTTCTAAGCACCTTATAAATAGGACCTTTTGAAGATGTTATTTTTTGTTAAGTTCTTGTTAAGGTTTGGCCCAGCTGAATGAAGCTGGGTCTTAATCTTTTTCCTGGGGGCCATAGAGAAGGGCACAGATAAAAGCCACCAGGGAGGAATAGAAGCTGGAGTTCAATGGAACCTGGAATAGAAAAGAGAGGCCAAAGCCATATGCATTGCCATGTGGCAGAAAAGCCAAGGATCCAAGAATCACTTGCAGCCAACCCCAAATTGCCAAAGACTTTGGGGATAAAGCTTCACCTAGCTGATGTCTCAATTATGGACTTCTCCTAGCCTCAAAACTGAGAGTCAGTAAGTTCCCATTGTTAAGCCAACCCATTGTATTTGGCTTAGCAGTCAGGGAACTAAGACACCATCTAAGAGTCAAATATACCTTCATCTAAAGAGTTTTGAGGAACTTTAACAGATACTACTAACTCTAACAGATGCTACTAACAGAGTCCACTGTTCCAATTTAATACCTTGAGGGTGGATACTTATATTTGCTGTCCCCAGACAACTTTCCCAGTGTCCTTCTACCCTTCCTTGCACCTTATCATATTATTTCTAGGAATGTAGTTCTATTTTAGATTCTCTGAGGTCTAGGATTGCATCACCCTCATATCTTGTACCTTCCCCATTCAGCATAAAAAAATAAACTCATGGGGTACTTTAGTTAAAAACAAAACACAACACAACAAAAATAGTTTTAGTTCCATATTACAAATTAAGGATAAAAATCCTTTACCTGATGGATTAGTTTCTTATTGTTGATGTAACAAGTTATCACAAATGCAATGGCTTGAAACAACACAAATTTATTATCTTACTGTCTATAAGTCAGAGGCCTGATACATGTCTGACTGGACTAAAGTCAAAATGTCGGCAAGGCTGTGTCTCTTCTAGTGGTTTTGGGGGAAAATCTGTTTCCTTGCCTTTTCCAGCTTTTAAAAGCTGCTGCATTGACTCGTCGGGCCTGTTCCATCTTCAAAGCCAGCAATAATCTTTGTCACATGGCATTCTTCTGATTCTGACTCTTCGGCCTCCCACTTCCACTTTTAAGGACCCTTGTGATTACATTAGCCCTCTCATGGATAATGCAAGTCATCTGTCTGTCTTAAGGTCATGTGATTAGCAACCTTAATTCCATTTGTAACTTTAATTCTCCTTTGCTATGCAGCATAGTATATTCACAGGTTCTGTAGATTAGGATGTGATATATTTGGAGGCCACTACTCTGTCGACCACACTTGCTTACCTCAAGGTGAATCAGATATTCAATATGTTGGGAAATACTTTGTTATTCGTAAAATACTATTCAGGCCTAATAACATGCTAAGTTCTGTGGTAGACAGAGCACTGAACTGAAAGTCAAGAGATTTGAATTCTAGCCCCTGTTGTCCTATTTTGCTGTGTGATCTTGGGAAAATCACTTAAGCCCTCTGGATTTCAGGTTCTTCAATTCTAAAGTAAGAAACTCGAAAGAGGTAAGCTGAGATCATGTCAAGACCCACAACCATCCTTTATTCTTAATTTAAAGAAAACATAGAGCAAAATGGAACTTAGTGCATGCCTACATGGGACACGGATGTTGCTAGAAAGGAGATACTAGTCTGCTGGGATGCTACATGCACAATAGTTGAATGGAGAAATATACTAATATACTAAGGAGGTGCATTTCAGAGTTTGGTTTGGTCCCTATTTAATTTGCACACCCTTAATTTTGAATAGATAAGAGGTTGTTACCCATATGTAACTGATAAGGAAACTATTTTAGATGGTTTATGTGATTTCACAAAGTCCTTGTAATCAGCGAATGGCAGGGTTAGGACTGCAATCCAGATCGGCTGAGGAGTCCTATGCCTGCTCCACCAAGGTGCTTCACAGCCTCTCTGCCGTGTAAATGCATTCACAGTTCAGGAGCAGCAGACAGGAGTATGACAGAACCATACCCTTGATTAACTACAGTTGGTTGTAAAACGATTTTAAAACTTAATCCTGTGAAAACTGTAAGTTTGAAGCACTTTTTTTCTTTGTTGTAATTGGTGGGTAAATTAGTCCCTATGGATAAATTATATCTTCCTATTCTTTCATTAAAAGAAAACCCAATTCTTCCTGCCCTCTGCCTTGCTTCATTTCAAGTACTGGATGTTAGCAAAATACACAGACTATAAATTATGTCAACTCATTCCTTTCAGTCAGATAGAGAAACAGTGATTATGAAGATAGCAAAAGTTAATGGGCTAGCTTTATTAAAGCCTTGATTGATGACTGAAATGGGTTGATGGCTCTGTTACCCCAAATCAGAAATTATGCTACATAATAATATATCAATTATTTTGGAAGTTTTCATATGCACATTAATATGATACTGTGGGCATATATTTTATATTCATAGTTGCCACGATCCTGGCAGGAAAAAAAAGGCACATAAATAAAGGGTAATTGAAGAGAGTTCATAAATGGGACTAGTTACTAAGGGTTAAGGGAATGGTGTGGTTCTCTGGAATTAGCTGTGGCTGGGAATGGCTACCATCCCTAAGCTTGGAGGGAAGGGGGGAAAGAAAGCAGTTACTAGAACTCAAAAGACGTGGAACTATGACAAGTCCCCCAACTGGGTTTGTAGACTTTAATAGAAAAACTAGCAGGGAAGCAGCCAGGGAAACACATATCCCAACTTCACTCTCCTCTTGCCTTTCTATCACCTGCTGGAGATTTCCACTGGTTGAACCAACAGGAAACCAGAGGGAAAACGAACTTGTTAATGCGATCTTTCAAAGTTAACTTCCTAAGACACAGAGCAGGGAGGAGGAAGATGGAAGGTAGATGTTGAGGGCCAAGACAAGGACACCCAACACAGGACCACATCTGCCTTTATGTGATTTTTGTCTGACAAATGAAATGATCTTCCACCATAAATTCATTGTCACTACACTAACTTTCTTTTGGGATATATTTAGAAAGCACAGTTAATAAAGTTGACCTTTAAGCTAGCAAACCATAAAATTCACAAGAATAATTCACACAGAAAACACATCTCATTCATCCATACAATATTTTAACAGTTTGATGCATCTTTTGAGTTGTGGGTGTGGGAGAAATAATAAAAAATCATGCTACAAGTAGATCAGATTGAAATGATGTTTGCTCTTATGTTTAGCCTTCAGCTACCACTGTATTTCAAATTTAATCTTGATTCATTTCTATTATTTTAACTGGTTTATTTTTTGAAAAGACTTGTTTATAGAATTTCATCTATTATAATACTTGGTTAAAAAATCCAGTTTAAAAGCTAGATTGTAATTTTAGAAAAACAAAACAAAACAAAACAAAACAAAAAAACACGGATAGAATAAGGCCCAAATTCAAATTGTAATCCAAAAAATTAACAAAGATTTACCTTCCAAAATGCTAAATTTTAGATTCATTTTGAATATTCACTTAGTAAAAAAATAAACAACAAACAAAACTCATTGTATACAGTTTTCCTTTGTAAGGAAATGGTACATTACCCAATTACTCTCCTTTATTGATCTTGCATGATTTCATCTACGCTTCCATGTAAGTTAAAATTAGGTTAGCAATCAAATGACAAAGCTTATGATTTTGACTACCACTTCTTATTGTTTATAATGGCCAATATCATTAAAAGGGAAATTTAAGCTCTATAATTTCAACTACCCTTTAGATTTTCGGAAAAGTTTTGCAAGGGTTAAGTAAATTACTAGCACCAACATCAGAGTACAACTAAATGCATAAGATGTTGGTATGTTCAGGAATAAAGAAAAGAAAACAGACGGTGCTCTTTCCTTTTTAAAATATTCTCTTTCATGATTTATTTCTAAAGACAAGGTCAGGAAAAGACAAATCTAACTGTAGATAACTATGATTATGGAATGATTAAATTTGGTCTTTCTTAAAATAGGTTTTGTAAACTGAGAACTACAAGAGTTGTCTGCTTTACAAACCAACTCAAACCCATTCACTTTATTAGATATCAAAGAGAATATTTTTTGATTCTTGCTTTGAAAATATATAATTTGTTTTATGATATCATATAAATTTCTTATGGTGATATTTCACTTATTCATTCATTCACTCAGTAGTATTTGCAGGACAACAGTAATAATTCAGTCCTTAAAATATGCAATAAAATGGATAAAATATTTGAGGGGACCAAATCTGTTATTAGATACATAAGTACTATAGAGTTAAACACGTGAACATTATAGCAATATCTTATTCACTTGTATTTCCAGGCCCTAGAACAAATCAGACGCTGGGTAACAAACGTCTTTCTCTTTATTTACCTGTTAAGATTTTCTCATAAGTGGGAAGTACATATTCTTGCCTAAAACAATTTATTAGGAAAATAAATGTTCCCTGACCATCCCACACCGCAATCTCACATTTCTCCAATCTTTACCTACCTTCCCCCAAAATGAAACTCACCATTATTAAGCTTGGGGAATTCTAGAAATCTTAAAAAATTATTTTGTAATACTATTATTGTCCTGGAATTTTATAATCTATCAAAACTGCCATGATATTTGTTCCATGAATTAACAGGTTGCTGTGCCAAATGAAAAGCAATTTATTTATCTGCAGGCTTCTCTCATCAATCACTAGACACGTGTCTGGGTAGAGATGTGCAGGATTGATATGTACATTGTCTGATCTATAGAAGAAAGTTTCTTCTAAACTTGAGGTAGATCCAAGTACCTACTTTAAGAAAGATGCCCTTAAGGGAAGCATTATAGGGTTAACTGTTCATCAGAATCATGTTCTTAGAAAGATTTCAAGATTTTTAGTGGAATAGTAAATTTTAAGCTGACAAAATGTTAGAGAACTAGAAAATGTTTGGAGTTTTGCTTTGAATTGACCCAATTTCCAATTCCAAATAAATGTAATTTTCAATTTATCAAAAGAAAGAAATTCCAGAACCATTCTTTTTTTTTGCTAAAATTGCTATTTGTGGCAGAGAGCAAGGCAGGAATCAAAACAGCATTCACCTGGGAGATCACAAGACAGCTTCCTCTCTCTCTTTCCATTTTCTCCCTCTCCTTTCTCTTTCACCATTCCATTTACCTTTCTGCCTTACTTTTCCTCTTTGGCTATTTCACATAGGCCACCAGAAACCTCAAGGAAGAGGAGCAGCATCTACACAGTCTGCGTCAATGTTCAACAGGATGGCAAATTGTATTAATGAAAAAAGATCACATCTTTCATAATTTCCTAGGCAATGATATAATAACTAAGCCCTGCCCAGAGACAGCAGACTCCACTTCTGGTTTGAAGCTCTAAGAGGCACCAGTGCTGAATGACAAGTTAACCCCTTTGCAACCCCACTGTTTTCAACACTTGGAGGACCTCTCTCATTAGTCTTATAAAATAAAGTACGAAATTCCAACGTCAAATCTCATGCTGTTAAATTAACAACATCACACTGCTACATACGACTTAAATATCTCCCATAACTTTATGACTGGAAAAACACTGTTCAGATTTCATTTACCAGTTTAAAAATAGCAAACTCTAATTTGAAACACACACACATCCGTATACCCTCGCTAATATTCTCTCAGCGCTAGGCAATGCTCCTCCTATAAACACAAATAAAATTCCGTATAATCACACTTTTAAGAGTCAGATTTGTGAAAAGATAATGTTTGTTATGAAACAAATCAAGAAAAATATATTCCTTAGAGCCAAAATGACAAGCCACAATCTGATATAACAATGGCTATTTATTTTTGTAAATGTAAAAATCAAAATTATTCCTTGTTTATTTTGACCTGAAGAGCAGCCATAACTTACTATACCACTGCCCAATGAAATTTCTTCTTCTTGGGTGGGTGGGTGCAGAGCAAGTCTAATAGATTTTAAACATCTCAAAATGGTGTAATACCTCTTTTAAAGGGGAAGATTGTTTTCCGACTGTCACTTTGTAGATCCAGAAATTTAACTAAAAAAGAATATTAGAAACTATGCCCACAGACTATTTTAACTCCGTCCACAGAACGCTCAAAATAATATCACTGTGCCCACTAAACAAGGAGGGGTTGCTCTTTATACAAGCACAGAAACACTCATAATACACAAGGCACTCCGATTAAATTTTGACAGAAGTTACATCACTTTTAAACTCACCGCTGGATGTAAGGGTCGGGGCAGTACTGTGGGGTGGCCCACCGTGAAGTTTCAAAATTCATGTCCTTTAACTCTCTTTGATATCAACAAATTGAGAACAATTATATAATATATACACATATACCTGTGTGCATATAGATATAAAGCCAGGAGGAGGAAAGCAATCGGGTCAAATGCTATCAGACATAGAAGTTTAGACACATTTACAAAGAGGCGGAGCATTTCTTGATTTAGCCAATGAGATTCATCAAGTGACTAAAACATCAGAAACAGACATTCTTACCAGCTGGGCATCCTCTGTGAAGTTATTCTTCCACCTCGACTGAGTCTTTAGAGTCCTTGACATATAGTAGCCACACTTGTCGGGAAGTTGGTGGCATCTCTGAACTTCTGATCTCTCTGGTGATTGGAGGTCGGCATGAATGGCATCAGAGTTTAATTTCAGCAGCCCGGACTTTTGTAATAGAACTGAGCTGATGAGTGTCCACACTGCTCCAGCTAATTAACGTTTCCCTCTATCTGGATACTATCTTGATTTGAGGACTTCTGTGACTGATTGCTTCTGGGGCTAAAATGTTTTGCAGAGCTGCTTAGGGAAGTTTTTTGTGTGTTGTTTTGGTTTTTCTTTTCTTTTTTTTTCTCATCTCCACCCCCCTTCATTCTTCCTTTCAGCCAACCGCCTGTTGTGGTCACAATCTCAAATAGCAAAGACAGGGAAATTCCTTGATTATATTTAACCTAGAACTCACTCTTCCTCTTCAACCAAGAGCAAAAAAAAAAAAAAAAAAAAAAAAAAAAAATCTGCCCCAAATTAGAGAAAATTACCCTTATTCAGTTGTTTAGCCTACCTCAAACACATAATATATATAACTTTCTCAAAGTGATATTAAAATGGAAAAGATTTTATTACTTTAGAATATTTTGAAGCTTCAAATTGCCTATTAAAGAAAACATTCTAATTGATTTCTATCTCTATTGGTCTGCATCAGTCTCCCATTTATGTCTTATTATTTTTGCTTTTTGCTTCACTATTAGTACTTAGAGTAAAGCCACAAAATTGTCCATAAATACAAAAATTAATATATTATCAGGAAAAGTCCACATACAGAATATTCTCTTTCCTTTCTGAGTACAGACTGTAAACCTATCCTGGTTTTGTGGATTTGGAAATTGAATGAAATATGATTCAGAAACTAAATTAAAATAGAATCCAACAGAAAAAAAAAGTGCAGTTTGTGTGCCTGAGTGTCACTGCTACGGCATGTTCGGATCCTCCATTTACCCCCTACCCATAAGACACCTGTAAACTGGTGACTTCAGCAGATGTCAAAGTTGTGAAGCAATCCAAAGTCCTTTTCAGAGAAATCTGACATTTCCTTACAAGAAATTCTGGTTCAAAATATGTTCCACAAAAATATTTTATTTGATGCTTCAGCCAGGATGGAAATGAAAAGCTATTTAAAACTTGACATTCTCTTCCCTTACTTAGCCTGAGAGTGTCTAACATCTGTGAATTGTGAAATTCACAAACTTGCCGGCCTGAGTCCCAGCCAAACCAAACAGCTTGTTCTACAAGATTTGAAACTTGAAGAGAAGATCATTTTACTAATTAATTATAAATTAGTTAATTGGAGTGAAAGTGTTTGGCTTTATTTCCCACTATTGGCAAATACATTTGACCTGAATATACAAAATTCCTAAATTGAAAGTATTCAATTCCCTTTAACTGTGGGCAAGTTATTCTATCGTCCAGTGCCTCACTTTGCCCATTGATAATTGATGATCTCTAGTACAGTGTTTCTCCAATTTTAATGTACCCGTGAGTCACCTGGAAATCTTGTTAATGCAGATTCTGGTTCAGTAGGTCTGGGATGGCGCCTGAGTATCTGCATTTCTAATAGGCCCCAGGTGATGACAGTGCTCCTGGTCCTTGGACTACACTGTGTAGCAAGGCCAAGTGCTCTTCCCAGGGCTGATATGTCTAATTCAGTATTTCAAGGAAATATGCAATGACTGTTCTAAATATTTTTAAATTACCAACAGAAGCTATGGACTCCCATTAATTATCAGTTAGCAGACATTGCTAGCTTGTTTTCAATTTTAAAACCTTTATTGTCTAATTTATAAAATAAAAAAAGAAGATCATTTACCATCTATGCTCTGACATCAATAATTACTATTTAAAGAATCTTATATTCACTTAGCTAAGAGGGGCAGATATTAAATGGCAACACATTTCATACAAATAATTATGAAAACATTGGTTCCTATTGCATTATGGAAATAAATGCAGAAAGCTACCTTGACCAAAGGCAAAAGCACACCTTCAACAGCACATAACCATACAACATTCTAGGAAAATAGGTGACAATTACACTATAATTATGATAATTGCCACTTACATTTACATTATATCCTTCTTCCCCCAGGGACTCAACTTACTATACAAGTGCATAAATTATTTCTTTGTAGTGCAAGTTAGATGCTTTTCAATGACCTCTTTTAGGCAGAGAATATAATAGAATAAGGAACACAGAAGACAATGAGTAGATAAGTGTCTTACTGATCATGACCTACCTGTTTCTATGATGCTGCTTGTGAAGACTTTTGATTTCTATGAAAGAAAGAAGGAAGTAAAGGGCTATGGGAAGCACCAGTAATTAGGACCTGGAGCTCTGGACAAAATGTAAGAGAATGGAACATTTTCTCCTTCCCACCTCCTAGCAGCTGAGAATGTGTACTCTGACAAATTCAGATATTGATAATATAAACCCTTCTCACTTATATCAATGTACATTATTTCACAAATGTTCTATATGCACTGTAGTCACCAGGCTACATATTCTTCTGGGAGCTCTCCTGCTTTGAATCAGATTTTCCCTCTACCCAGAGTGTTTTTAAACCCCATCTGCACATATCCATATCCCATAAGTCTTTCAAAGATGAGGAGACCCCCCTTATTCCTTCAGATAGAAGGACCGCCCCTACCTCCAATATCCTGAATCACTGTACCTACAATTGCATAAGCATACCTACCACTTTCTGTGTGTATTCTACCTACTTCTGCAAATGACTCATCACCTGTACTGGACATTGAACAACTTGAGGGCAGATTTGGTATCTGATTCATGTCTGTATCTCCAGGACCAGGCAAATACTATGCTCAGGCACTGTCCAAGAATATCATCTATTAATGAGTAAGTTTTGCAATAGACTAAAAAATGCTTTCTATAAAACACGTGATTTTTTTTAGAATCAGCTTTACTGAGGCATAATTTACATACAATGAAATTCATCAATTCTAAATTGAGTTTAAGGTGATTTTACAACCAAGATATGGAACATTCCCATCACTGCAAAAGGTTCCTCTTACATTTTTGCAGTCAATCCTTGCTCAGTTCTGGTCCTAAGCAATCACCACTCTGTTTTTTATCATTATAGATTAGTTGTGCATTTTCTAGTGCAGAATTATCCAAAGTATCTTCCTGTGATGATGGAAATGTTCTATATGTGCATTGTCCAATACTGTGGCCATTAGCCAAATAAGGGAGGAGATATTTTGTTTTTAATTTAATCAATTGGTTTTAATTTCATCAATTTAAATGGCCACATGTGGCTAGTGGCTACTGTGTCAGACTGCACAGTATTAGAATAACACACAGAGGGACACAGTACCTGCTCTTTTGAGTCTTTTATTCAACATATTGTTTTTGAAATACATCTATGTTGTTACATGTATCAGTAACTTGTTCTTTTTTATGGTTGTTGAACTTATGGATTGCTTCCATTTTTTTTTTTTTTTCTGGGTAGTAAGAACAAACTCTGGTCTCAGTTACTCAATTATGGCCAGAAACAGAAATCCAATAGACTTTGTAGGAGCTCAATAATATTAATACAGCCCAGAACTTGTTCTTGGTCTTATTGAATCCCTTCCAAGACTGCTGCCCCACTAAAGGAAGCAAAACCTATAGTGTAAAGAAATCGACTGAGCTGGGTTTAGTCTAGGCTCAGGACCCAACTGCAAGACTTAAGTAGAGTAGCCTGCTCTCTTCAAGTCTTAGATTCTTGATCTTCAAGAGGAAGGATGTATCAATTAGGATACTTTTGTCAGAAGCAATAGAAACTAAATCTGGTTAACTAAAACCAAAAGTATGACAATATGTAGGGTGATTCACAAACTGGGATAGAAATTCATACAACCAGGTTTTGGAAAGAGCTGGAATGAGGATAGTTGCAGGGATCTAGGTACCAGGAGCCAAGTCACTTCACAGGGTCATAGGCATAAATCAGCCCCGACAGGTTTTTTGAACTTGACTCACTCAGGTTAAGAGTCACATTTCCAGAAGGAAGATACCATGTTTGGTCTGGAGAAACCTGAACGTCTCGATTGATAGCGCCACCAAGACAGAGGGAAGAGTGTTCCCCAAAAGAAAATAGAGGTTCCATTAACTAAGGAAAGGGAAATGGGGACAGAGCAATTGAAAATAACAGAGGCCCCCATAGGAGCTCACAGTGGATAGCTTGTGCATATTCCTTAGAGCTCTGGCTGCTGATGAGAATCTGAATCTCCATGTCAAAGTAATAACCTCAAGCCCTGTCCTCCCCAGGTCCTCCTGACCTGCCCTTCCTTTTACATTGTGGGGACCAGGAATGGGCCTCTATCATAGGAGGGGGAGGAGTAAATTCATTGGTGTCACCCAAATTGAAAACTCAAGAGGTGAATGATTTTTAGTTTTAAAATACTTCTCTGTACATGTATGCCAATTCAACCCCCAAATATCTATTTTATAGATGTGGAAAATAAGGATCTTTTTGTTTGGGGAGTCTTCTAACCCTTCCAATTTTGCACTCTATGGATGTATGATTCTCTGAAGGTTTGACATCTAGGAGGAATAACGCTGGGCCTAGAACTTAAGCGCAATGGATTATGGTCAAATGCTTTTTATATTAATGAAGAAAAATGAATTGCAAGCTTAGCCTACATGCTTCTTGTGAATGGATTTGAACTCCTTCTCCTTGAAGGTCACTGGGATTCATCAAATATGAAAAATCCTGTAATTTAAGCTGATGTCTAGAGTCTACTAAGAAGAAAGAATATGTTTGGGGGGGGCGGGGCGCGGAGGCGGCACCCTGAGGAAAAAGGACACTTCTCTGTTCAGAGGGCATGCAAGGAAACACAGCGGCCCACAGAGGGAGGAGGTTGGCAGTTTCCCCAACAGACAAACCTGATACTCTCCAAGTCACACCCAGTGTCCAAAAGCAACGTGGGTGGGCTTCTTTTCCAGACATCCCTGAGCAGCTGTGTGGGGGCTGCTCCTCACCCCCACCCTCCTTTGCTCAAAGCCCACGTGAATGAGAGATAAATAAGGAAACACAGGAAGTCCTTATTTGGCACTGCCCAGATTATTTTTTCCTGAACTATTTAAGAGCTGCAGAAAAGATGCCCCTTGACTCTATATTTCAGTGTGTATTTCCTAAAAAATGAGGAAATCATTTATATAATCATACCTCAGTAATCAAAATCAGAAAGTTAACATTGATAAAATATTAATATCTATTCTACTGACCTTATTCAGATTTTGCTAATTGTCCCAGTAATGTCATTTATAGCAAGAAAAATCATGGATCATACACTGTATGCAGTGATCATGTTTTTTTTAGTCTCTTTTAATTACGAACAATTCCTTGGTCTTTCTTATGCTTTATAATGCTGGAATTTTTGAAGAGTACAGGCCAATTATTTTCTAGAATGTCCCTGAGTTTTGGTTTGTCTGATGTTTCCTCATAGTTAGATTCAGTTATGAACACTTAGGAGGAACATCACAGAGATAATGCCATGTCTCTCTTAATGTATCCTATCAGGGATTGCTTGTTTTTTAAAATTCATAATAGGTTTTGCCCAGGCCTCCTCTCAAAAGCAGATTTACCGTGAACTTAATGAACTTACATATTTTCATTACTTTTTACATCCCTTAAATTCAGATTAATTTTGTAGGTGCTTTTCTTCAGAATTAACAAAAATGTAAAAATGAAAAAAAAAAGTTTATTGGCATCTCAAAGTGCTCAGTCTGTTGTGATTTTTGTTTCCTTACTAAATTAACATTCACTTTTATACCTATGTTTGTATTCACAATATTGTATTTTTTTAAGAGTCTCCCTAGAAATTTTGGCCTCACAAAACCTGAATCTGCTATGCTTTTTTCTGGCAGAGATTCTCTGTCCCACCAAAGAGAATCTTTCCTCTACATGTGCAGCCATCTCCAGGGCCTCAGCATGTCTGTATATCATTCCTTAGACTTGTCCACAAGGTCCATCTGAATCCTTTGCAAATATCTTTCCTCTATCCTCATTTGCTAGCCAATTCCTGGCTTTTTTCTTGGTACTGCCACAGTCTTACATGTGACTTTGGAGAAGACATAACTATAATTAACTCTCTGTGCAGCAATTTTTTATTGTCTTTTTTTTCCCCAGCCAAATAGAGTATAAGCACCCTTAGGCCAGGGTCTTTGTTTACTATTTTGTCTTCAGGACCTGTGTCTGGCACTTACTAGTTATTTGATTAAATCATTAAAAATTAATTTCTTTTCTTTTGACCTTAGTATGTGCTTCAATCAGAAAATGAATGCATTGTGCTTCTGGAGTCCCCCAATCCCCCTCTCAGCTCTATTTTTCTGTTATATATAATGGAGACCCCTTAAGTCCAGATACTGTGTGCCCACGTGTCTTTTCAACCTTCAGGAAAACTTATAATGGTTCTGCAAAATGACAGTGCTTCAGGAAAGAGGAAAGTGGCTCCCAAAAAGAAAGATGGAGAATTTGTATAGCACTTTGTACCTTTGTTCCCTTCCTGAAACTATAGTGAGTAAAACTTCACTCCATCCATTTTCCTGCTATTTTCCTTCTTTTCTATCAAAAAGATGGACAGCCAGAGAGTCCACAAAAACCCAATCTGAGTAGATCTTAGAGGCCATTGTTTTAGCCCCCAGAGAATCCGTGGTGGAAGAGTGAATCTTAAAAAGTTGGTCATTGTAAAAGTTAATAAAGTAATGAATTTATACAACTTGAACAACTTAACAGAGTTTTTTGAATTTCTGCACAATTTGAGACCAAGCTTTTAAAAAAATATGTATTAGCTAAGAGAGGATAGATTATTATGAGGTAATAAATTGATCCCCAAATCACAAATCTTACCACAATGAAGGTTTATTTCTTTTCATACTAGATTTCCAACACATACGAGGGTGTGCTTTACATAGTTTCTCAGAGATGTTATCTGATGAAGCCTAAACTCTCTGGGCTATCACCTGTAGCCCAAGGAGGGAAAGAAAGTCCTTGAGGTTTGAACACCACCTATTAAAACCTTCGGCTGCCGTTAAGAGTCCACTGGTCAAAACAAGTCACATGGCCTAACTAAATGCAAAGCTGCAAAATGTCAGGGAAAACAGGAATATTCGGTGGGCTGTTAATACCTCTGCCACAAGGTATCATTCTTTTGATTTTCTATGTAGTTAATATATAACTTTGAAGACCCAACATAAATGCCAATTCCTCCATGAAGCTTTTCTCTTATTTATCCAGCAGGAGATAATTTCTCCTTTTCTATTTCTGTAGCAGTTTCTCTGTATGCATTTAAAGAAACATTTTTGAAAGAACGTAGGAGGCACTTGTGCATATCTGTGTGTGTATATGTGCATGTGTGTATATTGCTAACATAGTAAAACATTTGATTAAGGCTGTAGAATAAAAGTTTGTATAAATTATATTAAAGAGCAGCCCAATGCCAATAGTCTACGATTCCAGGACTGTAAACTTCTTGAGGGCTCCATTTACATATGATCCTTATGTTTATCTATCTACATAACACCACTTTGTTCCAAAATGATTTGAGGCAACTTATAGAATAGTTAGAAGATTAAAAAATATGTACATAGGTAAATGAGGAAATCAATAATCAGCATAATCATCAAGGTTAAGAAAAATTAGAGGAAACCAGTGACAATATTTGTTCACAAACATCACATGAAGTTCTATACTTTTGTTAAAGAGTCATTAAATTGTCTGTAAACTTCTAAGCAGTCTGTGCAAGGACCACACATACTTACTATTATTATTATTTTTAACCACAATAATTGCTTAAAGTCTTTTTGTACATAGCACATAGTAGGTACAAAATAACTATCTGTTGAAAGAATAAGGGGAAAATATAGCATATACTGAGTTTTCCAAATTAAGTGGTCTTTAACTTCTATTCTCTGAATCTAATGCATTTATTCTGATGGCTTTTTGCAAATAAATGACAATGGATGGTATTGCGATTATGACTGAATTTCTAGTAGGTTCCCAGTATAATTTTCTCATGGTCATCATTGATTTGATGATTTATTAATAGAGTGAATATGCATATTACTTGGGGGCATTCTCTGTGTGCCTGTGAGTGTTCTGGGGGTTGTAGGTGATAAGTAAATCAATAAGATTCAGTCCCTACACTCAAATCATCCTCAACAGAGCTGAGAATGATTTTCTTTTCCTTTTTGTATCTTAAGATTCATGAAAAAAAAAGGGACCTTGGCATAACTGTACCCCTGAGTACTCGTGATCAATTTGCCTGATGGGTTTGGGGTATCTGGTACCTGATTAATACCGATGAGATAAGAATATGTTGACTAGTATTCACGAAGCATGTGTGTAGGTGGGAAAGAATAGAATGCAACATTCTTATTTACTCTCCTGTGGTTGGTCTGAGCCTAAAAGGGACAGCTGTGGCTGAGCCTCTCCCTCAGACTTGCATTTGCAAATTTGTGCCTTGTCATTTGAGCACTGCTCATCAGAAACTCATAAAAGTCATCACTTTTTGACAAGGAAAGGTGTTTGGTGTGAGGCAAGAAAACAAGACCCCATCTGCAGATCTGTAGATTCGAAAGCCTACGGCACTGATGATTTCTTAAACCACTGGGTGATATTCTGGTATCTGACTTTCTGAGATAGAGTATTTGTCTGTGGAGCACATCCCCCTCCCTACAAAAGGAGCTAGAGCCATTAATAAATGCCTTCTTTTGAAAATTAGCTTGTACTCAAAGTTAAAAAGGAATTTAGAAATCATTTACTTAGAAAAAAAAAACCAGCAAACAGAATGACTTAAAAATAACAAGTCTTTGTATAGTGGTTTCGATCTTACAGAACCCTTTTGAGACATTATTTCACTGGAGTCTCCCAACTGTCATGTGAAGTAGATGGCTAAGAAAAGTGGTGTCATCATTTCCATTTTACGTAGGAGGAAACTAAGACTCAGTTAGAGAGATGACAATCACACAATCACGCAACCATCAGTCACAGTACTGGAACTCAGGTCTTCTTACTCCTAAATCTGAGTTTACCCCCATGATAAAAAAACATTAACTAAATGTCTATGCTATGCCTGGTATTGTGCTGAGCTGTGGGAAAATAAAGATTAATAAAACACAATTCCTCTTCTCCTTCTCTACCTTATTACATCTTCAAATCTTAAATATTACTAAATATTTCATATCCACTACCTTTGAGGAAGAGAGAGTCTGTGACTCTGCATTAGTCATTCAAATATAGTGGTAGAGCCAGGATCTGAACTCAAGTAAACCTAAGTTTCTCCTAAATGATTACCACACGTTTGCCCCGAAAGATTTCAGAATACACAGTGCACGTTTGTATGTCTTGGAGTCCCATGACTGGTCTCTACTACATGTCCCTCAGTGTGTTTGCCCTGATCCTGGTAGCCCATAATGACATCAGCCTCATCGATGCCAGCCCCTAAGGGAAGGCATGTGCTCAAGACTAGCACCCACATTTGGGCCAGGAGTCAAGAATGTTAACTCTGCTTATTTTGAAATCTGGGTTGTACACACTGTTTAAGCATGTGGGGGTGGATGCATGGATAAAATGCTTCTGTGGGATGGAAGAGATTCTCAGGGCATCCTTACAGGGGAATCCTCATGAGATGTCACCTAAGTGGGTCTGTTTACAGTAATATCTATGTGCCAAGTGGTCCAAGGATTAAATTTAAAGTGTTACCTTGAGAGAATAACTTCTGTCCAATAACAGAACTGTCTTTGAGTAGGTGACACTATCTGACGCTATTTTGTCAATCAGCCACTAACGTATTTAAATCATCTGGATTCCTATTTAGTATCTCTTCTATTTCTGAGTAGAATAAATAATATTATGATAATAATTGCAAAAAAAAATACTTCTAAACTAAAAATCATCCTTCTTTTGAAGATCAGGAGATTCTGTATACACATACATGTAGAAAGATTTATGAAGAGAATATATAAGTAGATAGATGATAGATATGATAATGGTATTTATATAAAAATGTATTGATATATTTCATATATATATATATATATATATATATATAAGGGTGTGTGTGTGTGTGTGTGTTCACGAGAGAGAGAGAATATTCATTAGCCAGGTTTCTCCTCTAATTTGTTTCTTTTACTGCTAGGATCTTTTAAATAAGACAAAATTATGAAATTATTACAAAAATAAATAAAAATAAATCCTCTAATGGGAGAAATAAAACAATCTATACAGTCTATTTCCATAATGTGAGGAAATTTGTATGGATACGCTGTCACAGAGGCAAAATAGAAAAAAGGAAATCCTTGAACTCAATAGTAATTATTTCTGTGTGTTGGGGCTATGGAGTAAAGAAAGTACTTTTTTCCTTATACTTTCCTATATTTTTCAAATGTTATATGAGAATATGCACCATATTTATACTCATAAATAGCTCAAAAGAAACAGCATTAAAAATACTTTCCTGGAAAATTTTTAGTTATGGAATAAATTTATATGAAAAAGAGTGTGTCTTAGGTGGTTGTAACCCACAAAGAGCTGTTTAATCGTAAGAGATCATCCATGGAAGATGTGCATAATGAAAGGGTGAAACAATGTCAGTGTGAATGGGATCTAAAAACATGTGTCTTCATTCCCTAACTGTCTTGTGGAGCTGCGGGAAGAATTTATACCAGGGAATGGGAAATCCTATGCTCACCCTAATTTGAAATATGCCCAGAAGTGTTGCATAAGAGCTTGAATGGGAATTCAATATTTTTGTGGGTTGGTTGGTTGAGGGTGGTATTGTGTGACCTAGGGTCACCAGGCCAGTGGGCGGTGTCTCTTCCTGATTCTCCCCGCAGACAACCACGGGCTCAAGCAGAGAAATGACCCTTATAAGACACTTGTGATGTGGAGTGTTGGAACCATGATAATACACAGCTCAGTTCTCCTGTTGCAGGGAGCATAACTGACTGACAGCTACAGCTGCTGCTCCTTGGCTCCACACTGGGTTCCAACAGAGGCCACACTTACTCCAGGCTGCCCCAGCCAATGACCGAACATGGCGGGCTACTAAATCAGGCCAGTCCTGTGAGACACAGGATAATTCCAATAGGCCATTTTGACTCAAGAACATCTCCTAGGCCTGGCCAAACCCTTCTTAAAACAGCTTTTCAGTTTGAGACTTTCCCTACTGAATCTTCCTTCCTTTCCTATGCTCCTTGTTGGACTTGTATTGTCATCTGAAGCACCCCACCCTGTTTCTTCTGCTCCCTCCCTCTTTATCTTTCATGGGTATCTCCTCAGTAAATTATTTCCACATTGGAATCTGCTCCTTGAGGACACATCTAATCCCACATTGGAATCTGCTTCTTGAGGACACAAAGTAATGCAAGTGATATTGAGAGTGGTCTGAGAAAAGTTAGGGTTTGGGACTGGCTCACCCTCTACCTGTCTAGCATATAGGATGTCATCCTGAGTTATATGGAGTATGGATAGATCCTGGCTCAAGGTGGGGCCCGAATTCTGTAGATTTCACCAATGGGGACCTGGTAAAACATCCCATTAGAGGGGAAGACCTTTAAAAATGCAAAAATTCAGGCATTTGGAAGATACACGGGACAGTGACTACAAGAAAAACGGAGTTGTATGGTTGTTACTAGATCATACTGACACACTGGAGAATGATATTGAGGGCCCTTAACAAATAGTTAAAAGCTAAGTATGAGGGCCAGATGTCCTCTTTGGCAGTTTATAAAGAGATAAGGGCCTCTTTGTAAGAACAAACAAAGCTGAGCAGCAGGCTGAGGAATTGGTAGGTAGAGGCACAGAGATCCAGAGATATTTGAAAGTTCAGTCAAGTCTGGTTGGAACAACCAGAGACCCTGAAACATGGGAAAGGGACACTAAGTGAATGTACGTGATGAGTTGACTATGCAAACTGCCCTAAACTTTCAGAGCTTGTAGAGATGGATCCCCATTTACTAGCAAGAGCTGGAAATTCCCTCATACTAGAAGATACTATAGAGGCCTCATCCCCATAAATGACTGGTATCCCTGCTCAGCAGTATCTCCACCTCCTCTCTTGGCTTTAAGGCTCCTAAATATGGTTAAGTCCCAGCATTAACTAGCTGTGATGTGCTGGATATGATAAAGAGGAAATAAATTATATATTAAAGGAGTTACAAGAATTAGCCAGCACAAGCCAGGGGGAATGACCCTGGAATTAGATTTTGAAAGTACTTGATTGAAGGGCTAGAATGTGAGAATATTTAAAAAACAGTTCATTGACTTGGGGGCATGGTCTTACTAAGCAGGATTTAACACCCTGGCAAGGACTCCAAGAAACGGGGCAAACTTGCAGCTAGAGTGGCTCTTAGAAGCCTGGAGAGAGCGATGGCCAATGCTGAGTGAAACAGAATTGCCTGAGTTTCCCTGGCAGATGGCAGAGAAGGAAAAAAAAGGCCAAGGGTAGTGGGTACCCCAGAAAAGTCACATAATATGAGGCCAGATGATCCAGCAGGGGAGTATGTTTGAGAAAGGGTCCAGAGGCCACATATTCACCATGGTCATCAGGACTGTGTTGGTGGGAGGGGCAGCAGAATCACTGAGAAACTCAGTGCTGCTCTTCTCTGCAGCCCAGGGCTGATGGCAGGAGAAGTGGCCACAGAGCTTAGTCCTTTAATGTCCGTGGTGATGATGTCCCTCTGCCCCCAGGCAACAGAGACCCAGTGGTGGTCTTAACAGAAGGTAGGAGGTCGACTTATTAGCAAACTCAGAGGTGCAGCCATGGGCACTTGTCCCACAGAGAGTTGTGAAGATGGTAATTTGAACATGGCATCCCTAGGGAGCAGAATAAATTGGCAGCCAACAAGGGTGCTGCTTAACATCTTTAACCAGAAAAATGCAAGAATGAGGAAGAAGGAGGCTGAGGGCAGTCACATTGAAAACAAAATCAAAATCCTTAGATTAATTTCTTCACCTGAGTCATTTTTTCAGACCCAGAACCCATTGCCTGAAAAAGCAGCCAGGTCCCTAAGAAGAAGGAACCTGAAGCACCATGACAAGAATATACTGTGATGATTCCTTCAGGGTTCCCTAAATGGACCTACAGCCAGGATCAGCTTCATAGGCATACATGGAGCCTTGTATTAAGGCTCTTCACTTGATTTAATGTATGCTGTCACTATCTTGAAATTCTTAAGAATTTTGAACAAGGGATATGAGATTTTCATTTAAACTGGACCTCACAAATTATGTAGCTAGTCCAGACTACAGCTCCTGCCTGTACACTAGGGAAAGAGGTAAGACTCAGACATTTTGAGAATAATTGACACACGGTCTGAGTTGACATTGATGCTAAGTGCAACTGATGGTTCTTGTTGGAGTGGGAACTTACAGGGCCAAGTAATAAATAGAGTTCTGGTTAAAATGCAGCTCACCGTGGTTCCCCTGTGTCTGTAGACTCACCCAGTGATCACTTTTCTAGTCCTCAAGTGTTTACTCGGAATTGATGTATTTGGTGTTGGAGTAGCCCCCACACTGTGGTCTTGACCTGTGCAATAAGTGCTATCAGAATGGGAAAGAAGAACTGAAAATAACTCAAAATGTCCCTTCCTCACTTAAACAAGGTAGTAGATAAAAAGCAATATAATATTCCAGGAGCAATGGTGGAAATTATTGATGTGGGGGAAGGAGGATCCCTATCATATATTGACCAAATTTGCCAACCTGGCCCTAACAGAACTCAGATGGATCCTGGAGGCTGACTGAGTGAAGACTTTTGCAAGCTCAATCAAGCAATAGCCCTAATTTTGCAGATGCTCTTTTGGAGGTGGGGTCATGCCTAGAGCAGATTAAGAAGGCCTCAAGTACATGATATGCAGCATCAGTTTCTTATCCATTCTGAGTAGAAAAAGGGATCAGAAAAGTTCATGTTGATGTAGAACACACAATATTAATTTATGGTTTTGTTTCAAGCTATGTTAAGTTTCCTATCTTCTATCGCATTATACACTGAAGAGATCTGGACTGCCTGGTCAACCCACAGAGTATCACACTGATGCATTATATTGATAGCATCATTGTTAATAGGCAGGACAAACAAGAGATTGTTTGTATGCTAGAGGCATAAGATAAATGCTCTACAGAGGATGGGGAGAAGCCCTCTGAAAATTCAGAGTCCTGACATTTCATTGTAGGTTTTTAGGATCCAGTGGTCAAGGATTTGCCAGCATATGCCCTCCAAAGTAAAAGAAAAATTTCTGCATCTCATATCCTCTACCACAAGTAAGGAAGAAAAGTACCCAGTATTTCTCTTTGGGTTCTAGGGGCAACATGGTATATGCTTAGAAATAGTGCTCTGATCCATATACTTGGTGACAGGGAAGAGTTCAGCCTTGGGTCAGACCAGAGCAGGATGAGTTATATCTAGACTGTTGCATAAGTGGCCCTCCCACTTAGGCCCAGGTGATCTGGCAGACCTCACGATATTAGAAGTATACATGGTGGGAAAAGATAAGGTGTGGAGATTACAATCCAGTGGGAGTACATCCATGCCATCTAAGCAGAGAATTATATGCCTTTAGTAAACAGCTCCTGTTGTGCCACTGGGTCCTGGAAGAAACGGAACACTGGAACATGGGACACCAAGTGGCCATGTGTGGAGAACTGCACATCATGAGCTGAGTTGTTTTGGATCTGCTAAGTAATAAAGTCAACACAACATCAATCCATTGAAATATGAAAATGGTACAGCCAGTGTTGGACCCAAGCAGGGCCAGAGACGGGTCAGCTGCATGAGCAGATAGCCCAGATACCACCCCGACTCCTACCCCCACCAACTGATGCCTACTGCAGTTGTACTAACTGTCCTCCACCAACTTGCAACTAAGACTGGCTGAAGTATGTGGAATAGGCCTGTCAATGCCCTTGATCCAAAAGTGATCAGAAACACACATGTAGCTGAGCAAGTTGAGTTAGTTATTTGTTATAACAGGGATAGACCTACACCATGGGGATCCCTGGGGCACCTCAGTGAGAGGGTTTTAGAAAGGACTTATAGGATTTAGGTTTGCATTAGCTTATTTTGGGGAGGGTTCAAGGAAGTGGAACTCTGTTATATATTTGATGCTGTTAGGAAGGGGGGCTATTCCATGATTGGGTATCCCAATAAATCTTATCTATTACTTGGGAGGAATGACGTGAAGCCAAATCCTATCATCAGGTAAAAAAGCAACAGTCATTCATATTAGCTGGGATAGGGGAATGTTTGGTCATTTTGGGTGTGAGAAATGTTCATTTCCTTTACTGTATTCTTTAGTGATTACAGAGTGGTCTTATTTTTTACTTCATCCATCAAAGTCACATAGAAGCCTTGTCTGATGATGGTGTTCTGTGAAATTGTGTTTGTAGTCAATCAGAGGATAGCAAGGCCTTGCTATAAGTGTCAGGCCAGCTTCTAGCAACACCAAAGCTTAGCTGATAGTGCCATGCCATTTCCTAGCTCTCAGGGACTGCTTTTCTCTTTCTCAGGCCAAATGTGGTTTATGAATGGGTCAGCTCAGTAAGTAGATGCATGCCGTAAATGAACAGAGACTGCCTTATAGCCACATTCAAAGATGATACTAAAAGATACTGGAGAGGTAAAATCTCCCCCAAAGAGTGGAGATGTGAATAGTAGACCTGATCACCCACTTTGTGTGGAAGGAAAATTGGCCCAAGGTAATAAAATGTATAGACAACTGAGCAGGAGTCAATGGCCTGGCCATCTTGTCAAGAACCTGACAGATAAGGACTGGAAGATTGGAGACAAGGAGGGCTAGAATATGGACATATGGGAGTGGGCATGCAGAATGAAGATGTTGTAACACATCTTAACTCCCATTACAACTCAGGAAAGGAGACTAAACATGTAAACAAATAAAATTATGTAAATGTGGCAAGGGCCTTTAAAGGAAGAAAAAAATGGCTGACATGAATAATGGTGGAGGTGGAGGCTGTGGTGAGAAAGCTACTTTAGGTTATGTTGTTAGGACAAAAGGTCTTTCTGAAGAGGTAATATTTAATCTGAGAACTGGAGGGTGAGAAAGAGTGAGTCATGTGAAAAGTGAGAGGAATAGCATGGTTGGCAGAGGGAAGGGCATTTGTATGGACTTGACATGGGGAACAGCTTAGAGTGTTGAAGAAATTGAAAGATGACAATGCGTCTGGACCAGAGAGAGTGAATCTGAGAAGACACAAGAGAAGACTGACAGGCAGGGACCAGATCATACCTGGCCAGGAAAGGAGTTTGGGTTTCATTCTAAGAATAATGGAAATTTTTTGAAATATTTTATATGGGGATGGGACATGATCCAGTTAAAGTTTTATAAAATATTTCTCTGGCCTTTCTGTGGAGAACAGGCTGGAGGTGGGGCAAGAGTGGAACAGGAAGATTAGTTAGGAAGCTGCTGCAGTAACCATGTGGACTAATAACAATGCAAATCAAGACAGGACCTCACCCTACCTTGTGAATGGGCTATACTGTCTATCCTGGAGTGGGAAGTAGCTGTGTAGGTGGCTGACACAGCTGTCCTCTTACAGCTAACATACCAGTGTCTGACATTCTGATCAAATCAGTTCCCAGTATAAGTGGTATGGCATACATATAGTTCAATAGGATCAGTACTGGTTTAATATGAAGACCTTACCCCTTGCACTTAAACATCCACTACTAACATCTTATCTTATGCAAGTCAACTCCTATAGTCAATTTCAGATTAAATGTACTCCACATGAGCCTTTACTCCTAATACCAGACTGAAGTATTAAAAAAAAAAAAAAAAAAAAGTAGAGCCAAAGCAATGTAGGGAATTAAATCTATGTGTGTACATATACCTGAATACATAGGACTTCTTACCAGGACTGAATGCAATAAAAGAGGAAAGAAATAAGTTCTCACCTACCCGTTTTAAGCTAGTGAGGTTTCCTGGGTGCTACTCTTCCCAAAAGAACAGAGTCTTCAAGAACATTTGTTAACTCTGGAAGTAGTCCATCAGATTACTCTTCTACAAAACAGTCAACTGGTATCAAAACCATAGCCACTCCATTGAAAGCATTAAAATCCAACTCTTACTCACTTTCTATCGATGTCATCAACAGATCAAGTATTGCTGTTTTCCAAGAGAAAAATGGAGGAGCACTCACTTAGGTAAACTTGGCTCACAATTTGCTCCTCTGTATATGATATTCACTTGTAATCCATGTATGGAAAGAAGCCTAAAAGGAGTTTTAAAGAGATGATTAAAATGTATATTAGAAGTGATTTCTCATTTCTAGTTTGTATTTTCCATCAAAAAACGTGCACTGAATGGCTATAAATTTAGAAAATATAAGAATGAAATGATACAATCAGGCTGATTGTATTTCAACTGGATAGTAAGAGAAAGAAAGAAAAAATTTTTCTTTATATGCAACTACAATATTTTTTCCCTTGAATCCTGAGATTTAAAAGATTGAAACCGGTTGTACCCATTCATTAAATCCATAATTGATGTCCCCAACTTTTGGGGGAAGGGAGAGACTTGAGCATGTTACTGAGAAATAAGGAGTTAAAGTGAAGTTTTAAAAAATGTACTCTTTTAATTTTAGTATTAAAGTGCTGTGCATGTGGGTTTCTTTGGAAAAAAATGCTAAAATATTCTTAATCATATCCCTAGCTTAATGTTTGGTAACAAACTATGACATTGTTGATTAGAGCACTAGCTTCAAGTTGAAAAAAAATCAGAGGATGAACAACTTCAAGGGCAGTTAAATAAAGAGCTGACGATGTATTTAAACCACATTCTGCCTTAAATTTGTTTGGAAATGAGGTACAAAACGAGCAAGGTCAATAAACAGCCAAAGAATGTAAAATATATGACTTTTTTTTCACATCGTCTGTAAGATTCTGATCTATCATTGTCTAACACCCTGGTTGTTGCTTATCTCCTTGTATTTCTGACTATGAAAGACCTTGTGGCCTCCAGTAACCCTGGTTTACTAAACGTCCAGGAATTCGAGTCCATGAGCTGAAGAATGAATCACTAGAAAGTTCATTTCTATAACTCTGATGACAGATCAACTCGTAGGATGAGGGTTAATGAAGCTCTTAGACTACACTCTTCCCACTGCTATAATTCTTTGCAAACCCTCCTCATTCAGTCTGATGTTATCTTTACAAATGTTTCTCACTAAAATTTTCTCAGGGGTTTTCAAGATTAATATTCTTGTATAAACTTTTATTTTGAAATGATTTTTGATTTGCAGAAAAGTTGCAAAAATAGTACAGAGAGTTCCCATAAACCTTTCACCCATGCTCCCTAACATCTTAAATAACCCTGGTACATTTGTCAAAACTAGAAAATTAACACTAACATTAAGCCACAGATTTTAGATTTCATTGGTTTTTCCAATAATGTCATTTTTCTGTTCCAGACTCGAATTCAGGATATAAAATTATATTTGGTCTGCTCCAGTTTGTGTCAGTTCTTCAGTCTCAATCTTTTTTTTTTTTTGATTTCATGTCCTTGATAACTTTTGGTGAGTATTCTTCAGGTATCAGGCAAAATGTCTCTTAATTTTGATTGGACTGTTGCTTTCCCTTGAATAAGCTGGTGTAATGGGTTTACAAGAAACATATCAAGAAAAGTGATGTGCCCTTCTATTTGCAGCATATCAGAGGGTACATGATAGTAACGTAAATTACTAGCGCTGGTGTTAACCTTGTAACTTTTGAAAACGGGTTTGGGGAATTTAAGCTAACAGTTGTCATGGTGCAGAAAATGGCTTGGAAAATGCACTAGTTGGTAAAGATTCCAATATTCTGAGACAATCTCTCCATAGTGGGTACAATATGTAAAATATTTTTCAAAGAATAGGGAAGACCAAAGATATATTACATGCATATGCCAGCATTTTAGAATGTGATGGAAATATTTTATCTCATAATCTTACTTCATGGATACTGGTGTTCATATTCCTTTTTTCTTTATCCTTCTCCACTTCTGACTGCCCCTATTATAAACTAGGCTTGAGATAATCTTCATTTTTCTCCTATAAACTGCACCAATTGTTATTGGAGATGAGAGTGAGGCTTAATAGATGCTCACTGTCCTTCTAAAGTTGCATTACAATATATCCAGATGGGGATTGATTTCTTCTTACTTATCTTATTTGGGATTAATTGAGTTTCTTTAAACTATCATTCGATATCTATCATCAGTTCTGGAAACTTATCAGCCAATATCATTTAAAATATTGACTATACACCACTCTCCCTTTCTTCTAACTTCTTTTTCTCACTTTTTCCATCTCTTTCTCTCTATGCTCAATTCTGAATCATTCCTTTAAGTTTTTACCATAATTTATTAATTTTCTTATTTGTTGTGTCAATCAGCTCTTAAGCCATCTACTGAGATTTTTTAAAGCGTTATTTTGTTCACTGTATTTAAAAAAAATTCTAGAAAGCTTTACTTTGTACTTTTCAAATTGCCCCAGAATTAATGTCTTCAAATGACACACACTTATTTCCCAATTTCTGTGGGTCAGGAATCCAGGCACAACATACCTGGATCCTATGCTTTAGGGATTCTCACAAGTTTACACTCAAGATGTCAGCTGAGACTTTAGTCATCTCAAGGCTTGACTCACGTGTTTTTTCCCCAGATTCAATTCCTTGCAGGCTACTGGGTTAAGGGCCTCACATTCACTGGTGATTGAAGGCAGGCTGTGCTCAGTTCCTTGCCACATGGGCCTAACATGACAGCTTGCTTCCTCATAGCAAGAAGGTAGAAGGCATGAAGACCAGAGTGCTAACAAAGAGAAATCATAGTTTTTTTCCAATCTAATCATGGAAGTGACATTCCACCACTTTTAACGTGTTCTATTCACTAGAGCAAGTCACTAGGTACAGTCCACACTCAAGGGGAGGGATGATAAAAGAGTGTGAATATTAGGAAGTGAGGACCATTGTGGCCATCTTAGGAATTTACCTGTCACAAACACACACCAAAAAAACAGCTATTTTGTAGATTGTAGCTAATAATTCCAGCATCCGAATTCTCTGTAGGCCTTGTTTTGCTGTGTAGTTTTTACTGGTTTTACTCACAGTGCCTTGTTTCCTTTAGCCTTTTGTTATTTTTGACTGTGAACCGTTCATTTTAATCAGAGTTTGACTGGTGGAAATTTTTTGCCATCTGAACCAAAGGTGAGCTTCTCTGGGGAGGATTTACATTTGCTTCTGCCAGGTGCCCTTGGGAATTGCCAGGCAGTATGCAATTATATTTTTATCTTGAGGTGTTTGGACCAACAAAGTAGTATGAATAGAGGCTGAAAACTTGCTTAAGAATCAGCTTGAGATTCCAAATTATGAGTAACGCTGCTTTCTTCTTCTACTCTGTGTTTAGTTTTATGACATTTGATTTCTCTTAATGTCTCCTGGGGGAGGAATAGGCATGTTTACTTTTGATTCAATATTTTACAATGTGTAGTCTTTGGTACTCCAGTTTTAAAGCAGAAGGATATTCTGATGAGCTCCTTACACTGGATAGATCTTTTGTCTCCTGTCCCTTCTGGCCTTTGTAACTGTGAACACCAAAGTTCAAGTTCTTCCAGGTCAATAAATATCCTCAAGGTGAAAATTGTCTCCAGTGCTGCATCACATCTGTGGTTTCCTACCTTTACTTACTGATTGGTCTAGAGGATTCTTTACTTCCTCTCTAGCTCGTTTATGTATCTAAGAATAAATATTTTTTCCAAGATAGTTGTTTTTGATAGGATGTGATCCAGTTTCTTATTACCAGAAGTGGAAAACTTGAGGTTCTCTAAAGATTCTTCCTTTCATTTAACAAATTTATTAATCAGGTATCAGGTACTAAGTTCTATACTGGATTTTAGAAGACTGGACACTATTTCTTTAAGGAGCCCACAGTTAAGCAATTATGCAAAATTGATATAATTATGTAAATTTTAAATTTTGACACAGTGCAATGTGTATATTTCACAGCTGAGGCAAATATATATTACTATGAGGGCACAGAGGAAGGCACAATTAACTCAGTCACAACATGACTCCATGGTATGATTCTGGCTTTTGCATTTTCAATGACAACTGAGATATTTTTGTATTTTCTTCAAATATCAGTGACCTATATGGAGATCCTAGACAAAAGGATAAAATGTTTATTAACTTTGTGGAACTTATTGTCACATTTAAATGAAGCCACATATTGTCTCGATATGAGCAGTGGCCTGTGGATTAGGAGCCTGAGTTTCCTTCTTGGCTTTAATATTATCTGTAGGCAAGGCAGGCATCGTTTTAAAAGTTTTATCTTTTTATTTTGTTTATTTTTTATCTTCATTCTTAAAAAAATTTTATTTGTGGGAAACTGAGCCCCATGAGGTCACGTTTTTCTCTCTCCACTTTGTATGTGGTTTCAGTAAGAAAAAAGTGATACTGCTAGACGTGCTAGAGCTATCAGAATGTTGTGAGATCCTGAGTAGAAGACAGGAGTCAAAGAAGACAACGTCAGAGCCTGATCATCAGCATAAGTCATTTGAAAGTGGAAGAGGATGTTAGGAGATGGTGTTCAAGGGAAGTCCTGCTTAATTCTTATGGGGCTTAGGAAAATGACTTATTCTCGTTGATTCTCAGGTAAATAAAGCATGTAAAGTTAACTTCTGACCTATACCCCTCAAATTTTAGAGGATCAAGTAAGAAAATTAATGTGAAATTGATTTACTAACTTTAGAGATAGTTTTCTCAGTTTTGTTTCACATTGTTTTTGCCTAGGAAGTAATATAATAAGATAAAGTTGACTTAAATGGCTCATTTCCAAAACTCAATCTACTTTCTTTGCTCTCTCTCAAGCAATTAAATTTTGCCAACTCATAGATAAATCTTGGATCCATGGCAACTCCAGTCTTGCTCTACCATGTTTTCAGTGAACACCTTGTTTTCACCTCCCTAGAAACTATTTTCAGCTATATATCCAAGAAAGAAAATTTGCAGAGACCTAGATTTCCTCTTTATCCATCAGAGTTTGAAAATTTTCCAGCCCTCATTTTAATTTTTACTTTTTACTGAGGAGGCTCTCAGTTTGGCTAGTTGGGTAAGGATTTGGGGGTTGGAGGACGAAGGAAGAGACCCAAAGCAAATTTTTAAAAATTTATCAAATTGTTAGATAAAAATAAGTAGTAGATAGAATGTAGTGAGTGCTCTTTGCCAAATATGTTATATTTATTAGCTCTAATCCTTCCATCCATGTTGCAATCTACGTTTTATTTATTGTTTGTTTATTTATCGGTTGGTTGGTTGGTTTTCCAGATGAAGAAGATGAAACTCAGGGGTATAAAATTACTTGTCAAGGTCACACCACAAGGAGGTGGCAGATCTAACATTCAGACCCAGGACTGTCTGCTTTCAAAGACCATGCTCTTTGCCCAATACTTCCTTTTGATAGATAAAATTATCTTGTCTTTTTTATAATTTTTTTCTTAAATAAAATAGATTTGCTTGTTTCAAGTGCTCTATTAACACATTAGGTCAGTAGCTGACCATTTAATTCAAGATAAATTATCAATAAGGGCTGGGTTGGAAAATAAGCTTTTGGGGCTGATCTCAGAAAGGAGTCGGATTTCTGTTTGCTGTTTTGATTTGGGTTTCTTTTTGTTTTGTGATGCTGATGGGTGAATGAAAAGGAAAACATCTTTCTAAAATGAGGGGCTGAAATCTTGGGTTTTTAAGTGATACGTACATTTCTTTATGGCCGAATAATTCCAGTTTAATAATACTACAGGAAAAATGTATAAATGAAATGCCTAAATCAGTCAGAGGGCAGGAAAAAAAAATGCTGAAACTCTATGACTGTGATTCTTGTGTCCCTTAAGGCAATGACAAACAGAGTAAAATAAAAACCGCCAAAGTAACTACCTGCAGTATGCATAGAGTGTCCAATATTCCTTGTAAAGGAAAAAAAGATACCAGTTTGAACCTCCCTTGACAAACAAAACAAGACAAGCTAAACCCTCAAAGGAAGAAACTTTAGCACCTTTTCATGCTTTTCTCAGAAATAAGTAGATTTAGAAATGGCATGTTTATTACAGAGGAAATCAGTCTTAGAATAAACTCAGGAAATAAAAGAAAAGAAAACATACCTTGAAAGGCCCATATTTATCATGTAGTCCAACTTCTTGACCTTATTGGTGATAAAAGAGAGACATGGAGAGGGACAGTGGAAGGACCAGAATCACACAGAGAGTTAGAAGCCAAGTTGGGACTAGAACCACAGCCATCGGCTTTGATGGCTGGTTTGGAAAGTTAGCACTGGTTTCACTACACAGTGCTGTACCATTGCTCTCATGGAGAAAAAGAGAAATCTACTTTTAGGCATTTTATTGAATCAGTACATATGCCTGTCCCACCATACAACTGCTTGTCAACTTTCTTACAGTCCTAGCAAATGAGGCCTGGGTAAAAGAGACTATTCTTCTGCATATATGAACTTATTTACTCATGTAGCTGAAAGGCTTACAAATGAATTCTTAACCCAGGAGGATATCTATTTGCAGCATACTAGCTCAGTACTATTAAAGTGAAGCATGTACCTCTATTTTAACAATAGAGTGTTCATTATTAAATTGCAGACTCTACGAGCTATATAATTTAATACCTGGCAATCCAGAATTTGTGAACGGAACTTCTAGTATAAAAAGAGAGTGTGTGAAATCAGTGTCATGATGCAACAGCCATTCCCTGCAGCCCAAAGAAAGAAAGAAGAGGCTTAAAAGTTCAGTCAAAGAGAATATTTTCTGGCGCGGATACATCACTGGCTGCACAAGGTGATTTTACTGTGCATTATACTTTAATTATAACTGCGCTGTAGCCATCTGCTCCACTTCATTCCCTAATTATAGATGCAAAAAGCGTTTCACAACTCCCACCCATAAAAAAGATCTGAGGGATTTCATGGCAGGCTTGCTCTGCACTTCTGTCTTAGCCTATGGACTCTCCCTTCAATGGAACATCTGAACAGACCAAGAAAGCATTTGTGATGCACTGATCTCCCCAGAAGGTCTGGAGTGTCTGAGCTTGTTCCATTTATTAATGCTTCTCTTCTATGTTATTACAGGTACTTTGGTCAGTCCTTCCTATGCCACGGTCATATTTAACTTCCTGTTATATACTTACATAATTTTTTCTACCTCCATCCTCCCCAGAAAACATTTTGAAGGTGGGCCCTTTTATTTTATTTTATTTCCAGTGCTATCACTTAAAGCAACTCTTTAAATGCTTCTGAGAACCCCATAAGAAAGGTGTTGTTGTCCTCATTTTGAGCAAGGAGGACAGATTCAGAGAGTTTAAAGGTTTTTCTTTAGAATGACAGAGTTGATCAACAGCAGATTCAGGTTTGAAGTCAAGTCTATAGATATTGATTCCCACTCTCCACAGTCCCTACCATAAAGCATCATTTGAAAGTGGTGTTTATATTCTTATTGGTATAGCAGAGATGTCTTGGAGTCAGTTCATGTTGCCTTACAAGATCAAATTGTGGGCTTCTCTTTCCAACTGCATGTTCTGCGAATTCATGTTGGTAGCTTGAAATTAGCCATTGTGTGCATGTATGAAATCAACAAGTACCACAAATAGGGCTTCTCCAGCTAGTTGTTAATCGTTACCAGAATGCTACCATATATGGAAAATAGATCTTTACATTTCAGAAAAATAACATAGTTAGTAGCACAATGTACTCTTCATCTCTGAACTTGAATAATGTGAGAGCAACACCACTCACAAATGAAGAAAAGAATGAGGGCTCTCTCTCAAATTGGAAAATTCAGAATTTTCACATGTACTCTTTGGTTTTAGAAGTTTTCAGGGTTTCAAAAGTGATCTGGGGAAAAAATTAGATAAATAGACTTCATCAAAATATAACCTTTGTTTATCAAAGGACTTCATCATGAAAGTAAAAAGACAAGCTAAGTAACCCAATAAGGGTTTAATATCCAGAATATATAAAGAAGTCTTACAATTCAGCAACAAAAAGACAACAGGTCAACTAAAAAAATGGACAAAAGACTTGAATGGACATTTCTCCAAAGAAGATATACAAATGGCCAATAAGCACATGAAAAGATGCTAAATATCATTAGCCACTAGGGAAATGCAAATCAATACCATGGTGAGATACCATTTCACATTGACTAAAATGGCTACTATTAAAACAAAATAGAAAATAATTGTTGGAGAGGATGTGGAGAAATAGGAACACTTGTTTATTGTAGATGGAAATGTAAAATGGTGCACCTGCTATAGAAAACAGTTTGGAAGTTCCTCAGAAAGTTAAACATAGAATTACCATAGGACCTGGCAATTCCACTTCTAGGTATATATCCAGAAGAATTGAAAGCAGGGACTCAAAAAGATATTTCACACCAATGTTCACAGTGACATTATTCACAATTGCTAATAAAAGGAAGCAACTCAAGTAACCATCAACAGATGAACGGATAAACAAAATGTGGGCATATAGACACAATGGAATATTATCAGCCATAAAAAGGAATGATGCTCTGACACATGTGACAACATGGATGAACCTAGAAGACATCATGTTTGGTGAAATAAGACAGGCACAAAAGGACAAATATTATATGATCTCACTGATATATAGTTGAAATAAGCAGATTCATAGAGTCAGACACTAGAATACACCCCAGGGGCTGGGTTATAAGTAGGAAATGGAAAACTAATGCTTAATTGGTACACAGTTTCTGTTTAGGGTGATGGAAAAGTTTAGTAATAGATGGTGGTGATGGTAGCACAGCATTGTGAATATAATTAACAGCACTGAATCAAATAATTGAATGTGACTAAAAAGGGGAAATTTTAAGTTTTATGTATGCTACTAAAATAAAATTTTTAAAAATCCTGTAGGACTGTACAATACAAACAGGGAATCCTAATGTAAACTATGTTCTATATTTAATAGTACAATTATAATAATATTCTTTCTTAAATTGTAACATAGCTAATACACTAGTGCAAAGTGTTAATAATAGGACAGTATATAGGAAATTTGTATTTTCTGCATGAGTTTTCTGTAAAACTACAATGTCTCTATTAAAAATATAAATATAAAGTGATCTGGAAATTAGGAGCTCAGGTATCCAGGGAGGCTCAAGCTAATGCACAACAGTCCAAAAGTAGGAGGATTCAGGAGGACACGTGGGTTTTGGCATCCAAGTTCATTCCAAACAGACACTGGCGTAGGAGGGAATACATTTGTTGAACCTCAGTTTGGGCATATCTGAAGAAGAGTAAATGACTACATGTATCCTTTCCAAGGGTGCTAAAAGGGAAACAATTTGGAAATTCTAACTTCCCCTCTACCCTACAAAATCTTGGGCTTCCAAAAAAATGCGAAATCATTAAAAATATCCCATCAAATCTAAAATGAAGAAGTGTTTAAAACTTCTATGGGTCTAAAAATAAGCCTTGAGATGCTAGGCAGAAAATGAAGTGTAAGCATTTTACCAAAATCAAATCACAAGGTATTAGAAGCACAATACTAAAATTCAGCACATGTTATGCTGATTAGAGATTCAATTAGTTTCTCTATATAGCAAAGACAGCTGCATCAGATGGTATGTATGCTTCCTAATGGACATTTGAATTTATTTATGTGCTGATCTCAAAAATTTATTTGTGTTGACCTGAAAAGTATTTAGTCAAACCTGATAGGGAGATTAAGTATTATATGTAATTGCATATTTTGCAGATGTCTTTTTGCAGCTCTTGTTGGATCTACCTATAGCAAGTTCCTAAAAGGCAAGTTGATTCAGTTAATAGAGTAACCCCAGGTCTAGCATTAAGTAGAATATGGACTTTAGAAAGCACCTAAAGCAGTAAGGAGCAGTATAAGGTAGTAATTAAGAGGAGGATTTAGGAGCAAGATCGCCTAAAGACTTTCACCTCTGCTACTTACTAGCTGTCAGATCTTGGTCAAATGACTTAAACCTTCTGTGCCTTGGCTTTCTCTTATGCTAAATAGGTACAATAATAGAACTGCCTTCCTCTTAGGATTATTGTAATGATTAAAGAATTATACATGTAAAGTGCTTAGAATAGCATCTAACATGTGATAAATGTTGACTAAAGTTGACCTTTATCCAGTCAACCTTCTCATTTTACAAGATAAAAAACTAAACCCAGAAAAGTTGCATGTATTATCAAAGTTGCATGGCAAATTATAGATAGAATTGGGATTAGAACCCATGATCCCTGTTTTAGTTTGCTAATGCTGCCTTTTCACAAAACACCAGAAATGGATTGGCTTTTATAAAGGGGGTTTGTTTACAAAGTTACAGTCTTAAGACCATAAAGTGTCCAAGGTAAGGCATCAACAATCAGGTACCTTCACTGGAGGTTGGCCAATGGTGTCCAGAAACCCTCTGTTAGCTGGGAAGGCATGTGGCTGGCGTCTGCTCCAAAGTTCTGGTTTCAAAATGGTTTTCTCCCAGGATGTTACTCTCTAGGCTGCAGTTCCTCAAAAATGTCACTCTTAGTTGCTGTTGGGGAGTTTTTCCTCTCTTAACTTCTCTGGAGCAAAAGTCTGGTTTCAAAGGCCATCTTCAAACTGTCTCTCATCTGCAGCTACTCTCTCAGCTTCTGTGTGTTCTTCAAACTGTCTCTCTTGGCTGTAGCAAGCTTGCTCCTTCTGCCTGAGCTTATATAGTGCTCCAGTAAACTAATCAAGGCCCATGCTGAATGGGTGGGGCCTCACCTCCATGGAAACTATCCAGAGTTTTCACCCACAGTTGGGTGGGGAACATTTCCATGGGAACAACCTAATCCTAACATTCCAACTTAATCCCCACTACTATGTCTGTCCCCACAAGATTGCATGAAAGAACATGGCTTTTTCTGGGGGACATAATATATACAAACTGGTACAACCCCTTTCCCATTATTCCACCCCATTTCCCAACAGAGCTGAATAGGTTAATTGTACTTATTCACTTCAAGTAGTATCAAACCCTTCTGGGGCTGGGGTACTATGTCAGTTACTTCCTTCAATACAAAAGTAAATGACAGATTTAATTCTCAAACAAGATCTTCTACTCCAAACGAAGTGTTCTCACCTCTTCAGTGAGCTAATCCTCAATTAATGTGATTTTATAATGGTGTCTTAAACATTTCTTCATGAAATTGGAAAATTCATCCCTATAACTACAATAGCAGCAGTACAAACAACAACAGAAAGGACACCCCCCAACCCAAGCTTAGGGAGATGAATGATGTGAAAATGTTTGAATAATTGTTGAGGAAAGTAAATAAATTAGAAACACGAAGAAGAGCAAATATCAAATGAAGTGTGAAGTTGGGTTGAAAACAAAAAATTTTTAAATCCTGTATATTACCCAAGCAATGACAAAGCCTAACATGGGGAACTTGTTCTGTGTTCTTGGAGACAGGAAATTGTCCTGAAAGAAATATGCAATGTGAATGAGTACCACAGAACTTATTAATAGTTCGTCTTTGGTAAACGTCATCTGCAACCCTGAAAACAGATCCTAAGGAAGAAACCTCCAGGTCACCTTGAACATTGCTGTCACTACTGCTCTTGCTGCTGCTGCTGCTGCTGCTACTGCTATTACTCTTTTGGACTCCTATCATTATTTACTTTGGGTTTTCTCCCATTCTTGGAAGAAAGAGTATTAATTCATTATTTTCTCAGACTACCAAGGTTCAAAATGAGGATGGTGATGGGAAAGAACAGAGAGGACCGCTGAGAAATTGGGCTGTGGTTAGAAGTCCAATGCCCTGGTGAACTATGGAAGTTGATGGGTCCAGAGAGTTCATAGAGCCTGGAATCTGAGGCCAACAATAAACTTTCTAGGCCCAGTTGGATACAAGTGTGAGGGTGAGTCAGTGCAGTGGCTGGTAACAGCAGGACACTGGTCAAAAGTTAAAGAAACATGTAGACATGTTTTAAGAACAAGGACTGGGAAAACAGAAAAAGAACAAAAAGATAATCTTATGCAATATTGAAGTAAAGGTGGATGGAGGGAGATTGTAATCTGTGGAGGTTAATGTAAAGTTGAAACAAGCTCCAAAATTGAAGACTGGACAGTTGAAAGAAAGTCTGAACGTTCAAGGAACCCCAAGGTCTGCTTGGGTGGGCATTAGCCAGACCTGTACGCACTCTGAAGTTTCTTCTTTACCGTGGTTGGGGCGATGATAGCTTGTACAAAGTCTTATCAATTATTTTTCAAAACCTTGGAAAATTTCTCTCAGATCTGCCTTCTACCTGATGACCTCCAAAAGCTGACTGTCCGGGGCCTCCAAATTCCATCCCACAGATGCAAGAAGGTCTGAGATTCTGATTTCTGCCACTGCTTAGGTTGTTCAGGTGGATGCCTTATCCCTAAATGTGGTCTTTCAGGTTCCCTTTGACTCAAACCTCAGACCTCAGACCATAGGCCAGTTCATACCAACACCCTCCACAGGCTCTGGCACTCTAGGTCCAGCCTTCTGGTTCACACTAGACAAGATTCAGCTGGACATGGTGGTTTATTAGTTTTTCTGGAGCTGTTTATCAGCTAGGCTCACATTCTGATCTCAGAGGAGCTGTATAAGTCTTCATAGTGTTGAAAGAATATTGTGTACTATGAGCCTCCATGATTCCCTTTTTGTTGCTTTGATCCTTTTCTTTGACTCTATTCTGCTTGAGGTTCATAAAGCTTCTTGCATACATGGTTTCATATCTTTCACCACTTTTGGAAGATGTTTAGTCAGAATTTCTTCAAATATCAATTATTTTTCATTCTCTTCTCTCCATCTGTATTCCAATTATAAGAATGTTATATATATATATATTTTAACTGGGTTTTATAGGCCTCAGACTCTTTTCTTTGTTTTTCATCTTTTTCCTTTAATTGCTTCAATTTGGACATTTTCTACTGACCTGCCATTTAGTTCATTAATTCTTCTGTTGTTTTGTTTCCAATGTGGTAAAAAACCTTAAGCCTCTGGTGCAGTTGTTTGCCTATTCCTCTATTTTATTAAATATTAATCTTGGTTATCTTTAAGTCCCTGTCTGATAACTACATTATCTGAATAACCTATAGGTCTGTTTCAATTATCTGCTTCTTTCAAATGTTTTGGCCATTTGATTCTGTTTTTACCATGTTTTATAATTATATATTTGATGGAAATAATTTGGATGAAATATTTTAGAAGATATGAATAATAATATTTTCTTCCAAAGAGGGTTAGGATTTCTTCTAACAGGCAGGTAGAACAAATCACCTTGTTGCTGTCAAGGATTAGTTAGGGGCTGTGTTAGGTCATGTCTATTTAAGCTTTGCCCATACTCTGAAGGTTGCCCTTACTCTTCGTCATGGTCCTTTCTCCTAGGGAATGGCCATTCTGGGGCCTCAAGTGAAAGCTCCAGGCATTTATCAAGGCCTCTCCACCTTTGGTGGTACTTAAAGTCCAACCTCTATGTGCCCAACACTTCAGGTTTATTTAAATCTCTGCTCATGTCTTCAGACTTGAAGCTACTGTTTTTTACTGAATTTCTTTATCTGGATTTCTACCCCTGCACATGTCCAGCTTTGAAGTTACACAATATTTCCAAGGAAACATTTATACAGATTTTGGAGTTCGCTTACGTGGTTTCCACCTCTCTGAGATTTTGCACCTCAAGTCCTACCTACTTTGGCAGCCTGAAGCGGAAACCTCTGACTCCTCTACCTAGTAAGACTGCTGCTTTCAGCTTGAGGTTTTCACCCCTCACCCCCAACTAACCTACAGTGCAATGTGGAAAAATATTCCAGGGAAAATGCCAAGCACCTTTATAATCAAGTCAGCAACAGTTATGCTTTTTTTACTTTCAGGGTTGATAGCCCTCAAATTAATAGCCCAAATTTTTTGCTATTAAAGGCCTTCAAATACTTTTTTTATGTACATATTTTAACAGTTATGTCTTCAACAAGAAGATTCATCAGATACAAACTATTCTGTTGTGACTGAAATCCAAATTTGATTAGAAAAATTTAAGATGTATGTGCCAGTTTGAATGTATTGTGTCCCCCAAAATGCCATTATCTTTGAGGCAATCTTGTGTGGGCAGACTTATTGGTGTTGATTAGATTGTAATTCTTTGAGTTTTTCCATGGAGAGGCGACCACCCAACTGTAGGTGATAACTCTGGATGACTTCCAGAAGGTGTGGCCCTGCCCATTCAGCATAGGCCTTGATTAGTTTACTAGAGCACGATGTAAGCTCAGACAGAAGGAGCGAGCTTGCTACAGCCAAGAAGGACACTTTGAAGAATGCACAGGAGCTGGGAGAGGAGCTACAGATGACAGACAGTTTGAAGATAGCCGTTGAAACCAGACTTTTGCTCTGGAAAGTTAAGAGAGGAAAAATGCCCCAAAAGCAACTAAAAGTGACATTTTTGAGGAACTGCAGCCTAGAGATGAGTGTCCTGGGAGAAAACCATTTTGAAACCAGAGTTCTGGAGCAAGCAGACACCAGCCATGTGCCTTCTGAGCTAACAGAGGTTTTCTGGACACTAATGGCCATCCTCCAGTGAAGGTACCCAATTGTTGATGCCTTACCTTGGACACTTTATGGCCTTCAGACTGTAACTTTGTAACCAGATAGACCTCCTTTGTAAAAGCCAATCCATTTCTGGTGTTTTACAAAAGGGCAGCATTAGCAAACCAGAACAATGTATATAACTATTTTATAATCCATATAAAATGTAATTTATTTTTTATTTTAATTGATTAGATTTTGAGGCAGCCTAGAAAAGGCCATTTGTGAAACTGGTTTACTAAATAGAAATACAAATTTCAGTATCAAGTAAAAGTGAAGTAAGCAAACATATAAACCTTAAGAGTAGTTATAGTTTTGTGAATGAGTCTCATACTTGGATCTGAGACTTCAGGCAGCCTAGGTAATGAAAGAAACATGATCCAAAATGGAAATCTTATTATCAGAAAGGAGGGATTGTATATGCCCAGTACACTGAAAAGATAACTTTTTACACAATATAAAATTTCAAATGAAAATATTTTATTTGAGACTTTTCATTAAAGTTTTACCTCAAATACTGAAGCCTTTTTTGCAATTTACTTTAAAAGCCAAGGCGATATCATTTCATGGTAACCGTCTAAAAATATATGCATTTGGCATTGATATCAGATGACAATGGCCAAACATTCACCAAAACCTAAAGGATAACATATGCTACTGCTATCATTTTCTTTTGCTATAGTTTCCTTCTTATTTCTTTAGAAATATCAATAAAATGCAAATGATGGATAAAAATCCATGTTTTACTTATGCATTACTATTTTAACAATATTCTCTAAAAGAGGCATTGATGAAATTTCACCCATTGTATGGCGTATTTCTGAACACTAGTTTGATAAACTCAGAAACCAGTATGTAGGTAGACTGGCATCAATATGTTGCTAACAGTAAGATTATATAGAAGAGGCCTGCTTAAATTGGTTACATGCCCTTGGAGACAATCCTACCTGTTAGAGGATACAGCTGAGTTTTTAACTCAAATATGGTTGTGTTTGTTGAATGGATGGATGGATGGATGGATGGATGGATAGATAGATAGATAGATAGATAAATGAAAAAGCAAATGGATTTTGGCCACAGAATTTAGGACAATGCTCGCTTCACAGACGGAGTCAAATAACCCCAGCCATGGGATTTGAACAGTTTGGCGGGTGATGAACCCAGCATCTCAGTACTCTATTTTCCAGTTTCATCAGCATCTTTTAAAGACATCTGTAACATTACAGTGATACCTCAATTAACAAAGCCTTCGGAAACAAAGCTTCTTTATAACTGAGTTGGCAACATTGACGGTAACTCATAAACATGCAAAGCATGTTACTCTGTGACATTCAGCTCAGAGACTGATGTTCCGAATAAGGTGCATGTGTGCACATAGCAAAATATTGTGCACAGCCATTGTGGGTGCACACAATGAACAGGACTGATCCCAGTAATCTTGCGGTATTGTTTAGCTTGTCCTTTTTCCCCTAGCATTTTTTTTTAATGTCCTTTCCTCATTTAATGGCAACCTCTTCTCCCATTAAAGTGCCTGATGTCCTTCTGTTCTTTAGCTACTTATCCTCAGCCTATCAAAATAAAAACAATGAATAGATTTTCATATTTGTGTGTTGCTTGACTGATTTCAGATACTTCTCACATTTATGCAGTAAGTGGTGAATATACTAAAACCACACCTGCCAAAAGTGCCAGTTAAGGATTACAAGTGTTCTGGAAAGAGCACCTGAGAAAGCGCTGTATGATCTAAATCCTGAAGACTCCCTTGCTGACTCACCACTTTTACCAAATGAGAGGGTTAATGACCTCTAAGTTTCATTGCAGATAGTACTTTCTAGGATTAAAAATCCATAGAAAACCTATGGAGAGAAATTACTGTCTTTCTTCCAACTTTGAGATTTGAGAGAATTGAAAATATGAATTCTGGCTGATGCTGTTTTATGGCTCTGGGTCACAAAAGAAAACAGATTTCTTTGATAGTATTTCTCTTGAAATATAAAAGAAATTCTGTCTGGGATACTTTGTAATCCTTTAGAAACAATGACAGAGAACTACCAATCTAAGTGGCAGACACTATCACTATATTTCCAGAACACGGGCAGAAGTTTCGAGAGCCAGGATATGATTCCCCATGCTTACTTTTCCTTGCCTCTGCTATCATGAAAGTGTGTTTTGAGCAGTGATCTCCATCATCCTGTGTCCCTAAGTCTTTGTGATGAGCAGAGTTCTCTTGTTCACTCACTTTGAACACATACTGAATAAAAAGGAAATTTGTAATAGTAGGCTACTACTAAAAACCAAATGAACAAACAACTGAACAAACCTGAAGTGTTGCTAATTGTCAAATCCAATTCCTCTCACTCTGGTTCTCCTGCCCCATCCACCTGCCCAAGGTGGTTGGGAAGGTGGAAGGAGGAATTCAAAGTACATAGTTTGGTGCACTGCTGGTAAGGCAACACTGGGCATTTTGCCTATAACTATTTGGAAAGAATATACTAGTGGCTGTCCCTGGGCCTAGAATTTTTCTACCACGAAGGTGCAGAGCTTAAATGCTGGAGAAATACATCTTCATTGATGCTAAAAGATATTATTATTCTCTCTTCTTCTTTCAGATATTCTGCCCTTAAAGAGCTGTCCTGGATACTCAGATTGATGAGAACCTTTTAAGAAATTCTGTGAAATATTTCCTCTAGTGCAGAATCTTCAGCATCCTTGCCAAGTGAAATCTAGCTTTTGTTTGAATATTCTCAGTGATAGGAAACTCACCTCCTCCCAAGGCAGCCAGCCAGCTCCATTTACAAACAGCATTGCCTCTATTAATAGAGTTCTTCTCTCTATGTTTAAGTGAAATATGTTCACTGAAATTTCTATCCAATAAAAGTTTTAATTTTATACCTTGGGGGCACATTTTAATCCTTTTCACCCTGATAGCTCTTAAAATATTTGAAGACAGGTAGCACAGCCCTGAAGCAAAGTTCCTTGAATTCCTCCCCAAAAGAAGGAACTTGAATCACAGAACAGATTTAGAGAGGAGATGATAATTATGAGGATGTGATGTGATTTCCAGGTGGTCACAATATTATTATTATTAGTGTAGATGGAGTGAAATTAGGAAAGAAGTGAAACTTTCAAGTCCTCATATCTTAAATGAATTGATGAATTGGTATGATTCATCAAAAACAGTAAGAACAAAAAAGCATTTGTCAAGAACTCTATTTTAGCAGGAAGAAATCTCAATTTTACATTCCCCTTTTTACTCCCATCCCTTCTGACACCATTTGTTGCTAGTGATCTAAAATGAAAGACTTTGCTGCAAGGTTACTGATGACTAAAAAGAAGGGGGAGTAAACTACTAAAATTATTAAAGATAAAGCTCAGAGAGAATAGCTAATTTATAGAAGGTTCTCTTTGCAGGGCTCTGAGAAGCCTTTCTCAGGTAGAAAAATGAGCCATACCTAACACTACAAATCTTAAAAGGGACAAATATGTTACTCACATTTGGATCATAAATAGTAATCCAAAAGCACAAAATGAGGATGATTTGATTTTTAGAAGCACATCTGAAATATGTGGAGCCATTTTTACCATAGTGATGTGATTACTAAGGAAATACTGCATATATAGGCTACATTCATGGAAGCGTGTTCCCAAATAGAGGAAATATACTGTGTTGTGGTCGGACTATAACCAAGGGTAGATTTCTAGCTGCCGTGGTTTTCAAGAAAATCCAACATCTTGGAGAACTTGAGGATGAATAGGGTTAGGATGCTGATATGACAAAAGCATACAATAAGAAAGAGGTTTGAAGGCTTTTAAGGATAGTCAGCTTGGTAAGATGTCATGGAAAAACATGAGGTCTTCTGGGAAGAGGAATTAGAATGAATACCAGGGGGAACAAGTCACATGAAGGCAAAATTTTACTTAACAAAAGGGAGTACTTTAACAACAGTGGGAAATATCTCACAATATAACAGAACATTTCAGATAGTAGAAAAATTGAGGCAAGTCCATTGCTGGGGATATTGCAGCTTTTGTTCAAATATTCTCTCTGATAGGAAAGTCACCACCTGGTATCTGATGAACATTCCAGCTTGGTATGTCCATAAAACATAAAAAGTGACCTGAGGTTCAATATGGTACCTTGAGATTTGTATTTGCTGGAGTCTTAAAATAAGACTCATCTAAGTAGGAGAAAGAGTCTTAGAACTACAGGTCTGAGTTCTAGTTAGTGCTTTCCACTAAAACGTTTTGTGACCTTAAGCAAATTACTTTCCCTGTCTGTGCTCATTTTTCTGCTACAAAAGGCAGAAATTTGTACTTACAGCAGCAGTTTTCAAACTTAATATATTACTGGAAATGTATAAATAATCAAAAATTGTATTTAATAAGATGTTATTTAGTGAAATTAATTAAATTTTAATTAAACACATTAAAATAATACCATTTTAATTAAAAGTTGAGCTTAAAAAAACATGCTTGAATTGAATTGGGGTTTGGGACTTCCCTTCTCAACTCTCTTTTCCCCAAGATGTCTCAAGACAGCCCATGAGAGGGCCTCTCACAGTTCCTAGGGTTGTCCAAGGAGCATGGGCTGTGGGCCATCGCCCCACTGATCTCTGGGAGGCTGGGATTTGTTGTTCTAAGTATGTTCCAGCATCTATTTCATAGAATGAAGAAAAGGATTCAGGGCTTCAAAAACCGTCAGGAAAAGTTACTTCAGGAATTGAGAGATTTAGCACACGTTCAGATACAATCCCCTGAACATACACTGCTTCTTAGTATTTCTGAGCCCTTCTTTATTTTTATTCCCAGGTCTGGAATATCCTCCAACTTCTTTGCACTGGCCTGAATCCTATATGCACTTCAAAATCCAGCTCACATTTCCTCCAGAAAGACTTCCTAAACCAGTCCCCTACTTCATAACTTCTTTGAAATCTCTTAGATTTCAGCTCAAAGGATCCGAGAATGGCTACAGACAGCAATGCATAGTGTGAAGAGCTTGGGTTTAGGAGTCACAGGTCACCACTTGCTAATTTTGGGGACCCTGGATAACTACCTTAACTTTTTTGAACTGCAAACTCATTTGTAAAATGGGAAGGAGAATGCCTACTCAAAAGGACTTTTGAAAAGAGTCAACAAGAAAATGCATGAAAACATCTGGCACAAAGGAAAAGCCTCATAAGTAATCAATCCCATCCATCCTTTTATTTGCCTCTAAGTAAAGGAAATTTAAACATTTCTAGGGGACGAACTTTTTGCTCTTTGTACTTGAGTATTGCTACTGCCTGCCTTCCTCAACTCAATTGACATTCAATATTTATCAACACACAGTAAATAAAAAGAAATAGGCTAAGTAAGCTTAGTAACGCTTTATAGAATGTATATTTACATATCTGATCTAATTTGATCCTCACAAAACACCCTGTGGTAGACATTATTCTTTTGTATTTATAGCTGAGAAAACAGGCCTGAGGATTAAGTGACTCACCCAAAGTACCTCACTGCTTGGAGAGGAATCGAGACTCAAAATTATGCCTTTCTTATTCCATAACTCACGACTCTCCCACTCTGTCTTGCTGCATTTTTTTTTTTTCTTTATTAGAGAAGTTTTGGGTTTACAGAAAAAGCAGGCATAAAGTACAAGATTTCCATATACCACCTTATTATTAACACCTTGCATTGGTGTGGAATATTGTTATAATTGAAGCTTGCACATTTTTATAGTTGTACTATTAACTGTAGTCCATGTTTTAACTTAGTGTAGAGTAGTTCCATGGATTTTTTTTAACATTTTTATTCTGTTACCATATATACAATCTACAATGTCCCCTTTTCATCATATTCAGATATATATTTCAGTGCTGTTAATTATATTCACAATGTTGAGCTACCCTCACCACCATCCATTACCAAAACATTTCCATCATTAAGTGCTCAAGAAAAGGAGCTAATATCTCACTCAAGAATCAGAGAGGGCAGAGAGCACCTAGGATTGCTTCAGGAAACAGCCTCATCTGGCCTTACAGGAAACAGCTTCTCTGCCTTGACTCATCTGTGAGAATCCTTCCTGGTAGAGCTGCTCTGGAACATCAAGAGTTATAGCCTTATCCTGTGGGAATAACCACGTTCCTCCCTCATTCTCAAAGCCTTTTCTGAGGTGTTAAACTTTTCTCAGGGGGAGTTCTTTATTTTCTCTAGCCTTGCCCTTTCTTGTCTCCAGATCACCCTACAGCTCACTCAGGATCCCCCATCTCCTGGCTGTTGCTATTGCCCTCAGGCCTTTTGAGGAAGAGTTGTGCTTCCTCACAGGGCTGTCCCTGAAGTTCATTAAGGGCTGTTTCACCAGGCACAGCAGATATCATGGCACGTAAGCCCTTGGCTGAGACCTGCAGATTCAGGCAGATCATTGAAATAAACCCTGGCAATTCAGCAACCTTAAATTTGGGAGGTCTGAGTATAGGAAAATCCATAAAACTTTATGCAACAGCTGCTGACAGATTTTACCTCCCTCCCTTCACCACACACCCAGCTGCCCACATCTCTCCCTAAAGTCCAGAAGAATCATGCACATGCTCCTGAAGGGAGAACCTGGCACTGGCTCTTTGTTCCCCAGGGCATGGCTTGGGATTATACATAATTGACAACTCACTACTATGAGTGCATTGCATGAAAGCAACCATTTCAGAAGAAGGCTGGTTTCTTCACTTTATCTTAATTCATTACAGAAGAACAGACTGCTGGCTCCACTCTGACCCTGAAAGGAGCACACTGACCTTCCTCTTTCCATAGAAGACAGAAAATATGCCTAGAAACTTTGAACAACAGGTCACCATTAGTTTCTTCCTTGACTTGCCTTAGTCAGAAAAATGGATGTGTTGAGGCAGTTGCACAGGTTTTGCAATAGCCACCTTCTCCACTCAAAAAGTTCAAAATACTGCCCAGTAATGAGGGCATTTCAAAGAGCATGGCAGAGCAGAAGCATCAGCCATGATTCTTACTGCTGTCCATCATCTCCACCAAACTTACAAAGAAGGAAAAAATCACAGGGAATGTTGAGGAGAAGGGTCATTGCTCTCTAATGAAGAAGGTTTGGAGACATTTTTGCCTGTGTGCTCTGATGCAATGTAGAAACTAGGATATAGTACTTGGGTACCTACTGTGTGCCAGTTATCATGCAAGGAGTTTACACATTTACCTCATTTCATCCTTACAACCACATGGGGAAATAGGTTTGATCATGTTGATTTTCACAAGAGAAATTGAGGCTCAGAAGGTGAGGAAGTCAGTGAGTGGAAAAGCCTGGATGCAAATTCTGTTTCAACTGATTATAGAGATTGTTTGACTCTTCCATGAATAAGTCATTGTTGCATCCTAGACCTCTAGTCCTTGCTAATCTATTTTATGCCAGGTCCCTCAAAAGTCATATTAGAGAGCTTGTACTAAGTTTGTTTTGAGCACCATCAGCATACGCAGTACTTGAGAAGGTATCGTAGAAGTAAAAGACATCTAAGAACCTCTTTTTGAGAGATATCAAAATTAATTATGGAGAAGTACATGCAGTAACTTTACAAGTAGGTTCATAATTGTGTGGTTAGAAGCAGACTGGACCTAAGTGCCAAGGAGACACTCAGAAAGGGAAAGATGACCATCAGCTCTGGGAAGACTTGATGTAAGAATTGGTCTTTTGCAGAGTGAGGCCTTTTTGGTATAGAGCACTAGGGCTAGGGAAGATTGGCAGTTCACCACAAGATTACTTTTTTCCCCCTAGTAGAGGAAGATTTCCTTCTAAAGTTTCTTTTTTTTTTTTTATGAAAGGCCAGGTATCACAGAAATGCTACTTCAGGGCACAACCAAACTTTTCAACAGAACAGCCACATCTGCTTTCTAGTACTTACCTTATAGACCATACTATGGTAACAGATTACTAGAATGTAAACTGGAGCTCTAATTCGGGCTAAACTGTGTGATACTGGAAAGTCATTTCTTTCCCTGAGTCTCAATTTCCCCTACAATAGAATGGGGTATTGGAAGAATAATCTATGAGGCAGCTTCTAGTGCTAGTATGCTGTAGGCCCTCTCTCACAGTTTCTAATTCTACTGGAATGAGCATCAGAATGGGAGTCAGGAGCCATTGATCCTACTACTGGCCCAGCCCTAGCTGCATATGTGATCTTGGGTAACTGCTTTTCCCACGCTGTATTTCGGTTTTCCCATTTATAAAATTAACACACTGGGATAGTTTTCTAAAGAACCTCTACACTCTGACATTTAATGAACCTAAATATTCCATCTTAAATTATTCCCAGTAAAAGTATCAATTCAGATAAAATAAAAGAAACAAAATAGACCTCCTGAAGGCATTAAATTGAGTATTTGATATTACTAATTTAAATTGGTTTTGACTGGAATATAGCATCTTCTGCACTAACAATGACTCAGAAAATTAATTGGCCTTGGCTTTAATTAAATAATAATCCTGTTTAATGCCAATTAAAATACCACATCTGAGTAAATTCACTGCAACAAGGTGTAGTTAATACAGGAAACATGCTCCTTTGCCATGTGGAGCTGGGTTGATAACTGAGGAACTGGTTCCCCTGATTTGAAGATGGGCATCGAGGGCTCCGAACCACAAGATGAAAATTCCCAGAGGCCATGGGTGCAGCCTGCTCTGATGAAATCTTGCATACCTTAGCTTTCTTCATCAGATTATTTTGCAGGTCCTATTATTTGCATTAAAGACGCAGAAAGAAATCTAATAACAGTGCTGAGTTTTCCAGATGTATTTCCAAAAGCCAAATCATGTTTGCCTAGCGGAACATTCTTCTAGAAATCTCTAGCTCTGGTTGAACTGAAGAGACTTTTTGACTTCCTTGGACTTTAGTGTGATATCACCCATTAGAATTCAGCCTAGTTAAGACAGTGAAATCATTAAATGATAGTAATAAAGCTTTCTCTGCTTTTGCAACCAAATGCAATCTTTCCCTTGAAATAACATGATTTTTGTTTATGCTAGTTTAAGGCAGTCACCATATCCCATACATTACATTTTAGTTTTTGTGTAACTATATTATATCCACTTAGAATGACATAATAATTGTATTAATAAAGGCTGATTTTTAAAAAGTAGTTTATATTAAATGTGGCCTTCTCATACATTATACTTTTGAGCCTCATAAGAACTTTTGAAGTTTGGGCAGATATTATTGTTCCTTTATTACAGACAAGAAAATTGAAACTCAAGGAGTTTAAGTGGTTTGCCTAACATACAAGGTGGATGCCTTGAGAGTCCAGAGATCTGTAATCATAGCCCCTCTCTGCCTGACTCTAGACAATATGCTGCACATAGTAGGAGCTCATTAATTGTCAAATTGAAAATATGGGAAATTGTAGACTCCCTTCCAAAGATAAGCCTCTCAGGAAGCACAGAACTTTAGGGCTATATAAGGAAGATTTTTTTTTTTTTTTTAGTCTCTCCATACAAAGAGTCAATGATTGCCTAATGGTGAGACTTGAAAGAAACAGCCAATAAGGAATAAAAACAAGCTTTTTCCCTAGATAAAACCAAATGTGGTAGAATAAAAATGGCCATAAAACGTTTGCTACTTTTGCATTGAGAGGGTGGAGACTAATTCCCCTCCCTTTGAACCTGGGCTGTGTGCCCTTAGTGACTTTCCTGGCCAAAAGAATGTAGCAGAAGTGACATTCCAGGACTTACAAGGCTAGGTCATAAGTCTTGCAACTGGGCCTCCTAGAACATTTTCTCTGGCAGCACTGAGCTCTCATGCAAGACGATCAATATCCTACGGTAGCTATGCTGGAAAAGCCATGGATAGATGCACTTGTTGACAGCGTCAGCTAACCCCAGCCTTCTGGCTATCACTGTCAAGGCACCAGACATTGAAGGAAGCTCTCTAAGAGACTCTGAAAGAGCCTATCTGCCAGTGAAATAATGTCAAATAACTCAATCAATGCCATGTGGAACAGAAGAATTACTCAGCAGAGGTTGGCCAGAATACCTGACTTGCAAAATCATGAGATACAATGAAAAGGTTGTTGTCTTAACCACTTAACTTTGGAACAATTTGTTATGCAACAATAGATAAAGGTAACATCAAGTTATAAAGAACTTGGAAAAGGGGTAACTATAATACCTTGCAATATACTGTTTGTTTCTTCAGCAAAATTAGAAGCTAAAATTTTCAAGTCATGGCCCCTTAACAAATTCCTCTTTCCAAGATGTCCAGAAATCAACTGCTACATCTCAATCCAGACCCTGTTTTCCTCTCTTTTTATAAATGCAGTATACCTGCTGGGAGTACCTACCATGGGCCAGACACTGTACTAGCTGGTAACAATTAGTTTATAGCCTATTATGGGAGAATAATGTATAAATTAATATAAATTTCTAATTACAATAGAGATAATTGCCACAATTGTTAAGCACATGCCACAATAATTAAGTATGGAGTCAGACTACTGGATTGAAATTATTGCTACAGTACATTCTAGCTAGATGAACTTGAGTAAGTTTTTAGTCTCCTATTATCTTACTTTTCTCAGCCCTGAAATAGGGATACTATCAGGGACTGTCTTAAAGACTTATTTTAAGGATTAAATCAGGTAAGACATATAAAGCACTTAGTGCAGTGCCTATCATATCATAATGCTTAATATTATTAACTGTAAATAATTATTCATGTGAATAATTACAACATACTCTATACATAGTTGTAATATGCAAAAGGAAGCAGTGGGACACCTAACCAAGCTGAAGGCAAGTGACTTCTCACGGGATTCAGGGGTGGTGGAGCTAGTTGATGTTCTGTAGACAGAAAAAGCAAACACATTCTTGGAATAGTTATCTATCCTTTTAGGACAAACTGCTGGGCCTTCTAGCATGGAAGGGGCCCAATGTAGTCAACTTGCCACAAGTAGCCAGTTGGTTTCCTGAAAGAATAGTGCCTTATTAAGGGGTCACTATTGTTCTCTTGCTGACATGTTGGCCATTCAGAGGCACAACAGTAGATAAACCATCTTGGTAAATGGGAGTCCATACTGTTGAGCCTATGCATGTACTTCATCTCTGCCACCACAGCCACTCTGTTCATGTGCCCATTGTGCCAGTCCTGGAGTGGTCAATGACAAAGGCTGGCTAACTTCAATTGGCCAAGTTATTTTGTCCACTTAGTTGTTTAGTGCTTCTTCTGTGATGACTGTTTTTTGGCAGGCATTAACATATGATACAAAAATATTTACACGTTGTGCCTACTCCAGATGTCCATTCATATACCAGAACCCCAGATCTTCTTTTCTCCAATATTCTTGTTCTTTACCTATGAAGCCCCTGACCAGACAGTTGGGCCATTGGCCACTACCCAAGAATCTGTACATAATTCACTCTTTGGGTACCATCTGCTTCCACAAAAAATGTCCACAGAGCCACGCTTTGGGAAAATTTTCTTTCTCAATTGTCTTTCAGGACCATCCCTGAATGTGGTTGCAAGGCAGCACCATCCATTTGGTCTTGCACCCACATACCAAGCAATTATCTCTAATCTGAGCATGTTTCTTTTCGTCCTCTTTCAGATCCCCCATATGGTCATAGGTGCAACCCAAAGGAGGGTCACTGGTACAACTGTGGTGGGTGATATAGGGCTAGAATACACACGCATGCAATTTATTATGTCCTCTGGCCATCCTTGATGTACCATCTTACAATAGACTACTGCTGGACCCAACGAACTTTATGACTTGAAGGGTCTCTCAGAAACCACCTTATAATGGGAACTTCAAACTCATTGTCACTTGGTTTCCCATTGGTCAAATATTCTATCTCTACCAAAGCCCAGTGGCATGCCAAGACTAATTTTTCCAAGGATATATAATTCTTTACTGCTGATAGAATAGCCTTGCTCCAGAATCCCAGGGACTTGTGCAGTAACACTCTAACTAGAGCTTGCCATATGCTCCATACTGTATCTTTTCCCACCACTGATACCTCCTACACCAGAGAGTCTGCTGAATAGCTGTGTAACATTTGTCTCTAGAACCCAAAGAGGCCTACCAGGTGCTATGCTTCTTTCTTTGTGGTAGAGTGTGTGAGATGCAGCAATTTTTCTGTTTGAAGAGATATCCCAACATGACTCTAGCTCAAAGTGAAGGAGGGAGGAAAAGAAAGAAGGAATTTTGGGTGAAAATGTGCAGATATAAGGAAAGTGCAACAAGGCTGCTAGTAATCGTTGAGCAAAAGTATCTTGTCAGAAGAGTCCTTGCCTTCCAGGACTGGGCATGCCCTAATGTAAATGCTGTGATGTCAGAGGCAACTGCTGAGGCCTAGATCAATTATGCTTCATACAGTCTGAAATCAGAGACAAAAGTTGTTTCTGGTTGTTAAATTGATTCAAATTGAATTGAATTCAGAAACAGATACCAAGTCACTTAAGCACACTATGACTGCAAACAACTACTCAAGCAGTAACTATTCCTGTATTTGTGTAGGGGATCTTCTAAATCCCCCATACTTTTTCAACCAATTCCTACACCCTGTTCAACTCCAGAAGTTTGTTTCATTGCTGGCAGACAAGTAAAGGAAATACCTTATAGAAATTTCTATCTGAAAAAGAAAGGTGATATTTCTACCTACGTCCAGATTTATTGCCTGAAAGTCATTTCTAGAAGCAGCCCACAAACAGAGTTTGTGCTAGAGTGCAGAAGTCAGCAAACTTTTTCTATAAAGGATCAGATAGTGAATATTTTCAGCTTTGCAGGCCATATGGTCTCTGTTGTATCTACTCAACTCTGCCATGGTAGCATAAAAACAGCTTTAGGTAATATATCACAAATGGGCATGGGTATATTTCAAAGACATTTGATTTACAAAAAATAGGAGGCTGACTGGAGTTTGTTCATGGTCCATAGTTTGCAAACCCAGGTTATAGTGGAAAGGGACCGGAAGTTGAGGCTCACGAATTCTGTTCTTAACAACCACATGTCTTTTAATCAACCACATGTCTCTCTGGAAAGGTTAATTTGTTTTATAGTTTTCCCTTCTGTAGCCCATCCTTGTGTTCACAACACCTAGCACTGTGTCTATTGCATGGTAAACTACAATGTTTGCTAACTCAACAAATGCTTGAACACTTCATAGACTTTGGCTGGATGGCTGCTAATTTTCTTCCAACTTTAATATTCTCTGAAAATGTCAGCTATTACAGGGAGTTAAATTTATATCCAGACCTCCACAAATCATGGATTCTGCATATACCAATGCTAATGAGATTAAACAAAAATGTAAAGAGTTCCAGTCATCTAAATCAAGCATGTGTGGGCCCACATTCAAGGGCATTGTTGAAGAGTTTTGCATGTCTCTCTAAGCTTACCTATCATTATGACTCAAAAGAATCCCAAAAGGAAAAGCAAAAAGTGCAGCTTAGAAATCAGCAAGACATTATTAATGCATCCATAATCCTGTATTTGGTGACACACTTTACCTGCTTGCCCTGAGTTACTAAGAAAATCCACCTATGTTTTGCTCCTATATAAGAAGAGAGCTCTAAAACTAGTATTAGGCAATGGCAAAAAAAGCAAGATGCTAGATGAATTTTAAGAATTCTGCTGCAGACTGAGGAAAGCAAAATCATTGAATGTGAGAATTGTAGGAACTTTATATAGCATCTAGTCCTCATTTGACCTTGGGAAACCACAGAGTGACCTTCTATAAAAATATTCTTCAGATCAAATAGCTTCTCTATTAAAATCCTTTGATTGATTCTCAATAACTCATTCACTCAACAGATATTCATCTAGCAACTGGACTGTACATTTAAGATTTAGTGTTGCATAAAACATACTCCCCTTATTGATCTTTCATTTGATGGGGGAAGATAGGCATTCAAAATAATTTTTAAATATAATTATAAGCCTAAGAAATTCTATAAAGGGAAGGAAAAGTGTTGTAAAAAACAAAATGGGCTATGATTCAGATTGTGGGACAGGGAGGAAATTTTATTTAAGCTACAATATAAAGGATGAGTAGAGGAATCCTAGGCAAAGGCTGTGGGTAGGTGAACAGGAAGCAGAAGAGATAACAGCATAAGGGAAGCTCCTGAGAAGAAAAGGGAATTGGTCACCTTCTAGTAACCAAGTTCGGTGTGCCAAGGTGAGGAAGAAAGTAGTATAAAATGAAGTTAGTGAGTTAGACTGGGTCCAGAGCATGTGAGATTTGAAAATCATGTTAAAGATGTAATTTCAAATAAGGGTTTTTAGCATGAGAATACTATGATCTAATTTACATTAAAAATCATCTCTTACTCTAGCTACTTTGTGGACAGTCTACTAAAGAGGCAAGATTAAAAGCAGGGTGATGAGTTAGGAGGCGATTGCAGTTATCCAAGGCAGAAACGATGGTGGCATGGACTGGGTCATGGTAGAGAATATGGAGTCATGGAGAGATTTGGGATATATTTTAAATCAACAGGGCTAGGTTAATAATTGGAAATATGACTTATTCTATATGCTATGATAGCTATCTAATATGACACAAAGATGTTGATTAGTTAATATTTGTTGACTCAATGACTAAGACCAAGAAAGTTTAAAACAAACACTTAAGGTCCCATGATTAAGGAAAATCAGCCCTCAGTATATAACCTAGGACTCTTAACTCTCAATCAATGGCTATTTCCAATTCACTATTCCTCTCCTCTTCCTTAACAGCAGTAGAGTTGTTACATTTTGGTCCTCCTATACAAATGAAAAGTTGTGCAATTTGACATCAGCTAAACCTGAGTTTGAATTCTGTCCTCTTGGTGTGTTACTCAGTGTGCCAGTTTGGCTGTATTTTGTCACCCCAAACGCCATTTCCTTTGACACAATCTTGTAGGGGCAGACATATTATTGTTGATTAGGTTGGAACCTATTGATTGAGTGTTTTCATGGAGATGTGACACAATCATCTGTGGGCAAGACTTTGATTGGATAATTTCCATGGAGGTGTTACCCCACCATTCAGGGTAGGTCTGAATTAAATCACTGGAGCCATGTAAATGAGCTGACAAACAAAAGGAACTCAGTGCAGCTGTGAGTGACAATTTGAAGAGGAGCTGCAGCTAAGGGAAGCCAAAACACCCCAAGAGCAACATTTTGGAGAACGGCATTTTGAAATGCAACCTAGGAGCAAGCCCACAGCAGCCACGTGCCTTCCAAGCTAACGGAGGTTTTTCGGACACCAATGGCCATCCTTCAGAGATGGTACCCTACTGTTGATGCCTTAGCTTGGACACTTTATGGCCTTAAGTCTGTAACTTTGTAACAAATAAACTCCCTTTATAAAAGTCAATCCATTGCTGATATTTTGCATAAAGACAGCATTAGCAAACTGGAACACTCAGATAATTGTTTAATGTCTCAATGAATTAATTTCCTCATATAAAAATGGTGATAACTTGTTAAAGATTTGCTGAGTACTGAGTGAGTGTTTGTCACCAGACTCTACTCTAGTGCTGAAAACGTAATAGTGAACAAAACAGTCAAAATCACTTCACTCATGGAATTCATTCATGCATTATTGGCTGATATCTTGCTAGGTTCTGTGAATGGGAAGGGGCATTGGTAGAATATTGGAAAGCAAAAAAGAGAAAAAGGCCCTTTTGACCCTGTCTGTGGGAGTGGCTCAGGCAGTGGTAGCACCTGTGGCAACTTGTATGTGTTTCTAGATTCATGCTCAGGAAGTCTCTAATGTACTATATCAGCAAGAGTCCATTAAGGAATATAGAAGCCACTGTAGATATTTCTAACAGAGAACATTGATTATAAAAGATTGGGCTATAAAATGTTGAAATGGCCAAAAGATAAAAAGAGGAAGAGGGAATTTATCCAGAGGTCAGAAACTATCATCCAAAGGACTGGACGAGCCAAAAGGAAAATGTTGCTAACTCAGAGCAAATGTGCAACCTACATTTGGGGTATCACTGGGCTGTGGGAATTCCCACTGTTGCTACTGCTCCTTTGGAATCTCTACCACTGCAGCTTTGCAGGAAGCTAAGAGCCTCTTCCCTAACTGACATTGTAGATGCCTCAGTGCCCAAAGTCTCCTATCATTGTTGCCTCTAAAAAATTCCAAGAGCCTTATGCCACCAAGGCTTCTAGAGACCCTACTCCTGCTTCTGTTGCTTCTCTTGGAATCACCCTGGCCAGGCAGGTGCACAGGAGCCCATAATCACTGCCACAACTGCTATTGCTGATCAAGTTATGGTTAGACACAGAATAAAATGGCTTCTCTTTTCCTTCTGTCTCCCCATCTCCTTACAGGGCCTCTCAATGACAGAAACTATCCAGAAGCTAAATGGTAAGGAAATTTGGAAAATGTCACTTGTAATATGTAAGCTTCCAGCCTTCTGCCATTTGGAGAAACATGGAAAGGCAGGGAAAGAGCAGAGCAATTAACTAACAGTCAAAAATACAATCCAGTAAATGCGTAAGTAAATTTTATACTCCCTTAGAAGGTAATAAGTGCTATGGAAAAAATAAAGCAGTGAAAATATATGGGAGTTTCTGGGGTAGTGGTAGGGGGCAGTTTTAAATAGTATGGTTGGTATGGGCTTAATTTGAGCCAGGACTGAAGAGATGAGAGGGTAAGCCATGTAGATATCTATGGGAAGAGTGCTCCAGGCGTAAAGAACAGTATGTGCAAGGACCTGGAGGCTAATGCTGCCAGGCAACTTGGAAGAAGAGCAAGAGTGGCTGAACCCAGTCAGGCAAGAAAATGTGAAGTAGGACCAGAAGTCAGAGAAGTGATAGTTTAAGGAATGGGATTGTGCCATGTCTTATAAGCCACTGCAAGGAGTTTTTCTTCCCCTCTGAGTTAGAACAGGAGCCATAGGTAGGTTTTGAACAAGAGTGATATCATCTGACTACTGGGATAATAATATCTACCTCGCAGAGCTGCTGTGAGGATTAAATTAAAGTACAGTGTCTAGCACAAAGTAGGGAACATAGTATACAAGTTAATACTAATTCACTTAAAATTAACACTAGAAACTTTTGCTGTAATTTGCTTTAGTTGGACCCTTGGAATATTCTCGGATATGCAAGTACTTCCTCCTTACTACAATATAAAGTTTGGTCATTGTGCTGAATGATTGGACTATAGAGGAGTTATGATATAGAGACAAGTACTTAATCCATCAGATAAATATTAATCTTTTTCAGAAAGCTCTTGAATTATGTCATCACAGGAGGCTTAATAAACCGACCTCAAATGTCTCTGCACCTTTTGACAGAAAGGTTTATTTCATATTTTCCTGAATAAATGTCATATGATCCTTTTTTTTGAGAAACTCCCAGTCTAGAATTGGAACCTAAGATAAGGGGTCAAGATGTACTTGATTAAGTGCCATAACAGGGGTGGATATGATATGCTGTGGAACTGCCACAGAGAAAGGGAGCTTTACAGGTAGGTAAAACTTGAACTGGGTCTTGAAGGATAATCAAGATTTTCACTGTGGAGAAGAGGGTAGAGAGTATTTGAGGCGTGCATGTACAGAGATCTAGCGGTGTGGACGCATGTCATGTCAGGGAAGGCTAAAAGTTCTGTATGACTTGTATCTAGACTGCAGGAAGAGAAAGGAAGGAATCTTGGCAGCTGAGATTGGACAGACTGTAGTTCTTCATTTGTTTTCTTTTGTTTTCCTCTAGAAAGAATGAAGTCAAATCTTCAGAAACTGTAACATAATCTGGCTTATACAAATCAGGCCTTTGTCAGAAGAGCCTCTTGGTGAAATATGAGAAGAGTCAGAGTCTGAAAAATCCCAAACGGTACAAATTTGACCATGGCCAAATTCAACATAGAGTACATGTACATAGAGAGCAGTTGGCACCATTTGTGGCCCTGTATTGATCTTTTTATAGTCTTCTGGCTAAGGACAGACATAGAATATGTGAATCTGTAAACATATGGAGAAATCATAGAGGTCTAGGTATTGGACACACCCAGTAAGTTTAAGTCCTACCTCTACCGAATACAAATGGTGCAATTCTGACTTCACTTGCTTTCCTTACCTGTAAAATGGGCATGAAGTTAAAACACAAATTCTAGAAATCTCTGAAGTTGAAATTATATAATGCATATATGTTAATGTATTTTCTAGCACATATGAGGTGAACACACAAATAAGCCTGCCTGGGTGTATATTCTACCTTCAACATTTTATTGTGTGAACTTGGGCCAGATATTTAACTACTCTGTCTCCGATTCCTTATCCCATAAAATGGGGATAATAAAAGTAAATAATTCATAGGATTACTTTGAAAATTAACTGAGTTGATATATATGGCACTTTAGTACAGTGCCTATTATATAGTAACAGATCATTAACTGTGAAAGATGGAATTGATGATGATGGTGATAATTATGTTTGATGATGACAAAGGCAATGCAAATCTGCTCAGCAGAGACTAGTTTTTCTTTTCTTTTCTTTTTTTTAAATCTAATCACTGGAGTTGTTGCAAGAGCTCTGGAAGTTGGTAGGATCAGTAAAAGCAGTGTAGTAAATCCACGGAAATTCGTCCCCCAAGAATGGCCCAAGAAAAACTGATGAAGCCATGAAATGTTGACTATCAGGAGACGTGGGCTTCTCCTCACTTTTTCTTGGCCCAATCAGCTTTCTCTCCCTTCAGAATAGCTTCTTACTTCTCCTATCAGCTGACATCTATATTAACATATGCCAGGGAGTCTGGTCTGGTCTCTTATCAAATGTTTGAGGTAGTAGTTAAAGCCCAGTCATGATTCAAATGGACAGTGGGAAAATTATTTCAGGCAGTAAAGTTATCCAAGGAACTAAATGTGTAAACACTAGGCCTTTTCAACCACCTTTCAACAATAAAATGAGAATCAAAGGATTGCTGAACCACTTGCTCTTTAGACTAGAGTCTAGCCTCTTTCTCACTTCATCTTCACTCTTCAGTCCACAGCTCTGACTGATCTTAAATCCAATTTCACCAGCAAGATACTTTATCAATTGCACAGGTTTCTGAAGTGCTCATTGCTCATTAATTTTGTTATTTCCTAATGGGAAGCAGAAATTGAATAGAGAAAGCAACGGAAAATATCCAAAGAGTTCTCTAAGACTTTAAAAAGAGTTCTCAAAATTTAGCATGCATAAAAATCCCCTGGAGGGCTTATTAAAATGCAGATTCTTGGGACCCATCTCCAGAGTTTCCGATTCAGTAAGTCTGGGATGAGACCCCATAATTTGTATTTCTAATGAGTTCCCTGGTGATGCTAATGTACATACTTTTGAGACTACTGCTCTAAAGCATAAGTCCTCAAAGATTTTTGTTAATATGTCTCAATATAATTTTGAAAATTTTGAAAATTTTCCTTCACCTTTCTAAATTGACATTTAAAATAAATTTTTCATCATAGGTTGATAGTCACAAATGTAGTATTAAATTCAGTGTACTGTAAATATTAACATTTAAAATAAAACTATGACATTTTAAGTAAAATTTTTAAATAATTCCAATGGAATATAAATACCATAGTAACTTGACATAATCTTTTTAAAAAGTCACAAGCAAGCTCTTCCTTAATATTTGGAAATTTTATATAACTCTGTTTTCTCCTTTTGATTAATTTTACCACCTCAGTAGAATTTTATCTTCCTATAATATATTTTTAGCCTTGAAAGTCTCTTATATAATCACCCAGTCCTGTTTCTCTCAACAAAATACATACCTATATGTTCTTTTGAAGTACAGAGTTTCATTCTTTCATTTTTTAATTAGAGAAATTTTAGGTAACATGAAAATCATACAGAAAATATCCCATATACCTCCCATTAACATTTTGCATTAGTGTGGTATCTTTATTACAATTGATGAAAGAATATTATCATAATTGCACTGTCAACAATAGTTTACATTAGAGTTCACTGTGCTGTACTCTCCTGTATTTTGTTTTATTTTGTTTTTTATTTTTTATTGTAGTAATATATGTATACAACCTAAAATTTCCCTTTTATCCATATTCAATATATATATAATTCAGTGGTGTTAATTTACATGTATGTAAATTTAAACTTATTTTTTTCATGTCCTATGACCATAAGACCCAGGTGCTAAAACATTATTTCTTGATTGTCATCACAAAAATTAATAAAACCAATCAAAGCAATTGACTGAAGTAAACGTCTAGACATTGATATTTTAAATTGTTCCTTTGTTTGGATCTCTGAGGTTTTTATACCTCAGGATAATGCACCAAAGGAAAGAGGTGTAGGGTGGGGAGAGAATGCTTTTTTGTTCTTAGAGTTGTTGTTGAAAGATATCAGTGAAAGGGACAGAGGGAAATGAGAAACTGCCTGAAGTTCTCAACTCCTGGCCTTTTCTTAGCAAGAAAGACAGCATGTGGATCTTAAGCCTGTACAAACTGATTTCTTTAAAACTCTTCAGTCCCTGGTGCCCTTTATATTGCTTTGTCTACTGGAACCCCAGTTTGAATCCTGCTGCTCTAAGGGAGTTGTCAGTTTTCACTTTCTGCTACTCATTGATGTTGGACTATATATTATTTTGAAATAATCACCAGTTTTTTCTTTCTCTTTTTTCATTATAGGGGTCACACCAAATATTTGTACATCACTTTTCAATTTATGTCATTTTAATATATATTACCTCAATTTATCCTCACCAAAAGCCTGTGGGTGGAGACAGAGGCAAAGCAGACATATTGCCCTTATTGAACAAGCAAAGGAAGAAGTTCCAGGAGAAGAAATGAATTGCCCAGTGCCACACACCGAGTAAGTAATAGAGCCTGGTTTTAAATCAGGGACCAGTGCCTCATTCCAATAATTTTCTGTTGCATTACACCAGAGGCAGGGCTCCTTTTGCAGATGACAGGATTGAATACTGCAAAGTTCTCTTCCTTATTCAAGAACAGTAGATGCTTGGATTTTCAAGGTAAAGGTCTTGAGTGTCAGCTAATGAAGAACAGCTAAACCTGGGAAAGAACACGTGAAGCAAACAGGCGGCTGAAGAGCAGCCTCTTGAGACAGAGCAGAGTCAATTCCCTTACTGCTTTCCATCATCCCTAGGGAAGAGCTTCCCATCCCATCCTTTGGGGATTATTTCTAAAATCTCATGAGATAGACATTCTTACCTTCCCTTGAAGCAGCAGTGTGTCACAGGGATGAGCTGTTGAGGATTCATGGTAAGATTATCATACCAGTAGTTAGGTTTTGACAATAGGAATTTTAAATTATGTCCCACTCCCCAAAATAACAAAACTTCTGTACTTGAAAAAATTGAGTATAGGGTGGGCACATTGCATTAACCCAAACCATCAAGATGTGAAATTTATTTGAAGAGCTTCCTTAGATATGTCCAGAACTCTGTAATTTTCTTTGCTGTCTTTCTGATATTCTTTAGTCTCTCCAGCAGAGATTCCTTCAAACAAACATTGAAACATCAATATTTGGGATGCATCTGTTATGCCCACAGGAAGATGAAAACCAATGGCAGAGTGAAGAAAAGACACGGGCAGCATTTAGGACTGAGATTATTGCAAAATCTAGGAGAGAGATGATGAGGACTTAAGTGATGGAAGATGTTGCAAGCATGGGAAAAAGGGACTGAATGCAGATGACACTGTGCAGTTAGAATCTGAGGGCCTTACTTATTGTTAGGCTGTGGGATAGTACCATATGAAGGATGTGTATAGAAGATAACTGAATTGAATTTGAAGTTTTAATTAGACTTGAAGATGCTATCTTGAGGTGACTCTGGCCATAATCTGTCTTCTATCTAATGCAGGCAGCTCTGTGTGTTCTTCCTGTCCTAGAATGCTGGAAAGAATAGTAAAAAGCTTATACTCTAAATACGTAACACTCCCCCGAGGATAGAAATATGCCTGCAGCACAATGGACTGCAGCTCAGGTGTTGTATTTGGAAAACTTGTCTTTGCATCTTGGTGCCACTGTTTAACTAAATGTCACTACAACCAAAGTTCATATGATAACGGTGAGAGTGAAATAAGTTAATGGAGAATAAAACAATGGTAAGCTGTCATGTACTGTAAAATATTGCTAATCTTTATAATCCTTTATTGTTTTATTTAATTTTTATTTAGAAAGCAATATGAATACTTTGATAGAAAAAATGAACAATATAGTACTTGGTTTGGATTTACTAGAAATGATTGAAATTAAAGTGGTTCTCAGTTGTGAATGAGCCTTGGCAGGTCATCCTGTCAGCTCAATAGAACCTACATAGCCAACAACTGTAAACTACAAGTTTTCTGGTTTAGGTTCCTTCATGGGAGGTTTACTTAGGAATCGTAACATGATAAAATAGCAACATTGCTTTGAAGGAAGCTGACAGCATCACTGCTGGCTCCAAATGAATGGCTGCCATGGCCAAGCATGCCTTGTCATTTCTTTTTCTTAGGATGCTTTTCTTTGCCACCCAAGAGTCAAAACAATGGTAACTGAGAAGCTGGCATCAGCATGAGTGACAGAAAGTGTTCCAAGACAGCTTGCTGATTGATTGATGGACGATGATGAATGTTGTCGAAAAAAACAGAAAGCTGTGTTTCATTTTAGAAACCATTCAAATTTGGACAACATAGGCCAACAATCAGACATTTCTAAATTTAATGTGCATACCATTTCCAAATATACAAACAACAATCTAAACCACCGCCCACCAGGAACCACATGCATTAATAAGTGTCAAAGTAATTCAAACATCAGAAACCTCCTTTTCCACCTGCACAGATGCCACGAGTCCCAGTTGATGAAATGACAGTAGAGAACACAGGTATGCAAATTCTAGCTAATGATAATCATAGCAAAACTACACCTCAGTACCATAATCCCTCTTTCTTTATCCTACTGAAAACTACTATAGTTAGTGACTGGGGAAGGTACTTTCCAGATCACACAGTTCAAAACATTCATTTCATTATAAGTGGACAAGGCTGAAGCTTTATTGGGAAAATCCCATTCTCAAAGACTAAGGTTGTTTTTGTTGTGTCACTACTCCAGTCAATGTCCCAGCTGGACACAAATGGCCCACTCAAATTAAGATAATTCAAGGTGAGTTTATCTACAAAAAGAATAATTACAAAGAAGTAGGTGGAGTAGAGGGACAACACAAGGGATAGTGCTAAAGCTGAGACTAGCTGGTAGCAGTGGCAATCATTGTCCCATCCCAAGGCTCAAAGAGTCATGGTATGGGAGAAGTTAACTGGGAAAAAAGAGAGCCCTGCAGGGCAGCTGCCTTGAAAAGAGCAGGGGACTTTTTGTGACGGGTCACAACCAACATGAGATTTCAAAGGAAAGCCTGATTTCACTCTCCTTTCCCCTTCTGACCTTCTACTGGGACTACTCACCAGCTGAACCCAGCTATAAGGAGGAGGGAATATTGATGTGGTCTGTGAGTCAATCTCCAGGTTCAAAGACCAGGTGGAAAATGGATATGGAAGGGGAAATGGATGATAGCTGGAACAGAAACATACGTAATCATTTATCAATATGTATGAGAACAAGAAAGAGACACACAGGAAGACATAGCAACTAAAAAGAGTGAGAGCACAGAATAGAGCTAAGCAAGACTGAAAAAGAAAGCTGTGTGGGGGGACTTATGGGAATTTCCCATTGACCAACTTCTTTCAAATGAGTGTGGGGAAATTGTAAGAGGCTTTAGAATATAGGGGCTAGAGTCAAAAACAACTTTTAAAATTGCAGCTGCAGTTTATTTTTATTTGAATAACTTGATACACATTTACAACCAGTGGGAGCTCTTGGGGGCTGCTGCAGACAGTTCTGCAGAAGTACTTTTAAAACCCACTATATTGTGGTGCACTCAGGGTTTGACTCTCACCTTCCAGGCTTCTCATATCATAGAGAGAAAAGGAATTATTTAGAATACACTGAATTTCATTTAAACAAAATTTTACGTTATCTAAAGTGTTTCTAAATTCAACATCTATATTGGAAGGAATTAAGTTATTTAGGGATATTTTTTTTTCCCATTGCTTTGCTTGATCTTATTTGTAAATATTTTTATTCTATAAATAATGTTTAAAAAAATTAACATCTCCCAAGGGTCCTGTGAGACAATGGAAGCAGGTATTTTTATTATTATTTTATAGAGTGGAAAATAGGCTGAGGTAAAAGAAGTGGTAACCTGGCATCATATTGCTAGAGAGTGGCCTCTAATTGAAGTCTTCTGATGACAAGTTCATTGTCCTTTCCACTCTACTTCATGCCTCCTTCCATGGACATTTTCACAGCTTCAAGAGGTGTGATTTGACCTGCTTGAACTGAATCCCTGATATAAAGTGTACACAATGGCAATGCTCTGTATATTTTATCAGTACTTCACATGATCCTGGCAGGGAACTTAGTGAATTTGGGCTAGCAGTTCTCAGCTTTGAAGCGCAATTTAAAAATGTGAGAGAAGGCATTTTGGCTGCCACAATTCCTGGGACCTGCTAATAGCATTTAGTGGCTGGAGCTAGGAATTCTAAACATTTCCAACGTGTAGGTTAATAATGCCCAATGAAAAATTTTTCTGTTCAAAAAATACCAAAAGCCCCCTCAATGAGAGTGTTTAATCTAAACTCTTCAATTTAGATTGTCCCTATACCTTGACCCAAACTTTTCAAGAGGGAGCAACCTCCAAAAGTAACTTATCAAAACTGTAGACATCTCACAGTGATCTAATCTTTTTTTACCCATCCATCCATCCATCCCACTTATACTTCCATTATGTTCTGACACTGATAAACCTGTTTCTTGATGACATTTTTTCCTCTGGATTTTGATGTTCAGTTCACACTAATTAAATCAGAGTATCTGCAGGTGGGTCCCAGAGAGCAGCCTTTTAAAAAACTCTACATGTAATCCAAGGTAAAGTCAATTTTAGAGATCTAATAGTTTAGACCCTTACTGAGTGCAGTCTGCAGACAAGGAGCACACGAATCATCTTGGGATTCTGTTAAAATGCAGTTTTGGATTCATTTGATCTTGGGTAAGTGAGCAATCTGCATTTCTAACAAGTTTCCATGTGATGCCAGATGAGTCCCAGAGACTCCCCCTGAGTTTCTTCCCCTGGTCCCTGAAGTTGAGCTTCGATCCTGTTCAATCTCCATGCTCCTTGTGGACTTTGGTTGCACAAAGCCTCCAGAGCTCAGGCTCAAAAATTTCAGTGATAGGAATCCTCCAATGGACCCTAAACCTGCACAGGACTATAACAAGCATTAGATTAAACTCTATAGTCTGAGAATTTTATGATTTATTTGGTAGCATTGAAAGCCACTGTAGATTATCAAGCAGGCACATCTCTGTTCAGCCCAAATGCTTTTTGAATACAAGCTGCCATCCCCTGTCATCCAAACTATTATTTACCCAACCTACTCCCTGAGCATCTGTTGGTTGAGTTTCCTAACAATCTAATGATTGTCAAACCTCTGTCTGCCAGGAAAAGGGTCAGGAATGGAAGGGAACTGGTGCCTCTAACTTTCCAATCAGTTTTCAATATCCCAGTCTCCAAAGACCCAATGAACAATACTCCACATCTCCACTTCTGTGAAAGTTCTTGATACCTCGATCCCCAAATAGGACCCCTTTGAGTGCTGTTCCCGTTACTTGGAACATCCTTCCTAAACTTTTTTTTACCTTATGAACATCTACTCATTCTCCAAGGCTCTATTTAATGTTCACTTTTCTGTGTCTCATTCCCTGGCTCATTTAAAATGAGCAGAATTAATTATTCCCTGGAATCTAGGTTCTAGAATCTAGATAGTTACCACAGTGCTGTTCTTAATTATATGATATTAAAGATGGTGTCTATAAAGTCTGGAAACATAGACAACATAACATTGTTGGTTTTATAGATCAAAGATGTCCTTGACATTATGCATATATGCCCATGTTTCCAGGTTTATGGACACCCCATATTTGTTCACAGAAGCACCCTGTGGACTCTATGTTACCTGAGGCCAGGGTTTTGTCTAATTAATTTTTCTTTTCTCAGCATCTGGCACAGTTTCTGGTATATCTTTGATGTTTAGCGTAGGTTGTCAAATTGAAATGTAAGTTGGTTGCTTGATGCCTTTGTCAATATATTCCCATGAACAAATCATGGAAAAACTGCTCACAGTATAGAACACAGATCCTACCATTTATAGGTAAATATAAGAAGGCAAGAGAAGCCTTCCCCATGTCTTAGGTAGCCAAGTCCACAGTCTGGTCTCCAGAAGTAATTTTTATGTTTGGCCTTTTCATGAGACATTGTCCTTTGAAGTCTGAAGCCTGAGGCTTTTTGCCCAGAGACTTTTTTGAGCTTGCCAAAGAAGGGTACAAGCCCAAGATGTCAGGCTGCCTCAGTCCCGTCTTGCAAACTGGTATAAATGGGAGGATGTGGTCTCCCTCACTGTCATTCACAACCTTTCGCTTGGGCTGGAAAAGCCTCTCTTAACATGTTAAAATAAAACTTCCCCCAGGGTACACAGTCACAGCTGAAATGCCTGTGGGTAACCAAACCAAGAGTCACATCACCAGTAAAATGATTCAGTAAAATGAGTCACTCTGTCTTTACTCTTCACACCAAACTGCAGAAGAGAGCAGCTAGCTGCAGACTGCTCAAGCCTGCACAGCGTTTGTAGTCAGAAAAAAATGCCAACACAAGGAATTCTCTTCTCTCCAGGAGTGTCCCCTTAGGTCATACTTACCCTACTGAGCTGCAATTGCTTCCAAATGCATCGCTAAGCAAAACAGCTGCAACTCCAAAGAATCTGAGTACTAACCAGACCTTGAATCACCTGATTATGAAACTCGAAATGCTGAAATACTGTAGGGATGGGTTTTTTGTCGACTATACAAGTAATGCTTGCTTAATGCAAAAAAAAAAAATTATACAATTGAAGAAGAAAGAGGAGGAGGAGGAGGGGGAAAGATAAAGGAGGAGGACGAGGAGAAGAAGAAGGAACCATCTGAAATAAAACCTTAGTTAACATTTTGAAATATATCCTTCATATCTAATCAATTATATATGTATGTACACATATACATATATATGTATGTTTGTCAAAAGTGAGATGTATTTTTCATATCACAATTATATATTATTAAATTCATTCCATGACAATTTATACTGTTTAATTATATAATTGTAAGGTTGCTTAATATTATGTACTATATGTAAATTATTTATTTAACCAATTCATTCTTATTAGACACACAAATTTTTTAAATTATCCCATTATTGTAACAAAGCTATGCCAAACATCCTCTTAGCTACATTTTTCACTTGTCCTTGGGAGCTATGTTAAGATGAATTACTAGAAGTCAAACTGTGAGATCAAGGGACATGGAGGTCACTGGCAAAGTGCCCACTGGGAAGTGTGTGCCAATTTATTCCCATCAAGAGTATTTGAGAACCTCTGTATTTCCCCATATCATCTACACCAAGATTATCATTTAAAGATCTTCAAATTTAAAAAGTAATATATCCTATTTTAATTTTAATTGTTTTCATTACTGGGGAGATTATTATTTTATTTTATTGGCCATTTGAATTTCTTGGTGAACTTTCTGTTCAGGGCCTTTGTCTTTTTTTCACTGAGGTATCATTTTTGTTCTTATAAGTGGGTAGAAGCTATTTACATTAAAACTTTTAACCCCTTGAAATATATATTGTGTGTATTTTCCTAGTTTTTCATTAGCTTTTTGTTGGTGTTTCTTGTACTATCAAGCATTACTTTTTAATGTGGTAAAGCTATCAGTCTTGCTCATGTGGTTTTGCCTTGGGTGTTTGAGTACCAGGTAACAGTTGGAGCTGAAAAACAAGCTAGGAAAACTGTCATTTTAAAATTAAGTATTGCCTGTTTTGAGAAAATTGCTCCAGTGGGCTGATTAGTTATGGAAATGTAAATAAGATACCCCTGTCCATGGTTCATGGTTCATGGACAGGAAACACCCTTGGAGAAAAGTGAACTGATACCTACAAGTGACAGGAAGGGGCCAAGATCAAGGTGCCCAGGAGGAAACCCCCTGAAACGGGCCTGCATTTTTGAATTGTGAAACTAGCACAGTGATCATTAAATGTTTCACTGCTGGCTTCTAGGGAAAAATGTGTGTGTATTTATATGTATATGTTTATTATAAATTTTAATGATATAATATTTTTGTTACATGCAATTTACAAATAATAATAAAATATACAATGTTCTTTATTGAAAACTTCATATAGCCAGTTGATTTTCATAGAGTACTTTCACGGATGTTTCCTAAAGTCTTGTGTCCTTAGCCAATCCATGACTGCAGTTATGAGTTAATATAATTTCAATACGAATGTAGGCTGATATTTTTATTTATATTAACAAGCAAGACAAAAGTGGAACAACGAAATCACACCACAGAACTTCAGTTTGTCAAGGACTTAAGCAACTTATTTGCTGAATCAGATAAACATTTTCATATAGTGGAACATATCCTCAATGTTTTGTGCTATTCATAGTGTTAACAATTGCTGATATGATACAGTTTTAATTTAATGTGCATTATTAACATTTTCTCCCTAACTTCCTTAACCATCAATAAAACAGTAAGTCAAGCTTTAACAAGCTGATTTGCTTTTGCAGATTTCTGTGGTATAAATTCTCCCACTATGGCTGATTTCAAGCTACCAACATGTTGTTGAAGGTGAAGTAGGAAAGAGATGCAAATTTCAGGAACAAAGCTGATACTAAAATATAGTAAAATAGGAAATAAATGTAATTGTAATTTATATAATATAATTTTTAATAATAATTGTGTTTAACTACTAGCTTGCAATACTGCTGAAATTTAACCGTTTACTCTCAAGGACCAGTAGAAGTCAGCTCCAGTACTCCACTGGTAGTAATCAATGTTTGATTTCAATTTCTTCGTTTCACGATTTATCAGTTGTCTAGAGAAACCTTCAGAAAAGCCTTATTGTTAGTTACAGAAGTTGAACTTAGAGCCAAGCTTGGAGTTAAGAAGTAAAGTGTGAGCAACAATTCCCAGAAATTACTGGTTTTGAGACATCAATAAGTGACATGCAGAAGAAGCAGTAGTCTTCAGCAAGACCTCATGAGAGGGTGAAGATCAGATTTATAGACCATGTAAACATTACAGGAAATTCCCAGAATACTCTGTTAAGAGCTTGATTTCCCTGATATTTGACAGCATATGAAGCTCAGGGGTCTTCCCTTAATAATTTGTCTGTAGGAAAGAAATAGGTATTTTCATGGATAGGAGCTATTAATTTTAAAACAGTCTTATTGAAGAATATTTGACATATAAACTGCACATGTTTAAAGTGTACAATTTGATAGGTTTTGCCATATGTATGCACTCATGAAAGTATCAGATGATTAATACAATGAAAAATTCATCACCTTCAGAAGTTTCTTCATGCCCATTTTTAATCTCTCCCTCATCCTCTTCCCCAGGCCACATCCCATCTCCAGGAAACCACTATCTGCTTTCTGATAATATTTATTACTTTGCATTTTCCAGACTTTTATGTAAATGGAGTCATAGCATATGTACTCTTCTGGGTCTGGCTTCTTTCCCTCAGCATAATTATTTTGAGATTCATCCATGTTTTCACATGTCTCAGCAGCTTTTTTTTGGTGAGTAGTATTCCATTTTATGGTTTAAACTTTTTTTTTTTTTTTTCCAATTCACCCATTGATGAGCGTGTAGATTGTTTCACTTTTTGGCTATTGCAAATAAAGCTGATTTGAAGATTGGTGTATAAGTGTTGGTATGAACATATGCTTAATGTTTATATTTCCCTTAGATGAATAAATATCTAGTATAAAATGGTTGGTTTACATTATAGATATATATTTAACATTTATGAAATGGCTAATCTATTTTCAAAAGAGACTTTACAATTTTACATTCCCATTAGCTGTGCAGGAGAGTTCCAGTCGCTCTACATCCTCGCCAACCCTTAGTATGATCGTTGTTTCTTAAATTTTAACCATTCTTATAGGTGTGTGGTGATGTAGCTTTTTAGGTTTGACCTGCATTTTCCTTAATCTAATGAGGTTGAGCATCTTTCTCCATGCTTATTTTCTATCCAATATCTTCTTCAAATATTTTTACCATATTTGGTGTGTGTTATTTGCTTAGATAAATTTTATTTTTAAATGTATATATTCTAGATAATTTATTATCAAACATGGGATTCAAAAATATTTTTTCCCGGTCCGTATCTTGTCTTTTTATCCTCTTACCAGTGTTTTTCAGAGAGTAGAACTTCCTAATTCTTATTACATTCAAGTTATCAATTGTTTCTTTTATCGATTGTGCTTTTGATGTCATAACTGTGAAATCATTGCCTAACCCAATGTCACAAAGATTTTCTCCTATGCTTTCTTCCAAAAGTTTTGCAGATTAAGGTTTATATTTAAGTCCATTGTCCATCTTGAGTTAATTTTTATATATGGTATAAGATATAGATCCATGTTCATATTTTGCATATGGATAGTCAATCATTCCAGCACCCTTTCTTGAAAAATCTATCCTTTCACCACTAAATTGCTTTTGCATTTTTGTTGAGAATCAGTTGCCTATGTAAGTATGGATCTATTTCTGGCATCTCTATTCTGTTCTGTTGAACTATTTGCCCATCTTTATGCCACTAAACACTATTTTTATTACTATAACATTATAATAAGTTTTAAGTCAGGTAGGGTTAGTCCTACAACTTTGTTCGTCTTTTGCAAAGTTGTTTTGGATATTAGAGAACCTATGCATTTCCACCTAAATTTTAGAATCAGTTTTTCAATTTCTACAAGAAATCCTGCTGGGATTTTTATTGGGATCTATAGATCAATTTGGGGAGAATTGACATTTTAACAATATTGCATTTCCCATCTATTAACATAAAATATTTCTCCATATACTTAGATTTCTTTAATTTCTCTCAACATTGTGAAGTAATTTCCAGTGTACAGATCTCGCACATCTTTTCTCAGATTTATCCCTAAACATTTCATAATTTAGATACAATTATATATTTTTCTACTTTAATAGGTTTGTCTAATTTCTAATCAACTCTTAGTCCCATCTAGTTCAGTTTTCATTAAGGATGCATTTTCATCTCAGTGGATCATTTGTATATCAGCTAGCATCTCTGGTTAAGATATTCCACTTTTTCTGTAGCTTCTAAAATATATGGAATATCATCACAATAATTGCTTTAGTATTTTGCCTGATAATACTATTATCTGTGGCATTCTAAATAGATTTCAATGGAATGATTTTTTTTCTTCTCATTATTGGTTGCATTTTCCTGCTTCTTTGCTTGCCTGGTAACATATTGTGAATTTTGCCTTCTTGGGTATAGATACATTTGCATTCTTATAAGTATTCATGAAGTTTGTTCTGGTACACAGTTAATTTGCTGGGAAATAGTTCCATCCTCTTGGATCTTACTTTTAATATTTGTCAAGTAGGATCTAGGGCTAATTTTCTCCACTACTGAGGCAAGACACTTTTTAGTACTCTGATACCTCCCTGATTTATGAAACTCGTTTACTCTGGCTGTTGGGAGCATTCCTGCTGCTGACTTTTTGAGCTCCAATTACTTTTTCTTCTAATACTTTCAGATTTTTCTTCCTCCTGACTTCAAGAAGCTTTCTTACATGCATGTGCTAATCAATACACTAAGAATACAAGATTATTCTGCAGAGTTCCAAAGTCTCTCTCCATGCAGCCCTCTCCTTTTTACACTCTGTCCTGTGAACACTAGCCTTCTTTGCTTGCCTAGATTCTGAGCTCCATATCTACACACCAAGGGAGACATCTGAATTCTACTTGAACTCCTTTTCCTGCACTCTAGCTTGAAAATTCTCTCAAGGCAGTAAGCTGGGGCGAGCATAGGGCTCACTGTATGTGTTTCTCATCTCTCAGGGAACACTGTCCTTCTTTGCCTAATGTCCAGTGTCTCGAGCGCCACTGCTTTATATATTTTGTCTATTGTTTATCATTTTAGGTCAGGTCAGATGGTAAATCCAGACTCTGTTACTCCATTTTGACCAGAAGCAAAAACCCAGAAAATACGAACTTTAATGCCATGAAATATATCAATATTTTTCATCATTATCTTCTACAAGTTTTGTGTTTATATATATATATATATATATACACACACATACACACATAAGTTTTTTCTATGTTGATATATATGCATGTATTTATATATATAAAGACTTATGTAAAAGATTTATGTATAGTATGTGCAGTAGAGAATAAAATTAATTTGTTTCTTTCATAGTTAAATTGTTTTTCCTTTATCATTATTGAATAGAGACTAATTTCATCATGGATCAGCAAAGCCAGCTCTGTCGTACATGAAGTTTTGGTCATTTTTTTATATATACAAATATTTGGGAGACTTTTATGGTGCTCTATTGGTATATTTTTTTAATATTGATATTCTTTTATATGTAATAAAAATTTAAGTTTAAAATCTAAAGGAGGATAATATAGTTAGTGTTGTCCTATTTTTAATCATCTGCATAGAATGTACATCCTCCTTGGGAATTTGTTCCTGAAAGTCTTGAGTTCATTTCTCCTTCCAAAAAAGACTCTTAAGAGAAGAATATGGGAGATGTCTGTTGATCTCTCCCTTAGTTAATTATCTCTAACTTTTCCTATCAGCTAGGGTTCCAATATCTCTCAATAAAGACCAAGAGACCCATCATTCTTCTCAATTACCAAAGTCTTCCATACATCTCCAAATTTTGAAGTTGTTGATCTTGCTCTACCCTACATTAACAGTCCAATTTTCTGCCATGAATGTCTTTTATGCCCTTCCTTCCTTTTTCAGGAGAATAAATTAGTGGCTTATCTTAATTTCTATTTTAAGCACACAGAAAAGTACAGAGCGTAATATAAGACATACCCATGTACCTATTACCCAGAATTCATAACTGTCAAGGTTTTGCCATATTTGTTTCAGATAACTGTCTTATTTTTATTTAAAAATGAAGTATTATGAATCCACTTAAAACCAGTTTTTCTCTCCTTCCACTTTCAGAGAAAATCACTGTACTGAAATTGATATGTATCATTTTAGTCTGCACCTTCTATCTTACTACATAGAAGCATCCATAGTCATTTTAGTGGTGTTTTATGTGTTTAAAATTTTTATAGACTGTATCCTATTGTATGAATTGTTCTGTCACTTGGTTTTTGCACTGAATTTCTGGGTAAGTCATGGGCACATGCTCAGTGGCCATGGCCCAGCCCACACCTACCGCACCCCTGCCTCCTCCCACACCACTGCCTCCCCTTCTGTTGTGCATTGATTCCCTTCCACAACCTGGGGGAGATGTTAAGTCTAATGAAAAGGTCTGACCAGACCTTAAACCTGGAAATGAGGAACAAGAAATCCCAGATGCTAATCAAGGCAAGAATTGTCAGTGGCAGGGCCCCTTCTCCCAGGCAGGATAAATGCCACACTCAAACAGTATAGATTGTCTCTCTTCTCTGACATGAAATGGAGTGTATGGAGCTATCATTTATCCATCCTGACCCAAGCAGTTTTGACCTCCACAGGAGACCAGCCACAGTGGATTTTGTTCCTCTGCTCTTTTGGACACTTTGTGCTTTGTAAGTTATAAAGCAGTCACTTGCTGAAAGTTTCCATTGTGTCCTGAGCCTGTGTTCCCATGATGTGCTGTGTAGCAACTTGCTTCACAGATTTTGGTACAGCAAACAGGGTGCACAGGGAACTATAGAGTGGTTTGATTTTTTGCTGGTTCTTTTATTGCTTTTGCATTCCTTTTGAACAGGAATGTTTTGAGCAACATAAGATTCATGGCTTTGTGGGCTAAATTAAGGGGTCATCCTGCCTTACCAGCTTACGTAGAGGCACCTTCCCACAGCTGGAGGATCTAGGGGGTACTCTTTCCACATCCCGGGGGAGAGGGGGCAATAAATGGTACTTGGAAAATCCGTCCCCCCATGAGTGCCAGGGAGTTGGTGAGCTGGTTCCATGCTGAGATCAATGATGTTGGGACTTCCACTGCCTGGCATAGTTCCCTGGCTCATAGCTTCTTATACGTGCTGTCATTCTGGAATCAGGGTCACTCAGTGCACTCAAGCTAACCAGACTGATCTTCAGGTAACTATGACTCCAGTCATTATTCAGGAGACTACTAGAGCTGAAGATGGTGTCGTAGTTTGCCAATGCTGCCGGAATGCAAAACGCCAGAGATGGATTGGCTTTTATACAAGGGGGTTTATTTGGTTACACAGTTACAGTCTTAAGGCCATAAAGTGTCCAAGGTAACACATCAGCAATTGGGTACCTTCACTGGAAGGTGGCCATGGTATCCGGAAAACCTCTGTTAGCTGGGAAGGCACGTGGCTGGCATCTGTTTCAAAGTTCTGGTTTCAAAATGGCTTTCTCCCAGGACGTTCCTCTCTAGGCTGCAGTTCCTCAAAAATATCACTGTTAGTTGCACTTGGGATATTTGTCCTCTCTCAGCTTCTCCAGAGCAAGAGTCTGCTTTCAATGGCCACCTTCAAATTGTGTCTCATCTGCAGCTCCTGTGCTTTCTTCAAAGTGTCCCTCTTGGCTGTAGCTCCTCTTCAAAGTGTTCCTCTCAGTTGCACTGAGTTCCCTCTGCCCCTCAGCTCATTTATATGGCTCCACTGATCAGGGCCCACCCAATGGGCAGGCCGACACTCCATGGAAATTATCCAATTAGAGTTATCACCCACAGCTGAGTGGGGCACATTCCAAAGAAACACTCAAATAATTACAATCTAATCAACACTGATTACATCTGTCTACACAAGATTACATCAAAGATAATGGTGTTTGGGGGACACAATACATTCAAACTGGCACAGTTGGGGAGCCAGAGGTGAAAACAAATGTGTGAGGTTTTATGGAAAAGGAGATACGGGATATGAAAGATAGATATGGGCAGAAGCCAGGAGATTTCCTCTTGTGGCTGTCTCAACTTTACAATCAGGGTGTGACAACTGCCCTGAACAACAAGGTGAGTAGAAAATTCTTGGTTGCTTTGTGTTCAACCCTGACCTACAACAGACTCAGTCAATTAGAGCCCAGAGAGGAGGAAGCAGAGGGTGGGGAGGGTGGAAAGGGAGTGGTGACTACCTCTGCAGTTGTGCCAAGGCCAGGCACAGCATGGCCACAACTTTTGTTGACTAGACCCAAAAGTGAGTTAGCATATTCCACTTTAAGTGATCTCCTCTGAACTCTAGCTAAGCCTTGGCATAATGAGGAGGAAGCTGTGGTCACGCTGTGACAGCTTGGTGTTGGCTCATGGATAGTCTACCCCCACCTGAGAGATTTTGCCCCTCACCAGATTACCATGTTATGAAGGGACATTGAGGATTTTATTAGAAAGGGCCCCCCTGAGTAGGACAATAAGCTGATTTTGTTCCTCACCCCAGGACTTCTCCTGGGAGATGCAATTGAGCAGGTTTATCATCCCTCTCCATTTGGGGGAGGGGCTCCCATGATAAGGGAGTGGCCACCATGGTGACTAGTAAGGGGAGCCAGTCCAGCAGGCTGTAGGCACATGCCTACTAACCCAATGGGTTCTAGGACCCATAGGTTGGTTGACAGCCACCCATTCCTCTTGGATCTCCACTCACTGAACAATATACTTATGATTATTAGAGCAACGGGCTCCCAAGGACACCATACACACGATCTCTATTGGAAGACTGGGAAAAATATAAACTAGAAGGAGAGTCATAGATGGACAAGAACCATCTGCCCAGCCCAGCTTACTTCCCATAATCCCCATATTCAGACAGTAGAAAAGGAGGTGGAGTTCACAGATCCCCTACCTCTCCTTTTGGCCTCAATTGAGGGGTCTAGCCCATGGAAGTGCCCATTCTGCCCATACTTGACTCAATGAAGAATTCAGGGGTAAGGCCAAGGGCCCTGCCCACCTGAGAACTGAAGCCCTTAAGACCCACTATGTGTGCAATTTGGGGCCAATAAATAAATCTTTATGGCAGTTTTGTATACAGGCACCCAAGGCTACCATTATTCTAGGATATGCAGAGGGGAGGGGATGGTGAATAGCATGGGGTGGTTTTGGGTAACCTGCACTAGTATGGGGACAGGTTACTGCTACCCTGTGGGGCAGCTCCTATAACCCTATTATTGTCTCTGTAGCTGTATTCCCTTCTGGGAAATACATGGCTAGGGATTTATATCCTGTATCCCTGTACATCATAGTCATGAATGTGAGGATGTGCTCCCCTATCCCAACAAATTCTGGTTGTCACAGATGGGCAAGTGAGAGACTGTGCATGCACAATGCTCCCATATCCTTGCTACATTTTCCAGCAGTGGTGATATTACCTTCCTGGTGGGGAAAAGGATATTACTGATCTCATAAAGAACCTTCTATATGTAGATGTCTTCCACACTGCTACCTCTGCCTATAATAGCCTGGTGTGGCCAGTGAAAAGGCAATTGGGGTGTGATGGCTGACTATAGATTACTGATGTTTGAATGCAGAAGTGCCTCTTTGGCACCCACAGTATTCCAGGCATTGTGACTTTCACAGAAGCCGTTAGGACCTCTATGAGTGTTTGGTATGCAGTTGTTGACTTGGCAAATGCCTTTTCATGATTTCACCCTGGGAGCAGAACCACGATAAACTTGCTTTCCAGTAGCAAACACTAAAGCATACACTCACTGTACTGATGTATGGGTATTTAAACCGCCTCACCATCTGCCACCAGTGGTTGGATCAGGACTTGAGTAAGCTACCCTTGCCCAAGGGACTCCAAGTTTTCCATTGTACTGATGACATCATATTCATGGGCCAGAGCAAGGAACAAATGGATTTCACAGATTGCTAACTGGACTTCAACAATCCAATTGGTCCATAAATTCTGACAAGATACAAGGTCCAGTCCAGCAGGTCACTTTCTTGGGTAGCATGTGAGCTGGAGCCCAGTGCTGGACCATGATCCATCATAGAACAAATTACTGTCCCTAAAATCACCCACCTCCAAAAACAAGGCCCAGCAGTTGATTGGGCTATTTGCATATTGGTGCCAGGATATTGCTCATCTTGGTATCCTCCTGGCATCCCTATATCAGATGACACAGAAAGTAGGCACTTTCCACTGGGGAACAGATGAAGAACAGAACTTACAGAAAGTAAAGGTGGTGGTTTCAGCTGTCCTGCCTCTAGAACCTTTAGATCCTGGCTCTCCATTTCAGTTACAGGTTTCTGTCACCAAGAACAATGCCAACTGCTCCCTCTGGTAGAGGGAAACAACAATGGGAATTCACAGACACCTGGGTTTTGGGGGCCAAAAGGTTTCCAGATGCAGTCAGTGCTGCTTCCTCCTTCCTGAGGAAGATTCTGGTTTGCTGTAGGGCCTTGGTGGAAACAGATGGGATTACTGAGAGCTCTTGGGTCCTCCTGAGGCCAGAATCATGTCCTGGGTCCTGGGTAATCAGAACATTCAACCAAGTAGTGCTCAACAACACAGCATCATTGAATAGAACTGGTATATTTGGGATCCTGCCCATCTGGGCTCCCAAGGAGAGACATACTTGCATGAGCAGATGGTGGAGGTCACCCTCAATGATGATCCCGTTGCAATACCAGATAAGGGCCCTTCCCTCCCTGCGCTGGCATCCTGAGGACCCCAACTAAAGGATACTCCACCAAATGCTTAGCACTTCGTCACTGAAGGATCAGCCAAATAGAAGCTATCTGAAATACATTGGGCAGGAGCTGCTGTTTCACTAACCTCAGGCAATAGTATATAATGGCTAGCACTAAAAAAATGCCCAGTGGACTAAACTGAGAGTGCTACTCTTAGTCCTGGAACACTCAGATCCAAGCACTTCCATGTACTCCTTTAATGACCCATGGGCTGTTGCTAGTGGCTTAAGAGTCTGGTCAGGTTCATGGAGAGAATACAATTGGAGAACCAAAGTTTCCTCAGTGTGGGGAAGGGTCCTTTGGAAACAATTGGTGGAATGGAAATTCACCATCTATGCTACCCATGTTGATGCACATGGCAAGGGTCTGTATCATAATAAACATCACTGGAATGACTTAGCCAATAAAGGGTGCACCAAGTTGCTTTCTGTACCCAAAGAGGCTGCACCCAGTGAGGACAATGAACTTACCCATGACAATATCTGTGAAATAGCTGAATTTCCCATGGGTGCTTCCACTCCTGTGTGGATTTAACACTGAACATGGAAGTTTTGAATTTTGGCCCAGGATTATGGAGCACCTCTTCTATTAATAGATGCCCAATCTGCCATTTACCAAAGTAAAAGATGTCAACTACAAGCCAGAGCCTGAAAGGGCATTTAGAAGCTATTCCCAGAGGGGACACACTAGATCACTCATGGCAAGTGGATTAAACCAGGACACTTCTTTCCAACCACTGTCAGATTCCTTGCTTCCATGGTGGCCCAGATCACCTGGACAAAGGTATCTTCCTTCTAGATTGCTGCTGGGTCAAATGTGTAGGGAAAAAAGGGAACTAGTCCTGTCAGGGTGGTAGTGCAACCACTTCCCATGGGAGACACTTCTTTCAGCCTATTTTTAATAATTTATTTTTTCCTTCTAAAGCCACCCAGTCTGTCTGCCTTTTTCCCTGAGTTATAACCTCACCCCTTTCCCATTGATCTGAGTGCCTCATGCATATCTTCTGGCCTACTTCCACCCTTTCCTGACAGATAGGAGTTTCCAGACTGACTCAAAGTGTCCCGTGACCATTCCCCAGGGGACTGGTGGACCAACCAGGGGTAGGTGTCACCCACTAACATCTACTATGTGTGCGTAAAGCTCCACAGCTCTAGCCCCCTGGATTGTTACCCCATGTGATTCCTTCAGTCGATCCCTCTGTCTAGCAGCCCTAATCTCCCACCATCCTGGGAATCATCTGGAGGTTGTAATGGCATAAAACATGGGATCATCCACTGGCAGTGGTTGGCAAGAAGAATTCCAAGTGGTAAATGCTTGTTCCCCCTTTCAGGGCCAATCTTCATCTTGCTGGATGTAAGGACAGATGTGCAGCAAAGCCTGGGTTATCTCTAACCTTCTTCTCATTCCTGGGCCAAGAAGCAGAATAGGGCCATTTTTCTCTTCTGGGGAAAAGCTGAGTTCTACTTCCAGAAGGACTGAGTAAGACCAGGAACCATGAAAATCTTATTTTGACCAGGGAAGATGAGACACATAGGGATTGGCCATTCTAATTAGACTAAAACCATATGGTTACCAAAATATCTGGCAGTATATTGAAAGATTATATATAGTGTATAGATTATACATAATCTAATATATACAGTCTTTCTCTATACTGCCAAATATTGCCCAGGACATAATAGGCAATCATTTCTATATTCTTGAATGCATGAATTCATTTTTTCTTTCCTATTCCTTCTTTCCTTCCTCACTAGCTTCCTTCTTTCCTCACTAGCTAGCATTTGTTTGCACTTTTCTTCCAGAACTCTTCTCATTTGCCTTTCAATTATAATTATTTATGCATATGTATTATTTCCTAAGTTATAAGTGCTTGAAATCATGGATTAAATTTGTTTTTCCCTCTACCCCATAGTACTGCATATAGTCTTTCAAAAGCAGGTATTAAATCATATGGTATGAGATCTGGGAGGGTCTCACACACAAAGCTTCCAGGTCCTTTCCCTGTGGAATCAAAACTCTTGGCACATGGAAGTGTGTTATCAATCATGGAAGCTCTCTGGAACTTCAGTGTTCAAGATGTTTTATTACAGTTTCATTACATAGGTTTGATTGACAGAATAAATGCCCACATGGTTGAACTCAATCGCTAGTCCCCCTTCCCTTTGTAGAAGTTTGGGATGATAAGACCTGACTCAAAGCCCCAGCCCCCTAATCACAGAGTTGGTTTATCTGATGTGGTCAGCCCCTACCCTAAGACTTCTAGTATGGCTGTTCCCACCCTGAGTCATCTGCTTGGCATATGAACTATCAGGTGTGGTCCCTGGCTGAGGATGAATAACAGAAGTCACTTCTATTACTGGAAACCCAAAGATTTAGAGGCTCCTCCTTTCTAATTCTTTCTCTTTCTCTCCCTCTGTGACTTCCCAAGTTAGGTTAGCATATTTTTATGCAATAACAGACATGCACCTGCTATTTCCTTGGTCAGCCTCAGTACCTGGGTTTCTATGATTATCTCCCTGGGCTTATTGTGGGACTCATGTGTAAAGTTTGCAGACATTTGGTGTCTAAATGCAAATGAACTACTTCATCTGTTGCTCAATTAAAGGTTGAAAAATCTGTTCCAGCTCTGGATAAGACAATGGATGCACTGGATTTATTGAGAGATGTTATGCTAGTCTTCAGTCCAGTAGGACTTTAAACGATATATTTTGATAATGGAAGATTTCAGATTTAAGAATATAATCTCTGCCTAAAATGTCTTATTTCTGTCCTGAGTAGTTGAGTGAATGCAAACAGAAAGATGAGTCTTGGGATTGCCATGTGTGGCTTGGGTAACTGGGTAAATTATGGTGCAGTTACTAAACATAAGGAACACATGAAGAGGAGAAAAGTAATCAATGATGTATTAATAAGAAACAAAAATAGATAGACTCTGGCAGGAACTAGGACCCTCAGGGACTCCACCTGATGACAGGAATTTGGAGAACTTTTATCTTGGAGCTGTCATCAAAGTGAACAAGTACTGATGATTTACATTTTCTAGTTTCTTCCAATTCCCTGAAAAAGAGAATTTGATTGGCCCAGGTTGAGCCTGTCAACTTCGGTTATTTAGGCAGAAATAAATATCATGGGCTAAGCAGTCGTCCCAATTTACTTCAAGAGGGAGATAATTCAGTTTTCAGATGTGCTAAGTTTGAGGTCTCAATCAGGGAGATATAGTGGGCATTTGCATACAAAGGCCTGGAATTCAGGAAAAATCAGTGCCAAAAAGAGTCACTGGAGTAAACAATATATAGAAACCATGCGGAAGGATGGACTTGTGTGCTGACTGAAAAAAAAAAAAAAAAAAAAAGCCAAAAAAAAAAACTGCAGACAGTCCTTGAGAACACTTTGAGAAATAGAAAGAAGAAATAGAAGAAGATGCCCAGGGAGACAAAGAACAATCTGAGAAGAGAAAACGAGGGCTAGATTACTTACAGAAATGCAACAGTGACCCAATAATTTCATCTTCCAGAAATGCAACCTTTTTCATAGCAAAATAAATATTTCAGGTGAATAAATCTCTATCTATTTTCCAGGAAATTTGTATCCAAAGAACAGTCTTGGAAATTTCATTCTCAGGTCCAAAGAATAAGCACAATAGAAAATCCAGGTTTTAATTTTTTCTGACATCTCAGGTCCCACTCAGTGATATCCATTCCCATATCATTCCTTCTGGATTTGGTTTTTGACAGTCATAATGGAAGGTCAAAACAAAGTAAAAGTCATTGATAGAGAGATTATGGAGTGAAATATTTTATAGAAAGAATTGGTGAGGTTCTCTAACCAAGGAGAAGGAATCTGGGAGAGAATAAAAATCAAGGAAAACCTTTGAAAATTTACATAGGTTTGGAAGAAAATGTCTTATAAATTAAAAATAATAAGGGTTGATTTTTCTGTGTGGCTTTAGAGGATGAAAGTGATGCTTCCTAGGCTGTGAGGTTCTGTTAATTTTTTAAGCTTAAAGAAGTGGGCAGTAACAACTGTGACCTAAAGCTTTCTTTTCCCATAGGAAAGTGAAAGTCATTGAAGAACTTACTCTTGGCTTTTTGTTACAAAAACAGAGAAAAATTAAATTTTGAAGCTCAACCAAAACATCAGTTTTCATAAGAAGAAACTAGCCAGTTGTTTGAATGAATTTAACCACCTTTATGCTTCTGTTCTTCATATAGGCTTATACGTGTTAACATAGTCATGTCAGTAGAAGAAAACCTGACACAATCAAAATAGTCGTATGGATTAAAAAAGAAAGTATAAAAACTCAACCAATCCAAAATCTCAAAACACAGTATTTATAGCAAAAAAAAAAAGAAGAAATATTAATATTCACTCTTAATTTCTAGGTGAAAGTGGGATGTGTGAAAAACCTGACTACACCTACAAAGTACTCAGATAAACAGCAATTCTGTGAAAAACATTTTTTTTCCAGTTAGTACATGTTTTTTAATTTTTTTTTCTTCTTCATAGTTAAAAATACTGGGTGACATATTTCTTATGTTGTTTGACTGGGACCAACCCTGAACTGATTATGCCTCAGAATCTATAATAGAAGATAAGTCTATTTTAACCCTTAACATATGAAACAAATAGTACCATATAATGTCAAAATGGAGCCCTACCATATTATTTTTCATATGTGTTGAAATAAAGGATTATTATAGTATTCTATTAACACCAAAAGAAGTTTTGACAACAGTGGAAAACAATGAGGCTTGAAAACCCACTGCTGACTGGTTGGCTAATAGGTTAGGTAGATTTTTATTTATTAGGCATTGTTCCTTCTGTCAATTGTGAATTCAATTTTGGGGGCTGGATCTGGAAATAGGCCATTTAGCTTATCTTTGTTCTCGGCTACAGGCAAATATAACTGTTAATCCTGCCTCATCGTTTTGCAGATACTTGGCCTTGGATTGAACCAGGGATTGTGCAAGGCTTTCTAGAAATCCATGCCATTTTTGGGAAAAAAATACATTTATATTCATATATGGTGAATATATAATATCTTCTTTACATAAGATCAAGTTCTAGAAATGAAGAAAGATAACCAAAAAAAGAGTTTTGGCTTGTCCAGTGTCAGACAGCCAGTGAGAGAGAGAGAGAGAGAGAGTTGGGATCCCTAACTCCCTGATCAAGTGACAGGTTTCCCCTACATTACATGGCTTTGCTCAGTGATTATCATGTGATACTGGCTTACCTACTGTTCCAGTTTGCTAGAGCTGCCGTTACGCAATATACCAAAAATGGATTGGTTTTTATAAAGGGGATTTATTAAGTTACAAATTTACAGTCCTAAGGCCATAAAAGTGCCCAAACTAAGTCATCAAACAAGAGGATACTTTCACTGAAGAATGGCCAATGGCGTCTGGAACACCTCTGTCAGCTGGGAAGGCACGTGACTGGTGTCTGCAGATCCTTGTTCCTGGACCTTGCTTTCAGCTTTTGATTCCAGTGGATTTCTCTTTAACCATCTGAGAGTCCTCGCTTAGCTTCTCCGGGACAAACTCTGGGCTTCATCTCTTAGCTTAGCATCTCCAAATGTCCTTCTGTCCACATCTCCAAGCATCTCCAAGTTTCAGAGTCAGTGTCTGGGTCTGTGTCAACCCTTAGCTTCTCAAATACTTCAATGAACTAATCAAGACCCACCCTGAATGGGTTGGACCCACACTTCCATGGAAATAATTCAGAGGTTCCACCCTAGTCAACAGATTGATCAATCTGCCCCCACAAGATTGAATTAAAGAACATGGCTTTTGGGGGGACATATTATTTCAAAACAAGCACACCTACAGAGTAGCATAACATAGTGGGGAACAACAAAACAGCATCAGTTTCAAAGTCAGAAAAAACAAGATTTGAATCCTGGCTCTAATACTTATTACCTATTTGGCTTAAGCAAGGTACTTACATTCTCTGTGTCTCACTTTCTTAGCTATAAATTCCTTAATTGTGAGTAATATTTACCTCATAGCACTGCTGTAAAGATTAAATGAGATTATGCTTATGATTTGTAGAAGGACACAGGGTAGGCCCTCAACAAATGCTAGTTTTCTCTTTTTCTAATAAAAGAAAAAAAATGCATATATACATATATTGTTCAATGTGTTAGTTAAGATACTTTGTTGCTAGTGACAGAAACCCAACCCAAACAAAGGAGGGTGAAAAGAAGCATTGAATGCTTACATAATCAAACTGTTGGAAGGGTAGGCAACCCCAGGGATAATCAGAACTGGACTTGAGCTCTTACAGGATTCTCACCATCTCTCCTCTCTGATTCTTTCTGATTGTTGCCCCATTTACTCAGATCATGTTGCCTTTCGTCTTGTCAGAAATGTGGCTGCTGGCAAATCCCATGTCTCCATGTTTTTGCCCCCATAAAGGACTGACCCTATTCCCCTGATCGTAGATTGAAACATCTGATTCTGACTTGTCATTTCCACTTCCAGTTGAGGGAAGGAAAGCTAGGATTTCATTACTGTTTCAGCTCAGGGATTGCACCTTCCTCGCCAAACTTGAGAATTTGACTTGAGGTCACCCACTATGAAAGTTCAAACAATCATAATGTTGGGTGAAGGAGCAAGCTGCAAAAGGACACACCAAACATGATACTAATTGCATAATTTTTAAAGACACAAAATAATACTTCTCTATTATTTATGCACATATGCACATATGTATGTTGTAAAAGTGTAAAATATATACATGACATACTAATATCTGGGAAGGAGATAAAGAGGATGGAGAAAGAACTCTAAATGCATCTCTAAGGTTTTAGTTAGAAATAAAGGAAGAAAGGAAGGACTGAAAGGAAAGAGGGGGGTAAGAGAGAGACAGAGAGAACAGGGAAGAGAGAGAGATCTGAAAAACCTACAAAAACAATATTTAGTCAAGCCAAAGCTCAAGCCATAATATTTGTACTGTAGAGGGGAAAAAAGGAAACATAATTGTATTTCTTAAAAGAAACCATACCATACCTAGTAGCATTTTCAGAAGTAGTGGAGAGGAGGGTTGGTCAGACAAACACTAGAAGTCCACTATATTTAAGTCATCATTCATTTTCTGCAAGCTGCCATGTTTTCTTAAATTCAGCACAGTTATGGAGCAGCATAACACTGTCTTACCTGGCTTTAAAATTTTATAAACTCATAAACTCTCACTGATACAGTTATACTTCTTATTCAACAAAGAAGTTCTTTTTTTTTTCTTTTATACAGAGTAATATACTCTATATTGAAATAAAGGCTGGTTTGTTGACAAGATGTTAAAATAATCAGTAATCTCTTGAAACAACAAAAAATGAGACACTCAGTCATTAATTCCTAAAGAATAGAGACAAGCTTTCTTTGTCAAAAGATCTGGAGCCAGGTAAACATAAGAAAAGATGTAGCCCTCAGATTAAACAAAAACGAAAACAAAAGCTGTCTGCCGAGAGAGAGAAAACAAAGTGCTTACTTTATCACGAAAGGAAACAAAGGGAAACAGGAAGGAGGCTTACCTGTGAATGATAATTCTACATCTTTTACATGGTTGAACAAAACCTAGGGGCAGGATAAGTGGATGACAAGTCTTGTGTTTACAATTTGCACAGAGCAATTCTTGCTCCTTGTTTTAGGCAAAGATAGCATGAAATAAAATATTTAGTTAATATATGAGAAATTTGTACTATTGAAAGATCCAAAGTAAGATTATTTTTTAAAGGTTTCCTTAGTGCTTTGAACATTATTTAAGACATTATTTATTGGTCATTTATTATCTTTGAACTCCATGGACATATGCATACTCCTTGTCCTCACCTTTAATTTTTTTTAAATCATATTTTTTTATTGTAGCATATAGGATACACACACACACACACACACACACACATATAAGAGTGATAACTTTCCAAATGCACTTTAACAAGTAGTTAGAGAGCAAATTTCAAATAATATTATGGGTTATAGCTCCACAGTTTCAGTTATTTCTGTATTGTGAAATATAACATATATACAAAAAATCACCTTTAATTTAATAGAAAAAATTAAAATATGTGAAACATTAGATCTAAGTGGAGTGTTAAAAACTGTTAGGGCTTCCTCAGTGAGGTCTCTGTGTTTGGGATAGATTAAGGAGGAGTTTCAACGACCACAGATTAGGTCTCTAGCAGGAATAAAGGCTGTGGGTTGAGCTGGCAGCTGTTCAACATCCTATTAAAACATGACTCAATTTTTAAGGATTTGACATCCATGCATTGTGACAAACATTTATTTTTTTCTTCTGTACCTTTAAACACAGTGAAAGTATTTTAAAAATGTGTTCAAAAAGCAACTGGCCCAATACCATGTTGTTTACTCCATAACTTTTTTGGGAGGAGGGAGATGTCATAATCTTTTAGGAAAAAAAATCTTTCTACCCCTCTCAGTGAGATGATGGCTGGTTTGCCGTTCCAATTTGGGGGCTATAATTGCCATCAGACTCAGGTCAGATCTTGTCCTGTATTGCATATCTTCAGCCTAGACAAGTTCTTCTCACCTCAAGAGATTCCTATGGTCAGGGATGAAGAGATTGTCAAGTTATCAGGGTAGGACCCAAATATTTCTTGTTTTTTCCTCTCTCTTCAGAGCCTAGCATAGTGCCTGGCTCACTGTAGGTGCTATATCAAGTTTGATAAATTAGCTGACTATGCATGAAGCAAAAAGAAACGCAAGTGACTTTTCAAATCATATTGAAAGATATCTTCCCTTGGCATCTCCTAAGCACCAATTCAAGAAGGATTTTATTAATGGACATTACCACATGGCAAAGCATTTTGTAATATGATAAGGGGATTTTTGCCTCTAAGACACCTGTTTGAATCTATCCCAAGTAGATAGGGGGTGAAAGTTACTGCTGCCAATATTAAGAAAGCTGGCAATGGATTTGGGTTTATTACTAGGACAAGAAACAGGTGTCCTAGTCAAAAAATCAGTCATAACTATGAACCAGCGAGGTTAGGGATTGAATGAACCACTAAACAACTACTTGCATACAACCTGAACAAGTCCTATGGAGGAAGTTCATAATCTCAATATAGTGGCTAAATAGAGTGTATTGAAGATTCTTAGAAGACTGGAATTATTACAACTTCTAACCCTGACTCTGGCATGACATGGTTTCTTAATCATGACAAAATGTTCTAGGCTCATCTACATTTTCTGCCCCAGACCTGGAATAATCCATTATTCCCAAAATCCCTGGTTTCTTTAGCAGGAAATGACAAATCTATGTACTAGCAATATTCAAAGTTACTTTGGGCATTGCTTCTAGTCCTCTTCAATGGAAAGAACTAGGAAATAATATGTATTCAAAACAAAATACATTATGAGTTCATACTGACCTTCCTGGTTCAAATTAAGGACTATAGAGGTTTTTACTTACCCTTTTCTGTGTTATATCTGTAATGTCTTTCTTCCAAAAGAGAATCCTGTTTCTCAAGGACAGAGGGGATGACAGAATTAGATTATCTCACAGTTATTCATTTTCTTTATCCCATTTTACACACGTAGTCTCAGAATAACAATATCATATACCACCACCATCAATATAAAAACAGAGAACAAGTAAATATATTTCTACTATGCTGTTCTCATTCTCTTCCCATTTTTAATGGTTGTGCTATATCTACTAGGTCTGAACTAAGGCCATTACGTACTATATTGTCTCCCTTTTAACTCTTGTTTAGACTTAGTTTTTCAAGTAACTACATATTTAATAGTCAACACTAGACCTTATGTTGATGTCCCTTTAATCATTTTGATTGTCTGAAGCTTGTTCTCTATTAATTCCTCAGAATGGGTTCATGGGATAGATATTTCCGGAGTTCTTTAATATTGATAACTTTTTGTTTTCATTTTCTACTTGAAAGTAAGTCTTGTTATATACAAAATCCCCATCTCACATTTTCTTTAGTATCTTAAACATACTGCTCCATTTTCTTTTAGCAAAAAGCATTGATCTGATGTTGATTGAATCTTGTTTTCCTTACAAATCACTCCCTATTTTTGCCTAGTAGAACAAAGAATTTTATTTCTCTTTTTTTAAAATCAAATAATTTCTTAGAATTTGTCTTGGTGTTGATCATTTTGGTTTGATATTCTCAGAGACACGATGTGCTCTTTCAAAATATAATTTCAAATCTTTTTTTTTATTTCAAGAAAGTTTTCTTGAAGTTTAGCTTTTAGTTTTCATATTTGTTCTAATCTGTTTTTTTGTTTTGTTTTGTTTTTTTGTTTTGTTTTGTTTTTCAGGATATCCTAGTATCTGTATTCTGGATTTTCTTTGTGAATCTTCAATATTTATCCCTTTTAATAAAATCTCATCTCTTAGTTTCTTTATTATTTAAAATCAATTTCTCCTTTTTCTCCCATTTTTCACTTGTGAAATGAATTTTTTATTCTTAGAATTTCTAATTCTTGCCACATTCATGAGTTTTCCTAATTCTTCCTTTCATTGTTTTCTCATGACTTGCATCATTTTTGTCAATGTCTTTTAGCTTTTCTTGAAACAGAGGGTTGTAGTTTTGAGCTTATCTGTGGGCTTGTCATTTCAACATATTAAAATTGTTTATAGAGATATTATTCTGCTGCTTATCTTTTTTTTAATAATAGTAGTATAGAATTTGACCTCAACACTTTTCTTTTGTCTATTTTTATGTGAAATTAATTTTTCTGAACTTCGGGACGCTTACTTCAGGTAGCTTTTCTAAATTCACAGAACCCTCTCTTCTGTTGTTTCCTTGTAGTGATCAAAAACATTGTGGCTTGCTTTCTGTGATTTCCTGGCTTTGATTCCTTCCCCACATTGATCTGCCTCTTTTCTTTGTGTCTACTGTCCCCATCTTTCTAAATTTTATTGCAGTTTCTCCTGTATGTAAGGCTCTGTCCTGGAAAGGAATCCAGGTTGATCAATTTTGCAAATTAATAGGGAATAGACTTCTCCAATCCTTTCTAATATTCCACAGTCCCCTTCCACTCTTGATACTGGACAAGCAAACTCCCTCCAGTCAGTGCTGTTCTCCATTTGGACTGCTATGATTTATAGTAAATACCTATTGTCTATTTTGGTTCTGTTTTCAGGCCTGGCAGATATCCTGTAGATTCCGTCTGTTTTCACACAGAGATTGATACCCTGCTCATTCTTCATCCATTTGGGAGTTTACAGGGTTTCCTTATCACCAATTTTAATTTTAAATGCTACTCATGAGTTTTTTGTTGGTTTCTTTGCTTGATTTTAATTTTACCTTCTAGTTCCTCTGTTTTTAAGTGGGTGTTTTAATTTCCTAGGCTGCTCAAGCAAATGCCATGAAATGGGTCAGGTTAAACAATGGGAATTTATTAGTTCATGGTTTTGAATGCAGAAAATGGTCAAATCTAGGCATCATCAAGGTGACACTCTCTCACCAAAGACTGGCATTCTGAGGCTGGCTGCCAGTGATCCTCGGTCCTTGTCTCCTCTGTCATACGGCAAGGCACATGAAAGCCTCTCCTGACCTCTCCATTCTCTTCTAGGTTCCACTGAATTTCAGCTTCTGGCTGATCCCTGTGGCATTCTCTCACTCTCTCTGAATTTCATTCCACTTACAGGAACCATAGCAATAGGATTAGGATCTATCCTGATTGGGCTGGGCCATACCTTAAGTGAAGCAGCTTCATCAAAAGGTCTTAATAACAATAAGTTCACTCCCATAGGAATGGATTAAGTTTAAGAACATGTTTTTCTGGGGTACATACAGCTTCAAACTACCACAGTGGGTACTCAAGAGATTGAAAAAACATCTTCCCACTGAGGCATTGATTTTAAGTGACTTAAGGGATTTAAAGAATTCTCAAGAAATATTCCTACCCCCTTCCCCAAAATATATTGTGGTAACCAGCTGTCCTGTGCTGGAACCAGGATAGAACATACTGGTTTATCTAATGCCTGGTCACTGGATTACTAAACCAAGCTCGAGTTACTGAATAAGCCTTACACCTGTAACAGATGAATATTACACAGCTCATGCCTTCACAGGGAACATGAAGGATTGAGGAAAAAGCTAAATAACATGTGGAACCAGAAAGAAAAATCTAGAGTCACTTTTTTATAGGAGAATTGACCTTCTTTATGCCAAAGAAATAATATAAAAAACAAAGAGTAGGGAAGATATGAAAAGATACATAAAGGAATAAAGGACATAACATCCAAAAGCGTTGTCACACTGTAATTTAATAGCTTTTTACACCAATGTAATGTATAAAGGCATATTTTAATATGCTATTTTCCCATTGTGTATGAAGGACACCAAAAAGTAGCAAAGGAGAAAGGTCGCAGTCCAAGATTATTTTGAGGAAAGATCTTTGAATATCTAGCTGCTGTTGATGGAAAATTGCAAGTAAGGGAATACCAAAGGGCCAGGATACGGTGTTGAGTAACCCCAGATGCCTGTTGTCATTTTTCTTTATTGCTCAAAGAGATGGTTCTGAGAAACTCATCAATTTTTTTTTTCTTTTCTTTATTGAGATAATATCAAACTCACAGAAAAGTTGGATGATGGTGCATTTTTTCCCCCAGAATCATCATAGAATAAGATGATCACAAAATGGAACACCAACATTGAATACCTTAGTGCATAATTCTAAACAAGTCATTCTTTTATTTTGATAATACAGTTATCAAAATCAAGAGATGAACATTAATACAATCTAATCCTCAGACCCATCCTATGACTTTCACCAATTGTTCCAATAATGTTCTTTATTGCAAAAACACCTGATCTAGGTCTATGTTGCATTTAGTCATCATGTTTCTTTAGTTTCTTGCAGCCTAAAACAGTTCCTCAGTCTTTCCTTAACTCTCCTAACCTCAACACTTTTGAAAAAGACTTGGGTTCAATCCATGGTTCTTGGCTTTGTTATTGAACAATAATTGCATTGTCTTGGTAGGGTAACTTATTTGGGATGGCATTTCCTCTACTTGCAAGGGGGTTGCACACCAGGAACTTCAAAGCCCTTTCCAGCTTTCAAATGTCTAGAGTCTGCCATAAACTTAATTTTTCAAAAAGGCTGATTTCATGCCTAAATTCAGTCATTCATCTTGCAAAATAAAAGCTTATAGATGGTAAAATGTGCATCTATTTATACTGCCAGGAGGTACCACCAATGGCAGATCAGCAGCCTCACATTTAAAGGGTAGCACAAACATATCTTTAACTTCAATTTAAAGAAGGAAATGTCAAAGATAGCAAGGGATGGGGAATGCAATTTCATAATAAGACTGAGTGAACAGGTTTAAGCCCAAGAAACTAAAGGCACTATTGAGAATCAGAAGCTATTGACTGCAGCTGAATTCCAAATAAACCTTTTACATGGACACTATACTCTTTCCACCAGGGTTGCTTCTAACAGAAAATTTTCATTCCATAGGGAAAACATGGAATCTAAAAGATGTCAGTTAACCCCTCTCCACTCTATTAAATATTTCAAGGACTCTTAAGATTATATTCAACCTGAATTCCAGGAAGGAACCTGTCTCATCTTCAAGTAGAATGTTTCCAAGCCCCCTCACCTTGCTTGAGCAGCAGTTTTATATCAAACATTGGTGGAAAGCAAACAAAATCAATTCTCAGAACTGCTGGCATCATTTTACAAAAGTGAGCCTGAAGCAGGCTATCCTGTTACAACTCTTTAAAAAAATGCAGCCTAAGTCAAATCCATCTCCAACCCACACGCACACTCCCTCAAACCATAATACAGAGTGAACACAATCCCAAGGTGGTCGGGTGGTTTAACCACAAATATCCTGGCGGCTGTGTGATCTGATTCTTAGTTTACACAGCTGAAATGGGACATCTGGGGCCTCTAGTTAGCAGAGGGAAGGAAGGAAACTGTGATGGATAGGTGCCCACTGTGGTAAATGTGGTCAAATCTACTTTGGACAAATACAATAGGGGCTCCCTGCCTGAGCAGAAAGGAAAAGGAAAGAAAAGAAATCAAGAAGGAAAACTTGATTCAGCTAACATCTAGAACACACAGGAAATTGCTGGATTGGGTAGGGATAGTAAATGGGGGGACGATTCCATAATGAATAAGACATGGATGTTATGCTCTAGGCTAGGTCTGACAAAGTAGAAATAGTTAATTGCAATAAAGAATAAGTACTATAGAATCTAATGCATAATATGTGATATTAGTGGACTGTAAATAACTATAGGTAGGTAGGAAGGAAGGAAGAAAGGAAGGGAGGGAGGGAGGGAGGGAAGGAGGGGGTAGGAGGGAAGGAAAGAAAATAGTGCAAAAAAAGTACTTATTTCTAACTTTGGAAGGGAAAATGTAAGGGAATTTATATGGAGAGATAAAAGAAGAATAGATTAAACATCCTAAACTGTTGAAGAGGAGTTCTTATACTTATGTCTCACTGTCCTCAGAAAATCTCCATACTTCAAGCAGATTTGACAGTTGTGAATACTAGGTCCATTGATAAAAGACTTTTGATTTTCTTTCTTGTCTCTCGGGTCTTCCTAAGAAGAAAACCAAGAGCACAAAAGAGACCACATCACCACTATCCTCTTTGCAGAAAATAAAGCCTTTGTTTCTTTGTGGTTTCCTTTCAGCTATCTTGACTATTTTGGTTCATCTGTATGTTATGAATCACTTGTTTTCTATCTAGCCTCCCCTACATCTCACTGGGTTTGAATAAGAAGAATCTTAAATCTAAATGAAATGTTTCTGATCAAACTCATCCCCAATTCTCTTTACTTCTTTCTGAGCCCTCAACTGAATAATCTTTAATGTCCATATTTCTAACAACATTCTGGTCATGATGATATGCGTATTCTCTAAGACGGTAGAAGCTTTATCTACAGTTCTCCTCACTTCTTTCTGAGCCCTTACCAGAATTTGTTTGGAAGGAATAATATAATTGAGTGTGTGGTTTTGCCAGCTGCCTTACATGTGCTTTGGTCTTTGAACTCTCTTGATAACACTTGAGTTGGGCATTACCACCTTCAGTTTATAGGTGAGGAATTTGAGGCTAAGAGAATTTATCGATTCAGGGTAGGTCTGCTCTTCCCACTAGATCATTGCATTTATTTGGGCCTTTATCACCCATTCCCTAAAATTGGAGGTGAGGGACAATAGTCAGACATAAGTAAATATAAATATGACCAAATCATCAGCAATTTCTCAACCACCAGAGCCCAGTGTCTCCTATTATTTTTGGTTGTTTTAATGTAATTCCACATTTGTATAGCATTATATATTTCTATGTGAGTGTATGTTCAGGCAGGCAGTGAAATATCTAGAATAAACAACATATAACACAGAGATAGATTAAGCCATACCCAAGGCTGGGTTTAAACAAATGACTGAGCCCACCTTGAGGAAATGGGCTGATATCTATTATTTTAGTATGCTGAGGCTGTTGCAAAAATTACCACAAGTTGGATGGCTTAAACAACAGAAATCTTTTCTCTCACAAAGGTACTATGGACTGGATATTTATGTACTCATATTTGTATACTGTCCATCAGTTTGTCTGTCTATCTATAATCAAGCTACCTAGCTTTATATTTGACCACATTTGGTGTTTTTTTCAGAGTACCATTTATGCTCCTGTTTATCTATTTTGGTAAAGAAATGGCTTTAAATTTGATTGAGTTCAAAGCTCCCTGACCCGCAGAGTTCTACTTATTCTCTTCAGGACTAGAAATCTTCCCTACTTTCCACAGTCACTGTGATGCATTCAGCCCACCAGTGTTATGCAGAAAATTAAAATACAAGTCTTTAATTTAGCAGATCCACCCACAAGGTTCCAGAAGCTTAAGTCAGCATGAGTCTTTGGAAAAATATCACTCTGGAAAAAATAGTACATGTGAGAAAAATACTGTGAATTTAGAAGCATTTGTTTTACAAACTACAGATGCAGAGTGAAAGAAAATGACATCTCGCTTTGATATTAAGCGTTCCTACGTAACACATCCATCTGCAACATGTTTTACAGTCACTTACCCGCTAAACCTCTCAGCACACAGATTTGCACACGAAGTACAATACAGCTGACCCCGTTTTACAGATGGAGAGAATAGAAACATGGAGAGATAAATGAATTCTCAAAGTTTCCAATCAATTTTAAGACATCTGTCATTGGGCAGGAGTGAACTAAGTAAGCCACAATGGTCCTTTATTAAAGCTGAAAGAAAATTAATAGAGAAAAATCTTATTTGCTCCAGGTTTTCTCTATAAAGGGGGCTGGGTGACTGTGATTTGGTTAAAAGGGAAGACCAAGGAATTGTCTTAAATCCGTATATTATAGTAAAAACACTGTCAAGTTATATATTTGTTTGGGGTAAGTTTATGGGGGAGAGAGTGCCTAAGTACTGCCAGTGACATAAAACTGCTATCAATACCTGGATAAAGTAGCCATTTGGAAGAGTGAAACCACTTTCTAATTAAGGAAGCCCTGAAATGAGAAAAGAAATGCTTGGCTACCAGTCATGGCTGTGTAAAGGCGAGTTTCCTTTACATTCTGAACTTCAGTGACCTCATCTTTAAATTAAAGGTGATGGACTAAAGCAGCAGTTCTCAAAGCGTGGTCCTGAAGGCAGCAGTACCAGCATTCCCTGGAAACTTGTTAGAAATTCAAGTTCTCAGGCACTTGCCTAGATTACTGAATCAGAAATGCTGAGGGTGGGGCCTCAAAATTGTATTTTAAGAAGACCTACAGGGGATTCTAATGCATGGCAAAAGCTGAGGACCACTAAACTAAAGACCTTGCGGGATTAAGATTTTGATTGCATCTATCATGCTGTTGACATGATGAAATGTACCTTTCAAATAATTTAAAAGATATTTTGGTTTCTTCCAAACACATATTAGTTCCTTTACATGCTCTGTGAAGACGATTATTAATATTCTCCATTTTGGCAACAGAGAAATTGAGCTTACAGAAACTATAGGAATAAAGATCAGAGGCAATACAGTGTAATTTTTCTCTTCCTTGAAACAAAAGGCAGTTATCCTATCTTTCTGCAACTCAGGTCAAAATGGAAAATCAGCAGACATGGAACCAAGTTCTGTTCTCTCATTTACTTAATTACCTTGACAAGACAGAACCCAATGTGCCCTGAAGTCCCCAGGTAAAATATGGGCATAATATTAGTTACTGTTTTCACTTCCCTCCAATGTTAGAAGTATGCATGAAATAATGCAAACCAAAGTTTTCATAGTTTCTCAGAAGCCAGATATAAACATTTCATGCATTTAGGTCTTATAGTGAGATCCCGGAAGGCAGGACCTTTGAAACATTCTCTTTTAAGTGCATAGCCTAACACATAGTAGATGAAGAGCAATTGCTTATTAAATCCAATTTCTGTAGGAGATATAAAGATGAATAGTGTTCAATTTTGAGAGGAACATGGCAAATTGGACTGTGAACAGGGCCAAGTAACCATATTGAATATACTGTAAACCTCATCAGGGCAGGAACAGTAAAAGAAAGTAGAGATGTTTAATCCAAAGAATAAATGATATTGAGAAATAACATAGGTATCTTTAAATAGCTGTGAAGTAGGAGGACTTTTGTCTTGAAGAACATGAACAATGGGTAAAAGCAGGCAGGAAGATTTTTGGCTCTTCCTCTAGCCACAGTGAATTTTCTGTCACCAAAGTGTATATAGGCAGAGCAGATTCAGGAGAGAGACACAGTAGAAGTTACTCAAAACATTGAAAAGAATTGTTGGACGTTGAGTTGAAGGAGAGAAGAATCAGGGAGATTGGGTTATGTCTGCTGCTCCAATGCCTAATCAGTTTTCTGTAGTTCTCTGCTCTATTCTGTGCCTTGGATGTTGATCTCTTCTGATGTTATCATCTGGAAACCCTTGTCCTTCAGCTTCTGGTGGGGTGTGCAACATGGAATACACAGGTAAATGGTTGGAGGGTGGAGAAGAGAACATCTTGTGTATTTAGCCCAGTCCTAGCATTGTCTCCCTACGTCTATGAAGGTCTAACAGTGACAGTTGCTGTAACATGGCCCCTCTTCCAAACACCAACCCCATAACATCATTCCCTCCCTGTACCCATAGGGGCTTGAGCTGGTGACTGCTTCAAATGTTGCTTATCCTGGGCTGCTTGATCCCTGGTTGGTTTGCCAAAAACTGCTCACACCTGTTCAAACAATATGCTCTTAAGTTGACCTGTTGGTGTGCCATCTGGACAGGATGGTTGCCTCAGGGCAGTGGTTCTCAATCTCTAACCATCTTCAGAATCACCTGGGCGACTTGTTAAAACACAGACCACTGGACTCCTCTAAACCCAGAATATCTGATTCAATAGGCCTGGGTGGAGACGAAGAATCTGCGCTTCTAACACGTTCCCAGGCGATGATATGCTACTGACCCGGGAACCACACTGTGAGAATAACTTCCTCATAATGATTTCTGAGTGTGGTCACACATAAGAGTCACTCTCTGAAATATATAAAGTACAGATTACTGGAATCCACTCTGGATCTTCTGAAACAGAACCTGAAAGATGGGAACTTTGGAATGTGTATTTTTAAAACTTTCTCAGATGATTACAATGAACCTGGAACTGCTTCTTCAAGATCTTTCCAACTCTGAGATCATGAGAAAGCAATATGTTATTTATTTTGTGTCTATTGGCTAACGGTAATGAGAGGGCTCTGACCCAGCCTGAGAAAGGAACAGGATACATTTTCCATGTCTTCCTCCCAGGTCCAGTTCAGCAGCTTTACCTTTGGAGATGGGTGGCTTCTCTGAATAATGTAAGGAGATGTGATCACTTTGTTCTCTCTTGTTTCACTTCATTATCTGGTACACACCTTTAGAGTGCACCCATCACACTGGAGATGCATTGTTGGTTCTCTTATCTGACTCCCATGGAAGACTGTGAACACCTTGAGAACAGGGACTGAGTCTTACCACTTTGAATTGTCAACACTTAACACCTCAGCACTTAGCACATCTGTGTAGCACCTGGGCTGGCACAGAGTAAGTGCTAGGGTGAGGGTGGGAGGGTAGATTGTTGAATAAATGGATTCAATCATGGAATGAATGAACAGATGTTGTTCCTCTTCATGCTTTCCATTATGTCAACACAAAATAATAATAAGCTTTTACTTTGCCCTCAGACACTGATTTTAACAAATACATTTGCTGAAGCAGAGGGACTTGAAGTGAGTTGGATGGCTTCATAGGTTTTTCTGTGTCTTAACTTCTTGGTTCAACAAGTAATTGAAAGGAATCAATCTTCCTCTGACTGACAGTTTTGACAGCTGCTGTTCTCGGGATGTCAATGTATAATCTGTTATTCTACTTACCAATTTAAAACTGAACAGAGACATATGTACTGTCAGTCTCATTCCTCTGATCTGGCTCCTGGTCCCCAGATCTCCCTGTCTGCCCTATTTTATCTTTTTCCTCCCACATGTCAGTGAAGTGCCTTTAAATTTGGGGCACTTCTGAACTCCTCTGCCCCAAGCTAGAAGCTGGATTAGAGCTTACCTTCCCTGAGTATTATTAAAGCATGTTCACAGTGGAGTCTCCAGCTTTGCAAACGAAGAGGGCATCATAAATTTGGGGTGGTTCAAATTATAAATGAATATTTTCTCTATGCTTAGCCAAGGGAAGGGGATATTAAAGTGGATAAAAATAATAAAAAGCAAGTTAGCAGCATGGGTATAATTAAGCTGAATGGCTCACACACAAAAAATAAAGCTCTGAACACTGACTTCCTCTGGGACACACCCCAGTATACTCGAACCTCGCCTAAGAAAGGTATGCACCGCTTGTCATCCTAACATAAAGCAAACACCTACACTCACCCTCCTGTCTACATTAGGAAGACGAATTTGGCTTCCTGACTCGAAAACTCTTCCATACCCTGGGAGGAAAAAGCACCTATTTTTCCTATATTCAATATTCCAGATACCAAAAAAATGCGATAACTTGTATTGATAGGATAACTGGCACTAATGGATGAACACCTGATGCAGGGTTATTTGAAATGGATTCAATCTTACAAGTACATTTCCATCTGTGCAGAAAAGAGCCAGTGACATGTTAGGGATATTTTGACCCCCAAAGCTGGTAAGCAGGCAACCTGGAAGGCCTTTCCTTATGGAGTATACCTCAGGAAGTGTGAGCTCTGAGGCTAGATCAGGCACTATGGGTGGGGCTGCCACCATCTGCACTTTCTCTCCTAGAGCCATTTAAAACTCCACCAAGAACCAGTCATCCCAGACTAGGCTACACCTACCTTCTTTTCTCAAGAGCTGTGGGTCCAACTCATGCCTAGAATGAAGATTTGGAAGTATTTCCTCATTGTACTGATAAGCTGAGCTTGTGAGAACATAGTATCCAGTTATTTATCCCTTGGAGACTTTGCACAAAACTGTAGCCCTTTTTCTCCAAAGAAGGCTATTCATACAGATCCTTTCCTTTTAGGGAAACAAAATTTTCATCATAAAATGAATGTGGACATTTTTTTTTTAACATCAGTAACTTCTTTTGTTCTTTATTTCCCTGTCCTGTAATTTTGAGATTTACATATCCCCTATCTAGAGAAGAAAAGGGGAACAAAAGCCACCACACTTCCACAGGAATTAAATCTCTGTTTTTTGATTGTCTTCACTCATAACCCTTTGCAATCTGGCAAAAAAACTCCTCTGAGGTAGAGCATAGCTTAATTTGGAGTACCCTCTCCCTCTATTCAACAAATCACAGTCAACTGATTGGTCTTCAAAGCTGCTAGTTTCACAGAAAAGAAAGTCCTTTGGAACAAGACAGAGCCTTAAAGGGTCTCTGCTGTAATGCCCCCATTTGACATTTGATAAAGTTGACAGGTGGAGAGTGGAAGAAATTTATCTGAAGTCAATAAGAAAGCTCATCATACTTACTCAAATTGTGTTAGTTTCTTTTTTATTCTGATTCATCATACTTGGTGTTCATGATATTAACCATATCTATAATGGAATTCTAAAAATATTAGGCCTATTATAAAGCATGATTAATTGTTCATGGTACTGTATAAACTTTCCTTACCATATGAGTGGTCTTACGATTTCACTTGTCTCTCTATGTCTGTGTCCCTGTTAACAGAAGAGTTGGCGTGCTGATATTTGATTTGCCCTGCCCTCAAGTTCTAATAGCTCCTTTTGTTATATTCTTGATGACTGATGATTACTGAGGTAAATTATTGTGCTCTATTGGTGTGGATAATCAAGAGTTAAACAAGTGCATTTATGCATGTAAGGTTAGTATGCATGTGCTAAGCACATAAGACAATCTGTAAGAGCATATTGGCTCTATTCCTTAACATTTAATTAATTTATGTGATTATAGTTTATTCCATTTTATAGGGGGAAATGAATAGAAATTCTGAACTGGGAATTTATGAGTACTGATTTTTTGCCCCAGCTTTACAATTTATTTTTACAGCATGACAGTGGCAAGTGACTTCACTTCACTGAGCCTCCCCCACTTCATCTATGAAATGGGAGCAGGTGGTAGGGTAGGGAAAGAGGGGAAATGTTATACTACATTTTCTACCTCTACCATTCAGTGAGACAGGGATCTGGCATAAGTTTCTAAATATTCACATCTTTATCAATGGAAATATCAAGGTTATTTGGACATAAAAGGTAAAATATTTGGCTAAAGGAGGAGACAATGGTTATGAGAGCAGAAGCTCCAGGTAGCTCCCTCTTTTGTTGCTGAAGATGTATGTTTGTTGAGAGCGAAGGGGCAGTGTGGTGATCTGAAGTTGTATGCACCCCAGAAAAACATGTTTTTACATCTGATCCATTCCTGTAGGTGTAAACCCACTGTAAGTAGGGCCTATTGATGAGGCTACTTCAGTTTAGGTGTTATCCACCTCATTCAGGATGGATCTTAATCTTTTTTCTGAAGTCCTTTATAAATGGAATGGAGAGAGAGAGAGAGAGAGAGAGAGAGAGAGAGAGAGAGAGAGAGAGAGCGTGCCATGGAAGTAAGAAGCTGAAATCAACAAAACCCAGGAGAGAAGGGAGAGACCAGCAGATGCCACAAGGTGTCTTGCCATGTGGCAGAAGAGCTGAGGATTGCCAGCAGCCAGTCTTCCAGTCTTTGGGAAGATAGAATCACCTTAATGGTGCCTTGATTTGGACATTCTCATGGCCTTAAACTGTAGGTTAATAAACCCCATTGTTTAAAGTCAGTCCATTTCATGGTATCTTCTTTGAGCTGCTTAGGAAACTAAAACAGGTAGCATGGATAGAGGGAACAAAAACCAAATATTAATGTAAATTCTTTCATTTTTAGACTTCTACCTCACCCTTCCTGTATCTGAATCAGTTTCTTTTAGAAGCAAAGAGCTCCTAAAAAGCCATAGCTGGTATGCTTCATAGGAACACAGATATATTCCTAGAAAGCCACATTCTTAGGATACCTGGCATATATATATAATTTATATATATATAAATCAACTTTATAAACTCTTATTAACTTAAACAAGATGCATTCATATTACAATAACAATAAGGTTAACTAAATAATTTATTGAATTTTAATCAAGGGAAATGCAAATGAAAACATATATGAACTTCCTTCTAGACACTAAGTTATGGTTTTAAAGTATTGAAAGAAATATTTTAAGACAAAATCATTAAAATACATTTAAAAAGAAGAAGAAATCATTACTAATTTTGATACTATTTCTTAGTGAATATCACACAAAAGCAACAACAAAAAGTAAAATATGTCCTGGTCTCTCAGCTTCATAAACAAACACATACTATAAGCTGAGAGCTCTTGGCATGAAGTCATAATCATCATAAACCGATTTGCTAAGAAAGTTACCATAGCCTCACTCTTTGTGATATATATACCTACCTGAACCACCAAAAAGTCAGGGCAGAAATATAGAGCACACAACAGAATTTTCATCACCAGGCCAAATTAACTATAAACTGATTAAAATACCCAGGAATATTCTTCCTGAATATTTGAGTAAAGGTGAATAGGTAGCTCACTTTTCCAGTATAGAAGATGCATGTCATCAGGAGAGCCACTTAAGGCTGAAGGGTGTGGCAGTATAGGCAACCTCCACACTATTTTTCCTCCTCCCCCAGCTATAGACAAGCTCCTGTGGCAAACTGGCAGATTCTGGTTTGGTGCAAAGAGCAATGTAAGTCAGCACCCTATATTTAAGGCCCCAAATTCCCTAAATTCCATGATTTACTATGTGAATAGCCTGAAAATTGTTCAGAAAAGAGAACACAATTAATTTTGCATAGACATTTTAATCAACCACAACTCAACATGTGTAGTGGAAAGACAACCTTTTTCTTAATGACCTTAACGAAGTTATTCTCCTCTCAGAAGCTCAAAGGGATTGCGCCAGATCAGTGGCAATCAACATTGACTGCACATTAAAAGCCCTCTGGGATTTTTGAAAACATTGATACCCAGGATCTGCCCTCCACCACCATTAATCAGAATCTCTGGCAATGAGGTCTGGGCATTGGTAATTTTCAAAAGTTCTCCAGGGGATTCCGAAGCACAGCACAGAAAGCATCTGTAACAGTTGAGATCTGAATTTAGAGTTAAACATTGAGTTCTTGAATATGAGTAGGTAGGATGTTTTGAAGGGAACCTGCACATGTTAACCTTATGTGTTAGGGCAATGCTCCTTAATTTTGCCATTGTGCAGATGGCAAACTGAAAAAACCTGAAAATTAAATGAATTCTTAAAAGATCACTCAACTGTTAGAGGAAAAGGGAGATTTATGCCTCCTGTTGTAATATTCAGATCCTTAAGCTTTTTCAGCCTTCCATGAGTGAGGTTGCTTGAGAAGGAATACACCACTGAGAAAAATAGTATCTAAAAAGTGCTATTGCCTCATTCTGGCAAAGAAAACTCTGTTACCCCTCAGGCTCTGCTTCGTAGGCTGGAGTTGCCATGGGAAGCAAGACTTTATTGGGATGCCAGAACAAACAGGCTCTGAAACCACCCCAGCATAATTTATAGAGCTGCCTATAAATCAAAGAGAGCCCTAGGGTCAAAGCCACTTAGACACACACACGCATTCACACATACACATACTCCTGAAAAATATTACAAAGGAGAAGGTGTGTCAGGGAAATCCAACTAAAATTACTGCACGTAAGTAATAATAACCAAAATTTATGTGCCTCTTTCATCCACAGTTCTCAAAAGACACAGAATGTGCTAAGATTACTTGCCTTTTGAAAGCTTTCCAATGTTCTGAAGGATAAAAGAGGAGGGATTCCGCATATAAAACCAGGCAAGCGGATGTGACTGTAAGAAGTCATCTACTCCATTCTCCTTCTTGTAAAGCACAGTTACAATGAAACTAGACCATTTTCCTTCTTTCTCTTGAAAAAGTCACTTCTGCACCACTCCAGGGACTTAGCTCTACCCAGCCCACTTAATTTTTCTCTGGGAGAATCTTTACCAGTGATCATTCTACTGGAACAGTATACCAAAGCAATTTCTCTTATCATAACACTGCAGTACCAGTGTGGGAACTTGAGCAGGTTAACCACTGTTAAACTAACTACCTCTTTTCCTATTTCCCACCCTCTTGATTTTCTCTTTTAGCATGAATGGCCATCCCACCAATAAAAAGTGAACTCCTTTGTCTGTAGCAACAGTGTTTTATTTTCCTTAGAGATCTGTCTTTCAACCTTGATAGTTAAAAGTTACTAAGTTATGTATAATTCCTATGCTGTATTCCTGACACCAGTGTTTAAGCCCATGCATGTTTGCTCTGCTGTCTCTAGAAACAAGGGACAACTAGTTATCCTCCCCAGCTAGAACAGGCTTAATAGACACCATTTGTCTCCATGCGTTTACCTCAGGCAGTCTCACTTCTTTTGTTTTAAGAAGGCTAAATTGGAATGTAAGATTAAATCTGAAAACTATATAACCCATAAAAGAAACAAACACAAGAAAAGCTTTAGAAAAGAATCCCATTTTGCCATTTTATGAAATGTTACTTTTTTGTATAAAATACGAGGACATTTGCAGGTGGAACATACAATGTGAAGGCTGCCTGGATGGCATTTCATTCATATGTTTGACCCTTCTGTCACTAGCTTCTGCAATACTTACCTCCACTGCAATGTATAGACTCAATCCTGCTCAGAGCTTTGGGATCACTCCTGACTCTAGCCATGTGGTTGACTCGGATCTAGTTCAATACCCAAAAGGACAGATCTAGTTCAATACCCAAGAGTACTACCTCAAGGAGCTCTCATTACCAGTCTAATTCTGACATTGTGCCCTCATGTCCGTAACTTGGTTTCTGCCCTGTCCTTGATACTAGGTCACCCTGTACCCTGAGTCCCCGTCAGATTCCTTGTGTCTAAGTTACTTATTTGTAACTTGCTTAGCATACTAACCTCCCTACAAACGCTTTTTTTTTTTTTGCCATCTCCCAAATTCAATACCTTCTAAATAAGGTGGACACCATACAGAAACAGCTATCAAGGAGAAAGGAAGCACATGGATGGGAAACAAGTGTAGAATAATTCTTGGTTCAAATTGCAGACTGTTGCATATGCTTTTATTCTCTTCTCATGGTGCCTGTCTTTTGATTAGGTATTTGTCGACATGGCCCTCAAATTCTTAGGAGCAGTGCTTTTTTAAAAAAAACAAAAACAAAAACAAACAAACAAACAAACAAAAACTCTTTACTTTCTCCTCCTATCATCCAAGTCAAGACTTACATATCTTTTCCCTACTATATTTGACTTTTCCAACTTGACGACAGAATAAATGTGCAAGGAGGCAGCTATGGTGTTGTGAGAGGAATCCTGTACCAGATGGTTAAATGAGTTCCAGTTTCTCTACTCATTGGTGGGATGACCTTGGGCAAGTTAGTTTACTTCTCTGAGGTTCAGATTACTCTGGAGAATTTTGTGGATCAAATGAGTTATGAAAGCTGTATAGCAATATAAATGTGTAGGTTGTTTTCTCCTCCCTTTCTAATGTTTTGAGAACAGTGGTAATGCATACAAAATCTTCAGTACTTCCTCATAAAAAATTTAGAGCAGTTTGAGGAATTCTTTACTGTCAAGTACAGGTCAGATTTGCTTTGGTCACAGTCACTAAACCACAGTTTCACTACTAATCATTTAGTGCAAAGATTTGGGACCTGCCTTTAATTCTCTAACGTGCATTTTTCCCAGGTCCTTGCCCTGGCACTTTTGCTAAAAGAAAACTTCAAAGAAAGAGTTCTAGGCTCCTGGGAGAGCTTCAAACACTTCCTGCAGGGACAATTAGCACCTATAAAATTTATCTCTGCTGTCACTAATGGCTATTAAACTAAAGTGAGGGCTAATGAGGACTGATAACCACTACCTCCTGGGATTGTTATTATTTAAGTGGAAAATAACCCTTAACTTTCTACACTGAATATCCAATTCATGATTGGCTTAAGATTCATTAACTGTTGTAGAATCTTACAATGTTGAGGTTCTTCAAATAATTCTTTCAGGTACAGAGCCTTGCTGTGTACCTGAAAACAAGCATAACTTAGTTGCCTGCTTAGCATTTTAAATAAGTTGGCAAGAATTCCTCATGAAACGAGAATTGACCCCATGATATACATGTTCTTTGAAAGCTTACAAAATATAAAGTGGGCACATTAGCACCAGGTAGTATAACATAGTATTATGTCCTGAAGCAAGACTGAGATCAAATCTTACTCTTTTGTTTTCTATCTTCTTAATCTTGGGCAAGTTAATTAACCTGTGTCTTTGTTTCCTCCAGTGTAAGATGAGGTTAATGAAAGTAACTACCTTGAGGAGTTGTAGTTAGTGAAAAGAGTGCATACAAGTACTCAGTGGTCACTATTATTTGGTGATCATGTGAATGGATTTTCATTTTTGTTTGAATTTTATTATATTATGATGATTTTTCTATGAATATCTCTCAAATTATAATATAATTATTCATATATTTCTATATCATGTAGATAAAAATATTTCAATATGCAGATTTTTGCTTTGTCTTTTTTCCTTCTGATTATAAAATTAGCATGTTCTAAATTTATTTTTAAAAGATCCAAAAATTATAAAGGAATAGAAAAAAAACCTTGCCTTTGTATGATTATCCAGAGGCATCTGTTATTTTGTCACATTCTCTTAAACAGTTTTTAACATCAGGAATACTACTGAAATAAGTATAAAAAGTATTTTCAGTTTATATAGGTGTACTTGGCATATATGAAATTTCTGGCAAATATAAGAAAATTCTTGATTCTGTTCATTAATGTTTGGCTCTTTTATTTCATTTCTACTTTCCTTTGATTATTCAACACCCTCAGAGCAGAGCTTTCAACCCTGACTGTACCTTACTATCACCTGGGAAGCTTTAGTTAAAAAACTGCCACTCGGGGGTAGAAATTGGCATTGGTGGTTTTTAAATCTCCCCAGATGATTCTAACCTACAGCCAAGTTGAGAATCACTGCTTCAGAGGGACTGAATTCTCCCCTCTACTCACAAAGGAAACCAATCTTCTCTATCTCAAAACAAGGGCAACAAACCTTTCCTAATCCCTGCTGGCCTGTCAAACCAATCTCTCCTTTGCCTCAAAGCTCCTGAGGAAACCTGGACACTAGAGGCCTCTGCTCCTGTGCTGGCCTCCTATGGAATCATTCCTCCTATATCGCTGTTCTTTGCAAGTCCACAGATTATCACCCATCAGTGACATCCACGACTGAAAAAAAAAAAATCATTCTTTAAATTCTTTTGCTTCCTTTATGGCATTTTCCTGTTAAGTTCTCCATACCCAAACTCTCATTCCTCATTCAGTTTCTTTAACACTGCCCTCTCTGGATCTTCTAGGCAGATTGATGTCGTGCCAAAAAAAAAAAAAAAAAAAAAAAAAGAGCATCTGGAATCATAATGATGAGTGTTCTGGTCTCAGCTCCAGATGGGAGGATTATTTAATGACTTACACAATATGAAGCCCATGGGGACTGCCTTGAACATCTAAGGAGCTCTGGAAATGTCTCTTCCCCATTTCCTTCTTCTACCACTCCTTCTTCTTTCCTACCAAAGACAGATATTTTGATTCACTAGAGTGCCATGGGAATGCTTCCTGGGGAGAAATTCCTTCACTGGAGGAGAAGGCAGACTACACTCCCCGCTCACCCTTGTGGGGAAAGGGAGCCACATCACAAAAAGAAGGGAGAAATGGAGGAAAGGGCAAGAGTCAGACAATTTCTGACAATTCCACTGTATGATGGGCTATGGAAATGCATTTATAGCCCCTCCAAGAGAACTTATTCTAAAAATATATTATTTTGGGGGATTCTGGGATGATGTCAGCATAGAAAGAAGTGGAAGACTTAGTCTCCCCCAGAACAATTCATAAATGAACAAAAAACCGGTAAATAACCTGGAATAACAGCGGGGAGACAAACGTGACTGTACACTCAACTTCCACCGACATGAACTGGGAGGAATGCCCGAGATCACAGCATAAAATCTGTAAGTAAAACTGCGGACCCGCATTGAGAGCCGAGAACCTAGAGCCGGGAGCCCCTCCCTCACAGAAGCCGCGCTGTGCACTTTCTCAGCCCAGCTCCAAGTGAGGTTTTAATATTAACTGCTCAATACAGACAGCGAATCCTCAACAAGCAGACAGAGGCTTTTGGTGACAACTGACCTTGGCAGAATTGCAGGATAGGGAGCCCAGAGGATCAGGTGCTATATCTGGCTGACGGGTGAACCTGGGAGATTTTCTGTCTCTCACTGTCTCTCTGTGGAGAAAACCTCAGCTGTTCTCAGCCCACAAGGCATTGCAGTAAAGACAGCCTCACACATTCTGCATTCTGAAACAAGCTGAGAGCCCCGCAGCACGGCCTGGCGGCCCGGGACTTCCCTTGGGGGATGGCGCACACTGATGACGTAGCACGACATTTTCTCTTGGCTGAGGGATCATGGCTGGGAGGGGGGATCCGCTCGGAGAGCCCGGAGGCGCTGCACCGAGTCCGATGGTTTGTGGGACACCGAAAGAGAACTGCCCTTCCTCCCTTGCCACCCGTGCACGTGCCCCACATCCAGGGCAGACGGCTCCAGCGGCACACCCAGGCTGAGTTCTCCAACTGAACACACAGGAATCGTTTCCCCACACTCCATGGAAAAAAGGTTCAGAACTGACTTGAGGGATATAGGTGACTCACAGATGCCGTCTGCTGGTTAGTTAGAGAAAGTGTATGTCACCAAACTGTGCCTCTGAAAAATTAGATCGATATCCTTTTTTTTTTTGATACAACTTGAAAGAACCCTATCAAGCAAAACAAATGCCAAGAGGCGAAAAACAACAGAAAATCTTAATGCGTATGATAAAACCAGACGATATGGAGAACCCAAGTCCAAACACACAAATCAAGATTTCGAAGGAAATGTTATACCTTGCAAAATTAATTAAAGAACTACAGTCAAAGAATGAAAACATGGCAAAGGATTTAAAGGACATCAAGAGGACCATGGCCCAGGATATAAGTGCCATAAAGAAGACCCTAGAAGAGCATAAAGAAGACATTGCAAGAGTAAATAAAAAAATAGAAGATCTTATGGAAATAAAAGAAACTGTTGGCCAAATTAAAAAGACTCTGGATATTCACAATACAAGACTAGAGGAAGCTGAACATCTCAGTGTCCTAGAAATCCTCAGAACAGAAAATGAAAGAACAAAAGAAAGAATGGAGAAAAAAGTTGAAAAAATCGCAATGGATCTCAGGGATATGATAGATAAAATAAAATGTCCAAACTTAAGACTCATTGGTGTCCCAGAAGGGGAAGAGAAGGGTAAAGGTCTAGAAAGAGTATTCAAAGAAATTGTTGGGGAGAACTTCCCCAACCTTCTACACAATATAAACACACAAAGCATAAATGCCCAGTGAACTCCAAATAGAATAAATCCAAATGAACCCACTCCAAGACATATTCTGATCAGACTGTCAAATACTGAAGAGAAGGAGCAAGTTCTGAAAGCAGCAAGAGAAAAGCAATTCACCACATACAAAGGAAACAATATAAGACTAAGTAGTGACTACTCAGTGGCCACTATGGAGGCGAGAAAGCAGTGGCATGACATGTTTAAAATTCTGAGAGAGAAAAACTTCCAGCCAAGAATACTTTATCCAGCAAAACTCTCCTTCAAATTTGAGGGAGAGCTTAAATTTTTCACAGACAAACAAATGCTGAGAGACTTTGCCAATAAAAGACCTGCCCTACTTCAGATTCTAAAGGAAGCCCTACCAACCGAGAGACAAAGAAAGGAGAAAGAGATATAGAGAGTTTTAACAGACATATATAGTACCTTACATCCCAAATCACCAGGACACTCATTTTTCTCTAGTGATCACAGATCTTTCTCCAGAAGGGACCATAAGCTGGGACATAAAACAAGCCTCAAGAAATTAAAAAAAAAAAAAAAAAAAAAAAAAAAATTGAATATACTCAAAGAACATGCTCCAAACACAATGGAATACAAACAGAAGTCAATAATTTTTGAACTATAACTCCACTATTTACTTCCTACATGATATAAAATACACAAACTCTAAGGACAAATCAGTGGTTTTGAACTCAATGTAAAATATGTAATTTTAGACAACTATATAAAGGTGGGGGAATGAAGAAGTATAGGAACATAGTTTATGTGTCCTATTGAAGTGAAGGTGGTATCAAAGAAAAACAAGACTGATAGGGATTTAAGAGGTTAATTTTAAGCCCCACAGTAAACACAAAGGAATTATCAGAGAATATAACCATAGAGATGTAAAGTAGAGTTTGGGTTAAGAGAAATGGGGGAAGGGGCAATGGGGAGTTAAGAAAGGAGTGTAGGGTTGCTGTTTGAGGTGAAGGGAAATTTCTAGTAATGGATGGTGGGAAAGTGGGAAAGAGCATAACATCATTCTAAATGTGATTAATCCCACTAATGGAAGGCTAGGGAGGGGGTGGAATGGGAAGATTTAGGCTGTATATATGTTTCCACAATTGAAAAAAAAAAAAAGGCAGTCTAACTAGACAACAATTGAGCTAAGGATGAACTTGGATGGGATTGGAGGGTGGAGGACAGGCGGCTCGAAGGGACACAGTTGAGACATAAGAAAAAGGAAATATAGAATGTAAACATTGTAGCATTGTTGAATCTCTTATACTTCTTAGCTTTGCTTAATGGAATTGCATAAAAGAATGTCTTGTTCATGGGAAGTACATACATGAATTATAGTTTATATTCAAGGATGTGTGCAGCTAACCCTCATATGTTCAGAAGACAGAGAAATATATGATGGATGATAGATAGGGAGGGAGGGAGAGAAAGAAATAGTGATGTGACAGCATGTTGAAGTTGGTGGATTGAGCTATCAGGGGAGGGGGGTCAGGGTATGATGGAATTCTGTGTATGGGGCTAGTATTGTTTTTGCAACTATTCATATAACTTTGAATTTATTTCAAAAAATATATATATATTATTTTTCAAGATTCCTGCAGTTGGGTTTTTGTTTAATTGGTTTATTGATTGAGGGTTTTTGAGGATGTGTGGATGGGCAGAAGCAGTTGTCAAGGAAGCAAAGCTGCATTCCTCTTCCTCCCCAAATAGATCTATTCCAAGTCTAGTAGTAATAAGAGGTACCATTTACTGGGCTTTACTATATGCTGCTGTAGGCTGGTAAACCTTGAAATAAAACTAAGGGAGGATATATTCTCTAGCACAAGAAAATGATTTAGGATATATTCTCTAGCAAAAGAAAATGATTTGGTGTGGTATCATTTCCCACCTCCAAATCCTTAACTTGTCCTTCTTTTGGAAAGACCTCCTCTTCATCATCTCCCTAACTCAGAATTCTAAGCAAAATTTCATGTCTCATTGAAAATGTAAATTTCTCTTCTGAATGCCAAGAATTATTGATCTATAGCTCTCTTATGGTCTAGTATCTTTTTTCCTTCCATTTGAGTTCTAATGTGTATGATCAGCACTATTAGACTGTAGATTTCATGATGTGCTTTCATAGTGTCAGACAAATTCTTGGTACAATAGCAGGCACTCAATAAATATTGTTGGAAGTAATGAATGGATAATGTTATTCCCAGTAGCCCAGTGTTTTTTTTTTTTTTTAATTTTTTTTTAACCTCCTTCTCTCTCTCTCCCTATAATAGGTATTATAAGTACATAGATGCAGTTTACCTGGAAACATTAGCATTTCTCTTGATGACAATACTTATTATTACTGTTATTATTATTATTTGATGTTGTATGACAGTTTTTAGATAGTATTTCTTAAAAGTTAGGGAAACAATCTTTCGTCTTAACTTAGGCTAAGTCAGATTGAGTAAAAGACTTGATTAGGGTTTCATGAAAGGAAAACCCTTGATAATCTCTATAACAGTTGTCTGTCAATGTTCTATAAATGAAACATAAATATGAAAAAGCACAGCAACGTGGGATTTATTTGGTGAAACATAGAGTTACAACTTCCATCACTTATGGGACTTAATATTGCTGAGACATATGACTGGAAATGAGGAAATTTGTAGTTGATAATCATATTTAATAATGCTTCTTGGTACTATCAGATTTCTTTACACTTATAAATCACTTTACACATGGATGGAGGACACAAGGTCACAGAGGGGTTGGGGTGCCTGAGCTTATCCAACAGTTTAGTGCTTATATTGAAAAAAGAAACTGGCACGAGTGTGTGTGATATAATAGCCATTCACTAGATTTTTTTTTTGTCATGGTGAGGTTTTAAAATATCAATTAGTTGAAATATTGAGCAATAAAGAAAAGCAAACAGAAAAGTCACCATTAAACTCTTACTTAGTGATAAATATCTTTAAATGTCGATAAGTCCCCTTCCAGTTTTTCTATACACATGCATTCTATTAATGAAATATTCATATTTGTTTAAAACAACATCAGGATTATTACAATTACACAATTTTCTGCTTTTGCATTTGTAGTATGTATATTTTTATATATCATTTTACATTATTTGAAAATGTGATTTTTAATGACTATATAGTATTTGAATGTCTGGATGTAGCATAAAATTATTTATCCATTTTCCTCACTGAGTTGAGCCTTTAAGTTGTTCCTACATTTTCCACTTCTGTCATAAATGGTACTTCAAGGAATATCTGTATACTCTGCACATCTCTGTTTATTCTTTTAAGTCTCTAGATGTGAAATCGCTACTATTTCTTTTAAGTTTTCTAAACCTACAAAACTAAAAGAAGGATAATGTTACAAGTTACTTTTAGTATTATGGTTATTTACAAGGATATGATGGAAAAACTCATGACCTGGGGCCCAAGAGAACTGATTTCTAAACCTACCTTACCCCAGGTGAATGTGGGACTCTTCTAAGTCACTCATTTTTGGATTAATTTGAATGGGGATTTTTGAGCTTTAGTGTGCACCAGAATCATCTGGAGGACTTGTTAAAACTGCAATTGCTGGGCCCTACCCCAAGAGTTTCAGATTCAGAAGGTTGGGCTGGGATCTGAGAATGTGCATTTCTAACAAATTCCCAGATATTGCTGATGCAGCTGGTCTGGGGTCCACAATTTGAAAGTAACTGAACTACAGCATCTGTTATGAAGAGGTACCAGCATGGTGAGGATGCAAGGGAAATGCCCTCACTTATTTAAAAATCAAGACAGAACCATGACCTGGAAAAGAAGGGAGAAAAAAAAATCACTGATTCTGTTCCCTTTAGTCCAACCATGTCCTTAAGGGTTCCTGCTGATCACTTCCCCAACAATGTCACATCCCACGGATGAGTTGCTTCCCCTTTAATATTGAGGCAAATGTTGTTCAATAATCCATCCCTTGGTTCCCTTGAAGAGATGAGATAGTATTGCTAAATACTACCACTAACACTAAAATTGAATAGGAAGAGAACAAACAAGAAGCAGAAAAAGTCCAGTTTACATAGTACAAGTATCTGATGATTCTATTAATTAATGGGCTCTGAAGAATTGTAGATCAGAGCCTTTGCAAACACAGTCTCCCAAGATAGCTGGATCGCATTGCTCATCCAGGGACAATTTTTTAGGCTTCTTGCTTGGCTCCCTTGCTTTCTGGACCCTGGTCTGTCTCCATATGGCAGGAACCTTGTGGGGACTTGTCTCCTGGTCACTCTGGGATGTAGACTATTTAAGGCCAATATAATTGGTCTAGCTTGATCTTTTCTCTTGCTAAGGCAACTAGCAGGACTTTGGTGATTGACAAAGGGTTGATCCAGATGAAGTCACCCAAGACCCAGCCCCTTCACCCCATATATGTATAGATAGGTACAGAGGAGTAACACAATAATCATAGCACAATTCTAGCATATGTGTAACAAGAGTTGTACACCTACAGTAATTAGACTGCAGGGAAGAGTAATGACTTTCTCTGTCACTAAGTGGATATGAAACTGTGCACAATTCAACTGATTAAAGGAAATTGAAATGTTATGTCTCCTACACTCAGTTTTTTAAATGTAATTTTATTGAGATATATTCACACATCATACCACCCATCCAAAGTATACAATCAATGGTTCACAGTATCATCACATATTTGTGTATTCATCACCATGATCATTTTTATAACATTTGCATTACTCCAGAAAAAGAAAAAAAAAGAAAAAAGAAGATCCCAAACATCCCATACCCCCTACCCCTCCCTCTTATTGATCACTAGTATTGCACTCTAATGAGTTTTAAGACTTACAATAGAGGTAGGTTAACTAAGACAGTGTAGTATTGTCAGAGGCAGATATATAGACCAGTGGAACAGAAAAAAACACCCAAAAGTAGATCCATATGAACACAGGCAACTGACTTGTTTTTGTTGTTTTGTTTTTTTTTCTTTCTTTCTTTTTGCTATGTAGTTACACAATCATTATCAAAGATCAAGGGTACTGGATTATAATTCAACAGCTTCAGATATTTCTGTCTGACTATTCTAAAACACTAGGCACTAAAAATAAATATCTATATAATGAGCCAGTATTGGCAGTCCTTTGTTAAATCCAAATTTCTCAGTTATACTTTCTCTCTCTCATTTGATTTTTCTCTCAATCTTCAGGGATTATCTGGGCAATGACCATTTTAACTTCTTCATGCTTTAAAGGGGTGTTGAACTTCTGGGGTTCTAAAACACTAGGCACTAAAAATAAATATCTATATAATGAGCCAGTATTGGCAGTCCTTTGTTAAATCCAAATTTCTCAGTTATACTTTCTCTCTCTCATTTGATTTTTCTCTCAATCTTCAGGGATTATCTGGGCAATGACCATTTTAACTTCTTCATGCTTTAAAGGGGTGTTGAACTTCTGGGGTAGAGGCATGAAACTGATTGAGGGTCTTCAAGAGACTGGTACCTCTGGGTTTCAGGGTTTATCTGGCATAGGATCAATCTGGAGGTTTTAAGTTTCTGAAAAAATAATCTTACTAAGAAAAACTTATATAGAGACTTAGATAGAGCCAGTGCACACCCTAAGGTTTTCAGGAATATGGTTGGTTGGGGTTTGGCACACTGTGGTACTTTGCCATGTCTGGCTAAAACTTGAGTAAGAGTAACCTCCGGAATGACCTCTTGAATCTATTTAAAATCACTTGGCCACTGAAACTTTATTTTGCTCCATTTCTTTATCCGCTTTAGTCCAGAAGGCATTTTCAATCCCATGATGTGAGGGCCAGGCTCACCCTGGGAGTCATGTCCCACATTGCCAGGGAGACTTACAGTTCTGTGAAACATGTCCTAACATAGGGGAGAGTGTAGTGAGTTTATTTGCAGAGTTGGCTTAAAGAGAGAGGCCACATCTGAGCAACAAAAGAGGTTCTCTGGGAGTGGTTCTTAGGCGTAGTTATAGTAGGCTTAGCTTCACCATTACAAAAGTAAGTTTCATAAAGTCAAGCCTCAAGATCGAGGGCTTGGCTTAATAAACTGTGAATCTTTAGTGCCTGAGAGAATATCAGGAATTCCCCAGGTGGGGAAGTTTAATAGTTCCTCATTTTACCCCAGTCCCTCAAGTAGACTTTGCAAATACTTTTTTATTTTCTGCCCAAAATACTCTGGAATGTATCCAGGTATTACATTAACCTCTACAGAATAATGGGATCTCATTCCCTACTTTAGGTTCCATGTATTTGGATTGTTTAAATAAACTGGCTAGACAAGTTAAATTAGATAGTGTGCTACAGTAAATTTAAATTTTGGACCAAATAAACATCTCTTCCTTTGGTCTCACACAGAAGTTGAGGTTTTAAAATACAGACAATATAATCCTTTATCCTGTATTCTAATTTACCTTAGTCATAACCAGGTCTGTTTCATTCATATTTCTAATTAGAGTCTGATCTCTTATTCAGCTTCTTAAAAAGTTGCTGTATAGAGTAATGCTGATGTTCTGAGCTGCAGAATTCTAACTCTGAATCTCAGGTGTCACATAGATACCCAATGTTCTGGGGGACAACAAGGTTATACACAAAGAGCACAGCATCTGAGAATTTAGAAATAAGCTAAAACTCAGGAATAGATGTGACTGCTGTAAGAGCTTAAAATCTAGGAAAATTTACAATGAGCATTATTTGAACATTCTGTACTCCTTAATCACTGATTGTTCATTCTCTGCCCACTTTCTATCCCTGGATAACCTGTGCACTTGAATTCATTTCTCAGAGTTTGCTTATTATAGTTAGTTTGTCTTAGTGAGGACTTATATTATTTGTCCTGTTGTCTTTGGCTTATTTCACTCAACATAATGTCCTCAAAGTTCATTCACATATTTGCATACCTCATGACTTCATTCTTTTCTGCTGTTGCTCAATATTCCAGTGTCTGTGTGTGTGTTTGTGTGTGTGTGTGGTATATACATACCACAATTCACCCTTTTGTTCATCAGTTGATGTACCCTTAGACCACTTCCATCTATTGCAAATTGTGAATAATGCCACCTTAAACACTGATGTTCAAATGCCTGTTCATGTCCCTGCTTTCAGTTCTTCCAAATATATACCAAACAGTGGGGTTGCAGGACCCTATGGCAACTCCATTCTTAGCCTCCTGTGGACCATCACACTACCCTCTAGCGGGGCTGCACCATTTCACTTCCCCATCAATAGTGAATTGGGATATCTCTCTCTTCATCTCTTCTCCAGAACTTGTATCCCGCTGTTCATTTTTTAAACAGTTTTATTCCCACACCATGCAATCCATCTTAAGTGTACAAGCAATGGTTCCTGGTATAATCACCTAGTTATTCATTCAGCACCACAATCTCTATGAGAACATTTCCATTTCTTCTGCAAAGAAAGAATAGGAAAAAATAATTAAAAAAATAAAAAGGAGAAACAACAACAAAAGAATCCCACACCCCTCCCTTACATCCTCCTCTTACTGAAACTTAGCTTTGGTAAATTGTCTTTGTTTCAATTACTGAAAGAACACCACAATGTTCTGCTAACTGTAGACCCTAGTTTGCTTTAAATGAATGTATTTTTTCCATATACCATCCCATTTTTTCTTAACATTTTATTTTGGAATAAATTCAAAGTTATAGGAACAGTTGCAAAAACCATACAAACCCCATACACAGAACTCCAGCATTCCCTGATACCCCCCGATCCCCCCGATCCACAAACTTTAACTGTTGTCCCACTGCTATTTCTTTCCCTCCCTTCCTCCCTCTCTCTCTCCCTATCTATCATCCATCATCTATTGCTCTGTCTTCTGAACATATGAGAGCTAGCTGCACACCATCTTGAACAAACACTATAATTCTCATATACACTTCCCATGAACAAGAACATTCTTTTATGCAATCCCATTAAGTGCAGCTAAGAAGTACAAGAGATTCAACAATGATACAAAGCTTACATTCTATATTTCCTTTTCCTTATGTCTCAACTATGTCCCTTTGAGCCTCCTGTCCTCCATCATCCGATTCTATCCAGGGTCATCCTTGGCATTCAGTTGTTGTCTATTTAGACTGTTTCGGTTTTTTTTTTCCTCAACTGTGGAAACATATATACAGCCTAAATCTTCCCATTCCACCCCCTCCCTAGCATTCCATTAGTGGGATTAATCACATTTAGAATGTTGTAATGCTATCACCTTCCCACCCTCCATTGCTAGAAATTTCCCTTCACCTCAAACAGCAACCTTACACTCATTTCTTAACTCCCCATTGCCACTTCCCCCATTTCTCTTTGATACCAGCTTAACTTCTATAGGACACATAGACTATGTTCCTATACTCCTCCATTCCCCACCTTTATATAGTTCTTGTCAAAAATTATGTATTTTACATTGAGTTCAAAACCACTGATTTGTCCTTAGAGTTTGTATATTTTATATCATGTAGGAAGTAAACAGTGGAGTTACAATTCAAAAATTATTGACTTCTATTTGTATTCCATTGTGGTTGGAGTATGTGCTTTGAATATATTCAATTTTCTTTTTTTCTTTTTAAATTTATTGAGGCTTGTTTTATGTCCCAACCTATGGTCCCTTCTGGAGAAAGATCCGTGATTCCTAGAGAAAAATGGGCGTCCTGGTGATTTGGGATGTAAGGTTCTATATACGTCTGTTAAAATTATCTGTATCTCTTTCTCCTTTCTTTGTTTCTCTGTCGGTAGGGCTCTCTTTAGTATCTGGAGTACGGCAGGTCTTTTATTGGCAAACTCTCTCAGCATTTGTTTGTCTGTGAAAAATTTAAGCTCTCCCTCAAATTTGAAAGAGAGTTTTGCTGGATAAAGTATTCTTGGCTGGAAGTTTTTCTCTCTCAGGATTTTAAATATGTCATGGCACTGCCTTCTTGCCTCCATGGTGGCCGCTGAGTAGTCACAACTTAGTCTTATGTTGTTTCCTTTGTATGTGGTGAATTGCTTTTCTCTTGCTGCTTTCAGAACTTGCTCCTTCTCTTCAGTATTTGACAGTCTGATCAGAATATGTCTCAGAATGGGTTTATTTGGATTTATTCTATTTGGAGTTCGCTGGGCATTTATGCTTTGTGTATTTATATTGTGTAGAAGGTTGGGGAAGTTTTCCCCAACAATTTCTTTGAATACTCTTTCTGGACCTTTACCCTTCTCTTCCCTTTCTGGGACACCAATGAGTCTTAACTTTGGATGTTTTATTTTATCTATCATATCCCTGAGATCCATTGTGATTTTTTTCGATTTTTGTCTCCATTCTTTCTTTTGTTTTTTCATTTTCTGTTCTGTGGACTTCTAGGACTTTGAGTCTTTGTTCAACTTCCTCTAATCTTGTATTGTGAATATCCAGAATCTTTTTAATTTGGCCAACAGTTTCTTTTACTTCCATAAGATCTTCTATTTTTTTATTTACTCTTGCAATGTCTTCTTTATGCTCTTCTAGGGTCTTATTTATGTTGCCTATATCCTGGGCCATGGTCTTCTTGATGTCCTTTAAATCCTTTGCCATATTTTCATACCTTGATTGTAGTTCTTTGATTAATTGAGCCAAGAACTGGGTGTCTTCTGATATTTTGATATGGGTGTTTGGACTTGGGTTCTCCATATCGTCTGGTTTTATCATATGCATTGAGATTTTCTGTTTTTTTTTGGCCTCTTGGCATTTGCTTTGCTTGATAGGGTTCTTTTGAGTTGTTAAAAAAAAAATGCCAATCTAATTTTTCAGAAGCACAGGTTGGTGGCGTACACTTTCTCTAGCTAACCAGCAGGTGGCATCTGTGAGTCACCTATACCCGTCAAGTCAGCTCTCCCCAACCTTGTCCCTGTGGTATGTGGGGAAATGATACTTGGGTTCAGTTGGTGAACTCAGTTTGGGTGTGTTGCTAGAGCCGTCTGCCCTGAATGTGGGGCATGTGTCCGGGTGGCCAGGGAGGCAGGGCAGTTTTAATCCTGGAGATTCAAGGCCATCACGAGAGTCTAAGCCTTCATTTCATATCCATCCCAGACCCTCTCTCTCGCTGACCCACAAACCACCGGACTTAGTACAGCGTCCCTGGGTTTTCCGAGCAGGCCCTCTTTCTCAGCTGTGATCTTCCAGGACCTCTGCTGAGGGAGGGCTGTGCTACGTCACAAGTGTGCATCATCCCTCAAGAGAAGCCCCAGGCTGCCCTGCTGTGCTGGGGCACTCTCAGCCTGATGCAAAAATGGTTGAACGGGGTGTCTCCACAACCCCCTCTCTTTGCACAGTTCCTCCTTCACAGCTCCAGGACAACTGGCGGGGCTCTGGGCTGTGGGCACGGCCCCAGGCAGGAGTTTATCCAGCCCTCCGGGGATCCAGCTAAAAGCCGCGGGGCTTCTCCCTCCCTCCAGCTCTCCCCTGCACTCCCCTAGTCCCGAGTGTGTCTGCCTCGAGCTACAGCCGACACTGAGAGGCCGGCTCAGCTCGCTCCTGTCATGTTTCACTGTGCAGTTTCCACCATCGGCAACTGCAGCCACTCCTGGGTTTTTCCCCCCTTTTTTTTTAAAGAGCCAGTTTGTCTCCAGCCACCAACCCCTGGCTTCCCCACACCGCAGCATGGCTGCAGGTCTTCCAGCTGGCTTACTCACTCGTTTCGGAACGCAGACTCCTGGTTACACCAAGTATACGGCCCCTGTGGTGCTAGGAGGCCTCATCCAACTGGCGCATCACTGAAACTGGTACTCTGGGTCTCCTTCTGGTTTTTTCCTAGTATTTTTCAAGGAGATTTTTTTTGTCCTATCTCACCTAGCCGCCATCTTAGGTTCTAACCATCCCATTTTTAACATCTTGCAATGGTTACTTTCAATTGTTCTCCCTCAAATAAAAACTACCTTATATTTGTACCATCCTTGCCCACTCTAGTTTTTTCTATGTTATATAATCCTAGTTTTTATCCTCTATCTTTCCTTCTAGTGTCATACATGCCCCTAGCTTTCCTATTTCAACCACATTCACATTCAGCTTTGTTCATTTTACTAACAATATTGTGCATCACAATCACATAGTATGGTGCTATCCATTTCTGGATCTTTAAAACCAATCCTGTTGAACATTCTGTACTCCCTCAGCATCAAGTGCCCAAACTCTATTCTCTTTCTGTCTCCTGATAACCTGTGTTCTCAACTTTAACCCTCAGAGTTTGCTCACTATATTTGGGTCAAATTAGTGAGAACATACAGTATTTGTCCTTTTTTTCTGGTTTATTTTGCTCAACATAATGTCCTCAAGGTTCATCCCTGTTATTACATGCTTCATGACTTTATTCTGTCTTACGCTGCATAATATTCCATTGTATATATAGACAGATCACAGTTTGTTTATCCATTCCTCCATTGACAGACATTTGGGCTGTTTCTGACTCTTGGAAATTGTAATAATGCTGCTATAAACATTGGTATGCAAATGTCTATTCATGTACCTGCTTTCAGTTCCTCCAGTAATGGGATTGCTGGATCATATGGCAAGTCTTTACTTAACTTCCTGAGGAAACATCAAATGGCCTTCCAGAGTGGTTACACCATGTTACATTCTCACCAACAGTGAATGAGTGTAGCTACTTCTCCACATCCTCTCCAGCACTTGAGTTTTGTTTTATTTTTTTATAATCACCTTTCTATCTGCACTCAGTTTTTTTTAAATTCAGTTTTATTGAGATATGTTCACATACCATACAATCATCCATGTTGTATAACCAGCTGTTCATAGTACCATCATATAGTTGTGCATTCATCACCCCAATCTATTTTTGAACATTTTCCTTATACATGAAAGAATCAGAAAAAGAATAAAAAGTAAAAAGAAAAAAGAAAACCCAAATCATCCTCCCCGTCCCACCCTATTTTTCATTTAGTTTTTGTCCCCATTTATCTACTCATCCATCCATGCCTGGATAGAGGGAGTGAGAACCATAAGGTTTTCACAATCACACTGTCACCCCTTATAATCTACATTGTTATACAGTCGTCTTCAAGAGTCAAGTCTAGTGAGTTGGAGTTTTTAATTAAAGTGTTTGATTCATCTTGTGTGGTCCCAGAAGTTAAATCTAGGACTAATGAATGGAACTACAGGACAAAACTGAAAGAAACAGTATCAAGTACCTACTGCATATTGTAATATATTGTAGCATATAGTTTGTGAGAGACAGTTGTCTAAAAGTAGAAGAGGCTATCTTAAAAAATAATGAGCTACCTGTTACTAGAGGCACTCAAATCATATAAATGTTCAAGTTCCACTTCCTCCAATAAGCCTTGTGGTTACTCCCATTCTCTGAATCTTGGTATTCGCTTTCTACCTGGTCTTTCTGCTTCTACTCAGCCTCTTACAATCCATTGCAGTTTGAGTAATAATTTAAAAATGTGAAACGTATCAGACCTCTACTTAAAACACTTCAATAACTTTCAAATACACTTGGCATTAAACCCAAACTCCTTAACATGCCTGCATGGCCTGGCTTGTACTCACCTCTCTGATCTTATTCCTTCCATTCTCCTCTATGTTCCCCATGCTCCAGACACTTAGGCCTTCTTTTTGTTCTGTGAAGAGAGCATTCTCCTGTTTTCCTCAACCCTTTTGCACTTGCCATACCTTCTGTCCATGGTGCTCTCCTCTCTGGGCAATGCTGGTTCCATTTCATCATCCAGATCTTAGTAAAATGTTTCCTTTTCAGAAAGACCCATCCTAAACACTATCTAAAATAAAAAAGCCCTTACTCACAATCAGCCACCATTTAACCCATTTTCTCATTGAATTCCCTTTATAGCTCCTATCTACTTTAGATTACTTTATGTATCAGGTTACTTGTTACTCTCTTTTTCCCACTAGAAATGTGCCCTCTGAGAAGAGAAATTTTGTCTGTTTTGTTCAGGGCTGCATTTCTACCACCTAGAATAGAACCTGGTAAAGGAAGGAAGGAGGGAAGGAAGGAAGGAAGGAAGGAAGGAAGGAAGGAAGGAAGGAAGGAAAGAAGAAAGGAAGGAAGGAAAGAAGGAAGGAAGGAAGGAAAGAAGGAAGGAAGGAAAGAAGGAAGGAAGGAAAGAAGGAAAGAAGGAAGGAAGGAAGGAAGGACGGGAGGGGGAAAGGAGAAGGCGTAGGAAAGGGAAGAAAGGAAGGAAGGGAAGGAGGAATGGAGGAAGGGGAGAAGAGGAGAGAGAAGGAACGAGGGAAGGAGGAAGAGGAGAGGAAGATGCAAAGAGCTAAAAGGTTCAATCTATCTGTTTTGAGCATTTTGTTAGCCCATACATGTTTTACCAAGTATGTACAATACTTTAATTTTAAAAGATTTTGTGTGGAATTTAAAGATCATTAAACTGACACATAATCTAATTTATTTCCTTCTTATCTGACCAAATAGTTTGATTCAACCACTCTGCTTTATAGATGGAGAAACAGAAAGCCAGTGAGGTTGACTTGTCCAAGGTCATGTGGCAGAGCTGAGAGAAGTTCTTTCCACTGCATCACCCTGGAATTCCTTAAACACTCCAACAAGACTTATACCTTTTCTCTAAAGAAAGCAAGACAGAATTCAGAGTCCTTATTTTTAAGCCTACATTAAATGGAAAGCTTTGGAAGAGCAGGTGGTTGTAATGCTATGAATCTGGCTCAGCAGGGGAACACTGAGGTCATGATATTTTTCACATTTAGTAACTTCAAAAATATAGAGATGATGTAAACTTCCTAAGACTTCTTGCCAGCCTAGTGATATTGGTAACTCTGGGCAGGAGTGTGCCTCATTGGTCAGGACATGGACGTGCATGGCCAATGAGCTTTCTATAGTCAGGAGAGATGCTCTGCTAATGCTTTCAGATGGCTGTCTTGGATTCACATCCTGCTTACAGTAACACTAGCAAGGCTGCTTAAATTTCCTATTAGACACATGACAAAAATATCCTATGATGTGAAGAAGTTGCTAAGACCAAATAGTACCTACTTAATAGAGTTGAAAGATTTAATGACCAAATGCATTTAAAGTGCTTTGCACACTCTCTGGCACTTAGTAAGTGCTCACTAAATGTCACTTTTTAAAACTAAAGAATGGGTTGAAATGGGAGTGAATTTGAACATTTGATTTTCTGAGTAAAATTGGACTGCTCACCACTAAGCCTGACCCAACCTCTGCTGTAAGACAGTCTCTATGGAAAAATCATATAATCATAGGTCAGACTTGAAAGGGACATTGTAGCTATCATTTGCTACATTTCAGGTAAGTGAAGCCAAACAACAAAAACAAAGACAAACAAACTACCAAATGAAAAACAGGCAGAGAGACTTAACTAAGAGCAGTGGCAGAAATGGGATTAGAATTAAGATCTCTTTCCCCAGTCCATTTCTTTCTTCTCGTATCCAGGCAGCAATGTTTATCATCCTTTTCATTTGTCCTATTTTTAAAATGTTCTATTCTCTTAAAACACTCAGCCACCTGAAGATAAGACATATAGTTCCATCTTTAGATTAGGGGCCCCAGTAGGTTTGGATTCACTTTCTCCCTCCTGCTGGAAGTCCTCATGACCACACTATATTTCATTACATGGGGGATCACAAAGAACAGATCATATGTAAGGATACTTTCAGGACTAAAATTCTGTGGTTCTATATTCTTAATGATGATGTCAATCCAGTTGTTCTGCAATGGTTCCAAAATAAATGTTTAAGATGGCAGGCAAATATGTACAAAGATTGACATCCAAAATGATTTTTAAATGGCCCTTTAAAAGATAAGTATTAATAATTTAGTATTATGTTCTGCACAGCATTTTGTTCCCAAGCAGAAAAAAAAGAAGATACATGATGAGTTACTGTAAAGGGCAGAGGCTTTTAATCTAAAAGTTGTTTTAAACGTAGTTCTGTTGCTTATGATATCTCAAATTTTGGGAACTAATACTATTCACGGAAAATGATCCCTGGGCTAATTCTAAATGGTGGCCTGTGGTTCATCATTTTGTGAACAAGTCCTCATGAACTTGTATTCAAGATTAAGAAACCTGAACATCAATCATTTTTCCTGAGTTTATTCCCCCACTGTACCCCCATAGTTTTGTACATTTTTCCCCCTAGATCAGCTATTTTTTAGTATTGTTTTGCATATAAACTTCAGGATGTTTTATCTCCTCTTGACTGACCTTCAAATGATATTTTAGTTTTTAAAGGAAAGCTAAACAATTCACTTCATCTCTGTGTAGACAGAGGTGGACAAAATTTATGCTAACCACTTGGCTACTAGGGATGCCCTCTTGCAATTGTCACAATTTATTGTATCAACGGGGGTAAAAAGAAGAGACTGTAAAAACCTGGGTTTGACCCTGAGTGCCTCTTTGTTGCTCAGATGTGGCCCTCTCTCTCTAACTGAGCCTCCTTGGCGGGTGATCTCGCTGCCCTCCCCCCATGAGGGACCTGGCTCCCAGGGGTTTAAATCTCCCTGGCAACACAGGATATGACTTCCGGGGATGAATCTGGACCTGGCATTGTGGGATTGAGAACATCTTCTTGGCCAAAAAGGGGATGCAAAATGAAACAAAATAAAGCTTCAGTGACTGAGAGATTTCAAATGGAGTTGAGAGGTCACTCTGGTGGACATTCTTATGCACTATATAGATAACACTTTTTAGGTTTCAATATAGTGGAATAGCTAGAAGTAAATACCTGAAACTACCAAACGCCAACCCAGTGGCCTTGACTCTTGAAGATGATTGTATAACAACGTAGCTTACAAGGGGTGACAGTGTGATTGTGAAAATCCTGTGGCTTGCATTCCCTTTATCTAGTGTATGGATGGATGAGCAGAAAAATGGGGACAAAACCTAAATGAAAAATAGGGTGGTGTGGTGGTGGTGGTGGTGGTTTGGGTGTTCTTTTTTTATTTTTGTTTTTTATTCTGATTCTGATTCTTTCTGGTGTAAGGAAAATGTTCAAAAATAGATTGAGGTGATGAATGCACAACTATGTGATGGTACTGTGAACAGCTGATTGTACACCATGGATGATTGTATGGTATACGAATATATCTCAATAAAACTGAATTAAAAAAAAATAAAGTAAACCAAAAACAAAACAAAACAAAACAAACAAACAAACAAAAACAACAACCTCTGTTTGAGTTCCAGCTCTGGTGCTTTGCACGCACTCTAATTGTTAGATAGGTCACCCCCCGTTTCAGAGGTTCAGTTTCTTGATCTGTAAAATGAGGGTAGGATCTACTGTACAATTCAAATCTTTCTATCCCGAGAAGTCAAGGATCTGTCAATAAACACGAAAAGGTTTAGGAGATGGCACAATTAAATTCCTCCTACAGTCCCACGTGCTTATGAATGACTTAGCAGCAGAAAATAGCCGTGTTCCCCTCAATGCGGATTTAGCTATCTCCAACTCCAAGCAGCTGGACAAATAAGCAGATGCATTTGTGCTACTGCAGGAGAAAACACAAAATTGCCTTGCATTTCAGGGAGCAATGTCTTCTCAAGTTGACTGAGAGATAATTTGGGACTTTTCACTCCCACATCCTAATAATCCCCAAAGCCTACCAATCTGATCTTTGTATATACGTTGCATTTGTGTGCCCATCCCCTCATTCTAGCCCACAGCCAGTGCAGAGTTCAAATCTTTAGCCTCTCTTCCTGCATCACTACAGGTTTCCCCATACATTCTTACCTTCACTCTTACTCAATCTATCCTTCTCACTGTCCCAGGTTGATCTCCCTAGAACATAAATCTGACCACAACTCAGGGCCTTCTTAAAATGCTGATGGCTCCTGACTGGTTCAGAATAAAATCTAAACTACATAACTTTCCTAACACATGATTTGACCCGAATCTATCTTTCAAATCTCATCTCTCTTTCCACTCTCAACCATAAACTCTTTACTCAGCCTCTAGGGAACATCTGCCTCTCTAGAATATCATTAGATGATATTTATTGAGCACTCTCAAGGGGCCAGGTACTTTTACATGCATTACCTCATTTTATCAGACTAACATTTCAAGATAATATTATTATCTCAGTTTTAAAGAGAGGTGGGTTACTTGTCTGAGGTTATTCAGCTGTAAGAGGCTGATCAGGGCTCAAAACAGGTCTATGCCTCTCTCTTCCTTCTCCCTGGGCATGCTGCCTTCTTCCCCAAACACCACACTTTTGCTTATTTGCACATACTCTCTTCTTTCTGGAATGTCATATACATTTCTACTTGTTTGAACACCTCCCCCCTCATTCCTTAGACCCACCTAAAATGCCACATCCTCTGGGAAATTTTTTTTTTTGTATTCTACTAATGGAATTAATTGTTCTCCTCTCTCCAGCACTTTACTTATAGACACCAATAATATTAGGGATACCCAGTCACATGCCTTGGATTCCTATGAAAATGCAGGTTCTTGACAGGCAAGGACCACAATGCCTGTAACATAGTCTTCTGGGATGAATGCCTACAAAAAGTAAATAAATTATTATTGTGTATTGCCATTTTATGCTTATTTCTAAATTTAGAGCTCATAGAGATACAGCAAAAATAAATCACACTAAATACTTAGCAGCACTTGGGAGCACAGAGAAAAACTTACAAAAGAACATAGCTCAAACTTCAAAAATAACTTATTTGTACTCAGAAATGTTATCCTACTCATGATAAAACTGATTATTCCTAAAATGAACTGCAGCCATTTTTCTGTAAATGGCTCAAAAAAACTTTCTACTGATACAGTCTTTAAAAATAGCCTTTTTTTTTTTTCCTAAATTGCTGAAACATTAATCTGCTTCCAATCTTGGAGCAAAATAAACTTCCAGTCTCTCTGTGGGGATAGGTGGTGATGTTTTCCCACATGAACTCGCAGCTAAGCGGAGGGTTGGGTGTGTTCCAGAGAGAGTGCCACATTTTTAGTTTATTACAACAACGATGACAATTACAAAGATACAAGCACATGGCTCAGTCTAAAGCTTTTGTGGAAAGCATTACTGCAGTCACGCAAGGAGACTTTCCAGATTTAGTCAGACGTGCCTATTTACCCATCGAGGGAAGAAAATGTCTGAGCAATCAAACATGCCAAGAAGAACCTGCTAGTTATTTTAGAAAGCAAATAAAGGCGAATTAATGCAAGCAAATGCATTTCATGTCTCTGAAATGACATTAATGAAAAGGAAAGCTTTCTTTCGGTCGTGATTGTTAAGCACACACAGACTCACAGTCGTCCCGATTCCCCTCTACAGTGTCACTCCTCTCTCTGTTTTCCCTTCTCTGCCTTGGTGGAGAAGGCACTGCAACCATAACCTTCTTGCTTCTTGTCTTTCAACTCTCTTTGACTTCAGGACCAGAATAATATTCCTAAAACACAGGTTGTATCATGTTACAAGTTTTCACATGAATCTGAAGCACCCTCAACTGCACAGGATAATGAGTCAAGCCTTTCAAGGCTGACCTCACTTGGAGCAGGAATGCCCTCCCCCACCCCATAAAACTACATTCTTCAAGATACAGCTCAATTATTATGGTTCCAAAGAAGCATCCCAGACCCAATTCAAAGAAATCCTTTCTCTGAATAACGATATTTTTTTTCCTGTGCTTCGTCTTGAATTTCTTGCTCATAAATTATAAATGCCCCAAAGGCAGAGACCACGTCTTATTTATCTTCATATCTTGCAAAGCATCTAATGAACTGTCTAGCCAAGCAAGTTTTTATGTTTACTGAACCAATGCCTGAAGAACAAATGAATTTCTTGTAAGTAAATATAAAATAGATTTAGGCATGAGTGCTTTTCCTCATTGAAATTTCCTGATCTCAATGAGGAAGATTCAAGTCGGGTTGTTGAGAAAGATCATGAAACTGCAGTTATTAAAATATCACATCATAGCAATCGACTACTTAATGTTTCCAAATGTCTCTTTGTACCCTGCTGGTTCTTCATGTTCTGTCCAAAAATAGATTTAAAAAATGCAGCAGGTAGCCTTGCAATGATAGGAAGAAGAAAAAAGGAAAAAACGACAGATTTGAAGTCAAGATGACCATGAAAAGTGGTTGCTAGTGAATGTTTTTCAAACTGGTACTTTCTTTCCTGTCTCTCAGAGACTTTTAGAAGCACAGCATTTTCAGTGTTTCATGGTACTATTGAAAAATACTGAGGTATAGAGAGATTAATTTACCCAGGTCCACAGGGTAGTAAGTAGTGGAGAAGGAATATGAAAGGAGGAGTTTCACATTGGCATGTGACGTTGACTCCTACTGTGATGCCTTGACTCAGCCACTCTTTCAGCTGTCTCCTCTGTGAAACATGGCTCTTGATATGTTTTCTTTGCTCCTCACAGGAATAATCTAAGACAGAGACTTTAGACACCCACCCACCCCTCCACACACACACACACACTTAAAGTCTGGGCAAGGGTCTATAATTCTGGAACCTATTCTTGGAATTATGAAACATATCTTTCATATAAGTGAGGTCTGTCTTATCTGGTGATACATTTTAATTATAGGCTAAAATACTTTTTTCAAGTTGAAATAGCAACTTTTTAATTTTGCAAAAAACCCATTATATTTATTCATTCTCCATTAAATCAATTGCATGTTTATGAACTCTTAAAAAAAAAAGTCACTGAGATGAAGTGAGGTAAGGGAGGCCAAGGATTAGGCCAGACTAGGTATGTTCACAAGGATAGTTAGTGTCAATGGAGCAGGAAGAAGAATCCACACAGTCCAAGTTTGAAGACCATTGTTATTGCTAGTTTCATTTTTCACCTATTTTTCATCTATTTTCTCCTTCCCAATCCTGGATTTGAATCCTGCCATTTTTCCTTCCAAAATAACACCATTTGCTTCCATCACGCATCAAAACACTTCTTTAAATCCAGATCCTTCTTGATTGCCTCAGCTAGAAAAAGAATTTTCTTATACCATTATGTGGTCCTTACATAATACTGCCTTCATTATAGATATTCATGTTAATGGTACATATTAAGTATCCAAATAATGATTTTGAATATAATTCAGTAAATATATTGCGTATTTCCTTGTTGGTACGTTTGAAGTACTGTGTCTTATCCAGCTCCATAGGCTCACTATCACAAGCTGCTGAGAGCTTGCACATAATAGGTGCTTAGCAAGAGAGAGTTGAAAAGAATGATTAAATAAACCTTTCGTATTTTAAATCACGTTGCTCTGATATCCCAGAGCTCTCGGCATTTTTAGATCAGCAAGAAGTTACAAATTGAAATGTTCAAACAACAGAAGAGTATAATACTCCTTTCCCTGGTTGAGGCCTGTGTAGGGGGGTTGGGTCCATTCTCTGAAACCAAACTGATAGAAGGGGTCTCTAATTCAGAGGTACAGGGAACCACAGAGGTAAGAATTGATTGTTTGTGCTTAGATGGAGGGCCAGGGATGTGGGGGGTAGGAATCTGAGCAGGTCACCATTATAAGAATGTAGGACAGAGGTAGGAGATTAGAGACAAGAGAGAAATGTACCATAGGGGAATCTGGTATGTAGGAAGTACAGGCTTCACCAAACACCTAAGAAAATTGCTATTGCCCATAACTATCTTTTACATGCTCCCATTGCAAGATGTGTAGGAGAACTGCCAGTAAGTGTCTGGCCAGAGACAGCACGGTTCCGTCACATTTATTTTTCCCTTCTCGTGTATTAATAACAAGGGACATGTTAGCTCTTTCTTAAGATCGGTGCATCAGTTTTCAGTGTTTATTAAGGCTCCCAGATTGAATTAAAGCTGGTCTGTCCTTGCAAATCAGAAATGTCTTATACAATCTTGAAAACTTTGGGGTAGGCACTAAAATTAAATTTACAAGGGCATTTGTTTCAAAATATCATACACAAATGGAAGGGGATGACTGAGTAGCACATAGTCTCTGTAACAGACACCCTGTCCAGCCCCACAGGCAGTGTCTGAGTCTGCAAACAGAAACGGAAGGAATAAATTTCTCTAAAACTCTTGGAGACACTGTGACACTTCCTTGTAGCCTATGCAAAAGAAATAGTAAAGGAGGGTATTCTCCCTACCTATGCATAGATGCCAACATGAATTCAGTACAAGAGGACTCTGGACTCTAATATGATATTGCTCAGGCCTCTTGAGGCCTATGGTGTATAGATTATAGCAGAGGTAAAGATGGATCCCAGGGAAGTCCAATAGGTCTTCAGAAACTGGAAATAAAATTTTAGCAGCTTCGCAGGTAACAAGAACTCCAAAGATGCAGAGCAGGACAAAAGATAGCAGTGATAGGTGTCATGTAATGAACACAAGCCAAGTTTAAACACAAATGAGTGATACTCCTGGATGGCCAACCTGGTCAGAAAGTGGTATTCAAAGTCAGGCTCTCTGGCTCCAAATCCCGGATTCATAACAGTTGCTAATTGATAACACCTGTTTCATTGACTCAGTATTTCCCCAAGTTCTCCCCATTATTTCTGGGAACGACCAAGGAGTCATTGGAGCCTTTTTAAGGAACAAGACTCATTAATCTAATTGGTTAGAACTTGGGAAGTACATTGTGCATGGTAGTGGTACCTTAAAGTCAGATTCCTTGACCCTCTTTTCTATTTCTGGTCTCCTTTTAGGAAGTTGATCACATTTTGTGCTTTCTTCTGGACTCGATCCAAGCTGACTGTAGATGAGTGGACCCTATGTCTGTTCTTCCTACCAAACCTTCTTCACTCTCCTAAACCTCAGGCCTAAGCCGTGTTCTCCAATCCAATTTCATACGAGTTTTCCCCTGTAGGCTTTCCCAGACCTTATTAATATCAGCACTTTCCCATTTGGCTGCTGATTCTTTGGTGAGTATGCTCTTTGGCTGGGAACTCTAGAGAAGAGAAGGGATGAGTAGTAGGATTTGGGCATTGAATCAGCCACACCTTAAACCGCACCCAGCATGTGTCAATGTTCCTTTTCACAGGATTTGGGGAGGATTAAATAAAAGAATGCAGGTAAAGTGCTAAGCACAGTCCCTGGCATATAGTACCCACTCAATAAATGTTAATTATTGTTAATAATACACGTGGATCACAAATATTTGCCATCAGCAATTTGCGTCTCATCAGATAGCTCCAGAGGTTTGGGAAAAATCCTCTGGGGCTGGACATCTGAACCTTTGAGTGAGGAAAGTGCGCAAAATCAGTATTTTAAGTGCACCATTAATTTTCCTCCTGTAGTTAAATAAGAAAATAAGACCTTTTGTAAGGCATACTTCCCTGTCTCCTGAGAGAGTTCAGCCTGTGGAACTTTTGGGTTATACATACATATGCACTTTCTCTTTGGCCTTTGGGTAGCCAATGCTAATGAAGAGATACAAACGTAAATGCCCAAGACCTTTTCTGATGAATTCTGCTTAATAATGAAAAAAATCTGATATTGAGATATATATATCTCCTCAAAAGATTTTTCATTCCTATACTAAAAGTTTCTTTTAGATTTCTTCTAGCAGAACTGAAGAGTTGGGGGCAAAGTTCTGGTACTCAGGAAAAAGATCTGATAGAAGCAATTGTGATTTGAAAAGTAGGCCCTAGCAGGAGGTAGAGGTTAGGGTTAGGAGGTACAAAGGGGCACAGGGAGCTGTAGACCCCTTCTGGGGTAACTTGGCAGGTAGACTCTAGGAAGTGTCATTTTTTGATACCCAATATTTAGTTTTCCCATTCTGGATTTTCAGTTCTCTCGTGCTACTTTCTTGTCTTTGGTAAAAGTTTTTGAACCTCATGTTCCATGCTTGGGAAATGGCAAAAGAGGTGTATCCATGGTCAGGAGAATCAGTTGGCAGAAAGGATATGTAGCCTATCAATGTGGTATGAGGCTGCAGAAGGTGAGCTAAAGAGCCAGCTGAAGCCATAGTCTCAATAATTAGAACATGCAAACATTTCCAAGGAATGATCAGAGGTACTTCTGTAGGAGCAGACTTCCTGCAATATTGTAGACAAGGGCATGCTTTATTGTGTTTGGATTTTACAGGTCAGTGCAATTTGGAAGGAAGGAGAACTTGCTATGTTATGGAAACCCAGAATTGAGCAGTATAGACTGACCTTTGGAGAAGTTGCCCCATTCCTGTATCTTCTCTTTCTGACCTTGAATATGTCCTCTTCACTCTCTAGGCCTCAGATTTCTCCCCAGTAAAATGAGGGTCAAGGTATACTGCCGCTAGATATCTTTTGACTCTCAATATTGTTCATTACATTAGTCTCCCTTTAATCAACCATGCAATCAAACATTTGAGGGTGTGCCATGTGTTAGGCACCAGGAAATATAAGTATAAATAAGACATGATCCCCAAACTCCAGGATCTTTGAGGGAGATGGACAGATGCATAAATAGATAATTTGAATATAGTGTAAATGTGTGCACAGGATCCTATGGAAATATAAAGAGAGCAAGGGTGCTAACTTAGATTGAGGATAGTTTCAAAGAGAAGACACATGAACTGATTCCCAAAGTTGCCTCAGATTGGGACCTCATTTGGTTCATACACCCTCTTTAATTTCACATTATATGGCAAATACAGTTGAGACCTCGCCTTGTTCCTCCTGCAGGAAAGGCACAGATACAAGTTACGGAAGAACAGATTATTAAGCAATAATAATAATTATTAACAGATTATTAAACAATAGTAGACATAGAAATTTATCTGTGGAGTAGAGAGCCAGGTGGTTAAAGGCAATGGGCTGGTTTTCAGTAGACTCAGTTCTAATTCTGACAACCACTTACTTTGCCATGCAATCTTAGGCAATTCAAGAGACCAGTCTGAACCTCCTTTCCCTCGTAGTGAAAAGGACATAATTCCCTTCCCTGTTTCCTCAGAGGGCTGTCATGCAGAACAAATGAGTACTGGATATGAAGGTGCTTTATAAAATATAAAGGAGCTTTCTCATTGGTGAGGAATAAACTCTGAAGGGTCTGGCCCTTGTTTAAAGGCACAAGGAGAACGGCAGGTGTAGGAAGAGACTACTGCAGAGAAGTGGGCAGTATTTTACTGAGTTGAAAGATCCTAAACAATCACCTTAACAAGTGGGTGATTATAGTCCTAGGACAAGGATGTTGGAGGATGAGATTGTCCTACAAGCAGTTCCATAGATCTTTATGACATCAGCGTGCATGAGGGAATCAGGGACAGCCGTGGGTGAAAGATGAGAAGGACAGTGTCAGTGAGGGTCTGAGCGTCACCCATCACTCACAGTGACAACTGCCAGAGCTCAGAGGGCTGCAGAGAATGAGGACGGTCACCGGATTCGGTTTAGATACATTCCTGAGGCCTTGCATCACACTCCCAGGATGGTGTTCTTGCTCATCTAAGCTCATCCCCTTTTCAGCCCCCACTGAATGTGTGCTTTCCAGGTGGCTGTATCTGCTTTCCTCCCAGAAAGGATTACTCACTTGTGCTGTCTTAGCCATGCTATCAACACCAGGGAGAGCGTCTGCCTCCCTACTGGGTCAGAAGATCTTGATGCCCAACAGGTTATGAAACACAGAAGCTCCACAGGCAGATTCCCTGGAAAGAGGTCAGGGCTTGTACAGCACGTCCATCACACCCTCAGTGTACCCAGCACATTTTAAATCTTGTTTGTACGTACTCAGGGGAGCAGAAAGGCATGCTAGAAAGGGTGCTGGACCTTGAGTCACTCACCTCAAATCACCTAAGGTGAAGGGAAATTAACTTATGTAGTAAATACTATTTGCTGGATGGTGTGCTAGGGCATGTTACCAAATTTTTGAAATTCATCCTTAAAGGTGTGCTTCGAGGTAGTTATTTTTTATCACTGCATTTCAGATGAGGGAGCTGAGATTACAGCAATTAAATAACTTGCCAAGTGAAAAAGTTGAAATAGAACTCCAACGCAAATCCCAGCCACTACAAAGTCCATGATCTTCCCCTCAGTGTCTTCATCCAGAAAATGAGATCAGTGGTGACGTCTACAGGCCCCTTCTATCTCTAAAAGTTATGATCCTATTAAGTAATGTACTCTGGAAATAAATCCTGTTTTTTTGAACTGTAAGAACTATTTATATCTTAGTATACAGCATGTTCTCTCTTCCTAATATACATTAGGATACTAACAAAATAGTAGTTCGACTGAATTGAACTGGATTTTCAAAGCCTCATTTTCCTTATCTTTAAAATGATGATAATGGTTCTTGCATCACCAGTCTCATGAGGTTGCTATGACACTGTGATGAAATCTTTTGTTTGGGAGCACTGTTTTGAACTTAATTTTATACAGCTTTATATTCTTTATTATATTTATTATATGTAATGTACATACAAATACATATACAAAGAAGTATATATATCATATCTGTACTAAATGATTTTCACAAAATGAACACTCAGCGTCCAGGCTGAAAATCAGAATGTCACCAGAATCTCAGGAGTTTTCTTGTGTTCCCTCTTAGTCCCTATCCCCTTACCCCAAGGATAACTACTATCCAGGTATTTAACAGCAAAGATGAATGTTGGATGCTTTCATGCTATGTTTAATAGGAATAAAACATAGGCCCACTGCATCTGACTTTTTTTTTGCTCACCAACTTGTTTGTGAGTTTCATTCATTTTTTTGCATGTAATTTTAGATCATTCTTTCTCAATGATGTATAATATTCCCATGTATTAATATGCCATTATTTATTTATAAATCCTACTGATGATGGGCACGTGGGTAGCTTTCAGTTTTTGCCTTTCTCAAATAGTACTTCTACGAGCATCTTACTACAAGTCTTTTATGGACATATGGATATATTTTAATTGTATATATTCCTAGAGGTTTATGTTTATTTATATGTTTAGATTTAGTAGATATTGCCAAAAAGTTTTCCAAAGATATAGCTATGTATGCTCCCTCCAAAATTTTGATAAGTTTGACTATATTCAAATTAAGAATATTTGTTCATGAAAGTCACCACCTGGAAAATGAAAATGCAACTCACAAGGATGAGAAAATATCACAAGTACATATATTTGAAAAAGGATTTATTTCCAAAAGACATAAAAAAAAAAACTCCTGCAAATCAAGAAGAAAAAGACAGAAAACCCTATAGAAATATTAGCAAAATATTAGAACACACACTTCAAAAAGATAATATCTGAAAGGCCAATAAACATATAAAAACACATTCAGCAGCATTAGTCATCAGGGAAATGTACATTCAAACCCTAATGGGATGCCGTTACATACCCACCAACATGGCCAAAATTTATAAATGATGAATATGAACCATCCAAAATTAAGGAAACATAACTGCTCCTAGAAATTAAGTACTAGATGTAGGAGAACTGTGGCCAGACATGAAGCTAGCATTGTGACTGGCAGGATGGAGGAGACCTTCAACTAAAGAAGAGTTTAAAATAAATGTGTGGGACTTTTTCATAGGTCTCGTTCTCTGTGAAGTAGAGTCTGAAATGGAGATTTACATCATAAAGCTAATTGGTAAGTGCTCTTGGGAACAAGACCTGTATGGGAGCAAAGAAAATGAGATTGGGCAGAAGGAGGAATTGAATTGCAATGTAGTCATACCAAAGGCTTCAGTAGATGTTACAGACCTGGGTAGACCCTTCAGAGGTGTTCAAAATTGGAGGGACATTTATACTTCCATTGGACTAGTCCTCTGATGGGGGCTGCTTCTAGATGGAGGGACCTTGGGCAAGTCAGTTCTCTTTAACTAGCAAGCAATCCTAGGAGAAGAACGTAGCTAAGAGCAGTTAGCTGCTAATACTCTCAGCACCCAGGGGAAAGTATACTTTAATCCTGAAGGGTGGCAATTGAGTTCAGTATGGTACATCACAACATCTCTGAAAATCTTTAACTTTCATATGTGAAGAAATGTGGTCATTTTCTCCAAAGTATTCTTTCACAAATGGCTCCATCATCTGAAATATCTGAACCTCTATTAGAAATGCATGCCAAACCTAGGCCAGGTTCCGTAATGACCTTGACTGCCTCTTTGCTATCCTTGTAGGTGACATTCCCAGCAGGATACCATCAAGATACAGAATATTTTCAACATAACAGATAGTTATGTAAAGACAATTGTGCTAAGCCCTTGTGCCAAGTCAATCACTCTCACTCCAACCTGGCCTCGGGTTGCTTTCTGTGCCTATAGATTTGCCTTTTCTAGAATTTCATATAATTGAAATCATATAGTACAGAATCTTTTTGTTTGACTTCTTTCACTTAACATAATATTTTTGAGATTCTCCCTGCTGTTGTATGTAATAATATTTTGTCTTTTTTCTCAAATTGCTGAGTAGTATTCCATAGTATAGATATACCATAAATTGTTTTTCCATTCACCATTATATTTCAGTTTTCAGCTATTATGAATAATACCACTATGGATACTACTATGGATATTTTCATTCATGTATTTGTGTGGACATATGTTTTCATATCTCTTTGGCAAATTCATAGGAGTAGAATTATTGGGTCATGTGATAATTATGTGTTTAACTTTATAAGGTATTACCATAGTATTTTTCAAGTGGTAATATCAGTTTGCATTCTCAGTAGCAATATAAAAGAATTCTAGTTATTTCATATCCCCATCAACACTTGGTATTGTCAGACTTTTTAACTGAAGCTTGTTCATTTTATATGAATTGCTAAATGCATTGCCCTCAAATTGTTCATGATATTCCCTTATTATCCTTTCTTTTGTTTTGTTCTTAGTAATACCCCATTTCACACAATTGTAAGCTTTGTCTTTTCTTTCTTTTCTTGATTAGTTTTCCTAGAGGTTGATCAATTTTAGTGATCTTTTTGAAGATAAGCTCATGTTTTCATTGTTTTCCTGTTATTTTCTTCTATGTCACTGCTTTCCACTTTTTATTATTTTTCTACTTATTTTTTGTTTCATTATTTTTATTTTACCAACTTCTTATGGAAATTTAGACATTGACTTTAGATCTTCTTTCTTATTTAAACATTTGAATTGGTATTATGTATTTTTATTTTCATTCCATTTAAAGTATTTTCTAAATCTCCTTGGATTTTTCTTTTTGATCATTTGTGTATTTATGAGTGTGTTATTTAATTTCTAAACATTTTGGGGGGATAATCAAGATATCTTTTTTGTGATTGTTTTATAATTGAATTATTTTGTCATCAGAGATATACTTTGTATGGTTTCAATCCTATTATATTTATTGAGACTGGGTTTATGATCCAGCACATCTTGGTGAATATTAGAAGTGTACTGAAAAATGAAATATTCTGTTTATTTTGGGGAAAAAGCTTAATAATATCAATGAGGTCAAGTTGATTTTTAGAGTTGTTGCTCAATTCTCTTGTATACTTATTTACCAATCACTGAAACAGGAATGTTGAAATCACTTACTATAAATGAAGGAAATTGAACTTACATAATAACTAGTATTAGTGGTTTTTGCTTCTTGTATTTTACAGCTCTGTTATTGGGTAAATACACAGTTAGATTTTTATTTCTTCTTGGGGTAGTAAACTTTATCATTATGAAATGTACCACTTTATCCCAGGTAAAATGAGATTTTCCTGAGCTCTAATTTGTATGAAATTAATTTAGCCACTTCAAATTTCTTATGATTCATGCTTACATGGCATATCTCATTCCATCCTCTATTTTTTAAAATGAACTTTTAATTTTGGAATGATTTTTAGATATAGAGAAAAGTTGCAAAAATTGTAGAATGGAGAGGGCGAGGCAAGATGGCAGAGTGGTGAGGTGTGGAATTTAGTTACTCCTCTAGGCAACTGGTAAATAGCTAGGAACTGTGTGGAACAACTGTTTGAGGGTCTTCTGTGAGCAGTCACACATCATACACCAGTCTAGAATGGATGGAACAGCTGAGATTGAAGCAAAGACCTATTAGTTTCCTCAGCCAGGGGGCTGGTGCCCTTCCCCCACAGGCCTGGCAGCCTGTCTTGGAGCTGATTCCCTGAGGGAAAAAGAAGCAATCTATGCTGGGAACAAGGAAGGGGACTCAACCCAGCCCCAACTGCATAATTAATTAACAAAGTAACAAATTCAGACTGCTGAATAAATTTCCAAACACAGAGAGGTGAGATTAACAACAACAGCAAAAAACAAAAACAAAAATAATACAAAACAAAACAAAACAACAACAACCAGAGAGTTTTGGAGGTGGAGTTTTTCAGAAAACTGGAAAAGGGCTGGTCTCCAAGAAAAAAAGGGGCTTTTGTTTGCAAACCTGGGGAACTGGGGTCCCGCTCTCAAAAGGTTTTTTTTTTTCTTTTCTTTTCCTGTTCTCCAACTCTTTATCTTGGTACCCTTCAATACCCCATTAGAGCTCCTACTTCAGCAATGCCCAGGAAAAGGAGGAATTAAAGCTCTCTGAGAGTAACTATTCAGGTGAAAGGGATAATAGCTTAAATGGCATACCTTAAATACTCTATATTGAGACTGACAAAACTCGGGGGCTGGGGAAAGGACTTGTAAATGGATTACTTTTTTCTTTTTTTTTAAAATAACAGTTCAAAGTAGCTCTTTACAGAAAGCCTCAGATATTTTAGTTGGCTGCTGGACCCAAGCAAGCGTAGAGCTAAGATAGGTCTGAGAGACAAAGCAATGAGTGTAGTGGGGAAGACAATTCCCTAAGGGCATAATTTCCCCAAGGAAAAGGGGGAAGCAGGACCAGCTCAAGTGGCAGCCCTCCTTCAAAAAACTCAGACCCCAGGGGCTGGAAAACAGAAACCAGCTTGAGTCAGCCATGCTCTTGACAGGGACAAGGTCTGTGGTGAATTTAAATGCATCTGTGGCACCTCTTTACACTGGTGGGGAGCTACAGGCTGACAAGCACCACCTGCTGGACAGGATAGAAAAAGCACAGAGTTTAGAGCTTTCACAGGAAGGTCTGACAACCTGTGGGTTCTCATTCTTGGGGAAACTTCATACCCTCTTTATGAGACCTGGGCCTGTCTGGACTGGGAAAGTCTGATTGGGGTCAACCATATCTGATGAGTCCCTCTCACAGAAAGGTTACAAAAAGTCAGGGCAAGGACCAGAAAAATAAAAGGTGAAAAATTCTGAGCAACTAAACAGAAGCTAGGTTAAAGATCTATAATAAGTTGAACAAAATTCCAAAGAACATACATAGAACAAAGCCAGCCAACAAGAAAACCCTAGGCAAAAGCGTGAAAACAAGCTCCAGAATAAACTAATAAAGAAAATCAGATGCCAAGACAGCTGAAAATAATGAGCCATACTAGAAAAAACAAAAATATGGACCAGATGAACAAATAATCTAACACTTCAACTGGGATACAGGAATTGAAACAACTAATGAAAGATGTTCAAACAAATCTCCTAAATCAAAGCAACAAACTGAAGGAAAATGTGGCAAAAGAGATGAAGGATATAAAGAAGACACTGGATGATGATAAAGAATTTGTGAGCTTGAAAAAACAAATGGCAGAACTTACAGGAGTGAAAGGCACATTAGAAGAGATGAAAAATACAATGGAGACATACAACAGTAGATTTAAAGAGACAGAAGAAATGATCAGTGAACTGAAAGACAGGACATTTGAAATAATACACATGAAGGAAAAGATAGGGAAGAGAATGGAAAAATAAGAGCAGGGTCTTAGTGAGCTGAAGGACAACATGAAGCACATGAATATACATGTCATAGGCATCCTGGAAGAAAAAGAGAAGGGAAAAGGGACAGAAACTATAATAGAAGAAATAATCACTAAAAATTTCCCAGCTCTTACGAAAGACATAAAATTACCAATTCAAGAAATGCAGCAGACCACAAATAGAATAGTTCCCAATAGACCTACTCCAAGACACCTACTGATCAGATTGTCTAATGTCAAAGACAAAGAGAGGACCCTGAAAGTAGCAAGAGAAAAGCAATCCATCACATACAAGGGAAGCTTGATAAGACTGTGTACAGATTTCTGTGTAGGCAAGAAAGGTAGTGGTATGATATATTTAAGATACTGAAAGAGAAAAACTGCCAGCCAAGAATTCTGTATCCCAAAAAACTGTCCTTCAAAAATGATGGAGAGATTAAAACATTTTCAGACAAACAGACACCGACAGAGTTTGTGAATAAGAGACAAGCGCTATGAGAAATACTAAAGAGAGTGCTACAGGCTGATAGGAAAAGACTGGAGAGAGAGGTTTGGAGAAGAGTGTAGTAATGAAGACTACCAGAAAGGATAAAAGGAGAGAGAGTGAGAAAAAATAAGATATGACATAAAAAATCCAAAGACAAAATGGTAGAAGAAAATACTGCCTTCACAGTAATAACACTAAATGTTAATGGATTAAACTCACCAATAAAAAGACATGGACTGGCAGAATTTATTTAAAAATGAGACCCATCTATATGCTCTCTATAAGAAACTCACTTTAGACACAAGGACAAAAATGGGCTGAAAGTAAAAGGTTGCAAAATGATATCTCACACAAACTACAACCAGAAAAAAGTGAGAGTACTATATTAATATCAGACAAATTAGACTTCAAAAGTAAAACAATTAAAAGAGACAAAGAAGGACACTATATATTAATAAAAGGATCAATTCATCCAGAAAACATAACAATCATAAATATTTATACATCAAGACAGACAGCCCCAAAATACATGAGGCAAACACTGAGAACACAGAAAGGAGAAGTATATACCTCTACAATAATAGTAGGAGACTTCAATGCACAACTCTCATCAATGTATAGAACATCTAGACAGAGCATTGATATGGAAATAGAGATGTTTAATTGTATGATAAATGAACAAGACTTGACAGACATTTATGGAACACTACACCCCACAACAGCAGGATACACATTTTTCTCAAGTGCTCATGTAACATTCTCTAGGATAGATCACATATTGAGTCAAAAAGCAAGTCTCAACAAATTTAAAAATATTGATATTATACAAAACACTTTCTTGGATCATAATGGAATGAAGTTGGAAATCAATAGCAGGCAGAAGGTCAGAAAATTCACGAGTATGTGGAGGCTAAGCAACACACTCTTAGACAACCAATGGGTAAAGGAAGAAATTACAAGAGAAATTAGTAAATACCTCAAGGCAAATGACAATGAAAACACAACATATAAAAATTTATGGAGAGATGGGGCAAGATGGCAGAGTGGTGAGGTGTAGGTTTTAGTTACTCCTCCAGGGCAGTAGGTAGAAAGCCAGGAACTGTGTGGACTGGACACTGGAGAGCAATTTGACTTTTGACATACTTCATACAACACTTATGAATGCGTGGAACAGCTGAGATCAGCGAAATCTCTAAGTTCTCATGACCAGGGGACCCATGCCCCTCCCTGCCAGGCTCAGTCCCATGGGAGGACGGGCCATAGGTGCTGGGAATGAGGAGGGAGAACTGCAGTTGCAGCTTTTATTGAAACCTCAGACAGCTGATCCAAACTCCAAACACAGATATAAGACCAGACACCAGAGAATCTGGGAGCAGTCAGACCAGCAGAGACGAGATAGGGCTAGCAAAAACAGCAAGAAAAACCAAAAAATAAAAGCAGAGACTTTTTGGAGATCTGGTGAACATAGAATGGGGAAGGGCAGGGCTCAGGCAGAGTCAGGTACATATGCAAATCCAGAAGGCAAGTTTCTTTGTCTGAAGAGCTGGTTTCTCTGCTTTCTTGATTTTTCCTTAATGGTGCTAATCTCCTTGTCTCTTAGCATTTCAATAGCCCAATAGATCTGCAAGGAGGGCCCTTCTTCTTCTTTTTCTCCTCCTCCTCCTCCTCCTCCTCCTCCTCCTTCTTCTTCTTCATCTTTTTCTCTTTTTCTAAAACAATTACTCTAAAAAGCCCATTACGGAAAGCCTCAAAGACTTGCAATTTGGGCCCATATAAGAGCAGAGCTAAGAGAGCTCAGAGACACAAGGCAATAAGTCCAGTGGCTGAGAAAATTCACTAACCACCACAACTTCCCAAGAAAAGGCAGACATCCCCTTATAACCATCTTCCCTGTAGGCAGGGAACACTCCTGCCTGGCACCAGCTCCATAGTCCAGAGGTGCCCCAAACAACCCAGTGTGACAGGAAGTGTTTCCAACAACACACACACAAACCACAATATTGGGCATGGACATTAGCCTTTCCTGCACCCTCAGCTAATTGACCCAGAGTTGGGAAGGCAGAACTGTGTGAAAAGGGGGAAATTAATACAACCCATTCAGCCCTCCTTTCAGCAGACTGGGAATGCCCCCACACAGCCCTGCAGCCCAGAACCACCCTTGGGGGATGGCACACACCTGTGACTTAGCACAGTTGTCCCTCAGCAGAGGACATAGGAGAGCATGGCTTGGAAGAGGGACCCACTTGCAAGTCCCAGGGACCATATGCCAATAACAGGGACTTGTGGGTCAGAGGCAGAGACAAACTGTGGCAAGACTGAACTGAAGGATTAGACTATTGCAACAGCTTTAAATCTCCAGGAACACCTGGGAGATTTGATTATTAAAGCCACCCCCCTCCTTAACCACTCAGACACATGCCCCATATAAAGGGCAGGCAACACCAACTACACACACAAGCTTGGTGCATCAGTTGGACCCCACAGGTCTCACACCCCCACTCACCACAAAGACAAAGTGGAGGAGAACTGGCTTGAGGAGAATAGGTGGCTCACGGACACCACCTGCTGGTTAGTTAAAGTGTACTCCACAAAGCTGTAGATCTGGCAAATTAGAGATAAGGGTTTGAAATGGTCTACATATACTAAAAGAACCCTATCAAGTTAAGCAAATGCCAGGAGGCTAAAAACAACAGAAAATTTTAAAGCCTATGAAAAAAACAGATGATATGGATAACCCAAGCCCAAGCACCCAAATCAAAAGATCAGAGAAGACACAGTTCTTGGAGGAATTAATCAAAGAACTTAAGATGAACAACAAGAGCATGACACAGGATATAAAGAACATGAAGAAGACCCTAGAAGAGCATAAAGAAGAAATTGCAAGAGTAAATAAAAAAATAGACGATCTTATGGAAATAAAAGAAACTGTTGACCAAATTAAAAAGATTCTGGATACTCATAGTACAAGACTAGAGGAAGCTGAACAGTGAATCAGTGACCTGGAGGATGACAGAACGGAAAATGAAAGAACAAAAGAAAGAATGGGGAAAAAAATTTAAAAAATCAAAATGGACCTCAGGTATATGAAAGATAATATAAAACATCCAAATATAAGACTCATTGGTGTTCCAGAAGGGGAAGAAAAGGGTAAAGGTCTAGGAAGAGTATTCAAAGAAATTGTTGGGAAAACTTCCCAAATCTTCTAAACACCGTAAATACACAAATTGTAAATTCCCAGCAAACTCCAAATAGAATAAATCTGAATAAACTCACTCTGAGACATATTCTGATTGCACTGACAAATATGGAAGAGAAGGAGCAAGTTCCAAAAGCAGCAAGAGAAAAGCAATTCACCACTTACAATGGAAACAGCATAAGACTAATTAGTGACTACTCAGTGGCCACCATGGAGGTGAGAAGGCAGTGGCATGACATATTTAAAATTCTGAGAGAAAAATTGCCAACCAAGAATTCTTTATCCAGCAAAGCTCTCCTTCAAATTTGAAAAATTAAATTTTTCACAAACAAATGCTGAGAGAATTTACTAACAAGAAACCTGCCCTATTTGACATACTAAAGGGAGCCCTATTGACAGAGAAACAAAGAAAGGAGAGAGAGATATGGAGAAAGGTTCAGTACTAAAGAGATTCAGTATGGGTATGTTAAAGGACATTAAGAGAAAGATGGAAAAAAAAAGTTTAAGACGGCTGATTCGAGAAATGCCTTCACAGTAATAATGTTGAATGTAAATGGATTAAACTCCCCAATCAAAAGATGTAGATTGGCAGAAGGGATTGAAAAAAATGAACCATCAATATGTTGCATACAAGAGACTCATCTTAGACACAGGGACACAAAGAAATTGAAAGGGAAAGGATGGAAAAAAATATTTCATACAAGCTACAGCCAAAAGAAAATAGGAGTAGCAATATTAACCTCAGACAAAATAGACTTTAAAGGCAAGGATGTCATGAGAGACAAAGAAGGTGACTACATACTAATAAAAGGGGCAATTCAACAAGAAGAAATATCAATCATAAATGTTTATGCACCCAATCAAGGTGGCACGAAATACATGAGACAAACACTGGCAAAACTAAAGGAAGCAATTGATGTTTCCACAATAATTGTGAGAGACTTCAACACATCACTCTCTCCTATAGATAGATCAACCAGACAGAAGACCAATAAGGAAATTGAAAACCTAAACAATCTGATAAATGAATTAGATTTAACAGACATATATAGAACATTACATCCCAAATCACCAGGATACACATTCTTCTCTAGGGATCACGGAACTTTTCCAGAATCGATCATATGCTGGGACATAAAACAAGCCTCAATAAATTAAAAAAAAAAAATGAAATTATTCAAAGCACATTCTGTGACCACAATGGAATACAATTAGAAGTCAATAACCATCAGAGACTTAGAAAATTCACAAATACCTGGAGGTTAAACAACACACTCCTAAGCAATCAGTGGGTTAAAGAAGAAATAGCAAGAGAAATTGCTAAATATATAGAGACAAATGAAAATGAGAACACAACATACCAAAACCTATGGGATGCAGCAAAAGTGGTACTGAGGGGGAAATTTATAGCACTAAACACGTACATTAAAAAGGAAGAAAGAGCCAAAATCAAAAAAACTAATGGATCCACTGAAGAAGCTAGAAAATGAACAACAAACCAATCCTAAACCAACTAGAAGAAAGGAAATAACAAGGATTAAAGCAGAAATAAATGACGTAGAGAAAAAATAGACAATAGAGAGGATAAATAACACCAAAACTTGGTTCTTTGAGAAAATCACCATGATTGACAAGCCCCTACTAGACTGTCAAATAAAAAAGAGAGAAGACCCACATAAATAAAATAATGAATGAGAAAGGTGACATTACTGCAGATCCCCAAGAAATTTAAAAAATTATAAGAGGATACTGTGAACAGCTGTATGCCAACAAACTGGATAATATAGAGGAAATGGACAATTTCCTGGAAACATATGAACAACCTAGACTGACCAGAGAAGAAACAAAAGACCTCAACCATCCAATCATAAGCAAAGAGATCCAATCAGTCATCAAAAAGCTTCCCACAAATAAATGCCCAGGGCCAGATGGCTTCACAGGGGAATTCCACCAAACTTTCCAAAAAGAACTGACACCAATCTTATTTAAACTCTTTCAAAACATTGAAGAAAATGGAACACTACCTAATTCATTTTATGAAGCTAACATCAATCTAATACCAAAACCAGGCAAAGATGCTACAAAAAAGAAAAACTACAGGCCCATCTCCCTAATGAATATAGATGCAAAAATTCTCAACAAAGTACTTGCAAATTGAATCCAAAGAAACCTTTAAAAAAATCAGACACTGTGACCAAGTGGGGTTTATTCCAGGCATGCAAGGATGGTTAAAAACAAGAAAATCAATCAATGTATTACAACACATTAACAAATCAAAAGAGAAAAATCAACTGATCATCTCAATAGATGCTAAAAAAGCATTCAACAAAATCCAACATCCATTTTTGATAAAAACACTTCAAAATGTAGGAATTGAAGGAAACTTCCTCAATATGATAAAGAACATGTATGAAAAACCTACAGCCAGCATAGTACTCAATGGTGAGAGACTGAAAGCCTTCCCTCTATGATCAGGAACAAAACAAGGATGCCTGCTGTCACCACTGTTATTCAACATTGTGCTAGAAGTGCTAGCCAGGGCAATCCAGCAAGACAAAGAAATAAAAGGCATCCAAATTGGAAAGGAAGAAGTAGAACTGTCATTGTTTGCAGCTGATATGATCTTATATCTAGGAAACCCTGAGAAAGTGATGAGACAGCTACTAGAGCTAATAAATTTAGCAATTAGCGGGATACAAGATTAATGCACATAAGTCAGTAATGTTTCTATATGCTAGAAATGAGCAAATTGAAGAGACACTCAGAAAAAGATACCATTTTCAATAGCAACTAACAAAATAAGTACCTAGGAATAAACTTAACCAAAGATGTAAAAGACCTATACAAAGAAAACTACATAACTACTAAAAGAAGTAGAAGGGGACCTTAAAAAATGGAAAAATATTCCATGTTCATGGATGGGAAGGCTAAATGTCATTAAGATGTCAATTATACCCAAACCCATGTACAGATTCAATGCAATCCCAATCAAAATTCCAACAACCAACTTTGCAGACTTGGAAAAGCTAGTAATCAAATTTATTTGGAAAGGGAAGATGTCTTGAATTGCTAAAGACACTCTAAAAAAGAAAAATGAAGTGGGAGGACTTACACTCCCTGACTTTGAAGCTTATTATAAAGCCACACTTGTCAAAACAACATGGCACTGGCACAAAGATAGACTTATTGATCTATGGAATCAAATTGAGAATTCAGAGATAGACCCTCAGATCTATGGCTAACTGGTCTTTTATAAGGCCCCCAAAGTCACTGAACTGGGACATAACAGTTTTTTCAACAAATGGGGCTGGGAGAGTTGGATATCCATATCCAAAAAAAATGAGAGGACCCCTACCTCACACCCTACACAAAAATTAACTCAAAGTGGATCAAAGATCTCAATATAAAAGACAGTACCATAAAACTCCTAGAAGATAATGTAGAGAAACATCTTCAAGACCTTGTATTAGGTGGCCATTTCCTAGACTTTACACCCAAAGCACAAGCAACAAAAGAAAAACTAGATAAATGGGAACTCCTCAAGCTTAGAACTTTCTGTACCTCAAAGGAATTTGTCAAAAAGCTGAAGAGGCAGCCAACTCAATGGGGAAAAAATTTTGGAAACCATATATCTGACAAAAGACTGATATCTTGCATTTATAAAGAAATCCTACAACTCAATGACAATAGTATAGACAACCCAATTATAAAATGGGCAAAAGATATGAAAAGACAGTTCTCTGAAGAGGAAATACAAGTGAACAAGAAACACATGAAAAAATGTTCAGCTTCACTAGCTATTAGAGAGATGCAAATTAAGACCACAATAAGATACCATCTCACACCAATTAGAATGGCTGCCATTAAACAAACAGGAAGCTACAAATGCTGGAGAGGATGTGGAGAAATTGGATCTCTTATTCATTGTTGGTGGGACTGTATAATGGTTCAGCCACTCTGGAAGACAGTGTGGCAGTTCCTTAGAAAACCAGATATAGAGTTACCCTTCGATCCAGTGATTGCACTTCTCAGTATATACCCGGAAGATCTGAAAGCAGTGACACAAACAGATACCTGCACGTCAGTGTTCATAGCAGCATTATTCACAATTGCCAAGAGATGGGAACAACTCGAATGTCCTTCATTTGGAGTGGATAAATAAAATGTGGTATATACACATGATGGAATACTATGTGGCTGTAAGAAGGAATGATTTTGTGAAACATATGACAATATGGATGAACCTTGAAGACATAATGCTGAGCAAAATAAGCCAGGCACAAAGAGAGAAATATTATATGCTACCACTAATGTGAACATTGAAAAATGTAAAACAAATGGTTTATAATGTAGAATGTAGGGGAACTAGCAATAGAGAGCAATTAAGGAAGGGGGAATGATAACCCAATAAGAACAGATAAGCTACCGTGGGTAAATTTAATGTTCTGGGAATGCCCAGGAATGACTATGGTCTGTTAATTTCTGATGGGTATGGTAGGAACAAGTTCACAGAAATGTTGCTATATTAGGTTATTTTCTTGGGGTAGAGTAGGAACATGTTGGAAGTAAAGTAGTTATCTTAGGTTAGTTGTCTTTTTCTTACTCCCTTGGTATGGTTTGTTTGAAATGTTTTTTTTTTATTGTATGTTTTTCTTTTTAATTTTTTTTGATATAGTTGATTAAAAAAAAGTTAATTAAAAAAAAACAACAAAAAAATATGCAGAGCCCCCTTGAGGAGCTGGTGGGGAATGCAAGGGTATTGTCCTTCCCCACCTTGATGGTTGCTGATGTTCTCACAGACATAGGGGACTGGTGGTTTGATGGGCTGAGCCCTCTATCACAGAACTTGCCCTTGGGAAGACTGTTGCTGCAAAGGAGAGACTAGGCCTCCCTATAATTGTGCCTAAGAGCCTCCTCCCGAATGCCTCTTTGTTGCTCAGATGTGGCCCTCTCTCTCTAGCTAAGCCAACTTGAAAGGTAAAATCACTGCCCTCCCCACTACGTGGGATCTGACACCCAGGGGAGTGACTCTCCCTGGAAATGTGGAACATGACTCTTGGGGAGGAATCTAGACCCAGCATCGTGGGATGGAGAACATCTTCTTGACCAAAAGGGGGAAGTGAAAGGAAATTAAATAAGCTTCAGTGGCAGAGAGATTCCAAAAGGAGCCGAGAGGTCACTCTGGTGGGCACTCTGATGCACAATATAGACAATACTTTTTAGGTTCTAATGAATTGGAATAGCTAGCAGTAAATACCTGAAACTATCAAACTACAACCCAGAACCCATGAATCTTGAAGATGATTGTATAAAAATGTAGCTTATGAGGGGTGACAAGGTGATTGGGAAAGCCATATGGACCACACTCCCCTTTGCCTAGTTTATGGATGGATGAGTAGAAAAATGGGGGAAGGAAAAACAAACAAACAAAAAAAAACAAAAAGGCACCCAGTGTTCTTTTTTACTTTAATTGCTCTTTTTCACTTTAATTTTTATTCTTATTATTTTCATGTGTGTGGTAATGAAAATGTCAAAAATTAATTTTGGTGATGAATGCACAACTGTATAATGGTGCTGTAAACACCTGAATGTACACTTTGTTTGTATGACTACATGGTATGTGAATATAACTCAATAAAATGAATTAAAAAAAAAAAAAAACATGGAATGCAGCAAAGGCAGTGCTGAGAGGGAAATTTATTGCCCTAAATGCCTATATTAAAAGAGAAGAGAGAGCAAAAATGGTGGAATTAACTGTTCACCTCAAGGAACTAGAGAAAGAACAGCAACCTAACCCCCAAGCAAACAGAAGTAAAGAAATAACAAAGATCAGAGCAGAAATAAATGAAATTGAGAACAGGAAAACAATAGAATCAGTAAAACCAGAAGTTGATTCTTTGAGAAAATCAATAAAATTGAGGCACCCATAGCTAAGCTAACAGAAAGAGAGAGAGAGAGAGAGAGAGAGAAAGAGAGAGAGAGAGAGAGAGAGAGAGAGAGAGAGATGCAAATAAATACAACTAGAAATGGGAAAGGGGGCATAACTACTGACTCTGCAGAAATAAAGGAGATAATGAGAAGATACTATGAGCAACTATATGCTAATAAACTAGACAACTTAGATGAAATGGACAGCTTCTTAGAAAAGCATGAACAACCAACATTGACTTGAGAAGAAATAGATGACCACAACAAACCAATCACAAGTAAAGAGATTGAGTCAGTCATCAAAAAGCTCCCCCCCCAAAAAAAAGCTGAGAACCAGATGGCTTCACATGTGAATTCTACCAAGCATCTATGAAAGAATTAGTATCAATCCTGCTCAAACTCTTCAAAAAGATCAAAGAGGTGGGAAAGCTACCTAACTCATTCTATGAAGCCAACATCATCCTAATACCAAAGTCAGACAAAGATACTATAAAAAAAGAAAATTATAGACCAAACTCTTCAGTGAATATAGATGCAAAAATCCTCAAAACAAATACTTGCAAATCAAATCCAGCTCACATTAGAAGAATTATACACCTTGTCTAGGTGGAATTTATTCCATGTATACAAGGCTGGTTCAACAAAGAAAATCAATTAATGTTATACACCACATCAATAAACCAAATCAGAAGAACCACATAGTCGTCTTTACTGATGCAGAAAAGGCATTTGACAAAATTCAACATCCTTTCTTGATGAAAACACTTCAAAGGATAGGAATAAAAGGGAACTTTCTCAATATGATAAAGGCAATATAAGCTAACATCATACTCAATGGGTAAAGTCTGAAAGCTTTCCCTCTAAGATCAGGAACAAGACAGGGATGCCCACTGTTACCACTGTTATTCAACATTGTTCTGGAACTTCTAGCTAGAGTAATTAGGCAAGAAAATGACATAAAAGGAATCCAAATTGGAGAGCAAGAAGTAAAACTTTCACTGTTTGCAGGACATGATCCTATATGTAGAAAATTCAGAAAAATCTACAGCAAAGCTACTAGAGTTAATCAATGAACACAGCAAAGTGGCAGGCTATAAGATCAATGTTCAAAACTCAGTAGTGTTCCCATACAGAAGTAATGAGCAACAGGAGGAGGAAATCTGGAAAAAAATTTCCATTTACAGTAGCAACCAAAAATCGAGTATTCAGGAATAAACTTAACCAAGGCCACAAAAGTCCTAGACTGAGAAAACTACAAGAAACTGCTAAAAGAAATCAAACAGGACCTAAAAAAATAGAAGAACATACTGTGTTCATGGATTGGAAGACTAAATATTGTTAAGATGTCAATTCTGCCGAAAGTGATTTACAGATTCAATGCAATACAAATTAAAATCCCAACAACTTATTTTGCAGAAGTAGACAAACCAGTAACTAAATTTATTTGGAAGGGCAGGGTCCCCTGAATAGCCAAAAATATCTTGAAAAAGAGTAATGAAGTGGGAAGTCTCACACTACCTGACTCTAAAGCATACTACAAAGCTTCAGTGGTCAAAACAACATGGTACTGGCATAAAGATAGATATATTGACCAATGGAATCAAATTGAGTGTTCTGAAATAGGCCCTCTCATCTATGGGCAACTGATCTCTGATATGGCAGTCAAGCCAATACAAATGGGACAGAGCATCCTCTTCAATAAATGGTGTTTGGAGAACTGGATATCCATATCCAGAAGAATGAAAGAGGACTCCTTTCTCACATGTTATACAAAAAATTAACTTGAGATGGATCAGAGACTTAAACATTAGTGCTAAGCTCATAAAGACTTTTAGAAGAAAATGTAGGGAAATATCTTAAAGATCTTGTGATAGGTGGTGGTTTCCTAGACCTTACACCCAACGCATGAGCAATCAAAGAATAAATACATAAATGGGATCTCCTCAAAATTAAACACTTTTGTACATCAAAGGACTCTGTAAGAAAAGTAAAAATGCAGCCTATGCAATGGGAGAAAATATTTGGAAACCATATATCAGATAAGGGTGTAGTATCCAGAATTTATAAAGGGATCCTACAGTTCAACAACAAAAGGCAAACACCCAATTAAAAAATGGGCAAAAGACATGGACAGACACTTTTCTCAAGAGGAAATACAAATGGATCAAAAACATAAGAAAAGGTGCTCAACTTCACTGGCTATTAGGGAAATGCAAATCAAAACCATAAGATATATCATTTCACCCCTACTAGTTTGACCATTATAAAGAAAAAAAAAAAAAAAAACAGAAAATTACAAGTGGAGAGGATGTGGAGAGGGAAGCACACTTATTAACTGTTGGTGGGAATGTAGAATGGTGCAGCCACTCTGAAAGGCAGTGTGATGAGCCCTCAGGAAGCTAAGTATAGAAATGCCTTTTGATCCCCCAATTCCACTACCAGGTATATACTCAGAGGAACTGAAAACTTAGATGAATGGACATTTGTGAACTGATGTTTATACCAGCATTATTCATTATTGCCAAGAGATGAAAACAGCCCAAATGTCAATCAACAGATTAGCGGATAAACAAACTGTGGCATATACACATGATGGAATATCATGCAGCTATAAGAGAGAACAAAGTCATGGAACATATAATAATGTGGATGAACCCGAAGGGCATTATGCTGAGTGAAGTTAGCCAGAAACAAAAGATCAAATACTCTATGGTCTCACTAATATGAACTAACATTAATGAGCAAACTTGGAGAGTTAAAAGCTGAGAACACAGGCTATCAAAAGATAGAAAGAGGGTAGAGACCAAGCATTTGATGCTGAAGGAGTATAGAATGTTCAACAGGATCATTTGTATAGATCCAGAAATGGATAGCATAATACGGTGTGATGGTATCACAACATTGTAAATACACTGAACAAAGATGTCTGTGAGTAAAGCTGAAAGAGGAGGGCTAGGGGCAAATCTGGAGTGATCAATGATGGTGATTAAGTAAACAAATATAAAAATGTTTTTGCATGTGGGAGAACAAATTAATGTCAATCTTGCAAGGTGTTGAAAAGGGATGGTATTGGGGAAAAAACATAATCAAAGCAAACTGGAGTCTATGGTTAACAGTAACATTGTAATATGCTTCCATTAAATATAACAAATGCAATATACCAAAGCGAAATGTCTATGAGAGGAGGGTTTAAGGGAGGGATATGGGATTCTTGATAGTGGTGTTGTTGAATGACCTTTTTATTATATTTTATTGTGAAGTATTTTAATTTTTTATCTTTTTTATTATGCTCTTTAAACATTTTTTGGAGTAATGAATATGTTTAAGTACTAATTGTGATGATGAATACACAACTATTCATCATGATGATACTATGAAGAACTGATTGTTCACTGTGGATGATTGTATGGCATGTGAATATATCTCTATAAAATTCAGGGAAAAATATAAACAGAAGGATACAAATGCTGGAGAAAACTTGGAGAGAGGGATGGAGCTATTAACTGTTCGTGGGGAAACAGAATGGTGTATCCTATCTGGAGGACGGTGTGGTGATTCCACAAGAAGCTAAATATGTAGGTGCCGTAAGGTTCTGCAATCTCATTATGGGGTACGTACTTGGAAGATCTGAGAGCAGGGACACTAATGGATATTTGTACACTTGTGTTTATGGCTGCAGTATTCACAATTTGCAATGGATGGAGGTGGCCTAAGGGTATATTGATTGGTGAATAGAATGGTGAACTGTGATCTATGCATTCAAAAGAATATTGAGCAGCTGCAAGAAGGAATGAAGCTGTGAGACATGCACCTAGGTGAATGGATCTTGAGGACAGCATTTTGAGTGAAGTATGCCAGAAATGAAAAGACAAATATTACAATGCTTCACTAATATGGACTAACTATAATGTGTAAACTCTGAGATTTGATTCTTAGAGCACAGCTTATCAAGGGAATGCTTATTATATTGGTCCCTAGAGTGTATGCTCTTAACAGCAGTCACATCTATTCCTGAGTTGCAATCGTCATCTCCAAATTCTGAAGTGCTGAGCTCTCTGTGTATAACCTGGTTGGTCTCTGGAACTTTGGCTATCTGTGTGACCACTGAAACTCAGCTTGAGCTTGGCAGCTACGAATGTCAGTATTACCTCATTCAGCAATTGTTAAAAAGCTGAAAAAAAGTTCATACTTCAATGAGAGATATGAATGAAGCAGATCTGGTTAGGACCAAGGCAAATCAAGCCAAAGAGTAATGGATGATATTGACTGTGTTTTAAAACTTCAACTTCTGTGTGAGGCCAAGGGAAAAGATGTTTATTTGCTGCATGATCTATATTTTCTGCAGCATCCTAAATAATTTAACTTGTATGGTCTGTTTATTCAAACAACATAATTACATGAAACTTTGAATAAGAAGTGAGATCTCGTAGGTTTTTACAGATTAGTGTGAAATCCTGATTCATCCTAAAGTAATTTGGGCAGAGAATAAAAATATATTTGCAGGGTACCCCTTAGGAACTAGGGAAAAATGTGGAAATGTTGGACTTACCCACCTTGGTTATTACTGATATTCTCACAAACATTGAGGACTAATAATTTAGTAGGGCAAGCACTTGATCTTGGGGCTTGCCCTTATGAAGCTGATTACTGCAAAGGAGAGGCTAAACCTACTTATAATTGTGCCTAAGAGTCTCCCCCAGAAAGCCTCTTTGTTGCTCAGATGTGGCCCTCTCTCTCTCTGTAAGCCCATTCAGCAGGTGGACTCACTGCCCTCCCCCCTACATGGGAAATGACTCCTAGGAGTGTATATCTCCCTGGATCCAGCATCATGGGATTGAGAAAATCTTCTTGACCAAAGAGGGAAGTGAAATGAAACAAAATAGTTTCAGTGGCTAGATTTCAAATGGATTTGAGAGGTCACTCTGGAGGCATTCTTATGTGCTATATAGATATCCGTTTTTAGTTTTTGGTGTATTGGAATAGTAGAAGGAAATACCTGAAACTGTTGAACTGTAACCCAGTAGCCTTGATTCTTGAAGACGACTGCATAACTATGTAGCTCACATGGTGTGACCATGTGACTGTGAAAACCTTGTGGCTCACACTCCCTTTATCCAGTGTCTGGACAGATGAGTAGAAAAATGAGGACAAAAACTAAATGAAAAATAGGGTGGGATGGGGGATGGAATGTTTTAGGTGTTCTTTTTTACTTTTGTTTGTGTTCTTATTTTTATTCTTTTTGGAGTAAGGAAAATGTTCAAAAATTGATTGGCGGGATGAATGCACAACAAAATGATGGTACTATGAACAGTTGATTGTACACTGTGGATGAGTATATGGTATGTGAATATATCTCAATAAAACTGAATTTACAAAAATTGTAGAAGTGGTTCCTGTATAATCTTCACCCAGTTTTTCTTAATGTTAACATTTCAAATAAACATATACGTTTTTCAAAACTAAGAAAGCAACACCATTAGAGTACTATTAACTGAACTTCAAACTTTATTAGGATTTCACAGTTTTTCCACTACTGTCCTTTTTTCTGTTCCAGGATCCAATCCAAGATATCATATTGCCTTTACGATTATGTCCTTAGTCTTCTCCACTTATGTAAATTTCTCAATCATGTTCGTTTTTCATGACATTGATAATTTTGAAGAATACTGATCAGGTATTTGTTAGAATGTCCCACAGTTTGGGTTTGTCTTCTGTTTATTATTATTTTTTATGAATAATAGAGTTATAGATTTGGGGGAAGAATACCACAGAGTGAAGTGTGCTTCTCATAGCATTATATCAGAGTGTAGGTAACATTGATGATGTTAACCTTGACCACTTGGCTAAGTGAGTGTCTGCCAGGTTTCTCGGCCTTCTACAGTCTATTATTTGGAGGCAAATTCCTAAGTTCAGTCCACATGTGAAAGGAGAGGAATTAAGTTCTACCTCCTAGAAGTAGGAGTACACACACACAAACGCACATACACACACATATGTATATATTACTTGGTATTCTTCTGTAAGGAAGATTTTTCCTTACCCCATTTATTTATTTATTTATTTATTTATTTATTTGATCATTCATTCATATCCATATGGACTGGGCATCTTTATTTTATACATTTGATTATAATCCAATGCTGTGTTACTTATTTTGCTTCTCAAATTATTCCAGCTTTGACCATTGTGTGCTCTTTCAGGTTGGGGCCTGTGTTCCTCTGATATGGCCACAGCCTTTAGTTTTTGAGCACTCCTTACTTTATGGCATGATGAAGATGCTCCAGGGATCATTTTGCATTATCCCTGCTTCAGATCTAGGATCAAGAATTTCTGTAGGAGCTCTGGTTCCTTTTATTACGTAGATCCAAATTTCTTAGCTGTATCATTTTCCTTTGATCTGAAGAATTTTATTTAACTGTCCTTCCAGGTAAGATCTGCTGATGAGGAATTCCCTTAGGTTTTGTTTGCCTGAGAAAATATTTCCTCTTCATATTTGAAGGATAATTTCTCTGGATACAGAATTCTAGATTACTGTTTTGTTTTGTTTCTTTTCTTTCAATGCTTTAAATATTTCATTCCACTTTCTTCTTGCTTGCATGGTTTTTGATGAGAAGTCTGCTGCAACTCTTACCTTGTTCCTCTACAGGTAAAGTGTTCACTGATTCTGGCTTCTTTTAAAATTTTCTTTATGTTTTGTTTTCTGCAATTTGAATATAATATGCTAAGGGGTATAAATGTGTGTGTTTGTTCATTTGGAGTTTATCTTGCTTAGTGTTCCCTGAAATTCCTGGATCTGTCGTTTGGTGTCTGTCATTAATTTTGGAAAGTTCTCAGTTAATTTTATATCAAATATTTTTTCTGCTCTGTTCTCCCTTTCTTCTCCTTCTGGTATTACAATTACACTTTTGGTCCATCTACGATATTGTCTCACAATGCTTGGATGTTCTGTCCTTTTTTTATTATTATTCTTTTTTCTCAGTTTGAAATTCAGTTTGACCTATCTTCAAGCTCAGGGTTTCTTGAGACATGTTACTTCTACTCATAAGCCCAGCAGAAGCATTCTTCATTTCTGCTCCAATGTTTTTGATTTCTGAAATTTCCTTTTGATTCTATCTCAGAGTTTTAATCTCTCTAGTTACATTAGCCATCTGTTCTTGCATGTTGTATACTTTTTAAATTAGAGCCCCTACATATCAATCATAGTTATTTTAAATTCCCAGTGTGAAAATTCCAATATCTGTGTCATATCTGATTCTGGTTGATGATTGTTTCGTCACTTTAGACATTTTCTTTTGCCTTTTGAAATGTCTTGTAATTTTTTAGTGAAAACTAAACATGTTTCATTGGGTAACAGGGATTGAGATAAATAGGCCTTTAGAATGGGGATTTTTTAATCTGGCTAGAAGGTGGGCTGTGTTTAATGTTTGCTGTAGCTATAGGTTCCAGAGGATTCAAATCCCTTTAGTGTTCTTGTAATTGTCTGCCTTTTGACTTTGGGTTACCCTAAGTACTCTTCACCAAAAAAGTCTGTCTTGCAACTTTCTTAGCTAAAATACACTATTGTTATTCTGGAGCCCTGTTGAAATGGTAAAAGGTCATTAAATTTAGTCTGTTAGTTGACCTTTATCTAAAGGCTATAACTTTTTTAAGTATTTCTCCAGTGGTATAACTTTTTTCCATCTACCACTACTTCCAACCTTGGCTGCAGCATTTCCTGTATATTCCATTGGGACCCTTACCACTGTTGACTATGTCTCTCTCTCTCTCTCCTTCTCTATTATGTGAAACAAGAAGACTTAGAGAGGTTGGGATGAGAGGAATTCTCCACCCATAGTTGCAATAAAGCTCTGAAAAAGTCTTTACGCCTGGAAGGTAGGCCTTTGTTATAAAGGCTCTGAGTGTATTTTTCACAGTGATTACTCTCCCCTTTCCATTACCAAAGACATGAGGGAATATTTCTTGGACTTCCACTGTGAGGACCTTGTGGATTTCTTAGATGTATACTTCATGAAATTCTGTGAGCTCCTCTTAAGATTGCAGCCCACAGAGATTTCTCATTCTAATGCTGGTCTACACTCAACTTCCAACAATTCATCAAAATTACCACTTACATGTTACTACCTATTTATGACTCCAAGTGGTTTTCCTGTTTTCCTGGATGCATCCGCTATGGAAGATATCACAGTGGAGGCTTGACCTGATGTTCTCAGCTCTCTAATGAGTCCAAGTAAAGTTATTGAGTTTCACTTTTTCCAGCTTTTTCTTCTAAGGGCAAGAGTGATGGCTTCGAAGTGCTTTACATGTTGGATCTGAAACAGAAATCTGAGAAAGTTATTTAGAAGCCAAGACGTTTGTGCTGGCTGTGCTCTTTGCTATTTGGGTGTCACTACTTTTAGGTGCTCTCAATGGATAGAGCTAGGAAATATATGTGTGCAAACTCACACATCTATAATTATTTATGACTCATCCATTTATTTTTAATCTGTGTGTGTTTTTATATTTAAAGTGTGTATTTTATTGACAGCATATATTTATTTCTCCCTTTTATATTCAGTCAGACAATCTCTTCCCTTTAACTGGACTGTTTAAACCAGTTGTGTTAATATAGTTATTGATAAAGTTAAATTTAAGTCCATTATCTTGGTACCTGTGATCTAATTTTCCTCTTTTTTTTTTTGTTAATATTGTCTGCCTTCTTTTGGATTAATTGAATTCATTTTTATCTGCATTATTGATTTATCACATATGCTTATTTTTTGTTGTTTATTGCAATAGTTGCTCTAGGAAATACGTATGTTTGATTTAATACAGTATATATTGAATCAATAATATGCCTACACATATATTTAGAAGAACCTCACAATATTGCTTCCATTTCAACCTTCATGATTTATTTTTCTGCTATTGCTCTCAGACATTTTACAACTACATATTTTATAAACTCTTCAATACATTGCAATTATTTTTTCTTCAAATAAACACTTTTCTTTAAACCAATTAAAAATTAGAAAAAAATTATATACCATCTTAGTTATCATTTCTGGGCCTTTTAATCCTTTGTGTAGATATGTACCCAACTGATAACATCTTTATTTGGCCTGAAGAACTTCTATTAACCTCTTTTAGTGCAGGTCCATTAGCAATGAACTCTTTCCGCTTTTGTTTCTGTAAAAAGAAATCTTTATTTCATGTTTATTTTTGAACAATATGTTCAGTGGATATACAATTCTTTGTTGACCCTTTGTTTTCCTTCTTCCACTCAGCAATTTATTAGTGTCCTTTCATTTTCTTTTAGCTCCAATATTTATGAAGATCAGTCTGCTCTCATTTTTATCTTTGTTATTTTGTGTGTAATGTTTTTCTTTTTCTGACTGCTTAAAATTTTTCTCTTTATTTTTAGTGTTTAGCAATTTGATTTTGATGTATATTGGTGTAACTTTCTATGTTTATAACGCATCATGGTTTATTGGTATTATTGAACCTGCAGGTTTGAAGATTACATTGAATTTGGAAACGTTCAGCCATTATTTCTTTTTTCTTTACTTTTATTAGAGAGGTTATGGGGTTCCAGAAAAATCATTCAGAAATTACAGAGTTCCAAAATATCCCCCTCACACACAGTTTTCCTTACAATTAACAGTTTGCATTTGTGTGGTAACTTTGTTACAATTACTGAAACAGTATTTTATAATTATACTATTTTTTTTCAAAGAAAGAAATAATTTATTGCTACACATGAAGCAGGAGATCAGATGGCCTTTTGGTCCAAAAATCTGTCTAATAACCATTATAATGGTAAGTATAAACAAGGGTGAGACTAGTTTAATTTCAGTAATATCAGGTATTAACTTCTGCCTATTCTACAATATAGAAAGAAAAAATATCTATATAAAAATTCAGTAATCATAATCATTTATTAATTGTAGAATATAACACATACACATAGAAGTGATAACTTTCCAAGGGCAATTTAAGAAGAAGTTAGAGAGCAAATTTCAAAGAATGTATGGGTTACAGTTCCACAGTTTCAGTTATTTCTTTATTGTGAAATACAGTATATATACAAAAAGATAATATCTTTCAAAGTATGATTTAACAAGTAGTTATACAGAAAATTTCCAAAAATGTTATGAGTTACAGCACCATAGTTTCAGTTGTTTCTTTATTGTGAAATATAACACATATACAAAAAGGTGATGACTTTCAAATTACAATTTAACAATAGCTATAGAACAAATTTCAAACGATGCTATGGGTTACAGTTCCACCATTTCAATTCTTTCTTTCAAGCTATTCTAATACCCTAACAACTAAGAAAAACAAAATTATATGGAGATTTAGTATTCATAATCCTTTGTTGAATTCCATCTTGTTGGTTGACACACCTTCCTCTAGTTTAATCACTTTTCTGAACTTTTGCGGTCGGGGTTACTGCTTCTAGGGGGAGTGGCGGCCGGTAGCCGAGCCCTCAGCTCTCGGGGCTGCTTAAAGGGTACCGGCGGCGGGGGCTCTTTCCCGGAGGCGAGGGCGAGGCGGAGGACGTGGCCGGGTCCTCGGCGAGAGGCGTGCAAGGTGTGGAGGGCGGCGATAAGGACAAGACACTCTTCATCCAGTAGGAGTATGCGCCAAAGAGGCTTTATTCAGGGGTGATCACAGGTTATATAGGTTGGTAGGAAGGGCAGGGCTGGAAAGGAGGTGAAGTAGCCTTAAATGGCAATACTGAAGGGAGAGGGGCTAGGATTGGTTCTGAGAGGACGCAGGAGCCGTTGCAGCGGGCGGGGGTTGTTCTGGCCACGGTGCATGCGCGCTGGCGGTGGCAGGAGTGGCCTTGGCACCAGGGAGTGAGTGGGTAAGATAAGGAAGTGGGGAAAGGGCAGTTGGGAGAAAGGCGGTTTCCTCCGGCAAGCCTCCCCTGCCAGTGGCATTTTGGGTGAGGAAAAGGGAGCTGCCTTGACCTCGCTCCTCAGGCTCGGGGGGGCTGCAGAGGGCACTCACGCCCGTACCTACTACCCTCCCCAGGGGGTGATCAGGTCCCCTGGCCCAGGCCTGGCAAGCTGAGGTACAAGCTCAGTCACCCGCAAACTTTGAGGAGGTCTAGGCAATGACCACCCTAACTTGTTCATGTGAAAAGGGCTGTCAACTTTATGCAGAAAGATGACACATCTAGTTAATGTTCTTGAAGAGGCTATTGCCTCTGAGTTAGGGGATTTAGCTTGCATAGGAGTTCTCTGAAGGATTTAAGTTTCTGAAGGATAAAGTTAGTAAGTGAAACTTTTGTAGAGTCTCTGATAGGGATCCAGGTATTCTTTAGGGTTTTGGGGACTACTGTTGACTTGGGCTTATCATACTGTGGTCATTTGGCATATTTAGGTGAAGCTTGCATAGCACTAACCTCCAACCTCTTGACTCTATTTGAATTCTTTTAGCCACTGAAACTTTATTTTGTTGCCTTTCTTTTCCCCCTTTTGGTCAAAGAAGCATTTTCAATCCCTTGATGCCAGGGTCAGGTTCATTCCTGAAATCTGTGCCCCATATCACCAGGGAGACTCATTCTTCTGGGGTCCTGTAGCATGTCAGGGAGAGGGTGATGAAATTTTTTTCCAGAGTTAGCTTATAGAGAGAAAATCCACATTTGAGCAACAAAAGAGGTTCTCTGGATGTGACTTTTAGGCGTAACTATAGGAGGGTTCAGTTTCTCCTTTTACAAGTGTAAGCCTCGTGATCGAAACCACAACGAGACACCATCTCACAACAGTAAGAATGACTGCCATCAAACAAATAAGAAACAATAAATTCTGGAGAGGATGCAGAGAAATTGGAGCTATTATTCATGGCTGGTGGGAATGTATAATGGTACAGCCACTGTGGAAGACAGTTTGGCAGTTTCTCAGAAAACTAGATATTGAATACCCTATGATCTGGTAATTCCACTTCTTGGTATATACCCAGAAGATTTGAAAACAGTGACATGAACAGACATTTGTACATAGATGTTCATAGCAGCATTGTTCACAATTGCCAAGAAATGGAAACAATCCAAGTGTCCTTCAAAAGATGAGTAGATAAACAAAATGTGGTATATACATACAATGGAATACTATGCAGTAAGAAGGAATAAGGTCCTGAAACATATGGCACATGAATGAACCTTGAAGACATAAATCTGAGTGAAATAAGTCAGACACAAAAGAAGAGATATTGTATGTTACCACTTCTATGAATTCCCTGAACAATGTAAAATCAATGTCTTATAATGTAGGATATTGGGGACCTAGTGATAGACAGAAGCTAGTGAGGAGGAATGATAATCTAATATGTTCTGATACATTAATGATGGTGAATTCAAAGATGTGGGAATGTATAGAAATGATGGTTGTTTGTTAATGTGATTATAAGTATCAGAGCTGTATTGAAGGTGAATAGAACTGAAAGGAGTTGTTTAAAGGCATATATCCCACAGATCAGCATTACAAATATAGATAGGTGTTAGCATGATATACTTGTAAGATACAACACTGGCACAGAGAGTTGACAACAGAATTGTATATGGGAAAAATCTACCTATAACATACTAGGGACCATAATTAATAGAAATGCCATACTAGTACCACACAAATCCTAGGGACAAGTAATTAAGGGCTGAAAAGAGCTATGAGGTGTTTTGGGTCATGAGAACTGTTTAAAATGGAGACTGATGAGGTTTGTACAATAAGTGATGATAATGTGAGATATGGATGGATTATCCTGGTCATAATATAATGCTATGTGAACTTAGGAACCTCCTACTTTATACTATTAACTATAATCCATAGTTTACATTAGGAGTCACTGTTTCTGTTATACAGTCCTATGTTTACTTCTATTCTAGTAATATATATACAATTTGAATTTCCCATTTTAACCACTTTCAGAAAAACAATTCAGTGGTGTTAATTACATTTACAATGTTGTGCTACCATCACCACCATGCATTACCAAAACATTTGCAAACAGAAACTCTTTACCGATTAAGCATTAACTCTCCATTTTCTGCTTGCACCCCAGCCCCTAGTAGCCTATGATCTAATTTCTGACTCAGTGAATTTGCTTAATCTAATTATTTCATATCAGTGAAACTGTACAATTTTTTCCTTTTGTGTCTGCCTTATTTCACTCAAAGTGATCTCTTCAAGGTTCATTTTTGTGGTTGCATGTATCAGAACTTCATTCCTTTTTGCAACCGAATAATAACACATTGTATGAATATACTACATTTTGTTTATCCATTCACCCATTGATGGACATTTGGGCAATTGCAAATAATGTTGCTATGAACATCAGTGAACAAATATTTGTTTGAGTCACTGATTTTAATTCTTTTGGATATATAAGTAGAAGTGGGATTGCTGGGTCATATGGTAATTCTTTACTTAACTTTCTGAGAAATTGCCAAGCCATTTTCCACAGCAGCTGCACCATTTTACAGCCCCACTAAAAATTAATGAAGGTTCCTATTTCTCCACATCCTCTCCAATACTTGCTTTTTTTCTGATTTTTTGATAGTAGCCATTTTCATGAGTGTGAAATGGTATCCCATTGTGGTTTTGATTTGCTTTTCCCTAATGACTAATGCTGCTGAGTGGTTTTTCATGTGCTTATTGACCACTTGTATGTATCCTTTGGAGAAATGTGTTTTGTCCATCATTTAATTGGTTTGCTTGTCTTTTTGTTGTTGAGTTGCAGGATTTCTTTATGTATTCTGGGTATTAAACCCTTATTGGATATATGGTTTCCAAATGTTTTCTCCTACTCTGTAGATTGTCTTTTTATTTTCATGATGAAGTTCTTTGGGCATAAAAATTCTAATTTTGATGAAGTCCCATTCATCTATTTTTTTCTTTTTCTGCTCATGCTTTGGGTGTAAAGTCTAAGAAACCGTTGCCTAACACAAGTTCCTAAAGATGCTTTCCTGTGTTTTCTTCTAGGAGTTTTATAGTTCTGGTTCTTTTATTTAGATCTTTGATTTACTTTGAGTTGATTTTTGTGTATGGTGTAAGATAGGGTTCTACCTGCATTGTTTTGTGTATGGCTATCCAGTGTTCCCAGCACCATTTGTTGAAGACTATTTCTGATTCAATTGAGATGATCATATGGTTTTTTCCTTCATTCTATTAATGTGTTGTATTACATTATTTGATTTTCTTATGTTGACTCACCCTTGGGATAAATCCTTCCCATATGATATAAAGTCTTTTTATGTGCTGTTGGCTTTGGTTGTTGGGGATTGAGCCATGTCCCCCAAAAAGGCATGTTCAGGTCCCAACCCTTGATCTTGTGGTTGTGAACACATTTGAAAATAAGGCCTTTGAAGATGTTTTTAGTTAAGGTGTGCCCAAACTGATTGAAAGTGGACCTCAGCCCAATGTGGCTGAAGTCCACATAATCAAAGGACATTGGCCATGGAGAGGAAGTCATGGGGAACAGCCTGAATCTTGTAGAGAATCTGGAAGATAAAGGAGAAGATGCCACTATAGGTGCTGTCATGTGATGGAAAACCAAGGACCAAGGATCACTGACAGCCAGTGCCAGAATGACACAGTATTCTGGGAGAAAGCATTGCTTTACATCTTGATTTTGGAATTCTCCTAACTTCAAAACCCTAAGCCAATAAATTCCCATTGTTTAAGCTAACTATATTTGTTTTAGCAGCTAACTATATTTGTTTTAGCAGCTAAGGGTCTGAAACAGTTTTTGGTACCAGAAAGTGGCATACTTCTATGACAAATACCTAAAGATGTGGAAATGGCTTTAGAATTGGGTAATGGATAGAGTCCGGTAGAATTGTAAGATGCTTGATAGAAAAGCCTCGATTGCATTGAAGAGTCTGTCAGTGGAAACACGGGCATTAATGTTACTTCCAATGAGGCCCTAGAAGGAAGCAATAAATGTGTTATTGACAACTGGAGAAAAGTGAACCTTCTTATAAAGTGGCAGAGAATTGGTTAAATTGTGTTCTGATTTTGGGTGGATGCAGAATTTGAAAGCTATGAACTTGGATACTTAGATGAGGAGATTTCCAAGCTAAGTGTGGAAGGTGTAGCTTGGGTTCTCCTCGCAGATTATAGTAAACACAAAAGTAAAGGGATATGCTTAGAATTAAACACCTATGCAGAAAGGAACTAGAAATTAATGATTTTGAAAATTTTTAGCCATCCAGGTAGCATTCTTTGAGACCAGAAGTGTTTCTATTAGGGACCTCGCTGAGCTTTCAGGAAGTGAAACCCCAGAGGACTGGGCTACACATTTGGGTTTAACTGAATAATCCTTTGCTAAAGAGAATGTATCTGAAAATGGATCAACTCAGCCATTTCAGAGAAAATCAGGATTAGAAATTCAGTTTTCCAGGAAGGATTTGTGGAAAGTTCTATTACCTGATGATTTGGACTTGTTTGAACTGCATGCAAAGCTAACAAGGTTTTTGCAAAATTTGTATTAACAGAACCACTGTCATTCTGGACTAAAAAGAAACAGAAAAAGGTCAAATTGAAAGAAGAATGACTTCAAGTGCAGAACCATGGAAGCATAGGTATGGAATGAAAAGATGTCCTTGAGCCAAGAAACAGGACCCACCTACATGTGTAGAAAGGGTGAGTTTGTCCCTGCACTTGGAAGGGGAAGAGCATCTTCCCCAGTACTTGGAGGGGGTGGGCTTTCTGTCCTGTTTTTCAGAGAGTGCTGCCACCCCAATGTTTGGAGATAGTGGGACCTGGGCCCCAGTATTCACAGAGAGCCTGGCTGCCATCCTGATGCTGGGAGAAAGTAGGACTTTCAGCCAAGTTTTCAGGGAGAGCATGGCCTCTGTGCAAGCCCTTGGAAGGGATGCAGCTACTATTCCATCAGGCCTCAGGACAAAACACTATCCGTGGATTACTCTCAGACCTTGAAATCTAATGGAATTTTCCCTGCTGGATTTCAGACTTGTTTGAGGTCTGTGATCCCTGTTTTCCAGAAAGAAAACTTTCTGAAATGGCAATATTTATGCTATGCTTGTTTCATCATTGAATATTGGAAGCACATAACTTGTTTTCTAGGTTTCACAGGTCCATTGGAGAGGAATTTTGCCCTAGGATTGACTACACCCTTAACCAATTTTCATGAGACTTTGTACTTAGCATTGTTACTGAATTGACTTTAAGGTTTTGGGATGTTGTGATGTAATCAATGTATTCTACATGGCAAAGAACATATCATTTTGTGGTACAGAGAGTGGAATGTTGTGGATTGAATCCTTTCCCCCACAGAAAACACGTTCAGGTCCCAACTTCTTGTCATGTGGGTGTGAACCCATTTGTAAACAGGTAATTAGTGGTGGAGTGCCCAAACTTTATGGCAGTGGGCCTTAATCCAATATGGTTGAAGTCCATAAAAGTAGAGAAAATAGGACACTGAGAGGAAACCATGAGAGAAAGTCAGAAGGGAAGTCCCTGCTATGTGTATTGCCATACGACAGGAAAAACAAGAACTAAGGATTACCAGCAGCCAAAGAATGCCACAGTGTTTTGAGAAAAAACATGGCCTTGCTGATACCTCAACTTTGGATTTCTCCCAGCCTCAAAACCATGAGCCAATAATTCCTATTATTTAAGTTAATCCATTATATGGTATTTGTTTTAGCAGCTAGTATTTTGTTGAGGATTTTTGCATCCATATATAAGGGATATTGGTGTGTAATTTTCTTTTCTTGTGGTATCTCTACCTGATTTTGGTATTAGGGTTAATGTTGGTCTCATTTAATGAATTAGGAAGTGTTCTCTCCTCTTCTATTTTTGAAAGAGTCTGAGCAAGATTAGTGTTAATTCTTTTGGGATGTTTGGTAAAATTCACCAGTGAAAACATCTGATTCTGTTTTTTTTTTCTTTTTGGGGGAGGATTTTGATTATTGATTTAATCTCTTTACTTGTTATTGGTGTGTTGAGACCTGTTTCCTTTTGAGTGAGTATACGTAGTTGGTGTGTTTCAAGGAATTTGTCCATTTTATCTACATTATTTAACTTGTTGGTGTTAAGTTGTTCATAATATCCTCTTACAATGTTTTGTATTTCTGTGCAGTTGGTAGTTATGTCCTCCCTTTCACTTCTGGTTGTAATTATTTGTGTCCTCTCTTTTTTCTTTGTCAATCTAATTAAAGTTTGTCAACTTTATCATTTTTTTTCCAAAGAATCAAATTTTAGTTTCATTGATTTTCTGTTTTTTTCTAAAATTTTTATTTCATTTATCTCAATTCTAATCTTTATTTGATTCTTCTCCTCACTTTGGGATTAGTTTTTTTAAGGCAATTTTATTGAGATATAGTCAGACACCATATAATTCATCCAAAGTATGGTATGTAATCGATGCCTCACAATATTATTTTATAGTTGTGTGTTCATCACCACAATCAATTTTCAAACATTTTCATTACTCCAAAATAAGAAAAAAAATTAAAAAATAGAAATAAAAAAGAACACCCAAACCATCCCATACCCCTTATCCTCCTGTATTATTTATGTATTTTTATCATTATTTTGTTACTTATCTGCCATATACTGGTTAAAGGAAGTGTCAGCCACCAGGTTTTCACTATCACACAGTCACACAATAAAAGCTATATAGTTATGCAGTTATCATCAAGAACCAAGTCTTTTGGATTACCATTCAACAGATTCAGGTATTTCCTTATGACAATTATATTACACTAGAAACAAAAAAGGAGCTTTGACTTTAACTTGCTCTTCTTTTTCTAGATCTTCCAGTTGTAAAGTTAGGTCTCTGATTTAAGAACTTTCTTATTTTTTAATGTAAGCATTTAGAGCTATAAATTTCTCCATCAGCACTGCCTTTGATGCATCTCATAAGTTTTGGTATGTTATGTTTTCATTTTCATTCACCTCAAGAAATTTCCTCATTTCCCTTCTGATTTCTTCTTTGACTCCTTGGCTATTTAAGAGTGTATTGTTTAATTTCCACTTATTTTGTAAAATTTCCAGCTCTCCCTCTGTTAATGATTTCTAGCTTCATTCTATCATGGTCAGAGAATGCATTGTGGTTACTTTTTATGGTTTCAGTATTTTAAAATTTATTGAGACTTGCTTTGTGACCTAACATATAGCCTATCCTGGAGAATGAAGCATATGCACTAGTTAAGAATTTGTATCCTACTGCTGGGTGAATTGTACTGTGTATGCCTGTTAGGTCTAGTTGGTTTGTAGTATCTTTCAACTCTTCTGTTTCCTTACTGACCTTCTGTCTAAATGTTCTATCCATTATTGAAAGTGGTGTATTGAAGTCTCCTACTATTAATGTAGAACTATTTCTCCCTTCAAATATGTCTATATATGCTTCCTATATTTTGAGTCTCTACCATTAAATGCATATATAATTGCTATATCTTCTTGTTGAATTGTCCTCTATACCAGTATGTAGTGGTCTTTTTTGTCCCTTATAACAATTTTTCACTTAAAGTCAATTTTATTTGATATTAGTATAGATACTCCAGCTTTCTTTTGGTTATTATTTGCATGGCATGTATATTTTCCATCCTTTCACTTTCAACATACTTCTTCCGTGAATTTAAGGTGACTCTCATGTTAACAGCATATAGTTGGGTCATGTTTTTTATTCATTCTGCTAATCTCTGCAGGCACCCAAGCATGTGAATAGGGTTTACTCTGCTCCCTCTGGAATAGAGCAAGGTACCCACAAAGGGATAACAGGCTGGCTAAACACTGCACCAGGGAAGGCATGGGGCAGCCAGTAAGGTGCCATGAGCTTCTCCTACATATTTTTTCCTTGCAATTTTATTGAGATATAGTCACATACCATACATTCATCCAACATGTATAATCAATTGTTCAGAGTATCAACATAATGTGCATTCATCACCACAGACAATTTTTGAACATTTTCATTACTTTCAAAAAAATGATGAAAATAAAAATAATAATAAAAATAAAAGTAAAAAGGAACACCCCAAACAACCCACAACCTCTTCCATCCTTATTATTCATTTTCTTTTGTCCCCATTTTTCTACTCATCTTTCCATACACTGGATAAAGGGAGAGTAAGCCACAAGGTTTTCTACAATCACATGGTCATACCATATAAGCTATGTAGCTACACAGTTGTCTTCAAGAATCAAGTCTACTGGGTTGCAGTGCAACAGTTTCACATATTTCCTTCTAGCTATTCTAAAATGCTAAAAACTAAAAAAGGGATGTCTATATAATGAATAAGAGTAACCTCCAGAATGACCTCTTGACTCCATTTGAAATCTCTCAGCCCCTAAAATTTGACTTTGTTTCATTTCTCTTTCCCTTTTTGGTCAAGAAGGCTTTCTCAATCCCACAATGCCAGGTCCAGGCTCCTCCCAAGGAGTCATGTCCCACATTGCCATGGAGATTTAAACCCCTGGGGTCATGTCCCACATAGGGGGAGGACAGCAAGTCAGCCTGCTGGGTGGGGTTAGAGACAGAGGTCACATCTGAGAAACAAAAGAGTTTCTCTACGGTTTACTCCTAGGCATGGCTATTAGTAGGCTTAGCCTCTCATTTGCTGTTAACAAGCTTCATAAAGGCAAACCCCAAGATCAAAGGTTTGGTCTATTTAATTGGTAGTCCCCAATATTTGCAAGAATATAATCCTACCATTTTTAAAATAGTGCTTTCTTGATATGGCATTTTCCCAATTATTTCAACCCTTTAACTATTTTCCAGGATTTTGAGGAAGATAGCACTTCCAGTTTTTCACTAGTTGTTCAAAAGATTCTGTGGAGAAACAATGCCCTTGAGCATTGCCAGCATTGTTGACTGGAAGTCTGAGCCATTTTGTAGTTGCTGTTTGTTTGCATTTTCATTTTTTTCCTTTGGTCTCAGCCATAATTTCTTGAAATAATTTTTCTTCGTTTCCCTCAACCCCTTGTAACTCCAATTACATGTATTTTATTCTACTTTATGGTGTTTCACAGATTGCAGAGGCTTTACTTTTAAAAAATCTATTTGTCTTTGTGCTTCAGCTTAGATAGTTTCTATTGTTATGTCTTCAATTTCATTGATGTTTTCTACTGCAGTATCTAATCAGCTGTTCAGTTCAAAAACTGAATTTCTTTATTTCAAGTATTGTATTTTTCAGCTATATAATTCCCATTTGCTCTTTTGTTCTCCCAATTCTCTCCTCATTATTCTCATATATATATATTTTTAAATCCTTGAGCACATTTATAACAGATCTTTTAGAATACTCATATTCTAATTCCATCATCTCTATCATTTTTGGTCTTTTTATACAGAATAACTATTCCTTGGTAACGGCTCACATTTTATGCTTCATTTTAGGTCTTGTAATTTCTGCAAGAATTCCAAACATTGCAAATATTATGTTTCTCAATATTTGAATTTTATCATCTTTCTTTAAAGGGTATTAAAATTGTTTTTGACATGCAGTTAAATTACTAGTGAATCAACTTGATTTTTACCTTTTTTCAAAGATGTTTTAGGTGATTCTATAGTAACCTTTACTCCAGTGGTAGTTCAACTTTATGACATAAACCTTGCACTACTGTGCAACCCAGGTAGATCACAATGCTGCTCTACTCTGGCTGGTTGGAAGTTGAACATCTCTCGGCACTGTGGGAATTATTGTTTTACTTCTTTTCCCAGCTTCATGGGGTTTCACTCTACAAATATAAGACTCTTACTCAAGGGGAACCTTACAAATATTTTTAGAGTGCTTTTCTACATAGATTCAAACTCTCTATTAATCTGTCCTACCAGTTCTAGACACTTCAATTTCCCATGTTTCCAATTTCCATTTCCTCAACTCAGCCAGGCTATTCTCTGCTTGGGTTTTCCTCCCCTGCACCATGGTGCTGAAGGTGCCTCCAGGCAGAAATCTGGTGCATATTATGACCCTCACCATCATTTGTTTCCTTTCTCTCAGTTTCACACTCATATGCTGCCTCAGGTCTACTGTTTGGATATAGCTGTTTCATGTATTTTGTCTAGTTTTATAATTGTTTATGGAGGAAGGGAAAATATGATAATAGTCACTTTTTTGGGGCTAGAAGCAAAAGTCTTCAAAATAGAATTTCAAAGAAAGACAGTAGTCATAGATTCAGTTATTTTAAATAAAGGTCCAAATTCACAAAAGTCTTTTAAATCCCATGACAAGCAGGACTAGGCTCAGAGGATTTTTTCCATAGTATTGAGAAGTTAACTTTTTGCCTATGCAATGATCATTGGTAAGTATTTAGAAGAAAGTTATGAAGTACAGGAAGGAGAAAATCCTTCAAAGTGATCTTGAAAAGAAGGGAGATTGACATAGAAGTATGAAGTCAGGTAACAAGGTTCTTGTTTTTGCCCTCCACTATCAGAGCCCACAATCTAGTAACAATTAGTAAATATTTTAGAAAAATCCCTCTAGGAGGAGTAACCAAAAAACAGGAATTTCTGATATATGGGAATAGCATGACGGAGGTTAAATCCTCTATAAGAATTCAAGCTTTCAGCTAAGCACCACCTTCAGTATGGCACATAAGTAGAGAAGCAATGACATACAGATGTTGTCCACAATTGCTAATAAAAAAAAGATGCTGATCAGAGCTTTTGTGGGAAGAATCTGCTTACCTAGTGGAAAGACAGAGAGGTACCAGGAGGAAGTGAATGCCTTGAGAGTTGATCTTCAGACCCTAGCATGTATCTCTATTGGAAAAAAGAGGACCAGTCAAACTTCAGTTTTCACCAGCCCAAGTCACAGCACAGACCAGCGACTGCAGTGACCACATGAGCAAGAAAACAGAAGATGCTACTTGAAGTTTTGTCATTTTTGTGTCCATGAGATAACTTAGCTACTTTTTTCCCCCATCATCCATCCAGATGATATTTTTGAGAAAAACCAGGTTAAGTGTGTCAGACTGTAAATCTGAAAAACTGAGCATGTACTTTATTTCTTCAAGTGGAGACTGAGTTACCACAAGAAAACACTTAAATTATTAAATTTGCCTAAGATTATCTGATTGGAATTAAAATGTTATTTTATTTTTAAAAGTAGTTAAGTATAAACAAATATAGTTAATGCAATTCAAGGCATGATATGACAATGTAATAAGACTTTTGATAGCAATGGAAAGCAGAGGCTATAGAGACAGAAGAAATATGAATTCGTTCTGACTAGTACACTCATTCCATAAAGTGGATAGTGCCTGAAATGGAGCTTAAATAATGAAAGTGATATTTCTCTCTCTCTTTTCTTAAATAGAGCAGTATTTCAGAGAAATAAATCAACCATAAGAATAGTCAAGAAATATGAAATTGAGCCTCACAGAGTCGCCCACAGCTTCAATACAGCTGCTTACTTTATGAAACCAACAAGGAGAGTCTCTAGAGTTAGTAGGCTAACCAGATGATGTCTTATATAATGTAATATAATCATGTCACTTCTCCCTTTACCTTTGCTATATTCTGTTGGTTAGAAGCAAGTCACTGGTCCTACCCACATTCAAGGAGAGGGGAATAGTTAAGACCATTAACACCAGGATCAGGAATCATGGGAGGGGTAGCTTAAAGTCTGTCACTCAAGCACCCTGTAATAATCTTAAACATGTTATTTCAACCAATCCTCACAAGGAAGAAGTGAGAATTGCATACAAAAATCAATTCATTTATGATGTGTCTCATGGATGGTTATCCATAATATGACACACTATAGCTTGTATTTTTAACTACTATTCTTGCTAATTTGATTGATTTGATGCTAAACAATTTCCATGCCAGTGAAGAAGTACATGTGTGGTCTAGTTTCTCTGCAGTGTGATATCTGGGATAAAGTGTTGGTATTTTGTCCTACTTATAGGTCTTCTCACAATACATCCATTAATCAAATATTATTATCCTTATTTTAAGGCTGAAGAAATTGATGTACGAAGAAATTAAATAATTTTCCCAAGATTATTTAATTAGTAAGTGATGACATTTTAAACCAAATCCAGATCTGTCTGTTCTCAACCATTGTGCATACTGCCTCTTTAAATTTTATTCTCCCATAATGGAGAGCCACTTACATTTATTCATGAGAGTCACTCAGTTTCACCCTTTAGGATGATTAGTCTTGCAAAGGTGTAAAAGTGGCATTGGGCTTTGAATTCCATGAAGGCACAAAACATGAAAGTGTTGCCCACCACTGACTCCTGCAGAGCACAATGTGTGGTAAAAATGTATTTTCAACAAATACATATTCAAGAAAGGAAGGAAAGAAGGACAAATAGAAGGAAAAGGGATTTATCTGTAGTAGTCTGAATTGTTTGGTAGAACATATTTAGAATTCAACCTGCCTTGGGAAGCAAAGTTAATCAAAGTTAAAGTCCTAGTTTTTATTATTGAATAATATGCACAGCTCCTTACTTTACTGTAGTCCAGATCTTTCTTTTCCTGCTGACCTCCATACCATTTCTGATATTTATTCTATATCACTGGGACTAGTAGTTTGCTCTGTCAAAAGACTGAATGTTCCAATTTCCATTACAGCTAGATCGGCTATGTGAGTAAGTTTTAGTCAGTGAGATATAAGTTGAAATTGTTTGGAGAGATTTCTGGAAAGTTTTCATAAAAAGGGCAGAACAGATAGCTAGGAAAAGCCTTTGTTTTATCTTTCCTTTTTCTAGCCTGCAATATGGATGGAAGGTTAGAACTCTTTAGAGGCAATTTTGGGCCATGAAATGACCTTGAGTATGGAAGACATTAAAATAGACTCTGGATTCCTAATGATGGTGGAAATACCATACAAATGTTGAACTTAATTCCAAGCTTAATCCCAAATTTTTTTTTATTCAAAAGAGGGAGTGAAATAAATTTCTGCTTTGTGTAAGCCAGTGTTACTTTGTGGTTGTTGGTCAATAAAGTTATCTAATTCTAACTGACATAATGTAAGACTTTGGAGTTGTTCTGGTTTGATAATGCTGCCTTTTCACAAAACACCAGAAATGGATCAGCTTTTACAAAGGGGGTTTATTTTTTACAAAGTTATAGTCTTAAGGCCATAAAGTGTCCAAGGTAAGTCATCAACAATAGGGTACCTTCACTGGAGGATGGCCAATGGCATCCGGAAAACCTCTGTTAGCTAGGAGGGGAAGTGGCTGGTGACTGCTCCAGAGTTCTGGTTTCAAAATGGCATTCTCCAAAATGTCAGTGTCAGCTTCCAACGGCTGTCTCTAAAATGTCTCTGTAAGCTGCAGCTCCTCTCTCAGCTCCTGTGTGTTCTTCAAAGTGTTCCTCTTGGTGGTAGCAAGCTCACTCCTTCTGTCTGAGCCTATATAGTGCTCTATTAAACTAATCAAGGCCTATGCCAAATGGGCAGGGCCACACCTCCATGGAAATTATCTAATCAGAGTCATCACCTACAGTTGGGTGGGCCGCATCTCCATGGAAACATTCAGTCAAAGAATTACAATCTAATCAACACTAATACCTCTGCCCACACAAGATTGCATCAACCGTAAGGGCATTTTGGGAGACATAATACATTCCAACTGACACAGGAGTGGACTAAGACTCATATGCAGGCTAAGCATATCTATTTCAAAATATACTTTGCCACTTTTTTAAAAGCATCATATTTTTAAGCTAGTCAGAATGTCTCTTCTTCAAGTAGATAAATTAAAGGGATCAAAGTGGCCCTTGAAAATATAGGTGCTTGAAAAATTTCTGTCCTTTTTTTTTGCTAGCCACTCAGCTCGACCATATTTTTCAGCTTCCTGTGCAATTAACATGGCCACGTGACTGAGTTTTGACTGATGGAAAGTGGGCAGAAGTGATATGTACCACCTCCAGGCTGGCCCATAAACCATCAATGGATAATTCCTTGTTTCTTGTTTTCCCTTATTCAGCTGAAAGTAGACGATTTGAGGGACCTAAAGCCAGGAGGAGCCACAAGATGGAAGGAGGAAGAGTTCTTAAAGGATTACATAGAAACTTGGCATTGAATTTTTTTTTATACAATGGAGAAACAAATTTCCATTCTGTTAATCCATTGAGATTTTGAGGTTGTCATTACAGCAGTTAGCCTAAATGACCAGTTTAGCCGAATTCAAACAGCAGTGTCAAAGAGTAAAAATGCTATGTAACCATAAGCATATCAAGTGCTTTAGTGGGAAGACTGAGCTCTGAAACCAATTAGCTATATAACTTAGATAAAACAACTTAATCCTTTTTATCTGTAGTTTTGTCAGTGACACAATGGGGGAAAATCACCTGTACTAGAGGGTTGTTGAAAATACTAATTGATATAATTTTTATGAAAACCATAAACAACAATATAAAGATCAGTAGCTAAGAGTAGAACTAAGCAGAAATGAGGGACTGAGCTAAGCACAGCAGCTATGGAATGTAAAAGAGATGGTGTGCAGAAAACCCAGTGCAGAGGCAGGTTGGTCTGTTTAAACTACTCTGAAGTTTCTTGCTCAGGGGTTTATTCTGTTTAAATTCTTCTAGGAAAAAAAAAGGATTCTGGAAGAGAGGCTTTCTTTCTCTGGTTTTCTCTTGAAGTAATTTAGGGAACAATTTAAAATGAACTTACATGATGTAGCTGTTTTAGTAAACGATGTAGGTTGCAAACACCAATGCATCTTTGGGTATATGCATGCCCAGGTACAGAGCACTCATCCTAAAATGGATGTGCAAAGGCACTACGTCCGTGGTAAGTAGGGCACAGCCAATTTCTGTTTGCTAAATATTGGCACTGGCAAGGGAATTGAAGGAGAACAGTCTCCGAACCCAGAGTTTTATCTCTTTCTTTGGTGATATCAAGCAACAAACAACATATCATTGTCCTCAGAATATGAGCAGTGGCCAAGAGATATGTTTTAAGTAAGATTTCGGTTGGAGCAAAAGGTCCAGGTGATGAAGACACAGACATGATAGTACATAATTTACAACTGGAAGGAAGGAAGGAAGGATGGAAGGAAGGAAGGAAGGAAGGAAGGAAGGAAGGAAGGAAGGAAGGAAGGAAGGAAGAGAAAGAAAGAAAGAAAAGAAAGAAAGAAAGAAAGAGAAAGAAAGAGAGAGAGAGAGAGAGAGAGAGAGAGAGAGAGAGAGAGAGAGAGAAAGAAAGAAAGAAAGAAAGAAAGAAAGAAAGAAAGAAAGAAAGAAAGAAAGAAAGAAAGAAAGAGAAAGAAAGAAAGAGAAAGAAAGAAAGAGAGGTTTGTGACTTTGGAGGGTAAAGACCTTTATCGGTAGTGCTAGTTTACTATACATGGTCATCGCTGACAAGCCCCCAGTCATTTTGGCCCCCAAATTTTCTGTCCTGAATTTGCATCTTCTTGTCGAGCATCTCCACCTGGTTGTATTCAGTCACCTAAAACTCAAAAGTCCCAAAAATGAAATCATCATGTTTTTTTATATCAGGTTGCACACACAAAAAATCCCAACTCATGCTGATTTGAGACAAAAAGAGAAAATAATTGTGGTAGATTGAATTGTGTACCCCAATTTAGACATGTTCTTAATCTGCAATCCTGTGGGTATGAACCTGTTATAAATAGGATCTCTGGAAGATGTTATTTTAGTTAAGGGGGGGGGGGGGTACTGAATGAGAGAGGGTCTTAATCCACATTACCAGAGTCCTTTATTAGCAGATGAAGTGCAGATATAGTCAGGGAAAGCCACAGAGAGGAACTGGAAGCAGGAAGTCAATGGAACCCCGAAGAGAAAGGAGGGCAAATTGCTGTGTGACCCTAGGCAGGTATATAAGCCAGGAAGCCCCAAGGATGGCTGACAGCCAGCACTGGAATGTTACAGACTTTGGGGAGAAAGCATCATGTTGCTAATGCCTCAGTTTTGGACTTCAGGCCTCAAAAACATGAGCCAATAAATTCCCATTGTTTAAGCCAACCCATAATATGGGATTTGTCTTAGCAACCTGGCAAAGTAAGACAATAATAGACTAATGTAACTGGGGAATCCAAGTAAGACATTAGGAATAGTTCAATTCTCAGGCTAATATAATTCAACCTTCTTCTTTCTCCATTTTTCAGTTATGTGTTGGCTTCATTCTCAGGAAACTATGTCCTTGTGGGAAATAATGATAGGCAACAGCTTCAGGCTAAGATCTCATTTATCAGTAATAACACCTACAAAGTAAAAAATCTTTAAAAAAAGTCAAATAATTCATATAGTTCACTAAAATGATTGCCATTAGCCTTAAACTAATTGAGCTCTGGGTTTATAGAGAGTGGGGGAGCCATCCTTCCTGAGCACATTGCTACCACAAATGCAAACAAAAACAAATTACGTTAACAAAAAAGAAATGGAATTGGCTGCTGGGTTTGCAATCTAGCAGTATCCTCCACAACAACCATATTGTACTTTTATTTCCTTGCAGCTCTCTGTGCTAGATGATGTAAAGCAGAAAAAAAAAAGTCCTAGAGGCAGATGCTGTCCTCTAATATATTAATGAGAGGGGATGAGAATGTCTAAGTTCTCTTACCTGTTCTTTTTTTGTTCGACTTTCTTTAACCATCTGGTGCAGGCATGTATAAGATAAATAATTGTGTAGTTAGGATTTTACATAAAAAAATGTGTAGCTTTACACTCATTTAGCTTACACTTCATCCTCCTGACTGTACATTATTTGAAGGTAGGGATCTAACCTATTTTCTTCACTGTTTTATTTTGGGAGCCTAAGGCAGTGCTTTGCACATAATATATATTCTATGCATGTCTCCTGGAATTACTAAATCTTGTTATTTCATACCACTTGCTATATCTATTAGCTATCTCACCCTGTGTCCACTGAAACTCTCCCCTCTTGACTGAAAGCTTTGTTCCTCCATAAAGTGTCAAAGTAATAGCCAATACTTACATAATATTGATTATGGGCTAGACATTGTTCTAAGTGCTTTATCTATAATAACTTATTTGATCTTTACAAAAGCCTTCTGAGGTGGGTACTCTTAATATTATTCCAATTTTATTAATGGCTAGTATGAGAAAATTGCTGAGTCACATAGCAAGTAAATGATGGAGCTGAGGTTTCAACTCAGGTAGAGTAGGTTGGAACACAATTATGCTATATTGCTTCCTCAAAGTCTAGTTGTTCTTTAAGGTTCAACTCATATCTTTTCTCTTCCACAAATATTTCCTACTACTTAGAAATAACGTCTTTCTATCTTATAGACTCTGTTTATTCATCATTATGGCACTTTTTAAGTTCTGTATTATATTTTGGTTAATTGTTTATTTGTTCAATTTGTTCCACCATCATTTAAATTCATAAAAACAGAAATGAAACCTTAATCTGCATTCTACCCCTATTTACTCTCCTGATTTGGTTTGCTAAAATGGCCAGAATGTAACATACCAGAAATAGACTGGCTTCTAACAATGGAGATTTATTAGCTTACAAATTACAGTTCTTAGACCATGAAAATGTCCCAATTAAGGCATCAGCATGATGATACGTCAACTCTGAAGACAGGCTTCTGGCATCCAGGACTCCTCTATCACATGGGAACGCATATGGTCAGGGTATGCTGGTCCTTCTCTCCAAGATTCTGCTGCTTTCAGCTTCTGGCTTCAGTAACTTCTTCTGTGTTTTCTGTGGGTCCTCTCTTAGCTTCTCTGGGACTCTTCTCTAAGCTCTCTGGGCCTTTTTTGCATGCCCTTTATCCCCATATAAAGGACTCCAGTAAGGGAATCAAGACTCACCTTGAATTGGGTGGGTCACATTGCAATCAAAATAACTTAATCAAAAGGTCCTACCCACAATAGGTCTGCACACACAGGAATGGATTAATAGAATACAGCTTTTCTGGGGTACATAACAGCTTCAGACTAACACCTCCTCCTATGGAAGGTATTAGCACAAGGTCTTGAGCACTTTATATGTTTGTAAGGAATACCTTTTCATTACTCTATTTATCCTCCCAAGTTAAATAAATCAGAATTATCCATAAAAGTCCCAGCCAAGTTCAAGCTGGAAGTCATGAAGTCATTATATTCAGTGCATCCTCAAACTTGGAGCTAGCAATGACAGAGAAAGGAAAACAAAACAAAACAAAACTAAAAGCCCTACTCCCAAATCCTACACACATTACCATAATCATATTGAACAGATTTGTAAAGAGGGAAAAGTATAATTAACAAAGATATGCTCTGCACTCTATGCATAAGCCCTGGAACCTACCCTTTATCCAGTGACTTGTGTCTAGAGAGCTCCCTGGGGCAGGAAGAGTTACCTCATACAAGACACAGGACACCCGTGGCTGCGGAAAGTCCCCTGAAGTCACCGGAACATACACAGGAGTGTGTGTCTATGGATATAAATATAAAATGCTTCACTCACCTTGGCCCCCAAATCTGACCTCATTTGTCATTGCTGCCTTGGCTGGGTCTGAAGGGAAAGGAAAGAACGTCTTGACCAGCTAATGCTTTGACAGACACGGAAGAGGCACATGTGTTCAAGAGACTTGGAGGAAGCTGGCAGGCCCCACGCACATCCTTTACCTTTGCCACCCTCAGAGCCCCACTGACAGAGGAGGCCATGGCACATACGGCATCTTTCTCCAGGAAATTCCAAACACTGTCTTTTTTTTTCCTCTCTCTGGCATAGTTGTTCCTTGTAAAAGTTACATGAGCTCATTGCTTAAAAGGGAAACTGGGGAAGAAAAAGGAATTTACAGTCTCTACCCCCCAACAAAACCATTTTAGCACTTCAAAACTTTTTCTTTATGGTCTTTTCCTTATGCTTTAAAAAATCGAATTGTGTTTTGTTTCTAAGCTTTGTTTGGATATAAAACTGCAATTTGGAAAAAATATTTTTAATATACCTAGAGTGATTACACTGAGTTTTCTCCAAGCCAGGACAATTTGGGGAATAAAATGGGAAGGTGAAATTAATTTTAAAGTTTTTGAAATCTTTATTGATCAATAAATTGATTTTATGATATCTATGTACCTAAAAACAGTACAATTAAAAAACTGTTTTCAAAAATAAATCTCACCACTAAAAAATTTTAACATGTATTTGTGTACATAATCTTTATATTAATTATCTGAACTCAACCACCTAACCGAATAATTATTTTTGTATATGTTCACAAACAACTCATTTTTTTCAGTTGTATCTATCTCCACTTGTGTTTATCAAGAATGTGTTTTCGTTATATATTATTTTCATTTTTTCCAGACAATTGTGAGAAATCTTTCTTCAGAGTTGCATTTTACAATTCATAAATTTGAAATTGTCGCCACTTTCAACGGAATTTTCTCTATAGGCAATTTCTTAGGAACAACTAACTTCTGAGTTATCTAGTTAATCTTCCCCTAAAATGCGTTGTCTCACTTCTCCAGCATCTGGTTTTGTTTTTTTTGTTTTTCGTTTTGAATCATAGTTACAGAGCTTTGAGCTCATCTGTTCATGTAAGTCTCCTCTCTTCTGTAATTTACGTATTTCCATTTATCCTCATTCCCCCCTCCCACATCCTCATTCACAAATTGTATTTATTATGGTAAAACATGAAGTGTTTTTTTAAAAAATACTTTAAAAGTTTTTATTTACAAACACTCCATACCCACCAAGCAAAACTCCCCCTTCTCCATCCCCTTGTAGCATATAATTAATCTGCTTTCTGTCTACAGGCATATTTTTATTGAGAAAATATTTTCTTCAAAGCCACTGAAATGCTTGATAAGCTCAGAGCAAAATTTGCTAAATGAAGGACATTGTCAATTCTAGTCTTTTTCATATAAAATTTCAGGTATATGAAAATGCAACCCAAATATTTTCACAGGTACTGTGTTTTTGCCTCTTTTTAGAGTAACTTTCTTCCCCAAATATATTAAAAGTCAAAACTCATCAAATAAGTTGTCATTTCTTTATTCTTTTGCAAGTTTACCAAACTTAGATATTACAAAATAAAAAGCCATCTCTATTTTATTTTTATTTATAAAATAGAATATAAATGTATCCAATGTAAATAGGAGCTCCATTAAAAGTCTCATTCCACAAATTAACATATTTCAAAGCACAGTTAAATAATTTAAAAAATCAAACCCTATATTCAGTTTGAATTTTTATCATTTAATTTGATTTGTTCCTCTCTTGCTTTTGTAAGGATAAATTTCAATCTCCTCATTTTTAAGCTTTATTTTTAATAATTACGATCTCTAAATGTTTCCAAGCTGAAAGTTTTTGGTGCTCTGTTCAGTGAATACTTGGATTAAAGGTTTCCAACTGATTTTGAATAAAATGCAAGCAAAATGTATAAGACACATTTACAAAAAGTTCAATGCCATTGCAGGGCACTTAGGTTAATTTACAAAATAATTCTCAAAAATTCAAATGTTTCAAAACTCCATAGATGACAAGCAGACCAAAGAGAAAGAACTCACATTACCATGCTAAAGTATGTTTTATATTCAATGTCAGTTTCTTCACAATATTTTGTGACAGAAGGAAATACAACAATTTATCTAAACTTTCCTTTGTTATTAACTTGTATGCTGTGTGTGCCTTATGGTCATCATAAACAACAATGTAATGAACATGTCTGTGTGGCCTCTGGCTCAGCTACCTTCCTTGACCATCTCATCTTCCTTGCTCCTGAAGGTAGAGCTCTTTGGTGCCTTAGGTTCCAGAATGCTATGAATATGAAAGCAAGCCACCAGCCCAATTGTTTTGGGGTCTCCCCATGCTTAGTCAGATACTTCTAAAGCAACCCCATGCCTCCTTTTTGCCCATATCAAAATTTTGTTCCAAAGATGGGGAAGAGAAGCCTGGTGTTTGACTTTCCCGTTTTCTCTCTCTTTTTCTTGGCATCAAAGGGACAGATAGAAGTGGACAGCTCCTCTTTCTCTGCCTATATGACCAGGATCTTCCCTAAATAAAAAACTGTGAACAGGTCTTTCAGGCCTGAAAGTTAAGGTAGGAATTGGGAGAATTGAGAAAAAAAAATTTTCTCTCTTAATAAGCCTTGATTTAAAGTCATTCATCTTCCTATGGACCTAAAATTCCTATTTTAGTTGCCAGAAACTGAGTGGTTTTTTTTTTCTCTTTCCATTCCTATTATAATAATCCTAATTACCCTCCCTACTCTCCAACTCTCCATCCTTACAAAATGTAAATGGATGTTTGAGACCAACTAAGGAGAAATTCAGGTATATGAAAATGCAAAAGAGACAAGCATATTCATACATTCCCAAAAATATTACCCCTCTAACAGTAAATTACTAAGAAATAATTACTGAGTCAAAAGTATGTACGTATGAACATTGTCAATTGATAGTACTAAATAGAATTTTAAAAAAATTTCCCATTGCTATAAGCAGTATCAGAGTACTGGCTTCACTCTATGCTTGTGAGAATCATAAATTTCCAAATTTTTGTTAAATTAATAATAAGGAATAAATAAAGAATCATCTTTAGGTTTTCTTAGTCTTCTTCTTATTATTATTTTTATTCTAGTTTCTCTAATTACACAGGCAGTTAAACTTGAACTAAAGAGAGATACCAGCTCTTTCCCTGCTGCCACCGGGTTGTGGGGAGGCAGGGGCTCGGGTGCTTTCAAGATTCTGCTCTGGTAACCCACGGCCCTGGACAAGGAAGGCATTGTTGCTAGAGGTGTAATGGACATTAACACTGCTCTACAACAGATGCTGAAGACCGCCCTCATCCATGGCGGCCTAGCACATGGTAGCCGCAAGGCTATTAGTCAAGTGCCAAGCCCGTCTTTGATGATGAACGTATGCGTGTCAAGTTGGTGGAGGCCGTTTGCACTGAGCACCAAATCAAGCTAATCAAGGTTGATGACACCAAGAAACTAGGGGAATGGATAGGCCACTGTAAAATCTACAGAGAGGGGAACTTCCATGAAGTGGTTGGCTGCAGTTGTGTCATTGTTAAGGACAATGGCTAAGAATCTCAGGCCAAAGATATCATTGAAGAATATTTCAAATGCAAGAAATGAACAAATATAAAACATGGCTTTCAAAAAAAAAGGATAAAATTTTATAATTTTGATATAAAATGGCAAGGCACTAAGGCACTGAACAAAACCACGACTCAGGTTTTTATTTCTAAAGTCAACAGCTTTCTAATTGCACTTTTATTTCAAAGCAGGATTTGGTTACCTGGGCCACTGCCTTGATATTTAGTAATGTGATAATCTATCAGATTTATTTAGCTCTTCAGGTTTCCAAAGTTGTTCTTTTCATCTTTATATATGATTTGAATTTTCCATGAATACTGTGAAGTATTATTAATTCCATTTTATAGCCAAATTGAAACCCATAGAGGTTAAGTGATTTGACTGAAGTAGATTGAAAGGTGAAAGTGGTGTAGTTGATCGGTCTGGATTGGAATTTTGCTCCTACCACTTACTGGCTCTGTGATTTTGAACAATTTCTTAACTTCCCCATGCTGTCTCCTTAGCTACCAATCGAAATTAGTAAAGTTCACATCAGAGTTGTAATAAGGAATAAATATCTCAATACTTATAAAGGACTTTTGGAAGGTAACCACCAGTCAATTAATGATTATTCCCACTGAATAACAGTCTAGTGCTCTTTCCTTTAGTCCACTGTTTGTTTTGTTTTCTCCTTTTAAATAAATCTGTTTAAAATTAGAACAACGATTTACTGTTTTACACCTTGTTCTGTCAAGGATCAACAGAGATTAAAAAAAAGAAATTTAACCAAAAGTGATTTTACATTTGAATTTACATTTCAAAAATAATAGGACCATAAAAAGCAAGAACTGTAGGAGCAATACAATACACAGTAATCTCTATAACCACTGGCAGAAGGTGTGGAAAGTGAAAGAACCAGCCCAGAGTTCCACAGGGAGTAAACTGCAATTCTGCATTTCCCTTAGAACCCTGATCTCTGAAATCAGACCCAGGGCTTTCAACATGGTGTGCGTTTTATCCTTTTCAAATTGGGCAAGAAGAACCATAGGTTTTACCAACGAGAAAGCAGGAGTCCTGCCAAAATTCTGTCCAACCCTACACATTTATTGGGCATCTACTAAGTGCCAGGGACTGTGCCAAGTGCTCTCAGGTGTAGAGTTAAGTAAGGCATGGACATTGCTCTCTAATCTAGTGGCGGAAGCAGGCGCACATACACAAGTAACTCAATTCCACAGCAGACTGTGATAAGTGTTATCTTAGATCAGTGGAGGAGACAGGTCACACGACTGGAATAGCATGAAGTCAGGCCTGAGGCTGAGGCCATGCTGTTATTTAGGAACCCTATCAGGTTCATCTTGCAGCTTGGCAATGGTCCAACAAACCCTGTAGCTTCTTGTCCTGGGTGTGCTGGGTCATAGGATGCTTCCATCTGCCTCTCTAGCAATCTTCTGTTGAGGCTGTTGCGGTCTGAGACTGTATAAAGACAGATGGAGGAAGACATTTATTCCACTTTTCAAAAAAAAATTATCTGGAGAATGCCTTGGCACTATGGAAAATGGCCTTAAAGATTTCTTCTCTTCTGTCCCAGCATGTCATGACAGGTGCCAATCAGAGCCCCTGGTTTTACATTCACTCAGAAAGTGAACAAAAAAAAAATGTTTAGTTTGTTTTTTTATGAGTAGTTCTCTCATTCAGCTTTGCCTCAGCAGCTTGCATGTGTCTCCACGAAAGTAATTGTGAGATGCTAGAGGCCAGAGCCCCTCTGACTCTCCTATTAGTATCCCAAAGCACCTAGCAGAAAATTTCTTGCATCAAATACTTGACCAGGTACAACTGAATTGAATTTAACTTTCTGTTATTCCATAAAATCTCCCTCATTTCCTGACTTGCTAGAAGCTTTTCCAAAGTGACCTCAACCTTAGAGCTGTAACTGTAAAGGAAGAAATGAGAACTTTGCTACTAAATATTGTCTCATACTAAATAGATTGGGAAGAAAAAAAAAAAAAAAGAAAAAAAAAGCAAGGGTGGGGAGAGGAATTAACTGTGGTTAAAAAAAGAACAGAGGACTTGACCGTATACCCAGAAGTCTGAGCTCTATGCCTGGCTCTGTGTGATCTCAGAAAATTTGTTCTCCTCTTTGAGGCTCAGACTCCTCAAATGTTAAACATGAGGGCTGAATAGATTTGTTGCCAAAACTTTTTTTATTTTGAGTGATCTGTCATTATCATTATGGTTATTCTTTACACTATCTGCAACAACAATAATAGTATAATCATTTATAGTTTACAAAGCATTAATAAATGCATTGTGCTATAAAAATATGTATGAAACCGTGCTTTCAACATAATTCTTTGATTAGGACTTGACTGTCTTGAAGAGGGGCCCAGGTGAAGCTTTACTCTGGCCCTCTCTGAAACAGACATGACCTCTAAGACTTACTTTGGTCTAGATTCAATCCCTGTGATCACACTCAGATCCAAACCAACTGTTGGAGCTTTGGAATGGACTAGTCGCTGGTGTGAATGGATCTGGGAAATCCACCTATTTGTGCTTCCATATGAACTGGTCAGACCCACCAACTTGAACTCAAGGCAGGCTTCAGACAGAAGAATCTCCCCTTTTCTTTATTCTTCACTCAGTCTTCACTGTCTGTCTCTCATGCATGCTGATGTCTTCAATCACCACCTAATGGCGATGATTACCAAATCAGGTATTTTAACCCCAAACTGGGATTTCAGCTGGTAACCTAACTTTCTAACTAACTAATCTGACATCTCTAGTATGTGTCCCTTATGTCCTAAAACTTGATGCAATCCATGCTGCATTTATTGTCTTCCATCATAACAGTGCCTTCTCCTAACCTCCCTGATACTTTCAACTGTGCAAACATTTTCCTAGTTAACTTGGCTTAGAACTTCCAGTTCATCTCTAACTCCTTCTCTTGGTTGTCCATTGCTAATCAATAGCCAAGTCCAGCAGATTCTCTCCTTATTCTATCTACCTTTGTAATACTTTGATCTTTTCATTTCTTTCCCAGACAAAAACCTTAAATTATAAACTATCTTTCCTGTCCTAATAAACCACACACATTGGGAAAGCCATATGGATCACACTCCGCTTTGTCCTGTGTATGGATGGATGAGAAGAAAAATGGGGGCAAAAAAAAAAAAAAAAGGCACGCAGTGTTCTTTTTTACTTTAATTGTTCTTTTTCACTTTAATTTTTATTCTTATTATTTTTGTATGTGTGGTGATGAAAATGTTCAAAAATTGATTTTGGTGATGAACACACAACTATATAATGGTACTGTGAACAATTGAATGTATGCTTTGTATGACCGCATGGTATGTGAATATATCTCAATAAAACTGAATTTTAAAAAAATAAACCACACGCACAGTCCTTTCTAATCATGCCACCCCTCTCTATTGCCTACCACACAGTCCACTTTTTAAACAGTGGTTCCTGATGCCTTCCATTATCTACCACACTCTGCCGTTCCAGCCATTTGTCCTGCCACTGAGTGAACTGTGCATTATTCTCCAAACATGCATTTTCCTTTGTAACATTAACTTGTTTAGCACGCTCTGCCCCATTTCTCCAAACTGTTCTTATCAAACATAATTCTCTTCTCCGAGGTACAGCTTAAATAGCCTCCTGCCATTATGTCTTTCCTAGGTAAGATGTGTATCCTTCCTCTTCTGAACCCTGCAGCTCTTTGCCTTTCTCCTTTTAACAACATTTATCTTACTCTGCCTTGTATTTTGGTCAGTTGTGTATTTATTTGTCATTTCCCTTCTGCTAGACTCTCAGTTACAAGAAGGAAAGGTTTTTACTTTTCTTGTCAATATGCTCCATGTTTGATAAGAATGAATTGGCCTGGGCCAGAAGCGGAACTACAAAAGTGGTGCTCTGTCAAATTGAAACAAAACTGGACAGGAAATGACAGTCAAATAGCTTTGTCAAGCCAACTCCTGAGTTCCTGGTTGACTTGTGGAAGCATACTTCCAGAACTGAATTCGTACCTCAGGTTGCATCTCATTGTGCAAAACTGGGGAACTTGACACAGCAAAGGGCTCTGTGCAGTGTAGAATGAGTTAAGTTGCGGTGGGCAATCAGAAAGAAAAGGAGTAAGAAAAAGAGAGAGAGGAAATAAAAGGCTGTCATAGTCTTTTATGTGTACTTTATTCTATGATTTCAGCTGGAAGAATGACAGTTACAACATGGCTACCCATCACTGGGTTTCAAAGATATGCTGTTTTTATGACAAACAGAAAATGCCAGAGTTGGGTGAATCTTTAGAAAAAATGAAATTCGGAAACAGGAAGTAGCTTACCCCAAACCAAAATTTCAATCAGCTGCTGAAACACGATTGGGACCATTTACCCCAGTAGCTAAGTTATCCTCAAATCTATGATTATACTTCTAGCCATCTTTTTACTGACTTGGTCACACAAGAATTCCTAGAGCCACGGTGTCTTCATTTGAATAGTATAGCTCTTGAAGCAATGCATAACAGATTCAATTACAAAGCTCACTCCAGGGTCTCGATTTACCATCATCAAGTCTTATGAGATTGAGTTGGCATGTCTGTCTCACATGCAGGAACTACAAGGTCCTGGAGGACAGAGTAGCCCTAACACCTCTTTATCTCTGATAGCACTTAGCAGATGTTTTGTCTCATTAAATACTCAATGATCAGCTGAATTGAATATAATCTTCTGCTATCCCACAGCTCTTCTCCAAGTCCCAGCTTTCACTATAGTCACCAAAAGGTCTCTGACTTGAACTTGCCAGGTTAAATTCCTCTTGTAAAAGAGTTGACTTGCTCCTTAGTTTTATCAAGCATTCATAAATGTCATTCAACTGTAAAAGCATCTGACTCTTCAACCCAAAAAATCCATATTTTTGGATATCATGTGAGCAGACTGTGCCTAACCAGCCCTCTATGCAGGGACAATGTGTGCCCCAGGCCAACTCGTGGCTGTCTACCCCAGCAGTTGCACCCTGGGCATGTGAATCAGGAGCATGGCCACCTGGTGCTTATCCTCTTTGTCCACCTGACAGGAAGATGGTTTAAGCTTTCTCTTGCACAATGCTCTGGAGGTGGAGGATGAAGGGAGACAAAAAGAACTGGTCAGGTTGATTTCATCACCCATAACAGCAGCTCCCTGATATTTCTTTGAGAAAAAGATGTTTGGCAGCTTAAGCAGAGCATGCTCAGGCAGATTCCATTTAACAGGGCATTTGAGCGGTCTTCAGTATCCTCCTTTACTCTCTTCACCTCTCCTTTTCCTTCTGCCCCCAGCAAGAGTTTTTTCTTTTCTTTTTAATGAATCAGATATTAACTGTCTGAAGATCTATGACTTTAATTTCAATAAATATACACTTTTCTTCAATGCTAAGTCTCAACAGCAGAGCTTCAGAAATAAGTATACAATATGTCACCCCCCTCTCACTTTAAAAAAATGATTGTGCATTTCCCTTTGGACACAAAAGTAATAAACTGATTGTAGAAATATCATAAATTTTATTATCTACATATATACATGTATTTAATGGATCATATGATATAAATTATTCATAACTTTTTATTTAACTATTTATTGAAAACATTTTTACACATTAGCAAATTTTCTTTCATGGCATGAATATTTGGCCACATAGTACTACATTATATGACTATAACAAAACGTATTTAGTTCCGTGCTGTTGGATATTTAGGGTCTGTTTATTTATTACTATATATAGCACTATGATATATATCTTGAACAAAATAATTTTTGTTATACCTGTTCATATTAATTTTATTACAATAAGAGTTCTCATTCTATTTTATGAGATATTATACAACTGAGAACTCCCAACTTTGCCAATAGATCCAGAATTAGAATGTAGGGATTTGGGGAGCTAAGAGAGAATGAGGAATAAAACATAAAGAACTGAAATTCCAACTGACAGTTCTCTCTGCTCATTCCAGCTCACAGTTTACCATTGCCAAAATTCTTGCTTTTTAAACAAGCTGCACCAAGATTCTCTCAGGCTTTAATTGATCCATATTTCCTTTAATTCACTCATCACTTTAATCACAGTCCCAAAACATCCAAAGCTTCTCTAGATCAGCACATGCGGCATGTTACTTTTAGTGCGCACAATTCAACAGGTGAAAGTAATTAAAGGAATTTCATTCTTCATTCTTTTACTAGATGGACTTTAAAAGGGACCCAAGAAATCAATCCACAAAGCAACACTTGCAGAATTTTAGCCACTCTCATTAACTTTGCAACTACTGTAATACCATTCTCTGAGGGCCAGTATTATATAGATCAACTTAGTTTTCTTCTTTGTAAGAAAGAATCTTTCCTTAATAAAAGGCAGAAAAAATGGGAAGGGACAATACAGGATTTTGTTTGGTGGGCTAGAGCAAAGAACCTAATGTTAGTCATGTTTGTCCTGTCATATAATCTTTCCTCAAATATTTACTGGGACTAAACAAGCAAGAAACAGTGCTAATTCCCATAGGGAACATGAATTAAAGAAGAAATTCTCTACTAAGAAGGTTGCAAGCTAGTTGAGGAGGCAACAAATGGTGACGTATCTAGAGAGGATTGGTTTTCCATCACAGGAAAGGAAGGTTTGGTGACTAGTGCCCTGTTGGTTCAAAGAGGGGGGAGGGCAGTACCAGAACTTTAATATCATAAACATCAATTCATTGAACAATTATGGGCAAGGGATACACTGTGGAGAATGCAAACACATTTGACACCTGATCCCAAAATTTACAGTTGTTAATCAAATAACAGATTTGTATATGAAATGGTGAAGAGGAGTAAGTTTTGAAATATAAAGATAACACTTCTAATGGGGCTTGTCAGAAAGGTTTTGGGAAGATGTATTAGTCAGGATTTTCTAGGCAAACAGAACCAACAGGAGAGAAAGAGGGAGAGAGAGGGAAAAAATAAAAAAAAATTAAAAAAACATCATCATAGGAATTGGCTAATGTGACCATGGGAATTGACAAGTCTGAGTTCCATAGGGCAGATCACAGGCTGGGTGCCCCAATAAAGGTTTCAGTGACTTCCCCAGGAGAAGCTGGCTGTCTGAAGTAGAGATAAAAGTTCTTTTGACAGCTGAAATCACCAGTTATCCATTTAAGGCCTCCAAATGATTGAATAAGACTTCTTTCATTGCTTAAGGCAATCTCCTTTATTGATTGTAGATGTAACCAGCCATGGATGTAATCAACTGTCTAATGATTTAAACCCATGAAATACCCTCAGAATAACAGTTACATCAGTGCTTGTTTGAACAAACAGGTGGATACTATAACTATTGAAGTCGACATATGGACCCCTAACTATCACAGTCCAACCTCTGTCAACTTGGCATCCATATGCATCACCTTAGACCATATTTAATATCCAGATAAAGACAAGAACAGTCATACATTTACCTAACATAATTCAGCTGTCCTGTGTACAACCAGAAATGCACTAACTCTTTACCCAGAAGAGGATGGAAGTCCTTGGTGATATTCACTCTTAAACTTGATATCCTTAACTTAAATACTGGGACATAAATTTAATACAACTTATGTTATATGATAATGGGATAAGATATGAAAGAAAACAAAGATATTTGTTTTATGCATATATACATTCATAACAAAACAAAGATGAATATCTATAACCATTATACTACTCATTTCTAAAACTAGCCACATGGATATTGCTCATATAAATAACTACCTTATTCCACTGCCTATTCCATATTCCTTTTTCCCTCAGGAAGCACCTCAGCTTTTCATGGTTCTTTGCCTGGTGGGGTGACCCAAAACTTTATTCCTGAAGTTTCTGGGCCATTGATAGTCCTGCCTGGATTGCATTGTTGCAGTTTTTTCCCATTGACTTTAATCACAGGGCATGATAGCACTAAGAGGTGCACTAAGTGGTCTCCTCTATTCCAGGCAAATTCTTCTTTACCTCCATTGTGTAGTTGCAGTCCTGTTTCCCCTTGGTGATCAAGATCAATCAGCCCAGCCTGTACAGTAATCCCCTTCTTTTCCTGTTGATTCAGAGGTGTAAGGAGCCCAAAGTGGCCAAGTGGCAGTCTTAACTTTCAGTTCAATGGCATCATTATTGTGTCTCCTGGTGGAAACATTCCTCCTTCTGTAACTAAGACCTGTAGGCCAGCAGAGCTTAAGAGAACAGGGACAGTAAGCAAAAAATTTTCTAGAGGATCTCTAAGGGTAACAGTGAGTCATGTCACTTTCATTTCCACCCCATGATTCCTGGACTTATTAATCCTGGCTATGGGAGAAACAACACCACAGAGTTCACACTGATTTAGACAATATATAGCCTCCTAGAGAACATTGTCACAATCCTGCAAGAGTATTGCCTTGCATGGTGCTGTAGTTGAGTCTTCAAAAGACCATTCCACCATTCTATTAATCCAGCTGCTTCAGGACTATGGGGAACATGGTAAGCCCAGTGAATTACATGAGCATGTGCTCATCCCTGTACTTCATTGGCTGTGAAGTGGGTTTCTTGATCAGAAGTCATGTTATGTGGAGTATTATGTTGGTGGATAAGACATTCTGTAAGTCCACAGAAGTTGTTGTATCAGAAGTATTATGTTAAAGAAAGAAAGGCAAATCCACATCCAGAGAGTGTCTATTCCAATAAGAACAAAATGTTGCTTCTTATACGATGGAAGTGGTTCAATAATCAACCTCCCACAAGGCAGCAGGCTGATCACTTTAGGGAATGGTGCCATATCACAGACTGAATGTTGGTCTCTGCTGCTGACAGGTTGTAGCCAGGTCAGCCTAGGTGAGTGGAAGTCCATGTTGCTGATCCCATGCATGACCTCCATCCCTGCCACAATGCCACTTGGTTCATTGGGCATTGACAGGTGTGGCTGGGGGTATCCACAGAATGGGTCATCCTATCACTCTTTTAGAATCTTCCTCTGCTGAAGTCACCCTCTGGTGAGCACTCACATGGGACACAAATATCTTGTACCTGCTTTTTGCCCATTCAGAAAGGTCTAGCCACAAACCTCCTCCCAAGACATCTCTGTCACCAATTTTACAATCTTGTTCCTTTTAAATCCCTGACCATCCAAACCTTGGCTGCAGCCCATGAATCAGTATATAAATGCACCTCCAGCCATTTCTTCTTCCAAGCAAAATGAACAACCAGGTGCAAAACTCAAAGTTCAGCCCACTGGGAAGATTTTTCTTCACATTTTCCATCAGGAATATCTCAGAAAGGGGTTCTAATGTTAAAGCTGTCCACTTTCAAGTGGTTCTGGTAGATCATGCAGACCTGTCAGTAAACCTGGCCCAAATTTTCTCTTCCTCAGTCAATTGATCATAAGAAACACCCCAAGATGCCATATCCATGATATGTGGAAAAGAAAGTCATATGGCAGGAGTGGAGGTCATGGGCATTTGGGCCATTTCCTCATATAACTTAGTTGTGCCTTTAGGACCAGCTCAAGCCCAATTGCACATACACCACTTTCATTTGATATGGAGTATTGCGGTCCACTCCCAACTTTATGGCTTGATGGGTCAAACATCACCCAGTTCATGATGGCAATTTAGACCTCACAGTTACTTGGTGACCCATGGTTAAGCATTCCATCTCTACTAAGGCCCAGTAACAGGCCAAATTTTTTTTCTGTAAAGGAAAGTATTTACCTGTGGAGGATGGCAAGGCTTTGCTCCAAAATCCCAAGGGTCTGCACTGTGATTCTCCTACTGGGGCCTGCCAAAGGCTCCCAACAAACTTAGAAGAATGTGTTCTGCCTTGCAATTCAAGTAGAGTTGATATGAGGGATAGAATTGGAGAGGCAATATATGTATAATCTTGAGGTAACTACTTAAAAATCTGAGCTTGGACTCTAATTGGACTCCTTATTTTACAAATGGTTGGTGAGTATCTAACTATGAAATAGACAACATGACAATTCTGGAATATGAAGATTCATTACTCCTAGAGGTGCACTCAAGTTACTATGAGAGAAAGACTGCCATATTTGTAGTATACTTTGCAGTTTACAAAACTTATTCACACATGTTATTTTAAGTGCAAAAAATATTAGTAGGGTTGGTTCTACTATCTTTGTCTTATCCATAAAACAAAACAAAAGAGAAGAAAAAGCTGAGTCAGGGTTTGTTACTTGACCTAGATTTCACAGGGTTTCAAACCATTTTATTTACTCTATACTATAGCTATTGCCACAGAATGCTTTGTAAAAATGAAATAAACTTCAGTTCTTTGATCATCCATGATTCATTACTTAGTTTAATAATTACACTGTTAATTTTCATAGTAAATTTCTTAGATATTTGTCTCTTGCTTATTTTAGAAGTTCATTACTCTAACAAATAGGTTTCATAGATCCCAGCATCTGGGAATAAATTTTCTGCTTTCTATGGCATTTACTAAGAGCCAAGGACCTGGTTTAGCTCATTCAGCTGTGTATTATTTTCTATGTATTTTCATTAGATTTTGTATTGAAACATTCATTTTAATTTTCTTCACCATTTCATATCTGCATATAAGTTTTAATCTCCTATAGCCTATTTGTTATAATATATAATTTATTGAGCCATTTTATTTTATAAATCCATTATTATTAATGCCTGATAGAAACTACATAACTATAAATATGTTTTCAACATTTATATTAAAAACTGAATAAGATCCATGATATCCAATAATCAGGAAATTGCTATAAAATTTAAGGACAGGCTGCCACATCACTTTCAGGAAACAATTTTGGAGAAATCATTCTATATTGTACCTTGTACTGAGCATTTTACACATGTTGCTGCATTTAATTCTCAAAACAATGTTCTTATGTTGAAGTACTAGTCCCAATTTTACAATGAGGAAATGATCTCAGAAAAATTTATATCTGATCACAGACAATGTATATGGCAAGTGGAAGAAGGAGGACATTTCCAAATGAATAGCTTCTACCTCACAATTTGGAAGCAGGAAAAGGAGGTGTTCATGCTGGTATTTTCTGTGTTGAAGAAATTGATCACTAAGATCAATCTGTGCATTTAGAATGAAATATTGACAAATCCCATTGTCCTTTTTCCCTATTTAATTACAGAGCTAGGTTTTGGATTTGCCCTATGAAAAAAGCAGTCAGTTGTTACTATTGCATACTTCATTTTTCTTTTATTTTGGATTTGCCTTAAATTTGCAACTGATTTAAGTTCTTATGAAAATATGTGTCCTCATCATCTGGACCATAAGTAATCCTCGCTTTTTACCCTTCCTGATTTCCAATTCCACAATGTATTTATTTCCAAGAAAAATAATTGCCCTAACAGAAGGTAATAGAGAGAATTCCATCTCAAATTATACTGTCACAAACCTGAAAAAGTGATACCTTTCTTCTGATGAATGTAAAAGATTGTTGCAAACATCATTATTAATAATAATACAACCTTACCCTGTAATTAGGACATAAACTTGTCATGATGTCTACCATTTATTCAGTATCTCCCATATATTACAGGCAACTTCTCATTTAATCTTCACATTTGGGCATTATATTACCAACAAAAAAAGGAAACTGAAGATAGTATGAATTGATAATTAACTCGCCCAAGGTCATACAACTGGTTAGTGGTAGAATCAGATGCAGGATCTTATTCTAAAGATTGCCAACTACTCACTATCTATAAGACCTTCATACTATTGCTTAATTTTTCCAAATTTCAGATGCCTCACCTTTAAAAGAATACTGTTCATTGCCCTATCTACTCCATAGGATGCTAAAAAATCAAAGGATAAAACAGTACTGAAATATAATTTTTGCGTCAGTCTAATGCATCTACCTTACAACATATTTTCTGATGAGTAGGAGCTTTATATTTCTTTGATATAAGCATCCAACTTGCCAAGCAACATTGGGGCTACAATTCAAATTCAAGCTTGTTTTCAGAGTAAACAGCAAGGCACAATCAGTCTCTGACTTTGTGTCTTACAAACATGTTCCATCCCACTCACAGTGGCTCATCTTGAATGAGGTGAATCTATTATTCCAAACTAAAGGTGCCCACTGTTCTCCATATCTTCAATTAACTATGTACAGTTAACCACACCCTAATATGAGACAGTGTTTAGGGAGACACTTCTTGTATAATTTGAAAATGTAAGGTTATTGGAACCAATAGAAAGGGCACTTTAAAAGTCAAAACCTAAATTCTAAATATGGCTTTGCTATCATGAACTTAGGCTTGTAACCTTCCTGGGTCTCATTTTCCTTGTCTATAAAATGAGAAGGTTGAATTAAATAATCTATGCATTTTCCTATTTAACAATCATTTGTTGGAACCTACCATATGCCAAGTCATATGCTTGGAGTTGATGTTATATTCACTTGGAAATGTTATTAGGCCTTTTTGAAATCAACTGGATTCTCATTCAGTGCTCTGTTCTGGAAGGGCTCCTACCATCACCACTGCCAGGAGATGACTTTCCTTGATTATTTTACTGGTGTGCAGGAAGGAAATTTGAGGATTCACTGAGAACAATTACATAGGATGATATCAAGTCCCAGGATTCAGACTCAAGCTCTAAAACAAGACCTGCCCCTGCAATGTACTAAAATGTCTGATCTTAGAAACAACTCTAGGCATGTCACTTGATCTCTCTGGAAACAGTTTCATTAATAAAAAAAAAAAATGTTGATCTTTGTCCTGTATACCTCACAGGAGGGTTTGGAAATTCAAATATAATACTACTTTCAAACGGGTTGCAGTCTTTAAAGAGGTACACACATGTTAGGTAGAAGTAAAATTGACAAGAGTGCTAAGTGTTGGAAATGGGAGTTTTGATAAATAACATAGTTATATCACTTCAGAACTATAGGGGCCTTGGAGATAACACAGATTCATCTTATTTTACAAATGAAGAAATAAAGGCCCATTGGGGTAAAATACTAAGTTAAGAATTATACTGTAGTGTCCTTGCCAAGCACTAAGAACTAGGGTAGCAATTATTCATACAGTTTTTGCTTCGGTTCTGGAAAGTTTAGGACAATGATTGTTTAGGACAGTGAATGTTTCAAAGATTTTTGTTTTACATTTTTTTATATATATATTTCTGCAACGAACACAAATACACTCTACTAACTCACTTGGCAATTCCTTTTTTTTTTTTCAAATCTTCATTTTATTGAGATATATTCACATACCACGCAGTCATACAAAACAAATCGTACATTCAATTGTTCACAGTACCATTACATAGTTGTACATTCATCACCTAAACCAATCCCTGACACCTTCATTAGCACACACACAAAAATAACTAGAATAATAATTAAAGTGAAATAGAGCAATTAAAGTAAAAAACAACACTGGATGCCTTTGTCTGTTTGTTTGTTTGTTTGTTTCCTTCCCCTATTTTTCTACTCATCCATCCATAAACTAGATAAAGGGGAGTGTGGTCCTTATGGCTTTCCCAATCCCATTGTCACCCCTCATAAGCTACATTTTTATACAATTGTCTTCGAGATTCATAGGTTCTGGGTTGTAGTTTGATAGCTTCTAGTATCTACCATCAGCTACCCCAATTCATTAGAACCTAAAAAGGGTTGTCTAAACTGTGCATAAGAGTGCCCACCAGAGTGACCTCTTGGCTCCTTTTGGAATCTCTCTGCCACTGAAGCTTATTTCATTTCCTTTCACATCCCCCTTTTGGTCAAGATGTTCTCCATCCCACGATGCCGGGTCTACATTCCTCCCCGGGAGTCATATTCCACGTTGCCAGGGAGATTCACTTCCCTGGGTGTCTGATCCCACGTAGTGGGGAGGGCAGTGATTTCACCTTTCAAGTTGGCTCAGGTAGAGAGAGAGGGCCACATCTGAGCAACAAACAGGCATTCGGGAGGAGGCTCTTAGGCACAATTATAGGGAGGCCTAGCCTCTCCTTTGCGGCAACCGCCTTCCCAAGGTTAAATCCTGTGGTAGAGGACTCAACCCATCAAACCACCAGTCCCCTATGTCTGTGGTCATGTTAACAACCATCGAGGTGGGGTAGGCCAATACCCCTGCATTCCCCACAGGCTCCTCCAGGGGGCTCTACATATTTTTTTCCTTGCTTTTTTTTTTTTTTTTTAACTTTTTTTTTTAAATCAACTGTATGAAAAATAAAAAAAAAATAATAATTTTTAAAAAAACATACAATAAAAGAACATTTCAAAGAGACCATAGCAAGGGAGTGAGAAAAAGACAACTAACCTACGATAACTACTTTACTTCCAACATGTTCCTACTCTACCCCAAGAAAGTTACCTAATATAGCAACATTTCTGTGAACTTGTTCCTACTATACACATCAGAAATTAACAGACCATAGTCATTCCTGGGCATTCCCAGAATGTTAAATTTACCCACAATAGCTTATCTGTTCTTCTTGGATTATTGTTCCCCCTTCCTTAATTGCTCTCTATTGCTAGTTCCCTTACATTCTATGTTATAAACCATTTGTTTTACATTTTTCAAAGTACACATTAGTGGTAGCATATAATATTTCTCTTTTTGTTCCTGGCTTATTTTGCTCAGTATTATATCTTCAAGTTTCATCCATGTTGTCATATGTTTCATGAGATCGTTCCTTCTTACTGCCGTGTAGTATTCCATCGTGTGTATACACCACATTTTATTTATCCACTCATCTGTTGAAGGACATTTGGGTTGTTTCCATCCCTTAGCAATTGTGAATAATGTTGCTATGAACATTGGAGTGCAGATATCTGTTCATGTCACTGCTTTCTGATCTTCTGGGTATATACCAAGAAGTCCAATCGCTGGATTGAAGGGTAACTGTATATCTAGTTTTCTAAGGTACTGCCAGACTGACTTCCAGAGTGGCTGAACCATTATACAGTCCCACCAACAATGAATAAGAGTTCCAATTTCTCCACATCCCATCCAGCATTTGTAGTTTCCTGTTTGTTTAATGGCAGCCATTCTAATCGGTGTAAGGTGGTATCTCATTGTGGTCTTGATTTGCATCTCTCTAATAGCTAGTGAAGCTGAACATTTTTTCATGTGTTTCTTGGCCATTTGTATTTCCTCTTCAGAGAACTATCTTTTCATATCTTTTGCCCATTTTATAATTGGGCTGTCTGTACTATTGTCATTGAGTTGTAGGATTTCTTTATATATGCAAGATATCAGTCTTTTGTCAGATACATGGTTTCCAAAAATTTTTTCCCATTGAGTTGCCTGCCTCTTTACCTTTTTGACAAATTCCTTTGAGGTACAGAAACTTCTAAGCTTGAGGAGTTCCCATTTATCTATTTTTCCTTTTGTTGCTTGTGCTTTGGGTGTAAAGTCTAGGAGGTGGCTGCCTAACACAAGGTCTTGAAGATGTTTTCCTACATTATCTTCTAGGAGTTTTATGGTACTTTCTTTTATATTGAGATCTTTGGTCCATTTTGAGTTAATTTTTGTGTAGGGTACGAGGTAGGGATCCTCTTTCATTCTTTTGGATATGGATATCCAACTCTCACAGCCCCATTTGTTGAAAAGACCATTATGACTCAGTTCAGTGACTTTGGGGGCCTTATCAAAGATCAGTTGGCCACAGATCTGGGGGTCTATCTCTGAATTCTCAATTCGATTCCATTGATCTATATGTCTATCTTTGTGCCACTACCATGCTGTTTTGACAACTGTGGCTTTATAATAAGCTTCAAAGTCAGGGAGTGTAAGACCTCCCACTTTGTTTTACTTTTTTAGAGTGTCTTTAGCAATTCGAGGCATCTTCCCTTTCCAAATAAATTTGATAACTAGCTTTTCCAAGTCTGCAAAGTAGGTTGTTGGAATTTTGATTGGGATTGCATTGAATCTGTAGATGAGTTTGGGTAGAATTGACATCTTAATGACATTTAGCCTTCCTATCCATGAACATGGAATATTTTTCCATCTTTTAAGGTCCCCTTCTATTTCTTTTAGTAGAGTGATGTAGTTTCCTTTGTATAGGTCTTTTACATCTTTGGTTAAGTTTATTCCTAGGTACTTGATTTTTTTAGTTGCTATTGAAAATGGTATCTTTTTCTTGAGTGTCTCTTCAGTTTGTTCATTTCTAGCATATAGAAACATTACTGACTTATGTGCATTAATCTTGTATCCCGCTACTTTGCTAAATTTGTTTATTAGCTCTAGGAGCTGTATCGTCGATTTCTCAGGGTTTTCCAGATATAAGATCATATCATCTGCAAACAATGACAGCTTTACTTCTTCCTTTCCAATTTGGATGCCTTTTATTTCTTTGTCTTCCCGGATTGCCCTGGCTGGCACTTCCAGCACAAATGTTGAATAACAGGGGTGATAGTGGGCATCCTTATCTTGTTCCTGATCTTAGAGGGAAGGCTTTCAGTCTCTCACCATTGAGTACTATGCTGGCTGTGGGTTTTTCATATATGCTCTTTATCATGTTGAGGAAGTTTCCTTCAATTCCTACCTTTTGAAGTGCTTTTATCAAAAATGGATGTTGGCAAGATGGCAGACTGGTGAGCTGTATGTTTTAGTTACTCCTCCAGGAAAGTAGGTAGAAAGCCAGGAACTGCGGGGACTGTACACCACAGAGCAATCTGACTTTGGGCATACTTCATACAACACTCATGAAAACGTGGAACTGCTGAGATCAGCGAAATCTGTAAGTTTTTGCGGCCAGGGGACCCGCGCCCCTCCCTGCCAGGCTCAGTCCTGGGGGAGGAGGGGCTGTCAGCTCCGGGAAGGAGAAGGGAGAACTGCAGTGGCTGCCCTTATCGGAAACTCATTCTACTGATTCAAACTCCAACCATAGATAGACTGAGACCAGACACCAGAGAATCAGAGCACCCAGCCCAGCAGAGAGGAGACAGGCATAGAAAAAAAACAACATGAAAAACTCCAAAATAAAAGCGGAGGATTTTTGGAGTTCTGGTGAACATAGAAAGGGGAAGGGCCCTGAGGCGCATATGCAAATCCTGAAGAAAAGCTGATCTCTCTGCCCTGTGGACCTTTCCTTAATGGCCCTGGTTGCTTTGTCTCTTAGCATTTCAATAACCGATTAGATCTCTGAGGAGGGCCCGTTTTTTTTTTTTTTTTTTTTTAATCCTTTTTTCTTTTTCTAAAACAATTACTCTAAGAACCTCAATACAGAAAGCCCCAAAGACTTGCTATTTGGGCAGGTCAAGTCAAGAGCAGAGCTAAGAGAGCTCTGAGACAAAACGCAATAATCCAGTGGCTGAGAAAATTCACTAAACACCACAACTTCCCAAGAAAAGGGGGGTGTCCGCTCACAGCCATCATCCTGGTGGACAGGAAACACTCCTGCCCATCGCCAGCCCCATAGCCCAGAACTGCCCCAGACAACCCAGTGTGACAGAAGTGCTTCAAATAACAGGCACACACCACAAAACTGGGCGTGGACATTAGCCTTCCCTGCAACCTCAGCTGATTGTCCCAGAGTTGGGAAGGTAGAGCAGTGTGAATTAACAAAGCCCCATTCAGCCATCATTTCAGCAGACTGGGAGCCTCCCTACACAGCCCAGAAGCCCAGAACTGCCCTGGGGGCACGGCACTCACCTGTGACATAGCACGGTCATCCCTCAACAGAGGACCCGGGGTGCACGGCCTGGAAGAGGGGCCCACTTGCAAGTCTCAGGAGCCATACGCCAATACCAAGGACTTGTGGGTCAGTGGCAGAGACAAACTGTGGCAGGACTGAACTGAAGGATTAGACTATTGCAGCAGCTTTAAAACTCTAGGATCACCAGGGAGATTTGATTGTTAGAGCCACCCCCCTCTCCCTGACTGCCCAGAAACACGCCCCATATACAGGGCAGACAACACCAACTACACACGCAAGCTTGGTACACCAATTGGACCCCACAAGACTCACTCCCCCACTCACCAAAAAGGCTAAGCAGGGGAGAACTGGCTTGTGGAGAACAGGTGGATCGTGGACGCCACCTGCTACTTAGTTAGAGAAAGTGTACTCCACGAAGCTGTAGATCTGATAAATTAGAGATAAGGACTTCAATTGGTCTACAAATCCTAAAAGAACCCTATCAAGTTCAGCAAATGCCACGAGGCCAAAAACAACAGAAAATTATAAAGCATATGAAAAAACCAGACGATATGGATAACCCAAGCCCAAGCACCCAAATCAAAAGACCAGAAGAGACACAGCACCTAGAGCAGCTACTCAAAGAACTAAAGATGAACAATGAGACCATAGTACGGGAGATAAAGGAAATCAAGAAGACCCTAGAAGAGCATAAAGAAGACATTGCAAGACTAAATAAAAAAATGGATGATCTTATGGAAATTAAAGAAACTGTTGACCAAATTAAAAAGATTCTGGACACTCATAGTACAAGAGTAGAGGAAGTTGACCAACGAATCAGTGACCTCGAAGATGACAGAATGGAAAATGAAAGCATAAAAGAAAGAATGGGGAAAAAAATTGAAAAAATCGAAATGGACCTCAGGGATATGATAGATAATATGAAACGTCCAAATATAAGACTCATTGGTGTCCCAGAAGGGGAAGAAAAGGGTAAAGGTCTAGGAAGAGTATTCAAAGAAATTGTTGGGGAAAACTTCCCAAATCTTCTAAACAACATAAATACACAAATCATAAATGCTCAGCGAACTCCAAATGGAATAAATCCAATAAACCCACTCCGAGACATATACTGATCACACTGTCAAACACAGAAGAGAAGGAGCAAGTTCTGAAAGCAGCAAGAGAAAAGCAATTCACCACATACAAAGGAAACAGCATAAGACTAAGTAGTGACTACTCAGCAGCCACCATGGAGGCGAGAAGGCAGTGGCACGATATATTTAAAATTCTGAGTGAGAAAAATTTCCAGCCAAGAATACTTTATCCAGCAAAGCTCCCCTTCAAATTTGAGGGACAGCTTAAATTTTTCACAGACAAACAAATGCTGAGAGAATTTGCTAACAAGAGACCTGCCCTACTGGAGATACTCAAGGGAGCCCTACAGACAGAGAAACAAAGAAAGGACAGAGAGACTTGGAGAAAGGTTCAGCACTAAAGAGATTCGGTATGGGTACAATAAAGGATATTAATAGACAGAGGGGAAAAATATGACAAACATAAACCAAAGGATAAGATGGCTGATTCAAGAAATGCCTTCACGGTTATAACGTTGAATGTAAATGGATTAAATTCCCCAATTAAAAGATATAGATTCGCAGAATGGATCAAAAAAAATGAACCATCAATATGTTACATACAAGAGACTCATCTTAGACACAGGGACACAAAGAAACTGAAAGTGAAAGGATGGAAAAAAATATTTCATGCAAGCTACAGCCAAAAGAAAGCAGGTGTAGCAATATTAATCTCAGATAAAATAGACTTCAAATGCAGGGATGTTTTGAGAGACAAAGAAGGCCACTACGTACTAATAAAAGGGGCAATTCAGCAAGAAGAAATAACAATCGTAAATGTCTATGCACCCAACCAAGGTGCCACAAAATACATGAGAGAAACACTGGCAAAACTAAAGGAAGCAATCGATGTTTCCACAATAATTGTGGGAGACTTCAACACATCACTCTCTCCTATAGATAGATCAACCAGACGGAAGACCAATAAGGAAATTGAAAACCTAAACAATCTGATAAATGAATTAGATTTAACAGACATATACAGGACATTACATCCCAAATCACCAGGATACACATACTTTTCTAGTGCTCATGGAACTTTCTCCAGAATAGATCATATGCTGGGACATAAAAGAAGCTTCAATAAATTTAAAAAGATTGAAATTATTCAAAGCACATTCTCTGACCACAATGGAACACAATTAGAAGTCAATAACCATCAGAGACTTAGAAAATTCACAAATACCTGGAGGTTAAACAACACACTCCTAAACAATCAGTGGGTTAAAGAAGAAATAGCAAGAGAAATTGCTAAATATATAGAGACGAATGAAAATGAGAACACAACATACCAAAACCTATGTGATGCAGCAAAAGCAGTGCTAAGGGGGAAATTTATAGCACCAAACGCATACATTAAAAAGGAAGAAAGAGCCAAAATCAAAGAACTAATGGATCAACTGAAGAAGCTAGAAAATGAACAGCAAACCAATCCTAAACCAAGTACAAGAAAAGAAATAACAAGGATTAAAGCAGAAATAAATGACATAGAGAACAAAAAAACAATAGAGAGGATAAATATCACCAAAAGTTGGTTCTTTGAGAAGATCAACAAGATTGACAAGCCCCTAGCTAGACTGACAAAATCAAAAAGACAGAAGGCCCATATAAACAAAATAATGAATGAAAAAGGTGACATAACTGCAGATCCTGAAGAAATTAAAAAAATTATAAGAGGATACTATGAACAACTGTATGGCAACAAACTGGATAATGTAGAGGAAATGGACAATTTCCTGGAAACATATGAACAACCTAGACTGACCAGAGAAGAAATAGAAGACCTCAACCAACCCATCACAAGTGAAGAAATCCAATCAGTCATCAAAAATCTTCCCACAAATAAATGCCCAGGGCCAGATGGCTTCACAGGGGAATTCTACCAAACTTTCCAGAAAGAACTGACACCAATCTTACTCAAACTCTTTCAAAACATTGAAGAAAATGGAACACTACCTAACTCATTTTATGAAGCTAACATCAATCTAATACCAAAACCAGGCAAAGATGTTACAAAAAAGGAAAACTACCGGCCAATCTCCCTAATGAATATAGATGCAAAAATCCTCAACAAAATACTTGCAAATCAAATCCAAAGACACATTAAAAAAATCATACACCATGACCAAGTGGGGTTTATTCCAGGCATGCAATGATGGTTCAACATAAGAAAATCAATCAATGTATTACAACACATTAACAAGTCAAAAGGGAAAAATCAATTGATCATCTCAATAGATGCTGAAAAAGCATTTGACAAAATCCAACATCCCTTTTTGATAAAAACACTTCAAAAGGTAGGAATTGAAGGAAACTTCCTCAACATGATAAAGAGCATATATGAAAAACCCACAGCCAGCATAGTACTCAATGGAGAGAGACTGAAAGCCTTCCCTCTAAGATCAGGAACAAGACAAGGATGCCCGCTATCACCACTGTTATTCAACATTGTGCTGGAAGTGCTAGCCAGGGCAATTCGGCAAGACAAAGGAATAAAAGGCATCCAAATTGGAAAAGAAGAAGTAAAACTGTCATTGTTTGCAGATGATATGATCTTATATCTAGAAAACCCTGAGAAATCAACGATACACCTACTAGAGCTAATAAACAAATTTAGCAAAGTAGCGGGATACAAGGTTAATGCACATAAGTCAGTAATGTTTCTATATGCTAGAAATGAACAAACTGAAGAGACACTCAAGAAAAAGATACCATTTTCAATAGCAACTAAAAAAATCAAGTACCTAGGAATAAACTTAACCAAAGATGTAAAAGACCTATACAAAGAAAACTACATAACTCTACTAAAAGAAATAGAAGGGGACCTTAAAAGATGGAAAAATATTCCATGTTCATGGATAGGAAGACTAAATGTCATTAAGATGTCAATTCTACCCAAACTCATCTACAGATTCAATGCAATCCCAATCAAAATTCCAACAACCTACTTTGCAGACTTGGAAAAGCTAGTTATCAAATATATTTGGAAAGGGAAGATGCCTCGAATTGCTAAAGACACTCTAAAAAAGAAAAACGAAGTGGGAGGACTTACACTCGCTGACTTTGAAGCTTATTATAAAGCCACAGTTACCAAAACAGCATGGTACTGGCACAAAGATAGACATATAGATCAATGGAATCGAATTGAGAATTCGGAGATAGACCCTCAGATCTATGGCCGACTGATCTTTGATAAGGCCCCCAAAGTCACTGAACTGAGTCATAATGGTCTTTTCAACAAATGGGGCTGGGAGAGTTGGATATCCATATCCAAAAGAATGAAAGAGGACCCCTACCTCACCCCCTACACAAAAATTAACTCAGAATGGAGCAAAGATCTCAATATAAAAGAAAGTACCATAAAACTCCTAGAAGATAATGTAGGAAAACATCTTCAAGACCTTGTATTAGGCGGCCACTTCCTAGACTTTACACCCAAAGCACAAGCAACAAAAGAAAAAATAGATAAATGGGAACTCCTCAAGCTTAGAAGTTTCTGCACCTCAAAGGAATTTCTCAAAAAGGTAAAGAGGCAGCCAACTCAATGGGAAAAATTTTTGGAAACCATGTATCTGACAAAAGACTGATATCTTGCATATATAAAGAAATCCTACAACTCAATGACAATAGTACAGACAGCCCAATTATAAAATGGGCAAAAGATATGAAAAGACAGTTCTCTGAAAAAGAAATACAAATGGCCAAGAAACACATGAAAAAATGTTCAGCTTCACTAGCTATTAGAGAGATGCAAATTAAGACCACAATGAGATACCATCTAACACCGGTTAGAATGGCTGCCATTAAACAAACAGGAAACTACAAATGCTGGAGGGGATGTGGAGAAATTGGAACTCTTATTCATTGTTGGTGGGACTGTATAATGGTTCAGCCACTCTGGAAGTCAGTCTGGCAGTTCCTTAGAAAACTAGATATAGAGTTACCATTCGACCCAGCGATTGCACTTCTCGGTATATACCCGGAAGATCGGAAAGCAGTGACACGAACAGATATCTGCACGCCAATGTTCATAGCAGCATTATTCACAATTGCCAAAAGATGGAAACAACCCAAATGTCCTTCAACAGATGAGTGGATAAATAAAATGTGGTATATACACACGATGGAATACTACGCGGCAGTAAGAAGGAACGATCTCATGAAACATATGACAACATGGATGAACCTTGAAGACATAATGCTGAGCGAAATAAGCCAGGCACAAAAAGAGAAATATTATATGCTACCACTAATGTGAACTTTGAAAAATATAAAACAAATGGCTTATAATGTAGAATGTAGGGGAACTAGCAGTAGAGAGCAATTAAGGAAGGGGGAACAATAATCCAAGAAGAACAGATAAGCTATTTAACGTTCTGGGGATGCCCAGGAATGACTATGGTCTGTTAATTTCTGATGGATATAGTAGGAGCAAGTTCACAGAAATGTTGCTATATTATGTAACTTTCTTGGGGTAAAGTAGGAACAGGTTGGAAGTTAAGCAGTTATCTTAGGTTAGTTGTCTTTTTCTTACTCCCTTGTTATGGTCTCTTTAAAATGTTCTTTTATTGTATGTTTGTTTTCTTTTTTACTTTTTTTTCTACAGTTGATTTAAAAAAGAAGGGAAAGTTAAAAAAAAAAAAAAAAAAACAAGGAAAAAAAAAAGATGCAATGCCCCCTTGAGGAGCCTGTGGAGAATGCAGGGGTATTCGCCTACCCCACCTCCATGGTTGCTAACATGACCACAGACATAGGGGACTCGTGGTTTGATGGGTTGAGCCCTCTACCATAAGTTTTACCCTTGGGAAGACGGTTGCTGCAAAGGAGAGGCTAGGCCTCCCTATGGTTGTGCCTAAGAGCCTCCTCCTGAATGCCTCTTTGTTGCTCAGATGTGGCCCTGTCTCTCTAGCTAAGCCAACTTGAAAGGTGAAATCACTGCCCTCCCCCCTACATGGGATCAGACACCCAGGGGAGTGAATCTCCCTGGCAACGTGGAATATGACTCCCGGGGAGGAATGTAGACCTGGCATCGTGGGACAGAGAACATCTTCTTGACCAAAAGGGGGATGTGAAACGAAATGAAATAAGCTTCAGTGGCAGAGAGAATCCAAAAGGAGCCGAGAGGTCACTCTGGTGGGCACTCTTACGCACACTTTAGACAACCCTTTTTAGGTTCTAAAGAATTGGGGTAGCTGGTGGTGGATACCTGAAACTATCAAACTACAACCCAGAACCCATGATTCTCGAAGACAGTTGTATAAAAATGTAGCTTATGAGGGGTGACAATGGGATTGGGAAAGCCATAAGGACCACACTCCACTTTGTCTAGTTTATGGATGGATGAGTAGAAAAATAGGGGAAGGAAACAAACAGACAAAGGTACCCAGTGTTCTTTTTTACTTCAATTGCTCTTTTTCACTCTAATTATTATTCTTGTTATTCTTGTGTGTGTGCTAATGAAGGTGTCAGGGATTGATTTGGGCGATGAATGTACAACTATGTAATGGTACTGTGAACAATCGAAAGTACGATTTGTTTTGTATGACTGCGTGGTATATGAATATATCTCAATAAAATGAAGATTAAAAAAAAAATGGATGTTGGATTTTGTCAAATGCTTTTTCAGCATCTATTGGCATGATAATTTGATTTTTCCCTTTTGAATTGTTAATGTGTTGTAATACATTGTTTGATTTTCTTATGTTGAACCATCCTTGCATGCCTGGAATGAACCCCACTTGGTCATGGTGTATGATTTTTTTAATGTGTCTTTGGATTCGATTTGCAAGTATTTTGTTGAGGATTTTTGCACCTGTATTCATTAGGGAGCTTAGCTAGTAGTTTTCCTTCCTTGTAGCATCTTTGACTGATTTTGGTATTAGATTAATGTTAGCTTCATAAAATGAGTTAGGTAGTGTTCCATTTTCTTCAATGTTTTGAAAGAGTTTAAGTAAGATTGGTGTCACTTCTTTTTGGAAAGTTTGGTAGAATTCCCCTGTGAAGCCATCTGGCCCTGGGCATTTATTTGTGGGAAGATTTTTGATGACTGATTGGATCTCTTTGCTTGTGATGGGTTGGTTGAGGTCTTCTATTTCTTCTCTGGTCAGTCTAGGTTGTTCATATGTTTCCAGGAAATTGTCCATTTCCTCTACATTATCCAGTTTGTTGCCATACAGTTGTTCATAGTATCCTCTTATATTTTTTTTTAATTTCTTCAGGATCTGCAGTTATGTCACCTTTTTCATTCATTATTTTGTTTATATGGGTCTTCTCTCTTTTTGACTTTGTCAGTCTAGCTAGGGGCTTGTCAATCTTGTTGAACTTCTCAAAGAACCAACTTTTGGTGACATTTATCCTCTCTATTGTTTTTTTGTTCTCTATGTCATTTATTTCTGCTTTAATCCTTGTTATTTCTTTTCTTGTACTTGGTTTAGGATTGGTTTGCTGTTCATTTTCTAGCTTCTTCAGTTGATCCAGTAGTTCTTTGATTTTGGCTCCTTCCTCCTTTTTAATATATGTGTTTAGTGCTATAAATTTTCCCCTCAGTACGGCTTTTGCTGTATCCCATAGGTTTTGGTATGTTGTGTTCTCAATTTCATTCATCTCTATACATTTAGCAATTTCTCTTGCTATTTCTTCTTTAACCCACTGATTGTTTAGTAGTGTGTTGTTTAACCTCCAGGTATTTGCGAATTTTCTAAGTCTCTGATGGTTACTGACTTCTAATTGTATTCCATTATGGTCAGAGAATGTGCTTTGAATAATTTCAATCTTTTTAAATTTATTGAGCCTTGTTTTATGTCCCAGCATATGATCTATTCTGCAGAAAGTTCTGTGAGCACTAGAGAAATATGTGTATCCTGGTGATTTGGGATGTAATGTTCTATATATGTCTGTTAAATCTAATTCATTTATCAGATTGTTTAGATTTTCAATTTCCTTATTAGTCTTCTGTCTGGTTGATCTATCTATAGGAGAGAATGATGTGTTGAAGTCTCCCGCAATTATTGTGGAAACATCAATTGCTTCCTTTAGTTTTGCCCGTGTTTCTCTCATGTATTTTGTGGCAACTTGATTGGGTGCATAAACATTTATGATTGTTATTTCTTCTTGTTGAATTGCCCCTTTTATTAGAATGTAGTGGCCTTCTTTGTCTCTCAAAACATCCCTGCATTTAAAGTCTATTTTATCTGAGATTAATATTGCTACACCTGCTTTCTTTTGGCTGTAGTTTGCATGAAATATTGTTTTCCATCCTTTCACTTTCCATCCAGTGTCTAAGATGAGTCTCTTGTATACAACATATTGATGGTTCATTTTTTTTAATCCTTTCTGCAAATCTATATCTTTTAATTGGGGAGTTTAATCCGTTTACATTCAACGTCATAACCATGAAGGCATTTCTTGAATCAGCCATCTTATCCTTTGGTTTATGTTTGTTATATATATTTTTCCCTCTCTCTATTAATATCCTTTAATGTACCCATATAGAATCTCTTTAGTACTGAACCTTTTTCCAAGTCTCTCTCTGTGTTCTTTGTTTCTCTGTCTGTAGGGCTCCCTTTAATATCTCCAGTAGGGCAGGTCTCTTGTTAGTAAATTCTCTCAGCATTTGTTTGTCTGTGAAAAATTTAAGCTCTCCCTCAAATTTGAAGGAGAGCTTTGCTGGATAAAGAATTCTTGGTTGGAATTTTTTCTCACTCAGAATTTTAAATATATCGTGCCACTGCCTTCTCACCTCCATGGTGGCTGCTGAGTAGTCACTACTTAGTCTTATGCTGTTTCCTTTGTATGTGGTGAATCGCTTTTCTCTTGCTGCTTTCAGAACTTGCTCCTTCTGTTCCATGTTTGACAGTGTGATCAGAATATGTCTTGGAGTGGGTTTATTTGGATTTATTCTATTTGGAGTTCGCTGATTATTTATGATTTGTGTATTTATGTTGTTTAGAAGATTTGGGAAGTTTCCCCCAACAATTTCTTTGAATACTCTTCCTAGACCTTTACCCTTTTCTTCCCCTTCTGGAACACCAGTGAGTCTTATATTCGGACGTTTCATATTATCTATCATATCCCTGAGGTCCATTTCGATTTTTTTTATTTTTTTCCCAATTCTTTCTTTTATGCTTTCATTTTCCATTCTGTCATCTTCCAGGTCACTGATTCATTGTTCAACTTCCTCTAGTCTTGTACTATGAGTATCCAGAATCTTTTTAATTTGGTCAACAGTTTCTTTAATTTCCATAAGATCATCTTTTTTTAATTTAGTCTTGCAATGTCTTCTTTATGCTCTTCTAGAGTCTTCTTGATATCCTTTGTATCCCATACTATGGTCTAATTGTTCATCTTTAGTTCTTTGATTAGTTGCTCTAGGGACTGTGTCTCTTCTGATCTTTTGATTTGGGTGTTTGGGCTTGGGTTATCCGTACCGTCTGGTTTTTTCATATGCTTTAGAATTTTCTGTTGTTTTTGGCCTCTTGGCATTTGCTTAACTTGATAGGGTTCTTTTAGGATTTGTAGACCAATTGAAGTCCTTATCTCTAATTCATCAGATCTACAGCTTCATGGTGTACACTTTCTCTAACTAACCAGCAGGTGGCATCAACGAGCCACCTGTTCTCCACAAGCCAGTTCTCCCCTGCTTTGCCTTTGTGGTGAGTGAGGGAGTGAGTCTTGTGGGGTTCAATTAGTATACCAAACTTGCGTGTGTAGTTGGTGTTGCCCACCCTGTATATGGGGCGTGCGTCTGGGTGGTCAGGGAAGGGGAGTGGCTCTAACAATCAAATCTCCCTGGTGTTCCTGGAGTTTTAAAGCTGCTGTAATAGTCTAATCCTTCAGGTCAGTCCTGCCACAGTCTGTCTCTGCCACTGAACCACAAGTCCTTGGTATTGGCTTATGGCGCCTGAGACTTGCAAGTGGGTCCCTCTTCCAGGCCGTGCACCCCCTGGTCCTCTGTTGAGGGATGACTGTCTATGTCACAGGTGAGTGACGTCCCCCCAGGGCAGTTCTGGGCTGCTGGGCTGTGTAAGAAGGCTCCCAGTCTGCTGAAATGATGGCTGAATGGGGCTTTGTTAATTCACACTGCTCCATCTTCCCAACTCTGGGACAACCAGCTGAGGGTGCAGGGAAGTCTAATGTCCACACCCAGTTTTGTGGTGCGTGCATGTTATTTGAAGCACTTCCGTCACACTGGGTTGTCTGGGTCAGCTCTGGGCTATGGGGCTGGTGATGGGCAGGAGTGTTTCCTGTCCACCAGGATGATGGCTGTGAGCGGTCACCCCCTTTTCTTGGGAAGTTGTGGTGTTTAGTGAATTTTCGCAGCCACTGGATTATTGCCTTTTGTCCCAGAGCTCTCTTAGTTCTGCTCTTGTCTTGACCTGCCCAAATTGCAAGTCTTTGGGGCTTTCTGTATTGGGCTTCTTAGAGTAATTGTTTTAGAAACAGAGGAAAAAAAGATGAAAAAAAAAAAAAAAAAAGCCCTCCTCACAGATCTAATGGGTTATTGAAATGCTAAGAGACAAAGCAATTAGGGCCATTAAGGAAAGATCCAGGGGGCAGAGAGATCAGTTTTTCTTCGGGATTTGCATATGAGCTTCAGGGCCTGAGCTCTGCCCTTCCCCTTTCTATGTTCACCAGAACTTCAAAAATCCTCCGCTTTTATTTTTGAGTTTTTCTTGCTGTTTTTTGCTATTCCTATCTCCTCTCTGCTGGGTTGGCTGCTCTCAGATTCTCTGGTGTCTGGTCTCAGTCTATCTATGGTTGGAGTTTGGATCAGTAGAATGAGTTTCCGATAAGAGCTGCCACTGCAGTTCTCCCTTCTCCTTCCCAGCGCTGATGGCCCCTCCTCCCACAGGACTGAGCCTGGCAGGGAGGGGCGCAGGCCTCCTGGCCACAAAAACTTACAGATTTTGCTGATCTCAGCAGTTCGACATGTTCATGAGTGTTGTATGAAGTATGCCCAAAGTCAAATTGCTCTGTGGTGTCCAGTCCACGCAGTTCCTGGCTTTCCACCTACTTTCCTGGAGGAGTAACTAAAACATACAACTCACCAATCAGCCATCTTGCCCTGCCCTCCCTGGCAATTCCTTTTTAGATTTTGTTTTCTGCTTTAAAAGAATACTCACCCAAGGTAATCCAACTCTCAGGGCAATAAGGCATAAAAAACAACAAAAAAATAGAAACTATAAATCTGTAATTATTTGTTTTAGAAATAGCCAGGCCTCTGAATTCTAATGACTACAGATTTCCTTCAGTGATTCTTTCAAGCTTTTACTCTGGGTGGGTTGATATCTTGACACTCTTTAGGGAGAAAACCATTCTCTAAACAAGTCTGGCATTTCCAATGTGTCCTTACTCATTCTATTCAACTAGCCGTTCATGGCCAATTTAAAGAAAGAAAAATTGCATTAGTTTTGGGGAGACAATTCTAGTCTCTAGCATTTCTGCACTTCCTCTAAGCAGAAGAAATGATAGCCCTTTGTTCCAGACTATCATATCAAGGATTTCTTTTAGTGAACATCTTTAGAAGAGAGAGATAATGTCTCCCTCTGAGCAAAAGTCAGGCAGGCTTAGAGTCCATTATAAAATATCCAGGTTTTCTAATCTTAGGGTTCTTTTCCAGTAATATACCTACTATGTGTGAATATGGGAATGGAACCTCATGGGACTGGTACAAAAATGTTAATACTCTGGCTGCTTCTATTCTGTGAGTAAGAAATAGTCCTTTGTCTCTTACCCAATAATTTTGTGTCTTCTACCAGCATCCATAAAACTGTAACAGGCTAACATATACACTTGCAAGTGAAATCTCAGACCCTCCCCAGTTCTTGACAGTAGTTATGATGGCTGATTGACCAATGTCCCTTCTATCTCAGAAAATTTCATTCCCATTCTCCCTTGCCAAATATTGGTACAATGTTGGTACAGTTTGATGCCAAACTGGTCAAAGTCAGGGGAATTATGGGAGAAGTTTTCCTAGATCTTTATAAATCAAAGAGGAAGAGAAGACTCTTTTCCTTCTGAAAAAGAGTGTTGTGGTGACATCCAAATTGATACTTTGGAAACATATCAGTAATCTTGCTAAAACACATGTGGAGAATTACAGGACCTTAAGAATTACAGGTATACCTCATTTTATTGTGATTCACCTTATTGCACTTTGCAGATACTGTGTTTTTTACAAATTGAAGGTTTGTGGCGAACCTGCATTGAGCAAGTCAATCAGTGCCATTTTTTTTCCAATAGCATGTGCTCACTTAGTGTCTCTGTGTCATATTTTGATAATTCTAGCAATATTTCAAGTATTTTCATTATTATTATATCTGTTATGGTGATCTGTGATCAGTGATCTTTGATGTTACTATTGTAATTGTCTTGGAGAGCAACAACCCATACTAACTTAATTGATAAATATCATGTGTATTCTGATTGCTGTATCTACCAGCCATTTCACTGAGTAATTCTCCCATCTCTCTCTCCCTCCTCAGGCTTCCCTATTCCCTGAGACACAACAATATTGAAAGTAGGCTAATTAATAATCCTGCAATGACCTCTAAGCATTCAAAGGAAAGGAACAGTCATAGAAAACTAGAAATTTAAATAAAAAATTAGAAATTATTACACTTACTGAGGAGCATGTCAAAAGCCAAGGTACGCTGAAAGCTAGGCTTCTTGTGCCAAACAATTAGCTAAGTTGTCATTGTAATGGAAATGTTCTTGAAGGAAATAAAAAGTGCTACTCCAGTGAACACACAAATGATAATGAAGTGAAACAGCATTATTGCATATATGGAGAAAGATTTAGTGGGCTGGATAGATCAAACCAGCCACAACATTCCCTTAAGCCAAAGTCTAATTCAGAGCAAGGCCCTAACTCTCTTCAGTTCTATGAAAGCTGAGAGAAGTGAGGAAACTTCAGAAGAAATATTTGAAGCTAGCAGAGATTGGTTCATGAAGTTTAAGGAAAGAAACCATCTCCATAATATTAAAGTGTAAGGTGGAGTAGCAAGTGCTGACGTAGAAGCTGCAACAGGTTATCCAGAAAATCTAGCTAAGATCATTGATGAAAGTGGTTACACTAAACAATGGATTTTCAATGAAGCTGAAGAAGATGCCATCTAGGTCTTTCATAGCTAGAGAGGAGAAGTCAATACCTGGTTTCAAAGCTTCAAAAGTCAGGCTAACTCTCCTGTTACAGACTAATGCAATTGGTGAGCTTACTTTGAAGCCAATGCTCATTTGCCATTCAGAAAACCCTAGGGCCCTCAAGAATTGTGCTAAATCTACTGTACGTGTGTTGTATTAATTGAATAACAAAGCCTGGCTGACAGCACATATGTTTACAACATAGTTTACTGAACATTTTAAGCCCACTGTTGAGACTTATTGCTCAGAAAAAGAGATTCATTTCAAATATTACTGCTCATTGACAATGTGCCTCATTACGCAAGGGCTCTGATGGAGATGTACAATGAGTTTAATGCTAATTTCATGCCTGCTAACACAACATCCATTCTGCAGCCCATGGGTCAAGGGATAATTATGACTTTCAAGTCCCATTATTGAAGAAATACACTATGCAACACTATAGCTGCCATAGATAGTGATTCCTCTAATGGATCTGGGCAAAGCAAATTGAAAACCTTCTGGAAAGGACTCACCATTCTAGATGTCATTAAGAACATTTGTGACTCATGGGAGGATGTCAAAATATCAACATTAACAGGAATTTTGAAGAAGTTGATTCCAATAATCATTGACAACTTTGAGGGTTTTAAGACTTCAGTAAGGAAGTTACTGCTGATGTGGTAGAAATAGCCAGAGAACTAGAATTAGAAGTGGGTGCCTGAAGATGTGGCTGAATTGCTGCAATTTCATGAAAAAATCTTGAACACATGAGGTGTTGCTTCTTACAGATGAGCAACGAAAGTGGTGTCTTAAAATAGAATCTGCTCCTGGTGAAGATGCTACGATCATTGTTGAAATGACAACAAAGGATTTAGATGATTGCATAAAATTAGTTTTTAAAGCAGCAACAGGGTTTGGAGAGGACTGACTCCAATTTTGAAAGAAGTGCCACTGTGGGTAAAATGCTATCTAACAGCGTCACATGCTGCAGGAAAACTATTTCACGAAAGGAAAAGTCAATTGAGGCAACAAACTTCACTGTTGCCTTGTTTTAAGAAATTGCTATACTCACCACAATCTTCAGCAACCACCAGCCTGATCAGTCAGGAGCCATCAACATCAAGGCAAGATCCTCCACTGCAAATGATTATGACACTTTGATGGCTTAGATGATGGTTATCATTTTTTTTGTAATAAAGTATTTTTAATTGAGGTATGTACATTGTCTTTAGACATAATGCTATTGCCCACTTAGACTACAGTATAGTGTAAACATAACTTCTTTATGCATGGGTGTTCTGGTTTGCTAATGCTGCCGGGATGCAAAACACCAGAAATGGATTGGCTTTTATAAAGGGGGTTTATTTGGTTACAAAGTTACAGTTTTAAGGCCATCAAATGCCCAAGGTAAGGCCATCAGCACAGGGTACCTTCACTGAAGGATGGCCGATAGCATCCAAAAACTTCTGTTAGCTGGGAAAGCACATGGCTGGTATCTGCTCTGGAGTTTTGGTCTCAAAATTGCTTTCTTCTAGGATGTTCCTCTCTAGGCTGCAGCCCCTCTTCAAAATGTCACTCTGAGTTGCTCTTAGGTCATTTGTTTTCCCTTAGCTTCTCAAGAGCAAAACACTACTTTCAAAGGCCATCTGCAAAATGTCTCTGTAAGCCTCAGCTCCTCTCTCAGCTCCTGTGTATTCTTCAAAGTGTCCCTCTTGGCTGTGGCGAGCTCACTCTTTCTGTTTGAGCTTATATAGTGCTCTAAGAAACTAACCAAGGCCCACACTGAATGGGCAGGGCCACACCATATATAGTTGGTTGCTATATATTGGAAATTTTCCAATCAGATTTATCACCCACAGTTGTGTGGAGCACATCTCCATGGAAACACTGAAAGAATTACAATCTAATTAACACTAATACATCTGCCCACACAAGATTGCATCAAAGATAATGGCATTTTGGCGGACATAAGACATTCAAACTGGCACAATGGGGAAATGAAAACATTCATGTGACTCACTTTACTGCAATATTCACTTTAATGAAGTAGTCTGGAACTGAACCCACAGTAAATCCAAGGTATGTCTGTACAAAGAAAATGAACCAGAACCCTGACTTAAGGAGACTTCAGCCACCCAACTATTACTACGGGGAATAACATATTTCCTTATCATTTTTCCTTGCTGTTTAGGGTAATTTTATTCAGGTTTTTCTGTTTACTTTTGTCCAAATGCACCCTGCTGATATGATAACCTATAGTCAATATGTCTAATGACTTACTGCATATTCCCTTTTCAACCAACTACAATTAGATTTATGTTTCCAATGCTGTACTGAAACAGCTCTAAGGTCACCAATTACTGATTTTATTTTATTTTTTATTATGATATACATAGAAAAGAGTATATATAACATGTAAGTACAATTTAAAAATTAATAATAAAATGAAAACCCAAATCACCATCCATGTTAAGAAAAAAAATAATGACAGCATTCCGAAGCCCCTCTGTGTGTCTCTTCACAAACACAACCCCTCTCTATCCCCCAAAAGATAACCACTATTCAGAATTTTATAATTATTTCTTTGCTTTTCTATATACATTTAACCTCCAAGCATGCATGCCTAATCAATACACTTTAGCTTTTCAGCCTCCTATAATTTGAATCATACTGTATGTGTTATTTTGTGTCAACCTTCTTTGCTTATCAAAGATAAGTTTATGTGATATTTATAATGTCGTTGTGTAAAACTTCCTTTTTTCCATTTGCATTGTTGCAAGGTATTCCAGTGTATGAATACAGCACCATTTATTGATCCATTCTACTGTTGAGTGGGTCTTTGGTTTGTTTCCCATTTGGGACAATTACTAAAAATTCTGATATCCACATTCTTGTAAAGGTATTCTGATCTTATCACCAGGAGATTTTCTAGGTTAGATACCAAGGAGTAGAATTTCTGAGTCATAGGATATATATATTTCCGATTTTACTAGATAATGTCAAACATTTTTACAAAGCAGATGCCTTAGTTTTCCTGGGTTTCTGTAACAGAGTATCAAACACTAGTTGATTTAAACAACAGAAATTTATGATCTCTCAGTTTTGGAAGCTGGAAGCCTGAAATTGAGGTGTTAGCAGGGTCATGCTTTCTTGAAGGGGGCAATCAGTTCAATGGCTTGCCCCTGGCTTCTGGTGGGCAGTCAACAATCCAGGACTTCCTTGGCTTGTGCCAGCATAACTCAATCTCTGCCTCCATTTCTGGTCACCTGTCTGTGTCTGTCTCTCTCATCTGTGTCCAAATTCCCTTTCCTTATAGAAACACCAGTCATATTATGGCCCACGCTTGGCCACTCTGGCCTACTCTTAACTAATACTACCTTCAAATACCCTATTTACAAATACATTCACATACACATGACTGGGGGTTAGGACCTGAACATTTCTTTTTGGGGACACATTTCAAAACTTAACAGTGGCACACCAATTTATGTTCCCACCAAATGTATATGAGATTCCCCATTGTACCACATTCTCTGCAACACTAAGTATTGTCGAACTTTTTAAGTTTTCTAAAGAATTGAGAAGCTAATCTCATTGTTTTTAATTTTCATTCTTCTGGTTGCTAATTAAATTGAACATCTTTTCATAAGTTTATAGGCCATTTAGCTATGTTCTATTGTGATTTTTTCTGCTTTTTCTAATTTATTTTTAGGATACAAGTTCTGGGGTCTGTAATGCCAAAATATTGTTTTCATCCTCTTTGGTTTTCTTTTACTTTCTTTAAGGTGTCTAGATGACAAGTTCAAAATTTTAATGCAGTGAAATTTATCAATTTTTCCTTTATGTTTACTACTTGGGACTGCATTAAGAAATCTTTTCTGAGTTCAGAAAATCTTTAAAGTTTTCACTTTCACATTTAGTATTTTAATCCACCTTGAATTCATTTTTTACATGTTGTGTTTTAATGTTTTCCCCTAATTGGCAGCATCACCCATTCCCCACTTACTTGCAATGCTACCTCTTTCATAAATCAAGTTTCCCTTTATGTGGATGTCTGTTTCTAAGCTCCTCATATATCCATTCAAATCCATTCAAAGGTTGATGAGAGTACCACTCAATATGAAATAAAAAGATGAAGTTGAATCTTTTTGTTTCCTAGGGTAAGAAAGTGTGATGCTGGTTAAAACCAGCCTCTCTGAGAAGAGCAGACAGACGATCTTATTTAGAGTTTTTGGGAAGCACGGAGTCCAGTGATTGGTAGACTTCCAGTGAATTTGCATGTGCAGATGTGTGGTTCCTCAGATAAGGCTGTTATAGGATGGCACTGAGAGGTGAATTCATCCCTAACTGACTGTCTTTCACAAGCAAAGGGTGACATTGCTGATGGGCTTGCAGAAATGTGTTCATTAAGACAAGTTACTATGGACTGATTGAATACATTTAAAACTGGTTCAGCTGACTACTTTTTACCATGGCTACAAAGTAATCAGTCTTCTGTGAAGTTTGTGGAGACTTTAAAAAATATCAGTTTCATTGTCTGTTTAAACAGGCACCAATGTCATACTTTGTTAATTACTAAAACTCCATAATGAATAGTACTGTCTGGTAGAACAATTCTCCCATTTTATTCTTTTTTCTTTAAGAGTGGAGAAAGTAATACTTTGATGGATAGAAACTTCTGAAAACTGCTTATCAAGTTATACCTACACAAACAAACTGTATTTTGTTTGTATTTTATTGAAACTCCAGATCAATTTATAGAGAATTAGCATCTCTACAATATTGAGTTTTCTAATTCAAGAATATGATTTATCTCTTTATGCATTGAGGTCTTCCTTCATGACTTGCAATACAATTTTAGAATTTCCTCCATAATGGTCTTGTACTTCCTTTGATAGCTTTATTCCTGGGTACATTATATTATTATAAATGGTGTATTTATTTCCTAACTGTTTGTTTTTTAGCAGAAATTACAGCAATTGATTTTTGTATGTTGATTTTGTATCTAGAAACATTGCTAAATTTCCTTACTCTTTTTAGTTATTTATCAATATATATCTTTAGATTTGTTAGATACACAATAATGTAATCTGTTTTGTTTCTTCCTTTCCCATCCTTTTAACTTTTATTTTTATCTTGCCTTATTGCACTGGCTAGAGCCTCTAGCACAATTTTGAATAGAAATTGTAGAAGCCAGAATTACACTGGTCTTATGTTAGACTCTACTTGGAAGCTTCTTTTTGAAATTACAGTTAAACTAATGTGACTAAATACTTACCAATGGAATATGGATGGAAATATACCTTGCTACTTCCAGGCATGACTTATGAAAAACTTACATGTGATCCTTCACCTCCCTCTCTTTCTCTATCTGCTAAATGAATGAAGAAGACTTTGAGAAACTGGAAGACAGTAACCAACAAGATGGAAGAAGAGCTTAGGCACATTAATGCTGTATGAAAGCCACCTGGTCCACAATACCAAAACTGCATTTTTACATAAGTGAGAATTAAACAGCCAGAAACTGTCTGCACCAATTATTTAGAAACGCCAGAGGCCAGAAGAACACCATAAAGAATCCAGGGAAGAGCAGGAGTAAGAGGCAGACAAAATACAATAAAGGACTATACATTGCCACCTCCATATGGTGGCTACCAGTACTCAACCCCCATTGTTGCAGCAGACTGCCACAGGGTCTAGTCTCTGGATAGCTGATGGTGACAGAAAGGGATGTAAAAATCCTCTTCCCAAACAACAGTGGTGGGTGCAGTCAATCACTGTTCACAGCTTTTGATTAGCAAAATCAAATCACTGGGACCCGGCTCTGGGGGCTGCCATTATTTCCTTCCCAGCTGGACAAGAGCAGTGGCAGTCATTGTTTCAACCCTCCCTGGACAAGGGAAGAAGTGGTGGAGATTTAAAGATGCAGCACTTCTTCAGGACTGCAGAAGACAGTTAGATAAAGGGCTGTATTTTCTGGGCCAGAAAACCTCAGCTTAGGGAAAATATCTTGAGGCAGATGAAAAGAAAAATACAACATAACAAAATTTATGGGATGCAGCTATGAAAACACTGAGAGGGAAATTTATAGCACTAAATGCTTACATTCAAAATTAGGAAAGACTTCAAATAAGATACCTAACCTCAAAACTGGAAGAACTAGTAAAAGAAGAGCAAACCAAACCCCAAATGAGCAGAAGGAAGGAAATAAAAAAGATTACAGTAGAGATAAATGAAATAGAAAACAAACAACAGCAACAAAATAAAACAAAAAACAAAAGAGAGAATTAAAAAAAAACAATAGTTGGTTCTTTGAAAAGATCAATAAAATTGACAAACCTTTACTTAGACTGACAAAGAAAAGAGAGAGAATACAAATAATGAAAGTCAGAAATGAAAAGGGAGACTTTACTACCAAATCTGCTGAAATAAAAAGAACTATAAGAGGATATTATAAACAATCATACAAACAGATGAAATGGAAAAATTCTTAGAAACATAAAAGCTACATATATTGACTCAAGAAGAAACAGGAGATCTCAACAAGCCAATAACTAGTAAAGAGATTGAATTGGTAATCAAAAGCCTCCCAAAAATAAAAGCCCAGGATCACATGGCTTCACAGAGGAGTTCTACCAAATGGTCCAAGAAGAATTAACTCCAATGCTGCTTAAATTCTTCCAAAAATTGAAGAGGAGGGAGGGCTCCTTAACTCATTCTATAAGCCCAACATCACACTCCTACTAAAGCTGGATAAAGATCCAACAGGAAAAGAAAACTACAGGCCAATACCTCTTATGAAATCCTCAACAAAATATTAGCAAACTGAATCCAACAGGATATTAAAAGTGGGTTTTATCTTTGGCATGCAAGGTTTGTTCAACATAAAAAAATAAAATAATGTAATACACCACATTAACAAAATGAAGAAAAAAAACACATGATCATCCCAGTTGATGCAGAAAAAGCATTTGACAAAATACAAGTGTTTCTCAATAAAAACACTTAGAACACTAGGAATAGAAGGAAACTTCCTCAACAAGATAAAGGGCATAGAGGAGAAACCCACAGTGAACATCCTTCTTAATGATGAAAGACTGAAAGCTTTCCCTCTAAGTTTAGAAATGAGACAAGGATGCTCAGTGTCACCACTGGTATTCAACATTGTAGTGGAAGTTCTTGCCAGAGAAATCAGGCAGTATAAAGAAATAAAATACTTCTAAATTGGAAAGGAAGAAGTAAAACTTTCCCTATTTGCAGATGATATGATCCTATATACAGAAAATCCTGAAAAATCCACACCAAAGCTCCTAGAGCTAATAAATGAAAGAAGTACATTCAAATTGGTGGAGTACAAGATCAACACCCATTATCAGTAGTGTTACTACACACAAGCAATGAACACTTGGGAGAAGAAATCAAGAAAAACAAATCCATTCACAATAGCAGCCAAAAGAATCAAATACGTAGGAATAAATCTAACTAAGGATATAAAGGACTTATACACAGGAAACTGCAAAACAATGTTAAAATATAATAAATAAGACCTAAATAAATGGAAGGTATTCTGAGTTTCATGGATTGGAAGACTTAAATATTGTTAAGATGTCAATACTATCCAAAGCAATTCATAGATTCAATGCAACCCTGATGAAAATTCCACCAACCCTCTTTGCAGAAAGGGAAAAGTCAATCATCAAATTTTTAGGGAAGGTTAAGGGGCCCCAAATAGTGAAAACAATCTTTAAAAAGCAGAATCAAGTTGGGAGACTCATGCTTCCCAATCTTAAAACTTATAACAAAGCCACAGTAATCAAAACAGCATGGTACTGGCACAAGGACAGACATATAGACAAACAGAATGGAATTGAGGGCTCAGAAATAAACCTTCACATTTATGGCCAACTGATTTTTGACAGGGTGGCAAAGACCACTCAATTGGGAAATAGTACTCTCTTCAACAAAAGGTGATGGGAAAACTGTATCTCCATTTACAAAAGAGAGGAGGAGGACTCCTATCTCCCACCATATATAAAAATCAACTCAAAATGGATCAAAGACCTAAAGGTATCAAACTCCTAGAAGAAAATGTAGGAAAGCATCTTAAGGACATTTTGTTAAGCGATGGTTTCTGAGACTTTACACCCAAAGCACAAGCAACAAAAGAAAAAAAATAGATAAATGGGACCTCATCAAAATTAAAAACTTCTGTTCCTCAAAGGACTTTGTTGTGCAAGGGAAGCAACACCTTACACAACAGGATAAAATATTTGGAAACCAAGTTTCTGATAAAGGGTTAGAATATATAAAGAAATCCTTCAACTTAACAACAAAACGGCAAAGAACCCAATTAAAAAATGGGCAAAAGACTTGACCAGATCTCTCTTCATCATAGATGTACAAATGGTAAGAAAGTACATGAAGAGAAGCTCAACATCTTTAGCCATCAGAGAAATGATAATCAAAACCACAGTGAGATACCATTTCACACCCATTAAAATGGTTACTATTTTTAAAAAATGGAAAATAACAAGTGTTGGAGAGGATGCGGAGAAATAAGAACACTCATTTATTGCTGGTGGTAATGTAAAATGGTGCAGCTTCTGTGGAATACAATTTGGCAGTTCCTCAGAAAGCTAAGTATAGCACTACATATGACCCAGCAGTCCCACAACTAGGTATATACCCAAAAGAACTGAAAGCTGGGACTCAGATATTTTGTGCACCAGTGTTCATAATGGCATTATTCACAATTGACAAAAGATGGAAGTAACCCAAGTGTCATCAGTGGATGAATGGATAAATAAAATATGGTATATACATATAACAGAATATTATTTAGCCATGAAATGGAATGACTTCCTGATACATGCAACAACATGGATGTACCTTGAAAATATCATGTTGATTTAAATAAGCCAGACACAAAATGACAGATATCATATGATTTCACTGCTTTAAAACAATTAGAATAGGCAAATTCACTGAGTCAGAATCTAGGGTATAGTTTACTAGGGGATGGGGTGATGATAGAGAATGGGAAGTTAAAGCTGAAAATGTACAGAGTTCTTATTTGGAATGATGAGAATGTTTTGGTAATTGATGGTGGTGCTGGTGGTAGCACAACACTGTAAATGCAATGAACAACACTGAAATATATATCTGAATTGATTAATAGAGGAAATATTAGATTGTATATATAGTAACAGAATAAAAATTTTCAAAAAATCTGTCATCTTATAGTGCACAAACATTGAACCCTAATTTAAACCATGGAGTTTAATTAATAGTACAATTATAAGAATGTGATAGCATCAATTGTAACAAATGTTCCACAACAATGCAAAATATTGCTGGTGAGGTGGTATTTGGGGATCCTGTATTTTATGAATGATTGTTCTATAAACCCACAGCTTCTCAAATAAAAAAAATGAAACGAATTAAGTCACCAAGCCTTCCTATTTTATCTATTGAATCAGCTGGCATCATCTTATTTACACACATTTGGTTCATTAATTTTTAGTCATTATTCCCTTCTAATATATGTATTTCAGCCTATAATTTTTTAATGCTGCTTTAGCTGTGTCCCACATGTTTTGATATGTAGTATTGAGTTTTCATTTTGCTTGGTTCAAAATATTTTCTAATTTCCATTATAATTTCTCCTTTGAGTTATATAAAAATGCACGATTCTTTCCAAACATGGATATTTTCTTGTTATCTTCATGGCACTTGATTGCATTGTATTCAGATAACATGCTCTTTATGGTTTTAATCCTTGGCAAATTGTTAAAACTGGCTATACAAATTAAGGTCAATTTTTATGAATGGCTGCATGTACTCAAAAAGAATGAATATCATGTGGTGGTTAGATGAAATGTTGTAGTAATATTGCTTAAATATACTCTAACCTTGCTGATTTTTGGTCTGCTTGCTTTACCAATTACTGAAAGACGTATGTTAAAATCTCCCAATGTGATTGTGGATTTTAAAAAAATTTCTCCTTGCCAGATCTGTTGAGATTTTGCTTTACATATTTTAAAGCTGTGTTATCAGCTGCATTTAAATACAACATCATGATAAAATATTTATCATTATAAAATGGCTCTCCTAATGATCTTTGCCTTATACTTTATTTGTCCTTTGTTAATATCTTTGTATTTCAGTTGGTATTTCATATTGTATCTTTTCTATAGTTTTAGTTTCAACCTTTATTTTTATATTATATGTTTGCTCTTTATATAATATTATTTAATTAAAAAAACTAAAATGACAATGTTTGTTTTTATTGGATAATTTACTCCATTTACATTTAATGTTTTAAACAATACACTTTGGTTACATTTAATATCTTCTTTGCACACTCTTCTATATAATTGCTCTTTTTTGACTTTCTTTTAGAATGATCATTAAAATTATTTTTTCTATTTAGTTGTTGGGAAGTAATGCATTCTTTTTCTATTTCTTTAGTGCTTTCAAAAAATTAAAACATGATTAACATATCAGAATCTATGTTTAATTAATAAACTTACTCTCTTACTGAACAATATAAGGACCTTGAAATAATTCATTCACCACACTCTTGATGTATATGTTATTATTTTAGTGATTTAATTGTCCTTTTCTTTTCTAACTATATGAAAATTTGTTTTCCTCAGGACTCATCCCTCCACACTTCAGGGCCCTAGTAGCAATAGAATGCCTGATTCTGAGATATCACGTAACCATGCAGACAGAACTGCCCATTATGAGCTGGGTTTATAAGACTCACCAAATCATATTGTCTGGTTCAACTCAGAAGCACTCCCTTGCAAAATGGAGATGTTACACAAGTGATTAGGCACAAGCAGGGCCAGAGGGCATGAGTAAGCTGCACGAGCAGGTAGCTTAGACACCATGTCATCCACCGCTATTGCACCAATGTTTCTCCCTCTAGCTATACCTATGGTTTCATGGAAGACTCATGACAGTTTGATAGAAAAGGGAAAAAGACTGAGCTTAGTTCATGGATATGTGGGTGTAAGCTGAAAATGGAAAGAGCTGCACTTAATCTCCACTCAGGGACGGCCCTGAAAGATAGTTGTAAAAAGAAATCTTTCTAACACACAAATCTTATGGTTAGTACACATAATCATCAACTTTCTGTGTAAAGAAAGTGGTCTGAGTTAAGGATATGTACAGTTTTGTGATCAACAAGAAAATGGTTTGGCTGACTGGCCAGAACACTGGAGAGAGAAATATTGGAAGATCAGGACAAGGAGGTCTGAAGAAGAAGCATGTGGATGCATATATGGGAAAGGACAAGAAATTTAAAGCTCTTTATACTCCATGTGAGTGCCCACCAGACAGCACCTAACTAAAAAAGAATCTGTAAACAACCAATTAGGTAAAATCCCCTAGCTAGGTGATGTCAGCCAGTGTTATTCGTCACCCCTTCCCAATTCTACCTATTGACACGATGGATTCACACAAAAATAAACAAACAAATAAATAAAAGCCATGAAAGGAGACTGGAAAGCAATAGATGGACCCAAAAGTAAGGGCTCTCACTCACCAAGGCCCAACCTTCCAAAAAGGGAGAAAAAGGGCAAACCTCAAATACAACATTATCCTTTGAGGATACCAAGTCACCACTTGGTGGTGACTTCATTACATTGTACCCCTTCCATCTTAGAAGAGGCAGCAATTCATCTTACATGGAATTGACACATGTTCCAGGTGTGTGTTTGCCTTTCCTGCTTGCAGCAGGCTAACCAGAACCACTTACTAAGGGCTTTCAGAGCACTTGCTGGACTGATGGGGTCCCACATAATGTCACCTGGGACCAAGGATCTATATTTGTAGCAAATAAGGTACAGTAATGAGCACAGGAACTCTGGTCCTATGACTTGCTTCTCGGCTCAAACACTGCTGGCATGATAGAGTAAAGATATGACCTTCTGAAGGTCAGCTGAGGCACCAGCTTAGAGATGATACTCTGTGAGAATGGAATGTCATCCTCTAGGAAATAGCATACACCTGACTGGATGACCATTATGTGGTGCTGTCCCCCAAAAGGTAGAATAAAGTTGCAGAAAACCAAGGAATAGAGGTAGGAGTAGTCTTGCTTACCTTGACTCCTGGTTACTCACTTGGAGAATTTTTACTTTATGTCTCTACAACTTCAGTCTCTGCAGGTTTTGAGATCGTCTTTAGTGTCAGACAAGAGCTGTTTGAAAGAAATGATAGACAAAGAAGATATCATTTCTCACAGTGTACATTAATTGACAGAGTAGCGGCAAAATTAAAATATTAATAATAACAATATTACCATGTATTATGAAAGCACAGAAAAAAGGATCCTATGCCAAAGAGATTTTTATTATTATTATTATTATTATTTTTAGTGGGCAGGAATGGAGGTAAGGTTTGAAAGAGAATTAGAAAAGGCAGGAAAGAATTCCAAAGACAGTTGACGATTGAACTGGATGTTTTGAAGGAAGGAAAACAGTTAATAACGTAGATGTGGAAGTGAAAATCATTCTGGCAGAAGGAATAGCAAGTGTGAAGACAAAGAGATGTACAGATTTCAGGAAGTGCGAAGGAGTTTTAGAGGGAAAGGAATTGCTAGAAGGTAAGGCTACAGAGGTAAGAAGAAGACAAAGCAGGAGCCTTATAAAGCCCAGGATGCCTGGAAGCAATAGGAAGTCATCAAAGAGTTTAAATCAAGAGAATAAGGTGAGAGGATGTGCACTAAGCAAATTGAACTGAGAACACCCATCATTGCAAACCTTGTCCTCACCCCATTTGGAAAAGAAAAGCCCTTCTTTTGACAACAAACCCATATCTTCAAAAGAATAATAGACTTCTGGAAAAATTCCAGGGTAATGCACTAAGTTCAGGACTGTCTGTTCTTGAGAGAGGTGGGGAGAGAGAGGGAGGGAAGGGGAGAGAAAATACTTCACTTTTGTGAGTGTTTTTTTCGCTTTGGGAGTTGGGGGAAGAGACAATTTTAGATATTTGGAAAATCAGGCTCTGATTACAGAGGCAGAGGACATAATTACTTCAACAATGAGTTGTTTTAAAAACCAAATTTCCATTAAGGAAAAAAACAAGAAAAACGACGAGAAAATCCTCTTGAGCTGGAACACTGGGTTTATGTTCTACAGAATTATCGTAATCAAGAGCAGCTCTGTTAAGAAAGTCCTCTGGGTTTGGGGGTGGAGATCTCTACCATGGATTTGCTTATCTGCCATCTGTTAAAAGCTACTCCATTTTCCAGTACCATATAGGAATAATAGACCGTGAACAATACTTTCTCTTTTCCTTTGGGATTTCAGATTTAAAGCCTAGGATGCATTAGAAACTTTGTTTCATTGAGTATGTCCTTCAAATGAGCCAGCTTCCCTTTGGGCTCTCTCTCTCTCTCTCTCTCTAGATATAAATATATATATCATTAATTGCTCCTTTCTCTGTGCTCATGTAATACTTTTTCACAACTGATCTTGTGCCTATCTTAACTCACAGGATTATGAAATGCCAATCCATGATACTTTCCTGTGAGTTGCAAGAAACAAGAAATTTACAGTCTACGGGTGTGAATTATAACCTGGATACTTGCTTGTGGCCTGGGTCTATTTCCTTATCTGTGAACTAGAGACACAAGGTCTCTGATGAAATTCTCTTACTATGTCCCTTCTTTAGCAAGTGGTTCTCAGCCCAAGCCATACATCAGTTTCATCTGGAAAAGATTTATATGAAGACCTGTGCCAAGGCCTCACCCTCAGATATTCTGATTTAATGGGCATTAGTATTTCTGAAAGCTCTTCAAGTGAGTCTAATGTACAACCAAAGTGCTCAAGCACTATCTCAGCCCAGGTTAGCTCAGCTACACACCAAGGAACACGTGCAGAATAAAATGGGCATCAGGCCTCACTGTGCTGCTCCTCATACTGACCTCATGAAGAGATGGTGGAGGCAGGTTAGAGGATCTCCATCTCTTCTTAGCATTAGAATGCAACAGCAGCAGGGGAAAAAGAGTAGCAGGAGAGGTGAGCACTTCAGACTAGCCATGCTTTATTAATGCCACCCGAGAAGAGTAAGGATGGAGGCTGATCCCTTTAAATCCATATGTGGGGGGTAGAACTCAGTGATCAGCAGACAGAAGCCACAGAACCCCTCCTTTTGAAACCTTTCCTCTTCCTTCTGCAAACAATGACCTCTGGCAAGAGGCTTTTCCTCTTGCCTTGGAAGCCTAGAAAAGCATCTCATAAAAAGAACCAGAACTGACATTTTGTGAATGTTTTTGGAGTTCAGAATTCGATCACACCATGTTTTAGCATCCTGCCCTCCAATGTCTGTCTACGAAGGGAACTCATCCAGGTACCAATGGGACTGAGAAGATGCGAAGATAAAGTAGAACCTCCTCTAATGACTGTCAGCATAAATATTCCTGCCACTACACTCTGAAATCTCTCACTCAGAGGCCTAGTGGTTCTCCAATGTTAGCATGCGTCAGATATAGGGAGTTTATTAACTGACCATATACAAGGCCACAAAGATGACTTTAGTAATTTTAAAAAGAAACTGTATAGATAATGAGAAGCAAATATAAAATACAAACACATAGAAGTATAAAAAATCTTACCTAACTAAATATAGACCTCTGGGTTTCACACTCAGAACTTCTGCTTCTGTAGTTCTGATTTGGACCCTGTGATTTGCATTTCCAGCCGGTTCCCAGGTGTTCTAGTTTGCTAATGCTTCCGAAATGCAAAACACCAGAAATGGACTGGCTTTTATAAATGGGGTTTATTTGGTTACAAAGTTATAGTCTTAAGGCCATAAAGTGTCCGTCCACAAAGGGTACCTTCACTGGAGAAAGGCCAATGGCATCTGGAAAACCTCTGTTAGCTGGGAAGGCACGTGACTGGCAGCTACTCCAAGTTCTGGTTTCAAAATGGCTTTCTCCCAAGACATTCCTCTCTAGGCCACAGCTCCTCTTCCAAATATCACTCTCACTTGCTCTTGGGGTGTTTGTCCTCTCTTAGCCTCTCCAGAGCAAGAGTCTGCTTTCAATGGCCATCTTCAAACTGTCTCTCATGTGCAGCTACTCTCTTAGCTTCTGTGCATTCTTCAAAGTGTCCCTCTTGGCTGTGGCAATTTCATTCCATCTGTCTGAGCTTATACAGTGCTCCAATAAACTAATCAAGGCCCATGCTGAGTGGGCGGGGCACACCTCCATGGAAATTATCCAGTTATCACCCACAGTTGGGTGGGATGCATTTCCATGGAAACAACCTAATTGAATGTTCCAACTTAATCCCCACTAATATGTCTGCCCCCACAAGATTGCATCAAAGATAATGGCATTTGGGGGACATAATATATCTAAGCCAGCACACCAGGTGATGCTGATGCTGCTGTCTGGAGACCACATGTTGAGAACTGCTGTCTTACGGCACTTGCATAGTGGAATTCCCTCCAACTGGATTTTCAAGAATTGGATATATTTTTCCTCAAACCTGTTTATGACTTTCTTCTTTAGAGTATAGTTAAATTAAATATTGGATAACCTATGAAATGCACAGGAGAAGAAACGAGCTTGTTTTGTTTTTCTCTGAAAGCTAAATAGAACACTTTGAAAATACTCTGTAAAGAGTGTCCCTTTAAAACAAAACAAAATACAGTGCTGTCAAGTTAGTTGCCTGTCAGGTGAGAAGACTGAAAGATTAGGGAGGAGAAGAATCATAAAACTCTTTTAACTTACGCATTCAAGTGGCTTTAAAGGGATTTTATAATTTCTTTGCTCTTCTTTAAAGATATTAAATTTGGAAAAGGGCTTGTTACTACATCAAAATATCATCAATTCATTGTGTATTTATACACATTAAATTAAAATGAAATGTTTTGCATTACCATTTTTTATATTCTTCTCTAATTCATATATTTTTAATTAACTGACCAATTACTGATACTTGTATCAAATGTACTCAGAACGATAATTATTTGCTCACATAGTAAATATGAAGGTATGAAGATTTCCCTTCATTTTAAATCATATACAAAAATAATTTACCTCAAGATGTATGAAAGTATTCTTCAATGAAAGAGAAAAGAGAGCCTTATTCTGAGGACTTAGAAGAAAAACCCCGTTTCTCTTTCTCTCTCTCTCTTTTCCTCTCTCTCAGACTCATACACACATGCACACACAGAGGTTCACATGGGCATGTGGTGTGTCTGTTAAGTCTATCTATCAATGGCTACATCACAAATATTGCTAGGGTGAATAAATTTTTTTCTATGAAGCTTCTGCCTTCTTTACTCAATATTTAATTAGGTGAGAGTTTTTAACATTTCTACATCCTATAATTTAATATTTGTTTAATATAATATAATGTCTACTTAAAAAATTTATTATGTTATAATAAATGGTCCCTGGAGTCTTCAGAAAGCATATTTTTTCTATCATGCACAGTTGAATGTATATCTAATAATGCTACCTAATTAATTACATTGTGTGATTATTTTTGACACCTTGCTCTATTATAGACTTGCAATGTAATATTGAAGTCTCCCATTACAACTGTGTCTTGTTCTGCCTGGAAAATTCTTGATAATTCTTAAAGCATCAGATTGCACGTTTCCTCTTTTGTAAGCCTCTACTAGTTCTTACTTTTAGTTGAATACTCATTTATGCTCTATTGCAAATATTTTATTTCATGTATTTATTTATATCTTATGGAAAATGAAGACCTATATCTTAGTTTGGAAAACTTTCCCTAAATTTTATTTAGAATATAAAAAAGTCAAGAATAGTTTTTTAAAACTATGACAAATTAGATTAATGAGAGAGGGAAAAATCCCACTAGTTATTAGGGCATATTATAAATGCAGTGAGATATTAGCACAAGAATAAATATTTCAGTGAAACAGGAGAGGCTGACCAAATATAGACCTCATTATAGACAGAAACATTTTGTGAAAAAAGAGAGGCATTAAAAATCAAAGGTAGGGAAGGTATTAATTAATGCAGAAGGTAGTGAATACTGGTTGCCTTTGGATAAAAATAATTTAGATTCTCACACTGTACATTCCTTATTTGTGGACTCAAACAAATTGTAATAATTTTCTGAAGACTAGAATGTAATCAAATATATGGACATGGGAGCATGTTCCAAACTTAGAAGTGATAGAAGAAGACTCAAAGAAAAAGATCAAAAGATCAAATAGATTAAAATATAAAATATGTTGTTTTAATTTCCTGAATTTATTTGGAGAGAGAGATTATAAATACATGATGGATAGACCACTTTTAGATAGTTAAAATAAAAAATCAATAAAGAAAGAATAAAATAACCTAGGAAACACAGTTTCTGAAAATTTGACAGGAACACATACCTGTCCTCCATAGAGACCTGTGAAAATATCAATAAGAAAAAAATAAAGTTGGCATAAAACAAATGGGAAGAAAATAAACTTATAAGGAAAGAGGAAACAAATAAATTTAGTTCACAAACATGGAAATACGTTAACCATCAGTAGTAATTAAAAGAGACAAATTAAAACAATGAGACACAACAGTCAACTACCAAATTAAAAATTGTAATAATATCACCCAGTTCGCAGTGAAATAGGCACTCTCATGCATTAGTGCTTACACTCTTATGGAAATCAGTTTGTCCATTATGTATATTAATATTCATTTGTAGCTCTTAACATTTTGGGAAATTTACTCTAAATGTGGATTTATGAAAAGAAACCCAGCTGAGCACCAAAGATTTATGCCTCCCTTCCATAGAGTAGAGTTGTTACTAGGGAGTAACTGCCCATCCATTTTTATTTTTAAATGGATCTATATGACCAAATTCTAGCCAAAAGATTATGGGCAGAATTCATGGAAACCACTCCCAGGACCAGCCAAACTGTCTAGGTTCAAAGCTTAGTTTTGCTGTTACCATCAGCATAATCTTGAGCAAGTTACCTGACACTTTGTGTTCAGTTTCTTCATTTGTAAGATGAGTTTTATACTAGTTCTACTTCACTGAGTTAAAAGTGAGTTATTGCATTTTAAACTCTTAGACCAGTTCTAGGAGACCAGTTCAGAGAACTATAAGCATCACCAAATCCATTCAGAATGCCAACATAGGGTTTCATTCCTGAGAAGAGGTTGTTTGCCCTGGTCCAAAGGGAAAGGGCATGGGTCCCAAATTCAGGGAGAGTCAGACTACCCAAGGCATGTCCTGCTCCTGAAAAGTCCTGACAGACATGTTGAGCTCATTAGACAGTGCTCTGAATGACGTGGAACCTGTGCTATAATCCAGCAGATCTTCTCAAGGCTATTTGATCATCGTGGACTTGGGAAGGCCAGTCACCCTGATCCCCCCAGGAAACCAAATGAAGAGTCATATGAATGTAGTTTTCTAGAGAGTTTGGGTGTAAATCTATGTAAGGTCCCTGAAGGTGAGCTGTGAGTTATGTAAGAACAGTCCTGTGGCTAGAAATTGAGATAGGAAAACAGCTAAGACAAGAACCTCAAGAAAACATGGCATTTTCCTGGGCATGTAATTGTTTACAAATAACCAATATTTGTTTATGTAACAACCACTTATACAGCACTTACTATGCAAAAGACATTTTTCTAAGAACTCTATATAAACATAAACCCATTTAATACTCATAACAAACCAGTGTGGGATGTTCTGCTATTACCCACATTTTACCAACAACATTAGGTAGTTGCCCAAACTCACACAAGTAGTAAGCGATAAAACCAGAATTCAAACCCAGCCAATATGACTTCCCAGTCTTTTCTCTGAAACATTAAGCTCTGCCTTCTGTCTCACCATGCCAAGGAAGTGATGCCCATTAATGTTATTTTAAATACTGCTTTATATTAACATTGACTGATTTTAAATTTACATAGAGCAGTCCCAGTGATTAACCACATATGCTTACCAGAATCTCAGGAGGCAAATAAGACTGCTGTTAATTTTTGTTTTACATAAGAAGAAATTGATGCTCATAGAATCACAGTTAACAGTTAGAGGAACACATAGCTGAAACACGTGTCCTGGTTGTTAGACTAATGCTCTCATATTCTTCTCATTTTTTTTCTCTAATCTCTCTTAAAGGAGAACTTAAAATAAGAATTTTCTTTTTCCATTCCCTCCAATGTTGGCAGAGTGATTAAATCAAAGAGATGAACTTTTTAACTTTTTCTACCCAGAAAGTTAAGCAATTCTCAAAATGGCTAGAAATGTTTGATTTCAATCTTTTCAGGTAACCTATTTACTTATTAAGAGTTGCAAGGGCTTTTGAAGCACAACACAATTGTACGGGATGACTGGGTAGAACATGGCAGTCCTTTTTTGCCCTTCATCTTCAGCCAGCACATTGGATTGCTCCTTTGCCAGCTAGTGGAGCAGGCATGTTGGGACATTGTATAGACAGGAGTCAAAAGATCTGGTAGAGGAAATCCTGGAGGTACAAGAAGAGGACCTGCGTTCAATTCCAATATGAGCTCACTACTTACTGAGGGTGCCTCAGCAAAAGGCTTACCCTTTTAGGCCTCACTTTTCTCATCTGTCTAGTAAGAGTCTTGGACTAGATAATTGCTGAAGTTCTTCCCAACTTCCCAACATCTTTAGCAGTCTGAGCTCTTGCTCTGTCTTTCCATATGATTTTGGACAAATTGTTGCCTCAGTTTCCTCATCCGTAAAGTACGATTAAAAATATTTGTCCTGATTATCTGTCTAGATCGATGAATGTGTCAAAGAGGATGTTAAATGCAAAAAAAGAGGATGTTAAATGCAAACGTGTCCAAATAGAAAATATACTTATAATAGGAAAATATTTACTACCATTAATTAGAAAAAAAAGTTAATTCATAATAACTATTATTTCAGCAAGTAAAAGAATTGCTACTGATCTTTATAAAGCTCTTAATGGGTTAAATACTTGGACATCTGGTGAAATACTAGCCTCAGCTGTTTAAGTGACATCTTCTTGGGTCAAATTTCTCTCCTCTCTCCAGTCCATCTGCTTACAGCTTGTCATATAAACACTTCTGAGTTACAAAGCAAAGCGTACATAGCAACAAGTGAGGGATAGCATCTTGGAGCTTAACTAGACAATAATATCAGGGCAAAAACAGCACCCAGTCATCTATTCTTCACTCTTGCAACCTCACCCCACACTGCCTACCCACCCCTGTCTCCACTCTTCTCTGCCCTGTGTGTCACAGCCACATTCCAGGCTGGAGTCAACCTGAAGGTAGGAAATCAAAGCCGCCCATGAGTGATGACAGAGGAGAGAGAGATAGGCATAATGGGTTAGAATAATGCCAGGTGGAAAATCTAGGAGACATTTGTCTTTGGTTCAGTAAAAGTCGAATGTGTTGTGTGATTAGTATTCACCAGAATAGAATCATTTTAATGTAGTGTTCTGGGGGTCAGGGTACTTGGCTTACATAGGCAATGTACTGATTTGTTCTGAGACTTCAACAAAAACCACTGAATGTTCAGCGTCAGTTTCTTCATTTATAAAATGAAGTCTTAAGTGGTGGTGGCAATCACTGTTTCATAAGGCTTTGACCAAAAAAGATCTGTAACAGACCTTACTACATAGTGGGTATTAAAATTCTTTAATTGACTCTGAATCTTGTGTGCTGGTAAGAGCACTGGACTTAAAAGCCCTTGTGTGCCAGACTGAAGCCTTTCACCTTTCACCTCTTTGGGCAGTTAGGAAAGGTCTGAAGTTTCAGAGCAGGGGAGTGCAATCATCAGAGTTACAGTGATTAGTCCTGGCTCTCTGTTTCCTCTTATGGAAAATGAGGGGTTTATATAGAAGGTCTCTAAGTGCCCTCCTTGCTCTGATATACTGAGTGTTCATAAATTCCCTTCCCGTGAATGTCTGATTACCTTTAAAGCCAAAATGTTCTGTCATTCCACTTACATTCTGTGCATATAAAGCACACTCCCAAAAGCCACTTCCTCCAGACTTGATGTCATTAACATCAAAATGACTCTAGTAACCATGATAGATTATATTTCATCTATACAGTGCTAATAGTGGTTATTTCTTAATGGCACAATTTCAGATGATAACTTTTCAAAATTATTCTTGACTATAGTTTCTTATTCATCTCTCATGAAGATGCATTCCTCATATAATAAAATAATAAAAAAGAGGGAGTGTTGTCCAAGCCTCGAGGAAAGGAAGGAATGATGTTAGCAAGAGTCAGAGCATAAGATGGAAATTGACTCAGCATTTTTCATGTTTCACAGGAGGAAAAATGTAATTTTGCCTAGTGGTACATTCTTTATCAAGAACGCCATTTTTCTTCTCCAGTTGGGAAAAAAAAATATGTTTGTTCTATAACAACTGCTTAAGGAATCTACATCTTTCTCTGGCTTTGCTTGAGCATCAGATCTCATTCATTCACCTGACCAACAGGCACTAGAGTGCATCCACTGTGGTGTTGTGTAATGCAGGACACACAAATGCCCTCTGCTTGCAAGGGCATGAAGTAAGGGGAATTATCATATACTGCCAGTGGGGGAATAAACTGGCCCACCCAGTTTGATTAATTGTTACATTTAAAGGTGTGCATTGCATATTTCAGGACCCAGAATTTCCACATCTAGATGACACTTATGCAACTAGCAGTCACATTCAAGCATGTTCATAGCTGCCTGGTGTGTAATAGAAAAGAATCAATCAGAATCCATTGAAACATACATGTGAATGAATGACATCTGCATGGATCAATATTAATGTATTTCAAAAATCTAATGATGTTGAATTTAAAAAAAAAGCATGCCACAGAAGACCACATGTAATATGGTTTCATTTATATGAAGGTCGAAGCTAAACAATGCATTGATTAGGGATATATATATATATATATATACATACATACATACATATATACATATATATGTGTATATATCTGTGGTAAAATAAAAGAGAGGCAAAAAGTCTCTCCTGATCTCACTGATGTTATACTTTCCTCTTATGAATGTTCTTTATATTTTTTATTAAACACATCCTACTTTGGTTTTCAATTTCTACTTCACGTGAGCATAGTTTAAGTAAAGATCCTATCTCCTAGAGACTGTAAACATCTCAAGTATAGGACCTGGGTCCCATTATCTCTGCATCAATCATAGTAACCAGCTTGAGAATCAGCTGTGATATAGTCCAAGAATATTGGGACCTTCCCTCAAGAGAAGTGAGTTCAAATCCTGATTTTCCAACTTAACTTATAAAGCTTTATAAGCCCTCTTCTGTGCAATACCAACAACCTCCATCAATCAGGAAATTCAAGGTTTTTGGAGAATGCATTGAGATAATATTTGCTAAGCTGCCTTGTAAAGCAGTATAAATGTATATTTGGGCCCTTGAACATAGTAGATTCTCAACAAATGATTTGGTTACAGTCTTACTTTATCAGGTTTCAGACCTCTACTCAATACTCAGGGGAAAGAGAATGCCCTAAAAAAGGGTAAATGACTTGTCCAAGGGAAGGAAGAAACTGAGTTACCCAAAAAGGACTTATCCAAGAATATTCACTTCCTAAAAGAGGTAGTTGGGAATTTCATCTTTGAACCTTCTGAACTAGAAGGGGCCATTGATTACTTTGCTTCCCAATTCCTTGTGAGAGGGGAGCTGTCAAAGACCACCATACTTTGGGGCCATGTAGCAATGTAAATTATACACTGTGACATATAATCTGTGGCAGCTAGGAAACTGAGGAATAATGCATGCCAGGTTTGATAGCAATGAAATGCTATCATTGAGCTTTGAGCAGCTTTTACCTTGAAAGGAAGCCATTATTTTTCAACACTTTTTTTAAATATAAAATTGGATATTTAGATTCACTGTTTTAGAAAGTGTTGGAAAAATTTGAAAGTTGTCTTCCAACTTTTCTTAAAAAAAATTAAAATGTGTTCCAAAGAGAATAAAATTGGAAAAATGTGGATTCACTTAATTTTGAATCTATGCATATCAAAATTCCTATTTTGATTAGATTTCTTATGTACAAAATGACTCAGGATATATTGTTTTATATAAACATCTGTGAAATAAATATCATAGATCCCATTCGATACAAGATAGACATGAGGCTCAAATAGTAAGTGGCAGAGCCAGTTTCAAAACCTAAGTTTACTGACTCTAGATCCCAGGCTTTTTCTACACTGCCACATTTGTCACCCATTTACTTTCAGCATTTACCTTGGATAGATCACCTCTCCTCTTTGATATTGAGGCATTTTCTTTTTTTCCAAATGTGAAAAGTATGCCCAGAATGTTGCAAATGTGCAATACATTTGTGGAATAAATGAACACCTCTTTTATTTTTTTCAGCACTTTCAAGGACCTACTATATATAAGGCACTTTACTAGACACAATCACAGACTATCATTACCCTCACACAAAAAAATAGTATGATTTTCATCTATTGTGTGCATCTGCTATGAGAAGAAACTGCTTAAATAGTTCAGATTTTAAAGATAGGAGATGAGTTTTAGTTCTTCACCTAGAAGGTAGGTCCTTTAACTTATTCCATTATTCTGAGAAGAGGCTACCAGCTTAGGAAATGCAAATGAGAAATTATAAATAGTTTTCATCTCTTTCCTTTTCTTTTTAATGTGACTGACTCTATACTTAAATTGAAATATTATATTCATCTTTATATCCTAAAAGACATGTCTGGCACATAGTAGGTGCTTTATAATCTATTTGATAAAGCAGTTGATGTCTTGACAATCCTTATAAAATGATCAGAAATGAAACAAACAAAGAGAATTCTATGTTTGTGTGTGTTTGTGCATGTGTGTTTTAGAAAACTTTTTATTTTGGAGTAATTTTGGTTTTAGAGAAAAGTTGCAAAGATAGTAAAGAGAGTTCCCTTTTGCCCCTTACTTTCCCCAAATGTTAATATCTTAAATCACTACATATATTTGCCAAAACTAAGAAACCAACATTAATACATTTCTATCAACTAAACGCCATTAACATTTTCTTCTATTTACTTATAGTTTCATTTCTATACATATATGTCCCTTTGTTACCTGAGATGACATTACTTAGTTTTATCTATTGTTTTCATTGAACAACACTTAATAATATTAAGAAAAAATCCACAGAAAAAGTGGTTGAGTCTAGAGAATTAAGAGACACAAGATTTGGAGACAAGACTTGAATAAAAATTCTCCTTTACAACATATATTCAGGATAGATGTGACTCAAGTCAAAGACACCAATGAGCTCTCTTGTTTTGCACAATCCTTTTGTGCCTCTCTACTGTAGATAATTATATAATCTTCCCAGTTCTTTTTATTTATGTATTTTCCTCTTCCATGAAACCATGAGCTGATTGAGGCTAGTGGCAAATTTCTCTCATCTTTGTACAACTGATTGGACCAAGCAAATAGTAGGCATTCAAGAAATGTAGAGGATGTGTTGAAGTGAAGGTTAACTAGGAGTCAGAAGGCCTAGTTTCTGGTCCAGGAAAGAGCTAGCTGTCATATGCAAGCTGGGAGAAGGGGACTAGACAATCTATAAATTTCCTACTCCTTCTGACATTCTAGACTCCCTTATTCTTAAAAAAAAGGCATTTAATAGATTCCATAAATATTCTTTAAAATATTTATATTTCATGATACTATCAAATAGCCCAATCTTTCAACAGCCTATGATATCTAACTCTAACAGGTGTTTACTTAGACACAGATGGAAACTGTGGTCTTTCCAGACTGCCAATTTCTCAGTAGAGATGTTCTTGCAGGTTTGGATGGATGAGCTGTTTTCTGGTAACTGGCCATCCGAATACCAGAGAGTGAGCTTAGCATAAGATACCCACTGGAGCTCTCTTACCACCAAATTTCTGGCAGGATATATGACCATGTCATTTCCTGACTAGTTTGCCTTTCTATCTGCCCTCTGGACACCAAACTGCTAAAGGGAGCTTGTGATTACATCTCCCTCTAGTGATTAAAGCCTTCAAGTAGTGCAACATCTCCTGTGGCACATGAAAATGAAAATTTGACTAGAAATATGGAGATAAAATATATTATCTCTTTGATAGTTGAAGGGACACTTTGTCACCATTGCTGTACAGAAAGAGAAAAATTCATCATATATTCCACTTTGCATTTAAGAAAACTAAAGCTCAAGTGGCATTTTTTTGGGTATATCTGAAAACCAGTAGTCAGTAGTCTGCCCCATTAATATGATGCATCAGACCAACCATCTCCCCAATTCTTACATCAACATGAATAGGATAATCTCCAGTGAAAATATGAAAAATAATAATCCCTACTATATTCATCCTATGTATAATGGTCCACAAAACTGGTTCTGGTGGAAATTACCATAACTATTTTCTTATAAGGAAAGAAAAATAGCAGAAATATAATTTGTCATCACCATAATCTACATACTTAAGAGAAATTAATAATAATGGTTTTCCAAAAGCAGCTCAAAAATCAATGCTTGGAGAATTAAGATAGGACAGAGAAGATATTCATCTTTTAGACTATCGCTTGCCCAAGAAAGCTAGTATAAATGGAACCATTTGTACTTGCACCATCCCTTTCTTTTTGGCAGTCCAGTGTGGTTCAAGGGAAAATATAAGGCAAACTTTTGTTTTTCTTATATTTGTGACTATTTTATCACAAAGAAAATAAGGAGAAAATTTCTCCTGTATTGGCATAGCACTTGCTCTAGGTTTCATATATAAGGGTCAAGCCAGTGATATCACCTCTTGAATCTAACCTCGGGACAGCTCATCTTTCACATCAAATACCCTAACCCTCTCTATTCAGTACAACTTTAAGTCAAGGGATTAGGGTGCTCTGGACCTTAAAAACTACTTACAGCCACCAAAAAGTGCTTCATTTCATCAGACTTCTTTTTGATTTAAAATTGATGTATCTGAGATAAAAGCAAGGAACTAAGTTCTGGGGAAGAAGGGATTTTCACTTATTGAGAAGTACCTCTGCTTTCTGATTTCCGTTTATCAGTTCATTTTATAGAGCTCTTAGTACAGCTGGATCTGTCATTTTGGACCAACATTGTCAATTTTTTTTCATCCCTGACCTTGCAGATGGACAGGTGAAGAATTCAAGTTTGTGGTTTCTAGATTGTTGCAAAATATTGGAGTTCCCCTTCCATTACAGATTAATCTGTCAAACTCCTTCATTTTACAGCCGAGAAAACTAAGCCCAGTGCAGGTAGGCGAATTCCCCAAATCACACAGAAATGGCAAGACTAGAAGTCAGATCTCAAGATTCTAAAGAAAGTATCCTTTACAACAGTTCATATTGTCTTTTTTTAATATTTTTTTTTCAAAATAGGCAAGCGATCACACATGCAAATAAATGTAGATTTATTTTTTCTCCATTTAAGATGATCCTCTTAGAAGGATACAACTATTTCAATAATGTGGCTATTTTACAAAATTATTTAGAATTCCACTTTGAGCATTAAAATTAGTTTATGGCACATCATTAGTGATTTCCTTAGCTGCTAGACTATAGTTCCTTAAGTGCTTAATCTGTGTTTAATTTCACCTGTATCTCCAGCATTTAACATAGTCTGGGACACATAGTAGGTCATCATAAACACTTTTTAATAAAATTTGACAATATTTATCTTCTGATACAAGATGTAGTTATTTGGAGATAGTGAATATCGTTAGGAAAAGAACACGTTTATAAAAATAATGGTCAAATTGGGTAATTTGCTTGATAAGACTCAGAGTCCTGTCTGTCCTCACTGGCTCAGAGTAATTGAAACACAAAGACCATGTTTTATTCATCCTGAAATCCCACAGCACCTCTTCTAATTCTCACACAGCAAGAGAGCTCTCACAGATATTTAATAAAGGTTTGATGAATTTAGATTCAATAATGGAGCAGTAGGTAATAATTTGGATGAAGGTAGAGACTTCACTTGTTTATAGGTTGCTGAAACAAGAATGCAATGGTACTATTTATTGGTTGGAAAATAAAATTAATTTGGGCTATTGCCAGAGTTTTGACCCTCAACTTAGCCACTTTGAATTGTGATCTGTAGTGAAAATGCATTATGTGGTTAATAGATTGTACCAGGAGCCTGTTATCCAAATAACTTCAGATGCCAATATCCTGATCTCAGTGTCGCTGAAGAGAAAGGGTTTTCCCCTCAGCAAATATCTCAGCTTGCTCCTTTCAGGATGCAATGTATTACTCATGTAATCTAGCCCTCAACATTGGGACACACCTATTAAATAAGAGATATATATGATTACAGTGGGCTTTCTGATACTTGCTGGTGCTGGTTTTACTTTATATTTGGAATTACATATATTTAAGTCATCTGGGATATCAAGCTGTTAACAAATACCATCTGGGACAATGCATTATGAGAGAGTTTCTGAGAAAACCACAGGACAAAAATTGTTTCATAAATGTGCTTGGCAAAAGCAGTGAGAACTGGCTACCTAGGTGATGTCTCTTTTTAAATCCATGGTTGATTAATGAGACTTATGACCTTATTTCCATCTGGTCCCATATTCTTTTGGGAAGAGGAGTTAATGAACCCTGCCTTTTTGCTACACATTATTCCGGGTGGGGTTGGAGGTGAGTTAGTACTATAAAAGTATAAAAAACAACTTCAACTTTGGGGGTTTCTACCAGGGTGACCAGTCAACAGTGCCATGGGAGTTTTGTCACTGTCCAAAATAATTTTTCTTGATCAGAGAATATGCTTAAAATATTCTGTTTTATTCTATAAGGGGATGTTCTAGTATGTTCTAGTTTAAAATGCAGAACCTATTTTTTTTACAAGGTGTGCTTTATCATTAAGCTGGTGCATTGAGAAGGTCAAGATCCACATACAAATATAGACATTAGGTGGAGGACAAGAGGGACTTTATCTCCCATACTGGTTCTATCCTTCTAGTTTTCCTGGCATAACTCTCCACATAGAGTGCTTATAAATATCCAGAGACATTGAAATGAGTGTTGTTGCCTCATGGGGCAAGTCAGATGGGGAGTGAGCAAAGTGCCAGGCAGGATGAATGCCACATCTGTTGGACAGTCAGAGGGACAATTTGCTTACTGTCATGATGCCAACAAGAAAGGCAGGTAATAAAACCCTTTGACCTTGGCTATGTACATTTCTCACTACACTCAAGATTGAGTGAGTAACTATGGCCCTGATTCCACTCCCAAATGACTTCTAAGCCCCAGCTAGCAACATCCTTTTCTTGGGTGTGCTCAAGTGAGGGCTGAGGTTCTTCAGATGCTGACTCTCCTCCCCTCTGTGGCACTCAAGGTCAATGCACTTTTCCCAGGACCCAGCAACCTCCTCAGCACATCATTGGTCTTTTTCTCCACAGCCCAAGGGATCCTTTTAAGTCTCCAGAATGGGGAGCTTTTCTCTTTTCCTTCCTTCCTGTATTTGCCCAAATCTGTCAATTAAGTACATGAATCCTATCCAGCCACCTGAAATTGAAGACTTCAAAACTCAAAAATCAAGGACTGCCTCTATTTCTATTTGTCTGCTATCATCTTTTCTTTGAGCAATACAAAGAATGTCTACCTGGCTGAGTAGAGAAGGAGTCAAAGAGAAAACATCAGGAGTAAAAATCATATCATTAATGCCTCAAAAATGTTATATCATCAAATACCGTATCATTAAATTATACCTCAAAAATATTATATATAAAAATGCACTGAAGAGAGAAAAAAGGAATACAGACTCAAAGCTGTGTGTTTATTAGTAGCTTGTAGTTTTAAGACTATAATGACTAATAGAGATCACCTGGTTTAATTCTTCCATTTATAGTGGGGATAACCAAGATCCAAAGGAAGTATCTTGCTCAATTTCACAGTGTAAAATATTGCAGAAAATTGGATTCTAGACCTATAGGCTTATCAATTTAATTTAGAGAATATAGTACAGACTTTAGTACTAGTCAAACCCATGTTTGAATTTGAAATATTTGAAATCCCTATTTGAAAGGGATTTTTAAAGTTAATTTGAAGTTAATAAGTTCTGCCATTGACTAGCTGGGGGACCTCAGATAACTGCTAAAGGTCTCTAAGGGTGATCTCTATATGTAATATTACACAAATTATAAACTTTTTATAATGAAACTATATGTGAAATACCTGAATAATACTTAACACATAGTAGATATTCACCAATTAGTAGCAAAGATTCTTGATATGATGCTGGTAACTTTATATTATATGTTTTCTTGTAATTGTCAAATGAATTTGTAGAAGAAAGATAATAGATGTTTAAATAAACAACAATATGCTATTTTGAAAGCTAGAATGTCCCTAGAGAGGCAAGCCTAAACCAAAATACTTCTGAACCTCTATTATTCACTTCTTTCAAAAAATATGTCTTAAGTTAGTAGCATTGAAAAGTTTACAAATACGATTATCATTTTTAGATAGGACAGTTCAGCTGCTCAGAATATTTGCCAGTTGCAAATGGGTAGGATATGAAAGATGGATAAAATATCCAACATCTTTTTTTCTCCTAATCAAACTAAACCCTAGAAAGGAGAAATGCCTTTCCCAAAGTGAAGGAGCTAGTACCTGAAGAGCAAGACTTAAAATCCCAACATCCAGATCTCTAAATTGGATCGCTTTGCCCTCTCTGTCTCATTTGTAACCTAAGATTTGGGAGATAAAAACTCCAAACCTACAAGTTATCCAGGCTTTTCCTCTGCCTTCATATTATATCTTATACCAACCAATGGATGAACTCTAAAAAATTACCTTATACCTTACTCATGTATAAGACTCTTATAAATCTTAGTGTATAACTCTTTAGTCCCACTTCACACTGACTAAACATAGACTGCATGAGACAGATCTGATTGCCCCAAACTTCCTGTCAATGGATCCCTTATTTCAATAAAATATAAGCTTTTCTTACTTTCAGTGTATTTGTTGCCTTCTAAAACTATCTGATTGTTGACACTTTATTTTAAAATTTTTAAAGATATCGTTTGCTTAAATGAATTCTCATAATTCTAAGTTGTTGGATTTTGCTCATTTCTGTTTGTCTAGCTCATCAATTAAAGAGAAAACTGGTTGTTTTACCACAGAGAATATCAACCCATTCCTAAAATAAAGAAGGACTAATGTTCTGATTGCTTCCTTTACTTAAACAAGTGGAAAAGATAAATGCAAACAAACCCAAGGATGATTCAGGGATAACAACAGAATTTTACTTAATTAATCCCAATCACAAAGACACAGAAATACTAGTTAAACATGTAGGACAACATAAAGGCCAATGAGAACTGCCTTTATCATAAATAGAGCTGAAATGTACTTTTCAAACAAGTCATGTTCACTTTAACAATAACTAATGTAAGTTGATACTAGAGAATATTTTATAAAGATTTTTATTCATTGAAACCTCACCCATTAATAATCTGTGTAAACAGACTTGAAGAAAAAACACAAAATGCACACCATCAGTATCCTGGTAAAAATATAGTAAAAGAACAAGTGAAGATGCCAACAGTGAAATTCACAAACAGGTCTGAACACTGTAATCTCAGTTCTTGAGATTTAAGACCTGAGTCCCATAGTTAGGAAAAGAGCATTTTTCATAAGCAAGAATGTACTTCATCAACATGAAGGGCAAACATTATTGTAACAAGTGTTTTTGATATCATAGCATATTAGAGAATTTGCAGGGCAGGGAGGAGTTTGTGTGACTGATTATTTTCCTGTTTGCCTCTCTTAACTTTCATAATACATTTTTGCTCTGTGAATTTGGTCTTATTAGTTAACATTTTTGAGTCTCCCCAGCCTAAAAAATGAAACCGTATATATATTTATCACCTCTCATTTAAGTAAATTTTGAAGAAAGATCCAACAGAATTTCTTAATGGATAGGATGTAGAAGTGAGAGAGGGATCAGCAATAACTTCAATACATTTAGCCTGAGGGTCTGGGAGGATGGAGTGCTATTAGTTGAGTTGGGGAAGACCATGGAGGAAGCAGGTCTGGGATTCTCCTCCAACAGATAGAACCTCAGCTGCCTGAGCACATTTAAGAGCAAAATCTAGGAATTGGAAGGAGTTCAAGTTCTGTCCAACCCACTATTTAGTTCAGGCCTAGTGGGCATGGACTATGGTTTGGTGGATTCATAGGCAGCATATCTCTACATATGGCCATTAGAGATATTTCAACATGGAAAGAACCTATTGTTAATTATTTACCTCTCAGTAAGACTACCTGCAGAAAGTTGGGTCATAGTTGTGTTTCTTGATTATTTTATTACTGTATACACATTATGTTTGTGGAGAAATATCTAAGATATGTGTTAGAAGTTATACCCAAAATACTACATTTTAAAAATGTAATAGACTTTTAGACATAATCAGGAAATAAAATTCCAACTGGGATGGAGGACACAGTGATTGAAGGACGAGGGGATAAAGTTTTTACATTATAGTTTTCTATTCATAACTGTAAGCATGCACAGCTCCTTCTCTCTGGCTGACAAATTTCTTCCCTTTGGAACTGTAGGAGTACTAAATTATTCATCATTCCTATTGGGAAGTCACTATCTATTTACAATGTATAAGTGAAGAAATAGAAATTTCAGTCTATTATTTAGAATTATAGAGGTATCTAGCAGACCAATATGAATTTAAGATCTATAGCACTACAAGCGGATGTTGGGAGAATGTGTAATTTTCATAGAAGGGAGTCATTAGGTACTGTATCAGTTGGAATCTGAGCAGAAAACAGATGGTACACTGTTGTTGAGGAGAGTTTAATGAAAAACAATTTACAGAGCTGTGGACAATGTTTAGATAAAACAATAAGGATTGATGAAGTACACAGATTCTACCAAGGGGAAGAAGCAATTAATTACCAAGATCTTCCAAGATCTAGAGCTATAGGAGAGGACCACTGACAGGAGCTGTGGCTGAAAGGAGCGGTGGCCATAGGTGGGAGCCACTGCCCACATATAACCAACAGAGAGGTAGCCAGGGAGATGAATACCTTCCCCCTGATCTTGGAATGATGCTTCCCATGGCCAAATTAGGAAGCCAGAAGGCATGGGAGCCCACATAGTGAAATCTAGAGGTCAGCCTCCTCAGTAACAGTGCAGGTTGGAGAACGGATTTGGAGGCGCACACAGAATATCCAGCACTGGTGCTTTCTAAAATAGGAAGCTTAAACATATTAAAATTGACCAGGAAAACACATACATATCTAAAAGAAACACACAGTTATTTTTTAAAATTTTAACTTGTAAATATATATACTAATGTCTCTTGTGGTGAAGAAGAATGTATCAGCAAAATACTGAATTTTACTTGTTTTGGATTTAACTTCCATTATATTCAAATAATATTATATTTTAAAACTTTCATAAAAATTGTTATAATGTCATTTTAAATGTTTTGGATTTAATTTCCATTACATTCAAATAATATTATATTTTAAAACTTTCATAAAAATTGTTATAATGTCATTTTAAATGAATTTTATCATTCTGTCCACATACATAACTATTTGTTGTAATCACATCTTGTACATATATATGGAGAGAGAGAGAGAGATGACTGAAATTATGTGTAAATAATATGGAAACAATAGCTATTTCTTGGTTGTAAGGATTTATTTTTTTAAAATTTTCTTTGATCTTTTCTGTACTGCTTTATTTTTAATAATTAACATGTTGAATAAAGACTAAAAACTAAAAATATATATTTCTATGTGGAGGGAAAATATACCTGCTAATTTGAGGGAGCCTTCTCCAAATTTTATCTTCTTTATGAGGCCTTAACAGACCATCATAGTATTGATTACTTTTCCCCCTTCCCTGCCATTCCCATTAAAAAGAGAAATTAGCAGAGTCAAATAAGAAATGAATAAATCTTGTCTGCGCATTTAGTCTGTGATCCAGAGAAGGAAGGTTGTTAATGGTGGTAGGAGGTAAGACCAATCACTCGGAAGAGGTCATTGGTAGATTCTGTGAGATAAGCAGGAGAAGGAGCTTATGCAGGAGAGAACTTGAGTTAAGGAGAATGTGCCAGAAAATAACCAAGACAACAGAGAGACAAAAGCATAGGGAATTATCACTACGAAAATCCAATAAGTTCTAGCAGATGGCAGTCTTCTCCTTTTGGGGTAATTTCTATGGGCCCCGAACATGCTTTACAGCCTTGCCCTGCATTGTTTTAAAGTTCCTGCTTATCTCCTGACACATGTGGATCTTCCAGAGCATTTGATTTGTACTTCCATTGCATGCCTCAGCATATTCTACTTTGTTTTAAAGTTTACACTTTACATGACTCATCAAACTTTCAATTTCTTCATTGTTATGATATCCATCTCTTCATTTTATTAAGATGTCCATTTTCCCCAAATTGATCTCTAGATTCAATGTAATTACAGTTAAAATCCAAGCAGAATCTTTGAAGAAACTGACAAGATTCTAAAATTGATACAGGAGTATAAAAGATCTGGTATGTTACAAAGTTACGGTCTGAAGGCCATGAAAATGTCCAAATGAAGGCATTGACACAAGTATACATTCACCTAAGGAAGGCCAGTGGCATCCAAAAAACCCCTGTTAGCTGGGAAGGCATGTGGCTGGTGTCTGCCGATCCAGGTTGTGTTCCAGCTCCACTTTCAGCTCCTGTGCTTTCTTCAAAGTGTCTCTCTTGGCTGCAGCTGCTTTGAGGTCTTCCTGCTTGTGAGCTCCAGTAAGCTAATCAAGATCCATGCTGAATGGGCGTGGAAATAATCTAATCAAAGGTGTTGCCCACAGTTGGGTGGGTCACATCTCCATAGAAAGAGCCTAATCCAAATATTTCAACCTAATCAATACTAAACATTCAATCAAGAGGTCACACCCTAATCAAAAGATTAATAACTCTGCCCCCACAAGATTGCGTTAAAGAACATGGTGTTTTCTGGGGGACATGATATATACAAACTGGCACAGTATTCTTTAGTGTTTGTATATCCTATAACCTGAAAATTATCTTTGTCACAATGACAGAGTAACCCAATATAAGGAAGGCCAAGAAGAGGAATTCAAGACATTTGTAGGCACTTGATATGAATCTTATCTCTTAGTCCTCACAATAACCCTGTGAAGTAGATATAAGTATGGAACCTACTTTATAGGTGGGGATAGTGAGTTAAGTAACTTGTGTGAAGCCATAAATCTATAGCTGTCAGAACCAGAATACAAAGTAAGGGATTCCAGATTGCAGACACAATCCATAAATGACAACGAAATACATAAAAATGGGATTTAAATTCCATATCCAATATGAAGAGGCTGAAACATGTTTACCTTACCCTAATTATCAATATCTCTAAATAAGAGCTAATGTTTCAATATAGAGCAGTGTGCTGGTTTGGATATATTATATCCCCCAGAAAAAAAGCCATATTCTTTAGTGCAATCTTGTGGGGGCAGAGTTATTAATCTTTTGATTAGGGTGTGACCTCTTGATTGAATGTTTCCATGGAGATTTGACCCACCCATTCAGGGTAGGTCTTGATTGTTTTACTGGAGTCCTTTAAAAGTTTCTCACACAGAGAGCAGAAAGATGAACATGCCCCAGGATATGCTAGGCCAGGAGACCCAGATGCTTGCTGATGCTTGAAGACACTTGGAGATGCAGACAGAAAGATGTTTGGAGATGCTAAGCTAAAAGATGAAGCCCAGAGACATTTTGGAGAAAGCCATTTTGAAATGCAACCCAGGAGCAAAGGAACACAGATGCCAGCCGCATGCCTTCCCAGCAGACAGAGGTGTTCCAGATGCCATTGCTGTTCTACAGTGAAGGTGTCATCTTGTTAATTCCTTAGTTTGGACACTTCTATGGCCTTAGGACTGTAAATTTGTAACCAAATAAACCTCCTTTATAAGAGCCAATCCATTTCTGGTAAGTTGCATAATAGCAGCATTAGCAAACTGGAACAGATTTTGGTACCAGGAGTGGGGTACTGCTGAGTTTGCAAATACCAACCATGTTGGAATGGCTCTTTAAATGGATAAGGGGAAGATTCTGGAAGAATTGTGAGGACCTTGATAGAAAAAGCCTAGACTGCTTTGAAGAGACTATTGGTAGAAATATAGACTCTAAAGATAGCTCTGATGAGGACTTAAATAGAAATGATGACTGTGTCATTGAAGAAGGGCGATCCTTATTTTAAAGTGGCAGAGAATTTAGCAAAACTGAGTCTTGGTGTCAGATAGAAGGCAGAATTTGAAACTGATGAGCAGGGATACTTAGCTGAAGAGATCTCCAAGCTAAAAGTTGAAAATGCATCCTGGCTTCTCCTATAGCTTATAGTCAAATGTGAGAAGAACGAGACAAGCTTAGAATTGGACTCTTGGGTTCAAAGAAACCAGAAACTGATAGTTTGGAAAATTCTGAACTTCCAGAAAGTGAAACACAAAAGGCTAAAGCCCTACATGAGGATTTAATGAAACCTGGAACCAGCCAGCCATTTCAGTACATGCCAGGATTGGAGATGGAATTATCCAGAAAGGATGTGTAAAAAGTCCTATTGTCTGACAGTTTTGACCCTCCTATGGCTTCATGCCAAGCCAACAAATTTTTCACAAGATCTGTGTAAATGGAACCACTACCAGTGGACTGGAGGGGATGGAGAAGGAAAAAATTGAAGGAAAAATTTCTTCAAAGACAGACGCATGGAAATTGAGTTCTGGAGTCAAGAAATCTTGGGCAAGGATAGCAGAGCAATCCATGCACTCCGAAAGGGTGAGTTTGCCCCGGAGGCAGACGTGGGCCTTCTGCCTTGATACTCAGGAAGAGTGCTGCTGTTCCAGGCCTCGAAGAGGGTGGAGCACTTTCTCCAGGGATTGGAGAAAGCCTAGCCACCACCCCACTGTTTGAAGAGGGGAGAACCTGTGCCTCAGAGAAGCAGATTCCAGGTGGCACCCCAATGCTTGAGGAAAGTGGTGCTGAGAAGAGGGTGGTCTCCCCAATGTGTGGATGTGTTGGAGCACTCAACCTAGCATTTGGAGAGCAAACAACTGCTGCTAAGGCCCTTGGAAAGTGTTGGACTCCTGCTCTCTCAAGCCTCAAGGTTAAAACATCAGACGATAAATGGTTCTCAGACTTTGAAATCTAATGAAGTATGCCCTGCTGTTTTTCAGAATTGTTTGGGTCCCATGAACCCTGTTTTCCTTTCAGTTTCTCCCTATAGCAATGGGAACGTTTATCCTATGGCTGTCCCTCCTTTGTATATTGGAAGCAGATAACTTGCTCAGAGTTTGACAGGTCCACAGCCAGAGGATAATTTTGCCTTAAGACAGACCACGCCTGTAACTGATTTTGATAAGATCTCGTACTCACCTATTGTTACTGAAATGATTTAAGTTTTGTGATATTGTGATGGGATGAATGTATTTTGTATTTGGAAAAAATATGTCTTTTGAGGGTCCAGGGGGTTGGAATGTGCCAGTTTGGATATATTATGTCCCCCGGAAAAAGCCATATTCTTTAATGCAATCTTGTTGGGGCAGAGTTATTAATCTTTTGATTAGGGTGTGACCTCTTGATTGAATGTTTCCATGGAGATTTGACCCACCCAGTCAGGGTAGGTCTTGATTAGTTTGCTGGAGTCCTTTAAAAGGATCTCACACAGAGAGCTTAAATATGAACATGCCCTGAGATATGCTAAGCCAGGAGACCCAGATGTTTGCTGATGCTTGGAGGCGCTTAAAGATGCAGACAGAAGGACATTTGGAGATGTTAAGCTAAGAGATGAAGTCCAGAGACCTTTTGGAGAAAGCCATTTTGAAATGCAACCCGGGAGCAAATGAAAACAGATGCCAGCCACAAGCCTTCCCAGCAGACAGAGGTGTTCCAGGTGCCATTGACTGCTCTTCAGTGAAGGTATCATCTTGCTGATGCCTTAGTTTGGACACTTTTATGGCCTTAGGAAATAAGGCCATAAACCCCCTTTTATAAAAGTCAATCCATTTCTGGTATTTTGCATAACGGCAGTATTAGGAAACCAGAACAAGTGATTCCTTGTTTTTCATAGTATAGCTAAACTATTTCTTTCTAAAATCTTCCAAAATGATGAACAAACAACATTTTGATATGAAGACTGAATGGTAATTTTAAAGTAGGAATAATATAAAGAAATGCTGGGGAATCCTACTTAACATTATATACAAAAGTTAACTCTAAATGGATCAATAGACTAAATATAAGAGCCAAAACCAAAGCATTCTTAGAAGAAACTATAAAGAAAAATATTCAGGACTTCGCCTGTGGCAATGGATTCTTAGATTGGCACAAAAGCCTGAGCAAAACAGAAAAACTAGATAAACTGGACTTCAACAAAATAAAAAAAAAAAATGTGTATCAAAGGACATTATCAAGAAAGTGAAAAGTGAATGGGAGAAAATATTGGAAATCATATACATGAAGTTAAAAAATGGACAAGGACTTGAATAGATGTTTCTCCAAAGGAGATATACAAATGGCCAATAAACACATTAAAAGATGCTCAACATCATTAATCAGTATAGAAATGCAAATAAAAACCAAAAGAGATACTACTTTATACCCACTAATGTAGCTATTATTAAAAAAAAAAAAAAAAAAAAAAAGGAAAATAACCAGTGTTGGAGAGAATGTAGAGAAATTGGTACTGGTGAGAATATAAAATGGTGCAGCCATTATGGAAAACAGTTTGGTGGTCCCTTGAAAAATTAAGTATAGATTTAACATATGACCTGCAAATTCCATTCCTAGGCCCTAGGAATAAACCCAAAAGAATTGAAAGCCGGGACTCAAACAGATACCTGTACACTGCTGGGAAAGTCACAGACAGGGACACACTCAGCAGCCACCTCCCAGCCCTTGCAACCTTCCTCCTTGTATTTGTGCATATATGTTTCAATATGTTTCTATCCACATTCCTGGGAGAGAACAGGCCTGCCCATATCTTGAAGAGGAGCCAGGAACAAGCAGCCCCAGCTGCTTATCAAGGCAAAACTCTCCCTGGCAGCACCCCCTCCCCCTGGGGTTATGTAAATACTTGATACTCAAACAGCACAGGGTCTCTTTTCTCTGACTGCTAAGTGGGGCCTGCAGAGCTGCCACCCACCCACCCTGATCTGAGCAGGTGGCTTCCCATGGAGATGGGCCACTATGGGATCTCTTCCCCTTCTCTTATGGACACTTTGGGCTCTGTAACTAATAAAGTGGTCATTTGCTGAAAGCATCTGTTGTGCCTGAAACCATATAGCACTATATAGCAATTTGCTCCACATACATCAATGTTCATAGCAACCTTAGTCACAACAGCCAAAAGGTAGAAGCCGCCCAATTGTTCATCAACAGATGAATGAATAAATAAAGTGATATATCATGCAATGCAATGTTTTTTAGTCATAATAATGGATGAAGTTTGGATACATGCTACAACATGAATGAACCTTGAAAGCATTACGTTGAGTAAAGTAAGGCAGATACAAAACGAAACATACTGTAAGATTTCACTTCTATGAAATATTTAGAATAAGAAAATTCAAAGATACAAAAATAAATTAAAGTTGCCAGGGACTTGGGAGAGGTAGAATGGAGAATTATTGCTTCTTAGATATAGGGATTCTGTTTTGGGTGATGAAAAAGCCTTTTTAATAGATGGTGGCTATGGTAGCACAATACTGTAAATCTAATCAATGCTATTGAATTGTACATTTAAAAATTATCAAAAGAGCAAAAAATAAATTTTAAATGATGCTAGGGCTAGGCTAAATCCCAAATGATTATTCCCAGCAAATATGGTCAATATGATAGACATGGGCAATCTCAGACTTCCATTCATTCCAGCAATGTGAGACTCTGAATTAAAAATTTTTAAAGAACCAAATTTTATTACTATACGGGGATTAACCCAGAAAATGAGAAATCAATAAGCAGTTTTTCCTGGATCATTTTATTAAGAAAGAAAAGAATAGTATAACTTTTCTGCTGGCACAAATTATTCATAATTATTCATTAAATACTAATAGTATATTAGTCATCCTATGGGGATAGAAAGTTCTAAAAGCACAGCTCTTATGTTGAGGAATTCACAGTTTAGTGAGTGAACAGTTGTATATGCCGATAATTGAAATTACAGTGAAACCAAAATTAAGAGAAGATTGTGCAAATTGCCAAGGGATAATTGGATTGTCAAGGCCTGAGGAAGGAGGAAGTCAGAGATGGATGCAAAGAGAAGAAAGTTGTTAAGGAAGGGTGCTAACTCAGTCATGGTACAAAGAGAAGGGAAGCATTCTGGATAAGGGACCGCTGTAATCAGAGACAAGATAGCTTAGAAGAGCATAGCACGTTCAGAGACCTGCAAGTAATTCTATAGAGCTAAAGAAAAGTATGGTAGATGGGTAGGTGATAAGGCTGAAAACATGGTTAGGAGGTACAAGATTTTGGATTTTACCCTGAAATTATGGAATGATGGAAAGTTTTACATGTTAGGGTAATATTATCAGATTTGTAGTGCATCGGTAATCTGGCCTAGGCTGGAGTAAGGATGGTAACTAAGAGGCTTTGCAATAGTTCACAGTAAAGATAATGTGGGCCCAATCTAAGGTTATAGAAGTAGGATTGAAAAGTGAAGTGAATTTGAGGAAACAGAATCAATGGAAATTAGGAAATGGTTGAATGTGCTGGGGCTGATGAAAACGAGAAAGTCAAGGTTGATTCAGGGACTTTTGGCCCAGGCGATGGGATCTAAATAAGCATTGCTAAAAGATGACTTTGATTTGATCACACCTCAAATTGTAGACTTCTAAAACTTAATTGAAAGAGGCCAAAGCCTAAGTTAAGAGCATAAAATTCCTAGTTTCTTCATGGGAATTTGGTCCACAGTTTTGTGAATTAAACTTTGACAACTTAAGAGCAACCATGAATTTTGCAACTTTGGCATTCATAAATGACAGAATGACTACTACCAACCGTGTGGGGGTAATCTTAGTTTTAACCAGAGCCTTCCCTTGTCTTAAAGATACAACATTTAATTCCTTTCTAAACATTGTAAATGATTCACTTTGTCTGACTAATGACCTGACATTAGGTAAAAGAGAAAAAGAGGGGAAATTGCCACAGAACAGATGAAGGTGAGGTCAAGCAAATATGTGTAATGTGAACACCTGCTATTCCATGCATAATGAGTTATTTTAAAAGTTTCGAGTTGAATGAGCACAAAAGCCCCTGCCAAACAGAAATATCTCCACCCAGAATGATCTCTCCTCTTACTGCACTCTGGGATCTTGCTTTGTGCTGCTGAAAATGAGAAAAGCACAAATATGACTAGACTCTATGGGCATTATTTGTATATTACCAGGATGCTATTAGCAAAGTGACTTTCCTTACTTGTCCTCCTTCCATCTCCACCTTTGTTCATACCATGTACTATCTGCCATTTAACCCACAATCTCAAGCAAGCTCCAGACATTCAGCATTATACACCATGTTTGACCACAGATCATTTTTTTTCAGGAAGAGTCCTATAGCTAGGCCACTCTTTACCTCGGAAGAAGCTCAGCTCAGATTGTTGGTTTGGTGGGAAGGCCCAGGACTAAAGATCTAGCTATCTGACTCTTATCACTTCTCACCTCATCTCACATTTCCATTCCTTAAAGTGGAAACAGTCATTACTCAGCTAACCACAACATGGTGAAAACCAAATGGAATCATGAAAAATGTTCTTTGCATTTGCTATACAAATGCAAGGGATTATAATTGTCATCTAACCCTCTCAGCCAGTTTGTACATTTTGTCTGAGTTGTATGAACAGCAACCTTCAGTTTGCTCTTTTATATTATGAGGATAAAAAGTCTTAACAGCATGGTATAAGAACAAAATGAGTATATATGTAGAACATTTTGCACAAGGCTTGGAAGCATCAAATACTGAGTACAGCTTGGTAGAAATATTATTATTACTGTTTTCATTATTTATATATTCCAAAACAATTGGTGTTTGAGCCTAGCCTACCTACAGAGTACAAATGCACTGGTCACTGAAGACTCGGCAGATGGACTATACAGACAGAATGGTGCAATCACTCACTGTGGATGGGATGACATGGTAGTGTTTTGTCAATTTAAGTGGTAGATACAGCTCAGACCATGGCCCTTACTTGGTATTAGTAAAGTATTACCTGCTAATAAATAAGGCTTGATGAAACTAAGTCTAAGCTCTCTTAGAATTCTGGCCTCCATGAAGTGAAGTCCAAGATAATATCTTGTGTACATTTTGAACCATTGCTGGCATTGGGCTGGCAATGTCCCTGCTGGCCCTCCTGCTGGGTACTTGGTTGCTACAGGCAGGTAATTATCATGACTCCTTCAGGAATGGGAATTTCTCAGCCTGTCTTTGATTTCACTTCCTGCGTCTTGAGAATTGGACAGGACCTTAGAAATTATTTGGTGCAACCCACTTATCACACAGATGATGAGACTAAGCCCAGGGAGAAATGACTTGCCAAAAGCTGCACAGCTTATTGGTGGCAAAAACCATGCCGGATCACGAGTTCCCAGCCTAAGGCTTGCTTCTTCCTCTATTCTGCACTTGATAAATTTAGTCTCTGTTGGCGAAGACCACCTTGTAGTTGGCTTTCTGAGGCTGAACACCTGGGTGGTTTCTTATCTGAGTCTTGGTCGGCACCGAGGCATGTGGATGGGCAGGGATGACTGACTCAGACTTCAGAACACTTTGTGCCTAAGGGGCCAAGGCACAGTCTGAAAGAAGGGTGTGGGCTCTGGGCACTTCCCCACATCTCCCAAGTTTTGTCAGCATGACTGGGTGGGTAAGGGGGAAGGAGCACTGTCTCATCCTGCAAGGCTCCTGCTAATAAGTTCTGTGGCATGGAGCGGCTTTGATTACTCACCCAATTCAGGATATGCTTGGCCCAGATAAACAGAGCAGTGAACCAGAGGGCCATCAGTCAGCATAGAAAGAATGGGAAAAGGTCTTTGCTTTTGCAGTGAAGGAGTTTTATAGTTGTTCATGCATTTGTTCGTTTATGCAAGAGACATCTATGACATTCTAGGTGGTATGCAAATGTTCAGTTATACAAAGGCAAATAACGACCTCTGTTCTAAAAAATTGACAGTAATGTGAGAGATGGAAAGTAAAGTGCCAAATGTCATACAGTGTGATATATGCTGTAACAGTGGTGAATGCAAGGTGTTGTGGAAGCTCCAGACCAAACTGTGTATGAGTGTGTTTGTAAGTGTATGTGTATATATTCAGGAATGTTTTCCTGGAAATAATGTTTCAACTGAATCTTTAAGGATGCAGAGAGAATATAATATTAGAGGTATGAGAAAGCATGGCTCTTCCAGCTAATAAGTAATTCAATATGTCTGAAGCACAGAATCAGAGATAAAAAATTATTAGAAGACGCTTGGCGTGCCACTATTAACCCTATGTAGAAATGTTACACCCCACTTTGCTTTGAGCAAACTGAGGCTCAAGGAGATTAAGCCATTTTCTCAGGACTGAGAAGATTCCAATCACCAAACCATGATTAGACCAGATTTTCATCTTTCAGGTGCCTTCTATCCCAGACTCTGAAGGGCATATTTGATGAAAATTATCCCTAAGCCTTCCTCAATTTAGAAACAGAGAAGTAGTTTGGAATTTTCTTATGGAAACCATGGAATGTATGCTGGTTAAGGACCCAAGTTTATCCCACAAAACATAATCCATAATACACCTATAGTACCATACCAAAATGGAGTGCTCGAGGCCAAATGTAGCCACGTATGTGTGGGACAACGTGCTTCAATCTGGAATGCTTGGAAAATCTCACCCTTACTCTCCTGAAGGGGAAGATGCGAACTTTGAGATACTAGTAGACAGGGCCTCGGAGAACTGGGTGTGAGAATACAGAAGGAAGAATATGGCCACAGGGCACTGGGGACTCAGGAACTGTGAGGTGCACAGCACTTTTTCCAGAACAAATTCCCCAGGGACATTTCTCTGCCCTGCAGTTAACAGTCATCCTATCCCTTATTTTCTCCAGAAAACCCTTCCACAATGCCTCCTGAGGTGTATGAACTGATTTTTCTCCTCTCTGATATACCATAGATCTTTCCCTTCCCTCCTGAAATGGGCAATCCAAAATTTGGAAGTTTGATAGAGGGTTTTTGTTGCTACAAACTACGAAAAATCAGGGAATAAAAACACCTCTGATGTCCCTCACATTTTTGCTTTTCTAGTAGTCAGAAGTCTGAAATGACATCCACCTTGTATTAGTCAGGATTCTCCAGAGAAATAGAACCAGCAGATATATTTATTATAGGAACTGGTTCATGCAACCATGGGTACTGGAAAGTTCAAATCCTGTAGGGCAGGTCACAAGTTGGGAACCCTGATGAAGGTTTCCATGAATCCCCCTGGAGAAGCTGGCTGGCTGAGGGAGAGATAGAGGTTCTTCTTTCTGACTGTTGAAATCATCATTTCTCCCTTAAAGCCTTCAAATGATTGTATGAAACTTCTCACATTGCTGAAGGCAATGTTCTTTGTTGATTGTAGATGGAATCAGCCATAGGTACAATCAACTAATTAATGATTCAAATCTACAAAAAATACCCTCACAGTAACAATCAGCATGCTTGCTTGACCAAACAACTGGACACCATAACCTAGCCAAGTTGACACATGACCTTAACCACCACATTTCTTTTTATAAGGAGGCCACGAATTCTTTGGCTAAGGATCTTGGTCCAGTCTAAATTTAGTGCCCAGTGCAAAGATGTTCCATAGGGTTTGTCTCAGCTTTACCTGGAACTTACCAAAATAAGAAATAGAGAGAAACTCAATATATAGGTGTTTCTCAGCTGTCTGCATTATGAAGTCCTTTCTCCAGATTCCTGGATTCTCAGGAACAGAAAAGGGAGGTAAGGTGGAGAAAGCATAAGAAAATATGGCAGATCCTGTCCATTTTTCACCAATTTTATCTTCCTGCTCCAACAATAACAACATGTGTGTGTGTGTGTGTGTGTGTGTGTGTGTGTGTATCTAGTGCTTCAGCATTTCCCAAAGATATTTAAACACTTTTTTAAAATTTTGAAAGCCAGATCTTTAAATATGAATTATGGATTAATTCAATATAAATACTGGAAAAAATCTCAGAGCTAATGTAGTCCAACCCAATCAATCTACAGATGAGTAAACTAAGGCACACAGAAAGAATTTGATTTGTTCAGGTTTGAAAAAGTGGCCAGATGTACATTCAGAACCAGAACCCTTAGCCTGCTTGCACCCACAGCCTTTCTGACACTTCATAGTTCCACTAAACTTTACAGTCAACAAACCGCTTTCATATTTGTTATCTCATCTGTTATTCACAGAACTCTGGAAGCTTGAGTTTGGTTAAAGTGATTTGCCTAAAGCCACATAGCTAATGTGGCAACTGTAAACAGACCCCAAATTGCTTAGCTTCCAATTACAATGCTTATCAGATTATGTGAAGATGGCCTTGTGGGGTTTCCCCCCAAATATTTGACCCATGGAATAAGTTGAAAACCTAAAAATAAATGACCACTGCAGAAAATTTCTCTTTTGGGTAATCCCAGAGAGCCAAAGAAAAGCCCCCAAAGTCAAAACTGTAAACAGAACTCTTCTCAGAATGAATGTTAAATGAGTCATCTGCTTTTATTCCTTTAAATAGATAATATTATCCATGGCCCATCACATAGCAATTCAGAACACTTTAAAATTTAGGCCTCCTTAGACAGGATGCATGGCCTCTGAGCCAAGGTAGAAATTATTCCCTCTGCCTTATATGTGGAACTGTGACATCATAATGTTTACCTAATTTTTTATTAATTTTGGATCATGTCACCAGAAGTCCTAAATATAATCTGGATTTCCATAAATTTTTTCATAAGGAAAAAAAAACCACGCTCACATACATTAAACTCATTTTGTTAGATCCTTTCTTGGAACAAACTGTTGATGCTATTGTTATTATTGTCGTTACCGTTATCATTCTCTCTCCAGAGATGAGGAATTGAAACCTAGAGAGGTAAAACCCCTTGCCCAAAATCTCACAGATAATAAATAATAGTATAACCCTATATTTTCTCATTCTAAATCCAGTAGGTAAATCCTTCTTGTATTTACTTCAGTCTCATGGAGAAGCACATTTTGGCAAACCCAGTCCTGCATAAGACTTGTATATTTGAATGTCAGTTTGCTTCTAGGTCAGCTGTGACATCATAGACTCTTATGTACTGTATATATAATGGAAGATTTTGCTAAATATTACCACTGGAAATTGGTTTTCAAAATGCATTCATAAGTATTCACCGTTTAAATACAACTTTCCAGCTAATTTTCTGTTTAATTAGCTTGGATAAACATCTAAACTATATCGAAAAAGTTAAAATGTAAAAAATTGTGTATATTCCACAAGACAGTAAAGATTAAAAAAAGAGAGATGGATGAAAAAGATTTTAAAAAGAGAGATGGATAGAAAAACTATTTTCTTTAAAACTGTAAAATATTTTGTATCCTTCTTTAATTTTTTTTTATTCCCTTGCACTTGGTCAGTGTAAACATTTGTTAAATTATGTTTGATTTAAACAAGTCCATACCTAACCTGCTTTAGTGACTGATAGGTTTCTACCAGTCAGAGAATAATTTTTTTTTCTGGCTCCAAGCAGGTAGATTTATTTTCATTTGCCTAAGCCAATATTTCTCTGGGCAGGAACGGGTAATAAATAAAAGCTCACAGAGCAGATTTATCCTTCTGGGTTCACATGAAGTGTTTGCTAGCAACCTATTGCCATTAACCTGAAAAAAATCTTGTTGATGTTGTATGTCATAGTTAAATTCAAAATAAGATGCCCACAGCTATTATGAGCAGTAGCTAGGCTAGGTTGTGTTCTGTCAAGGTCAACAATTAACTCCATTTTGGAACGTCATCTCAGATTCATGGAAACCAGAATAGCTCTGCAGAGCTCATTTTTAATAATCATTGGGCAGCAGTAAAAGACAAAATAAACAATATTTGCAAATGAAATTTAGCTTTCGTAAAAAACTTTATAGCTCCCTAAACTAAAAAGGGAAATTGTAGTTTTATCAGTAATTTTTAAAAAATTATTTTTTCTTGTTAAAATGCTGTTGTCTGCACATGATAAGAAACTCATGAAAGGTAATTTAAAAATAAGGGGTCTCCTTATAGAAAATCTGAGGTCAGTAGTTCCAGGGAATTCTTGCAGGTCTCTGGGGTAAAGCCATACCTCATGCCAATGAAAACACTCCCATTAAAGAGAGAACCAGGAGTGAAGTTAACAGGAAATGGTCAACAGTGTGGTTTATCTTAGGTAATAAGTTAATATTTTTAATGGTAAAATGTAACTATTATGTTAAGATATCAGTTTATATTTTTATTAATATACAGGTCACAAAATATTTATGAAATGCCATAACTCTACTTTTCCAAAATTAAGCATTGGACTTCTACCAAATAAAATTTAAGTAAATCCAATTTCAATTATTCTAGTATTGATAAAGAGATAGGAAGAGTACATTTCAGAACTTTATTGATTAATAGATTATTAATTAGCAAAGTTTATTCTATAAGATGTATTTTAAACCCTTAACCCACATTAACACATGAGCTTGACATATGCCATTTTGAATTCCTGGAATAGCAGCCATGTATAGCAATCCTTTTTTCTATTAAATGTAACCTTTTTTTTTTTAATTATGGTTTCAATCAAATGATAAACTAAGTACATGTATTTAACTCCTTCTCACTTCCTCCACCTTTATAAACCACTGCATGTGTATAGGGCAAGTATGTATGTATCTAATGCAAAGTTATAAATATGTAATTATATATTATATATATTTACATCGATTATAAATGTATAAAATTTGATTCAATATAAAAGTTACAATGATGGAAAGCAAGGAGGGATCACCTCTGTTGAACAGGACTTGATTGCTGACAAAAATCAAACACACACACAGGAAAGGGAGCACCACTACAAGAGGCAGAAATGGCTCTGCAGGTGTGTGTACCAAGTTTGAAGGGAATAGACCTTTAAACAAGGACATGTCCTGGAAAAACTTCAGGGTAATATGTAAAGCGACCTCCCTACATTCCTCCTTCCTCAGGCAATAAAGGATAGAGGAAAACAGGATTCTGCTCCAAACAAGAACAGTAAATATGAATGCTTGGAATGGAGACAGAGTGTAGGATCTTGGGTAAGTGAAGGTAGAGGAACATCAAAAAAGAAGAGGAAACCCTTATATTTGCAATGCCACCTATTGGCATTATCTGGCACACAGCACATTTCTTACAATTTTGAAGACAGGCTGAGGAACAAAGAAATCATATTCTCAAACAGGCTAATCATTCTTAAATACAAAGATAAAGAGGAAAGCTAGAATCATCAAATATTTGAAGAAAACCAAAACCAAGAGAGAAAGTCACCAACTTCAATAAACCTAAGAATGACAGCCAAAGAGATAGAGTTCTTGTGCAAAACTGAGGTTGAAAAATACAGTTAGTAACTTTAGAGTAATAAAAGTTACTGTATCTGTGAATCAAGAACTCTGTTATGAAAAAGTAGCAAATAGAGATCCTGAAAATGAAAATTTGATTGCCAAAATCACCACAAAATAAGTTGAATAATAGAATGGCTAGAGCTTAAAACGAATCCAAGGTATTCTTCCAAAATATAAGGCAAAAGCCCAAAGATATTAAAAGTATATAAGAAAAGTTAAAAGACAAAGAGGATAGATCCAAAGTCTTAATAATCATCTCTAAGGAGATTTAGAGAGAAGGAAGAGAATGTAAGGGAGGTAATAACTTAATAGCAATACTGCTGCTGCTACCACCAATGGTAATGTAAAATCCCCAAAACAAAAGACATAATTTTTTATAATGAAAAGTCAACCAATTATCAAGAGGTTGAAGAAAGAAGTCCCCCACCTAGACATCCCAACAGCAAGAGTAGGAAAAACTATCTTAAAAGCTTCCAGAGAGAAGAACCAGAAAACCTAGAAAAAAGAATTAATCAGCAGCCCTAGACACTAGAATATGGTCAAGCAATATCTTCACAGTCTGAGGAAATGTTATTTTGATCTTATAACTCAATAACCAATTAAACTAGTATATAAATATGAGGAAAAATGAATTAATTCCAGCATTCTGTTAAGTCCACAGATGGTAGTTTTGGCAGAAGCATTGCATGCAGGGAAGGCAAATCCATATCCAGAGTTAAGTATCTATTCCAGTTAGAACAAAATGCTGCCCTGTCCATGATGGAAGTGATCTAATGTAATCAACTTGTCACAGGATAGAAGGTTGATCACCTAGAAGAATGGTGCCATATCAGGGACTGAATGTTGGACTCTGCTGTTTGCAGTTCAGGTACTCAGCAATAGCTGTAGCCAGGTTGGCCTTGGTGAATGAAGTCTAAGTTGCTGAGATTATGCATAACCTCCATTCTCACCACCAAGACCACTTTGATCATGAGCCCATTGGGCATTGGCAGGGGTGGCTAGGGGAAAAGGCCTACTGGTATCCACAGATTGGATCATCCTATCTACTTGATTATTAAGTCAAGTCCTCCTCTGCTGAGGTCACCCTCTGATGAGCATCCACATGGAACACAAAAATCTTCATTTTTTTTTTTTTACTGTTTCAGAAATGACACATGAAATTAACTACCACACATGCTTTCTTCATTTCTGAGTTCATTATTTCCATTCACCTTTTAATGGTCTTGATTTTGTTAAAAATGTTTTCCGAAAGGGTTCACATATGGTGTATACCCTGTATTCTTTCATGTGTGGGAATGTCTGCCTTTTGCTGACTTTACACATGAATGGTACCTTGGCAAGTATAACATTCTTTTGTCACAGTTTCTTTCTTCAGAAACTTTGAAGACATTCCTCTGTTGTAATCCAGAATTGAGTGTTACTGGAGATAAGTTTGATTTGAACTAGAATTTTTTTCCCTTAAAATTTTTCTTTCTCTAACTGGAAGTTGTAGCAATCCTTTTATTAATCTTCAGATCTTTTCTGCTTCCTTCTATAATAGTGATAAAACATTGTAGAGGTAATTCAAGTTGCTTATGATTTCCTTCGTAATTCTACTCCCACCTCCACAGAACCTCTATTATGACTTTGTGTTTGACAATTCTCTGCATGCTGCTGTACTTTTACTGCACAAATCTGCATCTGCAAATGATGCAGTAATATTTTTCATATTTCTTAATTTTTTGCAGAGTAGAGCATATGTTTTGTTTTGTTTTGTTTTGTTTTGTAATTTGCTTATTTTATACCACTGTGACGGTTAGGTTCATGTGTCAACTTGGCCAGGTGATGGTGACCAGGTGTCTGGTCAAGCAAGCACTGGCCTGTTACTGCAAAGACATTTGTGGCTGGTTAATAAATCAGAAGGCTGGTTTATTAAATCGTCAGTCAGTTGATTGCATCTGTGACTGATTGCATCAACGAAGGGCATGTCTTCCACAATGAGAGAATTCAAACAGATGGATTTAATCCAATCAATTGAAGACTTTTAAGCAAGACAGATAGAGGACCTTCACTTCTTTGACTAGTCAGCAAAGCATTTTCTAAGGAGTTCATTGAACACCTTCATTGAAATTGCCAGTTTGCTGCCTGCCTTATAGAATTTGAACTCGTGCGTCCCCACAATTGCATGAGACACTTTTATAAAATCTTATATTTAGATATCTCTTGTTGATTCTGTTTCCCCAGAGAACCTTGACTAATACAACCACATTATATTTTTTTAGATTTATCCATATTTATATATATTTATAATAAGCATTATCTCTTGCATATTAGACTGTTCTTTTGATGCATATTAAATTGTTTACAATCTTCACTGACTAGTGTTGCAATGAGCATTCCAGTACGTGTCTCTCAGAGCAAAAATTCAAGAGCTTCTCTGAGGGTGGAACTGATGAAAAAGAATGTATTATCTTCAGCTTTATTAGAAAGCTCCATACTCATTGTACAATCTTATTCTCTTATCAGCAGTGTAAAAGGGTTCCCATTTCACTACTTACTGTTAAAACAGTGTGTGGCATATGGCATATGGCAAAACACAATATAGATTTTACTGTTATTGGTATCAAGGTAATAACCTCATAAAATTAGTTGCATAGCTAGTTTCCCAATATATTTGGCCTAACATATGAAAAATATATGCCTTGAAGATTTGATGAAATTGCTCATAAAAATAGCTGGGCCCTGTAAATTCTGGAGGGAACATTTGATCACCAATTCAACTTTTACAATTGCTATTCATTTAATTCATGTTTATTGTGAAATTTTTCTTGAATTGAATTTTGTAATTAATGTTTTTATTGAAAACAGTCATCTCAGTTTTATTCCTAATAGTACTTATGGACAATTTAATATTATTTATTAAGTATTTAATATTTTTTGAATAATTGGTATCTTTACTCATTGCCTTTGCTCTTTTTTTCTTGATTAGTTGGTATACATATTTGTCTATTTTATTGATTAAGTTTTTTTAAAAGAATTGGATTTCCATTTTGTTGTTTACTTTCTTGTTTCATGGATTTTGTGCTCTTACTAGTTGTATTTTCTTCCTCGAATTTCTTTAGTTTTACAGAGCTCTTTTGTAGTCTCTTAAGTTGAATGTGATCTGCTTATTAATTCATGGCATATTTCAGAATGTGTTTCATCATTTACAAATATATATTATTCTTTGTTATGGGGCTAAGCATTGTCTTATGTAGATGATTTCCAATTTAATTTCACTTTGGCTCAAGAATATGCCCTATATGACATTAATTCTTTGAAGCTTGCTGCAATGTGCTTTGTGACCAATTCCTTGTTTAGTTGCAAAGAATGTTTACATCAAACTAGTTAATTTTGCCTTCAAATCTTCTCTATCCAGAGCTAATTTTCTCTGACAGGTCAGTTTCTGATACACGCATAATAAAAATCTCCCACAGTGGTTACGAACTTGTCAATTCACCTTGTCAATTATATATACAGAGACGCAATGCTGTTTAGCAACTACAAATTTATGACTGCCATCTGTTCTTGGTAGATTGCTGTATTTATCATTATAATTATTATTATGCTGTTGTTTTGCCTTTATTGATCCCACTGAAACAAAAATAATTAATAATGAACATTTTGTCTTGCAGCAAATATCTATTAAATTACTAATATATTTTAGTTTGCAGACTTACCTGTATTAAAATTATTCTTATTTCATGAATTCCAAGGGGTGATAAAAATGGGTTTCATGTTTCCCAGCAATCCAGAATCCATGGAAATAATTATCTGGGGGAATTTTTGTGAGATTGTATTGGAACAGCTCTTTGGGAAATCCAGGACACGCTTAGCAGCCATTGCTCAGCCCTCACATATCCCCTACATTTTCCCCTCTTGTTTGTTTGTGTGCAGGTATTTTGTGTGGTATTTTGTGAGAGACCACAGGGAGCCAGGGGAGATGTGAAACCTTTGCCAGTCTCAGTTGCTTGCCAGGGCACAAAGATTACTCATTAGCAGAGCCCTCTCCACTCCCTGGAGTGTATAAAAGTTCATCATTTACTCAGTGCAGGAGTCCCTCATCTCCCACATGAAAAGAGGCCTGCAGAGCTGCCATCTGCCTACCCTCACCTGAGCAGGTGGCCTCTCCAGGGGGCTGGTCAAGATGGGATATTTTCCCTGTCTTTTTGAACCCTTTTTGATGTGCAAGCAATGAAGCAGTCATTTGCTGGGACTCTCTTTTGTGCCTAAACTGTGTTCCCACAACATAGAAACTCATTCCACACTGACAGGATGGTGGCAGAGGTGGTGCTGATGGTGTGTTTGTGCACCCATTGTTTATGTCTGTAAATATGATATAATTTAACGGCTTTTGGACTAAATAAATAAAAGTTGGTGGACCTAAAAACTTTTGAATTATGATGAGGATGCTAGGCTATAGAACTTCACTATTTTAGAAAAATTTAGTTGTGATAGTTGTAGGGGAAATCATGGTATTGTTTTCATACTCAGTAAAAATTCATTCCTATTGCTAGAAGTAACATTTAATATTTTTGGAAAACCCTTTCCTTATCCAAGCAAAACCTTCCTTTAAAATCCTGTATATGATATTAATTTATTTAAATTCTTATTTCTAGATAATTGAAGGGCAAAAATCAGAGATATTTTTGTTGGAAATCTCATTATTTTTCATGATTTCACTTTTTCCAGCATCAATATGCACAATGACCATCTAATTAATTCAATGAGCATTCTTTGCATATTTAGTAGGCTCCAGGTAGACAGAGATGAAAGGATGAGTATGATGGTTTGAAGCTGTATGTACCCCAGAAAAACAAGTTCTTAGATTTAATCCATTCCTGTGGGTGTGGACCCATTGTAAGCAGGACCTTTTGATGAGATTGCTTCAGTTAAGGTGTGTCCCACCTAATTCAGGATGGGTCTTAATCCTATTACTGGAGTCCTTTATAAGAGAATGAAATTCAGGCAGAAGGAGAGAAAGCCACAGACAGAAAAGCCAGAAGTTGAAATCCACGGAACTCGTAAGAGAAGGGAGGGACCAGAAAATGCCACCATGTGCCTTGCCATGTGACAAACTAAGGACCTAGCATTGCCGACAACCAGCCTCAGAATACCACAGACTTTGGGGCATAAACATTGCCTTAATGATGCCTTGATTTGGACATTTTCCCAGCATCAAAACTATCAACAAATAAATTCCCATTGTTTAAGCTGAACCATTTCATGGCATTTGCTTGATTAGTCAAGGAAACTAAAACAGTGAGAATCTGTGCATTCAAGCAGCTCATGGACTAATGTTCCGAACAAAAATAATGACAGTGCAATGTAGAAAATGTTATGGGTGCACAGAAGAGTGGTTAATTCCAGTAAGGGTTGGTAAGAGAAGACTTCACAAATAAAATGCCACAGCATTTAGACTTTAAAGAATGAGAGACATTCAATGAAGGAAGGTTGTTTCTTACAGAAAGAATTATGTCAGCAGAAGCAAAGAGATGGGAACATATCTGGTTTGGTTGTGAAGAACAGTTAGTCCAGTGCAAATGGAGAAGAAGGGCAGAGTGAGAACAATGATTGATGCAACTAAATAAATTAATAATAACAATAACAAATGATAATAATAGCTAAAACTTTTATGATGCTGAACATGTGCCAGGCCTGGTACTACATGTCTTATAAAGGAAAATTCACCTAAACCTTAAAATAATTCTATGAGACAGTTATTATTATCTTCATAGTTAAGGAGTTAAGGGGCACAGAACGTAAAAGTTTGCCATGTTCTCAAAGCTAGGAAGTAGAAGAAGTGGAATCAAAATCCAGGCCTTGGATCTCAGAGCCATAATTCTTAAAGACTTACGTACTATTTCCAGCAATACATATAGAAACCATTTTTACAAAATCAACCACTATCATAGAAAGGAACACAGATTTAATTTATTTTTCTATTTTCTTGGCATAAGTGATTCCCCAGGGACAATGGTTATTTATAAGTACCATCAAGGTACAAAAGCAAAGGCAAGATAGATGGGAACTGGCAAATACCCTAAAACCTGTAGAACTTATTGTCATTTTTAAGAATTGATTATTGGTTTTTATTAAGAAAAGCTGAACCTCGTATGCTGTGAAAGGAAGACAGTGTTAAAGTAAGCCTTCAGGAGAAAAATCATAGTTGATCATGTCAGCTGCTACTATCATTGTGAAAATGCAAACTTGTGAATTATTTCAGGCCTTTATAAAGCCTGGAAGCTCTTACAGGCAAATAGTTTTATTTAAAACTATTTTAAACCACTTATAATTAATTTGCTACAGTAGCCAGAATCTTCTTAGTCCCAATCTGATCTCTAGTTGAATTCAAATCTTAAACTCATGTTGCCAGTGAAGCCAGCCCCAATTTCATCTACCTCAGAAGGGACTTAGAGAAAGCTCCACCCTGTAACTCCCCCTCCCCTAAGTATGCTGGATTCTAACATTCAACCATATCTTTCAAACTGGGATCTAGTTACCTTGCCAACCTACAGCCCCTTTAAAACTCTGAAATTAATATTAACAGACATTGCGTCCAGAGTTAACATCACTACCAGCTTCCTTTAACATCTCTTCTGACCACTTGTCAACTTCTACGAGAAAGTCCAAATCCCAGTTCCAAATTTCCAGCCTTTCCATTATTCTGGTCACATAAATGTTCTGGAGATTCCACCATAATACTCTACATTGCTTTCATTCCATATTTTATTGATGCTATTTTTTCTGGAATATTTTTCACTCCAAGTTTGACAAAATTCTACCCAAATTGCAAAAAACAGTTAAAATTCCATTACTCTCCCAGAAGCTTGCTCTTTCCCAACTTTATGTCCTAAGCACTTTGTTAAGGGCTCTAAATAAGCCTCATCATAGCTCACATGGTATTGTATCATCTGGTATAATTAATTAGTATGTGTCTCCTTTCCCCTCAACTGTGACCAGCCCCTTTGACAGTGACTCACATAGTCTATACAGAAGCTTTCATATTGCTGTATATACAGTATATGCTCAGTAATTGTATTTGGAATTGAATAACTAAATAGATGTGTTGAAATGTATAGCTTTATGTTTGAGACTGAGAGGAATAATGAAAAGATAATTGAACCATAAGTAAAAAAAATCATGTGTAAAAGGAAAACAAGCTCAAAGCTTGCTCTACCACTAATACCTTTGTAATATCAGACAAATAATGTTGTCTTTCTGTGTCATGGGAGAATGCATTAAATGATCTCTAAGGTTCCTCCTAATATTTAGAATGTGCATTCTAAGATTTCCTCTGTAATAAAGTTTATTTTAGTTTCCTAGGCTGGTTATAGCAGATATCATGAAATGGGTTGGCTTAAACAATGGGAATTTATTAACTCACAGTGGGGCCGAGAAGATGTCTAAATTAAGTTATCATCAAAGCAATGCTTTCCTCCCAAAGACTGGCTACAGGAGATCCTGGACTCCTCTGTCACATGGCAAGGCACATGGCAGAGTGTGCTGTTCTCTCTCTTCTCCTCCAGAATCCCTTGATTTCAGCTTCTTACTTTTGTGACTTTCTCTCTCTCTCTGTATTCATTCCATTTACAAAGGACTCCAGTAATCGGATTAAGTCGCATCTTGAATGACGAAGGTCACACCTTAATTGAAGTAGCCTCATCAAAAGATCCTATTTACAATGGGTTTTTACCCACAGGAATGCATTAAATCCAAGAACAGATTTTTCTGAGGTACACATAGCTTCAAACCACCACACTCCATCTGCTGGACCCCCAAAAGAAATGCTCTTTCCTCATATAAAATACATTAATTCCATCACAACATCCCAAAAGGCTTAAGTCATTTCAGTAACAATACTAAGTACAAAGTGTCACTAAAATCGGTTATAGGTATGGTCTGCCCTGGGGCACAATTCCCCTCTGTGGACCGGTGAAACCTAGAGAACAGTTATCTGCTTCCAATAAACAATAGAGGGACAGGCATAGGGTAAACATTTCCATTCCAGAAGGAGAAATTTGAAGGAAAATAAGGACACAGTTCTCAAACAATTCCTAAACTCTACAGGGCATACTCCATTAGATTTCAAGTTCTGAGAGTCATCTTTGGAACAATGTGCTGTCCTCTGGGCCTGGTGGAACAGTAGCCTCATCCTTTCCAAGTGCTTGTGAGGTGGACATGCTATCCCCGAACTTTGGGGTGAAGGTTCCACCCTCTTCCAGCATCATGATGCCTGCCAGGCTCTCTGCAATTCTCTCAGCACAGGGTCCACCCTCATCAGCTATTGGGGTGCTGGGCATACTGTCCACAATCCCAGGGGTGGTAGCACTCTACCTGAACAAAGGGGCAAAGGCCTGCCCTCTTCAATCATCAGAGTAAAGTCAACCTTTCAATACACATGGGTGGGCCCATTCTCTCGGCCCAAGAAGATGTCTTCAGTACAGTCCTAAGCTTCCATAGTCCTGTCTTTAAAGTGATTTTTAATTTAACCTGTCCCTTTTCTGTCCCTTTTAATTCAGGCTGGCAGTGGTTCCAAAACTATTTGTAAAAACACTTTGCAAAAATCTTGCAAAAACACTTGTTGGTTTTGCATATAGTACAGAGGGGTCAAGATCATCAGATCATCAGAAGGACTTTCCATAGATCCTTCCTAGATAACTGTACCTCCAATCATGACTTGCACTGACAGTTTACATTAAACTATGCTCCATGAAGCCTCATCATACAGATGGCACAACTAGTGCATTTGCGCAGGATTGTCTGACATCCTCTGACCTTCTTGGCATTCTGGTTACCACAAAAATGCCACCCTAAGAAAGAACTTGAATGTAGATTTAGAATCAAAGCCTCATTTTACTGTAGAAAAGGCTGAGGTCTAGAAAGGTAAGTTATGTTTTCCAGTCTTGCAAATATTTACTAGCAGAACCCAGACTCTAACCTACAATCTATCTCTGAGTCCTTATGTCTTAGAAAGAGCTTTTTCCCAATAAACTAAGAATTTAAACATTTAACTGACTTAAAGGCTGAGACAAGAGTAATGAAGAGGAAAATAAAGAAACAAGGGTATGTTTAGAACTTCATCTGGGGTACTTAATGTAGTGGAAATAATCACTGGGTTTTTGAAAGGCAATATAATTGTAATGCATGTGAACTGTAGTTCAAACTTGCAGGTGGGAAAGATTTTAATTTTCTTTATTTTTATATTACTCAACCAAATATATGTGCTTGATCCCATTCTATCAGGTGATAGAAACTTATTCTTGGTCGCTTTATGGTTTCTCTTCTTTTCCCAGGTTTTCATCCAATTTCCAAAGGATTTATTTTATACCAAAGCACAAGGAGATCACTTTTCTATCTAACCATCCACTGAAATATCCACCAGAAATTTGACCCATGTTCCTAGGTTATACAGGTCACTACTCAGCCACCCCTTATTCCCATAGTCAAGAGAGCTAGTTCTCTTTCTCTGTATCCCTTTGCCCCATTCTGCTGTTCCTGAGCCACATTGGGCCATAGGAGACACCATGAGACCAAGGCCCTATTTACATACACAATGCAGTTATTTCCACTCTGGGTCTTGCTTTTTGCCCAGGCATTCCTGCAAAGCAAGGCACAGGCCTCTCAGCTCTCACAAATCTACATATGGATTCTATCATCCTTCCCAGGGTTTTAGTCTGGGGTGGAGAAGGGCAAGAATAACTTTCAGAGGGTCTCATAATGTCCACTTTGTTCTTTCTTTTATTGTGACTCATTTCTCTTCTCAACCTAGGAAATGTTTTCTTCTTTAAAGACTTTTTAATTACAGATAATTCAAATGCATACTGAAGTACAGAAAATATTATGAACCCCATGAAAGTAGAGAAAATATTATAATGAACCCCATGTACCCATCACCAAGCCTCAGCAAACCAAACCAAAGCCAATCTTGTTTTATCTATACACCCAACCACTCCCTACCAATATTATTTTGAAGCAAATCCCAGACATCATATTATTTCATTTGTAAACATTTAAGTAATATCTAAAAGATAAGGATTTAAAATATATATAACACAATAGTAGTATCACAGTAAGCCAACAATAATAATTCCTTAAGATCATCAAATATCTATATAGTATTCACATATTTCTCACTTTCTTGGGTGTCTAATAAATGTTTTGCTTTCTAAACAGTTGATTTGCTTGAATTGGGATCCAAATAAGAATCATTCATTGCTATTGATCAATATGTGTCATAAGTCTATTTTCCTGTATAGGTAATGTCTCCACCAATCATTTTTCTCCCCTTGCAAACTTTTCTTGAAGAAACCAGGTTGTTTGTCCTGTAGATTTCCAGGAAATCCTCATCTGGATTCTGAATGAGACAGTTTTCCCACCTTTCACACACATGTATGCACATTTATCAAATATCACCTCAAATCTATCTTTCAAACTACTTTCCATTGCCACCTAAAATTGAAGTACATGTCACGTAAACTGAAAATACTGAGTGGCTTAACACAATGCAAACATATTTCTTCACAGGAAAAGTCTAAAACAGGTTTGGTGATCCTCCAACAACTGGCTGTCCTCCATAAGATGATTTGGGAACCTACACCCTTTACCTTCTGTGACACTTCCCCCCCCCTCCCCATGCTTAACATACGGCTTTTGAGTTTGCCAAGTAGGTCCTCTCCATTCCAGTCAGCCAGTGGGGAGGAGAAAGTAGTATGGATTTTTCCATGTGGGGGGTGTTTATTTTAAAAATAGACCAGGCCTAGATGTGGCACACATTGCTTCCACTCATATTCCACAGCCACATGGACCTGCAAAGGAGGCTGGGAGATAACATTTAGCTACATGCCAAGAAGAAGAAATGGGGTTAATGCAAAATCAGCCAGTCTTTGCCCCTCTCCAAAGACTACTCGTTTGAAGTTCAAATGCCAAAAGCATATCTTGTTTTTACTCACCTTGCTTTGTCATCCCTTTTTTAGTTAATAAATTTAAACTTAACTGGTTTGACTGGAGTTGCATCATGGGGTTAAAAGAAGTACCAAGGTTGATGGAGAAAAATGTCAGTTAAAATTTCAAGATATTTTCCTGACATGTAATGTAGCATTTTACAATATGGTCTTGTGGTGTAGTTAAATGGAGTTTGGATCCTTATCCACAACTATCTTGTTGTACAAACCTGATTAATTTAATTTCTCTGAGTCTCACTTCCCTCACTTACAAAATGGCTCTAATAATGCCTTACTTCAAAAGGGTGAGGTAAGGATTTAATAAAATAATATAAGCAAAGGTTTTAACACAGTGTCCAATATAAATTAGAATCTCAGTTAATAGTAGCTAGCAATTGTAAATCAAGTGATGAATTTTTCTCTAACCACTAAGTCATTCCCTGTTACTTTAAGCCTGGTATTACAGAGCAAGTACCTACAGAAATATATCACATTTTCTGAATGTAATCATCAAAATCTACCTGAAAAGTTCTGAATATCTGTCTCATCATCTTTGAATATTAAACAACATAAAGAATCAGAAGAGCAGAGTTAAATAAGCTATGGAAGAATATAAAAAGTTGCCATTTTGAATAGTACAGATTGTATTATGTACATTATTTATACTTTTTAAAATGGATTACTGTTCTTAAAAAGGAAATCAGCTTGGAATAATATTATTATTGTTCTGATTCTTGTTTTCTGTTTTGTTTTGTTATGCTTTGTTTTGTTTTGCCATGCTTTCTTTTGCTTTGAACTTAGGTCAGCTTTTGGTCTGAAGAATCTGTACAGTTGAATTTCCAAATGCCTGGAAATGAGAATTTGCCAAGGTAGTGCTTGCCCTTCTTCACTGCCAAGCTGAGGGATCCAGATGGAAATAAGAGCAGCTGCTCCTGGTGCCCTAGTTCAGTACACTTCAGACACAGCTTAGCTTTATCCTGCCATAAGTACAGACATTTCAAGATCCCATGGAATGGGATACTACCCATCTATTTTATATTTGGATGCTTTTACTGAAGATAGACTGAAGGGTGTGAAGGAAGGATAGAGTGAGAGCCTATTAATGTCAGATCAATTATATGTATATTTTTAGAGTACCTTTCACTTCCAAGAATAGAGATTACTATATCTCACTATTCTCAGTCTTAACAGCCTGTCAAAAATTAGGGGTGTTTCACTTGAGTTGAATAAAGGTGAACCCATTTTGGAATTGGAACTGTCCAGCTTTGCGGGTTACTCACCTCACAGAGAACCTTCCTTCCAAAGGTGGAAGGAAGCCACCATTCCACTGCTCTGCTAACAGCCTATTTTTATGTTCAGGAAGTAGAGTTATTGCAGAATCATGAGAATTGGAGACGGAAAGAATTCAAGAAGCAATCCATTCCAACTTGAGGCCACTTAAGAAGAATTTTTAGTCTGCTCTCCGATGAGTAGTTTGGATTGCCAAATTTTTCTCACTTTGTGCTAAGATGATTTGATCCAAGGCTAAAATTCCTGTCAATTTCATAAACAAAAGCATAGAGGTGTTTAACAGCCTATTCACAATTAGGTTTAAAAAGATTGACCTCCTATGAAAGAGATGACCTTTCATCAGTCATTTTCTTTTACAGGACAATCACTTGTTGATAAATAAGAGCCAAAACCACTGTAGATTGATGAGAATGTAGATAAATATGCTAAAAATAAAACAAAACAAAAATTCAATATAAAGTACTTAAATCAAGGAACAATCAGACACAAATCAAAACAAGTGTGGCATGGACTTGCTTATTTTTTAAGATAAAGGCTCTCATCTCGTCATTAGCAATATCTATAAAACAGCCAAATATGACTTATAAAAACTGAAAGTCAGAAAAAAATATTGAGTTCTTTAAACACTCCCATAATTTTACCAATAATAAAATGGGGACCTAAAGAAATTAAGGGACATGCTTGAAGAGTCTCAGAAAATTATTAGTAGAATCCCTCACTGACTCACAATTGAGGGCTCTTTGCTCTGTAGAATAGTACCTTTGATTAGTTGGTAAGGAATTTTGCAAATATCTAATTGAAGTTTCCCAGTATTATTCTTACTGGATATCTTAAGCAGGATTTGGCACAACATTTGGTGAATTAAAGGTCTTGAAAGAATCTGTGATGGGATTGACTTTGTGGTGAAAGTGTTGAGACTGGGAAAATTGCCTGCTTGAAAATGCCATTGACCTTAAGTCAGTGACAGGAAAAGTAGCCTCTGAGGATAGAAATCAAAAGTGCAATGTTCTAGTGCAATTTCTCCTTCTGAATTGCTGGGTGACTTATAGTAATTACTGAACTTCTCTAAAATGAAGGGATTTAATTAAATCATTCCTAACGTTCCTATGAGACTTCCACTGGTTAATCCAGCATAGCTGCTCTTGCGTACTAAGTATTTATTGAAGGAATTTTGCACATACGTTTGGCGAAAGATTCTTTCATCATATTAATTTTAGAGCATGTCTTTCATTAGAAGAAATTAATGGGGAAATGTTAACTAGAAGTATTGATTTATTTTACAAATGACTGTATAATCTTTGAGAGGTTATGTCCTCATGCTCCAGAGTTATTAATATGTGTATTTATTTTTAAAAGAGGTCACAGACTTCAAAAACAATATAAAGATAAAATAGCAGTAGAACTTTTAGCCTTGTAACTTATAAACATGGAAAATGGAGAATATGAGATGAAGGGTAAGAAACGAAGGCAGGAATCTGCATCCATATCCCAAGCCCTGGCCTCTCTCTTTACTCCCCAGACAACATGAGCTTCACCACCCGCTCCACCACCTTCTCCACCAACTACCGATCCCTGGGTTTGGTCCAGTTGCCCAGCCACTGGGTCCAGCCAGCCAGCAGCGTGGCCAGCATCTATGTGGGCGCTGGGGGCTCGGGCTCCCAGATCTCTGTGTCCTGCTCCTCTAGCTCCCGGGGCAGCTGGGGGTCTGGGAGCCTGGCAGGCGGGATGGCTGGGGGTTTGGCTGGAATAGGGGGCATCCAGGGCGAGAAGGAGACCATGCAAGCCCTGAACAACTGCCTGGCCTCCTATCTAGACAGGGTGAGGAGCCTGGAGACTGAGAATCGGAGACTGGAAGGCAAAATTTGGGAACACTTGGAGAAGAAGGGACCCCAGGTCAGGGACTGGAGTCACTACTTCAAGATCATCGAGGAACCGAGGGCTCAGATCTTTGAAATTTCTGTCGACAACGCCCGCATCGTTCTGCATATTGACAATGCCCAGCTGGCTGCTGATGACTTCAGAGTCAAGTAAGAGACTGAGCTGGCCATGCGCCAGTCTGTGGAGAGCAACATCCATGGGCTCCGCAAGGTCATTGATGACACCAACATCACTCAGCTGCAGCTAGAGATGGAGATCAAGGCTCTCAAGGAGGAGCTGCTCTTCATGAAGAAGAACAATGAGGAGAAAGTAAAGAGCCTACAAGCCCAGATTGCTAGCTCTGGGCTGACCATGGAGGTGGACACACCCAAGTCTCAGGACTTCAGCAAGATCATAGAAGACATCCAAGCCTGTTATGACGAGTTGGCTCAGAAGAACCAAGAGGAGCTGGACAAGTACTGGTCTCAGCAGACTGAAGAGAGCACCACAGTGGTCACTTCTCAGTCCGCTGAGATAGGAGCTGCTGAGATGACATTCACGTTGCTGAGAAGTACTGTCCAGTCCTTGGAAATCGACCTGGACTCCATGAGGAATCTGAAAGCCAGCCTGGAGAACAGCCTGTGGGAGGTGGAACCCTGCTATGCCCTGCAGATGGAGCAGCTCAACGGGGTCCTCCTGCACCTGGAGTCAGAGCTGGTATAGACCCAGGCAGAGGGGCAGCACCAGGCCCAGGAGCAGGAGGCCCTGCTGGACATCAAGGTCAGGCTGGAGACCAAGATTGCCATCTATTGCTGACTGCTAGAAGACGGAGAGGACTTCAGTCTCTGTGACACCCTGGGCAGAAGCAACTCCATGCAAACCATCCACAAGACCACCACCCTCAGGATCGTGGACAGCAAAATGGCATCTGAGACCAACGACACCAATGTTCTGAGGCATTGAGGCAGCAGAAGCAGGGTGCCCTTTGGGGAACTAGTGACCAATAAAAACTTCTGCATCTCCAAAAAAAAAAAAAAAAAAAAAAGAAGGCAGGAGAATGATTATAATGACAGAGAATCCTTAAATTGAAAAATTATTGGAATGTATTCAAAGCCCTGTGAAGAAAAAGTGACCGGCGTGCTGTATACCAATATTTTAATATTCCACAGAATGCCCAGAACAGGCCACTTCCTTATTCTTTCCTCAACCAAATATTTCCAAACCATTTTTGAGATGTTTCTTTCCATGGAAAAGTATGTTTGATTTATAATTTAAATAAAGTGATAAATTATACTTGTTTTACAGAAATGTGCAAGACAGTCAATTTTTCTACATAAGAAATGTGTAGTATGCATCCTAAATATTTAACTTTTATATTGAGAAAGATAATTATAACAAAATACAATATAAATATCTGTCAGACAGGAACCTTATGAATAATTTATAGATTAATAGAAAAAAAGTTTGACTTCCTTTCCTGAAGTTTCCACCTTTATGCTCCTATTGCAGTCTGCATGTACATTTATTGTAGCACCTGTAACTCATTATTGCACCCATCTCATTTACACATATGACCTCATTTACACATTTGACTTTCTCCACTTGTACCTCAGAACAGAAAGCTTAACTTATTTATCTTCATATACACAGGTTTGCTGGTATGAAGACATTAATTTTTAATCAATTAATTTAAATTAAGATCTGTATTTTGGTGACTTCACCATGCTCACGATCTATGTGAACTTAGCAAAGTCCCATATCCCCCTGTCCCCAGATCCCTAATGTGATGAATGAAAATAATGATTACTTATCTACCTCATAGGGCTATTGTAACATTTAACTAAAGTAGAGATTGTGATTATGTATTGTAAATCTCAATTTTTTCAAAACTTGAATTACTATTTAATAAATTTTACATCTTTTTTGGTGGTTACCATTTAGTAGCAACAAAAATAATTATGGTGCTAAGAAAAATAAATAGATTAGGTTTAAACAGGATTTTTTTTCTTTTTTTTTTTAACGATTATGACACCAACCACTTCCCAGAAAAATAACCTGGTAATGTGAGAAATAATGCAATTAAACTGAAACTTTACCAGGAACTTCATTAATTTCACCCATTAGATCATTTCCCTATAGCTATCTGCATGACTCTGCCATTTTTTCTTAGTGTTGGTTTTGCTCAGAGCATGGATAAGAAGGAAAGACCTGACAGACTTACAGATTCTGGTCATTTTCATTTTGTTTCACATTGATTGATCTTTCATATGGATTGCCTTCCATATATCTGTTCCAGTTTAGGGCCTTCTCCACCACTGGTGGGATGACTGAATATCAGGATGCCTTTCTCAAATCTCCTTTAGAATCTTACTTACGAATAAATCCTCACTGGTTGATTTATATTGCTTTCACTGACCTAATCTTTCTGCCTGAAAATCCTGCACTTCCTAGTTTGTCAATTACTCCATTGAAAACTTGGGAACTCCTAGAACCCAGCCTGGGATCATTAAATAGAATGTAGAACCACCATATAAGAATTCAAATCTCCGTTGAGTCTTCATATTCCCAGTACTTTCTCCCACAAATGAGGAAGGGACTTTGGAAATCAAGGCTCATACCAATAATTGAAGGATGAGAGAAGAGAGATGGTGGGGGGCGGGGGAGTTGTCCAAGGTCATCCAGTTTATTAGTGGCAGAGTTGGAATTAGAATTTCAGCTCCTTGACTCCTAATTTAGAGCTCTTTCCACTGAATAACTTGGTTTTCTTTCCTGGTGCTAAAATTTTTAAATACTCAGAATTGTTTAATATCTTTAAATGGCCTGGTGCAAATTCCAAAAATCACTAGGCTTCATTCTTCCCGGGGTCAACCTGACACAAAGCCCTAAGCCAGCCATTTTCAGTCCAATCCAGGGACCAAAGAGGTATCTGTGTTATTGACTGTGTGTACACTGGTTACTACAAGTATCGCAATTTTAAGGACTCTCCATGGATCGCATTTCCCTGCGAGCTGCTCTGCAGTGACCCAGACACAACACTGACAGCTGTGGAGTAAATAAATAAAAACAGAGTATTTTGATCCTGATGAGGGGGGGTGGTGGGAGGGAGTAGTGTTGGTGATGAGAAGAAAGAGAAGCAGACAGAATGAAAAAGCCACAGCTGTGAAAAGAACAGATGCGGGCCAAGAGAGAGGGAGAGAGAGATTGAGAAGGGAAGGAGAGAAAAGATTAGGGTTCTGCCAATGTCAGAAATGTTGAAAGCTCTTGGAAAGGGACACACATACTTGGGACAGGTGGGAAGTGTTTACATTAAAACCAGAATATCAAATGCCTTTCTAAATGCTGGCCACATTACTGGAGACCCAAGTTGACCCAAAGGAAAAAGCTAAGTCCTTGCCCAGAGGCCCGTTACAAGCAAAGCCTCCAGAATTCTTTGTGTGCCATTAAAATTACTGGATGTCAGCTGTGTGTTGCTGGATATCAGCTATGTGGGTCAACACATTATGTTCTGTGCAGGGTGCTCTGAAATTATGGTCCACAGGACAGAAGCATCAGCATCACCAAGGAAATTGATAGACGTGTAAATTTTTTGGCTCATCTGGACCTGCTGAATCAGAAACTTCATAGGTGGGTTCTGAAATCTGTGTTTTAACAAGCCTTCCAGGGGATTCTGGTTCACACTTAAGTTTGAAAACCAGTATTCTATGTGCATGATTCCACTCAGCTTCCTCGAGATTCTTCATAAACTTGTCACCCTAGGCAAAAGGCCTCCACTTGACTTCACATCTTGGTTCATCTGGGTTCTGCAGGTCCTATTCGCTGACATTTATCCAAGCCCAAGTCCCCCCAAAGGCAACAGAGACAAGAGACTATACAGCTTGTACCTCCAATAGCTGGGCAACAGAACAGCTAACTCACAGGGCAAAAGTCTGAAATCCATGCAATGAGATTCCATTTAGGAAAAGATGTCCAACACACACCCCAAACCTGAAATTAGCCTAGTTCAAGGATTGCAACCTCAGTTTAAAGGTCATTTAAAATAGCTTTCCACAGTGCCTTTCATTTAAGGAATGAAAAACAGTTTTCAAACAATTAAGTTACTGAATTTGAGCACATCAGTGTCCAGAGGAGACTTAAAATTTTTTGTATAAAAGAAGTGCAGCATCTCATGCGGAAATACATATTCTATATCCTTTAACATTATTGTTTGGCATTTTCTGATATTGTGGTTAGAAGTCGAGAGATCTGGATTCTGTCCTACCTCTTCTATTGACCCCCTGATCACTGGATAGTTCTCCTTTCCTCTCTCATCTCGTTTCCCCTCTTGTAAAATGGGGAACTTGGTTAGAAAATGTGCTGGTTTGAATCTATGAAAGACCATGTTCTTTTAATCCATCCCCGTGGGAGCAGACCTATTGTGGGTGGGACCTTTTGGTTGTTTCCATGGAGATGTGAGCCAGCCCATTCAAAGTAGGTATTAGTCCCCTTGCTGGAGTCCTTTATGAGAGGATAAAAGACAGATGAAATTCAGATTGCTCAGAGAAGCTAAGAGATGAAATCCAGAGTTTGATCTGGAGAAACTAAGAGAGAGAAAGCCATTGAAACCAGAGCTCATAAGATAAGGACCGGCAGACGCTTCCAAGTGACTTCCCATGTGACAGAGGAACCCCGGATGCCAGCAGCATTTCCTCCAAGGAGATAACTTCTGCTTGAAGCCTTAATTCATACATTTTCATGGCCTTAGAACTGTAAATAAATAAATCCCCATTGAAAAAGCTAACCCATTTCTGGTATATTACACTCCATCAGCTTTAGCAAACTGTAACAGTAAGTGTACCTAAGGTCCCTTTTTCAGCTCTAACAGTTAATGTTTTCATAGTGGAGCTGGTTGAGTAAGAGTCAATTAATTAGGTGAGGGGTCTAAGTTCAATTTCCTGTGTGGTCTGCATAGCTTAGCTCAGTTCTGAGTGGATAGGCTTCATCCAGGGCATTCACTCCTTTTACAGATGTGTACATTGGCTTCCAAAGTTTCTTCACTGGGTATGACATAGCACCAAGATATCAATCACCCCTTTGGGAAAAAAACTTAAAGTACATTCTGTTTTGCACTCAGGAGAGTGCTATGGTCCCAACTGAAAGGAAGTCACAGAATTTTAATCAAAGAGTCTATTTTTGTTAGTTAGACTAAAAAAGAGATTCTAAGTACATGGAACCATCTTTTGGGATTTTGAACTGTTTTCCACTAGATTCTGCCCTCATGTTAAACACTTCAACATACTTAGGTCAAGTTTTACTTTGCCAAGGGACAGAAATAAAAAATTTCAAAAATGTCGGAACTATAAATTCCTTAAAAAGTAGAGTAGGCATGGGGTGGGAGGAGAACAGAATGATATTTATTGCTAACCACGTGCCAGAAACTATGTTAGATGCTTTACTATGACTACCATTTTACATTGACGACATCCAGTCTTACCCTTTTCATTTCACCATTGGGAAAACGGAATTCTTAGAAAGAGACCTAGTGCAATAGGTTAAGCAATGAATCAGGGACAGAAATAATATTAGATTGCTGTGCAGTTATCTTTCCAGTCTTCTATGTTCCCTCTCCTGACAGATTTTTTTCCCTAAAAACTCACTATCCTCCCCCAAAAAACTGAGCAGCAATAGAGAAGAAAACATTTGAAAGGAGCAGATCTTTCTGATTTTTTCATTCTAAAAATAACTACATTTTCAACCCTGGAAAAAATAAATTCCAAGGATGATTACGGATTAGTTCAAATAAGCACCCAAGCAATCTATCCAGAATAAGAAATTCCGGCTGGGACTTCCAAAAAGGCCCTGCTCTATCAGAATTTAGGAATCACAGCAGACACAGTTTATACATACAGAATAATAATAAAATGCGCTTATTGCTTACATGTTTCAACCACTGTGACCTTGTCTAATTTGGCCCTCAAAATAATCCAGTGAGGAGAAATAGGAACTTCTATCATTACCATTTCAGAATGAGGAAGCCTAGCCTTAATAAGGTTATACAACATGCCTGAATTCAAATAGCTTATAAGTGACAAAAGCAGCAGTAAAATGTACTTTGTCTAATTGTAGAGCCTGAGATTCTGACACTTATACACACTCCTTTTGGGATCAGATGATAATTCATACCTGTACTGTCCTTAGAGGTTTCTAAATTTCAATACCCTCCATCTGACTTAATCCTCATAAAAACTTGGAGCGGTGTCATGGTAGTAACTGTGAAACCCTGTTAAGGAATGAAAAAACTGAGACCATGTGAAGTTGAGCAACTGGTCTTGGGTCTCATAGGTGGAAGGTGTAGAGCCAGGACTTCTGAGCCCTAGTACATTGCACTTTTCCTTACACCACAATGATAGACCATAACTGGGGAGGTGGGGGTCATGGAGATGTGCCGTGAAGCCTCTGTCCAAATCATCGCGTAGAGGGCTGTGGGAGAATCCCTAGCAAAGATGAGAAAAGAATCGGGGTAGTTCCCTGAGGTCCTGGCAGGGGTGGACTACTCAATACTCCCTTCTCTCCCCACTGGGTCCCCTGCAGATTGGAAGAGGTAGTGAGGGCCTATCCATTCCTCAAAATATGACAAGGGAACAATGAGAGTGGAAAACATAGAAGATGGCTGTTCTTCCTGATAACCTACAAGTATCTTTCCTTCCTTGGTTCCTAATTTTCCCATCTATAAATGGACCAGAAGAGCTCTAAGCTGTGACATCTGCTAATTCCACTGGCCCCGGGCTGTCAGTTTAAGAGGATAGGAGGGACTCCAAAGCTTCTCTTTCTTCACAGTCTCCTCGGTTACTGGGACCATGGAAGTTCCTGCTGGTTTCTTGCCACCGAGTGCCATACCTGCCTTCTAGGCGTCTCTGCTGGATGAATTCTCATTACACTTTTTTGGCAAACTAGGTCCTATGGTCTGATGAGCCTGCATCATGCATTATTCTTTCTAAATTAGAATATAAATAATTGTGTTAAATTTAATTCTTAACAGACATTGATTTTTATATAAAGAGAAAAGTCTTGTTTTTATAAGCAAAGTTTACAGATGCTGGACTTCTCATTCCTAATCATAAAACAAACATAAAAAACAAAAACAAAATAGAAAAGAGGGGTTTATATCAACAACTGCACAGCTTCATGAATCATTCAAATGCTAGTTTATTTAGGAAGTTTTGGTTAATTTTTAATGGAAAACAAAATAATTTTGCAAATACTTCAGTGATGCCTTAAATTGTCTGGGATCCATTGTTTTATACTTTTATTCCCCATATATTCACATTTATGGGCCATCCAAATTCTATATACATCTATGTATACACACACACATTTTTACATGCATGCTGTGGGGAATAAAATGCTAACCTAAAAATGCAAAACATTAATCAGAAGCTTTAAATGCAAGAGCTGATTATCAACCTCTTCTCTTTTCTATTCATATGACCTTGGGCAAGACTTTTTATATCCCTGAGCCTCAGTTTTCATGCCTATAAAATGGAAATAATAATCCCAACCTGCCTTCTTTATACTTACAGAAATTTTGTAAAGATAAAAAAGAGGCATTTATACTAAATACCTTTGAAAACTTCTGACATTGTACATGAGAGGCATTTTACTATGATTATATGATTTCTCTTTTCAACTTCTTCCCCACGTTCCACGCCCACTCATTATAATGTGAGTGTACCATCATATTACAGTGTTGCTCTCTTTTAACTGTTTTTAGGGCCTGAGAATCTATGAGTAGTTAGCTTGATGATCACATAAATCTTTTAATTATTATTTATTTTCTCAGTTACTTATAATTTGTTACTTTTATATCATTGCTTCAAAAATTGAGTGTGTCAGGTGCCAATTTTTATTAAAAACATGCAGTTAATAATATTGTATTTATTTAATAAGGACTAAAGAGAGTTCATTTTTCTTGGATTCATCTTTCTAGTATTTTATTAATGCTTGTGTTTTTTATTGAAAATATCACATTCAATATTTTAATATTTTAATCTAAGTATAAGTTCAAGCTATCCCATACTGCAGTACCTCATAGTAAAGGTGTTATTATACATGTATATATAGTTTTTTTGGAAAGAACATATCATTTATTTTAAAGCATTTAAATAAATATATTTTATCTTATTATGTAAATGTTACCATCTACATTTTAAATTAAAGGACTGACAATAAGTACAACCACAAAGGAGAAAATATTAAGTGAAATTCCAAACAGAGAAAACTATCTGGTTCTAATTTTTAAATTGAAATTTATGAAATTTATTTAAGTTGAAATTTATGGAAAAACAAATTATTATGAATAATGAGGAAAAACAAAGATTACTTTCAGCATCAATACCAAGAGCACATTCACAGCTGTTAGTAAAATTTTCGAGCCACCAATAGATAAACCAGCCGAGTGCTCACTAACTCTCCCTTAAATGTTGGTTTCCCTCTCTTCTATACACTCTTCCTTGATAATTTCTACATCATGATTTGAACCACCACCTATAGGATGATAACACACAAATCTTCATTTGCATCTCAGAATTCTATCCTGAGTGCCAGAGCCATATATTCAACTGACTGCTGACCAATTTCATTTTGATGTTATACAAGCACTTCAAAGTCAAGAGTTCAAAACTAACATTTTCTTCCTAAATGTTCCAAATCTACCTTTCTTTTTCTCTTTATCACAGTGTATGGAACCACCATCTGCATAGGCAATCAGCCAGAAACTTGGGTCTCATTTCTGGTTTCTTCATCTCTCCCCATTCCTCTCTGCTACTCATCAAATCACTCATTAAATCCTGCTCATTTACCTTCCTTATGGCCTCCTCTCTCCATTTTAACTCTGCCTCAGTCTTAATTCACAGCCTCTTCACATTTCACCTCACTTATTACTGAACACCCATTTCATCTCCCTCCTTCCAGTTTAAATTTCTGCAATCTGCCTTGTGCCTAGAGAACTATTTGCAAATTGCTATCTAATTTATGACACTGTCCTGCTTAAAATTCTTGCTTCTGATTCAGCAAAATTCCAACTCCTTTGCAAGACTAAGAAGCCCTTCAGAATCTGGGACTCCAGCCTTATCTCTCACCATGCCTCGCCATAGCCCCACCCTCTAAATTAAGGTATCTACAGTCCCCTAAACATACTCTTCTCTAATATGCTTCCATGTGTCTTCACATGTTGTCCTTTCTGCCCAAAACACTTCCTCCTTTCTCTCTTTCTTAAGTGAACTAATACTTTTCAACCTTCCAAATAGAGTTAAGACATCATATCCCTTGGAGAGCATTCCTTAATGGGAGAACACCCAACATATATCTCTCTCTTAGCACTTATCATACTGGATTATAATGCTATGCTTGTTTCTTTGGCTGTCGGTCTACGATAGACTGTGAGCTCCTAGAGGGAAAAATGCAGTATTTTTTATCTCTCTACATCTCTGCTACCAAAGAACAGAGCCAGCAAATAATAGTACCTTAATGATTATTTTTATGGATGAGTGAAAATATATAAAAATGTTCAACCTAGTTACCAATTAAAGAAATGCAAATCAACATCATCTTGATACGACATATTTATTATCTATTGCTGTTTAAAAAAATTACCCAAAACTTAGTGGCTTAAAACAACACACATTTATTTTTTTACAGTTTCTGTAAGTCAGGAATCTGAGCATGGCTTAGCTGGGCACTCTGCTTCAGGTTCTCACACGACTGGAATTAAGTTGTTGGCCTGGGCCACAGTCTTATCAATTTCAACTGGAGTCAAAGCTCACTCAACATTTAATGGCAGAATTCAGATCCTCATGGGCTGTAGGACTCAGAGCCTCAGTTCCTTGTTGACTGTTGGCCAGAGTTCACCATCAGTTCCTTGATTGGTGAGACGTGAAGAGGCCTCTCCAAAAGGAGAGCTTATTTCATAAAAGTCAGGAAGAGAGAACCTGCTAGCAAGATGGAGGTGACCATATTTTTTAACTTAATCGTGAAAGTGACATCCCTTCATTTTCGCTATATTCTATTCCTTAGAAGCAAGTCACTAGGTTTGGGAGGGTATAACATAATGGTGTGAATATAGGAGGTGGGGATCATTAGAGGTCATCTTAGAAGTCTTCCTGCCATAATTATCTTAAACGTACTAAATTAGCTATTGTACATAATGCCAAAGGTAAAATAATACCTGATGCCAACAAAAGTTAAAACTGTTTTGCTTACATAATAGTGGTAACTGTAAGATTTTGGGTAAGTCATTTCATCTCTCTGAGCTTCAGTTTCTTATCATTAAAATGAGGTTAATGAAATTCCCTTTATATACCTTAAAGTTTACTGCAGAGAACAAATATAACAGTGGATATTCGTACAAGTGATAAACTCTAGAAAGAGATACAAAACTGAGAGAACTAGTGTTTCCAGGTAGACCTATACCTAGGACCAGAGCTGGCATTAGCTGTCCATGAATCATCACTCAAACCCTCAGTCATAAAGTGAAAGGCAAGTCTGAGCTATTCTTTGATTTGCTGTGGCTTTATGCCCTTTAAAGCCATGCCTACCTATATAAGAATGAAGAACTTAGGAAGAATTCATTTGAAATACTTGTTCAATTGGGCACAGCACCCTTAGGTACAACCTTTTCATGATAAGCCCAGGTTGATTTTGTTAACAGCTTGCAACTGGTTTCTGAACTTGCCCTTGCCTAACCCCAAGGAGTCCTCATTCAGACTCCGACCTTAATGAAGACAGAAACCTCATACATCAGGGCAAAACACCCTTGCTATTACCAACCTCCAATCAGCACGTTTCGGGCTTCCAATGCTACACAAAGATGGTACTGTTTTCATCAGTTTAACGACCAGACAGAGGCGTACAGATCTCATCCTACGCTCGTTATTACCATAACCCAGTTTAAGAGCACAGATACCACAAAATGAATGTTATGTGTGCCACAGCAGGTACTAGAGTAATCCTGGGCCCCTGGATCAGTGGAGGGTTAGGAAAATGTTCAAAAGCACAAGGCCTTGGGTAGCCTCTAGAGGAACTGCTGGAATGTTGTTTATCTTCAGACCGCAACAACTGGTCCAGTGTTTCACAATAGGAAGGTCTGTCCTGGAGCTCAGACATAGAAGGCTGAAAGAAGGCCTGAAATAACTCCCTCTCTTCTCTTCTACCTTCCTTCACACCCTTCTGGACCCCTCTCCTGCCGAACTGTTCACATTAAAAAAAAAAAAAAAAAAAAAGGCAGAGCTGTGACCTTGAAATCGATACAGCTTTCTGAGTAGCTTGCAGTTAACTTAATACTCTACTGAGAAAGGAGACAGCCTGCCTGATCCAAAAGGACTTCAAGTGATAGGGAAAACCAGAAACGATGACTTCCTTTGTTGCCTTAACCCCTTGGTGCATAAATCTTGCCCTTTCTTATGCAGCATCTATGTTTTTAGAAATTCAGATGTAGTCTCCCTAATCTCCTGTACGAGTAAAAGGAGGAACTGAAACAATTATCATTCAGATTTTAAAATAATAAATTTGGGGGAGTCAGTTTTCAGAAGTCCTAACCTGTGTCATGCCTGTGGGCACACCCAATTAAACCCCAGAAGTAAAAATTGTTTTTGTAGAAAAATAAAAAAAAAATAAAATAAAAAGTCCTAATAAGGATGATTCAATGATTCAGTTAACCTCTCTAAGGTGCTGTGCATGCCTTGAGAGAGGAAAGATGACAAGTGCCTGAAGTGATGCACTAGGGCTCATTTGAACTCCAGGGATCTATGAATCTCCTTGGCAGAAAGCACAGAACTGGAAAGAATCTCAGTGGTTTGATTTTTTAATGTAATGGGAGCAGACTGCAGTTGAGAAAAGAGTCTTGATACCAGACCATGAGGCTGTCCCTGAGCTCTGGGGAGTTACAATAGGGAAACAGTGGACTGTGATGTGTATGTTTGGGTTATTGATGCCTCCAATCACCCAAACCTCTTTTGCACAAATTACTTCAACCCATTCTTTTTTCTGAGGAGGAGAGGAGGAAGAAAGCTGGATTCAAGAAAAGTCACCTTTCTGTGGGACATGCCAACATGTAGAAGCTTTTGGCCTGAAGACTAATGACAAAATAATAAGTGTTTTAAAAAAATGTAACTACTTCAGTTCTAGCTTCTTCTTGGATACCTTGAGCTCTTATCCCTTTTGCAGGAAACAGTATACCTACTTCTGGACAAACTCTGCCATTTACGAGTTGTGTTATTTTGAGCAAGTTGGATAACACCTCTGAACCTCAGTTTCTTCTTCCATATATAAAACAGGGATACTAATATTACCTGTTGTAAAAATTAAATATGAAAATTAATGTAAAATACTTGGCACTGTGCCTGGCACATAGTAAGAACTGCTGTTGTCATTAGATGGGTATTCTGAAAAGCCAAAGAATGATCAATTTTTATTTTACAGTCTTGGCCTGCCCAGAACCTAGCACAGTGTTTTGCATAAAAGTATAACTGCTATAATCAGTTCAATAAATGAATGATTGGATAAATAAATAAGTAGAAGAGCAAATTTTAGATCTAGACTTTGCTATTATCAGGATTCAACTTTGACTCATGAGGTGAAACCTTACATCCATCATAAAGCTTTCATATTTTGCTGATGCTTAAAGGCATCCTAGTCATGATGATGGCAGCCCAAGTGGAGAGCTGGGGAGTACTGATGCCAAGACATTGGCAGAGGAACCTTGGACCCAGTGCTCTGCTGTTGGCCTGGCCTTTTTCTCTGGGGGAACTTTGCTTGATCTGCAACTAAATTTCATTAACTGTAAAATAAAATAATTAGAGTGACCACTCATTAGAGTAAGGCTATTAGACAAATCCAAAAAGCTCCTTGAAAAACCATTTGGCTAAATCCCAAGTAGATAATGGGGTGTCCCAGGATGTCAGAGAGAATTTTAAGAAGAAACAACACTTTAAACAGGCTGCTTCATGGTACCTTTACACACTTGTGCAGAAATTTCTGTACAATAGATCCTAAAAAGTTGGATTTCTACATCAAAAGTATGGACATTTGCAAACTTTAGTAGATGCTGCCAAATTGTCCTTCAAAACGATTGTAGCAAGTTATACTCACTATTTTGTGCTTGAGGGGTCCTTTCTCCTACCTCAAAAATGCCTACCAAATTTTAAAGCATTCTCTTTAAAAAACAAACATAAAACAGTCAGAAATTGGAAACAATCCAAATATCTATCAACAAATTATTGGATCAACAGATTTTGATATAACCAATTACCACTAAGCAATAAAAATGAAAAAATTTACTATACACATAACAACATGGATGAATCTCAAAACACGGGGAGTGAAAGAAGCCAGAAAAAAAAGAATACATACTGCATTATTCCATTTATATAAAATCAAAGAAGACACAATACTAGTCCTCGTGACAGAAATCTGGGGCTGGAAGTAAAGATGGTTTGTCTACAAAGTAGTATAAGGAAACATTTTGTGGGATGGGAATATTCTACATCTTGATTGTGGTGTTTGTATAGGTGAATATATTTGTAAGAACTCTATATCTCAGTAAAGCCACTTGAACAAAAAAGACGACAAAAGGGGGAGGGTTTAATTGTGTTTTGGGTTATATCTGACCCTGGATTCTAGTGTTTTTTCCCCATTTCAACAGCTTTCTTTAGATTACTTCATTATGCCTTTCACTTTTCCAGCTGTGCTTCCCATAAGCAGTGCTGTAGAGCAAAAAATGCAGTGGGCTTGGAATCAGAAGTTCTGGTAAAATAAATCAGTTTATCTCTTGGAGTTTTAGCATGTTTTGTTGTTGTGCCCCCCTACACACACACACACACTCAGAGATTTCTTTAGGAGGAAAGAAAATTAAATAATGACTGAAAAAGACTTTGTATTTATTACAGTGTTGTTAGACAACTTCATAGAATATATGCTGTCTGCATCAGAAACCTGAAAGTCACCTTCTGTAACTCCCTCTTACTTATTCCATCCTACATACAGATCCAATCAGTCATTAGTAATCATAATGAGGAGGAGGAGGATAATGTTAACAATTAAAATTAACTGATTAATTTCTATATAGAAAGAACTGTTTCAAGTTTTTCATATGAATTATCTCATTCTATCCTCACAACAATACCATTAAGTAGGAATAATTAATTATCTCCATCCTCCCTCCTTGGTACTGGATCATCTCACCTCACCCACTGTTCAGAGCTCAGTTAGGGTAATAGCGTCCTCTCAGTTCTCAGCCCTCAGACTAACTGTCTTCTCATCTGCCACACTGATACAGAGAGAGAGTTCTAAAGGCTGGAATCCAGCTCATCACTTTCCTACTTAAAAATCTTTGAATACCTTCCCGTCACTTTCGAGATAAAATCCTCTTTGTCTTGGTGCACAAGGACTATGATATGGCTCTTATCTACCTGTCTAGCCTCATCTCTAATTTCCAGACCTTCTCTTCCACCTGACTTTTCCTCCAACCAGCATGAAATACCAGTCCTTCCCACTCTTCCATGCTCCTGGATGTTAACACGTTACAATTTCTGCTGGACACAATCTTCGCCATGGTGGACTAAAACTTAATTACCTTTAAGATTCAGTCTATATCAACTTTCTGAAATCTCCCACTACCATCACCTCCCATCATATCTTTATTTCAGCACATAACACACAACATCTGCATGATTGATGTTCTGGATTTTCCCTCCCACTAAGAGTTCCTCAAGGGCAAGACCTTGCCTAAATTAACTTTTTACCCCCCAGTGATTAACATAGCACCTGGCACAGAGTAAGTACTATAAAAGCATGTGCTAAATGGGGGGATGTCAAATGTCAAATGTCTGCAAAAGCATGAGCACTAACATTCAAAACTCTGAATCACAGATTCAAAGGAGAATGGTATGCAGCTGAGGTAAGATTTTGATCCTAAATTCTTCCCTTGGGAGCCTCAGTGACATGACTGTAGTCTCTTTTTGTAAAAAAAAAAAAAAAATCTGAGGCCAATTTAAGGACACAGAGACTGTAATTTTGTTGCTTCATTCTAAGGTGAAACCACAATGGATTTGCATGAGACAGTAATCACTTAACTGCCTCGCTGCTAAGAACACTAATATTTTGTCGCTTCCAGACAGGATTGGAGATGTGATTAACAGCCATTTGAAAAATGACACCCGACAGTAAAATGGAGCTTTGTGGCCTCTTCTTCAATACCAGCTTCTGATCCTTTAAAATCTCCTTCAGAAACATTTTTGTTTTCTTTCCTTGTGTATGTTTATAAAAGAGTGAGAATAAGGACTCTCTTCTGAAACTACCTCTACCTGCCAAATTATCCAGTATTTATTTAGGCAATATTCAAGTCCCTGTTTTTAAAGTAAACCTAAAACCTTTCTAGCAAGTGAACCAATGAAAGCCCATGCTAGATTATGCAGCCAGTTATTATTCTTCTTTGCTAAATGTGTATAAACAGAACATCAATTCATGAGTTTCGTCCTCACTCTTGGTCTTCCGCATTTCCTGCTGAGCCTTTATATCTAGACTTTGTTTCAGTCAGTGTTTTCACTGTGTCATCATAGGCTAATAGAATCTCAGGTTTGGGCAGGAAACTGATGCTGGATCCTTTATATGTAGTATCCCTGCCAAATAGCTGTGGAATTTCTGCTTGAAACCTCCCTTGCCAGCTCATGAACTCCTGGTAGCAGGTCACCCTGTCTTTGAACAACCCTGGCTATTTCATCTTGTGAAATAATTTTTCCTGGACCTTCCATTACATTAGTCCTACTCTGTCCTTCAGGGCCACAGGACACAAGTATAATACCTCCTCAGTGCCAGCTCTTCAAATATTTGAAAATGCTAAACATAATTCCATTGAGTTTTCTGCAAGTTGCTCCCTCCCAGGAGGTGGTTTGAGTCATTCTCCCCTGAAGAGTCTTCTGATGGACAACAACACTCCGAAGTCCAATCCGTAAATCTGAGAGCTGCCATCAGATGTTTTCTGACAAAGCAAAAGAGCAGGACCACTGTCTATCTCTCCCACCAGCTGACATGAGCCTCCCATCTCTTTCCTTGGTCATAAATTTTCCCTTCTGCTTTCAAATTTACCTTTCAATTATTGTTACATTAAGCTCATATGTTCATGATACTGTTTTTCCTTCACCCATTACTAAAAAGTGTAACACATGATATTCCCAATACAGGAAACACAAATATACAATGAAAATTGTAATTCATTTGTATATAATCTCTGTTTAAGCCCCTGTTCTGTCTAGTGGCAAAAAAAAAAAAAAAAGCCTAATCTTTGTTAATTATGGGTAATCTTAGCCATGATAAGGTTTAATTCTGCCAATTCTTGATTTCTCGTAGATCTTTTCAAAAGAACATCTAAGCTCTGAGAAGGCTTATGTTATGTCATGGGGAAAACATCTGGGCCTAAACTGGATCAATGCAAGCTTATATTAGCCAAAAATCTTGCATTTCCACCTACTAACGGCAATGCTTATATGCTCTAATGCCTTCTCTCCTCACTAAGGCCAACCCCTCCACTTTTACATTGTATCCCACCTCCTCCTGAAAGTAAAATAGACCTCTCACATGTAACATGTTCCATACCTATTCCTGATATTCTCCCAACCCCAAACCTTCTCCTTTCTCAGTCTTCCCAAACTTGGTGACTGACAACTCTATCCTAGTTGTTCAAGCCCCAAACTTTGGAGTTGTCCTTGACTTTTCTCTTTTTCTCATAATCCACATTTAGTCTATCATTAAATATTGTTGCTTCCATCTTCTATATACATACAGTCCAGCCACTTATATTCATCTACACTGTAGCTCCCTGTCTAAGCCACCATCTTATTTCACCTGGATTAGCAGTAGTCTCCTTACTACTGTCTCTGCTTCCACTTTGATGCCCACAACCTGGTTTACACAGGGCATCTAAAGTGATCCTTTTAAAAATTAAGTCAAACCATGTCACCCTTCTGCTCTGAACAGTAAAAGGCTCCCAATCTCACTCAGTGTAAGAGCCAAAGCATATACTGCTTTGCATGGCTCTACACGATCTAGATGCATGTGGCCTGTCTAACCTTGACTTCTCCTACTCTCCCCTAACTCATCACCTTACAGCTTTACTGGCCTCCTTGATTTTCCTCCAATACTTTAAGCACATGCTTGCCTCAGGGCTTTTGCACTAGTTGTTCCCAGGTATTTCCACACCCTCACCCCTTCAGGTCTTTACTCAGTGATACATTTTCTGATTGCCATATTTAAAATTAACCACCTCCCTCCAGCACTCTCTCCCAAATCTTTATTTTTCTTCATAGAATTTAACAAATTCTCCCATACTCCTTTATTGTATTTATTTTCCGTCCCACCTTCCACCCCCCAACATTAAGATGCATTATGAAGGAGGGATTTTTATCTGTTTCTTTTTTCTTTATTGTATCCCAAGTGACTAGAATGGTATCTGACACACCATTTGCATGTCAGCACTCAATAAATATTTGCTAATTGAAACCCCACCAGGTCTCTTGTCATATGTTCTGCAGCACTTTCTGTTTCACATTGCCATTCATGACTATGTGAATCTTCCAGGTCCACGACCTGACTCTGAGCTCTCTAAAAAGACTCAAGGACAATTGCTGGATAATTTCTCATGCCACTCTGAGTTTACAAAAAACTTCTGAGACTTATCTTTGGCCCTTTATCCAAGACATGATATAATACTATTTCTTGTTCAGTGCTGCTACTCTAGGGTGGCATGGGGTACCCTAGGACCCTGCTGGAATCCATCGGGGCAGTAGGTCCAAGGTCAGCTTTAATCTCAGATCACTTCATTTGGGGACATTCAGTATTTAACCTCTTTCTCTTTGTTGCAGTTAACCACTGAGTAGGAGTCACTTTCTTAGAAACTTTCTCAGGTTCTCACTACCTTGCTCACCTCTCTTCCTCTTCTCCAGATTTTACCTGGGGAAGACAATATGACAAACAATCTGTGCTTATTTCTTCTATGCTGGAAGGGACCTATGCCAGCACATCCAGTACTGATGTTTAAAAGTCTCAGGCTCTTACAGATCCAATAGTATTTTCTCTGAAATTTTTCTTTCTGCCATGAACTTTTGAAATTCAAAAGCTTGGTCTTTACTCCTTTCTTGTGTCTGAGTCTCTAAAGTAACAATCTACCTGAAAGCATGAGACTGAGAGAATAATCAGGATCCAAGAAATTGGAAGGAGGTAAACACATTCATCAATATTTAAAAATATCATTTGGCTTCCCAAATAACAGGGTGGTTTGCATACCTTGACAGGGAGGAGAGGCTAACCAGCATTTAGTCCCACCTCCTCAACCTTTAAATAATCCAGGTACTCATGCTGCAAGGTCCTAAGAGACATGCTTAAAAGAAGTCACAGACAAATACACAGGTCTCCTTAGTGTTATGCTATCACTCTGCCATCCAGATGAAATCACATAGCTCCTTAGTCCTGTATGATTTATTTCCCATCCAGATGAGTTGAGACAAACATGTGTAAGTCACAAGCACTCCTTTTTGCCCCTGGGATCTCCGGTAGTGATTAAAGGCTACTTGGTAATTTAAGGCCATGTGTGGACTCATGCCACAGCCTGGACAGGGGCCTTCCTAGGGAGGTGCAATAGGAAGGAATATCTGTCAGGCCCAGGATGGTGAGGAAGGGACTGGTTAGGCTAGTTCAACCAAACTGTTAAGAGTGTGACATCCTCCTGGGTAAAAAATTAGGTTGTTAGAGAAAAACACATGCCAGAATAGAAGGCTGTCCACCCCTCACGTGTAAGCCAAGGCAGATTCTCTGTAGGGATGTCTAAAAAAATAGAAATTGATTTAACCTATTCAAATTATGTGGTGTTTTCTAGTTCCCAGTGTCTAGACCAGGTGAACAAGAGGGTATGTTACCACTTGGGAAATGTCAGGGAAGTCCCAGGACTGGAGTCAAGCTGAGGATGCAGGGTCAGAATGTGGAAGACAACAGTATGGCTCAAATGAGAGGGGGGGAGTGCTGGAACTGGTTAAAAAAACGAATCTCAGTGGCTGGGAGAGTCAGGAGGCATCAAGGGGGAGGATTTAACCTGGGGTGACGCTTTTATTGAATTTCCAGTAAGTCTCACCCCTGCATCCCTATTCTACCGTAATCCACTGTGAGCTCAAGTAATGCAAACTCATTTTCATATCAGCAAAAGGGTTGAGGAAGGTAAATCTTCAGAGGAAAAAAAAAAAAAAATCCAGAATGCATTTCAACATCGAATGCACTATAAATGATTTTTTAATTCAATTTTGAGATATATTCACATACCATACAATCATCCAAGGTGTACAATCAACTGTTCACAGTACCATCATATAGTTGTGCATTCATCACCCCAATCTATTTTTTGAACATTTTCCTTGTACCAGAAAAAGTGAAAATAGAATAAAAAATAAAAGTAAAAAAGAACACCCAAATCATCCCCCCCACCCTATTTTTCATTTAGTTTTTGTCCCCATTTTTCTACTCATCCATCCATACACTGCATAAAGGGAGTGTGATCCACAAGGTCTTCACAATCACACTGTCACCCCTTGTAAGCTACATTGCTTTTTACAATCATCTTCAAGAGTCAAGGCTACTGGGTTGCAGTTTGATAGTTTCAGGTATATAAATTATTTTTTTATCCACTCTTTTGTATTATTCATACCTTGGCCCCCTGTTATGGCATGAATAAATGAAATCAACAAATTTTGTTTTGTCCATTGTGGCCCAGAAACACCCTAGAAGATGAATATAAACTGCAACCCAATCCAGGGGGTCAAAGAATGTGAGTAGTGAAGGCCTTGGATATGGTGAAAATCAGAGTTCATCAATCTTTTTTAGACCCCCTTTGATAAACATAAAAAACACCTAACATATAATTGTATTTGAATTCCAAGTAAATTAAACATTGTGACAAAAAGACAAATTAGAGCAATGGAAAAAGGGTGCTGCTTAGTATTTATACCACGCATTCCTCCCTCAAACTTTTGTAGATCCTCCTTTAAGAACCATGATGTAGTTCAGGGATCAGCAAAATGTTACTCACCCTTTTTGTATGGCGAATGGTTGGAAAAAATAATGTTTTATGACTTAAAATTATATGAAATTCAAATTTCAGTATCCATAAATAATGTTTCATTGGAACACAGCCACACTCAGTTGTATTGTCTGTGGCTGTTTTTGCACCACAGCAGGAGTAGAGTGGTTATAACAAAGATAATATAGTAAAATATTTACTGTATGACCTTTTCCAGAAAAAAAAAAAAAAATGCCAATCCCTGGTGTAAAGCAATGTACTCTTCAAAAGATGAGGAAATTAAACTCAGAGAGAAGTAACATCTCAAGATCACACAGCTGGCATGGGGCAGAGACAGCTCTAGAAACCATTCACCTGAATCCCATCTATGGTTCTTTCTCATTATACCATGATGCCTGAGAGTCCCAAGGATTATAGCCAGGGCACAAATGAGTAACTGAGCAAGCTGTAGAAATCAGAGCACTCTTCATAGGGTTTCTGGAGAATGAATGACTCATGCATTTCCTAAGGAGAGGGGGAGAAACACACACACACACTGAAACTAGTTATGAAGGTGTGTGGCAAATTCATTTTGCCTCAGTATATGCCCTACTGTGGGATTATGTAGCCCTCTGGTCTGAACTGAATGCTGTGTGATTTTCATTCCTTGTACCTGTCTGCTGTTTATATTTATTCTTATCTTGGGAGTACAATTTGAGTGCCCACAGAAACAGGGTTGTGAGATCTGCTGGGGAAAAAAAAAAACAAAGCAAGAAAGAGAATTTGGAGATGGAGGGAGAGTTGAGCTCAATTTTCTGCTGTAGCCTACATTTTTATTTTTATTTTTTTCAGACTGGCTTGTGTCTCCCTTGTTTTGAATAACAGAGATAATTATACATTCAAGGGATCACACTTTAAACCTCCTGAACAATTAAGAAATCTTATTGCAGGCAATCATGAAAAAATGTAAGGGAGGATTATCCAGAGAGACAATGAAAATCACATTTCTTCTAGTCCCTTTCTTAGCACACAAACCTAATCACCATTCTCCTTGCCTTCCCATGGCCTAATTGTTGATACTTCAGGCCTCTCTCAGGGCTAGGCAATGTTCTCTCTTAAACCTTGGTCATGTGAAGTCAGAGGTTTGGATGGGATCCTCTTGTGAAACTGCTTTTCTGTGTTTTTGATACTGACCTGTAAGTGCAGCTCTAGGGGTGGAGGCTTGCATTTAACTGCAACTAGGAGTTGAACAAAAGCTCTCATTACCTTCAGGCTGCAGGACTCTGTGTAGGTAGAGGAATCCCATGGATCATTCACACTTGACAGATATTTACTGATCTCCTACCACATTATTGTAGCAGCTGGGGATAAAACGGTGAAGAGAATGTAGTCCCTGACCTCAAAGGCCTATGTATAGTCAAGCAAAGTAGATAGATAAGAAAATAGGAAATTCAAATTTGTGTCTTATGCAAGGGATAAGAAAAAGTTAAGGGCAGATTGTTCTGGGGCTGTCTAGGAGGGACTAAGAGACTTAAACAATAAATACGAATTAACCAGTGAAAAACACTAGAGAAGGCATTTATCAGGCAAAGTGTGAAGCCTAGGAACTTCATGGGTTGTACAGAAAAATAGATTGCCACTGATCAAACCAGGGGGAGGGGAAATGGTGGGCAGGGGAATGGAGAGGTAGAAGGGCAAAAACAGGGCTAGAAAAGTCTGCAGATGCCAATTAGGAAGGTCTTTTGAGCTGTACCCTGAGGATAAAGAATGTGGCCTTAACCCAAGTGCAAGGCTAACTTCAAAAGGTTTTTAATCATGACAGTAGGTAATAGGATAAGATTTGCTTCTTTTTTTGTTACCATTGAACAACACCTCCCTCTCCAGGGACCATGTCTTTTGACTAATTACACACTCATCTATGTGATGTAACAATAATAATAATGATAAAAAGAGCTAATATGTAGTGTGTTAACATGTGTGTGACACTGTTAAGCACTTTTCCTGTATATCATTTAATCCTTAGAACAATCCTATAAAATAGATGTTATCTCTAACTTAGAAGGAAACAGAAGCACAGAGTGATCAAGCAACATGCCCAAGAAATACAATCCTTAAGAAAGGAGCTACAATTTATATCCAGTGCCATTTGACTCTAGAGTTCAAACTGAGCATGGGCCTGGGAGTGAAGAGCAAAACAAATTCAACTTCTACTTCTGATTCTCACTAACTGTGTGATCATGAGCTTTCACTAGCTCAGGTTCCCTTGTATTTAAATGAGAAGGATGGGCTAAATGATTTGTATAATTCCTTTCATCAAGTCTAATAACAAGATATTTTATCTCACTGATGTCAGCAGAAAAGTAAGAGCTAAGTTTAGCCAATTGGCTCTTACTGTTCCTAAAGTGAGAAATAGAAGTGCAAGAATTAACCGCTATGAAAGAGATGTGGAATCTGTCAGGGATAATTCTATAACCCTTCTCCTCTCGTCTTACTACCTCAGTGGTCTTTCCCAAGGTTTGAGATGTGAAATCAAGGGGCAGAGTGCAATTTCCATAAACACACAATGACTGTTGTTACATCAGAAGATAGAATGTCACTGGAATGTCTTCCACCACATGACACTGTCATCAAGTTTTGTCTTCTTTATGGTTGTGCCGGTTTGAAACTGTTATGTACCCTAGGAAAGACTATGTTCTTTAATGCAATCTGTGGGGACAGATTTATTATGGGTGGGGTCTTTTGATTAGGTTGTTTCCATACAGATTTGACCCACCCAACTGTGGGTGAGACCTTTTGATTAGATTATTTCCATGGAGGTGTGACCCCACCCATTCAGGGTGGGTCTTAATTAGATCACTGGGGTCCTTAAGGGAGCTGAGAGCCCACACAGACCCAGATGCTTGGAGATGCTTGGAGATGCAGATGGAAGGATGTTTGGAGATGCTAAGCTAAGAGATGAAGCCCAGAGTTCATCCCGGAGAAGCTAAGAAAGGGCCCCCAGATGCTTAGAGAGGAATGCCCTGGGAGAACAAGCATGGATGCACAGGAGCTGAGAGAGAGAAGCTAAGAGAGACAGAAGCCCAGAGACATTTTGGAGAAAGCCATTTTGAAACCAGAACTTGGGAGCAAAGGACCAGCAGATGCCAGCAAAATGCCTTCCCAGCTGACAGAGGTGTTCCAGATGCCAATGGCCTTTCTTCAGTGAAGCTTTAGCAAACCAAACAATGATCCATAGACAGTGCCAGCAATCCAGGCTCTATTTTCTCTCTGTTGAATACTCTTTGAGCTGATTGGGGTGAGATTTTTCAACAAATAATAATCAACAACTCCAAAAGGGCAGGTATTAAAAGCTAACAAAAGGATTTGCTATCAAAAATGGCTAAATTGTATCTGGAAAGACCAGCAGGTAATTTATTTAGTTTAACACGAGTATCTATAATACAAAATGGAAGACATGGTTGACAAAAAGCAAATATAGAGGAATAGAAAAATTCCCCATTTTAGTGCTCTTGGGTTGCGTGAGGACTATCAGCATTCAGGTTGGTTTTCAATATTGGAAATATAAACTCTCTGGTCTCAGCTTCAGAATTTGTAGACTTCCTGGAACCACAGGTTTAAAATCTTGGCAAGCTTGAGTCATGGCTTCAGCCTCTGTCTCCTTTGAAAAAAAAATTTGAAGAGCAAGTGATTTATGGTATGTTCATCTTTGAGAAGAGCTCTATAACCTCTGGCCACTGAATGGACTTTGAAATATGCCCACAGGGATCCTTTATCCAAGGACAATCTCTGAGTGCTTGTTATTCACTTTATTAGTGTAGAAGCCCTTTAATCATTGTCTGTACATTTGCTTTAATCTAGAAACTGCCAATTTATTTGCTCATAATATGCCTGAAGCTTCTCACAATCTTACTGGAGAAACACTAGTATAAACTCGAAGATGATTTGAAAAAAATTCAAATTGGTTTGAGATGGGGATATGAAGAGATAAAATAATAATTATAGAACAGAATTAAAGTAGATACCTTAAAAGAAGCACTCTGTATTTTGTTATCAGTGTAGAAAATAGTTTCTAACTCAAGCCTTTAACAACAATTAGTGAATGAGTAAAGGGATTACTTGTTATAAACCTGAGGTGATCTAATCAGAAAGATTTTCAACACTAGAATTTTTGGCAGTTATACAGCATGCACATTTAACTGATATTCTTGGTTTAAAACACACACAGAGAGAGAGAGAGAGAGAGAGAGAGAGAGAGAGAGAGAGAGGGAGGGAGGGAGAGAAAAGGCCATAAGCAACAAGAAAATATTTTCATGTAGAAAGATCAGAACAACAAGAGAAATCATGTTAAGGATACACAGTTATCTTAGAAGCCCAGAACAGCAAAAGACCAGAGGACTATAGGGCACATGTAAAAGAAAAGATGTCATAAAATCATCTAGAGAGGAAAGATGGAGAGAATGACTCCACATTGAAGTAAAACTGCAGTATCTGGGTTTCTAAATGACTTAAAGACACTGGCACAGCTAGTCTAATTGCTATGGTCACTGTGAGCTCTACTATTGCATCCCTTACCTGGTGGGGTTTATCTCAGGTCTTTCTCCCAAGGTTGCCTTACTAGTAAGTAAAACATTTTATTTCTGTTTTCTTAAAAAAAGAGACCTTTGCCATGATAGCGTCAACATGCTGATGTAAGACAGCTACTGAAAATCTCTCCCCAGAGATTCAGCAAATAGAATCCAACAGCATATTAAAAGAATTATACACCATGACCAAGTGTGTTTTATTACAGGTATGCAAAGGTGGTTAAACACAAGAAAATCAATTCATGTAATAAACATTAACAAATTGAAATGGAAAAACTACATGATCATCCGAATTGATGCAGAAGAGGCATTTGACAAAATTCAGAATCATTTCATGATAAAAACACATCAAAAGATAGGAAACAAAGGAAACTTCCTCAACATAATAAAGGGCATATATGAAAAGCCTGCAGATAACAGAATGTCCTCTCAACTCCATTTGAAATCTCTACTGAACCTTTATTCTGTTTCATTACTCTTCCCCCTTTTGGTTAAGAAAGCTCTCTCAATCCCACAATGCAGGGTCCAGGCTCAACCCTAGGAGTCAAGTCCCATGTTGTCAGGGATAGTTACACCCCTGAGAGTCATGTCCCACATCGGGGGGAGGGCAGTGAGTTTACCTGCAGTGTTGGCTTACAGAGAGAGGCCACATGTGAGCAACAAGAGGTTCTCTGTAAGTGACTCTAAGGCACAATTATAAGTAGGCTTAGACTCTCCATTGCAGTAACAAGCTTCATAAAGGCAAGTCCCAAGATCGAGGGCTTGACCTACTAAAATGGTAGCCCCCAAAGCTTGTGAGAATATCAGGAATTTCCCAGTTGGGGAAGTTTAATATTTCCAATTTTTCCCCAATTCCTCAAGGGGGCTTTGCAAATACATTTTTATTCTCTGTCCAAATTATTCTGGAATTTACTGGTGCTTCTTGCTAACCTGTACAAGCCAACCAGATCTCATCCTCTATTCAAGATTCCATGTAATTATGGTGTTTGTATAAACTGACCATACAAGTTAAATTGTATAGTGTGCTACAGAAAATAAAGATTTTCCACCAAATAAACATCACCTTTGGTCTCACATAGAAGTTAAAGTTTTAAAACACAGTCAATATCATTGTTTTCCCTTCAGTCCAATTTACCTTAGTCCTAACCAAGTCCGTTTTGTTCATAACTCTAATTAAAGTCTGATCTCTTTTTTCAGCCTCTTTAACATTTGCTGTATGGGGTAATGCTGACATTCATAGCTGTCGAACTCTGAGTCTCATGTGTCACAAAGATACCCAAAGTTCCAGGGACTGACCAGGTTATGCACAAACAGCTCATCATCTCAGAATTTAGAAATAATCATTACAACTCATGAATAGACATGACTTCTGTAAGAACTTACAATCTAGGGAACTTTACCATAAGCCTTCCCCTGATAACCTATGCACTCAGATTCAATTCTGAGTTTGCACATTATAGTTAGTCCATATTAGTGAGGCATTACAGTGTTTGTCTTTTCATTTCTGGTTTATTTCATTCAACATACTATCCTCAAGGTTCGTTCACCTGTTTCATAATTTACAACTTCATTTCTTTTTGCCACTGCTCAATATTCCATTAAATGTATACACTACAGTTCACCATTTTGTTTATTGGTTGATGTACCCTTAGGTCACCTCCATCCTTAGGTACTACACATCCAGTAGTAGTACCCTACTGTCACCATAAACACCAGTGTGAAATGTCCATTCAGTTCCTGCTCTCAGTTCTTCCAAGTATATACGTAATAACGGAGTTGCAGGACCATATGGCAACCCCACAGTTAGCTTCCTATGGAACCAACACACTCTCCTCCAGAAGGGCTGCACCATTCTACTTTCCTACCAACAGTGAATAGTTATATCCCTCTCTCCACAACTTCTCCAGCACTTGTATCTTTCTGTTTATTTTTTAAACAGGTTTATTCACACACCATACAATTCATTCTAAATAAACAATCAATGATTCCCAGGATAGTCACATAGCTATGCATTCACCTCCACAACCTATATGAGGACATTTCCATTTCTTCCTCAAAGAAAGAAGAAAAGGGTGGAAAAAAAAGAATAAAACTATTAAAGTTAGAAGAAAAATAAAAATAAAATAAAATACAATGAAAAGTGGGATTCTGGGAAGATGGCGGCATAGAAAGAGGTGGAAGACCTAGTCTCCCCCAGAACAATTCATAAATGAACAAAAAACCAGTAAATAACCTGGAATGGTAGCGGGGAGACAAATGTGACTGTACACTCAACATCCACCAACATGAATTGGGAGGAATGCCCGAGATCACAGCATAAAATCTGTAAGTAAAATTGAGGACCCGCTCTGAGAGCCGAGAACCTAGAGCCGAGAGCCCCTCCCTCACAGAAGCCACGCCTTACACTTTCTCAGCCCAGCCCCAAGTGAGGTTTTAGTGATAACATCTCAATACAGACAGCGAATCCTCAACAAGCAGACAGAGGCTTTTGGTGATGGCTAACCTTGGGAGAATCGGGGGAAATATTCTGTCTCTCGCTCTCTCTCTGTGGAGAAAACCTTGGCTGCTCTCAGCCCACAAGGAATTGCAGTGGAGACGGCCTCACACATTCTGCATTGTGAGGCGAGCTGAGAGCCCCGTGGCACAGCCAAGCAGCCCAGGGCTTCCCTAGAGGGACGGCGCACACTGATGATGTAGCACGGCATTTTCTCTCGGCTGAGGGAGGATCGCGGCTGGGAGGGGGGATCCGCTCGGAGAACCCAGAGGCGCTACGCCAAGTCTGGTGGTTTATGGGACACCGAGAGAGAGCTGCCCCTCCTCCCTGACCACCTGTGCGTGCGCCCCACATTCAGGGCGGGCGACTCCAGCGGCACGCCCAGGCTGAGCTCGCAAGCTGAACGTACAAGAATCATTTCCCCTCACTACTGACTGGAGGGATATAGGTGGCTCACAGATGCCATTTGCTGGTTACCTAGAGAAAGTGCACGTCACCAAGCTGTGTCTCTGAAAAATTAGATCGATATCCTTTAAGAACCCTATCAAGCAAAACAAATGCCAAGAGGCCAAAAATAACAGAAAATCTTATGCATATGATAAAACCAGATGATATGGAGACTCCAACTCCAAACACACAAATCAAGATTTTGGAAGAAACGTTATTCCTCGCAAAATTAATTAAAGAGGTACAATCAAAGAACGAAAACATGGCAAAGGATTTAAAGGACATCAAGAGGACCATGGCCCAGGATATAAGCGCCGTAAAAAAGACCCTAGAAGAGCATAAAGAAGACATTGCAAGAGTAAATAAAAAAATAGAAGATCTTATGGAAATAAAAGAAACTGTTGGCCAAATCAAAAAGACTCTGGATACTCACAATTCAAGACTAGAGGAAGCTGAACAACATCTCAGTGTCCTAGAAATCCACAGAACAGAAAATGAAAGAACAAAAGAAAGAATGGAGAAAAAAATTGAAAAAATTGCAATAGATCCCAGGGATACGATAGATAAAATAAAACGTCCAAACTTAAGACCCATTGGAGCCCCAGAAGGGGAAGAGAAGGGTAAAGGTCTAGAAAGAGTATTCAAAGAAATTGTTGGGTAAAACTTCCCCAACCTTCCACACAATATAAACACACAAAGCATAAATGCCCAGCGAACTCCAAATAGAATAAATCCAAATAAACCCACCCAAGACATATTCTGATCAGACTCTCAAATACTGAAGAGAAGGAGCAAGTTCTGAAAGCAGCAAGAGAAAAGCAATTCACCACATACAAAGGAAACAATATAAGACTAAGTAGTGACTACTCAGTGGCCACTATGGAGGCAAGAAGGCAGTGGCATGACATATTTAAAATTCTGAGAGAGAAAAATTTCCAGCCAAGAATACTTTATCCAGCAAAACTCTCCTTTAAATTTGAGGGAGAGCTTAAATTTTTCACAGACAAACAAATGCTGAGAGACTTTGCCAATAAAAGACCTGCCCTACTTCAGATTCTAAAGGAAGCCGTACCAACAGAGAGACAAAGAAAGGAGAAAGAGATATAGAGAGTTTTAACAGACATATATAGTACCTTACATCCCAAATCACCAGGACACTCATTTTTCTCTGGTAATCACGGATCTTTCCCCAGAAGGGACCATAAGCTGAGACATAAAACAAGCCTCAAGAAATTTGAAAGGAAAAAAAAAAAAATTGAATATACTCAAAGAACATTCTCCAAACACAATGGAATACAAATAGAAGTCAATAATTTTTGAACTATAACTCCACTATTTACTTCCTACATAATAGAAAATACACAAACTCTAAGGACAAATCAATGGTTTTTGAACTCAATGTAAAATATGTCATTTTAGACAACTATATAAAGGTGGGAGAATGAAGGAGTATAGGAACTTAGTTTATGTGCCCTATTGAAGTGAACATGGTATCAAAGAAAAACAAGATTGATAGGGATTTAAGAGGTTAATTTTAAGCCCCACAGTAAACACAAAGAAATTATCAGAGAATATAACCATAGAGATGAAAAGTAGAGTCTGGATTAAGAGAAATGGGGGAAGGGGCAATGGGAAATTAAGAAAGGAGTGTAGGGTTGCTGTTTGAGGTAAAGGGAAATTTCTAGTAATGGATGGTGGGAAAGAGCATAACATCATTCTAAATGTGATTAATCCCACTAATGGAAGGCTAGGAAAGGGGCGGAATGGGAAGATTTAGGCTGTATATATGTTTCCACAATTGAAAAAAGAAAAAAAAAAAAAAATACAGTCTAACTAGACGACAATTGAATGCTAAGGATGAACTTGGATGGGATTGGAGGGTGGAGGACAGGTGGCTCGAAGGGACACAGTTAAGACATAAGGAAAAGGAAATATAGAATGTAAACATTGTATCATTGTTGAATCTGTTATACTTCTTAGCTGGGCTTAATGGAATTACATAAAAGAATGTTCTTGTTCATGGGGAGTACATACATGAATTATAGTGGATGTTCAAGGATGTGTGCAGCTAGCTCTCATATATTCAGAAGACAGAGAAATATATGATGAATGATAGATAGGGAGGGAGGGAGGGAAAGAAATAATGATGTGACAGCATGTTAAAGTTGGCAGATTAAGCTATTGGGGGAGGGGGGTCAGGGTATGATGGAATTCTGTGTATGGGGCTAGTATTGTTTTTGCAACTATTCATGTAACTTTGAATTTATTTCAAAATAAAATAAAATATATTAAAAAAAAATACAATGAAAAGGTCAGACAACACCACCACCACCAAGAATCCCATATCACTACCTCTTACAGACATTTAGCTTTGGTATATTGCCTTTTTTACAATTAATGGAAGCATTTTACAATGTTACCATTAACTATAGACTCTAGTTTGCATCGATTATATTTTTTCCCTTGTACCACCCAATTTTCAACACCTTGCAATGTTGACATTCATTTGTTCTCCCTCCTTTAAAAACATTCTTATATTTGTACATTTATTCACCATCATTGACCACTCTAGGTTTCACTAAGTTTTATAATCCCAGCCTTTACCTTCTGTCTTGCCTTCTGGTGCCATACATGCCCTAGCCTTTCTCTTTCACCTGTAATCGCACTCATCTTTGTTAAGGGTACTTAAAATATTGTGCTACCATGACACAGTATTATGCTATCCATTTCTGGATCTATCAGCATCAAATTCCCAATTTTTAACCTCTTTATATCTTTATATCTCCTGACAACCAGTGTTCTCAGCTTTAACTTTCAAATTTCACTCATCAATGTTAGTTCATATTGCTGAGACCCAACCTTTTGTTTCTGGCTATTTTCACTCAACGTCATGCCCACTGTCTACCATTTTGACTTTTGGAATTTATGTATCATATCTTATTGTATTTTACTTCCCCCCCTCCTCTCTTTTTCCTTTCACTAATAATCTTCATTTCTACTCTCTTCTCCAAACCTCTCTCTCCTATCTGCCTGTAGTGCTCCCTTTACTATTTCTTGTAGAGCAAGTCTCTTGTCCACAAACTCTCTCAGTGTTTGTTTGTCTGGGAACATTTTAAACTCCCCCTCATTTTTGAAGGACAGTTTTGCCAGATATGGAATTCTTGGTTGGAAGTTTTTCTCTTTCAATATCTTAAATATATCATGCCACTGCCTTCTTGCCTCCATGGTTTCTACTGAAAAATCTGCACATAGTCTTCTTGAGCTTCCTTTGTATGTGATAGATGCTTTTTCTCTTGCTGCTTTCAGAATTCTCTTTGACATTTGATAATCTGATTATTAAGTGTCTTGCAGTAGGTCTATTCAGATATATTCTGTTTGGAGTATGCTGCACATCTTGGATCTGCAATTTTATGCCTTTCATAAGAGTTGGGAAATTTTCAGTGCTTATTTTCTCCATTATTGTTCCTGCCCCTTTTTCCTTATCTTCTCCTTCTGGGACACCCATGACACATATATTCATGCACTTCATGTTGTCATTCAATTCCCTGAGACCCTGTTCCTATGTTTCCATTCTTTTTCCCTATCTGTTCTTTTGTGTGTAGGATTTCAGATCTCTTGTGTTCTAGTTTCTGAATTCTTTCTTCTGCTTCTTCAAATTTGCTGTTGTATGTTTCCATTGTGTTGTCCATCTCTTCTATTGTGCCTTTCATTCCCTTAATTTCTGCCAATTTTTTTCAAACTTTTAAGTTCTTCCTTAGGATTATCCAGTGTCTTCTTTATCTCTTTTGCCATTTCTTCCCTCAATTCATTAATTTGTTCTTTTGAATTAATTTAGCATATTTATTTGAAGATCTTTAATTAGTTGTTTCAATTCCTGTCTCTCATCTGAAGTGTAACTTTGTTCCTTTGATTTGGCCATCTTTATTTTCTCTTGTGTGATTCATAATTTTCTAGGCATCTGGTTCCTTGATTACCCCAATCAGATTTTCCCAGATCAGGCAGGCCCTGGTCTCAAGAGGGTGTAATCTGTATCAGGTATCCCTGAGGATGAGACCCAGCAGGTTGTCAGACTTCCCTGTAAGGCCTCCAGATGCTGTGCTTTTCCTATCCTGCCCAGCAAGTGGCACTTGTCTGCCTGCAACTCCCTACCAACATAAAGAGGTGCATTACCTTTAATACCCAGTTGACCCTGTCCCTGCCAGGGGCTGTGAGTATCAGAAGCTAAGCCTAAGCTGTTTCTGTTTGTTTTTTCCTCTCCCCAGGCTCTAGGGTCTGATTTCTGTGAGAGAGGGCAGCCTCTTGAGCTGGGCCCCACATCCCCCTTTTCTTAGGGAAGATGAGGCCTTTAAGGATTTATCTCCTACATTTGACTTCTTTCTTTGTCTCTCTGACTCTCTTAATTCCACCCTTGCCTGGGTCAATGCTGACAATTGAAAATGCCTGAGGCTTTCTCTAATGACCTCATTAGAATGAGAGAAAAAAAGAATAAATAAAGAAATCCCCTTTTCAGAACCAGTCCCCAGCCACACACACCCCCACCCCCCTCCAGTTACCAGTCAAGAACCAGAGTTGGTGCCTGGTTCTATGTGCTCTTTTTCTTGGAACACAGCCCTTTTTTTGTATTCTGAGCTCAGCCAACTCCAAAATCCTCTGTTTTTATTCATTTATGTATTTTTTTTCCAGTAGCCCCACTACCTCTCTGCTGGGAGAAGACTTGGGTTCCTTTCCTGCTTGCTCCAGGTTTGTCTGTGCTTATAGTTTGTATTCAGTAGTCCATATTCATTAAGTAAAACTCCAGTTAGAACTTCATTGAGCTACCATCCCTTGCCCCTAGAAGACTGCTAATTTTTTCCCCAGGGAAATTTCAGCTCTGCCTGCCTGAATCTCAGTTAAGTTGTTAGTTTGTTCCTTTGACCCAGTGAAGTGAGTCTTAGATGTCCAGAGGGTGAAGGTTTCCAGGCTTTGAGGGCACTTCCAGCTGCTCCCCTATGCCCAGACATGATTTTGCATAATTTTATAAATCAGGAAAATTGCAGGACCATTTCACTTGTGAATATAGAAGCAAAAAATATTCCAAATGGCAAAAACTCATAGATGTAACAAAATCTTACAAATCTAAAACAAACTTGCAATAGCTAACAAAATATTTTAAACAAATCTCTTGAGTGTATAAAAATAGAATACCTTACCAATTTTAATAATCTCAGGTCTGCAGGGTAATTTAATAGCAGAAAATCAACAAATGTCATTACTACTATTAAAAGATTAAAACATGAAAAAATACTTATATATTTATCTCAAAAATAGATTCAAGAAAATATTTTTATAAAATTTATCACATATTCACATTTAAAAAAAATCTCTGTAAATTAGGAAAGAAAGGTTACTATCTTAAACTGATAAAGAGTATTTTACTTTAAAAATAAATATCTACAAGAAACATAATCCTAGAATAATGAACATAATCTCTTTAAAACCAGGGACAAAATAAAAATAGGATGCTCAGTAAGATTTGTTTAACAGAGTATTCCAGTCCTTAAGCAGAGCAAAAGGGATTAGAAAAGGAAATTAAAGGCATAATATTTGGGAAGGAGGAAATAAAACTACTTGTATATTACACTTTAATTTACATAGAAAATGTGAAAGACATCTACAGGAAAATTATTAAAATACAAGGTAGGCAAATATAAAGTAGGGATAATATAGAAAATCATGTATTTCTGTATCCTAACGGCATAGATCAGAAAATTTAAATGCCATCAAAATATAGAAAATATCTGCAAATTCATGTAATAAAGGACCTCTAAGGAACAAAACTGTAAAACTTTATTAAGGGAAGCTAAGGAGGTCCACAATAAATAGATACATGGCTTCACGATTAAGATGAATTAATATGCGTGGTCAGAGAAGCAACATCAGGCCTCAATGCCTGAAGAGAATGGTTGGTCAAGACATGCAGCCTCGGCCTGGCTGCAGAGGTCTCTCCAGATGGGAGCACCCAGGAGACCTGGGGGCACCTGTCGTCCCTTCAGGTCTGAGGCAGTTGTGTCTGCTGTTCTCTCCCCACAGTCTCTACTCTCACCTATTTCTCTGTCCTGTCCTAACCATCACTTATGCTGGGGTTCCACCTTGGGTACCTCTCTTTTGCCCCTTCTCTGGGGCCGGTACATCACACCACATGCCTCATCATTAAACCATCAGCTGCACAGGTACACACACACACACACACACACACACACACACACACACACCATCTTTATTCCCCATCTGTTTCCCAAACACAGTTATTCCCCCAACATTTCATTATGAAAAATTACAAACATAAAAGTTGAAAGGATCATACAGAAAACAGCTGCAGACCCATTTCCTGTACTCTATAAAGGTTGATATGTTTTGCCCTTTGTCCTCGTCATGTAACTCTCCATCGGCCACTTCATGTTTTGTGTAGTCCAAAGCAGAAGTCAGCACACTGCCCTGAAGTATCTGTGACCTGTGGGACCATCATAACTAACTTCTGTGCCCTGTCACCTCAGATCACAGTTGCTCCCCCAGCGCTGCTGCGCACTGTGGAAAACGCTGCCTCCAGGTTTTCAGGCGAGGGGAGTGGTCATGACCTTACATTCTCGGGCTTTAGTTCCGAACACCGACTAAGGCTGGATATCCAGCACAGTGACTAGGACAGGCCCATTCCCCTTCTTTGTTAGGAAAGCACCCTGGTTATAAATTACCTGACCCAGAGGCAGCTTTAGCTTGGACTTTGATGGGAGTCCAGATGCATCAGAAACTCTGGTTTGAGACAAGGGAGTGAGGGATTCCTTCGAGTGGATTTCTGGAAAAGACATCAGTGCCTTCCTCACGAAACGCCTTGGTTTCTGTAATTACTTTAGAAAGGAGTTTTGAGCACTTGTTTTGTAAAGTGATGTAGTAGGCTAGGCCGTTTACTTTGTTAAGTAATACAAACATAAACTTGAGGAGATGCATTTGCAAATGTTGAGGAGAAATATTGGAGGTAACATTTTGTGGATACTTCCATGACACCACAAAATAGCTTCCTGTTCTGGGTGAAATGAACAAGCTTGATGCCTGGGAGGAAACTGCAAATCTGGTCCAGGACCTCACTGGCCACATCCTTCACCAGCACCAGCATGTGCTCCACAGTCTGTCTGTCAGGCTGCAGGCGTTCCCTTCCGGCTTACACACGCAGCTGCAAGGCGGGGATCACTTGGAGTCCAGCAGCACGCCAGCCGTCCTCACCCCCCTCCTGCCTTCTGTGTCAACCCCCCACCTGATGACATCAGCCTACAAAGCCCTTGAGTCATCCATGGTGGAGGCAGGTTCTCTGACATTACAGACTCTGTGTTTAGCAGCAGTCAATGCAAATCTGAACAGCTCTTCATCCAGGATACATACAACAGAGCTTCTCATCCGCCTCACCTCACATCTGGGCTCCTCAGGAAGCCCGGCAGGGGGCAGTCCTCGACATTCCGGCTGCGCAGGCGGCAGGGCCGGGAGTGAGCAGCGCGACTCCCCAGTGTACTGGAGCACCCTTGGGTCATGCAGGCACCTCCCGATGCTTGAACATGGCACTCACAGCCTCCATGAGGGTCCAGCGTGATCCCTCAGGCTTGGAGGCTGGGACAAGCCCTCAGACAGGCAGGAAGCGGGAGGAAGGACCCCAATTCTTTTTTTTTTTAATAGTTTTATGCACACATATAAATATCAATGGACAATATGAATTCTCTGCCAATGATATTTTTACTTTGTATTGTATATCATTCTTCCTAAAAATATGTAGTAGAAAACCACTGCAGGACAACCACAGATTTGAATCGATCAATGCATTTAACTGATGGGTCAAAGAGGCTAAGTGACTTGCCCCAAGTGATGTGGTGTCACCACTCAATGACAACCCAGGTATCCTCCTTCCTAGACCCATTTCCACAGTGTCTTTCACTAGAAGACCCCACCCAATTGCCCTTTTTTCTTCTTATTTTAAGTGTTATGGATGTTTTTCTTCATCGTTTTTACAGCCAGGTTTCTCCCCCACCCCTCCATTCAGGAAGAAACAATGCTGGAGTTGAGAAAGCTCACACCAGAAACAATATACTCTTTAACTTCACACTTTGTTCTGAAAAGCAGGGCCAGCCAGGCAGATGCCAGGCCTCACACACCGTTATGAATCTGTCAGCAATTAGAATTCTAAACCCTATTTGGTTTTTACTTGCTGCAATCAAGTTGTCACTGCAGTGAGGATTATCTACTTTCTCAACATAAACATCAACAGAAGTGAATGCAGTGGATTGCCTCTTTGGAAAAGGTGAAGGCACCACCAGAGAGAATGTTAAACAGCGCATTCTGCAGACAGGAGGAATCTGGGGCCTTAATGGACCATAATTAGAGGGGACAGAGCCTAACATAACCTTTGTGTGAGACTTCAAAATTCTGCTCTTTAGGATTTGAATGGTATTTAGGGGAGCAGCAAGGAGACTGCTACCATCTGCCTCTCCCTTCTCAATTTCCTGAGCAAGAAAGAAGGGAAAGAGAAAAGAAGAAAATGCATCCACACAACATTTCCACTCCAAATCTAAGTGCTTTAGGGATCATGTTGCCCAACCTCTTCATTTAAAGATTAAGAAACTGAGAGGGAAGGGCCATGGAGAAGGTCATGGGGGAACCCGTGACAGAGTCCAGGTCTCCTGACTCCCAGCCCCATGTTCTTCCCACATCACTACTCTGCCTCCTGCAGGAAGGGTGGAAAGAACCTGAGTAAAAAGCCAGATTCTCCCTCTAAATTTTCTCATAGCTTTCCAAGGCACCCAATGGAGACAAAGACCAGGCAACAGAGTATGATATATGAGGATGGGGCAAACCCAGGCTGCCAGAAGCACCCAAAGGAGTGTCCCATTCCACTCCAAATCCCTTGTGAAGATAGAGTTAGGTGAGCGAAGAGAGAGAGAGAAGGTTTGGTATCTTCTACTAATATGATTCCTAAATATTTGCTAAATACTATTATTAAATGAATATTCCTAAATATTATATTACATTTACAATATTTATATATTAAATGTATATATTATTTATATATAAATATATATTAGAATTCCTAAATATTTGCCAAATACATATTAATAAATTAATGTTTTAATTTACTTACTCTTCATCACAACTTTTTGAGGTTAGCAGTGTTACTATTGTTTTTATTTTGCAGATGGGGAAACTGAGGCACAGAGTGCTAGGTAACTTGCTCAAGCTTATACACATGGTAATGGCAAAGCTAAGATTTGACCCAGATAGTTTGGCTCTAGAGCCTCGACTCTTAACCACATAACTAAGGTGACAAACTCTCCTGGTTTGCCTAGGGTTGTCCCAGTTTTAGCATGGGAAGTCCTATGTCCTGAGAGGGCCCTCAGTCCCAGGCAAACCAGGACAGTTGGTCACCCTACACATAAATATACTGACTCTTTTGTTTATCAGCAATCAAACCCAAGCCTCAAGAAGTGATCCAGCTACTCGGCTGTCATATTTGTCTTTATGCCTTGGGAACAGAGACAGGAGGGAAGAATTTCATACTAAAAATGAATGGTGGTAATGGTAGCATAAATGTAATTAACAGCACTGAGTTATATATATATGAATGTGGTTAAAATGGGAAACTTAAGGTCATATATATGTTACTAGAGTAAAAATTAAAAGATTAAACACATTTCTAACATTTCTTGAATGCTTACTATCTGCCAAACATTATACTGAGTCATTTGCAGGCTCTGTCATTTTAATTCTCATGCACCCTGAGTGAGGTATGCAGAAGAGAAAACGGAAGCCAAGACAAGCTTGTGTCAGTTGCCTAAGGTCCCAGAGTTAGCAAGTAGCAAAGCCAGAATTCAAACCTAGGCAAGATGAGAGATCTTGAGATTTCTTTCAAGGAAAATGGCTAAAAGGGGGTAGCTTCACAACCTGAAAATCCTACCTGTTTGACTTATTCACCAAGGATATGAGACTCCATACCTAGAAACTTAGGTATAACTCTGTGACAATCCAGGAATTCCCTCCTTTAAGATAAAACTTTGTGCCTCCTCTTCTACCCAGCAATGGGATAGGGCATTGGGTGGACACAAATTGGGGCCAACATCCTCAGGGCCCTCCCCACTCCCATGCCATCTCCATACTGCTCCCTCTTCTTGGACCATCATTCCCCTATACTTCTGTGCATGTAAAGTTCCTACTCAGCCTTTCAGACTTGTTCAAATGCTACCAACCCTTCAAGCCTTCTCTGGACATCCTTGTTTAAATTAATCACTTTTTTTCTTCTGCCTTCCCCCAACAAGCTTATACCTTTAAAAAATATATATGTACCCTAATCTGCTTTATTCTATAGGCACAAGGTGCAAGTGTCGGAAATAAAGCGGTACCTGTAAGGGAATAAACTCTCTCTCGGTTCTGGAGGAGAAAAGAATTTATTTACGATCTTGCAAGATGGGGCGTCCAGCCAAACACGCGGAAGGCTGGCGCCCCAGAGGAAGAGAATGGCGATGTTTAAATCTCCTACTCCTAATTCGCAAGTCCCTCCCCTGTTTCCCCATTGACTGGGTACTACAGAGGTTATAGCCTATCCGAGAACACTAACTAATTCATCTTTTGAGATTTTAATTTGTACAGCCAATCCCAGAGAGCCAACTAGCTCATTATTGAGATTTTGAACTGATTAGCCAATGCCCCCCCAAATTTTTTATTTTTTTTGCTGTGAGTTCCCGCCTCTGATACTACCTCATGTCTCTTTACATCAGGCAGATTCTCTCTTCTCTTTGTCTGGGGCTTGTTTAAACTGGTTTTGCCTCCATTTCCCTTATTCCATGCTGTCTCTATGTGAAAACGAAACTTATTCCTTTCTTACACAAGGGGAAGCTTTTTCTTGTCTGTCTTCTCATACTGGAGCCCACCCAGGCAGAGGCTTTTTCAGATTTCCTCTCAGTCTCCCACAGCACTAAGGATAGCTCCTGCACATATTCAGTAGTTCAGATAGCTTGCTGAATGACTATTTGTATATTCAGTGTATTTAGTTATAAACTGCCGTGTTTGCACATGGAGATCTGGATAAAGAAAACAAATATCCAAGATTTTTGCATATATAAGGGGATCATTTCTTTGGCACTTCTAGACCAAACTCTAAAACTTAAGGAAAAGATTAAGGCAGTTAGATGATTGCATTAGGTGCCTAGTTCTGCAAAATTATCTTAGGTACCTTCACAAAATGATTTGGTGTTAAGGACAGGGAATCAGTTTCCACCTTTTTACTATGACCCAAACTCACTGTATAGCCTTCGGACCCTTCTTCATTCACATTGGAGAATGACGGTGATAGAACTACATGATTTCTAGAATCCCCCCCAGTTCTACATGCCTATAACACAATAATACCAATCATCACAACAATCCTTTCCTTCAGAGGGACATTCTGTTCCCTACTGATATAGCCCTGGTATTCAGAAAATTTTGGATGAATAATAATATCAATAACAAGTTGGTAAAGGACCAGTTGAAGTAACCTGGGTGTTCTGTTTTCAGGAAGGAAGCCAGAGATTCTGGAGGGATGTGATGTGTGAAATGCAGGCTGGGGGTTTAATGAGTTTGAGGCGTGAAAAACTCAAGCTTCAGGCTGCATTCCCTGGCAGTGTAGAGCAAGGCGTGCTTCCATGCCCTCTGTGGCCGAATTCTATTTTAGAATGTACTCCTTGCCTGGATCCTCTAACACAGCTGTGGCCATCCATTAACTTTTAGGCAAGGTCCTCCATTCAAGCAAATGACTCTTGGTGTATTGATTGACCCAGGGAAAAGGCAGTTAGAAAAGGAGAGGCCCAGAAACAGCAAGACAGAAAGTTGATTGGTGGCAGAATAGTTCCAGTGATTAAAAGAAAGAGAGATGTAGCAAACTTAGCCCAATGGGCCAGGGAGGATAGAAGGTTATGCTACGAAGGTAAAAAGCAAATGATATTGGGAAGGCTTACTGGATGGCCCTGCCCACCAAGAAATGTTCCACTCAGAATCTAAAAGCCCCTCAAGATTCCTTTGTGATTAACATTCCTTTCTAGCTAGGACATATCTCTTAACACCTTATCCCATGGAAAAAAAAAAAAAAAAAAATGAGAGAGAAGATGAGTGGTTTCACCATACTCCCACCCTTCTTTCTGGAATCCCCTCCAGGACCCAGAGCGCAGAGCTGTCAAGTCCTGCCCTGAATGCTTTGGTTAAGTGGATGCCCATCCCAATTCAAGAAGCTGAGTGCTAAGCTCTACAGCTACAGCTGCTGGGAAGGACAGAAGTGGTCACCATGGAAACAGGCCCCTCATCAATCATTTAGTGACTCACAAGGAGATCGTTGGGATGCAAAGGGACTAGAGTCCCTGGAAAGACTACACTTTTTTCCATGTAAGGAACTGTCTGACTGCATTCTTGAAAAATAATATAACCACTTCCAAAACAGAGTGGAAACGGCTAGAGTTGCTTTTGCCTTCTGAATTTAGGCCTGCATGCTCTATCCTGAGACCATGAAGGACAGGAGGCCCCCATCTGTGTGGACTTTGCTACTGCAGTCAGTTCTATTTGATACAACCCAATGTCAGAGATAAGAGATTTTTTTGGTATTATCTATCCAAACTCTTTTTTTTTAAAGGAAAAAAACTGAGGAGTCAAGAGTGAATAACTTCCCCAAGGCCCACATAGTGAGTCAGTGTGAGAGCCTGGAAGAGAATGAATGTCTCTCACTCCAAATCTGTTACTTTTTTTACAATCCTGGAGTTGGGAGTGGATTTTACTTTGAAACTGAGGAAGATTAGGTGTCAGAGTACCTCTCTTTAATGGACCCATTCTGAATCCCTAGGAGGAAACCTAGCGGTGTTTGTGTGGTCATTTTTCTTTTTTTTTTTTTTTTCCTTAATTTTCAAAAGTAAGATGCTTTAACTGCAATTGGTTAAGAATGTGATTCCTCTCCATTCTCACTTCCCTTCAATTACTCTTCCACTTCTGTCAAGCATTAGAACGGCCATGGGAGTTTGTGAGATTTTGTTAAGGAGAAGTTGAGGCACGTCTATGCTTAGTTTTGTTCTAGTTTACTAATGCTGCCAGAATGCAAAACACCAGAGATGGATTGGCTTTTATAAAAGGGGGTCTATTTGGTTATGCAGTTATAGTCTTAAGGCCATAAAGTGTCCAAGGTAACACATCAGCAATCGGATACCTTCCCTGGAGGATGGCCAATGGTCTCCAGAAAACCTCTGTTAGCTGGGAAGGCACGTGGCTGGCATCTGCTCCAAAGTTCTGGTTTCAAAATGGCTTTCTCAGTCCTTTTTTTCTTCTTAACTTTTTGGTATTAAAACTTTAAAGGGCAACTGTGGGAAAACGGGCAGACTTCAGAATGCCAAGTCCATTTTTTTAGGGCAAACTTGCCAGATTTCCCAAACCTTCATGTCTTCCAAACTTGTTAGGAAGGTGGCATTATACAAAATCCTTCTGTTTACCCCATCTTTTCTCTTCTCACAGTAGAGGGTGTTCTGGAATAACTCAATGTCATTGAAGGATGTTACATACAAGTAGCAGGAAAAGGACTGGAAGACCTTGTATTTTCAATTATCATTAAAATTATATATAATAGCTGTAATGTAATAGCTACAGAATGATGACTTTGTGTGTGGGTTTCCACCCAGATCTTCATTTCATATTTCCTGAATCCTACCCATGGAATCAAGGAACTGCTATGAGGATTTAGGTCTCGTCTCCTCCAGAGACAATGTACCTCCAATGCTGAGTTGCGAAAGTATACTTCTGCCAACCATTGACCTGTGCTTACTCTTCTCCTGTAATGCTTCATCCTAGTCCCCTGTTTTCAAGTATCCCCAAAATGTTAAAAGTCACATGTACTAAAAATGGGAATCTCTAGAAAAATAAGCCATATATTAGAATTTCATAGAAGATAAAATGTAGAAATACTGATATATCAAAAATTGATCTGGAAATGACAATTTTCTTTAAATGTTATTTTTAAACAAGTTTCTTGAATTCATTTATTTTTATCATCTGAGCCAAATATCCTTCCATAGGGACACTGAAGAATTAATGAGCAAATAATGAGTTATCTTAGGAGTGCATCAGTTTTGAAAAGATGCAAAGCTACATACTGTCACCAGTACTAACTTTAATTAGATTTGTTTTTAATATTAAAAAAAAAAAAAAATGGCTTTCTCCTAGGACATTCCTCTCTAGGCCACAGCTCCTCTTCAAAATGCACTCTCGGTTGCTCTTGGGGCATTTGTCCTCTCTTAGCTTCTCCGGAGCAAGAGTCTGCTTCCAACAACTAACTTCAAAATGTCTCTCATCTACAGCTCCTGTGGTTTCTTCAAAGTATCCCTCTTGGCTGTACTAGCTTGCTCCTTCTGTCTGATCTTATATAGTGCTCCAGTAATTTAATTCAGACCCACCCTGAATGGGAGGGCCAACACCTCCCTGGAAATTATCCAATCAGAGTCATCACCCACAGTTGGGTAGGGCGCATCTCCATGGAAACACTTGAAGAATTACAATCTAATTAACACTGATAGGTCTGCCCACACAAGATTACATCAAAGATAATGGCATTTGGGGGGACACAACACATCCAAACTGGCACAAGTTTGGTTACAGTGGGATATAATTATGTGGTTTCCCCTCACTTTTTTTTTTTTTTATAAAAAGCTAAGTTGATGTTTATACTGATGTAGGACCAATTCCAAGAGCACTACACCATATTGTACCAGCTTACCTAGCACCATGTTTCAAAGGAAGGCTAAAGCCAAAGTTTGTATGGAGTGTGCCCTGAGGCATCCAGCAAGGAAACATGAAGATAGTGGAAGAGAAACAAGATTTAACATATACAGATCCAGGAAATAGCCTGTGGAAATTCTTCCAAATCTCACATTTCATGTATGGAGGAAACTTGATGGAAGTTTTTCCATATTGAAAAACAATTTTTTGAATTATAAAACATTATCAATAATGAATTGTGAAACCAAATGAAACTTGCCTAAGCTATCAGTAATAACTTTATAAAGGCACAGTTCAATTAACTGAGGAAAGATTGAATTATCCCTTTATTCTCTTTAGAGAAAATGATTATTAAAATATTTTACTTTAATGTGATGCTGTGGTCATCTGGTGTGCAAATAACAGTAGGTATGAATAAAGTATTTTTTACAAAGTTGTGTTAATTAAGAAAGATGCAGTGTTATTTTTCTAGATTTTTTATTTTTTTCATAATATTTTCCAGGTTTACTCTATAATTGGTTGAGATATCTTTTGTCATTCAAAATTATATTAAGCTAGGACTTCTGGGGAAAATGTTGAAGTACAGCGCTCCATGACTCATTCCTTCCTCCAAAGCAACTGTTAGACAGGCAGCACCTGTCTGAAACATCAGAGGCCAGAAGAACACTGTAAAGCACCCAGGGAAGAGTGGGAGGAGGAGGCTGATAAACTACAGTATGCAAAGTTGCTTTCTCTGCAGTGACTACTGGAGCCCATCCTCCACTCTCACAGCATGCTGCTGCAGGGTCCAGTCCCTGGCTAGCTCTCTGGTGACAGAAAGGGATCTAAAGAACTCCTTTCCCAAGAACAGGGGTGGGAACAGCTGTTCACTGATCATGGCTTTTAATTAGTGAACTCTGATAGCTGGGGACCCAGCTCTGAGGGCAGCTATTGTCTCACACCTGCCCAGGACAAAGGTGGCAGCAACCATTGTTTCAATCTCCCACAGAGATGGGTGGAGTAGTGGAGATTTAAAGGCACAGTACTTCTTCAGGTTGAGGGGTACAGGTTAGCTGGAGGGCTACATTTGCTGGGCAGGCCAGGAAAGCTCAGCTTTGGGGACCTGTCAGACAAGTTTTTGACACCCTTCCCAATCCCCTCCTCAGGGGACTTTGGGGTTAATGTGCACACATTTGTGGGTCCCTGGCACTGTTTTGGTTGGGAAAGATTGACTTGGGAAAATGTTCTCCCTTGTGCCCTCCTCTCAGAATTTACCATCCAGGCAAAACAGCCTGAGATGATGAAAGGAATAAAAAAAACTACAGAGACACACAGTCTGGGATAAAAGTCTGGTGGCATTAAGCACATGGAAGAGGGAGGACTGTCTCCTGGGAAACAGAGAGGACAGCCAAACTCCCATAACAGGGGAACTCCAAAAATAAATAATGAGCAAAAGCCCAGAAGACAGAAGCCCAGAAAGACAGGGAAATCCCTGCCTACTGCATTCACCTTGGGCACATCTTCCTGATAGAAGGACTGAAGCTCAAGAAAATCTCTGTCTTACTACCAACTGTTAGACAAAACCAAGAAAAAGACATCTCAGGAAATAAATTCCAGAGTTAACATTTTAAAATCTTAAAATATACAGTGTGTAACAACAGAGAAAAAACAAACAGAGAAACAGGAAATGATGGTCCATCCAAAGGAAGGGAATAAAAATAAAGAAAACGCCAGGGAAAAAGAAGAGAATGTGGACATACTGAAAAAAAGCCTTTAAAAAATGATCTAAAAAATGCCTAAGGATATGAAGGAAAGTACAGAGAAAAAACCAAAGGACACCAGGAAAACAATGAATGAGCAGTATATGAGAGTATAAGTAAAGAGATAGAAATTTTAAAAAGGAATGAAACAAATGGCTAGAGTTGAAGATCTCAATACCTGAAACGAAAAAAGCCCAGAAAGGTTTCAAGAGCAAACTAGAGCTGGCAGAAGAAAGCATCATTGTACTTGAAGATAAGACATTAAAATGAATCAGGATGAATTCTCCCAGCAACCACCACTCTTCCTCTTCCCGTAAGCTGCCCGAGGTGATCTCTGAAAATGGTTCACTATTCACTTGACCCCGAAAACCCCACAAAATCATGCAAGAGGTTCAAATCTTAGCGTTTAAGAGCATCCAAGAAACTGCTCAGGCCATCAAGGGTATGCATATTCAAAAAGGCACCAAGTATCTGAAAGATGTCACTTTACAGAAGTCATTCAATGGTGGTGTTGGTAGGTGTGCCCAGGCCAAACAGTGGGGCTGGACACAGGGTCAATGGCCCAAAAAGAGTGCTGAATTTTTGTTGCACATGTCTAAAAATGCAGAAAGTAATGCTGAACTTAAGGGTTTAGAGGTAGATTCTCTGGTCACTGAGCAAATCCAGGTGAACAAAGTCCCCAAGATGCGCTGCTGTACTTACAGAGATCATGGTTGGATTAACCCATACATGAGTTCCTCCTGCCACATTGAGATGATCCTTACTGAGAAAGAACAAACCAGAAGAGGAGGTTGCACAGAAGATAAAGATATCCCAGAAGAAACTAAAAAAAAACCAAAAACTTATGGCTTGGGAATAAATTCATCATAAATTAAAGCAGAATGTTGGTTGTCTTATTAAATTTGTTAAATATTCAAAAAAATAAAAAATAAAAAAAGAATCAGGCTGAGAAGCAGAGAAAAGAAATATTAAAAATGAAAATAGCCTAAGACAGCTATGGGACACCATCAAATGCAACAGTAATAAGTAATATGGGAGTCCCAGAAGGAGAAGAAAGAAAAAGGCAGAAGGAATAATCAAAGAAATAATGACAGAGAACTCCCCAAACTTAGTAAAAGACATGCATATGCATATCTAAGAAGCTCAGAGAACATTACACAGGGTAAACATGAAGAAAAAATCTCATAATATATTGGTAACACTACTAAATACAAAGGACAAGGAGAAAGTTCTGGAAGGTGCAAAAGAAAAGCAATGTGTTATGTATATGGGAGATCCAATTAGATTGAGGGCCAATTTCGCCTCAGAAACCATGGAGGCAAAAAGGCAGTGGGTTTAAATACTTAAAGTGCTGAAAGAAAATAACTGCAAACCAAGAATGTTACATCTGGTGAGACATTCTTTAAAAGATAGGGAGAGATTAAGACATTCCAGGGAAACAAAAGCTTAGGGAGTTCATACCAATACTTCTGTCCTACAAGCAATGGCTAAAGGGAGTTCTTCAGACCGAAAAGAAAGGGCACTGGACAGTGGTTCAAAGTGACATAAAGAAATAAAGACCTGTGATAAAGGTAACCATTTGGGTAATTATAAATGCCAGTATTATTGTATTGTATTGTTTGGTATGTAATTCCCCTTCTAACTTCCTACAGATGCTAAAATGCAAATGCATAAAAAATAATGATAATATATGTTTTTGGACATACAATGTACAAGCATATAAATGGTAACAAGGACAAAAATGGTGTGGGGACAGGGGATATAGGAAAATTATGTGTACATGCTATTGAAATTAAGTTGGTACCAAAACAAATATGATTGTTATATATTTAGGATGTTGAATTTTAACTCCATGGTAACCACAAGGAAAATAGATGGAAACTATATCCAGATAGAAAAGAGATGGAACTAAATACGGTACAACACAAAAATTAAATAAATACAAATGTAGGCATTAATAGAAGAATTGAGGAACAAAAAAAAAAAAAAAGGTATAAGGCATACAAAGTCAAAATAGCAAAATGGCAGGAAAAAGTCCTGAATTATTAGTAGTGATTTTAAACATAAATGGATTCAACTTTCCAGTCAAAAGGCAGAGATTCACAGAATGGATAAAAAAGTATTACCTAACTAAATGCAGTCTGCAACAGACTCACCTTAAATTCAAAGATGCAAGCAGGTTGAAAGTGAAGGGTTGAGGCATAATTATACCATGCAAGAAGTAATAAGAAGAGAGCTGGGTGGCTATACTATTATCAGATAAAAACAACTTTAAGTAAAAACAGTCAATGAGGAACAAAGATGCTCAGTATATGCTGATAAAGGGGAAAATTCAGCAAGAAGATGTAAGAATTTTAAATATATATGCACATGAAAACAGAGCCTCAAATATATGAAGCAAATACTGACACACTTCAATGGAGAAATTGATGATTCTAAATTAATAGTAGGAGACTTAACACAACACTCTCAATGACTGATAGAACATCTATTCAGAAGATCAGTAAGGAAGTATAGGACACACTAAATCAAGTAGGCATAACAGAAATATATAGAACACTGCACCCAAACAAAACAAAATACACAGTCTTCTTGAATGTATATGGATCATTCTGCAGGAAAGACAACATTTGGGTCCCAAAACAAGTTTCCATAAATTCAAAAATATTGAAATCATACAACATATCTTCTCTTCACACAAGGGAAAGAAGCTAGAAATCAACAAACAGAGGGAGAAATGAAAAATACACAAATATGTGGAAATTTAAAAAGCATACTCTTAAATAACCAATGGATTAAAGAGGAAATCAGAAGCCAACTTAGGAAATATCTTGAGGTGAATAAAAATGAAAATACAACATACCAAAACTTATGGGACACAGCAAAGGCAGTACTGAGAAGAAAAATTATTGATCTAAATGCTTACATTAAAAAAGAAGAAAGGCTTTATATCAAAGACCTAAATTCAAAACTGGAAGAACTATAAAAAGAAGAGAAAACTAAACCCAAAGCAAACAGAGGAAGGATATAACAAAGATTAGAGCAGAGAGAAATGAAATAAAAAACAAAAAACAGTAGAGAGACTAAAAAAAAAGTTGGCTGTTTGAAAGGTTCAATAATATTGACAAACCTTTAGCTAGACTGGTAAAGAAAAAAAGAGAGAGGATACAAATAGCAAACATCATAAATCGAAAGGGAGACATTACTACTGACCCTGCTGAAATAAAAAGAACTATAAGAACATGCTATGAACAGTAGTATGCCAACAAATTATATAACCTAGATGAAGTGAAAGAAATCCTAGAAACACACCAACTACCTACATTGACTCAAGAAGAAATAGAAGACCTCAATAAACCAATCACTAGTAGATTGAATCAATAATCAAAAACATCCCAACATAGAAAAGCCCAGAACCACATGGCTTCACAGGGGAATTCTACCAAACATTCCAAGAAAAATTAATTCCAATTCTGCTCAAACTCTTCCAAAAAATTGAAGAGGAGGGAAGACTCCATAACTCATTCTACAAGGGCAACATCACTCTCATACCAAAGCTAGATAAAGACACCACAAGAAGAGAAAACTGCAGGCTAATATCTCTTATGAATACAGATGCAAAAATCTTCAGCAAAATACTAGCAAACCAAATCCAACAGCATATCAAAAGAATTATACACCATGATCAAGTGGGATTTATCCCTGATATTCAAGTTTTGTTCAACATAAAATCAATTAATGTAATACACCACATTAAAAGAATGAAAGAAAAAACACAAGATCATCTTAATTGATGCAGAAAAGGCTTTGACAAAATATAGCACTCTTCCTTGACAAAAACACTTAGGACCATGGGAATAGAAGGAAACTTCCTCAACATGATAAAGGGCTTATATGGAAAGCCCACATTTGACATTCCATGTAATGGTGTAAGACTGGAAGCTTTCCCTCTAAGTTCAGGAACAAGACAAGGATGCCAACTGTCACCACAGTTAATCAACATTGTACTAGAAGTGCTTGCCAGGGCAATTTGGCAAAGAAAAGGAAATAAAAGGCATCCAAATTGGAAAGGAAGAAGTAAAACATTCCCTATTTGTAGATGATATAATCCTCTATACAGAAAATCATGAAAAATCTACAACAAAGCTCCTAGAGCTAATAAATGAATTCAGCAAAGTGACATGGTACAAGACCAACACCAAAAATCAGTAGTGTTTCTGTACCAATCAATGAACAAACAGAAAAAGAAATATCAAGAAAAATGTCCATTCACAATAGAAACTAAAATAATCAAATACCTAGGAATAAATCTAACCAAGGATGCAAAAGTCTTGTATAGAGAAAACTACAAAACTTTGCTAAAAGAAATCAAAGAAAACCTAAATAAATGGAGGATATTCTATATTCATGTAGTGGAAGAATAAATATAATTATTTATATACCATGCAAAGCATTTTATAGATTCACTGCAATCCCTATCAAAAGTCCAACAACCTTCTTTGCAGAAATGGAAAAGTCAATCATCAAATTTATATGGAAAGTTAAGGGGCCGTGAATAGCTAAAGCCATCTTGAGAAAGAAGAATGAGTTGTAGGACTCAGAGTTCCTGAACTTAAAACTTATTACAAAGCCACTGTAATCAAAGCAGCATGGTACTGACACAAAGATAGATATATAGACCAATGGAATAGAATTGAGAGCTTAGAAGACAACCTTCACATTTATAGCCAACTGATATTTGGCAATGTTGCTGGAAAAATTTAATCTCCATTTGCATAAAAGAAGGAACCCTACCTTACACCATATACAAAAGTCAACTCAAAATGTATCAAAAGGAGGAGAACCTAAGATGGCAGAGCAAAAAATCACCTCCATGAAAAATACTAGATAAAAACCAGAAAGTTAGCCAGAACACCACTTCCAGTGATGCACCAGCTTGACAAGGTCTGCTAAAAACACTTGGTGAAACTGGGAGTCTACATTCTGAAATGACTGAGTAAGCCGGCTGAAAGTCCCGCAGCTGCTCTGTGGTGTGGGAAAACCGGAGGTTGGCTTTTGGAGATGGACTAGTTCTTTAAAAAAAAAAACAACCCAGGAGCAGCTGCAGTTACGATGGTGAGAATTGTGCAGTGAAGCACGGCAGGAGTGGGCTATGCCAACCTCTCGGTGTCTGGCGTGGAGGACAGCCCACTGCTGATTCCCTCAGGGCTGGGGGCAGAGGGGAGAGCCAAAAGGAGAAAGAAACCATGCCACTTGCAGCCGGCTCCCTGGCAGGCTGGGGACACTCCTGCCTGGGGCCAGACCCACAGCCCAGAGCTACGTCAGGAAACCCAGTGTGACGGGGAGTGTATCCCACGGCATCACGCACACGCCACAATATCGGCTGTGGACGGTGGCCTTGGGTGAACACACAGCTAGTTGTCCCGGAGCTGGGAAGGCTGAGCAGTGCAAAAGGGGGTGGGGGTGGTTGAGATGCCCCATTCAGCCATCTTTGCATCAGGCTGGGAGCACCCCTGCATGGCCTGGTGGCACGAGGCTTTCCTTGAGGGGCAGCACACGCTTGTGACGTAGCACAGCCTTCCCTCAGCAGAGGTCCTGGAAGATCTCAGCTGAGAAGGAGGGTCCACTTGGAAAACCCAGGGACCCTACATCAATGCCAGGTACTTGTGGGTCAGCGACAGAGACAATCTGTGGCAAAACTGAAATGAAGGCTTAGACTCTTGCAACAGCCTTGAATCTCCGGGAACACCTGGGAGGTTTGATTATTAAAGCTGCCCTGCCTCCCTAACCACCCAGACACATTCCCCACATTCAGGGTGGACAGCACCAACAACACACCCAAATGGAGTGCACCAATTGAACACCACAAGAATCATTTCCCCACACACCACAAAGACAAAGTTGAAGAGAACTGACTTGAGGGAAATGCGTGACTTGCAGACACCATCTGCTGGTTAGTTAGAGAAAGTATACACCACCAAGACGTAAATCTGAAAAATTAGTCTGGTATTTTTTATAACTTCAAAGAACCCTATCAAGCAAAGCAAATGCCAAGAGGCCAAAACAACAGAAAATCTTAAAGCATATGATAAAACCAGGCAATACGGAGAACCCAATCCCAAACACCCAAATCAAAATATCAGAAGAGACACAGTACTTGGTGCAATTAATCAAAGAACTACAAAGAATGAGAGCATGGCACAGGATATAAAGGACATGAAGAAGAACATGGCACAGAATATAAAGGACACAAAGAAGACCCTAGAAGAGCATAAAGAAGAAATTGCAAGAGTAAATTAAAAAAGAGAAGATCTTATGGAAATAAAAGAAACTGTTGGCCAAATTAAAAAGACTCTGGATACTCATAATACAAGATTAGAGGAAGTTGAACAACAACTCAGTGTCCTAGAGGACCACAGAACAGAAAATGAAAGAACAAAAGAAAGAATGGGGAAAACAATTGAAAAAATTGAAATGGATCTCAGGGATATGATAGATAAAATAAAACATTCAAATTTAAAACTCATTGGTATCCCAGAAGGGGAAGAGAAGGGTAAAGGTCTTGAAAGAGTATTCAAAGAAATTGTTGGGGAAAACTTCCCAAACCTTCTATACAATATAAATACACAAAGCATAAATGTCCAGTGAACTCCAAATAGAATAAATCCAAATGAACCCACTCCGAGACATATTCTGATCAGACTGTCAAATACTGAAGAGAAGGAGCAAGTTCTGAAAGCAGCAAGAGAAAAGCAATTCACCACATACAAAGGAAACAACAAAAGACTAAGTAGTGACTACTCAGCAGCCACCACGGAGGCGAGAAGGCAATGGCATGACATATTTAAAATTCTGAGAGAGAAAAATTTCCAAGCAAGAATACTTTATCCAGCAAAACTCACCTTCAAATTTGAGGGAGAGCTTAAATTTTTCACAGACAAACAAATGCTGAGAGAGTTTGCTAATAAAAGACCTGCCCTATTTCAGATACTAAAGGGAGCCCTACCAACAGAGAAACAAAGAAAGCAGAGAGAGATATAGAGAATGTTAACAGACATATATAGAACCTTACATCCCAAATCACCAGGACACACATTTTTCTCTAGTGATCACAGATCTTTCTCCAGAATAGACCATATGCTGGGACATAAAACAAGCCTCGATAAATTAAAAAAAAAAAAAAAAAAAAAAAAACAATTGAATATATTCAAAGCACATTCTCTGACCACAATGGAATACAAATAGAAGTCAATAATTTTTGATTTGTAACTCCACTATTTACTTCCTATAGGATATGAAATACATAAACTCTAATGACAAATCAGTGGTTTTTGACTCAATGTAAAATATGTAATTTTTTACAAGAACTATATAAAGGTAGGGGAATTGAAGAGTATAGGAACATAGGTTACATGTCCTATTGAAGAAAGCTGGTATCAAAGAAAAACAAGATTGTTATGAATTTAAGAGGTTAAATTTAAGCCCCACAGTAAACACAAAGAAATTATCAGAGAATATGACCATAGAGATGAATAGTAGAGTTTGGGTTATGAGAAGGGGGGAAAGAGGCAATGGGGAGTTAAGAAATGAGTGTAGGGTTGCTGTCTGAGGTGAAGGGAAATTTCTAGTAATGGATGGTTGGAAGGTGATAGCATTACAACATTCTAAATGTGATTAATCCCACCAATGGAATGCTAGGGAGGGGGTGGAATGGGAAGATTCAGGCTGTATATACGTTTCCACAATTGGAAAAAAAAAAAAAAAGACAGTCTAAATAGATGACAATTGAATGCCAAGGATGATCCTGGATGGGATCTGAGAATGGAGGACAGGAGGCTCAAAGGGACACAGTTGGGACATAAGGGAAGAAAAAAAAAAGGAAATATAGAATGTAAGCTTTGTATCACTGTTGAATTTCTTGAACTTCTTAGCTGCACTTAATGGGATTGCATAAAAGAATGTTCTTGTTCATGGGAATTGTATATGTGAATTATAGTGTTTGCTCAGGGATGTGTGCAGCTTGTTCTCATATGTTCAGAAGACAGAGCAATAGATGATGGATGATAGAGAGGGAGGAAGGAAGGGTGGGAAAGGAAGAAATGGTGTGACAGCATGTTAAAGTTGGTGGATTGGAGTATCGGGGGAGGGAGGTCAGGTATGTTGGAGTTCTATGTATGGGGTTTGTATTCTTTTTGCAACTGTTCCTATAACTTTGAATTCATTTAAAAATAAAATTTTTAAAAAAAGTATCAAAGGCCTTCACAATAAGAGCTAGAACTATAAACTTCCTCAGAAAAAATATAGGACAGTGTCTTCCAGAACTTAGAACTTCTGCTAGACAATGGTTTCTTAGACTTTACAACCAAAGCACAAGCATCAAGAGAAAAAATATAGATAAATGGAACCTCAGCAAATTAAAAACTTTTCCATCACAAAAAGTCTTTATTGTACAAGTGCAACAACAACCTACACAGTAGGAGAAAATATTTGGAAACCACATATTGAATAAAAGATTAATATCCAGAATATTTAAAGAAATCCTTCAACTTAACAACAAAAAGGCAAACAACCCAATTTAAACATGGGCAAAAGACTTGTACAGACATCTCTCCAGAAAAGATATACAAATGGCCAGAAAGCACATTATAAGATGCTCATCATCATTAGCCATCAGGGAAATGCAAATCAAAACCACAGTGAGATACCATTTCACACCCATCAGAATGGCTGTTATAAAAAAAAAAAAAAAGGAAAATAACAAATGCAGAGGATGTGGAGAAACAGGAACACACATTCATTGCTGGTGGCAAAATAAAATGGAGCAGCTGCTGTGGAAGACAGCTTCATGGTTCCTTAGAAAGCTAAGTATAGCACCACCACATGACCTGGCAATCCCACTACTAGGTATATACCCAAAAGAATTGAAAGCAGGGATTCAAACAGATATTTGCATACCAGTCTTCATGGCAGCATTATTCGCAATTGCCAAAAGATGGAAGTAATCTAAGAGTCCATCAACCAATGAATGGATATATACATACAATGGAATATTATTCAGCCATGAAAAGAAATGAAGCCCTGTACGTGTGGCAATCTGGGTGAACCTTGAAAACATCATGTTAAACGAAATAAGCCAGATACAAGAGGACACAAGGGAAACTAGAATAAGCAAATTCATGGAGTCAGAATCTTAAATATAGGTGTCAAGAAATGGAGTAGGGCTAGGTAATGGGAAGTTAAGGATTAAAAGTTACAGGGTTCTTATTGGAATGATGAAAATATTTTGGTAGTAGTTGGTGGTGATGGTATCACAACATTCTGAACACAATTAGCACTGAAATGTATATATGAATGTGATTAAAGAGGGGAATATTTGATTGCATGTGGTAACAGAATACAAATTTAAAAAGCAATCCATGGAACTACACTACACAAACAGTGAACCCTGAGTTAAACCATGGATTTTAATTAATAGTGCCAATTATAAAAATGTGCTGGCATCAATTGCAACAAATGTTTCACACCAATGCAAGATGTTGGTGGCGGAGTGGTATTTGGGGCTCCTGCATTTTATGCATGATAATTTTGTAAACCCACTTTTCTAATTAAAAAAAATATATATATATATAATATATATACACATATATATTAAATTTGTGCCAAATTTTGTTTTTATAAATTTGTATTCCTTTTTCTTGAAGAGGCCCCTCCAAATCATATAAGCATCAGGCTCCATGATATTCTGATCTGTCCCTTTCCTGGGACACTTATTTAATGAATTTATGTTAATCACAGGATTATTGAGGAAGACAAGTGTCCTGGGTGGGTTTTTTGGATCAGGAACCTGTCCTCATTGTACAAGTACACTATCACCATTCTCATGGGAATTTATCACTTTAGAAGTGTGTTCAGTCTTATGTCTTGTGCACAGGAACAGTTCCCCAATGCCAATCCATTTTGGTCAATTTCATTGTTGGTAACTGTTCTGCTTTGCTAATGTTGCCATTATGCAAATGACCAGAAATGGAGGGGATTTATTGGGTTACAAATTACAGTTCTAACTCAAGGAAAAGGTCCAAACTAAGGCATCAGCTAGAGGATACCTTCACTGAAGAAAGGTGTCCAGAACAACTCTGTCAGCTGGGAAGGCATGTGGCTGGTGTCTGCTGGTCCATGGTTGCGTTTCAGCTCCTCTCTCTCAGCTCCAGTGCATCCTTGCTTCTTTATCCCAGGGTGTTTCTCTCTAAGCATCTATGGGTCCTCTCTTAGCTTCTCCAGGACAAACTCTGGGCTTCATCTCTTAGCTTAGCATCTCCAAAGTTTCTTCTGTCCACAACTCCAAGCATCATTAAGCCTCAGCAAGAATCTGGGTCTGTGTTGGCTTTTAGTGTCTCTCTTAAATACTCCAATTAACTAATCTAACCCACTAATCCTGAGTGTGTTGGGCCACACCTCCATGGAAATAATCTAATCAAAAGTACCACCCACATTTGGGGGAGTCCCATCTCCATGAAAACACTCAGTTGAAAGGTTCCACCCTAATCAAAAGACTACTAAACTGCTCTCACAAGATTGCATTAAAGATCATGGCTTTTTGAGGAAAATAATATATCCAAATCAGCACAGGAACAATGCCTTCACTTTTACTCATTGGTGTTCTATTGTATACTGCCTGTCGTTCAGGCAACCAAGCCACTTAATCTCATTGATTTTACCAAATTCAGTGCATTTTCTGAATATACACATTTGTGAAATATGTCTGGGGCATAAACTATTCTACCCCGTTTTATAGAAGGAGAGGACTTAATCAGTGATGAATTGACAACCAAACTAATCAATACTATCGCAATATTTTCTCTATTTAGAGGGTTGCCATATTAAAATTGATAAAACATATGAAATATCCTAGTTCAGTTGCTAGTATATAAGTGTTTGATAAATGTTAGTTTAATGCTAGCTGATCCTTTACCCATAGGTAAGCATTTGCCAGGTTAGGTTCATGACACACTCAGATGCCTTGGAGGCATTTCCAGAGTTCCTTGAAAGAAAATGGTCACAGTGCACATACTTCAAATTTCTCTGCTCCAACATGCACCAAGGATTGTAAATCCGAGGAAACAAACCCAACCCATAACTTTTTGCAAATTTAGGTACTTAGAAAATCTTACTGAAAGCAGATTTGTGAGGTGATATGTCATCAAAAAATCTGTCTCTCAACTTTCTACTTCCCAGATATATGAACATGGCCAAGTCACTCCCTTTTTTTTTTTTCTGTCTTGATTCACTTATCTGCAAAAAAAAAAAAAAAAAAAAAGGAAAGAAAAGAAAAAGAATAAAGGGACATTAATAACTTATGAGCCTGTAGAAGAATCACAAAATATGTAAGTATGATAGGACTTTGTAATCTGAAGATTTATAGACAATGATATATCATTATTTTTTTGCACTGGCAAAGTAAAATGGAGGACTAAAGCAAACCAGCAGAAAACTTAAACTGAAGATTCCTCCTATCAGCCGAACCAACACGTTCCCTAGAATTGCTAGTTGCATGCAAGCATGAAACACTTAATATGTTTACAGAAAAGAATGTAAATTCTTACAACCTGAGTAATGTGACGTTAAATGTATATTTGACAGAAGACAAGAAATAAGTTCCAAGAGAAAAGCTAAAGTTATCCCGCTAAAATCTTTATTTTCAGGGAGGGGAGAGAAGATAGAAACTAAGGTGAATAGAAAGAGAAATAGAGTAAAACATAATATTTAAGTAACAAATGTCATCAATAGAAAAGTGCAAATAATAAATATTTAAGTAGAAAAGAGTAGGAGGTGTGAATATGGTATATATAAACTGTCTCATTTCATAGAAGGGAGTAAATAGATAATAACTGATATCCGTACATAGAAATACAAACATATTTTTAAAGATTTATGGAGGTAACATCAGCAGAAGCAAAAAAGAAAGACTCTTGAAATAAGTTACCACTAAAATGGAAGTAGGAAGTGATGAATTGAGAAGCTATTGATTTCTGATATAAGCTTTTCTGTATTACTTGATTTTCTTTACCGTTTGTAAAATATGGAATAAAAATAAATAAACTCAAAAAGGCCCACATATTTGCTTATCTTTGGGGTCATCAAGATAAAGAACCTCAGATATTTTATGTTGCTGTTCTTGAGGTTTTCATTTTTAGGCATCCTTTTTCTTCATTCTACATCTGTGTTGACCAACAGGGCAGCCACTATCCAGAGTAGCTATAAATATATTTTTGGTGGTGTGTTTATGGAGGGATTTTTATTTTCCAATTTTTGAGGATCTATTTTCTAAACCTGACTAAATGAGCAGATATTGATTTTGCAAAAGGAAATAGCATTGGTAATCAGGAAAATGTGAACTAATGACAAAAACAAGTTAGTCTTACACATCGTGTCCATATAACCACTTTGAGAAACAATTTGGCAACTTTTATTAAACTTCAATGTAGGCATATGCTATATGATTCTGGAGAAACTCTTCCTAGTGGGAATGAAAGGACACGAGCCAGAATGTTTATTAACACACCATTAGGGGCCCCTGTGGAGCGGTGACGGCGGCATGGGCAAGAGCGAGGGCAGGGGCTGCAGGTGCCTGGCTCCCTGCCCGGCCCTGCCCGCTCCCAGCACATGGCAGCCGCAGCCCCACCAGCACCCACGGGCCACAGGGAGGATGTCCCCGCGCCCAGCACAACTTGCCTCGGACCCTCAGTGAGGCAAGGGGCGGCAAGGTGCGGCACGGAAGCCGGAGCAGGAGGCATGCAGGAGCTGGGCGCTATGCCCCCCGCAGGCGGTCCCCGTGCTTAGCGCCCCACTACGCTGCCCCACAACCTCTCCTGCCTGCACGAGTGCCCAGGTAGCTCCCGCACCATGCTGGCACTCGGGGCCATGCAGATGGTGCTCAGATGCCTCATCATGGCCGTCAACTTCGCCGCACTGGCCCTCACCACCTCGGCCCGGGTCTGCCATTCCTGTCCCTTCTGGGCCGGCTTCTCGGTGTTGTATCCATTGATAAAAGTGATGTATTGCCCGCAAGGTGGCCGCTGTGAACGCAAGATGGTCTGCTGCAGACACCCTTGGGGCTGGGGGAATGGAGGGGGGAGCCAAAAGCAGAAAGAAACCCCACAGCTAGCAGCTGGCTCCCCAGAAGGCTGGATAAACTGCCCAGGGCCATGCCCACAGCCCAGAGCCCCGCCAGTTGTCCTGGAGCTGGGAAGGAGGAACTGTGTGAGGAGGAGGGGGCTGAGACACCCCATTCAGCCATTTTTGCTTCAGGCTGAGAGCGCGCTGCTGCATGGCCCAGTGGCCAGGGGCTTCCCTTGAGGGACGGCACGCACTGGTGACATAGCATGGCATACCCTTGGCTGAGCTCCTGGAAGATCATGGCTGGGAGGGGGACCCACTCGGAGAACCCAGGGACGCTACGCCAAGTCCGGTGGTTTGTGAGACAGCGAGAGAGAGGGGCTCGGGCAGAAATGAAATGAAGGCTTAGACTCTTGCGGCAGCCTTGAATCTCCAGGAACCTGGGGGATTTGAATATTGAAACTACCCCTCCTCCCTGGCCACCCGTACACATGCCCCACATTGAGGGCAGACGGCTCCAGCAACACACCCAAACTGAGTTCTCCAACTGAACCCCACAAGAATTATTTCCTCACACACCACGGGAACAAGACTGAGAACTGACTTGAGGGGTATTGGTGACTCACAGACGCCATCTGCTGGTTAGTTAGAGAAAGTGCACATCACCAAACTGTGTTTCTGAAAAATTAGATCAATATCCTTTTTTTTTTTTTACAACTTGAAAGAACCCTATCAAGCAAAACAAATGCCAAGAGGCCAAAAACAACAGAAAATCTCAGTGCATATGATAAAAACAGATGTAATGGAGAATCCAACTCCAAACACACAAATCAAGATATCGGAAGAAACACAGTACCTCACATAATTAATCAAAGAACTACAATCAAGGAACAAAAACATGGCACAGGATTTAAAGGACATCAAGAAGACCATGGCCCAGGATATAAGTGACATAAAGAAGACCCTAGAAGAGCATAAAGAAGACATTGCAAGAGTAAATAAAAAATAGAAGATCTTATGGAAATAAAAGAAACTGTTGGCCAAATTAAAAAGACTCTGGATATTCACAATACAAGACTAGAGGAAGCTGAACAACATCTCAGTGTCCTAGAAGTCCACATAACAGAAAATGAAAGAACAAAAGAAAGAATGGAGAAAAAATTGAAAAAATCGAAATGGATCTCAGGGATATGAAAGATAAAATAAAACGCCCAAACTTAAGACTCATTGGTGTCCCAGAAGGGGAAGAGAAGGGTAAAGGTCTAGAAAGAGTATTCAAAGAAATTGTTGGGGAAAAATTCCCCAACCTTCTACACAATATAAATACAAAAAGCATAAATGCCCAGCGAACTCCAAATAGAATAAATCCAAATAAACCCACCCCAAGACACGTTCTGATCAGACTCTCAAATACTGAAGAGAAGGAGCAAGTTTGGAAAGCAGCAAGAGAAAAGCAATTCACCACATACAAAGGAAACAACATAAGACTAAGTTGTGACTACTCAGCGGCCACCATGGAGGCGAGAAGGCAGTGGCATGACATATTTAAAATTCTGAGAGAGAAAAATTTCTAACCAAGAATACTTTATCCAGCAAAACTCACCTTCAAATTTGAGGGAGAGCTTAAATTTTTCACAGACAAACAAATGCTGAGAGATTTTGGCAACAAAAGACCTGCCTTACTTCAGATTCTAAAGGGAGCCCTACCAACAGAGAAACAAAAAAAGGAGAAAGAGATATAGAGAATTTAGCAGACATATATAATACCTTACATCCCAAATCACCAGGACACTCATTTTTCTCTAATGATCACGGAACTTTCTCCAGAAGGGCCCATAAGCTGGGACATAAAACAAGCCTCAAGAAATTAAAAAAAAAAAAATGAATATACTCAAAGCACACTCTCCAACCACAATGGAATACAAATAGAAGTCAATAATTTTCGAACTGTAACTCCACTATTTACTTCCTATATGATATAAAATACACAAACTCTAATGACAAATCAGTGTTTTTGAACTCAATGTAAAATATGTAATTTTAGACAACTATGTAAAGTTGGGGGAATGAAGGAGTATAGGAACATAGTTTATGTGTCCTATTGAAGTGAAGGTGGTATCAAAGAAAAACAAGATTGATATGGATTTAAGAGGTTAATTTTAAGCCCCACAGTAAACACAAAGAAATTATCAGAGAATATAACCATAGAGATGAAAAGTAGAGTTTGGGTTAAGAGAAATGGGGGAAGGGGCAATGGGGAGTTAAGAAATGAGTGTAGGGTTGCTGTAGTAATGGAAGGTGGGAAAGAGCATTACAACATTCTAAATGTGATTAATCCCACTAATGGAAGGCTAGGGAGGGGATGGAATGGGAAGATTTAGGCTGTATATATTTTTCCATACTGAAAAAAAAAAAAAAAGACAGTCTAAATAGATGACAATTGAATGCCAAGGATGAACTTGGATGGGATTGGAGGATAGAGGACAGGTGGCTCAAAGGGACAGAGTTGAGACATAAGGAAAAGGAAATATGGAATGTAAGCTTTGTATCATTGTTGAATCTCTTGTACTTCTTAGCTGCGCTTAATGGGATTGCGTAAAAGAATGTTCTTGTTCATGGGAAGTGTATATGTGAATTATAGTGTATGTTCAAGGATGTGTGCAGCTAGCTCTGATATGTTCAGAAGACAGAGGAATAGATGATGGATGATAGATAGGGAGGGAAAGAAATAGTGATGTGACAGCATGTTAAAGTTGGTGGATTGAGCTATCGGGGGAGGGGGGTCAGGGTATGATGGAATTCTGTGTATGGGGTTTGTATTGTTTTTGCAACTGTTCCTATAACTTTGTATTTATTTCAAAATTAAAAAAAATTAAAAACAAACAAAAAAACACTATTAGTATCAGTAATGCATAAACAGTAATTTATTTACAAAATGAAAGTAATTAAAATGAAAGAAGGAGGAGGAGGAGGAAGAGGAGGAGGAGAAAAAATAATAGTCATTATCAGGAAAAAGTCTAGTGTTAGGAAGACAAAGAGTTTATCTCCTGTGCTGATTTCAAGTAAATGGTAGCTGCTTCTCGCAGTGCAGAGCTAAAGAGGTTCCTGAAAATTCCACCGTCTCAGCTGGTTAGTGCTGTCATTCATCATGGTGTCTGCATTTGTCCTGGGTGGAAGAAGCTACCTGGATCTAGTGTTGTCCTACCCTGAAACGGAAATGCTATAATTGATTGTTGTCATCCTGTGCTTACTTTATTTTGTCATTTCACTTTATTTTTTAATCTACAATGGTCCCTCAGCTTTTTAAAATGAAATTTTATTGAACTATATTAACACACTATACAATCCATCCAAAGTATGCAATTAATGGCTCCCAGTATCATCACATAGTTGTGCCATCATCACCACAACAAATTTTAAAACATTTTCATTACTCCAATAATAAATAAATAAATAAATAAATAAATAAATAAAAATATAAAAGAAAACCAAAAATATCCCATACCCCTTGTTTTGGTTTGCTAAAGCCACCACTATGCTATATACCAGAAATGGGTTAGCTTTTACAATGAGGTTTTATTAACACAATTTACAGTTCTTAGGCCAAGAAAATATCCCAACTCAAGGTATCAACAGAATGAAACCTGGACTCTGAAGACAGGCTGCCAGCATCTGGCACACCTCTGTCACATGGGAAAATAAATGGCCACTTCTGCTGGTCCTTTGCTCCCAGGTTTTGTTGCTTTCAGCTTCTGGTTCCAATGGCTTCCTCTCTGAGATTCTGTGGGTCCTCTCTTATCTTTTCCAGGGCTTTTCTCTGTAAGCTTCTCTTAATCTCATCTCTTACATTCTGTATATGTTTTATCCTCTTATAAAGGACTCCAGAGAAGGATTAAGACCCACTTTGAATGAGGTGGGTAGCATCTCAATTGAAATAATCAAAAGGTCCCATCTAGAAAAAGTCTGAATGCACAGGAATGGATTAAAATAACATAGCCTTTTCTGGGATAATAACAACTAACAAACTACCACACCACTCCACCCCCATTGTTGACTCCTAGTATTGATGTTGTATGTTTGTTACTGTTGATAAGAGAATATTCAGATATTATTGTTTATCATAGTCCATAATTTGCAATAGGTACAATTTCTTTCAAATGCCCCCATATTATTAACCCTTTGTAACAGTGTTGTTCATTTGTTCTAGTTCATAAGAGAACTCCTTTTATATTTGTACTGTTACTCACAGTCATTGTCAGCCAGAATCCCATGTTTTCACCTCTAACTTTCCTTTGGGTGATATACATGACTCTAAACTACCCCTTTCAACCACATTCACTCACAATTCAGCACTATTAATCATACAGTAATGTGCTACTGTCACCTCTATCCACTTAAGTTTAACCTCACTAAAGATTCCGCACATATTAAGCAAAACTGTCCCCTTTCTTTAGCCTCATTCTTTCCCTTGGTAACCTATATTCTACATTTTATGTCCATGAGTTTACATATTATAATTAGTTCATATAAGTGAGATCATGTGTATTAGTTATGGTTCTCTAGGGAAACAGTGCTGACAAGAGATATCTGTAAAATAAGATTTTATAAAAGTGTCTCACATAAGTGTGGGGACACACGAGTCCAAGTTCTGTAGGGCAGGCAGTAAACTGGCAACTCCAATGAAGGTGTTTGATGAATTCCTCAGGAGATGCTGGCTAGCCAAAGAAGAAAACAAGTTCCCTCTCTTCTCCCTTAAAAGTCTTCAACTGGTTGAATTAAATCCAGCTGATTGAATTCTCTCATTGCGAAAGACACACCCTTCATTGATGTAATCAGCCACAGATGTAGTAAATTGACTGATGACTTAATAAGCCAGCCTTATGGTTTATTAGCCAGCCACAAATGTGCTTGCAGTAACAGTTAGGCCAATGCTTTCTTGACCAGAAAACTGGGCACCATCAACTGGCCAAGTTGAAACATGAACCTAACCATCACAGTACACCCGTTGTCAACTTGGCAGTTATACAGATCATCTTAAACCACACTTTATCTCGAAGTAGAGAACAATAACAGCCATATATTTCACCTAACAACACTCAGCTGTCCTGCATACAAATACAACCAGAAACACACTAAGTCTCTCCAGAATAGGGTGCAAATCCTTGGGTAACTTTCACTCTTAAACTTGATTTCCCATAACTTAAAAACTACAAAATGAAAACAAAACAAGGAGTCATAACAAAACAATGAGGAAAGATTTATTCCATCATAGTTCTCATTATCTATAACTGGTCACATGATCATAGCTCATATTTATCACCACCTTCTTCCACTACCCATTCCATGTTCCCTTTACCCTCAGCAAGCACTTCAGCTGGCCATGGTTCTTTGCCTGGTGGGATGACACAAACCTTCATTCCTGAAGTTTCTGGGCCATTGGTATTCCTGTCTGGATTGGGTTGTTGCAGTTTTCCATTGACTTTAATCACAGGGCATGGTAGTACTAAGAGATGCACTAGGGAATCTCTTTATTCCAGGAAAATTCTTTTTTACCTCCATTGTGTAGCTGTAGTCCTATTTCTCCTTGATAGTCAGGATCAATCACCCCAGCCAGTACAGTTCTTCCTTGTCAGAGGCATGAAAAACCCCAAGTGTCCAGGTGGCAGTCTTAGCTTCCAGAGCAATGGAATTATTGTTGTGTCTCCTGGTGGAGGCACTCCTCCATTTGGAAGGAATACTTATAGACAAGCAGAGTGTAAGGTTGCAGAGACAGGAAGCAAAAATTTCCTAGTGGATCACTAGGAGTGATAATGAGTGGTACCACTCCTGTTTCTACCCCTTGATTCCTGGACCTGTGAATCCTGGTATGCGAAAAACAGCACCACAGAATGGACACTGATTCAGAGCATAACAGCCTCCTGGAGAACACTGCCCCAGCCCTGAAAGGTATTGCCACCTAATTGGCACCATAATTGAGTGTTCAAAAGACCATTCCATCATTCTCTCAACCCAGCTGCCTCTGGATGATGCAGAACATGGTAAGACAAGAGAATTCCATGAGCATCTGCCCATTCCTGCACTTCATTTGCTATGAAGTAGGTTCCTTGGGCAGAAACAATGTTGTGTGGAATACCATGATAGTGGGTAAGGCATTCCATAAGTCCACAGATGGTAATTTTGGCAGAAGCATTGCATTCAGGGAAGGCAAACCCATATCCAGAGATGTGTGCATTCTAGTGTGCACAAATCGTTGCCCCTTCCATGATGGAAGTGGTCCAGTGTAACCAGGTAGCAGACTGATCACCTCGAGGAATGGTGCCATATCAAGGACTGAGTGTGGCAGATTGGGCACTCAGCAGTGGTTGTGGCCAGGTCAGCTTTGGTGAGTGGAAGTCCATGTTGTTGAGCCCATCTCTACCACCATGAGCACTTTGTTCATGACTCCATTGGGCAATGACAGGAGTGGCTGGGGAATGGTGCTGAATGGTATCCACCAAATGGGCCATCTTATCCACTGGATTATTAAAATCTTCCTTTGCTGAAGTTCCCCTCTGGTGAGCATTCACAAGAAACACAAGTATCTTCATGTTTTTCGCCCATGCAGAAAGGTTTGTCCACATACCTCTTCCACAGACTCTTTTGTCACCAATATTCCAATCACGTTCTTTCCAAGTCTTTGACCATTCAGCCAAACCATTAGCAACAGTACATTTAATCAGTATACAAATGCACCTCTGGCCAGTTCTCCTTCAAAGCAGAATGAACAATCAGGAACACTACTTGAAGTTCTGCCCACTGGGAGGATTTCTTCTCACCACTGTACTTCAGGGACAACCCAGAAAAGGGCTGCAGTGCTGAAGTTGTCCACTTTTTGGTGGTGCCTGCATGTCATGAGAAACATCTGTAAACCAGGCCTGAGTTTTTTCTTCCTCAGTCAACTGAGTGTAAGGAACTCCCCAAGAGGCCATAGCTGTGGGCTGGGAAAGAGAAGATAATGTTGCAGGAGTGGAGACCATGGGCATTTGGCCACTTCCTCATGTAACTTATTCATGCCTTCAGGACATGCTCAAACCCTATCTCATATATATCATTTCCATTTAATGATGGAGTGCTGCTGTGCATGCCCAACTTTATTGCTTGGCAGGTCAGACAACTCCCAGCTCATGATAGGTAACTCAGGACTCATGATAACTTGGTGGCCCATGGTTAAGTATTCTGTCTCTACTAAGGCCCATTAGCAGGCCAAAAGCTGTTTCTCAAAAGGAGAGTAGTTATCTGCAGAGGATGGTAAGGCATTACTCCAAAATCCTAAGGGCCTGCATTGTGATTTCCTATAGGAGCCTACCAAAGGCTCCAAACAGCATCTCTATTTGCCACTGACACTTCCATCACCATTGGATCAGCTGGATCATATGGTCCAAGTGGGAAGCAGATAGCACAGCAGCCCAGACCTGTCAAAGAACTTCCTCCTGTTCTGGTACCCCCTCAAAACTAAAAGCTTTTCTGGTCATTTGGTAAATGGATTGGAGTAGCACACTCAAATGAGGAATATGTTGTCTCCAAAATCCAAAGAGGCCAACTAGTTGTGTTGCCACTCTTTTGGTCATAGGAGGGGCCATATGCAACAGCATATCCTTCACCATAGAAGGAATATCTTGACATGCCCCACACAACGTGACACCTAGAAATTTTACTGAGGTGCAAGTTCCTTGTATTTTTGTTGGACTTATCCCCCATCATCTGACATGCAAATGCCTTACCAACAAATCTAAAGTAGTTGCTACTTCTTGCTTACTAGGTCTAAACTACCTGATATCATGAATATAATGGACCAGTGTAATGTCTTGTGGGAGGTAGAACCGATCAGGGTCCAGGCAGACAATATTATGGCAGTGGGCTGGAGAGTTGATATACCCCTGAGTTAGGGCAGTGAAGGTATACTGCTGGCCTTACCAGCTGAATGCAAACTGTTTAGGTGGTCATTACTAACAGCTATTGAGAAAAAGCATTTGCCAGATCAATAGCTGCATAGCAGGTACCAGGGGATGTGTTGATTTGCTTAAGCAATGATGCCACATCTGAAACAGCAGCTGCAGTTGGAGTCACCACCTGGTTAAGCTTACAATAATCTTCTGTCATACTCCAAGACCCATCTATTTTCTGTACAGGCCAAATAAGAGAGTTGAATGGGGATGTGGTGGGAATCACCACACCTACATCCTTCAAATCCTTAGGAGTGGTATTAATCTCTGCAATTCCTCCAGGAATCTGGTATTCCTTCTGGTTTACTGTTTTGCTAGGCAGGGACAATTCTACTGGCTTCCATTTGGCCTTCCCTACCATAATAGCCCTCATTCCATGAGTCAGGGAACCAATGTGGGGATTCTGCCAGTTGCTGAGTATGTCTATTCAAATTATGCATTCTGGAACGGGGAAATTAACCACAGAATGGATGATGGAGATAGTCTCACAAATTTATTCCTTGTAAAGGTGTGCCCTCTGGACATTCTGGGTGTGTGAACAGGTCTTCTATGATAAATCCACTCTAACATTCCAATCTCTCTAAGCCTTTGGATCCCCTCCTCTACATCATACTAAGAAAGTTCTGGCATTTTGACCTCAGTTAATGTTGGCCACATTTTGTCCCATGTTTCAGCCAACCACCCTAACAAATAGTTATCACCCTTTCTAACCCCTTGAGCTACAACACTGAATGCAGAATCTCTGCTTAATGGGCCCATATCAATAAATTTGGCCTGATCCAAGTTTTATTCCTCCCACCATTGTCCCATGCCCTTAATATCCATTCCCACATGTATTTTCCTGAATTGTCCACACAAATTGAAAAATTTATGCAGTTCGTTTGGAGTATAGCATACTTCCTCATTGGTCACACTTTGTACCTCATCCTTCAGGGCCTTTTGGGACTTTAGCCTAGTTATAGGCCTTGAAGAAAAGAGTAGTGGTGGGGGTGGGTCTTGAAAAGATTTAGAAGCATCCTTCAAGCCAATGACCTCAGGACATTCCATTGTAATACCTCAGGATATTCAATTGTAGTAGATTAACAGGATTAATCTCTCAAGACAGAGGAGTGAGGGCTGCTTCCTCAGGGGAGGTAATTACAGGTTTAGCAGACACTGAAGGGTTAATCTCCTTAGGTGGAGGCTGGGTGGCAGGCTCCTCAGGGCAGAGTGGAGTTCTGGAATCTTTTTCCTCAAGGCAGGCTGCAGGTTGGGTAAGTCTCCTCAGGGCTTACTTGAGGTTGTGGTGGGGGTGGGGGCTGTTTCATCAGGCAGACCACCACGGGTACATGTAGCAAAGACTCAGCAGAATCCACGGTTCCAATGTCCCCACTACCATTATCATCAACCCAGATGTCCCCATTTCAATTTTCAGGATTCCACTCTTTTCCAATCAGTGCCCTTACTTTAACAGCAGACTCCCTGTGAGGTTGCGATTTTAGTTTACATTGTAAATCTGCTACTTGCACAATGAGACTTTGAGTCTGGTTTTCAGAAATCTCAAGTCTGCAGCCACAGGAAATAAGATTTTCTTTTAGGGCACACATAGAAACCTTTACATCTGTAATATGGCATTTAAGTTTCAACTTTTAAGCCTTCAGCTGGTCCCTTTATCTTATAATTTTATCCAGTGTATCTAAGAACAACCAGCCAACATCATTATACATCTTAATTCCACAAAACTCTGTTAGGTGTCAAAAACATTGTCACCCAGAGCCTTGCCTCATACTAGAGTATGACTAGGAAAATCAAAAGTTGATATTTTGCATATCTCCATTGCCAGCTCATGCCATGGACTGTCAGTGCCATCTTAATTATTGGAAATGGAGTCATTAGTGCCTTTGAATCTAATCAGAGTTGAAAACCAATTGTAAAAGCCCATTTTTAAGATTCTGTTCCTTAAGAAACACTCCCAGTACCATGCTGTATTAGTTAGGGTTCTCTAGGGTAACAGAACCAACAAGAGATATTTGTAAATATGAGATTTTATAAAAGTGTCTCAAGCTCCTGTGGGGATGCATGTACCCCAGTTCCATAGGGCAGGATGCATGAGTCTAAATTACATAGGGCAGGCAGCAAAGTGGCAACTCCAATGAAGGTGTTTGATGAATTCCTCAGGAGATCCTGGCTAGCCAAAGAAGAAAAAATGTTCTCTCTCTTCTCCCTTAAAAGTCTTCAACTGGTTGCATTAAATCCAGCTGATTGAATTTTCTCATTGTGGAAGACATGCCCTTCATTGATGTAGTCAGCCACAGATGTAGTAAATTGACTGATGATTTAATGAACCAGCCTTCTGGATTATTAACCAGCCACAAATGTGTTTGCAATAATGGTTTGGCCAGTGCTTTCTTGACTAGACACCTGGACAGCAACACCTGGTTGAGTTGACACATGAACCTAACCATCACATCATACAATATTTGCCCTTTTGTGTCTGACTTACTTCACTCAACATAATGTCCTCAAGGTTCATCCATGTTGTCATGTGCTTCAGGACTTCATTCCTTCTTACTGCTGAATAATATTCCATTTTATGTATATATCACATTTTATTTATCCAGTCATCTGTTGATTACACTTGGGTTATTTCCATCTTTTGGTAATTTTTTTTTTGCCTTTTTTTTCATTTTTATTGAGATTGTTCAGATACCATACAATTATCCAAAGATCCAAAGTGTACAATCACTTGCCCCTGGGTACCCTCATACAGCTGTGCATCCATCACACTTAATTTTTGTTCAATTTTTAGAAACTTTTCATTACTCCAGACAAGAAATAAAGTGAAAGATGATAAAAGAAAAAAAGAAAAGGAAACTCTAATCCTCCTGTATCCCTAACCAACCCCCCTCAATTGTTGATTCGTAGTATTGATATAGTACATTTGTTACTGTTTATGAAAAAATGTTGAAATACTACTAACTGTAGTATATAGTTTGTAATAGGTATATAGTTCTTCCCTGTATGCCCCTCTATTATTAACTTCTAATTGTATTGTCATACATTTGTTCTGGTTCATGGAAGCGATTTCTAGTATTTGTACAGTTGATCATGGACATTGCCCACCATAGGATTCAGTTTTATACATTCCCATCTTTTGACCTCCAACTTTCCTTCTGGTGACATATATGACTCTGAGCTTCCCCTTTCCTCCTCATTCACACACCATTCGGCGCTGTTAGTTATTCTCACATCTTGCTACCAACACCCCTGTTCATTTCCAAACATTTAAGTTCATCCTAATGGAACATTCTGCTCATACTAAGCAATCACTCCCCATTCTTAAGCCTCGTCCTATATCTTGGTACCTTATATTTCATGTCTATGAGTTTACATATTATAATTAGTTCCTTTCGGTGAGACCCTGCAATAATTGTCCTTATGTGTCTGGCTTATTTCACTCAGTATATTGCCCTCAAGGTTTTGTCATCAACCCATTTTTTTTAATATGGTTTTGTTCACTCACCATATATTCCATCCCAAGTAAATAATAGATAGTTTTCTGCATGGTCATACATTTATGTGTTCACCACCTTCACAATTATCTATATAAGAGCATCTACATTTCTTCCACAAGGCAGGAGGGAGAGTCAAAGAAGGTAGAGAGGCAAAAGAAAGAGGAAAAACAAGACAGCTAGGAAGCAGCAAAAGGAAAAATAACCTTAAATCAAAGTAGAATAAAGAATCAGACAATACCACCAATGTCAAGTGTCTAACATGCCTCCCCTATCCCTCCCTCTTATCTGCATTCACCTTGGTATATCACCTTTGTTACATTAAAGGGAGCATAATACAATGATTCTATTAGTTACAGTCTCTAGTTTATGCTGATTGCATCCCTCCCCCAATGCCTCCCCATTTTTAACACCTTGCAAGGTTGACATTTGCTTGTTCTCCCTCATAAAACAACATACTTGTACATTTTATCGCAATTGTTGGATACTCTAGATTTTACCAAGTTACACAGTCCCAGTCTTTATCTTTCCTCCTTTCTTGTGGTGTCTCACATGCTCCCCACCTTCCTCTCTCAACCGTATTCGTAGTTACCTTTGTTCAGTGTACTTACATTGTTGTGCTACCATCTCCCAAAATTGTGTTCCCAAACCACACACTCCTGTCTTCTACCACCGTGTAGTGCTCCCTTTAGTATTTCCTGTAGGACAGGTGTCTTGTTCACAAAGTCTCTCATTGTCTGTTTGCCAGAAAATATTTTGAGCTCTCCCTCATATTTGAAGGACAGCTTTGCTGGATACAGGATTCTTGGTTGGTGGTTTTTCTCTTTCAGTATCTTAAATATATCACACCACTTCCTTCTTGCCTCCATTGTTTCTGCTGAGAGATCCGCACATAGTCTTATTAAGCGTCCTTTGTATGTAATGGATCGCTTTTCTCTTGCTGCTTTCAGGATTCTCTCTTTGTCTTTGACATTTGATAATCTGATTATTAAGTGTCTTGGCATAGGTCTATTCATCTCTCTTCTGTTTGGAGTACACTGTGCTTCTTGGATCTGTAATTTTATGTCTTTCATAAGAGATGGGAAAATTTCATTAATTATTTCCTCTATTATTGCTTCTGCCCCCTTTCCCTTCTCTTCTCCTTCTGGGACACCAATGATACATACATTATTGTACTTTGTTTCATCCTTGAGTTTCCGGAGACGTTGCTCATATTTTTTCATTCTTTTCTCCATCTGCTCCTTTGCATGTAGGCTTTCAGGTGTTTTGTTCTCCAGTTCCTGAGTGTTTTCTTCTGCCTCTTGAGATCTGCTGTTGTATGTTTCCATTGTGTCTTTCATCTCTTGTGTTGTGCCTTTCATTTCCATAGATTCTACTAGTTGTTTTTTTGAACTTTTGATTTCTGCCGTATACATGTCCAGTGCTTCCTTTACAACCTCTATCTCTTTTGCAATATCTTCTCTAAACTTTTTGAATTGATTTAGCATTAGTTTAAATTCCTGTATCTCAGTTGAAGTGTACGTTTGTTCCTTTGACTGGGCCATAACTTTGTTTTTCTTGGTGTAGGTTGTAATTTTCTGTTGTCTAGGCATGGTTTCCTTGGTTATCCAAATCAGGTTTTCCCAGACCAGAACAGGCTCAGGTCCCAGAGGGAAGAAATATTCAGTATCTGGTTTCCCTGAGGGTGTGTCTTAGAAAATTGCTCCACCCTTTGATGCCTCGGGTCACTGTGCTTTTCTGCCCAGCAGGTGATGCCTGTTAGCCTATAATTCTTAACTGTTGTGAGGAGGTATAGCCATGTTCCCCCAGGCTCTGGGGTCTGGTTCTGAATGGAAAGGGCCCCACCCCTTTCCTCCTAGAGAAGACAGACCCCCCAGGTGGAGGTCATTAGCATTTCAATGGTCTTGCTCTCTGCTTGTGCTGTCTCCACCCTTCTCTGCTTCACAGCCCTGGAAACTGAAAATGACTGGGGCTTTCTCCACTGAGCCAAGAAAGAAACAGATAGTCCCCTTCAGACCCAGTCCAAGGCGACGCTCCGGCTCTCCCAGGTCAGTCGTCACCCATAGCCTCTGTCTGTTTTTTGGGGATGCGTACCTGTAGTGAGCAGTTCACACTCGCTACTTAAAACCCCAGTTGGAGCTCAGCTGAGCTATATTCGCTTGCTGGGAGAGAGCTTCTCTCTGGCACCACGAGGCTTTGCAGCTCGGGCTATGGGGGAGGGGGTCTCATGACTTGGATCCACAGGTTTTACTTACAGATTTTATGCTGTGTTCTCAGGCATTCCTCCCAATTCAGGTTGGTGTATGATGAGTGGATGGTCTCGTTTGTCCCCCCGCAGATATTCTGGATTATTTACTAGTTGTTTCTGGTTTTTTGTAGTTGTTCCAGGGGGACCACTTAGCTTCCACTCCTCTCTATGCCACCATCTTGCCCCTCCTCCTCCATCTTTTGGTAATTTTGAATAATGTCACTATGAACACTTGTGTGCAATTGTCTGTTCATGTACCTGCTTTTAAATCTTCTGGGTATATACTGAGTAGTGAGATTGCCAGATCATAAGGCAACTCTATACTTAGCTTTCTGAGGAACTGCCAGACTATCTTCCACAGTGACTTCATATTCCTATTTCTCCACATCCTCTCCAACACTTGTGGTTTCCTGTTCATTTAAAAGTGACCATTCTAGTAGGTGTGAAGTGATAGCTCATTGTGGTTTTGATTTGTGTTTCCTGAATAGCTAGTGGAGCTGAGCATATTTTCACATGCTTTTTAGCCTCTTTGGAAAAATGTCTATTCATGTCTTTTGCCCATTTTTTAATTAGGCTGCTCATCTTTTTACTGTTGAGTTTAGGATTTTGTAATACATTCTGGATATCAAACCTTTATCAGATATGTGGCTCCCAAATATTTTCTACCAGTGGGTAGGCTGCCTTTTCACCCTTTTGACAAAGTCTTTTGAAGCATTGAAGTATTCAGTTTTGAGGAGTTCCTATTTATCTGTTTTTTTCTTTTGTTGCTTGTGCTTCCAGTGTAAGGTCTAGGAAACTACCTCCTATCACTAGATCTTGAAGATGTTTCCCTATATTTTCTTCTAGGAGTTTTAAGTTACTGGCTCTTAGATTTAGATCTTTGATCCATTTTGAGTTAATGTTTGTATAGGGTGTGAGATAGGGATCCTCTTTCATTATTTTGGATAAGGAGATCCAGTTCTCCAAACACTATTGAGAGATTGTTCCACCCCAGTTGAGTCTATTTGGGAGTCTTGTAAAAAATCAATTGTCCAAATCCTAAAGTAATTTGGATATGGAATAAAAATATATATGCAGGGTCCCCCATGAGGAGCTGGGGGAAAATGCAGAGGTGTTGGGCTTCCTCACCTGGATTGTTGCTGATGTTCTCACAAACACTGAAGACTGGTGGTTTGATGTGCAAGCCCTCTACCATGGGACTTGCCCTTAAGAAGCTCATTACTGCAAAGGAGAGGCTAAACATGCTTATCATGGTGCCTAAGAATCTCCCCGAGTACCTCTTTGTTGCTCAAATGTGGCCCTTTCTCTCTAACTAAGCCAACTCGGCAGGTGAACTCAATGCCCTTCCCCCTATGTGGGATCTGGCTCCCAGGGGTGTAAATCTCCCTGGCCATGCAGGATATGACTCCCAAGAATGAATCTGGACCTGACATCATAGGATCGAGAACATCTTCTTGAACAAAAGGGGGATATGAAATCAAACAAAATGAAGTTTCAGTGGCTGAGTGATTCCAAATGAAGTCAAGAGGTCATGCTGGTGGGCATTCTTATGCACTATATAGGTAACCCTTTTAGGTTTTAATGGATTGGAATAGCTGGAAGTAAATACCTGAAATTATCAAACTGCAACACAGTAGCCTTGATTCTTGAGGATGATTGTATAGCAATGTAGCTTATAAGGGGTGACAGTGTGATTGTGAAAGCCTTGTGGATCACATTCCCTTTATCCAGTGTATGGATGGATGAGTAGAAAAATGGGGACAAAAAACTAAATGAAAAATAAGGTGGAAGGGGGGATGATTTGGGTGTTCTTCTTTACTTTTATTTGTTATTCTTATTTTTACTTTTTCTGGTACATGGAAAATGTTCAAAAAATAGATTGGGGTGATGAATGCATAACTATATGATGGTACTGTGAACAACTGATTGTATACTTTGGATGACTGTATGGTATGTGAATATATCTCAGTAAAATTGAATTTAAAAAAAAACTTAATAAAAAAACTCAATTGCCCACAGATCTGAGGGTATATTTCTGAACTCTCAATTTGATTCCATTGATCAATAAGTCTACCTTTGTTCCAGTCCCATGCTGTTTTGACCACTGTGGCTTTATAATATGCTTTAAAGTCCAGAAACATGAGTCTATCCACTTCATTCTTCTTTTTCAAGAAGTTTTTGGCTATTTGAGTCCCCTTACCCTTCCAAATAAATCTGATAATTAGCTTTTCCATTTCTGCAAAGTTGACTGTGGGAATTTTGATTGGTATTGCATTGAATCTGTAGATCAATTTGGGTAGAATTGACATCTTAATGACATTTGCCTTCCATTCCATGAACACAAGGTGTCTTACCATTTATTTAAATTTTCTTTGATTTCTTTTAGCAATGTTTTGTAGTTGTCTGTGTATAGTTCCTTTACATCCTTAGGTAAGTTTATGCCTGGATATTTAATCCTTTTAGTTGCTATTGTAAATGGAATTTTTTTTATTGATTACCTCCTCAGATAGCTTTTTAATAGTGTATAGAAACCCTACTGAATTTTACATGTTGGCCCTGTATTCTGTCACTTTGCTGAACTCATTTATTAGCCCAAGTAGCTTTGTCATATTTTTTTCAGGATTTTCTAATCATAGGATCATGTCATCTGCAAATAGTGACAGTTTTACTTCTTCCTTTCTGATTTGGATACCTTTTATTTCCTTTACTTGCCTAATTACAGTAGCTAGAACTTCTAGCACAATGTTGAATAACAGTGGTGATAGTGGGCATCCTTGTCTTGTTTCTGGTCTAACAGGGAAAGCTTTCATTCTCTCACCATTGAGTACAATCTTAGCTGTGAGGTTTTAATATATGCCCTTTATCATGTTGAGGAAGTTTCCTTTGATTCCTACATTTTAAAGGGATTTTATCAGGAAAGGACGCTGGGTTTTATCAAATGCATTTTCTGCATCAATTGAGATGATCATGTGGTTTTTCCCTTTTGATTTGATGATGTAGTATATTACATTAATTAATTTTCTTGTGTTGAACCACCCTTGCATACCTGTAATAAAACCACTTGGTCATGGTGTATAATTCTTTTAATATGCTGTTGGATTCTATTTGTTAGTATTTTGTTGAGGATTTTTGAATCTATATTCATTGGACAGATTGGTCTGTTGTTTTCTTTTCTTGTAGTTTCTTTAGCAGCCTTGGTATTAGGGTGATGTTTGCTTCATAGAATGAGTTAGTGTTCCCTACTCAATTTTTTGAAAGAGTTTGAGCAGGAATTGTATTAATTCTTCTTGGAATGCTTGGTAAAATTTGCTTGTGGAGCCATCTGATGTTGGATTTGCTTTTTTTGGTAGATTTTTGATGACTGATTCAATCTCTTTCCTTGTGATTCATTTGTTGAGTTCTTCTATTTCCTAATGAGCCAGTGTAAGTTATTTGTGTATTTCTAGGAAGTTGTCCATTTCATCTAAGCTGTCTAGTGTTTTGGCATATAGATGTTCATGGTATCTCCTTAAGATTTTATTTCTTCAGGGTCCATTGTAATGACCCTCCTCTCTTTTCTGATTTTATTTGCATCTTCTCTCTTTTTGTCTTTATCAGTCTAGCAAAGTGTTTGTTGATTTTATGGTCTTCTCAAAGAACCAACTTTTGGTTTTATTGATTCTCTCTATTGTTCTTTTGTTCTCTGTTTCATTTATTTCTGCTCTAATCTTTGTAATTTCTTTCCTTCTGCTTGCTATTCTTTCTCTAGTTTCTCCAGCTGTTCAGTTAGGTCCTTGGTTTTAGCTCTTTCCTTCTTTTTAATGTAGGCAATTAGGGCTATAAATTTTTCTCTCAGCACTGCCTGTGCTGCATCACATAGGTGTTCTTGTTTTCATTTGTCTCAAGATATTTATGGATTTCTCTTGCAATTTCTACTTTGACCCATTGATTGTTTAAGAGCATATTGTTCAACCTCCATATATTTGTGAAATTTCTGGTTCATCAGTTGTTATTGATTCCTAGCTTCATTCCATTATGATCAGAGAAAGTGCTTTGTATAATTTCAATCCTTTTAAATTCATTAAGACCTGTTTTGTACCCCAGCATATGGCCCATCCTGGAGAATGTTCCCTAAGCACTTGACAAGAATGAATATCCAGCTGTTTTGGGGTGCAATATTCTTTCTATGTTTGTTAAATCTAGTTCATTTATGTTAGTTAGGCTCACTGTGTCCTTATTGATACTGTGTTTACATGTTCTATGTTTTGGAGACAGTGGTGTGTTGGAGTCTCCCTCTATTTTCATCTGTTACTCCCTTCAGTTTTGCCAGAGTTTGTCCCATGTACTTTTGGGCACCTTGATTGGGTGCATAAATATTTACGATTGTTATTTCTTCTTGGTGAATGGTCCCTCTTATTAACATATAGTGTCCTTCCTAGTCTCTTCCAACATTTTGGCTTTTTGGATCACTTTTGTTTATTTATTTATTCTGGCAATCTATGTCTCTTGATTGGGAAGTTTACTCTACTAATGTTCAATGTTACTGTAAAATGTGTCCTTACTTCAACTATTTTATCCCTTGGATTTTATTTCTCAGATCTATAATTTTCTTCACTTTTTATCCTTTCAGTTACCCTTACTGGTAAACATCACTGCTATACTCTTCTCCAAGCTTCTCTCTCCTGTTTTGTTATTTTTTTCAGCCAGCACAGTCCCCCTTAGAATTTCTTACAGGACAGGTGTCTTGTTAACAAACTCTTAGCTTTTGTTTAGCTGTGAATATTTTAAGCTCCCCATCACTTTTGAAGGACAGCTTTGCTGGATAAAGAATTCTTGGCTGGCAATTTTTCTCTTTCAGGACCTTAAATATATCATACCATTGCCTTCTTGCCTCCATGGTGTCTGATGAGAAGTCAGCACTGAGCCTTATGTGGCTTCCCTTGTATGTGATGAATTGCTTTTATCTTGCTGCTTTCAGGATTCTCTCCTTCTCTTCAGCACTTAGAAATCTGACTTGCATGTATCTTGGAGTGGGTCTATTCAGATTTATTCTATTTGGAGTACACTGGGATTCTTGGATTTGCATATTTATGTCTGTGCTGGTTAGGTACATGTGTCAACTTGGCCAGGTGATGGTGCCCAGTTTTCTGGTCAAGAAAGCACTAATCTAACCATTACTATAAGGGTGTTTTGTGGCTGGTTAATAAACCAGAAGGCAGGTTTATTAAATCAGCAGTCAATTAATTGCCTCTGTGGCTGATTACATCTATGACCAACTAAGGGAGTGTCTACCACAATGAGAGAATCCAGTCAGTTTAAGACTTTTTAAAAAGAGAGAACTTTCACTTTTTCTTTAGCCAGCCAGTCTCTCCTGGGGAGTTCACCAAAAACCTTCACTGGAGTTAACAGCTCTCAGCCTTCCCTATAGAATTTGTACTCATGCATCCTGCCCTATGGAATTTGGACATGCGCATCCCCACAGTTGAGTGAGGCACTTTTATAAAATCTCATGTTTACAGATATCTCCTGTTTGTTCTGTTTCCCTAGAGAACCCTGACAAATACAGCTTGGTATAAGGAGTGGTTGTTGAGAAACAGAATCTTAAAATGGGCTTTTACAATTGATTTTTGTGATGGTTAGGTTCATGTGTACACTTGGCAGGTGATGGTGTCCAGGTCTCCAGTCAATCAAGCACTAGCCTAACTGTTAATACAAGGACATTTGCAGCTGATTAATAAACTAGAAGGCTGGTTTATTAAATTATCAGTCAATCACTGCAGCTGTGACTGATTATATCAACAAAGGGGGATTTTCCACAATGAGAGAATTCAATCAGCTGGACTTAATCAAATCAGTTGAAGACTTTTAAGGGAGACAAGGACATTTACTTCTTCTTCAGATAGTCAGTGAAGCATTTCCCGAGGTTCACTGAAAACCATCATCAGAGTTGCCAGTTTGCTGCTTGAGGAATTCATTGAACACCTTCAATGGAGTTGCCAGTTTGCTGCCGGCCCTATGGAATTTGGACTTATGCATCCCCACAGTTGTTTGAGACACTTATAAAACCTTATATTTGCAGATATCTCTGTTTGATTCTGTTTCCCTAGAGAATCCCAACTACTACAGTTTTCTACTCTGATCAGAAGCAAAGGCACTAATCACTCTATTTCAAATACTCAAGGGGTCACTTACTGTCCATGGCATGGGTTGGCAGTGGAGACACACTAAATAACAATATTTGATTCTCTTAATCATACACTTGTATGAGGCAAGGCTCTGGGTAACTGTTTTTTTGGCACCTTAACGGAGTTTTTGTGAAGTTAAGAGGTACAATGATGTTGGCTGGTTGTTCTTAGATATGCTGGGTAGAGTTATAAGATAAAGGGACAAGTTGAAGCCTTCAAATTTGCAACTTATTTCCATATAAAAGATGTAAATGTTTCTATGTGTACCCTGAAAGAAAATCTTATTTCCTGTGGCCACAGACTTGAGGTCTTTGAACACCAGACCCAGAGTCTCATTGTATGAGTAGAAGATTTACAACATAAACTAAAATCTCAACCTCATAGGGTGTCTGCTGTTAAAGAAATGGATAGCACCATACTATGTGATTGTGTTGCACAATATTGTAAGTATAATGAACAAATCTGAATGTGAGTATGGTTGAAAGAGGAAAAGTGTCTGCTGTTAAAGTAAGGGCATTGATTAGAAAAGAATGGGATCCTGAAAATTGGGATGGAGATGGGTGGGTTGATAATGATGGCAATGGGGACATTGGAACCCTGAATTCTTCTGAGTTTTTGCTAGATATACCTGAAATGGTCTCCCCTGAGGAAACAGTCACCCCCGCCTCCATTTCCAGCCTGCCCTGAGGAAAGAGCCACCCAATCTCCAGACTGCCCTGAATGGAGAGCTTCCCAACCTCAAGTCTGCCCTGAGGAGCCTGCCATCCAACCTCCACCTAAAGATATTAACCCTTCAGTGCCTGTTAAACCTGTAATCACCTCCCCTGGGGAAACAGCCTGCACTATTCTGTCTGGAGACATTAATCCTGTCTCACTTGAAGGATACTTCTAATTCTTTTCATGACCCACACCCACCACTGCTCTTTTCTTCAAAGCCAATAGCTAGACTAAAGTCTGAACAGGCCCCTAAAGGTGAGGTACAAAATGTGATCCATGATAGTATGCTATACTTCAAAGGAATTGCATGAGTCAACAATTTATAAAGACAGAAATGAGAAGAATATGTGTGGGAATAGATATTAAGGGTGTAGGATAATTGGGGAAGGAATATAAAGTTGTATCAGGCTGAATTTATCAAAATGAGCCTAATAAGCAGAGATTCTGCATTCATTGATGAGGCTTGAGGCGTTAGAAAGGGTGTTAACAGTTTGGGTGGTTGGTTGAAACATGGATCAAAAGATGGCTGACAGTAACTGAAGTTGAAATGCCAGAAATTCCCTGATATAATGTAGAGGAGGGGATCCAAAGGCTTAGAGAGATTATGTTAAAGTGGATTTATCATAGAAGACCAGCTCACACACCCTAGGAATGTCCAGAGGGCACATTTTTTACCAGGAGTGTGAGGAATAAATTTGTGAGACTAGCTCCAACATCCATGAAGAGCTCTACAGTCACCCTTCCCTGTAGCACAGATACTTCTGTAGGAACTGTTGTCACTGAGCTGGAATCCTTAAGCATACGGGGTAATCGGATCTCAAGTTGGGAGAAGCCATGTGGCAGCAGTTAATCACCAAAGACAAGGTGGGCATGGCTAACATAATGGACAGCAGACTCAAAGCAGCAGTCAAAATAATCTGACTCATAGAAAATTACGGCATTGGCTACTAGATCATGGGGTACCTAGAACTACAATAGATGGGCAGTCTACTAAATTCTTGTTTGATCTCTATAAGGAGAAGAAATTTAGGTCAAGTGAATAAAAATCTAACTTGAATTACAAAAGCAGGGAGTCACAGCCCCTTAATCAATTCCCAGACTTGAGATAGTTTACAGAACCTGAACCCCTTTAATGGAGGAAGGTCCAGTAACATTGGGGAAGGACTCAGTAACACTGCCAAAAATTTATACTGTTAATTTTCCTCCCTGCCTCCCCCAAGGAGATCTATGACATTTTACTAAGGTAACTGTGCATTGGGGAAAAGAAAATGATCAGATATTTGGGGGATTATTAAATACTGGCTCAGAAGTGACATTAATTCCAGGAGACACAAAACATCACTCTGGTCCACCAGTCAGAGAAGGGGCTTATGGAAGTCAGGTGATGGATGGATTTTTATCTCAGGTCCATCTAAAAGTGTGTAAAGTGGGTCTCCAGACCCATTCTGTGGTTATTTTCCCAGTTCCAGAATGCGCAATTGGAATACACATACTCAGTAACTGGCAGAATCCCCACATTGGTTCCCTGACTCATGGAGTTAGGGCTATTATAGTGGGAAAGGCCAAGTGGAAGCCACTAGAACTGCCCCTGCCTAGCAGAATAGTAAATCAGAAGCAATACTGCATTCTTGGAGGGATTACAGAGGTTAATGCCAATCTTAAGGATTTGAAGGATGCAAGGATGGTGATTCCCACCACATCCCAATTCAACTCTCTTATTTGGCCTGTGCAGAAAACAGATGGATCTTCAACAGTGACAGTGGATTATCGTTAACTTAACCAGGTGGTGACTCCAATTGAAGCTGCCGTTCCAGATGTGGCATCATTGCTTGAGCATATCAATACATCCCCTCGTACCTGGTATGCAGATATTGATCTGACAAGTGCTTTTTTCTCAATTGTTGTTAGTATGGCCCACCAGAAACAGTCTGCTTTTAGTTGGCAAGGCCAGCAGTACACCTTCACTGTCCAACCTCAGGTATATATCAACTCTCCAGACCTATGTCATAATCTTGTTCATAGGGACCTTGATCATTTCTTCTTCTTACAAGACATAACATTGGTTCATTACATTGATGATAGCATGTTGAGTGGACATAGTGAGCAAGAAGTAGCAACTACTCTAGACTTATTGGTCAGGCATCTGCATGTCAGAAGATGGGAGATAAGTCCAAAAAAAAACAGGAACTTCCACCTCAGTAAGTGTGGGGCATCTCAAGATATCCCTTCCCAGGTGAAGGATAAGCTATTGCATCTGGCCCCTCCTATGACCAAAATAGAGGAGTAATGCCTAGTTGGCCTCTTTGGATTTTGGAGACAACATATTCCTCATTTGGGTGTGCTACTCAAGCCCATTTACTGAGTGTCCAACGAAGCTTCTAGTTTTGAGTGGGGACTAGAAGAAGAGGAGGATCTGTGACAGGTTCAGGCTGCTGTGCAAGCTGCTCTGACACTTGTACCATATTATTGGATGATCCAATGGTGCTGGAAATTTCAGCATAACATAGAGATGCTGTTTGGAGCCTTCGGCAGGATCAATAGGAGAAACACAATGCAGGCCTTTAGGATTTTGGAATAATGCCTTACCATCCCCTGAAGATAATTACTGTCCTCTGAGAAATGTCTTTTGGCCTGCTAATGACCTTAGAAAAGACAGAATACTTAACCAAGGGCCACCAAATTACCATGAGACCGAAGTTGCCTATCATGAACTGGGTGTTGTCTGACCCACAAAACCATAAATTCACATGCACAGCAGCACTCCATCATAAAATCTTGATAGTATATATGAGATACGGCTTTAGCAGGTCCTGAAGGCACAAGTTACATGAGGAAGTGGCCCAAATGCCATGGCCCCCACTTCTGCCACATTACCTTCTTTTTCCCAGCCCAGAGCTATGGCCTCTAGGGGAGTTCCTTACAATCAATTGACTGAGGAAGGGAAAACTCAGACCTGGTTTATGGATGGTTCTGCAAAATATGCAGGTACCACCCAGAAGTGGAAAGCTGCAGCACTGCAGCCCCTTTCTAAGATGTGTCTGAATGAGAGTGGTGAGAGGACATCCTCCCAGTGAGTGGAATTTCAAGCAGTGCACCTGGTTGTTAATTTTTCTTGGAATGAGAACTAACCAGAGGTACATTTATATACTGATCCATGGGCTGTTGTTAATGGTTTGGCTGGATGGTCAGAGACTTGGAAGGATCACAATTGGAAAATTGGTGACAAAGAGGTCTGGGGAAGAAGTATGTGGATAGACCTTTTTGAGTTAGTAAAGATATTTATGTCCTATGTGTATGCTCACCAGAGGGCGACTTCAGTAGAGGAAGGTTTTAAAAATCAAGAGGATAAAGGGACCCATTCTGTGCATACCAGGCAGCATCTTTCCCCAGCCACTTTTGTCATTGCCCAATGGGCTCATGAACAAAGTGTTCATGTTGGTAGGGATGGAGATTATGCATGGGCTCAGCAACGTGGACTTCTACTCACCAATGCTGACCTGGCTATGGCCACTGCTAAGTGCTCAACCTCCCAGCAGCAGAGGCCCACACTCAGTCTCTGATATGTCATAATTCCCAGAGGTGGTCAGCCTGTTACCTGGTGGCAAGTTGATTATATTGGCCAACTTTCACCATGGAAAGAGCAGTGAGTTTTTCTAACTGGAGTTGACACATACTCCAGATATGGGTTTGCCTTTTCAGCACACAATTCTTCCACCAATACTACCATCCATGAACTTACAGAATGACTTATCCACTGTCATGGTATACCACACAGCATTGCTTCTGATCAAGGAACCCATTACTCAGCAAACGAAGTATAGGAATGAGCATATGCTCATGGAATTCTCTGGTCTTACCATGTTCCCCATCATCCAGAGGCAACTGGATTGATAGAACTGTGGAATGGCCTGTTGAAGACTCAATTAGTGTCAACTAGGTGGCAATATCATACAGGCTGAGACAATTTCATGCAGGAGGATGTGTATGCTCTGAATCAGTGTCCAATCTATGGTGTTGTTTCTCCCATAGCCAGGACTCAAGTCACCAGGAATCAAAGGTGTTTCAGTTTGCTAATGCTGCTGTTTGCAAAAATACCAGAAATGGATTGGCTTTTATAAAGGGGTTTATTTGGTTACAAAGTTACAGTTGTAAGGCCATAAAACATCCAAGGTAAGGCATCAACAAAGGGTACCTTCACTGGAGAATGGCCATTGGCATCTGGAATACCTCTGTTAGCTGGGAAGGCATGTAGCTGTCGTCTGCTTGCTCTCAGGTTGAGTTTCAAAATGGTGTTCTCCAAAGTGCTGTTTTTGGGGTATTTTGTCCCTTCTTAGCTACAGCTGCTCTTCAAAATGTCACTCTCAGTTGCTCTAGCAGTGAGCTCCTTCTGTCTGAGCTTTTATTGGTCTCCAGTGAACTAATCAAGGCACACATCCACAGGGACACGCCTCCATGGAAGTTGTCTAATCAGAGCTACAGCTACAGTTGGGTGGGTCACATCTCCATGGAAATGCTCAATCAAAGAATTCCAATCTAATCAACACTAATACATCTGCCCCCACAAGGTTGCATCAAAGAACATGGTGTTTTGGGGGACATAATACATCCAAACTGGCACATTCCAACCCCTCAATGCCAAAATGACATGATCTTTCCATATACAAAATACGTTCATCCCATCACAATACCACAAAAACATAAATCATTTCAGTAACAATAGGTAAGTACAAGATCTCATCAAAATCATTTACAGGCATGGTCTGTTCTAAAACAAAATTCCCCTCTGGCTGTATACCTGTGGAACTCAGAACAAATTATGCACTGCCGATATACAAAGAAAGGACAATCTCAGGATGAACATTCCCATTGCCATAAGGAGAAATAGTAAGGAAAACAGGGCTAAAAGGTCCAAAACAGTTCCTAAAACTTGGAGGGCAAACTGCATTAAATTTCAAAGTCTGAGAGTCATTTATTGAATGATGTTGTATCCTTGGGGCTTGAGATCACAGGAGTCCAACCCTTTCCAAAGTTTCTGCAGCAGCCCTTTTCTCTCCAAATGCTGGAGTGAATGTTCCAACATATCCATGCATTGGGGAGACCACCTTTTTCTTGGCCCCAGCATCCTCAAACATCAGGGTGCCACCCAGACTCTGGAGCAAAGGCTCTTTCCTCTCCAAACAATGGGGTAGCAGCCAGGCTCTCCCCAACCCCTGGGAAATGTGCTCCACCCTTACTGAGGCCTGCGGTGGCAGCACTCTTCCTGAGCATAGAGGTGGAAGGCCAGCCCTCTGCATCTAGGGCAAACTCACCCTTTCCATGTGCATGGGGTGCTCTGTTCTCCGTGCCCAGGACCTCTAGACTCCAGACCTCAATCTCCATGGGCTTGGTCTTTGAAGAAATTTTTCCTTCATTTTGTTCCTTTTCCATCTCCTCCAGTCCAGACCAGCAGTGGATCCATTTATACAGATTTCACAAAAATCTCATTTGCTTGGCATGAAGTTTAAAGGGGTCAAAACCTTCAAACAATAGGATTTTCCACAAATCCTTTCTGGATAACTCCATCTCCAATCCTGGCTTGTTCTGAAATGGTGGTCAGGTTCCATGTTTGGTTAAATCCTCATTCGGGCTGTAACCTCTGGAGTCTCACTATATGGAAGTCTGCAATTTTCCAAACTATCAGTTTCTGGTTTTTTTTGAATCCAAGAGTTCATTTCTCAGCTTATATCTGTCCTCTTGCATTTTACCATAAGCTGCAAGGAGTAGCCAGGGTACATCCTCCACAAGTAGTCTGGAGATCTCCTCAGCTAAGTATTCCAGGTTGTCACTTTCAAATTCTGCCTTCCATCTGACACCAGGACACAATTTTTTCAAATTTTCTGCCACAGGGATCACCTTTCTTGCAGTTTTCAACAACACATTCATCATTTCTGCTCAAGACCTCATCAGAAGTATCTTTAGAGTCCATATTTCCACAGTCTCTTCAAAGCAATTTAGGCCTTTTCTATCAAGCTCCTTACAATTCTTCCAGAGTCTTCCCCTTATCCATTTACAAAGCTGTTCCAAAATATTGTATTTGCAAACTCAGCAGCACCCCACTTCTCTGGTACCAAAATCTTTTCTGGTTTACTAATGCTGCCATTTGCAAAATACCAAAAATGGATTGGCTTTTATAAAGGGTTTTTTTTGGTTACAGAGTTATAGTCTTAAAGCCATAAAGTGTCCAAGGTAAGGCATCAACAAAGGGTACCTTCACTGGAGAATAGCCATTGGCATCTGGCTGGTGTCTGCTTGCTCTCAGGTTGAGTATCAAAATGGTGTTCTCCAGATGGAAGATGGTGGCATAGAGAGGAGTGGAAGCTAGTTAGTCCCCATGGAACAACTAATAAAAAACCAGGGACAACTGGTAAATAATCTGGAATAACTACTGGGGGACAAACATGACTATCTACACATCATACACCAACCTGAATTGGAAAGAATGTCCAAGATCACAGCATAAAATCTGTAAGTAAAAACTGTGGAACCAAGCCAAGGGCCCCTTGCCCATAGCAGCCTAAACTGCAAGGCTTGCTGTGCTGGAGAGCAGCATTCTCTGAACAAATGAATATACCTCAGCCCAGCTCCAACTGAAGTTTTAATTAACAAATGCTGACTGCTCAATACAAGCTAGGAATCCCCAACAAGCAGACAGAGGCTTTTGGTGACAACTGATCTTGGAGACTGGAGGACCTCTCTGGGAAGGAGGAGGAGCCCAGAGGACCAGATGCTATCTCTGGCCAATAGGTGGAACTGAGGGTGGCCATGGACTGGCCCTGAAGGGGGGCTTTCTGTCCCTTTTTTGACTCATTGGAGAAAGCCTCAGCCATTTCCATTCCTGGCACTCTGACTCAGACAATGGTGGTGTAGTAGAGTCAGAGAGACTATTTGAATGCAAATGATATCTCCCCAAGGGGTATGCCTTCCCTAAGAGGAAAGAGGTGGTGTCAAGCTCTACTACCCACCTTCCATTCAGTACCAGACCCCAGAGCCTGGGGGAAAACAGCCATGGACCACACCTCCTTACACCAGTCTGGAGTGACAGGCTGACAGGTGCCACCTGCTGGGCAGAAAAGCACAATGGCTTGTGGCCTCAAAGGGTGTATCAATTTTCTAAGACACACCCTCAGGGAGACCTGATACTATTGCCTCCTTCTGGAATCTAAGCCTGTTCTGGTCTGGGAAAAACATGATTGGGGTAACCAAGGAAACCAGATGCCTAGACAACAGAAAACTACAGCCTACACTAAGAAAAACTATGCTATGGCCCAGTCAAGGGAGCAAACTTACACATAAACTGAGATACAGGAATTGAAACAACTAATGCTAAATCAAATCAAAAAGTTTAGGGAAGATATGGAAAAAGAGATGAAGTGTATAATGAAAACACTAGGTGTACATAAGGGAGAAATCAAAAGTTCAAAAAAAAAAAAAACAACTGGCAGAATCTATGGAAATGAAAGGCACAACACAAGAGATGAAGCACACAATGGAAACATACAACAGCAGATCTCAAGAGGCAGAAGAAAACACTCAGGAACTGGAGAACAAGGCACCTGAAAGCCTACACATAAAAGAACAGATAGAGAAAAGAATGGAAAAACATGAGCAACAACTCTGGGAATTGAATGCAACACAAAATGCAGAAATGTATGTGTCATGGGTTTCCCAGAAGGAGAAGAGAAGGAAAAAGGGGCAGAAGCAATAATAGAGGAAATAATCAATGAAAATTTCCCATCTCTTATGAGAGACATAAAATTACAGATCCAAGAAGCACAACATACCTCAAACATAATAGATCTGAATAGGTCTACACCAAGGTGCTTAATAATCATTTATCAAACATCAAAGATAAAAAGAGAATCCTGAAAGCAGCAAGAGAACAGTGATCCATCACATACAAAGGAAGCTTGATAAGACTATGTACAGATTTCTCAATAGAAACCATGGAGGCAAGAAGGAAGTGATGTGATATATTTAAAATAATGAAAGAGAAAAACCACCAAGTAAGAATCCTATATCTGGCATATATCAAATATGAGGGAGACCTTAAATATTCTCTAACAGACAATGACAGAGTTGGTGAACAAGATACCTGCTCTACAGAAAACACTAAATGGAGCACTACAGACAAAAAAGAAGAGACAGGAGTGAGATTTGGAACAAATTTGGGGACATAGTAGCACAGCAATGTAAGCACACTGAACAAAGATGACTATGCATATGGTTGAAAGAGGAAGGTTAGGAGCATGTGGGACATCAGAAGGAAAGAGGAAAGATAAAGTCTGTGACTATATAACTCAATGAAACCTTGGGTGCTCAGCAATTGTGATAAAAGGTACAAATATGTTTTTACATGAGGGAGAACAAATGAATGTCAACATTGCAAGGTGTTAAAAATAAGGTGGGTTTGGGAGAAAAATGCAATCAATGCAAACTAGAGACTATAATTAACAGAAACATTGTATTATGCTTCCTTTATTGTAACAAAGGCAATATACCAAAGCTAAATGTATGTGAGGTGGGGGGCAACATAGGGGAAGGGTATGGGACTCTTGGCATTGGTGATGTTGTCTGACTCTTTATTCTACTTTGGTTTAATGCTATCTTTCTTTTAGTCACTTCCTAGATATCATTTTTTTCTCTCTCTTTTTTTTTTTTCCTTTTGTCTCTCTACCTTCTTTGACTCTTCCTCTTCCTTTGTGGAAGAAATGGAAATGTCCTTATATAGATAGTGGTGATGGTAGTGAATACATAAATTTGTGACTATACAGGGAACCATTGATTATTTACTTAGCATGGAATGTATGGTGTCTGAACAAATCCATCCTTAAAAAATGGATTGATGAAGAAACCTTGAGGGCACTATATTGAGTGACATAAGACAGACACATACTGACAAATATTGCAGAATCTCACTAATATGAACTAGTTATAATATGTAAACTCATAGACATGAAATATATATAAGTTACCAGGATATAGAACTGGGCTAAAGAATGGGGAGCAGTTGCTTATTACGAGCAGAATGTTCAACTAGGGTGAACTTAAATGTTTGGAAGTGGACTGAAGTGATGGTAGCACATTGTGAAAATGACTAATAGTGCTGAATGGTGTGTGAATGTGTTGGAAAGGGTAAGCTCAGAGTCACGTATGTCACCAGAAGGAAAGTTGGAGGTTAAAAGATAGGAATGTATAAAACAGTGAATCTTATGGTGGACAATGTCCATGATTAACTATAGAAATATTAGAAATCTCTCTCATGAACTAGAGCAAATGTATAACACTATAACAGAAGTTAATAACAGAGGGGCACATAGGGAAAATTTATACCTATTGCAAACTATATACTACAGTTAGTAGTATTTTAACATTCTTTCATCAACAGTAACAAATGTACTATACCAATACTATGAATCAATAATGTGGAGGGGGGTGGTTAGGGGTATGGGAGGATTTGAGTTTCCTTTTTTTTTTTTTTTTTTTTGTCTTTATTTCTTTTCTGGAGTAATGAAAATGTTCTAAAAATTGAAAAAAATCATTTGTGATGATGGATGCTCAGCTGTATGATGGTACTATGGGCAATTGATTGTGCACTTTGTATCTTTGGATAATTGTAATTGTATGGTTTGTGAACAATCTCAATTAAAAAAATACAGTGTTCTCCAAAGTGTTGTTCTTTGGGCATTTTTTCCTCTCTTAGCTGCAGCTGCTCTTCAAAATGTCCCTCTTATTTGCTCTTGCAGTGAACTCCTTCTGTCTGAGCTTTTATAGGGTTCCAGTGAACTAATCAAGGCCCATGCTGAATGGGCAGGGACATGCCTCCATGGAAATTATCTAGTCAGAGCTATCACCTACAGTTGGGTGGGTCACATCTCCATGGAAACACTCAATTAAAGAATTCCAATCTAATCACCACTTATACATCTGCCCCCACAAATTGTATCAAAGAATGTGGCATTTTGGGGGACCTAATACATCCAAACTGGCACAAAATGGTGGAAATGGGAGTAGCACCACTCACTATCACCTCTAATGATATAGTAGAGAAATTTTTGCTTCCCCTGTCTGCAACCTTAAGCTCTGCTTGTCTGTAGGTCTTAATTCCAAAAGGAGGAGTGCACCTACCAGGAGGGCCAAAATGATTCCATTGAACTGGAATTTAAGACTACCACCTACCACTTTGGGCTTTTCATGCTTCTTAATCAACAGGCAAGGAAAGGGATTACTGTACTGCCTGGATGATTGATCCTATCAAGGGGAAATAGTACTGCAACTACATAATTGACGTAAAGAAGAGTTTTCCTGGAATACAGGAGATCCCCTAATGTGTCTCTTATACTACCATGCCCTGTGATTAAAGTCAATGAGAAACAGCAACAACCCAATCCAGGCAGGACTACCAATGGCCCAGAAACTTCAGGAATGAATATTTGGGGCACCCCACCAGGCAAAGAATCATGACCAGTGGAAGTGCTTGCTGAGGGTAAAGAGAACATGAAATGGGTAGTGGAAGAACAGTGATAAATGTGAACTATGACCATATGACCAGTTACAGAAAGGAGGACTGTGATAATATGAATATTTCCTCCTTGTTTTGTTATGGGAGTATGTTTGTATTTTTACATAAGGCAAATATCTTTGTTTTCTTCTCTATCTTATCTCCTTATCATATGACATAAGTTGTATTGTTCATTTCATAGTTTTTAAGTTATAGGAAATCAAGTTTAAGAGTGAATGTTACCCAAATGCTTGCACCCTATTCTGAAGAGTTTTAGTGTGTTTCTGGTTGTATGCAGAACAGCTGAGTATTGTTAGGTGAAGCATATGTCTGTTATCATGTTATATTTAGAGATTAATGTGATGTGTATAGCAGCCAAGGTGACAAGGGGTGGACTGTGATGGTTTAGTTTCATGCATCAACTTGGACAAGTGATGGTACACCATTTTCTGGTCAAGCAAGCAGTGACCTAACCATTACTACAATGATATTTCATGGCTGGTGTTCTAGTTTGCTAATGCTGCCAGAATGCCAAACACCAGAGATGGATTGGCTTTTATAAAAAGGGGGTTTATTTGGTTACACAGTTAGTGTGTTAAGGCCATAAAGTGTCCAAGGTAACACATCAGCAATCAGGTACCTTCACTGGAGGATGGCCAATGGTGTCTGGAAAACCTCTGTTAGCTGGGAAGGCATGTGGCTGGCATCTGCTCCAAAGTTCTGGGTTCAAATGGCTTTCTTTCAGGATGTTCCTCTCTAGGCTGCAGATCCTCAAAATGTCACTCTTAGTTGCACTTGAGATATTTGTCCTCTCTCAGCTTCTCTGGAGCAAGAGTCTGCTTTCAATGGCTGTCTTCAAACTGTCTCTCATCTGTAGCTCCTGTGCTTTCTTCAAAGTGTCCCTCTTGGCTGTAGCTCCTCTTCAAAGTGTCACTCACAGCTGCACTGAGTTCCTTTTGTTTGTCAGCTCATTTATATGGCCCCAGTGATTAATTTAGACCCATCCTGAATGGGCGGGCCAACACCTTCATGGAAATTATCCAATCAGAGTCATCACCCACAGTTGGGTGGGGCAAATCTCCATGGAAACACTCAAAAAATTACAATTTAATCAGCACTGATAACGTCTGCCCACACAAGACTACATCAAAGATAATGGCATTTGGGGGGACATAATACATTCAAACTGGCACAACTGGTTAATAAACCAGAAGGTTTATTATATCATCAGTCACTTTATTGCAACTGCGGCTGTTTGCATCTACCAAGTAAGGGATTGTCTTCTGCAATGAGAAAATGCAATCAGTTGGATTTAATACAATCAGTTGAAAATTTTTAGTGAGAAGAGAGAACTTTCACTTTTTCTTTGGCCAGCCATCCTTTCCTGGGTATTTCATCAAAGGCCTTCATTGGAGTTGCCACCTTAGATCCTGCCCTATAGAATTTGGACTTGCACATCCCCACAGTTGTGTGAGACACTTTCACAAATGTCATATTTACAGGTATCTCCTGTTGGTTCTGTTTCCCTAGTGAACTCTGACTAATACAATGTCTTTTATAAGGGTTGGGAACTTTTCAGTCATTATGTCCTCAAATATTCTTCCTGGCCCTTTACCCTTCTCTTCTCCTTTGGGGGCACCTATAATGTGTACATTTGTGAGCTTCATATTGTCAACCATTTCCCTGAGACCAGCTCAAATTTTTCCTTTTTTTTTTTCCATTTGTTCTTTTGCATGTTTGTGTTTGGTTGTTTGTCCTCTAGTTCACTGATCCTTTCTTCAGCCTCTTCATATCTGCTACTGTGTGTCCCTAGTATATTTTAAATTTCATCTATGATAGCTTTCATTTCTGTAAGATCAGCTATTTTTCTATGTATTCTTTCAAATTCTTCCTTATGCTCTCCTAGTGTCTTCTTAATATCCTTTCTTTCTTTACCTATCTCATTGAAATTATTTAGGATTTTTTTTTTGACCATCTTTGATTAATTTTTCCAAATTCTGTATTTCATTGGATTTTTTAATTTGATCATTTGTCTCAGCCATATCTTCTTGTTTATTAATGTGCCTTGTAAATTTTTGCTTGTTTCTGAGTAGCTGATTACCTTGATAAGATTATTTTGAAAGTTGTTTTTTCCCTCTCTTTAAGATTTTATTATTGACTGGATTCATGTTGAAGGTTTCCTTTTGCATTTAGTTCATCTAAATTTCACAGCCAAACCAGCACCATGCTCCCACACAGGTAGTGCAGACCCATACCAAAGAGCCATAGAAGAAGGGTCAGGAAAGTTATTTCTCAGACTGCACTTTCTCAGCCTTTCCAGCAGATGGCATTCTTCAGCAACTTATTCCCCGCAGCCCTACAAGGGTAAGTTATATTTTATTCTTTTGTCCCCTCTGTTTGTTCAGTGAATGGGGATAAATGCTGCATGGTGTTGCAGGCACCTGCCCAGAAAGGACCAAGGCTGTGGGCCCTCACTATCCTATTTCACTGGCAATCAGTTGTGTCAAGACTGTTTCACAACTCCCTCTTTTCCTGAGGGGGTGGGCCTCTCTGTCTCTCCCAGACTGCTGCAGCCTATCATGAAAGACCCAGGTGTGCTCAAGTCTGTTGGCCTCAGGGATGGGAGATGGGTGCCTGGGGCTGCAGTAGAGCTCCATCTCTCACCACAGCTTCTCTGTGGAAATAGTGGGGGTGAGTGCCCTGGGCTTCTGTGTAGAAAGGTTCAAATCTGCAAGATCCAGAGGATCACCCTCTCTGTCCAGCAGATGGATCAGGACCTAGCCACATCCCCCACTCTTCCTGAGAGGAGGGCCTCTCTGTCTCTCCCAGACCTATGCAGCCATTGGATGAGAATCAGATGTACCCAGATCAGCTGGCTTCAGGGGTTGGGGATGGATGGCAGGTATCCTGGTGCAGATCAGTCTCTTGCCAAAGTCTGTTTATGGAACTAATTGAGCTTTGGGCTCCTGAGCCCCCATATGGAAAGGTTCTAAACTGCAGGACTGGGAGGATTAACTCTGCCAGCCAAGAATTTGCCCAGGACTGTGCTACATTTGCTGGCCTTGGGGATAGGGGCCGGGTAATGGGAACTACAGTGGAGATTAGTCTCTCTCCACAGTCTCTCTGTTTATGAAGTTAATGAAGCTGTGAGCTTCTGAGCTTCTGCATGGAAAGGCTCTAGATTGCAGGACCAAGAGGGTTACCTTCACTGGCCCTCAGTTGGAGTAGGACTATGCTGCGTTTCACCAGCTGGCAAGAGCAAGCTGTCCCACAGCTGTTGGGCTGACCACACAAGAACATTTCTGCCCTAATGTTCCATAGCACTTCAAATTCTACTCATCCAACCTGAACACATTGCATTTCCTGTGAAGGTAATTTTTCTTCCTATATTTCCTACGCTACTGTTGGAACCATCAGCAGAAGAGTTACCAGAGTCAATTGGCTGTCTCTACTGCTTGCAGCTCACTCTCACTGAGGCTGACATGAGACCTAGAGGGCCTCAGTTTACCAGCTCTTCCTAACACACCTTTTCTGGTCAGGGTGTTTTCCAGGTCATCATGTTCTGGTTATTCTAAGTGTGGCCTATGCTTCTGCTAACTGAGCTGTGTTCTAAAACCAACAAACTCTTGACTGGTGCACAGGGCAGCAATCAGCTAGTCTTTATGATTTTTGTCCCTAGTAAAATGTCTTTCCTTACTTTCTGTAGCTATGACACATTCTGAACATTGTTATGTGTAGCTTTTAATATAACCATAAGAAAGTATTTGGGGAATTAAAAAAAGGCTTCAGTGAAATTGAAATACTATTTCTACATGAAGTCAGGGAAAAGTCCTGAAGTTTGCCCACTACTCTGTAAAACCAGACCTCAGAAAGGCAGTGGTTTCACAGATTGTTACACATGTGCTACTTAAATGAGTTGAAACTAAAGGGTTTATGGTACCCGCATCATAACGCATTTCCTGATTTCTTATGATATGTAAATGACTGTACAGGAGGAAAAATTGAGATACCTTCAAAGAGCTCACAGTCAATCAGGGGTGAAATATTTAACAGTTGTCTTTAAGGCAAGTGGAGGATCCATTAGAAGGGCCAGCTCAAAATCTGGTCCAATCTTGTTCTAGTATGCCTTCCTATTACAGAGGCCAGAAGGTTAAAAATTACAATTCCCAGATTTCTTTGTAGTAGATTTTCAATGTGATTAAGTTCTGTCTTAATCCAGGTCTTTTACCTACTAGAATGTAATCTTGGCCAAGTACCTTAGTCTTGTTGTGATTTACTTTACCCATCTCAAAATGGAGGTTATGGCATTAATATTATCTTCTTGAGGTAGATTTTAGAAGATCCATTGATACAATGAATTGAAAGATCTTTGCACACTGCCTGGCACTTAATAAACACTCAGTAAATTCTTGCAATTACTATTAAGAGGAAGAAATGGAATGCCCTCCACATGCCTTGTTTCAGGGTAAGTAAGAAGGAAGGGAACAGGATATGTCACATCATTTTGCTGGTACTAATCCAGCAGGTGCTATATTACTCTGAAACCAACAGTTCTAGTGAAGACTTCTGATCACTGGATTGTAGATTTATAAAGCAGTTTTATTCAAGTGCCTAGTATTGGGATTGCAGCTTCTGTTTGCCCAGTTTTTGAATATGGCAGAGATGACTAATCCCTTGGTGAACGAATTTTGCAGTATTGTTCAAGGAGTCACTTCTGGAATCCCAGCCTAGAGTCTCTACCTACAGCCTTTTTAATGATGTTGTGTATACCTAATTCCTTATATTAAAAGTCTTTGTACTTAAAATAGTGAAATGGTTTCTGTTATGTGCAACTAGAGTCCTTTATAAGCAGAATGAAATTCAGAGAGAGGGAGAGAAAGCTACAGGAAGCAAGAGCGGAAGGTCAATGAAACTTGGAAGAGAACAGAGAGCCTAGGATAGGATGCCATGTGCATTGCCATGTGAGGAACCCGGGACCAAAGATCACCGGCAGCCAGCCCTAGAATGCATCTTCAGGAAGAAAGCATTGCTTTGATGATGCCTTGATTTGGACTTTCTTTTAGCCTCAAAACCATGAGCTAATAAATTCCCATTGTTTAAGCCATCCTTTGCATGGTATTTGCTTGAGCAGCCAAGGGAACTAAAACACTATAGAAAGGTAAGTTTGACACTGACTCAGGCAAAACTATAGGATAAAGTATTAAATGGATAATTTAGAAAAAAAATTAACAAATTAAAAATTGAAAAAAGAAACAAATGATTATTAAGAGCTAACACAAATTCATTAAGAGTAATCCATACTAATAAGATCATTTGCTACTTGAATGAGGTTACTAAATCAGAAGAAATATATATATTATACATAATACAAAGTTTACCATAAGTTTCATGTGAACAAATAGAATGATACAGAAAACCTGGTTTTTATTAATAAAAGCATAATGGCAAGTAAAGAACAATTCCACTCTCCTCTGCACTGGTTAGCCTGTATCTGTACTGTCGTGCCAAGTGCTGAATACAACATTTGAAAAGAAATTTGACCAAAAGGAATAATTCACAAACAAGAGACTATTCTGGTAAGTTTCTGGACATTGTATTACATGAATAATGGTTTTAGTAACTGAGTTTTTTTGCAAAAATAAATTTAAAACAAAACTACCATCTCCACCTTGTTGGGAAAGGAAAAATTAACTACTTTCATTTGATGTGTGACCATAGGTATTAGTAAATTGATTTATTTTGACTAACTTCAAAGGCAGAACTAGGACCAAATGCATAGATTTCCAGGGAGAAAGATTTTGGCAAAATACACAGACAAACTTATTTGCTGCAACTGCTTAGCAGTGAAATTAGAAAGTAAGGGGTTCTGTCCCCTGGAAACATTCATGCAGAGACTGAGTCTCCATCGACTGTGTGTATTTAGATTGAGAGCATTCCTGCAATAGGTAAGAGGTTGAACCAGATGAATTTAAAGGTCCCTTCAAATCTCAGGTTCAATGATTCCAAAAAGAGTGAGCAGAGAATGTAAAAGAAAGGAATGTCTGGGATAAGTGTTGTTGACAGGGGTGTAAGAGACAAAGTGGTGGTTTAAAGAATTTGATCTCAAAGCATTCTCCATCCATGATGTAGCATCATGATCCCTCATATCTACCTGAAAATACAAGCGTTAAAATTAAACTGGCTTTACAAATTCCATCTGGCTTCACTGAGAAGAATATTGTGAGATGTCTTTGAAGAACTTTTAAAATTAAGTATAAAATAGCACAGCAGATACATGATCTATACTCAGAAGCAACCTGATGACTTTGCTCCTCATATTTCATATTGGTTGCAATATTGAAATGAAATATAGCTCACATTTTTTTGTCTTGGTTTTGAGGCTAAAGAGAGGTTAGTAGAGGATATCATAATTCATCCTTGTGGCTACAGAATTGCCTTAATGGGTGGCCACAGTTGGATGGAATAAGTATTGATCAAAGCTGAATTGATCAAGTCTTCAAATGGGGTTCTTCCTTAGCCTTGGAGGAACTGGTACCTGCAGGGAAATCGGGAGGCCTGGCCCCATAATTGCCTTCATAGCACACTGTGGGAGGTGTAGACCAAAGGTGAGTTTACACATCAGTGACTAAAGTTTCCTGCCACTTAGCATACGAGGTCACTCATGAGCGGCGTCCCTAAACCACAGCTACAGGATGTGGGCACAAGCCCTTGTATAATCTTTGGCCAGGAGCCAATGAGCATTCATCCTTCTGCAAATACTTGGGCTTTTTTTTTTTTTCCTAACCTTTGCAAACCACAGGCATCTGTCTCTCTTTTTCTTCCCCTTGGCATGAGACATCCTCTGTACTCCAGCTTGGTCTCTTGTTTGTAAAGAATTTCTAAGGAGCTTTTAAGCTTGAATTTAATACTTTTGCCCTCCCCTCTCTTGCCCCACAAAATGCCAAGCAGAGGTAAAGCTGCCTTACAAAATATCTGCTGGCTCTGCTGGCTTCCGCAGCTTTGTTTGGGCTGTTGGATCAGATAGGAAACTAGAGAGCTCTACAAGTGACCTTAGTCTTTAAGAAAATAAAGGTACTTTCTGGAAATCCCACCCACCCACCCCCACCCGGCAACAAATGTGACCTGCTGTTTTCTCTTTTCAGAATTAACCCAGCAACTGTGATGCACTGCTGTAGAAGATATGCATGTCCCTGGGAAGAGATATTATACCAGAAAGAACAGTAGGCAAGGAATAAGAAATTGGAAGATTTAAAGTCTAATCCCAGTATTGCCAAAAATTCACCATCTGCTTTTTTAGCATTTCCTTTCCAGTTTCCAGCTTTTGCTTCATGTTCTGTGAATGAAAGCTTTGGATTAGATGTTTTTTCTACTTCCTTAGCCCCAGGGCTCTGTGAGTTGAATTCCTCAGTGATACCACAGCAAAGGGACAAAGAGAATAGGCTCCAAAGCAAAAGATCCAAAAGATCCAACTCCTGACACTTCTCTCTTCTGTTTTAGAGGATAGCCAAAGGCCAGGCCTCCAAAGAGTTCCAGTTATCCTCTGGAAGGTCAGATAAGGTGGTTTCTGACAGTAACTCCTCTCCTCTTGTCAATATTAGAAAATCTATCAGTCTTGCCTCTGTACCCAAATGTTCCACATCCTGGAATGGAAAACAAAGGTGAACCTATTCCAGCGCATAAGAATGTTATAATGAAAGAGATGGCAGATGGGCATTATAGGTTCCAACTCAATAGAAGAACTTTCTGTCAGAAGTACCCAAGATGAAGACCATGAGCCATCTGTAAGCAGGGATGCTCAAGCAGTTGTTGAAGGGAGACTTACTGAGGGAATTCCAATATTGGATATACAGTAGATAAAGAAGACTTTCAGCCGCAACATTGTTGTGATGATGTGTTTTGTACTTAATGCTTCTTGTGTCCATTGCTTCCAGTCCAATTTCCCAATCAAATCTCTGACTTCTTTTCAGGAAACTTTAGTTGATAGTCAAAGGGAAAATACACGTGTACATATGTGTCTCCTGGTTTGTGACTGGCTGCTGAGCTTAAGGATAGAGAGACCAAGAGAAGCAGGTCCACGGTAACTAAGAAAAAATCTTTGAGACAACTAAATTTATTTCATTCCCTTGGGTGGTATTTCACTTTCTGCTAAAAAAGTCACATCACCCTTCAGACAAGTATTCAATGCTTTTTATATAAAAAATAATGTAACCTGATTACATGGAGTCCTTATGAGATCTTTATGAAGCAGGCAGAAGTGGTATCATTTTCTCCGTTTTTCAGATGAGGAAATTAAATTTTAGGAAAGTTAAGGCAATTCTTCAGAGTCTCACATGATTGCTTAAGCCCTTTATAAAGGAAAAAAAAGCCTAATTATCTGATCATTAGCAATAATTATTGGGAGAATCGTAAGTTCTATGTGGCCTTTTGGGATTACAGCAGTCATCTCTCCATATTGTGTAATACAGCAATCCCTTTCACAGTATCTACTTTATCTGTCCCTCCTTGGACCCTTCAAGCTTTGGGGGGGCTCACTATTTCAAGAAGCAACCCATTTCATCTTTGGACAATTCTGACTGTTAGAAGTTTCTTCTTATCTTGAACTGCTAACCAAATTTCCAAATTCCTTCATCCTCTGGTCATAAGCCTGCTTTCTAGATACCACTTGTCAGTTTATGGGATTTCCCACATGACAGCCCTTGTGAAATGTGAAGACAGTTTTCATGTCATCTCTGTTTACTCTTCTCCATGCTAAGCAGCTTTGGTTCCATTAAATGCTTGTCATATGGTTACACATGGATTTCAGGACTAAGAAACATCCTTCTGTCATCCTTTTTGACTAGCTTCTACTGATGTTGCTGCACTTGTGTCCTTTAGGAGGTCATATGAGAACAGTTCCAGATTAGGTCGTCAGTTTCCTAGGTCTGCTGTAACAAAGTACCACAAATTGGATGATTTAAAACAACAAAAGTTTATTGTTTCCCAGTTCTGGAATCCAAAATCAAGACTTTAGCAGGGCCATGCTCAGTCTGAAAGCTGTGGGCAAGAATCCTTCCTTGCATCCTCTAGTTCATTCCACTACTGTTGACAGGACAGCTAAGGATTTCAACATTTTCTTTTACAGTCTGAGTATAGTTTCTGGTGTTTGCTGGCAATTTTTGGTATCCCTTGACTTCCAGATTCATTATTGCAATCTGTCTCCTCCATCTTCACATGGCTTTCTCCTTGGTGTTTCTGTCTGTGGCCACATTTCTTCTTCTTAAAGGACACCAGTCATATTGGATTAGGGCCTACTCTCCTCCAGTTTGGCTTCATCTTAGGTCATTACATGTTTAAAAACATTGCTCCCAAATAGGGTCACATACACTGGACCAGGGATTAGAACTTCAGCAGATCTTTTGGGGGGACATAATTCAATACACAATGGGTTCCAAGTGGGATGTATGTACAGAAAGATGTCAATTTTTCAGTCTGATCCTTAAATTGTAACTCAAAAGAATGGTACTGGACATTTCACAGACTTCTGCCAACAAATGCCACTTTCTTCTTGAGGCAAAGGGGGGATTTTCGGGCAGCAGTATTATAAAAATTTGCCAATTATGTCTGCTTCAAAACCATGCCAAAACAATCCAACGACTTTTCATTCCACTACTGTTGACAGGACAGCTAAGGATTTCAACATTTCCTTTTATAGTCTGAATAGAAGTTCCCTGCCTTGGGGACTATAACAATATTTGACATAGTGAAAGGTAAAAAATATGGGGGTTGGGGCCTGGAAATGGGGAAGAGAGGGAGGGAGAGAAATATGAATGGAAGTTAACAAAGACAAAGACAAAATAAAATGAGTGTTACTCAAGGTTTTTGGTTTTGAATGCCTGCATCAAATTGAAGTTTATATATGTAACAGAAGACAAATCTTCAAAATTGAAGAAGTAAACTTTTGGAAGAAAATATTTGCGAAGTAAACTAATAATAATTAAAAATTAGCTGGAACTTTTAACTTGAATATCAAGCAAGGTGTCTCAACTTTGGGTCTTGGGATAGGCAAAAACACTCGTAATAATGTTTATGGTTTATGTTCAACATTTGAAGTGTCTTTTCAAAATAAATAAAAATTAAATTAAAAGTTGTTGAGAAAAGTTTCTTAAAAAGATAAGAACAGATGAGATAATCTCATGAGTTGTTCAAAATTAGACCTAAGCATGGGGAGAGACAAAGGGGAAATATGGAGAAAAGAGCCATGGGACAAGAGTATAATAGGACAGTATTTTTGAAACCATGGTCATCTGTGATCCATGAACATCCCAGAAGGGGCACCACAGCAACCTGAAAAGGAGGAGGGAATTGGCATCCCCACCTACACTTCAACCAACAGTGGTCCTACTTCTATTTGTTTTACATATTGGGCTTCTGCAACAGATTTTATTAGAAGGAAGAGGTCTGCTAAAGAAAAAAAATCAGTAGGAAACAAGTCATTGAAAATTCTCGGCGAGAGAGTGATACGATCAAACTTTGCTTTAAGAATCTGGTAACCAAGTGCAGAATGGATTGCAATAGGCTCAGCCTTGGAGCAGAGACCCTAATTAAACAGCTATGGAAATAATCCAGGTGAGCAATATTAAGAATTTGATCTAAGAATATAGCTGTGAGAATGGAAAAGAGGAGGATATGAATGTTTGAAAGAAGACTCAACTTTAAGTTTGACTTCTGGGCTCTGGGGTAAAATGCTCCACCACATATAGATGTGGTACTATATGGGAGGGATTTGGAGAAACCAAACCTGATGGATTTCAGGGATGTATGACTGGGGCCATGGAAATATCACAGATAAATCCAGGAATTTGAAGATGCTGAATGTTAAGGATCACTGGGGCACTGATACGTAAATGACCAGCAGACAAAGTAAAAAACCAAAGCTCAGAAGAAATACACAGGATACGAATACGGATTTGGAAGTCATCTCCATAAAAGTGTAATTAAAATATTAAAGACAGTGTGTTCTAGTTTGCTAATGCTGCTGGAAGGCAAAACACCAGAGATGGATTGGCTTTTATAAAAGGGGGTTTATTTGGTTACACAGTTACAGTCTTAAGGCCATAAAGTGTCCAAGGTAACACATCAGCAATCAGGTACCTTCACTGGAGGATGGCCAACGGTGTCCAGGAAACCTCTGTTAGCTGGGAAGGCACGTGGCTGGCATCTGCTCCAAAGTTCTGGGTTCAAAATGGCTTTCTCCCAGGATGTTCCTCTCTAGGCTTCAGTTCCTCAAAAATGTCACTCTTAGTTGCACTTGGGATATTTGTCCTCTCTCAGCTTCTCTGGAGCAAGAGTCTGCTTTCAATGGCCGCCTTCAAACTGTCTCATCTGCAGCTCCTGTGCTTTCTTCAAAGTGTCCCTCTTGGCTGTAGCTCCTCTTCAAAATGTCACTCACAGCTGCACTGAGTACCTTCTGTCTGAGCTTATACACTGCTCCAGTAATCAAGACCCACCCTGAATGGGTGGGGTCACACTTCCATGGAAATTATCTCATCAGAGTTATCACCTACATTTGGGTGGGTCACATCTCCATGGAAATACTCAAAGGATTCCAATCTAATCAGCACTAAAACATCTGCCCCACAAGATTGCATCAAAGTACATGGCTTTTTGTGGGGGACATAATACCTTCAAACTGGCATACAGTGAGACTCCAATAGGAGAGAAAATCAGAATCAGAGGGACGGAAACCAAAACCTCGAAAAAGCTTACATTTAGAGAACAGGATGAACAATTACTTCCTATAGAGTCTGTCCTAAGTTTATGATCAGGTACTCATTTGATAACATTGTTTTGTGATCCCAGCAGTATTTATTTTTTAGCTTTAAGGAAATTTGATCTTTCTGATATGGGGTCTGAAGTGGGTATCTATCAGTCCAATAAAGCCTTTAGAGCTGCTTAGAAATCAAATATTCAAAATCAGGTCATTGTATTTAAAAGTAATTAACTGGTTTGGGTAAAAATGTCCAAATACATAGTGGACAGAAATGGAATTTTCAATAGTAACAAATCTATGGAAGATGTGCTTAAACCCCACCCCACCCCACCCCCCAAAATGACTCTCAAAAACCAATACTTCCACGGGCAAGGGAATAGCCAAGTTTGTTGCGATTTCCAATGAATGACATAAGACCCATGTAAGTCTCGATCAAAATAGGTTCTGCTAACACCGTCAGTCCCTTTCCTCTTCCAGATCCCGTGGAATTCTTGTGGGCATTCTGGATGGCTGGAACAAGCTTAGATGTGAATCCAGACAACTGAGGAAGAAAAGTAGAAGGAAGAGTTAGTGAATACAAAGTAGGTTCAGGGATCCACCCCCCTGCAGCCAATCCTCACAAAGGTTGATCACTCTCCTGGGGTGGTAGTTTTTCAGTCTTTCTTAGGCCTTAAACATAGATTGTTTCTGAGAATAGTTAATATTGCTTCTGATTAGTCTTTTAATAAATTAGGCTGTTAATAAATTATGTACAAAATAAAATTATCTGGCTTGTCTTGTTTGTTTTTTTCTTTATTCATTCATAATTTGAATACATTAAGAAGTCAGTTCAACAAACATTTACTGCTAGCCTCTTATAAGTCAGACACCTGTTGATTGCTGAGGAAGATTTAAAGGCAAGTAAAATACAGCTTTTGCTTTTAACGAAGTGACACTATAATAGAGAATCTTAGAAATGAACATGTAATGATTTACACAAAGTTCACTAAAATAAGCAACAAAAGAGAGGTACAAAATGCTAAAGAAGTACAAAAGAGGGGGAAATCATAACTGGTTAGTGGATCAGTTATAGCTTCATAAAGGACATTCTTAATACAATCCTTACAGGCTTAAGAGGATTTCAACAAGGTAGAAAGGGGGTTGGTAGGTCCTAGTAGGCATTTGTTGTTTTTTTCTGGCCCAGCATCATATCCAACATTTGAAATTCTTCTTCTGGTAAGAGTACCTAGATTTTCTTTGGAAAAACATCTCTGCTTAGCCCATGCAGTTTAAGTGGAGCTGACTTAAACAAGACTCGGGCTTAACAAATGAAAAGAATCCTTTTTTCTGGTTCTAGGGATTGGTTCAGGCATGAACACATGGCCAAACAGATAGACTATAAGCCTGGAGCTACTCATGGTCATTTTTGCCACACATAATAAAGAATTTGTCAGAAAATGAAGCTAACAAATATGAAAGAACTAAGAAATGAAAAGAGATGTATTGACAAAGTCATTTGAATTATTAGATTAGTCTCTTCCAGGACTTTTAAATTAAGTGAATAACAACAAAAAGAAATCCTTCTTTTGATCAGGCCAAGTTGAATTGGATTTCTTTATTTTCCATCAAAAGAGTCTGATAATTCAGGGAGTACTCCAAACAGATGCAATCAAAGGTATGAATTAGAAAGCTATGTCTTTGTATTCCCAATAAGTCCTTTTATATACCTTATCTCAGTCCAGTAAAAATCCTATCAAGTAGGTAAAATAGGCATCATCATTTCCAAGTTAGAAACTAAGGCTCATAGAGAATAACGAAGTCATCCACCGTTAGTCTTTTCTGCATAGTGGTAAACATGAACAATAGGAGTAAGAGCCTACTTGCAGTGAGATCCAAATCTGTTTCCTAGGCAACTGGCTCACTAAAATAAATTCAAACACTTCAAGTTCATTCTTAGTTCAATACAAGTTATTATGCATCCCCTATAAAAGGATCATTGTTCTTCACAATCCTCCATGAGGAAAAGCCAGCTTTTGCTTTAAGGGTTTAACTCAAGAGTATCTGTTTGTGATGATTCAATAAATCCCAGTTAGAGAAGTCCTGAGTCCTTTACCTTAACCCAAATTTTCCATATAGGCTTTATCTTGGATTCTTATTTTATACCAAAATGCTCTTGGACATACTGCTTCATTTTTGGCCTGAGTTCTCCTATCAGTAAGCAAAAAAAATCTAAAATTCAGAATGTATCTATCATTACTATTCTACTTAATAAGCAAAAAAAAAGTCATAAAAATGAAACCTCTGCAATTGATAAACTGTGTTACATTAGTAAATTCACTTTCCCCTTTAAGTCTTGGTTTGTTCCTCTGAAAAAGAAAGTAGGAATCAATGGCTTTTCAAGATAATTTCAGAGGTAAAAAAATTTAGTGACTTTGATAATGAAACAGAATAGAGTTTACATGAGTACTGCAATGTCTGTGGGCTTTCAAAATAAACTAAGTTTTTCTTCCTCTCTGCTTTTCTTCCAAGTAATATTTACTTAAGTGGATAATATTAAAATATTAATTTTAAAAATAGGGTTTTGATTTTTTTCCATGAGTTTCAGTATCTATAGCTAAGAGGGACTGGTGGCACCTCCAATTACTAATTCTCAGACTCTGTGAGAACTTGGACAGAGATCTAAATTTTGGTGTCTCTGAGAGAAACAAACCATAGTCACAGAGCCTGGAGATCCTGGAAGTGAAATATTTGTGCTAAAGGACATCCTTCTTTTCAGTGAACTCCACTAGTATTTTAGTTGATAAGCAGGAAGAACTTCTCTTTCTTCAGTTTCCAAAAGAGCAAAACAAAAAGGGAAGAATACATTCATTAGATGGGTCTTTAAATACTAAGTTTTAAAATCATGGAATCTCAGTTTCAGAAGAGTTCTTAAACTTCACCAAGTCCAGTTTTTTAGCTAGTGTTTTAATCACCCTTGCCACATCCTCACTAAGAAGTCACATCCCTCTACGTAGACATACCCAATAATGTGGAACTCTCAGCTACCTATGGAAGTCCATTCCATCACTGTGTGTGATAGGAAAAGTGCTTGGGATTCAATGCAGTAGGTCAGGTGTTTTGCAGTGCCCTATCAGTTGAAACTTGGTGGGACCTTGAACAAATCATTTAATCTCACTGAACTTCAGTTTACTCATCTGAAAATGGGAATAAAATAACAACAATGATAATAACAAATACTAACTTCATCAGATTGTTGTATGGATTTAAGTGGGGTAATATTAAAATATTTGCAAGCCATAGCACTTCCAGTTATAAATATCATCTTTATATATAGGCTAGAAAAGACTTTAGTTCCTTTAGTCCTATTTCCTCCAATTCTATTCTTTGAATATGGAGTTCCTTAATATGCCTCGCAGAGATTCCAAAACGCACATTTTTACAACCATGATATGATTTTTTTAACAAAAAGTTTCATGAATGCCAAAGGATAAATTAAAGCCTACTCAGAAACCATAACTTCAAAACACCTGAGCTGAGTCCCTAAGTTTCTCTCCCAAGATATTTATCAATTACAAAGGGAGAAAGAGTAACTTTACAAAGGAGAAACCCAGCATGCACCACCTTAACCAAGTGAGAAATGTCAATACCACTAGTAATAAGATATATGAACATCATGAACTCATGATCTGATGCAGGGAAAAGGACACAACATCATTCCTGCAGCATCATTCCCAAAATGGTGGACTTCAATCTAATCATGAGAAATGATCAGTATTATCAGGTAAACCTAAACAGAGAAATATTCTACAAAATGACTGACCAGTATTTATTAAACGTGTTAAAGTCATGAAAGACAAGGAAAGACTGGAAAACTGTCACAGATTGGAGGAAAATAAGGAGATACAACAACTAAATGTAATGTGGAATTCTGGACTGGATCCTGGAACAGGCAGAAGACATTAGGGAAAAAAACTGGTGAAATTCCAATAAAGTCTGTAGTTGAGTTAATAGCAGTATTCCAATATCAATTTCCTTTTCTTAAAAAATAACTTTACTATGATTATACAAGTTGTTAACATTAGGGGAAGCTGGATAAAGAATGTATGGGAGCTCATCACTAACTTTGCATTTTTTCTGTAAGTCTAAAATTATTTCAAGATAAAAAGTTTGGATGAAAAAAAAATCCTAAATATTAGCTTCCCAAGATTGTTGAAGCTTTCCAATTAATAAGAAGAATGGTTAAAAAATAAACAGGTCAAAAGATATAGTTGCCTTGTTTCTCTTACCTCTATGTGAGTGTAAAACCCATGCAAAAAGTATACAAACATTGGTGAATTTCCATCAACAATATGTTTTCTAGCATGAAATACACTGAGACAATTTAACTTACTGGAGAATTTTCTATAGAAAACTGTTAGATGATTTTTTTTCCATTTTCGTTTTTATTTTTTTTCTGAAACTTTCCACTGGATGGATGCTTTCATATGGAATTTTACAATAGACATTTGATTTTTTTCATTTCAAATTTAGTCTTTATGTATTTTTTTCAAGAATATTATTTCTAATGTGATTATTTTCCTGAGTTTGGATTTAGCCCTTAGTTTAATTTTGTGTTTATTAACTTCACTAAGAAATTTTTCCTAGGCCAAAATTTGCTTCTTAATGTCAGATATAAGATATGATTTTCTGGTTTGTTTAGTATCTATATTATTCTTAACTGATTTAATTTCCTGTGTGTTTGTAAATTGTTTCTATCAGTATTAGTACTGTGAATTAACTCTCTGTATCACTAACAGATGAAAGCATCTAAATCCATTCAAGAAATATTGGTGAAACACCTACATTACATTGCAAGTGTACCTAAGTGCTATGAACAGACAGGTAAGGTTCCTGCTCTCATAAAGCTTACATGTTAGTGGTAGAGACAGAAAGCAAAAAACAAACAGGTATATACAATTTCAATGATGACAAATACAAGGAGAAAAATAAAATTTGATGAAATGATGGAGATTAGTGGGAGCAAGGGTCATTTACATAGCATCACTGGGGAAATCATTCTGAGAAGGTAACACTTGAGCAGAGGCCCAAATGACAAAAGGAGCCAATCATGCAGGGGAAGGTATCCCAGGTAGAAATGCAGCACCTGCAAAGGCTGTGAGGTAGAATGAGTTTAGTTTATTCAAGGAACAGGGAGAAAGTCTGTGATGCTGAAGTATAGTGATGATGAGTGAGTAAAAGTGGAGCACTAGGCACAGAGTCTTTTGGGCCATATTAAGGACTTTATGTTCCAGTAGTTTAAGGAAGAGTTCAGTGTTGTATGATTTTTATTTTATTTTTTTAATAATCCTGGCTGCTGTGGGGAGAATTTACTGTTAGGGTCAAGAATGGAAGCAGGAAGACTAGTTTGGAGGTTATTTCAGGCAAGATGTGATGACGACCTGGCCTAGGACAGCAATGGAGAACATGAGAACTGGTTGACTTAGAGATAGCTGTTGGACACAGAGCCCAGAATTTGTTGATATGACATGATTGAATTTAAGAAGGGAAGAGAAGAGAGGAGCAAAGATGACATCTAGATTGTTGGCCTAAGCAACTGGGGAGATCATAATATTACTGAGCTGGGAAAGCCTGGAGGAGGTAGAGACTGGATGTGGTGAGATACAAAGATTAGGAATTCTGTTTTAAATGTGTTGTTTGAGATGTCTAACTTGTGAGCCTCTTAGAGATTTCTAGTGGTCAACTGGGCTTATGAGCCTGGAGCACATAGAAACAGATATACAGATGAAAAGCTGCAGCCTATGTTAAAAATTCCATAATAATTATAGAGTTAGAAGTCATGAAGGATATTCAGAAAGTGAAGTTTATAGCATAAACAAGGCAGGATAGATAGCAGTAGGTAGAAATTAACACCTCTAGAAAACTTTTGTTGGGTAAGATGCTAAGCTTTGGGGGCAATCCAGATGGGGTTCTGAGAATTACAAAGATTTGTCCAAAGCCAAAGAACCAGTAAGTGATTGAGCAAGAGTTGTGACAGGTTTCCTGATGTAAGTCCTAAAGTCCTCTCTTCTAAACAATACTGCTAATACGAGCAGTAAACTCCCAATATTTAGGAAAGGAGTTCTTCATTTTCAAAGGGATAGAAAAAAAAAAATCAGCTTCAGTAATTTTTAAACCATATTCCTTAGAGCATCAGATTTCCTCATAGGTTGGGTATCATACAATTTTTCACCCAAACTGGGATACATTTGTGAGAAAAGAAGGTCCATTTATTAATATTGATGGAACTACAGATTCCTAGATGTTGGGGGAAAGCTGCAAAAAAAAGTGAGAAGCCAAGCAGGTAACTTGCCTCCGTCTTTTCAATTACATCAATCAGAGCTGCTCTATTTTTATCAGTTCCATATATTTGAGTTCTGAGTAAGATTTTATTTTTAAAATGCTTTTGATTTTAAAAACTATTTGAAAATCACTAGAGTAAGCATGACTAAGAAGCCCTAGCTCTAACAGTCTATGATTCAATCTAAATTATCTATAGTGCCCACACTTTGTATTCATCTTTTAAAACTAACCTCAAATCCTACCTCTCCCACAATGCCTTACCACATATTCAACATAAAATGTAATCTTTTCTTCTATGACCTTTCAGTTTTCTTTCCACTCAAATATTTCATACAGTTCTCTGAGAATTAGAGTCACAATTGTGGCTGTCTCTTCAACTAAACCAGGGTTTCTCTTCCTTGGCATTATTGACAGTTTGGGCCAATAATTCTCTTTTTTTGTTTTTTTTTTGTTGTGTGTGTGTTGTTTTTTTTTTTTTTTTTTTTTTTTTTTTTTGGTAGATCGACTGTCCTCTGCATTTTAGGATATCTAGCAGTGTCCTTAATGTCTATCCATCAGATCTCAGTAATACTCTCCCCCAAGGTGTGACAACCAAAAATGTCTCCAACCATTGCCAATGCCCCCTGTGGGCAAAATCACCTGCTGTTGAGAACCACTGAACTAAGGGAAGTATAAAATGATAAAGCCTGAGTACTGGAATTTGACTTGGTTTAAGTTGCAACTATGGCACTCACTAAATGTGTCACCTTGGACAAGTTATCCAACCTCTCTGAACATTATAGCTCCTTTTCCATAAAGTAAGAACATTAATAGCATCCAACTCATAGGGTGGTTGTGAAGATTAAATGAAATAAAGGGTTTGTTCATGAGATGTGAATATATGAATGTATGTATTGCAGAAAGGATTGGGGAAATGAAATGCAATGAAGCTAAAATACAAGTTGGAATCATATTGCAAAGGGAGTAAAGGAAGCCTGTTGCCAATTATCAATAATCATGATGCCTTTTTCATGGATCAATAAATGTTACTCAAATTGGATTACCGAATGCCTCCTTGAATCATATTCTTCATTACATGAAAATCCTCAGTGGCCTCAGAATCTAGGTGTTGGAAAGAAAAATGAACTTGGCATTTCATTAATGTCAGATGCACTTCATTTCCAGTTGTATCTGAGGAGAGGCCAGGAAGACAGACAAGCAGCGCGTTGAAGGAGAGGCAGACAAAAGGTCAAGTCCCCAAGCTGGCTCTTGAGCATTTTAAGCACCTGAACTGAATCTGTGTAACAGGAACACAAAGTCATCTGATATGAATGCCACCAGCAAAATATTTTTCTCTAAAAGCTTTTATGCACCCACTCCTGTCTCCCTCTTTTATTCCAGTCTCAAAAAATGGAGGATCAAGTTATAACAACTCCGGTGACATGGGGGCTGTGTGTTAGTTAGGGTAAAATATAGCAGCATGTGTGTGTGTTGGGGGGTACAGGGAGTCGGGGTTCTTCTTGACTTTACAGCAATTATTTAGCAACTGAGTGCCAGGGCCCCTGGTTTGATTCAGGTACTGTCTGTCCACGATTCACTGCCTACAGTCTCAGTTTCCTTATTATAACCATTACTTTCTTCCTGTTTACACTGGGTGGAGAGACCAGGTTTCATGCCTGCAGGTCCACATTCCTCAGCTGAGCAGGTTTTCCAAGCCTTCAGGCTACAGGTTTCCACCTCCCTGTGTAGGCAGTGAAGCATGCCAGCACAAAGAGCTAGCCTGTCTATTACCCAATTCTAGAAACCAGTTGGGCAGTCACATGGCTGGACTGAATGTATTTAATCATCCTCACACATGTTACCTGGGATTATCTTTTTAGAGATACTATAACTGTTGGTAAATTCTGGTGTGTAGAGAAAAAGGAAAGATGAAGAAAACATTTCTCCAAGAGAGATTTCTACTGGAAATTCCAATTTTCCATTCTAATCCTATTCCACTCCCCCAATGCTCCCCTGCCAATACACACACACACACACACACACACACACACACACACACACTTTTAAAACTCCAGCTAAACTGAATGACTCTTTATCCTTCAGAAAATAAGAATTTTTATATACCCTTGTAATTTTTTGCTGCTTCTAACCATGTTCCTTCTACTTAAAATGCCTTCCCCACCTTCTTTACCTGATAGATTACTCATATATTGAACCTCACAGCAAATGTCACCACATCTGTTAACTATTGGACTTTTGTATTCCCTTCTCTGGGTTCCCCTAACCTCTTATGAATCCCTTTGTTACATATTATTAGTCTTAGTACATTATATTATAATTTTTTAATTCCCTTTCTGCCTCCTCCCTTTACATCATAAGTTTCTGGAGGGCAGAATCTCTTTTACTCTTCTTGATATCCCAGGTTCCTAACATACTGTCAGGTATGTAATAGTCAACACCAGGTAGGTATTTGTTGAAGGAAAACAAAGGAGCTAAGGATATAAAGTTAAATTTGATTGCTAAAATATTATTGATTCATATTCAAAATTGCCTTGAAGAGCAGGATAAAATGCCAGGAGAGAGTAAAAATTGCTGATCTGTAGATCACTTTGATTTGGCTGTTGAGCATCCATGATCCATGACTATTATTCACCAGCTCTGAGTTTAGTCACTAATCCCTCCCAGCAGCATTCTATGCATACCCCAGGAACCAACAAAGCAAGATAAGACTACAAGTTGCAAAATATGAAGTGGATGAGACAAGTAAAGATAATTGAGCCTGGTTGTTAATATATAATATAACATAGTATAATAAGATAAGATACAATCAATGAATATAAATACAAATAACTCACATACATACACATCTGCAGTTCCTTCACGTTTCCATCCTTTTCCCTGACTTAATCACTTAAGTGTTCTCATTTTAAAAATAAAGATAGCTATCCTGACCTCACAGGGTGTTTGTTAGGATCCAATAAGTTGAACTCCTGAAAACATCATGCAAACTAGAATCAATAAATATAAGATGCAAATATATATAGTACATGAGATTATATTTATGTCCTGAAATCATAAAACTAAATGCAATAAAACCATTATTGTACATTTTCACGATTGTTTTATATGGGTGATACACAGTGTGCATGCAGAGTGGAAAGGGTTGGTGAGGCTGTGAGATAAACAAGGCCAATTGACAATCATGTTTACCAAATTAGGAGTGGTACAGAATTAGATAGATAAAAGAAGAAATAACGTTTTTTGATACAGTATGCATTGCATATATTTGAGAGTTACTTAGTTGATCAGTGTCAAGAGCTACAAAGACATATAAATTTGAATCTGAATGCAATTCTGCCCATCAATACTTCTTCCTTAGGGGCCTTCCTGACCAACGCCATTGTTTCACTTCTACGTAATATTGTATGATCTGAAAGCTATATTACCAGTTCAGCTTTCTTTCCTGAGCTCCAGACCTAAATTTCTAACTGCCTAATAATAGTCAACCCTACCCCATGACCCATAGACATTTCAAACTCAAAATATCTAAAACTGAACCTCCAAACCTACTCTTTTTCCCCACTCAGATAAATGGAATTGCCATCTTCCCCAAGCCAAAAGCCATGGCATCTTTGACTTTCTGCTCTCCTTCACCTTCTATCGACTATCAGTTTCTTGTTCCCATTGATTCAATATTCTGAATATCTCAAAAATTCATCATCATCTCTCCATTCCTATTGCCTCTAACAACTTAAAACCATATATGTATTATCTGAGCTATTAAAATTATGGCAGGGAATAAATAAGATTAAACTCCAGCCAACTGAATTACTCTTTATCCAAGAACACTTCATATTTACATCTTCATGTACCTCCATACCTGTTCACTTGGTCCAAACTTCTGTTTTGGTCAATTAACACTCATTTTAATATATTTCCATTTCTTTTGGCCTCCTCTGTTAAACAATGCCATCCACAAAGACAAGAATCTTGTATCATTACGTTTGTATCATTAGGAATAATTATCATTACTGCACTTTGTAAGTGTCAGAAAATATTTGTTGAATTAAGAGATTCCAGGTGCTATAGATGAAGACTCTGGGTAAGAGTAAGTTTGGATTTTAAAAAGAAATGTATTTTAAAAAATAATGTTCTTCCATTAATTGTAAATAATTTGGAAGTTTGACTGTGTATAATTCCACTCTCTGATTTCTTCCTCTCTAGCACAATAGATTTGTTAAATTGAATTAAATTGCTTCAAGTATTGATTTGGTTATGTATTTCCCCCATACTCCTTTACTTTTGCCTATTTTCTTCATAATGGAAACAGAGAAACCAGTTGATATAACCATTTAAAAAATCTTACCTTTTGCCAAAATATTCACATAAAAGAGATCTTAGATCCCCAGAATTAATTTTGTTCATATTTATTCTTTTTCATTAATATAACTGGGTCTTAATCAAAGCCCACCTTGGAAAATGCCCTGAACACAAATAATATTGTGATATAAAAACAAACAACAAAAGAGAATCTAAGACTCAAAGAACTGGATCAAAGTTACTCATCATCTTACATCTCAAATGGAGATCACTTGTTTTCCTAGATAGCTGGAACTTAGGGTGGCCTTTGAATATTTTTAAAAAAAAGAAAAGAAAAATGGCCTGGTGAATCAAAATGCCAGACTGTTGCCAGGAAGGGAAAAATACTTTGAAACAATAATTTAAGGAGAAAAGTCTTAAAGGAAACATAATTAACAGACCCCACAAAGTAGTTTGATTGACAAAAAAACAATCAACTAGCTAACCACACATCCCACAAAACTCTCTCTCTCTCTCTCCCTCTCTCTCTCTCTCTCTCACACACACACACCCTTGTTATTTTACTTCCATCCGAAAAAGAGCTACTATGGCCATCAAATTTCACTTTTAGCTTTGGTCAGCAGAAAGCCTAGGGAAAAATTCAATGCTACTTTCATGGGATTTGGGCAATAACTATTCCAATTATTCCATCCCCCCCTCCAATATTGTTATTATTTTCACCTTCTTTTATAAATTATTTTGGTGTATTTATATGTAGTAGAATGAAGTAAAGTCCTTTGGGGTATTACGGTGAGGCACTGGCATTTCACAGCAGTTCATAGAACTTGTTCTTTCATCCCTCACCATGAACTTCTTCCAGCAAAGGACACTTAGGGAATAAGGACCTAAAGCACCGGGTTTGAGGAACAAGATAAGATTTGGCCCAGGCAGTAATGGATGTAATAACCAAGGCAGTTGATATTTATTTTGACTTACAGTAAAATGCAATTGCTATTAATTCAAAAAGATATATTATTTTCATGAATAGATCCAGATTTCCTTTAATGGAGGGAAAAGTTCTTGGGGAAATGCATTATTAAGCCCTTTGAGATGGCATAACAGGTTTTAAGAAACAGATAAATTCTCTGTATTATTAAAAACAACAACAGTGGTTTGGGGGTGGGCAAGAGCATCATGGAGAGGAGAAGAGAGGGGCCCATGGAGCAATGTGTCACAGTATTATTAACAAAGCCTTTTAAAAACAGAGAAGTCTGAGATTCCTTTTTGAGTTCTCGCATTATTTTGATACAAACTCCCATTCTGTCTTCTGGACACCTTCAGGAAATCTGCTTTCACATTAAGTCTTATGTTGTTCTTATTGATTTCCATTTTGCTTTGTTTTGTTGGCTTTGGCTGGTAAAGAGTCAGGCTAAGAGCTGATGTTGATTCTTGGGTGGGAGTATGAAATAGGAATATTACATGAGACATAGCCATACCACCCATACACTGAACTAATTTAGTGCCCTTAATAGCTTGGAGCCAGCGGTAACCATGAGACCATAAACCCTTGAGGAAATATGCATAAATCTTGAAAGGATCATTGATTTTTCCTGGGAATAGAATAGGGTTCAGGTCAACCCAACCTATATATTAAGTGTAATAAAGACCCCATATCACCTCTATTCCCATATATGTTGTTTCAATGCATGTTTAGAATAAGGCAATTATTAATTTTAAACATTTGTTTACATGTCTACCTGTATATATATATATATTATATATATAATATATATATACATATATGAATAAGGAGTGTTTAAATCAATGCAAGAAATGTAATGTATGTCATCAACCACAGAAGGGCTTTAAGATACAGATTGCTAAGTTTGAATTTATAGCAAATAAAGAGTTGTGACATTCTGAATTAAAGGACAGAATATAAAGGTAAATATAAAAAGGAAAGAGAAGGTAAGAATTTCTAGACCTTTAAATGCGTTCTTATATGTATATTTGGTTTTGTCAAAAATATGAAGTTTGATCTTTAACTGCATTTTCAACTCCAATTATTTTAATTCCTGACCACATATTGTGTTGAGCAATACTTAACCCTCCCAGGGGAGATGGAAGAATAGTGGAAGGGACCTTCCATTCCACTGATAGATTTAAAATCTACTTGAGAATATCAGATTCGAAGACATAAAAATAATCTCAATCCCTTTACAGTTTATTACCACATTTAACCTTACCATGGTCCAATGAGGTGTGGAGAAAGAACAAGGAACATTATTTTCATTTTAGGGATGAGAATACTGAGGCCCAGAGAGAGAACGGAATAAATCAAACTTGACTACAGAGCCCTAACTGATTAAACATATTTTGTATCACTCTATACTTCTTCTCGGAATAAAACAATTAGGATTTTATTATATACAGAAAAGATATGTGCCTTGTAGGCAATAAATACAATCATACAAAAACAACTATAGCTATTTATTAACAATGTTACACTATAAGAAATTAGCAAGGGAGAACAGCATGGTATGGTCAATATAAATGTTGTATATATTTAAATATATAAATCCGAGCCACTGTTGACTAAAATAGGTTCCATAAACCTACGAAAGTTTTGTCTATTTGAACCCCTGGTTGTATCTTATTATCATCTTTATTTTTTCCTTTAACAGTTATGTTTTAGAAGCTCATAGCTTCTACCAATAATGCTCATCTAAGATTGACGCTCAAGTTGCCTCTTACCTCGCAAATCTCGAGGAACTTCTCACTGCTGTATTTCATAGGGTGCTCTGCAAATGTAGCATAAGGAACTTCATTGGACCATGGGTTCCAGTGGGACAACAGGGACTGCTGCTCTGGACTCCCCCAGTAGATCCTAAGACCTTCTCCCTGTCTCCTATAAGGAAAAAGTTTTCCATTAGATCAGCCAGTATAAAACAAAATGAAAAGGGTGGGAAAGGAATGTAATATCTGGGTCAGCCTTTGTATCATCACTGAGATAAAAGGCTCATCTCCAATTAGCCGAATTGTTTGAGAGAATTCTGGCAGTTAGAAGATGAATTTTGTTGCAAATATGGTAAGTTCAAGGTGTCATCGAGAATTCTATGAGGAAATGCCTAGTTGGAAATGTTACTCTGATGCTCAGGAAAGAGGCTGGACCTGGAGATACAGATATCGACCTCATGCCAATATTCTATTTCAAAGAGAATGGAAGGAGGAGGACTCCGGGGAGGTGGGACAGGGACTGAAACAGTTAAGGTGGAAGACAGTTTTGAAAAGAAGGGGGATTTCAACAGCAACAGCTTCCTCAAAGCAGTCAGTGTGAGCAAGTACTGACTAAGAAAGAGCATGAATCTTCCCAAACAGGGGTGCATGAATCATCTTTTAGACTATAACCAATCCAAAATGTCCTTTGACTTCAGCTACTATACCTCATGATCCTCTATTCTTTGCACATATTCCACCCAGGGAAATTGCTCAAACAAACATGTCAAAGGTTGTAGGGAAACTGCCTAATCTTCCTCCAAAATTCACTCTTGACCTGCAACTTGTAAGAGGCAGCCACTATCCAGTATAGCCCAGATCTGGTTATTTGGTAAACCTAAGTGCAGAGGAAGGAAAAGTCAGCTTGGGAGTGGGTAGAGAGAAGCAATGGCAGGGGAAGTGTGTCCACAATGAATAATAAAACTGTAACTTCTGTGGCCTCTTCTCTTGCATATATACCCCTCAGAATCTATGGCTTGAGGTTTCAGGCATCTCTGAATGCAGCGAGATGCCTGGAGGTTAAGCCAAGCTCAGGTGCTCACTAAGCTTTAAAACTAAGTTGCCTGTAATTCTAGATAGTCCTATGGAACATCATAGAGGTCTCATTTCTCCTAGAAATTAAATCCTGGGATTTCTAGAATGAAAAAAAGGAGTTTAATTGCGATACCTTCACAAAGCTGTCACTTCCTGTATTAAGGAAGAATTCCTTTGGGAATGCAATTATGGTTTCTAAATGTTGATCCGTGTAGATGTGTATAAACACAATCTCACATATGTACGTGTATAACACCCTCTTCCTTATTGCCTGATCCCTGAGCTTTTTCTTACAAAAGAAAATTAAGAACCTGGCACAAACTGCCGCCCAGTTCTCAGATTTTTGATGATTATATTTGAAAGCTTATCCCTAACCTTTTTCTGTACTTAATCTTTTGCCAAAACAAAAGGAAGAAGAAAAAGAGGAGGAAAAGAAAAGAAAAATATTGTGTATACCTCTCAAGTCCCTTTTTTAACCTACCACTTGTCTCAGCTGCTGTGCTGACATTTATCATCCTCCCTGTACTTTCCTTCATCTTTTTTTCTTTCTGGTCTGGCAACAAACACTAAGCTCAATGAATATTCTATGTGTATTAGTTAATTGAGCATTCTGGCTTGAGTCCATTAAAACAACTTGCACAATGGAATTATTTACTGCTTCATATGTCAATTTATGTGCTGGGTGCAATTTTGCTTTTATCCAAAGAGGCTGAAAATCTGCCAAGATAGTTCTGTAATAGGTATACTTTATATTCTTTCACCTTAAGGAAACCACAAATGAGGTTTAAGTGTGAAGTTCAAGAGGGACCCTATTTCCAAATAACCAATCAATTTGGGCATGATGACGGACTTCAAAGATTTAGTATACTACTAAATGTATAAGTTCAGCCATGCCTTCTCTCCTGAGCTCCAGAGGTGATAGCTTAGAAGATAAATCTAGAACAAAGCCATGTCTTCACATGTGAAACTAAAGTAGGGCTTCTCAGGCCCCCCAGCAATGCACTTAGTGTCAGAGTGCTGTGAAGATGTATCATTTTTTCTTCTGTCAAATATTGTTAAAGAAATTGTGGAGAATACAGACGCCTTTATGACCAAGAATGTTATATTAAATAGTTATTTACACTTACCCTGAGATAGGTCATGTGAGTTAATGGAGTGAAATAGAAAGTGCAGTGAACTAGATGTCAAATTCTCCTGCGTTAGAGTGTTACACTCAATGCCATGTGACTATGGGCAAGATCATTTCTCTTTCTTCATCTCAGTTTCCCCATACATTCTTTTGAGTGTCTCCAAGTTGTTACACTCCATGACCTGTGTGAATGGTGGAGACGGCTATGGCCATGATGCTACTAGCAAGGACATACAGCACCTATAAGAAGGCAGGCACTGGATTATGGCTTCTTTGGTTTAGAGGTACCAAATTACAGGCATGTAAAATCAGAAAACAGACACTATTTGGTGGAATAGCAGTTTAAAGGCCATAGACTGTAGAATGTCAGAGAGCTAGAATGGGTCTGGGAAGCCAAAGCCCAGTGCCATCTTTGTGGAAAACTGAGACTCAGAAAAGACCAGGGTTTACCCAAAACACTGCTATAGGGCAGAGCTGAGCTGGTGAGAGCCCTGGTCTCCTGAGACTTCATTTAGTGATCTTTGCACCACTTTGGGCTATCACTACAAAATATGTTCCCAGTTAAGATCCCATCATTACAAAACCCAGTCTTATTTTCAATAGAAAAGAAGTTAAAACAATTGCCCAAAGAAGCCTGTCATCATTTTTGAAGTAAAAGGACTGCCCTAAGATCCTAGCCAAAGGTCAGGAAGGAATTCTGCTTCAAAAAGAATTCTAGATTTGTATATTATGAGATTATAAGAGATTGTATAAGATTATAAAGTAGTACTGGAATTCAAGGGGAAAATAAATTATGTTGTTAGGATAAGAAGCTGGGGTCTTTCTCACTGAGTGGCTATGGTAGGGTTAATCAAAGTGGCGGTATGGTTCCAAATCAAGACACAAAACAATGTTATTAAGCAAAGGAAACATTTGTCAGCATTCTTACCGAAATCATTGTTCTTGGTGTAAACCCTGGCTTTCACTAGTTCTGTGTCTTTGGGCATTTCACACCACTTTTCTGATCTTAAGGTGACAATAATTTCATGAGGAACAATAGAATAACAGATGAGAAAATGTTCTATATGCTGTGAGACAGTGTTCAACTAGCAAATATCGAGTACCTACTATATATCATAGTGTCTACAATGCATTATTAGAAACTTTATATTTTTAATTTTCTCTAAGTCTTATAGTGCTGATTTGGTAGAAAGAGATGCAGTTAACAGGAAATAAAATAAAGAATACAGCCAGACTTAATCAGATCACCAAGTCAAGGGCCCCCTAGTGGAATGGAATAAAAGGGGGGAGGAGAAATAATGATGCTCACTGGACATAGACAAAACAGAGAAGTGAATCTTTAACACAGAGAAGTGGCCTAGGATCTTCTATGCTTGACTTTTGCTATTGAAACTTCCTTCCACCACCTGTTTCTGGGACTCAGGATATTTCTTATGCTTTCAGTTCCTGCTTCCTAACAATATATTGATGTGTAAATTCCTACTTGAACTTGAATCAACCAGAGGGACTCCTATTCAGATAGTTTAAACTAGTGTTTCAATTTTCTTTTCTTCAAACTGAATAAGCATAGTTCCATAAAACTTTACTAATACTTAAAAAAAAAATTAAATCACCTCTCACAGTTGTTTCCCTATATTCCTACATTCTCTATCTTCAATTCCACCAATTACTTAGCATATTACATTCTCTGTGCAGCATATTGTGAGGGTACAGAAATTGATTAGATTCAGTCCTTGAACTCTAAAACTCCATGATCTGATGATCTCTGGCCTATTCCTTTCTTCTTTCCTTCCTAGACCTCAAACAGATCCATATAGAGACCTGCAGGTCTTATTACAGAAGTACAGGGCCGCCCTATTATAATTTCTTTTAGTCCCACTTTCTATCCTCATGAAAACCACTGGGTCTCGCCTTCATTTCTACAGAAGAGGATGCAAGTAGGGCAATGTACTTTTTGCTTCTGTTAAATTTCAAAACCTCACAGAAAGTTTGAAGGTAGAGGAAAGGACTTGAAGGAAGAAGATGGTTATTATTTTTGGAGATTTTTAGGATTCTAGACTGGCTGAGATGGAAGGCCCCACAGAGATTAGTTTCCAACTCCTTCATTTATAGGTGCAGATTTTGTAGGTACAGATTGGAGTTTTATAGATGGAGTTCTTTTGGTCAAGTTAATTACGTTCTCTACTCAATGGCTCAGACTCAGAACTCTACTCAAACTGTTGTTAGTGGGCCGAGGGCCTAAATAATTACTATTTTAAACCTTTGCAGCAGCCCAGTAGAAGTTTTGCCTTCTATACAAAAAAAGCAGACATGTTGTACAGAAGGAACTACTCATACAAGCAGTGAAGGACCCAATCGTGAACAATATATAACGTTTTAATGCAAAAAGGAGCTCCAAGTTGAGTGGACAGAAACTTTCTTCAAAAAGTTTTGTAAGACAAAAAATTTTTTCTGTCAGGAAGGACTCCACTACATTGAAATCGTTTTTAGTTGAACAAGAAAATATGTCGGCTAGTTACCAGTCTGGGCTAATGTGCTCATTCCACACATTTTTCTTTCTTCAAAAAAAAGCCACGCATCCTTTTGCATACAAACCATGGTGATCGTTTCCCTTGACTCCCTGCTCCCCTTCCACCTTAGCCTTCACACATTCTCTGCTGAGGCATTTAACTGCCTGTTAGAAGATCTGAATGAGAATACCCAGCTCCTCAGCACAAGAAATGGCAGCTTCCATCATTACCTCCAGCAGCTGTACCTCCTTTCTACTCATCTCAAATCTCAAAGCTCCACAAAGAATTAAAAACATAGCTCAAGGCACCAAACCGAGATTTATGAGGAAGCACAGACATTAACTCTTGCTCTAAATGCAGGGCGTCGCAGGGCGTGTGCTTGTAAGTATGGGTGAGCAAACAGAGGGAGACTGTGCGGGGGAGGAAAGCCAGCCCCAAGGGGGAGAGCACAGTCCAGAAGGACACAATATATTTCTTAATGTCTCCTTTTTCCCCTCCATACAGCCTGTATTGTTGAAAGGTGGGCCTTCTAGGCCCATGAAATGCTAGACCCTTGCTTATTTAATCTGGACAAAAGGGAGGACATTGTTGGCACCCCAGAGGGTATTCAATGCTCCTTTGCTCATTGAATGACCTCAGATGAAATATTTTCCATGACAAGAACCAAAAGACGCTGGCACGGATTCAGACAATAAGATTTGCAGAATGTGTTTACATTCTCTCTGTGTCCCCAGGCTGTTCCAAACCCATCGGCAGGTGCTGCCTTTATCTGCTCTCTTTGCTCACCTGGCTCTCTCCCAGAAGTTTCCAGGGCCTTGGGCTCAGTGAGGTTAACCGTTTACTGGCATGTTGTGTAGCCAACAAATTCTGTGGGTTATATTACTTGAGGGAAAGTAAGTGATAAAGTAAAACAGATCAGCAGTGTTCATAGGGAGAGAATTAGGGCCAGTGCAGCGCCAAAGAAAGAACCTTGAGTGAGAGGATACCTGCGTTCAACGGCAGAAACTTCCACTCACTTACTGGGTTATATGAACCATTTACTTTTTCTCTCTGGGGGTAAAGGGCCCATTTGTAAAACAAGGTAATTGAACTAAATCATCTCCAAGATTCTTGTCTGACCCAATATAATAAAGACCTGTGCTAAAAGACCAGAATAATTTGTATTAGACTGGTTAGTAAAAGCCAAAGGATAGCTTAATGAATATGAGAATCTCTCAAAGGGTTGCTGAGGCCTGATCTTCCTTTTCTTAGGAGAAGAAATTACCTTAAACTACACCATAAAATACATAGTATTAAACTAAAACAGAATTCATAGAAAGTGAGGGTGAATAATTATAGGAAGGGTTACTAAAAAGGGTTGTGGAAGATCTCAGGCCCAAAGTCCTTAAAATAGATGTTTATCTGTTTGGTAGTTTTTATGTGTTTGTCCCAGAGGTGGCCATATTCAGAGCTGAGGTACAGAAGGCTAAGATTCAAACCAAGGATCCATCCTAAGATTGCATGACTCGCAGTGTTGAGGGGTGTGTGTGTGTGTGTGTGTGTGTGTGTGTGTGTGTGTGTGTGTGTGCAGCAAATGCATAGGCCAAGATAAACATGGACATTCAGTGCCAGGTATAGAATAACGTTTTAATAAATCCTGTTTAATGAATGGATGAATAAATAAAAGATGAATGCACAGACCAAATTAGGATGCCTGTGAGTTTAAATGCCATTTTATTCTCTTCTTATCTTATGGTAGAATGAGCCCTGGACTGGAAATCAATAGAACATGGGAGTAATCCTAGCACCGATATTAACTTTCTGTTTGGCTTTGAGCTGGGCACAACATCTCTGACACCCATTTCCCTTCTTATAAAATAAGGGGGTCATAGATTAGTTATTCTCTAGGGGATACTCCAACCCTACACAAACCTAATGCTTCTGACCCATCAAAGCTAAGGACAACTTACCTTTGGGTTCCACTTAAATAATATACAGAAACATTTCATTTTTTAGAACTGGTATGGATGAACTGCTTGGATAAAGTAATTCTTAAATTTACATAAATATTTGCTTAAATGGGTTATAAAAAATAACTAAGTCTTTTCTGGCTTACTAAAAGTCATCATAAACCCCAGATTTTAAGAGCTGGAAGGGATTTATTACTAATCATTTATGTGCTAGATACTTGACTCCTTAATTTTACCAAAAGAGAGTGAAATCTAGAAGGTTACTGAGAGAGTTATTTCAGAGCCCAATACTCAAATTCTTTGATAATGCTTTCCCTATACTACAATGCCTCCCTTTATGAAAGCCAATTGTTATTTTTTTTTTTTTTTTTTTTGAAGAGTAAGACTCTTTGCAAAGGCTCTGAAAGATTCTTGACTGCTGTTTATTAGTTCTTATGTCAGCTGTCTCTTAGCTGTTTCTTCCCTCGCCTTCAGGCTGCCATTTCTTGCTGCTTTCAACACGCCTGACTCGAGAAACTCTTCTTCTAATTTGCTTTTTCCAAACTGCTATTGATGAGAAAACTAGGAATGCATTACTATTGGAATCATGGGAAAATAATGAAACCAAACAAACCAAAACCTCTTTCTCAGGCTCTTTCCCATAAATGAAATGTATCCATTTTACAGCAGAAGCTCTTTATTTTTCAGATGCCATTTATGTGGAGAGTTAATCCAGTGAGGGTGATGGTTTAATAACTCTTGGATAAAGGAGAAGAAATTGGATGTTTCTTTTAGTCATGCACATATAAATTTGCATGATTTAGAAGGTCCATTTGGTATTCCCTGCCTGTCAGAATGAAACAAATATAATCCTTGATTTAAAAGTGATAACCTTCTTTCCACTGATGTGGGTAACATGAGATTTTGTCACTCTTAGAATTGTTCTCTGGTAGAGACTGGCATTGCCATATTCTGTGCAAGAAGCCTCATATTCTGATCCCTCCTTCAAACTTTTTAGGGTATAACTCCCCAAATATTTAACAATTGCCCAGACTGGCAATGTTATAAGAAAATCCCTTTCTGGTATTCCTTCATAAAATACAGAGAAATTGCCCTGGATAAAATTGAAAAGAGAGTTCAGAGGAGGGAACAATTTCTTATAGTTGAGGGCATCAAAGAGGGCGTCATTAGATCAGCATTACTTAAGTAATAGAACTGGGATTAAAATTTAAGTCACTGTTTCCACAGCCACTGATAAAATCCATGGTACCCCATAAATGTAAATGATGAGGAAGTGTCCTGTAAGGAAAATAATCATTTGCACCCATCAGTGGTTCATTTCTCCAGTGAGCTTATTTAAAACAGTCATTTTAGAGCTCTCCTTTTTATTTGCAGTCTCTCTTGGCCTCTGAATTAACCTGCCCTCCACGTTTCTCCAGTTTGAAACAACTTGCAGTTGCCTAGTCCTTCCTAAATCACAGTGCTGATCTGAACAAGAACTAGCTCAGAAACCTAAAGGGGCTTCCAATTGCTCATCAAATTCAGAAACTTTCTCAGCCTAATATTCAAGGTCTTTCACCAGTACAGTTCTAGCATGCATTTTTATTATTCACACCCACAGCTCCTCAGGGCTCCAACCAAACAATTCAACTTGCTGAACCCTCCCTTATGACATTTGTGATAATTTATCTAGTATTTAAAGAATTCTATGCACTTGTCTTAAATCATGAAAATAACTAAGTTATTCAAGGGCAGGGTCCATGTCTAAATCATGTCCATTGCTTCATAATATTCATAATACCCATTTTGTAGTACATGGTGAAAATAGTTTTACATTGAGTCAACCCATGGTCTTTACTGTAAAAAACAATGCAAACAAAACCAAAGCAGTAAACCTCATTCTTCAGACTAGATTGATCTGGCTGCTGCCTTTATCCTTGATTAGTCCAAATTTCTGAATTGCATTGCTTAAAACTGAGCCCTAAGGTGTCTCCTGCTTGTTTAAAGGGGATGGGAACACCCTTCATCAATTTTGAGATGTCAATAAAATGAGATTTTTAGAGAAATGCCCAGAACAGAATGGGCTGTACTTCTGCCCACAGGTAATCTATGACCCTGTTCTATAAGCATTTTGTTGCAGATGCTGGCATGCCAGGTATACACTGGGGCCTTTCTGTGCCAAGAGTCCACAGATGGAAAGAGGAGAGGACAACTCTCGCAAAGCTACCAAGGAAAATGCAACACAATAAAGAAACATTTTTGTGGCAACTCCCTCTATTATCAATTGGGTTATCTGGCAAATCACATTGGCCTCAGGGTTGTGTAAGTTTTCGTCCCCCCTCTTAAAAGGAAATTACTAAATTACTTTTGAGCACCCCAAATAACCGAGTTCCAACACGCACAGGATAGCTAAGCTAAAAAAAAAAAAGGAAGAAAGAAAGAAAGAAAAGAAAACCTCTTCTGAGAAAACATGTTACTGAATCTCATTTTTTTGCATTTCCTCTCAAGCTAGATTGAGGGTGGATGGTCTGGAATGCATACGTGGGCAATTAAAGAGAATGGCTATCACAAACTTCTGGCCCAACACTCCATGGCCCTCTTGGGCAACAGTAGGGGCTGCTCAGGAAGGCAATGGTTACAAAAGGGTCTTAACAGATGGATAAGGAACCCTAGTCTCCTCTCCTAACACTCCTCTTTGGAGTGCACCCCCAAAGCTACAATTGTTTTCCTTTTTCCACTTGGGAGGAATTTGAAAAGGAAAAAGTTTCAAGAGACTAAATGTGACAAAACTTATTTAGTTTTCCCTTCAAGTTCATGAAAGTTTTTCCAAGGGGTGGGAAGTTTATTTGTGGTATTTCATACAACAAGTTTTGTGGACAGAGCAAAAATGGCCATCTCTAACTTCCACACACAGAGGTAGTCCACAATTAACATTTTCCCTTTTGATCACTTTTCACAAAAGCTGTGATCCATCCCTGCCCAAAGTGATTATATTCTACCTACCACAGGAAATTCAGAAGCAAAACTCATGTTACTAATGAGGTACTTTGATGTCATAAAAGAAGTTATCGAGTTTAGAGGATGCAGATCTGGCTTCAAATCTCAGTGCCTTCTCATTTAATATGTGACCTTGGGGAGGTCACTTTAACCCTCAACTGCCAAATGGAGATAAGAATGTCCACTTAGCAGAACTATTGTAGGCTGTATGTAGAGTGCCTGGTAGCTCTCGTTATGTGTTTAAACCACTCCTTTAGCAGAATTCTGAAAAAGTAAATCAAAACAAAAGAAATTTCTAGATTACTTTGCACTTTTGCTAGTTTCTTTTGTACCTACCAAAAACTACCAAATCAGAACTTGGGGGGAAAATAAGGAAAATGATGTGAAATTCTAAGCTATGTACAAAGTCAAGATATTCCAGACATTTCCTGAAGTAGACATGATTCACCTGCATTCCACAGTGTATTATTTGCTTTGGAGAGTAACTGAGCTAAGGTTAACTTGGGGTTTTGGTTTATCTTCATGTTGCAACATTATGGATTTGCATACATATAAGCTTGGTGTTCTGTGATTTTGTTTTTATTTAAGATTTACGTCTACTACGCAGCTTTGCATTTCCACCCAGGCCTAGGGCAACAGTACAGATGGAGACCTGGAGCCTTCCCTCCTTCTCTTCCAATCCCAGTGTGCTGTCCCACAGTAGCAGGCTTTGCAAACATGAAAAAGCACACAGCCCATGTTTCCAAGTTCTATCCGCAGGTCCATGTCCCAAATAGTCACCCCTTGGTCATCATCCAGCATAGGCATGTGCCATTGACTGCATGATCCTGTAATGGCAATGCCACTGAAGAGCCCACACAGGACTGAAAGCAGATGTAGGGCCATTTGGGCAGGGAATTCTAGGGTCTCGGGCACCCAGAGTATGGTCTAGAAGAGCACTTGACAAACTTGAATGTACATTTGAACCATCTGGGGACCTTGTTAAAATACTTATTCATTTGTTCTGGAGAGGGGCTTGAGAGTCTGCATTCTAATAAGCTCCCAGGTGATCCTGATGCTACTGGTCCTAATAACAATTAATTGTGTGAGGAGGGATGGTGTAGGCTCTGGGTGGGCATATCTCCTTGGCCTTGTGAGCCCCTTGCCCTGTGGTGATGAGCCAGCTAGACAAGGATCACAGAAGAGTTGTCAAAAAGATGGGCCCAGGACATGGGTCTTGGTTGACCAGTCAGAGGCAGAATGGTTTCTACCTGATTGGAAGATAGGAATCTAAGCAGAAGAGGATTCTATCAATGAACTATGGTTGAAGGCAAAATCCAAAGGCTGCACTTCAGACAGTTATTCTATCACACACAAGAATTAATAAATTCTTAATGACATTTATTTTTCTTTAAGACAATACGTTAGTGTTAGGATTGCTGGAAGATTATTTAAAAGTTTATAATAATGGAATTTTTTTTATTACAGGATTACTAGCACAGCATGGCCTCAAGAAAGAAATAACACATCAACAAATTTCTGTATAGACCAAAACACTTGAACAACATGAAATACAATTTTTCGATAATATGATCTCAGGGTTTTAAGGACGCTTAAATACCTCTGGTTCAACCACTACCTTCCCAGACCTTCCCACCCAAGTATTTGAAATCCCTTTGACATTTTCCTGATTACGGTTCTGCAAATTCCACTGAAACATATGCTGTGAAGGAGAACTCTCTTCCTTTTGTCATAGATCTTTGCATTGCAGGAGACTTTAAGACATTCTTTCATCATTCAATTTTCCTAGGGCATATAGGACAAGTTTACTTCCTTATTCACATGAAAATATCGGCAAACACATGCAATGCCCTACTGCTAAATACACACACACACACAAACATATATACACACATATATAAATATATATTTATGCACACACACAATCACAGACACATACAAATTCTCTTTAAATTACAAAACAACAGCAACAGTAACCATTCCTCATTTGACAAGGTCAAAGGATGCTCACCAGCCATGTTACCCTCCTCTGAACATGTCCCACTTTTCAGAAGTCCTTATTAAATAAGTGGCCAAGAAAGGAAAACAAGAGTGGTTCAATCACTGTGGACTATACCTCGATCATCCCCTCCTTCCTTCTAGAGATTGTAAATTTTTAATATTGCACGTGACCTTACTGTGTTGGTGACTTACCACACTGCTGATTCACAAGGAGTTTACTGTCAAATGCAGTTTCTAGGTCTTTGTGACACACGCTGCTTCTAAACTGTGTTGTGAAGAGAAGATTTTTCTAAATTGTCTTTTGGAGAAAGCAGGCATAGAAAATATAACTCATAGTTAAATTCCACCTTTGGCACCTGACACTTCATAAAGGAGCTTTTGATCATAAACCATAAGGCAAAATAAACAAACCCTCCTGATGACTTATTTAGGCTAAATGCTCAAGGCAAAAGCTAAAGGAATTGAGTGTGTTATATCCTTGTAAGACAGGCATTGATTTATAAGCCTATCATAAATTTTACCTCTATTTTAGAAATAATTCACTAATTAGGGGAGTTAGGGTCAAACAGGCAAAAATCTCTCTTACGCTGATTGAAACTGAAGAAATGGCCTAACTATTAAAAACTACAGACATCCACTCAACTATATTCTACTCAAGTGTTTGGCAAAATTAATTCTATTTGTGCTGTAAGCATTATCCAAAAGGCTGAAAGACCAAAAACACAAAATTTGAGCATGATCTTTAATTAATCCTGCATTGTGCCTAGTATAACAGGGTGTACCCTTGGGAATTTCTGATCATCAAAATTAAAATTTCCACAAACAGTCCCCTAAAGATGCTTCCCATATATCTGAAGCCTTCTTCTCCCATGTCCTCGCATATTTCTACAGAGAGCAGAGAAGAAACAAGCCTCAGAATATCAAAGCAACTTCTCCATAATAATTTAAGGGTCAAAGACACCAAGGCCTTTTGTGCAGTCTGAATACTGTCCAACAGACTTTATGTTAAATAAGTTTTGAATACTAAACAAAAATGAATTCCCATTTAAAGCCACAGAGATAATGAAGTTTGAGAGATGTAAAGTACTGACCTGCATTTCAGCAAAAATATTATTCATTCTACAAGTGTGTGCTGAGTGGAACTATGTTCAAAACACTGCTCCAGGCAGTGTTCATCAGAGATGAACAAGGAAATTCCCCTGCATTCAGGGTGCTCACAGTCTAATAGGAAAGACACAAGTGCTCTAAGAAAAATAGGAGAAAATCTTGAGAAGAGAAGCTATTGTTCTTGAAACAGATTCCATGTATGACTTGGTAATTTAACTGGAACATGGAAGTTAAAATAAAAAGTGAGCATTCAAAGATGAGGGGAAAGGTTATTCTAAATAGAGGGAAATAATATAAAGTCATGGATACGGGTAAGTGTTAGAGTTTTTTTACCTCCCACCCCAGGAGGGTGAAGGGTGAATACTGAGTATTGTCCTTGAGCTTAAAGTCTTGAATAAGGGAGAAATTGTGTGTGTGTGTGAGAGAGAGAGAGAGAGGGAAAGAGAGAGAAAGAGAGAGAGTTTTGAGGGATTGGGAATGGCAACAAGGAGAGTTTATGTTCTGCACAGAAACATATGATTTGTACATAGTCATGGCCTGGTAAGATAAGAAACACAGTTGCTAGGCATTAATCATGTACTAGTAACAATAATTCAGCTACTTTACATTCATTGTCTACATGTTTTATAGCAATCTTATAAGACAGATATTATTTTTTATATTTATGAGGAAATTAAAGCTCAGACTATTCAAAGAGCCTACTTCAAAGGCCTCATGTATTATCTTTGGTCTATTTTACATCAAGACCTATGTGTTTCTCCCTATGCTATACAGCCCACTCACCATCACTCTAAAAGGGCTAGAGAGAAGCTGGTAGAACCTCGGTCCCCAGCTAAACTTTCCACAAAGATCTCACAGGATGCAGAGTCTTTCAATAATGATAATCTATCATTCCGGTTCAACCTTCACTCATTCTCTTCACCCAAGAATCAAAACAGGTCCCAAGCAATTATTTTACTATCTTCTATGTCTTATATCCAATAATAAGCCATCAATATAGGTATTACATAATTTGGAATTAGTTCAAAGGAATAGCTTATTTTTTTTCTTTCTCCCCTCTATAGAATCTCACAACTCACTGTAGGGGTATTACAGTATGGAAATACTTGACCTCAAATCTTCTTCATTTTTATCTTTCTCTAGAAACTTAAACTTCACTTTCCTTCAAAATCTTCAGTCAGTTATCCGTGAACATAACCATCACGTGGGAAAGGTAAACTGATAGGTAGGCATTCCTGTTTTCTATATCCCACTCCCCATTATTTTTAAAACCTCATTTAGCATTCCCAGAATGAATTGTAAAAAAATGTGCAGATAATGTTAAATATCTCATTGTGGCTTAAAGCTTGTATACAAGGGGAAGAAGTCAATCAAAACATTGGGTGAACAGATTGGAGTCAGATAATAGAAGGCATTGAAAACCAGCCTGAGTTTAGACATTCATTATCCTGTAAACAATTGGAAGCTGAGGAAAACTTTTAAAAAGGGGAGAGATAGGTACGTGAACATGGCTTTGATTTATGAAGACTAAGTGGTCAGAATTGTGGAGGTAGGATGGACACAGGAGGGTATAGAGTAAAGGAGACACGTTAGGAGCCTCTGCAGGGAGAAATCACGAGTCCCTGGATCAGGGAATCAACAAGGAGAATAAAAAGGGGAAGGAGGGAAACTTTGGAGTCAAAGATTGTAGGAGCATAATGTCAAATTGGAAATGTCCTTGAAAAATTGACTAATGCAACCTTCTCCCAACTATTCTATTATCCCAAGGTTTTCATCCTAGGTGACTGAGAAGACAGTGGTACCCTTAACTAGAGTAGACAGTGCAGGTTTCAGAGGGAAGATTCATTTATTCCAAGGCCTGCTGAGTTTGAGGAGCCTGTCGGTGAGCAAAAAATCCTTGACACTTCTTTGCTCCCTTCTCAGCCACACCCTTCCCCACCTTCCCTCTGCCAAACCCTCTCCAGGGATGAACAAGTTCTTTAATTATCTAAGGCCCAGATCAGGAGGCCTTCAGTTTTAAATGCAAGAGAAAAAAAAAAGTGGCTAGCCCCCTCCAGGCGCATTGCCACCAGTGCAGCTCAGTTTGTGAAGGTGGAGGTGGGAGGGAGGGCCTCTCATCCAAACAAAGCCCGCCTCCAAGTCTGTTGCAATTAGGAGCCAAACTAAGGGCACTGCCAGAGAAGCCCCCACAGCACCTCATTTATAACCTGGGGAACAACAAACCAGATATGGGTGGTACAGAATCTCTCCCTGCAATCTGGCTTCAAGTCGCCAACTTTAAAGAAAAGCAATTCCAAATGAATGACATAAACCAATTAGAGAACTGCCCAAGCTGAGCCCGACCTCTGAAACAGAGGCTGCAGGTTCTTATTAGGCAGAGCCATCTGAACAAAGGCCAAAACAAGCAAACATGGGGCCCCAGGATGCCTGAATTCTGGCTTGTCCCGGAAGGCAGCCAAATACTCCATGTGGCAGAAGCTACTCTCATTGTTCCCCTCCCTTCCAAGGATACCTTTTCAAATGATGCTTCACAGCCTTCTTTCTACTATAATCCCACCAGATTGAGGTTTGCATCACTGATCATTGCCATGTAGCATTGTAATTTCAAAACCGTAAAAGAGCCGATCACCAAAGGACATGAGGGAAAGAACTGAGAATTGAGATAACTTGTCACTTTAAAGTTTTCACTTGGTTGTTTTTGCCAAATGTGTATGTTTTATACCATATAGAATTCATAACCACCACCAAAAATTTTTGAGCCTGAAAGCATTATACATATTGAGAAGTAGTGAAGAGAAAGTAACAGTGGAGGTAGATGTATTAATTGTGTACCTACCATATCCCAGGATATTTGCATTATGTCATTTCATTGAATCCAGCCACAACTCTATGAATTGCCCAGGTAGTAAGTGAAAGAGCTTACACTAGCTCCAAGTGTGCTACTGTTGCTAACCTAATATGATTTTTATTTTTACATAAAATATACTGAAGAGAAAGAGGTAGAAAGTGCAGAGAAGCAGAAAAGCCAAAAATAAGGAAAATTACATCTAATCCTACCACCCAGAGATAATCACTGTTAATATTCTGGTATAAATCCTGCAATTGTAGAAGTTTTAACTCCCTTTTTGGAACTCTTACACTTATTCTATAGAAAACTTTTGAAAAAATTACATCTTCTTATATTTGGATTCATCAAGAAAGAAATAAGAAAATGTCCTTACATTTTTAAAAGTGAATTTGACAAGTCCTACTACATGCTTGAATGCCATTTGGTGTCTAGAGAATTAGAAGGCATCTGTGTTTGCTTAGTATCTATCCTCCAGGAGCCCACCTTAAATGGCAGCCATGGATAAGTGGAGGCACAGCCTGAGCTCTGGGAGGTCTCTGAAGAAGCAGCCAGGGGTTCCACTGTATTCAGCATAAATCTGCTGTGTAGCCACGATCCAAAGAGAATGCCCCAGTTTCAGTTTGTCCACCTCCCAGTTAGTGTTTATCATTCTTTCCCTGCTTAATAATCAGTGTTTTTTTCAGGAGCTAATGAGATAAATATTTTTGAAAGCCCTTTGAAATACACAGAGCACTATGCAAACAAAGGGATAGTTGTCAAAATCTCTAATAATTAACCACTTGACTTCTGAGATAAAGACTTTGCCAAAGGGGTAGAAAAGTCATGTGTCTCTTTACTACCCTAAACCATAAATTAGTGGCAAAACCATAATCAAAGTGCTACATTATTAATATCATACCCTCTCATGAGTTTATAATTTAAGTAGTAATAATGATGATGGTGATAATGATAGCTGATGCTCATTTCTTGGGCACCTTATTTTCAAACACTTTGTAAATGATTTGCATTTAATCCTCAGATAACCCTGTGAGGAGATATTGTTATAACCTCTCTTTCACAGATAAGGAAACTCCATTACAAATGACAAAGTGCTTTTACATATACATATGCACATCATTTCATCCTCCTGTCCCCATTGTTAATTCTATTTTGCTGGATGATAGCACTATGGCCTAGAAAGACAATTTGCCTAAGGTTACACAATTTGTAGAAGTTAGATCTGGGTCTAGAACTGTTTCTACTTGGGATTTTTTTTTCAACTAAACTACAATGTGTTAGTATTCAGTCACAATCTTACAAAACTTCCGCACTCACTTAACCCCTCAAATACCCTAAGGTTGGCATCTGTACTCATTATTTTGAGAGACGGGCTTGGCTGACAGTCCCAGTCTGTAAAATTTAAAAGGCATCTTCAAAATGCCCTCATCCCAAACCTCCTCTATACCCACAACAGTCCACAGACAAACACAGCCGAGCTTCTCTGCCCTGAGACTATTCAGTGATTCCTTCTTCTTCACAAATTCTTTTTTCCAAAGAGAACAAATAGCTCTTAATAAACGTCCTCCTATCCCCACTGAGTTGCTGGTTTACTTGATGGCAAATAATTTATGTATTTATTCTATTTAACCTCAACAAGACTTAAGACAAAACTGTATATGTTAAAGATGCTCAGTGAAAAGAAACTTTTAAATCATCTCCCACACTACCCTTTACTTCATCCCACTCTTATCATTTCTCGCCAAGATCTGGGCTTTAAAACATGGATGAATTTAGACAAGCAGTGTGTATGATTGTTGGGGCACAGTGGTGGAGGGCTTTAAGATCTTTCAAGAGGAAGGAAATTTGAAGGTCCGTGCAGTGGCCAAGGAAGAATGGGACATGTATGGGAAAGATTGACATGTCTGATTTGATGGGATTATGGATTACATAAAGGGGATTTAGGGATTGTCAGACTCGAAAAGTAGGTTGGGACTATACTATAAGGGGTCTTGTAAATCAAACTAAAGTTATATGCTGCTGCTTTTCACACTTAGCCAGTAGAATACTCCCAAAGCCACAGGGCCAAGGCCACATACTATAAAGACAAAATTTATTTGCAACCTCTTGTTTTATCTTTAAACTCATGCAACTGGGTTACCTACTGAATTTCATTTACCTGAGTTGACTGTAACATAAACATAATATTCTAAAATCTAAACCATTTAACATCGATCAAAATTTAGGCTTCAAGTATATATGGCATATTATCCTATGGCTTCTCATAGCGCCTGGCACAAAACTCTTAACATGAGATTTTCTGTAATCCAGTCTGTGAAGGTAGGTAGATAATGGAGAATCTCCAGTGAAATTTTGAGCAGGGAGATGAGTTGAGCAGTGTGGTATTTTAAGAAGATTATCTGAAAGTATAAAATTGAATGAATTTGGGAACTGGTGGAGACTGGAGGCAGGAAGATATAGCAGTTGATATTTATTTCATCCTGTATTCGACACTTACATAAAAAGCTTAATTAATCCTCACAATCCTGTGAAGTACAAACTATCATCACCCCCATTTTACAATTGAAGAAACCAAAGAAAAGAGATGTTTCAAAGATGACACAGCCAGTAAGTAGCTTGGCCTGACTTGAACCAACCCAGCCAGTCTCCAGAGTCCAGTCTCTTAAGCAGTAGGAATGGAAAGTGTTAGATTTGAGAAATCTGGCAAAGATAGACTTGACAGAATTTGACAACCTGATTAGATTATGGGGAAAAGAAGAAGGAGTCAAGATGACTGAGTTTTCAAGCCTGGGTAACTGGAAAGATAATGAGGCCATCCTCATAAATAAAGGCCTGCAGAAGAGGAGCAGGTTTGTTGGGGAAGCATGAGATACAGGAAAGATGATGTGTGGAGTTGAGACGCCTGTGGGGCATACAGGTGGAGAAAGCCAAGGGGAAGGAATGCAGGTACAGTGTATTTCCCATCACTGAGCTCCCAGACTTGCTAAAGTTCCCATCAGCTATTTTCAGCCTAGGTTTTTAGATTTTAGACTTACCCTGCAAGAACCAGCACATTGTTGAAGGACACACGATAAAAATTTCCCTAAATTTTGGGAGTTGGGAAAAAGAAAATGCTCACATACAGATATAGGCACCCACAAACCCAGCCGCTTCATAATAAGCTGTAATCTTTCGCAAAACCATCTAAAGCTGCTTATTTTCCAAACTTACACTATTAGGCACACAAATCAGTGGCTTGAGGAAAGAGGCCATAACAGCTGGATAATTCCTTTCTTCCCTCCTGCAAGCTGCCCTTGTACGGGTTAACTTGCTCCTGCAAGATAACGAAGTCTATTTAGGGGTTTTGAAACTGCAGGTTGGCTCTCATTGACGTCCTCTGCCCATGGTAAGACCTAAGAGGACCCCCAACCCAGCTGAGGTGGAGAAAAGAAAGACAGAAGGGAACATTGAAAAGGAGAGCTGAAGGTTGGCTGGAAGAAAGAAGATAAAGTACAAAACCCACAAAGTCCTTAACAAAGCTGATTCTGTGTTTCACTTACCAGGGATTTATAATCATGAGATGAATGGGTTTTCCCCTTCTAAAAATATAAACAAAGCTCTCCCAAATTATAGGGTGAATAGTAAATAACTAATTTTTGTGTTCCTGTATGCTATACTATTCCATCCTTTCCCCCTGCAATACGTGTTGACCTTGACTTTTGCTCTTACTTCCCACTGCAAACTCACTACAGATTCCAGAAAGAATGAAACAGAATATATAGCCTTTGCTGTTTATCGCAAATAATTGCTACTGCTTCTTACATGCAATATGCTACTCATCATTTTTTAAAAAGTGAAACAGCTACATTATTGGTCTAAATCTAAACATTTTGAAAACTAGTGTTATTATTTAGCTGAATTTTAGAGGTGTACAGGCAAACAAACACATACACTCAAACACACATACCACTCTCTCTCTGTCTCATTGTTTCTGGTATAAGCTCTCAGTTAAAAAGAAAAATGCTAATTTCTATCACTAGAGTTGGGAGAAAAATGTTGCTTCTTCTCTTAACCTTTTTTCCCACACTTCCAACTAAACAAGTAATTTTTTTAATTTAAAAATCATAATTTACATTAGGGGAAAATAGACAAAGATAAATACATTTATGTTCTGTTTCAATAATTAACTTTTCATAAAAAATACTGACTTTGAAAGCAGTCTTTACAAAAGCCCAGTGACTCTTATGGCAATATTAACTGGCATCTTAAATCAAAATAGCATTTGTATCACCAGATATTGTTATACCAATAACATTTAGGATAGTAAAGTAACATTAGCAGCTCTGAATATCTCCATTCTGAAATCAATAGCACCTAGAGCAAATTGCTCAGGTACTGGTAATGTTTTCGTGGAAAAACTGTATTGCCCATTAAACTGTCTGGGGGCACCTAAGTATTTCTTGTTTCTTTTCTCATCTCATCTGCTGTATTCCTCTTTCCCTATCAGATGTGCTCCCTCATATCCAAAGTCTACCATCACAGCAGCATTTGTAGATAACCTCTTAAAACATGCATTTTAGTAATGTTCAGCAAAGTCTATAATTCCATCCTTTTTAAAGAATTGTAAGTGTTTGGTGGCATTTATTGAGAAATTATACACATTTTTATTTGAATTCCAGGAAAGTATGGAAAAAATTAAATATTACCAATGAATTAGTAAATTAGTGACCCTCTGGCCCACATACACATATTTTTATTATGGATTCATTGAGCCCTGACTATGAAGTGGGCCATGTGTTAGGAGTGTATAGAAGAAAGTTAAGACCCAGCACCAGCCAGCCAAGCATTTTCAATGGCGTTGTGGAATAGTTAGGATATAACATCATACAAGAAAGGGAAGTCAGAGAAAATGGTAGTTGATAATGGACTAAAGCTGAAAATCTTACTTTGTAGGAAGTAAGATTTTCAAACCAAGTAAAATCCATAACCAAATTTGTATATAGATATATATTATATGCACAGAAGGGGCATTAGATGTGTTCCTTCTCTCAAATGCCCTGTATTACAATTAGAAACAGAAAACAATTGCACACACTTAAATGGTTAAGCTCTGTATTCAGATTTCCAACTTCTTTATCACAAAATTCAGGTTTGGAACCTGGCTCAGAGGTATAAGCTCTGAGTAATAATCTTCTCATGCCTTACTGTTCCGGTTTTTAAAATGAAGAAAATAATTTGCATCTCTCAGGGCTAACATGAGGATTAAATGAAACAATGGCAGTCCCTTGCCACATTCAGTTTTAACAAATGTTTATGGAGTGAGTGACTCACTAGTCACTGCTGACCATTCCCCATAATGAAAATATCTTCTCCCTAAGCTCCCATGATTCTATCCAATATTATTTCTAAGGTAACTGTTAGAAATTTCAACTTTATAATAAGTCAACCTTAACTACTTACAATAAGTCAATCCTAACTAGAGAGTATTCAGTTACTCTCTATTGAAACATTTTCATTTTAAAAAGCAAGAACTCTAATTTCATAGTATCAAAAATTTCCAAAAAATCATGCTACAAGAGAAACTTATTTTGTTCATTAATTTCTCTTAATGATATAAAAGAAATAATGAGTTGAGTTTTTGAAAGGAAAACCAGAATAAACCTGGAGTTTCATAGGAGGTATTTCTAGTCCTGAACTCTAGCAGAAGCTGAATGTCATTTTAATAGATCTGAAAATTACCAGTCAACAAGATTTGGGATGTCTCATTACTTTAAAAAACTGGCACAGACATGAGGCATAAATAATTGAGTTTTTATACAAAATTTCAAATTAATAGTCAAGGTACTCCAAAGCCTTTGAAAATTAATATACAAACTTTCTGCTAACTTAAATTATGAGTGAGGTAACTCAGACCCAATACATTAATGCACCTTAGGAGTGGGTTGATTTGAGGTTTCCTTTTTAGCTATGCATGGTTTACTCAGTAAGAATAATAATGGAGAACCACAAAATTCCACATATATAGCATCACTCCCTCTAAACCAGCCCCAGCATGCCAGGTTGCAGAGCCCTTAAACCCACACACCAAGAGTTTAACTTGCACTCGGCTGAGGAACTTGGACAGGACTTTCACTATTCAGACACAGAGAATATTAATTATCACCAAATCTGCCATTATCCCCCATCCTCCCTCCACATCCTCATCTCACCTATCTGATCCTTTCTCCCTCCAGCCAAATGAAAAGCAGTGATTTGCTGAGTAGATTGCAGTTCTCCCCAGAAAGAAGAGGAGCCAGCTGTGTGTGCCTATTTGGAGTAGTGAAAACAGTGAGATGGGAAAGGTATTCCTTGTACTGCCCCAAGGCAATTTCATAGAAAATCAAGAAAATATTTTTCATTAAAGCAGCTCCAAAAAGAAAACAGAGAGGGAGGGAGAAGAGTGAGGAGGACATGAGTGAGAACAAGAGAGAGAAAGAAAGAAATGAGAGTGAGAACAAAAGAGAAAGAACAAGAGAGAGAGAGAAAGAAAAGGATAGACAGTTGTTAGTGACATAAGTCCTCCTCAAAACGAGACGAAAGATCATGTGCTTAATGGCCTCTCACCCACTTGGTCTTTTGAATGACATGTCCAGGCAGATACAGGTGTTAGAAGAGTATGTAGAAGCAGCAACCAGAGTTGGCCTGGCATGCTGAAACAACAGACAAATGCCTACAAGATATGACTTCAGGTGTGCTTGGATGACCCACTGCCCAAAATAACACCATTCCATCCACTCGCTGTTGCCTAAAATTCCACTGTTTGTACTTCATTTATTTTGAAAAGGGCTGTGATGCCTACTGACATTGCCAGGGGTTAGAGAACTCTATCAGCCCCTTTGCAACCATTTAAAATCTTCTCATGGGTATCTTTCAAGATCTTTCCTGGTTGCTGGTTTGGACCCTGGATTAAGAGGAGAAAACAGGAAGCCAATAGGTGCCTGAGCTGGAGAAAGAGTCAGACTAGAAGGCCAAAGTCATTGAGGACAAATTTTACCTACGAAACTAGCACTCAATCCTTGTGAAACCCAGGCTTAAGATGGATATTTGGTTTGTATTTAGTGATGAGGGAACATGAAAAGAAAATGCCAAGAACATTTGATTTTATACTTATAAAATTGTATGTGTCATATAATTAGGATAGCAAAGATGTCCCAGTATTACACACACAGAGTAAGACAGGTCTAGGGTTGGTCAGTTCAGCAGCTTATTGACATTTTAAAAATTACAGGATCTTTCCATCTTTCTGCTCTATTGTCTTCAACATATCACCTTAGTTCCAACCATGGTAGCAAGATGTCTAAAGCTGTCCCTGGTTTCACACACAGTCCCAACAATATTCAAAGAAGAGTTGAATTCTTCCTACTTTTTTTTTAATCAGTGGAGAAAACTTTTCCCCGAAGTTCCCTGGCACTTTCATTTACATGAGAAGCAACAGTGCTCAGAGATTAGGAGTATAGTCTTTGTGGCCAGGCTCGTGGGTTTAAACCCAGTTCTGCCACTTATTAGCTGTGTAATCTTGGACAGTTACTTAACTTCTCTGTTCATCAATTTCCTCATTTGTAAAATAGAGTAAATAATAGTATCTACCTCATAATATGTTAAATGAATTAAAGAATCTAAAGACTTTATAACAGCCTCTGGCCCATAGTAAGCCCTATATGCAGTTTAGTTAATTGGCCTGAATTGGGTCATACACTCATGCCTAAAGCATTAATTGACAAGAGGGAGAGCATAGACCAATCATCATTCATCTCCTGGGGCTGAAGACCCACTTTCCCTGAATCACACAGCTTCTTAAAGGAGGGTAGACACATAAATAAAATTGGTTCTGGCAAGAAAGGATGAAGGGGTTACATGGTTGTTGGACAGGGAATCAATATTTTCTTCTACATGCGTTATATCCATTAATCCTTTTTACAATCCTAAGATGCAATATTTTCATCCCCATTTTACAGAGAGGATCTAAGACTCAGAGAGGTTAATTAACTTGCCTAAGGTAATACAAATAGGAATAATAGGGTTGTTTCTTTAAGTCAGGCCATCTGTCTGTAATCCCTATGTTTCCTCCCTTATTATGATCAGCCTCATTTTAGTGGAAGACCTAAGGCTTCTCCTAGGTCTGTATTTGTGTAGCTCTCCTTTGTCCCTATGGAGGTACATGCAAAAAGGCTTTTGATAATCTCTATACAACTGGAATGTATAGAAAATGGAAGAGGAAGTGAGCAGGAGGGTCTTAAAAGGAGCTAGAAGTGCTTTAATTCTCATTATTAATACACGTGTTAAGCAAATGGGTTTGAGTCACCTCTCATTCAGGCTACTAATTCTTTTAAAATACATTTTCTTCTATACTCTGCTAGGCAGGAAGAATCCAAAGCTAAGTAAGACTCAGTCCATCATCTGAAATGCCTTCTTGTCTAGCTCGGTGATAGTCCTGTAAACAGTTGGTACTGATATAGGATATATGTTGACAGCAAAATCCCTGAATAGCCAAAGAGGAGGTGCAATAATATCACTACCCTCCTCCCCATCCTCCTCAGTAGGAACCCCATCCAGCCACAGAGAAGTAGCTACAGATTCAGCTCAGAGATCTTCCAGATAAAGCTGTGTGATTCCCAGCATATTCTAACACCTGACTTAAAGACCTCCTCTCCCAAATCCTTTGCTAACTGAAAGAATGGATCCAGTTTTTCCTTTCATTTTTGTCTCCCAGTCTGTAACTTTCCAACAGCACCTGAGTAGAGAGTGAATCACCTATCTGTGCTGTTTCATCTGAAGTAACAATCTACAGCTTGATAATGAGACTTCTAGATGCAACCTGGCATAGTATTGGGGAGATTTTGCCTCTGCCTAGTGACTCAGTTTATGCCATTTCTCCATCAAATCTGACTTCCCTTATATTTTTTCTTAATTCACTGAGGTTTTTCATACTACTTTTTATTGAAGGATTAATATTTGTCAGGCATTGTACTGAATACTTTATAGACATCATATAATTCAATCTTTGTGACAACCCCTGAGAAAGGTAAAAGTATCTCCATTTTATAGATGAGGAAAACAAGGCTCAGAGAGGTAGATAACTTATACAGGTTAGTAAGCATGCCCCCAGATAGGAAGTGGCACATTTACAGTTCAAATGTAGGTCCATCTGACCCCAAAGGCAATGCTTTTTGCCACTCGGCTATACCTGTCTCTTTCTGCACTTTAATTCTGTTCCAGAATGAATTAGTGAACCTTCCCCAATTTTCTGAAATCTGCAGATTGACCAGATGTGCCTCTCTGCCTTCAACTGAATCATGTATAGAATACTGAACAGGTCAAAACAAGGTCTTGAGATAAACTGCCAGACTGTTTTCCACTATGCTAACCAGTCCACCCTCTGGGGTAGAGGTTGGCAAACTATGGCCCACCAGCAAAATCTGTCTGTCTGACAGTGAATGACTGTCACATAACTAAAGGTCTATTGGAACCCATCCAGGTCGATTTGTTTATGTGTTGTCTATAGATGCTTTCACTCAACAACAACAGAGTCAAGTAGTTGCAATAGAGACAACATAGTCTGTAAAATCTGGTCCTTTAGAGAAAAAACTTGCTAATTTCTGGTCTATGACATACCTGACCTTAGATACATCCAGATAGGTTTGATTTGTGGAATTTTGTTATTTTATACAGTGTGTACATTTCCTAAGAACACTAGGCATAGTTGCTTGGAACTGAGAGCAACACACTGGATACGGCTTCAAATCCATCCCCCACATTTTAGGAAGGGGATGATGGAAGAATAAAAAGGAACATGGATTTGGAAGACAGATAGACCTGGGTTTGAATTCCAGAATATGACCATCAAATGAGGATAATTATACCTAGGTTACAGTGCTGTGGACATGAAAGACTAAGAATATAAAGCACTAGCACAATGCTTGCTATACAGAAAGATAGGAGATAGCTTACAAATGGAAAAACTGGGGCTGAGTGAGATCCTGATAACACCAAGAATGAGAACGTAGGTCTCCTGAGTTTCAGGCACCTTTCTCTCTCCATGATGCCACATCTAATCTTATTTAAAGGGCACCTAGACTGTGTGGAGAGGGATAGAAACAAGCTATGTTCATAGCCTCATTTACCATATTACTGAGATGGGACATTACGGAGCCAGTTGAGAAATCTGCTCAGTCTGTAAATCAACCTCCTTCCCAGCACCACCTTTCAGTTCCCCATACTTAGCAAGAAGATTGAAGGCTATGAGAAGTCAGCCTGTTTGTGACACCCGGACCCCTGCTGCTTTCTCCCCATCCAGGAAAGTTTCAACTTTCCAAATGCTCACCTTGGGAATGCTCAGTCTGATGATCCAGGCAATAGGTTGCCCAAGTCCTTCACTACACCTGAGCCTTGGGGTCATGGCACCATTCTAACACCACAAACTCAGAATGCCTTGGAAAGCAAAGTCACCAAGCCCAGATCAAGCAACTAAGGGGACAAGGAAGGGATGTGGAGATAGAGCTGTTTTGTATGAGAGAATGCCTTCTGTGAAGAGTATCAATCAGCATGGAGAAACAATTGTGGAAGGAAATGACACAATGTTCAGAAATCTGAAACATTTTTATGGGTATAAAGAACTAGGTTTCTGTGTGGTTATAGAGGCCAAAGAAGTACTGATGGAGCAGATCTTGAAAAATAAAAGAAATTTCTAAGAGCTCTAGCTTGTAAAAAATGGAATGAGGTAGCAAGCTCCCCATTCCCAAGCAAGTCCAAGCAGATACCAGTTTCCCCTTTTCCAGCAAATATACTAGTGATTCCAACAGCATGTGGGATTGGATCAGTAAAACTTTGAAATACATTCTAACTGATGGATCAACACTGCCCATTCTCTTCAACTTTTTTTTTTTTCAAATTGCCTATACATATTTTTCCAACAATTGATCTCTCCAATACTTGCAGCACTTCAAGTCCATAAACTGTCATTGTGAACCTTCTAGGTTCTGCATACTGGGAAAACATGTGCCCACTGCAAAGTCCTAGTCAGTAACATAGTTTATGTTTTGGGGAGGTTTGAATCACAAATGAAAACAAACAAACATATTAAGAAATGCTTTCTAATAGAAAAGTTCAGCATTGTATTTCCATTCTTAGCCTCATATCACTAGTCATACTTTCTCCACTGTAGTGGTTAAAAACCGTGTACTCCAGTAGAGCATGTTCTTAAAAACCTTTTCCTGTGGGTGTGCCATTGTAAGGAGGACTTTTCGATGAGGCTACTTCAGTTAAGTTGTGACTCACCTCATTCAGGATAAGTCTGAATCCTCTTACTGGAGTCCTTTTTAAATGGAGTGAATAGAGAGGAAAAAGCCACAAAAGCAAGAAGTTGTAATCAACAACCCAGAAGAGAAGGGAGAGACCAGCAGACGCCACCATGTACTTTGCTATGTGACAGAGGAGACCAGAATTGCCAGCAGCCAGTCATCAGGAAGAAAGCATTACTGGGATGATGCCTTGATTTGGACATTTTCACAGCCTCCAAACTGTAAGCTTGTAAGCTAAAAAATTCCCATTGTTAAAAGACAACCCATATCGTGGTATCTGTTTTAAGCAGCCTAGGAAACTAAAACACCCACCAAACAATCAGATTACCCAAATCAATTCTCTCTGTATTTTGAACTTATCATTTTCTGAAACTGGTATGTGGTTTTGAAGTTCCCCTGCTATCTTCGGGTATGAGGTGTCATGTGTGTGTATTCATAGCCTTATAATTATTTTGGGGGCAGAAGTCTCTTACAGAATTACCCCCATCTCAAACTTAATGCCTTAAAAGCCCCAGGTGGGCTGGAAACTGCAGGGGGAGCTACCTTGGCTAGGCAGAAAGTGATATGGCTGCATGTTTCCCATAGACCTCCTGTTCCATGTTATTTCCTTCTATCCTCCAGTTGCCAAACCATCACAGTTCAGCTAATTCCTCCTGGAGCAGCATCTCACCCAATGCTGTAATTATAGTGGAGACAGAAATGGAGTTGGAAGTGAAGTAATGAGGAGGCAAAGAGAGAAGGCCATCATGATTCATCCCTAGAGCATGAAGGGCCATTAAAAATATACATGCAGTCCAGTAATCACTAATTTTACCCACGGGTGAAAAAAAAAAAGGAGGAAGAAATGAAAATTAGATATGTTGAGAAAACCCTGCCTCTCTTGGTTGCTTCCTAAAGAAGCAACTTGCTTAAGGGGGCTCATATATGTTCCAAGCAGAGTGCCAAACCTGTCATCATAAATAATCCCAAGGTATCATTTAGAGCAGCCATAAACCACTCCAGTGAAGAAGCTAGGAATTGTTTATATACTTTATGTTTATGGTTTATATACTTTATAGATAATATACATGATCTATAAGTGATTTCCAAAATGAAATGCCTTAAACATCAATACTCTAAAGTGTGCTTGAGCCAATATTTGGGCACCTGTTCCATGGCCTGAAATTTTCCAGGAGGGAGAGGGGAGACACTATGACATCATAGTTCAGGACATTTTCCCCATGGCCAATTTTATGGGAACGTGCTTAGTCTGCTTTCTAGTTGTTATCCAGCACTGAATTCCTCACATTTCTTCCAAAACCAACTTCTCCTAACTGCTGCATTCCCATTAACAGTGGCACTCCTTTTCTCGTGTTCTTCCATTTCTTCACTGCTCACTCCAATACTCCACTTCCAGCACCATATCAAGACCTCTTGGTGCTTCCTCTTCCCTGGGGATCACCATCTCTTCATCCTCACAGCCATCTCACTAGTTCAGGCTCTCATCATATCTTACCTGTCTTTTGAAGCAGCCTCTTTACTTGTCTTCCTTCCTTCCCCCATCCTCCCTTTCAAATCTATCCTCCCAAGTGCACTTTGAGTGACTCACATAAACTGTTTCAAAAGCTTATTGGAGCAGCATTTTCACCTTCTCTACCTAGGAAGCTCTTATGTAATGTTCAAGGCTCAGTTCCTTTAAAAAACTTTCCATGATCTCGTAGTTATCTGAACAAGATGCCCCTCTGAGTACTCATAACTGTACAGAAACAATTGCATTAACTTCTCTCCTTTACTGAAGACATTGAAAGAAAAGATTTTCTATTTTAAAAATCCTCAACAGTTTACCTAGTACCTGACCTATAGAGGGAATATGAAAAAAAATGTTAGATGGATGGATGTACTTCCTCATTTAAAATTCAACAATGGCTTCACTGCTGCCAAGAAAACACAAACATTTTATACTAGCATATCATCCACTAGGCATACATTATACTCCAGCAAAACCTCACCCACTCACTGTTCTCTGGGATTTTCTGCTCTTATCTGCCCATGTGGCTTATTCTTGCTCCACCTTCCACTTGGAATACCCTTTTCTATTAACCCTCTATTCACAGCCCAACTATGCCAACATCTTATCCATCCTTCGAAGGTCGTAGTACTTCATTTATGATCCCCAGATGCATCTACAGCTGTATGAATTCTCTCTTCAGTGTCTACTTCTTTCCAATGGCATAATCTTACTGCACCTTGAAGCATAGCTCCAGTGTAGTTGCCTTATCCCTGCTATTAAAACATGTGCTCTCTATGGCAGAGACTCTATTGCTTAGCTCTATATCACTCCAACACCTAGTATACTGATGGGCACATTTCCATGTTCAGTGCATACTTGTTCTCCTTGAACAGATTATTTGAACCTGGCTTGAAACACTACTTTATGCATGATGCTCTGTGTCTGAGCCCAGATGTCAAGTAGAAATTGGATTTGGAGGAGTTCAGTCAGAAAGTCACAGGCTTCTGACCACATTCTGGTTTGCTAAAGCTGCTGGAATGCAAAATACCAGAAATGGATTGGCTTTTATAAAGGGGATTTATTAGGTTACAAATTTACAGTTCTAAGGCCATAAAAATGTCCATACTAAGGCATCAACAAGAGGATATCTTCATTGAACAAAGGCCGATGGCTTCCAGAACACCTCTGTCAACTAGGAAAGCACGTGGCTGTCATCTGCTGGTCCTTTGCTCCCAGGTTCTGGTTTCAAAATGGCTTTCTCCAAAATGTCTCTGGGCTTCTATCTTTCTTAGCTTCTCTCTCTCAGCTCCTTTGCATTCTTGCTCATTCTTCTAGGGCATTTCTCTCTAAGCATCTGGGGGTCCTCTCTTAGCTTCTCCACAGCAAACTCTGGGCTTCGTCTCTTAGCTTAGCATCTCCAAACATTCTTTCTGTCTGCATCTTCAAGCATCTGGGGCTGTGTCAGCTCTTAGCTTCTCCCAGGGACAAACTCTGGATTACATATCTCAGCGTGTCTCCAAAATGTCTCTCTCAGCTTCTCTGAGCCCCTTCTCTCTGTAAGCTCTTAAAGGACTCCAGTAAACTAATCAAGACCCATCCTGAATGGGTGGGTTCACACGTCCATGGAGACAATGTAATCAAAAGGTCTAGGTCTCACCCACAGTTGGGTGGATCATATCTCCATAGAAACATTCAATCAAAAGTTCCCACCCCAGAAGATTGGATTCAAAGTTCATGACTTTTCTGGGATCCACAACAGCTTCAAACCAGCACAGGGAGCTACAGGTAATAACTTTTCCATGCACTTCTTGTTAGAGCAGTCAAAAAGCATAAACAGTTTTAGCACCTTCACCTCAACAAATATTTGATAAATATGTGGTTCTGTGCATTACAATTGTCACAGTCAATAATGACTTTACTTTCATACATACATCAAAATACATTCAATTCCCAAGATAGGCTCTCGGGAAAACTTAATGGCTCTTAACTGTTTTAAAAAGAGCATAGATGGTAATTAAACTTAATTTAGGAATTGCAAACTATTAGTAGACTCTCAAATATGATCAAAATCAGTCAACTTTCTCCAAATGTTTTTCCATTGATGAGAAATATCTATTGCCAAGTTGAAGGACAAGCCTCACTTCATTTAGTTAAGGAAAGAGACAGAAGGTGGCAAATCCTAGGAATTGTTTTGCAAATATTTGAATCAATGGTGAAAGTTTACTGAAACATCTCAGAAAATCTGTACCCTGATACCACAGTCTTAAAGAAACCTCAGTGTTACTATCTGTGTCCCATGCCTTAATTACTACCCTCCCCATTACATACACAAGAGTCATTCAAAACCCCAAAATCAGAGAGGTCATTGTCCCTTTTAGTCTGTGTTCTGATTTAAGTTCTGCAAAATATTAAAAAAAAAAAAAAATCTTCCAGGAAAAATTGGCATTGCCCTTCAAAATTATCCAGACAGGCTGAAGAAATGGCAATTACATTTTTTTCCAATCCTAGGAAAATATTATTTTATGTAATGGACTTGGAGACTGAATTTCATATCCCCTAGTTAAGGGATTTCCCTCCAGTGTTTGTGAGATATCCCACTCATGTAATATTTGCATTTCACTTAGCACCAAAAATATTATCAGAACTTGTCAAAAGCAGGTTGAATAATGCCTATCTTGTTTCTAACAGACACTTCAGACTCCAGAATCAGGGTCATTAGACCTTTCTTTAAAAATCTCTCCAAGGATTGGTGAAAAAAATTGGAGTGCAAGAGTTTGTTTTTTTTTTTTTTTTTAATCATCATTTTATTGAGATATATTCACATACCACACAGTCATACAAAACAAATTGTACTTTCGATTGTTTACAGTACCATTACATAGTTGTACATTCATCACCTAAATCAATCCCTGACACCTTCATTAGCACACACACAAAAATAACAAGAATAATAATTAGAGTGAAAAAGAGCAATTGAAGTAAAAAAGAACACTGGGTACCTTTGTCTGTTTGTTTCCTTCCCCTACTTTTCTACACATCCATCCATAAACCAGACAAAGTGGAGTAAGAGTTTTAAAAATGAAAGATTTTAGGTATCAAGGCGTCTGGTGCAAAAAATAACCAGCCATCAGGCCATTTTCAACATACATTTTGTCACTGGCTTCTAGACAAACACAATATTATTTCCACATAGGAGTGGGCAGACTCTGCCTTAGTCATGTTTTTCTTTTTTTGCTGGTCAATGGAAAGTTCCCAGGGGCAACTTCCAATGTGCCTGGGCAAGTTCAAAATTTCTGTGGGTTTCTCTAAGTGTGCTTTTCATTTAATGATTGCTGTAACATTTCAAGCACAAACTACGAGGCACCCCAAAATAGGTCCATATCATGAAAGAGGGTGCTCAGTAGGACTTTATAATGCCTCAAGGCAAGAGAAATAAAGTTGATGAGTGAGGAGTCAAAATAAGTGAGGAGCGAAATAGTGGGTCTGATCCATCAGATTAGTACATCATTTACTTTTAAAAAATGCCAAGTAGTTAATAACACAAAAAGATGCTATTTTAATCCTCTGCTATGGAAAATAGATTGACCTGTTCATTGTCTCATGGGGACAATGGCAGCAAAAAACTAGGGTTAGAACTCGAGTCTCCTGAGTCTTTTTATGACTTCCAGAAATACACTTCCTGTCACCTCCTACAACTACAGTTAACTCGGAGAGGATAGTGAGGAAGGAGGACATGAAAACTTCTGATTTTCAAACTCTTTGGAATATCTTCCCTGACCCCCTAATCTGTGTAAGTTTTGCTCCTCCTGTCCCCAAAGTACCCTGTGTTTACATGTAGCAGTACTTGCTATATCATACTGTAATTGTCATTTTAATTTTCTATCTTTCCAACCACACTGTTAGTCCTTGAAAAGAGAGGTGCCATATTTTGCATCTCCAGAGTTTAGCCCAGTGTTTGACATATAACAGGACTTAAAGAGTTGCTGAATTAATGACTTAACTCTCAATTCTGTGTTGCTCCAGAGAAAAATACTAGGACCAACTAACAGAGTAGGTGGCAGCTTCAAGAGGAGTTGATTTTAGCTTAATACAAGAAAGACAATTCTAACCAGAGCCACCCAGATTAGCACAGGCAAGGCAGGAAGTAGTGAATTCTCCTGCACCAGAAACCTTCAATCAGAGGCTGGAAAAACACCTGTCAGGGTCACTGGACAGAAGATGCCTGCTTTGGGTGCTCTACAAATTAGTGATTTTATGGCTATTCCATCCCAGACATCAGGCCTGGAGAACATCAATCTAAGAGAAGGGTCTCTAGCACCACCTTCCTGTAACCTGGAGTACTTTAAAAAGGTTTGACCTTGAACACGTTGCTGCTTAGGGGACTCAGTGATTCTATTTTGCACTGAGCCTCTGCAGTAAACGAACACACCCAAATTAGCAGGGGAAATCTAGGGCTAGTCAGTTCAATCTTTCACTACTGAGCTGGGCAGGATTAGAAGAATGATACTTAAACATTATACTAACATAATAAACAGGGGTGTTTGGCTTTGGGTATCTATGCTACTAGAATAAAATATAGACAAATAAAACCTGAAAACTGATTAGAGCCTTATAGTTCACGTGAACTAAAATGCTCATATTGAGGTCTCAAAAGGAGACTTACCTCTAATCGCAATGCTAGTGACTGGTAGAGTTGGCACAAAATTCCACTGATTACATGGCTGGAATTCTTTTCATTACCCAAAGCTGTGAAGCCCACTATAATATAACACATAATTATACAGATTCAGGAATACAAGTCAAAGCTTATTCCAAATGTAATAATAGATGCTAAAACTACGTAAGGGGAAAGCATGCTATAACATGGTTAACCTATGACGTGAATAAATTATAAAGAGATTGATTGCAGTATATTTTTCCCATCAAGGATTGAGTTGCACTTTCATATCATGTGGGTCATCCATGCTATAAACTTTAAAACACAGGATCTCATAGAATCCAAGCCAAATGAGAGACATTGGGGAATCAGGGTGTATAGGAAAGGCAAAGTACACAAGCACTACATTAGGCATTTTCAGTATTCTAGCTTCTTCAGACTGTCCAACCTCTCTATAACTACTGAAAGTATTATTTTCTCCATTTTTGCAGATAAGATTAGGGCTCAGAGATATCCAGTGTTTAACGTACCTTCTTATCACCAATAAATGACGTAGTCAGGATTCAAACTCACATTTGTTGGGCTCCAAATTCCATGCTCTTTCCCAAAAGATCGGAACACCTCAGTCATCCAATGACAGTGAAAGAGTTTTCCCTTACGTATCTCACTTTCCCTCTTTGGATCTTAGATAATCTCTAAGGCCCCTTCTCATTCTGGAAATTCTCTGATGCAACCTAAAATAGTCAATATTTTAAAAGAAGTTTTTATATATATTCTATCCAAAAGTAAATGTAAAATGTATGCAATGTACAATATCTAAGACATCTAGATTACTTTTTTTTCTGTTTGCTGCTAGGGCACTTTCATCTAGGTTTATCTGAATGTTGGCACCAAACTGAGGGCCTTCAGTAAAAGAGCAACACATTCAGTTTCTTTTTGTGCATGACGGGCAAGCTTAAGTTAGACATCTGTGTGCAGGACTCTGTAAACAGCTGCTGCTTAAGCAGACATTACTCTAACTGTAGGCAGGAGTTAGCTAGTGGTGAAAGATGAGGGCAATTAAGTCAATGTCAACCATCTCAGTTCTTTGCACTAAGGCTGAAAACTGTCCCTCTACCTTTGAGCCAACTTATTTTAGAAAACAAGCCTTCTTCTCAAAGCACCGTGGTTTAATGGAAAATGTCCTAGCCTAGGGAGAGGGAGATTCAGTTCTGCCACTATTTGCTGAGGATTTTGGTAAGACGACTTCATTTTCAAGCAAGTCTCCATTTCTGTATTTATGAAATTCAAACTTAACCACCCTCCTGCATTCACTATAGAATTGTGGTATGTGTGTGTGTGTGTGAATCCAATACAATAATGAGTGTGCAAGAGTCTTGAAGATTCCAGGGTAGGAAAGTACTGAGAGCTGAAATTACCATTTTCTCTCTAGTTAAGATTTTGCCTGGCACTTTTTCCCCCATTGATTCACCCATCTTTAAAAGGGAGATGAGATTCTTTGTTGTGGTTTTTGTCTCTATTTTTTGAGCACCACCACGCAGGAAAAGCATAGGCTTTGGTGTCATATGAACCTGTGTGTTTCATCCCATGTAAACCAGGGCTGGCTTTGTAGCCTTGAACATGTCTCTTATTCTTTCTCTGCTTCAGTTTCCTCATCTGTAAAATGGAGATAATAACACCTTGCTAGTGGTGATATTTGATTTCACAGTGACATGTCTAAAGAGCCTAATACAGTGTCTGGTCAACAGTGGCTGTTTAATAAATTTTAGTGGCTGCTATAATTACTTATCACTCCTTTCAAACGGCTAGGCACAAGCAAGGGGAAAGAAAAGACACCCCTGCCATCCCAGTCCTACCAGCCATTCCACCTGTGTCACTCGCTGTTGGGACCTGGGCACACATCAAGAGCTAATAAACCCAGGAATACTGCAGCTCTGCTGTTCAGCATATTCACAGGCCACCACTCTAGCACTTCTGCTGCCACCCAGCAACTGCCCAGGGGAACTGCATGTATTTCAGACTACTGGAATTTAACAATTCCAAGAAGCAATGAGGAAAACCTTTTTGGAAAGCTTCTTCCCCAACAATGTCAATTTACAAGAACATGAAAGATTATACAGTGGCATTGGGTCAAATCGAAAACTCCTGACACTATGGTATCTGGGCACCTTCCCTTCCACATGTGATAACTGCCGTAAAGCCACCTTTTTTTTCTCCTCTGCATATCAATATTATTATTTTTTAAAGAGGACCTAGATAATTTTAAATTAAAGAATCTGAGTTCTGAAGGGGATACAAAAGGTCATGGACTGTGCTTATATTGCTCTGCAGATGATTAAAAAAAATAATAATAAAGTCCAGAAAGGATACCCAAAGCCAGACAGCTCATTTATGAAAAGTCAAAAGTCTAATTCCAAATCTACTGTCTACCAGTCCATTGTTCCATTACCAAGCTACTTCTAAAAATGCACCCTGTTTGCTGATCACATAAGGAGAAGAAAACCTAAAAATTCTAGAACCTGGAGACTTAGGCCAATGAACAACCTCCTTAGTTGCATACCCATCTTTACATTCCACTCTCTGCTTTGCCATTGGGGATCCTGATTTAGTGATCTCCCTTAGGATCATCTGTAAATTGAAGGAGACCGAACCAGACAGTTTCTAAAATCCCTTTTAGTGCTAAATGCCAATATTTCTTGTCAATCATGCTCAATTATAGACTAATAGTAATAGCACATTGGAACAATTTATACACATTTTCACAATGAAGTTTTTCTGCAGTTAATCAGAAGAAGCGAACCCTGGCTCTGACTCGGGCCCAGTTCCTCCACTGCTCCATGCCACTCCTCCAGGGAGTCCTCACCCAGATGCATCCCACTGGCTTGGGACTCAACCCAACCAGTGGAATACATCCCTTCTCACTTGTGTTGAGATCGCCCCTTTCTGAGATGATCTAAGTCAGTGAATATTTGTAAAACCCCTCATGAAAATGGGTCCAAAAATCAAAAACAAAAACAAAAACAAAAACCGTGGCTGGTGATTGAAAGGTGATTCAGAAAATCATGGAGAGGGTCACAGCATGCATTTTCCTTTACACCTCATGTATTAGAGAAGGGGTGTTTAGGATGGATCTTGATAGGAGAATCAAAAACATTTAGGTCTAACCCAGAATGTCAATGTATTATGATCTTCTTTTTACTTAAGCTTTTGCCTCATTCCCTGTATTTTACTGTTTTTTTTTTTTTTATTGTTGTTTTGTGATGTGTTCTTTTCTTTTAAAAAATTGAAGATAGTGAGTGGGGTGTTTCTAAGACAATTGATTCAAAAACAGTTATAAATTTTAATTGCTGAGTCTTAATAGTCCCATTCAATGAGAACAGAAGATACATAAAATAAGATGTTTCCTCTCCGTAGAGTGAGTGAAAAACTAAATTGATGGGGCCTGAAAAGCCAACATTCACATATTGATTATAAGTAGCAAAAATGAAGTCAAGAGCAACCTAGGTCTCAAACATCCAAATTCTGTAGCTTCTTGGACTCTGTGCTTTGGATTCCAGAAAGGATCCAGCTCTTTTTTAGAGAATGGGTTTCTCTGTTTAAAGCCAAATCCCTAACTTGGATTCCATTCATGCTTCAGAATCCTCTGATTATGACATTAAAGACCAGTAGAACTTGCCTAAAGAAATGCAGTGTCTCTAACTTTGACTGGTTTTGGTATTATTCAGAGCAACAGACTCCTATAGAACCTCAGAGTGGACCCTCGCACTGAGGAGGCAGTGAGTTGAGTTCAAGGTTTGGGGGTAATTCTCAAGCATTTCCCTGCAAGGATAGGATCCTGCCCTCTGCAGGAATTCCTCAGCAGCAACTTCCTAAGGAGGTATTTCTCATTTAAATATAACCTCCTGGCAACCAAATATTTATCTGGAAGAAAATGGGAGTGGCCCTGTGCAATCAGGCACCTGGGTTCAGTCCATTACTCAAAAATAACAGGATTGTGGCATTTGGGGAATGACTCCCCCCACCAGAGGTTTGCCAAGAAATAGCTCAGCAATCCCCCACCATCCACCCATCCCTGTCAACACGCTTTCCTGGCCATTATGAGTGAGTGGACAGCACCCGCCCAAGATCAAGGCCAGGGCATTCTTGGCACAGGAACCAAAAGCAAAGTCAAGAGCATACATGACAGAATCCTTCCCTGCTGCCCTGTTCATCACAACATGCGATGTGACTTGATCCCTGCTGAGATGATCGGTCCATAAGCCTCCTAATGCCTCCGTTTGGCCAATAAAAATAAATAAAACTTCCTCACCGTGCCATTCAACACTGCCTGTGAACTGGTTCTCCTCTCTCCCTCTCCTCTCTCTGCAGTCCAGTCACCCAGGGACTAGTTGTCTCTGGAACAACTCATTAGACGTTTGCATGATTGTGTGTTCGATCATACTCTTCCCCTTGCCTTACTCTTCTATATCAAAATTCATCAGCCTGTTTGTTGTCTTTGGCAGCAATTCCCATCCCTAAATAATAATTGTCTGTTCTGTTCTTCCACAATACACTGCTTCTTCCTTTCATATAGGAGTTGTCATGTTCTGCCTTATATTAAAATCAGTTTTCTATATAGTTACTCCTTATATGACCACTCCCCAATTAGGCCTCAGGCTAATTGAGGGCAGGGCCAATTTCTAATTCCCGTATCTTTGCAGGAACTACTAGGCAATTGGCCTCCATTTGTTGAATTACCATATTAAAACCACAACAACTACACCTTGTTTCCAGGATACAGGTACAACAATATCCAATTTACAATGGAGAAGAGAGACACAGGGAAAACACATAATGATGAGATATCCAAAACAAATTTTTGAACAAAAAAAAAAAAAATTTCAATTTCCTAATGTTCTGAACTGTAAGTTATGTTTTATACTACAACCAGCCTTTTCTCTCTGCTGCCCCATCAACAAACAAAGTATAGCCAGAGGTGTTTTAGGTGGTCATGTACTGAGTTTGTCACTCCTTTGTCTATGCCTGGAGAGTCATCGCTACTTATACATGTCCCAACTTGGTCTGAGTTGGAGGATACCATCTTGTTACTGGGAGCATGATCACATCTGCTTTCCCTGCCCACAGAAGCAGATTCCCTCTCTCTCAGACCAACACATCAAGTTGCTATTCCCATCAGACAACAAGCTCCAGCTGTCCATTAGTATACCGCTAATTAACAGATCCTGGCTCTAGTGAATGATTAGTACTCCTTTCCTATTGGACACAGCACAGAACGTAGCCCTAAGTACAGCACTTGGTGACTCAGGAGCTGCTCAGGGAGTAGCTATTAGTGTCTTGCAATAGCTTTAAAGATACCTTTAGAGTAACTGCCATCTGCCTAATAAAAGGAGAGTCATTTGAGGAAAAGAAACTAATATGTTTGTAGTGCCTACAGCAGGCATTTCCCCTGTGTTCTCATTTAATCGTTACAGCTTCATAGGGTGGATATTATCCCCATTATAGAGATAAGAACACATGCCTCATAAACTATACGTAGCAAAGCCAATGAATGACAAGGAGCACAAGTGCAAAATGGCGGAGTTGGAAGTTTTACAATTCGCTCCCTCCGCTAGAAAACTGAAAGAGCTGGAAAAAGAGTCTGGAATAAAGTAGGTGGTAACCCTGGAATGAGAGTGACCATTTAGAACAACTACAGGAGTGCCAGAGAAAGCTAGAGGCTGCCATGAGTTCAGTTTTTTTAAGTGGAAGCACAAACTAATGACTAGTCTCCACTGTTCACCCTTGCGGCAGCAGCTACCCAAACTCCTGCAGCTGCATAAATGTGGCCCAGATTCTAGAAGGGGCTGGCTGGGGCCAGGGCTGTCAGAGGAAACTTTCTCCTTTAAAAGTTGGGGTTGACAGGAAGCTAAGTATTAGATTGCTGTATGGTCCTGCAACCCTGTTACTGGGTATATTTTTGGAAGAACTGAGAGCAGGGACATGAATGGACATTTGCACACTGTTGTTTATCTATTCACAATTTTCAATGGATGGAGGTGGCCTAAGGGTACATCAGCTGATGAGCAGAATGGTGAACCGTGATACATGTATACAACAGAATACTGAGCAGTGGAAAGAAGGAATGAAGTTGTGAGGTACGTAACCAGGTGAATGGAACTTGAAGATATTATGTTGAGTGAAATAAGCCACAAACAAAAAGACAAACATTTTAATACCTCACTATATGGACTAACCGTAATATCTAAACTGAAAATTGAATCTGAGTGCATAGGTTATCGGGGAATTCTTAGTGTAAAGGTTCCTAGACTGTAAGCTCTTAACAGCAGTCACATCTATTCTTGAGTTGTAAGGGTTATTTCTAAATTCTGAGATGCTGGGCTATTTGTGTATAACCTGGTCAGTCCCTGGAACTTTGGGTATCTGTGTGACACCTAAGACTCAGAGGCCAGAGTTCAGCAGCTATGAATGTCAGCATTACCCCATGCAGCAACTGTTAAAGAAGCCGAAAGAGAGATCAGACTTCAATCACAGATATGAATGAAATGGCCTTGGTTAGGATTAAGGCAAATCATAAAGGGTAAAGGATGATACTGACTGTATTTTAAAACTTCATCTCCTTTGTGAGATCAAAGGAAGAGAGGTTTACTTGGTGCAAAATCTGTATTTTCTGCAGCACACTAATTTAACATTTATGTTCAGTTTATTCAAACGCCATAATTACATGGAACCTTGAAATAGGGAGTGAAATCTGGTTGGTTTGTACAGGTTAGCATGAAGCCCCAATACATCCCAGAGTAATTTTGGCAGAGAGTAAAAAGTATGTGTAAAGTCCTCCTGAGGGACTGTGGAAAATTTTGGAAATATTAAAATTCCCCACCTGGGGAACTCCTCATATTCTCACAAACATTGGGTCTACCAGTTTAGTAGGGGTTGACAGGAAGCCAAGTATTAGATTGCTATATGGTCCTGCAACCCTGTTACTGATCTTGGGCCTTGTCCTTATTAAGCTTGTTACTGCAAAGGAGAGGCTAAGCCTACTTATAATTTTGCCTAAGATTCACCCCCAGAGAACATCTTTCATTGCTCAGATGTGGCCTCTTTAAGTTCACTCAACAGGTAAACTCACCACCTTACCCCCTACATGGGACAACTTCCAGGGGTGTACATCTCCCTGGAAATGTGGGACATGACTTCCAGGGATAAGCCTGGACCTGGCATTGTAGGATTGAGTAAGACTTCTGGACCAAAATGGGGAAGAGAATTTAAACAAAATAAAGTTCCCGTGGCTGAGAGATTTCAAATGAAGTCGAGAGTTCATTCTGGAGGTTATTCTTATGCATTACATAGATATCCCTTCTTAGAATTTAGAGTATTAGAATAGCTAGAAGCAAATACCTGGAACTGTTGAACTGCAATCCAGTATCCTTGATTCTTGGAAACAATCATATAACTATACAGCTTATACGGTGTGACCATGTGATTGTGAAAACCTTCTGGCTCACACTCCCTTTATCCAGCGTATGGACAGATGAGTAGAAAAATGGGAACAAAAAGTAAATGAGTAATACTGGGGGAGGAGGGGTATGGGATGTTTTGGGTGTTCTTTTTACTTTTATTTTTATTCTTTTTTTTTTTTTGAGTAATGAAAATATTCAAAAATAGATTGTGGTGATGAATGCACAACTATATGATATTGTGAGCAACTGATTGAACACTTTGGATGAATATATGGTATTTGAATATATCTCAATAAAATTTCATTAAAAAAAGAAGTTGGGGTTGAAGGTCGATGTCAGACTGGGGGATCCTTGAGCCACAACTGCAGAAGCTGGCCTGTTTCAGCCCTCTGGGCAGCAGCATTTCCAGCCTCCCATAGGCATCCATTGGGACATAAAAAGCTAGCGCTTTTTTGTTTGTTTTTCTTCTGTATGTGGGCATTCTGTGGTGTGGCAGATACCTGATGGCACAGCACAGATTCTGGCCTTGGTTTCAGCCCTTTCTGTGGTAGCAGCTTCTGGCCTTATACCAGCATCTACCGGAACTTAAAGACCAAATTCTTCCTTCTCTTTCTATATTATTTAGTCCATCAGATCCCTGAGGGCTCAGCACAGAGCCTGGATGTGGTTTCTCTCAGAGTTAGTATCTTCTGGTCTTACAACAGCATTTATGGGACTATGAAAGACCAGTGTACTTCTTTCTCCTTTCTCTCTCTCTTTCTCTCATTTATTTGATTATCTTTAGTTGGTTTTGATTTTTTTTTGTTTGTTTTGTTTTCTGTTTTATATTTTTAGTGGAGTATCTCTGAGGGATGAGCAGGGACACTGGCCTAGGTTTTGGCCTTGAAGGGAGCAGCTTCTGGCTAACCACCAACACATAAGGAGAGACTTGAAGAGGCTGTACACTTTATTTTTTTTTCGTTGTTTTTTTTTCCATTGTTGTGTGTGTGTGCACACGTATGTGCATGGGTGTGTTTTTCTTTGCTAGTATTTTTCTCCCTTTTTTTTTTCCTTCTCTTTCATTCCTTTCTTTATTTCTTTGTGTTCTTAGTTTGGTGGATTAAAGAGTGGGAGAAATGAATTTCCAGAGTGACCACAAAATAAAATTCAGAATTTTCAGTTCTCAACAAAAAAATAACAAAATAAACAAGGAGACAGAAACGTATGGTTCAATGACGGGGGGAAAAAAAATTCAATGGAAATTATTCTGGAGAAAATACAGTCTCTGGAACGACAATCAAATATCTTAAGACAACTCTCATAGTAGTATCAATGAACGAAAGGGAAACACTGACAGAGCACTAAAGGAAATCAGGAAAGCAATATATGAACAAAATAATAATTTCAATGGTAAGATAGAAATTATAAAGAAGAACCAAATGGAAATTCTGGAACTCACTGAAGTGAAAAATTCAACAGAGGCATTCAAGAGCAAATTAGAGAAGGTAGAAGAAAGGCTCAATGGACTCAAAGACAAAACATTTGACATTCCCCACATTGAAAAAAAATTAACAGAGCCTGTGTAAACTGTAGAACACCATCAAGCATACCAATACACACATCACAGGAGACCCAGCCGGAGAAGAGAGAGATAAAGGGACAGAAAAAATATTTGAAGAAATAATGGCAAAAAATTTCCCAAACCTGATTAAAGATCTGAAGATAAAAAGTCAAGATGCTCAATGAACACCAAGTAGGAATAACCCAACAGCTCTACACTGAGACATATTATCAAACAGTCCAATGTAAAGGACAAAGATGGAATCTTAAAAACAGTAAGATAGAGGCAATGTGTCACATGTAGGGATCCTTAATAAGATTAACATCCAATTTCTCAAGTGAAACCAGGGAGGTCAAAAGGACATATTTAAAGTGCTGAAGAAAAAAAAAAAGAAAAAAACTTGCTACTCAAAACAATATACCCAGCAAAGCTGTCCTTCAAATTAAGAAATGTCCCGACAAACAAAAACTGAAGGAGTTCATTATCATTAAACTTGCATTATAGGAAACGCTAAAGAGGGTCCTCCATGACGAAAGAAAAGGACACTAGACAACATCTTGATGCTGGAGGAAGAAATAAAGATCTCCAGCATAAGTAACAATTTAAGTAAATATATATGCCAGCATCATTTCATTTCTCATTTTCAGTGCTGTCTTTTACTTCTTATATGGCTGAAAATTCAAATGTATAAAAACAAGTGTAAATCCTTGTTACTGGGCACAAATGCAAACAAGATGTAATTTGTGATATGAACAACATAAAAGGGAGGGTGGGATCTAGGTACTGTGTACATGTTGACTACTGAAGGCAAGTTGGAATCAACATTAAACTAAATCATAAAAGACTTAGTACACTAGGTTTAATCCCCATGATAACTATAAAGAAAAATTTTTAAAACCTACATAAAAGAGAGGGATAAGTGATTCAAAACTCTCATAAAAGAACATCCAATGAACAAGGAAAGCAGTAATGGAGGAAAGGGGGACAAAAAAGTATAAGACTTACAAAAAACAATTGGTAAACTGGCAGAGGTTAAATCTTTCCTTATCACTAATAGATAATAGAAAAACAACTGAGACAATAAACAAAACAAAAAGTTGGGTCTTTGAAAAAATAAATAAAATTGACAAACCTTCAGCTAGACTGACAAAGAAAAAAGAGAAAAAAAATGTAAATAATTAAAAGCATAAAGTAAATGGTGGTGACACTACTAGCCTTACAGAAATAAAAAAGATTATAAGAGAAAATTATGAAAAATTGCATGCCAACAAACTAATCTAGAAGAAATTGAAAAATTCCTAAAATACCATCAATTAACCAATTAGACTAAAGAAGAAATAGAAATTATCAACAAACCTATAACAACTACAGAGATTGAATAGGTAATCAAAAACCTTCCACAAAGGAAATGTTCAGGACCAAATGGCTTCACTGGGGAATTTGACCAAACATTTAAAGAAGAATTAATACCAATCATTCTCAAACTCTTCCAAAGGATTTAAGTGGAGAGAACACTTCTTAATTCATTCTATTAAGTCGGCATTACTCTGATACCAAGGCTTGGTGAAGACATCACAAAAAAAGAAAACTACAAATCAATCTCCATTATGAATATAGATGCAAAAATCCTTAACAAAATACTAGCAAAGTGAATTCAATGGCCTATTAAGAACATTATACACCACAACCAAGTATTCTCCCAGGAATTCAAGAGTGGTTCAGCATATCAAAATCAACCAATCTAACAGGCTGCATACATAGCATAAAGGGAAAAATCACAATTATCTCAAAAGATGAAGAAAAGACATTTGACAAATTACAGCAAGATTTTTGTATGAAAACACTCAAAGAAGTAAAAATATAAAGGAACTTTCTCAAAAATGTTTTAGTTTCCTGGATTGCTCAAAGCAAATACCATGAAATTGGTTGAGTTAAACAATGGGAATTTATTTGCTTATGGTTCCAAAGCCAGGAAAATGCCTACATCAAGACATCCTCAAGGTAATTCTTCCTTCCTGAAGAACAGCTGTGGTCAATCCTTTGATCCTCTATCACATGGCAAGGCACATGGCAGCATCTGCTGGTCTCCCCTTTCTCTTCTGGGTTTTGTGGATTTTAGTTTCTTGTTTCTATGGCTTTCTCTCTATATATGAATTTCATTCTCTTATAAAGGGCTCCTAATATAATTGAGACCTATCCTAACTGATGTGGATCACAACTTAACTGAAGTAGACTTATGGAAAGGTTCTACTTAGCATGGGTTCATGCTAACTGGAATGGATTAAATTTAAGAACATACAGGTACATACTGCTTCAAACTATCACAAACATGATAAAGGCCACTTATGAAAAATGATAGCTAACATCATATTCAATGGTGAAGGACTTAAAGCTTCCCCTCCATGCTGGTTTGAAACTGTTATGTATCCCAGAAAAGACTATATTCTTCTAATCCATACTTGTGGGGGCAGACATTATGGGTGGGACCTTTTGATTAGGTTGTTCCATCAAGATGTGAGACAGCCAATTCAAGGTGGGTCTTAATCCCCTTGCTATGTGAAGATAAAAGACAGATGAAACTCAGAGGACTCAGAGAAGTTAATAAAGAAATGCCCAGAGATATTTTGGAAAGAGAGAGACATATTCCTCTAAGATCAGGAATGATACAAGGATGCCCACTTTGACCACTGCTATTCAAAATTGCACTAGAAGTTGTTACTGGAGCAATTAGGCAAGAAAAAGAAATAAAAGGTATATAAATTTGAAAGGAAAAGTAAAACTATCTCTGTTTTCAGATGGCATGAGTTCAAATATAGAAACACAATGGAATCCACAAGAAAAATAATCAGAGCTAATAAATGAATTCAGCAAAATTGCAAGGTACAAGATCAACATACGAAAAATAACTGTGTTTCTGTACACTAGCAATGAGCAATCTGAAGAGGAAATTAAGAAAGTTCCATTTATAATAGCATCTAAAGGAATAAAATACCTAGGAATAACTTTAATTAAGCATACAAAAGACTTTTCACCAAAAACTACAAAACACTTCCTAAAGAAATTAAAGACCTAAATAAATTGCAAGACATCCTTGTTCATGGATTGAGAGAGTTAACATTATTGTATGTCAGTATTACCCAAAGCAATACACAAATTCAATGCAATGCCTATTAAAATCCCAGCAGCCTTTTTTGCAGAAATGGAAAAACTAATCTGAAACTGCAAGGGGCCCCAAATAACCAAAACAATCTCAGAAAAGAACAGGGTTGTTGGACTCACACTTCCCCATTTCCAAGCGTAGTACAAAGAGAGTTTTCACAACAGTGTGGAAATGGTGCAAAGACAAATAGTTTCATGGAACAGAATTGAAAGTCATAAAATAGACAAACATCTATGGCAATTGATTTTTTTAAATTAAATTCAGTTTTATTGAGATATAGTCACATAACATACAATCACCCATGGTGTACAATCAACTGTTCACAGTACCACCATATAGTTGTGCATTCATCACCCCCATCTATTTTTGAACATTTTCCTTACACCAGAAAGAATCAGAGGAAGAATAAAAATCAAAAGTAAAAATGAACACCCAAATCATCCTCCCCCATCCCACCCTATTTTCATTTAGTTTTTGTCCCCATTTTTCTACTCATCCATTCCATGCACTGGATAAAGGGAGTGCGATCCACAAGGTTTTCACAATCACGCTTATCACCCTTTGTAAGCTATGTTGCTATACACTCATCTTCAAGAGTCAAGCCTACTGGGTTGGAGTTTGATCATTTCAGGTGTTTACTTCTAGCTATTACAATACATTAAAACCTAAAAAGGGTTATCTATATAATGTATATATAGGGTATATATACTGGAGAAACCCAAAATAGCCAGGTGGCAGACTTATATTTAATTGAAAACATATTACAGGTTACCAAGGGAGGGGGAATGGAGGGAGGGGAGGAAGAGTATTTGCTTGTAAAATTAAAAGAAAAAAGAATTTTAAAAAATCCAGTAAATAACAGATCTGGGATTGAAATGATGCTCTTTGGAATCCGATACCATATAAACATTCTACCACACTAAACTATCACCCCACCATCCTTGACCTTCTGAAGTTGGCAAAACCCTTCTCCAATTTGATGAATCTACTAAAATTAGGTTTGAGTGCATATAAAAAGAAAAAGCCCAAATAATGATGAACAAAACGTGTTCTCTTTTGGTAAAGAAGATCAGAGTTGGGCAGTGCAAGAGTGGACTGGCAGCTCCTCAGAGTCATTACTAAGTGAGGCTCCTTCCTGTCTCCCACTCTGCTATCCCTAATATTCATGTATTCATAATCCAAGATGGTGGCTGTAACATTACAGATAGGTAGAAGGGGTAAATGGAAAGGATCAGAGAAAAGCTTCCTTGCCTTTTGAAGAGTCTTCCAAGAAGGCCCTCCCAATACTTCTGCTGACATTGAATTGGCCATAACTGAGTCAAATGGACACTTAGCTTCAGTAGGGCCTGAACAAAGTACTATTTCAACCAGGTATATGGCTGAATCCAGTAATTTAGGGATCCTGTTTTTGGGGAAGATGGAGAAAGTTACTGGAACCAACACCATGTCATTTTACATAGCAGACATTTCTCCTACTTAAATGGCTAAGTTCAAGTTTTAAAGACAGAATTTTCAAGATTCTAATTAAGAAGAGAAAGGGTTAGGAAAAGTGTCTTTTTTTTTTTTTAGGGGAGAACATGAACACGGTCCCCCACTACCACAAATTATGCAGTCGAGTTTCCTACATTTGGGGAAATCACAGGGGTCAGCACATCCGGAGTGCAAAGGATAAGCCTCACCCTGGGAAAACCACCTTCGTGATCATGGTGTCTCCCTTCCAGGTAAGTATAAAAGTGTCTTTTTTATTCAAGCTCGAAGTTACTCTACAGAGAAGGTACATGTTGTTGCTTCTTATCTGAGTGGAAGGAGATGAGCCAATCATATCACTATTCTTCAGTCTGATGCCCCTATTTAGAAAAGGGGCCCTCTTCTCTACAGATTCCACTATTCACATATATTAACAGTCATACTAGGACTCTGTGACCCTAAACTCTGAAGTTATTATGGTGGTCCTCACTACTCATGTATAAATCAAGACACAAACAAGTTTAGACCAAAATTCAGAAAATTGTCGTTAATGCTGAAATTAAAATAACTTCTTTCTAGATTTATAGATTTCAACAATTGGAATAAGTATATTAAGACTGAACTTCTGTCATTTTTTGGTTGCCCTGCATTGCGGTTTCCTTTAGCCTATGCTTGCCTGCTAGCACTGCTTACAATTTTCTCAGATTACAGTTACTGGTTTTTCCCAGGGCTTTTTATCTGAAACACTATGGATCACAGACATATTTATATAAATGATGATTAATTTGGTGGCTGAAAGTACTATGCCACTTTATATCATTTTCTGATAGATGAATTGGGGAAGGATGAGATGAGAAGCCAAGGAGTTTCTCCTTAGGAAAGGCAACAACCTGGACTCTTGTTCAATCACCCCTCACCCCACCTTCTACCTACTGGAAATTGCTTTGCTTTATGCTTAAAACAAAACAAAACAAAACAAAGAACAAAACAAAAAGAAAAACAAAACAACAACAACAAAAAAAACAAACCTTCTTTGTTGAAGCAAACACTTCATGGGATGGATAATTCCATTAATCAGTCACACCTCAATGAATGATTTAAATTGCTTCAAATGTTCTAGAATGTTCGAAATAGGGAGAAAAATGAGGATGATTTGAAACAAGAAATATGAACTATATGGGTGAGTCCAGGGATTTTGATTAAGAAGAAGAGCAAGAAGAGGAATAAAAGAAAGAGAAAGGGGCAGGATACATCAGTTCAAGCCGAAAAAAAAGTAGACCAAATACCAACTCGGGCCTTATACCCCCTTCTCCTGTTCCATCTTTCCCTTGAGCCTATAGCACAAATGTGCAAATGCCCAAGTTCTGTCATAAATGTTCAACTTTCCCAAAGCAAAAACTATTATTGGTTGCTGTATTCCTTGCCTATGACAAAGCTTTCTTGTTTTTCTTGTTCCACAGAAGCAAAACCAGAAAGACATTTATAAAATCTTGGTTAGTAATTTACCCATGAGATGATAAAGACCTTAAAGATCATCTCAATTAATTCATGCTATAGGGGAGGAAATTGAAACTCTGAGTGGGGAAGCAACTTTCTCAAGGACACATAGCAAATTGGAGGCAGAATTAGGACCGGAATCCAGATTTTCTTGCTCCCAGCCCAGAAGTAGAGACTCCATATTGCATTTTTAAGTAGTCACCCTCACTTAACTAAGATTATTAAAGGAAAATGCTACTCTTTATCAGAGAGAATAAGCTAAATGAGAGCATTTCCCATCACCACCAGACTCTCCATGTCCACACCCATTCCAATCACCTCCCAGTACTCTGCTGTCTTCATTTCTAACTGGTCAAATTCCAGAGCTCTCTTAATTTTGGGGAAAATGCCATAGTATCAAGATACAGATCTGATCTTAATGCCCCAAATCTCTTTCCATCATCACTGATAGTGTCTGTGTTTATATAATACCTTTTGCCAAGAATACCAATGTGATTTATGGACATTATCTCATTACATAATAAGTAATTATCCTAAGAGATAAGCAAGCAATTTTATTCATTTTATACATTGAATCTGACCTATTTCCCAGCAGTTCCACAGATGGTCCCACAGTTTAGAGCAGAGAGACTTTTAAACTCTTTTTGACTGTGAACCCATTCAATGTATAATGAATGACAATGCAAACAACAGATAAAAGCAAAAATACTGTAGTTCCAAAATGGCCATAGCTTATGAATTCCTGAAAACAAAACCTATCTCCACTTTGGTGTCCCCTAGACGCTTCATATTTAGCAGGCCAAACCACGTCAGCCAATTTATAGTTCCTCAGAGGAGCCAGCCTCCCTCCCTCCTCCACACATACTCTTCCCTTTCCCCGAACACTGTCTCTATAACCACCACTGCCTTCACCCTCTTCACCTTACACTCATCCTTCTGAATCCAGCTCCAGAATCCCTTCCTCAGAAAATCTTTCCCTGACCTCTCCCTCTGATTTAGGTCCAAATACTGTAATAAATACTTGGATATCCCTCATGTGGGAGGCTGCCTCTAGGATGACCCCAGTGAAGCCTACATCCTAATATTCATGCCCTTCCTTGTGCAAGCTCCTCCCCTGCAGTGTGGACTGTATTTAGTGACAGGCCTCTATTGAACAGAATGTGGCAGAGGTGATGAGATGTCACTTGCAAGATCAGATTACAAAAAGACTGTGGCTTCCATCTTGTTCAACCTTTGCTTGCTCTGAGGGAAGCCAGCAGCCATATGTGAGTGGCCCTGTGGAAAGGCCCACATGGCAGGGAACTAATGTCTCTGGCCAACAGCCAGAGAGGACCTGAGCTGGCCAGAAGCCACATGAGTGTGTTTGAAAGTGAGCCTCCCGTGTTCAGCCTTGAGATGACTGCAGTCCCAGCTGACACCTTGATTGAAGCTTTGTGAGGGACCCTGAACCAGAGGGCCCAGCTAAGCCAGGTCCATACTCCTGACCCACAAACTGAAGGACAATAAATATTTGTTGTTTTAAGTTACTAGACTTTGGAGTAATTTGTTATATGGTAATAGATAATTTACGCACCCTACATAACTCTCCTTCAAAGCACTTCCCACTGTTGTACTTTTGTATTTATCAGTATGATTATTTGATTATTGTATATTTTCCCCTTTGACTGTGAGCTTCATGCTGGCAGAATCTGTGACATTTTCTGCAATGTGCAGAATGTGTAGCGCCTAGCACAGCACCTGCCATGTTTAATGCTCGATAAATGTCAGTTGAGTGAATAGTTTATCCCACACATCTACTTCCTTAGCTCTCAGGCCCCCAAATAGTAAACCTGAAGTGTATATTCCACTTGTAGGCTCAGAGTCCTCACTCCACCCTTCCCTGCCCATGAAGTAAATATAATCAGTCATCACATCCCAGAGATTCTGGCTTCAACCAAGTCTTCCCACACCTGTCCCTCTTTTTCTCACCCTCCGGCCCAGTTCAGGTCTGTGTAAGTTTTCAGCTCTAATATCAGGGAATTTCTCCTCTAGCAGTCCCCAGTCCCCAGTTTCTACTTTCTCCAAACCATCTCTTCTATTGTTGCCACCCATGTGCTCCTGAAGTAAAATGACAATCTTATCAAGCTCCTCCACAAAAAACCTCAATGTCTCCCACCTATGATAATTAAAATCCAAACTCTTCATACTATAATTTAAAAACATTTGGAAACTTCCATTGTACATCTCTAAACAGAAGGGGCCCAGCTACACGGGGGACTTGTCATGATCCCAACAGTTGGGCATTTGTCTGCTTTGGCCTGAACACCTTGCTCTACCCTCTCTCTCTGTTCAAGTTTTGTTCATCCTATAAAGACCTGCTCAGATTCTACCTCCTCCATAAGACCTTTCCTGATCTCCCAGTAGAAATCCTCTTTCCCTCTCCTGTGCTCCACAACACTGCTGGCTTTTCTGCTGGAGCATCCCCATAGCCTGGGTTAAACCATGTGTGTGTGTATGCATCTGTTTTCCCCTTGAGACTGTAAACATCTTGGTGGCAGAGTCATGTCTAATCACTTTGCCATACACAATGAATGGTACACAGTTGGGGCTCAGGAAAGACTCACTGAAGGTAATTACTATTTGGAAAGCACATAAATTTAGGAGGCTGTTTTGTTTGTTTTTGTGTGTGGGTTTTTTTTCAAATGCTGCTTGGAGGGCAGATTATTAAATCATTGGCTTTCTTTGTTTTTTTTAAGCAAAGACCACAAACCACCTTTGAAGCCAAGAAAAAGATGTGATGGGAATGAATTAAATCGTTACCTTTAATCCTCCACCAAGTTTAAAAAAATAACAAAATGCCAACTTCCACCAGATAAATTCTTCTTAATTAAAAGTTAGCCAGATTCTTTGGGAGTGCTCAATTTTCTGGTCAGGTCAACAAAAAGTAACCAATACTACTCACAAGCCTCTGCCTTGTGTCCCCACCTCCACTCATGGAGTTATGCAACCCTTGAGAGTGGGTTACATACACTTCAGCTGTTTGCTCTGCATTCGCATAATTACATTGTCTAGACAGGAGATAATGCTGGAGCAATAAGAAAATATTTTACAAGGTGTTCCACAGAACCACACTTAGAATAGTGATTAGAACAAACTGAGAGATATGAAGCCAGCAAAGTGGGCCTGGGCCATGAGCCGGTTTCACCCAGAGCAGCTCTCATCTGAAGAAGAAATGCTAAATTAGAGCTCTGAGGGCATGGAGTAGTTCTTTGGCCTTTGGTTCCAAGGGAGCAAAGCTGGGGTGATGGAGTAATGTCTGGATGCCTTCCTCCAGCCCTCCTATGCTGACACTAAGTCAACAGGAGGTGAGCTGATAGCTGCTGCTTTCACCAGCAGCTCCACAAACAGATGGCTGGGGCCATGGCAAGCAGTTTCTCGGGTCTTCCTTCTGCAGTTCTACCCATCCCTGGTAGAATGCAAATGTAAGCAACATGGGCAGATAAACATATGAGGCCTCCTCTTGTAGGAAGACATCTCTTGGCTTGACCTTCTCACTCCACTGTTGTTGGCATACCAATGTGATAGCAACAATATTTTCCAGGAGAAATTCTCCTTGAAAACATTTTTCACAGGAGGAATTGATTAGGTAAAATCATTTAACCCTCCAAGATGAATGATTTGGGGAAAATCGCTACAATTGCTGAGTAAAGGATTTCAAGACAAAAAAAAAGTCTTAGGGATTTTATAAATGAGGAAACAGATCTAGCAAGAACCCTGAATCCTATACCAGTCTCCTTCTACCAAACCTATTGTAGCAACGTGCATCCCTCATGGGCTTGCTACAAACCACATTTCTTCTACTCATTTTACATATATTATTTCTTTTAATCCCCAATTCAGACCAAAAAGAGAGAGACTATTATCATCTCCAGTTTACAAATGAGGAGATGGAGGCCCGGATTAAATAACTTGCTCAAGGTCACCTAGCAGCCCGTCTGGGATTGGCTCCCAGGCAGCCTGACTTCAGAGCCTGCTCTCTAAGCCCTGAACTATCTGCTATCTGCACTCCACCCCCAGGTTACAGAGTTCAGATGGGAACAGAGGAGAGGTAAAGACATAGAGCACTTTCACTCTCAAAGATTACAATACATTTGAGGACAACTAGGAATTAGGCATACGCTAAGGGTGTCTAAAATCAGAGGATCTCATTTTTCAGATCCTACCACCATCTATTTACATGATTTACATACAAGTCACTTAGCCATCAGAGACTCAGTTTCCTCATCATTATCACTTGTGAGCATACAAAAAAAAAAAACTGGAAGAGTTGACAAGTACTTTCATAAAATGATTTTTTGAACTCTTTAAATGGCAACTTACTTTATTTTAATATTTTACAATATGCAAAGCACTTCCACACTGATCACTTAGGTCTACAATGACCTTATGATTTAGGCATGACAAGTGTTTATATTATTTATTGATGCTTTGTAGATGGAAATTGAGACCCCAATAATTAAAGTTAATTGTGTAAATTCAAATGGCAAGAAAATGGTGTAAAAATTAGTCACAGCTTGAGCCTTATGGTTAATTCTGACAGAACCCTAGTCCTCCCCCCTTACCTCCTCCACCTTTCCCAGAGATTACATACACAATAGGATTATGAAAATTAGTTTTTAATTAAAATCTGGGAATGAATCCAATTATGAGAGAAATAAGATTTAGGGTTCCTGCTCAGATAAGGAACAGTACAAAATATATGTACTAGCAACTAGTTACCCTAGAGGATAAACTAGGCCTTTTACCATTTCCTGTTTCCCTCTCTGGAGAATCCTCTGATCTAAAGAGAATCTGCCTTCATCTCACAAATAAATGAACCATAGCTTTTAGTTGTCTCTTGCCCTTGCACTCTCCATTCACATTTAAGCCAAAGGCAAATTGTGGTTAAAACAAAACAACTCTGTTTTGTAAGCACTAGTAGGTGGGATATGTTGGCACATGTTCTGCTACGTTCTGGTAGTCCTCTTCCCGGTTACATGGTTACAGAAGTTACATTAGCAGGAGAGGTTTTCCTCACCCAGAGAGTCAGAGAAAAGAAAAGGATAAAAGAGAGGACAAAAAGAAGCAAAAAACAGAAAGAAGAAAGGGAAAAGAGAAGGGGAAAGGTAAGAGGTGGGGAAGCTAGTGGAAGGGAGGAGAGAGAAGAGGAGGGAAAGGAAGAACAAGCGAGAGAAAGAGAAAAGGAGCAATAAATATAATTTATCCAAAGGAAAAAGTACTCTACAAAGAGTTAAAAGAATTGACTTTGAGACAATGCTAATACCAATACTAAATGCTTGAATCCCTGCACCCCTTTTAATCTCATTTTCCTCATCCTAGAGTAGAATCCATCAGTCTGATTATTTTTGAGCATTGAAGGCCCAGTGGTGCAGGGGAGGTAAAAGCACTTTGTAAACAGTGTCAGCAACACCACCTACTGCCGATGGGTACTAATGTTAACTCATTGCTTTCTTATAACAAGGGAATTTGCTCAGACCCTGCCGGGCCTTCCTTTGGAATCAGCTTGCGAGATTTATTGGCTGATTTTCTCTTGCCTCTTCCTCATTTCAGGGCCTGCTGCTGCTTAACATCTGACCTTATAATGATGGCTTAATGCCTGATCAAGAAAGGCTGAATGAATGGGAAATAAAGATAATCAAATTAATCTATTTAGTTCCTATTAACAAAAGCTTTAATCTGGGGGAAAATCAGAACTTGTTAATAACACCTGATAGCTATGAGACACTTTACAAAGTGCTTTCAAGTTATCACATTAGCGCCTTATAATAAGCCTGTTAATGAAGCAGAATAACAATTAATGTCACCTTTTAATAGATGAGGAAGCAAAGTTAGATGTTGTAAAATTGGGACTGGAACCCAGGAAGTACTCCAGTGTTCCCCTATCGAGGTTTGATAAAAACCCTTGAACAGGACTTTAAAATCACCTCTTCATCACAATATGTTCCCATATTCGGGTACCTAGAGGAAGCCTTTAAAATTTATCAGTTAATCGGCTGCTGCCAGAGGCTTTCTCCTTCTAACTTGAGGACGCAAATCTGGATAAAGTTGTACAGGTTAATTAGGAGGGCTGGAATAGCATCAACTCCCTGTCATAATAATTGAATGCCTCATGAGAAATAAAGTATTCTGTAAAAAATGAAATTTGTCTGGTAAGTAAAAATCTTCTATAACTAATGAAAGAAGGGAGGACGGATGAGGTAATGTGGGAACAGTATAACTATGCAGATTTTGCATTTCTCTGAGTAGAGGTTTATATAAGCTGACATGGCACATTAAGTGTAATATAGGCTAAGATGGATCAAGTGGAAGCATATAATTCAAATGAATAACCATCAGAGTAACTAATAATGATAATATAAGCAACTTTCTAAAAAAAAATGAATGGTGGAGAAGTAGGAAATGAAGATGAAGAAAATGGATCGTTAATATCTATGGATTCACATTAAGGAGTCAATAGATAATATTCAGAAAAGATAGTATTAAAAATAATGTGTTTTACCCATATAAAATTAATCACCAGTAGAAAGGAAAATAGACTATAAATCTTCCACATTATTAGAAGAAAGATGCACACAAAAGAAAGCAATAGAAATTCAGAAAATATCATATTAAAAATAATAATGCAAAAATCAAGAATTGAGACCATAACTGTCATATCAATATATGCAAATAGGTTAATCTTACCTTTTAAAAGTAAAAGACACCCAAGGTAGTTCCCATGGTAAAATTCAATTATATACTTATGCAAGAATACCTCAAAACAAAGAAGAGACTCCAAACGTTTAAAAAAATTTTTTTTTAAATAAAGGAAAAGACATACCAGGAAAATTCAAATAGAATGTGGGTAATATTCAGCATACAAGACTGCAAAGCAGGCAAGGCACTAAAGGCTATTAAAAAGGGGCACTTCATAGTGAAAAATAACTACAATCCAAAATAAAGACTTATCAGCTCTTAATGTTTCTACATCAAACAAGGTAATATCAACATACACAAAGCCAAAGAGTAAAAAAAAATAAAATGGAGGAAAAACCACCAAAAATAGTGGTTAATTCTTCCAATGAAAAAAAAAAAAAAAAGTACCTCAATCAGTTCTTGGGTTAAAGAGCAAACAAACAAGTAAACAAAAATAGTGGGTACATGAAATAGAATAAAAAAAACACTTTTATATATCAGTAGGACACTACAAAAACAGCATTAATGAAAATTTACTACCATAACTAACAAAAAATAACCATAAATGAATTAAACTTTCTAGTGAAGTTACAAAAATCACAGCAAAATATATGTAAATAGAGCAGTGAGAAATAATACAGATAAAAGTAGAAAGTAATGGATGAGAAAGCAGAATAATTCTTCTATTACAAATGAGTAAACCCAACAGGTGGTACTTTAAAATCAATCTGTCAACCAACTAAACATAAGCTAACTAATCTCTACACAGGAAGAAAGGTATTTTATACAAAATAATTATCATTCTTTTAATCACTTCTTTTCTTACTTTGCTCAGTTCTATGAAAATTTTCAAACCTGAATGGAACTGAGAAATTTTCTGGGAAAATATAAATTACAGAAACTAACTATAAAAGAGAAAATCTAAACATGCCAATAACCAGAGAGCAGATTGAGAAAGTGGCAATGCTATCCCTCCTTTGAAAGCACCAAATCCAGGCATTTTCATAAGTGAATTCTATCAACCTTCTAAGGCATAGATAAAGTGCATACTTAATCTGATAAAGCCAATGAAGAGAAAAAGAAAACTATATTTTTAAAGAAAACTAGATAACATTGATTCCAAAACCTATAAAAATAGCCCAACAGAAGAATACTATGTATCAAACTATGAATATTACTACACAACCCTATCAGTGTTTGCAATTATATTCAACAGCCTATTTTAGTTCCAATCGGGATTCATAGCATAAAAGTGCAGATCTCTTAAATAAGTCCTGAATTTAAAAGGACTGAAATCAAAGAGAGTTATGTTCACTAAATTAGAAATAATTAATATTAAGATACCTAGGAAAACCCAAAATATTTAGAAGCTACCCAGTACAACTTCTAGTATATCCAAGGTCAAACATGAAATCATAAGAGAATTAGGTAATATTTATAGCAGAATGATCACAAGAATACAACATACCAAAATCTGTAGGATGCAAAAAACAAAGTGCTTAGTAAATTTATAGCTCTAAATGTTCATATTACAAAATAATAAAAAAGTATGATTAAGGACCTTGGATTCCACATGAAGAAGTTGGTTTTTTGGTTTGTTTGTTTTTTGTTTTGTTTTGTTTTTTGTTTGTTTAAGGCAAAGTAAACCAACCCAAAGTAGAAGGAAGGAAATTATAAAGAAAAGAAGAAAAATCAACTAAATAGAAATCAGACAACTGATAGTGAAAATTAGCAAAGCAGAAAGCAGGTCCTTGGTAATAACCACCAAAATTTAGAAATTCTTAGCTAGGCTCATCAACAATAAAAACACAAATCACCAATATTAGGGAAGAAAGCAGATATCACTAAAAATCCCATAGACATTAAAAGGATAGTAAAGAAATATTATCAATTTTATGCCCACAAATATGACAACTTAAATGAAATTAACAAACTCCTTAAAAATATTGTTTAACAAAATTAATACAAAATAGAAGAGAAAATGTGAATAGCCTAATATTTCTAAAACAAATAAATTTTATTATCAAAAACTTTTCCTCCTAGAAAACTCCAAGCCTGGATGACTTTCCTTGTAATTTCTATCAAACATTCAAAGGACAGCTAACATCACTCACAGGTGCAGGGAACACTTCCGCAATTGAAAAACATGAGCTATCAAGCCATGAAAAGACATAGAGGAATCTTAAATGCACAATACTTAGTGAAAAAAGCCAACTATACATTTTGGAAAGAAACAAAGCTATAGAGATAAGTGGCTGCCAGTTATTTGGGGGGAGTAGGGAAGATATGAATAGTGGAGCAAAGGAGATTTGTAGTTCAGTGAAACTATTCTACATAACAATGTAATGGTGAATACATGACATTATGCATTTGTCAAAATCCATAGAACTGTACAACACAAAGAATGAACACTAATGTAAACTATGGACATTAGTTAATAATACGTATCAACAGTGGTTCATCAGTTATAACAAACATTACTACACTAATGCAAGATATTAATAACATAGTATATTGTATACACAGGAAAGAAATGGCATACGGCTCCATTTTCTGTAACTTAAAACTGCTCTAAAAATAAAGTCTATTAATTTAAAAGATTAAATGCAGTAGAAAATAGCAATATAAAATTAAAAGAGATATGAAAAATTGGGGAAAATATTTGCAACATATATGGCAGTTTCTTGCTATAAAAAGAGCTCTTGCAAATCAATAAGAAAATTTCAATATCCCAATACATAAGAAAAAGACTATGGTTGTAAGAAGTATTTCACAAAAAATAAATAAAATGGTTTTCTAACATAAAAACTTACTAAACTTCCTTCAAATTATAATAATGCAAATTAAAACAAAGATACAATATTTGTCCTTAACCTATCTCACTGGCAAAGTAACTATGTTTCATAATGCACAATGTTGGTGATAGAGTGTGGGAAAGAATATTCTCATATTGGGTGGGAACATAAATTGATATCACTTGTTTAGAAGGCAATTTGGCAATATTTGTCAATATAAAATTCATATGACTTTTGACCCAATAATTCTACTTCCAGAAATTTACATTACAGATACATTTGCACATTTTTAAAAAGTCCTATGGGCAAGGATATTTCAGCAGCATTGTTTGTAGTAGCCATGCACTGGGTAGAAATAACTGTTCATCTATGAAGGACTGAGTAAATAGATTATGGATTAAACGGAATATTCTGCACTATTAAAAAGACTCAAATTGACTTTCTTATGCTGATATGAGAAAGTGTCCATGACGTATCATTTGGGTAAAATAGCATGAGGTAGGACAGATATGACATGTTCCCCCATTGGGTAAAATAATATGTGATAAATATGTGTGTATATATACATTTATATATGAATATATATATACATACATACATGCACAAAGCTATTTTTACTCCTGTATATTTATAGATAGTATTTGAAAAAAATCTGATGACTATCATCTTTGTAAAGAATGCTGGGAAACTGAGGGTCTGGGGTGGGAGAAATATTTCCTGAAAGTAAAAATTACTTTGTGTTGCCCAAATGTATTTTATAATATGCATATATTATTTAAAAATATACCAGTTCAAAAAGTTAATGAACTAAAGCAATTAATCATGTCTTGCATTCATAAAAAGAGTACATTAAAAATAGTTCTTTGATATAGTATGCTTTCTGTAAGGAAAACCAATCCCTTGAACAAGCTATGCTTTTTTTTTTTCTCTATATTTTAGAAAGGTTTCTCAGATCTTACTATGTGCCAGGCACAATGCCAGACACTTAAAGGACAACAGAAATGGTACCTATGTTCAAGGATTTCACAGTTCATTGGGAAGAGCCAATACCTTCAAGCTCAGAGGAAAACTAAAGCCCTGGATGAGGTCTAAAACATTGGCAACAGTCAGACTCTCCCAAAACAATAGCAAGAACTTTACTCAATTCAGCAACACTCCCCTACAGACAGCACAGGTAGGTCTTACATGTAGGTCTGAGAGTTGATGTCCCCCTATTGAGCTTCCAGGGGAGATCCCAAAGAGACTTCTTTTAACAAGTGCTAATTCACCATCTCAAGATCTCTCCACTGCCGTCAAAGAATAATTTCAATTTCTTAACGCATTGCACTTTTTCCCATGCCCACTCCTTTGTTCATGCTATTCCTTCTGCCTGAACTGTTTTTCAACTCTGGTCTCCTTCTTTGTCTGGCTAAGTCCTACCCAACCTCAAATAGTGCTCAGGTACATCTCCTCCAGGAAGTCTTCTCTGATTATTTACCACATCAATTAGGTTGACAGCCTTCCTCCATGTTCCCATAGTTCTTCCCACCTTGCAAATAACAATTTATTTGTCAAGATCAGGTACAAATTTACTTACTGCTGTATCCCTGGTGCCTGCAATAAAGTAGGAACTCAATGATTGTTTGATGAATTCAAATGTGGAACTTCGTTCTTCTCCCCTGGCTTCCCCCAGCTTACAGTACTGAACTGGGCTTGTGGCTATCATGCCTGTATGCCCTGCCCCCACAACATCCCTTCCCCAAGTATAAGACTTCACACTCACTTGTCCAGTGACATCCCAGGGAAGGCAAACTTGCCCAGGCAGATGCGACAGACAGTGCTCAGGGGGATCTTCTGCAGCTGCACACAGCTGAGCATGATAAAGTCATATTTACAAATCAAGAGAGTCTTGTCTGTGACCAGCACAAGCCTCTCCTTCTCATTGTTCCAGTGATCTATCCTGTGGGAATAATCACAAAGAAGAAAAGTTGATGGTTTGTATAGCCTTCCCAAGTTACAGATAATAGCATTCACTGAAGCCTCTCTCCTACACAGTAGAGGGTGAAGTTTGATCACCTCAGAAGGAGGGGCTGAGGAATACCTACTGCCACTTTTTCAGTCAGACCCCATGACCAAAGGAGGAGGGAAGGCAGAAGATCACGGGAAAAGGCTTTATGGACACAGAGCTCATTGGTGATCACCCATGACCTGGAATCTATTAGGGTATATCAAGTTTTTATCATGTTGGCAGTCAACTGTTTCATGCTCCTCCACACTTTCCCCTTCTCCAGAAGACATGTATGGATCCTGTCTTCCTCCAAGGGCATCAGATTTGTCCTTGTCTCTTGGTAGTCAGTCTGTAGCACAAACTTTATCCACTACCTACTAGTAGTAGCCACACTGCTGCCTGGAGATAAAACAGGGACCTCAACAATGGACTCCTAAGCTGTCACTCTTTTGAACTCATCCAACCATATCCCTGTGGAAGAAATATAATGGAACAAGTGAAGTGGGGTTCCTGTGAGCCAAGTACAAAGAAGACAAAATGTTTACTGAACTGAGGTGCTTCAGACTTGAGAAACTTTCAGGGCATATGTGGAAAATTCTGACTGACAATTAAGAATGTCTCCAATAGTGAGAACAAGTAGGAATTAAAACAATGGCTCTGGCTAAAAGGAAGTGAGAATGGTTTGTAATTCTCTCACCCATAGCATTTTTGCCATCTGTCTACTATAGCCTGGAGGATATAGCACTTCCCAACTTATACAGAATTGCTTCAGCATGTGTTTTGTCTTCCCTAAAGAAACTGAAAAGGATGATTTATGGTTGATTTATATCTGAATCTTCAGTACCCAAAAGGTCATCTACTGTATAGACCTTATGGGCACTCTGCTCCCATCCATTTACTACATCATAACCACAGTGCTATTCTTGAAATAGAAACTGAATCATATCACTGTCCTGTTCATTTTATTAAATAGCATCCTGCTGATCTTGGGATGAAATCCAAAGTTCCTGAAATGGACTACAGGGTCCTGTATAGTCTGGCCTCTGCCTACCTTCCCAGGCTCATCTTATAGTTGGCCTAGAACACTCATTGTTCAAGTCACAATTTAAGTGTCTCTCATTCAAAGAGGAATTCTTAACTCCCTATAGAAACTTGGACCCCTTTTATGTTCTCTCAAAGCATCCTGATCTCTTCTCCTTTGTGTCACTAAGCAAAATTTGTAAAAAGGAATGATACTGAAAATGTTTAGTAATAGGTTATGCACAGGCACCAACTAACAAGAATGTACACAGCAGTGCAGAATGAAAACCCACACAATGAGTAGGGCATTTCCAGTGAGTATGGGCTGAATATCATCTCTCTGTGTAAGTGTGTGTATGCATATGTGTATTCCATGAGGGGAGAAACCGTGTCCATTGGGCTAGTAACTCTATCCACCAGTTTCTGGCAAATAGCTTGCACCAAAAAATATTTGTTGCCAATCAGAATTATTTTGGAGGGCTTTGAGGTGAGGGCATGGGTAGAGACTTCCAGCTCTGTCACTTACTAACTCGGTAGCATTGGACTAGTCCTTGAACCCATCTATGGCTCTGGTTCCTTATGTGTGAAATGGAGACAATACTAGTACTCACCTCACAAGTTTGAGGAGAGGATTAAGGGAAATGATCCATAGTCAGTGCTCTACACATCAGCTGATTTATTACTGGTAGGGACCTAAGTCACTAAGTGACTTTGGTTAATTCAAATACATGCCACTCTTCAGGATAGTCTGAGGACAGACAGGCAAGATGAAATTAGGAGTTGAATTAATGGAAGAAGAAAGAGGAGGAGACGTGAAGGAGAAAAGATGAAGGAGAAAGAAAGGAGAAGCAGAAGGAGGAACAAAAGAATGAGATCATTGACTGAGGCCCTGTCATATGCCAGTCATTATGTATTCATAAGTATCATCTCTAAACCTCACCACAACCCTGTAAAGAGAGTTACATCCAAAATTGCTCAGCTATAATATAACTGTAATTAGTGGTAGAGTGGAAGGGAACAGAATGGAGTCTGAGAGATCTGGCTTAAACCTTGGTTCCATGGTTTCTGTCCACTCCAACGCACTGCTATACTAAACCCCTATGATGCTGAGAGAAATAAAATTCTTGATAGTCTATTTAACACTCTCAGTCTTAATTAGAAAGAGACTGGGACTCTGAAATGTATCAGTTATCTACATGAAGATCTCTAAATAGACTGCATCTACTTAGCAGCAAGTTAGAAGCTGCTGCCTAATAAACCAGACTTGTTTTTTAGTCTAAAAGAACCACAGCTTTGGGTTGAATGTTTTTACTGAAAATTTCAGCACTCCATAATGAGATTTATTTTAAAAGGTAAAGGATTCGGGGAAGAAGTGAATTCTTTTTAGGAACACAGAGTGCTCTGCTATGACACAAGACTCTGCCTAATTTACATGTTGGGAATGTCTGAATTCAAGTAAACACACAGAATTATAAATAGAGATGGCGCCACCATCTCTAGCTCCTGGGTGGTATATTTATTTATTTAAAATTCAATCACACCTTTTTTTCCCAAAGAGCTTGTGCTGGTTTGAATCTATTATATCCCCCACAAAAGTCATGTTCTTTTAATCCAGCCTTGTGAGGCAGACTTATTATGGGTGGGATCTTTTGATTAGGCTTTTTCCATGCATATGTGACCCACCCACCTGTGGGTGAGACTTTTTGATGAGATAATTCCCATGGATGGATGTATGACCCTGCCCATTCAAGGTGGGTCTTGATTAGTTTACTGGAGTCCTTAAAAGAACACAGGGGCTGACACAGACCCAGACGCATGGAGACACAGACAGAAAGACATTTGGAGATGCTAAACTAAGAGATACAGCCCAGAGTTAGCCTCAGAGAAGCTAAGAGAGGATCCCCAGACACTTAGAGAGAAACACCCTGGGAGAACAAGCAAGGGTGCACAGAGGCTGAGAGATAGAAGCTAAGAGAGACAGAAGCCCAGAGACATTTTGAAAAAAGCCATTTTGAAACCAGAACCCAGGAGCAAAGGACCAGCAGATGCCAGCCATGTATGTGCGCAGCTGAGAGCAGTGTTCTGGATGCCATTGGCCTTTCTTCAGTGAAGGTATCCTCTTGTTGATGCTTTAGTTTGGATACTTTTATGACCTTAGAACTGTAAATTTGTAGCCTAATAAATCCCCTTTATAAAAGCCAATCCATTTCTGGTATTTTGCATAATGGCAGCTTTCCCAAACTGGAACAGAGCTCATGAAAAAGACATTGAATTGCAAAATCCTGATATTAATACCATTGAAGTTTGGGTGGAGATAATGACAACAAATATAGAAGTAGGAATAGCTAATACTTTGTGACTGTATAGTTTTTGAAGGTTTACAAAGCCTTTGAACATCAATGCTCTTATTTAATCCTCACAATAACCCTTTGGACAAGATGTTACTACCCTCATTTTAAAAACAAGGAGACTAAGGTCCAGACACCTTTTAAATGACTTGCCCAATGTTTTATACCTAATAAGAAGTAATGCAGGGACTCGAAGCAGATACTGAAATACCAAATCCAAGTACAGTGCTTGCTTTCTCCCCCATACTATCCACCTGCATTTAGAGAGCCTTAAGTGTGGTATGCAAATGTGGTAAAATTCACTTCAGGAAGGAGATGGTATGATGATGATGCATACCATTCCTGAAATTGTCCTCTGTAACAAACCTCTTCCCCAAAACAACTCTCATGACCTATTTGTAGAGGAACCCATCCCCCATCAAGCTATACAAGCTTGAGACTTAGGAGTCAACATAAACTCATCCCCATGTCTCACTTAATAAACCTGGGTCCTAAATATTTTACTCCAAAAATATCCCTAAAAAAAAGGCAAACATTCCTTTTCCTCTCAACTTTCACCATCCTAATCCAGTCTTCCATCTTTTCCTGCCTGGACTATTGCAGTCACCCTCTCACAGGACCACTAAGGGCTACCTTGACCTGGCTTACCTACATCAACTCATGCTCCCTTCCAACCTCTTCACTGTACTCAAGTGAGGGGGTCTTTTACAAAAGCAAATCTGACTTTTATCTCCTTCCCCTGGCTTAAAACATGTCAACTGTTCCCAATGGATCTTTTTGTTTGTTTGTTTTGGTAGGAAGCAGATTCATTTATCAGACATAGATGAATTATCAATAGGCAACCAGATGTTCTATCACAAATTCAGGTCAACAGCAATATCACTTTACATCTCAGTCTACTTTCTGCCAAAGAAACATATCATACACTTAGCATAGCATCTTTTAGTTGAGAGTAGATGGTGCTATTATCTTGTTGGTACCTTCAGAAGGTGCCTGGTGAAAAGCTTAGAATAGTGTTAGTATGAGGCACAAGTTGATGTTAGGTAAAAAAATGGCATACTTCCTTGTAAAATGAAAACAGACACAACAGCATAAACAATTCAAAACAGAAAATGGGGAAGGGAAAAGGGAAGACACGATCACTCCAAGTGGTAAATTGCCTGATCTATTAGTGCTTTTATTCAGCCCCTGCAACATGCACGGAGGCTTTGGAGAAATCAAACTAGCAGAATCACTCCTACAAAGACTCAAGGCTATTGCCCCATTCCCAGTCAGTTCTAATTGTGAGCATGAAGCCCCTGTTCAGTTCACACGAGTACTATCATTCCTTAAGTTCAGAACAGCTTGGGCTAGTTTACCTGCATCCGGGACCTGTGTTGCATCAGACTGTGGCTGACAACCTTTAGAGTCTGTGACTGTTGCACATGCAAAAGAATCAAAATCCATTTTGAGATCTTGCACATTTCTTTCATTGGCATTATCAAAGCTGTCTTTACCATGCAGCTGTTTAAGGTGTTTCCTCAAAACTGGCTTATGTGCAAAGACCATGTCACAGGAGTTAAACCCATGGGGCTTATCTCCACTGCGAAGGATAAGATGATCCTGTAAGAAACACTTCTGAGAAAACTTTTTCCCATAGACCTTACACCAGAAAGGTTTAATGCCAGCACGCACACACACGTGTCAATGAAGCTGGCTTTTTTTGAGTAAAAGCCTTGCCGCAGAGTAAACACATAAAGAGTTTGTGCATTTTTAAATGGTTGGTGTGGCTCTCCCAGTGACAAAACACCTGGGCAAATTTTGGGCACTGGTGATGCCACTGTAGACCTTTGTTTTCACCTCAGATATTAGGCCCAACACATCTTTTGAGGCCATGATGATGTTATCACTGCCTGAGTAAGAAAGGGCTCAATTGAGGAGATGATTTTGTTCTATTTCACTTACTCTGTTTTCCACAGTTGAATTTATCAGGGAGTACTGGAGCTCTGGTGAATGTAAAGCAGTGGGTTCAGAAGAAATAAACTCGTTCTGATCTTTTTTACTTCTAATCTCTGAGACATCCCCAATAGGTTCTACCTTAACAATCTGAATACCACTGCCTTCCATCTCTATACTGTCTTCAGATGGAGGAGTACAAGGTGAGTCCTGCTTTGGGGAGCCTCTGGCATTCTTCTGACTGGGAGGAGGCACTTTGCTGTTCATAATCCTCTTTACTATCCATTGGCTCTTTTGGCTTTATAAACTTCCACAGGGCGTAAATAATTCTCTACAATGTGGCTCATTTGAAGAGTACTTGCAGCAGGCAAGTAATTTACCAGTTTCATCTCAAGGAATTCCAGCATGCCACCACAACAGGATAAGAGCAATTGTCTCCCCACTTTGGAACTCTGTAATATGGACACTTTCACCTCCTGGAATCATTCAGTAAAAACTGGTCCCTTAAGAAAGGAGAACCTGAAACAAATACAATTTTTTGGCCCTGTACCTCAGTATCATCTATAAGAACTGTTAACACTACAAAATTTATTCTCTTCTCTTAATTTGTTCATTTTTTGTAGCATCGAATTTCCATAATTTTCAAACTTGAAGTGAAGGAGACCTGATCTTTCGGACATTTTGGCAGACGGAGCCCAGGAAGGCCGCAGTCAGGATCCAGCACCACAAGGAGTCCCAGCCCCTCAGGGCTCCGCCCAACGGATCTTATGAGAAATAACAAAGATTCTTCATCTGGTCTAAGAGGCTTCTGCTACTTCAGTCTCATCTCAGGCCAAGTCTCTCCACTCATTCTCCCTGATCTTTCAGTTTCTTGTATTCACCATGCCCCTCCTATTTCAGGGTCTTGCACATGCTATTTCCTCTACTGGCAACATTCTTCCTGATCTTCACCTGGTTAACTCCTACAGAGCTGAGATCAATCACCCCTTACTCCAGGAAGCCTTCCCAGACCTCCGCAACTCCTTCTCTTCTTTCTAACAAACATCTTTATAGAACCAAGCATTTCTCCTTCATGGATCTAATCACAAATGCAGTTTTATAGTAATTTGTATGATTGCCTAATTAATGTCTGTCTCCTTTTCGCTACTGTATGCTCCATGAAGATAGAGTCAGCTCTTACTTGGCACTGTGCCCTAAGGTTGCAGATGTCCAAAAAAAAAAAAAAAAAAAAAATCATTTCTGGGATGAATTAGTTAAGAATGAACAATCCTTGTGCTTTCTACCTATATGCCTTGGCTCATATGGCCTGGGAAATCCTGTCCTCAGGTTTACACATTTAAATACACCCACCCACCCCCAACAAATAGCACATTTAAATAAAGTTAAACAGAAACATTGGGGAAATGCTCAAGTCATAACAGTAAGTGAGAAAAAAGAGGATAAAAAAGGCTACCCTCAGTTTACTTCCAAATTTGTAACAACAACAAAAAAACACACACACACACACACTCAGATCAAACTGTTAACTGATTATTTTTGACTGGTAGGATTTCAAGTGACTTTCATTTCTTTTCATGCTTTTACTTGCCAGAGTTCTTACTTATTTTTACAATGAACATGTTCTACTTTTATGATAAAAGAGATGTGTTTAAAGGTAAATAATTCTCACCCATTGTTTTAATTTCTTCCTTGATAAAGCAAATACCATGCAATGGGTTGGCTTAAACAATGGGAATTTATTGATTCATGGTTTTGAGGCCAGGAGAAGTCCAAATCAAGGCATCATCAAGATGATGCTTTCTTCCTGAAGACTCATGTTCTGGAGCTGACTGCTGGTGATCCTTGGTCCTTGGCTCCTCTGTCATACAGCAATGCACATGGCGGCCTCTCCTGGCCTCTCCCTTCTCTCCCAGGTTCTGTTGACTTTCAGGTTCTGGCTGCTCCCTCTGGCTTTTGCATCTGACATCCAGTCTGCTTATAAAGAACTCCAGTAATCTAGATTAAAGCCCAACCAGATGCAATTGGGTCACACCTTAACTGAAGTAACATCTGGAAGAGATCTTATTTACCATGGACCCACACCCACAGGAATGGATTGAGTTCAAGAACATATTTTTTCTGGAGTACATTGGTCCAAACCACCACAGCCATCCTTCAGATTCCCAGCTTAACTGCTATCTATTTCATGGAGCCACACCATCACTGCCCTTGTACCCAATTGGATGTCATCTCTCTTTCCTTTATATACCCACAAATCTTCATGGCTCAGTTGTAGTCTTCATCATAATCTTTATATTACAGTGATTTCTCTACTTGTCCTACCTATTCCCCACATTAAATGGGAGCCCCTCTAGAGTGGAATACTGCCTTGGTCATACCTGGGTCCTTCACCCTGTGCTTTTCTGAGGAAAGAGCAGGGTGTCAGCAAATAAGCATGGAATGGAAAAATGGAACCCCAAGATTCATCCCCTCAGTTTGAGAGCCAGTCTCCCTGGCAGTGAATTCACCCCATCTCCCCTCTTGCTGCTGTTCCTCAGCACCAGCATCCGATTCTGGAATAAGGGGGGAGGGGAGTCTAGACACCCCCACCCACCCCCACACACCCACCCTACCCCCATGCCCCCTAAGGAAACAAGAAACCTGGGCTGAGATGAGATCTGCAGTTTCCTGGGATGATAAAAATTTCACCAGCAGAGGGCAACAGCAAACCAGCAATGGCAGGCAAGAGGGGTGCATGTGAGTTTCCAGGATCCCCAGTCAGTTACTCAAGTCATCCCAGATGCCTTCCCAGCAGCCCCAGCCCCACACCCAACACCACTTTGAGGTGAAACCAATTCATAGTTTGGAAATTATTTCCCTCATATAATGAGCTTCTTCTAACATTACTAATATTACACAAACACACACAAATATACCACTGGCATGTTTCCTGATATTGAATAGAGTAACTATACTTCATTTAAAATTGATCTTCCTGTGCCCCTCAAATTTCTTAACTAGCATTGCCTAGCCCTGCCCCTTAAAGTAGAAGACAGGATCTTGACGAGTCAGGAATCTGCAGCTCAGGAGAAAAACACTGAATCACTCATACTACATGCATTCACTGAGCACCCACTGGGTTCCAGGCCCTGAAGAGAATCCAATTTGGGTTTGCTCTTCAAACACAAACAGATGAAAAATGCATGGCGTTGAAGCAAAGCAATTTCCCTCCCCCTGAGTTAAGTGGAGTCTTTAGCTAAATAACCCACAAGCAATTCTATTAATCATTTGGTTACTCTTTCCCTGGCCCTCTCCAATGTATTTAAAATTGGGGATCCTCAAGGCAAACACAGAATTCTCATAAAAACCCAGTGTCCACAAGCCTTCGTTATTCCCAGGTCTCCTGAATTGACTCTCTGCAATTCATTTTTTTCCTCCCACTACCTGGTACAGCCAGTTATATGCCAAACATTTTATTAGTTACTGGGAATACTGAGAAAATAATACTGCCCTTAAGAAATACACAGTTCTCCAGGACATAAGGTGAAGTCATGTAGCAAGAGTTAACATGGCACCCAAAAGTGAATGAGGCTTGAGAATGGTAACCCAAGCTCACAGTGGCAGGTCTCCCCATTCCCAGTCTTGTGCACAAGCAAGTGGAAAAGGAATCCTTGAGAAAGGTTCTTATCAGCACTTCATTTTCTGCTGTTTGGTGAAGAGCTCAGGGTTGGAACAAGTTGCAAAGTACAGACCTTTCTTCAAAATATAAACGAAGTCAGTCAGGAGTATTCATTCATTTCTTTAATACTTCCTTAATGTGCACACACTGTAGGGCAGATAGAGTGTCCCCACAAATATAGAAGAGAAAGTCCTGGAAATATCCATTCATGTATCTTCCGAAGATCACCTTTCTCCTGAGTGAGGCAAGTCCTACCCTAGGTTTGTTACTGTTCCAGTTTGATGCTGAAAAAATATTGATCACTTTTTCTCTCAGAAAACAAAGGTGTGTGTGAGTTCTAAAAATATAATAAAAACTATAAAAAATCAGTATTAGTGGAGTAATATATATGAGAAATATATATGGGGAAAATATATATATGGAGAATAAATACATCATATCTGAATATTATTTATATTTATGCATAGGTATTTGTATGTATATATAAATATAAATATAAATATAAATATAAATATAAATATAAATATAAATATAAATATATATATATATATGGAAAGGCTAAATTTATTTCCAATGGGGGTCAGAACCCAGCTTCCTCTGGAATATGCCAGGTCTGAAGCTTCTGAGATCCATTTACAAATATGAATGATTTTTCTGTGTATTTTTCTTAGAGAATAACAGAATCCTCCATTTATTGTAGGTTTTCTCTGGATCAGGTAGTATGGCAGATGCTATATATACATATTACCTCTTTTGATCCTCATCAAACGATTTTGAGATAAATACAGATGAGGAAACTGAAACTCAGAGAAGTTAATTTCTTCTAAGTAACATAGCTGGGATTTATCCAAATATGTTTGACTTTAAGCCTTTGAGCTTTCCACTTTACCAAATCACCATCCATTAGGAAGATAATAAAATTTCTCAATTTAATCAATTAAAATTGCTGAGGGCCTATACTATGTTCTAGACATTCTATAGATGCTGGGACTATAAAGTCCTCTATAATGGTCGCTGTTTTAAGGAGCAGATAATATAATGAGGTGGAAAGATAAATAAATCAAGCATAGAGTCATAAGATGCAAATGTGTGCACGGTTCTATGGAAAGCCAGGTTAATGGTTAACTTTCACTTAGTGCTTACTTTTTATGAATTCCAATGCTGAGTGCATCATATGAATTACTTTTTTTAAGCCATAGCAACCCTGCAAAGAAGGTAGTGTCATTATCCCCATTTTACAAAGGAGGAGCTAAAGCATGTAGAGGTTAAGTAACTTTCCCAAAGTCACCCAGTAAGAAGTTATGGAACTGGAATTCGAACTGAGGGAATTTCCCTCCACAATCTATACTCTTATTTAACAACTTTGCTGAACTTCAGGGCATTTAAAGTCACCTAGGAGGTCAGGCAAGTCTCTGTGCAGAGGAATGCTTGAAGAGGGTTTTGAAGGATAAGCAAGAGATAGCTTGGTGCAGAAAGCAAAGAAATTAATTCTAAAAAGAGGAAACAAAATGTGCAAATGTAAGAACATGAAAATATGAGCTGAATGACTTAGATGAAATATAAGTGCTTGAATAATACATAAGCAAAAATCATAGAATTGGAATATCTATAGGTATAGTATTCTAGGTAATGTGAAGAGCTGGTGCAAAGGCCCTGAGGTGAGACCCAGCAAGGTTCATGAACCAGCAAGGAAGCCAAGATGGCAGAAGCCAAGGGAGCAAGGGAGAGAGTGGAAGGAGATTTAGGCAGAAGCCCGATCACATGTAGGAACAAACAATTTCTTTGCAATATATCGAATTTTTCACTTTAAATTGTTATTATCTGCGACTTTACAGTTTAAGAATCCAAGCCTCAATAAAGTGACATGCATCTCATACAAAATGCCAGAACCAAGACCAGAATCCAGCTCTTTTGACCCCAGCCCAGGCTACCTTGATGTTGTACTTCTAGCCTCCAAAACCATGAGACAGTAAATTCCTTTTGTAAGCCAACCAGTGTGTGGTATTAACAGCCCTGGCAAACTAAGACAGTATTGTATTTTTAATTTTGGTTTCCATTCATTAATTGCTATTTGCATAAATACAATTGATTTTCAAATATTTCTTGGACCTGGAAACCTTCCTGAATGTACATAGTTCTTAGAGTTTTTGTAGATTCCCTGGGATATTCTAAAGACTATCATTCCATCCTTTCTGATCTATACAACTTTTATTTATTTTTCTTGCCTTACTATGCTGGCTAGAAGTCCCAGTACTATGTTGATTAGCAATGGTGAAAGTAGACACTCTTTCTTTGTTCCCAATTTTAGGGGAAAATTGTTTTAGTTTCCTAGCTACTAAAACAAATACTGAAAAAAAAAGCCAGAAAGTGACCCAGAACACCAATTCCAGCAATGCACTAGCTGGAAAAGGTCTGCTAAATCCACAGGGACCGTGCACTTGGTGAAACCTGACGTCTGCATTCTGAAGTGAGTGAGTAAGCCTGCTGAATATCTGGCATCCACACTACAGTGTGGGGAAACCATGGGTTGACGTTTGGAGTCAGACTAGTTCTTTTTTAAAAAACCCAAAAGCAGCTGTGGATATGGCAGCGAGAACCGCACAGTGAAGCGCAGCAGGAATGGGCTGTGGGTACACCTCAATATCTGGTGTGAACAATAGCCTTTCGTGTACCCACTGCTAATTGTCTCAGAGAGAGGAAGGCAGGGGTGAGCCTAAAGGGGGAAGTAACCACGCCCCTTACAGCCATCTTCCCAGCAGGCTGGGAACACTCCTGCCTGGTGCTGGCACCACAGCCCAGAGCTGCGCCAAAAAACCCAGTGTGACAGGAAGTGTTTCCAGCAACATGCACACACACCACAATATTGGGTATGAACTACAGCCTCTTGCGCACCCACAGCTAATTGTCCCAGAGCTGGGAAGGTGGAGCTCTGCGAAAAGGGGGAAATTAACATGCCCCATACAGCCATCCTTTCAGCAGGCTGGGAATGCCCCTACATGGCCCGGTGGCCCAGTACTTCCCTTGAGGGATGGCATGCACTTGTGACTTAGCACAGCCTTCCCTCAGCAGAGGCCACAGCTTGGAAGCAGGACTGACTTGGAAATCCCAAGGGCCATATGCCAATACCAAGGATTTGTGGGTCAGCGGCAGAGACAATCTGTGGCGAGATTGAACTGAAGGTTTAGACTCTTGCAACAGCCTTAAATCTCCAGGAACACCTGGGAGGTTTGATTATTAAAGCTGCCCTCCTCCCTAATCGCTCAGACACACACCCTCACATTCAGGGTGGACAGCACCAACACACCCAAACTTGGTGCACCAATTGGACCCCCACAAGAATCAGACCCCCACACACCACAAAGTTGAGAAGAACTGGCTTGAAGGGAATCGGTGGCTCGCAGATGCCATCTGCTGGTTAGTTAGAGAAAGTGTACACCACCAAGCTGTAGATCTGACAAATTAGATATTAGTCTTTGAATTAGTCTACATATCCTAAAGGAACACTATCAAGTTAAGCAAATGCCAAGAGGCCAAAAACAAAAGAAAATTTTAAGGCATATGAAAAAAACAGACTATATGGATAGCCCAAACCCAAACACCCAAATCAAAAGATCAGAGGAGATGCAGTAGTTTGGAGCAATTAATCAAAGAACTAAAGACAAACAATGAGAGCATGGCACACAATATAAAGGACATGAAGAAGACCCTAGAAGAGCATAAAGAAGAAATTGCAAGAGTATATTAAAAAATAGATGATCTTATGGAAATAAAAGAAACTGTTTACCAAATTAAAAAGATTTTGGATACTCATAGTACAAGAATAGAGGAAGCTGAAGAATGAATCAGTGACCTGGAGGATGACAAAAAGGAAAATGAAAGAACAAAAGAAAAAATGGAGAAAAAAATTGAAAAAATTGAAATGGACCTCAGGGGTATGACAGATAAAATAAAACATCCAAATATAAGACTCATTGGTGTCCCAGAAGGGGAAGAGAAGGGGAAAGGTCTAGAAAGAGTATTCAAAGAAATTGTTGGGGAAAACTTCCCAAACCTTCTACACAACATAAATAGACAAAGCATAGATGCCCAATGAACTCCAAATAGAATAAATCCAAATAAACCCACTCTGAGACATGTTCTGATCAGACTGTCAAATACTGAAGAGAAGGAGCAAGTTCTGAAAGCAGCAAGTGAAAAGCAATTCACCACATGCAAAGGAAACAACATAAGACTGAGTAGTGACTATGCAGCAGCCACCATGGAGGTGAGAAGGCAGTGGCATGACATATTTAAAATTCTAAGAGAGAACAATTGCGAACCGAGAGTTCTTCATCTAGCAAAGCTCTCTGTCAAATTTGAGGGAGAGCTTAAATTTTTCACAGAAAGACAAATGCTGAGAGATTTTGCTAACAAAAGACCCGCCCTACTTCAGATACTAAAGGGAGCCCTACCAACAGAGAAACAAAGAAAGGAGAGAGAGATATGGAGAAAGGTTCCATACTGAAAAGACTCAATATTGGTTCATTAAAGGACAATAAAAGAGAGAGGGAAAAAATATATCTGACAAACATAAACCAAAGGATAGGATGGCTCATTCAAGAAATGCCTTCACAGTAATAACATTGAATGTAAATGGATTAAACTCCCCAATTAAAAGATATAGATTGGCAAAATGGATCAAAAAAAAAATGAACTGTCAATATGTTGCATACAAGATACTCATCTTAGACACAGGGACACAAAGTCTTTGAAAGTGAAAGGATGGAAAAAAATATTTCATGCAAGCTACAGCCAAAAGAAAACAGGAGTAGCAATATTAAGCTCAGATAAAATAGACTTTAAATGCAAGAACATTATGAGAGACAAAGAAGGCCACTACATACTAATAAAAGGGGCAATTCAATGAGAAGAAATAACAATCATAAATGTTTATGCACCCAATCAAGGTGCCACAAAATACATGAGACAAACACTTACAAAACTAAAGGAAGCAATTGATGTTTCCACAATAATTGTGGGAGACTTCAACACATCACTCTCTCCTATAGATATATCAACCAGACAGAAGACCAATAAGGAAACTGAAAACTTAAACAATCTGATAAATGAATTGTATTTAACAGACATATATAGAACGTTACATTCCAAATCACCAGGATACACATTCTTCTCTGGTGCTCATGGAATTTTCTCCAGAATAGACCATATGCTGGGACAGAAAACAAGCCTTAATAAATTTTAAAAAAATTGAAATTATTCAAAGCACATTCTCTTACCACAATGGAATACAGTTAGAAGTCAATAACCATCAGAGACTTAGAAAATTCACAAATACCTTGAGGTTAAACAGCACACTCCTAAACAATCAGTGGTTTAAAGAAGAAATATCAAAAGAAATTGCTAAATATATAGAGACGAATGAAAACGAGAACCAACGTATCAAAATCTATGGGATCAGCAAAAGCGGTACTGAAGGGGAAGTTTACAGCACTAAACACATACATCAAAAAGGAAGAGAGAGCTAAAATCACAGAACTAATGGAGCTACTGAAGAAGCTAGAAAATGAACAGCAAACTAATCCTAAACCAAGTAGAAGAAAAGAAATAACAAGGATTAAAGCAGAAATAAATGACATAGAGAACAAAAAAATGATAGAGAGAAATTAAGACTACAATGAGGTACCATCTCACACCAATTAGAATGGCTGCCATTAAACAAACAGGAAACTACAAATGCTGGAGGGGATGTGGAGAAATTGGAACTCTTTTTCATTGTTGGTGAGACTGTATAATGGTTCAGCAACTCTGGAAGACAGTCTGGCAGTTCCTTAGAAAACTAGATATAGAGTTACCCTTCAATCCAGCAACTGCACTTCTCGGTATATACCCAGAAGATCTGAAAGCAGTGATGGGAACAGATGTCTGCATGCCAATGTTCATAGCAGCATTATTCACAATTGCCAAGAGGTGGAAACAACCCAAATGTCCTTCCACAGATGAGTGGATAAACAAAATGTGGTATATACACACAATGGAATGCTATGCACCAGTAAGAAGGAAGGATGTTGTGAAACATATGACAACATGGATGAAAGTTGAAGACATAATGTTGAGCGAAATAAGCCAGGCACAAAAAGAGAAATATTATATGCTACCATTAATGTGAACATTGCTGGGGAGAATGCAAGGATACTGGGCTTCCCCACCTCGATGGTTGCTGATGTGTTCACAGACATTGGGAACTGGTGGGTTGATGGGCTGAGCCCTCAATCATTGGACTTGCCCTTGGGAAGACTGTTACTGCAAAGGAAAGGCTAGGCCTGCTTATAACTGTGCCTAAGTGTCTCCTCCTGAATGCCTCTTTGTTGCTCAGATGTGGCCCTCTCTCTCTAGCTAAGCCAATTTGGCAGATGAAATCACTGCTCTCCCCCCTACGAGGGATCTGTCACCCAGGAGTGTAAATACCCCTGGCAATGTGGAATTTGACTCCCGGGGAGGAATCTGGACCCGGCATCATGGGGTGGAGAACATCTTCTTGACCAAAAGGGGGATGTGAAATGAAATGAAATAAGTTTCATTGACTGAGAGATTCCAAAAGGAGCTAAGAGGTTACTCTGGTGGGCACTCTTACACACAATATAGATAACACTTTTTAGGTTCTAATGACTTGGAATAGCTAGCAGTAAATACTTGAAACTATCAAACTACAATCCAGAACCCTTGAGTCTTGAAAATGATTGTATAAAAATGTAGCTTATGTGGGGGGACAATGTGATTGGGAAAGCCATGTGGATCACACTCCCCTTTGTCCAGTGTATGGATGGATGAGTAGAAAAACGGAGGCAAGAGAGGCGGGGCAAGATGGCAGACTGGTGAGCTGTATGTTTTAGTTACTCCTCCAGGAAAGTAGGTAAAAAGCCAGGAACTGCGTGGACTGGACACCACAGAGCAATCTGTCTTTGGGCATACTTCATACAACACTCATGAAAACGTGGAACTGCTGAGATCAGCGAAATCTGTAAGTTTTTGCGGCCAGGGGACCCGCGCCCCTCCCTGCCAGGCTCAGTCCCGGGGGAGGAGGGGCTGTCAGCTCCAGGAAGGAGAAGGGAGAATTGCAGTGGCTGCTCTCATCGGAAACTCATTCTACTGATTCAAACTCCAACCATAGATAGACTGAGGCCAGACACCAGAGACTCTGAGAGCAGCCAGCCCAGCAGAGAGGAGACGGGCATAGAAGGAAAACAACACGAGAAGCTCCAAAGTAAAAGCAGAGGATTTTTGGAGTTCTGGTGAACACAGAAAGGGGAAGGGCGGAGATCAGGCCTTGAGGCGCATATGCAAATCCCGAAGCAAGGCTGATCTCTCTGCCCAGGGCACCTTTCCTTAATGGCCCTGGTTGCTTTGTCTATTAGCATTTCAATAACCCATTAGATCTCTGTGGTGGGCCTTTTTTTTTTTTTTTTTTTTTTTTTTTTTTTTTTTTTTTAAATCCTTTTTGCTTTTTCTAAAACAATTACTCTAAGAAGCTCAATACAGAAAGCTTCAAAGAATTGAAATTTGGGCACGTCAAGTCAAGAGCAGAACTAAGAGAGCTCTGAGACAAAAGGCAATAATCCAGTGGCTGAGAAAATTCACTAAACAACACAACTTCCCAAGAAAAGGGGGGTGTCCGCTCACAGCCACCATCCTGGTGGACAGGAAACACTCCTGCCCATCGCCAGCCCCATAGCCCAGAGCTGCCCCAGACAACCCAGTGTGACGGAAGTGCTTCAAATAACAGGCACACACCACAAAACTGGGCGTGGACATTAGCCTTCCCTGCAACCTCAGCTGAATGTCCCAGAGCTGGGAAGGGGGAGCAGTGTGAATTAACAGAGCCCCATTCAGCCATCATTTGAGCAGACTGGGAGCCTCCCAACACAGCCCAGCAGCCCAGAACTGCCCTGGGGGGACGGCACTCACCTGTGACATAGCACAGTCATCCCTCAACAGAGGACCCGGGGTGCACAGCCTGGAAGAGGGGCCCACTTGCAAGTCTCAGGAGCCATACGCCAATACCAAAGACTTGTGGGTCAGTGGCAGAGACAAACTGTGGCAGGACTGAACTGAAGGATTAGACTATTGCAGTAGCTTTAAAACTCTAGGATCATCAGGGAGATTTGATTGTTAGGGCCACCCCCCCTCCCCGACTGCCCAGAAACACGCCCCACATACAGGGCAGGCAACACCAACTACACACGCAAGCTTGGGACACCAATTGGGCCCCACAAGACTCACTCCCCCACTCACCAAAAAGGCTAAGCAGGGGAGATCTGGCTTGTGGAGAACAGGTGGCTCGTGGATGCCACCTGCTGGTTAGTTAGAGAAAGTGTACTCCACGAAGCTGTAGATCTGATAAATTAGAGATAAGGACTTCAACTGGTCTACAAACCCTAAAAGAACCCTATCAAGGACAGCAAATGCCACGAGGCCAAAAACAACAGAAAATTATAAAGCATATGAAAAAACCAGACGATATGGATAACCCAAGCCCAAGCACCCAAATCAAAAGACCAGAAGAGACACACCTAGAGCAGCTACTCAGAGATCTAAAGATGAACAATGAGACCCTAGTACGGGATATGAAGGAAATCAAGAAGACCCTAGAAGAGCATAAAGAAGACATTGCAAGACTAAATAAAAAAATGGATGATCTTATGGAAATTAAAGAAACTGTTGACCAAATTAAAAAGATTCTGGACACTCATAGTACAAGACTAGAGGAAGTTGAACAACGAATCAGTGACCTGGAAGATGACAGAATGGAAAATGAAAGCATAAAAGAAAGAATGGGGAAAAAAATTGAAAAACTCGAAATGGACCTCAGGGATATGATAGATAATATGAAACGTCCGAATATAAGACTCATTGGTGTCCCAGAAGGGGAAGAAAAGGGTAAAGGTCTAGGAAGAGTATTCAAAGAAATTGTTGGGGAAAACTTCCCAAATCTTCTAAACAACATAAATACACAAATCATAAATGCTCAGCGAACTCCAAATAGAATAAATCCAAAAAAACCCACTCCGAGACATATACTGATCACACTGTCAAACATAGAAGAGAAGGAGCAAGTTCTGAAAGCAGCAAGAGAAAAGCAATTCACCACATACAAAGGAAACAGCATAAGACTAAGTAGTGACTACTCAGCAGCCACCATGGAGGCGAGAAGGCAATGGCACGATATATTTAAAATTCTGAGAGAGAGGAATTTCCAGCCAAGAATACTTTATCCAGCAAAGCTCTCCTTCAAATTTGAGGGAGAGCTTAAATTTTTCACAGACAAAGAAATGCTGAGAGAATTTGCTAACAAGAGACCTGCCCTACTGGAGATACTAAAGGGAGCCCTACAGACAGAGAAACAAAGACAGGACAGAGAGACTTGGAGAAAGGTTCAGTACTAAAGAGATTCGGTATGGGTACAATAAAGGATATTAATAGAGAGAGGGAAAAATATGGCAAACATAATCCAAAGGATAAGATGGCCGATTCAAGAAATGCCTTCACGGTTTTAACGTTGAATGTAAATGGATTAAACTCCCCAATTAAAAGATATAGATTCGCAGAATGGATCAAAAAAAATGAACCATCAATATGTTGCATACAAGAGACTCATCTTAGACACAGGGACACAAAGAAATTGAAAGTGAAAGGATGGAAAAAAATATTTCATGCAAGCTACAGCCAAAAGAAAGCAGGTGTAGCAATATTAATCTCAGATAAAATAGACTTCAAATGCAGGGATGTTTTGAGAGACAAAGAAGGCCACTACATACTAATAAAAGGGGCAATTCAGCAAGAAGAAATAACAATCGTAAATGTCTATGCACCCAATCAAGGTGCCACAAAATACATGAGAGAAACATTGGCAAAACTAAAGGAAGCAATTGATGTTTCCACAATAATTGTGGGAGACTTCAACACATCACTCTCTCCTATAGATAGATCAACCAGACAGAAGACCAATAAGGAAATTGAAAACCTAAACAATCTGATAAATGAATTAGATTTAACAGACATCTACAGGACATTACATCCCAAATCACCAGGATACACATACTTTTCTAGTGCTCACGGAACTTTCTCCAGAATAGATCATATGCTGGGACATAAAACAAGCCTCAATAAATTTAAAAAGATTGAAATTATTCAAAGCACATTCTCTGACCACAATGGAATACAATTAGAAGTCAATAACCATCAGAGACTTAGAAAATTCACAAATACCTGGAGGTTAAACAACACACTCCTAAACAATCAGTGGGTTAAAGAAGAAATAGCAAGAGAAATTGCTAAATATATAGAGACGAATGAAAATGAGAACACAACATACCAAAACCTATGGGATGCAGCAAAAGCAGTGCTAAGGGGGAAATTTATAGCACTAAACGCATATATTAAAAAGGAAGAAAGAGCCAAAATCAAAGAACTAATGGATCAACTGAAGAAGCTAGAAAATGAACAGCAAACCAATCCTAAACCAAGTAGAAGAAAAGAAATAACAAGGATTAAAGCAGAAATAAATGACATAGAGAACAAAAAAACAATAGAAAGGATAAATATCACCAAAAGTTGGTTCTTTGAGAAGATCAACAAGATTGACAAGCCCCTAGCTAGACTGACAAAATCAAAAAGAGAGAAGACCCATATAAACAAAATAATGAATGAAAAAGGTGACATAACCGCAGATCCTGAAGAAATTAAAAAAATTATAAGAGGATATTATGAACAACTGTATGGCAACAAACTGGATAATGTAGAAGAAATGGACAATTTCCTGGAAACATATGAACAACCTAGACTGACCAGAGAAGAAATAGAAGACCTCAACCAACCCATCACAAGCAAAGAGATCCAATCAGTCATCAAAAATCTTCCCACAAATAAATGCCCAGGGCCAGATGGCTTCACAGGGGAATTCTACCAAACTTTCCAGAAAGAACTGACACCAATCTTACTCAAACTCTTTCAAAACATTGAAAAAAATGGAACACTACCTAACTCATTTTATGAAGCTAACATCAATCTAATACCAAAACCAGGCAAAGATGCTACAAAAAAGGAAAACTACCGGCCAATCTCCCTAATGAATATAGATGCAAAAATCCTCAACAAAATACTTGCAAATCGAATCCAAAGACACATTAAAAAAATCATACACCATGACCAAGTGGGGTTCATTCCAGGCATGCAAGGATGGTTCAACATCAGAAAAACAATCAATGTATTACAACACATTAAAAACTCGAAAGGGAAAAATCAATTGATCATCTCAATAGATGCTGAAAAAGCATTTGACAAAATCCAACATCCCTTTTTGATAAAAACACTTCAAAAGGTAGGAATTGAAGGAAACTTCCTCAACATGATAAAGAGCATATATGAAAAACCCACAGCCAGCATAGTACTCAATGGTGAGAGACTGAAAGCCTTCCCTCTAAGATCAGGAACAAGACAAGGATGCCCGCTGTCACCACTGTTATTCAACATTGTGCTGGAAGTGCTAGCCAGGGCAATCCGGCAAGACAAAGAAATAAAAGGCATCCAAATTGGAAAAGAAGAAGTAAAACTGTCATTGTTTGCAGATGATATGATCTTATATCTAGAAAACCCTGAGAAATCAACGATACACCTACTAGAGCTAATAAACAAATTTAGCAAAGTAGCGGGATACAAGATTAATGCACATAAGTCAGTAATGTTTCTATATGCTAGAAATGAACAAACTGAAGAGACACTCAAGAAAAAGATACCATTTTCAATAGCAACTAAAAAAATCAAGTACCTAGGAATCAACTTAACCAAAGATGTAAAAGACCTATACAAAGAAAACTACATAACTCTACTAAAAGAAATAGAAGGGGACCTTAAAAGATGGAAAAATATTCCATGTTCATGGATAGGAAGGCTAAATGTCATTAAGATGTCAATTCTACCCAAACTCATCTACAGATTCAATGCAATCCCAATCAAAATTCCAACAACCTACTTTGCAGACTTGGAAAAGCTAGTTATCAAATTTATTTGGAAAGGGAAGATGCCTCGAATTGCTAAAGACACTCTAAAAAAGAAAAACGAAGTGGGAGGACTTACACTCCCTGACTTTGAAGCTTATTATAAAGCCACAGTTGCCAAGACAGCATGGTACTGGCACAAAGATAGACATATAGATCAATGGAATCGAATTGAGAATTCAGAGATAGACCCTCAGATCTATGGCCGACTGATCTTTGATAAGGCCCCCAAAGTCACCGAACTGAGCCATAATGGTCTTTTCAACAAATGGGGCTGGGAGAGTTGGATATCCATATCCAAAAGAATGAAAGAGGACCCCTACCTCACCCCCTACACAAAAATTAACTCAAAATGGACCAAAGATCTCAATATAAAAGAAAGTACCATAAAACTCCTAGAAGATAATGTAGGAAAACATCTTCAAGACCTTGTATTAGGAGGCCACTTCCTAGACTTTACACCCAAAGCACAAGCAACAAAAGAGAAAATAGATAAATGGGAACTCCTCAAGCTTAGAAGTTTCTGCACCTCAAAGGAATTTCTCAAAAAGGTAAAGAGGCAGCCAACTCAATGGGAAAAAATTTTTGGAAACCATGTATCTGACAAAAGACTGATATCTTGCATATACAAAGAAATCCTACAACTCAATGACAATAGTACAGACAGCCCAATTATAAAATGGGCAAAAGATATGAAAAGACAGTTCTCTGAAGAGGAAGTACAAATGGCCAAGAAACACATGAAAAAATGTTCAGCTTCACTAGCTATTAGAGAGATGCAAATTAAGACCACAATGAGATACCATCTAACACCGGTTAGAATGGCTGCCATTAAACAAACAGGAAACTACAAATGCTGGAGGGGATGTGGAGAAACTGGAACTCTTATTCATTGTTGGTGGGACTGTATAATGGTTCAGCCACTCTGGAAGTCAGTCTGGCAGTTCCTTAGAAAACTAGATATAGAGCTACCATTCGATCCAGCGATTGCACTCCTCGGTATATACCCGGAAGATCGGAAAGCAGTGACACGAACAGATATCTGCACGCCAATGTTCATAGCAGCATTATTCACAATTGCCAAGAGATGGAAACAACCCAAATGTCCTTCAACAGATGAGTGGATAAATAAAATGTGGTATATACACACGATGGAATACTACGCGGCAGTAAGAAGGAACGATCTGGTGAAACATATGACAACATGGATGAACCTTGAGGACATAATGCTGAGCGAAATAAGCCAGGCACAAAAAGAGAAATATTATATGCTACCACTAATGTGAACTTTGAAAAATGTAAAACAAATGGTTTATAATGTAGAATGTAGGGGAACTAGCAGTAGAGAGCAATTAAGGAAGGGGGAACAATAATCCAGGAAGAACAGATAAGCTATTTAACGTTCTGGGGATGCCCAGAAATGACTATGGTCTGTTAATTTCTGATGGTTGTAGTAGGAACAAGTTCACTGAAATGTTGCTATATTATGTAACTTTCTTGGGGTAAAGTAGGAACATGTTGGAAGTTAAGCAGTTATCTTAGGTTAGTTGTCTTTTTCTTACTCCCTTGCTATGGTCTCTTTGAAATGCTCTTTTATTGTATGTTTGTTTTCTTTTTAACTTTTTTTTTTATACAGGTGATTTGAAAAAAGAAGGGAAAGTTAAAAAAAAAAAAAAAAAAAAAATAAAAGTAAAAAGACAAACAAGGGAAAAAAAAAAAAAAAAAAAAAAGATGTAGTGCCCCCTTGAGGAGCCTGTGGAGAATGCAGGGGTATTCGCCTACCCCACCTCCATGGTTGCTAACATGACCACAGACATAGGGGACTGGTGGTTTGATGGGTTGAGCCCTCTACCATAAGTTTTACCCTTGGGAAGACGGTTGCTGCAAAGGAGAGGCTAGGCCTCCCTGTATTTGTGCCTAAGAGTCTCCTCCTGAATGCCTCTTTGTTGCTCAGATGTGGCCCTCTCTCTCTGGCTAAGCCAACTTGAAAGGTGGGATCACTGCCCTCCCCCCTACGTGGGATCGGACGCCCGGGGAGGTGAATCTCCCTGGCAACGTGGAATATGACTCCCAGGGAGGAATGTAGACCTGGCACCGTGGGACGGAGAGCGTCTTCTTGGCCAAAGGGGGGATGTGAAAGGAAATGAAATAAGCTTCAGTGGCAGAGAGATTCCAAAAGGAGCCGAGAGGTCACTCTGGTGGGCACTCTTATGCACACTTTAGACAACCCTTTTTAGGTTCTAAAGAATTGGGGTAGCTGGTGGTGGATACCTGAAACTATCAAACTACAACCCAGAACCCATGAATCTCGAAGACAGTTGTATAAAAATGTAGCTTATGAGGGGTGACAATGGGATTGGGAAAGCCATAAGGACCAAACACCACTTTGTCTAGTTTATGGATGGATGTGTAGAAAAGTAGGGGAAGGAAACAAACAGACAAAGGTACCCAGTGTTCTTTTTTACTTCAATTGCTCTTTTTCACTCTAATTATTATTCTTGTTATTTTTGTGTGTGTGCTAATGAAGGTGTCAGGGATTGATTTAGGTGATGAATGTACAACTATGTAATGGTACTGTAAACAATCGAAAGTACAATTTGTTTTGTATGACTGCGTGGTATGTGAATATATCTCAATAAAATGATGATAAAAAAAAAAAAAAAAAAAAAAAAAAAAAAAAAAAAACGGAGGCAAAAAAAAGAAAAAAAAGAGCACCCAGTGTTCGTTTTAACTTTTACTTTAATTGTTCTTTTTCACTTTAATTTTTATTCTTATTACTTTTGTGTGTGTGGTAATGAAAATGTTCAAAAATTAATTTTGGTGATGGACGCACAGCTATATGGTGGTACTGTGAAAAACTGATTGTACGCTTGGTGTGCTTGGTATGAGTGCATGGTATGTGAATATATCTCAATAAAATTGAATTATTAAAAAAATAATAAAATAAAATAAAAAATTAAACAAATACCATACAATGGGTTGTCTTAACAGCAGGAATTTATTGGCTCACAATTTCAGAAGCAAGAAGGCTTCTTCTTCCTGGGGTCAGTATCTTCTGGCTGGCTGGCAATTTGGGGGTTACTTGACTTTTCCTTCACATGGCAATGCACATGGCAATGCCTAAAGTGGCATTTTCTCCTGACTTTGCTTCTTCCATGGCTTCTCTTTTTCATCCAATTTCTTTTGCTTATTAGGATTTCAGTCATATTGGAATAAGGCCCACCTTCATTCAGTTTGGGCACACTTTAAACTAGTAACATCTCCAAAGGTCGTATTTACAAATGGGTTCATATCCACAGGATCAGGGGTTGGGATCTGAACATGCCTTTTGTGGCGGACATGATTCAATCCCCAAGAGTCTGCTCTCTAGACCCCCAAAAGACATATTCTTCCCATATGCAAAACACAGCCAATCTATCATGATGTCCCAAAAGTCTTAGGCCATTTTAGAACAAAAGTATAAATTCTCATCAAAATCAGTTATGGGTGGTGTCCCTCCTGGGGCTAAATTCCTCTGTCTGATGGACCTATGAAACCTGGAAAACAAGTGATCTGCATCAAATATACAATGGTGGGACAGGAATGGGATAAATATTCCCATTCCAGAAGAAAGAAATTGGAAGGAAAACATTTATCATAGGTCCCAGACAAGACTGAAACCTAGCAGGGCAAACTCCACTAGAACCCAATGTCTGAGAGCCATTTATGGATTGATGTTTTGTCCTCTGGATCTGATGGAGCAGCAACCCCACCCCTTCCAAGTACTTGCATGGTGGCCAAACTCTCCCCTGAACACTGTGTTGTAGATCCACTGTGGTTGGGCCCTCTCCAAGCATTGGAATGGAGGCTAGGTTCTCTGTGAATGCCTGGCCTGAGGCTCCACCATTTCCAAAAATTGGAGTGGTGGCACTCTCCCTGAATGATGGGGTACAAGGCCCACCCAACAAGCAGTAGGATGGACCATTTTGTCAAATTGTTTCCTCTGTGTTTCAGTTTCCTAGGCTGCTCAAGGAAATATCATGCAAAGAGACAGTTTAATCAATGGGAATTTAATGGCTCACAGTTCTGAGGCTAAAGAAAGGTCCAAATCAAAGCATCCTCAAGGAAATGCTTTCTCCCCAAAGACTGGTGTTCTGGGGCTGGCTGCTGGCAATCCTTGGACCCTATGGCAAGGCACACGGCAGCATCTCCTGGCCTCTCCTGGCCTCTCCCTTCTTTTCCAGATTCTATTGATGTTCAGCTTCTGGCTGCTCCTTCTGTGTCTTTCTCTGTCTGTCTGAATTTCACTCTCCTTATAAAGGACTCCAGTAATAGGATTAAGACCCATCCTGATTAATTGTGCCATATCTTAACTGAAGTAACCTCATCAAAAGGTCTAACTTATGTGGGTTCACAGCCACAAGAATGGATTAGATTTAAGAACATGTTTTTCTGGGGTACATACAACTCCAAACCACCACATTCTGCATTAATGGATATGATCAAATGATTTTCTTCTTTCACCTATTAATATGGTGGATTGCACTGATTGATTTTCCAATATAGAACCAGCCTGCATCCTTGGAATATACCTCACTTGGTCATGATGTATATTCCTTTTTATATATTCCTGAATTCTATCTGCTAATATTTTGTTAATATTTTTGTGTATATATTCATGAGGGATATTTATCTGTAGTTTTCTTTTTTGTACTGTGTGTCTTGATTTTGGCATCAGGGTAATAGAATGAGTTGGGAAGTGTTCTTTCCTTTTCCATTTTCTGTAAGAGATTGTTAATTTCCTTTAAACATTTAGTAGAAGTATCCAGTGAAATCGTCAGGACCTAGAGATTAATTTTTTGGAAGATTTTTAATTATAAATTCAAATTTGTTATAATTTAAACTATCTAGTTCATGTAGGGTCAAATGTGGAAGTTTGTGTGTTTTGAGGACTTGGTGCAGTTCATCTAAGTTGTCAAGTTAGGCAATTTAGGATTATTCATCATAATCCTTTATTATTCCTTTGAGAACTTCAGGGTCTAAAGCGATATCCCCTGTTTCATTCCTGATGTTGGTAATATGTGTCTTCTCTCTTTCATTCTTTGTTAACTTGCTAGAGTTTTGTCAACTTTATTGATCTTTTCATGGAACCAACCGTAGTTTTCATTGATTTTTCTCTATTGTTTTTTCTGTTTCATTAATTTCTGCTCTTAATTTTATTATTCCCTTCCTACTGCTTGGTTTGGGTTTGTTTGTTTTCTATTTTCTAGATTCTTGAGGCAAGAGCTCAGGTCATTAATTTGAGACTTTTCCTCTTTTCCAAAGTAAGCATTTAATGCTATGAATTTCCCTCTCAGCACTGCTTTAGCTGTGTACCACAAATTTGGATATGCTGTATTTTAATTTTTATTTGGTTAAATGTACTTTTTAAAATAGTTTTTCTTATTAGAGAAGTTTTAGGTTTACAGACAAATCATGCAGAAAATAGAGTTCCCACACACCACCCCCACCCCCTTGCTTACACACAGAACACAGTTTTCCCTATTATTAACATTTTGCATTAGTGTGACACCTTGTTACAATTCGTGAAACAATATTACTATAATTTTACTATTAACTGTAGTCCATAGTTTACATTAGAGTTCACAGTTTATGTTGTGCAAGCCTATGTTGTTGTTTTTAATTCTAGTAACATATATACAAACTACAATTTTCCCTCTTAATATCATTTAAATGTATAATTTATTGCTGCTAATTACCCTCACAATGTTGTGTTACTATCACCATCATCCATTATCAAAATTCTTGCACCATTCCGAACAGAAATTCTGTACTAATTAAGCATTAAATCTCCATTCCCAACCCCCACCCTGGACCGTGGTAATATGTATTCTAGTTTCTGACTCTATGAATTTGCTTATTCTAATTATTTCATTTCAGTGAGATCAAAAAATATCTGTCCTTTTGTGCCTGGTTTATGATGTCTTCAAGATTCATCCATTTGTCTCATGTATCAGAACTTCTTTCCTTTTTATGGCTGAAAAACATTCTTTGTATATTTACACCACATTTTGTGTGTTAATGGACACAGTTGCTCCCATCTTTTGGCAATTGTGAATAATGTGCCATGAACATCCACATCCATGTGCAATATCTGTTTGAGTCCCTGCTTTCAATTCTTTGGGATATATGCCTGCAAACAGGATTGCCAGGTTATATGGTAATTCTCTTATTAGCTTTTTGAAGAACTGCCACACTGTTTTCTACAATGGCTGTACTAATTTACATTCTGATCAACAATGAATGAGTATTCCTATCTCCACATCCTATCCAACACTTATTATTTTCCTTAGTATTTTCCACTATAGTCATTCTTCTGGGTATGAAATGGTACCTCATTGCAGTTTTGATTTAATTTCCATAATGGCTAATGACATTGAGCATCTTTTCATTTGCTTTTCTATTTCCTTTGATACCATCTCTTTGACCAATGGATTACTTAGAAATGTGCTGTTTAGTATCAAAGTGTTTGGAGATTTTTCCTATCTTTCTGCTATTGATTTCTATTTTGATTCCATTGTAGTCAAAAAACATAGCCTATTTGATTACATTTCTTTTATATTTGTTGAGATTTGTTTTGTGGCCCAGGATATGTTCTATTTTTGTATATGGTCCATGGGCACTTGAAAAGAATGTGAATTCTGCTGTTGTTGGGTGGGGTGTTCTATTAATATCAATTACATTCTGTTGGTTGAAGGTGTCATTGAGCTCTTCTATATCCTTGCTGATTTTCTGCCTAGTTGTTTTATAAATCATTAAGAGAATAGTGTTGAAGTATCCAACTATATTTGTGTATTTTTCTACTTCTCCTGTCAGTTCTGTTAGTTTTTGCTTCATGAGTTTTGCAGCTCTGTTGTTTGGTGCACAGACATATAGGATTGCTATATATTCTTGGTCGATTGACTCTTTTAGCATTATACAAGGTCCCTTTCTATCCCTATCCCTGGTAATTTGCTCAGAAGTCTGAAACCACAGTGACTCTTGGACTATGTAGTTCTATCTACTGAACAGACCTGTGGTAGCAGAGTACCAACCCTCCCTATTTCACATTGCATACTCATCCTAAGTCCATACTACCTTCCCCATAACAGGGCATTTTGGGACAACCTAGGAGCCCCATAAGGGAGAGACAATGATTCACTGTTTGTGAATCAGGCAACATGTTTACTCATAGACATAGTGATAGCTGTTTGCATAACTGCCATAGAGGCCTAAAAGTGTTTATAGCCTCAATATTAAGGTTGAAGTCATATTTTATTCTTCAGTAAAACACACATTGGTAGGTTCTTACATAATTGAGAGTAAGTTTAAATTATTGGGCAATTATATCAAGAGGCTATTGCATTTCTAATAATGTCAGCCTCCTGTTTGATATCCATCAGTAACTTAAGACAAAAATGCCCACACAGATCATGAAGAAAGCATAAAGGCAGTAGTGTACTTTAAATGGCAAACAAGCTCTCAAAAAAAAATAATAATAATAAATAAAGTCCTGATTTGATTTCCTTGGTATAAATTTCCCTACCATGATTGATTTCAAGACACCAAGATGAGGTCACTGAACATGGAGATTGAAGAGATGCACACAGTTGGGTCTCTCAAGCAAGTAAAAGCAAGCACCTACATACCACTGCATCAAGGGAATGGAAAGAGGCCAGTATAAGGCAATCGGGAGTGACAAAGCAGTGGCAAACTGGCAGCACATACTCTATCTTAAAAAATCTCAATTCAAATTAAAAACAAAACAAAACAAAATGAAAACACTGAGAAAGATGGAGGTGGGTTTCCATTTTTTTACTCCAGAAGAAGATATGATCCAAATTCTTTAGCTTGGCATTCAAAATTCTTTACTCTTTGGTCCCTTCCTATCTTCCTAGTTTGTTTCTTGTTTTCTAGCGGTTGCTCTGTATAACCCAATCACACTGAATTGTTTGTGATTCCCTGAGCGTGTTTCTTTTATTCTGCACATATTATTCCCACCTCCTGGAATGCTCTTTCCTATCATCTTTCTAGAAATTTTCTCTTCCTTCTTTAATCCCAGATATCCCCTTGCTCTGCCCCAGCAATCCACAATGGTCTCTGTGCTCCCATGGAATAATTTGCAGGATTGTATATCAGCATTTTTTTATGCTCTATTGTAACTTCATTTGTCTGTTGTTCTTTCCCACAAGACTGAAAGGTCCTTGAAGATGGAAATTTTGTCTTATCACCTCTGTATTTTCATTTATTTTGAGCAGAGCCAGGCTTACAGCAGGAGCTCAGTAAATACATAAATGAATGTTTATGAATAAATAATAATAATAATAGCCTACTCTTATATGTCCCATACCATGTGACAAAAACTGTTTTAATCACTTTACATATATTAACTAATGGCAGAGAGGATTTAAGAGATTTGCATAACAATGTCACATAGCTAGTAAGCGATAGAGCTGGGATTTAGCTGCATCAGACTTTTTTTCATCTCTTGGCTTTCTGACTCCCCCCAAATTGGTAGCAATCATGGGAAAACAAACACTTCCAAGTACATTTGTGATGCAGGAGCTATTTGCCCTCACTGTCCTATTATGCAGGTTGCTCAGGGACCATTAGCTCTCTGGATGAGGCTGCTACCATGGGGAATTTACAGATAAAAGCAATGTGTTTAATTAAATTGTTGTCTAACACACCCACCCACCATAAATGGATGCTGGCAACAGAGAGCACCTCTCTCTGCTGCTGCCAGAATCCTGCCACAGGTCATTAACATCTTGATAGATTTGATGCAGTTTTCAGCCCAAGTGCTGTCACCCACAGACAAAGGCAAGTCTCGCTGAGCTTTGAGCTGTCTGAAGGCCACAGAGGTAGCACTCACCAGACAGACCCTGCTAGTACTGGAGAAGGACCTCAACCAGTGGATGAATCCATCAGAATTAAATCTGAGCCAAGACCATGATAGGTGCTGAGCTCCTCCCACATGCCAGACCAGATACTGTGCTAAGCAGAGATGAGTTGGGCAGAGGTGAATCAAAAGTAGGCCTTATCTGAAGAAATGCTTTATTCATAATACACTCAATGAACCACAATGCAGGATAATGTGAGCACAAAGAAGGGAAAGCAGATTATTCTTGTTGAATTAATATGGAAAGGCTTTATTGGACACAGTGTCTCTGACTGACAGGAAAGATTTGGTCCAGCAGGAGGTGGGAAGGCAGACAAGACAGAGGAAACTAGTTGAGTACTATCATGATTCCACGCATTGTGTCAGGAATTTGCAGGGAACAGCAGGATGTTCAAAGTGACTGATACAATTTGTTAAGGGGAGGAATGGTTTAAAAAAAAAAAAAAAAGGCTGGAGTGGGAAACTCAGTTCAAGGCATGAAGGACCTTGAGGAAATGCCAGACAAGGATAGAAGTAGAGGGTACCCACTAAAGGCCTGGAGCCATGAACATGAGAGTCATCTGGATCTGTGCTTCTCAAACTTTAACATGCATCAGAATCACCTGGGGATCTTGTGAAAATGCAAGTACAGTTTCTGTAGGGCTGGAGTGGGGCCAGAGATTGGGTATAATTAACAAGCTCCCAGTTGATGCCTGTACTGCTGATCCCAGGACCACACTTTGAGTAGCAAAAGTCTAGAACAGATGGAAGCATGAAAAAATGAATAGGTTTGGATAGGAGACTTATTTCAGAGAGTTACCTTAAGTTGCATGTACTTTTATCATTCAGTTCCTTGTGACTAAACATGATTAGAAATCACTGATTTTGAAGTTTTTCATCTTTGTATTTTTAAATTATTCGTAGTGTTTTTCATTCAGAAGTAATTCAGCGCATAGCCCATCAGCAGTGCCCACCATTCCCTACATGTACATGACTTTTTAGTCAATTCTGGGCAAAGACTAAATACAGTCAAATGAACTGTACAATCCAGAGACAGATCTGGAGAGGAAAAGAGGTAAAGTTCTCTGAACCTGTCCAATGAGTCTCTGACCTTCCTCCCTGCAACAAAAGGACAATCAACAGAGAAACCAGACACAGGTGCAAAGATCATTTAACCAATTTACACTGCAGCAATTGCTGTGTCCAGAGATGAAAAATCACAAAAGGCAGCAAGAGCAGTGTCATGAGAAGACAGCCAGGCTGGGAGAGAGGTCTCAGGAAGTCAAGTGCACTCAGTAACCCTTAGCAGTGATTGCCCTTGGCCAGGTCATTTAATCTCTGGGTTTCTTCACCCATAAAATAAAGCCAATAATTACTCCCTGCCTTCTGTCAAGGGTCTGCCTGAGTATCAAATGAGATAGTGCGTGTAAACACGAACACATGCAGGATTGATTAGGGGACCTGTGTCCTGCAAAAAGGCACCCTCCACCTGGAAAAGGATCCCTGGAGCCCTGGTCCTCATCTCTCCCTTGTCTCCAAAGAAGCTTCTCTTTTTATTTAAACATCTGAAATGGCACTTTCTTTTGAGAAATCTTTCTAAATTAAGCAGAGATGATCTGCATACTTCCACTTACCCCACATAGTCCAAAAAACAGAATTCAAAATTTATCCAACACGTTTCTACCAGAGGATGCACAGTGGGACCTGTGGGGAGATGCCAAGTATGCAGAGACAGCTCTTTTGTGCCAGGAGGCTACAATCTAATAGTGAGGCACATATGGAATCTTTGCATAATAGTAAAAGGACTATTTTAGCAAGAGTCAGGCAGCATAATGTGTTGGCGCCCTTGCTCTGCTCTTTAGAGCTATGTTACCCTCCTGAGCCTTGATCTCCTCATCTGTAAAATGGAGATAACTTTTCCTACCTCAGGCAATTGCTATGAAGATTAATTCAAATGAAGAAGAGCATTTTTTAAACTATGACATGCTATAGAAATATTACTTTTATTGTTATCAAATACTATATGTGGAATGCTTTATATATTTTCATTTCTCTTTCCAAACATGAACTCTTCCTCTGCCCTACTAGTAAATATGCTTTATTCTGTGCTTCCGTTGCAAAAGAATGATAATAAAACCTTAAGTTGGTGTAGCCTTTTACTGGAGTTGGAAAGTAATTGTCCAATAGTAGGTAAATGAGTAATCTTAAAAAAACTACATGACAACCAGGAAAAAAATGCTTAGGTCTTAAAAATAAAGAAGGAAAAAAAATGAGAGAAGTGCCATTTAGAGAAGATCATTAATCTCCTCTTAGCCTTTTAGCTAAGATCAAGTTTAGAGAAGATCATCAAAATTATACCAATATAATGACAAATGCATGGAAAGCACTCATCACAATGCTGGATACATCTTAAGTGCTTAATAAATGTTAGTATTAATATTAATATTATAACAACCTTTAACAAAAATGCTTGAAGAAAATCTGTAATGATATATACCACAAATTAACAGTGGTTGTACATCTGTCAAGAACAATGATATTCTAATGGACCAAAGAACATATTAAAACCAATTCACTAATTTAAAAAAAAGGCAAAACCTACCTGAGTAGACAGAGCTACACAGACAGTAAGCAGTAGATCCAGAATTCAAACCCAGGTCTTCTGATTCCAAATTCAGGGCTCTTTCTATAACACCAGGCTGCCTCTTTGACTCTACTTTTATCCTACTGTCTGTATGTTTGACTGGAATAGTTAATTAGATTTCACTTAATTACCATACCAAAGTCCTGGTATAGAACCTGGGATAGAAACCAGGTGGGGTGGGGGTAAAGTGTGCAATGAAACATCTCATAAGCATTTTCACAAAGATGAAGAGCAAGAATTACTTGATCCCAGCTACCACAGGCAGGTCTTCTAAGAGGAACAAGAACAATCTCCTACCACTTACCACTAATGTGCCTTCTTAACCATCATTGATAAAGGCATCTTGAGTACATTCTGCTGAAGAACTACTTCACTGTCATCATCTTACGTTTCTGTAGACTCTGTAGAGTGTCAAAATGTTCTGCTGGGCACTGACTTAATAGATCACTTATAAAAGGGTACACATGATTTATTTTAAAACTACTTTCCCAGAAGGGCCAAGAAGGAGTGTGAGATGAGGAGATAAAGTTGGGGAAAACCCCTATCTTACTAGCTGAAGAGGCAGATTAAGCTCCTCGATGGGCTGGGCTGGCAGCCTGGTCCTAGCGTGAGACTTCTTAGGGTATTTATGGTTTCAGCTAATTTGGGATCTAGCTGGGGTTAATGGCCATGCCTCTCCAATCCTCTTCTGGGCCTCTCTTTCCATCTTCTTTGTATGCTCTTCCCAAGGGCCTTAAAACTAATTTTCTAATTTCATTGAATGAAATATCTGTATCAGTTAAGAATGTCATGAAACTGCTCACCTGAATCGCTTTAGGCAACATCCCTTGGAAAATGCCTTTATTGATTTAAAATATTCATATGCCCTTAGCTTTTTTAGAAGGTAATTTTCTAAGAAAATAGCATGTCAGGATTACTGCTCCTTTTGAAAAACTATTTTTGCAGATAGTATCTGGACCCATATGTCAAACTAGCCAGAATCATATGGACGATCTATGGATACGTCACACACATTTTTTTCCAAATATGAACTCAATAAGATCTGTAATAGGTGGATGACAAGATTGTTGATAAAACTGAGATTGGGTGCACAAAGTTCTTTCTACCAAATTTGTCATACAACGGTTTTTCAATAAAGGGCCATTGTTTCCTCCTATACCTCTAATGGTGGCAAATCAGTACACCAGTTTCCCAGGCCAAAACCCAAGAGTTCCCCCAGACTCCTTCCTCACAGACAATCAAAACACAAATCCCAGTTCTGACAGTTAACAATTTATTGCATCGGCTCAGAAAGCACCTTTCGATATCTGCTCTAGGAAACACAATGAATTACTTTAAGCATTTCTCCTTTAAAGCAAGTGGCTTACACTTTCACAGTAGAGGGCGCTAGAGGGATATTGCAGGAGGAAAAGGCTTAAAACTTCCAGCCAAGACTGGGGGTCAGCAGTGTGGATGTGAGAAGAGCTAGTGCAGGCTGCCCCGGCGTGGACTCAGAACGCAATCCCTCTGCAGCCTTGCAGCTTCTGCCTGGCAATAATCTTTCTGCAGCTGCCTGCCTCTGTTCATCAATGAAAAGAGTGATCTTTTCCTGAATTGGAAAATAGTTTTCAAACGCTGGAAGAATATATTCTCAATGTTTTTGTGCTATTACAATGCTACAGACATAGAAACACTTTTAAGTTTAATCTGCATTATTACATAGTCTCCACTGATTTCTTAAGATTATACAATCAACATAACAATAATCAAACTCTGATTTGTGGCATTTGCTAATTCCCATAAACACTGCCCTCATAGTCAATTTCAAACTACCAACATGACATCAGTGAATGCAGAGGTGGGAAGAGATAGGCAGTAGCACACCATTATATAGTGTTTCTACCATACAAATAGAACAGGTATATATAACCCAAGAGCTTACATAACAGTAAAAATGCAGTAGTATAATCAGGAAGTGATGTGTTTTGAAATTTGTTACCTTTGTTTTCAATTTAATTTATTTAATGGTAATTTTATATAATTTAACTTTAAAAATTAACAACTGGCCCTCAAAATTCCTGGAAGTTTACCAATTGCCTCTCACAAGCCAGTATGAAAATGGCAAATATTGTGCAAACTCCTTTTCCCTTCTTCTGTGCAATTCCTAATAACTATCTTTATTTTTCATTGTCCAATTTCATGTGAGGTTTGTACTTTATAAATAAGCCACCTCTAATCATTTTATAGAAAACAGACAAATTTATGGCAAATAAACTATTCTTTTTTTAACTTGAGATAAATAGAAACTCATGGCATGATTTGAATAAGATGCATTTGTATTTTAACCTGGATCTTTTAAGAACTGAAAAGTCTTAAAGACCAAAGAAACTGGTCTTGGTGGAGCATGGGTGTTTTGGGGAATGAAAAGGAAGAGATGTGGTCATATCTGAGAAAAGAGAGAACTCCTCCAAAACTCTAGAATCTTACCACAGTGGAAGCTACCTTCTGGTAGTCCTGGCCCCACTTAGGACACTAGCACAGATTAAGGAACTCCTTAAGAATAAGTAAAAGACAATCAATTATAGTACAAGAGTACTAAAAAATCAGCCTCTAGGAGTCTAACCAACCTTGACCAAAGATTGAACTAGGCTTATCAATTTCCTCCCCTCTGCATTCTACTGCTCTTTGGAAAAAATTCATAACCCATTCAGCCTCAAGACTAATGCAGAAGGTGCTTTCTTGCTCTCTCAATTATACGATCTTCAACTGGCCACTTCTTTTACCCCAGACTCTGTTTCTTATAATTAAAAAGGAATCATGAAGCCAGCAAGGTTGTAGTGAAGATAAAGCAAGTTCACAGACATGAAAATACTTTGCAATGTGCTATTAATGTGCATAAAGCCTTATTACTTCTGTCACACACACACACAAAAAGTGTTAGGCTTGAAGATACAACACTGAGTGGTTGGTGGTGTGGGGGGGGAGTCAGTCTACATTGCAGGCTCTGTAATCCATGAAGACTGAATGGATGGGAATTTTTCTATTTTTTTAAAGAAAAGGGGGAAGTGGGACAGGAGTAGTAACAGGGCCTTATTTTTTTCTGAGCCTATGCATTTATTTATTAAATTTAGGTTTTTGTTTTGTTTTATTTTGCTGTTATTGTTTTGGGGTTTTGTTTTTTTGTTTTTGTTCTTGTTTGTTTTGTTTGTTCTTGTCTTTCTCTATGCTGATGCACTACAATCTCCAGTCAAACAAACAAAAAAGGCAAAAGTGAAAATTCATTCAGAGCCTTCATGCACGCTCCTTCTGACAAAGGGCCTCTTATCTGTTGCCAAGTCATGATGACTAGGAGACTCATTCACTTAGTTCAGATGCCTGAACTGTCTTGTTCATGACTGGTTGATTTTTCCATTGCAACAAGGAGTTCTGACCCAGCTATTAAGGCTTAACAGACAAAGAAAAGAAACTGGAAAATTCTTACTAAGGTAGGAAAGACTGAAGTCAGATCTTTTCTTGACACTAGCTGTTAATGGGGAGCAGGGACTAGAGTATTTTGGCAGAGAGGAAGAACAAAAAAGAAAAAAAAAAAAAACACCAAAGACCTAGTACTTACAGAAGAGAAATGAGGTGCAAAGTATGCATCTTCTCCTATTGTCTTTCATTTAAGTAGATAAACATGAAATAAAGAGAAATAGGAAACTAGTTGCAGGTAGACCTTTCCTACTCTTCCAACTTCCTACTAGGTTTGGAGTTGGATTCTCATTTTGGGTCTTTGGGGTACAGCTGTTCATACTTGTCCAAAAACCATTGATTTTAACAATTGAATTAGGCAGGATTCACTAGGGAAAGAGAACCGACAGGTGATTTCTGTAAATATTATGAGATTTAATAAAAATTGTCTCATGCAACTGTCGGAGTGCACAAGTCTAAATTCCGTAGGGCAGGATGCAAACTGGGAACTCTAAGGAAAGTTTCAATGAATTCCCCAGGAGAAGCTGGCTGACTGAAGTAGAGACAGAAATTCTCTCTTCTGACTGCTTAAATCATCACTTCTTTTAAAGTCTTCAACTGATTGGATGAGACATCTCTCTTTGTTGAAGACAGTCTCCTCAGTTGATTGTAGATGTAATCAGCTATAGACACACTCAACTGATGATTTAAGTCCACAAAATGTCCTCACAGAAACAGTCAGGCTAGTGCTTGGGTAACCAAACAACTGAACACCATCACCTGGCAAAGTTGACACATGAACCTAACTGTCACACCAGTCATTCCAGTTGATGTGAATTCAAGTACACAATAAATGTCAATGCAGATAATACAATCTAACTTATCTCTGGACAATTCATATCTATAGGCTTTTATAATAACTGAACAAAAACAATCAAACAAAAACAAGGCAAACTTCTACACCAATAAAACCAATTAAAATATGCACTCTTAAAGAAATTTTTGATTCTGTTATTTGAGAAGTCAAAAACAACCACACATGCATTCTTCCTTATGAGTGAGATGCAATACAGAAACAAAGTAGGTAAGCATTTGACCTTCTGATTTGACCTTCAGAATCTATGTAAACATCTGTACTAATCAAGGCAGACTTTTCATTTGCACAATTCAAATTTTACTCTGTGGATGGGGGCTTGAGTAAGAGAAGGAAATGAAGTATGGGTTGGTAAAAGTGAGTTAATGAAAAGTCTAAATTATATACTTTCCTTTGTATTAGAGGCAAATCAGAGATAAATGGAGATTGAGAGAATCAAAATAAAGGCAGAGGCTACTGCAGACTGGCCTTTTACCAGTAGTTAGTACTTGTGAACAAAGGAGGACACTAATTTCTATTGAAAATCCACTATGTGCTAGACACTTTGCTAGGAATTTTACCCATGTCATCTGGTCTCATCCTCAAAAGAACAAGAACTCTTCAGATACTATCATCATCTCCATTTTATAGATGAGGAAATAACAGTCCAGTAACTGACAGACAAGTTGGTTGTAAAAGTTAATTCCCATTCAATTCTTGGAATCAAGTTGAAATAATAGTATACATGGTGGTCAGCAGGACTCATGGCTGATCTAGTTCTACTTCCCATTGATTGAGGGAATTGTTCTGTTAGTCTGGATGGTTCAACATGCAAATGTTACCCTCCTGTAAATTATTCAAAAAAGTTGTTCTTAAAGAGTAAATGACTCTTCTCTCAAGGTGTAGGAGTTGCTGAGCTTCACTTTTGGAATATTTGGTGATCAGGTTACCAAACCTGGAAATAGAACTTACTGAGCTCTTTAAGTATCTGCAGTTCTAATAGTATTATCCATTTAATGTTACTGAACTTTATAGTAGAAAATAGTTGTCCCCTTCCCTGATTATATAAATATTTCACTTACCATCATAAAGTCCATGGTATTATTAATGTTCTGGTGGTGAAGAAAGGGCCACACAGACACTAGGCTCTCTGAGCAGTAAAGAAAGGTAACTGTGCTGTGTAATCTGTGCTGGTTTGGAGCCATTATGTATACCAGAAAAGCTATGTTATTTTAATCCATTCTTTTGAGGGCAGACCTATTGTGGGTGGTACCTTTTGATAAGGTTTTTTCCATGGAGATGTAACCCAGCCCATTAAGGTGGGTCTTAATCCCCTTGCTGGAATCCTCTATGAGAGGATAAGAGACAGATGAAAATCAGAGAGCTCAGAGAAGCTGAGAGAGAAACACCCACGGATATTTGGAGATAGCCATTTGGAAACCATGGCCCAAGAGAGAAGGACCAGCAGAAATCATGTGCCATCCCATGTGTGATGGTTAGGTTCATGTGTCAACTTGACCAGGTGATGGTGCCCAGTTGTTTGGTCAAGCAAGCACTTGCCTAACCATTACTGCAAGGGCATTTCATGGCTGGTTAATAAACCAGAAGGCTGGTTTATTAAATCATTAGTCAATTGGTTGCATCTGTGGCTGATTACATCGATGATCAACTAAGGGAATGTCTTCCACAATGAAAGAATCCAATCAGTTGGATTTAATCCAATCAGTTGAAGGCTTTTAAGGGAGAAGAGAGAGCTTTCATTTTTTCTTCGGCCAGCCAGAATCCCCTGGGGAGTTCATTGAAGACCTTTATCAGAGTTGCCAGCTCACAGCCTATGCTACGGAATTTGAACTTGTGCATCCCCATGGGTGCATGAGACACTTTTATAAAATCTCATATTTACACATATCTCCTGTTGGTTCCTTTTCCCCATGGAACACTGACTAATACAGTATGGGACAGAGGAACCCTGGATGCCAGCAGCATCTCCTCACAGAAGGTATCTGTGTCTTGATGCCTTAACTTGGACAATTCCATGGCCTTAGTACTGTAAATTTGTAGCCTAATAAATCCCCATTGAAAAAAGCCAACCCATTTCTGGTGTTGTTGCATTCTGGCAGCTTTAGCAAACTGGAACAGCATACATCCTCACTGTAGCAAAACTAATAAAAGTACTTATAGCTATGATAATACTTCCATGAGAATGAAGATAGTCATTTTATATTGGAAGCAACAAGGACTTAAGCACTAGATTTGGTTTTTATTCTAACTGGATAAATGGCTTGCCATCTTTATACTGAATTGTTTCTCTGGTTTTCTGCTCATATGATTGTATGAAAAATAAAATTCAAATTCTATGTATTGACCTCATTCTCCTATCTAGTCCTCCTTTATTTTGTACTCAGAGTGGGATGGTTGGTGGCCTAAAGTGGTTAGAGGGAGAGTACCCATAAGGGAGAGAGATGAGAACCAGAGAGATCAGTTAGGAGGCTAACACAATCGTCTTCGACAGAAATGCTGATGGCCTGACCTCAGGTATCACACTGATGGACCCGCCTGAAAAAAAATAGGGGTCAAATCTGGTCATATCATCAACTATGGGGCACCAGGAAACTATTCTCCCTAACTGGATAAGTCAATCAATTATTTTACATAGAAAACAAGAAATTCCTCCACTAGTCCACTATTCTCTTATAGTGTTACTCAAGGAAAATGCTGTAATTCCACTGCCCTTCACTTGGCCATAACTACTCACTCAGTCAAGAGCCAGAAGCCTTGAACGGTTTCTCCAGAAGTCTCTGCAATGTGGCCTTTCAGGTCTTCTATGGCAGTCTCAATGGCCCCAGGCTGAGTAGGAAGAAGAAAACAACCTTGTTTAGAGAAACTGAGCCCTCTTTATGCTTATGATTAGTTAGTATATCCCAGCAGCAGCTACAGAAAGCTAACCAGGAAAGAAATTGTTCTTTTAGTTGCCTATTTTTCTAGGTACTTCCCACAGGGAGCTTAGTCTTGAACTCTAGTATTAATTAAATCAATTTCTTTAGGTAGGATGAAAGTGATCCAAGGCCTATCTCCATAATCTTACCCAGACTTTCTTCATAGAAATGAAGACAGCCATTTTCAGAGGACAAGTTTTTCTGAGCAGATATACTTAGAAAATTCAAAGCATTTAGCAATCTATATGTTTTTAAATCAAACCTTTCCTCTCTTCAGAAAGCACATGGCAATAAACACAAATAAGCAACCTTCTTCCAACACTCTGACCACAAATTTTAACTGACTGTGGGAGATGAACTCTTTCTGTCTCTTCATTTCTCTTTCTTCAGACTTCTCTAAGCAGATGTTCCTATTTATGGGTCTAGCTCTAGTTTAAAGATTGATGAACTCCTCTCCTAATAAGAATCTCAGACTCTCTACCTCAATGATTCTTAAACTTCAGTGCACATAGAATCACCTAGAGTGTGTGTTAAAATACAGATTTTGTGCTCCATCCCCAGACTTTCTGATTCAGTAGGTTTAGGGTAGAGCCTGAGAATTTGCATTTTTAACAAAATCCCCAAGTGATGTTGGTGGTGGGGTGTTCCGGCTTTTGTAAATAGGGTTTATTAGGTTGCAAATTTATGGTTCTAAGGCCATAAAAGTGTCCAAACCAAGGCATGAACAAGAAGATACCTTCACTGAAGAAAGGCCAATGGTGTCCGGAACACTTCTGTCAGCTGGGAAGTCACGTAGCTGACATCTGCTGGTCCTTTGCTCCCAGATTGCATTTCAAAATGGCTTTCCCCAAAAGGTCTCTGGGCTTCTATCTCTGTTAGCTTCTCTCAGCTCTCTGCTTGGTTCTCCTGGGGCATTTCTCTCTAAGCATCTGGGAGTCCTCTCTTAACTTCTCTGGGGCAAACTTTGAGCTTCATCTCTTAACTTAGCATCTCCAAATGTCTTTCTGTCTGCATCTCCAAGCATCTCTCTGTCTATGTCAGCTCTTTCAGTTCTGTATTTCCTGGCTTAGCATATCCCAGGGCGTTTCATCTCTCTGCTCTCTGTGTGAGCTCTCTTTAAAAGACTCCAGGAAAGGATTAGCCCTACCTGAAATTGGGTGGGTCACATCTCCATGGAAACAATCTAATCAAAAGGTCCTACCCCCACAAGATTGGATTGAAAGAACATGGCTTCTGGGGTCCATAACAGCCCCAAACCAGCAAAAAGTAAGAATTTAAACAGATACGTTGCAAACTCAGGAGAGTAGGAATTAATTGAATAGAGTAATTCCTTGGTCAAACATTTTATCTTATTTATAAATCTTAGAATTTAGCACAGAAGGTAGTCTATTGAAGAAAAAGTAAAAAATGTAAATAAATAAACAAAAAAGTAACCATAATTTTACTGCTCAAAATTAACCAAACTTATTATTGAATGTGCACATTTTGGAGCAAAACCTTCTCTATCCTTTTTTTTTACATGTGCAAATTATTATACAAAAATCTGATTATAATCCAATACATTCTTAAATCAATAAATATACTTCTCTAGCATCATTTTTAGAGGCTCCATAATATTCCACAATGGTGATGTACTACAATTTATTTAACTTTTGTTGGGTGTTTAGGTAGTTTCCTGTTTTAAACTGGAAAGGGAAGTTATTCCTTGGCTTACTGTGGCAAGATGGCCAGGATTAGACACACGAAGCTATAATATGGAGCATTATTGGTGATAGGCTTCAGGCTGGATTTGCACAAGATTGACTAATATGGAAATCTAAATTCATGCAGGGAAAACAAGAGACATTTTTAACATGACAACATCATACATTAGATCACATCTTTTGATAGCAGGTCATTGAAGAATTCATTCTGGCCCCTAAAGCCTTTTTAGTTCTTTTATGAGTCAGTGTGGGATGTTGCTCCCTCCTCTCAAACTTCCATCATTCAGCAGCAGCTTTCTGCTCAGAGCCAGAAGGGCCTTAGAGAATACGTAATGCAAACCCTGAAGTCCATAAAGGAGAAGTGACCTGTCCAAGGTCAGACAGCAATGTAGGGGCCATGCTGAGACCAAAGCTGGTTCTGTAATCCAGGATTCCTGATTTATGACCTTGAAAAATGATTGAAAGGTCATGCTAATGAAGGTTTAAACCATTTGCCAATGATCTGTTTAGATAAACTTTTCTTTCTGCCTTAGTTCATCTTCTGTTATTGCTTAGACATATCTAAAAAAGGCCTAGTGCCTTCTGTGAACAAAAGTTCCCCTCAAGGCTAATAACTTGAGGTATATTATGATAATCACTTTAGTTGTGGAGACTGATATTCAAAAGCAACTTCTTATGAAAGGAGCAGTAGTTAATCCTCATGGGGAGAGATATTTTTAAACTCCCTGTAGGACTCTATATTTGCAGATACCTTATCAGAAAGTTGAAAGCGATTAGGGATGGGGAATTATCTCTAAATTTATACTTAAGAATGTAAATTACATACAAACTAATGGGACTAAAACTATTTGATCTTTTAATATTTAATTAATGGTTCCCCATGGCCTTTTTATAGCCTGTGTTCTATTGTGAGCAACAAGACTTTAATAAGCAGGTTCAGGACTTCCCATTGTGTAGCAAGATGTCATTGCTTCCATGACACTAATTTGGCTTTCATACTCTCTCCCATTCCCTCTTCTCTTGCTGTAGGGTTCCCTGTGTCTTGCTCTTGCACTGGGTACAACTAAATATATTAGTTGAATTGTTATTGCCTGTGTGAGCTTCTTTCTGGTCTAGAAATTAGATATCTCACTGAGCAAAGTTTTTCTACTCTACATCTTCCACTGAAATCCCTTGAAAATAGTAATAAAGATGAATTTTCTTTCTGGGAGCAGATACTTAAGCAATAACGAGATAAGATGAATTTCGTTCTTTCCCAGGGCAAGAAAAGTTTACTCGGACTTAACAAATCACATCTAATTTAGAGCTGGGTTTTTTACCTTATGTATTCACCGGCCATGATGAAACCCATAAGATAGATCTTATTGTCTCTGAGTCTTTAGGGGCACTTCTTTCTATACTATCCCCTCCTCTCACTGTCTATCTAAAGAATCCAGTGCATGGTAAAAATTATCGATTGACATGGATATTGTTTGTGTGACTAGTCTACGGCTATTCTAGCTCAAAAGAAAATGTAAGGGAATGAACACACGTGTCTTTGAAATGCTCTTAATAGGTTTGCTTTGACTGAAGTTATTCAGTGCTAAACTGTTAGAAAGAATATTGCCTGTTATACTATGTAATGACTCATAAATAAGGATCCTGCTTAATATATTTCCCTTAAAATTTAGAATGAGGAACATACATGTGCTACCTTTTAGGCTTTCTTTTCCATCATATTTCCCATTTGTCTTAGGTTGCTAGAACTCTCACAGCTAATTGTTGAATTGCAGTAAACATTTGGTCTCTTAATCCTGGTATGACTATTTTCCTTTACTTAATATTAATAACAATAATCATAAAGATAATAAAACCTTTTATTATTCAGTGTTTACCTAATATATTATATACACTCTTTCCTGGGCATCTTCCAATAGCTGTCATAGTTAATATTATCTTATGTATTTACCAAATAAGTAAACTGATGTATAGAATGACTAGATAACTTACCATGGGTCTCAAAGCAAACAGAAAGGCTGAGATTTAAACATTGATGTCCTAAGTTCATGAAAAAGTGTTCACGTGCTTTATTTTATTTTTGAGACTAAATGGTGAAGTTGATTTATTACAATAATAACAAATGAAGGAGAATAAAATTCTTTATTGGGGTATAATACATAACTATTCTATAAGGGCTTGGCCAGCATTTCTTTACTGAGAGTGAGAACATCACAGACAGTGAGGACATTGACAGAACACTAAACGTTTCACTTTTGAAAAGGTATACAGTAAAACATCACCTCCATCCTCTAAACTCATCCATCAAGTTCCTTCCCCAGCCCTAGGTAACTGCTGTCAATAGTTCCTTATGATTCCTATAGAGTTTTCTTAAGCATATAAAAATCAAACATGAATATATATTTTATTCCCCTCTCCTCCTTTTTGTACAAAAGTTAGCATATTTTACCCTCTATTTTGAACCTTTTTTCTTTCACTTGGTAATGTATTTTGAAAGTTTTCCATGTCAACACAAGTCATCATATTCCATTGTATAGATGTACTCCATGATATATCTAACTATCCCCTTATTGATAGACATTTTAATTGTTTCCAAATGTTTGCTATCCACAAACAAGTCTGCAGAAAACACTTTATACATATGTCACTTTGCACATATGCAAGTATAAGTAGTATAACTTCCCAGGGGTGGAATATCTGGATCAAAGGATGTATCACTTCTCATTTTGATGGATTTTGCCAATTGTTTTCCATAGGGAAGACAAGTAAGGTTTTGGAATTTTTTCCATTATTATATTCATCTTTACATTTTTTTTTGGCAAAGAGCCTGGCATAAAAATTATTCAATAAATGCTTATTTTAGGATTATTTCATTATTCTCCATCTCCCTTTACAATTTTTTCTTCCAAAAAGTATTAGTCTCATTACTGAGTTATATTAGCTGAGGCAGAAATGATGTAAATACAGGAAGGAGAGGAAAAACATGCATGTTGAGTCATCAGCAAGAGCATTTTTTAAAAGACGTCTTTGACCAATGGGCCTGGTAGAGCCAAGCTTCAGTCATGGGGGCCGAGGTTACTTGGAGGAGAAATTGTCAAGGAATCATAGGACATTTCCCACCAGGATAGTCCAGCCCTGCCAACAGGGTCGTTGTAAAACAGTGATGTTGGCGTGGAACCTCCTCTGTCAGCAGGAGCTTAAGGTGTTTTTGCATTAATGTCCCAAAGCCTACTGCTTTCACACAACTCAGGTTTCAGCAAGCATGAGGTGCTAGGTCAGCTTTCAGACAATTCTTTAACCAGCAGTAGAGGAGGACAGAGAACCAGAGATCATTCAATCCACTGGCTGAATGTCCAACTCAGTGGTGGAAACGTGTTAAATTGATAGAATTAGAATCTCTCCGTGTAAGGACTGTCATCATATTTCCTTAGGATTTCCAGGTTTTGATCATCGACTTGGCCCAGAAAACTTTGGTTGAGTCTATTATCCAATAGATAAAGAAACAGAGGCCCAGAAAAGTCAAATAATTGGCTATAAGCCACATAATTAATTCATGACAGAAGTGGAACTGAACCCAGGTCACTCAATTCCATGTTCACAATTCTGTCCATGTCCTTGACTGGGTGGAATGAATGAGGGGTTGGCGGGAGTAAGCTAAGCAGCTGAGGCACTATGCCCCTTACCCCACTTCATCTGAAATTGCTCCTCTTTTCCTGTTTTTCATGTGTTGATTCCAATACAAGATTTTTCTTGACAAAAGCACTCCATGACTTCAGAGCCAACTGCCTGTTGTCATAGGTTGAGCGAACAAACAAAAATTGTATAAATGCCACATATCTGGGAGAAAGAGGCATTTGAATGGGTCTTACCAAGACTAATGTCTCTGTATTCTTTTCTGAGAGAAACATCTCAGGCTGGGAGGATTAGAAATGATAGTCTTTAGAGAGGGATCAGTATTTGGCATTAAAGCCCTATTATACAGAGAATATATGCATATTTGCAGTATATTTGTCATTACTGTAAACCAGGGTTATGAGTGAGGCAACATTGCACTGAGGGCCAGAAATTAAGGGTCTGGGTGTCTTGTCTCATCTCTGACACTTCTTAATTGAGTTAATTTGGAAAAGTTACTTCCCCACACTGGCCAAAATTTCCTCATCTATAAAATGGAATGATTTAGATTAGATAAACCTGTGCTACATATCTCAACCGTGGTTGCACATCAGAGTTATCTGGAATGCCTTAAAAAGTACAGATGCACTGACGCATAGGTTCCATCAACTGAGTGTTTGATACAATTTGTCTGGTCTGCAGCCTGGGCATTGGGATGGGAGAGTTGAAAGCTCCCCAGGTGAATCAGATGTGCAGCTAAGGTTGAAATCAATTACCTAGAGAGCAATGGATTTCATATGCGGTCCCCCATGTGCTGGTTTGGATGTTTTATATCCCCCAAAATGCCATGTTCTTTATGCAATTTTGTGTGAGCCAATGTGTTAGTGTTGATTAGGTTGGAATCTTTGGAATAGGCTGTTTTCATGGAGATGTGACCCACCCAGCTGTGGGTAATACCTTTGATTAGATTATTTCCATGGAGGTGTGGCCTCCTTCATTCAGCATGGGTCTTGATTAGTTTACTGGAGCCCTATAAAAGCTCACCAACAGAAGGACCCCACAGCAGCTGCAGCTTAAAGGGACATTTTGGAGAATGCCATTTTGAAATGCAACCTAGGAGCAAGCAGATGCCAGCCACATGTCTTCCCAGCTAACAGAGGTTTTCCAGGCACCAATGGCCTTTCTCCAGTGAAGGTATACTCATGTTTATGCCTTGGTTTGGACATTTTTATGTCTGTAGAACTGTAAACTTGTAACTTAATGAATCCCCTTTATAAAAGCCAATCCATTTCTGGTATTTTGCATTCAGCAGCATTAGAAAACTGGAATAAATTGACTTGTATTTTTTTTTAAGTTGCTGCATAGTATTGCAACACTATGAATTAAGAACTGGAAAATGTTGGCTCCAGCCATAGCTTTGCCACTTACTCGCTGCTTAGGCAAGTCAACATTCATAAATGGTTGCGATTTGGTTAGGCAAGTAACATTCATAAACAGTTACCCGGCAAGTAACTATTCCTCTCTGGGCCTCTGAAAACAAGAGCGCTGATTGGATCATGGGTACTCAACATGAGGTCTGTTGAGTACCCATGATCAATATTGCCAGAGAACTTATTGAAATGCAGAATCCCAGATCTACTGGATCAGATTATGCTTTTTAACAAGATTCCCAGGTGATTTGTATGCACATTAAGGATTGAGAAGCACTGGATGCAGTCATCCGTAAATGTCATTTCAGCTCTAAAAACAGGGGTGATGCTTTGTGATGAGTCTGTTAGACATCTAAATCTTTAAGAGCTTTGCTTTATTAATGGCCTTGAGAAAAATGAAATTAGCTTCTTTCACTTCTATCCTTTACTGTTACATACCCTACACCTCTATATTTATAACTCATCTGGAGATCAGGGTGAGGGCATGGGCATCTTAATGTCATTCCCTATGACAAGCTACAGAAATGCAAATGTCAAATCAAGAAAAAAAAGAGAAAAGCATTTATAATTGCAATGAGAATGAGATGCCATTTATGGAATATTTATAGATGTCATATCATGCACTATACTAAGCACTTCTACAATGTTAGCTGATTTAAAACGGCATATGAAACTGGTACTTTATCCCCACTTTACAGATGAGGAAATTTAGGGTTAGAGTTTAAGATATGCTTAAGGCTATACTCACTGTAGGTGGTAGAGTTATGATTTAACCATTGGCCCATCTTCCAAGAGTGCATGTATGACTCCTCTCTCTCCCTCTCCCTCTCTCTCTCTCCTCCCCCTTCCCCCCATCCTTTGTCCCCACTAAGACCACATTCACCACATTTGCAGACTTATGAATTACAAGCTAGTAAAACTGGCTCATTCATTCCAAAATTATTTGTCATTTAATTTTCAGTTGAGCCATCAATTATGTTTTCACTATGTTCATGTGCCAGTAAGTCCATCTTTACCCACTGCATCATAGTTAGAACTCGTCCCGTCACGTCATTGTGGCTCTTGGTCTGGAGGAGCTTGGTACCTTGGCAATTTAGCCCTCACAGCTCCTAAAGAGTCCTCAGGTCTACTTTAGACTCCTTAGTATAATTAGAAAAAGGTTTTCCCTTTCAAGCTCTTGAGAACTTAGGGTTTGTTTTCTATAAAACTGATGGAGAAGATGTCCTTCACATCAATTGGAGTCAGCCATTGAAAACACATCGAAGGAGCCATAAATTCAATTGTGTGTGGTAGGAAGAGCACTGCACTTACAGTCAGAAGACCCAGATTCTGATTACAGCTCTCCCATCAGTAGTCTGTGACTTGTATTGGTCACTCCTCTGAAACTTCAATATGGTTACCCTTAAAGCTAGTGTGATAAGTCCTCCCCCTTCTCTACCTCATAGCATTGCTCTTGGGGATCAAAAAAAATAAAGATTGAAAATTTGTTTTATAAGATGCATAAAGCCACAGAAATAGAGGTGCCATATTATTTTTTAAAAATCAGGTGTGACGGCTTTGGGATGTGTCAATTTAGCCAAACTGCAAATATATTTCATAGAACTCCCTCCCCTGTATGTTTCCGAGTTAGGTTTGACCAATAGAGACATTTGTGTAATACTGAAAAGCAGAAGTGAAACAACAGCCATTTTACATGCTTAAGATCAATGCAGGCCACCAGGCACTGTCAGCTCATGTTTGTGGTTGATGATCTGGTTCATTTGATGGCATGAGGCAGTACCCAGGCCTGGGATTCCTTTTGTAAAAGCCAGATGTCCTTCAGATCTTCCCAACCCTGCACTGGGTAAATCTGCACCTCAGCAGTAAAGGATACCAGCTTCTCCTGCAGATCACTAGGATCATCAAGGTTGGAGTTGGTGGGAGACAGACAAAGATTCCAGATTTTCCTTATGGGAAACTTTGTCATTAGGAGTCCCAGCTTATCCTTGCAGGTTCCAGATTTTCCTCACTCTTCTTTACTTCACAACTGTCAATGGGTAACCCTATAGCAACTCCAAGCCAATCACCCGATGCAAAGACAACAGCTTTGCATGGACTTCTCCATCAGCACTCACAATTGTACTAATTCCCAATGATAAATCCCTTATTCTATATGACTCATGATGTTCTTTCATCAAACCCTGACTGTGCCAGTTTGAATATATTGTGTCCACCAAACGCCATTATCTTTGATGTAATCTTGTGTGGGCAGACGTTATCAGTGTTGATTAGATTGTAATTCTTTGAGTGTTTCTTTGGAATGTGCCCCACCCAGCTGTGGGTGATGACTCTGATTGGATAATTTCCATGAAGGTGTTACTCCGCCCATTCGGGGTGGGTCTAAGTTGATCAGCGGAACCACATAAATAAGCTGACATAACAGAAGGAATGCAGGGCAGCTGTGAGTGATGTTTTGGAGAGGAGCTACAGCCAGGAGGGACACTTCAAAGAAAGCACAGGAGCTGCAGATGAGAGAGAGTTTGAAGACTAGGCTGTTGAAAGCAGACTCTTGCTCCGGAGAAGCTAAGAGAGGACAAATACCTCAAGTGCAACTAAGAGTGACATTTTTGAGGAACTGCAGCCTAGAGAGGAACGTCCTGGGAGAAAGCCATTTTGAAACCAGAACTTTGGAGCAGACACCAGCCACGTGCCTTCCCAGCTAACAGAGGTTTTCCGGACACCACTGGCCATCCTCCAGTGAAGATACCCAATTTCTGATGTGTTACCTTGGACATTTTATGGCCTTGAGACTGTAACTGTGTAACCAAATAAACCCCTTTTAAAAAAGCCAATCCATCTCTGGTGTTTTGCATTCTGGCAGCATTAGCAAACTAGAACACTGACTGACAACATCATCAATATCAAAGATTAAAAAAAAAATCTAGGGGATGATTTGATTTCCTTTGCAGCTATATCTCACAACTTTGCTTTGCATATTCAGTAAAGTTCACATACTTTGGAAAATGAACCATATGCTCTACATAGACAAAAACACTCACAAAAATACACACATAGTTTGGCACCTAGCAAAGCATCTTGCTCATAAGAGACACTGAATGTAGGTGATCTGGTATATGTAACCTTCAAACACATACACACACACAATGAATCACTTTAATTAAAACTTTATATTAATCAAGGGAATATTTTTTAAAGCTACTAAATCAGGATTAGTTAAGGCCTGTATATAGTCACAAAGCCACAATTTATTTATGAGATGGAATTTTAAAAGAAGTTTCTTCAGAGGTGTCCCTGTACACTTGAAAATGAGGTGGCCTCTGTTGCACTAGGGCACACTCTGTGATTCTGCCCTAATTGATTGTAGCCTATGAACTGACAATTAATGGGTTAACCATACTGTTGAAAGATTGGGAAAGATTGTAGACAGGAACAAGAACTCAAGAAATGTACTAGAAACATACAAAACACTCTCCACTTGGTCCAAATGCTGGAAATCTAAAAAATCCATTTTAAATCTATGTATATAAACCCCAATCTCATTATCCACCTACTGTGGATTAAATTGTGTCCCCTAAAAAGAAATATCCAAGTCTTAACCCCAGTTGCCTTGAATGTGATCCTATTTGGAAATAGGATCTTTGAAGATGTTATTAGTTAAGATGAGGCAAAACTGGATACAGGAAAGCCCTAATCCAATCTGACCAGTGTCGATCGGACATAGATGGAGAGGAGATGGCCAAGTGATGGGGGCAGAGATTGAGTCACACCATGGATTGCCAGCAAACCACCATCAGAACTTTACAAATTGGAGAGTATGGCCCTACTGACACCTTGATTTTGGATTTCAAGCCTCCAGAACTGTGAGACAATAAATCCCTGTTGTTTTAAGCCATTCAGTTTGTGGTACTTAGTTACAACAGCCCTAGAAAACTAAGACACCAGCTATCCATTGACTTCCCGACTCAGCATCAGGCTGCTACTGCAGGGATGGGATTCAAAAGTCCCTATTCCAACACTGTATTGTTAGCATCCCAGTATAAATTTTTTAGGTTCATCCCATTCTCAGCAACCCTTTCTACTCCATCACCCCAGGTATTTTCTATACATACAACAAAAACCCCACACTAGGTTCACAGCTTTACATTTTAGCTGCTCTGTTTCTCTCTCCATAGAGCGTTAGCTATTTGAGGGCAGGCTGGGCATGAACATAAGGCAGAGAAGTCAAAGATCTATGGCAGTTGAAAGACCTACTTTGCCTTGCTACTATCTTTGTGATCAGAAATAGACCCTTTAACTCCTCTGAAAATCAGATCCTTCATCTGTAAAACCAGGACAAGGATACTTTCTTTGATTATTATGATTATTTGAGGTAACAAATATGAAAACCCTTGGTGGAACACCTAGTATATAGAAGGATATCATCATGCTTTTAAAGGAAAAGGTTTTGTATAGTATTTAAGAGCACAAACTTTGGAGTAACACAGGTCTGGCAATGAATTCTGGCTCTGCCAGTAATTGTGTGACCTTGGGAAGGTAAATAGGCTTCTGAAGTTTTAGTCCTTCTAGAAAATAAAAATAAGAATGATTTCTACTTCTTGTGGGAACTGGGAAGATTGGATGAATTAATTCATGTAAAGAGCTGGATACAGTGCTTGATACTTATTGATAAACGCTAGCTATCATTATGACTGGTTTATCTAAACCATCCCCACTGAAAGACAGATACATCCATAAACACACACACACACACTGTAAAATAGAAAATCAAAGATTATTTTACCCGTGTAACGAAGTACTTGCGGGAAACGTAAGGCTTGTGATAAGGATTGGGGTAGAGTATTGATTCAGTCACACTTGGCTGCCTGGAAATCTGCCTTGGTGCTGAGTCCTTGCCTGGGTCTCCCTCCTCTATGGACAGGCGATCAGTCTCAGAGAGTTGGACATCTCCCTCTTGCTTCAGAGACACAGGCTGGAATCCTTCGAAATTCCTAATCATTGACATTTCTTCTACCTAAAGCAAGGGAAGAAGCAATTTTCCATTAGTAAAAAAGATGTCTGAGATATCCTGGCTATAGAGAAAGAGACTATGATGAGTAAATGAGGTTCCTGAAAATGACAAACACTCCACACGTTAACTCAACAGACAGCAGATTAGCTCAACAGATAGAAAACAAATAGATTAGCTCAACAGGTAGATGCAGCTCCCTAATATAGGCTCCTAAATGTCACCCATGATTCTGCAGGGCCCTTTAACAGGGGAGAGAAGCAGAGACCCTCTACACAGAGAAAAGGAGCCTGCAAGTAGTTCCATTTCTTCATCTTTAGTCCCAGGGGACAGAAGCTCAACAAGGGAATATGAATATGAAGTATTTACCAACCAATTTCTCTCCAAAAATTTCATAGCATTTTTTGCTTGAAAACCCATCAGCCTGCAAGCATATTTAAGAGTTAAAAGAAGGTTAATGCACCTCCTCCCAAGCTTCTTGAGTGGCAGTAGGGCACTTAAAACTTAGCATATCATTAAACTGAAAAAAAAAATCCAATTCTAAAAGTTAATCCTTAGGAAGTAATTTAGATAAATGCTCAAAGGTATACAGAAGGTTGTGCCTCATAGCTCTGTGCCTAATGGCAGAAAAATACACATTGTGTCTAAGAGCAAGAAATTCTAATCAAAGTATCCAGCAGTAGGGAATTGGCTAAATAAAATATGATACACTGTAGAGTGAAAAATAATGTAGCCATTAAAAATGTGAATATATATTTTTGTTATGGAAAGTTGTCCAAAATATATTTTTATGGAAAAAAAGAAAGCTACAAAGTACTATGAATAATGTGACACAGTTTTGTTAAAATAAATCAGAAAGAAAGGGAGAAGTAAGGCAGGAAGGTGGGCAGGAAGGAAAAGAATATACATAATTCCGAAAAGAAGTAAACTAAAATATTAGCAATGGTTCTCTCTGGATGATATGGTTACAGGAGATTTTAATTTTCTGTTTTCATAAGTTTCTCGATGCTTGCAATGGTCCTCTAGGAGTTGCAATTAAAAAAAAAAAAATTGATGTCATTTTTAAAATATCAAACAAAACAAAATAAAATAGAAGCCACAACTAGCCTAGTGAAACGTACATCTAAGTCAGGTGGTAATTTCCAAGATTAGAGCAGGCACATTGCCAGTACTTCAGGGAAGGAAGTTTCGCGCCCAGCTTCACTGTGTAACTGGGAACGCCATCTTATTCTCAGGGCTGCCTCCATGCTCTTAATCAGACAAAGGTAGTTTTAACTCAATTCAATTTCCTTGGTCCTTATAAAACAAAGGAAAGTGAGACAGAGCCCCTGCCCCAGCAAGCTTTCCCTCTTGAAGATGGGATTAATGAGAGAGAATACCCAAGAATGGTTATAGGATGGCCATGCAATTGATTGCCTAAAACTGCATGCTTCTGAGCAGGTAAAGGGTACTATTAACCATGATGCCAGGATAAAAGGAATGAACTGGGACTGTCTCAGGCAAACCTGAGTATATTTTATTTCCCTGAGGGGTTGAAATGTAGAAAACACAGTTGGTTATAATAGCAATTCACAAGTGAACAGCCCTCTGCAGTTAGCACACATTTTTATCTCACCTGATCCTCCCAGCAGTTCTGGGAGGAAGGCTGTTCTTGGCTTAATCCCCATCTTCCTGAGGCTCACAGGGTGGAGGGGTCCGCCCATGGGCACACCTGGACCCCCACCATGGATTCCCAACATGGTCTCTGCCATGCGTCACCACTAGCAAGCCCACCAAGATGCCAAGCTGTCTTACAACAAAAGGGGCTCTGCTGAGTTTTCAGATAGTTTGTTAAAGTTCGATCTACAAAGGGTGGAGTTTGGTCTGTGAGAATACAGAGCACAGAGAAGCAGGAGAAAATGTGTGTGCCTATGTGCACAGAGGGGTGTGCGTGTGATTGGCAAGGCACTCTAGCCCCCCTGGCAGCTACGGCCCCTATTTATGAAGGTCTGCCACTTCTTTTACAGTGGGTGTTGGAGCGAAATGCCTTTCTAGAGTTCCCTGTAACCTGTGAAGGAAGGTTTGTGCCGATGGGGAAGGAAAGCCTGCTTCTGTATTTGCCGCACTCTGGCACCCTGTGAACACACGCTTAACAACAAACATCTGCGAAAGGCTCCTGTGCCTGGAAAACAGAGGGAGGATTTAATTAGCACTGCTTCCTCTCCCGCAGGCTGTCTTCTCTGGAAACACATGGGGAACCAGAGAGCTCTGAAACCTAGCTATTTGAGATCCAGGAAACAGGGAACGTCTCCGCTCAATTCAAATTCTTATACCCGTGAATAGAGAGAGCTGAGCACAGCAAGCCCGATCCAGGGCAATCCCAGCTCTCTTCCAGTCACTGGGACATCTTTGCAAAGACAATAACTATAACTTCTTTGACTACCTCTCCAGTGTAAGAAGAGTGCCATGCACCTAAACATCTCACTCCATTCCTCGTTGCCCCCGTCAATTTTTTTTTCCCAAGTCAATAAAACTGTTCTATCATGGAATAGACTCTATATACATTGAAATACTGAAAAGCATATTAATACTGGTAACAAATCCAGCCAAAATAAAATGTTTCCATTGCTTTTACAAAAATATGCCTTCACAACATACCCATCCAGAGCCATCTGGAAATGAAAAGGATCATTGTTGCCCTAAGATTCTTTCAGTAAATTTATCTTAGCATTTAATACTCAAGAAAGTAAAACAGCACAATTTCTAAGAGAAGCAAAGGATCAAGGCTTAGAATAAACTAATTATATCCATGCTTTTTGGCCTAATCTTCTTACTCCAGGGAATTCATGTAATGAAAACTATCCTAAAGAAGGAAAAGACTGCCATATTAATTGCTTCTTCTGCAAAACTGGAAATAAACTAAACACCCAATGGTCAAGGAATGGCTAAGTATGTACTAACTGTGTGCAGACATTTACAATATATCCACAAACACTGTAGCAGCATGAGAGTAAAGGGTTTCTCTTCTTAAGAAAAAAAAAAAGCAGAAAACAAATTGTTTTTCTCTGGTAATAGCCATTTGAATGCAATTTTTACATTGGCAAAAACTGGAAAGGAAATATTTTGATTCATTGATGTTGTAAAGTGGTGAGTGATTTTTTTAAAATTTAGATTGCATTAGTGTTGCTTTTTTAATAAAAATGTATTTATTAAATACTAAATATATAATTAATATAAAAATTATAATTAAATAAATAGATTTATTAAAAAATATTTATTAAACAACTTATAAAATAATTTGTTTTAGCTGCCCTTCTTTTGGTCAGACAATAAGAATTCTATAATTCTCAGCTGCTAGAAAATTCAGAAATAAATTTAATATATTATTATAGTAAATAACTTAACTATAGATACTGGTAGAAGTATACCTACCTCCCTTCTTCTATATATGAATCCTTCTATTTTTGACTTTTTCAAATGATATTTCAGAAATACATAAATGATAAATAAAATCTAGTAGGCTCAACATGAAGGTGCCTGTGCTAAGCCCTACAGCAAGTTTCTATTTCCTGTAAATGCCTCACTCACCCAAAATCTTGATCTTTATCAATTATTATTGCCAGCTAACTCCCTTGTTCCTAAGCAACCACCTGCTGCCACTTTGTAAGAAAACCACCCCCTAACTAAAATGGAAACTTAATATCAGCCAATCAGAACGTTTTCTCACTTGCCTCCACCTTTGCCTTAAATGAGCTTCTCCTTCCTAACCCCTCAATGGAGGGGAAAGTATTCACGGTGGAGCTCTCTTCTACTTTCTGAATGGGATGCTGCCCCATTGGTGAATCATTCAATAAAGCTATGAGATCCTAAATTGCATGAAAGTTTTTCTTTTAACATAAGGTGTACATTGTTGTTAGAAAAAACATCATCCAGTCCAACCTTTCCTTTTTCAGCTAGTGAAACAGACCCTTGAGGGAAAGGACTTTCCCAAAGTCACACAGTTAAACAGAGACAAAACATGAAACCAGAGCCTTTGTCTCCCAGAATCTAGTTCACTGTTCTTTCCTGTGTTTCAAGTTGCAGTATTTAGAATGAAAGCAGAGAAGCAGTCATCAAACCTATACATTGGCAAATAGGAGGCACTTTGCTGTATGCCCGAGGGCAGTCACTGTTGCTCTGGAACCAGCCACACAGCCCAGATGAAGCTATGCTCAGCCAGAGCTTCTCATGCATCATCAGCTCACCAACCAGTGCAGCAGGCTGCAAGGCTTATCCAGTAAGGCATGGGGTCCACAGTGCCTGGGATCCACAAAAACTTAGGGGCCCATAAAAATGCTTTAATTTATTCTAAAATCAGAAGAAAAATAAAGTTTTAGGTTCCAAGAAAATGTTTTAATTTTTTCTCGCATCAGAGAAAAGTAAAATTTTTAGGGTCTGCAAAACTCTATTACACTTTGCCTAAAACATACATAAAATATTGGACTATTTAAAACTATATAAGCACATTTTTCAATATTAATATCATTATGGTAGGAAGTACTCTGGAAGGCAAAAGGGTTTAGGACCCAGGAAAGTCATAATGCAGCCCTGCCTGGAATCTACATCTCTGCTACTCAAATTTCAGGCTTCACATTCCATTCTGGAGATCCAGCCTAGAATGTGAGAGCTAGAAATATGGCCCTAGTACAAGGGTTTCTAATCTCTGTCCCTGAGGATACTTTTCTACTCCATATTGAAAAATTTCTCTTCTATAGACAAATTGCATCATCTTAAGATAATATTTTTTTATTAGAGCAGTTGTAGAAAATACAGTGTTCCCATATACTCCCTACACACAGACTTTTCCCTAATACTAACATTTTGCATTAGCTATAGTCCACAATTTATATTTGTGTTGTACACTTCTATGTTTGTGGTTTTTTTAAAAAAGTTTTTATTCTAGTAATATACGTATAACCGAAAGTTTCCCATTGTAACCACTTTCAAGTAAAGAATTCAGTGGTGTTAGCTACATTTACAATATTGTGCTACCATCATCACTATCCATCACCAAAACTTTTCCATCACCCACCAAGTAAGCATTAATTCCCCATTCCCCACCCCCACCACCGCCCCTGGTCACCTATATTCTCATTTTTCAGTCTATGAATTTGCATATTCTAATTGATAATTCTTTTTACTTTTAAAAATCAAAGACAGATCTTATCACAGTGTTTTGCACACAGTATGCCCTCATTAAATATTTGTTTTACAGGAAAGTAGATGAATAAGAAATTCTTATCAGCTTGAAAGAAATGGCCTTGGCTCCAGGAGGACATAGAGAAAGGGAGAGTTGGGGCTGTGTGTACGTGTGTGTGTGTGTGTGTGTGTGTGTGTGTGTGTTTAACCCTGTGCAACCCTACTGAAAGTATCTGTGATTTCCACAAAGCTGTATGAAATAAAAGAAGCTACTTGAGAATCTCCATCACTACCCTTCTGGACCCTTGGGAAACTAGGCTGCCTGGTTAGGAAACATTCATTATTATAATCTCCACATTTTGCAAATAAAGAACTAGGCCCAGAAAGGCTGTGTGTCTTCCATGGACTCTCAGAGTTAGTAAATTAAAAGTAAGTTAAATAGGAGGGCGGGGCAAGATGGCAGAGTGGTGAGGAGCAGAATTTCGTCTCTCCCCTAGAGCAGCTGGCAATTACCCAAGAACTATATGAAACAGTGTTTTCGGGGTCTCCAGTAACCAGTCACACATTGGATGCAAGTTTGGAATTCAAGGAAAAGCTGAGATCACAGCGAACATTGTAAGTTCCCCAGACCAGGGGTCTGGCGCCCCTCCCCACCCAGACCTCACAGACTGTCTTTCTGCCGGCTCCCTGAAAGGGGGGAGAAAAAAACAAAAAACAGCAATCTGCTGAGGGCAAGAAGGGAGGCTCAACCCAGCCTCAACTGCAAAATTAATTAACAAATTAATTAACTAATTTTGGGAGCTTGGGTGCTAAAGAAGTGCTGGGCTCCGAGAAGTGGGGGCATGTAAAAGCGGGCACCCATTCCCAGACTCCAAAAAAGCCATTTTTTTTTTCCCCTACATTTTGTCCCTTCTGGCTTCTCACTGATCCCTTATCTTTTTGCATTTCAATAGCCCCTGGCAGGGGTGGAACTGAAGCTGTTGGAGAGCAATTATCAGACAATAGCCCAAAGCATATCTTTAAATGCTCTATTATGACACTAACAAAACTTCCAGGCTGGGGAAAGACTTTTAAAAGAGACTCTTTTTTTTTTCTTTTTTCTTTTTCTTGTTTTTCTTTTCTATTTTTTTTTTTTTTTTTTTAAATTTAAAAGTAATATATGTGGTTATTTTCTATCGGAAACCCCAGGTTGAGGGACTAGGCTGGGTTGGGGGGGAGACAGAGTACCCACAGTGTCTTTGAGTTCCGTATTCACTACTGAAGGTCTCCACCCCCTTCTTTAATTGGCAACTCAGGCTGACCAAGGAATCTACCTGGAGAGGCCCCAAAGAGGAGAGGGGAGAAGGGAATAGTGCCCCTGAGAGACAACTGGAGTTCTGAGGATTGAGAGAGTGGAGGGAGTTCCAGATCAACTGGCAGTCCTCCTTCTGGGAACTCAGACCCCAGGGGCTGGAATTCAGATTCCGGCTTCAGTCAGCCATGCCCCTGACAGGATCAGAGTCACCAGGACAACTGAAGTCTACATACCTCCTTACACTGGTGGGGAAGCTGCGGGCTGGCAAGCACCACCTGCTGGACAGGAGAGGAAAAGCACCAATTCTGAAGGCCTCATAGGAGGGTCTCATTCTCAGGAAAACTCCATACCCTCCCAATAAGACCTGGGCCTCACTAGACTGGGAAAATCTGACTAGGGTTGACCATATCTGAGGAGACCCACTCACAAAAAGGTTACATAGAGGCAGAGCAAGAAACAGAAAAAACAAGAGGGGAAAAATTCTGATCAAATAAATAGAACCTAAGTTAGAGGTCTAGAATAAGTTGAACTGAATAACAGAGGCCAGAGAACAAAGCCAACCAACAAGAAAACCACTAGGTAAAAGATAGAAAACAAGCTCCAAAATAAACTAATCAAGAAAATCAGATGCCTAGACAATTTAAGATAACAAGCCATACCAGGAAACACGAAAACATGGACCAGCCAAAGGAACAAACTAATAGCTCAGCTGAGACACAGGAGTGGAGGCAACTAATGCTAAATAAATTCGATGAAATGAAGGAAGATATAGCAAAAGAGCTGAAGGATATAAAGAAGACACTGGCTGACCATAAAGAAGAATTCATAAACTTAAAAAAACAAATGGCGGAACTCAGGGGAATGAAGGCTACAATGGAGGAGATGAAAAACACAATGGAGGGACACAACAGTAGATTTGAACAGGCAGAAGAAAGGATCAGTGAACTGGAAGACAGGTCATTCAAATTCATACACACAAAAGAACAGATGGTGAAAAAAATGGAAAAACATGAGCAGGGTCTTAGGGAGCTGAGTGACAACATGAAACACACAAATATACGTGTTATGGGTATCCCAGAAGGAGAAGAGAGGGAAAAAGGGGCAGAAAGAGTAATAGAAGGCATATTCACTGAAAATTTCCCAACTCTTATAAAAGACAGAAAATTAGAGATTCAAGAAGTACAACGTACCCCAAATAGAATAGATCCCAATAGACCTACTCCAAGACACTTGCTGGTCAGATTGTCCAATGTCAAAGACGAAGAGAGGATTCTGAAAGCAGCAAGAGAAAAGCGATCCATCACATACAAGGGAAAGTCGATAAGACTATGTACAGATTTCTCTGCAGAAACCATGGAGGCAAAAAGACAGTGGCATGATATATTTAAGATACTGAAAGAGAAAAACTGCCAACCAAGAATTCTATATCCAGCAAAACTTTCCTTCAAAAATGAGGGAGAGATTAAAACATTTTCAGGCAAACAGACACTGAGAGAGTTAGTGAATAAGAGACCAGCACTACAAGAAATACTAAAGGGAGTGCTACAGGCTGATAGGAAAAGACAGGAGAGAGAGAGTTGGAGAAGAGTGCAGAAATGAAGATTATCAGGAAAGGTAAAAGGAGAGGAAAAAATAAGATATGACATGTAAATTCCAAAAAATAAAATGGTAGTGGAAAGTACTGCCCTTACAGTAATAACACTAAATGTAAATGGATTAAACTCCCCAATAAAAAGACACAGACTGGCAGAATAGATTAAAAAACAGGACCCATCTATATGCTATCTACAAGAAACTCACTTTAGACATAAGGACAAACATAGACTGAAAGTGAAAGGTTGGAAAAAGATATTTCATGCAAACAACAACCAGAAAAAAGTGGGAGTAGCTATATTAATATCAGACAAGTTAGACTTCAAAAGCGAAACAATTAAAAGAGACAAAGAAGGACACTATATATTAATAAAAGGGTCAATTCATCAAGAAAACATAACAATCATAAATATTTATGCACCAAGCCAGAATGCTCCAAAATTCATGAGGCAAACACTGCCATCACTGAAGGGAGAAATAGATACATCTACAATAATAGTTGGAGACTTCAGTACACCACTCTCATCAATGGATAGAACATCTAGACAGAGGATCACTAAAGAAACAGAGATGTTGAATTGTATGATAGATGAACTAGACTTGACAGACATTTATAGAACACTGCATCCAACAACAGCAGGATACACTTTTTTCTCAAGTGCTCATGTAACATTCTCTAAGATAGACCACATGTTGGGTCACAAAGCAAGTCTCAACAAATTTAAAAATATTGATATTATACAAAACACTTTCTCAGACCACAATGGAATGAAGTTGGAAATAAATAAAAGGCAGAAGGTCATAAAATTCTCAAACATATGGAGGCTAAACAACACCCTCTTAGAAAACCAGTGGGTAAAGGAAGAAATTACAAGAGAAATTAGTAAATACCTTGAGGCAAATGACAATGAAAACACAACTTATCAAAACTTATGGGATGCAGCAAAGGCAGTGCTGAGAGGGAAATTTATTGCCCTAAATGCCTATATTAAAAGAGAAGAGAGAGCAAAAATTGAAGAGTTAATTGCTCACCTGGAGGAAATAGAGAAAGAACAGCAAACTAACCCCAAAGCAAGCAGAAGGGAAGAAATAACAAAGATTAGAACAGAAATAAATGCAATTGAGAACAGGAAAACAATAGAGAGAATCAACAAAACCAGAAGTTGGTTCTTTGAGAAAATCAATAAAATCGATGGACCACTGGCTAGGCTAACAAAAAAAAGAGAGAGCAGATGCAAATAAATGCAATCAGAAATGGGAAAGGAAATATAACTACCAACCCTGCAGAAATTAAGGAGATAATGAGAAGATACTATGAGCAACTATATGCTAATAAACTAGACAACTTAGATGAAATGGACAACTTCTTAGAAAAGCATAAACAACCAACATTAACTCAAGAAGAAATAGATGACCTCAACAAACCAATCACAAGTAAAGAGATTGAGTCAGTCATCAAAAAGCTCCCAAAAAGGAAAAGCCCAGGACCAGATGGTTTCACATGTGAATTCTACCAAGCACTCAAGAACGAATTAGTGCCAATCCTGCTCAAACTCTTCAAAAAAATTGAAGAAGAGGGAAAGCTACGTAACTCTTTCTATGAAGCCAACATCACCCTAATACCAAAACCAGACAAAGATACTACAAAAAAAGAAAATTATAGACCAATTTCTTTAATGAATATAGATGCAAAAATCCTCAACAAAATACTCACAAATCGAATCCAGCAGCACATTAAAAGAATTATACACCACGACCAGGTGGGATTTATTCCAGGTATGCAAGGCTGGTTCAACACAAGAAAATCAATTAATGTAATACACCACATCAATAAATCAAAGCAGAAGAACCACATGATCATCTTGATTGATGCAGAAAAGGCATTTGACAAAATTCAACATCCTTTCCTGATGAAAACACTTCAAAGGATAGGAATAGAAGGGAACTTTTTCAATATGATAAAGGCAATATATGAAAAACCCACAGCTAACATCACACTCAATGGGGAGAGACTGAAAGCTTTTCCTCTAAGATCAGGAACAAGACAGGGATGCCCACTATCACCATTGTTATTCAACACTGTGCTGGAAGTTCTAGCTAGAGCAATTAGGCAAGAAAAAGAAATAAAAGGCATCCAAATTGGAGAGGAAGAAGTAAAACTTTCACTATTTGCAGATGACATGATTCTATATGTAGAAAATCCAGAAAAATCTATAGCAAGGCTACTAGAACCAGTCAATGAATACAGCAAAGTAGCAGGCTACAAGATCAACGTGCAAAAATCTGTAGTGTTCCTATACACAAGTAATGTGCAACAAGAGGAGGAAATCAAGAAAAAACTCCCATTCACAATAGCAACCAAAAGAATCCAGTATTTAGGAATAAACTTAACCAAGGACACAAAAGACCTTTACATAGAAAACTATAAGAAACTGCTAAAAGAAATTGAACAAGACCTGAAAAAATGGAAGAACATACCATGTTCATGGATTGGAAGACCAAATATAGTTAACATGGCAATTTTACCTGAACTGATTTACAGATTCAATGCAATACCAATTCAAATCCCAAAAACTTACTTTACAGAAATAGAAAAACCAATAACTAAATTTATTTGGAAGGGTAAGGTGCCCCGAATAGCCAAAAATATCTTAAGAAAGAGGAATGAAGTGGGAGGTCTCACACTACCTGACTTTGAAGCATATTACAAAGCTACAGTGCTCAAAACAGCATGGTACTGGCATAAGGACAGATATACTGATCAATGGAATTGAATTGAGTGTTCAGAAGTAGACCCTCGCATCTACGGACAACTGATCTTTGATAAGGCAGTGAAGCCGAAGCAACTGGGAAAGAGCAGCCTGTTCAACAAATGGTGTTTGGAGAACTGGATATCCATTTCCAAAAGAATGAAAGAGGATGCCCATCTCACACCTTATACCAAAATTAACTCAAAGTGGATCAAAGACCTAAACATTAGCACCAAGACCATAAAACTCTTAGAAGAAAATGTAGGGCAATATCTTAAAGATCTTGGGATAGGAGGTGGTTTCTTAGACCTCACACCCAAGGCACGAGCAACCAAAGAACAAACAGACAAATGGGATCTTCTCAAAATCAAACACTTTTGTACATCAAAGGACTTTGTCAGAAAAGTAAAAAGGCAACCTACACAATGGGAGATGATATTTGGAAACCACATATCAGATAAGGGTTTAATATCCTGAATATATAAAGGAATCCTGCATCTCAATAACAGAAAGCCAAGCAATCCAATTAAAAAATGGGCAAAAGACATGAACAGACATTTTTCTGAAGAGGAAATACAAATGGCTCAAAAGCATATGAAAAAATGCTCAACTTCACTGGCTATTAAGGAAACGCAAATCAAAACCACAATGAGATATCATCTCACACCTACCAGAATGGCCATTATCCGAAAAACAGAAAATGACAAGTGCTGGAGAGGATGTGGAGAAAGAAGCACACTTATTCATTGTTGGTGGGAATGTAGAATGGTGCAACCACTCTGGAAGGCAGTATGGAGGTTCCTCAGGAAGCTAAATATAGATTTGCCATATGACCCAGCTATTCCATTGCTGGGTATATACTCAGAGGAACTGAAACTTAAGACACAAACAGACATTTGTAAACCAATGTTTATTGCAGCAGTATTCACAATTGCCAAGAGATGGAAACAGTCCAAAGGTCCATCAAAGGATGAGTGGATAAACAAACTGTGGTATACACACATGATGGAATATTATGCAGCTGTAAGACAGAACAAAGACATGGATCATGTAATAATGTGGATTAACCTTGAGGACATTATGTTGAGTGAAGTTAGCCAGAAACAAAAGGACAGATTCTGTATGGTCTCACTAATATGAACAGACATTAATGAACAAAATTTGGGAGTTAAAAGCTGACAACACAGGCGACCAGGAGATAGAAAGAGAGCAGAGACCATGCATTTGATGCTGAAGGACTACAGAATGTTTAGGATTGATTGCATAGATCCAGAAATAGATAGCATAATACTGTGTGATGGTAGCACGGTATTGTAAGTACACTGAACAAAGATGTCTGTGAGTAAAGCTGAAAGAGGTGGGATAGGAGAATGTATGACACCAGAGGTAAAGATAGGTGATAAAGACTGGGACTGTATAATGTGGCAAAAACTGGAGTGGCCAATGACTGTTACTAAATATACGAATATAAAAATGTTTTTGCATGTGGGAAAGCAAATGAATGTCAACCATGTAGAAATTTGAAAAGGGGATGGTATTCAGGAAAAAAAATAATCAAAGCAAACTGGAGTCTATGGTCAACAGTAACATTGTAATATACCTCCATTAAATGTAACAAAGGCAATATGCCAATGCTAAATGTATATGAGAGGGGGATATAGGGGAGGAATATGGGATTCTTGCTAGTGGTGTTATTTGCTGTCCTTAGTAGTACATTGTATTGTATGACATGTTATTTTCTTTTTATCATTTTTTTCTTATTGCTAAAAAAAAAAAATTTTTCTTGTAGTAATCAGTATGTTCAAGTGCTGATTGTGGTGATAAATGTACAACTTTATGATGATACCATGAACAACTGATTGTACATTGTGGATAAATGTATGGTATGTGAATATAACTCTATAAAATTGTAGGAAAAAATATATATAGGAGTAAAAGTGTTGGAGAAAATATGGTGAGAGGGATGATGCCTCACCAATATGGACTAACTACAATGTGTAAACTCAGAATTGAATCTTAGAACATAGCCTAATGTGGACATAATAATTGTAATAGTCCCTAGATTGTAAGCTCTTACCACAGTTAACTCTACCCCTGAATTGTAATGCTTATCTCTAAACTTTGAGATGCTGATCCCCTAGCATATAACCTGATTGGTCTCTGGAGCAATGCGTATCTCTGAGACACCTGAAACTCAGAGCTAGAGCTCGGCAGATATGAATGTCAGTATAAGTGCATACAGCCACTGTCAAAAAAAAAAAAAAAAAAGTGCTGAAAAAGAGCCCAGACTTCAATTAGTGATATGAATGAAGCAGGTCTGGTTAAGACCAGGGCAAGCCAGGCCAAAGGGTAAAGGTTGAAACTGATTGTGTTTTAAAACTTCAAATTCCATATGAGACCAAGGGAATAGATATCTATTTGGTACAGGAGCTAAATATTCTAAATGGTACAACTCTGCAGTCGATTTGTTCAAACACCACAATTGCATAGAACTTTGAATAGGAAGTGAGATACGGTAGGTTAGTATAGGCTGGAGTGAAATAGTGACACATCCCAGAGTAATTTGGGCAGAAAATAAAAAATATGTTTACAGCCTCCCCCTCCCCAGCCCCGAGGATCTGGGGGAAGGTGCGGATGTGTTGGACATCCTCACCTGGACTGGTGTTGATGTTGTCACAAACATTGGGACTGGCGGTTTGATGTGCTGAGCCCTCAAGCATGGGACTTGCCCTTATGAAGCTCATTACCACAAAGGAGAGTCTAAACTTGCATGTAATGGTGCCTAAGAGTCTCCCCCTGAGTACCTCTTTGTTGCTCAGATGTGGCCCTCTCTCTCTCTAACTGAGCCATCTCGACAGGTGAACTCGCTGCCCTCCCCCCTACGTGGGACCTGACTCCCAGGGATGAATGTGGACCTGGCATCGTGGGACTGAGAGTATCTTCTTAACAAAAGGGGGATGCAAAATGAGACAAAATAGTTTCAGTGGCTGAGAGGTTTCAAATGGAGTCGAGAGGTCACTCTGGTGGACATTCTTATGCACCATATAAGTAACACCTCTTAGGTTTTAATGTATTGGAATAGCTAGAAGTAAATACCTGAAACTACCAAACTCCGACCCAGCAGTCTGGACTCCTGAAGACAATTATATAATAATGTAGATCACAAGGGGTGACAGTGTGATTGTGAAGACCTTGTGGATCACACCCCCTTTATCTAGTGTATGGATGAGTAGAAAAATGGGGATAAAAACTAAAGGACAAATCGGGTGGGATGGGGGGATGATTTGGGTGTTCTTTTTTCACTTTTATCTTTTATTCTTGTTCTGGTTCTTTCTGATGTGAGGAAAATGTTCAGAGATAGATTGTGGTGATGAACGCATAACTATGTTATCATACTGTGGACAGTGGATTGCATACCATGGATGATTGTACGGTGTGTGAATGTATTTCAATAAAACTGAATTTAATAAAAAAAAAAAAAAACCTACTTGCTGGTAAGAATAGCATAAAATCACAGCCAAAAAAAAAAAAAAAGTAAGTTAAATAAAGACAATAGATAATCAAGTTATGGTCACCACAGAGTTAAAAACACTGTATCCAGAGGACTATTCCTGGATGGACTAGAAGCTTAGAAGAGTCAATATGATTTGTCAGCAAGACCTGCTACCTGGCTGTAGGTGAGGTGGGATGGGCAGGGAGCAAGCATGGGAGTTAGTTAGTTTCAAGGATGCCAGCAGTATTTTCTGATGGGGACATCTCTACCTACATGAAGGTGTTAACATTCTCGAGGCACATCCCCAGAATAAAAATCTGCTTTTAATTTTGACATTTTGTGAAGGTAATTTATGTGAATTTATGTGTGTAGCCTTTCTGAATCTCCGTGAGAACAGCCGAGGAATATACAATGGGTGAACAACAATACACTAACAGTGCACAGCTCTCCAAGGAGGCTGCTTCTGTGCCAGTTGAGATAAGGAATTTGGCAAACAGTTCTTCACAATTTTACATTTTGTGCATTAATGATTTCATGCCAGTGGGGCTGCTCAGTGTCCTTGGGGACAGTTGGGTTGATGGAGGGTCTCCCCCTCTACTCATACTCCTCCCCTGGTAGGCAGATCCTAGAGGGCTGTGGATACGGGGCTAAGATAAAGAAAGGTCAGTTCTCATTCTTTCTCTCACTTACTGCATGACCCTGAGCAAATCACTTCCCCTCTAGCTCCTCAGTTTCCTCAGCTATAAAAAATGAGAGGCCTGGACTTTCTGGTTTTCAAATTGTGCTTCCAGAAGCTGTTGGGGACAATTAAGGTAGCATATATAATATTCACCTTCAGCGATACCGGTAACATGCAACATGGCCGCCAGGGCTGATGCAAGAACAGCCTAAGCTATAATTAGCCTTCTTCTAGGAAGAAACAGTAGTTCCCGCCCAAGCAGTAGCTAGTTCGCGCCTAAACAGTAGCCGCCCATTGGCCATCCACCCCAGCAACAGCTACCACCAATCCCAGACCCCCAGCAACAGCAACCGCCAATCCCCCTACGTTTGCCTTCCACCCTAGCAACAGCAGCAGCCAATCCTAGATCGCCACCCGTCCTTACTAGCCACTCCCTCCACCCTTAGAGTACATATACCCTGCCTCTTCAATAAAATTTTGCAGCTTGATCAGAAACCTGTCTTGCTGTCATTCCTCGTGTCTCTTGTCCCATACCATTTCTCCCTCACAGGACTCGGAGCCTCCATTGAATGTCCCGCGGGCAGGGACAAGAAGCCACTCCTGAGGCCACCTGAGGGGTAAGTGTGTGGGCTTTCCAGTCCTTAAACCCACAGCAGATCTATGTATCTATTACTAGACTTCTTCTTGGGGACAAAAAAAAAAGTTTGGAAGATATTGAACTATATTATCCCTAAGATTCCTTCCAGCTCATTGACTCCACAAGATTTGGTTAATTTTCTCCAGAGTGTTGTAGATCTAAGGCTTCAGAGGTTGCTCATATACGGTTCCCCCTACCTCATCTTCATTGTATGTTTCCCACCAGGCAATTAGTCTCCTTGCAACTCAACGGCTGTGGGATCCAAGGAAGAGGGTTGCGATGACAGTTGCAAATTTGAGTCCCTATTGTAGAGATTCTTGGGAGTTTGGCATAAGGCAACCCACTGAGACCAGAACTACCAGAGGCATCGACAGTGGAGAGTTGGGGTGCTTCACCCATGTCTAGAGCCAAGGACACTTCAGAACCTCAGTAACTATTCCTGAATTTAATAAGGGAAAAATTTAGAGATTTCCAGAACTCCTCAGACAAGACATTAATTTTTAAAGAGGTTTCCTGAAAACACCTAAGGAAATTGATAGTTAAAGAAAAGGGTATTACACCAAGAGGAACTTTGTGAGATTGCAGATCCCTTGTCACTCCTTGAGGTTCATTTTCTCACACATTTCCATGAACACTGCCACCTCTCACCCAGACTGGGTTATGAAAGCACCTGAGTTACTGACTCCTTTAGCATGTATCACACTGTTCGGTAATCATCATTTACTTTCCTTATATCACTCCTGGTCTGTGAGCAATTCCAGAGCAGGAACTGCACTGCACTGAACTTTACAGTCCAGCACACATAGCACTTAGTATAAGCTTGGTACAGAGTAGGCACTAAGTACAAGTTTCTTAAATGGATGAATGGATACCCTACTGGTTTCCCTGTAGTGTCTGAAATCTGAAAGGCAAGGCTTATGTCTGATTCTACTTTGTTTGCACATTATCTCATACATAGTGAGTGCTTGGTAAATGATTGTGACCTAAATATTGAAGGCATGAATGGAAACATCTCCTGCCCCCACACACTTATACCCGAAAAGACACACACAGATACACATACTACAGTCTTTCGTCTATAGAAGCTCATGGTCTGGTGCAGGTGACAGAAACATAAGTGGATAGCTGCAATCTTATGTGACAGAGCCTAAATAGGAGTGTGTATATAAAACATGGTGGAAACAGAAGATGATGGGAGTAAAAGTTGTGGGTAGAGAGAGGGGGCTCAAGTCCATGGAAAGTTAGAGGGGTGGAGAACCGACTGCATAGTGAAGGATGGGAGGAGGACATTTAAGGCCAAGGTGTGAGGTGTGAAAGAGGAAGATGTGTACGAAGTTTGGCAGGTGATGTAGCGTGTGTAGCTACGATGTAACCTGCCCAACTTGAGCCCCTACCCTTTGAAGAGCTAAATACAAATTACACTTGGTTAGAACTACCTTTCTATGACAGGATGAAAATCTGAAATCCTCACACACTCTGCATTTCCAGGTTTGTTTTCCTCACCCTTCTCTTTTTCATCAGACCTCTATACTTGCAGTAATAGTTCCAACACAGTCAGTCCAAAGGTAAATTTGCACTCTGCTCTGTAAGGAATACATTTTACTCAAGAATTTCATGAGATTAATAACCATTAAAGCTTTAGAGAAGTCATAAAGAAGTGAGTTACATTGTGTATAGTCCAACATTACACTCTCCATCTAATTCTCTCTTTTTTCCTAAGTAACAATCAAATTCGTCCTTGCCTGTGGTTTTCTGTTTGTTTTTTGGAATAAGTTTCTGTTTCACCCATAAAGCCTGGTACCTCAGATTCTCCCCTTCAACCTGCCAAGTGAATGGAGATTATATCCCACAAAGATAAATTTCTAGAGGTAGCTATTAACATAAACCTGTACAAGGATTTGCAAGGCAGGGGAGAGTTGGCTAGAGATGTGTCTGAAAAAGTAGAATGAGGTCAACCTGCAAATCCCCTTATAAGTCAGGTATCAAGTTCGGTGACTTGTCTGGGGCAGTAGCAGAAGTGTCCTTTTTTGCAACTGGCCTGACCCTGAAGAGTTGGTGTGTGGTGGGGAAAGAGGAGCAGTGGCATTCTAGGGAGGAGAATAATTAACACTGGGGCCTTCAAAAGGGGGAAAAAAAAAAAATGACACACAAGGAACAGAACAGAATAAAGATGTTGGTCCTGCTTTTGAACTTCAGGGGGCCTATAAGTACACAAATATTTTCTCTACATACAGGCAAAAAAGAAAGAAGAGAGATCAGAAGAATCAACCAAGACCAACAATTCAGATCTGCAGCAGCCCCTTGAAATTAGAATGAGTTCTTTCCCAGTTAATGGGACATCCCTGGGGAGTGTAAGGATTAGTGCTGTCAGGGATTACTACCCACCCAGCATTAATCCCAGGGCCAGGAAGGAGCTATAATACATATTCCATAAACAGATGTTCCTGGCTGGGAGCTTTGGATAAGGAAGTTGCCCCAGAGCCTGGTTTCCTGCTAGACCAATTGTGGCTTCTCATGTATGGATTTCATGAAATTCATGGCAAGGTATTAAAGCTGACAACTGTATTTTTTAACCCTGAAATAAAAACCATAGTCTTTATTATTTCTAAGGAAATTTTTAGTAATAAATATTTTATTAAAGAATGACATGCATTCAAAAATCATAAATGTACAGATTGATGAATCATTACAAAACAAACATATCATGTAACTGTAACACAGTTCAACTAATACCATATTGCCAGCACCATGACAAAGTTATTTTTCTCAAAGTAAATGTTTAGTTGGTTTCATATGATAGAATCAGTAAGTGCTACCAGACATTTTAGATGTCATCTAACTCAACACCCTCATTTTACAAATAAGAAACCAGAAAGTCATAAAGCTCTTAGTTGCTCTCTTGAGGATCTCTAGAAAGGCCTTCTGTTTTCCCTTCCTCCACTTTTACTCTCTCAAATTTATGCAACACACAGTAGGAAGACTAACCTTCCTGAAATACAAATCGGATTAAGTCGCCATATACTTGACCCTTCACTGATCCCTATTGCTCTTGAATAAAATCTAATTTGAGATTTTATTCAAATCAGGGGCATGGTCAGCAAGCCCCTTCATGATCTGAATCCCTGCTTACCTACAGAGTCTCATGTCTCACCAAATCTCTTCCTTCTCTTTTCTTCTCCCATCTTCCCCACCCCACCACAGGACTCATATACTATCCTTCATCCACACTGCTCTTCCTTCAGTCCCACAAATTCGCCAAGCTCCTTTTCATTTCCTATCTTGATAACTCCCACTTTAGATAGCATCTAGAAGGCTTCTCTGACCAATCTCATCTCATGAGTCAGGTGCCCTTCTACTGCCTCTCCTTACGGACTATGTTTATCACTATGACCATACTTACCGTGCTATAAGGCCTGTTAACTCACCTTAACTTCCTGTCCTCCCCACTAGTTACATATGATTCTTGATGATGGGACAGGGTTTGTCCCTAGTAGAGTACATAGAAAGCACTCATTTTGTATTATTTGAACAAATGGAACAGCAAGAACATCTTCACTACATGGAGCACGCATGACAGATAATGCAAAAGAGATTCATCTTGGAGATTGTCTCTCCTCAGATCTGATGGAACCACTGCCTGACTAGAGAAGATTTGAAATCTTTCTTCTAAACCAGGCTCACAACACACCAGTTCCAGGAAGTTAAATATAAACAGCAATTTAGAAATGAAATTTATCCTACACTTTCCATGCACGAAGATCTACTGCAAGCCACTTTCTTTGTCATTGCCTGTGTTTGTTCTCCATGAATAGATTGTGCAGCACAGTGAGATCAGTCACAGAGGATATCTGCACCCCTAGAGATAGACAGAACAATAAAAGCCTGACTTCTGCCTGAAACCATCCTGAGGCATAAGTGATGAAAATCACAGCCATAACTGAAAGCATGTCTAGAGACAGAGGTTTGTCCTGAAACCACTGGGCAATATTCAAGAGCAGGAACTCAACAAGGGTGGAACAAGTCCAGAAAGGGGAGTCTAGGGTCTAAAAGACACTACTAACGTCTCATCTTGTCTATCACCATATCTAAAGAGCAATCTGTGTTCTAACAATGGAGTACATATTATACTCCTAATGCTGAATAAGACATCAGATTAGATGCAGGAAAGCATTAGGATAGTAATGAGCAATTTTGACCCATTTTCACTCCACCTTGGTGAAGATGTTGGTGCCTGGATTCCAGACCGTTCTACAAGATGCCAGGAATATCTAAGTGTGTCCAGAGAACTCCACCCAGAGAGAGAGAAAAAAAAGTTGAGAGTTAGAGCAGTAAGAAGAGTTCTCATTAAAATAATACGGGCCTCCTGGCTCTCTCTGAGCCTACTTGGCGGGTAAACCCACTGCCCTCCCTGCTACATGGGACATGACTCCCAGGGATGTAAATCTCCCTGGCAATGTGGGACCTGATTCCTGCGGATGAGCCTGGACTCAGCATCATTGGATTGAGAAAATCTTCTCAATCAAAAGGGGGAAGCAAAATGAAACAAAATAAGGTTTCAGTGGCTGAGGGACTTCAAATGGAGTTGAGAGGTCACTTTGGAGGGTATTCTTATGCACTATAAAGATATCCCTTTTTAGTCTTTAGTGTATTGGAATACCTGAAACCATCAAACTGCAACCCAGTAACCTTGATTCTTGAAGAGGATTGTAGAAATATGTAGCTTACACGGTGTGACTTAAACCTGTGGCTCATAGTCCCTTTATCCAATGTATGGACAGATGAGTAGAAAAATGGGGACAAAACTTAAATGAAAAATAGGGTGTGATAGAGGGATGGAATGTTTGGGTTGTTCTTTTACACTTTTATTTTTATTCTTACTTTTATCTTTTTCTAGGAACAATGAAAATGTTTAGAAATTAATTGTGATGAATGCACAACTATATGATGGTACTGTAAATGATTGTGGATGATTGTATGGTGTGTGAATATATCTCAATAAAACTGAATTTAAAAAAATAATAATAATATAGGCCAGAACACAAGAATGGAGATAGGAAAGTAGCTCTGTTTCAAGGATGACATTCAGGTTCATTCTAAGATGCTTTAAGAAAAGTTGACAGTTCAGGATATAAAAGAATGAAAACTATAAAAAAAAAAAAAAAAAAAAAAACCTCACAGTTTGCTGAAGGTAGTTAGATAAGAGAAACAGATGAGAAACAATAACATCTGTCATGAATAGCCTTTCCTTTTCTAAATTTCAATAAAAAAGCAAAACAATTAAAAATGTGTGTATAAGAAAATATGTGTATATGTGCAGAAATATAGCCAGAATATTGAAAAGTAAATATATATATATGTATATGTGACCTGCTACAATTACTGTTAAAGCAATGAGCAGCTATAGCCAGAGTGATGGTAAATGTACTGAGAAAATTTAAATGCCTACCTGTGATAGTCGTATTTCCTTGTTTCTGTGAATGTATGCTTCATGGTTGGCCTATTGGAGAGGGATGGTGTTTGGTTTTGATCAGCCTTCCAGCAAATGTATGACTTGGATCACAAAGTGCCAGAAGGAGAGTAGGAGTATGGAGCAGAGAAAAATCAACCAAAACATTTATTATTGAATGATCAGTAATGCCATCTTTATATACTAAGTGTACATGTACGTTGTAATAAAACCTCTCAATTTATTTTTCTGTAAAAATGTGGATATCAAGTCTGCTCTGGTTATACTACATGATTTTTGTGGAGACTGAATGAAACAAGTTGTGAAAGCACTTTGTAAACAATAAATGCCTTGATCTTGCATCTTTTTTGAAGAGCTATTAGCATTGTTATCATTGAAGAAGGAGCATTATTGTTATTGAAGAAATAATATCTGAGCAGAGGCTGTTGGCAGTCCCCGAGGGATGACAGAAATGAGGCTGCCTGATGCTCCTAGGGAAAGCTGATACTTACCTTGACAAAGTCAAAGCTGTTGGCAAGCAATGGGGGGTGGGGGTGGGGGGTGATGGAGAGGAGACGCAACGTGTTTAGACCAGGGATGTGCCAAAACTTCCCAAAAGGCAATTGTCCTGTCTGGGCTAGGGGACCAGATAGACATTGAAGCTCACAAAGGCCAGAATTTACCTGTCACCTGTACACATGCTTACTGTGTCGGTTCCTGCTACTGGGGCATCCTTTCAGGACATAATGACAGTGAATGAATGTCTGTGGCCAACATAAGATACCCTATTTGTGAATAAAGAAAATTAAATGAATGGGTAAATTGGTTTCTTTTTTGGTATAGTTGTCACCAAAAGTGGGTTGGTCCACAGGATCATTGTTTTGCAGTATCTCTGCATCTAAGAAGTTCAACCACGACATTTCATGGTGTCTTAAAGAGATCACCAAAATGTTTGACATGCCTCCAAAATAAATTCCCAGTTAACTATGAGCTGGGGTCATAGTCTATAATACTCAGCACTATTTTTAGTTAATATTACTTATTGCTCCTTCTCTTGCATCCTACCTAAAATGAGGCATTGTCAGGCTACAAATGACATAACTGCCAGTGAATCTCTATAATTCTCCCACCAAAGCCTCATAAGGGGTTAAATGTATTAGAAAACTCTACAGAGACTACCTGAAATCAATTCTCTTGTTGGGAGTGACTGAACTATTTTAAAATATAGAATCTTTAATTCAGGAAAGATTTAACATATTCCAGTTCAACATTCCATCCAGTACAGGAATCACTAATATTGTTACCTTGATTTATTAATAATGGTACTTATCTGTAGATTTAGGTCCCATGATAAAAGAAGTAGGGTAAACCAGTATATCATCTGAGGGTGGCTTGGTTTATTTGAACATGTGAAAGAGAGAGGGATTATTTCAAAATATATGATGCCTCTAACTATATTTTTAACTCATTATCTTTCAATGGTAAATCCAGCTAAATCCATTATGCCAGTGCCTTTTCTAAAAATAGCAATAACATTTTATTTATAATTTACAAAAAACAGCAGAAAATTTGCAACTACCTAAATGTACAACAGGGTGGTGTTTAAGTAAATTATAGTATATCTTTTAGATAGAATATTATGTAGCCATGAAAAATAACTTTGTACAAACACAATAGAAAGACAACCATGATATATTGCTTAAAAAAAAAAGCAAGCTATTAAATAGTTCACAGCATTATTTTAGTTTTTGTAAAGTAAATTATAGATAGATATAAAATACAGATTACAAAGATATCCACCAAAATATTAACATTGGCTTTCTCTGGGTTGTGGGATGATAGATTTTTTTTTTCTTAATTGTATTTTCTAGTTTTCTACAATGAAAATATTATCATGTAATATTAAAAAGAATCAAATCAAAACATTTGACATTTTGAAAGGTGTTTTTTTTTTTAAAGACAAATCTCAAAGATTTTCTCAAAGATTTCCCATTCTCCACATTTCTTCAGAGATTTCCCATTCTCCAGCACCCATCAGCAAGGGTGGGGAAATTCTGCTCTACACAGAAAATGTACTAAGGTTTGGCCTTCAGAAGTTCTTCCAAAACTAAAGTAAAAAGAAGAGTAAAATTAATGCCCAAATAAAGACTGTTTCCTATGCATGAATAATTGAGTTATTGGGCAACAACTTTTATTTGCCCAATGAAATGCAAAGGCTGCATTCAGGAAATAAAATCAAGAGAAGCTTTGAGACAAGAAAGACAGCATGCCTTGGGCAAGGCTTATCTCTCAAGAAGTTATGAAACGACTATGTAGGCCAAGAATTTAAAAACCTGTTACGTAAATTATACAAGAGAAAAGGATGGCGAAGATGCTTGTCTTAGAAAAGCCCAATGCATTTCCAATAAACAGATCATCTGAGACCGAAGTCCTTAGCTGCAGATGAACTGGACAGAGATTTGGCAGACGTACAAGTCTTCACAGGAAAATGTTGTTGCAAGTGGCATGAAGGAGATGAAAGAGACGACAGTGACCCTATTTTAATGGATGCCTGGGAAGGGATGTTGAAGGGAGACTGTAGAGAGGAGCACTTCCACACAGACCTCACCTAGAATGTGGGTATATACAGAGGGAAGGTTCAAAACCCCAGTGGGAAGCAACCTAGGGTGAAATATTTTCCTCCTTTTCTCCTGCATTATGCCAAAAGGGTTAAAAGTCACAGCAGAGCCCACCTTTCTTTGAAAAGGGTCAAGAGAAAATATCTGGCTAATAGAATCTATAGCCATATGTCACTGAATTTCCTTTATGCCTGTAACCTCTTTAACAAATCTTCTGACACCAATGCTTGTCACTAAAATGCATCCTCTCTTAGTAGAGATGACATTACTTCCATGGTATAGAACAAGTCTTTTTTTGCTTTTTTCCTTTGACTTTTGCAAAACATCAATCCTTGTCTGTTTGATGTTATTAAACTTCAATCCTGCTTGGGAGCTCAGCCAGTCAGTACATTAGGAGTGGATAAGCCAGAAAATTTTGTCTCCTCCATTGGAGCCTGAAAGATGTCTTTACTTTTACTTTAAACACAAATTGGTAGGTGATGCATTAAGATCACTCATCCACAACTCAAAGACAGACATGTTTGGAGAATTAATTAAGCCAACTTTTCTGCATTATAATGGACAAGAAGTAGTGAAGACATGAATCAATTCATTCCACATAATCATTTATTAGGCGAAGGCTGGTATAATGGAGAGAGTTTGGGGGTCACACAGACCCAGGCTTGAATCCAGTCTCCAAAATTTACCAGCTGCCTGAGGTCAGGATGCTATTTAAACCACTAACCTCAAGTTTTATCAGATGTGAAGGGAATCCAATGTTTGCCTTGCAAGTCACTGTAAAAATAAAATGACCAAACATATCTAAAGGCCTAGCAAAGTGCCTAGGACATGTATAGTAGGGTTTCAAAATACAGTATTAGGTTGAATTATGTACTGCAATTTAGACATTTTCTTAAACTTAGTCCACATCCCTGTGGGCATGAACCCATTGTAAATAAGATCCTTTGAAGATGTTATTTTTAGTTAAAGAGTAGCAAACTGAACGAGGATGGGTCTTAATCCAGGTTACTGACAGCCTTATAAGGAGACGGCCACAGGGAGAAGTTGGGAAGTCAATGGGAACCCAGAAAAAAGAAAAGAGAGGACATTGCAATGTGACAGGAAAGCCAAGGAACGCTAAAAATTGTCTGCAGCCAGCACCAGAACACTACGCTACAGTCTTCAGGGAGAAAGCAAGCCTTGCTGATATCTTGATATTGGACTTATGGCATCTGAATCCAAACAAAAAAAAAAGGCTTGTTGTTTAAGTCAACCCATTGTATGGTGTGCCAGTTTGGATATATTATGTCCCCCACAAAGCCATGATCTTTTAATCCAATCTTGTGGGATATTTGGATTAGGTTGTTTCCATGAAGATGTGACTCACCCAACTGTAGGTGATATTTTGATTAGATTATTTCCGTGGAGGTGTGGCCCCAATCATTCAGCATCAGTCTCAATTAGTTTACTGGAGTCCTTTAAAAAGAGCCATCACAGGCCCAGACTGCTGCAGCTGAGAGAGACATTTTGGAGACAGCCATTGAAAGCAGACTTTTGCTAACCCAGAATTTGTCTGGGAGAAACTAAAAGAACACCCCAGATGCTTAGAAAGAAACGTCCTGGGAGAAAGCCATTTTGAAACCAGAACCCTGGAGCAAATGCCAGCCATGTGCTTTCCCAACTGACAGAAGTTTTCCAGATGCTATGGGCCATTCTTCAGTGAAGGCAGACTGTTGTTGATGCCTTTGTTTGGACTCTTCTATGGCCTTAGGACTGTGACTTTGTAACCAAATAAACCCCCTTTATAAAAGCCAATCCATTTCTGGTATTGTGCATAATGGCAGCATTAGCAAACCAGAACATATGGTATCTGTGAGAGCAGATCAGGCAAACTAAGACAAGTAGGTTTAAAGGTTTGGGGAAAGCAGAAGGCTAGGAAGAGTGTAATAATCAACTGAATCTGTTAGCTGAACTTGAGAGTAGAGTATATGAAATCTATTGATGGTAGGAAAACCCCAAACTAGGGGGGAGTCAGGAAATCTGAGTTCAGACATAAGACAATTCTTCTCTCTGGGCATCAGTTTTTTCATGTTTGGGAGAGTACTGAACTACTTGGCCTTAAGTTTCCTTCCAGCTGTACTCATCTAGGATTCCATATGGGCCTAGAATACAGTCTCCATTTGGAATCATGATGGAGAAATAACAGGTAATATTTATCAAGCAAGTCAAATACCAAAAATAAAACAAAGTAAAAAGAGCAGGGATATATTTATTTTCACCACCTCTATCCCACTATAGACCAAAATGTTCTAGTTTTCTGTTTGTAAGTTTACAGAAAATTCATCTTTAAGTGGACATGGATAGAAACAGTGACTAGTTTTTTTTGTTTGCTTGTTTTTATTTTTGTTCATTTATTTAACAAGCAAGAGAGATCTGATGGTAGGAACTTCCTGTCTGGTTTCGTTAGTTAGTCTCTTCAACCAGAGATAGCAGCACTTTTCAGAGGGCCAACCTTCCCAGCCTGGGGTTTTGTCCATCTAGACCTGGTCAGTTTACAACGAGATTTTCTCTCAAGCACAACATTCTGGGTGGCAGCCTCTTCTTCCAGTCTCTGAAGTGACCAGCCATAGCTTCCTGGCTGCCTTTACATAAGTGAGCGCTTCCATTTATCTTCAGAGTTAATCTCACCTAGAACAAGGGGCTTTTGCCCATTGACTCCACAGTTATAATTCAAAAATGAATCAAAACCATATCTTCTTGCATAGAAATTAGACACTAGTGAGGGGATAATGATTTAAATATCCATCCTAAATTGGAAAGATTTAAAATTAAAGCTGCTCCTTGCATCCTGCTATGTATGCACATCCGTAGTGGAATATAATGCAATACATAGCAAATTGTTAAGACAATTAAGTTACAGATAATAACTCACAGAATAATGCTAAGTGAAAAAGTAGGATCCAAAGCTGCACATACTCTATGGTCTTATTTTCAAAACCTAAAGTATATATACACAGGCAAAGAAAAACACTAGAATTTAACATATTGAAATATTGAAAAGGGTTTACTTCTAGGAAGGGAAGGTTATAATAGATATTGTAGAATAATCCTGTAGATAAATACTGACATGAAAATTTGTATTATTGTGAAGTAAAAACTGCATCTCATAAACTATCATATTAAAAAATCACCCCAACGTGCATCAGAAGCACATACACTGAAAGGTTATGCATGATTATCTCTCCTTGACTGGCTTAAGGATGATTTTTACTTTTTTTCCACTTCTCTAAATTTTCCAAGTTTTCTCATTGAGCATACATTATGACTGAGGGGGGAAAATGTTAAAAACATAATGTTTCATGAGAGTGAACCAGATGAGTATAAGCCAGAGTTGTAGGGTATAAGTACAAAAAGAATTGAAATATGGAAATAAAAAGCTGAGCCCCTTGAAGGTGGTGGGTAAAGAGGCAACCATATAAGAAATACCATCAAAGATAATGATGATACCAAAAGCTCAGGAGGACATGGATTTTAAAAGACTTCTTAAGTAAGCTTTCTATCACCACCAAAAACCCATTGAGATGGACCTCCTTAATATGATGAAGCAAAACATGGATCATGAAGATAATTGCCTTTTCTCTCCAGGGGACCTATAATCTCCTTTAGGTCAGAAGCCATCCTCAGTGATGCTTTGTATCCCACCCCCACTGCAACCCTGAGTGTTTTAGCTAAAATAGATGCTTAATAAATATTTATAATTTCAATCATATGTGTGTGTATATGGGGGGGGGGGAGTTGGTAATATAAAAAAGAGAAGGGTACAGGGTGATAGGAATATTATGGTATAAAAGCCTGGCTGAACCAACCACTTGACATATGACCTTGATGACAATGGTACTGAGAGATTTTGATTATTTGACAATGAGGATGGCATAGGGATAATATGGACTAAGAATAATTGAATTGATATTTTTTCACTTATAGGGATTGATGTTAGTGGTTCTTTGGACCCATTTAATTTTTCATATTTCATTGTAGACAATACATAAAAGCAAAAGAAGTAAATGAAATCTTCCCTTAAACCCACCATGCAGAGACAACCAAAGTAAATATTTGATTATGACCGTTCAGACTTTTTTGATATTTATATGTACAGAACATTTATTCTACTTCCAAAATGGAGCTATGCTGTAAATACTGTTTCACTTGTTGATGATGATGCTGATAATGGTAATGTTGGCGATGTTTATTAAGTGCTTACCCTGTGACACTCATTTTAAATTCACCATAGCCTTGTGGCTGAGGTACTACCATTATTTTCGTTTTACAGATTAAGAAACAAAAGCTCAGGAAGGTTAAGGAACTTGTCTGAGATCACATCATTTGTAAGGGGTTCACTCTAAGTTGATCAAAGATCTCTCTGGCCCAATCCCCTGCTCTCCACCACTGTGCTTCTCTACCTAGTTAATAATATCCTACAACATCATGGATCCATTATACAACTACACATATTTGTTTAACTTATCCCTATTGTTAGTTATTTATGTTGCTTCCTTTTCATTTTGTGTTGACTTTCTTTTTTACTATGCACTGAAGGTGAAGCTTTTCATATTTCTTAACTTTTTTCTCAGTAAAAAGCCCTAGAAGTAAAAATATTGTGTCAATAAAATATAGAGAGATTTAAAGTTCATGATATACATAGCTAATTGCTCCCTAAAAATGTTGTACCTTGCATTTGTCAGGGTTCTCCAGGGAAACAGAACCAACAGGAAATTTATTATAGCAGTCATTTCATGCAACTGTAGGGATGGGCAAGTCCAAATTCTGTAGGGCAGGCCACAAGCTGGAAACTCTTATGAAAGTTTTTAGTGAATACCTCAGAAGAAGCTGGCTGGCTAAAGTAGAAATGGAAATTCTTCCTTCTGACTGCTGAATTCATCAGTTCTCTTTATAAAGCCTTCAACTGATTGGATGAGACTTCCCTCATTGTTAAAGACAATATCCTTAGCTGATGGTAGATTATTTAAATCCATGAACTATCCTCACAGTAACAATCAGGCCAGTGCTTGCTTGACCAAACTAACTGGACACCATAACCTAGCCAAGTTGACAGATGAACTTAACCATCACAGTCCTCCCCTTGTCAACTTGGCATCCACACAAATCCCCTTAAACCATACCTAACATCTAAATAAAAATAATAGCAGGCATATTTTTACCTAAAAAACTCACCTGTCCTGGGTAAAACTGGAAATGTACTAACTCTTTACCCAGCAGAGATGCATATTGGATAATATTCTTAACTGAACTTGGTATCTTATAACTTAAATACTATGGCATAAAGTTAATCCAATTTATGTTATATGATAAAGGAATAAGATAGGGAAGAAAAAATATTTGCTTTATGTATACATACAAGCATATTCAAACAAAACAAGGGAGAAATATTCATAGCCATTACAATCCTTGTTTCTGTAACTGATCACATGGTCATAACTCATATTTATAAATAGTTGCTTCCACTACCCATTCCATTTTCCCTTTCATCTCAGTTGGCCATGCTCCTTTGTCTGGTGGGGGACACAAACCATCAGTCCTGAAGTTTCTGGGCTGTTAGTAGTCATGCCTGGATTTGGTTGTTGCAGTTTCCTGTTGGCTTTAGTTACAGGGCATTATAGTACTGTGAGATGCACTAAGGGTCCTCCTGTATTCCAAGAAAATTCTTCTTTACCTCCTTTGTGTAGCAGCAGTCATATTTCTACTTGATAAGTAGGATCAGCCACCTGCCAAGACAGTAATTCCCTTCTTTGCCTGTTGATATAGAGGCATGAGGAGCTCAAAGAGGATGTGTTGCAGTATTAACTTCCAGTTCTAAGGAATCATTACTGTGTCTCTTTTTGTGGGCACTCCTTATTTTACAATTAATATCTATAGACCACCAGAGCTTAATGTCATGGAGACAGGAAGAAAAAAATTGCCACCCAACTGGTGTCATAATTGAGTCTTCTAAAGTCCATTCCACCAGGATGATGAGGAACATGCAAAGACCCATGGATTCCTTGAATATGTGCCCAATTCCTGCACTTCATTTGCCAAAGTAGGTTCCTTGATCAGAATTAATGCTGTGTGGAATACCATGATGGTGGATGGGGCATTCTGGAACTGGGGAAACAACCACAGAATGAGTTCAGGTACTCATAGGACCCACTGTGAGATGGACCAGAGTTAAAACTCCATTGATCACCTGATCTCCATAAGCTCCCACTCTGACTGATGGATCAGAGTTACACTTAGGGTCTTCTAGAATTAATGTCATTTCTGAGTCAGGTCTAATAATTCCTGAAAGGTCTGATCATTTTCTTTTCCTTAAAGCAGTCACCCTGGTAAAAGGATATAGGTCTCTTTGGGGAAGGCAGGGAGGAAGATTAACAATATATTTTTGGCAGTGTAGCACAGTTCTGCCTCAAGCTCTGGCTTTCCTTTCATTCAAGAGACTCTGGGTCTGTAAACTGTTTTATCTGGAAATTGATTGAGGGGCTGTGACTCTGTTTATTTTATTTAAGTTAGACATTTGTTCACTTAGCCTAGAATCCTTCTAATTGTATAGATCAAGTAAGAATTCAGTAGACTGCCAATGTATTTTACTTCTAGGTACTCCATGATCTACTGGAGAACACCATAGGTCTCTGTAAGTCAGACTAGTCTGATTACTTCTTTGACTCTGCTGCCCATTATGGTAGCCATAACCATCTTGTCTTAGAGATTAAGTGCTACCACTTAGCTTCTGAGGATCTGATCATCTTCATTATGTTAAAGAACTCAAATTCAGTAGCCACAGTTCCCACATTAATATCTGACTCACAGAGAAGTGCAAACACAGAGCTCTTCAGGGAAGATGGAGCTCATTTCACAAATTTAGTCCTCACAGTTCTCATGAAAGGTGTGTCCTCTGGAGATTCCTGAGGTGGGTGAGCAGGTCTTACATAATAATCCATGCTAACATTCCAGTCTCTCTAAGCCTTTAAATCTCCACACCTACCTTATACAAGGGTGGTTCTGGTATTTCTACTTCATTTAATGTGGGCCACCTTGTGGTCCATGCTTCAGCCAACCACCCAAACAAACTGTTAGAGCCCTTTCTAACCCCTCAAGCTACAGCATTTAATCCAGAATCCCTGCTTAGTGGGCCTGTTTCAGTTTGCTAAAGCTTTTGGAATGCAATATACCAAAAATGGGCTAGCCTTTACAATGGGGATTTATTAGCTTACAAATTACAGTTCAAAGGCCATGAAAATGTCCAAGTCATGATAAGGCCTCAACAGGAGGAAACCTTCTCTGAAGAAGGGCTGCCAGCATCTGGGACATCTCTGTCACATGAGAAGGCATCTGCTGGTCTTTCTCTCCCAGGTTTTATTGCTTTCAGCTTCTGGCTTCAGTGGCTTCCTCCCTCAGTTTCTGTGGGTGTGTCCTTATCTCTCAGCTTCTCTGGCTCTCTGTGCCTTTCCTGACTTTTATCCTTTCATAAAGGGCTCCAGTAAAAGGATTAAGACCCATCTTCAAAGGAGTGTGTCATATTTCAATTGAAATAACCTCACCAAAAGACCTACAATAGGTCTGTACCACAGGAATTGATTAAAATAACATGGCCTTTTCTGGGGTACCTGACAGCTTCAAAATACCACAGGATCCATATCAATAAATTCAGGCTGATGCAATTTTATGTTCCTTCCACCATTATCCCACACCTTTAATATCCATTCCTACCCATATTCTCCTGATTTCTGTCTATATAAATTGGAAAAATCATGCAATTCTTTTGGAGGATAGCACACCTCCTCACAGTTCACACTATGTACCTCATATTTGGGGGCCTGTTGGGACTTCACTCGAGTTATAAGTCTGGAATAAAAGAGATGTAGTAGAGATGGGTCATAAGAGGAATTATCACTGTCCTGCAAGCCAACTACCTCAGGATGTTCCATCACAGTTTCATCTGCTCAAACAGGATTAATCTCTTCAGACAGAGGTATGAGGGTTGCCTCCTCAGGGGAGATGGTAACAGGTTTATCAGGCACAGCAGGCTTAATCTCTTCAGGTTAAGGTAGAAGATTTGGTGGCTGACTCCTCAGATCAGACAAACACAGCTTTATCTGGCAAAGAAGGCTCAACAGAAGCAGGAGTTTCTATATCCTCACTGTCATCATTATCAACCCGTAAGTCCCCATTTCAATTTTCAGGATCCTGCTCCTTTCCAATGAATCCCCTCGCTTTAACAGCAGATGCCCTGAAATGTTGGGAATTCAATTTGCACTGTAATTAATCCACTTTCACAGTGAGACTCTGGGTATGGTTCTCAAAAAACTCAAGTGTGTGGCTACACAAAATACGAGTTTTTTTCAGGGCACACATGGAAATTTCCAAGTCCTGCATATGGCACTTAAGCCGGGAATTTGAAGCCTCTAGCTCATCCCTGTCTTTAACAACTGTATCCAGTGTATTCAGGAACAACCAACATAATTGTACTTTTTAACTCCAGAAAACTCTGTTAAGGTGTCAAATATATTCTCACCTTGCTTCTTATATTCATTTGAACAACAGTATCCAAAGGTGAAATATAGCACATCTCTATTGCCAATTCATGCCATTGATTATCAGTGCCATCTTGATCATTGGAAAGAGAGTATTAGTGCCTTTTAATCTAATCAGACTACAGAACAAACTCCCAAAACCCCAGAACCAACTAAGAAATGCCATCTTTAAGATTCTGATACCCAATAACCACCCCACTTTTGGTACCAAGTCTGTATTAGTCACAGTTCTCCAGAATATATATATGTATAATACGACTGTGGAAATGGGCAAGTCTGAATTCTGTAGGGGAGGCCACAAGCTGTGAACTCTGATGAAGGTTTTCGACGAATTTCCCAGGGAAGATGGCTGGCTGAAGTAGAGATAAAAATTCTTCCTTCTGACTGCTCAAATCATCAGTTCTCCTTTTAAAGCCTTCAACTGATTGGATGATACTTCTCTCATTGTGGAAGGCAGTCTCCTTATTTGCTAATAGATATAATCAGACATAGATGGGATCAACTTACTGATGATTAAAATCCATGAAGTATCCCCACAGTAACAGTCAGGCCAGTGCTTGCTTGACCAAACATATGGACACCATAACCTAGCCAAATTGACATGAACATAACCATCACACACCTATCTAAGTTTCAGTACATGAAGAGGCCATTTTCTGCAAGCAAGCAGAGGGTTCTATGATTTTTTTTTAATATTTTTTAGTTAATGGTTAAAAAAATGTGTTCAATATTTGCTTTAATTTGCATTACTTTTATTAATTGTGGGTTTGAGGGGTTGGAATGTGTATATGTGTGCATGCATATATGCATTTCAACATTTTTATCAGTTTTGTCTTTTGTCTTACGAGCAAGATTTCTTCATTTATTACATACATTAACAAACAAATGTTGATGATGCAAACAAATACTAATAATTATACATATACTATTGAGAGGTAGAGGAATGTGTGATGATGATGATGTGAAATCTTCAAATGGTCACAAAAATTATGCAGGTTTGTGTATTCCTGACCATAGAGCAAAACTTACCACACCAGTTGGCTTCCAAAGTTGTAGATTTTATTTGCTTAATTAATTTTGCATATAATAATGTCTCCAACTGGGGTACTGCACTCTTTTCCTGTGTGACATAGATTGACCTTCCTAGTGCAACTCTAAAAGGCATAAAAGAATGCTTCATTTCATTCATTATATCAAAACACATTTGAGGGGAACCTCCTCTGTGCCAAGCATTGTGCTAAGGAAAGGAGAGCATTGGAGAATAAAGTAAAAGCAGCATATACAATTCCTGCCCTTGATGAATATATTGCATATGTGAGAATCAGATCTACAAATAGTAGGATAAGGTATTATACAGTAATCTGTACGAAGTGCAATAGGAGCATTCTAGAGGCACTTCAGAGAGTCACACTGAGCTGTCCTGATATCTACCAATCTGATACCATCCTTAGGGGGTGACAAATGCTGTGCCAAGCTTTTTTATACTGGACAAGCAGGGCTGGGTCAGTATGTGTTTCAATGTATCTCACCCTATGAAGAATAGCAATGCCCCTATTAAGAATCAGGTAGGATTGGAGATCTAGAAATGTATGGTGGGAGCTCCATGTAAACAGAAAGAACTTGAACACTGTATGACCCTAAAGTGAACAGAAAGCAGCAGACAGTAAAGGATTGTCAATGATGTTGACAGGTAGACACAAATTCACTGCTAGAGGAAGAGACTGATGTGAGAATCACTACAAGATTATAGGCATGATCTCCTGGGGATGTGCCTGGCTCTGGCATCACGGAATTGAGAAAGACTTCTTGGACCAAAAGGGGGAAGAGAAATGAAACAAAATAAAGTTTCAGTTACTGAGAGATTTCAGATAGAGTCAAGAGGTCATTCTGAGGGTTAGCCTTATGCATTAATACACTAAAAACTAACACACTATAAACTATCCTTCTTTTGTTTTTAGTGTGTTAGAATAGCTAGAAGAAAATACCTGAAACTGTTGAACTGTATACAGTAGCCTTGATTCTTGAAGATGATTGTATAACTACATACCTTTTATGGTGTGACCATGTGATTGTGAAAACCTTGTGACTGACACTCCCTTTATCCAGTGTATGGACAGATGAGTAAGAAAATAAAGAAAAAAAATAAACAATGGGGGGGATAAGGGCTATGGGATGTTTTTGGGTGTTCTTTTTTATTTTTATTTTTATTCTTAATGTTTTTTTAGAGTAATGAAAATGTTCAAAAAGTGAGTGTGGAAATGAATACACAACTATATGATGGCATCATGAACCATTAATTGAATACTTTGGATGATTATCTGGTATGTGAATATATCTCAATAAAATTTCATTAAAAATAAAAATAAAGCAAATAAAATCAGTTGTGTCTCCACACACTAGCAATGAACAATCAGAAGAAGAAAATAAGAAAATGATTCCATTTACAACAGCATTTACAAGGATAAAATACCTAGGGATAAATCTAACCAGAGATACAAAATACTTGTACACTGAAATTGGAACCAATGGAAGCCCAAATGAGCAAAACTGCATTTGGCTGTATTTTTGTGGAATTGATTAAAGTTACACAGGGCCAGCAACATGGATGTTCAACCTGTGCAGTGAAAAACAGAAGAAAAATAAAAAGATTATAGTCATGAGAAACTGTGATTCCATCCTCCAGAGTTCAGATGTTCAGTCTGAAGCTGTGTGTTGACCCTACTTGGAAGAATCTTTACATATACTGCAAGCTTTCATTGATGCAGGCACTGAGTTCTAGTTCCCTCCCAGGGCTCCCAAATATCCTGGATCTGGAGTAAAATCACCTTCAGTTCAGGAGATACTGCTGGAAAGTATGAGCTTCCTGAGACATAAAAAACACTTAAAAATGACAAAGAAAAAGATACGGAATATTACAGAGATTTTTTAAAAGGTATAAGTGGTCTCCATAATTATCTGGATAGTACAAGACAATGAGAGAACACATAACTCAGCTTTTAGAATTCCAGGTTAGAGTCCCACCTACTATTAATTGGCTGTGTGATTTGGGCAAATGACTTCAACCACCTGAACCTTATTTTCCTTACCTGGAAATATACTAATAATTCTGGCCAGGATTCCTTCAAATGTTTGTAGAAAACTTAAAATAAAATACTCTAAATGTATCAGCAAGTTTCACACTGTACAAAAAGTAAATTTCTCTTCTCTTTCTCCCCTTAAAAAAAGAAACAAAAACCAAAAGTCTCCCTTGATCCTTCTTTTCCTGCCAGTTATTGCCCATTTTATTTGGTTCCCTCACAAAACAACTCCTTGAAAGGAATGTCTATATACACATCTCCAATTCCTCCTCTCTCATTCTTTCTTGAACCCTCTCCAGCAGCATCGCTACATGTTCAGTTCTTAGACATCATCTAACTCCACTTATTAGCAGCATCTGTCCACCCGGCTCTTCTCTTTCTCACCTTGCTCCCAGGACCATGGCACTCACCCAGTTTTCTCCCACCGCTGCCCCTCCTCCATCTCCTATTTTGGGTCCGTTGAACCCAGGGACAGGTAGAGGGCAGTGAGAATGGTGGGAGTGGTCTGCCCCAGGGTTCAGGCAATGAAGTGGTGCACTGTCCATAGAAAATGTAAAACAATAATAAATCTGGCTAAAAGATGCTCTGCTTTTCATTTTTACCATGTGCTGGGATTTCTGAACAATTTCAGTGATAAAATACTGCTGCCACTGCCCCCATTCATCAACTGGTTTCTTGTCATATTCCCAAAAGATTACAACATCCCAGGAATCAGTCCTTAAATCTCTTCTTTTTTTTGTCTATACTAACTCCTTTGATGATCTCATTTAATTTCATTGCTGTAAATATCATCTATATATTGATGACTCCTATTTTTTTTTTATCCTCAGCTCAGATTTCTTCACTGAATGCCAGATTCATATATTAACTCACTACTTGACATCTCAAACTTAGCCTGGCCAAAACTAAGCTCCTAATATTCCTTTAAATACCTGTTCCTCTCACAGTCTTCTCCATTGTAATTAATTGCCACTCCTTCCTACACGTTGCTTAGGCCAAAACCCTAGAGTCATCCTTGACCCCTTCCTGGCTCGTAACACCCCATTCAATCAATCAACAACCAGAATCAAGCACTTATCAGTTCTACCACTACCCGCTTGGCCAAGCTTCCCCAGCACATATCTGGATTTTAGAAATAACTTCCTAATGAATCTCACTGCTTCTGATTGCCCTCTCCTATCCCACCCCCCATCTATTTGAAAGAGAGCAGACAGAAGGATCCTTTTGATACATAAGTAAGACCACATCATTACTCTGCCCAAACCCCATAAATGACTCCCATTTCACTCAGCATGAAAGCTAATGCCCTTACTCTGTCCTACAGGGCCCTGCAGTATTGCCACCCTCCAATCCCCATCTTTCTAACTTCATCTCTAAAGACATTTACCCTTGGTTCACTCCATATCTTGTTGTTCTTCAAAGATGCCAGGCAGGCATGCTCCTGCCTCAGAGCCTTTGCAATTGCTATTCCATCTTCCTAGAATGCTGTTTTCCCAATTATTTCCATGGCTCACTCCCCCATGTCCTTAAGGTCAAATAATACCTTATTCTTCGTAATCACCCTATCCAAAATCTCAAGTCCCTAAAACTTTCTATCCTCCTTATCTCTCTCTGTCTCCATATCTCATATATTATGTATTTTACTGATTGATTTTGTTTATTATATGTCTGTCTCACTAGAAATGTAAGTTACTTGAAGGCAGAGATTTTTTTCTTTTTGTTAACATGGCTGTTTTCCCAAAATCTAGACTGGATGTATAGTAAGTAGTTTTGAGTGAATGACTCTTACTCAAATACTGTATTTTACTCTATGCCACATCGCCTAGCCACCCCCCTTAAAGGACAGGCTTTTGAGATAGAGGTAAAATTCTGAGCCAATCTCACTTAAAACCATGAACATGAAAACCAGAAAAGTTTGGTTAATTATCCAAATATCTTGGGTTTGCGAGTTGTGTAACCATTGCTATGGAGCCCTTCACAGTACTGAGCCTTTCCTCCAACCCACAGGAATGCTTTGAGCCACAGTGGAGCATTCACATATTTATGGGAATTTCCAGAAGTGTTTATTATGGGAAAGTCCAGGCCCAACACAAAAGAGCATCTTTCCTAATTTTAAGAGTCATCAAAGGGACTTCTATAACTGTCCTTTGGAGAGTAACTGCTTCTCAGACTAAAGAGCAAAACTTATCGACTAAAAATAACTACTCTACATCCATAAATTAAGTACTTATGCAACATCACTTTTCTAACTTTCAGATATTTCATAGGAATATATGTTCTTAAAAAAAGAAATATTTACCGTATTTTCTTGAAAACGATTCCTTTCCAATTGCTCAATATATTTTAGTGGTATTTTTACCCATCGTTCTAATTCTGCAGTATATTAGTACCTTGCCTCCCTCACTTAGCAGCTAATGCTGTCCACTGTATTTAAAAGTGCTCAATCACTGTTAACTCCCCCTAGTAGCTGAGTTTCCCTGTTAATTCTCAAAACTTAAAATGGAACTCTGTGGCACCTACACAGATGTTCTGTGACTGCCAAATTATAGGCGTGGATAGCCTTGAGTTTGGACTAAATGTCTGATCAATAACATTCCTCAAATCTGCCATGCTGTATTTGAAACCCTTAGCCTGCTCAGCACCTAGGATATGGTACAGGCCCAAATTTCCAGCTTCATTCCCACTGCAGCTCCACTACCCCTATATCCAGCCACAGCAAATATTCTCCATCCCTCAAGTGCACTTCAGACAGTACTGACTTAAGAGTTCGCTTAAACTTGTCTCTTTGGCTGAAAATTCTTCTCATCTCGTCTATCTGTCCAAATCTAGGTCAAATGCCATCCCTTCTTACAATATAGTTGCCATAAATCTCTCCTTACTGGTGAAACTATAGCATTTGCTTTTAACTTCTTGCAGGATTTATTATATTTTGCATTGTGCTAGGGTTTTTGTTTACCAATTCTGGATACTAGATGGTAGGCCCCTTATGGAAAAGGTCACTGTTCTTCATCCCTAAATCCCCAAGCTTAGGGTTGTGTACACCATAATTAATCAAGAGGTGGTCATTACATATCATGCCAGCTGGCTACATTCTAGGATTTAAGCAACTTGTTCTGTATTCTTTGGGCATGCAGAGCATTGCTATCCATGTGCTGTCATTCATCATAATTCTTTTTTTATTTTTGTGTTATTGATCAATTGAGTAAAGGACATCACCCTGCCAATGTCAACTTTTCTTCCTACTCTCTTCTAAGCACCTGGAGATTATGCTGATGCTGTGTCAGTTTGTTTAATACTTGGAACTTTCAAGCCACTGAGCCTCAATATCTGGCTTAAGAAAGAATTCTGGATAGTTGTCAGGGCCAATGACATGATCTGCTGAAGTCATCATCTCTCCTCTTACCTCTTACCTAGTGAGAGGTTAGAGACACAGAATTAAAATCACCTCCTCCTTGGTGACACTGATCTGTGGCCTGGCCTATCATTATGTGTATCTAGTTTTCCCTTGAAAGAGAACGATCTGAGGAAACCCCAACACATGAGAGGTTGGAACAGATCATTAGTGACAAATTTAAATAGCTGGTGGCCTAGACAAGGTACAATGGGGGCTGCAGAGAATTGGAGAATATGTGTTCTGTCTACAGGGAGCAGATGCAGCCCAGACCCAGCTGAAGTTCTTTCCATGTGGTCATGAATCCAATAGTATCAGATCTGCACTTCATGAAAATTAGGTATGTGGATATTTATAAGAAATCTGATTTCAAATATTTGCAACCAGTTCAATTTTTTTTAACACTGCAACATAAACAAAGCACATCTGCTTGGTAGAGTCAGCCTGTGGTTGCTGGCCTGCAAATTCTGGGTTAAATGATCTCTCAGACTCCTCCTTGCCATTAGATTTTACAATTCTGAATAAAATATCAACTAGCATTACAAGTTATTAGACAATTAATTAAGTGACACCTATTTAGAAGGATCCTAGAAGATACAAAGATTGGTTGAATAAAATGAGGACACCACTATTTCTTGCCTGTCTCCCCACCCTACACCTTAGGAGCAGTTCAAAAAATTGGCTGAAACAAATATTCCACAAGAACTAATTCAAAAAGGAAGGAGGCTTCTCTGGGAAATTCCCATACATCAAAAGTTGTGATGATTTTCCACTGGATCCTAAGCAAAGATGAAAGTGCCCTAAACTTTTTAATTGGAAGGAATCTAATAGCATATCTGTGTACAGTCCCCAAAGTGACACAACTAAGGCCTTGGCTCTGGGATTCCCAGCACCGTTCACTACACTTCCTAGCTGTGAAAAGATAAGAAACCTGCGCTTGAGTTACAGCTCCAACGATTACTAACTGTGCAACTTTGTGTATGTCTCTCTTTCTGGGCCTCAGTTTCCTTATTTTGAGGGAGACTATTGATTTCTTCAGGATCCTTACAGCAAGAAACACACACTAAAAACATACAGAAGTCTGCCAAAGATGACATAGCATTGCAACCCACTGCCTTGTGGTGAGCCCACGGGGATGACTATTAGCGCTGTCATAACAAATTCAAACACTCACACACACACAAACCCCCACAGAGGAAACATTTCCTTCCACAACTAAAATGGTCCAAACCTTTTGAGCAAGAAGGGGAAAATGACAGCTAAAATTAGCATCTTAAAAAATAAACTACATAATTGCTGAAGACGAGATTTTCTTAAAACTGTGGAACAATGAGATATAATGATAGCTGTCACAGGAGAGGAAATTGCAGGAGCCAATTTGAAAGGATGTGTGTGTATGTGTGTGTGTTTATTCCTATTGAGATTTGCTAGTCCACGTACCACAGTAAAACTGAAGGCTAAAGTATTTCCCCAAGGCTTTTGTGACCTGTGCTTCGTAATAACACTGTTACCATTAGAAGACTGTCGTTACAGTCCCAAATTAAAGCTTTCTTATACAGACAGCCAGATCATGTTTCAGTCTCCATGTAATCATCTCTCTCACATTTGGATACCACTTTTCAAGGCCTTTTTACCTACACTTTCATTTGTTCCCTATAACAGTCCTGTCTAATGGAGCCTACATATCATTATAAAATCTCTCGCAGAGGAATTAAAAAATACTCCTCCCAACCTGCCAGTGAAGAGATAATGACCTTTTATTTTCTATTTGACAACTGAGGAAGCCCTTTCACTTCTCTTGACTTTTTGAGATAAGATATGACCTGCTGGGAGTTGTAGAAGAAAGAAAGGAATCTAAACACCTGCCTATAATCTTGAACTTAGCCTGCTGATGAAACTTGAACAAATCACTTCAATTCACCAATGCAGCAAATGAGTAAATTTAGATCTATCTTATCTCTCTCATAGGGCTAAGAGCAAAATCAATATATACATAAGTATGTCAAATGATATTATAGGCTGAAAAATGCTGGTTTGCACACATCCTCATCCCTAGGCAGCAAGGAAAATTGATAAATTTCACATAGTCATGCAAAACTACGAGCTTAGCGTCAAACTACAGGTCAGTGGTGGAGGTGCCAGAGACCCAGACTAGGGATCAGGACCAATTAGCTCATAGAAAGATGCCCCATTTCTTCACAGAACCAGTGATGAGACACCTGGCCTTACCTGACTAGGCTTTGTCTGGTCCTCAAGGCTCTTCTTTCTCCTCCTGGTAAAGGGACCCGGCCACAGACAGGGCAGGTGTCAAAAGGAAGTATAGTTAGCTCCAGTGACACCCAACAGGAGGTTTTCCTTGTGCTGTCACCCTACTTGGTCCAAATCTCAACTCACTGATGGGCTGAGAGTTACTTGCTTACTCTTAGACAAAAGGTCAAATGAGAGGACAGACGATGTTTACAGGGTGGAACTCAATCTGTAAGAGGCAGGGAATTGGGTTTGTGGGTGTGGCCTTTCTTGTTCTGCAATGGCACACCTCTCTCTCCAGTCTTCTTCAAGAAATCCTGGATTTATCTGCCAACTTCCTCTTTCACTGCAATCTGCTGACCGGGGTGAGCTGGAGCAGCCTATTGTCCATTCCTCCATGGCATCTGCATACTCCCAATTAGCTATAAGAAAGTTTAAACCTGAAGACTACACTCCTATTAATATTTGTTTATGCTGACTCAGTTTATTAGGAATATGAGATTTTAAGCATCACCACTTTTGTATCAGAAGGGCAGAGAACATGTAGAGTAGAATAGCTCTATTAAAAAAACACAGACACACAAACACAGGCACACACAGAATTTCTTCTGGTTGGGATCCTATTAGAGTATTTGCCACATTACATTGTTTTCTATTTTAGTGTGTGACACTCTCACCAGACCGTGGGCCCCTTGAGGGTGATGGCCTTGTCTTAGTCTCCCATTTATTCCCCACAATGCCAAGCATGTAGCAAATAATAAATACATACTGAATGAATGGCGATCAATTAATATTTGTTTAATGGATCCTGATCTGCCATTTACTGGCTTTGTAATCTATGACAAGTCATATCTTTACCTCCCTGAGCTAATGGTTTCTTGGGGTCCTTTGTGAATTGAGGGTATTAATTCCTCCTTCAGAGATGTGGATACAATTGAATGAGGAAGCAAAAGACAATGAACCTAAGGTAACACTTGACACACCAATGTTGCTAAAAATGTAATTGAACAGACTTTCTACAGGCCTCCACAATGTCACACACTGCAAACACAATCAATTTATCTTTTCATTCAACAAATAGTTAACTGAGCAACTACCTTTGCTATTCTCAATTCTCAGAATAGACAAGGATAGAAAAATGAATTAGATGCAGTCTCTGGCATAAGATGAAATATGTAAGCAAATTAACATTATGCCATGTAGAAAATGATGGCCACCATAGATAAGCTTAGAACAAGCACTGTGGGCACCCAGAAAAGGAAGCAATTCCTGGGAGCCTTCAGAGGGGAAGAGACAGCATTGGATCCGAGCTGCAAATGAGAGTTGGATTTTGACATGTCCAGACCGTAGAGTTAGATATAAATGTTAATCACGAGATGCCCTAAGCCACTGTTGCCTGATCAAACTGATTTATGCTCTCCCTAAGACAGACACCAGGATGAAAAGAAAGTTTCACAGAACTGGTATCTAGGTTACACCTTTCAGACACCGGAAAACTACAGGGCAATTAGAAGTAATTGTGAGACCAATATGGTTCCCACTCAGCTCCAAGTGTCTTTCTGATGGCTCAGGGTGGAGCACAAAAAGGAGTGGGAATGGAGAGTTGTCTGGATCCCAGGCTTGTCTGTTTTATCATTGGGACCAACCAATGAATCTCTGTGTGAAGTATATTATTTTAAAAGGGCAAGGGACGCTGTGAAAAGGCATCACATGTTCATGTGGCCGTATCTAATTGACTTTAAGTTTCTGGTGGCTACTGAATGCTTCTCCCAGCGCATGCTGAATCACAAAGTAATTTTGCTAGATAGGTGCTTAGAGATCATCTCTTCTGGCATCTTCTCCTCCCTCTATTCTATTCTATTACAATTTGCACTTCTTCCAACTCTTTCTATCCTAGTGTTTCTGCAAGAGAATGTAGGTTGTTTTCTATTTGGGTTAGGTAATACTGTTTTATTATACCCCTTTCCTCCTGCTGTTTTTCAGATGTGGACACAGTGATGTCTCCAGGATCTCAGAGCCAGCCCTCCACAGGGTTTCCTCAGACATAGGACCCTAGCACAGCAGATAAGCAGGAGAAAGCACATGTGTGGCAGGGATCCAGCCCAGGTCTGCACCAGAGCCACTTCACTCCATGTCCTACCCACAGAGGATCATACAGGAAATGGCTGGTACATAGACTTGCATCACTGAGCATAAGTAAGTACTGTCTACAAGAATCCCACTCCTAGGCTCCCCTACAACCACCCCCTTCCCCCAAGAGTCTTTTGGAAAAGAGGAGCTCAGTGATGATGGATGGATAGTGGCAGCAGCTCTGGAAGCAAACAGGAACACCAGGCAGATTATCAACTGAAAAATTTAAATGTGTGAATTTCTCTTTCTCTTGAGTTCCAACAGTACACAGGACACATCACTAGCACTGTACTCTATTATGGTTAGTTTTCTCCCCTGATACATATCTGTCCACCCACTTTAAGGGTAGGGACTATGTCTTAAACATTCATTTCAGGATCCTAGCACAGTGCAATGACAACAATAAGTGCTCAATGGACATTTGACGGATGGATGATTGAAGGAATGAATGAAACCCGTTTCCCTTGGGAGAAAAAATAAGCCCCCTGATGCCTTAGACATGGGACTAAATTCAGTTCAGAGATTATTTTTTCCTCTCTCTATTTACTCTGGACAATCTGCCCCGTATCAGATGAGCTCAAGACTGGCTGGAAATATGTGTATTTTACTTGAAAATATCTTCTTCTTGTTTTGTTTTTCTGCACAGAAATTTGTGTGTTTTGCCGTATTTTGTGAATCAGATAGGACTCAGACAAACTGCTTTGACTTTCTAAACTGTTCTGTTTTCTCCAGTCGATTATCATTTATCTCGTTTCCCTTCCTACAGCTCACTCTATTCCCAAGGACTAATTTAACCCACAGTGAAAGAAAACAATTTCTTTGTGACTCAGCACCACTGAGAGCTAGAAAGGACACTGGCATGGAAGTTAGGAGGCCTACGATTTAGTCCCCATTCTGCTACCAGCAGGCTGTGTGACCTTTGGCAGATCACAGGAAGGGCAGAAAAGCCCCATGTTTGGTTTTGTCCTGCTGTCACCATCTCTAAATCCTCAATAATTTTTGAACAAGGAGTCCTGCATTTCATTTTGCACTGAGCCCAACAAATTATATAACCAATCCTGTAAACCCCTGTACATCCCCCCAAAGCAATATAAAATAGAAGCACTAGGAAGAGAAGCACAATGGTTCAGCATTGCCATTCAGTAATGACAGAGAGAAAGGCTCACCCACAGCAGAGCCTTGCCATGGACTCCCTCCTTTACAAATATAAAGCCAAAGAAAGGACGCAATGGAAGAACATGAAACTTGCCACAGGCCTCATCCCTATCAATCGTCCCCATCTTGGGTGGCTGGGAGCCTGACTCATCCCCAGGGCAGCTCACCCTTCCTGCTAAGCACACTGGGCTCCTCCCTGCTCAAAGAGCACAGGAGGAAATGTGGGTTGCCCTGAAGTAGACGTGGAACCAAACCAGCCAGTCACCACCCAGCATGACAAACTGAGACGGGATCCAAGAACAAATGTCAGACAACAGCCACAGCCCACCTGCCTTCATCAGTGACATAAACAACTCTAGAAAAGACTGGGCCAAATTCACAGTGAACCAGTCTCCCATACTCTTCTTGGCATTTATCCTCTTTGGATTAGTCTCCTTTTTCGAATCTCTGGGATCCCCAGGGAAAGAACCTACTCCTTTGTCATGCAGATAACATGGTCACACCCAATGCCATGAGATACTGGTCCTCAGTACATATTGCTTGAATTTAATTGATGAAGGCCCTGATAGTCTAAAATCACAGATGAATTTATTACCATTGGCTCTTTACTCCTACCCAAAGTTCTTCTCCTAACAGCCTGCCTGAGTCATTGCACTTCTTTCAGCAGGGAAGAAATCAAAGGCGGGAGTAGAAACTTGACAGAATGTAAACATGTAAATAAAGAGCCTGTGATGAATCACAATTCAAATGAGGCAAGTCTTTGAAACACTGAGATTCCAAGGAAACTATGAGGGATACAACTTACAATGAAAGGTAGTAACACATCTGTATGTAGACATGGAGAGTTACTTTATGAGTCCTGGTTCACTAATTCTTTGTGTGTACTTGAACAAGCTACTTTTCCCCTCTGGCCTTTGGCTTCTTCATCAACAAAATGAAAAAGGTTGGATCTGCTCAAAGTGAGGTCCCTTCTAGGGCTGGAATTCTGTGTTTCTAAGGACCAAACTGTTAGCACCTTCATATCTGTGTCCTGACTTAATGACTGATTTTCAGGGTAAGATTACATTCTAGAATATAAGTTGGCATGGCAAAATAATGAAAGCAACAAAAATGATTCAATCCAAAAAGTTGAATTCTGACCATAGGAGGTGACCCAGAGATGAAGCTGCTATATAATTCTTCTGATGCCAATTAAAGAGGCCTGCAATTTTGAGATGACAGAACCGTAGCAGGGTAGGTTGCTCCCAGGCCCCTTAGGAGGGGCCCTGTGGCAGTGATGCCCCTACTCCTTGTAACTCAATCTAGACTGAACCCCACCCACAAGCACAGTGACTTTAATTCACATTTGAAGACACTGAATATTCTGTTCTGCTGAGACATCTGAAGAATGGAGGGGAATGGTAGACTCTAAAGTCAAGGCCATATTACTGAAGGTCTTGAGTACTAGGTCAAGTTCATACTTAATGTTATTCTCTATTATATATTAGAGACTGTGCTCAGTGCTTCTTTCTTGACATTGTTTGAGTCCCTGTAAAGTGTGAGCAGGTTTGCAAACAGCTTCAGATAGTTGCCCAAATCACACTGGGATGGGAGAGAGGTTAGTCCATGACCCAGCCACATCCTTCTGCTCTTCCAACATAAGGAATTTTGTTCTGTGACCATCTGAAGCAAAGCCAGTCCTGTAGTTTAGGCTTTATGACTCCTGTCTCAGTCCAGACCTTTATGCCAGGGCATCCTTTAGTGCAAGGACCAGGAGAGACAGACTCTAACCTTGAAGGCATTTAATGTGTAAAGTGTCCCTGGACCACCTGTCTCAGAATCTGTTGGTGAAGATGCATAATCCCAGGCCTCATTCTTTGATTTACTAGATGAGACTCTTTGGGGGTGGGGGCCAGGAATCTACATGTTAACAAGTTCTGCCAGATGCATGTTATGAATAGAAAGTTCAGAACCCTAGTATTATACTTTCTCAATCTGCTGTGATAGTCACTCAGAAAACTCCAGTGCAGAACAGGTTGTAGAGAAACCCAGGGGCAGGAGCTTGTATGGTGAATCAGTCTCCATTGCAAAAAGGCAGTTGGGAAACCTACATGGCTGGAATGCTGAGCATGTTATAAAGTTAGAAGGCAAGCCAATCTGTACATGGGTGACCCACAACCCTTTTATTTTTGCATTGCTTCTCATGTTAGGATATAATAGTTCTCGGTGAACTATAAGTTTCAACAGTCTCCAACCTGAATTCTGAGAGCTCCCTACCTGTACTCTCACTGAGTTATTATAACATAAGAAAAGGTGCTTGTTTAATAGCAATAGCAGGAAAAAAAAATCACAGTTTCAGGGGCCAGAGCTGCCTGCATTGTGCAAATGCCCCTAAAAGCTGAAGGTCTTTGTGAAGGGAAGGGGTATGGAGAGTCCATCTCCACTTCTGGAAGAGTCTCTGCATTGCAAAGGGTATAGGACCAGTGCAGATAAGCTTCAGCTCCCTGGAGTTTTCTTAAAACACTTTTGGGACCCCAGGTGATGTGGGGAGCTGCAGAGGGAGCCTGCCACACAACATGCCATATCCATTTTCAGAGGGTGTCAACACCCTCCTTCCCACACCTGCTGTTCCCAAATATCACAACCTGATTTTTTTCTTCTACCTCCTGTCTTGATGAAGATGATTAAATATTCATGGAATGCTGTGATGCCAACATACTTTGTGAAATTTCAGATACCTTTTTATAAAACGGAAGTTTTTTTTTTTTTTTTTCCTCTCAGTTTATCTCAATTTTGAAGAAAGGTAAAAAGAATATCTCAGTTGACAAATGCCAGGGACTCAAAATGTAGAAACCAAACAAAAAAGGTCGCATCCTATCTAAGTTTTCACAATTGTGTTTGAGCCCAAAGTGTCCCACTTTAAGGAAAAAAGTAAAGCACTGGATTTAGAAGACAGAGACATCCAAGAGCAGTTGTTCATGTTACAAAAGAATCTTTCATTTTACCAGAGGCTTTTTAAATAGCAAAGTCCCCAACTCCAAGTAAAAAATAAGCAACCTTATTTATTTCTTTGTGTATTTATTTATTTATTTATTTAACAAAAAGTGATTCACCTTATTTTTTTTTTAATGCCTATTTTTCAGAATCACTGAATATAAGCTAAAAGTATCGTCTTTCAGCATGAGTCCAGGTAGCCCTGGGGCTTCCACCAGAATGCACTGGGGGCTGCCACGAGAGGCAAGATGAGGCCAAGAACATAAAGCTACAGTCCCCAACCCAACTGAACCAGAGCAACTCCACTGCCACCTGAGAATATGCTAGGGGTCCCCACAATGTTTAATTTTTAAAGGGTTGGGAAGGCTCCACTAGTACAAAAAGAAGCATGATTCCTTAATGTTAAATATTGAAAACTAAGATGCAGATAAAAGTGATTGCTCCAAAGTCATACACTGAGTTTTAACTTCAGTTTCCTTTTTCACTGCACCTTCTTGCCTTTCCCATGGAGCTCTTATAATTTTATTAATGAAGCTTGTTTATCCCCTAGAAATGTAATGGTGCAAGTCTAATACCTGTAAATCATTATAATAACCAGAACAAATGACTATGAAATAATCATAAACTAAAGGTGAGGTGCAAAACTTTGTCCTTCCTTGAACAGGTTTGACATTATCAAAGACCTCCAGAAGAGTGGAATAATTTTAGTGCTTATCACAGCTCCAACTTGGATCCTAACAGAGATAACTTGGCTAGCACACACCAAAATTTTATTTCAAATACCAACTAAAGCAAGATGTCATCAAGATAAATCAATGTAATCACACCAAATTAAAATTCATTAATGAGAACACCATGTTGAAACTTCTAGTGTCCTGTGTTTATTTCTAATTATTTAACAAATACCTATGTAGTGCTTACTATGTGCCAGAAACCATTCTAAGCACTTTACAAATATTAACTCATCTGATCCCCACAACAACTCTAGTGGGAAGATACTATTTATTATTTCTATTTTACAGATGAGAAAACTGGGCACAAAAAAGCAAAATAGCTTTACCACCATCACATAGCTATTCAATGGGACAATTTTCCAAGACACTCTCTGCTGGATCACATTCAACATAATGGGTACTACATCATCATCAAGATTATTTCACCAACCTGCCCTGAAGTTACTCCAAGACCTCAGTTATAATCTGTGCCATTAATTTCACTTTTAACAATCAGCTAATAATATAATCTAATACTGGCTTGTACTCTGATACCACTGTGTTAATGACTTAGCTTCATGGCAATTCTATTAGGGAGAGATTGTCATTAAACCTATTTTTCAGATGAGATAAGAAATTCCAGAGAGACTCCAAATTATGAGAATCTAAAGGGGTGGAGTTGGAATCCAAAATCAACTTTATGTGACTATTTTACATATGTTCCATCAGAGGTCTTTAACTGCCTGCATACAGATATGTTTTATTTTACCCACAGTGCTTCAACAACTATTTTAAACTAGGTGCCAAAATTTAAGAATTGAGATATTTCCATTAAAAATATGGGAATTAGTAGTAGCTTTCACTTTCTAGCATGCTACAGTTCCCACCTCTCCACATCTCTCTCACCCAGCTGGTTCCATGCCTTTATGTTACTAGCCCAGCTCCTTGAAGCATTTGGGTAAGATACTCCCTGAGGCCCCTTGCCACACATAATCTTTGGTCACCTCAGTGCTCCTCAGACTTGAGATATGTATGAGCTACTATCATAAGAAAAAAAAAGGAGTGTCATGGACCTCTGAAATACATCAACCCCCACCCCCAAGAGTTTGCAAACCACTATTTAAGAAACACTGAATTAAAATACAATTGCTGTGATCTATGGAAATATTTTCAACTGAAAATTATCACTACATAGGATATAATTTGAGATTAGAACTGATTAGGTTTTATTAACATTGCAATAAAAACAGAAAATTATAACCTGACATAGTACACTAGGTACCAAAAGAAATCCAACTTAAAAGAAACAGTAATCAAGGTCAACTCCTTCAGGTTCTTTGATAGCCTTAAATGTACTCTGAACTCCTCTAAAATAGAAGTCACATGTCAGTGACATCAACCTTCATGATCCTATCATGGTGTTTATTTTAGAGTCATTTCCCTCAAGTACCTTATTTGTATCTTATGTTCATAGCAGCCTGGAATCATCTGTTCTCAAGCTATTCCTTAGACTTTCCCACTTCTGTGTCCTTATCCTTGCTGCCCTCTTGATTTGAGATGCTTTCTTCCTCTCTCTCCCTTTATTAATCAGCAAAGACCCAGATAAATGCCATCATCTGACTGTTGCTAAGCCAGACGTAAACGCCACCTCTTCTGAATTCCAATGTGAAATGTGTTGTACAGTTGCAACACCAGGAAAAAAAAATGTTGGAGAGGGGAGACAGAGAAATATGGATGAGAAAAAAAAAAGGAAGCACCTACTATTTATTGAGCTAGGGATGAAGCATTCTGATAGGCAGTTAATACATTTGTATCATATGATTCTCAAGCTATCCCTCCATTGGGTGGATGAAGAACCTAAAAAGCAAGAGTGAATATTTTACCCAAAGTTTCACAAAGAATCTGACTCTAGAGCCTATTCTGTTTCCTTATGGCATACTGTGCCCCATAAAAAAAGAAAAAAAAAAAAAAAATGCCTGTTCCTGTTAGACATACCCTTTCCCCTGATGATTTTACACTAGATTACCTCAGCAGTTACATGTAAAAGGAAAAATAACAATAAGAGCTAATACCTCCTAAATACCTAGCATGAACCAGCCAATTGTAAGTACTTTACACACAATATCCCAAATTCTTCTGACTACCCCATAAAGTGGGTATTATCAGTCTCATTACAGGTGAGGACAATGAAGTTTAGTGATGTGTTCAAGGCTGCACCATAGTGGAGAGCCAGGAATTGAACCTGGACCCCTATGACGCACCCTTTCATGTATGCCTCAATGCCTCCTTTCCACAGATTCTAGCCATAAGTGGTATATTAAAAGAATTCTCAAAAAAAAAAAAAAAAAAATGCCACTCCAGGAGGAATTACTACCTTGAATACAAAAAACACAATATAATTTTCCTTTTGTGGTCTGAATTCTCATCCCCCAGAGAACGTGCATGGAAACAGGTCTGGCGAGGGAGGGGGATGGGTGGACACCAGCATCCAACACTTCCCTCTGCGCTTTTGCCTCTCCCTGGAGGGCTTCTGTTTTGTTCCCTGTTGCCACCACCTAGGGAAGACGGAAAAGAAATACTTTTCTTCTCTCCTTCTCAGCTCAAGGTAAACTAATTCCTTCTCTTTGTTTTCATTGCAACTGAGACAGGCTGGTACATTCAAAATGAAATTTACCAAACACTGAGTAAAATCCAAATGGAAACTTAAAAATAGCAACAGCACAAAATAGATGACCGATCCCAAGATTTATAATTAAAATAGAGAAGAGTTTCACTGGGCACCAAATTCTATCATATTTCCCCCAGCCAAAGATCATCTTCAATAATTTACAAGGAACTTTCATGGGTTTCCTCCCATGCAGGATTGTCTTCTCACCTTGAAGAAGAAATCAAATCCAATCAAATCCCTAGAGTCAGCCCACACATTGTCTAGGTTCCTTCCACTCAGTTCCACTTTTCTCTTTCTGAAGATCCAGCTTCTAGGTCACTTGCCTGACCTAGAACTGACATCCTCAAGCCCCAATGAGGTCTGCATCCCATCTCAGTTTAGCCTAACAGTTCCGCCCATTTCCTCCTCAGCATTCACTTGACCCCTCCAACCATCCACCCACCCACCCACCATAGAAATGTTCCTTTGAAATTTGAATTTTAGAACTTATTATGATGTTAAACATAGCATGGCAATCTCTGAGAAGGCCATCTCCCTCCACCTCTTCACAATGCTCACCAAGACTGATGACAGTGGCTCTTTGCCCTTCATGAATCCCCATCAAATCCACACCTACTGCAGAAGACATTCTCCTGGGGCTGTCAGTATGAATCTGCAGTACTTGAGTAAGACAGACGTCCTGTTTCTCATTTCCCACCCCACACAGCACTCCTAATACCAAGAACGACGTACAAGATAATTAATCAGATGGTTTGGTTTCTGTTTGGGATGTATGGCTGACATTAGGTTGTTGGCAATAACAAGAACAAAAAAAAATAACATCAGCACAATAAAAACCCTGCTGTATTACCTGAGTGCAGTACTCTATAGTTTGTGAAAGCTTTCCCATCTCTGACCACTACTTGGCCTCACATGGTTCCATGAGATCTCCAGGGCTTCTGACTTTGCCCTTCCCTATTCCCAACATACTCCTCCAGCACCATCTCTCACTTTCCTGCATTTACCTCTCTCCATTACCTTGATACACCATGCTCATTTGTTCTCCTCTGCTTCTCTCCATCTTATTTCCTCTACCTGAAATGCTACCTCCATCTCTTCCTTCACCCATTGAAATATGCCATCCTCCTGAGAACTCTTCCTTGTGAAACCTTTTCTAATTTTCCCCAGAGTTGAATCTGCCCTTTCTGCTTGCATATCTTTTTCTTTAAAAGCTGGAGAGGAACTTTGATTTTATATTACATGTTTTGCTCAGATTAATTGCCTTTGCAAACATTTTTTAAAAGTGTACACTGTGATTTAGCATTGAAGCAAAAGTTGTGAGTACAGAATGGCATAGGGCAGCAAAGTATAAATGTGGTATGAGTACAGCACATTTTTATTGTTGTAGGAATAACTGCCAGCTACTTGGAAGAAAATCCTGGAGACAGTAACCTTTATTATCTTAACAACTTTCACAATAATTCTTTTTAAGAAGAAAATTGCCTCTGTCTGCGGCAAAAGGAACAAAATTACCTTGATAAGCTCTTGGGATGGAAAGTGCACTTCAGAGAAGGGAGCAAAACATTTGCAGTGAAAATGAGAATACTTTGGTTTTATTCCTAAGAAAAGAGTGTGTGGAAAGAAGGCTACAGAGCTGTGAAGAGAAGGGAAAGAGACAGAACACAACAAGATGGAGACGAACTAAGCTAGATGGGCTGATGCCAGTGCAGCTCCAAGGTGGCGGGAACATTGAAGGACCTTTTATGAACTGTGATACCTGTTCTACCCATCTGAAATTATTAAATGGCATTAGCACCATTCACCCTCTCTGAGCCTCACTTCCTCCACCTAGAGCCCTAGTTCACTAATCTGGGGACTAAGTGAGAGAAGTGGGTAAAGGAACAGTTTGAAAGTCAAGAAATAATGATAGTCTTTATTTTCTGTGATGTTTCAAAGGACCCACCAATGGTGATGACAAATGACTGTGATGTTGATGGTCAACATCTTTTCCATTGTAAAAGATTTGATCAGAATCTACATTTTATAAATATGGCCTCTAAATCCAAAAGAATTATGTAACATGTATAAAGTGTCACAGTAAATAGATACTATCTTTTTAATCCATTTGCTTCTTATTCAAGTTTTTATTAGTCTCTCTAACATGCATTGCACAATACACAACACGAATAATTCAGTCTTTGGTGCTGTTAGACAGGTCAGGTTCCCCACAGTCGGAAAGGAGAGAAAATGGCATATTTCTGAGAAATCCTGTCATACAACATTTTCCGATTCATCAATGCGGCCTAGAGAGGAAGATGGAGAACAGGTTCGCAAAAGTTTGCTCATCCTCCTGGGATGCAACAGCACTGTGCTTTGTGTTTTGTTTTATTTTCATGGATACTTCCTCCCTAAGGGCAAAAGATGCCTACCACACTCCCTTAACAGATTAATCACTTCCTTCTTTGCTTTTTCTATTCTTCCTTGTCTTTCGCCAAAAGCGTCATTAGGCAAACCAGAACAGAAGGTGGCCGGAACCTGGCCTGCTTCTCCGCCTCACAGAGCTCAAAGTCTGAAGGAGGGTGCCCCTTACCGAGTTCCTGGCATTTGATGTTCAGTCTGGAAAGGAAGCATGGCCATCTGCCGTGGACTCTACCTAATGGAGTCTGTCCTCCCTGCTTAGTGCCACGGACAAGTGAGTCACTGACCACTTGGAATAGAAACAAGGTCTCTAACTGCAGCACGAATAGTGACAGACCTAGGATCATAATAAAGACCCCTAAGGATGGGAAGGAAGGGAAGGGAAGTAGGTCAGTGCCTGCTCCTCAGGACCCATGGCAGAACAGTGCTGAGACACTGGATGGCTGGACATTCTTTCAAGCTTCTGTCTAAGACATGGCACTGACGTCAGCAAGAACAAGAGAACCAGGACTAAGCGTACTTGGAAAACATTGGTTCCAGCACCTCATTTTACATATGGGAATGCTGAGATTCAAAAAGAGAGAGTGACAACAAGTGAGTAAAAGAACCAGGGTCAGAATTGGCTGTCCCATCTCCCTGGCTTAACTCCTGTCACTACACACATAAGCCTCTCATTCTAGCTGAGGCTAGCTGAAGGCTATGCGAGTGGTTGTAAGTATCTGTCTCAGTGACTATTGGTATAAGGAATCTATCCCACAGCCTCAGAAGCCCATCGACAGACCATCAACAGGCCTCCAGATAATACAGTTTACATCAAAATAACCTTCTATTTTCTGAATGTTTTCTCAGCTGTGCCTTAAAATAAAATATATGTGTCTAATCTCCTCCAGCTCTGTGCTGCCTGCTGCCCTCAGAGAACAGTGAGGAAGTGCTGATGGAGACAGTCTGCAGAGAGGGTGTGAAACTCTGCTGGGAATTTAGGGGAAGGGCGATGGCAGCAGAGAAACCCATCTGATCAGTCAAGTGGGGTGCATCGCTCCTGAAAGTTGACCTGGCTCAGTGTGGTCAAATGAATCTGGATCCAATGTCATCCAAAGCAAGTCTTCCGATTCTTACAACTGCTCCTTCACTAACTCTTTCTCTCACACTATGCATTCAACCCTGTTGGCCCTGCCTCCATAAAAATAGCCTGAATTAGTTTTCTATTGCTGCCGTAACAAGTTACTAAAAACTTAGTGGTTATAAAAACACAGAATTATTATCTTATAGTTCTGGAGGTCTGATGTCTAAAGTGGGTCTGAGAGAATTGGGAGGTTAAAACCCTTCACCCCATACAGCCAATCACTGACTGACAGAGGGTTCCAAAAGCCGAGGTGGAATAATCCTCCAGTGTGAATTACACTCCAGAACTCCCCCGGATTAGAATAATGCTAGATTTTGCCTGAGGCCCCATTGTTGCTCAGTTCTTCCCTTCCTACCTGGCTTTCCTTATTCTCTTGCAGATTTTTCCTGAAGCATGTGCCCTCAATAAACCATGGGCATCTGAATCCCTTCTCAAGTTCTACTTCTAGCAAAACTGAAAGAAGACAGATCGTGACTGATAACCAGATAATTAAAAGTAAAATACTTATTTAAAATACTAGCCATTGCCTGGCACATAAATACTCAATAAATAGTAATGAAGATATTTGTAAAGGCTTGTCAATGGCAACCTCCCCATCTGACATAACCTCCCACCCCATCTATATTGCGACCTGTAAGAAAAATTTCTTCAAGTCAAAATTTTTACCTATATTTCATGTTCCTATTCCTAGTATCTAGAGTGACCTGAGACACACCAAATTCTGCTTTCATAAGATAGTTTTTAAATATTGGAAGTAATGATTCTACTCGTTCTTTGGTCTTTTCTTCATCAAACTAAACATTTCCAATGGAGCAGATGTGTCCATCATATACCCCGTTTTGAAGGAAACTGCCTACCCCTAGTCTGCACTGGAATAGGGGATCTCTCAGTACTTAGTCAGTTCAGGACTAGCCATGTTTATATCCTAGATCCTGCCTCCGGTCAAAACTGAACCAGGAAGTTCACATGACCCAAGGATGGCCAAAATATAGATTAATCAGCAAACAAAGGGATGACTTAAAGAAAAAATCTACCCAACCATGGGCTATGGAATTAACCATAGCAATGAGATTATGTCTCTCCAGATTTTAAAATATGGAGCAAATCATGCAGCTTAGTGGCAGGAAAAAGATATATTTGAAGAGACACAGAAATGGAAAGGGTAGGTGAGTCACATTGAAGGTGGAACACAAAAACTAGCCCCAGAGCTCTGGCTTCCCCAATCCCTGGAGCAAACCCAAGCAGATCTGTTGGAGCCAGATACATTTCCACCTAGGCACTGTGAGACCTGATTGTTAAGATTTGCCTGGCCTCCTTTAAAGTCTGAGAAGTATTCCATGTGTATGTATCCTTAAAATAAATCCCCCACTTACCTGATTTAACTTGAATGTGTTTCTTTTTCTCACAATCAAAGGCATTTAATGCACACAATAACTAAGTACAAAGTAGTACCCTATGCTAAAATCCTTTGCAGTACTAGGGTTTTTGCTATATTTCGGGTCAAACAGGTATTTCCAAGATATGTCTCCAATGTACTTAGCATATAATCTTAGATTATGAAGTCAGAGCTTGTTGCTGGGATATGAGCTCTATCTCCAAACTCAAATTAGCTTTCTCTATATTGGCAAACTCCTAATAATAGTGTCCTGTGTCTGCATAACCCACTTGCTCTTTCTGGATGCCTGAGCTTATTGAAGTTCCAAGTACAAGTAGGGTCCAGGGAATCATTTTGTAAGTGTGCTTGCCATCTGAATTATTGGCACAGGTCTTTGCACAGACATCTTTAAAAGGGAATGGATCTAGTGTTGAAGTCTATTGATTGAAAATTACTCACTAGTTTCAATCAGTCATTCAAAGATTGGGGCTTCATTAGTACCTGAGGCTGAAACCAGAGAAATCCAAAGCATTGTCAGAAATGGAAGGTCTTTGGGAGCGAATCCCCTCATTTCACCGATGGGAAAACTGAGGTCTGCAATGAGTGACTTACCCACTCAATGAGCAGGAACTGGGGAGTCAACGCTGTAGTACAGATGTCATAACAACCAACACAGCCTCTCCCCTTTACCATCCCTCATCCCTGCCCTCAGAGAGCTTTGGTGCTAGTTGAGCAGTGCCAGTTGAACCAGACAGTACATGAATAACACTTCATTGTTCACCACGTAGCTGACTTTCATTCCTAATGATTCTAGAAAAATGTGACCATCTGGTCTTGGAGAAACTTTACTGAAGTTGAAAAAGTAATTAATGATCATGTACTGTGGGCTAGGCCCCAAATCAAGCACTGTAGGTTCCTTCCATCCAGGAGATCAGAGTGTAATAAAGGAAGACACGCATGGAAACCAGTAGTCACAACTGAACAGGGTCAGTGAACAGTAGCTATCTATATTAAGTCTGCAAAATGTACAAAGACCCTCCTGCCTAGTAGCTCTTGTCAAAGGCAGTAAGCTAAGTCACATTTCCATTTTCTCCTATAAAACACAGAATAGGACTGACCCATTAGTTCTAAAATGTGATAGTCACTCTGGTAATGTTTATTGAACTTGGCACTAGGTACATGAAAGAACACTGGTCAGTGTGCCTTCAGGAAAATAACAATTAACCTAAGTAATGCAGGCAAGAGTCATTACTAAACCATGTGGAAAACACTGTGTACAAAATCATGTACTGGAAAAAGTCATTGAGTGAACATTAACAACTTTTTTGAAGGCCTTCAAGAAAACTTGGGGGCCCAGGTTGGAAAAAGGCGGCAGATGTCAGCTGCCAGACGGCAAGAAGGAGGCAGTTCTGGACACAAGGGACAGTACCAGGCTGCAAACAGAGAAGTCAGTGTGGGAAAGTAAGAGCAAATTGACTTCCGTCATGCAGAGAGAGTGGGCAACGTGTGAGTAAAGGACAAGGAGCATGAGAATTGAACAAGAGGAAATGCTGTTGGGTGGGGTGGAACTTGTGTTTTGCATCTAAAAGAATGGATGGGAAGAAAGTAAGATAATGTTGGCTGGTACAAAACAGAATTTTGGGCATCAGGGAGCCAGGAACAATCAGTCTTGATCAATTCTTGGACTGAAATCTTCTTTTTTTTGACACGTGCAATCCGGAGGTGACACCTCTTTTAGAGAGTAGGAAGTCCTTCAGATCTTGACAATTCAGTCATTCATTAAAAGACTCCTCAATACATTACCAGAGTATGTAACCCTTGGAATATATGCAACAGTTTGCATGTGCTTAGTAAGAGTCAAAGTGTTCCTTCTCAGAACTCCATTGTGGATGATCTGTGTATTGAGGACAGCACGTACCCTATAGATACTGAATGTGAACTGATATATTGAGTGATGGACAAGCAATGGTTACTAGACACTGCAGAGATGACTGGTCTCTATCTCCATGCATATGTCCTCTAGGAATATAAAACTGGAGGCCAAGGATCAGGTGATGCAGTTTGTGTGACTGGAAAAGTTAATTTATCCATAAGTTGGGATTACAATAAATTGGAGGTCCCCAGGACTGTAAGAAAGCCTAGTAAAAGTGATAGGAAAAGATCTGGAACCTAATTCATGTATACCCCATGTCTAGGAAGGATAGGATGTAGTTGTCTGTGAAAACCAGAGAAAAAGATGGTCACTGCTATTAAGTAAGGAATCCCCTCCAGCATTAGATTTCAAACCAGGTTCTGATGAACCTTAAATATTGCCAAAGGCAGCCACATGTACCAAGGATGGGGACAACTGATCAGGCTCTGGATCCCCACTTCTGCTTCAACCAGAGTAGCTACGGTTTTGCCTATTTCACATAATGGGTTTCCATAGGAGATTCAATAGATGAAAGGGTTCAGACTGTTTGAAAAGCATGTACACAGACGCTTTTTGTCCATATTACCTTACCACCAAAATCTGATCCCATCATTTCACTGCTAAATCATCTAATTATCTGGCTTTAGCTTCCTTCCATGCTTTGCCTATAGTGTCTCCCCATGTTCCCACAGGCCAGCCAAGCTGAACTAACAACTTAGACACCATGTACTTGCTCCTACTGTTCCCTTGTGTTTAGAATGATCTTCTTTCTCCTGTCCACAGAGTTAACTACAAAGCATGCTTCAAGACCTAGATCAAGGTCATCTTTAGGCCTCCAAAGAGACGTCCTGTTTGGTAACACTTGGCACCTGTATCTTAAAACAATGCTTATCGAGTTATAATTATTTGTTGACATGTTAGCTTCTTCCATTAGACCGTGAGTCCCTCAAGGGCTGGAACCATGTTTTGTTCATTACTGCTTTGCTATAGGCTCGCAGAGTCCCTTCTGAGTGTTTAAGTGAACTTTCTAATTAAAGCCACAATGACTAATAGTACCCACCAGATGGCAGTGTGTGGACATTTTTCCTTTACCAAAGCAGAGGGCTGGAAAAAGGGGTTCATAGCAAGTTTCCTATCATCTCTGTCCTTGCAGAGTCAAACGGATAGCTGCAGACACCAGGACTTTTGACAAAATAGTAGGATTCACACTCCTAAATCAGAACCTCAGACAACCACAGTATTCCCTAGGTACGTGGCTTTCTGAAAGCATTTCCCCTTCCACTGAGAAGACCACGCTGTTCTGCATTCCAGAAGAGAGGAACTTGGGTCTGAGTTTAATCTTCACAGGCATGAGATGACCATATTTTCAGTGTTCAGGGAGAATAGCAACTGACACCTACTGATTGCCGGCATCTGTTGAGGTTCCTTAACCTCCTGCCCACCCCCGTCTGCCAGACCCAATAGCAAGCAAAAGTCATCCACACACAAACTGGGTTTGCTTTGAAGACAGCATCTTTCCTGGGTTTTTGCCTCCTTCCCCACTTGAGAGCACTGGGTTGGATATGTCAGGAGACCTACATCCAGGTCCTCTTTCCTTCTTTTCCACGTGAGAACCCAATGGGAGACCTCAATGTAGAGTCCCTTGCCTCTCTCTGTGTTGGTCTCTGGAGCTCCTCAGAAGTAAATGGCTCCCAGGTAGAAGACATACCCGCAGTCCGAATGGAAAACAAAGGGAAATACCACCCCCACGCCCCACCCCCCACCAAATGAACTCCCAGACTTGAAAAGCCCAAAGGCAGAAGGGGCCTCCTATTTCCGTTTCTCTTCTGCCTCCCCCTATTGCTACTCTTCTATTTTGTAATATCTGTTCTTTAACCAGGAGTTGCAACTGCTGATATAGTGTGAGTGGAGATGGGGGAGAAGTTGTTGCTACCCACCTCCCACACCCATGATGCTCCAAGTCCTCCAAACATTCCCTATTCCTATGGACTCTTCCTTCTTCCACTGCTAGAACAGGAGTTATACTGGAATATGAGGCCAGAGGATCCTGGAGAGCTGAACTTCTCTTAAATAGATAAGGCTTTTCTTTCATTCTAAGGCTATCTACACTGGAGATGGACTTATTTGATAACTCTGCCCTCTCCTGGATAAAATGCCTCATTCAATGGATAGTATAGTGGTTAAATCACAGTCTCTGGAGTCAAGCAGACCTGGGTTCAAATTTGGGCTCTGTTGCATCCTGGCTGTGTGAACTTGGATGAATTACTCAACTTCTCTTAATCTCAGCTTCCTTATCCATAAAATGGGGAAAATATGTACATAGATTCTGAGGGATATTGTGCAGATTAAATGATAGGGTATGGAAAGTGCTTAGCATAGTGCCTGGTACAGAGTTTACTAAACAAATATTAGCAATTATTATTAGCATTAGCAGAGGTACCTCGTAGAATGCACAGCTGAGTAGAAATAATTCTTGATGTGTACACACACAGCTTGAGAATCTTCTGAGAACCCAAAGCCTCTTCACAAATCATGGGCTCTTCCTTTAAATGAGATCTGTATTGCTTTCATTTATTTATTCTTTCATTAGTAGGATTTATTGAGCATATAAGCTGTGGCAATATTAGGGTTAGTCCACAAAGATGAAAAGATACATCATATGTGGTCCTGGTCCACAGTCTAATGAGGAAACACAGACGTAAGCAATTACGATACATTGATATCAATGCTCTGACATGTCAAGATACAAAGGATTCAGAGGGACAGAGGCTGAGCCGCCAACACTTCTTACAAGGCATCGCAGGTCCTCTATGACCTAGATTCCTGGCAACATTTAGTCCCAGAAATACTTGTCTTTCTGAGAATATATCATGACATCTCATACTCTCACCCTAGCACCAGCTATTCTGTCTGAATGGAATCCCCTTCTGCCTGGAAAACTCCTACTAATCCTCCAAGTCTTGGCTTGAAGGAGGCCTCCTCTGAGAAGTCTTCCTCAGTTCCTGCAAGGAGACTTAGGGGCTGCGATTTCCTTGAAGGTGGGGATCTCATACTTGCACTTTCCCACAGAACCTGACACAATGCCCAGCACAAAACTAAACTTCAGGAATGCTCCTGTACAAACACGTGAAGCTTAGCTCGAGGCACCCCTCATGCAACCAGCGCTGCCAGGGTTTCAGTCAGTACAGGGAAAGCCAGCTGATCTAATAGAGTCTCCAGGCCCCCAAGCCACTCAGATCCATTACAGGAAAGTTCTGACAACTACAGAAAGTTTTCTAATGTCATCCAAATTTTCTTTCCTTTGAACTCCCATCAAATTTCAGCCTAGCTTTGCTCTTTAGAACAATATAGAATAAATATGTCCATATTCTCTTCAATATGGCAGTCCTTCAAATATTTGAAGACATCAGACAGATACAATATCAGTATAAGGTTTCCCTTTGTATTTTTTTCTTTTTAAACACACACAGCTAATCCAGCCATCATTAGGAGACATTAAGTGCCTAATGTGTGCCAAGAATTTCTTTGAAGCTTTTAGTGTCATAAATTTAGTCTTGATACTCCCACCTTTAACCCCATACATGTATCTTAAGTTCTGATTTGTTTCATATTATTTTAACCCTGTGTACTATCTGCACTAGATCATTATAGATATTATTTCTTCCTTATTATCATTGCTTTGACTGTTCAATTTATTGAATATGTTTCACGTGCCAAGTATGATACTAGGCTTTGACACACTTTTTAAATCCTCACATTGATCTAAAAAGACAATAATCTTGCTACTTTACACTGATGGAACTGTACTCTCAGAGAGATTAAGCTCCTTGCTCTGGTTTGCTAATGCTGCTGTTATGCAAAATACCAGAAATGGATTGGCTTTTATAAAGGGCATTTATTAAGCTACAAATTTACAGTTCTAAGGCCATAAAAGGGTCCAAACTAAGGCAACAGCAATAGGGTACCTTCACTGAAGAATGGCCAGTGGGTCCAGAAAATCTCTGTCAGCTGGGAAGGCACATAGCTGGCATCTGCTCAGGGGTTCTGGTTTCAAAATGGCTTTCTCCCAAAACGTTTCTCTCTGAGCATCTAGGGGTGTTCTCTTAGTTTCTCCCAGACAAACTCTGGGCTAGCTAAAGTCTGCTTTCAATGACCATCTCCAAAATGCCTCTCAGCTGTTCTTGGGGTGTTTTTTGTAATCTCTTAGCTTCTCCGGACAAAACTCTGGGCTAGCAACTCAAAGTGTCAGCAAGTGCCTTTCCAGAAGTATTTCTCAGCTGCTCCCAGCTCCTTCTGTCTGTGGGCTCTTATAGGACTCCAGTGATTTAATTAAGGCCCCCATTGAATGGGCCGGGTCTATCTCTCCATAGAGACAATTAAATCAAAGGTCTTACCCACAGTTGATTGTCACATCTCCATGGAAACATTCAATCAAGTGGTCACACCCTAATCAAAAGATTAATCTATCTGCCCCCACAATATTGCATTAAAGAATATGGCTTTTTCTGAGGGACATAATATATACCACTGGCACACCCCTCTTCCGTGTTACCCTGCTGCTAAGTGTCCAAGACAAGACAAGCTCAGCCTGGTCTTCCAAGCTGTGCACTTTCCATTATACCATGTCATCTCTTCATCCTCTTGACTGTGGTATTTGCTTTTCATTTTAGTTTGGTGTCATCTGCAAATTTGAGCCTTCCTTCTTCCAGATATCCATTCAAGTCACTAATGAAAAATATTGAACAGAAAAAAAGGCTTGTGGTCCTCAACAGAGACTCTTTCTAGCTTTTGTAGAACTGTTAGCACCCTTAATCTTTGGGAAACCAGTGAATATGAAATGATCCTGCTCATATTTGACCATCTTATCTACAATCACATCACAGGAGGCTTTGTTAAGCCCTTTGCTAATAGTTCCACAGACTGCTGATTTACCACCCTAGTGGCATGATCAGAAAAGGAAATGTGATATGTCCAGCATGACTTGTTCATGGTAAATGCACACTGACTTCTAGTGATAAGTGCTTTGTCTTCAAAATTTCCACAAACAAATTTTGTAATGACCTGTCCCAAAATTTTGGCAGGAACCACCATAAAATTCATGCTGTTTACTGGCTTCAGTGTTTAGTCCTCTGATAAGATGCAAAGGAAACTCCTTTGTTAAAATCGTATACCCATGTGAACCTGCCAAAATACTGCCTGTTTCCGGGGCTATTGAGAGACACCACCACCCCCAAACATATTTTAATGTTCAGTTTGACAATAGAAGCCTGAGCCTCTTTGTTCTGAAATGTAATGTCACATCAGTATCTCATGTACCTTTTCCTCTTCATTGCTTAAATGTCCTCTGGCAGAGTATTTGGCTAAATACTCCTAACCCCAAAATTAGAAGTCAAAAACTGGTTCAAATCATAGGATCTTGAGATTGTTTCTTGCCTTAATCCAAGTTTATTCTTTCTCACGAATGGGACAGATGGTTGCCTATACGGCATGTGATCCCCAAAGTTCACTTGCAGGAAACAGAGCTTTTCTTGCCACAAGCCTGTTAAATCCAGGAGGACATGGGCCATGTCTGATTGTTCATTACTGTATTCCCAGTGCCAGGAGCAGAGGAAGTGCTCAAGACTTCCTTGTTGTAGAGAACGTAGAGAAAATGGCAGTGAGAATATTATACCTCTAAGACATAGAACCCAATGTTTTAAATTCATACTAAAACCTACATGACTGATGTGGGAGCCTTTTTAAAGAGCAGATCTGGACAGAAGACTATGGGAGGAGTTCATGAAGATTCCTAGAGAATAGGAAAACCAGTGAGAGAGGAAAGGGAGAAGGAAAGTAAAAGAGGTTGGGGTAGCTGTGCTAGAGGCAGTGGAGTAAGACACAGTGGTTGAGACAAAGGCCCAAAGCTCAAGTCTCCAATTTTCCACCTATTAGCTGTTTGCCATTGAATACACCCCACACCGTAATAGACCCCCATTTCATAACTGAGGTGACAAAGACATCAAGTCACATCCCACAGAAGAACTGTGAGGATCAAATTAGATAAAAGATATGAAAGCATGTTATCAAACTACAGGCTACAGGAACGAATCAGTAACACTTATACCTGAATCAGTGTTGGTGTCAGACAGAATAAAAGACCTGCCTAGACCAGTGGATTACAAGAATATATTTAGGATAGTTCAAGAGACTGCTCTCTAACTGTGGACCCTTGGGCTAACTTTAAAGGATTCTGAGTTAGGAAAAACATTGACCTCCATAGGTTGAGAAGATAGCCTTCTGTAGTATTGGAGCAGCTAAGGGACAGCCACACAGATATTAATCCAGCAACAGGTTCTTTAGCAACGGAGAGGCAGCACCTCCTAAAATGAATTTATAATCTTTTCCAGAGAACTGGCTCCTCCTCCGGACATTCCTATTTCTGTTATTGAGAACACAGTATTCCAAGCCACTTTGACCTGAAATTGCAATGTCATCATGGTTAACCTTCTACAGTCTAAGGGGAAAAATTAAAATACTGGAAGCATTTAACAGTGGCCCTGAGGCTCTGAGCCCCCATATCCTCATATATAGAATGGAGATAATTCTCCCTGCCCATACTTTGTTCCGACATTTTATAAAATTCAGATCATCGATGCAGATGCTTTTTGAAAACTCTAGAATGCTACAGACAAAAAAGATACTCAATAATTGCAATATTATATGACTAAACCTGGATGACCACCTTTGTCTAGCCTGTACACAGAAATTTGAGTCAAAAATCTCATATCTTAGTAATACCAAAGATGTAGGGTCAAAGAATCATGACTGCCACTTGTATAATTGTTCTACTTATTCTTTATTGATAAGTTTGAATATATGGAGTTCTGGTGCTGAAAGAATTAAGAAAATCATTACCAAGTTAAAGGTGCAAATATTTTTAAAAAATATATTAATGAGGTGGTGGAAATTAGGCTGACATTAAAGTAGGTTTGGAGGTGTTTGGTTTCCCTAATTAAATGGATCTAATGAGTTTCTCCACTGAACTTGAAAGCTGAGCTAAACAGTCTAACATGCCTCTGATTCCTGTGATCTCAATCAGGGATGCCCAACCGGCAGCAGAAAACCATCTGTGTCACTGGGGTGATTCATCCTTCACAACTTTGGGTGAAGCCTTCCTGTCAGGACACAGCAACAGGTTGCAAGCACCATGTAGGGGCTGAAGTTGCAGCCTCCATGGTCTTAAGAAGCTGTCAAATCCTCATGTCAATGGACCTTAGCACCATATCACTCACCTCAAGGAAGTAGGGAGAATGTCAAAATGAAATCCATCACACATCACAAATCAGAGCCGGGAACAAAGTGACAAAGAGGAGGTAGAATTTAATTTAACCAAAGTTAATTGAGCATCAGGGGCAGGGGATTCAGGAGTGCATAAGAAATGCCTCTGCCCTCCTTGTAATACTTGCAAACAACAACAACATGAAGATCTGGCCCCTCTCCATTTCAGGTCCCTCTCTGACCTTCTCACCCCACACACAAGAAGTGTGGAGCTTCTCCCAGACCTGAGTGTGCTCTCTCAGTCCTCTACCCCTCTGTGCACGCCCTTCCTTCTGCCTGTAGTGCCCCAGCTTTCTCTCCACACATGGCAAGCCTTCATTGGTGAGGCCTCTTCTTCTGAGAAGACTTTCCTGACTTCCCTTTCCTGTCACTCCATTTTCCACTTCCTCAAGTTCTCCAAGCTCATTCTCACTCACAGGTCTTTACACGTGGACTTTTCCTCTATCTCATTCTTATTGCTACTTATCTCTCAGGTTTCCACACAAATACAACTTGGAGAGCCATTCCCTAATCCATCCCTTCTCCTTCTGAATCAGGGCCCCACTCTTATTTTCCATAATATTCCTGTTTTTTACCTCTACAGCATCACAGTGTATAAATAAATAAATAAATAAATAAATAAATAAATAAATAAATAGTTCAGGGAGGACAAGGGTTTGTATTTTTTCATGTCCATCCACACACACACACACACACACACACACACACATATTCAGGGCTTTAACAATGATAGAGTTCAAGGACTGTATGTCTTGTTCTTCATTGTAGACACAGCACATATTGGGTGCCCAATAAATTTTTGTTGAACAAATTCTCTCCTCAAAACGTTCAGAGCATTTTGTACAATCTTTTAATATAGCACTGATTCCATTCTAACACAATTATTTGCTTACATTTTTATTAGTTTCTGGAATTTGAACTACACAAGACTGGGTTGAGTGGTCCCATGAGCCCACAGAGCATCCTGCACTTGGCACTGTTGTACATCATAGCACACCACATCTTAGTTGGCTTTAACCTGTCTTCCAGCCTCTTGGTGGCAGGAACATCCAGTTTAGTGATATATCTGTGGTGCCTACCACAGTGTCTGGAACACAGATAGTTGTTAAGCAAATGACTGAATTTTTCCCATCTTGTTCTGACCCTCCAAAGTACTCTTCATATGTTGGAGACACATCATGTCTGAGCACTTTATTGTACAGTACACTTTCTGTGCATGCATTCCCTGCTTGGAACATATCCAGTAATAAATAAACTGCAACTTGTTCCTGCGTCCTGACAGGAAGGCTTCAGATTTACAGAATAGATGCACGACAGGGGCAGTTACCCTCTGTAAAAATGATTTCTTTGCACAAAAATATGCTGCAGAGATCTGTCTTTTTAAAGGATGATGCTTTTCACTGTTCCGTCTACTTCATAATGCTCATGATGATGCTTTTCACTGTTCCATCTCTTTCATAAAGCTCAATGCACTTGCAGACATATCTACTTTCAAGCTGCATTGAAGTGCTCAGGCAAATCCTTACTCACCACCAGGTTTATGCACAGGTTGTTGACACAGCATCATGCTCAGCACAGGATGCCAACATCAAGAGTGGTGTGGACAGACTCAGGCAAATCTGAAAAGATGGACCAGACCAGGAGGAAACAATATGAGGAGAGTTGAAGGAATAAGAGGTGCTGAATAAACATAGAGAGTCTATATATTTAAGCAATTTACTGTAGGAATTGGTTCACACAACCATGGGGATTAGCAAGTCCAAATTCCACAGGGCAGGCTGCAAGTTGGAAAACCTAATGAAGGTGATGTTGAATTCCCCTGGAGAAGCTGGCTGGCTGAAAGAGAGGCAAGAATTCTTATTTCTGACTCTGAAATCCTCAGTTCTTCCTCTAAGACCTGATTTCTGAAAGCAATCTCCTTTGTTGATTGTAGATGCAATCAGCCATAGATGAAATCAACTTACTACGCATGTAAACCCATCTATGAAATACTCTCACTGTAACAATCTGAGCAGAGCTTGCTTGACCAAACAACAGGTCGTCATAAACTAGACAAGTTGATACATGAACTTAAACATCACAATGAAGAATAACTTTAGCAGAGCTGTACAAAAGAGAATGGGCTAGCTTAGAAGGGACTGACAACTTTGACACCAGAGGTGTGAAAGACCAGAAGGGAAGACCAGTAGTGGTTAATGTTGTAGAAGATATTTAAGCAAGGAGTTTGAAATGAGAATGGTGAAGAAGAGAATTAATACTAATAGCCATTATTTACTGAATCAGATGCGGTGCTTAGGCATTTACTCCCCACAACACCCTAAATTGTGAGGTATTCTTATTACATCCATTTTACAGATGAAGAAACTGAGGCACACAAAACTTCAGAATGTGTCCAAAGTCACCAAACTAGGAAAAGATGGGGTCAGGATTCAAGCCCATGTTTACCCAACTCCAGAACCTGTGCTTTTAGCTGCAAAGACTGCTAAAGTCCTGCCCTACTCTGATAGTCTGGCACTCCTTGAATATCAAAATATCAAGAAGAAAAATCAGTCTCAGATGTAATTAGCAGAGTTGAGTCCTTCACCTCCTCCTCTTCCTTTGTCCTCAGTGTTACTCCAATGCTTGCAAGTTCAGAGCATAAAAATGGTTTTCAAGTTTACCGTGTGTCTCTGCGTGTATGTGTGCATAGATGTGACAGGGCTAGTTCATTTCAAGTAACCGAGTATGTCTTTGGACAGCTCTTGTCAAGATCCAATAGAAGAGCCAATTCCAAAAATATGTTCCTTTAGTGGTTTTTTAGGGTTCTCTGCTCTGCACGGATTGACAATGTGGTAACAAGAGACATTCTGGAGACTGGATTTAATGCAACCATATGCTAGACAGAATGAGAACCCATATTGCAGTAGACCAGCCGGTACATTTCCATGTTAACAGAAGCTTGATTGCAAATTACATTTAGTCTCAACAGCTCAGTTCACTGCACACAGATGCCATGAGGGACTGTAAAGTTAGCGAGATGTGGGGGAGTACGACTAACATTTTTTTTTTTTGAAAAAAAAATCCTTCAGCTGATAGAATGCCAAGGAGCATCAGCGCTGATGCTGAAAAGAAAATGCTGCTATATTTGTTTTGCCAGGAAAGGAAAAATAATCATTGTCACGAGTTGTTAGTCAAATTATGAAAACGAGCTCGGCTGGTAATTGTCTGATAATACAAACAGTGATATTAGGGCTGTCAGATGCTGCATGCACTATTTGACAGCTAACATGTACATGCTCTCTGAGTGAGGAGTTGGTTCACTTATTCCAAAAGTCACACAGACAGAAGGGTGGGTGATCCAGGAGTACTTCCCCAGGAACCTGGCTCTGTGTCCAGGACTAGATCTGAGTTGACATCCTAGGGTGTGGCCAGCATCTCCCCTATGCAGGTAAAGACCCACAGAACTTTGTAAAGAACACAATGTAGATGCAAGTTGCAGATCCCTCTACTTGTTGTGTAACCCCGGGCAAGTAGTGTAACTTCTCTGGGCATAGGTTTCTTCATTTCTAAAATGTGGAAGGTCATTCTCAATGAGCTCTTTCTCCCAAGGTTATTGTGAGGATCAGCTGAGAACTTTGCATGTGAACATAGAGTAAACCACATGGTGCTCTATAAATGTTGGGGCTGTAAGTTGTCTACTTGGCTGAGTTTCTGTTTGCTTCCATTTAAGAGCTGAAGCTGAAATAATTCCTTGTCCATTTTCTCATGGCTAGAGCAGAATTTTGTCATCTTGGTGGTGCACCTTCCAGTTGGAATCTTCCATCTTCTTCCCTTAGTGCCATCTGAGGAGTCTGGCCATGGAGCACCTCTCACCTAGAGCCCTCCCAGCCTCCTTTATCACATGTTTTTGCACTAGGGAAGCTCCTAGGCTGAGCTCTAGTCCAATCAGGTGAACATAATGCCCTCGTTCTCTCCATCATCTTGTTCTCCAGACTTCCAGCTGTGGTAGAGGCTGTTTTGCCAAACAATATGTGTTCTCCCCTTAGCTGCTAATTCCCAGCCTCTTGCAGGCAAGTGTGGCCATGTGGCTAGGTTCTGGCCAAAAGAATGTGGGCAAGAGTGAAGTTCACAACTTCCAGTCCTCACCCTTAAAACTTCCTATATATGCATGATCCTCATTCTCTTTCCCCATCTACTAGCTGTGTGACAGACTCAAGGACCTACTGGAGAGCAGAGCCACAAAACAGAAGAAACTTGGACTCCTGAGTATCACCCACTTGGCTGTGAAGTGAGTTGGAAATAAAAGTCTGCTCTCACGAACCGCTGAGATTACTTGGTTGATTGTTAAAGAAGCTTAATCCTATCTCAAAACCCAAGCAATCTTCTATTTTATCTCACTACACAAAGCGTTTTATTACCAGAAACACAAGCAGCATCTCATCAGACATTCCCTGAATACACCATGCACTTTCACACATTCAAATACTTGCTTTCATGGCTTTTTTTCATTGTCTACGGCTCTCCGCTCAACCCTAACTGCACTTTTCTACTAAGCAAACATCTGTCTTCAAGATCAAGTTTGGAAACACCCACTAAGGTGGAGTTGGTCACTTTCTCCCCTGGGCTTTCACAAAATGTGTATGTGCCTTTTGTTATATTCTGATGGAATTGTGGCTTTGCATATATGTCTCCCTTCACTTGAGGCAGGGACCGTGTTCTATTGAATCCTTTCATGAATGTCTGAGAAATCACTCTCTCCCTCTTCTGCCTCAATTTTTGTTCACTATCGGGGGCTATATCTTCCAGTTTGAAGACAGAAGTTCCCAGAGGCAAGTGTAAATGCACATTTGGTTTATCTTTAGAAAATTTCTTATTACTGCTCAGGAAAAGAAAGATCACATCATCCTTTCCATCCAACCACCACCAGCCAAGTCCTGTACTTGATTTATACAGAGCTACCAAGAAGAGGAGGGGCACACTGGCTTGGGAGAAACAGGCATAAAGTGTTGTGGGCGTGGAGGACATCCTTATAAAAGGCAGCTTCCTCCCTCTTCCAGTTCACCCAACACCCACTTGCCACCCTACTGGGCTCCCATTGATCATTCTTCAGAAAGCAAGCGACAAAGCAGAGGCTTGTTCACATTCTGGTCCAGCTCAGCTAGTTGATGAGCGCTGTGTGGAAGATATGAAAGCCGAGTTCTGTTCACAGCTGGACTGGATGCTCACATCAAACACTGTTTTTCACAATTTAAGGACACCCTGCTGGGTTCTAGCTTTCAGGGGAAATATCCTTTTTTGTTGTTGTTTTTTAAGTGGTTGTTACTAGTTGTTTTGGTTTAGGACACCCTCCTCCTCCCTCCCTCCCCAACCTAGGAGGCTTCTGCTGGTTTATTTTGTTGCTTTCTTAATGTTGATGCTTTGGCTTCCCTATTTGTCACTTTGAAGTTCTCGTTGGGTTTAGCACTTTTTAAAAATTCTTTCCCAGTTAACTTCAAATGGAAAGCATGTTGAGGGATTTCCCTAGCTGGGAGGCAGAATGGTGGCAAAGTTAGAGTCCTGGATTGGGAACTGGAAGTCCAGGTTAGAGGCTCAGCTCTACCACTGACCTGGAACAAATCACTTGACCTTAATCTCATTGTCTTAAAACAGGAATAAAAATATGACCTCTGTCCTCAACACTTTCAGTTCCATAAGGGCAAGGATCATGTCTATTTTGTTCAAAATTGTACCTCCAAACCCATCCCAGTGCATTTGAATGGATAAAGATTGTTTTGGGGATCGTTAAGATGAGGAAACACTTTCTAAGCTTGTAGCATTGTACATAGGGAGGCATTATTATTGCACAAATGGGAGATGTGCAGCCTGTCCCCAAACTTCAGTTACTTAGCTATTTTAGGATATTGGGAGACACTTTGGCAAATATAATACTTCAAGTACACAAAATACCCTGGTATGGCCTGATTCAGGGATTGCAATTCAACTAGGAGACATGGCAAAGATGTTGCCTGAACAGAGATGAAGAGGGTGTAAGGTAGAGCTTATGATAGAGGCCTAGAATGTTCCTAGGCAGAAAAGGGTTACATGTAAGAGATGAATCTTATGCTCACTCATTCTAACAGGCTCTTTTTTATAAAAAAAAAAATTATTTTTATTGTAATAATATATATGTGTGTATATGATAAAAATAGCTATATATATCATAAAATTTTCCATTTTAACCATTTTAAAGTGTACAGTCAGTGGCATTAATTACATTTACAGTGTTGTGCTACCATCATCACAATCCATTACTAAGACTTTTTCATTATCCCAAACAGAAATTCTGTACCCATTAAGCAGTAACTCCTCATTCCCCCTCCCCCAGACTCTGGTAATCTCTAATCTACTTTCTGACTCTATGAATTTGCTTATTCTAGATATTATATACAGGGGAATCATACAATATTTGTTATTTTATGTCTGGCTTATTTCAATTAGCCTAATGTTTTCAGGATTCATCCATGCTATAGCATGTATCTTCACTTCATTCCTTTTTATGGCTGAATAATATTCCATTGTATGTACATCCCACATTTGGTTACCCATTTGTCTGTCGATGGATGATTGGGTTGTTTCTTTGGCAATTTTGAATAATTCTGCTGTAAGCATAGGTGTACAAGTATGTGTTTGGGTCCCTGCTATCAATTATTTGGGGTATTTACCTAAGAGTAGAATTTCTGGGTCACATGGTAATTCTATACTAAATTTTTGAGAAACTACCAAACTGTTTTCCACAGTGACTGCACCATGTTATATCTGTACTAGCAATGCACAAGTGTTCCAATTTCTCTACATCCTTGCCAACACTTGTTATTTTCCATTTTGTAAAAAAAAATAGTCATCCTAGTGGGTGTAAGGCAGTATCTTGCTATGGTTTTGATTTGCCAAAATAGGTTTTATTAGCTGGCCAAGGGCATTGGAATCTAGAGTTGTAAAAGAATTTTCCTGAGTCATTATTTCCTAAGATGTTTAATATTTATTTACATCCCACCAAGTTTGAAAAATGACTTAAGGCAGAACTTTTCAAGATAGACCATCCAAGTCAACATTTGAGCTAGGCAAATCTCTCCTCATACAAATAGGAGAGTTAGGGAAATGATGTATCCAAGGCAACTCAGCCAAATAGAGGCAGAACTTGAGCTGGCAGCAGGTCTTTCCATTCTAGATGTGTTATTCAATGCTAGCCACATTCCTGACACTTCACTTTCTGAATCACTAATAGCTGGAAACACTGAGAATACTGGCCTATAGAAAAAGAGAGGGTTAAAGCATGCACGCAGAAAGAATGCAGGCAAAGGCAGAACCACTTGCTGGGTTCCCTATGGTACTGCATCCATTGATTCCAGCTCAGTTTGAGACCTAGCTGCTTCTCACACCTTAGATTCTGACACCCCTACATCCTTAAAATAAACCTTTCTTTTTTGCTTCAGCTAGTAGGGCTGATTTCTATTCTTGGGAACCAGTTTTGAGCTCTACAACTACTAACTGAAAGCTTCTTGCAGGCAGTGACATGTCTGGTTCATCTGTGCCCACAGCTCTTAGCACAATGCGCTGCACAGAGTGGGTGCTCAGAAAATACAGAATTTTGATCCTGAAGCATCAGGAAGCTTCCCCTAATGTCTGTTATTCAGAAGTGGCTCGTTTCCCAGAAATCCTCTCCCTTAAGGACTTTGTGCTATAATTGCCAATATATTTGCCCCATCTCCCTTTCTAATTTCATGTTCATATCCCGGCAAAGCTCCCACTTGTTCTCATCTATGTCAAGATAGTAGTGAGGGAGGTGAAGAGGTTGGAAATCACTGTACTAGAATCATAAGTTAATTTGTTGCAAGAACTTCATCAAGCATCAATCAGAAGTCACTCAACCAATGTTGAAAGAAGTAAAAGAGGACAGAGTCACATTCTAGACTCAAGTGAAACAGATCTAAGTAAAATATGTTGTTTCAAGGCCTGTGAGTTCAGAATTTTGCTGGAGATTTGTACAAGCACCTACACAACTAGATTATATTTCAAATACACAGTCCTCTGAGAGCTCAGGGGTTATACTGGGACACGAGATCAAAGAAGACTTCAGAGAGTAAGAGACATTTGAATTGGGCCGTAAAACATGTGTAGGATTTCCCCAGATGTCAGGAGCCAGGGAGAAGGACATTCTAAGCAGAGGAAATAACAAGTGCTGAGGCAAAGAAGGGTGGGCAGCTGTGACAATGATAGGGGACTACAATCCATCTGAAATTGATAGATGAACATTTCCCAGAGGGCATTCCATAGAGGATACTTGAAGGGAAAATAAAAAAGTCCCATGGTCAATAACTTTGTAAAACTCATCCTATATTTCTGTTTAAAAGTTTAAAATGTAGTTTGGCTATTAAGGTCTCTCTGTGAAATCAGTTAGGAGGCTTTATAGGGCCTGAACGGGGGACTGTGAAGTGGTTACAAAAGGGGATGGATTTAGGAGAGATTGCAGAAGTAGCATAATTTGCCAAATACAGAATGGACTTAAAAGAATGAAATTTTAACTTGTTGGATACGATAGAATGGCAATGCAATTTGAGAAGAAAAGGAAAGTATTTGAGGAAAGTGATAGATTTTACTTCAGTCAAGTTGAATGTGAGCCAACTGTAGGACAGTCATGGGAAGTTGTCAAGAGACCACTGACAATACAGGTCGGGGATTCAGGAGTGATGTCATAGTTCTGGAAGATGCTAGACAACCATTATAACCGTTATTGAAGGGATCAAGCACTGGACAGGGCACTGGATTGGTGGCTCTCTAGGGGCCCTTTCAGCTCAGAGCTTCTGTGAATTTATGGCCACAGGAACCCAAGATTAGGAGTGTAGATGGACCAGCCTCAACCTGCTGGCCACATCTTAATGCATAGTCTCCGCAGCTGGTCATGGGTGTACTGACCATGAAGAAGGAAGAGATTTATATCTGCACACATTCCAATGAAAGGTAGTGATTTTTAAAGAAAGGTCTTTAAGAAGTAAACTTAATAAAACAGTTCCCTTTCTGTTGAACTGATTGTACTCTAGAAAAGCAACGAGAATACAGGACATTCAGGAACAATCATGGAGAACTGAGCACATTCTTGGTAGTATACTTCACTGACCCTTCCTAGGCATCAGTGCAGCCTGGTAGAGTGGAAAGAGCACTGGGCTGGGAGGCAGGTGGCCAAGGTTCTTGTCGTGAATATATCATTAAATCACTATGTACTCAGGAAAATTTACTTCCCTTTTTTATGTCTCTATTAACACATCCGGAAATTGTGTTTCGAATAATGATCCCTGCACTGCTTATTCGTAAAGCTTTTGGGAAAGTTCAAGGGAATGGGTTTGTTTTGAGAAAGACAACATTAGTCATGGAGGCTGCTTGTTCTTAGGTTTACATCCTAAACTGTTAGAACTGGATGGGGTCTTACACACTGGCCACCACAACATGATCATTTGCAGATGAGGAAACCAAGGTCCAGAGAGGGCAGATGATTTACCCAATGTCGGACAGGCAGAGGAGATATTTGACAGATAAATTGGTGTTCTTCTTTCCAGGCAATATTACCTTCTAAATACCAAGAATATTTCCTAAAACCACAGGCCAAAAAGGAAATATGGACTGAGTAGCCAATCTATAGCATTCAAAACCTAAACAGCAAATAAATCCCGAGGAGTGTGTAGTTCTATGAAATGGGCAACCCTCCTTTGTCTGAGGCAAGCTGAGTTGGTCACTGCCTCCAGAGTGCCAGACACCTCAGCTCAATGATTTTAGCAGATACTAAACCATTCTGTGATGGTGAACATTTTCTTATTGATATCCTTAATGATTAGAATAGAAGCTCAGATGTATAACTCTGTCCTTCTGTGTCTGTTCTCACCTCTGTAATGCCAGAGGCAATGTTCTAGGTTAGAGGCTATAATTTACTTATTTCCTGAACTGTGGCAAGGATCTCCTTACTGGTTTTCCTGGCTCTTCCATCTCCTTTATTTTATTTCCTCCCCACAGTTGTCACTGTAATCTTCCAATAGTCACTGCTTCTCCCTTTCCCCCAAACCACTGCATACAGGATATAGCCCAGCACCTTCACCCCGACATTCAAGACCATTCTGAATCCCATCCCAATCTCTATTTCTAGCTTTATTTCTTCTACACCCTTATTTGTACTCTACACTCCAAACTAAACCCAGACTCATTGCTAAATTGTGAATACGCATAGACCTTTCTTCACATACCAGCCTCAGTCTGGTAGACTGTATGTCAAAGTCCACCTCTCTTTCCTTTACACCCTCATGATACTGTTTTTTTCCTGTTTTCAACACAGATTTCCTTTCAAGGTATAGAGATGCGTGTATTTGTCCCACTCCCCATTAGCCTGTCCTCTTATCTGTTCATCTCTCCAACCCCACTGCTCTCAACTGCTCTCAGCTCAGTGTCTGGCTGGTGGACATTTTCTCGAATGGAAACAATGTCTCAGCCAGAAAAATAACTTGCATTATTTCGGGAAAAAAATGGATGCACTACACCAGGATGGAAGATGACCATACAATGGAAGATGACAAACAGCTTTTGGATAAAAAATGGAAACAGCTCCTTGCAGCTCCATATCAGCATTGAGTAGCTAGTTCCAGAGATAAGCACTTGGTAAATTTGTCTTACCTGTTCTACCTCTTTTCTGTTCATTTGCCTATAAAGTTGCTTTGAAGTCTGCAAAATGGCCAATATCTCCAATCAGAGCAGTGTTTCCTTTCCAGACAGGAAGACTGCTGCTAAGTAGAGAAGCCACGTTTGTTTTTGCGGTCTGGGCTGCAGCAGTGACTCATCCAGTAAAGCCAGAGGCTGTCTATTTTGATCTTTTGTTGTTTTAGCGCCCGTTTACGGTTGTAATTTTCTCTTTTTCTCTCTCCCTTCCCACCATTGGTGACTTATCAGAAGGGCCATGTGCATTTTACAAACAGAACGTGTACGAGGGAAAAAGTGCAAGTGAACAGGCTTTGAGCTAAAGCTCAGGAACAAATGCCCATGTTTACAGCTCTGATGATAGGGTTCCAGTAATGACTTAGCTTTTTCCTTCTTGATTGACTATTCCCCTGGGCCTGCCAGCCTGGGCTTCCGTTATTTAATGAGGACATTGGAGCACAACCTCAAGATGTCTGCAAAAAAATGACCTTTTCTTTGGGCTCATTCCAAATGCAAAGGAAAGTAGAGCCCAGGTTAGACAGGGTGGTTCTGGAATACAGCTTTGGAATTCAGTCTTTCCCAAGAAGCTCAGCGTCATGGAAACCCACACTATCAGAGCCAGAAAAAACTGTGAAAACGATCCAGTTAAAAGTTTTCATTTTACAGATGGAGAAACTGAGCTCAGTGTCTGAGTGTTAACTTTGAAAGCCAGGCTAGGTTAAGTATAAAGGTCAGTGGTGGAGGTTCTGAACCAGGTCCTCCTCGGGAGTCCCAGATTGGCCACGTTCTCTCCAAATCGACATTGTGGCTTCACCTCAAAACAGAGGGATCACTTTACTGACCGAGAATTCTTAAGAAGTTTAAATTTAAAAATATGGTCAGAAAGTGCATGGTTATGATAAAGGTCTACTTGCAAGAAGGATTGTATTTTCATGTTGTTGGAATTCTGTCTGTGTGGTCTTGTTTTCCCAAAGATTGCGATTTCATGTTGTCTTGTTGAAAGACTCCCCATAATCGTAAGTGAGAGATTCTAAAAACTATTTGTGGCTATAAATTGTATACCTGCTCATTGTAGACTATTTGGGTAATCCAGAAATACGTAACAGAAAAAGAAGAAAATCTTATTACCTACATATAAACACACACATACATTCAATTAGGATCAAATTATTATAAGTTTGCCTTTTTGTGAGTTTTTATCCCAGGCTCATATATATATACACATACATATATATGCATACATTCATATATTTCTGCATATATACATTCCTATATACACATACGAATATACATACATGTATACACCTCTATCACATATATATAAAAATATATCTGCATACTGTTTTAATATTGGAATGCTTCACAATATATTTGAATAACAGTTTTTTTTTACATTTAGGTATTTTGTTAGTGATATCCTTAGTCATATTTACATCAGTTTAAAGATTGAAGCTTAAATTGGAGATTTCCTAAGGTTTCCCATAAATAAGGTGACAATATTATCTCTGGGCCAAATCAGGGCATTTCTGAGAGTGGAAGGTGATAGCGTTGATAATTATGTTGTGACAAGAAGCGTGAATGTGACCCTTCCTGAACAAAGTAAGACATATGGTTCCTCTACTTATAGTTGTGAAGCATTTTAGGAATTCCACTAAACATGCTTATTTCAGAAACAGCATGAAATAAGGTAAAAAATACACACTCCAGAATCAGAGGATTTGGGTCCATGGTCTGAATATACCATTGTTGCAAAAACAACATAATAGCATTAAACCTCTGTTTCCTTATATCTAAAATGCAGGTTATCACTTGCATCTCAAATTTACCTGCATCTGAAACTCAAGGTATTACCCGCATTTGAGTAAGAATGTAAATGAAAGTCTGTGTAAACTAGAGTAAACTCGACTGTTAGAAGATTTTTTATTTTATAATGTATTAGTGTAATGGAGATTGGTTCTCTCCACTTCAACATACACCATTGGTATATCCTAAGCAATTCACATTCTGCTTGAATGTGCAAATAATTCCTCAATAGTAAACCACTCACCCACATAAGGAGAATCTACATTTGCCCCTAGTTGCATTCCATTACCCTTCACACCAAGGGACTATTAGTTTTATTGACTACTGTTTAAAATAATAGGCTAAGGTTTGGAAATCTTTTGACCATGACAGTGCTTTTTCTCTATTCATATTTGGGTGGATCCATTTCAGCTACCTGTTAAGAAGGAAAGTTCCATGAATAGAAGTTTAATTTGTTCAGGTACTATATAAAAGTTAATTCCCCATTTCTTAAAGGAGGAGCGCTTGAATTCTCTGAAGCTTCATAATCTCTTCAGGCTGGGAGGAAGCATGAATCCCCAAAGCAGCTGAAATGGTTATGTTCTAGTTGGGTTCTTCCTATGAATTACAAGAAAGAGCCGTGATGCTTATAATTTTACAAAGACCTCAAGATCTACATGTATATCATGATCAACTGGTTGGGGATGTTCTATTTATACAGAACTGAGCTTGCACTAAGAGCTTGATAACTGCATAATGATAAACTTGTCATTGAAAAAATCATCAGTGTAATCATTTTTCAGTTCAATATCCAGTTGGGAAACTTCATTATCCTTTTTAAAAAGAGGGCCTTAAATATTCATCTTTGCTTTATCACAAGCTTCCTTGGGATTTTTAATGCATTTCTCTTTTCTTCACAGTATCTCATATGGTACCCTGTATAGAAATAAGTGTCTGATCAATATTTGTGAAATGAGTAAAATTATTCCTACATCTTCCCACTTCACACTGGAAACCATCGTACCTTCAGAGTGGCCCAAGTTCTTTCACTTTCTCCTTCATCTGTGCTTTAGTTAAAAGAGCCATACACTTGGAATTAAAATAACTAAACTTAAATAGGAGATGAAGCTACAATTGTTCCCTACAGAAGAATTCCAAGTAATAACTGTAGAAGAAATGAGGAAAATAGAAAAATCACCATTGTAACACCACAATAATAATGACAGCAAAAAAGATTCACTCAATGGATGCTAAAATTAGTGGGTAAAATTTTAAACAGAAATAGGATATTTGCATAGTTTCAAACTGTCCTTTCTCAAAATATTTAGTAATTACAAAGGTGAAAATATTAAACTTACAATAGAGAAATCTGGCATGTGCCACTTTAACCAAGATAACAAGAACATCAATATCACCAATAACACATTTTTACCTAATATATCTCTCACACCTCTGCAGTAGCCTCCCCAATAATGCATACCCTCAATATAATTATGAGAAAATATCAGACAAACCCAAATTGAGGGATATTCTACAAAATAAAATGTCATCAGTTCTTTCCAAAAGTGTCAATATCATGAAGTCAAGGCAAAAATGAGTACTGTCCCAGATTATAGGAAACTAAGGTACATGGAAGCTAAAAGCAATGTGGGACTCTGAATTGTATCCTGGAAAAGAAAAGGGGCATTAGTGGAAAAACTGGTGGAATCTGATAAAGTCTGCCCTTTAGTGGATAGTATTTGTGGTGGTTTTAAGCTGTATGCAACCCAGAAAAAAAAATCACCTAATCCCTCAGAACTCCACTTTTCATCATTTGTAAAGTTAGAGGAACACTGCCTACCTTTTGTTAGCATGATGCTAAAAGGAGATAAGGGACATGAGGGCATTTTAAAAACTGTAAGTTCTTCCTTTAAAAGATATATTTTAATTACTTTTAAACCCCTTGATATTTGTGTATATTTTTATTACTTTTAACCCCCTTGATATTTGTGCCCCCTGCACCTGGGGTTGCTAGATAAAACACAGGACACCCAGTGAAATTTTTAAAATAAAGTTATTTTTTAGTCTAAGTATGTCTCATGAAATATTTGTGACATACAAAAAATTTTTTTATTTGCCTAATATTTGAGTTAAACTGGGCATCCTGTATTTTTATTTGTTAAGTCTGGCAACCCAGCCTTCCCTCAACTTCTAGTATTCTGTCCCTTTCTTCAAGAAACGCCCTTCCCTTCCACCGTAAGTCTCTCTTTACCCAGTGCTGATGCTCTCCTCTCTGGGAATCCTCTGGCACAATGACTCCACCCCAGAGCCATGAAGATGAAGCCCATGTCCTGGGAGAGATGCCTCAAATATTAGGAATTGAATCGTGCCCCCCATAAAGAATGGTAAATCTTACTCCGTGTTCCTGTAGCTGTGTACCCATTTATAAATAGGACTTTTAAAGTGTTATGATTACTTAAGGTGTAGTCTCATTTGTGAATAAGATCTTCAAGAATCCTATTTTGAATGAAGCCAAATTAAATCAGGGTGGGCCTTCATCCCTACAACTGAGCCTTATAAAAAGAGGATATCCACATGCAGTCAGGCAGCAAAAGCCACAGGAAGAGACCAAAGGCATCACCATGTGACAAAGGACTGCCATCGCCAGAATGCTACAGACTCTGAGAGAAAGCATGGCCTTGCAAACACTTTGATTTGGGACTTCTAAACCATGAGCTAATACATTCTTGTTTAAGTCAACCCATTGTGTTGTGTTCGTCATAGCAGCTCTGGAAAACTAAGACGTGTAGGTAGATCAATCACAGGATTCTTGTAGAGTGAGTTCATGGGGAGGGAATGACTCAGAGGAATTTTCTCTCTAACTCATTTGCAATTGTGCAAAATTTATTTTAAAAGTTTTTAGGATAATTTTATTACCCACCCCTCACAACAACCCAGTGATTCAAGTTTTAGGCTGATTTTTAAGCAGCAAGGAAAAATAAGCACCACCAACAGGCCATAAAATGGACCTAGTTGGCCAAAGTACCAGCCCTGGCTATGGAAAACAACTTCCTGCAGGTATCACGCATTTCCCTTTTCACTGAGATTTCCAAGTTCAGTTGTCCCCATCTTGGTGGTATATCAGAAATATTAGAAGCAAAGATCTTCCACTGGGGATGCTCTAGGCTCTGAGGACTCCACAGAGTGAACAGAATCAGGCTTTCCATGAATCAGCAACACTAGGAATCTTTTTCCCAGTGCCTTCTACAGGAAGGATGTTGGGTTCCAGAAACCTGCCCCAGATCTACTCTTTACAGTAGAGTAAGACACTTTGTCTTTCTGGGCCTCTGGTCCCCAACTGATTCATAATATAAACCATGTGGATAAGATCTGCTCTTCTTTCCTCAGAGGGGTTGGTAGGAATCAAACAAGTCAAAACTGGCAACCACTTATAGAGTGTGTTCTACATGCCAGGGTTCAAGCTAAGCACTTCACATGTATAATGTAATTCTTCCCATATCCCTTTAGCTTTGGTAATATAATTCTCGTTTTAATGAAGGTGATATCTAAACAGCAAGTTCAAGCAAATTGTACAAGTTCATGAATCTAGGAAGTAATGGAAATGGGATTCAGACACATATTGCTGCCTCCAAAACCTGTCGTCTTAACCACATAACCCGTTTCCCAGTATCAAAATGCTTTAAAATCAGAATGCCTCATGCACATGAAGAAATTCTCACTTAATACTTACAACCCTCTGGGGGTGGGATAAGGCAGGTAATTTTATTCCTGCCTTATATATGATCATGCATCAGTCCCATTGTTATCCAGTTAGCAAATAGCAAAACTCAGAGTCAAGCCTCCTTGTCTGGTTCCATGACCCGAATTCCCTCAAATGAAAAAAAGAGGCATAACCTTCGAGTTCTGTCTGAAAGCAGACTGGTGTTTTTTTGGTTTTGTTTTGTCTTATTTTGATTTTTAGTACTTGAAGGAGTTCACACCACCATGTGTCTTCTGAGTCTAATTAACTTATTGTATCTGGAACAAGGAGTTTTCCTGGTGTCAGCACCTCATACACTAAAATGGACTTTTCTGTGTCTCATGCATCATCCTCAAACCAAAATTGCCCACAAAATCCTCCTTCTAGAATTTGTATTGTCTATAATGATGCTGTGAAGTAAGGAAAAGAGCCCAACTCAGTTCCAAGCACCAGAAGTGCTTATAGTGCTGGCAGGGAAAAATCTACCTTGCACTTTGTCAGGAAAGTTAATCTGATATGAGACAATAAAGATGGAAAGTCATCAGACTGACATTCTTGCAGAAGCACTTTGCTGATCATTAAAGACATTTTAAAAATAAAACAAAATATGCCCAAAGCCCAAAGCTCCATTTTCTGAGCAGAAAATAGAATCTTGCACTGGAAAAATAAGGCTGATGTGTAAAATTCTGCAAAGGAGGAGGATGGTCTTTTCTGAGATCTGAGGCCTGTGAGCTGCCAGAATCCAAATGTAGGGTTGGAAGGTGCTGCTTTATTTATGCCTTGTGATGAAGACAACATCTGAATACAGAAACCAAAGAGGGATTAAGTGTGTGTGTGTGTGTGTGTGTGGCGGGAGGCGGGGGGGGGGTGAAGTTGTTCACATGAAAGCTGTAGCATTTTATTTCTTTGCCAATTCCCCACCTCTTCTGACTTCAAAAAGGGGTTGGGGTGGGTTCAGTGGGAAGTTAATCAGCTATAAGCAAACAACTCTGAAAGAGGATCATATCGTCTGACAGACCCAGGGCTCAGTAAATAATAAGCACCTTCATTTATGTAGTGCTTTATAGTTCACAGCATGTTTTCAATTAGACCATTTCTTTGGATCCTTAGAAACAATAGACGAGGTCAACTGGAATTAGCATCCCCATTTTACACTAGCCAAAACTGAAAGCAAGAGAATGAAAGAAACTTGCCCACAGATGCACAGCTAGTTTGTAGCAGACCCAGGATTTTGAACTATATTCTCTAACTCTAGAAGAAAAGAGTATTTTTCCCCCTTGTGCCACTTTGATTATGATAAAGCAAAAAATAAGAAACACTTATTGATTGAGTATAAGTAGACTTCTTTATGTAATGGCCTAGAAATTAATTAAATGAAGGAAATCAGTTTAACATCCAAAAATGAAAAGCAAAAAAGATAAGCAAACTCTTACAGTGTCATGGACCTAAAAAAATCACCTTCTAAATTGAAAGTGGAAGAGGGTCAGTGAATCACTCAAGATCTCATTGCAAGATCTATTGTTGCCTCTCTTCCAAGCCACAATGTTTTATTGTCATAAGTACAAAGCTTATTTAACTTTCAGGCTAACAAACTATATGCTAAGATTTTTTTTTTTAAACATTGGTTATTCTATACAAATATGTCTAGTCTCTGCCACCATGTACTTACTCAACAAATATTGATCATGACTTGTCCCAGTTGCTGACCCTCCCATAATAAATGTAAAAACACTTAGTAGTTCGGTTTCATGGGGGAAGAAATAAGATCACTGTTTTTAACACACGAAAGAAAATGTATTTAAAATAGTTTCCTCATCTGTAAAATGGTAAGAATAGCGCCTCCTGCTGCCAGTATCATTTGAGTATTAATTAAATTAAGAATTCATATGTATGAGTCTATCTGTATTTTTTCTATAAAACCTCAAATTCTAAACTAATTTTATAAGAAATGCAAATATATGAAACAAATAAAAGAGGAAGTCCTCCTTTTGAGGGAAGTGGAGGGGAAAGAGCCATCCAAACACCTCCTAGAAATCCACATGTGCTAGAGCGTCGTCTGAAAGCCACGGCTTTAATTCACGGTACAGGCGAGAGCACTTGCTGCCCCTTCCGAGCTCCCAGTGTACTTTGCAGATGCCTTTCCTCTGAGCCACCATGTAATTGTCATAAGGAAGTTCCTTGTCTGCCATCCACGTGAGACTGAGTGCTCCTTGAGAAAAGGCACCATGTCTTACTCTGTGTATCCACACCAGAGCTTTCCCAATACTATTTCTGACACACTGGCACTCACTAACTAAGGCCTACTGAACAAAATGTGTGAGTTGGTGAGTGAATAAATGAACAATATGTTTCTTTCAAAAGGTCATATTCTTGTAAAAGCTGAGTAATAAGAATAGATACAGTTAAGTAGAGATAACTCTTGGTGACATTACTCCAGTGCGTTTCAAAACCTCAACACGCATCAGGTAACATCTCTGTTTTGCAAATAGGAGATGCCAGCTTTGACGGGCCTGCCAAGGCCGGCAAGTCAGGGTCAGGTAAGAAAGACTCAATCGTATACTTTCCAGGCACACTCTTAGTCCACGGGAGACCCATTCCTATCAAGGTAATCAGCAAATCCTTCTGATTACCGGAGGTCAAGAGCACATGCCGCAAACCATTTCTGTGCTTGCTTGCTTAGTCCACGGAGAGGCTTAATAGAGTGCCAGGAAGTACAATGAATGTTTTACCTATCTTACAAATGCTGGGAGACAACATGCTTCCTTTACCATTAATTGCTTCCTTCAGAAGAAGCCATTTAAAATCCAGGTCTGGTCTTTTTCCCTCATGAGCAATTTCAGGCTGCCTATCACTGCTTTTGTTTGTTGGGTGGAGAGAGGAACAGAAAGCATTTTGCTAAGGCGTTTTAATTTTCATATTTAATGAAACAGATTGAGTAGCAGGTTCCTTTGATTTTATTTTTCTCTTCATTCCCTGAATACCTTCTCATAATATTAAGTATTCTGCTGGAGCTGCCTGCAAGAACTTTTCTACATTTCACAAGTTAAGGCTGTCAAATGTTACCCACTGAATCAAATATATTTCTTGCACCAATATTCAGTTATTATTATTGTAACAGACCAATCATAAATCTCAAAGCTGGAGAGAAAGGGAACATTTACCGATGTTTTCTCATATTCTCATATTCTTTTGAACACATAAAATTATATAACTCTCTGAAGCCCTCTTTTGATTGCTTCGTCTAAAATACTTTGCATTCCTTACAGGATAAATTCTTTAAAAAAGATTATTTCTCATCAGTGACAGACAATTAATCAATCAATCAGAACTTTCATTAGTTTTAATTAATTAACAAAGATTTAGAGCAAAACAGTGCTAGACTGGAGTCAGGAGATGAGTCCATTCATTTCAGTTATTATTTATTATACTGTTTTCTCTCTCCCCGAAAAAAGGAGGGTAGAGCCTTTGTGTGTTTTATTCCTATCTAGAACAAAACTAGAACAGTGCCTGACATTTAATAGAGGCTCAATCAATATTTATGCAAGAAATAAATGTCACCTATTTGACTTGGTTTTTCTGGGTCTTAATTTACTCCTCTATTAAAAAACTAAAAGGGTTGATAATGTCTGTGTTTCCTATCTCACATAGTAATTGCAAGGATCAAAAGAGATACATGATGGCTTTGTGAACCTGTCTAGTTATGCATATAATTGGAGGAGTAGCATTATTAGTATAGCAGCAGGTCTGAGCCTAACCAGCTGTGTGACCTTGGCCAAGACATTTCAATTCTCTAGGCTTTTGTATCCTCATCTATAAAAAGACAGGGTTTAACTAGATGATCCTTAAGTTCTCTTCCAGCTCAAAGCAACTAAGTTCTGTGCACCAGTCAACAAATGTTTAGTACCGACTCAATGCAAAATTCTATTCTAGGAAGTAACACCAAGGGATAATCCAAGAGATTTCAAAGAAAAATAAAAGCCAATAAATTTCTAAAATACTTTTTCCTGGTTATTTGTTGAAATATAAAAACAGGCCATTAGGGAAAAGCATGGGAAGATGTGAAAACCAGATTTCACAAGAAAAGTCATTTGGGGAAATCAAAAATTGAGTTAGTTGCTGGTATGTGTCTTGTGGGGATCATTCTGACCTTCCAAACTGCTTGTGTAACAAACTTGGATTTGACATTTGGCTGGCTTTTACAATTTACAATAATGAGAAATATCTTTAAAAAGAGGGAGAATGTGCTGCATAAAAACATGCAGGAAAATGTAGATTTGGGGGTAAGGGAGTGAGGTGACAGCCAAAAAAGAAGCAGCATTAATACGCTATTGTGATTTGAACAAGCTACTCCTTGGGAGCCCATGGAGAACCCAAGGCAATTCCTATCACAAAAACAAAAAGCACCTTCACAGCTCTAGCAGAGAAGGGGTAGATTTATTAACTCAAAGAGTAAGAAAAGTTCCTCCAGAATTCACCTTCTCCAATGAAGGAACCAATCGACAAAGATAAATGGCATATATATCCTAGATTCAACAGAATAGTCACCATATAAAACCACAGTACTTGTCCTCAAGGATATTTTATTAGTTCATCCATCATATAAGGCTGAATACCCTTCAAACACAACATGCCCAAAATTAATCTCATATCTATAATCCTGAAACGTGCACTTGTTTGTTTGGCCTATCTTGATAAACACCTTCACAATCCACCTCTTTACTTGCACAAACCAAAAACTCACAGAAGTTTTCCTTGATTTCTGCTCCCTCTTTTCCTATGTCCAACACGTTATTAATACCTATTGTTACAAATGACCCCAATTAAGTCCAAAGGAACTTATGGAAGGCTTCTAGGAGAAGTTCCTTCTCCTGGATAGAACAGCCTGTACCACAATAACAAAAAATCTCTGAAATGTCAATGGTTTAACACAACAAACATTTACTTCTTGCTCATGTTGTAGTCTGATGTAGGTTGGACAGCTCTACTCAGTAGCTCTTCCAATCCATGATTCAAAGAATCCAGTTGCTTCTGCTCTTTGGCTAAAAAAAGTATGGTTGTTGCCTTCTAAATTCATCATAAAAAGAGAAAAGGGGGAGAAGCAGAATATGTAAGGTGTTTTAAAGGGACACACTTGAAAGTTGTTTACAACACTTCTGCTCACATCCCTTCAGCCAGAACACACTCAGTCATATGATCCCAAACTAACCACAGGGAAGGCTGAGAAATGTTGTCCTCTGGCATAGTCAGGAAGAGGAAATGGTGTGGTAAACTCAGAGCATTGTCTCTACCACAAGGAATAACACCTAAATCAGATGATCTTCCAATATTTAAAGAAATTTTCAGACACTAAGTTCCACAAACTTTCAAGTCTATCCACCTGTTCTAGTTTGCTAATGCTGTGGAATGCAAAACACCAGAGATGGATTGGCTTTTATAAAAAGGGGGTTTATTTGGCTACACAGTTACAGTCTTAAGGCCATAAAGTGTCCAAGGTAACACATCAGTAATCAGGTACCTTCACTGGAGGATGGCCAATGGCGTCTGGAAAACCTCTGTCATCTGGGAAGGCACGTGGCTGGTGTCTCCTCCAAAGTACTTGTTTCAAAATGGCTTTCTCCCAGGACGTTCCTCTCTAGCAAGCTTGCTCCTCTTCAAATGTCACTCACAGCTGCACTGAGTTCCTTCTCTTTGAGTCAGCTCATTTACATGGCTCCACTGATCAAGGCCCACCCTGAATGGGTGGGGCCACGCCTCCATGGGAATATCTCATCAGAGTCATCACCCACAGCTGGGTGGGGCACATTCCAAGCAAATCTAATCAGCACCAAAACGTCTGCCCCACAAGACTACATCAAAGATAATGGCGTTTGGGGGACACAATACATTCAAACTGGCACACCACCTAACTGACAAAATCCACCCATAATTAAACTGTTTGTACAATTCTTTTTATTTCAGTCTAAGAAAGTGAAAATTTATAGATCTTTATCATTGTTGTCCTCGTTCAGGAGTAAAAGACTTTTGCTTAATACTGTACTGTGCAACCTAATAATTTACCTTGAGCTTTCCCAGAAGTATTCTCCTCTCCTCATGATATATTCCTTTGAAACTGCAGAAACCCTAACAAGACCTGGGCCCAGATAGAGGTGTGTGTTCATGGGGAGAAATTTAGAAGATCTTTCAAAACCCTGAAATCATTTGACCCTCATCATGAAAGCTGATCAGGTTTGTCTTTCAGTCATAATTTAGACAAAAGTTCGAGACTTCTTAACACTCTTGCTTCGCCAGCCCTGTTTAGCCAACTAACTCCATTTATTTTTCAAGGCTAAACTGAGATGTCACTTTCCTTGGGAGCCTTTCCTGACCTCCAAATCCTGGTTGGACATCCCTTTTATGTGGATTCAAAGAGCATCTGTGCTTCTCACAACACTCATCATCCTCTGTATTATAAGAACTAGTTTTATTTTTTAGTCCATGTTCCTCAATGAACTCCAAGCTCCTTGGCACAAGGATTGACTTTTGGGTGTTGTTATTGTTTTGTGGTTGTGCCCCCATCTCCAAAAACCATTTAGATACTCAAAGTCATATTTTTTGAAGGAATGAATAAGGGAAGATGGCAGCTAAAGAAATCTTGGAGGAATTTAAGGGAAGCCAAAGTCTGTTGGCAAAGTTGGAGAAACCCATGTAGATGGGAAAAAGTGTGATCCAGAAGGATTAACTTTGCAGAGAGGTAACTTTCAAGGTATACTTGAAAATCACTTCTTTCACAAAACTTATTCTGGTCACTCCCACTTAGAAGTGCCCACATTCCAAATCAGAACACCTGTAATGCTGTGGTCCTTTCTTATAGCACTGAACATAAGTGACTTTGTGCTATAGTTCTGTCTACATCTTAAGGCTCTAACTAGATGGTGAACTCTTGCAGCAATGACTGTTCTCTGATTCAGTGTACTTCTCAATAATTAGTTCACTGCCATTTGTGTAATACGACTGTAGAATATGCATTAGACAGATTGTACCCTGTTAATGCCTATTGAGTTAAATTAAGTGTGCATAAGGATAGAGCAGAATTTTCCATGTGAACATACAATAGAATTATACAACTACAAAAGGTGTCTGTGTGTCCATATTGATTCAACTCCTGCCTTCAGTTCTCTGTTCCTAGTCTATCTTCCATTTTGTGTTCTTATTCAGGAACATTAATGACAAATATTTTATAGAGCAAGAAGTGTTCACAAGATTTGGAGCAAATTCTTACTCCTTTCTCTGTTTTGGAAAATTGAGGATAAAAATCCCTGCCCTGGCTATGTCATAGAGCTGTGTGAATCTCAAATCAGGTATTGCTGATTATTATACTTGTAATGTGAGACAGTTTTTAACTGTTTTATGAACTTAATTGTTTGTCACCTGGAGGCAGACTGGCTCTTCCCCTTGGGGGCTAATGCAGCTTCCATTTTCGTGAGGCCGTTCCCCCCACATCAACCAATCTGCTCCTTTGTATCCTGGGAATGAGTAGGCAGTTCAGCTTTTGCCTATAAAATATTCAAATGCTCAAGAAGAGTAATTCACACCATACTCTAGACCAAGCATCCTCTTGTTATTCTGAATTCCATATCAAATTATTCCTATTCACGTCATCTAATACATGGGGACAATAATCCCAAACATCAGAGTAAAGATAGTAAAAAAACGCAATCCTAAAATGTTCCAGATTTGAACAATAAGAACCTCATCCCATTATAAAATTTTCAGGAAGAAACTGAAATCAAAAGATTAACTTCCTTTCCTATGTAAAGTATGTACCAGGAAATAAACCGTTCCCTATTTCATTTTCTCTTTCATCTTAGCCAGAGTCTTACTCAGAGTGGGAGGCTTGGGCAGAGCCTGAGTTCCCTTATCATCCCCAGCCTGAGTGTCTCCATCAGTGGAATAGGGCTGGTTTCTTAAGCTCCTTCCAAATTAAACTGATCCTGTCAAGTGTCTCTCATGTCTCACTAGAGGGTTATTAGATATAGAGGTTATCACAATGCTTGCTCCACATACTTGAAGTATAGAAAACACAAGCAAATTTCCAGGCTCTAGAGCAGCTACCACCAGTCAAAATGATGTTCCCAGAACTCAGGTTCTGGAACACACAAATACTCATAGCTGTTGCCAAGACCCAAGCAGATAACCAGGATATAGGAGAATAGAGAGAGAAAAAAGAACATCTGCATCTTTTAGCCTGCCCAGTCTGGAGTCTACAACTTGTAACCTAAACTCAGTGAGAACAAAATAGCCTATCATTAGATTAATTAAGGCAAGCATATTTACTATAATTGCAGGCGGGGTGAATTCACTTAAGCATACTCTCAACTTCTTTAGAGAGTGAGTCTCTTGCCTTTTCTCAAAGTTTAGAAATTTTCAGTGGTGGCAGCCCCACTCATCAAGTCATGTTGAATTTTTTCCTCCATCCAGCATATTAAAACTTCTAAAAATTTCCAGCTCCCCTTTTAGCCTGTGTTCTTGGTACTTCAAGATGGATAGAGAGCAACACAGCTTCTACACCCTTTTTTAAGAAGTCATTCTTAGTATAGTGGCTACTGCTACTACCTCCAGCAGCTACTAATATTTGGGGGCTTGTTTGTTGCAGCAGTTCATGTTATTTACTCTTACTAACATAAGGAATCCTCCACAATGATATTTATGAAGTCATGAGTTCTGCATCTGCCTACTGCATTTATTTTCAACCAAGTCTTTTCTGACCATGGCACTCAGCATTGAATAGTCACATTTAGAATGTATTGTTTCATCAGATCAATATTTATACCAAGCCTGAGCAACATCCTACTGACTTACCGTATTTACTTTTAGTTTATTTTTGCATTGAGCACAGTTAATGTGCCTCCTTATGCCCCACCTGTCTCCAAGATACTTGGTCGCCTGCCAACTCATTGAGAGCACTGGATGTCACTGCTATCACTAACACCCCTTCATCTGCTAGCATGGCCTCCATTGTTCCCGCTGAGGTTTGAGCCAGAGACACTCCAGCAGCCAGGCCCTAGGACTGGGACCCAACAAACCCACAAGGGGCCAGTTCCTCCCACCACTTCCAGACTTGGATGAAGTGCTATGCCACAGGGCATGGGAACTGGCTTCCCAGGGGCGGCCCCTTTAAAGGGGTGAAAAGATGCAACCTGGAAATATTCCTATAATAGGAAATTTGACTACTGAGTGACATGGAGGGAAGGAGCTGGCAAACAAGATCCTCTCCTCTTCTCCTTCCGTAGATACCAACATAATCGAGAAACCACTTGTGTTTCTTAATCAACATGCCACCAGATCAGTAATGTACCATTTTGCATTTTCTTACCCTCTTTTCCTCTTTACATTAAAAGCATTAAGCTTTTCCTAGGATAGGAGAAACAAGGCTGTTTAAACTAGAGAAAGAAAAATTTTCCTAAGGGAAAGTTTGATATCTTGGAAAACAGACCAACTAATAGGAAACAAAAAATGGATATACCCAAGTCTATCTTCCCTTTTAGAATGATTTTTTAAAATGTTGTTTTAACTATTAGTAGATTAAAAATGTTTTAGTTGTTAGTGTATTACAGTAGGTGACTGGGGCCCAAAGAGATCTAACAGAGGAAGAGAGGGGTGTTGACAAGGGCTACCCCTCTACCGTTCTCTCCTTTGCCCTAAAACTGAATGCTCTTCCAAATGTGATAAAGATAACAGAGTTTAGGCAGGCTGGTCTAATGCTAACTGCTGAAACCTAATACAATTTAGATACCACGGCCCATCCGCCTCAACTTTATGGAATTTAGTTTTAGTTTTAGTTTTAGTTTTGCAGTCCAGGCTTACAATCCTGGCAGAAGATATAGTGCAGGAAGCCACTGAGTCAATCACTAATACTTTAAAGGCTGTATACTGAAGCATGGGACAAATCCATGCCTGCTTGGGTCTAAGGTGGGCTAGTGTCGTCCATATCAGTCAAAATTTAGCCACATGGACAAAACGTAAGATATTGCTTAGTCACCTAGGAAAAATATCCAAGAACGCTTGACTAACTAAACTATCAAAGCCTATACCTATTTGGAAGTTACTTTGGAATGTTCAATCTCTCCTAAATTTCAGCCTCCAAATGTCAGCTCCTGGGATTATTTCTCAAGGTCCCCAGCCCATACATCAGTATGTTGGAGTTTGGGATGGAAGGTGTTAAGTAACACTCCTTTCTTCTTTCCCAAGTTCTTGTCCAATTGAGAAATAACTCAGGAGTCAGCAAAAAACAAAATAGCAGCTTTACACACGGAGAATGCCTTCTTCTTCCTTGTCACTGTCATGCTTCACTCCCTGAATTGAAAGTATCCATCCTGTTATAAGCAGAACTGGATAAATCAACCACAGGCTCTTACCAGGCAGAGAACATGCCTGACTTGGAATCAAGTCTCTCTAAGAGAGGGGGAGATGGAGAAGAAGAAAACAAAGTTATTCTTCCTTTAACTTCTGTAAAAGCATAAATTTCTACTTTGTGTGCAAAAAGAGATCAAGTAGGAGGAGAGAATGATTCTTGTCTCAGTATTCCAGGTTGCTTTGGCAAATACCACACAATGGGTTTGGCTAAAATAATGGGAATTCATTGGCTTAGATTTCAGAGGTTAGGAAGCTTGCTTTCTTCTGGGATCCGTAGAGTCTGGTGCTGGTTTTCCACAATCTTTGGGGTCCCTTGCCTTGTATTCCCCCCTCTCATCACCTGGTGATGTCCTCTCTTTTCTCTTCCAGTACTGTTGAATTTGGTTTTGGGCTCCTCCCTGTGGATTTCCTTTTTTGTGTCTGCATTTCTTCTGCTTATAAAGGCTCTAGTAATCTGGAATAAGGCCTGCCCTCATTCAAGTGGGCCGCACACTAAATAAAATAACATTTTCAAGAGATCCTATTTACAATGGGTTCACGCTCACAGGAACACCGATCAGGACCAAGAATTGTCTAAATTGGGGTATATAATTCAATCCACCACAATTCTCCTCACATTTTCCTTCCGTCACAGCTATGGTTTACAGCAAAGGTCCCATTAAAGTCAAGGTTGTTCAGGAGTCTTGCAGTCCCTCAGGGCTGTAACTGAGGAAACCAGTCAACAATTTATTTGGTTCTTACATACCTCAACCCATCTAGAGCTTCCATCATCCACCTTTCTGGGCCAAGTGCCAAGAATCAAGGCTTAGACAGGCGATAAATAAGATTCCAGGCTCCTTCTCATTGTCAGAGGCCAAGCCTGAGTCTAGAGTTGGTTCCATTTCCTCTTTTCCTGCTGGCTGGGCAAACGTATTTGGAAGGAATCAAGTAAAAATGTCTTACCTCTGTATTACTCATGGAATAAGTTTGATGACCTGAATCCTCCAACCTTTGGCTCTAGTTATTTAAAGAAGATATTTGGAGGTAAAACACATACACTTTACTTTCTGAAACTGTTTTCTCTGCCTCTGGCTTTCAAGAGCTGAATTTGGAACTCAAAAATTAGGGATTGTACTTTTTATTCTCTCTGTACCATCTTTTTCTGTGGGTGTCATCTATGAAACAATATCTCTAGTGCCTGAATGGTTGGGAAAGGTACAGGGAAGTGTAGAGGAAATAAAAAGAGCTACCATTTTAATATCTCCAAATATTATATTTTTGCATGTGGAAATAAGACTAGAATTCTCTAGATGTTTAAATATATGGATTATTTACTTTTTACTTAATTTTTCTGTAACAATCATGCATTAGAACGCTAAAATGTTAAAATAATGTAGTGCTATCAGCTCTCCAAGTTTATATAGGAAGAAAACTACCTAGATTTTATGAGGCACTTGTTTACTCACCTATGAAATTAGGGTAATCCTAGTACTTACCTCGTAGGATTTTTGAAGACTTGAAAGATACACTGAACAGACAGTACCCGGGTTCCTGGCACAAAGTTTGTGTTAAACAAACTGGTTTCTTCCCTCCAAAATCAGCACAGCTTGCCCTGAAGTTGGTGCCATTGGAGCTGCATTCACTAGTTATGCCCCAAACACTCTACAGTAAAATTATCCTCACAGAAGCTTCTTCATATAATAAAATAGTTTTTGGCACTTTAGCTGCCTGCCAGGTAAAGTGAAAATTTTTAACAGACAAATAATTGTCTGGATTTTTTTGGTCATGAAAAATAGTTCTTAAGAAAGAAATATCAATTCTACACAAATTCCTCTAGAACATAAAAGAGGAGGGAACACTTTACAACTAATTTTGTGATGCCGGCCCTACCCTGATACCCAAACAGACAAAAACGTAACAAGAAAAGACATTTACAAAGTACTAGCAAATAGAATCCAGTAACATATAAAAAGAATAATAAATCATGACCAAAGTGGAGTTTAATCCCAAGAATGAAAGGTTGGTTCAATATTCAAATATCAATGTAATTCACCATATCGACAGAATAAAGAAGGCATACCAAATAATCTTCTCAACGCATGCTGAGAAAGCCTTTGACAAAATCCACCTCCCTTCCTGATTTAAAAACAAACAAACAAACAAACAAAAAACTCTCAACAAACTAGGAATAAAAGGGAACTTTCTCATCCAGATAAAGAACATCTACAAAAAATCTACAACTACCATCATACTTAATGGAAAAAGACTGAAAGATTCCCCCCAAGACTAGGAGAAAGACAAGGATGTCTGCTCTCATCACTTCTATTCAACACCTTGAGAGCCCTAGCCAATGCCACAAGGCAAGAAAAAAAGTAATTAAAAGGCACAGTGAATGGAAAGAAAATAAAATAAAAGTCTCTATTCACAGACAACATGATTGTCTAAGGAGAAAATCTCAAAGAATCTTCACAAAAAGCTACTAGCACTAATAAGTGAATATAGCAAAGATGCAGGATACATTATCCACCATATATCTATTTACTATCAATGAACAATGTGTTACTAAATAGCAGCAAAAAGCGTGACATACCTAGGTATAATTTACAAAATATGTGCAAGATCTTTATACTGAAAACTATAAAATACCAATGAAAGAAATCAAATAAGACCTAAATAAATGGAGAGATGTATTATGTTTATGAATCAGATGACTCAACATTGTTAAGATGTCTGTTTTCCCCAAATTGACTTACAGATTCAAAGCAATTCCAGTCAAATTCCTAATAGCCTCTTATTTTTTTTTTTTAGAAATCAACAAGCTGATTCTAAAATTTATGTAGAAAATCAAAGAAACAAGAAAAGTCAAACAATTAAAAGAGAAAAACTAAGTTGGAGGACTTATACTACCTAATTTACAGATTTATTATAAAGCTAAATAGTCAAAACAGTGTGATACTAGAGACAGGTTAGACATAGACATACAGATCAACAGAACACAACAGAGAGTCAGAAACAGCATGAATAGTCAACTGGCTTTTTTTTTTTTTTTTTTTTTTTTTTTTCAATTAGACAACTTTTACTAAATGAGAAAACTACATTTAAAATGTGCTTTAAACAAAATGGAATTAGAAAAAAAGATGTATGCATTTTAAAGAACTTTGCACTGTGCTGAAAATCAAATACCTCTTGCAGTAATACAACGCGCCAATTCATAAAATGTTAACAGAATTCTCAATTTAACATTTTCAAAGACAGTATTAAGGTCAAGAATTTCACATCTATGGTAGTACATATAGAAGGGCATTATAAATCTGATGTCCATCCTTACGAAGCTTACAAATTTGACAATGCTCAATAAAAGCTTTTAGAATCACAACCAATAGTGTCACATCCAAAGAACCACAAGTCTATGTCCTGTAAGTTCCCCTTCTAAAATCTTTATGTTGACTTTTCTATTCCTTGCCATTTGTTAATACTAACCCTTAAAAAAAAGAGAACAGGAAAAGAAAGGCTGGAATCAGCTCTTGATCATGTACAGAAATTATTGCTACTATAGTTCACTACAAAGCATGTCTATACAATATCATGTGAACTTTGATCATGAAAAATCAGAAGAATAAAAATCTTTAGTGACATAAGCCTTACAATCAATTGTATAAAACATCCACATGGCCATATTAGACAGTTTAAGCACCCAATATCCATAGCTGACAAAATGCCCCACTGACCAGCATTCATTTAAATACATCCTTATAGAGGGGGACAAAAAGAGATAGTGTTAGCTTTCCAAGGCTGGTCAAAAAAGGATTCTCATGTTCTGTTGATCTAAAAACAAACAATAACAACAACAAAGAAAAAAACCTCAAAAAACAAAACCAATGTAGGTGAGGGTGTTACCAGACAGTTAAGCATGCCGAAAGATGTTTCGTGCGAATTAAAACCTAAAGCCAAGGTACCACATAATCACATTACCAACTAGTTGGGTAATACTATATGAGCCTTATCTGAAAGTTAAATGAAATGCTACTGCACAATAGAGCATCAATAAGTTAAAAACTATAGTGCACAAATCTAAATCAATGGCAATTTCTGTATAAAGCAAAATATTCACTATCAAAGTGTAAAGTTTTGGGGACAGTTTGCAAATTTTTTTAAACTGTCAATCTCTAGAATTCATTTTTAACGTAATGAGGTGTAAATTTTATTACTGAGAGCAAATAGGAACATAAGTAGATAAGGAAGGGAAAAAAAGAGTCAGTGAATGTCTGTAAAGCCCTGCCCACATTTCACTTTAAAAAATGTTTAGGGAAAAAAACCTAAAAAAGTATTTGCCATTATTCTAGCAAAAAACAAAACAAGCCCCAAATAAACAACCAAGCAACACTAAAACCACATTACACAGATGGATCATCATGCTTTCATCTGGTTTAACTATCACATCTAGTTTAACTGGGATGCTTTTCAATTTTAAAAACTGTGATACGTGAAGACGCAACTTTAATGGATAATTTTGAATTTGGATTTAACTTTGTTGAATATTATAACAGAGTATACTTATTACAATACAGTGTAGCACATCTTTCTATTAGAAAAAAATTTAAGATCCTTTACCCGTCTCCTTAAGTTACAGGTGTGACATCATAAAGGGTGTCAAATGGCTGGATGGTTTTACAGTGCACACTTATATATTATGAAGTATGTCCTTAACAAATCTGATGGTTTCTTTACAGAGTTCCTTTCTTCACCTTTTCTTCGGTGGATTAGCTGTCCGAGGTGGAGTAACAGGACGCCCAGAATTCAGTCCACCATACTGGTACTTAGCTTTCTTTTCAGATGGCTTCAATATCTGAAATGAGCACATCAAAGTTTCATCCACACTCATCATTCCACCAGCATTATCAAATTCACCACAGTAATTTGGGGCTGAAAATAGGGTTACCAATTGTCGCTTAGCAAAAAATTCATACCCATCTTCAACTACCTGATGAGCACGACAAATCAAGTCCAAATCGTGACGATTCAAAAATTTACTGACAACATCAGCTCCAAAAGTGAAGGAAACACCACGATCATTTTCTCCCCAGCCTTGCACATCTTTATCTGGGTCAGACCATAGCAAATCACAGAGCAAACCTGTATCAGGGACATCAGTGGGTCTCATAATTCTCCGAATCTGCTCCATTGATAGCAGGTCTGGTGAAAGTCCTCCATGACAGCAGAAGATCTTCTCATCCACAATGGCAGCTATAGGCAGACAGTTAAAACAATCAGTGAAAGTCTTCCACAATTTAATATTAAACCTTCGTTTGCATTCATCATAGAATCCATAAATGCGATTGATGCTAGCACACTCATGGTTTCCTCTTAAGAGAAAGAAGTTCTCTGGATATTTGATTTTATAAGCCAATAGCAAACAAATGGTTTCCAAAGATTGCTTTCCTCTGTCCACATAATCTCCTAAGAAAAGATAGTTCGCTTCTGGTGGGAAACCTCCATACTCAAATAATCGCAGTAAATCTGTATACTGTCCATGAATATCTCCACAAATTTTCAATGGTGCTTCCAATTCCAAAAGAATAGGCTGGCTGAGAAAGATCTCCCGGGACTTGATACATAAGCCCCGAACTTCTGCTTCAGTCATCTGCACAATCTTTCCTGGACGACATCCTCGTACCTCCAGCAATCGGGTGATGAGACTGTCCACGTTCAGCTCCCCGTCCGCCATTTTGTCGGCACCAGGCTCTCCCTCCCGGCAGCGGGAACAAGGGCTTCTCGGCGGCGGAGGCTGCGGCGACGGCTCGGCCTTCTCTCACCGGGCCGTGTCAGCCCCCGGCCTCCTCCCGTCGGCACCGCCCAACGCCGCAGAGCTCACCAGCGCCACCGACCGCCCCGCCCGCAGCCTCAACTGGCTTTTAATAAATGTACAAAGAGAATGCAATAGAGAATGGATATTCTTTTCAACAAATGAAGCAATTTCATATCCATATGAAAAAAATGAACTTTATTTTTTTATTAGAATTTACAGAAAAATCATGCATCAAATACAGAGTTCTCATATACCACCTTGCATTAACACCTTGCATTAGTGTAGTACATTTGTTACAATTCATGAAAGAACATTTTTATAATTGTACTATTAATTATAGACTATCATTTGCAATATGGTTCACTGTTTGTGTTGTATAGTCCTGTTTTTTAAATTTTTCTGCTGAGAATTTTAATCTAATGTTTTCCCCCTTCTAACATTTGCATATATAATTCAGTGCTGTTAATTACGTTCACAATGTTATGCTACCATCAACACCATTCACTACCAAAATTTTACAATTAACCCAAATAGAAGCTCTGTATAATTTAAGCATTAACTCCTCATTCCCTACCCCACCCCATCTCCTAGTAATCTATATTCTAGATTCTGACTACATGCATTCATTTATTCTAACTATTTCATATCAGTAACATCATACAATATTTGTCCTTTTGTGTCTGGCTTATTTCACTCAACATGATGGCTTCCTGTTTTATCCATGTTGTCTCAGAACTTCATTCCTTTTTTACAGCTGAACAACATCCCATCATATGTATATACCACATTTGATTTATCCATTCACCTGTTAGTGGACACTTTGGTTGCTTTCCACATTTGGTAATTGTGAATAATGCCACAAGTGTTGGGGAAGATGAGGAGAAATAAGAACACTCATTTATTATTAGTGGAAATATAAAATGGAGCAGCCACTTCTGGAAGACAGTTCAGCAGTTCCTCAGAAATTTAAGTACAGAATTACCACATGACCTGGCAATCCCGCTTCAAACTTAAACACTTAAAAGATTGGAAAGCAGTATCTCAAACAGATATTTGCATACCAATGTTCATAGCAAAAAAAAAGAAAAAAAATTAAAATTTTTGTAGATTAAAAAATTAAAATTTTCTACAAAAATTAACTCAAACTGTAAAATCTGTAAAACTTTTAGAAGAAATCAGGAAAAAAATCCTTTGTGACTTTGGAATAGGAAAAGAGTTACCAAAAGCACAACTCTTAAAAGAAAATTTGATAAGTTGAACTTTACCAAATGTAAGAACTTTTGCTCTTTGAAAGACACCAGTAGGAGGATGACAAGTCACAGACTAGGAGAAAGTATTTACAAATGATATATCTGATTGTGGACATGTAGCCATAATATGTAAAGAACTCTCAAAACTCAATAATTAAAAAAATTAAAAGCAGGTGAAACATTTGAACAGATAAATTACCAAAAATATATAAAAGGCAAAGAAGCACATGAAGAGATGGCCAATTTCCCTAGTCATTAAATACAAATTAAAGCCTCAAAGAGCTACTCCCTCACACTTAATAGAATAACAGACAAACAAAAAACCTGACAATGTTAAGTGATAGCAAGGATGTGCAACAACTGGAACTCCTATGTTGCCACTTTGGGAATCAGTTTGGCAGTGTCATAAAATTAAACATATACCACACAATATAGCAATCCCATTTGAAGCATTTATCCAACTGAAATAAAAATCTATGTTCACACAAAAACCTAGGGGCAAATATGTGTAATGGCTTTACTAATAATCACCCAAAACTGGAAACAACTGAGGCACAGCCATATAATGAAATACAGCCCAGTAATAAAAAGGAACTACCGATACATGTAATGACTTGGATGAATCTCAAATGCATTTTTCTGTGTGAAAGAAGGTAGACTCAAAGTTTTACCATGTATGTTCCCATTAATATGGCATTCTTACAAAGGCAAAACTTTGGGGACAAATACACATCAATGATTACCAGGGGCTGGGAGTGGGGAGAGGTGTTGACTACAAAGCAGCAGTGGGGAATTTTGAAGAGGGAGGGAACCATTCTATATCTTGATTGTGGTGGTGGTTACAAGACAAAATGTCTGTCAAAGGTTACAGAATTGTGTACTAAAAAGTGTGAATTTTACTCTATTTAACTTTTACCTTAATTTTTTTAAATGAGGGGAAAAAAGAAAAGCAGTTCTTGATTATACAGCAACTATGCCTCTTAGTTCACACTCACAGGTGTGCTATAAACATTCATTTTCTCTAACTCAATGTAATCTTTTATAATGACTTCCTGTTCTGCTGGAGTGGTGGACAAATTTATTTTCAATTCTTTCTGAGAATTATCTCTCTTATCCTTGCTTCTCCCAACTTACACCATAGTTAAGATTCCGTATGTGGTAGCTGGGTGGAAACTTGCAGATTGCGATCTGATCCACTCTCCCAGGCTCCATAACCCATTATATCTGGCAACTCCCAGTCGTTTCCACTCTCAGGGAAGGGGAATTTTTCTTACAAGGCTGCTGCATATCGATTTCCCTATTGTATTTCCATTTCCTCTTTAGAAACTTGCTACTGTTCCATCAGCACTACAAGGAAGCAGAGAGCAGAATTCCTCTACTCTCTGGATCACAAACCTCTCTGAGCCATCCCTACTACACACACACACAGACACACGCAAACAGCCCAGAGGCATGCTCTGCTCTCTCCTTTACTTGCTTCTGGCCAAAATATTTTGCCTGATACCCTTGAAATACCACCCTTTTACTTTCTCCACAAAACTCTCTAAGTGTCCCTAAGGGCTTAGACTTTTCAATGACAAATGTCAGAAAGACAAGCAGGCTATTTCTGAGTTCAGCCCTTTGACTGCCTCCCCTAAGGCAATCAATCTGAGTTAGATACATGGGTATAGGAAGAAGCAGAAGAGAGAAAAAAAACAGATTGATATATTAAAATACTACTCCAATTTACTTGGATAAAAGAAAAAATCTCTAATGATGCTATATTTATTGAAGTTTCCTTTAGAAGAAAGGTGGAAATACCTGTGCAAACTACACCATTTTACAAGTACCATTCATGTTGGTTTTTTTTTTTAATTATTCATTTTATTGAGATATATTCACATACCACGCAGTCATACAAAACAAATTGTACATTTGATTGTTCACAGTACCATTACATAGTTGTACATTCATTACCAAAATCAATCCCCGACACCCTCATTACCACACACACAAAAATAACAAGAATAATAATTAAAGTGAAAAGGAGCAAGTAAAGTAAAAAAGAACACTGGGCGCCCTTGTCTGTTTGTTTGTTTGTTTGTTTCCTTCCCCCACCTTTCCACTCATCCATCCACAAACTAGACAAACGGGAGTGTGATCCCTATGGCCCCCCCAATCCCACTGTCCCCCCTCATAAGCCACATTTTTATACAATTGTCTTCAAGATTCATGGGTTCTGGGTTGTATTTTGATAGTTTCAGGTATCCACCACCAGCTACCCCAATTCATTAGAAACTAAAAAGGGTTGTCTATATTGTGTGTAAGAGTGCCCACCAGAGTGACCTCTCAGCTCCTTTTGGAATCTCTCTGCCACTGAAGCTTATTTCATTTCCTTTCACATCCCCCTTTTGGTCAAGAAGATGTTCTCCATCCCACGATGCCGGGTCTACATTCCTCCCCGGGGGTCATATTCCACGTTGCCAGGGAGATTCACTCCCCTGGGTGTCTGATCCCACATAGTGGGGAGGGCAGTGATTTCACCTTTCAAGTTGGCTTAGCTAGAGAGAGAGGGCCACCTCTGAGCAACAAAGAGGCATTCGGGAGGAGGCTCTTAGGCACAATTATAGGGAGGCCTAGCCTCTCCTTTGCAGCAACAGTCTTCCCAAGGGCAAATTCCGTGGTAGAGGGCTCAGCCCATCAAACCACCAATCTCCTATGTCTGTGGTCATGTTAGCAACCATCGAGGTGGGGCAGGCCAATACCCCTGCATTCTCCACCAGCTCCTCAAGGGGGCTCTGCATATTTTTTTCCTTGTTTTTTTTTTTTTTTTTAACTTTTTTTTTCTAAATCAACTGTATGAAAAATAAAAAAAATAAAAATAAATAAATAAATAAATACAATAAAAGAACATTTCAAAGAGACCATAACAAGGGAGTAAGAAAAAGACAACTAACCTAAGATAACTACTTTATTTCCAACATTTTCTTACTCTATCCCAAGAAAGTAACCTAATATAGCAACATTTCTGTGACCTTGTTCCTACCATACCCATCAGAAATTAACAGACCATAGTCATTCCTGGGCATTCCCGGAACATTAAATTTACCCATGATAGCTTATCTGTTCTTCTTGGATTATTGTTCCCCCTTCCTTAATTGCTCTCTATCTCTAGTTCCCCTACATTCTACATTATAAACCATTCGTTTTACATTTTTCAAAGTTTACATTAGTGGTAACATATAATATTTCTCTTTTTGTGCCTGGCTTATTTCGCTCAGCATTATGTCTTCAAGGTTCATCCATGTTGTCATATGTTTCACAACATCGTTCCTTCTTACTGCTGTGTAGTATTCCATCGTGTGTATATTCCACATTTTATTTATCCACTCATCTGTTGAAGGACATTTGGGTTGTTTCCATCTCTTGGCAATTGTGAATAATGCTGCTATGAACATTGGCGTGCAGATATCTGTTCGTGTCACTGCTCTCCGATCTTCCGGGTATATACTGAGAAGTGCAATCGCTGGATCGAAGGGTATCTCTATATCTAGTTTTCTAAGGAACTGCCAGACTGACTTCCAGAGTGGCTGAACCATTATACAGTCCCACCATCATGTTGGTTTTTGATTTGACATTGTGAAATTACATTATTATGTTATGAAATTATGTTATCTTCTGGAATGCAGAAACAGAAATAATTTTTAATGTGATGAATAATGTGAACCAGCAATTGAAAAAGAATGTGCTTAAAACTGTACTAAGAAAAGTTGTGGGTCTATCAGCATTCTGTACAGTTGTTCTGAAGCAGAAAAAGAAAAACAGATTCTAAAAATTAAATTTATGAGAATTATGCTGCCAAATAAGTAAAAAAAAAATCAGTGCAAAAGAGTAATTAATTCACATATTACATATTCTCTTTTTTTTAATCCTCCCTAATGGAAATCATGTACTTTTGAGGGGGACAGCTGGAAACTTAACCTCACTTACAGCATTCTCTTTCTAGCAAGCAGCTAGCCAGGAATCTCCTTGTTCTGCAAGCTTCTGTCAGCTTGCCCCTGCATCCAGCCCCAAATGAAGTCAGCCTGCCTTGCTACCAGACAGTCTAAACAATCACAGATTGTCTACAACTGCCGAGCACACTCTCCAGATGCCCAGGATTCAGGGAAGTCTAGGCATAATGCTTAGGCAGAGATGAAGCCCCGTATTTCACATTGCAGCAAACTGTTTGTGGATTGGAGGGGCCATACTTACTCAAGTAGGCAACCAACCTGGTTTAGCCCTGGTGTATATACTGTAAGTGAGATGGTAACTTCCCCATTACATGAACTATTCAAGGGAATAGGTGACTTTTAGGATATGTTGCAGAGGGGATTCAAAGGTAGTTGGTCTAAATGGCCTTTAAAATCTCCTGCCATCATGAGAACTTCTTCTATGAGATTTCCTTTCTTCAAGGATGTGAGAAAAGAATGCTATATTGTGAGAAATCTCTCTTCCATAATGAATTAAAGTCTGGCCAATCCCACAAAGAAATGAAAGTGACTGATGCCATATTCAGGAATTGTATTTTCTGAGAGATAAATGAGAGATATGTTATAAATTAGGGACTATTTTAAAAATTATAATTTAAGCAGTAAGTGAGATATACAACTTTTCATTTAAAACAAGCATGTTCTGTATGACTATACTGGTATTCTAGGGTTTCATGAATGCAGAAGAGTGAACAACAAACTTTACCAACTTAAAATAATGAAAAAAAATCAACATGATTCAATGAGAAAAAAAAGACTAAAATGGAATTTATATAAAGGAATGGTAATGCTTTGCTTTCAAGTTTACATCTTCTTGTAAAGGTGGTATCTAATAAAGTCAGGTAAATCAACAGAAAAAATGCATACTTTGTAATAGACATATTATAGGGCAAAAAGTATGTATGAGAGAATTCTTAGTTTTTGAAGCCATTGGTTTGAAAAAAAAACAGTATTTTCTTTTTGGTCAAATTTCTCTCATAAGAAAATATGTTGAATGTGATCAACTGGAGAAATGGTTTCCTGCCTTTAATCAGTATATGTTACATCCAGCCTGTCTGAAATCCTGTGGATCCTAAGGAAATGGGGTTAAATTAGTGAGTTCTTCCCTTCATAATGCCCTTCCCACTAGGTCACATGAAGAAATCAAGACATAAATGTCAGAAATTGCATTACCTCTGCATCTTTCTGGGAAACAGATACTATTTTCCCAAGATTATATATATATAGCATTATGTGCACTTAAATTGTTTCTAGAAGAGACTCTTGACTCTATTTTTAAGAATTACTAATGGAAAGTACACTAGACTAGGTACGCTCAACTATATTGAGTAGAGTCTACTAATTTGTAGTCTCAGCTCTAGTAACAGCTCCACACATCACCAGCTATGTGAGTTTGCACTACTCTCTTACTTTCTCTGGGCCTCTGTTTCATCAGATGGAATCTTGGGATAATAATAATTTCCCTCCCCTACTTAACAGGATAGGGACATGAAAACCCTTTGAAAACAATAAGGTTATATAAGAATAGAAGAATAGCAGAAAGAAAACAGTATGCTGGAATATTCATTCATTTAGAATGAATTTTAATACAGAAAATATTATGTGAACACCCAATACAAGCCCAGCACTCTGCCAAGCACCTGGGATTCTATGGTAAACAAAACAGACAAAATTGCAATCTGTCCAGTGTTTACAGTGTAGTAGAAAAGATAAGCACTAAATAATGATACAAAAAATATATATATCATTAAAAATTGTGATGTTTGTCATGAGGAAAAATTAAAGATAGATTGAAAAATTATGATAGGTGACTTGATTTAGATTTGGACTGGGATGGAGGTGAGCAATTGAGGAAAGTTATCACAGAGATTTGAAGATGAGAAGAAGGCCACAAAAGTGTGAGAGAGAGGGGTTTCTGAGAGTATCCCAGGTAAAGGAAAAACATGTGCAAAAGCCTTGAGTTGAAAAAAGATTGACGTTTTCAAGACCCTAAAAGAAGGCCAGGGTGGCTCTTGGTTTTTGTTTATGCTACTCTCATGATGATCTCATACTCCTTTTGAGAATAACCTTGATAATTATGAATATTGGCCCATGAATTTTTACTTAGGCTAAATTTTCTAATCTCAACAAATGTTTCTAAGTAAGAAAGTCTCCATGTAAAGCAAATTCTTCATCCCAATATACTAAATAATTAATAGTTCTGACAGACATTTTTAGATACCCTCTATTCTGTAGGCTTCAAAGAAAAAGTCAGCTTGTTAAAATTAGAAATTTAAAAATGACACTGGCAAACCAGACTGTATCCTGAGAAAGGCTAAGGAGACTCAAAACCGTAAGATATGAGCAACAATTGAAGGTCCTGAAGCTGTTGGGATTGTTAAAGAAGAAACAAAGACGACATATTCTTGACCCCACACACCTACTCAAGCTGTCATATGGAGAGTAGAAAACTTAACACTCTCTAATGGATCCCAGAGGCCTCATGATTAAAGTTCACAGGAGGGACAAATGTACCCCTTTCCTTTACTACACTTCCTCTGCAACACCTTGATCCACTCCCTCCCTCAGGGCATGAGCATCTCTGACTAAGAATCCGGTATAGTGATCCGCAGTAACTGATATGAGTGTGTCCTATTCTCTACATCAGGGTCTGGAAAGTTTTTCTGAAAAGGGCCAGATAGTAAATATTTTGGCTTTGTGGGCCCTCCAGACTCTGACACAACTACTTAACTCTGCTCATGCAAAAGCAGCCACAGACAATACGTAAACGAATGGGCATGCCTGTGTTCCAATAAAATATTATTTACAAAAACATGTGGCAAGCCAAATTTGACCTGCAAGCTGTAATTTGCCAAGCCTGGTGTTTAGGGAGCAAAGTAAGGTTACGAACCATGATGTGGAGTGTTAAGCGATTGATAGAATTATGCACCGAGTGCTGTGGAAACTCAGCATGGACACCGAACTACATCGAGGGGACCAGTAAGGAATAGTACTGCAAGAGATAGTTTCTGATTTGTCTTTAAAACAAGGGAGAGTTAGCCAGAGAAAGAAGAAGATGGGGTTGAAAAGCAGCATCTACAAATGCAAAGAGCTTTGAGAGACCCTGGCATTTGAGGGACTAGCAATAGTTCCCCATTACTGGGGCCACAAGTAAAAAGTTAGGAAAGTGGCAAGAAATACGACTAAGCAGAGAAGCAAAGAGAGATAGATAGATTAGAGATAGAGATAGAGACAGAGACAGAGAGAGAGAGATAAAAGACTTCATATGATAAGAAATTTAAACTTTATCTTGAAACTTTGGGGAACCATGGAAGGATTCTAAGTAAAGAAGGATAGATATTGTCCAATTCTTTTCTTTCTTTGCCTTCTCCTTCTTCTTTTTTAAAATTTTCTGTCAGGGCTATAAAAAGTAAGGGCAGAGATTCCAGGTAGTAAAACACTGCAATTATTAAGATGTGAAAGATAAGGGCCTGAATTTAGGTAGTGGAGTCAATTTAGGCACTAGAATCAATAGGATCCAACATGGAGACAGATTGTATGTTAAGATCAAAAGAGAAAGAAAAATATTAAAGATTGCGTCTAAGTCAAATGGGGGACTGAAAGGAGGAAGTGGCCAATATTGGGAAGTTTGGGGCATGATGAGTTCAGTTTGGTGCATGTTGAGTGTGTGATATCTGTGGGATATTCAACTGGGGATGTAGAGAGTAAGTAGATGGCTATGACATAGATTGGCTATTTTGTACATCTTCTTACTACATACAACCCTAAGTGAGGAGGTGCTATTATTATTCTCACTCCACAGTTGAAAAAACTGAGGTAAAGGAGGGGCTAGAGAAAATGTTTTTTTACAATAACTCTAGTTGGATTTCTCATCTCTTAGCCTGAATAACAGAATTGGGAGTCAACTGAATATAGGTGGAATGGACAAGTTCCTTTGGAAAGAACATGTAAGATGAGAAGACTGGAAGACTGAGGCCAGAAACAAAACATGTCAAAGATGGAGAGAGTAGAGGCATGTGGGTAGATTCCAGCCTTAGAGCCAGAATGTCTGTGTTCAAATCACGGTTCATTTGCTTATTAGCAGCTGTGTTATTTGAATAAGTCTTTTCAACCCCTCTATGCTTCAGTTTCCTAATACACAAAGTGAGAATAATAATAGAATACATAAAAATTTGATCATACAGCATGGCAACTAGTTATAATTTAATGTAAATGTAATAATAATACTATTATTGTCTTGAAAAGGGCAGAAAAAATGAATGGCAAAAAAGGAAAATGGGAAAATATATTGCTCTAGACAGAACATGGTCACATGAAAAATGAACCTCAAATAGACCTATTTGGCCTCTTCTAGGCCATGTGTGGCCAGACTGGCTAGTTGAAGAGTGAAGATGTAGAATCAATGAAAGCAGAGTATACTCTCAAATGGTTTGTGTATGAAGGAAGCAGATAGTGTTGCTAAAAGAGATGTCAGTGGGAGGTGGTTATTGATAAGCGAGGATTGCTTAGGAGGCGAAATGGGTAAATATGTGTGCTGAAGGAGAAAATTAAGTACAGAAGTAGAGGTTGAAGAAACAAGTAAAAGGAGAGAACTGCCGGAGTAGAGTTCTTAAGGAGGAAGAGGTGATGGGATCCAGAGTTTAGGAAGAAATTGGCCTGGAAAGAGAAGATGTACCTCTACCACAGAGTCATGTGAGGAGAAGATAAGGAATGGTCAGACCAATAATTCTTACCTGGTAAAATAATCATCACTGTGAAGTAGCAGACCTCGTCCACTGCTGAGAACAATAGGAGCCAATTGATAGAGAATTTGAACCTCTAACCTCTAATTTTAGAAAACTCTAAAGTGTCTGTTGTAGGTGAAAGGAGAAAGACTAATCATGGTTGCATAAAAGAATTCACAGTTGTCACTGAGGGCCAAGCTGGGGTTGAAACCAAGGATGTGTAGTGGTTCCATACACCTGGTGGCATAATTTTCCCCAGCTGGCTGGGTGGTCCAAGTGCAAGAGAAGAAACAGACAATGGAATTGATTCAAATAGACAATGTCCAATATGAGGAACAAACAAGAGAATGACCACCTAGGCTGGACAGAGATGAACAGGAAAACAGAGGACTATTAGATGCGGGAAGGTGGGTATGGACAGCTCAAGGAATCTCAAAGACATTAGAGAAACATGAAAGAGTGCGAGCAGAATGACAGAAGATTGTGGTCAAAGAACTACATCTTATAATTTAATATCTCACTGACGTCTGTGAAAGTCAAGGAATTAGATTGCCTTGTGGATACTGGTCACCCAGAACAATGGTAGGATTTAGGGAAGGAGGGAGAAATGGCAGTTTTTGCCTAAATCTTCAGTAAATACAGAGAGAAGTTGAGATGTCCATGGTTAACAGTTGGGTGTGGTGGAATGTGGAGGATTTGGGTACAGCCATGTACCATGTTTCTTTTAGAGAAATGGAGAATTGGAGGAGGAGTTAATGATTTGGAAGCAGCAACATGGGACATAGAAAATGGTCACACTGCTCCAACTTTAGGGTAAGATTTGAGAAAAATCTGTTAGAAGTCCTTGTATGAAGACTTCCAGGTCAATGGTGCCCCCTGGAGAGAACCAGGTTTCTGTTAAAGTGAAGATAGGGAAAGAAATCCATCAAGTGACAAAGGATCAGAAGGATAGGATGATAAAGGGAAAGGGAGAGGAATCAAAGCAGAAGAGGGATGCAGGGATGCACCTAGAGGAGCAGAAATGACCGAAGGAATGCCAAGGAGAGCTGGGATGTAAAGCCTAGCAGCATTCACTGCCTTCAAATTAAAAAAAAAAAAAAAAAAAATGGAAAAAGTTGTTTTGATGCTTCAAAACCAAGGCATTTACTCAGGGTTCCAAATAGCATGTTGGTAAAAATATGATGCCTCCAATATAATCCTTTTCTGGGTGGGTAGGACAGGATTTTCTTTTCCCAAAATTCAGCTTGCGGTGGAAGCCATGTGGTCCCACTGATGAGAGGGCACAGACCTCTCTTGGTGCCTGAATGGGTCAAGCAGGATGTCCCAGCTCACAGTGCCAGCCAGTGACAGAGCTCGAATTCCAGTCCTAACCTGATGGAGCCATTATCTGGGCCTTTTGTCCCATCCTGCCTCTATATAAAGCAGACCATCAATAACTATTCTAGCTACTTTTCAGGGTTATTACGGACAGCCAGTGGATTAATATTTGTAAATGCAACCAACTTTATAAACTGAGACATGCTACACAAATATTAGTCACTAACATTACCAAAAAATTTATGAGGTGACAGTTTGAGGTACATAATAGAAATGAAACATGATGTGCTATGGAGTAGGGTAGTAAAAGAGAACCAAGACCCACGGTAAGTGATTAGCAAAGGTTCATGGAGGAGGGGAGATTCGAGCAACCCTCCAATCAAGTGTTTCATTTTCCCCAAAGATACCTCTCATCCAGATTCTCTGAAACACCCTTCCTATCTCCATTTCAACTAAACTGAGGTTATTCTGCCTTCAGTAGAGAAGGGAGGAAAAATCATAATGGGCTGACTATGCTAGCTGAAATGGGTGTGGGATGGCAGACTAGAGTCCACCCACCTCTCAGGCAATCAATTACCCTTGGCAAAAACACTCCTTGCTGCTACAGCCCAGCTCCTGGGGCCTGACCTCTTTTTCAAGCCTGTGGTCAGTCTGCTTATCGAGCCTGACCTCTCCCAGCTGGATCATCTTTTGTATTTGGCTCCTTTCTTCTCAGCTGCTTCCACTTCAGACCTCTGTTCCTGATTCTTGAAAGTGAAGGGAGCCAAGCCCCTTCCCTCAGTCCAGGCCAAGACAAAGAATTTGTATGCAGGCACCACAGACCTAGTGGGGAGGGGGCAAAAGATAGACGTCCATCACTGGCCTTCTGGTGGAGGCCTCGTTTGGGTACAGCTGAGCCTCCTGCAGGAATTTGGGACCTGGAAGAACAGGACTAGATAATCCAAGACGTAGGAACAAGGTAAAGAGAGATTTCAGCAGAGCCCTGTTTTCTCACATAGCATCGAAGAACCTTCCAACCCTGATGACAGCTGCCCTCTCCCTGAGCATCCATTGTCAACTTTCTTTCCACGGTGATGGATTGAGCTACTGAGGGCTCTAATTCAAGGCCCATTTTTAACACAGCTTTTATCCAAATATGAGGCCCAGCATGTAGAGACCTAGAAACCCACTATTACTGCCACATAAACAACAAAAGCGCACAGAAACTTTTCCCCAGACTTCTGTGCCACACTCCCAAGATCTGTGTCTAAGGGTGGGGTGGGTGGTGCCTCCATGTCAGGAGCAAGGGGCTTTCTGGAAGGTTAAAGGGGATGAAAAAAGCAAGACTGATTCTCCCTATTGTCCATTCTTGCACCACAACTCCCCCCTTTCCACCCACAGCCCCTCCTACTCCCCAAGGGGTGAGATTTTGAAGCCAAAATCCACTCTGTTGGCGCGAGAGCAGCCCTGCCTTTTCTTGTTCCACACACCATGTGACCCTGGAGAACCTCCAGGGCATATTTCATCTGGCATCAACAACTAGAGGTCACCGTGACCCAAAGCTTCCTGCATTCTCAGACCTGGCAGCGCCTGCCAAAGCCAGCGATGGTGGGGGATGGAGTGCGCCGCTTTGGGGGATCTGACCAAATGCGGTGTCGGTCGCCCTGCCTGCCAGCAGACAGCAGCACTGGTTTTCCACTGCCGGCCATTCATTGGACTTGGCCAGCTTTGTTCCTTCCCTGGGACCAAGTCAACAAGCTGAGACCAAGGGAGCTGTGGCTCTGACATGCAGGATGAAGCCATTTCTGTTTGCCTGCCCGCGATGGGAAGCAGCTGTGCTTGATGGCCACGAGGTTCTGCTCACCCACCTGTCCTACCTGCCAAACACTACAATACGACAAGGGCTTAGGACCCCTAGGGATTTCTGCTCCTCTTTTTTCTTATGAAAGGAGAAAAAATTCTTATAGAGGCCAGTGACTTCATGTTGAATTTTGCTCATGATCAAAGACAATAAAGGTGAAAATCTAAGGCTGGAAAACTATTTTAGTATCTGTTTACAGGGTCTCCTTACAGGGAAGAATCATAAAGTTTTAGGACTGGAAAAGTTCATAAACCATCCGGGCCAGTGGTTCTTCTCTGAGTTTGGTAAAGAGATCTTTGATTAACTGATGAAAACAACCCACTCCCTGCCCTAGGGAAAACCTATCACAAGCAAGATTTTGTTCACAATTTCAGGGAGTGAGGAACTGCTGAACTCTGTACGTGAACCATCTCTTCTGCCTCTAGTGTTCTCCCTTCCACCCCTCAGCCTATCATTTTTACCAAAAAGGAACAGTAAGAGCCAGAGTGGATGTTGACTCTTTCAAGGATCAGCATTGGGTTTGGTCCTGCTGAGTCCAGATCTCCTGGTTCACAGGCTTCTAAAGATAACTCGTGCCCACCTGCCCCATGAGCTCCTCTTCTGATTTTCTTTACTCTTATCGTCTCTGTTCTTCTTCATTTTCCCTCCCTTCCAGCTTTCTCCTCCTTATTTCCTCCCTCTTCCATTCTCCTATTCTTTCACTTCAAACCTTGTTTCTCCTCGTATTTTTCCTCAGCCCACTCTCTTTTGTTCTTTCTTTCTGCCCTGAGCCTCCGGCATCCAATCAATTGATCAGCCTTAGCTCTGTGATCCTCAGAGGAGCTGATTGGCCCTTGTTGAATCAGAGAGTATGATATGCAAACAGAACAGAATGAGATTGCAGAAAGAAGTGAAATCAAGGAGAAGATCTTGTCTCTTTCCCCAAATCATCAATAAACTCGAGCAAATGGGTCTTTTCACCCTTAATAAAGAAAAGACAAACGCACAAAGGGAGAGAAACACCAATCCTGTAGACCAGTGTTTCTAACAATAGGGTCCAAGACCCCCTGGTTCCTGAGCCTCTTTCAGGAGTTCACAAGGCTCATAATAGTGCTAAGAAATTTTTTGCCCTTTACATTGTGTTGACATTTGCCCTGATGGTGCAAAAATAATGATGGACTAAATCTCTGGGGCCTTACCAGGAATCAAGGCGATGAAACCAAATTAGATTCATAGTCATTGTATTCTTCCTGGCCATGAACTCACAGTAAAAAATAATTAGCCGGTTTCACTGAAGAGTGCCCTTCATGAAGCATCTAAGATTACCTAATTTTATTAAATGTGTAACCTTGAATGCATATCTTTTTAATAGTCTATGACAAAATGGAGACTATCCATAAAGTACTTCTGCTGCATGGTGAAGTAAGATAGTTTTCTCAAGGAAAAGCAATTATGCAATTTAGATGCAAACTAAACCAGTCCCTTTTTCCATGGAAGACCATTTTCATTTGAAAAAGCAACTGACAAACTATGATTATTTAAACCTGGACATTTGCTAGACATTTTCTCAGTAATGAACTAAGCAAGACTGTCACATCAAGAGCAAAACTGACAATATCTTTTGCCAATCATAAAATTTAAGCTTTCAATCAAAAATTAGAATTTTGGAAAATGTGTATTCACCACCATGAATTTAACAGCTTCCCAGTACTTAAGACTTTTCTGATGAGAGCTCTGGCGATATTAATGAAAGTGATTTGAATTTTGGAATGAAATGTGCCAACATGTGAAAGATTGGCATAATTCAGTGAATCAGTATTTTCCAAATGAAGAATGCATGGTGTTACAAAACCATGCATGGATAAAGATTCATTTAAAATGCAAAATAGACTAGGGGTTTTTAACATAACTTAGTATAATATGTTCATTAATACAATTTCCATTTTCACAATGCAACTAACATTCATGAAACTACCACTTGTCGAATTTTGGTGTAATAGAAAAGAAAAAAATATTTACAACTATCTGAAAACACTATTAAAACATTCCACCCTTTTCCAACTATATATCTGTGTGAGGTTGAATTGTCTTCATCTATTTTAACCAAAACAACAAATTGTTGCAGATTGAATACAGAAGTATGTAAAAAAAAAAAAAAAAAATACCTGTTTTCAATTAAGCTAGACTTTAAAGAGATTTGCAAAAATGTAAAATACAACCATCCTTTCTTTTGGAAAATATATGAATTAATGAATTTTTTAATTTCTTAGTTTCAATTTCTAGTACAGTAAATATTGATAGATATAAACCACATAAGCAAAAGTTCTTGGGAATCCTCAATAATTTTAAAGAACAAAAAGGAATTCTGAGACCAATATGTTTAAGCACCCCTGCCATAGACTGTTCTAGGAGGAAGCAGAGATAAATCAATGAAATACTCACTAAGTGTGTAGTAAGGGTAAGGCTCAGTGATAAGCACTAAGGGGACCCAGTTCTTATGGATCTCACAGTCTAGTGGGAAGATAAGGCATGTAGATCAGTACTCAGAGAGGCCCAGGAATACAACAGGAGAGAAGAAATTAAGTAATAGTGCCAGGGCTTCACTTGGGGTCAATGGAGGAGAGGGGGAGAAAAATCTTTAGAGAGGAGGTAACAGTCATCAAGCCCAGCTAGAAACTGAGCATTCAGAAAACAAACTAAAAATAAAATAAAATAAAATAAAAAGGCAGCAGGGATGGGAGGGGTTGGTGCCTGCCAGGCAAAGGGGAAGAACACAGGGTCTGGAGAGCAGAAGGTGCATTGAAGGAAGAGCAAGCATTCCATTAAGCACAACTGAAGGTATGCAAAGCCTCATGGGAGGAGCCTCTTATACAACTGGCGCTCAGTAAATGTTTGCCAGTTGAATCAATGTATGAAAACAATGATTGAGCCATGGGTTTAGCTCTGTCTTATCATCCCCATTTCCCAGTGTATGTGAAAAACTTTTGTGGACAGAGCTGATGGAAGCAATGAGAAGTGAATTGATTAGTGCAAAGTACAAATCAGAGACAGAACCAGGCCGTGGCCAAACTCCCCTCTCCTGGTTTCAAAGTCTCCCTTGCAAGACAATTCCTTCTGAAATTGGGCCCTGGCTAAGATTCCTCTGTCCCAACTGAGGAAGGACGGTGAGTAAAGAAAGGGGAGACAGGCAAACCTTGAGATTCATCGTTCAAAGCGTTTCTCCTGAACACACACTCTCAAAGGGGAGTCGGAGATGAAAAAGGTGCTGCCCTTGTGCCCAAGGTCACATAAACAGGACATTCGGGCGAGAGAGCCCCATCTGATCATGACCTAGAACATCATGCTGCCCTTGGTACAGAGCACAGAGAGTAATCCACCCAAAGATTGGCAAAGACTTTCCATAGGGCATGGAGAAGATGGGAGTGGTTCAAGAGCTTTTTAAAGGATGGAGACTGATTAGAAACAGGCCACTAATTTACTAATTCAAAAGCTCCTGAAAGGCAGTAACTGTGTCTTATTTTCCTCTGGATCCCCAGCATCTAACACAGGGCCTATCACAGCAAAGGCGTTCCATAATTGTCTGACGAGCTGCTCTGAGTGCAAGGGCAAGGAAGAGATATACTGCCAAACCCAATTTGAACACCATGCATTATCTTTACTCTGGTCTGTTACTCCCCACTCCCCACTTCTTCACCATTAGAAATCTTGTTAGCCACTGGTATCCAAATCTGCTCCTAGCAGGCAGCCTTTCCTGGGGACTAACAATAAAAAAAAAAAAAAAAAAAAACTAAAAGGCATCCTGTTTCATTGCAGACAGAAACTTGTAGGTACCCAAGACTAATGAGACAGGAGCCACTGAAATCAGGCTCCTGTTATATCTTCACTCAGTCTCCCTCCCATCCCCCTCTCTCAGTAGGCAGCATCAAAAAGATCGCATTGGTACCCTAGACATGAGCCAGACTCTCAGTAAGAAAGGCTACAATCAATACACATGACATAGACTGATTTGATGCCTTGGAACTGAAGGAGCGTCTGTGAAGCTGATGTCAATCTGTTCCTAAGGTCATGCATGGTGACCTTCCAGGATGGATGGGCCTAGTCCCTGCCTCCACTGGAGCCAAGAGAAAAGCTGTGTGATGGATAACAGAGCAAGGAGATTATCACTCCTGAAGCAGGGATATTATGTAGTTCTCACCTGCCTCATCGGCACTGACATGCACAGATATTCAGCACTACCCATCATCTCTAAACGTGCCCAAATTTAAAACACTTCCTCTTCTTTGGATTGGCTGTCAATACAAGAGACAATACAAGAAAATTAATTACACCTGGGTGAATGTTAGTGCCATAATTCACAACCCTGTGTTAGAACCGATGACACAAACCTAAGATGCAAGCAGGAGTTGGTGAGGAGGTAGAGAGATTTCAGCAGGGTAAACAGCGAGTTGAACTCTCAGTTCAAGGACTTGAAACAATCCAGTCAACCTGGGACTTTCTAAGCACAATTTAATGGAGAATCTCAGGTCACTTTAAATGCACACATTTTGTTCATTTAAAAAAAAAACTTTAAAATTGAAGGATGGAAGGAGTTTTAGAGTGAAGAGGAAGAGGCAGCTTTTATAAAGCATTTGAGGAAATATACGAATGGAATAATTTCATCTTCATCTAAGAAGATTGGCTTCCATTGCCTTTAGGTCTTCCTGGAAAACTTCTATTCATCCTGTGAAATCCAATGGAATTTCACCTCCTCCATGAAGCCTCTACTAGATTTCCCCTTACTCAGATTAAGGCCCTTTCTCCACTTCTCTCCTGTGATTCTCTTCACATAACCTTGTTACAGTACATACAATGTATTGTAGTTCCCATTTCCAAATCTGTGTCCCTATAGGGCTCTAATGCCCCTGAACTCAGGATTTGGTCAAAGTATCTTTGCATCCCGCATCCCAGTCTATGGCCAGGCCCATTAAGGACTCTATGTGTTGAGGGGCTGTACTGTGAGTGAGATTTAAGTGACAAACTGAAGAAAAGATACAATTGATTAAAGATAGTTGTAGATTCAAATGAGGTCTATGTCCAAAGGGCTAATCTTATTTCCTTTCTGTTAGGCTCCTTCTTTTACCTAGAAAGCACTGCCTGATCTTAATTAAAGACAATTAGAGAGGTCCCTGAAGACTGAATAACTGTCAAATAACTCTATAGAATCAAATTTTGATATATATGGAAAATCAGAATCATGTTTCTTTTGCAAAAAAATGAAAACCCAAAGATTTTAAAAACAGGAAGAAACTGTTCTAAGAGTGTGAGAGTCACATTTTCCAGAAACCAACATATCGGAAGTTAGTGGACTGAGCCTAAAATACAGATGGTTTCATCTCTCTTGCCATTGTCCTTCTACATCTTAAAAATTAAAGGAAAATCCCAAAGATGAAAAATCACATTAAACTTCAAATTTGTATCAGTCAGTTTCCAAAATTTTACATGGTTTCTTCTTTGGCATCTAGGTAAATATTGTCAGTAAAATCCCTGCAAGCCTGCAAAATAAAAGACTGTTTTATTCAGCTCACAGAAACAATTCATACAATACAGTACAACTTGTCTCTCCAATAAATTTAAAATTTTGCCTCTTTGGAAGCCAAAATTAATATTCCTCCTGTACTCCTGGTTATAGCCTGTAAGGTCACTACAGCCAGGGCTCTCTCTGAAGGTTGAAGGCTACTTAATATTCTTGTTTGCACAGATTTGAAAGAATTCAGGAAGTTCAAAACTTAAAACCAAGAAAAATACAGGTGAATTCCTTACTGTTGTGCAAGTTTTACTGTCACTCATTTTCTCATTCCCCTTTTCCCTGGTCCCTTCTTTATTCACCCTCTATCCCCTACTTCTCTGTCTCTCTGTCTCTCTATTTCTTCTTCTTCCTTCTCTTCTCTTCTCTTCTCTTCTCTTCTCTTATCTTCTCTTCTCTTCTCTCTCTCTCTCTTTCTCTCTCTCTCATTCTCTTTACTCTGTTTTCAGGGTTTGACTTATGGGTATTATCCAATTATCCTTGAGATATTCAGTCTATTTCATCCAGACAAATCGGTGTCTTTAGCACTCTTGCATTTACTCGCAGAAATGAAGAAAGAAAAGATATCACTAGAATAAAGATAAATCATGTTAATCAATCTAAACAGGTTAGAAGGTGCTAAAAACAGGCAAAGAAGAAGAGTCATGTGGTTCAGATTTTTTAAAATAATCTTTTCAAAGGTTTTCCCTTTTCCTTTCTTTTCTCTATTTTTGTTCGCTTTCTCTGTGTCACTCTTTTTCTTTCTTTCTTTTTGTTATTTACTGTAAATGCTGCATATTCAATTGTGTATTCAGAAGACATTGATTATTTTTATGCTTCCTTGGTTACAACCATTATCAGAATGACAAGGCTCTCTCCTCACTGTTTGCCCTCCTGTAAATCAACTACTTTTAATTTCTAATTAAGCAAATTGTTTTTAGTTTTAGCTGTTGTTTTTCTACGCATTACAATCATTTGGAATAAAAATTCAATTTCAGTGAAAAAGAAAACCGATGGACCAAAAAGCAGAAAAAGATGCAACTAAATTGAACATCAATAAGCAAAAAGATCCATCTCCTCTACTACTGCCACTGATAAAAACTAGATGGGAGAAAATGAAGGAAAAAAATATATTTCTTGGAATCTTACATAGCATCTAAATTGTCAAATAAGAGAGCAAAATAAAGACATATTTAGAATTTTAAGGATTCATAAGTTACCACAATCACGATCTGTAGGGGAAAAAATATTTGAAGATATCTGAAAGAATTATGTTAAACACAAAGAAAATAAATCAAAGAATAAACAATGCATACTATATAAGAAATAGAGGTGAGTAGAAGTAGAAAATCTAAATTAGGTTTAAATCATTCTTGATACATAATTTTAAAATATGTATAACTAAATCTTTATAACTAAAATCCCATATTAATATTTATAACTTGAAATTAAGTGAGGGGTGGGGCAAGATGGCCAAGTGGTAAGGTGTATGTTTTAGTTACTCCTCCAGGGCAGTAGGTAGAAAGCCAGGAACTGCATGGACTGGACACTGCAGAGCCATTTGACTTTGGGCATACTTCATACAACACTCATGAACACGTGGAACTGCTGAGATCAGCAAAATCCAAGCCCAATACAGAAAGCCACAAACACTTGCAATTTGAGCAAGTCAAGGCAAGAGCAGAACTAAGAGAGCTCTGAGACACAAGGCAATAAGTCCAGTGGCTGAGAAAATTCACTAAACACCACAACTTCCCAAGAAAAAGGGGGCATCCTCTCACACCCATCTTCCCAATGGACAGGGAACACTCCTACCCATCACTGGCCCCACAGCCCAGAGCTGCCCCAGACAACCCAATGTGATGGGAAATGCTTCCAATAACACATGCACACACCACAAAATCAGGCGTGGACATTAACCTTCCCTGCACTCTCAGCTGGTTGTCCCAGAGTTGGAAAGGTGGAGCAGTGTGAATTAACATGCCCCATTCAGCCATCCTTTCAGCAGATTGGGAGCCTCCCTACACAGCCCTGCAGCCCAGAACCTCCCTGGGAGAAAGGGGCTTACCTGTGACATAGCACAGTCATCCCTCATCAGAGCACCTGGGGGTACACAGCCTAGAAGAGGGACCCACTTGCAATTCCCAGGGGCCATACGCCAGTACCAAGGACTTGTGGGTCAGTGGCAGAGACAAACTGTGGCAGGACTGAACTGAAGGATTAGACTATTGCAGCAGCTTTAAATCTCCAGGAACACCAGGGAGATTTGATTGTTAGAGCCACCCCCCTCCCTGACCACCCAGACACCCACCCCATATACAGGGCGGGCAACACCAACTACACACGCAAGCTTGGAACACCAATTGGACCCCACAAGACTCACTCCCCCACTCACCACAAAGACAAAGCTGGGGGGAACTGGCTTAAGGGGAATAGGTGACTCGCGGACGCCACCTGCTGGTTAGTTAGAGAAAGTGTACTCCATGAAGCTGTGGATCTGACAAATTAGAGATAAGGATTTCAGTCGGTCTACAGATCCTAAAAGAACCCTATAAAGTTAAACAAATGCCAAGAGGTCAAAAACAATGGAAAATTTTAAAGCATGTGGAGAAACAAGACGATATGGATAACCCAAGCCCAAGCACCCAAATCAAAAGATCAGAGGAGACACAGTACTTGGAGCAGTTAATTAAAGAACTAAAGATGAACAACAAGACCATGGCACAGGATATAACAGACATGAAGAAGAAAATGGTACAGGATATAAAGGACATCAAGAAGAACCTAGAAGAGCATAAAGAAGAAATTGCAAGAGTAAAAATAATAGACAATCTTACGGAAATTAAAGAAACTGTTGACCAAATTAGAAAGATTCTGGATACTCATAGTACAAGACTAGAGGAAGTTGAACAATGAATCAGTGACCTGGAAGATGACAGAATGGAAAATGAAAGAATAAAAGAAAGAATGGGGAAAAAATTTTAAAAAAAATTGAAATGGACCTCAGGGATATGACAGATAATGTAAAATGTCCAAATATAAGACTCATTGGTTTTCCAGAATGGGAAGAGAGGGGTAAAGGTCTAGGAAGAGTATTCAAAGAAATTGTTGGGGAAAACTTCCCAAATCTTCTAAACTCCATAAATACACAAATCATAAATGCCCAGCGAACTCCAAATAGAATAAATCCAAATAAACCCATGCTGAGACATATTCTGATCACACTGTCAAATACAGAGGAGAAGGAGCAAGTTCTGAATGCAGCAAGAGAAAAGCAATTCACCACATACAAAGGAAACAGCATAAGACTAAGTAGTGACTACTCAGCAGCCACCATGGAGGTGAGAAGGCAGTGGCATGACATATTTAAAATTCTGAGCAAGAAAAATTGCCAACCAAGAATTCTTTATCCAACAAAGCTGTCCTTCAAATTTGAGGGAGAGCTTAAATTTTTCACAAACAAACAAATGCTGAGGGAATTTGCTAACAAGAGACCAGTCCTGGAGATAATAAAGGGATCCCTACTGACAGAGAAACAAAGAAAGGAGAGAGAGACATGGAGAAAGGTTCAGTACTAAAGAGATTCAGTATGGGTACATTAAAGGACATTAACAGAGAGAGGGAAAAAATATATATGACAAACATAAACCAAGGGATAGGATGGCTGATTCAAGAAATGCCTTCATGGTTATAATGTTGAGTGTAAATAGATTAAACTCCCCAATTAAAAGACATAGATTTGCAGAATGGATCAAAAAAAATGAACCATCAATATGTTGCATACAAGAGACTCATCTTAGACACAGAGACACAAAGAAATTGAAAGGGAAAGGATGGAAAAAAATATTTCATGCAAGCTACAGCCAAAAGAAAGCAGGAGTAGCAATATTAATCTCAGATAAAATAGACTTTAAATGCAAGGATGTTAAGAGAGACAAAGAAGGCCACTACATACTAATAAAAGGGGCAATTCAACAAGAAGAAATAACAATCATAAATGTTTATGCACCCAATCAAGGTGCCACAAAATTCATGAGACAAACACTGGCAAAACTAAAGGAAGCAATTGATGTTTCCACAATAATTGTGGGAGACTTCAACACATCACTCTCTCCTATAGATAGATCAACCAGACAGAAGACCAATAAGGAAACTGAAAGCCTAAACAATCTGATAAATGAATTTGATTTAACAGACATATATAGAACATTACATCCCAAACAACCAGGATGCACATTCTTCTCCAGTGCTCACAGAACTTTCTCCAGAATAGATCATATGCTGGGACTTAAAATAAGCCTCAATAAATTTAAAAAAAAATTGAAATTATTCAAAGCACATTCTCTGACCACAATGGAATACAATTAGAAGTTAATAACCATCAGAGACTTAGAAAATTCACAAATACCTGGAGGTTAAACAACATGCTCCTAAACAATCAGTGGGCTAAAGAAGAAATAGCAAGAGAAATTGCTAAATACATAGAGACAAATGTAAATGAGAACACAACATACCAAAATTGATGAGATGCAGAAAAAGCAGTACTGAGGGGGAAATTTATAGCACAATTAAATAAGAAGAAAGAGCCAAAATCAAAGAACTAATGGATCAACTGAAGAAGCTAGAAAATGAACAGCAAACCAATCCTAAACCAAGTAGAAGACAGGAAATAACAAGGATTAAAGCAGAAATAAATGACATAGAGAACAAATAAACAACAAAGAGGATAAATAACACCAAAAGTTGGTTCTTTGAGAAAATCACCAAGATTGACAAGCCCCTAGCTAGACTGACAAAATCAATAAGAGAGAAGACCCATATAAACAAAATAATGAAAGAGGAAGTTGACATTACTGTGGATCCCAAAGAAATTAAAAAAATTGTAAGAGGATACTGTGAACAACTGTATGGCAACAAACTGGATAATGTAGAGGAAATGGACAATTTCCTGGAAACATATGGACAACCTAGACTGACCAGAGAAGAAACAGAACACCTCAACCAACCAATCACAGCCAGGAGATCCAATCAGTCATCAAAAATCTTCCCACAAATAAATGCCCAGGGCCAGATGGCTTCACAGAGGAATTCTACCAAACTTTCCAAAAAGAACTGACACCAATCTTACTTAAACTCTTTCAAAACATCAAAGAAAATGGAACACTACCTAACTCATTTTATGAAGCTAATATCAATCTAATACCAAAACCAGGCAAAGATGCTACAAAAAAAAGGAAAACTACTGGCCTATCTCCCTAATGAACATAGATGCAAAAATTCTTAACAAAATTTGATTCTTAACAAATCAAATCCAAAGATACATTAAAAAATCATACACCATGACCAAGTGGGGTTCATTCCAGGCATGCAAGGATGGTTCAATATAAGAAAATCAATCAATATATTACAACACATTAAGAAATCAAAAGAGAAAAATCAAATGATCATCTCAATAGATGCTGAAAAAGCATTCAACAAAATCCAACATCCCTTTTTGATAAAAACACTTTAAAAGATAGGAATTGAAGGAAACTTCCTCAATATGATAAAGAGCATATATGAAAAACCCACAGCCAGCATAGTACTCAATGGTGAGAGAATGAAAGCCTTCCCTCTAAGATCAGAAACAAGACAAGGATGCCTGCTATCACCACTGTTATTCAACATTGTGCTCGAAGTGCTAGCCAGGGCAATCCAGCAAGACAAAGAAATAAAAGGCATCCAAATTGGAAAGGAAGAAGTAAAACTGTCATTGTTTGCAGATGATATGAGCTTATATCTGGAAAACCCTGAGAAATTGATGACACAGCTACTAGCTAATAAATTTAGCAAAGTAGCGGGAGACGAGATTAATGCACATAAGTCAGTAATGTTTCTATATGCTAGAAATGAACAAATTGAAGAGACACTCAGAAAAAGATACCAGTTTCAATAGCAACTAAAAAAATCAAGTACCTAGGAATGAACTTCACCAAAGATGTAAAAGACCTATAAAAAGAAAACTACATCACTCTACTAAAAGAAATAGAAGGGGACCTTAAAAGATGGAAAAATATTCCATGTTCATGGATAGGAAGGCTAAATGTCATTAAGATGTCAGTTCTGCCCAAACTCATCTACAGATTCAATGCAATCCCAATCAAAATTCCAACAACATAATTTGCAGACTTGGAAAAGCTAGTTATCAAATTTATTTGGAAAGGGAAATGCCTCGAATTGCTAAAGACACTCTAAAAAAGAAAAACGAAGTGGGAGGACTTACATTCCCTGACTTTGAAGCTTATTATAAAGCCACAGTTGTCAAAACAGCATGGTACTGGCACAAAAATAGACATATTGATCAATGGAATGGAATTGAGAATTCAGAGATAGACCCCCAGATCTATGGCCAACTGATCTTTGATAAGGCCCCCAAAGTTACTGAACTGGGTCATAACAGTCTTTTCAACAAATGGGGCTGGGAAAGTTGGATATCCATATCCAGAAGAATGAAAGAGGACCCCTACCTCACACCCTACACAAAAATTAACTCAAAATGGACCAAAGATCTCAATATAAAATACAGTATCATAAAACTTCTAGAAGATAATGTAGGGAAACATCTTCAAGACCTTGTATTAGGCAGCCACTTCCTAGACTTTACACCCAAAGCACAAGCAACAAAAGAGAAAATAGATAAATGGGAACTCCTCAAGCTTAAAAGTTTCTGTACCTCAAAGGAATTTGTCAAAAAGGTAAAGAGGCAGCCAACTCAGTGGGAAAAAATTTTTTGAAACCATGTATCTGACAAAAGACTGATATCTTGCATATATAAAGAAATCCTACAACTCAATGACGATAGTAGAGACAGCCCAATTATAAAATGGGCAAAAGATATGAAAAGACAGTTCTCTGAAGTGGAAATACAAGCAGCCAAGAAACACATGAAAAAATGTTCAGCTTCACTAGCTATTAGAGAGATGCAAATTAAGACCACAGTGAGATACCATCTCACACCAATTAGAATAGCTGCCATTAAACAAACAGGAAACTACAAATGCTGGAGGGGATGTGGAGAAATTGGAACTCTTATTCATTGTTGGTGGGACTGTATAATTGTTCAGCCACTCTGGAGGTCAGTCTGGCAGTTCGTTAGAAAACTAGATATAGAGTTACCCTTTGATCCAGTGATTGCATTTCTCAGTACATACCCAGAAGATCTGAAAGCAGTGACATGAACAGATATCTGCACGCCAATGTTCATAGCAGCATTATTCACAATTGCCAAGAGACAGAAACAAGCCAAATGTCCTTCAACAGATGAGTGGATAAATAAAATGTGGTATATACACATGATGGAATACTATGCAGCAGTAAGAAGGAACAATGTCATGAAACATATGACAACATGGATGAACCTTGAAGACATAATGCTGAGCAAAATAAGCTAGGCACAAAAAGAGAAACATTATATGCTACCACTAATGTGAACATTGAAAAATATAAAACAAATGGTTTTTAATGTAGAATGTAGGGGAACTAGTGATAGAGAGCAATTAAGGAAGGGGGAATGATAATCCAATAAGAACAAATAAGCTATCATGGGTAAATTTAACATTCTGGGAATGCCCAGAATGACTATGGTTTGTTAATTTCTGATGGGTACAGTAGGAACAAGTTCACAGAAATGTTGCTATGTTAGGTTACTTTCTTGGGGTAGAGTAGGAACATGTTGGAAGTAAAGTAGTTATCTTACATTAGTTGTCTTTTTCTTACTCCCTTGTTATGGTCTGTTTGAAATGTTTTTTTATTGTATTTTTTTTATATAGTTGATTTTTAAAAAAAGAGTTAATTAAAATATTTATAAGTAAAATTATTTAAGAGAATCTTTTAAATTGATAAAATGTAAAATTAACCAAGAAAATAAAGCTGTCATTAACCTTCTATGTACTTCATAGCATGAATCCAAAATATAAAAAGCAAAAACAATGAAAAAGCAAAAACTTAGTGAAAAATTTTGACAAACTGTACAAAACAAAACAAAACAAAAGATTTTATTACCAATATGGAGGAGATTTTTAACAGGCTAAGAGAATATTATTTGAAAGTGCATACCGGTTGATTTGGAAATCTAGACAAAATGGATATCCTGGGAAAGTATAAAATATCAAAACATACTCAAGAAGGGTCTTGAAAAACTTGAAAAGCTGGTGATAAGAAGAGAAAATTCAAATGAAAAATCAGAGATCATTCCATTAAAGCAATCTCAGGTGATTCTATGGATGAGGTCTACTAATTCTTTAAGGAAAATAATCCAAAGTTTTTTTTAATGGACAGATTCCCATTTGATAGTCTTATATAGACTTATATAGACTTATATAGATTATATAGATTATATAAGACTAGATATATATCTATATAGTTATATAGATTATATAAGACTAGATTTGTCTAGTCTTATATAGATTTATATACACTTATATAGATTATATAAGACTAGATTTGTCTAGTCTTATATATTTGTCTAGTCTTCCATGATTATCAAACCATGGAAAGTTAGTCCCAAAATAGAAAATAGTAAATCAATTGGCCTTATGAACACAGATGAAAAATCCTAAATAAAATTTCTCAATTGTACCTTTTACAAGAAGACATGAAATATATATAGACACACATAGATAAACACACACATGGAGAGAGAGAGAGGGAGACAGAGAGAGGGAGAGAGAAATGTTAGGGCTTGGAGAACTCTCCATGGTAATTTAGCCCCATCACCTCATTTTGAAGATGAAGTATTTGATGTCCAGAAAGGGGAAATTATTTACTGTAGTATCACAACAAGTTAGTGACACTCTCTTGCCCTCCTAATTCAAGCTCAAGTCTTTAAGCACTACTTAAGAGCTCCTTTAGAAACTGATATTCTTCCCTCTTCCTCATCTCATACATAAATCACAAATACTCTCTGAACGTAGATGAAGCAAAGGAAATGGCCTGAAAAGACACAGCTATAGATATTTTATAACAGTTTAAGTATATTTGCAAATTGCTGAAATAAAATTGGGATTTGGGGAAGCGACCCTAGCATTTAAAGTTAAAGTCAAGGAGAATGACCAAGATCTTCCTCCACTGAAGCCAAAATACTGGGCTCCTTAAACTATGAGTCCAACTCATTGTAACCATTAAAATGTTCTTATGGTTATCTGGGGGAAGTCTCCCAGATTTTCTCTACCTGTATAAATCCATCTTGATTAGCTTTCCTATTCTGGTAGCTGATGGAGAAGAAAAGAATTTTCTGTATCAGGAGAACATCAGAAGGCATGATACACTCTGAATAACTGAAAAACTTTAAGACTGGCAGCTTAAAGACTGTACATAAACTCCCAGCATCAGAAAATCAGAGGGAAGTTGAAAATAAAGAGGCTAGGAATCAAACTCCATAGAATCAGATAAGAATCCTTCCCAAGTATCAAGATTTAAAATATGTACTTTAATACCAAAGCTGTTATTCATTCAGCAAATGTTTTTCTGCTAAGTGTATACTATGTGCTTGGCCCTGTGATAAATGCCATACAATGATTAATCAGCTACATCCCCTAAACTCTGCTCTTTTCTAGATAAAATGCAAGAAGCAGAATACAAATGTTTCCCATCCAGCAGTGATTCCTATAAGCCAAAGGTAGATAGGTTTGGCACCTAATTCCCCTATGGCCTAATTTGATCTTCCTCCAGCAATGGCTGAAGTGGACTTGAATCAGGATTAGTCTCTTCCCTTAAAAAGACTACTATTTAATAAGTTGGAAAGACACAAACAGCAACAACATAAGGAGAATGGGTTTGGCATACGTGATAGGAGTATTCAGAAGAGGAGAGTGATCACTTCCAGCTGGAAACAAAAAGGAAAGCTTCAAAGAGACAACTGCATTAGAGCTAGCCTCAAAGAATCAGTAAGGATTTGTGTATTTGGGGATAAAGAAAGGTATTTCAAGCTGATGGAACAGCATAAAAAAAACAGAAAAGATAGGAGGAGTAAAGCATAGGGCATACCTGTGAAAAACTGTTAACTTCATTTGAAAGTTATCAGATGATAAAGTTAAAAATATAGTTTGAAAATAGAACATGGTGGACCCTGAAGGCCAAGCTAAAGATGAAAGTGCTACCATCTTAAACCATCCTGACTTCAACTCCAGCTGAGGAACAAAACCCTTATTAAGTGATTGAACTCTGAATTTCATGATTTCATGATTCTCATTTTATTAAAATTAAAATGAATCAAATAAATCCTTATCCCACAAGTAGGGATGAATTTTTATCTTCAATTAGTTTCCTAACTGTAACAATATTTCTAGCTCTAAACTTTTCATTATAGATCAGATTGCTTCCTTCTGGGCAGTTAAAATCTCATAACTTTAAATCTTCTGGTGCTACTCTTAAACCAGAAAGAAAGTTGCTATCTCAGTGGAAATGTTTGCTTTCATTTTCCACTATTTATACCCACTTTCCCAGATGCCTTTTCACTAGCTGAGGAAGTTAGTTCTCAGTCTTTTGAGGAGAGGATGATGTATTGGGACCCTCCCAGCAGAGAATGAGCCAGATCAGACCATCAACAGCTATCCTCTGTTAGTGAAGCAAACATTAGTCTGGCCTAAGTGAAGCAAACATTAGTCTGGGCTAAGCTGCAACATCCAGAGAGTGGAACTCCATAGTAATCACACACACATGCACACGCACACACACGCACCAATTCACCTAAGGTTCCAAAAGATTAATCCAACCCATGCCCCTATCACCATCAGCCAGCTTTCCCTTGTGTTCCCAAATATTCTGCAATGTGAGTCACATGTCTTTGAACATTCATAATAGCTTACAGTGGAATAGCTCATGGACTGATTTTACACACCTTTGAGCACTGTGTGTCCTCCAACCTTCCCCACCTATAGGATGATAATGTACATATGCTTCACTTGATAACAGGGCTTGCTTCCTGTTTATTTTGTTTTGGTTTTTGAGTCTGGGCTGTACTATTTTATGATACATGTGCACTTGGACAAAGTCAATCTATGTGAGCCTTAGTGTCCTTGCTTATTAAACAACATAGTAACACTTTCCTCGGAGGATTCTGTAAGGATCATATGAGAAAATGCTTCCGACAGTTCTTGGTAAAGTGTGTGCACACACTGTCTGTTACTGCTATTTAACATATTTTATTAAGCAGCTACTATCCATGAGGTGCTAAAAATGACAAAAAATGTGGTTGCCTTCTCCCAGGGAGGCACAGTTTCTCTTCAAAATATGTGGGTAAGATCAAGTGTCGTATCTATTTGTAGTAACTGTGTAGACTTACTAAGCACTCTGTTCTGCTTGGCACCAGGTAATGTGATACGTTTAAATAAGACAGAGGAAACATGACTTTATAAGACTAGCATTCATTTAGGCCACGTAACAGCATTCTGACTCCAGAGGGTGGGGAGGGAGGAGGGAAAGGGCTGAGAAAAGTGGAGGAGAGAGGGCCGTTCTGAGAGAGCCGCAAAGAGACAGAACCTTAGTTAAAGATACCTATCTTGAAAGACAGATTAGGAATAAAAGAAGTTATATTTAGTCTAATTTAGCAGCAGTTACTTTAATTACGTGGAGGACAAGCTTGAGTTGCAAACGTTAAGAAGACCTTTGGACTTTGTTCAGATTCTTGTCAGAAAAAGGGAGGAAAAGATCTTGCCGACCGAAGCATGAAGAGTGGTAGCCTGAGTGGAATTCTTAGGCAAACCAATAATGAAATAGCTAACCAACAGTGAATTTTTAAAAGGATATCTCCTTATTTTTATGCTAATACAATCTCTTGAGGAGAAAATCGTTCAAATAAGTAAGCCCTTTTGACAAGTTCATGTATATGTCAATTTATTGGTCATTTCTATCTTCACAGATAATAAAAACAGAGTTAACTTTAGTTTGTAGGCTGAAAATGTCCAGTTATCAGAATATCTAATTAACAATATAGTAATAGTGAGCACCATGGACTGAGCACCTACTGCCCAATGCATTGTATGTTTGTCTCTAACAACCCTGGAAGGAGCTGTATTATCCTCATTATAAAGATGAGGAAGCTGAGGATCCTAGAGGTGAAGAAACTTGTTCAAAGTTACACATCACATAAATGATAAAAGAAGAATTTGAAACTGGACCTGCAAAGCATCATAAGTAATGAAGAACTTACAATTCCAGGTCTGGAATTTGGCAATAGAAACTTGATATAGGCATTTGGAAAATACTTATAAAATGAATTAACTGACAATTAAAAACTTTTAGAGCCAGGAGGGATCTTTGAGACCAAATCTGTACTCATTTCTCACATGTGGTAGTTTGAAGCCGTATATACACCATAAAGGCCATGTTCTTTTAATCCATTCCTGTGGGTGCAGACCAATTGTAGTTGGGGTCTTTTGATTAGGTTATTACAATTGAGATGTTACCCACCTCATTCAAGGTGGGCCTTAACCCCCTTGCTGGAGTCCTTTATAAGAGGACAAAACACATACAGAAGCTAAGAGATGAAACTAAAAGAATCTCACAGAGAAGAGAACCAGAGAAGCTGAGAGAGGAAGCCACTGAAGCCTGAAGCTGAAAGCAATGAAACCCAGGAAAGAAGGACCAGTAGACACCAGCCATGTGCCTTCCCATGTGACAGAGGAGCCCCAGATGCCAGCATCCTGTCCTCAGAGTACAGGTAGTATCCTGCCGATGCCTGAGTTGGACCTTTCCGCAGCCTAAGAACTGTAAATTGTAAGTTAATAAACTCCCACTGTAAAAGCCAATCTGTTTCTGGTATATTGCATTTCATAGCGTTAGCAAACCGAAACATCATACTAGAAAACACAGATCTAGAGAGGGAAGATGACTTGTCCATGGTAACAAAGTAATCCCATGACAAACCTGGTGTTAAAATCTAAGTCTCCTGACCCCTGCTCCAGTTGTTTGTGGTCCTTCGATGGACTGTGCACCATGTTGATGATCTAACCTGTCAGCTACAGTGACCATGATACCTCTACCCTGGACCTTCCTCCACTTCTCTGTGTTCCACTAGGGCTCATCTGTTGCTCACAACCCCTCTAGAAGAAGCCTCACTGCAGCTGCTCCACCCATCATTGGGACCCCAGCATCCATGCCAGTGTTGTCAAAGTTTCCAGGTCTCTGGCTCCAAGGCCGTGCTGGGAGTTGTGAAAAGGGGCTCCTCCCATCTCAGTGCCACCCTGGGTCACCTGGGCTCTGGTGGTTCTGCTTGTGCAAAGAATCCCACAAACTATGTCTTAAACAGTTCTTCCAGCTTCTCCCCCACCCTATCCCACCTAATTATAAGCACTCAAACACAGTTGATGCAAAGATATGAGAAAAGAACGCTGCCATCTTCTCTCTTTTTATTTTCCTTCTTTTTCTCAGTCTCTGTCCCTATCTAAAAATCCATCTCTTCCTCTGCTAAAAAAGCAAAACAAAATAAAACAAAACTAAAAGCAAAAAACACTCCTATCTTGTGACTGTATGCAGATACAAGTAAATATCTGTGTCTGTGTGTGTCTGTGTGCATGCACAAATGCACACGTAAGTTCAATGGGGTTATTTTAAGTACTCAAATATACTGCTATGCTTGGAATTGATTTGCTGGCCTTTTTCAGTTTATGACCACCATAGCTGTGTTTATAAAAGTTTTAACCACTGGAATTTACCTCTCTGAGATCAGAGATTCAAGAGGAATTTCAAAGTTTGGAAGAAGATCAGTCCAACTGAATCAGAGTAAGTGGCAAGACACCTGAAAGCACCCGTCTCCCTTGCACAGATATAAGATGTTACAATTCTTGAATTGGAGGTGGAATCAGTTATAGGGGACTCCGCTACCAGGGCTGTGTACAAATAAAGCCTGGGAGACTATCTGCAGTCTTGTGAATTTGGGCAAGAGAATTCACCAGCTGCTATCTGGCTTTCTGACAAGGTACCTAACATTCTCCTAAGTTGTGGTCTTCCTGAATGAAGCATGTTAAAAAAAAAAAAAAAAAAGTCAAAATGGTCTGCATTGTGCCAAGCATCAGGCTCCACACTTTCATCCTTTCTAAGCCAATCAATCCAAAAGCCATGTAAGGCCCAGAGATTTTAATTAATGACTTCTCAAAAATCATGCATCCAAGGGATAACAGAGCCAGGCAAGGACCCAGGTCTTCTCACTCCAGAGAACATGCCTTTCCAGTGCCCACACTTCCATGCCATCTTTCCACATTTGAGAATATATATGCTCTCATGCTTTTACTCCTATCCTCTCTGATCACTCGCTACTGACGGGCTGTTCCCTGGAAGAGATACGGTGTATTGTTGCCCACTGAGCTTGTTCCAGGTAGATAGCTTATTATCAGATGGCTTACAACTGTTTATAAGTTTTTTTAACCCCCATTTAAATTTCTTTTGATCTCAGAAGCAGAAATGAGTTGAATTTAGACAAATCTCAGACAAATTCAAACCTCTAAAGACAAATAAATAATACTGTAAAAAGAAAGTTTCGTGAATATGGAATTACAACCAAGGGGACCTGGAAAATGTAGCATCATTAATGAACTAAGACATGACATAAGTTGTGATTCATAGTTTTCACAAACAAAGAAACAGTGGAAGAGAAGATAGTTATACTGAGTATATGTAGGGGTGTGTGTGTGTGTGTGTGTGTGTGTGTGTGTGTGTTTGTGTGCGTGTATGCCTGCATAGTGGGATTCTTCACGCATGGCTACTTTTTAAGGAAGCTGGAGATTAGAGAAGTAATGCTTGTTACTAAATGATACAGAGTGAACTTTGTGTAAGGGATTTTCTTGGTCTGTCTTCTCCTAAGCTTTACTTTCATTTTACAGTTTTGACTATATTTTTTCTTTCTTCTATTCTTTCAGTCAAACACTAGCTTTTGATTGCTCGTTATGCAAGCATATTTTGCCTGTTGAACCATATTTTCTGGCTCCACACAATGCTGACTTCCCATTCTGACCTGACTTGCCTTTTCATTTTCCTTCTTAAAATTCTACCTGCCTTCCAGGACAGTTTGGATTCTCCTCCTACATCTCTAACTGTTCTCTGTCCTTCACTGACTCCTTTTCCTACTTTTGCCTCTTGCCCCTAACATCACATTACCGAAAGCTCTGTCCTTGGCCCTCAAAACAAACCCACTCCCTATGCATTCTTCCTCATTGGTTCCCAAAGTCTGCTGATGACCTCCAAAACCATACCACCACTTTTATTTTCTCCTCAAAGACCTCGTACTACATCTTCATTGTTCTCCTCAATTAGTCTATTCTTATCTTGCCATTATCTCAAATATGACTCATCTAAAGGTGAACTAATCATCTTCTCTCACCAGCCAATCTCAAGAAAACTGTTATTCCTCAGTTATCCAGGTCCCAAAAATGATGCCATTTTAAACCCATTCTTCATCTTCACTTCCTATAATATGAAAACTTTGCTAACATCTTAAATCCATTTATTCCTCTCTATACCTGCTTCCATTACCTTGACAAATGCCTTGACGAACTATTGCTGGTCCACTTATGAATTATTGTAATTACTTGGTAGTTTATCTGTTTCTTTTCTCTTATCATTGCTATCCACCCTGGATGCTCCTGCAAGAAATTCTTCCTTCAACATCATCTTCATCATGTCATTCCTCTACTCAAATATATTTGATGATTGTCTCTTTTGACTTACCAATGCGAAATCTCTGTTTTTCATACCATACCATGATCTAATACAGTTTAACTAGTTTATTCCCAGTACTCCTCAGTTTACATTTTCCGATTTACTTAACATGGCCTAACTATAATGCCATGAGTATGCCTTATATCTCCTTGCTTCAGTTCATACGGGTCCTGTTTCCCCACAAATGCCTCTTTCCTACCCCTTCAAGTCTCAAAATCCAATCTTCACAACCTAGCCCATGTGCCTCTTTCTTTAGGAAGTTATGCTGGTTCACTGTCAGTTTGATCTCAAATCCATCCCTTCTTTCCCTTGTTCTGCTCTGTATTACTTCTTGGGAATAAAACTTCCCTTGCCCTTTAACTTTTAGATAGCTTTGGTCTCTGAAAGGCATGGAAGAAGATTCAAAATTAAGAGGAAGAGATGAGCCAGTATTTTTCTTTGTCCTTTCCCTGTGCTCCGTGGGGTTTCTAACAATGGCCGTATATTCTCATGGCTACTGCTCATTTGGACATCACCAGCTTCCTGACCTCTGGAAATCATACCTTTTCCCTTTGTTCCCTCAATTTAGGATAGTTGCTGTTCTCTAAATTGACTTACCACTCCATATTTGGCTTCTCAGCTTTCCTATCACATGTGGAAACAATTCCCTATATTAAAATACCCCGTTTAAAGTTTAGCCTGGTTTCTATTTTCTTGTCCAGACTTGAGGAGGGGTTGGATTAGAAACCTCTCAACAGCCTTTCCAATTCTAACAGTCTTTGCCCATTAACACATAGTTTAGTCATTTACTATATACTGCTTGGAGATGTACAACAATTTTTCTTATTTATTCATTCATTCAATCAAGAACTATTTAACTATCCAATGCGCATGCAATCACATCAAGTGTTCAAGATTGGGAGAGAGGGGTATTGTTTGCAAAGAAGTGTCTGGTACAAAGCATTTATAATCTCAGTGGTGCGAAAAGACATCTACAAACAAGTCAAGTACCAACACAAGGAAGCACTTGGTTAAGGGTCAGCTAAATATCACAGAAAATGCCTCCTGTTTCATTTTTAAACTTTTTGACCTCAAAGATGATGTCTTAAGTACCTACTTAGAGGAGTAAGCTCATGTTGGAAAGGACAATAAATACCTACTTGTTTATGTATTCACTGTATAATTACAATGGAACTACTGAGGCATGGGACATACAGAAGGTTAATCAAAGCCAAGAGAAACAAACTGTTTTTAAGACTAAGACTCAAATACCAGAGAATCCTGTTTCTTTTAGAATGTGCTCATAGTAGATTAACAACAAGAAGAGTTCCCCAAAATGAAAACAAAAATGTTTATTCAATGTTTATTGTTGAACTATATTAGGTGCTGGTAGAAAGAAATGTAAGTCATGGATTCAGCCCTTGAGGAGCTTACAGTCTAACGTGGGGCATAAACAAGTAAGCAAGCAAAAACATTACATTGTGATGATGATAATTATGATTACCTATTATGTACCAAACACTACACAATTATTTTACCTAAGTTATAAAACAAAATCTTTTAGCTAGATAATGTCATTACCATTTTAAAAAATACATAGACTCAGAGACATTGCAAACTTGTTTAAAGAGGCACAGCTAGTGTAGAGCCAAGATTTAAACCCAATTTAAACCAAAGTCCACCTGAATTCAGAGCTAAGAGTACATAGTACAGCATAATATATCCAATACCACCAGATCACTGTCCTTCATACAGCCCTGAATTTACATATCAGAAAAGAACCTTCAGAACTTAATACGAAAAAGTAATTTAAACTGCAACTTAGCTAGAGGAAAGACCTTTCATTGCTAATCCCATTTTCCTCTATACCACACATTCAGTAGGTATATATGAAATCTAGGATGAATTTTCAGGACCTTCTAAGTGTAGAAACACAGTTTTAAGGAAAAGGTTTTCAGGAGGACTGTTAGTGAGGCAAAGAGTTTTGAAAGCATACTATTTGGTGAGGAATTCCCTGACCATACTTTCTGGGAAACAGCATTGGCTTTACTTGAGGTACACTACGTTAAATTTGAGCCACTGTACATTTGGTTCTGTTTAGGTACAAAGCAGACAGTGTAATGTTTGCAATTAAAAGAAAGTCTGAGAAAACTTCTATAAGTAAGAGATACTTTGTATTTCAATGCAAATCGATAGCTATCTAGTCTTTCCTGAGCTTGAAAAGTATGAGATATGAATACTTCCTAAGAATAAATACAATATTCTACCGGGTATAGAGCCTGGAATATGCCAATGTCTTTATAATCATTTTTATTGAGATATAATTAAGACGCAATAAAATGCACAGATCTTGAGTATTGAGTTCCGTGAGTTTTAGCAATTATATACACCTATATAACCACTCCATGAACAAAATATTGAATGTTGTCATCACCCCAGAAATGTCCTTGAACCCTTTTCCAATTAATTCTCCCTACAGAAGCAACAACTTTCTGACTTTTATATTAGTTTTTCCTGTTCTTGGATTTTAAATAAATAGAATCAGACAATATTTACTCTTTTGCATCCAGCTTCTTTCACTTAATATGATTTTTTGAAATGTATTCATAATGTTATATCCAAGAGTAGTGCACTATTTTTATTGTTAAGTAGTATTCCATTGACCAAATATACCACCATTTTTTTATTATCTTGTGATATATTTGGGTTGTTTCCATATTTTAGCTTTTATGAATAAGCCTTCTAGAAACATTGTTATCTAAGTCTTTATAGACTTATGTGTATTTAGTAAAATACCTAGGAATGGAATTGCTCAGTCATGGGGTAGATCCATGTTAAACTTTATAAGAAACTGCCAAACACTCTTACATATACATTATACACTCCTACCAGTAATGTATGACAGTCTTATATGCTTCACTTCCTCACTAATCTTTAGCCTTATGAGTCTTCTTAATTTTTGCCATTCGTAGTTTATCTCATTTTGGTTTTAATTTACAATAGGTACTTTCTTGTGTGTGTATGTTTATTGCTTTGTGAAGTTTTTGCCCATTGTATGCATATAACAACAATTTAACTTCTTTTCAAACCTGACTCAAGAAGATGTAATATTTAACTATTTATTTGAGAGTTCAGGTGTCCATATATATTCAGGTGGCCATTAATTTCTTCCTGAAAAATGTTGGGTATGTTTTGCTTTGTTACATTACTGTAATACTTCCACTGATGGTCTATGCACTTAAAAAACAGAAGGAGAGACAATTAAGCTCAGGGCCTAATAGCAATGTTCCATATGGAGCCATTAGGCCACTTACTAACCATCTGCTCAGGAAGATGAGCGCATTTGCTGTTTTATGCAGAATTTTTTGTAAAGACCAGACTCTGTCAGATATTACATGCATTTTAAAACTGGGTGATATTCAATCAGCAACCTACAGCTTTTGGTGAATGTCACAGACTAAAGGTGCACTCAGTAACCATTACTGCTGAAAGGGAACTTAGAGCTCATCTAAGCTAAATCATTTAATGTCCTAGAAAAGAAAACTGAGGCTCAGAGATTGAATGAATTTTTAGCCAAGAACAGAGTCTAGGCAATTTTACTTATAGCAGCCCAGTGTCCTTTCCACCATAATATGATGACTTTAGAAAGAGAAAAGCCTTCTCACCTCATCTACAGTCTAAATTTAAAAAAGAAATCCAATCTCAATAGAAGTTCAGAAAATGCATATGGAAAAATAAAAGCCAACAGAAAGGCTACTGGGGGTCATTGAAAAGTTTTGGTATCTGATGCCAGAAGACCTGTCTTTGAATCCCAGCTCTTCCACTACTTTACCATGTGGTTTTAGGCAAGTTATTTCATCTTAATATTTTAATACCCTCAACTCAAAATTGGGGGTAAAGAAAAAAAACCAGTTGGTATATTCAAAAACAGAACAGAAGTATGAATTGGGAAGGATGGTTGGATCTAAGGACCTGCTGGCCTCCAGAACTAGAAGCCAGAAGAGGCAGTCACAGAATAATAACATGTTCCATGAAAGATGGGTGACCAGTACTAGACTTATTGCCTGAGGCTAGGTATTTTCTGTTTGTGGATGTATGTTCATCCATAAAAGGGGACCAAAAAAGGGGTTGCCAATCTTTTCCCTAGGGCTGTGGCTTTATAGGAAGCTGTGGACCAAAGAAAGAAAGATTATAAAAACACAGCCTCATGATGTGGAACTGATCTAGGAAACCCATTGAATCAATGACTGGATCTCAATATCTCTAAAATCACCATAGAGTTGAAGCCCCAAATGCTGTTATAAAACCAGGCTCAGGACTAGAGACATGGTGGAGGTAGTTTGAAATGCTTGCAAAACTACTGACCAGGAAGGAAGAGGCAAAAATAACCCCTCTGACTCAAGATCAATCCATCTACCAAGATTCTAGAACTCATAAAGAAGTCTATATCTAAGAAAGACAATCAATGATATAAAAATAACATGAATTCACTCCTTGTGAAATTAATTTTAACATTCTAACAAAAACTTTAAAATAAGAATGTTAGGGCACTAAAAGAGGTAATGAAGGAATAACATAACTGAAAAGATCCAAGGAATGGAAAAAGCATAAATAATGCAAGATTAGGTGACTAAAACAATAAGCTCAGTAAATTAGCATAGTTGAAGAGAGAAAAGCACAGACATAAAGAAATAAGAATATGAAAGAAATGAAAAGAGATGCTTGACAACAAATTGAGATGCACCAACATATATCTAATAGAAGTTCCAGAAGACGAGAATGAAGAAAATTGAAATAAAATATCTGAGCATTTTCCCCAACTAAAAAATAAATTGAATCCTCAGTATATACAAAACACTCCAAATGCCAGTGAAAATTATTAAAGACAGATCTATACCATAACACTTCTTAACAAATCTTCCAAACTTCGAGGACAAAAAGAAAAGCCAAATCCTACAAATTAACAAGAATTACATTGATAGCAGACTTCTCATCAGCACCAATAGATTCCAAAAAATAAATAAATAAATAATAGGGTAATATATTTAAAGGGCTAAACTACTGAAAAAAAATCTCCAGACCCAGATGGTTTCACTGAAGAATAATACCAAATATTTAAAGAATAAGCAGCAGACTTCTAGTCAACCAAGATGGTGGCTTAGGACAATCCAGAGTACCATTTCCCCCATGGAATCATTGAACAACTAGCAAAAACTGGCAAAGCCATCTTCATCAGAGCTCTGGAAAGCAGTTGAAGAGTTGCAGTAACTGGACAAGCACAAAATCAAGAAAATAATCTTAAAACAGTAAGAGAAGTTCATGACATTCCTGCTGACCCATTCCCCAACCCCTCCCTGCTTCCCTGGTGCAGTGTGGAGTCAGTGTGCATGCTCATTGTGGATCACTGGCCCTGTTCCAGAGTGAGCAGAGTAACCCATATGTGCTTATTGGGGTACCTGTATATTCAGTGCCAATCTATCAGGTGGTAGACTGAAGGACTCAACCAAAATACTCATCTATGGCTCACCTTCCTAAAACTTACACTGCAGGCAGAAACATCATGTGGACAGCTAATATCAGTGTAAGAAGCAATCATATTGAAGCATACTGGGGCAAAGAATTACAGGCTAAAAGATATACAACTGAACACCCAGGAGAAAGGGAAATTCTATTTCAGTGGGAACAGAGGGGCATTTCAACCTCCGAAAATGAGGAAATTCCTAAGGCCACAAACACATACCAAGGGCAAAACCCATGCTCAGAAAAGAGAGACAGTACACTGCACTTCAGCCTCAAGCTGGTCCCTTGGTAAGAAGTGTTAATTCTGAAGGAGAGTACCAGCAAAACCAGATATAATTTATACAAAGGCTGTGAAAATTGTTTATTGCATTGGGCTGTTTGTTTTTTTACCTCCTGGAAATTTCTCAAGGAAATTTCTGTCATATCATGAGCTGGATAAAAACTTCAGGAGAAGACTGCTCAGGGACTAAATCCCAGAGTTAACACATTAAAATATTAAAATGAACAGTGTGCAACTAACTATTACAAGATGAACAAAGAAACAGGAAATGATAACCCAAACAAAGGAACAAAATAAAATTTCAGAAACCTTTAATGAAGGAGATCAGACTTTAGACATACCTGACAAAGACTTTAAAAAATGATCTTCAATGTGCTCCAAGAGCTAAAGGAAAACACAGAGAAGTACTAAAGGATATAAGAAAAATGATATATGAAAATAATAATAATCTCAATAAAGATGTTGAAATTTTAAAAAAAGAACCACACAGAAATACTGAAGTTTAAGACTACAACTGAGATTAAAAAAAAAAATAATTTCTTAGAGGATCTCAACAGCAGATTGGAGCTGGCAGGAGAAAGGATCAGTAAATTAAAAGATAAAATAATTGAAATTAATCAAGCTGAGGAACAGAAAAAAAAAATGAAGAAAAGGGTATAGAGCTGTTTTAGGTTTGCTAGACTGCCAAAAGCAAATAGCATAAAATGAATTGGTTTTTAACAATGGGAATTTATTAGCTTACAAGCTTACAGTTTTGAGGCAGTGAAAATGTCCAAATCAAGGCATCATCGAGGAAATTTTGTTCCCAAAGACTGGCTGCTGGAGATCCTGGACTCCACTATCACATGGCAAGGCACATGGTGGAATCTGCTGATCTCTTCCTTCTTTTCCAGGTTTTGTTGCTTTCAGCTTCTTGCTCTCATGGCCTTCTCTTTCTCTCTGTATTCATCCCATTTATAAAGGACTTCAATAAGATGATTATGACCCACCCTGGGCCACGACTTAACTGAAGTAACTTGATCAAAAGGTCTTATTTACAATAGGTTTACACTCACAGGAATAGATTAGTTTTAAGAACATGATTTTCTGAAGTGTGTACAGTTCCAAACCACTACACTCCAACCTCTGGACCCCAAATATACATGTCTTTTCTATGCAAAATACATTCATTCCATCACAATATCTCAAAAGCCTTAAATCATTTGTGTAACAATATTAACTACTAAGTCTCATCAAAATCAATTATATGTGTGGCCTGCCCTGGGGCAAATTTCTTCTCCAGCTGTGGACCTGTGAAACTTAGGAAATAAGTTATCTGCTTCTAATATACAATGGAGGGGCAGTCATACGATAAGCATTCCCATTCCCATAGGGAGAAATTGGAAGGAAAGCAGGGCTCATATGTCCCAAACAATTCTGAAACCCTATAGGGCACACTCCAGTAGATTTTCAAAGTCTGAGCATCATCAATGGAAAGATGTTTTCTCCCCTGGGACTGACAGAATGGCAGCCCAACCCTTTGTGTGGGCTTACACAGTGGCCAAGCTCTCCCCAAATATTGGGGTGGAGGCTTCAACATCAAGCATTGGGGTGACAGACAGGCTCTTGGCTCCACCCTCATCAATCATTGAAGAGGCAGCTGTTCTCTAGGGTCCACCCTCACCAAGCATCAGGTTGGAGGCTAGAATCTAGGCTCCACCTTCATCAGGCATCTGGGTGGTGACCAGATCTAGGCTCCACTCTCTCAAGCATCATGGTGGCTTCCAGACTTTCTTAATCCCCCAGGTATCTGAGAACACTGGGGTGGTATCACTCTTCCTGAAAAATGGGGTGGAAGGCCCGCCCTCTCCAAGCTCCAGAGCATACTCACCCTTTCCACATACACGGGTGGGTCTGCTCTCCTGGCCTGAGAAGATGTCTTCAGACCTCATCTTCCATGATTTTATTTTTGAAGGCATTTTTCTTTCAATCTGTCTCTTTTCTGTCCCTTTTATTCCAGGCTGGAGTGATTCTGTTCATGCAGAACTCAAAAAAACTTGTTAGTTTTGCATGGAGTACACTGGGTTGCAAACCATCAGACTTTCCACAAATCCCTTCTGGATAACTGCACTTCCAATGCTGGGGTACATCTAGTTCCAAGCCACCACAAGATCCTAAGAGGACTGTGGGACACCATCTAGCAAACCAATACATGCATTATAGGACTTCCAGAAGGAGAAGAAAGGAAGAAAGGGGAAGAATGAATATGCAAAGAAATAATGGCAAAAAACTTCCCACATTTAATGAAAGACATGAATATGCACATTCAAGGATCACAATACACCTCAAACAGGATAAACTTGAAGAGAACAATACCCAAACATATTGTAGTCAATCTGCTGAATGCCAGGACAAGGAGACATTGCTGAAATCTGCAAGAGAAAAGCAACTTGTCATGTTCCAGGGAGCCCCAATACGATTAAGTGCCAATTTCTCATCAGAAACAATGGAGGCAAGAAGGCAGTAGGAAGAAATATTTAAAGTGCTGAAAGAAAATAATTGCCAACTAAGAAGTTTATATACTGTGAGACTGTCTTTCAAAAATGAAGGAGAGATTAAGACATTCCCAGATAAGCAAAAGCTGAGGGCATTTGTCACCATTATATCTGCCCTACAAACAATGCTAAAGGGAGTTCTTCAATGTGAAAGGAAATGATACGAAAGAGTAGATCGGAGTGGCATGAAGGAATTCAAATCCCCAGTAAAGGTAACCACATGAGGAATTTTAAATGCCAGTACTAATGTATTGTATTTTTGGTATGTAATGCCAATTCTTACTTTTCACAGATTCTAAAATGCAAATGAATAAAAATGATGATAAATCTATGGTTTTGATACATAATGCATAAAGAAACAATTTAGAACAACAAGGAGGTGGGGAGATGGAGGAGTTTAGGAACAGTTTGTATATTCCATTGAAGTTCCCTTGGAATCAAACCAAATATGATTGATATGGAATCCGGATGTTAAATTTAAGCCCCATGGAAACTACAAAGAAAATATCTGACATATATGAACAGAATGAAATGAAAAGGGACACAAAATGGTTTGCTAAAAAAAAATCAGATAAATATGAAAATAGACGGCAATATAAGAATTTATGAAAAAAAATTATAAGACTTACAAAGACCAGGTAGCAAAATGGTATAAGAAGCTTCTGCTTACTTTAAAGATAAATGGATTATGCATGCCAGTCAAAAGAAAGAGATTGGAAGAATGGATAAAAAAGCATGACCCAACCGCCACATGCTCCTTAATTTTTCTCACCTTAAATTCAAAGACACAAGTAGGTTAAAAGGGAAAAGTTGTAAAAACAAGTTTTATATATATAGACACACACACACACATGCATATACATATATGTGTGTGTGTGTGTAAAAACCAAGAGATCTGGGGTAGCTATACTAACATGAGATAAAATAGACTTTAAGTCAACAGCTGTTAAAAGGGACAAAGAAAGATACAAAATACTGGTAAAGGGGTCAATTCAAAACAGGTATAGTAATTATAAATATATATAAGTATGTGGTAGTTTGGAGTTGTATGTACCCAGAAAAACATGTCCTTAAACTTAATACATTCTTGTGGGTGTGTATTCATTGTAAGTAGGACATTTGATGAGGTTGCTTTAGTTAAGGTGTGGCCCACCTAAATCAGGATGGGTCTTAATCCTATTCCTTTATAAGCAGAATGAAATTCAGACAGTTAGAGAGAAAGCCACAGAGGGAGAAGCCAGAAGCTGAACATCAATGGAACCCAGAAGAGAAGGAGAGTCCAGGGGAGGCCGCCATGTGCATTGTTATGTGACAGAGGAGCCCAGGACCAAGGATCACCAACAGCCAGCCTCAGAACACCAGTGTTTGGGAAGAAAGCATCACCTTGATGATGTCTTGATTTGGATTTTCTCTTAAACCTAAAACTATGAGCAAATAAATGCCCATGTTTAAGCTGAACCATTGCATGATATTTGCTTGAACAGCCAAGGAAACTAAAACAACGCACCTAATATCAGAGCCCCAAAAGATAAGAAATGAATATGGATAGATTTCAAGAGAGAAACGAATGCTTCTACATTAATAATAGGAGACTTCAATGCCACTTTGAACGATGGATAGAACATCTAGACAGAAGATCAGAAGGAAATAGAAAACTTTAAAGATACTATAAACCAACTAGACTGAACACATATAAAGAACAGCAGAATACACATTCTTCTCCACTGCATGTGGATGATTTCCCAGGATAGACCATATGTTAGGTCAAAAAAAGACCTCAATAAATTAAAAAATATTGAAATCATACTCAGTATATTCTCCGACCACAATGGAATGAAGATAGAAATCAATAACAGAGGGAGAACTGAAAAATTCATGAGAATGTGGATATTAAAATACACACTCAAACAACCAGTGGGTCAAAAAATAAATAACAGGGGAAATTAGGAAATATCTTGAGGCAAATGAAAATGAAAATACAGCATACCAAAACTTATGGAATGCAACAAAGGCATTGCTGAGAGGGAAACTCATAGCTCTAAATGTTGCATTAAAAAAGAAGGAAAATATCAATCAGAGACCTAATGTCATATTGGAGGAACTAGAAAAAGAAGAGCAATCTAAATCCAAAGTTACTAGAAGGAAGTAAGTACAAAGATTAGAGGGAGAAAAATGAAATAGAGAATAGGCAAACAATAGAGAAATCTATGAAACCTAAAATTATTTCCTTGAAAATATCAATAAAATAAACCTTGAACTAGATTGACAAAAAAGGAAAGAGGATGCAAATGACTAAAATCAGAAACAAAAGGGGAAACATTACTACTAACCCCAAGGAAATAAAAAGATTATAAGAGGATACTTTTTGAATAATTGTACACCAACAAATAAGATAACCTAGATGAACCGGAGAAATTCTTAGAAACACACAAACTACCTACACTGATGCAAGAAGATATAGATCTCAACTGACCAATAACAAATAAAGAGATTGAATCAGTTATCAAAAACATCCCCCAAAAGAAAAGCCCAGGGCACGTGCCCTAGAATATGGAAAGCCACATGCCCTGGTTTTTTTTTTTTAAATAGAATAGCTAAAACAATTAGGAAAAGAATAAAATTTGAGGAAACACTCTACCTGATATTAGTTACTATATAGCTGAGAAAAATAAGTATCAATATTTAACAATTGAGTAATACCACTAAAAGAAAAAACAAATAGTAATAACTCTGAAACTAGCAAAACAGAAAAGGGACCATGTCGAAATTATAATCAAACCAAAAAGAGGCCAGAAAGGAGAAAAATATTTTTAAAAAATGAAGTTCAGAAGTAGACACAAAATTAGAGGTAGAAATCAGTGCAAATATGTTACCAAGTCTAATAAATGTATGCAGATTAAGCTCACTTATTAAAGTTCTGAAACTACCAGACTGAATATATTTTTAAAATCTGGCTCTATGTTACTTACAAGAGACACAGATTTTAAAGAAATAAAAATACTTATAAAAGTTAAGAACAAAGGCACACACACACAAAGATATACCAGGCAAATACTAACCACGAAAAAGCTAGTATGGCTACAGCAATATCATATAAGATAGATTTTAACTACGAAAGTGTATATAGGGACAAAGAGGCACACTGCATGCACACCCAGAACATATAATGAACACAAATCCATATGCACTTAATATGGATGAATATGGCTGTCTGAGCTATATCAAAAATCAAGAGAGTCAATGATAAACTACTTTGCAAGCTGTGACATACTGTACAATATTTGTTTTCGTTATGAAAATGACTGTAATTTTCTGGGGGCCGATGGTGTCTCAAAGTGGTTTTTGAAAGATGAATACAAGGCAATGAGACTTTCAGAAGGTAAAAAATGAAATGAAATGAAATGAAATGAAATGAAATGAAATAAAATGAAATAAAATAAAATAAAATAAAATAAAAATTAAATAAAATATCATCAGACTAGGTAAGGTAATTTCATAATGTAAGATTGTATAGGGAAATGCATGTTTCCTATCCAATAGCTTCTGACTGGTCCTTGCCTTTTTTTGTCAACAATGAGACATGGGGCTCACATACATATCAGAATTGGCATTACTTGAGAGACTTGAACATTTTTTCCCTATTGTGTGTCATTTCATCTGCCTGATTTCGAATGAGGCCACTTTTTAAGCAACATGTAATTCTAATTTACTTCTGAAGCTCCATCAGTTTAGTGCAATACTTTACAATTAATAGGTGCTCAAGAAATAGATGAAGGAAGGTAAATCCTTGAGTGCCTGCACCCATTTATTATACCTTTTCCTCCATATATTTTAGAACCCAAGTTCAGTGAGAATATCGAATGTTCACTTTTCCCCTTTCATCACCACCCATTTTGCCTGATGAAGCCCCAGTGTGGCCAACATTTCTCATTCCCCCATCACTACTCCTCAACTAATTGAGGGTTGGCTGCATTTTCTGTGTCTGTGCCACAGACGACGAGGCCAGGCTCTAACAGTCTCATTACTCTGCAGCCCGCCTGCATCCAGCTCTGTGGAGACTCCATAGAGATCCAGGCCCTGGTTGGATTTGCGGGCACCAAAGCTGCACTAAATTGAATGCACAAGCTAATTAGCAGATTTTGAACCTTTGAAACCTTCATTATGTTATAATCCCACATCATCTTTTGAAGCTCAAACAAAGAACCCTTAATTCTGTTCATTAATATATTGCAATAAGAACATCATCTCTGCCTTTGAATACTCTGAGGCTAATGATATGCCCAAAGATGTGATGGAGAGGTTGACTCATAATAGTTATTCACCTGGGGAGATTACTCTGTATGCACACACATATGCCACCACAAATGAATTTTTCTGTACCTGTGTGCTTGCCTCTTTTAGTGTTGCATGTGCTGTATGTGTGTGTGATAGGTATGCACCTATGCTTGTAGATATAGAGGTTCTTTCCTTTGCGCATCTGTTTGGACAGCCTTGTGTGTATGTGTGGACAAATGCCTCTGCATTGCTTTATTTCTGTGCTTACATGTATATAATTTGCACACTGCTTATTTTAAAGTGGATGAACAGAGCATCTCTTAAGGATCTCTTAATTCCAAGTGACAGAAAACCCAAATAAAAGCTATTTAAGCAAAAAAGAAATTTACTGGCTCACTTAACTGTAAAGTCCAGGGTTAGGTCTAAATTCCCATCTGGAAAAAGGGAAAATGGGAAACCACACTTGGTGGTGGCTGGTCCTTAGCATGTATCAACACTGCTGAACAGGAATATTCAGGATTCCCTGGCCTGGTGACAGGAGTCGTTGTCTTGGTCAGCTAATCTTGGGCCTCCACTGAGCACCTTGGAGACTCTCTCTTTTTCATTCTCCACCACAGGCTGGACTTAAGGCAGGAGGTCCCTCCTAAAGCTCTCATGTGTTTGTCATTTCTCTTCCTGTTGCTATAGATTGGGATGTCTGGATTGTTTTAAGTGATAAATACCCAGAGACTTATCTTATCAAGGCCTGTGGGTTCTCCGGCAATACAAAGCCCTTAAAATTTTAGTTGGCTTTTAGTCTTTTTGATTCCAGGTAATCCCAAGGGCAATTAATATAGTCAAAAGCCTCATCAAGTCACCACATTTGAACCCACAAACAGATCTGAGAATTTCTGTTTCCTGGCAACAAGCCTCTCTTGATTCCCCTAGCACTCAGCTTTGTAGTCTCTAATTTGGCCAGTCTAAGGCCAATTTGAAACAATGGCTATCCAGGGTATCAGCCATGTCTGAATCCCTAATTCAATCTCCTGCCTTGTTTTTTGGGTCACTGCCTTTGCTTACACTAACCTTAGTTTGGGGGAAAATTTTTGCTTTTCCACCACTATAAAGCTTTAGAATATCTGGATGCTCAGCTCTTCTGAAACTTCAGGATACAAGCAGAAAGGACTTTCTTAACCAAACTATATTGCCATTCTCTCTCTCTCTCTCTCGTCTATGTTTTTCTAAATTTAATTTTGAGATAATTGTAGATTCATGTGCAGTTGTAGGAGATCCCTTGTACACTTTACCCAGTTCCCCTAATAGTAACATTTTACAAAACTATGATATAATATCACAACCAGGATATTGCCATTGATAGAATCTACCTATTTTATTAAGATACCCCATTTAACTTGTACTCATTTCTGTGTGTATGTATGTATGTATATTTAGTTCCATCCAATTTTATCACATGTGTAGGTTTGTGTATCCACCACCACAGACAAGACACTGAACAGTTCCATCACTAAAAGATCCCTTTTATTGCCCTTTTACAATGACACCTACCACCCTCCCATCCATCCCTATTCCCTGGCAACCACCAGTCTGTCCTCCATTTCTATAATATTCTCATTTCAAAAACATTATATAAATAAAATCATATGGTATGTAACCTTTTGAGATAATCATTTTCTTTCAGTATAATCCCCTGGATATTCACCTAAATTTTGGTGTATATCAATAATTTGTTCCTTTTTTATTGCTGAGTAATATTGCATGACTGGATGTCACATCAGTACTATTACCAATAAGGCTGCTATATGTATCTCAATACTGGGTTTATATGAACATAGGTTTGCATTTCTCTGGAATAAATGTCCAAGAGTGCAATTGCTGGGTCATATGGCAGCTACATGTTTAGTTTTTTATTTTTTAATTAAATTTTTATCTTTAAATCATCACAGATATACCTGCAATTGTAAGAAATAGAATAGGGAGATACCATGTGTACTTTACCAGTTTTCCCCAATGGTAATGTCTTGCAAAACTATGAAAGAATAACACAACCAGATTGTCAACATTGATACAGTCCAGAGACAGTTCATTTCCATCACTACAAGGATCTCTCATGTTACTGTTTTAGCCACACATACAGGCCTCCCACCCCCATAACCTCTTAACCCCCAACAGCCACTAATCTGTTCTCCATTTCTATAATTTTTTCATTTCAAGAATGTTATTTAAATGGAACCATATAGTATATAAGCTTTGGGGATTGGCTTTTCCCATTCAACATAGTTCTCTGGAGACCCATCAAAGTTGCTATGTGTATCAATCATTTGTTCCTTTCTATTGCTAAGTAATTATTCCATGGTATGGAAAAAGCACAGTTTGTTTAACCATTCACCTGTTGATGGACATATGCAGCCTTGTCAAATTTTGGCTATTATGAATAGGGCTATAATGTTTATTTATAAGTTTTTTGCATGAACTTTAGTCTTCATTTCTCTGGAATAAATGCCCATGAGTGTGTTTGATGGGTTGTATGGTAGTTACGTGATTAATTAAAAAAAAAAAAAACTGCTAAACTGTTTTCCAGAGTGACTGTATCATTTTACATTACCACAATTTTATTTACTCCCAAAGTATCCATTGCTGAGTGATTCAATTTCTCCACATGCTCCCAGTAGTTTGTGTTATCCTTATTTTCCATTTTAACCATTTTAATAGGGATGTAGTGATATCTCATTATAGTTTTAATTTACATTTCCATGGTGGCTAATGATGAATCTCTTTTCATGAACTTATTTGTCATCTTTCTATCCTCTTCTGTGAAATATCTGTTCATGTATTTTGCCGTTTTCTAACAGGGTTGATTTTTCTGTTATTGTTGAGTGTTGAGAGTTCTCAATATTTTCTAACTACTAACCCTTCGTCAGATATGTGGTTTGCACATAAATATTTTCTCCATGTTTGTAGCATGTCTTTTCATATCATTAACAGAGTCACAGAGTAAAATTGAAATTTAGTTTTAATTTTAGTTTAGTTTTTCTTTTAATTTTGATGAAGTTCAATTTACCAATTTTTCCTTTTATGGAGCATGCTTTTGGTGTCAATACTAAGAACTCTTTACCCAGTGTTAGACCCCCAAATATTTTCTCCCAGTTTTTCTAAAAGTTTTATAGTTTTATATTTTACATTTAAGTCTGTGATCCATTTTGACCTAATATATGTATAAGGTGTGAAACTGAGGTTGAATTTCCTTTTTTTTTTTTTTTGTACCTATGGATGTCCAGTTACTCCAACATCAATTGTTGAAAAGGCTATCTTGCCTGCACTGAATATCTTTAGAACCTTTGTCAAAAATCAGTTGGGCATATTTGTGTAAGCCTATTTCTGGGTTCTCTATTCTTTTCCACTGATCTGTGTTCCCATCTCTTCACCAAGACCACAATGTCTCAATTAATTTAGCTATTTAGTAATTAGTATCAGGTAGAGTGATTCCTCCCACTTTCTTCTTCTTTTTCTAATTATTTTGGCTATTCTAGGGACTGTGGTTTTCCATATAAATTTTAGAATAAGCCTGTCTAAGTCTACAAAAACATTTCTGGGATTTTATTAGGAATTGCAATAAACCTATAGATCAATTTAGGGAGAATTGGCATCATTACTATATTGAGTTATCCAATCCTTGAGCATGGTATGTTTCTCCATTTATTTGTCTTCTTTGATTTCTTTCATCAGCATTTTGTAATTTTTAGTGTACACATCCTGTATATGTTTTGTTAAGTACATGCATAAGGATTTCATTTTCTTAGATTTTAAATTGTATTCAATTATTAATTTAATTATCTTCATGTTCATTGCTAGCATATAGAAATGGCCTTGATTTTTACGTTTTGAACTTATATCCTGCAATCTTGCTGAACTCAATCAGTTCTAGGAGGTTGTTTCTTTGTTTGTTTAGTTGGTTTTAGTGGTTTTTATTTTTTGGTTTTGTAGATTCCTAGGTAGACAACTATGTCATCCATAAATAGTGATAGTTTATTTCTTCCTTTCTAATCTGTATGCCTTGTATTTCTTTTTCTTGCCTTATTGCAGTGCCTAGAACTTTCAATACTATATTGAATAACAGTGATGTGAGAAGATATCCTTGCCTGTTTTTATCTTAGGGGGAAAGCATTCAGTCTTTCATCATTAACTATGATGTTAGTTGTAGCTTTTTGTAGATGCTTATATCAAGTTGTGGTAATTCCCCTCTATTCCTTCATTTGCTAAGAGTTTTTTCATGATGCCAATGTTTGATATTGTGAAATGATTTTTAGTGTCATTTGATGTGATCATATGTTTTTTTCTCTAGCTTGCTGATATGGTAGATTACACTGACTGATTTTCAAGTGCTGATCCAGCCTTGCACGACTGGAGTAAATTCCACTTGATAACGGTGTATAATTCTTTTTAAAAAATGTTAGAGTGTTTGATTTGATAGAGGACTTTTGTGTCTATGTTCATGCGAAATATTGGTCTGAAATTTTCTTTTCTTATTATATTTTTGTCTGGTTTCCATATAAGAATAATACTGGGCTGCAGCTGAAGGAGACATTTTGGAGACAGCCATTGAAAGCTGACTTTTACTATCCCAGAGTTTGCTCTGAAGAAGTTAAGAAGAAACTAAGATGGTGGCTAGGTGAGACAGGGCAAAAAATACCTCCGTGAAAAATGCTAGATAAAAACCAGAAAGTGACCCAGAATACCAGTTACAGCGATGCACCAGCTGGATGAGGTCTGCTAGTATCATAGGGGCCGTATATTTGGTGAAACCAGGAGTCTGCATTCTGAAACAAGTGAGTAAGCTGGCTGGAAGACCTGCAGCCACTCAGCATTGTGGGGAAGTCAGGGCTTGGCATTTGGAGACTGACTGGCTCTTTTAAAAAAAAAAAAAGGGAAAAACCCAGGAGCGGCTGTAGTTGTGGGAGTGGGAACCATGCAGTAAAACACAGCAAGAAGGGGCTAGGCCAGCCTCTCGATGTCTGGCCTGGAGGATAGTCTGCTGCAGATACCCTTGGGGCTTGGGAAATGGAGGGGAGAGCCGGAAGCTGAAAGAAAACCCACGGCTCATAGCTGGCTCCCCGGAGGGCTCGATGAACTGCTGCCTGGGGCTGTGCCCACAGCCCAGAGCCCCGCCAGTTGTCCTGGAGCTGGGAAGGAGGAACTGTGCGAGGAGGAGGGGGTTGAGACGCTCCATTCAGCCATTTTTGCTTCAGGCTGAGAGCATCGCTGCACAGCCCGGCGGCCTGGGGCTTCCCTTGAGGGACGGCATACACTGGTGATGTAGCATGGCATTCCCTTAGCTGAGCTCCTGGAGGATCGCAGCTGGGAGGGGGGACCCGCTCGGAGAACCCAGGGACGCTACGCCAAGTCCAGTGGTTTGTGAGACAGCGAGAGAGAGGGTCTGGGCTGAACTGAAATGAAGGCTTAGACTCTTGCGGCGGCCTTGAATCTCCAGGAACCTGGGGGATTTGAATATTAAAGCTGCCCTTCCTCCCTGGTCACCCATACACACGCCCCACATTCAGGGCAGACGGCTCCAGCAACACACCCAAACTGAGTTCTCCAACTGAACCCCACAAGAATCATTTCCCCACATACCACGGGAACAAGGTTGAGAACTGACTTGAGGGGTATAGGTGACATGCAGACACCATCTGCTGGTTAGTTAGAGAACGTGTATGTCACCAAACTGTGTTTCTGAAAAATTAGATCAATATCCTTTTTTTTTTTACAACTTGAAAGAACCCTATCAAGCAAAACAAATGCCAAGAGGCCAAAAACAACAGAAAATCTTAATGCATATGATAAAACCAGATGATATGGAGAATCCAACTCCAAACACACAAATCAAGATTTCGGAAAAGACTCAGTATTTGGCAGAATTAATCAAAGAACTACAATTGAGGAATGAAAACATGGCAAAGGATTTAAAGGACATCAAGAAGACCATGGCCCAGGATATAAGTGACATAAAGAAGACCCTAGAAGAGCATAAAGAAGACATTGCAAAAGTAAATAAAAAAATAGAAGATCTTATGGAAATAAAAGAAACTGTTGGCCAAATTAAAAAGACTCTGGATATTCACAATACAAGATTAGAGGAAGGTGAACAATGTCTCAGTGTCCTAGAAGTCCACAGAACAGAAAATGAAAGAACAAAAGAAAGAATGGAGAAAAAAATTGAAAAAATCAAAATAGATCTCAGGGATTCAATAGTTAAAATGAAACGTCCAAACTTAAGACTCATTGGTGTCCCAGAAACGGAAGAGAAGGGTAAAGGTCTAGAAAGAGTATTCAAAGAAATTGTTGGGGAAAACTTCCTCAACCTTATACACAATATAAATACACAAAACATAAATGCCCAGCAAACTCCAAATAGAATAAATCCAAATAAACCCACTCCAAGACATATTCTGATCAGACTGTCAAATACTGAAGAGAAGGAGCGAGTTCTGAAAGCAGCAAGAAAAAAGCAATTCACCACATACAAAGGAAACAACATAAGACTAAGTTATGACTACTCAGTGGTCACCATGGAGGTGAGAAGGCAGTGGCATGACATATTTAAAATTCTGAGAGAGAAAAATTTCCAACCAAGAATACTTTATCCAGCAAAACTCTCTTCAAATTTGAGGGAGAGCTTAAATTTTTCACAGACAAACAAATGCTGAGAGATTTTGCCAATAAAAGACCTGCCCTACTTCAGATTCTAAAGGGAGCCCTACCAACAGAGAAACAGAGAAATGAGAGAGAAATATAGAGAATTTTAACAGACATATATAGTACCTTACATCCCAAATCACCAGGACACTCATTTTTCTCTAGTGATCAGGGATCTTTCTCCAGAAGGGACCATAAGCTGGGACATAAAACAAGCCTCAAGAAATTAAAAAAAAAAAAAATTGAATATACTCAAAGCGCATTCTCCAAACCCAATGGAATACAAATGGAAGTCATTAATTTTTGATCTGTAACTCCACTATTTACTTCCTACATGATATAAAATACACAAACTCTAAGGACAAATCAGTGGTTTTGAACTCAATGTAAAATATGTAATTTTAGACAACTATATAAAGGTGGGGGAATGGAGGAGTATAGGAACATAGTTTATGTGTCCTATTGGAATGAAGGTGGTATCAAAGAAAAACAAGATTGTTATGGATTTAAGAGGTTAATTTTAAGCCCCACAGTAAACACAAAGAAGTTATTAGAGAATATAACCATAGAGATGAAAAGTAGAGTATGGGTTAAGAGAAATGGGGGAAGGGGCAATGGGGAGTCAAGAAATGAGTGTAGGGTTGCTGTTTGAGGTGAAGGGAAATTTCTAGTAATGGATGGTGGGAAAGAGCATTACAACATTCTAAATGTGATTAATCCCACTAATGGAAGGCTAGGGAGGGGGTGGAATGGGAAGATTTAGGCTGTATATATGTTTCCACAATTGAGAAAAAAAAAAAAAAAAAAGACAGTCTAAATAGATGACAATTGAATGCCAAGGATGAACCTGGATGTGATTGGAGGATGGAGGACAGGAGGCTCAAAGGGTCACAGTTGAGACATAAGGAAAAAGAGATATAGAATGTAAGCTTTGCATCATTGTTGAATCTCTTGTACTTCTTAGCTGCGCTTAATGGGATTGCATAAAAGAATGTTCTTATTCATGGGAAGTGTATATGTGAATTATAGTGTTTGTTCAAGGGTGTGTGCAGCTAGCTGTCATATGTTCAGAAGACAGTGCAATAGATGATGGATGATAGGGAGGGAGGGAGGGAGGGAGGGAAAGAAATAGTGATGTGACAACATGTTAAAGTTGGTGGATTGGGCTATCAGGTGAGGGAGGTCAGGGTATGAAGGAATTCTGTATATGGGGTTAGTATTGTTTTTGCAACTGTTCCTATAACTTTGAATTTATTTCAAAAAAAAAGTTTAAAAAAAAAAAAAGAATAACACTCATAAAATAAATTAGAAAGTGTTTCCTCCTCTTTGTTTTCTGGAATAGAGTGTTCAATTAGTAGAGACTGTAAAATTAGTGCCAATTATTCTTTAAATGTTTTGTGCTTTTCTTCAAGGAAAAAATCTGTGTCTGGAGATTTCTTTTCTAGTAGCTTTATAATTACGAATTCTCACTTTTAACATTTAAAAGGCTATTCCAATTATTTATTTCATCTTGTTGAGTAAGTGTTGGGTTTATAATGAATTCGTCCATTTCTCTTAAGTTGTTGAATTTATGAGCATAAAGATGTTTGTAGTATTTGCTTATTGCTTTATTATGATGGCAAGATATGATATTATTTTATTCCTGATGTTGTGTGATTTATGTTTTCTCTTATTATGTTCTTTAGTCTTGTTAAAGTTTTAACCATTTTTCAATTGTTTTTGAATAACTGATTTTCTCTATTTTCTTATTTTCAATTTCATTAATCTCTGCTCTGATCTTTATTGCCCCCTTCCTTCTACATACTTTGGGTTTATTTTGTTCTTTTTCTACTTTCTTGAGGGAGGAACTTAGATTATTGATTAAAAATACTTCTCCATGTGCTGGAAAAGGTTAACTCAGAAAGTTTGCATTGCTCAAATCTTGCACATTCTCAAGAAGGGTCTGTTTAGTGACTGACCCTTGGCCAGCTCTTGGAAATTGAGCCTTTGGAATGTTCTAACTGATAATGTTTCCGTACTTGAGGCTTTGAACCACATTGTACTAGGTTGTCAAGATAGTTTGTGCAAACAGCATAATTTATGGTGAATACCGGCTTTTCTTCTGGGGACCTGGAACCTCAGTAATTGTAGTCAGTCATGCATATACAGTATATCTCTGTCATCAATCCCCAATATAAAGCTGGGATCTCTAGGCTCATGCAAGCTTCCCTGGGAGACGTTTCATATACGTTAGCCCAATTCATTTCTGGAGGAATTGTGTCCTGCATATCTCCACTGGGAGAAGAGAGTTAGCAACTTGTGCCTGGTTTCCTCCAGACTTCACCCCATGTACCTTTTACCTCTGCTGATTTTCCTCTGTATTCTTTCATATTAATAAATGGCAACTGTAAGCATAATGATTTCTGGGTTCTGTTAGTGTAGAAGGACTTCATTAGATGAATTAAATATGGGATGGTCTTGGACACTCACAAACATTTCATTAGCAATGCAAGCATTTATCCTAGAAATTTGCTTCTCAGAACTACTTTAGATTCAATCCACATATTTTGATATAGCATTTTCAATTTAATTTAGTTCTATATTTTTTAATTTCCTTTGTGAATTCCTTTTTAGTACATGAATTATTTACAAGTTTGTCATTTAATTTCCACACGTTTAGAGAGTTTCCTGTGGTCTTTTTGCTATTTATTTCTAGTTTGATTCCACTGTAGTCACAGAAAACAATCTGTATGGTTTCAATTCTTTTAAATTGGTTGAAGTTTAATTTATAACCTAAGATATGATCTATCTTGTTTAATATTCCATGGGCACTTGAAAAATATGTTTATTCCACTATTGTTGGGTGGAGTTTTTATATACATCAATCAGATACTGTTGACTGATTGTATCATTCATATCTTCTATATCCTTTCTGGTTTTCTGTTGAGAAGATATGTCATCTGCTGAGAGGAGAGTGTTGAAGTCCTGAACTATAATTGGGGATTTGTCTATGTCTCCTTTCAGCAATATTGTTTGGTGTGCACACATTTAGAATCATTGTGTCTTCCTGGTAGAGTGATCTTTTTATTATTCTGTAATGTAACTTTTCAAAGGAACTTTCTTTGCACTGAAATTACTTAATAAGATATAAGTATAGCTACTCCTACTTTTTTCCCCTTAATGTTGGGATGATATATCTTTTTCCACCCTTTTACTTTCAAGCTACCTATGTCATCGAATTTGAAGTGAGATTCTTATAAACATTGTATATTGCGGCATGCTTTTTTATCCATTCTGCCAATCTCTGCCTTTGATTAGTATGTTTAGACCATTTATATTTAAGGTAATTATTGACATATTAGCACCTAAGCTTGACATTTTATTTATTGTTTTCTCTTGTTCTTGGTCCTCAGTTTCTCTTGCTTTATCTCCCTATGGGTTATTTGAACATTCTTTTATGAATCCAGCTTGATTTACTGATGATGTTGTTTTTAAGAGTATTTTTTCGTGTAGATTTTGTAGTGGTTTCCCTGGGTAATGAAATATACGCATGCAGCTTATCACAGTCTACTGGTATCAACATTTTACCACTTCAACTGAAACCTGGAAACCTTTCTTTTGTTTAGGTTCCTTTACCATCCCCACTTTTAAATGGCATTGTCCTGAGTATCAGAAGGCATTAAAGATTTTGTTTCAATCATCAATTATGATTAATAAAACACATGAGAAGATCAATAATCTCTTATATGAACCCATGTTCCTGCTCTTTACATTATTCCCTCTTCCTTCCTGAGCCTCCAATATCCTTTATTTTATCTTTTCTTTTCTGATTGAAGAATTTTCTTTAGCCAATCTTTAAGGATAGGTTTGCTAACAACAAATACTACTAGTTTTCTTTCATCATAGAATGTTTTAATTTCCTCTTCATTTCTTAAGGATAGATTTGATGGATAAAAAATATGTGATTGACAGGCCTTTTCTTTCAGCACATGAAAAATGTTCTACTTCCTTCCTCCATGTGTTCAGATGAGAAATCTGTCATTAAAATGAGTTTTCCCCTATAGGTAATGCATTGTTTCTCTTTGGTGACTTCAAGATTTTTCTTTGTCGTAAGTTTTCAAAAGTTTAATTATGATGTGCTTTGGATTGTGTAGATTTCTTTAGGTTTATCTTATTTGGTGTTGATTCAACTTCTTGAATCTGTACATTTGTATATTTGCCAAATTTAGGAAGATTTCAGCTATTGTTCCTCAAATATTCATTCATCCCCATTCTCTTTTCCTCTTCTTCTAGAATACTCATGATATGAATGTTGGCTCTTCCATTATAGCCCTGTTGGTAACCAAGGCTCTGTTCAGTTCTATCAGTCTTCTTTCTTGTTGTTCAGATTGGGTGGGTTCTATTGTTCTGCCCTCAAGTTCACTGACTCTATTCTCTATCACCTCCACCATACTATTGGACCCATCCAATGAGTTGCTTTTTTTTAATTTATGTTTATGTAGATTTCAATTCTATAATTTCCATTTGATTTTTTTATATAACTTTCTATTTCTTTACTGAGGTTTTCTATTTTTTTCATTTGCTTCAAGCATTTTAATTGAAGAAATCTCATGTAGCTGCTTTAAAATCTTTGATAATTTCAACATCTGATTAATCTCAGTGTGAGCATCAGTTGATTCTCTTTTCTCATTCAAATTGTAATTTTCCTGATTCTTGGTATGACAGATGATTTCAATCATATCCTAGACATTTTGTCTATTATGTTATAAGACTTTGGGTTCCTGCTAAATCTTTTATTTTAGCACCCTTTTTAGAGTTAGCATGCAAGTTCTGACCCACTTTTGTGGGCTGTGATCCCAATGAACATGTACTTTTCAGAGCCATTGCAATGTTATTTTGGTTTATTTACATGTTGCTGCTGGGGCTCCCACTAGTCCTTGCTAGTGCTGTCTGAGACCATGAAAGAGGTTTCACAAAGCTGAGCCACTGAGTGTGCCCCAGTAAGAGAAGGGAGTCTTAGGTCCACAGGCAGAAAGAAGCTTCTCTGGCTAGGTACTTGTTATATGGGGTTTCTTCTGTTTGTGGGAGATAGAAAACATCTTTGAGCTGGCTCTTGTTGTGGTAGGATCCCCCGTTAGTGCCACCCAGCTGTCCTGGGGTCTCTGGGCAAGGGAGGGGAGTCTCAAGCCCCTCAAGGAAGCTGCTCATTATTGTCAGAGCTCCAGATGAATCCTCCTCTCTGGTGGTGCCCAGCTCATCTGATACTGTCAGATGGATTCCAGTTTGATCTGGAGGAGGAATGACCTGGTGGGGCTGCCTTCTGTTGCTAGGTTGGCAGTCTGGAAATTCCAGAATTGGGCCACTGTGTTTATCAACTGGTATGGAGTCCCTAGCCAGTGTGCATTCTTACCTCCTTAAGGAGTTCTCCTTTTGCTGCCTTTTGCAGTATTTACAGGGCTTACTTATGGTTGTACTCTAGGAGTGGGATTTATGTCATTTTGTCTGGTTGTCATTCTCTTTTTACCAGTGGGCTAGCTTCAGCCCTATCTGATCTTTACTTATAGATCCTTACTGAAGTCCTCAAGGAATAGCTAATTGACTCTAACATCGTGAAAAGGATTGCAAATTTCTGATGCAAGTAAAGGGGCCCTCTCTGCATATCATTCAACTCAAGTTTTACATTTTATGGTCTGTCATTTGCAATACATCATTTCCTGGATGAATTTCTCTCTCCCTCAGGATCTTTGACTGAAAGCAACATAAATTTACTAAAGTCCAGGTGAATTTTATTGTAAGGAGAAGGGTCACTCACAGAATTGAAGGGGGAGGGTTGAAGAATTAAGCTTGAGAGGTCATAAACAGGCAACACCAGAAATCTCCTGTAGCAGGAATATCCTGAGGGCCTCATCAAGTCTTAACACGACTTGAATGGGTGGGAAACATTTTTTTTTTTCCATCCTTGGGTCACACTGTTACAACTCAAATCACCAGAATAAAGGGCCACTTTGCTTAGATTGCCCAGATTAAGAGCCACCCTTGGCCAGTAGAAGGCAGGGCCTTTTGATGAACAGCCCTGACTGGACTGCACATATAGAGGATAGCCATTTCCCAAAAGAAATTCCAGTGTTCCAGTGGCCCTTTAAAACCATAACTAGTTTTCTAATTTCTATCTACTCTTGTCTCTGTTTACACCATCATTGCCCCAAATTATGCCTTCATATTTTTTGCCTATATTATATAGTCTCTCAACTGATTATATTTGTTAAGATTCTTTCCATTGCAAGTGATAGAAGTCCAACTCATATTTAGATATGCATTCAAAAAAAAAAAAAAAAGGTATTATCTAACTCATAAGTTCAAAGGAAAACCACAGCTTGATCTCAGTGTTCAAATGATGTGCCTGGATTGAGACTCACTTCTTCAAATCTGTGGATAGGATGTGAATTCCTTTTCACATCACAGAAGGTTCTCCATAACCTGGTACTTGTCCAGCCTCACTCCCAGAATTTTATGACTCTGACTTCAGAAACTAGGAACACAAACTCCTCATGTTCCCCAAAGATGCTGAAAATGGAAGATCTTGCTCACCCAACCCTTCTTCACCCACTAACTGCTCTGTCCCTTTCCTCTTCCTGAAGCTGGGGTAATCACTCTTCCTCTATGTTTGTTTATGAAATTATTAGTCACTCTGCATGCAGTTTACCTAGTATCTTAATTTTCCCCTATATATTGTTCTAAAAACACCATAATAACAATTGCTAGTGTGTAAGAGCACAAACTCTGGAGACAAACTGTGAAGGTTTATATCCCAGTTACACAACTATAGACTGTATGACCTTAAATGAATGACCTACCCTCTCTGTGCCTCAAACTACCTATCTGTAAAATTCAAATACTAGTAGCATCTATCTCATATTGCTGCTCTATGTATTGAAATGAGTTATTTTATATGAAGTGTTTAGAACTGTGTCAGGCACATGGAACGTGCTCAGTAAGCATTAGCTATTCTTACTGATGAGTTGGAGTCTTTCTTAGGTGCTTGACACTTGGGACATTGCAGAAAATCCTTTGAGTTAGATAATATTATCCACAGTTTAGAGATGAAGAACTGAGACTTGAAGAGATTCGGTAACTTCTAAGATCACAGAGCTAGAAAGTAATGGAAATAGAACTGGTACATATCTGGTCTTGGAGACCCTAATGATTATTGCACTCTCAATGAAAAAATTCAGAGGGGCAAAATTAGATATGTTTATAGAACGAATGTTGTCTAAATGTCACTTCCTCAGTCTGAGTTTGCTAGATCTTGCTTGTGCACTTCTCTGTGTGCATGTGGAGTTTCTTGATGCCTCTAGGTGTGTTAGACAACATAACACTTTTGGAGATTTACAAAAATATTTCCAATCCAAAATTCTTCTTTTTCATGTGACAGCCTAGAAGGGATATTTTCTATTCTACTGATTTAGACCTGAAGAGATATGCTACCAAGGCAGGCACAGGCAAGCTCCTCCTGGCTGAAGCATTCATCAAGTGCTGGCAACACAAACAGTAATAAGCCCAGGGCCTCGAATGCCGCTGCGCATAGAACATTTTTGGATTCACTCACTGATTCCCAAGGAAGATTTTCTTACCCAGCCTGTATTCTGTTCCCAATCACTCCCCAGTCCTAACTGCCCTTACAGAGCTTAGACAAAGAGTGATGGATGTGATGTCAGGCTGTTAATGTAGCGATTCGTCAAGGGAGAAGCAAGAGTGATTAATTCTTGCACTTCAGAAATGATTGCCCTGGGGAAGAAAAAAAAAGATTTCAAGATGCTATTGGAAGAGTAGAGAATGAGTAGGGGGATATCTCCAGGCCCTTGGGAGCTTGGGAGTGTATATCATCTTCAATATTCACATGGCATTCATGCTTTCCAAAGGTTCTGCCGTCATTTTGATTAGTGGCCCAAGAACGTGTAGCCCCATAGGAGTAGGTGTGAATGAGAATAAAATCTGGAAATCCCACCCTGCTCCAGGACCATGTATTCAAGCTGCTCATCTGTCAACACTGAGCGATTTCTTTAACTGTTCCAATTAGCATTGTCTGAGCCCCTACCATGTTTAAACATCCATACGGGGCCCTGACATTGGGGAATTTAACATAATTCTCAACCTCAAGAAGCTTATAAACCATCAGGGGGGTTAACTCATGCATATAAATAATTATGATTCAAAGGAAAATGATGCAATCACAGAGAGTTCATGAGAGAGAGAGATTACTTAAAGCCCTATTCATTCATGTATTCAGCATTTACTGAGGCCTATTTTATTGGGCCAGGCTCTCTGCCTGGAAGGAGCTGCACACAGATGAGGGAGAGAGGGAACAAACAGCAGCAACACTTATGATAATGCACCATGGAAGGCACGATGTGCCCTGGGATCCAGCAAGAAGAGAAAAAGAGGCAATTGGGGATTCCCTCACCCAAGGAATGATGTTGGAGCAGAGTGGGGAGGGCAGTAGAGTTTACCAAGTTGCAAGAGAGGGAAAAGTCACTGCAAGCAGAAAAAACAACACATGCAAAGGCAAGAAGCTCGAAATTTGGGGTAAATCAAGGCAGTGGGAAAGGTGTTGGAGCCCGATCACAGAGTTAGATCATGAAGGGCCTGGTATTCTACCATCTCCTCCATGGCTGAAGGGGAGCTGTAGGGGACAGGGTCAGAGCTCCACCCATTTCCATGTGGATTCCTTTACCAATTTCAGGAACACTAGCTTCAGTGGGATTTCATTCCTAACACCCAGCACTTGCCACCTCTTTATCAAGAAGGTTGTTCTAAAATTGCCAGAACGTCTTTGCCTACATAAGCAGAGGGTCAGAAGTATCTGGCACTCTGAACCCTGACATGGGGGGAGAGGGGAGAGTACCCTTTAACAAATGATGCAGGAATAGAAATACTTGAACTCCCCTGCAACCTGTTTGGGACAACTGTGGTGTGACCTCCACAGTCCTCAGAGCTCTCTTGAGAGGCTGAGCCTGCGGTGCCTCCTGGGTCTCTGCTTGACAGCACATTTTTGCTTGGCCTCCTCTTCCTCTGGGCTCCACTTCTCCACTGCCTTATCAGTTGTTCCAGAAAGGTTTCCTTAAAACTGGCTTTCACATGCATGCTTGCTTTAGGGTTAGTTTCTGGAGAACACAGCTTAAGCACCAACCATTAGAGGATATTTAGAAAGAAGATGAAAATCGAGACAACACTAAAAAGAAGGCAGCCTACTATGGCAACGACACCTTTAGATTGAGAAATAGGAATTCTCTTTCCCTAGCGAACCGTTAACCTTGGATAATTATCTCCTACTTCTGCCCTAAGCGTCCATACACAACATTTTAATTTGGTCCTGGGGAACTATACAACTAGATACCAGGTAAGTTTTCATTTGAAAAGATAGTTTAGTTAGGGCAAATATGTATTTTAGAAAATTATATTGCTCTCAGTAATGCAAAGGTTAAGTCTCTTAATTTTTTTAATCAATTTTTTCTTACATCCTTTTCATCTTCATATACAAGTATTTTCAGAAGAAAAGTAAAGCTGCCTGGATTCCATGATCTTTTCTTCCTTAAACAGGGGCCTTTCTGGTTCCAATAGTTTTCTTCTTCCCCTCTGAGTTCAATGAAAACTCATGTGTGTTCATATAAAATTTTACTGGTGGTGGGGTGGGGTTGAAAGAGTTTTCTAATAGCCATAAAACAAAAAATGCCTTCCTGGGAAGCTTCCACTGTAGTGAAAGCATAATGAAAAATATCTTTAATCTTAAAACTTCTTAGAAAGAATCCAGCAAATCTTTAAAGGAGGCTTAAAAACCTTGCCATGGTGTTGCTGTTACACAGCCTTTTAATTTTCCCAGGCTTGTCAGAAGAATCATTCCCCTTACCCCATATTTCCCTGCTGGATTTTTTACTTAAAGAATTCCCTGCATAACTATTCCCTACAACTCAGGTCCATAAAACATTCCTAGATATATCCCAGAAAAATAGGTAGGTAGCTCTACCTAAACCATGTCTCAAATATTTAATCACTGGATGTTTGCAGCATTCCTGAAGAACAGAGCTGATTATCAGCCTTACTGAGCTGCCTTTGTGTTCTCCAGACAGGTTAGACCCACCTCAGTGCCTAAAAAGGACCAGAGGTTTTATCAATAGTCTTTGTCCACCAACCGGTGAACCCTGAAATTAAATCCTGCTGTCATTGACGTGGAAATTCAATGTGCACAGAATGAACCATTGTCTCCAAACTAAGACTCAATATAACTGGGCTCTTGCCTTGGTTTCCTCAACTTCCTACACACCCCCTGCCTCTCAGCTAAGGCCCAGGAAGTCTGCTGAACTTGTGCTAGTCCTTTCTCTAGGAGCCACTCCATCTAACTGAGGCCCTAATCTCTCTGGATGCGGCTTCTCTTCCTGAATGGGCAGCCCCCTTCCTTTGCTCCTCCCCAACCTCTTACCTAGTCTACCTTCTCTGTCTCAAGCCCCTACCTGAACTTGGTGTGGATATTGGACCCTCAGTTACCAAGCCCCTGTAGCAGGTAAGTTTACTCAACCTCCAAATCAGTAAGTCACAGGCTTGTGCCATCTCCCCATGCAGTTCGTGTTGCATCAAGTAAGTATGATTATAATACAAATAATGTTTAATGTATGGATATGCAATATAAGATGAATATATAATACTAGTACCAATAATAATGATTAAAATAGCTACAGTTTAACAGTTAGTTACTCTGTGCCAGCTTCTATTCCAGGCACTGTATGGATATTTTCCCTTTTTACAGATTAAGAAACTGAGGTTTAGAGAGATCAAGTAACCTGTTCCAGTTTTACTGCTAATAACTGACAGCCAAAATTGAATCCAAACATCTGATGCCAGTGTCTGTCTTCTTTTCCACATACATTAGACCACAAAGTGTATAGATCCACCTCTTATTTTTTAGAAGGCTCATTTTGGTATTTCTAGTCCTTCTTTTCCACTGGCGATAAATTGCAATTACAGAAGTCATTTGCCCATGCAGATAAAATGGAAATTTGGATCTGGACATAGATGAATTTTCTGTTTTCTTATAACAGAGACTACACAGTTAACAATTAAACAGTATTAATGCTGAAAATGAAATCATTTAATTAATAGTAGATCTTAGCCAATGAAGGGTGCAGTTAAATAAACTCTCTAAGGGCACATTTCTGCTTATTTTAGATAAAGCAGATCTTCTAGGGTAGCAGAGTTTTATTTGGTCATTTCCCAGGAATATTAATGAATACTTTGGTTGCCTGAAAGAGTCATTTTCTTCACCCAAGATGAGCACTACACTTTCAAAGGGCAAATCGTGCTTTGACATAAAATATAATACTATGGCCCTTTCATGTTGTATCGTTGTTATGGGTTTAAATGAATCAACTCTTATCCTTTGCTCTGATCATATTATGCCCCTTCTCAAAATTATTCAATGACTCCCCATTTTTTATACAAATTCAAAGTTTCTATCAATTTTTTTTTCCCAACAAACCCCCAAACTAACCTTTCCAAACTTCTTCCTCACTTCCCACACCCTGGACCTTTACTCTTCTCTAAACACAAAAGTTCCTTCTTGCCTTGGCTTGTGCCCTTTTTAATATGCGTGTCATCCTTCTACTCTGTGCCAACTGTCCAGACATCCGCAAGGATCAAGAAAGTGATTAAACTAGAGGAAAGGGTAGCAACATACAAGATAGAATTTAACAAAAGTTAATGAATACTGAATCTCTATATAATTTTCTTTTTCTTAGTTGCTAGGGTATTAGAATGGCTAGGAGGAAAGAATTGAAATGGTGGAACAGTAACCCATAGCATCCTTTGAAATTTGTTCTATAGCTACTTGTTAAATTGTAATTTGAAAGCTATCACCTTTTTGTGTATTTGTTATGTTTTACAATAAGGAAATAACTGAAACTATAGTACTGAAACTCGTAACAACTTTGGGAATTTCCTAAATAACCGCATGTTAAATCACACTTTGAAAGATATTATCTTTTTGTATATGTGTTATATCTCACATTAAGGAAATAACTGAAACTGTGGAACTGTAATCTATAGTATTATTTAAAATTTACTCTCTATGTGTTAAATTTCACTTGGAAAGTTATCTCTTCTATGCATATATGTTATATTCTACAATAAAAAATATGATTTAATAAATAGATAAAATATAAATCTGTTCTTCAAGGCTCAGCTCAAATCCTTTCTTTTTCTTGATTCCCCATCTAATCTTTCCAGTTCTGAGGTCCCTGCAATATTGGCTTGTCTTCTTCTCACAGCACAAGTAACATTCTACCTAGTATTTATTAATTTATGTACATGTCTTCTCCCTCCCTTACTCTATTATTAATTCTTTAAGGGATGGACAGTTTTAGAGATTGGTATGCACTTATTCATTCATTCATCAAATATTTACTGTATATATACCTTATGCTTTTCATTGAAGGAGACACAGACACCAGTAAAATATTGATATTGGTTCATTAGGTACAAAACTGAGACATGGAAAAGTTAACTTACTTATTTAAGCCCCGCACAACTGGGTGTAGCTCAAATACTGTAGACGGCACTTCTCATTCACAGACCTCATCATTTTAAGATACCTTGCTTTCTGCTCTGGTAATAAAAGTCACTTCTCTTAATGACTGCCTTGTGAAAACTCTTGTCTCTGGTCAGTAACCACCCTTGGATCTCAACCCAACTGCTAGTATTAAAGGGTGATTCAACCACTAGCCCCAAGCTGAAAAGCCAATGTCACCGTGCCCTTCTCCAAATCAAAAGAGTAGGCATCATAGAATTCTAGTGCCATGCCAGTGCCTAAATTGAGGTGGTGAATGGCATGCTCTCAATATATACAAGCCAGTCTCTGGAGGAAGTTGTTGCCCAAAAAATTTCAACAGAGCTAAGCAGGGGATTGGCTTTGGTGATGGTTTGCTTCTTAGTAAATCAACAAATTGTTCTTCCACCTGGGATGAAAATATGAAAAATAAAGAAAGCACTTAATGTTATAGAAGGTCAAATCCCACAAGGGCCCACATGGTACATGGTCCAACCTTGTCAATTTTGCAGATGGAAAAACAGGCTCAGAAAGACATTGCTTGCACAAGATCCCAAAGCAAGTCAGTGGAAGGGTTGGGAGTGTCTTACCTAATTTACCAGGGCTGTTGTGACAAAGGACCTCAAATTGGGTGGCTTAAAACAACAGAATATTATTATCTCACAGTTCTGGAGGCTGGAAGTCTGGAAGTCTGAAATAAAGGTGTTGTCAAGGCCATGCTGCCTCTGAAATCTCTAGAGAAGAATCAGTTCCATGTCTCACTCTTGGCTTCTGGTGGCGGCTTGCTGGCAATTCATGGCACTCCCTGCCTCAGTTATCACATGGCCTCCTCCCCTGTGTCTGTCTCCTGTGTGCAATTCTTCCCTCTAATAAGGACCCCAGTCGTATTGGATTAAGACCCACACCAATCCAGTTTGGCCTCTTCTTAACTAATAACATCTTCAAAGTCCCTATCTCCAAATAAGGTCACAGTCACAGGACTGTCAGTTGGGGCATGAGCATGTCTTTTTGGGGATGTGCCATTTTGGATATATTATGCCCCCCACAAAAGCCATGATCTTTTAATCCAATCTTTTTGGGTGGAAACTTTTGATTGAATGTTTCCATGGAAATGTGACTTACTCAACTGTGGTTGAGAACTCTGATTAAATTATTTTCATGGAAGTATGGCCCCACCCATTCAGGGTGGGTCTGCATTAGTTCACTGGAGTATTTAAGAGAGAAGCTAAGGGCTGACATAGATCCAGATGCTTGCTGACATTTACAGATGCTTGAAGTTGCAGACAGAAGGACGTTTGGAGATGCTAAGCTAAAAGATAAAGCCGAGAGTTTGCCCCAAAGCTGAAAGAGAGGAGCTGCAACACAATCCAGAATCAAGAGATGCTAGCCACGTGCCTTCCCAGCTAACAGAGGTGTTCCGGATGCCAACATCCTTTCTTCAGTAAAGGGCTTAGTTGAGGGCTTAGTTTGGACACTTTTATGGCTGCAGAACTGTAAATTTGTAGCCAAATAAACCCCCTTTATAAAAGCCAATCCATGTCTGATATTTTGCATAACAGCAGCATTAGCAAACTGGAACCAAGGAAACAATTCAACACATACCACGGATCTTCCCAACAACTCGATTTCCGAGAAATTGACTGAAATCCCAGTCTCAGGGTCTTTGCAGTACTTTTTTTGTTCCCTTTTAATCTACATCTTTTAATTTCTACCCCCACTATGCTGTTTCATTAAAAAAAAATTTATTTCCATGAAAACTCAGATATCTTTAGGCCCTATGTTCAAGTCAGTACTTTGTGCTTAGGATTTACCTTTATCTCTGATTTAGACTTAAGCTGAATATCATCTTTCCTGTGTCTTCTGAATAGGACCAACTTAACTGTGACCTTCAGAAAGTAGGTAAAAGTAGAAAGACCTTATAGTTAGAAGAGGCCATAGCATTCTTCTTTGCTTTACAACATATCTGGAGACTGAACAATGGATGAACCATATAGTCAGTGTCACTGGTTACGGATGGTAACGGGAAGTAGGAGTACTCAGGCATGTTTCAATGGGCTCCTTGTGTAAGTCTTTGGGTGCTGAGAGCAGAGTTCCACTGCCAGCCTTGCTGGTGAGTCACCATTGAGCCTCATGTAAGTAACTCTCTGGACCTTATTTTCCTCATCTGTAAAATAAGGCTTCTCCCATGTTGTCAAAGGGTGCTTATCTAACTATTTAGCTTTCTGTTTTATAGCATGCTTTTCTTGGAGCATGTTTGAGCTCATTTTCACCAGGGATCATCAACTGTGCCCTCAAGCAGCTGAGATACAGTGTAAAGAGCAGACTTGCTTGGACAGGACACTTACCTGACACTTACTTGCCCAGTGATTTATATAACCTCTACTGAATTCTGTTTGCCCATCTGCAGACATTAGATAACTCCTTCTTCCTTGCCATTGATTTAAAAAGCATTTATTGAAAACCTACATGAAGTTTTCAGGATGTAACAGCTATCAAAGCAATCTATAAATGATAAAACACTTTTTTGATGGAAAATGCTACCAATATTTTAATTTACCTTTGATGTAAAAATTCTTATATGTCTAGCAGTCCTGGATGAGCCAACAGGGAAAACACATGCTAAGATATCAGAAAAATAAATGCTGTTAAAATGGGAAGAATTTGCAAATAATTTTATCCTTAGTAGTTCAAAAAGTGCATTAAAGTAGTCATCATGCAGGAAAGTCCATCTTCCTTTGACCTTCTGATACCTATTTTATGATTTAGGGTTTTTTCTGCTTTTTTGTTTGTCTGTTTTGTTTTGTTTTGTTTTTCAATCTTAAGAATGAGGGCACTATACTTTTCCAATGTTTAGGCTCTTTCAAGAACTTAACCTGATGTCCAACAGACAACTCAGTTCCTTTCACATTTCTTTATGGAGCCCCCTATTGGTTAAGAAAAATGCCTCTAAACCCAAAGGATTCCAGGTTTGGAACCGAATCCAAACTCAAAAGGTGTGGCTTGGGGTTTGGTCTGGTTTTATATTTGACATCCAGCAACTTTAAAAATATAAACAGGAGGTGAAGCAAGAAGGTGGCATAAAGAGGTGTAGAATTTAGTTAGTCCTCTAGAGCAATTAGTAAATAGCCAGGAACAACTAGTAAATAGTCTAGAACAACTGTTGGGGGCCATCTGTGACTGGACACACGTTGTACACCAGGCTGGAATGGGTGGAATGGCTGAGATCATAGTATAGAGCTGTAAATAAAGCTCCCCAAATTGCAGAGCTGGTTCCCCTCCCCCACTGGCAAGGCACACTGAGTTGGAACACTTCTCTGTGGAAAAAGAAGCAGGCAACTAGGAATGAAGGAAAGTAACTCAACCAAGCTCCAACTGTAGTTCTAATTAACAAATTTGGACTACTGAATAAAAGCTACAAGCACAGATAAACCTGGAGAAAGCAGGAAAGGAACCCTAAGGTCTCTCCCAGCAGAGAGGAGGTGGGGCTGATGGAAAAAATAAATAAATAAATAAATAAATAAATAAAAGAGGCTTTTGGAGACTGCTGAGCTCAGAATACTGGAAAACAGCTATGTCCCAAGAAAAAGGGCACAGAGAACTGGGTACCAACTCCAGTCAAATGGCAAAACTGGGGGGCTGGGGACTGCCTCTGGAAAGGGGCTTTCTTTCTATTCCTTTTTTCTCCCATTCTAAGTTGCTCATTAGAGAAAATCTCTGGCATTTTCAATTGTCAGTGCTGAACCAAGCAACGGTGGAGTTAAGACAGTCAGACAAAGGAAGAATTCAAGTACAGGAGATAATTCCCTAAAGGGTCTATCTTCCTTAAGGAAAGGGGGTCAGGGCCCAGCTCAAGTGGCTGCTCTCCCTCAGAGAATTCAGATCTTGGGTTCTGGGGGTGGGGAAAGCCAGAAACAACTGAAGCTTGGCTTCTAACACCCTCAGCCCCTGGCCAGGACAGGGGCTCTTTACACTAGCAGGGATCTGCAGGTTGACAAGTGCCACCTGCTGGACAGGGTAGGAAAAGCACAGAGTCTAGATGTCTCACAGGAAAATCCAACAACCTTCTGAATCTCATCCTCAGGGAAATTCAAAACTGATTACACCTTCATCCTGAGACCTGGGCCTGTCTGGTCTGGGAAAATCTGATTGGGGTAATCAAGGAAACCAGATGCTAGACAACAAAAAATTATGAGTCACATTAGGAAAAACAAAGACATGGTCCAGTCAAAGGAACAAACTTGCACTTCAAATGAAATACAGGGGCTGAAATAACAAATTAAAAATGTTCAAGCAAATCTTCTAAATCAAATCAATGAGGTGAAGGAAAATGTAACAAAAGAGATAAAGGATATAAAAAGACATTGGGTGACCACAAAGAAGAATTCATAAGCTTGGAAAAGCAAATGGCAGAACTTATGAGAATGAAAGGCACAATAGAAGAGATGAAAAACATGATAGAGACGTACAACAGCAGATTTGAAGAGGCAGAAGAAAGGATCATAAACTAGAGGACGGGACATCTAAAATCCTACTCACAAAAGAACAGACAGGGGAAGGAATGGAAAAATATGAGCACTGGCTTAGGAAATTGAAAGACAACATGAAGTACATGAATATACATGTCAAGGGTGTCTCAGAAGAAGAGAGGGGGAAAGAGGCAGGAAAAATAATAGAGGAAATAATCACTAAAAATTTCCCATCTCTTATGAAAGACATGAAATTACAGATCCAAGAAGTGCAGCATACCCCAAACAGAAAAGATCTGAATAGACCTACTCCAAGATACTTACTAATCAGATTATCAAATATCAAAGACAGAGAGAGAATTCTGAAAGCAGCAAGAGAAAATGATCCATCACATACAAGGGAAACTCAATAAGACTATGTGTACACACTTCTCAGTAGAAACTATGGAGGCATGAAGACAGTGGTATGATATATTTAAAATACTGAAAGAGAAAAGTGCCAACCAAGAATTCTATATCTGGCAAAACTCTCCTTCAAAAATGAGGGAGAGTTTAAAATATTCTCAGATAAAGAGACACTGAGAGAGTCAGTGCAGATAGGAAAACACAGGAGAGAGAGATTTGGAGAAGAGTATAGAAATGAAGACTATCAGTAAGGGTAAAAAGAAAGAGAAAAAAATAATAAAAATAAAATATGATTCAACATATAAAATCCAAATGACAAAATGATAGACAATAAACATTACATTGAGTGAAATTAGCCAGAAACAAAAGAACAAATACTGCATGGTCTCCCTAATATAAACTAATATTAATGAGCAAACCTTGAAAGTTTAAGTTGAGAACACAGGTTATCAGGAGATAGAAAGAAGGTAGAGATCAGACATCTCATACTGAAGGGGTACAGAATGTTCAACAGGATTGATTGTATAGATCCAGAAATAGATAACACAATGCTGTGTAATGGTAGCACAATATTGTAACAAAGTATGAGTATGGGTGATAGAGGAAGGCTAGGGGCATGTATGACACCAGAAGGAAAGATAGAAGATAAAGACTGTGATTGTATAACTTAGCAAAACCTAGAGTGATCAATGATGGCAATTAAGTGTACTAATATAAGAATGTTTTAACATGAGGGAGAACAAATGAATGTCAACATTGCAAGGTGTTGAAAACTGGATGGTATAGGGGAAAAAATATAATCAGTGCAAACTAGAGTCCATACTTAACAGTAGAATTGTAATACGCTTCCATCAGTTGTAACAAGGCAATATGCCAAAGCTAAAGGTCTGTATGAGGGGGATATAAGGGGGGGAATGGGATTCTTGTTGCTGTTGTTGTATGACTGTTTCATTGTATTTTATTTTATTTTTTCTTCTGTCCTTTACATTCTTCATTTTTTCCTCCTCTTCCTCTTTCATTGTAGCAAAAATGGAAATGTCCTCATATAGATTGTGGTAGTAACTGCATAACTATGTGATTATACTGGGAATCATTGATTGTTTACTTAAGATGGATTGTATGCAGCATGAATAAAACTGTTTAAAAAATAAACAAAGGGAGACAAGTGCTGGAGAAAATTTGGAGAGAGAGATGTACCTATTCACTGTTGGTGGGGATGTAGAAAGCTGCAGCCCATCTGAAGGGCAGTGTGGTGGTTCCATAGGAAGCTAACTCTGGGGTTGCCATATGGTCCTGCAACCCTTTTACTGGATGTATACTTGAGGAACTGAGAGAGGGGACTTGAGTGGACATTTGCACACTGGTGTTTGTGGCAGCAGTATTCACAATTTGCAATGGATCAAGGAGGCCCAGGTGTGCATTGGCTGATGAACCAAATGGTGAAGTGCGGTGTATACATAATATGGAGTACTGAATGACAGCAAGAAGGAATGAAGTTGAGGTATGCAACTGGGTGAATGGACCTTGAGGACAGTATGTTGAATGAAATAAGCCAGAAATGAAAGGACAAACATTATAACGCCTCACTAATATGGACTAACAATAATGTGCAAACTCTGAGAATTGAATCTGGGAGCATGGGTTATCAGGCGAAGGCTTATTGTAAAGGTTCCTAGATTGTAAGCTCTTACAGTAGTCACATCTATTCATGAGCTGTAACACTCATTTCTAAATTCTGAGATGCTGGGCTGTTTCTGTGTGACCTGGTCAGTACTTGGAGCTTCAGATGTCTGTGCAGCACCTGGGCCTCAGAGCCTGAGTTTGGCAGCTGTGAGTGTTGGCATTGCCCAATGCAGCAACTGTTAAAGAGATTGAAAGGGGGATGTGAACAAAATGGACTTGGTTGAAATTGAGGTAGGTCAGACAAAGGGGTAGAGGATGATATTAACTGTGTTTTTAAAACTTTGGCTTCTCTTGTTACTGCAAAGGAGAGGGTAAGCCTACTTATAATTGTGCCTGAGTCACCCCCAGGGAACCTCTTTTGTTGCTCAGATGTGGTATCTCTCTCTCTAAGCCAACTCAGCAGGTAAACTTACTGCCCTCCCTCCTACATAGGGCATAACTCCCAGGGATGTCTATCTCCCTGGCAACGTGGGACATGACTCCCAGGGATGAGCCTGGTCCTGGCACTGTAGGATTGAAAAAGCCGTCTTGACCAAAAGGGGGAAGAAAAATAAAACAAAATAAAGTTTCAGTGACTGAGAAATTTCAGGTAGAGTCAAGAGGCCATTCTGGAGGTTAACCTTATTTGTTAAATGATATCCCTTTTTAGTTTTTAGTGTAATACCTGAAAGTGTTGAACTGCAATCCAGTATCCTTGCTTCTTGAAGTTGATTGTGTAACTATATAGTTTACACTATGTGACTGTGTGATTGTGAAAACTTTGTGGCTCCCACTCCCTTTATCAAGTGTACGGACAGGTAAATACAAAAATGAGGACAAAAAGTAAATGAACAATAGGGAGGGATGAGGGGTATGGAATGTTTTGGTGCTCTTTTTACTTTAACTTTTATTCTTATTCTTTTTTTTTTTTGTGGTAATGAAATGTTCAAAAATTGATTGTGCTGATGAGTGTACAACTATTTAATTGTACTGTGAACTATTGTACACTGTGGATCATTGTATGGTTTGTGAATGTATCTCAATAAAATTGAATTGGAAAAAAAAAACACACAGACCTGCAGCAACAGAGAAGGCTCAGCTTGTGAAGCTAAGGCCTCTGTGGAGGGCAGTTTTTTAATCTCTACTGCATTCTTCCCCAACCCTTTCTCCCACTTAGCCATCAGAGAGTAAACTCAAGTTGCCCAAATGAAACTACACACTCTTCTCTGCCATCAGAAGGCCCCAATCACCAGAAAAATGGTCAGCATCTGTGTAAAGGGCTAAAGCTAGGTGGCAAGCTAAGCCAAGAGCACCTCACTCATGCTCTATCTATCAGTCTTGGTTTCCTCCTTAATTAATAACAATACTATCTCTCACATATTGGATGCTATATGACATATATTACTGCACAATTGTTACCATTGTCCTGAGTGGATATTAATGCAACAAATGCTACACTTTCCCTATTTAATCAGCTTTTAGTTTAACATCTTAGACCTGGCTGTCAGTTTAAGGAATGCAATGACCATGCCATGTGAGAATCCAGTTTATGAAATGATCCTATTTCTAGGGAAAGATGAGAGGGGAGCACAGGATGTGGGGAGAAGGAAGGAGAGAAGAGGTGGAGGGGCCTAGGAATATCCTAAAATGGCTTTACCTGGTCTGCACATCACCTGTTCCCAATTCTGTATTCTTCCACCAAATATAGAGTTGTGATGTTATCCAAATAAAATACAAAGGGCTTTCATCTTGAACTGCAGCTGCTCTCAGCCTAGAATTAAGTCAAGTCTGGGAAATCCCAGAGGACTTGTGGAGTGGATGCCAAAATCCTGAAGAAAGATGGCCTACAAATAAGATCTGAATAAGGTATTTAGGAGTAGGGGCCACCCCACTGTGGGACCAGTGTGACAGACAGTGGCACAGATTTGGGAGAAAAGGATTTTCCTCATCTTAGCATATCAGTAGGAGTAAATCAGTATCTATGGTGGTACCAGCTTTAGTAGGTAAATACAGCAGTGTTCTTAATGGTCCACGAAATGGCATTTGATTCCATTGGTGGGTGTCAAGAACCTTAGCCACAGCAGGAAGAAAAGCAAGGGCCCGAGGTGGCATTTTGAGAGCAAAGGGTAACAGAGCTTTGGTATAACTCTTGGACCCATCCTTAGGGCTCACCAGTAGCAGTAACAATGATGGAACCATCCAAAAAAAAAAAAAAAAAAAGAATTTGGCAACAAAAAAAAAAAGACCGAGAAGCTTTGTTAAGAAAGTTTATTCTATGATATAAATCTGTGAGTTCCTGAAAATAAGTGGAGGATAAAAGGAGCTGGAAGTTCAATATTTCACTGCTTGCTTTAATTTCTGGAGAGATAGTAAAGTATATTTAATTTTCATTACCACAATACAGAAGTCCTAGAGAAGACAAAAATTTATAAAGAACATCATCTCCACTTCCAAGTTTTGTGGAGGAAGATGAGGTTCAAAACTTTAGTAACCTGGTATGAGGGTGGCAGGGAAGCAACCTCCTTGCCATATCCTCTATCATGAAGAGATTGGACAGCTCTCTGAGGATGGGATGATGTGTCTCAAAGTAATGGGAACCATGGCCTCGTTCAAGCATATTCTTGAGGTTAATTTATTAGGGATGGATGCTTGCAGAGAGAATTCCATAGTGGTCTAGAGAACATTTCAGGTCTCATGTTCTGTCATTCTTTGAAAAGTTAAATAAATCTCAGTGGGAGGGAGATATCTGAAAACGATCTTTCTGAGGCACTGGCTGAATTAAAACAAGCTTCACCTATTTTCCTGGTTTCCAGGAAATTGTAAGAACACACATACACATACTCTCTTAATAACTTGGTGCTCAAAATTAGAGTTCTGCTAAGAATACAAAAACTTTGTGGCTCATAGTACATGCTTTCACTGCCACATTCTCTATGGAGTTGCTTCCTTCTCATCATGCCAAGGAAGACTTCCATGAAGAGATCTCCAGACTTCCATGGAGAGTCTAAATGTCTGCACTCATAAATTTCATGGATTTCTCTCTTAACTGGCTGTCACTGAGACCTACAATTTCATCATTTTCCCTTAAGCTTAAGCATTTCCCTCATCTTGTTGGCAATGTTCACTTTCTTAAGGCTTCATTGAGTTCCTAACACCTTTTATGTATTTTACTTCCAGATAGTTTTCACTACAGGATGTTGAAAGTTTTGGGCTTGGGTAAGTGTTTGGGCCTTGACCATGCCATAGATGGAGGCTGAATGGGCAATCATTGCTTCCCTCTTGCTGAAGATTCGAAGGAAACTACTAGCCCACAGACCCAGAGAGATAGCTCTGGCTTTGCTATGCATTGTTTTTCTCTGCAAATTTCTATAGAACAGCACCTCCCTTCCCAAGTCATAATGCTCTCACTCTTGCATATATCATCTGTAGCTCTGTTTCTCTAGGTATACATATTCAGAAGAGGAATTGCTGAGTCATAGGGAACACCTGTACTTATTTTCATAAGTCTTGACAGATTGCTCTCCAGCATGGCTGCACCAGTTTATATTCCCACCAGCAGTGCATAGGGATTCTCATTTCCGCACAGCTGTGCCAACACTGGTACCATCTGACTTTCTTATTTTTATCAATCTGGTGGATGTAAAATGGAATTTCATCATGGTTTGAATTTATTCCTCTCTGATTACTTGTGATGTTGGGGATCTTTTCATGAACATATAAGGTAATTTGGGTTTCCCCTTCTGTGAATTGCCTATTCATATTCTTTGCCATTTCCTGTCTTTTTCTTGTTGATTTGCAAGAATTGCTTAATTATTCTAGATATTAATCCCTTGTCAGTTTTAAATGTTGTAATTATCTTTTCCCAGTCTGTTGCCCATCTGTTACCTTTATCTGCAGTGCCCTTCATTGAACAGAAATTCTTAATTTTATGTAGTCAAAACCATTCATTTTTCCCATTATACTTTAGGATTTAGAGGGAATGCTCAAGAAATCATTTCCTACCCCAAAGTCACCAAGGTGTTCTCCAACATTTTCTTACTAGTCGATAGTTTTTCTTTATATTCAAGTGTTTAATCCACTGGAAACTTAATCAAATTTCATTTTTCTCCATTTAGTAATCCAGTTTTCCCAATACCATATTCTGAAAATTCATCCTTCTTCCAATAATTTATCAATCAATTATAATAGAAGCATCATATAATTTATAATCCAAACTGAGATTTGAAAATAAAAGAGGACATAATAATTTTGTTAGGCCAACAGGCATAAAGTGGGACTTTTCTCGGCAAATTGGAACTGCTCCATTTTGAAAATGCTCATTGTTCTATTTGTATGGTCACATGACAGTCCACAATGTTTTCTTATTATGATTATGTATTAACATGGGGTAGGGCAAATATTCCCTTTGGCTCTCCTTTCCCAAAACTCTCATTTACTCATGGACTTTTATTTTTCAATATACGTTTTAACCCAGTATTTCAAATTTCTCTGCTGAAGTATTGATTGGAATTCCAGGTACTTTTTATTTAATTTCAGAAAATTTGATGTTTTAAAAATATTAAACTGCTCTGTCCACAAACATGGTTTATCCCTCTATCTATTCAGATTTTTTTGCATGCTTTCTTTAGGTTAATACATTATATTTTAAAGTTTTGTTGGTATATTGTGAATGGCTATTGCATTTTACTTATTTATTACTGGTAAGAAGAATCCTATTGATTATCTGTAAGACAATATTTTATCCAGATCTACTCTTATTAGTTTTACACAAAACAGTTTACCTGAAGATTCTGTTAGTTTCCATAAATGATCATATCATATGAAACTCTTTCCCTTCCAATATTTATAAACACTGCTTTTTCTTGTTTTATTATCTTGGCTGTGTTCTCCAGTACTAGATTAACAAGTTGTGGTGATAAAAGGCTCTCTTGTCTTATATAAAATGTATCTAAAATTTCTTTTTTAAATAAGATGTTTGCTGGAGGTTTTTAATATACATCGATTTACATCTCCCAGGTTTTGTGAGAATTTGTATTATAAATAGGAATTTAATTTTATTCAATAATTTTTCACCTTTATTAAAATAAGCATATGAATTATATGCTTAGTAAATTAATGTGCTGAATTGCATTGGTAAGTTTTTTGATGTGGAAACATCCTTGCATTAGTGAGGTAAACGCTACTTGATCATGATTCATTGTTTGTTTGTTTTAAATAATTTTGTATTTTGTGATCTAATGATTTTTTTTTATTTCACATGTATGCTTATAAATAAAATTGGTCTGTAAGTTTCCTTACAGATACCATTTTTATTCAGTTCAAAACTAATGTTATACTAGCCTCAGAAAATGAGTTGGGCACTTTGGCCCTTTTTATTCTTTTATTGTTTAGGGAAACCTGCATAAGAAGATCATTTGTTTCTCAAGCATTTTTGTTTTGTTTTGTTTTGTTTTGTTAATAAAACACTTGCAAACAATTTGGGCCTGGGATTTTGGTATGAGGTAAGAGCAAATGTAGGGACTTTTTGGATAACCATTTCAGTTCCTTTATAATTTTTATACCTTTCAAATTTTATCTATTTTTGCTATTTCAGAGGTTATTTTCAAAAGATGATCTATTCTATATATCCATTTATCAGTTTATAGATCTTATTAATAATATTTACTGTTTTTGTAATCTCCATTACATCTTCAATTATGCATTACATCAATGCATTACATCTATAGTTATATCACCCTTTTCATTCTGTACTTTAATTTGCATCTTATTTCTCTTTTTTCTTGATCAGTATTACCAGGCTTACCACAGACCATGTACTTTATCTTTACAAAGAATGTAAAATTGTTTGTTTTTGCTCATCTATAAATTGTCCCTTATTTCATTAACTTTCTCTTTTTCATCTTTATTATTCCTTTCTTTCTTACTTGTCTTAGACAATTTTATGCTATTGTTTTTCTAACTTCTTCAGTTGGAGGCTTCTTTAATTTTTACTCTTATAGATGTAGTTAAGCACTAAATTCCCTTCTAAATATTGTTGTTCAAATTTTTTGTTTTCCCTTCCTTTTGTCTGATTGAACCAACAGTTCTCAAGGACTCTCCAACTCTAGCTATTGATCCACCTTTATTCACCAAAGTTCTATCAGTTGTTGCTTTATGTATTTTGAACATGTATTGATATGTTAGAAGCAAATATGTTTATGATTGTTACATGTTCTTGATTGTTGTTCCTGTTACAAGTATATTCCCAAAGATAATTTATCTGAATTTCCAATTTTTTCAATTTTGAATTGCTGTTCTCTTAGTTTCAGTTCATATTTGTCTAGTATCATTTTCATGCCTTTATTTTTAATCTTCCTGTAAGCTTTTGTTTAAATGTAGTTGTGTATATAACATAGGGTGGATCTTGTTTTTAATCTAATCTGATTGAGTCTGCTTTTGATCAGTGAGTTTAACACACTTACATTTAATGGAATTACTATTTTGTTAGAACTTAGAAATTTCCTATTTATTTCTCTTTTTTCTCTTCCCAGTGTACCTTTCACTGGATAGCGCAAATATTTTTCTGGTTCCCTGGAAATTATGCATTCTGTTTTTAATGTCCTGAAGTTATGCCTAAATTATTGACACATCTTATTTAAATTTCCAGTATTTTAAGAGCTAATCAATATCAGTATCTATTCCTCAACCAGACAAGTGCCTTAACATACTCTCATGTACCTTTTATGTTCCTCAGCGCTACCCTAAGCCTTATTAGTACCATCTAAAATCTATAGTATAGTATAGTCTATATATTATTCCTGTTGTTAAGAGGAATAGCAACTTTACTAAGTCAGTTTCTTACCCTATATGTCATAACCTAGTAGTTGTCTCCAATATCCACTTTCCCTCTTTCCTACAGTGACAGAGCTCCTAGCTTTTAGTTGGGCACACAGCCACCCAAAATAAAGACTTAATTTCCAAGGCTCCCCTGAAGATATATGTGACCATATGATAAAGTTCTGGCCAAAGATATATGAGAAGTGATGTGTGGAATTTTCTGAAACATTTCATTAAAGAAAAGGGAAAAGGTCTTTCTTTTTCTCTTCCTCCATCCATTTGCTTGAAACATGAATATGGTTGTGGAACATTTTGGGCCCACACAGTCAAAAAACACACAATCTCAAGATACAAATTGCTGGGATTCCTAGCAACCCGATAGAGCAAAACCTTCACAGCAGCCCAGAAACATCTATCATCTGATCACTTAATCAGGAGAAATAGCTCCTCCCTTATGTATTAGTTTCCTATTGCTGCAGTAGCAAATTATCACAGTTTAGGGGCTTAAAGTCATGCAAATTTATTATTTTACATTTCTGAAAGTCGGAAGTACCAAAATCAAGGTATAAGAAAAGCTGCATTCTTTCTGGAGGCTTCAGGGAAGAATCTGCTTCCTTACTTTTTTCAGCTTTTAAAGATTACCTGCATTCCTTGTGTCACATTCCCTTCCTGTATCTCCATCCTTTGCATCCTTCATGGCATCTTCTTTCCTCACTGACTCTCCTGCATCTATCTTAGAAGGACCCGTGTGCTTACCTTGGGCCAACCTAAATAATCCAGGAAAATCTCCCTATTTAAGATGCTTAACTTCATCACAACTGCAAAGTTCCCTTTGCCATGTAAGGAAACACATTCAGAGGTTCCAGAGATTAGAATGTGACATCTTTGGTGGCCCATTACTCTGTCTACTGCATCTTGTTTAAACTACTATTGCTTTGGATCAACTTTACACATAGCTCATTCTAAATTCTAACAAATATTCCTTTATTTTCCAAGTTCTATTAGTTCCTTCTTATTATTGCTTACTTCTAATTTTTTACTACTTTTTTTGTTGAGACACTGCTTCCAAGAGTGCTTTCAAAAAACAAGTTTGTTTGGCAAATCTTTGTATGTATGTATATATATATATGTGTGTGTGTGTGTGTGTGTGTGTGTGTGTGTGTGTGTGTGTGTGTGTGTATATATATATATATATATATATATGCACTCTCTGCCTCCCACTTCCCAAACAAGGGCTGCCTGAAGCATCCTTTCTTCATTTCAGCCTCCCCTCCACAGGGCCAATCATGAATGACATTATTAAGCAAACAGTCTTGTACATATTTCTATTTTATGGGCCTAAAACATCACCTAGCACACAGCATTCACTCATTAAAAATTTGGTGAGTGAAACATTGAATTGGTGTTTATGTGACAATCAAAGTAAAAAAGGGAAAAGCCACCAAGTTACTAGAAATGGAGAGGGAACCTGAGACAAAGTTCACCTGCCACTTTCAGAAATATCCAAAGTCTATATAAAATAGGCTTGATGTAAATGTATAAATATCTATAACATCTATTATGCATCTATCATGTACATATGTGCCACTTATCCTGTGAGGTAGATAGGATTTGTTTTGCTCACTTTTCAACCACACCTTTCTACACAGTTTTCAGGGTCCCTTTTAATTTCTTATTGAATATTTTCTCTAACAAGCAGTGATAGAGTAGTGGCATCGATGTTGGGGAAACCATAACATTGCGGTTAGGTGCACAGACTCTGGAACCAGATAGTCTGGGTTTAGATGCTGGTTTAGTCTTTTACTTGCTGTGCTATCTTAGGCAAATTATTCAACATTTCTTTGCCTCAGTTTTCTCATCTTAGAAATGGGATGATGATGATAATGATAATGGACCTAATTAAATAGGACTGATGCCTGGATTAAATGAGTTAAGCATAAAGCACTTAAATAGTTTCTGGCAAGGAGTAAGCTCCATATTTGCTAGCTACTATTTTATAAACCAGCATTTGTGGTGGTTTCAATCAAGAGTGAATAAATTAATTAAATCTTCTGTTTCTTATACTTTATTGTGAATTTTGCATGAGCAGCATCAAAATGAAATCCATCCTATCCCAAGAGAGACGATCACAGACTATCAGATTCAAATGATATCCGCAATTACCCTTTCCTGCTGCTTTTATGTTCTGTGAGAGGTCACCCATTCCACTTCCTGGGGTGGGACCGGGAGGACAGGATTGGAGTAACACTTCCAGCACTTCACTTTATTTTTTCACCTGCAGGGAGATGCCCTGCATTTTATTGTTAGTAAATTTACTTAGGAATAATGATTGTAGGAATGGGAAACTGAATTTGGCTTTGAGTCAAAACCAAATTATCCGATCCAGATTTATCAGGGGGGGAAAGCAGATATCTTGATTCCTGACTCCTGTAACTATTTGAAACATGTAAGAGGAAGGAGTGTGATTGGAATCTCAGAGACAGTGATTACATTGCTGTGATTCAGGCAAAATTCAGGATGCCCACCCAACTTTAAATTTAAATTTGAATTTAAATTTAAATTTAATTGGGCGTTCCATTTTTTTGTTTTGTTTTGTTTGCTAAATCTGGTGACTCTAATCAGAAACCCCAGTAATCATCTCATCCAATTCCCTCCTTTTATGATGATGAAATAGGGGCTCCTGGATCTTGTGAAGGGGACCCAAGACTGAAACCCAGTATTTATGATTTCTTTTCTTAAGAGAAATACAAAAACATCAGGAGGATTCAGGTAAAAGAGCAAGTGAAAATGGAGGAAACTCCTTTGATTTCTACTCTCTGACCTAATCACACAAAAATATCATTCTTAAATTTGGTATCTAGGTTCCAAGTCATTTGGGAAGCCCTATACTACAATACTTTTTGTTGCTGTTCCTAAAATCATTAACCTATTAATTAAGATTGCGTAGGTCTGCTCTGGAAAAGCCTGTTGAATTGCTTTTGTCTGCTCTGCAATAAATGACAGCACCGAGGTAGGTTAGCATTAATTATGTGAAAACCTTGACTATGTTAAAGCCTGATTCATGTCTACTGATGAATTAGCATGGAACATTTTATAACACCAACATTTTATATTGTTTACTCACTGCTCTTTTTATCAGAAGCAGAAGCATCATAAAACATTGCAACTTCTAAATGAACCACATTTCCACATGCATGTTTTCGGCTCTAGAAGTCACATCTTACACATAAACTGATTCTTATTTTCCCCTCAAACCAATTTAAATTGCAATAAAAAGGTATTATTTTCTCTGGCTCCCTTGATACAGGATGGTGAACGTTATCATTTTAACAATTTCAGGGTAGAAAAAAGACTCAATCTTTGTTGAACCTCTTCCCAAGCAGCTCAATTTACCTAAAATAAATTTTCACATTGAACCCACTAAATCACTTTGTGTTTCGGTTTTTCTCTATTCGTTGAAAACACTTAATCAATTCCCTCTTCAATAGGAAATAGATCATGATTGGGGATGGGGAGAAAGTTCAATTAGTCTCCCTTCCTCCTGAATTCTCAAGACTTGGTGTTTTCATTAAAATGCTCTCATAGTCGGCTCTGTAGGCAAGCTGTGCATATGTTTTCTTCATCCACTGGATTGGGAGCTCTTTCAGGACAGAGCATATATTGCACCCTTATACATACAGTAATAATGAATTAATACCATTGTTTAACACTTCACTGTTTATGGCATCAAATGATCGCACTAACTACTATTTATTGTGCTTACCATGCTTCAGGCAGTGTGTTCAGCACCTTACCCCAGTATGTCACAGCAATGCTGAGTAGTAAGAAATATTAGCTCCAATTTACAGTTTAAACAACCGAGGCTTAGCTGGGGAAGATAATTACAAACAGCTAGAAATTGGTCGACTAGGAATTTGAACCTAGACCTCTTTGCACTCAAAGTCCCTTGTTTTCTTAGTCCCTAGATACAATCAGTGAGTTTCTCAGATGTGACAGATGCATAATCGTGATCCTTCTGTCACTCCCTCTTTGTCCCCCACTTGTTCCTGAGGAATTTATAAGCAATGTATGCCATGCCAAGGGCAGTAGGAAGTGACCCTACCCAGTCTGGAGACAGGGAAGTGACACTGCTGGCCATCCCTGAGGCCTTGCTTATCTGGCCATCCATTGTTTTCCCCATCTTTGCATCGTGAGCCACGTAAGGAAGGCCTAAGAGGCCAACTCAAGTGCCAGTGGTATGTGGGGAAATATGAGCATTGCAGAAGGGGACAGGAACTTGAAGCCCAGTCCTGACACTAACTGGAATCGGGCCTCAGTATCCCCAACTGTAAAGTCAGAGGATTGAACCATATGATCTCTAAGGTCATCTTTAATGATCCACTGGAATATGACTTTCCTGAGAGTAAGGGAACCATGGCACCTGCACACAGTAAGTTCTCAATAATAAATACATGGTAAAATAATGAATAAACAAATTATTTATAAAAGCTCCTGCTTCAGCTTTCAGAAATCAGAAATAAGGTGTTCCTATACCACAGAACATGAAAGAGGATGCAAACTCACGGTCTGTAAAGCTGGCACTTTTGAGCTTTCCAACACACTTCCATATGGCCCTGATTTTCCATTTTCCCAATTTGGAACAACTTTCCCATCCATTGGAATCATTTCCTTTCTTATGTTTACAAAACAGATGATTTATGGATTTTACATAATTCATCCTAAACATAGACTAACTCAAACTGAGTCCAAGTATTATTCACCACAGAATGGATCATTGCATTGGCTGTACGAAAACATAGCTCTTATTTGAAAACCAAATTGTGAACCTTAACCTGACCATATTTTTTTTTTTAAATTCAGTTTTATTGAAATATATTCACATACCATACAATCATCCATGGTATACAATCAACTGTTCACAGTATGATCATATAGTTATGCATTCATCACCACAATCTATTTCTGAACATTTTCCTTACATCAGAAAGAATCAGAATAAGAATAAAAAATAAAAGTGAAAAAAGAACACCCAAACCATCCCCCCCATCCCACTCTATTTGTCATTTAGTTTTTATCCCCATTTTTCTATTCATCCATCCATACACCAGATAAAGGGGATGTGATCCACAAGGTTTTCACAATCACAGTGTCACCCCTCGTAATCTACATTATTATATAATCATCTTCAGGAGTCCAGACTGCTGGGTTGGAGTTTGGTAGTTTCAGGTATTTACTTCTAGCTATTCCAATACATTAAAACCTAAGACGTGTTATCTATATAGTGCATAAGAATGTCCACCAGAGTGACCTCTTGACTCCATTTGAAATCTCTCAGCCACTGAAACTATTTCATCTCATTTTGCATCCCCCTTTTGGTCAAGAAGATACTCTCAGTCCCACGATGCTGGGTCCAGATTCATCCCCAGGAGTCATATCCTGCATTGCCAGGGAGATTTACACCCCTGGGAGTCCGGTCCCACATAGGGGGTAGGGCAGCGAGTTCACCTGTCGAGGTGACTCAGTTAGAGAGAGAGAGGACCACATCTGAGCAACAAAGAGGTACTCAGGGGGAGACTCTTAGGCACAATTATATGCAAGTTTAGCCTCTCCTTTGCAGTAATGAGCTTCATAAGGGCAAGTCCCATGATCAAGGGCTCAGCACATCAAACCGCCAGTCCCGATATTTGTGACAACATCAACACCAATCCAGGTGAGGAAGAACCTGACCATATTTTAATCACATAATTTTGCCCCTATGAGTTTGTCCTCCATGCATGTGTTTAAATTCCTAAACAGAGTTTAGTGTTTTGGTTCATTACCATCTGGTCATTCAGGTAAATGCAGAAAAATGAGATTTTTATCATAGTTCTGAGTTTCTATTTTACATATCTTACTTAGTCCAAATGTAAACTTTTAGAACAGCTGCATCCCTTTGATGCAAAGGATTTATTGGTTGCTTATAGGCATTTTGAATCTTGGTAGGGTATTTTTGGTTTCTTTTGGCAGGATCATGGGAGGCAGAGTAGGAAGGAATGGGTGGAAAACCAATTATCTATAAATTAGGCCTAAAATATGAATTTAATGGAAACCACAGGAGTCATTAAGTGAAAAACCTTTATTTTGTGGTTGGTCGTGAAAAAAATGAAAAGAATCAGGATTTTTCTCTAGTGCTTTCCCACCTTCACTACATAAGCAAACAGTTACATAGCATGAATGCAAGGCACTTTTCTTAGCCCACCTTGTATACTCTGATTCATTTAAAACTTATAACATATTTTTATCAGCCTCACATTATTTCAAAGAAACAAAATCACATAGAAATTAAATTATTCAGATATATAAGTGTCACAAATCAGACTTGAACAAATTCACCCTGGCTCTGGAGCCCATGCTCATAACAGGTGGGCCACACTGCCTCTTGATTATTTTAGTGGCCTCCTAACTGGTCTCCCTGCCTCCCATCTTATACCCCTCGTTCCAGTCCATCCTTCACCAGTGTGACTATCTAAAGACCAACTTTGACACATGTCACTCCCCTGTGGATCTCAGCTACCATCCCAAATCAAGGACTACATCCTCACCTTGCTTCTCCAGGGCTTCTACAATTTTGTCCTAACCTCCCTTTTTAGCCTCATTTCCTAAATCTCCCCCTTCACACATCCTATCTTCTGGTTATACTTAAGCACTTGCCTTTCCTAAAGCATGGCTTTGATTTTCCTGTCTTGATTGTCCACATGTTATACTTCAACAAGAAAACTCTCCCTAATTTTGGGACTAGTATAAATGTCACTTGCTCTCCAATACTCAAAAATCACCTGTTTTCCCTTTCTTCTTAGAGTAGGGATTCTCAATTTTGTGTTTAATGACTATTTTAGAGCCCTAAAAATTTTGGAGATATACTAGTAAGAGACTAAAACATTGAAAATAGCCCTGAAAATTTTTCTAATATTGACAACACAATCACTTCTGAGGACAGACAATGTCTCTCAATGTTTAAAAATCACCTAGAGTTATAGCACTATTTTCATTTCCCAGCATTGTGTCATTATTTTTTTATTGTAGACATGTCAATGAATCTGACAGTATTTTCTTAAATATTTGAAAGACAAAATTCTTACGTATTTTAGAAAACATTGCAGAAAGCAAGCACATTATGATTACGCCCTGTCTCTTTTCCCTCTCACTGTCAGTAAGTTACTCTCTGCTCATCCCCTTATCTCAGAAGAGATGTCAACCATTGGACTGGGGACACTCAGTTGTACCAAAATCTAATTTAACATATTATTCACATTTAATCAGCACCTCTGAGAAGGCACATCAGCAAACAAGTTGAAAATTATTGCACTTGGGTGTTCACCATCTGAGAGTGGATAATAACATTATAGAATAACACTATAGGTAAATATTAGATTTATTTCTGTTGGCAGAGGACTTTGCATTAATAAATAGATAGAAACAAAGGACCAGAAAGTGCTAGTAGTTAGGAGGAAGGATTACAGGGTGATTTGAATTTCAGTGTTTTTCAAAAATGTTTTTATACATTTCCAAATTTTCTCTGATAATCAGGTTTTACTTTTAGACTCAGGAAAAACAAAAACAATTCTCACTGAATAGAAATTGTAACCATCCAGTCTTTGAGGTCCCTCCTTCTAAGGTCTCAAATAGATTTGCCTTTTCCAAGAAGCACCATTCTTGCCCTCCTCCTTGGTGAAACATCCATCTTCTTCTTAAACATCATTTACATTTACCAGGCCAGTGCCCTTTCCCGCAGGCCAGTCAAATAAATCACCCATATTAATTAATGGGAGCTAATGAGTTAATAGTGTTACGTGATCCCCAACCCTACAACAACTATAATGAATATATTTGAATTTCCATCATTCCTTTAGTAAATACCCCTAAATATTAGACCCTATAGCCCTGGTGGTTAGCCAGTGGGGCATGTAAGTACAGATGGGACATGGGCAGCCTTCAGTCACCAACTGGAATTCTGTCACTGATTCAGTAACCCTACTCTGGGCTGGAATAAATAATTAGTCCTATGGTATCAAATGGAAAAGCACAGCACCAAGTCAAATAGCAAAGTCCTACTTTATTCCTACACACCTCTCCCCACCACCTTTCTGACTCACTCTCAATCCTTGAAGAATAAAGAGGCCTTAGAGATAAGGTTGGAATAAATATTGGATATGATTACTTTGCTCTGCCGGGACACAATACACAGTAATGCTTAAGGACTCTGTGCTCAAACAGACCTGATATTATGTTGTGTTTTCTTTTGTGTTGTTTTACTTAGCACATCTTAAATTTCAAGTAGTCTTGCCACATGGCTGTTCCTTTTGACATGCATATTTGATGCCTTCCAGAGTTCATAAAGTCTGCAATCCATTGTGCATGGAGCAGGTATAATCTCTGACAGCAAAAAGCAAACCCCAAATAAGAATTCTACTACTTTAGAGACTCTGAGGCATCCTCTCAAGAGAGACCAGAAAAATTCTTGCTTTAGAAGGGAAAAAATATAAAATACCAACTAATTTCTCATTGGGTCGGCAGGTTGGGTGGGGAAAGATAACATGTTATAAAATTAAAACTATAGTTAAGGTAAATTATTGCCAGAGCATTGGTTAGAATTAAAACTTCAGAAATCTAAGCCAAGGTTATTTCCACCCCACTAATGATTCTCAACCTTGCATGCATATTGGAATCACCCGGAAAGCTTTAATAATTACTGATGCCCAGTTACACCCCAAGAGATTCTGATTTAATTGGGCTGGGGTATGACCTGTGCATCAGGATTTTTAAAAGATCCCTAGGTGATTCTAATACATATCCAAGCTTGTGAACCACCTATCACAGTATGCTGACTTTCCTAATGACTAACTGCCAGATTCCAACCAGCTAGATTCCATCAACAGTACATGGGAAGAGATAGCACCCACATTGTCCACACAGCCTCCCCTTTCCTATTTACATACTTAGCCTAATTTACATACTTAGCCTAATGAATTGTTATTTAACTGATGGCAGCTGTCTCCGTTTAGAACAGGATGCCTTAAAGGGCTACATAGCTAATACTTTAGACTTTGCAGGCCATACAATTTCTGCAGCAATTGCTTAACTCCACCATTGTAGCAAGAAAGAAACCAAAGGAAATATGTAAATTCTGGATGTAGCTATTTTCCAATAAAAATTGATATATATAAAAACAGGCAACTAGCCCACAGCCCATAGTTTGCTGGCCCCTGATTTAGATCTGTAAGGCATATATACTAATTTATATACTAATTACTACTTTTTTTTTTAACAGGGACTGCAGTGATTCTGACACCAGTGGTTTTCAGACCTCCCATAGAGTTGTCAGAATATATTTGCTTGCCAGAGGGAAAGACTGTTGCTGCAGAATGTTTCTCCTCTGTTCATTCCTGCAGTTGTATAGAACCACATTTTCAGGTGAGAGGCAATGGCTGTTCCCCCAGAGCTCATATGTACATGTGTTTATTACCTCCCAATATCCCAGCAGGGGGTTCTCTCCAGCTCTTTCTCTATACCTGTATGACTTCATTTATCACTTGCCAAGCTATTATTTTACATGTTCTGTTTCCCTTTCTAGATCATGAGCAATTCAAGGATAATTGCCATAATTAGTACTACTACTACTAATTATTATAATTTGCATATGTATGGTGCGTTGCAGCTTACAAACCCTTCACATCCATTAGGCCCTGTGAGTAGAACACCCACCTGGGAGATGAGTGGCACCAGGATGATCATCATCTGTGTATTATGATGAGAAAACAGACTCAACAAGGTTACCAAGCGTTAAGAGGCAGAGCCTAGCTGAACCCAGATCCTGCAAGAAAATGCATTTCATGGGAGGAAGAAAAGCTGCATATGGATTCAGACTGAGCTGTATTCAAATTCACTTGGTAGTTTTCTACCTGAGTAGTTGACATTCAACTTCTCAGAACTTGTTTCATCAACCATAAAAATATGGATAACAGCAAATACTTTCAGGATTATTTTGAGAATTAGAGACAATGTTATCAATGCTCCTGGCATTAAGTGCTCAATAATAGAAGCTACCACTGCTACTACTAAGACTGTTGTTTTTGTTGTCGTTTATCCAGGGTTCTTTCCATTTTGCACATGCTTCCATTTGCTGTTATATGCCTCATTGTGTTTGGCATAGTGCCTTTAATTTAATAGGCGTTCAATTAATGCTGAATGAATCTAATTAATTCATTAATTGATGAATTATATAGGCTTGTATTTAAAAGTTCCTTCCACCATAAGCCTTTTAGAGGTAACCATAACGCGAATTTCCCCAAAAGTAGAGGAAAATTAGATGACTACTTCTAGAAAGACAATATATAAAGGGAATTTCCTTCCCAACTCAAAGCGACTCTCCTTTGCCAAGTGTACATGCCCAGAAACACTTTTGTTGACTACTTATAAGAGAACATAATTCCCAGCTGATTTCTCTTCCTTATGGAATCATTTAGTACTTAAAAGGCAACAAAAGCAAAGCTGTCAGCAGGATTTTCTGGATTAGAGATGCTCAACTTTTGCTGAGTCATCAGTAAAAATGACAGTGTTCCCCTTTATAAAATTTTTCTTCGAATAAACACCAAACACCACCTGAGAGCTCTATTCAGGGTCAAAAGTACAACCTGAGAGCCTAATTTGGAGACCTCTCATTCAAGCTCCTCAGTCACCTCCCATCTGCTCCACTATGAAATCAGTGAATTGATTAATTAAGCTGTACTGAGCTTCAACTATGTATCAAATCCCTTATTGGCACTGAGGTAATGAAAGAAGTAAGAGACATGGTCTATAAGCTCAAGCACCTTATGATCAAATGAGTAAAAGCAGAAGTACAATTCTGAAACAGACTCAAAACTATGCTATGGAATGTTGGCTTCAAAGCCCAGAGAGAGACAGAGAAAGAGAGCAGTGTTGGCTAAGATAGGAAAATAAAGCTTCCTGGGGCAAAAATACGGATCCAGACTTCTGATGGTTTATGTACTTGTACTGACTAGTGACTGGGCAGGCGTTTAGAGAGGTAACGGCTAGAGCTACAAGAGGTAACTTTACCAGCTGGTTCAAAAGGAGGTCTGAAGAGTCAGTTGATGAAGCATTCTGCTCCATGTAGATATTCAGGAGTCCTAGCTCTCTTGTTGTTCTCCCCTCCTATAAGTCCTTGGAGTCCTCTCCATTCAACCAGAGGATGAGGAAGGTGTTTATGGGCCACGTGTGGGAGTGGGCACATCACTACTCTTCATACTCCATTGGTTAGAAGTCAGTCACGTGACATGCTTAACTACAAAGAAGACTGGGAAAGTTTAGTTTAGCTTTATGCCCAGACAGAGGATAAATTTGCATTAAAAAGAATTAGCAGCTTCCCCACAGTGTGCCATTCTGATTGTAAAACATCTGTTCCTCTCTTCTTTCAGCATACTGAACACACTTACCCCCTCTCAAAAAACACAATACAAAGTCCCACCCACTCACTGCCCGTAACTCAAAGTCCAGGATCTCTGAGTCTTGCTCAGCCGTCTTTGTGTGATCTGGATTTATTTCCTTATGGTCCAGTGACCTACACATTACATACAATATACGAGTGTGGAATAAGGAAAGATTACTAAAATAATAATACTTATTCAGCAAAGGGAAGAATGGAAGACATGCAGAAGTGATTAGTTCGTGTCATTCGTATCCCTCTGGGAAGGCATTATGAAGGCTCCTTACTACGGGGATGGTGGAAGGGATTCATTGACTAGATGTTGATTCTGCTCTCTGGGAGGAGCCCCCTTGTCCATTTGTTTCTGTTTGCATGGCTTCCACTCTGGGAAGTTTATCCTTGTCTACTGTTCTCTGTGGCCACATCGGAAGTGAATGAAGGGGCATTTGTGCTCTTTTGCAGCATTTGAACTTTCACGGGCAACTTCCTGGTGGTGCAAATATGGGGACCTGAAGAAAACAGAACAGCATCTCCAATCCTGGATCATAATTTCTTTGACAGTACAATGCATTTTATGATTTAGTTGGCTTATGACCTATTTGCTTCCCATCAACTCCTCATATAAGTACCCCAAATCAAAGTCTTTCCTAGACAGAAGAGAACAGGAATATTGGTGAGCATTACTGTTTTCTGCCATAATTACCCATTGTGAAAAAGGAGGGGGGGGGCAGTAAGAATATACCTTTATTTTTACTTGTCTTTTCATAAATAAACCTTAGAAAGATAAAAAATAAAAATTATCAAAAACATAGCGAGCAAGGAAAAACAAGTGATAGAGACATAGATAGGTGCCAGATTCTCAGTTTATATCTATTAATATTGTTTGGATTTTTGAACTACATAAATGTATTACCATTTCCAAAAATAGCATCTTTTAAACTGACTACAAAGATAAACTCATGTTCACATGCCTCCCAAAAGCCTGTCTTCCTTTAGTTCTTCAGTGGTACCAGTGCTCTCTGTGGAATTCATATAGTGTTTATTCTCACTAAGTTCTACCTGGACCAAAATTCTGAGCAGATCAATTCAGGGGCAGGAGACACCTGGTAAGAGTCATTCCTTGATTCACAGCCCAATAGTAGGACTCTCTTCTGCTACACAGAGAGAGATGGTAAGAACTAGATGAACCCCCAAAGAACATTATAGTAAGGGGAGCACTGAGGAAGAAATAAACATAAGTATTGAGCCATGGAATCCTCTTCTGGTGATTTGAAGCTACAGGTACCCCAGAAAAACATGTTCTTAAATTTAATCCATTCCTGTGGGTATGGACCCATTGTTAAGTAGGATTATTTGATGAAGCTACTTCAGTTGACGTGTGACCCACCTCAATCAGAATGGGTCTTAATCCTTTTACTGAAGACCTTTATAAGAGAATGAAATTTATACATAGAGAGAGAAAACCATGGAAGCAAGAAGCTGAAATCAACAAAACCTGGAAGAGAAGGGGGAGATCAGCAGACACTTTCATGTGCTTTGCCACGAGGAAGAGGAATCAAGGATTGCGGGCAGCCAGTCTTCATGAAGAAAGCATCACCTTGATAATGACTTGATTTGGAAATTTTCACAGCCTCAAAACTAAGCTAATAAGTTCCCTTTGCTTAAGCCAACCTAGGCATTTGCTTGGAGCAACCTAGGGAACTAAAACAGATTTTGGTACCAGGATAATGGGATGCTGCTTTCACAAATACCAAATATGTAGGAACAGCTTTGGAACTGGGTAATGGGTACATGTTGCAAGAACTGTGAATTGCTTGATAGAAAATACCTAGATTGGTTTGAAGAGAGTATTGGTAAAATAATGAATCTAAAGGAACTCCTGATGGGGACTTAGAAGAAAATGATGAATGTGTTATTGGAAGCTGGAGGAAAGGCAATCCTTGTTTTCAAGTGGCAGAGAACTTGGCAAAATTGAGTTCTGATGTTGGATGGAAGGCAGAATTTTTGAGTGATGAGCTTGGATATTTAGCTGAGGAGAGTTCCAAACTAAGTGTGGGAAATGCAGCCTGGTTTCTCCTTGCAGCTTATAGTAAAATGCTAGAGGGAAAAGATAAGTGGAGAATTGAACTCCTGCACACAAAGAAACAAGATATAGATAGTTTAGAAAATTCTGAGTTTCTGGAAAGCAAGAACCCAGAGAATAGTGTTCCATGTGAGGGTTTAACTGAACGTGGAACCAATCAGCAATTTCTCTCGAAGTCAGGATTAGAAACACAGATATCCAAGAAGAAGTTATGGAAACTTCTTTTCTCTGATGGTTTGGACCCCTGTGTACTACATGTGAAACTGACAAGTTTTTTGTGAGATCTGTATGAATGGAATCACTTCCAGCCCAGACCAAAAGGGACAGAAAAGGGACAGACTGAAGGAAAAATCACTTCAGGGGCAGAACCACAAAAGTTGAGTTATGGGCTGAAGACAACTTCTTGAGCCAAGATAGCAAGCCCATCCTAGTATGTGAAAGGGGTAAGTCTTCTCTGGCATTTGGAAAGGTTGGGCTTTCTGCTCCATTGTTCTGGAACAGTGCTACCAACCAGTGTTCTCAGAGTTTAGAGTCTGTAACTTGGGATTTGTGGAGTGTGGCCACCACCCCAGTGTTCTGAGAGGTTTGAGCTTGTGCCTCAGGAATTGCAGAGAGTCTGGCCATCATGCCGATGCTTGGAAAGGGTGTTCATGCTCTCCTCAGTGTTCATGGAGAGCACGGCCACTGTTCAAGCACTTAGAAAGGGTGGGGCTGTCACTCCATCAGGTCTGGAGGACAAAACATCATTCCATAGATGACTCTCAGAACTTTACATATAATAGAGTATGCCCTACAGGGTTTCAGAACTGTTTGGGACCCACGACCCCTGTTTTCCTTCCAATTTCTCCCTATGAGAATGGAATGTTCATCCTATGCCTGTCCCTCCACTGTATATTGGAATCAGATAACTTGTTCTCTAGGTTTCACAGGTCCACAGAATGGAGGGGAATTTTGCCCTAGGACAGCCCACATCTGTAGTTAACATTGTTTCCGAAATGACTTAAGGCTTTTGGATATTGTGATGGAATGAATGCATTTTGCATATGAAAGAACATGACTTTTGGGGTTCGGGAGGTAGATTGTGGTGGTTTGAAGGTATATGTATCCTAGAAAAACCTGTTCTTAAATTCAATCCATTCCTATGTGTGTGGTCCCATTGTAAATAGGATCTTTTGATGAGGCTATTTCAATTAAGATATTCACCTCAATCTGAATAGGTCTTAATCTTCTCACTGGAGGCCTGTATAAGGTAATGAAATTCAAACACAGAGAGAGAAAGCCACAGAAGCAAAAAGCTAAAATCAATAAAACCCAGAAGAAAAGGGAGAAGCCAGGAGACAGTGCCATGTGCCTTACCATGTGGCAGAGGAGCCAAGGATCACCAGCAGCCAGTCTTCAAGAAGAAAGTATCACCTTGATGAAGCTTTGATTTGGACATTTTCATGGCCTCAAAACTGAAAGCTAATAAATTCTCTTTATTTAAGCCAACCCATTTCATGGTATTTGCTGGGAGCAGCCTAGGAAACTAAAACATCTCCAGTACGTACCAACGTCTTAAAAAGGGTATTTGGGTAAGTTGAAGGAACAAGGAAGGAGTTGCCAAACATCCTACAAGAAAGACTGTGATGTGAGCCCATCTAAAAATCACAATAAATCTCTAGTTAATCCCAGACCCCCAAAGATTAAGCAGGAGACTATGCTGCACAACTTTGCCTTTCAAGTCAGCTAATAAACAAGACACAGCTCTAAAAATGGATTCTAGAGTATTTGACTAAAAGCTCTGTGCTAAAAGTCTCTGTGCCTTTTGAAGGGCAGTCTTATAAAAGAGGGACTAAACTTTTTCTGTATGGTCTCAGAGAACAGAACTGGAATTCTAGGTGGAAATTTCAAAGTTAAATTCTGTCCCCAAAAATAAGGTTTTAAAACAGTTGTCCAGAGCTGGAATGGACTGCTTTGCCAAATAAGGAGGGAATGAAGCACAGGAATAGTGTCTCCTTGTAGGTGTTGTATGTGACAATGGGACTAGATGGTCTCTAAGTTCATTTCAATCCTAAGGTCCTTTACTCAGTAACTTGTGTGTGAATTTGGCACACTTCACTTTCTCCAATTCTCTCCCAATGTCACTTGAACACTAGTGCATGAGACGTGATGTGGACTAAGTAGTACACAATTTGTTCATTGTCTCTGAAACTACAACTGCAGAGATAATGGTGTGTGGGAATAAAGGGATCTGTTGTGCCTTTAACACCCCCAAGGGAATAAGCTCTACAGCTCACATTTCACATCTTCACTTGGAAGATTCGGAGTCACTGGAAAGATAATAACATTTAATATATATGCAAGTATGGTTAAGTATTTTCTTGTATTAAATCATTTAACCCTCCTAGGAGAGACGACATTTGAGCAAGTGATTAAAAATAAATAAGACATTCACAGGTCAATATAGTGGGCATGTAGAAAAGATACCTGCATTCATAGGCCAAAGAAGCAGAATAGGTCTGAGTGAAGCAGGTGTGGAAGCAAGTAGAGGAAGGTCCTAATAATTTCTTTGAATTTTCTATTGGACTGGAGATTCCTGCTCTATTAGCCTAGAAATTAAGGGTTATATCTGCAGACATGAAAGATGTAGATTCAGAAAACTCCTTGTAGTAAACATTTAATCAGCATGCAGCTCCAGGGAGAATGGGGTTAGCAGATTCCTTTAAAGGTATGAAGTTTGGAGAGGCATTTGGAGAGCTTAGTATTAAGTATTCTGTTCTATAGCTGGAGCTGCTAGGCCTTAAGGGATAGATTTAAAATTTTTTGTTTTTGTGGTTGAGCATGAGAATAAATAAATTGAGCCAAGCAGTTTGGCAAGATTCTCTACAGTTCATACTGCTCATATCTAAGAATCACAAATAACTTCAAATCACAGACTCCTAAGAAAGAGTTTAGACTCTAACAGTAAGGAATAAAAAGTAAAGACAAGGGATAGAAGCCAGGGAATCCTGCTTAGAAGTCCAGGGTTTGCCACTTGTGTGTTGGCAGCACTTGGAACATAATTTCGAGTCCTCACATTCAGCAAGGCTTCTGTGATGTGAAGCCTTGATCCCCCTTCAAGGAAGAAATTGTTGCCTCAGCTGCTAGGACTGCAATCACAGAAAGCCTTCAGCTGTCAGTCCTTAAGGAATCACCTCAGATACAGAGCTGCCTTGCCCAAGGTCCTGAAGTGACTCATATCTGATACTGATGGAGGCTGGGTTGTAAAGAGGCCAGGCCATTTCAGCCCAAATGGGACAACTCTGAGGGCCATTTTCCTGAAGAGCTCCTGACGGTGTCAGTGGAGAATACTAGTCAACTGATTGCCCGCAACACAGCTCCTCTTCTCCCTCTGCCCACTTCTGCTTCCACCCCCTCCTTCCTATGGGTGTTGATCCCAAGGACACTCTCTATCAAGCATCCTCTGTGCTAATGTCTGTATCAGGGTCTGCTTCCCAGAGAACCCAACCTTGGCTAGGTCTTTCGTCACAGAACTCAGCCTTATTTGTATCATCTTTCAATAAAGCAGATGTCGTAGTTGCATAGAGTAACCCTGAGACAAATTAGTTCACTTCTTTAGTCCTCAGCTTCCCCATCTGTGAAATGTAAACTGAATATAAGGGCTTTCCTATTTCTATGAGTCCATATACTGTATAGAATCTGTCTAGTGGCCAGTGGAACAGTAAAGCCTTCCATGTTGTGAATCAGAGAACTGAAAAAATCACCCCAATTGAAATATTACTTTTCCAACCTAGCACTCTGGTGCCTTCAGCATCACATTTCTGCCCCATGATTTAGACTTCAGATCTGTCAACTGCTGAAATATAAGGAAGTCCCTGTAGAATTTATAGATATATCAGTTCTTTTCACAAGAATAAGCTTTGGAGAAGGAAAGTAACAGGGGAACAAAAAAAAAAAAAAAAAAAAAAAAACAAGAATTCTGGTCTCTGTGGAGGAGAAAAAGGTTTAAAATGTGGAAAACAAATTTCCCTGAATTCAAATATCTCTATGATGGGATGGGGGTGGGGGCTAGATACATGAGTCAGGGTACTACCTGGTTAATGATCTTAAATCTAGACCCATCCTTTTCTGTGTAATCAGAAGCCCCTAGGCAAGGGGTATTGTGGAGCGAGCACTAGATTTCGCCTAACAAGACCTGGTCTTGATCCAAAGGTGGCTGCATCAACTGGTTGTGTGATTCTGGGCAACTCAGGCTCTCGGAGCTAAATTCTTCTTTTGTAAAATGGACATTGTATGCATTTTCCTGCCTTCCTCCAACAGATGCTGGGAGTATTAAATTACCTGTGGATATAAAAAACCTTGATAAGTAAAAAAGCAATACATACATGTAATACATTATTTTCATTTCTTAATTTTCAATCCTCACAGTCAGAAAGGGTCCATAGTCACTGAGCTCATCTTCCTTCAGTATCTTTTAATAAAACAAAGATCAAATTTCCTCAAGGGAAAAATACTCTTTTTTGGTTTCTTGGTTATATTTTTGTTGTGTTTTCTTTATTTGTCTTTCTAGCTTAAATATTTCAAATCAAAAATTGCAAAACTTGAGCTGAAAAGATTACCCAAATGAATGAAGACACTTGTCCATGGTTTGGGAGTGTGCCGGTTTGTATATATTATGTCCCCAGAAAAAGCCATGTTCTTTAATGCATTCTTGTAGGGGCAGACATATTAGTGTTGATTAAGTTGGAAACTTTGGATTAGGTTGTGTCCATGGAATGTGATCCACCCAACTGTAGGTGATAACTCTGGCAAATTTCCATGGAGGTGTGGCCCCGCCCATTCAGCATGGGCCTTGATTAGTTTACTAGAGCACTAGATAAGCTCAGACAGAAGGAGCAAGCTTGCTACAGCCAAGAGGGACACTTTGAAGAATGCACAGGAGCTGAGAGCAGTAGCTGAGACAGACATTTTGAGGATGGCCATTGGAAGCTGATGCAGACATTTTGGAGAATGCCATTTTGAAACGCAACCTGGGAGCAAGCAGACATCAGCCACGTGCCTTCCCAGCTAACAGAGGTTTTCCGGACACCAACGGCCATCTTTCAGTGAAGGTACCTGATTGTTGATACATTACCTTGGGCATTTTATGTCCTTAAGAATGTAACTGTGCAACCAAATAAACCCCCTTTATAAAAGCCAATCCATTTCTGGTGTTTTGCATTCCAGCAGCGTTAGCAAACTAGAACAGGGAGATTTGGTGTATTATGTTGTTAATATTCCCCAAAATACATTTTTGCATTTAAGATTATTCCAGTCTAATCTTCAATGCAAATTTTGTGTTTTTTATTGTAAAATATAAAATGTATACAGAAAAGTGATAACTTTCAAAGTGTGTTTAACAAATATTTATAGAGTAAATTTCAAAGAATGTTATGGTTTACAGTTCCACAAATTCAGTTATTTCCTTATTGTAAAATATAACATATATACTAAAGATGATAACTTTCAAAATATTATTTAAGAAGTACCTATAGAGCAAATTTTAATGCATTTTTTATTGCGAAATTGAACATGTATACATAACAGTGAGAACTTTCAAAGTACAATATAATAAGTAGTTAGAAAGAAATTTTCAAAGAATGTCATGGGTCACAGTTCCACAACTTAAGCTATTTCCATCACTATAAAATATAACATACATACAGAATGGTTTTAACTTTCAACATACAGCTCAAAAAGCAGTTATATAGGTTATCTCAAAAATTGTTATGAGTTACAGTTCCACACAGTTTCATTTCTTTCCTTATTATGCAATATAGGATATATACAGAAAGGTGAAGACTTTCAAAGCACAATTCAACAAGTAGCTATAGAGCCAATTTCAAAGAAGTTTATAGGTTACAGTTCCACCATGTCAATTACCTCCTTCCAGCTATTCCAACACCCCAATATCTAAAAATATATAAATATTTATATAAAGTTTCAATATTCATAGACCTTTGTTAAGTCTTGTTTGTGCTACCCCTTTCTCTCACTTAATCTCTTTTTCCATCTTCAGGGGGTTTTAGGCAGTGAGCACCCTAACTTTTTCATATTGAAAGGGGGTGTAGAGAGCATGGGGAAGGAGACTGCATCTGATTCTTGTTTTTAAAAAGGCACAGCTGCCTCTGGGTTTTAGGACTTGCCTGGCATAGGAGCTCTCTGGTGGATTTAAATTTCTGAGAGATAAAACATTGTGAGTGAATCTTTTATAGAATCTCAGCTAGGGACCTAGGCATTTGGGGACTGCTTTTGGAAAGGGCATGGCATACTGTGGCCATTTGGGATGTCTAGCTGGAGCTTCCATAAGAGAAACCTCCAGAATAGTCTTTTGACACTATTTGGGATCTCTCAGCCACTGTAACTTCAGCTTGTTACCTTCCTTTTCCCCGCTTTTGATGAAGTAGGTATTTTCAATCCCTCACTGCCAGGGCCAGGCTTTTTCTCAGGAGTCGTGTCCCACATTGCCAGGGAGATTCCCTCCTCTGGGAGTCATGTCCTTCATCGGGGCAGGGGGTGGGGGGAGGGTTATTGAATTTATTTGCCAATTTGGGTTTAGAGAGAGAAAGGCCACATTTGAGCAACAAAAGAAGTTCCCTGGAGGTGCCTTTTAAGCATAATTATAGGAGGGCTCATCTTCCCATTTACAAGCCTAATTTTCACAAGAGCAAGCCTCCAGTCAATGGCCTGATTTATTAAGTTGTGGGTTCCTAATTTCACTGAATATATATTCTATCCCAAGATAAATGGTTAGTTTCTTACATTATCTTCACTTAGTTGTACATCATCATTCACACTCAACTTTAGACAATTATAACATAAAACATCTCAGAGCTCTTATCAGCTGCTAATTATTCTTTCTTAGTATTAGTGTAGTGTTGGTTAGCTATTACTATGAAATATAGTCTATAATATGTAATGGGTAGTTTTTATATACCACTCTGTTGTTAACCCTCTGCCCCAGTGTCATACCTTATAAGTGTATCATGCTAACACATATTCAGATTTGTTGTGCTACTCTGTGGGTTACATGCCTTTAAAAAATCATTTATGAACATAATTGCTGTGCCAGTTTGATGTATTATGTTCCCCAAAACACCATTATCTTTGATGCAATCTTGTGTGGGCAGACATATTAGTGTTGATTAGATTTTGGAATCCTTTGGGTATTTCCATGGAGATGTGATTCAATCAGCTGTGGACAAGACCTTTGGTTGGATAATTTCCATGGAGGTGTTGCCCCCCCCCCATTCAGGGGGGATCTGAATTAAATTACTGGAGCACTATATGAGCTCAGATAGAAAGAGCAAGCTTGCAACAGCCAAGAGGGACACTTTGAAGAATGCACAGAAGCTGAGAGTAGCTGCAGATGAGACACAGTTTGAAGACGGCCATTGAAATCAGACTCTTGCTCCGGAGAAGCAAAGAGAGGACAAATACCCCAAGAGCAAATAAGAGTGCAATTTTTGAGGAACTGCATCCTAGAAAGGAGTGTCCTGGGAGAAAGCCAATTTGAAACCAGAACTTTGGAGCAGACACCAGCCATGTGCTTTCCCACCTAACAGAGGTTTTCCAGATGCCATTGGCCATCCTCCAGTGAAGGTACCTGATTGTTGATGACTTACCTTGGACACTTTATGGCCTTAAGACTGTAACTTTGTAACCAAATAAACCCCCTTTATAAAAGCCAATCCATTTCTGGTATTTTGCATCCCAGCAGCATTAGCAAACCGGAAAAATTGCCTTCAATGAGTCACTAATACTTATAATCCCATTAACGAACCATAGTCACACCTGACCATTCCCATACCATTAAGTTCACCCTCATTATTATATCTGTACATATTAAATAATCATTCCCTCTTCACTAGCTTTTGTCCATCTCTAGGTCCCCTATATTCTACATTATAAGACTTACTTTACATTTTTCATGGAGTTCACATTAGTGGTAATATACAATATCTCTCCCTTTGTGTCTGGCTTATTTCACTCAGCATTATGTCTTCAAGATTCATCCATGTTGTCATATGTTTCATGACCTTGTTCCTGCTGCTGCATAGTAGTGCATCATATGTTGCTCTGGCTTGCTAATGCTTCATTGAAGAAAGGCCATTGGCATGCAGAACACTTCTTTCACCTAGGAAGGCACATGGCTGGTGTTTTCTTGCTCCCAGGTTGCATTCAAAATGGCATTCTCCAAAATGTCTATCTGTCAGCCTCCAATGTAATTTTGAAATGACAAATAATTTTTCATAATACCCACCGAGATATTAAGGGTATTAAAAAGCTGCAATTATTTAAATAGTGGGATGTCAGTGCAAGAATATAGAGATGGGTAAATGGAATAGAGGAGAAAGCTAAAAAATGGGACCAAGCATATATGATATTTTAATGCATTAAAAATAAGGTGGGTGGGTTCAATTTTTGAAAATGCATCCATCTTTGCACTTAGAATTTATGCAATTTCTGCAGGTATATTTCAATAATTTTAAAAAGAGATTTAAATTAGAGGAGAAACAAAGATTCAATAGTTAAATAAGAGGTATGGGGCAATTATATGACTATTTTGAAACCTAGATTTTAAACTCATATCACACACTGAAAAAAAGTCCCATTTCACTAACCCTTAAATGTTTTTAAGTTAATGATGATATAATTTTAAAATATGGTTGATATTTATATGATATCAGGATAAGGAAGGCAGACATAATAAAGTTAAAGGAGAGGCTGGCTGGCTGAAGAAGTGAAAGTTCTCTCTCTTTTCCCTTAAAAGTCTTCAACTGATTGGATTAAACCCTGCTGATTGAATTCTGTCATTGCAGACGACACACCCTTAGTTGATGTAATCAGCCACAGATGCAGTCAACTGACTGATGATTTAATAAACCATTCTTCTGGTTTATTAACCAGCCACAAGTGTCCTTGCATTAACAGGCCGGTGCTTGCTTGACCAGACACCTGGTCATCCTCACCTGGCCAAGTTGACACATGACCCTAACCATCACATACTCCAACAGGAAAATGGTCAACTGCTAATTTTCATATGAAGCATTCAGTCTATTCAATAATTTTTAAAGTCAGTGTAATCGCTAAAGGCAGTAACTGTTCTTACTACCTCCATCCTGCCTCATGTCATCTTTCCCACACAGCAACCAATTTCTAATGATATCTAGTATCTTCACCCAAACCCTTTACGTGACCTACAGCACCCTCATAAGCTCTGGTCCCTTCCTACTTTTTAACATCGTATCGTGTAATACCACACTTGTTTCCTATGCTCCAGCCATACTGGCCTTCTAAATATTTCTCAAACTCCCACACATCTTGGGGCCTTCTTCCTCGCTGTCCCTTTCCCTAAATCTTCTCAAAACTGGCTTCTTCTCATCTTTCTGACTGTACCTTACATTCCACCTCCTCACAAAGGTCTTTCTCTAATACTCAATTTAAAATAAACACCATCACTCTCTCCCATTTCACCATTTGATTTTACTCACATCAAAATTACATTACTTATGAGTTTGATTCTTACTTGTTTACTCATAATAAGAACATAAGCTCCGAGCTGGCAAGAACCTTAACTGTCTTTTCAGTTATCACTATATCTCCAGTACCTAAAATAGTGCCTGGCACATAGTAAGAACTCCATATAATTTTAATTGAACAAATGAGTGAATGAATGAATGAATATGGATTTTTTTATTGGCCTCTAAGGGTCTCTGTCCAGAAACGGAAATGAGGAGGTAGCAGGGAAGAGTGCAAATGAGCTGCCGAGAAGGAAATCTCCCTCCTCATGCTTGGTGACAGAGGCATCAAGATGTGTAGAAGATAGATCTCTTGGATCCGAGTTGTTCAGCTGGGCCTTCCATGGAGATATTTCCAGGAACTGGAAAAACAAGAACTCTTTTCAGGAGCTGGGAGATTGTGATAATTATTTTGGGTTTGGAGGGTACATGTCCTAGACGTGGGTTAATTGAATAAGTTCTAGGGAGACCAGCTCTTCCCAGTTTTCCTAAGACTGTGTCTTTTAAATCTAAAATTCCCATGCCCTGCTAACCCCCTCTGCCCTTGGCAAATTAGTTACACTAGAAGATCAGAACTTTACACAGTATTTTGTAAGCAAAAGTTTTAATTTTTCTTATTATCTGTGACTTTATTTCCCTGTGGATTTCCTCAGAGTTTCATATATTTAAAAATTGCATAAAATTTTTTCTGCACTGTGCAGAAAGCAGAAAGTAAGAGAGTGCTTAAAGGGGACTACCAGGGATGTCAGCGTGCTTACAGCAAGAGAGCCCCAAGGGAACAAAATTGGTGCTTAGCCTAGACACTCTCCTACCTGTGGCAAAGCTTGCAGTTGTTTACCAAATAAATAAAACAAATGGAAGGAAGGAGAGAGGAGGAAAAAGGCAAATGATTTTCATTAAAAAGCCCTTCAAACTGGTACTGGTGATCCTCAATCATCTTGAGTTGCTTTTCCAGCAATGGAGATGAAATTTATACCACTTCATTTACCCTCTAGCACCAAGTCCCCCTTGTAGTAAAGTTGCTCATGGCTAGGAGACATCAGCAAGTCCACCTTCTCTGCTCTGAGAACACCCACTCGTCATTTAAGACTCAACTTCAGCAGAAAATGTATTTGATAAAGTTGACATTCTTTCCAGATTAGAAGTTACAATAAAATAGAAAAAGGAACAGACGGATATGCCATTTTGATGTCTGATCCTTTGATGTGTCCTTTTCCTCTCTTTTAGTCACTTTCAGAAACTTGGGTTTATCCACGGAAGCCTGAGTTTTTTTCATTCATTATGCTGCGTACCACATGTACACTTTCAATCGAAAAAGTCTCATCCTTTGGATCTGGGAGATTTTTTAAAAATTACAGTTTGAATAATTTCTTTCCATCTCTTTATTCTGGTCTTTCTTTTTGGAGCTTCTAGTAGATGGACATTGCAGCTTCTGGTTCAATCTTTAATTTTTCTTCTATTTTCCCTTCTTTCACTATCTCCTTGAGAATGTATTCTAAATCCTAGGTTATTTCCTTTATTTTGTATTCCATCTAGTCTTCAGATTTTCTATTACCATAGCTTTAAAATTCTGGAAACTACTTCTTGTTCTCCAGTCGATTATTTTTTACTTAGTTTTTCAACATAAGAAACATCCTTTTTTTATTTCCTAGATGTTCTGTTTTCTCTTCTGTCTCTTGATATTATTTATAATTTTTAATTGTCTTTTTGCATTGTTTCTATTTTTTTCAAGTCCCTTTTTATTTGTTAGCTTATTTATTTATATCTTTAGTCTGTTATATGGGAGACTTTCCTCAGATACCTTTCTTTTTTCTTGGAATTATCTGTTTCTTTTGCCCATCTTTCTATAGGCTGAGAAATTTTCTACATTAAGGAGATTAACTCTTTGCCTCAGTATAGCCAGCATTTTCCTCCAAATTAATTATTTGTGTACTTAGGCATACATATAGAAAATTTTAATAATTATGTGGTCAAAGTTGGTGGTCATTTTATTTGGGAGGTTTTGGAAATGCAAGTCTTCCACATTCCTAGATTCTATTTTTTTAAAGTTGTACTTTTTTCCTAAAACTTCTTTTGTTTTCATTTTTTTTTCCATTTATATTGTTAGTCTATCTGGAATTAATTTTAGTGGAAGAAGTGAGGAAAAGTTTCCACCTATTTTTTTTTCCAAAATTAAGACACTTGTCCCAAAGTCATTTATTGAAAAATTTACTGATTTGAAATGTCATCTATATCAGTTATGATTGAATTAGGATAAATATTTTAGAAACCTGACCAGAGTGACTTGAACTAAATAGATTTTTTTTTCTACCATTTAACTGGAAATCTGGAAATAGAGGGTCCCAGACTAGGTTTTGCAATACCATTAGCATCTCAGACTCTGTCTTTCTGCTCCACATATTTTATCTTCATGATGCCTCATGTTGAAAAAGGCTGCTTAACTTCTCACCTAAAATCAGCATCCCCAAACAGGCAGGAAGGAAAAAGAAAACAGAAGAATGAGAAGGAGGTAAAGGGAGAGAAGGAAGAAGCAGTGCCTTTAACAGTAAAGAAACTTTCCCCCAAATCCCCAGTAGACATCTACTTACATCTATTTCCTTGGCCAGAACTGTATCTTATGGACAAGATACACAAAAAAGGTCAGTAAATGAATTTTTAAAGCTAGACATTTTGCTGCCCTGAACAAAAATCAGGCTTCCACTAATAAAAGAGAAAAGGAGAATGGATTTTTGATACAAAACAATGTTGGGTATTAATTGTACTTAACAGAGGTCCTATTCTATTTTAGTATACATAAAATAATAATCCAGAGTATTTTATAAAACTATTAGAGCATCTCAGGATTACTTAGCTATAAGGAACTGAAAATGAAGAAAATTAATAAATAGGGAAATTAGCAAATCTAGGATAAATTTTTAAAAGCTGTACAAAAACTCAAGCAATCATAATTTACTATTTGTCTCAACACTAAGCCTTATTTGTAAAGTCAAAATAATGTAAACACTGAAGTCTTTCTGACTTAAGAAGAGAAGGAAAACCATCTCAGTTTAGCCATTGAGGTTCCCATTTTTCCATATTTCCTCATCTCCTAGACTTGAGATTACAATACATCAGAAGCCCCCTGAGGAGACTAATAATAAGAGTAGTACTGTAGACCCTCTTGTTTTGAGTGGTCTTCACATCAATCAGACAACTCTCCATCTTAACTTTTCCTTATAATATCCCTGACAAGTAGTTGCTTGGCTTCTGCTTGAATACCTCCACTGACAGGGAGCTCACTACCCCTCAGGAGAGCCCATTCAATTCCTGGACAGTTCCAATCACTGGAGAATCATCCCCTATAATTGGATTGACTTTGATCCATTCTTCCTTTTCTACTCTTTAAAGTCCCACAGAACATATCCAATTCCTCTTTCACAAGAAAGGAATCAGCCATTTTAATATGGTTATCAAGTTACCCACTTGCCCATACACCACTCCCCCATGTTAAAATCTTCTCCAAGCCCTCCAAGCATTTTTAAAATTCTATGGTTTCATATACCTTTGACATTTTTGTATCTTCTTATGGATATACTTCATCTGAACAATATCCCTTTTAAAATATAACACCAGAAAAAAACACGATTGCCAGATGGAGTGGGAAGAAATAGGAACAACAAGGTTTCTGAATTATACATTATATTAGAAGGCATCATGTGATATTAATGTTTCCTTTTGGAGTCTTTTTGGGTACGTCTTTTGCAAAACTTAGATCGTCGGTCTTTGTAAAAGCTTGCGGTACATTTGGTGACCACACCAGTGAAAGGTGTTAATAACAGGGTAGTATACAGAAATTCGGCATTTCATGCATGATTGTTCTATAAACCCACAACTTCTCTAATAAAAACAAAAACTTATGCCAAACTATGTATTCCATCCTCAAACCTTTACCAAACACATCTGTCCCCATTCACTACCCACAATGCTAAAATTGCCAAAATGTAGGCAAAAAAAATAATAACAGAGAATGGGGTCTGGGTAAGCCATCATCTCTGAGGAATCAAATGAGAATTGTAAACTAAGAGACTTTCAACAATTGTGAATATCAAATCACTCCAAAATGAAGTCTTTTTCCAATACCCTTGCCCTCTCCACAAGGAGAATATGTCCCAAATTCCTGAATTCAAACAGCCAGGAGCTTTTACTGATCTGCAGTCTCTGTCAATACTCTTTTTCTTCGTGTCTACGCATTCCTCTTCTTTATACTCATTTAGAACACACTAATGGAAGTAGCCTGCCACGTGGCTTTCCTTTTTGCCACTCTTTCTCAGGAAATGTGATTAAAGAACTTGGAGTGGGCTGTTTTATGCACAAATATTCAGACAGTCTCTTAGCAATAAATGGCTGTCGCTTCTATTATCTGTCTGGCTCTGAGTTCTATTATCTGTTGTGAATTGGTGTAGGGCTCTGTAAAACAGTTTTTAGGCAGCCTCATTACTCCCTTCCACACCTTCTGCTCCATCTGAGAGCGTTGCTGCTATGATTGCTGGGTAATGTTTGCCATTAGACAAGACACATAAAAGAATCAAGCTATGACTAATTCACTTGACGGCTGTGTGCCCTGTGTCATGCTCATTAACACCTCTCATGTCTGTTATTAAAGAGAAAGCACAGAGCAGAGACTTCAGCAGGCTCACATTTATACTATAGGCTCCTTTATTTTTCCATCTGAGCCACATTCTTATCACCATCTTGTCCTGACCACCCTTACATTCTCCCCCAAGGCTATTCCATGCTCCCACACTTAACTGGGTTCTTTATTGAATAAATAAATGCTTATGGGAGTCTGTTGCTAAGGGAGGCCTTTAGATTGTCTAGAAATGGTTTTTTATGCCCTCTGAAGAATCAACCAATCAGCTTTCAGCTGAAAGAACATCCAGAGATGCACCTGGTGGATGTCTAGATGGAAAACAACAATAACACATTAAAATATTTGCAGAATATGTTAAAGTATACCTAGCCCCTTTGTGGACATTATTTCATTTGAAGTTTGCAATAATCACTTTGTGGTAGACTGCATAGGTATTACTTATCCCGTTAGCTTCAATACTAGATTCCTAACTAGAAGGAGGTATTATATAAAGCTCTCAGACAAACAGGATATCTATATCACTGGGAAAAAAATAAAGCAATGATATTACTCATGTTTGACTTAGCTGAGTGGGGTGACCAAAGTCATTGCAAAACAGAAAAAGAGAGAGAAAGAATATATTTTCCTTAGTACTGACTCAATGTTCTCATCTATGACTATAAGGGTTTCATTATTTAGCTGCCTTAATCAATTAACTCCAATTGAATAGTCTTAAGTACATAAGACTCTGGAGTCCTTATAGGAATTATTATTATTGTTCTAGTTATCCTCTCCTCTGAGTACATGGAGGATTACACTAATTCACCTCTTGAACTTGCACATGGCAATTGACCTCATTTAGCCATGGAATGTGAGTGGAGGTGATGTGTGTTGCTTCCACACGGAAGTATTAGTTGTAGATGCTAGACTTTCTAGCTTGTCCCTTCCCTTGCCACAGGAATCATAGAAGCAGCTGTTGATGTAGAGGTGTACTACAATCTAAGCAGATTAGATACTGAGTCAGTACATGGAGGACAGCTTCCCTAGAGAAACATTTGGATTTTCAGTAGAATTTTAATGAGTACTAAATAATACTTTCTATGTTCAGTCACTGAGATTTTAGAGTTGTTTGTTATCATAGCATAACCTAATCTACTTGGACAACACAGTCTTCATTTTCCCTGGATGTATCTTAAAATTGAGCCAGTTTTTGAAGTGAAGAAAAGATGAAGGATGGCAGAATAAAAAAGGAAATAATTTAAAATCACAAGTTCAAATCATGACTCTGGCACACAACCTCTGCCAAGTGCCAGGTAAGGATTGCCAAGGTTTCTCACCGCTCAAGGTCAGCCCTCTGGTGGTGACAATAAAGGCTGAAATCTAGCCCATGCTTCACTCACTAAGCTATATATCCTGAATTAGGACTGTGCCCAAAAGTGGGGTACCTTTTTCTAATTCTCACAAAAGTGCTATATGGGAGAGCCGAAGTACTAAACTCAGATCTCACTTACTTGTTGAGTGTCCTGTAGGGTATAAACTCAACTTCTCTAAGCTTTGGTTTTTCTTATCTTTCAAATATGAACAAAAAAATCTCTACAACAACAATTGTAAGGAAATGTAAATTCTATAATATATGTAAAAGCACTTAATAAGGTCCACATCATGTATCAACAGCACTTGGAACTGAAGCATCAATCTTGATTGTTAAAGGGCCCCATGAGGAAATAGGCAGGTAATGTTCATGAATAGAATAAATGACCGTTTTCCAAAATGAGTGCTTTAGAAAGTGTTTCGGTTTGCTAAAGCTGCAGAATGCAATATACCAGAAATGGATTGGCTTTTACGATAGGATTTATTAACCTAAATTTTAACAGTTCTAAGACCATGAAAATGTCCCAATTAAGGCATCAACAGGATGATACCTGGACTCTGAAGACAGGTTGCTGGCCTCCCGGGTTCCTCTGTCACATGGGAAGGCACATGGTGACATCTGCTGGTCCTTCTCTCCTGGGTTCTGGTTTCTGTATACTACCAATGAACAGACAGACACTGAAATTAAAAATAAAATACTATTTATAATTTCTCAAAAAATGAAATAATGAGGTGTAATCCAACAAAAAAAGCACAGGACGTATACGCTGAAAACTACAAAATGCTGATGAAAGAAATGAAAGAAGATTGAAGTAAATGGTGAGACATATTGTATTCTTGGATTAGAAAGACTTAACATAGTAAAGATGGCAATTCTCCCCAGAATGATGTGCAGGTTAATACAATTCCTGTCAAAATCACAGCAAGATGTATTGTAGATATAAACAAGATGATTCTAAAATTTACACAGAAAACAAAGAACAAGAATAGCTAATAATTTTGAAGAAATAATAAAGTGGGAAGAAGCAGTTTATGCAATTTCAAGACTTTATATAGTTACACTTATCAAGACTGTCTGGTTATTTGTGGAGGAATAGACTACAGATTAGTGGAACAGGATAGAGATCCCAGAAATAAAACGCACACAAATATACCCAACTGATTCTTGGCAACATTCAGTGGAAGAAAGACAGCCTTTTTAGCAAATGGTGTTGAAGTAATTGAACAACCACAGGCAACCACAACAAAAACCGCAACCTAAGCCTCATACCTTATACAAAAATATACAAAAATTAACTCAAACCCAACCAGGCAATCTTCGAGATGTTGAGCTAGGCAAAGCATTCTTAAAATTGACACTAAAAGCACAATGCATAAAAGTAAAAAATGATAAAGTGGATTTCATCAAAATTTAAATTTTTCCCCATGAAAGACCTTGTCAAAAGGATGAAAAGACAAGCTACAGTGTAGAATTTATCTATATACAGGAGAACATATTTGCAAACCACACATCCAACAAAAGACTAGTATCTAGAATATAAAAAGAACTCTCAAAATTCAACAGTAAAAAAGCAAACAAGTTCACGAAAAGGTATTCAACAACACCCACCATTAGGGAAATGCAAATTAAAACCACAAGATGTCAATACACACATATCAAAATGGCTAAAATAAAAAAAGAAGTAGCGACAACACCAAATGCTTGCAGGATGCAGAGAAACCATATCCCTCATACATTGTGGATGGGGATGTAAAATAGTTACAGTCTCTCTGGAAAGCAGGTTATCAGTTTCTTTAAAAATTATATGTGCAACTACCATATGAGCCAGCAATAGCAGCCCTGGACATTTATCACAGGGAAATGACTTATGCTCACACAGGAACAAGTTTTTTCTTAGTTTCATATTCTTGTACATTAATGTTTATAGCAGATTTATTCATCATATCCCACAACTGGAAACAATCCACATGTCCTTCAACAGGTGAATGATTAAACAAACAGTAGCATATTGTGGAATACTACTCATCCATAAAAAAGGAAGAACTATTGATGCATACAATAACTGGGATGACTCTCCAGCGATTATGCTGAGTGAATAAAGGCAATTCTAAAAGTTTACATACTGTATAATTCCATTATATAACCCTACTTAAATGAAAAATATATATAGAAATGGAGAACAGATTAGTGGTTGCCAGGGATTAAGGAGAAGGTGGGACTGGAGGGAAGTGGGTGTGGTTTTAAAAGGATGACAGGGGAATCCTAGTGGTGAAGGAAATGTTCTCTATCTCAAAGGCATCAGTGTCACCATCCTTGTTGTAACATTGTGCAATAGTTTTGCAAGAGTTTACCATTGGTAGAAACTGGGTAAAAGGTACATGGGATCTCTGTAGTATTTCTTTCCACTGCATATGAATCTAGAATTAAGTCAAATAAAAAGTATAAGTAAATAAATAAACAAAATAATTTTTTTAAGTTTGTGCATTTTTTCCAGATTGGCATAATCATATATGACAAAAGCAGAAGATTCAGGATACACAGAATGATACATGGGGAAATATTCTAAAATTACTCATAATCTAAGACAAATTTGGACTGTTATTTCTAAAAATTAATGTTGTTACAGTATATATATAACCTAAGTAATACTTGGAATCCCTCTACCTTCTTCACGTGTCAATAAATCTGATTCAAACTCACTCTCATTTCCTTCACTCTGTCAGTGTCCCGTGAAAATTGAAGGTCTCTCCAAGATTTCTGTTCCTGCCTGAAGATAGAGAGTGCTTACAGCTCACAGATACCTGTGTTTCTGAAATCCTGAAATCCACTTTGGTTGAAACAGCTCCATTTGTGGATCATCTGCCAAAGCTGCTCAGGGCATATCCACTGCCATTCCAGCCCATCCCCATCTCCAAAGTCTACTCTCTCTGGCCTGGCGGAAGTGGCTGAGGAGGGACTACGTCACACCAACACAAATATACCCAAATTGAACATGACTTCTTTGTTCTAAGAAGCCCTTCAGTTCTCTGGCAACTGAACATTGTCACTATCCACTTTACCCCAAGATCTTCAGCCTCATGCTATCTCCTCACTTCTCTTTTTTATCCCCTGTACCCCCTCAGTTCTCCCTACACTCCCAAATTTCTGTTCCTGATTCATGCAAAGCAGCTTCATCTTCTCTTTTGTAACCTGGGCTCTCAGTAACCTATGACCTCTGAGTACCACTTTCCCATGACGCTGTTTGTCAAGAATTTTTTTAAACCAAGACATTTTCTTCTCCAAGCGACAGTTTGTGCCTTCTTTTAAGAAAATCCATTGGTACCCTTTGACCCACCCTTGCTACTAAAGAAGGTGCTCCCACTAGCTACAGGCTGGCCATGTTGAGGGACCTGGTCTTTGGCTTCTCTGAATCATTTCTAATATTGGCCTCTTCAAAGCTGGTCACATCTTTAGGGAAATGAAGGCATCTCAGTAATCATTATTGTAGAGAATTAAAATAAAATAGGGGCTTTTTACACTGTCATGATTCCTGAAACCTGTCATTAGTAACACAGGGGTTTTTACATTGTCATAACGCCTTAGCATCTTAGACCCTGTCATGAGGTCCCTCGGTTTTCACCCCTGACACCCACTTATGCAAGATAAATAGCTTCTCTCTCTCTTCCTGCAACCTACCCAGGTTCGTACCCCAACTAAAGTCAAATACAAACTCCCCAATCCCTACCCTTGCTTGAACAACCACTACACTTCAACCCATATAACATTAAAAGACATAGTCCCGGGTTGACTGTACCCTTTCTTTTGCTCCCTGCCTGCTTGGCTGAGCCGACACTCTTGACATGTTTCCCCATAAGCCTGCAAGGTGTGTTGCTCCTCTCTGTTTAGGACTTGTGAGTACTAATAAGCATTTCTTTCATACACCTCTGGTATCACTCATCCTTACTGCACATGAGTATCCATATAAAGAACCTTATAGAACAATTAAATGGAAAAATAAATGTAAGTATTTCTGTGACAGCCATTCCCCTTTCTTTCTTGATAAACAAACCTCAATTTTGCTTGAGCATTAATATGCCAAATCCCAGAGAATTCATCATGATGGGTCTAAGTCAATAAAGGCAATCTGTTTTTACTTTGCATATGACCCAACGGGAAATTAGACGTAAAAAGAAGATTTTTTGGTCTTAAAAAAATCTCTTTTGTTATCCTTTAGGCATTCTGCTATGAAGACATGACATTTGGAATTTCAACAACCATCTTGACACCATGAAGGTAAGAACAAGAAAGTTCCAGAGTTACTGATTTCAACCTCTAATATTGGTGAGTTGCTAATCCAACCCCAGAACTGCTAATCTTAGGGCATTTTCTTTTGTAGGTTTTATTAATAAATCTCAATTGTTTAAATCCATTTTGACAGATATTCTCCTATATGCAGCCAAAAGCTTCAAAACTGCTGTACGTCTAAGCATTGCATTAACTAGTTTCATACTGAAGGCAGTCTATTTCTTTACTTGAAAGCTCGAAGAATCAATGTGAAAAGTAATAATAGTAGGCAATCAAATGGATAAGTTTCATTAAATCACAAAAGTGGAAGTAAGTGGACAGAGACACACTAGGAAAATACCATTAAATTGTATCTAAAATAATTTGGCAGAAATTACACCCTCTCAACACCTTGGCATATTGATTCCTTCATTCATTTGGGGGGGAGGGGGCATTATCTATGTCCTAGGTACTGTGCCATTCAATGGGAAATTGAGTTTATTTATATCATTTACTAACTCTGATTCAAGATAGTTTGTTGTGTACATGGAGACTAAATATTTTAGCAAGATCGGTTTGGCTGACAAATAGAACCAAATGAATGAGGTAAATCCTGGCCCATCACCTCTGGCTCCAGAAGCAGCCAGACACTGTCTTTTCCACTTGCTGCCCCATGCCATGATAAAGAGTCCACATCTAACAGGAAAAACATTAGTCACACCAGGCAATACCTGAAGACACAAAGTCAAATGGCGCAGTCAGTTGGTAGTTGGTAGACTGACAGTGGGACTGCGCAGCTGTGAGTCTCCGCTCCAGATAGCAGCTCACCAGCGCTGGCTGCTTTCCAGGGAGCAATCACAGCTTGTTAAAGTATGATGGCGCCACTGCAACCTGGTCAACTGCCCCCTCCCCTCGAGTCCTGCTGCTCTGGATGTGGGAGAAAGTGGAACCTGGAGACACAATTGGTGGCAATTTAAATCATCCTTCTAAATCAAGCTGTTCATAACTGGAATGAGGTTTGGGGAGGGAGGGAGCAAAATAAGCCTTCAGATTTTCTGTGATGAGAGTCAAGGAATCACTTTCCTTCCAGGTGCCCCGTAACTGAAAAGCCACTTTTGAGGGCTCCAACGCTACCATCTCGGCATTGTTGTCGTCCCATTGAAGGGTGGGTAGTGGCTGACAGTTAGACAGACTGTGTTTTAATTGGCCTTCTCCTGGAAGGGAAAGAGCCAAACATTTGTGGGATGCTTACTCCAGCCAGTTTCAGAGTAATAAAAGTGCATCTTTGATACACAGAGAGTTTATGTTCTTCATAAAAATGCTAATTGCGATCTTTGCAGTAAGGAGTGGCAAGAATGCTTTCCCCCTCAGGCTTTTTAATATGAATATGGCTATACTATGAGGATTACCTTGTATTCATTAAAGAGAGACAGGGCTTCAGTCCTCCTCAACAGCCTTTCAAAACCTACTCTAAGGATTCTCCTAGTGCATATCTGAGAGCATTCAAACTCTTTTCATGGAAAACTGAAAAGCAATGTATTTGTTTCTTTTCCAAAAAAAAAAAAAATCTCCTAATACAAATACACAGGGGGAGCTTAGAATATTTTTTTCCTTCAGTGAATATGTTTTTCCAAGGTCAATTTGGAGGTTCTTCCTTTTTGGCTGAGAAAAACTAGAGCCCGGTTAAGCCAGGTTCGCAGCCTTCTCTGTGGCTTGGAAACCTTCCCCACCTACAGATGCTACAAGAAGTTGCTGATGTTTTTCCAGGGCCCCACTGTTTGCTTCTCATGCTACAGAGAAGGAAGACAGAGTGGTGAGTGAGGTTTTATTTGTCCTGCGGGATGACTCATTCAAAAAGAGTTTCCGACCCAGAATTCTCATCTTTGCTCTATTCATCCCTACCCCACCCCTTTTATTTTTCGATCCTTGGGCAGGTTTCCATTCATTCTCTCCTGTTATCCTCTCCCTCAAACTCAAAAAATAATATCAAGAAAAGAAAAAAATTAAAATTCCCGCAATTGCACTCAATTTACTCTGGGACCTTGTTTAAAGGGCAGGGGTTTCGAAACATAATCAACAAAATAATCGGTCTGGATTGTGTTAAATAGGATCCTTCCAGACAGAGCCAAGCCTTAAGAGGGAAAACAGCTCCTTTCAATCCCTCCCAACATGAATAAGACTTTGTGTTTCAAAAACTTTTTATTGAATATTTCCCGAAATGATGTCTCTCTTTCCAATAAGAAGAGTATATAGTCTTTCTCAGAACTCAGCCCCATCTTCGCTCCGGCTGCAGTCAGGTGTTGCCCAACAGCCTTGGGCTGCTCTCTGCTGCTGTAGGATATCTCCAAAGCAGATGCTCTGCATTCTCAGGGAGGCTGGGTTTTTGTTTGTTCGTTTGTTTAAAAAATAAAAAAGTTTGTCAAAGGGACAGTGAATAATAAGGAATCAAAACAAAGTAGACTAACTTTACAAAATGTTCCACCACTTAACCAGTTTTTATTGCAGTCATGCAAAATCTAGAAATCAAATATTGAAATTTGTGTTCATATTACCTGGTTCTAATATCCCTATCATCTCTACTAGTACACAGAAACATGGACAAGATACTTCTTTAAACCTCATTTTCCCCATCTGTGACTTGGACAACGGGAAAAGAGAATAGAGCAGTGATGTTTTTCATGAAGATGCTATAGCACAGCTACAAAATGCACTGCCCTTTTATTCTAGGTCACATCATGAATGGCCGTATGGAAAATCTCTTCTGCATGTTTTAAATCTGGCACAATTCAGTAATGACCAAGGGGTCCAGGTTAATAGTATCTTCTATGGATTGAAACTTAAAGGAAACAGTCTCTATCACTGGTATGAGCTACCAAGGCCCAGAGAGATCAGTCAAATCAAAGTCTGTATTTTAAGGAAAACAGAGGTTTTCAATTGAAGGAAGACTTGCTATAAACTAAAGTTTAGATCAAGGCTAGCATCATACGACCAAGGATTGACAGCCAGATGAATAAGTATCAGTGCTATGATGCTCTCCTAGAGGTATGAAAAGTGAACAGGTACCTAATGGGTGAGATGAGGGGATGGAGTAGAAGCTGGTGAGTATGTTAGTGAAGGTTACTGCAAGGAGTAATGAGGTCTTCCTAGAGTTGTTGATATCTGCCTTAATGAACATGACCCTTTAATAAACCAAGTGAAGAATGGCTGGGCATAGCGAGGTAAAAGGAGGGCATTGCAGGAAAATGGAACCACTGTAGTGAATGCATGGAGAAAATAAACAGCATGGTGTGAGGAGGAAGCACAAGAATATATGGATGATGAAAGAGTGAATAAAGGAATGGCATGAAATCAGTAGGTGATAGTAAGGGATGCTGCTGACATTTGAGCAGGAAATTGAGGTGATTAGAAGTAAATGAATATTGTAACAATATGTTGCAGGATCTTGGAAGAGTCAGAAAACAAAGAGACTCTTGGCTTCCCCTATTTTCCCCGATGGTCACACTGAAAATGCTACTTTATAATAAACTTTAAAAACATGTATCTTCTCCCATGAGAGCAGAGGCAGATTCTTTTTGTCTTGTCCATTTCTGCATCCCAGCACCTGCTAGATAGTCAATCAATATATGTGTTGTGTGAATGAGCATACAGGCGAATGGATATATAAAGTATAAAGAAGCCTATAGCAATGGCAATGGAGATAGAAACAAAAATGTTACTAGGCAAGTTGTTTGAAGGAGTTAAAAATCAGCAGCACTTGGTAACTGATTAGATTGGGGGCAGGGGAGTGGGAGGTGTCAAAGTAACATTGAGATTTAGGACCCAAGTGTCTGGGAGAATGATGCTGGTTTGGGTGGGAGTAGGGGGCTATATTCACAGGAGCAAGAGCAGGACCACGTCTACCTGGAGATGAGATTGGCTTTGGTCCTGTTGAGTTGAGTATTGATGGTCATTTTGTTGAAATGTCCAGAACAGCTGGAAGTACAGAACTGGGGCTCAGCTAAAGAGAGAGATTTGATTTTTACCTATAGAGAGGTGTCAGTTAAAACTTTCGGCAAGGATGAACTTATTGTTGGGGGGGAGAAGGAGTAATGAGAAGACAAAGCAAACAAAGACAGTACCTTAAAAGAGAGGCAAGCCTCCCCCCTACGTGGGATCAGACACCCAGGGGAGTGAATCTCCCTGGCAACGTGGAATATGACTCCCGGGGAGGAATGTAGACCCGGCATCGGGGACGGTGAACATCTTCTTGACCACAAGGGGGATGTGAAAGGAAATGAAATAAGCTTCAGTGGCAGAGAGAATCCAAAAGGAGCCGAGAGGTCACTCTGGTGGGCACTCTTATGCACACTTTAGACAACCCTTTTTAGGTTCTAAAGAATTGGGGTAGCTGGTGGTGGATACCTGAAACTATCAAACTACAACCCAGAACCCATGAATCTCGAAGACAGTTGTATAAAAATGTAGCTTATGAGGGGTGACAATGGGATTGGGAAAGCCATAAGGACCACACTCCACTTTGTCTAGTTTATGGATGGATGAGTAGAAAAATAGGGGAAGGAAACAAACAGACAAAGGTACCCAGTGTTCTTTTTTACTTCAATTGCTCTTTTTCACTCTAATTATTATTCTTGTTATTTTTGTGTGTGTGCTAATGAAGGTGTCAGGGATTGATTTGGGTGATGAATGTACCACTATGTAATGGTACTGTAAACAATCGAAAGTACGATTTGTTTTGTATGACTGCGTGGTATGTGAATATATCTCAATAAAATGAAGATTAAAAAAAAAAAAAAAAAGAGAGAGGCAAGATGAGCTGGTGCCTGAAGTTTGGGAACCAAGTCTTGAGCTTCGGACCCAGCTATCTGATCTTGTATCCACCCAGTCGCCCCAGAAAACCAACAAACAAATAAACAAAAAAAGCCCCACAGATCCTCGCCCTGCCCAGGGATATGAGGCCTTAAAATGTACACTGAATTCCAGCCATTAAAGAAAATCACCAGTTCTTGCTTCAACCATTAACAGCTACTGAGCGCCTAGAGATTGCCACTGGAGGCTGTACATTGCAAACTTATTTTTCCCTCTGATGCTATTTAGTTTCTGATGATGTTATTAAAATGAAAGGATTTTTTTTTTAATGAGCTGGGAGGGAATCCACTTAACCAAATTGTTAGTAAAGGGAATAAAACACATCAAGACTCTTTGCTTTGTTCCAAGCCACCAATATAGGATCCTGCCATTGCAAGAACTTTCTTAAGTAAATATTTACAAGGAGAGCGAAAAAGGAAAGTGGTTTGGGGAACCACCAGATGGAATAATGCGGTAACAAACTTGAACACAGGCAAAATGGGCTTCATCCACAGCAAGGAGTTCTCTCAGGACTCTGCCATTGCCTGGGGATGGGGGCCGGCTATGGAGGTGGGGAAAGAAGACTATAGAGTTGAAAGGAAAAGCAGCTTCTGACAGAGCTTCTTTTGGATTCTGCTTCAGCTATTCTCTAAAATACGGGGGTTTTATTTTTATTTTAAAACTTAAAAGCTGAATTATAATAATGTTAATATTATATTAATTCTTGAATTAATTCATTATCCATCACCTTTCTATAATCAACCTCTAACATCTCCATAAGTCTTTAAAAAGATGCCGTTTTGTAAGGGTCGTTGAGCAGGAACGGAGCGTCCTTGCAGGCTGTCCTCCGGGGGTTGCCAGGCTGGCCCTTTCCATTTTACTTCTGAGGTTGCTCATCTGTTCATGCCACTATACACGAGCCTATGGTATTTTCTGAGTTTTCGTTTCTCTGTCTCCCTTGGGTAGCCTACCTATAGAAAAAAGATCATTAATAGACAGATAAATAAATTATATAATGTTTTTGCAGCTGCTCTCCTACTCTCCCCCCACTTTTCTCTGGGCTCCCCTCTACAACCCTTTTCTAACTCAGAGCACATCTGAAGCAAACTTGGCTCACAATGCATTTTGCCAATAAACCACAAAATAACATGATTGTAAAATGTCAGCTGCAAAAGTAATAAATAAGGAAATAAATAAGTGTGTAACCACAGAGGCTTGTCTGGCTCCTCAGCCCTTTGACCACAGTGGGCTTCTGCTGTCTGTCCTTGCTAGGGAACTGAGCAGGGACGCCAGGGAAAGGGGAAGACACCCCATCCTTGCCCAGGGCTCTCATATGTGGGAGTTACACAAAGATAGATTTTTCTCTATGTATCTAGTAGAAAGTTCTATGTCAGAGCTAACCAACAATGAGAAGTGCCAGAGAGTGGGTGGCACAAGCTTCTTGCCACCATAGTTTCAGATTCACTGACATTTTGTGATCACCTAATAGGGGCCAGGCCCTGTGCCTGGATATTTGCATGCGACATCTCATTGACTTTAACTACCCTGTGAAGTGGGTGTGATTAGTTCCAGTAAACAGATGAAGAAACTAAAGATGCTGTGAAATCTTAGTAACAACTGGAGCGGTTGAGGCAAGAGGAGAAGAGAGATACACTGTGATTTTTTTCCAGTTACAAGCCTGGCTGCTGAGACATCACCTTTTTCAAAGATTTGGGGATTGAAACACCAAAGCCTAAATTACCAAGCTTGCCAGCTTTTTTTTTTTACTTATTTTTAGTTTGAAATCCTGGTGGCCCAAACCCCTCTTCACCAGAAGTTCACTGTGGCTGGAAAGATTCTGCCAAGAATATAACCAGTTCTGTCCAAACAAAGAAATAATGGGAGGTTGAAAGCTGGGTCTGAAGCTGAATAGTATAGTGCAAGTTTTAGTTCAGGGCCCAGAATCCAAAATTTTGTGCCCCAGGGTAGGGTTTAAATATTAAGAATGGAAAAGAGAGCTCCTAGTGTTTGCAATAAATACAAATAATGCATCATGCTAGGCACTGTGTTCAGGACCCCTGCATTGCCCCACCTTAGCAGACCCTATTGACATCATGGCCTATATGAATACTACTCCCCAATCCTGGGTTGAGCAGTGTGCGTGATCTGCAAAGTCATTTGAGGCAGCCCTTCTTCAGGTGGATACAAAAGAGAAGGAAGGGAAGGAAGCAGGGAAGGAAGGAGGGAAGGAAGAAAGGAAGGAAGGAAGGAAGGAAGGAAGGAAGGAAGGAAGGAAGGAAGGGTGGAAGGAAGGAAAGAAAGAAAGAAAAACATGGCCTAAAGTAAATTAATAATCAAATGAGGGAGACAGATGTGTGTGCAAATGATAACTAGTGGTGGGGGGCAAAAGCATTATGCGTGGGCTGAGAATGGACCCACAGCACAGTTTACCAAGAACACTCCCATCCGTTCATGTATTTGGTCTCCACGACACCACAAATAAGGGTCCCTGGTCCCATTTTCCAGATGGGAAAACTGAGGCTGAAGAAGGGAAGTGACTTTTCCAGTCTTCAGATCTTAGGTAAGGAGCTAAGACCACAGCCCATGCTCCTAGGCCCTGCCTCAGAGCCTCTCTCCCTATCCCCTCACCTCCATATTCCAAACACCATAGAAGAAGTACCAATTGTAGCTTGGTGAGCCCAACTTGGGAGAGGAGCTAGTGGAAACCACAGGGAGGAAGGAAAAGAAATCCTAGGGATGTGGGATGGAGAGTGGTGATAAGAACAGGACTGGAAGAGGGATGTATGACATAAAATGACCCACAGAACTTTTGGATTTACTATAAATCTTTTTACATTACAGACTTCCAATCCATTGAAGGTTTATGGTTTTAATACAAACTTTCTTGTAATCAAATCAGGATGGAAATCTTTCTGAAACCGATTATGCACTTGTCCACCTTCTAAAACAAAGCATAAAGAATATAATTTAGCCTTTTCTTAGGAACTACAGGCTGTCACTTTCTTCACTGACCTTTGAAGTATCATGACATTCTAGAAGACTCTCTAGGTTTAAAGGGCTGCTTGACTCCACACTCCAACCTTGTACTTTTCTCCATTTTCAGTGGATCTGCCTCTGGCAGCCCTCTCTCCTCTTCTGATTTGCTATTTCTGGTCTCATATGCATCTGTAGATAACCAAGTTTATTAGCAATTTGTGTAAACTAAAATTAATTAGGGTCTGCATGAAGGACTGTAGGCCAACAAAAAAACATTTGTGCGTCAAGCCTGAGGCCCCTCTTGTGGCTGTGCCCGTGTCCCTTCTGCTCTTTTGCCAGGATTACTTGTGTTTTTAGAATGGGTGGCCTTCAAGACCCAACTCATATAAAACCCTCCTCGGGAAGCATCACGTACATCCCCCAGCAGAAGTTCCTTCTCCTGCCTCTGAACTCCGAGACTATCAGATGAGCCTTAGAGGATGCCACCACTGACTACCCGGGGTTTGTGGCAGTGTGTTGCTCCCTCTATCACAAGGAAAGTCTAAGGATGGAATGTGCATTTTATCTTGCTATCTGTCCCCCAACCAAGGCTTTGCTCATAATAAGATATAAAAGCTATTCTCAAGGGGAGTTCATCCTAGTGGAAGAGACAAATCTGGGTGGAGGAAGGAGAAGAAGTAGATGAGAAGGGAGATAGGGAGGGAGGGGGAAGGAGATGAGGAGGAAGAAGTGGAAGACCCTCTAGTTCCTTGGCCTAGTCCATTTTCCAAACAAAATATCAGCATCACAGTGTCAAGGACCATCACCGCGGTTTCCCAGTTATTTCACTAGATTCTGTCCAATGACTGCCAATAAATATAGCCAGTTGCCACCAGGGCGAGGAACACTGGCGCCCAGATCAGCTCCTGACTATGCTTACCAGAAAGAACACCAGAGCCCAGAGGCCCGGCTGTCTGGAGTCTCGTGGGAGGAGGGAGCAGCCCCAGCTGGCAGGAGACAATACACTCCTGTCGCTGTGGGTTCTGCCCTTTCCTGCCTGCCCTCGGCCTGGCTGCACAGCACGGAGCATGTCCTGGGGTGAACCCATCAGAGGCCCTCCCGCTTTTAGACAGGTATTCAAATGAGCGAATGTTTTATTTGAAAAGACTTTGTTTAAAAATACAGTCTCGAAACTCTCTGTTCCTCTGGCTCTCACGCTCACCAATGCCAGGAAAAGTAAACTTCAGACCAGTTTGAAATCAATGAAATCAAGGCAATAAATGTTGATTGGGCTTCCAACCTATGCCCTATCTATTCTCTCTTTGGGAACTTTCCATGACCTGTCTTCTTTTAGACTTGCTGTGGAATGCATTTATGTTACTCACAAGACGGTGATTCTGAGTCATCGCCAAATCACCTCACATCAAGTGTTTGTCCTTTTAGCTCTCGTTGATAAGGCTGCTATGATGGATGCTGGGGCCTTTCCAGCACCTACTTTCCCATATTGCAGCACCAGTGTCTCACTCTTCGTCCCACCACCAATCCATGTGAGTTAGGAGGAACTTGTCTAGACCCTAGGAGTGGGATAGACCAGGCGCAGCCAAGCAGCAGATAAACTTTGCAAGCCTTCAGAGATGGGCACATCCCCGTGTCAGTCCAATGAGAGGTGGTTGTGGAATTTCTGTCAAAATTATTTGAAAAAAAAGTAAAAGCCAACTTGTGACTAAAGTTGTTAAACCAATAAGTTGTAAACCTACAGCTGCTGAGGGACACCAAGGAAACAAGATGCCTGATAAAGAAGCCAACATGGAGGAGAACATATTTCTGGCTTTCTTACTTGATCCTTGTTGCCTATATATCCCTGGACTTTTCAGTCTTGGGTGTTCAAAATTTCATTTTTTATTTAATCTACTTTGAATTCGGTTTCTGTTAGCTGTAACCAAAAGAGCCTTGATTAATACAGGCACAGAAACAAATGCCATAAAAATGACTATCTTTATGTTTTATAGTTTGCAAAGTACATCATATGTATTATCTCATATAAACATCATAAAGATTCCTAAAGGTGATCATTATTATGCTCCCCATTTAGCTCATGAGAAAATGGAGGCTAAACTAATTTTTCCACAATCTGCCAGCCAGGAGGTGCCAGTGCCAGAACTTGAACCTCGTATTCTTGCTCCGACTCCAGTTTCACCCATCCCTTGCTTCAGGAAGTTCATAATCAAGTATAGGAGGCAAGTTGATCCCATGTTTTAAAGTTAAACAATACAAAACAAGCCAGGCCATTTAACAGTGAAATATACTTAACCAGGCAACACTTGTTTGTCAGTAAAATTGATGGTACTTGGAGTAAATAATTTGTGTGTTCAGAACTGAGAGAGCACTGAGGCTTGGCCAGCCTCTTTATTAAGAACAGTGTAGGGAAGAGGGGAGATTGCACTGCTGTTGAATTTCCCTAGAGGATTTTAAGGCATCTTGGCATGTCAGATCTGAAAAAGCCTTTAAAAATCTTCTGGTCCAATTCCCTCTTTAAAAAAAAAAAGGAAACAGGATTGGTGAGAGAAAACAACTTGTTTTTATCATTTGCCCCTTACTGATCATACGCTAATTGCCTCACAACAACATTGTAAGATAGGTATTGCTATTCCCATTTTTCAGATTTGGGAAACAAAACCCAAGTTTCTTCTCTTGGTTCCTTTGTACAAGCTGTCCCCTTACCTCAAGTGCCCTTCCTTCCCTTGTCCAAATGGAGAACACCTACTCATCTTTTAAGTGATCTCTGAAGAACCCCTCCAAAGAGACTTTTCTGCCCCAACCTGATGATACTTGTGCCTTCAAGGTCCAACAATCCCTATCAAAGCTCTTACAACAGGTCATTAGACTCAGAGGTCTTTGTTCATATACCCGTCTCTCCTCTGCTAGACGGTGGGTTCCCTGAGGCTAGGTACTATGTTTTATTCGCCTTCATATACCCAGTGCCTAGCACAATGACTGATAGCGAAGAACATGAGAGGAGAGAGAAAAGAGAAAACATGGGCCCACAGGCTTAAGCTTAGGGGAATGCCCAGAGTGTTAAAGTAAAAAAAGGCAGAGGCTATGAAAAAGCTAGAGAAGGTTGTAGGAGAAGAACTAGGGTAATTTGGACTCAAAAGGCACTGGAGGAATGGCTGCCAAAGGTGCTCAGTGCTGCAGAGAGGTACGAAAGAATGAGATTGGAGAAAAGGTCAGTCAATGGATAAGCAGGCTGGTTTTGCAAACTGATGGTAATTCCTGGGAAGGAATTATCATGGGTTTTAGAATTATTGAGAAAAATGCTTTTCTCTGTAGACAATGTGGAAGATCTATGGAGTTGAGCAATGCTATAATTATACTTCTATATCTAGTATGCCTAAATGACATAGGTTAAAAAACCTCCAGGGTTTCTGGATTCTGTATCAGACAGGGACTGGTTATATCAGCTTAGATTTTGTAGGGGAAAACCCAGCCCAGTGATGGTGAAGCATCTTTCATATGCCAAGGAAATTTAGATTCAAAACCAGAGTAGAAGCTGGGGTGATAAAAAGCTTCACAAGAGCTTAGCTAAACTCATGAGTGAGAGATTTTAATGGATTACTGTAAGAAATCAGCATACAGACCTATGTACCTAATTCTGGTTGTGTAGTCAGGGAGAAAAACCAGGCTCTTGAGGGCCCCTAACAGATACCCAGTCTTGGGTTTGTTCCCACTGGAGGAAAGAGCAGTGATCCAGAAGACCTAAATTCTAATTTCAGCTCCACTGCTCACCAGATATGTGATGTTTGAGCAAAACGTTATCCCTCTCCTGGCTTCAATTTCCTTTTCTGTGAAGTGAGTAGTATAATAACACCTTCCTCACAGAGTTGGTGCAGGAATCCAATAAGATGGTGGCCTTAAAATCTCTTGGAAAACTCTAAAGTGTCATGCCAATACTATGCGTTGCCCTTCTGGTAGAAGTTCTCTTCCTGCTGGTAAAGACAAAAAGTCAAATGTCCCCAAAGTTTGCAGCCCCAGCACACATAACTCAATCCTTTCCATTTCTGATCTTTTCTACCCTTTAAATTTCACTAATCTCAGTATTGAGTATCTCTTGGGATAAGGGCTTTCTGTTGTGTTCTTTCACTATGCATTTATTGAACACTTATTATATGCTAAACACTATGTTTAGGCACTGGAGATACAAGGGAAAGCAACAGCAACAATGATAATAATAATAAATACCTAAAATTCCTTGATTTCTTTCTATGTTCCAGGTTTTGTATTAAGCACTTGACATGAGCTAATTTATTTAATCTTTCTAACACCATTTTATGAAGTAGGCATATTTACTATCCTCATGTCACAGATAAGAAAACTAAGACCTGAAGAGTTGCAATAATTTTCCCAAAGACGCAGAGTAGGTAAGTGGTAAGTGGTGAGTCAGGGTTGGAACTAGGACTAAAGCCAGATGGCCTGCCCCCAAATCCTGTGCATTTAAGCAGCGTGTTATGCTGCCACAATAGACACAACCCCGCCTCTCACAGAGCTTACAGACAGAGGATGCAGACAGGCCAATGGGCAAGTCCAGTAACTGCCTCAGTGGAGCAGCACCTGCAAGGAACGACTCCTCTCAGAGAATAACCAAGTGTAAAACCCTTGATCAGTATCTGGAAGCCAGGATCCCATAAGGCAGCACCTAACTCTAACCATATGCTTTGAATACGTAAGTATTTTCCTCTGAAATATTTACAGCCTTTTAGATATAATCATAATATTAATGACTCACATTGATGTAGGACTTTGTGCTGTATTTACAAGATATTTTATATCCATGGGTCATTTGATCTTCCCGGCAATGGTGTGAGATGGGCACGCCTGGGACCATTATCCCTATCTAGGCATCAGGAAACTGAGGCCCTGAAAGAGAAAGCTAATTATCCAGAGTTAGTCACTAAGTAGGTGGCAGACCAGGGACTTCGAGTGGAGTAATCAGACTCCTGTTCAGGCTTCACCAATATTAAGAAAATGTCATCTGGCATCTTGGTCCAGAAGTTTTGGCAAACCGAATTAACTATGGACTTTAGTTAATAATATAATTATAATATTATTAGTTCATCAGTTGCAACAAATGTATCACACAGACACACAATGTTAATAATAGGAAAAACTGGGGGGCGGGGATGAGGAGGTATATGGGAACTCTGTACTTTCCACGATTGTCCTGTAAACCTACAACTGCTCTAAAAGTAAAAATATAAAAAGTAAATTTATAAATTGAATAACCTCTCTGGTCAAACCTGCAGATCTTCCTGGAACTTTCAGCTTTAAACAAACTTTTTTTTAAAGTAAAGCTACTTTGTATTTATAGAGTATCTTTTGTCACTTTAAGCACTTTCAGGCACAGAGTTTAGAGAATTTTTTACCCTCAGGATTATTTAGCCATTGACTTGAATCCTCACCGACATTGTTGTCTAACATCATCTAAGGTGATCGCTTTGGTCATTTTAACATTGCTGGTCACAGTTCATGTCACTTAGGTAGTCCTGGCACCGGCAGAGCACATCAGTATCAGAAATACACGGTACTTATTTCCCTGGGAACAGAGAGCCCCCAAGCTCCATGGGCCCAAGCTCAAGAATTGCATTATGATATGAAATTGATTTCCAAACATCATGATAATTGTTTTAAATATTAGAGTGTGTGTTTTTTTGTTTGTTTGTTTTTACCTTCTCTTTGTCTCCCTCTTTCCCTTCTTCACCAAAAGGCACCCAGCCATCTAGCCTGGAGCAACCCCAAGCAGGCAGCTTCATTTATGGCAATTGACACTTGGTAAAAGACAAGAACTATTACAACTGACTCCAATGTGTCTCAGGGGCCATAAGGATAAGAAGGCTATGAATGATTGGATTCTACAGAGAGGCTTGAAAAATCACAAAGTCATTCATTTAAGTTCCATTCCCTTCTAAATCTTATCCACAGTTGCTCACATAAACAAACATCCTTGAGTTTGAATTCTGTTGTTCCTGGGTATGTCTGAGAGTTCTGGAAATAATTAAACTGAACTATGGGTTCCTCTTTTTAGGAGGTCCAGGTTGAAATAAGTTGTGACTTTACTTATCAAAATTTGAATATGTGATCTGACAAGCATGAATATCTTTGTAGTGACAACAGCATGACCTGTAAAACTCTGGGCATATGATGATCACCAGGAGGATGGGGGGTGGGGAAGGGTCAAGCGAGCCAGACTGGAGTGTGAGTGGACCTCTGGAGAACTCAGGGTGTCAGGGCAAGCCACAGGCATCATAACGGTATAAATGAGAGCTCCTGAAATCCCCGCTCTATCCTCCTCGGTTATCCTTCGGGAAGCACGGCTCTAATTATGACAATCAGTAGCTTAAAATCTATCCCTTTCCATCTGAATCTTGACCATTCCTTGGATGGCTTATGTTCCTTCCTGACCCTAGGACCTTGCACTTGCCATTCCCTCGTCCTGCAATGCCCCTCTCTGACTTTTTCTCTCTGGCAAACTCCTACCTCCTATTCCCTGGCAAGTGCAAATGTCACCTCCTCTGAGAAATCTTCCCTGACTACAAATACAGTTAGTTCTTCCTTCCTCTGTGCCCCCTTGGCACTTGGTGCATACCTCTAGGGTAACGTTAAACAGGTTGCCTTGCAATTTCTCACAGGTGCCTCTCCTCCACTCTGTTCAACTGGAATCAAGCTCTATATATCCTCAGTGTTTGTACAATGACTGGCACATAGCTGGCACTTAAATGTTTGATGGAAAGAAAGAAAAAGAAGGAAAAGTAAGGGAGGGAAGGAAGGAGAGGAAGAAAGAAAAGAAGGATGGGAAAGAAAGAAAAAAGAAGAGATGCAGGAGGAAATAGAAGGAAAGGAAGAAGCTCTGTTTTCCCAACTAATAATCTTACTATGAAATAGGAATAATCTCCAACACACACAGATATAGTGAATCCATATTTATTTCAAGGTCTCTAAAATATGTTGCTCATTTGGATCTAATAAGAAATTTATTGACTCTTGGTTTTCTATTGATTCTGAAGAGGCCCCTAGGAAGATCTAATAAGTACAAAAAAGAAAAATAAGTGTACAGATAATAAACTCTAGATTACATAAGCAAACATTACTTAATTACATTCCTATTAATATACTGGCTCAATAATGAATTTTTGAGGCATTTAATTATCAATTTGACAAGATAATCTAGGGGTAGTTAATGATTATACCAGTAAATTGTTTTAAAAAAAATCACTCACAATTATTAAGTCTCATAACAGACATCAAATTAACCTGCTAGAGCTGTCTGGGTTAAATAGACATCAGTTAATTATGAGGTACTTATACATGCCTCAAATTTTAATATGCAAGCCATTTTAATTGTGTACATTAAAAAGTGTTGTGTAAGGGAACAATTTACCCATGGGGAATACTCAGATTCAGTACAGCATGACCACTGGACAAGCAGGAGCACGATCTTGGATGTTCTTAGCCTGGTTTCTCCCAGTTTTCATCTTGGAACAGGAAGACAGAGCTTCCTAAAATGATTGTCATGCTCTATCGGGCCGTGGGCCATTTGACCAATCTCCTCTGTCTCTCAGAGAAAACTATGGGACAATGTTCAGATGGCAAAGCTTTAGGATAATGACAGTAATATCTGCCGTCTTATGAGCACCACATACTGTGTGAAGTGCTTTATATAGATTATCTCTTTTAATGGTCAAAACATCTATGTGGGAGCAATAGAAAATACCATCCATGTGCAGTTTTCCCTTGGAATGCTTAGGAGGAGAAAGGGAACAAGGAATCACACACAAGCTAGGCCACTGAAGTGACTTCATCTTAGCTTGGAATGGGACCCTCAGGCTGCTGGCCACATGCTGACCACATGGGCTAGAACCAGGCAGAGGCCAGTGGTCCCAGCGTTGAACACACAAGCCCAATCTAAAACCATCAACTTTTTCCCCACCCAGACTCAGTGGTTCAAGGAGACCTGTACTTGCCCTCCTGGATGAGCCAGTTTTCATTCGTGAGCAGTAGAGATAAAAGACATCACAAAGTAATGGATTTGACATTCTTTTTTGAGACTGCCTTATCTACTCCATATTTTACTTTCATTTTTATGCTTGCCTTACCCTCCCCATCAAAACCCACATTTCTTGGGTCCTACTGCTCTCTGTAAGCTCGCACAGTACTGAGTGCAGTGATTTCTGGAGCCAACTAAACTTTGGAAAAAGTGCTTCTTGGGTTGGATTGAGCTGAATAGAACTGAATTGAAATGAATTGAATTAGACTGAGTTGAATTGAATGACTCGAACTTTGGTGAGGAAGAAGAACCTATGTTTCTTTACTTTTGAGCCCAGACATTTTCAGTGATAATAAAGCAGCATAAGGACAGTAGCTAAAAGCATGGACTCTGTAACCTGACTGCTTGGGTTCAAACCTCAGCTCCAGAGATTGAGCAAGGATAATAACGTACATACCTTGTGTCCAATTGTCTGGTCAAACAAGCACTGGCCTAACTGTTACTGCAAGGACATTTCCTGGCTGGTTAATAAACCAGAAGACTGGTTTTTTAAATCATCAGCCAGTTGATTGCATCTGTGGCTGATTATATCTACGATCAACTAAGGGAGTGTCTTCCACATTGAGGGAATCCAATCAGCTGGATTTAATCCAATCAGTTGAAGACTTTTAAGGGAGAAGAGAAAGAACTTTCATTTCTTCTTCAGCAGCCAGCCTCTCCTGGGAAGTTCATCAAAGACATTCATTGGAGTTGCCAGCTTGCGGCCTGCCCTATGGAATTTGGACTTGTGCATCTCTACAGTTGCGTGAGACACTTTTATAAATCTCATATTTTCAGATATCTCCTGTTGCTTCTGTTTCCCTGGAGAACTCTGACTAATACATACCTCATAGGAATGCTATGAAGAGTCCATTCAATTAACAACTTTTTGTAAAGCCCTTGGAATATTGCCTGGCATCGTAATAAGCACTATATCAGTATTTTTTTCAATAACATAATTAAAAAAATAAAATCACCACTTAGAATTGTATTTCACTTCACACTTTACAAAGCCCTCTCACATGTGACAACTCACATCACATCTGTAAAGGAAGGACTGTCCCTATTTATCCTCATTTTATCAATAAGGAAATTGAGGTTCATAAAAGCCAGTGCAGAACAAGAAGTCAAGCAGGACATTAATGGGCAGAGGACTTGAGCCCAGTTCTGTATGATTTAAAGAATACTTTCAGTTCATGGGTGCTCTCTCCTTATGATAACCCTAATAGTTTTAGTAATGTAGTCTTGCTTACAGTGTAGATTGTTGGTTGCCTTACAGATAGGAGTTATGTAAGTCATGGTATCCTTGGTCTTATTGGAATGACATTTTTTCTTACCGAGCACTCAGCAAAGCAAAGAATTGTCGTCTGGACCAAGATGAAAGGTCTGTGATGTGGTGTGATAGAAACATCCCCACTAGGGAGTTAAGAAACCTGAATTCTGGCCCTGGCTCAGCTACTGACATCTATGATACTAATAGCTAATATTTACTGAAGGCCGTGAACTATATTTTATATCATTTAAATCTCACAACAAACCTTGGACATAGATAACTTTTATTATCCCATTTTGCAGGTAAGAAAACTAAGTAGTAGAGTGAATATCTAATTTGACCAAGACCAAATCACTGGCAAATGATATAACACATCTTATACGGAGTAGACCAGAATGATCTCAAAGTCACCTTCCACCCCAGTGCATATAAAATTGAGTGAGCTCTTGCCCAAGCCCCATTCTTCTGGGAAGTGAATCTGTGCTTATAGGAAACTCTGAGTTAAACTCCAAACATCTCAAGCCACCCAGGACACTATGAGTGAAAAAGTGGCCAATCATTGCATAATGTGGGGTTCTATAATTATTGAAAGAATGAAACATAAATGAGAAATTGCCAAAAGATAAAAACCCCAGATCTTCAACTGCTCATCAATTTCATGTATAATCATGAAGTTCATTCCATTTTGTATTTTTCTTTCTTCACTTAATATACTATCATGAATATGCTTCCTTGTTGCTAAAATTTTTCACAATTATGATTCTCCTTAACTGCATAACAAGCCAACAATAATTGCCAAGTAATATTGGGCCAAAATACTTTAATAAAATTATTCACTTGCTGTTAAATATTTAAGTAATTTTTAGTAAAGTTGCTGTTATATGTATAATGCTGCAATGAACATCTTTGCATAGTTATTTTTTTTTATTGGTCATATTGTTTCTATAACATGAATTCCCCTAGAAAACAAAGCTAGGGCAAGAGGTATGTCATGTCTGTGGCTCTTACACCCTAAAAAGGGATGGTGTAATGTTGGTAATAACCACAAAAGACCCTGCATGATTCTGTGTGTTGCTAAGGTCAACAAACATTAATTTAACAGAGGGTGTGAAAGCTGATATCATGGTGCCTAGCTCTGAGGAAAAGCTTACTGCCAAGGGGAAAAGGCTCTGAAAACTGCTTACAAGAAGCAGATTTTCAAAGATAAAAAACAAACCTTATGAGAATTTTAAAAAGACCAAACCCTCAAAAGATTAGCACTCTGGAGACCCAAGTAAACCAATACTCTTAGAACTCACTTGACGCCTTAATCTAAATACTAAAGAAGCACTCTTACCCATTGTGGTTCACTGTCAGCTAATCAAAAAAGTTGGTTAAAGCAGGGAATCATATAAATATATTTATTTTAACTTAAGACACTCATTTGCCAGTCTTTTTCTTTTTTTTTTTTTTTTTTTTTTTTTTTTTTTTTGATGTACTGCCAAAGCCTTTCTTTGAGCATGCATTCTCCAATTCGGGACCTCCGTCTTGTTTTTCTAGAACAAAGTAATTCCATAATGCAGCCTCCACTATTTCCAGTTTTGGGCGAGTTGTTTTTGTTTTGTTTGATTGTTTTAGTGGAGTAAAACTTTAAAAACCTGCAGAATTCTAGCTTTTACTTTTTGTCATTCTTTTAGAGTTGTCTCATCCAAAAACTAATTTTAGAACATTTTTCAGCAACTCATTCCCTTTGGGTCTTTCTAAAGCCATCAACTTAATTTCCATTGAGGTAAGTCTCTTTATTTTCACAGGCACCTTTCATATGTTTGCATAATATTTATATTCTGTAATTACGTTAACTAATATAACTGGCATAAAGTGTTTAGGGGAAAACCAACTGACCTTTGGTGAGCATAGAACTCAATTGGTGGGAGAAGAAATGCAGAGGGACCTTAGAGCGCAGCCTGCCAGCCAGAAGCATTTTGCATGTCATGGGCATTGGTCAGGAGTTTGACAAAGGGAATGGAGGGTTTCAGTCAGTTAACTGGGACTTACATGTACTGAGCAACCAAGTGTTCCTCAACACAGAAAAGAAGGAAAGATTAAGAAATAAATCCCCTGTGTCCCCACTGTATATTTGTTGTCTCTATGTCAACAAGCAAATTGACACGAAACTATGTCTAATTCTATAGATTGTAGCTATTAAGTCTCAGAGCTTGCTTCCTTTTCTTTCTTGGAAACTTTGGCCCATTGTTTAGTTTAATTTTATGATTTTTACAAATTGTGAGGTTGTCCTAGACAATCCAGTGAAAACTGTGGGTGTGTTCTCCAGAAAAATGCACCAGTGTATTAACAATTGCATGCACTTTAAAAGAGTTCATAGATGTCCCTATAAAGCCTGTCCATGGATGCCACAAGATTTGTGAATTCCAGATTAAGAACTCCTGTTCTAAAAGGGAGGGTAGCTGTTGTGGTAATAACAGTTCCATCCTGTGCTGATAATTTTGTGACAAGATACAATGTATGCTTGAAATCCTCAAATGTTTGAGCTGGACAGTACCTTAGAGATCATGTAATTTGTTCTCTGTTTTTAAGAAATTGATATCCAGAGAGGACAGCAGTTTGTCTGTGGTCACCTTTTTATAACACAGTTGTCAGAACAGAATAGATTATTTTTGGATGCTCAATTAGCTTAAAATATAATTTCTTATGAATAGCTAACGAACAGGACCATCAGTTTATTTGAAGCCCAAGTGTCTGCCCAGGCTCCAGCTTCCAAATTCATTGAATGCGAGAGACTATCACAGGTAAAATAATTGGATCTTGAACTCAGAGCACCAGCTGAAAGTCCTAGCTTCACTCAAGCTTCTCTACAAAGTATCTGGGGTTGGGAATCATTTCTATTCTCTTGGTCTGAGTTCCCTTGTTTGTAAAAATAGACTAGGAAATTTCTATGGTTCCTTTCCAATTCCCAAAAATAATCTGAGTTGTCCTAATTTGGGGAGCTTTTTTCCCCTTCAGTCTAACACAGAGAAATGACCACTAGGGGTCAGACTTTTTAAATCACTCCCTGACACACCCTTTTTGTAAGAAGGGTCTTAAATCTTGGATTTTTTCTTTTTTTTTTAATTTTTTTTTAACTGGAAGGAACTTGAGCTGTCTTCTAGCCTGGCAAGTAGCACCAGACTTAAAATCCTTCAATTTATGAGACTGTACTGTATTCTTAAAGATATTAAGAAACAAATGTTTCACAGCCCTCTCTTCAAAGAAAGTCTTCCTAATATCTAACCTAGCTCCCTCAAATGTAATTTCAATCTATCTCTTCTTGTGGTGACTCAGTGGAAACTGGCAATCATTGGTTATTATCCTCTGGGTAAGATATACGTTCTTCTGAGAAAGTGTCAGGTCACATCTCAGTTTCTACATCTGTAAAATGGGGGTTCAGGACAAGATTCACTCTTTCAATAGTTGACAAGCACCTGAAAACCTGGCACAGTGCACAGGAAACAACACAGACATAGGCCAGCCCTCAAGGGGCACTGATGATCACTTAAGACCTCTGGCGTCAGCTCTAAACTATAATTGTTGGATAGATTACATCATTTTTTTAAAGTAAGGCCTCATTTGCACTTTTCAAATTAAGAGAGTCACAATAAATATTCTTTAAAACCTCTTACAGATCTAAAACTTTAGGATTCTCTGGCTCTACTTGCTGAGGCATTATGGTTCTATTAGTCTTCTTTTGGAATATTTTCCTTCAATCCTCTTAATTATCTTCTCAATTTTTTTCCCTCAAAATCTGCCTATATTTTATACCCCTGACATATTTTTTTCTGTCAGTAGTCTTCTCATCCAGAGTTGGCCATCTCCACTTATTTTCCAGGTTCTAGGTTTATTCAGTATCACAAAGAGTTCCCTGGTCTATGAGTAGGTCACGAGACAAATTCTTAGCTTGGGGAGCACGAGACCCTCAGCTCTCTTCCCATCTCCCAAGCAGCTTAGTTTACTTGTTTTATTTTCTAAAATATCTTTATTTGTTCTCTATATTGTAAATCTAGATATTTGTGTAAACAGTTTAAATAATATAAAAATGCTTAAAATCAAGATTAAAATTCCCTCATTTCCTCCTCTAGCCTCACTTGCTACCCCAGAGGAAAAGACTATAAACATCTTGGTGATTAGCCTTCCAAGTTTTTTTGTTTGCTTTTGTACATACAAGTTTTTTTTTTTTTTTTTTTTAAATCAATTTGATAGTCTCACAGGGGTATTAGCACCACTCACTAAAGGTGGCTTTCTAATATAAATGAACAAACTGCAAATATATATAATAACAAGGATGAATATCAAAACCATTATGCTGAGTGAAAGAGGACTTACACAGACAAGTATATACTCCATGATTCCATTGATGTGACATTCTAGAACAGGCCAAACTAATATATGGTGAACAAAATGAGAACAGAGGTTGCCTCTAGTTGAGGAGGGCAGGACTGACTAGAAGGAGGAATAAAAAAATTTCCAGGGTGATAGTAACTTTCTATTTATCCTAAGATTTGAGTTACACAGATGTATGCATTTGTCAAAACTCAGTGAACATATAATTAAGATTTGTGCAGTTCATTGTATATAAATTAACATCAAAAGAAATGCTGAAATCTAGCTGATGATATGCGGAAGAATTTATGGGAAGTGTAACGATCTGCAAATATCTTTGAAATGCATAAAAAATGTGGATTGATGGATGGATAGAAGAATGGATAAATAGGTCAATAAATGATAAAGCAAGTCGAATAAAATGTTAATGGTAGAATCTAAGTAGTGGGTTTATGGATATTATGAAAGTATTTCTTCTTTGCTATAGATTTGAAATATTTGATAATAAAATGGAAAAAAGAATGCTTAGAAAACTGTTAAACACATAAATAAAATGACTATTATTGATAACAATAAATCATTATTTGAGCCCTTGAGAAATAGTATGAGGGCAAGAGGCCTATTCTGCTGTCTTGGATATTCACAAATGAGCTGCTACATCATTCATTTATGCTCCAGGAAAAAAAATTAAAACACAAACAAAAAAAGTCAGGAAAGAATAATAATGACTACAGTTTGTTGGACACTCCTATGTATGATATACTTTTCATATACATTGTCTTATTAAATACTTGCACTTTGAAAAATAAGTATTACTATCCCTATTTTAAAAACAAATGAGGAAAATAGGGCTCCAAGTTAAGTAACTCAAAATTGCACAGCCAGGAATGACTGGGCCAACATTAAAGCCAGGTTTTAAATAAACCCAAAACACATGTTCTTTTCACACAATACACTGTCTCTCACCTAGTAGCTGTGGCCTCTACCTGCTACGGAGAACTGCTGGTAGTCATTATCATTTAGAAGAATGTGTTCCCCTCCCTAAATGCAGGAATGGGTGCAGGGGATGACGGGAGAAAGGGGTCCCAAAGTAATTGCTTTGGTCATGTGGGCCCACGTGAAGATGGCCTGAAGTTATCTCAAGAAGCCCTTATCATCTCACAGTGCAGGCCTTGATATGAATTGGCAAAGTCAAGGCTTTCTAGAAGGGAGCTGAAGGCAATAAAGTGCAAGCCAGCAGTAAAAATTAAATGTGATCTGATATGCTGGACCAAAACATGGAACCTCTTGAGTTCCACCCTGATAGCAGCTGCAAATGTTAGTTTTATTTCTCAGACATCTGGTCTGCCATGTGTAAACAGAATGAGGGGTCAGCACGGGGAAAGAAACCAAATGCCCCATTTCTCAGACTCTTAAGAATACAGTGAAACAGGACAGAAGCTGAGTTAGGAACCTCTTTTTATTTTCACTGGGATTTGGGCAGCAGTTTCCAAAGGCACCTTGGCATCTCTTGCCCGTAAGTCCCATTGCAGGAAAAGTAGTTAGCCAAAGGCAGTAATGGAGAGAGCTCTGGATTGAGAACTGGATGATACAGATTCCAATTCAGACTCCATCAATAACTGGCCATGAGCCTTTGGGAAAATTATTCTTTCTTGTCTTCACTTCAGCATCCGGGTTATAAAAGGGTGGAATCTTCTCTAAGGTATCATCCAAATTTAATCTTCAGTTTTTCAGCCTTGTTTTAACGGTTACCATATTACTGTCTGTTATTCAACAAATATATTCCTAACTCTACCTCTTCCTTTGTCTACATGGCACCTCAGAGATTATCAGCCCCTAAAACATTTTTTATGTAAAGTAATTTCACCTTGTTTTCCTCCAAAAAAAAACATGTTAAGGCTAATATCAGCATTAAAGATAGAATTGTAGGTATCAATTATTGTTTCTGTTCCCAAAGCTAATTGAACAGTATTTTCTGCCTTGTTTGAAATTATAAACAGATTAAGTTTTCAGAGCCTGTTTAGTCTGAAATGTATGACGTTGATATTCCAAAATGTTAAATGAGCAAAAATACAATGCCAATACATTTTCATTTACTTAAAAATAGCTCAAGGCAAAGTTCATGTTTAGCAACAATTAACCTTGATAAACAAAATACAAACAAAATAATGTTTATAAATTTACAAATATACATTGAATGCAATGGTAAGAAATGCTGACTTAATTTAGTAGACAATGAGTGGCTGATGAGGGTTTTTAATCAAAGGAGTTTTAAGACCCAAGATTAGAAATGGAGGTATTCCAAGAAATTACTTACCCTTTACAACCCACCAATTAGGCCTCAAGAAGAAGGTAGAATCCTTGATTTTCTGCCCATGTCGCTAGACCACAGGTCCACTCTTTAAATTTTATTTTCTTTACCGCAAGATGATCTTTAAGGCTGGAGACACCACTGTGAATTCTTTCCCTAAATGCTGAGCAGCAGGATGAGGCAAAGAATGAAACTGAAATAGAATGAGAAATGGAGAGGGGCTGGATCCATCTTATTTGGGGGCTAGTATTTAAACAATGATAGCTCAGGGCTTCTCTGAGTGGGAACCCAACTCGCAAGGAAACTCCAGTCTTCCTTTTCACCCGTTCAGAGTTCCTGTTGGGGCCACTTCCAAGATGGCTGAGACCACTGGGTCCTGCACCAATCCAGCAGAGGGTGCTCTTGGAGTAAAATTGTGTTCAGTGGTGGGAAAGCCTGGGAGGACAATCTCAGCCTCCTCCATCTGAGGGCGGGATTGGTGCTATGAGTCCTGTGCTGGCCTAAAAGACAGATCATTGATCCTTTTTGCTTTGCCTTATAGAATTCTGCTCATAGTCTAGTTAAACTCTGATGAAGACTCAATTTTCCATCCCCATTTTCTCTGCCCACTCACACTACACAGAATGAATAACTAACTGATCTCAAGAAATAGTAAATGAGCTGAGAAATGTGACATCCTGGCAATTGCCCAGAAAAGCTGCTAAGAACTGAGAAATCAGGAAAAGGTTAACCAAGTTAAGTGTGTGTCAGAGATTGTCACACCAGTTTAAGTAAGGTCAACTAATTCCTCCTCAACTCACCATCCACAGGGAATTCATAAATAAAAAAATAAAAAAAAAAGTCAGTGTTGGCAGATATAGAGAGAGCCCAAATACAACACAAAAATGAGCTTAGAACTAGGAAGGGGAAGCAGAAATCCACAAAGGTTTTTGAGCATAAGAAAAATGTAATAAAAGCTTAGCACCTAGCAAGACATATATTGCAGCCCAGGGTCTGGACACCAGCATGTGGCAACAGTAAATGCCATGGAGCAGTGATCTGGGTTCTAGCCCTGCCTCTGAGACTTCTTGGTGCTATGTCTTTGGACAAGTCCTGTGGGCAGTGTCTATAAGTCTCAGTTTCTTTTTTTATAAAGTGAGATTGTTGAACCATGCAATCTGACAATTTCATTTCACATTTTCTTATTCCAAATTATGGGTTTCTAGCGTCTTAGAAATGAAATTGAATTTCTCCTTAAGGAATTCATGTAAGGCAGGATAAGAGTAGATAACCATTTATTAAATCATCATTCAGTGAATAGATGTGTCCTTCAGAGTGTAGAATAGTTTGTGTCAGAAATTTCCAACTATACTCCTCCCATCCATGCACCCTTCATCCACCAGCAGTTAGGGTGTGTTGTGGGGGCCAGAAGCAAGGGAGAGAGCATCAATTTCTAAGTTGGTTTGAGGACTCTAAGGTGGATTGGTGGAGTTGGCTCAGCCAACTAATTTGGGCTTGACTTTTAACCAAATAGAACATGAGTGCTACAAGAAACCTCAAAGCTCAATGGCTCTCCTCTATCATTTAGTAAATGCTAAGACCCAGATTTCAAGGCCATATGGTAACTGGTAGAATAAATGTGGATTATGGTGTCCATAAGAGTAATTATAACTTGCAACATGTAACCTCTTCACTTGCTAATTCCCATAGTCCTAGTCCTCACTGACCACCAGGATTATTTAGATTTTCTTCTCCCAATATCGTTGGGTCCTTGGTAACCTGTATAACTTGTACTGCTTAGAGATGATCCCACTCTCCTGGTACCTTCTTACACAAACTGTACCCCAAACATAGGGGCACTCAGTCAATAGTTTGTGGGATCTCTTTCCACCTGTGATTCTCTGAAATTTGGATCTTTTACTTCAATTAAGTTCTTCAGAGAGTTTCAATAAATCCACTGTTCCTAAGTGGGTTTATTTTTCCACTTCAAGCACTGGCTTCGTTCCCATTGAACCATTGAACTCTTATGTATGGATGGATATTGGTATGCATGTAATTTTTAAATTTCTTGAAAAAATATTTGAAGAAGTTTACAATAACAAGCACAGACTTTTTAAAACCCAACTACGAGAGTATAAATGCAATTATCCCTAAATCTAAAGAAATTACTGCAATTATCCCCAAAATGACCACAGAATTTTTTTTTAAAGTAGCGATATTTTCTTTTTTACTGTCTGAGTTCACTGAAGAGTTTTCTATGAGGATCTTTACATAGGGCCTTTAAATAAGTTAACAAAAGATATCCCAATAGCATCTTTCTGGCAGAAAAAAAAATCTCCTACATGCCAATTTTATATCATTACTGATAAATATCAAAGGCAAACTATCACATTGTGCTTTTATAGGCGAGTTCTGAAGTCCCCAAGCCATGTAGTCCTGGTTGATATAAGGCTTCCTGGTGGCCTAATATAAGACAGGGTAAGATAGGAAGCATCTTGAGGAACAGCTGGATAGCATGAACTTCAGTGCAACTCTCAAACTTCAGCTATCTCAGCTGGATTAGGAAGTAGACGTCAGACATGTCTAGACAGAGGTCTATGAGCAGGACCTAAAGTGCAGATGTGCCATGTTGTGGCTTAAAGAAAGATCTTCGTGCTCTGGATACATCCTTCAGACCTGCCTGAGATCCTGAGAATGGTCATGTTCCCTTTCTAAAGAACAAGGAGGCTAGACCTGACTTTGTATCTAACACAGCAGTTACTTCATTTCTACCTCTTCCCCCACACACACATGCATGGTATTTTCCTCAAGGTCTTTACTACAGAATCAATCACAGCATGTCAGAGCTCTTTGGGCCCTAACCTATCGTATTACAAAGATGGAATCTGACATCCAGACAGAGGAGAACAGCCATTTGCTTTGGTCACACTGGGACCTAACAGAACCCAGCTCCAGTCTCTGCCCCACCATCTTACAGATGTGTCTCCTTGAAGCACACTGCAGATCCTGTCATGGGCCTGCTCAGCCACCTCCATTTGCCACTGACACCTCCTCGGGTCAGTGGCAAAATGCCCCAGCCTACCATCTAAGCCCTCCCAGAAAAGTTCTGTTTGTTTTTTTCCATCCCTGAATCCATGTCCCCCTTCTTGATTCTTGTCCAGTGACCTCCTCATAGGACTCCTGCTCCCATTCAAACAGACCAGGCTCATTCCCACCCCCATCATGAGACTGATTGTCCTGCTCATTTCCAGTTTCTGAGCAGCTGTTCTCAGTGAACAGGGGTGTCCCAGAGCATAATGTAACCTCATAAAATGGCCTCAAGTACCCTCCATGCGTGCCTCTCCAAAGAGTCAACAACGCTTACAGCATATTTTTACTTTTACTAATATTTTCTTGTGTAATTAGCAAGGTCTCAAAGCCTCAGCCCCCTTCTCTGTGGCAAATACGCCCATTTTATTGGGGAGACAAAGGAAGTAAGACCAAACGCCGCAAAAGGACATATGATTCATCCTAGAGCAAGCAGTGAGTCAGAGAAGAAGCATAAAGAAGACCCAGGCTTCCTGACGCTGGAGATTGTGCTCCATTCACAAAGCCAGGCATCTTGCCTGCTGTTCTTTCCAAATGCTTCATATTTTATAAACGTCAAGAAACACTCACCCTAACAGGCTTGGTTTTGAGTAAGCTTTTTATTCAGATGCAAAAGGGCAAGGAACCTTATCTATCCTAACTTCTCTGCAGCACCTAAAATGTTCTGAGCAATACCTAGAATGTTAACTACATATTTTATAATAAGGAACTCCGAGTTTTATGAATTATTTTCTCCTCCTAACCCAGCTCTGTAAGTGAATTTCATTCTAAAGAGTCAGGCTGTCGAAGAAAATGGGCAAGACCAAAAATCCAGTTGAGGTTGGAAATGAGGCATAAGGCAAGTTCTTCTCTGGTGTTTGAAACGTTTCCAGCGTCCCTTGACTGTCCTACAATCAAGTTGCTGAGAAGAATGCAAAGTGTTGGAGTGAGTGACTTCTTGTTGGGTCACAGCATTTTGAAATCCTGGAAAGACTTGTCAAAAACAAAGTAGAAGCAGGTCATTCTAAAGTCCTTCTGCAGGGAGGAGGAAGAGGAACAAATGGTAGCACGCCTCTGTAAGGCTGGCAAAAAGGGTAGGGCCAAGAGCCCCTGGGAATTGGGTAAGAAATGCCTCTTAAATGCTCTTCAAGGCCGTTTACCACACTTACCAGGCCCCTGCTGTGTGCCAAGAACTTGGATGGAGAGCCTAAGTAAGGTAATCGTGTAATTTATCATCCAAAAAGGACAAAAGAGGGAGCTATAAATAATTAAACCAGGATAACAAACATAAACTGGGAAGGCAGATGGTTTGAGATCAACAAAGGGTCCCATTCTGTAGAGAAATCACCACTCCATAAGAAGGATATAACAAGCACAAAGATGGCATAAGCCAAGACTGACTGGTTATGTTGAGACATTATGAAAAAGTCCCAAGGGGGAGTTGAAGGAGAAAGAGATTACATATAAATGGGTGAGTTTCGAGGAATGCAAACGATTTAATTGTATGGCAATGGGTGGTGGAATGGTCTTTCAGATGATTTTTTTTTTTAAAGCCTCAGCCAGTCCCAGTAGCAGAAGTGCTTGGGGGCATCTGTAGGGCATGGTAAGGAGGCAGCCTCAATCTGATTTGGTTGCAATGGAAAGAACAATGAGGAGACCAGAGCCCTTAAGTGGAGGATTGGGTTTGGTTCTAATTTTGTAGAAACCACCAAGGATGTGTTGTTCACCCTTCAAAAGTCAGGTTGCACAAATTGGTTTGCCCTGTCCTGGACTTTGGTTGAAACTGCCCAGATGTCCAGGCCAGTGTCTCCAGATGCTGCAGCTAGTCCCACCAGGCTGACTCTCTTCCCTCCAACAAGTAAAGAGTCTCATCATTTGAGGAACTACATTGACCTCTTCTGGTTTCAGTACCAAGCACTTTCTCTCTCCATCAAGCCACTGGAGAAGCGGGTGGGGCATTAAGAGGAAGTGTCTGTTTGGCAATCCAACAGGGCCAGGCAAATTTTAAGGGGGTGGATTTTAGGGACTATCCCATGTGAATATTCAAACATTTAAAATTTCATGGGGAAACCTCCACTTACATATTCCTATTTTCCAGGGGTACACACTGGTACAGAAAAACTTGGGGCCTTGGAGCTTTCAGAGAAGTGGATGTGAAGGCAGTCAGGTTGAGTATCTCTGACACTGAACAGGACTTAGCAATTTATACAACTCTTTCTCATTTGGGCCTCAATTTTGTGAAGTAGGTCAGGAAAGTGTTGTGAAAAAATTGACGAATGAGGAAATTAAGGAACAGAGAAATAGGATGACTCACCCAAGGTCACACTGCAAGTGACAGAGTTGCTACTTGAACCCGGGTCTTCTGGTGCCAGGCCCTGTGGTAAAGACCCTTCAGCCAGCTCTCAGAAAGGAGAAGAGGAAGGGGAAGAAAAGGAGAAGGAGGAGAGGGAGCAGAGGGAGAAAGACAGAGGAGGAAAGGGATGATAAAACCCCTCACTCTAGGTGTGGGGTCTGGGGTAGACCTAGACCTAACCTCCCTTCCACGACTAAGAAAATGGAGGCATCAGAGACTGCGCGGTAGGGCAGCGCTGCCGGGGTAACGTCTTTGCAGAGGCGCGGAGCGTGGCCCTGCGGGGTTGCTGGGCCTTTCAAAGGCCACTTGTAATCTGTGACGCGGCGCAGAGAAGGCCTGGAAGGGCCAAGGTCGGGGCCAGGAGGAGGGGACCAGCCTGCCTTTGGTGCCTAGAAATCAAAGCGGCCAACCTTGGGCTTTTTCTTCCCCTCACACTGAGGCACTTTTATTGGCGAGATGAAGGGAGACAGAGCGAGCCCACAGTCCTCGCTTTGCTTTTGGAGGTTAATGACCCAGTTAGCGGCTCTTGGCTGCGTTTCCGACATTTTGCAGACATCAAGCCCCGCGTCTCTGCCAAGTACATTCTGTTCCCTGGAGCTCATCCAATGCATCTCAGATTACTATGTAATGCGACAAAGAGGGAGCGGTGGCTGGGAGGGGCGCCGAGGAGCGGGGCGGGGTGTGAGCCGGCGCAAGGGTTGAGGGGGGACGCAGCAGTCGGGGTGGGGGGGGGGAGGCGTGGAGTGTGTGTGTGTGTGGGGGGGGGGGGTGCCACTCTAAATATAGCTGCCCTTCTGGAAAATCATCCGTCAAGGTGCTTATTTACTGCACCAGAGTGATCCCAAAGTAAGGCAACGGCGGGCCCCGGAGTCCAGGCAGTAATTGAAGGAATCTTGCGGCGCCGAGTGCCCAGCCTGTGGGGGTGGGAAGGCCGAAGACTCCCCGCGGGAGATGGGGGGGGAGGGCGGGGGAGGTGAAACTGAGAAGAGGAGGGGTCAGGTAACTTTAGCCCCGCCCCCGAGGTCTCCTCTGCTAGCAGCTCCAGCACCAGCCGCAGCCTGCGCGCTAATTATAGACGTGAATGGAAAGCGGCAGCTTTTGAATCTTCGTGTTCCTCGCGCTGCCGTTGGCGGCAGAGGAGCAGGTGCTGCCCTGCTAGATACAAAGTGATTCATTTAAAAGTCCTCCGTCTCACTCGCACATTTTCACTGACTTTCACGAATCCTGTAGCTCGCTCCTACCACCGCAGCGGGTAGATTCCTCAATTAGTTTAAGAGGTCTTGGGCCCGGGGACAGAGACATGGGAGTTTTTCCTACTTCTTTCACTCCATGTTTAGAAACCCCCCCGTGAATAAGTACCCCAGGCTGTTGGACAGGGTTATCTTGTTTACAGATGGAGAGACTGAGGCTGAGAGAGGCGCTGGGATGTGCTCTGGGGAACATAGTGGGTCAGTGCAGATCTTGGGATAGAGCTGGGCTCTCCCTTCAGCCGTTTGCCTGCCCAGGTTAGAACCTTTGGAACCTGAGGCAAGTTTCACTTCGACCCCATTAATTTCCAAGCATGGCTTTTTCACATGGGAGCATTCCCTCTCTTTCCTGGCTCAGCACTTTCCCCATCCCACACCACCCCTCTCCCCTTCCCCACTCCTACACTTGCTAGTGCCAGGTAATTCTCACTGGTAGGTCTGATGGTTCTAGGCATGGAAACTGGATAACTAGAAAACTATGCTGGTTTCCTGTCAGTTATGGGTGAGTCGATCAGGTGTGCCCTGTGTCAGCATAATCCTGCTGTGAGGAACTCGACTCTTCCTTCCTGTCTCCTCCTCCCATGCACCTAGAATGTACAATTAGCCAAGTGCTTTCATGAACATGACCTAATCCAGTCACCCAAACACAGTAAAATAAGAGTCTTAGGCCCAATTTATGGGAGTCCCTGTAGAAATGGAGTCTTGGGGCAGGGTGGGGGGTGATTTACTTGCAATCATCTGCTGGTAAGTGGTCAAGCCCCCCACCCCCCACCGTGGACTGCAAGGGGGAGCACTTGAGCCCTTGGTCATAGAGAGGAATCACTGTAAGTAATCTGGGTGTCTCCAGCCTGGCCTCTGGCCTCCTCTCCCTTTAAGTCTGAGGCCGCCTCTCCCATGCCCTCTTCACCCATCATCAAATCCACAGTATAAAACTGGGCATGAACTGCTGCTGTCTTCTCTAGGCCAGAAGTCTCCAACCGCACTCACTGCTTCTGACTTTGAATAACAAAGCCAAATCCCACTCACCCCCTGGACCTATCTGCATCCCCTCTCTTCTGCTGACCACTCTGGATTTAGCTCTTTGCCTTTTTCTCCCCTGGCTATTCCTGTCCCCTCATGATCTTGACCAGGGCAGATCAATAAAGGAGCAGCATCAATAACATGCTGAAAAAAGAAGGGAAAGAGAATAGGTGTAAGCAATATTTAATTTTTTTTTTTCTTAATTTACCTCTTAAGAAGCAAGGACTGTATCTTAGTCTGTAAGCAAAGGCCTAAGAGCAGGAATGGAAGGTGAATATTCAGAGAACTACAGGCATCTCAGTAAGCATTCAGAGAACGGAGCTGGGGCAGAGAATGGACAGGAGCAGAGTGAGAGAACAGAGGGGCAGGGGGTTGGAGGCGGGTTTGTGCAGTTAAACTAGGAGGTGCCAGGTAAGCCCAGCACCCTGTGATTCTGTGACTTTGACACGGATTGCAGTTGTGCTGAGGATGGTCTCCAATGATGATTCATGGTCAAACTGAAGAATCTCGTGTAGTGGGAGTGGAGTTAGAGTGGAGGAAAGTTTCTCCAGGGCCAGAGCTGAAGCAGCAGGAACTGGGGTGGTTCTATGGCTCCTTCTTAGCATCTCTCACAGTTCATAATTGCATGTTTACTTTTGTATCTAATTCTTTACACTGGACTGTAAGCTCCATGAGAGCTGGGAATGGGAGTCTTTCCCTCCTTACATATCCCCAGGGCCTGCCACATGAGCTTGATAAAGACTCAATGAACAAATGAAGGCTCCCTCCATCCTAAGGTTGAGAGGACCACCAAAGACACCCAAAAGTGGTCCAAGGATTGTCCAAGGAGGTTTTTCATACCCTTAACTTTAGCAGACAGGCAGTCTCAGCCTGACGGAGAACGGTTTAAAATTCACTAAACAGAAGTGAGGGATTTGTTTTGTGCTCCCTCAAATATATCTATTTTTAGAGAAGAAAATCAGAAAGAACTGGGGAGACTGGGGAAAAAAAGAAACCTGGAACAGAAATTAAATTCCTCCTGGAACTCTGACTTTCATTTCTTTTTTAATAAATCTTCAAATCTTCATCAGCCATCTTCTGGTTTCAGGCCTGTCTTTCTCGAAAAAAAAAAAAAAAAAAAAAAAAAGGAAATGAAAAAAGAAGAGAAAGGAAGGAAGAAAGAAAGAGAAGAAAAGAAGCTTGCCCAAGAAATTTGTAGTCTTCTAAAGCCCTCTGTAACCTGGATCCCTCCCCAGATCATGTTGGGAAATAGGGGAAAAAAAAAAAAATCCATATGGTTTTGGTTATTAACATTTTGGGACAAGCAGCAGATAGAAGCTTTGTCCACTCTCCTACTCTAGCCTTCTTTAAAACATCAGTGTCGTTGTCTTTCCTCACCCCTCTTGTGGAGGCAATTTGATGCTGTGTTTCTTGAACAGAGGCACAGAATGCCAGAGGCAGAACAAACGGAACACTGAGATTATGTAATTCAGTGTTTTCATGTTATAAAGGAGAAAACTGAGCAAAAGAAGAGAGGAAATGACTTATCCAAGGTCGTCCAGCTCATTGATAATGGAAAATGACACAAAACTTCTAATTTCAAATTTAGTCCCCTTTCCATACACCATGACATCTCCTTTAATGGAGAAATCTAAACATGTGCATTCATATTATCCTGAAAAGAGGGAAGCTTTGAGGTGAGCAGACCTGGTTTTGTATCCCCATTCTGCTATACACTAGTTGTGTAACCTTGGGCAAGAAACTAGATCTTCTGCAATAACGGCCATCATCACTGAACACCTATTATGTGCCAGGCTGAAAAAAGTTAAGAAAATGGCCCAAGGCTATACAAATTGTAAGTGGTAGAGCCAAAGTTTAGCCCAGGTCTGTCTCTTGCTAAATCCCATAAATTTTCCACTGTAGCATACTGTTTCTCTATGCCTCAGCTCATATCTCTAAAATATAAAGTTTTTATTAGAGATAAATGAGACAAAAGATGCCTAGCACAGCACTTGACACACACAGTAGTTGCTCCATGAAGAGCAGCTATTATTTTGAAGAACACAATCTGTTACACCTTAGTTCTTATCATTTTTATTATATTACTCTAGAATGTTAGCTATTTTCAATCATCATCACCATACTCCTCAGTCTCTACCCTCTCAGTCTCAGCTTTCCCCTGACATATCCTCTCAAAGGGCTGAGATCCAAACATGGAATATCTAAACAGAAGAGATAAGGCAGGGTGGGAATTAGACCTACTGATGCTGTAATGCTGAGCCAGACAGGTCAGGGCTGAAAAGAACAGCTGCATCCAGTCACAGGCCATGTTAGCATCAAGCAATAGGATATCCAGGTACAGGACCTAATAGGTTGTCCTAACTAATGGTCCCAGTACAGGAATTCTGAGTGGGTGATGCCCCATGCAGACAGACTGCACCTTCTAAAAGGCCATCTCAAAACACTCATGAGAATGATACTCACCAAATTTAGGATAGTGGTTTTCTCTACAGAGAGTGAAAGGGAAACAGGAAGAGAAGAGAAAACAGGGGAAAACGTTAGCTATGTCTGTTACGTTTATTTCTTTTAACAAAAAGGAGGCCTGAAGCAAATAATGGCAAAATGTTAGCATCTGGTGGTGAGTACATGAGTTCTGTCGTATCTTTTCTGTATGTTTTACATATTTAATAATTTAAAATAAAAATATAAATAGCAAATATATTTAAAATCTAATAAATGGTATTAATATTAATATGTGGTCATTATATGAAACTTGCTTTTTTTACAAATAATAACATAGGAAGATAATGAGTTTTAAATGTTACGATGTTGGCTACATGTTAGCTGACATGGTATTTCACAGGTATAACAATAGATCTTACTCCAATGAGGATTCATATAAACCTTTGTGGTAGGTTTTCATACTGACCTCCCATGTAGGTGTATTAGGAGGAAAGTTTCTGGATTCTTCCAATTACATCATCTGGACAACCATTCCAGAGATACCCAACTGCTGACCTCTAATCTGGCTGGACCGGAAGTCCCATTTTAAGACAGGAACCAGCATTCTGTACTCTCATATAGGAAGAAAACCTAAAATGTCTTCTGGATAATCAAGACTGACTAATGTTACAAAGTTCCACAAATTAAAATTCATGGATGGAAAACCAGAAAGGATATAGAGAACTGAATAACACCACCCCCAACCACTGGATCTGATTGGCATTAAATCCCAACACAGTAGAATACACATTCTTTTCAAGTGCACATGGCACATGCACCAAGATCGATGATATCCTGGGTCATAAAACTCAGGAATGTATCCCCTGAAGAAAATCCCTTCAGATTCTCAGTAAGGAATCTCATTTTATATAAAATTCTGTGGACCATCTAGAAGCCTTGACCATGGCATGAAAGAAGACAAAGAGGAATTGGGGCATGATGGGCAGTACTCATCAGTGATAGTTGGCTGACAACCAGTTGAGAGGATACAGAGAGCCATAAAATATAGCCTGGGGCCATCTAGTTCAGAGGCAATTAGTAGCAAACCCAGAAATGCCTGAGGGTACTCCTGCACTAGTAGGCTCAGTGGTTTAGTAGAAAGAGCGTGGGAGTCAGCTGAAGAGGTTATGGGCCTGGCTCTGCTGCTAACCCCCCAGGGGCTGGGACCAGTCCCTTTCACTTCCCCTTTCTGGGAACTAGCTTCCTCTTGGGCAAAATGGAGTACCTAGAAGCCAGTGACTAGCTCTCCAAGATGATTTCCACTTCTACCTTTTTGTGACTATTTTTATGTTCATTCTAATACCCCTGGGTCTTCAAGGAAAGGATGAATAATTCTTGGTAATCCTAGAAGGCAGGGGACTGTGCAAGACATCTGTGGGCAATTTCTATCCAAGCATCACTGTTGAGCAGCAAATACGGATGGACTGGTTTATTCCCTCACACTCCTAGATATGCACAGACACATCCCAGAAGGTTCCACAGGGACATATTTACAAACAGCTTCCAAAAAGCAATATAATGGCAAAACAAGCCTTGCAAGAGAAATTCTGTATACCAGACTATTTAATTCTGAACAATGGACCACATGAGGGTGTATAAATAACTAATTATGCTGGACAACATGAAGAGCTTTTCTGAATGATTGCAAAATTGGGGAGGAAGGAAATGTGGTGAGTGTTTATATATTTGGCCTTCAGTCAAAGATTTCATATTCACTCTTAAGCAACTTGACTTACAAAATTAGCTCAGACTAGAAGATGGTCAAACAACTCAAAACTGGCAGAAATTCTGCTATCCCAGGGGAATGGTTTGTGCCCAGGCATCCAGAGGATTTGATAGAAGGTATAATGTGTGTCCCTGCAGTCTCTGCAGGAGGTGTAGCGAGTGGTACCTTGGTCTGCTTGATGATCTACAGAAAAGCAGAAGAGACTATCTTCGGGGCATTTGTAATACGTTTTCCAATAGGAAGTCCAGCTCATCTTGTCATAACACAAGCACACACTACTGGACACTCAAATTCCATATTTTTCCTTAATCCCTACTGTGTGACCAGTATTATGCTAGGCCCTAAAGATACATAGACTGGACCATAAGGTCCATGAGGGGACCTCGCTCACCATCATATATCTAGTCCCTACCACTGCCTCTGGTATGTACATATTAAGTGCACATAAATACTTGTTGGACCAACGAATTGTTGGATGGAATGGGTAACACACAGTCTTGGCCCAAATAGAAACCCTGACCTAGTGGATGACATAAAAGTGCACAGTTCACTAGAATACACAGCAAGTTTTAATGCATGTGATCATGGACGTGTTAAGGCCTCTGTGAGCTTAGAGAGAGAGTATTTAATTCTATCCTTAGGGATTGGCAAAACTCTTTTCTTCCTGCCCCAGGGCCTTCACAAAACCATTTCCCCATTCCTGCTCTCTGCCTAAATCCTACTCATCTCTAAAAAAATCACTTCCAGAGAAGCCTCCCCTGACTCCACTACTGTAAATTAAGTACTCCCCATTCCTTGTCACCTCCACACGGCACTATGTTCTTTTCTTTTAAAACATGTAACACAAATTATTAATAATTTAGTGTTTGTTTAACATCCACTCCTGCAATAGACTATGGGGAGCAGCACCTGTGTCATTCATAACTATATCATCAGCACTTAGCATGGTGCCTGATGCCTAAGGATCCTTAACAAATATTTTTAATTGTTCCTTTAATAAATGAATAGTTCTTAAAAAGGAAATGGGATTTGGACAGGCCCTTTGGAAAAATTTGGACAAAGAGAGAGATATGGAAAAAGATACTTCCAAGAGGATGGAACAACATTACAAGAAGCAAAGAGAAGGGAAAGTTCAGATCATATTCAGGGTTGGGTGCAGATGAGAGAAACTGGAATGGTCAGGAGGGGCAGATCAGCATTATCCCCAAATGGCATGCAAAGGAATACCAGTGGGAACCATCAGTGGTTTTGAAGAGAAATGATATTACCAGAGCTGGGACTTAGAAAAGTGATTCAGGAAGCTCTCTGAAGGATGATTGATGGAAAGAGAGACTAGAGATAAATAGATTAGTTAGGAGACTGCTAAAGTGATCTATGCAAAAAGTGAAGGGCATCTGACTAAGGCATCCAAGTAGCAATGAAACGATCATAGACATGGCCACAGAATGATTGAATGAAACTGCCCATAAAAAGAAAGGAGAAGGAGAATTCAGCAATAACACTAATATTTCTATCTGGGAGGGTGGGCAAAGGAGGCAGAGCTGTGAACCAAGATTATAAGCACCACAAAAGGAGGGGAAATTTGAGGATGGAAGTAAGTGAGTTTAGTACAGACATCTGTGGTGTGAGGTACAGAAGGGCCATCTTGGGAACCACCCAGCAGGAAGAGAGAGATCAGGACTAAGATGTGGATTTAGATAACAGCTGCCCAAAGTGAGTCTTAGGCAAGAGCTCTCTGAGACACACTTTGTCCATTTTTCCTGCACAGAGGCTCAGCCTAAGCCTCAGACAATGAGCCCAGAAGAGGGGTTCCAGAAGCTTCCAGGCTTCTAGGATACTGTCCCTGCCTTTTTATGTTGGATACTGGGAAACGGAGACACATCCTGTGTGCCATTAGACTGCTATCACGAATGTGTTCTGTTCTTGGATGAAATTTGCCTGTCTACCTGTAAGACCTTTTCTGACTCTCTGTCCTTCCTCTCTGCTGTTCCAACCAGTGCATGAAGCCTGAATCCATCCTGCTTGACTCTGTCCCACCCCATGGTCTAAGCAGCAAAAGCTAAGTTCTCCCTGGCCATGTTTAACACAGCGTCTCTATCAGGGAAATGACAGACTTGGGACAAAAATAAAATAATCCCACACAGAAATAGAAAAAAAATTCCGCTAAAAGTGAAAACTGTAGCTTTGACTGATGGAAAGATTATCTACACACACACACACACACACACACCCCACAAGTGTTTCCAAACCTAAATAATGAGAAAACCCAGCCAAGTGCCAGACTGATGTGAAGGAATTTCCAAAGGTGAGGGGGTCCCAGAGGATTGGTCAGCCATGCCAAGGGATGGAGAGAACGTTGTTTCTCACCATCAGCCAGGTCATTATTGGGGAGGGGTGAGACCAGAGTAATGTGCGCATGCTCAGCTTGCAGGGAGTTTTCCTTGAAAGAGAAAAACAAAGGCAGGATGAGAACTCAATCAGCTGCTTCCTTCAGGAGACCTGCTGAGGCAAAAGTGGCCCCTCGCAGACTTGCCAGGAATAAAGCTTATAAACTACTGACAAGGCCACAGTGCCAGAAGTTCCTAGAATTACTTCCTACTTAAAGAATCAAAGGATCACAGGAGTAGAAGTGTGTTTGATGTCAAATGTGAAGTGATCTTGGTTATTAACCCTGACTCCCACTCTTAGACCCTGCAGAATTTAACTAACTCTAGAGGTAAATTTGGAGCCTCCACTACTGTCCAATAATCAAGGCAAGTCATTTGTTCTTTTCAAATCCCTGTGGGGGTGGAATCATGTCCCCCATAAGGACATATTCAACTCTTAGCCCAAGGTGTTGTGTGAACCCATTTGTTACTAGGACTTTTGAAGATATTATTAATTTAGGTGGGTACCCATTTGTCTTAGTTTGCTAATGCTGCAGAATGCAAAACAGCAGAGATGGACTGGCTTTTATAAAAAGGGGGTTTATTTGGCTATACAGTTACAGTCTGAAGGCCATAAAGTGTCCAAGGTAACACATCAGTAATCAGGTACCTTCACTGGAGGATGGCCAATGGCATCCGGAAAACCTCTGTTAGCTGGGAAGGCACGTGGCTGGTGTCTCCTCCAAAGTTCTGGTTTCAAAATGGCTTTCTCCCAGGACGTTCCTCTCTAGCAAGCTTGCTCATCTTCAAAACATCACTCACAGCTGCACTCCGTTTCCTCTCCTTGAGCCAGCTCATTTATATGGCTCCACTGATCAAGGCCCACCCTGAATGGGTGGGGCCATGCCTCCATGGGAGTATCCCACCAGAATCACCTCCCACAGCTGGGTGGGGCACATCTCCATGCAAACAACCTAATCCAAACAGACAAACTTAATCCCCACTATTATGCTTGCCCCACAAGATTGCATCAAAGAATATGGCTTTTTCTGGGGGACATAATACATTCAAACCGGCACACCATTCAAAAATCCTATTTAGGTGAAGTCAGATTGAATCAGGATGGGCCTTAATCCATATGACTGGAGTCCTTATAAGTAAAGGAAATTGGACACTGAAGTAGAAGCCAGGAACCAGAAGTCAGAGAATGAAGCAGACTGCTGTGTGACGGAGGCTGAGATGCAAGCAAGGAACCCCAAGGATTGTCGGCAATGTACCACTAGATTGCTACAGACTCCAGGGAAAAGTGTGGTCTACTGAGACCTCGATTCTGGATGTTAGCCTCCAAAACTGTGAGAAATTTCTGTTGATTAAGCCAACCAGTGTGTGGGATTTGTCATAACAGCCTTTGCAAACTGAGACATCCCCCAAAATGTTTTGTTTAAACCATTCTCTCTTTTTTTGTTCTTAATGGAAGGCCAATAGGAGCCTTTCTAGAAAGGAGCAAAAACATAACTTTAAGGCTAATAGTCTTAGAAACTCTCTAAAAGGACCGTAGCTCTGTTTCCATTTTAAAATGATTTACCTTGATGATATTCTTCTCCTTACCATGAGAAGCAGCAAAATTGTCTGGGGAGAGGTCCAAGTTCCAAACCTGCTTCTGCCACTTACAAGCTTCTTTGTTTCTGTGGGCTTCAGTTTCATCAAGTGTCAAAACCAAGGGGTTACCTGCCTGAACTATCTGTGGTTGTTGTGATGAAGAGATTGCATGTGTATGTGGGAAAGGGCTTCATGATTATAAGGCTCCCCACACATAAGAGTTTATAATCATTCAGTGGATTTTCTTCAACCTTACCTGTTGCTCTATTTTTCCTCAGGGTCTTGAAGTATTGATTAAAAACTATTTCTTGTCTTCTTGGGTTGCTTCTTCTCTGTCTCTGTCCACAGTAGAAATGACAATGAATCACGTCTATGGAACACAAGGCTACTTGGTACCTCAAGTCTGTAAAAGCTGTTGGGACACTGCTTATATTAGATCAAACAAAACAAGGAAAAAAAGACGACTTATTCCTACCACTAATAATCCGTAGCAAGACATAGCCGAGCTGAGCAGAGAAAACTGATCACCCAGCCTTACCCAGTACATTCCCAATACATAAGGGATTTCATTCTGATGGATGGAAACTTGAGACCAGGTTATCCTGGGTTCCAGTCTCAATGGCTACTTCCTGGGTTGCCTACCCCAACAAGGCCACCTAACTTTTCACAATTTCCTTGTTGATAATAATAATAACTTACCAAAAAAGTTATTATGAACATCAAATTAAAGGAGGTAATTACTAGACATGCCTGTTACATAGTAAGTCCCTGAACATATTGGTTTCCTTCCTTCCTGGCAGGGCCAGAGAAAAGATTAATAATAATAGTAATATTAATAGCTAATGCACATATAGCATTTATTATGTGCCAGGTACTGTTTAGGAGCTCTACTTATATAAACCCATTTAGTCCTTACAATCCTATGAGGTAGAATATTATTTTCATTCCCCCATGATAGGTAGGTGAACTGTGAGATTAAGTACTTACTGAGGTCACACAGCTCATAGAGGTGGCACCAGGATTTAACCCAGGTAGTCTGACATGCAAAGTCTTGTCAGTCTCCATGCTACAATGCTTCTTCTTAATAACCTTATGGATAGTAACCCATAACGGTCCTTTCAGCTTTGAATTCTGGGATTTGATACATAGATGTTTCCCTCCTTATTAATATGGCTTCCTAGGAAATATATATTCTAATTAGTTTTTTTAAATATCACATTGCCTTTTGCAATGATTCAGCCTTTGACAAGCTTGTTAATTGAATGTTATTTTTTTCCCCATCTAGACTACTTTCAGAAAGTTCACACACATCATGCAGTTATTTATGATTTGAGGAAGAACATCATATGTGTGAACTGAAGAATGTTTATTAAAGTTAGAATTAACCATGATTGATTTGATCTCACTGATTAGGTAATTGGGGAAATGAACAGGTAATTGGATATTTACAGAAGAAGGTCAGGAGCAATTTCTAGGAGGAGTCAGCAAGATAAATTCCAGGAGCCTCTGCTCAGCCTTTCCTCTCCCAAAAACCACCCCACTGTGGAGCAGGAAGGCACCAGGCCTGCATTTGCTTATGACTGATTCACTATTCTCATGAAACTAGCACTCCACTCTGATCTGCTCTGACAACTCCAAAGGCACTGTTGTCCACAGAATAAAACCGAAACTGAGCTGGGCCGCAAGAGCCAGCCACCCTTGTCTGGTTCCTGACTGCTTCTCTGTTACTCTCTTCTACCACAAGTTAGACCCTTGCTGGTCCCTCAAAGCTCTCTGAGCTCTCCCACCCCTAGGCCTTTGTTCATGCAGTCCCCACTCGTGAAGCGTTTGTCTAACTCGGCCAAAGTGCTAGTAGCTCCCAAGACTCTGCTCAAACAGCATATGTATATCCGCTATACCCCCAATTCAGAATTAATCTTTTCTTCCTTGAGTACTAGAGTTGGGTGTCAAGCTCAGGACCCCTGACTACATCCTGGGTTCTTGTCTCCTCAGCATTGCCAAGGGTCTCAGGAGCATTCTTGCAACCCTGGGGCCTGTCTTCCAGGTGACCAGCTTCCTCTCCAGGCCCCTGACATCACTGGTGGACAGAGGCCTTGACTTGTATTTGTGCCATCCCTGCCATACTCGGTCCAGCACACTTGCGGTGCCTCAGAGGTATGGGGTGTCTCAATCCAGGGTATTTCAGGGTCCAACTACGTCTTCAAAGACATTTCAGAGATCTACTTTCAAGTCCCCGATCTTTAAGAAACAACCTACCAAATCCCCCATCTTCAAGAAATAACCTAAGTCCTATTTCTCTAAACCTCCCCTTCTCTCTATCATTTTCAATCTGCAAAATACACTGCCTTATTCTTTTAAATATCTTATTTCGAGATGACATTAATCACATAGCTATACAGGGAGGAAGGGTTTACCTATGTGAGCTAAATCCTCTTCTATTTTAGTAGCACACTAGTGGAAAATATAAGCAGAGTGCTTAGAACAGCACTTGACACATAGAAGGTACACAATAGATATTTATTATTTAGTAAAGTAAGTAAAACAAGAAATAGTAATACTAATAAGCATAGTATTTAAAGGTATAGAGATAATCACAATAAAAACTAGAGCAAGAATGGTTAGAAGTCATTGTTTCTAGGTAAAATGACTCATGATGGGACATGAATCAGGAGATGGTCACTTTTATGATATGCCTTCTGGAGTAGTTGACTTCTGGGAGGAGTCAGCCTAATCCAAACTGAAGGCTTTGCTCAGTCTTTCTACCCGAAAACTGAGAACTACCCACCGAGGAGCACGAAGGCACTATGGCTACGCCTATTTTAGCATGTGCATGTTTTACTTTAGTAAATTTTACACATTAAATATGTTTTACAAATCTGTCCTCTTACCTTGTTTGCCACTTGTGGCTTCTGGGTTGCATAGACAAAGACCAAAAGTCTCTGGCAAGATGCCATTCATCTATTCTCCTTCCTGTAGCTGATAACAAAGGAGGCAAAAATGGGAGAAATAAACACTAACAGGGAAGACCCGTGTCCTTTTGTATACTCAACATGGTTTCTTTCCAGAGCAGTTTTTCAAACACTTTCCTTATCAGTTCTTTCATGAGCCTGTTTCCAGAAGACGTTGTAGCTCAACAACTTCCCCACCTCCTGCCCAAGCTGAGTCCCAAGCCTCTTTAGCGGTGGGCAGCAGGGCTCTGAGCTAGACTAACAGAAAGAACCCAGAGCACATTCATATGACTTCTGATTAGCCTGATTACTGATGCTGAATGCTGATTGTGTAGCATATGGAAATGACATGACTTCAGCCAAAACTCAAAATAAATGTTTACATTTGAAATCAAATAAAAGAGACAAAAAACAGTGGGTAGAAATAAGCAGATCTGTGTTCCACTCCATCCTCTGTTGCGAAAGGGCTGTGGGTCCCAAGACCATGTCATCTCTTCTCTGGACCTCAGGACAATCCCCCATAAGATGAGGACAAAATTTTGCCCTGCCAACCTCCCAAGATTGCCATGAAGCTCAGCAGAGATCCTGGATGTGAAAATACTTTGGAAACCATAAGGCACTGTGCATTTTGAAAGGTTTTTGTTCTCACACATTTGGGTTGGGAAAAGGGGTAGAAATCAGTCTCTCTTGTAGTATGGAACTTAGAGTCACAGAGCAGCGAACTGCAGCTTTGAGGCAGAACTAGGGGAAAAATTCTGGCCTCCTGCTTCCTGTCCCAGTTTTTAAAATCCAGCACACTGCTCTAGAATAGAGCATATCCAAAGGGGCCCATGTCGTTCCCCCAGAACCCCTGGAGGACAACTCTGCTGACTTGGTGAAAGCTGTGTTTTTTCCAGTCTTAACCTTTTGGAGTCAGAAAGTCAGCATCAGAAAATAGGCACTGAGGGCCTACTGTTTCTGGGAAATCTTTTACGGCATTTAGCTGAATCCCATCCACCCCATGAGGCAGGTGCTGGTATTATCTTCATTTTCAAGATGAGGCTTGAGTTTGAGAGAGATGAACTAAGTTGCTAAAATCCAAATGGGTTTTTTTTAATGCATTTTTTTTTACTGTGAATTTTAACATATATTCATAACAGTGATAACATTCAAAGTACAATTTAACAAGTAGGTAGAGAGCAAATTTCAAAGAATGTTATGGGTTACAGTTCCACAACTTCAGATATTCCCATCACTGTAAAGTATAACACACTTACAGAAAAATGCTAACTTTCGATGTACAGCTCAACAAGCAGTTATACACGTAATTTCAAAATTGTTATGGGTTACAGTTTCACAGTTTCAGTTCTTTCCTTCTGCTGCAATATAGAGTATATACAGAAAGGTGAAGACTTTCAAAGAAAAATTCAATGAGTAGCTATACAACAAATTTCAAAGAATATTATAGGCTCCAGTTCCACCATGTCATTTACCTCCTTCTAGCTATTCCACCACCCCAGCATCTAAAATATATAAATATATTAGGAGGCGGGGCAAGATGGCAGACTGGTGAGCTGTATGTTTTAGTTACTCCTCCAGGAAAGTAGGTAGAAAGCCAGGAACTGCGTGGACTGGACACCACAGAGCAATCTGTCTTTGGGCATACTTCATACAACACTCATGAAAATGTCGAACTGCTGAGATCAGCGAAATCTGTAAGTTTTTGCGGCCAGGGGACCCGTGTCCCTCCCTGCCAGGCTCAGTCCCGTGGGAGGAGGGGCTATCAGCTCCGGGAAGGAGAAGGGAGAACTGCAGTGGCAGCCCTTATCGGAAACTCATTCTACTGATCCAAATACCAACCATAGACAGACTGAGACCAGACACCAGAGAATCTCAGAGCAGCCAGCCCAGCAGAGAGGAGACAGGCATAGAAAAAAAAAAAAACAACACGAAAAACTCCAAAATAAAAGCAGAGGATTTTTGGAGTTCTGGTGAACACAGAAAGGGGAAGGGCAGAGCTGAGGCCTTGAGGCGCATATGCAAATCCCGAAGAAAAGCCGATCTCTCTGCCCTGTGGACCTTTCCTTAATGGCCCTGGTTGCTTTGTCTATTAGCATTTCAATAATCCATTAGATCTCTGAGGAGGGCCCTTTTTTTTTTTTTTTTTGTAATCCTTTTTTCTTTTTCTAAAACAATTACTCTAAGAAGCCCAATACAGAAAGCTTCAAAGACTTTCAATTTGGGCACGTCAAGTCAAGAGCAGAACTAAGAGAGCTCTGAGACAAAAGGCAATAATCCAGTGGCTGAGAAAATTCACTAAACACCACAACTTCCCAAGAAAAGGGGGGTGTCCGCTCACAGCCACCATCCTGGTGGACAGGAAACACTCCTGCCCATCGCCAGCCCCATAGCCCAGAGCTGCCCCAGACAACCCAGTGTGACGGAAGTGCTTCAAATAACAGGCACACACCACAAAACTGGGCGTGGACATTAGCCTTCCCTGCAACCTCAGCTGATTGTCCCAGAGTTGGGAAGGTGGAGCAGTGTTAATTAACAAAGCCCCAGTCAGCCATCATTTGAGCAGACTGGGACTGCCCTGGGGGGACGGCACTCACCTGTGACATAGCACAGTCATCCCTCAACAGAGGACCCGGGGTGCACAGCTTGGAAGAGGGGCCCACTTGCAAGTCTCAGGAGCCATATGCCAATACCAAGGACTTGTGGGTCAGTGGCAGAGACAAACTGTGGCAGGACTGAACTGAAGGATTAGACTATTGCAGCAGCTTTAAAACTCTAGGATCACCAGGGAGATTTGATTGTTAGGGCCACCCCCCCTCCCCGACTGCCCAGAAACACACCCCACATACAGGGCAGGCAACACCAACTACACACGCAAGCTTGGTACACCAATTGGGCCCCACAAGACTCACTCCCCCACTCAACAAAAAGGCTAAGCAGGGGAGAACTGGCTTGTGGAGAACAGGTGGCTCGTGGACGCCACCTGCTGATTAGTTAGAGAAAGTGTACTCCACGAAGCTGTAGATCTGATAAATTAGAGATAAGGACTTCAATAGGTCTACAAACCCTAAAAGAACCCTATCAAGTTCAGCAAATGCCACGAGGCCAAAAACAACAGAAAATTATAAAGCATATGAAAAAAACAGACGATATGGATAACCCAAGCCCAAGCACCCAAATCAAAAGACCAGAAGAGACACAGCACCTAGAGCAGCTACTCAAAGAACTAAAGATGAACAATGAGACCATAGTACGGGAGATAAAGGAAATCAAGAAGACTCTAGAAGAGCATAAAGAAGACATTGCAAGACTAAATAAAAAAATGGATGATCTTATGGAAATTAAAGAAACTGTTGACCAAATTAAAAAGACTCTGGACACTCATAGTACAAGACTAGAGGAAGTTGAACAACGAATCAGTGACCTGGAAGATGACAGAATGGAAAATGAAAGCATAAAAGAAAGAATGGGGAAAAAAATTGAAAAAATCGAAATGGACCTCAGGGATATGATAGATAATACGAAACGTCCAAATATAAGACTCATTGGTGTCCCAGAAGGGGAAGAAAAGGGTAAAGGTCTAGGAAGAGTATTCAAAGAAATTGTTGGGGAAAACTTCCCAAATCTTCTAAACAACATAAATACACAAATCATAAATGCTCAGCGAACCCCAATAGAATAAATCCAAATAAACCCACTCCGAGACATATACTAATCACACTGTAAAACACAGAAGAGAAGGAGCAAGTTCTGAAAGCAGCAAGAGAAAAGCAATTCACCACATACAAAGGAAACAGCATAAGACTAAGTAGTGACTACTCAGCAGCCACCATGGAGGCCAGAAGGCAGTGGCACGATATATTTAAAATTCTGAGTGAGAAAAATTTCCAGCCAAGAATACTTTATCCAGCAAAGCTCTCCTTCAAATTTGAGGGAGAGCTTAAATTTTTCACAGACAAACAAATGCTGAGAGAATTTGCTAACAAGAGACCTGCCCTACTGGAGATACTAAAGGGAGCCCTACAGACAGAGAAACAAAAACAGGACAGAGAGACTTGGAGAAAGGTTCAGTACTAAAGAGATTCGGTATGGGTACAATAAAGGATATTAATAGAGAGAGGGAAACATATGGCAAACATAAACCAAAGGATAAGATGGCCGATTCAAGAAATGCCTTCACGGTTATAACGTTGAATGTAAATGGATTAAACTCCCCAATTAAAAGATATAGATTCGCAGAATGGATAAAAAAAAAATGAACCATCAATATGTTGCATACAAGAGACTCATCTTAGACACAGGGACACAAAGAAACTGAAAGTGAAAGGATGGAAAAAAATATTTCACGCAAGCTACAGCCAAAAGAAAGCAGGTGTAGCAATATTAATCTCAGATAAAATAGACTTCAAATGCAGGGATGTTTTGAGAGACAAAGAAGGCCACTACATACTAATAAAAGGGGCAATTCAGCAAGAAGAAATAACAATCGTAAATGTCTATGCACCCAATCAAGGTGCCACAAAATACATGCGAGAAACACTGGCAAAACTAAAGGAAGCAATTGATATTTCCACAATAATTGTGGGAGACTTCAACACATCACTCTCTCCTATAGATAGATCAACCAGACAGAAGACCAATAAGGAAATTGAAAACCTAAACAATCTGATAAATGAATTAGATTTAACAGACATCTACAGGACATTACATCCCAAATCACCAGGATACACATACTTTTCTAGTGCTCACGGAACTTTCTCCAGAATAGATCATATGCTGGGACATAAAACAAGCCTCAATAAATTTAAAAAGATTGAAATTATTCAAAGCACATTCTCTGACCACAATGGAATACAATTAGAAGTCAATAACCATCAGAGACTTAGAAAATTCACAAATACCTGGAGATTAAACAACACACTCCTAAACAATCAGTGGGTTAAAGAAGAAATAGCAAGAGAAATTGCTAAATATATAGAGACGAATGAAAATGACAACACAACATACCAAAACCTATGGGATGCAGCAAAAGCAGTGCTAAGGGGGAAATTTATAGCACTAAACGCATATATTAAAAAGGAAGAAAGAGCCCAAATCAAAGAACTAATGGATCAACTGAAGAAGCTAGAAAATGAACAGCAAAGCAATCCTAAACCAAGTACAAGAAAAGAAATAACAAGGATTAAAGCAGAAATAAATGACATAGAGAACAAAAAAACAATAGAGAGGATAAATATCACCAAAAGTTGGTTCTTTGAGAAGATCAACAAGATTGACAAGCCCCTAGCTAGACTGACAAAATCAAAAAGAGAGAAGACCCATATAAACAAAATAATGAATGAAAAAGGTGACATAACTGCAGATCCTGAAGAAATTAAAAAAATTATAAGAGGATACTATGAACAACTGTATGGCAACAAACTGGACAATGTAGAAGAAATGGACAATTTCCTGGAAACATATGAACAACCTAGACTGACCAGAGAAGAAATAGAAGACCTCAACCAACCCATCACAAGCAAAGAGATCCAATCAGTCATCAAAAATCTTCCCACAAATAAATGCCCGGGGCCAGATGGCTTCACAGGGGAATTCTACCAAACTTTCCAGAAAGAACTGACACCAATCTTACTCAAACTCTTTCAAAACATTGAAGAAAAGGGAACACTACCCAACTCATTTTATGAAGCTAACATGAATCTAATACCAAAACCAGGCAAAGATGCTACAAAAAAGGAAAACTACCGGCCAATCTCCCTAATGAATATAGATGCAAAAATCCTCAACAAAATACTTGCAAGTCGAATCCAAAGACACATTAAAAAAATCATACACCATGACCAAGTGGGGTTCATTCCAGTCATGCAAGGATGGTTCAACATAAGAAAAACAATCAATGTATTACAACACATTAAAAACTCGAAAGAGAAAAATCAATTGATCATCTCAATAGATACTGAAAAAGCATTTGACAAAATCCAACATCCCTTTTTGATAAAAACACTTCAAAAGGTAGGAATTGAAGGAAACTTCCTCAACATGATAAAGAACATATATGAAAAACCCACAGCCAGCATAATACTCAATGGTGAGAGACTGAAAGCCTTCCCTCTAAGATCAGGAACAAGACAAGGATGCCCGCTATCACCACTGTTATTCAACATTGTGCTGGAAGTGCTAGCCAGGGCAATCCGGCAAGACAAAGAAATAAAAGGCATCCAAATTGGAAAAGAAGAAGTAAAACTGTCATTGTTTGCAGATGATATGATCTTATATCTAGAAAACCCTGAGAAATCGACGATACAGCTACTAGAGCTAATAAACAAATTTAGCAAAGTAGCGGGATACAAGGTTAATGCACATAAGTCAGTAATGTTTCTATATGCTAGAAATGAACAAACTGAAGAGACACTCAAGAAAAAGATACCATTTTCAATAGCAACTAAAAAAATCAAGTACCTAGGAATAAACTTAACCAAAGATGTAAAAGTCCTATACAAAGAAAACTACATCACTCTACTAAAAGAAATAGAAGGGGACCTTAAAAGATGGAAAAATATTCCATGTTCATGGATGGGAAGGCTAAATGTCATTAAGATGTCAATTCTACCCAAACTCATCTACAGATTCAATGCAATCCCAATCAAAATTCCAACAACCTACTTTGCAGACTTGGAAAAGCTAGTTATCAAATTTATTTGGAAAGGGAAGATGCCTCGAATTGCTAAAGACACTCTAAAAAAGAAAAACGAAGTGGGAGGACTTACACGCCCTGACTTTGAAGCTTATTATAAAGCCACAGTTGCCAAAACAGCATGGTACTGGCACAAAGATAGACATATAGATCAATGGAATCGAATTGAGAATTCAGAGATAGACCCTCAGATCTATGGCCGACTGATCTTTGATAAGGCCCCCAAAGTCACTGAACTGAGCCATAATGGTCTTTTCAACAAATGAGGCTGGGAGAGTTGGATATCCATATCCAAAAGAATGAAAGAGGACCCCTACCTCACCCCCTACACAAAAATTAACTCAAAATGGACCAAAGATCTCAATATAAAAGAAAGTACCATAAAACTCCTAGAAGAGAATGTAGGAAAACATCTTCAAGACCTTGTATTAGGCGGCCACTTCCTAGACTTTACACCCAAAGCACAAGCAACAAAAGAGAAAATAGATAAATGGGAACTCCTCAAGCTTGGAAGTTTCTGCACCTCAAAGGAATTTCTCAAAAAGGTAAAGAGGCAGCCAACTCAATGGGAAAAAATTTTTGGAAACCATGTATCTGACAAAAGACTGATATCTTGCATATACAAAGAAATCCTACAACTCAATGACAATAGTACAGACAGCCCAATTATAAAATGGGCAAAAGATATGAAAAGACAGTTCTCTGAAGAGGAAATACAAATGGCCAAGAAACACATGAAAAAATGTTCAGCTTCACTAGCTATTAGAGAGATGCAAATTAAAACCACAATGAGATACCATCTAACACCGGTTAGAATGGCTGCCATTAAACAAGCAGGAAACTACAAATGCTGGAGGGGATGTGGAGAAATTGGAACTCTTATTCATTGTTGGTGGGACTGTATAATGGTTCAGCCACTCTGGAAGTCAGTCTGGCAGTTCCTTAGAAAACTCGATATAGAGCTACCATTCGATCCAGCGATTGCACTTCTCGGTATATACCCAGAAGATCGGAAAGCAGTGACACAAACAGATATCTGCACGCCAATGTTCATAGCAGCATTATTCACAATTGCCAAGAGATGGAAACAACCCAAATGTCCTTCAACAGATGAGTGGATAAATAAAATGTGGTATATACACACGATGGAATACTACACGGCAGTAAGAAGGAACGATCTCGTGAAACATATGACAACATGGATGAACCTTGAAGACATAATGCTGAGCGAAATAAGCCAGGCACAAAAAGAGAAATATTATATGCTACCACTAATGTGAACTTTGAAAAATGTAAAACAAATGGTTTATAATGTAGAATGTAGGGGAAATAGCAGTAGAGAGCAATTAAGGAAGGGGGAACAATAATCCAAGAAGAACAGATAAGCTATTTAACGTTCTGGGGATGCCCAGGAATGACTATGGTCTGTTAATTTCTGATGGATATAGTAGGAGCAAGTTCACAGAAATGTTGCTATACTAGGTAACTTTCTTGGGGTAAAGTAGGAACATGTTGGAAGTTAAGCAGTTATCTTAGGTTAGTTGTCTTTTTCTTACTCCCTTGTTATGGTCTCTTTGAAATGTTCTTTTATTATATGTTTGTTTTCTTTTTAACTTTTTTTTCATACAGTTGATTTAAAAAAGAAGGGAAAGTTAAAAAAAAAAAAAAAAGAAAGAAAAACAAGGAAAAAAAAAAGATGTAGTGCCCCCTTGAGGAGCCTGTGGAGAGTGCAGGGGTATTCGCCTAACCCTCCTCCATGGTTGCTAACATGACCACAGACATAGGGGACTGGTGGTTTGATGGGTTGAGCCCTCTACCATAAGTTTTACCCTTGGGAAGACGGTGGCTGCAAAGGAGAGGCTAGGCCTCCCTATATTTGTGCCTAAGAGTCTCCTCCTGAATGCCTCTTTGTTGCTCAGATGTGGCCCTCTCTCTCTGGCTAAGCCAACTTGAAAGGTTGAAAGGTGAAATCACTGCCCTCCCCCCTACATGGGATCTGACACCCAGGGGAGTGAATCTCCCTGGCAACGTAGAATATGACTCCCGGGGAGGAATGTAGACCCGGCATCGTGGGATGGAGAACATCTTCTTGACCAAAAGGGGGATGTGAAAGGAAATGAAATAAGCTTCAGTGGCAGAGAGATTCCAAAACGAGCCGAGACGTCACTCTGGAGGGCACTCTTACGCACACTTTAGACAACCCTTTTTAGGTTCTAAAGAATTGGGGTAGCTGGTGGTGGATACCTGTAACTATCAAACTACAACCCAGAACCCATGAATCTCGAAGACAGTTGTATAAAAATGTAGCTTATGAGGGGTGACAATGGGATTGGGAAAGCCATAAGGACCACACTCCACTTTGTCTAGTTCATGGATGGATGAGTAGAAAAATAGGGGAAGGAAACAAACAGACAAAGGTACCCAGTGTTCTTTTTTACTTCAATTGCTCTTTTTCACTCTAATTATTATTCTTGTTTTTTTTGTGTGTGTGCTAATGAAGGTGTCAGGGATTGATTTAGGTGATGAATGTACAACTATGTAATGGTACTGTAAACAATCGAAAGTACGATTTGTTTTGTATCACTGCGTGGTATGTGAATATATCTCAATAAAATGATTAAAAAAATAAAAATAAAAAAAAATAAATATATTAAAGTCATATATAAAGAAACTTAATAAATATATATAGTTTCAGTATTCATAGACCTTTTTTAAATCTTGTTTGTTGCTACCCCTTCCTCTCACTTAATCCATTTTTCCATCTTCAGGAGTGTCTAAGCAGTGAGTACCCTAACTTGTTTATATTGAAAGGGGGTGTCGAAGCATGGGGAAGGGGACGGCATCTGATTCTTTTTCTTAAAGGGGCTGTTGCCTCTGGGTTTTAGGACTTGTCTGGCATAGGAGCACTCTGGCAGATTTAAGTTTCTGAGAGATAAAACATAGTGAGTGAATCTTTTATAGAATCTCAGGTAGGGACCTAGGTATTTGGGGACTACTTTTGGTAAGGGCATGGCACACTGTGGCCTTTTGGGATGTCTAGCTGCAGCTTGCATAAGAGAAACCTCCATGATAGCCTCTCAACTCTATTTGGAATCTCTCAGCCACTGTGACCTCAGCTTGCTGCCTTTCTTTTTCCCCTTTTTGGTCAAGTAGGCATTTGCAATCCCTTGTTGCCAGGGCCAGGCTCATTCCTGGGAGTCATATCCCACATTTCCAGGGAGATTCATTCCCCTGGGAGTCATGTCCCTCTTTGGGGGAAAGTTAATGAATTTATTTGCCTAGTTGGGCTTAGAGAGAGAAAGGCCACATCTGAGCAACAAAGAGGTTCCCTGGAGGTGCCTCTTAAGCATAATTATAGGAGGGCTCAGCCTCCCACTTAAAACTCTATGTTTCACAAGAGCACACCTCAAGTTGAGGGCTTGATTTATTAAGTAGTGGGTTCCTAATTTCACTGAATATATATTCTATCCCAAGATAAACATTCAGTTTCTTACATTATCTTCACTTAGTTGTACAGTCATCATCACTCGCAACTTTAAACAATTATCATAATATAAAACATCCCAGAGCTCTTATCAGCTGCTAATTATTCATCCCTAATATTAGTGTAGTGTTGGTAAGATATTCCTATTAAATATAGTCTTTAATACGTAATGGGTAGTTTTTCTATACCACTCAGTTATTAACCCTCTATACCAGTGTCATATCTTATATCACGCTAACACTTACTTAGGTTTGTGGTGATACTCTTTGGGTTACATGCCTTTAAGCAACCATTTACAAACATGTTCACCTTCAACGCATCACTGATACTTATAATCCCATTAATGAACCATAGTCACACCTGACCATTCCCATACCATTATGTTCACCCTCATTATCATATCTGTATAAGTTAGATTATCATTCCCCCTTCACTAGCTTCTATTTATCTCTAGGTCCCCTATATTCTACTTTATAAGACATTTATTTTACATTTTTCACAGAGTTCACGTTAGTGGTAACATATAATATCCCTCCTTTTGTGTCTGGCTTATTTTACTCAGCATTATGTCTTCAGGGTTCATACTATACTGCTGTGTAGTATTCCATCATATATATATATACACTGCGTTTTGAAGGACATTTGGATTGTTTCCATCCCTTGGCAACTGGGAACAATGCCACTTTGAACACTGGTGTGCAAATAGCTGTTTGTGTCATGGCTTTCAGATCTTCTGGGTATATACTTGAAACAAGTATATACTTGAAATTGCTTGATCGTATGGTAACTCAATACCTAGTTTTCCAAGGAATAACCAAACTGTCTTCCACAGTGACTGTACCATTACACACCAGCAATGAATAAGAGTTCCAATTTCTCCACATCCTCTCCAGCATTTGTAGTTTCCTGTTTGTTGAATGGCAGCCATTCTTATTAGTGTGAGATGATATCTCATTGTGGTCTTGATTTCATTTCCCTAATAACGAGTGGAGATGAACATTTTTTCATGTGTTTTTTAGCCATTTGTATTTCCTCTTTGGAGAAATGTCTTTTCATATCTTTTGCCCATTTTATAATTGGGCTGTTTGTGCTATTGTCATTGAGTTGTAGGATTTCTTTATATATGCAAGATATCAGTGTCTTAACAAATACATGGTTTCCAAGTATTTTCTCCCATTATGTTGGCTGCCTCTTCACCTTTTTGACAAATTCCTTTGAGGTGCAGAAGCTTTTGATTTTGAGGAGTCCCCATCTATTTTTTCTTTCATTGCTTGTGTTTTGGGTGTAAGGTCTAAGAAGCTACCTCCTAATACTAGGTCTTGAAGATGTTTTCCTACATTATCTTTTAGGAGTTTTATGGTACTGTCTGGTATATTAAGGTCTTTAATCCACTTTGAGTTAATTTTTGTATGGGGTATGAAGTAGGTGTCCTCTTTCACTTTTTTTGGATATGGATATCCAGTTCTCCAGCCCCATTTGTTGAAGAGCCTGTTCTATCCCAGTTCAGTGGATTTGGGGGCCTTATCAAAAATCCATCTACTATACATCTGGGTCTATTACTGAATTCTCAATTTGATTCCCTTGATCAATATGTCTATCTTTGTGCCAATACCATGCTGTTTTAACTACTGTGGCTTTATAGTAGACTTCAAATTCAGGAAGTGTAAGTCCTCCCACTTTATTTTACTTTTTTAGAATGTTTTTAGCAAGTTGAGGGCCCTTTCCTTTCCAAATAAATTTGATAACTAGCTTTTCCAAGTCTGCAGAGTAGGTTGTTGGAATTTTGATTGGAATTACATTGAATCTAGATTGATTTGGGTAGGACTGACATCTTAATGACATTTAGTCTTCTGATCCATGAACATGGAATATCTTTCCATCTCTTTAGATATCCTTTTATTTCTTTATCAAAGTTATGCAATTTTCCATGTAGAGATCTTTTATATCCTTGGCTAAGTTTATTCCTAGGTACTTGATTTTTTTAGTTGCTATTGTGAATGGAATCTTTTTCTTGAGTGTCTCTTCCATTAGGTCATTTCTAGTGTATAGGAACATTACTGACTTATGTGCATTAATCTTGTATCCCACCACTTTGCTGAATTTGTTTATTAGTTCAAGTAGTTGTGCCATTGATTTCTCAGTGTTTTCCAAATATAAGATCATATCATCTGCAAATAATGACAGTTTTACTTCTTTTCCAATTTGGGTGCCTTTTATTTCTTTGTCTTGCTGGATTGCTCTGGATAGAACTTCTAGCACAATGTTGAATAATAGTAGTGATGGCAGGCTTCCTTGTCTCATTCTTGATGCTAGAGGGAAGCCTTTCAGTCTCACCATTGAGTACTGTGTTGGCTGTGGGTTTTTCATATATGCCCTTTGTCATATTGAGGAAGTTTCCTTCAATTCCTACCTTTTGAAGTGTTTTTTAACAAAAAAATGTGCTGAATTTTGTCAAATGCTTTTTCAGCATCTATTAAGATGATCATTTTATTTTTCCCCTTGATTTATTAATGTGCTGTATTACATTGACTGATTTTCTTATGTTGAACCACCCTTATGTGCCTGGGATGAACCACGATTGTGTCTTTGGATTTGATTTCCAAGTGTTGTGAATTTTTGCATCTATACTCATTAGGAAGATTGGCCTGTAGTTTTCCTTTCTTGTAGCATCTTTATCTGGTTGTGGTATTAGAGTGATGTTGCCTTCATAAAATGAGCTAGGTAGTGTTCCATTTTCTTCAATTTTTTGAAAGTTTTTGAGTAGGGATGGTGTCAATTCTTTTTGGAAAGTTTGGCAAAATTCTCCGCTGAAGCCATCTGGCCCTGGGCTTTTATTTGTAGGAAGCTTTTTGATGACTGATTGGATCTCTTTATTGTGATTGGTTTTTTGAAGTCTTCTATTTTTCCTCTGGTCAATCTAGGTTAGTCATGAGTTTCCAGGAAATTATCCATTTCCTCTAAATTGTCTAGTTTGTTGGCATACAGTTGTTCACAGTATCCTCTTACATGATTTTTTAAATTTCTTTGGGATCCGCAGTAATGTCCCCCTTCTCATTTATTGATTTGTTTATTTGGATCTTCTCTCTTTTTTACTTTGTCAGTTTAGCTAAGGGTTTGTCAATCTTGTTGACCTTCTCAAAGAACCAACTTTTGATTTTATTTATTCTCTCTATTGTTTTTTTCCCATATCATTTATTTCTGCTTTAATTCTTGTTATTTCTATTCTTCTACTTGCTTTAAGATTAGTTTGCTAATCATTTCAAATTTTTTATCTTTTCACATTCATTCTTTTGTGCTTTCACAATCCATCTCCCTGTCCTCAAGTTTGCTAATTCATTCCTCTACCTGTTCATATCTGGTGTTATGTTTCTCAAGAATATTTTTAATTTGATCAAGAGTATCTTTCATTTCCTTAAGATCCACTATTTTTTATTTACTCTTGTGAATTCTTCTTTATGTTCTTCTTCTTGTTGTCCTTTATACCCTGAGCCATGACATTGATGTTTGTGTGTACTCCTCTGATTAATTGCTCCAAGTTCTGCGTCTCCTCTGGCTTTTTAATTTGGATGTTTGGGTTATACATATCTTCTGGTTTCTTCATATACATTATAATTTTCTGGTTTTTTTTTTTTTTTTTTTTTTGGCCTCTTGGCATTTTCTTATCTTGATAAGTTTCTTTTAGGATATGCAGAATTATCTGAACACTTATCTATAATTTGGCAGAGCTACAGCTTGGTAGAGTGCACTTTCCCTGACCTACCAGCAGATAGCATTCTTGAGCCACCTCTTACCCTCAAGCCAGTTCTCCCCCAACTTCATCTATGTACTGAGTGGGGGTCCAAACCATGTGGAAGTCTAATCTGTGCACCAATTTTCCAAGTGCACTGGAGACTGCCAGCCCTGTGGGTGGGAAGCATACCCTGCACAGTTTGGCAGGGAGTTCGCTCGAGGACACAGTGGTCCCAGCCATTCCCAGGGCTGTGAGTGGAGAATTCTGGGGCTGCAGAGCTACACTTCTCACCTTCTAGCTCTAAAGCCCCACAGTCCCTGTCTGCCATGCATCCCCGAGTCTGGGATTGGGGGAGGGCTCCTGGCACTTCTGTGTGGCGCCCTTGCTCTAGGCTGTGCACACCATGGGCTTCCGTGGAGGAAAAGTGGACACCATCACAAACCTGCTAAATCCTGAATTCCCTCAAGGAAGCTCTCAGCTGTGGGGCTATGAAGCGTCATCTCTCCAGCCAATTGCAATGATGGCTGCACAAAGCATGGAAATCTGCCCCCTTCCACGCTTGCCTGCCTGCTCCAACAGCCAGTCCCTGGCAAGCCTCTTGGCCATGAATCTGCAAAGGGTTATCACCCAAGTCAAGTGCTGAAGAGGGTGCCCAGGGGGTGAAAGGTTGCACCCCTCTGTGTTCATCAGCCAGCTCCAACTGCCCATTCCCCAGCGGTGTTCCGGGCCAAACACTCACTGGTCTTAAATGCAGTCTCTCGCCTTCAAGTACACACTCATTATGGGTGTACAAGTCCCTGCCCAGCTGGTGGAACCCTGGAACTGCTGTTCTGGAGCACTTTCTGTCCTTTTTCTAGTGTTTTTCACAGAGGAGAATTTTGTTCTGCTCTCCTAATCTGCCATCTTATCTAGATCTCCTCTGTTCAATCATTAGACCCTACAGTCACTGGATGTTGGGTCAGAAAACCAGCCTGTGGTGTGTCAGAGCCAGAGCTCCAGGCTAGGCTGGGCCAGGGTTGGGGTGAACAGACCACCATCCCTCCTCCCTGAAGGGCATTACTCTCTAGAGTTGTCCTAGAGCTTCTCAGCGAAGACTTCTCTAATCCAGTCACAATAGTGCCTCCAGCCTGAAAGGTGACATTGGCAGGCTTTGTCTTCTCAGGTCTGTTCCTGGTTTCTCTACTCCAGGGGACTTTATGCCTAGGACAAGTATCCAGGAGTCTCCTCATGACATGGGACCCTCTCCTGTTGACCCACCTACCTGTCTCAGTGGGCATGGACTGAGCAGTTTCCCAGCCAGGCATTCCCTTATCCAAAGGCATCTGGGGCACATACAACAGGTTCCAAAAGGTGTTGCCTCTTGGTCTGTGGTCAGTGCAGGACTCAGGAGGGTGGACTGTCATCCTTGAGATGAGCAGCCATTATATTCTCTAAGGCTCACAGGAGACCCTAGCAACATTTTCTCAGAGTTAATTTCATCTGCCTCTACTTGATGATACAGGTTCTGGTATAAGGTTAGGATATACTTGTTCTAGGGTACCAATAATGGAATTTCATTGAATCTCTAGATCTGGAGGAAGCTCTGGAACTAAAGCTGGAATCCAAATGAGACATACCCCTCTGCTGCCAATGGTGGTGGTAAGTGCTCACATAGGTCTAAGAGGTAGCTCTGCCCTCACTCCCCCAGGCTTGCTCCACCTCTTCCAGCTATACTTCAGGGTGGTCCTGTGGTTTCCAACTCACATTCTGGGTCATGGGGAAGAGTCTGAGCCTCAGGGTCCCTCACAGTTCACATCCGCCTTCAGGTTCTCTGGACATGGCTCTGGGACTTCCTGGTTGGAGCTTTAGGAAGTTAGACTGTAGGAGCCTTAGAGCCCATAGGCCAGGCTGATTCTGATCTGGGGCTGCAGAGAAGCACTAAGGACAAGGCCCAAAACCTAGGCCAGGCTGTTACAAAAGGGGCTTCAGGAGGACTGGGAATGTAGGTGACCAGCTCAGGGCTGCTGGGGAGGAGTACAAGCAGAAGCTACTGCTTAGGACCCATCTATGCTCAGCTTCTAGGGCTCCAGGGAGGAAACAAGTTGGCAATAGCCTGTGGGGTGGAGGATCAGTATCTATTCTGGTATCTGCATTCTGAAGGGGCCTCTGGACCTAGCCTTGGCAAACAGGGATCCTGGCTGGTCCTGTATGTGCAGGCCATAGAAGCTCCCTGATGCTTGAAATGGATAGGATCTGCCCCTCAGCAGAGTGAAAACCCCAGGGTTGACACAGAAAAAAAGACATGTCATAGAATTTCGGATCTTAGAGTCCAAGCTACCTTGGAGGGTCCTAAGCATAATCCTGATCTGGAAGTGGTTCAGAGAGAATCTGTGGACCCTCTAATGCCCAGCGAGAGGGGAAGGATTTGATAACCCCTGAAGCATGATTGGGCTTGGTTTGATGGCTTCAGAAGCCATATCCTTCTGCTGCCATCTTTGGAAGTAACCCCAGGGTTCTCTGGATCTGGGCTGGGCCAGGTTAGGCAGATGAGGCTATTGCTAAGCAGGGCTCTATTGAATTCCTCTGGCATGAAATTCAGGAGCTCACACATGTAAGATCTTGGTTATTGGAGGGTGTTTACAGCACCTTCTGTGGCCAGATTGGGATGTCATGGAATTTTCAAGTTCAGCCAATCCCTCTCACCTCCACCACCATACTCCCCACGCCACCCCCACTCCCTAAAGGTTGCAGAAAGCCCAGGCATCTGGACACAAGCAATATGTCAGGAGAACTAAGTCTAGGCAAAGGCAGTACATCACCAGGCTAAGTGCACAGAGTCAGAAAAGTCCTGAGGAGGGTCCTGGCTGTGTGGTAAGAGTCAAGGAATGAACAGAGATTCAGACGTTAATTGGGGTCAGGGGGCCTAGGACAAAGTACATATTCTCACACCTGGGCCAGGCTTGGGGTCAGACCAGGCCCTGGAGGGTTGGGGAACAGGAGAAAAGAGCCAGGGATGTTAGCAAGAAGATAGGACCCTGTTCTAGTTTGCTAATGCTGCCAGAATGCAAAACACCAGAGATGGGTTGGCTTTCATAAAAGGGGGTTTATTCAGTTACACAGTTACAGTCTTAAGGCCATAAAGTGTCCAAGGTAACACATCAGCAATTGGGTACCTTCACTGGAGTACCCAATGGCATCCGGAAAACCTCTGTTAGCTGAGAAGGCACGTGGCTGGCGTCTGCTCCAAAGTTCTGGTTTCAAAATGGCTTTCTCCCAGGACGCTCCTCTCTAGGCTGCAGTTCCTCAAAAATGTCACTCTTAGTTGCACTTGGAGTATTTGTCCTCTCTTAGCTTCTCCGGAGCAAGAGTCTGCTTCCAATGGCTGTCTTCAAACTGTCTCTCATCTGCAGCTCCTGTGCTTTCTTCAAAGTGTCCCTCCTGGCTGTAGCTCCTCTTCAAAATCTCAGTCTCAGCTGCACGGAGTTCCTTCTGTTTGTCAGCTCATTTCTATGGCTCCACTGATCAAGGTCCACCCTGAATGGGTGGGGCCACGCCTCCATGGAAATATCTCATCAGAGTTATCACCTACAGTTGGGTGGGGCACATTTCCATGGAAACATTCAAAGAATTACAATCTAATTAACACTGATAGGTCTGCCCACACAGGATTACATCAAAGACAATGGCATTTGGGGGACATAATACATACAAACTGGCACAGACCCCATTCCAAGAGAGCTTAGAGAGGTAGGGCCTCATGTAGAGCAGCAATTGGATTGGGCCCAGATTCTAAGCGCAGGGAGAGAAATTGCAGCAAGAGGCCGGTGAGCAGCAGAGGATGAGCAGCCAGGCTAACTTGGTGCTGTTTTCCCAGAACTACTGACCCAGGGCTTCTTAAATTCTGACTTTTTCCTTAATAAAAACAAGATTTAACCACTGCAGAAACTAGAGCAAGACTGAGCCTTTAGAGGACTCACAAGGAATCCAGTACAGATTATTGGTAGGAGGTATAGAGAAGCAGGCAGGTCCCTGTGGAGTCCTTCCACCTCCAATTCCCTGTTTGACACTGAATGAATCCCTGGGCCTTGTTCACCCCATCTGTGAAATGAGGGTCTTTGATCATAGCAGAAATTTCCAAACTGCTGTCCAGGAATTTGAGGAGGGGCCTCTGGGGTCCATACAGGCATTCAACAAGAGGGAACCTCAGAAAGAGGGACCCAAAGCCCCCTACCCACAATCATCTAGAGCAGTTCCATCTTTAAATGTAATATGTTGGGTTTCCACATAAAATTTTATTTGGAAACCACAAGAAAAGGAATGAAAAGGAAAAGGAGGAAAAAGAATAGACAAGAAAAGAAAGAAGAAAAGTAGTCCTGAGCCAGATGATCTCTAAGCTCTATTTCCGTCCTGTTGTTCTCTGACTCACCACGTTGTTCTCCTGCCCACATTTTCAAGAGCTGCTTCTGTTCCTTTTCACCATCCTCTCAGGGAAGAGGATATCCATAAGCCCAGAAAAAGCCACTAGCTAGATCTTGTTTCCCGGCTCTGAGGAGTGCTGGCTTGCAGAGGAGGAAACTGGGGGGTTTTGTGGGCTGAGGGAGGAGACCTGAGGCCCAAAGCTGTAAATCAGGCTCAGAGGTTTGGAATCCCTGCTGCTTGACCTTCAGACGCCCCTCGCCACTCCAGAAACCTTCATACTTAACATCCAGGCTTAGGGAAGCTTGCCCAGAGCCTGGGCTGCCCCTGGAGGCCGGGCCCCACTTTGAGGAGGAGTTGTTTTTATTTTTCTGGACAAATTGCTAAAGCCAAATCTTCGCTCCCAAGAACAACACAGGCAGAGGGTTTCAACATGATTGGGAGAAGAAGGCTTTTTGCCATTGCCTAGCCAGTGAAACCCACAGCTAACATCCACACGTGAAATGGAAAGTATGGCTCGTAACTGCTATTTATTTTTCCTCTAAACATTTCCCACCCTTGCCAAGTATCAGGGCTTACTGACATTTTAAATGGTTTTGCTTTACCACTTCCCAACCTGAATATGTTGCATGCCTCTCAATGTTCAGCTCACAAATCCAGGAATTCCACAAGAGTTTGGAGATGTGGCAAATTCAGCTTGAACTGAGAAATTCCTTTATAAATACACACATCATCCACTGAGACCCTTCTGATACTCTCTTGCACAAGAGGAGAATTAGTTGAAACCATATGATAGTGTACGGTAGTGGAACGAGCACTGGACTAGGAGTTGAGAGACTCACTGTCTCCATGTAGGACTGACCCTCCCTCCGTGTCAGCTAGGATGAGTCACTTCCTCTTTCCTTGCCTATTTCCTCTTCTGTAAAAGAGAGGGTGGGGGGTCCTTCAGTCAGTCAATCAACATTTATTTCATGCCTGTTACCTGGCGAAATGTCTCTCCTTGACCAAGGGCCCAGCTTAGGGAATGGCACAAAAACTACACTGGGCAAATTTAACTCTAGAGTTCTGTAGGGTATCAGGTGTCAAAATCAGTTTTACTTCTGGTGCAAGAAACTACAGGAAGAAATTCAACACATTTTCAGCCCTGTAAAAGTTCACAGTCTGGTGAAGGAGAGTGACACATGGAAGGGCAAGTGCCTAGCAGAGTAATTGCTTTGGTAGTAGCTAACCAAGTGTTCTGGAGACACTAACAATGGAGGTCCTGCAGCGTGTCCCCAAAGAGACAGCATCTAAGTTGAGTTTTAAAGGTTGAGAACCTCTTAGCCAGACAAGAGGGAAAGGAAAGCAGAGGAAGAATATGAAAAGGAGAGAGTTTGGTGGGTTGGAAAAATTTCAAATAATTCCCCAATGGCTAGATATTGTGGGGTGCGAGGGTAAGAGGAAGTAAGTGATTAGGTAAATCAGATCTCCAGGGGCCTTGTGTATGCCAGGCTATGGGGTTTAGATTCTTTTTTTTTCTTGAAGGCAATGGGGAAACACTGAATTGTCTGAAGCAGAGGAATGACATAATCACATTTGTATTTTAGAAAGCTCACTCTGTCTTGCAAGGGATGGTTTGGAGAGGAAAAAAAATAGAAGTAAGAGGCAACAGGTGACGGTGTCCTAAACTAGGTCAGGCACAATGGGAACGAAGAAGAGGGAAGTGAAATCAAAATACATAGTAAAGGTCTTTACTAGATGAGCATTTTCCATTTCTAACTTTCTAGGACTCTACAGCTGAAGAATTCTCGCTGCTGCAAACATTTCACCTCCCATTTCACCCACCCCTCCTCCCACCTGCCACATATGCTGAAGTCTGGCTGGCTCCTCCCACTCCTCGCAGGGTAAGACTCAGATAATAGGCGTGGCAGCGGGCCCAGGCATTCCCGCCATCGTCTCCACCAGCATGTTCTGCTGCCTGAGCATTTGGCCGCCGCCATGAGTGTTAATTGGAGAGACATCTGAAGTGACCAGACTGGTTACGCCACCGCCATGACAGACACACTCCATCTGCTCTAACGAGGCAAGGCTCAGTACGCACATGAGGCCAGCCGGATTCCCTGTGCTTAGGACTTGTTAGAAGTAAGATTCAAAGAAATTAGATCCACAGCCTTTCAAAACTGAAAACTGCCTCAGAGAACACAGAGTCCACATCCTATGGTTTCATGTGGAGAAAAGTGAGGCCCAGTCTTGTCCAGAGCTACACCCCGAGCCCAGGGCCAGGTCTCCTGACCCGGTTCTCTGCCCTTTGTAGGAAGATATGAAGGGAAGCTGGAAAAGTCAATCCAGAATTGAGTTTCTAGTATCATGAGCTGACCAATACAGTACCCTATACAGATCTGCTCAAACTATTCATTAAATGGTGAGTGACATGACTATAAGACGGCATTTTGCATCTGGCCTATCAATATCTTAGAAATTTTTCTCATAAGTTATTCTATTATCTAGCCAGAAGGGATTTTAGAAATGGTCCCGTCCACTGGCTTTCACACTGGTATTTGTTTATTTGTTTTTATTTTGTTTTGTTTTAGTAGCAGAGCCTTTTTCAGATGATGAAAGGACTTGTTAGAAGTAAGATTCAAAGAAATTAGATCCACAGCCTTTTAAAACTGAAAACTGCCTCATAGAACACCGAGTCCACATCCTTTGGTTTCATGTGGAGAAAAGTGAGGTCTAGTCTTGTCCAGAGCTATACCCCGAGCCCAGGGCCAGGTCTCCTGACTCGGTTAGGAGGCTTAGATGGGGAGCATCTAGCCAGGATCACATAATGAAGAAATGGGAGAGCATGTTTAGAAGAAAATTCTCATAATCAAACATGCATAATCAACATCCATCATCTTATTTGGTCTTGACAACAACCCCCACTGCTGTCCACCCTACTGTTCCACCATTGACAGGGAAAGAGAAGAGAAGAAGAAGGAATAACCCAGAGTTTCAAGGTAAGTAAGTAGTGCATGTATTTAAGTTTAATTTCCAACCCCCAAATCTTCCAGAACAAGCTCTTTTAACAATACCTGGTCGTTGTATGGCCTTTTCTAATTATTAATGCACACTCACGTATATAATCCCACGTTCGCTATAAAGAAAGTCGTGTACACCCATTTTACAGAAGAAGCAGTGAAAAGAGAAGTGATCTGCTACACAGTTAGTATGGGCAGGGTCAGTCCAGCTGTCTCAGTGTTTGGATGCCCATTCCAGGAACCCCATACCCCTGTAGTTTTTGCTCATCCCTGGAGTGTCCCTACCAGGTCAGTTGTCTTTTGTAGACCGACTTCCAGTGTGAATAACAAGAACCTCTGTTGCTAAGCTGCAGCATTACAAATAACATTGCAACTTCCTTGACTGTAGTTAATCAACAAGGGAGATGTAAGTCATTAAAGAGATCAGTCTAAGACGTGTTCTTAATTAAGAGCAGAAGCACCTTGAGAAACCAGCAGCAATTGTAGGTCTCCATGAAGAGAAGAGGGAGCCCTCCCCGCTGAATGTCCCATAGCCCCGTGAAGACCCAGCTTGGCCTCCTCTGCTGACTCAGGTGCTGTGAAGGTACTTTCTGGACCAGGCCTGCCAATAGGACAGAGACGAGGCTGTGTAGAGTGGGCACCAAATTCAGCAAGGTCTGCAATGCTGGTAAGACTGGATACCACGGGCCTAAGGAGGTGCTCCTGGAAGGCCCTGGCCATCTGTGGGCAGAGGCAGATCTTCCATCTAGATGGAGGAGAAAGGACCATGCCTAGGAGATGGTCAGGCCTTGGTCACCACTTTCTTCCACTAAGTCTTTCAAAATAATAAAATCTTATTATAATTTTGCTGGGAGCAAGAGAAGGATGGGGGAAAACAACTATCAGCGGGGCCATGGCTTTTATGGAAGGGGACCTCACATGCATTCTATTTAGCATATTTTTGTTCATATGTCACTGGGCATTGAAAGATCCCTGATCCTTGAACACAACTAACAACTCCCCAATGGTAATAATGATGACAATAAGAATAGCAGCAATTATAATACCTATAAATATTGTATCAAAATAGCTACTGTTACTTTAAAGGCAACTAAGACAAATAAACAGCTTTTAGTCTACAACCTCTTTTAATGTTTGTTATCACATTTGCTCTTCACAAAATCTTAGAGGTAGGTAGGGTAGGAATGGCAATCATATCCACTTTATAGAAGAAACCGAGCCCTAGAGAACAGGAGAGGGCTGCTCAAATCATGCAGTAAATTAGTGGCCAAGCTTTGGGAGTAGAGAAGCAGAAGAAGAAAGTTAAAAACTTTGGATGCTAAGTCCCAATGAAGAAGGATGTCAATTTCTTTTTGGAAGGGATGTATATTGTTCATCCTTCTGGGTAAGGTAAAAATGGGAAGCTACACTGTTGAATGAAGGGTCAAGACACTAGGAGATCTGGCTGTGTATGTGGAGTGTGACTAAAGAAGGACACTTGAAGAAGGGGGATTTCAGTCTCTGGGCTTTGAGAAGAGTGTGGACAATATTCACAGTTGCATGGCCTCACCTACACGGCTGAAGCCACAGAACCAACAAAGAAGAATAATTGACAGGGGACTGGGTACCTATACACATCCAACCAGCTCTTAAGTTTGCATTGACGTCTCTATCCCCTCTACCTCCTCTGAAGTGAGCTCTTGAGGGCCAGAACATTTTATCTTTTCTGGTCTGTATCTTTGGAGCCTATTATATTACTGGGTCCATAGTCATTGCTCAATACATTTTAAATTAATCTATTAGTTAAAGAATGGATGAGTACACCAAGAGGCAACTGACTTTGGCCCTGGGGATACATTGAATGCAAATCCTAACTGAAATAACCTGCTCCTTTGGGCCAAGAACTTAGCCTCTTGTTCCTTTCCTTATCAGGGCACTCATATTTATCCCCTTGGAAAGCTCAGTGAGAACAAAAACAATGTGGAGTCTGAATGACAAAAAAAGTTAAGTAATAGCATAAGCCTCAAAACATCACTGTGAGGGGCTGCTTAGTACATAACCACAGGGATTCCTTCCCCTACCACTGTGGAAACTTACATTAGGCCTGGTAGCATTCATTACCTGATGAAAAACCAACAACCTGTGAATTAGGCATCTACATGTGCAAAGCCCTGGATCAAGAACCCAGGGGATAAGACAATAAACTTGATTGATCTTTGCCCTCAAAGAGTTTACGGTATTATCAAGATACCATGGTACCAGGCAGAAAAAAATTAAACAAATGCTCAGAAGCATGTATTAGTTTCTTATTGCAGTTGTAATAAATTTCCATGAACTTAATGGCCAAAAACAACACAAATTTATTACCATGCAGTACTAGAAGTCAGAATTCTAAAATGGGTTGGCAGGGCTGCATTCTTTCTGGAGGTACAAGGGGAGAATCTTCCTTTGCCTTTCCCAGCTTCTAGAGGCCGCCTTCATTCCTTGGCTTGGCTTCCTTCCTCCACCTTCAAAGTCAGCAGTGTAGCATCTTCTCTCCTCTCTGACTTCCCTCTTCTAAAGAGCCTCGTAATTGCATTGGATCCACTGGAAAATCCAAGATACTCTCCCTATTTCAAGATCTTTAACTTAATTGCATCTGCAAAGTTCCTTTTGCTATGTAAGGTAGCATATTCACCTCCTTTGCTTCCATAGTTTACCTCCTAGGAAATAATACTCTCCCTATATTTGTTTGTACTTCTCTGATGCTACTCTACCTGTAGTGACCATTACTTTGCATTATAATCATCTGTGCATTTAAGGCTCTCTTCCTCACAGACTCTGAGTTTCTTGAGAGTGCAGAATCTGCCTGATATATCCCTGTGCACCCTGTAGACCCTTGCGTGATGCCTTGCACACTGCTGGTGCTCCATAAGTGCAGGACTGGGTGAATAAAAATGCTCATCTCTGTACTTATATTCTCCCCTCCTCTCTCCCCTAACCTTCTAATAAAGAGACTCTGTGTGACAGGCCTATGGGCAGGGATTAGCTCTTAAATGCTCATGGATACATTTCAAATGACCAAAACTCAGTCAGTTATTGGTGAACTCAGTAGTGTTGGCGGTTTTGTGACTTGTAGCAGTGTGACTTAGAATAATGAGGCCTGGGTTATCATTATACCGACAAAAGAAGCCATGAAAGCCTAAGGATAGCTCAGCCTTGGCCAACCAACATGGGGAGAAGAGAAGGTACCTTAGATGCTGGAGGGAAAAGGATCTGGACCAGAAGCAGGCAGAACATAAACTGAATCCAGACGTCTGGATTGAAAGGTCAGCAGGAAACACAGCATATGTCAGTGGGAACAGCAGAGGGAGTCACAGGTTTTAGAAGCTGGGCCTGTGTCAATTTCTGATTAGCTCTGTGACCTCAAGCAAATTTCACATGACTACCTTCTTCTCATCATTCAAGTTTCGACTCAAATGTCACCTTTTCAAAAAGGCCTTCCCTGACCACGCAAACTATAAAAGCATCCCCCAGTTACCCTCTTTTTGGCTTATTATAACACCAATCCAGTATCTGAAATTATTTGTTTATATGCTTAGTTTTTGCGTCCTCCATTAGAATGTAAACAGTTGGAGAGCAGGAATTCTGGATGTCTGGTTTAAGCAGTTACCCCAGTATACAGAATCACGTTTGCCACATTTTAGGTATTTAATATTACTTTTTTTTTCTTTTTTTTTAATATGGAACATTTCATGAATTTGCGTGTCATCCTCATCCAGGGGCCATGCTAAACTTCTCTGTATCGTTTCAATTTTAGTATATGTGCTGCCGAAAGGAGCACTCAATATTCTTTTTAAGTGACTGATTATCTATAAGATGGGGAGAAATTGGGGAGTAAAAATAGATGATTTCTAAGAAAGTTCCATATCTCCTTATGGTACATCATTTAGTTCTGTATACCTCTTATGCACTGGATATAAAAGCATTTGGACAGTCTGAGATGAAAAAATCCCATCATTATTATGACTTGCTCTTTGGTATATAGTTGGTGGCCAAATTGATTCTCAAGTCTTTTGAAAATTAATATCAATAACATCCCTTGTTTTTATCAGGGACTATACTTTAAAATGCATTTTCTTACTTGATCTTATAACCACTTATGGGAGAAGCTATCATTAATCTTATTTTCAAGTTAGGGAATTGTAACTCAGTTGATTTTCCTAGGGTTACATAGCTTGGGTGGGGCAGAGGCAGTGTTCAACTCCAGGTCTTTTAATCCCAAGTCTTATACTTTCTCCACTAGACCTCACTGCATCTTAGCCCTGAGTAAGGTAAAGCTCTATATTCCAGGAAAAACAGTGTTTATATACCAAATTTTCCAGTCTGCTGGTGCTGAATCTTCCGTGCTGGCATAAGCAGGTGGGTTCATTTAATTCTTCTCTCTGCCAATGAAAGATCAGTCCAACTGTGTCATAACACTAGGCTGTGAAACCCAGGAACTCCGATCACAGATGGAAAGAATGCTACAACAAAAGGGGGGAAAGTGCCTAGATATCACTTATTTTAGGTTTTTGCAGAAACGGAGAAACTGAGGTCCAGAAGAGGAAATGACTTTCCAGTTCTGTTGAAGTTAGATCATTAAATTATTGCACCATCACTATTCAGTATCTCATGAAAGTGCAGGGTCAATCAAAACTGGATTTTCTGTTTTAGAAAGGAGTAAGCCAGGTGTGCATTTCACTTGACCTGGTGGGGAGTGTCTGCAGATGAGGCAGCAGTGAGAAGTAAGAGCCCCTTCTCTCAGGGAGTGGAAAAGAGTGTAACTCTGTGCTCCTCCAAACAAATCCTGTGCTTTTAGGGTCCCAGGGAATTGAAGCCTCCATCCCTTGATGGCAGATTGATAGCTTGAGGGTTTCTGCCCCCAGCCAAGTGGCTGCCTCTCTACCTGTGCAGATGTGTTGGTGGGTAACAGGCCAGGCCCTTATTTCCCTGTACACCCAAAGAAAGCTTGAACATTCCCCTATAGGCAACATTGAGAGATGACCCCAGGGGACGACCTACCCCATGAGCCCCAGGTTTAGACTATACCCTGGAGTAATAGGGTGTAGGACCTGATTTTTCCTAAACTCACTGAAAAGACAAACTTGCGCCCACCATTTTCTCATCTGTAGAATGTGGCAGGACAGCCAGGAAAATGGAAACTATCTCATCTGTTACACATGCTAGCACATTGGAGCATTATCCTTCTGTTTTTACTTCTGGAGAAACAGAGCATTTTATCTAGAGGATGGGCAAGAGAAAGTGTGTTCTGTTTTTTTGGCATTAAATAGTTTATCAGAGCTTGAGGTACTTTATATATAATCAGTATTTTGTAATTTACTTAATGCTTTCATTTTCATCATCACACTTCGCCCCACTAACAATCCGTGAGGGAGACAAATCTGCCTATCCCTTTCTCCCTCCCTTCCCCTCCCTCCTCCCCCGTCCCTCCCTCCTCTCTCCCTCCCTCCCTTTCTCCCTCACTTCTTACCTTCCTTCCTTCATCAGGCAATTATTAAAGAATATTCTGTGCCAGAACTGTGCTAGGTGCTGGGAACTCATGGGCAAAATGTGATAGAAGGAAATTCTGAGAGACCAGGGAAGGCAACATGATTTGCTTAAGATTCCTGAGCTGTCAGTGGGGGAATTGGAGCTCTAACTCAGCACTGGCATGTGGCTTGGGGCTCCTCCTTTGTCTGTACATGCCTCACTGCCCATCTCTTCATACAGAAATTCAAGGAGATGATTGCACCTCTTCTGCTGCTCTCTCCCTCTTCCTTTCTTCCCCTGATTTACATATTGCTAAATGATGAAATTATACAGTACATAATTCCACAGCAACTCTGCTGCTTAAAAAAAAAAAATGGGAGTGGAGTAATTAGGCAGAAAGGATTCTCAATTAGGCAATGGATTCTGTTTCTAAAGTAGTAAATGGGGGAGAAACTGTTTTTTTTTTTTTTAACTGTCTCTTGAATATATAGCCACAGAGTGATTGTGGCCTTGGTTAGCAACAGCCCAGCTCTGAACCGGAATCCTCCTAGCTGGCCTTGAAGCAGTATTTTGTCTCTGAGTTTTCTGCCTACTTCCAGACCTTCAGATTTTGGAGTAAGCACAAACTTTAGGATCTCTGGCACCAAAATCGGCATTCAAGACCGCTACTTTAATTCTAGGTGACTTCTTTATTTGTCTTTTGTTTTAAGGCAGAAAACATGAGGAGAATGTTGATTGTCCACCCAAGTCACTGAGAATAAATTATCAGGAGTCCTATGGGCTCTAGAAATCAACTGGACTCTTTTTAGGTTGTTTCAGAAAGGGCTTTTAATTGTGATACTGAAATTTCCTATTCTTCTGAAGGTGGATGATCTTACAATCCTATGAATAGAAAGAGCCAGTTGCCCTCATTATTTTTTAAGCTGACTGTAAATATTTTCTTTTCCAGGGGAGATGGGTTGAATTCTTTGGGAGAAAGCTGCTCTTTGGTTTGAAAAATGCTTTAATCATTTATGCAGGGGTGAGGCCCAGGCCCATTCTAGAAGTGAGAATTAAGCCCAAGACAAGATAAATTACTTTGCATAATAAAGTACAGTAGTCTCTTCCTTAGACTGATATTTAAAGAATATATGCATATGAAGAGATTCCTAGTTTCCCCTAGATGGCTGAAAGGATAAGTGCTTTGGTGATGGGGTTTAGAGAAGGAACTCTGCTTCCAGAGGATGGAGCCTCAGGAAAAAGCCTAATGCAGTGGTGTCCTTTGGGTGGTGAAAACAAATTTCAGCATCAGTAATGTCTGATATTCCTTTTAAGTTGTTTCCTGTTCTACATCACTTCAATAATACAAATCTTAAACAAAGACTTTAGACAACAGCCTGTGTCAGTGGAGAAGAGAGAGCAAATAGGTGGGGGGGGTGGAATGCTGATTCCATGATTCTAATGAAGCAGCATGGAGAGAAGAGTACATTCATCAGATTTCATGACAAGGAAGCCAAGGATGACTGGAGAGAAGCTGAAGCAGAAATTGGAGGGTGAAATGTCGATTGGCAAGCAACAATGGTAACCTTTCCCTAAAATCTCTGACATATTGGACTTCTTGTAGTTTGAAGGGATGGTGGGTTGGATATTTAATCTGTATATAATGGTGAATGTGACAGCTTAGAAGACTTAGGGCCAGGGGGCTACATGGAGATACTCCAGCTTGACATCAGTCTAGGTTGGAGTTCACAGCACTTGACAGATGTTACCTCCGGATGTCTCGTGAGGCTCCTTTGTGCTGGGAGGCAGCAGAATATGATGGAAAGTGCCTGGGCTTTACAAGGTTGGCCGTGAATTTGTGATCTTCCACCTCCAAGTTGGGTGACTCTACAGAATTCTACCTTTCTGAGCCTTGGTGGGCTAAGGAACATTGGGCAATTCCAGTCTCATGGATTATAGTGAGGATGATGGGAACTAGTGTTTTAAACTGTTTAGCAAATGGAGGAGATAAATGAAAGTTTCATTCCCTTCTCTAAGAGGGAATGCTCACTGTTTTCAAACTGAGGAACTGTTGCCTTGAAGAGAAGGGGGCAGATTTGTCGAACTGACTTCTTCTCTGTGGCATCAAAAGATATAACTAGAATTAGTGGGTAGAAATTACAAGTCAATTAAAGCACAGTGTAAAAAATGGCTTTTAATAAACCTGTTCAACAGTGGAGTTTAGGAGGGGGTGAGGTTCCCATCTGTAGATAATCAAGTAATGGCTCAATAATTGTTTGAAAGAGATGCTTTAGAGGGAATGCCAAAAGTTGAGCAATTTTACCTCTTAGATCTTTTCCAAACCTGAGTTCCCATAATTCTAACTGTTATCATTTTCCTTTTTAGCACAAGGGAAAGACCAATAGGTAGTTTATTTGCTGGAATCTGCTGCAAAGTGTGAGTCCCGATGTACTAACTTTAAGATCCTGTCCTTCCTCCTTCAGCATTATTGCTATGCATTGGGGTTAACTCAAACAGCATTTCATTCTGTCCCTAGGTCATGATTTCCAGGAGATTGTTGAAGAGAGAGCATCACAAGGAAAGGGAGTGGGCCATATGGCCTGCTAGGTCTTTGAAAAATAGAATTGGAAAGACCCCATAACTATTCATAATGGGATACCAGTTTTGCTGATGCTATATTTACTGGGTTCCCTGGGAGACAACTCATTCCTTGGGTGTGGGCACCAGTAAAGATCTCACTACTTATTATCCTAAATTCAGCATGTTCTGAATTGAACAAGGCCTTTGCTACAATGGCCAGTGAAATCTGCCAAATGTTTTTAATGGGTAAGCATCAAGAAGTTTTGATGCCAGACTTTGAGTGAAATAGGAAGAGGTTGACACATCTTAATATTTACAGGAAAAGCAGAGCTTTTCCAATGAGTTTCTTGGCAAGATTCAGTCAGACTGAAATTCATCCTAAGCACATCATGGAAGGACTAGTGACAAGAATAATCCTTCACATGGTTGCTTACACAGCCATTACTTCATTTGGCTCTGCCACAAAGCTCTGTCAATTAAAAATGTACTAATATCTCCATTCTATGGTTGGTTACATGAATTTCCCAGGAAAAGATCATAGAATCAACATGTAAGAAGCAAGACTATCAAAGATCATCCATGGTCTAAAAAAAAAAAGATCTAGTACAATCGTTCAGAGAAATTAGCAATGTAGCTTTTTTTGGTGAACTCTTATGTAAAGCCATTTCTATGGAGAACAAAGTGGAGCTTCTCTGGTGCATGTGGTAGAAGGCCAGAAATTTCCAGTTGAGGAACCTGAGACCCCAAGTTAGGAAGTGACTCATTTGGAGTCAGAGAGTAACAAGACTGGAAACTGAGGCCTGCACTGGGCCTTTTCCACTTAACCAAGAAAGCATGAAGGATAAATGAAAAATTAGAAGGAAAAATGCTATCCTTAATCCTACCAGAACACTGTGCTCCCCAACTCTAAGAATGTATCACATATTCCCAATCCATGCCCCAGCATTAGGACATCTGCATTAGGAGAAAGTGCAAGGAATGGAGATTTTAAATGTTGACCTGATCAGACTGATAAGATGAACTGGACAACCAGGAAAGAACTCCTCCAATAGGACAGGAAGCAGCAAACCCCCGTAATACCAAGTGACAATCAACAAACATTCTGTAAGCATCTGTGGTAACAGAAGTAATGATACCCTACATTTGCATTGATCTAAAGTTTTCAAAGAACTTTCACATTTACTTTTACTGTTTAGTTTGATCTTCAGAACAATCCTGTAAAGTAGTAAGTGCAGGTGTCATTATCTCCATTTTACAAGAGAAGAAATTGAGGTGCTAAGAGGCTAAGTAACGTGGCTGCTGCTGCTGTTGGTAAATGGTGGTTTTCCCATGATAATGCAAGCCCTCTTACTCTTTTCTAGATCCTCTTTCTACATCAGTGGTCTCCTATTGTTTTGGGTGGTATGTGGGAAACAGAAGCAAGATGTTATAAATCGTTCTAAATGTGTGCAGGGATCTTTCTGATATATTGAAGAGGTTTATGATGGATACCCCACTTCTTCTAGTTATTGGTCATGAGAGTATCAACACTCCAAAACGGTGTCGAGCACATGACTATCATGAAAACCATCATTTTTTGCCCCCTTTCCTAAATTTATTGAAGAAAGAATGGAGGAAGGACATCATGCCGAGGAACATGGGAGCAGGGATTCTGTGAGACTCATCAGTTTTTAATGTTTATGGACTTTTAATGAAGCCGCCGGGTTTGATCTTCCTGGTAGATCATCAGGAGAAGCCATCATGATTCTTGCTCTAGTTGGGGGATACAAAACACACACTTTGGAAATGATTACAGAAGATACTACATACACACATATATGAAAATATATAAATATGAAAAATATATGAACATATATATGAAAATTATACAATACAGACAAGGTAAATTGTTTCTAAATGAAGACAATGTCTTTTAGATTTAGACAAAGTAATCAATATTTTTACAGTGTGTGTGGCAACAGTATTATGACATTTTATAATATATACATAATTTATTGGCTTACTTATGTGCTAGACACTATTGCAAGGGTTTTGCATGTATTACTACTACTGCTATTAATAATAAAAACAACAAAGCCCATGTTTTCCATTTACCACACTATCCTGGCAGTAAATATGGGGCTATGATTTTAAACCCCACACAGTCCTTTCCTGGTCCTTATCCATGCTTTTATATTTACAATCTCCTGTAAAGTCCTCTTAAACTATTACTGAGAAGCCCAAGAAGGTGCTCTTATGTAGAACCCTCTCAGTCACCATTTGGTGTGTTCGATTCTACTCCTTCCAGTTCTTTCTGTTGACTCTGCCGGTGGACTGAGGGAAAAGCCTCCATGCCACTTCTCCATGACATGCATATTAGCTGTCAAAGCTGTGGACTTACCTCAGAGTTGAACCCTTAAAGCATCAGAGTTGCCTTGCATTACCTCCCTCTATGTCTGAGTAGTACTGTGTTCCATGGGTTCCAAATTGGAGCTGTCTGTTACTTCTAATTCCTTACAGACTTTAATAAAACCATTGTAACTCATTTATTATGAGCATTCATTTCCTGTGCTCTGGCAAGAGTTGAGGTAGCAGGTAGATCAGAGGCAACTGGGTGCAAAACAGTCTCAGAACTACCCCTCTCCTTTCCCCATGGTCCATTTTCTATGGAGCTTTATTTGCTGCCTCCACTCTCTCTTCTTAGCAGGTTGCTTGGTCACCACTTCAGATAGTCACCTGCTGACCTATCCCCACAGACCTTTCCAGCCCTCTTCAGATAGATTCCCATTCTAGGATGAACTCAGCCTAGCTTCAGATCAATACTGTCATATCACAAATGTCACAATTACCTATATATATGTATATATAATTACATATATATATTTATATGTAATCATATACCTACATAACTTACAGGTAATAAATTGCTAAACTTTGCCACACAGGTAACTGCAACTGGAGAATAGAACTGAGGTATGGACTAACTATGGGATAGAGTTTTAGGCTCTTGGGTCAAGGTTGCTTCCTCTTGGATCTTGGAAAGTACAAGAAGCATAGGTTGTTCAAAGGTCACAGGATGGTCACTTGGTTGGGCAGCATTCTTCCAAGAGTGAATGCTGTCAACCTAGAATCCATTTCCCTAATTTGAATGCTCAGACCAAAGGCTAATGGGGTACCCTGAGTCCTAGTTGCACTCAAACCTCTAGGAGGTAAATTCTGTAGCCTACTATTGTATTTGCAGAAGCACACAGAGGTCCCTCACCAACCAACTGTCATAGGCTAGCACTGCCTGGCAAATGTCTGTAGCCCCCTGATTGGAGGTTTTGCTCTTAGAAAGCAATGCAGAAACTCCTTCAATAAAGAGAACAAGAAACAATAGATCACATCCTTTGTCCATTCACAGAGAAAAACATTATTTCAAGGAAGTGCATGTTTTACATCTACACTGTTTTCCACTTAGCCTGTGACCTCCTCTAATGCTGCTATAAATCTGAAGACTGCCCAGCTGTCAGCCTCCCTAGCTAACATTTCTCTCTGGTGTCTCTAGGAGCAGGAAAAGTACCACGGGAGTGAGAGACTACCTCAGGCAAGGTTCTTGCCCTTTTTCTCTGGGAGCAGGGCAAATGGTGGTAGTATGAAATTAATGCAAAGTGGAAGGAGGATGAGGAAGAAAAGGGATGTGCATGTGCATGTATGTATGTGTATGTGTGTGCCTCTTGGAACCCCATTTTTTTAGTGATCACTTCCTTTTGGTGCCTCCACTGATGTAGAAAGATGTGCTTAGGTCACAGTCATAAACACAACTCTGTCTTAAATGCTGTATCATTTTAAAGTTGAATTTCAATCTTGTCTCTACCCACCCGCAAACTAAGTGACCTTCTGCAATCCATTTAGCAACTCTAAATCTCCCTTTTTCACATAATTGAGAAAAAGTTATATATGACACAATTATACTTGGAGTACCCACTCCATACCAGGCGCTATACTAGTCGCTGTGTGGGTGAGGAGAGGGACCTTAAAAAGATGAACAAAGTATAGTCCCTTCCATCAAGTTCTTATCAGACTACTTAATTTGTAAAACTCTCCTCTCTCTTAGTGACAGCATTTTCATTCTGTATGATCAGGCTTCCACATCCCCCACCCTTCCAACCCAATGTCCTTTCTCACTGCACTTGCTTGTACACATTGATATTCACACACTCCCTCTCTCTTACACCTATCCTCTCTATTCTTGCTATCTAAACTATGAATTGCATGTGCTATTTAGTGTCTCTAAAATCTTTCTGTTCATACTCTCAAGGAGCCATGTCTCTTGCCCTCATAGTATTACCAGTTGTACTTTAATCTTTATGATCCTTTCTATGTGTGTGATCCTTTTAATAGGTGGCTCACCCACTTGACTGAAACTTCCATGAAAGGCATGCCTCTCCATTGTATCTGCTGAGCCTGGCACAATGCCTGTTCAATTAATAGTTGTTGAATTAGTGAATGTTTGGTTTCTACTCTGTTCTTCTCCAATATAGTCTCCTTAGGTCTTTTTGCCTCATTTTACAGAAAGGGAAAACTGAAGCCCAGAGGGAAGATAACTCACACTACGAGTTGGAGTCCACACCAAAACGAAACACCAGGTTTTCTGACTCCAGGAAAAGAATCTAGGGCTCTTACACATTGTTCTTCTTTTCCCTTTGGAGTATAGTTGAAATGCCCTAGGCATTACGAACCTATGACTATTTTTAAAAATTGGGAAATTTTTTCTTTCTTTTCTTTTCTTTTTTTTTTCTTTTCCTTCTCTTCTTTACTTTTCCTTTATTTTCTTTTTTTCCATTGATATTATAATAAACCCCTATTATAACCCTGGTTGTCAGATATTAGCTTCCTTTAAGAGGTTCCCCATCTATAGTTGGAACTCTCCAAAGAGGAGATTCACTTGGACTGACAAAACGGAGTGTGGACAAAACTGAGTTTCAACAACAACCACAAATCAACTGTCCTATTCTTTTGCCTCTGCTCCCACTTTTCCATAATTTATTCCTGCATAATCAATTGTGGAAACCTTACTGCTTCCACCTACCATTGTGAGAACAGCAAGTTTGGTGTCAAGTTTTGAGGTCAAAGATTCCAGTCCTCAGGAGGCAAGACTGTCACTGGTTTCCTGAAGAATTAGGATAAACATCTCCTTCTTGTTATGTGTCTTACTCTGTTCTCTGTGCTTAGTCTCACAAAGGTCTGTGTACTTGGTTCTACCAGAATCTATCAGCCTCAAGCACCTTTCTCTATTGGTGCCCCAAACTGGCCTAAGACCAGTTAGTGACAGCCGACACCAGTGATACCCTGAATCATCTTCCTGAACACAGGCCACACACCTCAGCTCCTATGAGACTGGGGATAGGGGAGTGAGAAATGGGGTTTACACTACCTTTATCTGGACTCAATAGTCAGAAATAGAACTTTTTCATCAGTAACTGGCCTAAGGCAACACAGGAACAGATTTTCAACCAGAAAAACTGATGACAGTGCTTTTCCTTTGTAAAAAAACTTTTTTTTTTTTTTTTTTTTGCTAAATTCAAAGAATCTGCGGTATCTTTACCTATTATCCATCAGATCCTTGCATTATACTATTTTGTATCTCACACTAAATGAGTCCACTGTGTTTCTCATGAAAGGTGCCCATAATACATCTTTTTAATGTTTATAGCACAGCATATTAGGCTAACCATATTATTTGTATGCAGTAAATTTTATCAAGATGAACACTTGGCTAGAAATTGCATGCCAGTCAGAAGGATCACAAAATGGAATGAAGCCTTACTTGACTTCTGCTAGTGAGATCCTGATAGGGAAATGGAATTTCTTTACTTTTCTTCAATTCTTTCATTTATTCATTCATTAGGATTAGGCTAGGATCTAGAGCTACCAACATAAATAAGGTCCAGCCTTGGCCTCAAGATGCATTCATAGTCCGGCTGCACTGGAGATATGAAAAGAGAAAAAAAATCCAGCATGGTACATGCTAAAAAAATACTGGCCTCTGGGGTGTCTGGGAGAGAGATGGCTGGAATCCACAAATCAGAGGAGCACAAATATACTCCAAAAAATCAGAGATGAAGAGGGGAATACCAAAACAGAACACCAGATATAATATAGATAAGTAGGGATCAAGAAACTGAGTAGGGACCCAGATAGCAAAGCTGGACCAGATGTTGGGCAAAATCACCAAAAGCTGTGTACAAGTGTAGAGATAGAACCAAGACAGGGAAAAAGAGAGAGTGCATGCAATCACAACATCTGCAGTTCAGGTAGGCTCCTGGGAAAGTTGGGCTGACATTGCCAGCAAGTCAGAAGTGGTATCTCAGACCCCCTGCTGAGCCTGACAGCCCTTGACAGTCACCAGTCCTTTTTCTGACTGGGATATGGTATGTGGTCCTAATTTTACAGTACTTCCATTTTTTTGCTTTTTTTTTTTTTTTTTTTTTGAAACTGTAAGTAACTTGTTCACAGTCATATCAAAGCAGATTTGGGGCAGTAAATAGGCCCCTGGACTGCACACATTTTCCATGTTGTCTGAGAACTCTCAACTCTGCAGATCATGAAGACAAGGCAAAGAGAGCTACATTCAGAACCACGGATGTGGTGGGAAAGTGAAAACCAAGCCGACATTTGGTGTGTTGTAGCATTCCCAGCTCTGGTTTAACACAAGCGATGTGTTTCACTCACAAACTGGCACTGAGAGCTCATTTACATTTAAATAAGAGGCTTGTTAATGCCAGCAGGAGGACGCTGTCAATGCCAAGCCTGGCTCAGGATTCCTGCCAAGGAGTTTCTAAGAGCATCACTCTAGGAAACTCCCCCAGAAGAGAAGCAAGCATGCCTTCTCATTAAGACAACTCTATCACAGTGACATTTGCTTCAGAGCAGAAAGCCTTTGGCTGGGCTGGAAGCAAGTTGTTGAGTCTTGGAAAGTCATCTGTTTCCAAGACAGTTGTTAGGTTTGATTCAACTCCATATGGACGCTGACCCCACCTGCCACAGTTGAGGTGCAGTGTTTTCTATGGGAGCATTGCAGACTCATTCCTGCCCTCTGGAACTTCTCAGTCCTGTAAGACATGGGTGGTACTAAGAAAAACATGTTACAATATAAAGAAAGAGAGAGCCTACTTCATTGTGGGACAACATTTAATATTGGAAAGCTCTTCTGGACATTAACAGGCAATGTTTCTCTGTAGCAAGGATCATGCTGTTAAATACCTATAGATGCCAGACAGGGGACATAGGTGAATCAGGTGGACTGTTCATAAAACCCTAGGAAGTGCCTGAGATCCTGGTGACCGTAACACAGAATTTAAGGATCATGAAGGGATTGATATTTAAATCACATCTGAAGGATGAGCAGAAATTACCCAGAATTACCCAGGCAAAGATGTTACGGAGGGATTTCCAGGGAATATGGTGGAGTAAGGAGCTCCAGGTCTCAGTCTTTCCACCAAAACAGGCAGGGACTGTCTGAAACAACTGTTATGGGGTACTGGAGGTCTGAAGAACACTGCACAGCAACCAGGGAGGAGCAGAGGGAAGAGGCTCATGAACTATGGTAAGGTACAGTGAGTCTCTCTCTCTGTTTGGTAGCTGCTGGCACCTATCCCCACTCTCAAGGCAGGCCACCTTGAGATCTGGTCCTTGGATGGCTGCTGCTGTCAGAAAGGGACATAAAAATCCTCTTCCCAATAATAGGGGTGGGCTTGGTCAAACACTGATCATGGCTTTTGATTAGCAGATTCAGATGGTTGGGACTTGGTTCTGAGCTAATGTTTCAACCTGCCCCAGGCAAAGGTGGCAGCAGCCATTGTTTCAACCCTGCCCTTGACAGCAGTGGAGGTGGTAGAGATTTAAAGACACAGTGCCTTCTTAGGGCTGTGGGGGACATTTGGCTAAAAGGTGGCAACTGCTGGGCAGGCTGGGAAAGCTTAACTTCGGGGAGCTGTCAAAGAGGCTTTGACATCCTTTCTGATTCCCTCCCCAGGACACTTTGGAGCTAGTCTGCACCCCCTTTGTGGGTCCCTATCCCTGCTTTGGCTGTGAGATACTGATTTGGGAGGGTCTTCTTCAGGGCAACAATCTCCCAGAATTTTCCCTCTAGGCAAAAGCAGCTAGAGACAACAAAAGGAGGTTAAAAAAAACATAGAGGCAAAAAACAAAACAAAACAAACAAACAAAAAAAAAAACACAATAGATTAAGATTTCCAGAGAAGGAACAGAGGAAATGGAGCTCTCTCCTAGAGATGAAAACAATTGCACAAAAAAGTGCAATCTTAAAAATAGTACCATATATCCAGGGCAAGAAGCAGATGAAGAGCTGAAAAAAATTTGATCAGTTAAACATGGGCTATTCTGAGGGTCAATAATAAGTTGAATGAAGTGTCAAAGAAGAGCCTTAACCTATAGCCAATTAACAACAAAACCCTAGGCAAGAGAGATAAAATGACCTTCATAGAATATTCATCAAGACAATCAGGTACCTAGCCATCAGCAAGAAATTACAAGCCATACAAAGAAACAGGAAGGTATGGCCCAGTCAAGAGAACAAATTAAAACTTCAGAGGAGACACAAAATTTGGAACAACTAATCAAAGATGTTCAAGCAAATTTCCTAAATCAATTCAAGGAGATGATGGGAAATATGGCTAAAGAGATAGAGGATATTAAGAAGACACTGTGTGAGCATAAAGAAGAATATGAAAGTATAAAAAGAAACATAACGGAAACTAGGGGAATGAAAGGCATAATAAAAGAGATTAAAAATACCCTAGAGGCATATAACTGTAGGTTTGAACAGGCAGAAGAAAGAATCAGTGAACTAGAAGACGGGACAACCAAAACCTTACAGATAAAGGAACAGATAGAGAAAAGAATGGAAAAAAAAAAAAAAAAAAAAAAAAACAACGAGCAGGGTTTCAGGGATCTGAGTGACAGCATTAAGTGTACAAATATACATGCCATAGGTATCCCAGGAGGAAAAGCAAAGGGAAAAGGGGTAGAAAGAATATTTGAGTAGCTAATGGCCCAAAATTTCCCAACACTTATGAAAGACATAAATATACATGTCCAAGAAATGGAACAAACTCAACACAGAATAAATCCTACTATACCTACTACAAGACACATACTAATCAGATGTCAAATGCCAGAGATAAAGAGAGAATTCTGAAAGCAGCAAGAGAAAAAATGATCCATCACATACAATAAGGGATCTGCAATAAGAACAAGTGCAGATTTCTTATCAGAAACCACGGAGGCAAGAAGTCAGAGATATTTGTTCCTGAAAGAGAAAAACTGCCAGCCCAAAATACTTTATCTACTAAAACTGTTCTTCAAAACTGAGAGAGTTTAAAATATTCACAGATAAGCAGAAACTAAGAGAGCTCATTAACATGAGAACTGCCCTATAAGAAATACTAAAAGGAGTTCTGCAGACTGAAAGGAAAAGGCAGGAGAAAGAGAGGCTTGGAGTAGAGTGAATAAATGAAGATTATCAGTAAGGTAACTAAAAGTGTAAAAAGAGAGGTAAAAAAAAAGATATGACATATAAGGATAAAATGACTGAAATAACTACTATCTCTACAGTAATAACATTGAATGTTAGTGGACTAAACTCCCCAAACACAAGACACAGATTGGCAAAATGGATAAAATATTATGATCCAAATATATGCTATTTACAAGAGACTCACCTTAGACCCAAAGACACAAATAGGTTGAAAGTGAAAGGTTGGAAACAGATATTCATGCAAATAGTAAGAAAGAAAAAGAAAGAAAGGAAGAAAGAAAGAAAGAAAGGAAGGAAGGAAGGAAGGAAGGAAGGAAGGAAGGAGGAAGGAAGGAAGGAGAGAGAAAGAAAGAAAGAAAAGCTGGTTTAGCTATACTAATATCAGACAAAAAATAGACTTTAAATGCAAAACTGTTATATGAGAGAAAGAAGGACACTATGTAGTAATACAAGGGCAATCCACCAAGAAGTTATAACACACATAAATATTTATGCACCTAACCATGGTGCACCAAAATACATAAGGCAGCCACTGGCAAAGCTGAAGGAAGAAATAGATGTCTCCACAGTAATATCTGGAGGCTTCAATACACCACTCTTATCAATAGATAGAACATCTAGACAGAAAATCAATAAGGAAACAGAGAACTTGAAAAATATGATAAATGAACTAGACTTAACAGATATATACAGACCCTTGCACCCCCAAATATCAGGATATTCATTCATCTCAAGTGTCAATGGATCGTTCTCCAGGATAGATTACTTGTTGGGTCACAAAACAAGTCTAAATAAATTTTAAAAGTTTGAAATTATACAAAGCACTCCCTCTGACCATAATGGAATGAAGCTGGAAATCATTAACAGGCAGAGAACTGGAAAAATCACAAATATATGGAAGTTGAACAACAAACTCTTAAACAATCAGTGGGTCAAAGAAGAAATTGCAAGAGAAATGAGTAGAGATCTCAAGATGAATAAAAATGGAAATACAACATATCAAAACCTATGGGATACAGCAAAGGCAGAACTGAGAGGGAAATTTATAGCCCTAAATGCTTACATTAAAAAAGAAGAAAGAACTAAAATCAAAGATCTTACTGCACACCTGGAGGAGCTAGAAAACGATAGCAAATTAATCCCAAAGTAAGCAGAAAGAAACAAATAAATTACAGAGCGGAAGTAAATGAAATGAAGAGTAAAAAATGATAGAGAATTAACAAAATCAAAAGCTGGTTCTTGGAAAAGATCAATAAAATTGACAAATCCTTAGATTGACTGACAAAGAAAAAAGGGGAGAAGATGCAAATAATAAATAAAATCAGAAACAAGAGGAGGGGCATTACTATCGATCCCACAGAAATAAAAAGAATCATAAGAAGATACTATGAACAACAGTGTTCTGGTTTGCCAATGCTGCCATCATTATGCAAAATACCAGAAATGGATTGGCTTTTATAAAGGGGGTTTATTTGGCTACAAATTTACAGTTCTAAGGCCATAAAAGTGTCTAAACTAAGGCATCAACAAGAGGATATCTTCACTGAAGAATAGCTGATGGCATCTGGAACACCTCTGTCAGCTGGGAAGGCACGTGGATGGTGTCTGCAGTCCTTTGCTCCCAGGTTGCATTTCAAAATGTTCTCCAACCTCTCTCTCTCTCTCTCTCTTTTTTTTTTTTTTTTCCTGCTGCAAAAAGCTTTATTGTTTACACTTGGTTCAGGACTTGTTAGAGGGTGGCAGGGTGGCTGGTTAAAAAGATGCCTCCTGGCTGGAGGGAGAGGCTCAGGCAAAAGCCTGGATGCCAGGGGAATGCAGAGGGGCCCCCTAAGGGCCTCTGGGCTCCAGAGACTCCTAGTCGTGCTTGAGGGTGAGCCTTTCGAAGAGATACTCGCCCAGCCCCGCCTGCAGGACACCCAGCCTGCGGAGTTTGGTCAGATGATCGCTCATCTTCTTGATGAGTTTCAGCAACTCATCTGGGAAATGGTTTTCCAGGAAGTCACAGAGATGAGGATCTGTGTTGGCAGAACCCAAGACATGCAGATCCAAAAGGGCCTGGTTCAGGCCCCTCTCCAAGACCAGGGTGGCTTCCATGGCTTCCAGGGTATTACGCCATTCATCTTGGGCCAGCTTCCCCACGTCATCAAGGAGGGCGTGGCCACCGCGCTGGTTTTGCATCTTCAAGAGACACCCCGCGCCCTCGAGCTGCTTCTTCGCCAACTCGCGGAGGAAGTGGCCCAGCCCTTCAGGGCCACATCGTCACTGTCGAAATAGAAGCCCAGAGAGAGGTAAGTGTAGGAGGCCCCAGATGCAGGTTGACCAGGCGGTTGACAGATGCCTCCGCATCGGTGGAATAATTCTGACGGATTTGGGAGCTCATGGTTGGTTGACAATCAGCTAACCACACAAAAAAACGGTGTTAGCTGGTCCCGAAAACAGGAGCTGGCCCAGGAGAGGCAGTTGGAGGGTGGCCGAGGCTGAAGATGTGGGGGGACGCTTCCCCGGATCTGGTGGGTTCAAACATTGTTGAAGCAAGAGACAGGTCCGCGGGACCGCCGGGCACGCTGTGGAGTCTGCATTTCTCTTAGCTTCCCCAGAGCAAACTCTGGGCTGGCATATGCAAACGTCTCCAAGAATCAACAAGTGTCAGTGTCTGCTCTTAGCTTCTGTCCAAATGCCCCTCCCAGCTGCTCTTGGGGTGTTTTTTCCCCGCTCTGCTCTCTGTATAAGCTCTCTTTAAAGGATTCCAGTTATCTAATTAAGACCCACCATGAATGGGCAAGGTCCACATCTTCATGGAAATAATTTAACCAAATGTTTCCACCCTAGGCAACAGATTAATCAGTCTGCCCCTACAAGATTGCATTAAATAATAGGGATTTGGGGGGGACATAATATATCCAATCTGGCACAAAGAATATGCCAACAAATTAGACAACTTGCATAAAATACACAAATTCCGAGAAACACACTAACAACTTACATGAACTCTAGAAGAAAATGAAGACCTCAACAGACAAATTACAACTAAAGATGTTGATTCAGTCATCAAAATCCTCCCAACAAAGAAAAGCCCAGGACTAGATGGCTTCACAGGTGAATTTTACCAATCATTCCAAGAATTAATACAAATCCTGCTCAAACACTTCCAAAAAATTGAACAGGAGGGAATAGTACCTAACTCATTCTACGAGCCTGATATCACTCTAGTACCATAGTCAGAGAAAGATACTACAAGCAAAGAAAACTACAGACCAATTTCTCTAACAAATGTATATGAAAAATTCTCAGGAAAAAAGAAAAAAAAAACCTTGCAAATCAAATCCAACAACACATTAAAAGAAATTATACACCATGATCAAGTGGATTTTATCCCAAATATGCAAGGGTAGATCAGCCAAGAAAATCAATCAATATAATATACCACACTAACGAATCAAAGGGGAAAAACCACATGGTCTCCTTAATTGACTCAGAGGAACAATGCCAGGTGTTGGTGGTGGGGTAGTGTACATGAATCCTGTATTTTATGCATGACTGTTCTGTAAGCTCACAACATCTCTTACCCCATCCCACCCCACCCCAAAAAAGAAGTTACCTAGGGTAGTGGCGATAACTGATTGTATTTAAATTTGGTTTCCTGGGCAAGTTGGGCATTTACAGGAAATAGAAACTAGCTTAGATTTTTGGTTTTGTTGACATGGGGCTTGGCATGGGCATCTCTATTGTGGGCCTACTAGATTAAAAAAAAAAATCAATTCCCCCTTTTAATTCTCCCTTTCCTTTGCTAGGCTAAGGGCTGAGATCAAAATTTAAAGTATTAACACCACTCTCAGTTACCATCTGTTGCCTCTAGAAGGCTCCCATAAGTGATTAGGTTACAGATGTTGAGGGGCTGATTGTTTTTGTTCTCTTCACACTTCTATTGTTATAGATGGATGGACACCATATGGTGAGATGGCTGGATGAAACTATTTAAAACTTTAGGGAGGATTCAGTGCACCAGGGAAATTATTAGGATTAGTAGGAATTGTAAAATACCCAATGTTTGGAGTATGCTTCTAAGCCAAGGACCACAGGTCCCAAACCAACTGAAATCAAAGAGATCAAAGAAAGATCCCGTAGAAGTACTTGCTTGTTCAAGCAAACTGTAGTTTGACTTCCCCAGAAATGTTTATCCAGGTACAGCAGGTGGTATTGATAACAGCACAATCTCCTCCTTGCTCAGCCAGCAAATAGTCAAGTGCAACTCTAATTTCTAGAACAATTCTAGCTAAGGAATCTAAAGATTTTTGTGGTGCAGCAATAGCTTTTGCAGTGAATTCGGCATTTTTTCTTACTGTTATAGATAAGTTTCTGTTCATATTTCCATTTATTTTTAATTCCTTACCAAGGAAATGAGAATCCAATGAAAAAGGCCCATCCAGTGTCAGTGATGCCCCCACGCAACTCATGTTTAGCTTGGGAGTGTACATTAAGTGAGGTAGTCTAGTGTGAAGCTTTGGATTTGTTATAAATTTTGAAGGGAACTACTGAGAGACCCAAGCCACATTGTCCTGACATATGCCAACTGTCTATACATTGAAATGCCCACACATATGGAGAGTATGGGTTATGGTCTCAGACCCTTCCACAAATGAAGATATAACCCAAAGGTGTGCATAGACCACCAGTCAGGGTTTGATTATCTGTTTGGAGAATGTTCCAGTTATCTGTTTCTAACCATGCATTGCTTATGGAATTGTCACAATTTCCTATATCTGAAAGGAGTCAAAATGCCATTTTTAAATGGAGCATTATACATAGGGAGAGTTATCCTGTGACATCTCTTCGATTAACGATATGAGGACAAGTGGTACCGTAGTGAGAGTAATCTCTGGGGCAATCATGTGTTAATGCATAACGAACCTGGTCATCAGGGAATAGGCCTTACCTGTTTCCAGTGTTTGTGAGGTTAAAACAAGACATTGGGTGACAAAGTCTATAACAGACTGACCCTACAAGTGTGGGTGTTTATGCTAGCTTGATTGTAAGACAATGTGATATTTGGGATCCTTATAAAATTGGTTGCTGGCAAGACAACAGGATCCCCTAGATCATGAACAAATAAAAGTTTATGCTGGCAGATTCAGCAATCAGTTAGATTTCCCCCTTTTGCAGTGGCCTGGGAAAAACAAATAGCACTGTCTTTCCAGGCCACAGAAAGTGGAAGGAAGAGACAAACAGGAACATATTTGGTGGCAACTTCATATAAAAGATGGAAAAGATATGCAAAAGAGGCACAGAAACCATAAAAATGCAAAAATAATTGTAAGGAATAATGTGATAAAGAATATGACAGGAATGTAGGAGTTCGTGGGATCTTGTCCTGTGATCTTGAGTGGTTGCAAAACACCTTGTGAAGCCATCTACTTCTTGTCCTAGTAAATTTAGTTGTAGGTCCCTTGTTTGGTCACAGGTTCAATTATTGGAAAGGGAAGCCTTTTTAAATAGTGAAATGTGAACCTAAGATTCAATCTCTTCTAGCTTGACTGTAGTATCAGAAATTAAGAGTACCTGGTAAGGTCCCTTCCAGCATGGTTCAAGGATTATTTTGCACTGATGTTGCTTCCAGTATACCCAATCACTAAAAATCAGGATGTGAGGAGTCTAAGGGAGATTTGGGTCTGGAAATGCATCCCTTACCTGTTGGAGATAATCTTTCAGCATAAGTCATTAGAGATTTACAATACTGAGTTTTCTCCTGCTAGAGAAGCAGGGGATCAGTGTTAAGATGCAGACCAATTGACATAGGTCTTCCAGTGATAAATTCATAGGGAGAAAGTTTATGCTTCCTAAAAGGTGTGCTTTGAATGGCCATAAGGCCAGTGGAAGAACTTTAGGCCAAGGTAACGCAGATTCCTCAGTTAATTCAGACGGTTTAAGTTTTAATATGCCATTTTTTCTCTCCACCTTTCCAGAGATGAGGGTAATGCCAACTTGTTTGTAGAATCTTAGTTAGGGCTTCAGTGACCTAACCAGTAAAATGAGTAACTCATTCACTAGAAATAACTGAAGGCATTCTCTCAGGCAGGCAGGGAATATATTTTCTAAAAGTTTTTTAGCAACTGTTAAAGCTTCTGCCTTACCAAGTGGAAAGGCCTCTGTCCAATGAAATGTTTGAGCTTAACTGTTATCATGAATCACCTTAACCTGGTCCTTTAAAATATTCAGGTTATTTATCACTGTCCCAGACTTATTAATATAAATGCAACAGTGTTCGTGGGCAGTCAGGGTATCTAGAGCCCATCTGTTTTGTAAGAACACTGACGCTCAGCTGTCAACTTCAGCCTGGAGGGCCTAAAGAGCACTTACGGTGGTATTAATTTATATATATATACACACACACACACACACACACACACATATATATCACACATATATGTGTGTGTGTGTGTGCTTATTTATCTTTAAGCCAATTTGAATAGAGCACTTTTAAGGAGTTGTATAAGTTAATTTGGTAATACCATCAAAGGTAGGAAAATTACATCAAACATATTGACAGACATAGAGATCTTATAGCTTCAGTTTAAAAGTTTTCAACCATGAGTCAGATATAAAAACACAGAAACAATAGATAACATGGAAATATAAACTCACTAGTTTATATTAGCTATTTTTAGAGTCTTGCAATTTCTTAGTAGACTGAGTACCAGTTAAAATAAGCATCCCATTTGGTTTCATTCAGGAGCCCTTTTCTCCAAGATGAGTAAATTTGTCTATTTGGAACATTCCTCACAATGGCCGTTTCAGCTCTAGGTTGTCTTTGGTGAAATTTTGCTGTTTGGTTAGACAGGCATAGCTTCTGGTGCCATAATTTTTGAACATGTAATATGCTGTGTTCCAGAGGGAGGAGAATCAAATATTAGAGTTTATAGATCCCATACTTATCATTTCACTTCTTACCTTGTGCACAGGACAAAGAAACTAATGGTAGTAGAAATGAAACTGCAGACTGAACCAAAGGTTAGGGACACAGACTTAAAATTTGAGCCTTTTCATCTATCGGCTCTTCCCACTAACCTGACAAAGCACTTTTGACCTTGTGCACAAAACAAAGAAAACAGCAATAACAAAAATGAAACTGCAGATTGCATCAAAAGCTGGGGACTGGAGCTAAGAATCTGAGCCTTCTCATCAACAAGATTGACCTGCTAACCTTTGGACTAAAAGCTAGTGAGATCATAGAACTCGAACACAAAGAGAGCGGAGGTGGAATCTGAGAGGCACTTGCCCACAACTCTTGGCAATGATGAGGAGGACAGAGAACTCAGAGGGTTCTCTGGCACCTTCACTTGTCTTTCTTGTTGTCTCCAGAGCTGGCAGCAGTCACATTCAGAGTCTGTCCTCATTATGATAAAAGAGAAACTTTTCATGCAATTTAGGATCACACAGCCTTGGGCCGCATCCTTTTCAGAAAGCAGAAGGGAGCTCCACTGAAGGCATGGAAAGAGGAAGCTCATGTACGGTAAATGCGGGAGCAAGTGAAGAAATGTTCTGATTGGTAGGCATTGCTTCCATGTTACTTAGGGGTGGTTTTACAAAGTGGGGAGCAGGTCGTTGCTTAGGAATGAGGAAGTTAGCTGGTGGTAACTGATTAGCTGTATTTATTTATTTGTATTTTTAATGCAATTTTATTAAGATATATTCACATACTAGATAATCACCCACAGTGTACAATCAGTGATTCACAGTATCATCATATAGTTGTGCATTCATCACTACAATCAATTTTTGAGCATTCTCATTACTCCAGAAAAAAATGAATAAAAATAAAAATAAAAAAAGAACACCCAAAACATTCCATACCCTTTATCCCTTCCTATTATTTATTTGTTTATTGTCTTTGTTTCTCACTCATCCATCCATACACTGGATAAGGGGAGTGTCAGCTGCAAGGTCTTCACAGTTACACAGTCACACCTTAAGAGCTATATAGTTATACAGTCATCTTCAAGAATCAAGGCCACTGGATTAAAGTTCAACAGTTTCAGGTATTTCCTTCTAGTTATTTCAACACACTAAAAACTACAAATGGATATCTATAAAATGTATATGAATAATCTCCAGAATGACCTCTTGACTCCATGTGAAATCTCTCTGCCACTGAAAGTTTATTTTATTTCATTTCTCTTTCCCTTTTTGGTGCAAGAAGCCTTTCTCAATCCCACAATGCCAGAGACAGGCTCATCCCCATGAGTCATGTCTCATGTTGCCAGGGAGATTTACACCCCTGGGAGTTATGTCCCATGTAGGGGGGAGGGCAGTGAGTTTACCTGCTGAGTTGGCTGAGAGAAAGAGAGAGAGGGCCACATCTGAGCAACAAAAGAGGTTCCCATGGGGATGACTCAGGCACAATTATAAGTAGGCTTAGCCTCTCCTTTGCAGAAATACATTTCATAAGGGCAAGCCCTAAGATTGAGGGCTTGGCCTGTTAAATTAGTAATCCCCAATGTTTGTGAGAATATCAAGAATACCCCAGGTGGGGAGGTTTAATATTTCCACATTTTTTCCCCAGTCTCTCAAAGGGGCTGGATCAACTGTATTTAAATTTGGTTTTCTGGGTGATGTAATTTGGTTTACAGGAGATAGAAACCAGCTTAGGTTTTTGGTTTTGTTGACGTGGGGCTTAGCATGGGCCCCTCCAAGTTTGGTGTACTAGATTTCATTTGTCAGTGGAGAGACAGGGAAGAGCAGGTGCAAAGGCTCCTAGGCAACAAAATAAAGTACACTTGAGAACTTAAAGAAGTTTTGTATGAATGGAGCGTAAATTCAAGGTAGGGAAATGATGGAGTGGTAAGCAGAGACTGGATTGTCATGGGTTTTCTGAGCCACCAAAGGAGTTTGGATTTTAATCTAAAAGCAATGAGAGCCACCTCCTAACTCCCCCCCCCCGCCCCCACACACACATAAAGAAATTGGGCAGTTAAGCAGAGGAGTAACAGTATTATGACAAATGCTGGCTAAGACTTTCTAAAGGTTTATTATCTCTAGTTCTGACATAGGAGGCAGCAGGATGGATGGCAAAGAGCTTCAGCTACCCTCACTCTGAAACTCTTTCCATCTTTTTCCTCATTGTTTTCTAGGATCTCTCAGTTTTGGCCTCCTCCTCGGCTACTCATCCTTAAGCTATTACCATTCTCTTGTTTTTATAAATTCATCTAGCTCTCCATTCCTCAACTGGTACACGAGCTTAACCAGAGACTCCTGAAGAAGTTCTACTCAGGGTCTTACCCATTGGCCACATAGAAGAGTTGGCAAGTTTTGACTTCAGATTTTTTCCCTACTTTCTTGAACCCCCAATGGTGTCTGTAAGTGGAAGGAAGCAGCTTTACCCCATTCAGATGCACTAAGTCAACATCCTCCCGTTTTAGAAGACAAAAGAAGCACAATAATTTTATTTTGTTTTTGTTTGTTTTCCTGCTCATACTGCCCTTGGAAATAATCTCAATGTCTAAAAATAAGGGGATTAAATAAACCATGGTACAACTATGTAACAGAGCATAATGCAGCAATTAAAAGAATGTTGTAGAACAGGTATCAACATGGAAAAATTTTCAGGATATATAATAAAGTGAAAAATGAAAATACCAAACAATATGTATATACTACAATTCCACTTTAAAATATGTATTTGCTTGAATGTATGCATGATAAAAGAAGGAAAATGGTATCCACTGTTTCTTTCTAGAGCAGTGGTTCTCAGTGGGGATAATTTTGCCCCCAGGGGACATTTGACAATGTTTGTAGACAATTTTGGTTGTCACACCCAGGTAGATAGTGTGTTAATGGGATCTAGTGGGTAGAGACAAAGGATGCTACTAAACATCCTACAAGGCATGATCCTCACAACCAAGAATTATCTTGCCCCAAAAGTCAATAATGCCAAGGTTGAGAAACTCTGCCCTATGTGATAGGCTTATAGAAGATGAAAATTTTGTTTGTTTGTTTTCTACCTTTTCTCTACAATGGAGCATGGAGTACTTGTGCAATTTTTTTTTTTTATATAACATTAAATGATAACTTTTAAAAAAGATCTAGAGTGAATGCTTATGCTTTTGCTAAGTAAGAACTCATGTGAAAGTATTGAGCACAGTGCTTCAGGTCTCCTCACCACAACAGTGCTTTCTCTATACCTGTTTAAAATAGGGTCAGGGGGTAGGGGACCCAGTACCGCAGATGTAGCAGATGATTTTCTCCCATACTGTGCTGTTAGTCATTCTGCCTAAGATGGCCTGAATGGCAATCTCATCCCACGGTAGTGAATTTGCTGTTGACTGAAACTTCTTGGGCTTTGTCACATATGTGGTCCCCCAAAACATCTCACCAGATCCAAAGAGTAGGAGCAGGGGTCTGGGCAAAGAGACAGGGTGTCAGTGCCTAGCCAAAGTTCCAGACTACTGACTCTCCATCCATGGAGCTATGTCTTAGAAGTCCTGTTCATTGCCTTGAAGAACCTTTGCAAGGGAATGGCTCTTGTGGTAACCAAAGTGTGTTAGCTTGGAAGTTTAATCACTTGAAAAAGCAGTTTATTGCCCCCACAGACTCCTCTGCTGTGAACATTAGACTTAATTAGTAGCTGAAATAGTGATGATTTAGCAGAGCCTCTGCATTTGATGACTGTTGTTTCTGGGCCACCAATTGCAGTTGAAAAGAAAAAGGCAATCATCTCTACCATGTAATGAATCTTCCCTTCTAATTCCCAGGGTGCTGAAAGACCCTGAAGGAGCCAGCTTTTCCTTTCCTAAATCTGGTGGAAGCTCAAAGGTTATAGAAATGACTCACACCCCCAGAAAAGTGACCCACAGTTGGAAAGGGCTTGATTTTCAGAGGTGTACTGTATCTCCTTGTGAATGCATCTAGCTTCATTCAATGAATGGAGCAGAATCTCTCACAGAGGGTTCCAGAGTTGTCTGGAAATCCCAATGGGGGAGTTAGTATTTCTGTTTCCGCTCTCTGAAGACACTACTAGAGCTTCAGTTCTGTTTGTTTCCCCATTTTCTCTCTGAAGTCATTAGCAACTATGTCTCTAGTGATCAAATCCACTTGGAACAAGGTTCTGTATCTCTTCACTCTCTGCAAATCCCAGTTGTATCCCAGAAGGTGGAACTAAGAAGAATAGTCTAAAGGGAGATAGAAGAAACAGCTGGAACAGCTGGCAGCCCAAAGGTGTGAGGGCTTGCTCTGGGGGGAAGAAAACGAGTGTTTACTGCGAGTTTGAACTGCCTGGTGGGGATGTGGTGGCAAAACAGCTTGTCTCAGATGGGCGGAGAAAAGTGTTGACTCCTTACTAGATGACCAGGGCAAGATCCTTTCCTACTCAGATTTCCATATCCTGTTTTGCTTTTATGAATAACACAGAGCAACAAAAGCAAAAACAATAAAATCCAAGAACAAAATACCATTGCTTAACTTAAAGGAAATATTGAGAATTTTTCCTTCCAATTTTTTTTTCTCTAAGGTGGTTATGGTATGCAGGAAATCATTCTGTTAAGACAGTGAAGTATAACGACAGCTTGGAAGTTTTCCATTCTACTGAGTCAAAAAAAAAAAAAAAAAAAGTGCCAGCGGAAGTAATATTAGTCAGTACTTAGTCACACTTGAAAACAATGGAATACTTTAAGTTGGCTCAACATCACACATTTTAATCTGGTTATGGCCTTTTTAGTTGGCAAATTTTGTCCAGTGTTTTAAGGCAAATGAGTTTTTTCCCTCCCACCTGTATTACAGGAAAGAATACAAAATGGTTCTTCACAGCCCCTGAAGGGAAAAGGTCTTGTGTACAAATTTATAGAGAAGTTTGGGGAGGGAAAATATGGAATGGAAAATATCTCAGTGGCAAGAAGGGACAAGTCCACACTGGTCTATCTTCCTTTCCTCCAGAAGTAGTGAAATTTCCTTCCTTCTACTCTGCAGCCACACCTCTTAATCTCCAATTCCTTCAGGTACTGTTCAAGAAAGGGAACACACCTTAACTCTTACCGTCCCACAAAGAAACACTTATTCACACATTCAATTCTTCATTTAATATGCACTGATTCAAGGTCTGTAATATAACTGACACAATGCATACAGAAATGAGTAAAACACAATTTCAGTCTCTTACAGGTGTAGACCAGGGAGCAGTTAGGCAAGCAAAAGAGTAAATTTTAATTTAATATGATAACTATCCTACTATGTGTTCAAAGTTTCATATGCTTAGCTACACAAGAACAACAAATTCCATCCTGGGAGTTAAGGAAAGGAGATTTCATGAAGCAGGTAATAATAAGGACTGGGTCTTGAAGTGTGTGTAGGTGCCAAACAGGAATGAGAAGGGGAATTCTAAACACAGAGAAGTGAGTTCAAGGCATGGAGAAGTGAGAAGGCATGGTCTATTTGGGAATGGTTCTTGGTTTGATGGCTGTTATGTTGGAGAGAAGTGGGAGTAGATAAGGCTGGAAAGATATTTACAAGAAAGTTGTATTGTGGGGATGATGGAAGACAGCAAAGGTTAGGATCAGGGGGTAGTGGGGTCAGATTTGTGACTTGGAAATACCAGTCTGGCTGCAGTAGAGGATGGTTTAGAGGAGGTGGTGAGGTAATATGTCAAAAAAACAGAGAGAGAGACAAGTGAGGACATTGTGAAACGGTTTCCTAAATTAACGAGCGCCTAAACTAGGCAGTGGGGACAAAGTGAGTAAAGTGAATGAGATGGGTATTAAGGAGAAGGAAAAGATAGGATGAGGGGAGCCATTAGGTGAAGAGATGACGAGGAGGGGACATTTGAGTTATTGTCAAGTTTTGTGTTGTTACAAAGAGCGCAGCTTTGTACATCTTTGTACATGCTCTGGAGCACTTGGGAAAGAGTGGAATTGCTGGTTACAGGGTTTGTACTTTACTAGATAATGCTAAATTATTTCCAAAGTGATTTTAGCAATTCACACTCACCATGTAGTGCAGTACATCATCTCCAGTGCTTGGCATTAACAGATTTTTAGATTTTTGCTGAACTGGTTTATAAAATGGTAAATCACATTGGTTTTAGTTTGTATTTCCCTAATGACTAATAACTTAATCATTCTTTCATATGTCAATTGGCCATGTGTCTTTCCTCTTCCATGAGAAGCCTATTTCTCTCTTGTGCCAAATTTTTCTAGAATTCTTTGTATATTCTGGGTAGCAATCCTTGTCAGTTTTATGCATGGCAACTAGCTTTCTTAGCTTGAAGTTGTTCTGGTTCTTTTGATTAACTAAATTCCTTGGTTTTAATGGAGTCTAAATTGTCAATTCTTTCAATAATAGCTTTCATGTTTTGTATTTTGTTCAAAAATCCTTCATAACCTGAAGGTCACAAAGATAGTTTTATATGTCCTAGGGTTTTGCCTTTTTCCATTTAAGTCTTTAATCCAGCTGGAAATTTATTTCTGAATCTGCCATGAGGCAGGTATTGGACTTGAATTTTTTTCGTATGGAAGACCAATTACCTCAGTATCAACCCATTCTACAGTGATCTGCCATATCATCTGTGTCATATATCACATTTTCATTAATGGATGGTTCTGTTTCAGGATTTTCAACTGTAATCCATTGGTACATTTGTTGACTTTTGTACTGTCTTAATCACTATAGATTTATAGAATGTCTTATTCGGTAAAGAAATTCGTCCATCTTGTTCTTATCCCATGTAAATTTTAGAATCTGTTTGTCACAATCCATGAAAAATCCTTTAGATTATAATTCCATTGCATCTATCGATCAATTTAGGGAGAATTTACATTGTTACGATATTATTTCCTATCTTTGACCACAGTTGGCTTATTACAATCCACTCCTTATGCATTTTATTCATGTTTCTTATATAACTGCACTAGCCAGAGTTGTCAGTACAATAAGTGGTGATAGTGGGGACATCCTTGTCATATTCACAATTTTAAATACCCACTTCTCCTGTTTCAGCATTTTTGGGTGATTTTTGTATAGAAAAGCCTTACTAGTTAAGGAAGTTCCTTTCTATTCCTAATTTACTAAGAGAGGTTTTGTTTGTTTATCATAAATTTTATCCCATGCTTTTTCTGTGTGGTATCAATTGAGACACCGTGATCATAAGGCTTATCTATTTTGTTCTGTGTATATGGTGAATTATATTAATAGGTTTTCTAATGTAAAATGACTCTGGTATTCCTGAGATAAACCCTTCTTATTCAGGTGGTATCTTTTTTACTTATTAATGTGTTTGGTTTTTCATTACTTTAGATTTTATCTAAATATTCATGCATGAGATTGGCTTGTTATTTGTCTTTCTCCCTATTGTCTTTGCTTTTCTTCCCCCCTTGTTTTCTTTTCTTTTTTTTTCTTTCAATTAGAAAAGTTGCAGGTCTACAAAACAATCATGCATAAATTGCAGGGTTCCTGTATACCATCCTATTACTAAACCTTGCTTTGGTGGGACATATTTCTTACAATTGATAAGAGCACATTTTTATAATTGTCCATGGTTTAACTTAGGGTTCACTGTTTACTTTGTGCATTTCTATGGATTTTTCTTTTAAATTTTATTCTAGGACTATATATACAGAGCCTAAAGTTTCCCCCTTCTAACCACACTCAAATATACAATTTATTTATTTTTAATTTTGTTGCTTGTTCTGTAAAGGATAAGAAACCATGGCCTAACACAAGGTCCTGAAAATGCTTCCCTATTTTTTCTTCTAATTTTTTGATAGTTCTGGCTCTTATATTTAGGTCTTTGATTCATTTTGAATTGATTTTTGCACGTGGTGTGAGGTAGAGGTCCTCCTTCATTCTTCTGCAAATGGAGATCCAGTTTTCCCAACACCGTTTGCTGAAGAGACAATTCTTTTGCAATTGAGTAGTCTTTGCCCCCTTGTCAAAAATCAGGTGGCCATAAATGTGAGGGTTGATTTCTGAGCTCTCAGTTAGATTCCATTGGTCTATATGCATATCTGTGTGCCAGTACCATGCTGTTTTGATTATTGTGGCTTTGTGATAAGTTTTAAGATTGGTAATTGTGAGTCCTCCAACTTCATTCTTTTTTTTAAAATGGCTTTTGCTATTTGTGACTCCTTACCCTTCCACATAAATTTGATGATTGGCTTTTCCATTTCTGCAAAGAAGGATGTTGGAATTTTGATTGGGATTGTATTATATCTGTAAATCAATGTGAGTAGAACTGAAATATTAACAATGGTTAGCCTTCCTATCCATGAACATGGAATGTCCTACCATTTATTTAGGTCTTTGATTTTAAGCAATGTTTTGTAGTCGTTGGTATACAAGTCCTTTATATCTTTGGTTAGATTTATTCCTAAATATTTGATTATTTTAGTTGCTAGTGTAAATGGAATTTTTTTCTTTATTTCTTCTTCTGATTGTTTGTTTTTAATGTATAGAAGTAATACTGATTTTTGGGTGTTGTTACCCTGCCATCTTGCTGAAATCATTATTAGTTCTGGGAGTTTTGTTGTGGGTTTTCAGGATTTTCTATATATAGGTTCGTGCCACCTGCATGTTGGGAATGTTTCACTTCTTCCTTTTTAATTTGGATACCTTTTATTTCTTTTTCTTGCTTGACTGCTCTGGCTAGAACTTACAGTATAGTATTGAATAACAGTGGTGACAGTGTGCACATTTGTCTTTTTCCTGCTCTTAGAGTGAAAGTTTCTGGTCTTTCACCATTAAGTATGTTGCTTGCTGTGAATTTTTCATAAATACCCTTTATCAGGTTGAGGAAGTTTTGTTCTATTCCTGTCTTTCTAAGAGTTTTTTTTATCAAGAAAGAGTGCTGAATTTTGTCAAATGCCTTTTCTGCATCACTTGAGGCAATCGTGTGGTTTTTTCCTTCATTCTCTTAATGTGTTGTATTACATTAACTGATTTTCTTGTGTTGATCCACCCTTGCGTATCTGAGACAAATCCCAGTTGACTATGGTGTATAATTCTTTTAATGTGCTGTTGGATTCAGTTTGCTAGTGTTTTGTTGAGGATTTTTGCATGTTTTTTCATAAAAGATGTTGGTCTGTAATTCTTCTTGTTGTATTTTTATCTGAATTTGAACTGCCAAAATGGCTTCCACAAAGACTGTACCATTTTACATAGCCACGAGCATTGAATGAGTATTCCTATTTCTCCACATCTTCTCCAATACTTGTAATTTTCATATGTTAACTAGCAGCCATCCCAATGGGTGTGAAATCATATCTCGTTGTGGTTTTGACCTGAATTTCCCTGATGGCTAAAGATTTTTAGCAACTTTTCATGAATAACTTTCATTCATATATCTTCTTTGGAGAGATGTCTATTCAAGTCTTTTCCACATTTTCTAATTGGTTGTTAATCTTTTTGTTATGTTGAAGGATTTCTTCACATATTCTGTGTATTAAACTTTTATCAGATATGTGGTTTCCAAATATTTTCTCCCATTGTGCTGGTTGTTGTTTTACTTTCATAATAATGTCCTAAAAGTTTTTAATTTTGATGAGGCCACATTCTTCTATGTTTCCTATTTTTCTTTCTGTTTTCTTTTTTTACATTCAAAGTAACTACTTATAATGCAGGGCTTTCTTCTGTCATTTTTCTATTTAGTCTTTGCCAGTCTTATACCATTTTTGTCCTTCAATTGTTCTGTTACTGCCTACTTTCTTATTTATTTGATGTTTTGGGTATTGTACCATGTTGAGTCCCTTATCATTTTTTTTCTGCATGTATTTGTCATATATTTTCCTTGTGATTACCATGGTGTTAAAATTTAACATCCTAAATATATGGCAATTGTGGTAGTTTGAAGCTGTTATGTACCCCGGAAAAGGTCATGTGGGTACAGACCTATTGTAGGTGGGACCTTTTGATTAGGTCATTTCAATTGAGATGTGACCTGCCTTATTCAGGGTTGGTCTTAATCCCCTTACTGGAGTCCTTTTCTAATACATGAAAATTAAGAGAAGCTCATAGAGAAAAGCCCTGAAGAAGCTAAGAGAGGACCCACAGAAGCTCTGAGAGGAAGCCACTGAAGCCAGAAACTGGAAGCAATGAAACCCAGAATGAAGGACCAGCAGACACTGACCATGTTCCTTCCCATGTGACAGAGGTGTCCCAGATGCCAACAGCCTGTCTTCAGAGTCCAGGTATCATCCTGTTGATTCCTTGAGTTGGACACTTTCACAGCCTAAGAACTGTAAATTGTAAGCTAATAAATCCCCATTGTTAAAAGCCAGTTCATTCCCAGTATATTGCATTCTGGCAGATTTAGCAAACTGGAACAGCAATCATATTTGATTTGATACCAACTTGACTTCAATAGCATATACATACACTGTAGCATATACATACTATGTTCCCCCACTTTTTTTTTTTTTTTGTACAGGTTACAAATTATATCATTGTTCATTGTATGCCCCAAGCCATAGAATTATCAACACTTTTTATGCATTTTAGTACCCTTAGGAAGTAAGAAGTGGAGTTATGTACCAAAAAATACAATACCAATAGCAGTGGCATTTATAATTACCCTATATGATTACCTTTACCAGAACTCTTCTGTTATGCCACTTTGAACCACTGTCTAGTGTCCTTTCCTTTCAGTCTGAAGAAGTCCCTTTAGCATTACCTGTAGGGCAGGTCTAGTGGTGATGAACTCCTTTAGCTTTTGTTTATCTGTGAATGTCTCAATCTCTCCTTAATGTTTAATAGACAATCTTGCCAGATATAAAAGCCTTGGTCAGCAATTGTTTTCTTTCAGCACTTTCAGTATTTCAGCCCACTGCCCTCTTGTCTCTATGGTTTCTGATCTAATTAGAACTCACTTTTATATAACATCTTGCTTTTCTCTTGCAGTTTTCAGAACTTTCTTCTTGTCTTTTGCATTCAACAATTTGATTATTATGTTATGAGGCTTATTTCTCTTCAAATTTATCTTGTTTGATTTTCTCTGGGCTTCTTGGTTGTCCTTATTCATGTCCTTTGCTCAATTTGGGAAGCTTCTGTCATATTTCCTTGAATATTCCTTATGCCCCTTTCTCTCTTTCCTTTCCTTCTAGGACTCCCATAATGCATATATTGGCTGTTTGATGGTGTCCCAGAAGTGTCTTAGACTATTTTTGCTTTTTAAATTCTTTTTTTCTTTCTATTCATTTTTCCTATTATTTTTGTCTTTGAATTTGCTGGTTTTTTTCTTTTGCCAGCTCCAATCTGCTGTTGAAACCCTCTTGGGAATTTTTCATTTCAGTTAGTGGTCTTCAACTCCAGTAGTCTTTTTGCATCCTTTTTAAATTTTGTCTTTTTACCAAGATTCTTATATTGTTCATTCATTGTTTTCCTGATATTTAGCTCTTTCTTTGTGTTTTCCTTCATTTTCTTGAGTATATTGACCGATTTCCTGAGATCTTTTAGTTCTTTCTATTTCCTTCATCTCTTTGAGCATGGTGAGGATCACTTTTTAAAATCTTTGTCCAGTATGTCTACATTCTAACTTCTTTGTTGACATTTTCTGGATTTCATCCTCTTTTTGAATGGGCTACCATTTCCTTTTCCTTTGTTCATCTTGTAATCTTTTGTTTCACAATGTACATTTTAATATTTTAAAATGTTAACTCTGGGATTTATATCCTGAAAAGTCTCTTTCTGGACTTTATATCCAGCTAGTGATGTGAAAGAGATTTTCTTGAGTGTCAGGAGCTAACAAATATCAAGAAAGCATTCTTAAAACAAACAAACGAACAAAAAGCCTTTCACCATCTTTGCAAATTGGCTTTGCATTGCTGATGCTTTCCCTCAGTGTTCAGCCCTCCTATTAGGAAGGTGAGTACAGGGTGAAACCAAAGTGCAGGGTCTTCCCTGTCTTTTTCTGGGTCTGTATCTTGTCCTGGGCTTGTACTTGCTAGTAGCCTTAGGAATTCCCTGTTTGCAGAGTTTTAATGCACTCTGTATGTCCCAGGAAACATACCTTATCCCTCTTCTTGGTGTTCCACTGTAGGACTTAAATCAGGTAAGCCTTTGCCCCAAGCTACCCACCTCAATTGTTTCTTATTCTGGAAGGCAAATTCTGGGCAGAGGGTGGCACATAAGAGTGGAGTTTCTCAAGTCATTCTTATCCAGCTGGAGCAAGGCCAGTGTTCCACAAAGTAAGTGTGGGGTTAGCTCCCAACTGTACTGGGGAGGGGTTTCAAGGAGGGGCCAGGAGGAGTGCCAGGAAATTCTACCACTTCCCAAAGCTGCACCTTCTCGACTCAGCATCTGCCCAGCAAATGTAGCCCTTCAGCTATCTTCTGAAGCTTAGAGAAAGCATACAGTCTTTACTCTTATGCCTTTGTCCAGGGTGGGTTGGAATGGCAACAGCCCTCACAGTTGTGTCCCTGGAAATCTGAAGTAGCCAATCAAAAAGAGTGATCAGTTGTTCTCATAAACATTGGGGACTGACAGCTTGACATGCTGAGCCCTCTGTCTTGGGGCTTGACCCTATGAAGCTCGTCACTGCAAAGGAGAGGCTAAACCTGATTATAATTGTGCCTGAGTCTCCCCTTGAGTACGTCTTTGTTGCTCAGATGTGGCCCTCTCTCTCTAGCTAACCCAACTCATCAGGGGAACTCACTGTCCTCCCCTCTACATGGGATCTGACTCCCAGGGGTGTAAATCTCCCTGGCAAAGTGGGATATGACTCCAGGGGATGAATCTGGAATTAACACTGTGGGATTAAGAACAGTTTCTTGACCAAAAGGGGGATGCAAAATGAAACAAAATAAAGTTTCAGTGGCTGAGAAGTTCCAAATGGAGTTGAGAGGTCACTATGATGGGCATTCTTATGTATTATATAGATAACCTTTTTTAGGTTTTAAGGCATTGGAATGGCTAGAAGTAAATACCTGAAACTATCAAACTGCAACCCAATAGCCTCGACTTTGACTCTTGAAGACAATTGTATAGCAATGGAGCTTACAAGAGGTGACTGTGATTGTGAAACCTTATGGATCACATGCCCTTTATTCAATGTATGGATGGATGAGTAGAAAAAGGAGGACAAAAAAACTAAATGAAAAATAGAGTGGGAGGGGGGGTGTTTTGGATGTTCTTCTTTACTTTTATTTTTTATTCTTATTTTCACTTTTTCTGGTATAAGGAAAATGTTCAAAAAATAGATTGGGGTGATGAATGCACAACTATATGGATGGTACTGTGAACAATTTATTGTACACTTTGGATTATTGTATGGTATGTGAATATATCTCAATAAAATGGAATAAAAGAAAAAGGATTGATCAGTGATTGGACCATGCCAACCCCCTAGATCTTAAGGAACTAGGTTTTTATGTCCCTCTCTGTCACCAGTAAGCTATACCAGGGGTCAGACCCCACTGCTGCCTGTTGCAAGAGCAGGGGATGGACAGCAGTAACTGCTTCATGGAGCGAGCTATCTATTGACATTTACTGCAATTTACTAGCCTTTCCTCCTGCTCTTCCCTGGATGCTGCAGTATTCTACTGGACTCTGGAGTTGTGAAATTGTTGTCAGCAGCTGTCTGTTTAATAATTATTCTGGTGAATGGATTGATTCCTGGAGCTTCCTACTCTGCCATATTCCTACAATTTCCATCTTTGCATGGTTTTGGTTTCAAGGTAAAACTTGCCTCATAGATTGTGTTGGTGAGTGTTCACTCTTTTTTTCCTGTTGTTATTCTACCATGAATGACCAGTAGGATTTACATTTAAAATCATGACCCTGGAGGTTTCTTTATGGAGAAAAAAAAATGGACCTTTTATTAAAGTTTTACATATATACTTAAAATGCACAATCTAGAAAAATCAATAAATTTTCACAAAGTGAACCCAATCATATAACTGGCCCAGATCATGAAATATAATCTTACCAGCACCTTAGAATCGCCTCTCATAACCCCTTCCAGTAATTACTTTTTGTGAAGATTTTTAAACCACTGATATAGTTTATGTAATTATACTGGATTATTCAGGTGGTCTATTTCTTTATGATTCACTTTTGTTATAATTTTCAGGGATTATTTCCATTTCATCTAGATTTTCAAATTAATCACATGCCTTTGTTTATCATATTCTTTTATCTGCTGTATCTGTAGTTAAATATTATTTATTTGTGCCTTCTTTCATTTTCTTTCTGATCAGCCTTTCTGGGCATTTATAAATTCAGTTACTATTTCAAAGAGACAACTTTTGGCTTTGTTTATTCTATTATGTCCTTGTTTTCTATGTCATTGATTTCAGCTGTTTCATATTTTTATTATCTGTGTTTTGAGTTTTATGCTGTTCTTTTTCTAACCTAAGCTAGATGCCTAGCTTATTGATTTTCACTTTATTTTCTAATATAAGCATTTAAGAATTTCCGTTTCTCTCCAGGAACCGTTTTAGCACACTCCTACAAGTTTTACCATGTAGAATATTTATTATTGTTCAGTCCTAATTATTTTCTAATTTCTATTACATTTATTCTTTGAAATACGTTAAAGGATGTTTTAAAATTTTAAATGCAATTTTATAAACAGTTACTTTTTATTTTGAGCTAAATCTCACTGTGATGTGATCAGAATATTTCATTTGTATGATAGATGCTTTGAACTTTGTTGACAATTGGCATAGGTGATCAGTTTTAGTAAATTACTCAGGTGTGCTTGAAAAAAGAAAACTTTGTTTTTCACCTGGTGAATGTGCAGATTCTTATATATCCATTAAATCAAGCTTCTTAATACTGATTTTACAATCTTTTCTATCCTTAGTGATTTTTTTGCTGGTTTTGTTTTATTTCTTGAATAATCGGCAAAGGAGTGTGTTAAAATATCCTTCTCTGAGGGTGGATTTATGAATTTTACATAAGAGTTCTGTAAATATTTCTTTTAGGTTTTAAGAATTATCATTAGGTACATTCAAACTTAGAATTTATATTTCCTTGGCAAATTAAACCATTCGATCAATAAGCAATGACCTTCTATCTAATAATGAATTTATCTTAAAGAAAGTTTACTTTGACTGGTATTAATATAACTACGCCAATTTTGTTTTGCTTTGGTTAATAATCACTGATTATTATAGTCAATCTTCTACTTTAATTTTACTCTGTCTTATATTTTAGGTATGACATAAATAGCACAAAGCTGAATTTTGCTTGCAATCAATTTGATAATTAATATTTTTAAACTATAGATATTCTTTTATACTCATTATAATTAGATGTTTGTGACTCATAGGATTTGCATCTGTCCTGTCTTTTCTCATTTTTCTCTCATTAAAAAAAATTGTTTTATTTCCCCCTATGCTCCACCTTCTCATTTCCCCATTCTACTGATTTGTATTACATCCTCCCGTTAGGTGGCAGCCACTGAAATATTCCTATACATACATAACTTGAACAAATATAAAATTAATAGCACTGCTCATTTCCAAAACACTACAAAAATCTTTGCATTCTGGGCTTACGTTCTACTATTGTCAGTATTTTAGCTGCTTTTTTTTTTAATACTTCAAGTTAGAAAATATTTTTATACCACTAGTTTGTTTAAGTTCAACTATGTAGTTGCCATTCTTTGCTCATCATTCCTTGTTGCATTGCTGATCTTCTGTTTACATTCTTCCTGACATGCATACTTTAGAATTTACTTTAATTATGACCTATGGGCATTAAACCCACTCAGTTTTTTTCATTTCTAAATATCTTTATTCTTACTAGAAATGGGAATTATAAACAGCAGTCTTTCCCACTTTCTTCTAAATTATTGTAACAGCGGGATGATATAGAAGCAGTACTGGATGGACAGTCAGGAGGCCAGAACTCAAACTTTATGCCAATCATTAAAGTATTTTGTGACCTTGGGTAAATCCTTTCATATCTCAGCACCTATATTCTTATTAGACTAGACCAAATGAGGGTTAAGGGGCTTTCCATTTCTCACATTCTATGATTATGAATGAATGAATGAATGAATGAATGAAAGTGTAGTGTTAGAATATATAGAGGAGGCAAAGGACAAAAAGTGAGTAATTTGAGAAAAATAAGCAAAGTGAGGACAAAATTACTTCTTATATGCCTTTCTTTGTTTAAAATTACTTTCTGGAAAGATGTTATGAACACTCCAAGTCCAATGATTTACCCTTCTTTTGTTCCTCCAAAGACAAATCTTGCATCTGGCAACTTTAAAAGTGATGGCTTCTTGCACAGCCTGAGGTTCTCAGATCCCCCAACATTTGTAGGCTAAGATGTAACGTTGAAGAGATAAAACCCCAGGCCTAAGTGGGATAGAGAAGGGATTCTCTTTTCTGCATTTCATGAAAGTTTCCTTATACACCCTTTAGTCCTGGTCACTCTCAGGGTTTAGCAGACAGACTAGGGGACTGGGTGTCAGAAGACTAGGGTTCTCAGGCATAAGTGTTGCTTGCAAAAAAAAAGAGAAAAAGTGTTTAGCAAGAGAATGAGAGTGATCTTGGGTTAGTAACTATTTCTCTCAGTCCTAGCATTTTCATCGATAAAACGATAGTAAAATAGTTCCAGATTACAGGGCTATTGTAGATGAAATGAAAAATAGTGAAAAGTTGTGAAAAATGCTCTGATTCTTCCTTTCCCTTTCCCATAGTTATTTGCATCCATATCTATCAGCTTCACTAAATTATAAACTCCTTGACAGCAGGAACGATTCTGGTTTATGTCTGTGTCCCTTAGGGTGCTTAGTATAGAGCAGGTTCTAAATGCTTGAAAATTATGCATAGTAGAGATAGAATAAAAGTGTGACAAAGTCAGGCAGTTGTTGGTTATGAGACTGGAGAAGTCCACTCCACTTCAAGGTTCCAATTACTGGGATCCAGCTTAAAAAGGATAAATTCTTACTTGGACTTACTTGCAGGATTCAGAAACACGTGATCAGGTAACTTTAGAACAAATCCCACCTTAAGATCTTTTGTGTTACTTGAATGTGGTTAAAATGGGGAAATTTTGAGTTGTATATTTATTACTACAATAAAAAGTAAAAAAAAAAAAAAGATCTGTGCTGACCGAAGAGTGGGTGCCTTCAGACCACTGTGGCATGACAACTGCTTTGAGAGACATTCCCTTTCTCAGAAGACTACATGGAAAACAGATGATGCAAAATAAATGAATCACAGTAAAGGGGGTTTGAAGAAAAGGAAACAGGGATTCTAAAACTCAAAAAGAATTCCACACATGGACAAGTAAATATAATAAGCTTAATGGATTTCGAAATACAAGAAAGTAGTTGCAATTCTTTTACAGAAACAAGGAATAGAATTTTCATATTTATTCTTATAGAGAATTTAAAAAAAACATAATTGATAGAGAAACATAATTGATATAAGGTAAATAGAAACATGTTTTAATATAGTTGGATAATGCATAGTACAAAAGAAAATACCAAATCACTTGCTTATAACAGGTTTCATTCTCTTATTTTCATAAGGACCCATGTGGGCTATTTTGGATATGTCAGTAGTGGAAAAATGCAATTCACTAGGAATAAAATTTACAAGAGAAACCTATATTTTAGGAATACCATGGCTCTGTCAGTATTGTACTTGTGAAAATAGGCATATTCCCTATGTTATTCTGTGGCTTTCCCTAAGTCTATGAGCAGACTAGCCAATCATGCTGGGGTTGTAATTGTGCTTATCTAGTGGGAAGTGCTTGCTCTCCATAGATAAATTTTTTTTTTTCCTGGAGAAAACCTGGCTTCTCACTGTCTCTCCCTTCTCCTTCATCTATCCACTTTTAAACACCATTTAACCTCTATATAAAACTATATCATACAGTCACAATATTCAGCCTGAAACCTAAAGCAAAACAGTATTTGTCTCTTTCCAAGTCCATCTTGTTTCCAAGGAGGAAAACACCTGCATCCCAACACTCCTTAAAACACTGCACAGATATTTTAGTACTCTTTTCTAGTACTAAAATTCTGATTCTCTAAAAAATCGAAAATAACTGGTGTTGAAATTGGACAAGGTAGAAATAAAAAAGGGAACAGCAACAGGAAGAGTAGGCACTATTAGTGAAGAGCCGACTAGTCTCATAAAATGATGACAGCTAAAGTAGGGTGGGCCACACTTGTGAACCCAGGAAACAGGGAACTGTTCCACTCTCATCCCAAATTTGGGCAGTGGGGCTTCTTACATGGAAAACAGAATGGTTGCTGATTGCTATGGCATGGAAACCATCTTCCATAGCTTTTCCCCCTTTACTTCTATTTGGTGAAACTGGGTGGGGCAGGAGGCAACTTTGTGATGAAGAGGACATCAGAAGCTTCCTTGGAGAAGGGCTAACTGGAGGTATTTCCCTTTCTTGAAACGATGGCATATTCAAGTGAATATAGAGTCAACTGGCTTAGAAGGAAAGGAGCAATATGGGAAACATAATTTGTGGCTGTTAGAGTCAGAGGACACATAAATAAGGATAAAAAGGTCTTGTTGTAAAAGCATGACCACCGTTATCTCCTACAACCATGCTCCGTCGACCTATTTACCTGGGCACTCCCCTATTACCATAGCTGGAAAAGAATCCATCATTCTAAGCTCTGCTGCTCTCCCATCAACATCTACAGATATCCTGTCACAGAAAGAACTATGGAAACAAAACCATCAAATAACATGTGCTGCTATCTTTAGGAGCCAAAGTAAAAATGCTCTAAGTATCTGGCAAGGACATTTGGCCCCTTGAATCTCAAATCCCCACAGCCAAGACTCTTCTTCAGTTTTCTCTGTTGTTAGCCTGAGAGAGAAAAGCAGAAACGTGTTGACATTCTAAACCCACCAATGCTTAGTTTATAAAAATACACATATGACACATATCTTAAAATGGACCTTGCTCTATTAATTCTTTTAAACATGATTTCCCTGACTAAATGTTCCAATTCCATAAAACATATATTCCCTTAAAGCAGAGAACAGGAAACCTGAGAACTGTGCCACCATCAAGTAGGATATAAATATAAAGTGGCTGTATCAGCAAGGAACGCTCAGGGAATGCGTTTGCAGCCCATTTCATGGTGCCACTCGTTTGGGGATATTGGAAATGAGTGCCTTTCTTCCATTTGGCAAGGTTTCCTTATCTCAGCACCTACTCCTTTTGATGGTATGTTTTAGAAGGCTGTGCAGTATGATTCTGAGTACTGTTTGTGTGTACATACATATGTAGGAATAACGTTTATGTTTCCCAGAATAGGCACTTTTTGAAAGCAGCAGATCTAAAAGTAAAGTTAATAGAGCCTATATTTAGTGCTCATCTTCTCACTTTGCTGATGTGTACGCTGAACAGAAGATCACAGATTTCAGTCAGTCTCGCAAAGAGGCCGGAGTCGGCAAATGGCTATATTCAGAGCTGCGGAAGACTTGCCAACTCAACTGTCGCTGTTAAAAAGGCAGATTTGGAGAAGGTGCAACCGTTTTTCTCAAAGGTGACAGCAGAGAAGGAGAAAAGCCTCTGACAAAGCCATGAAATAGAAGCTTATGTTCGCAGCTCAGGGAAAATTACTATCCTCAGGCACTGCATCTTCCAGTCACGTCTACTTTAGGGCACAGATTTGTTACTCAGAAAGTTTTTCCCCTTTCCTTTTCTTGTGTGTCTCAAAATGCACAAATCCCCATACCTAACAGGAGAGAAAGAGCGAGCCCCAAATCTCTTAAAGCAATGGTAAAGGTGAAGGTGCAAAGACCAAACCAAACAAAAAAACAAAGCAGGTCATGGCACTGATAACCTTGTAAAGGTTCAATACCATATCCAGATGTTAAATTTTTTGCATCTGAGTTTAAATTTTAGCTTAAGACACATTAAACCACATGGTATTTCATTCATGCTAAACAATCAGACACTTGAGTGTCATCTTTAATTCTATTTGCTCTTTGATATATCAGTTTCCTGAAAAAGAATGAGAGCATAATTCAGATTTTTAGGGGGGAACATTCCAATTTTATTAATTACGGACATGTTCTTGGATAACTTGCTTATCAGCTTTCCCAACAGAATAAAGGAGTAATAAAAGGAATAAAGATTTCTGCTTCTACTTCTTTATAAAATATTGGTGACAAGATTTAGTTTTAGGGTCCTAAATCTCTTTTATCAAGAATGCACCTCAGCTCAGACATTTCAGCTGAGTTGGGAAGATGGCACTATTTTTGTCAGTTCAACTTTGCTACCTAGTGAGGGAGGGCCCAAGGCACTTTAACTCAAATTTTTGGCAATTAACCTGTTATGCTGATGCATTGACATTCATTTCAAAACTAAGCAGAAGGTATACAGGGTTGGTAAAATACAAACTCTGCCCAAATATCAAGTCTCCTTTTACTATTTGAAAGTTTTAAAATATGAAGACATTTGAATAATAATTAAAAAAAATCCTTGTCCTCTCAAAGTCTATATTTCAAGGACTGAAACACATTGGCAGATACATCCCAATCTGGATAAGTTATTCTCTTTCTAGCTTATAATTACTAAGGGATCATCACTGTCACCCAAAGAGAAAGAAAGATGAGAATGAACTGGATTTTTTTCTTTATTCTTAAATGTAATTCTCAAGAAACAAAAGAAAAGGAGAAATGTATCCAAGAAAATTGAGCTCTCCCCATTTCACATTTTCTAAGCTAGTTCAGAAATGGAGTTAAATAATTTGGGAGGAAAGACATTCATACTTAATATTTGCTTTCCCATGATGGAGGAAATGGAGCTGAGAAAGCAACTATTATCCTGATGCCTCAGGATGAAGCAAAGCATGCATTGTACAGTGGCAACACAATGCATCAATAATAATAGCCCAGGAATAGATTTTTACTCTTTTCCTGACAGATAGAAATGCAAAGAGAGAATCAAGCAGGAGAGAAATACCTTAGTTTCCACCCCCACCTCAAATTGCTTTGGCATATTTTAAGAAATAAATGGATCCATACAGAATTTAAATAGCTTTTTCTTTTCCTTTTTTGTCAGCCACAGAAATGGGTCAGGTCTAGGAATTGTTAATTTCCTGGCCTGAAAAACCAAAGTGTTTTAAAATAAGATTTCTTTTTTGAAGGATCAGCTTTCTTGGAAGGGTGTGTGTGTGTATGTGTGTGTGTGTGTTTTAAATTTCTCTAAATATGGAAACTATATTGTGTAAAGTGGAGGAAGAGAAATTTTCATTAGTTACTTTTGTTGCATTATGTAAAGATAAATCAGGGTTTGTGGCTGCTTCTACGTTTTTAAAGGCTGCTTGTTCACGTGCACTGCATTACTGTTCTTTCATTCCGTCTAATAAGACATTCAAGGTCCGCCCAAGTGAGGTTTTGCTCAGGTGTACTCACCTAGATAATCCTGAGAAAATCTCAAAATGCTTATTCTCTTAACCCATTCCCTGGAAAGGGGGTACTCCATCCATTCTGCAAGAATCAGTTCCATTCCACAGGCCCTAACATTCATCACGGAAGCTGAGGTACCTTTCCAGCATCTTAATGTTGCTGTTTCAGCCAAGGCCACCACTCTGCCGGCCCACAGGTATCGCCTGTATTCACCAGGTGTGAAGACTGGGAGGGCGTGCGAGGCCATTGTTATTTACCCTGGCTTTCATTAAACCCAGGGGTAAGAAGATGGATGATGAGACTGGCTTGATGGATGTTAGACTCTAGGGCGAGAAAATGCCTAGAAAGCTTACAAGATAAGATCACCTTAAAGGTTTCCTGTAGTAGATTTAACACAGGTGGAGAATGTATATTTTTCAATCAGTTCACAAGATTTTAACTTAAAGTCAAGAAGAGAGGAATGGAGGAGACAAAAAAACCCAAGAGCATGCCCCCATATGCAAAGACTTGAGGAATGCAGCTCAAGAGGAATGCCTGGCTGTTGAACTGCCATATAGAGAAGCCTCTAGACTATACAGCGAGTCTTCCAAGTATGTATTTTGGAAACAACACAGAACCAAATTCCTTGCGATAAGGACACAAATCATAAAACTAAAACGGCCTAGGAAGTCTAGTCAATCAAATGGCAAAGGCCAAATCTCAGAAACACAATCAGTTCAATAGCATTTGTTTACAGACATTTCAAGGTCATGGGTTGGTTGGTTCAGAAATGCCTGATGGAGCAACAGACACATGGTGGGCTCTGAACAAATGTTAACGGAGAAAGAAACTAACATGTCCTCTACCTATAGCAGTTTCTGCCTCTGTGGGGCATAAATTGCAGCCTGCAGGAAAGAGCTTAAGGATCAAGTCACCTCTGTACTCCACTGAATTCTAAATGATGTGGACTCAGTTGATATTCTGAACATCACAGCCTCAGAGAGTTTTGCAGTTAATGTAATGTAAGCCAATTTCTCCCTGGGGAAATTTGATGCAATGTGCTTCAGTGCCAAGGTTGTTTGTTCTCATCAGTGGCTGTTCTCCACCAACTTCGTCACAGTGTTGCCCGGACCAGAATACCTAGTGATGTCCCATAAAATGACACTGAAGACTTACACAGAAACTCTAAATGATCTCAATCTCAAACAGGACACGTGGATTTGCCACCTGATACCTCATGGTCTATGTGACTATACCTGGATGACTTTTAATGGGGCAAAGTAGCTTGTGAGAAGTACATATTGTCCTCTGTGATATTGGGGGCCTTGAGAGTGGCCGCTGGAAACCTCACTGGACTTGCAAGACCTGGGTAAGTCCCCTAGTCTGCCACTTACAAGCTTTTGGCAAGTTACTTAGATTCTGAGCCTCAGCTTTCTCTTCCAGTATAGGGCTATTAATAATCTTCTTCCAGGGCTGTTTTATGTATGAAAGCAGTTTGTAAGCTCTCTTAGGAATTATTATTTTAGATCTTAGAAAGCCACCCCCAGGTCCTGCCCAGGAGACAGATGACAGATTCTGCATATAAGGCTCTTATTTCAAAGCTGGGGTTGAAATAGCCTTGTCCTCCCAAAGACTAAGGAATACCACTTAAACTAAATAGCAATCCAAGGCAAAAATGCACATTTTCTATGTGATAAATAAAGTACATGGAGGGCTGCTTCCTGTTCATATTGCATGTGCTGGATTATATTCTGGCAGCTCAGCCTCTTTTCCAATTATAAAGAGACAAAAAAGGCAAGTGACCATTGAAATAGCCTTTCTCCATGCATTTTCCTTCCCATTAACTCTGAATATCTCCTGTAAAGAAGAAAATCCAGAATCTGTGATACTTTGGCCAAGAAAGAGGGTCTTCTCTGAATGTAGCCAGAGTTTCCCTGTTGTTTTCGTGCCTTGAATACTCTTTCCTCTATTCTAGGTCTTCCAATTTAAGATTTCTTACCGAATTTCACCTCCTCCTACAAGCCTTACTGTGGCCCCTTACTACAGAACTTATCACAGTTGGTCTGAACCAAAGTTACCTACTGGCTGATTCTCTTACAGTGATTAGTAGATGATTATTAAATTAAGGAGCAAGTAAGGGATATGAATGTTGGAAGGACGAAAGAGAAAACATAGACTCCTAAGGATAGCACCTAAACTGATCATGGAGGAAAGCTGCTCTGTTGGTAGAAGCGCAAGAACTCTGGATACAAACATTTGAGCACAGGATGGATGAAAATGAATTTCAAAACTAATCAACCAGTAATTATTTTGTTAGACCCTACATAGTGTCCAGGACTCTTCTGCATATTTGGAATGAAGAATGTGAGCAAGAAAAGGGTTGAAGAGATTTTATGAACATTGGCCAGGAGGTTGGTGTCTTAGGAATGGCATATGCATTAACTCACTTCCTGTTTCCAAGATGCCTTTGCTTTTGGCAACATCAAAAACAGTAGAGAATACAGAGTAAGAGGACTGTTTTATACACATGGGTTATCTATCCCCATCTAGCTGTTTACTTTCCCAGGTCGGAGTCCTTGAGGAAGTTTCCACATTGAATATTGTATCCCTTTGGTGATTCCAATTCTGTTTATTTTCAACCCTGAAGAATGTGTTTTCACCTAGCCCAAACCAAGGTGGTTGTAAAGTTTCACTGAGTAGATTGAAATAAAAATAAAAAATATTTTTGGGCCCAACTGTTAGAAGACGAATCAGAAAGATGATAGGACTTGACATTGTGTTAATAAATAAGGGCAAGTTGAAAGGGTTGGTGATGTCTGAGCTAAAGGGGCAAAGATTTAGACATACACTTGTTTTGTTAGTTCTAGAGGCAGATTTCAGCTCAACAAAAGGAAGAACTTTTGTAAGAAGAGCTGTTCCAATGGTAGAATGGATTGCTATGAGCAGTACTGCATATTGGCCAGGTCTAAGAAGATGTGGAATGGTGACTTGTCAGAAAAATTGCAGAGAAGAGTCAGCTCCTAAAGGATCCATGATTCTATGTTTATCTAGGAATAGCACTAGTGTTTAGGGTCTGCTAAAACCACCTACACTGGTGTAAAACAAATAGATGCCATAGCTACACTCATCTCATTCTTGGTACAGTGTTTTATTCCTAGGGTTGAAAATTGAATCTTGAAGTTACTCTTTCAGTGCCAAGCTGACTTAATGCGTTTGTGGACTGATAATAAGACTTCTATTTAGGTATATTAGGTAAATGTCTACCAGAGTTAGATGAACAAGGTTTTGTACTGCTACTAACTAGATGACTATCTAGGGAAAAAATAAGATATACAGTGGGGAAGGATTCATGCAAGCACCTTTAGTTATTAATTACAAAGGAATTAGCTGCAGGGTTTCCTACTCTCTCTAGAATACTTATGTGTTTAGAGACTGCAGTCAATTAAAGATCAATTAGAAATAAAGAGCAAAGATTTTAGTAATTTCAGTTTAACTTCAAAGGAAAAATGTCAGTTTAATAAAAATGCATTTTCCATATTACTCAGCTTTCCACAAAGTCAGTCACATGCATACTGGGTAACTTAATTTTTTTGCACAAGGCCTGGGAAAGTAAGACAAAGAAAAGAGCAAGTCCTTACTGCATTCAAGGGAAAATAGGCCATTTTATATTTATTTTTCTTTAAAGTTAGTAAGATAAAGTCAACTTTCTGTATTTGCAACTAAAAAAGAGATAACTAGCATACATCAATTATAGTATAGCTGTTTAGGTAAGGCACTGAAGACAGTGGGTGACTGAATTTGAATAAGAAAGCCACATATCAAAAAAAAACCCACCTAGTTATTGCTCTTACAAGTAAGTACATTGAAAATAAAAAACTTCTAACGTTCAGAGAGTCCTAAAGGGTGTAGTGCAGTTTGCCTAGGAGTATGTCAGAATATTTACCACCATCTGTCAGAAAGAGAACAAGCTATGCCCCTCTCTCACAAGTTGTTAAGGAAGGAATATGTTTTATAAAAGTTCTGATGTAGTTATGGCCGTGCCATTGGGTCTAGTGACAGCTCTCATTTTATTCTCTTCTGACATGGGGAAAATATCTATATTGTTAGCCACAGTGATTTTTAAATAGCTTATACATACAGGTTGGCAATATATTTTTACTTGTTTAAACAACAACGATTGCTGGTCCCTTATGAAAATTCTCAATGCTACACTTTACAAGAACTCTCTTGTCATAGTTTTAATTGAATTGCCCCTTTTCTAAAATTCCCCCTTGCCCTCCCTAACCCCACTCTTCTTGAAGACAGGTTAAAAAAAACAAACAAAAAACTCTGGCTAAATATCAAAACAAGGTAACCACTGAAACCATCGTTAATTATATTTGGTAATATGTTTTATATTCCTCATATTTGGCCTTCTCAAACCAAAAAGCAATGTCAATCTTGTGAAAACATGTAGAGAATGGAAGTGAGGGTAGAAACCCAAAACAGAAACATAATTTTAGGATTATAAGCTTTTTCAAACCAAGAAAATGGACATGAAAGGCATATATTTATCAGTATCCACCAGAGTTCAAAAGAATATTGAACCAAATTTTAACAAATTCAAAGTGCTTCAATGAGAGACACAGAGTTGTTCTTCTCAGGATGCTTTCTGTAAATAGCATAAAGACCTGTGATCTGTGCTCAAACAAAACAAAACAAAACAAAACACAACAACAAAAAACTCACAAAAAACACAGAAACAAAAAATACCCCAATACTCTGGTGCTGACATACCCTATGGGGCAAAAATGTGATTCAGCAATTGTATTTAATATTAGTGTCATAACACACATTAAAATGATGGAAGGATAATAATTCTTCCTTGCCATGAAAGTCAATATTATCAAGTTTCAGTGGAACAAAATTACATGCCACTACTAAGAATTGTTTTGTTAGTCAGAATGCTTTGAATTTTTAAAAAATCTTAACCTAGTGTTAGAAAAGTCACTTTGCATATAGTTGAGAAAACTAAATCAGCCATAAATAAATTTGCCCAAGAATGATTTTACTTGGGTCCCAGATGCAAAATCATTAAAATAAAACTAAAAGATACTATTAGCTTATCTCACTTTATGAAAACACAACCAGAAATATATGCCTCTTGAAAGGAAGGCTTTATGGGTTCCACATATATTTTCAGTGTATCCTTCCTCCCTTAATATGATCATAATTCTATAAGGATAGTAACATATTGATTTAGTTTATTTACGAAAAGCCCAAGCATAATAGCATCGATAAGAAAGGTGGAAATGAAGGAAGGTAGGGAGAAAAGGAGGGGAAAAAAAATGGAGCAATGGGGAGAGGGAGGAAAAATATTCACCAAGTAATAGTAGCCTTAATCAGATAATTTTAAAGGTTCAAAATAATATGCTTACCAAACAGCAGTCTTATGAGAAAAGTATTCTACGCATCTCTCAAGCAACTAACCTGACCTGAAATGTTCTTGATAATGACTTGGGACCAGGATTTTCAACTTGTTCTGTCTACTATCTCCTTAAAATTAATAATAGTAATCATCGTCATCATAATAATAATATAAACTAAGGCAATTAAAAAAATGGATATACTTAATGGGTGTAAAGGGCTCAAGTTGAAGTCTCTATCTTCATTATGTGATGAAAACCAGAGTCAGATTCAAATCATAAACACTAAGAACATCCAATACATGACATTCTGGCATAAGAATGTTCTCCTAAGGTAGGAACACGTGAGGTACTTCCAAAAGAGAAGGAGAAAAGAAATGTTATTAGAACACATTAAGATGAAGAGTTCTTGACTTCTCTGGATTTGTTTTTCACTTCTGATGAATACATCTTTGAGATTTAGGGTTGTTATTTATATTATGGAATCTTCAGTGGAGCATTCAGGATAGTGTAAATGGATTTAGGTTGTTCTCTGTGACTGTCTCCCATGAAAGTGCACCAAAAGAGCGATCCCGGGAAATAGATTTAAGGCACATTTTGCAGAGGTATATCTTTTCAGCCTACTGATTTCCTGCAGATGGCTAAAGCAGGGGTATGGAACACGCTGTCATATTTCATTCATAACACACATGTACTGGAGTTCTAGGCAACAGATGGACAATCGCTTGTTTAAACTACAAATGTGAAATGCTAAGGTAGAATAGCAATATTTCTAGAAATGTATATGGAAAAAAAAGGCTTTCTAAGCCAAGAGAAATGGTGAGAGGCTGTGAGGTTACATCAGTGTTTCCCTGATCTCCCTAACAGCTGCCATAATTTCCCCAACACCCTTCAAAACTTGATAATGGAGGGATCAGGGGGCAACCGACACAGATTTGACAAGAGAAGCCCAAACCATATCAAATAGAAATATTCCTGGCTGGTTCACATTAATAGGATTTTTGCTAATTAGGAAAATTGTTGAAAGCTGTTTTCAGAGTCCTATCTATATTCCATTAACTCTTTATTACAGTCCCATTGGAAAAGTGCCCTCTTTCTCCTCTGGACCCAACTATAAAATATCTATATAAGTGTAGTTAGAGTTTTATGTACTTTAAACATCACCATAAACATCTTTGCAGAATCTTTCATAGTCAGAAAACATATATAGTGTTGATAACTCCACTGCATTACCCTGCACATGCCCAGTGAAGTAATTTTGACCAGAGAAGGCCCTATGGAAACAACAATGTGTTAATGACAAGAAAAAGAACCCACATCTTTGAGCTATAGAGACGTCCAGCACCCTGAAATCTTGATGCCTTATGCTGGGTCACATGGTTTCTTTTTGAATTTTAAAAACAAGTTTGTTTGCCAGATAAGATTCCACATTGAGACAGTATGAGCTAGGGATCCAGAAAATTAAAAATTCTTGCTTTAAAGTAGTCTACAGAGCCCATGATATAGTGGGTTTTTTTTCTTTTCCATTTTCCCATGTTATACTGTATCACCAAATATTTGTGTTTTTGACAATGTTTTAAAACCAGTTTTTACCCTTATAGGCTCTATTGATGATATTCTGCTCTACTATTTATGTATTTAACTGATAACAATAAAGACAACTTGTCAAAAGACAATAGGATATACGCATTACGGTAACATGATCTTTATATCTCTGTTATAGGCAAAATTTCATGTAACTTAAACAGTAAAGGGTGACTTGGCATTGTTTAAATCAAATGATAAAAGAAAAAACAGAAAAGCAATATAAATCATATATTTTGAAAATATATGGAATAAAATATTGTAGGATCCTTTCCTTATTATACCTTGTGAAAGAAAAAAAAATCTTAATCTAAATATTCCCGCCTATGTATGTGTGTACATTCATTATCATAAAAGTATAATATGTCTATATTAAAAAGAGATTTACTTTACAAATCTTTGGTTAAGATACTCTGAGGTTATGTGATAAAAATGTACTCTAAAGATTGTAAGCAAGCAGTATTTTGCTGGCAATGCCACTGTGATATGTCTGTGACAGTATTTCTTATAACTCTTGTTTTGGCATGTAAACATTAAGTTACATAAGCACTTAAATGTAACAAACAAGTAGGATGTTATTGCATTTTTATAGTATAAATATTTCATAAATTCTTTCTCTTTTGGCAAATTTTACAACAATATGACTGCACTTCGATAAAATCCATCTCTCAATAGATTGGGCTCTTTGCTTTTGGCCAAAAGACAATTTCCCCAAAAATATTTCATAGAAAACAAGTTATTTAATCAATTCAAGCTGATTATAATGTCATGCTAATTGTCTAATAGTCAGTGCTCTTTGAGGTCATTAGCATGGTCTGGCTTTTATGTTGGAAGATATAATTCAGAGAGAGGCATTGTATCCTAAAACTCAGACACTACCCTTAAGTGAGTTCTATATATTTCACATTATGAGAAATATAAGCTCAAGGATAAGATTAGCAAAGTAAGGAAATAACAGTGATCAAAAGAAGCTCTTAATAGCTATAACTTTGGTGGTTCTAAAACAAAATTGCTTGGTGACGAAAGCAAATGAGCCCCAAATTAACTTAGATGAGCTATAGTGATGTTAGCTTTAAGAGGCTTCTATTTAAAAAAATAATAATATTTGACAACTTTTATAATAACTCCTATTCAAGTAAAACAAATGCAATTGGAATTCCTGGGGCATGGATTACAATTTAAAATATGTACAATTTTTTTTTCATTTCTGTTCTGGATGTTAAAATTAAAAAAAAATTAATAAAATCATCAGAGTAGAAAAACTGACTCTATAACATTATAATCATGAAAAAGATATTTGTGGAATCAGGAAATGGTACTCAGGGGAAGATGACTATATTTGTTATAGTTGATTTCTTAAACTGGGTGGTAGGTATACAGGGATTCATTATATTATTATTTATACTTTCTTGTATATTTAAAATAGTTCATAATTTAAAAGTATATATTTATGGATGATTTGAAGAGAAGTTTAAGGAATCTCAATCCAAAATATTTAATTAGTTTACAAAATGACAACCTGACATTACTAAGCTAGGTGTCTCGCCTTAAATAAAACACATTAGAAACTAAAGAAGTATGGTTCTGCAGTTGGCAGGCATGCATCTCACTGGCCAATAAGAGTTTGAATAAAGATTCTAGGCAGAGACCCTGCATATTTTTAGCTCAGAAAGGCAATTTTTTTTTCAGTGATTGTCTATGAAAGTATGGTGTAAATGTCACATCGAAGATATGAAAATATCTCCTGCAATATGTAATTTGAGTTACAGAAGGATTATGAGAATAATGAAATGTGGTTTCACAATCTTTTTAAGCTTTTCTTTTTTTAAAAGTAAACTAAACAAAATGTCACAATTTTATTTTCTGTGCCCTGATTTGCAATTGTCAGACAAAAAGGACCTGGGCCAGGGCTGTGTGTGTGCTATGGTGGTGGAGGTGATAGAAACTGTTGTTTATAGTGACCTTCCTTGAGAGAAAAGTCAATGTTCGTAGTTGTACTTGGATATTAGAAAAAAAGCATGGCAATATTTCTTAAGATGAAAAGTGGGACAATCTCAGAAATGTTAGATTCCAGAGAAAAGAAAGTTTATGAATATTATAATGTCCAGATAGTATTGAAAAGAACAATCTTGATAATACTGTGGGATAAAAATAGGCTTTTCAAACATAGCCCCCCAATTACTTTTTTTCCAGCATGATCCACCTGAAATTTCTTTGGAAAAGATTGAAGTTTTGTTCTCCCTCTTCCCTCATTAGCTATGGGCTTATGTTTGTTTTTAAATGAGCACTGATCACTGGTTACTATAGATTTCAAGTTTGGACAGTTGCAAACCAAATTTGAGATTGTTTTAACCTATGTAATACACAAATCAAATTCTATGTAGTCTAATATATAAATTGTGTATTTTCTCCCCCAGGGACATGGCTGGTTTGTAGCCACAAAAAGATATACTTTGCAATATGCAGGAAAAGAATGCCTAAATTTTATGATCACAGGCAATGTGGAAGTGATAGGATGGAGCTTTCAAGTCTAAGTACCTGTGAGTTGGCAGCTTCACCCATGAAAAACTGCATGACAGCAAATACCACACTAAAAAAAGTCATTCAACCGGATGAAAAGTGAGACAAACATAGGGATTAAAAGTTACAGGAATGCAGAAGTGAATGGGATGGAGCATAATCCATGCAAAAATGTGGAAGTCCTTGTGAACAAAGGCCGTCAAGGTCCTACATGATTAAATGTGAAATGTGAATTGGTAAGAATTTAAAAAAAATCTCATTCTATGTGCTTCTAAAGAAAGGTTAATAGCAGATTAGCAGATGAAGAACAGAGACCATCCCATAGCTTGATCTCCTTTCTTCTATTTCCCTAGTTCTTATTTTTTTTTTTAAAATCTTTTCCTTGTGTTTCATTCTTCTCAGTGCCACCCACTAACCAGCTTAACAGGTAGCTGTGTCTAAAGGTCAGTGCTAGCCTTGGCGGTCAACACCCTGATGCGGGCAGAGTTGCAGGTCTTGCAGAGGATGTGTCCATCCAAGGGGTAGCAGCCTTGGTTATCGCCTTCAGACAGGAGACCACCACAATCCTAGAAAAAAATGAAGACAGATGCAAACGACATAAGTGGAAACATAAATTACATACACGGAGATCAAATTCCTTAGCTTTCTATTCAAGGTTCTCTGTATTGCGTCCACTTACTACTTTTTCTTGCTTCATATATGGCCACATCACCTCCCTTCCTTCCTCTAGTACATAAGATATCTTGAATTAAAGATTGGGGACATAAATGCAAAGTGGGTAAACTGACCTTTCTAAGTTCACTTAAGATGAAATTATAAATACAGGAAGAGAAAACCCCAAGGTTCTAGGCTCCAAGTAGTGGTCTGCCCCACCCTCCTCCCGAAAACAGCAACAGCAACAAGTTTTCATTAGTTTCAGGCTTGCATAAGGGAAAACACCTGTGCAGGAATGACATTTCTTGGCCATTTCCAAGCAAAAGCAAAGCTTTTGAGTGATTCCTGTCAAGCAGAAGGACCACCACTGGGCTCTGCACGTTGACTCCAATTGCTAGTAAGAAAATAAAATCCTACAGTTTGTGGGGAGAAACCATTTGCTTTACTTTCTAACGGAGCTAGCATGGTGTAGAGGAATGAGCGCTGGATGAGAAGACAGGACTTCTGGGCACTACCTCTAGTCTGCCATTGCCTGTGTGACTTCAGGCAAGGCCAGTTGTCACTCTGAACATTTTCTACCTTGCCAAGCTATTGAGATGATCAAAGAGGATAATGGATGTGGAACTGCAACACTGCACAGTGCTATGTAACTTGAAGAGATTATATTACTGCTGGCAACACATCTGAGAGTCCTTTTTGGAGCATGTTCTATAACAAATGCTGGACCTTACCTCTGGGGATAAATGGAAGTTTCTTTGGAAAATAAAGTACTTGATCTAGTGGTGTTTGCTCCTGCTAACTTTAGGAAAAATTCTAAAAAGCTGCAACTTCTGCCTGCCTCCTCTCTGCTGTCTACTGTGGCAGCTAGGAGGTCAATGGGGCTCAGGTCTGCATTTGAGAAATAACAAAATTTAAGGGTCTAAAAGGGCAACTCCAAAACAACAGCAATGGCAGCAGCAAAGCAGCAATAGTTACACTCTTTAGGAAGTTCAGATTGACCAAAAGAGGAGCAAGATGCTATTTTGGAGCTCTAGAGGCATTTGGGAAACTAAGCAACGGAACTCAACAATATATTTTCATTGCAATAAAAAATAAGGTAAACTCATAAATGACATGGTTTTAAGCATTTAATGAGCTAACACCTGTAGTCACCTGGACACCTTAAAGAACACAGAGTAGAACACAGCCTTAGAACCATCAATATCTTGAATCTTATAGCTGAAAGGAGCCAGAGGGGGCATCCAGTACAACCTCCTCATTTTATAGAAGGGGAAAGTGAGGAGCAGAGGGGGAAGTGATTGCCCAATGCTGTACATGGAAGGACAGTGGCAGGGCTAGAACCGTGGTTTGCTGTCTTCTAATTCTACAGCATTCTCAGTCTACAGCAATATTTGTTAAAAAAAATTCTCAGCATTTTAAAGTAAACTTAACATGTATTGTTACCATTTGATCTGGGAGGAGAAAAGACACATTTGATGCAACCCATACCACCCCCCATCCCCCCAAACCCTTTAAAATCAAAGCCTATCGGTATGTACTTCAAGAGTGCAAGGAATGTCGGAAAGACTTTCTTCTTTAAGTCTCAGTTTCCCCATCAGTAAAATGATCTCTAAAGTATCTCCTGGCTCTTACACACTTCTGATTCAGGTTAATTTTGAAGGTGATGGCTGGACATTGTTGTTGCTGTCTATGCCCCAGTCATAAAACCTGTGAAAAAGTTAGTAGGTGTTGTGATGTTTTCTGATTTTATGGTCAGAGAGAGGCAACCAGGCTCCAGGATGACATGAAGTACCTCGCATAAAGCAGGTGGTCAGTTACAGCGAAGGACGTGAATGGAGTGAATGCAGTCCCAGGGGACCCCTGTCACAGCCCCACCAGCCTAAGTCCAGGGAAGCTCTAGCTGGAGCAGGTGAATCAATTTCATGGGATGTGGGAATAGGAAGTTCATATTATTGCTCACAGATGGAAGAGAGGGCTTTACTCAGAAGAGCTAGTAGAAAACAATAAAACTACTTCAAAGGAAGGGGTTTGAGTAACTTAATCAGGTTAAGATTGCATTTTTAAATCATTTTACTTTCTGAATTTGCCCTTTGATACCCAAATTATAGAAAGACTTCCTGCCCTTTGCTGCATTAATGGCTACATGTCCCTTAGGCTTCAGCTGACATCCTCTGAGAAACCTTCCTCGTCACTCCCAGCCTGGATTTCAGATCTCTTCTATGCATTCCCATAGCACCTTGCACATAACTATCCCACAGCCCTCAGCAGCCACTCAACCTCTCGTCTTAGGCACTCAGTCAATGTTGGACAAATAAATGAATCTCCATGAATTTGCAGAAGAAGTTCCAACTCCTCTAAGAATGAATTCTCAACCTGCTCAATGGTGACAATGGCCTCTCTGCCCCACAGTAGTAGTTAACTGTGGTATCAGAGCCAAAGTTAGATTTCCCACAAATTTAATACTTTGCAATTCACAATGTCCTTTATGACAGTGTTGTATTTTAGTCTCACAGCCATATTTGAGGGAATTAAGAACTTGAGTCCTCTTAACAAACAGGAAAATTGAGACTGAGACCAAGACAGGTAAAATAAAATACACAGCACCACTTGCATTAAATGCCAGTGTCAGATCTAAAACCCAAGTCCTGTGAACACAGGCTCCAGGGTCTTTCCCAGATTAATTGCTGCTTTTAATAAAACCCTGCTCTCAAGGGACTGTCAAGGCCTGTCATGCACCAGAGGGATGTGGGGGCGCTGACCACAGACCTCACACCGGTAGCAGTGAACGTGGAAATCGCGATCCAGGGCCACAATACGGACAGTCTCCTCCTGGCCTGGGGCCGGCATGATAGGCTCCTTGCACACAGAACATCGGGGGGCAAATTTCCTGAAAATAGAATAGCAGTGGTTAGATTCTGAACATAAACCCAGAGTCGTGAGCCACAGAGGTAAAAAGAAGTGGAAAGGGAGAGTCAGGACACCTGCTCTGCCCTTCCGGGGTGACCCTGAGTGAGTCGCTTTCTCTGGGTCTCCTTCCTCATCTGTAAAATGAGGGATTTAGCCCTGGTGACTGTTTTAGTCCTTTCATAAGGAAAATACCCTGATTTTGTGTGTGAATTGCCCATGTAGGCACTTTTCTATGTGTCCCCAAGGCCCTACCCAAATATCCCAGGGTTGGTATCTTTGCTTTGTTCCTACTCTCATTAGAACCTCTTGGAAATGTGTTTTGAATTCTAGGAAATGACACAGAACACTCAAGTACATAGTTTTTCAAAATGGCAGAGGTTAGTGAGTTTATTTATACATTATGCTAAACTTACAAGGCCAAGTCTGCATTTCTTACAGTTTGGACTTCTTTTCCACCTAATAGATTAATAGGCTGCAAATATAGTGTGTGTATCCATCTGTATCTTCTGGAAATTAGGGGTGGCGTTTGTGAAGGTGTGAAATGAGACATGATTTGAAATGGTCATGGATAAGAACTGAGGAGATTAAAAAAAAATAACACAGACTGTGCAACTCAGTTTTTTCCACGGTAATGTTTTTAAGACTAATGACGTTAAAGTTTATCTATTTGTAGTGAGAGTTAAAAAGAAATAATGATAGTAATCTGATACTTTGTAGAGCAGTTTATGGTTGTCAAAGCATTTTTACATACATTATACTCTAAATGTACATATTAATTTTCCTGGCAGCACCTAAAAGGCATCTCTATGGCTGCAATCTAAATAAATATGAATTAAGCAGCAGATCAATTGATTGCTATGAAAGAAAAATTAAAAGGATCATGGTACAACTGCAGCAGTAATCAGAGTTGTTATAATTCATATTTTATGCAAGAAGTTTATACTCAGTGGCAAAAAAATTACTTTGACTACCTGATTATTTTTGAATCTGGGTCATCAATAATAAAACAAGTAGGCTTCTGAGATCAACTGCAAAATTTCCTCCCCCCAAACCCAGTGGGGGCTTGAGCCCTGAGAGGTCAAAACCATGTCTTGCCTAACATTGTATCTATGAGCCTTCCTTAATTTCCCCAAGTAAAATCAGTTCTTCTGCTAGGATAAATTTTTTTTTTCATTGTACCTGCTTATTTTATTAGTAATTATTTTCCTATCTTTGGGGACCACCAAACTGTGAGCTTCTAAAAGGTACAACTTTGCTCCATCTCTGAGTCTGCAAAAACAACCACTGCTACTGGTAGAGAGAAGGGAACTTCAGGCTATACCCAATGAAGTGAAGTATCTGCTGTATTTCTCTATACAAAGACCTACCTTGGGCCTTTATGTTCAATCTCAAGGTCCTTCTACTTTTGGAAAGTCATAAACTGTATTCTTGTAATGATTCTTTCCTACCCCTGAACTCATCTTCATGATGGGAAAAGTAAAATGAAGAGACAGGAGGTGGTTCCACAGTTCCCATGGCTTGCCTCGCTGGCAATGCAAGGAGGGTTCAAAATCTCAGTTGGTCTCTTTCAAGGCTTAGCTCACTGAGTGAATAATAATAATAAAAATAAATCTGATGAAAATAATTTTGATGATTAAAATCACTACCATTTATTAAAAATAATTTTGATGATTAAAATAGCTACCAGTTTTTGGGTCCTCCTTATGTGCCATGCCCTGGTACACACTATACACTTGACCTTATTTTCTACAGACAGCAACCTTGTAAGGAAGTACTTTTATCATTTTTACTTTACAGCTGAGGGCACCACGGACCTGAGAGGGATAGCCTTAGTTGTCTTGTATCCTGGCACATTCCTGGCAATCAATGAATGGTTGCTGATTAAATAGATAAATGGATGAGTGAAATATTCCAGATAAGAAAGCACAAACAGTAGAATAAAGGTTCAACACACTGAAAGGGTCAGTTAACTAAATCTGCTCTTCTGGACTCACTGTGCCAGGACTGGGAATACAAAAATAAACAAGGATTGCAACAGGCAGACTAATGAGAGAGATTCTATATATTTCTGCATTTGTTCTATTAATAAATACATGTATATCCTGCCTTACTGCAAAAAAATATTTAAGGAGTTTATTGTACAATTATACACACACATGTTCATATATCATACAAGTTCATTTATATTTACATGTGTGTGTGTATATATATATATATGAACTTATTACTGTCAGACTGTGGCAAGTGCTATCTTTAGCAGATATACAACACTGTAAAACACTGGAAGGAGAAATAAATTAAACATGGGGACAGGGAGAGGCTGGGATCAGAGAACGCTTCTTAGAGGAGATAGAAACTGACTTGGGCCTCGAAAGATGGCCATTTGGGTGAATTGGAAAGTGTGTGTCTGTGTATGTCTGTGTGTTGGGGGTAGGGATGGTGGTAGATACAGTCAGTCTACCAGGGAACTGAGTTTTCAGGGGTCATCTGAAGTGCCATCTTGGCAAGCCTTCATGCCTAATAGGCTGAAGGATGTGTGCAAACCTTGACCAAAGGTGATTGTGTAGAAGATAGCCCATTAGCAAGGCCTCAGAGAGAGAATTTCAGAATCTTGATACTCAAAAGTGCAGTATAAGGCCACCTAGTAACTTGCCAGAAATATGGAATTTCAGGCCCCCATTCCAGACCTACTGAATTAGAATCTGCAGCTTAACAAGATCCAAAGGTGAACTGTAAATCTGTTAAAGTTTGGGAAACACTTGCTTAGAAGACAGGATACTAAATAGACCATATGAATTCTTTCTCTTGGGTCTCCTTTATCTCACTGTAATCTCTACCTCCAGGCAGCTCCAGTTACAGCAAATCAAGTCTTCCTTGAATGCAAAGATCCCTTTCCTAACTCTGTGCCTTTGCTTTGCGTGCCTGGTTTGTTCCTTCTGCCAGGAACCACCTTGTTTTCCACTTAAACCATTCTTCAAATTTTGCTTCCATGAAGCCTTCCATTATCTTACAGTGATAGCGTGAGCCCTTTCCTGTGCTTAACTCATGGTGTTTGGCGTTTTCCTTACATCATGGTTGGGTCTGCACATATTTCTTCTGCTCCTCCTGGGAAGCTCCTTGATGATGGGGACTTCTTTCTCTGTATCTATGCAATTTCTATCTATGCAGTTTCCATCTATGTATTTCTCACTCTGCATCTTTTTCCTTTAGCACTAGCACAGTAATTGGCACACAGAGGGTTCTTTGTAAAAACGTGAGTTGAACTGAATTGAAATAGATTTCCTAAAAGCCCTCAAAAGTGAGACCCATTCAGAAGGACCAAGAATAAGGACCCCCTAAATTCAGTCTGGAGAAAGAGACCATATCCATCTAGTTAATGTCTCCTTGGCCTTGCAATGCCTGTCCTGTGCTGGGCTTTTAGATGCTTTGTGTTCTATGACTTTCAAAGTTCAGATACAGAATTCTGTAAATTTTCTCTTATTTTCTTTTAGAAAATGGGGAAAAGATAAAAAAGCTTCTTTCCCTACATACCTGCCAATCATGCAGGCAACATTATTTTTAACAAATAACTTGTTTTAACATGCCATTGAGCTAGTGGGAGGAGAGGGAGATAACTGGGGTTTGAGTTTTTTCCCTTTTAGTTGCTCCAGTCTTCTTTTTGGGAGCTTTCAGACCCACACACTTATGTCACCAGTCACAAATCTCCAATTATGTTCCTCACCCCTAGAAATGAAAGATAAATGGCATAGCTATAAACTTACATTTGTCAGAACTGATTTCCTGATTTAATTGAGGGGTGTAATATAGCAGTTTTTCCCCCAAACAGAAACATGTGTGCTCTGATTGTATCTATCAGTCTTTCTTGGATTAGGGTAAGTCTAAGAAAGGAGAGAATCAGTGACAGAAGCACACTCCCCATTGGTATCTTTTCACTTCCCTTAAATAGATGCAGTTTTTTTTTTTTTTCATGTGCAATTACAAGCTAAAAATATCAATAATGTGAAGTGCAATTTATGCTGTGACTGCCCTTTAAAAGTGAGCCCTTCTTTGTCTGACTCAGGTTGACGATTTCTGCCTCTGGAGTTTTTTTTTTTTTTTTTTTTTTTAATTCATTCAGCATCATGTCTTTTTGGTGAGGATTTTCACTCTCCTTGCTACTTGGAAAGTGGTTAGGAAATTCATTTTTAGAATATGAGTCTCAGGTCCCCAAACTGCTTATGGCAAGTACCTGCTGGTTGTTGACAATCAACAGAGTGGTGAAAATTAACCCACAAGACTGCACATTTGAGGGCAGTAGAATGGATAGCCAAAGTGGTGAGCAAAATGAGCTTCATCTCTCTGGAAGCCTCATGGACTTTCAAAACCACTGTCAGTGAACACAACCCAGAAAACTTACCATTTACAAATGACATCCACAGTTTTTACATAGTTCTTAAAAAAAAAAAAATAAAACACGTGTGGTCAACCAACTAACCAACTAACTAACCTGCCAAATAAAAATAAGCAAAACACCAAGAAGTTTTCGTGAAAATCCCAGCTCTATGTAGGGAAAAGACCTACTAATGAGAGCAATGAGAAAGCTGGGACCTATTTTTCCAGGCCCATCACTAAGTTGTCTTGACCTGGAGGCTCTATTTTCCTAATCCTCCTCAAACGGCTGCATAACACTGGATTAATTTATTCCTTTAGAAAATATCCTGAAGAGAAGACCTGGATGGGGAAAGAGGTTAGGGAAGGGTGTAAATACGATGGCAATGGCATGAAATTGCCTTTGAATATGTGAGAGTCTTGTATTAGTAAAAGGACTGAATTGTGCTCTGTGCATGTACCCCTTTCTCTCCCACAGAGGTCAGCTCTAGAGAGAGCCCTGGGCTGTCACAGCAGGAAGAATTCAGGACAGGATCTGGTGTAAGACCAGACTGAGGAGCTCAGAGAAGCTGAATGATTTGACCAATATCTTACATCTTCCTGTTTTTGCCAGGGAGAGCTACCTTGGTACTCTTTCCATTACACACACTCTATGGCCAACTCAACTTTCTCTCAATTAGAGTCACACAAAATGCAATGAACAAGCCCCAGGGAAGTCTTCAGTCAGAGGCCAGATGACCACATGGATTATTTGGTATCAATTCCTGCACTGGGTGAGGAGATAAATCAGGTCATTTAAAGGTCCTATGTAAACCTGAGATTCTATGCTTCTAAGAGAGAAGAATGTGGGACTCAGAAGAAGTAAGAACAGATTCCAAGAGGACTGGCAGGCTGGAAGAGGGAGAGCCAACTGCCTACTTGTGGAAGTCCTCAATGCAGTGAATGAGCCCGCCAGCATCCACGGTGAACGGGATCCCATCCAGGCTGCGGTGGCACATCACACAGGTGAAGCAGTGAGGGTGATAGGCCTTCCCGGTGGCACGGAGAATCCGCTCCATGATGGGCTTGGAACAAACACTGCACTGCTCCAGGGTATTCTAGGAAGGGAAAGAAAAACTCCAACATTAGGCTGGGACTTGAGGACCTCCATTTATGTGGCAATTTACAGTATAATAGGCATTTTTACACAAGGCATTGGTTCATGTGCTTATCACAACAGTCTGAGGAAGGTGGAGTGTATATCTTTATTAAAGAGGGGAGAAAAAACAATTACATGGATCAAGTTACTTTTCTGATGTCAACCAGGTAGTAAGCACCAAATGCAGGATTTGGAATACATGACTTTTCCTTTGTTCCTTTTCATTATACCAGGGGTCAGCAAACTTCCCTTTAAAGAGCCATATAGTAAATATTTTTAGCTCTGTGGGCCATACAGTCTCTGTTACAACTTAGTTTTGCCATTGAAGCACAAAGGAAGCCATAACATAAATAGATGGGCATGGTTGTATTCCAATAAAGCTTTATTTATAAAATAGGTATTGCGCTGGATTTGGCCCAGGGCTGTAGTTTGTTGACCCCAGAACTACATCACTCAGGTTCTCCACTTGCAGAAACCTCTGCTATTATTTTTAAAACTTGATTTGTCAGCAAAGACCTTATGGGGGTCACCAAGGCCTTCTTAGATAGGGTCTTTCTGAAGACTCAAGACTGAGACACACAGTATGCCAGCCACTGAACCCAATCAGAGCTCAGCACAATCAATAAGGCTTTTGATCATTTAAAGCCTTGAATCAAATAGCATCTTCAAGTTTTATGTTCATGAACTCTTCATGGAAATGTTGAAGCTGGAGGGGGTCTAGTTTTGAGAAGGGAATTGAGAAAGTCATTTTAGCTGGCTTTAAAAATATGCTGGGCTTTAAAAATACACACACCACCCTTAAAAGAGACCCCTTCATGACTCAGAAAGATTGATAAAATTAGCTTTTAACTTTCTATCCATCTCTTGAATCCCATGATCTCTTACCAAATAATCACATTTCACTTGTAATATATTCCAACTGACTTATCTAGTCTGACTCACTGAATTTACAATCTGGAATAAACCTGGGATGTGGTTCTGACTAGAAAGATACAAGAAAGATACAGAATTGGGATGAAACTAGAAAATTAAGGAGTACAACTGCTCTCTTACCATGAGAAACTCTAAATGTCCATGAGAGAAGAAATACCTGTGAGTAGATCATATGCTGATGCTTTGTTTCTACCTCTCCTCCCACAGCATTTCCCCCACCCCCACCCCAAGCCCCCCAAATGACTCCCAGTTTCCTTTCCAAACGTGGATGTGACCAAGTAGTTTTCCTGCTAACAAAAACTTCCATAGCTTTGCACTATAAAAAGAGCTAGTGCCTTTCAATCTTCCTTTCTAGGCTTGGTTTCGTCTAACATCCCAGACTTCTCTCTCTTGAGAGAATGAATGCAGGAATGAATGAGAACCTATGAGAAACTTCCCGTACTTCTATGCCTTGGCTAATGCCTAGAATGACTTCCAATCTGCTATTTGATTTTTCAAGGTGCAGGTCAGAGGGGTACCTCCCAATGAAGCCTTCCTTGATGCCCCCAGTTGGAATGAATTGCTTCTTTCTCTACCCTTCACAAGGACTTTATCTACTTTGCTTACAGCATTTATAGCATGAATTTTATCAAAATTATTTGAGTGTACATCTGTGTCCTCTACTAAGACTGCAATTTCTTTAAGTGCAAGTACTATGTCTTAGGAATGCATCTCTGTGTCCCATTATAATAGCCTAGCATAATTGTGTGCAAAGAGAATGAATGAAGGAATATTGTTCATGTTTACAACCCACCCTGGCAGCACGATGCTGGCCCTGACTCCCCTGACTCTAGAATCTAACCCAAGATAGATTTGTAAATACATTGCCATCCTTTCCCCAAGCTGTGGTTGCTCAAGGTTATGAAATTGCTTACTATGTCTCTGGTCACAGTCTAAACTCATGGAAGCTATTAACCTATTTTTTCCCCTATTTTGAAGTGGTGAAATTAAAATAGTAGAGGAACATAGAATAAAAGTCTGCAGATGATGATGGTTTGGACAGTGAGGTTCCCTGTTTCTTTTCTACCCCGGTGATCTGGTCTGGGTTGCCAGAAAACGCAAGACCAGAAAATGTTTGTTTGCACAGAGGCTTGGCTGCAAGCTTCATCTCATTTTCTCAAAACCAGCAATAACACATAAGGTTTAGTCAATTTCTAAGAGTAGTCTTTTTCTTTTTGGTCTATGGAAGTACTGCTTGAAGGACAGGTAAACTGAACTTTTCTTTTTTTTACCAAAAAAAAAAAAAAGTGTGAAAATATACCTAAACTAATCCTGTTGCAAAATTTCCCCAAGTTAGAAAATGAAAGTTCCAAGAGTGCAGCTGACTGGAAGCTTGGGCTAGCAAATGGTGGAGGTGGACATGCTGACCTTCACCAGCCAATCTCCTTTACTGTTCTTCTCCCCTTTTAGTCTCCAGTTGCTTCACTGATATTTTTAGACACAGCTTTTCTTCTTCTGCCTTAAAGGAATGATACACTCACAATGTCAGGAAGGAAGGCTCTGAGAGATCTTCTGGTCTAGGCCTCTCATTCTACCAATGAAAAACCAGACCTAGAGAACTGATATGGCTGTATCTGTGTCATGGGGTTCGTTAGGGACAGAGCTAGGACTGGTACCCAGTTTCCTGACCCCCAACTCAGAAAGGGATCTGATGAGTTCATCATGTGGCAGTAGAGAGGGTAAGTTACTATGAAAAGAACAGGAATTCTCCTTCTGGCTTTGTCAATATCCATTGTATGACGCTGGGTAAATCTTTTCTTCTCTCTAGACTTCAGTTTTCTCATCTGTAAAATAATTAATTCCAACTCTGCAAATCTATGAATGTGATATATCAGCCTTAACAACAACAGGAAAAGATCAATGCTTCCATTACAAGAGATACACTAGGAAAAAAGTAGATAACACCTTATCAGAACTTTGAAAGGGGAATTCATGTTTTTGACATGAGCCTTGACATAGATGATTTTCTTATAGCCAGTCTAAATCTTGGTCTAAATCACTACCAAGGTGCTCTACCTCAGCAAGGCAATCAAGAACTCCAAGAAGAAATTCTAGTTTTAGAGGACGGTCAAGGTCCAAGTCAATAGGAAAATCACAATCAAGTTCACCTCAAAAGCAGACTAGCTCAGGAGCAAAATCAAGATCACATGAAAGACATTCTGACACCATAGCAAGATTTTCATGTAAATCTCCCAAAGGGTACACCAATCCTGAAACTAAAGCACAAACAGCAAAACACTCTCATTTTCAGTCACATTCCAGATCCTGGAGTTAACATGATAAAAACAGTTGGTGAACAGCTACAGAAGAGCACTCCATAGTCTTTATTATACATTATTAAGTCTCACTATGTTAAATAAAAATTCTTCAAGTCTTAAAGAAAATGTGAGTTGATATTGGTTACCTTGGGCATGTGCAAAAAATAAAACCTCTTGCTTTGAATTAATAAAGATTTGGACTCGATTTAAGGGCCCACACCACATACAACACCACACACACACACACACACACACACACACACACACACACACACACACAATATTCTTTATTCATAATATTCTTTATTATGTCTTTTCACTTACAATTCCAGAAAGTGCTAATGGTCGAGTTTCAAGCACCAGAGAGGGAGATCTTTATGTATTTTTATAGATGGTTATTTTAAATCTAGACAAAAAGATGCACTCTTCGTAGAAATATGAGGTTTTTCTGAACTAGATTGATACGAAATGGTTAATAAATTAAAAGATCATAAGAAAATAAAAAGAAATAAGTCTTCAAGGAAATAAGTGAAAGAGGGAAGTCTGTAAATATATCCATAGGAATCACTTCTTGTATATGGGGAAGGGGTGCCATGTTTTATAGAGGGACCGTTAGAAGCGAAGAATACATTCCAGCATAGGAACTTACAATCTCAGGAAAGCACATGGTGATCTGTCTCCAGATCCATCTCTACTGTTCTCTCACATGGACCCCAGCCTTCAGCTTCCACACTGAGCTCCCTCCCACATCTTAAATAAGCTTTGTTCTTTCATAGGCCAAGACTATCTCACATCCTTCTTTGCCTAAAGAATACCTACTAATTTCTCAAAGTGAAGCTCAAATGTTACCTCTTCTGTTAAAGCTTTCCTTATTTTCTCTCTGTTACCCCTCAAGCAAAAATCTTCCATTCCTATAGAAGTGTGTGACTCTTCCCCTTACTTCCCCTTTGATACTGACTACAGTTTACTTGATTGAATGATTTATGTCAGCTTCCATGGCTCAACTGTAGAGCCATAATGTAGAGTCTTATGGTTGAGTTCACCAGAAACAGATTCTGAAGCAAGGATTTGTGCCAGGATGTTGACTGGGGAATGCCCTTGGGATCAACAGTTGTGGGAGAGTGCAGGCAGTAGACTGGGCAGAGGAAGTTTAAATTATAACGCGGTTTCAACAAAGGCCTTTTTTGGCACTGTGAAGAAACTCTGGAGCTGGAACGAACCGAGGTGGTTCTCTTCAACTGAGGGTAATTCCCAGAGAAGGATTCAGCTATGAACCATATGCTGCCGACACTCCCCACAGCTGAGCCAATGAAAGCCTCTGTTCTGAGGAAGCTCTGGGAGGTGTTTCACCACTGTCTACAACAGCAACCATCCTTGCTCAGGGCCTACCAGTCTCCCTAACACACACTAGGTAATGGGTAGCCAGCTGGGAAGGCCTTTTGGCCTCAGCTGAATGAAGAGTCTAGGTTTTATTCTTTAGTCTTTTTTATCCCGTATAAGGATTTTTTCCCCCACAGAATATATTTTAGGCAGTTACTCCAATGAAAGTATCATTGAAGGGAGAAGATCTTAGAGCAGCAGAAAAAAAAGCAAGAAATTAGGCAGTTGCTAAAGGCATAGCTTATAAACTTCTCCAAAATGATGACAATAGAATTGTGATTAAAAGCAAAAAGTTAAGTGAAAATAAAAATAAAATCACAAACAGACCTTGCACACAAAATTCCCAAATGCAAATGTTTAAAAATTAGAGATACAATCTGGTTGTATCTTTTCTATCCTTGCATATTGTATAAGTTAACATCTCTAGTTAACCGCAGAAGAGCTTGAAAAATCATCTGACTATACATGAAACATATAGGTAATATAAACACTACTAGTTAGATGATAAAGAAAACACAAAATTTCTATATTTTATATGTTACGTAATTCATTCTAAATCGAAGTATTTTAAATCAAAGGACATAAGTATTTGAAGATTGAAGATTATAAAGTGATGGTTGCCATTTGGAAATGTTAAAATTTTCATTTCATAAAATTAAAATGTGATCTTATATTCAGTCATTCTTTTCTTTTAGGCCTGAAACCATTGTTGAAACAGGAAGGACTCTTGGAAAGATAAGAGGTGACATCTCAACTTTTAGATACAGTTTTGGTACTTCCCTAACAAGCCAATATTTTATTATTATTCTGGCCTTTTCTTCTCTAAGGGCTTACTCCCTCATTTGCTTCCCTCTCCCATAATCCTTTGTTCAGGGAAGTGGTTTATCAAGGAAGCACATCCAAAAGAGCCAACAATCACTTCTGGATGAAGAGTGTAAAAAGATAGGGCCTGTGGGGGATTCACATTGCAGTTTGAAAATCATGATTCTAGTTCAAATACTGACTTGAGAAACTAAGACACAGAGAGGAAAAACAGTGGCAGATTTGGAGTTAGAATATAGGTCTCTTAATTCTCCATCCAGTGGAGAATCCCCCTGCTACATCATGCTATACCTACTACATATTTCAATAGAAACACCTCTGTATTGCAAATATAAGATGTATAGTCTGCCTATCTGCATGCTATATCCGTAGAAATAAGGAGAGGAAATGTTCCATGATTTTAAGACAGTTTTTCTACAGTAGGTCAGTTTATTGGCTCCAATACGATAGAACAGAAAACTCACTGTCAGATCCCCAGCATTTACAATAGTATGTATGCATAAAGGTGATGCTCCCATGTTTTGGATGAATGATGAGTTAATAAACTCTGGGTTAAGCACCTTACATAAAATGAAATTATTCTATTTAACCATACAAAACAATTGTTGAGCCCAGAGTTTCTCAATTGGTATGTTAAAGACACAGGTGTATCACCGTTGGGAAGTTAGACTGGGCCAGAGATTTCCAGAGCCATAGGTGGTCACTGTGGGCCAGGAGAAGCCTCATCCACTTACTGCAGTATGCTGAATAAATGCCACCATTTTCTACATTTTCTACAATTTATTTGATGGAATCAAATCCTTAAAAAATATGTGACGTGAAAAATATTGGGAAGCACAAGTGTAGGTGTTACAAACGGGATGGCAATGCAGTTCAAAAGACAACAGGGCAACGACTCGGCAAATCTCTGTTCAAGTGTCAATGCCATTATTTAAATACAAATAATTACATTACTTAACTAAGTATCGGAATATGAACTTACTCCATATCTTGAGTCTGGTAATCAAGAGGGCCTTCCAAATGATGGTAGTATGTTTGGTTTCCTTTGCAGATTTAGGTGCCATTTCACATTGGTAGTTCTCTTAAAGAGCCTATAGTATAATACATTCCAACAACTCTGTTTCCCTGAAAGGAATGCATTTCTTTTTTTTTTTTTTTTTTTTTTTTTTTAAATCATCATTTTATTGAGATATATTCACATACCACGCAGTCATACAAAACAAATTGTACTTTCGATTGTTTACAGTACCATTACATAGTTGTACATTCATCACCTAAATCAATCCCTGACACCTTCATTAGCACACACACAAAAATAACAAGAATAATAATTAGAGTGAAAAAGAGCAATTGAAGTAAAAAAGAACACTGGGTACCTTTGTCTGTCTGTTTCCCTCCCCTACTTTTCTACACATCCATCCATAAACTAGACAAAGTGGTGTTTGGTCCTTATGGCTTTCCCAATCCCATTGTCACCCCTCATAAGCTACATTTTTATACAACTGTCTTCGAGATTCATGGGTTCTGGGTTGTAGTTTGATAGTTTCAGGTATCCACCACCAGCTACCCCAATTCTTTAGAACCTAAAAAGGGTTGTCTAAAGTGTGCATAAGAGTGCCCACCAGAGTGACCTCTCGGCTCCTTTTGGAATCTCTCTGCCACTGAAGCCCATTTCATTTCCTTTCACATCCCCCTTTTGGTCAAGAAGATGTTCTCCGTCCCACGGTGCCAGGTCTACATTCCTCCCTGGGAGTCATATTCCACGTTGCCAGGGAGATTCACTTCCCTGGGTGTCTGATCCCACGTTGGGGGGAGGGCAGTGATTTCACCTTTCAAGTTGGCTTAGCCAGAGAGAGAGGGCCACATCTGAGCAACAAAGAGGCATTCAGGAGGAGACTCTTAGGCACAAATACAGGGAGGCCTAGCCTCTCCTTTGCCGCAACCGTCTTCCCAAGGGTAAAACTTATGGTAGAGGGCTCAACCCATCAAACCACCAGTCCCCTATGTCTGTGGTCATGTTAGCAACCATGGAGGTGGGGTAGGCGAATACCCCTGCATTCTCCACAGGCTCCTCAAGGGGGCACTACATATTTATTTTTTTTTTTTTCCCTTTTTTTTATTTTTTCTTTTTTTATTTTTTTTTTTTTTTTTTTTAACTTTCCCTTCTTTTTTCAAATCACCTGTATGAAAAAAAAGTTAAAAAGAAAACAAACATACAATAAAAGAGCATTTCAAAGAGACCATAGCAAGGGAGTAAGAAAAAGACAACTAACCTAAGATAACTGCTTAACTTCCAACATGTTCCTACTTTACCCCAAGAAAGTTACATAATATAGCAACATTTCAGTGAACTTGTTCCTACTACAACCATCAGAAATTAACAGACCATAGTCATTTCTGGGCATCCCCAGAACGTTAAATAGCTTATCTGTTCTTCCTGGATTATTGTTCCCCCTTCCTTAATTGCTCTCTACTGCTAGTTCCCCTACATTCTACATTATAAACCATTTGTTTTACATTTTTCAAAGTTCACATTAGTGGTAGCATATAATATTTCTCTTTTTGTGCCTGGCTTATTTCGCTCAGCATTATGTCTTCAAGGTTCATCCATGTTGTCATATGTTTCACCAGATCGTTCCTTCTTACTGCCGCGTAGTATTCCATCGTGTGTATATACCACATTTTATTTATCCACTCATCTGTTGAAGGACATTTGGGTTGTTTCCATCTCTTGGCAATTGTGAATAATGCTGCTATGAACATTGGCGTGCAGATATCTGTTCGTGTCACTGCTTTCCGATCTTCCGGGTATATACCGAGGAGTGCAATCGCTGGATCGAATGGTAGCTCTATATCTAGTTTTCTAAGGAACTGCCAGACTGACTTCCAGAGTGGCTGAACCATTATACAGTCCCACCAACAATGAATAAGAGTTCCAATTTCTCCACATCCCCTCCAGCATTTGTAGTTTCCTGTTTGTTTAATGGCAGCCAATCTAACCGGTGTTAGATGGTATCTCATTGTGGTCTTAATTTGCATCTCTCTAATAGCTAGTGAAGCTGAACATTTTTTCATGTGTTTCTTGGTCATTTGTATTTCCTCTTCAGAGAACTGTCTTTTCATATCTTTTGCCCATTTTATAATTGGGCTGTCTGTACTATTGTCATTGAGTTGTAGGATTTCTTTGTATATGCAAGATATCAGTCTTTTGTCAGATACATGGTTTCCAAAAATTTTTTCCCATTGAGTTGGCTGCCTCTTTACCTTTTTGAGAAATTCCTTTGAGGTGCAGAAACTTCTAAGCTTGAGGAGTTCCCATTTATCTATTTTCTCTTTTGTTGCTTGTGCTTTGGGTGTAAAGTCTAGGAAGTGGCCTCCTAATACAAGGTCTTGAAGATGTTTTCCTACATTATCTTCTAGGAGTTTTATGGTACTTTCTTTTATATTGAGATCTTTGGTCCATTTTGAGTTAATTTTTGTGTAGGGGGTGAGGTAGGGGTCCTCCTTCATTCTTTTGGATATGGATATCCAACTCTCCCAGCCCCATTTGTTGAAAAGACCATTATGGCTCAGTTCGGTGACTTTGGGGGCCTTATCAAAGATCAGTCGGCCATAGATCTGAGGGTCTATCTCTGAATTCTCAATTCGATTCCATTGATCTATATGTCTATCTTTGTGCCAGTACCATGCTGTCTTGGCAACTGTGGCTTTATAATAAGCTTCAAAGTCAGGGAGTGTAAGTCCTCCCACTTCGTTTTTCTTTTTTAGAGTGTCTTTAGCAATTCGAGGCATCTTCCCTTTCCAAATAAATTTGATAACTAGCTTTTCCAAGTCTGCAAAGTAGGTTGTTGGAATTTTGATTGGGATTGCATTGAATCTGTAGATGAGTTTGGGTAGAATTGACATCTTAATGACATTTAGCCTTCCTATCCATGAACATGGAATATTTTTCCATCTTTTAAGGTCCCCTTCTATTTCTTTTAGTAGAGTTATGTAGTTTTCTTTGTATAGGTCTTTTACATCTTTGGTTAAGTTGATTCCTAGGTACTTGATTTTTTTAGTTGCTATTGAAAATGGTATCTTTTTCTTGAGTGTCTCTTCAGTTTGTTCATTTCTAGCATATAGAAACATTACTGACTTATGTGCATTAATCTTGTATCCCGCTACTTTGCTAAATTTGTTTATTAGCTCTAGTAGGTGTATCGTTGATTTCTCAGGGTTTTCTAGATATAAGATCATATCATCTGCAAACAATGACAGTTTTACTTCTTCTTTTCCAATTTGGATGCCTTTTATTTCTTTGTCTTGCCGGATTGCCCTGGCTAGCACTTCCAGCACAATGTTGAATAACAGTGGTGACAGCGGGCATCCTTGTCTTGTTCCTGATCTTAGAGGGAAGGCTTTCAGTCTCTCACCATTGAGTACTATGCTGGCTGTGGGTTTTTCATATATGCTCTTTATCATGTTGAGGAAGTTTCCTTCAATTCCTACCTTTTGAAGTGTTTTTATCAAAAAGGGATGTTGGATTTTGTCAAATGCTTTTTCAGCATCTATTGAGATGATCAATTGATTTTTCCCTTTCGAGTTTTTAATGTGTTGTAATACATTGATTGTTTTTCTGATGTTGAACCATCCTTGCATGCCTGGAATGAACCCCACTTGGTCATGGTGTATGATTTTTTTAATGTGTCTTTGGATTCGATTTGCAAGTATTTTGTTGAGGATTTTTGCATCTATATTCATTAGGGAGATTGGCCGGTAGTTTTCCTTTTTTGTAGCATCTTTGCCTGGTTTTGGTATTAGATTGATGTTAGCTTCATAAAATGAGTTAGGTAGTGTTCCATTTTTTTCAATGTTTTGAAAGAGTTTGAGTAAGATTGGTGTCAGTTCTTTCTGGAAAGTTTGGTAGAATTCCCCTGTGAAGCCATCTGGCCCTGGGCATTTATTTGTGGGAAGATTTTTGATGACTGATTGGATCTCTTTGCTTGTGATGGGTTGGTTGAGGTCTTCTATTTCTTCTCTGGTCAGTCTAGGTTGTTCATATGTTTCCAGGAAATTGTCCATTTCTTCTACATTATCCAGTTTGTTGCCATACAGTTGTTCATAATATCCTCTTATAATTTTTTTAATTTCTTCAGGATCTGCAGTTATGTCACCTTTTTCATTCATTATTTTGTTTATATGGGTCTTCTCTCTTTTTGATTTTGTCAGTCTAGCTAGGGGCTTGTCAATCTTGTTGATCTTCTCAAAGAACCAACTTTTGGTGATATTTATCCTTTCTATTGTTTTTTTGTTCTCTATGTCATTTATTTCTGCTTTAATCCTTGTTATTTCTTTTCTTCTACTTGGTTTAGGATTGGTTTGCTGTTCATTTTCTAGCTTCTTCAGTTGATCCATTAGTTCTTTGATTTTGGCTCTTTCTTCCTTTTTAATATATGCATTTAGTGCTATAAATTTCCCCCTTAGCACTGCTTTTGCTGCATCCCATAGGTTTTGGTATGTTGTGTTCTCATTTTCATTCGTCTCTATATATTTAGCAATTTCTCTTGCTATTTCTTCTTTAACCCACTGATTGTTTAGGAGTGTGTTGTTTAACCTCCAGGTATTTGTGAATTTTCTAAGTCTCTGATGGTTATTGACTTCTAATTGTATTCCATTGTGGTCAGAGAATGTGCTTTGAATAATTTCAATCTTTTTAAATTTATTGAGGCTTGTTTTATGTCCCAGCATATGATCTATTCTGGAGAAAGTTCCGTGAGCACTAGAAAAGTATGTGTATCCTGGTGATTTGGGATGTAATGTCCTGTAGATGTCTGTTAAATCTAATTCATTTATCAGATTGTTTAGGTTTTCAATTTCCTTATTGGTCTTCTGTCTGGTTGATCTATCTATAGGAGAGAGTGATGTGTTGAAGTCTCCCACAATTATTGTGGAAACATCAATTGCTTCCTTTAGTTTTGCCAATGTTTCTCTCATGTATTTTGTGGCACCTTGATTGGGTGCATAGACATTTACGATTGTTATTTCTTCTTGCTGAATTGCCCCTTTTATTAGTATGTAGTGGCCTTCTTTGTCTCTCAAAACATCCCTGCATTTGAAGTCTATTTTATCTGAGATTAATATTGCTACACCTGCTTTCTTTTGGCTGTAGCTTGCATGAAATATTTTTTTCCATCCTTTCACTTTCAATTTCTTTGTGTCCCTGTGTCTAAGATGAGTCTCTTGTATGCAACATATTGATGGTTCATTTTTTTTGATCCATTCTGCGAATCTATATCTTTTAATTGGGGAGTTTAATCCATTTACATTCAACGTTAAAACCGTGAAGGCATTTCTTGAATCGGCCATCTTATCCTTTGGATTATGTTTGCCATATTTTTCCCTCTCTCTATTAATATCCTTTATTGTACCCATACCGAATCTCTTTAGTACTGAACCTTTCTCCACGTCTCTCTGTCCTGTCTTTGTTTCTCTGTCTGTAGGGCTCCCTTTAGTATCTCCAGTAGGGCAGGTCTCTTGTTAGCAAATTCTCTCAGCATTTCTTTGTCTGTGAAAAATTTAAGCTCTCCCTCAAATTTGAAGGAGAGCTTTGCTGGATAAAGTATTCTTGGCTGGAAATTCCTCTCTCTCAGAATTTTAAATATATCGTGCCATTGCCTTCTCGCCTCCATGGTGGCTGCTGAGTAGTCACTACTTAGTCTTATGCTGTTTCCTTTGTATGTGGTGAATTGCTTTTCTCTTGCTGCTTTCAGAACTTGCTCCTTCTCTTCTATGTTTGACAGTGTGATCAGTATATGTCTCGGAGTGGGTTTTTTTTGGATTTATTCTATTTGGAGTTCGCTGAGCATTTATGATTTGTGTATTTATGTTGTTTAGAAGATTTGGGAAGTTTTCCCCAACAATTTCTTTGAATACTCTTCCTAGACCTTTACCCTTTTCTTCCCCTTCTGGGACACCAATGAGTCTTATATTCGGACGCTTCATATTATCTATCATATCCCTGAGGTCCATTTCGAGTTTTTCAATTTTTTTCCCCATTCTTTCTTTTATGCTTTCATTTTCCATTCTGTCATCTTCCAGGTCACTGATTCGTTGTTCAACTTCCTCTAGTCTTGTACTATGAGTGTCCAGAATCTTTTTAATTTGGTCAACAGTTTCTTTAATTTCCATAAGATCATCCATTTTTTTATTTAGTCTTGCAATGTCTTCTTTATGCTCTTCTAGGGTCTTCTTGATTTCCTTCATATCCCGTACTAGGGTCTCATTGTTCATCTTTAGTTCTTTGAGTAGCTGCTCTAGGTGTGTCTCTTCTGGTCTTTTGATTTGGGTGCTTGGGCTTGGGTTATCCATATCGTCTGGTTTTTTCATATGCTTTATAATTTTCTGTTGTTTTTGGCCTCGTGGCATTTGCTGTCCTTGATAGGGTTCTTTTAGGGTTTGTAGACCAGTTGAAGTCCTTATCTCTAATTTATCAGATCTACAGCTTCATGGAGTACACTTTCTCTAACTAACCAGCAGGTGGCGTCCACGAGCCACCTGTTCTCCACAAGCCAGATCTCCCCTGCTTAGCCTTTTTGGTGAGTGGGGGAGTGAGTCTTGTGGGGCCCAATTGGTGTCCCAAGCTTGCGTGTGTAGTTGGTGTTGCCTGCCCTGTATGTGGGGCGTGTTTCTGGGCAGTCGGGGAGGGGGGGTGGCCCTAACAATCAAATCTCCCTGATGATCCTAGAGTTTTAAAGCTACTGCAATAGTCTAATCCTTCAGTTCAGTCCTGCCACAGTTTGTCTCTGCCACTGACCCACAAGTCTTTGGTATTGGCGTATGGCTCCTGAGACTTGCAAGTGGGCCCCTCTTCCAGGCTGTGCACCCCGGGTCCTCTGTTGAGGGATGACTGTGCTATGTCACAGGTGAGTGCCGTCCCCCCAGGGCAGTTCTGGGCTGCTGGGCTGTGTTGGGAGGCTCCCAGTCTGCTCAAATGATGGCTGAATGGGGCTCTGTTAATTCACACTGCTCCCCCTTCCCAGCTCTGGGACATTCAGCTGAGGTTGCAGGGAAGGCTAATGTCCACGCCCAGTTTTGTGGTGTGTGCCTGTTATTTGAAGCACTTCCGTCACACTGGGTTGTCTGGGGCAGCTCTGGGCTATGGGGCTGGCGATGGGCAGGAGTGTTTCCTGTCCACCAGGATGGTGGCTGTGAGCGGACACCCCCCTTTTCTTGGGAAGTTGTGTTGTTTAGTGAATTTTCTCAGCCACTGGATTATTGCCTTTTGTCTCAGAGCTCTCTTATTTCTGCTCTTGACTTGACGTGCCCAAATTTCAATTCTTTGAAGCTTTCTGTATTGAGGTTCTTAGAGTAATTGTTTTAGAAAAAGCAAAAAGGATTTAAAAAAAAAAAAAAAAAAAAAAAACGGCCCTCCTCAGAGATCTAATGGGTTATTGAAATGCTAATAGACAAAGCAACCAGGGCCATTAAGGAAAGGTGCCCTGGGCAGAGAGATCAGCCTTGCTTCGGGATTTGCATATGCGCCTCAAGGCCTGATCTCTGCCCTTCCCCTTTCTGTGTTCACCAGAACTCCAAAAATCCTCTGCTTTTACTTTGGAGCTTCTCGTGTTGTTTTCCTTCTATGCCCGTCTCCTCTCTGCTGGGCTGGCTGCTCTCAGAGTCTCTGGTGTCTGGCCTCAGTCTATCTATGGTTGGAGTTTGAATCAGTAGAATGAGTTTCCGATGAGAGCAGCCACTGCAATTCTCCCTTCTCCTTCCTGGAGCTGACAGCCCCTCCTCCCCCGGGACTGAGCCTGGCAGGGAGGGGCGCGGGTCCCCTGGCCGCAAAAACTTACAGATTTCGGTGATCTCAGCAGTTCCACGTTTTCATGAGTGTTGTATGAAGTATGCTCAAAGACAGATTGCTCTGTGGTGTCCAGTCCACGCAGTTCCTGGCTTTTTACCTACTTTCCTGGAGGAGTAACTAAAACATACAGCTCACCAGTCTGCCATCTTGCCCCGCCTCCTCTTTTTAAGAGTTTTTTGGCTCTTTCTAAATGTCCTTCATCTATGTCAATGTCTATGTCTATGTCTAACTTGTGGTTAAAGCAAAATGAAAATCATAATGGTAGCCTAGTATCCTCATTACTGTGATTTTCTAAGCAGGATCAAAATCCCTCTTCTACAGATGGGAATTCTAATTTTTCCAGATAGGAAAATTTTTGAGGCAATTTATTTGATGGAATCAAATCCTTAAAAAATACTTTATTTTGATGTCATGTGCCACAAAAAATGACTGCTATGAAACACGTAACTGAAAATTCAAAAAAAGCAATTGGACTTTCTTCTTGTCTTTTTGTTCATTTCTGCTATTCTTGAGCACAATTCTTTGTATCCAATGCCTCGGTTTTCTAAATCCCCTTTAAACAAACTTTTCATACACTTTTCAGGTAAGCAAATCTGCCTCCCCACTTATTTTATCATTGCACAAAACCTAAAGAGTAGAGAACTAAGTGTTCAGAATCCTCGTAGGCAGCGAGGAAGAGAGTGATGACAGACACCATCCATGTCCTCAGAGATTCCCCGTGCAATAGAGAGGGAGACACAGTTATAAATAACTGACTTGAGGCAAAGGCACAGGAAGTTATTATTACAGGGGCACAAATAATGTGTGATGGGAACACAGAGAAGAGAGTAATTATGATTGGTGGGAGTGAGCTGGGTGGTGGTCTGTGGTTCCAGGAATATAGTCTAGGTAGGATTTGAGTTGGTGCTTGAAGAAAAACTCATTGGGGTGCTATTTGGATTTAATGTTACATTACAACAAGAGTCTTCATTATATTATCCTCTGAGTGGCATCCCAGATATACCTGCATTAGGACAAAATTCATTTCACAGAACAAATAGAGTAACAGAAGCTGGGATGTGTATACTGGCTAGCACTGGGGAAGGGAAAGTCAGTGTCACCAGAGATAAACGTTCACTGATTTAAGAAGGACCATAGTATCACAAACAAAACACATGTATTACTATTAACATAGAATTTAGAAAACAAATTATTTTTCTTATAAGATTTTCTGTTTATACATGGACAAAATAATCTAACTTTAAAATGAAGAAATATGTCCTAAAACCATGAGACAAAAACACAAAAGAAGGGATAAAAAGATCAGGGCATTTAGGCCAACTTTTTAATTTTATTTTTGCTATAAGCCACAGGTCACATTGTTCACAAACAAATTATGCCTGTGCCATTTATTCTTAAGCAATAGGGTTAGGATTGCAGTCCGAAAAAAAAAAAAAAAAAATCTTAATGAAAGGGCATTTAGTTTATCTATACTCTAAGTCCTAGAGAGGCATTATATTCCTAATAAAATGTGTAGCCTATGTGGTACGTGAGGCTTTTCCAGAGCACTTCTGAATGTCTCACAACCTTTGAGAAATGAGAGGGTCATGCCAGGAGGAAAATCTAAAGATCACAGAACTCCACCGATATTATTGTGAGAGGGAAAAAAGAATAGAATTCCTTTCCGTTCAAGCCAAGTCAAATCATAGATTTGTCTTTAGAAACATCTTCAGTGTAGTTTACTGGGACTGAAACTCAGGAATTAGACCAGAGGATCTGTCATAAATGGTAAGGGAATGAGTGATAGATTTAAGGGAATCTGGGTTCTAAAGTCTTGTCTCCTTGTCCAAATAGTCATGAGACATTGGACAACATTCTTGACTTCTGGCCTTTAATTTCATCTATTAAACAAGATCAAACGTATCTATATTGCAGTGTTCTCGTATATGACTGGAAGTACCCAGTGCCTGAGTGTTTAATATATGTTAGTTCTACATCTTCCCCTTACAAATTCTAAGCAGATAGGGCATATATTTAGTTAAACCAAAGCTTGGGCATCCCTTGATCATTTCATTAAATTATTATATCTAAGCACTACATTTTGGTAATTATTTTTTCTTGCCATCAATACTTCTATTATGCATAGTTTTGATTTTCTTTTTTTTAAAGCAATGTGATATCTAAGGAGTCCCAAGGCACTCCAGGGCAAATGCATAATGTCCTAACGTAAAATGGGCTTCTGGATTCTAAAGAGACTTTCCTCCACTTCTTAAGGAATGTTGTGGGAAAGCTGCTCTTACTTCTGTATAAACATTACTATACCCCATACCCATAAATTCTTAAGTTCCATATGAAAGTAATTTGAAATTCCTTTATACACCCCAAACAAGAACACCTTACCTTGGTAAGGTCTTTACAGTTTACTAAAGGATAAACAAAACAAGACCAAGTTTAATCTCCACAATGATCTGGTATGGTAGGTAGAATGGTAGGATTCTTATCCCCATTATACACTCACGTGACCTTTTAAATGTAATCAGGATCTGATCACATGCGTTCTAAGTCCAAGTCCAAGGCTATTTCTTCTACTTCACATTGTCCTTTAATTATCAAGTTTCTCCTATATCTTTCTATCAAGTACCAGATAATGGAAATTATACTGAACACAGCTGTTAATCTATACCATACTGCTGAGCCATGTTGGCCCTTCATAACTGTGTAGTTTTGTTGAGCCTGAAGGGAATATTAAAATGATCTTGTCCAACCCTCTCACCTTATATACTAGGATACTGCATTTAGGGAAGCTGATTTTCCTAAAGTTCTACACAGATTTCATAGAAGAGCTGGGTCCAGGCTCCAAATATCCTAGCTTCTATGAAAAGATCTTTCCCCAATCCTACTCTAGATCCTTTTCAGAGTTTCAAAACTTCTCTTTGGTATTCTAGCCCTTGATAACAATAAGAATGTGACAACATTAGCATAATTACATCACCAGTAACAAAAATCATTAGGTGGATATATTATATGACTTAGGTTCTCTATATTTTCAAAACAAGGTTGCTGCATTCACTGATAAATACGGGGCCCTCTTGCTGAGAACTCAGAGGGGTTAATCCTATCCTCAGGCTGTGGCATGATGCTGTAGGCCCGGCTTTCATAATTCTGGCATTGGTAACCAGTAGCAAGAGATTATTAACAGACACTCAAGCCCGTTCCACTAAGGCAGTCACTTTCCAGAGTACTAAAATGGTATTTCACAGCAGCTCTTGAACCATCTTGAACAGAATTCCATACTCTATTTGAGCATCTGTTTTCTCATCTATAGAATCTGGGGTAACAATTATTCTGTCCTGTCAACTTAACAGGACTGTGAGAATTAAATGAGATAAGAAATGAGCAAAGCATTCTTTAAGAATGTAAGGAGTTGTAAAGATATTGTTACAGAGATAAATTGCTTTTCTCTGCGCAAAATTATTGCTCCATGTGAGGACTGACTCTAAATCTTGGCTCATCAGTCTTTGACTGATCAACTCAGCCTATTTTCATCACCCTTATTATTGGAGAGAAGCAGACACTTGTAAGATGCACACATATATACCCACAATTCTATCCATATTGAGTTTAGGAAAATACTATGTAGGTTTTTAAAATTTGTTTTTGTTGCTTTGTTTTCAATGGGTATTTTCTGGTTAGCTTTTTCTTTAGTTTGCATACCTGGAGCACCTAATAAGTGGAGGAACAGCTATGTATTGTGCATTTAGAGTGAGCACAGGGAAGTCTTGTAGAGGGCATAGTTTGCCACGATACACTCGGCAGCTTTCATTCCCTTGACTTAACTTTAATCACAATCCAACTAAGCCCTGATGCCCATCTGAACCTTCAGTGATCTCTTCACTTTATTGCGGATAGGAGGTGCTGATGGGGGAAATGATTAATTTGGTGATCACAATGCTAACCCCAGTGCTATTTGAAACTAGAATTGAAAAAGGATAGCTATGTCATCCCTGCATGGAACACGGATAATGAGAAATGGGCCAGAAGCCAAGGGCTGTGTTCTAGCTTTCTCCTTGTCAAAGCCAGCCATTAGCATTGAGGCCTGTGCAAAGCATTTCCCTTCCTGGGCCCAAATTCCTTCACTTAAAAAAATAAGGAACTTGCGTTAATAATCCTCTTGTTCCCTTGAATTTCTGCAATTGATTTGAGAGAACTGAATAAAAGTTTCACTGGGGCAGTGAACTTTGTTTTGTTTACTGCTTTATCCCCAGTATACAGAACAATGCTTGGTACACAGAAAGAGCTCAATAAATATTTATCGAGTGAATTAATGAATGACTGTGGATACTCCAAACATTGAGCCAACAGCACCTACACCCATGAACCTACCCAAAACTTCAGTATCCTCAGTGGATCATTCCTTGCCTTCCTGTTTAAGTACCCCATCTCCTGAGCCAGACTCCACCTCATTATCCTATTATTATCTTCATGGTCTTTATTTCGCTTCATGCATTTAGTTGCTGACATACTTCATGCATTTAGTTGCTGATATGCTTATTATTTATCTTCCCCACCAGTCTGTAAGCTCTATGAGAGTGGGGCTCTTGTCTGTCTTGAACATCACTACATTCACATCCTCTGGAGCAGAGCTTAACACGTAACAGGCATTCAGTAAGTATTTGTTGGATGAAAAAAATGAATGAATGACATTGAATTGTTAACATCTAAGTTTTCTTCCAAATCTTGGGTTCCTTGATTCTTTCTCCTCAAGAGTATACTAAATATATCTATAACAGGAGTATATTAAATATATCTATATAAATAAATATATATAAATTACAAGTTTTCCTAAGAATATCAATGATCTCAAGTTAATTACACAACATAACATATGTAGCAATGCTTTTTTTTACTGTACAGTATTTGCCTACCCGTGGGTAACTGACCCATCCTGGGGTAAAATCCAAAATCTTGGCTTATGCAATGATGTTTTATACATATATACATAGTAATGACTGTCTGCCTACACATTTCATATCAGAATTAAACCCACTGTGAATCATTCATTAGAATCTAGATCGGCAAGCAGAGACTAGAAATGTTCCCAATACCATTCTGCTCACGTGTTGGTTCCCTTCAGAACTGCCTGAAGCTCAGCCATGCCAAGATGTTTATTTTCTAACTAGTTTTATGAGATGCAATTACTTCCTAAATTGTAGCAAACCACAAATGGTCTGAGCCAAACAACTTGGGTCACTGAAGATCGCTCCTTGTACTCCTGAGGACGACAGAAAAGCTTGTTTGAACCAAACTTGATCCTCTTTCAAAAGAAAGGGAAAACATTAAGCCTCTAACTCCTGGGAGTGGTAAAGAGAACAGCCGGAGGGCCATGAGCTAACTTTGATTCTCTAGAGATCAGTTGAATAGATTTGGCAATCATTTTGCTTCTGTTGAAAACAAGCCCTTCTAATTATACCTCTGCGAATGGAAGACAAAAAAGACAGCGCCATAGCTTAGAAAGGCCATAATGAAATGCCAACATCATGGTTTTCTTCTGAACCACGAGCTGCTGACCCAAACAGTCAAAACATCCAGCTCTGGAATCCATTTCATGAGAACGTAACCTTGTGAAGAACACAAAGGGAAGTTAGTGAACTGATTTGTTTCCCTTTAATTGTATTTTGGCTGTAATGTTTTCTGACACTAGAAATAAAAGTAATTCCATGTTTGGGTTCCTTTCTCTACCCCCACCCTGCCAAGAGTGGTTTACATTCAATAGGTATGAAATGCACAGACAGTGAGTACGGGGTTTTCCATCCTGTAACTGCTGAAAGACAAAGGAGGCAGAAAATACAGATGTTTTCTCCTTGCTGCTGTGAAAGGATTGGTGGACTAACTCTTTCAGTTTCTCTGGAATGCAAATTTTCTTTCACAGTTTAGCAGTCTTTTTTGGATTTCAGCACAGTGAACTAACACTTTCCTAGATTCCAAGACCTCCAGAGAACCAGATGGATGAGAGAAATTGGGAAAAAGAACCCACACTCTTTGAAAAAGGTATGAATTTCTCACTCTGCATCTAGCCAAAAGCTCTGAAAATTAGAAGAGTGAAATCACTTTGGGTTTGTTCAAATGCATGCCATCCTAGAGTTGTTTGTGGTGGATAAAATAGAATAAAAAAACCCAAAGTGATTTGATGGCTTGGAGTCTGCATTCAGTTTAAGCAAACTTTAACAGAGAAGACATATTTACTATCAAAGGCAGGAAAGAATGAAGATGGAAGAAATTACTCAAGCGTCACTCTAAAGTCAGTGACTGCTCCCCAGTGCCAAACTTTTTATCTTGACATCCAAGGTCCTACAGAATAGCGTTCTACTTTCCCTTTCCAGGTACATGTCCCATAATTGCCATCACCAGTCATCCCCCCATCCCCTGCCCCCAGTCTTCACTCCTGTCCAACCAAACTAGTTAACAAGTCATGCTCATTGCTCTTCCATGCCTTTATATCCACTCTTGCCTCTAACTTTCTTCTTTCTTAACAAGGTGAGTATCTCAACTTTTAGGGCTTGGAGCATATAAACATCCCATCCTTTATTAATCATTTCTCTACTCTTCTGATTTTCCACAACACTGTTCATAACTTCATTACAGCAGGGACGCTGCTGCGTAGTGTTATCTGTGTGTCTGCTATGGCAGATGCTACGGCAAACTGTAATTTCAAAAGATGATTGCATGAATATATACCTCATACCACGTGCTTCTTACAATGTGATACAGATAGTCCTCCAAGGAGAGGTGGCATCTTGGGAAGACCTTAAAGCTTCTTTATTAATGGACTGCAGTGGAAGGGATGCTATATGACTTTGGATGCTAGTCATAAAATCTGATATGGCTCTTTCTTGAGACATGTTCCTTGAGAGCCCTAGTTGCCAAGTTAGGAGTTGGGTTACCTCAAGGCTCCCATATGGAGAGAACACAGGCAGTTAGAGCGAGATGCCTGAAGAACCCCAATGTTTCCAGCCCCAGCTGTTCAAATATTCCCAGCTCAGGTGACAGACATGTGCGTGAAGAAGCCGTTGAGACCTTGAGCCAGAATTGTCCAGAAGAGATACTCCCGAATTCCTGTCCCACTGAAACTGAGAGAGACGATAAATAATCATTGTTGTTTTTGGCTACTAAGTGTTGGGGTGATTAAAGTATGCAGCCATAGTGATTGAAGCATATGCACAGATCCATATTTGATTATAAGTTCTTCAAAGACAAGTTTTTTTTTTTTTTTTTGAAGTATATGTTCTCAGCACTGAAGATGGTACCTGGCATACAGCTGAAGTTATTTGTTGAATAAATGTTTGAATGAATGAATGAATATTAAATTCTGGATATAGTCACACAAAATTGATATACCATAACTTCATGAAGCTAGTTAGGTTAATTTAGCTAGAGCATTTTTAAGAAAATTCAGTTTCATTGAAATATATTCACATACCATACAATCATCTACAGTGTGTACAATCAGCTGTTCACAGCACCATCATATAGTTGTACATTCATCAACCCAATTTTTGAACATTTCCAACTCCCAAAAGAATAAAAATAAGAATAAAAATAAAAGTAAAAAGAACACCCAAAGCATTCCACCACACCCCCATCCCACCCTATATTTCATTTAGTTTTTGTCCCCATTTTTCTACTCATCCGTCCATATACTGGATAAAGGAATGTGAGCCACAAGGTTTTCACAATCACACAGTCACACCATGTACAGCTAGGGCATTGTGAGCAATAATAATCTCCAAAGCATAGAATAAAAAGACAAAATAGATCTTTTTCCCTTCAGGAAGCAATGTGTTTTTCGAACTAGGCAATCTATTGTTTATTTTCAGCAATAGCAAGAGCAAAAGTTGGTACAGGCGTATATGTTTAGAGCTCCTTTTAAAAAACTATCCAGTATTTCTTAATATCACTACAAATAAAAAGACAACAGTGTTCTCTTTATGCAGGCCTCAATTAATAAAGGCAAATTATTTCTTTAATTACACAGTCAAAGGAGTCAAGATGCTAGAATCTAGCACAGAATCTTACAACTGTCAGAGTGAGGAAGACCTTACAGGACATCTGGTCAATCTCTGAAATATTCTCAGTCAATAAATGCATGTACAGCCCCCCAGACTTGCACATGTCCAGTGAGTACAGACTCTTGGGAGGTGTCTAGTCCATTGGGAAATCGGTTAGAGCATTCTTTATTCTTTTGATTTAAGTACCCTCTACCTCATCAGCCTTACTTCTGCCCTCTAAAGGGAAGTCTGTTGCTTTTTCTAACAGACCTAGAGAGGATTGAAAACAATGTCCCTTCTTAGTCTTCTCATTCCTTCAGCCATTCCTTATGAGACATGGCTTCTGTTATCCCACCCTCCTGACCACCTCTTCTGGACAAGTTGTACTTCATCCAGGATTTCTTAAATATGTGAGGCCCAAAACTTAGCACATCACTCTAGGAAACACCACTTTCCCTATTTGGCACATTCCTCATTTGAGTGCAGCCAAAGATTGCATTTACTTCTCTGTGGTCCTATATTTTTATTATGGATCTTGTAGTTAAATTCTCTCTCCTACAAGTCTATTTGTTTATTTACTTATTTTTTTATATAAACAGCTCTCAAATTAAATGACCCTCATATCAGGAATCTGTATGGTTAATTTTTTAAAGCTTAAAGTAGGATTTTACTTTCATCCCTCTTAAATTTTGTCTTGTTGGATTTGACTCATTGTTTCAGATAACTGAGAAATTTCAGAATATTAATGATCATATTTTCATATTTACAATTCCTCCTATCCCTTCCTTCAAACAAGCAAATTCATTGCAATAAACGTTAACAGCCATGGCTTTGCTAATATTCAAAGATGTTTCACGCCAGAGACGGCATCAACTTTTCCTTCTCCTACATTCCATCAGCCACCAAGTTTGATTAATTTTACCCACTAAATATCTTAATTCCATCCACTGTTCTCTATCACCTCCACATTATCTCCTAAACTCTCATCTAGATTAGATTAATTACAATAGCCTCCTAACTGCCCTCAGCCTCTCCAGTCTACATCATCCTGATCTGCCTCCAACAAAATCTGCACAAAAGACTCACTCAGACACCTTTAAAAACCAATGATTCCCAGGTCACCCCTTGGAACTATTTAATCATTATCACTAAGTTAGGGCTCTGGCATCTACAAATTTTAAAAAATTTTTATGATTCAGAGTTGTGCCAGATCCTACTGATCTTTCAAGATTAGCTGGAAAGTTGAGTTTTTATAAAAAAAAGAACAGATTAAGCTTCTAAACAAATGTATTATGAATACATTAGAAGAACAATTTTGTCAAGGATTTAGATTCCTTACAATTATCCTCTGGGAAACTTAGGTCATCTTAGGAGACAAGGAGAAGAAAACTGACATTTGCAGTACTAGGTACGCACTGGTTGCTAAACAATGGGCTGGTCCACCTCCCAGACATTATCCCATTTAATACTGAAACAACCTCATGATGACAATATCAACATCATTTTGGAGAAGAAATTAAGGCTTAGATTTTTTATTTACTATGCACCCAAAGTCACAAATTGGTAGAAAGGAATTATACATAAGTCTGCCTGACTCTAACATACAAGATCTAGGGAGTAATCAAAACAAAAAAATTCTTAAGGAAAGGGGAAAGATTGCATCTGGCATGGACATGTAAAATGATAAATTTGTACATATTTGAAGTGGTCTCACTGGCTTCTTAAGAAAGATCACATCTCTATGAGAATTAAAAATATATGTGGTCTAGTTTAAAGAGCATGAAATTGGGAGTTAGGAGGTAGGATAATAGTCTTAGAAATGTCACTAATTTGCTGTGGTAGGCACTGATAGTCATTTCCTTTTGCGCCTCTTCCCTCCCTCCTTTAAAACTTTAAAATTTAAGCTACGTATATGCTGACTAGAATAAAGATTATATTTCCAAGCATTCCCTGTAGCTAAGTGTGGCCTTCCTTGCAGCTAAGAAACTGCATTCTGCCAATGGGATATAAGCAGAAGAATCCTCAAAGGGAAAGTGCATGTCCTCAGTCCAGTGGAACGCAGAACTGCTGGCTACTGGGGCGGGAGCACAATCAGCCATCTTGGTCCCTCCGGGGCTCCCACATGCTGAGCATGTTGGAGTAACAAAACAGGTGATGGGGTCCTTGACTACCTTTGTCTTGGATTTCCTACTTTCATGAGAGAGAAATGGACACTGTCTTGTTTTATTGCTATTACTTTTTGTTTCCTGTCATGCTAGCCAACTCTAATCCTAACTAATACACTTGGCTTTGCAATTTGAGTCAAGTAGCTTCCCTTCTTTGTGCCTCAGATTTCTTATTTTGTAACAAAGAACTGAGCTAGATGATATCTAAGATCTGTTTCAGCTCTCACAATCTCTATGACTGGATGGAAAAGACTCCACTGAGAAAAATATTCAAAGCAACTTTCCTTCTTGACATGCTGACTTTTTAGTAGTCAAATCAGTCAAAATCGGTAAGCCTGCTAAGTCACTATGAGTGGGAGCTACTCTAGAGAGGGATCCCTCCTGTGCAGAATGTCGGTATAAGCAGCTATCAAGCAATTGCCTGCCATTAGAGACATGGTCAGTTCAGACCAATCTGGAAATTCACAAGAGACTTGAGGCATTGAGAATTTCACAATCCAGAGCTGGCTCTGCATGTATCATCTCACAGTGGGTACATATAAAAGAACTAGGTAAAGCCATAAATCTCAGATGACTATCATAATCATGCCTATGGAATTTCATGGCATGGAGAATAATAACATTTTAAGAGGTGATCTGATTATCTGCAAAAACACATCAGGGCTCACACTAGGGTGAGGTTATTGAGGTGCCTAAGGTGTAAACTGTAAGGAGGCACTCATTATCAGGGTCCTGGTTGAGAATGAGAACCTCCTTAAACTTTGGTTCTCTAGGCACCTCACATCCCTTATCCTAGTTTTGGTCCCACTTCAGGTTCCATATTGCATTTTTCTCTTTTTCCAAGAAACTCCACCTAAAAGCTATCACATTTTAAATCTACATTCTATATAATCCATTTGTTTCACATCGACTGACCAAAGGACTGCTTCTACTATTAACATTGTGAAATATCTTTTATAGTTGGAAGCCCATTCTAGGCATTTCATACATTCCCATTTTCTTACTTGTTTTGCTGGTTTTGAGAAGAGATATTTGCCTGACAACTTGCTAGACTTCAGGATAAAGTCTATGACACAGACAATGAAAAAAAACTATACAACTGCTAGGGTCGTAATGATGACTTTTCATCCTTCAGTACAGTGCTTTCTAACCAACTAGGCTACTGACCTACAAGTATATACATTTCCAACAGTTTCATTAATAGTTTTCCAAGCCTCAACCTACAAAGAGCCACACTAAATACTTTTCTGTGTTTCCAAAGCCTTCTCTCCTTCCTGTGATTTGGATCTAATGGAAATCCCACTCACTTGTCATCCAGAATAAAAACCCCAGTCTTCTTTGACTCCTCCATCTCTCTTACCCTCTACATAGTTAAGCAAATGGCAAATTCATCCTTCTTCTCCTCTCCATCCGCACTGCTTCTGCCCTAGTTCAGGTTCTCATGATTCTTGACAGTACAACTGAAACAAGATCATCAGTTATCTCCAAGACACCCGCATCTTTACTGTAGGAGTCTCATACTTAAATACAATACCCCGAAAGGTGACAGCAATGAGTGACATGCTTTGACTGAAAGTAATACAGAGTTGTAGGAACCATGGCAAATTATGGAATTCATGCCCCAATGAAGTACATACATTACCCTTCATATCTCTAGCTGACTGCTGCCAGGCAGCAATTGTGAACCCCATTTTAAATTGAAGCAGGAAATCTAGATTTTTATGTAAATTTTCCCATACTTTAAATGTTTGCGACTAACTTAGAAATGCTTAAAAAAATCTTTTGAATGTCAAACAAAACACATATGCAGTTATCTGGCTGGTTAACAGCCAGTTTGTGAATGCTGCCTTATACTAGTTGATCATCTAAGTTACTCTGCCAGAGGATATTTCTAAACATGGACTGGATCAGATCTCTTCCTTGCCTACAAGCCATAAAGGGGTCCCCTTATGCCTGCAGGAGAAATCCAACTTCTCAGTATGGTGTGCTGGTTTGAATCTATTATGTCCCCCACAAAAGTCATGTTCTTTAATACAGTCTTGTTGGGGGGACACTTATTAGTCTTTTGATTAGGGTGGAAACTTTCCTTTGAGTGTTTCCATAGATATGTGACTCAACCAACTGTGGGTAAGAACTTTGATTAAATTATTTCCATGGAGGTGTGGACCCTGCACATTCAGGGTGGGTCTTGATTAGCTGACTGGAGTACTTAAGAGAGCTCAAGAGCCGACACAGGGCTGACACTTGGAGATGCAGACAGAAAGATGTTTGGAGATGCTAAACTAAGAGATGAAGCCCCAAGTTTGCCCCGGAGAAGCTAAGAGAGGATCCCCAGATGCTTAGAGAGAAACACCCTGGGAGAACAAGTAAATATGCACAGGAGCTGAGAAAGAGAAGCTAAGAGAGACAGAAGCCCAAGCAGGGATGCACAGAGGCTGAGAGAGAGAAGCTGAGAGACAATTTTGGAGAAAATCATTTTGAAAAGCAACCTGGGAGCAAAGGACCAGCAGATGCTGGCCATGAGCCTTCCCAGCTGACAGGGGTGTTCCAGAAACCATTGGCCTTCCTTCAGTGAAGTTATCCTCTTGTTGATGCTTTAGTTTGGACACTTTTATGGCCTTAGAACTGTAAATTTGTAACCTAATAAAACCCCTTTGTAAACGCCAATCCATTTCAGTATTTTGCATAATGGCAACATTAGCAAACTGAAACATATGGCAAGAACCTTTACAACTTTGACCCAGCTTGATGCTCAGCCATTCCTTTCCTATACCCTACATTCTAGCCAAATCAGATTACTTTCAGTTACCTGAACATACCCTACATGTTCCCACTTTGGAACTTCTCTTCGTATTACTGTCCAAGCTGGACTGCCTTTCCCCACTTACATCTTTTGATGAAACAACTCCAGACTCCATTCATATGTGCCCTCTTTTCTGAAGCCTTCTCTGAGTTAGTCCTTCTCAGACAGAGTTGGTTGTGACTTCTATCTCCATCCATAAAACTACTGCATGTATACTCTTGTGGCATTTATTAAACTGTGCTCCAGATTGGGGTACATGCTTGTCTCTTCCACCATATTGTGAGGTCCTTGAAATGGGGCCAAGTTTTTCCCATCTTTTGCATCCCCTAGCCCAATATCTAGCACAAACAGTAGGTATGCAATAAATGTCCCTTGACAAATGACTAAATAAAAACACATAGGCAAGGAATTGATTTTGTTGAGATTAACCATATGAATCCTCATCTGATCTAGCTGATACTAAACTTCATAGAGGAAAATGGATTTAGAATACTGCAAGGGAATAATCTGGAAGTTTGGGTAGCAATTATAACCATTCTCCTTATCTTAACTAAATGACAAAAATAAGCACTTACTCATGTAGCTCCTTTCCCTGATGAAATCTATGGCCATTGCAGATATTGTCTCCTACACCTTGTTTGTGAAACAACTTCACAGAGGTCACAAGAGTCACTCTTTTGCAGAAACAACATTCTCATACCAGTAGTTTGAGTTCCAGAGCATACCGTCTCTATTAACAGTGTTCTCCTCGTCAAGGGTACATGGAGAATATATCAGAGGAGATTTGTGAAAGAAGCTGACTGTGAGACCTACTTAAATATGCTTCTCATTCACTCATATTCAATCAAGAACAAATCACAGACTCTCCAAACAGTTACATGAAGAAAGGCACATACCACAATTCTAGATAAATAATTATCTTCTGCAAATGAAATGGCACTTCACTGTGTGGATTTTTTTTTTTTTAACCCTTCCAATGACAGGGATGAATGCCCTATGATTTCCTGATACTGGGGATGTCTGAGCCTTGAGCATTTAAGCCGTTACTGCAGAATCAGGAGGACTCCACCTCACCGCCCCCCCACACCCAACCAAAAGCCATATCTCTGCAATGCAGTACAGAGTAAGGTCGCTTGATAAACACTCTGATCCTGCTCTTCTGGATCCTTTACAGGAAAACTCTACATGCATCAGGCCTTTAAAATATAATTTTCTGGTTTCAATCCCCATTTGGTAAGATGAAAGGCAATGGTGAACGGTCTCAGACTATGGGACCTTGTCATACTTCATTTTAGAAGTTCCAAAGTTAGGACTTAGAGCTTTGGGCTATAGTAAATATTAGAAGAACTAACTCTGATGTTACAAAGAAAAGTAGCCTGAAATGACAGCTCCTAAATAATTACATTAGTACCATTATTAGGTTCATATCTTATGTGCCATGAAGTTTATATGCATTATCTAAGATCTTCAAAACAACCTTGAAATAGACATTATTATTCCCAATTTACAGATAAGAACACTAAGGCTGAGAGAGGTTAAGTAACTTTCCCAGAGTTGCTCAACTAGAAAGCAGCTGGGCTGAGATTCAAAATTTTCTGATTCTGCAAGTCCTTGCTTTCCCACTCTATCATGCTGTGAAGAATATGTCCAATAAGATGGATAATGAAAATGGTAGATACTTCCCAAATCCATTTTTGGCTAGGGATGTAACTTTGAATTTTCCATGATACATGGTTAAATATACTAGTCTAGAAATTCTGCTTTTATCCAAAATAATTATATCATTGACAAGAGAAGTGAGAAAAATATCCTCCTTCACTGTACTACACCCTTCAGCTTCTTTCATGCTAGGCACCCTTTCTTAAAGTGAAACAAAGTTTGCCTTTTATAAAAATCTTTCCTAGAAAGCATTTCCCACAATGGGAGAGATTGATCTTTTTCTCTGTGGCTTTGAGGAGTGAGGACAGGTAGTAAGAAGTCACATCTTAAGTAAAATAGATATTGCAAATGAATAATATCAGCCAGGGAATAGCTGAAATATAGGCAGGCCAGCACTTTGACTATCTGATGCCTAAACTCAGATCACACAACTACTACTCCACATCAGGAGGAAAGAAAATAAGTCAATAGTTTAGAAGCTACCATCAAAGACAATGGTGAAAAATGGGAGGGACACAGAAAGAACAAATCTACATTGTCATTTTAAAACACGATACCCATGGTTAGCTATGTAAATTAATAGTATTCCAAGAACTTGGCAAAATATGTGAAATAGAAAGGTAACAATATTTTGCAATCCAGCCAATTTTAAGGAAATCTTCCCTGCAGCAAGCTCTAAGATGACATTTCTTCTCAATGCTCCATGTATAGAAAAGGGAAGAGTAGGCAGGGGGAGAGGAAGAACGACTTAAAATATTTTCTTTAAAAATCTGAGGCTTTTGATGATTTACCACAGAAGTGCAAAAGAGAGAAACTGCAGGAGCAACTGAGAAGGATGAGATGTCCAGAGCCCAGAGAAACGATTTTTGAAGGAATATATGATGCCAGAGATGCAACTGAGGGAATACTAAGTTACTGATGGAAAACTTAGGCTTGGTGATGAATTGCCCAGTTATACTAACAAGTTGGGGCAGAGATGCAGATTGAAGCCAAGTCTCATGACTCTCACCAGTGGTCTTCCCACTTCAACAGAATGGCAGTATATGGTGGGCAGATAAATGGCTACTAGGAGAAATAAGGATTTATGCCCAATATTCCAGGTTGGTGCCAGGACCCCTCATGGCAAATACTCTGAGCCCCTTGGGACTGAATAGAAGATGGATCTGACCCAAAGATACAATGCTTATATTCTCAGGTTTTTCACATATATAAATTCATGTCAAAATTAAAAAAAAAAGGAGAATGGATAAACTAATTGTGATATATTCATATAATAGTATATGATTTAATGTAAAGGAACCACTAATATTCACAACAATATGGATGAATCTCAAGACACTTAATGTTGAATGGAAGAAGCCTGATACAAAAAATAAATATGATGCGATTCCATTTATCTGATTAAAAGAACAGTTAAAGAGTCAGAAATTAGTTGCCTCTGAGTGTGGGGGTGGGAATGTCATCAGGGAAGTTTCTGGGATGCTGTATACAATTGTCACATCTCATCAAACTGAATATTCAAGATCTGAGTATTTTATTTTATGCAAGTTATACCTCAATTAAAAATGAGAAAAATGCAAGAAGAAAACAAGCAAGCAAACATGTGATATGGGAAAAGCATTAATTTATAGCCCTTTCACCAAAGACGAATGCTCTAGATCACTCCACCTTTGGTGCAAACTCAGCCTAAGCTTGCCCAGGAGGCCAGAGGGAGCCGGAAACAAGGCTGGAGGTGGAGAAGAATGTTACTGGATTTCAGGATGGGCCTGGATATTCGTACTGGCTCTGAGATTTCAGATTATGAGCAAGTCACTTCACTGTGTCCTCATCTGCAAAATGAGTATAACAATGTCCCTTTATTGGGCTGAGGAAAGTAAATGAGGTTTCAAATCCAGCCTTCTACAGATGTCCAGGATTTGCTGTTATAAGGGTTGGCATAGGTCTTCCCTAGCCTTGGGAATGGCAATAGGGCTTCCTTTCCCATTTTCAATATATGCCCCTTTAGGTCTGACAGGAAGACCCGTTTGCATGGAGGTAAAACGCAGCCTTCAAGTGACCCCAGCCATCCATCCTTTGAATTCACAGATAATGGTTCTTAAATAGATGAGGGGTGAGACAAAGTTCACTTCTTTCCCCTTCATCCCTCATCAACAGCTGGAAAAAGGAAAAAGCTAATCTAGGGTTTCTTAGAAGAATACAAGGGAGTAGGAAAACCCTTCTTCTTGCATTAAACCTTTGTGTCTTGGGCATTCTAGAAAGTAGGACTAGAAAAATGCCTCTTAATTTAGCTTAATTGGTGCATTTTTTTAATCTTAAAGATATATCTTTATATCTTAAATAGAACAACAATTCATAGTTTATTTGTGAACAGTAAAACTAACACTCAGAGAATTTACATAACTCATCCTCACCAGGCTGTAAGTGGTGAATCTTGGTTTTCTATCGAGATTTGTCTGAATCTGAATACTACAGTATCCTCCCCACACTGCCTTACTGTTTGATCAAATAAATAACCCTTGTGGCGGTTGTGTTAGTCCAGTTTTGCAATGATTACCACATTTGCTGCTAGTCTTAGAAGTGATGTGCAAAATATTTGCTGGAGACTTGGGTGCTCTAACTATAGAACAAACATCAGTTACCCTTGTCAACCTCATAAAGGAGCTGTGGACCTTGGAATCTAACTTAGAGTAACAATTTACAATTTACACGTGCAGAGAGCTTTTAGATATTTAGATAAGACTCTATTAGAAGCACCAATAAAACCATTTCCCTGTTTATACACAAGACATTCAGCCAGTTTCAGAGTTTAAAGTGGCCAATATGTTTTTCCCTACTTGTAAAGGTAATCAGTGTTTTCTCTCTCTTGGAGAATTTTAGGTAAAAGAAGAAATTTTCTTCAGTGATTCTCATCAAGTTGTAAAGTGTGGAAGATGCCCTGCAAATTGTGATCCCCCCCTCGAATTTCTACTGTTTTACAAGAATTATAATTCAAATTTCCAGTGGTGAATTAAAATCACTACTGTAAAATGGAACTGTTTCCAACCAAAGATTATACAATTCAAGGAGCAAAGTTCTTTCTAGAAAGTTCTTTCTAGTCTGTCCTTGGGGAGAAGGAGAAAACAGTGAAGGGTGGGGAACTGGATAAGCCAAACTTTTCTATATGACTCTGATTAGGTCAAATATCTGGGACAACCATAGCCTTAGGGGAAAGAACATGTGGTTAGAAGTTTCAAAATGGGTGTTGGAATCACCCCTTCTCCCATCATTCAGTACCTAACTTACATCAAGAAGTCCTTTACCCTCTCAGAACCTCTCTTTTTCATCTTTAAAATGTAGATCACAATACATCTGACTACCAGAAATCAAGTTAGAATAATAAAGCAATAAATAGACCATTATAATAACAGAATGTTATTAGATAACGTTAGTAATAACAGAATAATAAAATAATAAAGTACTTTGTAAGCCATAAAACACTAAACAAATATTACCATTATTTGAGATTGTTATAAATCTGAAGCTACCAGTCAACCAAGACTCAGAATTGAAACCACTAGAGATAGTGTTTTTAACAATACATGTTTGCATTTGTGAAATGATCTGTGGTCCTAAGCCGTTCCACACATTCTTACATGATATAGACAGGGAGACAAGGCTGCCAGAATTACTGACTTCCCTAAGTTATAGCTAAAAGGGTGCAGCGCCAGGATTTAGACCCAGATCTCAAAAAGCCAAGCTTCTCCTCAATTTGTTACCATTCTGCCTTCCTTTTTGACCCTTTTTATTTCCTAACATCCTTGATAAGTTTCTTTTTTGCAAAGCAAATGACAATATTTAGAATGATCTCAAAGGTGGAAGACATTCTGGAAAACAGAGCTGCTGCTTGGAAAGCACTAAATGAAGAGTTTGATACTTAGTCATTGTCCATCAATCTTGAAATAGGGGCAATTTCAAAATTTATCACAAGATAAAAACAGGGTCAGCAGAACACACTGAATTTCTTAGTTGATTATGAGGGTGAGTATTGTTCCCTTTTTACCTGACCAAAAGGAATCCCAATTTAGCTGTGAACATGAAGGACAGAGGCCTCGGCTGCTGGTAAGAAGAGCAACACTGGAAATTAAGCAGGAGGCTCTGATTTCTTCACAGCTCTACCCCTAGAACCAACCAATTTAGGTACAGTCACACAAAGCAGAGTAATGTTACATTTTTTTGTGAAAAAAAAAATTGATGGTTCAAACCCCTAATTCATTCACCAAATATAAATAAGGCAAATTTGTTGCTTTCTTATCTGTAAATTATAAGGATTTAGATAGGACCTTTAAAAGCCCATGCAGCTCTGAGACTTCAGTATTTTATGCCACATGAACACAAAGTTAGGCAACCAAGCATGGTCGTGAAACCTAGGAATGGAGTCTCATGAACCCAATGCCATTTCGTGGGAAGATACTGAAAATATCAACTTTGTAATAGGAAGCATTCTGATTTCCATTCATTTGGGCTCTATTACATGTAACAAACTATTTATTGAGTATGAAAAAGAAATAAAGAATATGCACCAAATAAGTGTCTTGTAGAAACCTAGGTGGTGTATCTAATAGAATTAAGCAGCTCATGGAACCACGGTAGAAAATTCATCCATGCATTAAGCCTCTATTGTGTGCAAAGCATAACTACAAGCCCTGCAGGGACAGAAAGAAGAATCAGATCATGGATGACACCCTTGTCAAGCTGCTCACACAGAAACAATAAGAAGGAACTCTATGCAGGATTGGAAAGTTGATAATACTGAAAAGTCATGCAACACCAAATGCTCTTTGTATAAGGCTGGGGCAAATATGACAGCCCTAAGACTGGCATCAATTATTGCTAGAGAAATGTGAACACACAAGAATGTTTCATGTTTGCCCTCCTCCAAGCCTATAGACTAAAGAGAATAATCTTTTATTTTATGCTTAAAGGGACAACATCAAAGAGTTTAAGGCTCAAGATGTGGTGAAGCCAAAGCTCACACCAAGAGAAATCAAAACAGTAGATTGGCAGTAGAAGCTTTTGATATATATATTTTTTCTTTATTCTCCTCTTCTTTAAAGAAAATTGAATGTTTCCTGACATGACCCTACAGTGTGGACAGAGATAATATATGGAATTTATCTGAAATAAAAAGGCAAAATTGGCTGAAAACAGTTGTTTTTAAGTCTTGGTAAACTAGTGTTTATGAGATCACTTAACAAAAGCCCCTGCTTCCTCATCAAAAATGAAAGAAGTGCACAGGGAACCAAGACGCACATGTGAGACAATTGTAAGGGTTGCTCTACAATATAAACTATTGTGACTTTGCATATGAAGATTGGGCAGGAAGATTTGCCTCAATTCATGAACTGCTACCTTATTTAAGGACACCTTTCCCTTTAGGTAGGATTGGGCCCGGCCACTGTGTACACACATACCCTCAATGATATCCCAGTGGCACTTTTCCTCACCGTAGGAGATGTTCTTTCCTGCTACCATCATTAATGCCATCTTCATGGAATCCCCAATATGCATCTTGCCCTATTTCTCACTTGCCTCATAGCTTATTCTCTAGTAGGTCTCAAGACCATGTGAATAATTATTTCTTCCAACACTGGATGAAATTTAACCCTTCGTGGGCTAGTTTAAGGATGCAATTAGTTTGTGTACATGTCTGTGATAAAATGAGAACAAGCAGTAAGGAAAACACACTGAACTAGGTAGGAGTTAGTTCTGCCACAAATTCTTTCTGGGACTTTTGGTGAGGCAATTCCTCTCTCAGGCCTCAATTGTCTCATCTGTAAAATGGGAAGGCTGAAATGCATTCTGTCAAGCTCTGTGAATTGTAATATTCATTCATCTCTGAACTACTGGGACACAATCCATATTTAATCTGAGAGTTGCCCACACACATGGATTTTCTCTGATCACCCAAATTCTCTTACCTGGTGTCCTATATGCTATGGTAAGATCTAGGATTGCAATGAGTGGTCCATGAGGAGATGTAACCTATGAATAATCATTCATTCATGAAATAAGTAGTTATGGAACATCGGCTTTCAGCAAGGACCCTTGTTAGTCAGTGGTGACATAATGATGAACAAGGCAAACAGGTTCTCTGTTTCATAAAAAGCTCACTGCGTAGTGGGGGAAACAGAGGAATCAAATAGATAAATTATAATTCTCAGGGGTAAGTTTGCTAGTTGGTGAAGAGTTCTCATTGACCAAAGATGAGAAAGCAGGTAACTTCCCCTAGTGGGGAAGGCTGGTAGCACCATGTCTGAACTGCTGAGATAGCTAGCCAGAGGAATGCATAGGAACCAGAGTCAAATATTTCACCTAGCATTCAAATTAGAGCTGGTCCTCAGCCTAGATTGGATAACAGAAACCAAAAACCAAAAACAAAAAACTCCAAAAACTCCTAAGTCAAGGACAAGAAATAGATTTCATGAAAGATGAAAACACAAATTGCAGCCAATGATAGCACATTTCTATATGTCCCTACCACTTTTACCACAACATGTATTACCATGCTGACAAGAGAATAGTGTATGTATAAAGAAAGGCAAAGATTCAGACCAAAGTCTGGAAAACATTTTTGTGGGACTAAATATAAAAGAATATATAGAAAAGTGGCTTATTGTGAAAAAAATTTATTGTAAGTTTTTAAAAGCAGGGGTTTGTGGAAGATTTTGTTTTCAATAATGGGATGTTGATCTTTTTTTTCCTGAAGTAGGCAAAATAAATACAATAAAATAAAGATACTTTTAATGGTAATGGGAACAGTATAATATAAACAGATATATGTAATATTGCTTGCAAAATACAGGTATAAAACACTTTTTCTCTTCCTAATGAGAATAGAAACATGTGAATAGGCTTTACTAAAAGAATTAAGAGTGTTTACTGAGATATCCTTGAACCGATTAAACATCCTCATAATTTCTTGGGCTCTTGGGGATTAATTTACTTCTTGGTGGCTGGCAGTTGTAGGAAGGATTCTAAAGAAAATAAATGATTTTGGGGTTGACTGGGAGTGTAAAGTGGCTGGGTTTGTAAGTGAAGACATTTTATGTAGTGAAATCTTTCATCAGATACATTGCCAAGGTTCCAACAGCCCTTCAAGAAAAGAGAAACATGTTCAAACCAGTTTTGCTTGCAGTCAGAAAGACACTAATTGCTTTACACAGATTCTCTTGAACCTTCTTGCATGCAGAAACATAAAAATAGCCAAACTGTGTATACCACTTCTAGGATCCAGCCCTCCACCTGTGGAAAGGAATTCAAGTTTCAACTCTGTCTCGCTGCCACAGGTTTGTTTTGGAGCCTAATTACCAACTAAGTTTGATGACAGCATAACTGGCTCCAGGGGCTTCATGTTCCTTCCAAAGAAAACAAAAAACAAATTCCTGAAGCAAGACGTGAAGTGTACCACTGGGAATCCAGATTTGGTGATGCAATTCCAAACGGGGGCTGGTCTCCTCATCTTTGTATGGGCAGCTTCCCTGGAGAGCCTGACTCCATCAGTGTGGACCAGCTTTGACAAATATTTACTGACAAATAACTACTATGTTAACAGCAATAATCATTTGTGATCATTTTCCTATTTATAGCCAATAAATATTTTCATAGACATTATCTCACTAGATGGCCACAACTCCATGAGGGAAATATGAAGAACAGCACTTATTAACTTAACTTATTAAACTGGGTGCATATTTACACTGCTGGCAAATTGTACAACTAGAACCAAGAGATCCACTGCTGTTGATTCATCATATACATCCTCCCTATCCTCCTTTTATGAAGGAGAAAGATTCAAGATCGTAGAAAGCCACTTGAGATAGTCCAGGGTTAAAAGAACTGGGAACCACTCACTAGTCTACCTGGGATTCCACAGCATATCTTAAATTTTCTCTGTAGACTGCATGACTTTCTGTAGAGGTGAACTTGACAACCTGGAAAATTGCTGAACAATGAAACTGGATTGTCCTATGAAATGGTGAGCTCCCTACCACTGAAGGTGCTTAAGCAGACAGAACCGTAATAAACACCTACTTAAGAAAATGAGTATTGTATTGGTTTCCAATTGCAGTGTAACAAATTATCACCATCTGTTCTAGTTTGCTAATGCTGCTGGAATGCAAAATACCAGAGATGGATTGGCTTTTATAAAGGGGGTTTATTTGGTTCCAGAGTTACAGTCTTAAGGCCATAAAGTGTCCAAGGTAACATTAACAATCGGGTACTTTCACTGGAGGATGGCCAATGGTGTCCAGAAAACCTGTTAGCTGGGAAGGCACGTGGCTGGCATCTGCTCCAAGTTCTGGTTTCAAAATGTCTTTCTCCCAGGACATTCCTCTCTAGGCTGCAGTTCCTCAAAAATGTCACTCTTAGTTGCTCTTGGGGTGTTTTTTTCTCTTTTAGTTTCTCCGGAGCAAAAGTCTGCTTTCAGTGGCCATCTTTAAACTGTCTCTCATCTGCAGCTCCTCTCTTCTCAGCTCCTGTGCCTTCTTCAAAGTGTCCCTCTTGGCTGTAGCCAGCTTGCTCCTTCTGTCTGAGCATATATAATGCTCCAGTAAAGTAATCAAGGGCCATGCTGAATGGGTGGGCCACACCTCCATGGAAATTATCCAATCAGAGTTATCACCTACAGTTGGGTGGGTCGCATCTCCATGGAAACACTCAAAGAATTACAATCTAAACAACACTAATATGTCTGCCCACACAAGATTACATCAAAGATAATGGCATTTGGGGGACATAATACATCGAACTAGCATACAGTCTTAGCAACTTAAGACAACATGTTTATTATCTCATGGTTTCCAAAGTTTCAGACACCGCTTAACTGGGTCCTCTGCTCAAGGTCTCCCAAGGCCGTAAATAAAGTGTTAATTGAGGTGCATTCTCATCTGGAGGCCTGACTGGGGAAGAACCGATTTCCAAGCTCATTCAGATTGTTGGCAGAATTGATTTCCTTGTGGTTGTATAACTAAGGGTACTGGCTTTCAGCTGCCTTTCAACTGGAGGCCACCTTAACGTCTCAGAGACAGCTTATTGCTGCTATAGGTCACCCACAATTCTTTACCAAAAGAGCTCCTCACTCCAGTCTGCTAAGATGGAGTCTGACAAAATGTAATGTAGTCATAGTAGTTACATTCCATCACCTTTGCCATCTTTTATTGGTTGGAAGCAAGGCACAGGTCCTACATGTCCTCAAGGAAAGGTGATTACATAAAGGTATAAACATCAGGAGGTAGGAATCATTGGGGGTCACCTTAGAGCTTTTCTGCCACAAGTAGCTATGTAGAAAATCTAATGTCCTTTCCAACTTGCCATTCCAATCTCTTAGAATAAAAAAATACATTTCCACCAACTGGAGCTTCATTAAAATCTAGGATACCCAAATTCATATTTAGTGCCATCTTTATGAGATCCTCCTTCATTATTCTGAGGGGAAGAGGTAGTAATATGTATCCAGATAGTGGAATGCTTAACCTGCAATACTAATCTTCATAATACATAATAAGTTACATGTAACTTGATGCATTATCATAAGAAAAGAAGGTCCTGCTTTATCATGGAGAGACAGCTGGACTGAGAGTAAAAAGACTTGGGCTTTTGTCAAGTTCTCCCAGGGACTCACTGTGTGATCTTAGGCAGCCAAATCCCCACTCTTGCACAACTCCAAAATGTTATAATTCTAAAATGAAGTTGAGGAAAACCCCCTAAGTGCTGAGAGAGCCCTCTGACCTGGGTCCCACACAATCTATGCAGTATATATCTGGTACTGAGAAGCAGGAGGCTGGGGATCTGGGACTGCAGGATTCTCTGTTCTCCCTCCATAGGCCCTGCTTGGAGACCATGTCTTTGCAGATTTTACAGTGAGGAAATGTACCTAGCCAGAGACCAAAAATACCCCTTCAGATCCAGGCAGGGTGAGACTAGACTGAGATCAGGCATAAGAAGGATCAGGAACTCCTATTATCTATTAGGATAACTATCTACCATGGAATTCCCTTCTCCCCTATCTGTTGGGACTGAACACTTTGAGCCCTAATCCTTGATTTTGCCCTCCAGAAAATGGCAATGTCCAGACAGATGACAATGATCTGCTCAGTCTTTGCACTATCACTGGTTTCACAGCTATTGTGATGTTGCCACGTCTGTGGGGATGTACCACTTATCTCCCCTTCTCCATCATTGCCGACTCTGTTGATCTGGATCAGAATCCATTATACTACGATGTGACTTAGGACTAGCACCATCTTGACTAGCACTTGGTAGACCTGTAAGCATTCTGAGGAGCATAACAGAATGATGGGAGTGAAGTCTCAGCATCCACACATACATTACTTTTGTAATACAGGTCTCAGATCCATGCTGCAAATATTCCTCAATTTAATTTTACACAGTTCTATTGAGCACTTATTATAAAATACAAGACAATATAGATATGCAATTTCAAAGAAACCTCTATACAATTTCAATATTTCTGAGTCCCAAAGGACAGTCAATTTGTGAAGCAACGGTCAGTTCAACAACAATACAGGATAACCAAGGAGTTTAAATAGCCTCTTGGAATGTGCAATGAACTTGACCCATAATGCTGAACTTCTTACTGTAATAAGATAAAGAGATGTGTCATTTCTTGTATCACTGAATTTTATCATTAGATGTAGAAACCTCTGGAGTTTGCTCAATATATTGAAAGTTGCCCAGAAGCATAACCTTCTTCCCTCTTTCCCAAGTGTTTGTTGGGAGGGGAACTCTTTTTAAAAATATTTAGACTCCAAGAATTGTGCATACTGTTTACTTTTTCAGCCTATAAGTCTCAATCATTAAGAATGATTTCATTAATTCTATATTTTTTACCATCAATGTAAAACCTTAAACTTTAGTTATATCTGAACATTCTAAAGAGCATTTTTTTTTTTTTTTTTTGGTAAGTGTAGAAATTACATAAAGTGTCCATTTGTTTCCGGCAGTGGCTTGGAGCTATGTACCCCAGAAGAACACGTTCTTAAACTTAATCCATTCCAATGGGTGTGAACCCTCATAAACAGGACCTTTTGAAAAGGTTACTCCAGGTAAGGTATGGCCTAGCTGGATCAGGATGGGTTTTAATCCTATTACTGAAGACTTTAAAGGGGAGGTCACAGAGAGAAAAGTCAGAGGGAGCAGCCATAAGCTGACTGTCAATGGAACCAAGAAACCAGTAGAGGCCACCTTGTACTTTACCATATGATAGAAAAGCCAAAGACCAAGGGTCACCAATGGCAGCCCCAGAATGCTACAATCTTCTGGGAGAAAGCACTGCCTTAATCACATCTTGATTTTGGACTTCTCCTAACCTCAAAACTGTGAGCCAATAAATTCTTGTTGTTTAAGCCAACTTATTGCATGGGGTATTTGCTTTAGCAGCCAGGAAATGAAAACATTTCCTTTGCATAGGGATGTCATTGGTGATCATATTTTCACAGAGCTTATTCATGCCCCTCACATTTAAGCACGACAATTTTTTAAACATTTTTTTTTTTTAAATTAGAGAAGTTATGGGTTGACAGAAAAATCATACAAGACAATTTATACATTCTAAAATTCCTTCACATGTCTTTTGATTTTCAAAATATTCTTGTGAGTTGGGGAGGGCAAGAATTATTTCTATTTTACAGATTAGAAAACAGAAGCTTTAAGGCACTTTCCAGGGTAATATATGGCAAGTTAATTGCACAGCTGGGACAAGAATTCTCGCCAACAAATTGCCAAATGTGAGCCTTCCAAACCCATTATATTGCTTCAGATTACAGGATTTGAGGCGTTGACTCTACCATTTTTAGCCATGTGAACTTGGATTTTTCATTTCCCCTCTCTGAGCTTCTGTTTCTTTTTAGTAACATGTAGCTGATAGTACTTGCAGGTTGTACTTTACAGAGTTGTTCTTAGGTTCAAATGAGAAAATGTAGGAAATTGGGTCCTAATTAGTGTGGAAGAACATTATAACTAAATGCATTGGGCACACACAGTTTTTGGGAAGGGAGCAGGTGGATCCTACTAGGCAGAAATGGTTGAGCTTGTGTGAAGGTGGAAAGAGGCTACAGGAACTGGATGGATCTGTAGTAAAAAGCTTTATGGGAAACTTCTGTGATGGGACGGAAGGGTGGGTGAGTCTGTGAGGCAAGCATCATGAGTTTGGTATTCTGTAAGAGGTTGGAAGGAATGGTGTTTAGAATGGAGAGGATGTGGACAGAATGCAGCTCTTCTTTTGATGTGATACAAGAATAATGGGAATTAGAGAAGGGTTCTAAAAACTGGTTTGAATATAAAATTGTTTTGTCTACTAAAAGATGACAGTAAGTGTTTTTAAGGGCCAGGCCCAGTGTTGAACACTTTACATGTATCACCTCATTTAATTCCCATAACAACCCAAGGAAGTAAAAGTTTCCCTTACCATTTCTGATACACAGATGAGGAAACTGAGGCCCAGTGAGATCTATTAACCTGCCTCAGGTCCTATGACTGATAGTGACGGAGCTGGGATTCCAACCCTGGCTATTTGACTAAAGTGGAAACATTTTGCCACTTCTCACCCAGCTCTCCCTTTTCCCTCCTGGCTTATTTCTCTCCCAGAACTTATTACCTTCCCATATTCTATATAACTAACCAATAATTGTGTTTATTGTCTTCCCTTATGAATGTAACTCCACAAGGACAGGAACTTTTGTCTGTTTTGTTCACTGCTGGATCCTTAACAACTTGAACAGTTGCATAGCACATAGCATGTTCCCAAGAATATTTGCTAAGCAGATAAATGAATAAATGCCAAGGAAAAGAGATTACCTTACCTATTATGAAGTCCCATAAGGAAAAATGTGGCCAGAGGAAAACATTTAGAAAAGGAATGAGACGTACCATGAAAAGGTAGTCAGAGAGAAAGGTAGGAAAATGGAAGAAGATAAAGAAAGACTGAAGAGCAGATGGTTGGGGAACAGATGGGAGAAAAAGTAGTTATTTGTGGGTTGGTGAAGAGAAGGATGAGGAGAAGAGATTTACAGTCCACATTCCAGCAAGCACTCAGCTCAGAATACTCCGAAAGCTCTGAATTCACTCACGTAATGCTGTTATATAGCTGGAGAAAGGAATCTTTCCCCCATCTACCATTTAGCTCCTACCCTCTTCTCCTCCTACTGCTTGAGTGCAGGACTTGCAATAGTTTCCTTCTCTCTATTCCACTCCCTGTGGTAGGAATGTTGACCAGGTCCAACTCCCACTTCCTTTCCTGCTGTCAGTGACTTGACAGTCTGAACTACCGTCATTAAGTCTCTCACCAAGAAATTGAATACAACTGGTCTTATCTCCTCACCCAGATTTCTGATTCTGTTGAATATAACTGCCTTATGCAGATACTAACATTTCTGCAGTTGATGTTATTTTGTTATTTGTATCAGCCCGGAAATAAATGTGTGGGGTGATGGGCCGTGGGAAGTGAAATTGTCTCTTCACAATCATGTGTCGGGCAATATTATGTGTATCTCACAATTATTCTAGCCTTATTTCAAAAGAACATGCTGGATTGGATGCCAGATTTGAGTTCACAAGTCTTAGTTCTATTATCCACCGCTATGTGACTACGTGACTTTTGGGACCATAACATCAGAATCTTAAGTTTCCTCTTCTGAAAATGAAGATGATCTGGGTGGGGTGGTAGTGGCTAGATTATTTTGAAGTTCTTGCCACCTGTAACATTCCATTCCATTAATATTAAAATTCCTCAAATCTTCAACATAATCTCTTGTTGATGATCCCAATCATGAATATCGCTTGCTCCTCTGTTCTCAGTAAGGCTTCTGCCATTTATTCATTTACCTATTTAAGTATTCTTTGAACAGCTGCAATGTGTAAGGAACTGCCCTAAGCTTTACTGTGGTGGGGACGGGGAGAGTAGACACCATCACCATCATTGAATTTATTTTCTAGTAGTAGAAGTGAGACATATTCCACTAAATAATAAATAACACAAGTCAGACAGCAACTATGTATGTCCTAAGAGGGGTTAAGAAATAGAGTTAGAAGTCAGATTATGGAGGACCCAGAATGCCAGTCTAAAATGCCTGGATAAACTTTGATAAATAATATTATTCTGTATTCTTATTAAGCCACATTCTTCATTGTATGTAGTCATTTGCCCGTTAAAATGTCTATCCTAGATAACTTTATAGATGAGACCTTGAGCTAATGAGGGTTGAAAGCCCACAGGGCAAGAATCCACATTGAGGGCTGCAGAATGTCTCTTTTAGGTAAACCTGCAGAAACCAGAGAATATTGTGGTGTTCTTCACTCCTACTCCCCCCAAAAACATAAATTGAGTCCAAATGGTAAAAATTCAGTGCATAAGAAAGCATGAGCCACTTTTGCTGAAGAGGTAAATTGTCTACTGGAAAGGAGATCTGGGAATGTTTGCAGGTGTACTATTCTCTCCAGCAGTCCTCTGGCAGCTGCCTCTGAACAGAATTAAATGACGGGCTATAGCGTATGAGCTGTGCTCCATAAAGACCCTGGGGAGGGCAGGATGAGGGGAAAGGCTGAGGGTTTGGGGAGAGGAAAGAAAGGCTAAGTATGGTTATGTCACTTGGTATCCTTGGTAACCAGAAAACATTTTGTACATTCTCCTTGAGAGTTTGGTGGCACAGGCAGAAAAAACATGCTCTACTTCTGTCAACATCAACAGCATGGCAACAGGACACCTCTGTGCCTCAGTCAAGGTGGGAGCAGAGATTTCCAAGGTCCTTAAATCTTAAGCATGTGGCAAAAAATAGAAATACATGGAGTTGGAGTATGTGTGTGGGAATGGGGTGGGTTGTAGTGAGAGGGTGAAGAAGGGTCTCACAGATGCAGCAGTTCAGTGGAAGGTATTGTGAAGGTACTAGAACACTGAGTTTAACTATATCTGCGGGCAGCATCCAGTAAACTCAAGGGTTAAGTAGATATCTTGCAAGGAAGGGCTCAACCCAAGTGGCTCATTCTCTCCAAAGACACCTGGCTACCATCACCAATTTAGTGGGTCACAGGTTTCTGGTGGAGGAAGAATAATGGAACCTATAGGTTCCTGCTTCTGAAGGTGCAATGGGCACCTAGAAAACCTACCTGCCAAGCCTGGGGTTCACAATGGCCTTAAGTAACAACCTTGTAGGCCTTTTCAAGACACAGAGGCTCCCCCTCCTTGCTAAGGGGATTTGGGATACCAACATCACATTTGAATGTCAACTAATGACCATGTCAGTGGCCTAATAAACACAGCTAGCTTATAGCTACGTAGCACTTACTATGTGCTGGGAAATGCTCTAAGTGAGATATATGCACACATACACACACACACAGACACATATGTACATGGGTATTTATACATACAAATATACACACATTCTCATTTAATCCTCATATCGATCCTGGCATTGTAGTAACTATTCCTATCCCCATTTTAGATAAGAAAACTGAAGCACAGAGAAGTTAAGTAACTTTGCTAAGATCATCCAGCTATTCTACGGTAGAATTGGGATTTGAACAGAGGCAGTAAGCTTCAGAGTCCATGCTGCAAACAACCAGGTGATACTGCCATGCATAAAGAAAAAAATGTACTTTCACAGAATGTGAGCATGAGGAGTGTGTGAGCATGTATTCCTGTGTACATGCACACACAAACTCACAGTAAAGCAGGAACCACTGTATCTATATATAAATGAATCCCAGGCTAAAAAGGCAGCATAATGACAATCACCCTATTATAATGCTATTACATAACAATCATTGATATTAATAAATAATAAGCTTTATATACTTTATATACTATAATATAGTATATATTATCTTTTTATACTATCTTATATATAGTTCATAAAGAGCTTTCAAAGTCACACTTACACATAGTATGTAGTGGGGTAGCAAACCATAAGCAGAAAGCGTGAATGTTTTCTGTTTATTTCACAGTTGTTCCTGGCCCCTGAAGATGAATTTCTGCCAATCCATAACAGCAACATGAGTCTCAGATGTCCCCTTACTCCAGTACCACTATCCCACCCCACTTCAGGCTTCCAAAGCTCAGTATGTCATCATCACCCTGGCCTTTGATGGCTAAATTTATGAAGGAGATTGTGAGGTTTCATTTTGGAACTTGGATGAAGCCAGAGAAATGTGCCAAAGATGACACTGGACATATGGTACTTAAAAACGACTTTGACGGGATTCAGAATAAGTATGTCCACTCATTATACATCTGCGGTGATACAGCTGACATGCCACTCAATACGAAATAACCAGTCTCCCATGCATGCCAGTTTCATGGTCTTGCATGTGATCCTTCTCTGAGGATTGTACTCTTCCATAGCAGCTCACAGACTACCCAAGGAGGTACCATCCAAACTCCAAACAGCATTTCCCAGAACTCTAGGAGACATCATACTAGATAGTTCTGTCCAACTGAATTTCTGCAATGATGAAATTGTTCTTCTGTGCTGTCCAATATGGTAGCCACTAGCTATGTGTGATTCATGAGTATTTGAAATGTGGCAAGAATAACTAAGGAGATGACTATTTAATTTTAATTTAATTAAGTTACATTTGGCTAGGGGCTGTTATATTGGATGATATCATTCTAGGTCATCTTACACGAGCATCTTCACTTTTCTCCTAAGTCACTGCCTTTAAACTTCTCACCACCTCAATGAGTGAATTCACTTTTCAGAGGACAGCACTGGTGCTACAGAGGATGTATGACCCGCTCAAATTCACACATTCAGTCTGCAGTGAAAAGCCAGGATTACAATACAAAGTTCCTGATTGTTACTCTGGTAACTCTTTCCACTGAAATACACATTTCTAGATGAAAGTGTGGTATGAATAAACAGATGACTTTGAGTCAAATCATGACCGCTAACCGCCTTCACATTAATTACTTTGGCAGTAGAGTATACTTAAGATCTAGTGGTTTTAACATTCAGCAACAACTACAACAATAACAAAGCGTGAGCCACAGAGATTGGGTAGATACATATAGGACAGAATATAAAAATTTATGACTAACAACAGAATTGGCCAGTTGGAGACACAACGTGAAAACTTTATATTAAAACTATTATTAATGGCATAACCTTTTTGGACCAGTTAAAAAAAAATGCTTGGAAAAAAAAAAGAATCTTTACTAAGTGACTAGTATAATGCCACATCTTACTTTGTTATCATCTGAATTTATTTAACCTCTTTGATGCTTTGTCTTTCTATACTAAAGCAGCCATAGATTGTCATAAAACCCAAAAATATTTTGGAGTCATGGGAATGCAAAAAAAAAAAGCCTCAGCAAAACAAAAACATTTTAATTTGTTTTACTTGTTCTTTTTTAATTAACGTTTACAACATAAAAATTGTGTTTGTTTTTCCTATCCCCTTAGATCTGTACCCAATAAAAAATGTTTCCAAACTGGGATGCCAAGTTTCCATCCAAATCTCATTTTATTTTATATCCCTGGGCGAACCCTCCTTAAAGTGGAGACTTACACTGAAGCTCAGATGGACTGACTGTTGAAAAAGCAAGATAAACCACCCTGTGGGTATCTGAACTCTCCATGAACATCTCCATGTAGATACATGGGAATGGAATGGAAGCGCTCCTTCAAAGGACAAGGCTCAACACCAGGAAAGTCAGAGATCTCTCTCCCAGGCAACTAGGAAAAACTTGTTTACTGATCCTGAGGACATTTATTCTCACCCGTCTCTTCTAGAAAGGCAGGAAAATTCCACACCTCTTTGTCACATTATCTTTATTACTCTAGCTTGTTTCTCTCTGCCTCACAGATTGGCTGGAACTCTGATTCTAAAGAGAACTAATTCTAAATAGAAGTAGAAAAGAAAGGAATCATGGAAAGCTCAAGCAAGGTCTCTACAGAAAAACAGATGCCAAACCTTTGTGCAGGTCGCTCCCCAGCCCCTCCTCAAAACAGCGACTCTAGCATAAAGTTTCTAGTTTGCTGTATTAAAACAAAACAACACAAAAACAAACAAACACAAAAAACCTTCTGGAGGGGAATTTATATTGGAGGGATTTCACGTCGACATAAGAAAGAATTTCCTGTACATATGGTACCCAATTTTAGACACAATGCATTCCTGGAAATTGTTATCATAAAGTAATTCACCAGAAGGGAAAGTTGTGATTGCCCTTGCTTTTTTCATTCAACAAACATCGAATGGATGCCCACGATGTCCCAGGAACACTAAAAAGTTCTGCCCTGTTCAGACATGGAATAAAAATATTCCACACATCAGAATGGGTAAAGCAGTAAGAACAGAAATAAATGTTTACGAGGCTGTGTCAAGCAAGCAGAGCAGCCGAGTGGTGAAAAGTGGGGACTTCTAGGACAATCTTTCTATCACTGAGTTTGGAACTTAATAATTTACTACTGTAAACTGTGGACTCAGTTGTTTCATTTCTGCCTTGCCTTGCAGGCAGAATATAAGAATCCTGTGAAATACACCATTCCAAACTTAGGCTACCCAAATCCCAGAGGGCTCTCAGTCCTCTCATGAATCTATCACTCTTGATCCCATTTCTTTCAGAGTCCATTGCAAACCTTCAAATCTAGGCTCACTTCTCCTAGCCTGAGCAGATGACCTCATGCCATGGTTGCCCAGTATTTCTCCATTTCACCTCAAAGAGCCCTTGGCGTCATTTCATGGCCTTGCCCTTCCTGTCTTGAAGAGGAAGTGTACCCAATCATTTCCTGGATCATTTTTTCAATTTGTAGAGACCCTTTCAGTGCCAGGGCTTGATGCCTCTATAACCTGAGGCAGTTCTGCATTAAGTCCTGAGTCTTTAGGAACACTAAAAAATAGGCATTCCCTCATATGCCAGGGGGTAATGAGGTACCAGAGAGCAGACCATTTCTTAAGGGAGCTACCAGTCTCCTTCTCATGGACACAATTCAGCCCACAAAGAAGGGAATCAATAGATAAATGTATTTATTCCCAAGGTAAAAATTGAATAAATGTCCTCGAAGTTGTTTAAGGATGTTTATTGTAACCTTAATGTATAAGAATTAAAAGAAGTAAGTTATGGTGTAACCATGTAGTATAAATATTATACAATTATTAACAGTCAGTACTCAGAAAATATTTCTGCGAATACATGGGAAAATGTGCCTAGGAATAAAACAGATTTGGAATTAAAAAAATACACACACCCGCATTATAATCAACATACATATAAACAGATTAGTTTATATGTTGAATATATTTATATATCAATATATAAGCATAAATATAAAACCTCTACATGGAAACATATGTAAAAATGTGTGTGTGTATGATTTCAATTTTCTAAAGAAAAGAAAGGAAAGAAAGAAAATGCAAAAAAGATTAGCAGGTTACCTATTCCAAAATGTTTGCAGTAATAATAGTGAATGACAGGATTGTAGGTAGACATCATCATGAAAAAAAGATTTAACACAGTGGTTCTCAAGATTGGAATCACCTGCGGAACTTTTTTATAAAACACTGATGCCTGGGACCCACCCCCAGATGTGTGATTTAATTGGGCTGGGGTGTTGCCTGGGTATCAGAGTTCTGAAAGCACACAGGTAATTCTAACGTATAGCTAAAATTGAGAACCACTCTTTTAAAAACATGTTTCTTTTTAACCAAGTGTTTTATTTTAAGTATATACTTTAAAAAATAATATTTTGTCCTGCAATTAAAATCCACTTCAGTAGGACTGTTCCAACAAATGTGAAAAATGATCAGAGATTACAGAGAGGAATGGAGGAGAGAAATATACTGAAAACTTAAAAAAAAGATGGTTACTCTGCAGAACATTAAATTTCGGCTTGACCAGACACAAAAGAACATATATTTTATGATCTTACTTGTACAGAGTTTCTATCTGGGATGATGGAAAAGTTTTCATAATGGATGGTGTTGATCGTAGCACAACGTTGTAAATGTAATTAACACCTCTGGATTATAACCTTTAAAGTGGTTAAAATGGGAAATTTTATGTTGTATATATGTTACCACACACACACATAAAAAACAAACAAACATAGGCTTGTACAATGCCAAGAATGAAGCCTAATATAAATTATGGACTTTGGTTAATAATAGAATTATAAGAATATTGGTTCAATTGTCATCAATGTAGCACACTAATGCAAAATGTTAATAATAGGGAAAACTGCATGTGTGAGGGGGCTATATGGGAACTCTGTAGTTTCTATATGATTTTTCTGTAATCCTATGACTGCTCTAAAAAATAAAAATAAAAACATAAAAAATAATTAAAAAAAAAAGAGCTTTCTGGCAATCCAGATCAAGAAGGAAACTTAATATCAAGTAAAATGATAATTTTTCTTCAAGAATTCTAGGACTAAATTCCATGAGGAAATATTTTGTAGATTTTTAAAGTTACACTGATACAGTGGAAAACATTTAACAGCAGTTTCAAAGAAAATAGAGACACTTTTTTAATGGAAGTATCTTACATTGACTTCTCATGAAAGTCAACAATACAATGCTAAATTTTAATACTGTGAAAACATTTTTGTGGTGAACTGAATTAAGTAGTCTGGACTTATTGGGTGATAATATATTTATTTACAATAAAAAGGATTATTCAAGAGTGCTAAAACTAAAATGCGTATATCCTTTTTATTGAACTTCCGTATGTCTGTAAAACAGAAGTTGATTTCTCAGTTTAGCAATTTCTGTTATGCAGACAGACTAGATTTAGGAAATTAAGTTGGAGATGTGTTGGGGGTGGGCAACAAACACAAAGAATGTAAGAATTCACATCAGAAAATATTAAAGTAGATTTTCTGGGTGGGATATTTGATGTGAATTTTTGAGAACTGCTGTCCTCCTTTATACCAATTACATACATAGAGACCCAAACACCAAGACATGCATATACTTTCCGTTTTTTAATGACAATTTCCCAAGTACATTTTGAAACATTTGACTCAAAATTATTTGAAAATTTCTCTTTGAGTCTCCATTGGTTTTTACTCAGACATATACATGCACACACGCACTTCTTCACACACACACACTTTTACAGGACAGCAAAACATACCAGGGAGTATAATAAAGAAGTTCTAGGGGGGAAAATATTTGACCCTTAACACATAAGCAATGATTTATCGCTAACAGTACTTCATGTGATGGTTTTAGAAATGTGCTTACCACACTTCCTTGGGAGAATCTGCTAAAAACAAAACTAATCCTATTACACAACAGTGAAAATAACTCAAATAACTCCAGAGTCTTGTGGACTACGCATGTGTAGTTGAAGTGACAGACACCATGTAACCCTCGGAAACCTCTAGTCTTCTTCAAGTTAGGGCACAAAACTTTCATTTCAGATAAGATAGCCAAATTTTTTTTCCCCTCCAATATGACCTCTTCAGGCTTGATGGCTCACAGAATTAGTTGCTCAAAACACCAGAGTGTGTCCCCTCATTGGACTGCTTGCTGTTCAAGACCCTGTGTGAATCTGCCCCAAATTACCTTTCTCCCTTTATTACTTTCATACCCCATTCCCACTGGCTGAATCTCCTTTTCCACCTCTAATCTTGAGCTCAGCCCTTCAATCCTTCTCCTCTTTCTTACGCCAACACCATCTGTCAAAGATCCTACTCAGTCTTTAAGACCCAGCTAAACATCTCATCTCTTCCACAAAGTATTTCCTGATCATGTAGTTAGAATAAATTCCTTTCTCACTCAATTTGTACTTCTGTTATAACACACTTCAAAAATCAACTTTTATTATTTTGCACACTACTAAAGTTTTTTCCTTCCTCTTATAAACCCCCAGAGGGCAGGACCTTGTCTTGTGGATCTCTACAGCCCCTACAACAAGGCACACCATAGGTTCTTGGTAAATATTTTTAAAATTGTGTTTGGAATTTCAAGACCTGACCAATCAAATAGTCATAAAGTACAACAAAAAACTTTGTAAGTTACACACATGTATCCCCTACATATATGCCACAACACTTCAGAGATAAGGGAAAACAAATCCTTAAATTATCAACAACTGAATGTTCATGACAAATTATCTTCTCCTCTTCCTACAGTCCAAGATGGATTGAAAATAGTTGGTGACCATAGAAAGATGGGAAGGAAACTGGCATGTGTTGTCAGTCTATCAGGGGCCATGTGCTTCACGTAAATCATTCAAAAGTAACATTCCTGCAAGGTAAAGACTTGTGCCCATTTTTTATTTGAAGAAACTGAGACTCAGAGAGGTTAACTGATTGGCTGAAGGCCATGATGCTAGAAAACAGTAAAGTAGGGATTTATGCCCTGGGCTATAGAACTACAAAGTCTATACTCTTTGTATTCTATCAAGCTGGGGTCTCACATTAACATAGCTCAGAATTTAGCGGCAGATTAATGAGACACATTCTTATACTATCTTATCTTTTGCAGGGCTTTAGAGTAACACCTGTCCAGCTGACATGGAACTATAAAACCCTGGCAATTACCAAGAGACTAAATGGAGAAAATAGCACAAGAGAAAAATAGTAATAGGAATTATTACAGCACTCAAAGAGCTTGAATATTTTTAAAGAGGAAGTACATTATCACCTCTTAAATAGTTCTGATAAATTATATGCATTGTACATTATTATTCACAACATATGCATTGGTAGCTGCACTAGAAAAAATGTAAAGAACATTGATTTCAGTCCAGAAAACCATGAACTTGCTGTGGTGTCTTGAGCAAGTCATTTTCCTTCCTGTGTGGCTGTTTTTGCCTGGTTGTTTAATAAAAGATCGATTAGATGATTTCCAAGGCACTTTTTAGTTCTCACATTCTATCAGTCTGAGGCTATTAACTATGAGACCTTTGGGGTCACGGGGTCTCACTTAACAATGAAGAGAAACCCTGGTCATACCTGCACATTGAACGTTATTTGATTTACATCAAATTAGAATCCTCATCACTTTTCTAAACGTATTTACAGCTCAATGAAGACACTAAGTTAGAATTAGAAGGAAAAACAAAAACGCAAACTCTCAAATGTCTGAAGGTGATTCCTTCTCTGCTTTTCTTTGAAGTGAGTCTTGACATTTCTTCACACTAACAGATGTTACTTCACTTAAGATTAGATTTTGTAATACCAGTTGTGAGACAAACACAGGATCTGGTTTTCCATTTTTGCTGTATACAATGCAAAGTTGCAATCATTTCAAATTCAAGCAAAACTCTCCTCCATCCCACAGCCTTCAAAAATCGTAACAGAGCTGGGTTTTGTTTTGGGGCGGGGAGTGCAGAAGCAGCAAAAATACTTGTAAAATGGAAGAAGGTGTGATATGCGGCAGGAAAGGGATGAACTGCCAGGAGAAGGAAGGATAGGAAAACCTGGCATCCTAATTGAAACAGCTGCCGGAAGAGGCATCCAATTTGTTACATTCATTTCTGTATCTTTATACTACAGAGCTAAGTGCTTTAGCAACCCTTTTGAAATTTTAAAGTGGTTTTTCCATTCATTCAGAGCTATACTTTGGCTGAAACTAGCTCTTGTTCAAAGAGGTCATCTGGCAGGTCATTGTCATACACTGACTCTGCATCAAACTTTGATACGGCTCTGTGAAAACAGGGTAAGTGCTGCTAAAACGATCTGTAGAAGATCTGCACCAGAGTCTACCCCCACTCCAGACTCCTTGCTCGCCAGTACCCTCAGCACAGGGCATTCTTCAAGCTGTAATGAAGAGATGACAGGAAATGGACCCATTTGCACAGAAAAACTTTGTGCAGATTCTGTGGTAGTTCATTTTAAATTTACTTGAAGAGAGTCCTGTCTTTTCAAAGCAGCAGCCAAATCTTGATTATTTACAAATACTGGTTTCCACACAACAAACAAAAAGGCAAAGGAACTCCAGGCTCCTGCTTGCTTCTTACTGCTTAATCTTGGGGGAGAAGGAAAAAGAGCAAAAGAAGCCTTTCCTCTCTTTATCAATGAAGTGGTTGTCACCAATATCTTATAAGTTATTCAGATTATTACAACATTTTTGTACATCTACAAGAATTGCTTAGCACTGTGCCAAGTGTTGAAGTGTATACAGGATTTTTACAGTATTTTTAGAAGATGTGATAAGCTACTGCATACAACTTGGTCTTGTCTTCCCAAGTGCATTTAAGTCCTGTTCATTCCCCAGCAAGCACATAAAAAACATGTTTGCTTAGCACTGAATCTAAATGGCAAAGGATTTCAGAACATAGAGTAAATACGAGAGAAGATTTCAAGAAAGATTTCATTAAGAGTATGGACTTGATTTGAACTTATATGAAGGCAGGTATAAGCTCTGTCTAATTCAGAGGGGTGGAAAGCAGATAGTAAGGCCAGAAAAACTTCGGAGAGGATGAGGAGACATTCGAGTTTAAGCTTAGACAATGAAGGTAAAACCAATGACTCTGAGGTATAAAAGCTTCTACAGAGCATTTTGTAATCTATAAACTATAGGTTCTGGTTTTCTATCCATTATCTCATTCGAAGGCAAGGTCAAAAGTGGCCAGAAACACTGCTTAGTTTAAAAGAAAAAAACAAACAAAAAATCATATTAGCATGATGTATATGCCTTTTTTATTGTGAAATTACCTTTGGATTCTCTCTGAACAGACTGAAAATAAAACAAGTGATTTGTTAATAATGAAATCTGCTTCCCAGTGGCCCGCATGACCATGCCTGCCTGCAGCCCACCACTGGCTCGAGGTAGAGAGAGCAGCTAGTCTTCTCTCAACAGCTGCCGAGGGAACAGCCAGCTTTTTATGACATTATGGTCAGATTAGGGGGAAATAGCCCGACCCTGTAACAATGCCAGCAGAAGCCCAGCTGCTTGGAAAATCACAATGATTATCCAAAGTCATCTTTCAAAACACTCACACAAATACAGAAAACCCAGACCAACACATACAACTGTGAAAACAATTGCTTTTTTCCAACAAATCCATTGTGGAGTCCTGGCCTAAACATAAAAGCCAATTACTGCCTTTTTTTTTCCCCCCTAAAAAAAGGCAGTTAGACTCTCCAGGTATTTCATCTCATTCAGAAGTATAAGTTTAAGCCCAGACTTATATTATTTTAACCAACATCAGGCAGAAAGGAAATTAGTTTAAGCTGAAATGCTTTAAATGCAAACCTGTACCTGGTTCTGCAGTCCTTAAACATCTTGGCTCTCCCAATAAAATATTCTTGGGAACAGATACAGAATCTGGAAAGACTGATTATCCCTGTGTTGCTTCAGTGTGCTCACTGAAATGCCAGAAAAATCATCCAGGTGGACTAAGAGCTGGCTTCAAAACAAGAGGCTAGGGTTGGCTTTGGAACGGAATCCAAATGGCATAATAAAGCTTGTTATCCATATGGTAAGTATCAGAGTGAAGGGTTAGGGGTACTATATTCTAGTCAATTCAGTTGTACAAGTACTTATTTTGTGCTTGGAACTTAGAAGATATTCACTACTTGCTGGTTGATGATAATAACTAGTGTTTATTAGGCTCTTACTATACGTGAGGCACTGAGTTGGCTGCTTGGCATGCGTTTTCCCATTCAATCACCACAATTACCCAAAGCCAGAGGGCCGTTATTAGCATTGTCCCCATTTTATAGATAAGAGCCGTGAGTCTTGGAGAGGGGTAAAGTAAGTTGCCCAAAGCTCCACGGTTCATGGGCAGAGAGGCCTACTTCCTGGGTTCTGGCTCTAACTACTATATTGCCTCTAAAGGTTGAGAGACCGAACTAATACAAGGACTGACTCCACACAGTGAGAGACGGTTGGATCACACATTGTTTCTGCCTTCTAAGAGCTTACAAAATAGTCTGCATTTAAGTACATGGGCATGTGTGTGTTTGGGGGAGGGGAGAGGAGTGGTGAACACACATGTACACATAACTCTCACCCAAGCCAGAATGAACTCAGTACTACAAGAGAGGAAGGGATAGTTTGGGGAACAAAAGAGAGCAATTCTAATCCCACTTGACCTGGAGCAAGCCATTTAATTTATTTGAAAGGGAATATATGGAATCCATGTGAAGGGGCAGTTGGGTGGAATTTCAGTTACTAGAAACTAATAGGAAAGCTAAATGCTGTAACCCAGAGCGATTTCCATATGAGAGTGAACTGTACTACTATAGGGACATAAAAAAGAAAGGGGAGGGAGAGATTTAAAATTTATTTTTGGGACACTAGTGACCTTCACTTCTACTTCTGAATTGAGTCAGGGTTATATAAATGATGCTGGTGAAGTGTGGTTTTAAAATTTCTCTCAAGCTAACTCTCTATTGTGGCCTTGTCTATTCAGATAGGATCTTGGTATGTATTTTTGGGTAAACTTCTTGTATATTAGATGTGCTGGACCAGATGCCCTTTCAAGTGAAGGTCCTTTAGTACCTTTTAATATGATACTGGAATACACTGCCTATGACAGATACTGAATGAATACTTTGTTAATCAAATTCCCCTGGAGACTTTGTTTATTTGTTTGTTTTAATAAACAAGATTTGCTCAATGACTCTCTGTCCAGTGCAAAAGTATTTATGGAGTCTGGCCATTCCAAGCAGGTAGAGGGCAGCCTTTGCATGGTGTCTAGTGTTATATGCCAAGAGCTTAATATTACAACTAGAAGAGGGCTTAGAACAGTGCCTGGCTCATAGCAGGCACTCAGTGAAGGTATGTCAGATGAGTGAACAAATGCATAGTGACCACTAATTCATGTACTGGAAACACTACCTGGAATGAAATTCTATGAGCCTGTTATAACTTATGGTAACCTTCCTAACTTCTATCAGTGTTCCATAGCAGTAATCATGATTATAATAATCATCATTATTATCAGGGATAATAATAGCACCAATTTCATAGATTACTGATATGACTAAATAAGATCATGTATGAAAAACTATGAGCACAAAAACTTGCACAGAACAAAGCATTCATTAAGTAAATATCATTAAGTGAATATTAAGTGATATTACTGAAGAACCCATAGGGCCACGTGTGATTGAATAAATGAACGCAATTTCACTTAAATAGCTAAGGTACTTGTTAATCTCACTGGGGACTAATAGGTTCATGCATATAAGAACTGTACACATGGTATAATTTCTATTATTCAAAGACTAGTTTCTAATCCAGTTCATGAATTCTGTATGACCCATGGGGCACAGGCCTGTAAGCTATAAAAGCCAAATCTGTTTTTAGGACTAGCTCTAGAAATTGGTGAAAATGATAGAAAACTCCACACTGTCAGAAGTTTTATTTTTTCATAATCACCCATCCATTCACCTATTAGACTTGGGTCCGTTCTCCATCTCTGCCCCTCAGTCATTGATTGATTCTTTAAAGAGAGAAGCTAAAGGACACAAAGAAGTGTAAGTTTTTCTCTGAGTCAAACCTATACCTGAAAAATTAGACCTTAGTCATAAAATGTATTAGATATAATACACAAAGAAAAAAAACATAATTAGATCCTGGGGTGGAGTTTTAAAAATTACACATGAATAAGGGAAAAATGTCACTCTGGGGTTAGCCATCTGGATTATTTAATAATTACAACCTGCTAAATTATTCAGTAATCACATCTACAAAGATAACATTTTGAAAACTATTTACTTGGTTTTTAAAATATAATCCTAAAAAAATCCTCAATATGCATAAGAGAAGGAGGAAAATAAACACAGATGTGCAAGAAACAAACTGAATTGTGCTTTTTTGGGTACTCCCAGTCATTTTTGCAAATTCCTCCAAAGTACGTATTTATATCTTTTTATATCCTGATTATATTCACCATTAAAACATTGGGTAAAATCCCACCATTGCTACCATTATGGTACTGAGGTTTATGTTAGATGCAAGAAATAAGATTTCAGAATTCTCTGGTTGCATGAAGAAAGCTGTTTGCCCACTGGCACTCCAAGCACCAATAAAAGGAATTGGGAAGCATTATAATGAAGAACTGTGTAGTTGAAAGGCAGAGAAAAAAATAGAGTAACCACTATTCTCCAGATTTTACTTTATTCCCTGTTGCTTATATCGTCATCTTGTATAAACTATACTTGATTTTGAAAATCAAAATATATTTACAGAATATCTTCCAACTTGCCTACCCTTAATCTTGAACAGACCAAGAGGAATCTAAGAGAATAGGGATTCATTTCTTATTTCCACAAAAATCCACCAAGTACACTAAACAGGCTTTGTGGGGAATAAAGAGATGTATAAAATCCATCACTCAGAGCTTTCTGTTTAGCTGGGGGATTTCAGTAAGTACACATATCATTAGCAAAGTGCAATGCTGAGCAATACCCTTTCCTGGGCCTCAGCTTTCTCATCTGTAAGTCAGGATATTGCACCCAATGATACCTAAAGGTCCACCATTCCTTAAAGAATTGTTCTAAGGTCATCCCTTCCAAGGCAAGAGACCCACACACCCTCAGTCATTCCTACAGAGCAAAGCCGTACGCTTCTTTCCTGATATAATGACCCTAAGTTCTATGCAATCAGTGAAGAAGAGGATTTGTATAACATTCGAAAATAGTTAAAACTAATACATGGTATTAAATGTCATGACAGTGGTCACAGGGGTTTTATGAGAGGAGCTTGCTAGGTCCTGGGTACTGCTAATATTTTATCTCTCGGCAGGGTGGTGATTACAGCCAACTACGCACTTCTGTCTTTTAAACTTATGGGCGTGTATATTTTACATCAATAAAACTGTTTATTGTTATTTTTTAAAAAGATGCTCATTAGATTGCTCTATGAATGTCATTTGATAGACAGCAATTTCCCTACTTTGAAGCTCACTTCTTCATATATAAAATCAGGACATTCAATTAGGCAGTATTTGTTCCTTGCTTTCAGCAAAACAGAACCTTGCTGAATGTTTCTTAAATTGACTATACTCAGACCTGACAGAATAATTTGCATTTCCAACACCGATTCTATTCCTCAAGATAAAGAGTTAAAACTCACATAATAAATGTAATATACTTCTTAAATGGATCCTCAAAGGGTCTACAAAGTTGTAAAAATTTGGTGGTCTATTCTCTACTCTCCATGATCTCACCTCTTACTATTCCATAGCTTGCTCACTTCTCCAACAGCACTCTGGATCCTTTGATGTTCCTCCAACACCCAAGGCACAATACTGACTTAGCCTTTAACACAATGCCCCCTTCCTCACCTCCTTCAGGACTTTGCTCAAAAGTCAGCTTCTCAAAGAGGTCTACCCTGACATTCTATTTAAAATTGTAATTTCTGAGTTGCTATTGATTCCCCTTATGTTGTATATTCTTCTTTCAATAGCATGTATCACATTCAAACATACTACATAATTTATTTTATGTCACGTTTATCATTTAGTGTCCATCTTCTCCCGCTAGAATGTAAGCACCACGAGGGCAGGGATTTCTGTTTTGTACTATGTTGTATGTGAAGACCCTGGGACAGGCTGAATGAACTGAATGGATAATTGTGAAATAACTCTGGATAACCATAACGAAAGTTTAAAGGAAATAGAGATTTTTGGGTATGTGATGGTAAATTGTCTTATAAATACCCACAAACTGCCCATTCATAAAATGTGAATAAGCCTTTGGATAAATCCATTATAATAAGTCTTATTTAAAGATTAAATGGGTACAAAAGAGTCCTGTATATGATTGCAGAAATTAAATGAACGGACACGAAAAGAAGCATTCAAAGGAATGCCCTCGGGCTACTACCTTGACTGTTTAGTATCATTACTTAGCTACTTTATTTCAGAGACATTGAAAGAGTGTGAGCCAGGGCTATAACAACAAGAATCTCAAAAGGTTCTGTTCTTTTCTTTTCCTTTTTCCTTTTTTGTTTTACCCTTCCTTCCTTCGTTCCTTCCTTCTTTCCTTCCTTCCCTTTCCTCCTCCCTCCATCATTTATCATCTATCCATCTAATCTACCTAAAAATGAAACTGGGAAAAAAGCAAGCCCATTTTAGAGAGACTGGAGCTAAAAATATCAATAATGGTGTAGATACATGACATGGGAACATGGTAAAAACAAGATAAATTTAATTACTGCAGGTACTATTGAAACTAGCAGTCCTACTTGTAATACCATAATGAAGGGCAATGGATACTTGGATAATTCCCTACATGTTTGGAGGGTAATATGTCATTCACAAAATGCAAGAATATTCATTATCTATCCAACTCCATCCTAATTGGGATGGCAATGTATGCATCATTACTCTCATTGAAAGAGAGAAGGAAGAATTGAGGATGAGAAGTTAAGAAGATCTGCCCAAGGTCACCCGGGAAAGTGTGGCAAGGTGGGGAAAAGTACACTGCACCAAGAGTCAAAAGACTAAGGATCTGAGTACCACTCTGATACTAAGTAGTTGTGTGCAAACAAAGATTTACTCTCCATTTATAGAATCAAAAACTTGGCCCAAATCAGCTATTCACAACTGTGGGCAGCAGATTCCTTCCAGACCCTGATTTAGCAGAGTCCTCAGCATATACCATCTATCCACTGATTAAAGTAAAAGATAATAAACAAATAAGTACCAAAATAATAATTAAATAAGCTCTGAGCATCATCTATAGACATATGCACACTTCTAGTGTTCAAATACATGTGGAAGCTTTCGTAATGAGTAAAATAGATATTAATATGAATGTATTATGGAATTCATGACAGCTTTCAGTCAGTATTTTATCTGTATCAGTAGATACTAACAGTGCAGTTTATATTATGTGTTTGTAAAAAAAAAATAGGAACTTAATATTTATTTTCTAAGGGCTCTTCCAGTTTGAAAATGCTAAGTTGTAGAGTCAGAATCAGACTACTGTATGACAAATCCAGGGCTATTTCTCCCATCGCAGTAGTTTTTAGACGTTTTTAGCCCCAGGAGCCTTTGTGCAGTCTCAAGCCCAAAGCCCAAAATGAAGTGCAGGTAACACCTGGGCCATTCTGATTAGGATTTGTGCGTAGTAGGAGCAAGGGCGAGGTGGGGCCCTAGAGAGCCCTGTCAGCCACTCTACTTCTCTCTACTTAGGATGCTCTTTAAGGAAACCCTAAGGCTCTATGGAGCAGTGTCAAAATAACCACTGATAAAGGGTTAAAACTCATATAACCTCCAGCAAAACAGTAAGAAAAAGATCAATAAATCAACAACAACCAAAAAAAATGACAAATAATGAGAATAGGAAAGTGGATGCTAAGGATTTGAAATGATGCTAAACCCACAAAAAATCATATAAATGCAAATTAAAACAATGAGATCCTATTTTAGAATTTTTTTTTGGCAAAAAATTAAAAGATGGAGCACTTCCAAGATTAGCGAGAGTATGGGAATCAGATATTCTTACATGTCGTTGAGAAGACTGTGAATTGAGGCCTCCTTTATGGAGGGCTATTTCAGTAGGTATCAAAATTGAGATGCTCATACACTTTGACTCAGCAGGCCTATTACAGAAATCTATCCAGTGGAAAGTCACAAAAGATAATGGCAACAGAATGGAAAGAATATAAATATCCATCAGTAGGGAAACGAATGAATAAGTTACAGTTCATATATCCTACAGAATACCATGCAGCCATTAACAAAACTGAGGTAGACCCATATGTACTACAGTTTTCAGAAAGATACTAGTCATACATTGTTGGGGAAAAACAAAAGGAAGATGCAGAAAAATATGTATACTACTGTCTGTGTATATACATATGCATTTATGATATATGTGTTTATAATCCTTAAAATGATCTGGAAGTAGATACACAAAACTGTTAACAGTGGCTTCTTCTAGGGAGAGGAGATGAGAAGAATTGCATTTTTTTGTTTTAGAACTTCTGAATAATTTGAATTTTTATTAGGTAATTAATTACTTTCACATAATAAAAAAATAAAATAAGAACACTGCAGTATAGCATGCAGCCCCTCTACATATAAGTTTCTTGAATTGGGAAATTTAAGCCTCAGTTAGACTTAAAGCCAAAGAGAATATTCTAAAGGCTGCTTACTCACTCTTTTATTAGAAAGGCCTATAAAATACAAGTGGCAGGCATACTTTATGGGAAGTTAAGTACTTATGCATTCTGAAGACAGAAAACATTAAATACATCCAATGATGGAAAAAAAAAAGGATTTCAACAACAATAAAAAAGGATTTAGTGGCATTAATAAAGAACTTCCTAAAACCAGCAAGTCACTGTTAAAATAATTAATAGGGCAAAGAGGACATGGAAGTGGAAAGCAGTGAATGGTAAAGGCTGGAAGTTTGCAGTGACCCCATGTCGAGCTCCAACAATTCTTGCAAAAAATATCTTTGAGTAAAAGTGGATCAGGGGAGGCGGGGCAAGATGGCGGACTGGTGAGCTGTATGTTTTAGTTACTCCTCCAGGAAAGTAGGTAAAAAGCCAGGAACTGCGTGGACTGGACACCACAGAGCAATCTGTCTTTGGGCATACTTCATACAACACTCATGAAAACGTGGAACTGCTGAGATCAGCGAAATCTGTAAGTTTTTGCGGCCAGGGGACCCGCGCCCCTCCCTGCCAGGCTCAGTCCCAGGGGAGGAGGGGCTGTCAGCTCCGGGAAGGAGAAGGGAGAATTGCAGTGGCTGCTCTCATCGGAAACTCATTCTACTGATTCAAACTCCAACCATAGACAGACTGAGGCCAGACACCAGAGACTCTGAGAGCAGCCAACCCAGCAGAGAGGAGACAGGCATAGAAAAAAAACAACACGAAAAACTCCAAAATAAAACCAGAGGATTTTTGGAGTTCTGGTGAACACAGAAAGGGGAAGGGCGGAGATCAGGCCTTGAGGCGCATATGCAAATCCCGAAGCAAGGCTGATCTCTCTGCCCTGGGCACTTTTCCTTAATGGCCCTGGTTGCTTTGTCTATTAGCATTTCAATAACCCATTAGATCTCTGAGGAGGGCCGTTTTTTTTTTTTTTTTTTTTTTTTTTTTTTTTTTTAAATCCTTTTTGCTTTTTCTAAAACAATTACTCTAAGAAGCTCAATACAGAAAGCTTCAAAGAATTGAAATTTGGGCACGTCAAGTCAAGAGCAGAACTAAGAGAGCTCTGAGACAAAAGGCAATAATCCAGTGGCTGAGAAAATTCACTAAACAACACAACTTCCCAAGAAAAGGGGGGTGTCCGCTCACAGCCACCATCCTGGTGGACAGGAAACACTCCTGCCCATCGCCAGCCCCATAGCCCAGAGCTGCCCCAGACAACCCAGTGTGACGGAAGTGCTTCAAATAACAGGCACACACCACAAAACTGGGCGTGGACATTAGCCTTCCCTGCAACCTCAGCTGAATGTCCCAGAGCTGGGAAGGGGGAGCAGTGTGAATTAACAGAGCCCCATTCAGCCATCATTTGAGCAGACTGGGAGCCTCCCAACACAGCCCAGCAGCCCAGAACTGCCCTGGGGGGACGGCACTCACCTGTGACATAGCACAGTCATCCCTCAACAGAGGACCTGGGGTGCACAGCCTGGAAGAGGGGCCCACTTGCAAGTCTCAGGAGCCATACGCCAATACCAAAGACTTGTGGGTCAGTGGCAGAGACAAACTGTGGCAGGACTGAACTGAAGGATTAGACTATTGCAGTAGCTTTAAAACTCTAGGATCATCAGGGAGATTTGATTGTTAGGGCCACCCCCCCTCCCCGACTGCCCAGAAACACGCCCCACATACAGGGCAGGCAACACCAACTACACACGCAAGCTTGGGACACCAATTGGGCCCCACAAGACTCACTCCCCCACTCACCAAAAAGGCTAAGCAGGGGAGATCTGGCTTGTGGAGAACAGGTGGCTCGTGGACGCCACCTGCTGGTTAGTTAGAGAAAGTGTACTCCACGAAGCTGTAGCTCTGATAAATTAGAGATAAGGACTTCAACTGGTCTACAAACCCTAAAAGAACCCTATCAAGGTCAGCAAATGCCACGAGGCCAAAAACAACAGAAAATTATAAAGCATATGAAAAAACCAGACGATATGGATAACCCAAGCCCAAGCACCCAAATCAAAAGACCAGAAGAGACACACCTAGAGCAGCTACTCAAAGAACTAAAGATGAACAATGAGACCCTAGTACGGGATATGAAGGAAATCAAGAAGACCCTAGAAGAGCATAAAGAAGACATTGCAAGACTAAATAAAAAAATGGATGATCTTATGGAAATTAAAGAAACTGTTGACCAAATTAAAAAGATTCTGGACACTCATAGTACAAGACTAGAGGAAGTTGAACAACGAATCAGTGACCTGGAAGATGACAGAATGGAAAATGAAAGCATAAAAGAAAGAATGGGGAAAAAAATTGAAAAACTCGAAATGGACCTCAGGGATATGATAGATAATATGAAACGTCCGAATATAAGACTCATTGGTGTCCCAGAAGGGGAAGAAAAGGGTAAAGGTCTAGGAAGAGTATTCAAAGAAATTGTTGGGGAAAACTTCCCAAATCTTCTAAACAACATAAATACACAAATCATAAATGCTCAGCGAACTCCAAATAGAATAAATCCAAATAAACCCACTCCGAGACATATACTGATCACACTGGCAAACATAGAAGAGAAGGAGCAAGTTCTGAAAGCAGCAAGAGAAAAGCAATTCACCACATACAAAGGAAACAGCATAAGACTAAGTAGTGACTACTCAGCAGCCACCATGGAGGCGAGAAGGCAGTGGCACGATATATTTAAAATTCTGAGTGAGAGGAATTTCCAGCCAAGAATACTTTATCCAGCAAAGCTCTCCTTCAAATTTGAGGGAGAGCTTAAATTTTTCACAGACAAAGAAATGCTGAGAGAATTTGCTAACAAGAGACCTGCCCTACTGGAGATACTAAAGGGAGCCCTACAGACAGAGAAACAAAGACAGGACAGAGAGACTTGGAGAAAGGTTCAGTACTAAAGAGATTCGGTATGGGTACAATAAAGGATATTAATAGAGAGAGGGAAAAATATGGCAAACATAATCCAAAGGATAAGATGGCCGATTCAAGAAATGCCTTCACGGTTTTAACGTTGAATGTAAATGGATTAAACTCCCCAATTAAAAGATATAGATTCGCAGAATGGATCAAAAAAAATGAACCATCAATATGTTGCATACAAGAGACTCATCTTAGACACAGGGACACAAAGAAACTGAAAGTGAAAGGATGGAAAAAAATATTTCATGCAAGCTACAGCCAAAAGAAAGCAGGTGTAGCAATATTAATCTCAGATAAAATAGACTTCAAATGCAGGGATGTTTTGAGAGACAAAGAAGGCCACTACATACTAATAAAAGGGGCAATTCAGCAAGAAGAAATAACAATCGTAAATGTCTATGCACCCAATCAAGGTGCCACAAAATACATGAGAGAAACACTGGCAAAACTAAAGGAAGCAATTGATGTTTCCACAATAATTGTGGGAGACTTCAACACATCACTCTCTCCTATAGATAGATCAACCAGACAGAAGACCAATAAGGAAATTGAAAACCTAAACAATCTGATAAATGAATTAGATTTAACAGACATCTACAGGACATTACATCCCAAATCAACAGGATACACATACTTTTCTAGTGCTCACGGAACTTTCTCCAGAATAGATCATATGCTGGGACATAAAACAAGCCTCAATAAATTTAAAAAGATTGAAATTATTCAAAGCACATTCTCTGACCACAATGGAATACAATTAGAAGTCAATAACCATCAGAGACTTAGAAAATTCACAAATACCTGGAGGTTAAACAACACACTCCTAAACAATCAGTGGGTTAAAGAAGAAATAGCAAGAGAAATTGCTAAATATATAGAGACGAATGAAAATGAGAACACAACATACCAAAACCTATGGGATGCAGCAAAAGCAGTGCTAAGGGGGAAATTTATAGCACTAAACGCATATATTAAAAAGGAAGAAAGAGCCAAAATCAAAGAACTAATGGATCAACTGAAGAAGCTAGAAAATGAACAGCAAACCAATCCTAAACCAAGTACAAGAAAAGAAATAACAAGGATTAAAGCAGAAATAAATGACATAGAGAACAAAAAAACAATAGAAAGGATAAATATCACCAAAAGTTGGTTCTTTGAGAAGATCAACAAGATTGACAAGCCCCTAGCTAGACTGACAAAATCAAAAAGAGAGAAGACCCATATAAACAAAATAATGAATGAAAAAGGTGACATAACTGCAGATCCTGAAGAAATTAAAAAAATTATAAGAGGATATTATGAACAACTGTATGGCAACAAACTGGATAATGTAGAAGAAATGGACAATTTCCTGGAAACATATGAACAACCTAGACTGACCACAGAAGAAATAGAAGACCTCAACCAACCCATCACAAGCAAAGAGATCCAATCAGTCATCAAAAATCTTCCCACAAATAAATGCCCAGGGCCAGATGGCTTCACAGGGGAATTCTACCAAACTTTCCAGAAAGAACTGACACCAATCTTACTCAAACTCTTTCAAAACATTGAAAAAAATGGAACACTACCTAACTCATTTTATGAAGCTAACATCAATCTAATACCAAAACCAGGCAAAGATGCTACAAAAAAGGAAAACTACCGGCCAATCTCCCTAATGAATATAGATGCAAAAATCCTCAACAAAATACTTGCAAATCGAATCCAAAGGCACATTAAAAAAATCATACACCATGACCAAGTGGGGTTCATTCCAGGCATGCAAGGATGGTTCAACATAAGAAAAACAATCAATGTATTACAACACATTAAAAACTCGAAAGGGAAAAATCAATTCATCATCTCAATAGATGCTGAAAAAGCATTTGACAAAATCCAACATCCCTTTTTGATAAAAACACTTCAAAAGGTAGGAATTGAAGGAAACTTCCTCAACATGATAAAGAGCATATATGAAAAACCCACAGCCAGCATAGTACTCAATGGTGAGAGACTGAAAGCCTTCCCTCTAAGATCAGGAACAAGACAAGGATGCCCGCTGTCACCACTGTTATTCAACATTGTGCTGGAAGTGCTAGCCAGGGCAATCCGGCAAGACAAAGAAATAAAAGGCATCCAAATTGGAAAAGAAGAAGTAAAACTGTCATTGTTTGCAGATGATATGATCTTATATCTAGAAAACCCTGAGAAATCGACGATACACCTACTAGAGCTAATAAACAAATTTAGCAAAGTAGCGGGATACAAGATTAATGCACATAAGTCAGTAATGTTTCTATATGCTAGAAATGAACAAACTGAAGAGACACTCAAGAAAAAGATACCATTTTCAATAGCAACTAAAAAAATCAAGTACCTAGGAATAAACTTAACCAAAGATGTAAAAGACCTATACAAAGAAAACTACATAACTCTACTAAAAGAAATAGAAGGGGACCTTAAAAGATGGAAAAATATTCCATGTTCATGGATAGGAAGGCTAAATGTCATTAAGATGTCAATTCTACCCAAACTCATCTACAGATTCAATGCAATCCCAATCAAAATTCCAACAACCTACTTTGCAGACTTGGAAAAGCTAGTTATCAAATTTATTTGGAAAGGGAAGATGCCTCGAATTGCTAAAGACACTCTAAAAAAGAAAAACGAAGTGGGAGGACTTACACTCCCTGACTTTGAAGCTTATTATAAAGCCACAGTTGCCAAAACAGCATGGTACTGGCACAAAGATAGACATATAGATCAATGGAATCGAATTGAGAATTCAGAGATAGACCCTCAGATCTATGGCCGACTGATCTTTGATAAGGCCCCCAAAGTCACCGAACTGAGCCATAATGGTCTTTTCAACAAATGGGGCTGGGAGAGTTGGATATCCATATCCAAAAAAATGAAAGAGGACCCCTACCTCACCCCCTACACAAAAATTAACTCAAAATGGACCAAAGATCTCAATATAAAAGAAAGTACCATTAAACTCCTAGAAGATAATGTAGGAAAACATCTTCAAGACCTTGTATTAGGAGGCCACTTCCTAGACTTTACACCCAAAGCAGAAGCAACAAAAGAGAAAATAGATAAATGGGAACTCCTCAAGCTTAGAAGTTTCTGCACCTCAAAGGAATTTCTCAAAAAGGTAAAGAGGCAGCCAACTCAATGGGAAAAAATTTTTGGAAACCATGTATCTGACAAAAGACTGATATCTTGCATATACAAAGAAATCCTACAACTCAATGACAATAGTACAGACAGCCCAATTATAAAATGGGCAAAAGATATGAAAAGACAGTTCTCTGAAGAGGAAATACAAATGGCCAAGAAACACATGAAAAAATGTTCAGCTTCACTAGCTATTAGAGAGATGCAAATTAAGACCACAATGAGATACCATCTAACACCGGTTAGAATGGCTGCCATTAAACAAACAGGAAACTACAAATGCTGGAGGGGATGTGGAGAAATTGGAACTCTTATTCATTGTTGGTGGGACTGTATAATGGTTCAGCCACTCTGGAAGTCAGTCTGGCAGTTCCTTAGAAAACTAGAGATAGAGCTACCATTCGATCCAGCGATTGCACTTCTCGGTATATACCCGGAAGATCGGAAAGCAGTGACACGAACAGATATCTGCACGCCAATGTTCATAGCAGCATTATTCACAATTGCCAAGAGATGGAAACAACCCAAATGTCCTTCAACAGATGAGTGGATAAATAAAATGTGGTATATACACACGATGGAATACTACGCGGCAGTAAGAAGGAACGATCTGGTGAAACATATGACAACATGGATGAACCTTGAAGACATAATGCTGAGCGAAATAAGCCAGGCACAAAAAGAGAAATATTATATGCTACCACTAATGTGAACTTTGAAAAATGTAAAACAAATGGTTTATAATGTAGAATGTAGGGGAACTAGCAGTAGAGAGCAATTAAGGAAGGGGGAACAATAATCCAAGAAGAACAGATAAGCTATTTAACGTTCTGGGGATGCCCAGAAATGACTATGGTCTGTTAATTTCTGATGGATGTAGTAGGAACAAGTTCACTGAAATGTTGCTATAGTATGTAACTTTCTTGGGGTAAAGTAGGAACATGTTGGAAGTTAAGCAGTTATCTTAGGTTAGTTGTCTTTTTCTTACTCCCTTGCTATGGTCTCTTTGAAATGTTCTTGTATTGTATGTTTGTTTTCTTTTTAACTTTTTTTTTCATACAGTTGATTTGAAAAAAGAAGGGAAAGTTAAAAAAAAAAAAAAAAAAAAAAAAAAATAAAAAAGACAAACAAGGAAAAAAAAAAAAAAAGATGTAGTGCCCCCTTGAGGAGCCTGTGGAGAATGCAGGGGTATTCGCCTACCCCACCTCCATGGTTGCTAACATGACCACAGACATAGGGGACTGGTGGTTTGATGGGTTGAGCCCTCTACCATAAGTTTTACCCTTGGGAAGACGGTTGCTGCAAAGGAGAGGCTAGGCCTCCCTGTATTTGTGCCTAAGAGTCTCCTCCTGAATGCCTCTTTGTTGCTCAGATGTGGCCCTCTCTCTCTGGCTAAGCCAACTTGAAAGGTGAAATCACTGCCCTCCCCCCTACGTGGGATCAGACACCCAGGGAAGTGAATCTCCCTGGCAACGTGGAATATGACTCCCGGGGAGGAATGTAGACCCGGCATCGTGGGATGGAGAACATCTTCTTGACCAAAAGGGGGATGTGAAAGGAAATGAAATAAGCTTCAGTGGCAGAGAGATTCCAAAACGAGCCGAGAGATCACTCTGGTGGGCACTCTTACGCACACTTTAGACAACCTTTTTTAGGTTCTAAAGAATTGGGGTAGCTGGTGGTGGATACCTGAAACTATTAAACTACAACCCAGAACCCATGAATCTCGAAGACAGTTGTATAAAAATGTAGCTTATGAGGGGTGACAGTGGGATTGGGAATGCCATAAGGACCAAACTCCACTTTGTCTAGTTTATGGATCGATGTGTAGAAAAGTAGGGGAAGCAAACAAACAGACAAAGGTACCCAGTGTTCTTTTTTACTTCAATTGCTTTTTTTCACTCTAATTATTATTCTTGTTATTTTTGTGTGTGTGCTAATGAAGGTGTCAGGGATTGATTTAGGTGATGAATGTACAACTATGTAATGGTACTGTAAACAATCGAAAGTACAATTTGTTTTGTATGACTGCGTGGTATGTGAATATATCTCAATAAAATGATGATAAAAAAAAAAAAAAAAAAAAAAAAAAAAAAAAAAAAGTGGATCAGCATAACAAGTCCATAAAAAAAGAAAGCTTTAAATGTAAGTGGTTTTGCATCCATCATGAATATAAAGGTTAAACTAGTATTAAAAGAGCAATAATTCTTTCTGATTAAATTTTTATCCAAAGACAGAGTAAGATGGTCAAAATGAAGTAAAGATTTTATTACCAGTTGCAGGAAATGCTATGAGAGTTAAAATCTAACCGGCTGAGTGGGAGCTTTTATTTATTTATTTCTGAGTGAAAGGTGATGTAAAATTGGAACGTTCTTGCTGTGCCAGACTGAATGAAAACCTGTTAAAAGGCAGTTGACTAATTCTGGATTATTTTTCTTATTGAGAAGACTTGGCTTACACTGAAGGGGAAAGAAGCAAAACAACTACACACATGTAGCAGAACTGGTAATTAAATAATTATTCATCACAAACAGTTAATCACCCTTTTAAGTGAAAAGGGTGGAACCCAAACTGCAGCTGTATTTTAAGACACTGAGCAAGAAAATTCACTAGCAAGTGACAGAGTTCACAAAATCTAAACATGTAGAGGTTTCGCAGAGGGTGAAACTTCCTTCCTCTAAGGCATCATTCCCTCATTTCCATTCAGCATCTTCCCAGGATGACCTTCTCAAGTTAAACGAACACTTGACCCAAGTCAACATGTGGCTTCCTTAGGGTCTCACCAGAGTGTTCCTTGAAACCAGGAATGACATATTCTTTTACTTTGACTTCTCAGAGTAGTAACTCAAAGCAACTCCATCCCACATTTTAGTGGGTACAAAGAAGAAACGGAACCTACTGGGGCAGAGCAACCGAGATGAGCACAAGGAGAGAGTTGAAAACCTGACCTGTGAGGAAAGATGGAATGGACTTGGGATGTTTAACTGGAGAGAAGGTTGCATAAGGGAGAATGGAGAATTATCTTCAAATGTCTGGGAGAGTGAATAAAAATAGACTTTATTATGTTCCTGGAAGAGGATAAATTTATTAGTTGCATTGTTTATCATGAAGGTGGTATCAAGGGCACAAGTCTTGGAGTCCAATTGCCGGACTTCAAATTCCACCTCCTCCTAATAATTGTGCCATATTGGACAAATTAAATCTTTTTAGGTCTCAGTTTCCCTCCTATAAAATGGGATAGATCATAGTGTCCATCTCACAGGATGAAATGCACAGTGCATGGCACATAGTAAGTACTCATTAAATATTAAAATTATCATGAATTAAAAGATATTTTCTATTTCTTCAAAATATTCAGTACTAACCATAGACATATAAATGTATGACAGATATAAAGTGCTCTTCATAAGTGCCTACAATGAGTAGGGTCCTACCCAGGGGTTTGCTTGTAATTCTTATTCCCCTGGTGAAGAATTTAAGAAGTTCAGAGAGGTTAAGAAACTTGTCCACAGTCAGAAAAAATATTTTAGTCATAGAGCTCAATTTGAACTTAATTCTTACTGACTTCAAAACACTTTTTCTCACTAGGAGTTCTAGGAAATACAAATACAAAAATAAGTTATAGGTCCTTCTCTCAAAAGCCTCTCCTATGGGGAATATAAGACATACACATATAACTGGATAAGTAAATAAATCAATATAATCTAAGTCATAAAGTGCATAGAAGAGGGAGCGATTACTTCCAAATGAAGAGACAAAGGGAAAATTCAGGAACAATGTGGCACTGGCTTTCGTGATGTAGATTTAGATATAAATCTGTGGGGAAAGGCATTTCAATGAAGGACACAAAATGAGCAAACAAAGAGGATCAGAAAAGGGCAGGACTTTTTGGGTAATATGGGTTATATGGCCAGGATAGCTGGAGGGTAGGATATGTGAAATGAGATGAGATTTGATAATTTAGGCCAGGTCTCTCCAACTCTTTTATATATAGAAGTCTATAGATTCCACAATTTTAATTTGCATGCAAAATTTAATCTGGAGGGACATTCACTTAGCAGCATGGACAAGATGGACCCTACCAACTGCAAAATGTGTTACTACCCTCAACCCTCTTCTCTGGGAAGCAAGGATGCAATTACTACCCTCAATTACCAATTAAGACAGAGAGCTTGCTAGCTTGAACACAACTTCTTCGTGAAACCACAGACAAAGACAGATTTCATCCCAGTGATTTCTGTCCTCCCTTGCTTTGTGTGGCGGTATGGAGCTATCTGTACCCCAGAAAAACAGGCTCTTGAAATTAATCCATTCTTGTGGGTGTGAACCCATTGTTTAGGACCTTCTGATGAGGTTACTTCAGTTAAGGTGTGGCCCACCTCAATCAAGATGGGTTTTAAGCCTATTATTGGAGTCCTTTATAAGTAGAATGAAATTCAAACAGATAGAAAGCCTCGGGAGGCAAGAAACTGAAATTCAAGGGAACCCAGAGGAGAACTGAGAGCCCAGGAGAGGCTGTCACGTGCATCTGTCATGTGACAGAGGAGCCAAGGACCCAGGATCACTAGCAGCCGGCCCCAGAACTCCAGTCTTTGGGAAGAAAGTATCACCTTCAGGATGCCTTGATTCAGACTTTCTCTTAGCCTCAAAACTGTGAGCAGTAAATTCCCATTGTTTAAGCAAACCCACTGCACGGTATTTCCTTGAGCAGACAAGGAGGCTAAAACACTTTGGGTAACCAAAGTCCACAATCACCTGCCCAGAATACAGGGCTGTGTTTGTATTTCCAAAAAAAAAAAAACAAAAACCAGCTGAAGACAAGTACCTCAAACAGCACTTCTAGTTAGTGGGAGAAAATATCAGCAAATTTGTTGAGGGAAAGATTTTGTGGAGATAGGACTCTTGAGCTCCAATTTTAAAGTTAGTTCAAGCTTTAGAAGGAAAATAGAGGTCATTTCAGTGGGAAGAAGGGGAGAAGAAGGATGGAGAAGTGGTTCGATCAGAAGGGATGTTTTTAAGGTCATGAAGAAAGAACTATAACTGAACTGTGTGGAAAAGTGGAGAGCATACTGGACTAGTGATCTATAATCGTGATCTGAACCCATTTCTGAAAATAACTGTCTGAAAGTTGCTGATAAGATGGAACTGGTTTGCAGAGGAAAGACTCGGAAATATGACTCTAAATCCAATGTGTATCTTTATTGAATTATGTATTAGAAAACGGAGACAAGGCTTACATTTGGAACAGGAAAAACCTTTCACTCTTCAGGCTGTATTCTTAACTAAGTCAAGCTCATCTTAAACTTTTAGCTCTATGAAACAATGAGGAGCTTTGGAGAAAAGTTGAATACATGATCTGTGGCTGAAAACCACAATACTGAGGGAAAAGTTTCCACCATTCACTTACTCATGATGTTGCTTCCATATCTCCCCTATTGCCAAAGACCTTTCAGGAGAAGCCTGTGATGGATGAGCAGTGTAAGAAGTAAGGAAATGGCTGAGCTTTCCTTTACTTTGGGGAGAAAGGCCAAAATTCTTAGCATGGCCTAAGTCCTTCATGATCTGTCTCTCAAGCCCCATCTTGCATCATGCTTCTCCCTCAATCTCCGAGCTCTAACGACATTGGCTTTCTTTCAGTTCCTCAAATCTATATTCTCCACTGTCTGAAACGTCTAAACTCTACTCATTCCTCATAGCTCAGTGTGGATCACTTCCTCAGGAATGCCTTTCCTGACCCCCTCCGTCTAGGTCAGTTTCCTTTATTTCTCTGAAAACAGTAACCCTTTCTTTAAAACACTTTGTCCTTCTCCCTTAATAGAACATAAGCTCCTCAAAGGCAGGTCACTTGTCTGTTTTTGCTCACTACTGAGTAACTGGTGTGTCATAGTCTCTCAACAATATTTGTTGAAAAACTGAATAAACATTTTTTTTTTTCCTAAAAAAATAAGGTATCTCCCTCCCCATTCCCAATTGTTGTCATGGCTTAGTGGGATATGAAACAGAGAGTTAGAGGTTAAATGATCTAGTTGGAACAAATTGAATCAGTTAGTCATTAATTCAAATCTGACCAAGATAGAAAGCATGTATGGTTATAAAAAATAATTTGTAATATATAGAAAAAGGGTCTTCTGCATATTTTAAGCTAAACATTCCAAATAATTTGATTTGGAAAACTCCATGGAAGTATACTGATTCAACTTAGGCTATCATCATCATCATCACCACCACCACCACCACCACCACCATCATCATTAAAACATGGCAGAGACTACCAACCACTATGTCTTCTTTCTTTGCACATCGTGGGTCTATATTTTCAAGGCTGCCTTGCAACTAGAAGTGGCCAAGTGACTAAGTCCCAGCCAGTGGAATACAAGTGGATGAAAACAATGCTACATTTGGTCCATAACCGTCATCCACCACCTCATATGAGCATCGATGCTCTCCCTTTCCTCATCTGCCAGAGGCAGAGGATCTAGCATAGGACCCCAAGGCTTTGGACATGGTGGAAGCACCAAATAGAAGAAATCTGAGCCCTTGAATCCCTAGAGGAAAGCACCCACCAAATACTCAAATGATTTTATCCAAGAGAAACAGACTTCTATTGTATGAAGTCACTGAGATTTAGAGGTCTGTTTGCTACAGTAGTTAACATTAGTCACCCAAGCTAATGAATAAGATATTAGGAGAATTATATATATATATATTTAAAGTTACCCTTTTTGATAATACTTTAGGTGAAAGCATAGGGTAGATTTGATCAAATGTACTTCTAACATGGCTTTTCTACCCAGTTCTGTTGGGCAACTCCATTGCTTCTCTGGTTGTAGATTCCTAGGGATGGGCAAGGTTGTGGAGCCATTTTGTCTAGTTCTTACCAATGGAGAAAGTGATCCTTGCCGTCACGTCATCAGCAGCTTTTGCTTTAGACCTTTGTTAGCGAGAGTATGCGAGGTAGCACTTCTCAGCCTGTGTTAGTTGCTGTAATGAACCCAGACTGCATGGAGTTTTCAAATGAATTATTCTTTTAATGCTTAAAGAAATGGTTTGGAAAAAGTCACTTTCTTCTATTCACTCTTTCTCTACCCTCTAAAATGAATCCAGCCATATATAAAATGGGAGCAAGGCAGAGTGCTGATAGACAACCACAGTCACTTAAAATGCAATTGCATAATATCCCAGAAAATTTGAGAAAAAATCTAATTCCCCTTCTATGCTGGTGGTATTTGGGGACTGGAGAGTAACTTCCCTACAAACAAGCCATTAAAAGTCAAGACTTTTATGTGATATTTGATAATTAAATGATTTGAAGTAATTATAAATTGTCAATGCCTTGGCTTCACTTCCTAAAGTTCCTGATTTTATTGTTCTTGCATGGTGTTCTGGTTTGCTAATGCTGCCATTATGCAAAATACCGGAAATGGATTGGCTTTTATAAAGGGGATTTATTAGGTTACAAGTGTACAGTTCTAGACCATAGATGTGTCCAAACTGAGGCAACAACAAGAAGATACCTTCATTGAAGAACGGCTGATGGTCTGGAACACCTCTGTCAGCTGGGAAGGCATATGGCCAGCATCTGCTGTTCCTTTGCTCCCAGGCTGTGTTTTAAAATATCATTCTCTAAACTGTCTCTGGGTGTCTCTTAGCTTCTCCAGAGCAAACTCTGGGCTTCATCTCTTAGCTTAGCATCTCCAAACATCCTTCTGTCTGCATCTCCAACCATCTCTAAGCATCAGCAAGCAGCTGGGTCTGTGTTGGCTCTTAGCTTCTCTCTTAAATACTCCAGCGAACTAATCAAGACTCACTCTGAATGGGTGGGGCCACAACTCCATGGAAACAATCTAATCAAAAGTATCACTTACGGTTGGGTGGGTCACATTCCATCAAAAGTTTCCACGCTAACCAAAAGACTAATAAACCTGCCCCCACAAGACTGCATTAAAGAACATGGTTTTCAGGGGGACACAATATATCCAAACAGGCACAGGTAGTTATCTGGGCACCTTAATTTAAACAAACAAACAAAAAAACTTCTAATGTGTGGCCAGTGTTGAGGAACAGTGAAATGAACTTCTGTGTAACTATCAACTATCAGTATGAATGAATACCACAGCAAACAGAATGTTGTTACATTGCTTACAAATATAGTGTCCAAAGATGCTCTTTAAATCAGGCTGAAATCATTGCCTGAATAAAAGCAGCTTTTCTTGTTATGATTTTTGCCCATGACTTGAGCTCCCGGAGTTGGAGGCTAATGAAGACTCTCAGTGAGAAAGGTCTGGCTGGATGTCAACCAGGACGCTCGTTCTGCAAACCGCCTCTGAAGGCAATTACATACACAAACCACTTTATCACACAGCAGGAACCCAAAGCACCTTACAGACATGGGAATATGAATTCCACAAGGGTAGGCTAGTGTGCCCTGCTCCCTACTCTATTCCTGACACCTACAATACCGGCCCCAGCACAGAAGGACACAAGTTCTTTTTTTTCTCACAAGTTCTTCTTACTTGTTCTTTGAATTGAATTGAACCTGGCTGGATGGGAGGCTATAAAAGCTGAGCGCTCACCCATATTGGAAAGGAGACAGCCTCCTAGAGGCCCTGGAGACTCCTTTGCGAATCAATAAAACTCAAATGCATATGAGGAAGGTTCAGTTAAAAGGCGACTGGGGTTATTCTTGCTTCAGAATATCTGTGAAATAATTGGTTATATCCCTGACTGGGGCCTCAATTTTGCAATTGTTAAAAAATGGCAAAGATAGGCTTGACCCCATTACTTTTCTAATCTCTTCCTTCTGGATTTGTAAATAAAAAGAAACTTCTCTGCTTCTAACTGCACCTGCCAGCCTCTCTGATGCTGACAGCCACCTCAGCCTGGCACCCTGTGATGTGGACCAGTGCCCACAAGAGGGCCTAGAGGCACACTCACTCGCAGCCCACGGCCCTGACTTCTTCCCCTGTATTGTCACTTCTCTTCTCAACAATCTTCCCAAACACCAAAAGGAAGGTGAGGAATTCAACTAAATTTAGCATCATCCTTACCTTCCAATAGCCAGGCAGCTGATACCTGAATGCGATGCTGTGGCTCAGGGTATTCAAGAGGTCTTATTTTCAGGGTGGGTAACTGAGCAGAGGAACACACTTTGATTTTACCTTTTTTTTTTCTCCCTCATTTAAATATTCTTCATGAACGAGTGAGGAAGATGAGGAACAAATTCATTTTAATCTGCTCTTGCTTGCTTTTTGCTATTGCTTCTCTGTCCCAGAATCAGCAGCTTTGTTTTCTTCCTAGACAAAATCCATGAGCCTTTAGGTTTCCATTGCACTGCACTGCAAGTCAGGGAAGTTGGTCCTCCCAGCTTCAAGAGAAAAGTGAAGGAGCAATCCTAAAATCCTGCCAAAGGTGGGTTTGAATTGCTGTCTCAAGATTTTAACGAGAATGTTAACTGAAACTAAGGTAGGATATTAGCCTCCACTTCTCATCAGCAACAAAACAGGCACTGCCCAACATAGTTTGAGGAAGGGGGTGACACTGCCTTGGGCAGGAGGAGGAGGAAGGTTATTTTGATGTTGCCCCCAAAATAATTCTCAAAGCAGGAACCATTCCAGTTACTCTATCCTTTCCCTACTAAGCAAAACTTGAAAGTCATTACATTGGTAACTTCTAGCCTAGCCTAAAAATTCTGAGAATAGGGAATACATGATTAGGCTGCACACAGGGTTAGGGCTAAGTGAACAGAACCAGGGTGACAGCAGTTGGAAGGGAGCCTGGCGTGAGAGCTGAAGCAGGGCACTTGAGCTCAGAAGACCTAGGGCCTGTCCCGTCTCAGCCACTTACTCACTGGAGCTCATTCATTCAGCTCCTACTTATAGAGCATCTTGATTTGTCAGGCATCAGGCTAAAGCAGAGGATACAAGATTGTTCTCAATAAACAGGAAGGCAAAAACTTTCTTTGTCCTCAAGGAGTGGGACTGTGGACAAGCAGTACCAAAATCCACAATAAACAGTAATGGGTTCCGTAAAGGCAGATGTAGAAGGTGCTATGAGTAGCACACACAAGCAGGACAAAATCGTCTGAAGAGGCCAAGGAAGTCTCCATAGAGGAAGTTAAAAATCAGCTGAGATCTAAGAATGCAAAGGTGTTGGCCCCTCTAAAGCCCAGGAAAGAGTGTTCCAGGCAGAGAAAGATTATGTACAAAGGGCCATGAATAGACCAATTGCTGTGTAATTGGAAAATGGAAAGTAATTCCATATGATTAGAACACAGATTAAAGAGATGAGGCTAGAAAGATTCAAAAAGTCATTTAAACAAGGGCAAATAAAACATATTAAGAAGCTTTGCTTTTATACAAAGATAAACGAGGCACTGGGAAGAGGAGCCCATCAAAGGGTTTTTAATAGGAAAGTAGCATGGCGAGGGGTTTGAATTTTAGAAAGAACATTCACTTTTCCTTTAGGATGATATTTTGGAGTAGGAGGCAAGTGCAGGGATCTAGGTGGCAGAAGGGGCTGGAGAGAGTCACGTGCTGTAGCCATGCATTTCTTCCAGATGCAGGAACCTGATCTGTAGAAGGAGGGCACTGTTGATAGGAGATGGATGGCCTCTGGGACCCCGCTCTCCAAGGCCTACATTCCAGGACTGCTGACAGATCACAACGTCAGAAAGGCCAGAGATAAATCACTTGCTTGCCCATTCTGTTCCGGGGCCACAGGCCAGGGTTCTCACTTACTGAGTGGGATGTTATTTATTTATTTTTTTTAAAGATTTTTCTATCAAGGGCCAGTTAAGTTAGGCAAACAAATGAAAAATACTCATAGCTAACTGGAAGAAGGAAAGCTGAATTCTCAGACAGATGCCTAAAAACTTCAGTACAGAAGGGTATAAAGTAAAATGTAAAACTTATCCTTCTCATAAATATCTAGGTTCAAACTTTTTTTTTTTTTTTTTTTTAAATCACAGATGAGATCCTTTGTGTACTGTTCTGTGCCTTGTTTTATTATTTTTTCAAACCGATTTTCTTCGGTGTCTTTTATTAGTATATATAGATTTATCTTCTTTTCTAGTAGCTTCCATGCTATCGTTGTATAAATTTGCCATATTTTATTTTGTGATTTTATTTAATGAGCCCCCATTTGTGCTATTACAACATGCAATGAGCATTCTTGAACAGGTACCTGTGTGCCCTTGTGCAAATATATCTGTACTATATTACTATTTGAAATAGAACCACAGGGTCAAAGTATGTTTATATTTAAAATTCTGAAAGATAGTACTAAATCTTGTTTCTAAAAGCTGATACCAATTTTCACTGCAATTGAAAGTATATGAGTATACATGCTTCTCTTTAACTTTGCCAATATCAGGTATTAAACTTTTAGTTTTTGGTAAATCAAGGGAAAAAATGGCATTTTAAACTGAATTTCTTTAAATAAAGTTGAATATCTTTTCATGTATATTAGCTATTTGTATTTCCTCTTCTATGAATTGCTTGTTAATATCCTCTCTGTTTTTCCCTATCGGATAGTTCTTTTAAAATCTTTATAAGATCTTTATACATAATCAAAATTATTCGCTTTACTATTTATTATGTGCACATGAATGAGTGAATGAGTCTCAGTTTCCAAATTTGTGAGGATTAAGTGAGATAATGGATTTGAAAGCACATTGAAAACTGTAAAGCAGTACAGAAATATTTTATGAAGATTTCTTTGAGTGTTTCATTGCATATGCATAATTTGGCGACACAGCAGGACAGAATAGATAGGCATACTGTCATAAAATAAAAGGACCTTTTAAAGGGAGCCTGTGGACTAAATGGATGGGTACGGTCAATGGCTCAAGGCTACCCCACCTGGTACAGAGGTACTTTCCACTAAACCAGACATGTAACAACAGTTAAAATAAAAAAAAAAACAACCAAAAAAAACCCCAAACAAACAAGACTAACTATGTATCAAGTAACATACAGGTAAAATAAAAACTGAGTTTAGAGTTGGCCACAGACTGGGAGGATCAGCAAGTAGTATTGTGATTGAGTAGGCCCGGCTAACAGCAGCCACAAAAACCTGAGAGGAGACGCCAAAGACTAATGATGCAACATTTATAGTCAGCATTGGTTAGACCCTGATTTATTCTGGTCTATACAACTTGGGAGACATGGAGAGAAACCAAAAAGAAAAAAAAAAAAAGTGTTGGCAGGATTTAGAGGAAATGACTAACAAGTTTGGAAATCAGGGGCAGTGAAGCGGGGTTATAGAAACTGGGATCATGTAGCCTGTACATGGTCATTTACCTCAAAGTCACCCCCTTCAGCACTTATGCACATGGCTTTGCAGTCAGTGATCTCATCTTTGTTCCATTCAGTACAATCTGTCAGTCCACAGACATTTATTGAGTACCTAATACAGGATGCAATGGGGAACAGGATATCATCTCTGACCTTAGGGAGCATTTATACCTAATGAGGTACATGGAGAAATAAATAGGTAATTTAAATACAATACTCTAAGTGCTATGATAGGAGCAAAGCAGAAGATGCTGCTATCGAATTCTGAGAAGGATAAGGAACAAGCATCACACTCACCCTTGAGGGAAAAGGGATGTCTAAATTGAGGCCTGAAGGAGGATAATTCTTGGCTAAGCCATGGAGATGGAAGTAGGAAAGCTGTGCATTCCAAAGAGGAGAAGCATTTGCCCAGCCCCAGATGTAAGAGATAATCTCTCTGTTCTGGAAGTGTGTGTGTGTGTGTGTGTGTGTATTGGGTGGTGGGGGGTGGGTGTTAGGGCTGGGGGTTGGGGGAGTGGCTAGGGTTGGGAATGGAGGGGTATACTTTTTTAATGTCAGTTGGAAGATTGTGTATTTTCTCTTGAAGACAATGAAAAGTCAATGAAGTATCCTGAAGGCACTTGCCATATAAAAGAAGGTAGATATTAAGAGAGCAAAAGTAATATGAACAATTGGTGAGTGACTGGATAGGAGGAGAGAATGAACAGGGCAGGGATCCAGGGCAGCTCCAGTGCCTTTGGTTAGGGCACCTACACCCACTGAATGAACATAGGAGGAGGAACAGGTTTAAAAAGGGAAATTGTGAGTTCTGTTTTGAAAATGTTGGATTTGTGGGCATTTGAGGCCATTTATGAAGACTGTCCGATAGACTGATAGATGCATGGTTTGGTGGTCAGAGAGAGATCTGGGCTGCAGACCTTCCACAGAGAGTTTTCAGCACATAAAAGATATTTGTAGTCTTGGAAACAGACGAAATCACTCTGGAGAGTGTAGAATGAGATGAGAAGAGGGATTAGGGCAGAACTCAGGAAACCACTGGATTTAAGGCATGAAGAAGGGAAGGGAAATCTATTTAAATGAATGGAAGTTGTGACTAGAGAGGCAGGAGGCAAACCCAGAGTATATGGTGTTACAGAGGCCAAATAAGAAAATCAGGGAAGCCCAATGAAGCAAATGTTTCATGAAGGAGAGAGTGTCAACAGCTTCAAATGGTGCAGAGGGCTCAAGAAAGATAAGGACTGAAAAAGCTTCAGGGTATTTAGCATCAAAGAGGTCACTGGCGAGGAGTGGAGAGGTGGGAAGGAAGCAGGATTGCAGGGAATTGAGTTGTGAGTGGGAAGTGGGAGAGGGAGAAAAAGGGAGAGAGAAAGAGAGAAAGCATTTACTTTTGATGTTTGCTTTGTATTTTATTACTTAGTTGATTTTTTTTTCAGTTAAAGCAGAAATTTCCAGTCAGTAATGATTTTTTTAAAGTAAATTTAAAATGTTATGATAATTGTAATCACATGAAGTTGAAAGAAAAGGTACAAAGGGGTCCCATGTATCCTTTATTCATGGTAACATTTGCAAAAACATATAGTGTAATATTACAACTGGGGTATTGATATTGATACAATCCACAGATCTGATTCAGATTTCCCCAGTTTTACTTGTACTCATTTATGGGTGTGTGCATACATGTGTGTGTACTTAGGTCTACGTAAGTTTATCTCACGCATAAGTTCCACCACCACAGCCAAGAAGCAGAACAGTTCCTTCACCACATTTGTGCCAGTTTGAATGTATTGTGTCCCCCCAAAATGCCATTATCTTTGATGCAATCTTGTGTGGGCAGATGTATTAGTGTTGATTAGATTGTAATTCTTTGAGTGTTTCCATGGAGACGCACCCCACCCAACTGTAGGTGATAACTCTGACTCGATGATTTCCATGGAGGTGTGTCCCTGCCCATTCAGCATGGACCTTGATTAGTTTCCTAGAGCACTATATAAGCCCAGACAGAAGGAGCAAGCTTGCTACAGCCAGGAGGGACACTTTGAAGAATGCATAGGAGCTGAGAGGGGAGCTGCAGTTTACAGAGACATCTTGGAGGTAGCCTTTGAAAGTCGACTTTTGCTCCAGAGAAGCTAAGAGCAACCGAGAGTGACATTTTTGAGGAGCTGCAGCCTAGCAAGGAACATCCTGGCAGAAAGCCATTTTGAAACCAGAACTCTGGAGCAGACGCCAGCCACGTGCCTTCCCAGCTAACAGAGGTTTCCAGATGTCATTGGCCATCCTCTGGCGAAGGTACCCGAATGTTGACACCTTACCTTGGACACTTTATGGCCTTAAGACTGTAATTTTGTAACCAAATAAACTCCCTTTTATAAAAGCCAATCCATTTCTGGTGTTTTGTGAAAAGGCAGCATTAGCAAACCAGAACAACAATGATCCCACCTGTTGTCCTTTTATAACCACCCCTACCTCCCACTCCCATCCCAATTCCCTAAGCTGACAACCATTAATGTGTTCTCCATTTCTATAAAATAATTTCAAGAATATTGCATGAATGTAATCATATAGTATGTAACCTTTGGGGATTAGCTTTATTTCCCTTTATTCCCTCTATTCACTCAACATCATTTTCTTGAGATCCATCCAGGTTATTGAGTATTTCAATGATTCATTACTTTTTATTGTAGAATAGTATTTCAGAGTGAGAACGTACCACAGTTTAAACATTCCCCTATTGAAGAACATCTAGGTTGTTTCCAGTTTGGCGCTGTTATGAATACTGCCACTATGAACATTAATGCACAGGTTTTTGTGTGAACACATGTCTTCATTTGTCTTGGATAAATGCCCAGGAGTGCAATGGATGGTTCATATGGTAGCTAAATGTTTAGTTTTTAAACTCTCAAACTGCTTTCCCAAAGGGCTGTATCACTTTACATTCGCACAAGCAACAAATGAGTGACCCAGTTTTTCCGCATACCCTCAAGAATGGATGTTCAACATCATTAGCCATTAGAGAAATGCAAATTAAGACTACAGTAAGATATTACTACATACCTATCAGAAAGGCTGAAAAAAAAGTAACAACACTACCAAGGTACCTATTTGAGAAGTGGCAGCACATTGATGGTACTTAAAACCTTAGGAGGAAATGAAATTAAGTCAAGAGAGAATTGAAGGAGAATTGAGGAACCCAGAAAAATCTGACCATTTAGGTGTCACATAGGAGATGCAAACCATCAAAGGGAACTGAGAAGCATCAGTGACATAAATAGGCAGAAAATCAGGAGGTTGGGTGTGCCAAGGAAGTTGGGAGGAGAGTTGTTAAGGATGAAATGATCATCCCCTGCTGAGATGTCAGTTGAACACTGATATTGACATATGGTTTTGGTAACATGGAAGTTATTCATGTCCCGATTCAGTGTAATCAAGTAGAAATGGTAGGGCTAGCAGCCAGGAGGGAAGCTAGAAAGTGAGGAAAAGAATGGAGGCAGAATTTTAATAAGCAATACCTAGAGTGTGGCTGTGAAGGAAGGGACAAGCAATAGCAACAGAGTAAGCTGTGGGGTCAATGGAGGGAAATTATGGGCCATACAACCAGATGCTGATTACAAGGATTCAATCAAAAGAGGTAGAAAATACACAAAAAAGAATGAATGACTTATGGAGTGAAAACCCTGGACAATCAGGAGAGAATGGGATCAACCAAACTTGAGCACCAATTGACATTTGATAATCAAACGGACACCTTTGCTGTTAAAACAAAAAGGACAGAGAGGATAGGATCAAATTTGATGACAGAAGCTGATGGAGTTTCTTCTGGTGGCTTCTATTTTCTGTGTGAAGTAGGAGGCAAAGTCATTCCTTGAGAAGGAGGTAGTAGAGATGTGGGACAGTCAAGAATCAGAATGGAGTAGACAATGTATGAATAGATATAAGCAGAGTGTAAGAATGTAGGTGGGGTCAAGGACCGGGTTGAAATTAGTCATAATTTATAACGACATCAATGAAGTTGGCTATAAACTGTGAACTGTGAACACACAGTTGCTTTGGTGAATAAAAGACGAGTGTTTGGACTTATCCAGATTACAGTATAGTCAGCAAAGCATGACAAGAGACAGAAGCAAAGGATTGAGGGAAGATTTTTATAATACAAACTGTTATGTTGCATTATACTTGCCAGAGAGGGTATTGTATGGCATGACAGATGTTTTCAGGGTGAATCTCAGATAGTAATAACAGCTAGCATTTATTACTCATCTATTAGGAGGCATGCACTGTGCTAAGGACTTAACCCATATGAACTCATTTAATCTTCCTGATAGCCCAATACAGTGAGTACTATCGAGTTCCTTTTACAGATGAGAGTCTCTTGTGATAGAGAAGTGAAGCACCTTGACCACTGTCACAAAGAGAAAGTGGCACAAAGAGAAAACTGTCTCTTTGATTCAAAGGCTAACTTCTGTATCCTGCCTTGCTGCCTTCAGGTACATGGAGACTGAGTTAAGTGGCAAGGATTGTCCTTAAGCCATAAGATACTGAGTTTGTTTTTTTGTATTTTGCTATTTCCTGATGTGAATTTGCAATCGCAGATAAATCCAATTTCCCTTTAACTGCAAAAGGCACTGACTCGTATCTCTATCCAGGAAAAATAAATACTAAGCTTTTCTTTCAGGAAGACAGAATATACCATGTAGGGCTTTGGTGCAAGCATATCAGGGAATATATGTACAATTAGTTTCCCTTTATGTGCTCCCTTTCAAGTTGGAAAAAGTAATATATTTTAGTCTTTTTCTAAATTTTATTTAATTTTTAAAAAATTTTTCTGTATTTTGGTCTTTTTCATTTTCTTCAACTCCCATTCTTGACAAGAGTCCTGTCCACTGCTTCCCTGCTGGGTGGTCATCCAGTCTCTGTCCCTTCCTTTCAATGGGAGGATGCTCCTGCTTCACCAGCTGCCCAATTGCTCCGCATAGCTCTGAACTGTCTACCTCCTAAGTCATGCAGCACATATTACCAAGGACTGAGTATGTCCCACGTTTGACATTAGGACTTTCCCAAACATAATTTCATTTGATATTCAAAAAATCTCTAAGAAATAGGTATTGTTACAGCTATTTTATGTAATGAGGAAACAGAAAATCCTGCTTAGTTTCCTCAGTTGGTTCTGTCCAGCGAATGCTCACAAGACCATTCTAACTGCCCTTTCACCCAAAAGCTCTCCCGTGCAGGCAGTTTGGGTCCAGAATGGCCTTTCAGTATTGAGATTCATGCTCTAAAAACAACTTGACAAGGGGATTGCTCAACCTCTGCTGGAAGTATGACCAGTTGCCCAACAGTTCAAAGAGTCTCCTCCATTACAGGAATCAGCTGCTCAGTACTGGGATTACTGGAAAGGGCTGTTATGACTGGAATACTTCATCAGCTATGCAAATTTTCAGGAGCCTTCTGAAAGGAACAGTGGGCTCCATTTGAATAAAGACATTGATGCAGAAAAAGAAGGGTGTGATGAGAAGGTGAGAGAGTAATCTTGATATTGGGTGGGCGTGATGGTGGTGAGGAGGTTTTTTTCTCAAGAAGAAAGAACAAGTAAAAGCAGTGGACTTTTAATAAAAGTCAAGACTGAGCATGAGCTTGGCCTTCTTCAGGACTATGTCCAACTGGCCAGAGAACCTGGTTAGGGACCTTAGAGCTCCAAGCTGCACAGCTGATTCATTTGAGAAAGTCATCCTCTTTGCTGCAGTCTCATTTCTCCTATAGGTGCTTATGGATCTGGACACAAAGCAAGCCTCTTGTTATGAACTAAAGAGGTTCCAGCTGCTGCCTCAGGACTGGGCCTCACAGAGTACCGATCCTCCAAGTATTGCAGATTGATTTTGGATAATAGAGAGCCTGCAATGCTCCAAAGAACGCTCTAACAGCTTCTAGAAACCCAAAGAATTTCTTTCAAATTTACAAAAAGTTCTTGAACTTGAGTAACATTTACGACAAGGGAGGAAAAATCAAACCTCTCCCTCCCCCCAGGCCATTTACAAACACATCCTATCCAGCCAGACACAAAGGAAGTGACAGGAAATTGACTGACAGATGCTCAGTCTAAATGTCAGGGTTTAGATCCACAATGTACTGCATTCAAATCTTCTGACCAGCTCTGTGTTCTTGGGTAAGTCCCTGAAGCCCTTCTGAGCCTTGATTTCCTCATATTTAAAGATAAAGATGATGCCTGTTCAGCAGGCTCAAACTTATGTTGGAATGTTTTATAAACTGCAAAGCACTACTTGTAATTCCTTAATTCAACAATTAATGAACACCACTCACAGCAAGACAGTGCTGATGCTAAAGGGGATAAAGACATGAATGTTATTCCTGGGTGGAGATGATAGAAACATGTATTTTAATGTAAGTTAAAAAATGATAAATGTCACAAGAAGGGTTCAGATAAAATTATAGTTGCTTGAAGTCTTTGGATTATATACAGTCTATCTACTAATGTAGAAAAGATTTCTAGAAACACAGCCCTATATCAGCGTCTCATTTTACTTCCACTTCAAATAGATTGAAGAGAAAGAGACCTAATATGCAAGCTCACTTTATTCCACTAGAACTTGGAAATGGACTAAAATTTTTCCTTCAACTTTAAAAAATGTAACATGAGTCAGAATCGTCTTGTTTTAAATTGTTTTTAAAATTAAGTTCTACATTGCCCATTAGGCAAATTTCTTTATTAAAACCAATGGAAATTCTAGGCATTACACTGCAAGAATTGTATTGCTATGCTGGACCAATCCAGAGGGAAGTGATAATGATGGTGAGAGGCCTTCCAATCAGGACATACAAGAAATGGGTGGAGGAACTCGGATTTAGCCAGAACAAGAGAAGATTCAGAGGGACTCAAGAATTTTCTTCAAATACCTAAAGGGCTATCATGTGGAAGATGTATTATCTGTCTTCTCTGTGGACAAATGAGTTGATGTAGGAAGTAAACAGACTTCCATCCAAAATAAGAAGTAACCTTTAGGTAACTCAACAAAGGAAAAAAGTTGCCTTGAGAACCAGTAAATTTTACCTTACTGGAACTACGCTTATTTAAAAGAATATGATGGTGAATCCATTGCAAAATCAAAGAGTCCTTTAGAAAAGTAACTAAGCCCTCCTCCATTTGTTTCTTTGGTTAACTGGCACAAAATGAAAGTAGACTGGCATATTCCAAGGCCCACCCATAGAAAGTGAATCAAATGGTACATTTTGTGAGTTTATAGGGGCCTTTCATGCAATTTTCAGTGAGCCTCTGCTATCATCCAGTCTCTGTGCTTCAGCTCCACATTGATCCATGTCCCTTCCTGATTTTCTGCTGTCAATTGTACTAAATGAAATAGTTCTTTGTCCATAAAGTCTGCCTTACAATCCAGTTTTACTCAACAACGGAATGTGCCTTCAACGTGCAGTTTTTCCAACATCGCTGTCTCTTGAGCACATTATCATCAGGTACTTTTTCAGAAGGGGAGGTGGCAAATTACTTCAAACTGCATGAATTTCTATAAGTGCAATAACATTCTTCAGTTTTTAAAGGGCATCTTTTTTTTTTAAGTTGTCATTTGAATTCAAACTCTTTGGAAAACATGCATAATAATCTTAATGATCCCATTGAGTAGTTTAAATTCAAATTGTGGAGCATTTGAAATACCATGCTGGCAGCACTTTCCATAAATTACTCTCAAATTCAATACATTTCTACACGTGGGCACACACACCACACACACGCACTTACAAGTGCCACACTAAGAAATCTTTAAATTACAGTTTCTCTTTTCTTGTCCCATTTAAATTGTTACTTGGTTGATAAATTAGCAGTGTAGTGTCTGCTTATAAATTTCCATATTATTTAAAAAAAATAATTTTGTGACAGGCATAAAATTGTATTTATAGCTCCCTTCAGGGTAAATGGAGCTTTGTTTGTTGTAGGGTCCCTGGCTTTGGTGTGAGCCAGTGCTTTTGTTTGTAAGGGCCTATAGGTGTGAGCCTTGATGTTTAGTAAATCAAGTCTGATAATGGTAGTGATTCATTTACCTTACTATTCACTCTGAACACCAGCATTTTTAGGGAATGCTGGGAGACTGAAACAAAAAGGTCACTTCTACCAGAGAGGCTGTTTACCTAGAATCTTTATAATGAGCTCCCATCTACAGCAGACTTGGAATAATTGCATCTCAGGAATTTAGTGACTAAAGGAAAGCTCTTTTAGATACACGAGAGAGAAAGATCCACTTTCACTTTATTTCTAGTACATTTGAGAATTAACATTTGTTCAAAAAGTTTGCCAATGAGATTTCAGAAACCAGGAAATGTACATAAATGAACTTGGAAGTATTCTCTTTGTAATAAAGCAACAGAGAATGTAGGCATCCTACAGGAGAGTTCCAAGCTTATGCAATTCATAAATTTAATCACATCTTCATCATGAGGAAAAATTTACCCATAACTTTGAAAATACTGGTGTTTGCCACTGTATTGTAATGAAATCCAACACCCTCCTGTGGAACACACTGGGTGATGTTTGATACCACTTCAAATATCAATGAGACAGTAAGGATAAGATATTTAGGAATAATAAGAATTTTTGTAGCATGATTAAAAGCTGTTTTTGATGTGTTAACAGCCCCTAATGAAAGTAACAATCAAGACTTAAGAGAACACTTATATAAGTACAACATTCCAAGCTGCAAAGCATGGCTGGGCATTAATTAGTTAAAATAAAATATCATTACTGCTTTGGTATTTAGAAGTTGTCTCATCATAAAGTTGAGTCTTATACTTACCAATGATTTTAAAAGCCTATCTCAAATTTGTAAACGAAAGTCTATTATGCCTAAGGGCCAGCCAAAAATCTCTCCAAAGTTGTGGAAATCAGAAGGAAAAATCATCACCATTATCCTCAACAGATATTAATTGAATGCCAACAGAGGTGAGCCCTGTGCTAGACGCATCAGAGGAGGCAGAAAGACATACTGTATGGTAAGATACTTACAATCTAGTTTGGGAGGCAGAAGCTTGACACACTTACAAAAATTGCAAAAAAAATTAGTCCCTCAGTCTTCTGTGTCTCCCCCAGCCCCCCAAAACAGTTCGTATACTTTTTATGGCACTTCACATCGCTAAATTCATATTTATCTATTTCAGATATTTGTCTCTTGAACTCAAACTGTTCACTCCCCAAGGCCTGGGGGTTGTTTCTTATTGAATTTTGTTCTCAAAATGCCCACTACAGTATTTGAAATATGGTGATGTTCAGTAAATAATCATCAGATGAATAAATGAAGACTGTTTAGACAAGCAGTTGAGATGCAGAGGTAAGAAGACTAGACTCATTATGAGAAAACGGATTTAAGAGCCCCATTTCCGTTCTTTAGCTATATGGACTACATTGGATAAGTTGCTAACTTCTTTGAGCCTCAGTTTCCATATTTCTAATATAGGAATAATAACATTTGCCTCCTAGGATTGTTGTGAACATCAAATGAAAAACAACTATAAAAGTACTTTGGGCACACACATTTAAAAGTACTTTGGGCACACACATAAGGTATTATTATGCTAAGCAGGTGGTACAGGTGGTAATGCTGAAGGACATATAATTAGCATAGCTGGAAAACAGGAAGATTATTAAGTGAAGTTGCCTAATACCATCCAACAGTAACTCTGGGAGTCAGGAGTCAAGTTATTCTTCCCTGAAAAATTCTAACCACACCCTTCCTAGTGAATGTAACAAAAATATCAAATAAATTGGCTATTGTATCACTTTATGAACTTTACATGGCTCTCTTTTACCTAGGAAAACCGTACTTCTCATTCAAATACCTTTCTGGGTTTCAGTTTACTAAACTGCAAAAGGAGGGTATACCGGTTTGTATATATTATGTCCCCCAGAAAAAGCCATATTCTTTGATGTAATCTTGTGTGGGTAGCCATATCAGTGTTAATTAGATTGTAATTCTTTGAGTGTTTCCATGGAGATTCGCCCCACCCAAATGTGGGTGATGACTCTGATTGGATAATTTCCATGGAGGTGTTACCCCACCCATTCAGGGTGGGTCCGAATTTTTAAATCACTGGAGCCATATAAATGAGCTGACAAACAAAAGGAACTCAGTGCAGCTGTGAGTGACATTTTGAAGTGCAGCTGAGAGTGACATTTTGAAAAGGAGCAACAGCCAAGAGGGACACTTTGAAGAATGCACAGGAGCTGAGAGAGAAGCTGCAGATGACAGACAGTTTGAAGACGGCCGTTGAAAGCAGACTTGTGCTCTGGAGAAGCTAAAAGAGGACAGACGCCCCAAGAGCAACTGAGAGTGACATTTAAGAGAGAAGCTGAAGCCTAGAGAGGAATGTCCTGGGAGAAAGCCATTTTGAAACCAGAACTCTGGAGCAGACACCAGCCATGTGCCTTCCCAGCTAATGGAGGTTTTCCAGACACCACTGGCCATCCTCCAGTGAAGGTATCCCCTTACCATGGAGACTTTACGGCCTTAAGACTATAACTTTGTAACCAAATAAACCCCCTTTATAAAAGCCAACCCATATCTGGTGTTTTGCATTCCAGCAGCATTAGCAAACTAGAACAGGAGGACATGGATTAGAGAATCTTCAACCTTCTTTCCAGCTTCAATGGCATGAATATTGACTTCCTTTCAATTCTAACAGCAAAACGGACTCAAACTACCTACCAGTACAGTAGCACTTCTTTCATAGCTTTTAAGTATCTACATTTTCAGAAAAGGAACGACAGCACCAACATAGGTTTCGCTAGGCTCTTGTTTTTCCTTGCGGTCTCAGTACAAAGGAATTTGGCCTTTGTAATTAATTCAATTAAGAAGCCAGCAGAGGAAAGTGATGATTCCAAGATTATCTGTCACTTATGTAGAAAAAACTGTGAACCTGAAGGTATTTTCTTTTTACCTCCCTCACTGAATAGTTTCTGCAGAATAATACACATATAATGAATGCTCAGTAAATCTTTACTGCCAACAGGCTGATTTATTTTCCTTTGATCCCAGAAGTTCTAATGGGGTTCACCATAGAAAATAATTGTTTAGAAATTAGAATTGTTCTTGTTCTTCTTTTTTCCTCTATCAAATCTTACTCTACTTTCAAGGCCTAGCTCCAATGCTTCATTCTCTTCCTTGATGGTTGTCTTCTCTTCCCCCCCATTTCAGGATCAGGCATGCTTTCTCTGAGCTCTTACCACCTCATAGATAAACCAGGTTACCTTGCCTTGAATGAAATTTGTTCACGTCTTGACACTTTTACTCATCTGCAGGCTCCATGAGAGCGTGGACCAAATCTCAAACTATTTGTATATTTGCCATCTGAGTGCTCACTCAATGTCTCCTACAAATCAGCAAATAGTTCACTCCTCAGTTAAAAATACTCAACAGACATGTTTAAGGGCTCACTTTTCCCAAGGCAATGAAAATAGTAATCCTCTCCATTTCCTGGATTCTCCTCTATAAGAACTCAGGAACACCACTGAAAAAAATGTGATAGCACCATTTCCAAAAACAATATCCTTCATTTTATTTTACTTTTAACTTAATTAATAGTAATATTTAACCTGCCACCTCTTAATTACACTGGTAAGTTGATGAGGTTTATTGATCTGTGCATGAGGAGTTAATTCCAAAAGAGACTTAAAAAAAAGAAAAAAGCACTTTATGGGAGAACACATTGTTATACCAACAGTTCTACTGGCATGACCTGCAGATGCTACCGGCCAGACTCAGGACAGTTTGGCTTCCTGCCACTTGTGCCAATTTCCTAATGATCTAATAGGAATGTTAAACAACCCTCTAAAAAACTAAATTCTCCCTCTCTTTCTCTCCGGTCTTAAAAATGAAAAGGCCTGGCAGGTAAAACTCTACACTGAATGAAAAATGCACCAGGAGCTGTATACGCTCTCAAACTTTAATAGGGTTTGTTAAACTTTGCTGAGCTTCCAGCAAAGTTCTTTAAAGGTAACAGGATGCTCAATAAACACCTGTTAAACAACAAAGTATGTAGCTTCTATATCTGGAAATGTAGGATAGTCTAATCTCCACTCCATCAGCCAGTGCTGATGATGCATGTACAGTCCTATGGCCCAAAGTCTAATTCATTAAAAACAAAGATCTACTAAATAATCTCCAGTGTTAGAGGTATTGCTGTAGGTGCTATTTTGGGGGGTGGGGGGAGATGAAGAGTAAGGTTTGGGGGTGGATAGGGAAAGCAGATACAATGAACTTGCTCCTAAGGCACTCACAGTCTATATGAAGAAAAGATTATACATAAATAGAATACAAGGTAGAAACAGTAAAGGGTTAAAACAAAGGTCTGGATAAAAGCTCTGGGGTTACAGAGGAAGGAGTACTCATATTCAGCTAAAAGGACACAGGGAAGCTTTCTCACTACAATAGTAACCGAACTGGGACCCCAGGGATGGAAAAATGAGCCTTGCTGATTTATCCCCCAAAAAAGCTCTATCTGATGACAGGCCATCTGTTAGCTTGAATACGTTTAAGGGAAAGAGGGAAAGGTAGAGCCGAAGACTTAGAGAACCGGAGCTCAAAGTTCTGCCCAAACTTCTGTTCTACACTAATTCCTCATTTTCCAAAGCCCTTGATTTCTAAGCATTGATTTGATTAACTGTAAAAAGCAATACGGCATTAGAAAGAAATGAGATTTACCAAATGACAATGGTGTAGGTCTCTTCCTTCTTTGTTGAATTCCTCCTTTTCCTCCAAATCTGTCTCTCCCTATGCCTGTTCTTTCATCAGAGGCATCAACGCATTTACTACTTTCTACTTCGTAGACAAACTCTGTGTGTGTGTGTGTGTGTGTGTGTGTGTGTGTGTATTTATGCTTTGTACTGGAACTTATTTAGACTCTTTTCCTAAATTAGACTAAAAATACCAATTTTTACTCTTTTAAGGGAGAAACTCTAAAAGGTTCTATTTTATTTGAATAATATGTCCCATGATCTTTATTAATATAAATTGCCTCAAATACCTTTTACTATTAATAAAGGGCTCAAATAGTAAAAATAATTTCCATGGAGGATGTTTACTACCTTTTCAAAAAAATATTTGTTATAATTTTTAAAGTTTGACCTGCATTTTCAGCTTGCTTCAAAAGTTCTTAGTGCAACCAGTCAATTGTGGCACCCCAAGCAAGTCTTTCCCTTCTCTTGGCCTCCTATTTCCCCAGACTGTAAACTCAGGAGACTGGACTATTAAATAATCTCTAACTTAAAAAAAAAGAAAAAAAAACAAACCCACTCAAATAATCTTCGAAAATCAATAATATACCACTAGGAAGTGTTCAAAATAGATCACTTGCCTGGCTGTAATGATGATGTCAGCTTTAGCCAACTTACCTTACTCTGCAGGAAGGTTAGCAAAAGAAAATATCCAAGACCAAGACTTTTTTTTTTTAAAGTAGGCTTGGCTGCGGGAGGAAATTACCATGTCCTATTCAAAGTCATTAGAACATCAGAGAACTCCACTCAAACTCCTTGGCAATTTTCATCTGCAAGTCAGGTCTCTGTGTTTGACCTTGAATGCAGTAGCTCTTATGATAATTCTACAGCTGGAAGCTAGACAGCTGGCTTCATTCTCACATCTTTCTCTTCCATCTTTTATATTTACTTTCATCAATGGCTCTGCTCATAGGCTTCTGGAGCCAACTTTTCCTCTTTTCTTCTTACATGCACAAACAGTCTCAAGTCTGAGTTTGTGAGTCAATGACTTTGGGAGTAGATATTGGGATCTAGAATGAAACAGCAATCCTCCCACCCCTATCCCCAATACCAAAGCAGCACTGGGCTCACCTACTGTGATAATAACTATAAGAACTACGGAAAAGACAAAGGAAAATCAGACGTGATCCCTCCAGCCACCCTTCCCTTTCCCTCCTCTATATACACACTGTTTAAAGTGTCTCAAATCAGGAAGGCAAAGTGTCAACAAACAACTCATAATAGCAGTTGTGGTGTGGTGAAATCCAATGAGAGAGGTAGAAACAAAGCTTTGCTTGTTCAGAAAGGCTATATCAAGTAGGGGAAGTGCCACGAAAGCTTTGGTTTTTAGGCTGATTGGTAGAAGTTTACAAACGATGGAGATGGGAGAAGGCATAAGGCAGAAAAACAGCCTTGGTACAGAAAAGTCTAAGACATCAACATCTGGGAGAAGAAAACACAGTGTGGCCAAGTGTTGCAAAGAATATGTAGGAGAGAGATGGGAAATAAAAACGTAGAAGCATTTCTTGCACAAGCCGGGTTGGAAGGACAGATACAGTGGATTCTCAAACTTGCGTGTGCATAGAGCATAACAATCCCCTCAATTGCCTTGTAAAAGATGCAAATTTCCTGGCTCCTTTGGCAGAAATTCTGGGGAGGGACCCAAAACTTTGCTTTTTTAATGAGGACCTAAGGGTGATTCTGAAGCAGGTGATCTGATTACATTTTGAGAAAACAAGCTTCCAGAGGCTCATAACTTGCTGTCTGTCTCTCAGACTCTGCAAGCTCTCAAACCAGCAGTGTGCAGGTAATGTTCCAGAAGTTGTGACTCCTGACTTATAATTGCTCTTTGGTGATTTAAGTCAGGAAAAACCCTCCTTTGTAGATTTTGCTTGTATGTCCCTGGGGCAAGACCCTGGCGCGGTTATTCCCTGTTCAAAACTCCCACATTTTGATTTCTGCTCAGCCCTGTCATCTTCCCTGAACTCTCATTTAGCCCATATAATCATGTGAGTTAAGAAACACTATTTTAATTCCATAGGTGGGGAAATCAAAGCTAAAAGAAATGACATGAATGCAGAATGGTAACTAGCCAACTTGGGTGTAAACCCAGCCTGGCTTTAAATTTCATGTTCTTTCTTCAAAATCACTCACTGCCTCACACCAGCCCCCCTAGGTGAAGGACCCTTGTACTTATTTCACGTTTATTTTTAAGGTTGATTTTATAGTACAGGATCACACACAATACTTCTCTCTGCTCCAATATTTCCCCTTGTATTTGGAAATATAAAGTTATAGATATTTCTCTTTTATGGTGCAGAGGAGTTCAGAAGACCCTACTTACACAGATTCCATGCTGTAGCTGGGTAATTATCATTCCTTTATCCTTTAACAGATATAAGATAAATATGAAAGAAAATGAGGAACAGACTCCTTCCCTATTTTCTTTACATCCTTTTATCTCTAAAGGAGGAAGTTTACTGAACCACTGCCAACAATTCACTCAGCCTAATGAAGTGTATAAGTAATGGGATTAAATAATCTTAAACCATTATTACAGTGGACTGATGCTGACATTCATCCAAACTCTGGCAAACACTGAGCAGTGAGTTCATGCTTGATTTAAAAATAAACAAACTAGGGCAGTGGGAAGGTTCTAGCAGTGGGAAGGTTCAGAGGCATTTAACCTGGAAATCTGAGATCCTCCATCCTCGTTAGGGCTGAAGCAAACACTGTCCTTCTTCTACACTTTCCAACCAAAATTTACCGAATCCAATATTTTCTAGGGATGACTCTCTGGACCTGCAGCCACCTATGGTTAAACCTCTTCATGTCGGTCTGAAAGAAAGCAGTTCTTTGAAGGCGTCATCAAGGATCGTGGTTTCTATTCCCACCTCTGCCATTAGTAAGCCATATAATACCAGCAAATCTTTCCTGGGCTTTAGTTTCCTCAGCTATAAAATGATGTTATTAAATTTCTAGGGTTCCTTCTGGCCCTTAAAATCATTCTAATTCTATGACAACAGAAAGAAGTTAATGTGGTTTGGGAAAAGAACTGGGAGAAAGCGGTTATGTTCAGCTCAGCCTCTTTGTTGTATTGGTCAACCTGTTTATAGATCTGTGCCTCATTTTCCCTACCAGTAAGTGCCTTCCCAGAGCTTGCAGGGATGTGGCGAACAGTAACCAAGATCAGCAAAGGGCTGGGAGCTATTTGGGGAAAAGGTCTAAATAAATAAATACCATTAGCAAAGGACAGGGCAGTGACTATTTGTTCCCCCACTGAAAGCATTGCTCTGTATAATTACAGGGTGATAATATGAGCGCCTGTTAAAGCGAGAGGTGCTTTCCAAAATATATTCAATCCCCAAATCATTTTGCTCATGAGTTAATTACCCCTGTAAAACTTTATAGCTTTCTTCACTTTGATCCTTTACACTTTTAATGTTTTAAACTTAGGTATTTTATAATTTCTTTTTGTACCTTCTGTGTACAGAAGTTTTTCCTGTTATATTTTCTAAACCTAAACGTATCATTTTATTTGGCAACATACAAAACTTCTATTATTTCTAATACTTCAGATTTTCTCAGGCTTTCTAGAAAAATAATCCTAGCATCTGTGAATACTCCTCCATCCTTATCTCATGAACATAATATTCAGTGAAAAAGCAAGTCACTGAATGAAACACTGTCGTTTCCTTAAAATTATGAAACGCTATAGGCAAACAACACTATACATTGTTCAGAGATGCATTTATGTAGTAAAATATAACAAAATGCATGGATATGATTAAAAAGAAAACACAAATTTAGAATAGTGGCTACCTTTGTAAGGAAATTTTGGAAATGTGATCAGGGATGAGAACCCAAGGGATTTCAACAGAATTTCTAATGTTTTTATTTCCGAAGTACATGGGTACATGGACCTTCACCTTATTATACTTTATACCTTTATCTATGTCAGAAATATTATACAATAAATTGAAACATAATTAATTACTTCTCTATTTCCCAATTTCCAGAGCAATGGTAATATGAGTGGTGATTCTGGGCATATCTGGATCTAGGGAGAAGGCTGGCCATTAGTTTGTTTTATCTCATTAAGCACAAATCCTCTTTTTTTTTTTTTCAAATTTTACTTACAACTTGTTTTGTGTTATTAAAGTTGTTTTTGTTTTTAAAATAGAATGTTTGATAAATTTCATTAAATGCCCTTTGAGCATCAATGGCGTTGATTATCCAGTTAATCTATAATATATGCAGACATGTCAGTGTAATGAAGTATGTTAAAAGTTTCCTAATATTGTCCTAACATTGCAATCATGGAATAATCTGATTTTTTTTTTTTAATGTGACATTCAATTTGCTAATATTTTCATTTAGGATTTCTGTGTTCGTATAAATTAGATGAGGGTTTTCTTTTGCAGGTAACTTATGTTAGGTATTATTATCAGGATCATGCTGGCTTTAAAAAATATTTTGGGAAGCTTGTTTTCTCTTGCTAGGCTCTGAAGGTGGAAATGGCAAAGGAATTGGCTATTCTTTGATGATCTAAAAAATACTGTTAGTGAAATTTCCTGGGTCTTTATCAGGTAGTAATTGTGCATTTCATCCATGTTCGTAAAATTTTTCAAGTTTTCCTCCCATGTTAGATTTGCACAGAAAATAGTCTCTTTCATGCAAAACTTTAAGTGTAATAATTTTTAAATGTCTTCAATAGCTATGCTTAGAGCCTCTTTTTCAGTCCTATTTTCCTGTAATTTTTGTTTTCTCTGTATCTTTACCCAATGTATATTTTATTGCTCTTTTCAAAGAATCATCTCTTGGACCTAAAAATTCTAGTATTTTTCAATTTATCAATTGCCGCTTTTATTTTCACTAATTTCTTCTTCCACTAGTTTGGTTTTGTTGACTGTTTTCCAGCTTTTAAGGCAAATTTATTTACACTCTTTCTTGTTGCAATTAATAATACTAGCTTTACTTGGACTTCTACTCTGGCTCCATCCCATTCCCATTGCCATGCACTTATATCATCACTACTTTCTAAGAATTCTTTATTCCAAGAGTGTGTTTATTTGCTTATCCTTTTACACATTTCTTGCTTTTCTGTACTGCTGTACTGTGGGCAACTCTGTCAGCCAAAGTAGGAAATGCCTACATTTTCCATTTAGACTTTGATGTGATAAAGTAAGTAGGTAATTAATATTATTTTCTTTTGGTCTGAACTTACTATTATATGTATGCTTGTCTTTTATTTTGAATTGCTACAGTTATTTGTCCAGTGCTTATCACCATTTTTATTTGATCTGGAGTTCCCTCAACCTTCAGTTTGATTAATTTATTTGTTTGCTTAAATATTTCTTTGAGTAGCTTTTTCAGAAAGGGTATGTAGATGATTGTGATGGTTAAGTTCATGTGTCAACTTAGCTAGGTTATGGTGTCAAGTTGTCTGGTCAAGCAAGCCCTGGCATGATTGTTATTGTGAGGGTTTCTCATGGATTTAAATCATTAGGCAGTTGATTGCATCTATTGCTGATTACATCTACAATCAACTAAGGAGACTGCCTTAGCAATGAGAGAAGTCTTATCCAATCAGTTGAAGGCCTTAAGGGAAGAACTGATGATTTCAGCTGTCAAAAAGACAAAATTTCTATCTTTACTTCAGTCACCTAGCTTCTACTGGGGAACTCATTTGAAATATTCAAAGGATTTCCCAACTTGTGGCCTGCCCTATGGAATTTGGACTTCCCAACCCCTACAATAGTGTGAACCAAGTCCTATAATAAATCTCATATTTACATACATACACACACACAGATATACACACACGCATATATATTTCCTGTCAGTTCTGTTTCCCCAGAGAACCCTAATACAGTGATATACATTCTTTTGCAATGTCCACGAAATATTTAATATCTAAAGTAGACTATTTCTGCAGAAGACAAAGTTTGATAAAATGTTATGTAACAAAAGCAAGTTACTAATTTGTATATATGGTATGACCTCACGGTGTGTTTACAACCACTTGCATAGAGATACATGGCTATACCTAAATACAAATATCCAAATACACAGATATATAGAAATAGTAAAAGAGCCTGTAGTAAAATGGAAATGTGGTTGTATTTAGATGGGGGAAATATTGCCTTTTTTTTTTTACTTCTGCTTGGAAATTTTTCTCTAATGAGCATATAGGACTTAAAAACAGGATATTTAAAAAAAGAATTACAACCATAAGAAGGACTATTTTATTTTGACTTCAATAATTCTTAAACGTATCTAAAAATCAGGAAAAAGTGAAATGTATGAAATTCAGCATTTTGGCTATTTTTTTAAACTTCACACTATAAAAAAATAGTAATAGAAAGAAAAAGCAAATTAGGGAAAAAGAACACCTAGCAATAAATAATGCAATTTCTGGTGATTTTTGTTGGAAATATGGAAAGAGCTTAGACTTGAGAATCAAACCAGAAGTCCTTGTTCTGACATTCATGGTGAATAAACTGAGCAAGTTTACTTTTTCTAAGACTCAGTTTCTTTCTTCTGGAAAATGAAAGCAATAATAATTGTACCTATTTCCTAGGATCATTAAAGGATAAAATGAGATAAAAAGTACTTTGTCAAAGTTAAAGCACAAATTAAAGCACTAAACAAATGTTTTTTATTATAATGACTTTTTAAAAACAACAAAAAAATGTTTTTGCCTTTTAATTTGAGGCATTTCAAGGAGGGCAACAGATAAATGTTCAAGAAAAGACATGGAGCTTATGGGTTTTGGTCTATAGTATTTTAGGTTCTGTAATACTGGAAGGCATGATTCTCAGTCATTAATTAAAATCCTGGAAATAGAAGGTTATAATCACAGCTGATTTTAAATGTGGGGAAGGGGGTGCTGCCAGTATCCTCATGTTTTTAGGAACTTGACCATTAGCTGCAGGGTGGTAGTATTAAGCCAGCAATAAATTGCAAGATAGATCTGTTCCTAGTCTTTGCCCTCTTTTACTTTGAAAATTTCAAAGCCACATTTGTGAAATGGGATTGATAATCTTCCCCTTGTCTATTTCACAGTGTTCTAATAGATATGATTAACAAGCAATAATAGATGCTCAGGAGCACTGTAAAATATAAGGGGCTGTACAAATGGAAAAGATAACTATTCACAGTAGTTAGCATGGCTAAACCTCTCAAGAGAGTACTTGACAATTTTTCTTCTTTCTCGAATCATTTTCTCCTTCCTGGGAGAGTGCTTATGGGATGATGATGTAGAGATCAAGAAGGATATCAAAAAGAAAGTATATCTGTGTGTCAGTGTGTATGTGTGTGTGTGCCAGTGCAAGTGTGTGACAAGAAACAGAAACAGACAAATGCTTCTCAGAGATGAAGGAGCAGAGGTGGGCCATAAGAAAAGAGAAGGAGGCAAGTTCACGTTCATGTACATTCTCAGGTTTAGTCCAAACTCTCAGTTCTTTTTTCCCAACACTCTCATAAAGCACTGGCCATAGCTGCTTTTAAAATATTTTATTAGGAGGGTTAGAGCATATAAAAGAGCAGCTCACCAGCAGAAGTACAAAAACCTGTCTCTTAATGTAGGTTGAAAGGTAGGAATGTTTTAACTGTAGCCATTTAGCAACAAAAGGGAGAAAAGGCTGCGAGGGTGTTTGCCATGAATGTGTCAAGTTCAGGTACCTTCAGTGTTTAGACTCCTGTGGGGTTGGCCTCCTATTTCCAGAGGCCCTTTAATCAACTTAATAAAAATGTCTGCAGCGACATTTTTACAGCTGGAGAGTTAGGAGTTGGATTCGATCCATTTACTTCTCCCCTGGTTTAGGGGAGGATTTGTGGCTGCCATTTTGTAAACAGACTTGTTGAGAATCTCTGATGTGCTCTGTCCCTAGGCCCAGACTCCTAGGAAAGCTAAGAAGGGAACAGCAATTCCTTTGCTAAATCTAAACTTAGGAGTAAGCCCAGCTCATTAAGGGCAGAAGGGCACATACACAGGAATCATTGCTGTTGCCCTTTATACTCACTGACATAAAAATCTTCCTAAGCAAAGCATGAACCTCTTCTCAAATCTGTCCTCGTACTCCTTCTATGACATCTGTTTATTTCTGTATATCCATAACAACTGCAGTCAGAAAATTACTCCAAATTAGAGGGTTTCTATACCGTATCACTTGATGTTAAAGGGAAAAGCAAGGATAAGAATGTTATTAATTAGATTAAGCCCTTACATTAATAAATGACTTCATGATTTACAAAAATATTATAACCATGAACTTGCTTATCCCTTCTCTTTGAAGGCAGGGAAGAGAAGTCAGTCTCTCTCTTTAATAGATGAGGGTTCTGGTTCAGAAAAAAGCCCAAGGTGATACCAGGAGATCTAGGATTAGAACCAGTATATTATATTTAACCCACTTATTTCCCCAAGGGAGTTTTATTGCTCTTAATTTCAATCTGTTCATTTATATAAACCTATAAGAATAATCAAAGCTAAGCTTTCAAGAGATATGTCACCAACATAAAAAAAAAACATCACAATGATTTTGCTAATAATTATACAAACTCAAATTAAAACTACTATAGTGTAGTATAAAGTATAGTGTAGTATAAAGTAAATATAAATATGAAAACCTGATAGGGTAGAAGGTTGCAGTTCAACATATATACTCACTGCTATAAATTGGAAAATAAAGAAATCTAACAGGGTAAAGCTTAAGTCCTCTAAATTACTTTAAACTTAACTTGGTAATATAAATCAAAGAATTCATGCTGAGAAAATAATTCAAAATAAAAAATATAAAAATTTTAGTCAGTTATTTAAAATACTAAAAGAATGGAAAACATCAATACCTTTTGAGTGGTAAATGGTTTTAAAATGTATTATTTATATGCAATGGAAAATTAAACAGATAAAAAAGCTAAAAATGAAGATTATTAAGAATGGAAATCTATGTACAAATTTACATTAAGTCACAAAATAGCAAATAAAACAAAGCATGTATAAATGATTAGGGGTTAATTATAAGGCTTTATCAAATCAAATTTGTTGAATTACAAACTATGCTTGTACTAGGATTAAGACTTACAGAAACCATAGGAAAATACAAATCATCACTGAATCAAAATTGAAGATATTACTGGTACATTTCTCTCAAAACTTTTTAAGTGCTTAATTTAAAAACCTAAATTAGTTTGATCAATGAACAACTTTGAAGAAATAAATTTAATTTATATTAGTGTGGTCTCATATTTCATATCTGGACTTGTTATCAAACATAGGTGGTCCTTACACAAAAATAATGAACCAAGGAGCTACCTTCAATATTTTAATTCTGTAAGTGGAAAAAAGAAAATGGAGCACTGACTGATGCTGGGGGCTGGGCTCTCTCTGCTGTGTGTGCTTTGTGAAGGATATCTTTAGGACATCAGTTTCCACCGATGTGATATGAAACAATTTAGATGACATCTCAGGTTCTTCCTTCCTATTCTAGGGGCTTTGGTTCTGAGAGAGACACCCCTAGCTCTAGGCTCCTCCTGAATACTGATTCTATGTTCAAAACAAACTTGTTTCATTTCATTCCCTACTACCCTCTTCCCCACCTCCCCAAAAAAGAAAACTCCTTGTATTTCTAGTGTGCAACTTATTGGACTTATGAAAGTTCAGAAGAAATTAAAGTGATAATACATCGATCTGCGAGCTATTCTGAACTGTGAAATCAATATTGAACACGGGTCTCCGAGTAAAGCTTAAACGAATTCTGATAAGAATTAAATTACATTTTAAAGCTATCATAGATCTCATTAGAGAAAAATCTTGATTAAAGGTCCTCATGAGGGAAAGAAGTCAAAAATGATGGTAAGAATTTCCATTATTTGGATTCACCCAGCTATTCTAAGTATGTGATTAAATATCTCCTAGGTAGGTTTTCTTGTTATAAGAATAGTATAGTAATGGGCAAACAAAGTAGACAGGCTGGCATCCTAAAGAATCACAGAGATCCTATGCCTGGAATGTAGACTGAGACCCAAAACTACACATTTTAGAAACTCACTATTTAGTTAGATTAGACTTTCTTCAACCTTATTATACACTCAGGAAAGCAAGTAAAACTTTTTAAAATGGGAGGAGGGGTACCTCTGAGAGTTTAAAACAATTTTCTTAAAGACCATGTATCTCATTGCACATATATGATCCTCACATTCAGAAATATTAAATAGGTGCAGAGATCTTACTAAGATAAATCTCAGAATAACATATATTCCACCAGTATTTCCTGATCAGGCAAGGTGTGCTTTACATGGATTTCTTCACTTAATCTTCATGAGCCTTTGGGGTAAATACTGTAATCAGCCCCATTATATAGAGGAGGAAAGTGAGGTTTAGAAAGATCTAGTAACTTTCCCAAGGAGGCAAAGATTTTAAGTGATTGGGCCAGATCCAAACCCATACTCTTCACGTCATGTTATACTATCTCTCAAAATTGTGTTTATGATTCCATGACCATAACAGATAAAGAGAGTAACTGAAGAAGACTGCCAAAGGGGCATAAATTAAAGTAGCAAGAATCAACAATCTAGTTAAAAGGGGATGAAAAATATCACCAGAGCTACAAAAAACACAGCAGTCTTTGGTCACTTAGTGTAAGGACAAATAGCCTATGGTTTGTCAGCCATAGGCTCTGCTGACATCACAGCCATAGGCCCTGCTGACATCACTGTCATAGAGCTCACTGCAATAAATAATGTCATAGCAATGGTCTCAAGTCATTGTGAATGACAGTCCACACGAAGGCATAGAATTACGTACAGTCTTTCTGTTTTCAACAAAGACTTCAAAGGTAATATTTGAAATATTCTTATTTCCTACAGAGGAAAGTTTTGCTTACTAGACTTTCCCTTATATGTAATTTGCTTATTACACAGTAATTCTAGATCAACAGGACAAACTAAAACTGATTTTGTTTTTGACAAACTAAAACCATGTGTTGGCTGTAAAGAAAATGGGACTAGGAGTGTGAAAAACTGGATATAGCCATGAATGATAAAACATAAGAAGTCAATTTCTTCCTTTCTGTATCGCTGTATTCTCACTTCTAAAGAGAGGAATTAGGCAAATGATCTTTACATTTTTCTCCAGCTCTAACATTCTGTGGCTCTATAATGATGCTGTATGTGTTTTAAGTTGCCTCTGGGGAGAAGAGTGAAATAAAACTCAAGAGAGGCAAAATGACATTTAATCCTACAAACTTTTAGTCTTGAAGAACTTTCAGATCTGTGCTATAGACGCCATGGCTCCAAAGAGTTACAGACCTGTCAGATTATGGGAAAATACTAATGAGGCCAGAAATTTCAGCCAGAAATTTGAACCTTGGGAATCTGCAAAGCTATATGCGTAACTTCCAATACCTTGTGCCAGGTATTCTTTTATGTTGTAATGCACGGGGCACTAAGGATCAAACCTTGTATCTTTCACGGGTTTACAAAGAAGCACCACTTTTCCATTAGCAAGTATTAAACAGAGAAATTAAAATCATGCTGAAGGATAGCAAAGATTTAAAAAAAATTGTGTTATTTAACAAATTGCTGTATCAGAGGATAGTTTAATGTGTAGGTTAAGTAACCTTGCAACAAACTAAGATATTGTGACTGTATTTTTTCAAGAATCACCCAGCTATGTTATAAATAAACAGTTGTGTTCTTTAAGAAAAGAAAACAATTATCAGCTCAGTCAGCATTAGTATTCACTTCCCTTTAAGGTATTCTATAATAAAAGGTTTCTTTGCATCATTAAAAACCTACTGGGAAATGGGAGGTAAGAAACATCCTGGGTAGCATAAGAGGTGATTCAAAGGGCCCAGGAGTTTGGAAGAACATTGATGAGTCCAGAGATTTTTCAGTTTCCCTAAAACTACCAGGGACTTCAAATACAGGGTGAAATCTAATAAGAAGTATGACTTTGCTACTTAGGAAACCTTCTGATGCTTCAGGGAGGAAAACATGAGCTTGTACATACGTGCTTAAAAGCCATAGGACAAGGATCTTCCCAGCACAATGTTAGCCCATCCCAATGCACTTTTTTGATCTACTATGGCCAGAGGATATAAACAAGGAAAAACAAAATAAAAGAAAAAAAACAAAAAAAGGAAAATACACTGTTTCACACGTATTTGGAAGTCTAGGGAGGATGATAGATCCAATGGCTGTATTCTATCTGGATTGACTGGTAATTTGCCAAAGAAACATTTTTACAAAGCACCCGAGGAACCAGTCTGGAACTTACAATGTAGCAGGGTTCGCAGTATGCCTTCTTTTCCACCGCATAGAAAGGCTGCCCACGGAGCTTGTTGCTGCAGACGATGCAGGTGAAACAATCCACATGGAAGACTTGATCCATGGCAGTACAACCTGTACCTTCCCCAACTACGTTTTCCCCACAGCGAGCACAGCGGCCTGAAAGAAAAAAAAGGGACTGATTGTTAAAAACAAACCAAGCCAGACACAAAAGGACAGATATTGTATGATCTTGCTGATATGAAAAAATTAGAATAAGCAAATTCAGAGTCAGAAATGGAATACAGTTTACCATGGGATGGGGTGGGGATAGGGAATGGGGAGTTAATGCTTAAATTGTACAGTTTCTATTTGGATTGATGGGAAGTTTTGGTGATGGATGATGGTAGCACAGCATCGTGAACATAATTAACAGCACTGAATTGTATATTTGAACATGGTTAAAAGGGGAAATTTTATGTATGTTACGAGAATAAAAATGAACAAAAACAAAAATAAAAAACTATTTTATGTATGATTTTTCTGTAAACCTACAACTTCTCTGATTAAAAAAATAGTTATTAAAAATAAAAGAACAAACCAAGGAATACTTCAGTCCTTCTGAAGAAGCCAGCAAGGGTAAGAAAGCAGATTCATAATATTCACAGCAGCAATAGAACCATCAGTACTGCTGCCACCACCACGACCACCAGGATCACCAGTACAGCCACCACTATCCTTTGCGATGCTGGCATGATGAGTTTTACATGCATGAATCAGGTGAGAAAATTGACCCTCAGAGGCCAACCTCCCACAGAAAGTGACTGAGTAGAACTCAGGTTTGAGTTCCAGTCCAGGGCTCATTCTGCTATACCCCATCTGCCTCCAATCTCACAAGCAAGTATAAGAAGAACATGACTCAGGGGATAGGAGTGGAAGGCACAGTCTATAAAACAATCTAGGAAAGCCTTTTCCTTGGAAAGTCTCTGCATCCAGTTGGACTGAGGGAACTGGATCTAACTAAACTCAAACTCCAGTTCTTTTCACAAAGGCCCTGCTTGTGAACCCTCTATTGCAGTCCTCAGGGACAGGCAGATCATAAGAAAGACATTTTATTTCTGGACAGCTCTGACTATTAAAAAGTTCCTTCTCCTATTAAGACAAAAAAAAATTCTTCCTTATTGTAACTACTCAGTAGTTCTAGTTCTGTCTTCTGGGCCTTCATAGAACCAGTCTCATTTCTCTTGAACTTGACACCTTTTAAGATAACAGATTTCAGTTAGCTGTTCTGTTGAGTCTGTTCTTAGCTTGAACATCCCTATATCCTGCAATGGGTCCACACACTGTAGAGTTCTGAGTTCTCTCATAGCCCTGGTTGTCAATGTCCAGGCCAGTGTTCTGAACAATTCCAGCATTTTAGATCAAGTAATGGGACATCTAGCCCACATGTGAACTTTGGGGTTTAGGTTAAAAAAATCATTTTAATTTTTTATATAACTAAAATATAATAGGAGAAGTATTTATATCACTGTGAGGCATTGTGTTGGTTGCAAGACATCTAAATCTGGGCTCCATCATGGAAAGCTTGAGCCAGAGATCAGTCCTGTATCCAGTTTCCCTTCTTATTCTTGTTTTTCTATTAAGTAACTGCAGGTCACGGGGAATGTCAGCAAGTGTCTGCAGGCTTCTATAAATAAGTTAGAGCCACCGAAAAGTTACAACAAACAAAATGCTTCAAATATATCAGGGACTGTTCTAGGTCCTTTACATCTATTATTTAATATGCACAACAACATTGTGGCAGGTACTGTCATTATCCCCATTTTACAGATGAGGAAACTGAGTCACAAAGTGGTGAGGAAACTTCAAACCCAAGCAGGCTGGCATCCATGCTTTCACCACTATTCTGTATTTCGTCTTACTAGCTCTGTGGATCAGGATCGAACCCAGACCTAACATTACGGAGCAGTTTCTCACTGAAGACTGCTTTCAGCACCCCATCATGTTGGATTGACAACCATTTCACACTTAAAGATGAGAGGGCTAAATGTTTCAATTTAGGAAGAAAGAGACAAATATATTTCTAAATCTCTTTGGTTGCACTTGGCCCTGAAAGTATTTCTTTATATTCTGTCATAGGATTTGGGTATGTCTTTTAAATATGGCCAAAATTATAGGCCATTAATTTCTTTGTCTAAGGAGTAAGAGATATTAAATGCTGGAAAGGAGTTAAACTCTTGTAAACTGAGCTGTCTCCATTAAAGTTGATATTATTATGAAGTCTTGGTATCATATTCTTGATATTTTATAAAATAACTTTGTATATTATTTGCAGTAAATTTTGTGGCTAGTTTTACATACTTCTGTAAAATAGTTAACTTGAACCTGTTTTTATTGTAAGATGTATAATTTGAAAAGATGTCTTGAAACTTTTAGATTTTCCCTGAATTAAGTAACAAAATTATTTCATATGGCACTATTTTTGTGATTTTTCTGGGGAAAAAAAAAACTTAATAGGTTTAATATAAAGCTAATTGTGCTATGTTTGAAAATGCTACAGTTTTGAGAGCTTCATGCCACCATTTGACAACGTTTCATAACAGAAAACACCTTGGGGATCAGAGGCAAATAGATCATCAAACCAAAAAATCTAATTTTTATAGATTCATTATCATATTTACTATTCAAATTTTTTTACCTGCTCATATAAAATCATCACCTTTGCCCCAGCATGTATAGATTAACTTCTAATACTTATATTGTAATCCTGCTCACTAAAATTTGAATTAATAATGTCATTCTGAAGTGCTATTTATGGTATAATTTATATTCTTATTTATTTTTTGGCTTCAATGAACCATATTCTAATCACCAACCTATTTTGTTGAACTGAAGAAACAATGAAATACAATAGTAATCATGAAAAATCCAAGTTTAGCAGCAGCAGGAAAAAATAAAACCCAAATGACGAAAATACCCTGAGCTCAATGGCACTGTTACTTATCATTGGCTAAAACACACCAATCACCACAGATTTTGTGATACATGTGCATCTTTTAAGAATGCGATGATTAAGAGCTTCTTGGATTCCTGTGAAAATCATAATTTTACATTTCAACTTTGTTAAATGCAAGTAAACAAAATTATTTTCATGTATCACTTTTTCACTTTTTGTCTTTGAGAGTCTGCCAGTGACTTCCAGTAATCTGTGAACTACACTTTGTGAAAAAAACAGTTCCGGCTGAATGTTACCGACTAATGGCGATGGTGGTCTACGAGGCAGTTAGAGGTAGCAATTTTGATCCAGGTCAAGGACGCCCAAGGTTTAACATCTGGAATCCAAGAGCCTGAGCCTCCATGGTTTATGGAGAGGCTGATGCCCACCCATACACATCTGTAAGAGAACGTCAATCACTGGTTGCAGATGGAGGTCTGAATAGAGTCTTAAAGGTCAGGCTGAAAAGACAGAAATTTTTAATGAATTCAACAGTATTTTCCCAGTACTATATTCTGCTTTGGTGGGATACAAAAAGGGATTAGACAACATCACTGCCATATACAGTCATTACGAAGCTACATACATCCAACAATCACATGATAAAATGTGCAAAGTGCCATATGAGAAAGTGCCATGGAAATGTGGAAGGAATACACATCTGAGAGAACTCAGGAAAGGTTTTGTGGAGAAAGAGGCAACTGAGCTTGATCTTAAATGATGGCATTTTGCAGGTGGAGATGGGAGAGAAAAACATTCTAGCTTCTCCAAAGAGGGAATAAGTGACTGTGGCTTACTGGGTCCTACAACTCTGCCCTAACTGGTACTAGTACAAGGTTTTGTCTTCTCAGCTAGGAAAGCAGATGGACTGTATTCATAAGGAACAATCTTCTTTATATTTTGGAGAATATTCTTTCTGAGTGGGTCAGGCTAATGTGCTGGACCCAGGCATGACCAGACCTGCTGTCTCCTGTATTTTTCCTATTCTTGGGAGAAATTGGGGACACCAGCCTCAAGGGCAATCAGTCTGGCACCTTTAAGATCACAAGCACAGAAAAAGAATGAAGAACAAAATATAAAAATAGCCCTACACATCAGCAGGATAGAAAAGGTGCCTGAATATTCGCTTTCCACAGTAACACAGATTTACAAACTGTGCCTTTTAGGGAGGCACTCAGAATGGAGAGAAAGTTACTCAAGCATAGTGTATCCTTGACTCCTGAGGGGCGTACACTACATACACATCATTAAACGCACAACACAATCTCATCTTGTCTTTTAGACAAAGGTCTCAGCACTTTTAAATGAGAAAAAACAGGGGAATGGTACCTGACTTGAAGGTAAAACAGCATGAAGGACAAATAGTTGATTAGAGGCAGGAAGGAAGTTGAAGTGAAGGTCCAGGAAAGCTTGTTGGCACTTAGCACTATAAGCAAAAGGTCCAGGAACAGAAGACCAGGCAGCTTGGGGAGAATTTCTTTAGTGAATTAAGATTCCCAAACCACAAAAGCAAAACTTGTTTATATATGATTGCTTGTTATATATATTGTCCGTGGAGTCAGCCATGAGTTCCTTTCATCTCTCACATCATTCCCCACCATAATCTGCAGTACTCTCTGCAATGTCTCTGAAAAGCTTCACTTTCACCACATACCTAAATAAGGCTTTGCTACCTTTCACTGAGCCATTGCTTCTGGATTATTTCCCTATTTCTGATTTACATCCTCTTACAACTGGAAAGGCTTTATGGGCATCTGAATACTTGAGTTAAATCTGGAAGGTTAGATAAAATTGGGAGAAGTCATTTTTAGGAATTACATGGGTGGACGGTGACATTCCCAGCAAAGCAACAGGTTGAGCAAGGGAGATAGAATATTAAAGCATTGACATTCTTTTTCATTGGTTCCATTTTTCTTTTTTGGTAATGTGAATTTTTTCCCTTTCAATTTTAAAATAGAGTTTTATTTTTAAAATGTTTTTTTTTTTTCCTGCGATCAATGCAACATTAATACAATAGGCCAAAATCTCTTTAGCAAACATATTGCTTGTTTTTGAGATAGGACTAAAGAATGTCCAAAGCCATTTTGAAAACTGGTGCCACGGTGATTGGGGGTGACATATTCCTAAACTTGCATATTATTCAATGTCAAAAGTAAGATAGTGAATTTATGCACACATCAAGCCAGGTCACATTTTTCTTCATGTCCTCTTTACTACCTGACATTTTTGTTTGTTTGTTTGTTTTGCCTTTTTTCCCTCCTCCTGCTCTTTCTACTGCATAATTTTTTTTGATTTAGTATTTTTTTATTAGAGAAGTTGTAGATTTACAGAAAAATCATGCATAAAACATCCATAATTTTTTACATAGAAAACTCAAGAAAGATGCTCCCAAACCCAACTTTCCTTATTTTGATCATGGAAGAGAAAAATCCAAACAGATCAACAGTAAACAAACACCAGATTGTTTCCATGAGGTATAAATACTATTAAGATTTACTTTCTCTGTAAGAAGATCTTCATTCTATTGAAGGAAGCAGATATTGAGGAGGTAAATCTCAGGTGAATTCAAGAGTAATTACAGGAGGGGTCAGTGGTTATGGAAAGCCCCCAGGAAATCACCCCTCCTCCCTTCACGCCAAACTATTTGTGACCGAGCACATCAAGGAAAGTCAAAGAGAAATGGAAGCTCTTTGGACAGAAGCTTTCTAAGTAGGAAATGTCCACCTCTTTGCTTAGACAAAAACAACCTGCAGATAGGTTCTTAGAGTTGGATAAGAACTGGTTAAGTTCTTAAAGCTGGATATCATAGCTTTGGAAGAATCTCAGTACACTGTCTCTTTTATTTATTGTTATTAGTTAACAATACGAGGTTATAGGATAAAAGAAAAGTCATGCAAAAAATATAATGATCCCATATAGCCCATATTACTGACATTTGCTTAGTGTGGTACCTTTGTTACAATTGTTGAAAGAATATTAAAATTTTATGGTTAACTATACCCCATAGTTTACATTAAGTATATATTTTCCTGTATAATACCTTATTATTAACACCTTGTGATGGTGTTGTATATTTGTCATAATTTAATGAAAGACCATTCTTATATATTATACAGTTCCATGTTTAACTTCTAACTTTCCTTATAGTAACATTATGACCCCAAATCTTCCCTTTCAACCACATTCACAACATAATTCAGTGCTGTTATACTCACAATAATGTGTATCACCATTGCCCATTTCCATACATTTACAATCAACCTAGATAAAAATTCTGTACAAATTAAGCATCAGGTCCCCTTTTTCTACTCCCATTCTATCCCCTGATAATCTATATTCTAGATTCTTACTCTAGGAGTTTGCTTATTTGAATTAGTTCATATCAGTGAGATCATATAATTTTTGTCCTTTGGTGTCTGGCTTTTAGTTCACTCAGAATAATGTCTTCAAGGTTCATTCATGTTGTTGCATGCATCAGGACTTCATTCTTTCTTACAGCTGAATATTCCACTGTATGTACATACCACATTTTATTTATATATTCATCATTTGATGGACACTTGGATTACTTCCATCTTTTGGCAATTATGAATAATGCCACTGTGAACATCAGGGTGCAAAAGTCTGTTTGAGTCCCTGCTTTCAGTTCTTCTGGGTATATACCTACCAATCGGATTGCCAAAACATATGATGATTCTATACTTAGCTGAGGAACCACCAAATTGTCTTCCCGAGGGGATGCACCATTTCACATTCCCACCAGCAGAGAATAAATCTTCCTGTTTCTCCACGTCCTCTCCAACACTTGCAGTTTTTTGTCTTTTTAATAGTGACTATTCTAGTGGGTGCGAAATGATATCACTGTGGTTTTGATTTCCATTTCCCTAATAGCTAGTGATGTTGAGCATCTTTTCATGTGCTTTTTAGTCATTTGTATTTCCTCTAAGAAAAATGTCTGTTCAAGTCTTTTGCTCATTTTTAAAATTGGGTTTGTCTTTTTATTGTTGAATTGTAGGATTTCTTTATATATTTCTGGATATTAAACCCTTATTGGATATGTGGATTCCAAATATTTTCTCCCATTGAGTAAGTTGCCTGTTTGCTTTCTTGACAAAGTCCTTTGAAACGCAAAAGTTTTTAATTTTGAGGAAGTCCCATTTATCTATTTTTTTCTTTTGTTGCTTGTGCTTTGGGTGTAAAGTCTAAGAAACATTGCTTACCACATGCCTATAAGCTGCTTCCCAACATTTTTGTCTCAAAGATAATTGGTCCTGGTTCTTATATTTAGATCTTTGATCCACTTTAAGTTAGTTTTTGTATAGGTGTGAGACAGGGTCTTTTTTCATTCTTTTGTATATGGATATCTGTTTCTCCCGGCACCATCTGTTGAAAACTCTATTTTGTACCAGCTGAATGGACTTGGTAGCCTTGTTGAATATCAGTTGTCCATACATGTAAGGGTCTATATCTGAATTCCCAATTTGGTTCCATTGGTCAACATATCTATCGCTATGCCAGTACTATGCTGTTTTGAGCACTGTAGCTTTGTAATATGCTTTAAAGTCAGGAAGTGTGAGTCCTCTAACTTTGTTCCCCTTTACAAAATGTTTTAGAGTGTTTGGGGCCCCTTACCCTTCCAAATAAATTTGATAATTGGCTTTCCTATTTCTGCAAAGTATGCTGTTGGAATTTTGATTGGAACTGCAATGAATCTATAAATCTATTTGGGTAGAATCGACAACTAAATGATATTTAGTCATACAATCCATAAACACAGAATGTCTTTCCATTTATTTAGGTTTTCTTTGATTTCTTTTAGCAACATCATGCAGTTTTCTGTGTACAAGTCCTTTACATCCTTGGTCAAATTTATTCCTACATATTTGATTCTTTTAGTTGGTGTTGTAAACGGAATTTTTTTCTTAACTTCCTCCTCAGATCGCTCATTACTAGTGTATAGAAACACTACTGATTTTGGGTATTGACCTTGTACCCCGCCACTTTGTTGAAATCATTATTAGTTGTAGGAGCTTTGTTGTGGATTTTTCAGGATTTTCTGTATAGATCATGTCATCTGCAAATAGTGAAAATTTTATGACTTCCTTTCTAATTTATTTCTTTTTCTTGCCTAACTGCTTTAGCTAAAACTTCTAGCAGCATGTTGAATAACAGTGGCGACAGTAGGCATCCTTCGCTTGTTCCAGATCTTAGAGGGAAAGCTGTCAGTCTTTCACCACTCAGTATGATGTTAGCTGTGTGCTTTGGGATAAGTTTGCTGTTCTTTTCCTAGTCCTTACCATGTTGAGGAAGTTTCCTTCTATTCCTATCTTTTGAAGTGTTTTCATCAAGAAATGATGATGGATTTTGTCAAAAACTTTTTCCTCATCTATCGAGATGATCACCTGTTTTTTTTCCCCCATCGATTTTTAAATGTGGTGCATTGAATTAATGAATTTTCTTGTGTTGAATCACCCTTGCATATCTGGGATAAAACCCACTAGATCATGATGTATAATTCTTTTAATGTGCTGTTGGATCCGATTTCCAAATATTTTGTTGAGGAGTTCTGCATGAATATTCTTACAAAAATTGGCCTGTAATTTTCTTTTCTTGTAGTACCTTTATCTGGCTTTGGTATTAGGGTCATGTTGGCTTGATAGAAGGAATTAGGTAGTGTTCCTCCTCTTCAATTTTCTGGAAGAGTTTAAGCAGGATTGGTATTAATTCTTCTTGGAATGGTAGGTAGAATTCATCTGTGAAGGCATCTGGTCCTGAGCTTTTCTTTGTTGAGGAACTTTTGATGACTGATTCAATCTCTTTAATGTAATCTGTCTGTTGAGGTATTGCATTTCTTCTAGCATCAGTGTAGGTTGTTCATGTGTTTCTAGGAATCTGTCCATTTGATCCAAGTTGTCTTACTTGGTGGCATATATTTGTTCATAGTATCCTCTTATGACCCTTTTTATTTCTGTAGGGTCAGTCATAATGCCCCCCTTCTCATTAGTGATTTCATTTATTTGCATTATCTCTTTTCTTTCTTTGTCAGTCTAGCTTAAGAATTAATTTTTGTTTTTGTTTTGTTAGTTCATTTTCTTTTCTCTCTCTCTCTCTCTTTTTTGGTTTCATTTATTTCTGTTCTAATCTTTCTTTCTTTCTGCTTGCTTTGGGAAAAGTTTACTGTTCTTTTCCTAGGTCCTCCAGGTGTGCAGTGAAGTCTTTGATTTTAACTGTTTCTTCTTTTTTAACAAAGGCATTTAGAGACACAAATTTCCCTCTCAGCCCTGCTTTCGCTGCATCCCATGAGTTTTGGTATGTTGTGTTCTCATTTTCATTTGTCTCAAGATATTTACCGATTTCTCTTGAAATTTCTTCTTTGACCCACTGACTGCTTAAGAGTGTGTTGTTTAACCTCCATATATTTGTGAATTTTCCAGTTCCCCACTTGTTATTGATTTCCAGCTTCATTCCATCTGGTCAAAAAAGGGCTCTGTATCATTTTAATCTTTATAAATTTATGGAGTCTTGTTTTGTGATCCAAGATGTGGTCTACCCTGGAGAATGATACATAAGCACGTGAGAAGAATGTGTATCCTGCTGCTTTGGGGTGCAATGTTCTGTGTATGTCTATTAGGTCAAGTTCATTTATCATATGTTTCAAGTTCTCTGTTTCCTTATTGATCCTCTGTCGAGATGTTCTATCTATTGATGAAAGTGGTCTATTGAAATCTCTAACTTTTATTGCAGAGACATTAGTTCTCCCTTCAGTTTTGCCACTGTTTGCTTGATGTATTTTGGAGCACCATGGTTAGGTGCATAAATATTTATGATTGTTATTTCTTCTTGATGGAGTGCCCTTTTATTAGTACATAGTGTCCTTCTTTGTCTCTTTTAACAGTTTTGCATTTATAGTCTATTTTGTCCAATATTAGTATAGCTACTAATGCCTCTAATTTTGTCCAATATTAGTATAGCTCTTTTTTGGTTACTGCTTGTGTGGAATATCTTTTTCTAATGTTTCACTTTCAACGCTTTTGTGTCCTTAGGTCTAAGGTGAGCCTCTTGGAGACAGCAGATAGATGGATCATATTTTTTTTTATCCATTCTGCCAATTTGTGTCTTTCAATTGGGGAATGCAATCCATTAATATTCAGTGTTATTGCTGTAAAGGCAGTACTTACTTCAACTCTTTTATCCTTTGGTTTCTATATGCCATAACTTGTTTTTGTCTCTCTGTTTACCCTTTTAGTTACCCTTACTGATCTTCATTTCAACACTGTTCTCCAAGACTCTCACCAGTCCTTTCCTTTCAGCCTTCAGAACTCCCCTTAGTGTTTCTACAGGGCAAGTCTCTTTTTGACAACTCTCTAAACTATCCCTTATTTCTGGAGGACAGTTTTGCCAGATAAAGAATTCTTGGCTGGCAGTTTTTCTCTTTTAGTACCTTAAATATAACTTACCACTGCCTTCTTGCCTCCATGGTTTCTGAGGAGAAACTGTAATTTAGTCTTATTGAGCTTACCTCATATGTGATGAATCACTTTTCTCTAGCTGCTTTCAGAATTCTCTCTTTATCTTTGGCATTTGACACATTAGTATGTGTCTCAGAGTAAGTCTATTAGGATTATTGTCTTTGGAGTACATTTCACTTCTTGGACATGTATATTTATGTCTTTCATAAGAGTTGGGACATTTTTGTTCATTATTTCATCAAATATTCTTTTTTCCCCTTTTCCCTTCTCTTCTCCTTCCTGTACACTGATGACATATATGTTTGTGTGCTTTGTGCTGCCACTCAAATCCCTGAGACACTGCTCATTTTTTAATATTCTTTTCTCTATCTCTTCTTCTGAATGTGTGATTTTGCTTTTCCTGTCTTCTAGTTCACTTATTCTTTTTTTTTTGACTGTTCAAATCTGCTGTGATATGCCTCTAGCATATTTTTAATCTCTTGTATTGTGCCTTTCATTCCCATAAGTTCTGTTATTTTTATATTCATACTTTCAAATTCTTTTTTATGCTCACCCAGTGTCAATATAATATCCTTTACCTCTTTAGACATATTTTCTTTCATCTCCTTTAATTGATTTAGGAGATTTGTTTGAACATCTTTGATTAGTTGTTCCAAATTCTGTGTCTCTTCCAAAGTTTTAATCTGTTCCTTTGATTACGCCACATCTTCCTGTTTCTTAGTATGGTTTGTAATTTTTTCCGATGTTTTGACATCTGCTTATCTTGATGAGTTTACTCTGAAGGTCAGTTTCTCTCTCTTGCCTAGGGATTCACTGTTGATTGGCTTTGTATTGAGGCTCTTCTCTGACAGTTGGTTCAGTCTCTTGTGTCTGATCAGATTTTTTCAGCTCTACTTCATTTGATTCTTGCCTTGGTTATATGAAATAAATTTTCAGATTGCACCATTTGTGCAATTGTTTCATCCCCAAAGGAAAACTTCTTTTCTTTTGTTTCTTCTCTGGGAATCTTGATCCGTTCCATTTGTTTTTATTTTGCCTTCATAATTTTTTTTTTTTTTTTTTTTTTTTTTAATTTCTCCTTTCATTGCCTCTAGCTGGTTTTGCTTGGAAGGCAATGCCTGGGAGGACAATCACCCCAGAAATGATTTTCCACATCAGTATTTCCCAGTCAAAACAGGTCTAGGGGTCCATGAATGGGGCACAGACCAATTCCAAAGAGCTTTGGGGAGAGGGTCAGTAAAGACAACAAAAAGTCTCTTTTTATGGCTCCCTGATGCTGTGCTTTCCTGGCCTGCCCAGCAGATGGTGCTGTGTCTCTTCATCCTGCTCTTACCTGAGTGCTGCACAATGCTCCCCTAGGCTCATAGCCCCAGGACAGTTTCAGACAGTCTCTGCACATCCACTAGCTCTTTCTGGAGGAGGATACAGCACCCTACTCTACCATTACTGCTCGACTTTAATAGGATCTTAAGCATAAGCAAAAGTAATATTCTATCTTTAAATATTATAATGAACTGAATCTCTGTATGCCAATTGTATAATTTTCTTAATAAACTCCTTCTTTAACACATTCTGTAAGAAGCCCTGGTGCAAAAGTTAAATCAATAAGGTTATATATCAGTAGTGAAATAATGGAAAAGTATTCTTAGAAACAAAGATTGCTCCAATTATTCTCCATGAGGCCACTGGAATTATCACCCTAAAGCATAGTAACAATTAAGCTGGTTCAGAAATTATTTTCCACTGAAGGTACAACAAGATAATAGAGTGGGTTTACAATCTTTAAATGCCAGGTACATATGACATCATTGAAGGCTTTAGAATGATGGTGTTTTCTAATCAACAAAGTTTTATTTTATGGGACCCTGTAGCATTAACACATTGAAAAATAGGTAATCTGTTCTTAAACTGCTTAAGTTTTAGGATGGTGGTTCTCAAATTTGTCTATATGTTGGAATCATCTGGGTGACTTAAAAAAAGAATACTGCTCCCTGGGGGCCAGCTCAGGAGCTTCTGACTTTATTGGTCTGGGGTGATATGTCCTGGTACTGGAATTTTTAAAAGCTCCAAGGTAATTCTAATGTTTAGCCAAGTTGAGCCACTGTTCCAGGAGGACACTTATTTCTATATTGCTTGTCAGAATAAAGGCTGGCAAGTATTGTAACAGGTTTCATCTGCATGCATAACAGTTCAGGGAAAGCCTGTTCAACAGTGATTTCACTGGAAAACAATTCTGTGGCATCATAATATATGTTATTTTTCACCAACAGGATTACTCTCCCTAATGCTAGGTCTTTGTATGGTTGAGTTTGAAACATTTTCAATGACTTTCCACCCACCGAAAACACCCATGAACAGAACTGCCTAAATTTTCTAACAAAAATATGCTGCCAGCATGAAGTCTGAGAAGGAAATTCGTTATATTAAGAAGGAGCCCTCCCATAGAATAGGCTTCTTTTGTGTCATAAATGAATTTATCAGTGGCACTGATGTATGGTCTTAGACAATACAGAATTCACAAAGACTGTCAACTGATAGCCATTCAAGCTGCAATATCACATATTTCAAAATACATCAAATTGAGTTTTCACTATTTCCTTGGACTCAGCCTTTAAACAATGTACCAATATTCAGTTTCTTATGCTTAAACACTGGAGATCTTATGTTTTTCACTGGACTGCAGGACAGATCCAGTTCTGTAACTCTGTCTTATAGTACTTCACTATGTTATTGCTTAGAGGGTCCTTGCAGAGATGCTTGCAGTTGCAATGGGTTCATGGCTGGGAGTGGGGAGGAGGCTGTATAGGACTAGTGGTGCAAATGTGGAGCTTTTAGAGACAGGCAAATTAGCAAAACACATTTTAGCTCAAAATAAGAAATTGAGCTAAGAGGAAAACACACCCACCCACACACAATAAAATTTGCAGGGAGAGAGGTTTGGAAATGGGTGGACAAAGGCTTGGACAACAAAACAGATGAGTTAATCATCTGAGTGCAAGCTGAGCTTACACTCATGAAGAGAAGTTATGATGAAGTCTAACCATGAAGAAGTTCATTTGCAGATATATATTTGCTTAGGCTGGACCTTTGGGTGAGGGTAAATTGTGAGGGAGAGTCCCATAAAGAGTTGCAAAAGCAAGAATGTTTCACTGTTTTGAATACACTTTAATTGTAAAGAAGTGTATCAAAAATGCAAAAGAAAATTCAATGTACTTTTTCTCTATGCCAGGCACACCTCTGAGCACTTCATATAAATGTTCTCATTTAATCCAGTCTTCATTTTACAGATAAGACTCTGAAGGTTAAATCACTAGACCCAGGTCTCAAAGGAATAATGAGGTGGGGCTGAGGTTGGAACCAGTTCTGACTTCTAAAGCCCATTTTCTTAACTAGTGAGTGTTTTCCTGTGAATCTTTTTTGTTATTCAATAATAACTGATGTTTTCAGCATTCCTTGAGTGGGGCCCCTCCCCACTGCCAGGAAAAGAACAAGAGCCAGGAGAGCATTACTTCTACAACTCCCCAAGTCTCAGGAGATGCCCCTGAACTACGGGATCTGCTACAGGTGTGGAAACCAGTATACGTGAGAACCCTTCACAGCAGACCTTCACGTGTTGCACCTCAAACCTTGGTTTCACATCAGGACAATGTTTAAAAAGTACTGTAGCCCATGCCCTACCTCCAGAAATTCTAATTGTTTGGTCTGCTGTGGGCCTCTGAAATAACTATTTTTAGAGGCTCTCCAGGTCATTGTAATGTGTGGTAGGTTTGAGAAATACTGCTCTACAGGGAGTCGTGGGTTTGTGTGCTCCACAAAGGGCAGTTTGTTCTGGAGCATTCTTAGAAGGCAATAATGGCTAGTGCCAAAAGACCTGGCCCTAAGGAGCTACATCTTGGAAAACTACAACCTTGACATTGGGCAGACAGAAGCAGGGAGTTGGGCACCATCCGCACGGGTCCCAAACCTTCACTAATGTAATGAACATACACATACAGAGTAGTCATGACAATAGCTTTCTGCATCTTCCATTCTTTGGGGAAACAAGTTAAAAAAAAAAAAAAGTAAAACAAAACAAAGCAAGCAAAAACAAACAAACAAACCAAAAACCCCACTGCTATGTAGTTTTGGATAATATATGATACCCTTTAAACACAATTATATAAGACATGGCATAAAGGAAATCAGACCGAACTGTGAGTCTTGACTTTAATCACTTACTACCAATAGGATCCTGGACAAGTTTCCTAAATCTTCTAACCTGAGATGCCTTGTCTCCCCCCAGAAAGCAGCTAAGTAGACTCACTCACTAACCAGGTGCTCTTAGTTGAGTCCTCCAGCCAGCCATTCTGTCAATCCCTTAACAATGCACTTAAGTGCCGAGTACGGTGCAGAGGAATCACATTTTCTGAGCCTTTGTAAAAAAAGTCGAGGCTAACAGCTTCCTTGACTCCCTAACCATGCAGAGTTAGTAAAGGCAATGGCTATTACATGTCCAACATGGGGCAGAGCCCTGTTTCTTCCTCCCTCCAATCACAAAATATTTGAATTACTAGAGCTCAGGGACGAGAGAGATTAACACTTGGACCACCTTCTAAAGATGATAATTAATGTATGGACAACAGAGGCAGCTGAATCTTTAAGGCAGTTATGTAAAATTTATATTTACCAATATTTTACTACTAGAATATAGTGCTAACAATTCAATCCAGATCCTACAAAATTTTTTAGAGTCTGGAGTGATAATAATATTCAATATTTATTCAGCCCTTATGTGCCAGGCATTATTCTAATTGTTTAAATGTATGAGTTCACATAATACTTCCAACAACCATATGATGTAGCTCTTATCATTATTCCTATTATAGCTAAAGAAATGGTGGCACACAGATTCAGTCATTTGCCCACAGCCACAGAAATAAATATAAAGGCTGGAATTGAGGCCCAGGCACGTCTGGGCCCATCCACTTTACTACTCCTCTAAACTGGTTTATTACATTAATATTCCAAAATTCCTCAAACATCTACCTTGGCAGGAGACTTGTATAAATCTTAGAACATCCCTGACAGGGATATCAGTTTTTATGTTGGCTAAAGCAAGATTCCACTTCAAGTTAATTTCTGCACACGGACATTTTCATATTTCCACTCTTAACTTTTAATCTATTGTTTTATATTTAAAATTCATTTCATGATTGATCTCTTAAGAGAAAAATCAATATTTACAAGTGCAATTACAACTGCTATTGCAACGATTATTTTTGACTTATGGTTAGAATCCGTTCCTCAGTATCTTTCAGGGGAATTTTTATTTCCCTCAAATTCCACTCAAAAGCCAAAAATACTCAATTTGTCCAGTTACTTTTAGCTTTTGTGGTGGAAAATCTCCAAATTTATTCTGGTTATCTGAGTGTAAACCTGACTGAAGTAACCCTACAGGGTGTTTCTAAAGCTATTCTGTTTCAATGCCTCCAAACAGCCACAATCTTCCTTCTATAAGGCTAACAAGCACCCCATATATTTATACAGTGCATTATAATATTAAAAGTATTTTGTTATTCATCAATACATTTGGTCCTCTCAACAGTCCTTGGAGGCAGACAAAGCAGGGGCTAATATCATCTTCATTTTAACAATGAAAAAAAAAACAGATGGGTTTAATGGTCTATAAGACTAGTGAGAGTCCAATGTGTGGTAAAAGACGGTGTAACCTTATGTAAGATCCAACAGAGCTCAGGCAAAGGACTATATTTCAAATGAAGTGGAATCCACCTACATAACATGAAATAATCATATTGACACTAAGACAAACCAGGATCTATGATTTGCAGATGGAAAAGTATGAGTCATCCTGTTAGGGGCATTAGGTTTTTGCAAATGTCCCTCTTACCTTTCTATTTTTTTTTTTTTTCTGTTTCAAAAAAGAAGAAAGCAGATAAACAAGAGTGTTAACATTGAGTCAATTCTCTGGATAACTTTATTACAGACATTTAAACGTTTAGGCAAAGGACTTGGTATTTTGCTTGCAGTTTTCACAGTATCTGCCTTCCTGGCGGATACAATTTAGAATATAGAATATAAAGAGGGTGTGGTGGTGCTGAAACTTCTTAACTAACATTACTTCTCTTAAATTCCTGATGTGAGATTGAGAGAAATCTTGTGAGTTCACCTAGGATTTCATAATTCCCAGGTTCTCATTTAAATCTTACAGTAATTCTAAGAGGTAGGTAAGGCACTCATCCACTTTCTACAGATGAGTTAACTGGGAATAACCTTGTGTATAACCTGAGGAAAGGACAGAAGAGTTGGAAATCAAAACCAGTTCTGGCTCCAAGTGCAGCGGTTTTTGAGCTCACAGCGTACGTGCACGGCACTAGACCCAAGATGGGCCATATTCTTACCCTGACTCTATTTCACTAGAAAGTCAATTAGTTGTACTTGGGCTTTGCTTTCTCCACTTAGTGCTCAAATGCCCACAATACATTGTTACGTGATTAAAAGAGTCCTAGAATCTAAGAGGTGTTTGGAAAACTCAGAAATCATTCAATCCAAAATTCTCATTTGCAGATGCAGAAACAAAGGCTCAGAGAGAGGCAATTCCTTCCTCAAGATCCTACAGAATGTAAACAGCAGCAATGAGACCTGAATCCAGGCTGTCAGGCTCTCGGTGTAGTGCTCTTTCACGGCTGCACACATTTATCTCCCAGGAATGCTACCGCAACTATTAGTTCCTTCCCACTAGTAGGTGCTGTTGTCTGAGTGTGAGGAATTGCCTCCACACCATGGTAAAATTTCACTGTAAATAGGAGCACTGTCTGGGCCTTTGCAAAGCCTACAAGGATGACTACCTATGCAATTTCAAGACAAGGCTGTTTCATTGCCATCTTAATAAAGATAATCATTCTCTTTCTCTCTGAAACACCCTAATGTGTTCAGGGTTTGTCCATCCGTGTGTTGTGAAAAGCAAAGGGATGGCAGCAGGACCTGGCGCAGTGGGGTTCTGCAGAACTCCCAAAGAGGATGACGCTCTGGGATCGTGGTCCTTAACGCCTGCCCAATGTGCCACGGCTGGCCTGAGTTGATTTTTTCTACATTGCAGTTTTGACATTTCATTTGATAAAAGGTTTCCAGTTTTGATTGATTAAAGAGTAAAAACTACTCAAAAGGAATAATTGATAGATCTGTGGTTTGAAGACCAGATTATTGACATTATTCACATGCACAATAGGGCAAAATGTACTTACCTATCTGGGACTTCCACCTAGAGGCCACACACTAAGGAATTCCTATGCAAAATGCCCAAGATGGAATGCAGTATTGATGTGACCAGATAGTGTTTGAGGGTATAAACTCCTTAGAAATGCTGGCAATGCTGTTTATATTCTCAGTGGAGTGGGCAGATGGATGCCATGAATACTTGACACATGATGTTACATCAGAGCTAAGGGAGACCTACGGGCAGGGCATGGAGTCTTATGACCTCATATGGAGTCTTATGACCGCCTTTGAATCTCTGTAAAATATTCCTTGCTAAACTGCAGTCTGCATTTGGTTCCATCTCTGGGACTTGTATAAGCAACACTGAGCTCTCTGTGCACTAAAGTGACATCTAGGGAACAGTTATTAATACAAGTATGTATGCACACAGTATGTGAAATATGCAAGATTGAAAGCGATTAGTATATTACTTTCAGGTAATACTTCCCACTGGGACTGTGCTACTGAGAGAATCCCTCTCTCTCTCAAGAAGCTTGAACAGTTGTCTGCTATCACTTACCAGAATATTTAGAATAAAAATGGTGTCAATTTAAGGAAACACACTTCTCAATTTTCTTTGTTAACATCTGAATAAAACATGAGAGGGTTCCTACTTTTCCCCTCTCCTCTTTCATTCAGAGAATAACTTTCTTCACAATCTTACTTTGGGTGAGAAAGGAAATAAACAGTTGCCCTTATTTGTCACATACAGATTAGCAGAATTACTGAGTTTTAAAGAAGAAAAGTTTAAATTCCATTCTACTGCTATATCATTTCTGAGTTACACGGCAATGCTTCATAATAAGAACACAGTAAGAAATCACATTTCCACACTATAGAAGGAGCTTACAATTCTGTGAGATTGTCAGAGAGAGCAGCAGAAGAAAGGGACAGAAAGTTCTACAAGGAGGGATTTTGTTAGGATTGAAGGAACACTTTCTGGACCATATGAGAGTTTAGAAAAATGGAATGCTTCCTTAGTAAACTATGTTTCTGGGCCGACCATATCTTCTCTCTGTATCTGCCATTTACAAAACGAATAAATTGAATTAAGTAGTTTCTAAGGACCTTCGCAGTGTTAAGTTTTTCATTTTAAAATAAATTTATCACATGAACAAACAAATTGAATTTAGATTCAGACTGCCTGAAGGTACAGGGAATCTACTCAATAGGGTGAACTCTGGGCAGCCCGTCAAGACCCCAAATTTGTTGAAAACTACAGAAGCCATGAAATAAAAGAAGACTGTACGTGTAATAGGAATGTTCTATTTATGTCAACGGAGTATTTCTGGGCAATTCCTCTTGTATTATTGTAGTTTCCATATTTAGATTATCACATTCAGTAAACATATTCAATTTTTACAGGATGACTAATAATACTTGTCTAATAACTGGCAAGATAAGTCAAGGGCTCTCCCTTACTAAGGCTTCTAGGAAGCTCCCAGAAATCATGTAAATCCACAGAAACTGCACAAAAACAGACAAGCTCAATCATGTGTTCTTGCATCAGCTGCTGCTACGTGCTTTTATTTGAAGTTCTGTCTTGGGCAAGAGATACCACACGGGGGGAAGTGCAAAGTTGAAGGTCCTTAGCAAAAATTTGGACTGTAAACACAGCTTGGCATTATCAGCATTCTGTTAAGTTCAAAGAAGACAGAGTTACAACAAATACAGCTTGCTTTATTTCTGAAACACAACTGTGCACATATTTGTGGCTATACTACTAATTAACCTGTAGATTGTTCCTTTCATCTATTCAGTGCATTTTTCTCCCCCTTGTTGCAACATGTTGGGGTTATTTTTCCCATCTGGAGTAATACGCAGACTGTTCTCTTACAGGCACTAGAGAGTAGAATGGTACAAATGATTAAGGAACCGGAGAGACTGACTTGTACAAGAAGATAAAAGAGCTATATATGTACATATAGTGAGGCTGAGGGATGACTAAGGAGTGCTGCGATGATGGTCTATAAATATTTGAAAGGTGTAAACACCGAGGAATAATTTAACTTGGTGCAGGTGGTATAACTGGGAGTGATGGTATGTCTTAAAGAAAAGATCTCTATTTAAAAAAAAAAAACTAAAGCACACAATGTTATCCATGAGATAGAACAAAATCGGAACACGATGGGTAGATGAATGAGTAATGGAATGACTCAGAAGACTTGGGCTTAGGGGTTGGCTTCACTGTATATAGCTGTATGACCTTGGAAAAGTCATTTAACCACTCTGGGCCTCAGTTCCATGTAAATAAAATGGTTGTACCAGAAATAGAGATTTCTCAAGTGTGCACCAAAGATCCCAAAGAGTTCTGAGGATCCTGGCAAATTGCTGTGGAACAAGAAGAAGGATGAAGGTCAGGCAGTGACTGACTAGAGCCCCCTCATCAGTTTCATCAATACACCATCAGCTTCCTCAGAATAATCTGTTAAGGAATTTACCGACTTAAAGCAAAAAGGTTTCAAAGAAGTATTGGAGATTATTTCTAAGATCCATTCCAATTCAAAAATGTTCCTGACATGGTGGGAGAATCATTCAAGTCTCTTCACCATAAACTACATTTTTATTGAGGCCCTACTATGTGCCAACACTGCAGACATAGAAGTAAGACACAAGTTTCTTGCCCTCATGAAACTCTAAATGGAACTTTGAATATGGGGTTATGAAAATTCACAGAGGAATAACTTATGTAATCTCCCATAAGACTGAAAATAATTAATCCAATTTAACATTTACTGAGCACTTAACTACCAATCACTAAGACTTATGACAGATAATTTAGAGGGTAAACATTCAAAGTAAGCAAGCAGATAGTGAGCACTTTACTATGTATCATACTGTGTGTCAAAGATGAGTGAGACCTGGCTTCTGACAGAAAGGTGAAAACTAAGGAAATCAGGGGTAAACATGTTTGACACATTAGGATACTAGAGAGAGAGAGGAAGTGGAAGAAAATGGGGGCTGAAGTGGTGGGTCCAAGGCAGGCTAAGAAGGGTTTTCCATGTGGGACTAAGAAGTAACAATTTTATTCTCTAGACCAGAGGAGTTTAGTTTTTAAGAAGAAAAATGGCATACTCTATGCATGTTTTAGTAAAATCTCTGGCTATAATGTAGATGAAGAATTGAAGAGGAGCAAGAAAGCAGGAGACTAGTTAGGAGGCTACTGGAATATTTCAGGCAAGTGTGGAAGTAGGGGTAGAAGAGAATTAAAAACGTTTGACATTCTTCTTCGCCCATCAGTGAGGTAGGCATCACCTTCCTCAATGCGCAGATGAAGAGAAGGAGAATGTGTTCAAGGTCAAACAATGAATACAAGAAGATCCAAGATTTGCACCTTGGTTGCTTGACTTTAAAGAATATGTTCTATCAACTATGTTTGACTGAAAAAAAAGATGACCTCTGCAGGTGGCAGTGTGGTTGGGGTTGGGGTTGGGGAGAAGTCACATTTAAAAGTTGTTTCCAAATACAAAGGACAATGTGACAGATTGGTTATATAGAGCAGGAAAAGTGAGGGATAGCTCCCAGATTCCAATTTTAGGTAACTTGGTGGACGACCACACAGATAAGTATAACAAAGTTCAAATTTTCTGTGAGCTTTCCATAAAACTGGGGCTGAGGAGTGGTGGGGAAGTCACAAAGATGAGACAGTATAAGTGTGTGCATATGTGCCTTTGTGTACGTGTGTATGTGTGTGTGCAAGGTGTGCGGTTGAGAATGTGCATATGTGAATGTGCTTGTATGTATAAGTGTATGTGTGAGTGTTATGTGAGTGCATGGGTGTGCATGTGGGTATGTATGTAAGTGTGGGTGAATGTGTGTGTGTGTGCTTATAAGGTGCTTTGGCAGCTACAGGTAAGATATGAGAGAAAGTGTGAGAAAACAAGGTCAATACTGTCTAACTACTAATAGCATGCAGATGCCCCTCAAAGACTGAGACATCATCAAATCCTATGGAGAGAGAAAACAAACACCACACCCAAGACCGACCAGAACAGAGTTCAAAGGGGAAACTAGGCCTCAATGTTTTATGAACCAAAATGCAGGCAAATTAGGATGGGAATACTGCCCTCTTATCACTTGCCCTATTCACTGCATATCTTGGGACTAGTTTTCTTTCTCTCTTCTCTCCTGAATCTTTTCCTCTTCACCATAGCCAAAGGCTTCCTGATATGTAGAGATATTCAGAGTGGCTGGGAATGCTGCAGGTGGAATACAAGGTTCAAAGGGAGCTGATGGACACTGCTTTTTAAAAGCTCTTCATGACCTGCAATTCCATGACAGACTCCTACATTTTTACTTCAGTGGCTGATTGACTGATCTCAGAGATATAGCTGATAACTTAATATGCCCTTCATTTAGCAATTAACTTGCTGGATTGACCTCTCAATTCCATCAGTAACACACACTGACTGGAGACCATGTCTTGCCTGGGTGTTCCTGGCTATTCTGCCACTTCTAACATGTCTGGATATTTTTGTCCTATGAGACTCTGCTAGCCCATAAGGAATTACTTGCCCTAAATGGAAACCCCCAACACCGATACAAAATGAAACAGCACATGACCTGTATTCCCATCCCAGTGGCCCCTTTAGCTGTGTGCCTTTGTGCAGGGCACAGCTAACCAATGACCCTGTGAGCAAAGCCTGATTCCTGCTCCAATCTGTCCCTCAGACAGAGTCAGGTGTATTTGATCCCAAAAGTGCTCATGCCATTTGAACTTGTTATTGTAATTTTTCTATTTAATGAACTATTATGCAAACCAACGAAAAGAGTACAGATGTTCTAAGTTTTAAAAATAAAATCTCAGTAGACGTTCTGGAAAAATTCCATAAAGACATTTCATGTAGAAAAAAAAAGGTAACCTGTTCAATTAGGTATGGGTGAGAAATTCTAAAATATAGGGAAAAAAGCATAAAAGTCTAGAAGCATTTTGCACTCAAGTTGTTTTAAGTGTCTTTAAGGTCTTGCTCTCCTGAAAATCATAGAAGATCCATTAAAACATTGTGCACTATGGCTCACACTAAACAAGGCTGACGGCTCTCACTCAAATAGGCTTTGGCTATATTTCAAAAAATCCGGTGAAATATACTTTCTTGTCAAATAAAATCAACTCTATTGAGGTATAATTTGCATTCAATCTATTATTCAATTGTAAGTATACATTTTGATAAATTTTGATAAGTTTATAGGTCCTTGTAACTACCACCAAAACAAGTGATAGCTCATTTCCATCACCCCCAAAAGTTCCCCTTGTGTTCCATTCCAGTCAATCTTCTCTCCTCATCCCCAGCCTCAGAAAACCATTCATCACTTTCTGTCTCGTAAGTTTTGCCTTTTCCAGAGTTGCGTAAAAATGGACTTATACAGTATATATTCTTGTTTTTATGAGGGGAAGGGATGACTCCTTTTGCTCAGCATAATTGTGAGATATTTCCATGTTGTTGCACTTATTAGTTCACTTTATTATTGCTGAGTAGTATTCCATTGTATAAATATACCACACTTGCGACATGTGGGTTGCTTCCAGTTTTTGCTGTTACAAATGAACCTACTATGACCTTTTAAGTACAGTATGTGGAAAAAAGTTTTCATTTTTCATGGATGACATTCTAGAACTTCTGGGTCATATGGTGAGTGTGTATATAACTCTTCAAAAAAACCAAACTATTTTCCAAGGTTGTTCTACTATTTTACATTCTCACCACCAATGCATGAGAATTCCAGTCGCTCTACCTTCTTATCCAACATCTGGTATTGTCAGTCTTTTTAATTTTCGTCATTCAAATGGATATGTAGAGGTTACCTCATGGATTGTAATGTGCATTTCTCTGACGACTGAAGCTACTCAACACATTTTCATTTGCTTACTTACTGACTGTATATTTTCTTTGGTAAAGTGTGCAAATAATTTCTGGCAAATAAATGGAATTGTCTGTCTTATTGAGTTGTTAGAGTTCTTTTTATATTGGGCACAAGTCCTTTGTTGGATACGTATACACTGCACATATTTTCTGTGAATCTGTGACTTGACATTTCTTTCTTTTTTTTTTTTTTAATTGTATCTTTTGAAAAGCCAAAGTTTAAAAATGTGTGTAAAAGTCAACTTATCATTTTTTTTCCTTTTTGGCTTACGTTTTTTGTAACCTAAGAAATCTTTTCCTACCCCAAGGTCATGAAGATTTTCTTCTAGACATTTTAAGCTTTCATGTTAGGTTTATGATCCAAAATATGTACAAGACCTTTACAATGAAGACTACAAAAGATCACTGAAAGAACTTAAAACCTAAATCAAGAGAGAAAGACACCATGCTCACAGATTAGAAGACAATATTGTTAAAAATTGATTTATACATGCAAAATAATCCCAGTATGGTTTTGGCAGAAATTGTTAAGCTGATTCTAAAATTTATATGCAAATACAAAGGCTGAAGAAAAGTCCAAGCAAGTTTTAAAAAGAACTACAAAGTTGGAGGACTTATGCTACCTGACATAAAGAACTGCTCTAAAATTATAGCAATCAAGACAGTGTGCTACCAGCAAAAGAATAGACATAAAGATGAAAATTTTAAAGCTAAAATAGCTACATGTGCTTTTTCTCGCGCTAGCACTCTCTTGCTCTCTGAATTGGGATTCCCCAATTGAAAGTATTTTTGATTATCTCAGTGGAACTACATGCATTGAAGAAGGTTCCACTGTATTTATTATTATTATTAATTTATAAAATTCTGTCATAAAAATTAAAGGTATTAGTTTAAATAACACATTCAGGAAAACATCATGTTTCCTTGACTCATTTCTGCTCTGAAGGTATTAAAAACTAGTATTTTGGTTTTTTGATGGTGCACAACACTGAAACATACTGATTTTTTAATCTAGTTTCTCCTCCAGAAGGGCATCTGCATATATCTTTAAAAATAAATTACTGTTTTGTCTTAAATTTGTTTATTTGCTAAAATTGATAATTGTGCATGGTCATAGAAACCAAGGGCAGAAAGAGGATCAGAAGAGATTTTACATTTTATCAAAGTTCAGAATTAGTACCTGGTTTTTGATGTTTAAACAAGAACAACAACAAAAACAGAACCCATACCTTCTTTTCCTGGTGGGGTAAAGTTGATTATCATTTTGCAACTCCCAAGTATCAAATTTTAAAATATTTCATTATGATGAAGTCATCTCTCATGGATCACTACAGAGTGGTATGAATTTTACAACCTGCTTAGCACATCGAATAAGTTTTAACTTACGATTACACCCTGAAGACTAAAGACTTCTAAATGGTCCTTACTCTATCAGTTCAGGCTTATTTTTCATTTCTTACCACTTAGTAGACCTGAAATATTTAAAGGTATTTAAGAGATCCTAAAGTACAAAGCACTCCTTCCTTATAAAGGAAGGTTCATCCCTAATAAGTTAATGCAATTTTTCTAACTCTGTGCAATAAAATATTTATAATGGATTAATATGAAAGGATAGAGACACAATTAAATGTAATTTCTCTGTTATTAAAATTGATGTAGGATATCAGACTTAGATAGACATGCTTTAACAGAGGATATGAATGTAACAGAGGATATGAATGTAGCAGAGGATAGAACATACTGCATTTTTTCAGGGTGCACTCTGAAGTCCATAAGTAGATCCACATACTCATTGTTATTACGAGCAAATTAAAGTTCAGAGCCCATTAGGCAACACTGTCCCTACTGGAAAAGCAACATTTATTAAACTATAGTAATGGAGTAATTGGTTTTATGATGCTTGTGTTAACATCCACATTAGCTCTATATTGACAATCTGGAGGAAATTGCCTTACAAAGTCTTGTTAGTACACATTGGGCTACATTTTCTCCTTGGAAAGGTGTGAATAACACTGCTGATTGCTGTAGAGGTTCAGCAAACACAGAGATGCAAAAAACAAAAGTTTTGTGACTCACTGTGACTCCTAAATATCAACAAACTCAAGCCAATGATGGCCAATGAATTATAATCATTAGTCGTTTGCCATCATGAAATATGAGACTCAGAAGACTCAAGAAGAAATTTTCTTAGATTAATATAAAATGGTACAATTATCAGATAACCTTGTAAATACCAAGCAAATATAAGCGATCATTCCAAACTCTGGCCTTTAGTAGGAGGAGAGCAAGATAGGATGACGGCAACACAAAGAGCCATTCCAAATCATGATCTTTAGCAGGCTCACAGATAACACTGTTGTAACTATGCAGAGATGTCTTATCCAGCACATCTGTGACCCTGAAGTAACTAACTCCCATCTTTAGTTTCAAGCCCATTCTCATGGATGGGAACCAACTTTCAAGAACATCTAGACTTATCACTGCCTCCCTCCCAAGTTTCCCTGAGTTTCATTTCATTTCCTAAGAAATTATTTACTGACTCACTATTCTGACCCAACCGTCCTGTGTTTTCCAACCTCTATGTCTTTATTTGTGTAATTCCTATCTTCTCAATGATCTGTACCCCCTTTTTATCGAAAACAACCATACACTATTCTCCATGGCCTGTCTCAAATGCTGCCTTCTTCAAGAAGCCAGACAAGAAACCGGTCCTTCCCAGCCCTTTCCTTCCCCTTTCTTTCTTTCCTTCTTTCTCTTTTTCTCTTTCTAATAAGTATTACAGTGTTTTCTCTTCTGTGAATAGACTGTTCAAAACTCTTGGCCACCTTTTATATTGGGAGGTTCATAACACCTTTCTCTATATCCCTAGAGCATTTATAACTTTTCCCTTCTTCAAATTATTGTAGACATTTTATCTGTTTTCAGGCAATAATATTGATTCATTCTGTGCTACAGACATTTATATAACTGCCTAATTTAAATAATTGCCTGTTTCACTACAAGATCTTGTGCAACTTTTAAGGCAGAAACTATACTTATTTGTTTATATAAACTACGTGACTTCCAAAAATGCCTGATATCAGGAAGTCTTCAGATAAGAACATCAAGTAGCAAGGCATCATTTTTAAGAGGATTCTTAAAAACGTAATCAGGATAGCCCAGTCTTTCCTAGAAAGGAGTTTGATATTTATACCAGCTAATTTTCTCATAGTTAAGAGGTGAAAGGTACATTGCTAATTGGTTTATAGGAATTATGTCTAGGTAATGTCAAAGGAAGGAATAAAGTGAATGTAAATTTCACAACAAAATATACAAATGTAACGATCCAATTAAATGCTCAAAGTTAACAGTTAGGGAACACTGGAAAGCTTGGCAGTAGCAACTAAGAGAATTTACATTTGTGACTGAAAGCAGCCCATACTCTATCAAGTGAAAATGTTGGAAATGGGGATCCCTTGTAACTATACATGCATCACCACACTAAAATAGAGATTTAAAATCATACCTAGGATAGAAGAGTATTTTCCAGATAGTCTTCTAAGTCTATAATTACTATAATTAAAGAAGAACAATTAGAGGCAAGGTCTCTGCAGTTGTATGCTCTGCCTTTAAAACCTGGGACTGTCACTTACTGGTTGTGTGACCTTGGGCAAGTCACCTAACCCACCTGGGAATAAGTTGTTTCATCTGTAAAACATGGATGATAATATTATCTATTTAGTCAGCGTTGCTCTGGGATTAACAAGATGTACAATGAGTTTTGGACAGTACCTAGCACATACATAACATTGTCTTTATTGTTATTGCCAAGAAGTTTGCAGATTTAGTACATGACCAAACCTCATCGTTTCGAAATAATTTTGGTGTTCATTTGCTATTAAATTTTATTTATTTATTTATTTATTATTTATTATATATTTTATTTATTTATTTATTATATATTTATTATATAAATATATAAATATATTTATTTATTTATATATATAAATAATTTATATAATTATTTATTATATAAATAAATAATAATTATATAAATAAATAAAATTTATTTATTTATTTATTTATTTATTAAATTTTGGTGTTCATTTGCTATTAAATTTTATATCAATAATGACAGATCAGACTTCTAGTTCCAGACGGTGGACTAAGCACAAAATTGCATTCCAAGAGTTACTCAAAAGCATACAAGTACCATAGATAAATAAATAAGAACAAAATGTGCATGTATGTGTGTGTGTGAGGGTGAGTGAGAATATAATAAATTGGGGGGAGGGGTTACAACAAATATAGTATTTCCATTTATATCTGGAATACAGAAAGCAAATGAGACCAGGTTGATTAAGTGGAATAAGCTACATCCTAGAATAAGGATGTAGAAGAGGTAAAATGACAGACTGTCCTCAGGTATTAAAGACCATTTTTAAGCGGCTCAGATTTTGTAAAACTAAGGGTATCCTAGACATATTGATTACAATTACAATCTGAATCGCAAGATTGGAAAAGATGGAATAAGGCTTCTACAGTCCCCTACCTAAAAGGCATTTCCACATTCCCTAAGGTTACTAAATAAAAGTTAATGACAGGCTCATTCAGCATAAACTAGAGCCAGTGACACCCCCAAATCACTCTGGTACTGTAGTTTTGTCTGGGTCCAGAACGGCTGGAGACTGAAAAGAACACTGCTCAACATTTGCTTTCCCCCAGCTCCTGGCTGAGGTCGAGGGGGAAACAGGATGGACGGTATCAGACATTTCTTAGCTTTCTTTCAGAAAACTGAAAAAGGGTGATTGATCAAAGGGTAGAAGTTCTGAAATTCATCCACAGGAAATTTAATCTGGGCTGCTAACCTGCTCACTAGGACTGGCAGGCCCATGGGTACACTAGGAAGGGCTCTTTGATAAAATGCAGCTCATAGAATCTTTGATCCAGAAGAGACAACTGCAAGTTTCTTAGTGCCAGAGCTAGGACTGCAGGTCTCCCAAATCTCAATCCAGGGATCTCGTAACTCACACACTCAAAATCCTCCTTCCTTGTTCTTTCATACTTATTTTGTTCATGCTACTTCTTTGTTTCTTTTTATAAAAAAATTTCTTTTCTGATTATAAAATAACACAAGTTCATTACAGAGAACTTGAATTTTAAGGAAATTATGGAGAAAATAAAAATCACATATAACTGAATTACTGACAAATTGCTAAAATTTTAATATTTTCTTATAGGCTTTCCATACATGTATTTTTTTTAAACCTAAATTTGATCATACTGATTATATAAGTTTAGCCTATCTTTTTCTCCATGGGAGAAAATTTATCCAAATCAATTAAATTCTTAAAATACAGTATTTTAATATCTCATCATTTGGGATCTACAATATTTTATTCAACCATCTCCTATTTTCTTTCTCTTTGTCATTATAAATTGTACTTCAGTGATCATTTTTATGAAGAGATACTGTTCAAGCTTCTGACTATTCCCTTAGGATAAATATCTATAAGGACTGAGTGGTGTGAAGCATTTCAATTTCTTGAAGAATACTGTCACTTAATTTTCTAGAATAGTTGGGCCAATAGATACTCCTATTAGCTACAATGAGAGTACTTTCTTTTCCTAAATCTTGGCTAATTTTATGGGTGAAAAACTAGAGTCTGCTTGTTTCTTAATTTTTATTTTCATACTAGTGTGGGTGATGCTGCTTTCAAGTTAATTATTCATTTGCACTTCCCTTTTTCAGAAGTGTTTATAGCCTTCATCTCTTATCTATTGGATTTTTTACATTTATATGGAAATTTTTGTATGGATATTAGCCTTTATCATATTTATTACAAATACATTCCCCATTTGTCTTTTAATTTTATCCCAGACATTCACATATACCTAAAAATGCTTGACATCAAATCTATTGATAAGTTCTTCTACGATTGTTCTTTATTGCTTTTAGAAAATCTTTCTACAGTACTAGAGTGGATCAATATTTATATGTTACCCTAGGTACGTTTTTAGGTTGTTGTTAGTTATAAAATATCAAATTCTTTTGTCTGTCTGGGTTGTATATATGGTGTGAGTTAAGGGTATATCCTTTTCTGAAAACACTATATTCTTGATAAACTGCAACCCTTATTTTTATAATAGTTTAAACTCTCAGGTGAGGTTTGTGACTGATCCTGCCCACCCCTCCTAAGTAATCTACTCTCCCCTTTCCGCTCATCCAAATCATCTCTCCCATGCAGGTCTCTCTCCCTCCTCCCCCAAATCAAACTCGCTCAAAATCTGCTATGGTGGTTAAATGAATTAGTTGTCTATCCCATGTCTATTTTTGCTACCTGGTTACTTTGACACCTGTGTAGACAAATGATGACTTTCCCAGCTGGTTTATAACTCCAATCCTTTGTTCTGAAATGTCACTGTGAAAATATTTTGGAACCTTCTCCTTTCTCCATGACTTTAAAATAAAATATAATATTATATATAATAGAAATTGGATCCTACAGAAATGGTGATTTAACCCGGTTCATTCATTTAATGAACCGTAGGCATTTTGTCTTTTGTACCTACAATACATTTATGGTTGATATGCTTGGGGCAGCTCTTCTGAGGGATCATTCAAACTGTTTATTTACTTGAAACCAAAACACAGAAACTTCCGAGGAACGAGGTTAGAAAAATCAAGGCTGGTGATCAGTGCTAAATGTATTGTACAGGTCAGATCTGTCTTAACCAAACGAACTGGACCCTACAGTGTATTTTAATGTATAGGTATGGATCATCCAAGCTGTCTGTTACAAATTCTGTTTATGACCAACAAAGACTTTCCCCTTCCCCTTCAATTTGAACTACATAAGCATATACCTTTCAAGGGTGAAATAACCGGCTGCAGAGCATGCATTCTGGAATTCAGGGCATGGAGTGTTAGAATGGCTTCAATTTCAAGAAGGGCTGACTACTCTCGGGCTCTTAACCACATGCTCCCCAAACCTATCAGTGTTCCTCCTGGACTCTTTTCAAACTCAGCAAATGCATCTTCTCCATTGAAGTCATAGAGATGGATGATAATCTTCACAGGTCATCTAATCCGTCCACCTGCCTTCAGGCAAGGCTGCTCTTAAAACCATCCCTAAACAGATGGTTCTTTGCTGTTCTCAAAAATCCCCAGGGAAGGAGGTTCCACAGGCTGCTGCAATAATCCATCCCTATGTCTCCCCGTCACCCCTAGGACACTGAATCCTAAGCATTTAGTTAATAGCAGGTGGCAATGAGACAACCCTTTGTCTCTCACTGAGCAGTTGGAAGTTGGCCAAATTAGACATGGGGCAATTGCAAAAGTGTACAGGAACCCCAGTGCTGCCCTGAGCTTTACAAATATCAAGTTAAGTGGGGATATTTAGTGTTCCCAGCTGACAAAATACCAAATTCAAAAATGAGCTGGGCATGTTTTATAATGCTCAGTCAGGAATATACATGTCTGCAATACATTTCAAAGCTTTGTTTCTTTCAATTAAAAAAAACTTGGAATGAATAAAAAAATATAAAAATAATTTGAAAATATACATTCCTAAATAATTATGGATAAAAGAACAACAAAATTATAAAATATAATTAATAAAGAATAAGACATATCAAAATACATGGGATGCAGATGGTCAACGAAGGACAGTTATAAATCTAAGTACTTTCATTATTAAGCAAGAAGGACAGAAAATAAATGAACTAACATGCAGATTAAAATGCTACAAAAATGAAAAACCAAAAAAACTAAAACCAAGTAGGAAGTGGTGATTAATAAAGCTAAAGCTAAAAGTAATGAGTTAGAAAACAAGTGAATTCCTTCACCTACACATACATACACAAACACAGAATTAACAAGAACAAAAAAACATGATTCTCAGAAAGATTAAAAAAAAAAAAAATCTCTAAGGAAAACATCATGAAAATAGGAAAAATAGACATAGTAAGAAAGGAGATATAAATAGAGATAAGAAAGATATTTAAACAATTCTAAGTGAATGGTATGCCTGTCATGTTAGCAAAGTTGAAAATCTTGATGAAATGGATGATTTCCAAGAAAATGTAAATCACCAAATCCTTTCCAATGGAAGTAAAAAAACTTTCACAGCCCAATAATCACTGAAGAAATTGAACAGTTTGTTAAAGATGTACTAATAAAAAAGACTGACATAGAGTTAAAGTCCAGTTCTATCTAATTTTTAAGGAATACATAATTTCTAAATAACACTACTCTAGAACAAGAAAAAAGATGGGAAGTTTTCAGATTAATTTTAGGAGGCTAGCCAATGCTTAACACCAAAACACGGTATTATACAAAAAGAAAAGTACAGTATAGACAAATTCCAGTTTCTGAATATAGGTACAAGAATTCTAAACAAATTAAATACAAACAACTTGAAGCTGCTGGATTGTTAAAGAGCAGTACATATCATAAAGTAGGTTTTATACCAACAATGTAAGGTTAGATACACATTAGGAATTCTACTAACATGAATCATTACATGACCAAATCAAAGGAGAACAAATATACAGGACCATATCTAAAAATAAATCATTTAATTTAAAAAATGGTTATTTTTGATTCAAAAAGGAATAAAATGAAATTTCCTATAAGAAAAAGCATTTGTCTGAAATTAGCAGTAGACTTTATATAAAAATATAAAATTTTAAAGACATTGCTATCAAAATAAGGAACAAGAAGAAATGTCCAATCTCATCACTATCATTCAATAATATTTCAAAGAGTTCATAAAGCCATAAGACAAGAAAATGAAGTAAGCAATATAAATATTGGGAAAGAAAAGGCAAAATTGGTAAATATCACTGTATATCTAAAGAAAAATCTGACTCCAACAGAGTTACAGAACTAATAACATAATTAGTAATATGTTTAGATATAAAAATAAACAAAAGTCAAGAGTTTCCTTTCATACAAGTAATAACCATTTAGAAATGGAAACAGAGTGGTTACACAACAGCAACAAAAACAATTATTTTGGAATAAACAAGAAAAGAACATGACAGATAAAGCAAACTATAAAAAGTTATTGAAGAGCATAAAAGACAATTCAGAGTTCCAGGAAGGGGAGGCCTAATTTTTAAAAATTGATTCTAGTACAGATTTATGGGGACACATTCTGTGAGTTCAATGCACATGACAACATGCAAAACATTACATTATTTTTTCATAAGGATACTTCAGGTTTTCTACAGAGGTTTTTGGATCCTAACTGAAGCACATACACGTTTTTTCCTTTTTTTTTTTTTTCCTTTTTCATTTTTTAAGATTTTTGTTTTGTTTATTTAGTTTTGAGCCACACACATTTTTGATGAAGGAACATTTCTAAGATAGGTTGAACATACTTTCGCCTACATACATATCACTCTGTGGCATGGAAATAAAGATTCCCTTTATATTGTAACCAAATGTAATCACACGTGAGACTTGGATTAAAATTTTGGACTGCTGCCAGGCAATCATTTCCAAGAAACAAAGCTGAAACCCTCTGGGGGCATGAATATTGACATTTTTTAGGAAAAATCAATGGCAGAAGGAGCTCAAGAACATTCAGTTACAGCCCATTCCACCTGAATTTGACTTCCACTTGGTATTCTCCCCTTTTGATACCCATTGTCAGGGTAGAGGCTGGTACAACTTTTCTCTCTGGCATAAGCAAATAAATTACCTCTTAGGTTTAATAAAGGGACAGGAGTTGAAAGAAGGACTTTTACAACCCTGATAGTTTATAATTTAAAGGACACTTTCACTGATAATATTTAGCTTCATCTATATTACGGTACTACAGGGGATATCTTTTCACCTTTAAAATGAATCTGATACCTTAGAAATTTCTGTCTTTTCTCTTTTGACTAGGAGATTCTTTTATGACTAATTTTGGTTAATCTAATTGTCATAGTTGTTTAGCATTTAAGTGGCAATGTACAGTGTACAGGGGCTCCTTGAAGAGAGACTTCTGGAATGTAAATGCAAGGGTATCCTTGGTCTATCAGAACACATTCCATATTTCTTCTCCTATCTGAGAACCTAGAGTAATAATATTTGTTTCTGAATTGTGCTTTACCTGGTTCTCAATTTTGGAGATCAACATTTCCACCTCAGAGCCATGTTTGTTTTCTAACTCAGAAAGAATCTATACTTTGATAAACATGTCCTTTCCCACAGCATCAATCAGAAGAATCCTTAATTCCATTTAGTGTCTTCTAAGAAGTTTTCTAGTACTCAGTTCTCGATTCATGCCTTTACTGTACTCAGAAAAGAAAAATGTTTCTTAAGACTACCTAAGACTGGGAGAGGTGAAAAAAGCCAACTTCCTTCTGAACTTTTCTCTTTAATACATTTAGTTTTCCCTCACTTTTCCTCCTCACTTCTCTCTTTCTTTCAGAACTTCATTGTAAAAGTAAATTTAAGTTGTTTTCAGCCACTAACTTTGTGGTAAGTTGTTACAGCAGCAACAGAAAACTAATACTTGGCATCACAGACTAATACTGACACAATTCTTTATATCCTATCCAATTAATTTGTGATTGAAGAATAAGGGAGAAGGCCCCAGGGTAATCTTCTCTGTTACTCACTCATCCCATGACCCCTCTTACTTTTTTTTTAATTAACAAAATAATTTATTGAGGTCCCACTAAGTATCAGTTAAAGGATATTTCAGTGGTTAAACACAAAGACACACACACACACAGACATTAAACAAATATTCACACTAATTATCCTAAAGTACAATAAATGTGAAGAAAAAGAATAAAATGCTATGAAATCTCATTACAAGACAACCTGAACAATTTTATGGGAGGGTGACACTTGAGCATGAGCAAAAGTTCTAAGATGGCAAAGAGGTTGGTATCTTCAAGGAGTTATAAGAAAGGCCAGTACATCTGACCAGAGAATGGCCCCCTCTTACTTTTGAAAGATGATGTGAACTGAGGTTACATATGATAACTCCACTCAAACTCCCTTACCATATCTCCTGAGTTTTCTTTCATTTTTTCTTTAGTTACAAGTGAGTACCACAAAATCTGTTATCTTGGGATGATTCATTCAATCCATAACTACCAAATATTTTGTACGTAAATGATGCAAAAATAAAACAGGAATTTGAAAAATAATGGAAAGAACCAAGTTTTAGCATGCAGACTCAACCTGGTGGCTGTAGCTTGGTTAAATTCCTTTTTCTCTCTCGCCATCATTTTCTTTATTTAAAAAGAAACACACACACACAGAATTAGGATGATCTTCAGGGTACTCTCCAATATAAACATATATTACTTCTTAAGGAGGCATCATGACCTTGAAACTTTTTCTACTTGAGGGTGAGACCAGCACAAGCAACACACACACACACACACACACAGATTTTCTGAGGATCTGCTTATTTGTTGAAAGTTGACATTTTGTAATCTTTGAAATCTTTATGTGCATATGTTTGCACTTTTAAAATCGGATGGCCTTTCTTGAGTTGAATATGGTGGCTTATTCATATAATAGTATTCACATAGTATTGCTGACATGTGAAAGTCAAAATGCACACAAAACATACAAAAAATATAGTTGACTTGATTTGCATTTCTGCATACCTAGACACGTCCTGTTTTGAACTTTGAGAAAAAAGGTAGCAATATCTTCTTTCTCACCCCCACAAATTCCTTAAACTTGTTCTCATGAAAGTTCTAGCCTCACTGTCTCCTGTGCAGTGGCTTTGTAAAGTCATCCAGGCCATCAGTAGTGTTATAAGGCAATAGAAATGGCTAGTTCTACATTTTTTTTTTTTTTAATAAATCACCAATCTGATGTCATCCCTCTGTTTACCAACAGTTAACAATTACTCATTTTACACTGGAAAAAACCCAAAAGATCCTTTCTATCACATATCACCATGAGGTCTCCCACTACTGGATTCCAGGTTTTCTATCCTTCCATGGTCCACCACTTCTGCAAACTCAGCTTTGCTTCAGTCACAAAGTACTTCTGTTATGAAGGCTGCAGCAACATCTTGCTGTTTCCCAACGTATCATGCTTTCTTACCCCTATAATTCTGCGCATGCAATTTCTTCTATATGAAACACCTTCCCCTACTCCTTTGCGTGGAAGAATTCTCCTGCTCTTTGAAGATTGAGCCAGATGTCACTCCTCAATCTCCCCATCCTCCCTGCTGCCCCCAGACATTCTCTCTCATACCCATACATACAGAGCTCCCATGTAACATTTATCACATGGTAAAAAAGATTACTATGTTGGATTCTCCAACCTCCAGTTATCTGTAAATTTCTTGGGGGCAGAGAACTTCAAATTTAATTATTTATAGCACATGTTGTTCCAAAAAGGATTTACAGCATTCTTGATTCTGTACCTGGTCAGAGACAGACACATATAGTAAGCTCTCAATAAATTTTATGTAATAAACAAACCAATAGCCTTACAATGTACTGAGTCACGAGAGAAGAGATCACACAAAATCAAGGATATAATTCTCCTGTTGAGTTTCACCATCTTTGCTATTTGTTCAGTTATCAAAGGAACAGAAATTGAAAACAGATACAAAAAAAGCAATGCAACCCACAAACCTACTACTATGAAAGAGTACATTCCACATTGAGCTGTAACTTAACTGGAACCAAAAGAATTGGTGTAGAACAGCATAATATAATGAAATTATCCTGTCCTGACCAACCCAACTCGGTTATGGGAATGCAGTCTAATTAATCACTCCCTTTCTTTTAACTTGTATTCCCCTAGAACCTTTAAGGACGTAACAGCATCAACCAAAGGAAGTTTTGAGGAATAAACAAGAAAATACCCTAACATTGATAGTAAGAAGACCCAGTTTCTACATATAGATATGTCATAAATTTGCTGTGATCTTGGGAAAGTTATTGCCATACTCTGGTTCTTAGCTTACATATCTGTGAAATAAGAAGATTGGACTAGATCAGTAATTCTTTACCTATTTTTTTTTTTTTCCCTTCCATCACACCTGGCAGTTATAGCAAACTCCATCAGTTAAAGTTTCTGAGAGTTACAGGATTTTCTCAAAGGGGGTAAATCTAGGGGTCATATCAGAATCAGAATATATGAACAAGGTAAGTTTGTGTGGGTGTGTAGCTTTATGTAGTGATAAAGTCCCTTTCAGTTGACTCTTTAGTCTTCAAGTTGAGAACCAGGAAAATCAGGGTCTTTCCAGCCCCAACAAACTATGATTTTATAATTCTATGAATGAGTAGTAGGAATGGCACAGAAAGGACAGCAGAGTAAAATGCAGACTAATTGCAGGATAGTAGCTGGTTGAGAAAAGTATCATTATTAAAAACAGACATTAGCTAAGCATACAGGAACAGAGACCCTGGTTTGTGAAAACCCAGGCTCTGTCTCTTACTACCTGGGTGACTTTGGACTCAATTTGCGCATCTGCAAAATTCACCCTACCTGCTGTGGGGACAAAGTGTGATCAGTTTGTAAAGCGTTAACCTTGGTGCTTGGCAAACAGCACTCAATAAGTTGTTGTCAACCATTATGAGGCCAATCTGTGCTAGACATGCATAAATGAATGAGACATGTCCCTGTCTTTAAAGTTTAGGATTCCAATTGTGATTCTAGAATCTCAGATAATTTTGTTATAGACTGGATTTCCCAGATCTTCTCTGAGTGAAATGGACACAAAAGTTAATTTCATGTGTTTTATATTTATTCAATGACCTGAAAAGAACTAGTTAATATTTTAACATCTTAACTGGAAATTCCAGATCTTGCATGTGGTCATCATTGGAAATTGGTTTCAAGTTTATGCCCACATACAATGCCCAAGTAATGTACATCATGCTGTTCCAACACCCTTTGATTCCTTGTCGTTATATGAGCTGAATCCTAACTTTGTGTCAGGCACTACTCTAAGTGCTTCATGTATCAATTTATTTAGTCCTCCAGTAAACCTATGGTAAATACTATCAGAATCATCCCAGTTTTGCAGATGGAATTCATACAAAGAGAGGCACAACTTGTTCAGGGTCATGGTGGCAAAGTGGAAATTCAAACTCAGGTAGTCAGACCCAGATCCTGAGCTTTACATCTCTCTGCTACACTGAATAATAGCACTGAATTCTAGACCAAACTGAGTGTCCTTGATAAAGCCACTTCCTTGCTAGGTCCAAGTTTTCTTCATCTAAAATAAGGTATTTAGGTCTAAGGACCCTCAACATTAAGAATCTCAGAACTATTATCCTGTTGAAATACTGAACTCTCATTTCTGTGACTTTCTGATTCAAACTTTCCAGTAAGTGATTTGAATGACAAGGATTAGTAATTTAGGGAAGCTCTTTTCTTTTTTGATATTTACTTTTTTAGCTGCTGTTTTGTTTTTCCTGGCATGTGTTATGTTGGCAACATAAACTATTGTGTATACATCTATGTGTTTGTAAATGTTTATGTTGCCATTATTGTTAAATTTCTTTTGTTTAAGAGAAACGAGCATCTACAAAACAACAACAAAAAAATGGAAAGAAACAAAATTAGGCAGACCAGATTTCACCAAAAATAGGAACCACACAATTACATTTGTCACATTAGTTAGTGTTATTTCCACCCCCACCTCCACTCCTGCACTCACTATCCCCCTCTTCTGCTTCATTTTTCTCTATAGACTTACCACTGATTGGCATACTATGCATTATTATTTATGTGCTGTCTTTCTCTTCTCACTAGAGTGTAAGTCCCATAAAGGAGGCTTTTTGTCTCTTTTACTTACTGCTGTTGACCCCATACCTAGAACAGTGCCTACACAGAGGTGTTCAACAAATCCTTGATGAATGGAACTGAATTGCTTCCCAACAGTGAAGATCTCAGGGGACTGATGGCACAGTCACCATTGAACTTCTATTTCTCTGGCCTCAGACAATGGTCTCACCATTCACCCAAGACAGAAACCCAGAAATAACCCTCAGTTCTTCCCTCTTATTCTCCCCAGAGATCTATCCTTTCCCCTGCCCCTCTGAATGGCCGCAATAGGACTTTCTTGATCTAGCCCTTATCATTCCCTTTAGATTAATGGAAATGACAGGCAGACCAATCTCTGGTCTCCCAAATCCTCTCCAGTTCAATACTCTACCCACCTTGGTATCCAGAGCCATCTTTAATCAGTATCTATGTGTTGTTTAAAGATGGTGTTGTTTCCTTGTTTAAACGCTTCATGGCTCCTCAGGGCCTTCAGGACAGTCTCTAGACTTTAGTAGGAAACAAAAAGTCCTTTGGATCTGGTCACCCACTTTTCCTTTAGTCTTACTTTTCCCACCTACACCCTATTTTCTAGTCATACCTCACTTCTTGCAGTTCTCCATTTGGTCTCTCTACCTTTGTTCCTACTAAATTATTTGTCTGGAATGCTCTTTCACTCACCTGGAAATTTCCATTAATATCTAGCCCAAATATCACTTATGCTACAAAGTCTTTCCCCACTTTCCCAACTGTAGTATGCGATTCTAATTTCTCTCCTCCTACAGAACTTGTCACCTAACTCCAAGAATACAGTTATCATATTGCAATTGAGTTATCTGTAAACACTTCAGACTCCACTTTGCTGATTAATGGAGATGCCTGTTACAGTGCTTGGCACATAGTAGGCTTTCAATAACTCTGGAATAAATAAATGAAGGAATGACACAATATCATAAATTTCCTACCTAGAAATACTTATCCTTCTAATTTAAAGCATACTTATAAATAAAATCAGATCCCAGAACGTTACCAACAACATGAAGGTTAGAATTTTCCTAGGCTTACCTAAACAAAACCTGCAGCTTGTCTATGGTATCCCTTGACCTTGAAAGCAACTATGATGCAGAGGTCACTCCTTCCACAGGTGTCTTCTTGTGTGATCTCCAAACAAAAGTCTACGCCCTGTCCAATGCAGCAGTGAGAATGCTGCTATTATGGACAAATTTTGGATGGCAATTGGTTGCATACACCTGAGTTGTAGTTCCTTGATCTGCTAGAACCGGGAGCAACAGTCTCCCAATGCCACCTGTGACCAGAGATGTAGCGCAGGAGGTTCCAGGAGAGTAGGATGTGGGGTAGACTGTTCCCAAGATTGCTTCAGAGGCACAAGAAAAGTTTTCTTTAGAATCAGGGTGTCACAACAGCTGCCTGAAGACACCACACATCCAAAATTAGGAGTGGGAACTAAGTTGAAGAATCAGTTAATCAGTGTCTGGCTTCCTGAACCATCTTAATGAAATAAAATGCCAAAATTCACAGATACATTGACACTCCTGCTGATGGCCTAAAATAGCATCAACTTCCGACAGAACGAGCCAATTGCTAGCTATTGCCTTGAACTCTTCTGCTTGGTGACATGTCAATAGGGTGACCTTATTTTCAAGATGAGGTCCTGTTTCTGTGCTCTCTCTCATTTCCAATTTGGCAGTGAGACTGGACATGGCTTTTTCTCAGGCTCATTTGACTAGAAGATGCCACTATGGATGGATTGCTATTATTAAAAGTAACTATTTACACATGTGAAAAAGACTGGATTGGGGTGAAGTCAGGGGTGGAAGAGGGCTTCTGGACATAGATATTGTTCAAATTACAAGAACCAGTTTTCAAGTCCAAGAGGGAACAGGGGACTAGAGATATATATTGCAGGTGCTGTTAACAAAACTAGTATTACAGTCAGCACTTGTCTTATTTCATCTGGAGTATGCAGCCCAGCTGGACACCATTAACCTGGCAGTGAAGCCAGGACAGTGCCCTGCAGACACCTGGTATAATGTAAACAAAGCAATAGCACACCTGGATTTCCTACTGCCTGGTCAGCAGTGGGGCCCTTCAAATCAGAGGAAGTCAAGTCATGCTAAAAACATCTCCCTGGAGAAGCAGAGGGATAAATAGAATGGGATTCAGCAGAAAAGCCACATGATGAGCACAGATCCTGTGGACCCAAACTTCTGCTAGGTCTCAGCTCACCTTTTGCTAACAGGTGAGCTATAACAGGCATAGCAGATGCAGGGGTTAAAAGCCAGGCCCTGGGTTCACAATGCAACTCCAATAATTATTAGGCCTTGGGCAACTTAATTTCCCTTGGCTTCAGTTTCCTCATCTATAAAGCAGCTGTATCTACCTACCCTCATAGGGTTTTAGACAAGATATATGAGTAACACATGTAAAATTCTTAGGTTTTACTAAGTGCTCAACCCATGCTAGTCTTAATTTTTAAAAAAATCAAACAAACATCAAGTGGGAAATTTTTAGGATCATACCAGTCTAGAGAAACTCTTTTGTAAGTAAAAGCCTTGTGCAGGGGCATAGAGGGATTTAAAAACTCATCTAGCTCCATCTCCTCAGCTTGCTTTTTGGGGAAGAGTAAGATAAGGAAGATGTGGTCTCTCTTTTCAGCGATCTCATGGTAAAATAGGGAATATAGACATATAAACTCATAATATGCACACACACATTCATATACATACTACACATGCATACATGTATATAGGTATATATTTACATATATATGTATTCACAGATCTATGTATGAGAGACATAAAGGCCATAAAATCGTTATGGATAAAATATAGCAGTAATAAGAATTAGCGAGAACTTAATTCTGACTTAAGAAAAGATTTGGAGAATTATCTCCCAAGGTAGGTTACAGTGACTATTTATACAAAAAAATAAGTAAATAAAGCTACATTCACAGGCTAAGTAGATTACACATCTGGATGCTGGAAACCAGCAGGATATAATCTTCAATTTTCTTTAATCATTCATATCAATGACACAAGCAAGTTAAGTTCAGGGAAGCAGCAATTCTACCCTGGCCAGATTTCTGTTTCTTTGCTGTCCTAGTCCAACAAACTGATACTGGGACCAGATGTGGTCCAAGCTTGTCCAGTCTCAGTTTCCCTCCAATTGCTCAATAGAGATCACAGGTAAATTTCTGAATGGTTTGGGTGACAATTGCTGATGGGTCCAAAACTCTCTTGATTGAAAAAGAAAAAGAAGACAAGACTATTACAGCAGACTATAGACAAAGAGAAAAGTAACTACCTGCAATTCTCAGCTGAAAATGCTCTATATTGATTATGCTGATGCTGACAGTAAAGCTGTGTGGTGGTTGATTTTCTTTAATTCTTTTTTCTTCACATCTCAGATGAGAAAGTGGGTTATGATTCATCCTGCACAATCTGAGTCAAAATTAATTTTTGTTTCTTTTCAATTAGTTCTGTGCATTCCACATTAAGAAACAAGAGTAGTTTGCTCAGCAAATGAGAACACTGTGGCATCTCTTGGTGTGTTGCTTTCTCACACACAATGGCTAAAAACATTTCTTGTATCCTCTGATGATATTCCAATGATGGAGGACTTCATAAAATAAACACAGAGTGTTCATTCTAATGTAGACAGACACAAACATTAAAAAGTTCAGAGTAATCATTATCACACACTAATCATGAATGGCATAAACCAAGCCAGATGCTGCCCTGGGAAGTGATAAGAGGCAATTGCACATCTATTCATTTAACTGTATCCCTATGGTGAGCATATAAAATAGGTAGGGATAATGATCCTTTTTTATAGGTGTAATAGCTGAGACTCAGGAAGGCTAAAAGGTTATATATAAAAGAGCTGAAAGTCATGTAATCTAATCCAGGAAGCCTAACTCTGGCCCTGTGTGCTGGGATAAGTTGGTTTCTTAGCAAAATGACAACTCTAATCTTAAAACTGCTAAAAGAACTGTTCTCAGTAACGTATAACAAAATGTTCTAAAGCACATAACAAATGTCAAATGTTGTCCATGTCACACAGAGAGGACTTACACTTGGATCTCTTGACTCCAAGTCCTATGCTTGCTAGACTCTCTGTTAGAAAAGATGGATTATTCATCTTAATGACAGGGCTACATGATCTATACTGAAGATCATTGTAGTATTAATGGCTACCACTGTAATATCATTTACAAGTACCAGAACCATTAGCAAACAACATTACTAACCCAGGAAAATCCTTAAATGGAGTGATGTCATGGTATCTAACTCTAGTGCACAGTATTCCTTCTCTCCTACAATACTATTTTATTTTTAACAACTGGCACTTAAAGCTACTGTAAATACAGTGAGTCTTGTCATAAACCTCAGGATATGGGGAACAGACCAAGCAGAATATAAAATGGACTAGGGAATATAATTTTTGTCTTTCTTTAAAAATTCTTCCTTGGAACTCTGATACAAGCAATATTGTAATTCTAAATGGGACAGTGTTTTTCCTCTTCACCTATGTTTTAATAGTGTATAGAAGACAATATATGAAGTGTGTTTAATTCAAATAGAGCATTTAGTTTAGTATCTTTTAGGGTGAAAAAACAACCAGCACTTCAACATGTAAAATTAAATTATGGATATTATTGACAGGAATGAAGAGAAAGGAGGTTAAAAAGTTAATTGATTTAAATAAAAATATTTGGCAAATAATAGTACATAGCATCCATATATGTTCAAAAATTATGATGTTGCCCTCAAATGACTGAAGGATGGAAGCTCTTGGGATAGATGATTTCCACATGCTCCTCTAGCTTTGCCATAACCCTAAGGGTGAATAGGAGAGAAAGGGGGAGTCCATGGAGGTTAAGAACTGTTCTCTTTCATCTCCTGACTACCACATCCTCTAAGGTTCCTTCAGCAAATCTTTCCTGTACAGTCTTTCTGTTCTCTCTTACTGAATTTCATCAAATGATGCTCACTGCCAGTTAGGAGTGGAGCTGGTCAAGACTCCCATAAAGTGAAGGCTTGATAATCAGAGAACCAAATCAGGACTGAGAGCAGAGCTGTGCAATGCCGCAGTGTATCTGAGGAGAATGCAGTGCAACAGGACTGACAACAGAGTCAGAGATGAGAAGAGAAGTGGGATAAGGATCCCACTTGGATCGGCTTCCGGGGCTCCCAGGCTTCTTGGCCTTGCTTATTTTTTGCCTGGTTTTCTTTAAATACATTCAACTGTGTTGGCTGGGAACTCTTAATCATGGCCAAGCGCATTGCCACCTCTTCTTTATATCCCCAGCAATGGCTCATGTGGACTCCTTTGGCACTTGAGGTGGCACAGATCAGCTGTTACCTAGTGACAAAAAGCCCTAACGTGTACAAAGAGATTGGATTTCCTACTGTCAGTTGTGGAATCCGTTCTCTGTCAAAGCCCCTGGCACAACAGGATTTAAGGAATGCCTTCTCTCCTTGGCTTTTTATGTTACTTCATTTCCATTATCTCCCATAGTACACATACCAATGATTGGTGTATAGGAGGCACTCAATAAATATTTGTAAATGAATGAATTCCATTCAATTATACAACAACAGATGCCTACCAAGTAGAACTCCACAGATGTTCAAACAATGGCTTTGCTGACAGTCAATTAATTATGCCTTCTGACAATCCTAATGTCACTTCAAAGTCTGGAAGAAGATGATTATCTGCATGTTTTAGAGAAAGTTGTGGGGAAAGTGCAGGTGGGGGAAAGGAGAGTGGTTTAGAGGGGAAAGGGAGTTGGGGCCACAGTTATGTGTTTGTGCATTATTTAAGATCAGAAAATGAATAATTAGCACTTACCGGCTCAGGGCTCAGCTTTAGCCAAGTATCAGAACACAGTCATAGATGAGCTACAAACCAAGACTTTCTTTTGCCATACACAATGTGTGCCCTACCAGCTCTTTCTCTCCCAGAATTTTAAGTGTGTTTCCACAGTTATTAGGTTAAAAAATGCTTGATTATGAAGTAGGAGTCTGCTTTCTACATTTCTTTTAATTCTTCTGATAAAGAGAATGGTGATCCAAATGTAACTGAATAAGTGGGTATCTGCTATTTGTATCAAAACAGTATGAAACACCAATCCTGGGTAGTATTTCATCGCCTTGAAGGAGCCTATTTTAAATGAACGACCTTTCACAACTGGTTGTTATGACAATACACATAAACATGGGGAAAAGGACATTTCTTTCAATGGAATGCTCTGCCTATCTGAACCAACTGGATTAAAACAGAAGGCAATTGAGGTGGTAAGATATTGTCTTGGGAACCAGAGACTACAAAGGAATCTTAGAGAAGGAGAAAATGTGATCTAGAATTTTAAAAATAATAATAAAAATAAACTCTTAAGTATGTAATCTATGAATCAATTTCAATTCTTAATTTTCACATAAGACATGAAAAAGAGATCAAGTCCAAGAATGTCAATCCTATTTTAATTTAAGTTCAATGATGTAGCAACCCATGTCTTTTCTACCCTCTCTCTATATTCTCCAGTGCTTATAATGGACTGAAAAAAATAATAACAATGAGAAAGTCTGAGTTATAATCCAGTTTGTGGTTAACTAGTTCGTGACTCTATAACACATTCATTTTCATTATCTGTAAAATGAAGGGATTTGGCTTACATAGTCTCTAAGATCCCTTCCCAGTGTAAGATTTTATGATTCTATACATTTCTATGTAAGTAGCTGTTAATTGAATGAAGCATTTTTCCTCTATAGTTTAGTGTATACCGTTTCCTGTCATAGGGAATATGAAATGTGTTTGCTCATGATTTTTTTTTTTTCATTCATTCAGCAAATATTAAACATCTCCCATATGTCAAGCATTGTTCTAGGACTGGTGATTGGGATGCATCAGTGAAATTAAAAGAAAAAAAAGCCCTCAAACAGACATAAGCTAGTGGAGAACACAGACAATAAATACTACAAATAAGTAAATTTGATAAGGACAAAGAGAAAGGATAGATTGGGGAATTTTCAGTTCTTTTCTCTCTGAAAATCAAGGTGCTGAGAAAAACATGTACACATAGGTCCTATCAAGTTATTGATTTTATTTTATTATGGTTAAGGAAAATGTATCCTTGCCCCAGAATTTGAATAAAGTGTATTCAGGCCTATGTTTACAAAACTATTAGTCCTAATTCACTTGATCTTTGTGAACAGAACTGCCATTCTTCTCCTACCAATTGTAGACCAATTTTTATTCTTTACTTAAATAGGAAATTTTGGCAATAGAGTTCAAAACACTCCCAGCTGTATGACCTTGAGTATGTCACTATAGCTAAAGCATTCTGGAAAATGAAGGGGTTGTACCAGATAGTTTCTAAGATAACATACTTCTTTATGACACTATAACTCTAGGATACCAAAGAAATGCTTAAAAACATACTGTGTAGCCAAAATAAAATATTAATGTGTGCTAAGATGGAATATACAAAATGCTTAGGATTACTATTTATTTAGAGCTGTAAACATACACTTCCCTGAGCAAACATTTTATAAGAAGTCACTACCACAAAAGAAAATATATCTAATATGTCTCATTAACTAGAAAACATTCTACCCCCCATGATCCACAGATATCTTATACAAAAAACTGGAGAGAAACAAAATAAAACAAAAAACCACATCTTTCTACCAAGTCAACATAGCATTTCCTTTGAACTATTCATTTTCTAATTTTTCTCCCATTGTGGTTTTGGGGTTTTTAATTGATTAGGTCATTTTTTTTTTCCTTCTTTTTCTTTTTCTGTGAAAACAAGATCCTTAAGATCTCAGAATCTGCACTGAAAGCCAGCTGCCACCTGGAGTTATTTTCCCATTTGTAACTGACAGAAGCATTTTGGAAGCCTTTTTTTAAATTTTATTTTTATGAAATACAAATTACTTAGTACCTCTCAGTTGAGACTCTCTAATCACTTTTCAAAAACATAATACAGTTCTTTGTACTGACTTAAAAGCTAAAGCAGAGAGTATATTAACTGACCTATCTTATGCCTCATGACCAACCCAGCAACTTGGTGCTAAGATTGTATGATGGAGTGGAAAGAGAAGAGGATCTGGATTCCAACTCAAGTCTCTTACTTAACTGGTTCTCTGATTTCTGGGGGCAGTGCAGGTCCTCAGGAAGGAGATGGGTCTCAAAATCACTCAGATCCCTAGTTTCTTCAGATGTCAAACAGAAAAAAACATACTATCTGTCTTGCAGGGCTGCTGTTTAGCTCAAATGATATAAGAAATAAAAAAGGGCTTTACACAGTGTTATATAAATAATAGTTTCAATCATGTAATGATAATCAGGGGGTAGAAGTATAAATTGGATACAAGAAACTGATTTCCAGGCAAGTCTAGAGGCCAAAGTCACTGAATATTAGAGTTGGGAGTTGGGCAGTACTTGAGAAATTTAATCTAATTTCCCATCAGGTGCTTGAATACCTACCACCGTCTTTCCCTATAAATGGTTATTTGGCTTTGGCCTAGACTCTTACAAGGATTTTATATCTGTCATTCATACATATATATATATATGTGTGTTTTGCATTAAATACTGACTGTGAATTTGCCCTTTCACTCACTGCCTTTTTTTGGTTACTTTGGATGACAAAATAAAGGTTCCTTTTCCATATAGCAGTCCTCCAATAGCAAACAGGGACTAGGTCTTCAGTTCTCCACACCTTCAACTGTACCTCAAAAGATGATTTCCCAGTTCCTAAGCAACTTAACTCAAAGTCTCTGGACATGCTCACTTACCTATGGGTCTGACTTTTCTAGAGTAGACAGGGACTAATGCCCCCACTGATCTGGACCCTCTGCTTCTATTTATGGACATTCACTAGACCTCCACTTTGATCTGCACTGAGAAGATAAAAATTTGGTTATCAATACAGTCATCCTAGCAACTTCCCATTCATAACATTATTATTTCAAGGCCTAACATGTGCTAGGTCCCAGCTGATTCATATCTTCCACCTCTGTCCAACTGTCATTTCAAGGAGTAAAGATTAGTTGCACGGGAACAAAATCCCAGCTTTATGCAAAAATTCTCAACACCCCCCCCCACTAACAATATCCAGAGATAAACAAAAAATTCTCTTATATAAATGCCAAGTTCCGTGAAGCGAATTTACCTAGCGCTGCTCTGAAAACATAGCGATTCTTCAAAAAGCTCACTAAACAATTTTAGGACTCATATACTTCATTTTTTTTCAAGAAGGAATACGACAACACCATCTAAACTACGCCAAGATAATTACAGCTTCGTGCTTAAAAATATGCTAGTAGATATTTTCAGCCCATCCTCAGATATATTACAGCTTCCATTTACAGAGATATTGTATTCCAGTATTGTTGCCTTCAGCCTTAACATCTGCTCGGTCAGCACCATTATTTGGAGAGAATCATGACATAGTGATGATGACAGATATACACATGTGGTATATGTCACATACAAAGATGTTTCTCTTTCAAAATGAATGAAAACATAACACTTAGAGGCTCTTGGCTTGTCAGCCAACATGGAAAACTCTTGGATAATTTCAAAGAGACATTTCAAGATTATCTAGAGACAAGCTAAACTTCCCTTTACATTTTCCCTCAAAACTTCCTGCAAAATAAAAGCCTTGAAGCTGGTGAACAGTCCTATAGACTTTCCATTATTCTAGCAACTATATTTCCCCACTCATTCATTTTTTAAAACTGTTTTTAATTAGAGGAGTTGTAGGTTTACAGACAAATCATATAAAAACTACAGCATTCCCATAACCCCCTATTGTTAATATTTTACGTTAGTGTGGCATCTTTGATACAACTGAATGTAGAATATTAAAACTGCACTATTAACTATACTCCACTGTTTACATTAGGGTGTATTTTCCCCATATACCTCCCTATTATTAACACCTTGCATTATTGTGGTACATTTCTTATAATTAATGAAAGAACATTTTAATAATTGTACTATTAATAAGAGTAGATTGTTTACTGTCAGGTTCACTGTGATGTACAGTCCTATATTTTATCTTTTAATTTTTATTCTAGTAACATATATCCAAATAAAACTTCCCCATTTAACCACATTCATATATACAATTCAGTGCCATTAATTACGCTCACAATATTGTGCTACCACCACAAACATCCATTTCCAAAACCTTACAATCAACCTAAATAGAAATTCTATACTAATTAAGCATTACCTCCCCATTCCCTACCCCCAATCCAGTAGCTCCTGGTAACCTATATTCCAGATTCAAACCCTACGAGTTATTCTAATCATTTCATATCAGTGAGATCATAAAATATTTGTCCTTTTGGATCCTTGTTGTTGCATGGATCTGAACTTCATTCCTTTTAATGGATGAATAATATTCCATCGTACTATATATATCATTTTGTTCATCCATTCATCAGTTAATGGTCATGTGGGTAGCTTCCATCTTTTGGCAATTGTGAATAATGCTGCTTGGAACAGCAATGTACAAGTATCTGTTTCAGACCCTGCTTTCAATTCTTTTGGGCATATACCTAGTAGAGGGATTGCCGGATTATATGGTATTTCCATACTTAGCTTTCTGAGGAACCACCAAACTGTCTTCCACAGTGGCTGTACCATTTTACATTGCCACTAGCAATGAATGAGTATTCATATTTTTCTGCATCCTCTTGAACACTTGTAATTTTTTTTTAATATTAGCCATTCTAGTGGGTGTGAAATGGTATCTCATTGTGGTTTTGATTTGCATTTCCCTAACAGTTGGTGATACTGAGCATCTTTTTATGTGCTGTTTAGCCATATGCATATCCTCTTTGAAGAAATGTCTGTTCAAGTCTTTTCCCCTTTTTTTAAATTGGGTTGTTTGCCATTTTATTGGTAAGTGGTAAAATTGATATTAAAACCTTATCAGATATGTGATTTCCAAATATTTTCTCCCACTGAGTACACTGTCTCTTTGCTTTCATGATAAAAGTCCATTGGTGCACAGAAGTTTTTAATTTTGATAAGTCCCCATTTATCTTATTTTTGATTGTTGTTGTTTGTGCATTGGTTGTGAAGTCTAAGAAACCATTGCTTAACACAAGATCCTTAAGATGCCTCCCTACATTTTCTTCTATAAGTGTTATAGTCCTTGTTCTCATATTTAGGTTTTTGATCCAGTTTGAATTAATTTTTCTATATGGTGTGAGCTAGGGGTTCTCCTTCATTCTTTTGCATATGGCTATCCAGTTCACCCAGCACCATTTGTTGAAGAGACTATTCTTTCTCCATTGAGTGGACTGGGCAGCCTTGTCAAAAAATCAATTGGCTATAGATGTGAGGGTCTACTTCTGAACTCTCAATTGAATTTCATTGGTCTATATATCTATCCTTGTGCCAGTACTATGCTGTTTTAATCACTGTAGCTTTGTAATATGCTTTAAAGTCAGCAAGTCTGAGACTTCCAACTTTGTCCTTCTTTTTCAAGATGATTTTGGATATTCAGGGCCCCTTACCTTCCAAATAAATTTGATGATTGGCTTTTCCATTTCTGAAAAGCAGGCTGTTGGATTTTGATTGGGATTGTGTTGAAACTGTAAATAATTTCAGGTAGAATTGATATCGTAAATATATTTAGTCTTTCAATCCATGAGCATGGAATGTCCTTCCATTTATTCAGATCATCACTGATTTTTTTTTAGCAAAGTTTTGTAGTTTTCCATGTATAAGTCCTTTACATCTGTGTTTAAATTTATTCCTAGATATTTGATTCTTTTAGTTGCTCTTGTAAATGGAATTTGTTTTCTTGATATCCTCCTCAGATTGCTCATTACTAGTGTATAGAAACACTACTGGATTTTGCATGTTGATCTTTATCTCGCCACTTTGCTGAATTTGTTTTTTAGCTCTAGTAGCTTTGTTGTAGATTTTTTGGGACTTACTATATACAGGATCATATAATCTGCAAATAGTGACTTTCTAATTTGGATGCCTTTTATTTCTTTTTCTTGCCTAACTGCCCTGGTTAGAACTTCCAGTAAAATGCCAAATAACGTGATGACAGTGGCCATCCTTGTCATGTTCCAGATCTTTGAGGGAAAGCTTTCAGTCTTTTACAATTGGGGTTAGCTGTGGATTTTTCATATATGCCCTGTATATTGTTGAGGAAATTTCCTTCTATTCCTATTTTTCTAAGTGTTATTATCTAGAAAAGGATGCTGGATTTTGTCAAAAGCTTTTTCTGTATCAACTGAGATGATCATGTGTTTTTTCCCCAAACTTTCATTAATGTGCTATATTACATTAATTGACTTACTTATGTTGGACCACCCTTGCATCCCTGGGATAAAAGCACTTGATCATGGTGTGTAATTATTTTAATGTGCTGTTAGTTTAGATTTGCAAGTTTTTTTGATAATTTTTGCATCTATTTGCATTAGAGAAATTGGTTCGTAGTTTTCTTTTCTTGTAGTATCTTCATCTGGCTTTTGTATTAGGGTGATATTGGGCTCAGAATGACTTAGGTATTGTTACCTCATCTTTAGTTTTTTGGAAGAGTTTGAGTAGTATTGGTATTAGTTCTTCTTGGAATGCTTGGTAAAATTCACCTGTGAAGCCATGTGGTCCTGGGCTTTTCTTTGATGGAAAGATTTTGATGAATGATTCAATATCTTTACTGGTAATTGGTCTGTTGAGATCTATTTCTTCCATAGTCAGTGATGGTTGTTCATATGTTTTTAGGAATTTGTCCATTTCACCTAAGTTGTCTAATTTGTTGGCAAACAGTTGTTCATAGTATCCTCTTATGGCCCTTTGACTTCTGTGGGGTCAGCAGTAAGGTCCCTCCTCTCATTTCTTCTTTTATATATTTGTGTCTTCTCTCTTTTTCTCATTGTCCATCTTGCTAAGGCTCTGTCAATTTTATTGCTCTTTTTGAAGAACTAACTTTTGGTTTGGTTAATGCTCTCTCTTGTATTTGCATACACTCATTTATTTCTGCGCTAATCTTTTTACTTTTCTTTTTCCCCCCTTCTGCTTGCTGTGGGTTTAGTTTGCTGTTCTTTTTTCAGTTCCTTTAGGTATGCAGATGGATCTTTGATTTTAGCTTTCTCCTCTTTTTTAATGTAAGCATTTAGGGCTACAAATTTCCCTCTCCACACTCCCTTCACTGCATTCCGTAAGTGTCAATATGTTTTGTTCTCATTTTCATTCATGTCAAGATATTTACTGATTTCCTTGTAATTTCTTCTTTCACCCACTGATTTTTAAGACTGTGTTATTCAACTTTCAAATATTTGTGAATATTCCAGTTCTCTGCCTGTTATTGATGTCCAGCTTCATTCCATATGGTCAGAGTAGATTCTTCATATGATTTCAATGTTTTAAAATTCATTGAGATTTGTTTTGTGAGCCAACATATAGTTTCTCCTGGAGAACTACCGATGTGCATTTGAGAAGAATGTATATCCTGCTGTTTGGGTGTGCAATGTTGTGTATATGTCTTTTAGGTTTAGTTCATTGATATTATTCAAGCTCTCTGTTTCCTTATTGCTCCTCTGTCTAGATATTTTATCCATTGATGAGAGTGGTGTATTGAGGTCTCCAACTATTATTGTAGAGGTATCTATTTCTCTCTTCAATTTTTCCAGTGCATTTTTGAACATCGTGGTTAGAAGCATAAGTATTTAGGATTGTTATTTCTTCTTGGTGGATTGCCCCTTTTATTAATATATAGGGCCCTTCTTTGTTTCTTATAACAGCTTTTGACTTAAAGTCTATTTTTTTCTGGTATTAGCATAGCTACTCCAGCTCATTTTTGGTTACTGTTTGCATGGAATATGTTTTCCATCCTTTCAATTTCAACCTATTTGTGTCTTTGGGTCTTAGGTGAGTCTCTAGAAAATAGCATATAGTTGGATCATTTTTTTTTTTTTTTGCCCATTCTGCTAATCTGCATCTCTTGATTGGGGAGTTTAATCCACTTAACATTCAGTGTTATCACTGTAAAGGCCGTACTTACTTCAGTTATTTTGTCTTTGGTTTCTATATATGCCAAATCCCCCCCCCATTTGGTCTCTCTTTTCCTTTATTGCAAACTCCTTTTCTGTATAGTTGATCTTTTGTGATACATCTGACTATGTGACTGATTCCTTTCTCACTATTCTTTCTGTATATTTTGAAAATATATTCTGTGTGGTTACCCTGGGGTTTCCATTACAGAATATACATATGTAACCTACTAATTTGAAAAGATACCAACTTAGCTTCAATAACATATACATTCTCCACTCCCATATCCCTCGGTTTACTCTCATGTTTTTGTTTCACATTTCCTCTTTACATTTTCCAGGTCCATCATGAGAAAACATGCCTTTTTCTTGTTCAATTTTATTCTGCCTCTTACAGGAATTAAAAAGTATAGTTTTATATTGAGGATATCATACTATTGGGTTTTATCTTTACATTTTAGTTACCTTTAATGAAGATCTTCATTTGTACATATTACCCCAAGCTACTCTTTCCTGTCTTTTCCTTTTAAACTGTAGAACTTCCTTTAGTAATTCTTGTAGGACAGTAATTTTGTTGACTCTCAGTTTCTGTTTATCTGTGAATATTTTAAACATTCCCTCATTTTTGAAGAACAGTTTTGCTGGATAAAGCATTTTGGGCTGCCAGTTTTTCTTTTTCAGGACCTTAAATATGTCATATCACTGCCTTTTTGCCTTCATGGTTTCAGAAGAGAACTCAGCACTTTATCTTAATGAGCATCCCTGTATGTAACTAATTGCTTTTCTCTTGATGCTTCAGAATTCTCTCTTTATCTTTGGCATTTGACATTTGTTTCAGAGTAGGTCTATTAAGATTTGTTCTATTTGGAGTATGTTGTGCTTCTTGGACATATATGTCTTTGATAAGAGTTGGGGAATTTTTGTACTTTGTTCCATCAAATAATCTTTCTGCTCCTTTCCACTTCTCTTTTTCTTTTGGGACACCCATGACACATGTTTGTGAGCTTCGTGACATCACTCATATCCCTGAAACCCTGCCCAATTTTTTCTATTCTTGTCTCTATTTGTTCTATTGTCCTGCCTTCTAGCGTGCAGATTCTTTCTTCTGCCTGTTCAAATCTGTTGTTAGATGCCGCACTGTATTTTTAATCTCCATTATTGTGCTTCACCCCCCACGATTTCTGTTATGTTTCTTTTATACTTTCAAATTCTTCTTTATGCTCACACTTTGTCTTCTTGATATTCTTTAGCTCTATATCCACATTTTCCTTTATCTCCTTGAAATGATTTAGGAAATTTGCTTGAACTTCTTTTATTAGTTGTTCTAAATTCTGTGTCTCTTGTGAAGTTTTATTTTGTTCCCCTGTCTGAGTCATTCTTAGTATGGCTTGTAATTTTTTGCTGATGTCTGGGCATCTGGTTATCTTGATGAGTCACCTCTGAAAATCTGTTTCTCCTTCTTGTCTAGGGTTTTACTGTTCATTGGCTTTGGGTTAGTGTCTTCTTTGATGCTTGGTCCAAATTAATCTGGACCTTTAGAGTAGCCCATGTTTAATTGTTCAGATATTCTTAGCTCTTCTTCACCTGATTCTAGTGCTAGATATGTGGTATGATTTTTGAGATTGCCATTTTTGTGCAATGGTTTCACCTCCAGGAGAAAGCTTCCTTTCCTCTATTCCTTCTCTGGGAATGTTAATCTGTTCCGTTTGCTTTTGTGCAGAATTTTTTTCCCAGCTCCTATGATTTGTTTAAATCCTCTCCCTCACTCAGTGCCTCCTTCTCCTTATACTTTTCAGTTCTGGGACCTGTCCTGTCTTTAGCCCCTTCACCTTTTTTTTTTATTTCTGTAAGGCTTTTTTTGCCCCTGGTTTCTTCTCTGTTACGGTATCCTGCCCTAGGGAACCAGAAAATGCCAATCCAGAAAAGTCTGAAGCTGCATGGGACCAAGTGAGGAGGAGATATCCAGACTAGCCAGACTGGGATGGATCTTGGCGATTATTTGTTTTTTTTCTTCAATTCAGCATTTGTGTAGTCCTTTTCAGTCTCTATTATCTTCCAGAGTTCTAATCAAGTAGGATTTGTCCTTTTATTTGTTGATTATTAGGAGAAACTTTTCCAGGGGATGTCTTACATCACCATATTGATAATGTCACTCTCCCCTATTCATTTTAATAGCTAATTTAAAAATTCTCCCTCTTCTAATTTAAGTTCTGAAATTTACCCTAAAATGTAATAATTTCTAGTTCATCACCCCTTGTTCCTTCTATGCATCTTTTACTGGTACTAATATTCTTCTTTAATATAAACAAACTTTTCCAGTTGTCCAGAGAAACACGTTGTTCTATGAGGCAAACAATTGAGCCAAAGCATGCAGTTAACCACTACCTAGTTAATTGAATTAGACAGCAGAGTTATCACCTACAAAACATTCTTCTATGTCCCCCTACCCACTCCACCTAAGGTAGAGTTTAGAAGCCCATTCAAGGACACCATTGCCAATGGAAAGATACTGGGGGATTCTCAGGGATTCTGCCATAGGCAAAACCCAAGTCCAAATAGACAGAAAATATTCACAGCATAAGAGACTTTATCTCCTATTAAGAGATAAAGACTCATTGAGTTGGATAACGTGGTCCATCCTGTGTGGCATATACTTGATACTGTCAAGAGAAAATCTCAATTTTTGATGCAGATGGGTGAGAGAGGGGTATAGAAACACTAACACTGGCATCATTTCAAAATAAATCAAATTTAAGAAGATACTCAGCTGAGATTCAGTTGAGGCTTGCTGCTTCTAATATTTTATTAAGGACAGACTTGAGGAAACAAGATGAGCTGCAGCTATCAGTGATTGCCCTTCCCAAGGTCAGCAGAATGGCTATAGGCCACTAATGTGGTTGATAGTGAGGTATTAGGTGTGCTGTCCTCCTGAAGTATGCAGCTGACCCATGGCAAAAAGTCTATGCCTAGTGTCACATCAGATAATTCAGGGGTTAAAGATACTTGAAATTCATTGTTAGTGACATTGAAGTTCAGACTACAACACTTATGGTCCTGGGCAGAGGTAGCCCCTCCATCCCCCACTTGAAGGTTATGAATTCAAGAGGGTAACAAGAAACAAAACCAGCCTATTATCGACAATCTGAGGAATAGCATTAGCTTCTCTGTAATGCAAATGGACTTGCGATCAAAGACTGAGTCCATTTTCTGAAAGCTATTAGCGATATTATCTTGAGCACTCTCCGAATCTCTGTTTTCTCATCTGAACAATGAAGATATCATGGCCACTTCTGCCAAATAAGACTTTGGCTGTCAATGGGCTTTGTAAACTTGTAAAGCTTTAGGTAAATGTCATCACCATTACCATGGTCATCGTCTCCCCAACAATATAGAGAGGGTACATGTGTAGTAGAAAAAAAGCAAACAGATTTATAATAAAGGGAAATTTCAAAGACCCACTGTGGTCATTAAAATGGTTAAGTGTATAGAATACAGGAATGTGACTCTACTTCTCCCACTCAGTGAAGGAGCCTTAAGATAATTCGTTTGTAATATGCCTTGCAATACTTTTGTGGTGGGGGCAAGATGTCTTGTATAATTATAGAATCTCTAGTTGTTTTAACTTGAATGTTGAAGAGTTTCAAAGTAAACTGTGGACATCATGGCATGTCACCCTAAATACTTCAACATGTAATTCCTAAAAACAAACACATTTTCCTATATAACCACAATTTCATTAGCAGACTGAAGAAATTTGTATTGATATATTAATATTATCTAACATATAGTTCACATTCAAATTTGTCTTTCCCCACAAACCTTTATCATTTTTTTTTTTTTTTTTTTGGATTGAAATTTCAATCATGGCTCATGCCTTGCATTTGAATGGCATGTCTCTTTAATCCCTTTTAATCTAGAATAGTCTCATACACATTTTTGAGGAATTCAAGGCAGTTGTCTTGAAAAATATCTTATCATATGGATTTGTCTATTCCCCCATAGCTGGATTTAGGCTAAACATTTTGGAAAGAATATTACACAGGTGATGTTGTGTATTTCTTACTATATCATATTAGTTGGTTATTGATGGTTTTAAACTTTATCACTTAGATTACATGGTTTCTACTAGACTTCTTCATTGTAAAGGTATCTTTTCTCTTTGTAATTAAGTAATCTGTGAAGTGATCTTTTGCTACCCCTCCCAATACTTCTAAGTATACCATAATTACAATTATTCCTTGACTATAAAGAAAAACTGTTAAGAGTGATGAGAAGCTCCAAAAAGATTTATAAAAAAAAAAAGTCAATACATACATGAATCATCCCACTTAAGGAAAAAAGGAAAGGCATGGGAAAAGCAACGTGACCACAGGGGAACCTTCTCTGTCAACACTATTTATTTACATTTTGTTCCCTCTCATTCCCTGTGCAGCTTGTGGTTCAGCAGGAGATCTTTGAAATGAAAACACTTCATTACTTTCAGCAAATCATCTACAAACTGAATGAAAAATACAACACTAAATAGGCAAAGTGATGGAGAATGAGAGTAGGCAATCAGGGTGAGGGAAGACAGGGATGGGGGGGATGGGGAAGTCCTTTAGAATAGTGCTAAGCAAGCCTCTTAGGGTACAATTCTAATAGAGTGTAAGAGGGGACTTTCACCCATCTCCCTTGGGTCAAGCTCTTCTGAAGCAAATGCACTTCTCTATAGCCTGCCTTCCCTCTTATCTCCAGGCAGACACGTGGACTAGCTCTTCTAGGCTCACATAGTGTCTCAGTGAGAACCAACACAGTGCCGATTATCCGCCTCTCTCCCGCTCTTCCCAGGAACCCGTGTGCTCTGTGAGGGCAGAACCTCTGCATGTGGGTGTCCCTAGCACCAGCACAATGCCAGGCACAGGGCAGGTACTCAGGAAATGTTTAATGAGTGGAGCAGTAAACAACAGTTCTGTTAATTATTCCTTTGCTTATTGCCTTTATTTAGCCAGTAAGAGGTAAAGCTAACATTTGAACCATAACCTCTATTCCTAGAGTCCACCTTGTTAACCATTACAAATGTAAGAATCCCCATGGCATTGATCGCAATATCATTGACTTATTATATAAGATAATGTCCCTAGCTTAGCCAGGCATTAAAAGCCCTCTCCAGACTGGCTTCAACCTACTTCTGAAACCTTACCTTTCAGTATTTGCTACTTTGTCATGGGTTCTCTACTCTAATGGCTTTATTCATTGTTTTGTCAAAATCACCCTCATCAGGAATAACCCCCACTTCTCTACTGTCTTCCCACTTCCAAATCTCAATGAGCATAATTTTAAAGTCTGACTCAAGGACTAACTACTCTTTGAACACGTTTCCATTCCTGCCTCTGAATGTCCTCTTTCCTTTTACTGAATTATCAGAGAGTGTTGAGTGACCTTGATAAAATCACTTATCACTTTTTATCTTGTGTTGTGATAAAATGACATAGTCTTGCCTATATCACATATTACAGTATATGCACCTTTAGTGATAAGACTCGTATCTGTCTATCTCCTTATTCCCCTCACAATGCCTAGCAGAGAAGCCTGAACATAATAGGGACTCTGTGAATACTTTCTGGATAAAGTAAAACTTCCTTGAGTAATACTGGCCCAGAATAATCCTGCTTATTCTGTCTACTTAGAAGAGAATACCCATCCCTTATTTTCCACCTGTCCAAAGCTCATCTTTTCCATAAAACCTTTCCTAAATATCCAGCCTGAAAGTCCCCATGAGGGACTGGGGAAAGTGTGGAAATACTAAACTTCCCCACCTGAGGAATTCCTGATATTCTCGCAAGCACTGGGGACTACCAGTTTAACAGGCCAAGCCCTCAATCTTGGGCTTGCCTTTATGAAACAAATTCCTGCAAAGGAGAAGCTAAGCCTAGAAAACTTCTTTTGTTGCTCAGATGTGGCCTGTCTCTCTCTAAGCCAACTCTGCAGGTAAACTCACTGCCCTCTTCCCTGTGTGGGACATGACTCCCAGGGGTATAACACTCCCTGGCAACATGGGACATGACTTCTGGGAATGAGCCTGGCCCTGGCATCATGGGATTGAGAAGGCCTTCTTGGACCAAAAGCGGGAAGAGAAATGAAACAAAGTTTCAGTGGCTGGGAGATTTCAAATGAAGTCGAGAGGTCATTCTGGAGGTTATTCTTACGCATTATATAGATATTCTTTTTTAATTTCTAGCATATTAGAATAGCTAGAAGGAAATGCCTGAAACTGCTGAACTGTAATCCAGTAGCCTTGATTCTTGAAGTCGATCGTATAACTATATAGCTTTTATGGTGTGACTGTGTAATTGTGGAAACCTTGTGATTGACAGTCTCTTTATCCAGTGTATGGACAGATAAAATAATAAAATAAAGAATATCTATCTATCTATCTATCTATCTATCTATCTATCTATCTAATCTCTATATAATATAGGGGTAATAAGGGTATGGGATGTTTTGGGTGTTCTTTTTTTATTTTTTTTCTTTATTTTGGAGTAATAAAAATGTTATAAATCGACTGTGGTAATGAATGCACAATTATATGATGACTCTCTGAACCACTGATTGTATACTTTGGATGGATTATATGGTGTGTGAATATATCTCAATAAAATTGCATTTTAAGAAAAATATATCCAGCCTGGCTAGCTCTCCCCATCTTTTACAGTGTGCTGCTTAAAAGAACAGACCTGGGACCTGGATTCTAATCTTAGTCCTGCAATTCATTAGCTGTTGATATTGGGCAATTTAACATTTCAATGCTTCAGCTTCCTAAGTTGGAAATAATAAATAGTATCTACTTCCCAGGGTTATGTTTGTCTGTAAGGATGAAATGAGTTAATTCCTGTAAAATACATAAAATAGTGCTTGCCATATCATAAGCACTCAATAAATGTAAACTATTATTCTAAATTCTCTCTCATGGTTAGTAACTTTCATTTGGCAACAATTATATACTGATTAGAGACATCTGTTCTACTGTTGCCAGGCGCTTACATTTAAATCAGGTATTATTAATGGATTTTTATATGGGAATATCTTGTTTTCTTAAATAAACTGCAAGCCCTGAAGAACATGGAAGAATGTGATTACTGAGCATATTCTACATGTCACAAATTTGGCTTAGTGCTTTCTCTAAACATTTTATTCAATACTCATAACAGTTATCAGTTAGCTATTATTTCCGTATTATAGATGAAACAAAACAAAAATGAAGGTTTAGAGAGGTAAGCAATTTGTCCAGGTTTTTTAAGCTAGTAAACAGTAGAGCTAGTATAGTCCTTGAGGGCAAAGATAATTATTTTTCAAGAGTGATCAGTATATATTCATTAACAAAGTTACTCTCTAGATCCAATTTTTTCTTTACTGCTGTACTTTTTGTTGCTATATTTGAAGGATATATACTTGATATGTTATTTTTTCATTTTTAATGTACCTTAATACAAGACCTTATTTTTCACTTTTAAAATGCTTTCTTAAAATTTATCTTAGATCCCAATATAATATCTCCCATTGTAATGACAAGAATATGACATACTTTTACTGCATTTTTAAAAACATACAGATTATATATTTATAATTAGAGTTTCCCTTAACTGTTCCACATGCATTTGTGCTGCTCTCCAGCAACTTTTGCTTGACTTTTCGCTTTAGTTTTATACTTCTTTGGGTTAATGCTGTTTCTATAGTGAATTTACTAGTTTTGGAGAATATTTGCTCCACACCTTTGATTTGCCAAGGTGGGATATGAGACTTAGGCAGATGGGGATATTTCAAACACTGCTTAGACACAAAGAAGCAAAGAAGGGACCAGATCCAGACTTCTTGATTCCCAGTCTTCTGCTCTTTTAGCTAATCTACACTACCACCTGCATACCAATAAATGGCATGCTTCTCATATTTCAATACCTCTTACTCCATCTACTGTGTGGTTTTGGACCAGCGCCATGTTTTTACCTGTCATTACATATTCCCAAATAGGAATCAATTGGGAAGACATGAAAATGGGAAATATGTTAAGAAGCAAGTGCTCTGTGTAAATTTTTCCACCTCTGTATCTTTGCTCATACTGTGGCCCAAATATAATGTCCCTTTCCTTTCTCTGAATGTCCTTAAAGCAGTGCTATTCAAAGAGTCGTCTGTAAACTGGTATCTGAAATGTTTATCATCATCCTCTAAAGAGACAAGTAGAGAAACCGAGAATAAGCATTTAGATATTATGACAATTTGGCAGAGTAAGATTAATAAGTTAAATCTTATAATGATGAAATTTGGCCTATTTTGTATGCCTTTTTAATATTTCATTTTCCTAGTAATTAATTTTTATTCTAGTTTATAAAAATATTGGTCTGTAATAGATTAGTGGAAAACAGTCTTTCACCACAGAAAATTTGAAAGATGCTGAATTAAAGGGTCCTAGTTCAAGTACCACCCCTTCTATAAAACATTCCTCATCTTCCTGACCAACAGAGGTTTTAAATGTTTAACATTTTATCTAAGCCGCTCTTATGCCTCTTAGCAGTGTCTACCTGGACTGGTAGTTCTTTGTGGCTTGTATTGTCTCTTATGAACAATTACAAGCCCCCCAGGGCAGGTAATGCATCTAGAGCATCTCACAAATGGCAGGCAATTAATAAATTTGTGTTATAGCAATGGACTGAATTAGATCAATGGTTAATAATTATTCACAGGTTACATAAACGGGAAAGTTAAAAAAAAAAATTGCCTAGGGAACATCTTGCCCTGGAACTTGTATAGGGGAAAGGACTGAGGGATGATACCCAACTCCCCTTTTGGTATTTGAATCTTTAGACTAGCAAGAAACCCGAATGCACACAGAAACCCTATTTCTAATGAGAAGCTAATATATGCCAAAAAATTAAGTCTTAAAATAAAAATTTTATCTCAAAAAACTATATCGCCTCTGAGATTTTAATACAAGCTAAACAGGTATCACCTTTATGGCAGTCCCAGAATTGCTCTGTTGTGTGTGCACACACACAACTCCACGCACCTGTACTCAAATACGTTCCCAGTGGAGCTGATAACGCTCCTCATTACCAAGTAAGGAAAACAGAGCAGGGTATTTACTTCAGAAGTCAGCTTAGACCGCACTCACCGAAGTACTCATCGGAGGGTGGGTTTTCCATATCATACAGCATCTTCTTGGTCAGGTGCTCAAGCTCATCTTCTGGGCGGAATGATGGGGGGATGGCTGAAGGTCCCACTGATCCAGTGTGCCCACCCTGAAAGGCAGAAAACATACAGTCCTTTACATCCAATCTCTACATCAACCTAGGCAATCCATTTGAAGAAGTAATGTTTTGCTTTGCTGAGGAGAAACACTGGAGTTGGCCATCAGAAGACCTGGAGTTTAGAATCAGTTGTATTACTTATTCAGTGTCTGACCTTGGACACATCACATTATTCACTTCCTCTTATCTAGATGAGTCATCTATCAGGCTTTAGAAATCCATGTTTACCACTGTAGGCATCCACTTCACTCAACAATTGCTAAGCAGTCATCATGTACCACTTGTATATGCATAAAAAGATGAGCCTTCCCCCCCTTATGGAGCTTACAGTCGAGCGGGAGATACAGGTACATTAATAATTAAAGATAAATAAAGATAAAAAAAAAAGTGTACAAAATGCATGATCAGGGTAAAAGGAGGGACCTCTTACAGAGTTTGAGAGGAAAACTTTCTGAGGAGAGGCAACAGAGCAGACTAGGACTTACTTAGCTCAAGGAGAGGAAATGCACAGATAGAGGTTTCTCACATTCGGGTGAGAAAAAGCCAGGTAGCACAGGGAACTCCTGGTAGCTCTGTATTTCTAGGCCATGTATAAAGTTTGAAATAGGAAGTGAGATGAATCTTATAGGGTACAAGGCTCCAGTAAGTGAAGGGCCTTGTGTTCCAGTTAAGGAGGTTGAGTGATTTTTTTTTCCCAGCAATGCAAAAAGCCACATATCCGATAGGGATGACAGGCAGGGTCATTAATATTGGGTTAGTGTTTAAATAAGTAGGTTAGCCAGAACTATAGCAAAATAAGGCAATCAACTGGCAAGTGAAAGAGTACTTGAGAAGATCAACCAAGAAACTGAAGTGTACACAGAATTAAGGCAGGCCAAATAGTTTTGTGCTATGCAAATAAAAGAGAATTTATTATATTTTTCTTTTGCCTATATTACAACTTTGACTATTTTTAATAACACATCCCAGCATCTTCAAAGTGTTCAAAATAGAAACACGTATAAAAAGTATAGAAATGATGATAATGACGTCTACCATGGCTAATGGATGGATACATAGATTGCAAATGTTCTTGTCTAGATGTTTACACTTTCCTTAAAACAGTGGGGCAAGAGCTCTCTTTTTATAGTAGTTTGTAAGAATTAGTTCAACAAAATTTAAATAAAGCTGCATATTCATTTACCTACTTTATCTCACTTTACCAAATGAGATCTTGTGTGCAAAAATCTAATGAAATATAAATTGCTGTACAAATGTTATCTTTACTACCAACATTTATTTCAACAGTTACAAGAAGGGTATCAGTTATTTATGTGATAATTAAGGCATAATGATGCTTTCTAAGCATTTGCAAAAATTCAAGAAAAACATGTTTTGATTGGTAAGTCTTAGGCCTTTTCTCTATAATTTTCCATTTTTAGTTTTTTAGGTTTTCTAAAAAGTGAAGATGAATGACAAGCAGAAGTCTGAAAAGACCAAGAATCTTTTACATTGGTTACTAATCTCACCCTGGTGTTTCATTTCATCATTGGATAATCTGGATTGGAGACTGGAAAACAGTGAATAAACTTTGACATGTAGCAAGCAACAGAGTCAAAAGATAGGGGCACATGCTGGCATCTGAAGACTTCACTACCTCAATCTCCTCCTTGTGATATAAGGAAATTTAGACCCCACAATAGGTCTATGATCTGGGCCAGTAATGGTAATGCCAGGACAAGAGCCCAACCTACACTCACTCATTCAGCCAAAAAAACATTAAATAAGCCCTTAGTTAGGGCCTCCTCCAAATGCCAGACAATGCCTGCTATATGTGGTTGGTGTGAGGGTTAAATAGCCTCAGAGAGGGACACAAAGATGAATAGACACAGTTTTTGCCTTTGAGAAGACTGGAGTCTAGTGGGGGCGAGAAACATGACCAAATGACTAGTTATAAAAAAAACAGGGTAGTATAAACATTTGGAGGGGTGATTTGCCAGTATTACTGTGTTTTAAATTGTGCATATCTTATCCACTTCTAGGAAATTTTACAGAAATACGCATGCACGTACATACAATTATATCGTTAAGGTTGGTCACAGGAGTTATATTTGAGAGAGGGAGGGAAAACAAGTAACAATGCAACTATCCTTCAGTAAAGGATGCATAAAAGAATCCTAAATGAATGGTTATAGACACATATAACGAACAGGCTTTGAAAGAGTACATGGTAGATCTTTTGGTACAAGCATGCAAAGATGACTAAGGCATTATCATATAAGCAAAGTCAGTAGCAGACCGATTTTGAAAAGTTAAGTAGAGGTTAGATATCTACCGATCTATATATAGATGGGGAAAAGTAAAAGGTCTGAAAAGACAGACACTAAAGTGTAAAAGGGGATAATCTCTTGTGGGTGGAATCCTGGGGGACTTTCACTTTCTAAGTTTATGTTTCTTTATTTTACAATACGTATTTCCACTTCTGTAATTCACGAAGCATAACTTTTTTTAGTGTGAAGAATTAAATGATAAACACATGCTGGACATTAGCAAAACCCTGGAGCAGGCTTCTAACCCAAGCCAGATGGGGTACTTTGAAAGGAGAAAAAGGTCAAAGGTGAGAAAGTTTGCTGTCTGGTGGGACAACTACAAGTGGTTGAGTTTTTCTCCAGGATCAAGTGTGAGACATGGAACATCATGACGTGATTCTGGAGAGATGGGAGGGGTCAGGAAATAGCTTCCATGCCACAAGAAGGTGCTTAGGCTTTCTCCAATGGATTCGGGGCTCCAGGTCTTTTGCCAGAAAATGGCATCCATAAAAATATTCACAAAACTTGCTTAAAATTTCAGAAAGTTCATAGACTATAAGGAACCCATCCACAATACCCTCAATTAGGAAAATCCAGGCAATAGAAACTTCAGTAGGAATTTTTAGCAGGGGAGTAATCTAATCAGAATTAGAAAATTCTCCCTGGGGTGGAGGGTAGATGGGAGAACTATGAGACTGGACTGGCAAGGGAGGTTCATAATGGTATATTTGTGGTCAGAGATAGTGAAGGGATATATCATGTGACAGTGACATTATGGCTGGAGAGTGATTTAGCCAAGACAATAGCTTGGAATATCCTTGAATGAGCTTGTCAACTTTTCATAATTTCAGATTCCCTTCAGTAAAACAGGCTTGCAAATGCTACCTGGTGGTCTTTATGAGGATTAAAGTGACATGACCTGTATCTCATACTACATAGAATTTAACTATTTTCAATTGGTTACTTTCAAACCATTTCAATATTAGTGCTGTCTTTGGATCCTCCCAACTTTCCTTGGATGGACGGATTTATCCCAGTACAGGTAATGAAACTGAAGACTAATGTGATCGAAATTGAAGACTCATGTGGGAAAGTGACTTACGCCTTTTTTCCACTCAAAAGAGAGCAAGAGCTTGAGCCCAAAATATGGTGCCACCTGCCTCCAAGTTCCATGCATTTTATTTTTCCTACCAAGCATAACTTCTCATACAGAAAGTGCTAGGAAAGAAGAATAATGGTGCCCATTGTTCTAATTACATCAACTATTCTAGAAAAACTTCCACTTGAGTTGAGCCTCATAGAATGGGCACTTTTTATCACTGTTCAGGCCTACTATCTGATTCCCTTTCAACAAAAACAAAGGCTGCAACAATTCAGATTCTACCCTTAGCACTTACTTTTCAAGTAGAAGTCTAATTTCAAAGTATTTATCACTATTTCACAGATTTTAAGAAAAATATATTATTTCTTCTATGCTCCAAATAGGTTATTTGCATGGAATACTGTTTCAGAAATAAATTTGGAAAGGCTCTTTTCTTTTAGGTTATACTCTTTTTAAAACTGCTAATCACAGATTTCTGGTATTCCTTATCAGGAAAGACCCATAGAAATCCTTTCCTCCAGTGGTTCTAAACCTTATTTCATTTTCTAAATACATTTTTTATTGTGAACTTTAACATATATACGTAACAGTGATAACTTTCCAAGTATGATTTAACAAGTAGTTAGAGAGCAAATTTCAAAGAATGTCATGGGTCACAGTTCCACAACTTAGCTGAAATTATTATCCATTACTGTAAAAGATAACTTACATACAGAAAGGTGTTAACTTTAGATGTACAGCTCAATAAGCAGTTATATAGGTAATTTCAAAAACAGTTATGGGTTACAGTTACAGTTCTTTCCTTATTAAATATAGGGTATATACAGAAAAGTGAAGACTTACAAAGCACAATTCAATGAGTAGCTATAAAGCAAATTTCAAAGAATGTTATAGGTTACAGTTCCACCATGTCATTTACCTCCTTCCAGCTATTCCAACACCCCAGCATCTAAATATATACATGTGTGTATACATATATATATATTTTTCATATAAAGTTTCAGTATTCATAGACCTTTGTTAAATCTTATCTTGTTTGTTGCTACCCCTTTCTTTCACTTAATCTCTTTCTCCATCTTCAGGGGTGTCTAGGCAGTGACCACCCTAAATTGTTCATATTGAAAGGGGCTGTTGACAGTTTGGGGAAGGTGGTTGCATCTGGTTGCTCTTCTTAAAGAGGCTGTTGCCTCTGGATTTTAGGAGTTGTCTGACATAGGAATACTCCGGTGAATTTAGGTTTCTGAAAGATAAAACTCATTGAGTGCATCTTTTATAGAATCTCTGGTAGGGACCTAGGTATTTGGGGACTACTTTTGGTAAGGGCATGGCATACTGTGGTCATTTGGGATGACTAGCTGCAGCTCGTGTAAGAGAAACTTCCAGGAAAGCATCCTGACTCTATTTGGAATCTCTCAGGCACTGTGACTTCAGTTTGTTATCATTCTTTTTCCCCCTTTTGGTCAAGTAGGCATTTTCAATCCCTTGCTTCCAGGACCAGGCTCATTCCTGGGAGTCATGTCCCACAACACTAGGGAGATTCATTCCCCTGGGAGTCATGTCCCACGTGGGTGGGAGGTTAATGAATTTATTTGCCGAGGTGGGCTTAGAGAAATAAAGGCCACATCTGAGCAACAAAAGAAGTTCCCTGGAGGTGCCTCTTAGATATAATTATAGGAAGGCTCAGCCTCCCATTTACAGCCTTAAGTTTCACAAGAGCAAGCCTCAAGTCGAGGGCTTGGTTTATTAAGTAGTGGGTTCCTAATGTCACCTAATATATATTCTATCCTGAGAAAAATGGTCAGTTTCTTACATTATCTTCACTTAGTTGTGCAACAATTATCATAAAATAAACATCCCAGTGCTCTTATCAGCTGCTAATTATTCATCCCTAGTACTAATGCAGTGTTGGTAAGATATTCCTATTAGATAAAGTCTATAATATGTATAGGAAGGGGTAGCAACAAACAAGATTTAACAAAGGTCTATGAAAAAGGAAACTTTATATATATATGTATATATATAGACATAGATATAGATACAGTTATAGATATTTGGGTTTTGGGGTGTTGGAGTAGCTGGAAGGAGGTAGATGACATAGTGGAACTGTAACCTATAACATCTGTGAAATTTGCTCTATGGCTACTTGTTGAATTGTGCTTCACAAGTCTTCACCCTTCTGTATACACCCTATGTTGCCAAAAAAAAAAAAAAAAAAGTAACAGGTAGTTTTCCCATATACCACTCTGTTGTTAACTTGCTGCACCAGTGGGATACCTTATAAGTATATCACGCTAACACTTATTTAGGTTTGTGGTGCTACACTGTGGGTTACTTGCCTTTAAACAAACATTTATGAACAGGTATGCCTTCAAAGCATCACTGATACTTATAATCCCATTAAAGAACCATAGTCACACCTGACCATTCCCATACCATTAAGTTCAACCTCATTATCATATCTGTACATATTAGATTATCATTCCCCCTTCACTAGCTTCTGTCTATCTCTTAGGTCCCCTGTATTCTACATTATGACAATTATTTTACATTTTTCATGGAGTTCACCTTAGTGGTTAACATACAATTATCTCTCTTTTTGTGCCTATCTTATTTCACTCAGTATTATGTCTTCAAGGTTCATCCACATTGTCATACATTTCACAATCTCATTCCTTCTTACTACTGTGTAGTATTCCATTGTGTGTGTGTGTGTGTGTGTGTGTGTGTGTGTACTGCATTTTGTTTATCCACTCATCTGTTGAAGGACATTTGGATTGTTTCCATCTCTTGGCAATTGTGAACAATGTTGCTATGAACACTGGTGTGTAAATATCTGTTCATGTCACTGCTTTCAGATCTTCCAGGTATATACTGAGAAGTGAAATTGCTGGATCATAGGGTAACTCAATAGCAAGTTTTCTGAGGAACTGCCAAACTGTCTTTCAGAGTGGCTGTACCATTATACAGCCTCATTAGCAATGAATAAGAGTTCCAATTTCTCCACATTCTCTCCAGCATTTGTAGTTTCCTGTTTGTTTAATGGCAGCCATTCTTACTGGTGTGAGATGATACCTCACTGTGGTCTTGATTTGCATCTCCCTGATAGCTAGTGAAGATGAACATCTTTTCATGTGTCTTTTAGCCATTTGTATTTCCTCTTCAGTGAAATGTCTTGTCTTATCTTTTACTCATTTTATAATTGGGCTGTTTGTACTACTGTCATTGAGTTTTAGGATTTCTTTATATATGCAAGATATCAGTCTCTTACCAAATACATGGTTTCCAAGTATTTTCTCGCATTGCATTGGCTGCCTCTTCACCTTTCTGACAAATTCCTTTGAGGTACAGAAGTTTTTGATTTTGAGGAGTTCCCATTTATCTATTTTTTCTTTCATTGCTTGTGCTATGGGTGTAAGGTCTAAGAAGATATCTCCTAATATTAGGTCTTGAAGATGTTTCCCTACATTGTCTTCTAGGAGTTTATGGTACTGTCTCTTAAACTGAGGTCTTTGATCCACTTTGAGTTAATTTTTGTATAGTGTGTGAGGTAGGGGTCCTCTTTCATTCTTTCGGATATCGATATCCAGTTCTCCCAGCCCTACTGTTGAAGAGACTGTTCTGTCTCAGTTCAGGCGATTTGGGGGCCTTATCAAAAATCCATCAACCATAGATCTGGGGGTCTATTTCCAAATTTTCAATTTGGTTCCACTGACCAATATGTCTATCTTTGTGCCAATACCATGCTGTTTTGACTACTGTGGTTTTATAGCAGGCTTTAAAGTCAGGAAGTACAAGTCCTCCCACTTCATTTTTCTTTTTTGGAATGTTTTTAACAATTTGAGGTCACTTTCCCTTCCAAATAAATTTGATAACTAGCTTTTCCAAGTTTGAGAAGTAGGTTGCTGGAATTCTGATTGGAATTGCAGTGACTCTGTAGATCAGTTTGTGTAGGATTGACATCTTAATCTGAACCGTATTTTGCTAAAGAAGCACATCACTCCAATGCATAATACGTAATACCCATGGAATAGATGTTGGTGAAAATGCAAGTTCCTCAGTTTACAACTGTCTCTCACACCAATGAGGATAGCCCAGGACATTCTTCAGTTGTCCAGTTCCCTTAAGTAGTAGTTTAGCAATTTTCTCACTTTGATGAGTGCAGAACCCCTCTAATTTCTCAGTCCCAGTAGAGCCTAGCGTGTCCTAAGAAAAGTTAACTGTGTCTAATTTGTTTTTATAATAAGCACTTTCTATCACAATATCTAGGTAATAGCACAGAATTGAAAATTGGGGGAAGGAGAGCAGGAGGGAGGTGAATTGCATTATTTATTTTTTCTTCAAGAGTAGAAGGGTGAAATGTATCAGCAGTCTAGTCATCATGGCATAATAATAATTCCCCATATTTATATAACACTTTCAAAGGTGCCTTCTTTCACATACATAACATCTCAAATGTTTATACAAGAATCCTGTATTGTATGTTTTGTGAATGAGGAAACTGAGGCTCAGAGAAGATAAGTGAGCATCCCTGTGCAAACTATCACTACTGAAAAATGACAAACACCTAACTGAAACTTGGGTATACTCAGTCCTGGTACTTTCTGCTATGGTGAAGTGCCCCTCCAGGTTCTCCTATCGTTATCTCCAAGTCCTTCTAGCTCTAGTATTCTATAGTCCTACGGGTTTTAATCTACTGGCTCTACTATCTAAGCAAACATTGTTTTTCAGAACGGTGGTTTTACTGCTAAATCATAAAACAGAGATACTGCCAATCAAATATAAATGAAGCCTTCAGGCTTTCCTGAGAAAAGAACATTCTGATAAGTATCAATATTAAGCACTAATAGGTAGGTTTTTATAATGTCTGTACTTTCTAGGAAAGACCAAGTAACATTACATGACCCAGAGGTACGTTATTGAATAACAGATATCAGAGGACTCGTTCATAGTTCTTAGGACAAACCCTTCTTAAGGGGCAGAAGCCAAGCACAGTAATTATAATGTCCAGTTATTCAGGGCTCCTTTCTCTGACAACTCACAGGTTAGGAAGACACAGACATGAAAATAGATAATTAAAATAAAACATCAGCATTAAAACAGAGATACGAATCCAGTGCTCTGAGACAGAAGAAGGCTGCGAGAAAGGAGATGACATCTTAGTTTGACCTTGAAGGATTAATTGGGATTTAAAAAAAAAAAAAGAAAGTAAAAGAAAAAAAGGAAGGAAAAAGAAAAGAAAACATGAAGTTCCAAGAATAGACTATAAAGAACTTGTATATTAGAAAAAATGGTAATAGAGGAGAGCTTAGTGAGGCTAGAGAGACTGACTGAGGTCAGTGCCAGGACTTTGTTTTTAGGCTACAGATAGTCATTGATAGATATTAAATGTGGGGGGGGGGGGGGCTGCTGTTATTAAAGTCATGCTTCAGAAATATGCATATTGGCAAATATCTCCAAACACCAAGGCCAACAATGTTTTTAAAAATGCAACCAGATATCATGGTATTTCTGAGCAACTTAATGGCTAATATGCTTGCACAGGACCCTGGGATTTACTAAGTGTGGCAGAGACTGTTAACTGTTCACCAAAATCTATTTCCTTTTCTCTCTGTGCACACAGCTAGACTAGAATTCCTATTCCCCCTAAGAGGCGGATGTGGCCACATGAGGCACAAGCTAGAAGAAACCTGGGCCCTGAGTCACCACATGGAGGAGAGCCATCCATTGACCATGCAGCCCTGTCTCAAAGTGTTACAGAAGAGAGACTGAAAAGAAATACGCTCCACGGTTAATGGTTGAAAGTGATGGGAAAGGGGGTAGCTTATATTCTATTTTTATTTTTCTTTATCTACAATAAAATTTTTTCTCAAATTTGATAAAAATATATATAATTTTTAAAAAAACTGTTAGGAAACTGGAAATGCCCAATATCTGCAGTTGGTTCTTTTCTGCCATTGTTCTTTTCTTGTTAAGGTCCCAGGAGACTGTCATTCTCAGGAATGCTTAATATGAGAATTGCAACCAAATGCGATCTAAGTCTCTGGTACAAGTTATGGGTGGGAATAGGCAATAACGAAGACATTTCTGAAAACAAAATACAGGTGGACAGAATCCTTGGTGTACAAGAAAGCCAAGTCAGATTAAGACTAATGCAAAATCAATATTTTCTTCATATGTATATAACACTCCTTGGTATTTAATGCGTTGTATGTATTGTTACATAAATACTGTGGTAGACTGACTCATGTCCTCCACAAAGACGTGTTCGAGTCCTAAGCTCTGGTCCTGTGGAAGTGAGCTCATTTGTAAGCAGGACTTTCAAAGCTCTTATTTGGATGAGACCAAATTGAATCAGGATGGGCCTTAATCCATTAAGGCTGAAAGTCTTTATAAAGCAAAGTAAGTTAGACAGATGGGCCATGTGATGGAGGATTGCTGGAAAACCATCACCAGAATATTACAGACTTCGGAGAAAGTGTGGCTTTGTCAAAACCCTGAGTTTGAATTTCTAGCCTCCAAAACTGTGAGACAGTAGATTCCTGTTGTTTTAGCCAGTCGGTCTGTAGTATTTGTCGTAGCAGCCCTGGCAAACAAAGACAGGTATTGATAATTACAGAAGACCCAGTCATTTAGAATCTGTCTAATCATAGTTCTACCTTTAATTTGTCTTGGAATTTTGGTCAAATCATTTCCTTTCCCTGGGCCTCAGTTTCTCTAAGTGTAAAATGATGTTTGTAAAGGTTCCTTTGACTCTATTGTATTTTTGTGCCTGTAATATGCAGGGCACATATCATTACAGATATTTAAAGTGAAATCACAGATATTCATATTTACGGGTACTTTGTAGTCTACAAAAACAGACACAAAGTGAGTAAGTGGAAACCTCATTATTACAGAGATTTCCATTTGCAAGAGTATTTAGGCCATTTGTCAGCATCCTCTGAAACAATCCAGAACTTCATTCAGCACTTTTAGTCTGAGTAAGCAGTAGGCAGGTCACAGGGTTTCTGCAGCCTACTGAACTTTCACCACACCTGAGGCATAACATCAAGAACTTGTTAATGTTAACCACCTTGCCCTACCACTAGTACATCCCCCCCTTGGGTGGAGAAAGAATTCCATCATCCCTCCTAAAGGAAAAAGGCAGCCAGGTAAAGAGCCTACACTAAGGCACAAAAAGTGAAGACTCCTGGGGTGGGGTGAGGGGGCACTACCACCTTGAATCTTTGTTATCACAATTTAAATGCCTAAATACATGTTCAAGGAACCATTTTAAAAACAGCTATCCAATATCTGGTCACCGTTTCAGTCTTCTGAGTTACTGTGATATTGGCCTTGGTATGGGTCATTACTCTCCCTTGAGTCCTTACCTGTCACTGATTTTCCAATTACATGGTGCTAGATAACTTGAACTTCGTCTAATTCTGAACCTTACCAGAAAAGCACCGACCAAGCAGATAAAACACGCAGAAAAGGCAGCCAAGACAGTCAGAACGATTACATGGTAATGAATACTCTATCACTCTGGGTACCAGAGCAGCTCATTTTTCCTGTCCATTTGTAACGATGTACAAGAGGTTCCTTCTCTCATCGGGAAAATAACTTCAATTATGTGTTCTTGAAAAAAGAAACATTGAAATTATCTTCTTTTCAAAAGGTAGAATTAGCTCCATTTTGGAGCTGAAAGCCTGCCAGGAAAAAATATATATATATTTCTGATATTTTCGTCCCCCCCGCCCCCCACCTCATTTAGCTGTGTCAAGTTTGCAGTTTGCAATTTCCTGCGGCTGGCTGCTTCTACTTTCTGATTCTCATGGAATTAGCAGTCTCACTGTTTAATGGAAGAAACATCATATTCTGGACAAGGACAGCTGATGTGTTGGACACCTATAGAAGCCATCTAACCTGCTTCAGGTTAACTGATTTGGCCACAAGGGCAGTGGGCCACAGAGAAACAAGGGAGGGAGGGACGACCTCCCTTACAAGAATTTCTACTTTCTTGTAAGTAGAAAAGCATGCTCTTGGTTCTTCTATTCCTAAGTTCCATTTTCTTGAAGAACGAATGATCGGGGCACAAAAAGAAAGACCCAGAAAACTGTATTTTAAAAGTTTGATTCTGGCTTTGAAACCTATCCCAGTCAGTTCACAACTTTCGGCAGTTTGATTTTCCTATCTCTTTTAATTTCTCACATTCCCTTTTCTCATGGCATGCATTGATGCCTTTAAATCACCTTTCTTAAGTCAAATTTGGAGTCCGAGATAAGGACCAATGATTTTGAATCATAGCAAAATGGGGCTGCAAGAAGAGTTACTGCAGCCAGGGGAAAGGGCTGGGCCTCCACTAAGGGGGTTGTGGTGCTTTCACAACAAGGTTTTGTGGCAACCTATGCTGAGCTGAGGGAAAGTGGCCTCTCCATGCCCACTCCCCTCAGTCCCCACGTGTCAAGGTGGCCTCACGGGTGCCTGGGCTTGGAACATGCTGTCTCTTACGGTCTGAACTTGAGGGCACCATTTAAGTTCCCCAGGCTTTTGCTTCCCTATTACTGATTTTTGCATCTACAAACTGGAGGATAACACTATCTAATTCATATGAAGAAGCTTTGTAATTTACCAAATATCAAATAAATGACAGTTATAATTATCAGGAAGGACAGCTCACAAACCATTACTAGAGACTTTTTTTTTTTTTTTCTTGGAAGTGGAATGTTTGCATAGCAATATCTCTCCGGTGACACTCCACTTTCTTAATTGCTGGTAAAGTACTTCAGTGAAGAATACCTGAATTTCACATTAATCATCGCTTTGGTAAGAGATGTAACTATTCTGAGTATTTTTAACTATACTTCGTAAAATACACGATATTCGGTGAATGTAAGTTTTGTTGGTTTCTAAATTGTTACCTCTCTCCATCACTGTCTATGGTGCCAAAATATAAATAGTAAAGTAGGATTGATGTTTGGCTATTCAAAGCAAAGCAGCTTCTTTGTATGCTATCCTTTCCCACTTGGTAAGCAGGGAGTAGGGAAGGCATATGGCAATAGCCCTGGACACTTTGGGTCAGAGAAAAGCTAGGCCAAAGGATAGCTAGCAAACACAATTCACAGTTCTCATTTCACCGCTCCTTTTCTCTAGACTTCCAAGTAGACACTCCTTAAAGGAGAAAGAACATGTTACTTCTGTCGCGTGAGATCGCAACTCGTTCTCCTCTTACATACTACCTTTCATTGCTCCCACAAAAGGCCAAAAGAAGCTATTTACCACAATACTATAGCTAAAACCATACGCACTTTTTTTCATTAAGCTTTATGCAACTTACGCATAAGGGATTTGGTATAAAAGGGATGAGACGCTATTTCCACTAATTGGCTTCAGTATTGTTTACGGTTATGTTTTCAAACTAAACCATGAATTAGTCTTTTCTGTGCCCCATTAGTGCCTGGCAGTGAGTCCCCCTAGGAAGATGTTTCTTCTCTATTTGGTTGTCTGGAATGCAAGGGCTAGTTGCTCCAACATTGGGAAAAAAAGGTCTTACCGCAATCCACTGTTTTCTATGCATTGTTACACTTTTTAATAAAGCTATGTCAAGGAATCATCACAGTGTTTTTCTTATCTGGGTTGGATGACTAGGGTTCTAATTCACTATGTGCTCAAAAAGGGGTTTTATTTATCCCTTATGGTTAAGATATTTAGATTGTCTCACAATTCTTGTCATTATAAGGTTAAAAAATGAGAGGATTTTAAAACTTAGAATCAAAATAATAAGAACATATACTATAAAACAGGGATTCTGGTCTTATCTTTAGTATTTTCACATATGAAGCCAAGAGAAAATGGATAACCCTCAAGTGTGGACACTTTGTTGAAAAAAAGAAAGACACCTATATTTTCAGTCTGATATGCACAGAAACACTTTCCTACTATACAAGCTATTTCTATCTAGTGGGCTTGACAGATGCCTGAATGTGACACAAGACACTGAAATAACATGCAAATCAGTTTTCGGTTTTAATATGCAAATATGACGCTTGGCACATCACTTTCCATGGCTGAGGTAAATTTCTGTCTTTGAGTTTTTTGTGGGAAATGCAGACCAGCAAACAAATGGTTAACTCCCCATATTTCACCTAACAAGGGCTGGTTTTCATTTGAGTCAGAGGGGTTCTTGCTCAGTCATCCAAGGCACTTTGGAGACAAAGAAAGGGCATGTGTTTTGTTCAACAACAATGCCAGCTGCGGCAACAAGTCCACCCTCTGATAGATGCACTGATAGCTTTGGATTCCTGTGCCTCAGCGGGGAGCAGGCAAAATGCTTAAGTGAGAATAACAGAGAAAATGTTTTTTGCTTGACCTGTGAAAATCAAATCAAAGTAGCTCAACATGGTGGGAAGATTAGTTTTGAGCCAGAGACAGAGAAAGAAGTCAAAATCTTGTTTCCAGGGGATTTGAGCAATGTAGAAAACTGCAGCCTCTGGTTAAATCTACATTAAATTATCTACAAATATTAGTAACCAGGCATTAAGGCTACCATCAAAATGAATGAGATATACCAAGTTCACGGAATTTATAATCCAGTCAGGAAATCAAGGCATATGAGATAGAAAAAAAAGAAAAAAAGCAAAAATTCAATGCTGATGATAATCAATATGGCTTAGAGGCTTGTCTCTAGGGTCTGCCTGCCTGGGTTCAGATACCACGTCCACTACTTATCAATAGTGTGATTTAGGGCAAGCTGCTTAATTTCATTAAATAGAGTTGCCTCAACCATAAAATGGGGTCAATAGGATTTACCTTATGAGTTAAATGAGATGGTCCATGTAAACTGTCTACTGTCTGTACCAATTAAGGGCTAAATTATCATTATCCTTAAAGATATGCCATGCTTGTAGAAATATACACTTGATTGAATATATCAATGGATGATATGAATTAAGAAGAAAGAGGGGTTACAATGGGCTGGAGCACAACCAAAAGATGCCAAGAAGATAAGGGTTTGCATTCGGATTTGAAGGAGGGAAAAAATTCAGAGAAGCCAAGTAGGCATCCTACTTTATTACAGATTAAAAACATTTGCATTTAGAGGTTCCTTTACAGCCAACAAGGAACCCTGGTACAACATACACAATAAATCATTTAGTAATTTCCAAAGCATGGGAGCTTGAAGATACCAGAATTTCTCTTTCTCTTTTTCTTTCTTTCTCTTTCTCTTTTTCCCTTCCTTCCTTCCTTCTTCCTTCCTTCTCTCCTTCTCTCTTTCTCTCCTTCTCTCTCTCCTTTCCCTCCCCCCTCTCCTTTTCTTTTTGTACAAAGAAACAAAACAAGAAAAACAACTTAGCCAAAATAATATTCATAATAAATAGCAAAGCCAAGAGTTAAACATGAGTTTTCCAATCCAAGCTCAGTGTTTTTCCACTCATTTCAGCTGCCTCTATATATTCATTTAGAAATATGAAACTTACATGATCTATCATAAAGGTTAATCAAGACCATTAACCTCGCTTATTAAAGCATGATGCTATTTAAACCAGAAGCTGGAGACCAATGTGGCCCCTTTTACTTTCAGAAACATTGAATGTGGTGTAATGGGGAAAGTGTGGGCTTCGGAAGCAGAAAAAGTTGCTTCTGATATCAAATTATACCACTTATTTTAGATAATGTTTCTTTTTTTTTCCTTTTCTTTTCCTTTTTTTTTTTTTTTTTTATGTCTCTTAGCATTAGCTTTTCCATTTGTAAATGTTGGGGGTGAGCAGACAGTGGAGAGCACGTGCCTCCCTTTCAGGGCCATTGTTAGGAATACCCAAGATGATACATGTCATGTGCTAATATTTAACAGGAATTCATGATTATCTGCATTAAATGCTCAAAATTGGTGTGTCAAATTGAGCCATGGATGTCTTTCTAATGTGGCAGGAAGGTCGGATGAGAGAACATGAATGACCCAGTCATTCATCAGAACTTTAGCAGAGGGAGAAAAAGATCATGCTGGGATACTCAATCTAAAGACCGGTAGCATTGAATATTTCAAATCAATCATCAAACAATTAAAATAATAGTAATTCTATTGAAGGAATTTCTTACCCCTTTTCATGCTCTGACAGGTACAACTACCTCAGTGTTTAATTTGGGTATTGACTAATTTTTAATTTATGAGATTGGAAATAACTAAGGTAATGAGTATCAGCAGGTGCCAGCAATGTTCAAAATATTTTACATTCAGTGGCTCATTTTATTACCACAGCAGCTCTATAAGGTGGCTGCTATCCTCATTTTACAAATGAGAAAATTGAGGCACAAAAATCATATGAAAGTAAGTGGAGAATTTGGGAGTTAAATGTAGTCATCAATTCTAGAAAGAGTAGGCATCACCACCATACGAACAGCCTCAGCCTCTCTCAACCCATCTACATTTTTTTCAGAGGAATTTTACAACCCATCTATTTGTTTTCATTATAAGACAAAAGTCTTGAATTTCTCATAGGGACAAATATTATTTTTTATGACGTAATATTCCCTCTGTGTGGAAAGATGGCAACCAAGGATATAACAAGAACCCTAGTTAATTCAAGGCAGATGATGTGAGGACAAGACTCTGAGAGACATGACCATTTCTGATATCTTCACTAACGATTTAGTCAAAGATGGAGAGACTAATCAAAAGACTATTTTCTTTATCAGTCTCTGATACAGGCCAGGAAGTGAATGACAAATCTTAAAAGAGTAAAAGAAAATAATAAATAGCACTGCACTTAAAGGTTGGCAGAGGAAAGACATGTAAAAGGCACCAATACTCTGAAAAGCTAAAGGTAGTGAGGTTTCCCAATGACCAAAGTAATACACTTTTCCGTTGGATTCGGCCTTACCATGCACACAATACTGAGAAAATAGTCTAGGATTTCTATGAGAACTGAGGCTTCTCCAAAATGTACCAAGGAATAGTCTCATTGGAAGATAATTCTAGATCCTCTGCAGTCCCTATGAACTTCAGAAACAGAAGAGACCATGGAGATCACTTAGTGGTAGAAAATCCCTTCTTCCATATTGAGAAAACTAAGTGCTGAGAAGGGGAACTGAGTTGTCCGAAGTCACACAGAAAGTGAGTGATACAATCAAGAAGAAAATTCAGATCAGGAAAGCAATTCTAATTCAAAATTAATTTAGTCTCCTTTCTACCATGAGAGATTCACTCGGAACAGTGACGCATTCTTGATCCTCTGCAAAGTGTGCTCATTCTTGGCAAGAATTTTGGGATCGTTAATCTACATTTATGCAGCATTCTGAGATCCCGACAAGGAAGTTGCTGTAAGTGAAAATTATTGCTGTTATTCTCGGCGAGCCTACACAGACTGACAACAGCTGGCACCCACAGATGTGGTCCACAGAGAATGCTGCTAGCCTGTGCTGCTGCCACTCTTTGCAAGTCTCCTTTTCCTCGACTAACCAAGGGTGCTTCTTCTCAGGCTATGTGGCCCCCATGGGTTTCTTATGGTTACAGACGAGTCCAGAGCCCTAATCAAGCCGGCCTCAATATCTCCTCTTCCCTTTCTTTCCAACAACTATTTCGCAACTATATGCCTTTCAGAGAGAAATGCCTCTATTGTGTATAGTGACAATTTTCTTATACAATTTCTGGGAATTGAAATAATAGGTAACATTTATGGGGTGACTGCTCTGTACATGCATTATCTCCTTTAATCCTTGAAATAATCCAATAAGGTACTTTTGCTACCCCTTTATGATGAGGAAATTGAAGTACAGAGAAGCTAAATAACTTGCTCAAGGTCATAGAGCTGGTTGGAGAAGGAGCCAGGATTTGGAACAAGACACCTTAATTCTGGAAAATACCTCCCAAGTTCTAATAACTAGAGATTAAGCCTAGGAAAGTTGGGGTCCATAGTGTCATTTTAATTGGAATGAAATGGGTTTGATGTAATTAAGTGCTATAAACATACAAAGGGTTATTACTATAACACCACCGTGAGTATCAACATGAACTCAAAACGCTTCACCATTTCTATCATTTTAACTATTCTGGGTAATAGGTAGGAAGCAAGTTATTAGCAGCTTTATTCTTTTTCTAATCAAGAAATGTACTGCAGTGATTGAACAATAATGCAGTCATTCAACAATACCTGAACCCTCATGAAAATGCTTAATGTTATGGATTCGGCTTCCAGTGCTTCTTGAATATCAAAACAGTTTCTTGGAGAAGAACAACTATCTAGAATGTTATGGTACACAAAACACATTAAGGATCACAATGTTTCCTTTAAAAGATGCAACCTAACACACTCCCAAACGGCATAAAAACTAAATATAATTGAGATGTTTATAAATAACACATTTATTCAAAGAACATTTACTGAAGGTCTGGTAAGCACTTACGCTAAAGAAATCAGTTAAGACATGTATCCCTCCCCTTAGGAGACATAGCAGGAAATATTAGACATATGGATATATCAACTAATCCAAAGTAAAAGGCCTTAATCATGTACTATGGGAACACAGAAGAAGAGATCCTGGTTGAAGTTTGAACCAGGTCTTGGATGAAGGTGCAAACAGAACACGCAGAGATCTAGCGAGAATGACGTTCCAGGAGAAGTCCCTAAGAGGTACACGCAAATGAGTCAAGTTGACACAGTAAATCTACATGTAACTGACTCCCAGTTCTCGTGTCCTTCCATGTTCCTTTCTGTTGGTTTCATTGTTGGTGCTATGCATGAAGACATCAGAAAAATTTTAGTGAAGCTTAGCGAACTGTCTGCTGGTAAAGTCAACCCACATATGAGGAGCATGGGTGAAGCTGTTGTGAAGATCAATCCAGGACCCTGGCACATCAGGTCAGCTGCTCCAGACTTGAAAGAGCACCATCACCCATTTTTGTTGCTGATCTTTAAAAGTGATTGCTCAAGGAGAGGCTGAAAAAAGTGAGGATTTAAAAAAAAAAAAATGTGCCTCTTTAATGTAATCCACAATCTTGGATAGTAACTAGGAACCAAGATTTTCTTTTTCCAACCATGAAAATATAAAGAAAATAAGGACAGAGCGACCTGGTTATTAGTAAGTTCTAGGTATTTCTTAGCCATAAACTTGCTGGGTGCTCTTTCGATAGCCATTTCACCTCTCTGGACCCCATATTTCCGCAAATGAGTATAACCATTTTCAATGTCCTAATGCATAAGTTTCTTGCAACAAAGTGAGTAGAAGAAGTAAAATTACTCAAGTAATTTGTGAACAACATACATAAAGGAGGCACACAAATCCTCCTCCTCCTTACCCTCATTGTTGTCCTCCTTTTCACCACCACAGCCACATTTACTGAGCCAGGCACTGTTGTAAATGCTTCAAATGCACCTCGTCCTCCTAACATTCTTTTTTAGGTAGTTATTCTTATTCTCCTCCTTCAGCAATGAGGAAACTGAAGGACAGAGGTGTATGTAGAGTAGCTCAAGATGACACAGTCAAGATTCAAACAGGGATCCACAGTCAAAAGACATAATTGCTACTCCATGGGTGGCATTACAGGTATGGCACTGTGGGTATTCATTTTTTTGTCCTTTGCTACTTTCCAAACTTGGTCATGTTTTATATTGCTCTCATAACTAAAAATGAAAATATATTAATCCAAGTAGTATTTATTGAGCAGGCATAAGGTGGCAGATCCGGAATTAGTCAGCACCTTGATTATGAAGATAAGGATAAAGTTAGAAATGCAAAATACCCCATGACACAATGGCTTGAATTAATGGTAAGGTGTGGTTGATGCTATTTCCTCTCCAAGGGAAAAAGTGCCCTAAAGGGGAAAAGAGGAAGTTTGAGATACAGATAACAACAGTGATAAGAGGTAATCTTAATTACCCAATGCAGGCAGTGTACTAAGTGAATTTTCTATAGACTACAGGCAATATCATTAGACTACAGGCAATATCATTAGACTATTCTACAGATGAGGAAATGGAGGCCCAGGAGAGTTATATAGGTTGCCTGAAGTCTTGCAGGTAGCATGGGCAGAGCCAGGACTCAAAGCCATGTGTGTCTGGCACTAGCATTTGTGTTCTTAAACACTAAACTAACTCTAGAAGAGGGGTAATAATGCAGAAGGAGAGAAGGCTTTGCCTATTTTCTCACTCCACCTACTTCCGACCATAGGGATTTTGGTAAGTATTTACAGAGCCCATCTACATTTTACACTGCTATTTATCATCCTTAAAAATGTGTTATCCCTTGTGCTAGAGGGGGCATAGAAATTAGGCCAACCATTCACTTCCAACTTGTAGGTTAAAGGAACATTGAAAAAAATTTGAAGCAAATTTTGGAAGTAAATGAAAATGTCTCTTTAAGCAAGTGTAGAGGGCCCTTTGTAGCTATATAATAATTTTTGACTTTAAAGGATATACTTCATATTAACATTCCTGTGACAGATAGATAGGTTTAACCTTTCCAAGCTCTAACTTCCAAAAGGTAAGTCTAACTCAGAGCAAACACCAAGGAGATCAGATCATGAAAATGGGATGCCAAGTAGTATGTAGTCTGACAAATACTGTACTCAAAAGCCAGAGGTCTAGGATATAAGTGTTAGAGCTGCCACACACTAACCACATGACCGAGAATATGTCACATAGTCTCGTTAGGCCTTGCGTGCATATTCTATACCGGGTGGGTTCTATCTACGCTTCAGGAGGTGGGTTTGAAGATGAGTGCTCTTGGAAGCATTGACTTTTTTTTAAAATGTAAATATTGATGCTATCAGGAATAGAAGACACTGCCTATGATACACTAGCCCTATCTTATGACCCAAGTCTAGGGGACAGACATAGTGATTTCACAGCTTACAGAAGCAAATCAATCTTAGGAATCCTGATTTGAATTTCCTAAGGTCATTTACTGAGCCAAAAATTGAGCTCAGATCTCTTGATATGCCATCATGTGTTAACAAGACAAAAAGTACAAATATTCCCTTTCAGTCCTTCTGAAGCAACAGCAAACCTCTTAGATACAAACAGGTAGCACAACTTGCTATATGAGCTTGGGCAAGTCACTTCACTTCTGTGGATCTCAATGTCCCCAGTGATCCAATGAATATAGTTAGTGGTAGTAATTCCTGCTTGTATACCTCAGAGAGATTTTATTAGGAATGAGTGAGATAAATAATTGTGAAAATGCTCTGAAAATAATAAAATATTGAATAAAGGCTGGGGATAGCCAACACCTCCTCTTTAAGGCCACTGAGAGAAAGACACAGTCATTTGCAAATACAATTGCTTGCACAGGCACAAGCAAATAAAATCCTCCTGCCAGGAATATTTGTTGTCCTTGGTGAAATAATGGCATTTTGGCCAGAGAGGAAATTTCGTCATTTTCTTTTGACTTTGGTTCTGACTTTTGCAAGATGTGTAACTGGGATTCAGGAACTGAAAGTCCAGAACCCAACACTAGCCCTGACTGCTAGTTTGCAGGTTGCATACTGACAGAGTTGAGAAGGGATCTGCTGCCTACACACATGTTGGGGCCTAGCTGAAACCCCATCGAACCTGAGGCACCAGAATCCACAGGCTCTCCAGGCATTCCATGGGACCTACCACCTGCCAGCCACTGTGATGCAAAAGGGAACGCCATTTACAGAGCTCCTGCCATGTGATGTATGTCCCATCCTTCTCTCGTTTCATCTTTCAGGCTCCCTGTTGGGGTAGGCATTATTAGCCCCAATTGATTGATCAGTTAAACTGATGTGGTCCAGTAAAAAGAATAAAGAGTTCAGATCATAATTCAGGTCTAACCCTGAAGTTTATGTTCTTTTCCAGTTGAACAAAAGTGCTTGCCCTCCAGGAGCTCACAATCTAGTGGGAAAGTCTGAAAGGCAACTCAATAGACTGTGAGCTCCTTGAGGGCAAGGACCATTTTTTTTTTATTCATTCTTGTATCTTCTGTGCCAAGCATGGCATCTACCATGCAGAAAGAGCTCAGTAAATGCTGAATGGATAACCCATAATCAGATGTTTTTTCTTTATACAATACAAATCTAATTCTATTACTGCTCTGCACTCACAAACCTCTGCTGGCTTCTCTTTACCAGTCCCCTGAGCATTACTAGAAAATTCTTTGCAGCCCTACCTCCATGATTTCCTTCCACATCACTGTGCATCACCTCCATCCTCCAACCACTTTGGCACATAGGCTGTACTCAACAAATGGTCACTGGATGAGCAAAGAAATCAAAGAAGGGATGTGTCTGTGCTATACCTGAGGCATGAACAGTGCCTTGTGAATACCAAGGGTAGATTTCATCAGGAAGCCTTCACAGAAGACAAGACAATTGGTTTGGGCCATCTAATTCTAAAATCTCAAAGGCTAGATGACATCGCCTAGCAAAAATGCAATCCTCTTTTACCATTAATTAGACAAATGACTTCAGAACAAACTGTTTTTCTTTAAATCAGAATATGAGTTATGCCAAATTCCGTCTTCTGCTAAAGGGTATGGGTTTAGGCCAAAAGCCCATCATAAAGATTATTGTTTTTCTCTTCCAAAGTACTTAGGGAAAATTAAGTCCCATTTGGCACACAGTGACTTTCAGCAAGGTCATGGTTCTTCTGCAGTGATATCTGGGGCAGTTAAGGTGAGAACTATGTTTTCAAAAAGAAGAAACTTTGGCCATCCTTGAAAATAAGACACCTGGAGAGGCAGGATAGCATGGAAATATTGAGGACGTTAGGCTGAACAATCAGGAAGGATCAGCAGGAAAAGTGGGGATTCCAAAGTTAGTGATTCCACCCATAAGCCCAACATTAGCAGGAACCATGGCACACGAGATGAGGAATAGGAGATCTGCTTTTATGGCATTGTGTGATGTCAGGCTCATCACTTGGTTTGCTCATCTGTAAAATGAGGCAGCTGCAACTGAATTAGATGATCTCCCACAATTTGGAAACTGGAAATGAGAGAGCATGGAGAAAAGAGGTAAGCTGTAACCAAGTATATGAACTACAGGACCCATATGAAATCCACAGAATTCTTTTATTATCGACAGCAAATGAAGCTAACAAAATCAGTCCTTTCAGACAGCCTGATACTGAGGCATTCACATTGGTACATATATTTCACCTCAGCACACATACAGCAAGTGCCTTTTCTTTTCCGCAAACTGAATTCTTAAAGTCCCTGCCTAATATCTACTTGAAGAATGAAAGCAGATTTTACTTACTTGATGTTGTGGCTTCAAGCAGATGCACAACAGTTAAGTCTTTGTTTTATGTCCATTCTTCCCCTGGTCACATCAGAGCTCTGCCATGTCCTCCCTCGACTTGCCCATCCTCTACTTAAACCATGGTTCCTTCTCCTGGCTGCTCATAAGAATCATTTGGAGAGCTTGAAATATAATGATGCTTCCCACCCCTCGCCCCCACACACACACTGAAGACCAATTCAATGAGTATGTCTGGGGGTAAAACCCAGGAACTGATATGTTTAGAAGGCTCCCCAGATAATTCTGATGGACAACCAGGGTCAAGAACAGCTGCTAGTTTAAACACTGGAAGTCATACAGTATGTTAGCCTCTCTCTTCTTTACTGTCTGGCATTTCTTTGGGAATCTTCCATCTACTTGGTGTCCATGATATGCCCATCAGATTTCTCCCTGGGGACAGATTTCAGAGCAAGAGCTGCAAGACAGGGCATGGAGACAAGTTCTGGCTGCCCACTTCAGTTTAAAGGCACCCAGAACTTTCTCTACCTTCCCCTTTATCACCATTGCCTTTTGGTATAGGCCTGTGGCTTCACAAAGTAAAACCAGCAAGAGGAAGAGTCATTGTACTCTGATTGGCATGATTAATCCTCAGTTCCTCATGTTATTATAAATAATAATAATTATTTATTGGGCATTTATGTGCAGGGCACTGGACTAAATGTTTTATGTGGATTATTTAATAATCCAAAAATCTTTGTCAGGCAACTACAATTAATTTCTCCCTTACACAGATGAAGAAACTTGGGCTCAGTGAAGTCAGCAAAGGGTTACATCACTCTGGCCCAGAGCTGCCTGACTCCAGACCTTGCACCCCTGTGCGAGGTGGGGGCAGCACCCTGGAGACACCTCTGCCTTCACCAAGAAAGAGGAAGGATGAAGGCTCCCAAGATGTGGATATCTGCCTCTAAGAGGAAGAAATCATCTTTTGGTCTTGTTTGTGTGCCTGATACTATCCTTAACACTGGTCTGAATAAAGGCCAAACGGGGCAGGTGTGGAAAGGAGGTGGCTGATAGAGACAAATCTTTAGAGGAATCTCAACTGGCAAATTAAAAATTTTTTTAAAAGCATAGGTGACAGGGCTGGCAGCCAAACTCAATGCAGGCTATGATGTCAAATGTTTTTCTACAAGATTCAAGTGGCATCTGAAAATGTGAGCTGTGTCTCCAAGGTAGTCGGCTTATCTTGCTAATTGGTCAAGCAAGCTTCATGGAGAAGAGAAGCTGAAATTGACCGTGAGCAACTAAAACTGATGCCGAAGGCAAAGTTGTTTTCCTAAGAGCTTCACCTTGTTAAAGGGCTCTACTTTGGGTAGGCTCTTTATTCCTGGCTACCCCCTTTGCACTGGTGACCACAGGAAGGAATAAACCAAAAATTCTTATTATTTTTAAGAAAAGTAGAGAAAGTGACCAAAGGAGCATGAAGAATGTATGCAACTCAGAATTCATTGGCTCTAGTGAGTTTGGGATGCAAAATTGTGCCAAAGAAAGTAGGTTGAATTTGGGAAGTCTCCTTTATCAATACAGAGGTGAATACTTCTTGGACAAATGATACAGCTGGGTTGATGCATCTGACGGGGTTTTCTCAGGACAGCCAGTTTTAGAAGCTTCCTGACCTCAAGTGGAATTCTACTGTGGACACTAGGCATGCTCTTGCCATGCTGGTCTTAGGCCGATAATTGCCTAGTGGGTTCACTTGGACAAATTAGGTGAGGCAGATGACTCTATGCATGTTTTCAGAATAAAGAAACTGACTCTCAAAGCTGACTTTGAAAGCTTCTCCCATTCTGGTATCAATTGTTGTTTTCAATCTTATCTTCCACTTACCCAAACTCCCTTTTCTGGACTCGTCCACTTACTCTTCTTTCAACACAAGCACAGATGACATTTTCCATCCCAAGGGCATTGTTCATGCTATATCCACTTCTCAGAATGCCAACATTCTCAAATATTCTCTAGGGTCAATCATATCTAGGTGTCAAATCCTAGTTCACATGCCTTGATCCTTGATCCCCTGAACCCAAAGCAATTTGTTCCTTCTCTTGCCCCCTCAGAGCATATAGCATAGTGGTTAAGTGCACACACACATGGTAGAGCCCTCTGCCTGGCCTCCTCTGCTGTTAACTGTGTGACCTTGAGCAAATTACTTAGCTTCTCTGTGCCTTGGCTTCTTCACTGCAAAATGGGGATAATAATAGCACCTACCTCAGAAAACCTGCTTTGGGGATGAAATGGGTTAACAAAGCACTTAGAACTGTGCTTGACACAGAAAGCACAATATAATTATTAGATAAATAAATACCTCTTGTAAGTCATCAAATACTGTTTAACCAGTATAGCATTATAGGGTCTGGGTATATTATTAGGGTCCATAAAGGTTTGTAACATTAATTGTATCTGAACCTTCCACAGCATGAGCTTATCTGCCAATGAGAACACAGCCAGGAAGTGTTCATTGAATTGAATTATGCTAAACTATCAACAGCAACATTCTACAACTTAAGTCCCAAAGAAAGAGCCTTTGGCTAAGTTTGAACACCTTCCTCATCCCTATAGCATATTCCCAATAACACATAGACAGAACTAGTAAAAAGGAAATTTTGTTTTCCTTTCAGTGTTGTGTAGTTTTGGTCTCATATTAACATGCCTCCGGGAATAAAATATGTATTTACATAAAAATTTCTGGTAATGGCATCTTGAAAAGTAATTAAATGAAACAACAGATTCTATCTGCTGAGGGCTCCGTTTCTAATGATAGGCATGTGACAATGTCCTGACTTGAAACCTGAACTCCCCCTCCCCGCAAATGGTCTTTATCTGTGAGCCACCAGTGGAGGACCTGCCTCACCCAGGACTTCCATCAAGCAGAATCATCTTTGGAACATGGAAGAGCCTAACAGGCAGGAGGCTCACTGACATGACTCCATGAGCCAGGTAAACGTATGGGTTTAATAATAGCAGAGCCACACTTCCTTCTCTTTCTCTGCCAGGCTTCTCTCCAAAAGATAGTTCAAGAGAGAATCCAAGCAACTAAGAAATGGGAAAAGATCTTAGAAACCATCCAAATTAGTGTTCTCAAGCTGGTATCCCTGGAGCCGGGTACATCCATGAGGCCTGTATGATGGAGCTTCAGGGGTTAATTTAAAATTTTCAAAAGCCTAAAAATACACAATCACTTACCTGGAATTAGACTCTTTAGTGACAGAATATCAGCTCATTACAGTGACACTGATTATGTCATTCTGCACAGCTCTGGTTAGCCATTGTATGATGTGTCTTGGAGTATAGAAACTGGAAAAAGCAATGCAGATTTACTTAATAAATGGAGTGTGGTGTGCAGAATCTTCAGCACAAGGAGTCCGAATTCCCAAAGTATTAAGAGATTCTCTTAATGATGAAAAAATCCTGCCTGAGAATAAAATGATGCAAAGGTTCCCTGACTTCAAATGGAGTGTTCTTTCCAACTATTTCATAGCTGATAATTCTGACTGAAAGGTCTTGCAGGGAATGTTTTTATGTGTATGCTTAGGTTTTATCATTAAGGTCTTTGCTTCTCAAGTATAAGATTTCCTGTTGTACTGACACCGGCTTTCTTATAATACGCAATAAATATGTTGTCAACTAAAAACATACAAACACTTCCCACTTACACCCCCTTCCCACCATGATTTCCTGAGTGACCACCCATTTTCATGGACTTCTTTTAAGCAAATTTCAAGGGGTTTTCCCTCATTTTAGGCCCTGTGCCTTTCTGTCAAATTAGAAAATAATCAGGGTGCGCAATCAAAACCCAGGCGGCGAAGGCAGATGGACAAAGCAGCTTTTACAAACTGTTTCCCTAGGAAACCAGGCAAAAAAACAAGCTTTTAACCAAATATAGAACTGGCAGTCAAAATGTGGAAATAGAAACTTAGAGACTTGGACGATGGGAAACCCCAATAGTCCATCTCAATAAGGCACATACAGGAAGGGAAGTCAGCAGAGGGCCATGTTTCCCTGGGTGAATATATCAAGGCTTGGAGGACATGAACTTCCTCAAATGGTAATTCCAGTAAAAGATGATCCTCTCAGTGGCACACGAGATTTACTGCTGAGTCTCCTGAGTCATGTAAGAGAAAGGAAAAGAGAAAAAAATGACGCCTACTACTACGGAGAGGCCCGAGATCACGGACTGCAGCCTGACTCATGGTCAGTTGGAGAAATAGAGCTGTGAATTTGTGTAGACATCCTTTTACCTTCTTAAGATCTGCTGAGTGAATATAAAAACAGGCCTTGGAGAGTTCCTGGGCTACTCTGTGCCATCGCCACAGACTCTCTGACCTAATCTGTGACTTAGCATCCCCTTTGTACAGTTTTTCACTGACTCACTCCTACCCCCCTGGGCTTTAGACACAAACTAATGCTAATTTTCTCTTGTACTTTAATGTAAGATCCTATACCACTATAACCCTTATGGCCTTTTTTAATCATCCTGTTTTAAGATACAGGAAAAAAAAGAGAGGAGCTTAATTATAGAATGTGGCTGTTGCTACAACTCTACTTGGCTGCCAAGTGTGATATACCCATCTCCAGTTTCCTCCATGCATTACGGGCCTAAGGGCAGCCCTTTCATGGCTGACGTGTATGCACCAAATCTGTCTCCAATGATGGGGAAAGACTGTGTGCAGTGCTTGGTTTCTGTTTTAGTAAAAAAATGATATTTAAGTTGGATTCCAAGGTGATTATTGTCATCCTTGGACATTCAGTGCAACTTAGTAATTTGCGTGGGTGTTTACTCTGTTTGCCAATGTGAACTACAATTAGGGTGAATATAAAACTTTTAAAACAACCCAGCCTAGTCCTGCTCCTGAAATGTCTGCTGCCCCATTTCCCTCAAGCCCTGGTCCCTTGCCAAAGTAACCATAACAAACCCTGCTGCATGTCCCTTGGTCTGGCCTGACAAAGCAACAGCCCTGACAGGCACCGGGATGGGCAGGGCAGGCGGAGTCAATGAAAGGAATTAAGAAGGGACTGGAAAAGTACAAGTTGGGAGCGCCACAGTGTGCAAACATGTGCACTTACACATATGTTAACAAAGGCAAGAGGATAGAAAAGAGAGGCCTTTCCTCTTAAAAATCACTATGTTATCATTGGATTGAAAATTCAGTGATCTCTTATTGAAATTGAAAAGTCAAGAATTTCAATTTGGAAAAAATTTTTCCCTGTCTGATAGTTCTTGCATTGTGACTAATGTACTGTAGTAAATTTTCAGAAGATAGAAAGTAAAGAACATGGGAATGCAAGCCCTGAGCTCAAGACTTGGTTTGGTCAATAACTAGCTGTTGACCTTGAACAACTCTCAAGGTCTTGGTTTTGTTCTCTGAATAAAGGAGAATATAGGATAGATTTTGTATTCACCTCACAGGGTAAAGATCAAATGCGGTAATACCTTCATTCATTCACCTAAAAGTATTTATTGATTTTATCATTCTTGCTGGACACTGTTCAAGGAGCTGAAGGGTACACAGTAGTGAACACAAGAGTGTCCTTGCTCTCAAAACCTTGCATTCTAGTGTGCTTGTGGAGGACAGACAAGCAATATATCCACAACTACACGTTATTATACATACACTTACACACCTTCACATACAGCACCAGGATAGTGATAAACTACAGAATACATGTGAAAACATGTGAAAGACCTTTGTAAATAATAAAATGCCACATAAGATGTAAGTATTGTTATTTACCATTATAACATTTGGGCCTGTTTTCTGCTTTTTCTCCTTCCCCCTCCCCTTCCTTCCCCTTCCTTCCCCCTCCTTCCCCCTTTCTTCCCTTCTCCTCTCTTCTCTGTCTCTCTCTTCTCCCTCCTTCCATCCTTCCCTTCCTTTGATAAATGTTAATTAATGGCATACACTGAGAACTGCATTGGGGTGTGGTTCTATGACAGAAGCAGATAAATTAGAAACAGATCCTACCCTCAGGAGCTTATAGGCTTGGTGTAGAGATAAGTCATTACATAAATTACTGTCACCCTAGGAACAATGTGACAACAGCCATCTCAGAGAAGAGTAGGTCAAATGCCATGGAAATTTCTAGACACATTCAAGACCATTTCCCATTTGGGAGGGCACAGGCTGAGAAATGACCGGTACTGGAGGTAACCAGCACAGGGAGCGGAAATGCAGAGAGAGCCTGGAGCAGGGAAGGCTGTCTGTCCTACAGGGGGAGAAGCAGTGTATCCAAAAAGGACTTGTTACCGTGGATGGGTCACAGTGGGCAAAAGGGAAACAAACCGGGGAAGATAAAGTACAGCTCTTGTTTCTTCCCAAAGATAGACTTTTAGGAAAGTTAGAAACCTTCCCTACAAATTAAGGAGATTATTATTATTATTTTTTTTTCACTGTTTGAAACTTAAGGTATCATTGTAATTTTCTGCTGCTGATTTGGGGGTAGGGTGGGGTATTAAGGAAAATGTTCTGTCACTGTTGCGAGCATATGAAATAAGAAGTTAGAGAAGTAAGTTATGCTCTCTTGGCTTTATTTCAAATACCCTTCTTATTATGAAAGGTGTGAACTGGAAATAAAGATGTCTTTTTTTCATTTGAAAGATTGTGAGCATTCTTGCTTGATAGTCCAAATAAGTGGATGAAAGCTGCCAACAATATGTGGCTGGAAATCAGCTTGTTCTTAAAGCCACAGGGAACAGAAACAATTTGAAATGATCCAATCGTTATAATTAATAAACAAAAATCAGGGCAGAAAATAAGAAAGGATATAAAGCAATAGACCACATTTCTAAGTTTGCCTGAGAGTTGGGAAGAAAGGAAGAAGCAGCAAAAGAAGAGGAGAAGGAGGACAAGTAGCAGCTACTTTTTTTCCTCTGATGAATGCACCTCTGGGCTACTATTCACTGCTTATTGGTTCATAATTCACCAACCATTCTAATGACCATTTTGCTGCTTCTTCCTCAAACCAGAGGAGATTAGAACTAATAAACATTAGAAGGAAGTGGGAAAGACTGTGAGAGGCAGCACATTAACAGCAGAAATGACAGCTGACAGCCTGAGGGGCTGGGAGAGAAAAATTACTGGATTTCGGCAAAGCATAATAATAAATGGTCACGAGGATGACCTTGGGTCATCAAGAGGTTTCCAATGCTTGGAATGAACTGCTAAAAATGGAAGAGAAATAGGAAATGCACTTTAATAAAGTTTTCATTCAAAGCAGTTAAAATTGCTATTTTTAAATTAAATTTGGCTCTGATGGAGGAGTAAGCTTAAGTTTTGTGGGAAAGTCAGGTGTAAGGTAAAATGTGATTACACAGAGCATCCATATAACACATTCATGAGTACACTTACAGTGCATATCCACCAGTTCTCCACAGTGGCCAAATATTTTCAACACTCTTTACAAACACACGCAACACACTTAGGGTATTCAAAGTCTTGGCAAAATACAACAAAATATTGATAAAGACTATTTAAAATGCTCATTTGCTTGGCTATAGTGGACACAGTAATGGGGGAAGATAATGCCACCGTTTTAGAAACAGATGAAAGGCCACAATCTTAAAGAAAGGGGCTCCTATTATTTTCCTGACAGGTAAAAAGAAATTATAAGAGCACACTTCATGGTAGATTTTCACAGTTTACATCCACACCTGTGCCATTAGGCGCCTTTACCCTAACCACCCTGAGAGGTGGACCTTGCAATGATCTCTATTTCTACAACGGAGGAGACGGAGGCTCTGATGCAGTTAGTTGCAGCTGGCAGACATGGGCAAAGCTGGGGGTGGGGGTGGCTGGAGCCCCTGTCTACTGAGTTGCAACCCTGCATTTCTGCCTCTGCCCTCCACTACTTTCCTTTTAGAAGCTTTTCTATGGGACCCTCCAAAGATAGACCAAAGTGCATGTTGATATTCTTATTATGGATTGCCTCTTTAATTGCCAGATATTTCCCATGATATCTCATTTAGTTGTTCCAACTAACCTGTAAAACAGAGATTATTAACTCTTATTCTTCATGAAGAAATAGTCTCAGAAAGGTGAAGTAACCTACCTATGTCTGCAGATTTATAATCTAATCTCATACATTTTACTCTGCTGTTCTTTTTGTGCATCTTTATCTCTTTTCCACAGGATTTAGGATTTAACCTATGGATTCTTTTTCCTTATAAGGACAACTTCTAGGTCTCATTCATCTGCATATCCCTCACAATATCTAACATAGTACATGATATGCAGTAGGTGCTCAGAAAATGTTATCTGAATAGATGTATGTGCCAGCTTGGATGTATTATGTCCCCTCAAATGCCATGTTCTTTGATGCAATCCTGTGGGGGCAGATGTATTAGTGTTGATTAGGTTGGAATCCTTCGATTGAGTGTTTCCATGGAGATATGACTCAATCAACTGTGGGCAAGAACTTTGATTGGATAATTTCCATGGAAGTGTTACCCCACCTATTCAGGGTGGGTCTTAATTGAATCACTGGAGCCCTATAAAAGAGTTCACAGACAGAAGGAGGTGCTGCAACCAAGAGAGACACTTTGAAGAATGCACAAGAGCTGAGAGTGGAGCTGGAACACAACCTGGGATTAGCAGTCGCCAGCCACTTGCCTTCCCAGCTAACAAGAGGTTTTCCGGATGCCATTGGCCTTCCTTCAGTGAAGGTATACTTGTGTTGATGCCTTCATTTGGACATTTTCATGGCCTTCAGACTATAACTTTGTAACCAAATAAACCCCCTTTATAAAAGCCAATCCATTTCTGGTATTTTGCATAAGGCAGCATTAGTAAACTGGAACAACGTATGTATGTATAGATGAATATTATGGAAGAGTATAAAGTTTAGAATCAGTAAACAAGGATTTACATCTCATCCCTGCCATTTCTGAACTATGTGTCCTTTGGAAATTTCTCACAACCTTTAGGAATTCTCTTATCACTTGAAAGGCAGAATGACGTATTTGAGCCCAGGAAATAATCACTATAACCCTGGGTAGCGTTACAATCCAACTCATTGTAACAAAATGCTTAACCTATAATAAGAAATCAGATATATATACATATACCAAACGTGTATATATATATATATATATATATATATATATATATATATATACACCAAACGTAATATCCTGAAGGGGAGATTGATTTTAAGCATAAAATTTTAAGCATCTTCATTCATTCATTCATTCATTCATTCAGCTTTGAATGAAACCTGCTAAAGGACAGCAACATAATGAAAATAAAGATGAGGGGCATTGCTGATATTGGGACAGAAACTATAGAACGATATGATGAAAGTTACAAAGAAAAGTATGAAGTGCTGTCTCTGGGAACTCTTTAAATGGCTCTTCATTTTTCAGGTGGTTGAATGAGTAAAGAAATGCTAGATAGCATAGTTGAGGGTTTGGCAATTACCTCCTGTTCTAGTTTGCTAATGCTGCCGGAATGCAAAACACCAGAAATGGATTGGCTTTTATAAAATGGGTGGTTACACAGTTACAGTCTTAAGGCCATAGAGTGTCCACGGTAATGCATCAACAATCAGGTGCCTTCACTGGAGGATGGCCAATGGCATCTGGGAAACCTCTGTTAGCTGGGAAGGCACGTGGCTGGCGTCTGCTCCAGAGTTCTGGTTTCAAAATGGCTTTCTCCCAGGATGCTCCTCGCTAGGCTTCAGCTTCTCTCCAAAATGTCACTCTCAGTTGCTCTTGGGGCATTTGTCCTCTCTTAGCTTCTCAGAGCAAAAGTCTACTTTCAAAGTCTGTCTCCAAAATGTCTCTGTAAACCGCAGTTCCTCTCTCAGCTCCTGTGCATTCTTCAAAGTGTCCCTCTTGGCTGCAGCAAGCTTGCTCCTTCTGTCTGAGCTTATATAGTGCTCCAGTAATTTAATTCAGACCCACTCTGAATTGGTGGGGCAACACCTTCATGGGAATTATCCAACCAAAGGTCTTGACCACAGGTGACTGAATCACATCTCCATGGAAACACCCAAAGGATTCCAAAATCTAATCAACACAAATATGTCTGCCCACACAAAACTGCATCAAAGATAATGGCGTTTTGGGGGACATAATATATCAAACTGGCACACCTACATAAGTCAGAAGTGGCATGACCACACAGGGGCCATGTTTGGGCTACTCCAGGGCTAAAAGAGTATCAGAATCCCTTGTCATTTCCAAAGTGTCAAGCCCCTGTCTTCCCCTAGCAAACTACACCTGTGGTCACCTAGGCTTGGGGAAGAAGAGAGAGGCAGTGCTAATATGAAACTTCTATACATCCATCATTCAGCCAGTTTGAGTTCCTTCTCAACTTCTGTAACATTCTTCAGGCTGAAGAGTGATCTTGTAAAACAGCAGCTTCATTTTACGGATCCCCAATGTGATTTTTAACATAATTTCACCAGCATACAAATGATAGAGGAGTTCACAAAATGACTCCCCTCCCCCCATGTCCCAGTAAAAGATTGGTGAGACCAACTTGGCTTAGCAACAGGAAGATTCACAAATAGCTTTCAGAGAAAGTCATCTTCATACAATTCAACTGGTTTCAACAAGTATTTATTAATGATTTTCAACCTCATTCAGCTTCCTTTTAAAAAGGAATAAGGAGACATCTCTCTTGACGAGATACCAGAAACTGAGGAAAATACTTATAGTCTACACAGAGCCACAGATAAATTAACTCAATACAATATCCTAATGATTTTGAGGATAAGGATAAAAGCCACATTCACGTATTATATAGAGAATTATACAGAGAATGAAACATAAAGAAATGGTGGATTCTAAAAGAATGTTTATATTAGTTATCTACTGCTGCCTAACAATAAAAACCTTAGCTGTTTAACATAACATACATTTATCATCTCACAGTTTCCGAGTCATGTGTACAGGACTGGCCTGGCTGAGTCCTCTAACTCAGGGTCTCACAGGCTGCTATCATGGCCAGGGCGGTGGTCTTGCTCGAGAACTGGGGAAGGATCTGCTTCTGAGTTCACATAGTTGTCGGCTGCATTCATTTCCTTGCAGGTTGATGGACTGAAGGCTTCCAATTTCCTTGCTGGCTATTGGTTGCCCTCAGCTCCTTGCCACACAGCCCTCTCTATATGACAGCTGACAACTTGGCAACTTGCTTTTTAAGGCCAGAAAGTGACAGGGTATCTTGCATGACAAGCATTGCGATCTTACATAAAGTAATCACATATAAGTAATCACATACAACCCATCACCTACACTGTATTCTCTTGGCTAAAAGCAAGTCATAGGTACTGTCCACACTTGTTCTAGTTTGCTAAAGCTGCCATTATGCAAAATACCAGAAATGGATTGACTTTTATAAAGGGGACTTATTAGTTTCCAAATTTGCAGTTCTAGAGCCATGAAAGTGTCCAAACTAAGGCATCAACAAAAGTCTACCTTCAATGGAGAAAGGCCTATGGTGTCTGGAACATCTCTGTCAGCAAGGAAGGCATGTGGCTGGCATCTGCTGATCCTTTGCTCTGGGTTCTGGTTTCAGAATGGCTTATTCCAAAATATCTCTGGGTTTCTGTTTCTCTTAGCTCCTCTCTCTCAGCCTCTGTGCATCCTTGGTTGTTCTCCCAGGGTGTTTCCCTCTCAGTGTCTGGGGGTCCTCTCTTAGCTTCTCCAGGGCAAACTCTGGGCTTCATCTCTTAGCTTAGCATCTTCAAATGTCTTTCTGTCTGCATCTCCCAGCGTGTCCAAGCATCTGGGTCTGTGTGGGCTCTCAGCTTTCATAAGAACTCCAGTGATCTAATTAAGATCCACCCTGAATGGGCAGGGTCACACCTCTGTGGAAATAGTCTAATCAAAAGGTCTCACCCACAGCTGGGTGGGTCACATCTGCATGGAAACAACCTAACCAAGAGGTCCCACCCACAATAAGTCCACATCCAAAAAGACTGGATTAAAAGAACATGGGCTTTCCTGGGTACATAACAGTTTCAAGCCAGTATAACACTCAAGAGAAGGATGACATTCACACAGGCATGACTGTCAGGGGCAGGGATAATGGGGAGTGTTATGGGTTGAATCACGTCCCTCCAAAAACACGTTCAAGTTCTAACCCCTGGTCCAGTAAATGTGACCTTATTTGAAAATAGGGTCTTTGAAGATATTGTTAGTGAAGATGAGGACAAACCAATTAGGGTGGGTCTTAATCCAATATGACTGGTATCTTATTGGACACAGACCCAGACACCAAGGAGAATGGCATGTGATGACTTTGGCAGAGATTCAAATCCGGAGATTGCCAGCAAACTACCAGAAGCCAGAAGAGAGACAAGGAAGGATTCTTCCCTAGAGAATTTGGACTTCTAGCCTCCAAAATTGTGGGACAAATTTCTGTTGTTTTAAGTCATTTAGTTTGTGGTACTTTGTTATGGCCTTCCCGGAAAACTAGTAGTTGGGGCCACCTTAGAGTCTGTTTGCCTTAACAACATTTTCTGCCTTCCAGCATAAGCATCTATGTAAGGCCACATTGGGATTAAATGGGGAGAGAGGCATTCGTTTTCTGATTGAGAAAGAACTTTGATTGTAGATGCAGATTTTACCCTAATTTGCTGTATTTGAGTAATTTTTTCTCTCTTGCTCTTTATTTTTTTTTTTAACCAACAAAAGGATATATAATAAAGAAAGGAGAAAACACAGGTTTTAAAAAAATACTTCAAAATATAATCCCTACACATTCAGTGTTTTTTTGTTTTTGTTTTTTTTTAAGATGCACTATTCCTGTTCAGAATTGTAACCCTCTACCCAACTTCAGTGCTAATGGCCTGTCCTATGCCTATCTTGAATTAGCTAAGAAGTGGGGATACATAGATAATCAAACACACTTAACTAAGAGTTAGTACAACCTGCATCTGGGAAAAATAAAGAGTAGCTATTTCAACAATTTGCTATACCCTTCCAATAAATGGAGGACAGGATTTTATCTAGAGCATTCCACGAATAGACAACTCTTCAAGGATTTGATTCTACCAGAATATGGTAGAGACTGCTACCTATTTTTTCTCCAAAGTGTTCCCTTTTCCGTTCTTTTCTTCTTAAAAATATCATCTATCTTTTAATCTATTCTATCACAAAATAAAGTCTGAATTGGAGACTCATAATTCTTTACTCCTGGTACCCTTTCTGTTTAATAAAAGAGGGGATTTCAATCATCAAAACTTAAAACTGACTTCAAATATAAGAGAGAGGAAGACAGAAGCAGAGACATTAAAATATGAGGAAAAATTGAAAATAATTCTGAATACATATTTCCAAGCTGTTTTATTTAACAAGGTCAAGCTTATACATTTTCTAAGGAGAAAGAACACACCTCTTTTGTTGCATATTAAAGTGGTTAATATACGCCTATGTAATGCAATGAACAATCAAAACATACTAAGAACTTTAGAATCCTTAAATGCTAGGGCTGAAATAGAATGTTGCAATCATCTACTCTAATCCTTGCAAATCCAGAGAATGACACTGAGGGCCTCAGAAATCATATAACTTGCCTAAAGCTATACAATAACTCTACGGTGGAATTAGAACTAGAATGACGGTGTACTGGCTTCTAAACTTAGCAATTTCCCTAGTAACACTTCTTGATGTGCTGTCCTTCGTACAAGAACACATATGGTCTAGAGGGTAAAGACTTGAAGCTATTTCTCCAATTTGTTCAGAGTCATTCACATTCTCTCTCCTTCCCTTTCTTTTTATCTAATTATGAATAGATAAGGAAGACAATTGATGAAAATGGAGATCCAGGCTTACCTATTGTTCTAGTTTGCTAATGCTGCAGAATGCAAAACACCAGAGATGGATTGGCTTTTATAAAAAGGGGGTTTATTTGGCTACACAGTTACAGTCTTAAGGCCATAAAGTGTCAGTAATTGGGTACCTTCACTGGAGGATGGCCAATGGCATCCGGAAAACCTCTGTTAGCTGGGAAGGCACGTGGCTGGCATCTGCTCCAAAGTACTGGTTTCAAAGTGGCTTTCTCCCAGGACGTTCCTCTCTAGCAAGCTTGCTCCTCTTCAAAACGTCACTCACAGCTGCACTGAGTTCCTTCTCTTTGAGTCAGCTCATTTATATGGCTCCACTGATCAAGGCCCACCCTGAATGGGTGGGGCCGTGCCTCCATGGGAGTATCTCATCAGAGTCATCACCCACAGCTGGGTGGGGCACATTCCAAGCAAATCTAATCAGCACCAAAACGTCTGCCCCACAAGACTACATCAAAGATAATGGCGTTTGGGGGACACAATGCATTCAAACTGGCACACCTGTTCAGATCTTGCGCTTCAAAGGATTGATTAAAATCTTCTCCCCTCTGTCTGTGAGGCAATCTCAGTATACCCTAGCCGAAACTGACTTGACATCCTGCCCCATCTTCACAACAGAATCTAATCAGTACCACAGGACTGTACACTTATGTTATTTTATTGTGTCAAGTCTTACATCTTCTCATCTACTTTCTAAACTAACACCAGGCAGGACTATTCCTGTTTATTTATGTTATACAAATAACTAAGCCTGAGCTAGACATGTAAAAATTGCTTAAAAATGTTGTTGGGTTGCTCCTCTGGCCTCGTAATTGTAATTGTTGTAAACAGCTCATGGATATCATGGTATCTAAAGGTCATTTTGCCAATGACTTACACGTCCCAATACTAACATTCCACTCACATACCTCTAGTTGCTAAGGCAGCATGCATGCTCTGGGATTATAAACTTTGAAGTAATAAACATGTGATAACCCTTGAGGGCCCCATTACTTGAGTTTCTGTATTGTCTTTTCATAAGGTGGAAAGAGCATGGATTTGAAGTCAGAGGTGTCTGGGTTCAAAGCTCAGCTTTGCCATCTATTCTCAAGGCAGGGTTTTTATATAGCTGGGTTTCAGATTTTACACTGCAATATGGGATAGTAATCCTTACCTAGCAGAGTTATCGTGATGAGTAAATGATAAATTTTATTAGAATAAGCCTACTTCAAGGTTTGTTGCAAAGTGGGTACACATTATATGTTAATTTTCCTTTAACATATAACATGTTACACGCTTTCTAGGATTAAGTTGACTCAGAGTTTGGGCACAAGAATGTTAACAAAACCAACTGAGATTTACACATGAAAAGTTCCCTAATCTAAATTATATTGTGGTAGGCTGAAAGATTTAAATTCATTGCTGTGAACCCAAGGCAGGAAGGAAAAGAAGGGAGGAAAGCCAAGTTATTACTTCTGTGAATGAAAAGGGAGAAAGGAAAGGAATCAGGCATAAAATGGTGAAAATTTACCCCATGAGTTCACAGAAAAAAAGTTGGGAAACACGACTTGAATGCAAGAGTAGTAGGAAGAAAGATTATTAGGAACTTGAAAGTTGGGGATTCCTTCGTGCTAAAATTGAGAATTATAAACATTCAAATTACATTCTTGCTAAAACTGTTGCATCCCTACTGTCCCAGAGTGTACTGTATGAAAACTTAGCCAAATATGACTGGCTGAAAGTGGGGGAATTCAATAGGAAGGAGGACTTTTAGACAAATTCAGTAATCCAAGAGCTCAGCAATATATTCCAGAAGGCCGTTGTGTTTGTTATGACATACCTGAGGGACAATATGTAGCTTATAAAACATTGGGAATGTTCTTCCTTATGATATACAGGACTGAAATGCAAATGACCCAAGGAATATATTTCATCAGTCATCTCCGGAAGACCGAATCTTCCTTAATCTACTTTGAAGGCAAGACATTAAAAAAATAAAAAAATAAAAAAAAAAAATGAAGGAAGGAAGGAAGGAAGGAGGCTCCAATTTTCCTCTAGAGTATGGGTGTGGGTCCTAGTGGCCTGGACATATTACTGAAAAGTGCCTCTTTTCAGTCACTCTACCAAAAACAAAAACAAAAAAGAACAAAAAGACAAACAACAACAACAACAACAAAAACTCCCTCTGGCTTTAGGAGGAATGTTACATTTTCACTGTCTACAAAATGGAGCAGGAGCAAATTGGTCCAGTCCCTCTACGCCAGGCGGGGCAGTAAGGTTCACAGAATCCAGAAACACAAATTCAGGGAGGAAAGGAATGGCAAGGTCAGTGGGTTAAATTAATCCTTAGCTGATGTGTGCATCCTGCCAAATGGCCTCCCACATGATGTTTTAAAAGCCTCAGAGAGACAGAAAACACTAATCTAATTATTAATGATGTCATTGATAATAATTTAGAAAGGGGGAGTATCAGAGAAAAAGTGCTATGTCTATTAATTATGGCGACTGTATACAGTCAAACAGTTTTAACATATTTAATAATTTACAACTAAAGTTCATGTGGGTGAACACCAGTTTCATCTTTCTTTGAAAGAGACTGTCCTATAGTGTTTTTGTTTTTGTTTTTTCACATCTAAGGCCTCAAGTCTTCAAGAAATGATGTGAACTGACCAAGCTCACAGGGGCCCTCAGAGTAAAAAAAAAAAAAAAAGATGAGGGCGATTCTTTGCTGTTAAGTTTGCCCAGCTCAAACTGGACTTCCCCATGCTAAGCTTTCTCTCTCTTAGTTATTTTATTTGCATCTCCCAAAGCAAACTCATCACTTGTAGGATTATTTTATTTCTTCTACTTGAACAGACAGACCGTGTCACATCTGTACTAGTATCCCAAGTGTGATTTAAGGAAGCTTGGAGATTCCAGTAAATTACTGTTGAATGGAAGCAAAAGCAAAAACAAAAACAAAAACAAAAACAAAAACAAAACAAAAAAACAAAATAAATACACATGCACAAAACTTACTTTTATTCTCTGATACAGAATTTACAACTTAAACTTGTCAAATCAATTCCCCTAGTTCCTCTCCTACCGGGGTCCAGTCTTTTAGGAAAGGGAACATGCTATTGGCTTGGAAGCTCCAGAAGCAACCCTAAAAGGTGTTGTTTGAGCAGTGGAAAGAAGTGAATTCACATGTTTGTGGAAAGAACAGATGATTAAATAACAGTGAAGGTGCAGGCCTTCAAGGGTACTGTGGGGGAGAAGGACACAGGCTGCAATCCTCCCCTTGCCTGCAAGGACTGCCTCAGCCCAGGATCAGGGAGCAAGTCAGTAGCAGCAAATGGGAACAAAATGATACATCTAACACCCTCCACCCACCCCATCGCCCCGCCCAGCGCTCTGACACACACACACACCCACACTCAGCCAAATGTGAGGAAGGGCAAAAGACAAATAACAGTTTGACTCAGGTCTTTACCATTTCCTATCTCCATCCAAGAAAAACAACAACAACAACTAATAAAAAAGTTGCATACATTAAAACAAAAGCCTAGAACACCATGTACCAAACTTCACAGAGTGAGAACTGGGGTGTTATGGGGTACACTTTTACTTTCTCCTTCATATACTGCTGCACTAGGTGATTTTTTTTTTTTAATGAAAACTTTTATAACAATTAGAAAAGTAAAGCGGGGGAAAGCTCTCTATAAATAGTATTATGAAAACTGACCAAATTTTATTAGCACCATGAAAGATTATAAATCTGAGTTCTGCCTTCCAGGAATGCAAATAGCTTCCTCATTTCTGCTCCTCCCTGTTCTTACTGAAATTCTTGTAGTCAGTTCAGACTTGTCCAGTCCCTAGACACGTAAAGTGGAAGCAGGAAAGCATTCAAAATGCAAAGGCGAAGATTAATGGAGGATTTTCAACCACTTCTATTTAAACAATGTTTGGTACAGAATGCACCCTCACTCGTCTGCAGAAGGGCTTCTAGAGACCACAGTAGAATACTTATTTTATTCATAATTAGATGTCCCACAAATGCAGTAAATGATCCCAAAAGAGCACAATGTTCAGAGCTGTCATTTATGGTGAAATAATTTGTCCATATGCTACCTCAGATATTACAGCCATCCTGGGCCTGAAGGGCTCTGTACTTCTACTGAATGTGGGGGCCTGTCACAGCAATTTGTCTACAACAGGCTCACTGCTTTCAGGAAAGAATGGATCCATCTCTCTATACAAGTTATATTTCAAAATGCAAACAGGAGCAGCAGAGAATTAAGTTGAAGCTTTAAAAAAAAAACAACACACACACATGCAAACAATTCTGCTTCTTGATTTCTTTCCGATACTCTTCTTTATTTAAACACACACAAACACCCACATACACAATAAAAATAAAACTGTGATTAGCTTATCTTCACTGCTGAAGGAAAATCATGTTTGGTATGGGGCAGATCATCAGACAACTATGAAAACTAGATATGTGGATACTGAAATCCATTCATTCACTCATGAAATATGTATTGAGCCTCTACATACAAAAGGCATTGTGCTATACCCTGCGGGGAATCAAAATATACAAATGACTCCAGTCTTTGCATAAATGTTCAAGTATAGGGACAAGACAATTCTACATGCTTTAACACAGGGTGTCTCTGGGCGATAACCATATTTTTGTTCCAGGGGTTTTCACAAAACTCGATTACTACTGTTAAATCTAGATATAAAATTGGATGTACTCTTAAACATATGTAACAATTCTATGAAAGCTCAGAGGAAGTTACCCTGCCAGTCTCACATAGAAAGTGGTGACATTTTTGCTTCCTCTCTCTCCCACCCCACCGCCAATCTAGTAGCAAAACCTGCCAACGCTACCATTGAAACATACCTACTATCTGACTACCACAACTGCTACTACATTAGTCCAAGTCACCATCCTCTATTGTCTGGACTATTGTAATAGGCTCTTAATAGCTCTCCAGATGCTGGCCTTTAGCCTCCAGTCTATTTCTATGGAATGGCCAGAGAATTCCCTTTAAAAAGTCAATCAGATCATGTCATGCCTCAGCTCAAAACCTTACTATGCCTTCCCAACTCATTCACCATCAAAATCAAGCCCTTAGAATGTCTTATAAGACCCTACAGTACCTGGCCCTGGCTGTCTCTTTGATCTTATCTCCTGCTGCTCTCCTCCTCAATCACTACATCTCAGTCACACAGGCTTTGCTGTTCTGAAACATGTCAAACATGCTTGTGTCTCAGAACCTTACACTTCTGTTTTCTCTGCTTGGCATGTTCTCCTGTAATCCTTCACACATCCCTCACTTCATTCAAGACTTGACACAAATGGCGTCTCATCTAAAACAGCGTCTCCACAATCTACCCCCATCCATCCCCACTCCATCTCTGATTCTTTATTTTTCTTTCTAGTTTTTACTTCCAATGATTCTAGTGTGTTTATTTTAATTTTTTTTTAAATTTTATTGTCATTCTCTAATCTCCAGAATTAAGCTCCTTCAGAGCACAGACTTTGTTTACTACTGAGATGAACACCTCAGCCCCTAGGACAATACCCACACCATATGGTCGGAGCTCAATAAATCCTGGAGTAGATCTTTAAAGGATGGAAGGATCTAGATATGCAGGATGGAAGCAGCATCTAAGTTGCAAGGAAAAATCTGAACAAAGGCATGAAGGTAGTAAGACACAGGATGTATGAGGAGCAGTAGCATTTGCGTAGAGTCTAGGCTGCAAGAAGGGGAACAGAGATGAGGGCCTCAGCATGAAGTGTTTTCACCTGCCCATACATACAGTCATTCATTTTTCATCCAAGAAGAATACATCAAGTTCCAATGCATTTCAAAGTGTGTGCATTTTACTCATTCATTTAAACTGTACATTGACTGTTTACTATATGTGAGGTACTGTGGTATTCTGTACATAACAAGTCCAAAATGAAAAACGAGAGTGGTCTATAAGCAGACCAGAGATTGCATAAGCCTCAAGAGGCTGGGAAGTAGAAGACATCTCTCAAGGAGGTTGGAATTGGATTAGCCTCTAAGGTTCTACAGTGTTCATTATCACCTAAGAGGAGAAGTCTAAGGGCATTTGATTTATTAATTAACATTATTAATGCTGTCAGCACCACTACTCTAACTCCTCATGATACTAGGGGTTGCATGGAGCCTCAGCAACCCTGTTGACCAACTTTTATTTCAGGTGGCATGAAAGTTATCTTTCCAGAGCATATCACTATACTTACATTGCTTAACTGGACAATTCTACTAGAGAAGTTGTGAAATTTAGCAACAGAATAGAGCTTCCCTGCCTGATCCATTCCACTTTAGTAACAGTGAGGTTTGAAAAGTGATCTAGGACTGATTCTTAGAATTCATTATTTTCTGTATAGGGGAACAAGGAGACATAATCTTAACATGAATACAAGATTTTCTCCTTTTATGTTAAGATAAAATTCTTTCTATTGCTATAGAGGGAGGTGAGAGAAGGGAAGGCATTAGTCAATTGGATTTATGCTTTTCTTAGAGAAAATGGCTGATTTTGCTAAATTTCAATAAAATAAATATTAAAATGTGATAAACTGAAGGAAATGCTGACAACTCTGCAAATATATCTAGATGTCAACTTTTATAGTTTTTACATAGATTGCAAAGGGAGTTGTGTGAAAATTTTAGGTCTAAGGGGTATTATGCCAAAATAATTTACTCCTCATATATTAAAGTGAAAGAGGCAATGCTGGGTCCTGTGAGGATAGTACTATGAATACAAACTATTTCTCTTCTCAAGCTTTCAATATCTAGTGTCAGTATAATAACTATAATCCTAGGTAGGTTTTAACAAATGCCACAAAAGAGACAGAGCCATTTTCCACTGGGTGGCACTTCATTTGAGACTAAAAAATTGGAAGGATTTTAAGAGGTGGATAGAGCAATCCAGGAAGAACTAAATTGCATAAACAAGTAAGTGGAGAAAAGACAACTTATGTGGGAATATGTGGGGGAACTGAAATTGGTCCATTAGGTTAGAAGTGTGTAACTGCCAAGAAGTAGAAATGGGGCCAGGGTTGAAAAGGCAGTGGAAGAAAATTATGAAACACTTGGTGTGGCCAGGGGGTAGCATTAATCATAGCACCAACCAAATAAAGGGAATGTGGTGACGAAATGTGACAGGTCAGAATCCCTTGATTTCGTTTTGTCTCCCACACCCACCAACTATCCAGTCTGGAGGCACAGGACGCTGCATCCAAAAATAAGTATAGTCTACAAATATGCTTGCGGTCAAAAGCTTTAGCACCAACCACATGTGTTAAATCCAATAGCAAAATTATAAAGGAGAAAGGAAGTAATGAATGTGCCAACATGGAGTGAGCTTAGTTCAACATGAGATCCCTGCCTCAAAAATGTCCTCATCTGAAATCGGTTCAAACCCCGAATGATGGCCTGAAGTAGCCTTGGCTAACAGTGGACACAGATACAAAACTAAAAGGGTGAAAAGACTCCTGGCTTGAGTGATGAATAACCTAGGTCTCGTTCTGGTTTTGTTATTCAACAACATTAAACACAAATGTAGACGTTGTCAGATCTCTCCCTCTCCCAGGCTCTTGATTTCCCATCTGTAAACAAGGATTTTTGATTAGAAGAATTAGACATGTCTTTCAATGTCAATAATCTGATTTTAAATGCTGCATGCTCTGTTTATGTAGGACTCTCTACTCCCAGCCTCAGGCCTCAAATGGAACTTGAAATGGCCTCTTCTGTATCATGATCCCCGTGTTTCTTCCCAAATCAAAAGGCTGCTATTTCCTATCTCGGTTTTCCTAAAATATATTTTCACATTCTCTTCTCTACTAGTCGATACCATTTTAAGATTCTGCTGGACTCATTTATCTATTTGACAGAACTCCTAGGCCAGAGTTTTACCAATAATGACCATCCAATAAATGTGTGTGAAATGAAAGAATGAGAATTTAAGAGTGTTTGAATAATGTACTAGGCTATATTCATCAAAAAGAATTTTCAGAAAAATCCTAGGGGGAGTATTAGTAAAGATCAAGGAAGATCAGGTACCACTACTCCTGTTATCTGTTACTTTTGGATAATTCTTAGGAAATTGGGGAAAAAAAAAGAGGAATTAATTGTCCCATGGAAAAACAACAAATCACTCAGCGATCTTGCACATTTGTGCCAGACTGTAATCCTAGCAAAAAGCTTTATGCATAGATTTATGCATCAAGAAAGAAGTATGAGGCCCTGAGACCTAATTTCTAGATTTACCTCTTATGCTCAAATATCTATTAAGGAGGCAGATTACAACTTGGTTGTTTGTACTGAACTTCTTGGTTTTATCATTTAGCCAAGGAAACTGGATTTTAGAATACTTTAACACTGAATATTACTTGTTTGGAAGCTATTATACCTACTGCTAAGCCATCTTCAAACCTTTAATACCTGAAAAGTTATATAGTTCATAGAGAAGCCGTACTACAGAAGAGCTTAGAACTTAGTTACAGCTTTTGCTATAAACACCTCCAACACCCACTCTGCACATTGCATGGCGGGTGTGAACTAAATGATTTCCTATTGTACATTGTGCATGTCACAGGCATAAAATTATAAGAGCTTCCATCTTCATAGTCAAAAAAAAGAGGAAATAGCAAAAAAAAAAAAAAAAACTTATTTAACACATCATCTTTAAGAATAAATGAGGTTACAAATCTACATTTGGAAGAACAGAATCTAGTCCATATGTACCAGATACCATTTTTTTAAAACTCAAACTCCAGATTCCAAAATGCATACTCTCTCTATATACTGAGGTAACAGCTTGTCAGAGAAATGTGGCAAGCAACAGCGGGACTAGCACAGCAGATGGGTAGTATTTTTATACTGGCTTTTAAGTGATAATGTGAGTTTACATAGGGTCATCCTAAATATTGTTTAAGTGCATGCAATGACTCGAGTCAGTGTCTAACCTTGAGTAGGCTGTTTTGCTTTCAGTTCTTGTCTAAATTTGCTGCAGTCAAGGTTTCATCAAGAGAAAGCTATCTTTTCTTTGAAATAAGAGTGACATGAATTTCTTAGAACCTCTTTTCTATATTCTTGAACATGTTCTAAATTGACATTAAAAAGATAGGGAGGAAAAATTCTATGAAAACTTCTCTAGTTAACACAGTGGACTAGTTGGACTAGTTAGCTGACATAACTCAGTCTCTGTCAACAGGTCACAAATGCTATGTGAACCAGGAAAGAAAACACGAAGTGCTGGATGGTGAGGCTGGGAGTCCTAAGTTCAAATCTCAGCTTCCCTGACAAGTGGTTCCATAGCATCTCTGAGCCTCAGCTTCCACATCTGGAAGATATGGTTCTCAATAACTACTGCCTACAATTGTTGGGATAGGAGATTACAAAAGGGTACCTTTGTTAGGCACCTATAAAAGCCGTCAAGGTCCATGCCCTTCCCTTCTTGTGCCTCTCTGAGTCTAGTCCATTTGATAAAATGGAGAGAACAGTCTGGGCATAAAATAATTCTATGTATTCAGAGCAAAAATTCCTGTTTGTTCATTCACAAATAAGAATGCACATCAACCTTAAGAAAATCTTAAGAAAATCTTAAGAGACAATATGTCTTTTTTCTTATGCCTTTTCTGCACAGGCATACCTGAGGGATATAACATGCAACCACTAACAACACTGGTCTCTCAAATAAGGATAGGTGGGTTGGATGGTGGTAGGGTGGAGGTTTTAGAATTTCTGGGTGGTGCCACGTAGTGTTTCCTCTGGAAAGCTCTTTCTCCACCCCCCATGTGGTACCATCAGAATGCAAGCACCTAGAAGGCAGAAATGTTTAACTCTCGTGCTCACTGCTGTAATCCCCTTACCTGCAAGAGTAGATGGCAAGGAGTACGCACTCAAAAACTACTTGATAAATGACAGTTGAATAAATGACAGGCCATTCAAGCATATCCTTTCCCTTCCTCCCTGCTGAAAAATCATTGTTCTAAAGAGACCTGTAAAGACCCTCTATTTCACGGATAAGGAAGTACTGCGTTTAGAGTTAAGTATCTTACCCAAATTTTCATAGCCAGAGAGTGACTGAAGCAAGGTCACACCTCAGACTTGCAGTCTCAAAGCTCCTATACTTTCTACTAAGCCATGTTGCCTTGATGGACCTTGCAAGTTGAGATGCATAAGTCAACTCATTTGACTATGGGAAAGGCTCTCAATCTTTGGCCCCTCAAGTTCCTTACTGGTAAGGATGAGATGATAATAAACAATGTCAAACAGTATTTGGATCAAATAAGATCAAGTCATAAGCTAGTAAAGGTGAAGTAAGAACTTGTTCTGGCTATCAATGGGAACATGTGATTTTGATTACAAGTTATAAAATGCTACAGCAATATTAATAGTTACTAACATCATATTTCTTAGTTTGCAAACTCCTTGAGCCAGGGCCTTTATCTTATTTATCTACTTGTGAATGAATTAGCCAGTACTTCCAAACAAGGAAGAGCTAAGATAAAATTATGCAATAAATTTCCCTCAAATACAACATTCATATATCTCCATTTACTTCCTCAATAAAACTGATCCATGTTCCAAAGGAAAAGACAAGTTGGCCTTAAGACATGTTTTTTTTTAAAAATTGGATATAAGAACAAAATTATATATTCACTATGTTAGAAGGGAAATTACAATTTTCTAAGAAAGCAATACTACTACTCTTAGACATAAAGTGTAGATACTATAGCGAAATAAAGTGATCTAACAGAACCCTCCTTTGACTTAAAATCACACCCTTTAGATTATCTCGAAATTTTACATTTTCTGGAAATTAGCAATATTTTTGGGTGCTACAAAACACAGAATATCTGTAGCTCATTGGAACAGGAAAAGGACACATATTATTGACAACAATATCCAACTACATTCATCTGCATTAAAATAATAGGCAGAGTGGTCAGACAGGGAACATGGCAGCAACATCTGAAGTTGAGAGGGACCAGAGGTAAGATTAAAATCAGCACACAATCTTCAGGCAGCCTTTAATCACACTCAGTCCTCATGCACTAATATCTAGTTAGTGATTCTTGAAAGATGTGGGAAGTGGGGTGGTACATCTCCCTGGAAGGCATCTGGAAATTGGCCATGCTTTCGTTTGTCTCGGTAAGTGAGGGGGTGCCTCTGGAACCTAGTGGGTGGTCAGGCATGCTAAATGTTCTGCAATGCACTTGACATTCCACACATGAAGGACTCTCTAGTCCTAAACGCCAGTAGGACCTGTTGAAAGGCACCAAGCTATACCCTAACTTATTTCCCTATTTTGATGACTTGTTAATATTTCTATAACTACTACAAGAAAAACCCATCCTTTATCAAAAAGATAGTCTCAAACTGTTTCAATCTCTTTCTCTCCCTCTCTCTCTTTCCCCCTTCTCCTGTCTCTCTCTCTCTCTCACACACACGAATGGATCAAGACCATCCTCAGGACAATGTAAAGGTAAAATAACATTTTAAAAAATCATTTTAATCAGTCCACTGAGTAAATGAAAGTGTTAGAGTACACAGACTGGGACTTCAGAGTAGTTTTAATAAGCATAGAAGTCTTTTGATAGTCAAAGAAATAGGTCAATTTGAAATACCATGTTTGCATTTGTTTGTTCATTCAAACAAAGTTATAATATACCTTCTAGGCTATATGCACTTAGACGCACACCAGAATGAGTCAATAAGAAACTCATCTTCACCGAACTTCAGTTCTAAAAGGGGTACTAAGACATACAGACAGATAACTTTAATATGAACAGGAGATTAAAACTTCATTAATATGAACAGGAGATTAAAACTTCTATTAAGATTTGTATGATAAAGGACAATAGGAATTTAGAAAGGAGAAACTTACTTTTGGCTCAAGGATCTGAAAAGGCTCAGAGGTGAGGTGGCACCTGAAACCAAAATGTACCTGTTTTACTCTCACTGCAGGAATGTTCCAACATGGCGTGTGGCAATGTGCGGCTTGCAATGAATTTAGAATGCATACCAGGCATGTAACTGTATAAATTCTGCAATGAATTTCATGACAATAACATACAAAATCATTTCCCCAAGTACAGTCTTGAAAAAAAAATCCTTCTGGAGACACAAATGACAATATTTTTGCATTTTTCCACTTACTGTAGATTTTCTTATTGTGTCAGAAAGTGGAATCATGGCATTGTGTTCTGAATATGTGTAATATATATCATGCACACACTTACCAAATGTAATAGCCACCCTACCTGCTGCAGTTTTCTTGAGCAGCAATGTGCTCAATACTTAATACAACAGAGATGTAGAAGAGAAGTGCAAAATCTTGTTTGAAAGTGTTTAATTTATTGGGTGCAAAGAGATTTCAAAGGCAAAAAATAAATAGATACCCCTGTTAAAACATTCCATTTATCTAACAGCTTGAGACCTTTACTACAGATTATCTTTTTTTTTTTTTTTAATCATCATTTTATTGAGATATATTCACATACCACGCAGTCATACAAAACAAATTGTACTTTCGATTGTTTACAGTACCATTACATAGTTGTACATTCATCACCTAAATCAATCCCTGACACCTTCATTAGCACACACACAAAAATAACAAGAATAATAATTAGAGTGAAAAAGAGCAATTGAAGTAAAAAAGAACACTAGGTATCTTTGTCTGTTTGTTTGCTTCCCTTACTTTTCTACACATCCATCCATAAACTAGACAAAGTGGAGTTTGGTCCTTATGGCATTCCCAATCCCACTGTCACCCCTCATAAGCTACATTTTTATACAACTGTCTTCGAGATTCATGGGTTCTGGGTTGTAGTTTGATAGTTTCAGGTATCCACCACCAGCTACCCCAATTCTTTAGAACCTAAAAAAGGTTGTCTAAAGTGTGCGTAAGAGTGCCCACCAGAGTGATCTCTCGGCTCGTTTTGGAATCTCTCTGCCACTGAAGCTTATTTCATTTCCTTTCACATCCCCCTTTTGGTCAAGAAGATGTTCTCCATCCCACGATGCCGGGTCTACATTCCTCCCCGGGAGTCATATTCCACGTTGCCAGGGAGATTCACTTCCCTGGGTGTCTGATCCCACGTAGGGGGGAGGGCAGTGATTTCACCTTTCAAGTTGGCTTAGCCAGAGAGAGAGGGCCACATCTGAGCAACAAAGAGGCATTCAGGAGGAGACTCTTAGGCACAAATACAGGGAGGCCTAGCCTCTCCTTTGCAGCAACCGTCTTCCCAAGGGTAAAACTTATGGTAGAGGGCTCAACCCATCAAACCACCAGTCCCCTATGTCTGTGGTCATGTTAGCAACCATGGAGGTGGGGTAGGCGAATACCCCTGCATTCTCCACAGGCTCCTCAAGGGGGCACTATATCTTTTTTTTTTTTTTCCTTGTTTGTCTTTTTTCTTTTTTCTTTTTCTTTTTTTTTTTTAACTTTCCCTTCTTTTTTCAAATCAACTGTATGAAAAAAAAAGTTAAAAAGAAAACAAACATACAATAAAAGAACATTTCAAAGAGACCATAGCAAGGGAGTAAGAAAAAGACAACTAACCTAAGATAACTGCTTAACTTCCAACATGTTCCTACTTTACCCCAAGAAAGTTACATAATATAGCAACATTTCAGTGAACTTGTTCCTACTACATCCATCAGAAATTAACAGACCATAGTCATTTCTGGGCATCCCCAGAACGTTAAATAGCTTATCTGTTCTTCTTGGATTATTGTTCCCCCTTCCTTAATTGCTCTCTACTGCTAGTTCCCCTACATTCTACATTATAAACCATTTGTTTTACATTTTTCAAAGTTCACATTAGTGGTAGCATATAATATTTCTCTTTTTGTGCCTGGCTTATTTCGCTCAGCATTATGTCTTCAAGGTTCATCCATGTTGTCATATGTTTCACCAGATCGTTCCTTCTTACTGCCGCGTAGTATTCCATCGTGTGTATATACCACATTTTATTTATCCACTCATCTGTTGAAGGACATTTGGGTTGTTTCCATCTCTTGGCAATTGTGAATAATGCTGCTATGAACATTGGCGTGCAGATATCTGTTCGTGTCACTGCTTTCCGATCTTCCGGGTATATACCGAGAAGTGCAATCGCTGGATCGAATGGTAGCTCTATATCGAGTTTTCTAAGGAACTGCCAGACTGACTTCCAGAGTGGCTGAACCATTATACAGTCCCACCAACAATGAATAAGAGTTCCAATTTCTCCACATCCCCTCCAGCATTTGTAGTTTCCTGTTTGTTTAATGGCAGCCATTCTGACCGGTGTTAGATGGTATCTCATTGTGGTCTTAATTTGCATCTCTCTAATAGCTAGTGAAGCTGAACATTTTTTCATGTGTTTCTTGGCCATTTGTATTTCCTCTTCAGAGAACTGTCTTTTCATATCTTTTGCCCATTTTATAATTGGGCTGTCTGTACTATTGTCATTGAGTTGTAGGATTTCTTTGTATATGCACGATATCAGTCTTTTGTCAGATACATGGTTTCCAAAAATTTTTTCCCATTGAGTTGGCTGCCTCTTTACCTTTTTGAGAAATTCCTTTGAGGTGCAGAAACTTCTAAGCTTGAGGAGTTCCCATTTATCTATTTTCTCTTTTGTTGCTTGTGCTTTGGGTGTAAAGTCTAGGAAGTGGCCTCCTAATACAAGGTCTTGAAGATGTTTTCCTACATTATCTTCTAGGAGTTTAATGGTACTTTCTTTTATATTGAGATCTTTGGTCCATTTTGAGTTAATTTTTGTGTAGGGGGTGAGGTAGGGGTCCTCTTTCATTCTTTTGGATATGGATATCCAACTCTCCCAGCCCCATTTGTTGAAAAGACCATTATGGCTCAGTTCGGTGACTTTGGGGGCCTTATCAAAGATCAGTCGGCCATAGATCTGAGGGTCTATCTCTGATCTATATTCCATTGATTCAATTCAATGGATTCCATTGATCTATATGTCTATCTTTGTGCCAGTACCATGCTGTTTTGGCAACTGTGGCTTTATAATAAGCTTCAAAGTCAGGGAGTGTAAGTCCTCCCACTTCGTTTTTCTTTTTTAGAGTGTCTTTAGCAATTCGAGGCATCTTCCCTTTCCAAATAAATTTGATAACTAGCTTTTCCAAGTCTGCAAAGTAGGTTGTTGGAATTTTGATTGGGATTGCATTGAATCTGTAGATGAGTTTGGGTAGAATTGACATCTTAATGACATTTAGCCTTCCTATCCATGAACATGGAATATTTTTCCATCTTTTAAGGTCCCCTTCTATTTCTTTTAGTAGAGTTATGTAGTTTTCTTTGTATAGGTCTTTTACATCTTTGGTTAAGTTTATTCCTAGGTACTTGATTTTTTTAGTTGCTATTGAAAATGGTATCTTTTTCTTGAGTGTCTCTTCAGTTTGTTCATTTCTAGCATATAGAAACATTACTGACTTATGTGCATTAATCTTGTATCCCGCTACTTTGCTAAATTTGTTTATTAGCTCTAGTAGGTGTATCGTTGATTTCTCAGGGTTTTCTAGATATAAGATCATATCATCTGCAAACAATGACAGTTTTACTTCTTCTTTTCCAATTTGGATGCCTTTTATTTCTTTGTCTTGCCGGATTGCCCTGGCTAGCACTTCCAGCACAATGTTGAATAACAGTGGTGACAGCGGGCATCCTTGTCTTGTTCCTGATCTTAGAGGGAAGGCTTTCAGTCTCTCACCATTGAGTACTATGCTGGCTGTGGGTTTTTCATATATGCTCTTTATCATGTTGAGGAAGTTTCCTTCAATTCCTACCTTTTGAAGTGTTTTTATCAAAAAGGGATGTTGGATTTTGTCAAATGCTTTTTCAGCATCTATTGAGATGATCAATTGATTTTTCCCTTTCGAGTTTTCAATGTGTTGTAATACATTGATTGTTTTTCTTATGTTGAACCATCCTTGCATGCCTGGAATGAACCCCACTTGGTCATGGTGTATGATTTTTTTAATGTGTCTTTGGATTCGATTTGCAAGTATTTTGTTGAGGATTTTTGCATCTATATTCATTAGGGAGATTGGCCGGTAGTTTTCCTTTTTTGTGGCATCTTTGCCTGGTTTTGGTATTAGATTGATGTTAGCTTCATAAAATGAGTTAGGTAGTGTTCCATTTTCTTCAATGTTTTGAAAGAGTTTGAGTAAGATTGGTGTCAGTTCTTTCTGGAAAGTTTGGTAGAATTCCCCTGTGAAGCCATCTGGCCCTGGGCATTTATTTGTGGGAAGATTTTTGATGACTGATTGGATCTCTTTGCTTGTGATGGGTTGGTTGAGGTCTTCTATTTCTTCTCTGGTCAGTCTAGGTTGTTCATATGTTTCCAGGAAATTGTCCATTTCTTCTACATTATCCAGTTTGTTGCCATACAGTTGTTCATAATATCCTCTTATAATTTTTTTAATTTCTTCAGGATCTGCAGTTATGTCACCTTTTTCATTCATTATTTTGTTTATATGGGTCTTCTCTCTTTTTGATTTTGTCAGTCTAGCTAGGGGCTTGTCAATCTTGTTGATCTTCTCAAAGAACCAACTTTTGGTGATATTTATCCTTTCTATTGTTTTTTTGTTCTCTATGTCATTTATTTCTGCTTTAATCCTTGTTATTTCTTTTCTTGTACTTGGTTTAGGATTGGTTTGCTGTTCATTTTCTAGCTTCTTCAGTTGATCCATTAGTTCTCTGATTTTGGCTCTTTCTTCCTTTTTAATATATGCGTTTAGTGCTATAAATTTCCCCCTTAGCACTGCTTTTGCTGCATCCCATAGGTTTTGGTATGTTGTGTTCTCATTTTCATTCGTCTCTATATATTTAGCAATTTCTCTTGCTATTTCTTCTTTAACCCACTGATTGTTTAGGAGTGTGTTGTTTAACCTCCAGGTATTTGTGAATTTTCTAAGTCTCTGATGGTTATTGACTTCTAATTGTATTCCATTGTGGTCAGAGAATGTGCTTTGAATCATTTCAATCTTTTTAAATTTATTGAGGCTTGTTTTATGTCCCAGCATATGATCTATTCTGGAGAAAGTTCCGTGAGCACTAGAAAAGTATGTGTATCCTGGTGATTTGGGATGTAATGTCCTGTAGATGTCTGTTAAATCTAATTCATTTATCAGATTGTTTAGGTTTTCAATTTCCTTATTGGTCTTCTGTCTGGTTGATCTATCTATAGGAGAGAGTGATGTGTTGAAGTCTCCCACAATTATTGTGGAAACATCAATTGCTTCCTTTAGTTTTGCCAATGTTTCTCTCATGTATTTTGTGGCACCTTGATTGGGTGCATAGACATTTACGATTGTTATTTCTTCTTGCTGAATTGCCCCTTCTATTAGTATGTAGTGGCCTTCTTTGTCTCTCAAAACATCCCTGCATTTGAAGTCTATTTTATCTGAGATTAATATTGCTACACCTGCTTTCTTTTGGCTGTAGCTTGCATGAAATATTTTTTTCCATCCTTTCACTTTCAGTTTCTTTGTGTCCCTGTGTCTAAGATGAGTCTCTTGTATGCAACATATTGATGGTTCATTTTTTTTGATCCATTCTGCGAATCTATATCTTTTAATTGGGGAGTTTAATCCATTTACATTCAACGTTAAAACTGTGAAGGCATTTCTTGAATCGGCCATCTTATCCTTTGGATTATGTTTGCCATATTTTTCCCTCTCTCTATTAATATCCTTTATTGTACCCATACCGAATCTCTTTAGTACTGAACCTTTCTCCAAGTCTCTCTGTCCTGTCTTTGTTTCTCTGTCTGTAGGGCTCCCTTTAGTATCTCCAGTAGGGCAGGTCTCTTGTTAGCAAATTCTCTCAGCATTTCTTTGTCTGTGAAAAATTTAAGCTCTCCCTCAAATTTGAAGGAGAGCTTTGCTGGATAAAGTATTCTTGGCTGGAAATTCCTCTCACTCAGAATTTTAAATATATCGTGCCACTGCCTTCTCGCCTCCATGGTGGCTGCTGAGTAGTCACTACTTAGTCTTATGCTGTTTCCTTTGTATGTGGTGAATTGCTTTTCTCTTGCTGCTTTCAGAACTTGCTCCTTCTCTTCTATGTTTGACAGTGTGATCAGTATATGTCTCGGAGTGGGTTTTTTTGGATTTATTCTATTTGGAGTTCGCTGAGCATTTATGATTTGTGTATTTATGTTGTTTAGCAGATTTGGGAAGTTTTCCCCAACAATTTCTTTGAATACTCTTCCTAGACCTTTACCCTTTTCTTCCCCTTCTGGGACACCAATGAGTCTTATATTCGGACGTTTCATATTATCTATCATATCCCTGAGGTCCATTTCGAGTTTTTCAATTTTTTTCCCCATTCTTTCTTTTATGATTTCATTTTCCATTCTGTCATCTTCCAGGTCACTGATTCGTTGTTCAACTTCCTCTAGTCTTGTACTATGAGTGTCCAGAATCTTTTTAATTTGGTCAACAGTTTCTTTAATTTCCATAAGATCATCCATTTTTTTATTTAGTCTTGCAATGTCTTCTTTATGCTCTTCTAGGGTCTTCTTGATTTCCTTCATATCCCGTACTATGGTCTCATTGTTCATCTTTAGTTCTTTGAGTAGCTGCTCTAGGTGTGTCTCTTCTGGTCCTTTGGTTTGGGTGCTTTGGCTTGGGTTATCCATATCGTCTGGTTTTTTCATATGCTTTATAATTTTCTGTTGTTTTTGGCCTCGTGGCATTTGCTGAACTTGATAGGGTTCTTTTAGGGTTTGTAGACCAGTTGAAGTCCTTATCTCTAATTTATCAGATCTACAGCTTTGTGGAGTACACTTTCTCTAACTAACCAGCAGGTGGCGTCCACGAGCCACCTGTTCTCCACAAGCCAGATCTCCCCTGCTTAGCCTTTTTGGTGAGTGGGGGAGTGAGTCTTGTGGGGCCCAATTGGTGTACCAAGCTTGCGTGTGTAGTTGGTGTTGCCTGCCCTGTATGTGGGGCGTGTTTCTGGGTAGTTGGGGAGGGGGGGTGGCCCTAACAATCAAATCTCCCTGATGATCCTAGAGTTTTAAAGCTGCTGCAATAGTCTAATCCTTCAGTTCAGTCCTGCCACAGTTTGTCTCTGCCACTGACCCACAAGTCTTTGCTATTGGCGTATGGCTCCTGAGACTTGCAAGTGGGCCCCTCTTCCAGGCTGTGCACCCCGGGTCCTCTGTTGAGGGATGACTGTGCTATGTCACAGGTGAGTGCCGTCCCCCCAGGGCAGTTCTGGGCTGCTGGGCTGTGTTGGGAGGCTCCCAGTCTGCTCAAATGATGGCTGAATGGGGCTCTGTTAATTCACACTGCTCCCCCTTCCGAGCTCTGGGACATTCAGCTGAGGTTGCAGGGAAGGCTAATGTCCACACCCAGTTTTGTGGTGTGTGCCTGTTATTTGAAGCACTTCCGTCACACTGGGTTGTCTGGGGCAGCTCTGGGCTATGGGGCTGGCGATGGGCAGGAGTGTTTCCTGTCCACCAGGATGGTGGCTGTGAGCGGACACCCCCCTTTTCTTGGGAAGTTGTGTTGTTTAGTGAATTTTCTCAGCCACTGGATTATTGCCTTTTGTCTCAGAGCTCTCTTAGTTCTGCTCTTGACTTGACGTGCCCAAATTTCAATTCTTTGAAGCTTTCTGTATTGAGCTTCTTAGAGTAATTGTTTTAGAAAAAGCAAAAAGGATTTAAAAAAAAAAAAAAAAACAAAAAAAAAAAAACGGCCCTCCTCAGAGATCTAATGGGTTATTGAAATGCTAATAGACAAAGCAACCAGGGCCATTAAGGAAAGGTGCACAGGGCAGAGAGATCAGCCTTGCTTCGGGATTTGCATATGCGCCTCAAGGCCTGATCTCCGCCCTTCCCCTTTCTGTGTTCACCAGAACTCCAAAAATCCTCCGCTTTTATTTTGGAGTTTTTCGTGTTGTTTTTTTTTCTATGCCTGTCTCCTCTCTGCTGGGCTGGCTGCTCTCAGATTCTCTGGTGTCTGGTCTCAGTCTATCTATGGTTGGAGTTTGAATCAGTAGAATGAGTTTCCGATAAGAGCAGCCACTGCAATTCTCCCTTCTCCTTCCTGGAGCTGACAGCCCCTCCTCCCCCGGGACTGAGCCTGGCAGGGAGGGGCGCGGGTCCCCTGGCCGCAAAAACTTACAGATTTCGCTGAACTCAGCAGTTCCACGTTTTCATGAGTGTTGTATGAAGTATGCCCAAAGACAGATTGCTCTGTGGTGTCCAGTCCACGCAGTTCCTGGCTTTTTACCTACTTTCCTGGAGGAGTAACTAAAACATACAGCTCACCAGTCTGCCATCTTGCCCCGCCTCCACTACAGATTATCTTTTACGTCAAGCTGCCCCAACTCCTTTCTGGAGTTTCTATACTACAATTAAAGGAAATAAAATGCCTAACAGCCAGAGACACCAGAGCCCTTTAATCATCCAGATCTGAGATACCTCACATGAAATGAAACTAGGACATTCATGCACATACAGATTACCGCATAGGTAAATGTTCACACAGATGTGGGTTCCTACGGTTTTCATCCTACCCCCAGTTTGTCACGTTTATCCCCTCCCTTCCTTTGGTTTTTTAGGGGACTTGTACTGTCTTTAGATCTCTTTGATGACACCTTGTCAATTAGATGCATTTCATTCAGTTCAGAAGTTCATTAACTTCAGATAACACACAATTCTAGCAAGCTGAGTGATGTTTATTAATGTAGCATACAAAGTGGGTAATTCAGCTGGGAATTTGATCCTGTCTTTGCATCACTCAGACACCTAGAATAATGCAGTATGCCAGGAATTTATCAGGGGTTTTATTATATTATTTACATATTTGAAAAATTCTTGAAAGTCTCATGCCTTTGAGAAATTCAGGAATGTGTGCATGGTACAAAGATAAATCAGATCTACACAATATGCTGATCCAACTATCCTTAAACAACTTTCATTTCTGTGCATGTGTTGTGGGGGGCATGGAAAAGGCAAGGGAGGCAAGGCACAGGCAAAAAGAAGCTCTTTATGCCATTAAGCTTTGTTTTTTTTTAAATGGGATTTTTGGGATTATTGACAGGTACAATTATATTAACCATTAAATTTAAATAGTGATTGTATTTTTATAGTATTTTCCTCTACACATTATCTTATTAATCTGGGTTTTTCTACTATGATTTTCTGAGGAATGAAAACAAACACGAATGACACAAATATTAATTGATCTATCAGGCCTCAGACACTCACAGAGACTCACCAGAAGGGAGGGTTTCCAAGCGCAAGCAATGAAAGAACTGAAACCCAGCAAAGTGTATGGCTCCTACAAGCCACCAGGCTCCCTCTACTCCTAATAACCTTTTGTCTTTTTAGAGCCCATTGAGACAAAGATGGTTAGAAGTCCAGTGATGCCACATCACTTCTGGATAAATAAGGCTATTTAATTTCATTTAAGAAACATTGCTAGAGTACCTGCTATTTGCTGGACACACGTAATTCAGGAAATAATGCTAGAGCATCTTCTGTCTGCTGGACACTCAGATTCTTCTTCTCAGGGAGCTCAGAGTTTAGGAAGAAAAAAGTGCCATGTGTGCATAACTGAGATAAATTATTTTAATGTTTTAATTTTTTTTATAAAAGAGGAGAACAATAGCTCCTCTCTTTTTCCTCCTTCCTCCTCCTCCTCCTTCTCTTTCTCTCTCCCCTTTCTTCCCTTCTTCCTTTGGTCTCTTTGTCCCTCTCCCTGTCTCTCTTTTTCTGGCCACACTGATAGCTGGTGTTCAAAGGTGTGCATTTGTGAGTGAGAGCATTGAAACAATAGTCAAAAGTCCTACTTAAAGCTTAAAAAAAAAGGTAATTAAGCATTCATTGAGCATCAGAATATTCTTCCATCTTGCTGTCTATTATGTAAAAGGAACAGAATTCTCTAAGAAAAATCAGCTGCCATCAAGTTCTTCTTTTAAACCTACTTCAAGAGATGCCTTAGATGGGGGCAGGTGCTTTGGAGCAAATATGTTTGGTCAAAAATGCAACTTCAGAAATCTACTACTTGTTGGGAAAACAAAAAGTCCTGTGATGTTCAGTATTAGAGCCTAAATACTTAAAAGAAAGCTGTAAAACAGAAAGGACATATTTGACTCCAGTTTCAGATCTTTATTAGCTATTTAACAATCCCTGTTGACAGTTACCACATCTCTAAAATGGGAACAAATACCTACCTGAAAGGAGATTTGTGAGTGTCAGAATGAGAGAATGAGCACACACATGTTCCATACAGTTTAAATCATGTACACATTATTGAGGGGTTATGCCTCCGGGTATGTTAAAATAGGTTCCTTAAATAATTGATGGCAAAAATTTTAAGTTTTCTGTTTGCATATGCAAGAAGGAAACACAATTGGGGACAGGGGTGATAACCCTGTGATTGCTGGCCTTAGAAGAATTTTCACACATCATGAGAGTAGAGGCTAAGGTCAGGAGATTGAGAATGTAAAATAAAACACATAGTGCACAAATACGCGAGTTGTTCCATGAACCAAAAAGACCTAATCAATGTATTCCAGAATAAGCTCATTTCTGTCATGTGAAGTGAATTAATAAGTGAATGACAAAACAAAATATTAAAGGCCACCCCAGTTTCTTTCATTAGCAATTTGTGAGATAACCATATCCACATGCTCATCTGATTGTTACACAAAAAATTCAAGACAAAGATTATTAATCCTACCTTACAGATGTGAAAACTAAGATGCTGAAAAATTTTTGTAACACGTGAAGATAATCTAGCTAAAAAAACAGCACAGTCCAGGTCTCCAAACTTAAATAATAATGTTCTACTTACTGTATCATATTCCCATTGACCCTATTTAACAATCGTATGTCCCTGGGAGGCAGAGAAATGTTCATATATAACCAATCCATGCTGAAGAAAAGATTATCGCCACACCAAATAGGTTATTTCATACCATAAAGAATCTATCAGGATACACTATTTGTTAACACTTATCATATATATATATATATAGACTACATTTGGAAACTTAGAGTTGAGATCCAGAGTAGGTTGCCAGCTCTGCGGTTACTAAGAGCATCTTGTATTTCCTGAAAGGACATTAAAAATCTCTAAGCCACTCCATCATTATTTCACTAACCCCACTCTCTCAACCTTCAAACCTAGGTACTGTGTGGAAATGGCACACTAGGGATAATCAAGTAATTCCTTGGCTTCAAACAGAACATATCAATGTAAAACACTGGGTCAGCAATGAAGGAAAGAAAGGAAAGAAAGGATCAGGTTGTCACACCTTCCAGAGTGATGTGAGGACTTTAAAGTAATCTGTAGCAAAAGCATGGCTTCCAGATTTGGAGGGAGATTGGCAAATGCCCTTCAAATAAGGATGCTCTTAAAAGCTAAAAAACAAACAAATATATGATGGCATCTCTACTTTTTTTTTTAATCCACAGATAATGTCTAAAACACATAAATCCAAAGAGAGAAAACTTATTTTTTTTTTTTAACATGGAGCTGTATAAATAAATGCCAAGGAGAGACATCTTTTGGGAAGTAGGACTGGGAGAATAGAGAGGGGACAAGCCATATTGTCTGCTTTAAACTTTTTAGTCCTACTAGGTTTGTTCAAATATGAGCATGTATTATTTTAATCAAAAAATAACTTTTGAGAAACATGAAACCTTTATCCACGTGTTTGACAAGAACATTGGTTACTCATTCATCATAGTCACTATGCTGATTAATTAACAAATATATCAGATATCCCTGAGGCACTCAATGTTTAATGCGGATATTAAGATCACACACATCTAAGCTACAGCATTATACGTTTTTATATGCCACTTTTCAGTTTACAGAACACACTCTCGTGTTAGAGAGGTATACAAAGAAAGAAATTATTTCCATCTGGAGGAATCTGTGAGGGCATAATAGAGGTGGTCCCTTTGAGCTTAGCTAATTTAGATTAAAAAAAAATTCTCCACAGACAGACTATTTGATTAAAAGCAGAGGAACAGAAGTAATGGGTTAGTGTACATGGGACCAACTGTTGTTTGAATTGGATAAACAGTAGGCATTATGAATGAATACTAGGGAAAAAGGAAAGATGGAAAAAGCCCATGGATATCAGTCTCTGGAGTACAGACTTGATTCCATAGTCATGGAAAGCTGTTCAGAGCTAAATTAATGAGTAGTAAAGTGACAAAATGAAAAAAGAAAACAGCATAGAAAATATAAAGAACCTAGTGGTAAAGCTAAACTTACAGCAGCGCGTGATCATGATCTATAACATTGTGAAAGACTAAATATAGCAAATAATATACTATGTGGGCAAAAAGTTAAGGTGGGCAAAAATAAAGGTTGTAATGATGGTAACAAAATTCTTTGACTTTTTATGTTGTTTCTTATCTAGATCAAAGTAAAACTGTATGTAATATATGTCTCATACTCTCGGCTTTTAGGTATACAGGCCTTGATATCATTATAGCACTGAGGAGACTGTGCATACTGGAGGGAAAAAGGATAAAATAACTGAATTCAGAAATTATATTCTCAGTCAACTTAAACCACCCAAACAATTCAGCAATTAATAAAATATCAGAAAACTTGAAAATATTCCATGGAAATGGGCCAACACAAACTTTGTTTGGAAAGCCCTGTGAGAAAGCAGGGAACAGGTATTATCTTCAAAGGAGGTAATAGAACCTTCTTTTCAAGAGCTTTTGAATGAGTGGTTAGCCAGAAGCAGTATCATGTAATAGAAAGAAAAAGCATGTAATATTTGGAAGGCTGGGCTTGAATTCTCACTTCACAATTTACTGGTCTTGTGATCCCAAGCAAGCCCTTTCTCTAATCCTCAATTCCTCACTGATTTCACAGGGCTTTTGTGACGCCCCAGTGACATATTTCAGGTGACTGCCCAATGCCAATGTTAATTATTATTCACTTATATTTTCTCAAGCAGGGAGCTTTAATGGAAATTTTATTCAAAATGTGAGTGTGATTTGCTCAACACAACACTAGCCAGTGGGAAAGTCACATTAAGTGCAAGGGCTCCCAATTTAACCACTAGAAATGGTTCACCTTTCAGTCATACAAGGATGATATTGCCTGACGTCATTTGCTCTGATTTGGCAAAAACCGAAGCTTAGCCACAAGGCCTTGGCAGGTGAGCAAAAAGGTTGTCGCTGTTTTTTTCCAACACTTTGTTTTTAAATGTAATTGTTTGTTTGCTTTTTTTTTGAGTCTACACAATCTGTTCTTTGATTTGGGATCTCACACAGTTTGGTATTGCTTCACGGCTTTGAAGATCAGCTTTGAGAAAGGAAACCAACGAGCTGTCACAGACTGTGAGCAGTAAGGCAGCCAACATTAGCAGGCACAGCAAGGGAAAGAAAGTGCCTTCAGGACTCTCACATTGAGAACTGGCAGTGCCGGAGTACTCCGTGGCATGGACCTTTCTCTCAAAATCATGGTGTTTTCTAAATGTGAGAACTTCACTGTTTCTATTTGCACAAGGAAACATCCCCATCAGAGGTTGGCATTGTCCCGAGTCACAGTTAAGAGCTGCGTGTAACAGATGTCACCTGTTCAGAGCACAGTTAGGATTATCTAATTTAAATACACTGGAAGAAGGACCAATTTTCTCTAATCCCAGAAGATATCTTTTACTATCCTTTGAGAAGGTATCATTTGAACAACTAGAATTATAGAATCATAGTGTTGGAAACAACCTCCACAGTGAACTATTCAACAGAGACACGGTGCTTCATTTGATGACTGAATGGTCACTGCAATTGCACAGCGTCTCTAGAGATGGGAATCTTAAAACCTTCAAAAGCAATGGCATCATCTTTCAGAGAGCTATATTTTGGTTTTCCTGTTGTTGAGCTAATCTACACTGCCATGCACTTTCTAGTTATCTCCCTCATACTGGGATATTTATTAAGTAACCTGTCCCCTGATTTCCTCTTACTCATCTTCCAAAACCCACGTCAAGTTTTCTTGAAGCCGACTAGAACTATTTTGCCTTTTTCTGATGTTTCTTCCCTCATCTTGAACCTGAGAGCACTTACTGACTACCAGGCCCTGGACTCTTTTCCAGGTACTGTTAGGAACTGGACTGTCTCCGCACCTGCTTACCTTGTAGTTCACAGAGGAGCAGGGGCATAGTTTAGACCCACACTTATATTCAGGTTACTTGAACATGCAGATAGGTCAGTTAATACAAGAGAAATAGTACATCATATCCTTCACTACAAAACAAAGCACGAGCCTAAGAAGAATTCATTATGCATATTCTGTTCATAGTTGACTTCCAAATGATACATGTCTTCACCCCAATAATAATCTCTACTGTTTTATTTCATACATAGATGTTTACGCCATAGAAACTATTCCCCCACCCCAGCAATTCTCCTTTTCCACAGAATGCGGGCTCAATGCCACGAAACTCCTGAACTGAAACTATTCTATTGTTCTATTCCCTGAGAATGATTGGGATTTTATTTTCCTGCTGCATATAACTAAGTCAGAACTATCTTCCTACTTTCTGAGCTCACTACAGATACAGAGGTTGGTGTGATCTGGAACTCATTTGTGAAGGACTTGCGCCGAATCTCCTAGCTTCATATTTCAGAATGCAGTCCTTCAGGAATGGGCTGGCTAAGCTATTGGGGATCATGTAGAAACTCAGCAGGACTGAGAAATATTGACGGAGCTCATCATTTTGCTGAGCGAAGTGCTTAAGCATGCAGTTATTTGCAGAAAATTGTGGAAAATTGTTCCATTTGTTATTGTCAATGATTTGTGGAGACATGTAGGATGTGTGTGTGTGAGTGTGCGTGTGTGTACAACTGAGAATGAGTTTGATAGTCTGCATTTTAAGGATTTTGTTGATGTTTACCCTAAAGTAACTAGGATAGTGAAGGAAAACATGACTACATTAGTAAGATGCACAATTTTAAGGCATTCTGACAAACACAGACAACTTTAATCTCCAGAATTTCCTATTTCCTTAAGTGTACTCATGCTATTTCCACTATAAAGAATGTCCGTCTCCTAATACTCTCTATCCTGCGGTTGCTTATTGCCCAGACTTAGTTGGCAAGACCCCTCAAGCACAATTTTTCTCCTGAACCTCCTCAACATCCAAAGGGCACAGTTTCCTCTTCACAGCACTTAATATACTCTACACCCCCAAGTGTATATTAGCGCTAACCAATTTGGATTTATCTTTGCACAACTCACAGTACTTTTCCTATTTCTAGGCAATGATAGGGACACTCAGGAAACCTTTAATGAATTTTATTACCAAAACAGGGTCCTGGCCATTTTATAAAGGAAGGATGCTTTTGCATTGAGACTAAACTCACAAAGGATGGAGGGTGCTGGTATAGTAACTTCTCACTCTATCCTACCATCAAGCTGTAGAGTATGAAATTTCATGAATTCCTCCTTAACTGGACTCCAGTTAATAAGCCTGAAATCAGATATAATAGGAATTGAAGATTTGTCAGTTTTACATGTAAGACCCAGGAGCAGACGCCATCCAATCTACTGATCACTGACTCTCATTTTTAATTTAATAAATGAGAAAATAGACAAGGTCAAAATGCAAAATCAAACAAACAAACAGAAAACAAAAAACAACAAAGAAAATAAATTTACTTCATAAAGTAAGTGATTGAGGGCTGTATACATGACCCTGATTGGTTGCAATGGGATAGGGGAAATAAAAACTTCTTTGAATGCAAATTCAAAAGTACAGTCCATTAATAAAAATATTGTTATAGACTTTCAGTGTATCCTTCAGTAGCATCTTTTCCAAAGAGGTCCCTTCTCCAAGTCAGACAGTTTCCTGCAAATGAGTGACTTCAGGTCCAAGAGTTTCTTTGTAAATCATCTGTTTGGAAGTCAGGAATTCATTCTTTCATAAAATCAGTACTATAATTGGATGTTAGGATCACAGGCTAACCCAAAAATTCTATTAAACCCATGATTATGCTAACCATATTTTCTGAACCCAAAATAGCCATATGGTATGGCAAGTTCAAGTGCAAGAAAGAAATAATGATAAAAAGATAACTAAAACTTACACAGCCAGGGGACTGTTCTAAGTGCTTTACATTTACTCATTTAATCCCTAAAACAGTCTAATGAGGAGGGTCTTTTTATGGATGATGCTCAGAATGGTCAGGAGACATGAACAAGGTTCAGAGCTGGTAAATGAAAGAACAAGATCAGAATCCTGGCAGACTGATTCCAGAGCCCATCTCTTATCCTCTATGCTTTATCACTTCTTGCTAAGAGAAAATGTGCTGAAAGCCCCAACTTGTTTTCCCAAGACCACTCCTCCTGAGGCAAGAATCAGACAGTAGAATCCTAGCTGCTGGAGGGTCAGTGGGAGAATCCAGCGAACTAAGGAGAAAATGAAAGTTTGAAGGATAAACAGCTTGAACATTTGGGGAGTGGGGTCTTGAAATAAGACTAAGTACATAAAGGTGGAGAAGGCATCTGGGAGAGTACTTGGTAAGGGGAGTGAGCTGAAGGAATGTTGGCCCATGGTGACTAGCACTGTGAATGGTGGCACTTGGGGTCCTCTTTCTTCTCTCAAATACCAGGGGATGCTGGCTGGGTATTCTTTGGATTTAAAGAGATTCCCTTCCCTCTAGCCAAAGCTCCACGGATGGAGGGAACTGTGCAATGGAGGATATGCACACTTGTTGGAAGATGGTTTAAGAACTGGAATCAGCAACACGGAAGGAGAAAAAGGAGAGGTAGGGAGATCTCCAGGGAAAGAAGAGAGTAAAAGAAAGTCCTATGGCAGACTAATGAGGGCAGCCATATGGACATAAGGGGAAAGCATGTTTAGTCAAGGCCATTATTACTTCAATTAACAGCATGTACAATCATGTCAGGTGCAAAAATTACTTGCTGGTGATGTGTGAAATAAGGCAGGCTACTCTAGTGCAGGAAAAGTTAAAGACCCTTTTCTCCCATATTTCAGGCCAATTATAAGTTCCAGGGAATATCTGTAGACTTTTAGGCCAATTTGACCCATAGGGGACAGTCCTGTGGCTTTGAAGTCAGAAGAAACAGGGTCAAGTCTGTCTCACTGTTTACAAGCAGTGGAGCCGTGAACAAGTCACTTAACTGCCCTGCCAAGCCTTAGCTCTTACTCAATAAAGCGAAGGTAATGATTATAACTGACCTCTGTTGTAAAGACCAAAGGGATAATGGATAAGATGATATTTTGTAAACTGTGATGCAGTTGTTATTAGGTTACACCAAAGTATTTCAAGGTAGAAGTATGCTTAGTTGAAGCTTCTAAAAAGACATTTATATCTACCCTTGCGAATCAAGGCTCATCCTTTAAGATGCAGGTCAAATTTCAAGTCCCTTGTGATGTCTTCCCCTGACTTTCAGGAAGAAAGGTAATTCCTTTCTGCCTCTTTATTCTATCTCCATTTGAGCATCTATTAACAGTGAAGAGCAATTGCTGATTTACATGTCTGTCTTATGTAGAGACTGAGGATTTCCAGGGAGCAGACTGGGTCGTATTTATCTGACTATCCCACCATCTGCCAGAAGTTCCTGAAACCTAAAATATCTTTGGTAGAAACTGGCTAAAGATTGGAGATTATATTCTTCGGATTATCTGATCATCTCATAACCCAGGATTTAAATTAAAAAAAAAAAATTGTCATGAGTTTTATTGACTTTTGTTTCAGATACATAAATGAAACATTTATATACACTTTACAAATTGACAAATATGACTAAGGACTCAAGAATTTTTTTTCTTTTTCTGTTCTCCCTCAGGGATTAAGAAGGTAATACACTTTTTATATATCTATATTCATACATACAAAGGCCAGATAGTAAATAATTTAGGCCTTATGGGCCATTAGTTTCTGTGATGACTATTTAACCCCGCACAGTAGAGTGAAATCAGCTGTAGATAATATGGAGATGAATGGGTGAGAGAGGGTCCCAAAAACTTTATTTACAAACACAGGTGGAGGTCTGGATTTGTCCCATGAATCATAGTTGGCTGACACCTGGCCTAGACACAAATCCAAATTCCCTTTTCTCCTATTTTCAGTAGTCCCAAGTCACTTAGATAATGTGAAATGCTGAGCATCAAATGTGCTGTTGTTCTGACAAGCAATCAAAAGTTGAATCAAGTGCTAAACACTTTTGAAAGCCAGTGCATCCTGACTTTTTAGTCTCTTACCTTCTGACAGTACCTGGTAGATCTCCCTGAAAACCCAACTATAAGGTATAGAAATGTCCCTATAGAAAAGATAAACAGTGGAGATGCTGCATACATCCATCGGCTGTGATAGGCTGAAGTGGAGGTCTAATTACAATGAGAAGCACTCAGGGTTAGAAGCAATGTCTCCTGATATCAGAAGATCACAGATCCCCATGTTAAGTTAGCACAGTGCCTGGGTCATTGAATAGAAGACGAGTAGATGTGATTCAGGCTCACGGGCATCGTTCTCAGCAGGGCCTGCCCAAGTGTATGGCTTCAATGACATCATCTTCAGGTAAACACCCATGCTTTTACTTTTACTCTTTTATAGATCTACATGTTTTCTCACTTGTTTTTTACTTCACTACTGAACTACATGTCACTACCTAATTGAACTCTGAATCCCTTTTAGGATATAGCAAAATGTCTGGCATATTGGGGGCATGAACTTTTGTAGAATGAATGAATGGATGGATACAAAGTACCACTCAGGTTGTTTTATCAAGTAAGAAATCTATCTTAACCTGAAACATACCCATATGGTGGGAAGTCTAGATATGTAGATAGATATAAATATTAAATAGTGATAGGACAAGTTAGAGGCCAAATAATGACTCCTATGGCTAGGATAAATTCCATATTATACATTGTGAATAAACCTCACATTAAGAGGCTTTAAAACCTACAATTTCCATTGCTGAAAAGTACCACAGATTTAGCTAATGGTTCCTTTTCTTGAAGGCCAACCAAAAATGAATTCCCTCATGCACCTTCCCTTGAATTATCCTCCTTCCCTCAGGAAGAATTCATCAAAACCTCTTATGCACTTCCTTGTACACGTTCATTATATTTAATTTGGGAATTTGTAACTAGCTGTTTAGGCACCTACCTTCATTGAGTGCCTTGAGGATAGGAATCATGGTTGACACAGGAATCACCATTGATCCATCTCTATTCTCTCTGCCTCTCAGATTCAACTTCATTCCTTCACTGCTCACTGCAAGGCCTGGCAGACAGAAAGCCTTGTAACTGTTTGAGGATTAAATGACCTTAGAGGTAGGCAGAGGAATGTAAATACTTTATCACCCCAGGACTAGAAAGATGGTCTTTATCTAGCTCACAATTTCACCTGGAGTTATCATTTTGCACAGGGGACTGAATTTTGTTGCAGGAGCTCTGAGTTCCATTACGATCAAGGCAGCAAGGCAGTCTCCCTTGAGGAGGGTGAGATAAGGGCTGGTCTGATGGCAGCTCTAAAACTAGAGGAGCATTAAATCTCAGTGCCTCAGCATTTCCCCCAACCTGGAGGTCACTCTGCAAAACAGTCCTATCTCCTATCCCCTTCTGCCAGAGGATGCTTTTTTTTTTTTTTTCTTTAACGTGAGTGGTTACAAATAACACCAGGTCTGGGGTAAACACCACCCTTTACCTGTAAATGGTTAAATGGTACTGTCAGAGCAGGATGCACTAGAAGTTTAAAGCTATTTTAACTTTAGCATTTTGAGAAATGTAAAACTAGACCCTTACCATTAATTTTTTGCATCTGAAATTTCCTTTGTTGAATTTCCTTAAAATATGGAATATCCCTGCTACAAATAGAACTGTACTCCTATAAAGCTGAAAATGACAATGACAATAGCAATTTGACAAGATAACACAGTGATAAAAACATTTTGTAGCAAACACTTCATGTGCTGCAATTAGAAACCAGAAACACTGTGGAATAGAGGGAAGACCTTTTTAGAGAGAAAAAATATTTTTTTGACATGAATCTTAGCTTGGATACAAGAGCTAAGAAACCAAAACAACCTAGCAACATGCTGGCCCAAACTGGCCAGCAATAAAATAGAAAGGAGAAAAACTCAACTGCCAGTGCCAGATCCACCCCAAGCGGAAATTTACTTGGTGCTTGAGCACGAAGAGCCATCACTAAACTCTGGAGAAATTTCGCAGCTGCAGAAATATTAGAAACAAATACTCAAATGAGGGTAACCATTTATTTAAAATAAGAGTACTATACAGAAAATGGTCTGCAACATGTGGGGGCTTGGGAGCACTATTAATAGAAGGAACGGAGGAACGAGCAGAGCTTTTATTATAATGGGTCAAAGGTGATGGCTTAATGTGAGCTGAGTTCAGATCTACAAATGAACAGCTCAGGATTCCACACCAATCTTCCTCGGTAATTATTCATTATCGGAAAAGCAAAACCTCATAAGCCAGTCATGAGAACTAGCCAGGATCTAACTTCCCACCCTGATCTGGTGTTCTGCAAAACCATGTTAGCTCAATGGCTTCTCAGCAGCCTGGGCTCTCCAGCTACAGAGTGGAAGACAGGCACACTCCTTTAGAAGTTGTGCTGGGATGGAAAGAAGTCACCATCCTTTGTGTAGCCTGCACAGCACAAAGAACCACAGTGATAGCTCATTTTCTCCAAGTAATGCTTAGTTTAATCTGAAGTAGACTACATCAGGCCTGCAGATCAACTACTGCTATAACGCAGACTGCTAATTTAGAAATGGAATACTAGGAAGGTTCAATAAAATATTTCATATTTATATAGTGTTGGCCTACAAAGCACCTTCTCATCAAATCTAACATTTGAACCTCACAACAACGGAGCAAAATATGCAGGTCAAATCTAATTCTTCCAGATTTGCAAATCAAAATGCTGAGGCTCAGTTAAGACCACACGACTTAGCTAAAGTCCTACCTTCTGACAGCAGGCTCTGTGTGCTTTTCATAAACCATAGGCTCCCTTCTCAAGGTGCGGCCTCATCTTTTATTCAGAAAGAGTAACACTTTTTGAGAAGGGAAAAAAACCTTTACTAGGATAGCCAAAGTAGAGGCAGAAAAGGATCAGGTCAGGACAGCAGTGATATATTGGGGAAATGACCGGTGGTGACCCTTTTCTTGAAAGAACGTGCCTGGGTTAAGTTCGGGTGCCCACATGGTTTCTACTGAACCCGTGTGGACAGGAAGGAGGTGACGCTTATTCTGAGATCCTCATAATAACCAGGACTCATATGAATGCACTCCCTGTCTCACATCCATACCCCATTTATTGTCTCTTAAAGGTGTCCAAGGGCTGGCATGGGGATGACAGCAAAAGGTTTCTCTTAACCTTGGAAGGGGCTGTGTCCTGAGGTGTAAACACCTTAAATTAAACAAAACCTGAAAGGGCAAGAGAAAAGGAGCAAGTGAATCAAGTCTTCTCTTCTGTTTACAGTCCCTCCTGGCAAATATTTTGTTACCAATGAAAGATCTATTCATGAAGCCCTATCTCCCTATTAAGCAGGCGCTTTCCACCAGGCACCACAGCAGAAACTTCCTTGCCAGATCAGGTCAGGCCCCTGATACAGTGAGCACTGTGTGAGGACCACTGCCCGCATCCCAAGGTAGGCACTGCCTAGCGAAGGACAGGCCCGAGCCACTGTGGCGGGTGTGGGGGTGGCGAGTGCATTGTGCTCACCTCCACCCTCTTCCACAAGTGAGGTTACCCATGGAAATCCAGAGTGGAAATGAATAGTCCAAAACAGGAGTCCCAGTAGAGGAAGGGTGAGCAGACGAAAGGAAGTAAATATTAGTTGAGCATCCATGATAGGCCAAACACTGAGCCAGTCGCTGGCATGTTATCTCACTTAATAAACACCAATACCCTGCTGGGCACGTATTATTCACAGCAAGACTTAGGGAGGCAGAGCAACCCAGCTAGAAACAAACATCCAGTAAGTGGCAATGACATGAGGCTGGAGGTCCCCATGATTCCAAAGCCTGTGCTTGGTCCTTTTATGTTTCCCCGGTAATTTACTGGGTTTATGCATCTAAACCTCAGCACAATGTGATTTAAAGGAAACGTGTTTTCTTCCCAGCTTAGCAACTTTTTGATCTGCTTTTGCCAAATGGGGGCAACAGATGAGATGATTTCTAGGGAACAATCCAGATCTGCGACTTCTCTGATTCTATCTAGGAGTTTTCTGCACATAAATATAGCAAGACACCTGTGGATGTGAGGTCCAGCTCCACCACACACCAGTTTACCTTCTGCAGCCTTACATGGACAGCCTCACCTCTATGGGAACCCTTACTTTTATGGACCTCATTTCCTCCTTACTAAATGGAGACAAGAAAAACTCTGTCTTCACTAACTCAGAGCTTTTCAGGGAGGATCAGATTAGTTTACAGTGCTGTGTACACAATGAATTAGCTTGCAGATATGACTTAATTATCAGTACTTCTGATCATTCAAAGGCTAGCTTGCGGGGCTCCTGAGCATTCACAGGAAGCTTTTGGAACTTTGGAAATAGCCTGAGCTATTGGTGCTCCAGGTGACCAAATGAATGGCTATTCTTGGCCACTCCCCTGCGCAAATCCTGAAGGAACATGGAGGCCAGATCAGTATGAGGACACTGGGGTGAACGGCGGAAGCAGTCAGAGTATATTTCTCTATCAGAATGCCGTCTCTTATCAATAAAATCATTCCTTCCTGACAATAACTATGATATAGGTAAATAAAATTTTTTCGATTTTATAAGTAAAGAAACCATTTGATGTCAAAGCCAGAAGTCTTAGAAATAATTTGGTTTAATTCTTTGTTTAAATTTAGGAACACTAAAGGACTATTATTTGGCAACTGAGCCAAGGGAAACTTTACAATCCTCTCAGGGTAAAGAAAGCCTACAGCCTATTTCTTCTAAATGGATTATCTCTTTACAAATATTTCCTGTGAACAAGAGAAGAGAGCTCAGTATGATTCTGTGAAGCTACCCTCAGTTACAAAGGATCATATGGCAAAGCTGATATTAGAGAGAGGGGACCCAGGGTCCTACATGGCAATTATTAACAGGCACCTAACAGCTTATAAAAGGAATGTGACAGTCAGTGCACTTCCTTGATGAGACCAGTCTTCAAGGAAACCATATGATTTTGAGCCTTATTTCTTATAACAGAGATAAGAAAAGTACCTTGAATACAGAGACCTCTAAAAACCAAGACAATGAAAATTATTTAAAAGCTCGTGAAGTTGAAATGAAAATTATTTAAGAGCTTCTGGTTGCCCAGAAGATGAGATTGAAGGGATTTGTGGGTATTTTTTCAACATTCTTAAAGAAAACCATGTGCACAGGGACACTCACACACAATCCTCCCACCCTCCTCCTTCCTTCCTTCCTCCAGTTCTGGGGTTGGGTGGGTGGGACAGGTCTAGAGTTTAGAAAAAGGACCAGGGCATAAAAATAATGGGAAAAATATTTTTAGCTTAATAAAAGGAGAATGTAACAGTTCTAGTCAAAGATGGGATAAATTGTATTGGAAGCTAATAAGCATCTCCTCACTGAGAATAATCAAGCTTATAATAATGAAAGTAAGCTTTAACTGCATACATACTATACACCAGAACTGGACTAAGTATTTACATTTATTTTCTCATTTACTCTTTACCACAATCCTGAAGGTACGTGTTGCTATAATATTTCACAAAAAAGAAAATGGAGAGATTTGGTAACTCAAGGCCCATGGTTAATAGAAGGCAGAGCCAGGTTTTAAGCCCAGTTTTTCCTGATTCCAAAGTTTATGCTAATCCCTTTCTGACAGTTCCCTTCCTTCTCTGCACCCTGCATCAGTCCACAGCCACCCTGGAACCAATCATTCCAACAAATACAATGTTCAGAGGAGCTGGTTGCCCTTTTGTTTAGTTAATGAATCTATGCTATAACTGGCCATTTCCTCTCTGCATTGATTTCTTCTTCCATCTTTCTTTCTGACAATAAAATTTATTTGTGGCTTCCACATTATAAAAACACACTCATTTTCAATGCCTCAATCACATATTACTTTAGAATTTTTTTTAAACTTGGAATCAATAATAAAAGGATTTCTGGGAGAGGAAGAGAGAAAAATATTGTTAGAGTGCACATCAGCAAAGTTGAGAATCTTCTTTGTTACACCAATGAGTCTCCAACGTTGGGATTAATTCAGAGGTTCCAATGTGAAGACGCGATCACTTCCCAGCTCAAGTTATTTCTGTGCTCAGAGTTCCAAGGTTCTCCTGTGGCCCACTAGGGGGTTCAAAATCCTTAGATTAATAAAGTTTTCCATTACATGGAACCAATTTCATCCTACCAATCAAAGTCCCCTTAGTTGTTTCATTTGAACCCTCTGTTCCACCTAAACTTGCTACTCATTGATCCGTGAAACTATAAAGGGCATTTTCACACCTCCTGCCTTAGCTCATTTTGTTCCTCCAAACCAGGATGCTCTAACTCTTCTTCTTTCTGAATCCTCTCCGTTTATTAAGGTTTAGCTCACACCCTTTCTCCTTCAGAAACTTCTTTTGAACATAGACTAAGCTATTGTATTCTCATCAAAATTCTATAAAATACAAAGATCATGAGATTCTTAATGGTAGGTATGATTTAAGTTTTCTTTCTATTCCCGGCACTAATACTGCATTAAAGGTAAGTACTCCATAGACATTGGACAATGTTGCTGATCTTTTGTAATTCTGTCTGTCTTTACACCTATCTTGCTACTATTTTTTACTGTGCATTATAGCTATTGGGTTATAACTCCGTTGATCCCAATAGATCGCTAACTACTCAATGAAAATAATTAGTTTGACTGCATTCTATAATCCCCAAACACAAGGCCTGGCACACATATGTAACCTAGCAAATACACACTGAATCCATTCACTGCAAAAATGTTGGGTTAAGCATGGTTTAGAGGTGCCCCGTGGTCTACTAGAATCCTACAAGGCATGGTGTAAGTCAGGAGGCATTTCTTCTATACTCCTAGGCTACTGATATACTCCAACTAAACATACATCCAGCAAGGTGGGTTTCTTTTGAAGGAATCCTCAACCACCTGTACTTCATTTCTTGCAAGGATATCAGAAAGCTTTGCAGAGGTTCATGCTCATATTTTTACAATGTATCTTCAGTGATGTGATATCTCCTTTCAAGACATCCAATGGTAGGAAGATAATCCCAGCTGGTGAATCCCTAGGTCCAGTACATATTTAAGTGAATGTAGCAGCATAAGAAAGGTGAAGGAATGACAGTCTTGGAGCCTAAAATCTCCCAATTTCAGGATAAATAGCAGAGTAGAAATGCACTGAACTTGGAGACATAAGTTCTCCAAAATTTGCCACAACTTAACTGTTTGACTCGGCATATACTACCTACAATCTCTGAAACTCTGATTTCCTCTGTAAAATGTCTGGATAGACTACGTAATCTTCAACTTCTCTCTCTCACCATTTATGATTCTAAAAGGAACCTATGCAGTATTGGTCAAAATTTCCCTCCCATCTCATTCTTGCCTCTCATCATTCCTTCTTCTTTTACCCAGGCTAGAAGAAAATATTTTCGGTGGTCAGGGAACATAAGCCCTTTTGACGTTTTGGTATTTTTATATCTGAAACTCGATTCCTGGGTCAATTTTATGCCACCCATCACCCACAAGCATGGTGTTTCCTCCCAACTATTAATCCGTAGAATTAAAAACTATATCATACCATATAATAAGCCTCATAGACAATCCAACATACTCAGAATCCTTAACTTTAGTCCTCCAAAGGCAGACCTTATTGAAGAATGCCTGAGGACATTTATTCCATGTCTTAGTCTGGCACTGTGTGTGGCTGCAGGAAAGTTGTTGACCACTAAAAGTTAACCAAACATTTTATTTTTAGAAGAATAATTAGCTCCATCTTTATAGTGTCTGGACTTGTAACTACCCATTTCTCTAACATTAAGCTGAGCCACACAAGAAAATTACTACAGTGATAATATTTCCAGGGCATACTGAGTCACCGTCCAATGTCTAAAATGGGAAATAAATAATTTGTGAGGATTTGTTGGCACAATGAAGTGGCTTCCCTTCTATTGGTGTTCTGTAGTAAGCCTCAGGTTTAACATTGGGGAAAGGTTCTATTACTCTAAAAATGGGAATATTAGACCTTTTTTTGTTTGTTTTTTGTAAAATATACTTTAGTTTTATGAATAAGAAGGTAAGAGTGGGCAGAGGCCAGTGTCACCAATAATCATCAAGCTTCATGGCTGTAAAAGCAAAAATGGGGTTTGCTTTTAATGGTAAAGAATCTTTTTGGGAGAATGAATGATTAGGACCGCCCCACTCAACAACCAGCCAGGAGAGAGACTGGGGATCAAAAGCGTGCTGGTTCAAGCCCCAGGCCACACTGAAAGTGGTTTCCATCGGAACAGGGTGATGTCTCAGATATTGTGGGAGGCTGCCCAGTCCCCATGTGAATTAACAGAAGTATCAGGTCTGTACTTTGTCTATTTGACCCCTTTTTTTGCTGCCACTTTACTTCAACCAAAAGAGGGAGAAAGAGAGAGCAAAAGGAAACAAACAAACAAACAAAAGCTAGAGGAAATGATAATTTACCTGTCTTCATTGTGGCCAACAATATTTTGATCACACTTAAGTTAAGATCTTTCTCCAACAAATATTTCTCCACAATTTTGATATTTCATAGATGAAGAGAAAGAGAAGGTAAAAAAGAAACAAAATCCAAAACACTATTCACTCTCCGGCAGAGCAGCATGGTGTAAACAAAAATAATAGTTATGCTCCTGGGTTCAGAACTCTCGCAGTGTTGCTGCAGAAAATAATTTTAGTGGCGAGCCAGTGAGTCTTGCAAAACACATAACGAAGCCATAATAAAATGGGATACTTATCCTGCTGCTGTGATTAGACCACTTCCATTCAACAGTTGTAACTAATGACTTGTTTTTCCTTTGGTATTAGGAGCTCTATTACTGTGCTGAATACAACATACCTCATTTTGTTTTCTTCCCCATGCTTGTCTCCCTCACTGATGACTGCAATTTGATATTTATGAAATCACATAAAAATACAGTATAATCCTCCCCAGTACTCCCTCCTAAATTGTATAAAATTATTCAGAGCACAATAGATTAAAGTACACTTCAATGCATGTGTCCTTTTCTCTAACCACTTCTAACTGACAATCTCTCACGCGTGCTCTCTTCTCTGGCTAGGGAACATATTGTACTTTAGAGATAATTGACTGTGGAATATGATGATGTTTATTCAAAAACAGGTCACACAGACTGCAATTTGAGAGTCTTCTTTTATCCTCTTATTTTCATCCAAGGGAAATGCATAAAACTGTTTCCTGCACATCAGAAATGTGGAGTCTTAATTATTTCTTCAGATTTAACCTATGGAGAAAAATCCACTGCAAATGTACTCTCCTCCCTTGAGATGGGTGACGTTTGGGAAACTAACTTCAGATTACTCATTTAGAACAAATTGGGATGAGATAGAAAGTGCATTCACCTCATTTTAACAACATGTTCTACTGCTTCTAAAGGAGCATATTATGGCATTAAACTTAGTTTATTTTTGTTTTTTGTTTTGTTTTCGGGAATCGTATATATGAGCAGTGATTTCTACATGTGCAGGTACAACTGAAAAAAAATTCTCTATCAATAAGAGTGTAGACAGTAAGACTGGTCTTTGTCCCGAGGTTAGAGCTTTTTCTCCTGTCTGCTGCCAGTGACTGCCACTCTGATCAATTCTAGTAAGAAATGGAGTTGTCCAAAAGAGACACATGGAAAGGTAATGAGAATCCTGCCTTCAGAAGAGTGCCCCATGTAAATCATTTATGCTCTAAAAGACATACCCATATTGAGTGAATTGGATCTGCACCCTTTAAGGAGACTTTCATGTGATGTTGTTAGGAGTGTTAGTCTTTATTTAATCTATAATGCCATTTAGTTTATATTTAAAAGATCTAGGCCACGCACTGAGCATCAAAAGCCTCCAGATTCAAATTCCCAGCCACACAAAAAGGGGTGTCTATCAGTGAGAACAGGCCAGAGGTCACAGCTATTATGGGAGGCTGACTGGTCCCAAGTGAATTAACACCAGCCTTGTGTCTGTACTGAGTGGAGCGGTGACTTTAGTGGTATATCGTCTCAAGAAAAGAAGAGTCCATCATTTATAAGTAGCTTCCCAAAACTGTCTCTAACATGGGTTGTGAGTTTCTGCATTAGTCCCATATGGGCCTGTGTTTAGGAAATGGGGGCAGATCAAAATGTTTTCATTGCATTGTAGTCACTTAATAAATGTTTACTGTGCACATGCTGGGTGCTTAAATGTGCTAGGTACTAAAACAAGAAGAAGAGATACAATCCTGGAATTTGATTAGAAGTTAAGGACTATCATTTTCTACATTGCTTTTGATATTTCCATGGTTTTGGATTTAAAGTAGTTTTTGATAAATTTCTGAGTTACTATTATGGATCCAGATATCACGTTCTCTTTAGGACAATCTCCTTGTTTAATAGAGCTGAGGAAAAGAGAGATAGGTGACCCATTTAAAATCACTTATGAAATATAAACTGCAACTAGGGTCTAGGACTCTTGATTAGTTCTCTTTGCTTTATCCCATACCACTTCATTTTTTTTTTTTTAATCTATCTAGTTACTTGGTCCCTTAAATCTCTCCAACACTGAACTCACTTCAACAAACATTTATCGAGTCCTTATTGTGTCATTTAGGAGATGCTGAGTTGAGGAATAAATGGCCACTATTCCAAGTGAAGACTGAATCATTCTTCTACTCCCTGGGGCACCCTCTCATTTCTCACTGGATCAAATTACAAAGAGAACTTCTAGATTCTGATGTATCAGAAATAGCATACGGGATTTGTTTAGCATGAAAATTCCCATTTCTGCCTACATGTGGAGTGGAGCCCTTTAGAGATTCGAGTACAATTGCCCATATTTCCCGCAGATGCACACGCTCAGCCTTTGCCTGGTTCAGAACACCCTGTCTGAGCATGAGTGTGTCAAAATAATCTGACAAAGCTTGTTTTCAGTATTTGGAGGGAAGGTGCTAACATACTGGTGACCTCTTGAGAACAAGCTGTCTTGTGGGATTTATGTTCCATAATTCAAATGAAAGGGGTTTAGAACCACATCCAAACTCAGTGTTTGTCTAGGTGCAACTGCAAGCTTTCTAATCTGCTCCAAGATGCATTACCACAAGATGGAAACTTTCTAAAAACCCAGAATGTGAGATTCAAAGGTGTCTGAAAGCATGGAGAGGTCAGAAATCCATCCTTTCTCTTAAGATGTCTATGGAATTAACTTTGAGTACAAAAATACATATTTTAAACATAGAAGGTACTGGAACCCATGAAGTCTGTACCCAGGAACAACAATTATTTAAACCCAGCTGTAACTTCTCTGCTATGTCCATAGGTTAGGGAAATGGAGTGGCTGAGTAGAACGAGAACAATATGGTAGACCGGGAGATGTTCTTAGTCCCTATTCTATCTTCTATTCACATAGGGCCTTGAGAAAATGATCCTAGGCCTGAGTTTCCTCACCTATTTCTTTCCTCCTTGAAATACTTGAGAGCAAGGATTGTGTCTTCTTCATCTCTGTATCAGCACCACCTAGGCAAGGGCCTGGCACACAGCAAGTGCTCAATAAAAGTCTGTGAGATGAATGAGAGAAATGAAGGCTTGGAACTTGACGCTATATAAGCCCTCCTCCAGTGCTAATGTTGAGTTCACTCAAGCAAATATCGTATCAGTAGACACTTGAATGTCGGAAAAGGAAGAAAGCTTTAATTTCAGAATCTGAAGCAATAAGTGCTTCCTGGTACTTTCTTTTTATTAAGGTTTATGTAACTACATTTTATATGGGACATTTTCATTCACTTTTTTGTGCAGATCTCCTTAAAATATATTTTGTGCTGAACAGTGAGACTGACTGAAGTAGGCAGTGCAGTTCTTGTCTAATCAAGCTATGCAGTTATCTGATGTTTCTATAGCAGGCAGACTAAGCCATGTCTGGATTAGTCTGGAACAAAGAAAAAAAAAACTGAGATCAGAAAGTTAAAAGCCTTCAAATTAATTCCCTGGACCCAAAGCAAAAGCGTAAAAAGGAAAAGTAATGTATTACATTATATAACATATCGAAGAATCATCAGTCAAAGATGAACCTGCAATAAATAGCGAAGAATAACTGGATGAATGATATACAGATATATTTTTCAATTATATCCCTGACATTTTCTTATAAATATTGTCACTGTATTACCTGCTTTGTATCAGTATTCTTTTTGTTAGCATGTTCCTCCTCTGATTTTATTTTACAATACTCATGTCATTAGAATAAGCTATCTGTAAAAATCACCACGGAGAACAAAATAATGTGGGATCTAAATGTCTTTAAGCTGATAGTGTTCATTCACTGTAACTAGAACATCAGCTTTTGTATGGTCTTTGATCTTATTACTTCTAAAAACTAAGCATTTGGACATCCATTCCCATCAGAGAGCTATGCTAATAGTACTCAGTATTACTACCTGCCACCAGTAAAGCTTCTGATCACAGTTATGTCAGCAATTGTTTCATCATTATCTTTACTCCTCAAATTATAGTAATGGAAGACATGGCAGAGTCAATACAACAGCGTTTACTGAACACATGCTCTGTGCAAAGAACTATGTGCCAATTGTGAAGAGGGAGGTGATGTGGCAGTCTAGACGGATTGATGCTTGTGCAGTACCAGTCATCAGATATTTGTATTTTACTACTGTCAGTAAGATATAGCTTCCTGCCCTCAAGAGGCTCACAACTTAGTATGTCAGTGACAACATATCTCTTTCACAGAAATTAAAATAACCAACAGACCTGTGTGACCTGTCGGAATCATATGAAGACTGAACATTCAAATATCCCTATTGCCAACTCTGGCTCTGTCACCAGTTCACGCTGTGTGAAGCTGGGCCAAACACCTGCCTCAGATTGTGTATGAATGAGACACTCTGAAGTTCAGAAAGAAGGTCAAGATTACACTGTCTTCCATGGAGGGAGGACTGTCACTGGACTAAACAGATAAAACAAAGGAGCAAATGGGGGATGGAAAAAAAAAAAAAAAGAAAACAGTATAAGGAAAGGCTAAATTTGAGGGAGAGTTGAGGGTGAGAGAGAGAGACAAAGAGAAAACGAGCAAGTCAAATGGCCAAACGCATGCATTCAGGCCACATATTGCTACCACAATGGAATGTGGGAACATACTATGCCCCTCAGATTGAGAAATGATCAAGAAATCAAGATCTAAAGGGTGATATATACACACACAAATATATATATGCTATTATTCATCAAAACTTTGCTTAGTAATAAAAGCAATGTTTAAACACGAATATTATAATCTGCTTCTCATGGTTAGGAAAGCATAGTCTTTCAGAAAAGCAGGTGTTTTTCCTACTACAACTCCAGATCCTGGGCCTCATCTTCCGAAAAGTAAAGCATCAAAGGAGCCACCAAATTTCACTGCAGACTAAATTACACTTGACCCTGGGTGAAAACAATAAAACATGGACGTGGTCTTTGCGAAAAGGTTACCTTAAGCCTATTTCTTGGAAAGCGGATAAAGCTACTGGCTTGATTCCTTCAGGTGCTATCACAGAAACTACTTATGGGGTCTCAGGACAGAGATGTGTTCAGATGTTCTAAACCTGGAGCCTTGAAAGACACCAAACTCTGGAGGACATTCTTTGCAAGCACGGAGTGGCAACCAAACCATGATTTTTTTTAGCTCATGTGTTTCGCCATTATCCTGGCCCATTAAGCAAATAAAACCTTAAATGTTACAGATATAGATGTAGCCATATGCAATACCAATCCCTGGAATGTCTCTCCCCACTCCTGATCTTCCCAACCCCACCCTAGCTATCCTTTAGGACAGATCAAATGCCACTACCTCATAGAGACTTCCTTAATCCCTCAGCTGAAAGTGATTGCTAAATCATCTGAATACCCAGATTTCTACCTTGTGCCACAGATATCATCATATGCGTCTCCCTCCCAACATAGGGTCTGAAATATGGTATGCACAAAATAAATGTTTGAGGAAGAGAGAGAAGGATGGAGGAGGGAAGGAAAAAAAGAGAAGGAATAACTACTCCCAAGAAAGTGTCTGGAGTAGAAGAAATACTTTTAAGCAGACACGGATTGACAATGAAGGTTCTGGCAGAGGCCCCAACAGCATGTTTCCTGCTGTCTCTTTCCACTCTGGCTGCCTCTGCCACATGCTCATGTTGGATGACGTTGGAATGGTCATGGTAATGTGGGGATTTGGTTAGGGGAAGTTGAGTCTGGGATACATTTAATTGAGTATAGAGGGATGATTTACGTGGTTTGCAGTCATTACAGTATGTGCTAAAGCCATTGCCGGCCGTCTAGGAATGACTTCTGGGAATATTCTAAAGTCACTGGGTCTGCTATTTTTTACAGCTTTGTGACTCAGACGTTTGGGGCCAGAAATCATGTGATATGAATGTATCCTAAAGCACCCCAACTGTGATTGTGCTGGCAGAGGTGAGAGGCAGGTTGTATGTAGCCAGAAGTTAGTCTGCTGGAAAATTCTATTAATCGTCAGATATGTAAAAGTGTGTAAAGGAGGACTCAGTTTGTAATGATGCCAAAGTAGATGTTCTCTCTTATTAGGAATGTACTCAATAATATACTGTAAACATTATAAATGCATCAATGATTTTTTTTTTTTCCTTTTTGATGTGAATTGCAGGGAGTAAAATTTATCAGGGCACAAGCTTGCAGCAATAGTACAAGTATTTCTATAACAGCTCACAAATGAAAGAAACTTGATAGCAGTTTCCCCAAAGCTGGGCATTTTAAAGGAAAGTTTCCAACAATTTAATAATAATAAATTCTATCAACCATACTAGTGGGGAGACTTAAATTATCTTTCTATTCCTTCTATAGAAGACATTACAAAATTAGGGTTGTATGAGGAGGTGATCAAGGAGCACACAGCCAAAAAGTATAAGAAAAATCCATCAGTCATTAAATTAATAAAAAAGTTTATTCTGGATATTGTGTTTTTTGAAGTATTTGACAGCTTTTTATTAATTTGTGATGTATAGCAACTGCTTTCTTCATTTGAAAGAAATATTAGTTTTCTTCCATTATTTCCTTTTCTTAAGTTTTTTTTAAAAAATTTCAAAGAGGTTTCCTCAAAACTTAAAACTTCAGGTTCCACAAAATCTGGATCTATCTATCTCTATTCATTAATTTCACTATTCACTGTTGACTGTATCAACTATAGTAGCTAAGGTCAATGAAGTTTTGTTAGAAATCCTTATTTTTTATATATACTTCTTTACACTTTCCATCTTGAAAAGCCAGTTATACTGTGGTAACTACCATATGGTTAAGAGAATTCCATTGAATCAAAATCTATATTTGGCTTCTGAGGTCTATGTGGTCTTATCATCTATGCAGTCACTGTGTGCAGTTCTTCTCCAATGGAATACTAAAGAACACTTACATGTCAGTCTAAGCCTTTTTTCAATTTCCTATATAACGAATTTCCTATTTTTCAATCCAAATGTTAAGCAACTGGAAGGGGCATTCTGAGAGCAGCAAAGTTGGGATTTTTTTGAAGTTCCACGTTTCATCCTGATGATTTAAAGATAAGGGACATGAATGTTATGATTTATATGGTATGCAAAATTCAGAGAAGTGACTTGACTTTTCTAACACTGCATCATATTTGTGAAAGTGGATAATTATTCATTCTCTGTATGTCTTAGAGAGTTCTTTTTGAGGATCGAGTAAGATAATAGATATGAAAATGTGTTGCATTAAAACGTTCACTGTTAACTCATCAAAGGCAACGTTAAAGTACCTTTAATGTAGATATAAAATTGTCCTCAGCTTTCAAAATTTAGAAGTATAAGAATTGTTTTAAAGTGATAGCTTTTCTGTGAGGATTTGGATCAGTCATCAATTCTCTGATATTAAATTTCTTGTGGAGGGGTATGATGGTCTCTTAGGTTTATTTCATCTTTGATAGTCTAAAAATTTAAGGATTCTATATCATTGGGCAAATATTTGGGGGAACCTATTATGTAGCAGAAGATTATTGAGAAGGTTCTATTTAAATTCTAGGACTTCCTTTTAACTTTGTAATTGGTAAATACAGTGTTTTAGTTTCCCGGCTACTAAAACAAATACCATACTATGGATCGGCTTAATACCAGGAATTTATTGGCTCACGATTTCAGAGGCTAGAAGGCTTGTTTCCTCCCAGGGTCAGTATCTTCTGGTTGGCCAGCAATCTCTGGGGTTCCTTGGCTCATCTGTCACATGGCAATGCATACAGTGAACCATCTTCTAGTTGCTTCCCATGGCTTTTTCCCTTTGGCCTTCTCTAGAAGGACTCCAATAATAGGATTAATACATATCCTGATTCAGATGGCCACACCTTAACTAAAAATCACATCTTCGAAAGGTCCTATTTTCAATGGGTTCAACCCCACAGGAATGGATTAAGAGTAACAATATATTTTTCAGGGGTACCTAACTCCAGCAACCACACACTGAAAGCAGAAAACAAGACTTCTGTTTTGTAATAGGAAACGCTCACACTAAGAATAAGAGGGAAATCAAGGAAAACTAATGACTTCCTTAACTGATAACCTCATGCTAAACAGTAGGGTCCTTTGTAAAGCAGATCTACAGGGTTAAAAAGAGAAAGAAAAAGAAAAAGAAACAGGAAAAAAAAAAGCAGCACCAGCACACTTGTAATTGACTCCCTATTAATAGCCTATACCAGAACTGACAGAACTACCACAGAAGTTTGAACAGTCCTGAGCTTTTCATGTGATCAGGTTCACACTTTCACGGTTCTCTCAAATAAGGCTTTCCAAACAAACTTGGCTTCGGCTTGCTCATTTGGCATTTCTTCTGTCAGAATGCAACTCAATGTTCTACCCAAATGTTTCAGGAATGACAGTTTGGGGGTATTTCTTTATTTATTTCAACCTCTCTCAGATTAGGTCTGTTTTGAATCAAAGGCAAATGTAACTGGTAAATGGAACATTCATTTTGTTCAACCGACTCCAAACTTCAGACATAAGTGGGCTGGATTGTACAGCTTATGTTCACTTTTTCTTTCCTCATACCCTTTTTTGATCAGCTCCTCAACGATGTTATAAATTATTCATGGAAATGTAGAAAACAATGCTACTTCTGGCATTTGGCAAGCAGTTTCTATGTTTGGGTGAAATTATATCGCTCTTGAAAAACTGGCCATTGTTTGCTTTGCTACAAGTCTTTACCTCTCATTTAGAGACATTTTGCTGATGCAGTACACTGGAGCTAAACAGGTCCTCGGCCTTCTTGCATCTCTCAGAGCTCAGCCATACTTTCTCCCTGAGGTTCAAGGTTATTGGCTAAATCCTCCTTTATGGCATTCTTCTTACCTCCATTGCATAGTCAACCAACCACACCCTTCACCCTGACACTTGCCTCATCATAAGTGCCTGGCCAAGGCAGACAGGCAGACAGAAAAACCAAAGAGATGAGTTGAAACACCTAGGAAGTTTTCCTGGCAGATAACAACCCACCATCACTCAGAAGAGGGGTCAGCAGCAGCTTAGTATTTGGAACCTACTCAGTATCAGAAGAGACTTGATTCAAGCTTTAAAGGTGGGTTGCAGCATATCAGCAAAGATTTTTATTAGCATTTTTTATAAAAAAAGACAGTGCAGTATAATATCTAAGAGTTTGGGCCATTTGGCCTTGGGAAACTAACCTAATCCATCTCTGTCTCAGTTTCTTACTTGGTGAAATGTATACATTGCATACAGAAATAATACCTTATCTTGGGTACTTTCTAGCATTCACACTTGACAGCAAGTTATAAAACTTTAGAACATATAAGCATTTTACCATCACGGTGTTTTAAGCATAAATCAAGGTTCTCTTGGTATGTGGGCAAGTTTGTCAGTTTACACTTGGAGTGGTTTCCACTTCGAAGTCTCAACATATCAAGCAATGATTGTCAATCTTTTTTCTGCTTCTGAGGTATATGACACACACCAATAACAGGAGGCAGTGTGGCAGGGATTCTCAATAGAGTAAGGAAGGAAGTTAGGAAATGGGGTATATAGAATCTTGGAGATGTTGCATTAATTTGTAAAACTCCCCAAGTAATTTGGATATGCATCCTGTGGGGACAAGGGCTCTTAGAAGTTGAGCATCACTAATGTAGATTATACAACCTGGGGTTAAGTGTTACTTACTTATTAACTCTGGCCAGTAACAAAAAGCTGTGTTAGGGTCTTAAATCATGCATGCTTGTTATTATACTATCATATGCAAAGATACAGTTGGTGAGCCAGCCTTGAAACTGATGTTACTTTTAGGCAGTCACTTAATAATGACATAAATCTAATTTAAGGAAGATCTTTGATTCCCCAGCAATTAGAAGTACTTGGCAAATACACCATTTAATCTTGCCTTCCCTCCCCCTCCACCCCCATTTCCAGAGATTCAAGGCTAGTAGGTTTAAGGCCACATCTATATGAAGCTTTGCTAGATTGACATACTCTATATCCTAGATCCCTAAAGTTTTCTTAGGGCCTCTCTTAGGGCCAGTTTTGTGAGAGCTATTTGTCCATACATATCTGATCACTGGGGGAAATGCTCTATTCCCACAAAAAATTGAACGTGTTAGCTTTTTTTTTTTTTTAACATTACTTCAAGTGCATGAATAAGGAAGTAAGAGTGGGTAGAGGCCAGTATCACCAATAATACATATCAAGTTCCTTGATGAGTTAGTTTTAGTTCATCTTTGTTTGTGCTTTGGTACCTAAAAACTTAGCATCTAGATGGTATGCATTAGGTATTTATTGAATGAAAGTAAAACAAAAACAAATAGTTCTATTTAGCAATATATTAACTTTGGTAATTATAACTAAAACCACATATCAAGTTGACATTTCTTTTTCTTAAAAATTACTACATAATTCATCTATGCTTGACTGTGTTAGCGGAAATGTGACTAAACTTGATGTGTCCCCAATTAGATAGAATTACTTTGTAAACAGCTTGTGAGCTACACAGAAAGCCCTTAAGATATCCCAAGATTGTTGCTGAGAAAGGAGTCCTCTATTGATATACATTTTGGGCCATTCACACAAAGAATCTTTATGGAGACCACATATTATTACAGGAGTCATTTCAAGGCAAAGGGATAACCTGGAAAAGATAGTAAGAGGAGGGCAAAGAAATATGAAGCTGATAAGAACTACATGTCGAAGACAGGGACACATGGAGTAAGCAAGATGTCTTGGAGAACAGATGTCATGATCTACCCTTTATTTGTTAGCTTGCCTTCCAAGGGTAGAGAGTCGATGAGAAGGCCAGCAAGATCCCTGCCTGCTTTAAAGGATGCTCCTCTAACCCACTGACTCTTTCTTAGAAACAGTTTTGTAAAACCTTCATCCCCAACCTGTGCCCAAGTGTCCTGACTTTATTCAATTTTCAATGTTCAAGTGCCATAAAAAAAGAAAAAAAAAAAAAAAAAAAGTAGTGCCACACTGTATCTTCCTTAGCTAAGTAATTAAAATCTGAAGATTAAAAAACATTTATGCAACTTTAGTTCATCTCTCCAACTGATGACTCTTGCACCTTTATTGTTAACATTACCGCTTGTCTTGGGAAAAATTCCTGCCACTTGTGAGAGAAGTGGTGTCTCTTCTGTATTTTCATTTCTAATTCAACAACTATACCTCTCTCTTATCCCTAGAGCTAGATGTTGAGAGTCTTAATTATACAACTATAGAAATCTGGAGATATAAACTCTATATCAAGGAAATGGTCCATACTTCCATGTGTCTTAATACTATTAAGTTTTTCTACTTATAAACACATAATTTCATAAGCCTATTTATTCAATAATTCTAAAGGAATCCACAGAAGCACGAGGGCTTAACAATTCTTCTTGCTCCCACTTCAATCTTACAGAGTTCTGGAATCATTTAAAACACAACCAGAGCATATCACTCCCATGCTAAAATCACTCCAATGGATTTCCATTTCACTTAGGATGAAACACAAACACCATACCAAGGCCCACCAGATCTGGACCTTGTTTACCTCTCCCACTTCATTTCACTGCAATCTTTTCCACTCACTATGTCCCAGCCACCACATCTTTTTTTTCTATTCCTGCAAATGCCATGCTCAGAGGCCTTGCCCTTGCCATCTTTTGCATGGGATCATCTTCACCCATACCTTAGAAAATCTGGCTTCTTTACATCATTCAGGTTTAGGCCCAAATATCATCACCTTAAAGATGTTCCTTGAGTAGGCTACCCAAACTGGTCCCTCTCTATCCCATTATTCTCTTTTGTTTATTCGGAGCAAGTACCACTGCCTGAAATTATGTAATTTAATTTGTTTAGTGTCTCTCTTTTGACAACCCTATTAAAATGTAAGCTTTAAAAAGAAAGCAATCTTACCTTGCTTCTAACTCTAATCCCAGTACTAAAAATAGAGGCTAAATATTTTTTTAATAGATGAATAAAGAAATAAAACTATGCATTTTATGCATGTTTTTTCTGTAGACCTACAACTTCTCTAATAAAAAATAATTCAAATGGTATGCAGAGATGTGGGGAAGTCGGGACCTTCACACACTGCTGGTGAGAACATATAACAGTGTAGACACTTTGGAAAACTGTCCAGTAATTCTTCAAAAGGTTAAAGTCAGAATTACTATATGACCCAGCAATTCCACTGCTAGGCATATACCCCAAAGAACTGAGCACATATGCCCACAGAAAAAGTTACACTTGAATGTTAATAGCAGCATTACTTATAATAACCAAAAAGTAGAAAAACAAAACAAAATAACACAACACAACAACAACAACAAAAACAAATGTCCCTCAACTGACGAGTGGATGAACTAAATGTAGTATAGCCATACAGTGGAACATTATCTGGCAACGAAAAGGAATGAAGGGCTGATACATGCTACAGCGTGGATGGACCTAGAAAATATTATGCTAAGTGAAAGAAGCTAATTACAATAGACTGTATACTGTATGATTCTAAATGTCCAGACCAAACAAACCTATAAAGAAAATAGACAAGTGGTTGCCTAAGACTGGTGTTCTGTATTAGCAGGATACCAGGCAAATTGCCTCTAAACAGTTTACAGAGTTTTCCCCATACATGAAAATATTTGGTATATTTTATAAGGGATTACAGAAATGCTGTGTTATTATCATATATTTCAAAACACTATTTTAAGTAAGCAATCTATTGAAATTAAATCAAGAGAAGAACTTTGACTGAATTCTGAGGATAAAATAGGAAAATACAATACTATTTACCAAGAGTATTTCTAAAATGTTGGTTTTTTCCATATGCCAGAAAATTAAAGGTCTAAAATAACAAGTAAATCTTTATTTCCGGGACAGTGGAACTTTTAGTACTGAACTAGTTAAAAGTTATTTGATTTTCACTATGGGACACTTCCTATAGCCCTATGTAAAAACTTTCAAAGTTTTGTATTCCCCAAGTTTCTTTGTTTGCTGGTGAAGAGAACAACTACATTTTCCTCTGAAATAGGACAGTATTCATGTTTGCAGCTGGCCAAGAGGGAAATGAGATTCCCAGAGGGACATACCAATAAGTTGGGAGATATTTTGTCATAGAACTGAAACAAGACAAAACAAAGTCAAAACACTGGTAAGTTAAATTGAATTATCTTGCCCTGTAAACATAAATAAGAATTATATATTGCCAGAATCATCTATTAATTTTATTTCCCAAAAAGATTAGTGACCTGGGATATTTTTAAACATCCAAATCTATGAAAAAAAGATTAGATGGATAAATTGAATAAATAATATTCACAAAGGTTTTTCAGTGTACTAGGCCAAACATCCTCATGATGCCGCTTAAAATCAGGAAAGGGAGAGATTATGGACTGAGTCAAAAATTATAAAGACTCTAGGAACAAATTTTCTCACAGAAGCAACTAAGAGACAGAAAAAGGAGCACTAGAATAGGAGCCATTTTTCTCTTGTTAAGAGGTTGTAAAAGACTGATGATGGAGATCTATGGCTAAGAGATAAGCTCCTTTTAGCAACAGTTCTTTTTTTAAGTGTTTTTTTTTTTTTTAATGTGTTTTTTACTGTAGAACTTTAACATATATACATAGCAGTGAGAACTTTCAAAGTACCATCCAACAAGTAGTTAGAGAGCAAATTTCAAATAATGTCATGGGTCACAGCCCCACAATGTCAGCTATTTCCATTATTATAAAATATAACATATACACAGAAAGGTGTTAGGTTTCAATGTACAGCTCAATAAGCAGTTATATAGGTAATTTCAAAAATTTCTATGGACCACAGTTTCATAGCTTCAGTTCTTTCCTTATTATGAAATATAGGGTATACAAGAAAAGTGAAAACTTTCAAACCACGATTCAATGAATAGCTATAGAGCAAATTTCAAAGAATGTTACAGATCACAGTTCCACTATTTCAGCCACTTCCTTCTAGACATTCTAATACCCTAGCATCCTATATATATATATATATATATTTATATAAGGTTTCGTATTCATAATCCCCTGCTAAATCCTATCTTGTCTGTTAGCAACAGTTTTTAAGATACTTTCTAAAGTTCCTCACCTGTGCTGAATTATTCTTAACCAATATAGAGAGGCATTTTGGTACAGAAAGTTCTACTTAGATGTGCCACTTACTAACTGTATAATCATCGATGTCATGAACTCTTCAGGCTGCAATTTTCCCATCTGCAAATGTAAGGGGTTATGACACAATGATCATGAAGGACCCTTCTTTTTATTTTATTTTTTTCCAATTCACATCCTTCACATTTTTAGGAAACTGTTTCTTCAATCAGGAAGCAAATCTTCAAAACATAGGAAGTTGATGGATAGACTCTTATCCATCAAGGGAATAAACAAGCGAATCAATTTATTCACAGATGAAAGGATCACACAGAAAAACCTAAGCATTCTCAAAGAAGTTAGTATAACTTAAATTAAACAAGATCTCAGGATACAAGGTCAATATATAAAATTCAATTGCATTTCTACATATTAGGAACAAATAATTGCAAATTGAAATAAATACCATTTACAATAAGAAATGCTTAGCAATAAATTTAACAAAACATGCAAAACTACAATACACTGTCAATATACCAAAGATATAAATAAATGGAGAGATATGCCATGTTCATGGGTTGGAAGACCCAGTAGTGTTTAGATATCAGCTCTTTTCAAATTGATCTATAGATTCAATTCAATCAAATCACAGCAGGCTCTTTTATGGATATTGACAACCTGAAGCTAAACTTGTTATGGAAATGGAAAGGATTTGGAATAGCCAAAACATTTTTAAAAAAAGAAGAATGAAGATATAGAACTTGTACTGCCTGATTTCAAAAGCTACTATAAAAGTCAGTCGGATCAAGATAGTGCGGCAGTGGCCTAAGTGTAGATGTATAAAATCAATTGAATGGAAAAGAGGGTCCAGAAACAAACCCCCACATATATATGGTCAACTTATTCTGACAAAGGTGCATAAAAGTAACTCAATGGGGGGAAAGGGGTTTGGGTGTGACTCAACCACTTTCCTGGAATGCATAACACCAGTGCCTTTCACACACTAAGTAGCAAATATCTATTCTTTTTAACAAAGCTGAGGCTGACACAGATTAGGTTTTTATGATAAGGAAGTTGGTGTTAAAGTTGCCCTGCCCCTTGGATCTGTGAGTGATGATTGACCTCCAAGTCCTGGTGCTGACACTTTCAAGTTGAGTCACCTTAGCTGAATATTGGAGAAAATACACATCCCATCTCACAGGGATATGAAGATAATACCATGGACAAGAGCTCTGTGAACTATACAGCAATGTGCAGGTAATATTAACTTTTATAAACAGCAAAGAGGAAAATCCATTATAACTTTAAGAGGATTTCCAGTGAGAAGGGAACATTCCTCCTTATAAAAGACTTGCTTGAAACAGTATTTTTCAAGGAACTCGGCTCAGATGGTACAGGAAACATACTATAGTCCATTTATAACATGCAGACTCACTGTTGAGCACATTATGGGAACACAAATATAATCATGATTCCCCAAGCCTTGCAGGCTGATTTGGTCCCCCTTCCTCGTCTGTCTACTTCCTCCCTCCCTGCGTCCATCCATCCATCCATCCATCTGTCCGTCCACCCTTCCTTTCTTCCTTCCTCCCTCCCTCCCCTTCCTTCTCTTTACTATTCTTTCTTTCCTTTCTCCTTTTACTTCATCTTTTAAACTGCACTACAATGTTGGAAAACTAAAGCAACTTATCTCAAATATAGGGGGAATCCCCCTCCTTTCTTTTAAAACTTTTTCCTTAATGGGTTAAATGCCAAATTCTCCAGTGATTCTCAATGTAACAAAAGATAATTGTTTTAAGGCATGCAGGTTAAGTTTTCCGTCAGTGACTAAAAGATTAGAAATAAATGAAAGCCAGTGAAAAATCTGAATGCTCGACATTTGGCATTTAATCAGTTGCTGGAAATTTCCAAGTCCTTTGCAATCATTAATTGATTACTTAAGATGACATTCCACTTTACTGATGCTGGAAGCATGACATAAAGAGGTCTAGAAGATTTCCTTAAGCTGAAAGACGAATGTCAAGGGAGGAACTGGGATTAGAATTAGAAGCTCATTTCTCAAGCCAGTAGTCACTTCACTAAGCCAAGCAGAGGCAATATATGGACAATAAGGTCCTCTGTGCACAGATGCAGTTGAATACAGCAGTGTTCTGCTCAAAGAGCAACTATAAAGATGCCCACCCTTTCACCACCAATGCCCACACAACATGCACAGAATTTATCTGTAGGTTCAACAGCCTCTTTTCCCTTTGCCTAAAACTCAGACACATAAGCTCATTATTAATCATAGTGAAAACTATATAACTTGATTTTAATTTTTAATGCACAATTGAATATGATGTTAAAACACACGGTAGTATTGAAAAATATTTCTAATTTAAAAAAAAAAAAGGCATGAAAATCACTCTATATCCCAAAATACGTAACAATCATCTTGAACAACTGCCTTACTCAAGTAAGTAAAAGAAAGTTTCAAGCTTTCAGGTGAATGGTTTTAAACAAGTTTATTCCCTCAGTCTGAGTAGGGTGGTGAGAACAGGCCAAATGCTAGTAGTGTGGCTTAACTCAACCTCTTAGGTTCGGGTCCTACAGTGAGTGCTGATTCTTTTTCCTACATCACTGGATTGGTTCCAAAGGTTGAAGAGGGACTTCCAGGGCGCCCAGTAGCACGGTGGGAAAATAGAAAACTTGAAGACTCAGTATTTCTCACCAGACCTATTCCCTCCACCTAGACATCCCTTAGCTTTCTCTCATGTCTGTTTCCCCAGGTAAGGAGATAGGATTGTAAACAACTGAGAGACCATCCTTTTCCCTTAGGGATATCACTCAGTCATCTATTACCAGTCAGGCTGTGTTTGTCAGTCAGGTCAGAGCAAAATTGCTTACCTATTTGAGCTTAAATGTTGATGGCAACTGTCTGAACTAAACTTTTATTTTATTCTTTCATTTTTAACAAACTTTTACACTTCCATAGGGGAATTGGTTGCAGTAATTTCAAAGTGAAGTAGAGCTGAATAATCCCATTTTCTCTGAACTGATGGCTTTGGGGCCAGGAAGTACTAATACAAATATACTTTGATGTTAAAAAAATTTTTTTTAAATGGTGAGGCTATACAACTTGGCTATTTGGACAAGCTTTATTTTAAAAACAAACAAGCAAACAAAAACTATTCTTTTCATAAAGAGATTTTAGAAAGAAAAGACTTTACAAGAGTACTGTTTCAAAAACACTTAAAATTTAAACTTGGAACATTATGTTGTTCTTAGGGGAGAATGATCACGGCTGACCCAGTCTCACGTAATGGGCACTCATAAGGTTGGTGGACACCTCCAGCTCCTCACAGGTCCCACAGGCTGGGAAGGGCTCTATCTCACTAAGGAATTTGAAATTCATTTGGAGCATCAGCAATAGTGCAGGCACATTCATGCAAGAATTTTGCTTTAGTAAACCTTTAGAATTTTGCTTCTAGTAAGCTGGAAGAGTGGGAACCTGGCAACATTTCAATACAACATTGAAAACTGAATTAATCTGTCTGGGAAGTTAGCATCTCAAATTGTGAAAAGAATTTTATATGTATACAATACATATATAATTTCATATATATATGATATATCTATATCCCCACCTTATACCAATATATCACTCCCAAAATTCCACTCAGCCTCCAGCTAATCAAGGGCTTTCAACTTTCTGATTTCTTACAACTCTAACTGAGAAGAAACTCTGTTTCAACTGAACAGCTAGAAACTGGCTAGGTTTCTTCATTTCATCCTTTCTGGGTAATTCTCCTTGACTCTTCTTATTATGGTGAGAATAAATAACACCATGTTGGTTCTAAGACTGACGGAAAATCCAAGTTGTGGGTGAGTAGGTATGTGTACCATTATATATTACCAATTCAGAGGAATATGTTGACTTAAAAGGCATACATGCTGGCAATTAAATCAAACAACAAAAAGATAGCTGTCATTCATAAAGGTATTTGAAAAACTGTTTAATAAAGACTAGAGACTGAGATTATTCCTGGAGGATAATTAACAAGGATAAACAAGGAGTAACAAGTCCCATTCTACTGCAGTCAATTCCTAAAGGAAGCCAGACAAGGGGACTGCATTACCTTAGACTCTGGCCCTCAGTTGTTTCATGTCCTTTGCCCACTTGTTCTGCACCCCCAGCCATTGTGGCACCAACTTTTCTTAGGTCCTGTCCACCTTCACGTGGGCACAGCCTGATAGTGGTTCACCTCATGCTTGCCCTGAACACCTCTTGCCTCTAGATCTGAGGATTCTCTGCCCCTGCTGAGACATGAGAAGCTGGAGGACATATTTAGTATCCATGCAAGTGCAACTTAACCTGTAAGTGTGAGGAAGTTTATGCTCCAAGAGAAAAGCTTTGGCCAACAGCAGACAACAGCTAGAAGGTAAATTATCTTCCCTTTTTCCCCCTGAGACAGTCCTGAGACATCACAGTACATATAGTCTTTTGGAAGAAAGTCCCTCAAAATTGAGCAATTAGTTGTACTTGATACCAAACTGATGCCACATTGTTAACACCTCTGAAAATAGGATCCTCCTTATTTCCTGCTTCACTCCTGCTTTCCTGATATTATACTCCCTAATAAAATAAAAGAATAGCACATAGGCTTTTGCCTTAGGTTCTGCTTTCCAGACCAGGTAGGCTAAGATAAGCATCCTTTTATTTCCATTTCTATGTTATTGAGTCTCCTACCTTTGGCTGCAGTGGTGCAGGAGAGGGGGCAGAAACAGGATCTGTAATATAGGTCTTCTTGGGTCCAGGGACAGGATACATCCCAGAAGGGTTCTGGTTCACTGCTGCAGGAGGGTTGTACCCTGGTTCACACTTCCAGGTATTCTGGTGACCTTGTTGACTATAGGCAGGCTCAGAGTCATTTCTAACACCATAGCCAGGTCCAGGTTGGTAACCGGTATCATAATAACGTCCTTGGTTGGGGGCGTACCCATACCCAGGCTCAGGTTGAAGTCCTGGTGGTGGAACATATGTGTAGTCCATGCCTCCCCGGATTGGAGGAGGTGGACCCTGCCCAGAGACAGGAGCTGGCTGAGTGTTATAACCCTGGGAACCTGGGCTGTAAAACTGTCCTGGTGCAGGGGCAGTCATGTAATGAGGGCTGGGCTGGGCTGACTTCACTTGCACATTGAAGGTAGGTCTTGATGGGGTGGATGCCATGGTGTAGGAGGCTGGGACTGGCTGAGGCTGGGGCTTGAGTGTTCCAATTGGAGCCACAGGGATGGGTCCAGCCTGGGGTGCAGGTTGTGGTTTCAATGTAGACTTTTTGGTTGCAGTTAGAGGGGGTTGGTTTGGAATGATCATTCTCTTGTGTCCTGTGACAGGGGTGGAGACAGGTGGAGAAGCTGTTGAACTAACAGAGCCCTAAAGGGGAGAGAAAAAAAAAAAAAAAAAGACAAAGATTACTGCCAATGAAATAAAGTAAAAAATGTAAGTGAATAAATATTAATAATTGCTATGTATTATTCTTGTATTAAATCTATAAAACGCAAATCTATAAGGCAAATAACTGTAACACTATATATACGTATATGCAGTAAGAGGGCTGTGGATGTAAATCCATGGATGCTCAGGGAAGGAGGAATTGCTTCAGGCTGGAAAACGATCAGCAAAGGCTTTAGGAGGAGGTGGAAATGTAAGATTCAGTCTTGACTCTCAGGGACATCAATTTCCCTGGTGACATGGTACATGACTCCCAGGAATGAGCCTGGCCCTGGCAGTGAGGGATTGAAAATGCCTACTTGACCAAAATGGGGAAAACAGATAGGTAACAAGCTGAGGTCACAGTGGCTGAGAGATCCCAAATAGAGTCGAGAGGCTATCCTGGAGGTTTCTCTTTCGCAAGCTCCAGCTAGACATCCCAAATGGCCACAGTGCGCCATGCCCTTACCAAAAGTAGTCCCCAAATACCTAGGTCCCTACCTGAGATTCTATAAAAGATTCACTCACTAAATTTTATCTCTCAGAAACTTAAATCCACCAGAGTGCTCCTATGCCAGACAAGTCCTAAAACCCAGAGACAACAGCCTCTTTAAGAACAACCATCAGATGAAGCCCCTCCCCCATACTGTCAACACCCCCTTTCAATATGAACAATTTAGGGTGGTCACTGTCTAGACACCCCTGAAGATGGAGAAAGAGATTGAGAGGAAGTGGTAGCAAAAAACAAGATTTAACAGAGGTCTATGAATACAGAAACTTTACATAATTATATGTACATTTTTAGATGCTGGGGTGTTTGAATAGCTATAAGGAGGTAAATGTCATGGTGGAACTGTAATCTGTAAAAGTCTTTGAAATTTGCTCTATAGCTACTTGTAGAATTGTGCTTCAAAAGTCTTCACCTTTCTCTATATACCCCATATTGCATAAGGAAAGAACTGAAACTGTGGAACTATAACCCATAACAATTTAAGAAACTACCTATGTAACTGCTTCTTGAGCTGTACATCAGAACTTAAGACCTTTCTGTATGTATGTTATATTTTACAATAATGGAAATAGCTGAAGTTGTGGAATTGTGACCCATGACATTCTTTGAAATTTGCTCTCTAACTACTTGTTAAATCATACTTTCAAAGTTCTTACTGTTATGTATATATGTTAAAGTTCACAGTAATAAATGCATTAAAAAATAGATTCAGTCTTGAAGGAAGTGACTCAGTGACTCAGTCCTTTAAATTATGTAAAGGAAAAATATATAGGACAAAAAGGGGGAAGATTTAAAAAGTAAGGAATACCATAGAGGAAAGTTTAGGACATAAAAAGGGAACAAGTACAAGAGTAAATATGATTAGAACATTGAGTAGATGACTGGGGAAGAACTGGGAAACGAACTAGGTAAAATGAAGAAAGCAGTAAAACAGATGAGCTCTGACTAATGGAAGGCTTTGAATTCCAACTAAGTAGCAATCTAACCTGTAGGTTAGAAGTGTTTGAAGAGTGCAGTGCTTAAGAATGATAATTGTCTTGTGTAGGCAGGACTCTAATAAGAAAAGGCTGGGAATTAAAGGTGTGGGGGGGATTAAAGAAAAATCCCAAACCAAGGCAGTTTCTCTGTTTCATACGCACATGAATTACATACATACACATAAAGGTGAATATATGTGTGTGTGTGTGGGGGGGGGTATGGATTGTACAAAGTAAACAGCTACAAAGTCTACTTGTAATCTCTACTTTTATTGTATTTAGAGGAGTCTTCCAGGTCATTAAAGTTCATTAAGAGCTTAATTAATTATATCAAGATATCACATTGTCTGGCTACACCATACTATGTTTAATCATAATCCCATGACTGGCTGTTTCATTAAATTTTTTCATTGCTACAAAAAATCAGCAGAAAACCTTCAGATTATTATACCCTTAGGCTAAATTACCATGAATAGAATAACTGGGTCAAATGATATTTACTATTAAAAGTTCCTGATATATACTCCAGAAAAACAAACAGAGAGGTAACTGACAGTTTTTTCAGCATTTTCTTCCGAAAGCATACCATAAGGCTTATCAAATACTTGACATTTATTAAATATTAGCCATTTAATAAGTATTGGATGAATGAATGAAAGAATAAAGAACAAGTATGTGAAGTCACCTACACAGTGCATGTGAGGGGCAGAATAAGAATGGTCCAAAAACATTTTTGAAATCACAGTGAAAAATCAGAAGATTAGTACAAGGCAGTAGTAGGATGCACTTTTTTAAAAAGTAAACTTTTAATGGCACACGATTCTATATTGAAGTCAAGAAGAGATATCTGAGGGGTTTGTGTGTGTGTGTGTGTGTGTTTCAGCAAGTCAAGGACTGGCCTGGAATTTCAGTGTTATCTACTTTCATCTTTGAGTGTAAACTATGCCATCCCAGTCAAACTACCCAAGTACTTAGTTATTCTATTGCTAAAAGGAGGTACTAGAGATAGAGCAGGAAGGCTGAGCAGAGGAAACAAGAGTAGAGAGGGACAAACAAGCAACTCAGATAAAATCAGTGCGATTCTAAATTTTAGATTAAACATTCCTATCCAAGACTGATTTTACTAAAGGTCACTCAAATGCTGCCTCCTGCTACTTTGATATCTTTCCTGATTTCTTCTGCATTCATTCGTTCATTTCAGAAATTTTGAATGTCCTACATATGTCCTAAGGGCACAAAGATGAAAAGATCTCGCTGCTATTCTATAGGAGACTATGGTTAGGTTGGGAAATAGGCAAAGGCTTAGGGAAGGCTTGAGATTAGAAGAGACAACCTCAGGTGTTAGTCTATTAGGGATCTGCCAATATGCCAGTACCACAATTTTTCAATTTTGCTCTGAATTACTATGCTTAGATTTGCTGATACATGAACTAACTGACCAAACCTTCGTTTGGGTGTTTATTAATTTCCAGGCAAATTCTAGTATGGTATAGGGAGGGAAAGGAAGAGAAGATTATAGACTTCATGTTGCTCATTTACACACACTAAGCCAATAGAGATACATATGTATGGGACAGATGCTGCTAACTGCTCCCCTATACCTATTCCCCTTCTTCGTTACTAATAGAATCTCAATTTTGTTCAGGGTGGCAAAGTGCCCACCAAAAAATAGTTCCCTGGACTACTCTGCAAGTGAGGGTTGCCACAGGATACAATTCCGACCAATGAGATGTACACTGAGGGAAAACTAGGGCTCTCCTGATATAAGCATCACATGTTCCTATGTCTTCCTTTTCCTTGTCCTGCCTGGAATGTTGATGTGAGGCTGTAGATGATGCCACCTTCTTGAGACCATAAGGAGACCATGAGATGACAGCAGAAAGCTTTCTAGAGCCTAAATTCTGCTGACGTTGTTGGCTTTCTATCCCTGGATTTCTAGTCACAAAAGACAAATCTCTATCTGTTTAAGCCACTGATAAATTTCAGTTTTCTGTAACTTATAGCAGCTTGACTACTTTCCAACTGATAACACATGAAAATCATTTACTAAAACACCAAAAGGTAATTATTTTAATGGAGGAATGCACAAAACCCATTGGGAGTATAAGGGAAGCATCTTAGAAAGAGCCTCAAAATCTTTCTAGGAAAGTCAAGAAAGGCATTACAGAAGAATCAGTGTTTGATCTGAAACTTGTTGAATAAGTAGGCAGCCTTCAAGTGGAAGACGGCTGTATGCAAACAGCAGACATCATGGAGACTCTACGTTGGAAAGTCAGACAGAACCGGTCAAAGAGTACAGATGGAGGCCCCTGGGTGACAACTATGAATACAGAGATAAATGTATGGTCTATTTCAGGCTCTATATAAGTTTAATATTGCTAGAATGTACACTGTGAGTGATGGAGGAGCAAAAGGAGTTATCTGGACAGGTAGGCAAGGGCTAGATCATAAAAGTCTTTGTAAAGCACATTATTTAGATAAGGCAGAGTCACTGGTAAATTTGGATCAGCAAAGAGCCAGGGTCAGATGCAGATGTTAAAAGAGATCACTCTAGTGGAAATAAAGAGGAAAGATGAGAGAGGTGAGGTGAAAGAAGGGTAATAACTCAGCGACAAGATGATGAGGGCCGAAACTAGGGGAGTGACAACAAGAGTAAAGTAGAGGAAAGTGAGAAATAATCAGGAGTTATGTTTAAGATATAGTGCAGGTTTGAGTGCTTAGGTGTGTACACATGCATGTGTTTTCAGTGGAAGGATGGGCAGGGTAGAGAGAAAGAAGAATGTAAGATATTGTCCCAGTATCTGAGTTGAACAAAGGAGAAGTTGAAGGCCTGTTACAGGAGAAAGAAGATGCAGAGAGGGTACTCTAACAACACCTTGTCTGTTCTCTCATGGCCACAACCAGTTCTGCCTGGTAATGTAGACATCCATTCAACAGTTACTGATTATGCATTAGCTCCTCTTCAAGACTACAGCCGCTTGGACGACAGGGAGACAAGCTCTACTGATCCTCTAATACAACCATCCTGCACACACCCATTAACTTCCCAGAGCTTTACATGTAGAAGATGCTTAGAAAATAACTAATGGAAAAATAACTGCATAAAAAAGGACTGGTATGCAGACTCAGGTCCCAGAAAAATTTATATATATATCTGTATTTATAGATGAGTCTGACTAATTTTTTAAAATGTGCTTGATTTTCAAAATGAAAATGTTAAATCATGATAAAACTTCAAGAACTCCAGCAAAAAAAGAGAACAAAATGGAATGCCAAAAATAAATGCTTGGAAGTGCCAAATAATCCAGTAAGTAGAAAAGATTCACTATATATTTAATTGAGTATGTGGGCCAGGAGAGTGTTGCCATAGATTTTTTTAACCATGAATAACATAAATATGCTTTAAAATGATTCCTGCTCTTTACACCCTCCATGTCCAATGAGGTAAAGGATATAAAATTGCAGAAGAAAAAATATATAGCTAAATGTGCTATTTTCAAACACATAGTTATGATATATAAAACACCCAGAAACATGTCGGTATATACACACCAGAATCCATAATACAGTTATGAGAAACCCTCATCCCTCAAAGAGAGCTCTACTCGTGAGATATTTCCTAGAAGAAAGCGATGGTGTCTGATACCCTCGTTCAAAAACTTTAGGAATGTTTAAATGATGTGTGTGTGTGTGTGCACGCACATGTGTTCTTGAAGAAAGAGAGAAGGCAATTTTGAAATGTGTGCGAAAATTCCTTGTAAGGAATTAGGTCGACACTGATTCCTTTTATTTAAAGCTGCAGCAGAGGCCATTCTGTCATTAGCCCAGCTGCTCAGTCACTCTCTCCATTCATAACGAGTTTGTAGAATGTTCAACACAGAAATACGGGGTTTCTCCTCATTTTGAGTCGTCAAAAAACAACTAAAGTTTTATTCTCTCTTTCACTCAATTCCATCTACGCTAACATTTGTTATAAATGATATGGTTGACTGGAAAATCCGACCTTACATTTTTCTAGGTCCAAATGGACTCTTCCATGCCCCATGCTATAGAAACCAGTCTTAACTGAGTATTTCTGTAAGAACTTCAGGGTAAAAAAAAAAAAAAAAAAGTTTAATGAATAAACTGTTTCTATTGGATACTTTCTTGGGACCCTCACAAAAAAGAGAAAGGCCATACCACCAAGGCAAGAATACGCAAATTTATTAAATTACACAAGGCTACTATCAAAACAGAAAAATTCAATTAGCTCCTATAACTTTTCAGAGAATTAAATCTAGAACTAATTACAGGACCCCTATGAAACTATAATTAAGACAAATGCATGTGTTAAGATAGCTGTAGCAGTCAGGATCTCAACAAAAAGCACGACACACTCAAATTAGGATACCTTAAGGAATTCATTTACAAAGGGATAATGCATGGAGGCCCAAATGGGTGTAGAGGAGTCATAAGGGACAGGGGAGTGACTTGGGACTGGCAAAGTCAGAGCTGTGGTCACCTCTAGGCTCAAAATGACTGTAGGAGAGAGCAGTTGCTTGAACCAGGAAGGAGAAAGTGCTGTGGAGAATACCTCCTGGAGAAGAGCAGTGACCAGCTTGCCTGGCAGGTAGCTTGAACTTCATAATCAGGGATCCAGAGGAAGATATCTGGCACAAGAGTCTATGAACATCTCTCAACAGGGCACTCATTGTCATCTTAGGTTGGACAGTAGTGTTTGCCCCTAAACATTCAATGAAAATACCATCCATCCCCTGGTCAATCACAACAAAAGATGTCCCCCCTCATTTTCAAACTTCCCCTGGTTAGTGAGTGGCTTCATCTCCCTTTGAAAATCATTGGAAGTAAAACTTTAACCTAATATCCTTTGGGTTTTAAAAATCTTTATCTCTGGATCAACCTAGATCACCAGAAAGCTAAATAGCTGCAAGATGTCAATTGAACTCCCATCAGACATTCGTTCATCAAACAGAATTTTATATTATGACATGTGAAATGCTTTTCTAATTTTCAGTGAAATTTCTACTGATGAAAATGGCCAACATATTGGCCAACAGTCCCTGCACAATGATCATCTTTATCTGACACATGACCCTCTTTTCTATTTCTTCTCTCCAAGACCATGCCCACAACTTGAAAAACCTTCTAATATTAAGAATCTAGAATTTTTATCTCCAGAATACATCTGTACTCTGAATTCTAGGCCCCAAACATTGAACTGTCTAATTCATGAGTCTATTTGGATGTCTCATGCTCTGCCAATAACACATTGAAAACTATTTTCATCATATTTGCCAAATCTGCTTTTCATCTGATTTTCTCTTCCACCCAGTTGTTGCTCAAATGACAACAGTCATCTGAGTCATTCCTAAACATCTCTCTCCCTCACTTCCCAATCAGTTACTAAATCCAGTTGATCCTGTTCCCTAAATAAATCTCAGATATATCTGTATCTCCCCATTCTCTCTGCTGTGACCCTACTTCAAGATACCATCATTTCTCATCAGGGACATCTCTCAGGCATCCAAAATGGTCTCCCCATTTCTATTCTTGCTTTCCTTCGATGTATCTTTCATTCTGCAGCCAGAATGATTTATCTCAAATACAAATCTAATCACATTCTTTTCCAGCTTAAAAATCTTCTAATGGCTTGCCACATAAAGAATGATTTGGCTTCCCCTATTTCTTCTTGAGTGACATCTCAGGTCCCTCTTCCCCTTACATTGACCCTCTTTCATATCCTATGTGCCAATCTCTCTCTCACCTTAAGGATTATACCCATGAGCTCCCCTATCTCTCTCTGAATTCAGTATCTAGTTAACTCCTATACATCATTCAGGCCTCAACCTGAATGTTAGTTTTCCCATTTAACCTATGCCTGAATCCTTGGGCACTGTGAGCACACCTTTCTATATTCTCCCTTTCTACATGGTTCACATTTGTATATGTCTGTTTTCATGGGAGTTGGGACCATCCCTTTCTGTTTACTGATGCCTCCCCAATAGCGATATCATATCATGGCACATGGCAGGCATTTAACAAATATTTGATGAATGGATAAATGAATGAACAACAAACTCCCAAGTAAAAATTCATTCCTCTTGGCAAATTATAAACTACCATGCAAAATGCAAGCTTCTTCACTTCCCTTGTTGACTTGGCAGTTGTGCCAGTTTGAATGTATTATGTCCCCCCAAACGCCATTATCTTTGATGCAGTCTTGTGGGGCAGACGTTTTGGGGCCCCACTGTAGGTGATAACTCTGATGAGATATTTCCATGGAGGCGTGGCCCCACCCATTTAGGGTGGGCCTTGATCAGTGGCGCCATATAAATGAGCTGACATAACAGAAGGAACTCAGTGAGTGATGTTTTGAAGAGGAGCCACAGCCAAGAGGGACAATTTGAAGAATGTGCAGAAGCTGAGAGAGTAGCTGCAGATGAGAGACAGTTTGAAGACAGCTGCTGAAAGCAGACTCTTGCTCTGGAGATGCTAAGAGAGGACAAACACCTGAAGAGCAACTAAGAGTGTCATTTTTGAGGAACTGCAGCCTAGAGAGGAACATCCTGGGAGAAAGCCATTTTGAAACCAGGATTTTGGAGCAGACGCCAGCCACGTGCCTTCCCAGCTAACAGAGGTTTTCCGGACACCATTGGCCATCCTCCAGTGAAGGTACCTGACTGTTGATGTGTTACCTTGGACACTTTATGCCCTTAAGACTGTAACTGTGTAACCAAATAAACCCCCTTTATAAAAGCCAATCCATCTCTGGTGTTTTGCATTCTGGCAGCGTTAGCAAACTAGAACAGCAATCAAGAAATTTTGTGATAAATTTAATGAATGTTTAAATATAGTAATCTCAGTCTCCCCCCCCCCCACCAAATGGTTTAATGATTTTACTTTTTGAATTTATTAATACTATTCTCTTTCCAAGAAGCATTTCATTTTAATGGTCATATTATATATATATATGTTCTACCGAATGTTGGCTCAAATCCCTTCTGGAAATAAAGGACAAATTTTAAATAAACTTACTAAGAAAGGAAAGAGACTAGTGCACTTTAAAATCATATTTTTAAACAAGTACTGAAATAAAATACATTTTTAATTACTCTCAGGTAATTACAATATTTTCCCTGCATGTTAACTTTATTTCTATGATTTTTATGTATCGTCTCAAGAAAAGGCTCTGAAAAGAGGATAATGATGACAATCATTACACTTAAATATTTGCTTAATAAAACATGTAGTTCATAAGCAAAAGAAAACTCGAAGAAATCTCTGTGTCTTCTCCTTGCAGCTCTAAGCCAGTCTAACAGCACCCCTAAAAGGAAAACAGGATCTTGTGGTTTTCGATGATATTTAATCATTTTCTTTCAGGTACAATTCCTCCTTTTCCATCACAGTTATTTTCTATTTCATTTGCCCTTCTTTGCCTTTTATCTTCATTTCAAATTTTCTTCAATTCAACAACATTTAGGCTTTGGTGGTTGTGGAACTCAAAACATTTTACAAAAATGATTAATTCAAAGAGAAGCATTTTCAGAGGAGTCCAAACAGGACATCTTTGTAGTGAGATCCTCAAAGCATTCTATCACTGCTTTATTTTGATGATTTTTCACAAGGATCTTCCTTTCCCCCTGGCAAAAGGAAAGGAAAGATGGTGGAGTTTTGCTGTATTTTTCAGGCTAAGGTCTTACTCAGTTCCTCAGTGGGCACACTTGGCCTTCCTTGTTTGGTCCCTGTCATCTCCTTCCACTCCCTTATACTCTTTGTTTCCAGTTGCACTCAATGTTTTCAGTTCCAAAACAGAGACCAGCTGCTTTAAGATTTTTGCATAAGTCATTACCTATGTAATACCAGTATGTTTCCCCCAGTGATTATCACTTGACAATCTCCTAATTGTCCTTCGAAATGCAGATGCTTTCCCTAAAGCTCCCAGACTGATTTAGATATTCTTCCTTTGTGCTCCATAGCACACTACGCAAAATTCTACCACAGCATCAGGGATAGGGCTATCTAGCTCCAAAATACATCCTATATTCCATCCACTTCTTTTCATCTCTCATTGTTGCCTTCTTGATCTAGGTCACCATTCACCTCTTTACTGTACAGATTATAGCCTCCTAACAGGTCTTCTGCTTACGCTCATTTCTTTCTTAAGTCTACCATTTACACTGCAACCAGAGTCATCTCTTTAAAAAGACATATTTCATATATAACAAAATATAATGTATAAAATAAAGTACAAAGAATCGAATGAACACCTATGTTTCCACCAACAGCTTAAGTAGTAGAATACAAGGTAGCTGACCGTGTGTCCCTCCCAGATCCCATCTACCATCTCCTCCCCTAAGGTAAGGGGAATATGGTGCTTAAGATTTGCTTTGTGGTGTTGTTTTAACACCTTTAACATCTATGTATGTATCTCTAAACAATATATTATTTAATTTTGCTTGCTTTTGAACTTGAAATAAATGGTCACATGCCATTCTGTTCTTTGGCAACTTGTTTTTTGCACTCAACATTACGTTTGTGAAATTCATCCATATTGATTTTCACTTCTTTGTAGTGTTCCATAATACGAATAAAGCACAATTCATGTGAATTCCTTTTGATAAACTACTATTTTTTTTTTAGATCCTATGCAACACCGGCAAGAATCTTATGCAAGAATTTCTCTAGGGCAGCACTGTCCAACAGAACTTTCCTTGACTATGTTCTACAGTAGGGCCCCCTTATCCACAGGCTATTTGTTCCAAGGCCTACCATGCATGGCTGAAACCACAGATACAAGCAAACACCAACACCCTATCACACACTGTAGCAGTTACTTTTGCAGTTTGAGGTGCAACAGAAAAACTAGTACAAATTTTGCCTTTATGCTTCATCACTTCATGAATCAAAGAGTCATTCTTGCCATGCAACCTGCAATCTCTGCATGTTTTTTTTTCAATCATATGAAAAAAATTTTACTTTTGCACTAATGGGAAGCACTTCACAGCTTCTCATAGGCTTAGATGCACTACCAGCACCTCTACTCTTGTACGTTAGGGCTATTATTACAGTAAGGACTTTCTTAAACAAAGGTACTGCACTAATTCTGTAACAAATGCAATCAGAAAAAAACACTAGAGGTAGACTGGAGGAAATTTTCACATGGGAGCTTTGGTATAGGAACAGTGTACATTAGGGTTCACTGTTTATGTTGTAGAGTCCTGGTATTTTTTTTTAAATTTTTATTCTATTAACATATATACAAACTAAAACGTCCCTGCTTTTAACCGCATTAAAATACATAATTCAGTGGTGTTAATCACATTTACAATGTTTTCCTACCATTTTATACAACATGATGTCTTCCAGGTTCATCCATGTTGTCACATGAATCAGAACATCCTTCTTTTCATGGCTGAATATTATTCAATTTATGTATATATAATGTATTGTTCATCCATTAATCTGTTGATGAAAACTTGGGTTGTATATAATGCCACTATGAATATTGGTGTGAAAACACCTGTTCAAGTCCCTGCTTTCAATTCTTTTGGGCATATACCTAGAAGTGGAATGCTGGGTGATATGCTAATTCTATAGTTAACTTTTTGAGGAACTGCCAAATGGTTTTTCACAGCACCTGCACCATTTTACATTCCCACAAAAAGAACGAGTGTTCCTATTTCTCCACAATCTCTCCAAAACTTGTTATTTTCCTTTTTTATAATAGTAGCCTTTCTATAGGGCACTAATTTTGGTTTTGACATCCATTTCCCTAACAGCTAATGATGTTCAGGATCTATTCATGTGCTTGTTACCTATTTGTTTATTTTCTTTGGAGAAATGCCTTTTCAAGTCTTTTATACACTCACCTCCTCCCAAACCTTGTTGTGGTTGAATTGTAGTTCTTTATATATTCTGGATACTAAACTCTTATTGGACATGTGGTTTCCAAATATTTTCTCCTTTTCTGTAAGGTTGTTTTATTCTCTCATGATGAAGTTCTTTGATGAACAACAGTTTTAATTTTGATTTTGCTACTATTGATTTTGGTGCAAAGTCTGAGAAACCACTGCCTACCACAAGGTCTTAAAGGTGCTTCCCTATGTTTTCTTCTTGGAGTCTAATAGGTTTGGCCCTTATCTTTAGGTCTTTGATCTGTCGAGTTAAATTTTGTATATGAAGTGAGATAGGGTCCCACCTTCATTTTTTTCCATATTGAAATCCATTTTTCCCAGCACAACTTGTTGAAAAGACAAATCTTTGGACTTGGCACCCATCAAAAATCAACTGACCACAGATGTGGGGGTTTTTGTCTGAATTCCCAATTCAATTCTATTGGTCTATATGTTTGTTGTTGTGCCAGTTCTGTGCTGTTTTGATTACCTGTAGCTCTGTAATAAGTTTTTAAATTAGGAAGAGTGAATCCTCCAACTTTGTTATTCAAAATAGGCTGGGTAATTTGTGGCCTATACCCTTCCATATAAATTTGATGATTGGCTTTTCCATTTCCACAAAGAAGGCTGTTGGAATTTTAATAGGGATTGTGTTGTATCTATAAATCACTTTGTATACAATCGACATGGTATCAATATTTAGTCTTACAACTCATAAATACAGGATTTCTTCCTATTTATTTAGGTCCTCTTTGATTTCTTTTAGCAATGTTTTATAATTTTCCATTTATAAGTCGTTTACATCCTTGGCTAAATTTATTCCTAAGATTTAATTATTTTCATTGCTTATGTAAAGGAACACTTTTCTTGATCTTTCCTCTTCAGTTTATTCATTACTAGTGTATTAAAACACTACGGAATCTTGTAACAACCACTTTGCTGAATTCATTTATTAACTCCAGTAGTTTTTTGTGGATTTTTCAGGATGTTCTATAAATAGAGTCATGTTATATTCAAAAAGGAAAAGATTTACCTCTTCCTTTCCAATTTGGATGTCTTTTATTTTTCTTGCCTAATTGCACAGGCAAGAACTGCCAGTACAATGCTGATAAACAGTAGTGACTGTGTGCATCCTTGTCTTGTTCCCGCTCAGTCTTTCATCATTGAATATGATGTTAGCCATTGGTTTTTCATAAATGCCCTTTATCACATTTAAGGTGTTTCTGTTTCCTTCTGTTTCCAGTTTTCTGTATTTTATCAAGAAGGGGTGCTGGATTTTGCAAATACCTTTTTCGGTGTCAGTTGAGATGATCTGTGATGTATTACACTAATTGATTTTCTTATGGTGAGCCACCCTTGCATAGCTGGGATAAATCCTACTTGATCATGTTGTATAATTCACTTACTGTGCTACTGGATTGGATTTGCTAGTATTTTATTGAGGATTTTTGCATTTATATTCATAAGGGATTTTGATCTGTAATTTTATTTTCTCATGGTATCTTTACCTGGCTTTGATATTATGGTGATGTTGGCCTCATTGAATGAAATAGCAAGTGTTTCCTCCTCTTCAATTTTTTGGAAGAGTTTCAGTAGAATTGGTTTTAATTCTTCTTGGAATGCTTGGTGCAATTCACCAGTGAAGCCGCATGGTCCTTGGCTTTTCTTTGTTGAGAGATTTTTCTTACTCATTCAATCTCTTTACTTGTTAATGGTCTACTGAGATCTTCTATTTCTTTTTGAGACAGGGCAGGAAATTTGTGTGTTTCTGGGAATTTGTCCATTTCATCTAGGTTATCAGATTTGGTGGTGTACAGTTGTGTTCATGGTATCCACTTTCATTTTTTTTTTATTTCTGTGGGCTTGGTAGTAATGCCCCCTCATTTTCATTTCTGATTTTAGTTATTTGTGCCCTCTCAATTTTATTCTTTGTCATTCAAGCTCAAGAACTGACTTCTGGTTTTGCTGATTCTACTGTTTTTGTCTTCTTTCATTCATCTCCACTCTAATACTTGTTATTTCCTTCCTTTTGCTCACACTGGATTTAGTTGGCTCATCTTTTACAGATCCTCTACCTGTGAGGAGAATAGGTCTCCTATTGAGATCTTTTGTCGTTTTTAATGTAAGCATTTAGAACTATGAATTTCATTCTCAGTACTGCCTTTGTTTCATCCTGTAAGTTTGGTATGTGTGTTTTTATTTTCGTTTGTTTCAAGATATTTCCTAATTTCCCTTGTGATTTCTGCTTTGACCCATTGGTTGTTTAAGAGTTCACTGTTTAAAATTCACATATTAATTTTCCATTTCCCCCTCTTATTGATTTCTATCTTCATTTAATTATGGTTAGAGAAGACTTCAATAATTTTTAATTTATTGAGACTTGCTTTGTTACCTAATATGTGGTCAATCCTGGAGAATGCTGCACGTGGACTGGAGAAGAATGTAAATTCTGCTGCTGTTGGGTGAAGTGTTCTATATATGTCTGTTAGGTCTAGTTGGTTTATAATCACTCAACTCTTCTATTTGCTTATTGATCTTCTGTAATTGTTTTATCCATTATTGAAAGTGTGTGTACTGAAGTCTTCTGTAATTAATGTAGAAGTGTTTATGTGTCCCTTCAAATCTGTCAATATTTGCTTCATATATTTTGGGGCTCTGCAGTTTTATTTTTATATAAAAATTATAAATATATAATTGTTATGTCTTCTTGTTGGATTAACTCCTTTATCAGCACATAGTGACTTTATAAGTGCCTATATAACAGCTTTTTACTTAAAGTCTATTTGATCTAATATTACTATACCCCAGGTCTCTCTTCATTACTATTTGTATGACTTATATATATTTTTTCCATTCTTTCACTTTCAAACTTCTTGCATCTGAATTTAAGGCAAGACTCTTGTAAACAGTACGGTTAGGTCATACCATTTTATCCAATCTGCCAATCTCTGCCTCTTCACTGGAGAGTTTAATCCATTTACATTTAGGGTAACTGTTGATAATGCAGGACTTTCTTCTGCCATTTTGCTATTTGGTCTTTGTAAGTCTTGTACTTTTTTTTTCCCCCTGAATTTTTCCATTAATGCAACTTTTATATTTATTTCATTTTCTGTATTGCTCCATTTTCAGTATGCTTTTATTTCTTTCCACGTAAATTTTTCATATGTTTTCTTTGTGGTTACCATGGGCTAAAGTTTAACATCCTAGATCTATAACAGTCATGTTTGATTTTACACCAACTTAACTTCAGTAGTATACACATTCCCTTTCCATATCCCCTCCTAACAGCCCACTTTTTTTTTTTCCCCTGATAAAATATTTCTTTTTAACAGAACCTTCACAGAAGCTTTACAATAGTAGCTGTACTTTGCTTAAAATCTTACACTGTATGGGCATTTCAAACATATGATGATATTTAAGAAGCAAAATTGAAGCCCTAGTCCCAACTCTAGCACTAAAAAGAAAGGATTTAACACTGCACATTGAAGAAATATCTTTTTTTAATCACAAATAATAAAGCCTACTTGCATCCCCCCCCCACCATTTTTGTACTTGTTACTACTTATATCTTTGTACATTGTATGTCCAAAACCATAGATTTATCACTACTTTTTATACATTTGCATTTTAGCACCTGTAGGAAGTAGGATGCTGAGTTACATACAAACAAAATCAAAAACAAAAACAAAAAAAACAGGACTGGCATTTATAATTACCCAAGTTGTGTCCTTTACCAGAGGTCTTTATTTATTTATTTATTTTATGCTACTTTTAATCACAGTCTACTGTCCTTTCCTTTCAGTTTGAAATCTCCCTTTAGCATTGCTTGTAGTGCAGGTCTAGTGGTGATGAAATCCCCGAGCATTTGTTCATTTTGGAATATCTTAATCTCTCCCACATTTTTAAAGACTTTATTGCTGGATATAAGAGTTAAGGTAGGCATTTTTTTTTTTTTTTTTTTTTTTTTTTAATTTCAGCACTTTGAATATTTTGTCCCATTGAATTCTTGCCTCAGTGATTTCTGATGAGAATTTGACAATCTTATTGGGGTTCCCTTGTCCATAACACATTGCTTTTCTTTTGCAGTTTTCAGAAGTCCCTTCTTTTGTTTGGCATCTGGCAGGTTGACTAGTATATGTCTGGGTATGGTTCTCTTCAAGTGTATACTATTTTAAGGTTGTTTCTTGGCTTCTTGGATGTGCATATTCATATCTTTACCTAAATTTGGGAAGTGTGCAACCTTTATTTTTTTGAATATTCCTTTTGATGCTTTTTCTTCTCCTCTGAGATTCCCATAATGAGTATATTGCTTGATGGCTCTTCACAGGTGTTGGGAGTGGTTCACATTTTTCACATGGCTTTTTTTCATTTTCCTCTTCAGCCTGAATCATTTCAGTTTACTTGTCATCAAGTTCACTGAGTCTTTCAGGTCCAATATACTGTTGGAATCTTCTAGGGAGTTTTTCATTTCAATTACTGTGATCTTCAACTCCAGTATTTCTGTTTGGTTCCTTTATAAAATTTCTACCTATTTATTGAGATTCTCATATTCATTCATTGTTTTCTTAAGATCCTTTAGTCCTTTCTCTGTGTTTTCCTTTATCTATCAGAGCATATTGAGGCTGTTGTTTGTTTTTGTTTGTTTGTTTGTTTTAGTTTTAGTTTTTAAGTCTTCGTTTGTTATGTCCAAAGTCTGGTCTTCTTCATGGATGATTTCTAGATTTTTACTTTGCTCCATTTTATGGATCATCATTTCCTGCTTGTCTTGTCATCTTTTATTACACATTGCAAATTAGTATTTTAAAGGGTTAATTCTGCGATTCTGTCCCTGAGGTACCTGTCCGCTAAGTTTTTGTTCAGCTAGTGATATGACAGAGATTTCCTTGAGTGCCAGGAACTAACAAAACCAAAAAATGCAGAAAACAAAAACAGAAAACAAAACATCTTTCAGAGTCCTTGCAAATTGACTTTGTGTTGACTGGTGTTCTTCTTCAGTTTCACCTTCTTATCAAGAAGATGAGCCTAAGGAAAATGTGAAGTGTCGGGTTCTGTCTTTCTTTTCTGATCCTACATCTTATCCTGGGTTTCCACTTGCTTGTTGCCTTAGGAATTCTCCCATTTGTAGGAATTTGAGTGTCTCCTGAATGCCCTATGAAATAGACATTCTACCCATCCCCTAAATATAGAATTTACACTGCTTCCCCTGGAACATGTTCAGGGACCCATAATGGGAGTGTAGGCTGTCTCTACACTGTGCCAGGAGGGGGTGTGGGGAGGGGATAACAGGACACTACAATCTTCTCCTACTGTTTTTTAAAAGTTTGTTTTCTTGATTCTGCACTCACTCAGTTATTGCAACTCTTTAACTGTTTTGCATATTTCTGAAGAAGATGGCTCTGCCAGTTTTTGCTAGTTGTTCAAAGATTCTCTGGGGAAATGGTGTCCTGAACATCTTTCCATCTTACACTGCCATATTGGTCAACCACTTGTTAATTACATTTTTTTTTATTAGAGAAATTGTAGGTTTACAGAATAAACATGCACAAAATGCAGAGTTCCCATATACAACCCTATTATTATTAACACTGTGCATTAGTATGGTACCTTTGTTACAATTCATGAAAGAACATTTTTATAAATGTACTATTAACTGTCTATAGTCCATCATTTACAATAGGGTTTTCTGTGTTATACAGCACTATTTGTTTTTTGTTTTTAATTTTTATTTTGGTAACATATATACAATCTAAAATGTCCACATATCCACATTATGATTCCATTTATATAATAACTTGGAAAAATGCTTATGATGTTAAATGAAAATGTAAATGTTACATTTAAACTACAAAATATGAAATCATATGCATAATATCATTGAACCTAAAGAGAATGATGTTCCCATATGGATAAGTAATAGACAAAACAAGGAAGGGGGATGGTTAATTTGTAAAAAGATTGTGATTTTGAGTATTTCAATTTCAACTATATTTTCATGAAAATTGTTTTAATGTTATTTGAACAAGACATGAAAAACTATTTTTTCACTTGTAGCTATCCACTCTGGGTATTCCCGAGACAGGAAAAACAAACAAATGCCCAAAGAACAAAATGGTATAAGAGCAAATGCTCATATAGCATTTACTTTGTGTAAACATTTTGTGTTCAATGCATTTCTTACTTAATCTTCACAACTACCCTTGAGACAGGAACTAGTCTTTTAACTCTTTTCTAGAGGGATATAATGAAGCATAGAGAGATTAAAAGTGTCCAAAATTCTATAGCAAGCAAGTAGCAGATAATTCAAGCCCAGGTCATTTGGCTCTACAGCTTGGGGTTTTAAAATCCTTTCTACTTCTTTCAGGTAATGAAAAAGTGAAATAGATCACATTAAAAAAAAAAAAGTCTGTCTATAGTTTTCCTATTTTTAAGAGACGTGTCATCAAGATGTGAGTACAGAAAAATATTTCTCTCCTAGAAGAAAAACATATGAATAAATGGGAGATGGAAAACAATGATCAGCGTCAATATCCAGGGGACAATAGAATGATGTGGACTGTGAAAAAGTGAAAAGTTTATACTCTGTCTAAATGCAACTCTATATTGTGTCCAGTGGTTGCTGCTACATGGAAGGTGGATTCTGCGTTACTTCTGACATTAAAGCTTTTTTTTTTTTTTTTTTTCTTTTTGTAAACACCAGGAAGCCCAAATAAAGATAACTTCTTCAGGCCCAATGTAATGTGTGGTGTGCCATTTTGAAACTTCCTATTCAAGTTATGGACACCTGAAATTAGAAATATCAGTAAGGAGAGTGTTCAATGAGATTGATGGTCATGCACCATAAACAAAGAAGACCTAGAAAAAAATTCCAGAGTTGCCAAGGTTTGAAGGTGTGTGACACTTGAAAAAGTCATGTTATTTCTCTAAGCTCCTCATCTGAACACGGAGGAGACTGCAGAATAATTAGTGTTTTTTTCTCCTCCTTTGTAAATAAGTAGCCTATCTTTTTTCTTCAAATAAAAATCTTACTATATAAGTCCAGATAAAATGTGAGCTTCACTGGGTGAGGAGCAGGGTTGGGGGGAGTCTGCCTGATTCTTGAGCTTCTAAAATAAAACGTCCCTAAAAGAAGGTTCAGTGACATTCAAAATCCAGTGATTACGCGAGTGAATTCTGGATATATTCAGTAAGTTTTAATAGCGAATATGAGCTTTCTCTCATCATTAAGGATTAGTGCCAGGTTGGTGGTCCTTAATAAATAATTCCTGAATAAATGAATGGATAGACTTGGTTTCTGAATGAGGAAAAGTGCAAACAAAGCTTATTTAAGTTATAACGTAATGCACTGCTCATTTGCTATTTGTTTTTGGCTCAATGAAAAATTACTTCATCATTTTCTGCTAGCCCTGAACAGAGGAATAAAAATTCTGCCTATTGAATCTGCTGTTTAATTATCTTCCATAATTCAGGATTTAATACCCACAGTTCTTTTCCACATCAACCCAGGTCTCTCACTCCACCCACTTGATGACCCTGTGAGCTGGAAAATGACCTAACAGACCAAGAGTACAACATATAAACATAATGTTATACATTTAGGGAATTACCTCTCAAAGCTGGCTGCACAACAGAATTATTTAGGGCTTTAAAATAGAAATTATCTTAGACTCAGAGAGAAGTCAACTAGGGAAATTAAAAGGGAAGGTGGGGGCAGCTGATTCTGATTTGAAACCAGAGTTTAGAACTATCATTTTTGGGTACTGCTGTTAAAGCAGAATGCAGAATAATGCCTGGAATTGGGGAGTGATGGGAGGGGGTTATTCCAATTGTCTTCCAAGAGCAACATTTATATAATTTAGACTTAGGGACCAAGGTGATGTTTGTTTCTATAAACTTTGTATGAGTAGCCTGTCTGTGGGGTAATTTGGTAATATGTATCAGGAGCCCTAAGAAAGTTCATAACTTTTAAACCAGTGCTTTCATTTCTAGTAATTTAACCTAAGGTAACAACCACAGATGGCATATGTTTAGTTTCAAGAGATGGTCATGGTAATGTCATTTATTAAAGTGAAAGTTTGTAAGCAATGTAAATACTCAAGATATGGAAACTGGCTAAATACATTATGCCATTCATGTAATGGAATACTATGCAGTCATTAAAAACTACGTCATAAAAAAGTTTCCAAAACATATCAATAATTAATACATTTTAACAGCTGATTAGGAAACATATTTTATATCTATTAATCAATATATGCATGTATCAGTCTATATCTTGTACATATACATGCAGACGTACATAGCCAAAAGGATTTATTCCTAAACTGATAACAGTGGTTATTTTATGTAGGTAATTTTTAGGTCTTCTAAATGATTTTCTTATTTTCCAAAGTTTCTACCACAAACATATTTTACTTTTCTAATCAGAGAAAGAAATATACATATATTAATAATATTCAAAAAAAAAACACCCAAGACTACCACGCATACACTTACACACAAGAATAAACAAAACAAAACAAAAATTTCTATTGTATTGTAGTATTCCCAAATTGTGTGTGATTCACAGTGGCTTGAAAATATTTTTTAAAAAGTTTGAACACTTGATTGGGTGATTCAATTAAAAGAAATTCTATCTACATCTTTATATTTTCCTGTATTTCTTCATTAAAGAAAAGAGTTACCTAAAAAACAGTAACTGAAATCTGGTTATGAGTTAAAATGATCTCAAAAGTTATTTTGAAATCAAATTAATATGATCTTAATTGGTGCGACTGAGGTCAAAACATTGCTGCCAATACAGAGATAACACTAATACACTAATTTTAGTTCCCTGATGGACATACAAATCACACACACACACCTCCTACAAGCCCACAGAGAGTTTGTAATGCGGATACGCCGACATAAATATCTTAATTCTGTGCAATGGATTAGCACTCGTTCATTTCACAGTGCTGTGCTCTGCAAACACAGACTACAGCTAGTGCTGGGCTATTCTTAATAGCTTCAGTGTCAGAAATAGCAGAAAACAGTATGGTCTGGTGTGGCACTCCAGATCAGTTTTTGTCTAAGAAGCTTTTCCATTTTAATTAATTCTCACAACACTTTTGAAGGGGCATAAGCTACTGTAAAGACAGTTCCCTGGACTACTAGAGATAGCAATGCCAGTTTGTTAAGTTGTTTTCCCATAAATAAAATTAAGACAATTGGGAACACCAAGATGTTGCTTTGAAAATCCTCATTTCCTAATCCCTAACTATTAAACAGAGAAGCAATGGTCCCCGTGAGGCCCTGCAATCGGGTATTCATAACACTAGGGGATCATCATATTAAAATCAAGAAAGCCAGTATTTTTAAGGAGTGTATCTTTTTCCCCACATAACTTTCAAATGAGGTTTTATGTCGTTGGTTTTGAACTAGAAAGGTCTCTGAGATTTACACACACACACACACACACACAGTGTAGTATGGTTAGTTCTAGCATGCATCTGGCTGGCACTCAATGAAATGCCCTTGTGATGAGGGTTAACTCAATTGAAATGGAAATAGGTATTCAAAATAAGGGTATACAAAGGTAAGTAAAATAATAGTGCATATGTATATTGATAAAAACTATGGAAATCAGAATATTTTAAGGTTGGTAGGTACACCTCAAGATTTTAGTAATGTGATTGAAATATAATATATAATATATAAATACAGTCATTTATACTTTTTTTCCCCTTAGTACTGTAAAGGTTTTTGATTCCATCTCCTACTTTGAATCTTTCCAGTTCTCACTATTGATAATTAATGGTACCCTAATCCAGTCCGCTGTCATTGGTAACTTAGTTGAGTGCAATCGCTCTCTCTCTTTCTCTCTCTTTCTCTCTCTCTCTCTCTCTCTCTCTCTCTCTCTCTCTCTCTATATATATATATATATATATATATATAGACAGATAGACATTGATATAGAAGGATAGAGAGATAAAGATATTTTTTCTCCGCTACATTAAAAATGATAGTTCTAAAACCCAAATCTGATCATTACCATTCCTTGATGAACACCCCCCGCCCCCACACCAAAGGTTCTCTATGTTCTTAGGACAAAGTCTAAATTCTTTCTTGATAAATTCACTACTTAGCTTTCTAGTCTCCTCTCTCACATGCCTCTATCTAGGATTCTATGCACCAATCATACTGTGGATACCCAAAATCAAATGCTTTCTGACCTGCTCCCACTTCCCAACTCCCAACTAATATTCATCCTTCAGATTCCAAATGAAGTGTCACTTCTTCTAGGGAGGCACTTCTGACCCTCCACTTCAAGGTAAGTTGTTTATCACTAGTGTCTTTTTAACACCCTGCATTTCCTTTATGATGGCTCTTATCCATTGTTTTGCAATTGCTTCTATAATGTTCTCTCCCTTCTAAGCTCTCTATGGACAAAGATTTCCTCATTCAACATTCTACCCTTAGGGTCTAGCAAATAGATACTCCATAAGAATGTGTTCAGTGAAAGAAAGTTATTTCAATATTGCTTTATTGACAAATTTCATAAGGGATGTCTAGTGAAGTAAAATAATGGCAGTAGTTGGCTAAATTATAAATGCTCTACATTCTTCACCATTTTCCACTAGTTTTATGAAGCTAAACTTTCAACCATTCATCTAAGAACTATTCAAGTATGACAGAGGGCGCTGCAATTCAACCTAATAAAAAATATTCTGAATTAGTTTATGCGTTTCCTAGCTGTAGGTAACAGGAAATGTGGTGAGACTGGTTCAGTAGTTTTTGGTTATAATCAACTACTATAATAGAATCAACCTTTCCAGTCTATCAATGCTACTCAGAAGCCAGTAAAAAACAAAATGATGAATAAAACCTGTGGGATCTCTTCTCTGAGGAAACCCCCAAGTTCTCTAGAGGTTTCACCTTGATGAAATTTGTCAGTGGCAGAAGTTAAAAATACGATCACTTTGAGAAAAGAGTCTGCAAAACAGATTTAATCATGAAGAAAGTTTTGAAAATAAAGCAATAAAGTTGAGCTGTGCATAATCAAAACATACAATAATCTCTACAGAACATGGAGTATTAGGGCTTGAAGGAATTCAAACATCGTAAACTTTCATCCTTTCCTCAAGGAAAGCAGATCAGAAAAGATTTGTCCAAAGTGATAAAACCTTGACAGGATCAGGATAAGCACCCAATTGTCCATACCCTAAGATCAGTTTTCCTACCATCACACCACAGGGTGACCAGACCTGCTAATAAGCCTATAAGATGGCAACAAACTCAGTTTTGTTTCAAAATGGTGGACCTCAGAGTATAGATGCCAGCCAGCATGCATGGAAATCACCAAAAGGGCTCAATGGGGACAAGTTGGGTTGCTCTGTTTTCACACAGGAGTTTCCAAAAAAGTAGTGGAATTCAATAAGGGAAGCCACCAGGATAAGCAAGTGGCTATATTTGCTTCAGTGGAAACGAACAGGCCTTCGTTCACACATATCCAAAGTAATATGGGTAACCAAAAGCAAAACAAAAGGGAATAGGTGGTAGGTCACGGTCATCATATAATTCAATGAGTTTGCTAAGACCTATCAATTATTTCACATACTGTATTGAAAGAACACCATATTTATAGCACATTAAACTTAGAGCAAAGATATGTGCTCAGTTTTTTCTTTTCCTTTTTTTTTTTTTTTGTAGAAAACATGCTTCTGTTTAAATGATCACTATATGATTATGATCTGAATAAACGTCAACTACATTATATATTGTGTGTGGAGGAAAAAGGGTTCTCTTCTAATATATTTGTTCTCAGAAATGGAGGCTGTTTGTCCACTTATTGTAAATGTATAAAGGAGCTGAATCACAGAAGGGTATAATTTCTAAGGCGAAGGCACTTTTGCCAGAGTAGGAGGAAGGGTAGAAAATGATTTCATAAAGAGTAACTATTAGGGACAAATAAGAGTGCTATTCACCAAACCTGTACACATCCCTTTATCCTTGTAAAACAAGCTATGAAAGCACATAATGACTAACTGCAGCAAAATTATTCACATTCTAACTTTGCATAATCGCTAAAATGGTTCTGGTTTTTTTAACCCTCCCCCTTCAACAATTTTGCAGCCTTAAAAAAAAAAAAAAATGTTTCAACCACAGCACAAATGGTTACAGCAAAAGAGTGTACCAGGCACATCTGCTGTTCCAGAAAGAATTCACTCTCCTGTGCCAAATCCACGTCTATCGGAAGAAATAAAAATAAATTGCAAGCAGGTTCAGTAAATGCCCAGATAAATCCTGCAATGACCACATGGGGTAGATTCATTTCTGGTAGTTGGTGTGGCCTGAAAAGGGTGAGGCTAAGGAGGGGTAATGTGAAAGCAAGGGTGTCACCTCTGCCTGTCTTTGTCACTCAATCACTGAATGCAGGAGTTAAGGTTGCTCTCTTCTCGGTTTCTCTGGGCAACTATTTAGAAACAGGATTGAATTTACAACCTCAGAGGTGGTGGAAGGCAACTGGCAAAGCATTTTTACAATATACAAAGTCTTCTTAAAAACAACATTAATGGCAACAGCAAAAAAAGTTCTTGTTTGAATGGACCCATAAATCTCACCTTGTTATGTTTTGCCCCTTATAATTTTGAAAGCTTTGTTGAGAGAGCTTATTTGATATTTTAGATCATGAAGTATAGTTAAAGCTCTAGAATTTGGAGTGATAAACAAATTATCTTTTCTCTTTTCTAGATAGCCACTGTCAGCTGGAAATTTGAGGATGACGTGTGGGAAAAACCACCATTATTTCGGCCATGGTATATTTCAGCCATGGTATATTGTGACCAAGCTCTACTATGGGACAGCAAGGAAACGGTGGCTAAGCCAAGATTATACAATTAGTGAAATCCTTCATCAGTTGGGAGGTAAAAATTGTGACAGATTTCAAACATTTGGGACTCATTCTTCCTGTGAAACTTCCTTTTGAAGGTAAAATAATTATTTTACCCTTTTAAAAAATTATTTTAGGATTAAAACATGACAAATGACAACACATTCAAATATAAATATTCTTTGTGACACAGTTTTAACTTGGGACAATGAGGGCTGGAAGTCTAAGCAAATTCACTTACGTTCTTTGGGGCTCAGTTTCCTTTAGAGGATTTGATCGGAAGAATTCAAAGATCCCACCTAGATTAAGTGGTCTAAGGAAAGCAGCTCCTTTGGTCTTGGATAAATTCTGACACCTGAGGTCCTTCAGTATGGCATATAAGCTGAGACCCCTTTCATTCTGACATTATTTTTGGATTCATTTTTATAAATCTCATGATCTATATATATTAAAGAATTCTTAAACATTAAACCCATTATGCTATAATATTAAGTGAAAATAATAGGACATAAAGTTGTAGATACAGTATGATTGAAGTTCAATATGTGGATAAAAAAAATCAGTAGTAACTATGGGTCATAGGAATATCGGGATTTTTTTTCTATTTTTATTCCCTTTTTAATAAAAGAGGAATGTATATTTATATTTAAAGTAAAATAGCTTTATTTCCAAAGAAAAACATTCATATCTGCAAATATCTTTCCCTTTCAGAGAACACACTGCATTTTCCAAAACCATCCAAAAGCAAAGAAACAGAGCCTTTAATTGGCACTAAATGCATGACTTGAGAATTTCTTTTTGGAAAATGGTGTCATTCATACAGTCATCAACCATTAACTGACCGCTTTCTAAATACTAAGGATTTTGTCAGCTGCTGGGTAACAAGTTACCATCCCTAGCCTCAGTGAACTGAACTATAGTTAGAGAAACAGGCAGAAAACCAGTGGAAACAGCTCATATTCCCAGAAGTCTAACAAACCCTACTTGAACACAGTGCAAACCATTTCTATTTTAAAACACAGAGTTAAATTCCAGACAGCCAAAGAATACTGGTTTAACAGGCTGAAGGTTAGGGTCCTCAATTCTACTCAACTATTGGATGAATTTAGGCAAATTCCTGTTGTCTCTGTGACTCAGTTTCTTCCCCTCCCAGAGGCTCGCTATAAATACTTCATTTATCACCCAGATCCGAGATGATATCAGGTAGCTGAACTCTTCAGCGTCCTCCCCTAGCCTGCTCTTCCTCTGGTTTCTCTCTATTTCAAATAAATGCTATTGTCTAGGTAATTCTTATGTACTTTTAACGTATAAAACTACTGTTCTACACTATCTAACTTGAGAATAGGGATCATGCTCTGATACATATCTCTTCATCCTTCCACATTAGAATTTGGTGGCACAAAGATTAAGCGATCACAAGTTTCTACAACATCTTGACAAAATGAATATAATATATTCAAGTATGTAATTCTCCTCCATTTTTCTTTATTTTCTCTGTTTGATTTGCATATGTGTGTGCATTTGTATATGTCTATATGGGCCTGTGCTAACCCCTGGGAATTCTAGGGTGATGGGCAACATAGAAACAAAGGAACATAAGCAGCACCAGCTACATCTTTATTTGGGGAGTGAAGGGGAAACATTATAGCATTACAGAAGAAAACAACAACAACAACAACAACAAAAAACAGGAAGCACAAATGATCCAAAGGCATCAGAGGGGTAATCATAGAGCTATTCTTTTTATTACTGGATTTCTTAATATCTCAGCAGCAAAAAGAAAACAAAACATACAATTACCCAGGGATAAATTCCACAGATGGTAGGAAACAGAAGAACCATTCGAAAAGACATGTTATTATTATTAAAAAAACAGAGTTCAATTTTCACAGCATTTATTCCTGTGAGTTTCCATGATTTCAAATAATGTTTGAACAAAATATCATTCATTGTTTGAGTTGTGAATGAAAGTGGTAAGGGAGTTCTCACGTAAGATACAATTTCTTCATTAAAACGGTGATATTCATTGTAGAAAACAAGGGATATACTAACAAGAGTAGAAAAAGAAAATGAAAATGCCCATAATTCAGACATTTAGTTTTAATAATAGTTAAATTTTTGGAAAATTTATTTCAAAGCATTTTTTTCTAAGCAAACACATAAATGCGTGTGTTTGCAATTATATGTATGTGTGGGTATGGTATGAGCATTTGCAATTATATGTGATTAAATGTGCAGTTTTGTATCTCATTGTTTCACTTAACATTATATAACAGATACCTTACAAATTACAAAAAAAAAATCCTCAAAAAAGCTGGATACAATGTGGTAACTACTCAATCTGCTTTAATAGATAATAAAATTCAAATGTAATAACCTACTATTTATCATACATTTTTAGTGGCAAAACCAAGACCAGGATGCAAAGCATTGCAATTTTTCCACTGTCCTGAATTATGCTCTTTACAAAGTAGTGTGTTTCTGATAACAAAGATTTGAGGAGGTACAATGGTATATCAAAATACCAGGCATGCACTTCTAACAAAACGTCAACTGCCCACCTACTCACTTCTCATGCATATCAGATGATCTTCTTTCAATCAGCCACACAATATACAAGCAATTCAGACACTTGCCAAATACCTCCATGTTAAACTCTGATATTGAATTCCAAATGCCTAGCTGTCTCAAGACAATTGTTATTTGAGATGGAGCATATAAGAGCAGTCATGTATTATCACTGTTATTACCATTACTGTTATTGTATTTTTTCTATCTTGTAACAGGTTAGATTGCCAGGAAGCCAACTGTAGTATGATGGGACCAGGCTGGGTTTAAGCAATATTAACTTGGCAGTCATATATCCATATAGGTAGGAAATAAAGGGAGTCAGACAAGAAGCTACTGCAATAATCTAGGCAAGAAATGATGAGGCAGAGAGTATGAAGGAAAAAGGCTCCTAGAGCATTAACTAGATATGTAGAAATTCTGTCTCAGCATATCTTTTTCTAGCATCTTTTATCTCCAAATATTAAGTCCAAATAGCACAGCAGTCATGCATATGTTAACAGAGGTACCAGGCAATTTTACGGGGAGGCATAATGTATGTGTCCAACTGACCCAAATAAATTCACTTCTGGTCAAAATTGAAAGACATAATTTTTGTCTGACTCAGAATGTAATCACCTAGCTTTGGAGATTCCTATATGAACCCTCAGGGGGAAGTAGGAAGGAAGACAAAAGAATAACAGTAAAAACAACAAAAAACTATTTTTTTTCACATACTTAGTAGACTTTGTCTAAGTAGTTTAAAACTGGGGATTTGGGGTTGGAAAAGAGCCACCAATTTAGCTTTGTAAATAAAGCACTAACCTGACTGAATTGTATAAGTGGTGCTGAAAATCGTAAATTGAAGGACCTTAGAGAACATGACCATCTAAACTCAGTCCCAGTGATCTAGCAAACTGGGCCTGTGTTCCTACAAGCAGCCTGGGTTAAAGCAGGGGAGTGTGTGGCCCTTTAAGGTTGCCACACTCCTCTCCACTCCCTAGTATACTTCAGTCAGAGGCAGGTGTCAGTTAACCATTGATCTTCTTTCTTACGCTGTAGTTTGTCCTATAATGAAGGGTAATGTAAAATACTTCTTTTGTAATATGTCTGTCAAAAAATGTTGAGAAAATATTTGTTTTAAAAAATATGAAAAGGTATAGATTATTCCTAGGCATTCTGTATGCAAACAAAAAGAATCTATATTGAGAGAACACAAGTTAAAATACCATTATGAAAAAAAACAAAAAACATCCAGTTGGTCTGCTTCATTTTTTACATCACTTACCTGGGTCTGCAATATGACATTCACCACTCTAGAATAAATGAACTATTGTTCAGTACCAAAGAAGCAGAGATGTTTTTTATTTTTAAGGCTCTATGTAAAAGAGTGCTATGCAGAACAACAGAAACTACAAGCAGACTTCCCAGCAATGATGCAAAACAAATACAACAAAAAAATGAAACAAAATCAAGCACAAATGCTCCAAACAACAACTAAACTTACATCGCTTCAAATGGGCCTATACGTTATGTCTAACTCAATTTTTAAAAAATCTACAATCTTAAAAAAAATCCAATAATAAACTATTTGCCCACAGACTATGAGAAACTATTATGTCTTATGAATTCATGACTTTTTTCTTAATATGGTCAAGTAAATAGCTTCAGAGCACAAAAATTAAGCTTTCAGTAAAGAAATCATGCACTTTAACTTTTATTGTGGAATACAGTTGTTACAACTTCATTTTGAAGTATAATATTTTTATAAACAGCATTATAGTTTTCAGAATATAACTATTGGTCTATAATCCATATAAGCATGACAAAAAATCATAGAAGTACAAATTGTTTTTTACTGTTTTCATATAGATAGCACAGGTGTACATAAAATATATGCTTGTAAATGCTCTATTTGCCTACCTATCCATAATTAGCAATGCCATTCAAATGGCAGAAGTAATAGATTTACTTTTATTTGTCCTTAAATAAAGAATTTGCCATTCTTCTACACACCATTTGAGGGCTAAATGAAGGAAGGAAACACAAGAGGAACTCACATATTGCTTAAATGAACTAAATGTATTTCTCATTTTTGTTCCCCATAATTTACTGACTTTGTCAATGCCCAGAAATGGTAGGCTTAAAGCAAAACGAGGAGCATATCATGTATATTCAAAAAGTTGCCTCAAATAAGATATGATGATTGATAAGATAGTATGTAATATACATAAAAATGAATATATATATATATATATATATACATATATATATATATATTTACTCAAATAATTAAATAAGCACAACTCATCACAAAGCTTGATGGAGTATGGATATAAATCACACTAGATTCCTGAACTCAGGGAGTTCACAAACCACCAAAAAGAGAAAATATGCTTGTAAACACCTATTATATATAATAGAGGATGCTAAATAACATAAGGTTTCCAATAAAGGACTATTCCCAGACTGGCAGGCAGATAGTGGCTCTCCGAGCTGCATCATGTGGGATAGGTCATATTAGAACACAAAGATTGCTTTGTGCACGTCTGAGTGTGCATGTGTGCATCCATGTGCACACAGTTCGGTTAGAGGAGAAGATGGGTAAATTCCATTTGAAGGAAATGATGTGAGCAGAGGCACAAACAAAATCCTAGAGCATGCAGGAAAAATAGTTAGGTTTGGCAGGAATTTAATGATAGTTGATCCATATTATGCCAGTCCTTTTCTAATAACTTTACATATAACTGAGAAAGAATCTATTATTATCCCTATTTTATAGCCGAGGAAACTGAAGTCTCTTGAGTTTAATTTGCCCAAGATCAGAGGATAAGTAAATGTGGGATCTGGGATTTGGCGATAGGCTTTTTGACTCCCAAATTGTTCTTTTAACTACCTCTAAGCTACACAATGGCACGTCCCTGGAAGAAAGGCTGCAAAATTAGACCAGGACAGTCCGATTGTGAAGGGTAATGCCTGCCTTTAATCTTAGTTGACTACTAATATGATAGAATTAAGGGACAGACATTAGGGCAAAAGAAGGTCAGGGAAGAGGCACTCAGTGCTGGAAAAACAAAAACGAAAACAAAACCTCTACATTATGAGAGAGCAATTACTCTCTTGACAATAGAATACTATTGTTTCATTAAGAGCAAGGACACACACGTCTGACACAAATTACTTCTATTTGGCTGAAGGTGACATTTTCTAAAAGTATTGAAAAAGGCAGCTTGCACAATATATTTTAAGTAAAACCCAATTGTCATACACAATTCTATACACACCTATGATCTCAGTTTAAAAGATAGTTTCATTTTTAAATTCAAAAGTTTTTTTCCCCCTCCTTATGTAGTTCCATTTAAAATTCTTTCCTCACAGGACAACTAGAATTTAATTATCATGTTAACATACTGTAAGAATTAAAACACCATCAACAGTGGCCGCAGAACAAGAAGCACAACCTTCCATTCACCAGGAATCATCAAGGCCTGATGTGCTGTATACTTCTAATTAATATCTTTGTATTGGTTTGGGTTTTTTCAGGGAGTTAGAGGAGGGAGGGAGCACAAAGTGAATAAGTGAATAAACCTCTTAAATAGTGAGCCCATTGAAAAACAAGAAAACTATTTTTTTAAAGGAAACAAAATGATAATAGATCTTACAAGACCCCTTGCCAACTTAAAGGCGTAAGTGCATTGTATCAGAAAATTCTAGCCAGCAATCTATCAATCTTAATTCAAAATTTAACAGACACAAAACACATAATCACTTTAGGGGAGGCTGTTTCAGAATACACTGCCTTTTTATTAGCCTGTTATACAAAAATTATGATAATTTCTTAAAACAGTTATGGAAATAGATCACATTATTAATTATATGGCTAATATACTATTTAATTAAAGATGCACTGCATTGATAGAATTCAGCATCTGGCATTCCAGCTTCGCAGACTCTGTAGTATAACAAAATGAAAATAATCACTATAAATGCCCTCTTGTGTTCCAGTACTCAGTAGAGAGCCAACTTTCTTTAGAACGGCATTTAAGGTTCCTTAAATTTTGTTGAAAACATCTAGGATAAAGGGAGAAACTCATAGGTAAGTGGCACGTATTACATCACCCCGCTTTCTGCAGATTCCTTTCTCTTAGGAGATATAAATGGCTTTTCTGTAAAACAAGCATGTGTTCTTGAAATGGGTGCTGCTTTGTGAATCCTCACACACAATAAACTGTTCCTAATTTTTAAAACAGATACTCTAATGACCTTTATTAGTTTAACACCAAGTAGTCTTATATGTGCTACTTCCCCAAGTTTTCTAGATTCCTTTCCTAAAGTCAATTAAACATATTCAATGGTGGACTAATGAGACCTATTTAGTAGTGATTCATAATTTACTGCACTTGTACTGTTCCCTGCAGGGCTTTTTTTTCTCCCACTAAACCACAATCATATCTCATTACTGTTGCTTCATAACTATTTTTTGGTATAAACTCTGTCGCTAGCATTTAGTTAAGAAAAAGACTCTTCCATAATACCCACAGAACCTTTTCCTTTTAAAAATGTCAAATCAAAGCGTTCCTAACTTAAAAACATTGCCAACGACTTAAATTAAAGCAGATAATCTCAACAACAGCAACAACAGAAACATCCAAAAAAGGGGAAGACTTTTCCCTTTGGTTTAAAAGTTATTCCATGTTGCTATGAAAACCAAAACAAACCTGCAGACAGCCATTTCTGTAAGTAGCAATTACCTTGTTCTTCAAAAAATGGAATGTAAAAGATCTTCACACCTCATCCTGTTGCAATGACCCCCTCCAAAACGAACAAACAAACAAAAAAAACAAATCTAAGGGAACATAGGTAAATATATGGAGCCATGGACTCAACATGACAGCATGTTGATGATGAGTGAAGAAACCATAAAACAATGCTATCTAATAATGCTGCTTTCTACATAGATTGATAGATGTATACAGATACTTGAATGTATGTTTACATATATTTCATATGCATTTAATAAAGATACAGAAATCAACTTGGCTATTTGGATTTAAAACAAGTGCATTTGCATTTACGTGTCCTCTGCTTTTTCCCCCATGAAATACTCATATAAATATATACTGATAGCAGGTTTCTATGGGTAAACGTGAATTTATTCAACTTCAGAATTTAAAAACCTAGATTTGTAGCCCAGGGGCAAATGTCATATATATATAAACCTGTACTTTAGAACTAATAGAAGGATGCCAAGTTCCCTATTCTAGTCCTTTCAATGAGAAAAATGGGCTATTTCTCTTTTGCCTTTTCTCTTGTCCACTGGGGGACAGAGTTGTTGGAGTTGTGAGAAAATCACCAGCACCCAACTTCCCATAAACCCACCCATTCAGTTGCTAAGCTCTGATCTCAAGCTCAGAGGCCAACCTTCAAAAAGGAGGGGAAGAAGAAGAAGAAGAAAAAAGGCAAAGTAGTCTGACATACCATAACATAAAATGATAGTTAGAGAGCTTAGGAGTACAAAGATGTAGAAGGAAGAGGGTCAAGTTAGCGCATTTTAACAACGTGTAAGAACATGCCATAAAAACAAGCATTAAAATACTAACGGCAACAAGCTCCCTAAGATTCTAACATGGCATTCTACTTTTGTGAGAACTCTGAATTCTCTGAGTCACTGGCGCTCTGTGGATTTGTAAAAAAAAAGTTAGGTTGTGCCATGTTATTTATGCATTTGTTCATTTAGGTTGTGAGCTGAAATCCATGGTCCATAGTGAAAAGATTAAAACACTGACATACACTTAGCAGCTCTTGGTAGAAAAGCTTTTCATCTCAAAATCATATTTTAAATAAGAAATAAAGAAAAATGAAATTTCTAAAATCTTAAGGCAGTGATGTCTCATTTAAATTATTCTAAACAATTCTTGTTCAAGTTTTTAAAACTGTTGTAGAAATGCTACATGAATGGGATTTGTCAGGAGAGAAGAAAGTTATATCATAGAAGGAACACAAGCCATCTTTACCAGGTTTAATCCTAAACAAGAGGAGGGTGGCTGAAGAGATTTGAGACTGAGAAGTTACATGATATGGAAAATATTGGAAAGCAAGGCCCAAATGAAGAAATATGAGAAATATGAAAGAACAATAGCAACAACAAAAAAGTAAGGGAATGGGATGGAGAGAAATTAATATTTTAGATAGAAAACCTATGAAGACTGAGCCATGCCTAAAGCAAAATAAATAAAAAGATGTAACTTAAATAGTTAATGTCCTGTCACTAAGTCAAGACCAAAAATTTTAAAAGTGACCAAAAATAATTAAAAAAAAATCTAGTGCTACATATTTTTAAATATAATACTTGAATTAAGAGCTTACTTTAAAGAAAAGTCCCTCATTTAATTCTTTCTCTTATAAGAGAACCTTCTTTGTCAGTTCTAACAGCAGATTAATCACTTTCGCAACCTACGGAAAAAGTTTTCTGGAAAGCATAACAGCCTGCAAGTGTAAATGACAGTATTACTTTTCCTGCAGCTCAGCCGCCTACAAATTCTCTCTCATCCATGACTCAGCATGAGGTAAAAGGAGCTAATGAAAAGGGCCACGTTTCCTTTTAAAAATTGTGAACTCTCAAAGTACAGACCTGTTAAAAAAAAAAAAAATCCCCCAAAAGCTTGATAGAAAACTGAAGCAGCTCTCCATGAATGCTTGTCAGTTACATACCTAGAATTCTTCCTGCAACTAACGCTAAAAATACATTTTTTGTATGACTCCTCCTCCTCCCCTGCTCAAGGCCTAACATTCTCATATATTGGGGATTAGATGTGTATACATTTTTACACTCATTTAATTTGGTAGAATAATAGGGAGGATAGAAATGTTGCTTTGATGAAACCAAGATTTCAAGAGGGAGAGATAGAAATCATAGAACTTTGTGGTCAAGAGAAGGGACTTGTCCTGGGGCTTTCCCTCCTTGTAAAATACCACCACTTGATTTGATTGTATAAACAGCTCTCTCGAAGCAGCTAGTTACTAAGGAACCATTACAGAGGTAGCAGAATTATGTTTTATAATCCTCTTTCTCTCTCCTACAGAAGGAAAGTTGTGATCACTTTTTTGGGAATATACGTGCCCTAGTGAGATGATCACATTATAAACATTAATCAAGTAGGTACTGAGTGCCTGCTTTCTGCTACACACTGTGCTAAGCATGGGTTAGAAGGGGCGAGAAGCTTAGCAAGGTCCTAATGGAACTTATGGTCGACGGAGTGAGTGGGGGTGATCACAGAGGAGGAGACAGGTGAGTGAAGTAGCGTTTATAGGACAGCGCGGAAAGTGCAGAGATTAGGACGTTCAAGGAGAAAGATACAGGAGCACACAACAGGGCACCTGTACTAAACTAGACCAGGGGAGGCTGGTGAACATCTCTTATGGGAAATGGCAATAAAAGCCTGGGGGTGTGTGGGGCATGGACAGTGTCCCAAGCAGAGAGACTAGCATGTATCTGTCCAGTGGTAGCTCAATGCCTTTGGGGATCTGAGAAGAGAGAAGCAGTAGGAAGTGAGGAAGCTGAAGAGGCATAAATCCTCTAAAGGGGAAAGTGCTATTACGAAATTATTTTACATATGGTGAAGAAACCAAGAAAGTTTACTTGTCTAAGATCCCATAGGCTGTAAGTGAGATTCAAATCCATTTCTATTTGATTTCAGAGCCTGTTTTCTTAATCCCCGTGCTATACTGCTGGACTAAAGAGATAAGGTGCTTGCCAGAGGAGTAATACAGTCAGATTTTCATTTTGAGAACAGCTTGGTGGATAGATTGGGGGTGGGAAAGTGGCTACAGGATTCCAATGAGAGGGTCTGAAATCAGATGATGGCGATCTGAAATCATTACTGGAGTAGAGACGGGGAGAAGTAAAAAGGTTTGTGGAATATTTAGGAGGTAAAATTGAAAATAAGGGAAAGAAAGGAGTCTAGAAATAATACCCACACTTCTGGCTTGAACAACTGGTCAGATGGTGGCATCATTCAATGAAACAATGTAGGAGTAGAAGGAATTTCTGGGTGAGAAGTTGATGAATTTATTTTGTCCATGTTGAGTCTGAGCTGTCTTTGAATACATCCAAATGCACCTGGATGACAAGCAGTTAGAAACATGAATCTGAAGTGCAAGAACGCTTGCTAGAAGGGACGTGAATACCAACATTACAGTACTGGTCCTGTGAGACAGGAATGAAAGGGACTTCAAGTCAAATGTGGAAGTGGAATGAGAACAGGTCTTAGGAAAGATGCCTACTCTTCCTACCAAAGAACACCAACATTTAAGGGGAAGCAGAAGGGGAACTAAGGAGATCCCTGCAATAGAGTTGTTAAAAAAGGTAGGAAGGAAACAGAGAAGATGGCATGCAACAACCTTAAAAAGTTGGCAGGAAGGCCTGAGTGTTTCATGGGTTTTAATAGGGCAGGTGCATAAAATGAGATTCTGGAAAAAGCCTATTGGTTTTAGAAATAATATCAATAGTAGGAAGAGTGAGCTGAAGTACTGAACCATTGAATGTAAGTTGGATAAGAAAAGAAATAAAGACAGGAGGGGACTAATGAGGACATAGAAGTCAAAATAACAAAACAAATGTGTTGAAGAATAGGTGTTGCTTAAATGAGAGTTGGAAGGATATGAGGCTGTGTTTGGAGGGAACTTTTGTTTAAATTTTATGATTAATGGTGTAGAAAGCAGACAGGCAATGCCAAGTTCCAAGGTATACCCTGAGTGTGGTGGCTGCAGCTGAGTAGATATAAGAATAACTAGAAATGAGACATCAAGTGGCTAATAGGACAGTGTTGGGCCCTGAAATTTCCCAAGAAGACTGAAAGCCTGAGGGCAGAGGTAGGGAAAATAAGCCTTTTGTCATGTGGTCAACAAGTGGCCAGGAGATGAGTGGGTGATAGCAATATGAAGGAAAGAGTATTTTTTTTGTCAAATTACTTCAACCTCAAAAAAGCATATAAGCATATGACTCAACTGCAACTCAAGTTGAGAGTACAATTAAGACTAAAACAAAGAAACTATTTGACAAAACAATGGTTCTGTTCCCAGAGCAGATAGGTAAAGCCTCTTCAGGTGTCAGTGCACCAGTGGTAGAATGCTGGTTAGTCCACCTTTACACAGTCCTCTATGTCTGTCATCACTTCCAGCCACCATTCCTGATGACCATGCAAGCATTCTCACTGTTCCTCTTGCGTCCTCTCTGCTTTTTCTTTTCTTGCCTCCAAGTGTCCTTTGCTTCTCTACCTCTGTAGAAAATTGTTAGAATCCTATGATGGTTAGCTTTATGTATCAATTTGGCTAGTCTATGATCCCCAGGAATTCAATCAAAAACTAATCTAAGCATTACTGTGAAAGCATTTTGTAGATGTTATTAAAGTCCATAATCAGTTGACGTCAAGGAAGTAAATCTGAGTGGGCCTGATTCAATCAGAGCTGAGCCTTACCTTAAGAAAAATTCTACCTGTGGACAACGGCATCAGCTCATGTGCCAGAGTTCAAGTCTGCTCTTCCTTGTGGCCTGCCCTATGAATTTCGGAGTTGCCTAGCCAGCCCCTACAATCATGTAAACAAATTCCTTGTAATAAATCTCTTAATGTCTGTATCCTACCGGTTCTGCTTCTCTGGTAGAACCCTGACTGACATACCTCCTATAGGCACCATCAAACAGGCTGATCTTTGACTTTTGGTAGAAAATAAGGCATTCAAAAGGCATGGCCGATGTTGTTGCAAGGCTATTTGTAGAAGACTTTTGCTGAACTGTGATTTCAGCATCAACAACATCAATAAGGTTGTTCTGAAGGAGCATGCATTCTCAGGATAAACTGAAAATATACCTCTCTGAGGGCCTTTCAACCAGACGGAACTTCCTGAATCCTTTGAAAGGTTTCAGGTGTCCCACAAGGAGAGGATAAGCACTTTCACAATATAGAAAGTTACCAAAATGTCTTAATACTCTATCTAAATAAATAATGAGGCAATTAAAATCATTAAGAGAGAAAAAAAGAGAGTCTGAACCATGGAGAAGAACATATGATTGAAGAGGCAGAGATCCTAGAATTGACTGATACATAAATCCTATTTGCTATGCTCTTAACTATAACTATAATTAAATACTAAATGTGTTGCTTTGGGTCATTTAAAAAAAATATAGGGAAAGAGGTGATCTACTTAAAAAAAAAAACAACTTAAAATCAGTATTACTCTCCCAGGAAATATGAGAAATTTAGTGTTACCTCTTGATAAAATAGCTCTCAGTAACTTGTCAATTAAATTGTAGTAAAGAGGTATTATAATTCGCATAAGCCATGGTTTAAATCTGAGCTTTTAACTTATTTGGGTCTTTAAAAGAGTAGTTAGAGCCACAATTGTTAACAATAAAATTAGATCTTTAGTGGGAAGTACCATACATTTCCTCAGGTTTTTAAATTGATTGCTTGTTATGTTTACTATAGTTTACTTTTTTTTTTAACACAGCAACATGATGAACACGCACAAGCTTTTTGTGTTGGATAATTCAAAGCAAAGTATGTAAAAGATAGATCTTAGTCTGATACTCTTATTTTAAACATAATAATTGAAGTTCCAAAGAGGGAAGGTAATTTTCCCAGTGTCATGGAGCTTGGGTGCAAGCCGGTTTAAAATGCAGTTTCCTCAACCTATTTTTCCCCCCATTACACCCTGCTGGGAAGTAAAACTTTAAACGCGCACATGCACACACTCACACCTCTATATCCCCGGCTTCCCTCACCCTTAGCAAAATCCCATAGGATGCTCTTGGCAGGATTAAGAGATTGCTTTGGCAATTCTAACCACATTCCTGGAATCCATTTGCAAATGCTGGTCAGCAGAGCCTGCTTCATTCCCTTTTTGGTATTAGTCACTCAGTAAAGGTTAAGTGTATATGAATTATCATAAGTTTATTTATATTCTCCCACCACCCTCCTTTTTTGGTAAGTGATCATTGACTACCAGGCACAGGAAATACATTTCACTCAATGATTTTCTAAAATCAAAACTCCATCTGGACTGGAACCGAGACAGGCTTAGGGATGATCATTTATAACATTAATACCAGCTATACGATGCTACTGAAAGACGCTCAGAGCGGAGAAAAGGACTCCACCTTTTCCTGAAAGTACTTCCAAGGCCCAGTCTTGACTATCCCACCGGCCACTGTGGTTTGTGCAATTGCAGCACACACGCAGCTGGCCATCGCATTGTGACTCAGTGCGCCGTGGGGATGGAGAGCCAGATGAGGAACTAAGTCAAAATCGTAGCACACAAGTCTCAACTAGCAAGTACTGAATGTGGTCTCTAGTTGGACAGATCAAACTGAAAAGAAAAAAAAAAAAAAGAAGGAGAAAATGGGAGAGGATGAGCAGCTAATGTCAATGAAGTAAGCAAGAATTTCCCCTTAAAAAATTTAGACACTCACAAAAACTTGCCCCCTTTGCTATAGTTTAAATTAACATTTTAATAGTTAAACCGAAAGCATGACATGAACTAATGAGGGGAAAACATCAGAGAAAAAGGTACAGTAAGGGTAGTCTCAAGAAGGGAAAAAAATTGATAACCATAGAAGACATCTGGAAAGAGGAGCAAATAAAATTTATAAGCTTCAGCTTTTAAGACCCAAAACTCCTGGCTGCTGCAAAGCCAGGTGAACAAGATCTTAGAAACAAAAAAAACTTAAAAAAAAAAAGGGAGAAAAAGAAAAAGAGAAACCATAATGGTTGCTGGGAACCATTATGGTAACTCAATTTGGAAGTGTGTTACTGTAATCACCAGAGTTGTGTTTCAGTGTTTTGTTCTCTCTCACTCGCTCTCATCAGGTTAGTAGAGAAGGAGACTCACTCTATTTGTCAAATATTGAAAAATAGTGTTGGAAATCATAGTACAACTTTTGTTTTGAGATAGGTTCAAAAGTATCATAAAGATATGGATACAAGGGCAAACCATCACATCTCTAAATATCTTGTTTATCTAACATACTGTATTTAAGACCTAAGGTTTCAGTTTCTCCTGTGAAAGATGCTAGGTAGTGACTTTATTGAAGGGAAGAAAGGAAAGAGGGAAGGAGGCAGAAGAAAGTTAGATGGGAAGGAAGTTAGAAAATTAGGAAGTTGGAAGGAAGGGGAACAAAAAAAAAAAAAAAAAAAAACCTAACAGGTTTTAAATTTTCCCTTGTAGATATTAATTGCTAAAGGATGTTTTATTTTTTGAAATTGCTATTTACTGTATTGTGTGTGTGTACATACATACATATAAATGTGCATACACATATATTTATATAAATTCCTAATTCTATACATGTTATATATTTATGAAAATATTTTGATAAATTACATTATATGTATACAACAAAAGCAAATTAGGCTTATTATAGAAACTTTACAAATATGTAGAGAGGTATATCAAGTCTAATTCCCTAAACCCCATGTCTCAGAAATAGCTACCATGTATATTTCTCTTTAGGTTTAGAAAAATATATATGCATATGTGTATGAAAAAAAATGTATCAAATTGAGATAATATAGATTTATAACTAATTAAAACAAAAATATAATAGATGAGAAAAGTAATGGGGATGATATTACCCATTTCATATAAGAGAAAATTAGACCAGAAGAATTTACTACTGTCAGGGAAATAAAAACAGAATTAGGACATTTAAATCCAAGACCCTACAAATATACAAAAAGAATATCAAAGATACTCCCAGATTAAGTTTTATACAGTTAGAAAGTATTATGGAAGGGAGAGAGGAGAATGTGAGAAAAATAGCTGGGTGATCATAAGATTAATACTTCTACTTTACATGAGATTACTGCTTTGCAGCTTACAAAATGTCTCTCGCTTATTTCTTCACAACTGAGCATTATTATTCAACATTATTGTTCCATTTTTTCCCATTGGGAAATGAGGCTCAAAGCTACTGGTTAAGGTCACCAACAAAAGAGGCAGAGCCAGGACTTCTTTGAATGAAGGTCATATAGTCTTTATTTTATTAGATGGAAATGCTAACACAGAAGGTATCATGTTCTATGAAGATGAAGAACTCTCTTCAGCATTTCAAACTACTGCTTCTGAAAATCTGTGCATTGGTGACAGAGATAGTCATGGATAGATGACCCCACGAGGACATAATGAGATGCAGTCCCTTCACCTCCTGATTGCTACCATTCTAGACAGGACATGCCTGCAATAATTTTTTCAAGACAAAATAGTACTGATGATAGAACTTCAAGAATTCAGATTCACTACTTTTAATCCTTGTTTTGCTTTCTGAGATCACAGAAGACTGGCCCAAGACACCATGGTATAAAGAAAAGAGCATAGGACTGCAAGTTTAGGAATCCTGTAATCTAAATTCATTATCACTGACTAGCCCTACAAATGAGCAAGCCCTTTCCTTCCTCTCTAAAATGGAACTGCTAATAAAGCTGATGAGAGTTAAGAGAGGTTATGTGCCTGACCTGTGGAAGCAACCACCTCAACCTTCTACCTGCCTACATTCACCATCTCAGATAGAGAGCAGACCACCTACTAGCATGAGGAGCACCATTTCCTCCAAACTGGTGCCTCTGGGCTGAGCACCAACTATATTAAGTAAATCAGTTCAGTTCAATTTCTGTGAATTTAAGGGAAACACAAATCGGCGTGAACCAAAAGCAAATTCCTGGTTAATCAGAAGCCTGCAGAGAACCAAAAATATGAAAGAGCTGTGACTTTTCCTGAAAAGAGTCTGGAGGTAAACCAAGGGCCTGAGGTGAAATAAGTGAACTCAGATCCAGCCATACCATGAGCCTCAGCCATTCACGGGAGGGCCCCAAATTAGCTGACCCTCAAGGGGAGACCTACTCAGAGTTGAGGTGGAATTCAGCCAAGCTTCTTTCCACGTACTTCCATGCATCTCCAACCACTGCTGAAAGCCCATGCTCTGAAAAGACAGTCCCAGTTTATTCCCCAAATGCAATCAAGCGTCCAAAGAGGCATGTTTTGTTTTGTTTTGTGAAGTAGAGGAGAATGATCCCAAATGCCCTAAGAGGCAGGAACAACTATTTGAACCCATTTCACAGCATCCTCCAATCAGGAGGTTCTCATCACCACTAATGCTCATTTAATAAAACATGGGCGGTGGTGATACAATTGGATTGCCATTCTAGTTGGTGAGTTTCCAGGGTAACTGTGTTCTTGTCACAGATAAAATCCACCAAGTAGTACAAAGACTAAGGGTCTTGGGTGAGTTAGTATCAAAATGAGTTAAGAATTTAGGCTGAGGAGAGCTATGCCAAAAGTATATTAGTTAAAGTCAAGGAGATTCAAAATTCCAGCCTAGCCACTTACTAGCTATATGATTTCAGAAAAACCATGTAACTTCTCCAGGGTTTGTTTTGTCATCTGTAAAATGAGCATAACAAAAACACCCATCTCATAAGATTGTTACAAGGATAAAATTGTGAACTTAAGACAGCAATTGGTATATAGTAAACACTAACTAAATGTAAAAATCAATCAATCAATCAATCAATCAGAGTATGACAGATGTCCCTGAACCTGGATATTCAGAGGCCTAGAAATCAATTAAAAAAAAAAAAAAAAAAAGTTTTGTTATGTTTTTTAGTATTTTGAGGGAAAGCACCCTGAAACCTTCTGAAAAGAGCCTGATATGTCTTACAAAACCATGTTGTTTTATGGTTGTGCTCATGCTTTCACTGTCTCCATGGTCCCAGGTTCTGGGAATACGTAGCCGTGTCAGAGGCAATTTGGAAAGTCTTAATTGAGGAGAGACACGACTTTTCAGGTCACAAATTAAGGACCGGGAAAGAATCCTTGCTTAGGGTTTAACAGTTAACTGGAATGTCTCATAGCCATGAAAACAGCAGGCTCACTTTCTCCTCCGGGAAAGACTCAGCTGCTACAAACTGAGTAACAGTTATGATAAAAAAGGGGATTTTTTTTTTTTCTTTTGAATGAACAAAGAACCAGAAAAAACTGAGTACTTGAAAAGATTCTTTAATGTATGAATTTCGGGGGGGGGGGGGGATTTATTTCATTGGGTCTATTATTATTAGAAATAAAAGTATCTGATGGTAAATACTAAGAATTGCCTTCAGAAGATTCATCATTCTGGGTCTCCCCTGTGGGAAATTAACCCGGCAAGGGAGAAATAGAACTAATTTATACCTGTGCTCATACTCAAAACACAACTTCCAGGCCACAAACAGCAAAGCAGTGAGAGAAAGTTTGAGAGGAAGAACATGCAAGCACAAGAAAGTTTCTGTTGTCCTAAGATTAAATGCTGAGGCAGGAAGAGATACTATTCTTGAATCAAGTGAGAAAAGATGGTAAAGTGCGATATTAAAATGCAGCACTCTGGAATAAGTTTGCCTCTCTAAAAACTGTTATGTTCTGTATGTGATTTAAATTAATGCCTATATTTGTTGGAGATAAAATTAAAATGAAGATAAATGGTGCCAGCATATAGCGTGTTCGCTGGAGCAATAAATAAGGCAGTGAAAGGTACTTTACATTTCAGTCACATCTATCCAAACAAGGAGCTCAAAGCACTTGAGGAACATTTGCTAATTAAATGCTATAATAGCTTTGTGAGGCACCCAGACAGCTATTATGTGTCTTTCAAAAGGAGACAGAGATGCTAAGTGACCCGAGGCCCTCTGGGTGATGCTGAAATGGAAGCCCAGGGCGCTGAATGCATGGCTTTCTAGTTTAGTCACTTCTTTGCCTTGAAGGTAGGACCCAGAACAGAGAGAGAGAGTTACTGTATTCTGCTGAAGTTCCATAACAGACTCAGAGGGCTAGCTCTCTCTGCTTAATAGCGACCTCCGTGGCGGACAAGATTACCATTCTAGCAAGGGAGAAAGGCAATGATTCTGTTACATATTAAGAGCAAATCTCTCCTTCCCCCCTTACATTGTAAGAACATCACATGAATGAATACTGTCACATCATTTATCCTCAGCTTGAAAACTTGTCTAAAATATTGATTAGTGATGCCCTCTCTCTTCAGATTGAAGCTCCTCAATTCTGTCCTCCACACATCAGCTCTATCCCTCCTCAGCAGAGCACTGTAGCTGGTCACTGGCTTTGTTTTGTTCGTCCTATTCCCTGCATCCCTCAAGCCCAAGGAACCCAGTCTGTGTCCAAAGTGCTGCTTGAGAGGCAACCAGATTAACTTGCAAAGCTAAATCAAGCAAGATTGGCCATGTATTGAGAATTAAACATATGGGGTTCTATACATTCTTCTATTTTTGAATATGTTTGAAGTTTTCAAAAATAGAAATTTTAAATAAGTCAAAGAGGGGAGCATCCACTGAAACCCTGGCAGCCCCCTAGATCTGGGACAATACTTATTTGCTGAGGTACTAGGCAAGTATGTTGGCCTGGAAAGGGCCAATGGCTTCCGAAGATGAGGTTCAAAAGAAACACATGGGAGTCATCTTTCAGAGTGAAATTTTAGGGAGTCTTTGGAATCACCTAGTCCACTCCCTTTTTTCCAGATCTGGGGAATTATCAACTACATTTGTATCTTCCTTTTGCAGTTTAAAAAAATGCATTTGAGACACATCAATAGGTGCAAAATCCCAGCTCTCTCTCTTCTGGGAGTTTAGTTAACTGCTTTGTGCCTTGGTTTCTCATCTGTACAATGGCCATCATGGTCATGTCTACTTCATATGGACCGAAGGACTTCATACATGTAACACACAACAGCTCCTGGTACAGAGGAAGCACACAGTGGTTGCTAACCATTATTATTTTTACAAATTTTGTGGAAGCCATCAATGCTGCTTTCCAAGTATTTCCAGCTCTCTTCTTCCTAGCACCCATGTGGGTGGGTGGAGCCATGTGAATAGCTTTAGCTAATGCGCTGTGAGCAGAAGTCCCAGGATGGAACATGCAATCGCCGGTTCAAGACACTTAAGAGTTCTTTTTCTCTTGGATGGGGACGGAGATGTTTGAGATGGTGGCTGCTCCAAGAGCCTGCAAAGACCTACTTCTGAGCCATGATGAAAAAGTATCATATGCAAGGAAAACAAAACAAAACAAAACAAAAACAAAAACCTTGTTTTAAGCATTGGGATTTGGAGAGCATTTGTTACCACAGCATTAGCTGGCCTATCTTGAGTGATGCACAAAGTGGTTTCACTTCTATCACCCAATTTAGCCTTCATTATTAGGAGGAATGAGCAGTGTATACGGATATTCCAGATATGACTATTAGCCCAACTTAGTGCAATGTCGCTGAATGAACTTAGGCAAGACACACTGATAAGAGTCACAAATCAAATTCTTATAGACTACTGGTGAACCCAAGGACTTCTTTCAACACACTGTACTCGGATTCAAAGGCTTTCAGCCCCTTAACTCTGACAATGTAACTACCAACTTAACCTCTGCCTAAATGCTAATTAGAATTGCTTATGTTGATTGACTGCTTGCTACAATGCTTCATAAAAAATGCCAATAATTACAAAAAGCACTCTTAGTTATCATAACACTAGAAACAAAAAGTACTGCCATTTCGACTATGACACAGTGCTGTTAATACTTGGAATTGTTAATACATACTTATTGATGGGTTTTAAAATTAGACACTTTTTTTATCATGTCGATACTACGCATGTATCAAAAGAAGAAATATGGGTGAAAGTAATTGAAGCATTCCTCACACTTCTTCACATTTAGAATTTAATCCTGTGAATCACTTTTCAACTGAAAATCATGGAAGTTCCGTGTTTTTCTCATAATACCGTGCCAGCAAGGGCACTGATAAAAGGGAGTTCCACTCTTATCTCCACAGTTTTCTTCCAATCTATGGATATCCATATTCAGCAAATTTTGATACATATATGTAGACAGTAACCACTATGTCAACTAACAGAAAATAGAACATTAAGGATGTACATAAATGTGGATCTTAGAATTAATAAAATATAAGCATGTGAAAGAGTAAATTCTGCGGGCTTTACTGACTTATTTATCCTATAGCTTTACTCCTCAGAACAACTGTGTGAGGTAAGCACTGTATTATTCTAATCATTTTGAAGTCAGGCAAGGAGAGAGGAAGCTGCTTGCCCAAGGTCATGCAACTGGTAAGTGACGGAGCCAGGGTTTTGCACCCAAAGCAGTCTGACATGTGGTAGATCTTAATTTTATCACATTTAGATGCATACTGGTGTCCATGTTTATACATGGCTATTATCTTTTGAAAGGTAAAGAAACCACCACTATTAAACATTTGAAGGCTAAATGTATGCTTGTTCCTCAAGGAGCATGAAATTAGACTTAATTTGTGCCCAGAGGGGTAAACCTTATTTTAAAAAGTGTAACAATTGATTTTTTTTTCTTCAAGCAGTTCTTTCTCTCATCTCCTTTTTTTAAGGACAGTTAGCACAACTGAACAAAACTGAACAATTACTTAGGAGATATATTACAAAGCTTTGAGCATAGCTTTTTATACACTTATCAAATGAGTATAATAATTTGCTATGATTCTCCCTTCTGATTATATACAGTAGCTATTTTATTCTCTAAATAATATCTTATACTTTTTTTTTTTTGAAGTTAGTTAAATTACTTAGGAGGAGAATATTAGGCTCGGTTTCTTTGAAGGGTAATACAGTGGGAGTGAATGTATAATTATCTCTACCGGGCTCTCACCCACCATACAATGGATTCTACTATATAGCTATTGCTTTCCTATTGAGAACTACAGTTAATCCTGCTAACTAGCACACAGTAAAATGGGGCAGGCAGATTTTATTTTTAACTTGGGACTGAGAAAATAAGAGAAAGAAATCCTAAGATGGATAGAATCTGGTACACTTGCAATTTTTATTTTAAGCCATTTCAGGTATATGTGCTAACAAATAGGTACAGTAATTCAGGTATTGCAGTTACTTGTGCAGCAGTATCCAAGTTGGTATTCTCTGTCTGAGACCAACTGTCCTTTAAGCCACTCCACAGCTGGACTATTTTATGCCAGCTAATTATTCTTCCATTCTGGATGGGGAATTTTATTTTATTTTGAATTGATGTGGATTTTATTCTCAAAATGCCAAGCCTTCCATATGCTTCATACATTCTAAAATTTTAAAAACAATTCAGTGGCTTCCAACAAAAAGAACTCTGACACAACCCCTTCAACAAACACACCGGGATTTCCTGAAGAACACCATTCTCCAATGTTGTGCAATGGTGTGTTTACGTACGTGTCTGCCTCTCCTACAAGAGAGACAGTCTTACTCATGTTTGTGTGACCAACGACTGACACAGAGTTTGGCACCTCTACCCATCTCTCTCCTCCAAATTATGAATAGAAAACACTAATTGCATGCAGAAGTTAGAAATTAGAAGCTCAAAAAACTGTTACACTCCTGAATTAGTGAATAATGCTACCAGATTGCTACCACTCAAAAACAAAATGCCATTAAAGTCAAGTCACCATTTATTTAAAAACTGATTCAAGAAGTTACTTAGGTTGCGGGTTGGAAATAGGGAGTGACGACAAATGAGCATGAGGTTTCTTTTGGGGATGAAAGAAATGTTCTAAACTTAGATGGAGTTAATGGTTTCACAACATTATAAATAAATTTAAAAACACTGAATTGTAGAAACAAAACAGAACAAAAAACCCCATGCTGTACATTATCGCTCTTCACTAACACAATTGTATTAGTATTTATGATTGTGCATTCACTAGTCGATATAGATAAATATTCAGGCTTTGGAGCCAGAATGCCTTGGCTCAAATGCCAGCTCTCCCACTTACTGGGTATGACCTCAGCAAGTTATCACCTCTCTGGGTCATAATTTTCTCATTTGTAAAATGGGGAAAACTAGCTGGCTCCTTCATTGGGTTACTGTGAGGACTGAGTTAACATATGAAAATGACGTAAGTTCTCAATGAATGTTGGCTTTCATTCCATATCTTTAATTATAATTTCTTAATATTGGAAATGATTGCCCACTGTTGCAAAGAGTTCAACTGACTGGTAGAATTCTGTGTAAAATCCAGGTTAGGTAAGTACTATCCTAAACAGTACATATTGATAACATTCTCCTAACTTTTATTCACAATCCAGGGTCCTTCCAATTCAAGTATATCCAGAGCATATCTTTCTAAAGCACACTTCTAAGTATTATTTTCCCTTTCAAAAACCTCCAAAACTTCTACCCTTACCCCCAGCTGCCTATAGGACAAGGCACACAATGTAAAAATTCACTGCATTATACAGAATACCTTTACAAGCTGCCCAGCCAATCCCTGCCAATACACTCATTTAGCTGTATTCTTTCTCTATTTCACTTACCCCATTCTCCAGTTACATCAAATTTCTCACCCAGCTGAAAACAATATTCTTTTATACACATCCTAGGTTTGCAATTGCAGTTCCTTCTGCCAGGACTAAACTTGGCCACCCTCAGAAATCACTTATATACTCTTTGAGGCCCAACTCAAATGTTACATACTCTAGATGACCTCATCATTCTTTGTGACCTCATAGAGAGACATACAGATCTCCATAAAGCAAACATGGCCAGACTCTCCTTTCAGGTCCAGCGGCAACTGCCCTTTCCACACAACCCCCCACCCACACCCCCCAGCCCCTAGCCAGAGCTACTTGTGGTTTACCTGTTTCTCACATCTGGGCCTTGGCACATTTTTTTTTCTCTTCCAAAAAAGCTCTAGCCTCTCTATTATCCCCACACCATTAACCTAGTTAACTCCCACAGGTTTCTCAGATCTCATTCAGAGAAGACTACCTCCCCAAAACCTCCCCAAGTCTCCCAAGACTGGATTGTCTTTGTCTCTCTTCGCTCTCATATGTCCTCAGAGTACCTTTTGTTCACCCTAAATATTGGTCTCCAGTGCCTAGGAAAATTGTCTGTTGATATACACTGAGTTGGAGGTTTGGTTTTGTAGGACTGTTGTTAATCTCTATAACTCCAGCACCTAGAAAGTCCTGGCCCATAGCAGATGCTCAAAACATATTTGTTAAGTGAATACATTAGTCACTTCCTTTAAAAATAATTTGAATGTGTAAATTGTTTGGTATGTGAATTTCACCTCAATAAAGTTCCTTCATTAAAAACAACAACAAGAGAAACACCTGAGTGTCCAATCTATCTTTTTCAGCATAGTTTAACCTCTGCTGTGCTGGACACAGGATTTACATACCTGCATCCCTACTGAAGAGCCTGGCACCCACAGGATGCTCAATTATTTATTATTTATTTTTTATGTTTTTGCTTACTTTAATAAAAAATGAAATGTTGTGCCAGACTCTAGACAATTGAACCACTTTCTACAAAAGAAAGATCAATTTAAATGAAGCTCCTCAATGGGTAAATAGACAACGATATCACAAATCAGAGAGCTTAGAAAATGCATTTATATCAACATCTATGTTTTATAAATAAGGAATCAGGCTCAGCAAAAGAAGTGAATTGTTCAAGATCATGTGGATAGGATCCCCAATAATGCTTCTCCCTGAATCAATATCATTAATAGTGTCTAACTTAAAAGGATTAATGTCATCACTGAAGTCAAATTTAGCATTATGAGTACAGACTATCCAAGCACCAAGTACCGGTATGAAAGCCATGGTCAAAAATAAATAGATCACCATTTTTATATGATTGGATTGAACAGGTGTTGATATGAATGAGAAGAGGAATAAATAAACTCTTGGCTTGATGTGAGTTGTCATTTGATGGGCTATTTCAAGGCAGAATTGATATTTCTAAACAGCTGATACCAAGAGAGGCAATACCAAAGAACCACAGAAGTGGGAAAAAATCATTAATGACTTCTTTTATGGCACAATTCCATGGACTATGAAGATTTACCACTCAAGGATTAGTAGCATTGGAAATTTCCACCCGAAGATTTTAAGCCTTTAAAAATCCTACAAAATTGATACCTAGTAGGTATGTGACTCCACTGGATATTGTAAGCACTGTATGACATTAGAAAACCAAATAGGGAAAATAATTTCATAACCATGCTCTTCAGAGTATTCCTCTGAGAAAGAGGACAAAGCCATTGCATCTTCACATCTCTCCCCAGAATACAGGGACATCTCTAAAGCACCCAAAAAGCACAAGTTTATAGGATGTGGTAAGGAATATGCAAATCCTTTCCTTCCAAGACATAACTCAGAATCTGATATCTGAGGCCTAAATTGCAGGTATCCCCTCTCTTAGGACATGACATACGCACTTCACAGCCCACCCTGATTCATTCTTGCTCCTTAAATGACCCAAACTCTTTACTGCCTTGAGGTCCTCATGTTCCTCTGGCATGTGTGAGTTCTCAACTCAGCTCCTCAGAGAAGCCTTGCTTGACCTTCCTAGCACAAACAGTGGGTTACCCACCACCATCCCCACGCTTTCCTATATCAGAACCTGAATTTATCTTGTTCATTTATTTCCTTATTGCTTACTTCTTTATATGCCCGTTATGAAAGCCCTCCCAAACATTTATGGTCAGAGAAAGGACCTCATTTGCCTTAGTTATCATCTGTAGCAGCGTTCAATTATGTTCACCAACAAACACATGTTCTTAATCTGCATCCCTCTGGGTAGGAACCTTTTTAACTTGGATGTTTTAAGATGTCATCTTTAGTTAAGGTATGGCTGAACTATGGGAAACTCTAATACAGATTACTGGAGGCCTTATAAAGAGAAAGCCACAAGGAAGAACCAGAAGCCGGAAGTCAGTGGAAACCAGAACAGGCAGAAAGGAGAGGACATTGCACTGTGATGGAAAGCAGAGATTAAAACCAAGGAACCCCAAAAGTTGCCAGCAGCCAGCACTAGAAAACTACAATCTTCAGGGAGAAGCAAGAATTGTTGATATCTCGATTTTGGCCAATAGATTCCCATTACTTAAGCCAACCCACTGCATGGTACTTGTGATGGCATCACTAGCAAACTAAGACAACACCTTGTTCTCAGTACCCAGAATTCAGTTCATAAAACATAGTAAGACTCAATAAAGGTGTGATGAGTGAAAAATAAATAAAACAAGTTTTAAGCTCATGACCTACACCTATCACTTAGCAGTTGCATGATCTCTGGCAAGTTCTCCAGGCTCTATTTGCTCAAATAAAGACCAGAAATCACAAGTGTATTTACCTCATAAAGGAGAAGTCAATGTCATTAGGTACAAATATGTTATTCAAACAATGATAACAATACTAGGTATCACTCAATAAGACTTACCGTATTCCAGGCTCTATTCGAAGCCCTTTACACATTGTTTCAGTTTCCTGGTCTGCTCAAGCAAATACCATGAAATGGGTCAGGTTAACCAACTGAAATTCATTTCCTCACAGTTTTAAGACTAAAAGAAAGTCCAAGTCACGATGTCATCAAGGCGATGTTTTCTTTTCAAAGATTGGCATTCTGAGGATGGCTGCCAGCGATCCTTAGTCCTTTGCTTGTCAAGTGGCAAAGCACATGGCTGTGTCTCATGATCTCTGCCTTTTCTGGGTTCCACTGATGTTTAGCTTTTGGCTTAACCCTGTGGCTTTGTCTTACTCTGTCCAAATTTCATTCCACTTATAAAGGACTCTTAATAGGATTAAGATCTATCCTGTTTGGGCTGGGCCACACCGTAACTGAAATGACCTCATCAAAAGATCATACACTGGCAATGGAGTCTCACCCCCAGGAATGGATTAGATTTAAGAGCATGGTTTTCTGAGGTACATATAACTTCAAATCACCATACACATGCTATATTTCATTGATACTATCATGCAACTCATTGTAAGATGCATAACTTTTTTTTTTTAACTAAGAGAGAAATAACTGGTGCCATTTAATCTATGACACAATGATTTCTTTATCATAACAACTATAGGATACATTTCAACCTCAAAGAAATTAAACTGTGAATTTAAAAATGGTGCTTTATAGAATAGAAGAAATGCAGTATTATACCTTTAATACTCTTAAAATTCCTATGAAATAGGTCCTATTATCTCCATTTTACAGATGAGGAAAATGAATCACAGAGAGTTTAAGTAACTTGCTGGAGGCCACACACTAGTTTTAATGATGATGACAAAAGATAAATAGGGGCTCATAAGGCTTTAGTTCTCAGAAGCCCATAAAATACCAAAAGTTAGATTTGTCTCTCTAAGTGATACAACTGAACCAGGAAATTTTTCTCACTGGAGCGTACACAGTTCTGAGCTCTCACAATTCTCATGGCAAAACATTATGAATATAAAACAAGAAAGATGGCAGCTTTAAAGACTGAACTTCAAGTTTTTAAAATTTGCATCCTCTTTGCATGTACATAACTCAGTTTATACTAGACCAATTTGCACTCATTTTGATTTTGCCTTCAAGTCTTCTTATGCCTTTCATTTATCTATTTTCTGCATTCATAAAGATTCTGTAAGCTACACTGGAGGTAACAGTCTATTTGTTTTTAGATCTCCTTTTTTCCTTTCCCACCCTACAAGCCTTGCTCTGACTTAGTAGGTATTAAATAAATGTTGCTAATTAAAACCAAAAAAGAGATCTGATTTGGCATCATATCCCACAGCATGATACTAAAAAAGACACAACTCAAGCATATATTATTATTAGCTTCCCATATATTAGTGGCAATATCAGTGGAATTTACCAAACAATATGTTTCTTGGACTAAGCAGAAAAATACAGGAGTAGGGTGTGTGTGTGCGTGAGTGTGAGTGCATGTGTGTGCGTGCACATGTGCATGCATGTGTGTTGGGAGTAAGGAGCAGCAGCCTTGAAAATGGCACATTCAACACGTTCAAACATGTGACTATGATTTTACAAAGACTTGATCACTGAATGGAGTGCTTAGACTGAACGCAAATGAGACTTTTTAATTGAATTATTTGGTGACGTTATGAGAAAATGTAATAAAGCTAATCCAACAATACTTTGCTACATATGAAACATGACAGAGAGATTGAAGACAACACAGTTACTATCAATGATCATTTTCAAAGTAATATTATTCTATGTTTAAAATCACCTCTAAGCAAAGAGGGGTTATTTACTGAATCCTGCTTCCACATATGCAAGTCAAGATGTGACATTCAAAACTACCTGTGAAATTCTAACAGCAGGTATTAAGAAAAGGAATCAAGGGGTAAGCCTTTTTATCATGCAAGGGAAGACGTTTCTGGAAAAAAACACAATTGCATAATTTTGTAATTAATTGTTCCTTATTAATAAGACAATGACTAGTTGAGAAGTTACTGAGACTATAAAGTTAAATCTTGTTTGTTCATTTCTCTATCATATGGGCATTTCTATTAACTACATGATAGAAACTTCCTGCCTAACATGGGTTAGGAATTAAGGGCTGTTCCAAATTCTGCTTGACTCTAAGTCCTCAGTGACACTATACAATACCCCACCCATACCATCTGTTGGTGGCAGAACTGGCTTGCATATTCTCCCTTGCAGCTTTATCTGTATCCACACAACTTCGAAAATTATTAAATAAAGGAATGTCTACACATTGTTCCAATAACACATGTTCATAAAAATAACTCAGAGGCATAATGAAAGTCCCTTTTGAATCATCATATATTGAGTGTTTTGTATTATTTTAATATCAAATATGGTTTATTATATTTAGTTCTTTAAATTTTATCTAAATGACCCATAAGATACAATATACATTTGACCAAATGAACATAGTCATGGCCAAATGAAAATTCCATTTGGGATATTAAAAAATGGCTAGAAGTATTACCTCTGAATGGACAGAAATAGAATAAAACCCTTTAACAAGTTAACAAAGACCTAATATCTCACATTTGCTTTTAATGGCTTGCAGCTATGTTAATTCTGTTCACCAAGAATTGGGGTGTATGTGTACCTATGTGTGTATTTGTGTGTGTGTGCATACCGCTAATTAGTCCATTTTAAAATTTACTGACACTTTGCAGGAATGTTTTTTACTTGAAGAGCTTGCCTGCCATTAAAGGTGTGTTTATGTATGAAGAGGCATGAACTAACTGTGAGGCAGCCTGGCATTTATAAACATAGAAATATCAAAGGAGCCAGTTTCTCTACTAGCTGTGTTTCTCTACTTCTGCCTCTTCAAATCTGCTGTTGTATGTCTTCATTGTGTTTTTAATTTCTTTTATGGTTCCTTTCATTCCCATAAGTTCTGCCAATTGTTTTTTCAAACTTTTAAATTCTTCCTTATGTTTGCCCAATGTCCTCTTTGTATCCTTTATCTTGTTTGCCATATCTTCCCTCAACTTATTGATTTGATTTTTGAATTGATTTAGCATATTTGTTTGAAGATCGTTAATTAGCTGTTTCGACTGCTGTATCTCATTTGAAGTGTAAGTAGGTTCCTTTGACTGGGCCATATCTTCATTTTTTCTAGTGTGATTCATAATTTTTTGTTGTCTAGGCATCTGGTTTCCTTGTTTACTCCAGTGATTTTCCCAGACCAGAGAGGCCCACGTTCCAGGAAGAGGACATTGTCAGTATCAGCTTTCCTGAGGATGAGACCCAGAAAGTTGTCAGACTTTACTGTGAGGCCTCTACATGCTGTGCTTTTCCTATTCTGTAGGTGGTGCTTGTCAGCCCGCAGCTCCCCACCAGCGTAGAGAGATATGTTGCCTTTAATTCTCAGTAGACCCTGTCCCTGCCATGGGCTGAGAGTGTCAGGAGCCAAGCTTAAGCTGTTTCTGTTTTTTCCTTTTTTTTTTTTCCCCCGGGCCCCATGTTAGTTCTCTGAGGGAGGGCAGCCACTTGAACTGGGCCCTGACTCCCTCTTTTCTTAGGGAAGATAAGCCCTTTAGGGATTTATCTCGTACACTTGACTTCTTTCTTCAACTCTTTGACTATCTTAACTCCAACCTTGCCTGGGTTAACAGGGACAACTGAAAAGGCCGGAGGATTTCTCTAATGAGCTACTTAGACTGAGAGAAAAAAAGGAGAAAAGAAAGAAATCCTCTTTTCAGAGCCAGTCTGCAGTCCCCCAGTTTCCAATCAAGAACTGCAGTTGATCCCCAGTTCTATGTGCCCCTTTTCTTGGGGAACAGTCCTTTTCCAGTATTCTGAGCTCAGCTGATTCCGAAAGCCTTTGTTTTTATCTGTTTATTTTTTTTCTGTCAGACCTGCCTCCTGTCTGCCAGGAGGAACCTCCATGTTCCTTTCCTGTTTACTCCGGGTTTATTTGTGGTCATAGCTTGTATTCAGTAGTCCAAATTTGTTAATTAAAACTGCAACTGGAGCTCGGTTGAACTACCTTCCTTCCTCCTAGTTGACTGCTTCTTTTTCCCACAGGGAAGCCTTCCAACTCAGCCTGCCATGCCAGTGGGGGAGGGTGCCAGCTCCACAGTTTGGTGAGTTTTATTTACAGTTCTTAAGCTATGATCCCAGCTGTTCCACCCATTACAGACTGGTGTACGATATTTGTCTGGTCACAGATGTCCCTCAACAACAGTTGTTCCAGACTATTTACTAGTTACTTCTGGCTACATGCTAGTTGTTCTAGAGGACTAAGTAAATTCCACACCTCCCTATGCTGCCATCTTGCCCTACCTCTTACACGACTTTTAAATGTCTAGATCAGTCTAAGGGATTATTTTACAAAATCACTCAAAAACTTATCATAGTAGGCACATCTATTATCGTACCTTATCAGAAGTGAGGGAACAAGGCTGTGGTGAGATGCTGCTGTGGAAAACAGGCCCATCCAGGTATTTGTATAAATTTGAAGGTTAGTTCTGATCTACGATTCACACTGCCTTTCTTTCAGCTCATATAATATCTGGTAAGAGTGCTACTCAGTGGTGTTGTAGAATAATGGTGTTCGAAGACACAGTGAAAACCAAGTACTAGTGAAACTCGGATCTAGATTCCAAGGCAGAAAGGCAGCAGGAACAAAAGAAGAGCAAATCTCTAAGTTATGGAACTCACTGACTTGCAAACATCAGGGAAGAAATCACAACCTTAGATATTGGATTCACCCTGGTGTCATAATGACTTCCTTTCCCCCACCACACTGATCATTCATCTCCTCTCTGCAGTGCTCATCACCTCAGCTACATTCCAGACCTCACCTGCACATATTTCTTTACTACCTCTAGCATATTCTCCCTTTTTGATTATAATCACCTTAGCCATCTGGAATCTCTTTGCCTTTACGAGACATCAAATCATTCCACCTTTATTTAGACACTGAAACTCTTTTTAGCTCTACCAGGCTTGAGGCTAGGTCCCTAGATCAACATCTTTAATACTGTTCCATTAACATAAAGAGGAACGCTTATTCCCCACTCTTCAAGTTCAACACATTCAATTGAGAAATGCCCCTGACATCTGCCTCCATCTTACTCATTCCTACCCCAAGAAAGAGCAGTGATTTAAGTGTCCGGTGAATCTGAGGGAAGAAAAAAAAATGGCAGGTGTGGTTCAGGCTCTTGCAGAGTTCATTCAGAATCTGCCTACTTGCAAGGACTATGATTTTCTCTGCTTTTCCATAGTTTAAACTTTCTAGGGGACAGCAACCCTCCCCCAGAAGAGGCCTGCGAATATCCAGTGCTGACCACTAGTAGAAGGGCAAATCTGTCCATTCAGAGATAAAGCAATAATAATTTCATTTGCCCTAGAACTAATGCCAGTCATCCAATGTGATTTTTTTCAGTCATAAGGCTGACATTTGAGTCTCCATCTAACTCCCCTATTTGTCAATGGTTTCTGAATACATACAAGAGGGATCCTAGTTATTACATCTGCTGAAGTCACAGCAATTAATACTCAATTAGCCTTGTTCCCTTGTTTTCCACTCAGCCTTTTTGCAAACCTTTAACTCCTAGTCACTAGCAATGTCATTTTTTTTCCTTAAACCTCTGTGTTGTAGAGATTTTTTTGAGAAAAACCAGAGCAGATCTGATCATCAGATTTCAATTAGGCCCTCAGTGATACACCACAACCTTTTCATGGATTAATTTATTGCATATCCCAAAGTACAATGAAATTTCCTTGGATTCACCTTCTCCCACGCCTTCTCCATGCATAAATTCCCTTCCTACTTTTGAGAAGAGTGGGGGTACATAACAAACATTTCTCTTCTGATTATTCTCTTCTCATCGAAGTATCCCTGTTTCTATAGATATACTCCTTAATTTCCTGGTAAGAAAAGACGAAAAATGCCCAATCTGCATGCTAAACAAACCTTGTGAATCATGTTCTTGATTTCCTTTCCTACTGCCTTTAATGGTCCCTTGTTTCCTCATTAACTCCCTTCTCCACACTCACTAGTACCTTCTATTGTTACTGCTCTGTCAGTGCCTTCCCTTTGTCATTTCAAATGTGCAGGTCTCACTTTTACCTGGGGGCAGGGGCAATGGGCACTTAACTTTAGTCCTCTTCTTCTCTTAAGTTACCCTCCTCCTTTTTCACAGAAAACTTCTTGAAAAGACTAAAACGCTGAGGCATAGAAATGACAAGTAAATTTGCTGTAAGTTCCACTGATGGCCAGAGTAATGTCAGAAGCAAAGATTAAGTATTCTGAATGAGTCTTGAGCATATTGACTTCAAGGTCACATTTTCAAACCCTTCCATTTGGCTGAGTTAAAAACTCACTATGTATGATAAAAGATATATAAAATGTTGAGTCTCTATCACATCCATAGCTCCCTTTAAGGAAAGAGCCTAAAAATATTGTTTTTAGTAAATATGTTGCCACAATTTTGTAACCTGTAATTCTGAACTCTAGCCACAACTAACTGCATCAATGATTGAAATAAAACTTGAACAGATATCCATGAGATCTGTTGGAGGAAGAATTCCTCCCTCAAAAGGTACGGGAGAGGAGGCAGGGCAAGATGGCAGACTGGTGAGCTGTATGTTTTAGTTACTCCTCCAGGAAAGTAGGTAAAAAGCCAGGAACTGCGTGGACTGGACACCACAGAGCAATCTGTCTTTGGGCATACTTCATACAACACTCATGAAAACGTGGAACTGCTGAGATCAGCGAAATCTGTAAGTTTTTGCGGCCAGGGGACCCGCGCCCCTCCCTGCCAGGCTCAGTCCCGGGGGAGGAGGGGCTGTCAGCTCCAGGAAGGAGAAGGGAGAATTGCAGTGGCTGCTCTTATCGGAAACTCATTCTACTGATTCAAACTCCAACCATAGATAGACTGAGGCCAGACACCAGAGACTCTGAGAGCAGCCAGCCCAGCAGAGAGGAGACAGGCATAGAAAAAAAACAACACGAAAAACTCCAAAATAAAAGCAGAGGATTTTTGGAGTTCTGGTGAACACAGAAAGGGGAAGGGCGGAGATCAGGCCTTGAGGCGCATATGCAAATCCCGAAGCAAGGCTGATCTCTCTGCCCTGTGCACCTTTCCTTAATGGCCCTGGTTGCTTTGTCTATTAGCATTTCAATAACCCATTAGATCTCTGAGGAGGGCCGTTTTTTTTTGTTTGTTTGTTTGTTTTTTTAAATCCTTTTTGCTTTTTCTAAAACAATTACTCTAAGAAGCTCAATACAGAAAGCTTCAAAGAATTGAAATTTGGGCACGTCAAGTCAAGAGCAGAACTAAGAGAGCTCTGAGACAAAAGGCAATAATCCAGTGGCTGAGAAAATTCACTAAACAACACAACTTCCCAAGAAAAGGGGGGTGTCCGCTCACAGCCACCATCCTGGTGGACAGGAAACACTCCTGCCCATCGCCAGCCCCATAGCCCAGAGCTGCCCCAGACAACCCAGTGTGACGGAAGTGCTTCAAATAACAGGCACACACCACAAAACTGGGCGTGGACATTAGCCTTCCCTGCAACCTCAGCTGAATGTCCCAGAGCTGGGAAGGGGGAGCAGTGTGAATTAACAGAGCCCCATTCAGCCATCATTTGAGCAGACTGGGAGCCTCCCAACACAGCCCAGCAGCCCAGAACTGCCCTGGGGGGACGGCACTCACCTGTGACATAGCACAGTCATCCCTCAACAGAGGACCCGGGTTGCACAGCCTGGAAGAGGGGCCCACTTGCAAGTCTCAGGAGCCATACGCCAATACCAAGGACTTGTGGGTCAGTGGCAGAGACAAACTGTGGCAGGACTGAACTGAAGGATTAGACTATTGCAGTAGCTTTAAAACTCTAGGATCATCAGGGAGATTTGATTGTTAGGGCCACCCCCCCTCCCCGACTGCCCAGAAACACGCCCCACATACAGGGCAGGCAACACCAACTACACACGCAAACTTGGGACACCAATTGGGCCCCACAAGACTCACTCCCCCACTCACCAAAAAGGCTAAGCAGGGGAGATCTGGCTTGTGGAGAACAGGTGGCTCGTGGACGCCACCTGCTGGTTAGTTAGAGAAAGTGTACTCCACAAAGCTGTAGATCTGAAAAATTAGAGATAAGGACTTCAACTGGTCTACAAACCCTAAAAGAACCCTATCAAGGTCAGCAAATGCCACGAGGCCAAAAACAACAGAAAATTATAAAGCATATGAAAAAACCAGACGATATGGATAACCCAAGCCCAAGCACCCAAATCAAAAGACCAGAAGAGACACACCTAGAGCAGCTACTCAAAGAACTAAAGATGAACAATGAGACCATAGTACGGGATATGAAGGAAATCAAGAAGACCCTAGAAGAGCATAAAGAAGACATTGCAAGACTAAATAAAAAAATGGATGATCTTATGGAAATTAAAGAAACTGTTGACCAAATTAAAAAGATTCTGGACACTCATAGTACAAGACTAGAGGAAGTTGAACAACGAATCAGTGACCTGGAAGATGACAGAATGGAAAATGAAAGCATAAAAGAAAGAATGGGGAAAAAAATTGAAAAACTCGAAATGGACCTCAGGGATATGATAGATAATATGAAACGTCCGAATATAAGACTCATTGGTGTCCCAGAAGGGGAAGAAAAGGGTAAAGGTCTAGGAAGAGTATTCAAAGAAATTTTTGGGGAAAACTTCCCAAATCTTCTAAACAACATAAATACACAAATCATAAATGCTCAGCGAACTCCAAATAGAATAAATCCAAAAAAAACCCACTCCGAGACATATACTGATCACACTGTCAAACATAGAAGAGAAGGAGCAAGTTCTGAAAGCAGCAAGAGAAAAGCAATTCACCACATACAAAGGAAACAGCATAAGACTAAGTAGTGACTACTCAGCAGCCACCATGGAGGCGAGAAGGCAGTGGCACGATATATTTAAAATTCTGAGTGAGAGGAATTTCCAGCCAAGAATACTTTATCCAGCAAAGCTCTCCTTCAAATTTGAGGGAGAGCTTAAATTTTTCACAGACAAAGAAATGCTGAGAGAATTTGCTAACAAGAGACCTGCCCTACTGGAGATACTAAAGGGAGCCCTACAGACAGAGAAACAAAGACAGGACAGAGAGACTTGGAGAAAGGTTCAGTACTAAAGAGATTCGGTATGGGTACAATAAAGGATATTAATAGAGAGAGGGAAAAATATGGCAAACATAATCCAAAGGATAAGATGGCCGATTCAAGAAATGCCTTCACGGTTTTAACGTTGAATGTAAATGGATTAAACTCCCCAATTAAAAGATATAGATTCGCAGAATGGATCAAAAAAAATGAACCATCAATATGTTGCATACAAGAGACTCATCTTAGACACAGGGACACAAAGAAACTGAAAGTGAAAGGATGGAAAAAAATATTTCATGCAAGCTACAGCCAAAAGAAAGCAGGTGTAGCAATATTAATCTCAGATAAAATAGACTTCAAATGCAGGGATGTTTTGAGAGACAAAGAAGGCCACTACATACTAATAAAAGGGGCAATTCAGCAAGAAGAAATAACAATCGTAAATGTCTATGCACCCAATCAAGGTGCCACAAAATACATGAGAGAAACATTGGCAAAACTAAAGGAAGCAATTGATGTTTCCACAATAATTGTGGGAGACTTCAACACATCACTCTCTCCTATAGATAGATCAACCAGACAGAAGACCAATAAGGAAATTGAAAACCTAAACAATCTGATAAATGAATTAGATTTAACAGACATCTACAGGACATTACATCCCAAATCACCAGGATACACATACTTTTCTAGTGCTCACGGAACTTTCTCCAGAATAGATCATATGCTGGGACATAAAACAAGCCTCAATAAATTTAAAAAGATTGAAATTATTCAAAGCACATTCTCTGACCACAATGGAATACAATTAGAAGTCAATAACCATCAGAGACTTAGAAAATTCACAAATACCTGGAGGTTAAACAACACACTCCTAAACAATCAGTGGGTTAAAGAAGAAATAGCAAGAGAAATTGCTAAATATATAGAGACGAATGAAAATGAGAACACAACATACCAAAACCTATGGGATGCAGCAAAAGCAGTGCTAAGGGGGAAATTTATAGCATTAAACGCATATATTAAAAAGGAAGAAAGAGCCAAAATCAAAGAACTAATGGATCAACTGAAGAAGCTAGAAAATGAACAGCAAACCAATCCTAAACCAAGTACAAGAAAAGAAATAACAAGGATTAAAGCAGAAATAAATGACATAGAGAACAAAAAAACAATAGAAAGGATAAATATCACCAAAAGTTGGTTCTTTGAGAAGATCAACAAGATTGACAAGCCCCTAGCTAGACTGACAAAATCAAAAAGAGAGAAGACCCATATAAACAAAATAATGAATGAAAAAGGTGACATAACTGCAGATCCTGAAGAAATTAAAAAAATTATAAGAGGATATTATGAACAACTGTATGGCAACAAACTGGATAATGTAGAAGAAATGGACAATTTCCTGGAAACATATGAACAACCTAGACTGACCAGAGAAGAAATAGAAGACCTCAACCAACCCATCACAAGCAAAGAGATCCAATCAGTCATCAAAAATCTTCCCACAAATAAATGCCCAGGGCCAGATGGCTTCACAGGGGAATTCTACCAAACTTTCCAGAAAGAACTGACACCAATCTTACTCAAACTCTTTCAAAACATTGAAAAAAATGGAACACTACCTAACTCATTTTATGAAGCTAACATCAATCTAATACCAAAACCAGGCAAAGATGCTACAAAAAAGGAAAACTACCGGCCAATCTCCCTAATGAATATAGATGCAAAAATCCTCAACAAAATACTTGCAAATCGAATCCAAAGACACATTAAAAAAATCATACACCATGACCAAGTGGGGTTCATTCCAGGCATGCAAGGATGGTTCAACATAAGAAAAACAATCAATGTATTACAACACATTAAAAACTCGAAAGGGAAAAATCAATTGATCATCTCAATAGATGCTGAAAAAGCATTTGACAAAATCCAACATCCGTTTTTGATAAAAACACTTCAAAAGGTAGGAATTGAAGGAAACTTCCTCAACATGATAAAGAGCATATATGAAAAACCCACAGCCAGCATAGTACTCAATGGTGAGAGACTGAAAGCCTTCCCTCTAAGATCAGGAACAAGACAAGGATGCCCGCTGTCACCACTGTTATTCAACATTGTGCTGGAAGTGCTAGCCAGGGCAATCCGGCAAGACAAAGAAATAAAAGGCATCCAAATTGGAAAAGAAGAAGTAAAACTGTCATTGTTTGCAGATGATATGATCTTATATCTGGAAAACCCTGAGAAATCGACGATACAGCTACTAGAGCTAATAAACAAATTTAGCAAAGTAGCGGGATACAAGATTAATGCACATAAGTCAGTAATGTTTCTATATGCTAGAAATGAACAAACTGAAGAGACACTCAAGAAAAAGATACCATTTTCAATAGCAACTAAAAAAATCAAGTACCTAGGAATAAACTTAACCAAAGATGTAAAAGACCTATACAAAGAAAACTACATAACTCTACTAAAAGAAATAGAAGGGGACCTTAAAAGATGGAAAAATATTCCATGTTCATGGATAGGAAGGCTAAATGTCATTAAGATGTCAATTCTACCCAAACTCATCTACAGATTCAATGCAATCCCAATCAAAATTCCAACAACCTACTTTGCAGACTTGGAAAAGCTAGTTATCAAATTTATTTGGAAAGGGAAGATGCCTCGAATTGCTAAAGACACTCTAAAAAAGAAAAACGAAGTGGGAGGACTTACACTCCCTGACTTTGAAGCTTATTATAAAGCCACAGTTGCCAAAACAGCATGGTACTGGCACAAAGATAGACATATAGATCAATGGAATCGAATTGAGAATTCAGAGATAGACCCTCAGATCTATGGCCGACTGATCTTTGATAAGGCCCCCAAAGTCACCGAACTGAGCCATAATGGTCTTTTCAACAAATGGGGCTGGGAGAGTTGGATATCCATATCCAAAAGAATGAAAGAGGACCCCTACCTCACCCCCTACACAAAAATTAACTCAAAATGGACCAAAGATCTCAATATAAAAGAAAGTACCATAAAACTCCTAGAAGATAATGTAGGAAAACATCTTCAAGACCTTGTATTAGGAGGCCACTTCCTAGACTTTACACCCAAAGCACAAGCAACAAAAGAGAAAATAGATAAATGGGAACTCCTCAAGCTTAGAAGTTTCTGCACCTCAAAGGAATTTCTCAAAAAGGTAAAGAGGCAGCCAACTCAATGGGAAAAAAATTTTTGGAAACCATGTATCTGACAAAAGACTGATATCTTGCATATACAAAGAAATCCTACAACTCAATGACAATAGTACAGACAGCCCAATTATAAAATGGGCAAAAGATATGAGAAGACAGTTCTCTGAAGAGGAAATACAAATGGCCAAGAAACACATGAAAAAATGTTCAGCTTCACTAGCTATTAGAGAGATGCAAATTAAGACCACAATGAGATACCATCTAACACCGGTTAGAATGGCTGCCATTAAACAAACAGGAAACTACAAATGCTGGAGGGGATGTGGAGAAATTGGAACTCTTATTCATTGTTGGTGGGACTGTATAATGGTTCAGCCACTCTGGAAGTCAGTCTGGCAGTTCCTTAGAAATCTAGATATAGAGCTACCATTCGATCCAGCGATTGCACTTCTCGGTATATACCCGGAAGATCGGAAAGCAGTGACACGAACAGATATCTGCACGCCAATGTTCATAGCAGCATTATTCACAATTGCCAAGAGATGGAAACAACCCAAATGTCCTTCAACAGATGAGTGGATAAATAAAATGTGGTATATACACACGATGGAATACTACGCGGCAGTAAGAAGGAACGATCTGGTGAAACATATGACAACATGGATGAACCTTGAAGACATAATGCTGAGCGAAATAAGCCAGGCACAAAAAGAGAAATATTATATGCTACCACTAATGTGAACTTTGAAAAATGTAAAACAAATGGTTTATAATGTAGAATGTAGGGGAACTAGCAGTAGAGAGCAATTAAGGAAGGGGGAACAATAATCCAAGAAGAACAGATAAGCTATTTAACGTTCTGGGGATGCCCAGGAATGACTATGGTCTGTGAATTTCTGATGGATATAGTAGGAGCAAGTTCACAGAAATGTTGCTATATTAGGTAACTTTCTTGGGGTAAAGTAGGAACATGTTGGAAGTTAAGCAGTTATCTTAGGTTAGTTGTCTTTTTCTTACTCCCTTGTTATGGTCTCTTTGGAATGTTCTTTTATTGTATGTTCGTTTTCTTTTTAACTTTTTTTTCATACAGTTGATTTAAAAAAGAAGGGAAAGTTAAAAAAAAAAAAAAAAAGGAAAAAAAAAAAAAAAGATGTAGTGCCCCCTTGAGGAGCCTGTGGAGAATGCAGGGGTATTCGCCTACCCCACCTCCATGGTTGCTAACATGACCACAGACATAGGGGACTGGTGGTTTGATGGGTTGAGTCCTCTACCATAAGTTTTACCCTTGGGAAGACGGTTGCTGCAAAGGAGAGGCTAGGCCTCCCTGTATTTGTGCCTAAGAGTCTCCTCCTGAATGCCTCTTTGTTGCTCAGATGTGGCCCTCTCTCTCTGGCTAAGCCAACTTGAAAGGTGAAATCACTGCCCTCCCCCCTACGTGGGATCAGACACCCAGGGAAGTGAATCTCCCTGGCAACGTGGAATATGACTCCCGGGGAGGAATGTAGACCCGGCATCGTGGGATGGAGAACATCTTCTTGACCAAAAGGGGGATGTGAAAGGAAATGAAATAAGCTTCAGTGGCAGAGAGATTCCAAAACGAGCCGAGAGATCACTCTGGTGGGCACTCTTACGCACACTTTAGACAACCTTTTTTAGGTTCTAAAGAATTGGGGTAGCTGGTGGTGGATACCTGAAACTATTAAACTACAACCCAGAACCCATGAATCTCGAAGACAGTTGTATAAAAATGTAGCTTATGAGGGGTGACAGTGGGATTGGGAATGCCATAAGGACCAAACTCCACTTTGTCTAGTTTATGGATGGATGTGTAGAAAAGTAGGGGAAGCAAACAAACAGACAAAGGTACCTAGTGTTCTTTTTTACTTCAATTGCTCTTTTTCACTCTAATTATTATTCTTGTTATTTTTGTGTGTGTGCTAATGAAGGTGTCAGGGATTGATTTAGGTGATGAATGTACAACTATGTAATGGTACTGTAAACAATCGAAAGTACAATTTGTTTTGTATGACTGCGTGGTATGTGAATATATCTCAATAAAATGATGATTAAAAAAAAAAAAAAAAAAAAAAGGTACGGGAGAAGAACCAGCTAAAATAATGGATCCTATTGCTTCAGGTGCTTGAGTGCAAGACACACAGAAGGCAGCTGGTAGCAGAAATATAGTACAGCAAAGGCAAAAGAAGGCTGAATGAAGACACCCAGAGGTGGAAGGGGGCATAATACAGTAGGCATCAGGATGTTAAGAAGAAAATTAAATAGAATCACTGCAGAAGCAACAATAGGAAACAGAAGGAAAAACTGAGAGAACTAAATCTTAGGAATGGAGACCTACTCCATTCCAGGACTAGGAAGCACTAGGTATTAACTTAAGCGGACAACAAAACTCATCTACCGTTGTGTCCTCAATGATATTCCAAGACCACACGAGACTTGGTTTTCTGGTCTCTGAGACACTTGTCTGCATTTCTTTCCTCCTCTTTGTATCCTCACCATATATCCTCACCGTCCAAAGTCATCTGAGGTAACCTAAGCACATTTTGGCTTCCTACAACCTGAAAGGACCTAACCAAAACAGGCTTCAAAAACAATTTCTTTATTCTAAAAGAACTTAGACAAACATGATTCTGACCCAGATCGGTGCATTATGGTTTTAAAAAATGACTAAATCTTTTAACAAATCGAGAAAAAGAGAGAGAGAGAGAGAGAGAGAGAGAGAGAGAGAGAGAGATGGACAAAGAGTTTATTGTGTGTCTCTATTTGCAAAACACAATAATATATTTTATATGACTTGAGAAATATATTTGAAGATGATTTTCTGCAACTATAATACCACAAAAGTTATTCAGATAAGTTCTATATTCTTCTTTTTCAAGTATTCAGATTTTATCTCCCATTAAACATTTCCAATATGAAGAATCTGGGAAAGACAGGATGAGGCAGGATGTCTTGCCATACAATAAGTTCAGATTTTAATCATATTAAAAACAAATGCACAAACAACTATTGCCCCCAATCCTTGTTTCTTAGCAAAAAAATAAGTTTAAGGGATTTTAAAAATCCATTGCTACATTTGCATTTTTAATAATGGTATATATTTTCATTGAATTAAATACCTTATTCTATTGCAATGAAGAGTGTGGCTATTTTAAGTAAACAAAACTTTACAAGAATACTCTACTCTTCTTCCACTGGGAGTGTGTGTATCCAAACCACAGTGCTATGGAAAATAACCTGCCCAACATTTACTCTCCTGGCCACAAGTGTCTGTTTAGAGAAGTGTCTGGATTGGTCTGAACAACACATTCCCAAGCAACTAAGCAAAAGCTCATGTTGGTAACATGAGCTAATATGAGGATTCTAACAATTGGGATGATGGTCCAAACTGACATTTTATAAACCTCAAAACCAAACAATTCCAATTCTGTTCATCTATTCCAAATAAATACCCTTAAACATACACAAAGATACACATTCAAAGGAAACTCATTCAGCATTGTTCATAATACCGGAAACCTGAAACCAACCCTTAATTCCCATTAGTATGGAGGTGTTTAAAATGACGCTACACTCGTAATAGGGAACACTATGCAGATGTTAAAAACAATATAACAAATCCCTTTTTACTGACTCAAAAAGAACTCCATGAAAAGAGGAAAATGGAGAAAATCAATAATATTATGATACCATTTGGGTTTGAAACAAAAGCTACCTGTGTATAGTCACATTTATATAGGTATCATACATTGGAAATGTGTTGGACAGGTGAACAATAAACAGATAACAGTACCTTTTTTTTTTTTTGGAAAAAGTGTGGGGTTCAAGGTGTCAGGGAGAAATAAGTACAGTAGGTAGTGAAGGGGGGCTTTTAAGTTTTCCTCTACACAAACCTGACTGCTGGAATCTGTTGTGATGAGAATATATTCATATACTCCATGTATGTATTCATATCAATTAAACTAAGCAACAGGAGACATGCAATGTGCCTCAATGTGCTGCACACATAGTTGACTGGTGGGCTAGCATAGAAAGGTGCAAGAATCACGGGATTCCAAATTAATAAGACCAGGCATGAGACTGTGCTCTGCCACATTAGAAGTGCGATTTGGTACAAGCACTGACTCTCATATGTAAAACTGGGATGGTATTTTGTGCCCAGGTAAAGATAGATTTGATGTAGAATGGAATGCGATAATGAACATAAAAGCACTCTCCAAGCTACAAAGGATTTTATAAATTTCAACTACTACTATTATTATTCATGTGATTTGACCTCCCAAATATCCCTGAAGAAAGACTGCTAAGTTTGTGATCATAGATCATTTGTTTCAAACCCCTCCCTTTGAGCCACATTGTTTTATCCTCTCTGTCTCCTTTTCCTAAGGTCTGAAATTAAAACAAACATCAAATGAGAATGTAGGATTTTATTTTATCTGTCACATACTGCTGTCATTAAACACACTTGAAATGAGTGGGTTTAGTTCAAATAAAACTGCTTCTTTCCCAAACTCAACAAACACGAAGTGGGGAGAAAAGGAAGCTTGCACTTGAATCACATTCAGAAATGCTGCACGTTACATTTCAAGGAGAAGATCCATCTGGCAGGCTGACACAGTGATAAGTTCTTTTAATTGTCAGGTCAGGCAGATTACAGATCCACGCTGTCAATTCTTTCACTGCAGTTTTGTTTTGTTATTGGTAGCTCATTAAAATACACACACACATACAAATGCTCTCGGAGTTATTCTATGAGGAATAAACAACTATCTTCCTTCCTTCCTAGGACTGATTTAAACATGCAACAATTCAGTCCAACAAACTTCTACTATTAAGCACCTACTATGTGCTAGGTGTTGGGAATTCAAGAATGTAAATATCAAAAGTCCTGTCTTGCAGGGAGTCACAGCCAATAGGGGAGATCAACCCTTACAACACAGAATGACACTTATGACATCACAGGCATCAACAATATGGTACACTTGATTTCCCCCATGTTTTTCTGTGGAGTTCCTTCTCAAATGTACAAATCCACTCAATCTTGGCAGCTAATCTCTGTTTGTTTAATTAAAAAGAGCAAAAGGAGTTGGAGATCCAGGAAAGGCAGGTGTGTGTGTCTCTGTGTGTGTACAGTATACATTGTGGAAACCCTCCAAACTCAAGTCAAACCTCCTCTTCACTCATTTTATCTCAAACGACTCACCTCCATGCACTACATATTCTTGATAAGTCACCATTCTCATTAAAAGCATATGCTTTCAAACTACCAATTTCTTTGCTCATATAGTTTCCTCTTCTAGAATGTCCCTTTCCCCACCTGCTACTCATATTTTAAGTCCCAGGTCAAACATCAACTACTTCAAATGACACCAGAACCCTTCTCTTTCACCCTTCCCTCCAACAAATGTGTAAGTACTCTTTCCCTCCTCCAAATTTCTATTATACTATAATTATATTTCATATAGTTGGTGCTCAATAACTATCTGTGGAATAAATAAAGTCACTTAACTTTATAGGCACTAAATATTTCTTTGTCTGCAAAATGGAAAGAAAAAAAGGAAATAGAACAAAATTCTGCAGCATTTAAGAAACAAAGTTTTATTTCTTCCTTTCCAATTTGAAAGCCTTTTATTTCTTTTTCTTGCCTAAGTGCACTGGCCACAACTTTCAGTACAATGCTGAATAACAGTGGTGACAGTGGGCATCCTTGTGTTGTCCCTAATCTTAGAGGGAAAACTTTAGTCTTTCACCATCAAGTAGGATGTTAGCTGTGGATTTTCATATATACCCTTTCTCAAGTTGAGGAAGTTTCCTTCTATTCCTAGTGTTCTGTGAGTTATTATCAAGAATAGATGTTGGATTTCATCAAATATCTTTTCTGCATCAATTGAGATAATTGTGTGTGTGTGTGTGTGTGTGTGTGTGTGTTTCCTTCTGTTAATGTGGTATATTACATTAATTGATTTTCTCAGGTTGAACAATCCTTGCATAACTGTGATAAAGCTCACTTGATCATGGTATATAATTCTTTCAATGTGCTGTTGGATTCGGTTTCCTACTAGTATTTTATTGAGAATTTTTGCATCTACATTCACAAGAAATATCGGTCTGTAATTTTCCTTTCAAGTGTTACTTTTATCTGGTTTGGTAGGAGGATGATATTGGCCATGTTGAATGAGTTAGGGAGTATTCCCTCCTCTTTAATTTTCTGGAGGAGTTTAAGCAGAACTGGTATTAATTCTTCTTGGAATGTTTTGTGTGACTACCCTGTAAAGCCATCCATATCGGAGCTTTACTTTTGGGATAGTTTTGCTTTCTAATTCAATCTCTTTCCTAGTTATTGGTTTGTTGAGATATTCTATTTCTTCTTGAGTCAGTGTAGGTAGTTTGTGTGCTTCTAGGAATTTGTCCATTTCATGTAGGTCATCTGATTTGTTAATGTACAGTTATCCTCTTTTGGCCCTTTTTATTTCTGTGGAGTTGCTAGTAATGCCCTGCTTTTCATTTCTGATTTTAGTCATTTGTACCTTGTTTCTTTTACTTTTTGTCAGTCCAGCTAAAGATTTGTCAACTTTACTGATTTTCTTAAAGAACCACCTTTTGGTTCTGTTGATTTTATTTTTTTCTCTCTTTTTTTTAAAAAAAGATATTTCATTTATTTTTGCTTTAATCTCTGTTATTTCCTTCCTTCTGTTTGCTTTGGGTTTAGATTGCTCTTTGCCTAATTCCTGCAGCTTTGAGGTTAGGTCTCTGATTTTATATCTTTCTTCTTTTTCATATAAACATTTTAGAGAGATAAATTTCCCTCTCAGCACTGCCTTTACCTTTACTGTATCCCATAAGTTTTGGTATTTTGTGTTTTCATTTTAATCTGCCTCAATATATTTCCTTATTTCTCTTGTGATTTCCTCTTAAACCCACTGGTTGTTAAAGAGTACATTGTTTAATTTCAACATATTTGGGAATTTTCCATTTCTCCCTTTGTTATTGATTTCTAGCTTCATTCCATTGTGGTTGGAGAAGATACAGTGTATGATTTTAATATTTTTAAATTTATTGAGACTTGTTTTATGACCTAAAATATGATCTATACTAGAGAGTGATCCGTGTGCACTCACCAAAAATTGGTTCTTAAAAAAAAAAAAAAAAAAAATCAATAGAAAAACACTACATTCTTTAGGAAATTATAAAACAACAGAAGCCCGAGAAGTAATCAAGAGATTGACATCACAGTGCTCCAGAGATTGCTGATGGGTAGTGATTTCATGTAACACTAAACTGGATGGGATCCTAAGAGATTTTTATTTCTCCTATCAGTGCAAAGGAAGACCCCTTAATAACTAGCAAAGCACTGAGATAAATCAGGTGAAGAAATGAGACTTTTCAGAGACCCAGATCATGTATAGGCGGGGAAGTAAACCAGCACCTACCGTGCATCAGTCTTAAGTTAGATGATTTCTATAAAATCTCTGCCGTAATTCTAGTCATGTCAAAACGCAAATATTCCCCTTTGACCAATGAGGACATTACAATCCATATTTATTAATTGATTTATTGATTGATTATTCTATATTAAATCTTCTCAACACTCATAGAGAATTTAGGTCTCTAGATGCCAGAAACCTAAAGGTAGAACTTAGGTCTCTAGATACCAGATTGAGACAAGGAGTTCTTTCCACTTTGCCAGATGAACGGACCCATTCCATTTCCAATCCAGCAGGCAAAAAGGTTTGAGGTGCTGGACGTAGGAGGTCAGGAAAGCTGCTGGTTGGACAGCTGGCATTCAAAGGGAAAGTGGTTTTGGGAACAGTGTTAACATTCACATTTTCTGAAGTGAGTTTATGTGAGGTTAAGTGTTTTTATTTTCTCTGATGAGACATTGGGGGGATTCAGGGCACCTTATTCAAAGTAAAAATATTTCTCTTTCTGTGGTACTGGTGTGGTAAAAGAATAATAAAATATGCATAAATATAAATATAACTGCAGTGGGTGAGGAGTCTGAATGACTTGGATGAAGGGGCTAAGAAGAGGCCATGTTTTCCAGTTTTGGGTGAAGCAGCTGATTCTTTGAACTTGGTAATACAAGAGTGAGAAACATTACTTTCTTGATGGTTTTCCTTTTTAGACACAGTACTACAGACTCCGCTCCAGGTCTAATTATTGGAGTTCTTGTTAAACCATCATCCTTAACTCATAAAAATCAAACTGCATTACTCCCTTATCATAATGTTCTAAGCCTTTCTCATTTGGTGCCTATTTCCCATATAATTTTAGACTATAATGAGATCCTCAACAGGTTACATTACATATACATCTGATAGAATATTTAGAACTCAATTTTCACCATCACTGAACAGCTTTATGCAATTCATATATTAAAAAATGTGTGAATAATCAGGTGCTTGTGCTCACAAAGATGTGCCAATTAAGAGCTAAAGGCTGGGCCACATGTCATCGGAAGAAATTTCTCCTCAGTCCCAACCTAGAATCTTCTATGTCTGGAAGGTGCAATTAAATACTTCAGCTCTTCATGTTACATATGGGGAAAGTAAGGCCCAGGCAGAAAGAGGCACATGTTCAAGGCCACTAGCTAGATGAAGGCAGAGTGGTCACTGGGATCCAGATATTTTGCTTACCATGTGGGAGAAAGACAAGGTCCTTGTTTTATCAAAAACTCATCTTTTTCATCATAAATTCAGGATAAAACAAAGGTGCCAGTGCTCTGACTAAAACAGAGCCATTCTGTCAGAAGACAGAATTTTAATCAAACATTATCCTTTAGATCTTTTGAACTTTGGGATTTTATTCAGGACAGCAATATGAGAGGTAATATGGCAAAATAACTATGGCCTAGCAATCATGATAACTATTTATGAATTGCCTTAAAATCTATTACGGGTTTAATTGTTTTCCATGTTTGTCATCATTTTTTCACAAACATCTGCTGAGAGCCTAACCTATGTCATGCACCTCTGTGTTAGATGCAATGGGAAACCCAGAAATGGACACAAACACAAACACACGTCCCACAATTAACAAGTTTCCAGTCTAGTCAGGGAGGTAGAATGTGAATAGCTAAACTTAAATAATAAAGTATAGAAAATAGTGTATCAGAAGTTCCAAGAGAAAGGGTGAAGAGTGGGAGCGGCAGGTAGATAGCCCTGAGTGGCATTACAGGTGGATGAGAAACAGGGAGAAAAGACCGAGAACTGGAACGGATAGCATCCACTGGAGACGTATGCAAGAAGAGGGAATATGAGTACAATAATGACAGGGCAGTGAGGTGGAAGTATAAGGTATGAAGACATGGGTTTTCATCCTGGAGCTTTTATTATATATTAGTTTATCCAGAATTAAAGAGTCACTTTAGAGGAAAGTCCTTGTGCCTGTTAAAGAACAAGAGAACTGAGAGACAGACAGGAACTTACTGACCAGGACTGGAGACAATATTTTGCCTGTGTGTCTATGTACGTACACACTGGCATGCTTTCTGGATCAAGAATATTGATAATACCCATTCTCTATTGGTTTGTGAAATCTTACACAAGTCAGTTCACTTTTCTCTGCCTGTTTGATCATTATAACATGAAATACTGAAACAGGGCCCTCTCAATGTTCATGTTCTTTGATGTTTGTTTATTGCTTAATTGCAAATACTCAAAGAGTACCAGAGATTTCTTTATGGACACTCTAGGCCCTTGATGATATCTTGAATAAATTATGGTATCAGCAAAAACAGAATGTGAATTTTTATAACCTTTGGCTACCCTCAAGTTCTTCTTGACTCTTACCTTTATTCAGGAAAATGGGTTAGCCAGTGTACTTGTGGTTGTGGCACAGACAACTCAGAGTGTGTGGAGGAAGGCGAGGCCAGGTGGAAGTGAGGTGGGAGTATAAGGTATGAATCTAGCCTCTTCATTAGACACTTATTACTGCTCACTAAGCAAATGAGGAGTTGAAAGCATTTTAAGGTATTACCTTTACCAGCGAGACTGCAACTGTTTGAGAAAGGCAAGAATCAGCTCTTGCCATTTTATGAACTCGTAAATAACAGGACAGGAACTGGAGCAGAAATTTGCTCATGGTATTTCATTCCATCCATGGACCCAGCTCTTAAGATACACCACCCACTGCTGGAGTCCATGTTTAATGAACTCCTACTAGCTCAGTGCTTGATTTAGATTTGTAGACTTGCTTTCAAGAATCCAATAGACACAGTTTTGCTATATTTTAGGCATATAAATAGTTACCTTCATTTACATTTCAAAAGCAAAACAAAACAAAACAAAAAAATATCAAAACTCTTTTTTTCCCCTAATTCTAATTCATGAAGGCACTTCAGAAACTGTTAGAGTCATTAATATTTGAGCATTTGGAACTATGAGTGGGAAAAATTAAAAATAAGAGCTCATTTTAAGTTCAAGGTACAAGGAACAGAAAAGGAGTACAGTCCCCACAAAAGTACCAACTGTATATCAAGACCATCAACACCAAAGATCAATTGCCCTCAACAGTGATCAGGATCCCTTACAGACGTATGGAAAATTACAAGGGTTTTTACCAAGAAATAATCTATAATGGAAGGGAATGACAGATTTTTTAAAAAGGCACTGAAATGTTATTTTAAGAAATTAAAATTGATTTGTAAGGTATTCCAGTAATTAAAATTTGATCTCAGCATTACTGCATTGGGTATGAGAATAGCCCTGCAGGTGGCACTCTGATTTTACCATGTGGGCATTCAGACACAATTTTACTTTTTAGCCTGAAGTGCCAGAAGCACCAATCCCTGTGTTAGGTGCTGAGATACGAACAAGATATGGCTCCTCAGGTAGCACACAATCTAGAGAGGAAAAAGATGTGGAAGTAACTAGATTACAATGGGGTTGATTCCTGTAATGATGATTCATGCAACGGTGAGAGAATGCACAAAATAAATAACAAGGGGCAGAAAATAGGACAGCCAACTTTCCCTCACCTCCAGAGATATACTGTGTGCTTTTCAAGATGAGAAGAAAATATAAGGCAAGTGTAGTTTTGTTAATTTTAGTAATGGTTTTCATTCTCAATCATTAGAGCTAACATTTATTGGGCATTTACTATGTGACAGATAATGTGCTATGTGTTTAACTCATTCCTCCCAATAATACTATGTAGTAGATCATATTATTTCCCCCATTTCAAAAGAGGAAACTGAAGCACAGAGAAAGGTTAAATAAATTGCCCAAGCTCAAACAGTCAGTAAGCATGGATCTAGGGTTTGACCTCAGTGTAACTCCAGAGCCCATGCATTCAACCATTATATAGTGTGGACTTCACCTTTAGAAATAAGCAGTAAGGCAAGAATGAGCCAACAGCTCAGAAGAGTGATGAGAACTGTTTGTTTTTTTCACCCAGTGGTCCACTTTAATTCTCATAGCATTTAATGTAACAGTGGTGATAACTCCATCACTCACTTACTCTTGAAGCACATTTTTCATGTTGTTTTCTGGATATCACTGTCCCTTGGTTCTCTTCCTATCTCAGTGTCCCTTTCACGATATCCTTTGATGGTTCTTCTGCATCGCTTCACAACATCAAAATATTGTCTCCAGGGCCTAGTCCACCTTCTAAGATGATGCAGTCCAGTATCAAGGTTTTAAATTTATATCTGGTGACTTCTAAATCTGTTATCAGTCAAGACCTTGCCTTTGTCCTCCAGAGGCAAATAAATAAATGTCTACTCAACACCTACTTGAAAGTCTAAAAGGTTTCTCTAATGCAACATATACAAAATCAAATTCCTGTTTATCCTCTTTCCCTTCCTTTCAATAAAACAAAAACAAACAAACAAAAAACTGCTTTTCTTGCTGCCTTCCCAACATCCCACTAAATGGCATGCTCATACTTCTGATGACTCAGGCCAAAGACCCGGGAGTCATTCTTAATTTTTCTTTTGTTCTCATTTTCCACATCCAATCTGTCAACAAAACCAGTTGGCTATATCAATGAAATATATCCAGAATCCCGTTACTTCTTAGCATATCCACCACTACCTCTCAGGTCCAACTGACTATCATTTCTAGTTTAGATTATCACCATAGCCTTCAGTCTGTTCTCCACACAGCTGCCAGAGTGTCCTTTAATGTAAGTCTGATCACAATCACTCCAAAGGTAAGAGATGAAGTCATTACAATAGTCTAAGCAAACCTACATGATGATCAGAAGCCATTACTTCCTTCTTTTCTCACTTCCCTTTGGATCACTCCACTCCAGCCAACATTGGTTACTCAACTCTTTCTTAAACATGCCAGTTGCCAGCCATGCTCCTCCCTCTTTCATGCTTATGCTTTCCTCTGCCTGGAACTTGGTAATCCCAAATATCTGTCTGTCTTACTCCCTTACCTCCTTGAGGTCTCTGCTCAAATATCACCTCCTTATGAAGTCTTTCCTATCCACCTTACGTAAAATAGCAACTACCACTCCCGTCAAACCAAAGCACTCCCTCTCTCTTTATCTTGCTTTATTTTTCTCTTTAGCCTTTAATTCCATCTGACTTAAATGCTTATTTGTTTACCTGTTTATATTGTCTCTCCCCATGGGAAAATGAATTCCATAAGAAAATAGGCTTTGTTTTATTCAGTGCTATATCTTCAGTCTCTAGAAGAGAGCTTATCACCCAATAGATGTTCAATAAATATTTGTTAAAATAATGAATAAATGGTTCCTTTTGTTGGAGTTTTAGAAATAAGACTCAACTTGAAGAATCCAGTAGCATAAAAGGTGATGTGGCAGTGTAAGCACTTCTAAAAGTGGTTTGTTGATTTAGAGTCAAAGCAAAATATTATATGTCACTACAGATTTGGACTGTGAGTCATTGACTATTAAACTTGGATAGCAGCTGTGCTGTGCTAGAAAGAGAGCAACTGGGAGGCTGGGGGACAATAACTCCAGACCTGGCACTGCCCATAAGCAACTGCATGACCTCAGACAAGCAGCTTCAGCCCTATAAGTTCTCATGCTTCACCTAAATAAAAGAACAAACCACATCAAATCTCCAGCAGTCTATGGTGTGTTATGAATTTGACTACCACTTGCTCAAACAATATTCTTTCTGGATTTATACAGAAGAGTCCAGAAGATAACTTCACCGACTGGAACTCTACCTGCAAAGTAGGAAAGGAGTCATATTTGAAATTGTGTGTTTTTCTGAAAAATTATGTCACACCATTAACACTCAAGACAGAGGATAAAAGGTTCTTCCTCTTTATGCACCAGAGTGGGTATTAGAAAGTATCAACTACAGCATAGAGGAAAGAAGTATTCAGGATACCAAGCTCTTCCAGAAAAACACGTTTAAAAAAAATTAAATTCACACATGAATAACAACTTGCGGTTTTCCTTCAAATATACTCATTTTCCTTTCTCGATGTGCAGTTTCACAATGCATGGGGTGTGCTACTCTGTTTTCTTACAAGTAGTAGAAATGACCTTTAAAAATATACCCTTCTCTCTTTATTCTCCAGCCTGCAATCCCATGAAGATCAAAGCCAGCTTGTTCTTCTGCATTAACATTTCTGTGATCAGATATAATGTGGGTACCTCGATTCTATCTGTGTCAAGACATTTTCCCACAAGTGACTCACTTGATAGAAACTCAGGTATTGAACAATGCTCTGACACCGTCTCCTTTGAGGTTGATTCCACCTTGCTGGTGTTACAAGCCAACATCCTGTTTAGTTGCTTTCTTCTGCAACACAACAGCATAATTGGAACTGATTGAACAATAAATCTCAATTTCCCTGTTCCATCAGGAGAATCTTTCAATTTACTAGGTTCCTTCTATTCACCAGTTCTTTGCCTGCATTAGGAATTACTCTTGAACACGCACACAAGTTAACTGCCCACACACACTTTAAAGGCACAGGGAAGCAATGCCAATTCTTTCATCAGAATTCCTAGATCTTTTCCTTGGCGAAGTCAGAAACAACTGGGTGTGGCTCCTGGATTGATATGTGAAGAGGCAATCCACCTCCTCACTTGGGCTATGTCAGCTCCAGGAAGCAAGAGCTCAATGTGCTTCTGTTCCCAGGAATAAGAATCTCCTTGTCTTCCTAAGTACCCCTCCCTACTACCAAGTTCCAGGTTCCCAAATCTGAGACACCTTTGCCAAGTGAAGGCCTTCCTGAACTTTTTACCCAACAAGTCATAGATCATGAATCACATTCCCTCAGTCTCCAAGAAAGTCAAATAGGGGGAGGGAGTAAAAAAGGAAAAAGATTAAAAAAAAAGGATAAGAACTTTAATGATATACACATGGCACTGAAATATGTTCCTAGTATACTGAGTCAAAAAATAAACCTCATTTTTCCATAGAAATAGATGGGAAGAATGGTTGGGTACCATGGAGCTACATAGTTCAATAGTTTAACCTCATCATAGATTAAATATTCCTGTGCTAAAAATAAATAGCTCCCTACTGCCACCAGGGTAACTTAAGAACTCCTTATGCAAAGGAAAAGAAAAAAAAAAAAGACACAACATGATTTTATTACTTCATGTCTTCTCGATTCCAACCTCATTCACTATGTATTAACCATGTGAAATTATGTGTTTCCATGAATAGACTGATAGCCAGAATAATGGCCCCCCAAAGATGTTCACACACTTATCCTTGGAACTCATGAATATGTCACCTTACATTCCAAAAGGGGCTTTGCAGATGCGAGTAAAGTTAAGGAATTTGAGATTGGGAGATTATCCTGGATGATCCAGGTGGATCTAACATAATGAAATGACTCCTTTAAAGCAGAGCACCTTTGTTGGCTGAAGTCAGAGACAGAGACAGACGTGAGAATGGAAGAGGGATCAGAAATGTCATGTCACAGACTTTGAAGTTGGAGGAAGGGGACCATGAGCCAAGGAATGCAGGTGGCTGACCTCTAGAAGCCAGAGAAAGCAAGGAAACAGATTCTCCCTTGGAGCCTTTTCCACAAAGGAACAGACTCCTGCTGACACCTTGATTTTAACCAGAGACTCATACCAGACTTCTGACCTACAGAACTGTAGAATAATGAATTTTCATTCTTTTAAGCCACAAAGTTTGTAGATATTTGCTATAGCAATAACAGAAAACCACAACTCCAAGCCCACTCCCACTTTCAAGCATCTTTTCATGATATTCCATGAGCAGATGGTGGCCCTCACAGTATCCTTGATGTACCTCTCCTAAGAGTTTTCCACATGGCATTTCAATCACCAGTATATGCATGCTCTTTCAGTTCCACTGCCCACAAGACTTCACACTCCTTCACATTCAGTGCTGGAACCCTAGCGTCTAGCACAGAGTCTGGCTAATCAGAATTCTACCATAAATATGTGTTGAGGGAATGATTTTCAGTGGTAGGATCCAAGGAATTATGGAATATTGGAGCTGGTCACAACTTTAGAAATCATCAATTCAAATCCCTCATTTGACAGATCAGGAAATTGAAGCCTAGAGATGGGAAGGTCCCAAGGATACAATGAAATTTTTTTTTGTTCCAGTTTAACAGTGAATATTCAAACTATTTGCACAAGCTCCTCTGCCTGACTTTTCAAGAACCTCCAGGGTAGCATCACATTTTTCTACCCTGGATTTTCACCATTCTTCCCTGTTCATGGTTTTCTGAAATGGTCCATGCTAGCCATCTCTTCACTTAGAATGTCACTGTCATGCCAACATGCATCATTATGAACAGGTCCAGAATTAGACCCGACTTTTTTTAAGAAAGAATGACCTCATTGGCAGACAGTGCCGCTCCAACTGCCACCATGATCCCTCTCCCCCCATAACACACCAAGCCCCCTGCACCTCCTCTATATGCCTCTTAAGGACCAAGAACCTTCTACTCTGTATTCTCGATCCGTGCATTTGTTATAATTTCCTACTAAAGTGTACACTCCTTGAAGAAAGTTTCTATTTTACAGCCTGGTGACTAACAAAGCATTTGTTTCATATATAACCATTCGTTCAATGAGAGCCCGAGATACTGATTTTTTTTTTTTAAAGATGCTGCATAAGCAATCAAATTTATTATTAGGTATAATAGAAAACATCTGCATTTGGACTCTTTCTATGAGAACATAGTTTGGATGTTACTTCTCTATGTAGAAATTTGTGAAATTCTTGTATAAAAAAAATCCCATGTACCCATTTCCTTTTCTAGACACAACTCTCAAGAATCCTGAGACTAATAAAGAGTCACATTTCTAAAAGACACATTGACAACAAATAATATTTGGAGCTGTAACAAAGTACTTTGACTTAGATCATCTCATTTGGTATAGAAGCCCATGAGTACAGCTATTAATAGAAATAAGGGTACACATGCACACAACCTTGTCTCACCATGATCAATGAGCCATATCATCTCTATCCAACAGACTTTCCAGTCTACTCATCATTAACCTGGAGTCTGTAAGTACAATGGACCAGCCCATTCATGCTTTCAAAGATCTGGATTACCTCAAATAAATGAGAGTTTAGGGCATGGCCACCATGGTTAATATCCAAACACTTGTTTTGGTTTGCTTTATTTTTTTTTAAATGTTCCTTTGCTAGCTCTTGTATTACTTGTTTTCTTATTCTACTTCTACCTTGAATTATATTTTAAAAATTTGCACAAAGTGTCATTTACTTCATAGGGGTTTTTGTTCAATCAAAAAAACCCTGGAGAGTAACAGATGGTAGGTCCTGCTAAGAGTATGATGAAGTATGATTGTCTCTGTAGTATTTTAGTCACAAAGTAATACAAAAACAGTATCCTTTTTCTCTTACCATAAATGTACTTCATCAAAATATCTCATCATGTGAGAAGTACACAAAGGGAATGCCTCATGATCTTTCCCCCTTGTTGCAAACTGATGGTGCAAATATGGTAATAGAGACTATAAACTTTAATTTCTATAAAAGTAGCAATTAATATTTAGCACTAAGATTTTAATACACAGTAACCGTGAATAAAATCATTTAGCTTCCATGTGTACATAAGATTACAAAGCAGGAGGGAAGAACTAAATCAAAAGAGAACTTGACTGATAATTAGAAGTCCTATTTTCCAAATTCTGTATCTTCTAAATATTAACTCTGTACCTTTGTCAGTCACATGTCTCAGTTTCCTCATTTACATTAAGTGCAACCCACATGCTAGAAAGGATGATTCTAGATATGCCTAAATTAGAGGTTCTTGCAATGAATGGAATTGCACAGGTCAACTAAGAGCTGCTCCTTGGCTATGTTGCCTACAATGAGATAAAAGTGAAGGCAATTCAAAATATACCAGAATAAAGAGGGGTCCATTAATGGGATGGTGTCATCTCTCCAGGCAAACAACTAGGAGATGGTGTCAAAGTAGATGATGCAATGAAAGGTAACAGGACAAGAAAAGCCATATCTCAAATACAGACAATGCTGTATGCTTTATAACAGATTACTTTTGACTACGAATCAACAGAGCTTAAGTACACTTCTGCAAGATTATGAATGAAATTATTATCCCCATTTAAGTACCCGCCCAAGATCACAGAACCAGAAAGTGACAGAGAAACAAAGATAAGGGCCTAGGTGTTCTGGTTCCTAATTCAGATCTATTTTCACCATAATAGGCTGCCTCTCTGTCTAGAGAAGATATTTTATATCAATGCCAATGTGAAGAAAATTTAGATTTATTTTTGGGAGATTCTTTTGATTAGGGGTCAAATATTTTATGGGTACTACTTCAGAGTACCATTTTTCATGGGAAACAGCATGAGTGATGGAATCAGATAGCTTCAGTTGTAATACCCTCATACCCAATTATTAACTGTATGATTTTGAGAAACTTGCTTAAATTCTCCATTCTTCAATTTCCTTACCTGTTCAGTAAGAATACTAACAGTATATCCTCTGATGATAAAAGAAGATAATGACTGTAAGCATTTAGCAGAGTTTCTGACACACAATAGGAGTTTAAGCAATACAATTTATGACTATTATATCCTCAGATAAGGAAGAATCTCACCTTGAAGGAGAGCTCAGAATGTATGGTTATATGTGTGTGCATACAGGTGTAGGTGTATGCACATGTGCATAGGTATATATATGTGGGGTGTGCATATAAATGTATATGACAGTGTGTCTGTGCATATGCATGTATAATTGTGTGTGTAGCATATGTGTGTACATATGGTTGTATATGTGTGTAAGTATGGCTACATAACTGAATGGGTGTATGTGTGACTGTCTGCATGTGAGGTAGAAGAGAGAGAGCAAAGGGGAAGGAGGAAGAAACAGAGAACCAAGGGTAGATGAAGGGAAGCTAGTTTACAAAACAAGACAAAATGAAAGGCCATAACAAGTAATCGCTTTACAAACAAATATCCTGCCAGGCATATTATGATATGATCTCATATCATAATAATACCACATCTTTTCATTAAGTTCCCAAATCTATTCTCCTATTCTAAAGCGATTTCTACTCAGAAATTGCTGAATAGGGAACGAGAATGCATGTGAGAGCCTACACATTTTTATTGTTTCTTATCCATTTTAAGAAAGGGTAGGGGAGAACATAAGAGTACATGCTTTATTTTTAGTGGAAAACTCCCCTTCCATTGTGAAGACAGGGCAATAGCTGGTAGTAGAAGTCTCTGTGCTACTCAATCTCAGGATAAACTGAGTTTTTTATTCAGTTTATCACTCACTATTTTCTACATCTAGATCCTGTATTTTGGAATGAGATAATGCTAAAGCCTTCAGTGGTAAAGCCAGAGGTTGACTATAATACTGAATTAACTGGTAACCAGGCTCTGAGCTACCAAAAAATAAAACACATAAAATTATTTTTTAAGAAAAAGAAATCATTGATTTCAGGTCTCTCTATGAGTCAAGCCAACTTCCTTCTATCCCCTCACACAGTGGCTCAAAGAAGCCAGAAAACGGGATTTAGAATAGGTAGAAGCACCACAGTAACGCTCCATCAGTTCTTACCATTTGTGATTTTTTTTTTTAATAATACGGAGCTTTAATATAGAGAAGATGTTCCAGTTTGCTAATGCTGCCATTAAACAAAATACCAGAAATGGATTGGCTTTTATAAAGGGGGTTTATTTGGTCACAAAGTTACAGTCTTAAGGCCATAAAGTGTCCAAGGTAAGGGGGTACTTTCACTAAAGGATGGCCAATGGCGTTCAGAAAACCTCTGTTAGCTGTGAAGGCACGTGGCTGGCATCTGCTCCAGAGTTCTGGTTTCAAAATGGCTTTCTCCCAAGACGTTCCTCACTAGGCTGCAGCTCCTCAAAAATGTCACTCTTGGTTTCTCTTGGAGCATCTGTCCTCTCTTTGCTTCTCCAGAGCAAAAGTCTGCTTTCAACGGCTGTTTCCAAAATGTCTCTGCAGCAACTCTCTCAGCTCCTGTGCATTCTTCAAAGTGTCCCTCTTGGCTGTAGCAAGCTCACTCCTTCTGTCTGTGCTTATATAGTGCTCCAGCAAACGAATCAAGGCCCATGCTGAATGGGTGGGGCCACACCTCCATGTAAACTATCCAATCAGAGTTATCACCCACAGTTGGGTGGGTTGCATCTCCATGGAAACACTCAAAGAATTACAATCTAATCAACACTAATATGTCCACCCACACAAGATTGTATCAAAGATAATGGTGTTTTGGGGGACACAGTACACTCAAACTGGCACAGAAGAAGATAATGAATTCTAGCACAACAATCATATCTTACTATGATCCATGAAATAAAGGGGAGTCCATAATGAGTAAAACAAAACAAAACAAAACAAAGAAATACAGGCTTCTTAAACTGTCCACCATCAACCTACCTACATGGGAACTGTTTTGTACTGGAACATCTCATAATTATTTTTATAAATTCAAGGCCTTTAAACACATTAAACATATTTAAAAAATGACAGTGGTGCCTATTGTTATCGAAATGTTCTGTCCACAGGTTTATTTTTTTGCCGTTCCTGTGGGAATCTTGGTTTCTACTCATCTAGGTCTGAGCCATGGGGACCAAACAACTGTTGGTGAATATGCTGCCAGATGGAGGAAGGAACCGATATTGGGGTCTCTTAGAACCAACTGGCTTTTGCCCCCTCCTCTACCCCATGGAGCCCATGAACTCTGAGCTACCCTCCGAGAGGGGTGTGCAGCAGTTATGCATGCGGGGAAGTCAGTCTCCTTTCCAGGTCTCGCTGCCCTCCTCTGTAAGATCAAGGGACTTGATCAAGAAGACCTTTGAGGACCCTGTTGGGGACTGAATTATATTCCTCAAAAAAAGGCATACGCAGGTAGGTCCCAACCCCTGGTCCTGTGGGTGGGAACCCATTTATAAATAGGACCTTTGAAGATGTTATCAGCTGAGGTGTGGCCAAACTAAATAAGGGTGGCCTTTAATCCAATATGGCTGAAGACCTTATAAAAAATGGAAATTGGACATGGAAAAGAAGCCATGGGCAGTAGCCAGAAGCCGAAAGTCAAAGGAAGCAGGGAGAGAAAGAAGACACTGCCATGAGCATTGCTAAGCAACAGAAAAGCCAAGGAGTCCTGAAGATTGCTGGTCAGCCAGAAGATACTGACCCTAGGAGGAAGCAACCCTTCTTGCCTCTCAAACCATGAGCCAATAAATTCCTGTTGTTAAGCCAACCCAATGTACAGTATTTGTTTTCGCAACTAGGAAACTAAAACAAACCCTGCCAACTTTGCACTACTGGACAGAGGAAAGCTAGACTGTACAGTCTTTAACAAAGGGCTCTCTCATCACCACCATCTGGCTTCTGCCTTGTCCCTTTTCCTGCTTTTTTGATCCAAATTGAGTCTATCCAAATTATGCTGGAAAAAGAGTTACAGCGGCTGACAATTTTTATACTCCAGGGCTCCTCCTCCCTTCCTGCTTCTGCTCTCCCTCTTCTTAACCCCAAGGATTCCCTCATTTATTCTCCCTGTATTTAAGGTAGCAATATAATAAGCCAGGAAATCTAATAAAAATTTGATCACAATGAAAAAATTCATGGATAGAAAGTGACTAAGCACTTGAATTTTGGCATGGTAATAACTTGCTCAACACACCAGGTCAAGCTCTCTCTACCTATGATATATGACACTTTCAAAGCATGTACCACATGCTGTCCTGAAAGGGGTTATGAAATGCTAGGGCTGATCCTCCTCTCTGAGTCCAAGATGGGACAAGCTATGTGATTTTATCAAGAAATGAAGCCTTCTTGGAAAATTTTCTATCAGAGCTTGAGGGGCCCTGGGGTCCACATCCTTAGTTTTGAATTGAAGCACTGCCACAAGAGAAGTGAAGTTGCTTGCATGCTAAAAATCACACAGCAAGTTAGGGGCAGAAGTAGGAGGAGGAAAGTCACATGCTCTGCCCACTGCACCACACTACCTTCATTCCCTCCTGGTTCTTTCATTCACTAATCCACATGAACTAATACCAGGATCAGTGGGAGAACGCTCTGGCTCACCTCCCATATTAACCCCCACCCTGGACAGCAAAATGATAATCAGGTCTTTCCTGAGAGCTCCAAGTTAAAGATAGAGAATGAGCTCAGGGAAGGGGAGTGGTTTTTGCACCACTAGAGATGGAAATGCCTCTGGGAGTGAGCAAGAAGGTGCTAAGTCATGCTCCAGAGCCCTGGTCCCATATTTCAACCAGTGCTATTCCAAATTTTATTTCAACATTAGCCATCTTAATATATCATTTTATATGACATGCTTCCGAATAAGAATTCATTTGAATAAAGGGTTTCCAACTCTGGTGGACCACTAATGTATTATAAATAGGTTGGAGTTTGGAAATAGAAGATATGAGTTCAATGCCTGGCTTCCCTCACTTTCTTGCTGTGGGAATTAAGTCATTTCACATTTGGGGGCCAATCTTAACTAATTCACATGCTAAGTAACAAGAGAGATAATGTGCTATAAATGTGCTTTGCATGCAGTAAAGCCCTCCCAAACCATGAATGTTGCCAAATGATACTGTGATAAAGAAGGCATTCTAGAGGAAGGAAGACTTATCCTAAAGGGCCTGGTGTGATTTTACCCTCATGGGATGCATGCCTTTCTAGCCCACATCCTTGCAGTGTTAAGATGAGTTACTAGCATTGAGGTATTTGCATAGAGGACGCATAGATAAAAGGAGAAATTTAATATCATGTGTGTTGTTTGTTGCCTGATATTCCTGGTACTGAGTCATCACTGAGCATATAAGGCAGGCAGAAGGAAGGATTGCAGACTAGGTTTACTTGCCTTCCTTTCCAGGTTTATTTAATGACACTTGCCCTACATACCTTGAGCTCCAACCAGGCTGAACTACTTCCAGTTCCTGTAACATATCTGCCTAAATGCCATCTCTGAAAACCTCTTCTGACCTCTCTGGGGACTAGGTGGAGACTGGGAATTCAGACCACAGAGCCTTGTTCATATGTGCATCATATTTCTCTGTCATTATCTGTTTACATATCTGTCTCTTTTATTAGAAGTTCATGGTGGGGAGAGAGAGGGCAGGAACTGTTTCCCCTCACTTTTTTTTTTTTTTTTTTTTTTTTCCAATGCTCAGTTTCCTTTAATGACCCCCATCTCCCTGAAAGGCAGGTGCAGGCAGCTATGTGATGGCAAGAGATGTTCAGCTGAAGATACTTCCCTGATTAAAAGCTTGGCCAACATGCTGGCAGGCCCCCTCCTAGGAAAAGTACTCTAAAACTAGCATCTGGGTCTCCTCACTGCCAGGATCCAGCTCCTGCCATGTGTATTACTCAGTCCACATTTCGATCTGGACTCAGAGGAAAGGCAAGCTCCTGGCCTCAGAAGACCCCCACTCCAGAAATGGAGTGGCCCTTGTTGGTTCCAAAGAGGATGACTCTGGCATAGGCATTCTTCCTCAGCTTGTCCAAATGCTGGAACATTCCAGTGATAAGGATGCAGCTCATGAAGTTCTGGGTGAGCTCTTCAGGGAAGCGGTACTCAGAATGGCACAGGCACCAGCCATCCTTATCAAAGTGCTCCCAGAAATACGGCAGCACCACAGAAAGTGTGTCCTCATTGGACTCCTTGCACTTAAATTCATCCAACACAGAGGTACTCTTGGGCAGGTGAGCGAAGGGGTCTTTGGCCTTTGGCTCGGCAGGCAGTGCCTGCACACTTTCATCCATTTCCCCCTTGGGAGCAGAGGCAGCCACCTTTTTCTCCATTTTCCACTCACCCTGGGGCTTCTGCTTCTCCTCCTGTGAACCATTCTCCTTCTATGGGGTGTCCTTTTAAGGCCGGCTCTCTGCAAAGTTCTTAGCATCAAACTGGGCCATCTTCTCACAGTTTTACCTCCCACAACACAGCCCGGAACTGGGGCTGGTCAATACAGGTAAGGAGCCATTGACTGGCACTGGGGAAGGCCTTGCAAAAAGAAGGCTCAAGGACCTGTTCGTAGAGCCACAACAGGGTGCAGACAACTGAGATGCCAGCCAATGTCACAAGTTCACCCATCAGAAAAGTCCTCATCTTCATGTGAGCATCCAGCATCCCCAGAATTTGCCTCACCTCCTCCTTCACAGTCTCTGTGACCTGCCTGTTGTGGTGCATGATGATGCCCAAGGTGGGGAACACCCAGGTACTAGCTGGGGGGACTATGTCACTGTCAGCCAAGCTCACTCACTGCACCACCTGGGCTGCTGTCTCTGAGGATTTCCCTGCAGCGACTCATTGCTCACATGGTAGGCAATGAATGGTGTTGCTCTTAAACACCCAGAATCCATTGCCCCCCTCAAATGCTGGAAACTTGCCATCAGGAAGATAGGAAGGAAATTCAGGAGTGTGGTTCCTTTAGTAAAAGTGGAAGTGGGGTGGTGCAGAATGCGCACGGAGCTGAGCCCCACTGTACTGAGCAGCAATGAGGACCTTGAAGGCCCTCTAGGTTTCCGGGTATAGGGTCCCAGTTGCCATGGTTATTCACAGAGGAAAAAAAAACAAAAACAGCCTCCCCTCACTTTTAATCTGCAGTACCCTGCATTCAGTAGGGGCTTAATAATTGTTGGTTGAATGAATGAGTGGATGATTAAACAAAGAAATGAATTTTAAAAATTGATACAAACTAGCATGTAATTAACTGTGGTTTTCTCAACTTGTTGGCTAAGTGCTGATAAAAATCCCAATGTAGAAGCCAGTGGAATTTAGTTGACTGAAAAAGATTACCAGATAGCTGAACTTTTGTGGGATGAGAATAGATGCCCCTCAATTTCTTTAATCTTTATTAAATATTGGCCCCAAGTTCCTATATATATATTCTGATCTTACTTGGCCACCCTCCTGGATTTCCCCAGACCCTCATATGCTTTTTTTAAATTAAAGTCAAATTCATCATGGCCACTGAACACCCTATATGGAACTAGTGAAATGTTAAGTTGTTTCTTCTCTTGGCCTAGAATTGGCCTTGAAGCCCCAAGGTGGCAGACTCAGACTATCATCCTGAAAGTTAATACAAACTTGCGTGTGATTCCCGCCCATCCAGTCTGCTTCTCCATTCATTTCCTCTTTCCAATTGACAGACATGGGGATGGGAATGCTGAAGGGAATGGTATGGATATGATCTGAGATATACATACAAATATAGACATAGAACCAGTCTTGCAGAAAGGTTAAACGTGTGGGCTCCAGAAACAGATCATCTGGGTTTGAATGCGAACTCTGCAACTTACGAGTTAGTGCCACCTTAGGCAAGTTACCTGACATCTTTTTGTCTCAGTTTCCTTATCTGTGAAAATGAGAATAATGACTACCTTGTAGGGTTGTTGTACAGGGTAAGTGAGTTTTAATTCAGGACTTAGAACATGTATGGCACATAGAAAGTACTCAACAAATGGAAACCATTTTAATATAATGTAAACCATTATAATATGATATGATAAAATATATCATACCATAATATACAACAACACATCATATCATTTTATATCATATCATATAATGGCAGATTACATTTTCCAAAGATGGCCACAACAGTATCTCTTTACAAACGCTCTTCTGGAACCCTGTTACAACCTCATCAAGAGTTTGAATCTTTGTCCCCTGTCCTTGAACCTGGGTGGGCCTTTGTAATTACATCAGCTAGCAGAATATGTGGAATTGATACCATGTGTGACTTCTAAACCTGTCATAAAACACCATGCATTTCTACTTTGCTCTCTTGGGATGCTTGCTCTTGGAACTCAGCCACCATGCTGGAAGGAGGCCCGAGTAGCCTTTTGATAGACCCGCATGGAAAGAAATGAAGGTCCCTGATGCACAGCTCTAGCTAAGCTCCCCGTCATCAATTTTCCAGCCATGCGGAGGCATCTTCAAAGCACATACACCAAACACCACTCAAGCCACCTATGTTGATTTGGCAGAGAGCCGAGATAAGCCATCCTCACTGAGCCCTACCCAAATTGCAGATTTGGGAGCAAAATTGATAACACTAAGTTTTGAGGTAGCTTGTTATGCATTAGTAGATGACTGAGAAAGATAGATATAAAGATCTATATTCATATGATCTAGTACTCAACCTCTCTGGCAAAAGGGAATGCTTGTTTACTTTGAAAATATATATCATTAATTTAAACAAAAGCATACTCTATTTTTCTAAAGGATTTTATAGTTTATAAAGAACTGTCAGAGAAAATAGCTAATTTGCTTTAAAGCATAAATATACAGACAAATGATAGCTCCAAGTTACAGACTTCATAATCATATCTCAAGGAATAAACCTGGTCAAGGTCAGACAGCTACCAGAAGACAAATCAAAAGTCAGAGATCAGATCTTTTCAATCTGGACTGCATCATGACTTTGGTCCTACCCTTGGCTCTGCCATAATCTCTGTGGTCTGAGCAAGGCTCTCTTTGGACCTTGGTCTCTTTGGGAAACTGAGGTGGTTAGATCAAAAGACTTCTGACATTGATTGTATATGCTGGATGGACTGTATGATGTGTGAATATATCTCAATAAAATTGCATTTAAAAAAAGACGTCTGAAATCCCTTCTCACTCTAACATTCCTTTATATCTGTTAGTGCCTTTCATTACCTCTTATTTCTTCCAGATCCCATTCTTTTCATTACATCCCATCTGCCTACTCCACCCCCAGACTCAATCATCCACCCAGCTCTACACACAAACCCATATTTTCTCTAAATCCTGGCTGACAGTAAGTCTAACGTCATCCTCTTCTGGGGTAGGCAGGTTTCTAAGCCGACTATCAATGATCCCCACCCCTTCATATTTATACCCTTGTATTGTCCCCCTCAATGTGGGCTGACCAAGTCACTTACTCATAACAAACAGAATATGACAAAGTGATGGGATGTCAATGCCATGATTACATTAAAAATGATTAAGACTCCTACCTTGCAAGCAGACTCTGCCTATTGTCTTCTCAGCTTACATGCTTTGATGTAATAAGCTGCCATAGTGCAGAAGTTCATATGGTAAAGAACTGAGGGCAGTTTCCCCAACAGCAGGCTAGAAACTGAGGCCCTTAGTACAAAAACCCAAGACAAATTAAACCTTGCAAACAACCACCTGAGCCTGGAAGTGGATCCTTCCCCAGTCAAGCCTTCAGATGAGTCTGCAGACTCTGGTTCAATACCTTGATTGCACCCTTATGAGAGACTCTGAAGCAGAAGACCCAGCTAAGTCAGGTACAGAGCCCAGACCCAAAGCAAAAATGAGATAATAAATGGTTGTTAGATGCTGCTAAATTTTGAGACAATTTGTTGCACAAAAACAAATAATTAATACAACTTCCTATATCTCACTAAAAGAGATCCTCTGAAGATCACTGAAGGGAGAAGCTCACTAAAAACCTGAAACCTTCCCTCTATCCCCTCCTCAGAACATCCGTTTCCCAGGGATCAAAGAAAGGACACAGTGTTCTCAATGCTTCCAATCATATCAAAGGAAATATAAGCTGCCTCCCCCAACCCCCCGCAAATCCAGAGAGGCCCTGATAGAAAACAGCCTTACCCTATAGGTTGGTGTAGAGGACCTTTAGGACTGAAATGCCAGTCAGGCCCCAGGTGTGGAAGGTAAAATGTCTTACAAAGATAGACACAGGTCCATGTGGAAAGTCCGTTCAGAGTTCCTCAAGATGGTGAAGGACATTGTCTAAATGCTGTCTATATTACAACACTCAGATCAGAGATATAGAGACCGGATGGAATGAGTAAGAACTAACCCTATTTAAAACTGGGACCTGAGGCTTAGAGAGATGAACTGGATTACTTAAGGCCACACAACCAATTAGATGCATTCTAAGAGCAACCCATTTCTTTTACAGCAATCCAGTCTTTTCAATGTCAAATCCCAAAATAGGTGCATTTCAGGCAAAAGAACAACTCTTTCATATCAATTCTTAATAATGTAACTTGTCAAGGATCTTATGAAGATCTTATACAGAAGGACACGAGGAGAAAAATTCATAATTTGGATATACGTATGACCACATGTCACATATATGAAAGAATTCAGATGCATAAATGGCAAAATTACAATCTTCAAATTGTTTACTTAAAATAAGCAGGAGATGAGAAGAGAAAGGAACATAGGAAGGAGATGAAAGGATTCTGTAAAAAAGGTGAGAAATTTCCTAAAAACAGGAAAGTCAATATTTACCCTAGCTGGGGGGAAGGGGGAATAGTGTGCCTATCCTAAAACACATTATGTTTCACATGATATTGAATCAGATAACTGGGCCAAGTAGAAAAAGTATTTCTATAGTGCTTTATAGTTTACAAAGCACTTTAATGCACAGTATGTCATTGACATCTCACAAAAAAACATCTATGGTAAGCAGAACAGGTATTAATATCATGGATAAAGAAAAGGAGACTCAGAGACAAAACAATTCTAATTCATGTTTCCAAACATGGCAGAGCTGGAACTGGAATGCCAGTCTTCTAAAATTCCAAATGCTCAGTCAAGAATTGTAGATGTAAATAATTTCCAATAAAAAAAAAAATGCATCATCCAGATTATATCAATTTACTATGTAACCTGGGTTCAAGTTTCCTTCTCTAGACATTGAATTAAATGATCCTTAAGGCCGAATTTTCACAGTAATGTTCTGTTGTTGACACAGACCAAGCCTTAAGGGTACACAGCTGCAGAGATGAGGGAAAGAAGGAAGAGGGTGCTGCTTACAAAACATTTGATTGACAAGCAGCTTTGAAAGGTTCTCATAGCATGGTTCCCACATCTGGAAGCTTGATAAAAAAACAAATTGTGAGTGCCACTCCAAACCTACTGCGTCGGAAACTCAGACTGTGGAGCCCAGCAGTCTGTATTTAACAAGTCTTCCAGGTAATTCTGATGGACAGTAACTTGAGCCATTGCTTTATTTGCCTCAGTCACTCAGAATGTGAGGAATATAACAAGAGTAAATTACATCAAAAGGCCAATGTTAGGCTTATTAAAACTGTCATAAGGTCATAATCTATGAGTCACGATTTTTGTTGTTTAGTAAACCTTGCTCTTGTCAGAGGGATTACCTTGTGATCCACAGAAACAGGTGCTGAAGATTCTTGAATCTGTCATATAAGACAAGACTGGTATGGCTCTGGCTCTGGATTTAGAGTCTATGCATTAGAAACTACTGAAATAACCAAAGGACCTATGCAGAGGCAAAGACAGATTGACCCATACCCTTTTTGGGTATTGCAAGAAAGACACCCAGCTTATATGAGATAGAAAGTCTGTTTGAGAGATGGGTGGGATATCACATATGAAATTTATAAATCAACCTTTCTATATAAAAGCAATAACTCAGCCAACTTAAGAATTAGCATCCAGCTCCCACTAATCGGATCTACCAATGTAAATAGCACCTACTATGTTTCCAATACCGTTTTAAGTACTTTACACACGGTAACTCATTTATTCCTTACTACAGTTCTATGTGGTAGATACTATAATTATCTGCATTACAGAGATGAAAAAGTGAGGCACAAAGAGTTTAAGTGACTTATTCTAAAATTCCCAGCCAATTACAAAATTGTAGAGCCAGGATCTGAACCCAAGGCAGTCTGAATCCTGATTGGAACCACTATAATACACTGCTTCTCAAATAATCATAAACTCTATGAGATTGGTTCCAAATCATCCTAAACATGATGAATTTGGGTTGAATGTATCTTGAACATCATGATCTTGGTCCTTCAATCCCCAGGTACTTCCTTCTGGTTCTACATAATTACTGCCATCAATTACAATCCTGTCTTAAAGAAAAATCTTCTATAGAGAAATAACAAAAGCCAAGAAAGAAAAATCAATATAGTTTTTCTTTTATACAGGGGAAAAACCATATCTACTCATAGGTAGAATCGGCATGAGAGAACATCTAATTCCACTTGTCCAATTTGCAGATATTGAAACAGACTCAGAGAGGAGGCAGTAACAATCCACTAGATATCTTGTCCAATTACAGAAGCTCTGGCCCATTAAGGCATCCTAAATAATTTGATCTAGAGGTCTAAGCAAGGTTCTCTTGTTTGTTTTTAAGGGATGGCATACTCTTTGCAAGGCTGAGGGTGTGAAGTCTCCTACTTACCCTCAGACTGTTTGACCTACAACCATCCTCAGTGCTCACCAGAGTCTCAATGACATTCATATAAAACATTTTCCAAGGCCACAGGAGGTTCTTATCAGTAGCAGTCTAATAAATGAAACAGCTATACCAGCCATCATGGCAAACATCACCAGGGCATTATTGAGGCTAGTGGTTTGCCTTAAGCACAGAAACATTCACTTTAGAGGCTGGACTAGAATCGAGGTCTTTTGTCTTTCCTTCCAAGTTTTTGTACCAGGGAACAGAAACTTCCCAGCCCTGTGACCAAGAATGGGAGAACCAGGGAATCCTAGTGTCATTCAAATCAGTCCTCCCACCTGCTGCCTGTATTCATTTCCCAGCGTTTCTGCCCAAGTCCATTTGATGATGATGATAGTAGTGAAAACAACAGGAATAAGAGTATTTATTATATGCAGTATAGTGTATTAATACATTATACACATGCCCATTACTCTATGTGGTCGTCATGTCAACTGTGAGATATGTCATTTACTCAGAAAAATGAAAGTTAGAGAGATAAAATAAATCACATGGTAAATGATAAGGGTTTATTTTTGGACTCCTAATTATATTCCACTGATCTAAATATCTACCCTTATCCTAGTACTACATTGTCTTGATTACTGTAGCTTTGTAGTAAATTTTGAAATCAGGAAATGTAAGTCCTCCAACTTGATTCTTCTTTTTCCAAGATTGTTTTGGCTCTCTGGGTCCAATGAATGTCCCTATGAAGTTTAGGATCAGCCTGACAATTTTTACAAAGAAGCCAGCTAGGATTTTGATAAGGATTGCAATGAATCTGTAGACCAACTTTGAAAATATTGCAATCTTAACAATATTATGTCTTCCATCAATGAACATGGAATATCTTTCTATTTATTTAGGTCTTTATATTCTTTCAACAGTTTAATATAGAGTTTGTGTTCAATTAGTAGTCAATTAATAAAAGAATGAATGAATAACGAGAATTAATTGCATGAATGAATAAAACAGTCAATGAACAAGAGAGTAAGAATCCAAGCAGCTTTTGGAAATACATACACCATGGCCACTTTCTTGAATCCCATTTGCTTTCTCAGAAAGTCACGCTTTACTAGTCCTAGTTTTCAACATCTATCTAAGTCTTTATTCACATCTTCAGTCAAACATTCTAAATCATTTCTTTCTATTTTTTCTCATCCAGTATGACTGATAGTGGTAGAGCTAATGGCCCTGAATGACACATCTCTATTCATTCCCTTTCATCTGAAAGTACTCCAGGAAACATATCTAACACAGGAGCAAACAGCGCATCCTGATTATTTCTCAGTCCCCCTCCCCTCACTTGCTTGGTGGTAAGGAAAGATCCAAAAGTTACTGTAAAAAATAGTCGTCCTCATAAACAAAAGTCAAACATCATAACTTACAGCTACTCTAGACTGGCTGATGAGAAAAGAAGTCCTAAAATTAGCATTACGTAGAGTATTAAGTCATCCAGGATGCAGTTTATAAAAATTGTTTCCTGGCTTTGACTGCCTTGGTAAGGATCAATTTAACATAAGCCAGCCATTTGAAAAATAAAACATCACTCTATCTGCTGGGTGGCTGAGAGGGCTGAGAAGATCACTTCTCACCTAAGAGCTTGGCACCGCTAGCAGCATCTAAGAAGTAACATTTTCCATTGTTTTTGAATAAACAGTACAATATCAAGAAAGAATGAGAAGGAGCTCAAGATACTTCACAAATGATTCAGGTAATGGGCTCATGGGTCTGATTATAAGTGCTCTAAGCTTTATAAAACAGCACAGCTCTTGAAAGGAATAAATAAATATTCTTTCACCTTAACCTACTTTAAATCTTATATTTTATTTACACCAGGGGAATATGTTACTCAAACGGACACTCCGTTTACTATCAATATAAGCAAAGAAACCATTTAGAATCCAATTTGCTCTTAAAAAAAAATAAATAAATAAAAAAGGTCTGGTTTACACAATTTTAGCATGGTCACAGGCACACATGTATAGACACAGTTTATTTCCATTTAAAAAGCAATAGTTAGATTAAGGCAATTAATTGATTTTTAAACACTTTACAATTGGAATATACCTATGACATTTCAGATTCTGGGTCAAGAGAAATCAGAAACAAAGTGGTAAATGAAGGATGACTGAATCTTACAGCCTCCCTTTTTACATGAAGCAGAGCTTCCTGGCAGTCAAGGCAAAAGATCCATATGACAATTATGCAAATTTATTTTTCTGAAAAAGGGAGGCATATATCAATTAATTGTCAGGTAACTTTTTGCCCCTGGCATTACATCCAAATTATTTATCATATGGTTCTTTCTAATAGGAAACACAGAAAAATAATGGTCTTGTCTTTTCAGCAGCTCTGTAAAGGATACAGAAAATATCTTCATGTTTACTTCTTAAATCACCCACTAAGCAAGTGGGCAAAATATTAAACCATAACTCATGGTAACATGATCTTCTTAACCAAGTATATTGCCTTCAAGTGATAAAAAGCAATTTAGGAATGAAGCTAGAAAACTTAGATGAATCAGTGGTTACCATTAAATTGGCCTTTCAAAAACCATTTGCCTCTGCTGTTCTTAACTTTTTTATTAGTGTAAATACATGTTCATTATAGAAAAATCAGGCAGCAAGTATACCTTTGTCAGGCACTGAACAGATATCAATCCCAGGTTGAATTCTCTAGCAGATTTTTGACTGCAGATATTTACATCATTACTGGGTATGATGACACTATTAATTTATTTATTCCCAGACATGAATATGAGTGCCTCTTTGTGCCAGGAAACAAAGATAGTCTTGTGGCAGAGACTTTATGGTCTGGTATTTATCAAAATTATCTCTTTCCTGTTCAAGCTTAAGGCATTAGGCACTTTTATATTATCTGACAAGATGTACTCTGGCAGGTAAAACTATTAGATTTTTACTCTACATTTGAGTCATCTGTGATTCAGCACAACAAAACATGATCCAATCCCCTTCTATGGTCTTGAACCCCAACACAACAGCATAACTTAGATGCCTATTTATGTCTGGGCCCAGGTTCACAGCAGGGAGAAACAATTCCCAAATTCACCAATGGCCTCATCTGCACTTACAAATGAAAACTAAAATGGTTGGCTCAACAGCAATATGTGTCCAGTTTAATCTTTTATCTCAATTCAAGTCCAAAGTTTTATAAGGAAACATGTATGTTCAGTTATGAAAAACAGCAAACTAAAATTTCATGTTTATAACTAACATATCCACTGAAAGAAAATATATGCTTTTCCACAGTGTGAAAAGAATCTTAGCAGTTATATTCCAGTGTGAGATTTTGTGTGGAGAGCAGACCAGTTATTCACCAAGACAAATTTTGAAATGTAAGATAGGTTATTAACCACCTACAACTTTCTGTCTAGAGAGACCATTGTTATCATCATTATACTGTGGTTTGGCTATAAAACACATAAAAAGAAATGGGTGTCAAAATGGACAAAACGAATATATCTAATCTGAGGTGTTACTTCTATCTTAAAACATACAAAACACAATCCTATGTGTGTGCCATGGTAAAGTCTAGTCATCTCGAGTAGAAAAGAGCTGAATTCGTTTTTTGTTGTTTATTTTATTTTTGAGTTAAAAAAAGGAAAGAAGGACAATGAGTTTCAGATTAAGACTACTTCCAGAATAGATATTTAAACAGTGGGAGAGGAGGAAGAAATAGGGAAACCAATCCTGACAAGAAATCTCTTAATTTTGCAAATGTGATGTGTGTTTCTGCATGGACACAGGGCTGATTATTTCCACCAAGATGCTATTCTTAAATGGACAAACTCAACAGGCAGCTTTGTGTATTTCATTTTAAACCAATGCCTAAATTGAGTGATTCAGTGCAATGTAACACAATCATCTCTGAGCCAAGAATTTATCAAGGCCTTGCAAACAAATCACAACTAAAGGCTACCAAGGGGACGATGGAGAAAGTCTATAGAAGACTATCAGTCTTCAGAAGAGTTGGTTTCTTCAGGGTACTGGGCAACAGCTACCTGCTAAGCTTCCTCCCCAATCACTACAAGGAACTAACATTTATTCAGAACAGACTCTTCCACTGAGTCATGAAATGAGCATTTTTTGGCAAGAGTTTCATAGAGGTGCAATGCAAGATAGATTTCCAGCCTAAATTTCCACCTTGAAAATGATGTTACATTTTCATGGCACTCAAAACACAGATTAACAGCTAATTTTCAATATGTATGCCACATATTTGTTTCACCACCAAAATATAAAAGTACATATATGTACACAAACTCAAATAACATCTTTTAAAAATAAAGAAGGAGGTAGATCGAGATGCAATTATATTCAATCTAAAAATTAATTACCCATCATCATACCCATGGCATGCAACTTTGAGTCAACCAACCAGTTCTCCACCCCTATCTCATTATTACTTAACTGTTGAGGTTTTCTGGCAGGTACAGACTAATTCAAAGTAAGCCAGATCCTCTAAACACAGGAATTTCAAAGAATTAGATCTTTTTCTTTTAAAAATGGCATTTTTTACACATTTTTACTGTATTCCAGTTAATATATGTGAAGTTTTTACAGTGCTTTAACTTTTACCATAGCTCTCAAAGACAGCTCATAGTTAGCAGACAATACAGATGTATAGACAAATCCATTTTCTCAACAAATCATGGAACCCTTCTAGATGGTTACAAGAAGAATATGGGAAGAAGAAGGTGACACTACCCACACATATTCTCTTTTCCAACAGAGTAACATCCAGTTTCTATCTCAATGTCCAAGAAGCAAAACAAAGAACCAGGAACATCTTCAGTCTGAAGTGAGTCTAAGTCTCAACACACAGTATCAGCATGTTGCAGCTTTCATCTCCCAGTAGCCCTACATGTATGGGTTGCACTGGATATGAAATATTAAAAATTTACTTACTAATTAGTTTCCCCCGCAGCTGCTCATGGCTCTTGCAAGCTATAACATGAAACACAAGAAAACAGAGGAGCCATGGCACAAGACTCCAGCCTGATTACACTATATCAGCCTACATGGATTCCTAATAAAAAACCGTTGACACAACATACACACACATGCATACACATCTGAGATAATTTCTTAGGTTGCCTCATATATTATGGCTCCATGAAAGGGACTCAGTGTGGGTGTACTTAGATTGCAATTAGAAGACATGACCATGTGACCCAACAGTATTTAAATACTCAGCTTCCAAAAAAGTTGAGAAATTACAAAATTTTTTCAATGCTTTAAATGAGGAAGCTAAATATATTATTTAGAGGGTAACCGACGTTCAGAAAGGATAAGCCCCAATCCTTCACTTCAAAGGAAGCTCCAGACACACAGCCAACAATCCCAAAACAAAACAGAAAGGATTGAGTAGACTGTTGTTTTGAGCCAGTATTTCATTTCTTGTAGATCCAGAACAATATCATATCTCTCAAAAAGGGTGAGTGGATGGTAGTTACCATGACCATTTTAGAAATCAGGAACCAGAAGTTCATAGTTAAGATGTGGCCAAGTTTCAGAGAGGTGAGAACAAGGAGTTCAGAACAGTGTTTTGCCTTTGACAAACTTGGAGACTAGGCTATAACTATGTCCAAACCCTATTATCCTCCCCAAAGTCTCTCCGAACATTCATATTAGTATAAAGGAGGATAGTGAAATTCCATTTGATCAGTTCAAAGGCAACTTGATTCAGGGAATACTAAATCCACAGGTACCCTGAAATATTAATATAAGAATGGTGGAACATACTTCCAAATCACCTATACACCAGGTCTAACCTTTCTAAGCTTCCTGCAGGAAAGACAAGGTAGCCTCATACAAGGCATTAGAAGACTAGCCCTCTAACCTTGGCTCTCCCTAGAGAAGAACAAAAGTCCTAAGTCCATGACTGATTCCTTATCTTCTAAGAATTTCCATCTGATGCCTCCATAGCTCTTCCAAAGAGTCTAAGCTGCATTTATACTAACAAATGATGCCCAAAAGGTGGGGTCTAGATATCCACAAACTCAAGACCACCATACTGTCATGTTTTCAGTGAACCGCTGAGGTATGCTGTTTATTTGTATTTCCAAGGCATATTTTTGAGGAAACATCACAAAAGAGAGACATGTTAGAGATAACTAATTGAATTGCTAAAGGAAAAGCTAACTGTCCCTCAGCTGCTGTTAGCATTCAAGGGGAACCATTATCTCATGGTTCAGGGAAAATAAAAAGAATCATTCATCCTGTCTCTAACAGTGTTGTCCTTGAGCAACGTTCTTTCCCTTGCCAGAAAACAATTTTCCTTCCTCAAACAAGAAGTTGGGCTACATGAACTCAAAGACCCACTCAGGCTCTGATATTACTGTATGATAGTATTGAGCATACAATTCTCCCATGATCACCTTCCAATTTCTCATTTCTGTTGTTCTAAAACTAATCCCTCAATCCAAACATTTCTCCTGATTAGAAATTTTAGTTCCATATACTAACGTAATTTAATTCCATAACTGTGCTGTCACAGTTGAATATTTTTACACCCTATGTAAAACTTGCTAAAGGAACTACTCCCAGATCCAATACAACCAGAAAGACTACTGCTATGCCCCCTAAACTCATCCCCCTTCTTATTGGAGCTTAGACATCAAGAGGGCTACCCAAGTACAACTGCGCTTGATTTCTTCATCTGTCATTTCTTTTCACAATCCACATATCCTACATTGCAACTGGACTAACCTATTCTCCAAACAAGGCACCCCTTTCAACACGCTTCGCCTTATTATTCCTGCACCTTTAATTCCACACCTTCCCCACAGTACATGTGGATGTATAAGTCCCAAGAGAACGCAAATGCTATGCAACCGTCCCAGACAGTTCCATATAAAGGCACAAGATGCAATTTTGATAATCCCATTTTTGATCTCCAAACAATTTCAATAGCTGGTGAGCCATGTGATGACATAAGTTGCACACTGCAGCCCTCTTTTGTGTCCCTTTGAATTGTCTATGTGTCCGTCTCTTTTGTAAGACTGAAATCTATACTACAGCAAGAATATGTTGGCACTAACTTTTGAGTTCTAATGCTTAACATCAGTAGGATTTCAATAAATGCCAGTTGAATGAATGAATGAATATGTAAAATGAAACCATATTTCCCAAATAAAGATCTGGATAAATAAACAAACAGTAAATAAATGAACAAAACTAAAGTACGGAAATCAAAGAGAGGGAAAGCTCCTTCAGAAAAAGGAGGAAAATGCCTCAGTAAAATTTCGTTTGAAGAGTACAGGCATTTTTCAGAGTTGTCATGTGAACTGAGCTCCCTTGGACCTTTTACTGACTCCACAAATATGGTCATTTTCCTCTAGATCCATGAATCAAAGCGGCATTACAAGAGTGATTCAGAGGTGGATTTGGGAAAGTACACAGCACATGCTTGAACAATGAGAAATCACAGACCTACTAGCCTACTTTAAGTCGTCAGGTGACTCAACAGGTTTTGAAATTTGCTTTGGATCAAAAATGGAAACATCAAAGTTGGGCATTAACAGGCTACATTTCTAGGACTTTTCAAGTACCTTCTAATTACAACCCAATACCGTCCATTGCAGACATCACCTTCTCTTGGCACAATTGTTTAATATTTTAAGTGTGTGATTATTGTTCTTGCAGCATATAATTATGTTAACCAATAAATACTAACACATCTAATTCAGTTCCAACAGAGTGAAGGTAACTGAAGATAATTCAGAAGGATGAGCTAGATCTCCCCATTAATTTTTTTTTTGTTGTTGTTTTTTTGTTTTTAAACAATTTTTAAAAAGCTAGAATGGATCTTCCCTTAATTCCTGAATGGAACAGGCACACTGAAAGAAGATTCAACCTTAATTCTGAACTTTTCCTACTTAAGAGTCATCATAATTAACAGCTTTTTAATCTTCTGAAAGTTTTTCTTTCTACAGGAAAGCCATACTCAAGGGACACTGTCACTCATATGACTGACTTCATATTTTTGTAGCTGGTGTAAAAACATTACAAAAAAAAAAAATTTAATTTAAAAAAACTAAAAAAAAAAACGACATCTTCAATCTGGTTCTGGAACTTAAATGTGAGCCTAAATTCAGTATCCAGCTGTGTTCACACAGTAGTCATATAGCCTAAGACAAGTCGCTTATCTGCTAAGTCTTAGTTTTCTCACCCACAAAATAAGCACATCACTGATGTTTCAGAGTTGTGTAGACACTCAAGTGAGAATATATGAGAAAGTGCTTCACAACCAGTGAAGAGCTACCCAAATATGAATGATTATGACTTTGTGTGCACAGTAAGATTGCGCAAACAAAAATGTAGCTGCTGAATAAACCCACTAAAATTTAGTGGTTTATGGAAGACATGTGTAGGCACAGCCTTAAAGAACGAAGGTTATATTAAGCAAAAACCTCAAAGCAGAATATCCACAGTATTTATTAGGACATAAGAGTTCATTGGGGGAAAAAAATAAGCAAAAACACTGGTAAAGAAAAGAGCATAGAAGCATTTGGGCATAAGACAGCTGAGTCCAGTGGCAAAACCAGAGGCCTTGCTGTTCTGAGAAACTGGGCTTGAGAATATTTGCTTGGGTGGAATTGGAAAATTGCTGAACATCAAACAATGGTCAGAAACTATGAAGTAAGCAAATCTTCCTGGAGAATATTACTTGTCCAACCTCCTACATCTTTCTGAAGTTGGTCCTGTTTCCCATGTTTCCTTTTCAGAATGAATTCTAGCTTTACCCTCTTTGAGAATCTCTAAATATTCTACGCTATTTACAAAAGATAGGCCAAAACCTTAATCTGGCCTTCAAACTTGTCTACAGACTTTCTCTAGGAAACCATTCCAATCTTATAACCCAGTTTTCAATGGCTTCCTCTTCTTCAGCCATTCTGCTTGAGTTTCTCTGAGGAAAGCCTGTACTTTTCTGCCCTAAGGCTCAGGCTGTTTTCCCATCTTACTTCCAACAATACAGATTCTGCCATCTCCAAAAGAACGTGTCACCCTCTTCCTTGTGCTTTTACCATATCTGCCATAATTTAAACCTTAAACTATTATGGATTCCTGAAAGATGGTAACTGGATCCTATTTTTCTCCCTTTCAACCATCCACTGTCCTTCACCTACCAGTTCCTCCAAAAGACCAGAATGTCTGTTATATACCAGCATCTCAGTATATATTTACAGAATTGAACTACATTTTTACTACTGACAGGCCTAGAAGAGCCAAGAGCAAAGACAGCTAAGGAAGAGCTAAGCTCTAGTCTGTTTTGCCATGTGCCACGACATAACTGACAGTCCTGTTAAATGTCTAGAAAAAGTAATGTGAATACCTTTAAAGAAGGAAGCTCTGCAGCCTTATGTGCACATAAGCATTGAAATGACTGACAGCTGAGAGGTGGGGCTTGTTTTTAATTTGAGAAAGGAATAACTGTTAACATAGGAGCTGTTGTTCAAGAATTGGAGCTGAACTCAAAATGCCACACAGTAAGCAAACATCACCCAAGAGCCAAACAACAATATAGAGGCAACGGGGCTCGTCTAAGGTCTGCAATCTAGAGTTCTGCTAAGTGTCTTCTGAGGACTCAGCAGCCCTGAGACAGATCTTGTCATTAACCCAATAAATACTCAGAGAGGCAGCACAGAAAGGTCAGCTTTTAAAATGCAGATAATAAAGTCAGTTGCAGAAAAACAGTGCTGCTCTAAAGAAAGCAAAGGAATGCAAAAAAAAAAAAAAAAAAAACTGACAACAAGGTACCATTTATTTATACTTCCAAAGCACAAATTCACTGCTATCACCAAATTCTGGTGAGACTGAAGTGAAACTAATATATTCAAACTGCTGATAGCAATATAAATTATTTACAGCCTTTGGAAAGAAAAGTCAGGAAAAAAGTCATACTCCCAAATGTAGAAATGCCACTTTTAGTAACCTGAGGAAGGGAAATAGCTCCAAAGAAAACACATATATGAACATGCCCACTGTAGCATTAGTTACAACAACAAAAAAGTGGAAACAAACTCAATATCTAATGGAAGGAATTTCTTTACAAAACATACACCCTCTCACCTTAACCTTCTAAAGGCATGCTAAATCATTTTCTGAAGACTATAAAAGACATAAAGTATCCACACAGGCAAGCTAGAAGAAGTCTAGGGCAGTGGAATAAGAGGAAGTTTGCTTTTTCACAATATTTTTGTACAATGTTATGGGAGTTTTAAATAAAATACTAATAAAATCAATTAAAGAATGTTCTGCCTATTAACTAACACAGGCCAATATTAAATATCAAGACAACTTAAACTGTCAGAGCTGGGAAGAGCCAAAAAAGAGTTGAAGGGCTAGAAAAAGGAACATTCTTTCAGAGAAGAGTAGAAAACTGTGGCTGGAAATGCGGAGAAACATTTAGGGGAAGCACTTACTTGTGGAGGCCGAGGCTTGTAGGGGGAGCTGCCCTCCAGGTCAGCCAAGATGCTGGTCAAGGAGTCGATCTCGGCATCCAGGCTGGAGCGTCTCTCCTCCAGGGTCTTGCCTCCAGGGTTAACCTGCTATAAGAAACACATGCATGTTAAAAAAGGAATTTTCCAGTTTCAATTGATATTAATATGAATTGAGACTTACCACGTTACATGGTCAATTTGCCCATGCTCTTCTTCACCTTTTATTTTTTTTTTTTTAGCTTTTATAAAAAACCCATGAGCTAGACTAAAGTAGGAATATCCCTGTTTGACAGAGAATAAAACTAAAACAGATGTGAGGTGATTTTCTAAGGTCATACACTCTCTTAGAGGCGCTGCTGATGAATATACAAGTGAAAGGAAATAAATGCCTCCATCCCTACACTCGAGGAACAGATCTAATCATGGAACAATCACCAGTTCTTCGTGTTCAGAAACCATCGCAAAGAATGGTGACATTTTAGTTGAAGCAGAAAGGGACAAGGGAGGGAGGCTAGTAGTGCAGGGAAAGGAACCAGCACTCAAAGACACGAGAACATGAGCGGGTGAGCGGGTTTGGTGAGTATAGGGCTCCGTGAGTATTGGGGATGTGTGTGTGTGTGTGTGTGTGTGTGTGTGTGGAGGGTGGCACGTCACAGGCGATGTGCCTGTAAAGTGAGTGGAATGAGACTGCTCAGATTTCTGTGGCCAAGAAGTTTCTGAGAAAGCATGCCACTGTGATCACTAATTTTGAGGTTGGGGATCTACAAATTTCCTTTGCCACTATCCTCATGTTATCAGATGCAGACCTCTACCTGCACTCAGAATCAGTTACAGGAGAGGAGAAGGCAATGAGGCCACCACAAGGGCATTTCCAGGAATTGTGAGCAGGCTTGGGAAAAACAGGCAAACGCAAAGTCTGCCCAGATCTTAAGGCAAAGAGATTTAAGGTAGGTGGCCCTAGGATTTGGAAGCAGGGTCAGGTGAAGATAATCTTTTATGGAGACAGTGTAATATTTACCCTGTAAGAGGGATGGGACTATCTTCTAAGATTCTATTAAGAAACCAAAGTGCATCATCAGCAAGATCCAACAGGAATGAAATATCGTGAAGATACTATAACCTAATCAACTTGATTGAACTTGTCTGAGGAGGTTAAATATCAGGATAGTGCCTGCAAGAGCCTAGAAAAAAGATAAGTCAAGAAAAAAGAATATCTCCAGCAACAGACTAACATTACATCTGATAGCCCTCTAAGTAAATCTATCCTGATACTGTATATGGTGTGTCAAACAATGATAGCACAATGGCACTGGCTACTAAGACCACTAGTGCCTTTTCCCTAGTATCTTGCTCATCAAGCTGCTTTCTCTGAGTCCTGAGACATATTTAAGTCTCTGCCTAAGACTGATCTACTGGGATCTGCTGTATCAGTCCGTCACATGTGAATTTAGCCAGGATGAGTTAAGCCTTCCTGGACCTGACTTATCCCAAGCACTCTGATAACACCAACTATCTATAAAACTATGGCCCAGCCCCTTGGAGCCAAACCTAATGACTGCCACCTGTCCCATAAGGCAGTTGCCATCTTCGTTTACCAGTCCTATAAAAATATGGGTAACTTTTAATCATATTACCTAAAGCAGACCTCATGATTTTCTAGTTCCGGGCAATTTTTTTTTAAATGTCCTCTCTACATCATTCTCTAGTCCCTCATCCATTTTTCTCCCATAATTTCTATCACCATTTAACATTATCTTATACGTTTATTCATCTCTTTTATTGTTAGTCAGCTCCACCCCCCACCCCTCCCCCACCAAGAATGTAAGCTTCATGAAAGCAAGGATTTTGTCTGTTTTCCTTCTTCCTGTACCACCAGGATCTTGCTTTGGGCATGATCCACTGGTAAGTGGTCAATAAATATCTCTGAGTAAATGAATGAATGATGACAGAGTCTGTCATCCATTTAGTGGCCTTCTTTACATCAACATCTTTTGGGTATAAGCAGCCAGAGGGACAACAGGAAACATCAGATGCTCTAGTAAATGACACAGAAAGGGAAACAAAGAGACACAGTGTGTGTGTGTGTGTAGATATGTGGGCATGTGAGGCTGTATATGTGTATGTGTGAATGTGTGTGTATGCACAAAAGTGTATGTATGAGGGAATGTGTATGTATGTGAGTGTGTATATGCATGTATGTGTGAGTGTGTATATGTATGTGTGTATTTCAATCTGCATGGTCCAGATCTGCAGGATGGCCCTGTGAAAATTCAGAGATTTTCCTCAGCTCCCCTGCCTCAATCAAAGACGGGAATCTGTGATAGGCAAATTGGTTGTGTTTACCCAGAGTCTGACTCTCAAGCTTGACAAAACCCTCTAAGGCCAGAAGGTGTCTGCCCTAGGAACAGATGTTTTCAAGATGTTAATCCCTCTCTATCAGAGGTGATCTCATCTTTATCCCACAGAGAATTAATAACTATGAAAGACTGTGGTATGATTAAAGCAAGAAAAAAAATTCCTTTAACATTTAAAATTCATGTGAACACTCTGGGCTATGGGTCTCCTGGTGCAACAACAAGAAATAGGATGCTAGTGTTACTTAAGGCACCTGAGTACTTGATTTCCTTGTGTACAGATATACAGTATCATATTGATAAGCATATTTCCACATATTCATAGACAGCACAATTTATTGAGGAGGGCAGCAGACTTGGAGTCTGGTCAAATTTCTCCCTGGGCCACAGTTTCTACCCTTATAAAATGAGGAAACCACCACCTGCCCTACCTAAGTCAGAGGGTTGTTACAAATTTCAGATAATATAATGGATGGAAAGTGCTTTGTAAACTGCAAAGCACCATAATCCTGAGGATTTTCATAAATAGCTTTAGCAACCAATAACAATAAATTAATATGATTTAAAAAGCTGTTGTTAATCATTCTTTTTCTTAAGGGAAGCATCATTCATCATGTTCCCTTGGGTTATCAGTAAAGAAACAGGATTTGATCAGGTCTTCAACATCTGTACTTCACTGTAGCAGAAAGCACACCAACTCCCCATGCCCTAAGTCCCTGTAATATCCAACCACAAGAGAGTCACAAGTCACAGAAAAACCGAGTTATACCTTGAACAAGTAATAATGGTGTGCAACCAGCCTGTGCATTTGAGACTCCAATTGGTATCCAGCTTCCTCATTCTTCCTTCCCTCTCAGCTGGGACTGCTCCCATTTCAGTTGCTTATATAAGGCTGATGCAATTTAACAAGTTGCTGCCTAATTCCATGGGATCCTGCACCACTGCCCTTGCTGCCCTTCCTGACCCTATGATAATAGCTTCACTTCTAAATTTCAATACCCATTATAGATTAGATTAGGTCTCTGTTTCATTTGAGTCTCTATTGTGTGTCTCAGTTTAAATAAATGAAATCCTATGTCCACAGGCAATCCTCTCGGTACTCCTATCTATTCTCTCCGCATCTTTAGGGCTATCTTGTTATTTTCGAAACCTTGTATTAGAGGCTGCCACCAAGCCTGATATGAGGTATATATACTGTCCCATAACCAACTAGCATTCATAGACTCACTAGCCTATCTGCTCCTTAACTCCCTATCACTGTAGCTTCCCAGTCATCTATCTGATGGGTAAATAACAATAAGGACTATCTCCTTGATTCTTTGCCTAATACTTTTACTAGATAACAAATGACCTCCTGTACAGTGGTCATTGTACTAGTAACAATCCCCACTCTCTTCAACCATAGCTGGAGGGATTTGTGTTGGTCTGAGTTCTACTTAAAAGCAAGCCCAAGAAGAGGGCTAGCATGCAGGTGGTCACTTTGCGAATCCGTCCCAAGGAACAGTACTGAGGGACTAGGGAGAGGGAAGGAGGGAAAACCCAATTCAAAGGTGCGGTATTGAGCTGTCAGCCTTGTGGGCAACTAGGGCTCCAACCTCCTGGAAGCCCTCTGAGGAGTCTTACAGATGTACCTCAGATCTTCCCACCTGAGGGATGGAGGAGTGGAATACACACCCTCAGGCTCCAGTTCTCCCTTGGTTGAGGATTGACCCACAGGGTTTTAAACTCTCTCAAATTTACTTGTCCCAAGATAGAGTGTGGCGGCAGAAAAGCCCAGGAAAGAAAGTGAGAAAAATGTACTGCAGCTGAAGCAAGGTGCTACCACATCATACCTATGCACAGTTGGATGCTTCAGCAACAGCTGGTATATGAAGGTAGAATAAGAGGATGAGAGTAAGGTACGGGAGGTAACTGATAAATTCAATGACTGAATCCTTTTACTAACAGCTACAAAATCCGCATGAATAAACCATTTATGAGATATTTATTTTCCCTCATTCAGTAAATATGCATGCAATAAAAGCTCACCAATTCAGAGTTGAGGCTTATTATAATTTGGAAACTCATAATCCTCTGTGCCATCATTAGAATTACAGTGATGACTACACCATTGTAAGTACACAGGAACAGAGTTTAAAATAAGAAGCCAGAAGCAAAAGGGGGAAAAAAAATTCAGGCCATTTCCTAGAGTCTGAGTTTAAATAGGTCATGTTTTATACCAAAGAAATGCTAATCTCCTGAACACAAGTGGTAGACAAGGAGTACCGTAACAAGTTATGAAAGAGCATTCTTTCATATTTATTTGTTTAGTCATTCTTTATATCCAAACTTTTTTATATTAAAAAAGTAGACTCAAAGAAAAGTTGAGTGAGTGATAAAATGAACACCATCCACACACCCTTTTCTTAGATTCTCCAATTGCCAACATTTTGCCATACTTGCTCTCTATGTAAATTCTATTTGTTGTTGCAGTTGAACCAATTGAAAGGAAGTTGCAGAAACTTCACTGTCAAATACTTCAGATTGCATCTCCTAAGAACTCTTAATTTCTTTAAAACCATTATTACACTCAAGAAATTTAGTACTAACTCAGTATTACTGGGTATGTACACATGCTCAAATTTCACCAGTGGTCCCAGTAATGAATGCCATTTTATCTGTTGTTAGTTTCCATCTAGAATCCAATCAGAGATCACACATTGAGTTGACCTGTCTTTTAGTCCAGTTTAATTTATTACAGACCACAGCCTATATTTTTGTTTTTCATGAAACTGGCTATGTAAAATGAGTCAGGCCCAGTGTCTTATAAAAAGTTCAGTAATCTAACTTTGCCTAATACTTTCCTCATGACTAGATTCAGATTAAACAATTTTGGCTGAAATATTACATATGCAATGCTCTGTTCTTTCTACTGCATCACAACAGGGGGCACATGATATCAGTTTGTCCCATGTCTGGTGATGAAAAGTTTAATAACTTGATTAAGGTAGTGTCCACCAATTTCTCCATTGTAAAATAATATTTTAATTAATAAGTCATCTGTGAAGTGATAATTTGAGGCTCTCCTAAAAAGATGCTCCCCAAGAAATGTTCACATAATGGTTTTACCAAATATAGATGATCCTTGCCTGAATGGATTATTACATTGGTGGTTGAAAAATGGTAAAACTATTCATTTTTAATGAATGGAAATAAATCAAACTTGCCTAACAAAATAGCAATGTATTTGGTAAGTACACATTTCAGTTTTAAAGTAGGGGGGCAGGAAGATTCTTAGTCCAGGATTAACTGCTAAATGCTCTGCTATTAAAAAACAAAATCAGGCATCTAATGATCAAATCAATATGTTAAAAAAAAGGGAAGCCTTATTCAGAGTGTTAATAGAACTGAATTTATGAATTTTTCTCTTAAAAACAACCTGTGTTATAGTATATGGTTAATATTGTCATGAAAATACCAATAGGCAATGCAACAATGGGTAGGAGAGATAGGGATAAAAATAAAAAAGCACCATTGCTAGAGTAATACCCAAGCTATATGGGATAAGCAGTCTCATCCCACTGATTCAGGTAATGTTGAAAATAGATAGGCAGCATTTATTATTGAGAATTACTATAAATATGTCCTATTTTCACTGAGAAATGTTACTTTATTAAGACCTAAATTGTTGACACTTTAGAGAAATAAATGTTTTAGTTCATAATGGGTTATGCCCCTTTCCCCTCCCCCATTTAGTTGAAACGCTTTCCTTTCTAAAAACCTACTTGTCTATCTCATTTTTGTCCCTGCCTCATGAAGACACTACTGATAACTCAGATGATTTCATAACTCTCTCTTCTTTGTCAAATTCTCTATGGTAGCAGTGTTCACGTTGTATGTGTGAATGGTTTATCTCCCATTCTGCTCAATGAAATAATTTGAGCTAAGTACTACGCAGTCTAAAGAAGGCATGATCGCCAATCCCAAAGGTGTTTAAAGATTACTAGATAGCATGACTTTCATATCTGCCTAGTGATATCAGACACACTGTGTCCTTAAAGACTCTTTAGGAAACCATATGGAGAAGACAGAGATTTAAAAAGCAAAAACAAAAACAAAAACAAATCACTTCCCTAAGAAGCTCATGATCTAATGGGTGACAGAAACACAATTCAATTTTTTGAATATGCAAAACCAGGGCAAAACTTAAGTCTCATTATTAACTAAGAAGATTCACCTACTCCACAGGTCAAGGGCAGTGGAGAAAGGTCCCCTTTGGAGCAAAGACTATAACATTCATAATAGAGAAAACATTTCCCCAATGAAAAGTGGAATAACAGCTTGACAATTGGGAACATGGCATTGAATAAACAGGCAACAACAGAAGAGAAAGAGAATTTTTCATGGTTCCAGTACACTTGAAGCTAAAAATAGCAAGAAAAAACACCAGGCTTGATAAATGCTTCATTTTTAATTTTTTCTTTCATATTTCCTATCCTTTCGGCCTAACACACTTACCCAAAGTTGTTGAGGTTTTCCCAACCCACTTCTCCTTTAAAGGAAGCTAGACTGTCCACAGCCCTTGTTGCCCCAAAAGCCATGTTTTGGATCATGCGACTCCACTTCAAACACTGTGGCCCACATACCCAAGGCTGAGCATCTGAGTATATAAAAATCCATATACTGGCCTAACCCGTGACCTGTAATGAAAAGATAACGCTAGGCAAACAAACTTCCTCTTATAAAGCTGAACCAAAAAACATTAAGAAACTGCCATGAAGATAAGTTGTGGCCATGATAACCAAAAGGATGATGTGCATGGCTAATTTTTAACAATCAGCATGTCCATGGAGATAAGAAGCTTATAACTGGAGAGAGGAAAATATTTGGAATGTACATAATAATAGAGAAACAGAGGATCAGAGAAGGAGGAGAGAGAAAGGGAGGGAGAAAAAAAGGAAATTAAAGTCCCCAACCCTTCATTTGCCAGTTCTATTAACATGGATGTACATGCACATACACACGCACTCAAACATGCGCGCACACATAACATTTACCCTTTTAAATGTGCACTGTTTCAGAAGTCCACTGAGAACAGAGGTTCTGAATGTGTGGTCCTCAGACCAGCACCATCAGCATCAGCTGAGGGCTTGCTAGAAGTATGCTACTGGCTCCTCCTCTCCAAGAGGATAGAATCAGAAACTCTGGGATGGGTTCCAGTGATCTATCTGTGTTTTAACAAGCTCTCCAGGTAATCCTCCATGTGCTCACGTTTGGATTATATTTGCCAACTTCAGATTGGATTATGTTTTCATAGTTAATTCCTGACACCACTACTCCTATTAAGTGTTCGAAATAATCAGTACTTGAGCACACACAGGCAGCCTTATGTTCACTGTGCTACTCAGATAAAAAAGCAAAGAACAAAAAACTTTTACTTTCACTATATTTTACTGCTCATTGAATTATTTCTACTGATTTATATTCCTTATAAAATGAAAATATTGATAACATACTATTAAAGCAGCACTACGTAACTGGCAAGAGAATGGTTATATAGTAATACAGAAAAATGCAATGCATACATCAACTTATGAAATAAGAACCATAAAAATGACCACAATAAGACTAATTATTTGAAAGTTGATACATTTGGCATCAGCAGACCCTTGGTGAAAATCAAACCAAATGAAATCATATAAGGAGCCTGTGCTGGCTTGAATGCGTTATGCCCCCCAGAAAAAGCCATGTTTTTTGATGCAATCTTGTGAGGCAGACATTTTAGTGCTGATTAGATTGGAATCCTTTGAGCATTTCCATGGAGATGTGCCCCACCCAACTGTGGGTGATGACACTAATTGGATGGTTTCCGTGAAGGTGTGGCCCCACCCATTCAGCACTATATAGGCTTGGGCAGAGGGAGTGACCTTGCTACAGCCAAGAGGGACACTTTGAAGAATGCACTGGAACTGAGAGAGGAGCCTCAGCTTACAGAGACATTTTGGAGATGGCCTTTGAAAGCAGACTTTTGCTCTGGAGAAGCTAAGAGAGGACAAATGCCCCAAGAGCAACTAAGAGTGACATTTTTGAAGAACTTGCAGCCTAGAGAGGAATGTCCTGGGAGAAAGCCATTTTGAAACCAGAAATTTGGAGCAGAGGCCAGCCATGTGCCTTCTCAGCTAACAGACGTTTTCCAGACACCATTGGCCATCCTCCAGTGAAGGTACCTGATTGCTGATTTGTTACCTTGGACACTTTATGGCCTTGGGACTGTAACTGTGTAACCAAATAAACCCCTTTTATAAAAGCCAGTCCATTTCTGGTGTTTTGCATTCCAGCAGCATTAGCAAACTAGAACAGAGCCCTATTATTTAAAACAGATAAAATATAGTTTGAAAACTGTTAAAAATTCTATAGGCAAAGTATAAATGCAGAAATAGAATCTTTGCCACTCAGTCCATACACTTGGTTCACCAAGAATTATACCAAGCTGTCTTTTCTGTACTCTGTGTGTGTGTATGTGTAAAGGAAGCACATCCATTTGAAATATCTATAAAAATATTCACAAATTCATCTAGTATCATGACAATCTTCCCTGGAATTCTTTGCATAACAGAATCATGAAATAATCAAGTATTAGACTGAAGTTTTAAAAGGTGTGTGTGCGTGTGTGGGGGGGGGCGGGTAGCTTGGCTTTGCATTAAGAAAATCTTAATTTTTAAGGGTAGGGAAGGACAATGATGGCTTGAACTTAAGGATTACATAGAATTACTAAAATGTTTTTGTTCCCCACCACAGCAAGCAGTAGAAAATAGAACATGCCAAGTGGTTTTGTTATTGATTTTGTTTTAAAACCCCGCAAAAAGTAATTTCCTTATTTTGCATTTTGATAACAGGGCGCCAATGAGTTGTGGCACAGTAAATTTCAAAAGTAACTTTTCTCATATTCCCCAATGTTCTGGTTTGCTAAAGCTGCCATTATGCAAAATACCAGAAATGGATTGGCTTTAATAAAGGGGATTTACTAGGTTACAAATTTACAGTTCTAAGGCCATAAAGGTGTCCAAACTAAGGCATCAACAAGAGGATATCTTCAATGTAGAAAGACCTATGGCATCTGGAACACCTCTGTCAGCCGGGAAGGCACATGGCTGGTGTGCTGGTTTGCATGTATGATATCACCCAGAAAAAGCCATATTCTTTAATGTAATCTTGTGGGGGCAGACATATTAGTGCTAATTAGATTGGAACCTTCTGATTAGGTTGTTTCCATGGAGATATGACCCACCCAAGTGTAGGTGATGACTCTGATTAGATAATTTCCATGGAGGTGTGGCCCCGCCCATTCAGTGTGGGCCTTGATTATTCACTGGAGCCCTATAAAAGCTCAGACAGAAGGAATTCACCACAAGCTACAGCTGAGAGACACATTTTGAAGATGGCCATTGGAAGCTGACACTGACATTTTGGAGAATGCCATTTTGAAAGGCAACCTGGGAGTAAGCAGATGCCAGCCAAGTGCCTTCCAAACTAACAAAGGTTTTCAGAAGCCATCGACCATCCTTCAGTAAGGGTACCTTGTGTTGATGCCTTACCTTGGACACTTTATGGCCTTAAGACTGTAACTTTGTAACCAAATAAACTCCCTTTATAAAAGCAAATCCATCTCTGGTATTTTGCATTCTGGAAGCATTAGCAAACCAGAACAGCTGGCATCTGCTGGTCCTTTACTCCTGGGTTCTGGTTTCAAAATGGCCTTCTCCAAAATGTCTCTGGGTTTCTGTCTCTCTTAGCTTCTCTCTCTTAGCTCCTGTGCATTCTTGCTCATTCTGTCTCATTTAGCTTCTCTCTCTCTCAGCTCCTGCGCATCTTTGCTTGTTCTTCCAGGGTATTTCTCCGTAAGCATCTGGGGGTCCTCTCTTAGCTTCTCTGGGGCAAACCCTGGGCTTCAACTCTTAGCTTAGCATCTCCAAAAGTCCTTCTGTCTGCATCTCCAAGCATCAGCATCTGTGTCAGCTCTTAGCTTCTCCCAGGGGTAAACTCTGGATTAGATATCGTAGCTTCTCTCCAAAATGTCTCTCCCAGTTTCTCTAAGTTTCTCCTCTCCAAGAGCTCTCTTAAAGTACTCCAATGAACTAATCAAGACCCATCTGGAATAGGTGGGGTCACATCTCCATGGAAATAATTTAATCAAAGGTCTTCTCCTCAGTTGGGTGAGTCACATGTCCATGGAAACAATCAAAAGGTTCTACCGAACAAGTTCAGATTAAAGATTATGGCTCTTTTGGGGTCCATAACAGTTTCAAACTGGCACACCCAAAAATACAATAAAAATAACCAGAAGCAAATATTTGAATACTTATAAATTTGATGTTAACTTTATTTATGGGCTCATCATATTCAAGTCTTGTCTTTTCCTTGAATCCTTTTACAACCTCTCAAAATGTTACTAAAATTAAAAACTGAAAAAGAGTGTCCAGTTTCCATGTCATGTATTTCATATCTTATAGCCAGAGTTATTAAGGAAAGAGGTATGCCACTGAAGTGGTTAAGTCAAAAAAAAAAAATTCCTTTAAACAATTGTGGTTCAGATTCTACGTGTTAAGCTCCAGCAATCAGGATGTGTGATAAAGGATGTTGGAATAGTGTGAGAGAGAATAGATTACAGATGATTAGCATAGAAAATGGAATCCAGACTCATGACATATGTGAAATGGAAGAGGAATTTAAGCAGCTATTCCAACATTTTCATTTAAAGATTAATGAATTCACTCAGAGAGGTGATTTAAATGGTCCAGGATAATAGTTCAGTAAAGGCGCTGAATAGGACTAAAACCTTAGCACTTTACACTGTGTAACACTTCTCCAAAGTGATACCTCATACGTTACTTCAACGTATCTTACGAATTGGTGAATTAAGCAGGAAAGTTACCCTTACCCCATCTTCCAGATGAGAAAACTTTGCAGAAGAGAGGAGCACAGGCACTGTAGAGGTATTTCCAAGATCAGCAGAAGCAGGGAAGGAGAACCCATCCTCAAGCTGGTTGAGAATGCAATGCTGGTACAGAGATGCACACCCCAAATTCTATAAGAGTTCTGAGAAAGGAGATTTCAGAATGGTTTGGAGACACTAGAATCATAGGCTAGAGACAAGCTGAACCACAGATAACATCTATTAAGATCCCGTACTAAAAAGGAATCAAAGGACCTGAAAGCTTAAATGATTTCCCAATGGTCAAACAGCCAGGTGATGCTGGGATGCAGGGACCTGAATCGATGCTTCCCAGTCCCCAACTCCCTCCCCCGAAAAAACATGCTGTCAAGTAAAAGAAGAGAGCACTGTGCCTTTCCCCTAAAGACACTTAGGAGTGCACTAATGTCAGAATAGGATTCTGAATATTTAGAAATGCTGACCCAGAAAAGTGATGCTAATGATCTAGCAAGTACATCCACAGAATTCTCTGTAGTGAACCAGAAGGCAGATGTGTAGGGATGGGGGGATGAAGCAGCACTAAACTATAAATTTTGTCATGGCTCTACAATAATTTAGTAGGGTTCAGCCTCAACGTGCTATATACCCAGGGGCAAATCATTTCCCTTTCTAAGAGTGTGTTTTCACACTAACAAAATAAGGGGTTTGAACTTGAGCTCTAAGTTTTCTTTCAAGTTTAAAAACTTGGTAATTTTAATACATTCACATACACAAAATATATATGACATTATAAGGGGCTCAAAGTCTTTGTTGTTGTTGTTTTCATTTTTTTACTTATAGCCAGTGACTGGAGCCATTTACTCTGTTTCTATTTAGCATAAACGTAAATTTGATAGTTGAAACTGCAGAAGATATAGAATAGAAACCAACAAGATACAACCTGAAATACCCATTTCAAAAATAGGGTCACTGATAACTTTATAGAGAAGTTGCATTCAGCTATATTGTTTTGAGAGCCACTAGCTGATTAATGGAAATGGAAAGACAGTTGAGAGTGACAGCTTCCTAGCAAGCAGCAGGAGGAGAAAAGGTAATGGATACATCACGCCTTTCTCAAAGGCTACGAAGGGAAAGATATGGGGGGAATTATAAAATTGCAGGAATCATATTTTCTAAGAATAAAAGATGCTTCAGCTACCTAATAAGCATCTTAATCTGTTTATCACTTTCTCTTTCTTGAATTTCCTGTTCTAGGACAGTTCCAGGAAACATCCTACGAGCCAGCAGCACTGTTAACCAGCTACCCGGTCCACTAAACATACTGCATGGAGCCTGGGACATGGTTACTGCTGGGAATATAGGAAAAGAAAATTATAGTTCCCTTGGTGCTGCCATTATCAATGGAGAATTGCTTAAATTTAGAAGAGCACTTTCATGAACATTATCTCATTGCCTTCTCCCAACAATTCCAGAGATTAGCAGGTATTATAATTCCCATTATACAAATGAGGATACCAAGGATCAGAGTGGAAGAGACATTTCTAGGGTCACTCAGTAAATGGAAGATTTGGAATTTGGGACTAAAACATCCCACTCCAAACCTCGTGGACTATGCGTGACACCAGGCTGGAAACGCAAAAGGGGGAAGTCTTGCCTTTAAGCATCAAACTGGAAATTATATAGACCTATTAAGATTATCAAGAATTAGGTCATGCTTATAAATACAGTTAAAAGCCAAGCTCCAATCCTCTCCTTTGCCTTTTAGCTCCCTATTAAGCACAGTTTTCATTCATTTTTCCCATAAACATTTATTAGATATCCAGGGCACATTGGAATGAAAGGCAGGGAAAGGAGAAGGAAGAAGAGGGGAGGGGAGGGGAGGGAAGGGGAGGGGAGGGGAGGGTAGGGGAGGAGGAAGTTGGCAGCGAGGGAGGGAGGAAAATTATAAGTGCTAATGCAATTATAAGCCCTCCAAGTGCTTATAACTGCACTAGAAAGGCTAGTTTACACACAAATAACTAAATTATAGGGCAGAATATAGGTGGGTAAGCGATAAACTATATTGAACACAAATGTCAGAGCAAATAAATAAATAAGACAGAGACAGAGACAGTGAGAGAGAGAGGGAGAGAGAGGGAGAGAAAGCCCAGCTAAATAACAAAATCAGAGAGAGTCACATGGAAACAGTGAGAATTGAGACCTAGAATGAAGAAAAATATTTAAGATGCTAACCCCATGGATATAAAGATATAGGAAGAACTTTGCAATATGTAGCTACTCTTGGCAAACATGTGATCCTTTAGGTAAGAATAGAGTAAGATCAGACTCAAAGGGCCAGCAGTGGTCAGATTATGCAGGTGTGCAAAACCCAGGCATATAAGGAACTTGGCCCTTACCCAGGGTACAGATATCTAAAGGATAAACACAGCCCCCATATGAAGGGGAGGGTGGGCAGGAGCAATTGTATCTTGGGACTTAGTGTTGATGTGGGAACAAACGCATGGTATGATTCACGTACATTTTAGTCAGTGCACAGACAATTTACATTAACAACACTCCCAGCAGGAACTCCTATTTTTATGAAAAAGATTGCCATTGATAAAAGTGAGTAATAGACCATATCAGAAAGCTACATATTTCACCTTAATTAGGAATGAATGTGAACTCAGAAGACAGTAAATGTGGTCCAAGCTGCTCTAGACCTAGGGAATTCAAATTAATAAACTACTGTGAAAAGACTATTATTTCAGTAGGTGGAGGCTGAAGAAAGTCAAAAGGAGGTAGGAATGATGTGTCCCAAGCCTCACTATTCTTGTCTTTACTTAAAAAAAATCGTTCTTCTACTCCAAAATTCTGTTCATGCCTCATTTCAGGGCTTCCTGAGAAACGTTTCCTTTTTCATAGCATATTCGGAGTCAAGCAATAATCAAATGTCTGTTACTTGCCTAGCAACAGTTGAGTACCTAATCTGTATTAAAGAACCAAGATAAATAATAAAGGATAATAAAAACCTGAATTGGTCATTTTCATCTTTCTTTCCCTCCTCTTCTCTACTCTAACCGGAACCTATTTTCTTTACGATATATCCCACTTAACCCAGGTCTACAGGCACCTTCCCTGTTTTCGAGCTCTAAGGGCCTCGAAGCTTTCCATCTGCAGTTCAAACTTGAAGTGAACTCCAGACCCTTGCCCCCACCCTCCTTAAGGATTTAAAGCAGAGTGGAATGGTGGAACAAAAATATAAACCCCACAAAAACATTGTGAAGACATAGTGAGAGAAGGTATTGGGTACCACGGGCCCAGCAGAATGCTATGAGTACAGTAGGTCTTCTGTAAATGGTAGCTAGGGAGTGGCATGTTCTGTGAATGAGAGGAATACAGGATTATACTAAATTAATTCTAGGAGACCCCGTAGCTATTTAAAAAAAGCTTGGGTCTTATCTCAAAGTGAGGCTAGATTTTGGTGGCCAAAGACTGGTCCTTTATTACCAAGGAAATTCTGAGATCTTGAAGGAAGCTAAGTCTCCTCTGACGCCATCTACATCAGAAGTAGCTCAGATGCCTATTAAAAAGGGAAATTCTTAGGTCCCTTCCCAGAATTACCAAATCTAAATCTTTGGGGTCAGAGTCCTAGTAATCTGCCCTTAACAACCTCTCTCAACCTTCCCCCCAATTTTTTTCACGCTAAATTTGAAATCTGCTGGCCTAGAATTTGGTTACCTGGTGCTAATCCAAGTGCTAACAATAACTAGAACAATTTAATTAAAATCCCACAACCCTGAGCACATTTTATGGAGAATTCTTTACTAATGTATTCTAACCTAATTCCCAGGCACGAGGAAAATACTTTTCTCTCCTTCGACAGTTCTGTGTTCTCACCCACAGTGCCAACAGAGCAAACACAATCTACTTCACTTCTCCTTTATAGAAACGGCAAGGATATTTACCACCTCAAAGGGGTGTTGTGAGTTTCCATTTATTGGTGTTTATAAAGTCTTCTGAGTGTTCTGATAAATCAACTATGAGTTGGCATTATTCATAGCACCCTGTTGGAGCTAAATACATATTCAATTATAAAACAATGACAACAATACAGCAATATCCACAAATTAGCATTAATTATAGCAATGCATTATTCTCACCCTACTGCCACCAATTTAATCTAGGCAGAACTGTTTAAGTCTGGAAACTGTATAGTTCCTCTTTTCACTCATTAACGAGGGCAATCTTTGCTCAGTGGCATCAACATTTCCTCTAGTACCGATCACATCACACCTGCCTCTGAGATCTGATTTTCAGAGGGCATTCCTATTCGGCAAATACTAAGCCAGGAAGCAAATAAATCTCCCTTGAAGAGAGTCAGAATCCTGCAAAGCATTCTGAAATCCTCCATTCCCATATCCCTCTTTCCAAATTGCTCTGGAATCCAGCTCCCCTTCTCCATTACCACAGCCACCACCTTGGCTGGGTCCGTGCCCACCTCACTGGACAGCTACAGGCCATGCCCAGCCATTTTACCACAGCCAATTCTGACAAGCCAAGTCCTGCTATATTATAGGGATCAGTCTAAATGCAGATCATTCTATTCATCTGCTTAAGGCTCTTTATTGTTCCCTAATACTACTAATCTAGTCTTGGATTGGAAACCTCCCCAAAATACCCTCAAAACCACTAAAGAGAAAGCAATTCATTTAATTGAATTGGAAGAATGGCTGAAAAATACTTAGGGAAACTTTTACCAGGGAAAGGCAGGAGAAAGAGACACTCAGGCAGATGGTATAGCTTAAGCCAAAGGGCTACAAGGCCAGGCAACCCTCTGTACACTGAGTTCCGGGATCAGCTCTCTTCGGCGGGCAAGCATCTGATGGCTGGCCAAGTGGACCCCTGAACAAGGGTAGACATCCTGTCCTTCATCTGCCTCCCCTGCCCCCTGTCTCGGGCACCACAGAACATCTTGCTGTTCTGGGTTTTGCTGACTCCAAGCTCCTGCTCTGCATGAGCCTTCGACATGCATAGTTGAGGTTGAGGAATCTGTGCCTAGTGGGTTTGAGGTTTCATCAAGAGGAAAAGAGGGAACTTATGTGATTTCACTGAGTAACTATTTTCACTACAAAAATTTCCCATATTTATTTTTTCCCGTTTTTGAAATGGCACTAAGGAAACACATGCCAGACTGCCATGAACAGGGACTGTACTTTCCAAACAGTAGCAAGAACTAAAAATAGAAAAGCTTGATTTGCTCAAGATGTATATAACTTCCTCTCGCATTTCCTTTCCCCACCACACTGAGTCAGTGCACAGAAGTGGTACATGTTGAACTCTGTGCATGCTTACAACAGCATCACAAGGGTGATAAACCCACGTATAATACACATCCTATGGACATTTTCCAGAGAATTCCTATTGTCAAGTCAAAGACTGAAGGAAACAACCAATCCACAAATATCAACCAAGAAGCTACTCTATGATCCTTCAATGCAATAAGGACTACAGGTGATACAGGAATTCGAGATGTGACCCAACCTGAAGGCAGTCTCTAAATGGGGAATGACAAGAGATTAATGGGAAGAATACAGGCCTGGAAGTCCTGACGCCTCCGAATGGGGCTGGGACCAGCTCTCCTCTAACTGTGTCACCGTAGGCAGTGCACTTAAGAGATCTGGGCCCCCATTTCCTCAATACAGGAAAGATGGGTTGGATTAACACCCTCTCAAATTTAATTCTGAGCATCTACAATTTATAATTCTAAATTATTTTCACAGGTCTTGCCCATGTTATATTTTGATTTGGGCTTTATGAAATACAGTTTGGGGACAAGATTAAAGTGCATGGAATAATTACATCACCCCACAAAGAGTCATATATTAAGTGGCAGGAAAACCAAAAAGCATTAACATGTATTGAGACTTTACTAAGAACCAGACATTGCTGGATGCTCCATGTACATGCTCTTATTTAAACCTCATAAGAACTTTCTAAGAAATTATTAGTATTCCCATTTTGCACCTCAAGTTGGGTAATTTAAAGGCATGCAGCTGGTAAGAAATAGGAGCAGAGCTTCCTGGCACTAAAGCCTGGGCTCCTGCCCTACACCACATTACCCAGCTGAGATATCAGGATGCAGAGAAGGGAGAGGCTGGCATAAGCCAGAGGGCTCAGAAGCTGATGAGGAAGAAAATAGGATTTGAGTTAGGCTTTTAATAACGGGAAAAGTTTCTGATCAGTTGAGAGAGACGAGGATGAGTCAGGTAGCAGGTAAGACACAGGAAAATTTAACTTAGCATGCAAAACTGACAATCAGGACATCAGCCTCATGAAAGCAAAGACTGCATGAGCACAGTGGGAAAGAAGGTGGTGTTTTACAGGGGGAGGTAGGTCATGGAGTACTCTGAAAATCAACCCAGAGAGGAAATTTAATGTGGCTGGCAATAAAAAGCCATAGGAAGAAAATAATATTTTTTGAAGACTAATTAGTTAGGAGCATGAAGCTGTAATGGAAAAAAGAATCAAGGCAATGAACTGATTGTGCTAGGAAGATGGATGGGAAAATAAAGACATGAAACAAACCTGAGAATCATTTTTGAGCCAGACTATATCAGACTTTGGTGACAAATACACAGAAGAAACAAGAAAAATCAACAATAGTTACAGAGTATAGAGTTGGGGAAACTACAAAATATGGCATTGTCTCCAATAGAATGGAAACTATGGGCAAAGATGATGAGTTGAGTATGGGACATAATGAATATGAGGAAACAGGTTATTCCTTTGGAATGGAAAGATCCTTTGGATAAATGGCACAATAACAGTCAAAGGAAAACAGAATGCCAAGAATCATAATCAGTTCAGCTCAGGTAATAAACAATGATCAGTATTGACCCAATGTGAGTTATGAATTCTACTGAGAGAAGAGAAGACGGAAGGTCAAAGAGAGAACACTGATTAGGCCTCTAAATTTAGGAAGTGGAGAAAGAAGGGAATCTAATAGGAGAAAGAAAAGGAGTAGTCACAGATACAGCAGAGGAATAAAAGAAGTTCTGTTTAATGAAAAATCAAAGGAGAAGCAAAAGAATTCAAATCTTCAAGAATGTTAATTTGACAGTTGCTGGGGAATCAGGAGGTGCAAACCTGTACAAGAGCCATTTCAGTAGAGTTTAAATGAGTTATTTCATGTACGGGCTGTGGCTTAAATCCCAGTTTCAGAGGGCGTTGGGGAGGGTGGGACTGGATCTCATTTAATGAATCTGTAATTCAACGAAAATAGTTTTTTGTAGTTGCTATGGCCCAGAACTGGTTTCTATCCCCGATGGGTCAGAAGAGAATTATGAAAGGGACACAGTATGACTTTCAATGAGCTAAAAGGAAATGAAAATAATCCTCTAAGCACATCTCAACTTAAAAATGGCTCAATATAAAATTATAAAATGATAAAGTCTTGTGTATATGCACAGTGAAATAATCTCCAAATTATTCCCATATTTTCTACTCAAAGAACATCTTTTCATGGAATTCCTAATGCTGAGCCAGGTACTCTACGAAGTTCAGAGATAGGTTCTAAGAAGTCTAGGCCCTCACTGTAAGGTAGACATATTATATTAACTTGTTGTTTGAGTCAATAAATCTCTGTTCAGTGAATAGTTTGTCATTCTCAATACCCACCATATAATCAAATACACCATTTAAAGGTTATGCACTTACTCATTGCTCTTAATATAGGAGTGATATAATTACTAATAGAAATAATTAAAGCTCAAGGATGTTGAAATAATACTATAAAATTTATTTTTTAAGATAAATCCTTAATTTCCAAAAGATTTTGTCTCTCATTTGTACATGTGAATCTGAATTCCAAATGGTCTTAATAAAAGAGTTCATTCATACAAAACTATTTTTGAAGATAACTCTTGACATACAGAATGTACAAGTATATTGGTGGAGAGAGTAGTACATTCTGATTTAGCAAGTACTATCATATAAATTATTTTCATTTGACCCTCAAAATAACCCAGAAGGTAGGAGGGGTAGGATTATCATACTAGTTTTATGCTAAGGAAATTGAGACTTGGTTTTAAGGGACTGTGCCAAATATCCAAATATTATGCCTCCCAAGAAAAAGCCATGCTCTTTTTATCCAATCTTGTGGGATATTTGGATTAGGTTGTTTCCACAGAGATGTGACACACCCTTCTGTGGGTGATAACTTTGAGTAGACTATTTCCATGGAAGTGTGGCCCCACCTATTCAGCATGGGTCTTAATAAGTTTACTGGAGCACTGTAAGAGCTCAGACAGGAGCTCAGTGCTGCAGCTGAGAGAGACATTTTGGAGATGGCCACTGAAAGCAGACTTTTGCTGACACTTTGGAGATACTAGCCCAGAGTCTGCCCAGAGAAGCTAAGCCCAGAGACATTTTGGAGAATGCCATTTTGAAATGCAACCTCAGACCAAACAGACACAAGCCATATATGTGCCTTCCCATCTAAGAGGTTTTCTGGATGCCATCGGCCATCCTTCAGTGAAGGTACCTACTGTTGATACCTTAGCTTGGACACTTTTATGGCCTTAAGACTGCAACTTTGTAATCAAAAAAAAACCCCTTTATAAAAGCCAATCCATTTCTGGTATTTTGCATTCCAGCAGCATTAGCAAACCGGAACAGGGATGATGTGCCCAAATCCCAAATTGCCCTGATGTGTGTCAGCTACAGTTCAACGGAAGATGGCTATAGAACAGCCCAGTTGCTTTTAAACACTAAAGGAAATGAAAAGAACTATGGGATAAGGAGAAAATTTCTGAGGTCCTTCTATCTACCACTTTTTGGGGGCATCATTAACCAAATTCTTTACTTCCTCAAATAACAGTAAAATTAAATTTCTTATATGGTGGATCCTCTCTTTCCTGTGTCATGTTCATTTCCCCTGTCTCATCCCCTAATTTTTAAAAACTGTCGAGAAATATTTCCCACCAAGTACCACCAATATTACTTGTTTCCTACAGTTGTAAGGATTCTGGCATCTTTACTAAATGTCACTGGTAAAAAAAAAAAAAAATTATGGAAAGAAGTCTGTTTCAAAGGTCTATAAACAATAGTCTACACTTTAAAATCCAAGTGCTTTCTTCCAATCTGCAAAGACACAAACAATAACAATAAGGGGCAGAAGACAATAATGCAGTAGAGGTTTCTACAATAGAATACAGAAGAACAAGAGCTATCAAATAATGAAAGTACTTGGAGAGGAAAGCAGCAATTGGAATCCTGTTTCCTTCACTGGAAATAATATAATGAAGCATAAACAGTAAAGCAGTCATGACTAGACAGAGAAATCGCTTTGGCAAGACTCAGGAAAACCTGGAATTTATTTCTGCCTTCGTCGCTTAATACCATTGAAACCTAGAGTATTGCTTGACCTCTTTGAGCCTCAGTTCCTTCACTAGTTCAAGATGGGGAAGCAGCCCCTTGCTATTCTTCTCATAAGTTGTTTAAAGTCTGAAGTGAGACAAAATATATGAAAATCTTTTATTAAAAAAAAATAAATTTCCAAAGAGCTCATTTTAGAATTTCCAGGCCAGGAGACCTTGTACCAGTCAAACTCTCAAAAACTAATGATAACATACTACTACTTTAACCTCTCAAGGATTAGCAAAAGTGCCACATGCAATAATATATTATAAATTATCTAGCATACAGCTGGGCTACATAAATACTTGACTTTGGAATAGACCAAGTAAAAATCAGTTATGCAGAGAATACCATCCTAAAACATTAAGTTCAAATTACTGTATTCAAAAATAAAATAAAAGTTAATGCCCTCATTTTTGTCCTAGCATCTTTCACTCACTTTTTTACCCCTTCTTACGGAACAAGTTGTTTAGTGCCTATGTTGAGTGGATTACGCAAATTACAAAGGAACGCAAAAAAGAAAAAGGATTCCTGAGCCCAATAGAGCTTCCTTACCAAAACCATGGATAAGAAGCACATGCTGCAATCTGTGAGGGAATTGGTCAGAGGAAATGCTGGAGGCTGGGATGGAAGGTGTGCTTATTTCCACTAAAGCATTTCAAAGAAAGCTAGCTCAGTGGCCCCTGGCCACTAGCCAGGAATACATAGTGGGGATGTCTTTAGCTGCATTTTAAGGACTTGAAATCATCTGCCTTCCCTCATTTGTAAAGGAATTGATACCGAGCCAAGAGGTTTAAAAGTCCCAAAATGCATTTTGTTTTTGTTTTTGTCCATTTAAAAATAAATCACTTCTTCCAGGACACTTTCTGTTGAGAGATCTAAACAAGTTGTCTCATCTCCTTAAGCCTTAACTCCTTTTTTTTTTCTTTTCCATTTGTCAAATTACATCTGTGCTGTTCTACCTCCCAGGATTTTTTTTTTTTTTTTTTGAGAGATCAAGTAAGATAATATTAAGTACTCTGTAAATTGTAAATCACTATAAGTTACAAGGAGGTGATACTTTATTACCAAGACATTGAATTTTAGAGCTGAAAAAGATCAAAAAGATTATTTAATTCATTCATTTTACAAAGGAAGTTTGTGGGAGCATTTCTTTAGCAAAAAGACAGAAAATCCTCAAGCTTATGGGAGCACAGATTGGGATCAGTGGAAAGCCTTGCGAGGCATGGTGCAAACTAAAGGAAAGTAGCTACCTGAACCCAGCAGGGAGATCTGCTAGCCTAGAACATCACAATATTATCAAGAGCAAATGTTTACTAAGCCTTAGCATGGGTCAGGCACAAACAATGTTCTTTATACATATTACTTCTTCGAAACCTCGCAACCCAAATGGGTTGGTATAAGAATTATCTCCATTTTACAGATGAGAAAACTGAGGGAAGGGAAGGTTAAATAACAAGGCCAAGACCATATAGCTAGAGAATGGGAAGCCAAGTTTGAACCCAGGCAGTCTGGATCCAGAACTTACAGTGTTAATCATCATACTGTGTTGTCCCTCAAGCTTTTTTTACTTGGCTTAGGTGATGCAATCAGCGAGAACTCTTCTATGGCGGAGTCCTCACTGGCAGCTGAGGGGGCCTGAGATGCATTGCAACAGGTTGCAATACCTGACATGATTTCAAGCTGTCACAACCTAATGGGGAGGGACATGTAGGATGTATAATGACAGCAAGTCAAAACAATAGTGAAATCACCTAATGAGCTCATGAGTTCATCCTTTCAAGTAGAAAGCATATAGCCACATTTGGAGGAACCTTTGAGAGGCAGAGGTGGAAGCAAACAGCAGTTGGGGAAACCATGAGGGAGGAAACTGAGAAGGCTTGGGAACTGTGATGGTAGGCTCATGCGTCAACTTGGCCAGGTGATGATACCCAGCTGTCTGGTCAAGCACGCACTAGCCTAACCATTGCTGTGAGGATGTTTGCGGCTGGTTAATAAACCAACAGGCTGGTTTATTAAATCGTCAGTCAATTGGCTGCAGCTGTGACTGATGACGTCAATGAAGGGCGTGTCTTCCACAATAAAGAATGCAGTCAGCTGGATTTAATCCAATCAGTTGAAGACTTTGAAGTGAGACAGATGGAGGACCTTCAGTTCTTCTTCGGCTGACCAGCGAAGCATTTCCTAAGGAGTTCGTCCAAGTTGCCAGTTCGTTTCCTGAGTTCATCAAACATGTTCGTCGAAGTTGCCAGTTCCTTTCCGAAGAGTTCATCTGACATCTTCATTGGAGTTGCCAGTTTGCTGCCTGCCCTACAGAATTTGGACTCGGGCATACCCACAGTTGCGTGAGACACTTTCATAAATCTTACATGTATAGATATTTCTCACTGATTCTGTTTCCCTAGAGAACCTAAATAATACAGGAACTCAACCAGAGACTACCACAGAGGGACTGGTCAGAGCCCGCTGCTGCCCTCACTCAGCCTGTGCAGTAGAGGCTTTGCAACCTGCCTATGGATCCCACAACCAACAGCCTTGAAGGTGGGGTGAGACTTCCTGATGTGCTCTTGGCCTGTAAATCTAAGAGACACTTCTTCACTGGCCTGCTTTCCTAATACACACATCGTGAAGATTGCCCACAGACTCCTTATGGTCACCTTCTCTTCAAAGGACTTTATTATAATCCTGATCTAGATAAATGATAAAGTTTGGTGGGTAAGCTAGACCCAGAGCCACCCCCAGCTACAAATTCTCAACAAATTCAGGTAGATATGGTATTTATAAACCAAGAGCAGACCATCACCACAAAAAATAAACATAAAAAAAGGAAGCAAACAATAGGAATCCTTGCATATCACAGAACTATTGAAAAAGTATAACAGAATGAGAGAGAAAAATACATTAGGATTTCCATGTGAAAGATGAAAATGTTTTGTTTTTGTTTCTTGTTTTCCAAATAGAAAATTCTCCTTAGCTAAAGAAAAATTTGACTCTTCAGATCAGTGGAAACATTGGCAGGCAGAGTGGGGGGTTCGGGAGGAACTGCATCTGGAAATAATGTAGAAAATTGTTGAATCACACAAATAAAGCTAACAGACCAAAAAAGAAAAATGTTACTAAAATGGAAAAATAATGGGATTGTTATCAGATTTATCATCTCTAACACTAAATACTAAATGATAGCAATCTTTGTAGAATATCGAAGTAAAGGAATTCTGACCTTTACTTTGCATCCAAATTTCTATTCAAACATGAAAGCAAAAATTAGCCATTTGGGGATAGGTAAGGTCTCAGGAAATACATCACCCATATAGCTTTTCCAAGAAAAAAAAAAAAATTACTTGCTGAAGTGTTGTGGCAGGAAAAAAAAAAGACTCAGAATGATGAATACAAGAAAAGTAAACAGAAAACAAGAAACAGTGCAATAAACAAGTAAAAATTACAGTTTAATATTTATATATAATGCTCAGTGCAATTTAATATGAAAAAAAGTTTCCTAAAAGAGATACGGTATAAAGTTAAAAATATTGCAACACATTCTCCAAACATTTTAATAAAACTTAGGATGAAGTAGAGAGGAAAATAATGCTCACGTCTCATTTGGAATGGGGGTAAATGTGTAGATCATAATTCTTACTTGATTGATAGAGAGATGTGTTTGAAAATACTTGATCTATATTGTTTGATTTATTTGCATTCCTGTTTTGTAATTAAAAGAAAACCATAAAAATATTTTTGATTTTGAAGAAATCACTAAGACTTTTAACAGGAGAGACAAATGGGATAAAAACTTCCACTGACTCAGAAAGAACCAACTACAGCTTCACTTAACTTTGGGCAAAATACATCTTCTGAAATATGCAAGTATTGTAAATTACTCTATATGAAGAAACTTACTCAGGAGCTAAGGCAAAGCTAACCTCATTAGTTATCCCTACGTATATACAGAACCGACCAAAACCAACTTCCCCTAAGACTTTTCTCCTCCAGTGATTAACCACTTTTCACCTAAGATAGTATGAACACACCCTAGATCATTTCAAGGTGGTGGAGAGTGTGGTGGCTGTGTCGCTACTGGTGAGCCTGTGTGTGCCTGCACATACTCCACTGTCAATCCCCTGGAACATATTTACCTCTTTAAATAAACAATAAAAAATAAATAAATAAGGAAGAGAAACTCTGGCCTTCCATGAAAAACATTCAAAATACTAAAAGAAACATTGGAATACTCCTATCAACTCCAGGCCTGCTACTTTCAGAGAAGTATTTATAAGTTCAGGCCGTAAAAATAGCTCACTCTTCTCATCTGAATACCCAATCAGAGGATGATTCAGAGCCAAAGGCAAACAGGAAAAGTCTGACATTCGCTTCTAGAAAGCCACATCCACCAGAGCCAGTGGCATGCCTAAGATCCTACCCAGCATTGCTAAACATACACTGACCTACATGGGCAGACCCTAAAAGCAGGAGATAATCACGGAGAAAGCTGCTGCTGCCTGGGTCACAAAGAGCCCTGCAAATCAACTAGGGCTCGCTGATCCAAGGCCCAAAAGGAACCAGGCCAAGGGCCAGGAAGAAATAAACATCTCCATCATCTCTTTGGTATGTTTTCAAGCATCAAGATACGTACGCTTCTATTCTTGCTGTACAGAAAGGACAGGCACTTCAGTAGATTACAGCTTTTGCTGATGATTTTGTTTTGGCTCTGGCAACACTGCCCAGTACCTCCACTCTTAGCTTTGCAGCCTGGATCTCCTTTTTTACCCTGTCTCCTCCTTCCTCTCTACACCAGCAGGCAGCAGAAGGAATGGCCTCTATGGTAGGGTATGTCCAAACCATATAAAACTAGTCCAGCTGCCTATTTCTATAAGCCCTTGATGGAATATGACCACAGCTGTGGGCTTGAGTTCTTTGTGTTGAGAGATAAATTCCATCGTTTTATACCTGTGACCATGAGAGCATTGGACTAAGAGTCACAAGACTCAGGGGACAGTCCCTGTGCTTCCAAAACATCAACAGATGTTAACATTGTAGTGTTAAATGAAATAAAAAAATGGCCAAGTGGAAAAATGATCATAATCTGCCAATTGCTACAACTGCTATACACTTATAAGAGCTTTGAATTGTTCTCACAAGAATACATACACGTGTGCTTTTTTAAAAACTTTTGGAGACCGACTTTTTTTAAGGTAAGAATGTAAATGATTTCAGAAATTTCTTTCCTTCCTCTTCTTTTCCACTAACTCTGGGCATTTCCCCAAGCTCAGCCCATAGTCCTTATTTACTCTGCTTTCACACTTTCCTCAAAAAAGTCATCTCTTCCCATAGCTTCACTGATCAACTCCTTAAGGCCATTATACATCTCTCTCCTGGCCTGACTGCTGCTTTCAATGTGCATCATCTTCCAAGAGGGTAGGAAGAATGTTAGTGTGAGGAAATCATAAAGGGACATATTTCAGTTCAATAAGATAAAGAAATTTTTAACAATTTGAGGAACCAGTGGTGGTCAATACCTGTTTTCTCAGGTGGGGTGAGTAGGGAGTTACACTCACACATGGCCCTCTTGCCTGAATGAATAAAAGAGGAGAGGTGAAAACCAGAAGCGTGCTACAACCAGAGATCAGGCAACTAAAAGCAAGCCATGGAACAGGAGGAGGCAGAGTTAGGGATTTCAACAGAAGGTCATGAAGAAAAATCAAGCAAAGATGTCCTAAAAAGAGGGAGTTAAATATCAGGGACCTGAACCCAAAGCCATTGGGAATCTGCAGGCAAGTCCCCAAGGAGCTCAAGGAAGTTGTCTTTATGGGGTTTCTCACACATACAAAATATTTCACCTTCTTGTGGGTTAAAAGCACCATCTGATATTTGACAATAGATCTGAGGATGTTACCCTTATATTTAAAATAAATAAAAAACAACTGCAATAAATTGTCTATGGTTGAGGAATAAACGCCACAAATTCCACAGCCTGAAATCTAAGGCCCATCATGGCTACTTCATACTTTCCTTCCTCTGTACTTTTATTCTTGCTACTTTATTGCTGAAAATTAAGATCCTTTCCAGCTTTCAAAGTTCAGTTCAATTGAAATCATTTCCAAGAATCCTTCTCGGCTATCTCTAGTCTTAGTTAATTTATTCCCCCCACCCTCCACCACTCACATAGGGATTAGTTTGTGCCTCTGATCACAGCATTATGACTAAGGCATAACTTACCATGAAACACTTTAATTTAAAAAGTGCGTATCCACCTCCAAAATTAATTCTGAAGTACTATATCTGATCAAACTGTTTATCCTTCAACATTGCCTCATCTGTAATAGTCACTCCTTCCCATTTTGTAGAATTGAAAAACAATCAGGAGATTCAAACACCAGAAAGGGACTTGAATGTATGATCTCCAAGTTCCTTTGCAAATCTGAAATTCTAGGAGACATTCTCTCTCCTTCAAACCACCCTAAACAATGTTATATGCCTGTCCATAGGTTGGCCAAAAATATGAAGGAATTATCAACCGTGGCATGAGATCAGAACAAACTAACCGGCCATCCCAAGGCTGAGACTCAGGCACCAGACTCAAGATGCCAACTTCTAAGGCTATAATCCCTGGCACATATGCCTGACCTATGGTAGGTATTCAAGATACACTGTATGAATGAATAAATGAAAACATAAATGAATGAAGGAAGGAAGAAAGTTACTGCTAAATGGTCACTCCATAACTCATAGACACTGGCAGAAATAAAAAAAAATTCCTCATTTGTTTTCCAAGATTCATCATTTCCCATCAAAAGGAGAACTCCCAAAACAAGAATTCTTGACACTAAATACCGATTTGCCTTTTGCAAAAAAAAGGAGTTTACAGCATATATCAAAAAATCAGAGAGCCAAACAAAACCCAAGTCACCCAGTCCTTCCAAAAAATCATGCAATCCCCTAGTCTGCATCTCAGAGAGTTGTAGGCTGATACAGGACCAAAGCAAAACCATGGAAACAGGCCATCTTGTGTAGCGGGAAAGGTGAAATTCAGGAGTTGTGATTTCTCGAATTCAGTAAGAACTCTGCCAGAAACTACAGGCTCCATACCTCCTTGGTCTGTTTCTCCATTTGTGAAGAAGGGGGTTAATTCATTCTGCAAGCACTTGAAAGGGCTATAAGTCTATGTCTGGCACCATAATTGAACTAGAAAATCTCTGAGGTCCCTTCAGCTCTGAAAATCTTACAATTCTTATGGTCAAATTTAGTAGGCGTTCTTTTGGCTCCAACCTGAAAATTTGGCTGGAAATATAAACAGACTTCTACATAAAAACACACAATTATCAGCTGTAATTTGGACTTGGCAACATGAGGTTTCACCATGGCTGAGAGGAAAAAGTGCAAAATTTTCTCCAGTGATTGTATTACCTCAGGCTACATTATAACTCACTTCTAACGGTAGTGCAAATATGGCCAGAGTAGAGTCAAGGCACTATCGCATCCAAGTCACTACTAGTCAAGGGAAGGGCATGTCCATTTTCTTTTGAACTCTCCAACAATCTTCTATAAGAAAAGTCTCAAAAATAACATGCCTTTGCCTACCAGATTTGTCCTTTTCCATTTGGCAAACTCTTATCTTATTTTTTATCCTCCTCCCTTCTGTTTTGTAGAACATAAGCCAATATGGAAACAGGCTTTTTGTTTATTTCCTTCTTTTTCAAAAACATAGTCATGCCTAGAGTACAGTTATTAATCAAGACAAGGTCCATACAGAAAAAGATTTTTAGTAATTTTGTGAAAATCCCATGTTTGATTATTTTTTTTGCTTTTAATGGAACACATTGGCAAAGCCTTATTATTGTTGTTGCTGATGTTGTCACATTTATGTAGAACACCAAAATATGCAATTTTTAAAAATATGCTATTTAAAATTCATCTGTATTTCATTTAATAATAAAATACAGGTATATTAACCCTCTCATGAGAAAACTGAGACTTTGACTGGCTCAAGGTCACACAACTAGAATAAGCTGTTCAACCAGTCTTCTGTCACTATGTCAAACAATACATTTAGAACTAAAGGTTTAAAATGAACCAAAAAGGTTTCCATAACAATTTGAAGAAAATTGACCAAAACTTTTTAATTGTGTAAATTAAACAATATGCAAAGACCCACTCCCCCAAAAATAAAAACAAAAGCACAAAAAGGAAACTTAAACTTTTCTTTTTCCCCGCACTTTGGATAAAACATAACTAAACATAGGGAAAATCAAACATATTGTTTTTATTTGCCAAGGGATCTATCTGTTGCATAAAATAAATATAAACCTTGTAGGACTCTTGGCCATTACTGACATCTGATGTCTGATTTCACTAACCTGCAGCAAAGTAAAATATGTAGTAAATTAATGACATATATATCTAATACCCAAAATTTTTGATGGCCAGTAAAATACCTACTTCCCAAACTGAATCTGTACTTATTAAAGTTACAACTTGAACTCAAAAATTTCACCTGATCAATAATTAGAGCTGCTTCTATTTCTTGTGAACCACCACATGAAAATATACCCCAAAACAAACACACATGGCTCATTCCCTCTTCTCCTTCTTCAGGTCTTTGTTTAAAGGTCACCTTCTTAGGGAAGCCTTCTTGACCACAGCCCTCCTAGGTAAGCCATTCCACTTTCCCTGGTCCCCTCCCACCCATGGCACTTATCCCATTCCAATATACTGTGTAACATATATATTTTGTTTACTTCTACTTACTCCACTAACATGTAAGTTCCATGAAGTCAGAACCCTGTCTGTCTTACTAACTACAGAATTCCTAGTGCTAGAAGATTGCCCACAGAGCAGGATTTCAAAACATTTGTTGAATGAATGAATTATTTCTTCATCTGTCTCTACCAACTTGAAATTTAGAAGACAGAAAGCCAGACTGTAGGCTTGACCATTTAAGCAGTTACTTCCTATGGCTTTTCTTTCTTAGAACTTCTTATATGGGAAACTTAAAACATATGTACAGGTAGATCAAATAACAGAATAAACATCCATGTGCCCAACAATTCATGACAAATCTCTTTTCATCTATATTCTTACTCAGTAGCCCCCATCATTATTTTGAAGTAAATATCAGATACCATTACATCTTGTTCATAAATATTTCTGTATGTTTCCCTATAACGATTCTTTTTTTTCTTTTTCAACACATCTATAATGGTGTCATCACACCTGAAAATATAACAATAATTCTATGGCTTTATTATGTTGTTATTCTTCCTGAAGGACACCTTCAGGTTAAATGGCAGCAGCTAGTCACCATCATCGTTACCTATAATCATGGTCTGAGATCAACTTCTCAGGTCACTTCTGACTCCAGTTCTGAGTTACTCTACAATCTGGAGAATAATATTCTGCGTAATTTACATATCTGTAATGTGCATCCTTGACATCACCCACAAGACAAAACCCTAAGATTTTTGCTGTTCTTTTGCTAAAAAGAAGTTACTGACCAATAAGAACCCACAGTGACCAACTAGGGCCTCAAAATCTCAGCCTTGTTAACTTAGAATGCAGTGTTTGTGGGGGAAAAGAAAGGAAGGAAGATAAAAATGCATGGATGTTTATCCCAGGATAACAAGACAATGTGAATTTTTCAAAAGGCATTTCTAAAAAAAGGACTTTCAATTTTGAAACAAAATTAGCAGGAAAAAGGATTTCCAGGGCTTCAGAGTGCAAGCCAGCAGAACTGTGAAAAGCTTGATTTGGGCATTTTGCATTAAAGTACCTTAGCTCTTTGTGAGCTGTAAAGCTCTCTCTGTAGGCACTGGAAAAATGTTTATCTGCCACAAGAACAATCACTGAGTTCATGAGCTTCCTAGCATGGTGTAATGGTTAATTTCATGTGTCAAGCTGGCTAAGTTATGGTGTACAGTTTTTCGGTCAAGTAAGCACTGGCCTGATTGTTATCATAAAGGTATTTCATAGATGGATTTGCGTCTATAGTCAGTTGATTTCATCTATTGCCGACTGCATCTAAAATCAACAAAGTTTGCTGTCAGCAATGAGGGGAGTCTCCTCATCCAATCAGTTGAGGGACTAAAAAGTCAGAACTGAGGATTTTGGAAGTCAAAAAGATGATTTCTCCCTCTTCTTCAGCCCGCCAGTTTCTTAGTGGAAATTTAACTTCACTTTCATCAGTTTCCAACTTGTAATCCCCCCAATCACAGGAGCCAATTCCTAAAATAAATATCATGATAGATGATAGATACGAGAGACAGAGAGAGAGAGAGAGAGAGATCCTGTCAGTTGTTTCTGTGGAGAACCCTGACTAATACACATGCTTTATAAACATGATTTCAACCACAGAGCTTACCTGCACCCTGCAAGCACCTTCATCAAGTGGAGGTGGAGGAGGGAAGTTTCCAGAGCCAGATGGAAGGACACTGGGATCATCTAGAGGTGGAGGTGGGGGTGGAAGAAAATCACCTACAGAAGGGAAATGCACACATGGAATTAATAAGATGCAACATTACAGGACTCTTTAAAGATCATTCATTTGCTGGCATTTTACTGTTTTGTAATTGTCATTAACACTTACAGATTTCTGCCTTATATAGCAAATATTTCCTATCTTAGTTCTCGGTAGTTTAATTAGTAGCCCAAAACTTCAAAAGACAACCAGATTTGAGGCATAGACGGAGCATAAAACCTAGTCTTGAGAGGTTGTATACATTTAACAATAATAGGGAAGAACAGGGAGTTATAAGACGTTTTCAATCAAGTAGAAGAGGAAAATATTTGTATACAAAAAAAGGATAATACAAAAATACAATCTATTAAGATACATAGACAAACTCATCTGGCAATTAAGATAAAGGAAAGCTTGTCTAGCTGGGATGACCAAGGAGGGCTTACTGGACAAGTGACATTTCAATTGTCCCTGGTTATTATGATGTAGAGAACAAGTTCACTTCAGGCAGAAAGACAAAGGAATAAAGATATACGGGGGAGTACTAGGGATGCAGAAAATAAAGAGCAACATATAGTTTGGCATAAACACAGGAATGTAAACTAATACATAGTGGGGTATAAAAATTAGAGAGATGATTAAATTAAGCTTTATGTGTGACATACCTAGCAAAGGGTTTAAATTTTATCCTGCATGCAATAGGAATCCACCAAGGATTCCTAAGAAAGGAACACGTGATTACAACTATGATTTACTAAAAAATAATCTGATAGTATGGGCAGGGCAGATCAAGAAACACTGGAGTAAGAAGCATTTGATTTGGTAATCTACATACAATATAGGCAGGAAATAATGTTCCTATAAGATACCAAGAAACCCAAACACCATGACCAACAAGAACAGCACACTGAAAACAGAATTGTTGGAAGAGTGTATCTAAGCCCTAAGGCTTGAGGCATAGACATATATCCAAGAATTCTATGGTTTCATGGTATAGAATCTTTTTTGGAAGCTTGTTAATTAACTGTGGAATGTCCACATAAAATAAAAATTTTCTATTTTAACACAAAAATTGCTATTTAAACATTTTATGCATACAATTCGGTGTCATTAATTACTTTGCCCATGTTGTGCTATCATCATACCACGTTCCATTACTGCTTTCCATTACTAAAAATTTTCACCACCTTAAACAGAAACTCTTCACCCATTAAGTATTAACTGACCCCCATCCGCTGGTAACCTCTAAGATACTTTCCTCTCTATGAATATGCTCATTCTAGATAGTCCATATAAGTTTAATCATATAATGTCTGTCCTTTTATATCTGGATTATTTTACTAAGCTTACTATTTTCAAGCATCATCCATGTCGTGACATGGATCAGAACTTCATTTCTTTTCATGGATGAACAGTATTCCATTGCGTGGATCTCCAACAATTTGTTTACACACTCTCCAGTTTGTGGGCATTTGAGTTGCTTCCAAATGGGTTGTTATGATCACAGCTGCTATAAGCATTTTTTAAGGTTTTAGGGAAGAAATATATTTTCATTTATCTTAGGTAAATATCTAGGAGCAGAACTGTTTGGTCATAGAGTTAAATGTATGCTTAATTTCTTTTAAAAAAATGGAAATTGCTTTCCAAAGGGGCTGTACCACCTAGCATTCTTGCCAGCAACGTATGAGGGTTCCAGTTTCTTCGTTTCCTTGTTGGTGTCATTTTTTTATTGTTTTAGCCATTGTGCCAGTTTGGATATATTATGTCCCCCACAAAAGTCATGATCATTTAATCCAATCTTGTTGGGTGGAAACTTTTGATTGTTTCCATGGACATGTGACTCACCCAACTATGGGTGATAATTCTGATTGAATTATTTCCATGGAGGTGTGGACCCTGCCCATTCAGGGTGGGTATTAATTAGATCACTGGAGTCCTTCAAAAAGAGCTCACCCAGAGAGCTAGGACAAAATACACCAAGAGATGCTTGCTGACACTTAGAGATGCTTGGAGATGTACACAGAAGGGCATTTAGAGATGCTAAGCTAAGAGAAACCCAGAGGCATTTTGGAGGATGCCATTTGGAAACGCAACCTGGGAGCAAAAGAACAGCAGACGACAGCCACATGTCTTCCCAAATGACAAGAGGTGTTCTAGACGCCATTGGCCATTCTTCAGTGAAGGTATCCTCTTGTTGATGCCTTGGTTTGGACACTCTTATGGCCTAAGGACTATAAATTTGTAACTGAATTAATCCCCTTTATAAAAGCCAATCCATTTCTGGTATTTTGCATAGCTGCAGCATTAGCAAACAGAAAAAGCAATCCTAGTAAGTGTGAAAAGGTATTTCATGGTTTTAATTTGCATTTTCTTAAGGATGAATGGTGCTTCTCATGCTTGTTTGGAATTTGTATATCTTCTTTGATGAGCGATCTGATCACATATTTTGCTTATTTTTAATAGGGTTGCTTGTCTTATTATTGAGTTCTGAAAGGTCTTTTTTTAATTGTTATTATAGTTTTACAAACAAACACTTCCACTTTGCCAGAAACATCTAAACTGCTTTCTACCTCTCTGAACATGCTATTTCCAGTCATCTCTTATACTAGATATTATATAATTTTTGTCCTTATATATCTTGCTTGTCTCACTAAGCACAATGTTTTCAAGGTACTTCCATGTTGCAGCATGTCTCATTACTTCATTTTTTCTGATGGTGAATAATATTCCATTGTATATATATATATGTACAACATCTTGTTTATCAGTTCATTTTCTGATGGACATTTGGATTGCTTCCAGTTTTTGGCTTTTTTGAATAATGCAGCTATCAACACTGGTGTACAAGTATCTGCAACCCTGTTTTCACTGTCTTTGGGTATATAACTAGAAGTGAGATTGATAGGTCATATGATAATTCGATATTTAGCTTTGAAGAACCACCATATTGCCTTCCACGGTGGCTACAACATTTTATATTCTGACCAACAATGTACAATAGAGTTTGAGTTTCTCCACATCCTCTCCAACACTTATTTTCTGTTTTGTTTTTTTTTTTTTTTTTCCAAAATAGCCATCCTTGTGGATGTGAAGTTGCATCTCATTGTGGTTTTAATTTCCATTTCCCTAATGACTGATTATGTTACATGTCTTTTCATGTGTTTATCGGCCATTTGTATATCTTCTTTGGAAAAAGGTCGATTCAGGTCCCTTGCCCATTTTTTAATTGGGTTGTTTGTCTCTTGTTATTGAATTGTGGGAGTTCTTTATATATTCTAAATAGTAAACCCTTATCCAATATACAATTTAAAACATTTTTCTCCATTTCTGTGGGTTATCTAATCAGTATCTCAATAATTTCCTTCCATGCACAAGTTTTTAATGTTGATGAAATCAAATATATCTTTTTTTTTTAAATTGCAGGGGCTTTTTGTCATATCTAAGAATCCATTGCTGCTATGTTATCCTCTAGGAATATTATACTTAGCTCTTATATTTAGGTCTTTGATACATTTTAAGTTGATTTTTCTATATGGTGTGAGATAGGGTCCTAACTTCATTTTTTGGTGTATGGATATCCAGTTTTCCCAAAACCATTTGGAGAAGTCTACCTTTTTTCCCCATTGCATGTACTCAGCACCCCTGACAAAGATAAATTAGTCACAGATGTGAGGGTCTATTTTTTGATTTTCAATTCTGCTCCACTGCTCTAATTATTTATCTATGAACCAGTACCACAGTGTTTGTCTTACTCTTGCTTTGCAATACAATTTGAAATTAGAAAGTGTGAGCCCTGCAATCCTTTTCATCTTTTGCAAGATTGTTTTGGCTATTTGGTGACCAATTCTGTTCCACATAAATTTGAGGATCATTTTTTTCCCCATTTCTGCAAAAAAGGCTGCTGGAATTTTAATAGGATTGCATTGAATTTGTATATTGTTTTGGGTAATGTTGACATATGAAAAAGGTTAACTCTTTCAATCCATGAATATGGGATGCCCTGAAATTTTTCTGGCTTTCTATAATTCCGTTTGGCATTGTTTCTTAGTTTCCAGTATGCAAGACTTTTGTATCCTTTGTGAAATTTATTCCCAGTTATTTTATTTTTTAAAATGTTATTGTAAATGGAATTGCTTTCTGAACTTCCTTGTCAGATTTCTCCTTGCTAGTGTATAGGAAAACAATTGTTTTTGTGTGTTAATCTTGCACTCCGACACTTGTTAAATTCCTTTATTAGCTCTAATAGTGTTCTTGTCAATTGCTGTGTGATTTCTACAATAAGATATCATCTGAAAATAAAAATAGTTTTCTTCTTATGTTCCAATCTGCATTTCAATTATTTCTCACTCTCTCCCTCTCTCTCTCTCTCTCTTTGCCTAATTGCTCTGGCAAGAACTGCTAGTACTATATTCAATAGCAGTGAAAACAGGCATCCTGCCTCATCCCTGATCTTAAAGGGCAAGCTTTTAGTCTTTCACTATCGAGGATGACACTAGTTGTGGGTTTTTAATAAATGGCCCTTATCTTATTGCCAAAGTTCCCTTCTATTGCTACTTTTCCAAGTAGCTTTTTTTTTAATCAACAAAGGGTGCTATATTTTGTCAAATGCCTTTTCTTCATCTATTGAGATAAGCATATGCTTATTTTTCCTTCATTCTAATTATGTAGTGTATTACATTGGTTGATTTTCAAATTTTGAAACAACCTTGCCTTCTGAGGATGAATTCCATTTGGGCATTGTGCATAATTGTTTCAATATGACATTAGATTTGGCTTGCAACTTTTGAAAAGGATTTCTGCATCATAATCATAAGGGAAATTGATCTGCAATTTTCTTTTCATGTGATGTCTTTATGAGGCTTTGGTATCAGAGTAATGCTGGCCTCATAAAATGAATCGAGAAATGTTCCCTCCTCTTGAATATATTGGAAGAGTCCGAGAAGAAATGAAATCACTTCTTCTTTAAATGTTTGGCAGACTTTACCAGTAAATCCATCTCATTCTGGATTTTTCCTTTTTTTTTTTTTTTTTTTTAATTATTGATTCAATCTCTGTACTTATTACAGGCTTGTTGATATTTTCTGTTTATTCTTGAGTAAGTTCAGGTAACTGGTGTATTTCTAGGATGTTTGTCATTCCTTCTAGATTATCTAGTTTGTTGGTGTACATCATAACATTCTCTTATAATCTTTTTTCATTCTGTAAGGTCAGTAGTGATACTACCATTTTCCTTTCTGTTTTAGTTGTTTGTATCTTTTCTCTTTCTTTCCTTGTCAGTCTAGCTAAAGGTCTGCCAACTTTATTAAATTTTTTCAAAGAAGCAGCTTTTTGTTCTGTCTGTTCTTACAATTATTTCTCTGTTCTCTATTTCATTTATATCTGCTCTAATCTTAATTGTCTCCATTCTTCTGCTAACTGTGTTTACTTGTTTTTCTCATTTCTTAAGATGTAAAGTTCAGCTATTAATTTGAGATCTTTTTTATACAGGCATTCATAGCTCTAAATCTCCCTCTGAGCACTACCTTCACTGCATCCTGTAAGTTTTGGATATTGTGCCTTTGTTTTAATTTGTCTCTAAATATGTTCAATTTCCTTTGCAATTTCTTCAACTCATTGTTTATTTAAGAGTTACTGTTTATTTTCCACATATTTGTTAATTTTTTTAGTTTTCCTTCTGTTAATAATTTCTAGCTTCATTTCATCATGGTTAGAGAGGTTACTTTTTATGATTTCAATATTTTAAAATTTATTTAGATTATTTCTGTCTTAATATACATTCTATCCTAGAGAATAATCCATGTGTACCTAAAAAGACTGTATATCCTGCCATTGTTGGGTGACATGTTCTAAATATGTTGGTTAGATTCAGTTGGTTCATAGCCTGGTTTAGGTCCTGTATTTTGTTACTGATCAACTTTTAGATGTTCTACCAAGTGTTGAAAGTGGTGTATTGAAATCTCAAACTTTTGTTTTAGAAATAACATATACTCTGGTGCTCTGATGTTAGGTCTGACTTGGTTTGGTCAGACTGGTTTATAATTGTTAAATCTTATTGTTGAATTCACCCTTTTATTGATATATAATGGACTTCTTTGTCTCATAAGAGTTTTTGACTTAAAGTCTACTTTGTCTAATATTGATATAGAAACTGCACTCTTTTGAGTTGCATGAAATATACATATTTTTTATATCCTTCTACTTTAAACCTATTTGAATCCGTGGATCTAAGATGGGTTATTTGTAAATAGCATAAAGTTAGGTCGTGTTTCTTAATCCAGTCTGCCAAATTTCTGTCTTTTGACTGGAGAGTTTAATTCATTTAAGAAAATTCCTGATAAGGCAAGATTTACTTCTGCCATTTTGCTAACTGATTATTACAAGTCTTATGTCATTTTGTCCCTTTTTTCCTCCATTACTGACCTTTTCTATTTAGATGATCTTTTATAATAAGCTATTATGAATCACTTAACTGTTTCCTTTTGTGTAGATTCTTTATATCTTGTTTTACGGTTACCATAGGGATTACATTCAGCATGCTAAATGTATTACAATTTAGTTTTTGTTGATTCCAACTTGACTTCAATACCATACACGTACACAGTACCTATATTCCTCTATTTCTCCCTTTTATGTTCATATAACAAATTACTTCCTTATGCATTGTGTTCCCACTTAACAAAGACTTACGCTTATCGTTCATGCATTTGAATTTTTGGCCCTACAAGTAAAAGATAGCAATAAAAATTTAAAATGAAATAATACTGGCATATTTATTTATCCATATCATTAAATACAAGAGACCTTTATTTTTTCACCCGAGTTACTGTATAGTGTCTTTTCCTTTCAACATGGATAACTCCCTTCAGCATTTCCTATAAAGCAGATCTTGTGGTAATGAACTCCCTCAGCTTCTGTTTGCCTAGAAATGTCTTAATTTTTCCCTCATTTTTGAAAGACAACTACACTGGGTATAAGTTTTAGTTTCCTTGGCTGCTCAAGCAAATATCATGCAATGGACTGACTTACACAATGTGAATTCATTTCCTCAGAGTTTTGAAGTCAAATCAAGGCATCATGAAAACAATGCTTTCTTCCCAAAGACTGGCATCCTGAGGCCAAGCTCCATTCTTGGTCCTTGCCAATGCACGTGATAGCTTGTTGTGGCCTCTCAGTTTTCTTCTGGGTTCTACTGAATTTCAGCTTCTTGCTTTCCGTGAGTTTTCCTATCTGTCTGAATTTCATTCTGGTTATATAGGACTCCAGTAATAAAATTAAGACCCATCCTGATTGAGTTGGGCCATCCCTTAACTGAAGTAACCTCATCAAAAGGTCCTACTTACAATGGGCTCATACCCACAGGAATGGATTAAGTTAAAGAAAACATGTTTCTCTGGGGTACATACAACTCTAAACTACCACAGTATATCACTCTGGGATAACAGAACTTTTTCTTTCAGTACTTTAAATATATCCTCCCACTACCTTCTGGCTTCCATGGTTTCTATTGAGAAATCATATGTTAATCTTATTAAGGATCCCTTATATGTGGCAAGTCACTTCTCTCTTGCTATTTTTAAGATTCTGTCTTTGTTCTTGGCCTTGCACAGTTGGATCATCATGTGTTTCAGAGTAGATATGTTTAGGTTCATCTTGCTTTGCATTCATTGAGCATCTTGGATTTATATATTTATACCTTTCAACAGATTTGAAAAGTTTTCTGCCATTATTTCTTTGTGTATGTGTGTGTGGGGGAGTGTCCTTTCACTGTCTATTCTCCATCTGGGACTACTTTGATGGATGTTTTGGTCTGCTTGATGGTGTTCCACAGGTTTATCAGGTTCAGTGCTTTTTTTTTTTTTCACCCATCCTATTTTCCTTCTGCTCCTCAACCTGGACAATTCCAATTATTTTGTCTTTGAGTTCACTGATCCTTTCTTCTGCCTCTTTCAATGTGCTTTTGTATTACAGAAGTTTTCACTTCAGTTTTTGTACTTTCGAGTTTCAGAATTCCCATTTGTTCTCCTTTATAATTTCTATTTCATTGTTAAAGTTCTCATTTTGTTAATATATTGCTTACCTGATTCGTTTTATGTCTTTGTCCATGTTTTCTTTTAGTTCATTGATCCTATTTATGAGGGATAATCTAAGTTCTTTGATTAGTGATTACAGAGACTATGCTTCATCTGGAATATTTTCCATTGGATACCTTTTTTCCAGTGACTGGATCATACTCCTCTGTCTCCTTGTGTGTGTGTGTGTGTGTGTGTGTGTGTGTGTGTGTGTGTGTGTGTGGTTTTTTTTGTTTTGGGGTTTGTTTGTTTTTTTCTTTCTTTGAAAACTAGACACTTTGAGTATTAGGTTGTGGTCACTCTGGAAACCTAGTTCTTCTACTCTTCAGTCCACCAGACTAAGTACAAGAAGGGGGTGGGGGGTGGGGAGTGAGAGATAAGAAAGAAAATAAAATACTAACAAATAGACATAAACACCCACAAGAAGGGAAGAAAAAAAAAACAAACGGAAGCACACTGCCTTTACAAATTTCTTGTTACACACCACTGGGAAGTCAGAAGCTGCCACTTTCAAGGTTAAAAACCTAGGACTGTGTCTCTGCTCATCCTTGAGGGATATACCAGGCCCAAAAGTATAAAACAGAGAAAAGAAAAAAAAAGTGTTCTAGCTTTTTATATTCCTCTAGATGCTGGTGAAAGGCCAGAAGACTCTGCTTATGAGGGAAACTAAGGCTAGTGTCTGTGCTGGGCCATCAGAATATGCCAGACCAAACAACGCAAGGAAGGGAAAGAAGAAAATCAATGAATAACAAAATGCACTGGCTCTTGTCTTAGTAGATGCTGAGGTGAGGCCAGAAGCTGCCACTACAGAGAAGGCTGAAACTAAAGCCACAGTGTATGCCTTGCCTTCAGTGATCTGCCAGACCAGGAAATGTCCACACACAGAAGAAAAAAAGAAAAACAAAAACAAAAAAAAAAAAAACACTAGCTTTCTTCATCCAGTTAGATGCTGGTGGGAGGCTAGAAGGGCTGCTGCTCAGAGGACTGAAAGCAAGGTCAGCTCTGCCCTGGTTTTTCACAGATTCCCCAAACCAACCTCAACCCCAACTTTTAGAGGAGGAGGTTTCCTCTGTGAGTCCTGGCCCCAGCCAGGCTCTCCCCAAATCCAAGCCATTCTCTAGCCATTTCCATGGAGCTGAGCAATGGAATGGGGTCTGGTCATTGGTTAGTGCTTTCACTTACAAAAGCTGAACTATCTACAACCTCTTGCTTCCTCTGGCACTCCTGCAGTTCTAAATATCAATTATAATTCCAGAGTCATCACCCAGTTAATTCCAGTCTTTCTTCCAGCTCTTTCATTTTTCCAGCAGAGGGAAAAATTTATAAAACTTCCTACTGTACCATCTTGCACTCTGGTATCATTCTAAATACAATTTGGGAAAACGCAAGCTTCCTTTTTGTTTTTTTAATAAATATTGTCCTTATCATTTTTAAAATAATGTTATTGATGTTTTGGGAAAATGTTCTTCTCTCTTTATGGATAAATAGCTTTTCCTTGTGTTTTAGCTGTTCAACACAGCAGATACGGCAGCAGTCTTGATCATTAAATGAGTTGAGGTTGGATAGTTTTGAAATACCACAACTTGGATCTTCAGAAAACAAAGAGTTTAAACTGCAGAGTGGAAAGCTGGGTGACTTGGTTCAGTCAGACTGATAAAACTTTGAAGTGGTCTACTTGGTCTCCATTTGTCTTATAACAATCTTAGAAATGGAAGAGAGTACTTTATAGCTATCAAGTATAGCCCAGAGTCAAATTCAGAATATCAAGCTGTAAAATACATTATCTTATTGGATTCTCTCTATGCACCAGGCACTGCATTAAAATTATTATTAACTACCTCTCACTCCTACAACATACCTCTATAAGGATGGTCCTCAAACTTCAGACTTCATCAGCATCTCTGGGGGTCTTATTAAAACACAGACTGTTGGGCCCCAACCCCAGAGATTCTGATTTAGTATGTCTGGGGTGGGGCCCAATAATCCGCATTTCTAACAAATTCCAAGGTGATGCTAATGTTCTTGGTACTGGGACGACATTTTGTGAACCACCACTATATCTGTCCTATCTTAGACCTACAGAAGCAAAAAGATTCAATAATTTATGTCATAGAAAAAAATATATTTTTCTCTCTCTTCTTTGTGCACACATCTGGAGATATACTTTGTCCATATCCTTATCAGGGTTATAAGTCTCATAAATGAATATAATACTCTGGAAATGAGCTAGGCAGTATATGTTCCATGTACTGTTTAACATCTAAACCTTTATTAACTCCATTCGGTGCTTCTACATTTTGCCTACATACTAGAATCACCAGGGAAGCTTAGACAAAACTGCTGACTGCCAAACTCTACCTCACACCAATTGAATCAGAATCTTGAGAGTGGGAAGAAGATGATCAGGAGGGAGGTTATACAGCACTATTCTTCTGAAACCCAGGTGGTTCCAATGTGCAGCCAGGATTGTTAAGTCCTCACCTGGCCCTCATTTGGCTAAATAATGCACTAAAAGTATTGACCATCTCTTAAATAAAAAGAACCATCATCAAGTTCTTTTCTGACTTAAAAAATCATAATGCATGAGACCTAATACATAGTGAAAAAGCTAAGACGGACAAGTTGCTGAAGACTTGAATACCAAATTCTAGTCCACAGCCAAATTTGTGAGGTTCAGGTATTCTACCCCAATCGACACATTCCTTTCTTTTTTATTATTATTTTTTTATTTTTTAATTGTAGAATATAACATATATACATAGAAGTGATAATTTTCCAAGTGCAATGTAACCAGTAGTTAGAGAGCAAATTTCAAAGAGTATTATGAGTTACAGTTCCACAGTTTCAGATCTTTCCTTATTGTAAAACATAACACACCAAGCAAAAAATCATTCAAAGTATAATTTAACATGTAGTTATAGAGAAATTTCCAAAGTTGTTATGAGTTACAGTACCACAGTTTCAGTTATTTCCTTATTGTGAAATATAACATATATACAAAAAGGTGATAGCTTTCAAATTACAATTTAACAAGTAGCTATAGAGCAAATTTCAAAGAATGCTATGTTACAGTTCCACCATTTCAATTATTTCCTTCTAGTTATCCTAGCACTCTAGTAACCAACAAAAATAAATTATATAGAGATTCAGCATTCATAATCCTTTGTTAAATTTCATCTTGTCTGCTGCTCCTCCTTCCTCTAGATTAATCACTTTCCTGATCTTCAAGGATGTCTAGGCAGTGACCACCCTAACTTGTCCATGTTGAAAAGTGGTGTTGACATTATGGGAAAAGGGGACACATCTGGTTGATGCTCTTAAAGAGGCTACTGCTTCTTTAAAAAACAATTTCTGAGTATTCTCTTAAATTTACCAGATTCTGTTATGACATAAAGTATTGTCAGAATATCTGATAGTACAATACAAAAACTGGAGGAAATTTCGGACATCATCTTATAAAGGCAGAAACTGAGGCCCAGAGAACTATATGTACAGTCCAAAATCTCATAGCAAATTAGTACAACTGCTTCTGTGAGGTCCCTTCCAATTATATCCTTTTTTGTTCTATTTTTCTACTTTAAATATAGTGACATACAGGTTGATGAGAATCAAGTGAGGGTGAAAAGGAACAGAAAGGGAAAACAGAAAGTACTTTTTTAAGGAACTAACTTGACAACAACATAAATTTAGACAGAATTTATTCTAAGCACGATTCGGCAGAATTCAAGAAGCCCTAGTCATAACCCCACAATAATTATCCGCTTTATTTAGAGCAGTTATTAAGCAAGACCAAAGTTTTCAGTTCTTCAAGCTGAACCACTATTTAGAGTGGAGTTCAGATTTTAAAAAGATGTGGAGAAATGTGTAAATGTCTAGAATAAAGAGAAACAAACACGATAAAGGGATAGAAGGTAAGTCCTTGGAGGGAAGCATAAACTTAGCTGGGACAGTTGGAATGAAAAACTCTTAACTATTTTAAATCATACTAAGAGTTATTATAAGGATTCTGATTTGCAGTTCACCATTTCATCAGACAACAAAAAAAAGGAAATGCTTCTAAATTGCAGTAAAAAATAAGTACAACTTGAGAGAAAGCAAAATGGCCATGTTTAAGGAAGATGGCAAAGAGGAGAAACAAAATGTACGGGTAGGGTGGGATGGAGTGGGGGAAAGTTCCTTTCCATGTCAGTAGATTTTTAAGAACCATGAAAAAAGAGGTCATCTGGCATAAGTACGTAGGTGGTTACCCTCCTAGAGAAAAGCAGAACAGAATGACCTGCAGTACCCTCCAGCTAGCAAGTCTAAACTTTAGACCTTCACATGTGTGCATGCCCCATCCTCTTGATGGGGAAATCCAAATGGAACTCCAAGACCCTGTGACCTACGGGGACACTGAAGAAATCAAACGCCCAGGCCAAAAAAGGATATGCCTTCAGGCATTTGGGGCAGTTCAGCCATCTACAACATCGAAGATACAAACATTTGATTTTAGAAGAGGTGAAGTGACCACAGACACATGCCTACAAACACAGTTACCTCCTTACCCATTTCCTCACCATCCAAAGCATAAAACTACTCAATCACCACTCAATTTCCACATAAGATGGTTGCTCAGTTATACAGAAATGAAATACAGAGCTGGAAACAAAGCCCCACTGTGCCTTGGGCTATGTATCAAGCGGTGAAGGATCTTGCTTAATTGTTGTATATCATACCAAATCTTTCAGATTTTGCTTTGTGCCAGATGTAGAACCATGAGGAAATTAAAGGGTAAGCTGGGCGAGTGAAATACCAAATTCCTGTTTCCCATACACTAGTTTATTCCAACTTACTTCAGAAAATATCTTGTTATGCATACTATTAACTCGAAAAGGGATTGAGGAGCAGCTCCTAGGAATGCTGGTACATATGTTTCCTCAAGATTCCTTTTCTAGTCTAGGGGTAAAAAAAGGGCAGTACTGAGAAGCAAGCAGTGCCAAAGCCACGGTATGAGGCCCGGTGAACTGGTACTACTGAGTTATAACCATAACTAGCAACATCGGTCAAGCATATATGAAGAGCATCATCTGAAAGCAGAGCTTGCCTATTCCCTATTCCTTCATGGAATAAAGACCTCAATCAGAGGAAAAAATAACAAGAATGTATCTGCATTTAGGGTGACAAATTACTGGTTAATTTATCTGTAGTAGAAAAACACAAGGAGATAATTCAGATTTGATAATCAGTGAATTCTGGTTACATTTGCTATAGTTAAATATGAAAGCATCATTCCCTTTTGCTTCATCCAAACATCCACGTAAACCTACACACATACCCAGGGATTTAGCTAGCAGTCCCCTTTTGTGACTCATAAAAAGTTCTATAGTAGCATTTATAATATGTGATTATAGGTCACTCTCCTCCGGTCAGAAGTAAGAACTTACAAATAGAGTACTTTAATGATTTAACCTTATATCACCACCACCAGGCATAAGGCCTGGGACACAGTGGGGTGGTTTGGAGTTGTATGTACCCAGAAAAACATGTTGTTAAACTTAATCCATTCCTGTGGGTGTGGGCCTACTGTAAGCAGAACCTTCTGATGAAGTTACTTCAATTAAGGTGCCGCCCAACTCAATCAAGATGGGTCTTAATCCTACTGCTGGAGTCCTTTATGAGCAGAATGAAATTCAGACAGAAAGAGAGAAACTGAAATTCAATGGAACTCTGAATAGAATGGAGAGGCCAGGAGAGGCCGCCATGTGCATTGCCATGTGACAGAGGAGACCAGGACCAAGGATCACTGGCAGCCAGCCCCAGATGCCAGCTTTCAGGAAGAAAGCATCACCTTCATGATGCCTTGATTTGGACTTTCTCATAGCCTCAAACCATGAGCAAATAAATTCCCATTGTTTAGGCTAACCCATTGCATGGAATTTGCTTCAGCAGCCAAAGAAAACTAAAACACATGCATGGTATGTGCTCAGTAAATATAGGTTGAATGACTGAATAAATGAGAAGCTATTCAATATCTCTGTGTCTCAAAGATGTTTGAAAAAAAATGACCTCATGAAGACAAATGTTTCTATTGCCAGGCCTTGGGAGGAGGGGAGAATGGGGAGTGACTGCTTAAGGGTACGGGGTATCCTTCAGGAGTGATGAAAATATACTGGAACTAGATAAAGGAGGTGGTTGCACATCACTGTGAATGTACTTAAATGCCACTGAATTGTTCATTTTAGAATGATAATCTTATATTTTGTGAATTTCCCCATAGTTAAATGTATACATATATACCCCGATGCCTTAGAACAGTGCCTCTCAAACATTAATGCATATTCAGATCACCTGGGGACCTTGTTAAACTGTAGATTCTGATTCAGTAGGTCTGGGTTGGGGCCTGAGAGTGTGCAGTTCTAGAAAGCTCCCAGGTGATGTGATGCTGATGACCCATGGACTGCCCTTCGAGTAGCAAGGCTCTCGTCTCTTCCAGCTGGGTGCTGTTGGTTCTCCAGCTTTGTTAAGCGGAAAATTTTTGTTTGAGGAAAATCTCAACTTCAAGGTAAATATAAAACTTTAAGCACAAAATTACTTGGGGGGGGGGGGGTCCTTCAAATTAGAAGAATTTTAATTTCGAGGAAAAAAGAGATTGCATTGGAATTTTTTTCTCCCCAAAGGTGAAAATATTAAAGGAACTATTTTTTTTTTAAATCATGGTGACCAAACCATAAGCTTCAAGTACAGACAGTTATACATTTCCATTAATAGCAACTAACAGAAAATGGAAATATGTCTGAAAGAAATAGTACAAATTTTCAAACTTAAAACCTTCAATACAAACCCCAGCTCTACCTTTTACTTCAGGGAAGGCAAAATGCTACCATCTCAGGTTCAGCTTTTCCTCGCCTATTAGCTGAGGATAACAATATCCACTTCACAGTGTTATTCCAGGGATCAAAGCAGCTAAAACAATGGCTTTGAAACTTTTCTGACCACAACTCAGAGCAAGAAATATCATTTATATCATGGGGCAATACATATATATGGACATATATGTACATGAATATCTGAAAAGAGAGCATCAGGAAACCGTGCATACTACATATAATGCACATAAAATCATATATGTTATTATAATTATTTATTTTAAAAACATTGACTATGACCCACCAAATCTTTTTTGTGACCCATATATGGGTCTTGACCCATAGTTTGAATGTCACTGAGCTAAATTAGTGAAAATGACTTATACAGTGCCTGCGTCATACATGAAATGTTTATTTCCTTTTACCTAGGCAGAAGAAGGTGACTGAGTCTAAACTTGATCATTCAGTGGAGGAGGACAAATACGAAAGAAGGAAGCTTTAGGAACAACAAATGACTTGCAGACTGGGTAAAGAGAACAACTGGGAAGATGAAACAAATATAACAGGAGTACCATCTCCATAATGTGATAGAGTTAAGTTACAGCTGTAGCTTTTTCCTCACAGATTAGAGGCAATTTATTGTGAAATTATTAAGTACCTAAAGACTTTATTTAACAATTTCACCTTCAACTCAATCTTCAGTTTTCATTCAGACATATTTTGCCACTAGGAAAAGTTATCATAATGCATCTTGGGTGAAATATTTCAAAAAAGCAACATTCAAAGTTTAGGTCAGCATGCATATGTTAACACTGGTTTAATAAAAAAGGGAAATCATATATATATATACATATCTGTCTATATTTTCAGAGTATCTTTAGAAAGGATTTGCAGGAAATGGGTAACAGCAATCACCTCTAAGAAGCTGATGAGTTTTGCAACTGGGGAACAAGAGTGGAAGGGAAACGGACTTTTCACTGTATGAATTTTTAACCTGTCATAATTTTACCTATTTAAAATATAAATGCATACACATATGCACAAAATAAAATGAAAGTGAATTTTTCAGTACCTAGAAACTTGTCATCTCCAAATGTTAAGCTGAGTAAATTTTTCAAAACCATCAGGAAATACCAGGGTTTAGTGGAGGCCAAGAGATGGCTTCATTTAATGCATTGCCTCTCTGTGTTCTCAACCTATTCCTATCCATTGGTTGTAACTAAAAATACATAAGGAATTGACCCGATTTACTCAGTGTGTCTTTCCTATTAGAGATGAAGCCCTTTCATAATCTTTTCCCAATCCATTTCTTCTCTTCTCTCTTATAAGGAAAGAGTTGCTAATTTAACTGATATAGCTACTTCTGTAAGGGTATCAGATGCAGAAAGTAGCACCCAGGGGATCTTTTACTTATTCTTTCTGCCTCAGACTTAAACAAGGTCTGGCTCCAAGAGCAGACCAGGTAGCTGCTGTCTGGAACACTCTCTTTGGCTCCATAGAGCAGGATCAGAAATATCAAGCCAGGGTCATTTGTGGGTTGCAGCTCATTGAGCATGTTATGCTGGCTCCAAGATGTGGTAGTGTGGGAAGGGAATAAAAAGTCTGCTTGTTCCTAGAGCCTAAGCCTGTGTGCCATCTCAGTGTGACCAGAGAACCCAGTCCTGGAGGGACCTGGCACTTATGAAGCTAATAAAGCAAGCCCTAGATACCGAATTTGCTCCTATGTCTTGAAAGTGCAGTCCTTATGGGAACTCTACCGGAAGAACAATAATTATCAAGGGAAGCTCTGGGCATTCCTAGTTTCCTATCTTTACTGCCCCCTTTAAATGACACATTCTCCTCTGTAAATGAAGTCATGTGACCTTGACCAAGTAACTTCAACTTTTAGTTCTCATATTAGACATTTTTAGAGAGCAGGCTCTATTTACACATTATCACACATTTGAAAATTTACCTTTCTATTTTTCTTCCATTTTAAATGGCTACTGCTTAGCTGAGTAAACAAATTATTGAGTCTCACCATACTAAGCTAACAATGTCACTTAAGAGGAAGGACTAGGATTAAAAGTAAGGATGAAACAAAGCGTAGGTGATGGAATAGAAAAACCAACACTCTCCAATGCTATGAGTACAGAAGTGTTGACAGAAATAATTTCTCTCAATTTGGCAACAGGTATCAAAAGCTTTAAACTATTTATAAATTTTGATATAGCAATACTCTCTTCATCAAATTATACTAAAATTGAAGTGTATGCAGACAAGCATGTAAAAGAATCTCATCGCAATGTGATATAACAGAAACAGTCAGACTGTTCATCAATAAGGTATTGGTAAAAACAAACAAACAAACAAATAAAACAAAAAACACAGTCAATTCCATACTGGAAAATGTGTAGCCATAAAGATGATTAGGTTGGTTTATATCTGTCATCTATTTATTTATTCATTGAATACCTTCTATGTGCCAGGGACTACTCTATGAACTAGAGTATACACGGAGGGCACTGAGGGTGGGGTGGTGCAGACAAATAGACAACATACAAAATTGACAAAAAGTGCTGCCCTCATTAAATTTACAATCTATTAGGAGGAGAAGAATATTTAAAAATTAATAAATAAAACATACTGAACATCAAACAGCAGTAAGTGGTATAAAGAAATACAAAGCTGGGAAGGAACTACTACGGTCGTGGTGGGATGTTGCAATTTTAAGCAGAAGTGTTGGGAAATGCTTCACTGAGAAGGAGGTATTTGAGCAAGGCTAGTTGGGAGTGAGTCATGTGGAGTCTCCAGGAAGAACATGCAAAAATGTTTCTGATACATTATCATGTGAGGAAAAAAATTAGGTACTAAATAGTGCTGATAATATGATCCCATTTTTGTATAAACCTTTATGTTAACAATGATTATCTACAGCCCATGGGCTTATAAGTGTTATTTTTAGTCTTTTTACATTTGGCTTAATTGTCACACAATAAGTGTGAATTACATGTAAGCATTTTTTAAAAAAGAAAAGAGACTTCGAAATAAATCACAGAACCTACTCAAACCCAATGCTTAATTTTAATGCACTGCTGTATTTAACTAAGCCAAACATTTAGTGCCTCCATCTTCTTCCTAAATAACTTAGCTTGAAATGGAATTTGAGTTTCTTGAATTAAAAACAAGCATTATTATCCTTAAAGAAGAGCAGTCTCTCTGATTTTCAAATGGACAATTTTATCTCAGGCTCAGATAATATAGACTCTCTGAGGCTTCACTGAGTTCAAGAGTTCTCGTTTAATTATAAATAAATAATCTGCATGAAGGAAAAACACTTCTCTGTATCACATCTAAGCATATTATATTTCTCTACCACACAATGGTTTCCATTTGTTGAATAACATTCAATTTCTCATCTGAAAGCATTGAATGGATTTCAAATAATACGAAATTAGGAGGACAGTCTGGTTCTGCAAATGGCCTAGAACCAAATCGTGCTTTTGAATCTACCAAGTGTCATTTGTCTTTCAAAAACATAATAATTGTTATCCAAACAAACCTCATTATACATTTTGACTTCCAAAGATGGGAGTTCAAAATAAAGAGAATAATGAGCTGAGCCTAATGCACAGTTTTCTACCAGAAATTGATGTCTTCAGCCCCAATAACAAAGGTGAAATTCTCTGTTTAAACATGAAATAATTTTTTTAAAAAATCATGTTTTGGACTGAGATTGAGGCAACAGACCAGGAAACAAAAATCTTAATTTACCACTGAAAAAAGAAGCCAGAGAACAAATATCAGTGTGCTGATAGAATATTACAAAAATTCTTCTTTTCCCTTAGAGATGGGACCCCACATTGTGGCAGCCATTGCGGTCAGAAGGTTGGCTTTCCCCATAGGGGGTGATGGATCCTGAGGGAGTATCATTCAACAATAAAAAGCATTTTTAGTAGGTCATTCAACTTATTTCCCCACTGCTGCTATCTGATTACTGAGTGAACCATCCTCATGTCCAATGACAGTGCATTGGTCCTTCCTGGTTTACCTCTATTAGGGCACATATTCTGCTCCTCATTAGTTTAATTGTGTATCTATTGGTTTCCGCTACTAGACTGGGAGCTCCCTGAAGGCAGGCTCTCTGTTTTACTAATCTCTACCCAGGGCATATAAAGAATATCGGAGATGCTCAATAAATAGTAATAATACTACTGCTATTATAAACCTATATTCTATTAAATGAAACTGAACTCTGAAAGAATGGACACATGCATTTTCACCACAGACAACTTTCCCTTTCCACTTATTATCATAAGTAACTCTCCAGTATCGGTGGATTATAGGTACTGCACATGGAGTTAATAACTAGACATTTAATAATATGCATCAGAAAGTAGCCACCTAGATGTGTGTTTTGTTTTGTTTTTACAAGTATTTTACTGAGGGTATATCTTCAAAATACAGACACTGAGTACTCATCCGTAAGTCACAACTTGGTTATGGGGCATCCTAAACATTGCAACCACATGTACCTGAACACACTTCTGCAATAAAAGATCTGTACCTATAATACCATAGAATATTCAGAAACTTCTTCAAAACCTTCAGGAATTCTGGAGCATCAGATCTTCTCCCATAAAGGAGAGATGAGAATGGGGGGAAGCAGGGAAATGAGAGAAGAAGAGGGAGAAATATCATGTGGACAGAATCTCAAAATGTTGGTGCTTGAGGTGTTGAACTAGATTTGACTTTCAACCACCATATATTCACTGCATATAACCAGGCCCCACACTAGAATTACTGAATCAGAATCTTTGAGGTTGGGATCCAGGCTCAAACATCTTGACGAGCTTCCTGGGTGTTTTCTGATGTGTAGCCCTGGTTGAGAACCACTCACCTCCATGAAAGACAAAGTAAGACTGAGGAAATATCCTAGACGAAAAATGACTAAAGAGACATGACAACTAAATGATTCTGGATTGGATCCTAAACCAGAAGAAGAACATTTGTAACACAGTTGATGAAATCTGAATAAGGTCTATACATCAGCAAATAGTATTACGACAGGGTTAATTACCTGGTTTTGGTAACTGTACCGTGGTTACGTAAAACGTTACCTCCTTGGAGAAACTGGGTTGAGGATAAATGGAAATTCTTTATACTATTTTTCAGTGTTTGTGTAAAGTCTGAAAAGTCAAAATTTATTTTTAAATTTTAAGAAAAAAATCATTAACATCTTACAAAAACTTTATTTTATAGATAGAAAAATTTAGACCAGTGAGGCAAACAGAAACAGCCAAAGAGGGGAGTCCCTTACCAAGAACCTCTGTGTGACCCCAAATCTCCTCACTTAGAGTTGAGGACACATTTACCACAGTACATGACAGAGTTACCAGGAGAAACTGAGACATCATGGGAATAATAAGGAAACGTGCTCTACTCTTACTTCAGAGGACCATGAAAGAGAAAAGAGATTCTTCCTATTTAAGAGACAGAATAGATGAGCAGGAACATGAAATACGTTCAAGAAAATCCAGGCTGAGTGCAGCATGGATGGGCAAGTAATCTTAGCTCACTGATCAGCAACAATGGCACCCGAGTGACATTCCTTTCCCCCATTCCTTTCCCAAATCCCAGTCACCTGCCTCAAGAGACTGCTGGTACAAAAATGGCTAGTTAAGACCAGGGCCCTTCTGTGATTTCTTCAGTCTTCATCTTTTCTGCACAAATGACTTCAAATTCTTCTCACTGAGAAATACTTGTTACTATTGATAGAAAATGATGCCAACCGTTACTCACTCTCCTTCAACCCTGCCATTTCATCCAGTCTGAAGTTTAGCAAATGCATAAATGCTTTAAAAATAATCAGAGAGACACTTGTTTCATTTCAAGGTGGTTGTTTTTTTGGCACGCATTTTTTTTTCCCAAAGGAATACTGGAACTGACAGGTATTTTCTCTAAAAATTCACTTCGCCAGCTGCTAGCTGAAATATTGCTTTCATGGATTTATATTGTATTAAAAGGTCACTGGCTGTTTAAGTCTTAAACAGTTTTAATCATTCTACAAGCCTCTTAACAGTAAGAAAAGGAAGCTCAGAACAAACAGCAGCAGGGACTCTAATTAAAAGGGCCAATTCATCTAATTTTATTTGGGGTTAATTATTCAGGATTCACTCTTTGATGTGTAAGGAATAGCAATTAGTAATTTTAGTGATTTGAGAATCATTGGAGGTGTAATCAGTTAAAATGAGTGAGTGTTTACAACACAAGATGGTGAATTAGTCTCTCTCAGCTGGAGAACAGGAACATTAGGCTCCAAGAGATCAAGGCTAAGGATTTCAGACCCTGGTTATAATATTCACTTCAAAATAAAATGCATGTCAACAGCAATCTAGCACTCTGTTTACTAGCTAAGGCAAGGCACAGAAGCTTCCATGAAATTACCTTTAACCAGATCTTCACCATTGCTCTGTTCCCAAACCCTTCCCTTTATTGGCTTTTGCTACCGTGGTAACCATAAAAGCATTACATTAGAAAAAAAGCAATTCCGCACAAATATACCATTTACAAGCCACTAAGATTCAGAATAATCAGTGGTCATTTATTCCAGGTCCACCTCTCTGACTGCCAGCTGAGCATCCCCATCTGAACCTCCAGCTCAAAGCTCAAAACTGAATTCAGATACTGTGACCCACAGACCTCTTTATTTATTTTGGGTCCTTTTGTTATTGTTTACTTCATCACATTTCTCCCAATCACAAGGGCTGCAAACCCTATTTCTCTTTATTGTCCCACCCATCCATTCTGATTATAAGTAAGCTATATACATTTTACCAATTTTTTCTAGTTCATGTACCAGTCTCCATCTCCACTGCCACCAAAAATACTTACATGCCTAGACTAAAGCAGCAGTCTAAATGATCTCCCTTCTTCCCGACCTAGTCTCTCCAATGGATCTTATAAACTGTTATACTGATTCAAAACTTCCATTGGCACTAGACTAAAAATGAAGACTAATGAAGACCCTTCATAGTCTAACTCCACCTGACTTGTCTTCAACTCCCTTCAAACATCCTACGCCCTGGCCAAACTTGACTATCACTATTACCCAAACAGGCCAGGTGGGGTATGCCCCAACCAGCTCTGCAGGCTCTTTCCCTCCAAAACCTTGACAAAAATAGTTAACATGTTACAGACTGGTTATTCATACACAGGTACTTCATGACTGGGTTTCTGTGATGCCTGATCATTACCACATAACTCATGGACTTCAGAGCAAGATGGTGACATAGAAAGAAACTGAATCCAGAGGCTAGATCTGGTGGCATGACTTATTAAAGTCAGTTTTTGCTATTTTCTAAGGCAATCATTGGCAAACTATGGCCCACAGCTGTTTTTGCCAGTAGGGTTTACTGTAATACATCCACAGTCATCATTTATGTATTGTCTACGGTCTGTTTCATGCTACAACTGCAGGGTTGAGTAGCTGCAACAGAGAACAAATGTCCTGCAAAGCCTAAAATATTTACTATCTAGCCCTTTATAGAAAACGTTTGCTGAACTTTTTTAGAACTCAATTATGCTTGAGTTTCAGAGAATTATGATTGGGGAGTATAGGAGACTTGGTAAAACTCTACTCGGGAAGTCCCAGGAATTGATAGGACCTCATTGTGGACAGGCAGAATCATATATCTGAATACGCGCCTCCTTCGAAGACATGGCAAGAAACCTGAGAAGCTCTTCTCACCAAAAATCCCCATGAAATACTCTGGTGAGTATGGTCCTCTGAGATTACTGCTAGAAACAGCAGCTCTGTTAATTTTACATGTCAGAATGCTCATTTCGCTAAGCCATATACCCGTCTTCTGGCAGACTGCTCCCTTTGCTTCCTTGATGCTAAGACTCTGCTCACACCTCTCCCTCCGGATTTCCATCTCTACCCTTTCTTCATATCTGAACCCAAACCATTCTCGGATGCCCAGATCACCTGCCACCCCTGCACCACCTTCCTTGGCAGCTCCAGATAGAAGGTATCTTCCTGTCTCTAACCTTCTGCAGTATTTGTACAGCACTTAACCATGGTGTATCTTGTTGAAGATCCATAAGCCATTTACCCTACTGCACTGTGTGCTCTTTGGGGGTAGACATAATATATGATATATATCTACATCCCAACAGCACTTCTTTCAATGCCATATAGGAAGAACTGAAGAAATGTTTGCAGAATGGGTATCAGCCCGGATTCTCGACAACAAGAAATAGAATCCTAGCCAAATAAGTTATCCTTTGAAGAAACTGAGGAATTGTGTAGCTACTAATCTCACAATATGTGAGTGTACAGGAGTTTATGTGTGCATATGTGTGTGTGTGTGTGTGTGTGTGTGTGTGAAAGGGGGTTGGGGAGAGGGAAGGAAGGAGGAAGGGAGGGAGGGAGAATGAGCATGAGATACAGAAAAAGACTCAATCGAACATGCCCATGGGGATCAACTCTACAAAAGGTATATGCTCTTGATTTGATCAGTGTCTCAGATGACTGGTATAAAATAAAGAGAACGTCAGGTATTATTATAATACATCACTTGTAGTCATACCTAAATCATTTACCAGATGTGTGAACTTAGGAAAATCAAGAAATTTCTCAGTCTGTTTTTTTTTTTTTTTTTGCTTGTTTAATGAAAGGAACAGCACTTCATTTTAATACTGTCCAGAGTTGTGCAGACCAAGGTAGATAGGTTTAAAACTATATAATGTCCTACACAAATATAAATTATTATTATTGTGAGGCAATTCTCTAAGTGACATAACCATAAAGTCTTTCCTCCCAAACAATAAGAAACCTGAATACAAAACGTAATTATTTACTGAGCATATGCTATACTCTAACATGGCCCTTAGCACACAGTAGTTTCAGAGTGTTACGGGTGAAAGAAAAAGGAGAGAAAGGCATAAGAGTGTAACTAAAGCACCAGAAAAACTGAGTTCTAGCAGCCAAATAATTGTGCTTTCTCCGGAAAGTTTAGAAATCTTGGAAAGGAAAGGCATAAGGAGCCCTAAGGCAGCACTGACTTTGCACATCTAGTACTTCTGCAGCTGATTTATCAGACATTTCCTTGTCCATAAGTATCAATAGCCCCACCCCCCTTTTTTTAATGGAGAAACTGTTCTTGAACAATTTACAAAACATATCACAATGTATGTTCCGGTTTGCTAATACTGCCTGTATGCAAAATATCAGAAATGGATTGGCTTTTATAAAACAGGGTTTATTTGGGTACAGATTTACAGTTCTGAGGCCATAAAAGTGTCCAAACTAAGGCATCAACAAGATGATACCTTCAATAACGGAAGGCCAGTGGCATCCAGAAAACCTCTGTTAGCTGGGAAGGCATGGGGCTGGCACCTGCTGATCCTGGATTGTGTTCCAGCCCCTCTTTCAGCTCCTGTGCATTCCTGATTCTTCATCCCAGGACATTTCTCTCTAAGTGCCTGGGGATCCTGTCTTGGCATATCCCAGGACAAACTTTGGGCTTCATCTCTTAGCTAAACGCCCTTCTGTCTGCATCTCCAAGCATGTCTAAGCATCAGCGTCAGCTCTTAGCTTCTCTCCAAAACGTCCCTGTCAGATACTCTGAGTTCCTTCTGTTTGTGAGCTCTTTTCTAGGACTCCAGTGATTAAATCAAGACCCTTCATGAAGGGGTGGGGTCCACATCTTCATGGAAATAATTTAATCAAACATTTCATCCACAGTTGATTGAGTCACATCTTTATGGAAATAATCAAAAGATTCCAACCTAATCAACATTAATACACCTGCCCCCATATGATTGCATTAAAGAATATGGCTTTTGGGGGGACATAATATATCCAAACTGGCACAATGTATCAATCAAATAGGGCACTTTTGTCCTCAAAACCCAGTAGCATAACCAACTCAAAATAATAATAACAATCAGATAGACAAATAAGATGATCCCAAAATCCCAATGTCCTTTGCTTATTCTGGATAGCCTCTTCTTTGCACACTTCCACCTGTAAGTCCACACTCTCACAACTACTGTGGACAAGTCTCACATCATCTACAAAGTTCAAAAGAACTCAAAAATCTACTAGATGCTCACTGTCCAAGAGCTTTTGATTTTTTAATTAGAAGAGAGAGTTCAAAAAAGATAGGGGGTTCTCTTGAAAAATCAAGTTTTGTCCCTAGAGAGACACTCCAAGAAAAACCTCTTTCCTTGCATTTCATTCACTGTTTTTCTTACCCCCCTCAGATTAGGAGGTCCTGTGATGGAAGACAGTCCCAAATGCAAAGTTCAGTGATGTATTCTGGGCAGAAATTCAGGTACCTCGTTATTTTAGCAGAACTGGTCTGCCTGCCCAAAGACATAATTTAGTTGAGTGAGGAACTCATTCCTTCCTCCTGCTTCCTCTGGCCAGCTGCCTCGGAAGGTCTTTCATTCCAGAGAGCAATAGATTTATTGCTCCCTTTTATTCCCCCAACAGTAGTTTCAGTTCTCTGAGTTGCAAGTTCAGTGAGCTCAGCCTTGGCATTCAAGGATCTCCTTATGTCTCATCCTTAAGAGCATTTGTCCCAGGTCCAGTTGCCAAGGACATAGTGGCAGGTCCCTTCTTGGCACTTGAGTCTGCCGTATCATGGTTCATCTTATAAATAGACCTGTTCTATCACTTGAGTTACCTCTTCAAATCGTACTGGCACTTCCTTTGCTTAACTAGCACTGATGGTACAACATTGATTTTATAAACTCCCAGAATCATCAAATTAGAAGAGAATTAGAAGGGAATAGTCCAGGGGTCAGCAAACAAGGGCCCAATGGCCAAATTCAACCCAACTCCTGTTTTTGTAAATAAAGTTTTATTGGAACACAGCCATGTCCATTCATTTACTTATTGTCTATGGCTGCTTTTGCATTCCATCAGCAGAACTGAGTAGTAACAACAGAGGCCTTATGGCCTGCAAAACCTAAAATATTTATTATCTGGACTTACAGAAAATGTTTAAGCTGAATACGCTCTTGTCCATGAACTATTTTGCAGTGGAGAAAATTAAGAGCCAGTAAGGTTAAACAATGTCCCCAGGGAGAAAAACTTTGGAAGATATAATACCTTGAGCAATGCCAGGCATGTGTTACATACACACTCAGTAAATATTAGTTCTTTCCAGCGTCTGTCGGAAAATTGCATGTTCCCTTCATGTGGAACTGTGCTAAGATGACTTTTTAAAAGACAAGGTCATTGCCCACATGGAATTTATTGTCTAGAGAAGGAAACAAACATATAAACAGAAAATTTCAACATACTATTGTAGGTGTGTACTAGTTTTCTATTGCTGCGGCAACAAATTACTACAAACTGAGTTACTTAAAATAACACAAATTTATTATCTTACAGTTTTGTAAATCAAGTCTGATATGAGTCCCACTGGGCTAAAATCAAGGTGTTGGCAGGGTTGCATTCCTCTCTGGAGGCTGTAGGAGAGGCTCCATTTTCTTGTCTTTTCCAGCTTCTAGAGGCTACCCAGATTCCTTAGCTTATGGCCCCCGACCTTCACCTTCAAAGCCAGCTAAGGTGTGTTGGGTATTTCTCACATTACATCACTCTGAAATACTCTTCTACCCCCCTCTTCCATTTTCAAGGACCCTTGAGACAACACTGGTTCCACCCAGATAATCCAGGATAATTTCCCTTATTTTAAGCAAACTTATCTCCAACTGCTGCCTTAATTCCCCTTTGCCATGTAACATAACATATTCACAGGTTCTGGAAATTGGGTCATGCACATCTTTTGGGGGCCATTATTCTGTCAACATAAGGTGCTTATGGGAAGACAACGCTGTAAAACTTAGAGGAATGCTCGATCAGCACAGCAGCACAGTGGCTGTAGAGAGGAACAAAGGCTCTATCATGGTACAAATTCTCTGGAATTTCACATAGTTTTATGAACGTTTCTTCATATTTCAGCATATGTTATTTTTAAACGTATGGATAGCATTTAAATGTTCCACACATATTGTTCTTTTTCTTTTTGAAACTATCATCTTGTCACCACATTTAAGAAAAACCCCTTTTAGACATTAGGTTGAAAAACTTTAGGAGCCAAGTCTGAGTTAGAATTTCTGCTAAAGCAGTTAAGCACTCTCCTGCGGGACTGTTCACCTTGGCTCTATTTTGCTGCTATGAAAACACCCTCAGAAAAATTAGGAGACTGTCCGGGACCACACAAACAAGAGCTAGGACCTAGAGAAAATTACTTTACCTCTCTGAACTTCATGAACAGAATGAAAATTTTTGTGCAGGGTTTTTGTGATGATCAACATGGCAATATCTTATTTACGGCAGTGATAAAATCGAACACATTGCAAAAAATTAATGCTACAATTAAAAAGTGGAATATACACAGCATATACCTGAAATGATGGGAAACATTTTAATTTGGAATATTTAGCTCATCAGACAAAAATACCTGAGAGCAAAAGCCAAAATAAGATGAAGAAGAAGCAGCAGCCGCCACCGCCTTTACTGTTATTATGATGTAGAAAGAAAAATTACAAGTCTGTTGGAAAAAATCTGAAGAGTATCACAGAAACATATGAGTAATGGTAATAGAACTGCATTTAAAAATACTGAGGCTTAACTGATGAACACTAAAGAGAAATTAAGTGGCTTGAGAATGTGAGTGCCAAATAACTAGAAATATTTAAGCAGAGGCAAGAAGACCATTTGCTATGAACAATATAAAGGAGATTCAAGCTTTACAGAGCTAAAGAACTTGCTTGGGTAACCTTTAAGGACCCTTTCAACCCTGAGGTTTTATGATTTCATGATTCAGAATGCTAGGGCCAATTAATGGCTCTAAGAGATTCAGGCTTCCTTTTAATAGGTGTAGTCAGAAAAGGCTCCTTGATGCCGTTATAAGGCAGTCATCCTAAATGCAAGTACGTGCTTACCAAGGGTATAGAATAGAAATAATTCTCTAGGCATGATCAGGCAAAAACAATGTGTAATGGGTACAATACCAATGATTGACCCTGACTCCTCAATCTCACTGCCACTTTGAAAATGAAGCTTTTATATTCAGAAATTCTCACAAGGCGATGTGCTACTTTCTATTAGGCTATGTGGCTCTATAGAACGAAAGAGTGCTCACCTAGTGGTATAAAGGGGAACACCTGGGATTTCAATCCTTGCAAACAATGTCCTACCCCCCACCCCAATCCCTAACCTTGCTCGATGAAAACAGCCTTTGACTTAAAGGGTATGTAATGGAATGGTAGAAAGGCTTTTCAATGCAAGTGAGAACTTTCTGACCTAGCTCTTGATAACTGAGATGGAGGTGATGCAACAATATTTCTTAAACAAGGTGTACACATTTCCACCCTTTACAAAAAAAAAAAAACAAGCAAAATACCAAATTACCAGGACGGAAAATTCCCACCATAAACAACCAGAGCTACCCTGAAGAGAAAAACAAGACATTCAATTACAGGAGCTAAATGCCCTCTGTTAAAGAGAAAATAGACACACATTCCCACGCAGAACCCTTTCCTTCTGAATAGGGCTAAAGGTGCAGGAAATAGTTTGATGGAGACATTATATTACTTAGACAAAAGTGAACTAGATTATCTGTTTGTTTATTAGATTATGGCTTTAGGCCCATTGTTCTTCACTAAGAGCTCTTGACATGAAGTGACACGCACATTCTTTGGTATGAAGGCCTTTGTGAGAGTATTTTATGGTATTTAGGCTCTTGCAAAGACATCTGAAAGCAGTCACACCAGAGGATTAAACCCAGCCTTTGGGGCCACCACATTAGGAGGGTTCAGTTCATTTCACACAGCCTTAACTAGGACACATGAGCTTCCCTGGACGTAACACCAAATGGCTTCTATGTGGAATTTCTGACATTAACTTACTCCCACTCATCTTAGTCACAAACCAAACACCAGATTCTGGGTGTCAATGGATGAAAATGAAAGCAGAACACTCCAGAAATGCAATTCAACTGGGTTTCATTTTTGTTTGTTGCTAAAGGAGGAGATATGCTCTTTGTTTTATTTTTATTTGCTTTTCAGTCAGGGGTATTCTTCAAATAATAAAAAAATTCCCAGAACATATCATGCCATGTGATCCAATTCCATATTAACCTAACTGGATAAAAGATCATGGAAATGTCCTATATTGTGTCAAAACTCATCATATGGGGCTGTTGAGCACTTGTAATATGGCCAGTGGACACCAGACTGTATAATTTTAATTTATTTAAATTTAAATTTAAATAGCCACATGTGACTAGTGACTTTTGGGCTATATGCTATATACACTATATAAATACAGGATATAGTCTATATTTATAATGCTTTCCTCTACCACCGCATTCAAAAGAAATAATAATAAAGTCTGCTATAAAAGCAAGAAATTCAATTTTCCTGTCTGAGTCAAGATTTCAATAACAAATAACTTAAACCGTACTAAAGATTTTAAATTAAGAGCTAGAAATATGAACACACACCTGGATTTCCATTTATTTAAATAGAGTAATACCTTTGGGAAGAAGAATTATGCTTTACTTTCTCTGGAAATGCCAAATCCAATACTTCATAGAGCACATTTACAAATGAGGGATAGTGATTAGAACACATTTTTGGTAGGATGCAATGGTATAATGGGAAGTAAAAAGAAACAGTGAAAAGTCTCAGGTGTCAGTAGGCTCTACACAGACTTGCTATATACCCGTGTCAAATCACTACATAAGACAGTTCTGTGCTTTGTGAGAATGTTATGATGAATAAATGAGATAAAGGATGCACAATTTCTACCGAGAGCCTATCATAGAACAGGCAAGGAACAAAAGATGGTTAAATGAATGTTCTGTGAGTATTGAGTCTATCTCACCCAAAGGCAGATGAGCAAGAGAGTTGAACAAGTGATAAAGTTTCTAGTCAAGTCTATCCTAGCCAGGACTAGATTACGTGCTGCTCCTGTCCTCTAATGGAAAAGAGAGCATTTAATAAAATAAGTTAGGGGGAATTGGACATTTGCAAGTTCTCATTCTTTTCATCATAATGCAGACAAAACTAAAGCTGGGATTTTTACACAAACGACTGATTTACTCAACGTGTAGGAAACGATTTCATCAAACTGCTGCCATAAAAACGTCAGTGATCTCCCTAGTAATCTTTACTTGGATGTAGTCATTCTAATTTCAAGCAAAAGATTCATGAACATGAGAAAGATAAAAAACAGCTGACCTAGACAAAACATAGACATATAACCAAGGCATTCTCTTGATCTCAAAATAAAATGTCCCAAATGAATAATCAACATACATTATTAAGAGGAAAATTATTATAACTTGATCTGATTCTATTGAAAATAATAAGATAGTAAAGCTCAGAACTAGGTTTGGCGTGGAATACTATGAAACACTATCTCTCTTTGGGATGTAATTAGAATAGAAAGGTTCTCATGCCAATGGATTCCCAGCATTCTCTTGTCTATAATTTTCATTAAAATAAAAAAAAAGTAAAAGTATGCTTAACAAAATTCTCCTGGAAAATAGAGGTAACAATAAAGTGTCAATGTATTATTGGAAAAGTCAATACTGAACAGGAAATATGTATTATGTGAAGGCTTACAGATGAAACTCTAAAGTGAATGTCCAGTTTTCTGCCTTGATAAATAGAGAATGAAAAGTACAATTATAAAAATGTGCTTTTTAATCAAGTGCAACAAATGTCCAACACCAGTGCAAGGTGTTGGTGATGAGGTGGTATATGGGAATCTTGAATTTATTTACATAATTTTCTGTAAACCCACTTCTTTAGTAAAGAAAAAATAATTTTTAAAAAATACATAGAGAGCAAAATCGGCTTCTACTTGGATGAAAAACACTGGACTGGAAATGAACTCTACAGATATCAATTCTCTTTACATTTTGTCATCAATAGAAGAATAATTTATCTACATTTGCCTAAGACTGGGCTAGGTAATTCAGGGATTCAGGGGAAGCATTAAACATGGGGATTCAATCCCCAAAGAGATGATAACTTGGACAGGATGAAGATAACTTAAATATTACAATCAGAAAAGAACTGTGTTACCTTATATTTACCTGCGAGTTCAAAAAAGACTCAGGCAAAGAAAGATTCATTTATTCCTTCTTCAAAAGACAGTGAACTCTGTGATGAACCTAGTCTAGGTGCCTCTATGGATTCATGCCATCATGGTGTCTCTGATTGCTACTGAGGACAATCTTTCAGGAAGATCACTGGGAACTAACCACTCCCTTATAGGCTGTGTAGGAAAAATTTCAATTTTCCTTAGAAAGAGTTTCAGTGAGGCCTCCATGGTAGGAGACACATGGCTCCACTTGTTGAGTCTGCAGGGCTGTCCCTCGCAGGCATGAACCCAACATCTTTGCCTCACATCTCATGAGTTTATCTTCTGCCCCTGGGCTTCCTATAGTGCTCTGAAGGCACTAGACAGGCTCCATCTCATCAGCCATGCTAACACTCTCAGAGTTGCCACCGTCCTGACGTCTGACTTCCTGGAAGCTGAGGGCCAGGCAGCACAACCCAGAAGGGCAGGGGCACTGACTGCAAGTACCTGGAGCAATGGGAATCAGGGACTAGTACCTAAATTCTTCTCCCTTCTTCCCATTGATAGACTATTCGGAGACACACTAGTTCCTGCAGCCTTTGTGAGGATGTGCTGAGAGACCAAGCAATCAGTTGCACTTGTTAGGAAACTGTGGACAGCTTGGTCATATATCCCCTTGTATTTGCTCTTTCTCCCACTATGCCTAACACTACTTTCCCCCACTCCTGCTCTTCCATGGGTCTTGGCTTTCCAATAAAGCAGCTACACGTTTGCCTCAGGCTCCATTCTCTAGGTAAGCTGAGCTAAAACAAACACATACTAGGTTCTATGCTTGATATAAAAAACCCACTCCCTGGACTTAGGATGAGAGAAATCACCTTAATAAAGTATTAAGGAGTATGCTCAAACTGGGCTTATTTTAGTATTTTTACTTACAGTACATTTTAAATTAAGACCACAACTCCTCTATAAATAAAATACTACTGATATGCTAGGTATTTTAAGAATGCCAGTGGTTTGTTGGGCTTCAGTATAAAAGGATCACCAATGTAAACCTAGTCTATCTGATTAGTAACTTTAATAAACTGGGGCCGCTTTCCAACCTGGGGCCTCTCCCAGCCAAAGGAGTCACTTAGAGTTCAAACCTTTATCCAACAACACTCCCTATTTCTTACCCCGAAGCCAAGCCTATTACCAGAAAATAGAGAAATAGGCAAAACAAAGGACTGCATTCTCTAATCTTCTCTTCCAAAAAACTGTAGTTCTCCTATGCTCATGAAAAAGCCACAAAATCAATAAACATCTTGCAAGAGAGGCTTCCTGAGTTATTCTTCATGGTTGAGAGAAACCTTTTAGGCACACCTACTAAAGATTAAAATTTACAGTAGTAATTAAATGATATGGTATCCACAATTGGTTTCAAAATAATCCATGGTGAGAAGAAGGAGAGGTATCAAGATGAAATAAAACTGGCCATGAGTTAATCATTGTTGAAGCTGTGTAATATATTCATGGAGAGTCATTATAGTATTTTTTACTACTTTTGTCTAGGCTTGAAATTTTCCAAAATGAAAAGATTAAAAAATTTAAAGTTAATATTTTTAAATTTTATGACAATAAACCCCATTATCCTAAAACTAAGAAAGGTAACACAGCTTAACTGTGTTCACCTCATGTCTTCGTTAAAATGCACTGCCTTCATCTTGTTTCACACAATAAAACAATAGACAACTCTTTAGAATCAAGAAAAATGCCTAAGCCCATCTTTAAGCTAGCCTCAGCCAATATGTTTAATGTTTCATGGGAGTTGGAAGTGCCTTAAATCCCTGCTGAATCTTTCATACACATACACAGTTTATCTCATATCCAAGCTGTCCCTCAATTATCTTGTCAGAAGCTTCAAAAGGCACCTAGTGAATGCAAAACTAATGGTACAACTGTGGTTCATATTTACTGGAAACTGTTTGCGCTGGAATTCCAACTTGTGAATGCCTGAGGTAACTATGCAAGTACAACATTTGCATTTGCCTAAGGAAATGAACTAAAAATACAGTATCTGCTGCTCCATATATCAGCTACCAGTTTAATATCAACATGCCGCATGTTATTATCATTAATAATACCATTATTATGCATATAGCACTTCAAAACAGTGACCTCAAAAGATAAGGGAATAGTACCCAGATCTTAATTCTCTAACCATCCCTCAAAGCAGTGCAAGTGATAGGAGAACTGACACTTAAAACAGTGAGTTTCCAAAGCATGGGAGCCTTTCACTCGCTTATGCCAGTCAAAGTGAAGACCTCCTAGTCCTTTACTCTCAGTGGGAAAACTCTACCTACCCAAATTCTAAGGGTAACCTGGCCAGCATTTCTTTTTCTTGTGTATTACGCATGCACTTTTGAAAAATGGCATTATTTTTTCTCTAACTCCTTATATGATCTTGGACAGGTCATTTCACTGTCAACCTTCACCCAGTCTGTTTTGCTTTTTAACTGCATATCAAGATGGCCAGTTTAGAAACAGGAGGATGCAGAATGGGAAAAAATCTTAATGTGATGGCATCAACCTCTTATTCAATTATCTCCTCTCCCAGATGTAGAGATGGAGTTTGTACAAACTCAGCTTGAATGATTCAGCACCTTCTGAGGAACTCGGCTCCATATTTTAGCAGGACCAAATTCTGGGGATGATTTTACTACTCCAGGTATACCACCAATGTGTACTCTAAATACTCACAGAGAAAATTGAACACTTCTTTCTAATGGCCCTCAAAAGATTAACTTTCAGATGTAAAATTCTCTGAGTTTATAGTAAATTTCTGCTTTAGATACCAAATAGTAGTCCCAGAGTTTCTGAAGGGTTAATGCAACTTCTAGAGATGCCTAATTTTCTGTGCTGAGTAACAAACACACAGCACAGAAAGGGCTAGTTATCTCTTGCCCTTTCCTCAAAAGATTCAAGAACTAAGTGATTGCTGCATTCTCTATACAGAAATCTTAAAGTAATTAGAGACTATTATCACGTCACTCCATGCACTTTTCTTCATAAATCAACAGGCATTTCCTAAAGCCTAAGATCCATTTGTTGAGTTTACTCCTTTTTGCTCTGAGTGACAGGCATTCTTCTAAAACTCAGAAGCCAAGGATGTTGTACCTCCAATAACCAAAAGACACACAATGCTTTTTTGTTTTTGTTTTTGTTTTTGTTTGGAATTTTATGCAATGCCTTTAAGTATACCCATAGCTAACAATCCCTACCCGACTTCCACATGCCCAGTCCCATCAGGAATTAACACAATGTTCAGGTCCACTAAACCTTTGTCAGTTTCTGCATTCAAATTATTTTCTGCTTTCATTGCATTCTCATAGAAGGTACCTGAGTCTTTTCTAGCATTATCACATTTTAACTTACAATATAATTACCTCTATATTTACTTAACTGTAAGCTCCCTGTGGATAGAAACTACGATTGATATCTATGTCCCCTGTATCATTTTTTCAGACATCTTTAAGCATGGCCCAGAATTTTAAAAATGCATTTTACACTAAGATACAGCATACACACTAACAATACAAATACATAAATACACAACTGAAAAATTTCTCCAACAATACTTACCTTAACTATACGTGAAGTGTTTTTGCTAGTCATAACACAACTCACTAGTATGATTGGCTGACCTACATTTGAAAAACCTCTGTCATACAGGGTTTCGTAGATAATGTCAATAAATGCCAAATGAATGAATGAATGAACCAGCCAACAAAAACAGATTTACTTTTCCACAAGCTCATTTGTCTACTGTAGGCCTCTTTATCGCCTTAGTAAACAGGTTCCTAGAAAGATGCTGGACAAATAAACATTCTCATGACAGGTTAAGCACTAATAACTGGTTTTAACAGTTCCAGAGCAGACCAGGTCACATTAAATTGTTTTACCAACAACATCCTTCTCATTCTCTAATCAGTATATTGTGATAAAGAGTTCATTTTAAGTCACATTTTTAAATCAAGTACCCATATCTACCATTTTCAACAGCCTATACCTTGTGAAGTAACAAGTGATTAATAAAAATTAAATTCACAATCTCATACGTGATACTGATTACTTCACCAATCAAGTAAACTAAGGACTTTATTTTTTTTTTATTCACTCCAAACATTAATTGAACCCTATTAACAGGGATTCGTAGAAGCTAACCTTTAGCTTCAAGAAAAGTGTATCCTCTTAGACATGTGTAGATGCCATTTTACAAGAACTGCTTAAGAATCTTTCTAGAAGTAGAAGGCAGTCTATCTGGGCATCACCTCCCTTTTCCCATCTTGCTGTCAATTGAAGCAGCAGCATTTTGCCAAACATTGTCATTAAAATGGTCTTGAGATTTCATCAGGCTTTCAACTAAACTTTTTGTCTAACCTTCCCTGAAGCCATCCAACTTGATGAAGCAGCATCTTTGTCATCTATTAAATTGTCTTCCATGCCAACTGTCTCTGCTATTTGCAACTGCCTCTACAACTATGATTCTAGCTTATCTCTTGTAAAGAAAAACATAAAGGGAGTATTAGCAATTTGTGTCATCTCAGTTGCATACAAGATACTTCTCCAAATGCCCATCACCAAGAGAAGCTGTTTTCCAACAACTGATCACAAATACTTTCTAGAGCAGAAGATAAGCAGTTAGCTCATCCTTGTGTATGATGCATAAAACTGGAGCTGTTTCCAAATAAAACAATTTAAGATTTTGCAGTTGATTTCCTTCCAAGCAGGAAAGTTTTAACAATTGGTTTATATCAAATTATAAATTTTAATAAATTTATAAATTTTAAACTGAGAAATCCTAGAAAAATATACAAGTCTTGAAAGACAACGTATGTTGGTCTTCCTTTGAGAAAAGTTACCAAGAATATCATAGCCCACAGTTTTCAAATACTATCAACCAAGAATGTCAAATACCATCAACTGAAAATGTCAGTGTCTTTCATCAACTCTTTTTTTTTTTTTTTATTTTTTACTCCTGTTTACTGATAGCACTGCATGGCAGTTGACAGCACAGGCTCTCAAGCCCAGGCAGTGGATTTGATCTCCTACCTGTTCCCTACTGGCTATGTAAATTTGGACAAGTTACTCAACCTTTCTGTTCCTCACTTTCCCATATGTAAAGAAGGAACAGTAAGATTACTTGCTTTAAAATTTTTTTATAAAGATTCAATGAAATAAACAAAAATATGCAAAACAGTGCCAGAATATACTAAGCACTCAACAAAAGAAGACATTATTTCAGTACCCGGTCCACAACTGTACTACATAAAGTAGAAAGATGTGTGATGGCAAGAATGCAGGGTGGTGGAAACAATATGGATTTTTTAGTTAAAATATGAATTAGAATCTTCACAGTTGTACTTGCTATATTTGTGACCCAGAGTTATTTAAACTGATTCCCATCTCATCTGTCGAACACTAAGACATATAACAAAAAGGTGTTATAGAAATTCAGTGAAAATCAAAACAACTTACAGCTATGTCATCAGGGGAGGCTTAATAGAGAAAGGATGATTTTGATAAAGGTTGTAGAATAGACATGTGGAAGCAGAAACATTGAAAAGTGGATTCTAGATAGAGGGAACCATTCAAGCAAAGGCATGAGGTGATCTTCAAAGAAAGCACATGATCCAATCTAACCAGCGTAATGGGTTAAGGTAAGTAGTTGGAGTTAAGATTAAACAAACAGATTCAATCAGCAAAGGACTGCAGGTGCTGGCTGAATTAGGACTTATTCCCACAGACACTGCAGATACATTCAAGGTATCAGTAGGTCACTAACAGTACAGATGCATATTATAGGAGGGTCTGACTGCAAGTTGCAGATTGGCTGCACGGTTAGGCATGGCAATAAGGAGTCCCAGAGTCCATTAAGGACCTAAGCTTGGCATAGCCAGATAATGGAGGGGTCAAGATGCCTTGGGATGCCAAAGATGATGGAGAAGTTCAAAGGGTAGATCTCAACAACCTAAGGAAGAAGTAGAGTCAAAAGAGAAATAATGTGACTGAGCAGTGTCAGAAGTAGACGCAAGAGGAGGAGCAGATTTAAAAGAGATAAAGCCAAAGAACCAGAATAGGTTATCCTAACTAAAGAGGAATCTTAAACATCCAACTACAATCCTCTTCCTGCAGACCTCTAAACACAAGGGAGAATCATGTTCATGTTTAGCTATGAGGGCCAATTTAACTTTGGAGATAAGTTTGGAGCTAAAGAGCTAAGCTCTGGAAAGGAACAGACTCAGGCAATCATAAGAAGGAGAGAAGTAAGAGATATAAAGAATGGATAAGTTGTACCAAGACAGCAGTTCTTCGTAAGACAGAATAAGTCCATCACCAGACAAGGAGAAACCAAGCCGTGGCCTCAGCCCCATGTTGTGGACACCTTGCATTATATAATATGCCACTTCATTCCCGAGGAAATGAAGCAAGGGCCAAGAAACACATCTCTCTTCAATATCAACCATTTCGTTTCACAGAGTTTGGAGACAGAGGACATAAGCGGTGGGTGGAAAGCATTAAGTTATAAGGTCTCCAAGTCTGAAGTGGGTAGAAATTATCAAAGTTCCTTTTCTTTTCTGTTGTTTTTCCTTTCCATCACATTCAATTATGAGAAAAGAATACTGTATCACCCCTCAACAAAAGAAAAAGAAACTCAAAGAAGAATTAAGCCTCTTAGCAGACAATACCAACTGAACAGACAATAGCTTGACTTTGTCAGGTACCAAGCAAGGCCTTTCTGGGGAGAAACGAGGTGGCAAGGATCAGTTAGTAAAACAAGCTCAGGGTCCAAGGGCAACCTATTTCTATATCAATTCTGCACAGATTGTGTGTCCTTGAACAGTACATAATATACCTTTGGGTTCATTGCAAAAGAAGAAAAATAGCAAGAGATATATGCTGAAAACAGTAAGGCAAGGAAAAAAACTTAATGTCAAGAAGAATGGATCTATTCTTGACAGTCAGATTTAAAATCTACACTTAGTTCTCCCAGTCCTCCAGACAAACTGCAGCACCTTCAGAGAAAGTTGAACAGAAGATTAAGAGAGATCTGAAACCAGATCTAAAAAGAATGATCATTGGAACTTGGGCTGCTTATAGGGAAAACTCAAGGGTCATGGATCCATGATAGAGCCCCATGCTCACCCTCCAGCCTCACCTCATTCACCCCCTAGCTCTAGGTCTTGTATTTTGGCACATAGTAATCACCCAATTTAAAAAGTTGTTGAAAAAAGTGAATAAAAGCCCTTGACACAATACTAATTTTCCATTTCTGGAAGACGTCACATTCCCTAATATCTCTGAGTCCCTATACTGAATTATTCTCTCTGCCTGAATATTCCTCCCCATCACTTTACCTTATCCTATAGCTTCCCTGACCTACAGCATCCCTAACATACACTTGCATCAAATAAGCATAAACAGATCGGCTACCCCTATTATAGACCATCACTCTTTCTGCCTCCCCCTCATGGCAGTGGCCATGGTTTACATGTGTGTGCATTCTTGATTAATGACTACATCCCTGAGGAGACTATGGGTTGCAAGAAACCAAAGGCCATGTCTGTTTCACTCACAACTGTATTCACAAGTACCTGGGAAAGTTCCTATGATATTACTGCCACTCAAATATTGAAAAAAATAAAGGATTGAAAGAAGGACGTTTCAACATCAGAAGAACTGCCTGTACTGACAACACCTCTCTCTCACAACAAAATGCAATGAAGCTTTTACAAAGAAAGGAATATAAGGTATATAATTCAGGATGTTCTGGCTCTGACAGCCCCACTGGCCTAGAGTCTGAAGAGTAACAGAAAGAGACACTAAAAGAAATCTAAAAGCCAAATGCCACCTGTTACTTTCATTGGTTAATAAAGACCATGTGAGATTTGAGTGGCCAAAGGAAGCTGAAACTGGATGATCACTTGAAATGGTAAGACAATGCCCATGTGTTTACTAAAGAGAGCTGTTTCTAGTCATTTCAGTGGTGCCCCCAAACCCTTTTTAAGAAAACATTGTAGACAAAACTCTACTGAGATTATTAAGCACAAAACACACCTGCAAAACCACTATCTTCAAGCAGACTATGAAAAAGATGCTATTACCGAAAATTAAAAGAATTAGGTGCAAAAGCGGTACACACTTCCTTTCCCTACCAGATAGGACAAGGAAGGAGCACATGAAATAATTCATCTTAGGAAGAAAGGCCTTTATTGATGACTGAACTACAAGAAAATCATTAGACCTATTCTATATCAAAAATGAACAGGGCACTCTTAATTCCCTTATCATGCTGTGTGTGTGTGTGTGTGTGTGTGTGTGTGTGTGTGTGTGCGCGCGCGCGCGCGTGACAACACAATATTTTCAGCATTTGAGTCACTGAAATGAAAACACCTCCCTTTACAATGTAAATTCCAGGAGGGCAAGGATTTGATAACCGCTTAATCCCAATCACTGTTACATGTTGAGTTCTTAACAAACGTTGCCTGAATGCTTGAATGAAGGAAGGAAGGAAGGATTTTAAAATTTTGTTTACATATTTTTTTAACTTTTTATTTTGAAATACTTTGAAACTTTTGAGATATTTGTAAAAACAATGCAAACCCATACAGAAAACTCCAGCATACTCTTATCCCTCTAGATACCTAAAGTCACCAATTTTAATATTTTGCCATCTTTGTCATATCACTCTATCTACTCATCAATCTATCCATCTGTCTATCTGTCTCTCTGTCTGGCTGTTTATTTATCAATCCTTGTCTCTGAACACTTGAATGTAGACTATAAAGATTATGTTCTTTGAACACTGAATAACATCATGTACATTTCCTAAGAAGGATATTTTACTTATGCAACCACCTTAAGTGCAGTTATCAATTCAAGAAATTTAACATTGCTATCAACAATGTACTCCATTTTTTTCATATGTCCCAAAAATGTCCTTTTGAGCCTTTTGTCCTCCATTATTAGATCCTGTCTAGCATCAAATATTGCATTTAATTGCCATTGACACTTTATTGGCTCGTTCTTTTTTTTAATTGTGGGAACATTTATACAATGTAAAGTTTGACAGCTCAACCACTGTCAAGCATACCATTCAGTGGAATTATTCATATTTACACTGTTGCAGCACTGTCCTCCATTACTAAAACTCTCCCATCTCCCCAAAGAGAAACACTATACATATTATGCACTAACTCTCATTCTTCCTGTCCCCTGCCCCTGACAACCCGTACTTGAATTTCTGTTTCTGTGAGCTTGCATAATTTCCAATATTTTCTTCATAGTTACCACGGGGCTTAAATTTAATATCCTAAATCTATAACATTCTTGTTTGCCTAGATACTGTTTTCGTTTGCTAAAGCTGCTAGAACACAAGATACCAAAAATGGGTTGGCTTTTACAATGGAGATTTATTCACTTAGAGTTCACAATTCTCAGGCTGTGAAAATGTCCCAACTGAAGGCATCAACAGGGAAGATACCGGAACACTGAAGACAAGCTGCCAGCCTCTGGGACCTCTGTCACATAAGAAGGCACACGGCTAGCGTCTGCTGGTCCTTCTCTCCCAGGTTTCATTGCTTCCAGCTTCTGGCTTCAATGGTTCCTCTCTCAGCTTCTCTGAATGTTGATACATTATGAGTCCAAAAGACCTGATGTATCATTACATTTTGTGTATTTGCCTTTAGATGCACAGGAAGTAAAACATGGAGATTCAAACTAAAAACACAATAGTACTGGAATTTATATCTAACCTTGTGTTATCATCACGAGAGATCCTTGTTTCTTCATGTAGCTTCAACCTTTGTCTAGTATCTTTTTCCCTTCAACTGGAAGAGCTCCCTTTAGCATCTCTTATAGAGCCAGTCTAGGGATGACAAAGTCCCTCAGCTTTTGTTTACCTGGAAATGCTTAATCCCTCCCTCATTATTGAAAGACAGTTTTGCCAGATATACAATTCTTAGTTGGCATTTTTTTGGTTCCAGCACCTTAAATATGTCATCCCACTGCAGTCTTGCCTACTTGGTTTTCAATCAGAAATTAGATCCTAATCTTTTTGACATTCCCTTATATGTGACATGTTCCTTCTCTCTTGCAGCTTTCAGAATTCTCTCTTTATCTCTGGCATTATAATATGGCGTGCTGTGGTCTCCTTGGATTTATCTTGTTTGGAATTTGTTGAGAATCTTGGAGGCATATATTCATGTCTTTCTTTAAATTTGGGAAATTTTCAGCTTTTATTTCTTTGAATATTCTCCCTGCTCCTTTCTCTCTTCTTTCTCCCTCTGGGATTCCCACAATGCACATATTGGTAAATCTGATGATATCCCTCAGGTTCCACAGGCTCAATTCACTTTTATTCATTTTTTCTTTTCTTTGTTCCTAAGACTGGATGATTTCAATTGTTTTATTTTCAAATTCACTGATTCTTTCTTCTGCCATCTCTAATCTGCTGATGAACCCCCAAGGAAATTTTCATTTCTGTTTCTGTGGTCTTCAGCTCGGTTTAGTTACTTTTCATAATTTCTCTCTCCCTACTGACATTCTCTTTCTATTCATCTATCCTTTTCCTGATTTCTTTTCATTTGTTGCCCATGGTTTCCTTTAGCTCTTTGAGCACATTTAGGACCATTTTTTAAAAAGCCTTTTTTATGTCCCTGATCTGTTCCTCCTCCTCAATGGTTTCTAATGCTTTAATTATCTCCTTTTCATGGGCCATCACATCCTGTTTCTTTGTATGTTTTGTAATCTTTTGTTGAAACCTGGACATTTTCATATTTTAACGTATTATCACTGGTAGTTAGACTCTGAGGCCTCTATTCCTCAACTTATACTTTCGAGTATCATGACATAGCTTTCCTTGAAAGCTGGGAGCTAACAGCAACAACAACACAAAACAAAACAACAACAACAAAAACTGTTGCAAATTGATCAGATTGCTTTCCTTTAGAGCTTATCCACACAATGAGTTTAGAAAATAGCTCAAGTCCAAAACCACAGGGACCTCACTGATGTGCATGAGTCTTTTCTTGGGCATGCCCTTATGGCCTCAGGAACTCCCCTGTTTACAGGGATGTGAATGTTCCCTCTTCCCTAGGAAACATTTCCTCAGAGTCCCAGAGACTGTACTGTATGCCCTACAGCCAGCAATACCTTGCCCCAGGCAACCACTTAACTGCTCTCATACAGCATTCTGTAGGAGAGCTCTGTGAAAGCTTTATATACACAGGACAAATTCTGGGATAGTGAATCCCTCAGGTCACCAGCAGACAGACTGTGCCAGGCATACATGCTCCCAATATCTGCATGAGAGCCACTTTGCTTCCTCTAGAGCAGGAAGCAGGGATCTGCACTGGGAGCACGGGCTGGCTCAGAACCAAGCTGGTGAGGGGTTGAGGAAGGGCCATTCAGGGTGCCATAGATCCTACTGCTTTTAAGGAGCCTTTTTCTTGACTTGGCACTCCCCCTGCTACTACAATCCCTTACTTGTTTCCTGGAGTTTTGAAAAAGTTATTTCTGTCAGTTCATACTGGTTGTTCAAAGCTTCTATGGGGGCCGGAGCCCTAAAGTATCTCACTCTACCACTGTGCTCGGGGTGGAGCCAACTTTTATTCTTAATAATGAATGTTTGCTTGCATCTTTTCTTTTATAAATGCCTAAAAACAATCTAGTTCTAGTATAACAGACTTTTTTTTTCCCCATTTGCAGATCAACAAAAAGACAAACGCAACCTTTTGCTTTTGAGTTTAGAATTCAAATGCATAGCTAAAGTTATAAAACTGGTCCATAATCATGTCTTAATTTCTCAAAATTTACCTCTGTACCTTGTATCCTTTCAACAAATAAATGCATAGACACAAATCCATACACACACAGATATGCACAGATCATTTGTATTATTAGAAGAAGAATACAGCTCAACCACTTCAACTGTGCAGGAGAAAATGGTATCTTTGCAGTTTAAAATATTTAAATTGTTAGTTGTTCTCTTTCCAAGAAGTGAAAAATATCTAAATCTCCAAAAATGAAAATTTTTAGGTTGGAACAGTTTAATGAAGAGAGGAAAACCACAGATCTGAACAGGTTTTAGGCAGAATTAAAGGCGTATTTGAAAATTATGCACTGCATTTGCAGAATAAAACATATCTACTTTAAGTGCATTTTTTTATACACATGCTGACAAAATTAAGGGCACACCACCCTTTGCTGAATGAGTGCTTATTAGAAATGCTAGTGTGAGCCATTTCCTTTTGTTCCCTGGGGAAAAGCTAACGCATGAAAAACATTTTGTTAATGAATCATCTTTAGCTTGCGAATTTAAAATTTTAAGTCAGTAAGATTGATAAATTAAGGTTCTGATGGCAACACTATTCTTTCCTGTCATGCACATGGTAAAGCTATAACAGGAACACTTGTTTCCATCTTAAGGATTGGGAGGATTGATACAAGGCTGAGACTCAGCATTGCTAATTAGAAATGTCAGCAAAAGAAGTTCTGAAGCTCCCAGTGCTTCTGGAGTGAAAATAGCGAAGAAGGGCACATGATATTCAAGCTACCGCTTTCTTTATAGCCAAATAGTGAGATGACAGCCTTTCATATTGGTTCAGCACTTACAACTTGCAGGACACTTTTGCACACAATAAATGATACGAAGGAGAAGTGAACAGAGGCCAGGTATGCTTATGTGCATTCGCTAAATGGAGACACAAATTCAAAAGGATACGTGACCTATCTCATGTCACAGAGCCTGCAAATGATGAAGCCAGGCTTCAAAACCAGGACAGTGCTTTGTCACCATATAGTATAGCATATAAACTACAGTAATATATGCATGAACTTGCCTACTGCTCTTTCATTTTGTTTGCATTATTTCCAATAACAAACGGGAATTGTTATTTTTGCTGTTGTTGAGTAGAGTGGTAAATGAATTAACCATAAAATGGAGCCCAGTATGGAAACGGCTTCTCTCCTTTTAGCAAGTATTGTGTGTTCCTTTATGTACAAGTGTCAATCATAAAAGCAGGGAAATGAAGTTCACATAATGAAAATCAAATCTGGAGAGGCCAGATTACAAATATACCTTCATAGACTTGTCCATGTCAGTATACAATCTGCATCTCTCCTGCCTTTTGAAACAGGAGAAAACTTTGTATTCCTTAGAGAGCTTTTTACTGTCTCTCTAGACTGACAAACTCCTTCCACAAGTTCTTGACTGAGGAGGGTCTGGGGTCCAAACAGACTCCTCTCAGCTACCCAGATTGCTCTGCTTCCTCACAAAACCAGTTGACAGTCTCAGGATAAAACACCTCAATCTGACATGTAAACGTAAAAAAAAAAAAAAAAATACTAGGCAGACTGACAGAGAAGTAACCACAATAAAGGGCTTACCTAAAAAATCTATACACTATAGGCTGTTTATTAAGTTTAGAAAATCCTCCACAGAGAAGTATGAACTGAACCCATGGCCACATGGCAAGAGGAGCAAGGAAAACAAAAGATAATTCAGGCACCACCAAGGTCACACCTCACTCAGCCTCTGCCTCAGTTTACAGAAAGTAGGCTGCTGTCCAGGCAGCCCGCATGTCATGTTAACATGAACAATATCAGTTCTTGCAGCAAACCATCGATCATCTAAGCATCCAGTTCTGGCAAGAAAGACGAAGCGAAAATGGTGGCATAGGTAGTTTAGAGAAGGAGGGTAAAGAAACACAATGATTAGTGGAAATGGAGAAAGAAAAATGAACACAGGTAACTTGACACAGTCTCTCTGAGGCCCAACATCAGTGCCCCAACCCCCATCCCTCTGTTTTGACCCAGTGATTCAGTTCAAAGGGATACGTGACGTATCCCATGTCACAGAGCCTGCAAATGATGAAGCCAAGCTTCAGAACAGGACAGTGCTTTGTCACCATTTAGTATAGCATATAAATTACCATTCATCCATTCGCTGAATGCACTGTTGTTTCTCAACACTGTTCCCGTCCACGAAAAATCTACTTCCCAAGATGTCCCTGATCAGAAGAAATATCTTATATCCATCTCCTATTTCAATCAGGTTTTCCATTTGAGAATATCAATTGAATGCTAACATTGAACCTTCCAGGGACCAATTATCAGAACAGAGAAATAGATTTGTGATTGCAAAAAGCACAGGAATATAAAGGTCCCTAAATGGTGGCAAATAGATCACCACTGCAGTTCATTTTTATCAGGAACTTGAGCAACATTACACAATAAGAGGTGAATGTTCAACTTTAGCCGATAACCACATCTCTAAATTATCTGCTGATTGATGTTGATTAAAATATAAACATTTAGTGCCATAAACAAAATGTGTATGACTTTCTACCTTAGTATTAATTCCTGAAAAGTTCCACATTTAAATGATAGTTACTGCATGTGTGTGTATGTGTGTTATATGTATGTCGTGGTAAAATATAAGTGACTTGGGATTTTAAAAATCTGGATTCTATCCTTGATCTAGAACATATTAGCTGCTGACTCTGAACTTCCACATCTGAAACATGGATAGAATAATCTCTGTAATGCCTGACACACAAGGTTGATGTATAAGAATTCAATGAAAATGCAATGTAGACACATTCTGAAAAGTGTATATTGTTTTTTCATGAAAAATACATCAAACACTAAAGTTTGACAAATAATTACATTGCATATAATTTTCATCACAGCAATTTTTCAGTCACTCTGTAGCCCCTCTTTACACAAAGCTTTCTCTACCAGCACAAGATGGAAGAGGGACGTAAGAGGACACAGAAGTCGTTCTGCCCGACTCCTCTGTTCAAGCCAGAATAAACAAAGGACCCAGAGAAACCCCAAAGGTCAAGCTGCACCACTAGATGATGACACTGATTAACCTAACCTCTGGCAAAACGAGCGTCAGCAATAAGTATCAGGAAAAAATTCTGTGACTTTAATGAAACCGTGAATTGACATCTAGGGGAAATGTCAGCATAATTTTTACTTAATGTTTTGTCAGCAATCATACAAGAATGAGAGATGTATACAACAGAGAGAGCATATTTACATCTGATTTCCTAAATAAAGAAGGCTGGTGTGAAATCCTAGACTGCAGGTCTCTTCTCCATCAATCAAAGAGAACTACAAGAAAAAATCCTAGAAGGAAATGCTACTGCTTTTTAAGTAGCAGTATAATCATTTATTAATGATAACATTTAGTAAGAACTTACTAAGAGCCAGACACTGTTAAAATAATTTTAAATATAAAACCTAACCTTCACAATAACCTAAAAAATACTGTTATCATGTCCTTTTTACAACAGCAGACAATGAGACTCAAAGAAGTTAACTACCTTGTCTAAGATCACACAGCTGGAATTTCCAAGCAGTTCCCATTTATCAGACATTGTGTTAGTTTTTAGAAGAAGGGGTGGGAATGACGAAAGGTAGAGAGGGAGCCATCCCTGATCAGGAGATGAGTCACAAAATGGTAATCCTCCCAAAGAACTTGCAGAGAAGCTAAGAAATGAACATAAATTATTATAATCCAAGGTAGGACATATGAAGCACCACAAGAAATACACAGTTCAGTTCCATCTCTGTGTTTATGTGTGGGAAGGGGTTAAGGGAGAACAGATGAGATGAATTCCAGACAGAATAAATTACAGAATTAAGATGAATAGTCTTATTCTCCAAAATGTCATAAACGTCAGTTGGGGCTTGATTCCTTTATGGTAAGCCTAAGACCTACATAATTTTTTAATCTGTTTTCCCTGTGGGGTAATTCAGTAACACAACTCACAGTAACTTCACTAGACTAGAAGCTCTCCGAGGGCAGACAACATAGTTGCTTGTACACTTTCCTCAGTGCTTAGGACATATGATGATGTCTAAGACACGGTGGTGCTCAAGAGATATGGAATTAGGTATTGAATTAATGAATGAGTTAATTAATTGAGTGCAAATGAAGAAACATAAAGCCAGGTATATACCATTAGGACAAATAGACCGTACTAACTCTGGCTGCTAAAGCCCCTCATCCCCAGGTGTAACTTGACAAAGATGAGTGTGAAGGGACTTTTGACAGAGAGACCTAACCGGTCAGTGATTTGAAGAACACCAAAAACCAAAACACAAACTTTTGTTTCAATCCCCATTATGGCAGGAAGCACAGTGAGAACCACAAAAGCTGTTGTTTCTAGAACTTTTTAAGAGAGCTATAAAGTTAACTGATTTGCAGAAGTCGTTGATTTTGTACATGGGGACTTGTGAGATTGAGGAAGCGAATGGTGGTTGACTTCCTGGAGTGAGTCACGGCTGTGACCCCCTTTGGCAGTATTAATAGAACAGAGGGAAAATTTCCAGGAAACATCAATTACCACAGTTACCAAAATAGAAAAGGCACTGGTGACTTAATCACTGAACTTTAGGGGAGATACCTCCCCTTTCTTTATCAGAAGAAGACAACAATAAACCCTATTAATACATTTTAAACACAGTTAGTAGCATCCTTTCACAGTTTGCTCAGATATCTTTTCAGCCTACGCTAAGATTTCGCATTAGCCGGGTGCCCATAAACACTCCCAGCTAACTATGGTTGAACCAAAGTTCTGAAATCAGTATTAGGCCTCCAAGAAATAGACATGTGCATTTGCATTCAATGATTAATTCATACCTTTATTCCTTCCTTCAAACCTGAAATTGATGGGTATTCACTGGGCACCTGCTATGTGCCATATTCATACTCCCAAAGAAACAAAGAACTAAATAAAAGAGGTAGCAACTACAATAAATGTCTTGATCTCCACTCACCCTTGTAGATAATTAATTTCCCTCTGTTTGTAGGTTATACTGAGTTTAGAAATATGAAATTAGTTCTGTTCTCTAGCCCAGAAAGTGTATAGAACCTCAGGTCAGTCTAAAATGTCTAAAAACCTAAGGGATTCTAGTCCTTCTCTGAAGGTAGCCCACATCTACCTTCATCGCCCCATAAATTAATAGCATAATGCAGTTGCTGTGCAGCAGGCTCTGGAAACAGAATCCCAGAGTTCAAATCCAAGTCCCACTTTCTAAATAGTTATATGACCTAGACCGAATTATTTCACTTCTCTGTACCTCAGTTTCCTCATTCATCAAATGGAGATTAGTAAAAAGATCATTATGAGGTTAAATGAGATATATATATATATAAAATATTGAATATAAAATAATGTCTGGAACATAGTAAGCACTCTAGAAATTTGTACATTTATCATTATTATCCCAGTTATTCCAAGATTGAGGTTATTCATTATTTTTCACAAGAACAGAATCAGTTAGTGACAGAGCTATCCTTCTGGTCATGTATGCCAACCAATCTGTCTGCTTGCTCACACAGGTTCATGCAATAAACACAGAAAACGCTCTCCCAACCTGACTCCCATGAAACTGTATGATCCACCCCAAAAGGATATTATCTTCAGACAATCTAGTTGGACCACATCTCCCTCATCACAGTTGATTTGCTTCTATTGCCTATATAAATTCAGAGTGTGAGGCTAAGGATATAAACCATCCAACTCAACCTCACTTGCATCGAAACAAAATATCTTCTAACCTAACCAGTTTCAAATATCCTTTCTGACTCCCAAGCACTTCCCCAAGGTTCTTGTACTTACTGCAGAATGGAATTTAATTTAAGGGATATTCTGGCCTGTGCCAGTTTACAGAAGCTAGTAATAAACATGTTCCTAATTTCTCCAATAGTTCTATCTTCTTATAAAGCTATACTCATGAAGACCTTTACTATGTTCTCTAACTGAAAAAACACTAGAATGTATGACTAAGAGTATGGGAATAGTTACATAAATTCTGGTATATCCACTTCAAGGGCTATAATGCTATTGCTAAATATGATAATTACAAAATACTTTAGTGGGGGAAATTCATATTCTATAACATTAAAATTTTAAAAAAGCAAAATTATGACTATCTCTGTTTATATATTTCAAACCCTAAAGATTCATATTGGTCAAGACTGAGAGGGTACATACAGAAGGGACTTGATGTGTTAGGGCCATGGTATTGTGATCATATTTTTTAAATGAATTTGTCTTCTTATTGCCATAAAGTTATTTGTGCATATTTTTAAATGTGTGGAAAATCTTCAAATTTACCTGAAGTCCACAAAGAAGAAAACAACATCCAAGAAGGATTTGTATGATTGAAATATTTAGAAGATTTCAAGTGCATGGCAAATTATCCTGATAGCAGGAACTTTTCCTCCTGAAGGATACACAAGTACTCCCAAAATTTGATCTAGGCATTACTCAACATTATCACTCAAACTCAGCCACTTTGGGAAGAAAGTTTTCATAGCCTCCCAGATCCACATTACACCCAAGTCTCATTCAGCAGCAGCATCGAGTGTAATTTGGGAAGGCTGCTCATCAAACAGCATCATTCCACTTTCTAATTATTACCTTGGGACCAGCTATGCAAATGGCTGAATGAAGGGTATTTAGTGTTTAGGAGGTTAGTAAAGCTCTTTTTTAGTTTTTTTTGTTTATGACAAATTTTCCTAATTCCAGGGAGCTTTTACAACTTGAATTCACACTATAGTTCTATGTTCCAGGCTAAAAGACTGACAGAGAGTTTTATCTCTCCTTTTCCTTGATCACCCCCTCTGTGCCTAGAAGGACTTACACCCCCTGCTGCCCTGTGCACCTCATGCAGCCACCATAATCCTATATCCCTACCCAAGCTGGCCCTTCCCCAAGCTCTGCAGCCAACCCCTAACTACCTAACCTTCCAAACCCACCTTCCTTTGCCTATCCAGACCTAAAAATATACATTCTTTCTGAGAATTCCTACTTAACATAAAGTCAGGGCCTTACCTAACGCAGTAGATGGTTTTCCTATTGATTTATTGTTTTTTAAATGTCACCAAAAGCCCTTTTGAAAGTTCTGGATATAAAGCCTTGGTCTTAATGTTTTGGTTGGTGTTTCCCAGTACTCAACAAATATTGGGTCCTGAGTAAATACTTGCTTCCAGAACATTAATTATACATAGAAGATAAAAATAAACTGAAGTTATTTATGAAGCACACATATACTTCTCAAATAATACCATGTACCGTACATAGCCATGATCAGATCACAGGCTATGGGGAGTGTTTCACGCGTGTTGTACTATGCTAAAACCCTCAGGCAGGGAATCAGAGGTCTTGTCTCATGTACTGACCTCCTAAATACCAGTTACTCCCACCCTTTATCTCAGCCTGTTTCTTCATCTATAATGAAATGTACTCAAACAGTCATCTGAAATGTGCATCAGCCATGACCTTCGGGAATCCTCCTTACCTCCCTTGGGCCAGGAGTCAGAAGCCCTAGTCTTAGCAGTATCATCTTATGGTGAATGATACCAGATAATTTCACCTCTGGAAATTTCAGCCTAGACCTCTACAAGATGAGAACAGTAAACTCTGATATTTATGTACCAAGGAGGAGTTTGAAGGATCAAGTAAAATGATGGGATGTGCTATGAAGATAAAACCCAAAAGATATTAAGGGATTTTATTGACTCTTGTCATTGTTAATTGCAGGAAGTTAGAGAAAGAGGAAGAATGGGGACACAATCTATGGGAACGTGGCTCTATATGAGGTCTGTGGAAAGAAAGGTCAGTAAAGGAACGTCAAGACAGCTCTATACCTCCTATCTCATTATGCCAATTGGAAAGCTTTAAAGAACAGGACTGGTGAGTGAGATATTGAATGCCTGAAGCACAAATGGAAGCAAAATTACAAACGCCAAGTCCTCAGATGAATTCTGTTTTGTTTTGTTTTGTTTCCTACTTATTTGCTGTAACTGATTTAATACCCAGACATCCCTGAGAACATTATTTCCAATACCCCCAATAATACAGGGTATTTTCTTGATGTAGAAACTTCTAAAAGGTCAGATCAAACCAAATAAATTCCTGCCTTAAGAAAAAAGAAAGAAGAACAATATCCAAGCTTTAATTGTTTTGAAAGATACCAGGTATTAATTATTATCTGAGTATTTGCTTTTTTCCTCTTGGGGAATTAAAATTGTGATAACACCTTGTGATTTATATAAACATGTGTCTCCTAGCAGAAGGTAGTAAGTACTGTAAAGATATTAACTAGTCTTCATCTTATTATTTGGCAGTGAGCAATGGGTCATTATTAATGGGCCACATTAGCTGGAAAGAAAAAAAAATGTAAAATACAGAAAAAAATTTGGGGAAATAGTCAAGCCTAGTGATATCTCAGTGAGGTCAAAAACCATAACCTAGAGGAAGCAAATATGACTCTTTTACTTGGTCTTTGATTAGGCATGCTTTCATAAAATAGATGGGACAAGAGCATCAAAATAGATGAGTCTTGGAAATCCACCCAACTGATAATATCAATAAAAGAAGTGGTGCATGCTCTGGGTGGGTTGTCTAAATACAGTTTCTATTTGGATTGACCATAAGGTTTTGGTAATGGATGGTGGTGATAGTAGCACAACCTTGTGAACATAATTAACAGCACCAAATTATATATCTGAATGTGGTTATAGGGGAAATTTTAGTATGTTTCTCAAATAAAAATTTTTAAAAAAATAAATAAGCATAGGACCATACAAAACAAACAGTGAACCCTAAGTTAAACTATGAACTACAGCTAATAATGCAATTATACAATATTCTTTCAAGAATTCTAGTAAATGTACCACACTAATGCAAAATGTTAATAATAGGGTGGCAGATTGGAACTCTGTATTTTACAAATGATTTTTCTATAAACCTACAACTTCTCTAATAAAAAAATAAATAAAATTCCAGTCATGATCACCGTAAAAAGTAATGTGATAAATAACCATTTGGATCCACAGTCAACAGATGAGGTTTTCCCTTTTATCTTTGGTTTTCAGAAATCTATTATATGCATACATGTGACAACTAATTTAGTGGGTCATAAAATCAAGATAGTGGGTATTCAAGAGTATTAAAAAAAAAATAAAGTTGAACAGAAAATATAAGGTAAATCACATGAAGTGAGAGCATACATAGTTAACTGAAATTTTCTTTCATATCTTTATATGTACGTGATTGCTAATGTAAATTTTATTTCTTACTGCCATTTGTGTCAAAAAAAGTTTGAGAGCCACTACCTTAGACCAAGGTCTGTAGCGAGAAGTATCTACAGCTCTAGAAATGACAGGCACACAGTTAACTAATGGGGAGGGCAAAAGCAGGCCTTACAGAACAAATAAAACCTCCTCTAGATTTTGCATTCCTGGTCCTCGGCACTGCAAACCAGATCTCAACTGAAAACACTGGGCACAGTATAGTGACACCCCCACCTGCTCAAACCTTGGACTACAAAGTTCCTGTTTTAGGAGACAAGGTTTGTTTTGCTCGTATCGATGCTTTGCCCCTCTGTCCCTCTTTCTGAGGGACAAAACAGAGGAAAGAAAGCAGGGGGAAAAATGATTTCTGTTTTGGAGATTTTTTGGTTTTGTTTACCTATTTCTGCCTTTCTTTTTTCTTTCTTTTCTTTTCCTTTTTTTTTTTTTTTTTAAAGGCAAGACGAAAACCAGACTATAGGAGCCGGCACATAAAAGAGTCATGTCCCTAAGCATTTTCAGCAGACTTTCAGAATATTTTTTCTTTCTACTTCCCTGGCTGGATGGTCGGATTTGAGTAATTTTCTCTTTCTCCTGGGGTTGGTTGCTAAGAGACACTCTATTACTTCTCCTTCTCTTATGACCCGATCACTGCGATCAGCAAAGTCGACATGCAGACAACATCCTGACATGGCTCATACAAGAACACTAGGCCTGGTTACAAAATGATGGACAATCTTAACCCTCTCACAACCATCAGACCAAGGTTTCCCCGTCTTCCTTTAAAATAGTACTTGTGATGGATCAACTGTATCCATCATTATTATCAGCCAATAATCATTTAGAAATATATTTTAATGAAGACTACGTGTCATAACCTGGTTATTCTCAATATTATTATTTATTTCACAGGTAAATAAGCAGACCCAAAAAATGTTCTGAATTCATCTCCAGCCTGGATAAAGATAAGGCTGCAAGGGAACAATGAGAAAGTTTCTTACACAGAGACTTCCATTCTCCTCTCCTTTTTCTGGAGTGCACAGTCAATGCAAAGTTCATACTTCGTTTATTTCTAATCCTATCCAGCTCTTGGCAGAAGACCTTAAATATTGTACATGTTCAATGGATGTTTGCTGAATTGAATAAATGAATGAGTGTTCAGATTAAGATCTTCCCATCCCTGATGATTCCCCCCAACTCTTTCCACTCATACATTTCAGAAAACCAAAGTGAAGGGGGGCGGGGCTTGCAGGTCTCCTTTTAATGATTTTAATACCATCAGAACAGATTAGAATTTTCAAAAAAAAAAAAATGTCATACATTAACAGATTGGATCTTACTCAGTATATCATGCCTAGTTTTTATTTCTCTTATACTTGGAAGATCTCTTTCTATCTGTCTGTCTTATTCTCTTCCCCATCACAAGGTTAACTTGTGAGAACTTTTTAGTTTAACCTTTCTTTCATCACAAGGTCAACTTTATATACAATCATCTAAAGCACATATCCACAGATACGCACATATATTCCTCCCCTGAATAATCTAAAGTTTTATCATTGGAACTTCTTGGCTTCCGCTTAAGGGACTGATTTCTATTAAAAATGGAAATCTTTCTGGAAAGGTTCCACCTTGGCATGCTATCAAATATTAGACCTTTCTCATTTCAATAACTGGATAGTTAGTGATAACAGATATAGATAAGTAGATAGATAGAAAGAGATAGAAGATAAATTAGATAAGTGATTGATGGGTAGATAAACATGAATAGAGAATAGATAGACTGATAGATAATGTGTATATATAGAGATTGATATATATCTGTATCTCAGTGTGTATGTATTGAACAAACTTTTTTTTATATACATTTCGAGAGTCATCATACAAAAAAACAGTGGAAATACTACGGACATTGATATCTGCATACAATTAAAAGATCTGTTATACACTAACTGCAAGATCTCAGGCTATTTATTAGCTCTCTGAGCAGCAATTTCATTATATGAAAAAATGGAAATGTTAATAAAAAATTTCAAATAATGCTATAAAGATAAATATAAATATATCAGATTCCTGGCATAAAGTAGGAATAAATTAAACATTAGCTCACTTATGAACTATAAGCTCTTAACGATATGAGTTTGTATTTTGTTTGAGTGTAAGGAAAAGAACACTTAAGGATATTAGCCCAGAACAGGAGAGTAGGGAGGGCCTGGGGGTGGGTAGAGGAGCACCAAGAGTTTGTACAGAATGGAGAACCTGTGAAACAGTTCACAACCTAACGAAATTCACAGTATTCCATGGGAGCAACTTTACTCTGAGCCTTTCAGGAGCAACCAATTTAACAGAACTTGTGTCACTGAATCTTACTTTCATAACATTCTAGAGCAGGAAGGAAGTGATGAGATAAAATTGTTCAATCCGTTCTTCTACAATTGGGGAAACTGAGCCAGGTTGTTCTGTGATTTAACAAGTCCTGAGAGCTCGGGGAAGTCTCCTTGCCAGTGGCCCATGCTGCCCTCTTGCCAGTTGCAGAGTCAGCCTTCCTGAGTGGCTGCCACCTTCTCTTTGGCGGGATTAAAGAAAAATTAGTTTTATCCTGGGAGGTCCATTTCTTTTCCTCTTTCAATTGACTATCCAGGTACAGTTCTGAGATTGCATGCAGGACAAAGACAAACTTTACCATGAATTCTAACTAACAATTAAGAATCAGGGTTCTTTATACAAGTTCTCCAAGGATTAGGCTTATTTTTGAAACAGGCTGTTTGAAAGGTGCTTCTATCTTACATGATACCCAGCTTCTAACTATAAACCTTTCATTCTTCCATTCCCTCTGTGACTCTGGCCTTCCCCTTCCTACATATCCAACAAAATGCCCAACCTGATACATTAATCTGCAAACAAAAAGAGTCCTGGCAGCTACTCCAAAGAATGAAAAGTCCTTGGTAGTCCCCAAAATGGGCAGAGGTCCTAAGATATCTCCTCAACCTTGGCTCCCAGTGTTTTCCAGGATAAGAGGTAGTAATTCCAGATGAAAATTTCAGTACAGGACTGACAATATTTCCACACAGGTTAATTTTATCTGCGTGATATTCAATACAGAACAAACTGCCTGAGATAAACTGTTCAGTAATACAATATATTCACCATTAACAAAATATTATGCCTCAAAAAAAAAACCTTTAGTGGAACTATGGCTCTAGCTCTCTGAAAGAATACAATTATCTGAAAGACACGAAAAGAGAGAAAAAACTTACTTATGAAATGGTTCAGTGGACTGAAAGGAAGATTTCAGAATAAAAGCTAATCTACTGAAAAAAAATCGAAATGGGAGAGTAGAGGGAGGCTCAGTGGAATCAGTGCTAATGTAAAAGAGCTTACAGTTTTATTGAACTTGGCCTTATCTATCAATCTGTGAATATCTCTACGCTTCTGAAAAAAATGTTTCAGAAGTTTCAGAAGATAATATAGGCCACTATTCCCTCTCTAGAGGGAATGGCTATAGGTTTAATCATCTGCATCTATTATTCTAACTGCTTAGTCTTTGCATTCTAAATAAACCACAAAGGTAAATATAAGTATATTAAGACTGCTGTCATTTCAACACCTTAATTAAATAGGTTAGATTTTAAGAATTTTGTTCACTTTTCCAATTAAAATATAATTTAAGCACACTACAACCAGGTACTGGTAGTATGTGATTACAGAGCTCAAATAACAAAACACTGGCATTCAAAGAGAAGTAGATATTATTATACTTAAAAAATAACAAGAAGAAAAATAAAAGACCTGGATAACAATTTCAACCAATGAAGATAAACCCACAAAAGCTGCTGGGGAAAAAAAAAAATCACTAAAGTGATTCTGATAACTTTCTTAATGATAGTAGTTTTGCTTTTAATATTATTTATTCTAAACCTTAGCTTTTCCAATCTCTTTCTTCAAAATTCAGACTTCCTTGGGATACAAGAACTCCTGCTTCCTCTTCTTTTTATTATTATTAGAGAAATTGTAGGATTACAGGACCATCATGCATAAAATACAGGATTCCCATATACCATCCTATCATTAACACCTCATCTTGGTGTGGTATATTTTTTAGAACTGATGAAAGCATATTCGATAACTGTACTAATAACTATCGTCCGTGGGTTAACTTAGGGTTCACTATTTGTGTCGTGCACTTCTATGTTTTGTTTTTTTTTGATTCTAGTAACAAATATACAACCTAAAATTTCCCGTTAACTACATTCAAATATACAATCCAATGCCGTTAATTATATTCACGATGCTATGCTACCATCATCAACATCCATTATCAAAACTTTCCCGTTGCCCCAAAGAGAAATTCTTTACATTTTAAGCCTTAACTCCCTATTCCCTACTGTTACCCCATCCCCTGGTAAACTATATTCTAAATGCTAATGCTATGAATTCGCTTATCCTAATTATTTCATATCAGTGAGATCATACAGTATTTGTCCTTTTGAGTCCGGCTTAATTCAGTCAATATAATATCCTTGAGGTTCTTCCATGTTATCGCATAAATCAGAATTTCATTCTTTTTATGGCTGCATAATATCCTATTGTGTGTATATACCATATTTTGTTTAGCCATTTATCAGCTGAGTTGGATTTTCTCATCTTTTGGCAACTGTGAAAAAAAGCAGTTGTGGAAATCTGTGGGCAAATATCTTTTCAAGTCCATGATTTCAATTCTTTGGGGTATATACCTAGAAGTGGAACTGCCAAGTCATACAGGAATTCAACATTTAACATTGACATTTATAACAGGTAACAGTCCGTAATTTTCTGTTCTTGTGGTACCTTTGGCTTTGGTACGAGAGGGATGTTGGCCTAGTAGAATGAACTGGGGAGTGTTCCCTTCTCTTCAATTTTTTTTCCAATTTTTTTGAAAAGCAGGATTGGTATTAATTCTTCTTGAACTATTTAATAAATTCCCTGTAAAGCTATCTGTTCCCAGGCTTTTCTTTGTTCAGAGGTTTTTGATAACTGATTTAATCTCTATACTAGTTACCGGTTTGTTGAGATCTTCTGTTTTTTCTTGAGTCAGTAGAGGTAGCTTGTGTGTTTCTAGAAATTTGTCCATTTCATATAAGTATCTAATTTGTTGGTGTACAGTTTTTCATAGTGTCCTCTTACAGTGTTTTTTTATTTCAGTGGTGTTGGTAATAATATCACCCTTCTCATTTCTGATTTTAGTTCTTTGTGTCGACTCTATTTTTTTCTTTGTCCATCTAGCTGAAGGTTTGTTAATTTTATTGATCTTTTCAAAGAACCAACTTTTGATCTTGTTGATTCTTTCTATGTTTCTTTATTCTGTATTTCATTTATCTCTGCTCTAATCTTTATTACCTAATGTCTGCTCACTATGTGTTTAGTTTGCTCTTCTTTTCCAAGTTCTTCCAATTTTGAGGTTAGGTCTCTGAGTTGAAATCGTTCCTCTTTTTTAACGTAAGTATTTAGAGCTATAAATTTCCCTCTCAGTACTGCCTTTACTGCATCCCATAGTTTGGAAGGTTGTATTTGTTGTAGTTTTGTTTTCATTCACCTTAAAATATTTCCTAATCTCTCTTGTAATTTCCTCTCTATCCCACTGATTCTTTTAGAGTATATTGTTTAACTTCCACATATTTGTAAATTTTCCATTTCTCCTCTGTTAGTGATTTCTAGCTTCATTCCGTTGTGATCAGAGACTATATATTGTGCAATTTCAATATTTCTGAATTTATTGAGATTTGTTTTGTTACCTAAGATATAGTCTATCCTGGGGAATGACCCATGTGCACTCAAGAAGAATGTATATTCTGTTGTTCTTGGGTATAGGTTCTATATATCCCTATTAGGTCTAGTTGGTTTAGAGTATCATCATTCAAGTCTTCTATTTCCTTATTGATCTTCTGTCTAGATATTCTATCCACTATTAAAAGTGGTATATTAAAGTCTCCTACTGTTAATGTAGAACCATCAATTTCTCCCTGCAAATCTGTCAGTATTTGACACTGGTATTAGGTGCATATATATTTATAATTATTACATCTTCTTGTTCAATTGTCCCCCTTTTTAGCATACAATGACTATCTTTTCCTCTCATAACTGTTTTTGACCTATGATCTACTACATCTGACATTAATATAGCTACCCCAGTCCTCTTTTTTTTTTTATCATCATTTTATTGAGATTATTCACATACCACGCAGTCATACAAAACAAATTGTACTTTCGATTGTTTACAGTACCATTACATAGTTGTACATTCATCACCTAAATCAATCCCTGACACCTTCATTAGCACACACACAAAAATAACAAGAATAATAATTAGAGTGAAAAAGAGCAATTGAAGTAAAAAAGAACACTGGGTACCTTTGTCTGTTTGCTTCCTTCCCCTACTTTTCTACACATCCATCCATAAACTAGACAAAGTGGAGTTTGGTCCTTATGGCTTTCCCAATCCCACTGTCACCCCTCATAAGCTACATTTTTATACAACTGTCTTCGAGATTCATGGGTTCTGGGTTGTAGTTTAATAGTTTCAGGTATCCACCACCAGCTACCCCAATTCTTTAGAACCTAAAAAAGGTTGTCTAAAGTGTGCGTAAGAGTGCCCACCAGAGTGATCTCTCGGCTCGTTTTGGAATCTCTCTGCCACTGAAGCTTATTTCATTTCCTTTCACATCCCCCTTTTGGTCAAGAAGATGTTCTCCATCCCACGATGCCGGGTCTACATTCCTCCCCGGGAGTCATATTCCACGTTGCCAGGGAGATTCACTTCCCTGGGTGTCTGATCCCACGTAGGGGGGAGGGCAGTGATTTCACCTTTCAAGTTGGCTTAGCCAGAGAGAGAGGGCCACATCTGAGCAACAAAGAGGCATTCAGGAGGAGACTCTTAGGCACAAATACAGGGAGGCCTAGCCTCTCCTTTGCAGCAACCGTCTTCCCAAGGGTAAAACTTATGGTAGAGGGCTCAACCCATCAAACCACCAGTCCCCTATGTCTGTGGTCATGTTAGCAACCATGGAGGTGGGGTAGGCGAATACCCCTGCATTCTCCACAGGCTCCTCAAGGGGGCACTACATCTTTTTTTTTTTTTCCTTGTTTGTCTTTTTTCTTTTTTTTTTTTTTTTTTAACTTTCCCTTCTTTTTTAAATCAACTGTACGAAAAAACAGTTAAGAAGAAAACAAACATACAATAAAAGAACATTTCAAAGAGACCATAACAAGGGAGTAAGAAAAAGACAACTAACCTAAGATAACTGCTTAACTTCCAACATGTTCCTACTTTACCCCAAGAAAGTTACATAATATAGCAACATTTCAGTGAACTTGTTCCTACTACATCCATCAGAAATTAACAGACCATAGTCATTTCTGGGCATCCCCAGAACGTTAAATAGCTTATCTGTTCTTCTTGGATTATTGTTCCCCCTTCCTTAATTGCTCTCTACTGCTAGTTCCCCTACATTCTACATTATAAACCATTTGTTTTACATTTTTCAAAGTTCACATTAGTGGTAGCATATAATATTTCTCTTTTTGTGCCTGGCTTATTTCGCTCAGCATTATGTCTTCAAGGTTCATCCATGTTGTCATATGTTTCACCAGATCGTTCCTTCTTACTGCCGCGTAGTATTCCATCGTGTGTATATACCACATTTTATTTATCCACTCATCTGTTGAAGGACATTTGGGTTGTTTCCATCTCTTGGCAATTGTGAATAATGCTGCTATGAACATTGGCGTGCAGATATCTGTTCGTGTCACTGCTTTCCGATCTTCCGGGTATATACCGAGAAGTGCAATCGCTGGATCGAATGGTAGCTCTATATCTAGTTTTCTAAGGAACTGCCAGACTGACTTCCAGAGTGGCTGAACCATTATACAGTCCCACCAACAATGAATAAGAGTTCCAATTTCTCCACATCCCCTCCAGCATTTGTAGTTTCCTGTTTGTTTAATGGCAGCCATTCTGACCGGTGTTAGATGGTATCTCATTGTGGTCTTAATTTGCATCTCTCTAATAGCTAGTGAAGCTGAACATCTTTTCATGTGTTTCTTGGCCATTTGTATTTCCTCTTCAGAGAACTGTCTTTTCATATCTTTTGCCCATTTTATAATTGGGCTGTCTGTACTATTGTCATTGAGTTGTAGGATTTCTTTGTATATGCACGATATCAGTCTTTTGTCAGATACATGGTTTCCAAAAATTTTTTCCCATTGAGTTGGCTGCCTCTTTACCTTTTTGAGAAATTCCTTTGAGGTGCAGAAACTTCTAAGCTTGAGGAGTTCCCATTTATCTATTTTCTCTTTTGTTGCTTGTGCTTTGGGTGTAAAGTCTAGGAAGTGGCCTCCTAATACAAGGTCTTGAAGATGTTTTCCTACATTATCTTCTAGGAGTTTAATGGTACTTTCTTTTATATTGAGATCTTTGGTCCATTTTGAGTTAATTTTTGTGTAGGGGGTGAGGTAGGGGTCCTCTTTCATTCTTTTGGATATGGATATCCAACTCTCCCAGCCCCATTTGTTGAAAAGACCATTATGGCTCAGTTCGGTGACTTTGGGGGCCTTATCAAAGATCAGTCGGCCATAGATCTGAGGGTCTATCTCTGAATTCTCAATTCGATTCCATTGATCTATATGTCTATCTTTGTGCCAGTACCATGCTGTTTTGGCAACTGTGGCTTTATAATAAGCTTCAAAGTCAGGGAGTGTAAGTCCTCCCACTTCGGTTTTTTTTTTTAGAGTGTCTTTGGCAATTTGAGGCATCTTCCCTTTCCAAATAAATTTGATAACTAGCTTTTCCAAGTCTGCAAAGTAGGTTGTTGGAATTTTGATTGGGATTGCATTGAATCTGTAGATGAGTTTGGGTAGAATTGACATCTTAATGACATTTAGCCTTCCTATCCATGAACATGGAATATTTTTCCATCTTTTAAGGTCCCCTTCTATTTCTTTTAGTAGAGTTATGTAGTTTTCTTTGTATAGGTCTTTTACATCTTTGGTTAAGTTGATTCCTAGGTACTTGATTTTTTTAGTTGCTATTGAAAATGGTATCTTTTTCTTGAGTGTCTCTTCAGTTTGTTCATTTCTAGCATATAGAAACATTACTGACTTATGTGCATTAATCTTGTATCCCGCTACTTTGCTAAATTTGTTTATTAGCTCTAGTAGCTGTATCGTCGATTTCTCAGGGTTTTCCAGATATAAGATCATATCATCTGCAAACAATGACAGTTTTACTTCTTCTTTTCCAATTTGGATGCCTTTTATTTCTTTGTCTTGCCGGATTGCCCTGGCTAGCACTTCCAGCACAATGTTGAATAACAGTGGTGACAGCGGGCATCCTTGTCTTGTTCCTGATCTTAGAGGGAAGGCTTTCAGTCTCTCACCATTGAGTACTATGCTGGCTGTGGGTTTTTCATATATGCTCTTTATCATGTTGAGGAAGTTTCCTTCAATTCCTACCTTTTGAAGTGTTTTTATCAAAAACGGATGTTGGATTTTGTCAAATGCTTTTTCAGCATCTATTGAGATGATCAATTGATTTTTCCCTTTCGAGTTTTTAATGTGTTGTAATACATTGATTGTTTTTCTTATGTTGAACCATCCTTGCATGCCTGGAATGAACCCCACTTGGTCATGGTGTATGATTTTTTTAATGTGTCTTTGGATTCGATTTGCAAGTATTTTGTTGAGGATTTATGCATCTATATTCATTAGGGAGATTGGCCGGTAGTTTTCCTTTTTTGTAGCATCTTTGCCTGGTTTTGGTATTAGATTGATGTTAGCTTCATAAAATGAGTTAGGTAGTGTTCCATTTTTTTTCAATGTTTTGAAAGAGTTTGAGTAAGATTGGTGTCAGTTCTTTCTGGAAAGTTTGGTAGAATTCCCCTGTGAAGCCATCTGGCCCTGGGCATTTATTTGTGGGAAGATTTTTGATGACTGATTGGATCTCTTTGCTTGTGATGGGTTGGTTGAGGTCTTCTATTTCTTCTCTGGTCAGTCTAGGTTGTTCATATGTTTCCAGGAAATTGTCCATTTCTTCTACATTATCCAGTTTGTTGCCATACAGTTGTTCATAATATCCTCTTATAATTTTTTTAATTTCTTCAGGATCTGCAGTTATGTCACCTTTTTCATTCATTATTTTGTTTATATGGGTCTTCTCTCTTTTTGATTTTGTCAGTCTAGCTAGGGGCTTGTCAATCTTGTTGATCTTCTCAAAGAACCAACTTTTGGTGATATTTATCCTCTCTATTGTTTTTTTGTTCTCTATGTCATTTATTTCTGCTTTAATCCTTGTTATTTCTTTTCTTGTACTTGGTTTAGGATTGGTTTGCTGTTCATTTTCTACCTTCTTCAGTTGATCCATTAGATCTTTGATTTTGGCTCTTTCTTCCTTTTTAATATATGCATTTAGTGCTATAAATTTCCCCCTTAGCACTGCTTTTGCTGCATCCCATAGGTTTTGGTATGTTGTGTTCTCATTTTCATTCGTCTCTATATATTTAGCAATTTCTCTTGCTATTTCTTCTTTAACCCACTGATTGTTTAGGAGTGTGTTGTTTAACCTCCAGGTATTTGTGAATTTTCTAAGTCTCTGATGGTTATTGACTTCTAATTGTATTCCATTGTGGTCAGAGAATGTGCTTTGAATAATTTCAATCTTTTTAAATTTATTGAGGCTTGTTTTATGTCCCAGCATATGATCTATTCTGGAGAAAGTTCCGTGAGCACTAGAAAAGTATGTGTATCCTGGTGATTTGGGATGTAATGTCCTGTAGATGTCTGTTAAATCTAATTCATTTATCAGATTGTTTAGGTTTTCAATTTCCTTATTGGTCTTCTGTCTGGTTGATCTATCTATAGGAGAGAGTGATGTGTTGAAGTCTCCCATAATTATTGTGGAAACATCAATTGCTTCCTTTAGTTTCGCCAGTGTTTCTCTCATGTATTTTGTGGCACCTTGATTGGGTGCATAGACATTTACGATTGTTATTTCTTCTTGCTGAATTGCCCCTTTTATTAGTATGTAGTGGCCTTCTTTGTCTCTCAAAACATCCCTGCATTTGAAGTCTATTTTATCTGAGATTAATATTGCTACACCTGCTTTCTTTTGGCTGTAGCTTGCATGAAATATTTTTTTCCATCCTTTCACTTTCAGTTTCTTTGTGTCCCTGTGTCTAAGATGAGTCTCTTGCATGCAACATATTGATGGTTCATTTTTTTTGATCCATTCTGCGAATCTATATCTTTTAATTGGGGAGTTTAATCCATTTACATTCAACGTTAAAACCGTGAAGGCATTTCTTGAATCGGCCATCTTATCCTTTGGATTATGTTTACCATATTTTTCCCTCTCTCTATTAATATCCTTTATTGTACCCATACCGAATCTCTTTAGTACTGAACCTTTCTCCAAGTCTCTCTGTCCTGTCTTTGTTTCTCTGTCTGTAGGGCTCCCTTTAGTATCTCCAGTAGGGCAGGTCTCTTGTTAGCAAATTCTCTCAGCATTTCTTTGTCTGTGAAAAATTTAAGCTCTCCCTCAAATTTGAAGGAGAGCTTTGCTGGATAAAGTATTCTTGGCTGGAAATTCCTCTCACTCAGAATTTTAAATATATCGTGCCACTGCCTTCTCGCCTCCATGGTGGCTGCTGAGTAGTCACTACTTAGTCTTATGCTGTTTCCTTTGTATGTGGTGAATTGCTTTTCTCTTGCTGCTTTCAGAACTTGCTCCTTCTCTTCTATGTTTGACAGTGTGATCAGTATATGTCTCGGAGTGGGTTTTTTTGGATTTATTCTATTTGGAGTTCGCTGAGCATTTATGATTTGTGTATTTATGTTGTTTAGAAGATTTGGGAAGTTTTCCCCAACAATTTCTTTGAATACTCTTCCTAGACCTTTACCCTTTTCTTCCCCTTCTGGGACACCAATGAGTCTTATATTCGGACGTTTCATATTATCTATCATATCCCTGAGGTCCATTTCGAGTTTTTCAATTTTTTTCCCCATTCTTTCTTTTATGCTTTCATTTTCCATTCTGTCATCTTCCAGGTCACTGATTCGTTGTTCAACTTCCTCTAGTCTTGTACTATGAGTGTCCAGAATCTTTTTAATTTGGTCAACAGTTTCTTTAATTTCCATAAGATCATCCATTTTTTTATTTAGTCTTGCAATGTCTTCTTTATGCTCTTCTAGGGTCTTCTTGATTTCCTTCATATCCCGTACTAGGGTCTCATTGTTCATCTTTAGTTCTTTGAGTAGCTGCTCTAGGTGCTGTGTCTCTTCTGGTCTTTTGATTTGGGTGCTTGGGCTTGGGTTATCCATATCGTCTGGTTTTTTCATATGCTTTATAATTTTCTGTTGTTTTTGGCCTCGTGGCATTTGTTGAACTTGATAGGGTTCTTTTAGGGTTTGTAGACCTATTGAAGTCCTTATCTCTAATTTATCAGATCTACAGCTTCGTGGAGTACACTTTCTCTAACTAACCAGCAGGTGGCGTCCACGAGCCACCTGTTCTCCACAAGCCAGATCTCCCCTGCTTAGCCTTTTTGGTGAGTGGGGGAGTGAGTCTTGTGGGGCCCAATTGGTGTACCAAGCTTGCGTGTGTAGTTGGTGTTGCCTGCCCTGTATGTGGGGCGTGTTTCTGGGCAGTCGGGGAGGGGGGTGGCCCTAACAATCAAATCTCCCTGATGATCCTAGAGTTTTAAAGCTGCTGCAATAGTCTAATCCTTCAGTTCAGTCCTGCCACAGTTTGTCTCTGCCACTGACCCACAAGTCTTTGGTATTGGCGTATGGCTCCTGAGACTTGCAAGTGGGCCCCTCTTCCAGGCTGTGCACCCCGGGTCCTCTGTTGAGGGATGACTGTGCTATGTCACAGGTGAGTGCCGTCCCCCCAGGGCAGTTCTGGGCTGCTGGGCTGTGTAGGGAGGCTCCCAGTCTGCTCAAATGATGGCTGAATGGGGCTTTGTTAATTCACACTGCTCCACCTTCCCAGCTCTGGGAGATTCAGCTGAGGTTGCAGGGAAGGCTAATGTCCACGCCCAGTTTTGTGGTGTGTGCCTGTTATTTGAAGCACTTCCGTCACACTGGGTTGTCTGTGGCAGCTCTGGGCTATGGGGCTGGCGATGGGCAGGAGTGTTTCCTGTCCACCAGGATGGTGGCTGTGAGCGGACACCCCCCTTTTCTTGGGAAGTTGTGTTGTTTAGTGAATTTTCTCAGCCACTGGATTATTGCCTTTTGTCTCAGAGCTCTCTTAGTTCTGCTCTTGACTTGACGTGCCCAAATTTCAATTCTTTGAAGCTTTCTGTATTGAGCTTCTTAGAGTAATTGTTTTAGAAAAAGCAAAAAGGATTTAAAAAAAAAAAAAAACAAACAAACAAACAAAAAAAAAAAACGGCCCTCCTCAGAGATCTAATGGGTTATTGAAATGCTAACAGACAAAGCAACCAGGGCCATTAAGGAAAGGTGCACAGGGCAGAGAGATCAGCTTTGCTTCGGGATTTGCATATGCGCCTCAAGGCCTGAGCTCCGCCCTTCCCCTTTCTGTGTTCACCAGAACTCCAAAAATCCTCTGCTTTTATTTTGGAGTTTTCCGTGTTGTTTTTTTTTCTATGCCTGTCTCCTCTCTGCTGGGCTGGCTGCTCTCAGAGTCTCTGGTGTCTGGTCTCAGTCTATCTATGGTTGGAGTTTGAATCAGTAGAATGAGTTTTCTATAAGAGCAGCCACTGCAGTTCTCCCTTCTTCCCGGAGCTGACAGCCCCTCCTCCCCCGGGACTGAGCCTGGCAGGGAGGGGCGCGAGTCCCCTGGCCGCAAAAACTTACAGATTTCGCTGATCTCAGCAGTTCCACGTTTTCATGAGTGTTGTATGAAGTATGCCCAAAGACAGATTGCTCTGTGGTGTCCAGTCCACGCAGTTCCTGGCTTTTTATCTACTTTCCTGGAGGAGTGACTAAAACTTACAGCTCACCAGTCTGCCGTCTTGCCCCTGGCTTAGACTTTTAAATGGGCCCCAGTCCTCTTTTAGTTACTACATGCATGGTATATTTTTTTCCAGCCTTGTACTTTCAACCTACTTATGTCTTTGAATTTAAGTTGGGTGTCCTGTATACAGCACATAGTTGGGCCTTGCTTTTTTATTCATTCAGCAAATCTAAATTTTGACTAGGAGTTTAATCTGTTCACATTTAAAGACATCATTTGTAATGCAAGAATTTCTTCTACCACTTTACTATGTACTTTTTGTAAGCCGGATGGCATCATTTGTAATGCAAGAATTTCTTCTACCACTTTACTATGTACTTTTTGTAAGTCGTATGGCTTTAATGTCCCTCAATTCTTCCATTAATGCCTACTTTCTCTTATTTGATTGTTGGTATCATATCATATTTAGTCCCTCCTCATTTCTATGTGGATATATTTTTCATATATTTTCTTTTTGGTTATCACAGAGCTAAAATTTAACACCCTAAATATGTAACAATCATATTTAATTAGATACCAATTTGCCTTCAATAGCATATACATGCACTATTCTTACACCCCTCCATCCCCCCACCTTTTATTCTACTTGTTACAAATTCTGTCTTTGTACACTGTGTGTCTAAACCCATGGATAGGCATAGATAGGTTTCTTTGTTGTTGTTGTTGAATTTGCATTTTAGTACCTGTAAGAAGTAAGAAACGAAGTCACATACCAAAAAATACAATCCAATAGTACTAGCATTTATAATTACCCAACTGGTTCCCTTATCAGAGTTTTTCATTTTTGATGTCTCTTTGAACCACTGTCCAGTGTCATTTCCTTTCACTCTGAAGTACTCTCTGTAGCATTGCTTATGGGGCAGGTCTAGTGGTGATGAACTCCTCGGCTTTCATTTATCTGGGAATGTCTTAATCTTTCCCTCGTTTTTAGAAGAAAGTTTTGCCGGACATAAGATCCTTGGTTGGCAATCATTTTATTTCAGCACTGTAAGTATTATCAACTCTCTTCTATTTGCCTCCATTGTTTCTGAAAAGAAATCAGCACTTACTTTAATTGGGACTCCTTTGTACATAATACATTGCTTTTCTCTTGCAGCTTTCAGAACTCTCTCCTTGTCCTTTGCATTCAACAGTTTAATCAGTATGTGACGTGGCATATTTTTCTTCATATTTATTCTGTTTGGTATTCTCTGGGCTTCTGGGATGTGCATATTCACATCTTTTGCTAAGTTTGGGATGTTTTCTGAAATTATTCCTTGAATATTCCTTCTGCCCCTTTCTCTCTTTCTTCTATGATATCAGTATGCTTGATGGTGTTCCAGATGTCTCTAAGGCTACTTTTTGCTTTGTATAATTAATTTCTCTTTCCCCTCCTCAGCCTGACTCATTTCAATTGTCTTTTCTTTGAGTTCACTGATTCTTTCAGCTCAACTTGCAGTTATTACCCTCCAGGAATTTTTCATTTCAGTTCTTGTGGTCTTCAACTCCAGTCGTTCTCTTTGGTTCCTTTTTAAAATCTCTTTCTCTTTATTGAGATTCTCATATAGTTCATTCATTGTTTTCCTGATATCCTTCAATTCTTTCTCTGTCGCTACTTTCATCTCTTTCAACACATTGAAGATGATTTTATAGTCTTTGTCAGCTCTGTCCACAATCTGGTCTTTTTTTTGTTGGCATTTTTTTGGATTTTGATCCTCTTCCTTTGAATGGGCAATCATTTCCTGTTTCTTTTTTGCTCTCTTGTAGTTTTTTGTTGCACAAAGTACACTGCAATATTTTAAAATTTACCTCTGGGATTTATTCTCTGAGACGTCTGTTTCTTCAGTTTGTAACCAGCTGGTTATATGACAAAGATTTTCTTGAGTGTCAGCCCTCCTATCAGGAAGGTCCACCCAAAGTGAATGCAAAGTACAGGGTCCTCCCTCTCTTTTCTGGGCCTGTGTCTTGTCCTGGGCTTGTGCTTCCTAGATACTTAGTAGCTTCCTGTTTATAGGAGTTTGAATGTCTCCTTTTCTTCCCAGAAGACAGACCTTATCCCTCTCCTTGGTGTTCCTCTTCCAGGCTTTAAGCAGGTAAAATTGCCCCAGACCACCGTTTGCCTCAGTTGTTTCTTACACTGCTCTCCTTGCAGGAAAGTTGCTTTTCCCCGGAAGGCCAATTGCGTGAGGGTGTGGAGGGCACAATGGAGAGGAGTTTCCCAGGTCAGTCTTTCCCCACAGGAACAAAGTCAAGAGCCCATAAAGAAAGCGCTGGGGGACTCCAAGCTGCCCTGAAGAAGGGATGAGGAAGGGGCCAGGAAGTGTACCAGGAGTTTCTTCCACGGCTCCCTGAAGCTGTGCTTTCTTGACCTGTCCAGCAATTGCAGCCCTTCAACGGTCCCTCTCAGCTCTGAGGAAGCAGACCATCTTAAAATCTCCTCTGTTGCCTTTGCCCATGCCCTCCCTGGATCTTGGGAAAGTGCATGTGCACGTCCCTTTCAGGCACCAGCAAGCTACACCAGGGGTCGGACCCAACTGCTGCTGCAGTCCAGGAGATGTGGGGGCTGGGCTATGGTAACTGCCCTGCAGAATGAGCAGCTTACTAGCATTTACCATATTTTACCAGCATCTTACTCTTCATCTTCACTGGATGTTGTACAGTTTTATACTGAATTCTAGAGTTTCAAACTATGCCTGCCTGTTTAATAGTTGTCCTGGTGAAAGGACTGGTTCCTGGAGCTTCCCCTCCACCATCTTCCCACCGCTGGCTTATTATTATTCAACTTTAAATTCTATTTGACTTCATCAGTCCACATAGTCTGATCACAGAAAGGTCTAAATTCTCTTTTTTTTGGCCTTCCTACTCTCAGAGACCCTGTATTCTTTTCCACCTATAGAAAAGGAAAAAGATTTTAAAAATACATGCATGATTCAAAAAAAAGTCAACATGACCCTAACAAATGGTGGTTAAAACTGTAAAGGTTTTCCTTGGTACTTACCCCTTTGTCAGGAAAAGGGATTCTCTTAGAGTATTTTGCTTTTTGCTATCTGTATTCTGTTAAGTTCTGAGTCCTGACAAAAATGAAGTTTTCCAGGGTAGGCTGGATAAAGTAATTCAAATTTTAGAAATCTTTCAATGATATTGTTCTGCTTGAAGAAGAAAAATAGCAGAAAACAGGGTAAGGAACACACCAAAAGTTTGAAAGTCTTGAAGGCTCATATAGGGAAGAATTAGACTTGTTCTTTACAATCTGTAAGGGCAGAAGTGGAACCAAATGGAGATTTGGGGAGCACTAAAATATGGAGAAATGTTTTTTCATGTAAAGTAACATTGGTGACCCTATAAATAAAGTGCCCCTCCACCCCACCTTATATCCAAGCCAACGCAAATTTAGGATTGCTCAAGAGGATATGCCTGCGCTTGGGGGACTGCCACTATTTAAGTCTTCTCTTTTGTCCTTTCCAAAAGTTTGAGAGTTCTCGTTTGAGTTTTGCGGTGGTTGTTTGCATATTGGACCCACATATTGCTTATTAAAATACTGCCAAGATATTATATAAGCTTTATTCATTCTGCAAATGTTCTCTTACTATATTTGCTAAAAGTGTTGTTACATTTAAGATTATTAATTTTTGTATATTTAATTTGAACTCACCACTTTAATAAACCTCATTATTATTATTTATTCAATAAATAATAGTTGAATGCCTCCCTTATGCCCGAGCATGTTAGGCACTGCGAATTTAATAGCGCGCAATGTGGAGTTCCCAGCTCAAAGTCAAATTGCCTAGTTGAGAAGGTAACTCCACTCTTGCCTCACTACAGTAAGTAGGTGTTTTGTTGCTTGTCCGTTTGCTACTTACTATTCCTTTCCCAGAGGTTTATAACTCAGAAGTAGCGATGGGAGGTCCTATCTGATGAGGACAGGTTCACAATTAGGGGGATGTGACCGGATTGTCTGTCTGTTTTTCTATTTTGGAGGGAGGGTGTTGGAAGAGAATGACACTATAATGACTGCTTACAGTTTTGGGTCCTAGCTGAACCCCATGGCTGAAGATTATAAACTTTAAAGATTAAGAAATATGCCAATATTTTACAAAGATAGGTGTCAAATCAAAACAAAGACAAACTTTCAGAAAATCAGAGCTCTCCAAAGTTGTATCAGAGCTGTATCAATTTCCTGCACTAAAAATATAAAAGAAAGTCTAGAAAACACCTTGTCACAGATGAGAGGGACCCAAATATCAGATGAGAGATAGGCCTAACTCAGTAGTTCTAAAACTTGAGGAGTGTTGAAAAGAAAGGAAAAGAGAAGAAAGGGGGGAAAAAACAAAAGAAAGAAAAGGAAAAGAAAGGAAAATAGAAATGAAAAGATGCCTACTCCAGACCAATTACATCAAAATATCTTGAAGTGCCCTCCAAGTCTTGGTAGACTTTGCAGTTCCCCAGGTGATTCTTACATGAAATGAGGGTAGAGAATCATGATAGATATTTAAATCACCTTGAAATACAGCACTGGCTTTATTGTAGAAAACTTGTAGATTTTAAGCCCTAAAGTAAAAGGACAATATGGTAAAGGGCATGGCACAATCTTTTCCCCTTCAGCAGAGTCATAAAGAAGAAAAGCACATGGGTTAAAACATTGGCTGTAATAAACAATTTCTAGTTCTAAGATGTGCTCATAAGGGAGAAAAGCCAGAATTATAAATACATTGGATGTAGATACTAGAGAAAAGGGAAAACACTCATTTCAAAATTCCAGAGACTATTACTTTACCTGGTTCTCCATGAAATAGCCATATTGATGCACGCACGTGTTTTAGGTTGTCAGGAGTTCTTGGTTTTTTTTGTTGTTGTTTTTCTTTTCCTATTTTATCTTTTCTTTTCTTTTCTTTCTTTCCTCCTCTTTCTTTCCCCTCTCTTCTTTCCTTCCTTTCTTCCTTTCTTCCTTGAAAATTTCCTAATCACAAGTAGTTCATCTCTCCCAAAGCTGAAATTAGGTTAATGAGATGTTTGCAAAATTCACTAGGATTTCGGGAAGATCGGAAGGCGAGGCATCCTAGCAAAATTATTATACCAATCTAAAAGTTGTGATTGGGGGAACTGAAGACAGTTCTACCAAAAGTGCAAAACTGAGAAGCAGGTACATAAAATAAGCTCAGAAGTCCCTATTCATTATCTACAATCTCCAAGTACCATAATGTGCAACACTAGAAAACAACCTATTTTTAGTGCTTGAAGTTGTTTTTGAAAATCACCATGTCACTGAACCTTGATTTTTTTTTTCCTACCACATCTTTTCTGTTCCTTCACAATTACTGAGGATTATTTACCAATTTACCCCACAGCAAAAGGGAAGAGTAATTAGAAGGTTGGCAGAACCTGGGAAAGGAAAGATCTACCGCTACCCTCCAAGGATCCAGAGGAAGAGAAAAGTAAATGGGGAATAGAAAGGTAAATGCATTGGTCAAGGCCAGAGTGAAAGCTGGTGTTAGCCCCAAGAGACAAATGCAGAAGTTCTGACTCTCAGTCCTTATTGTAAACCACCAGCCAGTCTCACTTCCCCTGCCAACAGAGCTGACTTTGCCAGGGAGGAAAGAAGTAGTTTCAGAAGCAATTATCACAACAAGAAATAAGGGTGCGGTACTGAAGGGCCATAGGCACCAAGGATTGCTTTTTAAATATAAGGTCACTGTCACGCTTAAAAAGAAATTGATTTATTCCTTTGACATTTTATTAGACCAATTTCTAATAAAATCAAATCAGCAATTATTGGTTGTACTAAAGTAGAGAAACCCTTTGTTCAGGAGTACAAAAAGCTTCAAAGGATGGAGGAAGCAAACTTGACCCAATAGTTAACTTTCAAAATATAAAAGCTGCCATAAGAGCCGACACAAATGAGCCAGGGCAGAAAAGCAAAAGGGGATTTTCTATGGTCATTAATTGTCATATTACCATTATTATCATTATATAACACAGTAGCATATGGGGAGCATTAAATGTTGTATTTTCCTAAGAGATTCTGGCCAACTGGGTTAGGCAATGGCCTCCTTGAATCAAAACCTATTGCTCCTTGAGGCTTGCATAGCTCCCTTGATTAAACACAGTGGCAGGCTCCAGTTGAAGGGATGATTCTTCTTTTTTTAAGGGAGGTAGAACAGAGTAATTGCCAGATGTTTGCAATTTTAGCTATAAAAAGATGGCTGCTTTCCATTCCTGAGTATGTTGGATCTTTTTTTTCCTTTCTACCCAAGCTATTGTGGTTCACTAAAATAGGCCACTGCACTGATGAATCATCATTCAGAACTGCAATAATGGAAGAGGAACAAATATGACATTTTAAATTCACATATACGAGAAATAAATGTATGGGTAATAGTTATATGCTAAGGAAGAGGAAGCATGTTGCAGGATAAAGAATGAGAATTTGGTTCAGAATAGTTATACTTGACTCCCACTTGACAAACTTTCTAGTGGTAGGTATGGGTACAAGCAAACTCATCACCAAGTCTTGATCTCTTAAACTGTAAAGTGGGGATAAGTATCCCTGCTTGGCCTCCCTCTCCTAGGAAAGAAACTTTCTGCGGTGATTTGAAACTGCATGCACCCCAGAAAAGCATGTTCTTCAATTTAGTCCATTCTGTGCATGTAAACCCATTTTAAGTGGGACTTCTTGATAAGGCTACTTCAGTTAAGCTATGGCCCACCTCATTCAGGGTATATCTATATCCTCTTACTGGAGTCCTTTATAAAGGAGAAGGAGAGAGAGAGAGAGAGTGCCACAGAAGCAAGTAGGTAAAATCAATAAAACCCGGAATAGAAGGGAGAGACTACCAGATGCCACCATGTGCCTTGTCATGTGGCAGAGGAGCCAAGGCTTGCAGGCAGGCAGTCTTTGGGAGAAAAGCGTCATCTTGATGAGGCCTTGATTCGGACAGTTTCTCAGCCTCAAAACCATAAGCTAATAAATTCCTGTTGTTTAAGCCATCCATTTCATGGTATCAGCTTTGAGCAGCCTAGGAAATTAAACATACTTTGATAGCAAGAGTGGGGTCCTGCTGTTGTAAACACCAAAAATGTGGAAACAACTTTAGAATTGGGCAATGGAAGAATTGTGAGGTGCTTGATAGAAAAGGCCTACACTGCTTTGAAGAGACTGTCCGTACAAATATGGATGCTAAAGGTACTTCCCGCAAGACCTTAGAAAGAAATGATGAATGTGTTATTGGAAACCAGAAGAAAGGTGATCCTTTTTCTAAAGTGGCAGAGAACTTGGCAAAATTAACTTCCGATGTCAAAGGAAAGCAGAATTTGAAAGCAATGAGCTTGGATATTTGGCTAAGAGATTTCCAAGCTAAATGTGGTAAGTGCAGACTGGTTTCTCCTTGCAGCTTATAGTAAAATGTGAGAGGAAAGGGAGATGCTGAGAACTGAACTCCTGGACACAAAGAAATCAGAGATTGATGGTTTGGAAAATCCTGAGCTTCCAGAAGGAGAGTCCCCAGGGACTGAGCATAGACTCATTCAGTTGTTTCAGTGCAACTCAAGATTGGAAATGCAGTTATCCAGAAAGGATCTGTGCAAAGTTATTTTGTCTGGCAAAAAAAAAAAGAGTTTTTTTTTTTTTCCAAGATCTGTATGGACAGAACCACTACCAGTGTGGGCTAAAAAGACAGAAAAGAGACAAATTAAATGACAAATCACTTCAGCACAGAACCATGGAAGCTGAGGTCTAGATCAAAGTCATCTCCTATGGCCAAGACAGGGGGCCCAACAATTTGTGTGAAATGAGTGAGTCTGCCGGGAGCTTGGTGAGTGTAGGCATTCCACCCTGTTGTTCTATTTTGCATCTAAAAAGAACATGTCTTTTTGGAGTTCAGAGGGTGGAGTGTGGTGGCTTGAAAGCTCTTTATCCCGCCAAAAAACATGTTCTTAAACTTAATCCATTCCTGTGTAAATAGGATCTTTTGATAAGGTTACTTTAGTAAAAGTGTGACCCACCTCATTCTTAATCCTCTTACTGGAGTCCTTTAAAAATGAAATGAATTCAGAAAGAGGGAGAGAAAGTCACAGAAGCAAGAAGCTGAAATCAACGAAACTCAGAAGAAGAGGGAGAGACCAGCAGACACTGCCATGTGCCTTGCCATGTGGCAGACGACCCAAGGATCACCATAAGCTGCTCTTCAGGAAGAAAGCATCATGGTGATGATGCTTTGATTTGGACATTTTCTTAGCTGTAAGCTAATAAATTCCCATTGTTTAAGATAACCCATTTCATGGTGTCTGCTTTAAGCAGCCCATAAAACTAAAATACCATCCATGGTCATGCCCTTCTCAGTACCTCGAATACACACTACCAAGAGGAGGTATAGAAAATTCGCTGTGTGAATAACTAGGTATAAAATGTAAATTAATGTATTTAGATATGATATATAATGATATATCATATATGCAATTTATGTCATTTTTAATATAATTATTAGAAACAGCCCCACACACTCAAATACTCAGTTCTCACTTCAAACAGTGCCTCCTAAATTTGGTGTGAGGAAAATTAAAAATTGGATTTCATTTAAGCAATACAAATATAACTGGCTTGGGAAGCAGCTGATCCCTTAGGCAGAGGTTGTTTTATTCTTAATCAATGAATTAAGGATTTCTTGGAGGTTCTAATGAGGTTATGGACCATTCCCCTGAAAGACACACGCGTGGACCAAGTTTAAACAATTTCTGGAGACTGGGGAGTAAGAGTATGAATCCAGAGATGAATGGGGCACAAGATCAAACCCCTAACCTAATTAATTCATTAATTTTTCTAGGATTATGTAATTAATCACATCCCTAAAATCACTCTTTCTTTGATACTTCATTTAAAAAATGAACAACAATTTGTAGTTCATTTTATGTAACATTCACCCACATTGTTATTTGTAATAATAGCTCAATTAAGAATGCTAGTCCCTTTGCTTGGCTTGCCATGTGTTTTTTTCTGTTCTTCAGTGTGCTTTTCTCCCAGGCAAACAACTAACTCATTCTCTAAGACTCAGCTCAGATGTCCCCTCATCAGTGAAGTTTTCCTTAGTTCCTCCTACAACACGTCCTTCATACTCTTCTACTGCATTTGTGGTTGATTGAACTGTATACTCGTTTGGCCATGTTCTTGGTCTTGGTCCACATTTTGGTGAGTGAGGACCCTTTCTAAATTGGATCTCTTGAAGATGTTACTTTAGTTAAGGTACGGTCAAACTGAATCTGGATTACTGGAATCCTTTATAAGCAGAACAAAATTCAGACACAGAGGGAGAAAAGCACAGGAAGAATCTGGAAGCCAACAGAACCCAGGGGAGAAAGAAGACATAGCTGTGTGCATTGCCGTATGACAGAAAAGAACTGCAGGCAGCAAGCCCCAAAATGCCATAGCCTTTTGGGAGAAAGCATAGCCTTGCTGATGCCTTGAATTTGGACATCTAGCCTCAAAACCATGAGCCAATTAAATTACCATTGTTTAAGCCAATCCATTGTATAGTATTCGTTTCAGCACATGGGAAACCAAGACAGCACTCAGCTTACATAATGCAACTTTTTTGTGTTGTGGTGCCTGTTACATGTCTACCTTGAGTTGCATACTGCCTTTTCTCTTTGAAGATAGCAATAGACAGAACAATGCAAATAATGGATAACAAGAGAGAATGCTTGAAGGGTAGAGTCTTAGGAGGTTCTGGGTGCCACATCCCCTGACTGTACTCCTCTGTCCTTGGTACTATCCTCAGGACTGCTGGTCTCTGACTATAGTGAACTTAAGGAAGGAAGATAAAAATACTGCATAAAGTTTCATTCTGTTTTTTTTAATAGTTCCTTGATTCAATGTGATTTCTTTAAATGTACATCTGCCCAAAGGCTCCAGTATTGGATTTATTTTTATAATATACATAATGAATCCATTTATAGATTATTTCCATACGTCTGCCTTGACCCAAAATTGGCTAAGATCGCAGGCTTTGCTACCAGAAGAAACAGAATAGTGAGTGCTCTCTAATGTACATGCCTGGGCAGTACTGGAGTATTCTAGAAGAATCTTTTATTTATTTTTAATTTTCTTCCTTCTCTTTTTGGATCCTAAATAAAAATTCATTGGGTGGAGGTCACTGTGTTGGCTCCACAAGAAGCTAAGTGTGTGGGGCCATAAGGTCCTACAACCTCATTATGGGGTATGTACTTGGGAGATCTGAGAGCACAGACATGAATGGACACTTGAACACTGGTGTTTATGGAGGCAGTGTTCATGATTTGCAGTGGGTGGAGGTGGCCTAAGGGTACATTGACCAAGGAACAGAATGGTCAACTGTGGTGTATGCATACAATGGAATATTGAGCAAGTACAAGAAGGAGTGAAGCTGTTAGACACACAACGAGGTGAATGGACCCTGTAGATAGCATGTTGAGTGAAGTACACCAAAAACAAAGACAAACACTATAATGCCTCACCAATATGGACTAACTACAATGTGTAAACTCAGAATTGAATCTTAGAGAACAGCCTAACAGGGAAATGATTATCATAATGGTCCCTAGATTGTAAGCTCTTACAGCAGTCAAATCTATTCCTGAATTGTAATGGCTATCTCCAAACTCTGAGACGTTGATCCCTTAGTGTATAAACTGATTGGTCTCTGGAACATTGGGTATCTGTGTTATACCTGAAACTCAGAGCTAGAGCTCAGCAGATACAAATATCAGTATTAACGCATACAGCAACTGTTAAAAAAAAAAGCTGAAATAGAGCCCAGACTTTAATTAGAGATATGAATAAAGCAGATCTGGTTAAAACTAGAACAAATCAGGCCAAAGAGTAAAAGTTGAAACTGACTGTGTGTTAAAACTTCAACTTCCAAGACCAAGGGAAGAGATGTTTATTTGGTGTAGGATCTATATGTTTATTTGGTGTAGGATCTATATTTCCTAAACAATATAACTCAACAGTCAGTTTGTTCAAACACTACAATTACATGGAACTTTGAATAGGAAGTGAGCTATGGTAGGTCCGTATATATTAGAACGAAATAGCAACGCATCCCGAAGTAATTTGTGTGGAGAATAAATGCATCCTAAAGTAATTTGGGTGGAGAATAAAAATACATATTCAGGGGCCCCCCTGAAGAGCTGAGGAGGATGCAGAGGTGTTGGACTTCCTCACCTGGATTGTTGCTGATGTTCTCATAAACATTGGGGACTGATAGCTTGATGTGCTGAGACTTCTGTCTTGGGCCTGGCCCCTATGAAGCTTGTTGCTGCAAGGAGAGGCTAACCCTGCTTATAATTGTGCCTAAGGGTCTCCCCCTGAGTGCCTCTTTGTTACTCACATGTGGCCTCTCTCTCTAAGTAAGTCACCTTGGCGGGTGATCTCGCTGCCTTCCCCGCTATGTGGGACCTGACTCCCAGGGGTGTAAATCTCCCTGGCAATGCAGGATATGACTCCCGGGGATGAATCTGGACCCAGAATCATGGAATTGAGAACATCTTCTTGACCAAAAGGAGGATGTGAAATGAAATGAAACAAAGCTTCAGTGGCTGAGAGATTGCAAATGGAGTCGAGAGGTCACTCTGGTAAACATTCTTACGCACTACATAGATAACACTTTTTAGGTTTTAATATATTGGAATAGCTAGAATAAAATACCTGAAACTACCAAACTCCAACCCAGTAGCCTTGACTCTTGAAGACGATTGTAAAACCAGTATATGAATGGTTGAGTAGAAAAATGGGGACAAAAACTAAATGACAAATGGGGTGGGATGGGGGGTGGTGATTTGAGTATTCTTTTTCATTTTTATTTTTTATTCTTATTCTGATTCTTTCTGGTATAAGGAAAATGTACAAAAATAGATTGGGGTGATGAATGCACAGCTATATGATGGTACTGTGAACAGCTGATTGCACCCCATGGATGATTGTATGGTATGTGAATATATCTCAATGAAACTGAATTTAAAAAAAAAAATTCATTGGGATGACATATAGAAAACTGGTGTTTATGACAAAAGTACAGAGCTAAATGCACAGCAATACAAAGAATGCTCTGCATCGCTGAACCTCCACATTGCTCACATTCTAAAAGGTGCTTACGAGTTCAAGTGCCATTGGTCATTAACTAAGGGGAGAGTGTAGACCCACAGAACATGGAGAAGATTCAAAGGGTATTATAGCACTGGCCCCTGAAGTCAATGAGACAAACAAGTGATTCCCAAACCTTGGCTGAGCAGCAATCAGAATTACCTGTGGATTATTTCTTGTTTTTCACTTATTTTAATGCAGAATCCTGAGGCCCATGCCCTGAGATTCTGCTAATGTAGGACTGAGATGGAACCCCACATGTTTTCTATTTTTTTCTTTTTTTTTCCCTTTCTGGTCATTCCCCAAGTATTTCTGATGACTGACCAACATTGAAAATCACTAGTTTAAACTTACATTATAGCAGTGATCTTCAAAAACATGGTGTAGGCAATTCAGGTTGTAGGCAAGATGGCACTTTGAGTAGAAGAAAGCAATAGAAAATCTATATATATATATAAATAATTAAACTTTTTATTATTTTGAAATAATTATAGACTATGGGGAAGTGTCAAAAATAGTAGAGTTCCAGAATTGAAACTTAGAACATAGCCTAACGTGGACACAATAATTGTAATAGTCCCTAGATTGTAAGCTCTTACAGCAGTTAACTCTATCCCTGAAGTGTAAGGCCTATCTCTAAACTTTGAGATGCTGATCCCTTAGCATATGTTGTCACAAACACTGGGACTGGTGGTTTGATGTGCTGAGCCCTCGAGCATGGGACTTGCCCTTATGAAGCTCATTACCACAAAGGAGAGTCTAAACTTGTATGTAATGGTGCCTAAGAGTCTCCCCCTGAGTACCTCTTTGTTGCTCAGATGTGGCCCTCTATCTCTCTAACTGAGCCATCTCAACAGGTAAACTCGCTGCCCTCCCGCCTACGTGGGACCCGACTCCCAGGGGTGTAAATCTCCCTGGCAACGCAGAGTATGACTCCCAGGGATGAATGTGGACCCGGCATCGTGGGACTGAGAGTATCTTCTTGACCAAAAGGGGGATGCAAAATGAGACGAAATAGTTTCAGTGGCTGAGAGATTCCAAATGGAGTCGAGAGGTCACTCTGGTGGACATTCTTATGCACTATATAGATAACACCTCTTAGGCTTTAATGTATTGGAATAGCTAGAAGTAAATACCTGAAACTACCAAACTCCAACCCAGCAGTCTGGACTCCTGAAGACAATTATATAATAATGTAGATTACAAGGAGTGACAGTGTGATTGTGAAGACCTTGTGGATCACACCCCTTTATCTAGTGTATGGATGAGTGGAGGAATGGGGATAAAAACTAAAGGACAAATGGGGTGGGATGGGGGGATGATTTGGGTGTTTTTTTTCACTTTCATTTTTTATTCTTGTTCTGGTTCTTTCTGATTTAAGGAAAATGTTCAGAGACAGATTGTGGTGATGAACACATAACTATGTTATCATACTGTGGACGGTGGATTATATATCATGGATGATTGTATGGTGTGTGAATGTATTTCAATAAAACTGAATTTAATAGAAAAAAAAAAGAAATTAACAAAAAAAAAAAAAAAAATAGTAGAGTTCCATGTACTCTTTCCCAGTTTCCCTCAGTAGTTGACATCTTACATAGACGTAGTACAATACTGAAACCAGGAAAGTGACATTGTTAGATTACAGTGAAGTAAGTAGATCTTATTCTGTTTTCACCATTTTTTTCAACCTACTTTCATTTGTGTGTGTGTATAATTCTATGCAATTTTAACCCATGTAGACAGAGATTCATGTAACCACTATGACAATCAAGACACAGAACTGTTGTTTCACCATAAAAGAACTCCCTGTATCAACATCTACTCCTCACCCAATTCCATTCTCCATCCCTGTCCCCTAGCAACCATTAATCTGTTCTCCATCTCGACAGTTTTGTCATTTTGAGAATGTTCTGTAAGTGGAATAACACTGTATGTGTAACCTTTTGACATTAACTTTTTTTCACTAAGCATAATATACTCAAGGTCATGCATGTATCAATCGTTCTTTCCTTTTAATTGCTGAGTTATATTATACCATTGTATAGTTATATCAGGATTCGTATAACGATTCACCCATTGAAGGACATTTGGGTTGTTTCAAGTATTTTGCTACTATGAATAAAGTTGCTGTGAACATTTATATACAGGTTTTAGTGTGAGCATAACTTTTCAACTTTTCATTTCTTTCTGGGTTATATGCTTAAGAGTATAATTGCTAGGTCAAATGGTAAGTGCATGTTTAGTTTTGTAAGAAACTGCAAACCATTTTCCAGAGTAGCTATATAGCATTTTACATTCCCACCAGCAATGTATGAGAGACCTGGTTTCTCTGCATGCTTGCCATTATTTAGTATTACCAGTACTGTTTTTTAAATGTTAGTTAATTATAATAGATGTGTGATGATATTTCATTGTGTTTCTATGGATATTTTTCATCTTAAAGAAATTAAGCATTACTCATTTAAAACATGAATTTCACAATAATATTTTATATTTATAACATGAAGTGACAAAAGTTTTGTATATTTAAATAAATTATAAGTAAAGAAAATTAAAAGCACCACATCACGCTATATAGCCTCACTCACTGAAACTGTGAAGTCATACAAGGACAAGGAATCCATCACTCCCTTAAGGAACCCATTTCAGCCATTAATTAAGCATATGGGTTACAAAATAAAAAGAGATTTTGTCAACACTATATGAACATCTTCCTATTTAACTCTATCACTGTAGCTTCTAAACAAGCCACCCCAAACACTTCCATGATATAGAACTGTGGCAGCCAGGGAAGAAATCCACAGGATCACAACTCAGTTTTGCCACATACTATTTTGTAATAATGAACAAAACTGAGCCTCTAAAACATGGATAACTCCTGCCTGTATTCATAACTTTCAATTGATATTTACAGCATTTCTATGGAAAAGGCCCCATTCCTCTTATGGATACATTAGTGAATTAGTTATTCTTACTGAAGAAATAAAGGGACTGTATTAGATAATTTTTAAGATTCACCTGGCTCTAGAATTGAATACTTTGTAGACTAATGAGGCACTGTAAATCCTATCACTGTTATTTGAAGTTAATGTTTTTCATTATTTATGAATATCGCTAATTAACCTAATTATTAGTAAAATATGCATAGGATTATAAAATACAGTTCTTAAATGTTATTTTATAACCTTATAAATATTGTTATTACTAACATGGTTATTTTTATTATAGCAAGAAAGTACATTCCATGAGGAAAAGGATTATGCTTTACTTATTATTGTTGTTCTCATTGACATTACACTTCAGTGCCTAGAAGAGGACCTGGCATAAAATCAGTTTTCAGTAAATAAATGTTGAATGAATATGTAATAGTTAATTCCTTACAGTTGTAGGATATTTTAAGATTTATGAAACATTTTCACATTTATTGCTCCGTTTGAGTCTCAAAACAATCACATAAGATAATTGATGCTACCTGTTAAGTGCTATAAATTAAGGAAACTGAAAGAGAAAGTGCCATGCCCGAGGTTAAGTGATAAAACTGAGACTTGAACGTCAATGTCCAGACCACCAAGCCAGCACCCACTTGTCCTTTATAAGCGACAATAAGGCCTATGAATATTTGGCAAAATCTGATGTCACCACAAGTTATTTTCTCTTCAGGAAGACGCAATGTAAAGGTTAAAGTAATACAATTACTATCTGATGCTTTAATGAATTAACAGCATATCCTTTCTTCCCCTTGAGGCCCTGAAAATTAAAACTCATGTACTAGACTGTGCAGTGATAGATGAGGTCCAAGATGCTTACTGCCAGGCAAACCTGTGTGTCACTAGAGTTCCTGTCGTTTCAGTGAATTTGTGACCGTCCTCAGGCAGTTCCCATGTGTACTGCAACTGCTTGTCTGTGATTGCTGGCAATTTAACAAGACTGTCAGGGCTACATGAAGATGTTTCCCATTTATACCTCTAAAATCACAGGTAAGATTTGCTTTGCATGGTGGGGAACGGTGATTGCAGGACTCCAGAGAAAGAAGAGCACATACTGAGCCTAAATTATTTAGAGTTCACAATTAGTCCTCTCATACATTTTTCTACCACTGATTACTCCATGTTCAAAAAAGAAAAATGCTTTTTTTTAACAGTAAGAAGAAAAGCAGCACTACATTGACCTACATGTCCAATGCAAAAATGGTGGGGAAAGCCCACTCTAGGTTACTCCTTAAATATGCTGCCATAGGTGGCCATCTGCTTCCCTCAGATTTTAGATAGTTGAGCAAACATATATACCCTGCTTGGCCAGAATACATGACTTCACATCACTAATGGCTACTTCTCTACCATGTATCAATAATGCAGGACCCATCGAGTCTCCAATCTTGCCTCTGTAAGGAGACAATGGTGGGGCCATAGAATGAGCACATCCAAGAGACCTGGGTTCTGGACTCAGTTCAATCCCAAATTCAGGTAACTTTGGGCAAGCCACTTTGTTCTAGTTTGCTAATGCTGCAGAATGCAAAACACCAGAGATGGATAGGCTTTTATAAAACGGGGGTTTATTTCGCTACACAGTTACAGTCTTAAGGCCACAAAGCGTCCAAGGTAACACCTCAGCAATCAGGTACCTTCACCGGAGGATGGCCAATGGCGTCTGGAAAACCTGTTAGCTAGGAAGGCAGCTGGCGTCTGCTCCGAAGCTCCGGCCTCAAGACGGCTTTCTCCCAGGACGTTCCTCTCTAGCAAGCTTGCTCCTCTTCAAAACATCACTCCCAGCTGCACTCAGTTTCCTCTCTTTGAGTCAGCTCATTTATATAGCTCCACTGATCAAGCCCCACCCTGAATGGGCGGGGCCACACCTCCATGGGAACATCTCATCAAAATCATCACCCACAGCTGGGTGGGGCACATTCCAAGCAAATCTAACCAGCACCAAATGTCTGCCCTACAAGACCACAAAGATAATGGCATTTGGGGGACACAATACATTCAAACCGGCACACACTTCCTTCCCTCTCAGACTGAGTTTTCACATCTGACAAATGAAAGAACTGGACTAGATGTCCTTCAAACTCTTTCCTAGTTCTGCTACCCAAAGACTTTATGAGTAAGGCATGAAAAATGAATGAAAGCAGAAAGGAAACAAGCCTGGCTGTCACTTCCATCATGGTAGACTCAGTTGTTTTTTATATCATTGTGTTATAGTTGCTATGTCTACCCCATATTAGCAATCATCTGTAACTATTCCCCCTCCATGGAATAGATTAATAACCTCAGGGTGGCAGAAACCACAGAGAAAACTAGTAAAAATTTCCAGGTTTAGGAACCTCACTTAAAAGAATTCATTTCACATCTCCTTATCTGTTTATGAATCAAAGTGAAGCAACAGAGGCAAAGCTTAAAAAAAACAAGTTTTTGTTTGTTTGTTTTATATTACGCAGATATGTACAAAGTAATATGCCCTACACAGAAATGACCTATGGAAAAAAGTCACTGTTTTAGTTTCCTGGCTGCCAACGCAACTACCATGAGGTGGGCTGGCTTAAACAATGAGAATTTATTAGCTCAAAATTTTGAACTAGAAATCCAAAATCAAGGTGTCATTAAGGCAATGCTTGCTCCCAGAAAACTGTGGCTTTCTGGGGTTAGTTGCTGGTGATCCTTGGTCCTTGGCTTTTCTGTCACATAGAAATGCATATGGTGCTCTCTCCTGGTTTCACCCTTCTCCTCTTGTCCCCTTAACTTCTGGCTTCTGGCCTCTTCCTCTGGCTCTCTCTCTGACTTCCACTGTGCCTAGAAAGGATTCTAGTAATCCAGATTAAAGCTCAACCTGATTCATTCAGCCCAGACCTTCATTGATGTGACATTTTGAAGAGATCTTATTTGCAGTGGGTCCACAACCACCAGAATAAATTAAGTTTAAGAACATATTTTTCTGGGGTATATAGCTCCAAGTCAGCACAATCACCAATGTCAAACTAATTTCAAAGAAGAATCATGACAAAATAAAATTACAGAGTTAGAAGTGATATGAGGTTGCCTAATGCAACCCCACTCAACAGAACATTTTGAAATCAGTCAGAGTTCTGGATATGATGGTCTACTCTGCTCTTTCATAAGCTATATTATTTTTTAATAGGTTATTTTACTTCTGGTGATTTACCAATCAGTAATACGGCAATAACTTCTGTTCTATCTAACTCAGAGCTACTATAAGAGGTCTCTTTTGAGAATTAAAAGACAATGAATATGGAAGTGCTGGATAAACTATAAAGGACTCCACAAATACAAAGGAATGCTACCAGAAGGGTTACCTCGAATTTGCACCCTAGGGATTCACTTTTTCAAAAGTCTTACAGAAACATGATTTTTAAAAAGAACTTAAGAGATTGAAAAAAGTCAACTCCAGGCCACAAGGCCACAGGCCAATTAATGACAGCTTTACAAACTTGCAAATATTCATATATTCTGCATGATTTAATTTTAATGAGTGGGCAAAAGGCATTACCAAATTTCATTCAGCTAAACTAGTGTGTGTGTATGTGGATGTGTGTGTGATTTCAATTTGTAGGGTTATAATAGAAAAATTTCAAAACCATTTTAAGAAAATGATGTATTAGTCAAGTAGGAAAGCTCACTTACTTTGGAACAGACCAAATAAAGGAAAAGAAAGGTCTATAACTTTTCCATCATCAAAGTCTAAGACATCGTTTTCTTATAAATTTGAAACAGAGATGAGACCCAGATTACAGGACAAAGGACATTACAGGCTAGTCCTTTAAAGAACAGGAGAAAGAAAAAAAAATAGCATTATCTTGTCTTCCAAATAAATACTGAAGAGTAAGGAGACCAAATCATACATATATATCAAAACTATTTCACCAAAAATGATGCAGATACTAACATTATAAAATCTGTATGAAGACAAAACTTAATAAAAATGTATTTGGGCTCATAATTATACAGTGCTGGACACAGAATGGTCTTCAAAACTGCAGGGACATACAAGGACAGCTAAAGAAACACGCGTTATCAAAAAATCAATGAAAGTATGAGAACAATGAGAGTAAAATAAAGAGACCTTAGGCCTAAGGAGCTACTAACTGGGAAAATTCATACCCCCCTTTAAAGTGTGCCAAAACCGTTTATAAAAAGGTTATTAGCAGAATGCTTTATAAAAGAAAATTATAGCATATGGTATCAGATAAATACAAGTTGGTGTGGAATACATGTAGATATTTTTCCACTTTCACAGTCAGAGTTAAAAATGAGAAATCAAACCCAGAAATTATGGACCTAATACAAAGGTGAGTAATGTTATCAGGAGCTTCGAGGAAGCAATGGTCAAACAACTCCAGGACTAAAATGGGTACGGGGGGTGAAAATAACTCAAATATGTATGCATGCTTAGATAAACAGGTTTATATTTCTGTGTTTTAATTATTAATCCAATTCTGCAAACGTTATTGAGGACTTACTGTATGTCAGGTATCCTGCTAGGGACTATGCTGTGCAAAGATCTGAGTCAGGCAGCCCCACCCTTCAAAAGTTCAGTCTACTGGAAGAGAAGACACACTGCAATAAGAACTGTATGAGATGCGTAAGGAGGTTACGGGGCAGTAAAGAACAGTTCTCACTAGAATATCGTAAGAAGGACTGGATAACACTGGACTTGGCCATAAGGGACCCAGGGTCTACTGCCAAGTCTAGTTCTAGCTAGTACCACATACGATATTATAGCCAGAACAGTAAACGGTTGTGCAGTTCTGAGCACATAGCTTACACTCTCTGGACCACAATTCTCACATATACACCAAGAAAAATGTCAGACTGCATGATATCTGTTAGTTCTTTGTTTCTGTCTTTGCCGCTGAGCTTCAAGGAGATCAACTTTAAAGCTGCAAATTAAAAGATTTTAAGATCTAGAAACTGGGGGAGAGTCTGTACTAAAGGCAATGAATGGCATAGGCAGAAATGCAAGATGAGCATCACTAGTTCATCTTTTAACACCCTATTTCTGTGTTACCTACTTTCTAGGGATCCCATTAATGATGGAGAACACTCCGTATAAACAACAAAGAAAAGAAAAAAGGATATAGCTTGCTTTAACATGTAAAAGTTTAAATATAAAAATAACATGAATTACAAAAATATTTAGTGTAATGAAGAATGCAGGGATAACACTTAAATTAAATATAAAGGAAAGCAAATCTCACACTTCTAACAAATAACTAGTGCCATAATATACACCAGATGAAGAGATACAGCTACTATTTCAAAAATAAGTCTGAATATCCTTGAACCTTCCCTCATATTTGTCTTCAAAATGTATATATTCAAGGGAAAATTCTGCTTTCACATACAGAAACAAGGTTAGAAAGAAAAAAAAAAAAAGAGGTTGGCAGAACTGCAAGCAAGAAGGAAAGCTTCAGAAAATAAATGAGAGCATTGCTTCAAATAAGGATGCCATATTCCATACTGTGTATTCAAGAGAAGAATTACTGAGCAATACACTCACCAAATATTCAGCCCTGCACCATCCATCTTAATATAAATGCATACATAAGAACACACAGACATACACTTGACCACTTACTACACACCATTCTACTAAAAATACAGTAGTATGATAGGAATCAAGGGAATACAGGATGAATGTAAAACCAACATTTTAAGCTTAAAGGGAGAAACAAAGTTTACATTCTTCTAGGGGAAGTAGGGAATTTCACCAATAATATAGAGCCTGAGGACCATGTAGGCCACAAGTAGAAAGACAAGCAGTATAGTAAGTACCCTAGTTAAGAGTAACAGCCTCAGTGCAGAGACTAACAAGACATAAAACAGAGAATTTCACCTCTCCTCTCTAAGCTTTCATTTCTCTGTGTGAAAAAGCAGCTTCTTCATCAGGTCATTGTAAGAAGGCAGTAAAGTCGTAATAAAAAAAAGCACAGAGTCAAGCATACTTTACATGTTCAATAAATGATAGAGTAAGAGTAGGAACAACAACATAGGAAATAAAAAGTAGATGGTCATACAAGAAGGTGGGTGTGGAAATACAGGGAAGGGAGTGATTAATTCTGACTAAGGCCACGCAGGTGGGAAGATACTTTGGAGAAGGAGATAGAAGTAGGATTTGACACACAACAAAAGGATGTGGGGTAGCAAGTTGAGAAAGGACAGTTGTGAGCTGCAGAGTGTACAAACAAATCATCGACTACTTCAGTGTCCCTGGAGAACACCACTGATGGTGAGTGAGGCACATCGTAGAGTGAAGAGGGTGGGGGCATTGCAAACCAGGGGGAGTCCTCCATAGCGCTAACTGGGAGGAACCAATGGATTACAGAGAATTCCCTACAACATCAGGGAGTGGGGAACAGACAATAATGCAGTAGAAGGGCACTGAGCTATGATTAAAGAGATCAGGGTTCTGGTTTCTCGACTCTAACCCTAATTCACTGTGTGATCATAGTCATATAACCTCTATGAGTTCTCTATTTCTTCAAACTGAGAGGGGTTAGCCTAGATGATTTCTAGAGGATCTTTAAGCTTTGAAAGTCCAGGAACCATGATAACCACACCATGAATACATGTGCTACCATTTACCAACACAACAGTGTACTGTATACCACTTCTATTATATTGAACTTTCCCATTCTGAGCACCCAACTCAGATCCCCAGCACTTACCCTCACCTCCGGGTTGCTTATATGGATTATACTTGGGCTTTGGAGCAACTACTGGAGCAAATTTCTTAGGTGGCTGTTGTGTGGACACTGAAATGCTGGGGGTCCCAAAGGAATGAGTGGTCTCCATCCGTGCAGGCACATGGCCAAGGGGCTCACCAGTGCTTTTGGGGGGCAGCCAAGATGGGTGAGACATTGTTGGTATCTGGAATCAAAAAGAAACAAGCACAGTTGTTTTCATAGAAGCATAAAAATGGAGGCAACATATATCACTTACTATTCCATTAAAATCCATATTTAATCCACCTTGATTAAGCTCTCTGGAAAAAAAGGAAGGAAGGAAGGAAGAGGAGGGAAGAGGAGAAAGAGGAGGAGAAGTAACAGCAGCAGCAGCAGAGGAGGAATAAGAAGTAGGAGAAGAAAAAGAGGAAGACAATGATAACAAAGAAGATATAGAAATGAACACTCCTCCCAACCAGTCTTAAATACCTACCTTCCAATAGTGACCAATTTTAGTGTCCAGCACTTTTCAGGAAAAAGGATTAAGACATAATCCCTAATCTGAAGGAATTTCTATGTTAAGAGAATCTTACATTGGCAAGGTTGGAAAAAAGCTTTCATTTTATTAATGACTGATTAAAAGCACTAATATACCAGTTAAATTGAGATAAGTTACCCCAATGAGATGACAAGTTACCCAAGTGAGGTGAAAAGTGATGAAAAGAAAGGATTACTTCTTACTGGGAGCAGAACTAATACCTTACTGATGAGGTGACATTCAGGCTGGGCCTTACGTGTGGGGTAAAGAGGTGGGGCCTGAACAACTGTGAGCAAAGGTATGTAGCAGAAAAGTACACAGCCCTGAGGTGTGAGGCTGGAACAAGGTGGGAAAAACGGAAAGTAGCCAGTAAAAGAACCAAAACATGCAAATGAAATAAAGCACTGAAATATTCTGCAAGTAGTAAGGAACCACTAAAAAGTTTATTCTTGAAACACGGGCATAAGAGATAAGAGGTGCATGGCAGGATACTTTAAAATGATCCCCCCTGGCAGAAGCAAGATGCCTTCTGCCCTCCACCAAGGAGTACTCGGAAAGGGGGCAGGGGGACGTTGGTTGCCACAATGCCTGGGACACTTTAGCCAGAAGATAAGGAGATTCAACCCCTGTACTGCAGGACAGTCCCACACAACAAAGGGCGGGCCCATGAGGAGCTATGCTAACTGACCTTTATGAAAAGCTTTAACTAGGAGGGGGAAAAACCAGTCCAGCCCAGGTGCTCCTGTAATCAGATTATAGACACGATGTAAGGAAACAAAAATTGCTGTCTCTCCTGTCAGGGTAAGCCCGTCTCCATCCCAGGCAGCCAGCCGGCTGGGGATGACACTCACAGAAGATGGCTCTTGAAGCCTGATTGAATCTCTCCAGCACAGGGAGGCCCGGAAGGCACCCTGCACCCCCTCCCGGCCTCAAATCCACCCAGTAATTTATTAATTGAACTGAATTAATTGAGAACATGACATGATTTCCTCCAGATGTCTGTAAAGACAGAGCATTGGAAATGCAGGAAAAAATAAAGTCCTCAGCACAGGCATAGCAATGGAGAAGTAGAGTGGAAAGAGAAGGGGCACAGTGGTACCTAAGTTTTAGCATCAGGCTACACGGCAGAGGAGTGACATGACCTTGGGCAGGTCTCCCCTAACCTTTCTCATGTGCGTATCTTCACCTCCAAAATTAAGATAAGGAGCCCTGATCTTCTGAACTCAAAGGGCTTTTATGGCAACTGATGATATAACTATCTTAAAGGTCTTAAAATACTGTAAAGTCCTATACAAAGGGAGGGGAAAGGAATGCCTCTATACTCATAGAAAGTCACAGGGAATTATTTGACCACCACACATGGAAGAAGATTGTTGGTTTACCTATAAAAGAGGATAATGTGAATCAGGGAGAAGGACCCTGAATTAGGAATCAGGAGACTGACACTATTGAAGCCAGAGATGATGCTGGCTTTTTACTCTGGTTACAGGGTCCTTCTTTTTCTTTTACTCTGCATTTCCCTAAATATGTGCTATATATATACACATACATATATACATATACATACAGACACACACACAAACACACACACACACACACACACACACACACACACTTGCTAAACCTGAGTTCCTAGAAAGGACAGGGAGCATATTTTATACATTCCTAAATTGCCACTAACGTCTAGCACAAAACCAGTACAGAAAAACAACCCATTACCTTCCATCTTAAATCTGGCTGCACATTTAGAATCATTTGGTAAGATTAAAAAAAAAGAAAGAAAGAAAAAAGAGCTCATTTTTCAGAATTGAGAACACCAATTTTGGTTTTGTTTTGATTTGTTTACTGAGTCTCAGTTTTCTACTAAATGGGGATAAAAGTGCCTGTTCTACTTTCAATATGACTACAGTGAGTATAAGTGGGGAATAAGTGGGATAAAAGAAAGTTTTGAAAGTTGTACTCTACACATTTGCAGTACAAATTATAATTATACATCTTTAAATGAGTTAATACTATCCTTTGAACTTTTCTGTAAATTTAAATTATGCCAAAATAAAAAGGTTTTTTTTTTAAATGGGTTAACATAGGATCAGTGATTTCTAAAGCAAAGATACACATTTTCGGAGCAATCTCACATTATGATTGACGGTGATATCCTGGCCTTTTCAGATATGCCATAGATATAAAGGAACAGGCAACTACTGAGAGAGTATGGAAAATGTAAACTGAAGGATCAATATCACTGGCTTTACAGTCTTTTCAGTTACTCCCAATACTATATATTACTGACACTGCCTCCCTATGGAGGCACCTCAGTTCCACCTCCTGAGAATGCTGGGATCTGGCCAATTATCCGTTTGCAGGTAAGCTTTCCACCATCTTCCCTTGCAATTCCATGTAAACAGTGGCCCAGTTTCACCAGGACTTATAATGAGCTTTCGTGACAAATTCTCACTCATGCTCTCCCTATCAACTATAATGCCATGTCCATCCCTTCATTTTCTACCAAGTCCTATTTTTCTTTCTAGACTCAGTTCAAAGTCTCTGCCTCTGGGAAACTTTCCCTAACTTGCCCCAAAAAGGGTAGTTCAGTTTCTTATCTGGGTTCTTCTAGTACTTTGTTCATATGACTTACAACAGTTCACAGAGAAGCCATTTACTCACTGCCTGCCTGCCTGCTCCAACAAACTGGAAGTTCTTTGGTGGTCTCACTGTATCAGCACAATGCCTGGCCAGGAAACTCTTAGAAAAATATATTATGCATGAATGGGCGGATGAATACATGCTGATCTCCTTTAGTTACTCATCCCTTTCTAGAATCTCTGTATCTCTCTCTCCTTAGCATCTGCTGATACAAGCATCTCTTTTTCCTTCCCTTAACTTGGCAGTGTAAAAGCAGCACGTTGATATTGAACCAGCTTTGCTGTTCTGGAATAAAACCCACTCAGTTACAGTTGCAATAATTTGATATACTGATATATTAGAAATCTATATTATTCAGAATTTTTGTTCCTATAATTGTAAGCAAGATCATTTCTGTAGTGTTTTTCTTTGCTTGTTTTCTTATCATTATTAAGATTTGATGTGGAGGTTCAACATCCTTTTCTATAGCTTGGATTAATTTAATGATATCATTGGAATTATCTAATCTTTCAAGGTTTATAGTAATTCAGTTTAAAGTCATCTAGAATTGATGTCTTCTTTAGTAATAGATCCTAATCATATTTCTAATAACTTCCTTGATAATTGTAGCATTTTTCTACTTCTTCTTAGGTTAGTTCTCAGCATTTAATTCTACTGAAAATTCATCCATTTCCTCTAGATTTCATCTCTGCTTCCTTTCAGCCAAGCTACCTCTTGATTAAAAATCATGTCTCATCTACTGTGCATCATTTAGATCCTGAACATTACTTCCTACTTGTCCCTAAAGAACTAATCCAGGTGCTTCATTCTCCAGTTCATGTCATATATACCTTTTTTTTTTTTAATACTTCCGCAGTACCTGGCAGGCTACTATCATCAAAATCATCACATGCTACTCTGTCTGCTTATCTATGTCTCAGACTAAACTCCTGAATCCTTTAGAGCAGAAGTAATTATCATTTTATAATCCCAGGGCTTAATACATGGCAGGTACTCATTAAAAATATCTCTTAATTTAATGAATGAATGAATAAACTAATTAATATCTCTGCCACTGGAGCTCCAGATGAATCACATTCACATCCTGTGGTGATTTGAAGCTGTACATACCCCAGAGAAACATGTTCTTGAACTTAATCCATTCCTGTGGGTGTGAACCCATTGTAAGTAGGACCTTTTGATGAGGTTACTTCACTTAGGTGCGGCCCACCTCAATCAGGATGGGTCTTAATCCTATTACTGGGTCCTTAATAAGAGAATGAAATTCAGAGAGAAAAAGTCATGGAAGCAAGAAACTGAAATCAACAGAACCCTGAAGAGAAGGGAGAGATCAGCAGATGCAGCCAAGTTCCTTGCCATATGACAGGAGCCAAGGATCACAGGCAACCAGTCTTCAGGAAGAAAGCATTACCTTGATAACGCCTTGATTTAGATATTTTTTTCCAGTCTCAAAACCATGAGCGAATAAATTCCCATTGTATAACCCGACTCATTTCATGGTATTTGCTTTGAGCAGCCTAGGAAACTAAAACACATTGTATACTCAAGGAGCTTTATAAAGCCTACTGAGGAAGATATATTTATATATGTAAAGAGAGAAAAAGAGCAATAGAGAAAGCATATGAAAAATTAAGTAGGATGGGATGTCACAGATTTACCACAGGCTTCACAATCCTTTAACCAGGACTTGGAAAGCTGAGTGACTCTGAAAAATAAATGGAGGAACAAGGATAATCATTAGAAAGACTGTGAACTCAGTAATAGAAGCAAAGCATTTCCATGGGACACGGAGCAGACCAGTTGTACTACAATCAGGAACTAAGGTAGACGAATGGTTGGGAGAAAGGCAGGGAAGATGAAATGAGCTTTGATTTTATAAAAGCTTACACAGAGAGATAAGCTGGAATTTTAATCTTTCAACAAGGATCTAACAACAATGAAAACCCTATGCAAGAAAATTAACTCAAAGGCTTAAGTAAGATAGAACCAAGGAAGGTGACCAATGCAACAGTATACACATGGAGTATCTTTGATCCCAATTTTAGTCTCAGCTTTCCTAATAACTACCTCGTAACCTTTAAAAGACAGGATACTCATTTGCAAAATGAATGTGTGTAAAGTCCCAACCATATTCCACAGTGCCCTCATTCTCTTAAATTAAATTGACAAATGGGTCTGAGGAAACCTCACAATTTTAGTGAATGGAAGAACTAGAACATATCACTTGGGGTTTCTCAGCTTCTTAGAGAAGGACCAATATAAACACAAAGATGAGCAGTGGTGAGAGCTGGTTTTGCTGGACCAAAACTAACCCTTGGTCTTACTTCCTCTGGTTCTAGATCAGTTTCGCTCTAATCTTATAATCATCATGAAAGCAAGAAGTGAAAGGGAAGATCTCTACAGAGGCTCTGAAAACACACGAACACCATCAAAAGAGAGGAAAACAAGAGAAGTTGCCCTCCTCTAAGCAAGATGCCTACTGTTGAAGAGACAGTCAGAGAGCTGCTGCCGCCGAAGAACTGTTCTTTCAAGAACTGTGGTCAAATGCAAAACAATGAAGAAGAACCTAAAGAGTTTCGCTTATTACTGTCCCTGTTGCACTTCTGTCTTCTCTGCCTAGCTTGTTCAGTGGGTACAGCAAGCCGCAGACTGATAATAAATAACAAGTATTTACTGAAGACTTACTATTTGCTAGGCACTTTGCTGATGGCCACATACTCATCCTGACTACCATGAGGTAGGAGTGTCATCATTCACATTTAGCAGATTAAGACAGTAATGTTGTAAGTGGTTAAATGGCTTGGTCAAGGACACACAGCTAGTAAGTAGCAAAGATGAGGCTTGGGCACAGGTCTTCTAACCACAAAGTCCATGGTCTTTACCACTGTACCAGCTTCTAGTTTGGAGGAAAAACGAAAACACCACAATCCAAAAGAGGCCACTGTTTATTAACTGTAGCTTCTGCTCCCCTTTATCTCCATTCCTAGCTGCTGCTTTCTTCTTGACTTAGTGTCTTCTCTATTTTGTTCCATCAAACCTACCCTTTAATTAGCCACAACATCACAAGCTGAGAAAGCCAATAGTCTAATAAAACTAATCAAGGCACAAGAGAATGCAAACAACTAAAAAAGTCCATATGATGTAAGACCTAGACCCTTTCTCTATAGATGGGAATACTTAGGGTCATAGGTAAAGTGACATTTAATACTAACAAAGATACTAAACCTCTCTGAAGATACTAAGGAAATGCAAGTGACTATCATCCACAAAAATAGAGCTACCTAGTGTTAGCTGAGTTTTCTTTTTTTTTTTCCCCAAAATCAACATTCTGCTCTTATTTAAACATCTATATTTAAAATAAACAAACAAGCATTGCAAGGTATGATCTAACACCTAATCCTATGAGCTTAAAGAACTGGTTTTCAATATTGCCTGCATATTAGATTAATCTGGGGATTTTGGTATATTAAATATATTATATGCAATATGATAACATATATATTTATATATGTATTTATATATTTATATATTCATCTCCCTTGGCAACTAACCCAAGGCCTGGTTCTTGGTTAGTGTTTGCTAAATGAATGAGGGATATGGAGAGAAAAGGCAGATATTAAATCACTATTAGAATATGTTAGAAGAATTGAGAGACTAAGTGTCCTGTGACTTTAAACATCAGAAGTAGTTAATGGTAGACTCAAGTTTAGGATTCATGCCTGTGCTGGTTTGGAGCTGCTATGTACCCTACAAAAGGTTATGTTCTCTTAATCTATCCCTGTGGGGGCAGACCTATTGTGGGTGGGACCTTTTGGTTCAATTGAGATGTGACCCAGCCCATTCAGAGTGGGTCTTAATTCCTTTCTGGAGTCCTTTACAAGGATAAAAAAAGAGAACAACACCCAGAGAGACATTTTAGAGATGGCAATTGAAACCAGAACCAGGAGAGAAGGAGCAGCAGACATCACCATGTGCCTTCCCATGTGACAGAGGAACCACAGATGCCAGCAGCCTTTCCTCAGAGAAGGTATCTTCCTCTTGATGCCTTAATCTGGACATTTTCATGGCCTTAGAACTATAACTTTGTAATCTAATAAAACCTCATTGAAAAAGCCAAACCATTTCTGGTATATTGCATTCCAGCAGCTTTAGCAAACCAAAACAATGCCCCTAAACAACATTTTCTTCATTTAAACATGCAGTTCAAATTTTAAAAACTCTTCCTTATAACTTTGAAGTTTTCTCTCTGTCTTTCATCTTTATATATAAGTCAGTAGGTTCTTGGAATTTCAAAACTGCTTTCTGAATGATCTACTGACATGGTGCAATGTATTTCTCCCTTTAGGCTACAGCTATCCAGCCTTTTCTACATCACAGTATTCAGCTTGAGGGTATCTGATCTGCAGAATTCATACCCAACCTCCAGTCTTAGCTCTGCCATGAACTCATACTGCAACCTTTGCTCTCTCTAGGATGCCAGTGTCCCCTTCTGAAAATGAGGTGACTGGAATGGATGAGTACAATGACAACTCTACTCACAAGCTTTTATGATTCTATGAAAGGTCCTGAGTATAGGAATAGCCAAAATGCAGCAAAAGTCAGCCTTGGAGATTCGAAGTCATGTGTAATTCTCCTTATGGCTCATCAGTCAGGAAGCACAGCCTCTTTTTTCCTTTTCTTTGTCACCCATTACCCTGAGTCTTCAATCCACCCCATTGTGGGAGGGAGTCTTGGATTGATCTCAGAGATTACCAAGGTATCAATCAGGATTTATAATGCACAAGTAAATAAGTACTTTAGGCAAACCTTTTCCAAATGGTGTAGGTAAATCCCTACCAGTGTAATTACAAAGCAGATATGCTGTGGCATGTGATGGAAGCGTGGGAAGACAGCATTGAAGAATAAGGCAGGCTGAAAATTACACACAATTGTTAGTTGAACAGCAAATGTAATCACCCTTCCTCTGAAGCATCAGGTCAGATGAGAGCCGGAAGGGCAAAGCAGAATCTGCCATGGGCTGAAAATGTCAATGCATTCACCCGACTTCTCTTTACAGACAGCTTTGGCCCAGCATTGGCTAAGTGCCCCACTCTCCGCCCGGACAGCTGGCATTACTCAGAGAGGTGACTAGAGAACACACTACAGAAATGCCAAACCTTTATATAGGCCGTCTGAGAAACAGTCAGAAATACTGGAAAAAGCACTAGACTTTGATGCAGAAGACTTGGGCAAAAGTTCTAGCTCTAATTGGCTATATGACTTTAGTCCCTTGACTTCCTTGATCCTCAGTGTCTCTCCTTATGTATAATCTAAAGATTAGATGCTCACTAAAATTCTTTCCAGCTCTCATGTTCCATGATTTTCCCCAGTAAGCCTGCAATTTGAGTGAGTTAAAGTTTCTGTTCCAGTTTGCTAATTCTGCCATTAAGCAAAATAACAGAAACGGATTGGCTTTAATAAAGGGGGGTTATTTGGTTACAAAGTTACAGTCTGAAAGCCATAAAGGGTCCAAGGTAATGCATCAACAATCGGGTACCTTCACTGAAGGATGGTCATCGCCGTCTGGAAAACCTCTGTTAGCTTGGAAGGCACGTGGTTGGAGTCTGAAATGCTCCCAGGTTGCATTTCAAAATGGCGTTCTCCAAAATATTGCTCTTGGGGCGTTTTGTCCTCTCTTAGCTGCAGCTCCTCTTCAAAATGTCACTGTCAGTTGCTCTCCAAAATGTCACTCTTAGCTGCTCTGTGAACTCCTTTATACGACTCCAGTGATCCAATTAACACCCACCCTGAATAGGCGGGATAACACTTCCATGGAAATTATCCAATCAAACATTTCACTCACAATTGATTGAATCACATCTCCATGGAAACAATCAAAGGATTCCAATGTAATCAACACTACTACATCTTCCCCCACAAGATTACATTAAAGATAATGGCATTTTGGGGGACATAATACATCCAAACTGGCAAAATTTCTTACAAAACTATGTCCTCTGAGCCCCACAGGCCAGGGAGCATAGAATAAAAGAAGGTAGGGTGGGAATCAGTGCATTAAATGCCAACCTGTCTTGCACAGCATTAATACCAATACAAGTTAACGATAAAGGCACAATCCTTGTAGCAGGTCAGCAGTTGATGGCAAGAAAAACTGAGCTACATTTTAGATCCCAAGTGAACTAAGAAACAGCAAGTGAGGGAAACATCAGATTCAGACAAGTAAATATTGTCTCTGATAAAGTGAGGCAGAATAGAGATATAACTTCACACTGCACTTTCACTTTGGATTCAGAATGTCACCTGAAAAGTGAAAAATCAACATTGATAGAGAAACAATAGCACTGGAAGATCAGGAGAAGGCAAAGGAGAGAATGGAATCAAATCAATTCCTAATTGACCAGCCTTTTGTTTGTCACAACTACCATTGCTCATGAGAAAAACAGACATGAGGGACAACAGCCAGAGCAGGCTATTCAATAGCAATATCTAATATCAATATCTAATTTGAATATTATATTCAAAAACAAAGATTAAGAGAAGCAGAAGTGCTTATCCAAGGTAATACAGAAGCTAAAACATATCAGAGGCTGGACTCAAACCAAGGCCAGTTGTTCTGTGTCCAAAGAGTGAAGACAGCTAATAACTCTATTGGTTGTTGGATTATGATTAGAAGGAATGGATAAAAGGTATTGTCACAGACATAAGGGCAAAGGATTTCTCTTCCAAAAGAGTTAGTACCTTAGCTGTTGAAAATTAACATGGAAGACATGTAATACCAACCTCCATTCTAGGTCACATTTAATGGTAATGGCTCTACTTGGCTAAGTGACCAGAAAAATGCTTCCCCTTTCTGGGCCTCAGTTTTCCCAGCTGTAAAATAATGAACATTTAACAAGATGACCTCTAAAAGCCCTTCCTGCAACAATACTTTTTGTTCTATGATAGTATGGCTAGTATGTGGAGTGCACATTCCAAAAAAAAAAAAAAAAAAAAAAAGTGCTCTTAAAGAGGTCCCTTCTAAGTCTTTGACTCTAACAACAGACTGCTTCTCTGTACAAGTCCAAGACAATGGGGCAAACAATACCTTGAGCTCTCTGGAGATCAGTATATCTACTTCAAAAAATAGAAACCTAGCTTGGAAAAGATGAGATTTTAAGTGTCTAGAATGGGAATTTGACAATGGGGAAAAAAATCACCAATATAATTAATCTTTAATGAAGCCTAGAAATCTCTTTGGCGGAATATTCCCTTTTCAAACATACTGATAAGTTGGTAGGTCATTGCTGCTCACTTGTCTGTGTTCCCATGACAGCTTGTTCAAACTTGTATTAAAACACTTAAACACTATTTTTTAGTTATCTTTTTATAAGTCTGTCATGTCCATTAGACAGGCCATGGAATTTTACTAGCACTTGAGGATGTTTTAATTACTTTTAATTTTTTTAATAATTCTGTTTGTGTTTTTTCCTTTGTTGCAAATTCACTTTGATAGCCCAATAAAAAAATGAATAGTGTAATAGCAAAAACCTCTATTTCAGTTAGGCTGTGATGAAACAGAAACACTTAATTTTGCCTTCAATGAATATGAGTCCACTATTGACAAATCTCAGGCCAAATTTACATCTGGCAATTCTGCATGTGACCCTATGAAGCAATGTTTATTCCAGCCACATAGCCTGCCTCCTAAGAAAAATCATACCAAGGCAAGCTATAATATCTCAGCTTCCTGAACTTTATATTGCTTTAAAAAGTGTCACCTATAAACCATGCTGTTTGTACCTTACCATCACAAGTACTGTTTGTAAACTAGCTTAGAGGCTTTGAATTGAGTTTGGACATGAGAATACGAATTAATATTATTGAGTTGGATGATATTATAATTAGACTGACATACATGTCCAATTTAACATTTGTTTCTCTAATTACTTGTCATCTTAAATTTCTTCTAATCAAGCCCCAAGTCTACATTAAGCATGAGGTTACTGCTAAATTTAAAAAAAAAAAAAAAAAAAAAAAAAAAAGCCCAGGTATTGAAAAAACAAAGGGGGGAAGAGTTATACATATTTTTTAATCTTCAAGACCATGAGCTGTAGTTATATCAAACAAAGAGTTTCAACCTCATGCATTATACGCTCTGAAATAATCCTTTTTAGCACCAATCCAAAAACATAGAGAAATAATTTCTCAGTATTTGAAATGGTGTGAAAAACAGACAAGCTTCTCATTAAAATCTCACAAATTACGTAAGAGAGGCTAGTTTTGTAATTTCACATTTAATAGCAAAATAGTTGAAACCATTTTCAAGTGGTGACCTTCTTCTCAAGTCATGTTGGAAGTTGTTCCACTTTTATGTCAAGATTTTGAAACAGAGAGAAAATCTGTGGAAGCATTGACCAATAGCAGCTGAGTAAAAACAGATCACTTTCAGAATGACATCAATGGATTTTATTCCCTTTTAAATTTCTCTTAATGAAAGCACTGGTGATGCACCTTCTGCATTTTTATCAATTATTGACCACTATGCCAAAGAAAAAATAATGCATGAAGAATGCATTATAGTGACTAATATTCTGTAATATACCTTCAGCACAAAATTGTTAATGAAGGTATTTCTTCTAATGTAAAGTTCAAGTGGAAACTTAACTACCATCCATGAGTTTGCTTGTTACATTGTCCAATGACACAGAACTTATTACCTCACAGGACAGCTCATTCCATGGAAGACAAGATAAGACTAGTAGAAAGTTCCATGTAGCTAAAATCTACATTCCCATGAAGACCACCGACTGGGCCTGCCTTTGACTACTGGAACCACAATCCCTCTTACACTTGAAAGCCCTTGAGATATTTAAAATAATTTATAAGTTTCTAACTCAATTTATTTTCTTTTGTGTTCCAAGTTACATCAGTAGGATGACCATATGTCCAATATATTCTGTTTTGGTGGATTATTAACAATGCCTCTTCTCACTGTTTAGATGATAAGTTACATAGTCCCCCTACACATAACACTGTGATAATGAGGTTTTAGTCACTGAGTCCAAGTGAATCCTGAACACAGTCGGGTCCTCTCCTAAAGGCCTCCCATACTTTGAGTCTATTACAGCAGTTGCTAAGAGGGCAAAGCAATCAGCAGTGGGAAGCAGAGGAGGCTCTAGGGGCATGTGTTCCCAATTAAAAAGAAAGTAAGGTGCTCAAATGATTCTGCAGGGGTAGAGGAAAGCAAGATTCAGCACAAATCTACTAGAAGCTGTTATCAACTAACCTATTCAGTTTCTTCCCTCTGAAATAAAGAGTATCAGCTTTCTAATAAAACTGGATTATTCACTTCAATTTATATCTTTACTACCTGCCCACTCCTGTCCCCTAACCTCATCAACATTACCAGTGGCTTTACCATTTGTACTTGGTTTCAATTGGGACAACAAATTTGTCTCATTCTTAATTTGGAACAGGAAAAAAAAGGGGGAAGGGTAGGGGAAGAACAGATCTAAATTTGTGTCCAAATTCATTCAGGAGAGTACAAGGGTAAAGAGAGGAGGAGTTTGCCTACAAATATTTTACATTTCTAAATAGGAGTTACACAAGACTTAAGGGAGAGGAAGTCAAATGAATTTAATACAGGCCAATCAGATGATAATAAAATTAATTTACACTAATTCCCATTGCAAATTCGAAATTTGCATTGAGGACTACAGGATACAAAGTTGACAACCTTTGCCTAAGTCAGAGCACCCCCCAGAACTCAGAAGCTCGGTTATATCATAACATTGTATGTCTCCCAGTAGTACTTGCGAAGATGCTTAAAACAAAAACAGTTTAGAACATTCTCCCAGATCAAGGCCTTCTCTCATTATAGCATTTTTCTAATCAATAGGAATTCCCCTTAGGGATTCCCTAAAATCCTGTTGCATTTTCTTCTGTTATATGATTAATTACACTGACGAATAGAGCTATAATAGAAAATAATTTTTAATTCATCCTCACTTTACTTTCTACTACACAAAGGCTTATGGAAGATATGTCCCAAAATGTGAAAAACATAACTCTTAATGTGTTGGATATGACGAATAGGTCATCAAACCCTATTCCTATATCTTCTAGTGTGTCTTCCCATATTGCACCGGCTGCCTTGCAGATAGGGTTTGCAGGCAAAAAAATAATAATAATAATAATTAAAAAAGTAATAATAATAAAATAAAAAATAAATTTGGCCAAAATACATGTACTGGCTTGAGATTTAGAAGTCAAAATTAAGCTGCAGGCCATGGTTCTGCTGCTTTGAGCTATTTTCTTCTGGCAAGCATGATAAAAGAGACATGGGATTTTTCTCTATCTACAGTACCATCTCCAGTCTTCAGCTTTGTGGTTATCAAGAAGCAGCTGTGGCAGAAAGCGTTAGCTGAACTCCATGCCTCAGAATCCAGTTACCACTTTCCTGGGTGTTGATAGGCAGTTGAAGTGACAGCTTCCTGGTCCTGGCTTCATGTCCTCTATTTCACAAGTAGAGTGAGGTATTCTTGAACTCAATTGTTCCTGTGGTGGCCTCATGATTTCTTGGCTTTCCTGATTGTAAGAAAGGTAGTAACATTGTGTGGTCCAAGAATTCATTACTGGAGACTCAGCCTAGAGCTTGCACAGTCCTTCCAATGATTCTGGAAGCACCTAACACCCTGTATTAAATCCCTTTCAGCTTAATTTACTTAGAGTGGTTTCTGTTTCCCATAGTAAACCTTGAAAAAAAACCCTCACGGCCCTTAAAATCTAGTTTGGCAACAGGTAATGAATAACGATATTTTACCAATTAAAAGAACTTAGTCTCAAATCATTCACTGGACAACTAAATCCTGGGTACCCAAGCGAAGCATTCCATTCGTCACTAGGGAGGAGAGCCACACACGATGCTAGTCCTCTCAGAGCTCCAAGTCCAGTGGGAAGAAACATGTTCTAACAGGGAAGTACACGGTGATACGGAGCACATCAGTAGGAAGCCTTATCTAATCTCACCATTCTCCCCTCAGCTCATCACTAACTGCCATGTTTTTTAATCAAGGGAGTTGGGTGGATGAAAGTCCCTTCAAACCCTACCATCCCAGAACTCTATGAGTCTTTGTACTCACCAGGGAATTTACATGGATACAAGTCCTGAAAAACTTCCTAAATTTTCAGTTCCCTAAACCTGAAGGTCAGAACACAAAGGTCACATAACGCACAGACCCCATGTATTTGAAATAGGAACAGGAATCAGTGACCCCATAAAGCTATACTTTGTGGCAGTGTAAAGCTAAAAATCCTCAGGGAGAAAAGTCCAAAACCATAGTTTCAGTGGTTTTTAAAAATATCAGAGAACAGCACAGCTTCTTCAGGGTCTCTGACTTTTATGAAAATGTATAGCTCAATGTCTGAAAAAAAGGGTGGGGGGTGGTATTTAGATATAAAATCTTCTCTTAAAGCACTCAGAGCAAAGAATGCAATGAAAGAAAAAGGCAAATGCACTAACTTAAGTTTCTTAAAAAAGTCACTATTTCCTCATGTCTCAGACAAAAAAAGAAAGAAAGAAAAGAAAATTCCTGAAATCCATAATAGAAAAGCAGTTTCATCACGGTAAGACAAATAGCAGGAGGGACCAGGTCATATGTCTAATTGTAGCTCTGGTACTTGCTCCAACAGTGACCTCAGGCCAGGGCCTTCTGAACCTCAATGGGCCTTAATTTCCTCACGTGAAGACAACAAATACTGTCCTGCTTACCTCATAGGTGCTTTTTTATAGGAGCATTTTATAACAGCAAAGAGTGATATACATATTAGGGAAGACTATTCATAAATCTCAAAAGAAAGCTACAAGCCATACTTCTCAAGCCCAGTGCAGACCAGGAAGCAAAGAGAAATGTAAATATAGCAGTGCTTTTACAATTGTATAATCTAGGGGAAGAAATGGTGATCAGAACTGTAACAAACAATGTGTCCAAAAGAGAAGAGAAACCAGCTCAGCTCTGGCATAACTGTCTCAGTTCCTGTCACCCGCACAACAATGGAAAGATTGCAGGGAGGGGCAGGGGTAGCCTTTCGATTGCAGTGACCAAGGACATGAAGCCTCAGACACAAGATGATGACACTGTCACCTCAATAATAATAACCTCACAGTATGTGCGCTCTAATAATTTTTGCATGGCTCTTTCACATGACTTCATCACTTTCTTGGTTAAGCAAGAGCCAAAACCATGCAGGGCTGAGAGAGGCAAAGCAGTACGCAGACTTTGGGGCAAGCGGCCATGATAAGGACAGGTAATAACCAAACTCAAGTCCCAGGTCCTCAGACACAAGAGACATGAAGCAAAATGGCTCCATATTGGTCTGCACTGGGCTGGTAAGGCCACAATATCACAGAGGTCTCTGGGGAATTGGAATACCAAGTGACAAGCAGGTGAAATAGGTGAGAAAAATTAACCCTGCCTGTGATTCACAGCAGAGGAGACCTCAATGGCAAATAAACATATATATAAATATAAATACACACATACCAACATATATCCAACTTCGATTAAAGTCAGGAAAATGCAAATGAGATACTACTTATTTACACACAATGTGGCAAAAATTCAAGAATTCATAAAATTCAATGTGCAGGTGTGGGGAAACACATAATATTATGTCTCTTCTTATAAACAGACCCATCTCATAACTTAAGTTACCTCCTTAAGTTCTACTAACATTTCTTTGGCTTAACTCACACGGATGGTACAAGCTTGATTTTATACTCACAAAATCATCAGATTAAGAAAGGAATGAAAAGAATCCCATCTATTGCCTAATTATATAAATAAAATTTTACTGGAACACAGATAAGCCGGTTCATTTTAAGTATTGTCTACGCAGCTTTTGTGCTATAATGGCAAAGCTGAGTAGTAGAGACAGAGATGATTTGGTGTGCCAAGCCTAAAATATTTACTACCAGGCCCTTTATAGGAAAATTTTGTATACCCCCATTATAAACTAATAAAAGTTATTGTTTCCAACTAGCACAGATATAATAAATCTATTCTTTTCCCTTAAGCCCTTTGCTAGTTTTCCTTTTTTAACATGACCTTTTTTCCATATCAGGATTTTATTTTTATATTTACTCATGATGAAACTCTTTCTCATTAGTGCCTACCAATTATCCCAATGCCATTAAAATAACCCTTTTAAGAATGTTTTGAGGTGGTTCCTTTATTTTACATTAAATTCCGCATGCAATTGCTCTGTTCTGAGTGGGTTATGTTTCTGCAATGGCCTCCATCTACTCTCACAGCACCAAAGAACCACTTCAATTAGTGTTGCCTTATAATATGTTTTACCAGGCTGGTCCCTGGCACTGCTCATTTTTTCAAATTTCTCTTGGCTATTTTTCCTGGTTATTATCAAGATAATTTTAGAATCATTTTGTTAAGATTCAAGAACATTTGACCTGAGAGTTGTGTGGCGATTACAAGAAAAGTAGGGGAAAATAAATACCTAACAACGCTCATATTTCCATGTAGGAATAAGGAATGTCTCTCAATGTATTCAAAGGATCTTCATATGACTCAATACAATTGTAGAGCCTCTTTATACAAGTTATGCACAATTCTTTTAAAATGCTTAATTTAATACTATATAAAAAATACAACTGGGACTGAGAAACATGGAGACAGGTTTAGCCTTAATATAACCAAAGAAATATAAATACCCAAAAACAATGTATCTAATGCTGGCATGACTGGGGAGATACCAACTCACTCACATATGGAAACAGCCCTGTTGGAAAACGTCATCAGTAGATTTGAATAACAATAAAAATGTTCACCTCTGACCCTGCTGTCACCCCTCAGACATCATGTTTAAGATTTTTGAGGGACTAAGCCAAATTTATGCATAAAATGTTTCAACAGAGCAACATATAAAAATAATGGAATAATTAAAATCTGGCATAACCACTCAATGAAAGAGTAAACAGATATTAAAACTGTAATCAATCAGCAATATGCACCAATAAGGAAAATGCTTATTGCATGACATCAACAGATACATAGTACTATGGGTAATTCATGCTTATGGCTAACGATTAGAAAGGAAAATACAAAAATGATAAATGTAACTGTATCTGGGGGACAGGATTATGGATGACATTTTCTTTTGAATTTTATGAGCTTAATAAAGTGTTGAACATCACTTAGACATTTAAAAAAGGAGAGGGCCAATTCTTAGGTACTTTCCAGATCTAAGGTTTGCAATTCCTTTGTTATTAGAGGTGGGAAAATGAGGCTCAGGGATGTGAACGGACTTTCCTTAGGACACATACCAAGTCACAGGCAAAACTGAGACTAGAACTAGGGTCTCCAGACTTGAGATGGAGTATTCTTTCCTACAGAGCGTTTCATGTCATTATTTTTCTAAGGACGAACCAACCCTCGGGCCCCTGTAATGTTTTCATATTTTAATTGAAAATAACAAAGTCTGATTACCTCTATAATATCTTTAAAAATCCTCCAAAGGCTTCAGTGTGCTGGAGTCTGAGTTAAACTGTACTTCTAAATATAGCCAATAAAGAAACAGGCCTTTCTTCAAAATTTGAGTACTAAGTTAAATATTAACTTAGCATTAAGTTCAACTCCAGCTTTGGACATTTACTTTAGAATTTAAGAAGTCTCAACTTGCAGTATAATCACTCTTCAGGAGAAAATTCCTTTGAAATTCAAAAGCTAATGAGAAATGTTTCCTTAACTTTTCTCACTGCAGAGTCACAACAAATTTGGAAGAAAAGGTTTACATACCTGTATACACAATAGATAACCATAACTGGGTTCTAATATCCTGTAATGCCTAAAGATAACATTTGGAGCCCATGTCTATGCTGATACTCTGTGAATTTTGAGAGATTATAATTAGGTCTTTGTGGAGGTAATATTTATAAAGGAAAAAAGTAAAAGAAATGATTAAACAAAAGACAGTCAAGAAGAAATGGTTAATAATGCAGAGAGAGCGATAGAATGTGTATGTATGTGTGCACATGCACATACCCCATGATTTAAGCATTATTCTCAGAAGGAACACTTTCCAAGAGCCTGGGCAATCACAACCAGCAACTATAAGACAGTCTCCTATTTCCCGATAAGCTACAGATCTTTCTTCCTAATTCCTAAGGTTTTCTCAACATCAAACATTCCTCATACTTTTTTGGCTCCCTTTTTGAAAAAAGAACAAATCTTCACTCCCCTTCAAGACACAATAAAATAAAAATGGGGGGACTGGGAATTGGAGTGTGGTGGAAAGGAAGAAGTTATGGAAAGAATGAGGGGGTGAGATAGGTAAGCAGAAAGGACAGGATAAGGTTCAGAGCTATTGAGGGAGGGTATTGTCGAAATAAGTAAGCAACCAGATCCTCAGAGAAAAAAGGGGTGTGTGTGTGGCCCTCTCAAGAAAAGGCAAGAATGACTGAATAGTGGTCTGAGGATATTCTACAGTTTCTCCAAGAAAACCTTCTTTGACCTGTGGGGAAACAAGGAAGGGAGAGCAGCAAGGTGTACTATGGAGGGCATGCCACCATCTCAATGGCCCTTCAAATTCACCCATGGAAGGAACCCTGGGACTTCTGAATCTTCTGACCTTAACAACTTAAGATGGTTTAGTTCCCAAGACAACTGGGTTTTCACAGAAGTCCATTTGCTAAGGGATGCCACCCCTATAACTATATATATATATGTATATACATATATATATATATATATATATATATACACACACACACACATATATATATATACTCATTAATACAACTAAAAAGTCAGACAACAAACTTGAGAAAAATATTTGCAACAAATATATCAAAGGGCAAATAAATATTTTAGATACCAAATAGAGAAGAAAGTCATAAACCTCATAGAACAAATGGGCAAAGGACGTGAAATTACATAGAGTAGAAAAATATACAACTCTAGTAAGTGGCACATGGAAACAGAATCATTCTCAAGAGTCACAGAAATGAGAATTAAAACAAAGGAATACCATTCAAATTAGCAGAAATTAAACATTACAACAATACACAATTGTCTTTTCCTGTAGGGAAGGATGTATTTAAAAATGTATTCAGGCAAAATGAGAACACTTTACTGGTGGTATTGTAAACTGAAACTATGTCTTTGGAAATGAAATGTCAGTAACAATTTAAAAGTCAAAACATTAACGCCATTTGATCCAAATCTAAGTATAAATCTCAGACAAATAACAATAAAAAATATATAATTGACTTTAAAGTAAATTAGAATATGTAGCAACATGGAAATTGTAAAGTAATGTTAAGTGGAAAGAACAAAGTATATATACTCATTAATACAACAAGGAAAGGAGAGCAGCAAGGTGTACTATGGAGGACATGCCACCATCTCAATGGCCCTTCAAATTAGGAACACGTTGGAAGCAATGTAGTTATTTTAGGTTGCTTTTCTTATTCCTTTGTTTTGTTTTGTTTGAAATGTTTTTTTATTGTTTGCTTTTTAATTTTTTAAGAAATTAATATTCTGTATATATTATGAAAAACATTATATAAAGAAAAAAAAATACCTGTATTGGGACAAGAACTGGTTGAAAGGGAAGAAAGAAAAATAAGAATAAGTGATATCTCAAGATAATGAGATTCTAGGGATGGTTTACTTAACTGTTTTTGAAAATTTGCACTATTGTTATTTTAATATTATGCAATTAAAAGCCCTGAGGAAGCTGTAAATATATAAACATATTACAAATTTTATTAAATAAAGTATACTATTTGTGGCAAATGATGCTATGGTGGTGAGGAGAAAGTAGAGAAAATGCAGAATAATATTAACCATTAAATCAACTAAAATGGATTATATGTGTCCATGGTATCTACATTCAACAAGATAAAACAGACCTACTAAAATTTCCACTTGATACACGATAAAATACACTCTGTATCCAATGTCATCCCTGATTATGCCTGGGAACAAATGTAACACAAAAGGGTAAAAAAGAGAGTACAATTTGAGCTAGAAGAGATTGGGATTGGATTCAAAAATAGAAGCCTCATAAAAATTTTAATATGTGACAGAAGTTAATAATTTCATCCCAAAACCTAAAAAAAAAAAAACAAAACTATTAGATGGCAAGAATAAAGAAGTCAAACACCAGTAAGCCTCAGTAGAATGCACCGAATGGGAATTGTCCATAAAATATCACCCATACTCATTTCAACCAAGTATAGATTAGTTTTCTATGGGGCTAAAGGGTTTTAAGTGTCAGCAGATACTCTTACCTCATCATTACCAGGACAGAATATTAGCATTAGAAGGCATATACCTTAGATGGTAGGAAAAAATGTTTGAAAAAAAATTCAAAAATGCTGTAAAAGAAGAAGTACAAGAAGACGAAGAAAAGAAATGAAATAAAACTGTAACTAAAACCATATTTGTTAGGTATACACACACGATGGAATACTACACGGCAGTGAGAAGGAAAAATGTTGTGAAACATACAACAACATGGATAAACCTTGAAGACATAATGCTGAGCGAAATAAGCCAGGCACAAAAAAGAGAGATAATGTATGTTACCACTAGTGTGAACTCTGTGAAAAATGTAAAATAAATATTTTATATTGCAGAATGTAGGGGACCTAGCGATAGATAGCAACTAGTGAAGGGGGAACAACAATCTAATAAGAACAGATAAGTTATGGAAGGTAATGCTAATGTTATGGAAATGCTCAGGAATGACTATGGTTTGCTAATTTTTTGGGGGGGTATGGTAGGAACATGTTGGAAGCAATGTAGTTATTTTAGGTTGCTTTTCTTATTCCTTTGTTTTGTTTTGTTTGAAATGTTTTTTTTTTATTGTTTGTTTTTTTAATTTTTTGATAAATAAAGTTAAAAAAATTACAAAAAACACACCTAATGTACACTGAGGAATAAAGTCAGTACTCCTAATATTCTTTAAAGTTTAACAAAGCTACCACACTAATTCAAAATGTTAACAATAGGACTACATGGGAGCACAATATTTTTATACGAATTTTCTGTAATTAACAACTTCCTTTGTTAAAATAATATTTTTTTAAAAATTATACTAAGTGAAAGATATCAGACACAAGGTACTATATATTGTATGATTCCATTTATATAAAATGTAAATAGACAGAAATAGTACAGTGGTTGTGTAGGGATGAGGAAGATAAAAAGATTAAGTGGTGACTGAAAAGGGGTAAGGTTTTTATTTTGAGTAATGAAAATGTTCTAAAATTTATTGTGGTGATGAATCCACACACTGTGAATATACTAAGAACCACTGAATACACAGTTTGGATGGTTTATACAGTACATGAGTATTTCTAAATAAAAAAAAAAAAAGTTTGTTATAATCTAATACAGCATTGTTTTAGGTACTGAGGAAGCTTTTTTAAAGTATGTATAAATTCCGAGAAGCTTAGAGTTTACATAGAAATGGAAAGATAAAACAGAACAAAATCTTAATTACTATACGGAAATATGGAACAAGGTGAATTAAAAAAAAAAAAAAAAAAACTCCTTCCAAATTCAGAGAGCTCTATTTTATTAAAAAGCTTTCACATCCATTATCACACTTAAATAGTGAACACCAAACCTATGAGATACACAGGGCAGACACTATCAACACCCATTTTAGAGACTTGGAAACTGAGGCTGAGAGAAAAATCAATGAAGCAATCAGTCAATCAATCACACAAAGAATGAGTAACAAAACCTGGACTCAGCACAGTTCTACTTATTTGTAGACAACTATGATTTCCAGTATATCATGCTGCCACCCTTCTGGTGTTAATAAATGGCTGGTGACCTGGACGGACTGACAGGAGTTGAGATACCAGTGGACATTGCCTAGGTTAGGAACAATTAGGAAAGGTACCTGGGCAAATGGGACTGGAGATGGGTGCCAAATGCTAGAAGGAAAGGAGTTGAGTTTTTTTCTTTCTCTCTCTACAAATGTTCCCTCAGTCATCTCATCCATGGCTCTGCTTTTATTATATTCTGACAATTCTCACTTCTGGTCCTGATTTTCTTCTAAACTCCAATCCTGAACATTTGCAAAGTTCTTAAAATTGAAAAACTCCAAAAACTCTCATTTTACCCCATACCCACAAAAAAGTCAACCTTCATTCAGGATTGTCTACTTCAACAAATGGCACCATCCGGTCCCCAAAATCAGAAATCAAGGTGACTACTGTGGGTACTAGGGTTCGATACTGACTTCGGGTACTTTGCTGTTCTCCAACGTTGTTTCATGTCTAGCAGCTCCACTAAGAACCTCTTGGGATGGTTGGGTATTGGCTACAGAGGAGTAATATAATCCCATGTCCCTTGACCATAAAAACATTTAGTAACATTAAACACTCAATTAAAAATAATGCCATCTTAGCTTGGGTTAAACTCAATAATGCTCTTTAAAGGGAGAAAGAGAGAAAAGTAGAGCAGGAAAGAGAAAGGGAGAAGGAGGCAAAAAGGAGGAGACAGAAGACAAGGGTGTATGGTACAAGCAAAAGTCAAAAGGAACATTATTCATTTAGAAATATGAGTGAAAACCTCATGACTTGGCTTTGGGTTTGTTGGTTTGTTTGTATCATTGCCACATGTTAACAGCTATGCTTCTAAATCACAGCATGATCTTGGATATGTTTTACTTCTCTTTGAGCATTTATCTACCCATTTATTAAAGGAGGGTCAATCAACTCCAGCATCTAAGGAAGGAAGAATAGGGTAGCTCAAAAGCAATGGAGGTTAAGAATGCATAAGAATTAAGAAGGGTCTGAATCTAGGTTCTGTCACCTACCAGCTCTGTGACCTTGGGCAAACTGACTTAACCATTCCACAACTGTTTCCTTCTCCACAAAGATGAATTATAAAGACTGAATGAGAAAACACAAGTGAAGTACTGATAAAATAGTACTGTAAATGGCATAGGGTAAGTACTCAGTAAACGTTAAATATTATACTATATAAGTGATTCTTCTTCTTTGGAGGGACACACACTTCTTAAGTGTCTTATGGGAGAAAAAAATTCTTCCACACAAATATAGAGACTGTGTAAACTATTTCAGGAGGCTTATGGACCATTAACCCTTAATTTTATTAAAACCCTTGAGCCAGATAATCTCTAAAATCCCTCCTCTTGCAAAAGCCTGTGACGTGAGCAGCTCAGAAACAAGCAATGAGGGATTTCTCTTGGCTTCATGAGATTCAAACATACACTGACTACTCTTGGGACACCTTTGACTTCATTTGATTGGCTGGAATCTGTCAAGTGAATATAAGGAAACATATCCAAGGCCAGGAGTCCAAAGGAAGTCAAAACAAGAAGAGGCTTTGTATCCAAAATACAAAGCAGAGACAATTTAATGAGGTTCAGCAGAGGGCCTGTTTCCATATGGTGTGCTTAGACATAAATAGAAGGCTTTGCCATGAAAACTTCATCCCAAGTGTCCAAGGAATAGCAATGTTAACTATAACTTGCAAAGGTTTATTTTTTTCACATGCTACTAATAGCTTCAAAAATAATCACAACACAAAAAGACATCTGTGCTGCATCTACTTATTCCAGCTAACAAATATAAAAAGTTAGTGACAGTAAGGTATGAGGAAAAAGTCACTTGGGAGCTATAAGTTCTTGATTTTACACCTGACTCTCTACTACCAACTTAGCTGAACTTGCAACTCAACTGATCATATGTTCCCATTAATTTTTCTCCACCAAGTCATACTACTCTCTCAAAAACATGTGCATCCAGAAACAGTTCAAACTCAATCAAGGCCCTCCAAAATCAAATTAAATTTCTAACTTCATTTCCTATAACATCCTATACGTATATGCCTCTGCAGACCCAGTATTCTTCTTTCTCAAACATAGCACACACTTTCCTACAAACATCCGTTCCTTAACTCATCCTTATTCATTATTTGGGGGGGAACTTCCTTCTCTTCTCCACCAATCAAAAATGTGCTCATCATACTACATGTATGAACTTTGAAAACATGGTGCTAAGTGAAAGAAGTCAGTCAAAGAAGACCACATATTATATGATTCCATTTATATGAAATGCCCAGAATAGGGGTAACTGTACAGAGACAAAAAGTAAATTAGTGGCTGCCGAGGACTGGAGGATGGGGGAAAATGGGGGGTGACTGCTAATCGGTATGGGGTTTCCCATTTGGGATGATGAAACTCTTCTAAAATTGATTGTGGTGATAGTTGCACAACCCTGTGAATGTATTTAAAAACATTGAATTGTACACTTTAAATGGATGAATTGTATGGTACGTGAGTTATACTGAATAAAGTTACATTTAAAAAAAACTTATACCTATCCTACTAGGGTTGTCAAATGCTATATAAATTGATTCTCTCCTCCCCACCCAATCAGAGTTGAAATCCTTCAACTAAGTCCCTACAGTCTGTTATTTGTACTTCAGGTTAGCATATTTCATTCTGGATGGTAATATAATCATGTTTAGTTATTCCCATGTCTGCCTCCCCCCCTAAACTATGAGTGCTCCCAGAGAAAACCAATCCTGTATCATCCAACAAGGCCTCTGCTAACCATTAGGTTCTTTTGTCCAAATTTTAAAAATGTTCCCTGTCTTGACTTGGAAGTACAGAGAGGGTAGAATTTTAGGACTACTTGCACACCTCTTGTTGCCCGTGAGCAGGATATGATCTGAACAGCAGCAAGACAAGCAGCAGCCCTTCCGAGGTCCTTCCCTTTCTCACCTCCTACGATCCAGTGAAGTACAGGACACGCAGGAGGCACTCTCAATAAACAAATGCATGCAGAATGAAAACAATAGGTCTAAAAACATTTCTTTCAACCAGACACTCCCAGATTCCAGCAGGAAGCTCAATGCCTTCATTCTTTTTTTGCATGTCATTTTCATGTTATTTAATAGACATGAAAAGGGTTGTTCTAAATAATTGGATTCAATGACCTTGAGTGTACTTAAGAAATATAGTAAATTATTTTAACACATTTAAGTAGTAAGGAAAAACAGATAGTTTTGTATTAAGTCAATTTATAATTACTAAAATAGGCCACAATACTACTGAAGCCCACCACTTAGAGAGGGGACAGCAAGAAAACATACTGAAAGGAGTTTGAGCACTGTGCTGGTCTAACTCTATTATGTCCCTCACAAAAGCCATGTTCTTTAATGCAATCTTGTGGAGGCACTAACTATGGATGGGACCTTTTGATAAGATTATTTCCATGGAAGTGTGACCCTGCCCATTCAAGGTAAGTTTTGATAAGTTTACTGGAGTTCTTGAGAGAGCTTAGGGGACAGCAAAGACCCAGACGCTTGGAGATGCAGACAGGAAGACATTTGAAGATGCTAAGCTAAGAGATGAAGCCCCAAGTTTGTCCCAGAGAAGCTAAGAGAGGACCCCCAGACACTTAGAGAGAAATGCCCTGGGAGAACAAGCAAAGATGCACAGGAGCTGAGAGAGAGAAGCTAAGAGAGACAGAAGCCCAGAGACATTTTGGAGAAAGCCATTTTGAAACTTCACCTGGGAGCAAAGGACCAGCAGATGCCAGCACAGTTTATTTTCCACCCAACCTTTAGATTCCTTGAACCCCTCAAAGGGTCTTGCCATTTGTGTCTACCAAAACTGTTTCTGATAGAATGCCCTTTTCACATTGCCCTTTACAGGACTGGGAAAGCCAGTTTAGGAGACCACTGTGGTGCATCTCTCCATAGGGAAAACATGGTTCAAGATGCGGACCATTTGTTGTCTACATGGCATGAAGACCCTATTTTTTTCATGGCTTTATAACTACCAGTTTCTTCTAGCTTCTTCAGCTTTTTTTTTTTTTTTAAAGGCCTGATTTTCCTGGGCTCTATGTAACAAAATATTTGTAGCCCAGCTGCACCTGGGAACCAGTCACACCCCTTGAAATTGGGAGAAAATTAACTCTTGGAGCCCAGGGAAAGTGATATAAATCTTGCACCGTGGTGGTCTTGGGTCCCTTGACTCTCGTTCTTCCTTCTCGGCACAGAGCTAAGACCTCTTATTGAGACCAGCTGTTTTGGAGGGTTGCCTTTAGCACCCAATCCACACAATGTGCTCTTCCACCATTAGCCCACCACGAATAGCTTCTCCAATCTCCATTTCATGATGTATTATGGAGTTCATTTATTCTTTCATTTATATATAAATTATTTGATATTTCTCACTTGTTAGACACTGAGTCAGGGACAGTGGGGCATACGAAAATTAATTAGACTCAATCCCTGCTTCTAAGGACCTAATATTATGAAGGTGGGGGGAGGGGAATTAATAACTTCAGTCAACAGCTATTTCCTGAGTGCCTACTATGACCACATACTGTACCAGGCACTGAATTGGACTGTGGGTACCAGGCAGCTATACCCCCTCCCCTCATAGGGCTTCTGGTCCAGGGGAGGCAGATGTCCCACTCATAATTTTATAGATAATTACACAATTACAGTTCTGATATGTGCCACAAAAGAAAGGCACAGTTATTACTGGAATATTTAACAGTTTTTTTTTTTCCTGCCCTAATTTGAGGGGCCAAGTATGTTTCCCTGAGGAAGTGGAGTTAGCCAGGTGAAGATGGGTGCAGGAGAGCACACTTAGAAGCAGGTACTTGTCATATAAGGTGGAACGTGGTCACTGCCCAGCTAAAGTGTTAAAGAAGTTGAGAAGAGAAAGAACATTTAAAAACTGGGTCAGTGCTTGTTTCAGTTTGCTGAAGTTGCCGTTATACAAAATACCAGTAATGGATTGGCTTTTATAAAGGCGACTTGTTAGGTTACATTTACAGTTCTAAGGCCATAAAGGTGTCCAAAGTAAGGCATCAACAAGAGGATACCTTCACTGAAAATAGGCTAATGGTATCCGGAACACCTCTGTCAACTGGGCCCAAATGGAGCTGAGGAGGGTCCTTAATTTCTCCCGGGTCCCTTTGCTAAGTGGCAGAGAAGGGCATCGCAGAATCCACATCTTCCATTTCTGAGTTTAATGCACTTCCCTTCACAACATAATATACCACAGACATAGCTAGTACCAGACTACGGTTTCTGTAGCTACATTTTTTTTTCACTTTTTATTTTGAAATAATTTCAAATTTATAGGACAGTTGTAAAAATAATACATACCCCCCCCAGAGAATTCCAACATACATTCCCACATACCAAAATTCACCAATTTTAACATTTTGCCACCTTTGTCCACCCACCCTTTGTTCATTCCTTCCTTTCTTCCCTCCCTCCCTTCCATTATTTCTCCTTTTCCTTCTTTCTTTCTCTCTCTCTCTCTTGCTCCCCTTACCTACCACTCATCTATTACCTATCTTCTGAACATCTGAGAGCAGGTTGCACACATCATACTCTTTGAACATATAATACTTCTATGTGCATGTCCTATGTAAGAGGATATTTACTTATGTAACCACCTTGAGTGCAGTTATCAAGCTCAAGAAATTTAACCTTTATATAAAGTTTACATTTACACTCTATTTTCCAATTTTCTTCATGTGTCTCACATAAACGTCTTGAGACTTTTCAGCTCCTTCGTTAGATCCCATCCATTGTGATATGGCAAGTAAGTGTCATGGTCTCTTTAGTTGCTCTTTTTTTTTTTTTTTCAATTGTAGGAACATACATACAACATAAACTTTCCCATCTCAACCCCTCCGAAACATACTATTTAGTGGGATTAATAACATTCACAATGTTGCAGTACCCTCAACACCATCTACTACCAGAACTTCCCTTCACCCCAAACAGAAATCCTATTCTTATTTTGTATTATTCCCCATTGCCCATCCCCCCATACCTGGTAAACTGTGCTCTACTTTCTGTCTCTATAAATTTGCATATTCTCTGATAGTTTCTTTGGGGTTACCATTGGTCTTAAATTTAACACCATAAACCTACAATAATCTCATTTGCTTTGACACCAACTAAACATCAATAGTCTACACACACTATGTTCTTCTACCCCTCTGTCCTGCCCCACCTTTATAGAGTTCTTGTCACAAATTGCATGCTTATAGCATGAGTCCAAAATCACTGATTTATCATTATATTTTATGCATTTGCCTTTAAGATCATGTAAAAAATTAAAAAGTGTAGTTACAAACCAAAAGTACAATAGTACCGGTGTTTATTTTTACCCATGTATGATCTTTATCAGAGGTTTGTATTTTTTCATATGGCTTCAGTCAATGTTCTAGTGTTCTTTCTTTTCAACGTGTAAGACTTCTTTTTTTAGCATTTTTCGTAGGGTCAGTCTAGTGGTAACAAACCTCCTCACTTGTGTTTATCTGGGAATGTCTTAATTTCTCCCTAATAAAAAGACAGTTTTGCTGTATATAGAATTCTTGGTTGCCAATTTTTTGCATCAGCACTTTAACTATGTCGTAATACAGCCTTTTTTCCTCCACGGTTTCTGATGGAATATCAGCAATTGATCTTTTTGATGCTCCCTTGAACATGATACATTGCTTCTCTCTTGCAGCTTCCAGAATTCTCTCTTTATCTTTGGCATTTGATAGTTTGATTATAAAATGGCATGATTGGACAGGAAACACTCCTGCCCATCGCCAGCCCCATAGCCCAGAGCTGCCCCAGACAACCCAGTGTGACCAAAGTGCTTCAAATAACAGGCACACACCACAAAACTGGGCGTGGACATTAGCCTTCCCTGCAACCTCAGCTGATTGTCCCAGAGCTGGGAAGGTGGAGCAGTGTGAATTAACAAAGCCCCATTCAGCCATCATTTGAGCAGACTGGGAGCCTCCCTACACAGCCCAGCAGCCCACAACTGCCCTGGGGGGACGGCACTCACATGTGACATAGCACAGTCATCCCTCAACAGAGGACCCGGGGTGAATAGCCTGGAAGAGGGGCCCACTTGCAAGTCTCAGGAGCCATACGCCAATACCAAGGACTTGTGGGTCAGTGGCAGAGACAAACTGTGGCAGGACTGAACTGAAAGATTAGACTATTGCAGCAGCTTTAAAACTCTAGGATCACCAGGGAGATTTGATTGTTACAGCCACCCCCCCTCCCTGACCGCCCAGAAACACGCCCCATATACAGGGCAGGCAACACCAACTACACACGCAAGCTTGGTACACCAATTGGACCACACAAGACTCACTCCCCCACTCACCAAAAAGGCTAAGCAGGGGAGAACTGGCTTGTGGAGAACAGGTGGCTCGTGGACGCCACCTGCTGGTTAGTTAGAGAAAGTGTACTCCACAAAGCTGTAGATCTGATAAATTAGAGATAAGGACTCTAAAACCCTGAGAAATCGACGATACAGCTACTAGAGCTAATAAATTTAGCAAAGTAGCGGGATACAAGATTAATGCACATAAGTCAGTAATGTTTCTATATGCTAGAAATGAACAAACAGAAGAGACACTCAAGAAAAAGATACCATTTTCATAGCAACTAAAAAAATCAAGTACCTAGGAATAAACTTAACCAAAGATGTAAAAGACCTATACAAAGAAAACTACATAACTCTACTAAAAGAAATAGAAGGGGACCTTCAAAGATGGAAAAATATTCCATGTTCATGGATAGGAAGGCTAAATGTCATTAAGATGTCAATTCTACCCAAACTCATCTACAAATTCAATGCAATCCCAATCAAAATTCCAACAACCTACTTTGCAGACTTGGAAAAGCTAGTTATCAAATTTATTTGGAAAGGGAAAATGCCTTGAATTGCTAAAGACACTCTAAAAAAGAAAAACGAAGTGGGAGGACTTACACTCCCTGACTTTGAAGCTTATTATAAAGCCACAGTTGCCAAAACAGCATGGTACTGGCACAAAGATAGACATATAGATCAATGGAATCGAACTGAGAATTCAGAGATAGACCCTCAGATCTATGGCCGACTGATCTTTGATAAGGCCCCCAAAGTCACTGAACTGAGTCATAATGGTCTTTTCAACAAATGGGGCTGGGAGAGTTGGATATCCATATCCAAAAGAATGAAAGAGGACCCCTACCTCACCCCCTACACAAAAATTAACTCAAAATGGATCAAAGATCTCAATATAAAAGAAAGTACCATAAAACTCCTAGAAGATAATGTAGGAAAACATCTTCAAGACCTTGTATTAGGCAGCCACTTCCTAGACTTTACACCCAAAGCACAAGCAACAAAAGAGAAAATAGATAAATGGGAACTCCTCAAGCTTAGAAGTTTCTGCACCTCAAAGGAATTTCTCAAAAAGGTAAAGAGGCAGCCAACTCAATGGGAAAAAATTTTTGGAAACCATGTATCTGACAAAAGACTGATATCTTGCATATATAAAGAAATCCTACAACTCAATGACAGTAGTACAGACAGCCCAATTATAAAATGGGCAAAAGATATGAAAAGACAGTTCTCTGAAGATGAAATACAAATGTCCAAGAAACACATGAAAAAATGTTCAGCTTCACTAGCTATTAGAGAGATGCAAATTAAGACCACAATGAGATACCATCTAACACCGGTTAGAATGGCTGCCATTAAACAAGCAGGAAACTACAAATGCTGGAGGGGATGTGGAGAAATTGGAACTCTTATTCATTGTTGGTGGGACTGTATAATGGTTCAGCCACTCTGGAAGTCAGTCTGGCAGTTCCTTAGAAAACTAGATATAGAGTTACCATTCGATCCAGCGATTGCACTTCTCGGTATATACCCGGAAGATCGGAAAGCAGTGACACAAACAGATATCTGCATGCCAATGTTCATAGCAGCATTATTCACAATTGCCAAGAGATGGAAACAACCCAAATGTCCTTCAACAGATGAGTGGATAAATAAAATGTGGTATATACACACGATGGAATACTACGCGGCAGTAAGAAGGAACGACCTCGTGAAACATATGACAACATGGATGAACCTTGAAGACATAATGCTGAGCGAAATAAGCCAGGCACAAAAAGAGAAATATTATATGCTACCAGTAATGTGGACTTTGAAAAATGTAAAACAAATGGTTTATAATGTAGAATGTAGGGGAACTAGCAATAGAGAGCAATTAAGGAAGGGGGAACAATAATCCAAGAAGAACAGATAAGCTATTTAACGTTCTGGGGATGCCCAGGAATGACTATGGTCTGTTAATTTCTGATGGATATAGTAGAACAAGTTCACAGAAATGTTGCTATATTATGTAACTTTCTTGGGGTAAAGTAGGAACATGTTGGAAGTTAAGCAGTTATCTTAGGTTAGTTGTCTTTTTCTTACTCCCTTGTTATGGTCTCTTTGAAATGTTCTTTTATTGTATGTTTGTTTTCTTTTTAACTTTTTTTTCATACAGTTGATTTAAAAAAGAAGGGAAAGTTAAAAAAAAAAAAAAAAAGAAAGAAAAACAAGGAAAAAAAAAAGATGTAGTGCCCCCTTGAGGAGCCTGTGGAGAATGCAGGGGTATTCACCTACCCCACCTCCATGGTTGCTAACAAGACCACAGACATAGGGGACTGGTGGTTTGATGGGTTGAGCCCTCTACCATAGGTTTTACCCTTGGGAAGACGGTTGCTGCAAAGGAGAGGCTAGGCCTCCCTATATTTGTGCCTAAGAGCCTCCTCCCGAATGCCTCTTTGTTGCTCAGATGTGGCCCTCTCTCTCTGGCTAAGCCAACTTGAAAGGTGAAATCACTGCCCTCTCCCCTACGTGGGATCAGACACCCAGGGGAGTGAATATCCCTGGCAACGTGGAATATGACTCCCGGGGAGGAATGTAGACCTGGCATCGTGGGACAGAGAACATCTTCTTGACCAAAAGGGGGATGTGAAAGGAAATGAAATAAGCTTCAGTGGCAGAGAGATTCCAAAAGGAGCCGAGAGGCCACTCTGGTGGGCACTCTTACGCACACTTTAGACAACACTTTTTAGGTTCTAATGAATTGGGGTAGCTGGTGGTAGATACCTGAAACTATCAAACTACAACCCAGAACCCATGAATCTCGAAGACAGTTGTATAGAAATGTAGCTTATGAGGGGTGACAATGGGATTGGGAAAGCCATAAGGACCACACTCCACTTTGTCTAGTTTATGGATGGATGAGTAGAAAAATAGGGGAAGGAAACAAACAGACAAAGGTACCCAGTGTTCTTTTTTACTTCAATTGCTCTTTTTCACTCTAATTATTATTCTTGTTATTTTTGTGTGTGTGCTAATGAAGGTGTCAGGGATTGATTTAGGTGATGAATGTACAACTACGTAATGGTACTGTAAACAATCGAAAGTACGATTTGTTTTGTATGACTGCGTGGTATGTGACTATATCTCAATAAAATGAAGATAAAAAAAATAAAGAATATTGCCTACCTAAAAAAAAAAAAAAAAATGGCATGATGTGGGTCTACTTGGGTTTATCACGTTTGGAGTTTGTTAAGCACCTTGAATGTGTATATTCATATCTTCCACTAAATTTGGGAGTTTTTCAGCCATTATTTCTTTGCATATTCTCTCTACATTTTTCTCTCTTTCTTCTCATTCTGTGATTCCTACAATGTGAATATTGGTATACTTGATGGTATACCACAGGTTCCTCAGGCTCTACTCACTTTTTTCATTCTTTCTTCTTTCTGCTCCTCAGACTGGATGATTTCAATTACCTTATCTTCAAATTCACTGATTCTTTCTTCTACTATCTCTTCAATCTGCTACTGAACCCCCTCTAGGGAATTTTTAGTTTCTGTTCCTGTGATCTTCAGCTCTGTTTGGCTCCTTTTCAATATTTCTATCTCTCCAATGATATTCTCTGTGTTCATCTATACTGTTCTTGATTTCCTTTAGTTCTTTTTCCATGTGTTCCTTTAGTTTTTTGACCATATTTAGGGCCACTTTTTAAAAAGTCTTTGTCTTGCAAATCCCAGATCTGGCTCTCCTCACTGAAGTTTTCCAATGCTTTAATATCTTCCTTTGCTGGGCCATCATGTCCTGATTCTTTCTATGTTTTGTAATCTTTTGTTGAAGCCTGGACATTTTGATATTATCTAATGTGTAATCACTGGAATTTAGACTATGAGGCATCTGTTTCTCATGCTTGTAGCTAGTGCCATGACAGAGCTTTCCTTAAATGTCAGGAGCTAATAAAAAAAGTGTTGTTGGGGGGGGGGGAGACATCTTTCCCAGTCTTTGCAGATTGGCCTGTGCTTGTGCTGTCCTTCTGACCCTATCCATACAAACAACTTAAGCCAAAGTTAAGAGCCTTCCTTGTCCTCTCTGTGATGTGTCTTGTCTTGGGTGTGCACTTCGGGTTCTCAGAACCCCCCATTTATACTAGTTCTAAATGTCCCCTCTTCCCTAGGAAACTGTTTCCTTATGGTCCCAGACACTGTACTATATGTCCTACAGCCACCAATCCCTTGCCCAAGTCAGTATAACTTGACTGTACTCCCTCAGCATTCCGTAGTACAGCTCTTATGTTACTTTCTACATGCAGGGCAAGTTGTGGGACAGTGAGTCCCTTCAGGCAACCACCAGAAAGATTAGGCCAAACATACATGCTCCCAGTATGTGCAAAAGGGTTACTCTGCTCCCTCCAGAACCAGGACCAGGGATCCATATGGAAACACAAATGAGGGGTGAGGGGACAGCCAGAGTGACAGGAAATCCTACTGCTTTTAAGTAGCCTTCTTGATTCAGAGCTTGCCTTGTGACTACAGCCCTTTAACTGTTTTCTAACAACAGAACTTTCCCATGATACCCAATGTGCCGGTTTGAATGTATTGTGTCCCGCAAATGCCATTATCTTTGTGGTCTTGTGGGACAGACATTTTGGGTGCTGGTTGGATTTGCTTGGAATGTGCCCCACCCAGCTGTGGGAGATGATTTCGATGAGATGTTCCCATGGAGGCATGGCCCCGCCCATTCGGGGTGGGCCTTGATCGGTGGCACTATATAAATGAGCTGACTCAGAGAGAGGAAACTGATTGTGTGCAGCTGTGAGTGATGTTTTGAGGAGAAGCAAGCTTGCTGGAGAGGAACGTCCTGGGAGAAAGCCATTTTGAGGCCAGAGCTTTGGAGCGGACGCCGGGTGCCTTCCTAGCTAGCAGAGGTTTTCCGGACGCCATTGGCCATCCTCCGGTGAAGGTACCCGATTGCTGATGTGTTACTTTGGACGTTTTGTGGCCTTAAGACTGTAATTGTGTAGCGAAATAAACCCCTGTTTTATAAAAGCCTATCCATCTCTGGTGTTTTGCATTCTGCAGCATTAGCAAACTAGGACACCCAACCTATCAAATCCTTCTGACTAAAAGCAAGAAACTCCAAGGTGTGAGAATTATATCTAGCAGAAGGAACATCTTCCCTGGATCCGATAAAGCCCCTGACAAAATCATGGGCAATGGGTAAAGAAGAGAGAGCCTGAATCTGAGAGGGGAAGGGATGGAGGGGCGGGGGGGGGAAGAGAGCAATAACCACATGATTTGTAACTAAGCCCTATCCCTCAAGCACTTGGTGATATGCCAGTGTCGAAAACTTTTAAACAGTCTTTTCGCAGTGAACCCCTCTGCCTGAAACAAGATAGAGAGATAAAATGTGGGGCATGAACCTTTCTTTCACACATACTTCTTCCTTTAAAGTCAATCAATTTCTCAAGTGAACAGTATCAAAGTACTGGCCTGAGGTGGGTGAAGTTCTTATGAAAAGGAAACAGAGCCCAGGGCCTACGTAGGGTCTTCTTATCTTGACGGTAAAAGCCATTTTGGAAAAAAAAGAAAGAAAGAAAAACAAGGAAAAAAAAATGATGTAGTGCCCCCTTGAGGAGCCTGTGGAGAATGCAGGGGTATTCGCCTACCCCACCTCCATGGTTGCTAACATGACCACAGACATAGGGGACTGGTGGTTTGATGGGTTGAGCCCTCTACCATAAGTTTTACCCTTAGGAAGACGGTTGCTGCAAAGGAGAGGCTAGGCCTCCCTATATTTGTGCCTAAGAGTCTCCTCCTGAATGCCTCTTTGTTGCTCAGATGTGGCCCTCTCTCTCTGGCTAAGCCAACTTGAAAGGTGAAATCACTGCCCTCCCCCCTACGTGGGATCAGACACCCAGGGGAGTGAATCTCCCTGGCAACGTGGAATATGACTCCCGGGGAAGAATGTAGACCCGGCATCGTGGGACGGAGAACATCTTCTTGACCAAAATGGGGATGTGAAAGGAAATGAAATAAGCTTCAGTGGCAGAGAGATTCCAAAACGAGCCGAGAGGTCACTCTGGTGGGCACTCTAACGCACACTTTAGACAACCCTTTTTAGGTTCTAAAGAATTGGGGTAGCTGGTGGTGGATACCTGAAACTATCAAACTACAACCCAGAACCCATGAATCTCGAAGACAGTTGTATAAAAATGTAGCTTATGAGGGGTGTCAATGGGATTGGGAAAGGCATAAGGACCACACTCCACTTTGTCTAGTTTATGGATGGATGAGTAGAAAAATAGGGGAAGGAAACAAACAGACAAAGGTACCCAGTGTTCTTTTTTACTTCAATTGCTCTTTTTCACTCTAATTATTATTCTTGTTATTTTTGTGTGTGTGCTAATGAAGGTGTCAGGGATTGATTTAGGTGATGAATGTACAACTATGTAATGGTACTGTAAACAATCGAAAGTACGATTTGTTTTGTATGACTGCGTGGTATGTGAATATATCTCAATAAAGTGATGATTAAAAAAAAAAAAAAAGCTATTTTGGGCTTTTACCTATCTATCATTCTATCTACTTATCTATCATCTATCTATCCACCTGTCTATTATCTATCGTCTATCTTTCTATCATCTACCTACCTACCATCTATCTACCTACCATCTATCTATTATCTAATAGTATTCAACTAAGAGTTAACTCCTTTCTCTTTTACAAAGTGTACAATAGAGGCACTGATAAGATAAGTGAGGTACCGTCATTTTAGTTCTGGTTTTGTCACTAACAAATAGACTTGGAAAGGTTGCTGAAGGCTTCTGGGTCTCTATTTCCTCATTTGTCTAGTGTGGGCTTGGACTAGAGCTCCAAGGACTCTTTCAGCTTAAAAATGCTAATATCCTAAACAAGCAGGGAAAAAAAAAAAACGCCATGCTGGTCATGCCAACTGTTTCAGAAAAATTAAAGAAAATGTTGTTTCCTCTACAAGCCATAGTTTTGAATGCAAAAACTTGTCCCAGTTTAAAATCACCTATATTCATGCCTTTGATGGTGAAAAAGTTTATTACCAAAAGCCACCAAAGTTTTGTTTAAAAACAAGCTATTTTCAGGAACAGCTCTCCATGTTAAAGCCCTAATTCACAAAATTGGGTTTGGCTGGTCTAACACTGTCTTCTTTCTGAAATTATTAGGCTCTGAAAGAGTTTAGTTGTTTTGTTGTTCCTGTTTTTTGATTTTTCTCCTAACAAACACTCATTTGAAAAGTGTTTGATCCTGAAATAAACCTGTAACTTCTACTGAAAAGAGAAGGCAGAGGGAGGTCTATACTTTAACCCAATGACTTTGTATTTCACCCAATATTATTATAAGATAACAAATGTGAACCTTAAGAATTTTAACAATAAAATCATCCTATCCAAAGAAGTTTTCACAGAACACAAGTCTGGGAAATCATCCACAAAATGGTTCCATTATAAATTAATTTGATAAAATCTCATTTTACGGTAACAGAAAGGAATGTTGTGGTTATTGTCTATCTATAGGACTTTGTAGAGTTAAACTTGCTAATGGAGAATCTCTAAAACAAGTTGACATAATGACAACTGATTGCCAAACTGACTTAATCATTCATGGACCTATCCATGCAACACGTTTTAGGAATGCTATCATGAATGTGACAACTAACTATGACAAGTATATAGCTCTATACCTAACAGGTAAGATCTACAGTCCAATTAGGAACTTGTATATTTAACTCTATTTCTTTCTACACCAGATTTTATAACAGATGCAACAATAACCAACTGTAAACATGGATAGTCAAAGTGATTTCTACTTCTTCAAACTTCTTTGTACTGTAGAAAGAGCTCCATTGCAGGAGGTCTGGGTTCTTCTTCTGCTATAGATAGACTCTGTGATATTGGGTAAAACATGGGGGCACTGTCTTTCCTCGTTCTCTTTTTCCTTCTAACTATTCATGGGCTCAACTCAGTCCATTTTCTCTAAGGCAAAGAGACAATGAAAAGATACAGGGCAAAGTGCTAACAAGGGAACTGAGAACAGATGCTGCCCCTATCTTAGTGAAGGGACCTGCTAAAGACGTTAATATTTGTCTCAGGGTCTCTATTTTCTCACCTTCAGAAGGAAGTAAATGGATTTCGGGTTCTCACATCTTATTCTGTGTAACTTTGGGGGTTGCTCATCATTATCTCTAAATGCAATTTCCAGGAATGTCTTGAGGAATGGCAGAAACTTAGGAACAAGTGCTCCCTGTGCTGAGCTCCCACTCCCAAAGAGCACTGTTTGGATAACTCTGCCTGCAGGTACATATTCTGGAGTGTTGGCTAAGTCACAATCCCATTATCTTGCAGCCATGCCATGCAATGTTTGGCCAGCTACAAGCACATTATAGTGCCTCCTCAGGTCACTTGCTAAAAGTATCAGTAAATCTGAAACCAACTTGACATGGCAGAGAGCTAAGGCAGGGCTGCCACAGTGTTGAAACACACCATCCACCGCAGGGTTTTTGGTGGCATCCCGACCTGTCATAATGACCTTCTTCAGGACAGGTATTTAAACACGCCAGATCTATTACTCAGCATGTGATGTATTCCAGGAAATACTCTCCTGCTTAACTCCACCCAGATTTATTTTTAAGGGCAGAAACAAGAGGTGTGTTTTTTTTTTTTCCTTCAGTATTTTTTCCTAAGGAAAAGAAAAGATCAGGAGGGAAAAGTGAAACTTCAATATTAAAAAAAAAAGAAGAAAAAAACCTGCTCTGAGAGAAGAAATAAAGCGGATTCAATAGCCTTCATTATAATCTCTCAACAAATATATAGTATTCCCTGCCTTTGTATCTCCTATTCATTCTCTTCCATATCCCCATTAAAAAAAAAAAAAAAATCAAACCCCCTTTAAAAGACAGTCAATAGAATGCACCAGGTGGCCGGTTCCTCTCTCCATTTTCTATATAGTACCTGGAGACTACAAAAGCCATGCATGTTCACTGGTGCCCCAACCAGGATCCCACCTGCAGAAACAATTCCCCAAAAGGCCGGAATGGTGGCCAGAGGGCAGCAGGAGGTAAATCTGAAAAAAGCAAGTACAACTTACTTTGTTCACTCAGCCTGGAAAGACTTAGATAAGGGGATGGGACAAATGAATTGCAAAGAGCTTACATAACTAGTGCAAGCAAATAGAAGAAGTGGCTTCAAATCTCTGCAGACACTCAAGCTAACATGTTAAATCACTGTGCTCTATTGTTTCTGTAGAAAACTAACCTCCTCCACAAACGCAAGGGATGTGGTACTTTCTAGGACCCAGTCGAAGGAGGGCATGTAAGGATAAACATCACACCCTAGGCATATGTGCTGGCATTCCTGGAAACATGAAACTCCTGGAGTTTGAGACGGGAAGACTGAAACCACTCATCGGGCTACAGCCTTCTAATTCACCTGACTTCCTCAAAATGGAACTGACTCATTCTTCGCGGAGAGTTCTGGGGTTGAACTTCTAGTTGCACTGTTATGTTGTCAGTGACAGAAATGTGCTTGTTACCTTGACTGTTAACATTATAAATGCCAATGCTATCCACATGATGATTAAGCTGGCATTTTGCTTCCAGAGAAGGTAAAAGGCCTTTTAGCAATGAACTAAGTGTGAAATCAAACTTCAGTGGTGTAAGGGAGCATCTTGTGGTCAGTCTTAATGACACTTAATTCTTAGATGAGGAATTCTGTAGTAAACAACCCCTTGATTCTGGGCAAAACATTTTTAATTTCATGCCCTGCTAATCACACAGCTGTTAAATTTTCCTTCCCATCAGTTGTAAAAAATAAATAGATAATAATCGTAATAATAACTTAAGAAACAGTTGGGCTGCAAACAAAATTTGAGCCCTAATGAATTTTCCCATCTGGAATTAATAATGTAGTGGATGGTGAAATTGCCTGGATTCAGCTGATGTAACTTATATTACATTATTATAATTATCAAAATGTAAAGAGGCTCACAATATCATCAAAAGCTTCTGATACCCAGCCACAGCAATGTATAGTCTACATTGCATTCTTAAACAAGCACCTGATGTTTCATTCCAACAGAGCTTTTCAACCTCTTTCCTTTCACTGTGGCCTCTTTTCCTCTCACCTACAATATGCACTGTATGTGTATAAGCACTAACTAAACTTGGCCTTTATGGGCTTGATGACTCAGACCCTAGAAAACAGAAAAATGTGTATTCATTTTGCAAACAAACCAATCTAATTAACACAGAGAAACAAAAAGAAATTATAATTAATGCTACAAATCAAAACAAGAGAGGAGAAGGAGAGGATGGGGGAGGAGGGGTGGGTTTAAAATACTTGGAGCCAAAAGAAAGAGGAGATCTAAAGGAGTATGGGAGTGAAGGTAAGCCAAACATGCCCAAGAGAGAGGCTAGTGACTGGTAAAGAAAACTCAAGAAGACTGAAAGTGGCAAAAAAGTATATCCTATAAGGAGGGAGGATACAAGTATACTCAAGGAAATAAATAAGCAGTCAGATGGACCAGAATGTCAGCAGAGGGTCTTCCAAGGAAATATTCTCATATTTCTATCCCTCACTTTTCCCATAAACTAGGCTATAAAACACCATAGGAAATGTCTGTAGTATGAGCATACTGTCCCTTCATCTGGCATGTTCCTACAGAAAGTCCACTTGCTGAAATCTTTTTTGTTTCTTAAAGGTCTGCTCAAACACCACCTCCTTCAGGAAGCCCATCTCCCATACCCCTACCCACCAAAACCCTCCTACAAGTTTTCCACAGTAATGTGCTGTACATCTCCTTTGGCCCATATTTTGCTTTGCTTTATTAAACAGCTAGTTATTTATGTGTCTATGTCTCCCATTGCATTGTGAACTACGCACAGGAAAGAATTACATTTGGCCATACTTTCAGTTTCAGGTCTGGACTTTGCATAGTAGGTACTTGGGGAATGGATATGCTTTCCTAAGAAAACCTACAGTTTCCTTCCTTTTTTAGGTATCCTCACTATAGAAAACAGAATTCTAATGATTTCCAAATTTACCCACTAGCAAGCACCCTACAAACCCTTGTAAACGGCAACCACTATTGGTATTTCTTCAAGTCTACATGAGCGGTTCAGAACATGAATGCAATTTTCAAAATTATTGTCCATGGTCAACCTAGAGAAAAAGTACAGTGCAAATATAATGTTGCTTTTCTGATCCGAGCATAGGCTCACAACTGTTTGTGTGACAATCATTCCAAGAACCTAAACGAGACTCTTCCCAAATCTTAGCATTCCTCCAGCCCTCCTCCACCCTACATCTCACTGACAAATGACAGCATTTCCTTCATGCCTCATCATTAATAGTAAAGCAGATGAGTCAACTGTATAGAAGCAAACAAAATACCAACAACAATTTACCATGAATATCATTGTATGTTTGTAGCACTTTATATATCCACAATCTCATTTGATCCTTTCCATGAGCTTTGCAGAAGAGAGTGGAATAATTATCTTAGAGATGAGGAAACTCATTTGTCCAAGAAAAAGCTAGAAAAAGGTTAATGCAGAACGTGAATTCAGGATTCTAGATTCACCATCCATAGACTTTCGTTCATTTACCCAAAGTTGTCTCTGTCATGTAAAGTGCCTATCAGGCAGAAGAAGTCAATGATGGAACCTAAGACTTACATAAATGAAAAGTTGTTTGATTCAGATGTAGCACCATGGGCTCCATGAGAGTGTTAAAAAAAAAAAAGAGCAGTCACTTTGGGCTATGACAAGCAGTTAAATTTCTTAGAAGACTGGGTTCTTGAACTGTACTCTAAAGCAGTGCTAATCAAAGTGAGTCCACAAACTGACAGTTACAACATCATCTGTGAGCTTGTTAAAAATACAATTCGCCTGCCCCACCTCAGACCTCCTCAATCACAATCTCTAAGGACAAAGCCTTCCTTCTGTTTTAATACAATCACCAGGTAACAAAAATGCATACCAAGTACGAGAAGTGTTGCTTAAAAGATAAAATGGGAACTGGACAAATACTAAGAAAGTAACAAGCATTTTCCAGGATGGAGGTGGGGGGACATTAAAAATAAAGAGGTCTAGAGTCCAGAAAATTCAAACTATGTCAGCAAAGAAGGTGTAGAATAATGGGCTGGAGAGAAGGTATCCCATTAGGTACTGGAACTGAAAGTAATATGACATCATATCATGGAGAAGGCCAAATGCAGGCAGAGCAATAAAACTTAAGCCTTGGGACTGGAGTCACCCAGATCGGAGTTTTGAAAAGACGTGTGACGTATGACAAGAGTATCTTCATGCAAGCCAGCACTAGAGGTCATACAAGGTTCAGAGGCTCTTCAAGGGAGACCCTCATTTACAACCTGGAGGAATATGAGTTCATCAGACAGACAAGTAGGGAAAGGAACAGGGACTAGCGTGGCAAAGGTCCAATATGTAAAACAACAGGATATATTCAGCACCAGTGAGGCATCCTAGGATTCAGCTTCCTCAGCTATAAAAAAAGAGATTAATAATCCTGACCCAGTTGGGTTGTTGAGTAGATTAAGTGAGAAGTGAGGTGATTATACAGGATGCTTCCTAACACACTGCACTGTATGGAGCAGGCACTCAATACGGTCCAATGCCTTTCTTTTCGTTTCAGGCGAATGAAAAACCCCTCACTGGGGCTGGCCAGTAAGCTGCTGGCTTTTAACTGTGCTTCCTCATAATATGTTCAAGGGCAGGCTGCTAGGGTAGATGCTATGGCTAGTAACTATCGCTTTTAGACACATTCCATTTCAAGACCTGAATCTCCTTCGCTTCCTGCTTCTCACTCTGACGTTTTCAGTGGGGCTGCAACTTCTCAAGTTTGTTATCTTGGGCACAGTTCTCTTTCTAAATGACACATAGTAATTTCTACAGAGCAAAAGTACTCTAACTTCTTCTTTCAGAATGGGACTTTTGGCTACCTTGAGAATAGATCTATTTTTACTTTGAGATGATCTGTGTTCAGCAGAAACACAACTGATTGGAAAGTGGACACAGATCAGTTCAGCTGGTTGGCTGAAGGAGGTCTCCTGAAGTGTTATGTTCAGCAACTGGGGTTTCTCAAAGAAAAGCAAAAGGAAAGAAAAATCAAGTTCCCTGTCAAATTAAAGCAAGCTGACTGCTGTCCCACAGGACTTCCTAGAAGATTTAACATGCTAATGTATATTGATAAGAGGGAGCCAGAGTATGCAGTATTTTACAGACTTGTATACCACTCTTTCTGCTGCAGTACTTACTTGGACTAATATTTTTAGACCATGCATAAAAAATGATAGCTTTAATCATGGTTTAGGGAGGCAAGGCATCCAGTAAGTTTATGAAGATGGTCAAGTATTCGGATATGTTTTTTCATCTTCCCATTCAGGACCCTTCCCACTGTTACCATCTCTTCCCCTGGCTCAATGCACAGTTTTGGAATGGATCTGGCAAACTTACCAGCAATAAATGAAATAACCTCTTCTTTTTCATCACCCTCCACTTTGTACTTCTATTTTTTTGTTCATTCCATTTGCTTACAAAGCATCTCTGTTTAACAGAATCCCACTCATCAAGGCCGATCCAAATGTCACTTGCCCAACTTTCCTTGATCTCCTGCCCTTCACCTCAGTCGGAAGTGATCACTTTTTTTCCTTCTCTGAACATTCTCTATAAGTTTCAACATTATACTTAAAATTATAGTTATCTTGCATGTTGTCTCAACTTCACCAGTTGGTTCACAAATACTATTTCTTCTCTCGGCTTCACCACATGCTGTGAGGTGGAACAGGCAGGTTTAATTACATTCATTGTTTGGAGACAGTAACTTTGTAGTCAAGTGTAGCTGCTAGAGCCAGACTACCTGAGTTCAAATCCTAGCTTTACCTCTTAGGAACTTATGTGACCTTGGGCAAGTTATGTAACATCTCTGGCTCCCAATTTTTAGACTATGAAATAGTGATAATATTATTTATCATTAACAGTAGTATCTTCCTCAGACCATAAGGATTAAGTGAGCTGATGATCTAAGGTGTTCAGACTAGTGCCTAACTGTGAGTTAGCACTCAGAAAAAGCAGTGGTTGAGCCCCAGGGAGGTTAGGTAAGTTCTTAAAGGTTAAAAGTAGCCAGGTCAAGACTTTCCATATTTACATCATGTTTCTTCTCTGTTATATTTTAGTATCACTCATTCACATAGTAAATATTTATGAAACTCATAGATGAGCCAGTCATGGCTTCAGGCACCAGGGAAACAGAGAAGAACAAGACAGACAAGGCCCTGAACTCAAGGGCCCTCAAGCAAGGAGAAAAGGGGGGGATAAGAGAGTTGATGCAAAGGTAAAATTAATAAAACAAGACAAGCACCACGCTGTTTTTTGGTTTATCCTCATATGTCATCTGCACCACTCCAATGATCCATTACATTGTCCTACTTTGGCTGAAACTGTACATAAAATGCTTTCTACTTTATTTATAACTGTAATTTTAGAGTTCAACATTTGTTTGGAATGTTTTGCCTCATCTAGACAATGCCTGCAGGGAACAATGAATAAGGAATTATTCCCGGGTTTTGTCCAATTATTCTATACATGGATTTTGGATCATTTGCACTCCAGTAAACCCAGGTACATCCCCACTGGCTGATACATGATCAATAAAAGAACTTCCCTTCTCTGGTACTCAGCTGCCACTTCTGGGTTCACTCAGTTTTTATAAGATTTGTTACTAGAGGGACACTTCACTACTGGAAAATGTTCAGTGTCATATCATTCACAAAACTGAAGAGTCAACCATTCTCTCCCCTCTAGATTTCAACTATTAAGAGAGTTAATTCAAACTAATCCTAGAATTTTATCCCTACGGGACTTTGGAAATGATGTTTCTACATCAGGCAAGATGGCCTTTCATCCTCTCTCCCATCTTTAGGATACATTTTTTTTTTTAATCCATGAGAATATTTTCTCCAATTTAATTTTGTTGTTTTCATACTTGAAGGCTCTTCTATAGTGTTTTAATTCATGCCCCTTGAACATTTATCTTTCTGATAGTCTCTGCCCAGATTTATAATTCACAACTTTTTCTTTCCTGCCTCACCATATCTGAGGGATATTACATACTCAATAACATGTCACATATAGTAGTTCAAGGGGGTAATTCAATGTGGTGGTGATGGTGATGGTGGTGGTGGTGGTGGTGTTGATGATGATCATGATGATGGTCATGGTGGTGGTGGTGGTGGTGATGGTGGTGATGGTGGTGGTGGTGGTGGCAGATGTGGTGACAGTGATGATGGTTGTGGTAGTGGTGGTGGAGGTGATGGTGATGGTGGTGGTGATGGTAATGGTGATGGTGATAGTGGTGTTGGTGCTGGTAGTGGTGGTGGTGCTGGTGGTGGTGTTGGTGGTGATGATGGTCGTGGTGGTGGTGGTGGTGCTGGTGGTGGTGGTGTGGTGGTGATGGTGATGGTGGTGATGGTGATAGTGGTGGTAGCGGTGCTGGTGGTGGTGGTGGTGCTGGTGGTGGTGATGGTGGTGGTGGTAGTGGTGGTAGTAGAGGTGATGGAGGTGGAGGTGATGGTGGTGGAGGTGATGGTGGTGGTGATGGTGGTGGAGGTGATGGCGGTGGTGGTGCTGGTGGTGATGGTGGTCGTGGTGGTGGTGGTGGTGGTAGAGGTGGTGAAGGTGTTGGTGGTGGGGGGGTGATGGTGGTGGTGGAGGTGGTGATGGTGATGGTGGTGGTAGTGGTGGTGGCGCTGGTGGTGGTGGTGCTGGTGGTGGTGGAGGTGGTGGTGGTGGTGGTGGTGCTGGTGGTGGTGGAGGTGATGGTGTGGTGGTGGTGGTGGTGGTGGAGGTGATGGTGGTGGTGGTGGTGGTGGTGGAGGTGATGGTGGCGGTGGTGATGATGGAGGTGGTGGTGGAGGTGATGGTGGTGGTGGTGGTGGAAGTGATGGCGGTGGAGGTGATGGTGGTGGTGGTGGTGGCGGTGGAGGTGGTGCTGGTGCTGCTGGTGGCGGTGGTGCTGGTGGTGGTGATGGTGGTGGTGATGGTGGTGGTGATGGTGATAGTGGTGGTGGTGGTGGTGGTGCTGGTGGTGGTGTGGTTGGTGGTGGTGTTGGGTTGGTGAGGTGTGTTGTGGGGTGGGGGTGGTGGTGATGGTGGTGGTGGTGATGGTGGTGGTGATGGTGGTGGTGGAGGTGATGGAGGTGGTGGTGGCGGTGGAGGTGGTGGTGGCGGTGGTGGTGATGGTGATGGTGGAGGTGATGGTGGCGGAGGTGATGGTGGTGGTGGAGGTGATGGTGGTGCTGGTGGTGGCGGTGGAGGTGGTGGTGGTGCTGGTGGTGCTGGTGGTGCTGGTGGTGGTGATGGTGGTGATGGTGATAGTAGTGGTAGTGGTGGTGGTGCTGGTGATGGTGGTGGTGATGGTGGTGGTCGTGGTCGTAGTGGTGGTGTGGTGATGATGGTGGTGGTGGAGGTGGTGGTGGAGGTGATGATGGCGGTGGTGATGGCGGTGGTGGTGGTGGTGGTGGTGGTGCTGGTGGTGGTGCTGGTGTGGTGATGGTGATAGTGGTGGTAGTGGTGGTGGTGGTGGTGCTAGTGATGGTGGTGACGGTGATGGTGGTAGTAGTGGTGGTGATGATGGTGGTGGTGGTGTGGTGGTGATGGTGGTAGAGGTGGTGGTGGTGGAGGTGATGATGGCGGTGGTGGTGGAGGTGATGACGGCGGTGGTGGTGGTGGTGGAGGTGATGGTGGATGCAAGTACATGGACAGCGGGCAGAATGAAGGGTGGAAAGGAATGAATGAATTAAAATTTCAGGTTGTAGGCGCCCACCTTCCTCCCCAAACTGGTTGAAACTCACAAACATAAGGGGCAAATTCATGTGCTTGACCAGAAGCAGATGAAATACCTGCCAAACTTCTATACCTTCCCCTGTCTATTCTTGTTCTAACAACAGCCTTTGCTGACCTGAAGATCAGCTAAATTGGAAAGTAAATTTATAAAAGACGCAAAAATGAAAGTCAGCCATATACGTGATTTCACAGAGAACCCTCTGCCAATGAAAAGACTTCCATGGAGGCCTCGTGGATGCAGAAAGACCCTGAGCCAGATTAGCCAAGATCTACTGGCATGGTCATCCACTAAAAACTCTTGGGTGAAAAGAGCCACAGAGTCAGAGAACATGCGCTACAGGAAATCTTCTGGTACAGTGGTTACCAACAGGTAGGCAAGTGTGTTTGTTGTTCAAACAATAGAGCCTTTTATTTAAAGGAAATAGTATATGAAACTCTAAATTATAAAAAAAAAATCTGAGAGTGAAGCTGCTCAAGTTGAAGGGCCCAGAGTCCTCACTGCCCACCTTGAACCCCATCTTTGGAGACTGCACTCCTGTCTAGAACTTGAGGGCTCCACGGGCATAAATTTAAAAATCCACTGATCCAATCTAATTTTACCCTAACAGAATTTTCAGAGGAAACTGAGATTCAGAGATTAAGTACAACTGATGGGCATAGAGCTAGTAAGTAAAATAGCCATAGATTCTCCTAAAAGAAACCACACTGCCACCCTATCCCCACCCAACATATAATACTTATGTTCTATTAATTCCAGCCTTTTAGTAGAATGAAGAAGTTGGTAAAATCAAGCAAAATTCAAAACTTTGCCCAACGTCAAAGAGTAGGCACTGGCAAATAAGGACATCTAAATTATATCTTGGGAAACCCAGCTTGGAGAAACACACAAAACATCCATTATATAAGTTTAAGTTCCATGTAATGGTTCTACAGCGAAAACAACAAAATTACAGTAGAGGAATTTTTTTAGCTACTATATATAGATGTGTCAGGCACAAAATCAAACCACTTTGAAATGATGTGAAATCCACTCAATTCTATGTACAGAAAAACACAGTAGCATTTGTGTGAGGTGTGGGAGACAAGTAACCTAAATGCACTCCTTGGGTTAGTAACTTGAACTAGAAATTCACTCAAAAAGTGTGAGGAGCCTACAAGAAAGAGTACTGAGCAAAAAAAATTGTGAGACACATTTGATATAGTAGTCATATGATTAACAAACTGTCACATCAAACTTATGCGCAACGTGGGAACACTTTGACACTTCATATTTTTAAAACTGACTTTTTGATTCATTACTGTAAATAGCACTGTGGATTCAATATTATGACAAGAAACAGATCATATATATATTATATACAATATGTACATATAGATCACATGTGTATATTTTTCTTAACATTTTGCAGTATACAAAAAACTTTTCTTACGTGACAGTTTTGGCCAGTATGTAAACAGGCTATTTCACTCCTAAACTACCCATTCCTTTTGAAAGTAGACAGATGAATAATGTTTCTTCATTCCACAGGAAGCTATGAAGCAGAGGGATTTCAGAAACAAGAGAATGACTTCAAAAGAGTTTCTGAATAAGACTGTGACCTCCTGGCAGAGGATTTTACAAAGTTTGTTTCAATTTACTGCACCTAAATTCAAAAAATTCATTGTCATAAAGATACATAAAACACCTCTCATGTCTTCAAGTTGCTCCCAATCTACTTGAGGAAACAGATACATGCATAGAGAATTTTAAAGCAAAGGAGACTTCTTCCAGCATGCAAAAGAACTGCTTTTTCTTTTCTTCTCTTATCTTTTCTTCCTTTCACTTCCCTTCCCTTTTTTTTTTTTTTTTTTTTAAATATCTTATAGCAAATAGCATATACTGGGCCATCGTTCACAGTAAACTGATTCAACTGAATTAAACAAAATATGAATATTAATTGGAGCTGAAGAAATTTAGAAAGTTTGCAAAAATGATCAGATTCCCAAAACACACTTTCTTTCCAAGAGATGCAATGTTTGATCTCCATCTAATACCAAACAATAGAATTTTCTAATTTTTTACTCTACCTACAACTGTAAAATAGATAAAATACTCATCGCTCAAACATCCAAAGTCTTCGTTTCAATTTTTTTCTCTTGGGTAAATTCATAGTTTTTATTTACTTCAAAAATTTAGAAAATTCTTTTATTTATAAATAGGGGAGGACCATAAGCCAATCATATGCACACACACACACACACACACAGACACACAGTTTTAAAAATACAAAAATAGGCCCACAAGCATATTTGTTCAACTTTCTCTATGGACATTATATCAGTGTTAATCAACTCATCCTCCTCCTTAAGCACCTGGGAAATTATTTACAAAAGGAAACACAAGATCATATGTATCAAGATATTATACTCACTACAATTGTGGCTTTTCAGAAACAATGCCGAGTGTCAACAACCAAACTCATCCAAATCCTTTGCAAGTTAAGAAAACTAGATGAACATCATCTAATTATATGGCAAACGTTGAGAAAAAAACCTACAAAACATCAGTATCAACTGAAATCTCGACTTTAGCTGCAACATTAATAAATTCTTGGATCCTTCTGTGGTATCAAAAAAATGGATTAATTTTGTTTTTAGCTAAATTAGACAATTTATTTGGGGTGGGGCAGAGGGCTCCTTTGCTATATTCTGTATGTACTACAATTTGTCAAAAGTTAATATAGTCTTTTACAATATTTAAAAGCTTATTTCAAATTAAGGAAAACAAAGAAAATAAAAGATGCAGTACTTTCCCCTTGGCCTCCTAGGGCGGGGACAGTTAAAATACTGTCCATAGCATTATAATATTTCACTGTTTAAACCTGAAGTTCCATAATTATTTTCCCAAACTCTTTAGGGGATAGGTTATTACTTAAACAAGCTAGAAGGCTCTTCAGTATAAGGTGGCCTCAGGAACAAACCCACTTCTGTAGGTATTGGGGAAGGTTATTATTAGTTTTACAGTATTTGGAGATGGAAGATCTAGATGTAAAGATCTTCACCATTTGTTACTTGAAATAAATTTGAGGTCACTTGACTTCTGTTTCTTCATTGTAAAATAAGAATAATAATAGACAGCATGCTGGGTTTTGTGAGAATTAAATAAGAGCATACAAGAAATCTTAACAGAATCTAAATTGGTGAGAACACAGTTCCTAAAATCATCGTCTGCCAACTTTCACCAGCAACTAATTGAAAAATGTAAGAGGTCATCTGAATTCAACTAACTTAAACTCAACAAAAATTACTGGACGATCACCATTACGTGCTTAGGTCTATTCCAGGTGCTATGATTGAAAGATAGGGAGGGAGAGAAGGATGCAGGGAGGCAGGAAGGTCCATTTAAGTCACAATTTCTGTCCTCAAGGACTCCATAATCTTGTGGAGGAGACTGTATTTCACATGTGAACTATATTAAGAATACCTGATATTAAAAAATAAAGTACAAAAATAAGTATGGTCCTGACAATGACTCTTATGGGAGTTTTATGTGAGGTCTTAAGTGACGTCAGGGAAAGGTTTAGAGCAATAGAGAATGTGACATTACTTTTCCCCTTCCCTTTAAACACCCACTTCTCAAGGAAGCAATCCATGGGATCCAATAGGAAAGGTCTGCCCAGAAGAGTCTCTATAGACGAGCACGCTGAGTGGCTCATCAGCCATCAACTCTGGCCATCTATCACCCCCTCACTGTCCATAACTCCCCTTTTCTTCCTGATCCCTTCCTCCACACTGAGCAGCAACCCTTTTCTTCACCTCCTCTGCCCATCTCTATGGAGAGTGAAGTCCCCAGGCTTGGGATGTCCCACTCACAGTCTTCACGGCTGACCAGGGCACTGGGGCAGGGGTCGGGGTGGCGCAGTTAAAACATCACAAGACTTGGAATCTGGACACCTGAGTTGCTGCTGTGACCTTGTTCATACTTCACTCAGTGACCTTGAGCGAATCACTTCCACTCTATGGGCTGCAGTATCCTCCCACATCAAATGAGAACAGAGGAGATTTAAAAGCCCTTTTGCCCCTAAAAGTTTCATATCTATGTTCTGACCTACCGTTACCCACAGTTTCCAAGTGACAACTGGGGGCTCACCAGTCACAGAGCCCCTGAAGAGGCACTGGCATGACCATATCAATGGTTTCTATTGTGGGGGAAGGTCAGGGACTCCTTCAGAAAATAGCTGATCTAAACAGAGCCCAAGGAGCGTCATGGCAACACTGCTCGCAAGCTGCCAGAGGTAGGAAGGAAAAGCAGCCAATATGCCTGTGCAGCTGCCACATTTCAGAGCAGCACTCAAATCTCGTTAATATCATCTTGCTTAATACCAAGTCCCATAGACCATAAGCTATTTTTACTGTGTATTTAACAGATTTGCGTATCGCCTTCCCCACCAGCATTTCCACAGTCCACTACAGAGGACCCTGCCTTCAGGTCCTTGGGCCACCCAGGTTAACTCGGGAGAAGGAGGGAGGGGAAGAAGGAAAAGAAGTAGGAAAAACATGAACAGGCAGGAGAAAAAGATATGCATTGGGGTCAGGGAGTAGGGGAGAGAAGGGAGTAAGAGGTAACAAGGCAAGTAAACCCTGTATTACAAACACTCAAGCGTGAAGCACCCAAGTCCCAGCTCTTCTAAGATTCAGAGATGTATGTCCAGGTGGAGAAGTAGGAAAGTTGAATTCCCTGCTATGCACGGGTGACCACAGGCCCTCCTACCCCCGTTTTGATCACTCCCTCTGCTTATTTTCGCTTGCCTCCAAAATCAGCTTCCCTTAGAAGAGTCCCGCTTTCCACTCAGCAGAGTTCTCTCACCATGTTCTAGGAGGGAATCATCTAACCAGCACAGGGTGCCTTTCAGAGCCTCTAGGGAGGGGCTTTTGCTAAATGTTCTCGTTTACCAGCAACGTGTCTCTGTCAAGTAGGAGTGGGAACTCTTGCTTTTGACTATAGACCAAGTCAAAGTATGTGAAAGTATCTCTCATGGGGCCTGTCACATAGTAGATTCCCAATAAATGTCTATTGTTTCTATCTGTTTAACATAGCAACAGCACCACATGTGCCCCCATTATCCCTAAGGATCTTCAAAGAAAGGAGTCCAGCCAAGGCCTGCAGAGTGGTAAGCAGGGGCACACGAGCCAATCCGTCCCTCTACTGCTTGATCAGATGCAGCTGCCACTAACTGGGCAGGCAAAATTTGGCAAGCTTCTACCTTGGGGGAGAAGGGGTGGGGGGTGCAGGAGCAGGTATGGACTAGATGGTTTTAAGTTCCCTCCAGTTCTGAAATTCTGTAAGTTTACAGATCTTGTACACATCTTAGAAACAAGCAATATGCAGAACAAAAAGCTGTTGAAGAACACGTAGTTCCTTGCTTCTTTATTGAGCATTACATCTAGGGCACTGTGCCAAGATCTTCAGGGAATTCAGAGAAGCAGAACATAGTCCTTAAATTCAGGACCCTTAAATACATTGGGGGGGGGGGGGAGAGGAAACGTGAAAAGAAAGCAATGAAAAATCAAGTTTAATTATAAAACAAAGTGCAATGCTCAGTCCTTTAGAGCCGAGAGGCGGACAGAGGCGGCTTCCTAGGAGGGGTTTGTGCTGGACCTGAGGTAGAATGAGACCTCTACAGGCAAACAGAGGGAGGTAGCATTGTAAAAGAACTGCCCCTCTATTGGCAGAAGGGCCGTGAGTATCTGGGATACTTAAGTCTCTTATTTGTTTTAAGACTTAGGTCATTTTAACTTCCCATGGTGCATACAGTAAAATCTGGAGAAATCTTGGCCACCACCACTCCCCTGCCTTCATGATATGCGGGACAGCAGAGAGGGCACTGAAAGAGGGACAGGATACTTGGCTTCTGGGCCCTGTTCTGTTGTCATTATTTAACTGCCAGGGTTTAGGTAAATGGCTTGTCTGGCTGTGGATAAGAGATGCTGTAGAATTCCAGCTGGGATTCAAAGCTAGAAGGATTTTTGAGAATCATCTTGTTCAAAGCTCTCCTTTTACAGATGAGGAGACTGAGGTTCACCAGAAAAGAAGTGAGTTCTCTGAACTACACGTCTATGATTGATTCCCAATTCTCTCAACATGCCTGGTATTCACCTATTCCAGGGTCTTAGCTCAAGCTGATTCTTGCCTGCCAGGGATTTACTCTTCAACTCCTTCTAATATCCAATCAAAGTCCATTTAATTGTCTTTCAAAGCCAACTGCAACCCCTGACCATGTCAGAAACCTCCAGATGGAAAGAGCCCCCCCAAATTCTCTCACTCCCAAAGCACAATTATTGAGCTCACACAGCACACTGAGACTTGGTTGCTCCTGAAGCAAACTCACCTCCACATATCCTGCCAGTCCCTCCTTCAACTGGTAGGTGCTAAGTAAATGCTTATTAAGTCCAGTTGGTCTGGAACCTCACTTTTCTGACACTCAGCCAAGTACTTTCTCAAACATGTCATGTTGCCACTGATCATCAAAAGCCTAGATGGGTGCAGTCCCTGGAGAAACCAAAATAGTTTCAACGACGTCCAAATCCATCAAGCTTTTTGCCAAATCTACTAAATATGCACCAAAGGAGAAGGGACATAAAGAAAAGAAGAGGAGGAACAAAAGGCATGGACTGCAAATTGGATAAACAGATGTGCCTGTGAGCTAAGGGGCATTGGTATTATCATTCCAATTTTGCAGGATTCAATAGCTAGCCTGGGGTCTCACGCTGTCTCTAGTGGAGTAAGGAAGACCCAGTCAGCAGCCTACTGGGGTACTGCTTTTGCTACTGTGATCAACTGTTGGATAGATAGTCTCAGTCATCAGCCAGGCAAGCTCATTCAGTCTACTGCAGAGGATGAGAAACATCCAGAAAAGAAGAGCTATGACAGCTACGCAGAGCAAAGGTTTTATACTTGGTAGTAATGTATTACTACATTCAACTAGTAATGTCTGAATGAAAGCATGGCAGAAAGATTTATGAGACTGAGCTGTGTAACTCCAGAGGCAACCCAAGGCACACATCAGATGGGAATTTAAAAAAAAAAAATCCCTTTATGCACACAGGACTCAGATGCCAGCACACGTAGTGAATGGCCCCGCCAGACAGCAAAGGCATATTGGCACCACTGTAATTTGTCCATTCACCAATATGCTTCCCGAAAAACACCCATATGCTTTCTTTTCGTTTCCATATGCTTTTTTAGCAAGGAACCTAAAATATTTCATTAGTTTTGAGTAATTAATAATTACTTATTTCACAATAGTCACCCTCATTAAAAAACGAAAATAACTGATTAAGCTGCAGGATCCTGGCTTTCAACTCAAGCTTTTTTTTTTTTTTTTTTAAATTCTTCCCCTCTAGGAATTGAGTAATAGAGTAAACCAGCCAGTGTGGAAATATTCACACTATGGGGAATGAAGAGTTATCAAACACACAGCCCAGCATTCCTCTTCACTGAGACACTGTGGTTTAATGAAAAGAATATGGACTTTGGAATCAGAAAGATTTGGGATCCAATCCCAGTTTAAGCCCCTGTGAATAGTACTTCTGAGGAAATGAAGTGTGTTGAAAAGATAAAGCCTGCTGGATGCCTTCAGCCCAGCTTTCCATGATTCCCAAGGAGCTACGTCTGGGGTCCCCCCAGCTGTCCCAGGCATGGGCACAGCACACGAGGGGAAGGCTGGCAGGCAGCCAGTCATTGTCACCAGGCCATGGCCAAAAGCCTGGAAATTGGTCTCGTGCCTAACACAGTGTTCTCAAACTCTAATGAGCACACGAACTACCTGGGGATCTTGTTAAAATACAGAATCCAATTGAGTAGGTCTGGAGCGTGGCCAGAGATCTGCATTTCTAATAAGCTCCCAGGTGACGCCAATGCTGCTAGTCCTGGGACCTTACTTCAAGAAGCAAAGACCTACCAAATATCAGGTTGAAGATAAGAATTGCAATCTGTTAAAATAGGACAACTGTGCCTGTCTCATTTGGCTGTGATGAGGATTATCAATTATATTGAAAATAATACTTCTGTATATTGAACAGAGCAGTGATATTTCATTTATCCCCACAACAGTCCTGTCAGGGGGGGTTTCTTTCCATTTCAGGGATAAAACTGAAACCCAAAGAAATCAAGTAACTTATACAAGGTCACACAACTAAGTGCCTGTCAAGCTTATCAGTATTATAAGGCTAAGCAGTTGGTAGACAGAAAATATAAGCAGATATTACTGAAGAGTGCTGTTACAAAGTGTGGTCCTTGTTCTGCCACAAACCTGTTGCTTGAATTTTAGTAAGCTGCACCCCTCTCTGAGCCTCAACTTCCCCATCTGGCAGTTGACAGTGCTGCCCCTGACACTCTCTAAGGCCTCTTCCATCTCTGACATGGGTTTTCATTCTCATGACCCCCACGTGTATGCACAGTGGGTCACACATGTGGCAGTCATTACAACTTGGCAGGATCCAAATTCTAGCTGCTTCCATCTGCATTTGTGCTGACCTATGCAAGGTCAAGAAGTCCATCTCTGTTAAAAGCCCAGGCTCAATATAACAGGGAGAAAGCAACAAGCGGATTACCCAAAGCACTGAAATTCCAATTCAGTTGATAACTCACAGTACAATCAGAGCAAGATGAACTTAACTGCTCTTTACCCTCCTTCCCTTCTCACTTATCAAATGGAGATACTGATACCACTAATCTGCCTGAAGTCTGAGAAAAAGGAAAGACATGAGTTATTTAAAATACATTTTATGCAATTTTCCAACAATTTTCACTCTGCGTTAAGGTGCCAGGCAAGCACTTAATTAATGAATTATAATGTAAATGGTTCAGGATATGTGATCTTGTCCCCCCTTTGAACTCCCGTAACACACATGCCCAGAACTCCTCACGGGCCCATTTGCAATTTTCTTCCAGATATTTCTATGGTTTATGAACTTGTTTCATTGTCCCTATTCTTATTCAGTGAGGTTCTCTGGAGATATTCACATATTTTGGAGCATGTCTGGATTTAAATCCGGGCTTTGCTATATACTAATAGCGTGACTTTGGCAACTTACCCACCACTCTGGGCTCAATTTCCTCATATGAATAATGGGTGAAAATCATCTTCTGTTTTACAATATTAAATGAAATAATGTATTAAAGTGCCTAGAATTTAGCAGTTTCTTGGTAAAAGTGCAGTAAAGTGACTGAATGAAAGAATGAGTGAGTGAAGGAATGCGTGAATGAATGAATAACATAAGCAGAATAGGAGTTTCAATATTAAAATATCATAGCAACAGTTTGAGACATATAAATGTTCAGAGTCACATTCAGAAATGAGACAGGCACTCAGAGTAGAACAACAGGTGAGCTGTGGGGAAATTCCAACATCAGAAAATATATATGGCAAGTGTCATCTCAGACCTCCCTCATAGAAAAATATTTTTGGTTTAACCTAGAACCTGTGTATGGCTTTCAGAAGGTCTACAAACCTCCTGAAATTATAGATGGCATTCTATGCAGAGGTGCATCTTCCAGGGTAAGAGATGTCATAGCTTTCATCTGATTTTCTTAAAACTCCATAACCTCTCCCTCCAAACACACATGCACACAATTTAAAGGACCTATCAACTGACATGGAAAATTTTTTTATTTAATACCACAAGGCTGAAAGACGCAAACATTCTGTTTAGAAAGTATGGCCAGTGGAAGTCATAACAATAAACATCACAAACCAGAGAAAGGGGCTCTAAATTCAAGAACTGGCTTGAACTTGTTATAGGACCTGGGGCAAACCAGAGATTCATAGAAAGTCAGAGTTGGGAAGGGACCTTTGACATTATATCACTCTTCTGCCCATCTTACAAATGAAACTGAGGCCCAGAAAGTCGTGCACTCACCAAAGTCACAGCAAATGACTAAATGAGTTACAATTTGAACCTCAGACTCGGTAAAATGATTTCCACTCTCTGACTATCAGTTTTATGAGGTCCAAGATAACTGTTTAGCTCCAATGGCCTCTATGGTATCTTCTAACTGTTTGGTTAATTACTAGGCTCATCTCTGGACCTGGAAGCCCCATGAGTTTGATTTGGGCAAAGATTCTTTCAGCTGCTTCTCAAGCCCAGCACAGTCCCATAAGAACAAGGCAGAAAGAAAGGTCTGAAAGAGAGACACTGCTATTAATCTCCTGTAGCCCAGCAACTGTAGGCCTTGAACTACATTTCACTCTGTTGGCTATTATTCTCCTGTCCTCTTGTTTATTAACCCCTCATCTGTCTCCTATTTATTAATGTCCCCAACTATCTGTAGTAAACAGGCAGCTAGGAACTCATTCTTAGCTTCCTATAATTCACTGGATCAGAAAAGGGCAGATGTGGGTGGAGGAGGGACTGGTGATGTCAGGGTCACATAACTTCTAACAGAAAGGACTGGAAAGAGAGCCACAGACTCCTAATAAATACAGAGAGAAGAAGCCAATAGGAATCCTCTGTACCACTGCCATGCAGAATTAATAAAGATGCATTATGTCCTTCTATGTTTTAAAGATATCTCACATCCCTGTGCTGATACTGAGATTAGTTTTGCCTGGAACACAATAGACCTTTAAAGATTAGGAAGACAAAGGACAGTGAATAGAAAGGGATTTCTCTACTAAAACAAAGATAAAACTCTGGAGTGCAGAGAAAGAATTCTAGTTCAGGATCTGCTACTGACACCTTAGACAAATTAGACTCCCTCCCTGACCCCTAAGTCTCCATTTGTGAAATGAGAGATTGATTCATAAAGCCCCCACTGGCTTTGACATTCTACCCTCTTCGTGCAGGTCCAATGACTCACCCTCGAAAAGTCTCACACCAGAAAAAGAATCTACCAATGTTAACAGTGTATGAGTTTACCAGATCTTCCAAAAATGAAACCCAGATTATGGAAGATTGCCATAGAGTAGAGGAAGATGGGGGAAGGTGGGTTGTTTGTCTTTCAAACCAGAAATTGCTAATAGCAATGTTGCTACGGGGCAGAGAATGCCCAATGTACAAATGCCCAGTCATACTGTGTATGTATGTATGGATGTATGTATGTGTGTGTATATATATATATATATATATATAATTAAAATCATTTAATGCTCTTCCCTTATGCAAGAGAATCAAAAACTAAACAGAATAATAATTATTTTCACAACCTGGCTCTATAGTAGATTCATAGGACTTTCCTATGATTTTGGAAAAGTGACAGCAAGAGGGAGAACATCTAACTACAGGTAATGCCATGATCAAAGGTGCAACTGTTTTTAAATGCCCAAATGGATTCCAGAAAGAGAAAGTGCCTTGCCCAAGGTGATACAGCAAGTTGAGAGCAGAGCTGAGAATATAATTAGGTTCTCATGTCTTCTGGCTCGCAGTTCTTTCTCTGTAACATATTGCTTCACTCCCCAGAAGAATGAGCTTATATCCAGGTAACTAAGAAAATAATTTCATTTATAACTACTACCTTTACCTATACCTCAAATAAACAATAACTGATTAATTTGGTTTAATGCAGAATACAGATCTTTCCACAAACTTATAATAAACAATTCACTCTGTAATACAGTCAAGTCCCTGAAAATTAATTGGGCATTATTCACCCTTGTCAATGAATTGCCCTGTTCTTGTTCAAGTACAGATCTTGCCTATTAAAAAACATTAGGTATCAGCTCTAAATAGTAAACAGGGTATACCATTTCAGATTCTATGAACTGCAGCTTTAAATAGATTTGGTTTGGAAATGGGACAGGGAGCACACCACAGTGTATCAACATTGAAAGCAGAGAAAAACAGTAATTATACACATTAATTGGGTACCTGTAGACACATCTGTCAAATCTAATTATTTATTTAAACTGTTATTCTTTCTTTATTACTGCCACTGATACCAATGATTGTCATAAGGTTATTTAACAATTCTACCACATGCCCCCATAATATTTATGGTTCCATCTTCCACAAGGTTACTGAGAAGATTCTATCCTACCCTCTTCACCAGCCCCCATCACCAAAATAAAAGGATAGATAAATAGATAGGTAGATAGATAAATAGATATAGAGACAGATAATGATAACTAGATAATCGATGACTAGATAGATAGATAGATAGATAGATAGATAGATAGATAGATAGATAGATAGATAGAATAGACAAATGAATAAGTAGATAGATGACAGATAAGTAAATCAGTAGGAAGAGATATGGATATAGACATAGAACAATTTTTATAACCTTTCAAGGCTTGCTTAAACACTTCTTTGTAGTTTCAATGTGGGAAGGAAAGATGGCTCAGTTAACCACTTTTTAAAGCTTATTCTATTGATATCTAATAATTGGCAATTGGGGGAAGGTTACTGCAATAACTGCAGTTTCTAAAATAAGTAAGTTAGATCTCTACCATACAAGCTTATCAAAAACCATGGCAATGTCTGTCTACAGTAATTCTTTTCTGATATATTTACCCTTGAAAATAATACATTAGAGAAGATTTTTTACAGGGGCATTTTGTGGACTGGACAGGGAAAAAACAATGGGAAGAAACCCTTTCCATATATATTTTTATGCAATTTTATTGAGATATATTCACATACCATACAATCATTGAAAGTATACAATCAGTTGTTCACAGTATCATCATATAGTTGTAAATTCATCACCACAATTAATTTTTTGAACATTTTTATTACTCCAAGAAATAAAAATAAAAATAAAAAAGAACACCCTAAACATCTCAAATTGCAACCCCCCCCCCCCCCATTATTCATTTACTTTTTGTCCCCTTTTTTCTACCCATCCGTCCACACACCAGATAAAGGGAATGTCGGCCACAATGTTTTCAAAATCACAGTCCATTTTTATAACCATCCTGCATTTTTATAGTCATCCCGCATAAGCTATATAGTTATACAATTGTCTTCAAGAATCAAGGAACTAGATTGCAGTTCAACAGTTTCAGGTATTTCCTTCTACCTATTCTAAACACTAAAAACTAAAAAAGGGATTATCTATATAATGCATAAAAATAACCTCCAGAATGACCTCTTGACTCCATTTGAAATCTCTCAGCCACTGAAACTTTATTTTGTTTCCTTTCTCTTCCCCCTTTTGGTCAAGAAGAGTCTCAATACCACGATGCCGGGTCCAGGATCATTCCCAGGAGTCAGGTCCCACATTGCCAGGGAGATGTACACTCCTGGGAGTCATGTCCCATGTAGGGGGGCGGGCAGTGAGTTTACCTGCAATGTTGGCTTTAGAGAAAGAGGCCAACTCTGAGCAACAGAAGAGGTTCTCTGGAGGTGTCTCTTAGGCACAATTATAAGTGGGCTTAGCCTCTCCTTTGCAGTAACAAGCTTCATAAGGTCAAGCCCCAAGATTGAGGAATGCCAATGGTAGTCCCCAAGGCTTGCAAGAATATCAGGAATTCCCCAGGTGGGGAAGTTTAACATTTCCAGTTTTTCCCCAGTCCCTCAAAGGGGCTTTGCAAATACCTTTTATTCTCTGCGCAAATTACTCGGGGATGTATCGGGATTTCATGCTAACCTGTACAAACCAATCAGATCTCACCCCCTATTCAAGGTTCCATGTAATTATGGTGTTTGAGTAAACAGACCATACAAGTTACATTATATAGCATGCTACAGAAACATAGATTTTCCACCAAATAAATATCACCTCCTTTGGTCTCACACAGAACTCAAAGTTTTAAAACACAATCAATATCATCCTTTTCCCTTTAGCCTGCTTTACATTAGTCCTAACAAAGTCCATTTTGTTCACATCTCTAATTAAAGTCTGATCTCTTTTTCAGCTTCTTTAACATTTGCTGTATGGGGTAATGCTGACATTCATAGCTGCCAAACTTTGGCTATGAGTTTCAGGTGTCACACAAATACCCAAAGTTCCAGGGACCGACCAGATTATGCACAAACAGCTCATCATCTCAGAATTCAGAAATAACCATTACAATTCATGAATAGTTGCAACTGCTGTAAGAGTGTACAAACTGGGAATCTTTACCATAAGCCTTCCCCCGATAACCTATGGTCACAGATTCAATTCTCAGAGTTTGCACATGATAGCCCATATTAGTGAGGCATTATAATGTTTGTCTTTTCAATTATGGCTTATTTCACTCAAGATACTGTCCTCAAGGTCCATTCACAACTTCATTTGTTCTTGCCACCACTCAGTATTCCATAGTATACACCACAGTTCACCATTCTGTTTATCAGTAGATATACCCTTAGGACACCTCCATTCATTGTGAATCAAGAATACTGCCACCATAAATGTCACTGTGCAATGTCCATTCATGTCCCTGATCAGTTCTTTCAAGTATATACCCAATAACAGTGTTGCAGGACCATATGGCAAACCCATAGTTAGCTTCCTATGGAACCAGCACATTGCCCTCCAGATGGACCGCCCGTTCTATTTCCCTACTAACAGGGAATAGGTACATCCCTCTTTCCACATTTTCTCCAGCCCTCTGTATCCCTCTGTTTGTTTTTTTAACAGTTTTATTCACACACCATACATTGCATTCTAAGTAAACGATCAATGATTCCTGGTATAATCACACAATAATGCATTCACCACCACAATCTATATGAGGACATTTCCATTTCTTCCACAAAGAAAGAGGAAAAGGAGGAAATAAAATAAGGAATAAAAATATAAAAGACAGAAGAAAATAAACAAAATAAAATAAAATACAATGAAAAGATCAGATGCTACCACCACCACCAAGAATCCCATATCATTCCCTTATATTCCCCTTATAGACATTTAGCTTTGGTATATTGCCTTTGTTACAATTAATGGAAGCATCTAACAATGTTACCATTAACTGTAGACTCTAGTTTGCACTGATTGTATTTTGCCTCTATACCATCCAATTTTCAACATCTTGCAATGTTGACATCCATTTGTTCTCCCTTTTCTAAAAACATTCTTACATTTGTACATTTAATCACCATCATTGACTACCCTAGATTTCACTAAGTTATACAATCCCAGTCTTTATCTTCTATCTTTCTTTCTGGTGCCATACATGCCCCAAGCCTTACACGGTCAACCATACTCACACTCATCATTGTTCAGAGTACTTACAATATTGTGCTACCATCACACAGTATTGTGCCATCCATTTCTGGATCTATACAATTAATCCTGTTGAACCTTATATACTCCTTCAGCATCAAATGCCCATTTTCTAACTTCTTTCTGTCTCCACTTTCCCTCAACAATGTTACTTCATACTAGTGAGGCCCCAGAGAAAAAAATCGCTTTTTTCTGTCCTTTTGTTTCTAGCTAATTTCACTCTATATAATGTCTATTGTCTACCATTTTGTCTTTTGGATTTTATATGTCATATCTTAGTTTTCTTCCTCTGTGTGTCTCTCTCTCTCTCTCTCTCTCTCTCTCTCTCTCTCTCTCTCTCTCTCTCTCTCTCTCTCTCTCTCTCCCGTTATTGATAGTCTTCATTTCCACTCTCTTCTCCAAATCTCTCTCTCCTATCTTTTCCTATCTGCCTGTAGGGCTCCCTTTAGTATTTCTTGTAGAGCAGGTCTCTTGTTCACAAACTCTCTCAGCGTCTGTTTGTCTGAAAATATTTTAAACTCTCCCTCATTTTTGAAAGACAGTTTTGCCAGATATAGAGTTCTTGGTTGGCAGATTTTCTCTTTCAGTATCTTAAATATATCATGTCACTGCCTTCTCGCCCCCATGGTTTCTACTGAGAAATCTGCACATAGTCTTATCAAGCTTCCTTTGTATGTGATGAATAGCTTTTCTCTTGCTGCTTTCAGAATTCTCTCTTTGTCTTTGAAATTTGATAATCTGATTATTATATGTCTTGGAGAAGGTCTGTTCAAATCTATTCTGTTTGGGGTATGCTATGCTTCTTGGATCTGCAATTTTATGTCATTTATAAGAGACAGGAAATTTTCAGTGATTATTTACTCCATTATTCTTTCTGCCTCTTTTCCCTTCTCTTCTTCTGGGACACACATGACATGTATATTTCATGGGCTTCATATTGTCATTCAATTTCCTGAGATGCTGCTCACATTTTTCCATTCTTTTTCCTATCTGTTCCTTTACATGTAAGATTTTGGATGTTCTGTCCTCTAATTTCTGAATGCTTTCTTCTGCTTCTTCAAATCTGCTGTTATATGTCTCCATGTTATTTTTCATCTCTTCTATTGTGCCTTTCATTCCCATAAGTTCTGCCAATTGTTTCTTCAAACTTGCGAGTTCTTCCTTATGTTCACCCAATGTCTTCTTTATATCCTTTATTTCTTTTGCCATATCTTTCCTCAACTCATTAATTTGATTTTTTAATTGATTTAGCATATTTGTTTGATATGTTTAATTAATTGTTTAAACTCTGGTATCTCATATGAAGTGTAAGTTTGTTCCTTTGACGGGCCGAATCTTCGTTTTTTCTAGTATGAGTTATAATTTTTTTGTTGTCTAGGCATCTAGTATCCTTGATTATCCCAATCAGATTTTTCCAGACCAGATGAGCACAGGTCTCAGGAAGAGGGTGTAATCAGCATCAGGTTTCCAGTTCTTATGCTATGATCTCAGTCATTCCACCCAGTCCAAAGTGGTATACAATGTTTGTCCAGTCCAAATGTCCCCCAACAGTTGTTCCAGACTATTTACCAGTCGTTACTTGCTATATGCTAGTTGGTCCAGAGAACTAACTAAATTCCACTCCTCCCTATGCCACCATCTTGCCCCATCTCTCCTTTCCATATATTTTGCTACTACCTTTTATGTATATCTATAACCCTCTCTGTTGTTAGAATGAGAATAAAATCTAAATATTGTTGTCATGTCTGATATAATTATAGAGAAGTTTCACAGTCCATACATCACTCACAATGGTTGCAGATGACAACATCTTATATATCTTGAATATTAGCTTCGAAAACTGTACTAACTTAATAGTATAACTTCTACTCTATTCTAATATTGCTAATTCCTACAAATATGGGGCAGTACCAATGAACTTCAATTATTTCAATGGTCTGTGCTACTAAAGCTATTTTTGTGGTTCAAGATCATGGAAATAACATAACAAGGAATTAGCAAAAACTTCAGCAGAACAAATTTTTGCAGTACTTTAAATATTGATCTCAAATCTTCCACAAAGTTACTATTCTGCAGTTGGGAACACCTTATTAACTACCTCACTTCTTTCTGACTAAGACTTCTAAAGGATTACATGGAACACAACAGAGCTCATTGGGAGGTGTAGGTATCAGCTGGTTAGCTGCAGGAGAAAACTCACCATTTTGCAGATTTTAAAACTATCGTTCTTCCATTTTATATATGTTAGACTCCTTTGTCTTGGCTACCTCAAAGCAACCAACCACAACCTTCTTCACACTGGTCTCCCAGGTGAGTGACATGCTGATACTGTGTGTCCTGGGTTTCAACAGACTCTAATTTTCTGTGTTGTTAGGAATTTTTGTTGTAGCCTTAGATTATATCTTTTTCAACTGATTTTTGACCTATTACTGAGTGGCCCCTTCAGAGACAGATGACAATGGCAGCTGGCATTGACGCAGAGTAAAAAATGTATTCTATCAGGGGCTGAGAGCTGAGGGGAATGACCTGAGGCCCTCTACCACCTGGGGCTACGATAAAACAATGGATTTGAACATCCTAGTACATAGCATATTAAAAACACTTAAGAAATACTCATTAAATCTGAGTCTTCCATGTCACCCAGATTTTTTTGCTTTTGATATTAAACTGTAAGGGCTAGGAGTTAAGAGCGAAAATAAAATCAAGAAGACATAAAAGGAAAGCAATTTACTGCCTTGGCCATTCTTCACGTTTTGTTGGTCATGAAGTCCCTCTATATTTCTTCTATTGGGAGTAAAATCAACCTTAAACATTATTGACTACGATGTCTATTGGCATTTCATAACCATACAGATGCTGATGCTCTCTTACCTCAGATCACTAGCTCTTGAGATGGTCTGTGCACACAAAGTTAAGCAAACTGCAATGCCAGTGACTGTAAATGAAATAGGTAAAAGTTATTCCTGGGTACTAAACTTCTATTCATTAATACTTATAACTTCCTATATCTATAAAGCAGTGTCTTGTTTTTCAAAACGTTTTCACAACATTATCTTATTTCACCCACACAATCACCTGATGAAGAAGCACTGTAAGGATTATTCTACTCCCTTCCTAGGTGAGAAAACAGATGCTCAAAGGAACAGGAAGGATGCGAACGTACCCAACACGTATCAAGTCCCCCTAATATGCTGAGCATTTTACATACTGTCTCTCACATTTAACATGACAGGTATCCATATGAAACGTGTATTATTGTTGTCATTTCACACATGTGCAAACTCAAGTTTAGAAAAGTGAAGTAACTCACCTAAAACTACAGTTACTAGTTAGATAGATTAGAGCAATCTATTAATTATATAGATTAATTAATTGATAGATTACTTAATTAATAATTCTGACTACCAGACTGGACCCAGGAGTTCTGCCGCCTGGCCTGGTGGTCTTTCCTTTTCACCTCAGTCTCTCCTAGGTTATCAGGCTGGGGAAACACAAGGCCAATCCACTCACTAACATGATCCAGTAGGCTTGATCGAAAAGGGAAAATAAGTAAGCAGAGTATTTGACTCACATGGGGAAGTGGGAAATGCACAGGGATTTAGAGCCAGAGACTTGTCTGCCTCTTACCATGTGGGCTTAGGTAAAGTTACTTAAATTCTGAGAGTCAATTTCCTCATACATAAATGAAAATTATAATATCTACTTCAAAAGCCTGTGAAGTGGGCATTAATGAAGGAATTAATAATATTATTAATTGATAGAGTAATCTATTAATAGATTAATTGATTAGATAGATTAGATCAATCTATTAATTATATGGATTAATTAATTGATGGATTAATTAATTAATAGTTCTGACTACCAGAACAAAGAAAATTTGTTTTCAGCCCAAACAATTAAGGGCTATGGGGTGTTTTGGGTCATGAGAACTGTTTAAAATGGACAGTGATAAGGATTATACAACTAAGTGATGATAATGTGAGATAATGATTGATTATCATGGACAGAACATATGCTATGTGAAATTAGGAACCCCATACTTTATAAGTCAAGCCCTTGATCTTGAGGCTTGCTCTTGTGAGACTTATGGTTGTAAAGGGGATGCTAAGCCCACCTATAATTATGCCTAGGAGTCACCTACAGAGAACCTCTTTTGTTGCTTAAATGTGGACTTTCTCTAAGCCCAACTCTGCAAATAAATTCATCACTCCTATCCCGACCCCAACATGGGACAGGATTCCCCAGGCGAGTGAGTCTCCCTGGCAACGTGGGACATGGATTTCAGAAATGAGCCTGACCCTGGCATTGAGCGGCTGAGAATACCTTTTTGACCAAAAGGGGGAAAAGAAAGGCAACAAAATAAGGCTTCAGTGGCTAGGAGATTTCAGATAGAGTGGAGAGGCTGTCCTGGAGGTTACTCCTATGCAAGCTTCAGCTAGATGTGCCAAATGGCCACAGTATGATAAGCCCAGTCAACAATAGTCCTGAAGAACCTATCTGAGACTCTATAAAACTTCCACTCACTAAGTTTATTCTTCAGAAACTTAAATCCTCCAGAGAGCTCCTATGCCAGCTAAGTCCCAAAACCCAGAGGCATCCTTTTTCCCAAAATGTTGACACTCCTTTTCAACATGAACAAGTTAGGGTGGTCACTGCCTAGACATCCCTGAAGATAGGGAGTGATTAAATTAGAGGAAGGGGTAGCAACAGAGAAGATAGAATTTAACAAAGGATTATGAATACTGAATCTCTACATAATTTCCTTTTTCTTAGTTGCAAAAGTATTAGAATGACTAGAAGAAAAGAACTGAAATGGTGGAACTGTAACCCATAACATTCTCTGAAATTTGCTGTATAGCTACTTGTTAAATTCTAATTTGAAAGTTATCACCTTTTAATATATATATTATATTTACAATAAGGAAATAATTGAAACTATGGTATTGTAACCTGTAACATTTAACTACTTGTTAAATCGTACTTTGAAAGTTACCACCTTTTTGCAAATATGTGATATTTTTACAATAAGGAAATAACTGAAATTGTGGAACTGTAACCCATAACATTCTCTGAAATTTGCTTTCCAACTACTTGTTAAATTACACTTGGAAAGTTATCACTTCTATGTAGATATGTTACATTCTACAATAAAAAAAAAAAGAACAGAGAGTTTGTTTTAATACAATGGATAGAATGGGGAGTAAAGGACTCTGGAAAGCTTCCTTAAAATATCCAGTTTTCATAGGGAACTGAAATCAAATTAAGAAATCAACATGGTTGATAGGATGTCCTGAAAGAAATTCTCGTCATCTGCCACAAAATGAAAACATTAGTAATCTTTTAACACTATTTTATCTTACACTTTTATCTTACAGTTGGAAAACTAATTACATGGCCATTTTCTTTTAAATCATCCTCACTATAACCCCAAAGAGACCTTATTCCCCACTTTTAAGATAAGGAAATAAAACCTTAAAGATCACGGGCTAATATGGAGCAGACCAAAACTTAAACCTTGGTTGCTTGACACCAAACCCACTAAGCATCTTTCTAAAATCATATGCAGTCTCCCATTTGGGAGTGTACTATTTTGAGGGGTTAACAAAAAGTTCCGAAAGGGAAAATGGGTATATACCATATAAAAGACAATGGTCAAAGCCCCAAAGCACATTGAGTATTCTGAGTTCTGCCTCATTGTCAAGCGAAAGGAGAGAGAGAAGATTTCACATCTGTGGTCTAACCAGAAGGTGACATATTACTAAGCTGGGGCAAAAGGAGTATTCAGTGCAGTGCTACTATCATAAACACTTTCTCAGCTCTCCCCAGTAACATTTCAGAGATGCAACATCCTTCGGCCAACTGTCAAAACACAAGCCACAGAAACAACGGGAGACGGCACCACTTAGTTAGGGTGAAGGGCCTTTCAGCAAAAAGTCTCACCTTAAGCAGCAGAAAAACTTCTAGCTAAGAAGCTACCAGCTAACTTCACCAGCCCTTCTTCACTTGGTTCAAGTGCCATGTGTCCTCAGAAACTCCTGGATATTTCATAATGAAATGGATTTTACACTAGGCCCATAAAGACATCTGGGGCAATTGACAAATCCCCTTCTAGCCTCTTGGTTATGAAGCCCCTGCTATCTTTGGCTGTCCCAATGTATTTTATGACTACTGACCCAGAACCTGGCATGTCTGCATTTTTTGTCAAATCACCCATCCTCTCCCAAGAAAAATGGTCTCACCTCCAAAAGCAATTTCAGCCAAAAACAACCAATCAACCCTGTTTAAACAACCTCTAACTTATAAAACTTCAGCCTGTCAATTAGAATCCATGCCAAAGCTAAACTCATAGAACCTAGTTACTGCTACAGGATATTGATCATTTCTACTGTATTTCTGAAAGAACAAGAGGGAACAAATGAAGTCAAGAAGAAAAAGAGAGTGGCAAGAGAAACGATGTGGCATAAAGAAAAAAAGCAAAAAGAATAGAAGGAAATAAGAAATATAGAGAGCAGAGAGACCTGTTTCAACAGGTTTTTCACAAACACTGGTAGTCTTTGAATCTGCCACCGCATGTCAGAGCAATTTTTAAGCAACATTAGCCTAGGATAATGATCCTAACATTATAAACAAGAATTCTAACTAAGTGGTATTAGGATTACTGACACCAGTGTACAAGATAATTGATAATACCTGATTTTTTTATAAGTTCTATAGAACAAATGAGCCTAAGTCAGGGCCCTGTAAAAACTGCTCCCAAGCCAAAATATTGTTAACTCTTTAGCCCTGTGGTCTCAGATGTTCTAAATCTGGGTGTTATCTTGAAAATAACACTGGAGTGGGAACCTGGGTTCTGGTCTTAGCACCACAACTCCAAATCCTCTGAATTAGAAGTCATAGGAAATATAAACTTTTTTCATTTCTCTTTTGACAAATCTTATCCGTGGCTATTCCAAAACCACTGTAGAAAGGCTATGCTTTATTTTGTCTGTATTTTATGTGTTTTGGTATATCTTATGTGGTGATGATGGGAGGATTACTCACACTGAGATGTGTTTAAATTAAATAATATAATAATGTTAAACATGATTTTTAGGAACTGTGTCCCAGAAGCAATTGAAATGTTAGATTAGGCCAAGGCAATAGATGACAGACATGGAAAGTCCACAGCTCCCAGCACCAAATCCTTTAGGAAGAGCATTTTGAAATGCACTCTCTCACCTGCCACCCTAAGATACTTATCAATGCTACAACATATTCCATAGCTTATGAATGATTTGGTTGTCTCATTAAGGTAATGTTTGCCAGCATTTAATTGCTTCCCTCCCTGATTTTAATTTCCTCACCTGTCAGCATCTATCAGAGGCACTGAGATCTTCTGACTTCCTGGCTGATTGTGTTGAAATTAATCATATTTTTAAAAAGTAAATTGCTTTGGCCTAAAGGTAATGCTCAACTTCTTAATGTGGTATTTACAAAGGTTCCATCAATGGAACTCATAATCAGAAAATTAAATAAGAGATTTTAGAAATCCTAAGCAGAAATATAAGTAGCTCGCAAATCTCCAGTCCCAGACCTTAAAAGAGCAATTTCTAAAAAATCAATCAACAAGTGCTCACTGAGTATATAGCACTTGCCAGTAGGTACTTTATGGAAAAGAGCGGTCAATAGGACACAAAACTACTTCAGAAAGTCCGAAGAAACAAGTAACAATTAAACTGAACTCACCTTGACTGAAGTAGCTTGCAATCTGGTCAATCAAAAGGTACATTTTATATTTAAATTTGTGGACAACTGAACAAATTGTGCTTTCACACATATCAGTGATTTTATTCTTCACCACAACTCAGTGAGATATAATTTTTCAGTGTTATCATTAGCAATAATAGCAATATTCCCATTTCAAATGAGAAGAAACTGAGGCACAGAAGAGTAAAGGAAATCTTTCCTAGACACTTATTTATGGGCAGACCCAGTCACATGATCGAAATAAAATCAGAGAATAAAGCATGATCATGTTGGAATAAAGAGAGCAAAAAAATCTTTGCAAATCCTCCACACATTATTAATATTCAGTGCTAATTCCTGTGCTGATATCTTTCAGTGATAATGCTTAAGAAATTCATATAGGAAACCCACAAGTACTGAGCAGTTCTACAAGAAGTAAATGAAGTGATGATTACACAATTACTTTGTAATCTTTTCTATCATTACACAATTATTTTTATGTATTTGTTATTATTTTTATGTGGGAATACAGAAGCAGCTGCATCCATGTTATAATTTGCTCCACAAAGCGAGCCTAGAAATGTAGGCAGGAGCTGAGAAAATTCATGTAGAAGAAAAAATATTTGTTAAGGAAACCATGCTAACTTCTGGAAACAAAACAGAAAGGGGAAAATTCTAGAGATGATGAGAATTCTTGTATGATTATGGGTATGAATAAAATCCAGAAAAGAAGAAGGCGGGGAAGGAGGGAGGGTGGGGGGCAGAGGAGGGAAACTTTTGAAATAATGAATTCTAAAGCCCAAGTTATCAGATAGAGCCCAAGTTATTAGATAAATAGAGCCCAAGTTATTAGATAGAGCCCAAGTTATTAGATAGAGCAAAGAAAAAGAGGGTTTATCAAGTTGAAAATAACATTTATTGAACACACTGTGTTTCCAGGACTGAACCAAGCATTTTACACATTTTTATCTTCAAAAATATTCATGGGAGCCATTATTTTATCTATTTTACATCTGAAGAAACTGAGGCTTAGAAAGATTAAGTGCACTGATCAAGTTCACACACTTAGTAAATTATAGTGCTAGGATTCACTTTTGGTACTAGAATTTAGACCCAGGCTTTTAAACTGACAAACTCACAAAATTTCTCCAGTATACTGATATAGAAAATAAATGGAGTTGAAAGAGGCCCATAGAGTTGGACGGCATGATGAAAATCTAGAAAAAAAAAAAAATGGAGAAGTCATAGAGAATACAAGGATCCAATCTTTTTAAGTCCTGGCGTGCAAGTAGCAAGAAAATGTCTGATGGCAGATGGAATCAAAGCTATCTCTGGGTATCTGAGGGCTTGTCATATATACACCATACTACATTTTCCAAAATGTACAGCGCTAGAACTCTTAGGGTTGAAAGTATGAAAAATCCAGTTTCAGAACAATGCAAAGGAGGACCTTCAAATGAAACTGTCCAACAGTAGAACCAACAGCCTCACAAAGAGCTGGAAGTGTTCAAGTAGAGCTCAAATGACCATCTGTCCAGGAAGGCATGTGTGATATCCTTGTGTGGGAGGCGGCCTGCATTAAAAGATTGTCTGTTGTAATTCTGTGTTTCAGAGGTTTAGCAACCCAATAGTGGGAGATAAATAACAGCTCATATCCCCAGATAAAAATTTGATACATATCCTCAGAAGAAGAAACCCCTGAGTAAAAACAATATTCAGTCAACACATCCACAGTCAGCTATGGTGCACTAAGCATAAGACAACATGCATCCTCAGAGAGCTGGGAGGAGGCAGCAGAAAAACACACATTTGGAAGAATTAAGTCAGAACTGCTGCTAGGCAATGTGCAAGCCTAATAAATAGTTAGGATAAGCCATAACCAAAGGCCTAAGAAAGGGAAAAAAAAAGACATGGTTTGCAGATAACTGTAAGGGCAAGAAACATCAGTTTTGTGAAAAGAAAAGGAAGTCACCAAAGGCCCAAATTAAGAGCTAATTCACGAGGGTGTCCGAAGAGCAAATCAGATCATCCCTCAAGTAATCAAGCAAACTTTTGATAGGAAACAGAAGTTAAACTCAAAAAGCTCACAGTGGGAGGAAGACAACAGACTGTTCAATGAGAATTAGGAAAAACATGAGATCTTGCGAAAGAACGTCCAATTTGTTTGAAAATGAGAGAACAATACATTTGAGAATCTGCAAGTCTACTTTCACAGTTTGCCAAATGTACTCATATATTTTCACACACTGGCCTTCCCTCAACTTCCCACCCCCAAAAAGCTATGCTAAACCAAGAGAAACGTACAGTATTAAAGAGAAAATGTAATATGTGGGTCTCATTCTATTGCCTTGCTCAGCATCTTTCATTACAGTTTTATCAGTTTTTATTGAAGAAAAGAGACTGCGTAAAACGTTAATATACTTAAAATCATCAAATGAATTTTATTGGGCAAAAAAAAAGTAGCTTTAATAAGGAATGTTTTGGAGGGTGGAGTGGTGTTACATGAGATAAATTGTAAAAATAATATAAAAGATGACGGTTCTGTGTACAATTTTCTTCCCTGTGATATTTTAGCTAGCTTAACCTAGGTAAAGAAGGAAGTAGTTACTTCAGCCTCAACTCACTGATTCTTCCATCTCCACAAAGCAAGAACTCGATCTTATCCAGAAAATGAACAAGCAGTCAATTGCTCCTTCAACTTTCCTCTCAGTCTTGGCAAAGACAAAGCATGCTCTGTTAAAAGAGGCTCTTCAAGCAGCAGCGGTGACTACTGAAAAGCAGAAGAGAGAGTAGTGGCTGGGGGAGAGGAGGGAAAATATGCCAAGGGTTTACTACTGAAAAATATGGAAATCTTCACATATAAATTCAATGGCTATGTACATATAAATATATCATCAGTATCTTCAGGAAAGAAATTTGGAAAAAACTACCTTGAAATTCCTGAAACTGAAGCAAGAGATCAAATGAGAAAGAGTAATGCAAAACAACTGGATTCTTGTCCCAGTTCTGCCACTAGCTGGTACTGTCATCTTGGGCAGGTCTCTTCCCCTTCTCTCCTCCCCATAAATGAAAGGACTGGACTGTGTGGTCCACAGACATGTAGGGGATCCCCAAGAACTTTCACCAAGTCCACAGGTTTATAATAATACAAAGATGTTATGAGTCTTCCTCAATGTGTTGACATTTGCACCGATGATACAAAAGCAATAGGGGGTAAAACTGCTGGAGTTTTAATCTGAACCAAGGCAGTGGCACCAAACCATACTTATTGTCAGTGTATTTTTCACTGCCAGGCACCCCCAGTAAAGTGGGGATAAAAGCCAGTTTCACATAAGAATATCATTAATGCTTTAAAAATTATTAATTTTATTAAATATCAAACCTTGAGTAACATCTTTTTAATATCTGTGTGAAATAGGCATGTGAAATAGGCATGAAACCCTGAATACCAAAGTATGATGGTTATCTCCAAGAAATGCTTTTATGTAATTATTTGAATTGAAAGCTGAACTAACTGTTCTTTTCAAGGAACACCATTTCTTCTTGAAAGACAGACCCAGAGAAAAACCATGGTTATTCAGATTTGGACTATGGAAGACATTTTTTAAAAAATAAACTAATAGAACCTTTCAATTCAAGGAAAACAACTAACAGTATTTGCGGTCAGTGATAAATTCAGATTTTACACCTTCCTACTACTTCAAGACTTTTTTGATGAAATAAGTGGTGCTATTAATGAATGTGATTTTTAAAATATGTTATAGAATAAAATGTGTCAACGTTTGGAAGATCTGCATAACTTGAATGAATATTTTCCAAATAACCAATGTTACAACATCATATCTCACATGGTGAAAGATCCATTCAAAGAGAGAAATACACCAATGGATGTTAATAGAGTATAAAACTTCACTGATAAGATTTCCAATTCAACATTGTAGCTAACTTTTAAGAAAGTACCACTTATCAAGTTTTGGTCTACTACAAAGAAGAAAAACAGCTATCTTCTTTTTTCCTTCCTTTTCCAACTACATATCTTAGTGAGGCTAGATCTTCTTCATGAACTTCACACTGAATGACATATCATAGCAAATCAAAAGCAGAAGAAAGAATCTAGTGGCCACTTTTCTCATGAATTTTTGTTGGTGTTTTGGAAAATGTACTTCTTTCCTTTCTTTTTATACAAATATTTTTATTAAAAATATTTTTGTTTCTCATTTTTAATTTCTAATATACTAACTAGCTATAGAAATAACCTATATAAACAAAAGTTCATTTTTAAGAGTACAAAGTGGTCCTGAGACATAAATATTTAAGAATCTCTGGACTAGTTCTGTGCTCCCTCTCAGCCCAGCATAAATCTACTTTGGTTCTAACCCATTAGTTAAGATACAGAGTGGCTCAGCTCTACTTTCAGATACCGCTGCCTGTTGACCTTCATGTAACTGCGACTTCAGTCAACAGCTAGAAATACTGAAACATCTGTATGGCCTCACCATGGAGTAAACCATGTCCTGAGTCAACAAATATTTATTATGCACCTACTATGGGACAGGCAATGTTTAACAGGGCACATTCCAGACTCATTACTTGGAGTTTGCTCTTGATGGAAGATACATAATCTCTCTCAACCTCAGTACCTTCAACATAAAATGAGAATGACAATAAAACCTACCTCATAAAATTATTGGGTATATCAAGAGATTATTAAACAAATTACTACATGCAATGCCTAGTATACAGCCAGCACTCAGTAATTCTTAGCCCTTGTTATTACAGCTGAAATGTCTCTTACCAAAACAGACTGTTTGCAATGTACAATATATTATCAGGGGCTCAAAATCTCCCCAGTGGCTGACTCATTCAGTTCTACGAGCAGACAAGGAAAAAGTATCCAGGAGTACTTGTTTCTCACCTCAAGAGTAGAAGAATTTGTCTTTGGCCAGGAATGAAATCAAGGTTTTCATCATGATCCAGCCACCCCCACCCTGCATAAGTTCCTAAACTTTTTGTGGTCAAATGAGCACACAGTTCATATTCAACATCATTCTCAGCACTGTGTTGACAGGACAGAGGACAACAAGGAAGTTAGTGTTCAAACCAAGTTCCTGATTAAATAAAAGAGTTTTCTTTTCCTTTGTTTCAATAAAAAAAGGCATGGTAATTTTACTTCTTCATTCTACTTCATTTTAAAATCCAGAAAGAATGAGGTTGGAGAAAAACAAGGGTGCTTGTCAATCCAAGGTCAGACCACAAGAAAAAGGGGTGCCCTCAAACTGCTAAGAATATGTACAAAAAGAGAGAGAGGAAAACTCCCTTTAAATTAAAACTTCAATCTGGAGGAGTGGACATAAGCATACTTTACCTATACTTTCTTTACAAAAATATAAAAGAATCATTAGTTATGTTGGTAAGACCCAATTTCATTTTTAAAGAAAAAAACATGATGCTACCTTTATTTCACCTTATTTCATCAAATCTAAGTACAACCACTTCAAGTGTCAATAACTTACTAGCCTGAGAAAACTTTAACTGTTGTTTAACAGAATGATGTAACTTATGTTTCCAGAATAATGTATAGAAACGATCATGCCCCCTTAAAAGCACTTGGATTTTCAATCAGGAAATTCAATTTTAGCTGCAAAACTATGTTTTGGCAAAAGTGCAATTGAACTCAGTGTACTTGTCACATTTCTAAATATACTCCGGTCACCATGACAACAAGGAAGACTGATGGATCGCTTAAAAGAGTACGGTATATTTAATTGTCAGCATTTTAAACTGACTCAGAAAAATGCTGTGTGATAGGTCTACTCACCATGGTTACTGCTGGCTGAGCCCATAATAATAAAAGGTTCACATACGCACATTGATGATGTACGCACAAAAAATGTTAAAGTCAGAAGGCCCTGTATTTCCAGCCACACCAAAAACCAAACTTAGCAGGCAAACACCCTTTTAGAAGCTTCAGAAAGGACTTATTCTCTTTAAGGGGCCACTCAAGAACCTCTCTCCCAGAATCTTCACATGAACCCCCAAGATCTGAATCTGAACCCACGTTCATGAAGGAAAATCCTAAATCAGATTCCAACACCTGCTTTCCTCTTTTAGACCAAAGATCAAGAAGAATTTCAAGTTATTTTATCCTGGGACATATCTGGAATAAGGAATGAGGGAGACTTGTCATTCTTTTCTTTCATATAGACCTGTTCCCCAGTGATAATCCTCTGGGATTCTTTTGTATCCTAAACAAACATTTCTTGAGTACCTGTCCCATGCCAGGCAAGCTTCTACAGGCTGGAGATATAGTGACAACAAACAGAAATAGTCCCAGTCTTCAAAAAACTGGCATCCTACGGTAAGAGTTAGAAAAACATGCAAATAAGTAATCCATTAAAAAGAGTGAACTAATCCAAAAGAAATGGTCCATTAAAAAGTTTGCCATGCTCAGTGCCCATAGTAAGCACCCAGCAAATCTTACCCATTATTATTATAACCAAGATATCTCTTTCCAAAATACCATGTGCACTGTACATTAAGACACCAAAGACATACTAACCATGCTTTCAGAGAACTAAAATTACTATGCAGATTTCTTCCAAGGTAATGGAGGGGAAAGGAGAGGTCTACTACTCTAACCAGAGGATAGGGGAAGATCTCTCTGAGAAGATGACATTGAACTGAGTCTCATATGATGACTCAAAGCCAGCCTTTCAGGGAATCAGGGGAAGACCAGGTGAGAGCAAACAGCTTATACATGGGGAAAAAAGGCAGCCAGTGTGCTTGTAGATTACTGAGCAAAGCAGTTAGGGTGGGAGATGAATGGGAAGACAGAGGTCCATCTCACAAGGTCTTGCAAACCACATTAAGGTATTCGGAATGTTTCTAGATACCATGGAAGCTTCTATATAGGTCAAACAAGGGGGTGATATGATCCAATTAACAATTTTAGAGGATTTCTTTATGTAGTGTGAGAAAGGACCTCAATAAACAAGTAAGTATGTAGACCATTTCAGAGCCTCTATTGCCACAATCAAGGTAATACAAGATGCTTCAATTGAGGTAGATGCAAAGGAGGTAGTAAATGCAGTTAGAATCAGGAAATACTTTGGAAGCAGAACAAACACACACTAGCCAAGCATGTACTCTGAGCAAGGCTAGGCCAAATGAATTGGGCAAATTCCTACAGAACTGAGAAGAACATGGATACTTTTTCAGCAGGTCGGGTGGGGACTGAGATGCTGCATTTCTAACAAGCTCCAGGTCATGATGCTATTCATGAACCACACTTCAAGAACCAAGGTCTAGGAGAATCTTGAGACAGGGACATCCACAGAGCGTAAGGTGATGCGAGCTTGGTTTAGCGTAATAATAGGTGGAATAGAGCACAAGGGGCAAATCCAAGAGATGTGGCAAGAAAGAAACTGCCCAAGACTTGATTACAAATAATCAATGAGTGAAAATGTAAAAGAAGATGGTGGAATTGTTTCTCAGGTTTCCTTAATACTATTATTTACTATATAGATAGAACTTACAGTTTCTATGCATCTACTGCAAAGCATTTTCACGATTAATATTTCACATGGCCACAGTACATCCCCATGGGGCCGTGCCAGGTGTAAACCACTGGGGTTATAAGGAATAATAACAACAGCAACACCAATCATTTATTGAGAGCTTATTCTGTGCCAGGCACATCACAACATGCACCATCTCCAATTCTCCCAAGAACCCATTCCAATTTTTCAAATGACAAAACTAACAGAGACATTACGTAGCCTGCCTAGGCACTCCTGCTTCAACTGGATTCGAACCCAGGAACTGACCCTAAAACCCATTTCACCTCCATTTTGCCTAAGTAAAGAGAATTAAATGTCCATTCGGGGCATTCATCACCACTCACGGTTTCCTACTAATCTGACTAAGCTTCAAGACTGCACACTTGATACAAAGTCTCCAGTGGCAGGAAGAAGTCAGGTATCCCAAGGTGAGGTGGCCAGTCCATAGCAGAACCGTGAATCATTTCACATCTTCATAAAGCAAACATGACTTGGGTGTTTCATGGGCCATTCATTGTGGTTACACCTGGATTTTCATCTCTAGACTCCTACTCCAGCTTGTCCACAGCCCCATATTTACCCTCTTGACTTTCTTCTGGTTTCTCCTTGCAACTTTTTCTGCCCACAGAGTAACTGGGTCTCCCAATACAGTGATGTGTTTGGAGAGAGCATGTGAGAAAGAGGCCCCCATTTGGGAAGACACATGGTGAACGGTAGAGAATATTGACAAGGCACCAGCAGATAAGAAAGATGAGCTTGCATATTTCCCCAGCCCAGGAAGTGGGTATGAAATGAGCCACAACATCTTCCTTCCAGTCACCCACACTGTGCTTTCCCAAGATGATTCACAGGTATGGCTCCCCAGACCTGACAAAGGGAACCATCTTCTAGAAGATGAAAGGATGTTTTTATGCTTGCTCTCTTTTTTTTTTTTTATTTGTTCCTTCTCGAGTAATAACTATTAATTGTACTACACAGGCAGGACAGAGATGAGTCTACCGGGAAGCCAGCACAAATCCATCAAGTGCTTTTAGTCTAAGCTTTTTAGAAGCAATTGCTCACCACATTTTCCCTGCCCTTTTTCTCACAGCTAGAATTAAAGTGGACTTTACCACACAATTACCCCAATGCCCTCCTCCCCTACTTCCAGTGAATACAGAAGATGCTATCGGTCTGTCAACAGCAAAATCAAAAGACACATGTGAGAAAACAGATTCATTTATACTACTTTATAAACTAAGTATGGATCCTGATATAGGTACCCTACATCCATTAACATATGATAATCCTGGGAAGCAGTATTGTCCAAGTTAGACAGATGAAGAAACATGCTCAAAATGATAAGTTGCTTGTCTAAAGTCCTACAACCAAAAAATAGCAGAGCCACGAAGTAAACACAGGTCTTCTGACTCCAAGGCCAATACTTTTTCCACTCACTAAAGCTGCCCCTTACAGCTTCAAAAGAATCCATGATCTTCCATTCCATCTGTAGAAGAATCAAAACTTCAAATATTACTTTAAAAGGCTGTATATAACCAAAAGGCCTCTTTCAAAGGAGCTTTTCTAGGAACAGTGAGTGACAAAGCCACTTGTATATTCTGTAAGGGTCAACTATGACTAAAGATAACATGCTCCTGACTACAGCTGGTTTCACAGAGTAGAGAGAATCTACACCATCAGTGACATGGATTCACGGAGGCCCTTGAATTTTCTAGCTTTGACCAAATAGCATCACACGAAGCTGCCTCCCTGGCGCAACCCCAGGGCATGTACTCAAAAAGTTAAGAACCAAGTGACTGCACACAAAGGAAGTCTGAAGGCCTATAAGTCGTCTGTTCACAGAGGTTCTGGTTTGTTTTGATGTATAATAAAATAAAACAGCCAAATGAAAAGTTAATTTAGTCCAAGCTTAAATACTCTCTTTTCATTATTATTCCCACAGCAGGATAAAGACACCATAGAATACAGATCAATGTTAGAAAGGATCAAACAACAGGAAAAATAAATAAATCACCACCGCTGCCATCATCATCATCATCACCACCATCACCACCACCCAGTCTTCAAGCCCTTAGACATAGTATGTGAAGTTGAGGATCAACATGTACAAGCAGCACCCTTTTCTGTCTCCCCTTAGGCAGACGGGTGGTGAGGCTGAGCATCTGAAAGATTCTTTATCATAAGCAAAGCTGACAGAAACACCTGTTGATGATGGTAATTAAATCAAGAAGTAAACAGACACTTGGATCAATGCTATTTACTTTCAGTGGCTGTCTTAAGAAAATGGCTTGCCTTATAAAGGTGATTATTTCTCTCTTCCAATCATAAATATAGGGCAGCTTCATGAGGTTTTCTTCTTTTCAAAGGTTATTTTTTTAAAATTTAACATTAAACTTCTGATGTGCTAGTTAGTGTGTGGTTTTGCAGAGAAAGAAAGGTAGAAAGAGAAAAAGATACCATCCCTATTTTCAGAGAGCTGAAAGTCTGGTACCTAAGGCCAAGCACAAAATGTTGTGATTTTTTTTTTTAAGTCAGCAAGTTATGTTCTCAATTATGAAAATACCAAATGTCAGATTCTTCTCCAGTCCAAGCAATAATGTAAAATGAGCCAATTCTTCTGAATCAGACTTTTAATGAAAATTATGACTGCTAAAGCTCTTCCCTTTAATGCCAATATTATTAGAACTTAGAGGAGAACACAAGGTCAATTTACCATGAGCCACATTACACTGGGGCTCTCACATAACAGTGTCCAACAGAAATATAACATGAGCCATATAAGTTATTTTAAATTTTCTAACAGCCACAGTTTTTTAAAAAGTGAAAAGAAATGGGTGAAATTAATCTTAATAATAAAATTTATTTTTACCAATATATCCAAAATATTATCCTTTCAACATGTGGCACTAGCCAATTTTTGAGTACTCAATAGCTACACGTGGCTAGTGGCTATATCATAATAGACAGTGAAGCTCAAAAATCTCCTCTACCTTTACCTTCCAGTAAATGAGCAGAGCAAAATACTTGTTGGAGACAAGTTTCACAATAGACATCAAGAAACAGACCCAACCTTCCCAATATTACACTGCAGTTCTCTCAACCATAAACCTCAAGACCATGAGATTTCAAGACATGGTGATGGCAAATACCAGAGGGGGAAATGGCTCCACCCATGTGAGAAAGAAAAAATGAAAAAAAAAAAGAGGACTAAGAATTACTACCAATAAAATGGTAACTTAGCCATCGCTACCCATTAGGATACCCTATCTACTGATAGCATCACATACAGGAACTGAAATTCTTCCCTTAAACCTTTCATGCCTTGAGAGAAGATTCCACCACCATCACTTCCTCTTCCCAATCCCATTGTGCAACCTCTGTGAGTAATGCAGAGTAAGCAGACACTCCGTCAATGTACAGTGCATCAATACACGAAGAGATTGAAAAAAATAGGTGAGACCCTTCTTTCCACACATTCTGGTTTTCATCCGCGGATAGGGGAAATGCTGTTCCCTTGTCAACGGATAAAGAGCTCACTCTCTATCAGTCTCCATCAGTTCTTCCTCCCCCATAAAAGGAGGGATGATGTTACCTGGATGGTGAATTGCTGACATCCATTAAGCTACATATATCCAAAGGAAGAATCTTCGCCAGAAGCCAGAGGGAGAGGTGAGCAGGGCTTCTCTCTCACTCCTTCCTACTTCCTCCAGTGCTCCCCTTCTACTGGAAATTGAGTTTCTAGGGCAGTTCTAAACCCTGTATCGCTCCCTGGGTAAGTATACACAAAACTAGCTCTGTAGCCCAACTCTCCCTCAGGGTCAAGACTGAAGGGCAGGCTGTAGCTAGCCCCTATTGGGCCTCAGATCATAGCTGCTTTCTCTAGTTGAGTTTTGGGAGCCAAGTGCTTTGGGGGTTGTTGGTCTTCCATAATAATGAAGGTGGTAGCTTGAGGACTAGTCAGGGATCCTTACCGTTAATTTGCAAAGGTGCCCGAGTGTTAATAGTCCCAGGCAACTGGTCTTTAATTAAAGCACAACAAAACAATACTGATCCCCATCAAAATTAACTGATCACAAGTAAAAAGGTATGTTGGTATCAATTACTCCCTGATAGGAAGCTATGAGAAGGACACTTCACCTTTCTACATCTTCTTGCCAAAAATCTATAAGCCCCATCCAATCATGAGAAAACATCAGACAAGCAAAGGAGAGGCTAGGCCTGCCTGTAATCGTGCCTACGAGCCTCCTCCCGAATGCCTCTTTGTTGCCCAGATGTGGCCCTCTCTCTCTGCCTAAGCCAGCTTGGCAGGTGAAATCACTGCCCTCCCCACTACGTGGGATCTGACACCCAGGGGAGTGAATTTGCCTGACAACATGAAATATGACTCCTCGGGAGGAATCTGGATCCGGCATTGTGGGATGGAGAACATCTTCTTGACCAAAAGGGGGATGTGAAAGGAAATGAAATAAGGTTCAGTGGCTGAGAGATTCCAAAAGGAGCCAAGAGGTCACTCTGGTGGGCACTTTTACGCACAATATAGACAACCCTTTTTAGTTTCTAGTGAATTGGAATAGCTAGCAGTAAATACCTGAAACTATCAAACTACAATCCAGAACCCTTGAATCTTGAAGACGATTGTATAAAAATGTAGCTGATGAGGGGTGACAATGTGATAAGGAAAGCCATATGGACCATACTCTCCTTTGTCCAGTGTATGGATGGATAAGTAGAAAAATGGGGCAAAAAAGGGAAAAAAAAAAAAAGGCACCCAGTGTTCTTTTTTACTTTAATTGTTCTTTTTCACTTTAATTTTTATTCTTACTATTTTTATGTGCGTGGTAATGAAAACGTTCAAAAATTAATTTTGATGACGAATGCACAACTATATAATGGTACTGTGAACAACTGAATGTACACTTTGTATGACTGCATGGCATGTGAATGTATCTCAATAAAATTGAATTTAAAAAAAAAAAAAAAGAAAACATCAGACCAGCTCAAATTGAGGAACATTCTACAAAATTTCTGATCAATACTCAATAAGTATCAAAGTCATGAAAAATGAGGAAGGGCTGAGAAATTGTCACAGATTGGAGGAGACTAAGAAGACATAATGACAAGCTGTAGCATGGTATCCTGGATTGGATCTAGAACAAACAAAAGGCATTAGTAGAGAAACTTGGGGAATCCCAATAAAACCCGTAATTTAATTAAGAGTGCTGTACCAATGATCATTTCTTAGCTTTGATAAATATGCTTTGTTTATAAAAGATACTAGCACTAAAGGAAGCTGGGTGAAGGGTATACAAGAACTCTCCATATCATTTTTCTAACTCCTCTGTAAATCTAAAATTATTTCAAAATTAAAAGTGGGGGAAAAAAAAAAAAAACTCATCACCAGCAGCAATAGGTAAAAATCACTGGGGGTTGAACACCCTCAAGCTGCTCCCAGCCAAACCAAAACAACAGGAAAAGAGCTGACAACAATGAACTATAATAAAAGGTATTACACAAAATGATTTATCAGTTTTTGTTGTTGTAATAATAAACTTAAAGCATTTCAAAAGCATTTGATTAGTTAAAAGGTTCACTGAAAGCTAGAAATTAGCTAAATTAAATAGACTTTTAAAAAAAAAAAGGAATAAGAAAGGTGAACTTTGCCAAAAAAAAAAAGAAATGGGTAATTGAAAAGTCCACATTTTTGCTAATTGCTGAAAATTGTTATTTTATATTTGAACTGGCATTATTTAAAGAATCATTCCCAAATCACGTTTGAAGCTTTCAAAAATTTCCAGTTTTACTGTCTTTATCTCTGCTCCTGACAAAGAAAACACATTAGCCAACACATTCACATATGTTTTCAGGGATTCAGTGTATCCAGAGTTTTTAGTCCTCAGCTCAAGCATCTGTGGGACTGTATGAATTAGCTTCAGAAAAATCCTTTTCAAAGAATCATTACAATTTTATTTTTCAAGCGTTTCTCTCAGAAGTTATCTTTTTTTCAATTTGGCCTATTTGATTCAACAAACCAAGCAAAGTCCAAAGGATAAGAAAAAAATTAAATCTCAACATCCTCCATAGGTAAGTATGTGGGTAGATAACTGATAGATGACAGATGATAGACAAATGATGGCTGTATGAGTGGCTGGTTGGCTGGATGGACAGATAAGATAGACAAACATAGATATATGATAGAGAAGAGAGATACAATAGATGATAGAGAGAAAGAAAGGGTAGATAGAGTTCAAGAATAAAAGCTAAAATTATCTGCCCCTAGTTTACAAGCTGAAATCTTCTGCTAAAGGACTTTAGAAAACATTCCACTCCATTCCCGAATTCTCAGCACTATAACAAAAATATCCACATATTCACTGAGCTTTGGTTTTTGTTGTCTTTTTTTTTTTAATCCTAGTTTTAAAAGAACATATTTTCCCTTCCAGTGAGCATCACAGAAACCAACTCATGGAGCCCAACACTTTTCAGATGAGGAAACAATGAACCCAAAAGAGAAATGGAAATACCCAAGTTAACTCAGCTCTTCCCTATCGAAATCCCTCCCAAGTGTTCTTTCGGTATTCGGTACTTAAATTAAGAAGCAAGGACCAAAATTTTAATATTAATAATTTCTTAAAGGCAACTACTGTGACAAAAAATAATATGTTAAATATCAAGATGCAAAGACACATAAGTAAGACAGGAATCTTTCTGGCTCCAAGGAACATTAGAACTGGGTTCACTCTCCCTGGATGGCTTTCAGAGGGCTTTCTCAGAGAAGACTCTTCTCTAAGGATGCTGTTTCCCTGTAGCCTCCCTATTTGAATCTGCTCTCCCTCCCAAATCCAGATGCAAGAGTCCAGAGCGCAAGCTGGCATTTTTCTAATTGCCTCTCATTGCCTCTAGATCATTACTCCAATATTGCATGCCCTGACTCTAGCCACCTATTCTTCTCTCACCTATTTTACTTCTCCATCAAAATTTCCAATTCCTCAGATCCTCTCTTTTTTCCATATTCACCATACCCCCATGACTGAATTTTTCCTCAGTGCAGGGTAGAGCCCATAATACACCATTCCAGTTCTCCTTTTATCTATTATCCTTTATCTTTATCTGCCTTGAACCTCCCCAGTGTTGGGTTAATTCAACAATCTGCCTTCCCAGCTCTCACAGGGATACTGTTTGACTGTACTACACTAAATATAACCTTAACAGTCTAAGATATTAATAATGCAAAAATAACTTAATAACAACCCTCCAAATTTACAGCATAGAGCTAATAAGGCATGTACTTATTCATTACCTCATTGCATTCTCACAACCCTAGTAATTTAGGTATGACAGAATTGGATGCCCATTTAACAGAAGGAGAAACAAAGTTGAAGAGATGGGAAGAAACATCTAACAGGGTCTCACAGGAAGGGACTAGCACACCTGGGACCTGAACCCAAATCTTCCTAGACCTGGTCCAGAGTGCTTTCCATCACACCATGCAGCCAAGGTTTCAGGATCCCTTGCACAAAAAAAAAAAAAAAAAAGATACAACAGTATTGACGAAGATAAACCTTTCATCTACACCTGAATTAGACCAGCATTTTCAGTTTCCTTAGAAAGGGAGAAAAAAGCTTTAAAAAAAAAAGGAAAATTTGCATTGCTCTTCTCCAACTTATTCTGGTGGAGACAATTAGCAGAAATATCTTGCAAAGGACGTGGGTGTCCTGGAAGACTCATCGTCGTCATCATTATAATTTCTAATCAAGCTGTGTGGGCAGGTGTCCATGTAGCAGAAACACCACTGGCACCCAGATTAGCAGTTTCATCAGGAAACTAGAAACCAAGTCTGCAATTCTTAGACCTCAGAGTCTGAATCACAGTTTTCCCCTCAGGGACAGGCAAACACACAGTCTGTGCCTTAGCAAGGGTTGTTGGACCTGCCAAGTAAGGCAATCAAATATCAGGTCCATCGAAAAATGCATATTGGAGCAAGGAACAGGAGGATTCACGGGAGCCTGGAAATTCCACTAGGTGCAAAGACAGAAGGCCTGAGTTGTATTCCCACATTATGCCTCAAATTCACCTACTAACTTTGAGTGAATCACTTGCCTTCTTTGCATTTTTGTTTTCCTTCTCGCCTGAAAATGAGTTTTTTAACTAAAACTATGGGTTTTCAAACAAGTTGTGGGAGGAGGTCAGTAGGGAAGGTAGCCAGCAGGTGGGCCCTGACTCTGCACCAGGCCCTCCACCAGGGCAGGTCTGCATTTATCATTTAACATTCTCAACTTGGGCTTCCCCGTAAGATTTCACTTAAACAAAGAGTCCAAGTCCACAAAAATCATGGGCATCCAACTCTGCAGGTAACCCCTCTGCCCTCCCCGCTGTGTGGGACATGTCTCCCAGGGGTGTGGATCTCCCTAGCAACTTGGGACATGACTCACAGGGATGAGCCTGGACCCAGCATCGTGGGATGGAGAAAGCCTTCTTGGACTAAAAGGGGGAAGAGAAATGGTGCAAGTTTCAGTGTCTGAGAGATCTCAAATAGAGTCGAGAGGTCATTCTGGAGGTTATTCTTATGCATTGTATAGAGATCCCTTTTTACTTTTTGGTGTGTTGGAATGGCTGGAAGGAAATACCTGAAACTGTTGAACTGCAACCCAGTAGCCTTGAGTCTTGAAGGCGATTGTACAACCATATAGCTTACACTGTGTGACTGTGTGATTGTGAAAACTTTGTGGCTACCACTCCCTTTACACGGTGTATGGACAGATGAACAGAAACATGAGGACAAAATACGAATGAATAATAGGGACAGATTCGGGGGTTGGGATGTTTGGGGTGTTCTTTTTCCACTTTAACTTTTCTTATTCTTTTCTTGTATATGGTAATGAAAATGTTCAAAAAATGAATGTGGTGATGAATGCACAACTATATAATGGTGCTATGAACAACTGATTATACACCAGGGATGACTGTATGGTATGGTATGTGAATACATCTCAATAAAATTAAATTTTTTAAAAAATAGAAAAAAAAATCATGGGCACCATCTCTGCTATCCCATTTGCTCTAAATTCTAACTCTACCCAAGTATGTTTTCTCCTGGGCTAATCTTTACAAAGATCCTTTTTCCCAGGTTTACTTGATCTTAGAGAAGTTGTATTAGTACACTTTAAGAATAAATCTAAACTAACACATACTAAAAATGTAATGTGAAGCAGTCTAATATTTTCTTATACCTTATGTTAGCACATAGCTGGAGCAAATAGCTAAAGAAGGCAGAGATGAACTAAAATGATAGAAAATTGTAGTCCACAGGAACTAACCAGCCACAAATTCTGTAATTATTTCACAGGATTTATTTATTCCTAAAAAATTATGAAGCACCTGCTATCCAATAGGAATAAACAAGCAAGTTTCCTGTCCCCATGGAACTAACATTCTAATGGGATCTGGCATTTAAAAAACTGTATATAACAAAATAACTAAAAATAAAAGGATCAAAACCCTACACATCAAAACTTATGGCATACAGCTAAAGAAACATTTAGGGAAAACTTACACCTTATTTACATTAATAAAAAATGAAGAAATGTAAATTCAGAGTCAACTCAAACAATTAAAAAAAGAACAACAAAATAAAGCTAGGGATACATTGAAGATATGGAAGAAAAATAAACAATTACAAAATGGTAGAATTAATAAATAAATGCAAGACTTGTTTTAAAATAAATAATGAAATTTCTGCTAAAGTAATAAAAAGGAGGATAGAGAAATAATGCACAAAAACACAAAATTTGAAATCATAATGTGGAATTAACAAAAAAAAAATACAGGAAATGAAAATAATCACAAGAAATTATTTAACTCCATGCAAATAAATGCGACTTTCCTAAGAAATTATAATTTAACAAAAATGACCACAGAGGAGCTATAAAAGCTAATTCGCCCAATTGCTATAAAGAAATGCAAAAAATTGCCGAAAAGCAAACATATCCACCCCTCCAAAAAAGGCACCAGCTCAAGATAGTTTCACAGGGAAATTCTATCACATTTTTAAGGAACAGAATATGTAAATGCTATTCAAACTATTTCAAAAAGAAAAATGTATTTTTTATGATGATTTTAGCATAAGATTGACATAAAACCTGGCAATATTAATACACTTATTCCATCAACACTAAAAAAAATACACAAACTATGACCAAGTGGATGTTATTCTGGGGGACCAGCATTATTCCATGTTCAGAAATCTATTTACAGGAAAAAAGTAAAAAGGTATTTTCTCAGAAAAGAAAAAAGAAGGTAATGTATAATTATTTCCATAGTTGCTAAAAGGGTATTAGACAAACATCAAATGACCAGTCTTAATTTTTTAAAAAAAGCTCTCGATAAACAAGGATAAATACTTTCCTAACAAGACCTATTTCTCAAATGAAATGCCAACATCACAGTTAATGAGGAAACATTAGACGCATCCCCATTACCATCAGGAACAAGGGAAGGAAGTCCAGTCCACCACTGCTATTTATTATCTACTCCTCTGGAGGTAGTAGACAACATAATTAGAAACAACCTGCAAGAGTTATAAATAATTAGAAAGAGCAAATTATAGTCACTGGCAGATGATACGATTATTGAGCTGGAATCTAAAAGAAATTCATTTAAAAATTATTCAAATAAGGGAAGAATTCAGTAAAATGACTGGGCAGAACACCAATATACTGCAATCTGGAGCCTACACACGCATGCACATGCACACACACACACATACACACAACTTGTTAGATAGAATAATACTATTAAGTTAGATAGAATAATACTATTAACTCAAACAAGCAAGAAAATATCTAGGAAAATAAACTTACAAGAAACATGCATCATTTATATGAAGAAAAATTTTAATGCCCCTAAGAACATAAAAGAAGACATCCACAAGTGAAAGGAATAGTGTTCTAAGAAAAGGAAGAATTAACATCTTTATAATGCATAATGTATAATTTTAATGCATAAATTTAAAGTAATCCCAATAAAAAATACCAATAGAATATCATTTTGGAACCGGCAAGCTAATTCTAAAGTTCACAGAAAAATAAACAAGCACTAAAAGCCAGAAAATTTCTGGAAAAGAGGAACTAATGAAAGTAGAGTAGCTCTATCAAATAATAAAACACATTGTAAAGCTACAATAATTGAAAGTGTGATAATGGCACATGAAGTAACAGATGAACAAAACAGAAAGTCCAAAAATAAGTGCAAATCCCTAAATAATTTAAGTCCTAAATAAATACCTAAGTATTTGGTATTAAGGAAATTAAAATACAATAAAGGTGGCTTTTCAAATTAATGTAGAAAAGATGATTATTCAATAGTATTTGGGCAGGTGGACCTGGAAAAATATCAAAATGGATTCCTACTTCACATCTTTTGCCAAAATAATAGTTAGATGGATCAAAGATTTAACTCTGAGAGACAGAGACCATAAAGAATTTGAAGAAAGATCAGAAGATTTTTTTAAAATAATCACATCTCTCACAAAGATGAATATTTTTTAAATAAATTTTTAATTTTTTTTTAAATTAGGCATTGACTGTATAAAGGGATTTTTGTTTGTTTGTTTTGTTTTTAATCTGAAGTAAAAAAGACAAAGGCAAAATGGCGGAGTATTGCAACTCCTATGACAAATTAAGAGTTAACTGTTTTAACAAATGAATCAGTAAGCAATAGCCCAACAACACAATAGAAAAAGAGGCACAGGTGGTTCACAGAAAAGAAAATACAAATGGATAAACCCTATATAAAAAGATGTTCATGTCACTAATAATTAAGAAATGCAAATTAAATCTACAAGTTAGTAGATACAGGTTACTGAAATAGAAATGAGCATCTACATATGCAGTTATTTGAAAAAAGTAAAATGCAATTTAACATGTCTAATAAACTCACTTTTGTGTAAATATTCTAAGAACACACTTGAATATTATATATATATATATATATATATATATATATATATATATATACATACACATATATGCTTCATTATATAAAGATTATCTCTGGAAGAGTATATAAGGAACTGATAACAGTGTTTGCCTCTAGGTTGGAGAAGATGAGAGACATAGGAGAAAGTTTCGTCATTGTATGCCTTTATGACTTTCAAATTTTGTACTATGGTTGTGCTGCCTACTCAAAATAATTAATTTTTAGGTTGCTTCAAAGAAAGGCTGGACAAGACGACAAGGAGAAATTCAGTGCAGGGGAGGGAAACCAATAAATGATCTGCCATCTTCTAACACTGCAATTTAATATGGCGTGTTGGAAAGAGCATGACAAATATATGAGTGTTGGAATCCAAATGTAGTTACTCAATAGTTTTGACTTTGGGGAAGGTTTTTATTCTCTCAGTGCCTCTGTTCCCACAGCTGCTCCTCAACAGAACAGGTTGTTGTGAAAATTATGTAAGATAACATATATAAAGCACCTAACCCAAGGACTGACAAGGAATATGTGTTCAATAAATATTAACGCTATTATATGTACTCTTCTGAAAACAATAACAACAACAACAATTCAAGGGCTGCTCTGTTCAACTACCCATACTCTACCCAAACCCTAACCCCAGAGCTCCACTGCAGTTTCCCTTCCCATTATCACAACACTCAAGACCCCATGAAGCAGGGGTTGAATAAATAATCACAGAATTCTACCAGTTAGGAGAGAATACTGGAAAATATCTACCTGAACTGTCACATTCACAGAGCAATGAGTGAAGGCCTTCTGTAGATCAAGCAGCTGGCCCAAGGCAAGAAAACCCAAGTTTACTGACTCCCATTCTAGGAAATTCTCACCACAATATTTCAGGGGTTAGCAAGTGAGTGGCATCTTTCGCCCAACTCCACTGGCTGCACATTTCCAAAGTTCGCCCTCTTTTACCTCCAAAGAGCTACATTTTCACTCTAAAGCACTAGTGCACACCCTCAGTCAGGCAAGCCTGCCTGTCTCCCCTTGCAAACACAGCAGAAGTAAACCCAAAGCCACCTGCTTTATATTCTCAACTCACATTAAAGACACAATTATCCCTCCTGCACAAAGAGGCCAAGATGGTCAGTCTTTCAGAAAAGGGGAATAAAAAGAAAGAAAGAAAATGTGAATAAAGATGTTATTCTCTGTCCTGAAATATGAGGCACCTTTCTCTAGGACCCAACAACTTAACAATATATGGTTAAAGATGATGCATCCTTAGAACACTGGGTTTTGTTGGCGGTGGTGGTGAGGTTTTTGTGTGTTTGTTTTGCTTTATTTTTCTTTCTTTCTTTTTTTGGTCTTTGAGAAAGACTCTATTATAGTCACTGTCAATTCTCATTTAAAGAAATAAGGGCAGTGATATTAATAATGAAACAAAACTACTCCTTTTTACTCTCTGTGGTCTGCAAGAAGTTTCACATTTCACTCAGATCAGAACTCCATGTTTTACTGATGTGAAAGTGTGTGGTTTTTGCGATAGCCAAGTTCTTCTAATATTCAACTTACTGTTGTTTCTTACTTGCAATTTACAGTAAACGAATCCCAATTTTCCCCTTTGTCAAAATCAGCCCATTTTCAAAACAACGAGGCCACATCACACATGGCACTTTTCATGAACATACAGGCAAGTGGCTATATGGGCCCAGTTTATTGGGTTTTATACTCTGAACGATGAAACAGATTGCTCAAATTTTCTCTTTGGACTCCACAGGACTTAACAACTATGCAGAAGCACAGAAGAAAGCCAAGTTCTGCCTTTGCTTATCCCCTCCGCTCCCCAATCTCTTCTTAACCTTCATTTTTGGCTAAATTGAAATAGAGAAATCAGGGGAGACCCTGATTTCTACAAAAGAAGAGAAACTGTCACTGTCATCACTTCCTTTGTCATCATCCTTACCTTGGTTATATAGCACTTCATTTTGAAAAGTTCCTTTATAGGTGCTTAATCATCCTACCAAGCCTGTGATATAGGTGATACAAAAATTATTCTCCTCCACTATCTATTAGAAGAAACTTAGGCTCAGAAAGTACAAGTGAAATTGCCCAGGAGCCCCAGCAATAACCAGAAGGGCCATGTCTTCAACTGGAGTTTAACCATTCGAGGGCAAAGAAGGGCTCTTTGCAATTTCTGCTTTGCCTAAGGAGAGCAATCTGGAGTTATTTCTTTCCTTGAATAATCTGTACATCCCTGGTTCTTAGCTGTTGCATCATGACACACTATGAGTCCATCAGCAGGGCCGACAGCTCGTACCTGATGGCACCACTGTTTATGCCATGATCTGTTTTGATTCTTCAGTGCCCGGCTGAACCAGTAGTTAAATATTTTCACTATCAATTGCCAGATGTGTCACCAGCAATTTGTTACCAATAATTGTTAAAGTCCTGATGTTTCATATGATTTATTTTTATTTAGAAGCTAGCATTCTTTCAAGGTTAGCCCTATGACACTGTTACTTACACTCCCATTTACTTTCTTAAGTGGAAGAGCAAGAGATGGAGTTACAGTTAGGTCTCCAGTTATTCCACTTAAGCCACAGACTGCCTTACCTAGATCGTAACCCATATTGTGCAGTTATGTGAACATAGCCACATTATCTGTCACGGGAGACTCTGAAGAATAAAGGCTGAGACCTACTGCTATAGATGGTGGGGACAGTGACCTACAGAAGTTGGCTTTCCTAGAAAGAGAAGAAAATACCTGAATTCTCTATAGACTGGGAAAACCTGTACCACCAGTCCTGAATTTGTTCTATGGCCTGATGGTTGGGTAACAAAATTAAAAATGTCCTAGCTATAATCTCTAGCTGCCTCACTGGAAAATAGTGCCCAAAGAAAGGCAATATGAGTATAACACCTATTACCCCATTTAAACACAAACACACACACACACACACACACACAAACACACACACCCCAAAGCCCAGAATGTATCCAGTCTAGTACAGCAGGTGACCACAAATGCCTCACAGTCCATTCAGAACAAGCCAAGACAATTTATCCTTAACGATGTCTGAGATAGACAGCAATACCCCAAGTTTTAATGCCTGCTTTCAGCTCAACTCATAGGACAACATAATTATTGTGTCTTCTTTTCAAGAGACTGTAAGCTCTCTGTGGCACAGAACCAATTATTCATTCAAATAAACATTTATTGAGCACCTACTATACGCCAAAACACTGATCTATGTGGTAGGGATACAGCAGTGAACCAATAGACTAAATCCCTGCACCCATGGAGCTTACATTGCTGGGGGGAGACAGATAACTCGCAAACTGGTAAATGAACAGTAAATTTGTCTGAGAATGATAAATAAAGAAAAATCAAATATGGTCCAGGAGATAGGGAGTGCCTGGTGGAGAGAGGGGAGTTGTTACCTATATTATATCTACTTTCAACTATTGATTTGGAGCTTTTAAAAAAATGCTCATGCCTGAGCTCCATCCACAGAGATTCTGATTTAATTAGTTGGGGGTGGGCTTGGACAACATTATTTTTAAGGTGTCGATACTCCAGTGATTCCAATAAACTGCATGGTTGTAAAGGTGAACAGGCCTGGGTTTGACCCACCTGTCACATATCATCTGTATAACCTCAGGAAAAATACTTAATCTCTCCAAGCTTCAGTGTCTTTATCTGTAAAATAAGGATAATAGAAGTAATGTCTACCTCTTTGGGATACTGTGAAAATTAAATGATACATGTTAAGTCCATAGCAGAGAACCTAACACATGGAAAGGACACAGTGGATGTTTGCCATCATTACTGTTTTCTTTTTCAGTTTAAAAAATATGCACAGAAGACACAAACTGGAGGGCTACAGGCTAAATGTGGTCTGTATAGTGTGGGCTTCTCGAGTACTTTGCTGTTGCTTACTATTGTTATTGGTTTGACCAAAGTTGATGCTATTGAGTGACATCTCTTCCATGAGGGAAGTATCTTTTACAATGCTTTTAAAACATTTGAATGAGTTACCAACATATAAAAATCCTGAGATTTCACATGAAAATCTGGCCATAATGATCCTGCATTCCCACCTGGCAATAATTGGCGAGTGCCAGGCAGTTGCCACCCCCTTCAGATAGCATGCCCTCTTGAGCTCCCCATATCCCCCACAGCAGATCTCTCTAAAACACACTCACAGACTGTAGCTGAGGGTCAGCTGCCATTTATCAGCATGCTTGCACTGTTATCTCTCCTACAGCAAGGAAGAAATTGAAATAGTTCTTGTACTTCCCTCTTGAAGACTTCAAAGTGGGAAAGGGAAAGCTAGATGAAAGGCCTTTGTGTTTTAAAAGGGAATGGAAGCATTTCTTAGTGGAAGTGAAGGATATCCCTACGTATTAACTCTGCAATCACAGTGTGTCTGTGTCAACAGCCACACATGTAACTTGCATGTCACCTGCCTCACTCTTTTATATAACTTGCCTGGTTCTGTAGGCACAGGACCTACCATCTCCTGAGTGCTGAGACAGGAGCTGCATATTCATTGGCTCATTTAATCCCACACTCTGCGAGTTACTTGCCATTATTACCAGTGTCACAGTTGAGGAAACTGAGCCTTGGAGAAGAAAAGCAACTGCCTTGGGTCTCATAAATAAATGGCAAAGTGAAGTACAGAACAAGAACTGAGTTCAAGGTCAAAACTTCTACCATACTGTGCTCCTCTGCCCAGGGGATCATTTAACTTCATTGAACTATTGGGGAGAATAACAATTAGATGGGAAAATTTTCACAAAAGATACCACTCATTTAGAACAGTACAGGTCTCTCTCTGGTTGATGCACTTGCTACTCCTGCTGCTGATGACCAAGCCCATCCCAATCATTTTGGGTGGCTGTGTCTTTCAGACTTTAAGAAACCTTCAGGTTACACAATGAAAACAGCTCTTTTTCCCTTTTACCCACTTAAGAGATAATTCCATTCTTAAATCTGCAGTTGAACAGATTTTAAAAAGAAAAAAATATCTGTATCATTCTGTGTGTGTGTGTGTGTGTGTGTGTGCGTGTGTGTGCATATTGTGTTAAGAAAGATCAGATCTAATGACTGAAATGGAAGACCAAGACACATCAAGGCCCATCTCAAACATTATCTTTTTGCTGAAGCCTTTCCTGACTCATCTTGTCATAGTTAAGGATATTCATAACTCTCCCTCAGATTTCTAGATCACATTATATTTATGGATGGTGTTTCAAAATCCCCAACAATCCAGAGTTTCCCGAGATAAACAACTGTGTCATATTCACTTTTATATACATTCCCACCTAACCACACCACCAACGTTGAGCACAGAGCCTCGCACAAAGTCAGATGTTCAATAAAATAGTTATTGAGTTGAGGGCTGTGAAATAAGAGTGAATTAAAAATAAGACTTACCATCTTCTAACAGTGTTTCTTTAAGAAAATGCATATTTATTGTTTAGAACCTACAGAGCTAAGCTTGTGGGGATGCAGGGATTAATTTTTTTTAAGAGCTTTAACTTCAAGGAGCTCACAATCCAGTGGGAGAGACAAATGTACATAAATAACCACAATGCAAGAGAAATAAAAATTAAGTCCCCCAAGAGTACAAAGAGTTCTGGCAGTTGAGAGAAATGGATAAGGTATGAAATTTCTCAGAATTTTGCTCTAATCTCTTTTTTAAGTGGTCAATTAAAATATCTCTAAAATAAATATGCCTTTTCTTTCTCTGTTAATTTACTGACATTTCTGTTTTCAAGTTACTGACATTTAACTATCAGAAGAGCTGTTAAGAAAGGTCTCAGCCATAATGGGGAATTCAGCTTCATTTTCATTTTTTTTTTAAGAAGCTTAAGAGAAAGAACCTTTGTATTTCAGCAATTCTGAAAGAGCTTGACTTTTCTGACAACATAACTGCAAAGGAACCCAAGTCAAAACACGTGAGAAGGGAAACGATGCTCAAGATAATTTTAGTCTACAATTATTTGCTGAATACATCTTGAACACATGCTAAGTGGCAGGAAATATGTTAAGCTCTCCAGGTGTTGGGGACAGAAACATGTTCCCCACAAAAGGTATGTTCAGGTCCCAATTCCTGTGGGTGTGAGCCCATTTGTAAACAAGACCTGTGAAGATGTTATTAGTTAATGTAGGCCCAAACCGAATGCAGGTGGGGGCCTTAATCCCATATGGCCAAAGTTCTTATAAGCAAAGGAAATTGATACAAAAAGAGAAGCCAGTGAGAGCACCAGAGACTGGAAGTCAACAAAACCCAGAAGAGAAAGGAAAAGACATGGCCATGTGCATTGCCATGTGACAGAAAAGCCAATGTACCTCAAAGTTTGCCAGCCAGCCAGAAGACACCAACCCCAGGAAGAAGCAAGCCTTCTAGCTTCTGAAACCATGAGCCAATAATTTCCTGTTATTAAGCCAACACAATGTATGGCATTTGTTTTACCAGCCAGGAAACTAAAACACCAGGGAAACAGAGCTCAGTCTTTATTTGGGGGTAACTGGGGTACCAGTTCAGAAAAAACATTTATGATATAATGGTATAATAAGCAGAACAGAAGAGGTATGGGCAAAAGGCTATGAGATTCAAAGGGGAGAGAAATTATGTTTTGGGACTCTTATTGATAATGTGGCATGGCAACATGAAAAGACAACTAGATTGAGTAACTTAGCCATTTACATTGTCAATAATTGAATGTCAGAACTTGGGCAAATCACAACCTACCTTTTAGACTTGTTTCACCCCAGAATTAAAAAGGAGAGATAGACTGAATAGCCTTTCCAGTGGTCTTATTTTACAAATCTGGGCATTAGATTAAACTACTCTCTGAATGGGAGTTTTAGCAAGAGAAAGCAAATTTCTATAGTGCCATCTGAATCCATTTGTAGACTTAGATGTTTCCAACCAAGAGATTCAAAAGGAGTGAAAGTGGTAGCTATATGGAAATTGATATTTTCATTATATTTTACATGACTGATTAAATTATAAGACATTTCAGCATAAAGGTTAGAGGACTCCTACAAGATTGTTGTGGTTTGGAGCTATATGTATCCCAGAAAAACATGTTCTTAAACTTAATCCATCCCTGTGGGTGTCAATCCATTCTAAGTAGGACCTTATGATGAGGTTACTTCAGTTAAGGTGTGGCCCAACCCAATGAGAACAGGTCTTAATCCTATTACAGGAGTCCTTTATAAATAGAATGAAATTCAGACAGAGAAAGAAAAAGCCAAGGGAGGCAAGAAACTAAAGGTCAACAGAACTTGGAAGAGAAGGCAGAGGCCAGCAGATGCCATCATTTGCCTTGCCATGTGACAAGCTAAGGACGAAGGATTACCAGCAGCCAGCTCCAAAATGTCACAGTCTTTGGGGAGAAAGCATTGCCTTGAGGATGCCTTGATTCGAACTTTCTCCTGGCCTCAAAAACATGAGCTAATAAATTCACATTGTTGAAGGCGACCCACTGCATGATATTTGCTTGAGCAGCCAAGGAAACTAAAACAAAGATCAACAGGAGACATATCAAAGCAAGCAGATAAGTAGGGTGGATTTCTATCAGAGCTCTACCTCCATTCTGTGGCGAAAAAGAAGTATAGGATAACTAAAGGTCCAACCGCCATCTGATGATACTGGGCCTGTGTGAAGGTAAATTGAGAATTTTATTTCCCATTAGAAATAGCCCCAGTATATCTTTCCAACATCATCTCCCACTACTCCCTTTCAAATCTTTACTTTATAAAATAGTAATGGCCAAATTTGCCTCACACAACCAGTATCTCCAGGGAGAGTGTTGGGAATCTGTAATTTGGATGATCAGGTAAGTCAGAAAAATCCTGTTACAGAATATCATCATTCACCACAAATTCCCTGCTTCATGTCTCCTTTGTATGTTTCTTCCGCCTGCAATGTGCTTCTCCAGTCTCTTGCTGGTGACATACTATTTACCTGTCCTTCAGGATCCAATTAAAACACCATGTGATTCCACTGCCCTCCACATACTCTTCCTCAGGAAGGTACCTTTATCCTCCCCTAGTCCTCTGTAATTTCTTAAAGTATATAAATTATATATGTAATATATCTCATCTCCCCTATTAGACTACGAGCTCTTAGAGATCGGAGGTGGAATCTGATTCATTCATTCATCAGTTCATGAAACATATTTATTGAGCACCTACCATACACCATGTACTATTCAAGGCATTACTGATATAGCAATAGACAAAACAAAATTTGCTATTTTTCATGGACTCTCGTACAAGGGTTGGTCAACTACACTCCACAAACCAAATCTGGCCCTCCACTTGTTTGTGTTAGCAAAATTTTATTCAAGTATAGCAATGCTCATTTATTTAAATATTGTCTATAGCAGAGTTAAGTATTTTATGTATTATATAAGAGCAGAGTTGAGTAGCTACAACAGAGACTGCCTGGCCCACAAAGGCTCAAATATGCATTATCTGGCCCTGTGCAGAAAAAGTTTGCTAACCCCTGTGCTATTATATCCTTCTCACATAGCACAATGCCTGATACACACCAGGCAATTAATAAATGCTTAGAGAATAAGATAAAGATGGAAAATGAGAACAAGATCACATAATTCGGACCCTAATCAGAGCAGAGCCTCTAAATTTTACCCAGTCTCCACTACCATCCTTAATTATGCCCAAACTAATTCCCACCCAGATTAAAATGTTATCAGAAACTCTTCAGTTTAACATGATAAAAATGGAGGGGTCAAGCATTCAAACCTATGGAAAAGTTACAAGCTAAGTAAACTTGCTGTATTTTCAGAAGTCATTCCTATTTCAGTCTCATTTGTGATATGTGATCATAACAGTTGGCCTGGCAAAACACATCACATCCTTTCTGACTTTCTAGAGTTTAGGAAAGTTTGGGGAGAGTCGTTACTGCATTTCATTAGTTTCTTTGCCTTTATAAGCTGGATCTCATGAAGAAAACCCTTGTGTCTTTTGGATCAAGCTGACTAATGAGACTTGGGTTAGGTTAAACAGACATACACAACTGCATTTGAGGATAACCCCATTCTGTCAAATACCAAAATAAACTTTATAAACTCAACCATACATCCATATCCTAAAAGCAGAATTCTGTATCATGTCCATACGAAAACCCTCTCACATATCAAGAAAAGAACTGAAAAATGTGCTATTTGCAGAATCCTTTGCAGAGGCTGATTTACTATGAAATTTACAGTGGAAGGCTCATATATAGCTAAGGCTTTAGAAATCTTATGCATGGTGTCAGTATGATTTACTGCAAAAAGCAACAGCTTTAGGGTCAAACAAGTCTCAATTCTACTGAAGCTCTGCCACTCAGCCATGTAAACTTGAACAAATCATTTAGCCTCTCTCAGTCTCTGCTTCTTACCTACAGAATGGGAATAATAAGACATACATGACTGGGCTGATGCAAGAATTAAATGATACAGTTTTCACAGGATAAAGAAAACATAGGCTTTCTGTAACAGCTGGTTCCCTTCCTTCCATTTTGTCCAATAGCAAGTGCAACACAGGTCATCATACCTCAAAAATACCTTCATTGTGATTTATCCAATCTACCTGAAAACATTCAATATGTTTTCAAAAGTTAATAAATTTGGAGAAATGGCATTTGTACATTTTCATCTCTTCCTTGATTTGACTTCAAGCAAATTATTTTCACTTATTCATTTATTACTCAGAAGCTATACAATAGCCCCTATTTATTCTCTCTCTTGGAGACTGATTGCTAGCAAAATACTATTTGCAATAGCATTCCCCAAAATGAATTACATTTAAAACATCCTGATGAGCATCATAGAAAGAGTAAACAGGTCAGTCCTGAAGTTTCTTCCTGATTTCAAAAATGAAACAAAAATGGCCTAGTTCTAGTGATTTTCACTTTTCCATTCTCAAGACTTTGGTCCTTGTGAGTCTTAGCCTAAAATGCAACAAAAAATTTATATGCCCCATCAAAATAGTTTCCATCCACTTTAGAAAGATGGTTAGCAGATAGCTATGTAGATATGGATGGGTGAACAGACAGTTAGAGATGACAGATGAAGATGCAGGCATATGAGAGGTAGGTTTTAAGAATGGCCAGAAGGATAACTGAATTGATAGGCAGAAGGATGGATAGGTGGGTGTATGGACAAAGAAATGGAACCAAGTCATATCAACTGTAAAACTTCAGGATGACCCTTGCGTGCACTGATTTGCAGTTTACGAAGTGCTCTAACCTACATGAGGTAGTGTGGGCTCCCTATGGAAGGAGCAGTGCTGTGTTCATGTCTGACTTCCCCAAAGTTCCTAGCAAAATGCTGCAAACAGGGAAGCTTGGAATGTACTGCAGGAGCAACGTGCACAACTATCCCTCTATTGAGGATAACCGTCTTTTTCAGCTTCTTAAAATATGCCCCAACTACTTGGCAATAAGTACCTAAAATGTGCCAGGCACTACAGTGATCAATAAGATGCGACAGCTGCCTCCAGGAGTTCAAAACCTACCAGGAGACCAAACCAACACACACAGGACAAACCAATGCCACATTAAACAGGACTGAGGGTGTGAGAGAAACTCGGACAAGGGAATCTTCCACTTGCGGGCTCTCACTTGTGGTGCTGGTGACTTCATGTTTAACCTTGTTTGTAGAGTAGAGCTAATTATTGCGTGGAAAACTTAGATGACACATAGACTTTCAATGAGATACAGAATTCAGGCAAATATAGATGGCAAGCAGACATACAGACAGACAAAGAAATCCATGACAAAAAGTACTGAAATACTTGTGCAATCCCTTCTCAGAAGTTACTACTGTTCCTTAAATCTCAATTTTAAAAATCATCTAAAGCTCTCTCTTCATCATTATATTATCACATTCAAACATGTGATAACTGTATTATGTATATGCCCGACAACAGAAAATGAACACTGGATGAAACAAATTTACTACATCCTCCTAAGAGAGAGAAAATTTAGGTCTTCCAGGAGAAGAAAATAATGTATCTAATGCAGCACGTCCATGAGACTAACCAGACTATTTTTCAAAGTTTCTCTAATTAATATTATATTCATTAACAGAGCTTGGGTTAATATATTTTGTCATGGTCAGAATTTTCTCTAATTTAACAATTCTACAGGTCTAACTTTACCTTGACTGACATCTTAATTAAAAGGACTGCTAAACTCCAGCACAATACATATTAATTTAGGATTAATTAATATTAAAAGTGAAATATTTCAAATAAACTACTGTAAGCAAAGTTGTCAAGTATTTCTGCCTTGTCCTGCAAGTGTCCTCCTTGTAAACTGCCAGAACCTAATAATGGAAGCCATGGTGAAATATATCACAATGCACGTAAATATATCACAGAATGCAATACTCTATAGCAATTAAAATTTATGCTTTTGAAGAATGTTAAATGACATTGCAGAATGTTTACAACATATTGTTATATGAATAAAACAATAAAACTAAAAGGATCCCTCTTTAAAAATAGAATAAAGTGGTTATATTTTTAATTATAACAGCAGTTATCTGAAGGATGGACATAAGGGTGTTTTAAGTTTCTTCTTTGAATTTTTGTGCATTTTAGTTTTTTAAATGAGTGTTTACATAACTTTCATAATTGTAAAACAAAAGATTGCTTTATTTTTGGAAAAAGACAAACACCTATAATAAAATGACAAATAGGAAGAATGTTTTTCCATTTACTTAGTATTTCCACAACCATTAACACACCCAATCCACTCAACAACTCAGAAACATGGGTCAGGGACCCCATCTATAGCCAAGCAGTCAAGCTCACAAAGCAAAACATGAACAGAAAGGTGACCTAACTCAAGGTCTCCTGGTGCCCTGTGGCTTTCTTGACAATTTCTATTCATTTTCCCAAGGAAAAGAGTTTTGCAGTTTTTTCTAAATGGGTTCCAAAAGATGTTTTGCTTCCCTCTCACACCAAAGTACCAACATCCTACATTAAAAAAAAAAAAAAAAAAAAAAAAAAAACCTGCACCTACAAGTCCACCTGGGGCCCTTAACACCTCACCCCCACAGTGGAAGGGGAAAACTTTGTTCAAGAACTATGAAATTTCCTATGGTTGCTATTTTCATAAACTGATAAAGCCAATTACCATAACAGGACCAGTCCATTGTATTAAGGGGACGTTCAGGCACAATTTAAAAAGAAACACGGTATGACGTAGATAACGAAATCAGAGACAAAGATTCGAAAGCTGCTTAAGAGTCAGTGTCAAAGTAGCAGCACAGCTCAAAAGCTAGCTTGTCTTGGGATGACTGTGACACTTTCCTGCCCTATTTATCAGACAGGTTTTTCCATCTGAATTTACTAATGATGTGTGCTCCCCAGTAAGTTTGTAAGATCAATTCTGTAGTTCTAAAATAAGGAAGATATGACTGAAAAGTTACAACAGTGACTCCACACACCCCAGACAAAAAAGCCCAGGGAGAGTATTATGCTGAACACCTCCCTCTCACCTCAGCCAATGAGCAAGCCCACTGCAGACAGTCTGTCTTTTCTAGATTTTTTGCTAAAGAGTTAACTGATTCTGATAAAATCTGGTATGTTACTACAGGTAAAAGACTTATTAATTTTGTAGAGAATATAGAAAAAGGCTGGGCCTGCTTAAGGTCTGTAAGGCAAGAAGAGAAGTTGGGTCTTTCTGGAAAGATTGGCGCCTATAAAATCAGAGTCTGCTGATTGTCCTCACCTTTAAGGGGCATGAGCTAAGAACTCCTGCCCTCACTCCCTGCCCCTTGACACTCCCTCAAGAGCAGAACTTCTAGAACAAAACCCATAGTACAGGACATAGAGGAACAATGGGAGTGTTGCTGGGCGGGATAAATACCCACTATGGGAATAAACCTATAATAAGCCAACTATAACCAAGGAGATGGTCAGGACACAGAGCCTTCGCGCCCCTGTAGTGTCATCCAGCTTCCTCTCCAGCTGAAATCACATGAAAACGTGTCCTCATTCTCCTTCTTTTCAGGCCTCAAGAGTGTCTTTCTCATCCTAGTACAAATGGGACCTGTTTTAAAAGCTTTCACTCAAGCAAATTCATAGAGTCAGAAACTAGAATAAAGGTTACCAGGGGCCGGTGTGAGGGTAAGGAATGGGGGGTTGATGCTTATATTGTAGAGTTTCTATTTGGGTTGATGGAAAAGTTTTGGTAATGGATGGTGGTGACGGTAGCGCAGCATTGTGAACGTAATTAACAGCACTGAATTATATATTTGTATTTGGTTAGGAGGGGAAATTTTAGGTTGTATATGTGTTGCTGGAATAAAAATTTATAAAACAAAAACGCAGGTCTGTACAACACTCACTATGTTCACTACCCTATAATAAACAGACTGTAGCTAATAGCACAATTACAAAAATGTTCTTTCATGAACCATAATAAATGTACCATACTAATGGAAGGTGTTAATAATAGGGTGGTATATAGGAACTCTTTATTTTATCCATGATTTTTCTGTAAACATGCACTTCTTTAATAAAAAAAATAAAAAAATAAAGTAAGCTTTCACTCTAAGTACTGCATACCATAAGTAAACTGAAGTCACCACATTTTAAGCAGCAGTGCCTATTAGAATCACCCAAGAAGGTTTTCAAAATGCAAAAGCCCAAGCCCACATCCAGAGATTCAGGGATGCAGGCTGAAATTTATATTCTGGTAAAACCTCCCTTTGTACAGCTGATCCTCAAACTCAAGTGAGAACTGCTGCTGAATGGAGCAATCACCACTACAGGTACTCAAGATAAACAAAGGTAAGGAAAGCAATGGATTGGCTAAGCTAGTGCCCCCAAGAGGATCAAGTGGCCAATGCAGTCCTCATGCCAGATAAAGGGAGGAAAGGAAGACCAGAGAGTGGCCAAGATGGCAGAAAGGTATCAGGAAAGCTGCCCCAAGAGAAGAACGGTTCTTCAGGTATGTGGAAGATGCCTAGAAAAGAGGATCCACTTAGGAGCCCTAAAATAGCTAAGCTGGGAAATCTGGACAGGATTTGAGTTTGGAGGGATGTGTTTGCAAAGGGTATACACCTAAGAAAGGCTCATCTGTCAATCTATGCAATCTATCCAGTTTTTATTCAGTACATCATCTTGAAAACAGACGACAGTAGAGAAAAGTAGATGAGCATATCCTCTGAACATTACTTTAAATACTGTTGAAACAACAAAAGGTTCTGGAGAAACTGCAAATTGGACAGAATTTGTCACAGGACCCCATTCAAAGACACATAATCCATCACGGCTACTAAATTTCTATGACAAATCTCTTCAGCCAAAACAAGGTTGAAAGCTCACCTAAGTACATCTCTCTGATTCCCTGGAATGTCAAAAACAAGTCCAATTTGGCTGTCTTGTGGCTCCCTATAAGCAAATCCTATTGCTTCACTTCAGTATGAAATCCCCAGTATAAACTAAAGAATTAAGCTGGCTAATGAAAGCTACCTCTGGGGTCCTTGGATAACGATCTTTGTATTTGTTCACTGTTTCTCCATCTGTAAAATGGGAATAACAGGCTTCTCTTGACAGTTTATAGAAAGAAATAATTAATGACTTAGGCAGTTGTTAAATGAGGTTAACTGTTAAATAATGAAATACCTAGCTCTAATTGCTAAACAAACTATTGACTCACATTTTTAAAACCTGTTTGGCAGTCCTTTGTTTTCTATAAGCAAAACATAGTTCCTAATTTGCACCATCGACCACACTGCTCAATTCCTGATTTGCAAGAGTCCCTTCTGCTTTAGCCAAAATTCCAAAAACAGAATTTATTTATTTGACTCGATTTTCTCACCTCTAGTATCATTATGGTTTTATGCCTTTATCCTTTGGATTTCTTTATCCTATGACATTAAACAAACAAACAAAAAAAAGTATGGTCATGAGACAAAGAGTCTGATATTCATGTATAATGTCCACAGTTTGACACTGAGGGGTATTTCTGAAGTAGGGGCTGATACACCACAGACCTTGACAGCATTTACATAAGACTTGTTTACTCAAGTTTGAGCTAAGTATGTGTTCTTCAATTGGTGGTTTCATAAACAAAGTGACCAGTCTGAATTACAGATTGAATTCCATCTTTCTCTGCCCAGAAAACCGTCCCTGGAGTTCCTCGCCTCCACAATCTGGCCCTGCCCTAGCCTCCCAGCCTCCCACTCTTCCCCTATTAAGAACCAAGTTGGGATGGGGGAGAGGGGGAAGCAGAGAGCCTGGCTGGAGCAGAACATTTCCTTACTCTCTTGCTTTGCATTTCTATGTTGGCCTCCCTCCACCCCACGTTGTCCTCAAGGAAGTAGGGGTGAGCTACCCAAATACTGAACTTTGAGAAAGAACTGAGCATGTGCAACTTCGCCCTGCCTCCCAGTCTTTGGGTCTCCCTGATGACAGGACTAGGAGTTTTAGAAGCAGGTCTCTTCTAAAATAGAGGAGAGTTATCTCATACAGAAGTTTCCTGAAAAGAAGAGGGTAAATTTGATACAGGTGTGTTTTGTTAGCAAGGCCAGAACTAACAGACCTAAAGCCCTTTCTACAACCTAACCGTATCTACATCTGCCTAACTCATGCATTAGTTTGAACTGGTTTCTAGATAGGCTCAAAAGAATGGGAGGCTTATATAGTTGTAGGTGTTTCAGCAAATGGAGCAGGGAATGAGGCCTGGTGGCTGTTCTGGTTTGCTATTGCTGCTGTTATGCAAAATAACAGAAATGGATTGGCTTTCATAAAGAGGGTTTATACGGTTACAAATTTACATTCTGAAGGCCATGAAAATGTCCAAATTAAGGCATCAACACGAGTATACCTTCACCGAAGGAAGGCCAATGGCATCCAGAAAAGCTCTGTTAACTGGGAAGGCACGTGGCTGGCATCTGCTGATACCGGGTTCTGTTCCAGCTCCACTCTCAGCACCTGTGCGTTCTTCAAAATGTCTCTCTTGGGGCATTTTGTCCTCTCTCAGCTTCACCAGAGCAAACACTGGGCTAGCATCTCCAAAGTATCAGCAAAAATCTGCTTTCAGTGGCCATCTCCAAAATGTCTCTCTCAGCTGCTCCAAAATGTCACTCTCAGCTGCTCTGAGGTCTCTGTGAGTACTTTTATGGGACTCCAGTGATTAAATCAAGACCCACCCTGAATGGACAGGGTCCATACCTCCATGGAAGTAATTTAATCAAGTGTTTCATCTACAGTTGATTGAGTCACATCTCCATGGAAACACTCAATCAAAGGATTCCAACCTAATCAACACCAATACGTCTGCCTCCACAAGACTGCATTAAAGAACACGGCATTTTGGGTGACATAATACATCCAAACTGGCACAGTGGCCAAGGCAGGGGCTGAGTTTAGTCTCAGCCCTCTCAACCCCCAACACATCCTATACACTAACCATGCTGAACTTACCCTACCTTGTACTTGGGCAGATCTGTGCCTTTGCTTGCTCGTGCTCTTCCCTAGGCCTGGAGCTACCTTCCCACTGCCCTGACCTCTCCCCAAGCTGATCCCAGGTCTAGATCACCCAGTCTTCCCAGACACAACCAGTCTCTAGGATCTCTCCACTCCCTGAATCCTCCTCACTGCTCATATCTGTTCCAACCTTTTGGTCTTTATTGCTCTTTAATTCATAGACATTTTTATGTATAAAATCTCTAGGAGACTCTAAGCTCCTCAACTGTCAAGGACTGAGCCCTATTGATCTCCAAGTCTTCCTTTCCAATCCTCTCCTGATGGTGAGTTAACTAGCATTTATTGAAAACTTATTTTGTGCCAGGACTAAAACTAAGAGCATTATATTCACTATATTGTTCAATCCTCCCTAGAAATTAAGTACAGTTATCACTCTTTAGAAGGACAGGATCTGTGCTCAAAAAGGCTCATCATCCTAAGCACATTTTGCTAACCCCTGTGTAACTATAGGAAGCCTTAGAGACTTGAGGGACAACAGATGGGAATGGGCAGTGGGGCTCAGGGAGGGTTCAAAACTGGGTGTGCCACCTTCACGGCCTTGATCTGCACTGTCCCTCGGCTTCAAGAAAGAAAGAATTCTTACTTTAAAAAAAAAAAAAAAGAAAGAAATTGGAGAAAAAAAATTAAAGGCCATGTGGTCACTACTCAATGAAGGGCCTAACTGTGCAATGTGAACAAGTCTACCCATCCCTGATCCTTACCCTGAAAACAGAGGTCTGGATGACTGTGGTTTTGTCACTAGATGAATAATAAGCCCCAAGGATTGCTAGAATTACAAGGCCCAGACCAGATCCACTCAAATATAGCTGGAAGCTTTCTAGTAACTCTAACCGTGCATGGGGAATGAGCTGCTCAGAGAAGTGAGTCACTTACTGGAATCCGTGCTGCATGCATTACTCAGCTGATATTAATACACCCACTTGTTCATTAAAGTTTAATTGGAGTTCATGTGAATTGGTTTCACCAGATACTTAATCAAAGAGAAGTGTTTGTATATGATCTGTTCACATACAAAGCTAGCAAGTACAACCCTCTTCCAGCTTCCACACATATCCACTGGCTGCTCTTTTTACTCTGTTGACGCAATAAGTTATACAAACAGAGTAGGACAATGACCTTGTAGGAGGAGGAGAAAAAGCTGTCTGGACTCAATCACCATACAAAAGTAAATGAAAAATCCTTTGTGGGGCACTATCCACAGTTCCCTAACTCATCAGCTATAGCCTGATATCAGCCAGGAATCAAACGCCAACCCCTAAATAGGAACTTGTTCTTTCTAGTTCCTTTCTTGGGTTGGTTATCAAAGCTGCAGGTCTCTTTTTTTCCTCTGGGCACCTGTCATCCAGCCGTACATCTTTATTTTTAAAAGGGGTGGATAAGGAAATTAACCATCATTCAACATAATCACACATTTCTCTTGTACTGACAGGCAAACCATGAACACAATCCCAAACGCCTATTTATACAATCAGGGCTGTCAGTACTCTGTTATTTCTTATCGGATATCTCACTAATCAACATTTCAGGAAGAATAAATTTTTATACTTAAAAAATACTTATACTTAAAGCTCCTGAAAAGATTGTGCATGAAGTTCAGGGGAAGTGTATTTCAAGATCAGTGGCTCTGGCTTTGTTAACAGTTTTTTCTTAGGTATGGTCATCATTGTTAAAGTATGCATGTTGACTTTGCCAAAAACAAATTGAGATAACCTACCTTAATTCTCTGAAGCAACCCTCAGAGACTATAGGTGGAAATGCAATCTACATTTTTAACAGCTTTATTGAGATTTAATTCACATGCGGTACAATTCACCCATTTAAAGTCTACAATTCAGATTTTAGTGTATTCACAGAACTGGAGAGCCATAGCCACAGTCTAATTTAAGAACATTTTCATCACTCCAAAAAGAAACCTGTACCCATTAGCAGTCACTCCCCAGGCCCTGCCTAACTCCCACCAGCAACCATTACTCTATATTCTGTCTTTATAAACTCTATAGATTTTCCTTTTCTAGTGATTTCATATAAATGAATTTATATAATAAGTGGTCTTTTACAACTGGCATCTTTCATTTATCATAACTCTTTCAAGGTTCATCCACATTGTAACATATATCAGTGCATTGTTCCTTTTTATTGCTGAATAATATTCCATTTCATAGATACACCACATTTTGCTTATACATTCAGCAATCTACTTTTAAAAAATCAAAATAAGCCCTCACCAAAAAATAGCAAATTAGTTAGCACTCAGTTTGACATATGTTTTGCTTCCCCCCACCCTCAATAATCAATTCATGATTATACCATTACACATGTGGAGAAAGTAAGCACTATATTAAATGTTGGAGACAGTAGCAGAGCCTTGCCGCCTGAGTCATACTAACTCTAAACATAATCAGGATGACCCACATGTGCAATGATTCGCAGTTTGCAAAGTGCTCTAACCCACAAGAGATAGCTAGAGAGCAGGTTTCCCAAGGAAGGAGCATGCTGTTTTCATGTCTGACTTCCCCAAGGTGCCTGCATAGTGCTCCAAACAGGTTGGCTTGGAATGCACTGCAGAAGCAACATTCACAACTATCCCTCTATTGAGGATAACCATCTTTTTTCAACTTCTTAAAATGCAGCCCAACTATTTGGCAATAAGCACCTACTATATGCCAGGTACCACAGTGATCAATAAGATGTGACACCTACCTCCAGGAGTTCAAAATCTACTAGAAGAGACCAAAACAACACACATAGGACAAACCAATGCCAGATTAAACAAAATCAAAGGTTTGAAAGAAACTCAAAGAAGGGAGTCTTCTGCTTGTAGTGACTCACTTGCCATGCTAGTGAGTCCATGTCTAACCTTGTTTGTAGAGTAGGAGCTAATTATTACAAGGAAATGTAGACTTTCATGGAGATACAGAATTCATAGCTTTGTGTGTCCCAGGAAAGTGCCAGCAGAACTGTATATGGAGCACACATCAGAGCCAATCTGAGCACACACACCTATTACTAGATAATGTAGACTTAAAAGGAAACCTCGAAAGACGCAAAGTCAAGGGAGTCATCTGAGCAAACAGAAGCACTTTCTGCCTCCTTCTAAAGCAGGCCTTTCAAGAAATAGGAAGTTTAAGAGTCCTCTTCTAATGTTAGGACACTGGCAATTCACTCTGAAGTTACCACCTAAGAAATCAAGTACTGTGAAGAGGAGAAATAGGTTTCCAAAAATGTACGTAATCTGATCTGCATTCTGGTACACAACGCTAATAATACAGCACCGGGCTTATTTGGCGCCGTGTGTCTAAAGGACTCAAAGACATTTGCCAAAGAGAATTCAATCCTTACCGCCTCCCAAACAAGCACAGCACTGACTCCTGAGTCATTACGAAGCTCAAGAGCATCTTCCATCCCTCTGCTCTGTACTCTTAGAACATGCCCAGGCTTCCAGATAAAGGCACCTTGCAGTCAAAACTGGAAGTCTAAGTTATGATTCTGTTTTTTTGGAGTATAGAGATATACACGCCCCTTGAATCCAATTCATGGAAAAGATTAGGTCTTCATGCAAACCAAAAAGAATTGATATGCTTAATAAGAACCTCTTTCAACTAAAATTTCTACCAAGCATGAAACCCTCTGTAATATATACCTTACCAGTTTCTACATCACTACAAGTGCTCCCCTTTCAATTCCTGTAGCAAGTTTGCACATCCTGTGTTTTAATTACCTCTTGCAAAAAAGGAAATTTCCCTTCACCTCTCTTGTCCATTAAAGCAAGTTTCAGGAAATACTTTGACACTGATTTTTGCAAAACATATGTTGGTGTAATAGAAAGTCCTAGACTTGTCGTTTACACTTTGGGTGGAACAAGTTAATAGCCAAATCAGTTAACTTTTTAACCAATCACTTTTAAAAATGAAATGAGCATTTTTGAGATACATTACAACTCTGTATAACTTGATTAGCACTTGGTAAGAATGATGTCACCACACTCACATTGGGGTTGTGAAGCAAAATGTACCCAAGAGTCAAAGAATCTGGGTTGACATCCATCACTGCTTTAAGAAAAATTCACTTCAGCTATCTGAACTTCAGTCACATCATCTCGTAAAGGGAAATAATAATAAGCCTTGCCTTGCCTATCTCATAGAACTGCCGCAAGGTGCAAATAAGAAAATGTGTATTTAAGTGCTTTGAAAACCACAAAGCCCCATACACAATGCAAGGTATTATCTTAATGTCCTTTCCTACAACACATTTTTTAACGACATGAACAAACACTTTGCCTTTCTGTTTCTGTTCTGAATAAGCCAAAGAAACACCCCAAAATCAACACTGCCAATTCCAGGAAGGTTAGCAAACACACCTGCTTTGTAAATATAGTTGGCGTTTAGGACAATAAGCCAGAGAAAGAACAAGATCCTGAAGAATCTTCCATTTTACAGTAATGCTCAATAGAACAGCTTTAAAATTAATTTTCTTTCTGTGGACTCTTACTCTCTGAAGATGGGTGAAACATATACATGAGGGCTGTATACATTAGAGGTGTATGTGCTAAAGGTAATAAACCTTTCAAAAAATGGTATGTCAAAATTCCCACCCACCTCCTCCTGGGACCATAAAACCATAAGAAGTGGCCCCAGTAAATCAGAGCTTTCTAGAGGGGAGGAAAATAGGACACAGCTCTGGAGACAGGACCCAGACATGAGCAGACCAAAGGAAAACAGAATTTGCCTGGATGAGACAGAGAAAATACTGCCCTACAGGCCATCTTTGGCCAGGAAATTGACACTTGGTAGCCACATGGAAAATCTCTACCAGCCGGCTTATCAAGGATGTGGTGGTGCATTCCATTGCTCACATATAATCTATCACCTGAAGTTTATTCTCTCAACCACCATCTGCAGATAAGCAAGGAGAGAGAAGCCAAGAACTTTTCTAAGGTCATTAGTGGCTGTGCAAATGCAACTTCCATGTCCCAGGTAAAGTGATCTGCTGTCCTTGAGTGAATGGGCCAGAGCCCTAAACGATCCTAACCTGTTTACTTTATACCTGTCCTTTTTCAGCATCAGAGTACAATGGCACTGTTCTATGTACTTGACATATTTTGACTTATGTAATCTACGCAATGACCCTATGAGGTAAGTCTGTTTCATAAATGAGGCAATGTTGGCACAAAGAGATTGTTTACAGTCATTGGGTGGTAGATCAAGTTTAAACCCAGGCAATCTGGTTTCAGTGACTATTCCTAATCAGTACACAAAACTGCCTCCTTCTGGGTGCTTCTATCACTGACTGAACATCTACCATAAACCAGGCACCTCTGGAGTCTCTCACATACAGTATCTCATTTATTCTCACAATGACATTGGAAGGGAGATTTTATTATCCTACATTAAAGGAAGACACTCGGACTCTATGAGGTTATTTAACAAAGGTTTATACAAACACCAAGAAGCATACCAGTATTTGAACCCTATCCAATTTCAAGTTTAGGGTTCTTTGTAAACATCCAAGTTCTGCACCTGGCTCTGGCATCACTAAACTACACAGTCCTCTAATCATAATTAGCATGTATGTATTCATTTATTTTTTGCTAAGTGGCACAGTGGAAAGAACATGCATTTGGGAAGCGGGGAGATCAGAGCAGTTCAATCACCTACTCACTGTTCAATTTAAACAAATTGCTTAACCTCTCTATGCCTCAATTTCCACATCTGAACAACGAGAACAATGATAAATGTACCTGCCGCTCTCTCATATAAAAATTATTAAAAAATTAAATAAGATGAAAAATGTAAAACATTTACAACAGTGACCAGCACACAATAAGCGCTCGATAAATATATATTCCATGAATAATTGAGTGAAACATGAAGATTAAATGAAATAATATAAGAAAAATTCCTACCAGAGCTCGTGTTGAATAGTTGTTCTTAGAAAAACAACATTCATTTATTCTTAATATCCTACTAATAGTCCAAAAATATCTTGAGTCTTGCGACCCTGCCTGATTATATCTGTAAACCCCGTGGTGTCCGGCACAGTGCCTTGTACATTAGGATGTTCAGAGTCAATGACTACATGATCATCCTCTGAACTTACTGAGGAAATAAAATCTAAGACCGTGAGATAACTTCTTTGAAAGTTTGGGAGCATCAGTCATCCATTGTCATCCGAAATTTTATCTTCAATTTGAAAATTATCACTCATAGTTGAATCCAAAAACACACTAGAAAGCCTCAATTTAATGTTCTTATTTATTACATTTCTCAAGAAATAAAGAAGAAAAGTGGTTTCCCAATCTCCACATTTTAAATCTTATCTATCTTCTCTACAAAGACTCCCACCACATTACTTATAAAATCACTTATTTTGCACCGGGTCCTTCACAGATGGTAATCGCAAGTGCTTTCCTGAGTCAGTCACTAGCTGGAGAGAAAGTAAGATACAGAGAGAAATTTTAAAAGCAAAAAACAGAGGACGTTTGTTATCAAGAGAAAATTCACGTAGCAGAATTACTGCAATGGGGACACCAAGGAAAACAGCTGCAAGAGTAGATAATTAAATTGTGTGTGCGCATATGTATGTTGTATGCGTAAAAAGGCTAGGAAAACCAGCCCCCACAGGGCAGGTGAAACGGTGACCACATGGGGAGTTTGGAGCCATGGGGGGAGCAGCCACAGGGCAGAGGGGAGGCTGCGGCTGGACGGCCAAGTCTCGGGGCTCCGCTCTGCCACTCAACTGTGTCATCTAAAGCGAGTCATTTCAACTCAGCTTTCTATTTCTCAGAATAGAGATCTCAGAGGACTTGTGTGAAAGTTAAGCAATAAACTAGATGTGAAAGTGTTTAGGAAATGTCTGTACAAACGAAAAGGGACTTTACTACCTGTTTCTCCCAATGCCGAGGAGAGCGACTTTCTCGAGTGTGCCAGCAGGCCTCACAAGTGGAGTCTATCCCCATCACAGGCTGCTTTCAACAAAGGAAGAAGGGATGCAGACAATTTTCCAGAGAGGCAATGCTTTCTAATTTCTCTACTATTTCCAAAACAAAAAAGCAAAAAAAAAATTTTTGCTCCTTTTGTTTTTCCAAATAAAAATAAATTATAGTCCTAACTTGCTAATAAATGCAGGCTGGAGCTGTCCTTAAGTAAAAGCTTTTGATAACAAATTGCCTGCACTAACTGCTATTTTACTGCTGAATTTTTTATTGTTGCTTAAGCGCAGCAATTATGCTAATAAGCCTGGGAGGATGGTGCATGGAGTATTGAATCTGACAGATAAAATACTCAATAAAATGCTAATCTCACCTGAAAATTGGAATCAGACAGCCTTATTAGTATTTATGGATATGGCATCTTAAACATGTTTTTTTTTAAGATGAATATATATGAAATCAATGTTGTCTCCTCATATGGCCTGCATTTCCAGCCTCTGCGTGCTTTAAATTCAAGGTGACGATTACTCACTGCCTTAGCTTAGCTTCTTACCAAAGCAATGAGAGCTTATTGGTCATCTCTGCCACATAAAAAATCAGGCAATAAAATGCATTTCTTCCTTCACCCACCTCCCTCTCTGCCCACAGCACCACCCTTCCACCTCCCCCTCCCAAAAAAAAAAAAAAAGGGAAGGTAAGAATTGTCTGTCTGAGCAGAAATTGAAGGCAGATTTGACAGCAACAAGACCCATTTGTCAAACCATCTGGCTTCTCTCTTCACCTGACAGGAGGGAAGAGTGATGTGTCAGAAAGAGCAGTGAATTGGGAATCCAGAGAGCTGGCTACTGGTCTTGATCCTCAGTGGGTGACCTTGCTAGGCCTTGGTTTCCTCTGTGAGAAACAAGTCTCTAAGGTTTGTCTTAAAAAATGGGAGTGAAAGCTGCAGTGTCTATGAAGGACTATATATTATAACCCAAGATCGATAGAAGGCAGGCGGGAACCTCTGATTCTTGAATTTGTGCTTTGGCTTCACAGTCCCCACTCACCATGTGTCCCAAATGTAAACCTGAAATGGCCCGGGCTTAAATTCAGAGACCTCAGACACCAAATACAACAGAAAGGTCCCTTCACCATCTGGCCTGAGGAATTTAGCTGGTTTTATTTTTTGGTATCAATACATTTACTCCGTGAGGCAGCAAAGAAGAGAAGTCAGATGCCCATTTTAAATGGCAAAAATTAATGATATCTGAATATTGCAACATTATTTGAAAAAAAAAAAAAAAATTCTTCTCTTCTTTGATTTCCATACTGACCCCATGAGGAAGTAAAAGAAAACTCCATTCTCCTGAGGTTGCCAAAGCTAAGAAATTGAGGATCAGAGAAGGGCGAGGCTTTCTCATCCACCCAGAGTAAGTCGGCCGTGGGTCAGGACGTGCAGACAGCCTTCTGACTAACTCCAGCGTGCTGCCTGCACACCACAGGGTCTTCTGGGTCACAGGAGCACTGACTCATCCAGAGCCAGATGCCCAAGTAACAAGTCACTGCCAGACACGAGGGGAGATGAATGGGAACCTCAGCACCCACAGGCAGCAGGCACAGCAAAGAATCTTCTCCTACTCACTTTAAGGCTTCAAAGTGCTGACACCCCTTCCTGAAGTTTCCATCCCCTCTGGGGATGGTCTCCGGCATGGGCAAATCAGGCTCACACTGAATGGTGGAATGTGACATTTTGTGACCAAAGTGGGCACAGATCCCAGGATTCCAACACACTCTGTCTGGGGCCCCTGGAAAGTCATGTACCACTATAAACACCAGTTTCTTCCTCTGAACCAATCGATCTTTTCAGGACCAATGAGGCCCCTCAGCCACAAGCAGAAGGGAGAGGAGAGGGAGGGAAAATGGGCTCCAAGAATAAAAAAAATTAATACAACCTACAAAGGGCCTCTCTTACCTCCAGGAGATCCCGAGTGAGCCCAAAGAGACATTTACCTTATTGCTGTTGGGGAAGAGGGATTGATTTAGCACATGGCAGCACAACAGCAAGGAGTCAGCAGATTCTACAGTCTTTAGCCTCAATGTTCCAAGGCCCTCCAAAGAGAAGACGCTGGCATTACCACAATATTAGAAATCTGGCCAATCCAAAGTGCTGACCAATTCACCCTCTCCACCTGCCATTTCACACATGTAGAAAGAGAATTCAAGTCCATATGCCTATTAAATTTATTGTACTATGACCAAAATTGTAACATGCAAAGCACAGCCACAACAAATTCATCATTTCCCCAATTTCCAGGGAAAAAGGTCCAGGCACTTAGAAGTAGATTCACTTGCCCAATTCACACAGATCTCAACAGAGCAGGACCAACACTCAGATCACAGCCCCCTAACCTCAAAATGTCCTGTTCTTTCTACTTTACTATGCCACCTCTGAACTGCCAATGCCACTTTTTTTTTTTTTTTTTTTTTTTAGTAAACAACCACAGCAGAAAGTCAACTCTGAACTAAGACATTTCCCAATAGAGGAATGATCCTCCAAGTCATACTTCTAGGAATCATTTCTGGGAAAGCAGAGGAGGTGATGTTATCCACTAGTGGAACTTTAAGACTCCTACTCACTACCTGTCTGGGAGGCAGTAGGAAACCAGGCTGACGCCCTTTCCCTACACGAGCCCCCTGCCCATTTCTGCACTCAAATTCATCACTAAACACAGCACTTGAAGCAAATGAAAGATATTTCCTAGCTCTGTGGCCTTGGCTAAGTCCCCAAATTCTGTGGCCCAGTTACTAATACACACTCATGCACACATGCACATGTGTGGGTGTACACACACACACACATAGGACTATCCCTTCATTTTGCCTATTAGGAAGGTGACAACAGAAAGCTTCACCTATTTTACTCTGAAGCACCACAGCCACATCCTAGGAGTTCAAGTACTGTCCCCAGGCACCACTCCCTACTCTCTGGCTGAACCTTCCACCTCTGCCTTGGGCTATGTGGTGCCCATCCCGTTTCTCCTGCCTTGCCCCGCTGGCCAGCCTCTCTTCTCCATGCCCAATGCCATTGCACTAGGTTAGGCCCTGATATCTCCACCCTAGACAAGCACTAACTCATCTCTCCATCCCCAATCTCAACTCCTCCCCTTTCCCCCAATCCATCTTTCTTTAGGTGAAGTACTTGCCAGCCCTTGATAGCTCCCCATATGGTAGCTCTGAACACACCCCCTACCATTTTGGCTGCACTTCTCCAGACCTGCTATAGTTTGTATCCTTTGAAACTCAGCATTCTCCAACTGGGTCTATTCTAAGGCCCTGGTTTCTGGAGAGAAAGGTTTTCTGTCCAATGTCTCAACGCCTCTGAGGCACGCCACCCCAATGAGCAGATTCCCCATTCTAAAGAAGCTGACTCTTTGGGTGGTGGCCCAGATAGCTGATGTCAACCCCTGGCCCACGTGTTGAGAAACACTATTGCTGTGCTAGTCCTTTTGCAAACATTCTCTAATTGTTACAACCTGGCATGGGAAATAAATTTAATCCCATAGTAAAGCCATTTAAATTAGGGCTTAGGCAGGTTTAGGAGCTCAGCCTCACTGAAGTTGTGTAAATCATCTAAAGTCAAACAGCTACTGGAGCCAGGATTGAAAAGCAAGTCATTCTAACTCCATTGGGAGACACTGAGGTTGAAACTTACTAATCGTCAGATACTCCGCTACATGCTTTACCTAAAGAATCTTGGGTAGTTTATTTAACAATCCTTCATAATAATTACTAGTATCCACATTTTACACATCTGGAAACTAAGGCCCCATGTCACACAACGTGTCTTTGGCAGATTTAGGGCTACAACCCAGATCTCTTAGCTTGTTCTTTTTCTCTTTCCTCCGTATCACATATCCTCTTTCCAACTGCATTCTCTATCTGCTGCATGTTAAACATAAAGGGTTTTTATCTGCATGAGTCATTGGAAGCAGCACTCATAGGTCAGGCAGAATATGAACTTCAAGTCAGGAAAAGGTGTTTCACAACCAGCAATAGAGCTAAGATCTCAGCACTGATGGTGAGAAGTGGATTTATCAAGCAAGTAGCCTGACCCCAGACTATTCCCAAAGATAAGTCATGAAACAAGACTGGAATTTCACTCAGTTTCACAAATGCAGCACCTTGGCATGTTTGCCTTCCTTGTAACAGAGGCAACTACAGAGTTTTTTTCAAGAAGGATAATAATCAAATTCAGAAATCCAGAGGTCATCATGTAAACCACTTCCTCCCCTCCAAAAGGTAAACTTTTCTGATAGGAGGAAGGTTGATATTCTGCTAACTCCAGATCAAGAAGAGGTGGCATAACCTGACCTAACTTCACTGGAAGTGTCACCAGCACTTTAAGCAGATGCCACCTTTCTCTCTGCCCCTAGGGAAGTGAGGCTTAAGATGGAGCCTTGGGAAAAGCTGACAGCTGCTCAAAAAAGCCATGCTCCTGAACCAAGTTCCCAGGGGCCCTTCCAGTTCCTTCGGTTAACTGTAGTTAACCTTCCAACCCCTCAGGCCTCCTTAGTGATTCAATTTAACAAACATTTACAGAGTGTTTATAAATGCTAGCCCCTGAGCTAGGCTCCAAGAGAACTCACAGATGCCTGCCCACAGCTCTGAAACAGATACCAGCCATTAAAATATAAGGTGGTCTGTGAAAGTGTTTTCAGAAGTGCAAACATCATGATAGGAATGTAGGAGTGAGAGAAACGAATTCTGAAAGGGGAAGCCAGTGGGTCTGAGATGGTGGAATAAGAGCTGAGCCTGGCAGAGAGAGCTACGCAGGATGGCATGCCATGTGAAAGAAGAACGTGGACATAGGACAGACAGGGAGAAGTCAGGAAGAAGGCAGAAGGGTAGTCTGAGTTCATATCAAGTAGAACACTGTCAGGCTGAGCAGGGATATCACCTATATCAGGGCTACTGGGTGGTTAAGAAAAAATAGTGCAAGTCTAATAAGGAAGCTCTGATGAACTCTCTGCTCCACAACAAAATAAAGCCTATCCTTTCAACAGTCCAAGGAAATGTATATGTGTATGCAAGCTTACCTCCTATCACCTGTGTTACAAGTTAAGAACTACCAAGATATGTGCCACTCATGCCCACCATGGCTTCTTGAGGCTGGGCAATGTTATCACAACCTGCAGGGTGTAAAACAAGGAAACAGGAACCCAAAAATGTACATCAATGGTGACCTGACAATTCAAATCTGGGACTAGGTGGCAGAAGACTGCTTCTCTAAGAGCCTCTGAGACCCATTTTAAGCCAAGGACATGAGATTTTAAAAATAATAAAGAAAAAAGGTAGGAAGGGAGGGAGGGAGAGAGGGAGGAAGGCACAGAGAAGAAGATACAAAGGAAGGAAGAAAGAAAAGCCACCCAAGGATACAGTGAGAAGGGAAGGAAAAACATTACATGAACCACTCTAGCAAAGGATAAAGGATGATTAGATGTAAGTCAAATGTGTTACTGCAACTCCAAGTGACTATTTGAATTTTGGTAGTACTGGTCATTTATGAAATAACAAAGGATGTAAATTTTTGTACAAATAATTCTTGAGGCTTTTTCCTATATATAAATTATATATATTTATAGGAATATAAATATGTGGGGAGAAAAAAAACTAGGAATATACCAAATTGTTAATGATGGTTACTTCTTAGGAGAGAAAAGGATGGGAACGAAGGAAGGGATTTGGTAAGTTGCAAAAATGATCACAAGTTCTTCCCGTCATGGCATCTTCACCTTTGCAACATGACTTTGTGGTTTCTCCCATCAAAAAGTGGACACTTTTCTTCACCCCTATCACTAATAAATAAATATTTGTTCCTGGACCCATAAATTCATCAACTACCTATTTCAAAATCCACTTTACATTTCGCCATCTTATCCATAAAGCTGTAAAAGATTTTCAAATACTTCATTAAGCTCGAAAGTCTTCCCACTACTAGTAAGGATGGGTAACATTTAGGGAATGCTTATAAGTGCCAGGCATTGTTTTAAACACTACACACACATCGATTCATTTGGTCTTCATCGGTACTATCAGTAGCCCCATTTTACAGAGGAGGAAGGTGAGTCACAGAAATGAAACAACTTTCCTAAGGTCATATGACTAGTAAGCAGCAGAGCTGGGATTCAAACCCAGATAGTCTGTCCAGAGCCTGCACTCTCTACACTGTGATATCATTATCATCCCCCAGGGAAATGGCTAAGTGACCCTCTTCAGGCTGCTGGTGACAACTGTTTCCTTTCCAGGACTCACAAATCACCTGTCTAATACACCAGACTAGACCTGTACCAGGAATCACAATAATGTGATCAGAGACTCCAGGTACCTGTTGTTTGATAACTGATGTCTAATTCCTCATCTCCCAACTTCCTTCCAGCATTTCTGCTGATTTCCAGGTTTCCTCAAAGTTCCTGGCAGTAGTTCCATAGTCACTATCACAAGTTTTTCTCTGCACTCTGATATGCAAAATGTGTGGCCCAGGAGCTCTGTGATCATTTAGAAGAGCAAATTGCTCCCTCTCAACCTCCTCTTCTGTTGTGGGCGTAAATTTCTTCTTAATGATGTCAATTCTACCCTTTCTGGTTTAAAGATCATGCCTCCCCACCCCACCCTTGACAGGGATGACAGAGGCAAAGGAGCAGCCACCCAGCTCTGATTTCTCTCTGTCACCTGAGCCACTGCACATACACCCCAAATCACAGAAATGCTGGGCATTCCCACAAAATGACTCCTTCTCCTTCTCCCGGAGCTCACTCTAATCCCACCCCTGCCCAGGAGGGAACTGAAAATTAAAAGCCCTGATTGGCTGCCAATTACATCATTGCTCTACAGACCTGATTAAACTCTTATTTAATCAAATGCCATTTTACTTCTAAGCCTGACTTCATGGATAAAAAAATAATCACAAAGAGAACAACACAGGGTGAAAGCAGTAATAATCCAATGCTTCTGGCTCAGGTAGGAGAGAGGAACCATTTGCTGGGGTTACCTACTATAAAGAAAGATTCGGTCACCAGGCGTGGACATATAGTTTGCTATATTAAATTAGAGAAATGATTCAAAGGGGACCTGTTTCAGCTGACAAGAGCAAAAAGAAAATCAATTTTAGGTTGCCAGGACAACTAGACTTTTCCTGCAAGAATAAATTTGATACGGCCCTAAAATCTGACAACTAAATGCTTCCTCGCATTACATCACATCCCTAAAACGTGTGTTGAACCAGTGAGATAATCAAGTCTGCTAATTACTTTCTACAACACCCATAAGATACAGGATTGATGGTCTTGGCTTCAGTCTGACTTTCATCTAGCAATTCCACTCACTATTTCAGTTTTATACTGAATGAGGATTGTGTGCTTCTTAAAACGAATCTGAAGGGGAATCACTGTCAGTTAGTCCTTGGATCCGGAAAGAAGGGAGGTGGGCACCTTTTTAATACCCGTCCCCTAATGGCTTCGAGCCATATCTATGTTGCCTGTCATATAATTCATTGGCTAAAGCCAAGGGGCTCCAGAGAAGGGGTCCAAAGTCAAAGAATGTGATTGAATACAATGTTGGATCTAAAGAGACTTTAGAGATAAGCCTTGTTTAACAAAAGGGTGAATCCAAGACACAGCTAGGTAAAGCAACTGGTTAAAGTCAGTAGAGCTGGTCAGTAGCATAGTAAGGACCGGAATCCAGGGCTTTTAAGAATGGCTTTTATACCATTTCCTTAAATAGCTGCCGTCATTCCACTTCTGCCTTAGAGACTGGAAGTCGAAGTTAAGTCCATTTCATCTCCTACTAATCCACATGAGGTAGTGACCCCCATGGCCTTATCCCAGGAGGTCAGAGTCCTGACCCCAGATCCAATAATATCTGATGAGATGAGCCTTCTCTATGCCTTCAGGTTCTCAGAAGGCTGAATATCAACTTATCTCCAAGAGCTATTAAAAACAAGAACAGCTAATAAATCACTGGAAAGCACTTTGCAAATTCAAAGTAATACAAAAATGCTAAGCACCAATAATATAAATGCCCCAGGCCAAGGAAGTTCCCTGGAGAGCAGGATAATTTCAAGTGGACTAGGCTGTGCCATATTTACACAGCACCCACTATCATTCACCATAGATGCAAAGGCTACACCTCTCTCCAAACCTCACTTTCCTAAGTCCCCAAATTCTCAGGTATGTCTCTAGGTCTTATCATAGCATATTATATTATGATCAATCAACAGAAACATATGCACTGTCAGTTTTAAAGTTCATATGAGTCTTGGCTAAGTACTGAGAACCACTGAGAGATGTGAATCAAAGAGCTCTGTGCACATGGACAGACCATTGACAGTGAAGCAAGCAAATATCAAGCTGTCCCCAGCTTGTGATAAACCTAGTAAACCATGAAAAACAATGAACCATTAGAAGGTGCTTGTCAGCGAATTCAGCCTTGAGAGCTAATTCAGAATCTGGTAAGAGGTCAGAAGTGTACAACACATGCTGAGGATTCAGGCTACAGGTGCCAATGGGAAGAGGAGACTCCTTCCAGCCACTACAGTCCTACTGTACAGGCAAGAGCCACTCCACGCTTCGATGGTAAGCAGAGAAGGGCAGGAGAGCAAACAAGGGGTGAGTGGAGTAATTAAGAAATCAAAAGCTGATGTCAGACTGATCTAGCTTCCAAACCTGATTCTGCCATTACAAGTTGGGTGACCTGGAGCAAGTTACTCAAACTTCTTTGAGCCTCAGTTTCCTCATCCACGTCATACAGAAAGTAACCATACCCACTGCATAGGCTGATTCTGAGGATTAAATGAGCTTAATGGTTGGAAAGCAATTTACCCAATACCTGGAATGTAGTAAGTGTGCAATAAACGTGAGCTATTGTACTAGCCATACATAATCTAAAGAGAGGCTGGGGGCTGGAATTCAGCACAAGAACAAAATCTAGAGGAAAAGCATAAAGTTACAGGTCTGGACCATAGAAACGGAGAAAAAAAGGTCGTCTTTCCCGCAAGCTCTGCCTTGTTCTCTACTAAGGACTCATCACTGGCCCCATACCCAAATGTCTAGTTTGTAGGTGGTGGTAATAGCCCAGGGATAGTCAGACACCTGCAAACCTCAGCTTTAGTGGAAACCAGGGACGCCATGATCCCAACCACTTGGTAAATATGGGACCATCTCTGCACAGCAGCTACTAAAATTTAGGACCAAACACAAAATGTAGCTCCAAGATCATCATCCCAAAACAAAGAACTAGTTTCCACAAAAGAAAATGCCCCCCAACTACCAGTCCATGTAACAGACTTTAATACACATGGACACAGAGCATGCCTTCTAGGGAAGATAAGAAGTGAGCACAATGACCATGAAATTATGCAGTAAATGCAATTAAGTCAGGCCCAGAGAAGGAGACATGAGACTGGCTACTCTTCCCTCTAGGTTCTCTGATTCCTACCACAGTCATCTGTCCACACCGCCAAAACTGGAGGTAAAGCAGGAGGAAGGGAGTAGCTAGGGAATGAAAGTGAGTTCGGGGTCAAGAAAGTGTCAAACCTCATCTGCTTCATTCCCACATGAAAAGCACAAGCAGATGCAAAGGGGAGACAAGAAGGGAATGAGGGCAAAATATGGGTGTCTCAGTAAGGGAGAATGAGAGAGTAAAGGGTGTTCAGCCTTAGGCTGCATAGTGAAAAAGGGATGGGAGAGATGACAAAGCAGGAATGCTGGAAGGAATGAGTGTTTTGTTTGTTGCTTTCTTTTTTAAGCATACTTCTGTCAAATCCCTCAAAGGTTAGCTCCAGAAAGGCTTTGTTTTGTTCACTGATCAGCACCAAGAAGCGTTCTGGGAATACAGTAGGTGCTCTTTTGGTATTTGTTGAGTGAATGTATAATACCCAGTTAGGGTCGGTCACTATTCCTGAGAAGAAAGAGGCTTTTAAAGTCACCAAGAAGAACAGCAAGATTCTGTGTATGTTTCTGTTCACTCACTGCTCTTTATTTAATAAGGTAGGACAGCACAGTTGAAAATATCAAGTTCAGTTCATAGCTCATGGCTCCTGGTGGGCAGTCACCATATGTCACTGCATTTGAATCAGACTGACCCACAACAAGGGCAAAGAAAAGGCAGGTCAGTCCCCCCATGGAATCCCAAGAGCCAGGCCTCTCTGTGGAAAGAGGGAGGGAATATGGAGAAATGCACACTGGCACAGCCAAATAATGTTTTACTCTGAAACTCTCGATTTAAAGCCAGGAGAGGCCCATTATTCCATTGTCTCTTTTGGACAATTTTGATAATTTCCACCTCTTGAGCTCACCATGGGCTCTGGAAACTAAAATAGAGGTGACTACTGACTCCCCTAAAGAAACAACTGTTGGAGCAGAGAACGGGATCTAGAAAGGACTGGATTTAAACACTGAATTAAAGATTGAATTCAAGTCTTACCTAGAAGACTTGCCTGTCAATTTTCAGTGTCCCTTCAGTCCCTTTTCTAATGGTACCTGGAAGAATTAATTCCTAGATAGTTAGGAAGGTCAATTTTGCCCATACTGAGGAGTGTACAGGACTTGGAGATGAAAGTGCTGATTACAAATATGGTAACAGTCAGTATCATCCGATTCACTCTTCCACTCTAAGGTCTATCAGAAGTTCCTGTAGCCTGCAAGGTCGGCACTTCTTTCTGTGGCTGTGCCTAATCTTGAGAGATCATTATTATTTATTACACATGAAGCACTTTCTCTCTGCAAAGTGCTTTGGAATTGGTTTTTATTAGTTACTCAGCATGCTTAAATCTAAACACAGCTAAAGCCCTAGAGGAGGACGGGAAACCCCACAATGTATTTACTCATCATGCTCAACGGGTCCACACGCCTCTTCCCAATGACTGGAAAAGTGGATAAGAGGCAAGAGAGCAGTAAGAATGAGAAATCCAATTCAATCCACCACTCTTTTATTGAGGCCACCTGGCACTGAGCAAGGTGTTTGTAGTTGCACAAGGAGAAGGTACAGAAATAAATCTGACACAGCTCTTCAACGCAAGGAATTTATGGTCTAGAACTATTTGAGAGGAATTTTTTGTTCCCTTCCAATGTGAAGATTTTGTGGTTCTAAGAAAGTATAAAAAGGTTTCAAATATCATGTGCAGAAATATTTAATATGTTCCTACATGACTGAAAACTTGAGCAATTATACAGATATAATTACAGTGCCCCAAAACAGAATTGAAAGAAAAACAATACTGAATGGGCTTATTCTCTCAATTTTCAATTTCCAGAATTAAGTTAGGAAGCCCCAAGTAATGTAAGAGGAAATGAGAGTTAATGATCTCTCTTGAGAGCAAACAGCCAATCCAAGAAACCTACTCTAAGAAGAAAACATAAATTCAAGAGAAGAGTTTACTTTTCAAAAATGCTTTTAATAGAATTATAAGTTATCATCAGTGTCAGAAGTTAAAATAGTTTGTGAATATTTCTAAACACTGAAAATCGCAGCCTACGGAGTAACCATGCTCTACTATAGGACCTCACTCAAAATAGTCAAGGAGAGTTGGACTTATCACCTGGTAAGGATATCAGAGAAGGGAATAAAGGATCAGAGGGAGATGAGGTATTCTAAATAAATTCTAAAGTCCTTTCCAATCCTCGCTTTATGACCCACTTCTGCAGTTAAGCATCTAATACAAGGCCTGGCATGTTTTAAATGTTCTATAAATGTTAGTTCTTTGCTACCTTAAATAAATGAAAGTACACAAGCATGAATGAACAGTCAGAAACTAGAAATATGAAATTCTGTTATATGACATAGTGCCCTAGTTGATAATTCAGCTGTGAAGACAATCTGACTGACACATCACCTGACTAATCACCAAAACTGATTCACCAAATATTATGGCTCACATAACTCAGTAGTAATTAAATGCCATCCTCTGCCATTCCCTGGTACTGTGTTCGTGCACATATGTGTGTATGTGTCTTTTTATCTGCGTTTACCAGCCAGGCTGAACCTTCCAGACAGTAAATGTGGTACAGGCATAAGAGCACTGGACAAGTCTCTGCTATTCCATCTCTTTACTACATGACACTGAACACCTCTTCTGATTATTTGAGCATAGATTTGCTCATAGTAAAATGAGGGTAATGATCATTAGTCTTCCACCTTCATGGACCTACTGATGAGTGAGGATCTGATGAGTTTACAGATGTGAAAGGGTTTAGTCCACTGTAAACCCTGTACAAACATAGCACACGTATATATCATGCTCCCCAAAGATTTAGACATGGCCAGTAAATTATTACTGTTTATATGATCAGCATTTTCTCTGGTTTCTTCATAATAGCACCAACCATTTGTAACCACCAAACTTGAGGCTTTACACTAAAGCAGAAGACACACTGTGCTTGGTTTCCCTAAAGTTCCCCTAAACTATTCATAGAGTCTGTCACAGAACCCCAGAATCCTGATTCATTCTTCTCAGTTTCCCCCTGACCTAGTGGTAACTGTGCATTTCTTCACATGCAGTCCCTTCTTTTCAAACCCACTTCTACCTCTGAAGTAAAAATGGGCTGGCTCCCAGAAAGCTCAAAGTAAAGATGAATGCTACACTTGGAAGGAAACACTTCTGAAGCTTCCATTCCCAAAAACTGGAGCCGTCAGTATGAAGTAGACTGTGGAGGGAGTCAATGCTACACTAAAGAATTTGTTTGTAATATTATGGAGAACAGGAGCCAGCCAAGGAGGAATTTTTTGTTTCTGTTCTGTTTGATGTTAAGCAGGGTAATGATATGGTCAGAACTTTGTGTAAGTTGATGAATTCAGTACCACCAGAGATAACAACTAGGAACGATATGAAACTTGCAGAAACAATCTTGAAATACATTAGATCCACGCTTTAAAAACTGAAAGAGGCCATGAAGGCCCACTAGCACTTCTACACTCCAAATGGAACAACAAAGGCCCAGAGACTTGAAGCATCTTGACCAAGGTCACACAGAGCAAGCTCATGGTACAGCTGTTATCAGAACAATCTGGAGCAATCCATCTGTCCTTTATATAAGTATCAGCCCTCCTCCACCTCCTGCTCTCAGCAAAGGAGCCAGCCATCCTCAACGAGGACAGGCAGAGTCTAAGTTTCTGCAGAGTCATGCCTGGTTCTTCAGCTTCACAGGGACGAAGAGGTCTCTTACGGATGCCTGCTAACCACCACTGACTTAGAGCAGAGACTTTCCACAACTGCTCAGTATGCTGGTGAGGCACAGGCTGCCACTGAGAAGTTCAAGTCCAAGGGCTGGAATCCTTTGTCAAGGAACCAACAAGCCTTCCTTTATCTCGGTGAAAAACTAAAGCCATGCTTTCAGAAGGGAAAGGGTAAGGTGAGAGGGGAAGACAATTAAAATCACTTCTTGTCTCACAAAGTTGAGATGACTTATATAGTCCACTCTAGAGTCGGAGTTTTACATTTCTATTTCTTCTTAACCTTCATAACATCTGTGACAGCCAAGTGACTCATCCAATTACTGACTGGAAAACCAACACCTCAGTTTCACATCCCTAGTTCCATTTCCTAAGGTGTGAGGAAGCTGTGGGATCTGCCTCCTGCATCCCACTTCTCCCACAGAGAAAGCTTAATTTATAAAAGCAGACAACTAACAAGGCCATTAAAAGGCTGTCTTTGCTAAGCGCACAACCTTTCCTATAACTATGGGTTAGACATACACCCCCATTTCTTCTTCAACAAGAGGGACACTGGAGGAAGACCTTGAAGATTCAGGAAAAGAACTCCTCTCCACCCAAGACATATTTAAGGAAATCACAAAGAAAAATTCAAGACCAGAGTGTTATTTTGTCTTTTTAAGTTCAAACCACAGAAAGTATTTAGAAGAATTAGAAACTGTGGGGAATTCCACAGGAATTGGAAAAATCTCAGGCAAATTTAGAATCAAAACAGAAAGAGTAGCGATCTTGGAAATCATCAAATCCTGCCCTGCCACTTTGCCACTGAAAAAAAACAGAAGAGAGAGAGAGAGAGAGAGGGAATTTCACAGCTGGATGGCAGTTGAATTGGGCTGAGAACCCATGTCTGCTGACTCCAAGAATAATTTTTTCATCCACATTCTATGCTATCATTCACTTGAACACTGACTCCAAATTGAACCTAAATGTGAACAAAAAGAAAAGGGAAAATAAACTGTTCCCTGTGGCAGATGCTTGGAACACAGGCTTCTTTCTCAAAACCTCACATAGATGAAAACCTATGAGGATCTTATTTTCTCAGTTGTGAATGTACATTTCTTAGGAATGCCTTTTATGTCTGGTATTCTCCTTCAACTCTCTCTTTCTGTTCCTCTTTTTGCCATATATGGAACTGAGCTCTGAAGCCTGGGTCAGAGAACTCAGGCCTCGAGTATGAATGCAATTTGGTCTCTGAGCTGTTTGTCTTTACTGGAAATCCGATGAATCCATCTAGGAAATATTTACTAAAATGCAAAAGGCAGGGAGAATTGATTCATCCCCTGAACTTAGCACCCAGAGAATAATTTTTTCTTTTGCTCACCCAAAGGTATGCTAACCTAATTCCGGGTAGAAGATGGCAAGTTTACCAAATGTAGGAGGCCTTCTTTCTCAAGAAGTGTGTGTGTTTGTATTTTAGTGATGGGGGAAGGTTAACATTAATAGACAAAGTAGTCAGTAGTCATCCCTTAACTCCCAAAGCCATAGATACCCTAAGGTTGTTTACTCCTTTAAGAATAACATGAATTAACATGTCTCTCTTTGTCTCAAAATCAATAAACAGCAGCCATAACCATGCAAGACTTACTGAAGCAGTGTGTGTATGTGTGTGTGTGTGTGTGTGTGTGTATGCATTTATGCGGAAAGGGGTTGCTTTAACATATGCATTAGAAAAACTTGACACTAAAAAAGTGAAACACAGCCAGGTAGCCAATGAGAACATACATTAGGCATTCATCTTTCTCTTTATGACTTTAAAACTTTTGCAAATTGCATTTCAGAAGAAGAAAATTCCTTTGAAAAAAGGGATAACCTGCAATTGTCTCTCCAACTTTAAAAAAGGATTAAGTTCCTATAATCCCAGATAATACCTTTGAGAAGAATTATGCAAAGACAACTCAATAGACACATTCCCTAAACAGGATAAAATGTTCAGAACAGGACAGAACAATTGTTTTGTTAGATAGGGAAACCAAGTTCCCAGGAATAGAAATGACTTACCCAATGGCACTCAGTTCAATAGGACTGAGGACTCATAATTTCATTGTGCATTTAAAATGCAAAAAGAAGTTTGAAGGGACTGCATAAAGATGTTATGGCTTCCAAAAGCAAAGAGAGAACATGACTATCTGTTAACACCTAAAGTTTATAGCCTTCACCGTAGCATGTAGTCTCCACAGACTTGCTTTGTTATTTTCAAGAGTATACTCTTTGTCTCCTTTATGAGGACTGAGGACGGACAGGGATCACATCCTATACTCGAAAGGCCTCTGGAGGCAGACAGTCCTGGTTAGAACCTGGTTAGAACCATTAATTCTTTGAAGTACAAACTTAAGTAAGTTATTTATTCTTTATATATCTCCAGTGATTCATCTGCAGACTGAACACAATCATTTCTACCTTATAGGGTTATTGAAGAGATTAAATGGGTTTTTACAAAGTGCTCACCTAGCACAGTGTCAACACTTAAGTAAGCACTTTAATAGTAATTGTTAATAGAGAATTCACTCACAATTCCTGTTACACAGAGAACAGAGTAGAGAAGTGGTTTGGCACAATGGCATAAGTCAGCAAGCCTAAGGTTCAAATCCCCACAATTCCTTGACTAATTTTTTTTTTTAAATGCAATTCTATTGAGATGTAGTCACATACCAGATAAATGACCAATCATTGGTTCATGTTATCATCATATAGTTGTGCATTCATCACCACAATCAATTTCTGGACATTTTCATTACTCCAAAATAAATAAATAAATAAAAATATAAAAGATCACCCAAAACATCCCATACCCCTTATACCCCCTACTATTTATTTATTTATTGTCTTTTTATTTTCTTACTCATCTGTCCATACACTGGATGAAGGGAGTGTCTGGGGGTGACTCTCAGGCACCATTATAAGTACGCTTAACTTCTCCTTTGCAGGAATAAGTTTCATAAGGGCAAGCCCCAAAATCAAGGGCTTGACTTATTAATTTAGGAGTCCCTAACATATCAGGAATTCCCCAGGTGGGGAAGCTTAATATTTCCACATTTTCCCCAGTCCCTCAAGGGGGCTTTGCAAATACTTTTTTATTCTCGGCCCAAATTACTCTGGGATGTTAACAGTTTGTACACTGACCTGTACAAACCAACCAGATCTCACTCCCTATTCAAGGTTCCATGTAATCATGGTGTTCGAATAAACTGACCATACCAGTTAAATTAGATAGTCTGCTACAGAAAATATAGATTTTGCACCAAATAAACATCTCTTCCTTTGGTCTCACACAGAAGCTGAGGTTTTAAAACAGAGCCTTGACTAATATTTAACTTTGGTATACACACACAATTGCATTGAGTCTCCTTTGCCTCAGAGTTGTTGTGAGGCTTAAATGAGACCTTAGCTAGGAAAGCTCTTTAGCAGATGTCTTGAAAGGACCACAAAGATCAGAACTTTTGGGGGGAATAAGAGTGTGACATGTGAATATAGGTGCTGAATAAATACCCGTGGAGGAATGAGAGATGGCCCATGCTTTACCTAACTCATAAAGAACAAACTTAGCACTTTAAAATTAAAACAAAAAAAAAAAAAAGATTTCTTTAAAAATAGCTTGAACCTTGTATTATTCCTCTCATAGATATTCGTAAGACAGAGACCATAGGTCCAGGGCCCCAATAAGGCTGGCCTGGTTTTACTGAGACTACTGCTCAGTGCAGTATGCCTAGTAATAATGAAGTGCTGGCCAGGAGGTATCCCATATACAAGCCCAGGCATAGGTGTGGAGGTCTGGAGAGTCCTGGGGTCTGAGAAGCCGGAAAATATGTGAAGTCATCAAGTAAAAGGCCTTCATCATGGAATTTTAAAGCCAGTGTGATGAAATCAGCAAGGATCAAGTCTCTGCTTGGCCCATCATCCTTTTCTATACAGGTGCCACTTTCTCAACTTTGAAAAGTACACAGAGACAGAAGCTCTTCAAGTAGGCAGACCTATAGGTCATCAGGGCTGCCAGTGGCCTTGAAGAGCCTCCAACACAGTGGTTTTCAAAGTGGGCTCCACAGGGCACAGAGTTCTGGAGAGACACTTTGGCTCCAGACGGAAACCTATTGGGCTTCGCACCATTTAACTACAGCAGTTACACTTGGCTATTTCATATATTGGGAGTTCACATCAGATTTCATGATGGATAATAAAAAAATAAAATAAATTAAAAAGATAAAAAAAAGGATTCCATGAAGGAACAACATCTTAAAACACTGACAACCCTTCCTAGAGCCATTAATATCTACAACACAGACAGGTTCCTTATAGGAAGACCTGGGAATGAAGGGGCTACTGAGAAACAATCAGAGGAAGTTAAGAAAGCCCCAGAGAGTGCTCATTACAATTTGAGATGTCAGCCCAGCCCCTCACACCCAAAATGGCTGGAAATCTCCAGGAGGATCTGAGGTGCAAGAAGTGAAGGTTCTTGGGAGCCAGAAGGAATAGATAACCTAAGCCTTGAACTCCTGTTTCTTCTCTCCACCATGCTCACTTCCGGGTCAGAAACGGCTTCACTCAGATGAGCTGCCCCTTCTGAGAAAAGGTCTTTTTGGCAGTTAAGACCCAGAATGAGAAGGGCAAAGGAGGAAAGAGGAGAACTCAAACTTGTATTCTTTTTTTGACCCTTCAGACACTGCTTTGGCACCCCAGGTAAAGCCCCTTCTGGGTAACAGGGAACGTCAGCGTTTCATCCTCCATCTTTCCACCTGTCAAACAGGGATAAGCTGATCTATATCAACTCTAAAGTATTCTGGTGAAAGGGAAGGGAGTATTCTTTAATCTGCTTAGTAACAGCAACTGCAAGTGCTAAATAAATGAGTCAAGAAATATTTCTGGAAGAGCTATTCAACTGGAATGCTTCGAGAGCCACCCGCATTGCAACAACTCGATCTGTCCTTGTCTTTTAGAACACATGTGAGCCTAAGTTTAAAAAACGACTTCTCGGCTACAGAGGCAGCTAAATAAATAAATAAGTGCACAGAAATCTCTCTGTGACTTACTGAAGTTACTAGGGAGAAAGTTATGGTCACAATGAGAGCTCGATTTCATTCTTTTCTCTCTCTTTTTTCACATCTTCTCCCTAACCACTTCTGGGAGTAAGCAGCTTGTCATGTATCCAAGGGAAGCGAAACAGTCTCCTGCGCAGCTGATCCATCTAAAAAACATATCATCTGTCTGTGCGGCAGAAAGCCCAGTTGGAATAAGCAAGTTCTGTGCGTTCAACTAGAAAACACTTCTTGTTCTCGCTGTCAAAATAATTCTGTATTAAACTTCTGGGATATGTGACTAATGTGCTTGGAACCTTTTGAAGCGACTGGTTTATTTATTTTAGGGAGGGGAGTGCTGCTGCTGATGGTGGGGGTGGTGATAGAGAAGGAGGAGGAGGAAGGCGGGGGGGGGGGGGGGGAAGGATGGGAAATGGTGAAGAACACGCACATGGTCCGCTCCGAGATCGCACATCAGCTCCTAGGAGCCCGCACTGCCACACTTCATTAACAGAAGCACGAGAAGGAGGCGAGCCAGGCAGGAACAGAGAAGAAAAAGAAGACATAAACAGAGGCAGTGCACACTTCCCAGAGTTAGGTTGCCTAATAGTTCCTAAAAAGACTCTGAAAATTAAAAAGTAAAAGCAAAGCAAAACAAAACACACACCAGAGTAATTCTATCACAACCTCTTCCCAAAACCAATAGCAGCTCCCTACTGCCTACAGAAAAAAAAGCCTCAAACTTCACAGTGGGGGTGGGTGGATTAGGGATCTAGATGTCCATTATTTGATACAGATGTCTCACCTCTATGCATTTTCCAGACACAACCTGTCACTCCCAATGTCCCCACCTATTCTCATGCACCCAGGTCTCTACTGTTTCCTTGGTCTTCAAGACTCATCTCTTCCTTCCTTATTGAAGTCCTAGACACCCTTCAAGGCCTAGAAAAATGCCACCCCCCAGTGAAGCAGACTGTACCCCTTACCCCTTCCACAGTGCACACAACTCTAAGCATAGATTACTTTAAAGCCTGCCTCCAGGTAACTGTCAGTATGGGGTGCCCTAATCACCTACTCCCCGGCCTATAAATCCCTCCCATTCCCCAGAAACCAATCTCCCAACAGCACCCACAGGCGCGCACACACACACACACACACACACACACACACACACACACGGGGCTCTTTGCAGAAAGAGGTGCTCTTTTACTCTCTCAGCAACCCCCAGAGTTAGTTCGAGGCCTGCATACACCAGGTGCTCAGTAAATGCATGTCCACAGTTGAACATTTGTGCCTTCCACGGCAAAGCATCTTTAGCTTTAAACTCAAGAAACATAAAAACAATGGCTGAAAAATCTGCAGGAGTAAAAGGCCAGGAATTTATTCATGCTAAACCTCTCTTGAAAGCTGCCATTCTCCCTTCTCCAAATCCAGTTGTGTTGTTCTATTCTCCTCTCAGGAGGTAGGAAGGAGGTTGAGGGACTAAGCAAGGAGGAGGGGTGGCAGGAGGAGAAGGTTTTCAATGGAAAACAGATGAAGCAATCATATAAATAAATCAAAAACTCGTCATTTTTATAAACTGGCAAATAATTGTAGGTTGAAATCATCTGCTTACTTTGTTTTGCTTTGTTTTGCTTTTTCCCCCATCCACTTACATGTAATACATATCAGTTAAATTTAAAAAAAAAAAAAAAGGAGGAAAGAAAAGGTGTTTGGGGAAGGAGAATGGGGGTGGGGGGGAGTGACCAGGGCAATGAGGAAAGAAGTAATATGTTTGGCAACAAGTTAATCATTCTGCTGCTTGTTGCTAGTCAGGTTTGGCATGCCCTCCCCTCTGAACTTTCTCTCTGGAGAGTGATTTGGCAAAGAGAGCTTCAGAAAACAATTTTCACTTTCTTTCTCCAAACCCCACCTCCCTCCCCCACCTCATTTTACAGAACAGCTCCAACCTCCTCAAGAGGGAAAGGAAAACTGAGACCTAATTCACTTCACATTTATACCACTTAAGGAAAAAACATTTCCTGGAGCGAAAGCTTTATGGATCAGAAAACAACCAACTCTCTCCCCCTCCTTCCTTTACCTCCGCAGTGCCCTCATCCCTATCTTCTTGCCTTCCTTCAGCTGGGAAGTAGTTCTTTGCCCTCAGAACCAACCTCATCTTTCCTCCATTTAAAATCTCTCTCTCTCTCTCAAACACACACACACACTCAAACATAAAAAGTCATGTTTGTTTTGGAAGTAAAAGGACACTATCAAGAAAGTGAAAAGACAACCTACAGGATGGGAGAAAATAATCACATACCATATATCTGATAAGGCCTTAATATACAGAATATATAAAGAACCTCTACAACTCAACAACAAGACGACAAATAACCCAGAATATATCAAGAACCTCTACAACTCAACAACAAGAAGACAAATAACCCAGTTGCCAAACACACTACTACTTTCCTTATTGCCCTGGTCACTCCCCCCACCCCCATTCTCCTCCCCCAAATACCTTTTCTTTCTTCCTTTTTTTTTTTTTTTTTTAATTTAACTTCTTGTATTACATGTAAGTGGATGGGGGAAAAAGCAAAACAAAGTATGCAGATGATTTCAACCTACAATTATTTGCCAGTTTATAAAAAAAAATCAAATATTTGAATAGACATTTCTCTAAAGAATATATACAAATAGCTGATAACCACAGGAGAAGATGCTCAACATCACTGGGCAAATCAAAACCAAAATGAGATACCACTTCACACAGAGGTGGCTATTATTTAAAAAAAAAAAAAAAAAAAAAAAAGGAGGAGGAAAAGGAGAAGGAGGAGGGGGGAGGGGGTAGGAGGGAGGAAGAGGAGGGAGTGGGGAGAAGGAGGAGGAGGAAGGAAAGAAAGAAAACAGAAAATGCTAAGTGCTGACGAGGGTGTGAGGATACGAGGATACGGGGAAACAGGAGCCCTCGTAGGACACTGGTGGCACTGAAGACTGGTGCAGCCACTGTGGAAAACAGAATTACCATATGACCCAGGAATCCCACTTCTTGGTAGTTACCCAAAACAATTGAAAGGAGGGACTTATCATAGAGGGCAATGCATGCCAGATAAAGGAGGCCCATGCTTTGTTTTAAATGCAAAAAAGAATAATAGAAAGTTTTGAGGAAAAGAATTAGGTCAGACTTAGGGAGAGTGAATAATTTGGCATTTGTGTTTAAGGCTGACTGGAGCTGGTGAATGGATCAGAGACTAAGAGATGAATCAACCACAACATCACCCCTACTCCCTGCCTTACACGCTCATAAATCACTGTTTCATTGTTATGTACGTAGCACTACCAGATATGCAGTATTTTTTCTCTCTGTGTACACTCAGATACTGAGATTTGATTTTTATATTGGAATAGTCTGTTTCCACTTGGTTTCCGGGCCGCAGATGCCACAGTGTCTGGCATGGAGGGACAGCGTGGCTGCAGTGGGCAGTGAATGGCCTCTCAGTCTGCCCAGAATGCTCCAAGAGGCAGCATTGTAGATGTACCGAGCAGTCACAAAAATAGCTCAGCTAAAGGACACGGGGGAAAAAAAAAACTACACTCTTTAGAACTGACGTGTTTTCCCTTTTCACTTTCCATCAATGCTTCTATGACCTAGTAAGGAAGTACACTGCAGAATGGAAAAAGTACCGGACAAGAATTCAGAAGTCCTGAATTTGATCTCGATTGCCACTTTTGTTTGTTTTGCATGATCATAAACAAGTTTTAGGCCTAAGTTCTCGTATCTGTAAAATATAAAAGGTTGGTTCTAGACTCGAGTGACTGTCCTCTGTGTGTGTGTGGCAAGGGATGTATTTCAAAAACTATAAAAGGGTATTTTGGTTGAGATAGGGTTTTTTTTCCTTCATCTTGAGTCCCTTAAAAACATTATATAAAGTAAAGCTGAGAACTAGATTAAGGAGGGTAACTTCAGATGAAAACCTTGGGCTCACAGAGCAAAACAAAACTTCCACAAATAAAATATCATAGTAATTACTTGTAAGGGGTGGGATCTTAGATGATTTTCATTTTTCATTTTCTTTTTTAAACTTTCCTATACATTCTAAATTTATGACAAAGAGCACATCACTTTCAGCGACAGAAAAGAAACACTATTTTAAAGAATAATTTAATTATTAATTAATTTTAATGAAACCCAGAATCGTGCTTGACCAAAATTTGGGAGCACCAAGCAGCTCACTGGCAATGTAAGAAGCAGTCTTCTAATTTTCGTAAATGAAGGGCAGAATGGGGACCACTATCACCAGCTTAGTGCTCCCATGCCCCTTTCACAGAACCCCATGGCTGCCTCTTAGTGTGTCTGCTTCCTACCAGGCTGTTGCCCCCAAGACAGCAGAAGCAACATCTCACTCATTTGTTAGCCACAGTGCCTGCCACATTCGAAATACTTATCAATACATCCTAAATTATTAAATGACCTATCTAAGAACTACTATAGTAGTAAATGCAAATACTATCTAATTATATCTAAAGAATTTTTTAGCCATGAAAATTCACCTATATAAAGAAAATTTAAAATATCAGCAGTCCTTAAAAAATTACAGTAATTATGTCTGAGAGAATCTGCAGCTCTTAAAACGATGACATAAATCTGTATTTGTAGACGAAAATTTTTTCAAGCCCTATTGTTGAGTGAAAGATAAATCATAGAAAACCCTGCATTTATCTCATTCACTTAAATGTTGTATGTGTGTATGCATACATATATATGGAGAGAGAGAGAAAGAGAGAGAGACTCTAAACAGTGTTTTCAACAATGATTATCTCTAGAAAATGAATCTGGAGATTTTTTTTCCCCTTTTATTTTTCTGCATTGTTTAAATTCTCTTCAGTGCTTGCAAAAAAATTTTTTACATAAATAAACCATTTAAAAATAAAGAGAAGAAGGTAAACCGCAAAAAAAAGGAGGAAGAAAAGAAGAAGAAAAATGAAAAATGAAAAAGAAAACACCAGCCACATGCACTTGATCAGACCTGTTTTATAAACACAAATCTTACTGCCTATACTGGCCTGTAGCCGGTCCCTTCTTTAAAATTACCCTTTCCCCTTTGTTACCTAATTTCAGCTGATACTGGTAACTATGTGGAGTAAAGCACTGGGCGGTCAATGAATCCTAAGGCATAAACAACACGCTCCAGGAATCTTCCTAACAAGAAGCAAGAGCCGTGAGGGTCTGTCACCTGTTGGTGGGAATGAGCAGCAGGCATCAGAACGTTCCCCCTTCAGACCTGCCACCCTGGCTGCCTGCCCTCCTGGCCCCCACCCCAGAACACTGCCACCGTCCTCTTGAAACACTGTCTTTCACAACTTTGGCTCCATGGATTTGCCTGCAATGTGGCTGTCCTGGCACAGCTGTTGTTGAGGCATCACTGCTAAAAAAAAGACTACCAAGCACTTTGCAAATATAAGGTGCTTAATCATAGTGCAACCCGTGAGGTGCTTCTTGGGACTACAGCAATGGTGGCAATATCTATTTTGGTTTAGCTTCAGTGATGATGATGATAATAATTAATAATAATAATAATAATAATAATAATAATAATAAAACAGCCCACCCACTTGACACACTGGCCTTGCTACCAATTATTAAAAATACAAAGAAGCAACTCCTTTCTCCAAGTATACAACACCCGACTTTATCATTTATTATTAAAATAGAACAGATTTTACTGATAATAATTATTGTGGGTGGAGGTATTAGAGGTGATTTTTATTTTTTCTTTAATTCTCATCTACATTTTCTGAATTTTCTAGGAGAAAACATTGCTTTTTGACAACAACAAAAAAAGGGTCATTGAAAAAGATTCGTAAACCACCACCATCATAAACAAGCCAGGCTCTCCTTTCACAGCGTTTAAACATGAGCTTTCCTTACCAGCGAGCCGGCAGGGGAATATTCTGTAACTAGGTCACCAGATTTCACTTCATGGTTAGACCTCTTCAAATGTTCACCAAAGCTACCAATATCCTTGTGAGGTTAACTTGGTATATCTGCTGAGTTGATCTAAAAGTAATTCATTTACCCAAACAACATTTAGGGAACGCCGACAACATTCTTGGCACAGCAGGAGACACCAAAATTAAGAAGAGGCTGCTCCACTCTCAAGAAATAGAAGGGGAGGAATTACATACACAAATAGAGGAATAGTCGAGGCATAATGTGGAAAGCTCTCCAAAGACTGCCCCTGCTCAAAGCAGTATACGGGGTATTCGGTAAGGGAAGGTTATTTCTAGCTGCTGGGATGACAGGCAACAGCAGGACAGCGTTAATATTTCAGCAGGATGAGTCACGGCACAGAGGCAGGGATGAGGCAGATCCTGATGTGGGTCCAGTTCAGCTGGCTGGAGCACAGACAGTCAAGAGTGGCCTTAATAATGGAAAGAAAGACCGGCATCAGATGGTAGAGAATGCTGAATGTCAGTTGGGGCATATTTCCACGTGAACAAGGTAGTGTCTCTAGATGCCTACTTTGGGCCATAAATGATTATTTCAATTGAAGCCATTCTTTCAAATGTGTTAGTAAATTAAATTATGTAATCAAAAAATAAGGAAACCACAAAAACATCTTCCATCTAGTGTAAAGAAGCCAAAATATGCTCTGGAGTAAAAATCAATGAAAGTGATTGTGAATATCCCACAACTAGAAAATATAGTGGGGATGGGAAGTTTGGATTAGGGGGAAACATGACAAAGTTGCTAGTCTGTCTTCTGGCTGTTTCCAATCTCAAATGATTTGCTTCCCTCCCTTGGGGCTACTAAATTCAGCATCTGTGTCCATTCTTGTAATGCCCTCTCTGTTCTTCAATGTACCGCTAAAAAAAAAAAAAAAAGAAAGAATGTTCTTGGCTGCATGAATCCTACCTCTTAATGGAATGATATCATAAAAATGAGGGCTCATAGGGGTTTAAAAAAAAAACGTATATCTCACCAAGAGAAGAGTGAAAAGAGGAAAACAGTGATTCTCCAGAGGAAAGCAGTGATTCTCCAGCTTGACCACATATCAGAATCCCCTGGATTACTTCCTTTAAAATGTTGATACCCAGAACCCCACCTCAGCCCATTTAAATCAGAATCTGTAGAGCTGGGGCCCAAGAATCGTTATTATTATAAAGCGGCAGTGGTTAAATTTGCAATGTTGAGCTACCATCACCACGATCCATTAGCAAATCTTTTTCATTACCCCAGAAAGAAATTTTATACCCATTAAGCAATAACGCCTCATTGCCCCAGGTAATTTTAACATGTAGCCAAGGTTGAAAGTCCCTGCTTAAAGTCTGGATAAAATGTCAAAGGGGAAGAGAGAAGTCAAATAAATAGGAATACCTGACTGACTACTAAATTTAAGCATCACAGTAATCCCTGCTCACAAACTGAATAGCTTTCACAGCCTCTCTCTTTGTGGTTGAAGTCCAGGGTGACCCTTTGGGAGAGGGAAGCTGGGGGGAGGGGGGCATTGGGGGAGGATGACTGGGCCCCTGGGCTGTTGGTAAGATGCCATGGGAGGGTCATGCCAATGAAGGATCCTTCCCACATCAGAACACAGCTCAAGAGCACTTTAGTGGTAGGAGCCAGGGCTAGCTCACACTAAACTCAACTTACTATTGTAAAAGTAGAGGGCAGAGGTGAGTGTGGCACTCCATTGCCATCCTTCAATCTTGTTGCAGTGTGGGGATATAAGGATGGTAGAGGCTTTGTAGTCAGGGAAGCCTATGTTTGAATTCAGCTCTGTCACTTTCTAAGTGACCTTAAGCAAGTCCTTAGATCTCTCTGGGCCTCAATTTCCTTATTTGCAAAGCGGAATTAGGACATATGCCGTGTGTGCTGGTTTGAATCTGTTACGTTCCCCAAAAAAGCCATGTTCTTTAATGCAGTCTTGTGGGGGCAGATTTATTAGTCTTTTGATTACGTTGTTTCCACGGAGATGTGATCCACCCAACTATAGGTGAGACCTTTTGATTAGATTATTTCCATGGAGGGGTGAACCCACCCATTTAGGTTGGAGTCCTTTAAGAGAGCTCCCAGAGAGAAGGAGCTCAGAGAAGCTAAGACACATTTGGAGAGAAGCTAAGATATGTAATCCAGAGTTTACCCCCAGGAGAAGCTAAGAGCCAACACAGACACATATGCTTGGAGATGCAGACAGAAAGACATTTGGAGATGCTAAGCTAAGAGATGAAACCTGGAGTTTGCCCCAGAGAAGCTAAGAGAGGACTCCCATATGCTTAGAGACAAAAGCCCCAACAGAACCAAGCAAAGAGCAGAGAAGCTAAGAAAGACAGAAGCCCAGAGACATTTTGGAGAAAGCCATTTTGAAACACAACCTGAGAGCAAAGGACCAGCAGACGCCAGCCACGTGCCTTCCCAGCTGACAGAGGAGTTCCAGACACCACTCGCCTTTCTTCAGTGAAGATATCCTCTTGTTGATGCTTTCATTTGGACACTTTTATGACCTTAGAACTATAAATCTGTAACCTAATAAATCTCCTTTATAAAAGCCAATCTATTTCTGATATGTTTCTTAACAGCAGCTCTAGCAAACCAGAACGCCATGCATGTTGCTTTTGTTTAAAGATTAAAGAATGATATGGTACATAGTCTAGCACATACTAAGAACTCAATAAAAAACAGCCAATGCTAATGTTATTACTACTGAGCAAATAAATCAACCTGAAGTTGTCTCCAAAATTGCATTCCACGACCAAACTATGAACTGAAAAACAAATGAGAAATACATGTGGCAGACAACCAATTTCATATCTCATGAACCAGGAAGAAATATTATTTACACTTCCAATGCCAACTAAAAACCAACCTGGTTAAACCTACATGTCAATTTATTCAATGAGTTGTGTCTCTCTGTTGTGCCTCTATATATATAAAGCGGTTGATTTTAATTTAACTAAGAGGTCAGTGGTCAGAATCGAACTATAAACACACCCTAATCTATGAATTTACCATTTCTTCTCCTAAGTCAGGCAGAATAGAAGTCAAATGCCTTACTATGTGGGTGCCAGGGACAGAACCAGAGCCATGATTCAAAGCCAGTCTGTGGGATTCAGAGCCCTGGGTATGGAGTCGGAAGATGGAGCAGGATGCTCAGGCTCCACCACTACATGGTACCCTCAGACAATGAATGCCCTTCACATCTCTAAGCCGCAGGTTCCTACTTTCTAACGGAGATAATATTCCCTGCCTTCCTCGAGGACTATTGGAGAATTCACAGGATGGTGGCCATGGAAACAATGTGTGTACTCAATAATGACAGATAAATGTGAGAGATTTGTTCCAGTCTGATCTTGAGATTCCCTCGTATTTCCTCCAAATACAAATGCATATACTGATTGAAGATTTGCACCCATTACCTATTTGGGCCAAATACCAAATGGCTGAGTGTTAAAACCAATATTAAATCAAAGTTGAGGCTGAAATTCACCATCAACTGAACTTCCATGATACAAGAATAAATAAAAAAATTTATTTGCATTTTATTTTTCAAGTATAGTGGCATCTATACATGATTTTAGAGGATTTCCTGATCACTAAGTTTTCAGGGAACAAAGCTGACATTCTCCTTTTAACTTATCTTTGGAAAATGTAGAGAGTGCTTAAAGAGGCCTTTTCTTATAAGACTTGCTGCCTTAAATAAATTTAAATAACTAAAAATTAGAAGTAGTTCTTCATGGTCATGCTAGTACACCAAATAATCCTACAATAATTAGACTTATGATATAATCTAATCTCATTATGACACCTCAATTACAATTTATATTTCTATAAACATCAGTTAGCTAAGAAAAACCATGTTATTCCCAGTTACCTAGCCAATGTGCCCTGTAAATATTTGTATTAACTATCAATTTATTTCCCTAATTAATTAATTATTTGAAAGTGCTTAATAATTTGTTTTATCCATAAAATTGATAGCTTTCACAATTGTCAATTATTATTGTAGCACGTTACTCTTATAAAAATATACTCCTTTATATTTTAACTGATTGATAGAATCTCAATATATAAAGCATTTTAAGAAGATTTTTCACTCCAAGTTACATGTTAAATATTTGCCTATATTTTAAAAGGAATAAATATCTGGATATTAACAACAAATCTGAAATGCACGCTTGTTCATCTTACTAATATTATTATGCTGATACGATGGGAACTTATATGATATTACCACCATTGATCATGCACTCAATCTTTATCCTGCAAATCCAGGAATGCCCAAAATGTTGATTAAGTGGGCATTTTTGACTATCTAAAGCGGAGGTCTAAATCAAATATTTGCTTTTGGTCAAATTTTAAAGCAAAAACCAAAGTCAGTGAAACCTTAGAGATAATTGGGCTGCCTCATTCTAAGATTTTTAGTGTCTCAGTAAAGACTAGAATTTTCAATACATATGTATCAAAATTTTGCTATGAACCATACATTATATTGAGACATCTACAAGGATTCACAGTTGGCGCTGGACACAAATATGTACACAACTAATCATTACAATGTTCATAGAGGTCTGTACACATGCGGGGGGTGATGAGCAAAGCGAGAATAGTTTGCACAGAATAGAACATCCAAGCCCCAAATAGAGGCTGCATCCTTAGAATCTTTAGAAAGCATTAGAGAGTCAATGATGTTCTGAAATGAGTTGTTAGGAGGCAGGTACACAAGGAAAAGTCCATAATTTCACAGCTACCCCAACTTGGTTTTAAGTCTCAGTTCTATGACCTAGGTGAGTAATATATAAGTCTCCGAGCCTCTATTTCCTCATCTGTAAAATGGGACAGCACATACATTTTGTGTAGGTATTGGGAAGATTGTTTGAGGCATCCAGTGAAAGCACCTAGCACAGTCTCCAGCAGAGAGTATGGCCTTCAGTGTCCTCTCTGTTCCTTTCCCAGGTATGAAAAAGTAGGTATTTATGGTGGATGAGCTAGCTAATAGAGAAGTAACCTGTCCCATGAAATGGTTCACAACCTTGTTGAAGCAACCAAGATGCTTTCCATGCCTCCATCGAAGCAGAGGGTGCATTCCTAGGAAGCCAAGACAAGAATAAACTTAAGTAAACTACTCAAATATTTAATAACTTCCCTGGAATGAAAGAGGACTAAGTTGGGCTGTGAGGACTTATCTGTATTTTTCCAGCTCTGCACAGAGGAGAGAGATACTATGCAGTGACTGGTGAGTATGGCTGAGAAACACATGGACTCCGTGGGTGAGGGTCAATTCATGGAACAGATATTTAGGCATCAGTTTCTGTTGGGAGTCCAGAACTTTCCACAGTTGGAAGGTAGTGATACTTTGGTAACAGTTGCCCTGGGAGATTTTAATTATTCAGTCACATTTGCCACATACTCCACCTGTGGGGAGAGGCACTGAAGGAATTCTATCCACTGTATCCGGTGGGCATGAGGAGGCTGGTGCTCCAAAGAGGAAGATGTGGGTGGATCATGGAGCCTGCAGTATTCTCCTTTGGATCTTTCAATCCCTTTGCTCTGATTCTTCCTTCACCAAGCAATGACTCTAACAACCAGCTCCATTTCCACAGCTTCTGAGGCAGAGAGAAGACACAGGCTTGCCAATCAGTGAAAAGTATGTATGAAAGTGGCATTTAGTTTATCACAGGCTGCCTTATGCATCTGACTAATGCAAGCCAGTCTCCTCCCCACCCACCACTGAAACCCTCATTTTCTATTTAAAAAAAAAACAAAAAAAAAACAGGAAGGAGAGTTCCAAGCCTAAAATGATGAGGACCAGATGCAAACTGTACTGACCACACAATAAAGTGAAATCCTGCCTCATAACCAGCAGACACCCCCAAATCACCATAGGCAACACCAACCAAACTGACAAACTCTTACAGAACTCTGACCATGTAAGGGCAACCTCATCTACTTCAGCTCCCACCTCCTTCTGCAGTTTTGTAATACATCATTTGCAGAGTTTAAGTTCTTAAGGGCAGATGGACAGATTCCACGCTAGTTTAATTAGACATCTAGTCACTTAAATCATCAGGCATTTACTCAGCAAGAACCATGTGCATGGCGGCCCTGAGCTAGACCTGAAAGCAGGAAGGTGAGTTAAGATAAAATCACAGACTCTTGTACCAGAATGATTTGCCTCATTGGAACTTTACTTGTAGGTAAATGTTAACTGTTGAGAGTCGCAACATGTAAGTATTATAAATTTTAATTTTAACAGTACAGAAAGTATCTAACAAGAGAGGACTGGTTTAAAAGCAAGCCCCCAAATAGCAGTATACATTGTACACACACACACACACAAAATGGAGCATTATTTACTATAATACAGCAGTGGTTATTTGGGAGCAATAGATTTATAGACAATCTTGATTTTGCTCTTTATACTTCAGTATTAACCAAATTTTCTACAATGAAAATTAACTACTTGTATATTCAGAAAGAACACTAATAAAAGTCATCTTGAGAAAGTAAAGAACAGTAAAATTCCATAGGCAAAAACTGACCTCAGGATTTCGAAGTGCTGAAGCACTCCTATATTAAACTTAGATACTTGATTCTTCAGTCCCTCACTCAGAACCCTACTGGTCTTATCTCTCTATATATGTGTGTGAGTATGTGTGTGTTTGTGTCATGGGCACGCGCACACATATGATTAAGACTATTCATCCTGAAATATGGGATCCTTTAAGGGATCCAGGTTGGGATGGGGGTAGGGTGCAGGAAAAATTGGACAAGCTCCAAGAGAGAGCTTTCAGAGCAGCTGAAACTGGGATTTAGTAGTGTGGCTGCTGATAGGAAAGGTATCTAAATATAGTAGATTTATGGGACAGAGAAGACCAACAGTGGGTTCCTATAGGAGCTCTAAAATGAAAAACAGAAGGACAGAGCTCCTAACTGCAAGCATTAACTTGGATCTAGCTGTTTCTCACTTAGGCAATTCTATGTGCCTATTCTAGGTGAGTAGCAGCAAAGATTAAAGTGATAATGAATGATTAATCCTTACATCTCTAGGGAGGCCAAGAAGTTATACAACTAATTCTTCGCAAACATGCTTACTTAATTTTTTAAATACAACTGGGAGTAGAGAACCAAAACCAGAAACACTACAACAAATTAAGTAAGAACTGACAATTGCAAGTTCAGAAATACTTAATGAACACCTACTACATGCTAGACACTAAGGAAGATATTTACATCACAGTAATGAATAAAACAGGCTCAAGTCTGTCCTCATAGGGCTTAACTTTGAAAAAATTTAGAGGAAATTGTAGCTTTAGCAAGCTGTAAGTCAAGCGTTAACAGACTTGACTCTACAGATCCAAGAATCAAAACCACTAATGATTTGGAGAGAAGGGGGCAGATTTGTGTTCTTGGTCAAATAAATTTGAGAAATTCATACCAAGAGCACCTACAGCAGAGAAATATGTCTAAATTTACTCAAAGTGACATTTTCCAAACGTGTCTGACAATAAACACCCCTCTTTTTATGGAATACCTATTGACAGCTCACAGAAGGCTCAACATGTAGCAAAACCCTCCTTACAGAATGCACAATAATGGATGTGCCATTAATATTAAAATATCACTGGGTGAGTTCTCTTAAATAAGTCAGGAATGTTTATTATGGTTTCTATAAAAATTAACAGCCTCTTGAAGGTTTGAAAAGTTATCTGGAATTCCTCATTCCCCAAAATCCGGGGTAAAAAGAGGCATTGGTGTATTTTCCAATGTACCAGAGAATTACAGACCTTTACAGCCATCTCTCCTCAACCTCAGAATTTCCCAAGTCCACTGCTCACCAAGAGTGGTGTGGGCTATGAGCAGAGACATTGCTGAAACATGGGCAATTTGCAAAAGAGGGGCATGGTAAGTAACTAACATATGACCAGATGCTACACTGAACAGACACCAGGGTCACAGGTGCTCACAAAAATGTATGCAGCCATATTCTTATAATCTGGGTGTGTGCTGGGAAGGTGGGGAGGGTTACAGGACTTATTAAGAAAAAGAAAAGCACAAGTACTCCCTTTTGGTATTTTTTTGTTCTAAACACTTTTTCTGATTAATCGGTTAATCAATTTATTGATCAGAGAGCTTTCCTCGTATAAGGGAAAGAGTCCTGAGTTCAAAATCAAGAGATTTAGGTTCTCATATGGTCTCAGTCATTATCTAGCCAGGAATACACTTTCCTTTAATCACCCTGTTCCAATGTTCGCCATCATTCATTCTCCTTCACACCTAGTCATGGTATAGGTTAAAAAGTAGCCACCAAAAAAAAAATTTTTTAATAAAAATAAGACAAAATGAAAAAGTAGCCACCAATCTCAAAGCAAAGGGGAAAAGATGTCTTCTTAATACATGGTGTTGAGACACCAGATAGCCATTTGGAAGAAGATAAGATTAGATCTATTCATCCCAGCATACACAAGAATAAACTGCAAATGGATCAGAGATCTGAATGTAAAAAATGGAAATACATAGGTACTAGAAGGCAAAAAGAGTGAACTCCAGTTAAACATGATGTTTTATTTTCCTAGACTGTTCAAGCAAATACCATGCAATGGGTCAGCTTAAAATATGAGAATTTATCAGCTCACGGTTTTGAGTCTAAGAGAAAGCCCAAATCAAGGTGTCATCAAGGCGATGCTTTCTTCCCAAAGACTGGTATTCTGGGGCTGGCTGCCAGTGATCCAAGGTCCTTGGCTTCTCTGTCATATGTCAGGGCACATGGTGGTCTCTCCATTCTCTTCCGGGTCCCAATGAATTTCAGCTTCTTGTTTCCCATGGCTTTCTCTCCATCTGTCTGAATTTTACTCCACTTATAAAGGACTCCGGTAGTAGGATTAAGACTCATCCTGACTGAGGTGGGCCACACCTTAACTGAAGTAACCTCATCAAAAAGTCCTACTTACAATGGGTTCACATCCACAGGAATGGATTAAGTTTAAGAATATGTTTTTCTGGTGGACATGCAGTTTCAAACCACCACATACGAGTAGAGGAAAATGCTTTCTAACAATGATTAAAAGTCCAGAAGATAAAAGAAAAGACTGTTGAATTTAGCTATATAAATATGAAAACTTATGCATGCCAAAGAAGGAAAAAACCACTACATCAAGGTTAGAAAATAACACAGTGGGAGAAAATATTTGCAATATATTTCATAGAAAAAGGACTACTATCCATAATCTACAAAGATTTTTTTTTTAATTAAGGAAAAATATTTTTAATCCTATAGAAAATAAATGGGCAAAAGACATGAACAGACAATTCACAAAAATAGAACTCATAAAATTAATAAATATAGTCCTGAAACATGTAAAAAGATGTTCCACTCTACTCAAAACAGGATATACACAAATTAGAATTACACTAACATACCATTTCTCATCCATCAGATTGGCAACAATACAAAAGAATGACAATACACTGTGTGGTTAAGGTTGATGGTGGGACACCCCCACGAAAAGGAATTTGGCACTGCCTAACAAAACATTCACCTTTGACCCAGCATTCCTAGTTCTAGAAATATATCCTGAAGATACACCTCCAACAATATGAAAATTCATATGCACAACATTATTCGTGGCAGGAAACTACCAATGCCGAAGCGCAGGAGATCGATTATAAAAATAATAATAAAATAAGAATAAAAAGAAAACCTCAAAAGAGCATATATAACATACTACCTTGGGTTCAAAAGAAGAGGAGATATGAAAACATCCATATATCAGGTTTAAAAAAAAAAATGGCAAGGATAACCAAGAAAACAATGAGTTTAGTTACCTACAAGAGGTATAGGGAGTAACAGTGTGTTGGAATATTGGAGGGACAGGCACTTCTCTGAGTAGACCTTTTTGTATAGTTTTGACTTTGGGATGCATGTTAATGTTTTCATATTCAAAAAACAAAAGTAAATCGACAAAGATGGGAAGGGAGGGAAACTAAAATGAAAGCAAATAAACAATTAAACCTAATATATTTCAAGTGGGAGAGAAGAAGGGAGATGGAAGGAAGGGAGTGAGGCAGGAAGGAAGGAATGAATCCAGCTGATTCATAAGCACAGTGTTTCACAATATAACCTCGGTCTTGGTCAGGGTTAAATTTGAGGGAGGGGACACCACAAATGAATCCGGAACCCCTTTTAGTAGTTTTGTGTGGTGGCATAGGCAAAAAAAATACTAACATAATAATAATAGTGTGTGTGTGTGTATATATATACAAATATATACATATATATATATATATACACACACACAGCCCTCCTCTGTCCCAGGTCCAGATTTCTCCACAGACAAAAGCAAACCAGAAGTGCCAGTAAAAGCAGAGCAGCCTTCCACCATCACCTCCCAGCTGCCAGTGGGGGTAAGCACACATCTGCTAAAAGCAAAGTAGAGGAAATGGAAGTGGGTGACTTCTAAGATGGAAACAAAGGGCTCTACAATGAAGATAATGCTTCCGAAAATGTGGACTGTGTGTGTAGCACTGATTTATCAAGGCAAGAGGGACATGCTTCCCTTGCAGCCTATTTCTGCCATGTACTTTCAACAAGTGTTCCCTTCAAGTGCAAACTAAGGTGAACTACTCAAACAATGGGAACATGCCAAACCAGGAAAGAGGCTACATAAGGATATAAACATTAACAGGCAAAACTGAAATGAGAAAAAAAAAAAAAAAAAAAAAAAAAGCCTCTTATTTGCTTGGACAGTTGATTACAATTCAACATTATTTAAGCACTTAACCACCAAAAAAAAGTATAAAAAGTACAGAAGACCCACATCCACATATTCACATGTATGTGTTATGCATCCATGTATGTGTGTATATGTGAGTATGTGTGTGTGAAAAAAATATATATGTAAGTATATGTACATGTATATGCATATGCATATGTATATACAAACATTCATTCCCTGGTTCTGGCCTATAAGCAAAGGCACCCCAGTAGCAATGAGCAGATCTAACAACCCTTATACCACTCACCACTAAGAAGAACCAGGACATATCAAAGAAATGGTTGATTTCAGGGCTAGGAAAGGAAAGATACAAGGTGAAACTAGAACATCTTATTCTAGCAACTAAGCACTAACAACACTAATAAAACAATGGGGGTGGGTCACAAGGACACGGAAGCCAGATTGAAGGGACTCCCACTGGCTCAAATCCGGGACAATTTGAACACCAAAATAATCAAGCAACAGTAATGAATTATAAAAGCTCGAAATGGAAATCCAAAAGTCGATGCCTATATTAGAGGGGAGGAAGGGAGGGAGATGGAAGAGAAGGGAGGGACCCTTGCTGAGAACAGAACACAGAATGCTGAATGATAAATGTCAAGGAAGTTGTAAGATGGAAAACCATCGTTTCACAACCACCATAGTAAAAATTAGTTCAGATAAGAATTTACAGGAAAATTTTGATGAGGAGCAAGAATATAGTATTCTCCCCATGCACTGCTTAATAACTGCAAGGGGAAAAAATAGTAAACCATATAGTGGAGAAAGTGGACAACATTTTGACTAGGTGATCCATATTAACATCACCAATGAGAGGCAGAGGGACATCGTGAGACTCCAGATGCAAAGCCCCGGAAAGGACACGACAAAACTTACACAGTATTCTGGAGGAAAAGGCACAATCTGAATCTAAACATGAAGAAACAATTGACTAAATTTGAGGAATATTATAGTTTTTAAAAGGGGATGGATATATTCTTCAAACACGTCAATGCCATAAAAGAAAAGGCTATGGAAATGTTTCAGACTAAAGGACACTAAAGAGATACGACAACTAAATGCAATACCTAATCCTAGGGTGGATTTTATGCTGCAGGGGGGGAAAAACACTGTAAACAATATAACTGGGCCAACTGACAAAACAAGAGGACAGACAGTAAAGTATTGGATCAATGTCAAATGTACCGAAGTTGACAGTTATACTGTGGCTATCAAAAAACGTCTCCTTATTCTTAGGAAATACAAAAGTATTTAAGGGTAGAGGGCCACGATATATGCAACTTAACTCTCATATGGCTCAGAAAAACGTATATATAAACAAAGGGTAGGAGAGAGGGAAGAAGAGAGAAAGGAAGGGAGAAAGAGGAAAAGAGGGGGAGAAAAATAAAGCAAATGGGATAAAATGTTAACCATAGGTAAATCCGGATAAAAGGTGTATGGGTATTATTTGAACCATTCTTACTCTTTCTACTTCCTTATAAGTTTAAAATGATTTCCAATAAAAAGTTAAACAAAAATAACCACCAAGAATTCTCAAGTAATTGAGAATTGGCTTTATTGTCTAATAGCATTTGAAAACAATAAAGTCCAAATTATTTCATGCCATATATTTCATTCCATATTATTTATTTATTTATATTTATATATTTCAGTGCTCCAAAAAGAATTTGGTATATTTTAATTTCTCAACACAGAAAAAGAGTCTACGATTTTGTCTTCTAAAGCTCCTGGGAAGAACAACACCTCACATGTCCCAAGGCCACAGTGGATATATAACCAGAGCTACAATTACAGAATTTGTAGGTCAGTTCAAGCCTCTGAAATTCCAATTTGCCATGTGTGCAACCTGAGTACTATTTCCTTTCTAGAAAGAGCAGTTTAGAATTGGAGGATGAGCTATATCTTCCAAGGTAATAGCTAGTATCAATTTTTAAAAATCTATTAGCAATGGCTACAGAGGTCAAATATTAACATGAATTTTGGGGAGTAAGGCAGTGCACTTTCTTGACAAAATATGGACTAGGTAACACGTGCTGCCTTCTACCACACATTTGAACTTCCCAGCAGAATGAAAAATTAGTGAATTGGACGTTGAAGCCACTTTCCTGGAAAAGTTAGGAACAGGAATAGGAAAAAAAAAAAGATATGAAGGTTAGACATTATGAGGGCAAGAACCATCAACTGAATGGAACTTGACATTTAAACAGAAACTGGTAAAATAGAGCTGGGAAGGCCACAAAATTCTCAAGCCTTTGACTCCAAAACAGGCTCTGCTGGCAGTCATATATATTTCAAAATTTTACCACAGCCGAATACTAGGTATTATTCCCTTCCAAAAAGCATTGAAATATAAAGGTCAGTTAGTTTAAACGGTGTTTTATTGCATATAATTTTAAAAGACCTTGAACAATTAAAGCAATGAAATACGTTCCTTGCTATCACTTTTAAATGTTCTTAGAAGCATAAAAAAGCACATCCCAAAGCAAAAAAATGTTAACTCCTTCTCTTCCATTGCACAGCATTTATTTCATGGTCCCACAGAACCTTTTCAATAGGGTTTCCAGTGCCTTCCTGTTTATGTCGGTGAGTTTCTTGGTCACCTACTCAGTTTTCACTCAGATCTCAGGGAAGTAATAGCTCAGAAGTGCAGCCCATCAAGTGAGATGTTAACCAAGACACAGATCAAATATCATTCATGGACTACATCAATGATTTTCAACCCTGAGGAGCTTAAAAATAAAACTAAAGCTCGGGTCCCAAAGACACTGTGATTCAATTGAGCAGCGTGGGACAGAGCTGCCTTTTTTTTTTTTTTTTTTTAAGTTCCTGGACAAGTCTGAAAACCACTGGATTAGATAATTCTAAACTCTTCAGCATCTCTTAAGTTCTAGAAAGGCTTCAAAACTCAGCTGTTTTATGGTGCCCTTAGATTGACACCGATAGCATCCTTTTATCTCTTTCCCTCGCCCAGCTTCCACCAAAAATAAAATTAAAATGGCAAAAATGACAAACCAATTTCACCAGCTATTTGAAAAAAAAATTAATAAACTTTAAGGCACTTTGCATATGAGAATATCAGTTTTATTAACTTCTTTACATAGTGTATAAAAGTATTTCTTAATGTTTCAAGGTATTACTCTCCTACCTATAAACAGTTCTCTAAAAATAGCCTCTACCTTTTTTTCCCCACCACAACACCTGGCAACTAGTACCTAGGGCATGAGTTGTACATGCTCAAAGAATTGTAGGTCTCAGGTAGGAAGAACCTTCCAGAGGCCATCTGGACACACCCGTGCCCTCATGTATAAAAGAGATCATTACCCCATTTTATAAACAGATAAATGAGGCTCAGGAGGCTCAAGAGATTTGAGCTCAGTCACACGCGGCTCCCCTGAAGCTGCGCAATGCCTTTTGTAGTGCACTTCCCAGACTGCTGACGGTCCGATGCTTTCCTCTCGGGCCTGTAAATGCAGACTGAATATATTTCCGGTTCTAGTTCACCTGGGTGTCTTGAGACAGCTGGAGTTTCCTACCTGGGCCACGGGTCACTAATTCCTAAAGACCCAAAGCCTACAGCATCTCGCCTGAGGCAGTGGAGTGAAACAAAAGCACACAGATTTTGAAGTCAATAAATTATTAAGCTACTTAATCGATTGTAACTTTGACCAAGATATTTAGTGCTCTTAAGCCTCCATTTCCACATCTGCAAAGTAGGAAGAATAATTTTGTCAGAATTAAAGAATTTTGTTAATTCAATTAAATAAATATTTAAGCCCTACTTTGTACCTTGTCTTTGTCAGAACCTAGAAAAAGTGGGTATATTCAAGGCTCTGGCCCTCAGAGGGCTCACAAACCAATAGGGGGCTCTTCCAGGGGGAAAACTGTGGTTCTAAGCAGCAAATGTGGGAACTGCCCTATTTAGACTACTGAAATTAATAAGAAGTGGAAAGTCAACAGAGATTCCAGTTAAGAGAAATGAAATATATTTGGTATATTATCTATGAAGAGGAATAAATTCACTATAATTCAGTATTGAAACACAACTTATCACATAAGAAGGGGCAAAGGATATTAATAGTAAACAAATTAGTGAAAAATGAATTCTAGGAACTCCTGGAGACTTCTGAAACTTACCGAGGCTGAAGTTTACAGTGGTTCATGGTTCATCATGCCCACTTAAAGGACAGAAAAATGAAACAGACGCCTAGAAATATGTCTGCTCCCAAAGCCCTCAGGTTTCCACGGATTTAATGTTTATTCAAAAAAAAAAAAAAAAAAAGGAAAAGAGAAGTTTTGGAAATAATTATTTCCATAACCTCAATTTAGAGGTAAAGGAAAAGACAGGGATAAAGAAACCTGCCCAAGAGTACAAAACAGTTAAGAAGTAGACAGATGATCCCTTGTATACGCTAAGTCTTTTTCCATTAGGAAATTCTCACATAATTCCACACAAATTTATGGCATCAGCCAGGAATACAAAAGAAAACTTTGAAAATAATTTCAACAATTACAGTCAAAAAACAGAGATCTTTTTATTCTCCTCACAAAACATGAAGATTTCATGGACAGAGAACAGTAAGGGCAGCACAATATATTTACCAATATTTGATTTTTTTAAAAATGAAAGAAAAATCTAAAAGCAAAGTGTTTTTGTTCTTTAAAAACAATGTGAAGGTAGAAGAAGGAAATATGTTTTGTTATTTTATTGTTTACTTTGCAATATTTATTATATGGGTGGCATTAATTATACAAGCTGGTTCCTAAGAAGAGATGAAAAGGCAAGAGAGCAAAGACGGGCAGTGGAAAAATTTATCAGTAGCAATGGACCAAGAATGACAGATCAAGCAGGCATTTGTGCAGCTCAGCTAAGGGGGCCTGGGTGTGACACATGCCTGAGGACATGGGAGGGCAATTACCTCCCACATCAGGGCGCACAGAGTGACCTACAAATGCTCCACAACCTCTGTCAGCTAGGCTTTCAGAAGATATTTAATGTGCCCAGGCTTAAGGCTATATATATAAGCCTTCCCTGCTCCGGATCCAGCTCCACCTCTTTTTCCACAATTCAATGAATGGTAGTTAACCCCATACTGCATTCAAAACCCCAGCTGGACACTGTCAGGAAGAAAGCAACTAATTAGGAATGGTCCTTGCCCTCGAGGACCTCATCACTTGGTGAGGAAATACAGGATCATCCATCCACTATTCACTCATTCAACTGATATTTATTGACAATTTTCTGTGTCCCAAGGACTAACATACATGCTGAGGTTTCAGAAATGACCAGGACGTGGTTGAGTTGCAGTCCAGGGCAGAAGACAAACACGTGATATTGACTAAGCCTGATTACAGTGTGATTAATCAGAAGGAGCAGTGTACCACACTGCTTTGAGGAACAGGGGCAGGTCATCAGGGATGACATGAAATAGGACATCTCTACAACAAATCAAAATTAGTCTCATGCAATGTAGAATGAATTAAGTGTTTAACAGAGATGTATGCAACACATGGTGACAGCCCTGATGGAAGTGTTCTGAGTAAAGCCTGGGCTTTGAAGGAAGGGAGCTTGTCTTCTAATTGCTTTGATGAATCACAGTCCAACCATGAATCGGATCTGGAAGAAACCTTAGAGGCGGGCTCTTCCAAGGTTATATGTGCTTGGTAGCAGATGCAAGACTGGAACCCAGAATTCCAGACGATGAGGCAGGTGCCTTTCCCCAAGCCCACAATGCAGCTCAGGGATCTGTGAGTGCACCTCAGGCTGCAGCTTACCACTCCTACTCATGCCACACTGGGCCAGCAGGAATGGAGTCAGGCTATATAGTATTTAAGACGTTTCCAACTCAGCAATCAATGTGGCCCTTTTGTTATTGTCTTGAAGAGGTGGCTTTTCTTTTTTTTTTTTTTTTTTTTTTTTTTTTTTGGTTGGTTGGTTGGTTTTTGCATACTCCCAAATCAAATGCCATTCCCAACCTTCATATATCTGTATATAACAAAATGGGGACTTGAACTCAGATTGTTATCAGAGTCTGGGATGGCTGGAAGGATCCTTGCAGAACATTCTCATTAACCACCTCTTTCCATAATGAGGAAACTGAGGCCCAGAGAGATTGCGGTCACCCTGCCCAGTCACACCACAGGTTAGACAGCACCAGAACTAAGGGTCTAGTACTTTCTCACTAAATGCTCCCAGTTTGGTGTCCTATGGCCTCATTCTCACATTTCTTGCAGACCCAACAGTGATAGACATCAGGGTGGCAAGGAACACACCAAAAGGATAACATTAATTAACTTGTGTTCTGCGGAGGCAGATCATACGAAATTAAGAAATAAAGGAAGAGAAAAAAGACACCATTTCACAACTTTTCATGCAAGCTTCTCAATAGTCCTTCCAAGACCCCTGCTTCTGCAACACCACCCCAAGTCCCTTGCTCACTAAATTGCCCCAAATCCCCCCATTTTTCCAGCAGAATCCAATGAAAAAGGTGGGAGAGGATTACCAATTTCTTGTGAATCCAGAAGATTCCCTTTATGAGTCATGGAAAACTGAAATAACATTAAGGACAACTTTAGAAAGAAACTGTTTTAAATCAGTTCCCACTAATTTGTTCCTGTGTGTGGTATAACTCCTGAACACAGGAAAATTAGGTTTCTAGAGTTGATGCAAAAAATGGGAGCTTTTGTTAGGTTCTGTCAATTGTCACCGTGGCAGTTTTTATTAGGATTTTTCGTACTGTCATTTTTTTGTTATATTAATTATAGTTTGATCAATGTAGGAGCTATTTTGAATCCATGGGACTTTCCTAACCAGATTGTTTTGGCATTTTAAAGTCACTCACATTCAGGGCCTAAACAATATGGCAAGTATCTTTTTTTCCTCTCTCCTTTATATTCAAATTCTAAACAAAGGAACCATCTGTTCTCTCTCTAAAAACATCGGCCCTTGTTTTCATTTTTCCGTTAATAATAATGCCTCAAACTTATATAATACCTTTCTCCAACTTGCTTATTAAAGCATTTTGCAGATATTGCTTTGATCATTTTCAACGTCACTCCCCTATAAATGGGGGAGAAAGGGAAAACATTTGCTGATTTTCAGTTAGATAAATGATTATTGGGTGTTCAATGAATATTTGTACGAATGATTGCATGTTAGCATCACAAGGGACCTTGGCAAATATCTAGCCCAGTATGGGTTCTTACATATGTAAAAAAGTATACTCAGAAAGGAGAAGTGAATTGGGGTTTCTATTTGTGCACTTCTCTCTCTACGCCTGACTGTAAGCAGTGAGGGTAAAGACCGTGTCTTACACATTTTTTGTATCTCTGATACCTGGTATGTAAAATGTGGTCATTTAAATATTTGTCAAGTAAATGAACATGCTTGTGAATAGTTACACAGGTGGTGTGGTAGGGCTGGGGGTCAGAGCTCAGCTCTCCTGCCCCCCTATTCAGTGTGCTGTTTTGGGGTTTTTGTAATACCATATAGACCCTAATGCAAGGATAAGAATCAAATGGAGAAACCACTGAAAAAGAGATAGAAGAGATAAGGAGCAGGGCCATGCCTGCAGAAAAAAATATTTGTTGAACAAATCCACTAGGAATCAAGTCTGACCATTGGCCATGCTAAAACTTAACCCACATTAAGGCTGACTGTCCAAAAGCTCTGCATTCCTTATACATTCCACAGAATTTAGGAATTTGTTGGAGCTATTCTTTGAACTTTATCCAACTAGAAAAAATGGTCTCTCTTAATGTCAAAGGACAGTATGTCTCCTTAACACCCTACTTATTCCAATAAGAACATATCCTCCACTCTGCGATTTAACCTCATTGCTCACTGTAACTGGAGAGCACACAGGCATCAGTATCATGAAATCCACCAGCCCAGAGTTTTCCAGTGAGCAAAGAGGTCACTGAAATAAAGGCTTTTTTTCCATATGCCTAGGTGGAAATCAGCAACTCATTTGGCACATTTTTCTTATTTTCAGAATGCCCTATTCTCCACCACTACTCTTTGAAGATGTAGGAAAAATAAATCGTTTCTAGAAAAACCAGTTAAATTTATGATTCTGTCATCTGAACTGCTTGTATAGTAGTTCTAACAAAGTCAATAACTCTACAGATTCTTCAAATATAGATTGTACATGTAGACAAGAAAGCTGGAGGTCCGAAGAGAAAAGAATGATTTTTTTTTAAGTAAAAGGGGAAAAAAAAAGAAATCAGAGTGCAAAAGAGGATTCATGTCTATTAAAATGTGGATCACAAAAAAACATAAAACAGATGAGTTCCAGATTTAAGCAGGAAACAAATTAGTTACAAAATGCAAGCAAATCAGCACATATGAATCTTGAAACAATACTGATGACTTTTTTCTCAAAGTGGGGAGGTGGGTGGGGACTGTAGGTACAGAGACACTCAAACCCCTGACACAGTGAGCCTGCCACGGATATGTGAGGCAGCCCTTGGTGTCCTGGACTGTCCAGCACACTGTGGAGAAGCATTTACACCAAGCCACGCAGCATCAATGGAAAAATGTACAGAATGTACTTCAGGGCAAACAGCTGCAGAGAGTTCTGCACAGATACGCGACATAGCAAGTTGAATTCGTGCTCTATCAAGTAGTCCTTTCCTCACCCTCTGCTCCTACAGCCCTTCAGTACCATGGCTGTGCCCTGACTATCAGTCTTGCAGCCACTACAGAGAGTATCAACCCTCTCTCAATACTTTCCTGACAAAATTTTTCCCTTTTCACACATATGGATATTTTTGCTCTCATGCTCCTCCTGAAATATCACTTTGGGTTTTGCATACATACCCCACAATCCGAAGTCTTAATATTTTGCATTTAGAAGTGAAAAGAGTCCAACATTTAAGGGCACATAAAAGACCTACAAAATGTTACTTAACTGGCCTTGATGCCATCTCTGAACCTTACTTTTGCAGATTATTTTTAAGGTAGCCAATTGGTGGTGGGAGTGTGGAGGGGAAAGGGAGGCTCATTAGCTAAGTTTATCTGATCTCTGATGATGTGTCTGCTCTTGTCTAAAGGTACAGAGAAGAAAAGGCCTGCACTTGACACTGTGGAGTCACTGCCATGCTCCTCCTGCCAAAACCACATCTGAGTCAAGAATCCCAAAGAAGGCTGATGCTTCATCTAGCCTGAGCAGTCCCACTGGCTAACTAGTAAATATGATTTGCTGATGGTGATTGTACTTTTCCAAATAAAATTTCTATCAAAGGCTGTTGGTCTAATATTCTAACTGCTCAATTAAAGTGGAGTTGATCTTGAGCAAGGCTTTGAACCACTTTTGGCATCAGTTTCCTTTTCTACAAAATAAAGCAGACCATCCAGTAAGCTTTAGACTTTTTCTGGCTCAGATATTATATACCTAATAATGAAATTCCTACAGCCAAGAGGTCTGAACCTCTACCTCTTAGTTTTATTGTTCACTTTCTCTCTCTCTCTCTCATACACACACACACACACAAACACGCACACACACACACACACAAACTCACCCTATACTCTCATGATAAGTCAACCAGCCTTGTTAGAAAAGCTGCAAGCAAATCCTAGCCACAGTGTTTCTTTGCTTAAGATTTGATACCAAAATGATTATAAATTATTTTATGAGAGCAAAATTAGAAACATTTTACACCATTACACATAAACCCCACCTTGAGATGAGCTTCTCTGTAGGATCCAGCAGTCTCTTCATTACCCCAGGCCACAGAAGCAGCTTCTGCAAGCTCCACAGGTCATGGGTCAGTGCCAGAGTTTCAGCTGCTCAAGTCCAATCTCTACCTCTAACTCTCCAAGATCTTGAACAAGTCATTTTACCTCTGTAGACCTCAGTTTCCCTTACTGTAATGTGAGGCATTTGGAATAAAATAAACTCCAAAGTGTCTACTAATTCTGACATCTTACTCTTGCACTCTGAAATTCCATTACAAATAAAAGCAAACATCCACCCCCAAGCCCTCTCTCTAGCTAGTATTGGCTTTTTACCTATGGGCTCCCAGATAAATAAAAGTGACTTTTGCATGATGTTGCGCAACAAATAATAATAGCACTTCAATAGGGGCAAACAGTTCTGATTTGTGTTTGTTTATTTCCAGGCTAAGGAAGTTGCAGACACCACCTGCCAATGGCCTTTGGAGACTCCATAATGTCCTTTTTTCGACAATGGGCCACAGGTTCCGAAACTAAAAACGTGAAAGTGGAAACCACAGTAAAAAAGACGTAGCTTGAAATGCTGAGATAATGATTTAGGGAAAGCAATACCACATCCCTCCTTAAAATCACTTTTTTTTTTAACCCATAGAAATAGTAAGAAGAGGTGATATAAAGGAGAAATAAGATTGAACATGGAAAAGACTGATTTGCCTGGGATTGTTTTCAGTGGCGTAACCGGCACGACCAGCAAAGACCATAATGCTCATGTTTCTATTTGCTGCCCTCGGCTGACATGGTTGGCAGTTTGTTTTGTTTTAAATAAAATGGGGAAGCAACAAATACATTAAATCTGTCTGTAAAAAACCCATATTTGCATGCGGAAAACAAATAAGTGGGTGCCTGAATGGGTGATTAGGCAAGCGATTGCCCATCTGCACCCAGTGCCCAAGCCCCTCTGCAGGTGTGGCCACCACAGGAGCGGAGGATCCGCAAGGGGAGGCCTCGCAGGTGGACTGCAGAGGGGAGGGATGTCGGTACCCTGCCCAGCTGCACTTACTCGGGGCTGCCGGCCCACTTTCCGTGTATCTTACCCCTGAAAAACAGGACTACCTCCTGGCCTTCTTCTGTTCGATTTCTGTGGAGTCTTTAAATCACAATGGCCAATGGCAATTTTTTTCTGAGCATCTTCAGTGGGTACTTAACAAATATTTGTTGCTGCAACGATCTTGATTGGCACATGCGACCTCCTCTCCTCCACTCTTCCCCTCAGTGATTCCACTCCAGCCACACCGGCCTCCTCGCTTTCCTAGAACACAACAAGCATGCTTCTGCCGCGGGGCCTTTGCAAGGGCTTTCTCTCTGCCTGGAACACTTTTCCCCTAGATACCCACCAGCCCGATGCCTGGCTGCCTCACTGACTCACTGCCTCAGCAAGAACATCTCAAATCAATGAGCTTAAATACATTCTCCACACCCTCTGTGCCTTTAAGCTGCTTTATTTTAATTCTGAACAAATACCACAACCTAAATGTTACACATTTACTCACTAATTTGTGTACTGTCTCCATGAAATGGAAGGGTTCCCTGGTTCTGTTCACTGTTATATTCCCAGCATCTAGAATACTGCCCAGCAATAGTACATGCTCAAAAAGCAGTTGTTAAGCTAATGAGTCATCATTATTACTATTTGCAAACCACTATACTAGGCACCATGAGACCTATTATGGAGTAAGGATTCATGCTCTCAAGGAGTTTCTACAGTCTAGTGGGAAAGGAGGACTGAAAATTTGCTTATATGACAGAGCAAAGTGAAATGAATGCTCTACTGGATATAGAAACAAAGCTCACTGGTGATACAGAAAAAGCAAATCATTGACAACAGGGGGATCTGGGAAGACCGTCAGGACAGAGTTCTCCAGAACTATCTTGAAAGAAGCACAGAAATCATCCTCAAAATATATTCAGTACCGTAAAAGTGCTAAGACATCCTCAGCTAGCCTCCTTTCCCTCATCAATAATGTTAAGTGGGAAAAAAGACTGCCCAAGATAAAATCAGCATTTATGTGTGCCAAGATCTGGGAGAAAGGAAGAATCACTTTCCTCCCCAGTGCTTTCATTTTAAAATGAAAATTACGTAAATGCAAACAAACTGTGTGTTCAGAAAATTCTAGACTCTCAGGACAGGTAGGACCTTAAAAGTCATCAAGTCCAACTTCTTATTCCTTCTGCAAAATACCCATCACTATCAGTACCTAAATACCTGCAGCGATCAAGAAATAACTACCTCCTGATAAAGCACATTCCATCGGTGGTCTGCTGTTAGTATTAAAAAGTTCTTCCTCATACTGCCTTCTTGTTGCTTGGACCCACTGCTCTCAGAACCCCTTCTAAGGTCACAAACAGCAAGTTTGTGTCCCCTTCCACAGAGGAGTCCCATAGGACAGTACCACCTGCTCTCTCCCTCCTCCTCCACCCCCTTTCTCGCCTCTCCACACTAACACTTCCAGTGCCTTCTTACATACCTCAAGTGAGAGAACTTCAACTATCTAGTCCAAAAATAGCCAAGAGACCCCTTGTAGACCTCTCCCCTCCTCTGCCCACAACCAGGGCAGATATCACTAAGTTGCCATGGACTCTTTCTTAATGAGACAGTCTCAGCCTCCCTTGCAACACAGAACCGTAAGGAACTACTACCAATCCACCAAATACCATGTAAAATTAAATGCAAACCAATCATTTCTCATATGAGGACACTGACGTCCAATGATAGGCTATGACCTGCCCAAGTTTCAGTGTTGGTGGGTGATCTGGAACTACGAAGACACCCTCCCCCACTCCCCTACATCACTTCTCCTCTTCTAACCCTGGGGAAGGTGTGGGGAGAGAGCCGAGAGGAACTCACTATGTTCTATGAGAAGTACAAATCAAGGGTTTCTAACAAGGTGGCCAAAGCTTCAGAGAAGCCTTAAAGAAAGAAGGGCAATTGAGCTGGCCTGCAGAAGGATGCTATCTGTAGGAATCAGACTAGTAAGCTATATCTGTCTTTAGCAGAAGAAAAGTTGGGGTGGAGGAGAGTATTTTAAGGGAAACATCATAAGCAAAGGAAAGGTGAGGACTGATGAGTGCTGAGTGGAGGCCATGAGCTGTTAAACAGAGCAGTAGCTAAAACAGAGGATTTGGTGGGCGCAGGGAACCAGAGGGATGAAGAAGATGACAAGACAATATTAGAAAATTAAACCAGAGACTTTGTGGAGTTTTAAATGCTAATTTTTTATATTAACTTAAAGACCTTAAGATTTATAAATGGGAAAAAAGAAAAGAATGGAGAGGAAAGAATATATCTATTCTCAATGGAAAAAAAAAAGTGCCTTGCTATAAACTGCATTACAGGAACACTTTCATTATGTAAAAGCCTATTTTGTTTTCATGTCATTCTTAGATTACATCATAGAGTGACTGCAGCCGTCTCATACCATATTATAAATAAATCACTAGCTTAATCATAGAATGAGCCAGGTTCCCAGATTTAAAAGGAAAATATTAGATCATTTTGAATACCTGATATAACTCAAGCCAGTTGCCATTGAAGCAGGGTGAGGTGATGTCATCCCAAAGAAGTCGTGGAACCAAAAAGGGTCAGAGTTGGCCAGGTCCCGGAGACACTTCCATTTATAAATGAAGAGGTCAAAATCAGACAATGGAAGCTCATTCCCTGGACTAGATGGTCTTTTCATGAAAACCAACAATTACTTTTCAATAGTGATACCCAAAAGACCTTCCTCATAAACACAGCTTATGTATGTTTTGTTCCCAGAGCTACTATATTTCCAAATACCAGAAAATGTGAGCATATCATGATGTTTGTATTTATGTCTTGGGAGCCACTGAGCAAAATTATAAATGCTAAGGCCTTTTAGTTATTCAGGGAAACATGAAACCTGGGGTGACTGGCACGCAAATACAGTAGGTCTAGTCCAAGTCAAAAGGACCATGCAAAGTGGGGACTTTGAGACAAAGAAAAGAACTGAAGGATTCCCAGCAAACAGTTGCAAGCTGTTAAGGAGGTTGGGAACTACGTCTAATGTGCACCAACAATGAACTAAGTAGCATATGAAATAAGCACTTTAAATACATTATGCTGCTTCAAGAGCACAAGGACTCTGTGAGGTAGTCACTATTAGTCCTATTTTTTCACCTGTGGAAACAGGTGAAAAAATGTTTAAGTTTCTTATCTGTAAGATTATACAGCTAATAAGTGGCATTCTCCCCACTCCAAATTTCCCTTTACCATGGTGCCTTCTCCCACTTAAAATTCTATTTCCTATGATGTCTTTTCAATACAAATGAAATATTTGATAAGCAACACTTTGAAAGCAGTGAAAATATAAAAAAAAAATTTGAGAGTCGAAAGGGGCCCTGGAGTGGGGAATAGTATTACATTCTGGCCAATGAAATTCTCAATAACCAAGGCTCTGCTTCCCTCATTTTGGCTGTAAGGCTATTAATGAGCTTGACCATAATTTTAAGTCTCCCATTTCCTTTAATTTTTTTAAGAATGCAAAGGTGGACTATAAGAGAACCTGTCACCTTCTATAAAATGATCTGACGAGCTTGGTTTTATAAAAAAGACTGGCGGGGGGGTGAGGGGTGGGGGGTCGGATGCTCTGAAAAAGAAACTTTCTGCCAGACAGAAAGCATTGGCTGAGGTTTTATGTCTGATCCTGTCAGTCTCACAGTAATTTTGTGCATTGGCCCTCTGTACTTAATACAAATGTTATTCATAACTGCGGAGACACACTGTCTGAGCCAAGTAATATTGATTTATGCAACTTTTCAGGACACAGCATGACCCAACAGGAGATGTAGAGCCCTGAAATTTAACTAAAGAGACAGCATCAAGACTCAAGACTCCCAATTTTGACCTATTTTTCCTAATCTGTTCTTGGATCAGGATAGAGCTTGTGTAAAGAAGAGAAAACATGCCTGAAAGTTGTGTGGACTCTGTATGAAGGAGAGACTGTGTGGAGAGGTGGAAGGGGAAGCGTCAGGCCAGAGTCAGAGGAGCTTCATGTGGTTCCTTCTCTGCTATCTACTTGCCCCATGGCCCCAGGAGAGTGTCTGCCATCTCGGGTCTAGATACCTCACCTATACAGCAAAAGGCTCGAGCAAGAACTTTCAGACATTTCCACCAAAACACCTCCAACTGCTGAGGAGGTTAAAAATGCAGGCTTGTGGTTTTCCTCTGAAAATCCACACCAATTTTGCATCCTTTGCAATTATATATCAATATTTATAAAAAGATGTTTAAAAGTCTTTAAGTAAAATGGATCCACAGAGAGGTGCTGAGTTTATTCAGTGGCTCCATGCAATTCCCACCCTCACCTTAGTACACACCATGTACCCTACATAATTTGGGGTAGGCACCCTCTAAAATGATCCCCTACAATCCCCACCTCCTGGTTTTCAAGCCCTTGGACCACCTCTCCCCTTGAATGTGAGCTGGATCTAGTAACTCCCTTCTAATAAATAAAATGAGGCAGAAGTGATGGGATGCCACTTCTGAGATAAGGTTACAAAAATGCCATGGCTTGCATCTTGAGGACTCTCTCAGGCTCACTCACTCTGAGGGAAGCCAGCTACTATGTTGTAAGCTGGCCTACGGAGATGTCCACATGGCAAGGAACCGAGAAGCCCTCCAGCTAACAGCCAGCAAGGAACTGAAGCCCTCAGCCTGACAACCCACAGGAACCAACCCCTGCCAACAATCATGCAAATGAGCTAGCTGAGCTTTCAGATGAGACCAGAATCCCAGCTGATGCTCTGACTGCAACCTCATGAGAGACCTTGAGCCAGAGGCACCCAACTAAGTCACACCCTGAGTCCACAGAAACAGTGAGATAATAAATGATTGGTGTTTTAAGATACCAAATTGAAGGTGATTTGTTACACAATAAATGGTGACTGGTAAGCATCAAAGTTTAAAATGCCCAGTCCAGGATTATTTTAATGGCCTCAACCAACTCCTTCATGTTTTGTGAAGCCTAGGAAGTAGACAATAAGAGATCTGATACCAGGAGCCCTCGAATGAAACCCTTGTCCTCCAGAATGCAGAGAGGCTTTCCAGCAAACTTTGTACAGCAGCCTGTTGGTGAAAATTGAGCTGGACACTTAACCACATATAAAGAAAAGAGACTCTTTACCTGCCCAGCTAAGCCTCTGCTATCAGCTCCCTCAGAATGTGTCCAACCCTAGAAGCCAAACCATATCAATGAGTCCACCCTGCCCACCCCTGGACTGCTGTCATAAAGTTCCACAGCCCACTGAAAAGTCTGGGATCAGGTCCCATCCTGGAAACATTCCCCAGTGTTCCCATCCTTTCTGCTCTCCCAACCTTCCATCTAAGTTGGAGCTCTGAGGCTATAACTGACATACCATGATTTCCCAAGCACCTAGTCCGAGGCGTAAAACATATCAGGTAATTAATACAGTTCCTTCCTAGTGTGCATTAACAACTCCTCTCTAGTGTGCACTTCTATCTTGTGCATATGTTTTTCTCTCCAACTAGACTCTGAGCATCTCAAGGTCAGGAACTGGGCCTAATCACCTTGGTTTCCTAAAGATTCTGATGCTCATTAACTTCCATTCCAGATAAACATTGGGATCAGGGGAGAGGAGAAGCACACAGTGTGTGAACCAGGGGTAGATATTAGGCAACAATCTACAGAGGGCACATGAGGCTCTCTGTCCATCCAGGCATTAGACCCCTGTAACCCAGTGAGGGAGATCCAGAGAAGTCCTCCAGTCTCCTAGGACCATACCCACTGGTCTCATGCCCAAGGAAGAATAGAGGTTATCTCTACAGAAGGCAATGAAATTGAATCCAATGGAAACAGGAGGAAGGAAGCAAAAGCAAAAGAGAGAGCTCTCCCTTTTTCTTTCATGGACAGCAAGCACACCTCCTACAAGACCTCCCTGGGTTACATGAAGAGCCACAGCATCTCAGAAGGCTGGATGGGACACTGCTCAGACCGAGCAAGTCCTTTTGTAATTTTTTGAAGCAAATATCACAAAGGCATTCAAATCTGGCTAAGCAGATGGTCACACATGCCCAGAAACCACCTGACCAAGTAATTGTAGGGAGCCAAGACATTCACCTCTGACGGAAGAGACCAATGCTTTGCTTCCGGCAGAGGCTAATACCTGATGCTTCTGAGGACCAAAGAGGAAATATTAAAACTGAAAGTCCCTGCCTATACTTGACAATTATACCCGGGTGTCAACGGAGGCAAATAATTTCCTTCCTGACTCCCACTGGGCCAGTCATACCTGGGGCAGGAGGTGTGATTTTCTAGTCAAACAATGCAAGAGCCAACCTGGCTAGACTGTGCTTCTGTGGGGTCTTTTAAGCATTTAGCTCCCTCGGTTTCTACATCTACCACCCTCTACTTCTTGCTTCCTAAGGCAAAACTAATATAAAAATGGTAATAATAATAGACAATTCCATTTCAACTTCATTATCAAACAAAGATCCTAGCTCCTTTCTAGGACTGAAGACAATGTAGATGCCCATCAAATCTTAGGGATGATGGGATGTGGAGTCTGGAGGAAGGGAAGGAAGGATATACCCTGAGCATATAGTCTCCACCAAGCCCAGTGCTGGGTACTTCACTTACGTGGCCTTGTTGTTCTTTACACTTGACATGAGTCTTTTAACTAAAGGCCTGTAGTAACCTATCACGTATGGGTCACACTTTATAGTTTACCAAGTAGGCAGGCAGGCATCTGTCAGCATTCTTCATCTAAGCAAACGTGACACAGGCAGAGCAATGATTATTATTACCATTTCTCAGATTAGGAAAATGAGGTCTGAGGGATGTTACTTTTCTATCGTTGCACATGTAATAATTGGCAGATCTAGGACTGCAAACCAGATCTTCTGATACTCCACCCTGCTATAGCTGGCTGGCTTTTTATTCACTCACAAACTTCTTAAGCCATGCTGGTCTTTCTGTCCAGTCCATTGATTCATTCTCATAAAACCATGTAGTCCAGTCTCATCTGTGCTAGAATTCCTATAACTCCTCAACAGAGAGCTGACCAGTGCCTGACTGAACACCCTAAGGGAAAGGGACACTCACAAAGTTGGGGTTTATAACGCATTGTGCACCTATTATGTGCCAGTGATTCCAGTAGACTCAGGAGATACACACAAGAACAAGAGACATCGTCCCTCTTGTAACCAGTTTTTATATTCATGAAGGCCATAATCACATGTGCCCCAGCATCCTGCCTTCTCCAGGGTCTCATTCCTGTAACAGTTGCTAGTGGGGCATCATTTCTGGTCCCCTCAGCATCCTCTTGTAGAAAGTTCAGTTTGCTAATGTCTCTTTCTAAGGATGTGAGGCAAGAAGTAAAGCCCAACACTCTAGGGGAGCTCTGACCAGTGGGTTACTGGGTGTGAAGAATGCTCATGGTTGGCCACACAGCATCCAGTCCTTCTTCCCCCTCCTAACAGCACCCAGATATTCCTTTCAGCTGCCCTGAGGGCTGAGTGGGATTGTCCCTAGCATCAGCTCCAGAGGAGAACCCCAGTTCATACACACCACTGGTTCAGAAACGTGCAGTAACCCCAGCCTATAGGAGAATGGCAAACAAGGCCCTCTTTCTCCCAAATGAGAAGGACGATGCTTGTGATCTGGACTGAAGTGGCAGCCATCTTATGATCATGAGGTAATACACCCTGAGAATGAAGCCAATACATAAAGGAGGGCAGAGCAAAGAGCACTGCAGAGAAACAGAGCTGGAATCCTGCTCAAACTGGACCTGAAGCCCACCTGACCGCTGGACTTGTTAGTTTCTAGGTATTTTTTGAAGGATCACGCGCCTATTATGCTCTAGAAACCATGCTCCATTTAATGCAGTCTGAGTCTGCATCAGCATTTTAGAGACAAAAGCTGCGGCTGGCTCATAACTAGCTTACGGGCAACAAAAACTTCTGAGTCTCTTCCAGCTTGCTCCTAGTTAAGGCACTCTTTCTTATCCTGTCATTAAACATTTGATTTTGTCTTTTTACCCAAATGCAGGGCTTCTTATTTAGCACAATTTAATTTAACACTGAAACCTCAGAAGGGAGAGCAGGTAACAAAGATTCACATTTGATAACTGAACTTCATTCGGGGAGAAAAATATTCAATACCTTGTTTGAAAGTTTAACAGAGTAAATTGTTTTAAGAATTAAAGCAGTGGTTTTAAGCCTTTTATTTTATGCCCCTAGAAAGTGAACTGTACTTTCAAGGTATACAGATTAAAAAAGAAAGAGCCACAAAAGGTGACTATAAACTCCGCAACACTTTTAAAGGAAATTAGGTTTTATCAGTAACAATAGCATCTGCTCCATTTTTAAAAACCACACCACAAACATAATAAGGCATATTATTTATTCCATATAAGGCCAATAATTTGGGGCACATATGGACTTGCACTCAAGATGAAAACCACAGATCTAAAATCCTAAGTGGGAGACTTACACAGAATTTCTCAACTATTCTCCTCAGATCTCCTCATACATTGATACTTTTTACCACCCTCACTTCTTAAAATGTGGCATTCTATTCTACTCAGTAACCCCAGGGGTGCACCAAAACACCAGGGAAGTTCACCTCACCTGTTCAGAATTCCCTTTCTGGGTGTCCAACAGGTTTCAAACTCAGACCCCAATGGAGTTTCTTTAAGACAAAAGGTCATACACTTTGCCTAAGAACTTTAGACTCACCTACCTCAAAGGGTTGTTATGAAAATAAAACGGGATCACAAAAGAAGAAGCACCTTGCACAGAGGTAAACAAAAGCCACTCAATATTAGTTTTTTTCCTTGCAAAAACCCATAACACTGTTCACTGACATTTTCATTTTGGTCTTTCAATTTCAAGAACATTTCACACCATGCCAAAGGAGAAGGAAGTAATACAGTCACCGGCAATGCAAAAACTTTACTCCAATTTTTTCTTTCCCAATTTCTCTGTATGCCACCTACAAAAGCTGAGTACTGCCTTTGCTTGCCATACATTTTATTAGCATTATTATAGCTTGTCCATTGTCAACGAAATCAACTGAAGAAAATAGGAAGGACATTTCTGTTCTTCCCTAGTTCTTACTCCATCCTAGTTACTAGTGCCCATGTTTAAAATGGAAACCAACAAATTTTAATATTGATTAAAATTTACATATTGATTTTAAAAAGGAAAGTCGTCTTTTCTGTGTAGGACTCACCAATGAAGACAAATATCTTCCTGCCAATGAATGACTGGTGGAGCAAACACTAGATTGGGAATCAGGGGACTGGATTCTGTCTTCACTTCTTTCTCTGGGCCTCACAGTGTTTCCACCTGTGGAAAATGAGAGAAGAAAGTTGGTTTTGAATATCTAGGGTCTTACCAGCTTTAGAATTCCCCCTGTTTATTAATGCAATGACTAGTCTATACTGGGAATAATGCCAAGTTTAAAACTAAATCTAGTGGCTCTACTCACTAGTTCCTAAAGCCTCAGTCAGTTCCCAACCCTTCTAATTTTACTAATCTGTCTCAGGGTGATGGGGAAAGAGAATGCTACTGACCCGGTGTTCATTCCTCAGCTCTCCTGGGAAAACAAACTTCATCTTAGTAATAGAGGTGAAAGAGATCAATTAGTTAGACAGTCACATTGTAGGAAAGAAAAAAAAATAGCATAATCTGAATGACAGCAATAAAAAGAAATAGCATAAATCTGAAGATGAATCTCTAACTATGGGACCTCATAATCCTATGAGCTTTAGTTTGCTCAACTGAAAAATGGGGGACAGTGAGCAAGAGGGAGCTGGACAATCTCGAAGCTTCCTAATAAGTCCCCATTACAGATTTTATTTCATTATGAACTAGTAACCTTTTGGTAAGGATTACACAACATATATTCCAGCAGACAAGTATTCCAGGGCAGTAGGCATTATAAAATGTATCCTTTGTATATACTGGAAAAATCCACATACCAGAAAAACTATAACATCCATTTTCATTGCTGTCATTTTAAACGTCATTTGGTCAATCACACAATTTAAGAAATGTTCCACATCTGCAAATACCCACATAAGTTCAAAGTTGGGAGGGATCTTAAAAATGACCACCTCAACCCTTCCAACTGACAGAAGGGAGATGACCACTCCAGGAACCCACCATTAGTGGCAGAACAGAGAGCTCCAAGTGCAGGGCTTGGCCACAAAGATTACCAATGTTACCATCCACGCTGACAGAGGAGGAACCCGAGAATCGCTGGGCAAAAGGACTTGCCCTGGATCACACAGTCAGTTATGGAGCAAAGCCACGACTTACACACCCAGGCCTTTGAATATCTGCTTCAAAGCTTTCCTGGTATATCCCAATAGCAGACAAAAATTAAGTAAGGAAAATGGACGATAATCAAAATGAACCCAGCCAAGCATTGAGCTTCCTGGGAGCTAGTGGTCTTCAAGGACATTAGAACTCTCAAAGCCACTTCCACTAAAACTAGACAAAGCAGTAATTTCCAACTTGCTGATGAACAGATTGCTAAGCCAACGTAAAGTCTGTGAACAGTGCGACATCATAGAAAACAAAGATGGCTGTCCAACCCCAAACCCCAGGGAAGTTACACTTCTCTTTGCAGGAGTTAAAAATCAGAACAGTTCTACAACAGTAACCAAGGACATCTGACTTCCCAGGTTTCTAAAACTCACTGAAAGGTAAAGCTCTCCATACTTTGCCCTCACTCACACAGCTTCCCTTCCCTCCATGCACAAATAAAAGTGGCCTCCCTTTTCCATAGTCAACTTCTCTTTTAATAATTTTTTCATCTTTTCCATAAAGAGAACAAGCAGCTTTGCTAAAGAACCGCTGTGAAATGATTGAAGTTCCCATGCAAACAAACCATTACCAGAGTTCAAATGCAATTTAAATTACCACTTGTTAAAGTGCTCCTCAATTTTGTGGTAAGTTTCCAAGGAGAATTACATGCTATATACTATTTAATTGGTTGTTTTCTATTTTTTAACATCCATTTATCCCCCCTTCCTTATATTTCAGAAATGTCTATAAAAGCTTCCCGTTAAAAAATTATACACTGTTGAATAGATTAAATCTAAAGATTGAAAAGTATCAGAGAAACAGCTGCAGGATTACACAGCTCAACAGAAATTGACAGTTTTTGACACCACAAAAACATGCAGAATTTTAAAACCTTGGGAGTCACCAATAGTGTCCTCTCACTTTATAGATGAAGACTGAGTCCCCAAAAGAGAAAGTCGTCTCACTGGTCAGCTAGAGTCAAGATGAGAATCAGGCTCCTAACTCCCAGTCCAGTGTGGCTTCTTTTCATCACCACAAATTTGCCCATAAATGGCAGGAGGAAATGGCAGGAAATACTCAACGAACTTGATTTTCCACCTGCATTTTCAAAGAGAATGCATAAAGTCCTCTTCAAATATATTCCTGACTTCAAAAGCAGAAACAGCAAGTATCTCCCCATGAGAGAGAAAAAGAAACAAAAGTTGATGAATGAGTACAATGGAAGGAGCTCAAAATGAGACATTTTATAAGCTGATTCTTGGCAGGAGAAGTCAAGGAACTCACATAGATTCACTAAACAAGTTACGGGACCTCAAGACTGCAGATTTCTACTGCTCTAGCTGGCTGTGAATCACTGGCTGCTGCTGGACTGAGAGATACAGAATCAACAAAGGGAAAGCAGGACTTGCCAGATCTGTAAATGGGAAGGATTTCTAGAGGCCATCCGTGAGTTCAGGATGAAATTCAAGGCTTTCATGGTGAACTTGTGTTCAAATTCAGATTCCATTTCTAACCCTTAGTGGGACCAGGGCCTTGAATTAATTATTTAATCTTCCTGAGCTACAGCTTCCCTGTCTACAAAACAGAGCTAATCCCACCTACCCATCAGGCTGTGGGCAATCATTTCCTGGTACTCCACAAGTCAACGTGCACTGCACAGAGTCTGCACACAGCATGGATTAATGTTTGTCCCCTTGCCTTCCAAGCTTTCTATAATTTCTCAAAGCCTATGGTTTTGTGATTCTAATTTATGTGAACTACAACTGATTCTTAGGAGCCGTGTATGTTCCTAAGACTATCACATAATGTATGTCCTCTGAGTATAAATTCATATTATTTTATTATTCATAAAAATTAAAATGCATGCATGAAAACTAACATATCCAAGTATTTTCCTTCAACAGAAAACTTTTTGGACCTGCTGCTTAAAAATTGCCTTCAAATTCAGTTTATGAACTGCACAATCCCAATTTCAGGTCCAAAATCTCATTTAAACTTTCCATCAACTCAATGAGAAAGAAATTATTTTTCCCAATTGTACACTGAGGAAACCGAGGTCAGGGAAGTTAGGTACCTGCCCATGGTTTCAGGGTTAGTAAGTGGTAAAGCCAGAACGTGAATCCAGATCTGCAAAACCAAACTCCAGGTCTTGGGTTTTATTACTTTGCAGTTACAACTATAATATGGACTGTTGTTCTGCTAGAGGTAGAAATAAACCTTTTTAAAAAAAAAAAAAAAAAAAAAAAAAAAAAAAAAAAACCTCTTCTGCTATTTTCACATTTTAAAGAACTTTGGGATAAAAATAAAATAAAACCTGCATTTTCAAATTTAAAAAAAAAAATAAATTCACATTAGAAGCAGGTAACTCCTTCCTGAATTCCACCATGTTGTTATGCTTTTAAGTAAACTTAAAAAGCTCGGAGCCCCAGCACTAAGCAGACAGCTGCTAGGTATGTGGGAAACAGGCCTGAGAAAAGTTAGCAATGAGCTAATATCAAGCCAGCTCAAAAACAAATTCAAATGGCTGGGTCACAATCAAACAAATGGTGGATAAGCCTAAGATAGACTGAATATCCCACTGGCAAAACTGTTAGCAGAACAGACGGTTATTGCACCTTCTGTCCTTGATAAAGCACAGTGTGTGGACCTAGCAAGTACAGGTCCTGTGGAGAATTGAAATGAGTTGGACATACCCACAGCTCTCAAAGAGCCCAGCCTCACTGGGTGCACACTAGGAAACAAAAGACAGAATGGGAAGCATGCAGAAACAGAAGTACTCTGAGGGTCTGGAAGAGCTTTGCTGATGATGTGACATCTAAACTGAGCCTGCATATACCCAAGAGGATTTTCATGTATGAGGAGGAAGAAAAGAAGCCCAGGAACATGATGTGCAAAGGCCATAAGGAGGATGGGTTCAGGGTGTTCTCAGAGAAAGTGACTAATATGGCTAGACCAGAGGCAGTGGACATAAAGGGGTGCGATGGGATATGAGATGAGGCTGGAAAGGAACATTGCGGTCAGAACACGAAGAACCTTATGTGTCAGGCTAAAGCACTTGGGTTTTGAGAGACTCAACTGTTGCCTTTTGAGAAACGATGAGAGGCCAAGTTAAAAAGTGGAGATGGCCCTTTAAGAAATGAATCTCTGCCCCACTCCACCCCCACCCCCCAGAGGCAGTCAGATTCTAAGATCAGCAAGGATGGAGGTGTCTGAAAGAGAGCTTGCTCTGAAGGGAGCCCTATCTCTGCGGCCCAACCAACAGAGAAGTCAGGGGAGAAGGTGGCTCTCAGAGCTATCCCTAACCCATACCTCCACTGACCCTTCCCTCAAAGTCTGGATTGCTCTCACACAGAAAAGACTCCTGGAGGACCCAGGAAGGAAACCATGACTCAGGTTCCAGACAAGACTTCCACTCTGCTTTCAGGAAACTGCCAGCACCAGCAGACTTTGTGAATCAGAAAATAGGGTGGACATAGGCTCTAGCCGCTTACCTGTCACTCACAAAGCAGGAACCAGAGGCCTCTCCAGCACCTGCCGTGTATGCACAAAGCTCCATGTCACAGAGCCCCGAGCCAAGCCTGGCACAGTGTGACTGAGGGCTTTGACCAGCAACGAAACTGCCCTGATATCACCATTTAGATTGTCTGGAATCCTTCTTTCCCTTAAAGGAAACTTTGTGGCAGTTTACATATGTCCAAGGCACAGGGAAGATAGGATACCCTCCCTGCCCTTAAAGAGCAACCTATCTAGAAGGAGAGACAAGACATGAACAAAGCAGATGGCAAGTGCCATTAAGGAAGCAGAGATAGTAACAATATAAATCTTCATAACAACCTTACAAGATGGCGTGATTATTTATAACCATTTTACAGATGAGGAAACTTGAGCTAAAGCAGATTAACTGGCCTAAAAGTATTACAAGCGGAGGTTAAAACCCAGATCCCATGCTCATATCCTCAGAGCTAACTGTGAGTTAGCAGAAAAGAAAACAGAGAGATCAATTATAGTGTGGGAGAGTATGGATGGTGGGGAGCAGATGGTGAGCAGAAATGACTGAGGGAAGAAGGTGGCACCTACACAGAAGTTTAAACGAGGATCAGGAGTTGTATGGACAGAGAAGGGAGAGGTCATCTCCATCTAAAGAAACAGCATGAGCTAATACATGAAGGTTAGAAAATGCAGGGTATATCTGGAAAATGGCAAGGTATGTGGCTGATTTAAGGATAGGTGAGCGGGACCATAAAGGAAGTCAACAGTGGATACATAATGGTATATGGTTATGATGGGCCCTGGATACCAGTGATGGGAGTTTTTCGTATTGCCATTAAGTACTAGGAAAACAATAAATGTTTCAAAGCAAAATTGTTGCATGGTCTCTGCTATACTCGGGTTTCTGTGTTCCAGGGCTCAGGCCATGAAGATGACCTTTCAGGACCTGGACCAGGGTCAGGGATAATGAACCTTCAGGTGCTTTCCAGTCAGTGTCCACAGAGACACTGTTCCCTGGCTGTGACTTTGGGAGTTAGGAAGTATATGTCTATTTCACTATGTTTCTATTAACTATGTATCTCTACAGTTCGTTGCATTAAATTCCAGGCCCTCGCTGGACCATAAGTACCACCAACTGATGAAAAGGGCACAGAGAACAGGACAGGCATCTTAGAATTAAAAGACCTACTCTTGAGTCTTGGATCCTCCACTTATTAACTATGGAACCTTGAGCAACTAAATTCCTTTTAACAAAGCCTCAGTTTTTCCTCATTTGTAAAATGGAAACAACAATGCTTACACAGCTAGGTTCTTGTGAAAATTAATAATTAATTTGTGGCATTACTTATGAGGATATATGTTTCTACATGTAGGTTGACATGGATAGAACAGGTGACTCCCAGGAAAGCCACCACACTGACAAGGGTAGTGTAAAATCTGCCCAACCCTCCTTGTGAAGTGATCTAAATCTGGAGTTGTCAACAATATTTTTTTTTCCCCTGTTGAAAATTTAGCTGTATTCCCCCAGGAAAGCCATTATTCTTTTTGTGCCAAATTGTTTTCATCTTTCAAATGACCCCGTAATCCCACTTAGGGCAATATACATAAGGGAATAATCCAAAAGGGAAAAAAAGAAGGCAATTTGTTCAGAGATGCTATTCATGGTGCTATTTCTAGCTCTTTATATATCCATCTATTATAGCACTTATCTCACTGTGCTGTAATTATCCACTCCCCTTCCATATGCCTCCAAATTATCTTTGAATCAATCCCCAGCACCTAGCACAATGCCTGGCATACAGTAAGAACTCAATAAATGTTTGTTGGCTAAATGAATGGGACATATAAAGGAAATTTTAAAGAAACTCAAATGATCAAAAACAAAACACTGTTTTTAAGAGATAATGTTGAATAGATTAAAAAAAAAAAAAAACTGGTTACTATAGTACTATAGAGCGCAAACTATTTGAAGAGGAGTGTGTGAAGAAACCTCAGGAGTGAATTTCAGATGATTCAAATTTAAGTCTCTGAGCTCCTCGGGGGTTAGGCTGATTGTAGTAAAGAGCACCATGGGATTCTCAGGAACACGAGGTTACAAGCAAGGTTAGCTTCGGCCTGGGGATCAGAGCCTGGGGTTCATTCAGGAATCTTGGATTCCCAACCTGACCCAGCTATTACCTTGTTGCGGGACTTTGACTGAATCCCCTAATTTTTCTGCTGAAAAATGACCAGTTTCTTTGCTGAAAAAATGGAGTATTTGCTGCAAAGCCCAGCTCACTAAAAAGAATTACAGAAGCAAGCAAGGGCCAGAAACAGTGAGTCCAGAGTCCTCAAGCCAAGGTGGGACCCTGAAGACCCAACTCTTCTGGTCTCTCACTGGGCATTTCAGAAACATCTTACATGGTGGTTGAAGGCTTCCCACCAGAAGCAGCTTTGCAAGAACACACAACACATCAAGGAAAAAAACATATTAAATATGGCCCATAAAATCAACATCACTCTGAATGCTCTGTATTCTTGGTGGGAAAGAATGCTTTAAAAAAATACCCAGGGAGAGCAAAGGAAGCAGCATGTTCCGCGGGGCTTATTTTGGGGCATTCCAGCAGCTTTCGGCCAGAAAGTCAGAGGCAGGAAGACACTGCCCTCCATTCCTTGGCCAGAAGCTCAAGGTTAGAAACCAAAGGGAGAAGCACACACACTCCTTAGTCCTGGAACTCCATCTGCATGTCTGTGCAACCAACACTGTACATATTTTCTTCTCCCTCTGGATCTCCCAGATTCCTGCCCATTTAGCATTACATTTCTCTGAAGAAAACATCACTTGATATCCTGTAGACAATCCCTTCAAAACATGTCCTGAACCCATCTGCTTCTCTCCAGCCCCACTTACACTGCCCTAAACAAAGTTACCATCATCTCTCACTTAGATAATTGCCAGTCTCCTATCTGACCTTCCTGCTTCTACTCTTGCCCTTATATCCCTGCAATCCATTTCCCCCACACAGCCACCAGAATGATGTTGATAAAACATAACTCAGATGCTTCCCATCACACTAGACTCAAGTCTAAGCCTCTTCTCCAGTTTACTAACCCCTACTATCACCCCTACTTGGTTCTCCTCTCATGTTTCTTTCTCTCCCTGCAGCCTACTCCCTCCTACTACATGGGCCTCCTTCTGTTCATTAAACACAAACTTATTCCCGCTTCACAGCCTTCTCATTGGCTGTTCCCTCTGCCTGGAATGCTCTTTCTCCTGATGTGTACATGGCTGGTGCCTTGTCATTCATCTCAGCTTAAACATCACCTGCCCAGAGGCCATCCTCCACTCAGTCAGTCATAGTGCCCTATGTGAGTCCTCCTCTGTGACTACTCCCTCACATTTATGTGTTCAATTATTATCTAACTGCCTCCTCCACACACCCCTACTAGAACGTAAACTCCAAGAGATCATTGTTTTGTGTGTCTTATTCTTCACTATAATCCTGGAACACTGCCCAGGACTGTATGAGGCATGTAGTGGGAACCCAATAAAGATTTAGTAATATTCGATGAAAACGTGCCACAGATAAAAGAAGTATTGAAGATTACGTAAGGGAAAGTAGCAAGCATCCTAACTAACAGCTTAGGCTTTGGAGTCAGGCAGACGAGGATTACAAATGCTTGTACTCAGGAGCTATGAGGTTTGGGCAAGTTTTCCCACTTCTCTAGGCCTTCCTTTTCTCACAAGTAAAGTGGGGATAATAGCACTTGCCTTGTGGGACTATGGGGAAAATTAAAGGAGAGAAACCCTGTAGGGCACTTAGTGTAGTACTCAGTACAGAATAAATGCTGGCTATCATCAACAGCAACCTCATCTTCCAGTGAGAAAACTGAGACTCAGAAAGGAGCCGGACCACATCCGGGTTAGACAATGAATTAGCAGCAAAATCAGGTCAGAAAATCACATCTCTCATCTCTGCCCACTACTCCACAGACCATCTCTTCCTTAGACACCATAATAGCAAAAATGCTAGACATCATTTCATTTATTTCTGCATTGTTCCAGAAAGGATCTGACATGCTTGATAAAAGATACAGAGAATTTGGGATATTTTTTTAATGAGGAAATGGGGGAGGAAGATGGGAAAAGAAGGTGAAGTTGATAAATAAATAAACAAACAAACAAACAAAAGCCATATGTCTGGCTAAGTCCCTTAAGTCAAACAACATTCCTTTGCAGGAGGTGGTCTTCAAACTTGGCTCTGAGCTTCCCAGAGACCAATATAAAGCAAAGGAAAAATATCTGTGCACACACCTTTAGCACACTTGATTTAACAAAATGTCACAGCAATGTGTAAGGAGGCATCATTACCCAGTTGAGAATCACCCTGCTCGGCCACCTTCCTGTCAGTCAGAATCCAGTATCTCCTTACCCCTGATCAGCTTGCACTCTGAAGTCAGTCTACCTGGGTTCAAGTCCCAGCTCCACTAATGACTGTGTGACTTTGGGCAACTTACTTAACCTCTCAAAGTCTCAGGTTCTTTCTCTAGAAAAGAGAGGTGAACAATAGTACCTACTCAATCAAGTGCTTAATCTGGAGCCCAGTAAACAATGAATGCATGTTGGTTCTCCTTATTAACAGTGTTGTTATTCATATTATTCATATTAGTATTACCAACATTACCTCTTAGTGCCCCTGTTCCTCAGCATCACAGCTCTCTAACTATTTGTTAATTTGCACTTGGAAAAGCCTTCGCTCTTTAAGAAAGTCTCCTCCCACCCCACAAACAGGGCCTACAATTACCACAGCTGGGCAGGCTGTGTGCAGGTTCCTAGGAGTCCTGTGCAAGTTCCTGCCTCTCCACTGCCTCAGAGCCCTTCAAGATGTTTCCCTTTCATAGGCATTGACCGGAACTGAGGTAGGTATCAGAGCAGTTTCTCTCCTCTGTTACAGCTGTCATCACATGCCACTGATGTCCAAAGTGCTTCCCCAACACACATCTCCACCATCTTCCCAGTACTGTAGAAAGGGGCCCTCGAGTTGATCTAAAGCAGAACCGACTGAAAGGAGTAGCTCATCCCATCTGTGTGACAACATCTGGGTGGACCATGAAAGGGTGCACTCTTGGACTCTGTTGAATGCTGCAGTTACGTCAAAGCAAGTGAAAGATGTGTCGGGCGCGTGTGTGTGTTTCAAATCTTTTCAGAATCAGGGCTCACCTTTGAGTGGGAATAATACTGCAAAATTCTTGCAGCTTCAAGAATACCAGTAGAGGCTTAGAAAGAAAGCCCTGCTCACTTTCTTCCGTGACCCGTGCATTATTTTCACTGAAATAAGGGCCTCGACTATTGAGTTCTGCCTTTTGGACCAGCTATCATCCCCCATTTTTTTTTAATCTCTTTTTTTTTTACTGTAGAATATAACATATATACATAGAAGTGATAACTTTCCAAGTACAATTTAACAAGTAGTTAGCAAATTTCAAAGAACGTTATGGGTTATGGTTTCACAGTTTCAGTTATTTCCTTATTGTGAAATATAATATATATGCAACAAGGTAATATCTTTCAAAGGATGATTTAATAAGTAATTATATAGGAAATTTCCTTATGAGGTACAGTACCATAGTTTCAATTTGTAACCCACATCATCCCCTTTTTAGGAAAAAAAAGGATATGGGCAGCAAAGCAGATCAGAAGGTAGCAACTCAGATTCAAACAACATTCATATAACCAAAAGAAGAAAAAGGTATTAGAAACCAAAGAAACTGGAAAACAACAATAACAACAAAAGGAAAGTTAGAAAACCACAAATGTAGACCTCTGAGCCCATGTGGCAAGATGGAGAGAGGTCTGAACTGGCAGAACTAGGTCCTGTACCTCAATTTCTCACCAAGTAGATCTGTGTGGGCAAATCTGGGCTCTGTGAATCTCAGTTTCCCCATCTGCAAAATATGCATCCTCTCTGCCTTGCCTGAAGAGGCAGCCTAGGCCTGGCTAAAGGAGGAATGGGCCTCAGGTGAGAAGATACTGGGTTCTAATCCTACCTCCTGCTGCTAATTAACCACAAGTCTTTGGAGCAATTTAGCTAGGCTTTGTGAGCCTCTACTTCCCATTATCATTCTGTAATATGAGACAGGTAGACTGAGTCATCGCTATGCCTCCTTCCAACTCTGACAGCCCATCAAATCTACACAACATCCTGCATGCAATACATTCATTCCACACTGGACTCTGCATAAACGTGAGACACCAATTCTTAGGTCCAACCATAACTCAGCTTTTGAAGCTAAAACTACTTCTCCCCCAATGTCCACAAACATCCCTTTTGGCTTGTTACTTTAGCCCCAGCAATCAGACAGACAGCAACACTCCGGAATTATCTTTCTACCCAATCCAAATTAGGCCTCAGATGAAAGCAAATACACGTCTAATTTTTCATATATACAAATAGAATTTTTCCTCAGGCAGAGTCCATCTCTAAATCTCCCTGTGAGAAACACTCCCCTGGGAAAACAGTTGCACACACCCCAAATTTAAAGCAGCCAGCGTTCCCAGCAACATTCCCATCACCCTGCAAGTCAGTCTGCCCACGGGGCTGTGAGTCCCGAGTCTGCGAGCAGAAATGCCATTTGCTAGGGCACTAATGATGTACTCACGCGACGTCAGGCCACCACAGGCAGCTGGCCCTCCACTCTCCCTCACTCCTTCTCACAAGCCTTCCGTCCCACTGCACGGGACACTGCAAGGAGGTGGTCCTGAAGCTCGATGGGAAAGGAACTGAGACATTCTCTCCTCAGCCTCCAAAACAAGGGGCAAAGGAGTGGAGGGGAAAGAGGGGGGCAGGAGGAGGGGGGAGGGGGTGACCTTGTTTCTGGAAACAGGAATTCAAATCCTGCTTCTCCTAAACCCTGAGTCATCTCCTCCTCTTCCAATAGATCAGTGTGGTGGGTAAACATTTCCAAATATGGAGAAGCAAGCTGGAGGATGTCAGAAAAATCACCCTTCTCTGCTCGGGCACTTGAATAAAATGCCCCACTTAAGACAGAATTCTTTTACTCGGTGTAATTATTAACCCCAAAGATAAGGTGTCTCAGCTCTTCCATACACTGTCCTGTCATAGGGAAGAGTCTCCCACCCAAACAAGTGTCTGGTTTGAAAGGCCTTAAATTCATCTTAGGAGTGGGACCATCTACAAGGCAACTGAATTTATGAAATAAATCTATTAATTCAGGGAGGGGGAGGTAATTCGGGTGGATGCTCCTGAGGATATCGCCAGGGATCCCAGATGCAGTTCCTTGGGAACTAGATGAGTCTGAAAACAAACCCTCCCCTTGCACCCCAATCTCTGACCAGGGGTGGGCTGGGCTGCCTTAGGCTGGGAGAACGCCTGAGGACTTACTTTTGCATGAGGTCTCCATAGGGCAGACCCCAGGGAGAAAGTTCCAGAGTGAACCCAGACAATCAGAAGAATATGTGGGAGGACAGGGAGGCAGACCCAATTTAATGTGTAAAATACTTCTGACCCTAAGATCCTGAGAAGTATTCCATGACTAAGTTGGACCAGTGAAGCCAGTCAGGAACAAATCTATCCAGAATGATTCCAGACTGAATCAGAGGAGGAGAAAGAAGGATGAAGTGATGAGATGCTGCAGTAAGTGGAAGTGTGAGGAGGTAGGGGTGTGCTCAAAGAAGGGAGTCCAACCACATCTTGGCTTCCCAGAGGCTCTATTTCTTAATATTACATTTTTCTATTGTTGGTTTTAAGGGCTTTCTGTAGGTCAGAAAAGTTCTTTTTCAGAATCATGGCCCATTTCATGGTTTTCGGACCTGCACCATGAGGCTGCTTATTCTCAATCCCCAGGGAGTCTTCCAGCTGTAAACAGCATGGGTCAGGGAGGGAGGGGATCCAAGCCCTAAGCTCAGCTCAGTCACTCATTAAGGTTTTCACAAGTCAGTTCTCTCTCAGCCTCCATTTTCTCATCTACCAACTTGGATAGAAATTCCAAAATTGTTCAACTACGCGCTCTGAAAGCAACTTCTGCTTGGCCTATCCAAACAGTCATCACACATTTTATATTTTCACCAGCACCACAGATGCCTGAAAAAACTGCAGCCTTGTCTTATTTATTGCATGTTTAATAAATGAACACAAATCTAAGTTACAATGAAAATAGACAAGAAAAGAGAATCAGAGACCCTTCCACCACACAGCAATTAGTGGCACAGCCAGAACCAAACTCCGTACATAGTTCTTGACCCTGCAGTACTCTAAGGGGTCTCAGAGGCAGGCCTGAAGAGGGTAAAGGGATGGGCCTCACTCATAATTGAGAAGATGAGATTAGCCATCAGTCCTTGGGGACCTGTAGAAAAATTGTCACCCTGCTAGGAGCTCAGAGTTCCTTCCAGTACCCCAACAGGTACATTTCAACAGAGGAGAAAGAAATTCCATGCAAAATAGCTTCCTAAAGATGGCCAAGGAACTCTGAGAAACAAGGACTAGGGGTGAGTCAAGAGACAGGTATGAAAACAAAATGAAAGTTTAAATCCTCCCTCCTCCATTTTGCAATTAACAAAGGGGGCCTTCATTTCTTTAACTAATGTGTGTCTCTATTCCTCCTCCTAACCACTGAGAACCATTGGTTCTGGATCTCAGGATGAAAAAGGCCCATAAAGGCAATGGACACTACTGCCCATCCCATTCACAAATCCCATAGCATCCCTGATGTCTCCAGGGATGTGAGATCAGTATCTCCTGCAGCTGCAAATTCCATCTTTCCAACAGAATGCTCTTCCTTATATGGAGCCAAACTGTGGCTCCCGGTTCTTCAACTTCCTGCTCTTCATGCTGCATCTCTGGACCATGCAAATAATCTATGTCTGTCTCACTGGTTTGGAATTTTTGTAGGTGAACATGCATATTCCCAAAGACATCCAAGACCTCATCCCTTGGTCACTCTGGCTGTTCCCCTGATAAAATCACACTGCTGAATCCTAATGCTTTTGTTGCTGATCTATTGTTTTGTTTTTTTCCAACAAGTTACTGCTAAGCAATGTGCTGCTGGCATGATGGACTCACAGGACACACCCAGTCAGTGAGAAAACTAGAGAAGATATACCTTCAAGACCAGTTCTTCATCAATTTCTACCCCATTACCTATCCCATATACCCAACCCTTCTTGGCAAAGCTCAGGACTGGAGATCCCATCCCCAAGTCCCCACTCCTGCTCTCAGGCCCTGCTAGACCTAAAACCATTTCTAGGGCACAACACCCTTTCAAGGAACATCAGGAGAGAGAGCCTGTAAGAAAAGGGCCTTGCCAACTTAAATGCACTCAGAATAACAAAGCAACCTATAGTCAGGATACCAGGGTGAATTTGCTAATCACAGAGCTGGGAGCTTGCCATCCCAGACATTTCTAGCATCATTCAGGATCTCAGTGTCTTTACAAAAAGGGGAAATGATGTTCTTTTCTTCTGCAATTCTGATGGCACTATTTGGATATGAGGCAAATGTAGTAAAAATGATGACATCTCACATCAACAGTATGTTTTATAGTTCAGTAAGTGCTGTCCCAGATAAGTCTCATGTAATCCCTACCAACAACTGCCTCTGGAGCTAATATGATACCCAATTTAGTGATAAGAAAACTGAGGCTCAGAGAAGTTAAGGATATTCACAAGGTCACACCAACAGTAAGCAATAAAAAGAGCCCTGATCCTGGAGTTAGACTATTTGAGCTTCCAGTTTCAAGTCTGTTAACATATTAACCATTTGACTTCTGGCCAACTAATTAACCTTTCTAAATCTCAGATTCCACACCTGAAAACTAGGGATTAAAACAGCCACTCTGACTACATCTCAGAGTAGTTACAAGGATTAAATGACATAATGCAAGTGAAAGTCCTCTGAAAATAAGTAAGGCATTATAAAAGTGTAAGGGATTATTGTGTGATTACTTGTAAATGACTGTGCATTCCATTACAAATACAAAAAGCAGTGAAGTCATTCTCAAGACAAATGAACATTAAGGCTCTGGAAATTAAAGGAAAATGTTTGATACTCTACAGAATTATGTCTATAAGCTGTTCATTCTTGCAGTTCAAAACTCAGCAGCAACTGTCAGATTTTCAAACTCCCAGTCACATATATTTATAGGTCAGCTCAAGATAAAAATCCCCCTGTTCAGCTAAAAGCAAAGGCTAGGCCTAAGTGAGGTAATGGAGATAGACATTGGAAGACCCTCTGAGATTCTCAGTTCCGGAAACTATGCCTGCGATGTTTTCCTTGGAGAAGCTGTTAGAAACGCAGGCTCCAGACTCTCTGAAACAAGCCTGTAGGGAAATAAACGTACAGTAAGGAGCCTATTTACCAGACAGCACCACGGAAGCTCCCAAGCATGAATTAATCAAGGGCACAGGATACTCCAAGTTGCAGATACCAAAAAGAGCGCTATCCCCAACCCATTAAACCTCCTCGGCTTGGCTCACAGTGGCTAGACCTGGAGTTCTGGCATCCCAGGCAGCTGGCAGCAAGCTGAGGGAGCAGATGAGGCCTATTTACGTACCACAGGTCCTGCTGCAGATCACCTGGGAGCTGGAGAGCACCCAAGAAGCTCTGAGAATGCAGGAGCTGGTTCAGCTCCCTTAAGGCCTCTCTCAACACTCCAGTTTTCTTCATCAGGGTTCTCTTTAATTCCTATAAAGAGCCAAGCCATCCCCGTCATTTACAGAGGTGCCAAATCTTCCCCAGAAATCCATTCCCAAGGAGTTACAAGGATTAAACGACAAATACATTAAGGCTCTGGAAATTAAAGGAAAATGTTTGATACTCTACAGAATTATGTCTGTGTGCTGATGAGCACACAGATCAGTGATGATTGTTCTCTGGTTTGCATTTCTTCATTTGCTTACTTGTGCTTTCATATTTGAGAAAGGCAATAAACCAGTTTGTTGCATAGATGCGTGAGGACTATGAGTATGTGCCTGAATCCCCGAGGATGCACACAGCCAACTTCAAGATCACAAGCCAAATACGAGAGAGCTCACTAACCAAAATGAAAGACAGGACGTGGTAAACTCCAAGAGTTCAGAGTGCAGAAGGAACCCTTGGGAAAAGGATGGACTTGGGGGCTGAATATAAAAGAGGCTGTAGTAAGGATGAGGGCACAAAAGGCATTCTAAGAAATGAGGAGCTAATGTGCATAGGGAACAGCTAGATGCCAGTCTAGCTTAGAGGCTGTGCAGGCCACCGGTGGGGGAAGTGGGCAGATGGCCAGAGATAAACGGAAGTAACTTCGAATGGTATACTGGAGCCAAATTGTTATAGGTTAGGGTGACTGGATTCTATTCCCATACACAGGGTTTGTTGTTGTTTTGTTTTTTTGAGAAGCAAAGCGCTTACCATACCACTGAGCAGATTGAAAAAAAAAGTCTCTCTGGCCCCTGCCAGATAATAATGACAACCACAATTATAATTTAATGAGTGTTCACTCTGTGCTAGGCATTGTACTAAGCAGGTTACATAAATTACCTCACATAATCCCATCAACCACCTTGTGAGCTAGGCAGTCTCACTCCCTTATTACATATGAGGGCATGAAGGCTTAAAAGGAAAAGTAAAATGCACAAGTCCCAGAGATAGTAAGTGAAAAAAGCCAGGGCTAACTCACAGTGCAAATTCTAGACTCGAGATGTTTCTTCTAAACATCTTCTTTCCCATTGCTCAGACTCTCCCCTTCCCGTTTCTCTAAAATTAAATTCTTCTCACATAACTATCATATATAACAATCATACATAACAAACATAACCGTCTCCAGAAAAATTAACAATACTCCTTACTTGCTTCTGTTTCCCCATGAGGCCCTTGGGGTTCGGAGCCTTGTCTGTGTTCTCAGCACACTGCACACACAATATTTAAATATGTTCAGTTAGACAATGTCTGTGAAGGTTGGGGCAGGAAGGTAACACAATTCTGGCTATAATTTTAACTCTCTTTTGCAGAGAAATTGAGCCAATCTCAGTGAGGTTCCAGAGGTCCAAAGGGGAGGCACAGCCAATTTGAAAGATGCAGGTCAAGGAGCCTGTGCTTGGGGCCCTGAAGCTTCCGCAGTACTGAGTGGCCACGTGACCTGAGCCTCCAGGTGGGTGCCCCAAGGCTCTCAGAGCAAGCAGGATGGGGATGCAGGAGCCCAGGTGTTGGGGACGATTAAGGTAGCATGTATAAAATCCACCCTCAGCGATGCCGGAGATATGCAACATGACCGCTAGGGCTGATGTAACAACAGTTTAAGTTGCCCTCAGCCTTCTATGGAAGTGATAGCCGTTTGCGCCTAAGATTCACATCTAGAGTGCTAGCTTTACCACCTGCCTTCTATCCCAGCAACAGTAGCCACCAATCCTGTGCTAGCCTTACATCTGCCATCCGCCCTAGCAACAGCAGCAGCCAATCCTAGGCCGCCACCCGTTCGTACTAGCCACTCCCTCTACCTTAGGGTATATATACCCTGCCTCTTCAATAAAGTTTTGCAGCTTGATCAGAAACCTGTCTTGCTGTCATTCCTCGCGTCTCTTGTCCCATACCATTCCTCCCTCACAGGATTTGGAGCCTCCGTTGAACGTCCCGCCGGCCGGGACACCCAGGTATCTATACAGTTCCCTGGAAAAAGAAAAAGTCACGTCCCACCAAGAAGAGCATTTGAGTTAACCGAGATGCTTCCAGTTGATCATTCTCTTCTTCAATTAGTTTCCAGGACAACACAATATCCTTGTTCTCCTTCTCACTCACTTACAAAGGGCACAGAAAATATTGGGGGATGATAGCTATGTTCATTATCTTGACTGAGGTAATGGTTTCATGGGTATATACAGACATTAACACATGAAATTGTACACTTTAAATATGAACCTTGTATTGTATATCAATTATTCTCCAAATACAATGTTCAAATTAAAAAAAAAAATTAAAAAGGAAGTGTTTCCAACAAAGTGCCCCAGAGTGAAGGGAGACCTCGTCAGAATGTGACTTCTGCTACACCAATTTTTTTCTCAGCCTTAGTAAAAGGAGGGGTTGGGCCAGCACAGTGGGTTTCCAGCTTGTTTCTTTCCCTAACAGGAGAGCTTTTCCTTTAAACAAAATGCTTTGCAGATGGTTAGTTTGTAAAGTAGATAAAAGTAGAGTTGCTGGGTCTGGGCACTAGGGGACCCTTCCCTCCTCCACTTTCACCCACTTTTCACCTCCCTTGGCTCCCTCCCTCACCCCAGCACCCCAACCCCAAAGCCACTTGCAGTCCCCCAGCCTCCGGCTGGAAACCACCAGCCTGCCAAGCTCTTCAGAGTACCTTCCAGCTACAAATCTCGCAGCTTCCAAGGTCTGAGATGTACCTCCTTAATAAACCGTTCTGGATGTTTACCAGTGAGATCAGCAATACATGATGTAGGAGGGAAGAAAGAGTTCTCAAATTAGAAAACCTGGATTATAATCTATTTAGGACCTTTGCTCTCTCAAGCAAATTATTTAATCTCTCTAAACCTCAGTTGCGTCATCTATAAAAGAGGAAATCATATTGGTATCTACCTATAAGGCTTTAATGAGGATTAACTAATTCAATATGTGTAAACTGCTTAGTAGAATGCTATAATAAATGCAACATACTATGATCACCCCATTCATAAATGTATCCAAATCCACAGATGGAAAAGCAGGTCACAGTGTGTCCAGGGAAAAGAAAATGCCCAATAAGTGATAGGGGCTATTCTTTCCTTCCTTGCTCTCATGGACATTTTCAACCAGAACAAACAATGATGACAGCAATAAAAAACAGTTACTGGAAGAACTGTCTGCATCCCAAATTCACTCGAGCTCATGTTTGGAAATTTTATCGCACATCTCTGGCAACTTTGAAACTCATGGCCTTCTTAGGCTTCCTAGAATGTCAACCAAGACAGTGGAACAGTGAGGAGTGGAAAAAAGTGAGCTGAAAATGCCCATTTGATAAAATCCCACTGACCCAGGTCAGTGACAGGGAAGCAAGTGTTAGATTTTGCATCCTAGCTCTCAGCTCCCTACTGAGCAGCTGTGTGGCCTGGGAACTCCCTTGTGCTCTCTGGGTCTCAATTTCCTCATTTGTGAAACAGGGATGCGAACAATGCCACCTTCTCCCTCACCAGAATGTTGTGCAAAACAACAAACTCTTGAAAACTTCACAACTCGATACCTATATAAAATATTCTCATTATAGCCTCAAGTAAAAAGTTGAACTTAAAAAATAATTTAGCATGTGCCCAAAACTTGGGAGTCACCCAACCTTAGGGTGCCTGCCCCAATTGCAAGATTCCCTGTCTCTCATGGGGGTTATTGTCACACGTTCCCTGCATGTCCTAAAGATGATGGCAGCTTCACACTCATTTCATTATGACCTTCCCAGCTGACCCCACATCAGAATAAAGTCCAACTGCCATCAGGCCAGCACTCCAGACCTCCAGGTTGGGCCCCAACCCATCTTCCTAGTCAGATCTCCCATTATATTGCCACGTGGACTCTGAGCTACAAGCACCAGTGTACCCCCAATTCCACACAACTCCAAGATTCAGCTCATGCTTTTCCCCTATAGTGCTGCACCTCCACATCTGAATGGAAAATCTCTACTGCAACAGTGGGGAAGTTAACCCTTGGGGAGTGTCCTGTGATTGGGGTGTGTTCAGCAGTATCTTTAATGCCCCACTCTTTCTCTAAAGATGGTTCCACCAATTACCAGTCCATAAACATCCAGATAACGATAAAAAGAGGAAATATTTCTGTATTTCTTTGTAGCTGGCAAAGCTTTCCATATGCCCCACCTTTCTTAATGCTCAACAGCAGATATGACTATGACACATATTTTACAAATAAGGAAACTGAGAGTCCATAATAGGGTCACATGGCAAGTAAGTAGCTGAGCCAGTAGCCAAGGTCAGGCCTTTGGCTCCAGATCATGTGCATACTACATTCTCTCCCCCAGGAGCAAAAGTGCAATTTAAACCCTGCTACCAGTGATGCCAGTGTGGCCCAGGTTTCTTCTTTCCTTCTCTGAGCTTTCCTTCTCTGAGCCACACTTTCTTCATCCATAAAAATGAGGGCTGTGGATTCATCCCACAAGTCTAAGCATCCCTTTCTCTCCCCCTGAATGACTTCAGAAATGAAACCTAACAGTGGAACTAACAAGACAACATCTGGCGCATATGCGTGGTCAGTTCCATCCGGAGCTCCCCCTCCCAACCTCCAAAGCCTATCCAGAAAGAAGGAAGAACTGACCTGAATGTCAAAAGCCACCACGACTCTACAGTACAGCAAGGGGAGGGTCGTGTAACAGTCATCACTATGCAGACAAGCAAGCTGCTTCCCAAGAACAGCTGCAGTCATGGTCACAGCCCATGAACCTTGTCAGCAAACAGCTGATTCGATTGGCAATTTTTAATAAGCTCAAGATGCGTGAGCATTAATACAGACTGCACAGTATGCTCCTGCATGCCTCATGGCCTATGGGCTATACAAGGGGGTCAATGGAAGAATCAATGTTTCCTTCAAGATTCTTAGGACACCAGCTTCTCTCTTTGATACAGCCAACTATTACTATTACCTGGTCACAACCCTCTCATTTGGATGTGGCAGAGCATCCTCAAGGCAGGCCCCCAAACCCACTCTATGTATTCTCCAAGAGTCCAAATGCTGACTGACTGGGGCTCTCCCAGGATCACAGCATCCTAGATCTGGTAAAATTCAGGTACCAACTAGTCCATCTCTTGTAAACCACAACTTGTCTAGAACATTCATTCATTAAGAAAGCATTTCTGATGCCTACTTGGTACACAGCAGTAAGAAGAGGCTAGCTTTCTGCTCTCAAAGACCCTGCTCCAATATCTTGAGTAGATTCCCAATGGCAACAGAATAAGGTCCAAGTGCTTTAATCTAATATCTCAAGTTTCTCCATTACTCAGACCCAACTTTCCATTCCCACCATAAACTCCCTCCCACTACCGCTCAACACACATTTGTTGCTTTATTCAGACTGAACTCTTGGTTCACGGTGTTCTCTTTGCTTGACCTGCCACAACCCTACACCCCAACATCAAATATAGATATCCTAGACATCCTTCAAGGCCTACTGGTATTTCTCAACAGGAACAAGTTTGCCCTTTGGGGCAAGACAGTTATTTATGAGCAGTGTCTCACATATTGCAGGATGATATGGACTGCATCATGTCCCCCCACAATGACATGTTCAAGTTCTAACTCCCATCCTGCAGATGTGAATCCATTTATAAACAGGATCTTTGAAGATGTTATTAGTTAAGGCGAGGCCAAACTGAATCAACGTGGACCTTAATCCAACATGAATGGAGTCCCCATAAGCAGAAGAAACGTGGACACAGGAGGAGACAGAGGAGACAGCTGGCTATGTGATGGAGACGGAGACTGAGTTTTGGATTACCAGCAAGGCTCACCAGAACACTACAGACTCCAGGAAAAACATGATCCTGATGACACTAATTTTAGATTTCTAGCCTCCAAACCTGTCAGATAACAAATTCCTGTGGTTTAAGCCAACCAGAAAGTGGTAATTATTGTAACAGCCCTAAGAAACACGAAATGTAGTATCCCTGGACTCTGCCCACTAAATGCCAATGGAAACCTGTCCTCCTATCACCAAGAACAAAAATCACCCCATCACATTTTCAAATGCTCCCTAAAGAGATGGTACTACACCCATTACCACTGCTAACACCACCAGTTGAGAATCACTGGACCACAGCAGCCCTTCTTGAAGCCGTCCCTGATACTCAGTCCAGATAGGAATAATCTTTCTTCTCTTAACTTGCTCAGCCTGCAGTCAAGGGGAATTGGTCTTGATCTTCCTTGTACTATGCAACTGACTTATTCCCCTTTGCAGCCATGGGCTTCCAATGAAAGGATCCATGACATCGCTGCCCATATTGCCAAGTCTAGCACAGGGACAGGCACATATGAAATGTTTAATAAATGTTTGTGAACAAATAACATAAACAAGACAACTGTCCTAGGGCATGACTTCCAGGAAGAGATTAAACTGAACTGAAAAACTGCAAATCAACCACTGTTGTAAAAAAAACTAAAAAAAAAAAGCCAATTCAGAAACTGAACTTGGGCAAATGGCCTGCTTTTCTGGAAAGGTAAGTAGGTGAGCCCTGGGCATTTTTAAATTGGAGGCAGATATATTCTTTGGATTGACTTGATCAGAGTCTATTTCCACCTTCCAGATTGTCTTCCCACACTGCAGAAACAGAACAGCTAAAATCTACATTTCCCACACTCCCTTGAAGCTAATAAATTAGGTTCCAACAATGAGACGATTTCTGTGAAATTTGAAAGGAAGAAGTGACGCTAAATCTTCCTGCTATTTCTACTGGCAAATAGAGCAGTGAAATAATAAGAGTCAAAGGGCCACTCAATCGAGCAATACAGAGCCCTTTAACCAACATCGAGGATATTGAGAAAAGTTTCAGAAACTTTAGCAGGGGCTTCCTAATTGCATTTTCCTTATCCCTGGATTGTGACTAGGGAATAAATTCTTAAACTCTATAGCTGCAAATGTAGCCTCCTTGCTCCCACTTCTCCAGTGTTAGCATCTATTTCCCTGAATTAATCCTCCTTTTCTAATTAAATCATGTGAAATGTCTTCCCTGCACTTAAACCTAATAGATGCAGGAGGGAAAAACACACACACACACACACACAGAGATCAGTTAACTGATCATCCAATTCTCTGTTTCTTGGTCTGCACAATACCTATGCACACCTAAGATCTTCTCTTCCCTTGCCTTTGTGAAGGGAAGAAAAAATGTCTCACTTTACTGTAATGAGCCAAACAGAGCTAGAATTCCAAAGTGATATAAGTAGTAGGTATAATAAGCTCATCAGAAACATACAAACTAGTTTGTGGTCAATGAAAACTCTAATTTGTATAAAACAAAGCAGAGTCAAGCATAATTACTCTTTCCTGAGAATTCCTAGTTTGACCGCTTTGTTCCCCATTTGCCACTGAACACCCCAACACCTCAAAAGTGTCTGCTGCACACCGAGCCCACCTGGTCCTGTGCAGCCCACAGAGAAGGCCTCCAAAAATATTTGTTCCTGTCCTTCTCCTCTCTTTAGCAAAAAGAGGCAGATTGTGTTTTCCAGAAATGGCCTTAACAATATTTCCATTCTCACCTGCTCTTCCAGAACCTAGCCACTCCATCAGGAGGCAGAATCAATTTCCCCTCCCCTTGAACTTGGGCAGGCTAGTGACTATTCAGACCAATATTCAGACATAGTGCAGGGATGCTATTTATAAAAAGGATGAGGCTCCTGCCAAGTGTTCACTAGTGCTCTCATTCTTTCCCTCTCTCTCTCTCTCTCACACACATTCTTTCTCTCTGGGAGGCAGCACAATTAACAGAGAAAACAAAGAAATAAACATGACACTGGATTCAACAAACCTGTCTGCTCTGTGTTCATCAGAGGAAATCTGAGGAGGTTATGTTATCCCTCTAAGCCTCCTTTTCCTCATCTGTAAGATGGACAAGATAGTGATACTGACTTCTGGGATGGTCATGAGGATGACACAATAGGATATATGCAGAGCACTTCACCTGGAGCCCGGAACATCAGACACTAAAATAGATCTACTGTACCCCTGCTGACCAAGGACTTCCATCTGCAACTGCAAATAAAGTCAGTATTATAATGCAATTCTTAACGTATTTCTCCCTACCCAGCATCTAGCACAGGGCCTCATATATAGCAGGTAATCAGAAAAACATTAAGCCCATGCTATATACCAAGCAAAAGGGCAGCATCACTTCAAGCCAGTATGGTACAGTGGTGAAGTGTGTGGACCCTGGAGCTTCTGGCGTAGGTTCAAGTCCCAGCTCTACCACAACTCACTGGTGGCCTTAGGCAAGTTAATTAATTTCTTGTGCCTCCATTTCCTTATTTGTAAAATAGGGATAGCAATAGTATCTCCCTCATAGGTTTGTTTGGAGGCTTAAGTGAATCAGTATGAATGAAGCACCTAGAAAAGCAACTGGCACTTAATAATTGGTCACTAAATGTCAGAGTGTGTAACCCTTGGGGCAACGTTAGAAGACAGGTATATGCCTTATTTTACATAAGAGGAAATGAAGACTCAGAGAGACTATATAACTTGCCCAAGGTCAGACAGCTAGTAAGCTGGTGGTGGAGCTGGGTTCCACATTGAGCTCTGCACCTTCGACCCAAATCTGAAGCTCTTCGCACCTCAGCATCCTATTTCCCAATATGCACACCTAATGGAAAAAAGTGTATCAAACTGGAACGGAAAAAAAAAGCCCAGACATAAGGGAGTTGTACCTTGGGAGCTTTCTGGGCATCACAGGATGATAAGGCCAATGTCATAAGCCCTGCCCTTGAGCACAGTCAGCTCCTATGGGTAAAATTAGCTCGGCCCCGCTCCAGTACCACTGGAGCCCCAAGGCAAAACGCACCCCCCACCCTCCCCCAGGCACAGCACAACCTCACCTGACCCTCCCTCCCAGGAAGGGTCCCTTGTGCACCTCATTAGGGCCTGAGATGACTCATTTTTTTCTTTCCTCACTCTGGCTGCTGAGGTCACCTGTCTACTATCCAGAAAAACAGCTCCAAAGGGGAAGAAAAGATAAAAACGCAAGCAACTGTTCTGCATTCCTTCCCTCCAGGGCAGCTCACGAGCAGGGATCAGGGTGCCTGCCTGCCATGCCAGCTTTGTCCTGGGGTAATGAGGCTCTGCTGAGTTATATAACAAACAGCAGATACTAACCCAGATGGACTGCTGGGATTACGTTCCTTATCTTAGGCTGGTGATGATGATAGTGAATCAGTGGACAGGCCTCTTCTATATCCTTGCATCCTGGAGAATCGCACTGGTGATGATCGCGAGGGTCCTATCGGCACCTGCCCACCCCAATCCAGCCAGACCTGAAGTCCAGAAGCAAATGCCACATGTCCTGGGGGCATCCTGATCTCATCCTTACCTTACTAGCATTTCCTTCATAACTCCCACAATGCTTTATCTCTACCCTTCGCTATTTGGCATTTATTTGTTCAAAAAATAAATCTTGTGCACCTATTTTGGGCTTGAGGACCCAGAGAATAAAGGAGGGAAACTTGCCCTCAAGTAGAGGCAAACAATTTTAGTCTAAAATGAGAACAAGAAGATGGCAGGGGTCCCAAGGTATATTCCAGGCATATGGGAGCTACCCTGATAGGGCGGGAAGTGGAGGGATGTTCCAGACAGGGGAACAGTATATATGAAAATCCCATGTATAGTCCTGGAGCACATGATTTGTCATGGAGATTGGTGAGATAAAGATGGAAAGAGGCAGGGGCCAAATCACCAAGGTTCTTCTAGTTCATGCAAGAAGTTTGGATTTTAGCATGAATGGGAAAATCATTGGAGGAGTTTAAAAGCATGGAGATAGCATTTTTGGAAAATCCACCTGGAATAAGAACAAAAAAATGGAATCAAGAAGGGGGAGATTGGAAAAAGAAAGCCAGTTGAGAATTACTGAAACACTCCAGGAGAGAGACTGCTGTGGGCCAGAACTGGGGTGGGGCAGAGAAACGTAGAGGAGGGGACGGGAAGAGTAGTCCTGGCAGTCGACTGGATAAGATATGAAGATGATTAGGTGCAGAGTGAAAGAACAGGAGGCGGCGTCTAGAATGACTCCCAGTTTCAGAGCTTGGGTGACTGAGTAGACAGATGGGGATAGCACTCACCAAGGTAGAAGATGCTAAAAGACTGCTGAGCCCGAGGTAACTAAGATTTCCAACTGGAGTGTCCAAAAGGCACTTACATTTATGGGTCTGGAGCTCAGGAGTGAATTCCAAACTGCAGATAACCCCTAGGAGTGATGAGCACAAAAACATAGAAGACGGCTGGAGGCAAAGCTCTGTGATATCTACATTTCTAAGATTTGAGGAGGCACAAGAGCCAGCAAAGGAGATTTGAGGGGAGGCCACAGAGGTAGGGGAAGAGCCAAGGAAGCCAAGGAAACAAGAGGCGTCAATAGTGCCAATGTCACAGAGAAGCCTTTAAATAAAACCAGTGCTAGAAAGAAATGAATCTGTCGCCCAACACCTGGGCAACAGCAGCTTCCATCAGACTGACGTGGGTTAAGAAGTTACTGGAAGGTGAGAAAGTAGAGACAAATGTAAAGGTAGAGATGAAAAGAGAGGAACAGCAGAGAAGGACATGTGGGTATCGATCTTACTTCTCCTACTAGACAGTAAGTTGCAGTACTGGCCAACAGTAATATAATGCAAGCCACATATGTAATTTTAAATTTTCTAGCAGCCACATTTTTTAAAAGTAAGAGAAACAGGAGAAATTAATTTTAATATATATTTTGCTTAACTCAAGATGTTCAAAATATGCTCTAACATATAATAAGTATAATAAAATTTATTAAGATATTTTACATTGTTTGTACTAAGCCTTTGAATTCCAGTGTGTACTTTACACATAAGAGTACATCTCAATTTGGACTAGCCATATTTCAAGCACATCTTATCAGTGGGACTTAATTTTGATGAGTCAGGGATTAGCATGGTATCTATTACACTGTATATTTTCAGGGAAAAAAAATGATGTTATGAATGGATGGATACACAGTTGCTTGGATGGAGGAATAGATGATGGATCATGACACCACTGAGAAACTAGTGAACTCTCCATGCCTTCTGTTCCAGTATGCTAATGCTGCCAGAATACAAAATACCAGAAATGGATTAGCTTTTATAAAGGGGGTTTATTTGATTACAAAGTTACAGTCTTAAGGCCATAAAGTGTCCAAGGTAAGGCATCAACAATAGGGTACCTTCACTGGAGGATGGCCAATGGTGTCCAGAAAACCTCCGTTAGCTGGGAAGGCACGTGGCTAGTGTATGCTTGCTCCCAGGTTACATTTCAAAATGGCGTTCTCCAAAATGTTGCTCTTGGGGCTCCTCTTCAAAATGTCACTCTCAGTTGCTCTGAAGTCCTCTGTTTGTGAACTCCTTTATAGGACTCCAGTGTTCCAACTAACACCCACCCTGAATGGGCAGGTTAACACCTCCATAGAAATTATCCAATCAAACATTTCACTCACAGTTGATTGAGTCACATCTCCATGGAAACACTCAATCAAAGAATTCCAGTCTAATCAACACTAATACGTCTGCCCCCACAAGATTGCATCCAAAATAATGGTGTTTTGGGGGACATAATACATCCAAACTGACACGCCTTCCGTCAATTATACTTTCAGTTTCCAGTCTTGGCTTATACTTTGACTGGAGACTTGGTATCACTGTGATTCCATTAATAGTATAACTTCCATTTCTTCTAAACTTCCTCTCTTCCTTCAAAAATTCCAAAAGTAATCAGTCTCTCGGATTTACGCAGGACAAAACAACTCTGTCAAACACTAATCAGAAGACCTACCACTTACACAGATATTTGATCTCAAGCAAACCACTTTATCTCTCTGAGCCTTAATAGTTCCAACCATATAGTGGGTATATAGTCTCAACTATGCATATTTCATAGATTCACTGTAAAATTCAAATTAAACAGTAAAAACACTGAAGCACTATACAAATGTAAAGTATCACTCTATATTATAAAAATACATCATACAAGTTTATAATACTATACGTGTGAATCCTATCAACACACGCACATACATAACCAAAACCAGGCATGACTATGTTAACATTAGTATTTTAATTTCCAGCATCACTCTACTTCCCTTCTCCCTTCAAAAACCACAGAAGTTGCAGTCACTCTGATTTTCCTAGGGAAAAAACAACTTGGTTTTCCCTGAGTCGTCACACCCTGGGGTTTGCAGAACTGAATAAAGCCTGCGTACAAAGTAGAGACAGAAAAGCCTGGAAGATGGTGTGGTTGAAGGCTCAATCGCCTTTATACGGAGGGATATAGGAACTGAACTGTATTGTACTGCATCATTTATAGGTCAATAGTTAAAAGTTTTCTCCACTGCAACCAATTTCCAAGAGCTGAGTGGTAACAACTATTTGAGTCCATTCTTCTTTATTGCACAAAGTACACAGAAATATTTGGGGGATTAGAAAAGGTTTGAGGCTGAAATGAAGGTTTCCTACAGCCCCAATTGTCAAATGGAGAGAAAAAAATTAAGTCAGTTTGTTTCTTTTACTGACCAGGGTCACCATCAACAGACCCAATAGAAAAAAAATTTCATTCAACACTCCACAGCTATCCACCAGACAAAAGGGCCACTCGCAGGACACCAGAGATGAGGGAGCTCATGTGGCTCTCTAACAACCTAATTTTAGCAGTAAAGAAACACCAAGAACAAGACGAATAAGTGGAGGCCCCAAGTTGAGGGACCTTGCCCATGAGGACACAGCATGTCAGTGGCACACTGGAGCCTTAAACCCTGTTTGGTCAGAATCCAAATCTTTGCTGTTTTCCTTTACATGACCCTAATGTTTTTTAAAGCTAAATTAAAAATTGCCCTGGTCCAACCTGAAAAACTTCCAGTGCATCAGCTGCAGAGCGCATAGCCAGGAAAAATAAACAAATACATACGCTCAGCTGCAAATGCCATTTAACCTATTCTACAAGCAAAAGCAAAATCATTGCTCCACTAGATATTACTCAGCCACACGCTTCCCACGGCCAGTAAAGTTCTTGTGGCCCAGCAGCCATCACAACAAGTCACCACCAGCCCACATACTTGAACGTGTCACCCTTCTGTGCTTGACCACATATAACAGAAGTCAGACACGTGCCCTCCCCTGCCAGGCCTGAAAGAAACACCAGAATGCACTAACATATCAAGTCATGCAACACCTTAAAGGGCAGTGGAAGGCACAATTTATATAACTGTTGTTTAATGAAAACTTACATGGCACTTATTATTTGCCAGGCAATTTTCTAAGCACTTTACAAATAGTAGTTCAATTAACCTTTAACAACAACCCTGTGAAGTAGGTACCATTATTATTATTCTCATTTTACAGAAGAGGAAAGTGAGGCACAGATCCAGAGCTAGGCACTGGCAAAGCTGGGAATTGAATCTAAGCAATTTGGCTCAAAGTCGATTCTCTTCACCACCATGCCATGCTGCCTCTTGGTTTTGTTGCTTTCTTTGTTTTAATTGTTGGAGGGCCCCAGAACAACTTATTAAAGTAAGAAATGTGACAGGCACATGGCCAGGCACACTAGCCTCTGGATGATCAGCACATTCTCTCACTAAAGTCATAGGAGAGGCCAAAACTTAACCAGGCACCATGTTTCTGATATACTCTGAGAAAGCCCCGTCACAAAACCCGAAATATGCAGGGTCCACATGATCAGCACATTCTCTCTGTGCAGCAGCCAAATCAAAGGCTCAGTGGCAGCAGGAGAGATGGACAGAAGCTCGGTCATCTCCCCAGGGATGGTCCCGCTGAGGGACTGGAAATACGCAAAGCACAGGAGCCAAGGCCCCTCTTCCCTGGGCACGCACTGCCAACACCTGCAGCAAGAACTCCTGTCCCCATTTTGTAGATGATGCTACTGATGCCTCAGGTTTTTGTTACAAGTTACACTTCCATGCAAGAAAACCACCCAGTTCCTCATGAATGCACTACAAATTCTGGAGATACAGAGGTCACATGATGTAGGACTGGAGTGTGCAAGCTCTGCAGACAAGCCAGAGTTCAAATCCTGTTCTTGCCATTGGGTGACTTTTGCATGCTAAGTTTTGATGACTACATCTGTAAAATGAGTCAAGGATAAAAATTCCTACCTCATGGGGCTACTGGAAGGATTTAAGACAACATTTGTAAAGTTCCTGACACTCAGCACAAGGTAGCTATTACTTAAAAAAAGAAAAATGTTTTGTACAAACCTCCTCCCTTGATCTCTTTTCCCTGTCTCTGAAGAGGGGATAAAATGGATGTGCTGCCCTTCTTTTCTTTCCTGCTCTGTTAATGGCACCACTGTGCTCGTGGTCATCTAAGCCTGAAACCCCATAAGCCCCAACCTCTCAGCCATCCTAGCAAGTCCTGTGATCTCTTACACACGGGTGGTCTCATGCTTGCTCTCCCTTCTCCCTGGGAAGCTCTTTACAAAACTCCTATTCAGCTAACAAAACCCAGCTCACAAAGGAAATGAAATAAGCTTCAGTGGCAGAGAGATTCCAAAACGAGCCGAGAGATCACTCTGGTGGGCACTCTTACGCACACTTTAGACAACCTTTTTTAGGTTCTAAAGAATTGGGGTAGCTGGTGGTGGATACCTGAAACTATTAAACTACAACCCAGAACCCATGAATCTCGAAGACAGTTGTATAAAAATGTAGCTTATGAGGGGTGACAGTGGGATTGGGAATGCCATAAGGACCAAACTCCACTTTGTCTAGTTTATGGATGGATGTGTAGAAAAGTAGGGGAAGCAAACAAACAGACAAAGGTACCTAGTGTTCTTTTTTACTTCAATTGCTCTTTTTCACTCTAATTATTATTCTTGTTATTTTTGTGTGTGTGCTAATGAAGGTGTCAGGGATTGATTTAGGTGATGAATGTACAACTATGTAATGGTACTGTAAACAATCGAAAGTACAATTTGTTTTGTATGACTGCGTGGTATGTGAATATATCTCAATAAAATGATGATTAAAAAAAAAAAAAAAAAAAAAAAAAAAAGCCCAGCTCACGTATCACCTCCCCCATGAGACCCTTTCAATCATTCCCTCCTCTATGCCTGGGACAACATCAGTCATTGCACCGATGATACTGTAAAATAATTGTATAACCACACACAGGGATAATAATTACCAACACAGATATGTGACAACACAGCTTGCTACAATATTTAAGTATTTCCTTACTCGTTGATAAACAGCTGCTGCTTCATGGTCCCCACCTTAACTGTCCCAGACACTCCCCTAGAGCCCCATGGATTTCCCCACAATCCAGCAATGGAAATGTTCCCCATAGCAGAGCTGATGCCCCTTCAACAGAAATGCTCATAAAGTTTAAATATGATCTCTGTCTACAAAGGTAAGTCACCTACTAGACTGCATGTTGATTTACATACTCTTTAGAACAGAACAGATATTATTTACTTGCCAGCCAGAAGCACACTGATTCCTCTTCAAATCCTCAGCATCCAGCAGAACACACAGCAGGATCATCACAGATGCTGAAATGATCTGCAGTGTGTCCTGTGTCTCTCCCTCCTCAGCCAGAGTCTGGCACATAGTAGGTCCTAGAGAAGTGTATGTGGACCAACTGATCTGACTGCCCCACTGTGCACAACTTGGAGTCAGACCCAAAGTTGACTCCCACCTCCCTCAGTTACCATCCCCTGCCCCTTGCCGCTGCCCTTCATGTCCGCCCCCATCACTTTCCAATGTCATGACCTAAAGACCAGCTCTCTGTTCCAACACCTCCCACAGTCCTCTGCGGCCGATGAATCACATCCAAATTCTCCTGAGGCTGGCATTGCGGATCTTCATTCTTTTTTTTTTTTTTCCATTTTTTATTGTGGAATACAACCTATATACATAAAAGTGATAATTTTCAAAGTGCAATTTAACAAGTAGTTAGAGAACAAATTTCAAAGAATGTTATAGGTTACAGTTCCACAGTTTCAGTTATTTCCTTATTGTGAAATACAACATGTATACAGACAGAAAGGTGATCACTTTCAAAGTACAATCCAACAAGTATCTATAGAGCAAATCTCAAAGAATGTTACGGGTTACAGTTACACCATTTCAATCACTTCCTTCTAGCTATTCTAATACCCTTAGCAACTAAGGAAAAAAAATTATATAAAGATTCGGTATTCATAATCCTTTGTTAAATCCTACCTTGTCTGTTGCTACCCTTTACTCTCATTTAATCACTTTCCCAATCTTCAGGGATGTCTAGACAGTGGCCACCCCAACCTGCTCATGTTAAAAAGGGGTGTCGACATTATGGGAAAGGGGGACACATCTGGTTGATGTTCTTGAAGAGTTGTTGCCTCTCAGTTTGAGACTTATCTGGCATAGAAACACTCTGAAGAGATATTCATTCTTGACCTCATTCTAGGAATGAGGAAATGATCAAAAGAAACAGTTGTTTCCCCAAAGCATAAGAAGGTAGTAAATAAATAAGTTATCCCTTGACAAGTTAACCAAAGCTTTTAAAAACAGTCCTTCCTCAATTGGATAGCAATGTAGCTTACAAGGGTTAACAGTGTGATTGTGAAAGCCTGTGGATCACACTCCCTTTATTCAGTGTATGGATGGATGAGTAGAAAAATGGGGACAAAAAACTAAATGAAAAATGGGTGGGAGGTAGGGGATGATTTTTTACTTTTTCTTTTTATTCTTATTATTACTTTTTCTGGTACAAGGAAAATGTTCAAAAAATAAATTGGGGTGATGAATTCACAACTATATGATGGTACTGTGAACAACTGATTGTACACTTTGGATGACTGTATGGTATGTGAATATATCTCAATAAAATTGAACTGAAAGAAAGTTATTCCTTTTATTTTTATAACCTACTAAAGTTTTACAATCACTTTCAATTGAACTGTTTTACTTGATCTTCACTATAATCCACTTAATTAGGAAGGACAGGAATTGCTTTCCGCAATATTAACAATAGGAAAATGACTTGCCCAAGTCACACACAGTTGGTTCTTATTGTGAGAGCTATATTCTAACCTCAAGAATCTCAATCCAGAGCCATGTTGTTTCCTTGGGTCAGCTCATCTTCTTAATGCACAACCTTATCAACTAGGTTAGAAAAATACAACATACAAATCAGTCACTCACTATTGCCTAATGCTGCTATGTTTTCCTCCTTAGCACTTTTCTCTCTCTGAAAATACGTGTTTGTCTACTCGTTCATATTTCTGCCTTCCTGCTAAAATGTAAGCAATATGAGGGCCCGACTTAACCTGTCTCCTTCATCGCTATCTCCCCAGCATCCAGAACAGAGCATGACTCAGTTGGATCGTGAAAAGAATGCAGGCTTTGGGGTCAGAACCAAGGTTTGACTCCTTCCTCCCAGTGTCCGAAAGTTTAACCATGGGCAAGGCAAGTAAGCCTCTCCAATACTCAGTCTCCTCATCCTTAAAATCTAAATAATGACACCAATCTCCCACTGTGGTTGAGAGAAGTTTAAAATGTGCATTGGCCAGTGCTCCACACAGATAAATAGATGTTCAATAGATGCCAGCTTCTCCCTTTCTCCACCAGTCCCCAGCTCTGCTTCCTTCATCCTTTACGCACCCACAAACGGGCTCCTTCTCCTGGTCACCACCCCTCCTTGGCTGCAGCACCTGGGGTCCCACATATGCCTTTCTCCACCTCTGAGTATCAGCCCCTCCCCCAGGCCCTTTCTGAGACAGGTGTCTGCAAAGGGGACTCGAGCACAGCTCACAGTTGAAGCCAACCACATTCTCATGTCTGCCAAGTTCCGACCTACTTCCCAGCCAGACGGAAGCAGGTGATGCCGGTAGTGATTCAAATTTCCAATTTGCCTTAGACGTGGAGTATAACACAGAAACATGTAATCACAGAGAACAGAACTGAAGGGTTAATAAAGACCAGCCCACCAAGTCCAACCCTCTTATTCTATAGATGTGGAATCTATGTACCAAGAATAGAAGTGCCTTGCCCAAAATCATAACCCCAAGTGCTCCATAACTCAGAAACAACTATAGGGTCACAACTATATACCAAGAAAGGGCCCTGGCTCACCTACCCCTTTCTATTATCTCAGAACTGATTCCATATGTCTCAGAGCTTACATTCTTCCTGAACCCATTCCAGGCAAATGCACCCTCTCCATTATTAAATGTTCTGCATTTCTCTAGAATATGAAAATTTTTTCTGATTTCTAGCCCCATGAAGTACAGTTTACACATCTAGAAATGGCATTGCAAATGTTTGAAATTATAAGAGGTGGTAAAAGGAAAGGATAATGGACTAGAACTGGAAAGTATGGAATCTAAACTTGGTTCTACTACTAACTTGGGTGACCTTGAGAGAGTCTTTCTCCCCTCTAGGCTCACTTTTTCTCATAATATAGTAGGAATGTTAGGCCAGGGCTTCTTGAAGCTGTGATATTCTAGATCCATGCATCTCATTGTCACCTTCAAGACAATATCATTGCCCATTATCCAAAATAATGAGACAGTGACTCATTAACTAAGAATTTTTCCATAGTGCAACTGCCTGATCAAGTGTGATCAGTGTTCCTCAATGAACTGTAAAGCTTTTACAAAGAGAAGGGTTCCATTTTTGTGCAAACATGTCGCATAGACTTAGTAAGTACCACAGAGTACATGTTGACAAACTAAGTTCTATAGGAATGCAATGCTGTAGGGCGACAATAAAACAATGACAATCTCTTCAACATATCAAAATTCATGTTTCACATGACTGTGGATTTCAAAACAGCAGTCCATTTATTCTAATAATCTTGCCATTTCTCAAATCCCTTCCTTATAAACTATGTACAGATGCAGTGGTAGATCTTTCAGAATATTCTCAATACGAGTACCTTTTGATTTGTAAGAATAAATCTGATTTTTCCAAAAGTCACTAAAAGACAATTCCACTGAATAAGGGAGGAGATACAGTTGGAGGTGATCAAGTAGAATGATACTTTGCCCTAAATTATTAAACAAAGTGTTTAGTTGATAAGAGCATCGTGCGTATAAGTCAAAGAGGATTTCTAGGCTGTAGCACTTTTGCAATAAGTCACAATACAGCTTCCTAAAACTGCCAAGAAAACTGAACATGTTGATTCAGAGGTGGTGCTATTCTCTCAATTCCTACTGCTCCTTCCCAAAGAAAAACAAAAATTTTTAACAAGAAGTGCCAGGTGACTCCTACTAAAACCCAGCACAAGCACAGTCATTGGAATATGGACATTGGAATATGTCGTCAAAGATGATAACACAGATCTCCCAGTTTTCTTCTCCCACCAAGCACTCATGCACAGTAATAAATTAGGCTTTATGCATTAAGGAAAAAGGCCTGATGCATAAAAATGTTCCTAACAGTGTTGTTTATAAGAGCAGTAATGATCCATATTCCTAACAATATATGTAAATGGCTAAATTTTTAAAAATAGTACATCTACTGAATGGAATATGAGACTAGCCATTAAAATTACAGAAATTATAAAATAATCTGGAACATGTTTATGAATATTCAATGGAGGAAAAAGAACACAAAGAAAATTGCCTAGTAAGAATATGTATGAGACAAGAAAGGTGAATAATATTTTAATAACACATCTTCTTTGGAATCATCATGACAATGACAAACAGCTAATGGCGTGACTCAGAAGCTCCAGGAGGAACTCCATGAGAACCTGGAGTTATCTGAAGTTATGCTAAAGATATAGGAGTTTAAATAAAAGGAAGTAATCAGAAACTCCAGAAAAAAAACAAAGGCTACATAAGAAATCATGGCACCAAGATGAAGAAACCAGTCCAAAATAAAATAAAAAGTCAATGGAACTTCAAGAGGAAACACAGAATAGGCTCCAAGCTGGCAAGAGAACAATTAGAAAGATGCAGATATACAAGACATGGTGGGAAATGCTTAACTTTTTTTCTTAAAAAAGGAAATACAACCTCAAATGCCAAGAAAATAAAAAAATAACAAAGCTCACTACAGAAATCAAACAAAATCTGGGATGATTCCAAACAGCTAGAAGAGAATTAGAAGAATCAATCTCTTCCATTTTATTGCTGAGAAAGTTCAGTCTGCTGTGAGTGACTCAAAGGTGGTGACCTTGGATCCTAGAAAAGGAAATGAAACCAGAGCACATGACTTGGCCCTGTATTGAGCAATACTTACCTAGAAATCATAATGTAAATGTTGATAGGTTTTTGACTTTTGAAATCAACACACAGACAAAGCAAAGAAGACTTAATTAAAGACTTAACAAAACCATATACATGTGTAGTATATATATATATGTATCCGTTATAAACCTTGGAGATCCAAAAGGTAACATAAAACATTACTGGCAAGTTGAAAGGCAGAAGAAAGAAAGGAAAGGTGGAGAAAAAACTCACCTTCATCTTACAAAATGATGGATGAAAAGATACTGTCGAGGGTTGGTATAAAAACAAATGGAGATTTATGTGTATTATATAAACTTATAAGAAAAAACTAACAGGAATAAATTAGTGATATTACTGTCAAAAATTCAGAAGGGGGATAGGAAGTAGGAATGGGAAGTAAATGAACTGGTCCTTGCCTATCATAAAAGAGAGCCCATAGCCATATCTAAAACTAACACCCAAAGAACAAGAGGTATAAACATATTAATTTGAGATAGGACAAGTAACCATCAGCAGAATTAAAAACAAAAAGTTACAAGTGGTTAGTTGTTGGGAATTCAACTGGGGTAGGGAGAGATGGGACAAGAAATTCTTGTTTTTATTATAAACCTTCTGTATTATTTAATGTTAGTTTTACTATTTGCATCCTTTAAAATTAGGAAAAATTATTCAAAACTAAAAAGGAATAACTGCTAATGGCATGACCCAGAGGCCACAAAAGTCAAATGTGAAGGGGCTTTCTTGGAGGAACTATTACAAAATGTCACTAGATGCCCTCTCTTTCAGAGATCACTAAACATACAACAAAGTCCCCCTTTTAAGTCACCTTATTCCTTTTTAAGAATTTCTCCCTTCCCTTTCTCTCCAAGCTCTCTCCTATAAAATTGAGAACATGCCATGCCCTCTGGACACTTCTCTGGCTTGAAAATAGAAAGCTATCCCTACTGAAAGCTTGAAAATGTAAAGGGTCTCCAAGAAAACCCCAAAACCAACAGACAACTCAGGCTGTACAGTCCTATGGCCTAGAAGAGCACCAAGGCCCGGAGGTTGTGGCTATAATCAGCAGTTTCTGGGCAGACAAAAAGGACCCCAGTTCCCTGGAAGGCAGGTAATTAAAGGAGGCAGACTGAGGCCCGAGGTGGTGAGTCTCAAGGAACCTGGCTCCGGGCAATCCTAACCTGCTGCGTGAAGGAAGAAAGCGGAACCCGCAGGCCTGATGCTCTGTTCCTAAACCATCTTGTTTTCTCCACTCAGGGAATACTCAGCCACAACCCCATCACTTCTTTTTTCAGCCACTTACGACCCACTTACTGGGCACCCCCATGTGCCAGGCATTGTGCTCAGTGCTACAGAATCACACCGTAACCCTGCCCTTGGGGAGGTGACAGGAGAGATGGGCATAAACAGAACTCATACGGCAAAGCAGGGAGTAAAAGGCGACCGGCATCGCAAGAGAAGGGCAGAGGGGAAGCCACCGCCCATGGAGAGGTATGGAGAGGGCAGCCTACAAGACACGGCAGAGTTGGCCTCCACAAATGGAAATGGTTCCAACGTGTCAGGAAGGATGGATTCCAGAAGGTGGAAACTGCATGAGCAAGGGCACAAAGTCAGTAAACAGTGGAGCTTATCAAGGAAAATGGGAGTTGTCCACTGTGGGTGGAACAAGGGCAGGTAAAGAAGATGAATGTTCATGACTCTGACTGAATGCTGTCCATGGTTCATAGCCATTCTCTCCCACCCTACAGGGTAGGATTCCCAAACCTGGAGCTCAGACAGGGAAACAACTTTCCCAAGATCATAGAGCTATAAAAAAAAAACAGCACAAATTCAAAATCAGACCTGTTTGGCTCTAAAACCCAAGCCTTTTTTCACTGCGCCCCCCAGAAGTTGATAATGAAGGTGTCTCTGCAAACAGGGTTAGGAACTTAAGCCAGTGGCCCCATGAGGACATTTCTCAGAGCTCAGAGCAGCACTGTCATGGACTTCCGGTTTTAGAGATTTCCAAAATTAAAAAGGTGCCTCTGCCCCTGAGCTTGTGTTCAGTGGCTCCCCATCATTTACAGGTTCATGTCCAATGCCTTGGCCAGGGCAGCCTCAGCACTTAGAGTCTTTCAAAACCCGGGCACTGCTTCCACAGCACTCGCTTTCTGGGGTTTCACACTCCTCAGGTTCCTCCCATCCCTGTCGCTTTGTTAAGCAGGAAAATATCACCAAATGCAACTAAACCTAAGACCCACAGGTCTGAGCTCGACGCCATGAGCCTAGGAAGTCAGGAACTCCAGCTTCATGTCAGTGCCTCCCGTCTTGGCATCCATCCACAGCCCCGCGATGCACAGCCAAGGAAGGCTTCTCAGGAGAGGGGCCCAGGACAGCAGCTCTGCCTGGCACATTTTTCTCAAAACTCCAGATAGGGAGATCCACCTTACAGTTCTGTGTCCATCGGCTTACTTTCCCTGCATATCCACCAAAAACTTTCCCTACGAACTTGACAGGATGATACCCATTTCCTCTATTTGGGAAGGAGAAAAAGCGCAGGGGAGGAGAGGCCTCACAAAGGGCTGAAGCAAGACCACATGGTGAAACAAAAATTTTTAGATCCAAATCAGCTACTGAGGCAGTCACTGTGTTATCCTTTAAAAGAAAGAAACCAGAAGTTTTGGAGTTCAACTGAAAATGCACAGCCAGAGGACAACTCTCTCCCCATGGCATCCATCCGTCAGTTTCTCTCAATGCATCTGGTGCACACGTGCATGCTACTGGACGTCATGAAGTCTGAACCAAGTTTGGTGTTGAAATCAACTATTTATATTTAGCCGTATGCTGCATGCCTTGGCTCATGTTTAGTAAGTTCTCTGCACTTTAACCAATGTGCGCCTGGCTATCAACTACCCAGCTACTCCCACGGGAATTTTCCATGAATTCTTCAAAACTTTCCAGTCTATGAACTTAGGGGTACTTTCCAGGCATTCTCTCTCATTCATCTTTAATGGCCCTGTACCGTCACAGCAGATAAGAGATAACTTAGACCGGATAGCAGTACATGAAGGCAGACGAGGGGCATCTTTCACTCCTTCACTTGGCAAAAATATATTGAGCAATTAATTCATGTAGGCACTATGTTATGTCAAGGACCTGGAGACAGAGCTGAATAACACATGTTAGCTGCCCTCAAAATTTCCACCTAATAGGAGGGTACAGATAAGCAAGTTATTCAACAAGTTCTTGGCATAGCTAAAACCACCCATCCACTCCTGACTCCCAGCCTCCTCGACCCGCCGCAATACACACTTCCCACAAGCCAGCATTCCTGGACTTGTTCTAACAAAATGCTAAAACATGCTCTTCAGTTCTCTCAGCACCTCTCCCGGCTGGAAGCTGTGGGAGGAAGATCACGTGCCTGAGAGGTTAGTAATACACAGTGGAATCTATTTCATGCTGAAAGAGGAGGGGAAAAAAAAAAAAAGAGAGAGAGAGATAAGAAGGAACTTTTTCCGAAAGCTTCAAATCACTCCTCTTCATCAGCTTCCAGTTACTAGAAGGTACCAGACAGGGAGACCGATACCAAAGTACCGGGAATTTCCCAGTTCTTTCTGACTCCGCACATCAAGGCACTGAATTCAGGGCCCACCAGCTCTGTAAAGATCAAGAAGAGCAGAGATGTGCAATTCTTGTACGCCTCTACCACTCGGAGATAAACACCTGTACCACACCTGTACCTGCACCAGTCCCCCACTTCCTGGTAGGCTCCTGCCCACCCTCTCCTTCCTACTACTTCCCACTAATCCTTAGAGGTCAGCTTGCTGCAGCCACAATGACCATACAGTAAGTGCTTACTGAATTAGAGAAAGTATACCTGCACATTCTCACCACACTTTCTATTAACTTTAGGTAGAAGCCCAAGAGACTCATTCTTCAACTCCTTATCATCCAAAGCCCCCTCCACACTGGGGCGCCACTTGTTTTTCCCACCACACAGCTCAGGTAGTGACTCATGCCATCTTCTTATAATCTAAAGGATTCCTATGCATCCTTCCAAGCCCAGGTCAAAGCCAATATTAAAAATTAAAATTAAAAAACAAAAATCCTTGCTTCATACAGTCCACCCCTCCTTTCTATAAACTTCCAAAACACAAACTTGTCTGCTTTCCCCACATGCTCTCCAGCCTTGGATAGTTTATGATCTTTCCATGGGGGCATGTCCTCTCTCTCTTACTGGACCAGGAGCTCCCAAAGGGCAAGTTCTCAGGCCTGGGCTGCCCCCAGAGCCTAACCACACAAGGCACATCATAGACACTCAGAAGCCAGAGCAGCACAGCCTCTCGTGGCTGGAAGAAAGCAGTACAAAATCAAGGACTTCGACACCTCTCCAATGCTAGTCTATATTTTTTCTTACCTAATGCGCTTTTTATTGTTCTATGACTGGATCTTCCAGTTAGATTCAGACTCTTGGAATCCCTAAAACAGAGGAATTGTAGTGGCCAGACTAATCCCCCATCAGACGCTTTATTCTCATAAGTGTCCCACCAAGGAGTCATGCGATATCAGGTTGAACACCTCCAATGACCAGAAATCTTCTACCCCTTGACGTAGCAGACTCCATTTTGACATCTCTTAACATGCGTCCTTAAATACCGTCTCCAGGAGATTTTTGGTTAAATCCCTTGGAGTGGCAGGGGATGAGTACAGAACAAGAAGGAAAAGAAGTACAGCACATGATTAAGATCACAGACCTTGAAATCAAGCAGAACTGAGTTCAAATCCCAGCCTGCCACTTAGGGAAAGTCACTTAACCTCCCCAAACATCTCAGAATTAGCTGAGACAATGCAGGCAGAGTGCCTGGCACAGTGAGCACAGCAGCTATCATGGTAAATAGTTCTATTCCTGTTTCCCATTCTCGCCTGCCACATAATCAGAGTGATAATCACACATCTGGCCTCTCTAGGATATCTGAATGCCCTGCCATATGATGACTCTGCAAATTCTCAGATACTGTCTTGTTCCATTTGCTACTGGCTGGGCATGACCAGAAGCAAGGGTTGAGTGGGGTCTCCATTAAAAATTATGACACTGAGGGGATAGTGAAAAATTAGGAAGAGCACAACTTCTTTTGCCAGCCTATTTAAGGATGTTGTCTACCATTCTGCAAAGGGGATGTAGGCTGCCCGCCAAACATGCTTGCTGCCTCAGTCACTAGGAGCTGTCGACACTGCTCAAGCCTCTCCAATCAGAGCCAAAAGAAAAAACAGGCATTGGGAAGAGGCACAAAGATGGAGAGGTAGAAGGAAGGATACATCATGACTCAGTGTCAGTTTTCTACACCCAGAATGCCAAGTCACTCGCAGCATTGTTATATGTCTGGCTCAGAGCACCGAGAACAAGGGTCAACCTCTTCACCTTGTTCTACATCCAGACCATCATCGCAGGTTGGCAAGCAGCTCACAGAGCTGAGAGGTGTGTCCTCAAACAGAAGGCATGGTATCTAGACCCAACTTTGCTATCTAAAATCTGGAGTATAGGTTACCAGGAGATAGAAAGAGGATAGAGAATAGGGAGATTATGCTTAAGGTATATAGAATTTTTAATGAAGTGATTACAAATGTTTGGAAATGGACAGAGGTGATACTAGCACAATACTCTAAGTGTAATTAACAGTGCTGAATTATGGGTGTATGGTTGAAAGGGGAAATCGAGGGTCATGTATGTCATTAGAAGAAAAGCTAGAGGATGAAACATGGGACTGTATAACATAGCGAAACATGTTGTGGACAATGACTGTGGTTAATTGCACACATATAAGAAAGTCCTTACCTGAACTAGAACAAATGTACATCACTATTACAAGGTGTTAATAATAGGGTGGTAGGTGGGGAAAAATACAACTAATGCAAACTATGAACCATAGTTAACAGTAACACTGTAATATTCTTTCATCAATTGTAACAAAGGTACTATGACAATGCCAACCATCAATAATAGGAGAGTATGAGGGTATTTTTTTTTTTTTTTGGAGCAATGAGAATGTCCTCAAATTGACTGTGGTGGTGAATGTACAACTCTGTGATTATACCGGGAGCCACTGATTGTACAATATGGGTGGACTGTAAGGTGTGTGAATAAAACTATTCTAAAAAAAAAATCTATGTAATCTGTGCACACATAGCAGCACTAGTCATAACTGTCAAAAGGAAACAACCCAAATATCAATCAACAGATGAATGGATAAACAAATTTTGGTAAATCCATGCAGTGGAATGTTATTCAGCCATAAAAATGAATGAAGCGCTGATACACGCTACAACATGCAAAGTGACACAAAAGGCCACAGATTGTTTGAATCCATGTATATGAAATATCCAGGAGAGGTAAATCCACACAGATAGAATGCAGATTGGTGTTTGGTAGAAGTTAGAGGGAGGGGGATGGGGAGCAACTGTTCAATGAGTACAAGGTTTCCTTGCGGGGTAATGAAATGTTTTGGAGCTGGACTGAAATGATGGTTGCTCAACATTGTGAAAACACCAAATGCCACTGAATTGTTCACTTTTAAAATGCTTAACTTTATGTTATGTGAAGAAGGGGAGGGGAGGGGAAGAAAAGGAGGGAGGGAGGAAAGGGGGGGCAGGGGGAAGAAAGAGAAAGAGAGAGGAGGGGAGAGAAAGGGAAAAAGAAAGAAAGAAAGAAGAAGAAAGAAAGAAATCTATGTGACTTTGTGAGACTCTCTCTCTGACTTCTTTGGGCCTCACTTTCCTCATGTATACGACATTGACCTAAACCAAGTATTGACATAGACCACTGGTTCTTAACCAGGGATGCCCAACAAAAATACTTAGGAATTTTTTCCCTAGTACTCATGACCAGGCCTATCCTCCTAGAGATTTCTGCTTCAGAACTGAGGTGAGGGCCACACATGTAATATATTTTTTCAAATCTCCCAACTGATTCTGATGATTAAGAATCACGGGCCTAAACAATCCCTATGTTCCTTTCAGCTGAAATCATCAAGCCTTACCCCTGGAAGAACGTGTGTAAGGAGACTGGCACAAGGCCTGGCCCATGACAGGTGCTAACTAAATGTTTGCTCCTTTCACCATCAAATGCAACCCAAACCGGTCATGGGAGACACATGACCCACAAGGCAAGATGGCAGCTGGTGCCACATGGGAAACATCTGTGTCGGCCTCCCAGGCTGGTTCCTGAATTAGCTGACTACCCATGGTCACAGGAGGGGCCTACTAACAGAAGGCATGGGGCGGAAATGACTGGAAATAAGTACATGCCCCAAAGAGCAGAGGCACGCTCTAGAGGAATGTTTCTCAAACTGGATCGTGTTAAGATGCTGATTCTAGGATGGGGCTGAGGTTCTGCTTTTTTAACAAGTCCCAGGTGACACTAATGCTGTTGGCCCAAGAAGCAAACCTGAATAGCAAAATTTGGAACATAGACACTACACAGAGGTAGATTTATGGCCCGAGGCAACCATTCTACACACATTTGCTGAGCACCTACTAAATGGCAGAGATGAAAGGGACATGAAAAAGAGACATATTGGCAAATTTTCACAATAAATGTGCTTTAAATTCATAGCAGAGGCATAGTCAACACACCATGGGCACCCAGCCAGATCCATTAACTATATTTGGGCAGCATGAAGCCCAAAGCCATAAGAAACAGTGATGAGGTAGTTAAATGACAGGGGAAAGCAATTACAAAATAGTATGTTCAGGATGGTCCCAATTTTGAGGCTAGAACTGGGTCAACGAACAGTATTTGTACAGTCTATTAGCCAAGAATGGTTTTTATATTTCTTAAAGATTGTTTAAAAGAAGAAGATGTGACAAAGACTATATGTGGCCTGCATAGTCTAAAATATTTATTCTCTGGCCATTTACAGAAATGTGTGCCAACCCATGGCCTAGAAAGATAGACGCAAAGATACAGTTATACACCAAAATTTCACACTGGTTATCACAAGTGGCTACAGGTGGTTTTTATTTTCTTCTTTTTGCTTTCTTATAGAGCCCTAATTTTCTCCATACAGCATAAGTTACTTTAGAAATTAAGGTTGAAAAAAGTTTTTGGTCTTTTAACAAGCAATTTCACTTCCCAATAATCTAACCTAGAAAATAATCAGAAGTGCAGATAAAGAATTTTGTAAAAGGATGTCCATGGCAGTGCTATCTACAATGATGAAAAATTAGAAACTCAAATGTCAAATGCAAAAAAAGAAAGGTTAAAAAATTACAGCATATTCCTAAAATAGAATAATGTGTAATCACCAAAAGTTACAACTATAAAGAATTCTTAATGTCATAGGAAAATGCTCATGACTGCTCAGTGAAATGACAAGATATAAAACTATTTATACAACAAGGTGGCAAGTCAGTAAAATGCACATGCACAAAAAAGCAATGAAAGGAAATTTTCAAGAATTATTAAAAACATAGTGCTTGTACCTAAATAGTGGGTTTAGGAGTAATTCTCATTTACTTCCTTAAATGATTCTATGTTTTCTAAATTTTCTAGTAAAACACACATAATAAAATTTGGGTTGGTTTTTGTTTTGTTTTGTTTTGTACTTTTAATTCTGCCTGAGGGAGTCAGGGAGGTTCAAAAAGGAGGAGACATCTGTGCCGCACTTTGAGGGATAAGCAGGTACCTTAACCACATAGAAACAAAGGGAAAGAGCCCCAGGACAATAGAAAATCAGGTGCTAAGACACACTGTCACAGTCGTGCAAGGCTTTGCAACCCATAACTCAGGGTAGCTGAAACACAGAGTTTGTGACTGGCAGGGGATGGCAGGAGAACATCCTGGAAACCAAGGCAGGGTCTGATGATGGGAGGGCAAAGGCATGCACTCTGGAGGATTTTAACCCCCAGGCCAGGGAAGATGGTGAATGAGAAGGCTAAAGGTGAAATGCTTTCCCAGAAGCTGTTCATAGAACAGAGTCAGGACAGCAGAGCCCCCGTGGGGCAGTGCAGGAAGAGAAACGGCAGTTAAGTGCCTTATTTCCACTCACAAAATGGTTCTCCTTATTTATCTTCTAACAGAGCTGTGCATATATTTGTGTCTGGAAATAAAATTAATTCGTAAATCAAAGCAATACATTCTAATTGTCCTAAGCATTACAAAGGGCCATTCTGCCTTCCTCCTAAAAGTAGACCTAACCATTCCTTCTATGTTGCTTCACAAGTTACTTCTGCTCACCAGACACAGATGCCAGCGCAGATGACAAAACCGAAAATGGGCCGTCCTTGAACAAATTAACCCAAAGCAGGGAGAGCTGACTGGAGGAGGAGGAAGGAGAAGAAAGCCTCACACACAAGGGGAGGAAATGCCTAAAACTAACTGGAAGCCCTGTGACCCAGGAAGGTCACTTCTCCCAGCTGGAGGTCACGATCTTGGAGGAGGGAAGAAGATTCCTGACAGGATGGGAAAGGAGGTTCTAATGAACCAGAAGGAATGCTGCTGGCAGGAGACACTTGGACTGCTCAAGAGGGCTTTAAATGGAAATGTGAGCACAAGGCAGGGAACTCTGGATGCAGAAAACGGACTGGGCAAACAAGTGTGTCCCTGGATGGACTCTGGATGCAGAAAACGGACTGGGCAAACAAGTGTGTCCCAGATATGGGCATCCCAGAGGGGACAGGTTCCAGAATCACAGCGGAAACCAAGGGAGAGGGTCTGGAGAGCCCTTCAAGCCCCCAGGTGGCAATGGGGCAGAGCCAACGGTGAATTGAGAGCTGAAGGCAGGTGCCTGGGAAGAGTCTGCAGGGCTATGAATGAGGGCTGCCCCTCAGGGGGGGTGTGTGAGCCGGTGAGGAAAGCTCCACCACGAAGATAGGAGGCAAAGCAAAAGGAGGCTGTGGTGGAGGATAGAAAAGCCTCAGGGGCAGCACCTCTCCATGATTTCTAGGAAATGGGGAGGATTATGGCCATGTGGAACCTACAGCAATGCTTTCAAAATGTCTTTTTTTATCTTGTTGGCCAAACACATGTGCATGCTCTCAGGGCTGCCTCTCTGCCACCCTGCTGCTGGGAGAGCACCTCACACCCTCCTGGACGGGGCCTCCAGACATTGGGCACAGATGCCTGTACTACAACACTTAACCCACTGCCCCAATTTGGTCTGCACATCTGCTTCCGGTATACACCGCAGCCTGCTAGACAGACAGATGGTACCTTATTCACATTCTTATCCCCAGACCTGGGAATGGCAGACAATCTACATGGACTCAGCAAGGGTGCTCCCAGCTCCACAAGAAGGCTGAGCCTCCTTTTGCTAATGTTTGATGGATTCTCATTTGATCGACAGTGTAGTCTGAAGCTAAGGGAAGCACAGGTAGATGATTCCTGGAGGTTTAATTCCAACAAAGGAAGAACGATTGTATGCAATGGGCAGAAGACGAACCTTTGGAGAAAGATACTGTATTGTCTCGAGCTATAATCTGAAGAAAGGGAATTTCAGAGATCTCAGAAAAACAAACAGGAGCCAGCAAGGTACTCGAAGGGCAACTGAGAAATGAGATAAATGAAGATGTGTGAAGAAGGGAAAAACATGGGCCATCAGCCTAACTGGGGCACAACGTAAGGAGGAGGAACTAGGACTGTCAGAAAGAAAGGAGTGGAGCTGTGCGGGGAGGGGCTGTGAAGAGCAGCGAGTAGATTTCTGTCACTGTGCGGTGCACTTGCCTAGGGTTCAGACTTTTCAATGTACCTCCCTCTCCTCCACTGTGAGATGAAGTGACGGTGAGACCAGCTGGCTCCCTGAGGTCTACCCAAGCAATGACTGGCTGTGAGGCAGGGAAAGTGTGGAAACCCCATGAGCTCCACCCACAGCCCTGACACCCCCCGTCGGGGTGAGACCATGAGCAGCCGCCCTCCTCTCACACTTGTGAAACGAGGATGCTGCAGCACCAACCTCATTGAAGCTCCCAGGTTCACCCAAGACAAAAGCCCTATGAGTATGGTGAATCAGGGCTTAGCAACATTTCCACCGGCCCTTAAACTCAATACGCTCATCCACACAGTCCCATCCTTGGACACTAGCTGCCCAAGTCTTCCCCAAGATGACTTCCCAGCGTCCTCTCAGCAGCACCACCTCATTCTTCTCCAGCTATTTGGTGTTCTCCTATAATGCGAGCTCCGTGCACTTCTCTGGCATTGTATATCTATAAAATGCCTTCTCACACTTTAAGTACTTTAATCCTTAATCCCGACAGAATAATCAGCATGATCACCATCACTCCCATTTTACAGATGAGGAAACTGAGGCTCATATGAGACCTTCTCTTTATCTTCCCCAAGACCTCCCATCTTCTAACCAGGACTTTCTGAGCATCTAAGCCAATAATGAAAGGCACATTAATCATATCAAGTACCTTTCTAACCCAATCTCTTTATTGCTAAACAAACCCTGAAATCAAGCTGCCAAGGTCAATCCTGGGTTCAAATCACGGTACTTTTTGTCTCTTTCCTGTGCTGGCTTGGGGCACAGAACCAAGGTTCTGCCTCAAAGCCCCAGTACAAAGTAGACAGCATTACGCTGGCCAGATTCCACAGCCACACACCAAGGCCAAGGCCTGGCACCCACCTCACTGTTACCCGCCAGTGCTGGCAGCTGTGCACTGCTTACGACCCTGCCATGGGAGTGAAGACAGCTCCCCTGGATTGCAGGCAAGCCCCTGCAGAGACTAGGCTGGCTCACAGTCAACCATCACTGGGCTACCTGCCGCCCCTCCTGACACCAAGCTGCAGGCCATCCAGCTCTCCTTTTACCCGGCCTCCTCCTCAGCCAAATTTTTCCCCATCAGCCCAAAGCTTGTACCTGGTAAGCAGATTTCCACCTCATCCCAATTTTCTTCCTTAATCTTGCTCACTACTGGTCTCCTTTTGCTTAAGTAAATTCTACTCCCTTCAAATTACAACTCAGAGAGATCAAATGACTTATCCAACACCACACAGCAAATCAGTGGCAGAGCCAGTGCTTGAAGCCAGTTCTCCTAATTCCAAGCCTTGTGTTCTTTCCACTAAATCTCAGCTGCCCCCACCTCCAATATTGTAACATTCAGGAAGTCACCTGTGCATGAATAGGGAACTACATCTTACTTCTCTTTAACAAGATCTTATATTCCCTTAGCAGACTAAGAGTCAGGCCTAGGAAGTGTTACTGTCCTCATTTTCAGATGAGACAATGAAGCCTAGTAATGTACTCGTCTGACTGGTTGAAGCCCACACTTTCAGAATACCACAGTGCCACACGTCCTCAAGTTCAAATGCAATTTCTAATGCACAGCAGTGGTCAATAAATGTGAAATATTTGAATAAAAGGATTTAGTTGGAGACAGCCAAATGAAAGCCCCTGAAAAGTAAGTATGTGACTATAACAGGAAAAACTGGTGAAACCTAGCTATTACTCTGGTGTAGAGCCAAAAATAATATTGTTCCTAGATGGTCCCTAGTGACTGGACATCAGGATTCCTAGGTTTTTACAAGAGCTTTGTTCTGATGAGCTGTGCAACTGTGGGCAAGTCCTTTCCACCTATCTCTGGGACTCATTTAACCATTTATCAAAATAAGCAGTTAGACAAGATTCACCAACTAGCAGCGGTTCCCAGCAGTAATGGTATCACCAGAAATGCAAATTCCTGGGCCCTGCCTGATATCCGGCAACAGAATCCCTGGGATGGAGCCCAGGAATCAGTGTCTTTTCAAATCCTCCAGGATGATTCTCAGGCTCATTAAAGTTTCAGGGCAACTAGACTAGATGATCTCCATAGTTCTTCGATCTCTGCCACTCTGAGAACCTTAGGCTCCCCCAATTCAGCATTATCAAACTCCTACCAATTTTGCCACTCCAATTTCAATCCTGGCATGCACTTAAGTCAGCTGGCTCTCTCATCTGGTCACATCTGCTGCTTCCTCCTATGATAGGTACAGAAGGCCCCAAGAAACAGATAGTTTACTCCACTGCATGTCTTTTTTTTCCATTTACCACCTCAGAGGCACACATTCTGTTACTGTATTAAAAAGAGAAGTAAAAACATTAACAAGGAAGCCCAACCATGAGCATTTTGGCATCTTGGCACTGGGAGTTTATCTGGAAGACAAATCAGAAAAGAATTGCCATATAATGTGAGAGACAAATAATGCCTAAGTCCAGAGACCTCTCTTGAGTACAAAGCGAGATGAAGGAATGAGGCAGAACTAGCTCTGTACACCTGTACACATTACCATTTTGTGCTTGGTTGTTATGTGACAAAAGGAAAAAAAAAAAATTCCAGATAAACCTTTAGTATGAAAACATATCCCAAAGAGTACTATTTTTACCATAGAGTTATCAACAAATGGGCTGTTTACTGCTGCAAGTCTAGAATAGTGCCTGAGACTTTATTTGTTGAATGAATGAAGGAATAGGCATCTTCTCAGCCCTGGGTTCTGAGGGGTGTACAGATGAGCAAGTTAAAATCCCACCCTAAAGGAACCAAGTTTGAGTCTTGTTTAGGAGATGTCAAACATGTCCATCTATCTATCCATCCATTCATTCAATAAATATTCACATACATGTCTGCCAGATTCCAGGCAGGAATGATTGTCCTAAAGAAGTTAAAGCCAAAATTAAGAAAGGCACATGGATAGCTACAACAGAAGGTGGAAAGTACTCAGTACAAGTGGTACATATCATAGCTGGAAGTGAATATGTCCTGCTTAGTGGGGAGAAGAGAGGAAATCAAGGCCTACTTCATGGAGGAAGTGGCGTTAATGTGCTGGCCCTTGAAGAACAATTTGGATTCACATAGGTGATGATGGCAGGGAAGAGCTATCCAGGCTGAGGAAATGCTGTGACAAAGGCAACAGTAAGGAAAAGCAATGATGATTAGGTTCCAAAGGTCAGTTGTGCCCCATTCAAGAAGCGGTGGATATGGTAAGAGATAAAGGAAGAGGATATTCAGAGGGTTTACTTCTCCAGGGTTCTGCTACTGCCTTCCCTGCCCTGAGCTTTCCTCCTGCCTCCCTGCTGGAGATGTCCATCTGGGACATCTCTCCTGGCACTGAGGACCAAGCTCCACACCTGCTCGCCTCATTCCATCTTCCCAGCTCCCAGCTCCCAAGCCTCCATCCATGTGTTCCTCCCTGGGTATCATTGCCTGTGCAGGATTTAATGTACCCACTATATCATGTCTTTACACTACTGTTTTCTGTAATTTATAAAACACATACTGCCCACGAGTTTGTATTTTTAATTCCTGTAAGAAGTTTTGAGAACCAATTTGTGTGAAAGTCAGACAGCAACATAATGTAGTATTGTATGATAAAAGCCTCCAAGAATAAAAACAGACAGTATATTTTGCTTATCGGAAACTCAAAGATTGGTTCCATTCCTGAGTGTCACAGATTTCCTTATGAATGAATGTTTTTGTTTTGTGCTAATCTGTTCCAAGTCTTCCTTGAAATAAGTTCTAAGGACAGTTTCCTCATTTCCAAGGCTTGTTTTTCAAACATTTATTGAGAACGTACTGTATTTTGGGCTGTGCTAAAAGTGGGCCACTCTAGCTCTCTTAATTTTCACAAAGTAAAATTGTGGTATTTTATGAACATAAATCCTGTGAGGTATCACTAATCACTGTACCCATTTTATAGATAAGGAAGACACAGAAGAAGAGCGGAAGAGCCTGGATCCAAACCCAGATCTCTCAGAGTCCCTGACTGGAGCTCACTCATTCATTCAACAAACAGGGACAGAATCAGGGCATTTCCAACATCCCTTTATGACCATCTCTGGGTTTCCAGCTTTGCCCAGAATTTCTACTCCTCCTTTTGGGGCCTCATTCTCCTCCCCTGAAGATGAGAGAGCTGGATATTGTTGATTTTTAAGCTCTTTTTTGCCAGAACCCATTCAAGGAGAAAAAGTGGGGGGCAGCAAGAAATGTGGGTCCCTTCCCACCCCACATCATCTACAGGCACTCCCAGTCTGCTCATTCAACATAGGTTTTAACAAGATTTTCTATAAAGAATTCTTCCCCAGCTACTAAAAAAAAAAAAAAATGAAAGTTTTAAAATCATTCATCTGAACTGGGGAGACATGACAACTAAATGTATGTTCAGTACCTGGGATTAGATCCTGGAACAGAAAGAGTTCATTAATTGAGAAATTGATGAAAACCAAATAGAGTTTGAAATTTAGTTAACTGTAATGTATCAATGTCAGTTTCTCAGTTTTGACAAATGTATCATGATAATGTAATATTTCAAAAATGGTGGGAAACTTGAGTGAAGGAAGGGTACACAGGGAACTTTCTGTACTCTTTCCAACTTTTCTATAAATCAAAAATTATTCCAAAATTAAAAGATTATTGTAAAAGTAGAACAAAACTTACTCATCTAGATGATCTCTAATATCTTTTCCAAATTATCGTTTTGCAATTCTATGAGAATAATACATAATAACAGAAGCAAATATTTAACAGATGCTTAACATGTGTCAGGCTCTGGTCTACAGCCTTTCTATGTATTAACTCATTTAATTCTCTTAACAATGACATAGGTAATTTTCTTATCCCCACTTCATGGATTAGGCAACTGAGGCCTAAGAGACTGAAAAACAAATCAAGATGTCAATGGTAAAGCCAGGATGCATGTCCAGGCACTCTGGTTCCAGAGCCCACGCTCTTAAACACTACATATTTAGATCAAAGCTATCTAAATGTTTCTAAATGTTTCCAAAGGACCAGTCACAAAGACTGAAAGTTAATTATTATGTTTAATACAAAGAGAAAACAAAAGGACTGTCAAGGTGAATTCCTAACTTTTTGAAAATCTTTACTGGAGCTGAACCAAACTTCACTGTCTGTGCCTGAACAACATCCCTGGGATTGTTCTATGTCCTGCACACATCATTCTTGAAGGGTCGCACCACCAGCCCATGTTACATCCTCTGGTCCAGCACTTGAGGGGCTGACTGCTGACACTCTGATCCCTAAAGTGTCTGTTTTGGTAGATGGTGAAATGAAACATTTAGGCTGACTTTTCAAGGTCTGTGAAATAAGCCTGAGCTTTCCAGGTGACTGGTTTTCCTGGATGCTCAGGAATCCATGCCGAGAACTGACAGCACATTCCCCAATTCTAGAAAGAAAAAACCCCTCCTCTGATTTATAACGTACCTCACCAACTGCAATTTCTAACAAGGGTCAAAGAGAAGAGAAGGCAAGTCTGCAAGTCTCTAGCCTACTGTAGGTTCTCTGAGGGCAAGATTTGTCTGATTCATTGAAAAGCAATATTTATTCTTCCAGCTAGTCTCCCAGAAAGATTTTCAGCTGGCCAGAAAACCCCACTCCCCCTAATCAATCTGTCCCACCATTATAGCCATTTGTCTTTAGAAAGTATCAAAGTGGACATCATCCATGGGCAGAGCCAGCAGGGAAAAAAGGCATACATAAGACCTGAGGAAGGAGAGAGAAAATTTTACAGCAGTGAGAGTGTAGGCAAAGAAGAGATACACTTGGGTGGCAAAGGAGATGGAGATGTGAATAAAAAGCAACAAGCAATAGAAAGAAAACAAATCCAGCAGGAGGCAGGGTGTAGGAGAACCAGTGCTCACTGACTGCCTATTATGTGTGGGCATGGAGCCATTTCCTCCTATTACCAGGCACAAAAATGTCTGATCAAACAAACCAAGTTGACTTAAGCTTTATGTTGACGTAAGCAAATGTTTAAACCATCTCATTCCCTATAAACTCATTTTTTCGTTGAAAGGGCCATAAGTGTACACGTAGACTAATCACAACACTCCATAGATGGATAAACTGAGCTCATGCAGGGGAAATAGTGTGCCTAACATGGAATCAGAAATAGAACCCACGTCTCTTGACTCCCTAGCTGTGCACCCTTCTGTACAGATAAGAAGAACTAGGTGGGTACTAATGAGGGACTCTGAAGGAACACAACCTTAGGCCAAATATTCCGTAACATGGTGGACCAGATTTGAAGGTTGTCCTCCATCTCATCATGCATATTCCAGCTGATGGTTGCTACTGGAGAAGAGGAAAATAGTAGCATTTATTCTAAATGAAGTAGGTGACATTTCAAAAATATAAAAGCATAGCTTGCCTTTAATGGAAAGGATGATACAGGTGGAAAAGAATGGAAAATGAGACACAAGTGACTCGCCAGAATAAGGGAAGCTAGAAAGGAGGAAGAAATGGTAAGTGAAGGGGTAAAGGAAAACTAGACCCCTTAGAATGAAATGGTCCACATAGGAGACAAGGCTCATGCTTAAAAGGGATTGCAATTTACAGAGCAGAGGCTCTACTCCAGACAAACCATCTGAATGCCTTTCAGAAGTGAATCAATGCTTACTTCTAAAGATGGGCATTCACTCAGTTGGAACACAAGAAAAACTGATGCAGAGAACTCTACATCGAAAAATCTCCCACCTCCTTCTCTCCAGATTCAGGTTATAAAGAAAAGTGGTTTAAGTTGTGTCAGTGGGTTAGGGTTTCTCAACCATATCAGTCATATCACAATTTCAGTTGTTCAGTTCCCAAAGACCCTTCAGCAATCCTTCAGGCCTCTGTGTTTATACAAATTGTACCTCTCCCACAAAGCCTAGCTCTCCTCCATGACAGCCTGCCATATTTCACACCCTCAACCCTAGCCCTCAATCCCTCAGCCTCTATGAAGTCACCCACTTTATCTGTACATACTTCATATAAATTGAACTTCTCATATCATAGTTACTTTGGTGCATGCATGAGTAGCCCTCCTAAGCTGTGAGATGTTGGAAGATAGGGTCGATGGCTCATGGCAGCTTATCCCAAAGCACACTGGAACACTAGCCCAAAACAAGTTCTAGATAAAGAGTGGTAAGGCACAGGGTAATTCCATGATCAAATAACTTTGTAAAACAAACCTCTTGAGAGGTCACAATGTGCATTAGTTTACTAAAGGCTCAGAGAAGACCCACAGTAAAGACATCCATTTAATTTCATCTTAGTCTTTCCCAAACTTACTTGGCTACAGAACCCTTTTCTCAAATAATACCTTGAACGCTTTGGGAAAATGTCTTACAGAATCACTGCATTCTAAGGGAACTTCCTGCTTCTATAGCAACACCTTGTCCAATATTTCTATAAGTGCACCTTCTCACTAGACTGTGCATCATCCTTAAGAGCTGGGACCTTTTCTGAATCATCATGGTAACCCCAACAGCCAGCAAAGTGCCTTACACACTGTAGGCCAATAAATGTGTATTAAGTGAATCAACTATACGCAATCCTCTCATTTCTAAGATGGGAAAACAAAACCAAAAATATCAACATCTCCTCCTCTATAGCTTTCTCATTGTTTAGAAGAATGCCTCACAGAGAGAAGGTGCTCAATCGTTCTGGAAAAATGGAACGGAATGCAATGGAATGGAATGCAATGGAATGCAATGGAATGGAATGGAATGGAATGGTTTCTCAGCTATGCCCCAAGCCAGAAGTTCCCATAACAAAATGGACCTCTGCATCTTCTCCTCCTTCACCCAAGCTGGGTATCAACCGGAAGAAAATGAATGACAAATCAGAAGAGGAAAACCATGGGAAAACCAAAGGCCCTTTGGGGTGTGAGGTAGAAAAGTAGTGTTTGCAAACTGATGGGGATAAACAAGACCTGCCTGTATCTAATTTAGACTTAATAAGACAGTTTGCTGAATGTTAATTAAATACTCAGTGGTTGTTACCAACTGTGGTGATTAACTTAATTTTGAATTAAATAAGCAATAAATGCCTAACTGAAGTTCTATTAAATTTTACCCAGCAAGTGAAGAATATGAGGCTCTTAATTGACTTTAAGCAAGATAGTTATGGCAAGTTAGTTGAATTTTTATTACCTGAAAATAACTGCCTTATTAAATCCAAATTGACTATTTTATTGATAGGAAAATATGTCATCTGTTCTTCCTATTTACCAAAAACATGTCCAAAAACATTCACACTTTTACAAACGGCTTGGATTGGGGTTATTTTGTTTTCTGGTCCTATTTTACAACAAGTTTGTTCATTTAAGGACAAATATAAATGTAAGAAGTAGAGAAGTCTGGGAAGAAGCTATATATAAGAAGACGGAGGAATCATATTTCTAAACCAAAAATCAGGACTCTGCTTTCTCAATGCACATACAGTTTGGAGATGTTGTCTAAACATCACAATACTGAAATTTCCAGGCTATTCCCATGGTTTAAAAGGCCACTGATAGAAAACATTTGAAATCATCACTGTTCAAATAAATGGTTAAGCTACTAAAACAAACTATGACTCTAATTCACCACATTTTTCTAGGTCTCAGCTTCCATACATGTTAAATCAAGAGGTTGGAGATTGGAGATCACTGACTATATTCATTTATTTTGTTCCTTGTAGTGTCTGTAGCCCTGGAACAGCACCTGGCCCATAGTAGGTACTCAATAAATACTTCCTGAAAAAATGAATGAATGAATGCATAAATAAACTAAATTTAAGCAACTCAAAACACTAAAGTTTTTAAGCCCTTTCATACAAAGCCTCCCCCAATCTTCCCAGAATATTTTTAAATTTCATCATTTGACAATTCACACAACAGAAAATACAAACACTAAACCATTATTTGGGAAATTTTTCCAGTAACTAAAAGAACACAAATTAAAGCAAAAATGAAATATCATGTCACAAATAATTTAACAAAAACAAATGCAAATTACAAAATTAAATCCTGGTGAACAGGGGAGTGAATCTCCCTGGCAACGTGGAATATGACTCCCGGAGAGGAATGTAGACCCGGCATCGTGGGATGGAGAACATCTTCTTGACCAAAAGGGGGATGTGAAAGGAAATGAAATAAGCTTCAGTGGCAGAGAGATTCCAAAACGAGCCGAGAGATCACTCTGGAGGGCACTCTTACGCACACTTTAGACAACCCTTTTTAGGTTCTAAAGAATTGGGGTAGCTGGTGGTGGATACCTGAAACTATTAAACTACAACCCAGAACCCATGAATCTCGAAGACAGTTGCATAAAAATGTAGCTTATGAGGGGTGACAATGGGATTGGGAATGCCATAAGGACCAAACTCCACTTTGTCTAGTTTATGGATGGATGTGTAGAAAAGTAGGGGAAGGAAACAAACAGACAAAGGTACCCAGTGTTCTTTTTTACTTCAATTGCTCTTTTTCACTCTAATTATTATTCTTGTTATTTTTGTGTGTGTGCTAATGAAGGTGTCAGGGATTGATTTAGGTGATGAATGTACAACTATGTAATGGTACTGTAAACAATCGAAAGTACAATTTGTTTTGTATGACTGCGTGGTATGTGAATATATCTCAATAAAATGATGATTAAAAAAAAAAAAAAATCCTGGTGAAGACAAACAGAAACAAGTAGGTTTACACATTGCTAGTAACTGTGCAAATTAAAATTAGTACAGTCTTTCTGGAGGCTGGGTGGCAAATGGTATGAAGAGTAATAGAAATATTTGGTACTTTTGCCCCTATATTCTCCTCTGGAAGAACTTAAAATTTATTTAGCCAGTCCAACATTTATTTAAGGTTTACTATAGATCATACTCTATGGGGAAATACAAGAGAAATGGTCCGAGGGGTCTTATCATCTGATGGGTGACACTACACATCACAGGCTTTGATGCTTCACCACATTGAACATATAATTCTTTCTCACTATTGCATTACATGGAAGGCACTGTTATCCCCCTTTTTATAGATGAGGTTAAGTAATTAGTACAAGGTTAAATGGCTAACAAGTGGCAGAGCCATGCTGTCTGACTTAGCAAAACATCCATGCAGTGGAGATGACATACATTCGGATAACCACATAACACAAGGGAGAAAACGGTAATGGTGGTAAGGAAAAGTCGATGTGCAAAAGAAACAATTAATTGTCTTTAGGAATTTAGAAAAGAGTAAAAGTTCTTTGCTGTAGCCATTTATCACTACATTTTTTTAACACACTGAAATGTATTTAATTTTTAAAAAAAGAAAAGGAAAGAAAACTCTCCCGGTGCCTACTGTGGTTTATAGTTACACTAGGATTTATCAATTTCCACAAATCTTTAGTTGCCTAAAATATAGATATAAAGTCCAGGCAAAAACAAGGAAAAGCTCCTTTGTAATAACATTACGCAAAAAGAAACACTGTACAAATACACAAAAGAGAGCATGTGCTTTTGTGGGGTTAAGATTAGGGTTATGGTCTCAAAAAGAGATCAGAGGGATAAAACAGCTGTATTTGGGTAAGAGTTCTGGCATTTTTTTCTGTAAAGGTGATGAATGTTTTGTAAATGACTCCTTTTGTACCTGGCTTATTTCACTCAACATGATGATTTCAAGGTTTATCCATATTGACGCATACATCAGAACTTACTCCTTTTTACAGCTGAATAATATTCCATTGGATGTATAAACATTTGTTTATCCATTTATCCATTGACGGACACTTGGGCTGCTTCCACCTTTTGGCAACTGTGAATAATGCTGCTTTGAACAACAGTATGCAAATATCTGTTCGGGTCCCTGCTTTCAATTCTTTGGGGTATACAACCAGAAATGGGGTAGTTCTATGTTTAAAATTTCGAGGAACCACCAAACTGTTTTCTACAGCAGGTGCACCATTTTACATTCTAATCAACAGGGTATGAGGTTTCTTATTCCCCCACATCCTCTCCAACATTTGCTATTTTCCTTTTTCGTTTGGTTTTGTTTTAATAATAGCCATTCTAGTGGGTGTGAAGTGGAATCTCATAGTTTTGATTGGCCAATCATCCATTTTTAACTCACTCTGCCTTTTCAATTTGGTTAAAATGATCCTGGGATCCTAAGTAGAAAGAGGACCCCAGGATAAAGCTGTTATAAGTTTCTTTTCCCAGGAAGTAAAAAAAAAAAAAAAAAAAGGTCAGAGTTGAAAGGCCTCAAATCATCTTATTCCAAGTCTTCAACCAATGCCTGAATTTTCACTACAGCCTTCCCATAAGCCACTGCTTGAATTTGAATATCTCCAGTCATTAGCAATTCTGTAATTTCAGAAACAGTCCATTCCATTCAGAGCTAAGAGGTATCTTTATTAAGATAAAAAGGAGTGGAAATCCTCCTCTTGAAAGAGAGCTATCTCAACAACCATGCACTCTGTCATCCTTCTGAAATACTTGGCAAGGACGGGATCACTACGGAGTTATACTGAACCAGAGCTGTTTGACTTTCGGTGTGTGGCCCTCTCTAGGCCTCGGTTTCCTCTTGTGCAAAATGAGAAGATTGGGTGATCTTTATTCTACCTGTGGAACATCTCTCATAATTCATTGCCTCAACCCTAATTCAGTTTTGCTTTATTATTTTGCTTGGCTATTGCAGTATTTCCAGCTGTCTCTAGTACCCTCTGTCCAATCCAACCAGTGTACCGTAACCAACTATTGTCCTAAAGGACAGATCCAATCACTTCCCCACATGATGATTCCCTCAATATACAGTCTTAACTCCTTGGTACAGCAATGAAGACCCTTCACAACCTAGGCCCAACCCCGCCTTTTCAGCCTCATCTCCAGGGCCTCTCTAATATGCAGTCCACCACGGACTCCAATTTTCCAAAGCACCATGCACTTTCTCACCTCCATGTCTTTGCCCAAGTTGGTTATCTGGTTAAATATCCTCTCCTCTCTTCCTGCAACAAATTTCCACTCATCTTTTAAGGCCCAGGTCAAATGATAGTCTCCTCATCTGTGAATTTTTCTCCAGGTCTCTAGAGTCCATCATTGTCCAAATAGAGCCGCCATATATTTTTTGCACATGCTTTTATATACTCTCTCGATTATTTACATGACTTCCTTGAAGGCAGGGATCACATGGCATTTGTGTTTCCATTTCCAAAACCCAGACTAGAGGTTCACTCATTCATTTACATGTAAACCTGGCACATGTGTCAAGTGAATGAACACATGAATGTGTCAAATCAATGGGCACAGGTATCTTTAAGGTCCTGTCCAGCTGTCATTACTAGGACCCTGATAATTGCCAAGGGAGGCTGCCTATCTGTGGCCAAGAAGAAGAGGGATTTCCAGGGTGATAATGACCATACTACTGGAAAGCTGACCCACCTTTCACCTCATTCTAAGAAAAGGTTATACTTACCCGCCCTGATACTGCAGCGTTCACCTTCCCATGACTCAGCTCACCCCACCCTCTGTGTGGCACCTCACTATTGCAGTTCCTGAAAATGATTTGTTTTCATGCCAAACAAGACAGAAACTCCAGGTGCCAAGCAATTTTTTTTTCTTCCTGGGAAATAAATAAGAATCGTCTTCAGTGGAAATTCATTAGGAAGAATAAGTCCAGGTTACTCTGGTGACCTCCTGCCACAGAACTTAGTTCAGCCTTGGGATTCCACTGTTACAGTTAGAAACCATTACCAAGAGGAGCCTTGGGAGGAAAAACAATAGATTTCAAACCCAGCTAAATTATGTACATGAACAAAGACTCTTGAGGGTAGTTGCCCCTCCCAAGTGGGTCTAAGCCTTCCCTTCAAGGCCAACCCAAGCCACAGCACTTCCAATGAGCTTCTTTGCATGCTCCAGTGGACTGGCACTTTCTGTAAGTCCTTTTTTGTACCACTCTCATGACACTTTCTTATGATTAACACATTTTTATCAACCCTAATAAACTATAAGGGCTTACAATCTTGACATCCCTGGCCCCTTCAAACTTTGTCCAACTTTACCTTTATAAAAGCAGTTCATTCAAAAACACCTAGCACCTCCTCTAACAAAAGCATGGATCTTAACTGAGTCCCTACCTTGTGCCTAACTACATCTGCATTACTTGCACTACCTCACATACTACTTACCTACACATAGGGTGACCACATATGTATCCTCCAAATCAGAACACCTCTGAGAGTGAAAGGGGATACTGTTAATAACTGCACTGGGACACAAGCAAACACCAGGGCTCTCCTGGGCCAACTAGAAAGGACAGTCAATCTCTGCAGGAAGTAGGTACTGTTGCAACTGCTATTTTTACAGATAAGGACACTGAGGCTCAGGTTAAGGACATATTCTCAGGAAAATGCCAAAGAATTTGCACTGTATATTTCCACATCATCCTCTCCTGAGCAGGGGGAAGGAGGGGACATCTGGAAGGCCTCTACAAGGTGGCAGCAGAGCTGTTGGTTGATGGCCGGACGGATCAATGAATGCTGACAACGGCTACTGCAGGAAGAGTGACTGCACCATGTAGGAGCAAGGCCACAGCACGCTTCTTGAAAGTCAGTGCAATAACCCCACCCTGTCCTGATCCTAATGCTTACAAGCCCCATGAAAGGTTCCCATGCAGGTTTCAGAGGAACGCCTGGCTCCACCCCTCAGCACAGCTTCCTGTGCAGGGGCTTTTCCTGCCACAATGTGATGCCAAAACACAAACACTTACTGCAGTAGAAGCTAACCTTGAAGGGCTGAAAAACACAAAAACTCAACACAAACAAACTCCAAGAAGCAATGGAATGGCCATAGCCAAAGTAGACACACTGCACAGCCATTCACTGCTGACGAACCATCTCGCTGTACAGCCTGGTGTTGCCTGTGAATGTCTGTAGCTCTCACCCCACTTTGCAGAGCACAGTATTCTTAGCAGCAGTGTCCTCTTTAATAAGAGGTCTAAAGAGAAAGCAAGTGGGTAAACCGGAAAGCGCCTATGGCCACCCCAGGGGAGCAGCCTCTATTAAATGGTAGAGCAAGGACTTGAACTTGGAGTTCTCTGGGTCTAAATGTCATGATCTCCACCAGTAGCGTAAGGTGCTATCACTATGTGGCAGACCCCTCTGGAACCACCAGCAATGCCACAACGAGCAGAACCTTGGCCACGTGCACACTACATTACTACTTATAAAGCAGTGTCACAGAAACTTCTCTGGTTCTCAAAACAGCATTGTGATGTATCGCATAATCTCTATTTGAAGGCTCAGGATGTCCTGGAATTTATTTAAGATCACAGGGGTAGTGGGTGGCTCAAACACAGTTTGTTTTTTGCCCTACACCAAAAAACACTGACGATGACCCTGCCAAAATGATAGCATGGCGAGACCTAGATGCTTGGGCTCTGTGGTTCCCAACCTGAGTCTCAGCCTGGCCCTCCAAAGCCTCAGAGACAGACAACTAATGCTTCTAATTCATATGCAATGAAATAATAATGGTTTTTTTGCCTGTGGATAGGGCTTACTAAGGGCTTCTACATCAATTATCTCACACTCACTTGCAGAAGTTAAGGAGCGTGACAGGAACTTTACAGGTGGGAGTTTGATTCTCACTCTGCCACTTAGGGCTTGGTGCCCCAATGGGAAGGTTTCTTCACCCCTGAAATCTCTTCCTCACTTTCTTCATAACAGGTCTAATCCTGCCAACCCATCTCTTGGATTGCAATTGGGAACTAAGTAATAAAAACAATTGTAAAATACATTTGCCACATAAAAAGTGCTATGAAAGCTAAGACATGCTAATGGGTTCTGTGAGACGAGTTGTGATGGGCAGCTTTAAGAGGGAAGGATAAGACAGAAGGATCTACCCTGTAATGCATCTGAGACTGGCAATCTGAAAACCTAAAGGCTAGCAAAAATAAGTAAATACAAAAAGTGGGCTGGTGAGGAATTGGGAGTGGGGGGGGCTTGTCACTAAGCAGGGAACCTTGGCATTAGCACAGAGTCAGAAACAGCTTGATTCTTCCAAACAAGTGATAGGCGTAATGGCAGTAACCTAAACAAATTTCCAAACCACACACATACTCCAACTAGGCTGTCTTAATCACTTTGTTTTCAAAGTGCAAAGCAGAAGGTTTAAACACAAAGTACAAAGATCTCCAAGTCACATCCCCTCCCAAAATTCTCCAAAGGAAAGCCCCTGGAGAGTGGGAGTGGGGTGGGGAAGGAATGTATCAGACACAGCAGAAACTGAAACTCAAGAAAACCTTAGAAAGAGAGATGGCCAGGACTGACGGCCATTGCCCAACTCCAGCTCAGCTAACCAGCAGTGTGAATGCAAGCAAGACTGTCACTCTCAGCGTCCCAACTGCCTTCTCTGTACAATGAGTGATCAGGCTGCACTGACCGCCAAGGCCGCAGACCACTCTGTGATTTCTAAACACTTGTAAAGCAGAAACTGGCTGCCATCTCACTGCATCTCCTACTGCCTATAAACTATGGTGCCCGTGAAATAGTTCCTTCCAGCCAAGCTGATAAGCTGGCAAATAATTAGAAAGACTAGAGTAGGGATTAAACTGTCTGATCTGATTCTACTAGCAAACAGCTTCTGGAATCCATTTTTCCCACTCTACTCTGCCAATCTAGTACAGGTTCCTCCCCTGGAACACCCCAGAAGCTTCCTAAGCAGGGTCCCTGCCTCCAGTCTTGACCTGCTATCACTCTACCACCAGAGCTCTCTGAAATATAGATCCAACCAGACCATCCCTAGCCCAAGAAGTAACAAACGGCCCTGGACCCCTTACCACCATCACTGCCATCCTCCTTAGCTCAATCTACCAGTCCTTTATAGTCCACCTCTCTCTAGCCAGCACCATCTTTAACAATGATCTCCAATCACACACTTCCATTACCCAAACACTCTCAGGTCTCAGGCCTGTGCACACACATCAAGGTCTTTCAGCCTGGAAAACCCCTCTATACTTGTCCACCAGGTGAACTCCTACTCATGCTTCAAAACCCAATTCAAATGTCTATTTTTCCATGAGCTTTCACCAGTTTTTCCAGTTGGGTAGTCGCTTCTTTCTTAAGTACTCCCATTAACCCTCTTTTCATCACCCTGTTAGGGCCTTTACCACATTCTATTTCAGTCTCACTCCATTTGCCAGAATGAAGATCCTTCAAGGCAGAGTTTGTCTTAATTACCCTTGTAAACCAGTATCCAACATTTCTGCCGGGCATACAGTAATCACACAATACACATGTGCTGAACTGAATGCAAGAGACTGAGGTGCATGTAATTACATAAGCATAACAGAAAAGGGTGGAATGGGGTGAGAAGCCTGGGAAGGGCTTCATGGCACAAGTTGGGTTTTGAACTTGATGTTAAAGGATCAGACGATTCCAACAGGCAAAGACAGAAGGGCAGGAAATTCCCAGGTAGAGAAAAGAGCATAAGCCAAGGTATGGGTTAAGAAATCAGAGCAATGTTCAAGGACAACATAGCCACCCGGCTGTGTGAGGGAAGAGTGGAAGAGTGGTCACAATTCAATTAACCTCTGCGTAAACAGTCTAGCACCTTTCAACTCTGCAAGCCCAGTCCCCCAATCATAACCCTAAGGATGGGACTGCCCAATACCAGCTGTGGGAGCTATGGCATAGGTAAGTCCACAGGCCCAAGCTTTGGGGTCAATAAAAAAGTCCACCCTCTCTTACCAGTGCTATTCTTCACTTAAGACATATTTCCAAGTGCTAGGCACTCTTCTAGGCACAGGAAATATGGCCATGAACAAAACACCTAACCATGATCCTCATGAAGCTTATTTTAAAGTGGAGGGCATACAACAGTAAATATGTCAGGTCAGGTGGTGGTGATTTATGTTTTATTGTGTCAATAAATGTTTTTCATTTATCAAACAGTTCTTTAACATCTTCAGGATTCAGAGATGAAAGGAATTCAAAGATGAAAAACCTGGTACCATTACCAGGGTCAGTCTTCCCTGCTAGATAACAAGCAGCTCATTTCAGCCTTTATCTGTGAGTCCTCAAACTGCAAATGACCCACCTGAGACAACCAGGCTATAGGAGAACTTTAGTTGATCCCTTGCAGTCCTGAGTCAGAAGGCCTTTCTGGAGGAAAAGATCAGCATGGCCAAGGGAAGGATAGAACACAGCAGGAGCTATTTGGCTCAACACCAAAAAAAGCATCTTCCATTAGCACAGGAGCCATATGATCAAGAATAATTGGTATTAACACCCTCCATCACTTCTCCACGTGGCTCCTTTCTTGCCCCAACTATCTCTCTATAGGGACTCATCAAATCCTTATCATCACAGAAGACTGTGGAGTAGGGTATTGAGAGGGGCAGACGATTTGCTTGAGAGGCTCTATCCTTTCCAGTCAGGATTGGAGAGAGAAGACACCAAAGGATAGAAGGCATGACAGCATCTGAAGAGAGATGAAAGGGCAAGGCCTACACCAGTGTGGAAAGGAAAAGCCTGCTTGCCCATGTCCCGGTGAATGGTGACTAATTAAATTCCAAGGAAGGATGCTGACAATGTTGGTTTGAACTTATCTTGCTGTGGGCATAGCAGAGTATGGTGATATAGCTATAGATCAGGCAAAGGTTCAAAACTCGGCCATGTCACTTTGTAGTTGTGTGCCTCTCCAACTATTTTCTCACCTGCAAAATGAGACTAATAAGCATAAAATCTACTTTAATGAATCAGTATGAGAATTATATAAGCACACAGTAAGCACTCAGAAATTCTTTTAAATATCATTATTATAGTTAAGGAAGAATGACAGGAAAATAAATCTTTTCTAACCCTAATTCTGACTTACCTGCTTCCAAGCATTAATCCCATTAACCCTCTGGCCACCCACCCACCCTATTCATAGAAAGTCAGGAGAAGTGAAGTCCCCATAAATACAGTCAATGTCCCATCTTATTTCTGTGATTTGCATTAAGAAGGCACCAGCCATTTCCTCCAAGGGTCTGGGCAGGCAAGTCCGGGCAGCCTGTAGCCAACTCCTACATCACAACTCCATTCCTTCCCTCCTTCCTCTCACCTTCATGTTCTCTGCCTCAGTTGTACCTTCAAGCCAGCCCATGGACTTCCACCCAGAAACTAGTTTACTGCATGCAGCACAACTTTACCTCTCCCTTCCTCACGGCAGTTTCTTCTAGCAAGGCGCAGCCATATTCCAGGAAGAGTCGCCGCCCACCAACGCACAAACTCAGCTCTCAGCTCCTAATTACTGCCCCGGGTCAAAGTCTCAGGTTCACTCAGCTAGTTACTAAATGTGTTACTTTGTCTCTTTCATTACCAGCCAAATACCTAATCCCACAGAAATGGTTGTGGAGCCCCTGCCCAGGCTTGTACTCATATACAAGCTCTAAGGACCCACTGAATGGCCCCTTAAACCTTACAAGATAAATTTAAACCTACTTAGCAAAAATAAAAACTCTCCCTTTCTCCATCTTCTATAACCCCCTTCATGCTGGCCATTCAAAATGCAGCCTCAAAAATAGACCATCTTCCTCCCTATTTCCGCATCTACTACCTTTGCCTAATAGGTCCATGTTGCGGTTTGCTAAGGCTACTGGAATGCAAAATACCAGAAATGGATTGGCTTTTACAAAGGGGGTATATTTGGTTACAAAGTTACAGTCTTAAGGCCATAAATGTCCATTGAAAGGCATCAACAATGTGGTACCTTCACTGAAGAACACCGATGGCATCTGGAGAACCTCTGTTAGCTGGGAAGGCACGTGGCTGGCACCTGCTTGCTCCTAGGTTGTGTTTCAAAATGGCTTTCTCCAAAATGTCTCTCTAAACTGCAGCTGCTCTGAGTTCTTCTGTCTGAGCTCTTATAGAGCTCAGGTAAACTAATTAAGACCCATGCTGAATGGGCGGGGCCACACCTCCATGGAAATAATCTAATCAGAGTTATCACCTACAGTTGGGTGAGGCACAGCTCCATCAAAACAACCTAATCCAAACATCCCAACCTAATCAACACTAATACATCTGCCCCCACAAGGTTGCATTAAAGAACATGGCATTTGGGGGGACATAATACATCCAAACCAGCACAGTCTGTCTCTCACCTGTCCTTCTTCCACTTGGACAACTCCAACTTAGCCCTAAAGATTTCAATACAGACACCACTCCCTCTGCGGTGGCTTCCCTGAGGTAGTTCCTCCTTGGTACAGAACAGCCAAAATATACCCCGTACAGCACTTAACACACTGACAACCCCTCCCCACACACACACCCCTGTGTGCTTCTCAAGAACAAAGCCCACGTCCTCCCCTTCTTTGTACTCTCAGGGCAAAGCCAGTTGTAGGCCCAGAACATGTGTCCTTCATGCATTGCTATTCTCCTGTCTATATGAAAACAGCTGTGCTCCATTCCCTGATTTCCCCATGCAACCTGGCTTTTTTTTTTTTTAAATCTCCCTGTCCATTTTCTATTTAATGCAGCAAGTCTCTGGCCTAAGAGGGCCTTCCCAGTCCCTTAAGTTGTTCTGTCCTTGGCCAAAACCCTATCATTCCAGCATCTTAAGTCGTAGTTCCGAAATCGAATCCAATCTGACTCTTCCCCCAATCCCAATTAACCCATGCTAGGTCCACAGCAGGATAAAGTCACATGCTAACATCAAAAGTCAAAGGTTCTGGGTTGTAATTTTGAGTGGATTCCTAATTAGCTGTGTGACCTTGGGCAAGGGTTAAAGTGGAAATGACAGTGCCACCATGCCTAATTCTTGGGTGTTTTTTGAGATTCACCTGAAATCTCTGATGAGAAAGTGTTTTATAAAGTGTAAAGCACTGTTACATTCATAAAGGGTATAATTAACAAATTTTATCAAATCTAAGCCATCAGTTGTAAGACGTAATATTACCAACTTATAATGGAAAAAAGCTGCTCAACAATGACACATTCGTGATTATAAGAAATCCCAATTTCAGTGATGTTAAACTATGAAAAAAAGTCATTTAGAATTGATTAAATATAGTTTATTCATCTCAGCAAAATAGAGGAATGTGCTATACAATTTTCACGATATTTCCCAATGAGGCATAGAATATACTTTGTTATACATGACGAATGAACACACACCGGTAATAGTTTCAAGCCAAATTACTGCCTCTCACTGGAATCTGGGTGGCAATAACCTTCCCACTGCCAGTTCCTCCCCCTCCAAATCATGTCCCAGCCCATTCAAAACCCTCAAAGGATGACTTCAAGTCATATCCAAACTCCAACACCCAGTATTTTTAAGGCCCTTCATAATCAAGCCTCCTCTCCCACTCACTATTGTCTGGAACTAATTGTTCACCTTCCCCAGAGAATTCACCTCTCTATGTGTGACCCCAGGAAGGGTCCTACTCAGTCCCAGCCATACTAATCAGCTTAGGAACTCAGCTTCTCTTCTTCATCCCCAAAGCCAACTCTAGGCCACCCACTGCTTACATGGCCCCAGTCCTGCACCCACCACTGGTCAGACAACTAATCCCAATCGCTTCTCTTCCATCTAAATATCCTAGACAGTAATGGCCTGGGTAATGTGGTTGGGAGGCAGCCTTACAAATACATAATTACAAAATCCACACTCTAGGAACCCTGGAAAGAGAAAGGTTGGTGATGGGGTAGAGAGGACCCTACTGGGAGTTCTGGCCCTGCATTATTCACTACTATTCACTGTTGGCTCCGGGATTGCACCCACCCTCTCTTGTTTCCCTATCAGTAAGAATGAGGGAGGGTGAGGATGGGATGGGGGATTGGCTGCTTTCTAAAAGTGCCCCAATCCAGTTTCCCTCCTTCCACTTTAAGGCTTTCTAAAACTGCACATGTGCTGGGAGGGGTAAGCCACTAAGTCACTAACATATTAACAAGAATGAGTTTTATTGGAAGGCAAGCAATTGAGAAAAGAGGGTGGGAGAGAGACAGAGAAAGTGGATAGGAAAGTAAAGTAAACGAGTCTGATATTAAGCAACTAGCTCGGAGATAACGAGTTTTTGATGATCGGGTTTCTTGTTGGGGGCAGGAAGTCATTGGATCTTGAGAAGCAAAGGGATGGGAAAGGAGGGGAAGGGGAAGGGAAAGGAGGGGAAGGGAAAGGGAAAAGAAAAGGGGAAGGGGAAGGGAAAGGGAAAAGAAAAGGGGAAGGGGAAGGGAAAGGGAAAGGGAAAAGAAAAGGGAAAGGGAAAGGGAAAGGGAAAGGAAGCTGGAGAGCTCTGAGGGTTCCCTTAGGACCCAGCCGTCCCACAGACACTGCCCTGTTCCTCTACCTAGGCAGTAGTCCACTATCTCATCTCTTGTACCCTGCTCCCCAATCGCACGCCCCCAACACAGTAATATTTACAGTTTCATCCCCACCCCCAACACTTTATTTAATCCCCTCTGGTCCTGCAGTTCTCTCGCGAAAATGCCCTTTCTCCATGCCACTCGCTGGCTTCGGAAAACTCCCCCATCCTTCGATAGCGCTTACCAATTACAGCACCAACAAGCAAAAATTGAAACTGTTTGCCCAGAGCCCCTTAAAACTTTATCCATGCCCTTTCCCCAGCACTTAGCACTTTCTACCTTTGGTCAGATTTGGCTCCCTGGTTCGACTGCGCACTTCCTGAGGTCAGGGACTGTGTCTCAAACTCCTTTCTGACCCAACACACCCTACACAGCTCCTGGCACACATTGGGTGCTCGAGCAATGTTCAGAGAAAGGAACCTAGGAATCAGGAAACTTCTATTTTATTTTCGGCTCTCGTGAGTGACTTTGGGGGAGACCCTTCTCTCTGGGCCTCAGTTGCCCCGACTGTAAAATGGGGGAACTTGGAGGACTCAGTTCCTACGGCCTTTCCACTATGACAACTGTGATTCCGCGAAAGCTCTAAGCGGTTGGGCGTGGCCCCGCCCCCTGGGCGCCCAGAAAAGCCCAAAAATGGGGCGCGCAGGAGAGGGCTCCAGCACCGCCCAGCACAGGGTCGACACTTCCCGAAAAACTCTGGATCCCCCTCCTCCATGGCGTGCACCCGGTGATTGGGCCGCGGCCGGCACTTCCGCACCACGGGCCCAGTGGCCCAGGCAAGGCGCGCACCCTATGCCCTGAGCCCCGCGCTTCTGACACCCCGGAGCGCCTCCGGCCCGGGTAGGGCTGGGGGTTCCCGAGGCGCCTGCGGGCGGCGGGTGGGGGGAAGGAAGGAGGATTTGCAACAATACCTCAGGGAGGAGGCAGCCGGGGCAGCAGCGGCGGCGGCTGGAGGCGGAGGCAGAGACGGAGGAGGAGGTGCCCGAGCACTCCCCCTCCCATTGTCCCCAGCCCCGGACAGGCCCGGCCCCGCGTCCCGCACCGGCCCCGCGGAGCGCGCCGCCCGCGTCCCGAGCCCCGGGCGGTGCAGCCAGCCCTTACCTTGCAGCGCCCGGCTCTCCCCCGCTTGCTAAAGCTACTTATCCCGGGAAAGCTCACGCGGGGTCCGGGAGCGAACCCACAGACAAAAAGTGAAACTTCGGCAGGGCTGGAGCGGCTGCTGGTTGGTGCCTTTCCCCCTCCTTCCTCCCCACCGTCCCCACCCCCTCCCCTCGGTCTCCCGTGCGGTGCCCTGAGCGCTGGAGGCTGACGTCAGGGGCCCGAATTCCTGACTTTGCCTGCACGCATTTGTCCATGTAAGGTATGGGAAGGCGTGTGCCCGCGGGGCCGCCGCGCAGCGCTCGCCTGGAGGGGGAGGGGACGCCCGCCGCGGGCAGTGGTTTTGCCAAAAGGTGGGCGCACAGAGCGCATTGCATTTCCTTGGAGGAAGAGGAGGAGACGCGGGAATGCAGGAGACTTGCAAAGGAGAAGGGGAAAGAGGGAGGTGTGGAGGCTTTGCCTGCACTGGAGGAAGAGGAAGGAGATGTAGAAAGAGGAAGTGGCCCGAGTCGTGGGGTTGCTGGAGGAATGGGGGAGCCTGCGTCTTCTATTAAGGCGCCAAAGTAGGGCGCTGAGCCTGGGAGGAAGAGAGCCTGCCATGGAATTCTCTTCCAAGATCTTGCTCGTAAGCCCCGCCCTGGATTCCCAGCAAGTCTGAAAACTTACAGGGTGTCAGAATTGGCAAGTGACCAACTCCCAACTGGTCCACTTCACGCATTAGAAAATTGAATTTCTCAGAAGAGAAATGACTTGCACAGGGTCATACACTCAACAGCTCCAGGAGTGGAACCCAGGTACTCTGCCTCCCAGCAGTGTTCCTGCCTCCAGAGCCCTGACTCCCTCCTTCCCACTAAGAAGTGAACTGGGTTAGAAATCAGCGGGCAGCACGGACCACCCGGTGAAGTGATTTTGTACTAAACTTGGCTTTGGAGCCAATTCCTGGAAGGCTGTGATTGACAATGAGCTCTGAATAGCCATAACAATCAGTTGCTTCAGGCCAACTTCCTTGTGCTGTGCTCAAGTAAATGGATCCTTGGAGTTAAACGTTTACTTCACATGCCTGTCCAGAAGTCCAAAATGCGAACTGGCTAAACTGGTTTGAATAAAGACAAGCCTGCCCGTTGAAGATTTGAGTTGGATTTTTTTCCTTTGACATAGGTAAATGTGAACCATGATGAAAACGCCGTTTACTTGGTCAAAGGGCTAAAATGAGGGGCAACCATTGACTGGAAGGTGGAAACTTTGTTTCCTTTAATTCTTTCCTACTGATTTCTAAAATAATAACCCCTCACCTCAGCACTTACAAAAAGCACTTTTTCACCAGTTTATTGAATCTTCATGTAAGTTAGATAAGACAAATTGTAGTTCCTCTTTTACATTTGGGGAAAATACTCAGGTAAAGTGACTTGCCCAATGTCACAAAAGTGACTGAACCAACACCTCTCTCTCTGTCTTTCTCTCTCTCTCTCTCTCTCTCTCTCTCTCTCTCACACACACACACACACACACACCTATATAGGTCACCTGACCAATCCCATGATTTTTTTCACCTGCCTTCCCTGTGGGACCTAATTCCATTCTCCAAAACTTTGTTCTTCTGAAGTTTGGTGGGTTTTTTGTTTTTTTTTTTTGTTTTTTTTTTCTTTGAGTAGGCATTAAGGAAATAAATGTGAAAACTTGTTATTGCACTTATTTATCAAGTACCTTCTCTTTGTGGAGGGTCTTTGAATTCAGACATTTCCAATTAACCTCTCTGTTCCTTTCAGCTTTCTCATTGTACGTACAAAAATGCAAACGTAGTAGCAGAAAGATAAGGTCAAGAATACCTATTCCATACAATAATTAAGTATTTTCCTCTTTGCAACAAATATGGTTTGAAATAGGAAATATGAACAGTTAAAATTATTTGTTCTGGGGCTTTAAGCTGATCAGCCCCAGAATTCACCCACCCTATCTTCAATATATTCAGCAAACCCATGTCAGAGTGCTACTTTTTAGTATGAGAAAGCCCCAGGATTCATCCAGTCTTCATTGGATGTAACAGCAATTGGCCAATATTTCGTTTTCCCCCCAGTAACCCACTTATAAAGAATAATAGAATTCTAATGAGAGTTAATAAGGTTTAATAAGGTAAATTAGAGTCATTCATTTCCTCCACCATTCACATTATAAGAGTGCTACACTGGATCCAGAAATGCTACTAATTACATTGAACTGTTGTATGGGTATATGGGGAAGATCACTGTGTTTCTCCTCCTGAATATGAATGGCTCAGATGACCATGGTGTAATCATAAGCATTATATAAAGTTAATCACAAAAGATACTTGCAACACTGGAGGTACTCACCAGGAGTATAAGCAACAAAGCCGAAAATTGGGTGCTTGGTGAACTACAAGCAACGTTGTCATCGGTGCAAACCCAAACAAAAAGCGGCCTTCTCCTGCGCTGTTCTGGTTACTTTTGTAATCTCGCTTTCCTCAACATCCCTATTAAAATTTGTTGTGGTCAGGGGCTTGGGCCGGAAGGGAAGATTGCATAACTTTTGAGACTCAGTGCTAGAGATATGCAGGTTTATCAGCACAGAAACTAGAAGCAGCACAGAATTTCAGGTCAGCAAGGGTACTATAGGTCAAGGATTGCACACAGGTTGTCTGAAGGCCTGGAGGAGCATTCTCACTGACCTGGCGTGTTAGCACAAAAGGCTTTTAGGCAGGACGGGCCGTGGCCTCCACCACTCCCTTTCACCCTTTACAGTCCTTTACCCGAAGGTCTTGTGTAGCTCAATTTCATTGAGTGCGTATGATATGCCAGGCACTGTTCTAAAGATTTTCATATGCAATTCATTTAATCCTGGCAAAACTATTCTGTGATAGGCATTATTTTCTCTATTTGGGCCATGAGGAAACTGAGACCCAGGGAGTTAGGGAACTTGCTCAGACTCACAGAGCAAGAACATGGAGAGCTGAGATTCCACCCGGAGCCCAGGCAGCCTAGCACCTGGCTCACCCACTGCTGAGTGGTTTCAGTTTGAAAACTCCAATATGGGAACTCAAGACTGAGAGGAAAAGTTACAAGAGGCTACTAGAGAAGTAATAAGGACAAGAGGGGCCCGGAAGATGAAAAGGTAGATACCAATCTGATGTCAGCTTTCCCCAGCTTAAACCCTCAGGCCAATTCCTTCCTATAGTTTGCACAGCCCTTATGATTTGGCACATACCTGTCCCTTCCGCCTCATTTCTGCCAGTCTTTCACATAACTCCAGTGGATTAAAGCTGTTAGTGGTTGTTCTAGTTTGCTAACGCTGCAGAATGCAAAACACCAGAGATGGATTGGCTTTTATAAAAAGGGGGTTTATTTGGCTACACAGTTATAGTCTTAAGGCCATAAAGTGTCCAAGGTAACACATCAGTAATTGGGTACCTTCACTGGAGGATGGCCAATGGCGTCCGGAAAACCTCTGTTAGCTGGGAAGGCACGTGGCTGGTGTCTGCTCCAAAGTTCTGGTTTCAAAATGGCTTTCTCCCAGGATGTTCCTCTCTAGCAAGCTTGCTCCTCTTCAAAACATCACTCACAGCTGCACTAAGTTCCTTCTCTTTGAGTCAGCTCATTTATATGGCTCCACTGATCAAGGCCCACCCTGAATGGGTGGGGCCATGCCTCCATGGGAATATCTCATCAGAGTCATCACCCACAATGTGGGGCACATTCCAAGCAAATCTAATCAGCACCAAAGATTAATCTGCCCCACAAGACTACATCAAAGATAATGGCATTTGGGGGACACAATACATTCAAACCTGCACAGTGGTTTCCCAAGGGCATCCTACCTCTCCATGCTTATCTGCCTTTGCACAGGTTTTTCTTTCTCCCAGGAGCCCTCTTCCTTCCGTATGCACCTGGCAGACTCCTAATCAACTTATTCTTAAGCATCACTTCTGAGAGGTCTCCCAGCCCAATGGCCACCTCCAGCCTAGTTCACTGACCCTAGAGTTCTCTTGTCACTCTATCATTATTGACATTCAATTGTTTTTTTTGTTTTTTTTCTTTATTAATAACTTTATTAATTATTTTTCCAGTATTGAGAATCAGTCTTGATACCATTTGCTCATCAGGTTTTTTTTTTTTTTTTTAATTCAGTTTTATTGAAATATATTCACAAACCATACAGTCATCCATGGTATACAATCAACTGTTCACAGTATGATCATATAGTTATGCGTTCATCACCACAATCTGTTTCTGAACATTTTCCTTACATCAGAAAGAATCAGAATAAGAATAAAAAATAAAAGTGAAAAGAGAATACCCAAACCATCCCCCCATCCCACCCTATTTGTCATTTAGTTTTTACTCCCATTTTTCTACTGATTTTTTTTCAATTTTTTAACTTTGTTTATCAAAAAATTAAAAACAAACAGGCAAACAACAACCAAAAAAACCCCACAACATTTCAAACAAAGCAATGGATTAAGGAAAACAAATAACCTAAAATAACTACTTTGCTTCCAATATGTTCCTACCATACCCCAAGAAAATTAATAAACCATGACATTCGATTGTTTTTGTTCTTGTCTTTCTTAGTCAAAGGCAGAGGAAGAGAGCAAAGGTGGTAGGGCTGGTGAATTTAAATAACATCAGATACCTACATCAAGAGATGAGGCCTGAATGCAAGCAGAGCACTGGGAAGGGAGAGGAAATCAAGTGAACCTGACCATGTGGAAGTAGAACCAGGACTTGGCATGGGGAGAAGCAAAGGCAGGAAGGTTTATAACCCTTGCCTCGCCCTAAAACTGCTGTGTGACCTTATGGCAAGTCACTTCCTCTCTGGTCTCAATTTCTTTATCTGTACAACTAGATTCTTGGTTGTGATGCTAGCTCTTCAGTTTGATGCTACTTTCTATCCAGTGGCCAAATTCATCTTCCCAAAGCACAGCATGCCAGATTATACTCTGAAATTTGCAAAAGTTCTGGGTTTGAGTCTGAACCCTTCAGCCACCCTTTCCTGGCTCCATGAGTCAAACCCCATATTAGTTAGGGTTCTCCAGGGAGACAGAATCAACAAGAGATATCTATAAATTTAAGATTTTGTAAAAGTGTCTCACGTAACTGGGTTTGCACGAGTCCAAATTCCGTAGGGCAGGCAGCAAACAGGCAACTTCAATGCAGATAGATGTTCGATGAACTCCTCAGGCAGCAAACTGGCAACTTCAATGAACTCCTTAGGAAATGCTTCGCTGGTTAGCTGAGGAAGAAGTGAAGGTCCTCTATCTGTCTTGCGTAAAAGTCTTCAACTGATTGGATTAAATCCAGCTGATTGAATTCTCTCATTGCTGAAGACACACCCTTTGTTGATGTAATCAGTCACAGCTGCAGCCAATTGACTGATGATTTAATAAACCAGCCTCTGGTTTATTAACCAGCCAGAAATGTCCTTGCGGTAATGGTTAGGCCAGTGCTAGCTTGACCAGACACCTGGGTACCATCACCTGGCCAAGTTGACACATGAACCTAACCATCACAAACCCTAGTGACTTTTTTCCAACCATAGACTGCATCCCCACCTCCCCACCACTGCCACACAAATACACACACACACAACACACAGCTTCCTGCACTTCCCTACTTCTGATCCTCTTCTCATTTAGTTTCCTCCTCCTGAAACACTTCTGTTTTCTAAGAAAGGTATGCATTCAATTATCCCATTGCACTGTAATACTTTTTAGGTATGTTTGATCTCCTCCTCTCAAATATAAAATCCTTTAGGATTCATGTTTTGTTCATCTCTGCCTCCTCAGCAGATCAAGCAGTACCTGTCCCTTGTGAGCAAATATTATTCAGTGAGTGAATGAGTGAGTCCTTCATGTCTGCTAGAAAAGCATCATAACGGATACCCTCTCCCTGGAAGGCTGATCATATTATCTTAGAACTAGGGCCAGGAGGGAGGAGAGGAGGAGGACTAATATTTGCTGTTTGTTACAATGTATGTACTATCCTAGGCCTTCCCACATTTACCGTGTATAAATTTTATAAATTAGATCTGAGGATACAGTTCAGCTATAGAAATAGGCAAGGAATTAAAACAGTGGTTATTTTGCAACTTTATATCAGATTCTTAAAAACCACCCAAGGTTGTTTTTTTCCAGGAAGAAGTAAGCACAAGTGACAGTTTTAATATTTGATATGTGCTGTTATATGGTCAAGCATAGTTTTCTTCCCAAGAATGTAGCACCGGTGTGTGGTGCAAACAAGACCTCTGGGTGACTTTGGTGAGAATAAGCATCAGCCTTTTGTAAAGAGATGAAAACTTGATATGGTAAACAATAGTGGTATGCTTTTAGTAAAGGTAGCATTAAAGTTAATGAAGCAGCTTACAAAAGCTTTGGTTATTCTCTGTTCTTCATACCTCACTGTACAATGGGAAAAAATGTTCTCAGTGTAAATACATTTATCAGAGTTCCTGAAGAATGGTTTCACCCTTTTTAGAGTATGAGGTCTTTTCCTTTGGGGGGGGGGGTGTCGGTGGGAAATGGTGTCACAACCTACTTTCTTTATTGGCCTAGAGGAGTCAAGGCTCTGTGGACAATGACTTGTTTCTGCCCCATAGATTTCTGTACAATTTTACCCAGTTTTCAAGCCCAGTTTTCAGTCAGTGGCTGTAGAGTAACCACTGTTTGCACTTTGCCAGATCACAGGATCAAAATACTTGAGTGTGTTTGTGGCTATCCCAACTTAATATCCTGCACCAGTCTGCTAGCTTTTGACTTCAGGTAAGCTGTTAAAAACATATACATCATGTACCTCTTTTCATTCACATAAAACTGCAGTTGCAAATACAGTTTTTTAAATGCAATTTTATTGAAATATATTCACACACCATATATTTCATCCAAAGTATACAATCAGTGGCTCACAATATCATCATATAGTTGTGAATTCATCACCACAATTTTAGGACATTTTCATTACTCCAAAATAAAGAAAAAAAAAAAAAAAAAAAAAAAGAACACTCAAAACATCCCATAACCCTTATTTTCCCCCTACTATTTATATATTTTTTTCTTTATTTTATTACTCATCTGCCCATACACTGAATAAAGGGAGTGTCAGTTACAAGGTTTTCACAATCACACGGCCCCATGATAAAAGCTACATAGTTATATAATCACATCAAAAATCAAGTCTACTGGATTACAGTTCAACAGATTCAGGTATTACCTTCTAGCTATTCTAATACACTAGAAACTAAAAAGGAATATCTACATAATGCATTAAGAATAACTCCAGAATGACCTCTCAACTCTATTTGAAATCACTTAGCCACTGAAACTTTGTTTCATTTCTTTTCCTCCTTTTGGTCAAGAAGGCATTCTCAATCCCATGATGCCAGGGCCAGTCTCATCCCAGGGAGTCATATCCCACATAGTGGGGAGGGAAGTGAGTTTCTTTGCAGAGTTGGCTAAAAGAGAGAGGCCACATCTGAGCAACAAAAGAGGTTCTCTGGGGGTGATAATTTTAAGTAGGCTTAGCTTCTCTTTGCAAATACAAACTTCCACATCTGGAAGCCAGTGACCCTCCAGAGGTCAGGCAATACAGTCTAGCAGTGGGGACTGTCTGTGGTAGCCGAAATATTGTAGACAGAGCTTTAATCCCTCTTGGATTTACTCCCAGCAAGAAGTTTCAAGAAGGCTAAAATACAAAGGAAGACAGTTTATGATAGCATCTTTTTGTTCTAACAGGTTATGCACCTACAAACCATATTAGAATGGGAAAATAGTGTTGAGAAATACAGAGACATCCCTTACGTAGTAACACAAAGAGAATGCATAATACCAACTCTGAGGGAAGGGTCAGCTGAGATAGCTTGGCAGAGACCTCCCAGTGGACCACGGTTTGAACTGCATCAACTTCTTTAGCTGCACACCTCCTTTGATGTGACAGAGCAGGCAAGACTGAGCCTGGAGAACCCACAGATCTACCCCAGGCCCTGTTCAGGGCACACAAACATCTAACGCTCATTTTTGTATTCACCCAACAGCAGCAGGAGATAGAGGATGATCTCCAGGGGCTCGTACCTCACTGGCTCCTTTACAAAGCTGCCTAGATTTGTGTTACTGATGAAGGAGGTGGCATGCATGTGGGAATAGGCTTTAGAGTAGTCACTTGGCCTCAGTCATGGCTGGATGAGCAGCCTCACCCACTCCTCAGGGAGCAGAGCAAACATCAGGCTGGAGAGAGCATCTCAGCCCAACGTTAGGGATTTGATTAAATTCATTATTTCCAACTGCAGTTTTAGGTGAATGAGAGGAGGTGCGTGATGTGTGTTTTTAACAGCTTAATTGAAGTACAGTTTATATACCATAAAATTCATTCCTTTTAAATGTACAAGTTAATGATTTTTAGTAAGTTTACAGAGTTGTGTAACCATCACCACATTCTAATTTTAGAACATTTCCATCTCCCCAAAGAGAAATCTTGTGCCCATTTATAGTACTTCCCCACCTGCAGTACCAGGCAACCACTAACCTACTTTCTGTCTCTAAAGATTTGCCCACTCTGAACATTACATATAAATGGAATCATACAATGTATAGTCTTGTATCTGGCTTCTTTCACTTAGCATAATGTTTTCAAGGTTCATCCATATTGTAACATTTAGCAGTACTTCATTTCTTTTATCGCTAAATAATATTCCATTGTATGGATATACCACATTTTGTTTTTCCATTCTTCAGTTGGCAAATACTTAGATTATTTCCACCTTGGGGCTATAATGAGCAATGCTGCTATGAACATTCACATATAAGCCTTTGTGCAGTCATGTATTTTCATTTCTCTCGGTTATATGATATTTAAAAGTGGAAAAAAAAAGCATATAAAAAAGGATCTGAAAGGGTGTGTTCCAAGGTTTAAAAAGTGGTTATCTGCAGGTGGCAGGATGAGTTCTTCTTTTTGCTTATCTAAATTTTCTAATTTTCCTGCAAAGGACATAAATTGCTTTTAAATTTTCTTCTGTTGATAATAAGCTAAAGACAATAAATCTCTTCCTTTTTTTAAGACAAAAACCAAAGAAATATTTGGAAAGATGCAATCACTCATTTTGCACTTGAATCATCTCAACAATCCATGCCAGATGGTCTGTGTAGAGTATCATTTTGAAATATTTAATGAGATTTAGCCACACTTCTAACCCTTGGCACTTCACTCACTCAGTTAGCTAAGATATTCTGTATTAGTGGTATTTCTAGAGAAGGGATGGTGTAGACCTCAAACTGAATGAGATTAGGTTTCTCCTACTTTGAAGGATAAACTTAATTTTTAATTGCAAGCCCCCCATTATAGACAGTTTTTTAAATTTTTATTTCCTGCTTTTAAGTATGTAGACTCGTATCTTCTACAAGTTTTCCAACCTACATTTGAGAACCCTCAATCGCAACATGACTCAAAACTGAACTCACCTCATTCCTCCCTTCTCCGCATCTCCTTTTCCATTCATGAAGACCACCATCCCCACCACCACCAATCACTACCCACAGCCATTCTTGACTTCTCTCTCTCCCTCACCTCTCTTCCCAATCAGCTGTCAAGTCTGGCTGATTCTGCTCTTAAAGAGAGTTTTCCCATTTGTTCCCTTCTTTGAGGTTAGGTTCTCATTACTATGGGAGTCCCACCACTGATAACAGTTAACATTCACAGATTCAACTGTGTGAGCAGAGAGAGAAGAGAGAAGTAACAATTTAAATGCCACCAGCGGTCCTCTCCCCCAGGGTTCTTGTGAGTGTGAGATATGGTGTATGAACCGACTGGTCCGCTTGCACGAGCTCAGCCTCTGCCTGCCTTTTATAGTGCACTCTCACCTCACTGATTCCATTGTTTAGGTACCTGTGTTTTATTCAGCACATCCTTTAGTTAAAAGACAGCTGCTCTGGTGGAGAATGCAGGGGTATTGGCCTGCCCCACCTCGATGGTTGCTAACATGCCCACAGACATAGGGGACTGGTGGTTTGATGGATTGAGCCCTCTACCACAGAATTTGCCCTTGGGAAGACTGTTGCTGCAAAGGAGAGGCTAGGCCTCCCTGTAATTGTGCCTAAGAGCCTCCTCCCGAGTGCCTCTTTGTTGCTCAGATGTGGCCCTCTCTCTCTAGCTAAGCCAACTTGAAAGGTGAAATCACTGTCCTCTCCCCTACATGGGATCAGACACCCAGGGTAGTGAATCTCCCTGGCAACATGGAATATGACTCCCAGGGAGGAATGTAGACCCGGCATCGTGGGATGGAGAACATCTTCTTGACCAAAAGGGGGATGTGAATGGAAATGAAATAAACTTCAGTGGCAGAGAGATTCCAAAAAGAGCCGAGAGGTCACTCTGGTGGGCACTCTTATGCACAATATAGACAACCCTTTTTAGGTTCTAATGAATTGGGGTAGCTGGTGGTAGATACCTGAAACTATCAAAATACAACCCAGAACCCATGAATCTTGAAGACAATTGTATAAAAATGTGGCTTATGAGGAGGGACAGTGGGATTGGGGTGGGCCATGGGGATCACACTCCCGTTTGTCTAGTCTGTGGATGGATGAGTGGAAAGGTGGGGGAAGGAAACAAACAAACAGACAAGGGCGCCCAGTGTTTATTATTCTGGTTATTTTTGTGTGTGGTAATGAGGGTGTTGGGGATTGATTTTGGTGATGAATGCACAACTATGTAATGGTACTGTGAACAATCGAATGTATGATTTGTTTTGTATGACTGTGTGGTATGTGAATATATCTCAATAAAATGAATATTAAAAAAAAAAAAAAAAAAGCCAGCCAGCTGCTGCTTCTGGTGCTCAAGCAATAAACAGCAATGGGTCCCAAGCTGGAGGAAAATTGGGCTGTGTCAGGCTCCAGTGTGACCTCCGTCTTATGTATTTTTCAAGGACAATTTTCACTCTGGGCAATTCACAATATATGCTTTCATTCCAGTCACTAACCCTTACGTTAAGTTAGGATTCTATGGTCACCAGGAAAATCCACGTGCGTTTTGAATACCCAATATTAGCACAATTCTCATAAAAACAAAAACAAAAGCAAAAAATAATTTGTATAGAATAGCAGATCAGTAATTCATGTTTGTATTCCTAAGATAATGTTTTAAACCAAAGGGGCTAGTGTTTTCATCTCCCATCTGAACCTTATAAAGCTCCAGTGAGGCACATGGTATTATTTCACTTGTCAGTCTTGACTTATGGACAACCACACCACTTTAATATCTCACCTTAAGATTCTGAACCCCTCTAGCTCCAGACCACTGAGGTGGCTGTATAACTCAAGGTTCAAATAACTTGCAGGACACTGAGAAGGCTCAGGCTACAAGATCTTGCTTCCTTTCAACAGCCTAGTTTATTATGAGCTTTCTCTTTGTCTATAATGTATGTCATAACTAACAGGCAGGGAAAGAACTAGACCCTTTCAGGATTTCCTGAGTAAAAATGTAAGTGGTTTGAATGGTTTTGGTGGCATTCATAAATTCCAAATAGGACAGATCATACTTCTTTAGGTCCCCATACCTTGTACAGATGAAGCACTGAACCCTGTAACTGGGCACAAAGGAGGATGTGCAGCTAAAAATCAGACCACCTGGGTTCTAGTCCGAGCTCTACTAATAAAGGCATGATCCTAGGTAAGTCATTTACTCTCTCTGAGCCTTATTCATTCATGTATGCATGCATGCATGCATTCATTCATTCATTCATCTCCTGGATGAGGATCTAAACCCTGTCTCGCCTTCCTGTTTTTTTATGGCATAAATCAGATAAAATAAAGAATATAAAAGTACATTGCAAACTATAACACTATGCAAATGTATTGAATGTTATTATTGGAGTTCATGATTCCTAACATTCTTTTTCCTTTCCCCACTGAATCTTGGTACCACTGCATGCAAAGTTGTCCTCTAATGTTCTCTCATGGTCTATTTGACCCTTAATTTGTCAACCTATTGATAAAGAATGAATCTACTAAACCACAAATTGACCCAAATGCAAAAAATATCAAGCCTTGATTTCACCAAATGGAGCATGGATAAGAAGACTTTCCAGAACCAATCTCTTAAATTGATGATTACTGAACTGATGTCTAAATGTTCTGACTGCTTTTGTCTAAGGAAGACAAGCGGTTTCTGAATTGGGATGATGTCTGAATCTCCAATTAAATTCTGATAGCACATGGCTTTGACATTTTATTCCTACCTCTCATTACAATTAAAGGATTATGCATGATCACCGCGGCAGATGTAGGAAGAAGCAACAGATTTGATTTTGCTTCCTTCTATTTTATGACTATCAGAGTTCCAAAAAATTATCCAAGTTGCAATCTCTTCCATTGCATATGCACTATTTAATCAAAAGGTAAGTAGCATTCAGTGGGGTGAAGAATAAAGAGAATCAAAAATCCTGGGCAGTTTATCTATCCCTGTCATGAACTCACTTTTCACTGTTTGACTATGAGATGATAATCTTTCATACTCTGTTTATCCTTCTAAAGAGTAGATGTAATACCAGAGCTCTCCCTGAGCCAACACTTTCAACCTTGGATCAAAGCCTACAAAATAGCTGTAAATGACCTGGCAAAGGTATGTTGCTAGCTAAATAGGGTCACCATATACATCCAATTGCTTTGTACAATCCCAAATTATGCCTTTTGCCTCAGGGTAACTACTAATAGCACCACTTTTCACCCTCAAAAGTTGCCCAAATCGGACAACCGTTTTTTGTTTTGTTTTGTTTTGTTTTGTTTTACCTAATTATTATACATACATTATATATCTAATTCTTCTTGGTGCTTCATTCAAGGCTGCTAAGGAAAAACAGATTTCCCATTTCTTATATTTTTTTTTCTGATAAAAGTATGTCTTTGATATAGGAATTTAAATACAGAAATATAGAAAAGGGAAAATAAAAAATCATGCATGATATTCCAACAGGTAATATTTTTGATGTGTTCTCTGTCAGTTTTTTCTGTGCACATATGTAATCATGTAGTATGCAGTTTTGCAAAAGCAGTTTTATTGAGATATATTCACATACCATACATTCCATCCAAAGAGTACAATCAATGGCTCCCAGTATAATCACAGAGCTTTGCATTCATCACCACAATTTTAGAATATTTTCATTACTACAAATAAAAACCCCATACCCCCTACCAGTCACCTCTCAATCCCTCTACCCTTCCCCAGCCTTACATAACCACCAGTCTAACCCTGTTTCTATAGATTAATTTATATTTACCTTTTATGTAAATGGACTCACACAACATGTACAACTTTGTGTTGGTTTCTTCCACCCAGCATAATGTTTGTTTTTTTGTTTGTTTGTTTTTTACAATTAGAGAAGTTGTAAGTTTACATATAAGTCATGTAAAAATACAACATTCCCATCTATCCCCCAATTGCTGGCACTTTGCATTGGTATGGTACCTTTATTAGAATTGATGAAAGAATATTAAAATATTACTTTTAACTATAATCCATAGTTTACATTAGGTGTCTTTTCCCGTATACTTCACTATTATTAACACCATACATATAAATGTATATAATGTTGACATACATTTGTTATAATTAATGAAAGAACCTTCTTTTATTTGTACTATTCACTGCAGTCATTATCCACAACAGGGTTCACTGTATTATACAGTCCCATGTTTTATTGTCTAACTTTCCTTCTAGTAACAAACACAACCCAAAATTTCCCCTTTCAACCACATTCACAAACATAATTCAGCACTGTTAATTATACCCACAATAATGTGCTACCATCACCACTATCTCTTTACAAACATTTGCAATCAACCTAAATAGAAATTCTGCACAAATTAAGAATCAGCTCCCTGTTCTCTGCCCCTAATCTATCCCCTGGTAACCTATAATCTAGAGTCTGATTCAATGAGTTTGCTTATTGTAATTAGTTCATATCAGTGAGATCATAAAATATTTGTCATTTTGTGTCTGGCTTATTTCACTCAACATAATGTTCTCAAGTTTCTTCAGTGTTGTTGCATGTATCAGAACCTCATTCCTTCTTACAGCTGAATAATATTCCATCATATGTTGTGATGGTTTGAAAGTGTTTGTACCCCAGAAAATCATGTTCTTAAAGCTAATCCATTCCTGTGCGTGTGGATCTATTGCGGGTGGGAACTTTTGATTAGGTTATTTCAGTTGAGGCCTGCCCCAGGTGGGTCTTCATCCTCTATACTGGAATCATTTATAAGAGGGTGAAACACAGAGAAACACACAGAAAAAAGCCACGGAAGCTGAGAGATAAACACACTTAAGACAGAGAATAAGGCACAGAAGTTCAGAAAGCAAGCCACAGGTAGAGCAGCCATAAGCTGAAAGCAATGAAACCCAGGAGAGTAGGACCAGCAGATGCTGCCATGTGCCTTTCCATGTGACAGAGGAGTCCAGGATCTCTGGATCGCCTGTTGATGCCTTGATTTGGACATTTTCACAGCCTCAGAGCTGTAAGCTTGTAAACTAATACATCCCCATTATTAAAAGCCAGCCCATTTCTGGTATATTGCATTTTTGCAGCTTTAGTGAACTAAAACATATATATATATACCACATTTTGATGAACCATATCTGTTCATCAATTGATGGACACTTGGGTTGCTTTTATCTTTCGGTAATTGTGAATACAGTTGCTAAGAACACTGGTGTGATCGTGGGATGGAGAACATCTTGACCAAAAGGGGAATGTGAAAGGAAATGAAATAAGTTTCAGTGGCTGAGAGATTCCAAAAGGAGCTGAGAGGTCACTCTGGTGGGCACTCTTACACACAATATAGACAACCCTTTCTAGGTTCTAATGATTTGGAACAGCTAGCAGTAAATACCTGAAGCTATCAAACTACAACCCAGAACCCATGAATCTTGAAGATGATTGTATAAAAATGTAGTTTATGAGGGGTGACAATGTGATTGGGAAAGCCATATGGACCACACTCCCCTTTGTGCAGTGTATGGATGAATGAGTAGAAAAATGGGGGCAAAAAAAAAGGCACCCAGTGTTCTTTTTTACCTTAATTGTTCTTTTTCACTTTAATATTTATTCTTATTATTTTTGTGTGTGTGGTAATGAAAATGTTCAAAAATTAATTTTGGTGATGAATGCACAACTATGTAATGGTACTGTGAATAACTGAATGTATGCTTTGTATGACTGCATGGTATGTGAATATATCTCCATAAAAATGAAGTGAAAGAAAAAAAAAAAAGAACATTGGTTTGCAAATGTCTGTTTGAGTCCCTGTTTTCAGTTCTTCTGGGTATATACCTAGCAGCAGGGTTGCCAGATCACATGACAATTCTATACTTAAATTCTTCAGGAACTGCCAAACTGTTTTCTACCGCTGCTGTACCATTTTACGTTCCCACCAGCAGTGACTAACTGTTCCTATTTCTCTACATGCTCTCCAACACTTGCAATTTCTGCTTTATAGTAATGGCAATTGTAGTAAGTGTAAAATGATTTCTCATTGTGGTCATGATTTGCATCTCCCTAATAGCTAGTGATGTTTGGTCATTTGTATTTCCTTTTTGGAAACATGTCTATTCAAGTCTTTGGCCCATTTTAAAATTGGCTTGTTCATCTTTTTATTGTTGAGTTGTAGGATTTTAAAAATGTATCCTGGATATTAAACCATTATTAGTTGCCTTTTCCTTCTTAACAAAGTGTTTTGAAGCACAGAAGTTTTAATTTACAGGAAGTCCCATTTACCTATTTTTTTCTTTCATTGCTTATACTTTGGGTATAAAGTCTAAGAAACTGTTGCCCACCACAAGATCTCGAGGATGCTTCCCTACCTTTTCTTCTAGGGGTTTTATGATCTTGGCTCTTATATTTAGGTCTTTGACTCATTTTGAATTAATTTTTACATAAGGTGTGAAATAAGGGTCTTTTTTCATTCTTTTGAATATGGATATCCAGTTTTCCCAGAACCATTTTTTAAAACTGATTATATTTTATTCATTTATTTTTCAACCAGTAATTTTCATTCATTCATTCTAAATATAATGTTCAATTTTTAGTACTATATGAAACATCATGACTTTCATACCTTATTTATATTTATCCTGCTTCTAATTTGTATTCATTATTTTTATTTTGCAATTGCATTAAATATGTATTTTTCCCCTGCAATTTTAGAGATATAGTCGCATACTATACAATCATCCAAAGTGTACAATCAGTTGTTCACAGTATCATAATATAGGTGTGCATTCATCACCACAATCAATTTTTGAACATTTTCATTACTCCAAAAATAATAATAATAAAAATAAAAATAAAAGTGAAAAGAACATCCAAAACATCCCATCCCCTCCTTCCACCCCACCCCCCATTATTCATTTACTTTTTTTTTCCCCATTTTCGACTCATCTGCATGACCATTTTTTGAAGATAGTATTCTATCCCAGTTGAGTGGACTTGGCAGCCTTTACAAATATCAATCAGTCATAGATGTGAGGGTCTACTTCTGAACTCTCAATTCAATTCCATTAATCAATCTATCTTTATGCCGTTACCATGCTGCCTTGATCAGTAGCTTCGTGATCTGCTTTTAAGTCAGGAAGTGTGAGTCCTCCAACTTAGCTCTTCTTTTTCAAGATGTTTTTTTGCTATTTGGGGCCTCTTACCCTTCCAAATAAGTTTGATAATTGGCTTCTGCATTTCTGCAAAGTTACCTGTTGGAAATGTGATCGAAATTGTGTTGAATCTGTAAATCATTTTTTTTTTTAATCATCATTTTATTGAGATATATTCACATACCACGCAGTCATACAAAACAAATTGTACTTTCGATTGTTTACAGTACCATTACATAGTTGTACATTCATCACCTAAATCAATCCCTGACACCTTCATTAGCACACACACAAAAATAACAAGAATAATAATTAGAGTGAAAAAGAGCAATTGAAGTAAAAAAGAACACTGGGTACCTTTGTCTGTTTGTTTCCTTCCCCTACTTTTCTACACATCCATCCATAAACTAGACAAAGTGGAGTTTGGTCCTTATGGCATTCCCAATCCCACTGTCACCCCTCATAAGCTACATTTTTATACAACTGTCTTTGAGATTCATGGGTTCTGGGTTGTAGTTTAATAGTTTCAGGTATCCACCACCAGCTACCCCAATTCTTTAGAACCTAAAAAAGGTTGTCTAAAGTGTGCGTAAGAGTGCCCACCAGAGTGATCTCTCGGCTCGTTTTGGAATCTCTCTGCCACTGAAGCTTATTTCATTTCCTTTCACATCCCCCTTTTGGTCAAGAAGATGTTCTCCATCCCACGATGCCGGGTCTACATTCCTCCCCGGGAGTCATATTCCACGTTGCCAGGGAGATTCACTTCCCTGGGTGTCTGATCCTACGTAGGGGGGAGGGCAGTGATTTCACCTTTCAAATTGGCTTAGCCAGAGAGAGAGGGCCACATTTGAGCAACAAAGAGGCATTCAGGAGGAGACTCTTAGGCACAAATACAGGGAGGCCTAGCCTCTCCTTTGCAGCAACCGTCTTCCCAAGGGTAAAACTTATAGTAGAGGGCTCAACCCATCAAACCACCAGTCCCCTATGTCTGTGGTCATGTTAGCAACCATGGAGGTGGGGTAGGCGAATACCCCTGCATTCTCCACAGGCTCCTCAAGGGGGCACTACATCTTTTTTTTTTTTTTTCCTTGTTTGTCTTTTTTCTTTTTTTTTTTTTTTTAACTTTCCCTTCTTTTTTAAATCAACTGTATGAAAAAAAAAGTTAAAAAGAAAACAAACATACAATAAAAGAACATTTCAAAGAGACCATAACAAGGGAGTAAGAAAAACACAACTAACCTAAGATAACTGCTTAACTTCCAACATGTTCCTACTTTACCCCAAGAAAGTTACATAATATAGCAACATTTCAGTGAACTTGTTCCTACTACATCCATCAGAAATTAACAGACCATAGTCATTTCTGGGCATCCCCAGAACGTTAAATAGCTTATCTGTTCTTCTTGGATTATTGTTCCCCCTTCCTTAATTGCTCTCTACTGCTAGTTCCCCTACATTCTACATTATAAACCATTTGTTTTACATTTTTCAAAGTTCACATTAGTGGTAGCATATAATATTTCTCTTTTTGTGCCTTGCTTATTTCACTCAGCATTATGTCTTCAAGGTTCATCCATGTTGTCATATGTTTCACCAGATCGTTCCTTCTTACTGCCGTGTAGTATTCCATCGTGTGTATATACCACATTTTATTTATCCACTCATCTGTTGAAGGACATTTGGGTTGTTTCCATCTCTTGGCAATTGTGAATAATGCTGCTATGAACATTGGCGTGCAGATATCTGTTCGTGTCACTGCTTTCCGATCTTCCGGGTATATACCGAGAAGTGCAATCGCTGGATCGAATGGTAGCTCTATATCTAGTTTTCTAAGGAACTGCCAGACTGACTTCCAGAGTGGCTGAACCATTATACAGTCCCACCAACAATGAATAAGAGTTCCAATTTCTCCACATCCCCTCCAGCATTTGTAGTTTCCTGTTTGTTTAATGGCAGCCATTCTAACCGGTGTTAGATGGTATCTCATTGTGGTCTTAATTTGCATCTCTCTAATAGCTAGTGAAGCTGAACATTTTTTCATGTGTTTCTTGGCCATTTGTATTTCCTCTTCAGAGAACTGTCTTTTCATATCTTTTGCCCATTTTATACTTGGGCTGTCTGTACTATTGTCATTGAGTTGTAGGATTTCTTTGTATATGCAAGATATCAGTCTTTTGTCAGATACATGGTTTCCAAAAATTTTTTCCCATTGAGTTGGCTGCCTCTTTACCTTTTTGAGAAATTCCTTTGAGGTGCAGAAACTTCCAAGCTTGAGGAGTTCCCATTTATCTATTTTCTCTTTTGTTGCTTGTGCTTTGGGTGTAAAGTCTAGGAAGTGGCCTCCTAATACAAGGTCTTGAAGATGTTTTCCTACATTATCTTCTAGGAGTTTTATGGTACTTTCTTTTATATTGAGATCTTTGGTCCATTTTGAGTTAATTTTTGTGTAGGGGGTGAGGTAGGGGTCCTCTTTCATTCTTTTGGATATGGATATCCAACTCTCCCAGCCCCATTTGTTGAAAAGACCATTATGGCTCAGTTCGGTGACTTTGGGGGCCTTATCAAAGATCAGTCGGCCATAGATCTGAGGGTCTATCTCTGAATTCTCAATTCGATTCCATTGATCTATATGTCTATCTTTGTGCCAGTACCATGCTGTTTTGGCAACTGTGGCTTTATAATAAGCTTCAAAGTCAGGGAGTGTAAGTCCTCCCACTTCGTTTTTCTTTTTTAGAGTGTCTTTAGCAATTCGAGGCATCTTCCCTTTCCAAATAAATTTGATAACTAGCTTTTCCAAGTCTGCAAAGTAGGTTGTTGGAATTTTGATTGGGATTGCATTGAATCTGTAGATGAGTTTGGGTAGAATTGACATCTTAATGACATTTAGCCTTCCTATCCATGAACATGGAATATTTTTCCATCTTTTAAGGTCCCCTTCTATTTCTTTTAGTAGAGTTATGTAGTTTTCTTTGTATAGGTCTTTTACATCTTTGGTTAAGTTTATTCCTAGGTAGTTGATTTTTTTAGTTGCTATTGAAAATGGTATCTTTTTCTTGAGTGTCTCTTCAGTTTGTTCATTTCTAGCATATAGAAACATTACTGACTTATGTGCATTAATCTTGTATCCCGCTACTTTGCTAAATTTGTTTATTAGCTCTAGTAGGTGTATCGTTGATTTCTCAGGGTTTTCTAGATATAAGATCATATCATCTGCAAACAATGACAGTTTTACTTCTTCTTTTCCAATTTGGATGCCTTTTATTTCTTTGTCTTGCCGGATTGCCCTGGCTAGCACTTCCAGCACAATGTTGAATAACAGTGGTGACAGCGGGCATCCTTGTCTTGTTCCTGATCTTAGAGGGAAGGCTTTCAGTCTCTCACCATTGAGTACTATGCTGGCTGTGGGTTTTTCATATATGCTCTTTATCATGTTGAGGAAGTTTCCTTCAATTCCTACCTTTTGAAGTGTTTTTATCAAAAAGGGATGTTGGATTTTGTCAAATGCTTTTTCAGCATCTATTGAGATGATCAATTGATTTTTCCCTTTCGAGTTTTTAATGTGTTGTAATACATTGATTGTTTTTCTGATGTTGAACCATCCTTGCATGCCTGGAATGAACCCCACTTGGTCATGGTGTATGATTTTTTTAATGTGTCTTTGGATTCGATTTGCAAGTATTTTGTTGAGGATTTTTGCATCTATATTCATTAGGGAGATTGGCCGGTAGTTTTCCTTTTTTGTAGCATCTTTGCCTGGTTTTGGTATTAGATTGATGTTAGCTTCATAAAATGAGTTAGGTAGTGTTCCATTTTTTTCAATGTTTTGAAAGAGTTTGAGTAAGATTGGTGTCAGTTCTTTCTGGAAAGTTTGGTAGAATTCCCCTGTGAAGCCATCTGGCCCTGGGAATTTATTTGTGGGAAGATTTTTGATGACTGATTGGATCTCTTTGCTTGTGATGGGTTGGTTGAGGTCTTCTATTTCTTCTCTGGTCAGTCTAGGTTGTTCATATGTTTCCAGGAAATTGTCCATTTCTTCTACATTATCCAGTTTGTTGCCATACAGTTGTTCATAATATCCTCTTATAATTTTTTTAATTTCTTCAGGATCTGCAGTTATGTCACCTTTTTCATTCATTATTTTGTTTATATGGGTCTTCTCTCTTTTTGATTTTGTCAGTCTAGCTAGGGGCTTGTCAATCTTGTTGATCTTCTCAAAGAACCAACTTTTGGTGATATTTATCCTCTCTATTGTTTTTTTGTTCTCTATGTCATTTATTTCTGCTTTAATCCTTGTTATTTCTTTTCTTGTACTTGGTTTAGGATTGGTTTGCTGTTCATTTTCTAGCTTCTTCAGTTGATCCATTAGTTCTTTGATTTTGGCTCTTTCTTCCTTTTTAATATATGCATTTAGTGCTATAAATTTCCCCCTTAGCACTGCTTTTGCTGCATCCCATAGGTTTTGGTATGTTGTGTTCTCATTTTCATTCGTCTCTATATATTTAGCAATTTCTCTTGCTATTTCTTCTTTAACCCACTGATTGTTTAGGAGTGTGTTGTTTAACCTCCAGGTATTTGTGAATTTTCTAAGTCTCTGATGGTTATTGACTTCTAATTGTATTCCATTGTGGTCAGAGAATGTGCTTTGAATAATTTCAATCTTTTTAAATTTATTGAGGCTTGTTTTATGTCCCAGCATATGATCTATTCTGGAGAAAGTTCCGTGAGCACTAGAAAAGTATGTGTATCCTGGTGATTTGGGATGTAATGTCCTGTATATGTCTGTTAAATCTAATTCATTTATCAGATTGTTTAGGTTTTCAATTTCCTTATTGGTCTTCTGTCTGGTTGATCTATCTATAGGAGAGAGTGATGTGTTGAAGTCTCCCACAATTATTGTGGAAACATCAATTGCTTCCTTTAGTTTTGCCAGTGTTTCTCTCATGTATTTTGTGGCACCTTGGTTGGGTGCATAGACATTTACGATTGTTATTTCTTCTTGCTGAATTGCCCCTTTTATTAGTATGTAGTGGCCTTCTTTGTCTCTCAAAACATCCCTGCATTTGAAGTCTATTTTATCTGAGATTAATATTGCTACACCTGCTTTCTTTTGGCTGTAGCTTGCATGAAATATTTTTTTCCATCCTTTCACTTTCAGTTTCTTTGTGTCCCTGTGTCTAAGATGAGTCTCTTGTATGCAACATATTGATGGTTCATTTTTTTTGATCCATTCTGCGAATCTATATCTTTTAATTGGGGAGTTTAATCCATTTACATTCAACGTTAAAACCGTGAAGGCATTTCTTGAATCGGCCATCTTATCCTTTGGATTATGTTTGCCATATTTTTCCCTCTCTCTATTAATATCCTTTATTGTACCCATACCGAATCTCTTTAGTACTGAACCTTTCTCCAAGTCTCTCTGTCCTGTCTTTGTTTCTCTGTCTGTAGGGCTCCCTTTAGTATCTCCAGTAGGGCAGGTCTCTTGTTAGCAAATTCTCTCAGCATTTCTTTGTCTGTGAAAAATTTAAGCTCTCCCTCAAATTTGAAGGAGAGCTTTGCTGGATAAAGTATTCTTGGCTGGAAATTCCTCTCACTCAGAATTTTAAATATATCGTGCCACTGCCTTCTTGCCTCCATGGTGGCTGCTGAGTAGTCACTACTTAGTCTTATGCTGTTTCCTTTGTATGTGGTGAATTGCTTTTCTCTTGCTGCTTTCAGAACTTGCTCCTTCTCTTCTATGTTTGACAGTGTGATCAGTATATGTCTTGGAGTGGGTTTTTTTGGATTTATTCTATTTGGAGTTCGCTGAGCATTTATGATTTGTGTATTTATGTTGTTTAGAAGATTTGGGAAGTTTTCCCCAACAATTTCTTTGAATACTCTTCCTAGACCTTTACCCTTTTCTTCCCCTTCTGGGACACCAATGAGTCTTATATTTGGACGTTTCATATTATCTATCATATCCCTGAGGTCCATTTCGAGTTTTTCAATTTTTTTCCCCATTCTTTCTTTTATGCTTTCATTTTCCATTCTGTCATCTTCCAGGTCACTGATTCGTTGTTCAACTTCCTCTAGTCTTGTACTATGAGTGTCCAGAATCTTTTAATTTGGTCAACAGTTTCTTTAATTTCCATAAGATCATCCATTTTTTTATTTAGTCTTGCAATGTCTTCTTTATGCTCTTCTAGGGTCTTCTTGATTTCCTTCATATCCCGTACTATGGTCTCATTGTTCATCTTTAGTTCTTTGAGTAGCTGCTCTAGGTGCTGTGTCTCTTCTGGTCTTTTGATTTGGGTGCTTGGGCTTGGGTTATCCATATCGTCTGGTTTTTTCATATGCTTTATAATTTTCTGTTGTTTTTGGCCTCGTGGCATTTGCTGAACTTGATAGGGTTCTTTTAGGGTTTGTAGACCAGTTGAAGTCCTTATCTCTAATTTATCAGATCTACAGCTTCGTGGAGTACACTTTCTCTAACTAACCAGCAGGTGGCATCCACGAGCCACCTGTTCTCCACAAGCCAGTTCTCTCCTGCTTAGCCTTTTTGGTGACTGGGGGAGTGAGTCTTGTGGGGCCCAATTGGTGTACCAAGCTTGCGTGTGTAGTTGGTGTTGCCTGCCCTGTATGTGGGGCGTGTTTCTGGGCAGTCGGGGAGGGGGGGTGGCCCTAACAATCAAATCTCCCTGATGATCCTAGAGTTTTAAAGCTACTGCAATAGTCTAATCCTTCAGTTCAGTCCTGCCACAGTTTGTCTCTGCCACTGACCCACAAGTCCTTGGTATTGGCGTATGGCTCCTGAGACTTGCAAGTGGGCCCCTCTTCCAGGCCATGCACCCCGGGTCCTCTGTTGAGGGATGACTGTGCTATGTCACAGGTGAGTGCCGTCCCCCCAGGGCAGTTCTGGGCTGCTGGGCTGTGTAGGGAGGCTCCCCGTCTGCTCAAATGATGGCTGAATGGGGCTTTGTTAATTCACACTGCTCCACCTTCCCAGCTCTGGGACATTCAGCTGAGGTTGCAGGGAAGGCTAATGTCCACGCCCAGTTTTGTGGTGTGTGCCTGTTATTTGAAGCACTTCCGTCACACTGGGTTGTCTGGGGCAGCTCTGGGCTATGGGGCTGGCGATGGGCAGGAGTGTTTCCTGTCCACCAGGATGGTGGCTGTAAGCGGACACCCCCCTTTTCTTGGGAAGTTGTGTTGTTTAGTGAATTTTCTCAGCCACTGTATTATTGCCTTTTGTCTCAGAGCTCTCTTAGTTCTGCTCTTGACTTGACGTGCCCAAATTGCAATTCTTTGAAGCTTTCTGTATTGGGCTTCTTAGAGTAATTGTTTTAGAAAAAGAAAAAAGGATTTAAAAAAAAAAAAAAAAAAAAAAACGGCCCTCCTCAGAGATCTAATGGGTTATTGAAATGCTAATAGACAAAGCAACCAGGGCCATTAAGGAAATGTCCACAGGGCAGAGAGATCAGCTTTGCTTCGGGATTTGCATATGCGCCTCAAGGCCTGAGCTCCGCCCTTCCCCTTTCTGTGTTCACCAGAACTCCAAAAATCCTCTGCTTTTATTTTGGAGTTTTTCGTGTTGTTTTTTTTCTATGCCTGTCTCCTCTCTGCTGGGCTGGCTGCTCTCAGAGTCTCTGGTGTCTGGTCTCAGTCTATCTATGGCTGGAGTTTGAATCAGTAGAATGAGTTTCCGATAAGAGCAGCCACTGCAGTTCTCCCTTCTCCTTCCCGGAGCTGACAACCCCTCCTCCCCCGGGACTGAGCCTGGCAGGGAGGGGCGCGGGTCCCCTGGCCGCAAAAACTTACAGATTTCGCTGATCTCAGCAGTTCCACGTTTTCATGAGTGTTGTATGAAGTATGCCCAAAGACAGATTGCTCTGTGGTGTCCAGTCCACGCAGTTCCTGGCTTTTTACCTACTTTCGTGGAGGAGTAACTAAAACTTACAGCTCACCAGTCTGCCATCTTGCCCCGCCTCCTTTTCTGTAAATCATTTTGGGTAAAATTTACATTTTAATGATACTTAGACTTCCAATCCATGAACATGGACAATACTTATATCTATTTAGGTCTTCTTTAATTTCTTTTAGCAATGTTTTATAGTCTTCTGTGTACAAGTCCTTTATGTTTGGTTAAATTTATTCTAAGATATTTAATTCTTTTAGTTGCTATTGTAAATGGAATTTTTTTCTTCATTTCCTCCTCAGCTTGCTCATTACTAGTGTATAGAAACACTACTGAATTTTGCATATTGATCTTGTATCCTACCACTTTGCTGAACTCGTTTATTAGCTCTAGCAGCTTTGTTGATGATTTTTTGGGACATTCTTTATATAGGATCATCTCATCTGCAAATAGTGAAAGTTTTACTTCTTCTTTTCCAATTTGGATGCCTTTTATTTCCTTTTCTTGCCTAACTGCTCTAGCTAGAATTTCTAGTACAAAGTTGAATAACAGTAGTGACATTGGGCATCCTTGTCTTGCTCCAGATCTTAGAGGGAAAGCTTTCAGTCTTTCATCATTGAGTTTGATGTATGCTGTGGGGATTTTTTTAATATATGCCCTTTATCATGTTGATAAAGTTTTCTTCTATTCCTATTTTTTAAAGTTTTTTTTCATCAAGAAAGTATACTAGCTTTTGTTAAATGCCTTTTCTGCATCAATAAAAGTGACCATGTTGTTTTTCTCCTTTGATTTGTTAATGTGGTTAATTACATTAATTGATTTCCTTGTAGTGAACCACCCTTGCATGCCTGAGATAAAAACCTACTTGATCATGGTGTATAATTATTTTAATGTGCTGTTGTATTTGATTCACAAGTATTTTGGGGAGGATTTTTGCATCTTTATTCATTAGAGAATTTGGTCTGTAAATTTCTATTCTTGTAGTATTTTTATCTGGCTTTGGTATTAGAGTTAAGTTAGCCTCATAGAATGAGTTAGGTAGTGTTCCTTCCTCTTCGATTTTTTTGGGAGAATTTGAGCAGGGTTGGCATTAATTCTTCTTGGAATGACAGGTAGAATTCACTTATGACGCCATCTGGTCCTGGGCTTTCTTTGTTTTGGGAGGTTTTTGATGACTGATTCAATCTCTTTACATGTAATTGGTCTGTTGAAGTCTTCTATTTTTTCTAGAGTCAGCGTAGGTTGTTAGTGTATTTCTAGGAATTTGAACAACTGATTTTATGGTTATCCTATAGCTACAGGACTTCCTCAAGTAAACATTTCTTGAGTACCTATTAATGTTGAAGGCCCTGAACATGATATTTACTTGAACCAGTCATGGATCCTTATCTAAATCAACAAAGAGTGCAATAAGTTGTATACTCATACTTTACACAAAGTAGAAAGTTATTGCATTTTAAAGTGCTATGGGTGTTCAGAGGAAAGAATTACTTCTAATTAGTCTTTTATTCTTTCACAAATATTTTCAAGTACCTACTACAAAGCAGACACATGACTAAAACTAGGAATTCAACAGTGAATAAGACATGGTTAAGGGGTTTACTATAGTCTAGTTGGGGTTATAAACAAATATATATTCAATTACTGCATGTAATACATGTAAGATAGGGATAAGTCCAGAGTGTTTTGGAAGCCCATAGAAAGGGCACCTGCCTGGTCTTGGGAAAGGGGAAGACAGGGAAGACTTACTGAAAGAAACAATATGTAAGATGAGTCTTGAGAGAAGAGTAGGTGTTAGATAGGTGAGGAAACTGTAAGGGTAAGGGAAGGGCTCCAGGCAAAGGATACTGTATTTGCAAAGACTGAGAATTGTGAGAGCATCATAGGACCAGGGAATTAAAAATAGTTCATTATGGCTTGAGCATTGAATGTGTAAGAAATGAAAAAAGATGAGTTTATGAGTGAGAAGGCAACAGAACTGGCAAAATTTGGACCAATGTGAGGAGGAAAAGATTATTCAGAGAAAGAAACCGAGAAAAGTACTGTGGTGTGGAGAAGTAGCAGGCAATCTATCCTGGACAGTAGACTTTATCCAAAGTCCATGGAAGATTTTTGAGCAAGGGATAGGCTGAGCAGAAATGTACTCAGGATGGTTGTTCTAAGCAGTGTGACTGGCAGTACATGAATATAGTTCCTGCCCCTGTCCCCTCCTAGACTGCCTTATGATATTTGGGTCAATCTGCATTATATACTTGTATGTAGCACTTTGAAACCACTTAATCCAATACTCTGATTTGACAGGTAAGGAAACTGAGCCTTTGGGCAAAGTCTATACCCTACCAAGTACTATTCATTTGCTCCATCAGACCTCAATTTCTATTTTCTCAGAGCTAGAAAATCCCAGCCCTAAATGACAGACCTAACAGGAAGAAAGCCTGAAGACACAAGGCATTTGGCCAGAAATGGAATATGACATCTAACTCTCCTCTTGGAACAGGATTTGACCAGTGCCCAGATGGACAGAGTTAAGATCAAGGCCCTATCCTGTCAGCAGTTCTTAGCTAGACCAGATGGCTACTCAAAGAACAACAAGTGAAAAATAAGGCTGCCATGGAGTTTATTTAAAACATATTGATTGTATGAGGCAGGTTTATTCATTGTAAGAAGTAAATTAGACTCTAATGATTTAAGCAGAAAATGAATTTATTAAGATTTTAGCTGACACAAGAAAAATATCATGTATCTCACTGATATGAAACAATTAAAATAAGCAAACTAATAGAGTCAGAATCTAGAATATAGGTTTCCAGGGGATGGGGTAGGGATAGGGAAAGGGAAGTTAAGGCTTAAAATGTAGCATTTGAAACAATGGAAATGTTATCGTAATGGATGTTGGTGATGGTAGTACATTGTGACCATAACTGACAGCACTGAAATATACATCTGAATGTGGTTAAAAGGGGAAAACTTAGGTTGTATATATGGTAACAGAATAAAGATTTCTTTTTTTAAATCCATGAAATTGCACTGCACAAACATAGAACCCTAAGTTTAACCATGCACTATAGTTAATAATACAATTATAAAATTGTGCTATCATAAATTGTAACAAGGGTTCCATAACAATGCAAGGTGTTAAAAATAGTGTGGTATATGGGAATCATGTATTTATGCATGATTGTTCTGTAAGCCCATAACTTCTCTAATAAAGAAAAAAAATGTTTTTGAAAAGAAAATCTGTTGAGTAGCTCCTGGCGTATACTTTGATACTAAAGAACCAGTTCAGAGACTATGTGACAAGGAATAAGCTATGTAAATGATCCAACTGATGACACTCCTAATGCCACTGTTAGGTATGGACATTACAACTTATAGCACTGACATCCCCAACACCATATACTACCTACAAATGCCATCATGCTGTCCCTGGAACCTGGATGTGGCCAGTTCTACTCTGCTTCCTTGCATCACTGGTCTAAGTCAATGACTGGGCAGATACATCTGATTGGCAGAGTCTACCCCATGTGCCCTAATTGCAAGGGAGACCAAGACATTGAGTTTCTGGCATTTTCATTCTCTATATGGAAGGTAAGTTTTGCTTCATAAAATGGGAAATTCTCCAATTAGGAAGATAGGGGCTGGGTGGGAGTTTCAGATGCTGAGAGCCAGAAAGAATGACAAAACAAGGGAAAAGAGAACATTATCCTAGAGATACAAAAGGAGAACAAATTTCTCGAAATGATTTGCTGGAGGAACCAAAAGAAAATGATAAAGAAGAATTTGGAATTCTCTTAAAGTTTAGAGGCATTGGCTTTATGAAACAAGAGCATAAGTAATAAAGAGAGAACAGTCTGACTTGAAAAGACAATAGAAGGACTAAAATGGGAAATGGATAAAATAAAACAATAAAAAGATATTGTAGGAAATTAAGAGTGCAACATCAGAATTAACATCCACTTTGGAGCCAAGGACCAAGGGCAGAAAGACCTAGAAAAATCTAGTATAGGATATAGAGGATAAACTCAAGAAGCTCTTCTAGATTGTAGAAAAAAGCCTTAAGAAAAGCAGGATAATTGTCAGAAACAATGGTTGAGGACACGATTAAAGGAAACGTCCTGAGCTGCAAAGAGTTTACCTGAATATGCAAAACAGTATGTCCACTGCATTATAGGTAAAATCAAAGAAAAGATTTGAAGCACAGGAGTAAAGCAAATAACAACAAATCCTTCAAGCACTCAGGTGGAAAAACAGTTTGCCTAGAAAGGAATAAAAATTACATTGGCCTGGCCTTCCCTTGTGAGGCTAGTTGCTGCAAGGGAGAGGCTAAGTCTACTTAAAATTGTGCATGGGAGTCCCTTCCAGAGAGCCTCTTTGTTGCTCAGATGTGCCCCCCCACCCCACCCTCTAAGCCCACTCGGCAAGTAAACTCACTACCCTCCTCCCTACGTGGGATGTGACTCCCAGGGGTGTGAATCCCCCTGGCAATGGGGGAAATGACTCCTGGAGATAAGCCTGGACCCAGCACTGTGGGACTGAGAGGATCTTCTTGACCAAAAGGGGGAGGAGAGATGAAGCAAAGTAGGGCTCCGGTGGCTGAGAGATTTCAAATGGTGTCAAGAGGTCACTCTGGAGGGTATTCCTATGTGCTAAATAGATAACACCTTTTAGTCTTTAGAGTGTAGGAATGGCTAGAGGGAAATATCTGAAGCTGTCAAACCGCAATCCAGTGACCTCGATTCTTGAAGAAGATTATATAACTATGTAGATTGCATAGTGTGCCTGTGTGACTGTGAAAACTTGTGGCTCACACTCCCTTTATCCGGTGTATGGACAAATGAGTGGAAAAGGGGGGACAAAAATTAGATGAAGAATAGGGTGGGATGGAGGGGACAGAAAGAGTTAGGGGTTCTTTTTTGCTTTTATTTTTATTTTGGAGTAAGGAAAAGCTTCAAAAATTGATTCTGGTGATGAACGCACAACTGTATGATGGTGCTGTGAACAACTGATTGTACACTGAGGATGACTGTACGGTGTGTGAATATATCTCAAGTAAACCATATTAAAAAAGTAAATGGACAATGGGGGGAGGAGGAGAATGGGATGTTTTGGATATTCTTTTTTATTTTAATTTTCATTTTATTTTTGGAGTAATGAAAATGTTCAAAGTTTGGCTGTGGCAATGAAAGCGCAACTATGTGACAATACTGTGAACAACTGATTGTACACTTTGAATGATTGTATGATGGGCCTCAGTTTTTTCAGCAACGATAAAATGCCAAAATTAAATAAAGCAAAATCTATATAGATTAGTGGGAGAAAGGTTGTGACCAAGTTAATTTGTTTTACTCATGCAAAATGACAGAAAGACATCTTAAGTATGATAAAAATACTCTATGACCTTGCTTCTCAAAGTGTGTCTGTGGACCATCTGTGGTGGTGTCACCTGGGAGCTTATGAGAAATGCAGATTAACCAAAATTAAGAACTCAATATCAGGGAAGTGATGGTATAAAAAAATTGGCAAAATGTTCTGTGAACTATCAACAGGGAACCCCCACCTCATCAGGAGTGCCCTAAGGAGCTTGGTCACGGAGATCCCCTGTGACGGAGCAGGCAGGGCTCTCCTCTGTGAGAACAGGGCAGGGGTGGTGCCCTCTTGGCAGCTCCATCTCCATGAAAGTTTCCCTTTTATCCCTTTCACTGCATTTTTTTTCTCTTATGGAACTAACCCTCTAATTGGACATTAGAAATTTCTACTGAAGGACCTATCTCTCATGCAAGGTTTTAACATTGGTTTCAGAAACCCTATGAAGTATAATTAGATCAATTTTTAAAAAAACAAAACAAAACATTTATGTCTAGGAAAATATACTGGAAGGAAATAGAGCAAATTATTAAGTATGTTTTTTTCTTCTTTTGAAAGCTCTGTATTTTTCGAGGTTTCTTGAATGAGCTGATTATTATAGATTACAATGATAAACTTATATTTTAAAATGTTTTCTATCATGATGAGACTACCTAAGCAAAAAAGCAAATCCTAACCAGTATATATTTTCCTTAAGTCTCCTATTGCAGCATTATCTCCCACTCTTCCCCTTCTTGCATTCTGTGTTCTAATAAACCTACCTCATGCTTCTCCTCAGTGTCTTAGCTTACACTTTCTCCTCTGTGTCATCTCTTACACAGAGTATTTCTTCTCTCCCAGCCTACCAGAAATGTCTGCAAGTACAAATCCTACAGTCCTTTAAAGCCAGATCAGGTGGCACCTCCTCCACGAAGACTTCCCTGATAGTTAGAACAGTTGCTATTCTAACCCTGCTCCAACTCTTCCAGGCCTTTAACACTTTGTATTTCATGGTAGTAGCAGCAGCAGTAGTAGTAAGAGTAGTACATATCCTCTAATGCCTTTGCTGTACCATGAGCTCTTGAGGGCCTTTTGGTGTTTTGCAAATACCATGACTACAGCAAGCATCAGCTGCCCTCAGGGTTTGAGGCATATCCAAGAGTTGAAACATTAGGACCTTTCTTCTCTTTTCTTTTACCAGCTATGTAGCATTGCTTAGCATTTGGTTAATACAGCAACGCAGTGGTTTAAGTATCAATAGCTTTTTAGGCTTGGAAAAATAGAAATATCAAGAAAACACATAAGTGTTTCTTTTTTAAAATCAGGGAAAGAACATGACATGTCTCTCTTTATTTAGAGCAACTCACTATCCTACCTTGGGCAACTTGCTTCCTCGGCTCCATGGCTCCAGAAAATTATTTGTTCTAAAATTAGAAGAAATGAGTTTGGATTAAAAGTTCTCTAAGGGCCCTTCCAAATCTAGCCTCTTATAATCCTAAAATAATAATAAAGCCAAGTTTGGCTTTCAGGGATGTCAGTTGTTTGTAGTTTAATTATTATAATATCAAAGTACCATCATTATTAATAATGCTTAGTTATTTACAGAGTGCTCAATCTGATTCTTTCTTGGCGCTCAGATCATGCAGTCTCTGCTATATTGTTTTTTCTTCCTAGAACAACCTAAAGCCAAAGGCGTCCTCTCTGATCTGTTTGCCTTCTCAAGTGAAGACACCCCTTCTGCAGCCACAGCTGTCCTCAATTAACCTTTCTCCCAGCAGCCACTGCATGGGCCCCCGTGACTCAGCAATTCCAGCTTCTGAAGGAGCCGATCATCTTGACAAGCAACCAACAATTACATTATTTCACAACCTAGTTCTAAGTTAGGCAAGAGCCAGTTTCATCACAATATATACCCCGGCTGCAATTAAATGATCAACCTTTACATTCAGTGGAAATTTTATTGACAATCTATTAGGAATATAGTTTAGAGTACTACACCTTTTAAGCTGTGGATGATATATAAAATATAATCTACCACCACATAGATGATTATTGTTTATTTCCAATAGTACAGGTCATGCATGGTTTCCACATGTATATGTGCCGTATCTCCTAGAATCCATATCAGTGACTGGTGATTTGGCTTTCAAATGTGTTGTAGTAAAATAATTATCAAGAAGACTTGGCTCCCTCCACTTTGTTGCAACCACCACAGTTCAGGGTCCAGTGGGCAGCAGGTTGCATAGATATAGAGAGAGAAATCTTATTTTGTTCATTCAATCATTGGTGATCACTCTGTATATTAACACATTATCTCAATTGCCCAAGTTCAAAATCAAAATCTTTCTCCATGAAACACCTATCCAGCCAGAAGTAACTTCCCCCTCTGAAAGTTCATAGAATCTTTTCTATACCTCATTTATGATAGTATACCACTTTTTATTTTTTATTGTACTTTTTCTTCCTACTCTGGTTGATGTCCTTGACTACTCTTTGAATACCTTCTCTTGACCTATTGAATCAGAATCTAAAAGGCATCTGTAATGATAAAAAACCTCATGGTTTTATAGTTCCTGCCCTTAACCCAGGGACTGCTGGGTTAAGGGCAGGAACTATATTCAAAAGTCACATGTCCCTTGAGAGACAGTAGAACATAGTGGTTAAGTGTCCAGGCTCCAATGCCCAGGCTGCCTGTGTTCACATTCCAACTCTGCAACTCACAAGGTAGACCATTGTCAAGACTACTTAACCCTCTGATCTTCATGTGTAAATGGAGATAGAACAGTACCTGCCTCATAGGCTTATTGTGAGTTTAAAGCGGTCAACATGTCTGAGCACTTGGAACAGTGCCTTGCACGTAATATATGCTATGCATCTCGGCTGTTATTGTTCCCGATTGTGGGCCACACCAGGAGCTGCTTTCCGATTGAATATATAAAGTCATATGCACATAATCCTATTGATTTGTAGCATAACCACAGGCACATACCTGGATGATATATTTCTCAGGAGATTTAGGGGAACTTGTTGATTCAGGTATTTGATAAACACACCTCTCTGTAGCCTTAACAAAGCATTACTTGCATTATTTGCATTATTTCATGTTTATGTTTTTATCAAACTGACCACTATGCTCCCTCTGTGGCAAACTTCATTCATGGAGCATGTCAGCGTTGTCAGTAAGCAGCAAGCCTAGGGCACTCTGAAGAATTAATTGGCCTGTTCCAGCTTGGAACCGCTTGGACTGAGAACCCTCCAGCAAAGAAACTTTCACAGGCCATCTCCAAGTGACATTTGACAAACTGGAAATCCAAACAGAAGCCTCAGTGAGGGCACACAGGCCAGACATGAGGAAGCTGTGGGCAGGAGCTTTAGAGTAGCAGAAACGAATGAAGCATTCAGATTTATTTTCACTGCTTCTATAACTTGTATACACTGGCCAAAATGGCACATTTCATAGGCTATAACTTGTTTAAATATCAGGGAGTAAGAAAATCAAAGGTAATATCTTTAAGCAAAAACTGGCATTGGTTAGCATAGTAAAACATTTACAAAAATGGTTGCAATGATCTCTACCATTCCTTTATGCACACACCTTTACAATGTGACTTTGCCATTCCTTCCATAAAGAAGTAGAGTCTATTTATTGACCCCCTGAATCTGGGCTGGCCTTGTGGCTTGCTTTGGCCAATAAAAGAATAAGGCAGAAGTACATTTTGCAGCTTCTGACCCTAAGCCACAAGAAGACTTGCAGCTCTGCTCTCATCCACTTTTGCTGCATTTACAACTTACCTACCATATGCAAAAGCCCGAGCTAGCCTGATGGGTTCTGGAGATACGTGGCCTACCTGACACCCATCCTCAATCAGCCCCAAGCCAACCTGCCAATTGACTTCAGTTGCAGGAGCTCACCCACGCGAGATCATTGGAAGGATCACCCTGCTGAGCTCAGACCATATTATTGACCAAGAGAATTGTGTGCTAATAAATGATTATTTTAGGCTCCTAAGTTTTGGAGTTGCTTGTTACGCAGGAAAGACAGTTAGTATACAGTAAGTATATGCTATTGAAAGAAAATTATCTGCCCTTTTTCTCAGTGAAGATTTTTGGCCTGTTAACAAGCCTCATGGGCCTTTTCAAAAGTGTCTGAAATGAAAGTGGTAGTTATAAGAGTAAGGGTACAAGCTTACAACAGAGAAAGAAGTGTAATGGGTGATTCTGAGGGACACTTCCCACTTTAGAGGCTTTTTGCAGGGACGAGTGGACTATGTACTCAGGGTTTATAAAAGGAATATGCTTTCCAAAATGATTCATAATAATCTTTACATTTAATGTCCAGTTTATAGTTTACTAGACACTTTCATCAACTATATCTCTTTTTATCATTTGGAATAAAAAATATTACAGCTGACCAGGGCCATCTAATTTGTTTTCAAACTTGGTATCACAGAGTGTGATGGTTAAGTTCATGTGTCAGCTTGGCTAGGTTATGTGTCTAGTTGTTTGATCAAGCAAATACGGACCCGATTGTTACTAAAACAAGGATATTTCCTGGATTTATATTATCAGTAAGTTGATTTCACCTATGGCTGATTACATCTACAATCAATTAAGGAGGTTGCCTTCAGTAATGAGAGAAGTCTCACCCAATCAGCTGAATGCCTTAAAGGGAGAACTGATTATTTCAGCAGTCCAAAGATATAATTTCCATCTCTACTTCAGCCAGCCACCTTCTCCTCGGGAATTCATCAAAACCTTCATGTGAGTTCCTAGCTTGCAGCCTGCCCTACAGAAATCAGACTTGCCTATCTCTTCAGTCACATGAGCCAATTCTTATAATAAATCTCATAATATTTACATTAAATATAGTCAGTTCTGTTTTCCTGGACAACCCTGACTAATACACAGAGTTAAACATGACCTGGGGCCATCATCTCAACCTTCCATTTTGTCTATTTTTAAATATTGAAGACCCAATTAAGATCTCATTTGAAGAAAGGGTTCAATGACTACAAATGTGTTGAATGACACTGATATAGTTCAAATCCCTCATGCACAGACAGAGAAACTGAAGTTAATGATTCTCCCCCAATCCTCTGTAGACACAACTAAACTCAGGTTTTCAGACTTCTCTGTGACAGCCAAATTGTAATTTCCACATTCCACAGATGGGCTCAGCTTGAGATCACACAACCTGGGCAAGGTTGTAGTATAGGTCAGCTGATTCTAAACCCAGATCTTTCACCCCTGCCAGTGATGTTTGGGAACTGGTACACCTCTGCAGTTAAAGCTCAACCACAGGTAAATTATACACCATATGTAATTGCCCTCTTCTTGTCATGATCATCATAAACAGAGATTCACGGTAAATTTTTGCAGACTTAAATGGCCAGTTTTGACATTCTTGTATAAACACTTACGCTCTTATATTAGAAAAGCAATGGCTTTTCTTGGAGACCTCAGCAACCCACAGAAGAAGAACAAATTTGCCCTTGTGACCCCAAAGGTATAGAAGTAACAACAAATGTTGGAAGTAATAAGAAGTAGATTTTAGCTTACCTCAGAAATGCACCTCCTCCCCCCTTTTTTTGTTTTAACCTAATTGATGTCATAAAATGGGCAGCTCCTATCCCTGGAGGTGTTAAAAAGAGGAAGAAGCCACCTCTCTATTCAGGATGGGGCAGATGGGACTTCTGCACTCGTTAGGTGGCTGGATTATCCAACATCTAGGATTCCTGTGAGGAAGTTTATAAAGCTCAGATCCTTGATCTCAAATAAGTTTTACTGCTTTTATTGACCTCTAAAAAATCTTGTCCCAAAAATGGAGGCCCCTAAGATTAAAGAAGCCTTTATTCGGAAAACTTTTGGAACACAAAAAATATTAGATTTGCCCATTTAGCCTGGCAACTGCAGTTTCACAGTTCTTCATGTGTACACACTACTTCACGCAACATAATTATGGTAGGGACCTCAGAGGTCTTCAATATTCTTTTTTTTTTTCTTTTTTCAGTTGGAAGAATACCTTCGTTGTTTATCTATTTTTAATTTTTTCTTATGGAAGAAGTTATAGGTTTACAGAACAATTACACACAAAATATAGGATTCACGTATACCCCCGTTATTAACAGCTTGCATTGGTGTGGTACATCTGTTACAACTGATGAAAGCACATTTTTATAATTGTACTATTAACTATAGTATATAGTTTAAGTTAGGGTTAACTGTCTGTGTAGAGTAGTTTCAGGGATTTAAAAAAATTTATCCTATTACCATATACACAACCTAACATTTCGCCTTTTAACCACATTCAGATAAATATTTCAGTGCTGGTAGTTACCTATACAACGTTGTCCTACCATCACCACCAAATAGGAACTCTATACATTTTAAGCCTTAACTCCCTTTTCCCTATCCCCACCCTGTCCCCTGGTAACTTATATTCTAGATTCTGATTCTATGAGTTGGCTTATGCTAATTATTTCTTATCAGTGAGATCATACAATATTTGTCCTTTTGTGTCTTCTTATTTGTGTCAACATGTTGTTTTCAAGGTTCATCCACATGTCTCATGTATCAGAATGTCATTCATTTTTATGGCTGAATAATATTCCATTATATGTATATACCACATTTTGTTTATCCATCCATTGGTTGATGGACACTTGGGTTGCTTCCATCTTTTGGCAATTGGGAATAATGCCACTATGAACATCAGTGTGAAAATATCTATTCGAGTCCCTGTTTTCAATTCTTTTGGGTATACAGCTAGAAGTGGGATTGCTGAGTCATGTGGTAACTCTAGACTTAACTTTCTGAGGAACTGCCAAACTGTCTTGCACAGTGGCTGCACCATTTTACATTGACACCAGCAATAAGCAGTTGTTGCTATTTCTCCACATCCTCTCCAACACTTGTAATTTTCTGTTTTTTAAACAGTAGTGATTCTAGTGGCTGTGAAATGGTATCTCATTGTGATTTATTATTTGAATTTCCCTGATGGCTAATGAGGTTGAGCATCTTTTCATGTGCTTTTTGACCTTTTGTATATATCTTCCTTAGAGAGATGTCTATCAAAGTCTTTGCCCTTTTTTAAATTGGGCTGTTTATCTTTTTGTTGGTAAGTTCAAGGATTTCTTTATTTATTTTGGATATTAAACTTTTAACAGATATGTGGTATGGTGGTTTGAAACTCTATATACCCAGAAAATCATGTTCTTAGAGCTAATTCATTCCTGTGCTTGTAAACCTATTGTAAGTAGGACCTTTTGAAGAGGTTACTTCAGTTAAGGTATGACCCAGAGTGGATCTTAATTCCCTTGTTGGAGACCTTTATAAAAAGAATGAATGCAGGGAGAGAAAAGAAAGCCACAGGAACAAGAAGATGAAAGCAGCAAAACCCAAAAGAGAAGGGAGAGAAGGGAGAGACCAGTATATGTTACCATGTGCCTCGCCATGTGGCAAAAAAAAATCCGCGTTCACTGGCAGCCAGTGTTCAGGAAGAAAGCTCTGCCTTGATTTGGATATTTGCCTGGACTCTAACTGTAAGCTAATGAATTCCCATCCCCAAGCCAACCCATTTCATGGTATCTGCTTTGAGCAGCCTGGGAAACTAAAACCAAATATTTTCTCCCATTGTATAGGTTGTCATTTTACTTTCATGGTAAAGTCCTTTGAGTTTCAAAAGTTTTAAATTTTGGTTAGGTCCCATTCATCTATTTTTTCTCTTGTTGCTTGTGTTTTGGGTGCAAAGTCTAAGAAACCATTGCCTAACACAAGTTCCTGAAGATGCATCTCTCTGTTTTCTCCCAGGAGTTTGACAGTTCTGGCTTTTATATTTAGGTGTTTGATTCATTATAAGCTCATTTTTGTATAAGGTGTAAGGTAGGGGTTCTCCTTCATTCTTTTGCAAATGGAGATCCAGTTTTCCCAAAACCATTTGTTGAAGAGAATATCCTTTCCCAAGTGAGTAGCCATTGCCCCCTTGTCAAAAATCATTTGTACATAAATATAAGGGTTGATTTCTGAGCTCTCAATTCAATTCCATTGGTATATATATATCTGTCCTTGTGCCAGTAAAACACTGTTTTGATTCCTGTTGTGTTGTAATAAGTTTTAAGATTGAAAAGTATGAGTGCTCCAATTTCATTCTTCTTTTCCAAAATGTTTTGGACTATTTGGGGACACTTACCTTTCCATATAAAGTTGATGATTGGCTTTTCCATTTTTACAATGTAGACTGTTGGATTTTGATTGGGATTGGGTTGAATCTATAAATCACTTTGGGAAGAATTAATATCTTAACAATATTTGAACACAGGATGCCTTTCCATTTATTTAGGTCTTCCTTGATTTCTTTTAGCAATGTTTTGTATTTTTCTGTGTGCAAGTGCTTTACATCCTTTGTTAAATTTATTCCTAGATATTTGATTCTTTTAATTGCTATTGTAAATGGAATTTTTTTTCTTGATTTCTTCTTCCAATTGTTCATTGCTTTGATATAGAAACACTACTGATTTGGAGGATGTTGATCTTGTACCTCACCACTTTGCTAAATTCATTTATTAGCTCTAGGAGCTTTGTTTGGATTTTTCAGAATTTTCTGTATACAGGATCATATATCTGCAAATAAGGAAAGTTTTACTTCTTCCTTTCCAGTTTGGGTGGCTTTTATTTCTTTTTCTTGCCTAATGATTGTGTCAAGAACTTCTGGTACAATGAACAACAGTGGTGATAGTAGGCATCCTTATCTTGTTCCTTCTCTTAGAGGAAAAGCTTTCAGTCTTTCACCTGTAAGCAGGATATTAGTTATGGGCTTTTCATAAATGCCCTTTATCATGTTGAGAAAGTTTGCTTGTATTCCTATTTTTCTAAGTGTTTTTATCAAGAAGGGGTGCTAGATTCTGTCACATCCCATTTTTGCATCAGTTGAGATGGCCACATGGATTTTCCCTTCATTCTGTTAATGTGGTGTATTACATTAATTGATTTTCTTATGTTGAACAACCTTTGCATATGAGGGATAAATCCCACTCGATCATGGTGTATAATGCTTTCACTGTGCTGTTGGATTCAGTTTACTAGTACTTTTTTGAGAATGTTTGTATCTATATTTATAAGAGATATTGGTCTATAGTTTTCTTTTCTCATGATATTTTCTATCTGTGCTGGTGATGTTGTCCCCATGGAATGAATCAGGGAGTGTGTTCCCTCCTCTTCAATTTTTTTGGAAGAGTTTGAGCAGAATTGGTGTTAATTCTTCTTGGAATGTATGGTAAAATTCCCCTGTGAAGCCATCTGGTCCTGGGCTTTTCTTTGTTGGGAGGTTTTCGATTACTGATTCAATCTCTTTACTATTTATTAGTGTCTTGAGATATTCTATTTCTTCTTGAGTCATTGTAGGTCATTTGTGTGTTTCTAGGAATTTGTCCATTTCATCTAGGTTATTTAATTTATTGGCATACAGTTGTTAATAGCATCCTCTTATAGTCCTTTTTATATCAGTGGGGTCACTAGTAATGTACCCCCTTTTTGCTTATGATTTTTGTTATTTGTGTCATCCCTCTTGTTTAATTTGTCAGTTTAGCTTAAGGTTTGTCAATTTTATTGATCTTTTCTTAGGACCAACTTTTGGTTTTGTTGATTCTCTCTACTGTTTGTTGTTATTGTTATCTATTTCATTTATCTCTGTTCTATTCTTTGTTATTTCCTTCCTTCTGCTTGCTTTGAGTTTAGCTTTCTCTTCATTTTCTAGTTCTTCCATTTTGGGGGTTAGGTCCCTGATTTGAAACTCTTCTACTTTTTTAATGTAAATATTGGAGGCTGTAAATTTCCCTCTTAACACTGTCTTTGCTTCATCCCATAAGTTTTGGTATATTTTATTTTCATTTTCATTCACATCAAGATATTTCCTAATTTCCCTTAAGATTTCCTCTTTAAACCATTGTTTGTTTAAGAGTACATTGTTTAATTTCCATATATTTGTAAATTTTCCATTTTTCTCTCTGTGATTGGTTTCTAGCTTCATTTTGTTGTGGTCAAAGATGATACATTGTATGCTTTCAATATTTTTTAATTTATTGAGACTTGTTTTGTGACTTAATATATGGTCTCTCCTGGGGAATGATCCACATGCACTCCAGAAGTATTTGTATTCTGTTGTTGTTGGGTGAAGTATATAAATATATACATGTTAGGTCTAGTTGTTCTAGAGTATCGTTCAAGTCTTGTATTTCCTTGTTGACCTTCTGCTCAGATGCTCTATTCCATTATTGAAAATGTTGAAGTCTCCTACTATTAATGTTGAACTGTCCATTTATCATTTCAAATATGTCATTAGTTGCTTTACATGATTTGTGGCACTTCTATTAGATGCATTTATACTTATCATTTCTTTATCAGTATATAATGATGGTCTTTGTCCCTTAGAAATCTTTTTGGCTGAAAGTCTATTTTATCTAATATTAGTATAGCTACCCCAGTTCTCTTTTGATTACTACTTGCATAGTATATTTTTCCATTCCTTCTCTTTCAGTGTACTTGTGTCTGTGAATCTACCGTGAGTCCCTTGCAGACAGAATATACTTCTATCATGTTGTTTTATCCATTATGCCAATCTCTGCCATTTGACACAAGAGTTTAATTCATTTACATTTAAAGTCATTACTGACAATGTAAGACTTTCTTTGCCATTGTGCTATTGAAGCTCTGTAAATCTAATACCTTTTTGTCCCTCAATTCTTCCTACTCTAGAAGCCTATTTTTATATTTATTTGATTTTTTGTATTGTACCATATTGAGTGCCTTCTCATTTCTGTCTGGATACTTTTTTTTTTTTTAATATATTTTCCTTCTGGTTACAATGGGGTTAAAAGTTAACAACCTAAATGTATAACAAGCATATTTAATTTGATACCAATTTGACTTCAGTAGCATACACATACACTTTTCCTATAACCCTGCCTCCCCTCAACTAGTTTTGTACTTGTTATCAATATATCTTTGCATATAAACATACATTTATATATTATAAAACCATAAATTTCTCACTACTTTTTATGTGCTTGCATTTTAGCACCTGTTAGGAGGTAGGATGTGTAGTTACATACAATAAAATACAATAGTACTGGCATTTATTAATACTCGAATGGTTTCCTTTACTAGTGGTCTTTATTTATGCCACTTTGAGCCACAGTTAATTGTCCCTTCCTTTCAGTCTGAAGAACTTCCTTCATTATTACTTGTAGGGCAGGCCTAGTAGTGGTAAACTCCCTCAGCTTTTATTTATCGGGGAATGTCTTAATCTCTCTCTCATTTTTGAACGACAGTCTTACCAGATATAAAGTTATGTTTTGAAAACTTTTTTTCAGCCCTTTAAGTATTTCAACCCACTATCTTCTTGCTTCCATGGTTTCTGATGAGAAATCAGCACTCAATCTAATTGGGACTCCTGTATATATAACATATTGTTTTTCTCTTACAGCTTTCAGAACTCTCTCCTTGTCCTTTGAATTTGACAGTTTGACCAATATTTGACAGGATATGTTATTCTTCATATTTATCCTGTTTTATTTCTGGGCTTTTTGATGTTCATACTCATGTCTTTTGCTAAGTTTGGGAAGCTCTCTGTCATTATTTCTTTGAAAATCCCTTCTGCCCCTTTCTCTCTTTCTTTCCCTTCTGAGACTCCCATAATGCATATATAGGTATTCTTGATGGTGTCCCAGTGGCCTCTTAGGCTATTTTTGTTTTTTAAAATTATTTTTTCTTTCTGCTTTTCAGCCTGACTTCTTTCAATTGCCTTGTCTTCAGGTTCACTGATTCTTTCTTCTGCCAGCTCCAATCTGCAGCTGAAAACCCCTCCTGAGAATTTTTCATTTCAGTTATTGTGGTCTTCAACTCCAGTAGTTCTGCTTGGTTCCCTTGTAAAATTTCTCTCTTTACTAAGATTTTTGAATTGCTTATTCATTGTTTTCCTGATATCCTTTAGTTCTTTTTGTGTGTTTTCCTTAATCTCCTTGAGCATTTCTAAGATCATTTTTTAAAAGTCTTTGTCCAGTAAGTCCATAATCTGGCTTTCTTTGTTTATGTTTTCTGGATTTTTATCCACTTCCTTTGGATGGACCATCATTTCCTGTTTCTTTGTTTGTCTTAAAATATTTTGTTGTATAGTGTACATTTTTTTAACTTTATCAAAAAATTAAAAAAACAAACAACAACCAGAAACACATTTCAAACAAAGCAAAGCAAAGGTTTAAGAAAAACAAATAACCTAAGATAACTACTTTGCTTCCAATATGTTCCTGCCATACCCCAGGAAAATTAACAAACCATAACCAAACAATGGAATAAGGAAAACAAATAATCTAAAATAACTACATTGCTTCCAACATGTTCCTACCATACCCCAAGAAAATTAACAAACCATAATCAAAGGAAGGCATAAGAAAACCAAAATAATGTAAAATAACTATAATGAAGCTAATTAATTTTTAAAAATGCAATAGCTTTTTTTACTTTATCAAAAAATAAAAAAAAACAAACAAAACAATTCAAACAACCAAAACAAAGGAATAAGAAAAACAAATAACCTAAAATAACTAAATTGCTTCCAATATGTCCCTATCATACCCCAAGAAAATTAACAAACCCTAACAAAACATAGGAATAAGAAAAACAAATAATCTAAAATATCTACATTGCTTCCAACATGTTCCTACCATATCCCAAGAAAATTAATAAACCATAATCAAACAAAAGCAAAGAAAAACTTGATAACCTAAAATAACCACACTGAAGCTTTTTTTTTATTCAATAGCTTTATTTTACTTTATCAAAAAAATTAAAAAAAGATTTCAAACAAAACAAAACATAGGAATAAGAAAAACAGATAACCTAAAATAACTTCATTGCCTCCAACATGTCCCTACCATACCCTGAGAAAATTAACAAACCCTAAAAAAGGAATAAGAAAAACAAAAAATCTAAGTAACTACATTGCTTCCAACATGTTCTACCATACCCAAGAAAATTTGCAAGCCATAATCATTCCTGAGCACTCCAGTAACATTGAGATTACCCTCAATAGCTTATCTGTTCTTTTAGATTATCATTCCCCTTTCACTAGTTGCTGTCTATCTCTAGTTCCCTTACATTCTACAATATAAAACATTTAATTTACGTTTTTCACAGAGCTCACATTAGTGGCAACATGCAATATCTCTCTTTTTTATTTCACTCAGTATTATGTCCTCGAGGTTCATCCATGTTGTCATATGTTTCACAACCTCGTTCCTTATTACTGCTGCATAATATTCCATCATCTGTATATACCACATTTTGTTTATCCACTCATCCGTTGAAGAACATTTGGATTGTTTCCATTTCTTGGCAATTGTGAATAATGGCACTATGAACATTGGTATGCAAATATCTGTTTGTGTCACTGCTTTCAGATCTTCTGGGAATATACCTAGAAGTGAAATTGCTGGTGGAAGGGTAAATCAATACCTAGTTTTCTCAGGAAACGCCAGACTGACCTCCAGAGTGGCTGTACCATTATGCATTCCACCAGCAATGAATAAGAGTTCCAATTTCTCCACAGCCTCTCCAGCATTTGTAGTTTCCTGTTTGTTTAATTGCTGCCATTCTAATTGGTGTGAGATGATGTCTCATTGTGGTCTTAATTTGCATCTCCCTAATAGCTAGTGAAGATGAACATTTTTTCGTGTGTTTTTAGCCATTTGTATTTCCTCTTCAGTGAAATGTCTTTTCATATCTTTTGGCCATTTTATAATTGGGCTGTTTGTACTATTGTCATTGAGTCGTAGGATTTCTTTGTACATGCAAGGTATCAGTCTTTTTTCAGCTACATGGTTTCCAAATATTTTTTCCTGTTGAGTTGGTTGCCTCTTCACTTTTTTGACAAATTCCTTTGAGGTACAGAAGTTTGTAATTTTGAGGAGTTCCCACTTATCTATTTTTTCTTTTGTGGCTTGTGCACAGTGTACATTTTAATATTTTAAAATGTTAACTCTGGGACTAATTTCCTGAGATGTCTGTTTCTTGATTTTGTAACCAGGTGGTGATATGACAGACACACAAGCAATTGCAAGTGCAGGGTTCTCCCTGTCTTTTCTGGGCCTGTGTCTTGTCCTGGGCTGTGCTTACTATTTGCTTTGGATTTTCCCTGTTTACAAGAGTTTGAATGTCCCAGCTATTTCCCAGAAGACAGAACATCTCTTTCCAGGTGTTTAAAACAGGTAATCATTTGCCCCAGGCCATCTGCCTCAAAAAAGTTCCCTACTGATTCTTGGTAGTGGTGTTATTTGCTGTCCTTACTAGTATATTGTATTGTATGACATGTTATTTTTCTTTTTATCATTTTTTTCTTATTGCTAAAAAAAAACCAATTTTTCTTGTAGTAATCAATATGTTCAAGTGCTGATTGTGGTGATAAATGTACAACTTTATGATGATACCATGAACAACTGATTGTATACTGTGGATAAATGTATGGTATGTGAATATAACTCTATAAAATTGTAGGAAAATATATATATATAGGAGTAAAAGTGTTGGAGAAAACATGGTGAGAGGGATGATGCCTCACCAATATGGACTAACTACAATGTGTAAACTCAGAATTGAATCTTAGAACATAGCCTAACGTGGACATAATAATTGTAATAGTCCCTAGATTGTAAGCTCTTACAGCAGTTAACTCTATCCCTGAATTGTAATGCCTATCTCTAAACTTTGAGATGCTGATCCCCTAGCGTATAACCTGATTGGTCTCTGGAACAATGCATATCTCTGAGACACCTGAAACTCAGAGCTAGAGCTCGGCAGATATGAATGTCAGTATCAGTGCATACAGCTACTGTCAAAAAAAAAAAAAAAAAAAAAAAAACTGAAAAAGAGCCCAGACTTCAATTAGTGATATGAATGAAGCAGGTCTGGTTAAGACCGGGGCAAGCCAGGCCAAAGGGTAAAGGTTGAAACTGATTGTGTTTTAAAACTTAAACTTCCATGTGAGACCAAGGGAAGAGATATCTATTTGGTACAGGATCTAAATTTTCTAAACGGTACAACTCTACAGTCGATTTGTTCAAACACCACAATTGCATGGAACTTTGAATAGGAAGTGAGATAAGGTAGGTAAGTATAGGCTGGAGTGAAATAGTGACACATCCCAGAGTAATTTGGGCAGATAATAAAAAATATATTTACAGCCTCCCCCTTCCCAGCCCCGAGGATCTGGGGGAAGGTGCGGATGTGTTGGACATCTTTACCTGGACTGGTGTTGATGTTGTCACAAACATTGGGACTGGCGGTTTGATGTGCTGAGCCCTCAATCATGGGACTTGCCCTTATGAAGCTCGTTGCTGCAAAGGAGAGTCTAAACTTGCATGTAATTGTGCCTAAGAGTCTTCCCCTGAGTACCTCTTTGTTGCTCAGATGTGGCCCTCTCTCTCTCTAACTGAGCCATCTTGACAGGTGAACTCGCTGCCCTCCCCCCTATGTGGGACCTGACTCCCAGGGTTGCAAATCTCCCTGGCAATGCAGAATATGACTCCTGGGGATGAATGTGGACCCGGCATCGTGGGACTGAGAGTATCTTCTTGACCAAAAGGGGGATGTGAGACGAAATAGTTTCAGTGGTTGAGATATTTCAAATGGAGTCGAGAGGTCACTCTGGTGGACATTCTTATGCACTATATAGATAACACCTCTTAGGTTTTAATGTATTGGAATAGCTAGAAGTAAATACCTGAAACTACCAAACTCCAACCCAGCAGTCTGGACTCCTGAGATCAATTATATAATAATGTAGATTACAAGGGGTGACAGTGTGATTGTGAAGACCTTGTGGATCACACCCCCTTTATCTAGTGTATGGATGAGTAGAAAAATGGGGATAAAAACTAAAGGACAAATGGGGTGGGATGAGGGGATGATTTGGGTGTTCTTTTTTCACTTTTATTTGTTATTCTTGTTCTGGTTGTTTCTGATGTAAGGAAAATGTTCAGAGATAGATTGTGGTGAGGAACGCATAACTATGTTATCATACTGTGGACAGTGGATTGTATACCATGGATGATTGTATAGTGTGTGAATGTATTTCAATAGAACTGAATTTAATTAAAAAAAAATTCCCTACTGCTTTTATTGTGAGTCTCAAGCTGTTTTTGCCTGGAGGGCAAATTCTGGGAGGTAGGGCACCTTGGAGAGGACTTTCCAAAGCCAGTCTTCCCCAGTCCAAACCAGCCCAAGGACACATGAAGAGGGTGCAGACCAGCTCCAAACTGGATCAAGAGGGGCACCGGGCGCATCTTCCATTGCTCCCCAAAGGTTGGCTTTCTTAATCTGCCCAGCAAATGCAGCCCTTGAACTGTCCCTCACAGCCCTGAGGATGCATTGTGTCTTTAGGTCTCCTCAGCTGCCTTTATCAGGGCCAGGTTGGAAAAAATGCCTGCCCTCAATGCCTGCCCCCCCCCCCCCCAGGGATCTGGAGTTGCTAATCAAAACTCGTGATCAGCTGTGCCTACCTTTGATTTGGGGAAGTGGATTTTTGTGTCCTTTTCTGTCACCAACAAGCTCAACAGGGGCCAGAGCCCACAACAGCCTCCTGCAAGGGTGGGAGATGGGTGAGAGATCAATTTTCTAGTCTTTGACATAATTACCAGCCTCTTCCTCCACTCTTCCCTTGGTGGTGTAGTGTTCTCCTGGATTGCAGAGTTTCAATATAGTTGTTTCGGGCAGCTCCTGCCTGTTTCATAGTTGTTCTGGGGGAGAACAACTTCCCACAATCCTCTTGGTCTCCAATATTCTTGACCAAACATCTTTCATATTGGGGGATCAAGTTAAATGATAAAATAAACTCCTCTTGTTTTTGCCTCTTTCAGTTCTCTCACACATGCCAAAGGAGGAGAAAGTGAAGTACGGATGAGAGAGAAAAAGGAAGGGAACTTTTACTGATCTTTGAGCATCTGCCAAGCACTGGTCTAGTGGCTTTGCGAGAGTTGTCTTATTTCATCCTCAGATAACCTGAAAGACAGCTATTTTTATTCTCCCTATTTTACAGATGGGTAAACTGAAGCTCAGAGAGGTTAACTTGTTTCAAGTCACAGAGCTAAAAAGGATTGACTCCCAAATCCCCACCTTTCACCTCAACATCCACAAAGAAAGGATTTCTCTAGTGGAGTTCAAAGGAATGATGTATTAGTATTCTTTAGTCACTTGGTCTGTGTTGTCCATGCAAACCCTTACCACCTCAGGAAGCCCCTGAGGAAGGGAAAACAGCATTCTAATTTAGCAGAAAGCTCACTGAACTGACCAAACTCACTTCTTTGTTCTGAACTCCAGTTTGCCTACTTGTAAACAAAGGATTGGACTACTTGCTTTCTTAGGCCCTATTTCTAGCTGTAAAAAATTTCATAGAACCAGTCGAAGAAATTATTACCTGAGTAATGTCTGTTAAGGAATTTCTTTCAATAGCAGAGAATCCCTACCTCTGTGGGTTTTATTTTTAAATGCTTTTTTTTTCCACATGAATACTTGGTAGGAGTAGAAGGTGTTAGAACTGGGAACTTTATTTATTCCCAAGGTGTTTTTGGCATAAGCAGGAACTGCTGTGAGAGCTTCCCCCACACATGAGCATCACAGACACCTCTCCAAGGGGGTGTGAGTGGAGCCCCACTAAGCCTTTGCTGAGAAGATAGCAGGTTGCCTGGTAGGGCTGGAGGTGACAGGGAAGGTGACAGGGAGACAGCTGGGAAGAACACAGCCATTTTAGAATGGACTACAGCTCAGGGTGTGATGGTGGACAAGATATGGCCTTTCCAGGCCTCTATTTCGCAGCTCTAAATGAGGCAAGTGAGCTGATAGATAGCCAAGGAAACTTATAAAGTGCACGATAATATAACTTGCTTCATTGTTTGTACACTTAACTTTGGAGTTGGATTTGAAAATATTTATTTTGGATCTTTTCATCTCATAGATCAGCTTGGACTAGTCTAGACCACCTGTAGACTACTTACCTATGAGTTAACTACCTCATGGATTATCCACTTCAAGGTTCTAACTCAAGGAACAGAATATTTTTTTGCTCTTTGTAGAGCAAAAAGGCATTGTTTCAGAATGTGCAAAGAACCAACTGGAAAGCATCTAGAGTTAGACAAAAATGGCTAATAGGGAGATTATTCTCCCAGCACTGAGAATAGGTCTTGCTACCCCTCACAAGCAATCAAGTAACTGATCTAGATTTAAGAACTCAGTCTCACGAGGCCAGGGTAAGATGCTAATCCCAGCCCTTCCCACTGGTGCTCACCCAAGTATCTAGGCTTCCAGCCTGAGTACCTTCAGTGAGTCACAGCTGGGCAAGGCTCATTGGTCTCTAGCACTTGGAAAGCATTTTCATTAAACCTTTTGACCAGATTCTAATCCATTCTCCTGCTAAGTCCAGGAATCCCTTCTAGAGCATTCCTGGTAAACAGTTGTTCTCTCTTTATTTCAACTTTTCCAGCAAATGGAAATTCATTGCTTTTATGCAGCAAGCAGCCTGTCCCATTCTTGGATGGCAATTACTTAGAATGTTACAGCATGTTAATGGTCTCTCCAGAACAGTGGAAAAGACATCTTTCTATCAGCCACCTGTATCAAGCTTACTAAGGGAGGAATCTTCTCCTTTGGAACCAAACAGGATTATTGGTGCCATGCAACAGAAAAAGACTCTGGTTGTCTCAGGTGAGAAGGGACTATATCAAAGTGATAATAGGGTTCACAAAATAAGTGGAAGAGCAGAAAAATTAGCTTGGGCAATAGGTAGGATCTATAGTTTAGGTCCCATTTCAGGAACTGTCTGGTCCATGTGATCTGATCAGCCTGACTTCCAAATGTTTCCTCAATTCACTGAAGATTCAAAGTCCTGGGAGCAATTATGTGTTTGGCCAAACTTGGGTCATGTGGTCTGGATTTTGCAAATTTGCAGTACAACTCAACCCTTCCTCTTCTAAAGGAGTGACCATAAAGCTGTTGCCATTGAATTCTCTGAGTACTTATGCACAACTTACTTTTTGCTCCCTAATAATACCTTACACAGACTAATTGCCCAGTACATGTCTCCTTTAGAGACACATAGTTACCCTCCAGAAGACTATTTTGAAAAGTTAAATAAATGAATTCTGCTGTCAAATCCAGTTGTAACTTCCAGCTTATTAATGCCATGTATAACTTTATACTTCTATTACCTGCACTAAAACACAAGAGTATCACTTAATGAACTTTTTAATTGGCTCTTTAAAATAGTAGTGCAATCAGGCTCCTCATTTGATTCATGCATGAAAATCTGCAGACAGGCTGAAAGAAAAAATGTGAATCACAGTTTAAATAGATGCTTTTCAACTGCTCCGTGAGACAAACAGATGTATTAATTAGCACATATTTTAGGGAAAGTTATATACTTAAATAGAGGAAAAGGAACAGAAAATCATCTCACCAGAGGCAATAAAAAAGATTTGAGCTCTGACCCCAGAAACAAAATGGCATCTTGTTTTCATAAATGCCTACCTCTGAGAATAGTGAATCATATGCTTAGAGCAAGGCTCCAAGGGCCTGAACAGGCCAGAGAAGTGATCTCTGGGCTTATCTAACAAGGAGGCCCTTGTCTAAGAAGCATAGAAGAATTAGACCACAGCTTTAGTAATGTGAAGAAAAGCCTTTCAACACAGATATGTATAAAGAAATCCAGTAGGTATAGGACTAAGATATTTTAAGGGTCTTTAGTAACACATTTGAGCTCTTATATGCTCAGAACTTAAGCATAAGAAGATTTAGGCTGAGAGAAGAGGTGCGTTTCTGTGTGTGCCTCATATTCTGTTGTGTAATAGATATAATAAAAAAAAAAAACAGTGGGGTTCCTACCTTGCAAGAGTTGACATTTGGAAAGATCACATGGACATAGCATGGATTTAACAAAACATTTTTATTCTTTTTTTTCTTTGTTATTAGGATAAATTAGTGTTATTGTTGTTGTTTTAACTACATGTTGGAAAGAACACTTTTCCTTAGAATGAGGTTCTTCCTTCCCTTGAGCTTTCTTGGCATCCATCACTGCCCACCTTCAGTCGTTATTTGTGTGTAGATCTTATTTACTGGGCTTCAAGCCTTTCCTTTGGACTAGGTCTCATTCCTTTATTCCCCACCTCTCCAAGCCCCAGAGCTTACCTAGCATACAGACAGAGGATTCTCAGAGTGTGTATTCTGCAAGAAGGAATCATAAACAAAATAAGGAAAACATAGGGCTCCTTCTAGTCCAGGAAGAATTCTGCCAGATAACTCTGGACAAGGCTTTCAGCAAGTGTTGGGGATTGAATCATGTCCCCGACAAAAGGCATGTGTTTTTTAGGTCCAACGCCTGGTCCTGTGAGTATGAACCCCTCTGTAAACAGACCTTTGAAGATGTTATTAGCTAAGATGGGCCCGAACTGAAGGTGGGCCTTAATTCAATATGGCTGAAGTCTTTGTAAGCAAAGGAAATTGGACACCGCAAAAAAGTCAAGGGGAGCAGTCAGAAGCTGGAAGTCAACAGAAGCCAGAAGAGAAAGGAGACACTACCATGAGCCCTACCACGTGATGGAAAAGCCAAAGTCCAAGGCAGCTAGCCCCAGGATGCCACAGTCTTCAGGGAGAAAGCATTGCCTGCCTGACGCCTTGATTTTGGACTTCTCCTAGCCTCAAAACCATGAGCCAATAAATTCCCATTGTTTAAGCCCACATGTTGTATTGTATTTGTTTTAGCAGTTGGAAAACTGAAACAGCAATTAAATTCATCTTTCTGGGACTTTCCAGTAAAATGAAGGGTTGAGCTTTTGGCTAGATTGGGGATGGTAAATAGGTTTCAATTTTCATGCCTACTCAGATCAATTGGTAGAGGCTGAATTGAGCTCTGATTTGAGAAGAATTTGGAGGTTGCATCTGGGTTTAGCGGGGAAAAGGGCTGTGATTGATTAACCATGCCTCCACATGCATAGGGGTGGAAATGGTCGCATGTATCATGCCTTAGCTAGAAAATACAGGCAATTAGGACCTTTTAAGTGTTACTGAAACTGAGGGCTTCAAGGAGAATACCAGAACTTCAGAGTGCATCCAAACAGTCGTCTGCCAGAACAGTCCCAAATTGATGATAGACTTCTTCTCTGGACTTGAAGTCTGAATGTTCTCTTTGGCCAGATTGCATGTTTCTGGTGTGGGCAGGCAGCACTCTGACTGAAAAGAAACAAGCCATTCTGAAGCTTCTGTATATCTGATAACCCTCTGCCTTGCTCTAAGATAAGTTGCTCTGTCTGCATTGCTTTATAGAATGAGGAAGTAAATGATTTGTTAAAAAATCAACATTAACAGAATGCAAAAGGGGTGGGAGAATCCTTGCATGCCTTTACACATAGATATCTTCTTACCCTTCACGCAGTTCCTTAGAATAATCGTGTTGATCACTTGTGCAGCTGGAACTGAGCAGGGAAGGTTGTGGAATAGCCTGGATTTCCAAATGCAGACTGATGGAGCCTGGTGGGTTAACTGATGATAATCACCCAAGATGCTTGTTTTAGCTACAGCTTCCTGGGTCCCACCCTAGAACAAATGAATCAAAATCTTGAGCCTGGAATTCAGGCAGAATATTTATACTCAAAAATTTCCCCAAATGATTCTGATATGAAGCCAGGTTTGGAAAGCACAGTGCTTGATCGCTGAATCACAGTCCAAAAGGATCTGAACAAGGTGAAACACACATGATAAAATGTCAGAGACAAATGTAAAGTCCTCAACTTTGCAATAACAGAACTGGGAAAAATGACAATAGCATGTGTAACAAAGTTGTGGTATTTTGTTTTCTGTAACCTTAGGGTGACCCTTCTTTGAGATACAGCCTGCCCAATAGCTACAGTGGTGTCAGGCTGAAGGCATAGGAATGTAATATCAAGAGCAAGAGAGGGGAGAGCCTCCTTTTCTATTCTGTAGTCTCAGAAGAAAATTAGATTATATTCTTGTTATTAATAGCAGTAGTTGTTATTTTTAGTGGTAATATCTAGCAGCAGAATTCTAGTGATAATGTTTTATGCAGCAGACTAATAGTAATAACATTTTATGTCACACTTCATTATTTACAAGCTTTTATGTTCAACATTTTATTTACTCTAAATAAAACATTCCATTCAATTGTGTTGAAGAAATATAGCCCCTCAGTGGAGGCACAACTCAAATTGAGGTCTTTTATCTCCCAAGTCCCATGTCTTCTTTGACAATTTGGAGAATTTACATACCAGGAGAGAAGGAAACTGAAAACCAAGTTCAGGGTTATAGAAGACTTCATAAGGTCATGCCTATTGTCTCCAAAGATCTGATGAGTTTCCATGGGGAAGAGAAGACTGACTTGTTATGGGAGGCCACAGAGAGCAGAACTTGATCAGTGGTAGAAGTTACAGGTTAACAGATATTGACCCAAGATGTTTCTAATAGTCAAAGCCCTCTAAAGATGAATCAGACTGCCTTCAGGCAGAGGGTAGAGAACTACATAGGAGGAATGCATAGGGAAGGAGTTAGGGGTTGGCAACCTCTGAGGTACTAGATGGGACCCTGAGGTGTTGTGAAACCCAGGCTCATCCAATCTTCTCACGATCAGGGTTGCTGGAACAGAAGATCTGGAAGCTGTGATTGTTAGGGAGAACAGTGGCCTCAGGTGTGTGGAGATCCTGTTCTGTTCCCAAGTGACCCTGAACGCTGACATTTGTTCTTTCATTTGTGCTAGATAACCTCATGCTTGAGCTTGAGCTAGAATATTGGGAGCAACTTGATATCCCTTACTCTTTTGGGAACCACAGCCTCTTTCCTTTTATACCTATTTAATAATCCCCAATTTCGACATAGAAACACAGATCCTGGAGCTGGAAATAGAGGGCCACTTAGAGCTCTGTTGGTCCAACCTGGTCCCATTATCCATGGGAAAACAGAGAGTGAAATACAGTACTTCAATCACAAACACCAAAAATATCTGTATTGGAAGAGGATCTTAGGACCAATCTGGCCATGCCCCTTCATTTTCCTGAGACCTGAGAAGGGAAATGATTATCCAGGATCACAAAGTGAGGGATGATGAGGTGGAACCTGCAGCTTAATGCCTTGTTTCTTAATGTAATATTGCATATTAGACTTCCTGGTTTTCATGGAGGACCTGTCCTACTGGTTAAAGTACCCTTTGCCCAGTCCCTGTCACTAAAAAGAGCAACCATGGACTGGAGAGAGGCTGCAGCTGAGCTCACAGAGGGCCAGCCCCATTTCACACCAGGCCACAGTTATCCAAGCCTGACTCCTGAAGGCTCGAGCAGCATTGCTGGGGCTCCATGGAAAGAATTCTCCAAGCACACAGCAAAATGTAGGTGTTTTATACCACTGAGGTTTTCAGATAAACAGAGCAAACATTCTTTGGGTCATTCTAGATATTAATGCCCCCCCCCCCCCCCCACACACACACTGGGTTAGTTTTGTGTGTGTATTTGTGTATCAGAGGATAGAAAGCACAGAGTTAGCATTATGGGGTGGAAATAGAATTTATCCCTAAGTGGTTGAGACTTTTAATGAAGTGAGGAGAGATAAAAGCATTTAGCAATTTTCCTGTGCTTCTCCCCTCCTTTCTTTCTACCTTTTTTTCCTTCTCTCCCTCCTCCTTGCCTTTCTCCTTCCTTTCTTTCCTTCTGAATTTCCAACTCAGTGCTGCAGATGTTCATCAATGGAACAATGAATTCCTCACTCTAATAGAGAGTCTATGGAGCTCTAATTTAAGGGTGCTATATTCTGTCTTTCAGGTTCTTTGCCCCTTTCAGAGCACAGCACCCACCCTCCCCCCTCCTGAGAACAGGGCTTTCAAACACTGTTTTCTTTGGGAAACTCCATGCTCAAAGCTCATGCAAAATCCCTCTTAAGTCTGACTAAAACACTAATTTGCTCTGAAGTCATTATCTCTATAAGGCCTAGAATTTGCAGTAACAAGTGCCAGAGGTTACCAAATGCCTGTCCTGCCTATTTCAAAATTCCTCTTTGCAATTGCTCACCACTCTTTGAGAAATTTTCCTTTCTCCACTGGAATTTTCCATAGTGCACTCTACCCCAGAGGTGGATTTTTCTAGTGAGGAAATGTGCCTATTGCATTTACAATTTTTTTTTAAATCATGGCTCTGCTTGCAAATTTTTGCAGGGGAAAAAGAAACCCCAAAGCAGAAGACTCAACTTTCCAACTTTTAATTGCCCTAGGAAGTGATCCTCTAAGGTAAGAACCAATTTCTACCAAATCTACTCGAGAACAATAGTTTGGAAACTAGTGATGTCATCTGAGAGAATGGAATGAATGTGAAAGAGCAGACGTGTCCTTGGGACTGAGGCCTGGGTCATCTCTTGTTTCCATTCCTGATAAGCTCGACTGCCGGTTCATACGCTGTGTCACCTTGAGCAAGTGATTCAGGTTCTCGGCGCCTCAGTTTTCTTCTTTGTAAAATAGTGATAGTAAAGCTACCTACCTCATAAGTTTGCTGTGGAGATTAAATGAGTTACTAGAGCTAAAGCATGGTGAGAGGCCTTCCCTGGTTAGAGAAGGGCCAAAGGAGAGGCCTGGAGGCTGGAGTGAGGTGTGTGTGTGGAGGACAGGGCAGTGAGGACAGAGGTCTTCTGACCTGGGCCAGGCTACAGCAAAGAGCAGGAGGCCGGGGCTGGCCAGACTTGCTCACTGAGGTCCTTTGAAACATCAGACTGAGGATGCGTAAGAAAGCTGGGACTCCCTATTCTCAAATAAAGAAATAGAATTCATAGCTTGGGGTGGGGGTAGGATCAAGTACTGTTTTAGAAGTTAAGCCATAGAACAGATTCTCAGGATTGGAAAAAACACTGACCTGAAAGATAGGAGATGCTGACCTTGAGTCAGCATGCTAAGAATGTGCTACTTGACTGTGTGCAGGTAATTACCCTTTCTAGGGCTAACTTCTGTTGTCTAATAAAAGGTGGGGCCTAGATTACTAGATTCTTCCCTCTTGGTTCTGACATTCAGTGATTTCTGGTTTATGAGCATTCTTCTTTGTGCATAACAAGGACAGAAAAGATTAAGCTGAATAGTAACCAGAAAAGAAAAAGAAAACCCTTATGATTTAAAAGAACTAGTGAACTGTGCATGGTTTCTAGCAATCCCAGGCAAATGTTTCCTAACAGTGGCAGCTTGCTTTCCCCTTCTGGAATATCTGTAGAAAAGAAGGTACAGATTGTAAGCAGGAAGACACTTGAGATGTTGAATATCTTTGAATATCTGATCAGAAAAGGAAAAAGGGAAATGGCATTTGATGTTAATTTGATTCATTCAATAAACATATGTCAAGTGCATACTGTGAGCCAGTGTATGCGGCCCACGTGAATCCCACTCGATTTGGGTCCTCAAGAAGTCACAGTCTAGTGTAAGAGAAAGACGTGGAATAAAAAATTAACTCTACAAGACAATGAACTAAGAGCTAGAGAAAGGAGAGTTTAACCTCAACTGAGGGGATTAGTAAAGACTTCATACAGAGTGAGATGTGAACTGGCCTTCAAAGAATGAGTAAGATTTTGATAGATGGGGAATGGGGGGTGGGGATATTCCAAGCTGAAGCAATGACATGAATAAAGGATGAATAAAGGATTACAGGTGGGAAAGTCTGGGTGTTTTTGGAGCACAGATGTAGGCAACATGCTGAAACATGGAAGCATGGGCAATTTCAGAAAAGTGACTAGAAAGGACTTTGCTTCTTTGTTTGTTTGTTCAGTTACTTAAATTGTAATTGACTTTCTTTATGGCTCATTGATTTTTACCCAGTATTCATTTTAAGGGATGAAGAGAGGTTGTAAGATACTTAAGAAGATAGTGCCAATATTTATCAATCCAGCTGAGACATGATGCACAGGTGAGGAACACAGAGCTGAAGGAAATGGCTGATATCTATTCCAAATGGAGCTGGCATTTCATTCTTCGGTTATTAAGAGTAAGAAATCGATCACAGTGTGACAGATTGGGGACTCAGTGATTATGGTTAAAGAACTTGGACAAGTCACTTTATAACTCTGGGGTGGTGTGATGGTTTGGAGCTGTTATGTTCTTTTAATCCATTCCTTTGGGTGCAGACCTATTGTGGGTGGGAACTTCTGGTAGGTTATTTCAAGTAAGATGTGACCCAGCCCATTCAAGTGGGTCTTAATCCTTTTACTGGAGTCCTTAAAGAGAGGATAAGAGATTAAAAAAACAAACAAACAAACAAACAAAAACAAAAAACAAAAAACAACCAAGAGAAGCTCATAGAGAGGAAAAGCCCCAGAGAAGCTAAGATAGCACCCACAGAGGAAGCCTCTGGAACCAGAAGCTGAAAGCAATGAAATCTGGGAGCGAAGGACCGGTAGACATTGGCCATGTGCCTTCCCCTTGACAGAGGTGTCCCAGATGCCAGCAGCCTGTCTTCAGAGTCCAGGTATCATCCTGTTGATGCCTTAATTGGGACATATTCATGGCCTAGGAACTGTAAATTGTAAGTTAATAAATCCTCATTGTAATACCAATCCATTTCTGGTATATTGCATTCCAGGAGCTTTAGCAAACTGCAACAGGTGGGTTAAAGGTGATTTTCAAAAATAAAGATTTTGTGGCCACATATTCAAAGCTCAGCTGGCCCTGTCACTAACTGACCATTTGACCTTGGACTCAACCACCTAACCTTTCAGTGTGTTAGCTTATTCCTCAGAAAATTGTGGCAATTGGACAGTACACTGAGTCACTGCGGGAAGCCCCTGGTTGAGTGTGAGGAGACTTGAGCAAGAGTCAGATGAGGCTTCTGGGGCAGCCATACGGGCTACTCAGACAGAACTCAGGCTCACCATTTCCCTTCATGTAGGCCTACTCTCCTGATTCGGTGCAAAAATAGTACTATCTACAGGCTAGGCTTCCATGAAAATAAAAGAAGTCATGAATATGTGATAAGCTATAACAAGACCAGAAAAATATATCATGTAAGCGTCTGAAAATTAGTACTGTTTGGGACACTTAACAAACATTCACATAGAGTATATTCAATAAAAAGAAAACAACTTCACTAGCCAAAGCACATATATTCATACCTTTAGCACAAATATCTCCTGCAGTGCAACAATTAGAAAAATTTAGTGAAGTGTTGACTGACTTGGAAGATTGAAAGGAATATACTTTCCCTCAATAATTTTTTAAAAAATTTTTATTGTTTTAGATAAAGGATATATATATATATATATATTATATATGTGTGTGTGTATATATATATACATAAAATGCAGAAGCCCTGTGAAGTTCCAGCTTAGCACAAATTGCTGATGCATCGGGGTTGGCGATGCCTTGGAAGTTGACCCTTCCACACAGAGGTGCAAGCATCTTGGGTACAGAGTGGGGCAGCCCTTCAAGGGGGTCCTCTCTCCCTTGGGGCAGTAACAAGTTCAAAGGGTTTTCTTGTGTGCAGCTACATTCTGCTCCCAGAACTTATGGAATCTTGGAAATTCAGAAATGAAAAGAGCCCTTGAAGTTCATCTAAACTTACCCCCATGGAATGTGGAAATGCCTTTTACAACCCAAATTCATGAGGGTCACCTGGACTGAATATTTTCCCTGATGGGTTTCTCAGCACTCCAAGGGAGGCCTATATTGTCATCAAGCAGGTCTAATGGTTAGAAATCGATGTGCCTCTTTCTTTGCCCTGGTCCTAGCTCTTTCTCTGTGACCTTAGGCCCAAGCAACTGACCTTTCGGAATCTTAACTTCATAGAGCAAATCTCATTTACCTTTGATTTGATCATCTGTCAGATACAGGGAAATGTGGCATAGTCTCTTTTTCCAGTGAATTAGTCCCAGTTCCTTCAGGCATTCCTCATTCACCTCTTTTCCTAAAGCTTCCTCCCTCTGAACCCCTGCTTTTAACCTCTGATTTAACTGCCCCAGTCCAACACCATCCTGTTTGAGTCCTACCGATTCACTGAGGACTGGACCACATGCCCCTTCTCCAAGGCACTTTTCCCACTCCCTTCCCCCTTAGACATGAGCACTACTTTATTCAAAGTCTGGTTGAGCTCTACACACACCCCCTCATCATTTTCTCCCTTACCTACATATCTATGACTATACAATGAAAGGAACAGTCACAATTTCTTCTCATTGACCTTCATTTGGGGGAGTGTTGAAGTTATCATTCACCTTCAACTTGAAGAGTATAATCAAATTGTATTCTGTGTGTATCAGTCTAGGCTAATTAAGTGACTTAACATTTATACCCATTGTGGGGATATTGGAGAAGAACCTTCATTCCCTGACTTAACTTCTATAACAAAGTTAGATGGGTTGACTGATATTATATGAGAGGCCATACACTGTCAAGAGCACAAAGCAGAAGACTTAGGTCTCGGCAGAAGGACAATCTCGGGTCTGTTGGTCAATCTTCCTGTGCCTATTTTTTTCATCTCTAAAATATTGATAATAATACTCCTAACATATGGCTGTTTTGAGGATCAAATGAGGTACTTATATGACAGTGCTTGGCTTTTAGGCTCCACAAAATTAGACTAAGTCAAGTACTGTAGAATTAGAATTCTGTATGGACTCCCTAAATTAGAAAAGTTGATGTGAATGTTCAGGAGTATGCTTAATTGAGGGAAAATGAATTCTCTGACAGAAAAAAAGTAAACAACTATTATACAAGAAGGGGGATGACTGCTTATGCTTAAAATAAATAACAGAGCACCATATAAATATCAGGCACTATTATGTGACGAATACAAAAATAAAAATTAGCATAAGTTTAACATTATTCAGTGATACATTATTATCAAAATTCATTAGGCCTTTCTTAGAGTTCTTTGTCTCAAAACCACAACTGTGTAACTTTAAGCAAGACTGAATATATCAGAGCCTAAGTCTTCTCAAGCACCAAATCTAGATCTTTAGAATAGATTATCTCCCAAATCCTGTCCAACCCTTAAATTCTCAGACTCTAGCATTTCTAACTGAATGTAAAACTTTTAAATTTAAAAAAAAAAATACACATTTATGAAGCAATAAGAGCATTGGGAAATGCTACAGAAGAGCTATCTCAATACCAGTTTTCAGACCTCAGAAAGAATATTACTGTATGTGGTGTATATGTGTGTGTGTGTGTGTGTGTGAGAACAGCTTTTTTTCCATGTCCCCTGAAGACAGAGCCAAAGCAAACTGAGTTAAGTTGCATAAGGGACGTCTTTCCAACTTTCTGAGGTGTGTAACCCAGAAATGGTTACCAAAGAGAGCTTGGGAAATCAGATCTTTAAGAACAGCAGAGCAAAGGGTTTCAGCAAATGGTTTTGTAAAGCTGTCGCCAGCACACTGGCTCTTGGGCACATCTCTGTACTGGGTTGACTGTCAGGCACTTCCTGGTGCTGTATCCCAGCCCGTTCTAGTTTCCCTCACTTTCACTCAATATTACTGGGGAGTGTGACTCAGAGCCAAATGGGAAAAGCTAGATTCCTAGTTGCTCAATATTTTATTATGACAAGTTAGATGACACTTTGCATGGTGGTAATGTGCTTTAGAATGAGTTTCATTAGCTGGTCCTTATAATTATTTTGAGGCATATTTGTTGCCAACCCATTTTTAAGATGCAAATGCTATCACTCAAAGAGGTGAAGGCAAAGTCGGAGATGGCGCTAGAATGAGTAAACTCCCAGGCCTAAGCCTCAACTCGATCTTCTTATCCAAGTTACCTAGTAAATTCTATTAAATTCTAATAGGTCCTCATGTAGCAAATATTAGAAATGGAGTGTGAGGGCACGAGGGGTAGGGAAACAGGCAATGTACACACCAGACAACTTTACCGTACATAACCCAGAGCCAAAAAGGGAATATAGGAAATCCGGCTGAATGCCATGAACATGTGATGTCATTGGGAATCCTTGTAATAGGTGAGAACATGGTCTTCTGCTTGTGCCAATGTGTGTGGCCTGGGAGCCCAGAGCCATGGAGTTACGGTGATATGTCCAACCAGCCCTTCCTCGAAAAAACACGAATGACTTAGGGAAGAAGAATGTGAAGCAAAAGTGGTATGCAGAGACCTGGGTTCCTGCTGTGGACCTTGGGCAAGTCTCTTCCTGCCTCTGGGCCTCAGTTGCCTTTTCTGTGCTGAGGAAAGTCTGTGGGTTTGGGGGAGAAGAAGTTGTGGTCAGCTTATAGGAGGGAACAGCTCTGTCCACTGTGGATGTGTGGATGCTTCTGGAGGCAGGTGCTGTTGCAAGGTGGGTCTGACAGCCTCTGCAGGATCATAGGTGTCAGAATCATCCAGGATTATCAGAACACAACTGCATTTGTGTGCAGTGCCATGTACTGGGATAGACTCAGCTGTGGGTAACAAAGACCTGAGAAATAATGCCTTAGACAAGACAGAAGTTTATTTCTTTACCTCTGTGGGAAGTGGAAACATCCACCCCACCCTCTGCCTCCCCCAGATGTCTATGTCTTAATACCCAGGGCCCATGAGTTTGTTAGGTTGCATGGCAAAGTGAAATTAAGAAGGCAGATGGAATTGAGGTTGCTAATAAGAAGAGCTGAAAATGGGGAGATTAGTCTGGATTGTCAGAGATGACAATGTTATTATTCAGTTTCTTTAAAGTGGAATTCTAACAAGAGAGCCAGTGATGGCAGCATGAGTACAACGGACCCAATATTCCTGACTTTGAAGATTTGGTTATGGGGCTATGATCCAAGGAATATGGGCAGCCTCTAAAAACTGGAAAAGGCAAGGAAATGGATTTTTCCCTAGAGCCTCCAAAGACAAAGGCAGCCTGCTGACACTTTGATTTTAGTGCAGTGAGATTTGCGTCACACTTCTGACCTCCAATCTATAAATTAAAATTGTCTGTAATTTTAATTAAGGAATTTGACAAATTGGTAATTTGCCAAAGCAGCAATAAAATTAATATAACAATTAATATAAAAATAATATAATACTATAATTAATGTAACTAATAAAATCACTTAAAAGAAATCTGAGATCTGCAGCCCAGAACTGACCCTGCACTTCCACAGATCAGGAACACTGACTTCTGCTCTCTTTTTGCTCCACTGTGTGACTTCCAACTGTAAGGTGGCGTCAAGGTCAAAGATGACTGCTAAAGCTCCAGCCATTACACCTCCAAATTGAGTGGCATAAAGGATGAAGAGGAGAGAAGACTTCCCTCTAAGGAGAGCTTCTGAATGTCCCACATTTATCCGCTCACTTCTAACCAACTAGGAGTTAGTCACATCGACATCAAGCTGCAGGATAGATGGGAAATTCAGTCTTTTAGTGGACTGATTCAGTGGCCAAAAACCAGGGAAGTTACTGAAAAGGAGAGAATGGATGTTGGGAGATGACCAACAGATGCTGGAACAATGATGACAGTCTTTTTCCTCTTCTAAAACAGAAATTTTTAAGGATCTGAGTCAAAGCCTGCTGTTGATGCACAGTGAAAACATATACAGACTCTGAGCACCACATTTCCTCACCCTCCGACCCTTTCTACTTGACCTAACACACCCTCTCAGCATTCCAATGCTTATCACCTCTTGGTCTTGACTGCTGGTGTCTTTTTCAGGCAGAAATGCCTCACCTCTTGTCTGGGTTATTGCACAGCCTCCTATCTGGTTCCTGCCTCCAGCCCCATCTTCCTCCAACCCACCCTCCCTTCACATGAAAACTCCTCTGCCTGGTTGTCTTCATTTACTCACTGGCCCTCACTCCTTTCGCCCTTGCAGCAGGCATCTGTGACCCACCAAGTCTTTGAACTTGCTCCCCTCACTGCCCCTCACCAATCATCTTTCTCAAGCCCTCTTCTTTTTCTTTCTGAGGCATATGGCCAAAATAGACAGAGTAGGTGTAAATATCCCCAATTTCTTCCAGATAAGAAAATAAAGCTTAGGGAGGTGGGGGGACTTGCCTGAGATCTTAACTGGTCAATGGCAGGGTTGTGATATTGAAGAGGCGCCTGGCTGAGTGTTGGCTGCCTAATTTCACCAGAGACCTTTTCCATTGCTAACCGGACCTCTGGATGGGAAGTGAATTTGCTCATCACATTCTGGGAAAGTTTCCTCACTTATCAAAAAATGTAGTAATTTATTTTACTTCTGTAATATAGATTGCTACACACAGAGGATAAGGGTCTGGAAGGAAGAGAAAGAAAATGAGGGTAAGGACTGATTATTATAAGGCGTGCTTCCTTATTCCTGGTATCTGTGTTGATATATTGGTACTTTTCCAAACAGAACTTATAAGTTTCTCCATAAACCCAACTCCCCTCCTGATCACCAAGGTCTCTATTTCTGTGTTTCCAGGGTAGAGGGACTAGCTTTTATTCTGCCCTCTCACCAGCTCCTTCCTTCTGCCTCCACCCCCCAAATAGTTGTTGCTAAATCTTATGGATTATAAATCAGCAATATGTCATATGTATTTCCTTCTTGTCATTCTCACTGCTCCTGCTTTCTGTATTTTGATAGTACAATGGTCTACCTCCCTCCTGCCTGTCCTACCTCCCTCCTGTCTGTCCTTCTTTCCTTCCTACACATGCTGCCAAACTAATCTTTCTAAAATAAAGCTAATATCATTCTACTAAGAAAACTTCAGTAGCTCCCCCATCACTCCAGCACATAGTCCAAACCCTGACCTTCCTGCTTCGTTGCCCTGGTTCATGATACATCCTTTAAATGGAATTCCCTTGACCTACCTTCTCTCAGCATCTATATAATGTGCAACCTTCAGAATTGGGCTCAGATGACACTTCATCAATAAAACCTTCTCTGATACTCCTCCCACTTCCCCAAGCTGGAAACAAGTTTCACTCCTCTCCTAAGAGCCTCTAGAATTGTTTTTTCTATCTGCAATTGTAGTTTTATTTGCATAATTATTTGGCTATGGTCTGCCTCCCCCAATCCTTTGCATAAGTTCAATGAAGACATGGACCATGTCTTTTTGGATCACTGCTTTATGACCAGTGTGCAGTGCCTGGTACACTGTAGGTATTCTGTAAGTATTAGCTGAATGAATGAATGAGTGAATGAATCCGTCAGTTGGGTTACTTCCTATGACTGCTTCACCATATCACTATCACCTGAATATTTTTTATAAGTTTTGTGTGTGTATGAGGAAGAGAGAGAGAAGAGAAAGGCTGAGGCTCCTTGTATCTACCCATCTCCCCACCCAACAATTAATCAAACAATCAACAAAGAAATATATAAAATCATTCTGAATGAGGAGATCATGTGGGGTTGGAGTTCAGCATATTTTGAGAAAGCTCCAGACTCCAATAGTAGCCCACCTTTTCTGGTTCTGCCCCTGATGAGGGCTACAACATTCAATTTCTATCCTGTGTATGTTTTGAAGCTGTTATGTACCCTAGAAAAGATCATCTTTTAAAGCTAATCAGTTCCTGTTGGTGTAGACTTATTGTGGGTGGGACTTTTTGATTAGGTTATTTCAGTTGAGGTGTGCCCCAGGTGGGTGTTTGTCTCTTACTAGAGTCCTTTATAAGAGGATGAGAAACAGAGAGAAAGACAGAGAAGCTGAGAGAAAGAGAAACACACAGAAGACAGAGAAAAAGACACAGAAGCTGAGAAAGAAACCCATAGACGGAGCAGCCAGAAGCTGAAAGCAACAAAACCTGGGAGAAAAGAACCAGCAGATGCTGCCATGTGCCTTTGCCATGTGACACAGAGGACCCCCGGGTCACCAGCAGCCTTTCTTCAGGAAGAAGTTATCGTCTGTTGATTCCTTAATTTGGGACATTTTCACGGCCTCAGAAATATAAACCTGTAAGCAAATAAATCCCCATTATTAAAAGCCAGTCCATTTATGGTTTACTGCATTTTGGCAGCTGTAGCAAACTAAAACACTGTATTAAAGTTATTTGTGTGTGTTTACCTTTCTCTACCCATCTAGATTCTAAACTTTTAAAGGATGTGACTGTATCTAGTTCATCCCTTCTGTTTGTTTGCTTCCCTACTCCCTGCCCTACAGCTCCAGCACCTGGGCATAAGTATTTGGAAAGTGAATGATGAAGAATTAATTGTTAAGCAGGACTTGTAAATTTAGGAAACATCGTTGTCTTCCTTTATGCAGAGCAAACCTGGCTTTGGAATATTTAAACACCCAGCGTCTTGCCTTGGTCAGAAAGAGCCCTTTTGCTTAAGAGAATGCTTGGTTATTAAAAAGAAGTTCAAAACAAGGGCCAAACATTTCAAAAGGCCAGCAGATGGGCCCCGCAGGTGGCCTGCACTGACTAAGATGCTTTCAACTGCCCATGCTAAAATTGCTGCTAGGGGCTAATGCCTTGCCTCATTACAAAGTCTTTCCCTTTTGACAATTTGTCTCAGGAAAAGAAGAAAGAGAAATGAAGAGGAGAAAAATGGCAGCTATTAGGTTACCACTGCAAAGAAACAGGGTCTGAAGATGAAGACGGTGGTTGAAGGACAGGCTGATCCATCTCACCTTTTGCATCTCTCTGTTACTACTCCACATGCCCATGCTATGCTTCATTTGCTATTATGATCCTTCCAAAGAAAGGAACTTGCCTTTCTTTTGCCTCCCTTAAGGTTCCAAAGGCACTTCTGATCTCTTTAACTACAACTAGCTGAGCTGGACCCCGACCTCTCTTTTTTCCTGCCATTCTCATGGAAGAGAAACAGAAAGAAGAGAACGTGACAGGCAGGTGACCTACCTTACAGCAGGAGTGAGGGAGTGCTTTGCCCAAATTAGCATCACAGGGAGAGTTTGGAGACTTTCCTTCCCGATTCTGGCGTCAGAGTCCTGATCACAGTGGCAGCCCAAAGCCGATGCCATGGGGGAGCTGGAAAGACGTAGAAATACTACTGTGGTTAACTTTCCATCCTACACAGAGAGTGAAGGCAGAACGAGGGTGGCAAGACTGTAACAGGTGGCAACAAATAGTGGATAATCCAAAATTCGGTAGGTGTTTATGTAAACATCTACTGAAGCCATCTTGCAGAGCCTGTTTGAGGTCTGAAAGAAACTGGCTTGAGAAGAAACATTTGTTACTGATTTTCCATGAAATGAATGAATGAGAATCTACCCTAGTCACGTGAATGAAGTATAAATGAATAATCAAAAAATCTTTCTTCGCACTTCCTACTGCTGAAAGAATACTTAATTCAGAGAAGATTGGCTATTGGTGCACTGATCTCAAACTCATTTCTTTTCCCTCTCAGGGAATAGCTCTGGATTAAAAGGCGGTTCAAGGCATTCCAAGAGGAATTGTGATGATCTGCTCTAGGAGTGCCGGCCACAACAAGAGTTACTGGATACCGTGGACCTTTCTCTTTGAGTCATTGACAAGCAGGAGGAGACGTCAAGTTTAAAACTGCGGCTTAGACTCCGGCAGATCCAGAAGTGTAGACGTGTGAGATTATCAATAAATATCCCACCCCCCTCCATTCTTCATGGAGGAAGGATTGAGTGGCAGGAGTGGAGTTTTCTTGTTAGCAGAGCACAATGCCCGCCCTAGATGAAGGACTCTTGACAGCTGACTCGGGGCTGGGGAGATGGTGCTATGCACCACACACATTGGCAGCAACACACACACAACCCTGGTAGCATGGGGAGTTGGGAAAGAGCTCTAACAGTAGCAAGGGACTATCAGAAGAATCAAGGAGAATCCTCTACCTCTCTATGGACAGATACCAAACCTGGAATGACCTCTCTTCAATCACAGATGAGTAAAGAGAAAGAACCCCAATCTGGGTGCTTCTAAAAATTTCTGTCATATAAAAGAAGGAAAATATTGCATTTAAGATGCAAAGAGATTTGGGTAAGGCTGACTGTTCAGCCCACATCTGCAGTTCAGCTCTCATGTACCAGGTTTCAGGCTTCCTGATCTTCAGCCCTTCTTTCACAATGTCTGTGGAACCTAAAGCTAGGCCCCGCAGAGAGACCATTAAATTCATGTGAATTGGAATGCAGGCTGCTTTTATTGGACAAGATGTCCAGTGCTCTCTGAGCTCTTGTGCCTTTCACCTGGTAGAATTTACACACGTGTGGCCTAAGTCCCAGGCACTAAGTCCTCTTGGTGTTTGTCAGAACCAAATGTCTTTCTTACCCAATCTCTTCTTGTCTAAGCCTGTTCTCTAAGCCTGCTGTCATCTAATATCAGCTATTTATACTTCAATATGGTTTTTCCCATTGGTAACCCTCTTCCAGGGGATTTATCATCTAAGACTCAATATTCTTTTGTGGTGAATGGCTCCTATTAAAGGAATTCTAGGCACCCACTGGTAAAGAAGAGGGCTACTTATGTTAACTTTGACATTACACCATATGAGGTAGTTGCCTACTCAGATAATACCATTTAAAATTAGGATCCCTTGTGTCCATGCGTTGTTTGAGAAGTGTTGTTCTCAGACTTTGGTGTGTATTACCATCACCCACAGAGTTTGGATGTTAGGGTTCCACTGCCTGGGCTTGTCTCAGTGTATCTAATGTGCCACAGAGAATCGATATACTTTTAAAGCATCCTAGATGTTTCTGATCATTGCCTTGATACAGGCGTCTCTGATCTACTTTTTAAAATTTCCTAACACATCTTTAAGAAATTCAGTCAATGCTCCTGTCAGGAGCAGCATGGCAGCATTCACCCTCACACTGATCCTCAGCAAGAGGATACCCCTTCCAGGTTTCATGGTGGAGGAAAGAGGGGCCACCCAAACTTGAGAGATCCTGCTCTGTCTATGAAGGACTTTCACACCCACAACCTCATTTAATTTTTCAACACTCTTGGGAGGTAGATATACATGCACTAACACACTGCACAAATGCATACACCCCACATTGAACTTCAGTGTCACTTTAAAGGGAATTCTGTGTTACCAAAATATACAATTTATTGTCAAGAAGTCAGGAATAGCATGATTTCTTTCATTGACCCTTGTCTTGATTTAAAAGTATAAACTGGTAAAACCCTGGATTTTTTGTTAGCCAGAGCAGTGCCTTGGTAACATGAAACATGTTGAATTGTTCCCAGGACATGTTTGTGAACACTGGCTAAGCAGGATGTGATGCCTAGGGGGTGTCATTCTGGGGTCTGAAGTCTCCTTGGGATGTGTGTGCTCAGAACCCACGTTGAGCAGCAGGAAGGGGTCTGGATTTTAAGAAAAGAACAAGGGACGTTCAGATCCTGCTACAAGAAAGAGTAGACTTGTACCTATAGGAACTACTTTCTGACAGTACCCACAAAAACTGAAGGGAAATCCTTGGTTTCTGTACAGCAGGAAGGGTATATTAGTTTCCTATTACTGCTGTAATAAATCACCACAATGCAAATTAAAACAAAGAAAATTTATTATCTTAGAGTTCTAGAGATTAGAATTCTAAAATGGGTTCACAGGGTTGCATTCCTTCTGGAAAATCTAGAGGAGAATCAGATTTCTTTCCTTTTTTATTCTAGAGGCTGCCCATATTTTTCAGCTTCTGACCCCACACCACTCCAACCTCTGCCTCTGTCAACACATCTCCTTCTTTGACTCTGACATAAGAGTCCTCTTATAAGGACCCGTGTGATTACATTGGGTCTACCCAGATCATCTGGGATTATTTTCTCATCTCAAGAACCTTAACTTAATCACATTTGTGAAGTCCCTTTTGCCATCTAAGTAATACATTCACAGGTTTTAGGGATTAAGCCAAGAGCATCTTTGGGGAGCCATTATTCTGCCTCCCATAGAAGGTGAAGCCCAGATTTTAAGTCAACCATCTGCTCTCTTCCAAGCCTCTTCTTTTTCTTCCAAGCCACTTCTTTTTCCTCCAAATACAGGTTCTGTGATTGCCACTGAATACTCTTGAACATGCATTCCTGAGGCCTCAATGTCGTTTTCAAACTCATTTCCCCTGCCTCTCCCCACCCCTGTGTTTAAGTTTTAATCAAGTGCCAAGCCCTGTTGATTAAAAATAGATAAATAAAAGTAACAGTTGTGCAAGTTTAAATCAATTTAAACTGTATCAAAGGGATGAGAAAGGAGTTTTTCTCTTCCCCAGCCACTTTTGTCTAAGATACAGGTATAGGAGTTAGTGTTAAATCTGCCAGAAAATCATAGAAACTCAAAACAAAAGTGACTTGAATGAGAAAGAAGCATCTTGATACTTCTTGAAAACATCTAGAGGTAGCTGATCCACAGTTGACATGTTAGCCTGTTCTACAAATTGCCAAAGTACCCAAGTCCTGCCAGTCTTGCCTAGCTGCCATCCTTGGACTGTGGACCTTATATTCATGGTGGCTATACTCCCATCCATCTCATTAGCACTTCAGACTTCAGGCTAGAGGAAAGAACAAGAGCGCACTCATTATCTTTTAATCAAGTTTCCCAAGAGCTGCTCTACAACACTTCTGTTTACATTTTACTGGTCAAGTTTTATCACATGACCACCCATTCTTTCAAGAGATAGATTCTAGTATGGTATTTAGTTAGATTGTCTGTCCTTATTTTATTTAAACAAATTGGATCATACTGCCAGGGTATTGCATTTTTATGCTAACTACCTTGCATCTATAGACATACGTAGTTGTTTTTAACAGTTGAAGTGTATTTTATTGTATGAAGCATATTATTGAACATATTATTGAATCAACTTAGATTATGATTTAGATTACCTCCTTTTTTTTTTTTTTTTTGTGCCTCTGATACCAATCCTGCTATGAATAGCCTTGAATATCTCTCTTTGCATACTTTATGAGTAGTACTTTTTCTGTTGTGCTGTGTCTTAGTCTGGGATCCCCACCAGTTAGAGCTGAAGTAGTGAGCTTATATCATTTATTATTATTAGTCCTATCCCAGACAACTGGAGTGAGGGACAAAGAGAGTGAAACAGGGAAGGAGAGAGAGTCAATCCAACAATGGGTTATCAAGCTGACCCATGCTAAATGCTACCGATTACTCAATAGGGAGACCACACCCCTGAGCAGCCTTGTAAACTGCCTCTAAAGACCATCCCTCAATGTGGGGAGAAAAGGGAAGGGATTTATCCCCTGGCTTCTGTCTCCCATTGGTCAAAGCTTTGCTCTATGAGGCATTAAATACCTTACAGTTCTAGGTTGTGCATGCATGTTCACAGATACTGATGTGTTCCTGCCACAGTGTTGATAAGGAAGCCATGAGTTAGGAAGTGAGCTATGTGCAGTGTGAGCAAGATGCTGTCAGTTTGTACCTATGAAGTTTGTCAGATCCCACACAAAGCTGAAACAAGAAACGGGTGAGGCCAAGAGGATCTGCAGTGGTACAAGGGGTGGACTGTATCAGACAACTGCTGTGCACTACTGCAGGTCTGCTCATCCTCTTTATTATATGTGACTCCCGTACTACAGTAGGGAATCATATTCATAAGAACAAGATGCTTTCCCTTCTTTCCTAGGAATGGAGATAAAAGTTGAGCCAGTGAGAGTTCTCTTCAAGATGGTGATTGGCAACAATTACTGAAAGACTTAAGGTAAGAGGGTAAGTAAAGCAAGCCACAATCCCCATTGTTATAGCTGGTCTTGAAGTCAAAATTGAGATTCATTATCTCTCTCCTTAACCACTATTTTTAGATTCCCCTCTCCCTTAGGTAGCACTTCAGCTTGTCTGGTTTGCTTGCCTGGTTGAGTGGTCAGTTAAATTTCTTAGTTTAATGTCACAATATACTCTTCATAAGTCCTTTCAGCAACACTCATATCAGCCTTCCCTTACTTCAGGTTTGCTTCATCTCTTGACTAGATTATTTTACTAGCTTTTGAACAGATCTCCCCAACTTCCATGTCTTCATCTTTCCATTCCATGCTCGTGATTGCTAACCAGAGGAAAACGTGTTAAGACCACAGCTTGGCCTATGATTCTCCACACAAAACCTTTCATGGCTTCCCATTGCCTAGGCAATGAAGTCCAGACTCTTTATCCACAAGTTTAAGACCTTTGTCATCATGATCTGACCCCTGCCCTATTTCCCAGCATTGTCTCCTCCTTCACATTGTTCACATTACCTTTAGTGTCTCATCCCAGATCACTACTCTGATTCTATTCTTTCTTGTTGTCATGCCTTCTCTCATGCTGTTTCTAATGCATGGATTGTCTTTCCTATCACATGGGTGCATTTCAAACCCAACATCTTTCAGGACTCAACTCAGTGAAGACACTAACCTGGAGGCTGTGCAATGGAGTCAGTGGAAATTGGAGATAGGAAGTCAGGGGTCAACCCAAGACAAATGGGAAGAAAATGACCACATTAGGGATCTGAGAACACCACTCTTCTAACACCCAAATCATAGTTTTCTTGTTATGAATTTTTTAATGTGCTTCTCTGGTTTTGAAACATCACTGCTTGTTTAGGTCAATAACTTCAGAACCAGAGACAGTTTTAATATTTTAAAATATTTTAGACTGAACCAAATAAAAATAATTTCTATGACTTCTTTGATTTATAAGGGAAATCACACTAATATGCTCCCATATTTAATTGACTCTGCCACCCAAACAACTTTGGTTCTAGTTTTTGAGATAGGCCAATCCAAAAGAGGGATTTGAGAAATTCCACATGTATGTGTGTGCTGGATAGTAAGTCTCACATATTTTCTGGAATTTTTCTTGAGAGCATATTCAACAGATAGAGAAACAATTATTTACAGATTAGCTAGTATATTTCAGGGACTGATGTAGGCACAGAAAATACAGTGGTGAACAAGACACATGCTTTGCCACCAAGGGGCTTAAAATAGTTAGGAAAACAGACAAGTGAGTAGGAAGTAAAATATAGGATGATAAATTGTACTATGAGACTATACTGGTAGGCCAGCAAGGGGAAACATTCATTCATTCATTTAGTCATTAATTAATCATTCACTTTTTGTTTCTTCATGAAGCAGACCTTTACTGGGAGTTTGGGTGGACATTCTTGGTTGAACCCATTTTTCATTTCCAACCCTTTATTCCTAATCATCACCCAATAATGGGTGGCCATTTGACCCAGTTCTAGGCAATAATGTAAAAGAGAAAAACTGCTGTAGGGATCCTTAGAAATACTTTTATTTCCTGATATAGATGCTGCTCTTTTGATTTCCTCTTTATTTTTGCTGGATTGTATATATGATAATTGTAATTGCAACAGCCAGGCTGAACCCATGAAGAAAGTGGCCCAGAGAATTTCCACTTAAGAGAATTGTTGTGACTTTATTGAGCATCTAAACTAGCACCAGCAATCATGTACCTCAATATTTAATGTGAGAAAAATTAATTTCTGTTTGTTTAAACCTGCTATAGTTGAGTTCTGTGTTACTTGCAACTGAAAGCATTCTTAACAGAAGCATGCTGTGAGCCAGGTGTCTTGCATGGTGATCCCTTAGTGAAGTTGTCTGTTGCAAACAGCTTAAAGAGGAGAACCCACCACACAGGAACAGGTGATAACATCTTTTCAGTTACTCTTCTTCACCCAGTGAACAGGGCACTGAGACGTATGGCTGGGAGCTGGGGACAAGAGTTATAGGTGTCTGGCCCCCTGTCTCAGCACCATCATATATTTCTTAATGAAGTGTGAGACCAGAACTCCATAAATTCACATCGGAGCAGAAATGGGCATTAGCTCGTCAGCAGAGCTATTTAGGGAGCCCAGCATCACTCTCTGAGTATTAGAGAAGTTCACAGCTAGTTAAAAATAGGCTTGGAGAGAAGCTGCTTTTAGACCACAGCTCATTTTGGATTTCTCTGGAGCCCCATTCTGGGCCACAATGTATTTCCTTTTTCCTTTCGTTGGAGTAAGAGCACCCAGGCGGCTCGGAGACAATAGATGGGTGGTTATCTTTAGGTCGGCTGTGCACTGAAAGCAGAACTAGGAAGAAACAACAGTAATCCCTTGGGTACATGGAGTGGTGCAGCTTTTTAAAATGTGCTAACATCAACTGAGCCTTTACTCTGGGCCTGGCCTTGTGCTTTAAATCCTCAGAACAACCCTGTGAGAACACAACTGGTAAGTAGCCACATGAGGATTGTCCAAGGTCTGTGTGATCCCATTTGGAGCCTACACTCAAGCTAGGCCATGCAGGAATTTCCACGTCACTTTATTTTGGTCCTCAGAGCATCACTGTGAAGCGGACAGGACAGACAGACTTTTCCCAGATTGCAGAGGAGAAAACTGAGGCCAGAGAAGTGAAATGATTTACCAAGGTTGACAAAAGAAAATACATAGTAGAACTTGGATTTGAACTTCATCTTCTGACTTCAAGCTGACTGTTCAAGTATCACAGTTCTGAAAGAAGAAAATATTGAATATTTGGAGGTTGACGTCTGAGATTCAACAGCGGACCCTATGTATATCAAGGAATCAACTAGTTCATGGCTGCTCTGATTTATTTAGAATCTTTTCTAGATAAGTTCCTACCTGTTGAATGAAGTTTGGTACTGACAATTAAAATCACAAATATAATATTGTTTTCACTGTTAATTTAACAATCCTTCAGATAATTGGAGGAGAAGGTACGCTGAAAGGGATAGATGTCTTTAATAAGGGCACTGCCAATTTAGCTGATAAAGTGAATATAATATCTCTTTGAACATTTAATTTATCCAGTGACAAGGAAGCTGAGAATTAATTTATAAGGGGGGGGGAGTGTAGGTATTGTACATGTGAAGTTTTTTTTTTTTTAAATACCTCAGTTTTGAAAAATAAAAGTAGTCTGCCCACGTTTTCAACCACAGTGGTAATCAAAAGGGAGCTCTATCGAGGTAATAATACCTTGTATTTAAATGCTGCTTGTCTCTGAAGAGCTCAAAGCACTCTATAATCATTTCCTTATTATGATTCTCAAAGCTTCCTGGGTCAAAAAGTTACAAAGTTTCTATCTTAACAGTCTGGGCCTCAGTTTTCTCTCTGGGAGTTTGAGGTGAAAGACTGGGCCACTGGGTGAGAGCCCTAAGGTCATCTGGGGCCTCTGGGGCAGACTCTGGCTCAAGTTTCCTACTCTCTCCCCATCCACCAGGCCCTGGCCTCTGTCGTCCTGCTACCTTATTTTGCCTATCTTCTTTTTCTCTAGATGTAACTGGTTACTCCCATGACAGAGAACCATGGACTATTTTTTTTTTTTTTTAATTCAGTTTTATTGAAATATATTCACAAACCATACAGTCATCCATGGTATACAATCAACTGTTCACAGTATGATCATATAGTTATGCGTTCATCACCACAATCTATTTCTGAACATTTTCCTTACATCAGAAAGAATCAGAATAAGAATAAAAAATAAAAGTGAAAAGAGAATACCCAAACCATCCCCCCATCCCACCCTATTTGTCATTTAGTTTTTACTCCCATTTTTCTACTGATTTTTTTTCAATTTTTTAACTTTGTTTATCAAAAAATTAAAAACAAACAGGCAAACAACAACCAAAAAAACCCCACAACATTTCAAACAAAGCAATGGATTAAGGAAAACAAATAACCTAAAATAACTACTTTGCTTCCAATATGTTCCTACCATACCCCAAGAAAATTAATAAACCATGTCATGGACTATTTTATTTAGTAGAGTTAAGGCCACTGAGCTGGAGGCTGAGCAAGTAGTTCCAGGTGGGAAAGGGGAGGGACCCTTCAGTCAGAGCAGTTCCATTTTAATCAGCTTTTATACATTAGGATCTGCATGAGATTTTATTTTGAAAGAGGATTTAGCTGTTAAAATATAACTAAAACCTATTAGTCCAGTCCAGCCCATGTATTTGATTGATAGAAAAACAGATACTCAGAGCAGGGGAGAAACTAGTTCAAAGTTTCACCCCAGCTGCCAGGTGGCCCCCCATTCTTAAACCCTGGCCCACCCGTTCTTGGTCTGTTGGTGCCAGTCTGGGGCTCTTGGCAGGCCACCAGATTGCTTTTCCTACAGCTGTCACTTTCACTGACATAACCCCAGTCACAAATGTAGACCCGCAGACATGGCCTCAGGCCTTGTGTGGCTTGGGATGCACCTGTCAGAACAGAATCTACTTCCTTTTATAGAGTTAAAGGGACTCATTTTACCTGGAAATGTCAGACTAGACCATGAAAGAAGAAACAGGTAGAATTAGTCTGTGCCATTTTCACCTAGTCCCAAAATGGTTCTCCACCTCAACTAGGTCATGAAGAAAAAAAAGTGTAAGTACAAACATACACATATATTTATATAGCTCCTGCCTTCCAGTGAGCTCAAAGCATATATATATATATTTATACACACACATACACACACACACACACGCACGCACGCATACATACACTTCATTATTTCTCCTAGGGGGAAAGAAAGAGGCAGTTATTGCTGGCCTCATTTTGTAGGTGGGAAAATCAAGGCACAGAATAAACAGAACTTGGATAAGAGTTCTGGCTTAAATAGGTGATGTCATCATAAGAATACCTAAACATTTGTCTTATATTGTCCTACAGAAGCAAAATCTGGGAAGTCAAGGACCCAGGCTCTGGACTTGTGTCTGACTGTGACCTTGGTCAAGTGCTTCACCTTTTGTGCTTCTGTTTTATCCTGTGGTAAATGGGTAGAAGAGGAACATTGACCATTTTCTCTCAATGATTCCTTTCTCTGTACTAGAAGTTATGTGCAGGGAGATCAAAAAGGATCAAGGCTGAGCCTGGAGCAGCCCACCTAGGTGGAATGCAGCTTCCCTTGCTTCTTTAACCCTGAGTAGTCCAGCAACATACATCCCTGTGTATAGTTTTGTTGGAGGCCTGAACCAGACTACATAGAAGGGGTTGGGGCTGTTCCATGAAGGGAAATCAGGTCCTGATTGTTATGTAATCCTGGAGTCAAGAATGAGATTTGGGTGCATTTATTTGGGGGGTAATGGGGGAGGGACTATGCAGTGGCTGCTGTGTCGTGAGCTCTTACTGTAAGGCATGGAGATGCCTGGAGAGATTCTGATGGTGTGGGGCTTGCCTCCCCGGCCTCAAGAAGGCAGGGTAAGAGCAAGGTGGGGAAGCTGTTAGGGACCCTAGAGTGCCTTGGGAGTTAGTAGTAGTTTTAAGCTACTGGTAGCTTTACTTCCCATCTATTATCCCTACCATGTTAGTTACCTCATTAAAATCTGTTCCTGCATTTCTCCAAAGAAGATATACAATTGGACAACAAGCGCGTGGAAAGATGCTCAACATCATTAGTCATTAGGGAAGTACAAATCAAAACCACAATGAGATACCACTTCTTACCCACTAGGATGGCTATAATAAAAATAAAAGGAAACTAACAAATGTTGGAGAGAATGTGGAGAAATTGGAGCCCTCATATATTGCTGGTAGGAATGTAAAATTGTTCAGCTGCTGTGGAAACAATTTGGCAATTTCTCAAAAAGTTAAACATAGAATTACCACATGACACAGAAATTCCACTCTTAGATATAACCTAAAAAATTGAAAACAGGTACTTAAGCAAAAAATATATATACATGTGTGTTCATACAGGACTGTTCACAATCGCAAAAAGGTGGAAACAAACCAATGCGCATCAACATGAATGGATAAACAAAATGTGGCGTATCCATACAATGGAATATTAGTTAGCCATAGAAAGGAATGAAAACATACTAATTGAGAGGAGCCAGTCTGAAAAAGCCACATACTAATTGATTCCACTGATGTAAAATATACAGTATAGGTAAATCCACAGAGATGGGAAGCAGACTGGTATCTGGGAGTAACTGCTTAAAGGGTACAGGGTTTCCTTTTGGGGTGACAAAAATATTTTGGAACTACATAGAAGTGGTGGTTGTACAACATTGTGTTCTAAATGCCACTGAATTGTTCACTTTCAAAAGGTTAATGAATTTCACCACAATAAATATAAGAAGGACAATCCTAAGAAAATATAAACATGTGTAATAGTAATAATAATAATAAAAAGTTATCCACAGTTGCTGCTCCACTGTGAGGAATGAAGTACACGGGGAGAATGTACCCTTCAGTGCACCATAGTGACAACATGGTGGGTATCACCCATGGAGGTAGCTGCATCTAGCCGTGGCCATCTCAGGCAGGACCCAGACAACAGTGCCAGTGGCTGAGGCCATATCTGAGAAGGCCAGAGAGGAGAACCTGTGGGACCTACTCCTAAGCACACAGGAGGAGAATGGTTTAAAGTGAACAGTTCAGTGGCATTTAGTATACAATGTTGTGCAACCACCACATCTATGTAGTTCTAAATTATATTCATCACCCCCAAAGGAAACTCTGCACCTTTTAAGCAATTGCTTTCAGACACCAGTTTGCTTTCTATCTCTATGGATTTACATATTCTGTATATTTTATATTAGTGGAATCATGCAGCTCCGGTGACCGGAGCCATGCCAGTGATGGCTTGTGTATGTCCCACTTAGAGGAGGCATGCCCTTTGGAGATCCCCTCAGTGTCACAGAGAGAGGCTCTTTCTCAGTTGGCCCACTTCCAGCAGGGGTAGCAGCTGCAGTCTTCCAGGCTGGTGGCCTGGTTTAGCTCTCCTAAGAAGGGGAGGTGATAGTGAGATGATGACAGTAGTTGCATGCAGTACCTATATAGATGAAAGCTGGTCTTAGGAGCACAACATAGTGTGGTGCAGGCTGTGAGCCTCACAACTCCAGCACGTGCAGTTCATGTAGGCCAGGATTCCAATGGTGCCCCTGGAGCTGTGCAACTGGCAAGACGACCAACCCATATTCTTGTTTCAGCTTCAGAATCATGCATTGGCTCAAAGGCCAGTCAACCATGACTTGAAATTTTGGTTCTTGGGAGGGAGAGGATTTGAAATAAGGAAGAGAGAAGAAACAATTTTGCCCTGACAATTGTGAGGTCCAGGGCAAGTGTATAAATAAGGCCAATGGCCTGTAGCTTGCCCTCTTCTCTTCCCACCCCTGCTTGCTCCTGCATCAAAAGGTTCTCACCTCCATGCATGTGGGCGGCCAGACTGCACCATCAAGATCTCCATGATCAATAATCCCATCCCTACCCCAGTCCATCCTAATGCCCTGCACACAGCTGCCCTTTGGTCACTCCTTGGGCCTAGAGGTGCACATAGTAGCATTGTGTTTTGTTCTCTGCAGTACAGACCAGGGGAAGTAGCCAACACAAGTCCTGTGATTGGATTCAGAACCATATGGTGAGGGTTTGTAGACAGTGGTCTAGAAGGAGACATGGCTCTGGGTGGGCATGTCTTCTAGGCCCCATGGTCTCCTCACCCTGTGGAATGCCTGGAGGAGGGTCTACCAGGGACCCTCTAAAATGCAAGGTTCAGTTCAGGGGCCTGGGATGCTCTGATCTAAAAGGAGGACCAGAAGGAGCTATGAATTATTGAGCCAGGCCATGGCAGGACACATTTTATTTGTCATTTAATCCTTATTACAATTGAGAAAGTAAATACTACTTGTCCCATTTTGCAGTGGAGGAGACAGAGACTCATGAAATGAAGTGACTCGTCCAGGGCCATGCAGGGTGTAAGTGGCAGAGATTCCAAAGCTTGTGTTCTTTCCAAGATCTGTGTTCTTCCATACGACAGCTGGAGAAGACACCAGAAAATGCAAAGGACGCTTTCTGGGTAGAGGTGATGTTATTTGCTGGCAGTAGTCAGTAAGGCCGTGCAGCATGCTAGGTGGGCTTCTGTTCTCAAGCTTGCTTGGTAATGAGAGAGGTTCTTTGGCAGTCTCCCTCCACTGTTCTGCTCAGGGGCCCCCCAGAGCCTGTTGTGTGGTATCCCCAGCAGTTCAGGTTGACAGCCTGACAGTGAGTCATGGCACAGCCACATCTGTCCGGGACCACACATCCTTCTGTCTAAACACTTCCATTCAGCACAGCTGTGCAAAAAGCACCCTCGTGTTCTCCTGTAAACAACACAGGGTGGTTGCCTTGGTGTCTTTCCATCCCTCTCAGTCTCTTAGGAGATTATCCACATCCCAGTCCAGAAGCAGAGAAGCCTCTGAGCAACATGGTGAGATAAATTAAGCTAGTACTTTCCTTTGCTACTTCCCTAGTTACTTAAGAAAAACTTTCTTATTTTGTTATGGTGACTTGTGGTCCTTGTTTGGAAAAGTGGTATGTAGGACTAGCCTTATATAACAAAGGGCTTTAAAATGCATTATTATCATTGCTTTTTAAATAATCAGGGCTATTCAAGTTTGGAAGGATAGACTGGGCTGCCTTGGAGGTAGTGAGCTCCCCCAAGGTGTGGGTTTTAAAACAAATGATGAAAGACTTGGCAGTAGTGTGTATGGAAGATTTAAAAACTAGGTGATCTCTTAAGTCTCTTTTAGCCTTATAAAAATTATAAATATGCTTCATTATAAAATAAGATAAATAGTATGAGGTACCATAAGGAAGCGCAGATTGGACCATTTTAAAGGTATAGAGTAGAGAAGTTATTTCTGGCTGGGGGAATCGAAGAAGGATTCATGGAAGGGATGGAATTTGAATTTGTCCAAGAAAACTGGCTAAGATTTAGTGGGGGAGCAGCAGGAGTAAAGATGTCAGGTGAGGGGCAGCCATGCACAGAGGGAATGTGTTTCATATAGTTAGCTGTGAGTAGTTTATTCTTGTTGAAATGCCACATAGTGAGTGGAAGAGGGTGCTGGTTTAGTAATTTCAAGTGAAATGAGAAAGTGGGAAGATCCTGAAGCCTAAGACATTTTGACTTTATCCTGAAAACCATAGGACATTTTCAGTTTTTAAGCAAAAGAGTAATGAGATAGTCATTAATGCTGTTCTCTGAATGTTTCTAGGTTTAGGTCTTCTGGGGGCATGAGAAGATTTCACTTCCTGGCCTCCTGTGGGTGGGCCCATGAGATCAGTTTTGGCCAATAAGCTACGAGCAGAAGTGGCATCTGTCACTGCCAGGTAAACATTTGTTTGTGAATGTGAGACACTCCACCCAACCCCAGAGTTCTCTTTTTTTTTTTTTTTTCTCCAGCATGGGCTCTGTTTCTGGTACTAACTGGTCCATCAGCCTGGGCCCCAGAGTAGGGACAATAATGGCACAGGGCTGAATTCTCTGCTGCCAAACAGTGGACATGTTGTGAGAGTAAGAAACCTTCGCTATTTTAAGCCACTGAAATGTTGGGTTTGTCTGTTACTTCAGGATAGCCTACCCTATCCTGACTAATACAAGTAACAAGGTTAGAACTGACCTTCAGGAATGTTAGGCCTGCTGTGCTGTGTAAGATAGGTTGTCTTCAGGAGAGATTAGAGGCAGAGAGAACAGTTAGGAGGGAGTGCAGTGGGCCAAGCAAGAGATGAGAGCACAAGAGGGAGGGCAGTGGCCCGGAAGATGGAGCAGAGGGTACAGAAGTGGTGACTTTCAAAGGTGACTTAGAAAAAGGAGTCACAGGACCTGGCAACCAATTAAATTTATCTGTAGAAGCATTTTTTTTTTTTTTTTTAAACTAATTTCAGTGTCCCACTTTGGTGCAACAGACAAAATTGCCTAAAAATGTACCCAGGAACTCATTCTGAGTTGCCTGGACAATAAACTTGTTGAGACTAGAGGCTCCTCTTTCTCCCAGCATCAGGAGCTGCACTCAAATTCAGTTTCTGATGGGACTTGGCCACCTCTCCCAGGTAGGAGGATCTGTTTTTGTACTCAGATTTCCTTGAACCCCAATGTTTTCAGGTCCTAAATAGTTAATGGAATAGCTCCTATAAAGATCTCAACTCGGGGGCATATAAAAGTCAAATAGCCTGGCACTCATACAATCTACTTGTTCCACAACATAAGTATACTTTCAAGCTTGCCCTTTAAAAGGAGAATATGCACCTATGGTGAAGCCAGCAGGGTGTTGTGGCTCTAGCATGCTTCTGCCTGGAAAAGAAAGAGGTTGGAGTTCCACACACCTTCTACTGCCAAACCTTGCTTTGTAGGTTTTCCTCAAAATCCTGTTCTGTAACCCCTTCTGTGTCCCCAGCCCTGTTGCATGTTGCTTGGTCCATCGCACACAACAATGATGGATAAAGGGTGCAGAGATGGGAGAGCAAGCATGCAGAGGGCTTGCCAGATTCACCTGGGCCTCTGGGTCAAACAGGAAGGCTACGACCATCCAGGATCAGAGTGAAGCACAGTGCTGAAGTGAAAACATAACCTCTACCCTCGTAAAAACTGTTAGATTGAATTCAACGGATCACCAATTTTTGAGGAATGGTTCTACATTGTTCAAAATAATTAGTCTGTACTCTTCCTTTTGTTTTTTTTTTAACTACAGCCATGGAGCTCCTTGAGGAGTTCTTTAAGGATCGCAAAACATGTACAACTTACCCATCATATGCGTGTTGGGCTTTTGAATTCTTTATTTGGGACCCAGGGCATGTTTGCTGGACAATGCTTGAAATGGTCTCTGGAGCCCCAGCCCGTCTCTCCAAAGCCTCTTGTCTCCATAACATAATCGAAGCATGGTAAGTTTGTGTTAAAAAGAATAGAAGACACTCTAGTGATTTTATAATAGAGGGTGGTATTTCTGTTTGAGCTTTTAGATGGCATATAGGTACTTGAAGAAAGCAGATGATGAAGATATGTGTTGATAGAGACTAGCAGAATTTTTCAAATTAACTTTTGGGCATTTTCAAGGACTGTAAGGGGGCTGATGAAGCTGGTTCTTTGAAATGTCTTTTTTGTTTTTCAAAACAAAAATCTTCCTTGGCTTCTCACTTGAGGTTTCATTAGCACCACTCCAGAGTTGTCAGTCTTAGAGAGTGGTTTAGAGCTCAACACAGAATTGATGAGGAAGAAAGAAGGAAGATGAGAAGAGACAAGAAGGAAGGGGACTAGAAAGGATGTGTGAAAGAGAAGCTGCCTGAGATGAGTTACCTCAGTGATAAGTGGTGAAAAAAGGGGGATGGAAAATGGACGATCCCTTGAGAAGGAAGAAATTTTGTGGGAAAAAACAGCTCCCGTGGCAGCCATTTTGGTTTCTACTAGAGGGTAAGAGGTGGACCAGAAGCCTTGCATGTAGGGATATTACATAAGGTGGCATGCACGTGACAGACTGCTCTCTGCTTCCTCGGTGGCCATAGCAGCAGCTTGGTTTAAGAGGTCAAAAATCTAGACATCTAAGCTCTTGTCCTGACTTTTACTTTAATTCACTAAATATATAATGAGGTCTTGTGATGGGTGTTGTTGAGTCAAGAGAAACGCAAGCATCTGGAGGAGCTTAGGTCTGAGGAGGAACCAGCTATCTGCACTTGCTGTATTCTGTGGTTGTGTCCCTAAATTCTCTGGAGACTGTGGTTTATGTCACTAGGACAGTGGGCTTCCTTATACTGAACCCCAAACTTATGCTGATTTACCCACCCTCTTGCTGGCAGTGCTAGACCAATAAAGGCTTCCAATGTGCAGTAAGACCTTGATTGCTAAGCCTAAACCTGACCAAGAGCAATTGAGAACACATTTTCTGAGGGCAGACTGGCTGGGGAGACAAAAGGAAAGGACATGGGAAGATGTGTCTAGGCTCTACTTCTAAATCACCAACCAGAGAAGTCATCCCTGGTTGTCTCCATATCCAGAAGGGGTGCAAGGAGTCCAGAAGTGCCACATCTGTGTAGCTGCCTTCACACTGAGGTAACCATCAGGATGGAGAGCAGGGAAGAGGTCTTCCCCTCCAAACAGACATCTGGTGGGGAAATTTATTCTAGTTCACAGCTGTCTTGTTATCAATTCCCGCTAGGATAAGACTCCTGTAAACTGGATAGGAAATGAGAGGACAGTGGGACCAAAACACATAGAAAGTAATACAAGCAGCTCAATCTCAATAAACTCTAGTGGGAGGGATAAAAAACAAAAACTAAATGGTGATCAAAAGATTGCTCCAGTATATACCTGGTTTCAGTTTATTCTCAAAAGATAACATTTACTAAGTTCATGAACAACTTAATACCTTATCAGTTTGTATGGCCAGTTTTTTTTTTTTTTTTTTTTTTTTTTTTGCATAGTATAAAACTTAGCAACACAGTTCCTCTAAACTGAAATAGATTGCAGTCCTGACATGATCAATGAAAGAAACTTGGCCACAAAGTGCCCTCAAGCAGTTAGAGCATTAACCTGAACCAATATTGTGTGTCGGTTGCAATTTGCTTTTATTTATCCACCAACATCCTCTTCAACTAAATATAAATGTATATGAACAACAGTTACAGATATGAACAAGCATAGGTGTCTCTTGAATTATTAAGAATCACTGAACTATGAAAATTCAGTATTCAAAAGTTCTGATCTCTCCTGTGAGAGACTTTTTATATTTTATTTTGATAACCCAATGCAAATAAGCTTCAATAAACCCTTCTTCACCTGTGTTCTTTGCATGGTGGTGCAACTGCATCTGTTTATTAAAGACTATTAACAAATATGTAGCCCAGTTTAGATTTATACAAATCAACTACCTTTGTGCAGTTACCACACACACAAAAAAAGTTCTTCAAGGTAAAAGCAAGCCCACCTTTAATTGCAGCTCTGTTGATTTTGGCTTTCTATAATCATTATTGGTATGTGCAGTGCCAAGAACACCAAACTAAGAATAGAGAGTTTGAATCCAGGCTCTAGGACTTATGAATTCTGAGATCTCAAGTGTCACTTCCCCTGTGGGGATTAACATCCCTGTTGTGCTTATTCTACTGGGTTTGCTGAGGGACTTGAATAACAAAATAGATGGGGTAACTCTTTGTGGGACTATCCAATCAGAAAGAAAAGACAGGACTGCTTAGAAGAACCCAAAAGGAAAAGGGCCACCTCTGCCTGGGAGTGCTGGGAGATGCAGACACTGAGAGATCTTAGGAAAAATTACTTTACTACTGTTGTTTCAGTCATTTTCAGTGTTGTAACAGCCATGACCAAAGTTAATAGTGTTCCTGCCTCCCCTCCCCTCCACTTTAGGGGCTAATGCATCCTGTATGTTTTCAATGCGGCAAGTGCTGATTAAGCCCCTACTTGGCAGCAGGCACTGTTGCAGGGGATATCAACTTGGGTAAGAACAGTTCTTAAAGTACACAAGTAATTCTAACCAAAGGCAGAAGTATAGAAATGGGCTCCGTCATGGCACAGGCTCTGAAGGAGAGCTTAATTCTCATGGGAGATGGTGCCGGAGGCGTGCTGGTAGAGATGGTAGAATTTAAGTAGGTCCTTAAAGAGTCCAACACAAGCATCTGCTAGATGTTTCCCGGATGAATGGACAAAAGAATGTCTTTTAACAGCGTGGTTGGCTGAATCAGATGCTGGTCAGGGAACTTACTGCCATCTTCTTTCCTCTTTTTCATGTCTGAATATTTGGGGTTTAGCAGAGGACTGACACATAGGGGGCACTTAGAAAATACTGTGAAGTTAATTAATGAGCAAAATAATATTGTGTTTGGGAGTGTAGTTCGGTAGGTCAGATAACAGAGTAAAGAGAGAGAGTATGCCTTGCTCCAAGACCTTGGCTAGGTCATTTTCCTTTTTCCCTCGTGGGAACTTGGAGAGGCAAATCTGATCTGCTTTGGAGGTTTTGTTAGCAGTTTGTTGCCTGGGAGGTCTCTGGAATTGACTGCCAAGAAGCAAGACTAAAGCAGCTTCTTGAAAGCATGCTGGGGATAGTAATGACTATCATATGCAGCTTGAGGATGGGGAGAGCATCCTAGGGCGTCTCTGTGCAGGAGGACTAGTCGGAGCACTGATTCTGGAATAAAAGAAGGAGGAGTTGCCAAAAGACGCAGGCAGTGCTGTCAAGAGTAGCCAATCCCCACATCCGCACTCACCTGCAGGACTAATTTGGTCTCTGTTTTTGCTGCTAGTGAAGTTCTTCAGCTGAAAGGCTCCCTTGCGTAAAGTGTGATGTTTTATAAGTATGTAAAGCATTTTTACATATTTGCATTAGTTTTGTTCCATTTGTGGGAGTCAGAGGAATGCTGTTCACCTGTTCATCTCAGGTTATGAGAGAAGAATGTAAAGGAGAAATGAGGAAAATGAGCAGTGCCCTTTTGTGGCTATGAAGCTGGGCCTCGGGGTATTGGAAAAAAGTTTGCTGCTGTTCTGGAAACAACAGCTGCCATGACCCATTACTTACTCTGGCCATCCCCTCATCTGGGGAGGCTCTCACTGCTCCTCAGATCACTCTGGCAAGCCCGTGCCTCAGCTTGTCTCAGCAGCTTGTACATCTTCCCACAATGGCTACTGACCTCTTAGCTCTACTTTTCTTCTATCTGAGGCTTCTCCTGCCTCAGCGCACTGTTGGGTCCTCCCTCAGGAGAGAAAGTGTGCAATGTAGAGTATAGTGGGTTGACTAATGTCCCACCAAAATGCGTGTCCACGTGGAGCCATAGAACATGACCTTATTTGGAGATCAGGTCTTCGTAGATGCAGTTAGTTAAGGATTTTGAGATGAAATCATACAGGATGTAGGATATGCCTGAAACCCAAGAAGACTGTTTTAAGAGAAAGAAGAGGAGACTTGGGCACAGAGAGATACGGAGAGAAGACACCCATGTGAAAATGGAGGCAGAGATGGGCGTCGTGCTGCTTCAAGTCAAGGAACACCAGGTGCCACCAGAAGCTGGAAGAGGCAAGAAACGGATCCTCCCCCAGAGCCTTTGGAGGGAGCCTGGCACTGCCGACACCTTGATTTTGGACTTCCTGCCTCCAGAACTGTGAGAGGATAAATTCCTGTTGTTTTAAGTCACAAAATTTGTGGTAATTTTTTTTACGGCAGTCACAGGGAAACTAACCTGCCTAGTATCTCTGCTGGCATGTGTCTGGGCAGTCACACAGGGCCCTGCCCTCCGAGGTGCCTCTTGTTTCATTTAATTTTCTCCTCTCAGAAGACTTCTCAGACTAGATACTTCCTCCACTGAATCCCACAACAAGTCTACCTTGATGTAAAAGTATCCACCACATTTTAATGTTTTTATTCTGCTTGCTTGTCTCTCTTTAATACACAGCTTCTTGGGGGCAAAAACAAATCTTATTCATTTCTATGTCCCTGGCACCTAGCCAAGCATTCAGCATATAGTAGGTGCTCTTTAAATACCTGTGGAATAAAAATAGGGCCCATCGTTGATTGGTGGTAGTGGAGCTAGAACTAAAGTCTCCTATCTTTTCATCTTGGGCTTGGAAAACTGTACCAAAATATTCAAATGGATTGTCAAGTGACAGCTCTTATAGGACTTTCTTCTTTTTGTTGTTTTTGAAGTGGGTTCTTAAACCAGCAAAATTGCACCTCTGCTAAACTCTTCCTTGAAGATGAAGTCAGATTCAAGTGATCTCTGCATTGCCAGCAAGACAGGCAATGATGAAAGCTCAATAGAGTTAAAGTGGCCCAGCAGGAAGCTTGCTGGTGGGGAGGGTGCACAGGTAGCGAGCAATGGAGCTGGGCAAAGAGGAAAGCACAAAGATTCCAGTTTGGGCAGGCCAGAAAGGGAAAGGGGATTGTGGAATGTAGACGGTGGTCATTCTTCTCTTCCTCCTGGCTTTTTGGTTTCTGTCATAGTTTGCATGTGATAGTTGTGGAGTCCAGGGCAGGTCAATTAACTGTGATGGACAATGACCAATAACATAAGATAATGACATCTCTATTGACTACCTCATGGTGTCTGAATAGGATCAAATTTGAGATGGCTTGTAAAAATGTTTTGTAAAGCTGTAATATATGAAGCTCATACAAAGGCCTGCTATTATCAAATATACTCATCACATACATGGTTTTCCATGAAGCTCCATTGCCAAATTTTAGCCAGGCTTGAATATCCAAACAGGTCCTAGAGTAAAAAATGGACTTTTTGGCAGCCATGAAAACCTGGAAGTACCATAATTCACCTGAAAATATGGATGCTAGGCAGTCCTACTGTTATCTCTGGGAGGACAAACACCATCACCTTTTGTTCTTGCCCCTTGTAGAAGCTGCCTGCTGCTCTGGCATTTTCCCAGCAATCCCACTTCAAATGAAGTCAAAAGATATTTACTTGTGAGCACGTACTATGTACCAGGCATAAGGGACCATGTAAGATACCCCTGCTTGAAGTCTTGTGAGAAAAACCAGACACCAACATGAATAACTAAAACTCAAGGTAGGTCATAAAAGAGGTAAAAATGTTCTTTGGCAGATTTAAAGAAGAAAGATGACTGGCTGGAATCTGTTTGCCCCAGGTCTTATGGATATTGGACTCAGCCCCTTTGATAAGGGGGTGGAAAAAAGCCCTCCCAGGTTCTTACAGAGATTGTGTAAAACCAGTGTGGAGAATGTCTCTTTCTCAGAGACTGGGAATAGCAGCTTTGTTAGACTGTCTCCCTCTCTCCCTCTTGATGAGGCCCAGAGCTCTGTGCACAGCTTAAGACTGAAATGCTAACTCTCCTCAAGTCTCGTTGGAGACTTGTTGGAGACTCTGGGCAAGCCCCTTAAGATTCTCAGTTTTCTTATCTGGAAAATGGACATCATCACTCTTACTTCAAAGAAATGTACCATTTAATTGATGCTTGCCAAATTTTCTGAGATCTGCAGGTGAAAGACCTTGGAGAAGAACAGAACATGAATATTATAGAAGAATTAATACCTTCTTCAGCCTTTGGGTGTTCTCTGCTTATTCAATCTGAATCCTCATTGGGGGTCACTGGACTGCATTTACAGAAGCAAAACATTCTTACAGGAAGAAGGAAATTGTTCTTGATTCTCTGTCACCCTCTGGGACTTTCTCAGCCTTTTCCAGTAGTTCAGCATCATCCTTGGACCACCACCCTCTCTCTCCTTGTTTTTTCCACTCTTGAGCTAAAGGTCTTGTCTTCTTTAAAACTGTTCGGCATTCTTCCTGGTCTTACCCTGGAGCTTGTTGTGAGTGAGACAGAGATGACCATTAGTAGTAAGTTCATTGACTCAATATTTCCTACTGTTAGAGCTTTGGAGAAAATGCCATGCCCAGGCTTTGATGTCAGTGACAGCTTCCTGGCCCCTCCAAACCATACCTCCCTTGTCTGGGACTCACTCTTCATCTCTTCATTCTGAAAATGCACAGGGGATGCTCTCAGCGTGTGATTCCATAGTGGGAACAGTGGGAACTCATGGTGGTCCCTTCGTTTATTCTGGCTTTATAATTGATCTGCTTCTCTCAGGCTTTCCTTACTTAAGATTCCACAACTATAAGATGGAAATAATAGTCCTTATAATACTTTTTCAAATGGTTGTCCAAAGGAGTTAATGAGCTAAAGTAAATGAAAGCATTTTATAAATTCTAAATGATGCATAGGTGTGAGGTAAAATATTATGTGATCTGTAATGAAGAAATCAATGGATACAGCTGACACTCACAGAAACAGATTTCAAGTTCATGATAAAGTCATGAAGATCAACTCCACTGTTTCCGTATGTGTTGAATGAATCTCATCTACAGTCTCCCTCCCTGTTGATCATCCGACTTCAGTTGAACACCTGCAGTAATGGGGAACTCACCACCTACTGGCACAGTCTATTCCATATTTAGAAGCTTCTCACTATTAAAAAGTTCTTCCTCTGGCTGAGATGATATCAATCTCTCTGTAACTTCCAGAACTGGGCTCTAATTCTTGTTTCTGTCTCCACACCAAAAAACTATCTAATTCTTTTTCCCCATGACTGTCCTTTAGATTTATGAAATCAAGGACCATGTCTCTCTTGGGTTTTCTCATCCCCGAGCTAAGACCCTCAGTTCCTTCAATTTTGTCTCATGAGACTGTTTCTGGGGATGGGATCAATGATTTGCTCAAAAAATTGAGGTAGCAGAGGCTTCAGGACCAGTGGTAGAACAGGGTGTGAGTTGTTTGATCCTTGAGTACCCAAGTGTTCTGGTTTGCTAATGCTGCTATTATGCAAAATACCAGAAATGGATTGGCTTTTATAAAGGGGTTTATTTGGCTACAGATTTATAGTTCTACAGCCATAAAAGTGTCCAAATCAAGGCATAAACTTGTTTATACCTTCTCTGAAGAATGGCTGATGGCATCTGGAAAACGTCTGTTAGCTAGTAAGGCACGTGGATGGCGTCTGCTGATCCTGGGTTGTGTTCCAGCTCCTCTCTCAGCTCCTGTGCGTTCTTGGTTCTTTCTCCCAGGACTTTTCTCTCTAAGTGCCTGGGGGTCCTGTCTTAGCATATCCCAGGGCAAACTCTGGGCTAGTTTCTCCAAGCGTCAGCCAAATCTGCTTTCAACGGCTGTCTCCCAAATGTCCCTCTCAGCTGCAGCCAACGTCAGGAGTCCGCAACTCCAAGCATCTCTGGGCTAAGCCAGCAAGCGTCTGAGTCTGTGCCAGCATTTTTAAAGGACTCCAGTAAACTAATGAAGACCCAGGCTGAATGGGCAGGGCCACACCTCCATGGGAATAATATAATCAAAAGTTTTATCTCCATGTGGGAGAGTCATATCTCCATGGAAACAACCTAATCCCAATATCCCACAAGATTGGATTAAAGGTTGTGGCTTTTTTGTGGGGGACATAGTATATCCAAACCAGCACACCAAGTTTACATCAAGACAAGAGCTTGCTAACCCAGCACCTAGCACTGTTAGTACCTTACACATAGTTGGAGCTGAATGATAATACTTGTGAGTTAATAGATGCAGCAAAGGCTTTATTATCCATAATATACATGCATTTTTTAATTCCTCCAGAAAATTGTACTTTTGGAGGATCTTCCAGTGGTTTTTCATCTGCCGTATCATGCTAGAGGGAAAGGACAATCATTCATTTCTTCAAACCAGAGAGGTTTTGAATCCCACAGATTTCTGCCTTTGGGTCCCAGATTTTAATTGGACATAAAATGGGGTGTGAAAGCAAATTGGAGAATGGATGAGATGGGTATCATCCCAATATCTCTCCAACTACTAGTTGCAGCTTTTTCCCATATCCAGTCTTTTTTATTTTTTTTTAATTTGTAAGCAATCACTGTTTAGTAACTGACCAGATTATAAAAGTAATCATAGTAGACACCTTAGTTCATTATTCTAATAAGCCTATTGATCTGGTCTCCCCTGTTGCCAGCATCTCCCCCTTCTACTAAATGAGTGGTCTTTTTCTTCATCCCCCCTTGGGAGAAGATGATTTGAAGGGCCACAGGAAGCTGTTTGCTTTTTTTTTTTTTTTTTTTTTTTTTTTTTCTGATCAAGCTGCAAAATTTTATTGAAGAGGCAGGGTATATATACTCTAAGGGTGGAGGGAGTGGCTAGTAAGGGCGGGTGGCGATCTAGGATTGGCTGCTGCTGTTGCTAGGGTGGAAGGCAGATGTAGGGGGATTGGCGGTTGCTGTTGCTGGGGGTCTGGGATTGGTGGTAGCTGTTGCTGGGGTGGATGGCCAATGGGCGGCTACTGTTTAGGCGCGAACTAGCTACTGCTTAGGCGGGAACTACTGTTACTTCCTTGAAGAAGGCTAATTATAGCTTAGGCTGTTCTTGCATCAGGCCTGGCGGCCATGTTGCATGTTACCGGTATCGCTGAAGGTGAATATTATATATGCTACCTTAATTGTCCCCAACACAAGATATACAATCAATTGATCACATTACCATCATATAGTTGTTCCTTGATCACCCCAATCTATTTTTTTAACATTGTCCTTGTACCAGAAAAAGTGATAATAAGAATGAAAAAGAATAGTGAAAAAAGAACGCCCAAATTGTCCCCCCGCTCCCACTGTATTTTTTCCTTTAGTTTTTTGCCATTTTTCTAGTCATCCATTCATACACTGGATAAAAGGAGTGGGATCCACAAGGTTTTCAAAATCACCCTATCACCCCTTGTAAGCTACATTGTCATACAATAGTCTTCAAGAATAAAAACCACTGGGTTGGGGTTTGGTAGTTCCTGAAATGCACTTTTTTTTTTTTTTTTTTTTTTTTTTTTTTTTTTAATCATCATTTTATTGAGATATATTCACATACCACGCAGTCATACAAAACAAATTGTACTTTCGATTGTTTACAGTACCATTACATAGTTGTACATTCATCACCTAAATCAATCCCTGACACCTTCATTAGCACACACACAAAAATAACAAGAATAATAATTAGAGTGAAAAAGAGCAATTGAAGTAAAAAAGAACACTAGGTACCTTTGTCTGTTTGTTTGCTTCCCCTACTTTTCTACACATCGATCCATAAACTAGACAAAGTGGAGTTTGGTCCTTATGGCATTCCCAATCCCACTGTCACCCCTCATAAGCTACATTTTTATACAACTGTCTTCGAGATTCATGGGTTCTGGGTTGTAGTTTAATAGTTTCAGGTATCCACCACCAGCTACCCCAATTCTTTAGAACCTAAAAAAGGTTGTCTAAAGTGTGCGTAAGAGTGCCCACCAGAGTGATCTCTCGGCTCGTTTTGGAATCTCTCTGCCACTGAAGCTTATTTCATTTCCTTTCACATCCCCCTTTTGGTCAAGAAGATGTTCTCCATCCCACGATGCCGGGTCTACATTCCTCCCCGGGAGTCATATTCCACGTTGCCAGGGAGATTCACTTCCCTGGGTGTCTGATCCCACGTAGGGGGGAGGGCAGTGATTTCACCTTTCAAGTTGGCTTAGCCAGAGAGAGAGGGCCACATCTGAGCAACAAAGAGGCATTCAGGAGGAGACTCTTAGGCACAAATACAGGGAGGCCTAGCCTCTCCTTTGCAGCAACCGTCTTCCCAAGGGTAAAACTTATGGTAGAGGGCTCAACCCATCAAACCACCAGTCCCCTATGTCTGTGGTCATGTTAGCAACCATGGAGGTGGGGTAGGCGAATACCCCTGCATTCTCCACAGGCTCCTCAAGGGGGCACTACATCGTTTTTTTTTTTTTTTTTTTTTTTTTCCTTGTTTGTCTTTTTTCTTTTTTTTTTTTTTTTAACTTTCCCTTCTTTTTTCAAATCAACTGTATGAAAAAAAAAGTTAAAAAGAAACAAACATACAATAAAAGAACATTTCAAAGAGACCATAGCAAGGGAGTAAGAAAAAGACAACTAACCTAAGATAACTGCTTAACTTCCAACATGTTCCTACTTTACCCCAAGAAAGTTACATACTATAGCAACATTTCAGTGAACTTGTTCCTACTACATCCATCAGAAATTAACAGACCATAGTCATTTCTGGGCATCCCCAGAACGTTAAATAGCTTATCTGTTCTTCTTGGATTATTGTTCCCCCTTCCTTAATTGCTCTCTACTGCTAGTTCCCCTACATTCTACATTATAAACCATTTGTTTTACATTTTTCAAAGTTCACATTAGTGGTAGCATATAATATTTCTCTTTTTGTGCCTGGCTTATTTCACTCAGCATTATGTCTTCAAGGTTCATCCATGTTGTCATATGTTTCACCAGATCGTTCCTTCTTACTGCCGCGTAGTATTCCATCGTGTGTATATACCACATTTTATTTATCCACTCATCTGTTGATGGACATTTGGGTTGTTTCCATCTCTTGGCAATTGTGAATAATGCTGCTATGAACATTGGCGTGCAGATATCTGTTCGTGTCACTGCTTTCCGATCTTCCGGGTATATCCTGAGAATTGCAATCGCTGGATCGAATGGTAGCTCTATATCTAGTTTTCTAAGGAACTGCCAGACTGACTTCCAGAGTGGCTGAACCATTATACAGTCCCACCAACAATGAATAAGAGTTCCAATTTCTTCACATCCCCTCCAGCATTTGTAGTTTCCTGTTTGTTTAATGGCAGCCATTCTAACCGGTGTTAGATGGTATCTCATTGTGGTCTTAATTTGCATCTCTCTAATAGCTAGTGAAGCTGAACATTTTTTCATGTGTTTCTTGGCCATTTGTATTTCCTCTTCAGAGAACTGTCTTTTCATATCTTTTGCCCATTTTATAATTGGGCCGACTGTACTATTGTCATTGAGTTGTAGGATTTCTTTGTATATGCAAGATATCAGTCTTTTGTCAGATACATGGTTTCCAAAAATTTTTTCCCATTGAGTTGGCTGCCTCTTTACCTTTTTGAGAAATTCCTTTGAGGTGCAGAAACTTCTAAGCTTGAGGAGTTCCCATTTATCTATTTTCTCTTTTGTTGCTTGTGCTTTGGGTGTAAAGTCTAGGAAGTGGCCTCCTAATACAAGGTCTTGAAGATGTTTTCCCACATTATCTTCTAGGAGTTTAATGGTACTTTCTTTTATATTGAGATCTTTGGTCCATTTTGAGTTAATTTTTGTGTAGGGGGTGAGGTAGGGGTCCTCTTTCATTCTTTTGGATATGGATATCCAACTCTCCCAGCCCCATTTGTTGAAAAGACCATTATGGCTCAGTTCGGTGACTTTGGGGGCCTTATCAAAGATCAGTCGGCCATAGATCTGAGGGTCTATCTCTGAATTCTCAATTCGATTCCATTGATCTATATGTCTATCTTTGTGCCAGTACCATGCTGTTTTGGCAACTGTGGCTTTATAATAAGCTTCAAAGTCAGGGAGTGTAAGTCCTCCCACTTCGTTTTTCTTTTTTAAAGTGTCTTTAGCAATTCGAGGCATCTTCCCTTTCCAAATAAATTTGATAACTAGCTTTTCCAAGTCTGCAAAGTAGGTTGTTGGAATTTTGATTGGGATTGCATTGAATCTGTAGATGAGTTTCGGTAGAATTGACATCTTAATGACATTTAGCCTTCCTATCCATGAACATGGAATATTTTTCCATCTTTTAAGGTCCCCTTCTATTTCTTTTAGTAGAGTTATGTAGTTTTCTTTGTATAGGTCTTTTACATCTTTGGTTAAGTTTATTCCTAGGTACTTGATTTTTTTAGTTGCTATTGAAAATGGTATCTTTTTCTTGAGTGTCTCTTCAGTTTGTTCATTTCTAGCATATAGAAACATTACTGACTTATGTGCATTAATCTTGTATCCCGCTACTTTGCTAAATTTGTTTATTAGCTCTAGTAGGTGTATCGTTGATTTCTCAGGGTTTTCTAGATATAAGATCATATCATCTGCAAACAATGACAGTTTTACTTCTTCTTTTCCAATTTGGATGCCTTTTATTTCTTTGTCTTGCCGGATTGCCCTGGCTAGCACTTCCAGCACAATGTTGAATAACAGTGGTGACAGCGGGCATCCTTGTCTTGTTCCTGATCTTAGAGGGAAGGCTTTCAGTCTCTCACCATTGAGTACTATGCTGGCTGTGGGTTTTTCATATATGCTCTTTATCATGTTGAGGAAGTTTCCTTCAATTCCTACCTTTTGAAGTGTTTTTATCAAAAACGGATGTTGGATTTTGTCAAATGCTTTTTCAGCATCTATTGAGATGATCAATTGATTTTTCCCTTTCGAGTTTTTAATGTGTTTGTAATACATTGATTGTTTTTCTTATGTTGAACCATCCTTGCATGCCTGGAATGAACCCCACTTGGTCGTGGTGTATGATTTTTTTAATGTGTCTTTGGATTCGATTTGCAAGTATTTTGTTGAGGATTTTTGCATCTATATTCATTAGGGAGATTGGCCGGTAGTTTTCCTTTTTTGTAGCATCTTTGCCTGGTTTTGGTATTAGATTGATGTTAGCTTCATAAAATGAGTTAGGTAGTGTTCCATTTTTTTCAATGTTTTGAAAGAGTTTGAGTAAGATTGGTGTCAGTTCTTTCTGGAAAGTTTGGTAGAATTCCCCTGTGAAGCCATCTGGCCCTGGGCATTTATTTGTGGGAAGATTTTTGATGACTGATTGGATCTCTTTGCTTGTGATGGGTTGGTTGAGGTCTTCTATTTCTTCTGTGGTCAGTCTAGGTTGTTCATATGTTTCCAGGAAATTGTCCATTTCTTCTACATTATCCAGTTTGTTGCCATACAGTTGTTCATAATATCCTCTTATAATTTTTTTAATTTCTTCAGGATCTGCAGTTATGTCACCTTTTTCATTCATTATTTTGTTTATATGGGTCTTCTCTCTTTTTGATTTTGTCAGTCTAGCTAGGGGCTTGTCAATCTTGTTGATCTTCTCAAAGAACCAACTTTTGGTGATATTTATCCTCTCTATTGTTTTTTTGTTCTCTATGTCATTTATTTCTGCTTTAATCCTTGTGATTTCTTTTCTTGTACTTGGTTTAGGATTGGTTTGCTGTTCATTTTCTAGCTTCTTCAGTTGATCCATTAGTTCTTTGATTTTGGCTCTTTCTTCCTTTTTAATATATGCGTTTAGTGCTATAAATTTCCCCCTTAGCACTGCTTTTGCTGCATCCCATAGGTTTTGGTATGTTGTGTTCTCATTTTCATTCGTCTCTATATATTTAGCAATTTCTCTTGCTATTTCTTCTTTAACCCACTGATTGTTTAGGAGTGTGTTGTTTAACCTCCAGGTATTTGTGAATTTTCTAAGTCTCTGATGGTTATTGACTTCTAATTGTATTCCATTGTGGTCAGAGAATGTGCTTTGAATAATTTCAATCTTTTTAAATTTATTGAGGCTTGTTTTATGTCCCAGCATATGATCTATTCTGGAGAAAGTTCCGTGAGCACTAGAAAAGTATGTGTATCCTGGTGATTTGGGATGTAATGTCCTGTAGATGTCTGTTAAATCTAATTCATTTATCAGATTGTTTAGGTTTTCAATTTCCTTATTGGTCTTCTGTCTGGTTGATCTATCTATAGGAGAGAGTGATGTGTTGAAGTCTCCCACAATTATTGTGGAAACATCAATTGCTTCCTTTAGTTTTGCCAATGTTTCTCTCATGTATTTTGTGGCACCTTGATTGGGTGCATAGACATTTACGATTGTTATTTCTTCTTGCTGAATTGCCCCTTTTATTAGTATGTAGTGGCCTTCTTTGTCTCTCAAAACATCCCTGCATTTGAAGTCTATTTTATCTGAGATTAATATTGCTACACCTGCTTTCTTTTGGCTGTAGCTTGCATGAAATATTTTTTTCCATCCTTTCACTTTCAGTTTCTTTGTGTCCCTGTGTCTAAGATGAGTCTCTTGTATGCAACATATTGATGGTTCATTTTTTTTGATCCATTCTGCGAATCTATATCTTTTAATTGGGGAGTTTAATCCATTTACATTCAACGTTAAAACCGTGAAGGCATTTCTTGAATCGGCCATCTTATCCTTTGGATTATGTTTGCCATATTTTTCCCTCTCTCTATTAATATCCTTTATTGTACCCATACCGAATCTCTTTAGTACTGAACCTTTCTCCAAGTCTCTCTGTCCTGTCTTTGTTTCTCTGTCTGTAGGGCTCCCTTTAGTATCTCCAGTAGGGCAGGTCTCTTGTTAGCAAATTCTCTCAGCATTTCTTTGTCTGTGAAAAATTTAAGCTCTCCCTCAAATTTGAAGGAGAGCTTTGCTGGATAAAGTATTCTTGGCTGGAAATTCCTCTCACTCAGAGTTTTAAATATATCGTGCCACTGCCTTCTCGCCTCCATGGTGGCTGCTGAGTAGTCACTACTTAGTCTTATGCTGTTTCCTTTGTATGTGGTGAATTGCTTTTCTCTTGCTGCTTTCAGAACTTGCTCCTTCTCTTCTATGTTTGACAGTGTGATCAGTATATGTCTCGGAGTGGGTTTTTTTGGATTTATTCTATTTGGAGTTCGCTGAGCATTTATGATTTGTGTATTTATGTTGTTTAGAAGATTTGGGAAGTTTTCCCCAACAATTTCTTTGAATACTCTTCCTAGACCTTTACCCTTTTCTTCCCCTTCTGGGACACCAATGAGTCTTATATTCGGACGTTTCATATTATCTATCATATCCCTGAGGTCCATTTCGAGTTTTTCAATTTTTTTCCCCATTCTTTCTTTTATGTTTTCATTTTCCATTCTGTCATCTTCCAGGTCACTGATTTGTTGTTCAACTTCCTCTAGTCTTGTACTATGAGTGTCCAGAATCTTTTTAATTTGGTCAACAGTTTCTTTAATTTCCATAAGATCATCCATTTTTTTATTTAGTCTTGCAATGTCTTCTTTATGCTCTTCTAGGGTCTTCTTGATTTCCTTCATATCCCGTACTAGGGTCTCATTGTTCATCTTTAGTTCTTTGAGTAGCTGCTCTAGGTGTGTCTCTTCTGGTCTTTTGATTTGGGTGCTTGGGCTTGGGTTATCCATATCGTCTGGTTTTTTCATATGCTTTATAATTTTCTGTTGTTTTTGGCCTCGTGGCATTTGCTGACCTTGATAGGGTTCTTTTAGGGTTTGTAGACCAGTTGAAGTCCTTATCTCTAATTTATCAGATCTACAGCTTCGTGGAGTACACTTTCTCTAACTAACCAGCAGGTGGCGTCCACGAGCCACCTGTTCTCCACAAGCCAGATCTCCCCTGCTTAGCCTTTTTGGTGAGTGGGGGAGTGAGTCTTGTGGGGCCCAATTGGTGTCCCAAGCTTGCGTGTGTAGTTGGTGTTGCCTGCCCTGTATGTGGGGCGTGTTTCTGGGCAGTCGGGGAGGGGGGGTGGCCCTAACAATCAAATCTCCCTGATGATCCTAGAGTTTTAAAGCTACTGCAATAGTCTAATCCTTCAGTTCAGTCCTGCCACAGTTTGTCTCTGCCACTGACCCACAAGTCTTTGGTATTGGCGTATGGCTCCTGAGACTTGCAAGTGGGCCCCTCTTCCAGGCTGTGCACCCCGGGTCCTCTGTTGAGGGATGACTGTGCTATGTCGCAGGTGAGTGCCGTCCCCCCAGGGCAGTTCTGGGCTGCTGGGCTGTGTTGGGAGGCTCCCAGTCTGCTCAAATGATGGCTGAATGGGGCTCTGTTAATTCACACTGCTCCCCCTTCCCAGCTCTGGGACATTCAGCTGAGGTTGCAGGGAAGGCTAATGTCCACGCCCAGTTTTGTGGTGTGTGCCTGTTATTTGAAGCACTTCCGTCACACTGGGTTGTCTGGGGCAGCTCTGGGCTATGGGGCTGGCGATGGGCAGGAGTGTTTCCTGTCCACCAGGATGGTGGCTGTGAGCGGACACCCCCCTTTTCTTGGGAAGTTGTGTTGTTTTGAATTTTCTCAGCCACTGGATTATTGCCTTTTGTCTCAGAGCTCTCTTAGTTCTGCTCTTGACTTGACGTGCCCAAATTTCAATTCTTTGAAGCTTTCTGTATTGAGCTTCTTAGAGTAATTGTTTTAGAAAAAGCAAAAAGGATTTAAAAAAAAAAAAAAAAAAAAAAAAAAAAAAAAAAAAAAAAACGGCCCTCCTCAGAGATCTAATGGGTTATTGAAATGCTAATAGACAAAGCAACCAGGGCCATTAAGGAAAGGTGCCCAGGGCAGAGAGATCAGCCTTGCTTCGGGATTTGCATATGCGCCTCAAGGCCTGATCTCCGCCCTTCCCCTTTCTGTGTTCACCAGAACTCCAAAAATCCTCTGCTTTTATTTTGGAGTTTTTCGTGTTGTTTTTTTTCTATGCCTGTCTCCTCTCTGCTGGGCTGGCTGCTCTCAGAGTCTCTGGTGTCTGGCTTCAGTCTATCTATGGTTGGAGTTTGAATCAGTAGAATGAGTTTCCGGTAAGAGCAGCCACTGCAATTCTCCCTTCTCCTTCCTGGAGCTGACAGCCCCTCCTCCCCCGGGACTGAGCCTGGCAGGGAGGGGCGCGGGTCCCCTGGCCGCAAAAACTTACAGATTTCGCTGATCTCAGCAGTTCCACGTTTTCATGAGTGTTGTATGAAGTATGCCCAAAGACAGATTGCTCTGTGGTGTCCAGTCCACGCAGTTCCTGGCTTTTTACCTACTTTCCTGGAGGAGTAACTAAAACATACAGCTCACCAGTCTGCCATCTTGCCCCGCCCTCCTGTTTGCTTTTTTGAAGCATTTCCCAACAGTATAGTTCTCATGAATCAGGTCCTCCATGCAGATGATGCCATATTTACCAAGAGATCATGCAATCAGGGAGTTATCTGTCAAGGCAATCTGCTTCTTATTGATTTTGCCACAACCACACTTATAGATCAGTTCGTTCACTGACTTCAGGTTCGGGTACCCCCATGCAATATATGGTTCCACAATCCTCAGGATGTTAATTGAGGCCTTGTTGAGCTTAACAAAGGTGCCATTGAAGATTTGGCGAAGGCGAAGAAGTTGCAATACTTTTCGGAACTTTGGGCTCACGCCGTTGATACCTCTGATCCTGAGACAGATGCCAATTTGGGTTCTGCAGGTACATAGAAGTTGCCAGCTTTTCTTGCCATTCTAGCATTTGAATCTCAGTTCTGTACATTTGCCTATATTCCTTGTGACAGTGCTTGGCTTTTTCATAGATAAGCCTCCTCCTTGCCTTTTGAAGCATCTTTTGGGCAAACTTCTTTCTCAAGCGCATGATCTTCAGTTCTGCAAAATTCCTTTGCTTTTTCTTAAGGGTTTCCGGCACAGCTGGAACCTTCTTCTCTTCGACACCCTCCATGGTTCCAGCCGGAAAAGAGGGCCATAGCCAATCTTGTGGTGGCAAAACTTTTGACCCAAAAAGGAATAGAAATAAGCTGGCAGAGCTTGAGTCTCAGACCTAAGTGGGAGAGGCACTGGATGTCAACTGGTCCTGTCCAGCACCTGATGACTGATCACCTTTACTCCAGATTCTGATCAGTTAATAGTTAACGAGCTACTACCAGGTGGCTCTTTTGCACACAGTCTCTTGTGAATCCTCTTTCTATTTGCTGAGGAAGATATTCTAGTCTCCCAGAGTTTTGAAAGAGATTTGACAGCAACAACACCGACCTGCAGTTAGTTCTCTTGTCTTCATCTGAGGGATCATGTTTCAATTACTAAATCAAATGTCTATTAGTAAATAGACATTTATTAAATATCTGTAAAGCCCCCCAACAATGATTCCCAAACTCCAAACTCTTGTGAGCCTGTGGAGTTACTTCAAAGAAATCTCTGAATCTGTATGTGTGCTTAGGATTGTCTGCAGACTGCAAAAACACTGGCCTATTTCACTTATATGTACTTGTATTTCTCAAGTGTATGGGGATGCTGTTGAGATAAATCAAGTACAAATTTTAACACAATGTTACTAAAATGATTGCGTTTTTTGTCATATATTTTCTCAAACATTAGAGTGTTGAAAATACAGCTAGAATCAAGTGAGATTTCTGTGATGTTTTTCAGGTTAAAATGTGGTCTGCATAAGCCACAAGATGGAAACCACTGGCTTACATGATGTTGGATATTAAATATCTTAATGGGAGGACTCTGAGCTTCTCTGCCAGACAGTGGTTGAATGGGGTTACTCTGGCAATGCCGTGGTACACTGGAAAGAGAAATCTCATTTGCAACTTAGACTCTGAGAAGAAAATAATGTGTACCATACAAAGAGTTTTCCTGCAGAAACAAGGTAGGCAACAAAGAACCACCTGTGCATGGGATGCAGGTTGGAGACATGGGGAGCTACAACACTCAACTGTTCTTTTTCACTAGCAGAGTAGATAACACACATTGCTCTTAGACTAAAGGACAAGGACATTTACCATTGCCTAGCAGCCTATAAAGATCTGACCTTCATCAGTCTCTTAAACCATAACCTTCCTTTTCTGCTTGGCCACACTAACCTTGCCCATGTTCTTCTTTGCCATTCTTCTTCCAGGAGGACTTCGTATACACTGTTACCTCCTTTCTTTGCCTAGCTGAAGATCACTTCGTTGCTCCTCCCAGGCCAGACCTCTCAAAGCAATATCTTCGTCGTCTTCTGAGCACTTATGGCATTGCAGTTTTGCATTTATTTGTGTGATTAGTTGATCATTAGACTGTAAGTTCCACAAGAGCAGGCACTAGTCTATTTTGCTTACCATTATCATCCCAGTTTTCTCACCATTATGTTCCCACATTGTTTAATAAATGATTGAATGATTGGGCAGCATACAGAATCATGAACTGCATATATTTCCCATTTTAGAGTACGGAGAACACTCAATTAATCATTTTGTTATCTTAAAGTTCTCTTTAGGTATTACGATGCAATATGAATACCTGGTCTGACTTCCAGAGCAGTGGAAGTAGAACCAGTAGCTTTCTTTACAGGGTACTGTCTTGGTGAGATTTATAGCAGTTTGGATGAGCATTCATTTAATTTTTAAAGCTTATTTAGTAAACATTTATTAAATGTCTGCAGTCGGACACACACTGCATTAAATGAGAACCATTCATGGGACTTCTCAGCCATAGGCTCCATTTTGGAAGATGGGTGTTAAAATGTAGGAAAGATGTTTACAAATTCCCCATGAAGCTGAAGGGGCAGTAGTTGAGCAACAGTGGGAGCTGTAAACTGTTGGCTCTGAGGCCCAGTTCAGCCTGCCAGTTTTGATTGGCTATATAGTCTTACTGAAGCTTTTTTACATGAATGCCTTAGGAGGCTCCTGCATGTTCTGTTCCCTCAGTTTCCTACCACTCCCTGCTGTCTCATACCTGACTTGAAGCTTCTCATGTTTCCACTGCCTCTTGGAACCTAATGCAACAAGTTTGTGACCTTTGGTAGGGTCCAATCCTTCTCTTGGGTCAATGGCTGTGCTGGCCAGGCAAAAGGACTGCTTTTCACATTCCTGTCTCATGCAAGGACCTGAGGGAGAAATGTGTTTGGATTGCCCAAGGCCTGATGTCCAGGAACTCAGAAGTCAAGGAAACGACATGTACATAAATGACCAGAACACTCTGTCCCAGTGTTTGCAAAGGCAACTATGAGAGGGCAGTGACTGAAGCAAGCACTTCTGACTCCTGTGTTTGTGGCTCCTGCTCACAATATGGTGGAGGGGTGGGAAAAGGTGAGACACGACCAGCCATGTGTGGGCCCTCGGCCTCTCCTGGCTCAGTGGAACTGATTATGGCTCTGTTGCTCTGTGACCCTGGACAAGTTACTTTAACTTCACAAGTTACTTTAACTTCACCTCTTTGAGCCTCAGTGTCTACAACTATAAACTGGAGGTGATATTTGGGGATGATAGGGTTAATGTGAAGTTTAAAAACTCAGGCAGTTGCTCAAAATGTTAAACATAAAATCACCATATGAACCAGTAATTCCACTCCTAGGTATACACCCAAAAGAACTGGAAGTGGGGACTTGAACAGATATCTGTATACCGATATTCATAGCAGCATTATCCACAATAGCCAAAAGCTGGAAGCAAGCCAAGTGTCCATTGATGGATGAATGGATAAAACAAAATGTGGTATTTACATACAGTGGGATAGTATTTAGCCTTAAAAAGGAATGAAGTTCTGATACATGCCACAACGTGGATGAACCCCGAAAACATTACACTCAGTGAAATAAGTCAGACACAATTGGACAAATATTGTATGAACCCATTTATGTGAAATATCTAGAACAAGCAAACACATAGATACAGAAAATAGATTAGAGGTTACCAGGGTCTGGGAGGAGGGAGAGATGGGGATTTATTACTTAATAGGTACACAGTTCCTGTCTGAGATGAAGAAAAGTTTTGGTAATGGATGGTGGTGAGGGTAGTGCAAATTGTGAATGTGATCAATACCACTGAACTGGACACTTAAAAATGATTCAAATGGGAAATGCTTTGTTATATATATGCTACTACATATTGCATATGAAAATACTTTGCATAGTAGTGCTTCATATAGAAGAGACAATCAATTAATTTTGGATCTGAATTCTGCTTTACAGGGGCCTTTATAGAGACTGTTACAGAATATGTTTTGTCAAATCTCAGGCCCACCTTTCATAGGAAGCCTCAGTGGGGAATCGGGCAATCCTCACCCTGTCCAGCCACTGGCTGCATAGAACATTCTGTGCCGGCAGCAGGATTGGCCATGTGACCTCTTCTCTTTCTTGGCCGTTCCTGCTGGCAGCCCGTGAATAGCGAGAGACACCCTCCATAATGCTGAGACCTTTTCCCCAGGAGCCCAGAGGCAAGAATGCTCTGTGTTTTGGCAAAGCCTAACCCTCTTCTGGAGCCAATTTGGGTGGAGATATAGAGAACCTAATTGTTCTGTGTTCTTCAGGTCCCCTCATCGGTGGCCACTTAAATCGTCCTCATCACAGTGAATGAAATACTTCAAAGTGTCAGTATCTGACAATCTCAGCTTCTAATGATCACAGAGCACTAAGAGTTTCTGATATACAGATTTGGAGAGTGTCAGAGCAAGAAGGCTTTGACCTTATTTGTCCAACACCCTCACATTACAGCTGAGGAAATTGAGGTCCAAAGAGACAGACTCAGTGACAGATCTAGGTCTTCTCCCTTCCTGGCCTGGGTTTACACCATGACATCAAGCCTGCTAAAGAAACACTGAGCAAAAATGTGTGCGTGCGTGCATGTGTTTCCACCAGTGGCTGTTACTAAAAGTGATACATCAGACTCGGCGAAAAAAGGTTGGCAGGGGTGGGTTATTACCTTGTGTTACTCAGTCAACCACAGGGACATCTGGCTTTGGCAGTGTTCTTGGCATCAGGTTTCACTCTCTCCATCACTCAGCTCCTCTGCATTTATATTACCTCCATTCTCAGATACTCATTTCCTCTCAAGAAGGCTGCCAGCAGTTTCCAAGGATAACTCCTTTCAGGATTGCGTGCAATGGGAAAGTAGGAAAGTTCCTTGTCCAAGCCTTCCCTGCAAAAATCCCAAGATTCACTCTGTGTGGAATGCTGGTCTCCTATGCCCTCCTGTAAGCCAGTCACTGGGGTTGGGGACAGTGCCCTGCTGCTTGAATGGTGCCCCCTCTTTGACTCCATGGACCAAAACTGGGGTGCTATTAGGATGGGAAAGTGGATGCTTGGTGACCAAAAATGGAAAATGTCCTCTCTACCTCCCCAGTGCTCCCTTGTCTGATGATAAATTTCATTAAGCCTTGTGTTCATAAAACCTCCCATCTCCCCAAATTAGGGAATGCTTCACTCTCTAGAAAACAGAGTAGTTGTGATAGTTGACATTACTCAGAAGAGACAGGCTCATGTAAACTATGGATAAAGTGGTTAATAGTACAATTATAATACTATTCTGTCATCAGCTGTGCCTCACTAATGCAAAATGTTAATAATGAGGGCAGGTAAATGGTAACTCTTCATTTTCTGCATGATTTTTCTGTCAACCTACAACGTCTCTAACAAAAAAAAAGAAGAGACTAGATCATTTCCTTAAGCAAAGTGGCAGTCCTGGGTTTCAGTATTGTGATGTTCCACTGTTGATCAGCAAACACAGGCCTTATTCTGCATTAAATAAAAAATGCCAAGCAAACAAAAAACACAAAATCAGAACAAAAGCAAAAACCAAAATGAACAAAACCCTCAAAAACTGAATCTTTCAGATTGTTAAAAAAGTCTGACTAAATATTTCAGTGTAATACAAGGCTATTGTAGCTGCATGAGGAGGTTATATTGCTCTTGGGAATATACAATCCCTCTCATTGAGCATCAACTTTTTCCTCTTCTAAAACTTCTAACACTTGTACAAAGTTAACCATTTATGAAACATTTCATTCCTGTTAGTTCACAGTCTGGCAGAAGGCAGAGTACAGACCTTATATCCATTTTACAGACAGGAAAGTGAAGCTAGGAGAGGTTGAGTACCTTGCCAGAGGCCACTAAGTTTGTCAGCAGTAGATCTGGGAAGTCAACTCAGACCCTCTGCCCCCAGGAAAACTTTATCTTTCTAACATGTCTTATTTTCTCCCAAAAAGATTATATATTTTAAAATGTTAACACATTTTATAATTTCCCATTTTATAGAGATGTCATATTTGAAATGCAAATTAAAATCAACAATACATATTCTTTTTATTATCAGAGTGGCAAAAAATTATCAGGATGAATGATACCAAGTTTTATTGAAAGTATAAAAAACCTCTTCTCATATACTACTGATAGGTCTGCAATTTGGTACTTTATCTTTGGAGTGGAATTTGGTAATTATCTATTAGAATTAAAATACAGCATTTTTGGGGGGATTTATTTCTAAGGGGGCACATAAAAATGTTCATAGCTGCATTGGTTGTAATAGAGAAAATATAGAGAACATATAGAACTTCTCATTCATAGAAGAATGGCAGAAATGTGGTGGAGTTTTACTATGGAACTCCAGACCCCAGTCAAGGGAATACAGTGCATCTATGGTAGCTTATATGGCTAGATTTCCAACTCATGTTAAGTTAAAAAAAGTTATAGAAGAAGATGGAGTAAGAAGCGCCAGGGATCAGTTCCTCCACCAGAACAACTATTAAGTGGCAGGAACTGTCTGAATTAACTATTTGGAAATTCTGGACTCCAGTAGAACACTTTACTACATCCAGGGAAGAGTGGCTGGTAAAATATGGTAAATACTAGTAAATTTCTCTATCTGCACAGCACTTACCATCACCCAGACCCCATTCTTGCAGCAGAGAGCAGTGGGGTATGGCCCCTGGCGTAGCTTGCTGGTGACACAAAGGGACAAAAAAATCCACTTCCCCAAGATCCAGGGTGGGAATTGGCCAGTTGCTGAGGTACCACTAAGCATACAAATATATGCATTATCCAAGTCCCAGAAGGAAAAGAAAGAAAGAAAACAGCAGAAGGAATATTCAGAGAAATAAAGACAGAAAATTCCACACACTTGGCAAAAAATCATGAATATGCACATCCAAGAAGCCCAGAGATCACCAAACAGGATAAACTTGAAGACAAAAAGGCCCCATCACATACTGATCAAACTATTGAATGCAAAGGACAAGGAGAGAGTTCTGAAAGTTGCAAGAGCAAAGCAATGTGTTATGTACAAGAAATCTCAATCACATTAAATAGCAATTTCTCATCAGAAACCATGGAGGCAAGAAGGCTGTGGGTTGAAATACTTAAGTGCTCAAAGAAAACAATTATCAACCAAGAATTTTACATCTGGTGTGATTTTCCTTCAAAAATGAGGGAGTGTCGATTGATGAATGGATGGGAGAACTGTGGTGTATACATATAACAGAATATTGTGCAGGTCTAGGCAGGAATGAAGTCATGATACATGCAACAATGTGGATGAAACTTAAGGACAGTATGTTGAGCTAAATAGCCAGAAACAAAAGGACAAATGTTGTATGATCTCACTAATATAAATTAACTATAATGAGCAAACTCCGGGAATTAAATCCAAGAGTATAGGTTATCAGGCAATAGAAAGAGGATAGGGATAGAGCAACTGATGCTCAAGATGTGCAGAATGTTTAATAAGGTTGATTGTAAAGTATCAGAAATGGATAGCGCAATAGTCTGTGATGGTAGCACAATACTGTAAATGTAACAAAGCTGAGTGTGAGTATGGTTGAAAGAGGAAGGCTAGGGTCACGTATGTCACCAGAAGGAAATCTAGAGAATAAAAACTGGGACTGTATAACTTAGTGAAACCTAGAGTGGATGATGATAGTGGTTAATTGTACAAATATAAGAAAGTTATTACATGAACTAAAACAAACGTACATCACTATTACAACATGTTAATAATAGGGTGGTATATGGGAAAAATATAATTAATGCAAATTAAGGTCTGAGGTTAACAGTAACATTGTAATATTCTTTCATTATTATAACAATATTCTTTCATTATTGTAAGGTTAACAGTAACATTGTAATATTCTTTCATATTGTAACTATACCAAAGCTAAATGTCAATAATAAGGGGATCTAAGGAGTATGGGATTTTTTTTTTTTTCAGAAGAAATGAGAATATTCTCATATTGACTGTGGTGCTGAATGCATAGCTGTGTGATTATACCAAGAGTCATTGATGTATGCTTAGGATGGATTGTATGGTGTGTGAATAAAACTGTTTAAATTTATAAAAAGGAGTGATTTTCAAAAAATAAATCAGCTCAGATAAACAAAAGCTGAGAGGGTTCATCACCACTAGACCTACTCTACAAGCAATGCTAAAGGGAGTTCTACAGCCTGAAAGGCAAGGGCACTAGATTGTTGTTCAGAGTGTCATGAAGAAATTAAGAACTCTGGTAAAGATAACCATTTGGGTAATTATAAATGCCAGTACTATTGTATTGTATATTTTGGTACATAACTCCACTTCTTTCTTCTTGTGACTGCTAAAATGCAAATGCATAAAAAACAGTGATAACTCTGGTTTTGGACATACAATGTACAAAGATATAATTTGTAAGAGGTACAAAAAAGGTGAGGATACGGAGGATCTAGGAACAGTGTATGTGCATGCTATTGAAGTCAAATTGGTATCAAATCAATATGATTATTATATATTCAGGATGTTAAATTTTAAACCCATGGTAACCACAAGGAAAATACATGAAAATTATATCCAGATAGAAATGGGAGGGGACTCAATATGGTACAATACAAAAAATCAAATAAATATAAAAGTAGGCAACAAAAGTAGCAATAATTGAGGGACAAAATGGTATAAGATCTACAAAGTACAAATAGCGAAGTGGCAGAAGAAAGTCCTGCATTATCAGTAGTGACTTTAATTGCAATGGATAAAACCTTCCAGGCAAAAGGCAGATATCGGCAGAATGGATAATATAACATGACCCAGGCATATGCTGTCTGGAAAAGAGTCCCTTTAAAATCAAAGACATAGTAGGTTGAAAGTGAAAGGATGGAAAAAATTATGCCATGTAAGTAGTAACCAAAAGACATCTTGGGGAGTTATACTAATATCACCTAAAACAGACAAAGTAAAAAACAATTATGAGGGACAAAGATGGTCATTATATGCTGATAAAGGGGTCAATTCAACAAGAAGACATAGCAATTATAAAGATATGCACCTAACAGCAGAGCCCCAAAATATGCGAAGTAAATGCTGACAGATTAGAAGGTTCTATAAGAATAGTAGGACATACAAATACACCACTTTCAATCATGGATAAATAGAAGATAAATAATGAAATACAAGACTTGGACAACACTGTAAACCAACTTGACTTAACAGACAGAATACACACACACACACACACACACAAACACACATAACAATTCACCCAACAACAGAATACAAATTCTTCTTGAATGCACATGGATCATTCTCCAGGATAGACCATATCTTAGGTCACAAAACAAGTCTCAATAAATTCAAATATATTGAAATCATAAATGTTTCTTCTCTAACCACAGTGGAATGAAGCTAGAAATCAATAACAGAGGAGAAAGGGAAATGTAACAAATATGTGGAAATTAAACAACATACTCTTAAACAACCAATGGATTAAAGAAGATATCACAAGAGAAATTGTCTTGAGGTGAATGAAAACGAAAATACAACATACCAAAAACTTATGGGATGCAGCTAGGACACTGCTGAGAGGGAAATTTATAGCTCTAAATGCTTACATTAAAAAAGAGAAATTTCAAATCAGAGATCTAACCTCAAACCTGGAAGAACTAGGAAAAGAAGAGCAAATTAAACCCAAAGAAAGCAGAAAGAAGGAAATGACAAAGACTAGAGCAGCAATAAGTGAAAGAGAGAGTTAAAAAAAATGATAGAGAGAATCAACACTACCAAAAATTGGTTCTTTGACAAGATCAATCAAATTGACAAACCCTTAGCTGGATTGATGAAGGAGAAAGAGGGGGGACACAAATGGCTAAAATCAGAAATGAAGGGGAGGCATTACTACTGACCCCACTGAAATAAGAGAACTATGTGTAGATACTATGAACAACTGTATGCCAATAAATTGGATAACCTAGATGAAATAGGCAAATTCCTAGAAACACACAAAGTACCAAACAGACTCAAGAAGAAATAAAAAATCTCAACAAATCAGTAACTAGTAATGAGACTGAATTAGTATTCAAAAACCTCCCAACAAAGAAAAACCCAGGATCAGATGGCTTCACAGGAGAATTTTATCAAACATTCCAAGAAGAATTAACACCAATCCTTCTCAAATTCTTAAAAAAAATTTAAGAGGAGGAAGCACCCCCTAATTCATTCCACGAGGCAAACATCATCTTCATACCAAAGTCAGATAAAGATACCACAAGAAAAAAAATATAGACCAATATCTCTTATGACTATAGATGCAAAATCTTTAACAAAATACTAGCAAATTGAATTGAACAACACACTTAAAGAAATATGGCCAACTGATTTTTGACAAGGGGGCAAAGACCACTCAATTGGGAAAGAATAGTCTCTTCAACAAATGGTGCTGGGGAAACTGGATCTCCACTTGCAAAAGAATGAAGATGGACCCCTACCTCACACCATATAAACAAATTTTCTCAAAATGGATCAAAGACCTAAATATCAGGGTCAGAACTATAAAATTCCTAAAAGAAAATGTAGGGAAGCATCTTCAGGACCTTGTGTTAGGCAAAAGTTTCTTAGATTTTATATTCAAAGCAGAAGCAACAAAAGAAAAAATAGATAAATGGGACCTCATCAAAATTAAAAATTTAGCGAATGGAAAGATTCTATCATGAATGTAAAATGACAACCACCAAAATGGGAGAAAATATCTGGAAATCTACCTGATATGGGTTTAATATCCTGAATATATAAAGAAATCCTTCTGCTCAAAAGCAAAAAGACATACAATACAATTAAAAATGGGCAAAAGACTTGAATAAACATTTCTTCAAAGATATACAAATGGCCAAAACGCACATGAAAAGATGTTCAACATCAATAGCCATTAGGAAAATGCAAATCAAAATCACATTGAGATACCATTCCACAGCCACTAGAATGGCTACTATTTAAAAAATGGAAAATTACTTGTGTTGAAGGCGGTATGGAGAAATAAAAACACTCATTCATTGCTGGTGGGAATATAAAATGGTGCAGCTGCTGCACCATCTCATATGAAATAATCGGCATAAGCAAACTCATAAAGTCAGAATCTTGAATAAAGGTAATCGGGATGGGGTGGGGTTAGGACATGGTAGCTAAGGCTTAAAATTAAGTACAGAGTTTCTATTTGTGATGATGGTAGATTTTGATAATGGATGGTGGTGATGGTAGCACAACAGTGTGAACATAATTAACAGCACTGATTTTTATATTTCAATGTGGTTAAAATGGGAAATTTTAGGTTGTATATTTGTTAGTAGAAAATTTTTTTTAAAAAATCCATGGAACTGCACAATGGTAAGAATGAATACTAAATTAATCAATAGACTGTAGCTAATAGTACACATATAAAAATGTGCTTCCATCAATTGTAATAAATGTATCTCACCGATGCAAGGTGTTAATAATAGGGTGGTATATGGGAATCACGTATTTTACACATGATTGTTCTGTAATACCACAACTTCTCTAATAAAAAAGTTATAGAACAATGTATGCAATATTCGATAATTTATATTAAAAATACTTGTAAAACAAGTAAAACAGTTCCATATGCACAAAATAATTCTGTATAATTGTGAGGGAAAGGGGAATAGGAAGGTTGGGAGTTAGGATTAGCATCAGTGAAAAGGGATTTTGACATTTAGATATTTGAATCTTTTTATTTTATTTTTTAAAATACTTTATCAAAAAACAAACAAAAAATTCCAGATGAAATAAAACAAAGGAATAGGAAAAACAAATATCCTGAAATAATGTCACATTACTTCCAATATACTCCTACCTTTTTATAGTTAGAATCTTTTTATAGTTAGAATGTATACATATTTTATTTGTGTAATTATAAATATTAAAATATATTTTAAAATGAGGCTCTTCCTAATTCTTATTCAGATATTTTAATTAAGAAATTTGTAATTAAGTTTGGAGGGAAAAAAGTCCTGACTCCTTTGACAGTTTTTTGATCATAACAAGTGCTTACCAAGCAGCCTTCAGATCTTTGATCAATTCACAGAAGGAACTCAGAGGTCACTGATGTTCACCTATGGAGACTAAGGCCACTGGGGACTAGAGCCAGTTACCTTTCTAGTTCTTTTCTGGATGACTTATCTGGGAGTCCAGTCAGAGCCTCAGGTTTTGCCACTGTAGGTGGGGATAACCATAATTCTGTTTCCCTGCTTTGTTATAACAAGTAAGCCAGTGATTCTGAAATCATTAGAATTGTCAAGCACAATCAAAATGTTAGGTGGTGATGTCATTGCTCTCGTTCCCCTTTTTCTGAGCCTCCAGGAGTTGAAGTGATTTGCCCAAGGACACATGGCTGCAGGATAACTTTTGTGCAGTCTGTGTCACAGTCCAGGTGGTACCTCGATTTGGCTGCTGTAATGCTCGCATCATGTTATCCAGTGTTTAATGTGGCTGTTTCCCCTACTAGGTGGAGAGTTCTGAGAAGTCAGAGGACAGATTCGAGTCATTTTCCTACCCTAGCACCTTAGCACGGGATGTAACACCTAGGACGTCTTCAGAGAATGTGTAATTTATGAAAATTTCTGGACTCAGCTTCCCCTTCTCTAAATAAAGAGCATCAGCTAGATTGCTAATATGGCTTTCAGCTCTGAGAGTCTGTGATTTTAAGATCTAAGTCTTCACTTCAACAATACTCCTTAACTTTATCTAGATGATCAACCCCTCCCAAATCCTTCAGCACTGGAGAACAGCCAATCATTTCATGTGCGGGAGAGGGGAAGCTTCTGGGGGACCCTAACTAACAAAGGAAATTAAATTGTTATCAATTTAGGATGTTAAATTTAAGCCCCATGGTAACTATAAAGAAAATATTGGAGAATATGCAAGCTCATAGAGACAGAAATTAGAGTGCAGGTTACTGGGGTTGGTGGGTTGGGCGCAGGAATGCGGAGCAATTCATAATAGGTGTAGGGTTTCTGTTTGGGAATACAGGAATGTTTTAGTAATGGAAGGTGGTGAAGGTATTGCAATATTGTGAATGTGATTAATCCCATTGAATGCAATGCTCGGATGTGGTTGAGATGGGAAAGTTTATGTTACATGTTTTTCCCACAATTAAAAAGAAAAGAAAGAAAGAGCAGCTAAAAAGACAATGACAATTAAATGCAATACATAGTCCTAGATGGATCTAGTAAGGGCAGAGAAAAGGCTCAAAGGAACATTATTGTACATATGAAAAAATTTGTATATAGACTGCAAGCTTTGTATAAGCATTAAATTTCTTAAACTTGATAATTGCACTTAAAGTGATTATATAAGTGAATATCCTTATTCTTAGGAAATGTACATGGCAGTAATAAGTATTCTAGGAGTATGATGTATACAACCTACAATCAAGTGTTCATAAAATTGATTGATAAATACACAGACACATAGATAGAAATATAGATGGATGGATGGATGGATAGAATGATCGGGTAAATTGGTGGATCTGGATATCTGGGGTTGGGTAGGGGTATGTTGAAGTTCTCTGTATGAAGCCTGTATTATTTTTGTAACTGTCTTTTAAGTTTGAAAATATTTCAGAGTGAAAAGTTTCAAAAAAGAGCAAATAAGAGGCAATCTAAACCATGCTTTTCAGAATATTTGGGATACTTGATATTCCAGGGAATGGTCAAAGCCATAGTATTTCTGAGCAAAGATTTTGGGAAAAGTAATTTCATATTTAAAATAAACATAGATTTAATATGAAGTAGTATGCTAAAGTTGAATACATTTTAAAGGTAAAACTTGAGACTATGAATAAATTTCACCTTGTCCCAGGATTAGGGGTACATGACTGATGCTCTATCTCCAAATCCCCCAAGGTAGAATTTTTCTTTTCTCTGGCAATAGGTGCCATTAGGTGCCATTAGGAACATTTTGGTGGAAAAATTTGAGAAATGCTTGTCGAAATGGTCCATTCCTTTGATTTTTCTGAGTCATATCCTTACATCAGTTTTGGTCACTTAGATGGTATCAGCTAAGGTACCTGCAGCAATGACTGCACAACTTTAAAAAAATATGTATGTCCTCAGCTTTTATCAAATGTCAGTATAATAAATAGCTGTATGGAGAGTGGCTTGTAGTGCCTTCAAAACCACCATTGAAGATCTGGTCCTTTATGTTACTTAGTGTCTCTTGGATGAGGATGCAGGTGATAAATCTCTTTCTTAAATTTTCTGCCCAGTAGAAAGCTGTCTTTGAAGAAAGGGTGTTGGTATGCCTGATCACTTAACAATAGCCAGGTAACTCATCGCTTTTCTATTTTGGCCTTGGCAGTCAGGAGGCTTAGTGCTGTTTTGTTCTTAAATTAGTAACAACTGTATCTGAGGTTCTTGGCATGATTATCTCCTTTCTTTCATATAGTGTCAGATCTCTTTTTTATGGCTGTATTTTTAACCATCTGGTATTTTTTACTCTATCTTCTCCAATTTTTATTTTAGAACTAGGTAGGGCATCAATTAAAAGAAAACAAAGCCTAACATAGCTTTATTTTGAAGCAAGCAGAAAAAATAAGACTCATATTTAAAAAATAAAATCAACTCTGGAAGTGAGGCCTGTGGTAAACTTATGAAAAGCTATGAAAGAGCTTGGGTTTGCCCGTGGGCCCTCGAGCCACCCAATTGCTTAGGAAGAACATCGCCACTTAGAGACCTGCTATTCCTCCCACCAACTCCCCCAACAAGGATGCTCTTGTTCTATGGCAGCTCCCCTCTCTGCCCTGCTATTTCCAGGCCTGGTAAGGGTACAAATGGAGGCTCCCGGGCATGGCCCACCTTCTCTTCCCATCTCCTCCTCTGCTATACACCACTGGGGGCCTGGCCTTGATGCATGAGGGTATTCCCCCTAAAGACAAATGCTTCTCACACTTTTCCACCCAAGTATTCCAAAAGTCAGGGAAGAGTGAGATTTGGGATAGAGCATCACATATGTTCCCCCACCTTCTCACCACCCCGCAGTCCTAGGGGTGTGCACACTGTGGCTATGATCTGTCCTTGGGAGGGGAAACCAGGGGAGAGAGCACATGGGGCCTGGAAACAGGCTTTGGGCATTTGCAAAGGGAATTATAGGGCCCCAGGGATCCAGAGTTTGGTCTAGAAGCTGGGGGGAAGGGGGAATGGCAGATTCAGGAGCACAGGTTCCTGTGGCCCCATGGACTTCTCTCCTGATGGCGAAGGACAGTGTGGGGCCTAGAGCAGGGGTGGTGGTTGCTTGGCTCTACTCTTATCTGGCAACCTTTGTCATCTAAATTGACCTGCTCTGTGTCCTGCTCAGTCATGGGATCCTGAAGTATTGTCATTGGAAGTGATCATGGTGATCAAATGGCCCAATCCTTCACTGAAAATGAGAATAGTGAAGACTGGAGAGGCAACTAAACTGCCCAAGTGCCATAAATTCTATTCTAAATATTTGTATCAAGCCTTCCAAGGATGGGGTTGGAGTGAGAAGAGAGATTTGTAACATTATGTGATGGTGATTACATAGCCAGATCCACTGGATTTAATATATCTGCGATTAAAAATTTCTAGAGGTTAATGGATGAACAAGGTTTGAGAAATGAAAGTTGAGAAGAGAAAAAAGAAAAAAAAAATTAATATCCAACTTCCACTGCTAGAAAATGTATTTCCCCCCCTTGGATATATTGTATTCACTGAAATGTGCTACAGCAGAGATAAAAATTAATAGCTTTGTTCCCTGTGATCTCTTTATCAGCCAAAGTACAGGACTATGGCTCTCAGTTATTTTAATGGAAAAACTGAAGTTATATTCTCAGGTGATAAGGCCACATCAGGTGTTACTTTATTTTCTTATCTCTCTTGTTCAAGGTGAGGCGTGCAGTCATGACGGATGAGCGATGTGAGGCAACTGTGATGTTCCCTCTGCTTTGATCTGACTCTACCTTTTAAGAAACTGGCAAGTGAGAGAGGCTCCCAAGTTCTGCTGATTCTGAGTGCAGATCCCAGTGAAGACTGAGGCTGGGGCCATTGTCCTGGGACAGGAAGCTTGGGGGGCTCTGCAAACCCAATCCTATGGCCCAGGTCACCTGCACTGTGGAACTTTTAATGAGAATTTATTCAGCAAGGACTAACTGGAGAACTTGGACAACTGGTTCCCAGATTACATGGGAAGGCGGCTTAGTCACATCCTCCTCCTCTGACCTTCCAGGGCACAGTGTACCCGTCTGCACTATGGATTTTGTCATGCTGTGTGGTCATTTATTTGTCTGTGCATCTGTTTTTCACCCTATTAGAATATGTGCTCCTATTAGAATATGTGCCTCAGACATGGTCTCATGTCCATCTTCAGTATCACAGCTGGTACGTAATCTATGGTTTGTGGACTAAATTAATGTGTGAGCAAATGAATTCATCCATCCTTCCATCTGTCCATCCATCCACTCATCATTCATTGTCTTTTGCTTATTTCTGTTATTTTACATTACCTCCAGTCAGGCTTCTTACTGACATCAGAGATTTAAAAGAGGAATATCTTCACTCTGAGCATCAGACTTGGCTCACAAAGCAGAACAAAGGAATCTCCTGCCTTAGCTCCCTTGTCACTCCCACAAAGGCCACTGGTATCTCACCCATCCTTGGTGGTGGTTCAGGCTTGGCAGTGGGGTAAGATAACCCCTTCAGCTGTTATAAAATGAGCATTGGCCACCAGTTAGTTGGACTGGGCTCTGAGTGCCCCAGTTCTGCAACTCTTAGATAGGTGACAAGGGACAGGTAGCTTTTCCTCTCTGAGACTCAGGTACGTCACCTGAGACATGGGGATAATAAAACCTGTGCTGCCTGTTTCACAAGATTTTGAGAGAGTCCCACGAAAATTCATGTGAATAATAAAAATTTCACTGGGGAAAAGATTATTAGGAAATAGGGTGGCTCCCACCTCACCCTACCCTAGGATCTTACAGATACTTTAGGAATAGGCCTTTCAGTTCAGTTTTACCTGCCTTTCTTTTTGTTACAATAATTATTTCTCTGTTTATTATGTTACAGAGATTCTGGAGAAGCATCTTGCTAAGCAGTGAGACCAAATCTCCAAACTAGCATCGTACAATAGCATCCACATTTCTTGAAGTGCCCATGCGGAGCTCAAGGTATGGTGCATCCCCAGCAAGGGCTTTCTTGTGGGGATTTTATGGTTATTGCTAAAGAGCCAATGAAAATTTTCCAAGCTTGCATAACTCAGCCCCAGGAGGAGCATGGAACTCATTACCATCTTAAAATCAAGAAATGTGCTGAAGCAAGGCAAGTCACAAGAAGCTATCTGAAAGATAAAAGACAGCACCTATCGAAATACACCCTGCCCCTGCTTGTATGGAATTGAAATAATGATGGTAACTCATATCAGCTTTTGTGGTTCAGGTCCCCTGGAATACTGAGGCCTGGTTATGGCCCCAACTGAATTTCCTCAGACAAGTCATGCACTTCTTCAGGTTTCCAGGCCTTCATCTGTCAAATGATCATGTTTGACATTTTGTGATCCTAGGAAAACCTCCTGTTTTATGATTCCAGAATTCTCTAAGGTGGATTTAAAGGCCTTATGATGCCCCTAATGTATCTCTGGGTGGCCATGTCCCCTGCCACCACATGAGGCCCCACATAATTGTTTGCAGAACTTGGCTTACTCCTCCAGGGCCTAACCCTGCATTAACTTCTGTACCTGTTGAGTATAAGCTGAATACCGGACCAGGAGCAGAACTTGTGTTCTAGCCTAGCTTGGCTATGACTCAATTAATCTGTCAAGTCCTGATTCAAATGAATGCTCTTTTATGAATCCCTCCTAGATTCCCATCCAGAGGTATCTTTCCCTCCACTGAACTCTCATAGTACATTCCCTGTAGCTATCTAATGGCCCTTGCCTCTTTCTATATGGCTTTATAACTAACTGCCTCTTTCTGTGTTCCCTTACTAGTCTGTGAGGGTGGTGGATTCCCATAGAGCCCAGGCTGGGCTTTGTATATGGTGGGTGCTCAATAAATGGGAACAAATGACCTGAGGGATTAGAGACTGAGATTTACATTAGATTTGGATTTAAATTGTACAGATATAACAAATGTATTTCTATGATCTCCTTGATGCTTGGTTAATGATTCCCAGCCTAGGAACCTTAGAGTCCAAAGATCTGTTTAGGTAGTAGTAATGGGGTGGGAGGAGGGGGGTATTAGAATTAATTTGGTTGCAAGTAACAAAAGCTTAACTCAAATTGGTTTCTGCAAAAAAAAAAAAAAAAAAAAAAAAAGTGTGGGGGGGTGTATTACTGGGGGCAGAGCTGGCTTCTGTGGAACCTAGGTGCTTCCTTCTATGTCAGTTGCATGCTCAGATCCCTCACCGTGGCAATATATCTGGTGGCAATACCAGGGAAAAAGAAGAATCATTTTTTTCCTAACTTTTCAAATGTGCTAGCCCTCAAATCCCAGGTGGAACTACTAATGATATGATACAATATCATGTGATATGATGATATAGTATGATACGATATGTGAGATGATATATGGTATGCTGCTTGAGATGATACATGATTCGATGTATGACATGATATTTGATATTATATATGATATGATATGATATGATATGATATGGTATATCTCTCAAAAGTCTTTATTCCTTAACAGTACTGTGACCACAGAAAAAGTATTATCTGATTAGCTTTGGCCACATACTCATCCCTGGAGCTGGGTGAGCTCAGGCCCATCAGAATCCGAAAGGAGAGAGGGCAAACAACATTAACAGGGGTTTTAAAATAGTTTCATTGTTTCAAATAGCCTAACAGAAAAATTTACTAGTGTTAAAGCTGTACAAACTAAGTTTCTTTGCCTTGTCTGAAATTACATCAGCTCAGTTGAAGCACTGGATATATTTTTCTGACTGTTCTTTGCCTCATAAACAATGGAAAGAGAAATTAATTTCTTGCATACCCATTTAACAGCACAGACTCATTATAACCCTAATTTATATGAATATTTCTCCTTTATACATTTATCATATCCTCATATATCATTTCATGTTCCGTCATATATCATATCAGATATCTTGTCATACATCAAATCGTATATCATTTCATGCATCATATCATGTATCATCTCATCTCATTTCATCTCATATCATCATATCATGTTGTATCACATCCTTAATAGTGGGATTTGAGGACTATTGTATGCTCTCAGCCAATGAGAGCTGAATGAACTTGACTGTTCTCTCAGCCAATGAACTTTACTATTCCATACTACAAGTGGCTCTCAGCCAATTAGCCTCCACTCCACTTTTGAGAATTGAGGGTCTTTGGTAACTTTTGTTTTTCCCATGTGGGTCCTTTCTTTCTGCCATTTATCTGCACTCTGGTCAACAACACTACTCTTTATGTCTGACAAAGTATACGGAAGTATAAATATTAGAGGAAGATGAAGAACAAAGCTGAATAACTTGCTGGAACTTAAAATGCAAAACTCAAGGGGCTCTCAAAGAAAGGATCCAGGGTCAAGATACATAAGCAATTAGGTATTTGTGGATGACCTTTGACTTAAGACAGGGCCTGGTGACCACACCTGAGCCCAGCAAGGAAGGACTGGCAATTATAGGAAGGAGAAGCCATGGTCATGGCAAGTTGTAGCTTTAGGGCATTGGAAAGGATGAGAGCCATTACCTAGGGGAGGTAGATGCCTCTGGGGCCATGCTACAACAGCTGGTTCTCTAATTTGGAGGATTTACGAATGTTAAAGAGAAATTTTGTCATTGCTGGACTGTAATCATTAGGATATCTTAAAGAAGGAAAAAGGAAAGGCATAACAGCATCACCTCTGCTGGGAGCAACCTATCTTTGAGGAACTCACTTGCTTTTCGGCTTTTGTTTTTTGTGGGTAGTTCAATATGATTAATCCCAAGCATTATCTGTATAGTTGTCCTGAGGGGACAGGTGTGATTGACTCTAGTTCTGAGGTAGGAACAAGACACTCCCTAGATACTCCGGCCCCAGGACCAATGATGGGTTGGGAGGGCACTGGCCTAGGACCACTGGAGAACCTGCAGCCATGAACAGGGCTGGTTGAAGCACAGCTCCAGAGGAGAGCGAGTGACAGATGACATACAATGGATGGTGAGCCCCAGGAAGCAACTGGCTGTGCATCCTCTGAACCCCCTCCTTGGTTCATGTTGAGCTCTCTATGAATGAATTACCTGCACTTGAGTTATCTGTTTCTGTAAGTACATGGCTTGTTTGTGCTACCAAGGCAACCCAGAGACAAGGCAGGGACCTGGTCTGTTCCCAAGTCATTAAATCTCCATTGCCTGAATCTGGAAAAAAGACCTTAGAGATTATCCTGGTTGAAATGTCCTTATTTCACAGATGGGGAAATTGAGAAACAGAGAAAATAGGAAAATCTGCCCAAAGCTGGCAGGGTTTTGTTAAGTATGTTCCTACCTTAGTTGCATCAGAATCAGCTGGGGCTTGGTACAATGCTGATTCCTAAGATCCATCTCAGATTTAGGATGTTAGATGCTCTGGAAGTGGGCCCAGGAATCTGTATTTTAGCAGAACAGGTGATTCCTGTATACCTCAAGTTGAAACCCCTGGTCTAAGGTTCCAAAACTGATTTGTGATTGACTCTGAAGAGGGATCCCTGACTCGAGGCTCAGTGCTCTCTCTCTCACATCAGAGGCCTATGGGAGCTGGTGAGCGTGGAGAAGAATGGATCCAGGACGGTGAATCCTTTTGCTATAAGGAACAAAGTTTTGTTTCTGTTTTAATTCTTACAGCAATTTGGCAAGGCCCTGTTGCATCTTTTCAGCCTAGATGTAAAGGAACTGGGCAAATTAGTCCTGTCTGCCTGTCACGCATCATGATGTTTAAATATATCGGTGTCTTGAAATACTTTTATTTTTTAAATTAGACCTGGCCATTTGACAGATGAAAAAACTCACACAAATGTCTCTTTTTAAGTTAATAGCTCCTGCTAAACTCTGATATTTCATGTTTAACAGTGTAACAGATTAGTGTGTATCCTTCTATGGCTTTCATATCTCAAACATTGAATTCCTGAAAAAGTACACGCGATAATCTCTAAATCTTAACTACAGAGATTTTAAAAAAAGAATCAGTTCTTTCTGTTGTTTTTAAAATGACAGTTCTTTACCGACAGTTAAAATAATATTTATCTCATTATATGTTTGTGTATATTGTCTTATATTTCACTATGCGAAGACTTCTGTCAACATTTTAAACTGTATTCCTTTGAGATGACTTAGAACCTCAGTATCTTTAGAGGCTACTTGCTCAACACTTTATTTTTCAATTATGAAGGTGAATAAGTAGTTTGTCAAGTTACTAATAAAAAGTAAATAAAATAAATTTTCTCTTCTAAAAACCGGCTTTTATATATACATTTCTATAAAACACTTTACTGGGTTTCAGGACAGGGATCCAGTCTTGTGTTGTAGATAAGCTGTGTGAATTTGCATGCAGCTCGACTCTTCTCTGGGCCTCAGTTTCCCCCTGTGCAGGAGAAGAGGGTCAGACAGGTGTTTTCTGAAGACCTCTCCAGCTCTGAAAGTGTCAGGGTGAAGTACTAACGGGTTATGAAATATCCCACAATGTGGCAGGGAACAAATATGTCATGATTTCGTTCCGAGTTAGTCTGTTTCACATTTAGTATAGTCCCACCTGGACAGATCCTCCGTGGAACACAGATGACTCACTTCCTGTCCTAAGTGGGTCTTCTCTGAGGTGTGGAACAGATCCTTCCTTCAGATCTCCAGCCAGCCAAGAGGGTCGAGTCGATTGGCATCTGGGCAAATTTTGCATGTTCTTTGTGTCAAATTAAAGCCAATAGTCAGTGCAGATATACCCCAAGAAGATTTAAGGACAGTATAGTTTAGAAGCTAGATGTTCCTGAAAAGTGTGCCCATCATGTTTATATAAACACAGTCACGTTTTAAATGCAGTAGAGTAGTAGGCAATTGAAATAAACATTAGGATGAGACTTTCTGTAGGATTACAAATTTCTTTTATGTAAATAATTTTTAGGGCTGAAAAAGCCCAATTTATATATTGCTTCCTCCAGGGAGTCCCCCTGACTGCTGACTTCTGGAGGCTTCATTCATATCCCTGCCCACTGAATTCTGCTCTATTTAAGAGCTGTACCCCCATCAGTAAGTTCAAAATTATACTCTTAAAGCCACAGCTTATAAAATGTTGGAGCAAGAAGGGAATGTTAGAATGCCAAATCTCCCCACCCCCACTTTAAATTTTGTCATTCATTCAAGCAGGAAATATTTTGTTAATGCCTTACAGTCTACTAAGCACTGTGCTAAGCAGAGGAGATACAGCAAAAACAAGGTATGAAGGGGTTCTAACCTCACTGAATTCACATTGTGTGTGTGGGGGGTGGGGTGGGGGCAGATCATAAACAAGTAAACAAAGCATGTGACAATGAATAGGTTGATGGAATAGGGAATAACTGGCCAGGTAAGGAGAGCTACTTTAGGATGGTCAGAGAAGATTTCTGTATCTCAAGAATGAGATAGAGCCAGCCATGGCAAGTGCTTAGGAGTGGAGAAAAGAAATAGCTGGTGTAGGCGCTGACTATATAAGGTCTGCTGGTGAGGAGGAGTTTAGAAACCTAAGCAGGAGAGAGTGATAAAAGGTCAGGGGAGTTATAGGTGCAAGACAAGGTCGGAGAGGTGGACAGGAACCCTATCAGGTAGGGCCTGGAGGTGACAGTATGGAAATGGAACTTTATTCTGAGTTCAGCAGTGTGCTGGTTTGGATGTATTATGTACCCCAAAATGCCATGTTCTTTAATGCAGTCTTGTGGGGGCAGACATATTAGTGTTGATTAGGTTGGAATCTTTGGATTAGGTTGTTTCCATGGAGATGTGACCCACCCAACTGTGGGTAATACCTTCGATTAGATTATTTCCATTGAGGTGTGGCCCCACCTATTCATGGTGGATCTTGATTTAATCACTGGAGTACTTTAAAACAGAGCCACACAGGCCCAGAGATTTGCTGAAGCTGATGCTTAGACATGCTTGGAGTTGCGGACCCCTGATGTCAGCTGCAGCCAAGAGAGACATTTTGAAGACGGCCATTGAAAGTAGATGTTCGTTACTCCAGAGTTTGCCTGGGAGAAATTAAGAGAATACCCCCAGACACCTAGAGAGAAACATCCTGGGAGAAAGCCATTTTGCAACAGAATCTGGGAGCAAAGGAAGAAAATGCCAGCCATATGTTTTCCCAGCTAACAGAGGTTTTCCAGACGCCATTGGCCATCCAGCAGTGAAGGTACCCAATTGTTGATGCATTACTTTGGACACTTTATGGCCTTAAGACTGTAATTTTGTAACCAAAAAAAACCCCTTTATAAAAGCCAATCCATTTTTGGTATTTTGCACAACAGCAGCATTAGCAAACTGGAACAAGTGGGAAGCCATTGATGGGCTTAAAGCAGGGGAGTAAATGATTTGATTTATATTCTTAAAAGATTCATCTGGCTGCCTTAGGGGAAAGGAATTTTAAGAAAGTGAGCGAGGAAACAGGGAGACTAGTGTTCTAGGTGAGTTTATGGGAGTATTCTAGACGAGGGTTGTTGCAGTGGGGATGCAGGGAAGTAGATAAATTTTGGAGGTGGACCATACAAGACTTGTTGCTGGACTGTATATGGGGTTTGAGAAATAAGAAGGAATCAAGGGTGAATCTTTCGGCTAGAGAGAACTAGGTGGAAGCTTACTGATATAGGAAGATCAGGTGAATGCAATACAGCTTTGGAAGGAAATCCAAGAAATCTGTTTTGTATGTATTAAGTTTGATTTTCTTATTGGGGACTCAAGTAGAGATGCTGAAAGGCCCTCTAAGTATTTCAAGGCTGTTAGTTTTGTCTCCTAAAGTAGACCTAAATTTTGAGGACAGACATGGGCTGTATTTCATATTTCTTTTATCCTCTTCACAGATTTCAGGGTGAGGGAAAAGTGACAAAATTTTTATATTCCCATGCTCTGGAACTAGATAGGCCTGGTGTGCTGAATTGTCTTGTACTGGTTCATAAGAACTGATTATTAAAAATTTCAGCAATGTTGTGAGTCAGTTGTCAAACCATACTTGAGTTTGGTCTTGGTGAGAATTTTACATGTGAAAATTGGCAGACTCTACAAATCAGAACTTTTCTTTTTTTTTACAGAGCCAGTTAACCAGCACATCACATTAAGATCCATTGTCACCAACTCAAATGCCCTTGGGGGCAGGAAGGTAACATGTATAAGTGATTTTTTCTAAGTCTGGAAACATTTATCCCAATGAAATATCAATACATGCTGGCCCCTAGCTAAGCTAAAATAAAGACCTAATTTGCATTAAGGCCAGAAACTTAAATTTCTCAATCTAAAAGATATATAGTGAAGTTATTACAAAGCATTCAGGTCTTCCCCTTGCACCACCCCTCCACCCCCAGCAAACATTTTAAATTTGTATTATTGGAAAGCCATGATGGATGTTTTCCCCAAATACATATTCTACCTCAAGAGAAAGCCAAACTTTCACCTCTAATTATGGAGCAGCAACTGGTGCACAATAATGTTGAACAGTTTTAGTTTGCCGGAGCTGCTATCATAAAATATCACACGATGGGTTGACTTAAACGTTGAGAATTGATTGGCTCATGGTTTTGAGGGTAGCAGAAGTCCAAAATCAAGGCAAAAGCAAGGCAATGCTTTCTCCCTGGCTGCCCATGATATTTAGGGTTCCTTGGCTTATCTCTGCCTCCAGTCACATGGCTATGTCTTCTCCTTTCTCTTAACTTCTGTGATTTCCAGGTCCTCTTTGTAAAGACTCCAGTAATCTGGATTAAGACCCACTCTCCTTCAGTTGGCCAAAACTTAATTTAAAATAACATTTTCAAGAGGTCCTATTTACAATGGGTTCATACAGAAGTCCATGGATTAAGATTAAAAAAGTGTCTATGTTGGAGTACATAATTCAATCATCCACATCGCTCTAAAAGGGTAAAAATTTAAGATGTTCACTGTCATTGTAAAGGTTCCTGCCCAGTGTTGCTAGATCTTATGCTTTTCCAGGAGACGCCAGAAATCTGGATTTTAGTGAGAAACTCCCATCTGTTAACTGTTGACTTAAATTTTTTTCAAAAACACTGTGGGCCAAACAAAACACTATGTGGGCTTCATTGGGCCCAAGGGCCACCAGTGTGCAACTTTGTTTCAGGTTCTTGTGCATGGCCATCCATTGTGGGGAGGGGAGAGCCCATCCCCTACCCCCTGAATATGCTGGAAATGGATTTTTCTGCCAACCCTGGCTTGTGAGAACCACATCAGATTTATTTGATTAAAAAATGATTTGTGACATAGCATGCACACTGTCATGATGGAGCAAGTCCTGCTTGATTGGGAGCTCCTTGTATACATTTCTGTATCCTCTTAGCATGTAGTATAGAAGGCTATAAATAGGAACTTGCTGTGGAAGAGGCCTGCCTTAGTTTCTTAGGGTTTCCATAGCAAAGTACCACAACCTGGGTGGCTTCAAGCAACAGAAATTTATTCTCTCAGTTCTGGAGGCTACAAGTATGAAATAAAAATGTTAGCAGGGCCGTGCTCCCTCTGAAACCTGGAGGGGAGAATCTTTCCTTGCCCCTTCCTGGGATCTGGCGATGTACTGGCAATCCTCAGCACTCCTTGGCTTGCAGCTTCAGCACTTCAATCTCTGCCACTGTCACCACCTGGCAGTCATCTCTCTTGTCTGTCTCTTTGCCTCTTCTTATAACAGATGAGGGGCCTACCCCAGTGTAACCTCACCTTAATTTAACTAATTCATCTGCAACGATCCTATTTTTAAATAAGGTTACACTCTGAAGTACTGGGTTTTAGGACTCAACATATCTTTTGGTGGATGCAATTCAACCCCTGACAGGGCCTTGGAGATCTCTCACCCAGTTTCATGAAGAAGCTGATGGTCCAAAGAAAAGAAGTCATTTGCCCTCAGCCTTCAATAGTGAGCTAGTGCAGAGCTGGGACTAAAATCCAGATCTCTGAATGGTGGATCCTAGGGCTGGAAGGGACCCATTGTTCTTAGGAAATATTGCTGAAACGAGTACATGAAAGGATGATAGAAGAACCAGAGAAGGTATGAACAAGCGAACACAACCTGAATTGGCCATCTGGTTCATGGAATATTGTTCTTAATAAAGAATTAGGTGAGTTGCCACATGTTTCTATTTCCTCTGTTAATTACCATGTTATTTTAGGCATATCCTTTATCCGCTCTGGTCCTTGGCTTTCTTATCTACAAACTCTCTTGTCTCTCAGTGTTATTTCAAAAATCATAAACTAAAAGTAGTAACCAAAATTATTGAGTGCCCTGTGCCAGAAATTTGACTAAATGCTTTACATGCATTTTGTCCTTAATACTCACAATAGTTCTATGAAGTGAACACTGTTTTAATCACCTCTGTCTCATAGGTGAAGAAGCCAGTGTACAATGATGTTAAGCATCATGTCCAAGTTCACACGACTTATAAGTAAAGAGTGGATGGGATTGTAACTGATGTATTTTTCTCCAAAATCATATTAGCAATGAAAATGCTATGAAGAAATAAAAGCATGATACAAATGTATCATCAGAACACTTTTGGGAGGTTTAGGGATGTTGCAAACCTAAGACTCTTGAAAAGAACGGTGCTCTAAGTTACGATACTTTATTTCTATGTTTCACACCATACAATTGAAATTGGAATCAATTTTGACAGTTGGATCAAGTGACCTTTGAGGGGCCTTTTAGACTATTCCAAAGATTGGAGTCCTCCAGCTACTCCACTGTCTCCTGCAACTTCTTTGGCTAAGTTTGAGCAGATCCACTCAGCCTCTCCATATCTACAATAGACTCAAATGGTAGAAGTTGTTTCAGCGCTGACACTCAAAAGTTCTATGGAGGAATTAATAAGAAACTAACATGAATCAGGTCTCTTTTTGGTTGCTAATGATAGAAACCTAACTCAGAGTAGCCTAAACCAGAGAGGGAATTTACTAGCTTAGTAATAGAAGCACCTAAGCTTCAGGTTAGGCTGTATCCAGAAACTTAAATGATGTCACCTGGGTTCTTTCTCTCTAGCTCTCTCCATATCAGGGGCAGGATAATTCCCCACAAGATTCACATTTTAACTACTAAGAAAATCCAATAGGGAAAAATAACCATCTTGCCTTTGAGGAGCGACATCCTGGTGAGGAAGTGGATTGGCCCAACTTTGATCACATATTCATCTCTGAGCCCGTCATTCTGGCCAAGGGGTATGTGATACAATGATGAGCCAGGCCTAGGACATGACTACCTCATTGGCTATGAGGGGGAATGTCTGTCTTACGCAAAACACGTAGGATGGATTTTCCATAGGATAGGCAGATTCTGTATGAGATGAAGAGGAAAGGGGTTCTGGGCACATAGAAACAGTAGAAGCAACTCTAAAGAGCTTTGCCTCCCACTTCAAATGAAGAGTGGCAAAATAAGCATCATTTTCAGCTAATCACAGCTGGGCTGTTGGTCCTGAATATTAGAAACAAGTCATTGCTCTAGAGGTCTTTTGGAAAGTGTTTTTCCACTTTCAGTGATATTTCAGACTCAGCAATGACATCAATGAATATCACAGTCTTTATTTTGCCCCGTAATTACAATTCCTTAGAGAAATATATACAGTGGTGATCTCAGCACAGGTAATAAATTAGGAAATAAATGATCAGGCTTTGAGCAAAGTTTGCCAGCTGTACTAATTTATGAGGGAACAATTAGGTGCCCTGGTTAATACCTCTGATATAACCCTGGTTTGGACTGGAGAGAGTGGACTACCCCCATTGCCTCTTTTAGTTGGCCCTGATAATTACTTCTAATCAGAAGTAGGGAAAAGGGGCATGAAACATCCACCAGCTGTGGTGGCAAAATCTCTCCTGGGCTGTGGCTGCTAGGAGGCCAATGGACAGGAAAGAACTTTATCAAGTTGGAGACATCCAACTTGCTATCACTGGAAGAATCTTTAGATATCACCTAATCCAACTCTTTTATTTTACAGATAAAGAAACGGAGGCCAAGAGAGGAGAAATAACTTGGTCAAGTTAGTGCTGCACAAGAGTGGCTGAACCAGAGCTTAAACCCAAACCTCACTTCCTAAGTGCTCATACCTGCATGGAAAGCACCCTTTGGTTTGGCCACTCAGGACTCTGGTGAACATTTTCATTATGGAAGCTTTGCCTGTTAAAAATATTCATTTAATTTGATTTTCACTAGGAGTGCAGAGAAGAGAAATAAGAAGTGGTTGTTACAGTGCTTTAGATTTAAATATATTCAACTCTCACTTCTCCAAGTAAAAGGAAGGAAGTAATAGCTTGAGGCCCCTCAACATTAGAAAATCAAAAGGTAATTTATGAGTCTTTGAAAGGGTGTAAGAGGATATAAATTACTTCTACTTTCCTAAATATATTTGTGTTTGGTTAATATTAAAAGAGTGCTAAGGCACCATTGTGAATGTAATTAATACCACTGAACTGTATACTTGAAAGTAGTTAAAATGGGAAATTTTATGTTGTAGCTATGTTACCAGAATCAAATAATAATAATAATAATAATAACCCATGGGAATGTACAAGAGTAAACCCTAATGGAAATTATGGACTATGTTCCCTTAATAACATAATTATAATATTAGCTCATCAGTTATAACAAAGGTACCACATTAATGTAAAATGTTAATAATAGGGAAAACTGTGTATGTGTTTGTGTGTGGGAACTCTGTACTTTTTGCACTATTTTTCTGTAAACTTACAACTGCTCTAATAAAAAAGAAAGAATGCTAAAGGAGGAGTTGAGGGATCTAAATTCTACCTGGATCTGGATAATCTCAGACAAGTCATTCTCTTGGGGGGTTTGGTTTCCTCACTGTAAATTTAGGTGATTACTAAGGTCCTGTCAGTCTTTGGTTTTAGAGCATCTAAAAATATCTATATATTTTGAGCATCATTGTTATGGAATGAGGACCTTTTTAGATGGCAGGCAACTGGCTTAAAGCCCGCCTGAGTTTGCAAATTAAGCACCTCCCTTATTTACCTGCTCCAATGGAACAAGCACAAGCTTGAGTGTCAGGACCTGCCTGGCTTGGTAACCTTGAGTAAATCCTTGATTTTTTTTTTTTTTTTTTTTTTTTTTTTTAATCTCAAAAATGGGATTAACGCCTGCCTCACTGAGTTGTTGCAATGGAGATAAAGGATGTAGAAATCCTATATGTTATGCAGATTCTTTTATATATGGGACTTAATACAGAGTTTGTCCTTAGTGACTGAGCACAATGTAAAAACAAACAATCTGTAGAATCTGTCAAAAATTCAGTGTGGTTAAGGCAACACTGAGGGAACTGAAATTTCTTTTTCTCAAGGTCATTTTGGTTTCCCAGTAATAGTCCAGGTTGAAACAGGGTTGAGTGAGATGTTCATGCATCCTAGTTTGCCTGGGGCAGTCCTACTCCTGCTGATTATCCTGGTGTAATTATGAATAACACATATATTCATTCTCAAATGTATCTCTGTTTTGGCAATAAAGATACATTGTTACCCCTAAAGTTAAATATTATTTTGTCCAATTTCTTCATTTTACAGATGGGGAAATGGAGGCTTGGAGAGTGAAATGATTTCCCAAGTTCACCCAGCATCAGCCCAGTGCCTGGACTGGCAAGCCTTCACTTTGCACTTGGAAAGGAAGGGCGGGGAATCTGGAGGTGAGAGAATGGCTCCCTTTGTCAGTTCTCTGCTTCTTAACACAACCCCTTACCTGGCCCAGCCCCACCCCAATGCTCTTGATTTCCTGGAAAAGGATCAACATTGTGGGTGCCTGTGGCAATGAGGGAGATGGGGCAGGGAGCAAACATTACAGGAACCTGGAAAAGGGAGCTTTTTTCTCTTCTCTACTCAGAAGAACAAACCAAAGGGGAGAAACACTGACTATTAATAACTAGCTTTATTTAGGGACATAGTATTTTTGTTGTTGTTATTCCTAAAGTGCTTTTGCATCCATGATCTCAAATGATTTAATTCTTACTGCCTTTAGAAATGACTGTGGGGGCATCCTTATTCCCATTTTGTAGTTGAGAAAACTGAGGCCCATAAACGCAAGAACTTGCTTTGGATTTCACAGTGTCAGATTTGGGACTAGAGCTTGGTCTCCCAACGCCTGGCCCAGTATTTCTTCTACTTTCCTCGCTTTCTGCAAGATCTACCCTTAGGCATCTCCTAGGTGAACCTCATTATAATGAGACCTTTTTTTGTATTCAAGTAACTAAATCTCCTTGGATGGAGCCCAGGGCAGATGCACATTATATCCTGAATTTGTCTCTATGGAAAAGAGTGAGAATGCGGTTCAGTGATCAACTTTGGGCTTCCTTCTGCAAACATCAGCTCTAAAAAAAACAAGTACATGGATGGAAAACAGGGTATTTCATAGCGGATAAATTTTTTCTCTTTAAAATCGTTGCTGGGGTCATGGGGAATAGAGGTACATAGTTTCACAGTACTTAACTGTGCTGTGCTTGCAAGTCACTGCCCCAACAATTTGCAGAATCCCCATTTCAGAAAGATTTGTTCTGGCGGACACTGAAATTCTTTATTTGGAACTCCCAGACCCTTAAGAACTCAGCTTGACAAAATATGCAGCCCCACTCATCATCACTCTCTGCCCTAAGCAGAGTGACTGGCCTTTGGTGGATGAGAGCCAGATACCCCCAGTACACACCTGATTCTGTTAGAAAAGCCACTTTTCTTTTTGGGGGCTCAGTTTCTTCAGCTGTTGCATGCTGGGATCGGATTAATCAGTGTCCTTCAAACTTCCGAAGCCACCAAATTCTTCTTCAGAGAATACTTTGTGGAGACCTGGCACATATGAGTGGTAAAGGCGAAGCTGCCCTGGCTGAGTTGGGGCTGGAGACTTAGAGCCTCCTCTACTGATCCACTCGTTTGGCCATATGGCCTCTACAGGACTTGTGTGGAAACGATCGGAGAATTGCTAAAGGGAGGCCCTTTTAGCCCCTAATGCTGGGATTCTAAGGATGACTAATGCCTTAGTGATAGAAGTTAGCCACCTGGGCGGATGCAATGAGCCTGGAATTCAAGAACTAGAGTTGGACAGACAGGGAAAAGGGTGGTGATGGAGTAACAAAGAGTAGAGTTTGGGGTAAAGGGCAACAGGCATAGTTGTCACCTTGCACAGGTGCATATCATTTTATGGTTAAAGTATTTGCACATAGTTGTCTCTTTCAAGTTCACTCAACACTACATTCGGGCACTTACATACCAGCTTTCCTGAAGCACCGATTATGAGTCTCACATTGGAATAGAACTCAGGGTTATAAAGCGAAAGAGAAGAGACTGTGTGTGGCTTGAGGAGCTCATCATCCCATAGAAGAAAGAGACATGTCAACAAATAATTGCAATGGCAAAAGGGGGAGGTACGTACAAACGCTGAAGTGAAGGGAAGTAAAGGTTCGTTTTTCCTGGGGAGGTAGTTGGAATGCATTCTTCGAGTGGGGCGCTGTAGGACGCATTCCCGGGGCAGATAAATGGGAGTCATTCCAGGTGGAGAAAACCACTTGATTGAAGCTGTGGAAGCCCACGAGAGCATGGTGCCTTTGGGGGACGGGCGGGAGCTTGCAGAACTTGACCATGGGGGTAGTGAATAGAGGTTAAGCTGTGACCTGCCTGGGAAGGGCTTGCTTTGAGTGCAATGCAAAGAATTTGGACCCTGTGGCGATCAGATCCCCATTTCTCAAAAGAGGAAAGTGGATCACAGAAGCCAGGAGCCTGGCTCAAGCCACGTGCACAGGTCAGGTGCCAGCAGGGCCAGCTGGGACCCTGCATCCATTGCTCTTTTTGCGACCCTGTGCTGCCTCCAGCAGGCCCAAGCTGCAGTAGGCCCTGCTCAGGGAGAGGCCTCTGGGCTGTTTATCCTGCTCCAGTGGGGCTGGCTCTGAGAGGGAGGGGAAAGGGGGTGGGGGTGGGCTGTGGAGGAGGGGAGGGGCCTGACAACAAGGGCTACATTCAAGGCCTGCACTGGAGCCGGTGAGGAGAATGGAAAGCTACAGTCTGTCGGAACCTTCCAGCCCTGGCAAGGCAGCAGGGGCCTTATAAGGAAATGTTGTTCTCTCCCAGCCAGTGGGGCTGGGAGGGAGCCCTGTGCCCACAGGACAGGGCCGCCCTTGTGGTGGTAGGTGGGGGGTGCCACCCGCCCCGCCGCTGTGAGCAGGAGCTCTCAATGGGCCACTTATGCAGGCTCAGCATTCCCTCTGGGCCCCAGCTTGTGTGCAGCCCCCACCCCCACTGTGTCCTTCCCCTCCTTAATGCCCTGGGCTGATTGGAGGAAAGGCAAAACACAAAACAAAACAAAAACTTGGCAAGTTCCTGGGCCTCATTGCTGTTTGATGCTGAGTTACCCAGAAAACAGGCTCAAGTCAGCTTCCGTCTCTTTTCCCTGAAGGGTGCACGAGTAAAGAGATGGCTCTTTGCCCTCCTTCCCTGCCCTGCACCCTGTCTTCTCAACGTGACTGGCTGTAGAAGTCCCAGGGTAGGGCCGAGCCCTGTCAGGGGCAGAAAGGCAGGGCTTGGAGACAGAGTGGCAGAAGAAAGCCTTGTGCTGTACCTTTTCCAGCTCCCGGGGGGTGGAGAGAGCCAGAGCTGCTGGAACACGCCTAGGAGAAGGCCTCAGACTCCTTACCTGTGCCAGGCAGGCCAAAGGGCCTGGGAGTCTCAGGAGGGCACAGAGGAAAAACACAGCCTGCCCAGAAAGCAGCAGAGAGCGCATCTTGGGAAAGACTGTAAGAACAAGCTCCCTGAAGGCTGGCATTCTGCTGTGGGTGATGAGGGATGCCGAAAGCATCGATCCCTAAAGGATCCCCTTGAACTTACGACCGGGGTGGGTGGAACAGAGAAGATGCTTAGTGCAGCCTTCTGCTTTCACTATTCATAGATTCAGACACAGGAAGCCCTGGAGCTACATAGAAGCAGGTCAGCCAGCCCAGCTCTCCACCCGAGGCTGAAATCTTCTCTACAGCAATCCTGGGCTCCCCCAGGGGCTGTGAACTTGGCCCTCAAGTCCGTCCATCCAATATCTACAGTTTACCCCCTGTGTGCCAGCCATTATGCACCACCCTGAGGGTGCAAAGGGGAGTGAGTCATGGTCCCTGTTGCCAAGGAATTTGCCATCCAGAGAAATGATCCTAGAGGCACACTATCAAAATGCAAAGGAAAAAGTTAGGAGCCTTAAGAAAGTTTAGAGGAAGGAGAAATTCCTCCTGGCTAGGTGTCTGGTGACAGGAGAGGAGTGAAACTCTTGTTGAAGAGATGACACTGGGGTGAAGAAAAGCTAAGATTTCAACAAGTGGAATTTTGGGAAAGTGGGGAGATGGTTTCAGGAGGGGGTGAATAGCATGTGAAAGTGCATGGAGGTAGGAAAGCTTGGGGCATGCTTGGTGTCTGGGAAGAGACGGGCATGGCTAGGTGTATACAAATGGGAGAGGAGGCAGCTATGGTTGCAGAATGAGTTAGCACCCTATTTTTTTTTAATATTCATTTTATTGAGATACAGTCATATACCACGCAGTCATACAAAACAAATTGTACATTCGATTGTTCACAGTCCCATTACATAGTTGTACATTCATCACCAAAATCAATCCCTGACACCTTCATTAGCACACACATAAAAATAACAAGAATAATAATTAAAGGGAAAAAGAGCAATTAAAGTAAAAAAGAACACTGGGTGCCTTTGTCTGTTTGTTTGTTTGTTTGTTTCCTTCCCCCATTTTTCTACTCATCCATCCATAAACTAGACAAAGTGGAGTGTGGTCCTTATGGCTTTCCCAATCCCATTGTCACCCCTCCTAAGCTGCATTTTTATACAATTGTCTTCGAGATTCATGGGTTCTGGGTTGTAGTTTGATAGTTTCAGGTACCAGCTACCCCAATTCATTAGAACCTAAAAAGGGTTGTCTATATTGTGCGTAAGAGTGCCCACCAGAGTGACCTCTCGGCTTGTTTTGGAATCTCTCTGTCACTGAAGCTTATTTCATTTCCCCCTTTTGGTCAAGAAGATGTTCTCCATCCCACAATGCTGGGTCTACATTCCTCCCCAGGAGTCATATTCCACGTTGCCAGGGAGATTCACTCCCCTGTAGCACCCTGTTTTGGAGGCACTGAATGCAGGCACAAAGAGGAGATTTGAGTGATAGACAGCTGAGAGCCACTGGAGGTTTTCGAGGGGAAGACAGATGTGTCTAGTGCTGTGATTTAGGAAGTGTCATCTGATGGTACATGAAAGAAGGATTGGAGGGAGAGGCACTACCATGCTTGTCCCCATTTCAGAGAAGTCAGGAGAGTGCTACTTCCCCAGCAAGGCTCTGGGTGGGTCAGGTCCTTCTTCCCAGGGTGTGGAGGCCTCGCTCTTGGAGGGCCACCTAGGTCTGACTCCTTCAAGGACCACTGGGTCTTAGAGGTACTTTTTTTTATTGTTGTTGTAGAGGTAAGACTTTAATAAATACACATAAATTTACATAAATGAAAGCATATCCCACATATCAATTACTCTTTCTTCTCTCTTCTTAGTTCCTCTTACCTCCATATCCCATATTTACAATCTACAATATATCCTTTCATTTTTGTCAGAAATTTAAAATCCTGTATCATGCCCACATACATTAGTTTTCTGGGCTATTGTTTTTGTTACCATGAACAGTATCCATCTGGAAGGGCTGGTATGATTTATTGTTTTAAGAAAATCAAAATGGTAAAAGTACATACCTTAAAACATCCACTAATACTTCTAGTTGTACAGCAAATGGTAGTGCCTTGCCCCAATCTCCCTTCTCATGGATTGCTACTCTTCAAAAGCAGCTACTTTCAACTGTTAGCTATTTCTTCTGGTATTGACTTTTTTTAAAAATTCAATTTTTTTGAGATCTATTCACATATCATGCAGTCATACAAAGCATACAATCAGTTGTTTATAGTACCATTATATAGTTGTGTGTTCAGCACCAAAATTAATTTTTGAACATTTTCATTATTAGAGGTACTTTTTGAACTACCCTTCCCCCAGGAGAGGATGAGGACTGACTGCTTTGCTTTATTTCTCTTTTTCTCTTTAAGGCTTTTCTGACACAAGTCATTCTGTTCAGATATAGTTAAGAAATGTAATCTCCAGTCCTTTTTGGCCGGAGGTCATCAAAATGCACTCTGTGGAAGTCAGAGACGCAGTGATGCCATCTCATCACAGAGAGCTTGTCTTTTGTGAGGCATCCACCGTCCACCCACCTGTGCTTGTCCCATGCCTGCTGGTAACAGAGCTGCAGCCTGTTGCCCTCTTTACTGCTGTTGCCCTCTCTACTGCTTCCTTCCCTTCCCTTCCTCTTTGAGGGCTGCTCCTTATCATGGCATTGCTACACATATGGGGCATGGAGCCTTTGCAGAATGCTTTGAGTCCTGTTGATAGGCAGGGATAAGTTCTTGCCGTTGGGAAAAATCTAAGGGGCTTTGGAGCTTAGCAGTGACTGCTCTTCATTGCTCTGGCCCCAGGTTCTGGTCCATCAGACTGGCCATGGCCCACTGCCATGGCTGGCTCGGCAGAAGGGTTGTGAAGGACTTCAGCTGGACCCTCACACCTGTCCCCTGCCTCATGACATTAGAGGGCTGGACCTGAGGAGGGGATGCTGATCTTTAAACCCTGGGGCCACAGACCTGCAGTTCCAGTCATGGTGGGACTGGTCTTTCCCCTACACATCCAATAGGAGATAACTCATTTTGAATTCATATTAGATGAGCTTGAATTTATTTCTTCCCTTTTAGGGAATATGTAGGCATTTTGTGGTGATATATTACCTTAACTGCAAAGATTTCAAATGGTAAACTTTCAGAATGACTGCGGCGGTATTTTATGAAGCAAGGGTCTTCTTGGTATGCTTTCATTTTTACTGCCACCACAACTACCCCCACTTAAATTGTCTGCTAGTCTCATGTTCCAATTCAGAGAAATGTCATTGGCAAATCCTCTCTGCTGTTTTTCATTTTATTTAATGTTACTGTGCTGGTTTTAATCTTTTATGTCTCCCACAAAAGCCATGTTCTTTAATGCAATCTTGTGGGGGCAGACTTATTAGTCTTTTGATTAGGGTGGGGCCTTTTGATTAGGTTGTTTCCATGGAGATGTGACCACCCAACTGTAAGTGAGACCTTTTGATTAGATAATTTCCATGGAGGTGTGATCCTGCCCATTCTGGGTGGGTCTTAATTGTATCACTGGAGTCCTTTAAGATTACTCACAGAGAGAAGGAGTTCAGAGAAGATGAGAAAGACATTTTGGAGAGATGCTAAGATATATAATCCAGAGTTTGCTCCCAGGAGAACCTAAGAGCCAGATACTTGGAGATGCAGAAAAAAGGACACTTTGAGATGCTAAGCTAAGAGATGAAGCCTTGAGTTTGCCCTGGAGAAGCTAAGAGAGGACTACCAGATGCGTAGAGAGAAGGGCCCCAGGAGAACCAGGCAGAGAGTTGAGAAGAGCTAAGAGAGACAGAAATCCAGAGACATTTTGGAGAAAGTCATTTTGAAATGCAACCTGGGAGCAAAGGACCAGCAGACACCAACCACGTGCCTTCCCAGCTGACAGAGGTATTCTGGATGCCACAGGCCTTTCCTCAGTGAAGGTGTCCTCTTGTTGATGCCTTAATTTGGACACTTTTATGGCCTTAGAACTGAAATTTGTAACCAAATAAATCCCCTTTATAAAAGTCAATCCATTTCTTGTATTTTGCATAATGGCAGCTCTAGCAAACTGGAAGTTACCTAACTGTTCATTCATTATTCATCAATTTATTTGATTTAGTAATGAGTAGTTCAAAAATTCAAAAGGTATAAAGGGAATACAGTGAAAATCTTCCTCTTACTTACCCTTTCCCCAATCACCCTGTTGTCCTTCCCAAAAGAAGCCTGTTTTGTTTGCTAAAGCTGACAAAATGCAATGTACCAGAAATAGGTTGGCTTTTACAATGGGGATTTATTAACTTACAATTTACAGCTCTTAGGCTGTGAAAATGCCCAACTCAAAGCATCAAAAGAACGATGCCTGGACTCTGAAGATAGGCTGCCGGCATTTGGGACACCTCTGTCATATGGGAAGGCACACGGCAGCATCTGCTGGTCTCCCCTTCTCTCCTGGGTTTCATTGCTTCCAGCTTCTGGCTTCAGTGGCTTCCTTTCTGAGCTCCTGTGTGTATCTCTGTCTCTCAGCTTCTTTGACTTTCTTAGCTTCTCTCTGTTTTCTGTGTGTATTTATCTGTTTATAAAGGGCTCGGGAAGAGGATTAAGGCCACCTTGAATGAGGTGGGTCACATCTCAGTTGAAACAGCCTAATCAAAATCTCCCACCTACAATAGGCCTATACTCAAAGGAATGGATTAAAAGAACATGGTCTTTTCTAGGGTACAAACAGCTTCAAGCTACCCCAAAGCTGATGTTACCATTTTCTGGGGTCTTCTTCTTCTCTGTGATGTTTTTATAGGAATAATTACGAAGGGCTTTCCTCATCCAATTGGCATAGCTTATTCAGAAGGAAGTAAGCATGTTCAAAGAAAATTCTCTATGGGTGGCTGTTCTTCCCAGGTTCACCCTCTCCCAGGGGCTGAACCCTGATTCTTGATGTCAGATTGACCTTACCGGGTCCAGGTATCTGTAGAAAAATCCCTGTAGTTCTTTAACCATGCCCTTACATAGATGCATTGAAGATACCTGAGTACACTTTCTGGAATGAGACCTAAATTCCATTCCCTGTGTAATCATAAAGAAAATAAGTTACACAGAGTCTGTTCTGTGAGTTCTGGTACCAAGTTACGAAGGATCTGGGGGGAATGTGGCATCCAGATGGCTAGGATGCTAGGTGCTAGGTCATTCTTCTGTGGATCACATTCTCTGGTCCCTCAAGGTCTGGCTTGTACTGAAATGTCCACTGCATTTTCTAGGCCCCTAATTACTGATCGCAGAGAATTTTTAGTCTCTGCTTGCTCACCCTGGGTTTGGCAGTACTCCTAATGCTGGGTCTCTGTCTTGCTCGTTGATCATGCTGGAGTTGCATTTTCTCAGTGAGGATTAGGATTCATCAGTCCTGGCAGCTCTGGTTGATGGGAAGGGTTTTTAAGGCCTCTTCGGTGGGAAGAGTCTCTTACTGATTAGAGTCCAAACCGAAAAATGGATCCCCCATTTGTGGGCACCATGACACTTCCAGAGCAGTATCATCAAACATCACCCAAGCAACAGTAACCCGTAACATTATTGCATAGCTTCTTCTTGCTCTAGATTGTATGGGTTTCATTTACAGAAGGATCTTCATCATAAGAGAAATAGGAAAAAGCACAAACAGAACTATAAATATCTTGATAGAGACAGATATATGAAGTCTAACTGGGTGGGGAAAACAGATGTAGATGAACAGATGGATAAGAATACAGGTTTCAACCTACTGAAATACTGAGATGATATAAGAGATATTAAAGATGAAGTTACCTATGACTTCTTTTACATTTTGCAATAATTTTTATTTTAATAGTCCCTTCTATCATCTTGTCCATGTACAAGGGGCATTTTTTACATAGCTGTAATCAGATTGCACATAGTAGTTAGTGTTCTGTGTTTTCATTTCATATTATATCATAAGCATTTGCCATATTGCTCCAATCCTTAGTTTATGACTGCAGAAATGTCAATGCGATGATTCACAACATGTTTCTTACCTTTTACCTATTGTCGGAAATTTTTGCTTCCAGCTGCTTAGCATTAGGTATAATTTTGTAAATACTACATCAGGATTTTTAGCTTTGCACTTTTGTGAATTTCCTTAGGATCAAATTTCCTTAGGAGAAGCCATGGCCAAAGGGTACAGATGCCTCTATGAGCAGCAACATCTCCTGTGGTATGAGGCTGTCTGTGGTGGACAGAGCTCTAAGCCTTATACTGATCTTAGGGGCTTGGTGCTCTAAACCATTAACCAGCATGTCATCTAGCAACTGAGCAGAAGAGCGGGACTTGACTTGGCCCTGAGGAAGGCCTGTTACGGTACAAGCTCTTTTTTGGCGACAGCAGAAGGCACATGGGGGCCATTCCAGGGGTCTGCCTTGTTTTCAGAGGCCTTTCATTTGTGTCTGCTACATAAGGGGCTCTAAACAAGCACTTATTTGGGAGAGAAAGCAAATCAGTGCTGTGATCCCAGCTCTTGCACAGCAGGGGCAGGGTGGAGGGGTACAGGTCACTGTCTTCTCAGTGCCGGGACACTGTGGGCCTCCTCAGTGGCATTGCCCATGAACACAGTTCCTGTGGCTAGTGTCCAATTATGTGCACCCCAGATGTCAGCTCAGATTGCTGATTGAACTTGACCCAAACTACAATTCTGAACCCTGTGAGAGGCTTGAATCCACAGCACAGTTTCCATGAATGCCCACAGTTCATGTCACCAGGCCTCTCTCAGCCTTCGTGCCCCCTCGTTTGCGTGTGCTGCCTGCTTCTGCCCCTTATAAATTCAGGCACACAGCTCAGTCCTTTTGCCAGTCTTCACAAAAATCCATTTGCTCCCAGGCCTTTGTGAGTTTGTAACTTTACTGAACATTGGGAGTCACGAGAAGGAATTTCAACACAAACTGAGCAGCCCTTTGCCATCTCATTGGCCCTCTCCCATCCGCCTGAGCAACAGGCAAATGATTTTCCTCTGTCTTCTCCAGAGCAGTTCCTCTATATTCAGGCCTCTTTAGTGCCCATCCAGGTACTCTTCCCAGAGGAATTCTGGTGACTAGGGCTTCTCACATAAGGTATAGTTAATAGTTTAATTCTAAAATGTTCCTTCATGACTTGTAACCAATGTACCACCCTAATATAAGATAGTAATAATAGGGTGGAATGTGAGAATGCTGTATTTTATGCATGATTTTTCTGTAAACCTACAACTTCTCTAATAAACAATAAAAAAAAAAAAACAGAAAACAAAGAACTTCTCTTAAGGAAGAGTTTTTTGTATGGTATTTTTGCAGATATTATCTCCTTCAGGCCTTCCAGTAGCCCTGGTAGATGGCTAGTTGGATAGGCAGTATTATTCTGGCTTAGAAATGAGGAAACTGGGGCTGAGAGAGGGGTAGAAACTGCGTCAGGTCACTCAGCTGATTGTTGGATGAGCTCTCTACTGAGTTCAGTGAATAGCCTTCTCCACGTCACGCTGCCTGGCCATTTCTGTGTTCCCCACAGAGCTTTAAACATAGCAGGCATTCAATAAATGTTCACTCAGTCAACATTCCCAAGCCTTTACTACGTGCCTGCCTTCCAGAAGTGCAGGGTGAAGTGTGCTTAAATAAACTGAGGTGCTGCTTATTACCCCAACACCCAATGCCTAATTAAAACCAGGTGTGAACTTACTCTCGCTACCTTCTGCTGTGTACTTCTTTGCATGATTCCAGATCATGAGGTTCCTTCTCTGGGCAGGGAATCAAAACATGCTGACTCAATTCTCAGTTTGGTCACTTGCTAGCTGTGTGACCTTGAGTAATTATGCCTCTCTCTGGACCTCAGCTTCCCAATCTGCAAGATGAGGTGACTGCCCAGATTATATCTGAAGTCCCCTCCAGGTGGGCCTTCTGAGATCTCCAGGGCAGAAAACGGAATGAAATGCAGGGAGGGGAGGTACTCTCTGTGTTTCTTTTGAACCTTTCTCCTCTCAGCTGGTGGACTGTTGTGACTTTTAATTTCCTCTGTCCCCAGGCATCAGGGAAGGAGTCACACAGATAACAGCTTTGGCTCCTGACCTGGCTGGCACGGCTGGGGTTCCCACCATGCTTCATTGAGCAACATAAGCCCCTTGCTAATCCTCTTAAGCTGCTAGGGCAGTGAGTCATTTCAATACCACCCAAACTCCTTCCGGTGGCAGCCCAGCAAGGAGAGGAGTTCTAACCAGAACATTTATGATTTGACCTGCAGCGATATTTTACACATAAATTGGGTTGTTGCATTGCAAGCCCATTATGCCTAAACTGGTGTTCAGAAAAACCTCAAACTGTGCTCATTCATTCACTTATTACATGTTTTCTGAGCCCCTGTTATATTCCAGGTGCTGTGCTAAGCTTTAGGAAGACTTAGATATATCATAGCCTCTGTCTTCAAGGAATTCAGTCCACTGGGAGAGACAGACTTGTAAACAGGAGTAAAATGCATGCCTTACAAGGCAGCAATATAAGCATAAAACAGAAAATTACACAATCCAGAGGAGAGAAGCATTAACTCTGGGGGTTGGAGAGACAAGGGGTGGGGGTGCAGGGTCAAGGAAGGTCTACACCAATGAAGTAATACTTAGGCTGTGTTTTGAAGGATAAATAGGGGTGTACTATGTTCCAGTGGTATTCCAAGAGAGTGGCCATTGTTGGTCTGCCACACTGAGGAGAAGTATTTTATTACTGCCAATGTTTAGAATTGCTGGTGTATGGTGACAATAAAAAGAAGGTCAAATTTTAGTCAATTTTATTATTGTTTTTAAATTCCTACAGCCAATGCACTCCATCATTGCCTCTACAAGGCCAGACTGCTCCCGCAACTAGAACCAAATATGCATGATGGGAGAGGGTATTTGAGCAGCATGTACAAAAGGTACTGAAATTGGAAACTGCAGAATGTATGAATGGAAGGATAAACAGTTTGGTATGATGGAGCACTGAATTTTGGAAAAGAGGAGCTGGAGAGGAGAAGAAAATGAAGCTGGGCCCATTTCATGAGAGCCCAAGATACTGGGCTTTATTCCAGAAGGCAATAGAGAGCTACAAGGTTTTTAAGCAGAATGTAATCAACACTCTGTTGTTGATACAATACTTTGACAGCTGAGGATGGACAGGATGGGATAGAGCATGGTGGAAGGAGACTGGTCAGAGGCCCTTGCAGTCATCCAGGAGAGAGAGGATGATGGTTATACCAGATCTGGGTAATGAGGGTGGAGAGGAGAGAAATCTCATTGGAGGTAGGGGTGAGGGGAGGAAGATCTAAATGATGACTCCCACTTTCCCCTTCCCCTGCATATGCCAGAGTTGGACCTGCTCAACTGTTCTGTGGCTCAGAGAAGTGAAAGGCATTTACTGCTCAAGCACATGAATCAGTGACAGAGCCAGCATGAGATTCTAGTTTTCTACTGTGGCTGCCCTCCATTTGGTCTAGGACTTTCGCTCTCTCCTACCTCTGCTGGCTGAGCCTTGGACTGAACAGAGGAGAACTGAGTTTTGTCCCCTCTGTGGCTTTCCTCTCATGTAGTCTCATATCTTCAGGGCAGCTTGTTCTGTTTATTATTATTTTTTTCTGACTTTTTATTATTTCTCTACCCCCAGTAAAATGTAAACTCTGGAAAAGCAGGGATTTTTACCTATCCTATCTATCCCTACCTTTCCACAGAGCCTGACACAATTCATGCTTCATAAATATTTGCTGAATGTATGATAACTATAGAAAATAGATACGTAGATGATTAGTTAAATGAAAGTTTTATCAATTTCCTTGGTAACCCCTAATATGTATCTAGTAAACTCCTGGAGAAGGTAGCTTGGGGATGAGGTCACCATGGGGCCTCCAATTCTACCCCTGAATTGCAGGCATCTGGACCTACAGTGCCCCGGATTCCTGACCTTCACACCCACCACAGAAAGAAGAACTGAATTAGATAGAGCTGGAGGCTCAGATCTGCCTCTAAAAGATAGACCCTCAAGCCACTTACAGCAAGGAGCTAAGATGTGCGAAGAGGACAGGCCAAGGACCCATTCATCAATGCACAGGGCCAAAAGGAAGCTCAGCAGATTAGAGCAGCCCTAAGGGAGCTTGTGCTTCAGGGGCTACCAGCTTCCACCAACTGATTAGCCCCTGCTCCTCCTCCTCAAGGGTGTTGGGGGGCTGGAGGTAGGGATGGGATAAAAGTAAGGGATATTGAAAAACCTGGAGTATTATGCATCCTTTGAAATGGGAAGCATAGTGAAAGTTCTATTACTTATGAAATTGTGAAGGTCGATAGGATTTTCCTTGCAAAAGGAATCAGTCCAGAAAAAGAAATTCAAGGTGAAGTGAAAAGGCCAATGTTCTTCCATTCCCTCTCTCTCCAGAATCATGATTGTCACAGATCCTGCAAAACACCTCCCAGATCCCCATTCAGGACCCAGACCCTCATTCCTGCCACTCAGTACTGCCAGGTTCACAGCTGATTCCTTTCCCAAGAAATGTCCTAGGCCAAAGAGAGCTGCTTTACCCAAGGTGACACACCCATCCTGGAGGCAGGTCATGACTTGTCCATGACAGGGTACAAAGGCCCAGTCCCTTGACTCAGTGGAGGACAGTTCTGAAGGGTCATCCAAGCTCCAGACCAACCACATTGCAGTTCAACCTCTCCCACTGCCCAGTCCTGCTTTCCTCACTCCCTCACATTCCCAAGAAACCTCCTGCTCACAAAGCTCCATCCTGGAATCTGTTTCCTAGACAAACCTAGAATAACATGTATAAAGCCCTAATTGGCTATGACTATGACATCAACAGCCAGTTGCCATATTGCCTGGGTAAGAACCAATTCCTCATCAAAGCCTTTTATTAGATTTGCTTTCAGTATTTGAAGTTGAGACAAGCCATAGCCAAATGACTGTTTAGTGTATCTGAAAGAATGGTGGGCCATGTGATTACAAATGCTCAAGATATTAAGGGCTGAAATGAAAGGAAGGCAATAAAAAAATTGCTAATGTAACATTTGTAAAGCAGTTGACATTCCCCAAATCTGCTTCACATGAACCCCATTTATGTGCTATTCCAATTCCTTGATGCCTCTGTCCCTGGGTCCTCAGCTTGCTTAGGGGAGAGCCCTGCAGTTGCTAACTTTGCCAGATCTCCTAACACCCCCAGCTTTCTAAGCTCCCCTGTCTCCACAATGTCCAGCTGGGCTCTGGCATAGCCTCCACCACACCTACTGCCATGGGAGCCAAAGCAGCTCCAGGGCCCAGGACCAAATAGATGGGAACCATCCGAGTACATCTTCTCTCACTGTTTCTATATGCAGATGATGAGTGGGATCTTGCCTCTCCAGTGGCTGTCCACAGGGGCGGGGTGACACCACCTAGCAGTGCAAGCAAGTTAATCCCCCAAGGAGTGAAGTCTGACCAAAGAGAGACAGGAAATGGAAGGGAGATGACTTACACTCTCACCCTTTTTCTGTTCCCCTCCCTGATCCAACAATGGTCTGTCCTTTATTGCAGAGGTTCCCTTAAACCTATCTCAAGGCATCCCTCATGACCGAGCAACTGGCTGCATTTTCTGCTAGTGTTGTGGCCAGTATGGTGCTCTCCTTCTTGTATTCATTCCCCCTCCTTTCTGCCTCCCTTCCTGTTTATTCTCACTCTTGCTGCCATACAATTACCATGTCAAGAAAGAGCAGCATGTAAACTTTGCTTCAAGTTTTTTTTTCCTAGGCAATCAGGTGAAGATGCAGGCATTCACATATTTAATTTTCACAGTCATTCATTGGGGGTAGGAATTATTACTACCATTTTTCAGTCAAGTAGACTAGAACTAAAATAAAATAACCAGGGCTAAGGCTACAGAGTAAGTGGTAGATGAAGGATTCAGTCTACGTGTTCTGACTCTGAATGGGGTGTTTTTATTACATTGAATGTAACTTTTCATCAAAAGGTATAATAAGAACCAATTAACTATTTCCTTTTGCATAAACGTAGTATCTCCAGTGGGGAGGGGTTGGATGGTGGTCAGCAATAGCTGGAAAAAGATAAAAAAAGTCTCCTGAAAAGAGGCAGGTAAAATGAGATGATGGATCCAACAATTCTTATCTCCTAACCCTTCTCTCTACAGCTTTCACTTTCCACAGGTTCAAATCAAAAGGGTGTTTTTAGGATTGATGAGTGTAAAGAGAACGTTGTCACCATGAGTATTAGTTTCCTAGGGCCTCCACAAATTGGGTGGCTTAAAACTACAAATATTTATCCTCTCACACTTCTGAAGGCCAGAAGTCTGAAATCAAGGTGTCAGCAGGGCTGCAATCCCTCTGGAGGTCAAGGGGGGAGAATTGTTCCTTGCTTCTTCCAGCTTCTGGTGACGGCCGGCATTCCTTGGCTTGTGGTCTCATCTCTGCTCAGTCTTCACATCACCTTCTCTTTTGTGTGTCTGTGTCATCTCCTTTAGCTTTTCTCTTATAAGGACATGTGATAACATTTAGGGTCCACTCAGATAACCCCAAGTAATCTCTTCATCTCAAAATTGCTTATTTCATTACATTTGCAGAGACCCCTTTTCCAAATAAGGTAACAATTATAAGTTCTAGGGATTAGGACTTGATATCTTTGATTGGCAATTCTTCAACCTACTATGCTGTGTAATAGGTCACTTTGCCTGGAGACATTAGCGTGTCCTTAAAAATACTTATAAATGGTTTGGAATGTTCCTTTATATTGCATTATTTATCTTATCAGCTGATACAGAGGAAGGGTGGTTTGAGTTTTAGAGGTGGCTGCAAGCCAAGTTTTATGTTTATGCAACAGTGAGCTAGAAGTGGGTAACAGAATGGAATTTAGCCTGCCCTACCCTTGCAGCCCTAGGTAGGGGAGAAGGTCTCTCAGAAGTTGTCTTGATGCTGACATGACTGTCCTACTGCTGGGACCTGGATGATCCCTGGGATGTCTTTCTTGTGTTTGAATTTTCAGTTGCTGTCAGTCACCCTGACCCAATATTTATATTTTGGAGAACTATCTCATGACAAGTTTTGGAGGAAAGAATCTTCCTATCACAAATATTTGCAGTACTTAATCTTGTTGCACTTTGGTCAGTGATGTTGAAAACAGGGTCATGTACAGCACTGAGGTCCCCTACAGATGTGAGTTTGAACAGTTTATCGGCCATGCTGTCTTCTTAGACCTCTTGAGAAGATTATCAAGGCACTGAAAGGAAAAAGAGGACAAGTTGTTCCTGACTGAGGGCCAGATGCCATGCAAAGAATGTCTTGGGAAATGTGCTTCCTTCTTTTATTTATTCTTTGGCATTATCCTCTCCATTTTCCTCAGGGGCTATATCTAATTATATTAATTGTCATCTTTTTCTTCAGTCTCCTATCTATCTTCTGCAGTCAATATCATGTCCAATCTCAAGAAAATTGAGGCACTAGGGTAAATTCCCTCAATTTCTCCCCACTCGCTCACCTTCACGCCTATCCCTTCCCCCTTTCCTCAGTCTTAGAATCACTCAAAGCTATCTCTTCCACTGGCATGGAGTTTTCGCCTTTTTTATGTCCTTTAGGCCTTTATTCTATCAATGAGTCTCTCTTTTCCCCTTTAAAAAAATAACAGCTTTATTGAGATGTATTTCACATACCATAAAATTCATCCCTTTAAAGTGTAAAATTCAGTGTTTTTTTTTTTTTTTTTTTTTTTTGGTATATATGCAAAGTTTTGCATTGATCACCACAATCTATTTCCAGATCATTTGCATCATCCCCAAAAGAAACCCCATTCCCGTTAATAGTCACTCCCCATTCCCACCCCTCCCCCTCCAGCTCTGCGCAGCCATTAATCTACTTTCTGTCTCTGTAGTTTTCCTGTCTCTATTCTAGACATTTCATAAAAGGATTCATACAACAAATGGTCTTTTGTGAGTGACTTCTTTCACTTAGCATGATATTTTTAAGGTTCATCCATATTGTAGCATCTATCAGTACTTCATTCCTTTTTGTGGGAAGTTAATATTTCTTTGTATGAATACACCACATTTTGTTTTCCATTTATTTAGTTGATGGACATTTGGGTTGTTTCCATTTTTTGACTATTATAAATAATGCTGCTATGAACATTCATTTATAGGTTTACGTGTAGACATATGTTTTCAGTTCTCTTTGGTGTAAATGTAGGGGTAGAATTGCTGGATCATATGGTGACACTATGTTTAACATTTTGAGGAATGCCAAGTTGTTTTCCAAAGTGACTACGCCATTTTATATTCCCACCAGCAATGTATGAAGGTTCCAAGTTGTCCATAATTGTGTCAACTCTTATCGTCTATCTTTTTAAATTTTCACTATCCTAGTGTGTATGAGGTGTTATCTCATTACAGTTTTGATCTGTTTTTCCTTAATGACTAATGATGTTGAGCATCTTTTTACCTGCTTATTGACCATTTGTGTCTTCTTTCAAGAAATGTCTATTCAGATTCTCTGACCATTTTTTACTTATTTGTCTTCTTTTTAATCTATAAGAGTTCTTGTATATTCTGGATGCTAGTCCCTCATCACATATATGACTTGCAAATATTTTCCCCATGCAGAGGGTTATCTTTTCATTTTCTTGATGGTATCCTTTGAAGACAAAAGTTTTCAATTTTGATGAAATTCAGTGTATCTTTTTTTTTTTTTTTTGGTTGTGGTCACTTGTGCTTTTAGTGTCCTGTCTAAGAAACCATTGCCTAATCCAAGGTCATGACAATCTACTTTTAGGTTTTCTTCCAAGAAAACACAGTAATTTTGTTATCACAGTACTATATTATATAATGTATTATTCCCCATTGAATTACCCTGGCACCCTTGCCAAAAATCAATTAACCATAAATGTAAGGGTACATTTCTGGACTCTCAATTCTATTCCATTGATTTACATGTCTAGACTCATGCCAGTATTTTGATTACTGTGGCTCTGTGTCTTTGTAGTTAGATTTGAAATCAGGAAATGTGAGTCCTCCAAATTTGTTCATTTTCAACATTGTTTTGGCTATTTAGGTCCCTTGCATTTCTGTATGAATTTTAGGATCAACAGTCACTTTCTGCAAAAAAGCTAGCTGAGATTTTGATAGGAATTGTGTTGAATCTATACCTCAGTTTGGGAAGTATTGCCATCTTAATAAAGTTAAGTCTTCTAATCTATGAACGTGGGGTATGTTTCCCTTTATTTAGCTCTTCTTTAAGTTTTCAACAATGTTTTATAGTTTTTTTATACAAGTCTTACAATTCTTTGTTAATATTTTCTTAAGTATTTTTTATGTTATTGTAAATTGAATTGTTACTTAATTTTGTTTTTGGATTTTTCATTACTAGTGTATAGAAATAAAATTGGTTGTATATTCAATTTCTATCCTGTAGGCTTGCTGGACTTTTATTCGTTCTAATAGTTTTTGTGGCTTCTTTAGGATTTCCTATATATAAGTTCATGTCATCCATGAATAGAGATAGTTTTACTCTTCCTTTTCAATCTGGATGCTGTTTATTTCTTTTTCTTGTCTAACTTCCCAGGATGGAATGTCCAACACTATGTTGAATAGGTGTGATGAAAGTGGAATCCTTTTCTTGTTCCTGATCTTAGGGGAAACCTTTAAGTCTTTCACCATTAAATATGACAACGGTGGGTTTTTGTAGATGCCTTTTGTCAGGCTGAGGAAATTCCTTTTTCCTCTATTTTTTTGAGAGTCTCTATCATGAAGAGGGTTGGCTTTTGTCAAATGCCTCTTCTGTGTCTGTTGAGATTATCGTTTGGTTTTGTTCTTTATACTGTTAATATGGCACATTTCATATGTTGAACCAACCTTACATTCCTGGGCTAAATCTCACTTGGTCATGATGTAATACTTTTTATATGTTGCTGGCATCCCTCTTTCTCTTGCATCTTCAATAAATTCATCTACTAATTTCTTTCCTTTAGAAAACATGTTCAAATTCCTTTCATAATAACAGAGTCAAACAAACTCCTCTGTAGGACCCTATGCCTTCAATCTATTGTCCTTTCTCTCTTCCTACATTTTGATTCAAGCTTTGGAAAGGGTTGTCTTCTTTTTAGCTCCACCCCCTTAATACCAATTCATAACTTAACCACAGTAGAAATTGTTCCCATTAAGATCATGAAGGGCTATCTGTTTTAGTTTCCTGACTGCTAAATCAAATACCATGCAATGGGTTGGCTTAAACAATGAACTTATTGGTGCATAGTTTTGAAGCTAAGAGAAGTTAAAAATCAAGGCATCATCATGGCCAGGCTTTCTCCCAGAAGACTGTAGTGTTCTGGGGCTGGCTACTGGTGATCCTTGGTCCTTGGCTTTTCTGTCATGTGGCAATGTATGCTGCCGCCTCTCCTGGCTTCTCTGGTTTCTGTTTTCTTCTAGCTCCTCCTTGTGTCTTTTCTCTCTATTTGACTTTCACTCTGCTTATAAAGGACTCTAGTAATCCAAATTAAAAGCCAACCTGATTCAGTTAGGCCATAGCTTAACTGAAGTAACATCTTGCAGAGATCTTATTTATCATGGGTCCACACCCACAGTAAAGGATTAAGTTTAAGAACATGCTTTTCTTGGGGTACTTAGTTCCAAGCCATTATACCATCCAACTGCAAAAGTCCACAAATATTTTCAGCTCTTACTTGATATCACTTTACATAGTTTACTGCTTCCTCCTCTTTGAAACTTCTAAATCCCTGTGTGATGGTTAGGTTCATGTTGGCCAGGTGATGTTGTCCAGGTGTCTGGTCAAGCAAGCACTGGCCTAACAGTTACTGCAAGGACATTTGTGGCTGGTTAATTAACCAGAAGGCTGGTTTATTAAATCATCAGCCAATTGGCTGCCACTGTGACTGATTACATCAATGAAGGTCATGTCTTCCACAATGGCAGAATTCAAACAGCTGGATTTAATCCAATCAGTTGAAGACTTTTAAGTGAGACAGACAGAGGACCTTCACTTCTTTGGCTAACCGGCGAAGCATTTCCTGAGGAGTTCATCAAAGTTGCCAGTTTGTTTCCTTAGGAGTTCACTGAACACGTTCTTCGAAGTTGCCAGTTCACTGCCTGAGGAGTGCGTCGAACGTCTTCGTTGGAGTTGCCAGTCTGCTGCCTGCCCTACGGAATTTGGACTCATGCATACCCACAGTTGCGTAAGACACTTTTATAAATCTTATATTTATAGATATCTCTTGTTGATTCTGTTTCCTTAGAGAACCCTAACTAATACACCCTGGTTTTCCCGATATCTTTTTTATTATACTTTTTTGGTCTCTTTTATGGACCCTTATTCCTCTGCTTATCAAATACTGGAGTTCTCTCTTCAGACACTTCTCACCTCACTATATATCCTGGCTGGGAAATCACAGATGCTTTCATAGTTTTTACTATGCTGACAAATATTGAAATGTTACCTCTTCTGAGATCCACATTGCTATATAAATCCACCTCTCAATCATCATTTAAAAGTCTCAATATAAGAAATAAAAAGCCCCCTTATCTTGCCCCACCTGTTGTTTCAGCTTAAAGCAAATCTTTGGTGCTTGGGAAAATTTAAACAGCTTCCTGGATGAGGTGAGAATTGCCTCAATTTACCCAGGAGAGTTAGCTGTCCTGCCTTTACATTGATGTGAGATGCTGTGTGGCAGAATAACAGAATCCGGCATGTTATCCTATTCTCAGAGAGCTTTTAGTCAAAAGCAAGAGACAGGAATAGATCCGGCTGACTATAACAAGGCATGTTAAGGAAAGTACTATAATGAAGAAATGAATGGTTACAGTAGAAACTCAATGGAGGATGAGCTTGATTCTTTCTGGGAAGGTGGCAGCAGAGAAGGGTGGCTTGGTCACTTCTGATCTGGGACAAGAAGGTGAGTAGGACTTAGATGGGGCAGGGTGGAGGGAATTGCTTGAGCTGTTATGGGGCTAGTGTGTCTGGTGGGAGATGGGAGGAAAGTAGTGTGAGTCAGGGAAAAGGCCAGAAATTGAAGCATCTTGAATGCCACTACAGGGAGTTTTGGATTTCATTTATAGATAAGAAGATGTTTGCGTGCATTTTTTTAAATTAAATTCAGTTTTTTTAAATTATTAAATTCAGTTTTTTTTTCATTTTTATTGAGATTGTTCAGATACCATACAATTATCCAAAGATCCAAAGTGTACAGTCGCTTGCCCCTGGGTACCCTCATACAGCTGTGCATCCATCACCACACTTAATTTTTGTTCAATTTTTAGAAACTTTTCATTACTCCAGACAAGAAATAAAGTGAAAGATGAAAAAAGAAAAGGAAACTCAAATCCTCCCCTATCCCTAACCAACCCCCCTCAATTGTTGACTCATAATATTGGTATAGTACATTTGTTACTGTTTATGAAAAAATGTTGAAATACTACTAACTGTAGTATACAGTTTGCAATAGGTATATATTTCTTTCCTATATGTCCCTCTATTATTAACTTCTAATTGTATTGTCATACATTTGTTCTGGTTCATGGAAGCGATTTCTAGTATTTTACGTGCATTTTTGTGTTTAGTTATGTCTCAGCTCCTCAGAGACTAAAGTGGAGAAGGTCTTGAGAGATCACCTGTCCTTGTTTCTATTCTGGAGATTGTGGTTCTTATATTTAAAAATAATTTTTAAAAAAGATAATGAAGCATCATCAAACATTAACCTGCCAAATGTCAGCCATCTCTGCCCAAGGGCTTCTTTCTCCACAGAGCTCCCTCATACTGTCCCTTGCCAAAAATGAAATGTGTGTCATTGTGCCCTGAAGGCAGAAGGAAAAAATATACATTAAACAAACAGGAAAAAAAAAGACACACAAAAAACCCACCAGCAGCCTTACATGGCAGGTGTACAGATTCTTCCCCTTTCAACACCCCTCCCCTGTAAGGTGGCTGGGGTTGGAATAGAGCATGAGCAAAGAGGGGTTTCCTCAGTGTATAGAATACATAGGTCTTTTTTGTACTTCAGTATCTACTCTAAGGCCTCCTTTTCCCTGAAGCCTCTTTATTTTTCTCAATAGGAAGTAATCATTCCCTCCCCTGCTTTCCCATGGCACTCTGGTGTCTGTGAGGTTTTCATGCCTTATGTTCATGAGTGTCTGTAAAATCATTAGAGTAGGGACTGGGTTTTTCTTTGCTGCATTCTTCATTTTGCCCAGCAAAAAACGCTGGGTGCCTGGACTCTTTAGGGCAGTTGTCTGCAAAAGTTGTATAGCTTGGGGTAAAAAACGAAAATGTTTTGGAAAGTGGGAAGAAAATATTAGAGCAATTATTTATCTTATTTTTAATCCCAAATAATAAAATATTAATTTTTATTAATGTTCAGTATATAGATTGACAAGAATATGTACATATAAAATATAAATAAATGGAGTGAATTCTCAAACTTCTTCTATTGGTGTGGTTGATCAAAAATGTTTGGGATCTCTGCTCTAAGTGCTGAATTAATGATTGTTGCATGAATACTTGCATGTGGGAGTGTGGGATTGCTGGGTCATACGATAAATGAATATTTAATTTCATGAGAACCTACCAAAGTGTTTTTCAGAGTGGCTGTAGCTTTTTGTTTTCTCACCAGCAATGTATGAGAGTTCCAGTTTCTCTGTATGCTTGTCAGCACTTGCTATTGTTAGTTTTTTTTAAATTTAGCCCTTCCAATAAGTGTGTAAGCATGTCGCATTGTGATTTTAATTTGCATGTACAAATGACTAATGAAGTTGTACATCTCCTTATATGCTTATTTGCCATCTGTATATTCTCCATGATGAAGTGTCTATTCAAATCTCTTGCCCATTTTAAAAACTAAGTTTTTTTTCTATTGAGCTTTGAAAGTTCTTTATATATTCTAAGTACAAGTTCTTTGTCAGATAACTGATTTGCAACTTTTTCATTCTCTTAATAGAATCTTTCAAGAACAGAGGTTTTTAATTTTAATACAGTCTACTTTATCAAATTTCTTTCACTGACTATGCTTTTACTGTCATATCTAAGAAATATTTGCCTAAAGTGAGGTCATGAATGTTTTCTCCTATTTATTTTTCTAAAAGTTTTATAGTTTTACATTTTTAATTTGGATCTGTGATCCATTTTGAATTAATTTTTTTTTCTATAAAGCCTGGTTTAGGTTGATATTTTTGCATTTAGATGCCAAATTGTTCCAATGTCACTTTTTGAAAAGAGATTTGATTGCTTTTGTGCTTCTATAAAGAATCGCTTGGCCATATTTGTGTGGGTCTATTTCCTGACTCTCTGTTTTGTTCCAATGATCTATGTGTCTGTCCTTTTACCAATGCCACACTGTTTTGATTATTGAAGCCTTATAGTACATCTTGAAATCAGGCCATGTCAATCCTCCAATTTTACTGGTTTTTCAAATTTGTTTTAGCTATTCTAGTTCTTTCATCTTCCCATATAAATTTTAGAATCAACTTACCCATATCTACAAAAAAGTCTTGCTGGAATTTTGATTAGATTTTCATTAATTCTGTAGGTCAATTTGTAAAGAATTCACATCTCAACTATATTGACTGTTCTAATTCATGAACATGGTATGCATCTCCATTTGCATTAAGATTTAATTCCTGGTAGTTAGATTGTATCTGTTTTATTTTATTTTATTTTATTTGTTGTTTATTTGTTTATTTTGAAAGTTTCTAACTTTTAAAATGTATCTTAAATTTAAGAATATAAGAGCTGCTTAGTAGGCAAGTCCTGACATAGGGCAGATCAGGAGAAGGGTAGAAGTAAAGATTAGAGATGCCCTTCAGGGTGAGCTGGAAGCAGACCTAACTTCTAGTGGGTGAAACTCAACTGTTAGTGGGTAGATCTGGCATGAGAAGAGCACAGTGAAAGGTGGCCATTGGTTAGGACCAGGGAGTACAAAGGAGAGGTGGGTGTCCTAGCAGAAAACCTACCAGTTTTGAGCCAGCGCCATGTGCTGATTCAAGCAGAGGCTGAGCATCATGGGAATTCAGGAAGCAAGTTCTCAGCAGCTGAGTTTCAGAAGTAGGGGGTGATCCAGTCTCTAGTGGGGCTGGAGATAGTTAGCAAGGGCTACAAGACAGGGCCTGGTAACAAGTGCTGTATCTATTAGAGCTGGAAAGTACTGGGGGACCTATGGGAAAAGAAAGAGGCAGTGATCCAAATATGTACTTAGCATCACCATGGGAGGACAGGCCAGGTATACTAAATCCAGAGAATCTGGACTAAGATCCTTGAAATTCTGCTTGACTAGGTCATGAACTGGCCCTAGGAATAAAGCAGGATTGAGCCTGAAGGTGGAAGCCAAGTGGCCTTGGTAGTGAGAAGAGGAGGAATGTTGGGGCAAGGAGCCAGATGGAGCATTGCTTGACTCATTTGTTAACTTATTCACCTAACATTTACTACATGAAAGGCATTGCTATAGCCATAGTAATGCTCTCTACTTGTGGAATGAGCAGACAGTATGCCTACACACGCTCGAACACACCCACTCATTCACACATGGATGTGCTCATGTACACATGCATGGCTGGTTGCACAGGAGGAATGGCAAGCACTGGCCAAATGCCAGCTGGGAAACCCACAGTGATACTGAGCCTTGGGCACTGGGAGCTCCATGGATCAGTTCACAAGGCAGTCGCCACCATCAAAGAATAGTAAGATTGTTCCAGAAGTAGGACAAAGGGTAAGCCAGAGCCCGAGGCCTTGTGACACCACAGAATAGATTTCTGCATTTCCTTGGGATTTACAAAAACATTCTAGGTGGAGTTTTAACAGTGAGCCTAAGGACACAATGAACTGGCTGAAGAGAGGATAGGAACCTATACAAATATATATTAAATAGTTCTTGATTCAGGTAGCAGTATGGGTAGGGTTATGTTTTTTCCAACAGAAAAGGGGCTCAGCACTTCCTTGCCAGCATGAGTAAAAAGACAGCCAGAATCTTGAACTTGAACTTGCTTATTATAAACTGTTGTCAGAAACCATCACTCACTGTATATTGATTTCTAGCCAACAATTAACCAGATGTGACCTTAGAGCCATGATAATAGCTAGGGAATTCACTTAACATAGGGAAGCCTGCTAGTTTATGAGCAAAGCAGGTATTTACGGACCATCTCATTCAGTTGGCACAAGAAGTCACAAACCCAGAGCTCCAATGGACCCCTGAACATGAGCTTGTGCTGGTCTTCTGGAGGGGTGAGGAGATCTAGACATGAGTGGGAAATGACTTGAGGCCAAAACTGTGAGACCAGCCACCTGCTTTGGAGAGTTAAAACTCAATGCTCACATCCCCACATAATAGGATTAGTGATAATAATGCCATTCACTCTTGTACACTTTATACTATACAAAATGTTTTTCATATCCATTGCCATGGTCATTGTTTTTTTTCTGCATGATTCCATTTATGTAAAGTCTGAAAATAAACAGCAGTAAACTATATTGCTCAGAGATTCATTCAAGGTACTAAACCTATAAAGCAAACCAAGGAAATGATCATAATAATGCCAGGAGAGTGGTGACTCTGGGCAGGGAAGGAGGTGTGAATGAGAGGGGACCCAAGTAGGCTTCTGAAGTGCTGGCCATGTTTCATTTCTTCACCTGGGTGGAGCCTACACAAGGGTTCACTTTACAATAACTGGTTAAGCTGTACATTTATGACTTATGCTGTTTGTGCACGAGCGCTTGTTTTGTTTCACACACATCGAACAAATAAGCCAGAAAAGAAAAGAGAAGAGAAGAAAAAAGAATTCAGGTCCTTTCCTTTGTGTTGTTCCAACCAAGACTGGTTGTTAGTTATTGAGATTCCAGGCTAGAGGTGGCTCAAAGCTAGCCCATGTATTTATTATGTGTGACTTTCTTGGTTGTATTTTGGATAGACACACATTGACCTTTCATATCCATTATTAAAAAAAAAATGTTTATTTATATAATTTATATAGTTTTGATCACGGATCCCCAAGAGCCTCGCTCAAGGTCATGAGCTAGCTAATATCAAAGTTAGGATTTGATCCCAGGTGTTCTGACTCCACATCTAATGCCCTTGGATGGTGATATGTATATTCTCTTCCCAGCTTTAAAATTCCACAAATCTTTTTATTTCAAGGGGAACTGAGTTGGGTGTCTTGGCTATTCGCAGAACTGTCCCTTGCTTTTCAGACTTGCTTTAAAAGATGGATTGTGTTTGGCTCTGTACTGTTAGAAATGCAAAGAATGGTTTGGTTCACATAGCATTGTGAGTTAAGCCAGGAAAGAGGTATTGGATTTTCTATTAACAAGAGCATCTTGAAAAATCAGAATCTTTTACATATAAGATTAATCTCATTATACTATTTTAAATCAAATATATTATGTGTTCACTGTAACACATATGGAAAAATTCAGGAGACATAAAGAAGAAAATAAAAAAACACTCATAAACCCAACTATCAGAGATAAGCACTTAAATTTTGATATGTTTTTATTCAATGTTTGTTTATATGTGTTAGCAAAATCGTATCCAAAAATAACTTTTTGAGGCTTATTTTTTTTTATTCAGTTTTATTGAGAAATATTCACATACCATACAATCATCCATGGTGTACAATCAACTGTTCACAGTACTATCTTATAATTGTGCATTCATCACCCCAATCTATTTTTGAACATTTTCCTTACACCAGAAAGAATCAGAATCAGAATAAAAAAAAAAAAAAAAAAAATAAGAACATCCAGATCACCCCTCCCATCCCACCCTATTTTTCATTTAGGTTTTGTCCCCATTTTTCTACTCATCCTTCCATACTCTGGATAAAGGGAGTGCGATCCACAGGATTTTCACAATCACACTGTCACCCCTTGTAAGCTACACTGTTGCATAATCATCTTTAAGAGTCAGGGCTACTGGGTTGGAGTTTGGTAGTTTCAGGTATTTACTTCTAGCTATTCCAATATATTAAAACCTAAAAAGTGTTATCTATTTAGTGCGTAAGAATGTCCACCAGAGTGACCTCTTGACTCCATTTGAAATCTCTCAGCCACTGAAGCTCCATTTCGTTTCCATTTCACATCCCCCTTTTGGTCAAGATGTTCTCCGTCCCACGATGCTGGGTCTAGATTCCTCCCCAGGAGTCATGTTCCACGTTTTCAGGGAGATTCATTCCCCTGGGAGTCAGGTCCCATGTAGGAGGGAGAGCAGTGAGATCACCTGCCAAGGAGGCTTAGTTAGAGAGAGAGGGCCACATCTGTGCAACAAAGAGGCACTCAGGGGGAGACCCTTAGGCACAATTATAAGCAGGTTTAGTGAGGTTTACTTTTTTAAACTTAACAGTAGGTTGTGAAGTTTTTTTCATATTGATAATTATTCACACAAAGATTATTCTTCTTAAATAACACATTTTGTAGGCCTACAGTATAACATGTATAATGGCTGTATCATGGTTTTTAAAAAGCCAGTTCCCATTTGTCAGCTATTTGTTTTTATCCCATTTGCTGCTTTTATAAATAATGGCACAATAGACATCTTTGTAGACAAATCTTTGCTCAACACCCAGTATGATTTCCTTAGAATAAATTCCTAGAAGTGAAATTGTTGGGTCTGGGCCAAAGGGTATGCACACTTTAAAGGCTTTTGATATATTTGCCAAATTGCCCTTCAGAAAGATTGTCTCAATGTATGCTCCCAGAAGGAGTGTATAAAAGTGTTGCCCCAGTCATGCAAATACCAAATATCCTATTTTAAAATGTAAAAAAAAAAAAAAAAAAAAAAAAAAGTTTACTAATAAGGTTGAATTTTTCCATGTGTTTTTTTTTTTTTTTTTAGAGCCCTGATATCGATTTGGTTCCTTTAAGTCCTTCAAGTCAAATTATATGTTATTGATGATCAAATGTCAATTATGGGGCTCAGAAACCTCACATGTATGCACACATCTAAAATTTTCTATCTAAAACATGAAGGGAATCCACCATTAAGAAGAAAGGAAGTGGAGTTTTGCTTGTGTTAACATTACAGTTCTCAATGGAATCACTTATTTACCTAACTAATGCCCTATTAGTGTTCTTAACACATTCACGTATTGTTAAAATACCTAACAATAATTCATTGAAATGGGAATTCAAACAAGCCCAGTGGATCAATTTGCCAGATTCAACAAACTCCTTGGCAATCTGCTTACAAGACCCTGTGGGGGACAGCGGTCATGAATAGGTTAGGCAACCATTAGCTTATGCAAAGAGCTGTAGACGCAATCATAGCAATCACAATCTATTTTCCTGTGTTTCAATGACATTTTTTTGAGCTTATGGTGATAGAAAGCTATTTCCCACATTCCTACTGGAATATTTGACAGAATGATAGACAAGTTAAATTTCAATAAAACAAAGAATGTTAGGCCCCAGGTGGAATTCCACTTAATCAAAATATTTTTTTGAAACAATAAAATCCCATCACAACAAAATGATTGGAACAATGCTTTGGCTTGCATTCTGTTGGAATTTGACTTATTAGTGATAGTGTGATTAATGGGGCTCCTGTAAAGACATCTTTTTGATTAAAACATCAGCCTGTTTGGGAGAAGTAGGGACTTGTTCTTTGTTATTCCAGAGCTCTAGGAGGTAGAACTAAGGTCAATGGATGAAAGAAAGAGAGAGTATGATTTTAGCTTGTCTTAAGGAAGAAATTTCTAACGATCAGAGTTGTGCCAAGAACAGCTGCCTTGTGAGGTAGGAAACACCCTTTTTCCTGTAAAGACCCAAACTACCACTGGAGGACTAGCCAGGAATGCTGAAGAAGTATTTCTTTCATTGAGGAGCCCAGCGTCTGGGTTTTCAGTGGGGATTGCTTAGTTATAGTTGTGGTGGGTTGCTCTACCAACAGCTTTTTTTGTTTGTTTGTTTTTCAATTCAATTTTATTGAGATATACTCACATACCATGCAGTCATACAAAGAGTACATTCAATTTGTTCACAGTACCATTATATAGTTGTGCGTTCATCACCAAAATTAATTTTTGAACATTTTCATTACCACACACACAAAAATAATAAGAATAAGAATTAAAGTATAAAAGAAAATTAAAGTAAAAAAGAACACTTGGGTGCCTTTTTTTTTTTGCCCCCATTTTTCTACTCATCCATCCATACACTGAGCAAAGGGGAGTGTGGTCCATATGGCTTTCCCAATCCCATTATCACCCCTCATAAGCTACATTTTTATACAATCGTCTTCAAGATTCAAGGGTTCTGGGTTTTAGTTTGATAGCTGCAGGTATTTACTGCTAGCTATTCCAATTCATTAAAAACTAAAAAGCGTTGTCTATATTGTGCGTAAGAGTGCCCACCAGAGTGACCTCTTGGCTCCTTTTGGAATCTCTCTGCCACTGAAGCTTATTTCATTTCCTTTCACATTCCCTTTTTGGTCAAGAAGATGTTCTCCATCCCACAATGCTGGATCTAGATTCCTCCCCGGGAGTCATATTCCACATTGCCAGGGGGATTCACTCCCCTGGGTGTCAGATCCCATGTAGGGGGGAGGGCAGTGATTTCACCTGCTGAGTCTACTAACAGCTTTTAACTTAGGCAAACAAGAAATGTGAGAAGTTCCAAGTTAATATTTTTCAAATGGTTTATTTGCTTTTGAAAAATAAACTAGTCAAATGCAGGTTGCAAAGGGGAAGGGCCATCCTCAGTTGAGTTAGGCCAAAGTGTCAGGCTAGATTATTTTCCTCATATCTCATAAATATCTATTTCTTCCTCTCACAAAGTCCATTGGAAGCCAAATGGCCCTCTAAGGCACCTCCCTTTCAAGCGATGACTTAAGGATTCAGTCTACTTTAGTTCTGCACCTCCATTATTTCAACATAAGAATTCCAGGGTCTCCAAGACAGGTGAAGAGAGAGCATGGGAGACTAACATCCAGTTCTCTATGCTTCTACATATGTTACTTCTACTTGTAGCCCATGGGTCAGAACTAGTCACAAGGTCCATTCTAGTTGCAAAGAAGCATGGGAAATACAGTCCCCTGGGTGCTCAGGAAAAGGTAAGTGAAACTGGTCTCAGGGAACCTATAGCTTTGTTTTTGCCAAGATGCTCCTGGTTTTATTTATTTTTATATTCCACCTTGATAACAATAGGTGAAATTTACACCATCACAGAACAATTGTACCATGACTTATGTTTTACTGCCTAAACACTGATTTTATGTTGTTTTGGTAGCTGTTTTACTGTTTTCACAGTTACAAAAAGTTTGTTTTTGTTTTGTCTGGGATGTTGGGCGTATGTACTCACCATTGAATCCATGCCTCTTCCCCTAGTGCTATGTTTATTTAGGGTAGGGTTGTCAAAGGTGATTTCCGACGCCCCAATCTAGTTCTAACATTTCCCTGATTTGAAATTCTGGGCTTCCTGCACACTCACTGTGGAGGATAGCAGGAAGCTGTTCTATGGTCAGCCTTCTGACCAGAACTTGGGCTGGGCATGGCTAACGGGAGTACTCCCATACCCCTTTGCCTGCTGGTGACACTCTTCTGTGGCTCAGAGCCACATCTAATCAGTGAGATGGAGGTGGTGGGACAGGCAGTCAACAGACACTAAGAGATGAGGAAGTACCCTATTCTGACCCCAAAGGCCTGGGAGAGGATGAATTGCCATTTGTCCCGAAGGGGTGCAGGGTTGTCCTGAGTTGCCATGGGGAAGGAATGTCCATTTGGACTCCTTATTGCTGCTATTGGCCATGGTGAAGCTTCTCACAACAAATGGTTATAAGGACCTGTTCTCCCTGGTAAAAGGCATGTGGTCAGACTCCATGATGGGTGTATTAGGAAAGCAAGGGAAAGTCTTGGATGGGGAGGCAAGTGACCTGAGTTTAGATTCAGTTTCCTGTTTTGAACTTCAAGGTTCAATCTATAAGATGAGAGGGTTGGGTTGGTGAACTCTGAAGTTATAACCTGCATTGATTCTGTTGCACAGTTGGTGACACCCAAAGAAATAAAAGCATGATGGAAGAGTTTATGACTGGAGGGGTCTATGTGGCTTTCTGGGCTCCTAGTCTCTCACTATAGCATGACTGAGGCACTGGGAAAAGAGAAGACAAATTGTGGCTTATGGGCCACCTGGCAGATATGCTTGAATTTAGTCTTTCTCTCTCTATTTCTCTTTCTCTCTCTGATTCTTTCTCAAACACACACACACACACACACACACACACACACACAGAGTTTTGTTATTGGATAGGGGAGGGAGATATTTTTAATAACAGGTTTTTTTTTTCCAGGAAAAAGATGAAATCATCTATTTATTCTGGACCAATTACAAGCACTAGAAAGCACAGGAGTAACAGAAGCTTGATCACAAATAAATATACAGTGGGGGAGGGGGTAAGTGGGGAGGAAACTATTATTGATTGGCCTTGTAAAATCTGCAGCTGAATCGATAGCAATTTCTGGAAATGCCAGACATTTATTTTGTGCGGCTTGAACAGCGGAGATAATAATAAACATACTTATGAAGTGAGTCTCTTGACACTATTTCCTTGAGTCCCTTATAATAACACACGTAGGTAATGAGGTACAATAGCTGTACAAGCCATGGGGAAAATGCTTCAGCTTTAAACCTCAAGCTGAGTTGCCCACTGCCAACCTCTCCTCTGTGCTGGACGTACCATTTAGCAAAAGTGTTTTTCTATTAAAGAAACACAGGCAGTTCATCTACATGAGGAGACGGGGGAAAGGCAGACCTGTGCTTGCTCTGATGCTCAGGAAAATCAGGTGCTGAAACTCCTGGGCCCTTCCAGGCCACTCTGAATTTTTGGACCTGGTCTCGTAAGGTGCCCCTCACAGTGGCTCTCAGAGCTCTGGCGGTTGTTTCTTTCTAACAATAGGCAGCTCACTATATGTGGATGCTCCAGCAGCCCCACCCTTCCGCCTCGGCAGGTAACCTCGCTCCCCTGGCATATCATATTCCTTGTGCAAAGGCATCTGACTACCTTGCCAGAACCCTTGGGCCTGAGAAAAGACTCAGGGGTATTGCAGGAATAGCTAATTTGTTCCATGAGCTTCTGTATAGTAAAAATAGCTACCATTTATCAAGCACCTATTATATGCTATGTACTTTATACTAATTACCTCCTTTATTCCTCATACCAAGGCTTTGTGTTATTATCTTTAAACATTTTTTTTTATAGGAAACTGAGGGCTGTCAAGGGGAAATAAGTTACCCAAGATCACAAAGCCATAAGAGACCAAGCTCAGGTCTGAATCTAGATCCTATATTTTTCCCATTCTGTTTTTGTCTCATCCCTACCTCTATGTGGGTGTGACTGGGGTGGTGGGAAGCAAAGACAGAGCATGCAGAGTGAATGCCAGGCTAAGGAATGTGGACATTATTCCTGTGTAATAATGGACTGATGAAGGTTTCTTTGAAAACATAAACGGTATGATCAGAGTTAAATTTTAGGTAGATCATTTTGGTGCTCAGATATAGGATGGATGGATGCAGAAGAACACACAGGCTGGGAGTCCATTTAAAAAGACACTGCAGTAGATATGGTGGGAGACAAAGAGGCTCAGATTAGAAGAAGGGCAGTGGAATCATCAAGAGGTGGCTCTTGCCAGTTATAAGAGTGAAGAACTTTTGTCCTTCTCCCCACTTTATTTCATCCCCACCTCTGCTTCCTTTCCTAGTCACTTCACCTTTTCCCATTTCATGATTGTGGGACGATTCTCTAGAGAATATTTATTCCCAGAATGGGACTCTTGATGGAATGATATTGTTGGATACAGATGCTTACTGAGCTGGGAATAGATGGTGATTACTTTTGCACCCTGTCTCCTTAATATATCTCCATTAAGCATGCTACTGCTAAAAAGAATTTGAACTGCTCAGTTGGATGTCTGGAGAAGGTGTTCTTTCCATAAATCAGTAGTCTTCCAGGTCCCTGGCTGTGTCCCATTTCCCCGGAGTGCACCTGTAGTGTTGTGAGATAGTACTCATTGCTCGAAAAGCCGCAGAAACGCTTTCCCATGAGAACTGGCTTAGTGCTGAGAGTGAGGATTTCCTTCCAACAACTCCAGGAATCAGACACTAAGTCAATCTCTGCCTCAAGAGCTGATCCTGGAAAATAGCTCCCTAAATACCTGGAGATGGGAAGTCACAGAGACTTCATGAATGGACTATCAGGTGAGCAACGATGTGAGTTAATTCCTCAGATATTCTTTGGATGTGTACTTTTTGCCATCCTCTGTGCCAGAGCTTAGAGAGGAGGCCAAGAAAAATCACACAGGGTCACATCCTCCAGATCCTCATGGTCTAGTAGGGCAGTTAAGTAGTTCATGTTCACAAATAACTTCTGCACTTGACAGTATCCAATCCATGACACGGAAGTGCCATGGATAATATAGGCCATGAGAGTTTAAAGGGAAGTAGAAAGAGATAGGCTGTAGTTTTTGAGTGGGCCTTGAATGGAATAGGAAAAAAAAATGAAATATTGAGGTGTTCCATGTGTAGACAATGAAATTAGCATGGTGAGGTAGCAAGAAAGTATAATGTGCAGGGAGTGCCAGAGAGGAGTCCAATTCACTGAGGTTCAGGGCCTGAGGAGTAAGAAATTGAAGAGGTGGGCTGGAATTAGATAGAGAAGAGTTTAAAAACCAGGCAGAAGCAATTTTGTATTATTCCAGAGACAATGTGGATTATGAGAGTTTTCAGAGAAAGAAAACGAACAAAATCCATTGGTATTTTAAAAGGGGCATAAAGCTATCCGCAAGGATGAGATGCTAGGGGAAGAAATCCAGTTAAAAGGCTGTTTCAAATGTTCCGAAGAGACTTCTCCTTCTGGAAAGTTGGAGCAGATGTCGTTTTCCCTATTCTTCCTGCTAAGTGCAGCTAAAAATTCAGGACATTATATACAAAACAAATACAAGAACACTCTGATAAGTGGATCTCTTCCAGAAAATAGAAGAGGAGGGAACACCTCCAAATTCATTCTATGATGCTAGTAATACCCTGATACTAAAACCAGATAAAGATAGTACAAATAAAGAAAACTACAGACTAACATCTGCAGTATGGATAGAGACACAAAGTCTTTAACAAAATAGAATAGCACAAAATAGAACAAAATAGTGAATAATGTTCAGCAATATATAAAAAGAATTATGCAACATGACCAAGAGGAGCTTACTCCAGGAATTCGACTGGTTCAATAGTTTTTTTAAAAAAGTCAATTAATGTAATCCATCAAATCAGCAATCTAAAGATGAAAAATCACGTAATCATATTAATTAATGCAGAAAAAGCATTTGACAAAATTCAATACTCAGTCATCATCATCAAAAAAAAACAACTCTTAGAAATTTAGAAATAGGGGAAAACTTCCTCCTGTGTTGACAGAGTATGTACAAAAAACATACATCTAACATTATACTTAATTGGGAAAGATTGAATACTTTTCTCCCTAAGATTGGGAATGAAGCAAGGACACCCACTCCTGACTACTCTTATTCAACATAGTGTTCTAGCCAGTACAAAAATGCGAGAGAAGGAAATTAAAGACAATGATCTGAAAGAAATAGATAAAACTGTTCTTATTTGCAAATGACATGGTTATATAGAAAATAACAAGAAATTACATAAGAACCCCAAGACTTTATAAGTGACAGGATACAAGATAAACATGTAAAATTGTATTTCTATAAACTAGCAATGAACACATAGACATTGACATTAAAAGTATAATACTACTTTCAATTGCTCTAAATATGAAAAACCTAGGTATAAATCTAACAAAATATGTACAATACTTGTAGTCAAAAACTGTAAAACACCCATCAAAGAAATCAAAGAGGGTCTAAATATGTGGAAAGATATACTATTTCTGTTTATTGATTGGAAAAATCAACATCGTTGTATTAGTTTCCTATTGCTACTATATCAAAGTACCACAAACTTAGTGGTTTAAAACAACACAGATTTATTTTCTTATAGCTCTGAATTTCAGAAATAAAAAATTGGGTTTTACAGGGCTAAAATCAAACTGTTGACAGGGCTGGTTCATTCTGGGGACTCTGAATGGAGAATATACTTTCTTGCCTTTTTAGCTTCTTGAAGCTGCCTGAAATCCTTGGCTCATGGCCCTTTCCTCTATCTTCAAAGTCAGCAGCATGACATCTTCTAATCTCTTTGTATTTGTCCCTCTCTCTGATCTCTGCTTCCATCATCATATCTCCTCTCCTCTGACTCTGACCTTCCTGCGTCTCTTTTATAAAGACCTTTGTAATTTCATCAGTTCCACTTGATAACCCAGAATAAGCTCCTGATCTCAAGGTCCTTCACTTAATCACATCTGTAATATCCTGTTTGCCATGTAAAGTAATATATGCATAATTTCCAGGGATTAGGATGTGGACATCTTTGAGGGGCCATTAATCTGTCTCAGGCAATAGTAAAGATGTCAACTCTTCTCAAATTGATAATACAGATTTAATGAAATTTCTATCAGCTGAATTTTTTTAATATTTTTAATATAATCAAGATTATTCTAAAATTTATATGGAAAGGCAATGGAACACAAATACAAAAGAAAAATAAATTTGTAAAAGAAAAATAAAAAATAAATACAAAAAAAATACCTGATGACAGGCATATATGCTACAGTAATCAAGACTGTGGTATTTGCAGAAAAGACAGAGACACAGATCAATGCAAAGGAATAGAGAGCCCAGAAATAGACTCATACAAAAATGTCCAACCCTTTTTTACAGAAGTGCAAAAACAATTCAATGGAAGAAAGGTAGCCTTTACAACAAATGGTGCTGGAGCAGTTGGCCACAAAGGCAAAAAATAAAAAAATAAAAAAAGAACCTCAACCTAAGTCTCTAACTTTATGTAAAAATCAACTCAAAATAGAATATGGACTCAAATGTAAAACATGAAACTATAAAACTTCTAGGGGGAAGAAAAAACAGAGGAGAAAATCTCCAGGATCTAGGATTAGGGAAAGAGTTCTTGGAATTGACACCAAAAGCATGATCCATAAAATAAAAAATAAATAGGACTTCATCACAATTAAAAACTTGTGCTCTGCAAAAGACCCTGTTAACAGGATGAAAAGATATACTATAGACTGGGAGAAAATGTTTGCAAAGGACTAGTATTTAGCATACAAAAGAAACTCTCAAAACTCAACAGTTAAAACACAAAATGTACAATGCAAAAATGACCAAAGGACATGAATAGACATTCTATGGAAGAGATACACAAATGGTAAAAAACACACAAAAAGATGTTCAACATCATTAGTGATCAGGGAAATGGAAATTAAAACACATGAGATATCACTGCATATGTATTAGAATGGCTAGAATAAAAATAGTGACAAAATTAAATGTCGGCAAAGGTGAAAAAATTGGATCATGTACACGTTGCTGTCGGAAAGGTAAAGTGGTACATCTGAAAAACATTTTGGTAGTTAATTTAAAAAAAAAAACAAACTAAACATACAATTACCACACATCCCTTGTACTCCTGGACATTTGTCCCAGAGAAATGGAGACATACGTTCACACAAAATCCTGTACGTGAATGTCTATAGCAGCTTCATTGGTAATAGCCCCAAACTGAGAACAACCCAGATAACTTTCAATGGGTGAATGGTTAAAAAACTGTGATACATCCACACATGAAATACTACTCAGCAATAAAAAGGAGAAAACTATTTATACACACAACAACCTTGACTCATCTTCAAGGTTACTTACCTGATTTGAAAAAAATAATTTCCAAAAGATTACCTATGGCATGACTCCATTTATATTACATTCTTGAACTGACAAAATTATAGAAATGGAGAACAGAATAGTGGTTGCCAGGGGTTAAAAAGAGGGTAGGGGCAGGAGGGAAGTGGGTGTGGCTGTGAAAGGGCACCGTGAGAGACCGTTGCAGTTGCGGAAATGTCCTGTATCTTGACTGTGTTGTTGTCAATATCCTGATACTGATGTTGTGCTACAGTTTTGCAGAATGTTACCAACTGGGGGAAACTGGGTAAAGGGCACTAGAGGCCCTCTGAATTATTTCTTACAACTACATGTGAATCCACAATTTCTTCAAAATAAAAAGTTTAATAACAACAACATTAAATAGTTCAGAGGTGTCCCAAACCAAGGTGGTGATGGCAGGGAGGGTGGGTGGGGAGAGCTGGAGATGGATGAAGGCAGGAATGAGAGAAATAATCTAAAGGCTGTTTAAGCTGTTCTTACTTCCTCACCTGGATTACGACATCTCCAGGTAGATTGGGTTTGTTCGCATGTCCCTGAGGTGACAGCATCTCTCTTGTTTGCTCACTTAACTTGATAAAATAGTGAGGGACTTCTCCACCTAGTGTCCACTGTCGACCTGGAGTGTGGTCCTGTTCTGGTCTATTTCATTTGCTTCTGGAGGCGAATCAAAGAGACATTCACAAAGGCTTCGAGGGTAGGAACTGGCCTTTCATTGGTCCCAGCATCAATATTTGGAGGAGTCACACGAAGAAACTTTCCAAGATTGTCCAGGATAGTGAGGTTGTGGTGGAGGTAGGATGGGGGTGAGTTGAACATGAGCTTGCCTATCCGTCTCCTATTTATCCTTCTAATAAAAAGAGAGAACAAATAGTGAGGGAACGTTGCCTTCTAGAGGGAAAGCGAGGGTATTCTCTCCCCATTTCTCCACAACCCTGTCCACACCCACACTCACACTCGCCCTCAAGTATGGGTCGAGGTCAAGGGCAAGGACATTATGAACTCCTGAGTCAGGGAGGGAGCTTTAGCAGAGCTAATGGCTTGAATGTTCACCCTCCCTCTCCTGGGTTTTCTTTCCCTGCTATTTGGGAATGCTTGGAAGGCCTGGAGGAAGGGAGCTCAGGAGGGATTTATTCTGCTTTCAGAATTGTTTCTGGGATTGTTTGTAGCCTAGGCAAGGGGAGGCCTGAGGAATCAGTCCACTGAGGTTCAGGACAGAGGCCCGAGCTTGTGGTAATACTTGCTCCTCTGCCTGCCCTTGTCTCTGCATGGCTCCTTCAGGGCAAAACCACGGTCATTGGCTTGAGGGTTTGGCTCCTGGGTCAGGATCCCAGATCCAAGAGAGGGAGAAGTTGAGAGCAAGTGAACAGAATATGGTCACTTCTTTTCCTTCTGTTTCTTGCCATGTGCACCTCTCTTTTTCTTTCTCTCTCTTCTCACCAACCTTGACCACCCTCTTAAGTGTTTCTTTTTTCACCTTATTTACTCTTTTGTCTTGTTTCATTTTACCTTTGTCCCTTTTGTTTTTGTTTTTAGTAAATGCTAGCAAATTTTCCAGTTAATTCCAAGTCTTTATAATGGTCTATGTGCTCTCTTCTGTATCCCTCATTCCCTGCTTCTTTAACCTCTCCCTCCCTGTCTCTCTTTCCACTCCAACCACACCTGACTCTTGTTGCTTGAGCACTCCACTAAGATTACACTTCACGGCCTTTGCGTTTTCTGTGCTTTCTGCTGAGTCCCCCCACTAGCCCCATGTATTGCTTCCTTACCTCTTCAGATTTCATTTTCAATGAGATCTTCTCTGCATATCCTGTTTAAATTGCATCAACCCCTCCCAGCATTTCTCAACCTCTTCTCTGCTTTCTTTGTTCTCCAAAGCATGTATAAGTCTGTAACATACTCTGTGTTTTATTCTTTTGTCCTATTTTTTTGGTCTGAATTTCGACTAAAATGTAAGCTCTATGAGATTGGGACTTTTTGTCTGTTTTGTTTACTATTGAAGCGTTTAGAACAGTATGTGGCATATGTAGGCAGTCAATGAATGTCTGATAAATGAATGCATGGAAGGAGTGAGTGAATGAAATTCTTTCTGGTTCTAGGCATATATATAAATATATATGAAATATTTATATAATGTATAAATATAAATACAATATATAAGTATGTACATATAATATACAAAAATGTATATGTAAATTTATATATACATATCTATTTCTTCAAAGACTGTGACCTTGAAAAGAACCTTGGATTTGGGGTTCAGTTGTGGTCTCTTCAAAACAGATCTGATTAGGAAAAAGCATTTCATCTTTCTGCTTCAGTGTCTGCAATTGCGAATAGTGATAATATTCTCTGCATACCTTACAGGATTATTGTGAGAATCAAATAAAATAATGGACAGGGAAGTATAAAAACTGAAAGGCAACTCACATATACAGGCAAATCTCCGAGGTGATAAAATACTGTAACTGATGCTTAGTTAGCATGTAATAAAAGACAATTCAGAAAATGGTCTTACCTATCCTAATGGTGAGAGAAACACATAATTTGACAGGCGAACTGAGTATTCTGTGAGTCTTAATCTTCACGAGGTACTGTGAGGTTCTCTAAGAAACATATCTTCTGAAACCTTACTGTTATTTGGTAGCTTATCAGGAATGTTTCATGAGGGGAAAGGAAAACAGAGCCCAGCTATGTCATGGAATATTCCTTCCATCCCCCTGAGCGCTGTGCTATTGCATTTCTTGCTGTGTATTATTGACAGAGGAAATGCTGATTCATGGGTCTGAGTTACAGGAAATCTTGTTTCCTGGTGAAGAAACAAACCTGGTGGAGCTGCCAGCATCCTCCTTTGTCAGTTTCTGCCACATGCACTGCTCCCTGGCCTGCACCCAGGCTGACTGCCCAGGGGCAGGGCCAACGCAGGCTTAACCCATGAGGTCACTCTCCCTTGTGAACTGAATTCAGCACACTCCTCACAGTGACTTTCAAGGCCCTTAGACTCTGACCCCAAGGCACCTTTCCAACCCACCTCACTGCTATCCTTCTTGTACCCCATGCTGCGACCACACATGAGTACTTCCAGTTCCTTGTGAACACCTTGTGTTTCCCATTCTCTATGCCTTGGCTCATGATGTCCCCTGCCTGGAATGGCCTCTCACCCAGTGTCAGCTTATTGAAATCCTACGCATGCTTCCATTCTGCCTAGCTGCTACCTTCTATGTTCCTTCTATTTCATTATTTTTATTCTTTTTACTAGACGTATTTTCAAATATACATGAAAGTAGAAAGAATAGTATGATGAACTTCCACTGACTCATCTCCCAGTTTCAACGATTGCGAGATTCCCCTTCAATAGCACTTGTTCCCTCTTTCTTTGGACTCCCCTAATAGCTCTTGTTGTCTATGCTTAATCCTTATTTGCCAGATTGAATGGCAAGAAGGTGAATCACTGGATTTGGAGTGCTCTGTTCACCTACCCCCATACTGAGGAAACTGAGGCCCAGAGAAATGAAGTGAATTTTCCAATGTCAAAAAGACATGTGGTAGCAAACCTGAGACTAGATTCCTTAAGGGCTTTGAAGTCCAATTGGAAGTCATAGATAAAAGACTCATAACAAGTATATGCTACTGGATCTTAAGTACCGTAGAAGTTCAGGGTAAGTGATCAGCAATTGTGTATTGAATGAATAAATCGATCTTCCATCCAATTGATCAATAAGATGACTTCTTAAGCTTGGCAATGAGTAGCCCCTGGTCCTCTCCATTCTATAATCTGATGTCAATATGCTAAAGGCACTGAAGATACCTGACATGGACAGAAAAGCCATCTAATTATAAAGGCCAGTATGAGTCAGTGAAAAGTATAATTGATAGTTATTTTAAAATAAATTCCATTTTATTACTACATGGAGTAGAGAGTAGACATTCTATACCTAAAGAACCTCAATGCTCCTGAGATGGACCAGATGGACTAGAATGGTGGAAGGAGAAATTAAGGGAATCTGAAGTTCTGTAGTTTCACATACTTGTTGCATTAGACAATTTGGTAGGAGGGCATAAAGAAAATGCATGGAAAGATAAACCAAGAAATAAAAAGAATCTGAAGAATTCAGGAAGAATCCAGACCTGGCCAAACTTAGATTTTGGAAGAACAGCAAGAGATTGACTAGATGTCCAGTCCAAGATGCCCTGACTTAACTATGTCAAAACAGGAGAAGGCATATGGTCACCAGTCAAGAATCAAGACTGTTGCCAGGGGAGTGAAAATTGGAAAGTGTGTGTGGATTTTCCTTATAAAGTAGAATTAAAACATAATTTGAGGTCCTTTCCTGGGAAAAGATCTCCTGAAGCAGATTCTTTTGAGGGTCACACAAAATCCATGAATAATCACTGTATATCTCGGTAAGCCAAAATGGGTGGGTGGGTGGGTGGGTGTTATGCAGTAGGTTTCAACTAGGTACCTACCAGGCCCTCTGTCAGCACCATCTCTTTAGCCCATTTAAACCGTAACAGTCACATCCATGCCTAGGCCACAGGGAGGTTCCGAGATTCACCAAAGTAATGGGCAAGCAAGTGATTTGAAAGCTAAGAAATACCTCATTAAGGTCAAGTCTGTTTTTTCCTGCCACTGTTATTAGGAACACACCAGTGGTAACCTGGTGACATAGGAGACATTGGCCTGAACCATGTGAGAAGGGAGACAAAGTAGGGTTATTAGAATGCACATTTTAGCATGGACCAGAGACCTGGGAAAGGAGACTGCTGGGGAGAATTCCAGAACTTTTGTCACTTCCCTACACTTACCACTTTGGTATCCTTGTGGAGATTATTATTAAAGGTATCAAAATGAAAACTTGCCCTATGTGGCTATTTTAGGGACAGCAAGTTGAGGGATGAGTGTGTGGGAATATGTGGGGTGGCAAGAAATGTTTTGTATTCTACAGGTAGTATAGAATTACGAAGAGAAGAAAATGGGTAGAAAATTTGGAGCCTGTGGGGAGAGCCTGTTTCTACTCTATCATCAGGCAAGGAGGAGGCTGAGAGCAAGTCAGACATGCCAGAAAGACTCTAATTCCTGGGAGGGCCACCAGTTTTGTAGGCTTGAGGTCACTGGGTGGATTATGAAATCAGGGATTTTGTATCGCGGATATGATGAGTCACTGGACTCAGGGTGCAAGGTCAAAAAGGGATGGAGTTGATGCTGGGTCATCTGACTCCTTAAATGTCCTCTAACTGAAGACAGTAAAGGTCCTGAAGCCTGAAGGAGAGCTGAACTTTAAGTGGGAGCTCACTGAATCTTTGCTAATCAGTGTATCATTCACCACACATTTGTTGAAGAAATTAAGGCTCCTAAGGAAGGACTCCCATGTAAGATAAAGAAGAATATCTGTGTTTTATATAAATTTGGAGTCCTCAGTACTTCCAAACTTCTGAATGAGTCTATCGAAGCTAATGTAAAAATGTAAATGAGCACTTAATTAATAAATTACTTATGACCCAAGCTCATTCAAAGGCAGAGTGGAGATTGTGGTGCAGCTGTTCACTGTGTAAGGCTCTGTGGTGGTTTGGAACTGTATGTACCCCAGAAAAAACTTGTTCTTAAAGTTAATTATTTAAGTGTTACCCACCAGAATCTGAATGGGTCTTAATCCTCTTACTGGAACCCTTTATAAGAGAATGAAATTCAGACAAAGAGATACAAAGCCATAGAAGCAAAAAGCTGAAAGCAATGAAACCCAGAAGAGAAGGGAGAGACCAGCAGACACTGCCAGGTGCTTTGCCACGTGGCAGAGGAGCCAAGGATCACCGGCAGCCAGTCTTCCGGGAACAAAGAGTCGCCTTGATGATGCCTTGATATGGAGATTTTCCTGGACACTAAACAGGAGAGAATAAATTCCCATTGTTCAAGCTGATCCATATCATGATATTTGCTTTAAGCAGCCTAAGCTAATTGTGAAGGTTGGATGTGGGAGGAGCTGGGTCATTATTGGGTGGATATAGATCCAGATGAGGGATGTATTGGGAGAGGGGCACAGGAGAGTATCCACAGCCTGGTGAGAACTGAAAGCCTAAGAAAGAGATCAAGAAGGAAAGAGGGGAGGCTGGGAAACATGTGAAAGAAAACCAGAGGAGGATCAAGAAGGCCCAGGCTGGAGAAGAGCATGGAAGGCTTCCAGGAATTTAACGTGGGACTGGCTGGAAAGAAAGCCCAGGTGGTAACAACTAGGTGAGAAATCAGACTTAACTTCACTGGAATTTCTTATCTGTAGGTAGTTTCTTATCTGTAGATGTCTTATCTGTAGTTGTTCTGAAGTTCCTTTCCTGAGTAGTAGAGTTTAATTGTGTCTTTTAGTGCTCAGTATTTATGTGTGTTGACTGCAGTAGCGCAAGGTGGCAAACGAGTATTATTGAAAGAAAAACCAGTGGAGGTTGAGGGTGGAAGCTGTGACTACAGATGCCCGTCTAGGAACACCAGCCTCCTTTTTCATGCTTGGGAACCACTAGCCAACAACTGTGCCATTTGCATTACATGGTTTATTTCATTTGACACTCACAACAACCTCGTGAGGCAGCTTTTATTATTATTCTCATTTTAAGTCACAGAGAAGATAGAAATTTGCCCAAGTTCACCCTATTAATAAGGGGCAGAGGAAGGATTTGAAACTTGGACTTTTCAGAGTCTGAACCTCTATTATTAGGCAAACCTTATGGGATTGTCATTTTTTTAGGTACAAACATGACTGAATATTGACAATTCTGTATTATGCAATTTTCACCTTCTGAGTACTGAGAATATGTTTTGCCAATCCAGTGAGTAGATCCCTTACTCTCAGGTGCAGTGCAGAGTTCTGCTCATTTTGTCACATGTGATGCCAGGAGTGGGAAAAGAACTTTTTCAGCAGCAAAGGTGATGAGCTTGTGAGATTTTCAAACCTTCACAGGTTACTTGACTGGATTTCCATCAGATAATGGATGCTGGATAGAGGCCTAGAAGGGATGGCCCAGACGGCGAACTACTTGAGAGGTTAGCATGTTTTCTGGTCCATGGTGTTGAATAAATGGTGAACAAAGAACTTATACTTGTATAGGATTTCTTGTTGAGATTACAGAGTAAGTAATATGGCGTTCTGTCCCCTGGTGAGTACACTCACCACTCACCAATTCAACATGTTGGCACAAGGTTGAAATATTGAACGAGGACAAATTTTGGCAGAGCAAATGGTGCTGGGGTGGAAGAGTCAGCATTTGCCCCAATTGTTCTTCAGGAATATTTCTTATACTTTCCAGGGCCTCTGTTAAACGGCCAGACTGATTCTGTCAAGCATTCTCTCCAGCTAGTTGGGAGGATCGTCACAGCTTACAGAAAGTTGGGGTTAAAGCTTTGCCAATTTAGAAAGAAATTACAAACAAACAAACAAACAAACAAACCCAACCACCACGAGAGGTGAAAAACAAGGGGCTTAATATTCTAGGAAAAAGAGGGATGAGACACAGTGCCTAGATCAGAAGTCTTGAAAGGCTCACTGTTGGGGGATAGCAGACCAATGGGTCACAAGGGATAGTGAGAAAGTGAGAAAGTGAGAAAGCACTCCTGACAACTTGCCTGAACCTGGCCCAGTGCTTGAGTTGCCACTGAAGCCACAGCCTCGGGGCCTCTGCACTTTGACTCAGTATCTTCACCTGCTGCTGAGGGTGATTAGTCCCAGCGCCCACCACCACAGCTGTGGGCTGCCTGCCCCTGCCTGCCCTCTGGGCCTCCCTCAGCTTCTTGCCTCCTGGCCTCCTCCCCTTTCCCCTTTGTGGAACAGCTGTGCATAATCCCCTCTCCCCTTCCTTCCCTCTTCCCCAACACTCCCACCTGCCCCTTCTGATTCTGTGCCAGCAGCTGGCCAGTAAGCGGTGCCAAATCAAACAGATGTGTGTGGTGTCAGTGGGCACGTACAGCAGGCGCTCTGTCCAGGCCCCTGCTGACCGGGCAGGACCACCTCAGGGCCGCCGCAGGGCCTGGGGCAGAGAAATAGTCAGATGCCATTGCCTTCTGACAATCCTTCATCTCCCTCCTCCTCACCTTAGAATTTTTTTTTTTTTTTCTTTCCATTCAGCAGCTCTTCCCTTACCTTCTCGACTTGTCTTTAATTTTAGGGTTTTAAATTTTTCCTCATTAAACAAGCTTGTGAGCATTTTAAAGAAAACTTTAATTAAAAATGTGAAACATCATCTTTTAAAACAAGTTTTAAAGTTCAAGTTCTCCTGGTTTCATAAAAGACATCACAACAGGCCAGAAACCAGCAAGAAGCAATAATAATAACAGCTGGTCTTCTCTACTGCCTCCTGCCCCGAGCCCAGGATCTTAGAGATGTCACTTCCTTCCTTCCTTTCTTAGTCAGTGGCGTGAAAAATTCTTGGTAATTCTCAGAAGTAGGTGCCCTTGCAAGCGTCTTTGATTTCTCTGTACAATTGGCTAATTCTACTCACTCCCACCTACCTGTCTAAGTGAGATGACTTGAGAACAGCAGCAGTTAATCCAAGAGAGCCCCGTGACAGATCAAAGCCCCCTGTAGTACTGAAATCTCATTGAAAATAAAATTAGCAGGTATAGCATAGTGATGCAAAGATTGTTCAGTGCTTTAAAGTACATGTATTTTTTCTTTTAAACATAAGAAGTGAAACCGCTTGCATTCTGCATTGCTTCTAGCTGAAAAGAAAACCCAGTACTATCAGAAATCAAAACAGCAAAAAATGGTTTTGCCATTTATACAGATGATTTTTCCAAAGTCAAAATCTTCAATGTTGACAGTGGCTAGTGCCTACCTGAATGTCTCAAAATTCCACAGACCCATGTGCCTTTTGCATTTGCCTATTGACTAGAAGATGTGAAATTAACACGTTAGGCCTTGTTTAGATTTAAGAGATCACCAGCATTTAAGAAATATTAAATTGTAATTATGTTTTGCTCATTTTTACTCCAGCTTCCAGGAAGCTCAGAGCTGAATCTGGTGCTCAGTCCAATGATTATATTAGCCATTGCCATTTATTCTTACTGTCTTCTAAATGTCTACTTCTTTAGGGTTGTTGTTTGTTTGTTTTTATCTCATGGTATATTCTTCTTTTATGTTGTACATTGTTCAAAATTCTTTTTGGAAGAAAAGGATGATAGAGGAAACAAAGTGAACTCCATAAAAATGACATAATGATGATGATAATGATTCATGACACTTCGCTTTCTACCTTTAATTAGTTATTTATGTATTTGTTGTGAGGTCCTCATTAGAGCACAAATTCCCACACAGCAGAGTTGGGCCTGCTTGTCCCTGCATCTCCCATGTGGCTGGGCTGGTGTTTCAGTAAGATTATATTGAATAAATACAGACTTAGGATTAATTTTATGTGAAATAGAATGAAGTTCTTTCCTTTCCTTTCCTTCCCTTCCTTTTCATTCCCTTCCCTGCCCTTTCCTTCCCTTCCTTATCCCTCCCTTCCATTCCCTTTTATTCTTTCTTCAGAGGAGACTCTATTGATATAATTTTTGCAGTGAAGAACAAGCTCTGAGTTAATATACGGAGCTGCCTCTATATTGCTGGGTGAAATGTTATTTTCTTCTCTTTCCCCTTTGAAACCAATCATAAATTTTTTTCTTCCTCTACATTGTTCTCTCCCTCTTCCTGCATAATACCCAGTAATGTTCTCCTACATAAATAATAACCACTTACCTTTACATAAGCACCGTTAACATTGGCACATTCTTTTGAAAAAGGATCCAAGATGGACATCTTAGAGGATTTTTAAATTTTACAACACACTCAGATGCCATTGCTGCTGTTATTAGCTAATATTTATTGCACACTTGCCATATGCCAGGCACTAGGCAAGGGCTTTTTGTACACTTTCTCAGTCCTTACCGTAAGTCTATGTGGAGGAGCTACTGATATTATTCTCACTTCTGATATGAAGGAACTGACCTTGGAGAGGCTCTGGAACTTGCCCGAGGTCACGCAGCCAGCAGGAAGCAGGACTGGGATTTAACCCTGGCGTAAAACTTAGACATCCAGGCTCCTAACCTCTAAATGCACATTAGCCTCTTGGGTCATTACTTCAACCCAGTGAAATGGAAAAGTGGAGTGAGTAACTCTGCTTTTCAGATGAGAGGAAAGTGGAGGAACAGTCTTTATTGAGTGCCTACCATGTGCCAGCGCATTATGCTAGATGCTTGAGTCACAATATTTCATTTGGTCCCTCCAGTCATCCTACGAGGTAGCTGTCAATATCTCAGTATCACAAATGATGGGACAGAAGCTGAGAGTACTTGCATAGGCACTCAGCCAAAGAGCCAGGGTTTGATCTTGGGACTATTTGGCTCTAAAGTCCATATTTTTCCATAATACTTGTGGAGACACAGTTGCAAACTCACATCGCGGGTTATGAAAAAACAGCACCAAATTTGGTCTCAACCAAAAAATCAGTTAAAATCTTTTAACTGTGATTTTCAGGTTCTGGTATCCTGCCTGGGTCAAGAAGTGCGGTGTCTGTCTGGCCACTGAGGGTCTTTTCCCCATCTGACCTTCGGTGGGTGGGGATGAGTGTCTTATTATGACTTGACAAAGCGTATGCAATTGAATTTCCATCTCGTTCAGAACAGAGGGAGAATAGCTTTGGGAGCGAGGTTAGTTTGAAACAAGGGCTCCTGAAGCTAATTAAAAGCTAAGCTGTAGCTGCGCTTTTCATTCCCTAAGAATGTTCGACCTCATTAAATAGGAAAAAGGAAATGGAATATTCCGACTTTGTTCGAGATCTGCAGGGCAAGGGGCCACTGAGCAAGTGAGACATGTTTCTAGGGCTTCCAACCTGCACAGCACCTGTGATGACATTGCTTCTGCTGCTGAACACTTACCCTTCCGAGTGCTATTGCCCTGGGAGGATGGCAATTTGGCAAAACAGACACAGAAAGACATTGTGCTGTTGACTCCTGCTTCAGGCTCCCAATCTCCTGTACCTGCTCCTCCTCCAATCTCAAGGGTTGGAGTAAACATTTCCAGGCTCAAGTACAGTGGAACAAATGGTTAGTCTTTGGCAAGGCTCCCCTTGGGCTCTTTCATGGACAACTGTTGCTGACTGATGCTCAGGGGCACAGATTCTGGCCCAAAGAAACAGCAAACTTCACAGACCCTCCATTGTGGCCTCTGGATGGAATAGAAAGGCCTAAAATATTGTTCTAATGTTTGGACTTACAGTTCATAGTGGCCGGTATTAAGTCAGGGCCCATGTGTTCAAGCCACAAAGATGCCTGGAACTGGGAAGACAAAAAGATCAGGCTGGAGGGAGCTTGAATTGAGAATTCTTTTGGTTTTGACTAAAAACCACCATTTATGGAATGCCTACTGGATGCCAGGTGCTGTGCTAGCAGCTTTGCATCTATTAAATCTAATCTGTCCAATGACCCTGCAGAGTAGTTGTTATTCTCATTTTAGAAGTGAGGAAGCAGTGGCACTGGCTATGATCTTCTTGCTTCATGGTTCTTGCAAAGGTAATAGAGCACAGTTGAAAGAATCCTAGTCTTGCAAAGTATCAGAAGTGGAAGGGATATTAGAGGTCATCTCTACCCCTTGAGGATAATGATGGAAAGAAATTGAAAGCCAGAAGTGTGAATTAATTTGCTCCAGGATGCACAGCAGAGCTGGCAACTCAGTCCAGGATTCTGGGTTGTAGTGTAGACCTGTCTCTTCTTCTCCATCTAAGTGCAAGAAAACACAGAGGTGTAATCACCCTCTAGGGTGGATGGAACAAATATCAAGGCCTTCTCTGGCTTTGCCTCTAAGCCATGATCGCTCCAGACACGGTCATTTTCAAAGAGATTCTTGCTCAACATCTCTTACAAATGAGGGAAGCTTTGCAGTTCTAGAAGATAAAGAAAATTGCCAACGATGAAGATGCATATCCATGTCTATAAAATGTTTTTAAGTCCCTCAGGAGAAAAGTGTAGGATGAGTGTAAACTGTTTTAGTATTTTCTTATTTTCACCATCTTGTGATCTTAGGTGTCAGACACTGCTAAATCCTCTCTTCAAAGTAGTGACGAGTTTGCTTCTCTCACTCCTTAGTTTTCTCCAAACTGAAGGAAAAGCTCTTCTAGAAATGTCGCTGTTTTATCTCACTAAGTCTGTAGTGACTGTATAGTCTGCATTCACAGCTGTACTATAAACACCAGTCTCTTTGAGCCACACAAGCAGGATTGCCCCGACTCCGGCATATCAAGAATCAGAAATTGTTACACATGTTGAGGCCTAGCTGCAGCAGGATAGTTAAGAAGCATTAAGGCTGAAAGGGATCTTGGAGACTATTTCAAACTCCTCTTTTCTGAATTAAATTGTAGCTGTTTTCATCTCACCAGGGGCCCTCAGATATTTTCAGATAGCCAATCTCTTAGTAGAGTGATAGATGGCCACGGTCATTCGCAAAGGGCACAAAATAAGTGTTTTCGATGCCCAGTTCTATTTTTAACTTTGAATGTTCTTTATGGGCCAGTTATATTCATCTGGTAAGTGAATAAAATAATGGGTAAACCAATGTTTCTAAATTGAGTAAACCATAAAATCCAAACGCATCCAAGGGCCCCTCCAAGCTAGTGTTAGCTTTGGATGGCCTCGTGATCCCTGAATATATCATGATAATGCCCACTTACAATAACACTAATAACTCCTTCAGTTTGCTAACAAAGCTTTATACTTATCCTTTTTTTCAAAATGGACTTAAAGTTAGGCATTTTCCTGAGTGCTTTGAAGTTATACTTTGATGTTCATTTTCCCATTGGATCCTGAAAAACACCTTGTGAAGTAGATGGGGAAGGGATCTCTATTCCCATTTGCAGTTGAGAAAACTGAGGCACAGGCAGGTAGAATATCCTGTTCAAGATCATACAGTGTGCTAGATACAGGAATAATGGGTCTTCCGAATTCCAACATAGAATACCTTCCTTTACATTGCGTAGAACAAGTGTTTAACTCTCCCAGATTTGAAGCATATGTCTGGCCTCTGGTGCTTTCTCCCAAGATTGGAAAAACACTCAAGATTTCCTGACTCGGTTCATGCTGTATACCCTCTGTTGGAAATGTCCTCCCCTCCCCTTCTCCAAATATTCAACTTTTCCTAATTCAGCTTGTGGTCAACTCAAATCACACCTACTCTTGGCACTTAACCTAATTACTTTCCTTCTCTATTGTCTCCGTGGTGCTTTGCAGGTCTCTGTTACAGCAGTGGGTAAAGGGGCACTAAGCAGTAGCCAGATGCTTCTCCCAGAGTCATAGAGGGAGAGAACCCAATGGCCAACTAGAGGAGGAGCTTGTTGAGATCCAGAATCTGGTTTTCCTTGTTTTTTTATTTCTATTACTTGACACAGTGCCTGGAAAATAGTACAACCTCAGTAGATATTTGACTAAAGGTTGCCCAGGGCCTGAAAATTAGGCTGCTCCTAAAAAGTAACAAGGCAGTGGGCAAAAAGTAATGTAATAAAAATAGAAACTAGGACCTCATCCTTCATATTTCAGAGTGGATTTCCTGAGGCTACGGATAAATTCCTGCAGTGTAACATCCGGAGATGCTTATGAACACTTTGGAGGCTGAGAGACTCTTGGAGGCTATTTGTGAGATGAGCTACCAACACTTCCTGTTCTGAGTGAGAGTGAGCTCCCTTAACTAATACCTTGAGAGCTTCTGAATGCTGGTGTGCCACGTACTGTTGCCTTAGCCTAGATCTTTCCTTTAACTAAGTGTCAGAAACATCTTTGGATGGAGAAAATGAATTGAGCTGGGGAAAAAAATCCGTGAGTCGTAGAATAACCTCAAGTTTGGTAATGATTTATCCTGTTCCATTGTTAATTCTGCAATTAAGCAAGAGTACTTTATATGCCTGAATGACCCATGGATTGTATCTTAATCATATTAATGTGTCTGTAACATAAGACTGGTTCAGTATCTAACAGAATGACAAATGATGCAAAGCCCAAGTTGTCTCTCTCCTTCACCATCTCCCCACAAAACTCTCCATCATGAAAGGTCAACTGACTGTTGTTCTGATGATTGACATGAGATTCTATTGGTTAAAAATATGAGAAGGTTGGCTACCTCCCTTTACCCCACATCAAACCAACTGTTTGTGTATGTGACAGTGTGTATGTAAGTTTGGATAAAAAAAAAAAAAAATTGTGGTTAATTTGTCTTGTTGTGTGCTTCCTGCCACTGACATTTGTTGCTGCTGCTATGTAATGAAATTTGGGCTGGGTAAGAAAAGCACATGCAAATGACCTATATATTTATTCCCCAATTATGACTACCCCTCTCAGCCACTGTTCTTGGAAAACCTGGAAAACAGAAAAAGATGATCAGGAAAGCCATCTAGATACTGTATTGCATTGCCCTGAAGCAAACCCCTGTAACTTTAGGTTATCTTAGTTGATAAGATGTTTGAAAAAATATGATTCTGCTTAATAAAATGTCAGATTTTTTAGATTATAAATCATAAGTAATGATTTTTTTAAAAAATCAAGCAAACCTTTTTGGTTTGAGTCAAACTTCCCTGGGCTCTTTTCACCAACTCTCACTGGGACTTCAGCAATAGTTTCCTATCCCCGTCCAATCCATTTTCCACACTTAGTGGAGTTTTTTTTGTTTGGTTTGGTTTAGTTGTTAGTCAGCTCACATATCTTCCCCGCTTAAAACTCTTCAATGGCTTCCCACTGCACTTAGAATAAAGTTCAAAGTTCTTACTGTGGCTCAGAAGGCCCTACATGATCTGTCCCCTGCCTTCCTCTCTCATCTTCTCTTTCACCTGTCCCCCTTGCTACACTGGCCACTCACTTTCCAGCTCAGGGTCTTCACACAGCCTGTCCCTGCAGCTGCTTGACCCTCCACTGCTTTCCTGGCTCACAGCATATTGGTCACCTCTTCGGGCAGGACTTCCCTGACCCAATCTAAATTATGCTATTCCTTGCGTTATGTTTCCTCACACTACCCTATACTTTTTTCCTTCATCACTGGATCAGAATTTGTAATTTTCCATCCACTTCTGTGATTAATTTTTGATTAGTATCTGTTTTTTCTGTTAGTCTGTAACCTTCATGTCTGCTTTGTTTGCCACTGAATCTAATTCTGCACATATAGTAGGAGCTTAATTAATATATATTGAAAGAAAGAATGGACAACAATTGATTTTCATAATACTTAATATGCCTTTGCCCTAAAATGAGAACAGTCATCCTTACTCTATTGCTAGCATTGGAATTCATTGTGATATTTGTTTTACACTGAACTTTGAGGTGTTGTAATATTGGTCGGACATGGAAGGGATGTGAGACTGAGAGGTTCTCCCCAACTCCCTGTTCAAAGTCCCCTGGATCCTGTAAGGATTGGACACAAGCCCCTCTCCAACCCATGCCAGGCAAGGGTAGGCCGCACCATCGTTGCATCCCCTTTCCTCTTCCCCAGCCCTTTCAGTTATCAGCTCTGCTTTTGTTTAACAAGCCAGGTAAATTACAAGGAATGCATCCAAATCAATAGTCCAAGATTCACTCCTCACTGTCTACCCTTTCTCTATGTTTCTTGTTATCTAAATAATCTTGGAGACCTAAAAAGAGATGCTCAAAAACTGTTGGAGAAGACACAAAGTGCAAAATGCCACTGGTCTCCCAATCCACACCCCTTCCTCCAAAGGCTCAAGGCCCAGACCCTCTGCTTCCTGCTTGGCCTCTCCCTTCCCTTCACCCACCTCCTGAGATACCAGCCTAGAGTTTCTCCATGTGTGTTCCTCGGAACCCATGGCTCTGATTTCTTTCTATCCCACAAATTTCTTCCAGGGTGGACACAGAAATCTTAAGAATAAATGGGAATGAAAAGACTCAAAAGAGTCAAAAGAAGCTATAGCACTTCCGGAAAGACATGAACATCTCTGAGCTTCGATTTTTCTATAAAATGTAGGTTAAAAATAGGAACCACATAAGGTGTAAGACTCAACTAAATCACATATGTTATAGTATTTTCATAGTGTCTGATCCTCAATTCTCAGTAAATGTCAATTGGTTATTAATCTACCACTTTTCACTTTTTCCTGCTCTTCTCTTGGCCACTCCAGTGGCCACATGACTCCTAGGATGGTGGGTGGGGATTAGTCAGAGAGGTAGGCAGTAGCCAGCTCATTCCTGGAAGCCAAGTTGAGGCATTTCAACTCTGTCCTAGAAGCATAGTGTTTTGAGCAAGGAATGACCATTATGAGCAATGCTGGCTGCCAGGTGTGGTAAGTCTAGATGAAGGGAGGCCAGTTAGAACATGGTTGCAGGAGCTCAGATGAGAGAAGAGGGTGGCCTGGACTCTGGTTGTGGTACCAGAGAAGGAGGGAAGTAGATGGATTCAAGAGCTATTTAGAGAGAACCTTGACAGGTGACTTGGCAATGGGTTAGGTGAGGGGAGCTTGAGGGAGAAGGAGGTATTGGACATGACCCCCAGGAGTTCAGCTGGGGCACTGGTGGATAGTGGTGCCATTCAGTGAGAAGGGAATGCAGACAAGAAGCAGGTGTAGGCAGAGAGGTGGTGAATTCAGTTTGCAAGCCAGGATGGGGGTTGAGTTTGTAAAGACAGTCAAGATAGAACTAAAGACTTGGAGTTATTGGCCCATAGATAGTTGTTTCTTAAATTATATTCCAGGTACCACCCGCAATATAACCACCTGCAGTACTTGATAAACACAGAGATTATGGGAAAGGCTGACCTAACGGCTAAAGAGTTAAAACTCTTGTCCATGAAATGGGCACAGAGAATATAAACACGAGCCTTCTTTCAAAATAAGTGGCTCTTAAAGTGCCTGAATATTCCCAGTGTGAAGTGATGGCCAAATTCTACTGTGGAAGTGGGAAGAATTCCTTTTTATTTCTCCTTTTCTCTCCTTCTCTAAGTTTTTTTTTTTTTTTTTGGTTCCATGCATCTTTGCCCCCAGCAAACACAATTTTGTTTGTTTTGTGTTTTGAGGGTGAGGGGTTTGGGGGGGAGGAGATGAGACAAATGAGGCCCAGCCCCATCCCTTTTTCCCTTTCTTCTTTTTGTAGTCTTATTCAGGACAAAAAAAGCTTTCATCAAAAGAACAGATGTCATCTTCTTTGGTCTTTTGTGGTGGTTTTATTTTATTTTATTTCAAAAAATCCTCCTGCTGATGAGGCTCATTTAAACATAATAAAGAGGCAACAAAAAGCCTTGCACAGAGGAGCTTCAGATTTGGTTTGACTCAGGGGAGGGAAAGCCAAACAAGGAGATGGCCTGTCCCTTTGGATCCCCTCTATAAGGCCCCCCGAGCAGCTGCATTTCAGATGCAAATGGGAAAAGAGATGGGGGGAGAGGGTGGTGGTGGAAACGCTCAGGAAGCTGGCATGCAGGTGTTGAGGATTCCAGACATTGCTGCAACAACAGGCTCTGAAAAAACACAGAGCTCCCAGACAGAGCGAGCTTGAGAGCGTGCGCTCGGATGGCTCAAGTGGACCCGCAGCTGCACTGGACATTCCTTTTTGTGGCCATCAATGGACCCTGTATTGAAAATATGAGAGCGAGCAAATGGCACGTTCAAGAAAGGAAATGCTTTAGGAAATGGAGCAAACACCAAGCTGAAGGAGCTTCCCCTGGGCTGTGCTTATTATTTCAATTCACGTGCATGCATATATTCGCTATATGACATGATGGCATCCTGGGGCTGGAAGGATTCCGTGGAATCATCAAGGACACCCCTCTCATTCTGTGGATGACACATGTGCAGAGGGGCTGAGCAACTTGCCCCAGATCACACAGCACTGGTAGAACAGTTAGAAGGCAGAATGGGGGGAAAAGAAACATTTATTGAAACTTCTCTGTGCTAGACGCTGTTCAATATTTTGGGTACATGATTTCATTTGATTTGTACAACAGACCTGTGGGATACATTTCATTATCTCCATTTTGCATATGGAGAAATTGAGATGTCAGTGAATTTAAGAACTTGACTCAAGTGAAAAATTGAGGAAGGAATAGTTGGCATTTGAACATAGGCATGTATGTCTCATCCCCAAAATCATGCTTTTGTTTTCACTATGCTTCATTCCTGGTTCCTAGGCAAGTATTCTTTCCTTCTAAATATATATTTGTGTGTGTGTATGTATGAACACATACAACTGTCTATACATATACAAATATTGTTTCTATTCTTGCATATGTAAAACTTACGAATATACGTATATATTAAAGCCTTGAAACATTTAACTTCAGACAAATAAATATTCAGCCATAGCACCCTAGAATATAGCTATGGAGTAGTTATGGTTGATGAATTATAATCCCTTGCACCATGTCTGGCATGTAGTGTGTGCTCAATAAATGTTTGTGGACTGGATTTGAATTATTCCTTCATATTTGAAAAAGTGACCTTCCTTAGAGACAGAAACTAGTGTCTGACATTATTATTGCCTCTATGAATCATCCCCAGTAGCAGTGCCTTTGGTTATGAGGCACATTCACATGCATTCATTCATCATATCTCGGCAATACCTATATACGGAGAGTAAGGAGAACACAATTACCATTTTACAGATTAGAAAACTGAAGCTCAAAGAGATTAAACAATTTTCCCAGGGAGAGCTGGCAGGTGGACTCAGGTCTTCTCCTACTGGCCTACTGGCACATGCTGTTCAGAGAAGGGCATAGTGATGACAGAGGTCAGAGGGGCAGATCTATCAGAGTACAGGGGCACCTGTCATATCTGCTGAAAGATGCTATGGTCCAATGGATAGGACTTCAGATTTACAGACAGACAACCTGACACCCTGAGGGTGCGTGAGTGTGTGGGTGGCAGCTGAACATGTGTGGGAGGTGCTGGTAGGTGTGGGGATCATGGAGATTGTGACCTGGAGGAGGTTAGACTGTGTGGGTAGCTTCCTATGCACAGATGTGTCATCCTTCGTGCCTGCCTGACAACTGTGATGCAACTTGTGTGAGTACCTGCAAACGAACACCCACATGGGTGGATGATACCCGTGACTGTGCTTGGGACATGGCCAGAGTCCTGGCCAGAGGTGGCCTGGATCCTGAGTTTTTGGGTCCCTATCAGAGCACTGGCTTTGAGCAGTTTTGTGACTTCAACCTGAGCTTCTGAGATGAGCTGTTTGCAAAGCTGTGTGGGTAGGCCCACAGTCCCAGCTCCTTCCTTGGAAAAAATAACTCAATATCTTCAACTAATTAGCAGGCTGGGAGTGTGAACTGTGTATTTGGAGGGTGATATAGTATTCAGTCAGAGGCCATTTGAGTTGCAAGTTACTTAGATCAGGCACCTGTTTTATGGATGGAAATGCTGAGGCCTAGAGAACAAAAGTGGCTTTATTTATTAGTTCAGCCTATTTGATACTTCATTTATTAAAAAAGCCCTTGTTGATTAGCTACTCTGGAAGGTCCTGCCTTTAAGGATCTCTCAGTCTAGTGGAGAGAGACATGCATAAATAAGGGGTCACAGTGCCAGCATCTGAGAGGGCTACACAGCAGAAATGACGTATGAGCTGAATCTTGAAAGATACACAATTTTGCCAAAGACAGAGATTTATATACTGGGGAAAAGGAATGGAATGTTCAAAGATCCAGAGGTGGGGAAGAGTGCTCTGTGGGATGAGAACTCCAAGGGCTGGCTTGAATCTAGGGTGTGTCTCTATATGTATGAGCTTGTGCGGTGGGTCTAGGAGGCAAAGCCAGAGGTGAGCAGGGGGTGGATCAAGAAGGACTTTGTATGCTGGACTAAGAAGCCTGGACTATTTCCTGTAGGAACTGGGAAATGCATTGGAAGATGTTGAATGGAGCAATAACAATATTAGAAATGACTTTTGGAACATTTCATTCTGGGGAGAGTCTGGAGAATGGATTGGAGGCAAGAAAACCAGTTAGCAGATGACAGAAATAGTCAAAATAAATGACAATGAAGTCCTGGCCAGACTGAGCCACAAAGGGAATGAGAGGAGGACATGGATGTGAGATATCCAGGAACTGAAATTGACATGGATGTTGGAGAACAATTGAGAGTATGGGTGGAAGGGGTAGGAAGAGCTCAGGATGACTCTGTGTCTAGTTTGGGTGATTGGGTACATGCTGGTACATCCAACTAGGAGAGGATCTGAGTGGGGGTGGGTGGGAAGGAGCATTATGTGTTCAGTTTTGAACTTGCTGAATGTGCAACATTTGGGTGGTGAGGTCAGTGTAGGAAACAGTCTGGAGTCCAGGGTAGAGGTCAAGTTTGGAAATCAAGGGGATGCCAGTATTAAAAGCTATGCATACAGATGTAGGTGTTTTGGGACACTTAGAGATGAGAAAACCGAAGTTCAGAGAGGCTAAACAATTAAAAAGCCCATTTATTAACAGTGGTATTCAAATGTCTCTCAGTCTGGGCTGAAAGACTGTAAGGGCAGAAGTGTGCCCAGCATTTGCTTGGGAAGGCAGAAACTGTTGGGCAGGCTGGGAGCTTACCAAGAGGTGAGGGATTCATGAAAAATTGCCTAGGCCCCAGATCTTCCACACCATGTCAGAGCCAGGAACCCAACAGGGACAAATCATCTCCTTTATCTTGGAGCCATCTTTCATCACATGTAGTTTTCTCTCATTTCCTCTCCAGCCCCCACCTTCTTCCCACCACCACCTCCTCCTCGACTTAGTCACTGGAACTGAGTCATCATTTAAGCCTATTCATGTTGCCTTCTCCTTGGCCAGGATGAAAAGTGTTTGGGCAGAAGCCACAGGGCCAGGTATTGCTACCTTTTGGCCATCTAGGAACAACAGGAATGGACCCACACTCTGGGTTCGAATCCCTTAACCATTGTTTGGTTCCCAGGAAGGAAAGGCAGGGGAAGGAGCGAGGTTGGCTGAGCTCTGTGACTCAAAGAAAAGGAAAGAAAGAAAGGAACTGACTTTTGTGGATTGAGCACCTACTGTATGCTAGATGCATTAACATTCACTCCCCATTGCAATGATCTTAGGGCAGAGGCATTATCTTCAAATGGAGAACACCAGGGTCAGAGAGCTTAATCAAAATTCCCCAAGGTCACGTAGCAGGTAAAATCTGAATGATTTCAAAGTTCACACTATTCCCACTGTATTGCTCTGATTCCCTGCATCATCTCCGGGGGAAGATGGTTTTTGAGTCCACTCATGATTGAGTACTTACAATGTTCAAAACACTGTGCCAGAGTGATTAGGACAGGGACCTGCTCTTGAGAACCTCAGCATCTCGTGGAAGACACTTGATCCTTTGATTCATTCACTCACTATTATCTGAGCATCACCTATGAGCCGAGCATTCTGTCAGGCCTCCTGGAGAATAAGGAGATAAGTAACACAGGTCTCAGCCTTGGCACAATCTAACACTGGGCACAGGACACTGTAAAGCAGAGAAGGAGTTACAGAATATCCTATGAAGGATTCAAGGAAAATTACTCAGAGTCACTTTTAGATTGGACATTGAAGATTAAGACTTTGCTGGAGAATGTGGGGAAGGGAAAGTGGGCCGTAGGAACTGCTTGAGCAAGGACACTGAGGTGAGGAGGTACAGGAAAAATCAGGTATAATGGGGAGTAGGATGGTGTACCAGTTTGGATGTATTATGTTCCCCAAAAATGCCATTATCTTTAATGCAGTCTTGTGGGGGCAGATGTATTAGTGTTGATTAGATTGGAATCCTTTGAATTTCTCCATGGAGATGTGACTCAATCAACTGTGACTGAAATGTTTGATTGGATAAATTTCATGGAGGTGTTACCCTGCCCATTCAGGGTAGGTATTAATTGGATCACTGGAGTCATACAAAGGAATTCACAGACAGAAAGAGCTCAGAGCAACTGAGAGTGACATTTTGAAGAGGAACTGCAGCTGAGAGACATATTTTGAAGATGGCTGTTGGAAGCTGACACTGACATTTTGGAGAACGCCATTTTGAAACGCTACCTGGGAGAAAGCAGACGCCAGCCACGTGCCTTCCCAGCTAACAGAGGTTTTCAGATGCCATCAGCCATCCTTCAGTGAAGGTACCTTGTTGTTAATGCCTTGCCTTGGACACTTTATGGCCTTAAGAATGTAAATTTGTAATCAAATAAGCCCCCTTTATAAAAGCCAATCCATTGGCTGGTATTCTGCAGACAGCAGCATTAGTAAACTGGAACAGATGAGTTGGTAGATGTGGGGTAGTTGTTGGGTAGTTGAAACAGTCTTTGAAAGCCCCACCAACAAGTGATGAGTTGTTGAAGTTTTGAGCATGAGTTTGTTCTTCCACTCACCCTTAGCTCTCTATCGTGTGCCTCCTTAGTGCTAGGTGTTGGGGTCACAGTGGAGAGCAACAAGCAGGGACAGTCCCTGCCCACAAGGAGTTTAGAGACTTGTGAAAAGGTTCACAGTGCAGTGGAGTTCTGCAAACATGGACAGTGTTAAAAGGAAAGGATGTGGCTCAGGAGACCATGTAACAGCAGGACCTGATCTTTTGGGGCATGGTGAGGAAGGGCTTCTTTGAGGAAGTAGCATTGGAGCTGAATCTGAAAAATGAATAGGAGTAATCAGATCAAGTGTGTTTATGTGTTTTGACAGGGTGATAGGGATGTGGGTCAGGGAAGATTGTTCTAGGAAAGGGCTGGTGTTAACAAAGAGGAGACCGATGATGTAATAGGCAATTTAGCAAAATAACAGTGCAGGGTGGTATGGAAGCTGGTGGCTCCTTGTTGGGGGCCCTGAATTCAGGTGGTTAGACCATTCTCCTGTGCTCGTCCTGGGAAACAGCTGTTGAGCCCCAGCCTTGGGTCTTTCATTGCTTTCCATTCCTAGGTTTTTCTCTGTGACTAGGACCTTTGTGTCTCAGTGTCTTCATCTGTAGAATGGAATCAAACACACCTATGTACCTTTCAGAGTGTTGGCATAATAAGAAGAGACAAAATACAAATTATTCATAGGCATTCACTCAAGGTCCCACTATTTGGAATTGATATGAAAAAAGTTAGAAAATTTGTCTTAAAATTTTAATTGAACACATGCATATCCACACCCAGCTCAGTACTTAATATTGTCAGCCTCTGATAGACAGGTTGAGGTTTTCATTTCCATATCCACATATCTCTAAATGAAAAGGTGGACTCTGAACAGATGCAGGGTACAGACACCACCACTGAGCTTCTTGGGATGCTCCCGAGAAGAGAAAACCATTTAAAAGAGGAGCCTTAATTTTTCTTCATTTCAAGTACACTTTTTCTTCCTAGGGAGTACAAAGGGGTTTCAGTTTGGAGCCACAGTCTATCAGACACGAGGATTAGTGTTTGAACTGAAACTAGAATCCAGATTTCCACAGCAATGAACTGCCACTTTCTGAGGACAAAGCCCTGGCAGAGTTGTCCGGTTCATTGTACAAGAGCCCAAGAATGCTTCCTTAGATTCTGCCACCTTCAGAGACAAATGAGAAGGTGTTTCCATGTTACTCACTAAGTTCCCATCCCTTAGAGCTTGAAGGACTGTAACATGCCTCAGAATGGCAGTGTGCTGTAGGAGCAAGCATCTGAAAGTTGAAGCATAGCAAGTTGGCCTCTCGATTTCATTCTGCCACATAGGGGCTGTATGAGTTTGGGCACAGTCACTTTCCCTCTCTGAGGACCTGTCTCTCCATCTCCAGAACAAGATGGTTGGTACAGTATTTATGAGAGTCTTTGTAGCCCTGATAGGCTGTGTTTCTACGACCTGAAGCCCTCTCAGGTTGACCCTGGGTGGCATCTAGCTTGTTTTGGCTCACCATTCACCTATGTTTGCCCTCTGGAAGGGCTGTCTCTTTCTTTCTTGCTGATGTCCTGTCATCTAATCCAATGCTGCAAATAGATTTTCTCCACAACACTTCAGCACCAGAATTTCATGGATGGCTTCTAGGTAAGTTGAAGATTTTCCATTGGTAAGGACCCAGCAGGTCTGAACTGATGCCAAATTAAGTTTGATTTATAATACAGGCATCACAGTGTTCAATCAGTGGAGGCCAAGTGAAAGTTGATAGATGGTGTGGTCAGAAATAGCCAGCGTAGGGAGGGGCAGATTGGTGTGGTGCGAACAACCAGTAATCAAAGCCTGTCTCTTCACCCCCACTGCCCAACGTTCTCTTCCCAGGCTCCAAACAGAGAACTAATTTCCCTGACAGGTAAGAGTTTATTTGTTAAGCTTAATAATTTTTTTTCCCCTAGGAGTCCATTATTTTACATATCTATGATTTGATTCCTACAAATCGCCTGATTTCAACACATCTGTGATTCCTGGGGCTGATCCAGACCAGGAAAGGAAAGTGGGGAAAGATTTACTGCTCTAAGAAAGGCTATTATTGAGGCACTTTCTAATCTCTCCTATACTAAGGACTTTTAGGAAATAGGGAGTAAACGTCATCCTCCAGAATTGAATCAGGGCAACCTCCAATTCACATCATTTCCTTGGATGCTTGTGATAACCCTGTGAGATAGTTAGGCCTGGACGAGGAAAAGTCACCCAGCTTGCAAGTTGTAGCACTAGAGCCCAACTTTTACCTTAAAAACAAAAGCAAAGACAAGAGTAAGGCGTAATTGTATAATCTCTCATTATGCAACAGTATTTATACAGTTTTGTAGATGATGGAACTGAGGCTCCATAGCTAATCTCCAAAGTACCCTCTGGTTTGTGATTTGGCCTGGATCTACAGGTGACTTGGACAGATTGCCAATACATGGTGGTGCTACTTTTTGCTTCATTAAGAGCATCATCTCTCTGGTGCAACAGTTTTACTCAGGGCTTGCGTGTCTGTCATTCTCTGTCCCTTTGAAAACCCATTTCATGGTCCAGTAGAGCAGAGTTTCATCCAATAGCACTTTTGACTTGGTGGCTTCAAAGCAGAGTGCCCAACCCCTGGCTGGGTTGGGGGCAGTGATGTTTAACAGTCTGGTAGTTAAATTAGCAGCAATAATAACACAGCAGGCAGGTTTGGCCCCAACACCTTAACAATTCTCAACCCATATGCTGCAAATAGAATAAATGGAAGAATCATTCAAGATTCTTCTATAGATTTCCTGCTCTGTTCTTCTCCAGCCAGACAATGCAAAAACAAACAAACAAACAAACAAAAAACCATTTGGCCATGAACCAAAATACTACCCCCTGGTTGGAAAAACTTCTGGTTTTTCAGAATGTCCCTGAATACTCAATGCTGACATGCTGAAAATAAGCTAGAATAATTCTGAAATCGTCACAGAGACAAACCCCTCCTTCCAAAGGTCTGGCTTAGTTTAATGGCTGGAATAAGTGCTATTTGAGTTTTTCTCCCCCCGCCCCCCCACCCCCAAACACAAATATTAATGAAATAATCCATCTAGCCCTGGACCCTCATTTGTGTCTGTCTGCTTTCCACATTAGCCCTTACATGCGTGCCCCACTGTGATGAGGCAGTGGACTTTCAGAGTTCAGTACCCTCAGATGCTCCAACCAGAGCAGCTTGGTTTGTGGTTCACCTCAGGACAATGCAAACTGAGCTATGCATTTACTGTAATTCTAATCAGATGATTCTATAATTGGAAGAACACCAGTGGCATTCTGTCTTTGGAGTCTTCTCCATTAAGTGACTAAACAAGGGCCAGGGGACCTTGCTTGTTCCAAATGAAGATCCTGATAGATACTTTGGGATCTGGATACTATGTTCCATTCTGTAACAGGATCAAATTCTTTCTGCCCTCTTAATAAGATTCTAAATCAGTCTGGAATTGGCATACCATGCATTTAGTAGTCATTCCGCATCTCCCCCACTTTTGATAAATTCTGACCAAGTGCACTTTTAACAGTGAAGAGCAAATGAAATGAACAAAGTGGGTGGGTGTCTATGTGTGCATGGTGACCGTGTTCTGAATAGTTTAGGGAAATATTTCAAAGTCTAGATAAAAATTGGATTTGGGAATGATAGTCTGTAAAATAACCAGAATAATAATCTGATTTTCTTAATCTCTCTGAATTCCCCAGTTAGAGACAGAAAGAAATATTAAAGAAAAATGTGTTGAGGAACTCGTATGTTGTATGCATTTTGCAAAGCACTGTGTGGCTTTGGGAATTCTGGAAATGAATCAGAGCTAACCTTGACCTTAAAGAGATCACAATTTAGAGAGGCTGATTAAATTGTGCTCATAAAAATTATGACTGAAGATAGTGCTAGGTGCAAGGCATATGGCACTGAGATTTAGAGGAAGGAAAGTTCTCTCCCAGCTGGGAAGATCTGGCTTGGCTTCTTGGAGGAGGTGGATTTTGAATCAGACTTTAGAGAATGCGAAGGATTCGGTCCAATGGAAAACACAGGGGAAGAGAGACTTGCAGGACCAAGGGAAGAGGGAAGGCATGAGGTGGTGTGGGGCTAGTGAGTTTCTCTTTAGGCAGCCAGGATGAGTAGAAGTCTTCACCAACAGGGTCAGGAGTCGAGGCCATATTTTCTATGCCAGTGCTTCTCAATTTTTATGTGCATGTGAATCCCCTGGGCATCTCATAATACAGATTCTGATGCAGTAGGTCTGGGTGGGCCCTGGGATTCTGCATTTCTAACAAACTACTGGGTGATGCTGATGCTGCTGGCATCCTGTTTCACCTGAAGCCTTCCAAGTCCCCTCAATGAGCCATTTCCAGGTTGCTGACATACACAGGATGACTGGTATAGCAAGCAGGGTTCAGGAGCATGTTTGCTTTATATCCTCCATTCCTCAAGTGTCCGGACAAAATTAAAATCCAGTCAGAGAGTGAAAGTGGACAAGGGGCAGAAAGATACTGAAGACCTGGATTCTAGAAACCAGATACAATTCAAACCACAATGTAAATGCTGTTTTGGTTTCAGAAATGGTTTCCCCTCTTGAACCGCTTGTTGAAGGGGAGACGTGAACTGATGAGAGCCTTTATATTTAGAAGCGATTTTATTATTGGCCCTCTGGCTTGGTCATTAATCTAATTTTATAAAAAGATGATAATATTTTAATTGTACCACAGGGAGAGAATTGGAATTAGAGTCAGAGGACCCAATCTTAAGTCCTTTAACCTCTCTGGGCCTCAGAGGAACTTCCTCATCTGTAAAATGGAAGAATAATCCTTTCCCTGGCCATCTCACAGTTGTTTGTAAAAAGCATGTGAGCTAATGGGTATGAACGTGCTTTGCAGATTGAGAAGTGCCTTTCAGGTGTAATGGCCATCTCTTATTTTTACAGATGGAGACATCAGTCTTTCTTCTGCTCCTGGGAATGGCTGGTAGAATGAGTTAGTAACTACGGGGAAGGGCCTGTGGAAGGTTCAGAGCCAAAGCCCCGGGTAATACGGTGTGAAAGACCCTTGTGCAGAGTTCGCTTCCCCGGTCAGAGCAGGATGCACCTGCAGCAGGCGGGCCAGACTTACCCTTGCATCTGGCCACGCAGTTTCCTGCGATCTCTGGGGAAGTGTTAGCAGCAGCAAGATTGCCGTGCAGAGCATCCTCTGGGAGGGACTTCTGTGGCCGCACTCAGAGGCCCCTAAGCTGCTTCATGAGTTATGTCCTGTGTTCTCTGCTGCCTGCTGCAGGTTTTTACGGCCACATCCCCAGAGCAGGTATGGCCTGCAGATAGGAATATTTGTTAGGTAAGTGTAGTCCTGAGCACTGAAGATCCAAGGGCTCCCAGTAAAAAAGCAAGATTCCAAGAAACAGTCTTTTAGTAGCATGGAGAGGAAGGCAAATGGGTGGGGTCCAGGGCACAAGTGGGGAGACAAGAAGATAACCGCCAAGAGCCAAGCCTGCAAAGTTGATAACCTGGACCAGGAAAACTCAGTTTTAGGGAGGAGTCTACTGCATCTCATATTTCATAGAACTGGGTGTCCCTAAAATAGCAGGCATTAGAGGTAACTGTGGGACCATCAGATTCAATCCCTTCAGCCCCCAGATGGGAAAAGTGAAGCATTGGCAATAAGGAGCTTGCCCTGGTTACTCTGAGTTACTAGAAGATCCTGAGTTAAAGCCCATGTATCCTGATTCTCCAGCTATTGCTGTTTGAGAAGGACCATCCTCTGTGCCTCTCCTGGACTTGTTTTCTTTGTTTGGAAAATGAGGGGTTTGGTAGAGTTAGTCTCTACCTTTTATGCTCCTTCAGCTCAAATATTCAATGAGTCCCAGGGACACAGGCTTCAGCTGAGGCCTAGAACATCACCTCAGCCAGGCCATGCCCTTGGGAATCCTACCCTCTCCCCTTTTAAGTCCCTGGGGAATATGCAATAATGCTTAATCCCTGCTCCCAGACTCAGTCTCACAATTGGAAATCAATAGATTCTTTAAGCATTGGGCCACAGGATGGTGCCTGAGCCTATTTTGTCAACCAGGTGGCTCTGGGGAGGGAAGCTGTATGAGTCATTGTCGGCCAGAAATGTAAATCTTGCCTGAGGCTCCCCTTGCAGCCACATTTTGGTCATTAATAATAGTGAATGTCTGTACTGCACGTTTCAGTTACCAAACACTTTACATAGCTCATTTGTGTATCACAACTATTCAGAGGTGAAGGTATCATTGTTGTGCCCATTTTACAGATGAGGAAAATAGACCCTGGAGATATGGTAACTTGCCCAAGGTGACAGTACAAGTGAGTGGCAGAGCTGGGACTTAGTTAAGCCTCTGGACTTGACGATCTGTGCTTTTTGTACATCTCCTGGTAGCAGGCTTCCAATCCCCTATTCAGCCTCTGAAACCGAGCAGCATCTACCTGCTCAGGGCCATTTATGCGGTGGTCCATTTCCGGAGAAGGGATAATTGCAGCATCAGTGTGGGTATGGCAATCACAGTGACAGACTCGGAGCAATCCGTAATGTCTCTGTCCACCCACCCCTGACTGTTTCATCTCCCTTTCCCAGACCAAAGCCCAAGCTTTTGAATTAGCAAACCAGGGAGCACGCTCTCTCCCTCTCTCTCTCTCACTCTTCTTCTTCTTCCTATTTTGTAAAATATGAACCAGAATTCAAGCATATAGAAAAGCATGAAGAGCACTATAACAAATACCCTTTGTGGTGACCTTTCATGTTGTTAGCCAAATATTTCCAGTTCTTTCCACTTCTGGGCATGTGGTGGAATTGTGCTTCCCGGCCGTCTTGAGTCTGGTAAGGCCATGTCACAGGTTCTGGCTAATTCTTTGTGAGAGGACGACTTGTGTCCCTTCCAGGCTGGAGCATGTAATTTCCGAAGCACAGGCCCCCTGGAGCTCTCTCTTTCCCTCTGGCACAGCCACTAGCAAGGAGATGGTGGCTGCTCTGTCAGCCTTAATCCCCGAGTGACAGCAATAAGCAGAGCTCCAGCCCACGATGTGCCCTTAGTGTGAGCAAAACAGAAATCTTTGTTGTTTTAAGCTTCTGGGATTCAGGGTTATTGTTTCTAGAGCAAAACCTAACCAATCCTGACCCTTACATTCACATCTCCACCTCCTTGATTTTTAAGAATGTTAACATTTTGTTGCAGTGCTTCAGCTTTTTAAAGAAACAAAACATTATCAAAAAGCATTGAAGTCCCTTTGCAACTCACCTCTTCCCAGATTCACCCTTTTGTCCCAGAACAACCGCCATCCCCAAGTTGAAATATCTCTGTTCTATCTCTATTTGGTGTTTTTACTCTGTAAGTATGTGTCCAAAAACATATAAATAGAATTGCTTTGTTTTTAAAATTTGCATGAATGGCATAACACTGATTTATTCTGCAAGTTGCTTTTTTCATTCAACATTGTTGTTTTAGATCTACCAATATTGGTACATTATTTTTAGTCCATTCATTTTAATGTCTATGTAATATCCCTTTGTATGAATGTGTAGCAATTTATTAAACATTTCCCTACTAATGCTCTTTTAAATTGTTTTTCACTCTTATAAACAATGATGCATGGAACATCTTTGTACATGGCTCTTTATTTATGCAAGAATTTCTCTAGGTTGTATACCTGAAAGTGGAATTGCTGAGATACAAAATATAGGTAGCCTCAAATTTGTTAAACATTGACAAATTTCTCGCCAAAGTTGCTGTACCCATTTATAGCTCCATCAGCAGTGTGTATGTGTTTTGCCGTTGCTTTACATCCTTGCCAAACCCTTGATATTGTTGGACTTTTACATCTGTGGCCAATCTGATAGGCATAAAATGGTTTCTCTTTTTTTGATTGGTATTTCTTTATTACTGAAGTTGAGCATCTTTCCGTATGTTTAATGATCAATTTCTTTTCTGAGTTTTGTGTGTTCACATAGTCTGTCAATTGATTCTTACTGTTGCTTTTTTTATTGATATGTAGGATTTTATTTTTTCTGTATTCTGGGTACCAATCCTTTGTTGGTTACATACATTGCAAGTGCATTCTCTGCATCTGTGACTTGCTTTTAGTTTTACTCATTGTCCCATTCTCATTCTCTTGCAAGCTGCTGGCTGCTTGCTTCTGCACACACTTGATTTTTTGGATGACAGCAACCACATGGTGAAAATGGCTGCGAGATGTGTTTTGAAAAGCCTATCTAAATGAAAGTTCCCTGACTCTACATATCTGTAATTGGCTAAGGAATGTCTTCTTACAAAAGAATTTGCGAAGGACCTGGTTTACTCACTCAGGGTTCTCATTTCTAATACAATTCTGTAATGAAAGCATAAAGAACCAGGTTTAAGTGGAAAAAACCTTAGTCACTATGGGTTGTTTGGGTTGCTCAATGTTGACTACCCGGGTGACTGGTTCTTCCCTGCCCGCTGGGTCCTTGCATGATTTACACATCGAGTCAACATTTTGTATGCCCAGCACAGGTGGGAGGATATCTGAGAGAGAGACTTCATACTCAAGTGGTCTCTCTTCTCCCCACACACACCTTGGAGAGTCTTCACAAGGGTGTGATGATGGAAGGCTGGGACACACTCATCAGAAGTAGGAAAACGAGTTTTCCAATGGAGAGAGTCACTTTAAAGCTTTGTTTATCTGTTGGTGCCTCAGCTAACCTCAAGGGAAAATCTTAGCTCAGGACAGGAAGCTCAGGGCACCCAAAAGGATGACTGCAGCAGCCCAGGACTATTTATGTCTGCTTCTTACACATCCCTCCATGCTGTCCCTCAGGAGGCTGGGTCTGTGCTGGTGCACCGAAGGGGACTGAGGATACCATCACTCCCTAGGAAACCAACGGGCATGGCGGAAACCGAGCTCTGGGATCAATTATGCTGGTAACACTGCAAAGGCAAGGGGTTAGCCAGAAGTGTTGTGGCTTAGAAATGACTTGCTGAAAAAAAGACTTGATGTTCCCAAGTGGAACCTGATGGCCCCAAGGGAGGTGACCCCAGCTGTCTGGTTGGTCAGCCAGCACTACCTTCCGTTCCAGTTGACTCACTTGAGTGGCAAATTCTTTTCTCCCTCACAATCTTCTCATCTTCAAAGAGAATTCCTTAAGCCGCACAATGCCATCGGCACTTGGCCATGTGTCATACTGGCCAATTAGGTGGACACAGGCCATGGCCCCAGGGAGTGTGCCAAATGAGGTAGAGGATGGCAGCTGAGAACTGGTGACATACCCTGAGATTGTTCCGCAGCACCTTCTATAAACCCTCCAGCTGTTTCAAACTATTTGTGCTTCTCCATGCATGCTGTGTTCTTTCTCCATTCTCTTGCTTTAGCTCACTATGTTCCCTTTGCCTGGAATTCTCTTCTACTTTTTGTCTTCCCAAAACACTCAAATGCTAACTCCAGGGTGAAGATTTCTCTGAATTAACCATTTTGAATTCTGCATGTTCCCCTAGCTATCTGTATTGTGTTAATATAACACATGTCATTCTGGGCTAGAATTATATGTATATAATTATATATATGTCCCCTAATAGACTCCAAATTCCTTGAAGATGGATTTTGCAGCTAATTCATCTCTGTTTCCTCAGTAAGAATCTGGTAGATGCTCAGTAAATGTGTGCTGAAATAAATGCAGTGAAGGCCACAGCTCGTGATTTTATCTGATTCTACCTTTTGTGATATGACTGTAAACAGGTCACATCTCTCTGAGTCTCAGTTTCCTTCTCTATAAAATGGGTGGGAGGAGGATAATTTAGAAAAATTATCTGTAAGAGGCTTTCTGACTCCACTGGTTATGATTTTTAATTTCTGATCTCAGTGGAAAACTGAGAATCCATTACAACTCTTAAAAGAGCAAGATAGTCTTGTTATTTCCAAGCATGAAAGAGCTTAGGGTTTCCTTCTCACCCCTAGTCTGTCACCCTTAAAAGGACGTGTTACTTGGCAGTTTTCAAATTCTCTGTCTAAAGTTTCAAGAGGCTTGTGGGATTGATTGATTACCGGAAGCATGTAAATACTATGTTCCCTGGGGAACAAACTTGTTAGACTAATTGATTCTCTCTCTCTTTTTTTTTTAAGTGAAAAGAACTTAGATATATATATATATATTTTATTGAGGTAAAATTCACATAACATAAAATTCCCCTTTTTAGCTATTATAAAGTGTATAATTTAGGGACTTCCAGTACATGCTCTGTGTTGTACAACCATAACTACTATCTAATTCCAGAATATATTCATCATCCCCAAAAAGAAACAAGACTGATTCTTTGAAAGGAGTTTCTGGCTATATTTTCTGTTTGACGACTTTTGTCAGCCTGGATGTATGTAGAAGGGGGTCATGCTGCAAATGCTGCACCCAGTAGCGCCTGGCCCACGAGGCCCATGCTTTCCCTTTCCTACTTCTTTGCCCCTTCAGTTAGAGATTTGGAAATCTCTACACAGATAGGCTTAAGTATCCCTCATATTCAGGTAACTCATTCACAAAGTGCTTATAAAATGTGACTGTGATCTCAGAACTTTGTAACTGGCCAATGAGGAGGCAGGACAGATGGACCCATTTTGCAGATGGAACTAAGATGCAGAGAGGTGATGTGACTTGAATGACGTCACATGGGTAAGAAGATCCTCTGATCCAGTCCTAGTGAGAATTATTTATTCTTCAATGTTCTGAATTTCATTGACTCCTTTTTGAAGTGTTTAGATTGCTGCTTCATTGACTGGCTCTTCTCAGGCCTACTCACCAGGGGTAGGTACATGCTATCAGAAGGAAAGAGGGGTCCTAGTCCACTGCTGATTTTCTGGGACAAAGTCCAGTCCACTAATGGCTGCGTTCATTAGTGAAGGGGAAGTCAGATTAGTCAAAACTGTCCATTTGGTGGTTTCTATCATTAGCATCCCACTGTGCCGGTAAACGAGTTGTTGAAGCCTGAAGCAAGGCCTCCTTCTGAAAGCTTGATAGGATTCCAAGCTGAGAGGTACTTTAGTGTTCTCCTTTTCAACTCTACAAAGTCATCTAAGGGGTAGCACAACTGAGCCTCAGTTTCTGTATTTGTGAATTGGAGATAACAATCCCTTTCTAGCTTACCTCAGAAGGTGGTTGTGAAGGTGACATACTGTGATGGAGGGAACAGTGGTCAAGAAACTGAAAATGCTGGGTGAAAATTAGGGAGCGTCAGTTTTAGTCTGGTTTTAATACTTTAATAACTGAATGGTCTTAGTGGAGTGAAGCAAGCCCACCTCGATGTTCTTTTCCTAAAAGTGGTTCCAAGAAATATTACTGGAGAGTACACATATCTATAAAATGTGAACAGCCACAGTTCCTGCCTGACTTGTCAGAACACTAAAGAGGATTACAGGATGTGAAGGCATTTATAAATTGTAACAGTTTTTATTAATATGACATATTATTTTTCCTCAGAGATTAAGAGTATCCTTTAATAACCTTAAAGGAACTTACCCAAATCCTCTGTGATACTCTTATGTCACGGGCCTGCCTCATCTTGGGGATAAAGAGTTCCGCTTGGCCTAGAAGAAGGACAGGGGCTGGGTTGGAATTCATCTGCTAAGATTTTGTTCCTCAAACATTTTGGATGCTCTTTTTGAGTCAACAGCTATAGTTTTCTGTATCGCTCTGTAAGCTTCTGGCCCCCTTGGCTCTAAATGGTCCCTGAGGGTAAATTCTCTCTCCAAAGAGGGCTTTTTTTTTGTCTTGTTTTCTGTCATGTATCTGGTGAAAAATAGCTACTCTCATAGATTGTAAAGAAAAATTAATTCTTAGGAGCCTAAAACATGTCTGAGGTTGATAGGGCCCAATCTTCACTAATAATATTAAGTGAAAACATATATATATTTTTTCTTTCCAAAGAGAAGTCAAAGCAGCTTACAATATGGGACATGCACTGAGGATATTAAATTTGAAATAAAAAAACTAAAGCCTTAGAAATAGTAAGAAGAAAATGTGTTCATTGTAAGGCTTAATATATTTATTAGGATTGAACACTAAATATAACTCTGAACTTTCTGGCTGGCAGGGCAAAAAAGTAAGCATAGATGGCTTACATAATTTTCTTTTTCTGTTTGAAAGGAGAGTCTTTATTGTTTGAGAGAATTTTTTTCTGGTATTAATTCTGAAAAGGAATTTATCACTGAATAACTTACAAAGGCAATAAGTATATCTTGAGCAAGAGTTTTATATCTAGTGCAGGAAAGTTCTTGTATTTTTATCCAAATTCCCTTTTTGAAAAACAGAACTATATTAAGTACCCACTAAATTTCTTCACCTAGATAATCCAGAGTCATCCCAAACTGAGCATATTCCAAACTGAACTCGTTAACTTCTTTCCCAATTGATTCATTCCCCTGGTTCAATATCTCAGTTAAAGCATCACATGCACAGCTGCCCTTGCCAGAAAATCTCAAATTGTTGGATGACTTTCCCCTAATCTCCAGTCGACCCTTAGTCAGTCCTGGAGACCCTGTCTCCTTAATTTCTGTCAAATCCTTCCTCTCTTCTCCAGCTTTATCACCACTGCTTTAGTCTAGAGTCTCATCACTTTTCACCTGAGCTATTGCAATGACTCCTTAACTTGCCTTCTTGCTATTTCAACCTGTCCTCTACACTGTCTCTTGAGAAACTGATCAATACAAAATGCAAATCTAATCTTTCTGATGATCTTCCAGTGGCTGCCCACTGTCTTTAAGATGAAACCTAAACTACTGGCCTGGCTGATGAGGCCTTTCACCTCTTTAGTTTCCAGACTCTTCTGCTCTCACACTCCTTACAAACTTTCTATTCCAATAACACAGGGATACTTGTGCCCTCAGTGCACACCACGGCTCATGCCTCTCTGTATTGCTCCACCTAGTCCTTTTGTCTAGAAATCCCTTCTCCTTTGCAAACCTGGTGTCCTCCTACTCTGGGAAGTTTTCCAGTCCCCTTCTGACACCTATCCAAAGTTAGGTTCTCCCTCCTCTGTATCCTCCAGCGTCTGCGTATATCTGAGTTACACTTACTGCAAAGTACATAACTGTTGCTTAATTTCTGAATCCTCCAAGTCTATTAATCCCTTAAAGACAGAAATGGAATCTCACTCATCCTTGACTTTCCACCTCTACACATGTGCCTGCCAGAGTTGGTGCCTAATGTAGTTGGGGTGATAAGTGTTTATTGATTAAATGGGTGGATTAAAAGGTAGAACATTGTTTTACATGGCTCAGTTGAGTTTAATATGTGTTGACTAGGGGTGTAGGGCCAATAGTTTTTCTGTTGATCGGTTTAGCCCAAGAGTTAGCATATCCAGAGGACTGGGTAGACAGCTTTAGATAAACCTCCCTGAACATCATCTCTTTGTTCTGGCCTTTCAGTAGGAGCTGAGTGGCAAACAGTGAGTGGTTTTGCTCTCTGCAGGGACCTTGGAGGCTGGCATTCCCTGTGCCTGGCCTGGGCAAATCCACATACCTTGACCACAATGTGCATGGGTGGAGGACAGTCATATTCTATTTAGGGAGGAAAGAAGCCTGAACAGGAAGTGGATTATAAGAGTGTCTCCCTGAAGTGCCAGGGTTTCCCCTAAGAAGTATTGCTTTTTAGCAAGGCCCTGGTGTAGAATCAATGGAGAATTCATTCCCCTACTCCACTTTGTCAAGTTTCACACCACTGAGTGTTTTTCCCGAGATCTGTTTGTATCTTAATTAACTGGGACACTTGTTTAAAAGGCAGATTCCCAATGTATCCTCCCCAGGTTCCTTGCCTTGAAGATGGTCTCAAAGTTGTCTGGGGTAAGTTTTCCAAGCAGGCCCCATTGCCTAGCTCTTCAGTGGGAATGTTACAGCTTTAGATTGACAGAGCTCAGGATGTATCTTGTTTTTAACCTCTTTGGGTGATTTGGTTTGTGGGCAAATGCAGTTTTCGATGCTCTAGGCCAGTACAATAGAGCAACCCCACAGGTCCCCAGGGGCTTGTCTCTTCATGTCACACAGGCCCCACCTGAGCAAGCTACACTTAGCAGAGCGGACTGCAGAGACACCCTCGGAGCCCGGCACTCCAGTTAAAGGATGCAGACTCCTGTACATGGCTTGGCCAGCTCAGCCTAGATGCATAACTATGAATAAGAATGTCTAGTAATCAATTTTGGAAGTAAATAATAATTCAAAGCCTAATAGGATTTTGCTGTTCTCAAACTCCTACACTGCTATTACTTTCTTTGATCTCACAATAAGCCCTTGTGATGCAAGCAAAGCCACTGCTGTCCCCATTTTATAGACACAGAAACTGAGACTCAGAGGAGGCAGATGACTGGTTCAAGGTGACACACATGGAATTGCTGACACATGGTCCCTAGTTTTCTGATTTCATTTTCATGCTGTTTCTGTTCTATATTGCTGATCTCTTAAGTTACTGGATTTGAAATATTACTTAGGATATAAAAGAATGATATTTTATGGCTCATCAATGTCCATAAAGAAATTAACAATTCTGATTTGCTGTAAAATGCTAGGTACAAATTTAAATAAAAATAAGAATTCCCATTTCTGAATTGTTGGAGGAAAAGTCTGTGGCTGTATGTTAAAACCCAAGTCCCATGTAATACCAAGGCTTCCACAGTGCATTATACCAACCTAAGTCTTCAGAAAATCTCCAATGGTGTGCTAGAGCTGGCTTGCACCCACTTGCAAGAGCTGATTGTGGACACCTTTCACCCACTCCATGATTCAGTAGCCTCACGTTGGTAGCTTGAAATCAGCCATGGTGCAAGTATTTACAATATGGAAATCAACAAGTTGCTGATTTTTCACCCCAGAGAACCACTTGTTAAACATTTACCAACATACCACTGCTTACAGCTAACAAGGACCGGTACAAACTAGAGTTCAAAAGTTTTCCTCTGTCATGTGCACAGGACTATCTTTGGTGTTGATTTTGCCTCTAACCACAAGTCATACCCCAATGCCATTCCTTAAATGGGAGACTCTTCCCATCTGAACTTGCAAAATCAGATTGATGGGTTTCTACTAATAGTCCCTCACATTTGTATAGTTTGCAAAGTATTTTCACATCCCTCATCACTTCAGAGCTTTTTGTGGTCTGTGGAACAGATGCTGACTCCCCTTGGTGGAAAGGAAGGATCTAGATAGTTGATATGACCACTCTCAGCATCACAGGTCTAGAAGTAGCAGACAGGAGTTTGAACCAGTCCTCAGCCTCCTTTTTCTGTGTTCCTTCCCCTTGTACCAGACAACTCCCTGTGCTTAAGACACTTGCAATGCCTGGAGCTTCAGGCTACTGTCTGGAGTGCAGAGAGGGTATGCTGAGCAGCAGTCGGGGGTGTTACATCTGCTTAGTCCTTGCCAGAGAAGGCTAGTCATACCAGCTTGGGAATGTCTACACTTACCTGCTAGCTCCACTTTACAGATTTAGTGCAAGGAATGGAGTCTAATCCCCCCCCCCATCTATCTCTATCTTATCTCTATCTATCTCTGTCTCTGTCATCTCTATCTCTATCTCTCTCACACACACACAGTCCTTGTTACCCCGTGTCTTTGGGTCTTACTGTAGGTCCTAGCCTTGCCAGGAATTTGAACCCTCCAGAGTGAGCCAGCATTAGTGCTCTGCTTCCCCTCTTGCACAACTCTCAGCCTTGCTACCATCTAGTGATGGAATTATTGATTCGTAAGCATTTCACAACACATTTTCGAAACATGCTGAAGGACAAGAATTAGTGACTCATGGTCAGTCACTTTGTTTCTGCCTTACCCTCTCAAAATTATATTGTGAGGTTGGTTAATAGAAGTTATTGGAGAAATTGAGGCAAAAGTCAACTCTCTCCTACCCTGGCCAGCAGGAGTATTGCACAGTTTGAAAATAAAATTCCTGATCTCCCATTTAGTGACTGATCTGTTGAATCACTTTGCTTTTTAATATCAAGTCTCTGTTGAAGAATATTAGATGGTAGTTTAGGGATTTCATTGATGGCTTTGCCACCAACTTGTCCCTCTCTGGTACTCAGCTAAGGAGGAAGTCTAGGTGGGGGAGCTTTGCTGCTCTAATATTCTGTGATTCTATATCAGTTCTTTAGAGAGCAAAGACAGAAGCCCTGATCCAGGCTTGCAGATAAACTCTCACCTCAGCCTGAGGCCAATACTAACTCCTGTGGGACAGTGTGGAAGAATGCCACAGAATACAGGGGGAAAAAAAAGCATTCCAGACAAGGAGGCAAAGACTTGGGTTAACTTTGAACTTTGCCACCCATAATTAGAATTCTCTGACATATTACTGGACCTGTTTGAGCCTCAGTTTCCTCATGTGCAAAATGGAGACAGTGACAAATGCTTTCTTTCAAAGGGCTACTTCAAGAATCAAATGCTATAAAGAATGTGAACTTTTTTTGTTAACAACTTCAATGTATTGAAACATCTGTAAATACACTTCCACGTGGCCTATTTGAAAGGTTTGGGGGAGAAAGATAACCAAAGTGATAATTTGTTTTTTCTTCCTGGTATGCAGAGTTTCTTTTCCTATGACTTTTTTGTTTTGCTCCCAAAATAAGATGATTTGCAGAATTGACATTTCTGAATGCCTTATCTGGAACAATCATGGGACTAGAAGTTTCTTAGTAGTTTTTCTGTAGTTTTTTACACTTTAAATACCTCAAAATCCTTTAATTTTAATATAATATCATCATAGAAATGATGTATGATTAAGTCAAAGTTATTGCTGGTGTCTGAACCTCTTTTACACAGCAGCATAGCCTCCCCCACAGTGCCCTCTCCCCACGTATACACCTGCATCTTCACTGGCTCCAAGCTGGTAAAGACGACGTTGCTCCCTTGACTTCTAGTTGGAGGAGAAGCCAGTAGAAAAGGAAGCAAATTTAGTTATGTAAAGCACATTCTGGGTGAGGAAAGGCAAGCAAGTGTTTCAGCATGACTGAAACTGCTTTTCTTTCCTACTAGTTCATTCTCTCCTGAGGACATGTCAGAACTTGTGGAGACCTTAACAGTCACTGCTACCACCTCTTTATTTTACCAATGAGCCATCTCAGGGCAGAGAAGTGACTTCACCAGGGTAACACAGCTAGTTGGTGGCAGAGTCAGTATCCAAGCACCCGTCTCCTGACTTCTTCTGGCTCCTCTTTCCGTTACACCAGACATTGCGAGAACACGAAGAACCTAAAAGAAGAAAGAAAAAAAAAAGATCTTTGTTGAACATCTTGGGCTTCTGATTTTCAAGGACAGTTTTATGATTAGCCGCAATGATGCCTCAAAAGCTATGTTAGCTAGCTTGAATGAACTTATGTAATAAACATTTATCACAGAACATGTGTCATCAAACACCTGCCAGATCTGAGCGTTGGCACCAAAGCCGCTTTCATTGTCAAAGAAAAGAGGGGGAAAGGAACTTGGCTGAACAAAGCTGGCAGACGTTTTTACTAGAAAATTCAGAAGTAATTTCTAGAGGAACTGGAACACATTTCCATAGGCTTTAAACATGTCTTAAAATGTGATTGGGTGAATTTAGTAGCTAGAGAAATGAAGGGCACCAAGGACCCGTGGGTGCTTAAGGCCCCTTCTGGATCTGCTGTCCCTTCTGTCTGCCATGATGACAGATGCCAAGAATCCCTCAGATGGGCAGACCCAGAGGTTGCCCAGGACAATGTTGGAGGCTATTGTTCTCCATCAAGGCTCACATGCAAACACAACCCAAAGCACCCTTGGTCATCACTAGAATCTCTTCTCATTAACAGAACATGGACAAAGTTAAAAAGACATGGGCCATTTGTCAGTCAAACAAAATAGCTTCTTTGGCCTGTTTTGGAAGTTCACTTACATGAAAAGAATGGGGCAGTTACCAAATATGTGGCCACTTCCCTTTGGCTAGCCACAAGTTTTTGAATCATAAGATCCGTTCATTTATTCATTATTGGGAGAACATTGGATTAAGAGTCAGAAAATCTCTGTCCCACCTGCACGTGTAACAAACTGTAAGATATTTTTCAATATCTGCCTTGCTGGCTTCACTGAGTTGTGAGCCTCAAATGAGATGATACGTGTGGAAGTATTTTGTAAACTCTAAAGCTTGCCAACAGTGTGAAGGGTTCTTGCTGCTACTCCTGTGTACAACTGTGTGCTGGGCACCAAGGGGTTACAAAAGAAATGTAATGGTCCCTACCCTCCAGGAACTTACAACCCACATTGGGAAACCAAGACACACCCAAATGACATCGATATGTAACACCTCAAGGCGGTCAAACATTTACTACTTACATGATTGCCACAGACTCTGAGCCCTCTAAGAGTGCAGAGAAGGGGGAGATCATTGAAGGACTGGGGAAGTTGGGAATGTCTCCTAGAGGAGATGAGACCCAAGCCAGGTGACACAGTACACAGAGAAGGGGAAGAAGGTCTTTGTGGGTCCAGCATGTCTGAGTTCTCTGGTGAAGATTTTTCTCAGTAGACCAATCTACTTATAGTTAGAACTCTCAGTCAAACTGGAGTTACGGATTTAAGAATTTGAGGAGAGTTGTACATAAGGGAAAGTCAGAGAAATTTTTTTGACCAATGATACGTTATGATGAAATGATGATCCGGGAGGACTAATATACACAGGAACTACTATTGTGGGGCGATCCTGGAGGAAAGAGGGCTGTTGGAGGAATCTAGGCTGAGGAATTTGTTGTTCTGGACCAGGCCAGTGTAAGGGTAAGAGAAAGAAATACAAGTAAGTGGAAGTTCTGTTTGTAGGAGGAGGAGAGAAGTCATATTCTTGACCCTTCCTCCTCCCTTGGTGGGTCTAAGCTCTGGGTTTTGTGTTAAATTGGGCAAAGATGGGCAGAAAAAGAGATAATTAGGAAGCCTCTTGTATATGTATGTAGGAATATTCTTGAAAACCCAAATTGGTTTTACAGTGTCTGTTTACCCATCTATCGGAAAAGATTTGAAACATTGGCTGATCTATAGAATCGTAGACTAACAGAGTTGGACAGGACCTCAGGGTCAAGTCACACCCGTGATCAACTGAAAAATTGTGCTTTAACAACCCTGGCAAGTGGTCATCTATATTCTTGAAACTCTCTAAGGAAAGGGGCTTACTACGACTTGACAAAGACTACCCTAAAGGCTGAATGTATCTGTAATTTCAAAAATTCTTTATTTTAAGCTTTTGTGAATTTTTCTAAACGGCTTTTTTATTGACCTCCAGGGTCATTCAGAAAACTTCAAAATCCTCTTACATCTTCTTGATTCAGCCATTTAGTTGAACATGCAGGCACTGTCTCTGAGTTTTCCTCATCACCCTCCTTTATAAAATAAGTCATACTGAGTAAGTAAAGGACTATGAAACCTTGTCAGTTCAGTGAATTCTGTTTTTATTTATCACATGATCCAAAGACGGATTTGGATCCTGGATCTTATGGAGAAAAGTAAAGGGCCTGTGAGAGCCTTTTTCTTTCCTTCAGTGGGATTAGGGGTTGGTTATGGTTAGTTGGGAGTGTTTTGGGTCTTATACAAGTGTCAAGTCCCATGAACCAGTGAAATAGGTGCTTTTTAATCTCTTTTATTTTCCAACTGATCACCTGGCTATCTTTCCAGGGATTTGGTGTTAGAAATCAGAACTAATCAGTGGGCAGTTTGACAAGATTCAGAATAGTCTTACCAAAAGGCAAAGCAGAGAGGATGAAGTCAGGTCAGTTAAAGTAAAAAACCAAAAATGAAATTTATAATAGACATAGTGTACATTTGGAGACATATTCTATTTTTGGATCAACTATATCAGTCAATAGTAGTTGATATTAATAAAACATAAAAGCAAAGTAAATAAATAATAATAAACAACCAGGAATACTCTGAAACTTAATTGACACAGAGGAAATATGGGAGAAGATCTGTAAAAATATACCACTGTCCTAGGATAGCCTTTTATCCTCGCCTAAGCACATTACATTGCATTGGTCTTTTTCAGAATGTGTTACAGAAAACTTGAATGCTCATCTTAAAAGTTTAGAATAGAAAGGATAATCCTTAACAGGAATATAGAAAATGTCCAATCATATCAAAACAAACAAGCAAGCACATAAAAGCAGGTCAGTTTTCTCTTTTTGGCAGTGTGCAGGACCATATGTTTCCAGAGATGGGAAATTAAAAATAGCCTTTCACACAGTTCACATTGTAATCCTGGGACATGATGGGGGTGGGAAGGATTACCACACACTTAATAATAGTGACACCACATTTATACCAACCTCTCCTCTAAATAATGAAGAGTACTTTTCACTGATTCTTTTTTCCTTTTTCCTTTTTAAAAATCGAATTAATCTTCCTGATGTCCCTGTAAGTTGAGTAGGAGGCAGTACATTTATCCCCACTTTACGGAGAAGATGATTGAGGCATTGAAAGGTAAAGTCACTCACTAGGGATTACAGAGTGACTCAGGGATTAGTCTTGTGCTGCTTGAAACACACTGCACGGCTAAATGCAGCAATATCCTGGGCCTGTGAGAGCCACAGGTTCATAGGATGTTGCACAAAAGAGAGAGAAAGTTGCTTCCTTTTGCCTCTGTTTTGAAATGCACTACCTTTCATTTTAAACATTGCATCAGTTTCCAATTTTAAGGCAAATTGCTTATAAGCCATGGGGTTCTATATTTACAGACATTTGAAACCAAAATCTCACACCAGTGAATAACTTAGATTTACATTTGATGCTACCTTACAGTCATAATAATAACATAATTTTTCACATCTCCATAATTCCTTATACTGGAAAATGGTTTTACATCCACCATCTCATATTGGATCTGTGTAACTAGCTGTAATTTAGACGGCTGGAGTATCATGATGAGCTCAGGGTGTGAGGGGGCTTTTTCAGCTGGTAAACGCAACAGAGACTGACCGAAAACTAAGTCTTCCCTCTCCAAGCCGGGGGTGTTTTTCTGCCGGCCACTCTGCTGTGTGGGTTAGGTAATGTGTTGCAACTCAGCTGCAGACTGCATGTTACTAGGAAAAATATCCCCTTCTGTGCTCTTCCACCCAGTTTAGTGCCTAACACTCAATTTTAATTGGTTGCTTAACCCTGGAGGGGGATTCTCGATGTGGCAGGAAGCAAACGAAGTTAGTAATGAGCTCCCTTTGCCAGGGGAAGGAAAACTCTTGGCGTCCTGATGAGTCCAGACAGAGACCAGTGAGGTGATGTTACAGACCAGCCGTTGCCCCTGTTCCAAAGTTAACTCCTTCTATTCTGCATTAGAACCACTCTCCTTCCGACGCCCTCAATCCCTTTGCTGCCTTTCACTTCTTTGTACCTGGCAAATCCCCATTCCTGGTGAGACGCGTTCATCCTCTCGCTCTTTTTTCGATGCACCCAAACAGCAGAGTGCTATTGAGATCATCGCAGACAATGCTGACCAGCTCAATTTAAATACATAACCACAAACCTCAAATGGAAGCTGCCAGAGGTCTCTATTATACTTTTCTAGAAAATTCGCTTTTTCAGTCTCTGGAGAGACTATTTCACCCCTTCACCTCCGTTCTTAAATTTCCAACATGTTGTATCTCGAGACCCTTCCTTCCTTGCAGATTACTCCAGATGTCTATCTCCAAATGACTTCTCCCCTGAGCTCTAGATTTGATAACTCTATTATACATCTGATAGGCAATTTCATCTTTCCACCACCAACTCCTTACTGTGCCTGCATCTGTACCTACATACACATCTGTGCCCACATATTCATGTATGTGAGTATAGTGGGTCCTCTCTTTTTACAGTGGAGGGAGTGTCACTGCGGCTATGGCCAATCCTTCATTCGTCTTCTGGATTCTCTCTCCTTTCATGTACTTCTCTCCTGCAACATCAGTATCTCTTGTTTGGGTACATCCATTCATCAACATACAAATATGCCTTAATAACAACCATTAAAAGCACAGCCAAACAAAAATGCTCTCTTGATCCTGCATGTTTCTATGGCTGTCACCCCAATTCCTTGATCCCCTTCATGAAATTTTTTTAAAATATAAGTTCTACATTTGCTATCTCCACTTCTTCACTTCTCATTCTCTCCACTTTGATTGCCTCTGACCTTGTCACTCTCCTTAAACAGCCTTTAAGGAGGTCACCAATGATGTACATCGTTCCAAAGCCCAAATGATCTTATCTTACCGGACTACTCAGCAGAATCTGACATGGTTGATCCTTAATACTTCTTTAAACACTTTATTCTCTAGGCTTCTGCAATTCCACACTCACTTGGTTTGCCATGATCTTTCTGTCTCCTTGCCTGACTCCTTCTCTTCTACTCACATTTTTGAGTGTTCTGGGGTTCTTGTCTCTCTTCTGTCTACACTCTCCTAGATGAACTCATTGGGTCCCTTAACTTTAAAATAGCATCTGTATGCAGATAACTCCAGATATCTATCTCCAAATGACTTCCCCCCTGAGCTCTAGATTTGATAACTCTATTGTATGTCTGATAGGCAATTCAAATTAAACCATGGCCCAGATCAAACTATTGATTTAAGTCTCCTCTATCCCCAATTCCTCCTCCCCAAAATTTCCCTGTCACAGTAAGAGGTACCAAGCATCTTAGCTATTTGCTCAGGCAAATGACCAAGAGTCATTTTTATTTCCTTCCTTCCTTAAGTAGTTTTATTTCCTTCATGCCCTGGTTTAATCCATTAGCATGTCCTACTGACCTTACATCTAAAATATATGTCAAATGAGACTATTAATCATCATCTCCACTGCTCACCATCTTATTCCAAGCTACCACTTTTGTGAGCTACCTGCTCACACTTTTGTCCCGGTAGTCAACTTTTCATGTACCAGAGTGATGTTTCTAGAGCCATAGATTATAATGTCACTTCTCTGATAAAACCATCTTACCATGAGCTATAAAACTGTACATGAGCTCGGCCTAGCCTGCCTGTCCAACCTCATCTCATTCCATTCTCAACCTCATCCAGGGTGCTCACTGACCTTTCTCTCTCTCAAACGTGCCAAATGCTTTCAAATCTAGGGCCATTGTACTTGCTTTTCTTTCTGTTTGAATGCTCTTCCCCCAGATCTCCAATGTCTGCTTTGTCTTGTCATTCAGGTCTCAGTACCAATGCCATTACCTCAAGGCAATCTTTGCTAAGGTATCTCTCTCTAGGGCCAGATAAGAAAGCATCCCCCCTACCCCCACCGGAGAACTGTTTCCATTGAGTGAAATTTTGATGAAATACACCCTCAGCTTTTATAGTGGGTCTATATTAAAATTGTAAAATTGTAATTGAAATGTATAAATACATTTGCTTTTGTAGTTTCTGACAATCTTATTTTTTGTGTCACTCAGTGACCCTTTCTATGAAGCCCCAGTGAGGGATTCTTTTGGGCTAAGTACTAGAAAAGCTTTCCTTCCTTTGAGCAACTGGTAATGATACAACTGACTTTGCTTTGTTTTATGACTTTGCCAACAAAAGTCTCAGAGGCAAAATTTTGACTAAGTTATTGCAAATGTGTAGGACTATATGGCCTAGTTGCCTGTCTAGACCAGTACTATCCAATAAAACTTTCTACAGTGATAGAAATGTTCTGTACCTGCACTGTCCAATACAGTAGCCGCTAGCCACAGACGGCTACTCAGTACCTGAAATGTAGATAGTGCAAATGTAAAACCAAATTTTTAATTTGATTTAACTATAATTAATTTAAATTTAAGTAGTCACTTATGCTAATTGGCTACCACATTGAACAGCACAAGTCTTGACTTCTGATGGTCTATTTCTAATATCTTGGAGTTTGTATTTATGCAAACTTCATTATTCATTATTTTATTTAAGTTGCCTCAGCCGTCGATGGCTTGAGGTAGGAAAAAAGAAAGTAAGAAAAAATTTAAATGATTAATTGACTTTGCTGGGCATGTCAACACGTTTACAGCCTTGGGTGAAGTGGTTAGCGTATGCAAACAATGAGTCCTAAATCACGGCTCTCTTTGTGAGTTCTTGTGGGAGGAGCACCAAACATCTAGTCTAGAGATCTAAGTTCTAGCCCTGGTTTTGCTGTTGGACATGACATATGGCTCTGAGTAAATAATTTTTATCCACTCAAAGATTCAGTATGTTCATATGTAAAATGGGGCCTTTAGATCGGTCACCTGGAACCTTTGGAATCTGGGATGGAAGATGTGTAGCTACCACACTCATTCCTATGCTTTCTAAAGCCAAAGGCAGCCTTTGGCTGTGTACTTAAAAGATGAGGCAAGACTTTGAGAGCCCATCTCATTCATGTCTGTGTTTCAGGGGCAGAAAATCCACCCTAAATATTTAGTAATTTGGATGATTTTAATACAGAAGTAGCTATTATTCTCTTTAGTATGTAAAAGCACTGGAATGAAATCAGGAGATATTGGTGCTAGTCCCAGCTCACCTAATAACCATCTGTATGACTTTGATTGAGTAAAAGTTTCCTCTTCTCTCAAATGAGTGGATTGGAGCATATAACATTTAATTTCCAGACTCACATTAACCACAATAGTAATAATAGCTAACATTTAATGAGTGCTTAGGATCTGCCAACATGCATTATATTATTTAACTCTGTGGAGGTATAGAGCATTATTATTTCAGTTTGAAAGACAGATGAAATTGAGCTTTAGTGTTCCCTAAGGTTGCACAGTTGATGGAGTCTCTATTTCAATTCTACAGTTTGTTTTAAAACCCACCCTCTTACCTGTTCTGCCTTCTCCAGAATTTTTTGGTTTTTCATATGCCAGAACACCAGTGTTTTTCTGGTTAGTCAAGGATTGTCTTAATCCGTTAAGCCAAAGCTTCCCAAATTAGCCCCAAATGAGCCCACATGTTATCTCTTCAGCCCTTGGAGTAGCCAGACGGGTCCCAAGGACGCCCAAATTGGGTTGGTTACTGCCAGACAAAAGTGATTTTGTTAATTTGCCCAGTATGCTGTACAATAATATCACTTTCTAAATATGCTATGGTATGAAAAATGTTAGGAAGCATGTGGGCTTAGACATATGTCACGACTGGGTAGCAAGGTTTGGCTTGGACTTTTCATAAGTCATGTAATTGCCTCGATCCTATCATGAAAGGATGCTTTATCCCACAGATCTTAATTCTCTCTCCTTGAGGGTGGGGTATCTCATTCATCCCTGAATCTCTGAACATGTGTATCCCAGAACCTGGCCCTAAACTGATCCTCAATAAATAAGTTATTTTGTTAATTAATAGAGCAGCATCCTTATGTTGATGAGAATCCTGGAAAAAAAGGGGGCTTTAGAAAATTTAAGTCCAACCCAGATTGGGTAGAAGATTTTCTCAAAGTCAGTGTCAGAGTTGGGACTGAAACTCTGGTTTCCCTCATGCCCAGTCCAGGGCCCTTTCTCCATCAGACCGGGGTCGAAGGAAAGACAACTGGGGTTTCCTCCCAGCTTCTGCAGAGGATAGGAGCACCAGAGCACCAGTGGCAGGAAAAACTGTCCCCTCTGCCCCCCACCTCCACCCCAACCCACCAGCTCCATCAAAGGCCACACACACCCATGAGAAACATTCAGCCTAGCCCGAGCTGCACGCCCGGCGGCCGCAGCAGCAGCGCAGGAAAGTGAAGGGAAGTGGAAACGTGCGAGCAGAGGACTCAAAGCAACGGGCTCACCACCGGAAAAAAAAATAAAAATAAACATGCTCAGAAATAGTGTAACTGATATGCAAAGGAGATCAAAACAAGGGTTTTAAAATATCTTGGCTTCTTGGAGGAGGTGGGGGTGGTAAATGAAGTGAGGTTTCAAGTGTGTGTTGGGAGGGTGGGGGGGTGGGGTGGTGGTGAAATGGATGGTTGACTGCAGCCTGCAGGCCACAGGAGCCCCAGAACCCAAGAGCATTTCACATGAAAATGTGGCGGGTGTGAATTCCCAGGGGTAACGCCGAGGCAGGTATCGATTCAGGAGGAAGAACACTGGAGTCCCTCGTCCCCAAACTCCTTTCTCCTATGCCCCTTGCTATTCCCTGGGATTCTGCCCTATTTCAGAGGCATTTCTCCCAGGGCAGGACACTGTGGCTCAGACAAGCCTGCAGCAGAGGCACCAGGAAGTCCACCCAACGTGGCTGAGCTCCAAGGCTCAAGTACCAGTTGGGAACAAATGTTCTGGGGTTAAGGGCTGGGGCTGAGAAAACTCAGGACAGACAAAACCCTCAATCTTGGCAAATGCAATTCCCTTACCTCTCAGTGTGTTATGAATAAATGCAGAAATGCACCCTTTTTAAAGGGAAAGATTTTATTTTGAATTTGGCTCCTGAAATGGGAAACCAAAGGGTTAGTGATGGCAGTGATGACTGTTTTTAGCCTCCCTCTACCAATGTAACCATCCCTAATAATAGTTCAAGGATCACGGGACCTTTCTAGCATCAGAGAGCCATCAGTCAACAGCGTAGGTTCAAACAGGGAGCATTCGCTTCTCTACAGATCGATATGTTCTCATGTTTTAATAGAAGGAAGACACTGGGCAGCGGCAGGGAAGAGAGAGTAAGTTGGGCTTTGGAAATTAGTCATCCCTCATGTAAGTGTAGTATTTACACTTAAAAAGCATGTGACCATCTGTTATCCAGTGAGCTGGGCAGGGCAGGAACAATCACCCTTGTTTTCCAGCCGAAGAAACTGAGGCTCCAAGGTGAAGGGGTACAAGATCACCGCTAGTGACCCACAGTGCTGGGACTCTGTCTCCGTGTTGCACATTCATTATAGGGCTCTGAAGAATGAGAGAAGGGAATCAGGCCCCTTTGCTCTGAACTTGAGCCATTTCTCTCCACCCCTTCCCCTTCCTCCCCTTTCCATCGTCTTTGACAAAAAGGTTACATTTAATACTTTGGTGATGGAATAGAAGTTTTGTTCTTATGATCCAATATTTTTTCTTCTGTGCTTCTTACTTGTTTAGTCATGAGAAGGCAAGTCCTACCCAAGCTCTTCTTGAATTTGATATTCACTAGATAGCCCCCTAATAGATGCTATGCCTAAGACCTACCTTTTCCTGACATGTAAAGCCTGTCCCTGGGCTGAGGTGGGAGATGGCAGGTAAAGGTATATCTCAATATCTGGTTGACTTGGGTTTGTGCTTTCGGCCCAAAGAATAGTCTGGCAGGCATAGACTGTGGAATTTCAGAAGGGAGAGTTAACTCTGGGCTGGGAGTATCCAGGGGAAGCTTCTTGCAAGAACTAGACCTTAATGAAGCAGAACCTAGAAGGATAGATCTGTGTTGAGGTGTGGGGAGGTCAGGAGAAGCAACAGGATAAGGGACCAGAGGTAAAAAAAAAAAAAAAAAGAAAAAGAAAAAATTAGTGTACAGGACATTGTGGGAAATTCAAATAGGTCGGAGCGATGAAAATAACGGAGAGACTGTTTGGAGTCACAATATGAAGGTCTGGAAATGCAAGCTGAATCACTGGAATTTTATCCTGTGGGCATTTAGGAATAACTGAAGTTTCATGAGCTGGGGAGTGGTCTGAGAAAAATGGTGTTCTAAAAGACTCCTTTTTAGCTGGACAGGCAAGATGGATAATAAGAATTGTAGCTGGGAGAAGAAAGATTATAAAGAGCTCTGTACTTGAAGTCAGGACGCTGACAATACTACTTTCTAACTAGGTAGCCTTGGTCAGGTCAGACCCAGATATATGATTATCTCCTCTCTAATATGAAAACCTGCCCTGCTTACCCTTCAGGGATATCCTGGGCATCACATTCAGTGAGAGAGGTTGAAATGCTTTGTAAACTAAAAAACCACAAAACAAAGCATGGGAGATAATGACCCAGATGGTGGGATGCAATGGAAGCATGAGTTGGTCCATGGCCCTGGGGATGGATGGTTGGAGGGAACGTTTAGTGCATGCCAAGTCTCCATTTGGGGAGCATCTTCTCTCAGGTGCCCATTTCCTTCCTGGCACCTTCTGTTGTCACCTGGCACCAACTGGGGGCTAGCAGAAGGTGGAGGTGCATTGAACTTGTAGTCAGAGACCAGAAGTCCCTGAGGTATCTAGTAACTTCCTCAAGAGAAATAAATTAAAAAAAAAAAAAAAAATGCAAACCTAGACTTCAACCTTGAGCTTGAAATCAAAATAAACAGTTGGGTTACTGTTTGCAGAGTTGCCGAGTAATTGTAAAGGGCAAGGAAGAGTCAGTTTGCACAAGATGATTGCTCAATGGCAAGGTCTAGCCAGTGGAGGTGTCTAGGAAGGTACAAACAGAAATCCAGTTGGTTGTCCTAAGAAACTTCTCAGTGGCAGGCAGACCTTGACCTTATGGAGAGGAAAGGTTAACATGAACGAGTGGGATGAAAACTACTGAACTGGGGCTAGGTTGGGAGGATTGAGTGAGAACCCTCTGGGCTTTTAGCCAACCCTAGGCCTCTAGTGGAGATATTTCACAATCTCCTCCTTTCTTCACGGGTTATGTCCTTGGATTGAGCAGCCTGGGGGGGGGGGGAGGGGTGTGTGTGGCAGGGAATGCAGGGTATGTTGGGGTGTGGAAAGTGCATGTCTGACAGCATGAGTGTTGTCTCCATTACCACCAGGTAGTGGGACCCTTTCTCTCTGGGCCAGGGTTAGACTAGACTGGATGATCCCTGGGGCTCCTTTCAGATCTACACTCATGGGAGGTGTGGGGCAGGACAGCCTGTCTTTTTAGATTGGAATTCACAGAGGACAGCTGCTGTGAGTGAGTGACCTACAGCCTAGAGCGACTGAGTTCTGTGACCAGACTTCAGCTAGGGCCACGACAGCAATACAGGGAATTTCAAATGAGGTCAGCTGGGGGCAGAGGCGACTATGTGCCTGCTGATCAAGGCTTGTGGTTCAGATGAATCAGAAAGCTGGGACCCCTCCGAGTTCTTAAAATCAAACAACAAAAACCTAAGGCCTGCTCAGAGGTCTCTGGCCAATAAGGAGAGGAACCCACAGCCTGGTTTAGAAATATAGTTGAGACACATGGAGGCCATGATAAAGGCTGCTGGGCTAGCCCATGCATAGTCGCCAAGCTGTGGAACCCCATGTAACTAGGAGAATTTCCCTAATTAATGCCACACACAGGTAGCATCTTCCTTTTGAGCCTGTGAGCACATAAGCTACATATCATTTCCCTCTCACTTCCATTTTCCATTCCCAAGTCTTAGAAAGTATGATCTCTTCCTCTCTCCCTTCTCCTATTTCTTAGGCAGATTCCCAGGGACAATATGTCACTTTCATTCCCATACTCACATCTCTTGTTCTTTCTGGTGATCAAGAATAGCTCTGGTCCAGGCTTTGGGATCTAGGGTCTTAGGGAGTGAGGGACAAAGTTCCCAAAGCTGACCAGCTGGCCCCTCAGTGGCCCAGGCTGGGCTATGTGCTCCAAGCAGTCATGGAGGCTCTGGAATAAGCTGCTCTGTCTCATTTTTGAGGAGGGACCCCATTCCTCCAGAGCAGTGTAGGGTCACCATTGACTTTCTCTGGCCATCCCTCCAGAGTCAGAGGAACATTCAAATGAAACAAGCCCTTCTTGAGCACCTACCCAGTGCCAGGATTCATTTTTTGGTGAGGTAAAGGATCCAGAGGTGCATCAGTAATAGCTCCTGCTTCCAAAGAGGGAGATGGGATAAGTGGGAAGCCACTGTAATATAGTGTTGAATATGAGATGGCCACAAGTAAGGGAGATTTCAAAAGAAGGAGAAAAAACACTCGGTTGGAAGATCAGAGAAGGCTCCATAGAAGAGTTGATTTGAAATGATTAAAAACATTATCAACATCATTGTTATACTTAAGATTATTGTTATTGCTGACTTTTATTGAGCTCTTACTATGTTTGAGTTACTGCTAAGCATTTAAATTCAGTTCTCCCTCTTAGATAGATACAGTTATCACCATCATTTTGTAAATGAAGAAACTGAGGCTCAGAGGAGTTCACTGGCTTTCTCAAGCCCACCTAGCTAGTAAATGATTGGAGTCCATGATTTCCATGGCTGTTTGGAGGTGAGGTATTCTTAGTGAGGATAAAGAATGATAGACTGGAGTGGAAAAACACACAATTGTTTTGAGGCCCTGTGGTTAGGAAGGTGTCATAGTTTGCCAAAGGTGCTATAACAAAATACCACAAATTAGCTTAAACAACAGAAATTTATTGGCTTACAGTTCAAAATCAAGGTATCAGCAGGCCATGCCTTCTCCAAGGTCTGTAGTGTTCACCACCAGGTGGTGGCTTGCTGGTAAGCAATGTGTGCCTCTGTCACACGACAATCTGTCTCTTTCTGTCTCCTCCAGTGGCTTGTACTTCTGTGTCCCAAATTCCTTTGCTTATGAGGACTCCAGTCATATTGAACTAAGACCCACCCTGATTCAATTTGGTCTTATCCAAATAGAGTCTTCAGAGATCTTATTTACAGACTGGGGCTTAGAACTTTCAGATCCCATTCACAAATAAATTCACACCCACAGAACTGGGGATTAGGATTTGAACATGCCTTTGTGGGGGATGTGATTCGATCCACCAGTGGGCGAGCTGCGGGAAATAAGGCCGTTAGGACTAGAAGGCGAACTAGGAGTTTCTACTTGGTCCTGAAGGCTGAAGGGAGTCTGGGAGTGTTTGAGCAGGATAATAACATAATCAGAAGCCAACTCTTGGAATGGAAATTTAGCAGTGGGTACAGAGTGGACTTCAGGGAAGACTGAAGGCAGTAGTCGGGGACGTTGAGAAACAAGTGTAATCTAGGTGAGAGGAAATGAGGGCTTGAGCTAGAGCAGTCAGGGGTGAGAGGCAGAGGAGCGAATCTGAGTCTGAGTATCCGTTCATCCATTTTCCTGCTTCCAGCATCGAAGACGTAACAAACAGAGAGTAGGGTAATGGGTATATAAAGACAGTCTCCACACCAGTGAGGTTCCACAGGTGTGAGGAGCCTTCCTGTCACTCAGGTCTCATTTAAGTCACCTCTGAGGTGACTGGCAGTCTTTCCTCATCTTCAGTCAGCACTATATCCACGGAATTAGAATCCTTTGCCCATGTCCAATTTGTACTTTTTCTCAGTCGTTCTTCTCCCCCTTTCAAATCCCCAAAGAAGAAGAGCCAAATGAATCACAGACTTCTTTGAACGGATCAGGGTCTGAAGAATAATACCTGGGTGGAAACAGAGAGGAGTCTCTGAGTCATTAGCCGTCTTCAAGAGATCAAAAAGTGTTGGATCAGAGAGAAGCAGAGAATGAGGGTGACAGGTGAATGAGGCCTGAATGATCCATGCTCATTCAGTGAAGTCTGACATGAGTCTCAGAATCCCATGGAGACCACCAGTGGGCAGGCTCTCTATATCCAAGCTCCTAAGGAGCCTCCTGCAAATGACTTCGGCTAAGACCAAGTCAAAATTGAGAGCTGCAGAGGTTTTTGGCTCAGCAAATTGAGTTTAGCCACTGGGGATCATGTTCTTCCTTGGTACTTCCAAGGACCTGCTTTAGCATCTCAGAGAGAAGTACAGAGTAGGATTTCCAGGCCTAACTATCCCAGTAAGGAATGTCATCACCATCATAGTGAAAACTTGTAAATGGTGGGGCAGGAAGGGGCACAGAGTCTACTTACTCCAATCTGCAAATGCCCAGAGTGGGCACATAATTAGACTCATGCAGTCTTCTGTCTTCTTGTTTGATTTAGTTCACAAACACACAGTGCTTACTACATGCTAGACACTGTATAAGTTATTAGCTTATTTAATTCTCATAGCAAGCCTGTAAAGTAAGTACCATCACCCCCATTTCACAGATGATGAAACTGATGTACAGAGAAGGGAAGTAACTTGGCTAAGGCCACATAGTGATTGATAGAACCAAGATTTTAATCCAGGCAGTCTGGCTACAGCATCCAAATTCTGAACCCCCATACCTGGTAACTCTCTTTTCTAATTTCCACTCTAAGACTCTAGCGCCCCTACATAGGGGAGGTAAAAGTCATTTCTAAAGTTCCACCAAGCTCTAACACTTTGTGTTTCAGTGGAATCCGTAAGTGGTTAGGGGTTGAGTTGTGAGTTGTCAATGGGCTGTTGAACATGCTTTGGGTTTTACCCCCACTGAGTTCTAGCCCCAGCTTGCCGCCACCTCAGCTGTGAATTAGGTGAATGTGCTGACCCACTGCAGGGGCTATGGATCTTCATATCAGGGACTCGCAAATTCTGCACTAGTTTGCAACTCTCTACCCGATGGGTTTGTGAAAACAGAGCTTGATCTTAACAAAGAAAAGTGAGATGGGGAAGTCTGTTAAGATTTGGGCTGCAGGGGTACAGTGATTCAGTGAGATAAGGCTGGGAGGAAATACTTAGCCCTGAGCGCTGGCCACAGGGGTGGGCCAGAGGCTTTGGTTTCCTTAGCTGGGACCGGAAGACAGATGATTGGTTAGTCACATGAGGTTACCTGAGTGGAAGAAATACAACCTCTTTAGTGGCCCAAATGAGAAGGACACTGTATGGTATTACAATCTTAAATTTCCTAGTTTTTTTAAACATTCAAATGTGATATGGCTAAATTTACATTGTGAATTCCCTGATGGGAAATTAGTAGGGACAGTGTGGAAAGAACACCAACCTGGTATTGGGAAATCCTGGATCTGCTCCTAATTATGTGATTGATATTAGGCAAGTCATGTACCTACTTGGCCTTAGTCTTACCTAGAATGACAGTAACCATTTTGTGAGTGTTTGCTATGTCAGGCACTGTTATCAGAGCTTGATAAGCATTACTTTATCTAATTCTTATAGCAGTTCCATGAGGGAGGCACTAAAGTTGTTGCTGTATTACAGAGGAGGAAAATGAGGCTCAGAGAGGTTAAGTAATCTGCCCAAGGTCACATAGTAAGCAGTGGAGCTGGGAATTGATTGGAGATACAATAATACACTGCCCTTGTCTGTATATACAAAGAGTTGAGCTCTTTGGATGTACTATGCACAATGGAGTTTTCCAGTTCTGGCATTCTGTACTTCTATTTAGGATACTGGTGCTGAAGGTGGCCTTTCTAGGAGCTCTGAATGGTTTTGTTCAGCCCTGGGCTTGGGATAGGGGCAATGCTTTGCTCATGCATGTGTTTCAGTGAAGTTAGACAGCTTCCAACAGCCTCCTCTGGACTTTCAGCTCTGGGAGGGCCAAGCTCCATCACCGTATTCCTAGTGATAAGCACTGTGCATGATCCATGATTGTAGCCCCCAAAATATTTGTTGAATAAATGCATGGAAGATGAATGAGTCCAGTAGAGCAGAGGAGCAGGAGAAGTGATGGGAAGTATGAGAGCAACAGGACAGAATTATCTCAGTGGAGTGTGATCAGTGCCCTGGTCTAGGCAGTCTGAAAACCTGGAGAGCTTCACGAAGAGTCAAGGTTTTGGTTTTAAAGACTGCAATGTGGTATATGATCTCTTGTAACAAATAAGTGTTCTAGGCTCTTTGTAGAGGGGGCCACTTATGAAAATATCCACTGCAGACTGTAGCATAGAATCTGGCTACTAATTTAGAAGAACTTTGAGAGCCAAGTTCAATACCAACAATGCTCAGAGAGGCTTGAGCAGACCCATCAGCCTCTCTGGCCTGGTGGATCTTCCTCTGTCCAGTTTCTCCACCTGAGCATTCCTTCCTTCGTGTGTTGCACATCAAAGCCAGGTCTTTCCTGCTATCCTTCTACCCATCAAAACTTACCTGTCCTGGATCCGGGCCTTCCGGATTCTGTTCCCTGCCAAGTGATAAGTGTCATTAGCTAGTCAGATGTGTTCTTGGGTATTCATGTATTTTGTCCTGATAAAACATCCACAATTTATCATTCTCTTGAAGATACAGTTAATGATGGGAATGGTAGGCCCTACGATAGATTTGTGGGGGCAAGATTGTTATTAATTCCAATTATAATGACCACCATTACAACTGACAAAACACTTTCTTGCCCTTTATCTCACATGATTCTCACACCAGCCTTGTCCCTTGCAAGGGCTGGTGGGGGGGCCCTGTGGGACTGGGAGGAGAGGGTTGATAGAGAGAGGAAATCTGATGCAGTCCTAGCTTAGCCACAGACTGTAGGACCACGAGCAGGTCACTCTTTCTTTGCTCCTCAGTTTCTTATTTTTATAAAAGAGATAGTTGGTCATATGATTCCAGGGCTTCTCTAGCTTTAACTTTTCTCAAGTCTATGTATCATTTACCTGTGTTTTACAGAGAGCAATGAGGCTCAGGTGAGCACCAGTTGCTGTAATGCATTGGCCCAGACCATTTGGAATCCACTGCATTCTTATGTGGCTTCCCACTATTTAAAGTGACAGCCAGTCCTGAGGCAGGTGGCACAGGGATTATTATACTCATCTCACAGACAAGGACACAGAATATCAATGAGACTATATGAATTATCCTGGGTCCCAGAAAGCTAAATAGTGGAATTGCAACTTAAACTCAATCCTGGGGACAGCCAGCCCTGCTCATGGGGTTACTAGGGTCTCTTAGAGACTCTTGGTTGACTTTTTCTTATGCTCTCCTAAGGCCCCATGCCAGACTGGCTCCCACAGAGGTGCAGCTGGGTTCTGGGGTGACTCTGGTCTGGGAGGATATAGACACGACTTCTCCCTCAAATCTCAGCTCTCTTGTGCCACCCACTCCTCCCTTGTCCCAATCTCTTAGCTATCTCTGTTGGCAACTGTGTGCTGGGTGTTCTGCTTGACCCACCAAGACCACTCTCCACCCTTCTCTTTCAGCTTCTCCAGGAGGCTGACCTTTATGGGCATCAGTAGGTTCTCTTGCCCTCTGGTTTCTGGCTGGTTTTAGCACAGCCCTGATTAGGTGATTGGAAGGTGGGAAGAGAGAGAGGCAAGAATAATTCTTCCCCTAGCACCACCTCTTCTGGGCTGTGGGTTGGCAATAGCTGCATTTCTCTACGGAAGTCCACAGTTCCTACTGGGCAACCCTCTCCTACAGCTTACCAGGTTTCACCAGATTCTGATAATTGCCTCTTCCTTTTTCTTTTCAGGCCAAAGGCTAGTAACATCACCATCTCTTGGATTTCCTTAACCCTGACAACACCTTTGTAAATTATCCTTTAATTAATCTCCCTTCAACCACCAGCTTTTGAATGCATCCTCTGCTTCCTGTCAGGACCGTGACTGATGTAAGAAGCCACACTCTTCCTTGTCTCTAGTCTTCACTTTCCTTAGAGCACTGATGCCTCCAGGCTTTTACAATGAAAGTCTGGGGATACAGCCCCTTGCCATGTGTAACAGAAAACAAACAAACAAACAAAAACCAAAGCTAGAGGAAGAAGCAAAAGATTGGAATTGTGTGGAAGTACGGGAAAGGGCACTAAGCTCAGACTTGGGGGTTGAAGACCCAACTCTGCCACTTACTAAGGCAGAGTCACTGGGCCTCAGTCTCTACTTCCATAACATAGAAATAAGAATAATTTTTGCCTCATCTTCCCTGTGGGCCTGTTGAGAATATCAAATGAGGAAATGTCGATTAAAGTCCTCTGTAAATGCCGAGGCATTTTCTGAGGTGTTACTGTTGTTGTTTTTTGTCATACACGGCATGTGGACAAAATCCTCAAAAGGCCATGGGCTGAATTTTCCAACACACTCATGTTTCCCTGTCACCTCCATGCCTCCTGGAACAGGACACCTGGCATTTGTGGAATCCAAGATTAATGTCCAGGGAGGGTAGGCCAAGCATGGGCCCGCATGAGCAAGGGCTAAAAATACCTTTGACCTCAGTGGGAGCATCTCAGTTCCTGAAGCGGGTGGGCCTGCAGGACAAAGGCTGTGTGAGGGAAATGACTTCTATCATTTGTCAGCTGGGGTTAGGAGAGGGCAGGGAGAAGGTGGCTGTGTCACAAGGCACTCCTTTTCAAGAACCAGAGGGAGCCCTGGTTTGATGGTTTGATCTCTCTCTCTCTCTCTCTCTGTCTCTGTCTCTCTCTCTCCCTCCCTCCTCTGTGTGTGTTGGGGTGATGGGTATTGGTGGAGAAGAGAATTGACCTGAACCTTTTGTACTTTTCTATTAGGGGGAAAGCTATGCCTTAAAGCTCTTCCTCATGGCAAAGCCTCTGAGGAATTTTTCCAGACTGCCTTGTGGAGATGATAGACACCTAGAGCCGGGGTGTGTGGGGGGAGGTGGTGGTGGGGGTGGAGGGGGATTAGGGGTGGGTAAGAAGGTGGCCAGCCTAGAATCTTGGCTTGGAGGCAATCGTACACTCTGATTTCAGTCCAGGGAAGGAGAATATAATACTACAGGAGCTCCAGCTTATTAATATCTCTAGGGATGAGAGGTGGAAGGGCTCACTGTCTTCCTATCCTAAAGATCAGTAATTTTCAAACTATGATTCTTGGAGCTCTAGACCCTTGCTATTTAAAGTGTGACCCATGAATCAGTAGAAATGATATCAACCAGGAATTTGTTAGGAGTGCAGAATTTCAGGTCCCACTCCAGATATCTGAATCAGAATCTGCGTTTTCACCAGATCCACTATGAATTCATATGCTTAATAAAGGTTGGAACCACTGTTCTAGAATTCCTCTGAAGTGTCTGAAAGGATTACCAATGGGTAGACTTTTGAATATATGGGGTCCCATAAAAGATAGCAAATTGAAATTTGCATTTAAAAGAAAAGAGAAGTTGAAATCAATGCTATCTTTCCATTCCTTTGGTAGAAGAAGAAACTGAAGGTCAGAGAGTTCTGCTGATGCTAGGACATGGCTGCCTGTCTCTCTGAGTTCCTGTGCTGCCCTACCTGGCCCATTAGCTCCTTGGACATCTGACTTCTTCATGCTTAGTATGGGCCTGGCACAGGGGAGGCTCCATAAATGGAGGACTGACTGTACTTGGAGGCTAGTGGGACATGGGATTGCTTCCCTCGTGGTGCCCTTCCCTGCTCCAAGGGTCTAGTTTTGACAGGACTGCCTGGAGAGGCATTGATGATACAAAAGGAGCTTGTCACGATTTGGGAGTTTAGGACTCAGCTTGGTTCTCTGAACCAGGAAGGCAGGAGAATGTGGAGGGAGCTTCTTCCTCTGTAGGTGGAATTATGCAGGGAGCTTAGTGTTTGTTGTATGAGGAACATCTTGGCAGGATCGGAAGGAGTGCCGGGAGCTGCGAAGAGATAAGCCTGCTTCCAGCTGGGATCTGGGCACAGCCCTGTGGCAGCAGGTTTTCAGGATTTCCAGAGGGAGTGTTTGGCGGCCCTGCAGCAACGTCTTTTGAGAGTCTCAGTTTGCTGCCATTATAAATAACTGCTATTTGCATTCCTTCCGCATCCTACCCTGGAGGAGCTCAACGCATTCTGTTACGCCTTACCCATGCTCCTCACATAGGTTGCTTACATTTTACTGAAGAGGAAACTGAGGCTCCAAGAAACCAGTTAGGGCTGATTTAGAACTGGCAAAATCTGGGAAGAAATAAGAACCTTAGTGCAGCTTCAGAGACCTTCAAACAACTTTCCCAGACTTTTTGGGATGAACTCCAGCTTGTCTTCATCTCGCGTCCTACCCTCTGTCCAGACCCCTCACCTCTGCCTGCCTTCCCTGAACACACTGGGCCCTCTAGTTGTTGTGGATGTGTTCCCTTCTCCCCTCTCTTCCCTCTATACTCCAGGCACACATCTTTGCCTCTCTCTTGTGCCACAAATGTCCTTCCTTGACTAGAGATACCTGACAATGTGCTTTCCAGCCTCCAGCTTCCCAATCCCTGAGGGCAGTGGTCAGTTCACTGTTTCAGCCACATGCACACACACATACACACACACTACCATGCATACACCTCTAAGGTCCTAGCACAGTGACTTCCTCAAAAAATGCTTGTGTAATGATGAATCAACCAGAAGACAGAGAAAGACAGGCAAAGCAGAGAGATTCCATATTTCACATAATCTCATAGGTGAAAAGATCATGTTTTTCGACAGTTCTGATCCTTTGGAAAGGCCCATTCTAAAAAGATTTTGGGAGAGAAGCTGCAGTTCCCCTATGAAAATTCTCACTGTGGTTTAGAGAAGGCTTAGGAAGCACAAACTTGGCACTACCTTGAGAGTGGGGCAAGATACTTGAGTTTTCTAAGTCCCTTTATTTCACCTGTAAAAATGGGGATGCTGGGATTATTTACCACTGAGGGTCATTATGCAAATGAAATAAGGTGATGTACACATAAAATGTTTGTTGGAGGGTTGATACCTCCTATGCTCTTGGTACTTGTCAGCTACTAGCTAGTGGGAAGAATCATCCTTTCTTCTCCTATACTAGAGCCCAATGTTACCTGAGGACAGATGAGAGAAGGGCAATAGGCAGTCCCAAATTTGGAACTGAGTCTTTCTTTTCAGGATATGAATGTTCTGAATCAGAAGAAATGTTTATCCAAGATTCTAGACACAATGATTTAAAGAAATGGGGTCTGATCCAGCCCCATGCTAAGCTTTTCTTTAATTCCAATTAGGCAACTATTCACCAGTAATTCAGGCTCAAGTGAGCCCAACCCTGAGACCAATCATTTTCATTCTTACCTTTCATTTAGAGAGCCAGGGTTGTGGGTTTGGAAATAGGACTCACCTGGGATCCTTAGGGTCCAAGTTCTTCCTCTGACTCACCTTGTGTTCATAGGCAATTCATTCCATAAGCCTCAGTTTCCACATCTGTCCAGTGAGGGAACTGGACTAGATGTCCCATAAGGCCAAACATTCTAGTTAGATTGTGGAAAACTGGGATCTCCCAATCTCTGCTTTCCAGATATCTACAATTTCTCTTCCTTCTCTCCATGTCTACCAGTCCAATGACAGAGTCTGAGTTGAACGAAAATAAGCCTTTGGTACAGTGTTTTACACATTCAAAGTGCTTCCATACTCCCTTACCTTATGCTAGTCTTAGAAACAGCTCAGTGTGTGTAGACAAGGTGGATGCCATAATCCCCATTTTATAGAAGACAAAACTGAGGCTCAGAGAAGGGAAGAGGTGCAAGGTCACATCACCCAGTAGAGGCAGAGTAGTGCCTTTGCATTCTGAGTTTTGGTTTTCTCTGTTCTGCCAGCGACTCCTCAACTGGTGGTAATCATATTGCTTGGTCAGTTCTCTGGTGCAGAACAAAGCCACTCATGGTTCCTCCTGATCTCCCTCCCCCTGCCTGGGCTCCAGCTGTCTTAGACCTTCTTGCTTGTCCTCCCAGTAAGAGTGGGATGTGGTGGAGCTGAGTCCAGGGTAAGTCCACTGGATAAAGCCTTTCTCCGTCCTTCCTTTATTCTGTGCTAAAGTCCTTGTTCAGGGACTTTCACTGAACAAGGATTTTAAGTGAACACCTTCTGACTGAACCTCCATGTTAGGACCCCAGGACCTTAGAGCTCCTGTTCTCCGAGTACTCAGACACAGAGTGCTGAGGACAGAGACAGCGCACGGAGCAACCTAGGCCAAGTGTGAAAGCGAGACTTCTGAGATGCACGGTTGACCTGCTCTAATGGGTTGAAGACATATAATTAGGCAGAAAGTCATGCACCTGGAAGATAAAAAAGAAGCTTCCGAAGAGGGGGCGGGGAAAGGTAGCAGGATGCGTACAATGAATTTAAGTACATGACCTATTTCAGAGAATTAGTTAAGGAGATTTGGAAGAATTTAGGCATCTCTGTTGAAATATTTCTCACACGTATCCCTCCCTGCAACCCCTCCCCCCACCCATTTGCACTGCCACTGCCCTATCATTTCTCACCCAGGAGGTTGCAAAAACCAAAGGCCTCCCAACTTGTCTCCCTGCTCTAGTCTCCTCCTGCTCTGTTCCAACCCCCACATCCATCCCAACATACTTGTTCAGCCGTATTCCTCAGCATTTCTGTCTGAGCACATAGCACTGTAGCCCAGGTGAACCACTCACTCTTCCTGTACTTTTCCATCTCCAGGCTTTGCTCATGTTTTTTTTTTTCCCCTCTGCTGGACTCCATTAGTCCTGCAGGTGAAAATCCAACCTCATTCTTTCAGGCCTACTTCAACACCACCTCCTTTATAACAGCTTTCCTGATTCCTATCCCATCCCCACCTCCCCAGGGGAGAGGTCCCTCATACTTCTGAGTGTATATAATACATGATCTTTCAGTCTCCTCCTTTAGGGCATTTCTTCCCATCTATTTTGTATTATAATTATTTCCGTGTCTGTCTAATCTTCTCTACTAGACTGGGATCACCTTGTGGTCAGTAGAGGCATCCCTTTCAAGTTTGTATCCCTCAGTGTCTTTGCTATATTTAGTGGTTTGATAAATTAATAAAGAAACAAATGAATGAATACTTGTTGGGACATGAGACAAAAGAGCTCTGGCTTCTAAGTTTCGATACAGCTAATCATAAAACCAAAATTAAACTGATGATGTCCTTCTGAGGCACATGCTGAGGGAAATGCAAATAAATACATTCAAAGAAAGGTGGATCAGAAAGAAGAGAGCCTGGCAAGGGAATGCAACCCAGGAGACCAAGAAAATAGATATGAGGGAAACAACTGTGTTTGTTTCATGCTTGGTAACAGAAAATCAACAGAAGCTGGAGGAAAAATCTTAGGGTTGGCCAGATGAATCATGATGCTTCCATTTAACCCTTAGATAGCCCCATGTGTGTCCCCCAAAGTAAAAGCCATAGGAAAGAAGAGTGCCTGGGCTCTAATGAGCAACCAAGAATTACTAAATTCATCCACATTTATTGTTTACCTTTGAAGAATGTCAACATAAGCAAGACAAATTTTGCCCCTAAAGAGTTCACAGTCTACTTGAAAAAAGATGACATGCCTCTAAGTAATTACAGTACAAAGCAGACTGCCAAATGGGCTTTAAGAATATATAAAACATGTGCTATGGGACTATGGAAGAGGCATCAAGTCATTCCAAATAGAGGAAGGGGAACGCAAGGGGGAAGAGGAAGGAAGACTTATGGAGAACATGTTTTAGAAGCAAAGTCTTCAAGAATGGGCCAGATTTCCAGCAGTCTCCAGGAGTGGCCTGTGAGGAACATGAGTTAAGGTGAGAAGGTTGTCCAAGCAAGGTGAGCCTAAGAGGGTCAGGGGCACCGGGGACCGTAATGCTCAGTTAGACAGCGATGCTGGCCCATCTTTCCCAAGACCAATGGGCATTCACTGACCAGTGTTTGGGTCTCAGAATACCTGGGAGAGCCCACGTTGTTCTGTGTGAGTCCACGCATGTTTGCATATACATATGTGGTGAATAGGAAGACTAAACAAAGTGACGAAATGGAAAATCCTATTGGAAAATAGAAAGCAATTGACCCTCACCTGTACTCAGTCCGGCCTACCTGTGCAGATGGAGTGCAGAACTGAGTCTCTAAGGGAGGGATGAGAGTGTTTGAGAGGGAGCCCCATCTTAGCTGCACGTTACTTTTTGGCTTGGGGAAAGTGAGAGGCTGAAAATAACGTGAAGAATGTGCGCCCTTTCACTTTTAGCAGACCTTGTTTATTCATCGCCTCATCTGCATAGGTAAATAGGAGTGGTCAGTGGTGCAGGACGAGGCAGCTGCGGCTGTGCAGCTGCACGGAGAGGATCCGCAGCGGCATGACGGGGAGTCCCCGAAGCCGCTCCTGGCCGCCAGCGCCTGCGCTGCTCAGGGCAGCGACGATTGCCCACGGGTAAAAGAAATGAGGGAATACTGGAGTGAGAGACTGCCAGAGAGGAAAGGGGCCATGGGGGTGACTTAGGCTAACCCTTCTGTTTCAGACTTGAGGAAACCAAAGCCAAGAGGGGCAATGGCTTGTCCACGGTCATAAAGTCAGTGACCGTCGGTGCCTTGGCTAGAACCTGGGTCTCCGAATTCCGGGGCTGGTGGTGTGTCCTGTCCCCTTGCAAGACAGGGGTGGAGGAGAGGGTGGATGAGGAAGACAATGGGGCTGAAGGTCCCCTGGGTATCCCATGAGACACTCTGCACCCGATCCTGACCGATTGTCCTCTGCGGGTCAGTTCTGTATTTACCTCACTCCCATTCAAGCCACCTTCTCCCAGAGCCACGGCAAGTTTGAGGGGACTCTTTCTTCCATAAGAAAGACACTCGCAATTCACATTCAACTTGCAAGCTAGTTTTTATTTGTATTTTTTTTTTCATTTAGTGGAATACTTTAAAATCTTTTCCATGTTGCTTTTGCAGGCAGGGAATTTACAGTCACCGATTATTTTGAAGGTGTTGAATGGAAAAAAAAAAAGATGAGCATTAAGAAATTCATCTTTGTCCCACAAATTTTGCTTTATATTTTCAAAGGGATTGAGCCCAATTTTATTTTAAGTTTTTACATCAGTTCAGCTGAGAGGCATCTATGCTCTCCTGGGAGGAGTACTAACTGAACATCAGAAATTCTGGGTTCAAGTGTCAGCTCTGTTTCCTAGCCTTTTCACTCGTCTGTAAAATGGGAATATTAATAACATTTACCTCATTAATTTGCTTATTTAATGTATTTAACAGATATTTATTGCATTCCTATTACGTGCCAAGTGATGTTCTTGATACTGAGATGTAATTATGAACAAACGGATGAAATGCCTGTTCCCACAGAACTTATATTGTAATAAAGATTAAATGTGATCGTATATATCAAAGAGCTTAGCACGATGCCTGGCTCGTGGTAGGGACTTGATACACTCTAAAGGTAGAGCTCTCGCAACATCGGGTGCTGGGCAACCTGTTTTAGTTTTAGTTGTGCCGTTAGCCAGATGGGAGAGCTTGGGAGACTCTGGACACCTGGGTACTTTCCAGCACTGCTCCTTGGCTATGTGACCTTGGCAGACCTTTCTCCGAGTCATTCAGAGGAATGAAAGTGATTCTTATGCACAAATGGTTGGCTCCCTCTCATGTTGCACGATTCTCATGGTGTTTCCACAGATAGAAAACTCCTTTGCTCCTCTAAGTCCCATTCATGTGAAGGTAAGACCAGGATCACTGTGGCCCTAACAGATCCTTGTCCCATGGATCAGTCACAAGATATGTAACTAAATTTTAACTGTTCTATTTGTTGCTTGCTTTCTACTCGTTAACCTTTCTCTGGCTATTAGTAAGCAGCTTAGCTTTAAACGCGTGAAAATTTGATGAAATCTGCTCTCTCTCTCTCTGGATGAACCAGCACTCACAGGGAATGGAGGCGAGGGAGTTAGTCAGCTGCAATTGTAGTCAGTTAAATTTCTACCCAGTTGCATCAGTCAGTCTTAAGGAGATGGGACTTGTAGAACCCATGCCAGTGATGGTATGTTGAAGGGGAGTTTAAGAAGAAGTGGATTTGGGTATCAGTGCCATCACTGCTTGGACAGAAGTCTTGGACAGAAGGGAGAATAAACACTATTTTGTTCAACTCTCCTTTATTTTACATGTAGAAAACTGGGTCTAGAAATGTGAGTCCCTATTGTCTAAGATCCGTCTACTAATTAATGGCAGGTACAGTGACTGGGACTTTGCAATAGTCACAGAACACAACTAGAACCTAGGTCTCTTTATTCCCAGTCCAGTGCTTGTTCCTTTAGCTCTCCCCAAGCTGAGGATGCCACATTACATTTTTTTAGAGTTCTGAAAGTATCACAAAACAATGTCTTGGTAAATATTATTTCTAGTCATCACATTGACTCCAAGAACTAGGAATAACTTTGGATTTAAATACCCCTGAAGGGAGGTAAAAAGGAAGAGTCTTCAGATTTGTTCTGCGGGGTCCCAAAGGCAGAAATAGCCCAAATGGGAGTAGTAAATGAAGGTAGGCTTTGTTTAAACCTAAGAAAGTTCTTGAAGCCTAAGAAAGAATTTTATGGCATGCAGAGCTGTCAGCAGATGGAACAATCTGCCTTGGGCGAGAGTGAGCTCTTTGCCATCAGAGGTGACCAAGCAGATGCCAGAAAGCCATCAGATAGTAGGCTGGGCCAGGTGACCTTGAAAGTCTCAGGCATCTTTAATAAACCCAAATAGGATGTATGAGGTCCTTGTATTTAAATAAACCCATTTTAAACCCATCTGCGCATCTGCGCTTCCAGTCAGTTACTACCTCTCGGGTTCATTAAATTTACTATCTACTATGTAAAACAGTACTTCCTTTTATTTGCTCCAAATTTAACTCTTGAAAACTTGGGGTAGGGGAGGTTGGGATAGTTCTGTTTTTCTGATATTTGCTGATTAAGATCATAGTTCCATTCTATCAAGCACTGTCATATCTCCTCTCAACCTTCTCTTTTTTGACTGAGGAAATATAGTTTTGTTAAATTTATCTTTATTCCAACAAGCCTCCATCATATTGGTGATTTGAAGAGTTTGCCTCTGTCCTTTCCCCACCTCCCCAGCTCTACTAATCTTTCCCTGAAGATCCATGAATAGAACTGTCGCATTTTTCCTGAGCCCACACACCGTTTTCATGTGAACATAGGATAATGCTTTTCTATTTTCCTTCCACATTCTTTCTGATGAAGCTCAACAGTCCTAAGAGCATCTCAACTTAAGCAACCACTGGGGTTCAGTTTTGTCAGAGCTGATCTCATTTTCTTCCCTGAAACTTATTAGCTGTGTGATCCTTGATAAGTCACCAGTTTTCCTTTGTAATATAGGAAAAAGAGTGCTTCAAAAGATTGCTAAGAGACTCAAATACAAGAAGATACATGCACATGTCTTGCATGGTACCTGCTACAGAGTCTGCGTTTAATACGTGTTTGTGGAAGTGAAATCTAATGAACTTAAATGCATCTCCTGAGTTGTGATGCATTAATGTCAACCATTTTATAAATAGAGATTGAAATATATTTTACTTAAGAGGACTGCTTTGTATTGCCCAAACTAAAGCTCAGCTCTTACATTTTTTTCTTATTCTTTTGCAATCTTTATGTCCCTGAGATGTAAAATCAGGGACTCCCGTTTGAATCTTTCTCTGTAATTTACTAGCTGTATGATCTTGGTTCATTAACTTCTCTAAGACCATTTCTTCAACTGTTACATTGGGATAATGACCTGAAATGACAGAGTTAGAAACCAAATAGACTCAGAATTCAAATCCTAGCTCCATTAATTTCTAGCTTTGTGACCTTGGACAAACTTTTCTGTTTCCTAATATGCCACCTCACAGAGTCATTGTCTTAATCCAATGAGATAACCATGTACAGCAACTAATAAAGCCCCTGAAAACACTCACAGTAGGTTCTCAACAGCAATTGGTTCTGTTTGCTTCCATGTCATGGAGCTGTCCAGATATTCTGTAACTTGTAAAGAGCTGTGAAAATATTAGAAGTTACTGTTCATCATGGAATTTCTTTAGCCAGAAGTTTCTTGATTCAGAATCCAAATAGGGTTAAGTGATGAAAGTTTTGGAAAGACACTGCTCTTTAAAGCTTGGGTTCCTTGGCTCCAGTGGAGCTGGTGGATCACTTCCTGCTTACCTCACAGGGCTGTCTTGAGCATCAGATGAAGTACTGGTGGTGGTACAATGGATGCAATCTGAAAATGAGGCACTATGATGACTAGAAGTGTTTAGTTAAAATTACAAAAGTGAAGGTCTCACTACTTTATACTCCTTCTTCTGTGTCTTTCATTAAAATATAAAGTAAAACCCAAGTCGGGTGGATTTCTGATTTCTGGAGCTCTCTAGGTCAATATTCTCTACCCAGGGAGTTTGAAACAGTATTACTGTATCGTTTGCATGCTCCTGTCAAAGATGACATAGTACTATGCCAACCAATTCTGTAATCAAGCTGCTCTTGATTTTTTTGAGTCTATGAAAATTGAGAGCATTGTCTTTCAATAGCCCCAAACTTAAACCCTGACTCTAGTCTTTTGAAAAACAGTGGTTTGTGAAGGGTCTTCTGTTGCCTTTCCCATAATAGATTATATTTGCTTGCATTTCGATGATCCTACTCTATATTATGAATTCAAGACATAGCAGTGATATTTGTGGCTTGTCATTCCAAGGTAGCCCTTCATATTGACGGAAATCCAATTGGCCATGTGACAGCCCCTCTATATCAGTGACCATTTATAATTACAGGTTGTGCATTCTGGACAATAGATCCAGTTTTACCCATGAATTGTTCCAGAATTCTGGGGTGGATTTACTTTGTCCACTTTCTTAGATGGTGTTGGGGGTAGGGGTTGGGTACATGGCACGGACCCCTGGCTTGAGAGGCAAGAGGTTTCAGCTCTTGCCCCAGATCTGCTACTAACTGGTAGGATGACCCTGAACATGTCATTGCCCTCTGTGACTCAATGCCCCATTTGAGACTTAAAGGGGTGGGACAGGATGACCTCTAATGTCCCTTTCAGTTTTGGCATTTTATGATCCTAAAATGTGCTGTCATTCATGGCTCTTCCTGGTAAGGTCATGATGGGCAAGGTTAAGTGTAGCTGAGACATCCGATATACATCTTCCTTTTCTTGCCAGCACTCAGAGGTCTTCCTTCAAATCACTTATGGGGAAACCTTCCCTAATTAAGCGCACTAGACTCTGTGGAACTTAGCAACTGAGAGCACAAAGGAGGTGGGAAATCATTTGTATTGATTTTCTATTAGTCAAGTAAATTGTAAAAATACCGATAAATGAAATTTCGAGTAAAATAAAGAGTGGGAGAGAGATTACTCCTGCTTGTTTCAGAGTCCTTCATTAAGGCCTCATGCAGAGGAAAAGAAATTGAACTAGATGGAAATGCTAAGTTTATCCTGATCTGATTTCATTCTCTTGCTATGTGACCCAGGACACATCTATGTCCCTCTTTAAGTCTTTGTTTCCCCCACCTGCTAATGAGAATCTTGGGCTAAGGCAGTGCTTCTCAAATTGTAATGTTCATATAAATCATCCAGAGATTTTATTAAACTTCGGCTTCTAATTTAGTAGGTGTGGATTGGAGCATCAGATTCTGCAGTTCTAAGAAGACTCCTTGGGCATGGTGGAGCTGCTGGCCTTCACCCATTGAGAAGCAGGGGTCTAGATATTTTTAAGGTCCTTTCCAGCTGTGAACACTCCACATTTCAAATGGACCCCACATACTAAGGTGGGATGCAAAATAGGAAGACCTCTTTAGATGACACATAGTCTATATTAAAATATGCTTTGGTTTTAGAGAGGCTAGATCAGAATTCCTAAATGCTGGCTTAAGCACAGTGGAAAGCAGACATTTGCTCTGATGACTGAGATGGTCTGAAAAGGGCCATGCTTGAAAGAAAAGAGGGGAAAGGACGCAGAAAGTTTGTGTGTTTGATGTGTGATTGGCTCCTGTGTTGTATAGACATTATCCTATCCACCATCACAGCATTCCTGCAAAGCTGCAGGGGAGCAGGAGGGCTCTCCCCATCACAAAGGGGAAGGAGGAGGAGAGAAACAAGGGGTCATGGTGAGCAGGGAGTGACTGGGACAGGGAGAACCTTGGCTTGGACACCCCAGTAAAAGAGCTGGAGACTGCACACACTTAAGCACAATCTGCTAAGGCTCTCCTCATGTCACCCCTCTGGAACAGCCTGTGGGCAGCGGTGTGGGGGAAGGAAAGTGTCTCAGCAGAACCTCAGTTTCACTTCCTGCCTCAAGCACAGAGAGTCATTATATAAATATCGACCTCAGCAGCTGCGACTCTCACCCCTCTTCTCGCTATTACTCCCGAGGTCCAGCTCACAGGCAGGGCGGCTGCAGCCTCTCACTTTCAATGGCCCCAGAGCACTTGCACCAGGCTGGCCAGGTGGGTGCCTGGGGCAGAAATGAATCACAACCTCTCTCTGGCCCTCCAGCCAGCCATGCCCAGTGGCCCTCGCCTCACTGAGCAGGGGAGGTTGTCCTGACCAGTGGCCCACGTTAATCAAATTAAACTTTGTTCACAGACGTGAGCGGCAGGCAGTCAGTCCATCTGTGGAGGGCCGCAGAATGCACTGTCAGCACTCGGGCTGACAGACGTGGAGCAGGACTCTGCATTTACACACACATGTATATAATGTATACATAGGCTGTGGAATGAGCTAGAATCAGGAAAACTGAAACGTTTTAAATTGGGAAGGCAGTGTGGCACAGTATAAAGAGTGGTGGCATGGTATAAAAAGTAGTTCTGTAATTAAAGAGCAAAAATGTGTTCAAGTCTCTACTTCACTGTGAATGAATAAAATCTATGAATCCTCAACCATAAGCAACTCTTCTTTGAACACTGGCTCATTTTTGTTTAATTATAGTTCTGAAAATAAAAATAAAAACAGGCATGTCACATAAACTCCCCAATCATTAATTTCTTCATCTTTAAAATAACAACATATGCCCTGCCTCCCTTCCGTGGTTGTTGCAAGGGACATATGAGATGCATGATGTTCCCCTCTCTGCCTACTGAGCAGAGTGCTTGACATTTAATAGGTGGTGTTTCTGTACGTGCATGTATGTGGGCATGTACATGTGTGCATGTTTGTATGCAGGTGTGTGCATGTGCAAGTATATTTTTGTCTGTGTGTGTGTTCATGAAAGTATGTAAAACAGGTTAGTAAAGCCTAAACTGTTATTCCAAGTTATTGTAATTACCCACATCTTAACAATGTTATAACCACGGTCATCCTAGAAACAGGAGAGCTCAGGCAGAGACGGGCAAAATCTCTCTGCTGCCCCTGGAACAGTGAGCAGAAAGCCGTGTTCGGGAATCCCAATATCTAAGTGTTACTCAACAGGTCAGATGCTTTCAAAATATTATGCTCACTCCCTCATTTGATCCACTTATGACCTGACTAGATATTTGTGACTTACCATTAAATGACAAAAGCAGGCTACCAAGCAGTTTGTTCAGTCTGACTCTATTAAAAAATTACATATAAGCTTAGAATAAAAGACTGTTAAAAGGATATGTGCTCACCAAAATGTTAACTGCTGGTGATCTCTCTGGATGGTGGGATTTGGGGTGGTGTAAATTTCTTTCTTTGTGCTTTTTAAAATCATCCAAAATGGATATCATAAGCATCAGAGAAATTGGCTCCTCAAGGAACACAAAAGTTAAGTATTGTTAATTTTTCCTCCTCCCTTAAACATGTATATTGGGTGTTAAGTGAAGGGAAAACAAAGCTGAGGGAGTCAAAGCAGGTCAGTCTGGGTCCAAGCATGAGTGAGAGTCTGGAGTTATTTATTTACTTATTTTTTAAATCTAATTCTCAAGACTGATTGATGATCTGCTATGTTTGTCCATCTTTTGTTACTTATCCTTCCTGTCATCATTCATTCAGTTAGTCATCAAATAAATTATTTGACTGGCCATACAGTGTAGAGGAAGGGCATGGCCTAGCCCTCAGAAAACCAGGGTTCAAGATCTGCCACCACTTTCTGAACCTTGAGTCCTTGGCCCCTTTGAGCCTCATGAGGCTCCCTGGTCTATAAAATGGGGTTTGTGGTGAACATGAAAGCTCTCTTGAGAACTCCACAGTGCTGAGCAAAGAAAGGGTTTTAGTCAAGTACAAGACACTGTACCAGCAGTGCAAGAGAGAAAGGTAAGTCATTTACAGCCTGCTGTCTTGAGAAGCTTATGCTCAGGCAGTGTGCTGACTTAATGCCAAGTCCAGCAGTGTGTGGCATTCAATCCCTTCCCTAGAATCCACAAAGTCTGGGTTCCAGGCCAGTCTGAACCATGGACATGTTGTGTGACCAGGAGCAGCTCATTTTCCTCCTTTGACTGTAGGTTTTCGATCTTTCCCATAGAGGAACTCTTTTTTTTTGTAAGAAAAATTAATAATGTTTTATTTGACTCAATATATCCCAAAAAGTGTCTTATCAACATGTGATCAATATAAAAATCGTTAATGAAATACTCTGCATTCCTTTCTTCATACTAAATCTTTGAAATTTAAAGTACATTTTATACTTACAGTGCATCTCATATTGGACTAGCCACATTTTAAGTGCTCAATAGTCATATGTGGCTAGTGGGATCTATATTGGACAGCATGAGTTTGGGTGGTATACTGGGTTGAATTCGTCTCCATCCAGAGCCTCAGTTCTGTGTGGCCTTATTTGTAAATAGAGTCTTTGCAGATATACTGAGTTAAGATGAGGTCTTTCTGGATTAGGGTGGGCCCTTAATCCAATATGATTGGTGTCCTTATAAGAAGAGGAGAGGAGACAGACACACAGGGAAGAAGGCCAAGTGACAGTGGAGGCAGAGATTGAGGAGATGCGGCTACAAGCCAAGGAATGCCAAGGACTGACAGGGGCCACCAGAAACAGGAGGAGGCAAGGAAGGATTCTTTCCTAGAGACTTTGGAGGGAGCATGGCCCTGCCAACACCTTGATTTTGGACTTCTAGCCCCCAGAACTGTGAGACAATAAATTCCATAGTGGAACTCTTAAAGTCGATTATCTCCAAGGTACCCTCCTGCTTGGACATGCTATGAAATGAGCTAAAATCAAGAAAACTCTGAAACCTATTAAGATACCCATTGTAGGCCAGTATGCATCATGTGCTGGTTTCAGTTTGTACAGCAAGAGCATGGGAGCATTTGAGGTAGCCCTGGTATCCCAAGATGCTACTCCTGGGACTGAGGATGCCAGTCTCCTGCTGCATGCTCTGCTTTCCCACTTAGTTTCTGTCACCTCGGGACAGAGGCAGGGAGGAAACTTCTCCACAAGGTGACTGGCAATCCACCTGCAAGTCATGAATAACCACAATGGGCATCATTCTGAATGGGGGAGGCAGAAAACACAAACAACAGGGAACCCCGCTTGGTAATCTGGAGTCCAGGTTCTAGCCAGCTCAGAGACTGGTTGGGTGGCATGTACCTACTCATTCATTCATTCAGAAGCACTTATGGAGAACCTGCTATGTGTGTTGGACACTAGGTTAGACATTTGAGATACTCAGATGAATAGGGCCTAGTTGACTACACTTTGGGCTTCTTGAAGGCAGGTGTCCTGTCTTTTGTTCCTCCGGTGCCTGAATATGGCCTTGCCCTCAAGGAGCACATAAACTAGTAGGAAAAGTAATTTCCTTTCCTGAAACTCAGTGTTTTCATCTGTAAAATGTTCTCAGGGGATTGAACTCAGTGACCTCCGAGATCCCTTCTAGCTTGGGAACTCTGTTATTAGATTACTTAATGTCCTGCAGTGAGAAAGGTTTACAAACAGAGAAGGAGCAAAGGTCACAGAATAATCTGCAGCAGAGGTGAAATGAAAACACAAGGCTTCTAGGGAGTGTGTGGAGCCAATAAACTCTACCCTCACCCCAGAGGGCTGTGAGATGAAGCCTGGTCCAGAAATACAAATAGGAATGACAGCACAGGAATAATAGCACCGACTCTGGGGTTTGGTGAATCTAGCCCTTAGAAAAGGAATGAGGCTTATCTGGCAACATGCCAGACAGTGCCTCAGTTGTCCCACTGCTCCAGGCTGGGGCCAATGAGTTGTAGCTGAACACACTCCGGGCAGAGAACTAGAATCTCTGGGTTCCTGTCACCATTCCCCCTCCCCTCACTTTTACCTGTGTCACCAAAACCTCTGGGGATAGCAACACCTACCTCATATTGCTGCGATGATTAAATGTGAAAACACATATGAAAGGTCTTCGTAAACTCTAAAGTGCCATATACATGGAAAATAAAATTAATATTCATGGAGGAGAGAGGAACAGAGAGGAACCTTAAAGAACGAATAGTCAACGGTGGACAACAGTGTACCAGGTACTGGATTAATCACTTTAGGAAAAACAACTCCCTTAAGTTTCATAATGTGACATTTGTACCATTATTTTCCCAATTGTACTGATGAGGAAAGTAAGTCTCAATGAGTTTAAGTAACGTGATTAAGGTCACATAACTAATAAGTTACAAAGATGGGGCTTGCTCCCAGGCTGTCTGGCTGCAGAATCTGTGTTCTTAACCAGTATGCTTTTTTGCATCCCTGCATGGAAAGAAAAAAAAGTATTTTAATTCCAGCCAATAAACATGGCTCAAGGGCCAGACTGGGCACTACGCATATGGTGATAAAAAGAGAGTCCCTGCTCTCAAAGAGTACCAGCAAATAAAGAAATAATTCAAGAAATAAGGCAATAGATACTACAAATATTGTTGGTTCTGGAATAATAAAGAAAAATGTGGAGATGGTAAAGACAAGGAGTATTCCAGAGGCTCTGCACTGAGCAGGCTAGGGAGCCAAGGGTGGTGGATACAGAGTACTTGAGCTTAGGTTGGAAAACTGATGTGTTGGTGCCTGAGGGTGAAGGATCTTAATGCCAGGCTAAAATGATTGGGTTTTAGCCTGGAGTTGACAGGGAACTATAAAGGGAGTGAAAAGCAAATATAAAGTATAATTTTAAGACAATGTAACAAAATAGAAGAAAGCCATTTACCTGCGACCAGCCCTGTTACCTTACTCTGAAGATTGGTAAAGATGAAGTTAGATGAAAGTTACTTTATTTTTCAAGTTGGATCCCTCATCTGGGAAAAGAGTGGATGAAATTTCAGGGATTTGGTACATCATCAATTCTCAAAATGGTAAAGAATTCAAAGTTAAAGTCATAGAAGACTGGGTTGAAGGGAATCTGGGAAGTAACCTGTCCCCAACCCAAGCTTGGCTATATTATAGCATCCAATTGTTTGGTCAAACACTAGCCTTGTTGTTACTATGGAAGGATTTGGTAGATGGGATTAGCATCTATGATTAGTTGACTTTATGAAAGGAGGTTACCCTCAGCAATGTGGGTGGAACTCATTCTGTCAGTTGGAGGTTTAAGAGGGAGAATTGGGGGTTTCAAGAATGAGAAAAAACTCTGCCTTGAAACTATACCCTCCTTCCTCTCCTTCTTGGCCTACCCTACAGATTTGGGCTTCATACAGATTTGAGCCCCTACAATCATTCTTTATAAAAAATCTCCTCATAAATGTATATAAATATATATACACACATATACATACATGCATTCATACATACATACATATTGTTGGTTCTGTTTCTCTGAAGAAAGCTGAGCTGACTAATATACCCTCCTGGTGACGTTCTCCTATAATGGGAAATTCATTACCCAGTGAAGCAGCCCACTATCCTTGGACAGTTCCTACTATTAGAACGAGTTTTTTTATTTTTATTTTTTTTCTATTCTTTCTATCTTATTTAACTCCAAGTGCTCAGCCCTTATTTTATTCAAGTCAAAGAATGTCCTTATTTCAGTCTCACCATGTGGGTAATCTCCACAGGCCTAAAACCTTTCCTAGGTGTCAGCATGGAAACTTTGTGGGGGTCAAAAAGGGTCAGAGGAGGTTGGCTCAGGACTTGGAGACAAGGCATGCACCCTCAGAAGAGACAGACAGAGCTAGATTAGGGGAAGTCCAGCCAGGTGGGTGAACCATGGTGTTTAGAAATGGAAGATATGAATGAGGTACTATATATGTGGCCTTGTCGGCTAAAGCCCAAGAGCAGTAATAACCTTGTTAGTCAGGAAATAGGTGAAGAAACCAAAAAAACCCTCTAATTCCTTTTAAATACTCTTTTCTTCTTTGGCATGAATGACTGGGAAATTCTCACAGATCATTCCTGCAACTAACACCTACTCGGTGCTAGATAGCAAGATTCATGAGAGTATTAGACATGGCCCCTACGCTTGAGGGGCTCACATGCTAAGGGGCAGACAAAGGGGTAAGCAAAGGAAAACTATATGAGAGGAAGAACTGGCAATGCCTACACAGGAGGACCCCAGTCTGAGCTCTGTGAGGGCAGCACTGTGTCTCTTTCTGTTCACAGCGCTGAACCCCAGTGCCTGGAATGGGACCTGGTACAGTCTCAATACGTGTTTATTCAGTGAATAAATCAGTGAGTGAATGATAGCATCTGATCTAAAGCCAAAATCACATTCTACTAACCTTTAACGTAAAACTTCACTCGCTTCAACCTGGCATATCTCCATTTTGTAATGCACCTCTGTGTGGGGCCTGTCTTAACAGATCAGTATTAACTAATTGAGGACAGTCACAAGTCATCTTCTCCTTTATAGGCCACTATAGCCCATCAGTGCTGATTACTTGGGTGCGTAACAGGGGTCTCCAGTAAATGGACAGGAGCCTGACAGTGGAGAGAGACAGCCCAGTCGTCAACTCTGCCCTTCTCCTTCACTGTTGAACCAACTTGGGCAAGTTAACTCAACCTCTTTGAACCTCAATTTTTATCTGCTAAAGAAAAGGAGATTGCTTCTCCTTTACATTGTTACTAAACAATTTTATTCTGGAGAAGTGCTTGGCCTTATTGAGAAAAGATCCAATTTGAATGGGCAGGCCTTTCTCCTGAGGCAGCTCCACCTTTTCACAGCATTCAGACTCAAGTGTTAGCCCTAGGGAGCAGCTGACAGTGGAAGGTTATTTGAACCTGTGAACTTTTGGCTGAAAAGCAAGAGTTCATTACTCCCCGAGCTCTCTCTGGTGTTGCAACATTGTGCAGTGTGTACAACCGGAAACCCCAAATTGGGTTTGCATCTATCTGACCGAAGTACCTTCCCCAGCTACACCTCCAGATGTTCCATGGGGGTTTGAGGTGGGGAGGAGGAGTTAATGGAGCTTAGCGTCTCTGATAGGGGGGCGTGTGTCTGCACCCGTATTCACGAAAGAGCTGGGGGTGGGAGGATTCCAGCCCATGTCTGTAAATACGTGCCGACAGCTACAGGTTGCCTTAGTCAGAAGGAAAATGCTTCTGTAATCAAAAGATAGATCCTTCCACATCTCCCCTTTGAGAAAGTTTGGAGACCATTTCTTTTGCAGCAAACCGCCCAGCTTTTCCCTGCATCTGTAATATTTCAATGACTTTTACAAACTCGCCTGCCTGCTTTTTAATAAGCAAGGCTCTGCATTTATGGTACATGTGCAAGGTCTGACCTTTTCATAGGAAAAAAACATTCATAACCAAAGCCTATATATAGTAGCTTCAGACTGGAGCAGATAAAGATGTAGGTCATGTGACTTTTTTGTGTGTGAAGCATAATGCAAGAGGGAGGCAGCAGACAATTTGAAACTCATGAAATTCTGCCACTGGCTTGAGCCTTCCTAATATTTATCAAAGGCTTTAAGTAATGACTTTGTTTTCAACTGGGGATTATAATGCCACCTTCTATCCCTGAATACATGATTTTTTTACACAGGGGAAATTTTCTTAGATTAAAAGGTATTTGCTATCCAGTTAACTCTTAACTATCCCTGTTAAAAGAAAGGCTAACAGTTACCAGCAGAATCTATTCAATGAACAAAATGTAAAATAATATAATAGGTAATCAAACAATCTGATTTGTGTCACTTATAAGAGGAAAAATTTCCCCAGGCTCATTTTTACCAAGTCCTCAGCATTCAAAGCTGAAACAACCTGGAAATTATCTGCCCTTCCAAATTTCTTGTCAACCAACCCTTTTTATCCTCTGTTCCATGAACTTCATACTGTTTAAGTCTCCATGTTCCTTTGTCTATGCCTTTGCCCCCTTTACTCTCTTTTCTTGGAACACCCTTTCCTTGGAATCTCTGAATGTCTAAGCATCGTCCAAAATATATGGCTCGAATGCAATTGCTTCCATGGCCACTTCCTTCTCTCTCATTTCTGCCTGTTTCAGTTTCCCAGTTGCTAAAACAAATACCATACTGTGGATTGGCTTAAACAATGGAAATTTATTGCTCACACTTTTGAGGCTAGGAGTCCAAAACTGAGGCAACTCCGGGGTGATGCTTTCACCCTGAAGAATATAGAGTTCTGTGGCTGGCTGCTGGTGATCCTTGGGTCTTTGGATTTTCTGTCACATGGCAATGCACATGGTGGCATAGTCTCTTTTCTCTCCCAGTTTCTGTTAACTTCCAGCTTATGGCTGCTCCTCATTTCTTCTCTCTTTGTCTGACTTTCACTTGGCTTATAAGGGACTCTAGAAACCTGGATTAAAGCCCAAACTAATTAATTTTGGCTACATCTTAACTGAAGTAACATCTTGAAGAGATCTTATTTACAATGAATCCACAGCCACCAGAATGTGGACAAAGACCAAGAACATGTGTGAAGTGGGGTACACAATTCAATCCACCATAGTCTCCACTCTGGACCTCAAAAAGACATGCTCTTCCCACATGCAAAATACATTCATTCCAGCACAACCTACCAAAAGCTTTAAGCCATTTTAGAACAATGCTTAGTCCAAAGTCTCATCAAAATCATTTATGTGTGTGTTCCATCCTGGCATAAAATTCGTCTTCATCTGATGGACCTATGAAACGTAGAAAACAAGTTATCTACTTCTAATAAACAATGGTGGGACAGACATTACACAGACATTCCCAATCCAGAAAGGAGAAATTAGAAGGCAAACAGGGGTTACAGGTCCCAAACAAAACTGAAACCCCTAATGGATTTAAGGTCTGAGAGCCATCTGTGGCTTGATGCTTTCTCCTCTGGGACCTGATGGAATGACAGCCCCTTCCCTTCCAAGTGCTTGCAGAGTGGCCATGCTGTCTGTGAACACTGGGGTATAGGTCCCACCCTCTCCTAGCATTGGGGTGGTAGCCAGGCTCTCTGTGAATATCAGGGCACAGTCCCCACCATCAATGAGGGTTGGCACCACCGCACTGCCCTTCCCATGTTCTATGTCTGTTTTTAATGAACTGTTCATAGCTTGCTCTGGATTATACTTACTGGTGTCCTTGTCTTATATCCCATTCTGCTAGACCATGAACTCTTGTGGGCAGGAAAAGATTAATCTTTGAAACATTTTGTACACCCATAGTGCCAAATAGTGGAGACAATGTACAATATAAAGCTATAAAGTATGCCCCTGAAAGATGTTTATTGAGTGAATGACTTTGGCTTTTGAATGCACTAATAGTGATTTGTTGAGTGCTAATTATGTATAACTACTATGATAACTACTATTCTAACTACTATCTCGTTTAATCTTTACCAATAAACCTATGAGGTTATTTTTATTGTTATTACCATCCATAGCTGAAGAAACTAAAGTACAAAGAAATTCAAAATTTCCTCCAACATCACACAGCTAGCAGAAGGGTAGGTCAGGATTCAAGCCCAGAGGTGTGCTGGAGAGGGCTCATTCTGGCTCATAAGAGCTGCTTGTTGAATTTTCAGTAATTTTGCGAACTGGTTGTGAAGCACAGTCATTTAAAATCACATACACTTACAGTTAGGTAAATTATATTAAAACAAAGGCGGGCAGACTGGTGAGCTGTATGTTTTAGTTACTCCTCCAGGAAAGTAGGTAAAAAGCCAGGAACTGCGTGGACTGGACACCACAGAGCAATCTGTCTTTGGGCATACTTCATACAACACTCATGAAAACGTGGAACTGCTGAGATCAGCGAAATCTGTAAGTTTTTGCGGCCAGGGGACCCGCGCCCCTCCCTGCCAGGCTCAGTCCCGGGGGAGGAGGGGCTGTCAGCTCCAGGAAGGAGAAGGGAGAATTGCAGTGGCTGCTCTCATCGGAAACTCATTCTACTGATTCAAACTCCAACCATAGATAGACTGAGGCCAGACACCAGAGACTCTGAGAGCAGCCAGCCCAGCAGAGAGGAGACGGGCATAGAAGGAAAACAACACGAGAAGCTCCAAAGTAAAAGCAGAGGATTTTTGGAGTTCTGGTGAACACAGAAAGGGGAAGGGCGGAGATCAGGCCTTGAGGCGCATATGCAAATCCCGAAGCAAGGCTGATCTCTCTGCCCAGGGCACCTTTCCTTAATGGCCCTGGTTGCTTTGTCTATTAGCATTTCAATAACCCATTAGATCTCTGAGGAGGGCCGTTTTTTTTTTTTTTTTTTTTTTTTTTTTTTTTTTTTTTTTTTTTAAAATCCTTTTTGCTTTTTCTAAAACAATTACTCTAAGAAGCTCAATACAGAAAGCTTCAAAGAATTGAAATTTGGGCACGTCAAGTCAAGAGCAGAACTAAGAGAGCTCTGAGACAAAAGGCAATAATCCAGTGGCTGAGAAAATTCACTAAACAACACAACTTCCCAAGAAAAGGGGGGCGTCCGCTCACAGCCACCATCCTGGTGGACAGGAAACACTCCTGCCCATCGCCAGCCCCATAGCCCAGAGCTGCCCCAGACAACCCAGTGTGACGGAAGTGCTTCAAATAACAGGCACACACCACAAAACTGGGTGTGGACATTAGCCTTCCCTGCAACCTCAGCTGAATGTCCCAGAGCTGGGAAGGGGGAGCAGTGTGAATTAACAGAGCCCCATTCAGCCATCATTTGAGCAGACTGGGAGCCTCCCAACACAGCCCAGCAGCCCAGAACTGCCCTGGGGGGACGGCACTCACCTGTGACATAGCACAGTCATCCCTCAACAGAGGACCCGGGGTGCACAGCCTGGAAGAGGGGCCCACTTGCAAGTCTCAGGAGCCATACGCCAATACCAAAGACTTGTGGGTCAGTGGCAGAGACAAACTGTGGCAGGACTGAACTGAAGGATTAGACTATTGCAGTAGCTTTAAAACTCTAGGATCATCAGGGAGATTTGATTGTTAGGGCCACCCCCCCTCCCCGACTGCCCAGAAACACGCCCCACATACAGGGCAGGCAACACCAACTACACACGCAAGCTTGGGACACCAATTGGGCCCCACAAGACTCACTCCCCCACTCACCAAAAAAGGCTAAGCGGGGGAGATCTGGCTTGTGGAGAACAGGTGGCTCGTGGACGCCACCTGCTGGTTAGTTAGAGAAAGTGTACTCCACGAAGCTGTAGATCTGATAAATTAGAGATAAGGACTTCAACTGGTCTACAAACCCTAAAAGAACCCTATCAAGGACAGCAGATGCCACGAGGCCAAAAACAACAGAAAATTATAAAGCATATGAAAAAACCAGACGATATGGATAACCCAAGCCCAAGCACCCAAATCAAAAGACCAGAAGAGACACACCTAGAGCAGCTACTCAAAGAACTAAAGATGAACAATGAGACCCTAGTACGGGATATGAAGGAAATCAAGAAGACCCTAGAAGAGCATAAAGAAGACATTGCAAGACTAAATAAAAAAATGGATGATCTTATGGAAATTAAAGAAACTGTTGACCAAATTAAAAAGATTCTGGACACTCATAGTACAAGACTAGAGGAAGTTGAACAACGAATCAGTGACCTGGAAGATGACAGAATGGAAAATGAAAGCATAAAAGAAAGAATGGGGAAAAAAATTGAAAAACTCGAAATGGACCTCAGGGATATGATAGATAATATGAAACGTCCGAATATAAGACTCATTGGTGTCCCAGAAGGGGAAGAAAAGGATAAAGGTCTAGGAAGAGTATTCAAAGAAATTGTTGGGGAAAACTTCCCAAATCTTCTAAACAACATAAATACACAAATCATAAATGCTCAGCGAACTCCAAATAGAATAAATCCAAATAAACCCACTCCGAGACATATTCTGATCACACTGTCAAACACGGAAGAGAAGGAGCAAGTTCTGAAAGCAGCAAGAGAAAAGCAATTCACCACATACAAAGGAAACAGCATAAGACTAAGTAGTGACTACTCAGCAGCCACCATGGAGGCAAGAAGGCAGTGGCACGATATATTTAATATTCTGAGTAAGAAAAATTTCCAACCAAGAATACTTTATCCAGCAAAGCTCTCCTTCAAATTTGAGGGAGAGCTTAAATTTTTCACAGACAAACAAATGCTGAGAGAATTTGCTAACAAGAGACCTGCCCTACTGGAGATACTAAAGGGAGCCCTACAGACAGAGAAACAAAGACAGGACAGAGAGACTTGGAGAAAGGTTCAGTACTAAAGAGATTCGGTATGGGTACAATAAAGGATATTAATAGAGAGAGGGAAAAATATGGCAAACATAATCCAAAGGATAAGATGGCCAATTCAAGAAATGCCTTCACGGTTTTAACGTTGAATGTAAATGGATTAAACTCCCCAATTAAAAGATATAGATTCGCAGAATGGATCAAAAAAAATGAACCATCAATATGTTGCATACAAGAGACTCATCTTAGACACAGGGACACAAAGAAATTGAAAGTGAAAGGATGGAAAAAAATATTTCATGCAAGCTACAGCCAAAAGAAAGCAGGTGTAGCAATATTAATCTCAGATAAAATAGACTTCAAATGCAGGGATGTTTTGAGAGACAAAGAAGGCCACTACATACTAATAAAAGGGGCAATTCAGCAAGAAGAAATAACAATCGTAAATGTCTATGCACCCAATCAAGGTGCCACAAAATACATGAGAGAAACATTGGCAAAACTAAAGGAAGCAATTGATGTTTCCACAATAATTGTGGGAGACTTCAACACATCACTCTCTCCTATAGATAGATCAACCAGACAGAAGACCAATAAGGAAATTGAAAACCTAAACAATCTGATAAATGAATTAGATTTAACAGACATCTACAGGACATTACATCCCAAATCACCAGGATACACATACTTTTCTAGTGCTCACGGAACTTTCTCCAGAATAGATCATATGCTGGGACATAAAACAAGCCTCAATAAATTTAAAAAGATTGAAATTATTCAAAGCACATTCTCTGACCACAACGGAATACAATTAGAAGTCAATAACCATCAGAGACTTAGAAAATTCACAAATACCTGGAGGTTAAACAACACACTCCTAAACAATCAGTGGGTTAAAGAAGAAATAGCAAGAGAAATTGCTAAATATATAGAGACGAATGAAAATGAGAACACAACATACCAAAACCTATGGGATGCAGCAAAAGCAGTGCTAAGGGGGAAATTTATAGCACTAAACGCATATATTAAAAAGGAAGAAAGAGCCAAAATCAAAGAACTAATGGATCAACTGAAGAAGCTAGAAAATGAACAGCAAACCAATCCTAAACCAAGTAGAAGAAAAGAAATAACAAGGATTAAAGCAGAAATAAATGACATAGAGAACAAAAAAACAATAGAAAGGATAAATATCACCAAAAGTTGGTTCTTTGAGAAGATCAACAAGATTGACAAGCCCCTAGCTAGACTGACAAAATCAAAAAGAGAGAAGACCCATATAAACAAAATAATGAATGAAAAAGGTGACATAACTGCAGATCCTGAAGAAATTAAAAAAATTATAAGAGGATATTATGAACAACTGTATGGCAACAAACTGGATAATGTAGAAGAAATGGACAATTTCCTGGAAACATATGAACAACCTAGACTGACCAGAGAAGAAATAGAAGACCTCAACCAACCCATCACAAGCAAAGAGATCCAATCAGTCATCAAAAATCTTCCCACAAATAAATGCCCAGGGCCAGATGGCTTCACAGGGGAATTCTACCAAACTTTCCAGAAAGAACTGACACCAATCTTACTCAAACTCTTTCAAAACATTGAAAAAAATGGAACACTACCTAACTCATTTTATGAAGCTAACATCAATCTAATACCAAAACCAGGCAAAGATGCTACAAAAAAGGAAAACTACCGGCCAATCTCCCTAATGAATATAGATGCAAAAATCCTCAACAAAATACTTGCAAATCGAATCCAAAGACACATTAAAAAAATCATACACCATGACCAAGTGGGGTTCATTCCAGGCATGCAAGGATGGTTCAACATCAGAAAAACAATCAATGTATTACAACACATTAAAACTCAAAAGGGAAAAATCAATTGATCATCTCAATAGATGCTGAAAAAGCATTTGACAAAATCCAACATCCCTTTTTGATAAAAACACTTCAAAAGGTAGGAATTGAAGGAAACTTCCTCAACATGATAAAGAGCATATATGAAAAACCCACAGCCAGCATAGTACTCAATGGTGAGAGACTGAAAGCCTTCCCTCTAAGATCAGGAACAAGACAAGGATGCCCGCTGTCACCACTGTTATTCAACATTGTGCTGGAAGTGCTAGCCAGGGCAATCCGGCAAGACAAAGAAATAAAAGGCATCCAAATTGGAAAAGAAGAAGTAAAACTGTCATTGTTTGCAGATGATATGATCTTATATCTAGAAAACCCTGAGAAATCAACGATACACCTACTAGAGCTAATAAACAAATTTAGCAAAGTAGCGGGATACAAGATTAATGCACATAAGTCAGTAATGTTTCTATATGCTAGAAATGAACAAACTGAAGAGACACTCAAGAAAAAGATACCATTTTCAATAGCAACTAAAAAAATCAAGTACCTAGGAATCAACTTAACCAAAGATGTAAAAGACCTATACAAAGAAAACTACATAACTCTACTAAAAGAAATAGAAGGGGACCTTAAAAGATGGAAAAATATTCCATGTTCATGGATAGGAAGGCTAAATGTCATTAAGATGTCAATTCTACCCAAACTCATCTACAGATTCAATGCAATCCCAATCAAAATTCCAACAACCTACTTTGCAGACTTGGAAAAGCTAGTTATCAAATTTATTTGGAAAGGGAAGATGCCTCGAATTGCTAAAGACACTCTAAAAAAGAAAAACGAAGTGGGAGGACTTACACTCCCTGACTTTGAAGCTTATTATAAAGCCACAGTTGCCAAGACAGCATGGTACTGGCACAAAGATAGACATATAGATCAATGGAATCGAATTGAGAATTCAGAGATAGACCCTCAGATCTATGGCCGACTGATCTTTGATAAGGCCCCCAAAGTCACCGAACTGAGCCATAATGGTCTTTTCAACAAATGGGGCTGGGAGAGTTGGATATCCATATCCAAAAGAATGAAAGAGGACCCCTACCTCACCCCCTACACAAAAATTAACTCAAAATGGACCAAAGATCTCAATATAAAAGAAAGTACCATAAAACTCCTAGAAGATAATGTAGGAAAACATCTTCAAGACCTTGTATTAGGAGGCCACTTCCTAGACTTTACACCCAAAGCACAAGCAACAAAAGAGAAAATAGATAAATGGGAACTCCTCAAGCTTAGAAGTTTCTGCACCTCAAAGGAATTTCTCAAAAAGGTAAAGAGGCAGCCAACTCAATGGGAAAAAATTTTTGGAAACCATGTATCTGACAAAAGACTGATATCTTGCATATACAAAGAAATCCTATAACTCAACGACAATAGTACAGACAGCCCAATTATAAAATGGGCAAAAGATATGAAAAGACAGTTCTCTGAAGAGGAAATACAAATGACCAAGAAACACATGAAAAAATGTTCAGCTTCACTAGCTATTAGAGAGATGCAAATTAAGACCACAATGAGATACCATCTAACACCGGTTAGAATGGCTGCCATTAAACAAACAGGAAACTACAAATGCTGGAGGGGATGTGGAGAAATTGGAACTCTTATTCATTGTTGGTGGGACTGTATAATGGTTCAGCCACTCTGGAAGTCAGTCTGGCAGTTCCTTAGAAAACTAGATATAGAGCTACCATTCGATCCAGCGATTGCACTCCTCGGTATATACCCGGAAGATCGGAAAGCAGTGACACGAACAGATATCTGCACGCCAATGTTCATAGCAGCATTATTCACAATTGCCAAGAGATGGAAACAACCCAAATGTCCTTCAACAGATGAGTGGATAAATAAAATGTGGTATATACACACGATGGAATACTACGCGGCAGTAAGAAGGAACGATCTGGTGAAACATATGACAACATGGATGAACCTTGAAGACATAATGCTGAGCGAAATAAGCCAGGCACAAAAAGAGAAATATTATATGCTACCACTAATGTGAACTTTGAAAAATGTAAAACAAATGGTTTATAATGTAGAATGTAGGGGAACTAGCAGTAGAGAGCAATTAAGGAAGGGGGAACAATAATCCAAGAAGAACAGATAAGCTATTTAACGTTCTGGGGATGCCCAGAAATGACTATGGTCTGTTAATTTCTGATGGTTGTAGTAAGAACAAGTTCACTGAAATGTTGCTATATTATGTAACTTTCTTGGGGTAAAGTAGGAACATGTTGGAAGTTAAGCAGTTATCTTAGGTTAGTTGTCTTTTTCTTACTCCCTTGCTATGGTCTCTTTGAAATGCTCTTTTATTGTATGTTTGTTTTCTTTTTAACTTTTTTTTTCATACAGGTGATTTGAAAAAAGAAGGGAAAGTTAAAAAAAAAAAAAAAAGAAAAAAAGAAAAAAGACAAACAAGGGAAAAAAAAAAAAAAAAAAAAGATGTAGTGCCCCCTTGAGGAGCCTGTGGAGAATGCAGGGGTATTCGCCTACCCCACCTCCATGGTTGCTAACATGACCACAGACATAGGGGACTGGTGGTTTGATGGGTTGAGCCCTCTACCATAAGTTTTACCCTTGGGAAGACGGTTGCTGCAAAGGAGAGGCTAGGCCTCCCTGTATTTGTGCCTAAGAGTCTCCTCCTGAATGCCTCTTTGTTGCTCAGATGTGGCCCTCTCTCTCTGGCTAAGCCAACTTGAAAGGTGAAATCACTGCCCTCCCCTCTACGTGGGATCAGACACCCAGGGAAGTGAATCTCCCTGGCAACGTGGAATATGACTCCCGGGGAGGAATGTAGACCTGGCACCGTGGGACGGAGAACATCTTCTTGACCAAAAGGGGGATGTGAAAGGAAATGAAATAAGCTTCAGTGGCAGAGAGATTCCAAAAGGAGCCGAGAGGTCACTCTGGTGGGCACTCTTATGCACACTTTAGACAACCCTTTTTAGGTTCTAAAGAATTGGGGTAGCTGGTGGTGGATACCTGAAACTATCAAACTACAACCCAGAACCCATGAATCTCGAAGACAGTTGTATAAAAATGTAGCTTATGAGGGGTGACAATGGGATTGGGAAAGCCATAAGACCAAACACCACTTTGTCTAATTTATGGATGGATGTGTAGAAAAGTAGGGGAAGGAAACAAACAGACAAAGGTACCCAGTGTTCTTTTTTACTTCAATTGCTCTTTTTCACTCTAATTATTATTCTTGTTATTTTTGTGTGTGTGCTAATGAAGGTGTCAGGGATTGATTTAGGTGATGAATGTACAACTATGTAATGGTACTGTAAACAATCGAAAGTACAATTTGTTTTGTATGACTGCGTGGTATGTGAATATATCTCAATAAAATGATGATTAAAAAAAAAAAAAAAAAAAAAAAAAAAAAAAAAAAAAAAAAAAAAAAAAAAAAAAAAATAAAACAAAGGCGATACATCCCCCAAACTCAGTACTGCCTATTTATTTTACACATTTTATTATGGTACATGCTCTTGAGGTTATTTATTGTTTCTTGTATCACTACTATATATTGGTGTGCTGCTGTGCATCTCTTTCAAACTCCACATTCAGTGATGTCACATTGGTAGCTTGAAATCAGTCATTGTAAGAATATTCTCACATAGAAATTGGCAAACACTACAAATTAGGGCTTCTCCCCACCCCAGAAAGCTTGTTGTTAAACATTTTCCAGCATGCCACTGGCCTGTCTCCAGAACTGATTTTGGGTCCAAGAAACACACAGATTCGTTCCTTTCCAGGCCTAACTCTTGCTTAATAGGGCCTAGCTTTGAATCATCACAGATACACTACTTGCTGATGGTAGAAATTGACTTTTACAAGTCTCCAAGCTTCCCAGTTGGAGTGGAAATCATTCTTAGTAGTTACTTTATGCTTCAACCAATATATATTTTTAACTCAATTTTACTGAGATATATTCATATACCGTACAATCATCCAAAGGGTACAATCAGGTGTTCACAGTACCATCATACAGTTGTGCATTCATCACCTCAGTCTATTTCTGAACAGTTTCCTTGTACCAGAAAAAGTGAAAAATAAGAATGAAAAATAAAAGTAAAAAAAGAACACCCAAATCACTCCCATATCCTATTTTTCATTTAGTTTCTTGTCCCCATTTTTCTACTCATCCATCCATACACTGGATAAAGGGAGTGTGATCCACAAGGCTTTCTGTCACCCCTTGTAAGCTACATTGCTATACAATCATCTTCAAGAGTCAAGGTTACTGGGTTGCAGTTTGATAGTTTCAGGTATTTACTTCTAGATATTTCAATGCATTAAAACCTAAAAAGGGTTATATGTAGTGCATAAGAATGCCCACCAGAGTGACCTCTCAACTCCATTTGGAATCTCTCAGCCACTGAAACTTTATTTTGTTTCATTTCGCATCCCCTTTTTGTTCAAGAAGATGTTCTCAAGCCCATGATTCTGGGTCCAGATTCATCTGCAGTAGTCATATCCCATGTTGCCAGGGAGATTTACACCCCTGGGAGCCAGTCAACCTATATATTTTAAACATCTACCACAAATTTAATTAAGCTCATTATATCCCACACATAGGAATATACGAAGTATCTCCTGTATGGTAATATGGGAATTCCAAAATGTGGATGTAAGTTTATTCCCTCACACTTGCGTTGATGAAATACCCCAGTGTTTGTCTACATATTATCAGAATCTGTATTTTATGTACATAGTTTTCATATTAGGTACCTTATTTGTAGTATCATGAAATAATATCTGAACTTTAAATCAGAGGTTGTGGGTTTGAGTACTAGTTCTTTCCCTAAAGAACAGGTCAGTTAACATCACTGGGCCTCAATTTCCTTTTTTGTCAAATGAGAAGTTTGGCTTAGATGTTCCTTAAAATCTCTCTGGCCAATCAAAATTCCTACAGTCTTCGCAGAAATGGTGAAGCCAATCGTCAAATTCATATGGAAGGGCCAGTGGCCCCAAATAGCCAAAACCACCTTTGAAAAGAACAAAGTTGTAGGACTCAAAACAATGTGATACTGGCACAAAGACACTGCTGGGGGTTGGATCACATCACCTGCAAGAGGCATGTTCAGGTTCCAACCCCTGGTCTTGTGGGTGTGAGCCCATTTGTAAATAGGACTTTTAAGCTGTGCCTAAAATGAATGAGAGTAGGCCTTAATTCAATATGACTAATGTCCTTACAAGCTACTGTGGAAAACAGTTTGACAGTTCCTCAGAAAGTTAAATATAGAATTACTGTATGACCCTGCAATCCCATTTCCAGGTATATACGCAAAAGAATTGAAAGCAGGGACGCAGACAAATATCTGTACACCAAACTTCACAGCATTATTATTCACAATAGCCAAAAGGTGGAAGCAACCCAAGTGTCCATCATGGATGAATGGATAAACATAATGTGGTGTGTGTGTGTGTGTACATATATATATGTATATATACACATATATACACAATAAAATATTATGTTGTAAAAAGGAATGAAGTTCTGATACATGCTCCAACATGGGTGAACTCCCTTGAAGACAACATATTGAGTAAAATAAGCCAGACCCAAAAGGGCAGATATTGTATGATCTCACTTATATGAAATAAGTGGACTATGAAAATTTGTAGAGACAGCAAGTAGATTACAGGGTACCAGGGGCAGGGCTAGGGCAGGGAATGGGGAGTTAATCCTTAATGGGTACAGAGTTTCTGTTTGGGGTAAAGGAAGAGTTTTGATAATGGATGGTGGTGATGGTAGCACAACATTGTGAGTGTAATTAACACCACTGAATTGTAAACTTGAAGGTGGTTAAAATGGAAATGTTTTGTTGTATATACATTACCACAATACAAATTCACAAGAGAAAACAAAGATTCCTCCATTTCCACTTCTTAATGACCGTACATATTTCTTCTCTTTTCTAGGGCTCAGTTTCTGCATCTGCTAAACAACTGGTTAAAACAGGTAGCTCCAAAAGTCTTTCACAGCTCTGTGCAGTGTGGATCCATGTGAAAAGCTATGTTTTCGAGCCTCTGTGTTGTTCCTATCATATGCCAGCATGCCAGGTCACCTGCTGAGTGCCCAGCACTTAGGTGCCAAAAGAGGACTTGGAAATGAAGCAGTTTTTCTGGCCAGGAGCTGTAACTGCCACAAAGCCAGCCAGCTGAGGCAGCCCTCAAAACAAAGGGACATGCGTGGGTGGAGGGAGCGCCTCCGCTGTTTTCTTTTAGATCGTCTAGAAGACTAAAGAGGTGAGGGTGAAATATCTGTACAGGGGTTTTGATTTGACACCCCAGATGGGCCGGCAGTGATGGGGGTGAGGAGGAGGAAGGAGTAAGATGTAAGAGAGGTGCACGAGATTATGAGACCTTCTGTTGAACTGGGGAAACTGGGTAGTGCTGGTGGTAACTAAGGAAAGTTTTAATGCAGGGGCATCTGGTGGAGTTCTCATGGGGGGCAGAGCACAAGAACTCAGACAGATCCCCCGCCTCCATGTCAATCCCCCTTACCTGTCAACCCTGAATCCATAGCTTGTATGTACCTTTATGAAAAATCAGAAAGTGTCCTTGACTTATTTACATCTTCATTCTCATCCTCATCCACTCAACCCTTTATTGTTTCCAGGTTACAAAGCACTTTGACATCCATAAGCTCACCCAACAACAGACAACTCTGTGAAATCGGTATTACTATTTGCATTTTTCAGAGGAAGAATTAGAGGTTAAGAAAGGGAGCTGAAGCAACTTGCTCACCTTGGTGTAGAGTTGAGACTGAACCAGGCTCGCTCTCTTGACTCGAAGAGCTGTGCACTTTGCCTGCCCCCAAATGGCCTTTACCTGATGATGTCAGGACTGTTCGCTGAGATGAGAAGTTTCTGAGCTGCTGCCCACCCCAGGAAATGAAGTCTAGAACAAGAAGGAAGTGATAAATTCATAGGCTCAATGAATCCTAGGACTGGAAGGAGTCTTGACATCCCCTGGCCAATCCTCTTCAATTTTTCAGTGGGGAAAATGAGGCCCATAGCATCATGTATCATGTTCAAAGTCATGCACTGTGTCAGGATCAAAGCCAGTGCTCAAGCATGTGTCCTTTGCCTTCACCTTGCATGCCATTACCCTGTGCTCAGCTACTGTTAACTTTTACCCATTTTTCAGTCACTGGCAACTGATTTTTCAGTCATCACAACTACTTTAAAACCCTTTGACCATCACTTGGGGGACAATGTAACATTTTCAAACAGCTTGGAGAATGAACCGAAGAACCCTGGATGGAGGAAGGCCAGGATGCTCCAATCTCAGCTGTCAATTTGCATTTGATGCATTCTGTGCCAGGAATTCGATTTATTGCTGGTGAGAATGGTGATTCATGCTCTTCTGATGCCAACCAACTAATTTATCCTGCCTTGACTTGGTAGGCATAAACACTTCATATGTGATCAAAAATAGAGACCCCTTTTCATCCAGTTCCTCATGAATGGTCTTGCCTAAGCCTGAGGACTTATACCCAAATCAAACTTTTACCCCAAATGTATCCAGATGGGCTTTATTTTAGGAACTTGTAATCCAGTCCTGAAGGTTAGCAAAATGAAGTAGGCAAATGAGGTGTCTCTTTTAGAAATTTCCTGACCTTGGTCTATTCTCACTTCTATTCTTAAATTGATCCATCATTCTTTCTTAGCTACATTATCCCCATCTGCCAAATGAGCTGATTAAAGTAGATGAACTTTGAGGGGGGGTCATCTATTTTGATGAGTTTTTTATAAGATTACACCTTCATCAGAGGTGTCCCATTACATTTCAGTTTTTCTATATGAACTGGCTGTGCTTTAGGGATGAAGCATAACCTGTATTCTTACAGGGTTCTGCTCTGTTTCTAAAAGGATGAGGAGCTCCTTGGAAGCTAAGATGACCTATATCAAGTTAACCTGTATGAAGTTGACTTCAGAATCAGCAATGGAGAATATAACAACTTCAAAATTTGATATGACTTAAGCTTTCTCTCCTTTATTACAATATGTCTTTTGAAACCTATTTTCCAGAAAGATGGACAGGCTACCAACCATAGCTATGAAAGAGGTGAAAATGAATTCATAGCTAAAAATGAGTGGGACATTTTATTTAAAATGTCTCAGATAGTTGTCTCAAGATTCAGCTAGCTTTAACTCTAGAGAAGTTGCTGTATTGCTTTTTCTAACCTTGACTGTGAGAACTCAGGTCTGAAACTTGGGTTTCTTCATTCATTTACTCAACTGGTATTTCCTAAGTGCCTACACAGTGTCAGGCACTTTGTTATGCTGTGGGAACCCAGAGATACATTCAATACCACCCTGATCATAAGGATCCTGGTATCTATAGCAGAGATGATATAGTATGTGCATAGATAACTAGAGCAGAGATGATTTGATATATACTTAGGTAACTGTAGCTTAAGGCAGAAGCTTCTGTGCCATGAGAAAGCTCGGGGCTGCCCAGAGGAAATCAAGATTCCATCTCACTAAAATCGCTTCCCAGAGAAAGTGGGATCTTGAATCTTGATGATGGTCAGGCAGGATTTTGATTCAGTGTTCATGATCAAGAGACTGGGGAGGTCACTTCTCTGTGATTCCACCTTTTCATCTGTACAATGGCATAATATGAGGATCAACTCAGACTCATGAACAATATGTGAGTTCATCTGCATCAAAGCTCTTAGAAACATTGTAAGTGCTCAGAAATGTTAATCATTATATTTATTCTGACTTTTGTTCTTATTTTTATTCATAGCATCAGAGTGAAATTACCCAAAGTTTCTTGCAAACTCAAAAGGGAGATCATGGAGGAAAGACCCATGCCTATAGAATTCCTTGCTATATTACAGTAATTCTCATGTCTTTGCAGGTGCTCAAGCTTGAGCTGTAGAGCTCACAAGTGTGTTCTCACTTTCTCTCCCTGTCTCCACCACCCAACTTTCTTTGTCTCCCAATGTCGATCTCTCACACACACACACACACACACACACACACACACACACACACACACAGAGTACCGTTCCTCTCTGTAGAAACCGGACTGTTTATCAAAAGCCCCGAGTGTAGGAGTGCTTTAAATTGTTTTTGGAAACTGAAATGATTTCAGAGATAATGGGCATCAAGAATGTGGGTGTGAAATACAAACAATAGGCAAGTTCATATCGAAATCTCTACATTTAGGAGACATGAGTTTTCCTTTTTGTTGCTTTTTGTTTTGTTCCCAAAAGCATCATCATTTTTGTGGTTTGAAGATGATCTTTCCTCTGGAAATTAAACATCACAATACAGAACAAAGTGATGGAGCTGGTTACTTGTTTGAAGGGCTCAGTCCTTTTTGAGTGAGGCTTCGTCCTCACTCAGGCACGGCAGCCTACAAGGTGAATTTGCTTTGAGTCATATATTTTACATAAACCAAAGAGGTTACCCCTAAGATGAACTGTCTGGCTTACTGTTCCCTACCCCCACCCCGTCCCACATACCATCACAGGAAAGCACTAGCAGTTTCAGAAGTTGAACTTTCTCTCAAAAATTTCTTTACTTGAGCCAAGCAGAGTTTCTACATTAAAAAATAATTGTCACTGTGCCTGTGGTAATTAATGATTTTGGATGTGTTTTTCTTTTGGGATGTAAAAATAATGAGACAAATGCTTCTCACTCACCATGAAAGTGGCAAATAGCAGGGAAGTTTTGCCTTCCTCCTGCACCCAGCTGTGTTTTTTTGCCTCTCCGTTTATTTTGTGAACAAGGACATACAGTTTTAAGAGGGTGACCATGATTAGGGTTCTTGGAGATTATCTTGTTCTCCCACTTCAGTTTTACAGATGGAAAAACTGAAGGCCAAAGAGAGAAAGTGACATGCTTAAGGTCGTGCAGGGGTTAGATAGAACCCAAGACTTCTGAACCACAGTCCAGGATTCTAGCAATGGAACAAAAGGTTAAAACTCTGGCCCATAACCGCAATCTCAGAAACACCAGTGCTCTCACAAAATAATCAAGTGGTATGAAATGATACAATAATATCTGCAGCTGAAAGGGTTGTTTGGGGGGATAAATAAGATAATGAATGTGAAATATTCATGTTTACATGTAAAGCGCTAATGAAATGGGTGATAAAGACTATAGAACCTCTATTCAGGGGAAAATGGGAATGATTTTTCTCCTTGCAAAGCAAAACAGAATTAGCAAGGCCATTTTAAGTGTCTGTTTGCTTATATGCCTTCTTTCTTCCTGAAGTTTCCATTGCCTACTTAATACTAGGAAATTTCATGTTATTCTGGAATTAAAGATAATTTGTCTCAACTTCTCATGTAGCTAGCAGTCTTCAGCCAAGCATAAGTTGTGGCTGAAGACCAAAGTAGAAACACTCAGCCAGACTTCTCGATGGCATTTGCTGACCTACTCTTTTTTCTTTTTAATTCAGTTTTATTGAGATATATACACATACCATACAATCATCCATGGTGTACAATCAACTGTACCATCATAAAGTTGTACATTCATCACCCCAAACCAGAAAGAATAAAAATAAGAATAAAAAATAAAACTAAAAAAGAACACCCAAATCACCCCGCCCCAATGCCACCCCATTTTTCATTCAGTTTTTGTCCTCATTTTTCTACTCATCCGTCCATACACTAGATAAAGGGAGTGTGAGCCATAAGATTTTCACAATTACACCGTGCTGACCTACTCTTAGGACAGAAATCTAAACTCTGAGAGAAGGATCCCCAACTGAATAGGTAAATAATATCTTTGGCACCACAAAGTCTTCCTCACTAGAGCAACAGATCTTGGAAACGATTACTGGAGGTTAATTTAGCAGGAGATATATTGGGCTTGAGAATGGTTGTACATGCTGCTCATGGGGCTTTTAAGACATGGATTTAAGACAAGTATCATCACCTGTCAGACTGGTGAAAATACTTTTCATGCTTGTGGAAGATGATAGGCTTGTTCAGAGCCTTCGATGGGAGGAAGTTCCCATGAGGCCAACTTCAGTTAAGAACTGTCCAATAATCTAAGCTGTTAAAATGTGGAGCCAGGCTGCCTCTGGAGGTAGTAGGAGCCTCATCCCAGGAGCTGTTCAGCAGAGGCTGTGGAAGGGATGCTGAAGGGGAAGAGTCAAACTAAGACAGGCTTACGGGTTGAATGAATGTCCCCCTTGGCCTGCCACACCCCTAGGAGTCTCTCTGAGAGTCTATGATTTTGAAATGACACAACCTAGAATTCCTTTTTCTGAAGAGGAAAGGGATGCTAAAAGACCCACGGGAGACAGAATGACAATAGACAGAATGAAAAATCCCTGGCCAGCCTCTCCTCTTTCCTCCAATAATAGGAGAATGATGGGATCCTACATTCAAGGAAATGAAGGGGCAGTAAATTTCCAAGCAATAAAAGGCACTGCCTCTAGGCCGCATTCAGGCAACATGTGCAAATCCTTGCTCTCAGATGGCTTGGAGGAATTTTTTAAACACAAAGGTCTCTGTGGCTGAGTGATGTGATCCAGATTGAGCAACTGGAAATGCTCAACTTTAGGTGGCATCAGACCTGGAGAACCACACTCCATGGCCTGGTGAGAACAGTACTGGGATGGGTGAGGGATGGGGGTATGCGGTGCTGGACTGGTTGTAAAATTCCTCTTGGGATTTGTGTGGTTGCTTTCAGAGACCAATGGGATCATTAGAAAAAGTCGCAAAGTGGGCTCCATGGAACACTAATCCCATGAGATCTGTGTGCTAGGGCCAAGCTAGAGGAATGTTGTGTATCCACAGAGCTATATCTTCTCACCCCTGTAGATTTATAATGTACATTTGCATTAAAACCTCTTGTAAGGGCTGAAGCAAAGCAAGCCGTTTCATTTTGAATAAGCCTGATCTTCACTAACTTATTTGAACATGGTAACCATTTTCACCTAACACCATGCAGCACTATTACCATTCTGGGGACAAATGCTCCATGGTGAACACTTTGGGTTACATTTTTGTCTAATCCTATGTGTGCAGGAGTCAAGGACAAATGGATCCAGAGAATGTTAGGGCTGAAACCCACAGTGAGTGATTTTAATGCCATTGTTCCCTTTTTTGAATGAAGAAAGCAGAGGCCCAGAAGGGTTAGACAAAAGTAATAACCAAGAGCCATTAACCCTGATCCTATGAGAACCTGAAATTCTAAAAAGTCAAATGACAGCATAACATTAGATCATGGATATGATGTAATATTATATTATATGTCAGGTTGGTTGGCAAGAATACTGGACTTGGAATCGATAGAACTGGCTTCTAGTGTGAGGTCTCTGGCTTTTTTGCTGTCACTGCTTGGGCTCGTCATTCTACTTATTAGCATTGGGTCCCCTCATCGCTAAAATGGGGAAGATAATGCTTGTCTGGCTGATCTCACAAGTTCTGGTGAGAATCAAGAGAGAGAAAGGATGTGAAAGTGGTTTGTAAATTGCAATGTGCTGTATAAATGGAGGGACCCGTCTTCCTCCTAAATATGTTGATGTGACGGCCCCATAAGGAGGATGTGTATATTTTCAGCCGCTTTCCTGTTCGTGAGGGTGGTTTGCATGCATCTCTCCACAGACTCCATCTTTTAACCACTTTCACGGGTTAATGAGGTGACCTGTTACATCAGTGTAGAAGCCCTCAGCAAAACCAGTTGCCGGGGGAGTGGGATATTGAATCTATGCACTTACACTCACAGTCAGCTAGACTGACTTGCCTGGGAAAGCAGAAAGTTATGGGTCAACCCCTCAGCAGATTTTTAGATATTTGACTCCTTGTTCTCATAAACACCTGTGAAAAACAAAGGCCTCCGAATTATGTGTTGTCAGGACTAAATAAAAAAAGAAGAAAAAGCAGCAGCAGCCGCCACCAACATCACCCAAAGAAAAGAGAGAGGAGACAGAATGACTCAGTTGGTGAAGCCTTGGTATCTTATCTCTGGAATGTTATTGATGATCAGAGTGTAGTGTGACATCTTAAGTGAAATGAATTGGTGGTTTCAGTTCCGGATATGGTATGCAAAGAGAAAAAAAAGTCACTCTTTGAAATTCAGCGCTTCCTCGTCTGTGCTCCAGGAAGCCGCACGCCTGAAGCTGAGCGTGGAAACTGACTCATTTCTAGCCCTTTGAGATTAGCCTTTCCAACCCCCAGACTGTGGGCAGGATCTGGGGCCTAATGGGAAACCAGAACTGGGTCTGACCAAACCTGGAGAGGGAGAATCAGAGAGGATGCTGTTGGATACAACCCTCTTTTAGGGCGCGTGACCTCGTACAATGTCCTACAGCCAGTGAACTTTTTGAACAAACTATCTCCAGAGCTTTTCAACTTGCTGTTGGCAGTAGATGGATAGCCTAAAATAGGAGAAAACAAAAATACAAATGCAGTGCTTACTAACACCTTATTTTCAGAGTCACTTTAAAGCAGGTTGGCCCTTTTGGTAGAAAAACATCATGACCCCTAGACTTAAATATAAAGTATATCTTTGTGTTTTCACAACAAGCCCTAAGAAGCAATGGACCATTCTCCTTGACTGTCCCAACAATCCATTGATTTGATATTCTGGGTGCCACTAAGGATGGGAAAGGTGTTTTAAACAACTTATCTAGAAGGGAAAAACATGTTAGAGGCTACATTTTCCCATTTTCCTTTTACAGGATTGCATATGATTTATAAGTTAAACTGAGGCTGGATCTCAGGGAGTTCAGATCTTTAAAAGTGACCATTTCAAGCTTCATCCTTTAGATCATAAATCAGTGATTTCCAGACTTTCTGTAGATCATCTCAGCTAAGACAGTTTTTCTCCTCAATTCTGATTGACACGTTAAAAAACAATAGTTTGAAATGGAGCCGAGAGGTCACTCTGGTGAACATTCATACATACTATATAGATAACCATTTTTAGGTTTTAATGTTTTTAAATGCTGAAACTATCCAACTCCAACCCAGTAGACTTGACTCTTGAAGACGATTGTGTAACAATGTAGCTTACAAGGGGTGACAGTGTGATGGTGAAAACCTGGTGGATCGCACTCCCTTTATTCTAGTGTATGGATGGATGAGTAGAAAAATGGGGACAAAAACTAAATGAAAATAGGGTGGTATGGGGGGGATGATTTGGGTGTTCTTTTTTACTTTTATTTTTTATTCTTATTCTTTCTGGTGTAAAGAAAATGCTCAAAAATAGATTGTGGTGATGAATGCACAACTATATGGTGATACTATGAACACTTGATTGTACACCATGGATGACTGTATGGTATTTGAATAAATCTCAATAAAACTGAATTTAATTATTAAAAAACAATTGATTGGAGATAATGAGAAGAATTAGGTTTAAATGAGAAATCAGTGAAAGACAAGATGATATTGTGGGGGAAAAATAACAATGAAACACTTGGCTTAGGGTCAAAAGATCAGAGTTCACTAACTATGATTTCTGGCAAGCCACTTAATCTCTCTAAACCTCACTTTCCCCATCTGTAAAGTGTGAACACTAATTACAAAATAAGATCACATATGTAAAAGCATCTACCTTGTAAATGGTAAGGGTGATGCCAAAGCTTATTGTTATTTTATACAAACTTTAAAATATTAATGATTAATTTGTGTTAGAAATGAAATTTCATTCTTCATCATAGAATAAACATTAATCTTCCAAATTACTCTCCACATCTGGGAAGCGTTTGTGAAAGATTAGTCTACATTATTGATGTATTTGCATGCCACTTGCCTCCAAAAAGGGTTTGAAGTAACTTATAATATTAGACATGAGATAACAGGCTCATTAAAATGTGGACAGAAGATTAAGACCTAGTCATGAAAGAGGAGGACAGTTATGAGGAAGAAAACCCAGAATAAGAATAATTTTAATGAAGCATATAGTTTGATTTTGAGCTTCCCAGCAGCTTAAATAAAACAAAAACAAACAAACAGAACAAAACAAAAAAGAAATCTGTTGTATTACACAGCCCCCACCATTCAATAAAGAGGTGCAGAGCTATTCATTGGTAAGAGTGGGGTGGGGTGGGGGTGACTTCTACCTGGCACTAAACTCCACAAGAAATGTATCACATGTCCTTCTTTAAGGGATATTCAAAGGAAAATGCAAAGATCTTCAAAAGGAGATGCAGCGAAGATATTGTTCCAGTCCATCTACTAGACAATCTTTCCCTTTGTGAATCAGTGCTTGCCTTCCCAGAACTAAACAAACAGAAAGATGATTAATAGAAGGAGCAGGCTGCATTAAAAAAAAACAACAACAAAAAAAACACAGCAGTGAAAATCAGAATGTTTGCCCCCAGCTGGGGCGCGGCACTGGCCTGGGTATTCACCGAGGCAGTTTTCATTCATTAAGAGAGTCAAACAGGCAGAGCGATTTGCAAGGTGCCTTGAACAAGGTCACTTGATGTCTCTGAAACTGATTCCACATTCTGAGTTCCTTAATATGATTTTTTAGGTCACAGTGTTCTAGGCAAAGCTCCCTGTTGATGTACATCTCTCATGCAAGATTTAGATCACCTCTTTTTGGGCAGAGCTCCATGGAAACACCGCCCATGATTTCTGAAATGGAGTGTGATTGGGTCCCAGTGATGCCCTGCTGGAGCGGACAGCAATCTCTACAGTTGACGCATTGCTGGACAGCTGGCAAGCCCACGATGATCTGAATCTAGTTCTTGTGGGCTATTATTATTCTAATGTCATAGTAAATTCCTGTTTACCTGAAATGGCTAGGGAATGGGGCATTCTGGGTAATGGAAAATTCTGGTTCATCTGGTTACTGTCTATATCATTGACTGATTCTTGGTTTCCAAAGAAGTAAATTGCAACACACTTTGCTAAACACTAAAATGATACCGAGTATGATCTAAACTTTCTTTGATGATTCATAAAATCTATTAGCACCTAATGCCATTGTTAAGATCATACTTTCTTATTTCCTAGGGTCCTAGATAGAAATGCAGAAGCTGTGGAAAAATTGAGCTGTGTCTGTAGTAACTTCCATCCGGGCCCTTGGAATTGTTGTAGCTGATTAATTGAATCATTTCATCCTGGATATTAATTTGTTGGCAAGTGAAATAATAAACCTAAACCTATTAGCAGAGTATCTGGTATGTAGTTAGATATAGTTTTACCATTATTTATTTTTTCCCTCAAGAGTACCAAGAATAAAAGAAAAGCATCTGGCTCATTTAACTGGTCAGGTTGGTGTCTGAGCAAATTCCATTCATAGGGCATTAATTCTGGCAGGGACCGCAGAGAAATGCCTAGTTCCATCATTTCTTATAAAAGGAAACTAAGGCCTGGCGAGGGAGGGCAAATCCCCTATGGTCCCTGTGGCCTTTAAGAGATAGGGTTGACACTAGAACCCTGTCTTCTGGGTCTAAGGCCCGGGCTCCTTTTAGCAGTTTGACTCCTACAATATGTTGAGAGATCTGCACAACAGTCAACAGAGAGACAGATAAGAAATGGTCTCTTTGCTCAGGGATTCTAGGAATTTACCGAACCAATTTTGCTTGAAGGTTGTCAAAGTCCCCTTCTGTATAAAAGCTCTGGCCCTGACCCTGAGACAGTTCACAGGGTAAAGGACTAATGAATTCCCCAGAATCCAGTCAAAATGAAAACTTTTCAAAAATAGCAAAGAGTCAAACAACTCCCCACATCTGCAAGAGTAACTTTTTAAAAAAGCCACCCAAAGCTGTTTTAAATTCCTAGCATCTTTCTTTGTGTTGCCTATATTTTGAAGCTTGATTCATTTCTATCACTGCCTCTTCGGTACTTTTTAAGGCAATTTTGTATGCCCTTAACTTCCAGATTAACTTACTGTAAACTCCTCCCTCTGTAAGAAGGAGTTTTAAAGCTGATTGCATTTTTTAAAGCCAGGATGAAATCTCTTTAAAATGAGCCTTTCATTGGTTTAGTAGTATTTTCTCTTCCTCAGTTTCAGATTCTGACTTGCTTCATTCTCTCTTACGATTCTCTTAGCTCTCACTCTTGCTTTTGATCACAGGCCTGGAAATCTGCCGTTTGCACATGAGAAACCACAGAAGGCTGAGATCTCCACTGCTTTCCAAGGTGAAGGAGAAAATCTCATATTAAACCCTGGGGTCTGAGGGAGCCAACTCCCACTATTACTGTTGCCAGGAAGGTACTTTTGATATCTGGCCATCTACATGGAATCCTTTTAGCTCCAGGAACCTTCCTTTTCAGAGAGATCTGTGTGTGTGTCCAAGCATTTGTGTGTGTGTGTGTGTGCACTTCTGGCATTTTCTGCAAATGTCTTCTGTTGATAAATACATAATTGATCACAGGATCTCCTAGGAAGGGATGAGAGAGGTCCTGTGTTCAAACCTTTACTGAGGCTTGACTTCTTGCCAAGCTACTCCTGCCAGTGATCTCCCAGGTAAGAAAGGGGAGTAATCAGGGAGCAGGGCTCTCCACACTTTCCACCTCATCCCTCTCTCCAGACCCTCCACTGGCCCTCTTTGCCCTTAGGATGCATTCTAAACCTTGGAGATTGGCACTCAATGTTAGGAACACCACCTGGCAAGAACAGGCACTCAACAAATATTTGTTAAATAAATAATGAGGCAAGCCTGTAAGACCTGACTGATCCCTTCTGTCATAACTCTTCCAACAAGGTAAAACATCCCCTTTGCTTCGCTTACACACCTTATGCTCATCTTTCTCCACGATCCTGCATTTCAATCCCTCCATACTCTTGTTCAAGCCCTTTCCCTGACTGACATGGTCAATCTCCATTTGCATCTTTTGAATATACTTTGCTCTTTAGGAAATATTCCCTGATCCCTTCCTTTTTCCCTCTCTGCTCCCCAAATAATTTACTTGTATCAAGTTAAGTATATTACAGATCTCCCTAACTAGGAGGTAAATTCCTTATAGGGCAAGAACTATTTATCCATCTTTGAATTCCCCATAGCCCCTAATGTAGAGCTTGGCCTGTAGTTGGCCTCTAGACAAGTTCCCTGGCTTAAAACAAATTTCAGGTCACCTTCTCTTCTACCCTGATAGAGAGAGAATAAGTGTGTCCTCACTCTTTTCTCTTCCACTGAAGGCTGAGTTAGGAGTTATTTCTGTCCTGACCTCCAACCTAAACCTATATAAGTCTATACTGAAAACCACACCCAGAAGACGATGGGGTACATGAAGATAGCCACTGGAGCTGTGAAACATAGCGGCGCACACATGCCTGTCCAGGCCCTCACACGGCCCTGGAAATTTACAGGAATGTATAGCTGTGCTGTTGCTGAGCCAGCTTGAAACCTGTTTTGCTCAAGGCTTCTTCCCTCAGCAGGTATGATGGGGTATTGCGAGTGGTGCCAACTGGGACAGGAGGACACTCAGCCTGTGCCCAGGTATTTATCTCAGTGTAGCAGACCTGTGAGGTCAAGGCTCCATGGGCCCTTTGAAGTTAATCATGAACCTGGAGCCCTTTTAAGTTATCTCAGGCAGTCAAGCCAGGAAGGCTTTCTGAATCCAGTGACCAATAACACGTGATTTGTTGACATTCAGACCCTGGAACATCAGAGCTAGATGCAATCTTTAAAATCACTTACTCTCATGTTTCATTTTAGAGATGAGAAACAAGATCAAAGTTGCTTTGGTTGTAAAATGAAGGGGTAGCCTGCATTCATTCATTCATTCATTCATTCAACCATTCATTCATCTACCTACCCATCCTTCCATCCAATGATCAATCTATCTATTCATTCATTAAACCCAGCCTGTGTTTTGCTCTGGATGTAAAGACATGAATAAGACACAATCCCTGCTCTCCAAAAGTTTATTATACACACACACATGCATGTGCGCACACACACACAGTTATGATTCAATGTGATGTGTTATAATACAAGTATGAACAAAGCATATTGTGAGAAAATGGAAGGCAGTGACTAATCTATTCCACTTGGAGGAATGAGGGAAGGCTTTTAGGAAGAGGTGACATCCAAACAAAGCTTAAAGAAGAGGAAGAGTTCTATAAACAAAGAAGGCTTGTCTGAATGTCCACCTCGGCAGGAGGTGCAGCCTACCAAGTGAACAATGAACAGTCCAGTGGGGTGACTAAAGAAGTAAGTGTGGTGTGGGGTGCAGGAAATGTGCTATGGTTGGACTTAAGGTGGTGTGGAAGGCTGTTGGAGAGATCTCCATAACTGTGCTGAATGCTTGAGCTTTATCTTGTGGGTGAGAGGCAGCTTTTGAAAGTTTTCAGGTGAAGAAGTGTCACATCAAGTTCACCCTTAGAAGATTCCCTTTGGTCACAGTAAGCAGAGGCAGAGTCTGTTGCTAAGGGGGCTAGTGTAATTGTCTAGAAATAAAGGCAGCCAGAGTAAGCTTTTAGGCATATAAACCAGTCCTTATCACTGCCTTGCATATAATCCTCCAATGGTTTCACATGGCACATAGAATAAAACCCAAACTCCTTTCCAGAGCTGGCAAGCCCTCTCTGGTCTGACTACTAACCTGTTTCTCTGACTTCATTTAGCAACCTTCACCTTGCTCACTGTAATGGTCAGTTTTGTGTGTCAACTTGACTACAGTCCTCAGTTATTTAATCAAGCACCAATCTAAGTGGTGGTATGAAGATATTTTATAGATGTGATTGAATTCCATCCTAGATGATCTGGGTGGGCCTGATTCAATCAGTTGAAAGGTTTTAAAAGGAGAGCTAAGGCTTCCCTGAGGAAGACAAAATTCTGCTTGTGGACAGCAGCTTCTTCCCATGCCCAAGAGTTCCAGCCTGTCTTCTGGATTTTGGACTTGCCTAACCAGCCTCCACAAATGTATAGCCAATTTTTCTTTTTTTTTGCAATAAATCTCTTAATATACATCTCCTACTGGTTTTGCTTCTCTGGTTGAACCAGGACTGATAGATTCACAGTGCCCCAGCAACAGCAACTGTCTTTCTTTTCCTTAAACACACCCAAATGAGACTTTTGCATGTCTGAATCACAAAAGGCCTCCCCTAACCCACCCTATCTAGAGTCACACTGTACCCTCTATCTTCCATCCAATTACTCTCTATCAGAAATCCCTGGTTGGTTGGTTGTTTTAATAGTACTTATCACCATTTTAAATCATCAGATTTATTTGTTTGCATGATAATTGTCTGTTTCTATTATTCAAATGAGAGTACCATTAGAGCAGGGGCTGTATGTGTCATGCTCATCATTATATCTCCAGGTTTAGCACAGTGTCTGAGATGTAATGGGTGCCCACCAAGTGTTTACAGAATGGTTGCTGAGACCCTGACCCCAGGAAGTGGTAATAAGGACAGAAAGAAAGGGACCAATTTGATGACCTTTAAAGGAAGCGACACTGACCTGGATTTGTGTATTCAGAGATGGGTGCTGGAGCAGGATCCTTTCTGTCCTACGACTGGAATCATATTCAGATCATCATAGCCAGAGAAGTTTCCAGAAGGGGAAGCATGAGGAGTTCATGAAATAAATTTGAAGAGAGCAGTCTCATTTTTTTTCTTCTTTCCAGGTAATGGACTAATTGAAGCAATTCACTGTAAGTATGTCATACTTTAGTGTTGTGGTTTTGATCTTTCAGTTACAGAGAAGGCAAAACATACTTGATTAGGCAAAACAAACTAAAATAAACATAAAACATAAATCCTCCCTTTCCAGATTCACAACATACTCTGTGAGTGGATGGTAGCTTGTCTTCAGGAAAAGAAAATGAAGTTATGTTCTTAAACTGACAGTTTGCTGCCCATACCTGAGAATTTGTATTACTGGCAATCCTATTTTTTCTCCTGCCCTTTTCACCTCGTATGTCTCTACCATAATCTTCCAGGGATTCTCTTTTTGCGCTTCTATGTTTTAGTTGTGGGACAGACAATTTACTTTTCTAAGGGTTTTGGTTTCTTCAACTGAAAAGTGAGAGTGTTAGTCAATGACCTATAAGTCTCAAATTTCTTTAGCTATGGTGAAAGTTTTTATTTTTTAAAAAGTATACAAACAATTATTATACACAAAAGCCCATAAAGCATAAGAACTTTTTATACTTCTCTGTTGTCCCTTTTGATTTCTAGCCTAAGTATTTTTACACGCACACTTTTGTGTTCCACTCTTTTCCTTAGACATTATTTGTTATGTACTTTCATGTTGCCACAAAGTCTTCCCATTTATCATTTTAATGGCTACATAATTTTCCATGGAGTTAATATATCATAAATTATTTAACCATTCTTGAATTGTTGGAATTTGGATTCTTTCCAGGTTTTGATTTTTTTAAGAGCTTTGAACATACAGGTTTTTTCTTCTTTAGAGTTATTTTCCCTGGGGTAAATCCCTAGGAGTGGGATTATTAGATGCATTTTTATGGCTCTTGAAAAGTATTGCCAAATGGCTCTCCAAAAAGATTGTTTCAATTTGTGTTCCACACACAAGTATGCCAGTTTCACAGAAATCTTGCCAACAAGTTTTTAAAAATCTATTTCCTTTATTTTTTCAAGTTGAACTTGTATGAAACGGGGCTTCCTGAGTGTTGCTCCCTCAGGATTGTCATCAGTCAGTTTGAAGTTATAATACAGGGGTTAGCAAATACAGGCACTCAGTAAGCAGTACTGTTATTATTTACAAAGAGGAATCTTAGGGCCAAGCATGCTTGTCCTACCCTCAAACACAATTATGTTTTTCTACCCACTGTCTCCAGTTTGGCTTATGCCAGATACGTACCCCTTACCTTTAATGTTGCCTCCAGTAAAAGTGCCACTAAACCTCCTTTATTCCAAAGGGTCCAAGGTTCCTTACGTTTAGAAAGTCACAGGCCAAGCTCCCTTCCTTGCCTATTCACCCTTCCCTTCCATATCTGAATCAAGAGGTTGTCCTCACTAGATTCAGATTGTTAGCTTTCTTTTCCAAAGCTGCTTCTTACAATCATCTGAAGTCTTCCTCCCCATAGTCAACTCTCCTATTCTTCATTTTCTCAAAGGTAGTCTTTTGGCTAATTGAAGGTGGTGATCATTTTCCCAATGGGTGTCTTCTTCTCCAAGTTAGATATCTTATTTTTTAAGCCATTCCCTCATCCAACTCAAAGTTCTTCCTGGTTACTGAACTCTGAGTAAGTTCCAGTTTGTAAGTTTCTTCCTTTAAATGTTGGGCCTATACATTTATTAAGATTTTCTGAGCATTTTCCAAGTGACGGGCAGGATATGAAGATGAAGAATAACCAATCCCTGTCTTCTATATAATCAGAGTCCAGTGGGCCAGAGAGAAGCATAACTCTCTAAGGCTTTGTTTGTAAAATCTTTCAGGCAGCAGGCTGGTATGTAAGTCGGGGATGACACCCTCAGGTAAATCTGACGGTTTCCTTTGTTTAACTAACCCTCATTGATAGAAGAAATGCCTACCAGACAGCAGCTTCCTTGTACCATTTCGAAGAAATGACATAGCTTCCCGGAGTCTGAATTCCTAGGGCTTGAACAGGGAGAAGAGTCCTAAGAAGGTTAGAGAGGTCCATTCACCAAGCAAAGCTGATCCAGGACCCTGCCTATGATGGAGGCAAAAACATTTAGGTATCTGCCCAGGTGAGGCTGCTGGAGATTCCAGGAGACAGTCCCCTAGGTGAGAATAAAGGAATTCTACCATTGACCAGCAAAAAGATGAATGGCGAAAACTCAGGTCTTGCTCTGCCATTGTTGTATGATCTGGATTATGTCACTTAGCTTCTCTAGAAGCTCATGTGTAGAGATGGTTAAGGTTTGACTATTTCTTTGGTCTATAATGTCCCTTTCAACTCTGATGATCTATGATCCACAAACAAAAAAATCCTAATTAGTCCCTCTCAATGACTTCTCTCATCCTGCCACACCTACCTGAGAGAAGCATAGAAAAGAAGGTGACCTCATCGGTCACTGGGCAGATGGTGGAAGGTCCACTGGGATTCCATGACCTCTCTAGCTACTATGATGATTGTGCATGATTGCCACTGAAATTTATTGCTGGCAGGCTTTGTACCCAGCTACCCTGCTTGGTGTTGTAGCTGCTGTCTCTTACTTCCTCTCATTAAGGCAAACCACCATCTTATTTTGTTTTGTTTTCCCTGCATGTTTTGAGTTTGCTGCTTCCCAGCTGTTGTTATTAGAACAGACATAATTAATAACTCCTGGCACATGGAGCGGCCAGATTGGACAATCTGCCTTTTGCTTTCTCGAACCGTCTTCTGAGCAATCTGCAAGCTTGAATTTATAGCCTGGACCCAATACAATGGATTGTTTTGCAATCCCCAGGGAAAATCAGGAACTCACCACATTGCCAGGTTGAAAAAATAAAATCCTCTTTGTAGTTCCTAATGGAAGTTTTACCCAACTTCTTCAGTTAAGAACTGAAAGCAACACATGGTCTCATCCTTTCTTAAACCTTACCTTAGTTGAGATGAATGATTCTATGGCCTTCTTTCATCACCATTCTAGAGTTTTGTATTCTGGGTCATTAGGATTTGGTTCCTGTTCCGGTTTGCTAATGCTTCACTGGAGGATGGCCAATGGTGTCTGGAAAACCTCTGTTAGCTGGGAAGGCACGTGGCTGGTGTTTGCTCCGGAGTTCTGGTTTCAAAATGGCTTTCTCCCAGGACATTCCTCCCTAGGCTTCAGCTCCTCAAAACTGTCACTCTTAGTTGCTCTTGGGGCATTTGTCCTCTCTTAGCTTCTCTGGAGCAAAAGTCTGCTTTCAAAGGCCATCTCCAAAATGTCTCTGTAAGCTGAAGCTCCCCTCAGCTCCTGTGCGTTCTTCAAAGTGTCCCTCTTGGCTGTAGCAAGCTCGCTTCTTCTGTCTGAGCTTATATAGTGCTCTAGTAAACTAATCAAGGCCCACACTCAATGGGTGGGGCCACACCTCCATGGAACTTATCCAATCAGAGTTATCACCCACGGTTGGGTGGGGTATATTGCCATGGAAACAACCTAATCAAAACGTTCCGACTTAATCAACACTAATATGTCTGCCCCCAAAAGATTGCATCAAAGAACAGAGTTTTTCCTGGGGGACATAATATATACAAACCGGTACAGTTCCTAAGGTCTAAACTACATAACTCCTGTGGCAGCTTTCACCTGTTTCTTTAGCAGAGATTAAAAACAAGGACTCACCATTCTAGGTTTATTTTCTTGTGATTGGAGAAAATTGTAAAGCACATTATCAGAGCCCTCTCTTTTTATTCTAAGCAATCACAGTCTGTTGGCTTTTACCACTTCCAGGCCCACTTCCTAAACATGGGGCATTTCCAATTCTGTCATTTGGATCCTTGCTAAGTTGACCTTGTTCCTTTAAATTAGTAGAACATAAATTGGACGTATGTGATCATTTGATAGTATTGACAGAGCTACTCTTTTTTGTTTGGTGTTGTGTGTTCTCAAAGTTGAATAAAATAAGATTTCTTCTCTCAAGTAGCTTACCGTTTATAATCAGAAGTAAACTGGTAATTATAGTACCTGGCTGAGTTATGTTAAGGCTTGTAACACTGGTATAAGCCAATGGTTCCAAAACTTGTCTGCACATTGAATCACCTAAAGAACATCAAAAACTACTATTGACTATGTCCCACCCCCCAGAGATTCTGATTTCATTGGTTTTGGGTGTGTCTTGGGCTTTAGAAGTTTTAAAAGATCCCAGGTGATTCTAATATGCAGACCATTTGGGGGACCACTGGTATAATAAAAGGGCTGGGAGACCCAAAAAAAGATATTTTAATGGAGAAATGGAAAAGGTTTCATGGAGTGTAATAATATACTACTCTACCGGAGATTTGGTTTAACACTGAGGATTAAGTTGCTGGCTTTGAAGTTATACAGACGTGAACTGGAACCTCAGCTCTGTCTCTTAGTGGCTGTGTGTTCTTGGGTGAGTTAGTTACCGTGTCTGAGGAGCAGCTGGGAGCAAGGGCACACAGAATCTGCAGTAGGAGTGTAGGGCACATGAGGGAAGTAGTGGGAGGTAAGGTTGGGTGTCAGGAAGCCTTTGGTGTGTTCCTGCTGAAAGAATGGAGGTTCTCTCAGAAAAGGTGGAAATGAAGTGGTGGGTGAGGAAGACATTGTCAAGGCCTGACTGTCCTTACTATTCAATATATCTCTTCTCTCCATCTTACCCTTCCACCAAATAAGAATAGGAATACAGATCAAGAAGCCATGACTAAAGAGCAGACAAATCCTGTCTGAGCAATTAATGGATGCTCTGCTGATTCTCATGAGCACAGTACAACAGCCCCTTCCCCGGCTACTCCCTGTACTCTCCATTCCTTAGACCTGAGACATTCCCAAGGAGAACAAATGATAAAAAAAAAGAAAAAAAAATTGCGTATCAAAAATATAATAAAAGGTGGAAGGAATGATATAATACCTTTAATCTAAATAAACTCAGATCTGCCCAAGTTAGTATTAATTGTTTCTAATGGTTCCATTGTAAGGTATGTTTAAGTAGCATATGGTTATTACACTGAGAAAGTTGATTCCCTAGGTTTTGTCATAAGACCTATGACAAAGCTGAAAGAAATAAACCTACCTTTCTAAAGGAAGAGCTAGTTTTTTTAGACTATGCCGAAGAATTTCAATGAGAATGTCATGCAAATTACAAATGCTTGGAGGAGAAGGCTGCAAGCATTTTGCAGGATCAAGTTATAAAACACTGGGGCTAGAAAAGGTTTTGGAGTTCATCCGGTCCGACCTCTGTATACGGATGAGGAGATGGGTGCCCAGAGTGGTAATTCAATTTGTCCAAGGTCACACAGTGAAATAAGTGCTGAGGAGGGAAGGGAACTCAAGTTTTTTCTTCCAGGGCTTATTTGCCAGAAGTTTAAAAAAAAAAAAATCGCTTTGGCTTTTCAATCAATAAGAGCTAGGTTTTGCTTGGGTGATTGGTCACCATATAAACACTGAACTTGTCACACACATATACCATGGCCTCAGGACCTTATGTGCATTGTGTAAAACAAGCTTACTTTTTGAGTCCATCTTACTCTGTCATCTTTACTTTCCCTTTGCCTTATTTCCTTCCTCCCTTTCTTGCTCTCTCTCTTTTTCTTTCTTTTCATCTTTCTTCCTTCCTCTCTCTCTCTTTTTATTCGTTTCACTTTTTTATATTATAAACCTCAATAAAAATTGTCTTAAATCCCTTGTGGAGAAAGGGTAAAAAGATGTAAAGCTTCATTCCATTCATACCATGCTTTCACCATAGAGCAGAATTTACATTTATTGAATATCTTCTCTGTGTTCATATACATTCTTTCTTTTAATTCTCTCAACCTCAACTTGAGGTATGCACTATTTTTATCTTCATTTTACAGATGGGGAAACTGAGTCTTGTTGAATTTAGGAAATGGCCTGGATCTCACAGCTGGCAACTGGAAGAGATGAAGTTAAATCCAGGTCTGACTGATGCCAAAGTTCATGTTCTCTCCCCTGCACTGTGTGTCTCTCTGAAGATAGTTATTGCCCTGGAGCAAGAAAACTGCCCAAGATCTCCTGAGGAGACTGTGTGTGTTGCTTTCCCATAATGCTGTGCTGCTTTGTTCTACAGAGGTGCATAATTATTTCACTCAACAAGACCTCAAATCTTACTCCAGACTACTGGCTTCCAAAGAATTGGCTGTTTTCCCTGTTTTTAATGTTGGGGGAAGAAACCCAACCAGCTATTTTTCTCTTTTACTCCATTACTTTACAAGAACAAAAATAATCATATTAAGATGTCAAAAATAAATTATAAATGTGCAAATGTGGGAGAGAGACACCTCCTTTCTAGGAGAATCCAAAGAAATTTAAATAGACTCATGTGTGCTCTTGGTGTGAGATGCAGTGGCCACAATTCAAACTACGATATTAACAGGAAACTAATAAGAATGAGCTTGGGATAAACACGGAAATGCAAAATAAGTTCACAGAGTCATTTAAGTTAGGAGCACACTTAGTGATTGGGAATCCGCACCGCCCTGTCCCTATTACCAGTATTAACCCTTCATAGACAGGCCTCTTTTCCACTGCTTCAGCCAAGTAGAAAGGAGTACCTTCCCCGTGCCCAGCCCCGAGCCAGACACTACTGGAGAACAGCAGGCTATGCCCTTGTGGAGCTCTAGTATGGCCGATGAATTTGGCTTTGGTTATATGCCTAAAATCTATTAGAGTTCATAAAACCAGGCAGGATAAAATCCAGGGCTGAATGAAGTAACTGCACATTCGGACTGCGGTGGAATCCTGCAGTGATGGAGCTGAAAGAAAACTCAGCGATAATAGTCTAAACCCCCATTCTATAAAGTGGGATTCCGGGGAAGACTAATGAAAGGAAGGTTCCAGTGCAGGAGTATACAGATAATTTATGGTAATAATCACGGCACTTTGCTAAGTACCAGATCCTGTGCTAAACACTTTAGATATTCACCTTCTTATCTAATCCACAACAACACTATTAAGTAGGAGTTATTCCCATGTGGAGATAAGGAAACTGAGGCATAGATTTGGGAGTTGCTTGCCAGAGATAACATAGCTATAAATTGTGCAGGTAGGATTTGAAATCCATCATGTTTGACTGCAAAGTCCATCCTCCTTTTAATCATTAACAGAACTAGGACTAGCATCCGAGTCCATTTCACTTGGGTGTAATGTTTCCTTTAGTGTAGAGAACTTCTGTGTATATTCACTGATTTCTTTGATATGTATTTTCCTCAGGGCTGACTATGAGGCAGATCTTAGGCTGGACCCTGGGGATTTAAAAAATAATAAGTACAGGTCCTTGACTTCTTGGATCTTAAAGCATAATGGAGTGACTGACACATGAAAAGGAAAATTACAATATAGTGTAGTAATTGTTATTATGGGGATATAAACAAGTACTGTGAGAGATCAGGGCAGAGCAAATAGTCCTGCCTGGAGGGAATAAAGGACAACCTCACAGAGATGGTGAAATTCGTGTTGCATCTTGAAACTATGACTAAGTTTGCCAATCAAAGAAGGGCAGAAGCACATTCCAGAAAAGGGGAACAGCATGTGCAAATGCTCAAAATTGTGAAATAAATCAGTGTGTTGCAGTAAGAAGTTCAGGGTGGCTGTGTATGGTGGGAAGACAGGAGATAAAACTGGAGATGGAACTTGGAATCAGATTGTGAAGGGGCTTATGTGCCCCATCCAAGGAGTTTTGTCTCAATTCCACAGGCAATGAGTCATCAACAGGGATTCCAAAGAAAGAGCATGCCTAGGTCAGGTTTGGTTTTTAAGAAAATAATCCAAGGAGACATGGAGGTCCGAGGGCAGATGTTCCTGTGGTCCTGCTGAAAACTAGTGAGAGCTTGATCCAAGGCATATGAATGGAGGGGCAGGATGGGTGTTGCTGATTTATGAACTTAAACTCTGAGGGTTTGATGACTGGATGGGGAGGGTAAAGGAAAGGAAGTGTCTGAGAATGACTCTGAGATTTCTAGCTTTAGACGTAAGGTGGATGTGAATGCCATTAACTAGGACTGAACACTACGGACATAGAATAGGTTTAGTAAAGCTAGGGTGAGAGGTGGGAGGAAATGAATTCTCTTTTGGGCATGCTGAGCTTTAACTTCCTGCAAAACACCCTGCTGGAAATATAAGTAGGCATTTGGAAAGAGAAATCTGATATTTGGGAGTGAAGTAGAGGCTGATAACAGATTCAGGTGACATCAAAATATACATGGCAAATAAAGTTCTAGAACCCAATGAGGTCCCCCAGGAAGATCTGTGGAGTGAAAATAGATAAAGACCCAATTCTTAAAGAATCCCAGTATCTAAGTATGGACAGCAGAAAAGAGGCAGTGGAAATTGAGAACCAGGAGAGAATTTTTAACACTGATGAAGCAGTTGGTTTTCAGTGCAAACATCCGTAGGGGTATAAGGAAGATGAAGACTGCAATGTGGTTATATAATGAGGAGGTGACCAGAAACTTCAGAAAGAGGACTTGAGAGAGAGAGAGAGAGAGAGGGAAAGAGAGAGAGAATTTATGGGGTTGTCATAAGCCAGGTTGTAGGGTGTTGGGGTAGGTGAGAAGGGAGACTATGGAGATGGTTGTACATAATCAATACGTTTAGCTTGAAGAGGAGGTTACTGGATGAAGCAATTATGTTTAAGAATTTAGAGAGATTCAAGGATACTGATAGGCTGAAAGAAAGGAGCAAGGGAAATAGGAGAGACTGACAATCCAAAAAGTAATGAGCGTAATGGGTGAGTTGGGTTCTTGAGGGAGGCTGAAGAGAAAAGGTCTAATTCACAGGCTGTTGGACCAATTATGGTGAGAAGAAGAGATGCCTCAACCTCTGGCACAGAAGGAAAGGGGAAGGGAAGGACTTTGCTCCTGGTGTGTTTAGAAGAGGAGAAGTAGGGGAAGATGAAAGGAACCTTAGCAACATTCTAGTTGCATCCCATCATTGGATAAGTGGGGAAATAAGACACAAAGAAGTAAAGCAACTTATTCTGGTTTGTGAAGTAAGTTAGTGGTAGAGCCATGACTGAGAATCAATCTGACTTGTGTGCTTTTGGTTTTCCAGCTGCTTCTCAGGTCCTCATGGCCTGGGGAAGGTCCTTGAGCTAGGAAAGATGGGTATTGGTCAATAGCAAATGTACTCCCTCACCATCAGTCCCAGCTCTTTGGGAAGGAGAGCCTGTGGAGCTTCTTTCAGGCCTGTTATGTGGGAGCAAATATATTTTCTACAGTGTGCATCTCCTGGCCCTGCTCAAAGAACTACTAAATAAGAACTCTAGGCTCTCAGATTTCCCTGGCATCAGCTCTAAACTTGTCTCAACTCATTCTTCCTCTTCCATCCTCATTTACCGTTTGTACCTGCATCCCCTTTGGCTGCCAGCAGATGCCTGGCACTCCTTCAACCCACCCCCTCCTAAGCAAAGATTCCTCTAGCTGATCTGCCTGTGGTCACCCTAAGATTTTTCTGGCCCCTCACAGACCCATAGTCCCTACCACAGGGAGGGACTCAGGTTCTCATTGAGGTCACTCTGGCTACTTTGAGTGGCATGGGGACAGGTTGATCATTCCATGCTTACTTCAAATCTCCACTAATTTAGGACTTTTCCAAACAGCTTTCTAAAATTATTAACCCAATAACTATTTCTTGAGAGCATAGTGCCTGGCAGACGATGAAGTGGTGAGTCACACACTGTGTCTGTCTTTAAGGAGTCTCTTTCTAATATTAGGAAGACATAAACAGCAAATTAAACAGCAAGTGTGAAAGTGCTTAGCAGGATGCCCTATTTAATAGGTGAGGAATTATTTTCATTTTTAAAAATAATAAGTACAAATATCTGAGAAAAAGGATAAAGATGGTTATGAGAACAAGGAGATTCCTTTAGGCTCGAAATGAGGGAAGGCTTCTTAGAAAAGGAAGAATATGAGTGAATTCTGGATGGGTTGGTAGGATTTGATCAGGCAGAAGTGGAGGTTGTGGGATTAGGAGAATGGGGTTGGGAGGGCACATTTCAGGTGGAGGGAACTTTGTCTCATGAACAACTTGTATTAGTGCCCCTTGTCCCAAAGCGATGGGATGTAAGAAGTAAGACCCATACCAAATGCTGTGAATCCCAGAGCTGGCCAGTGTAAGCAGGACTTCCACCCAAGCAGAAGGTCAAAGGGCTCTGGGCACCCTTCTCTACCCCCATCCTGACTCATTGTGGGACTGCGCTGAGTTTTAGTGCTTCGTTTCTCTTGGTCAAACCAGGACAATTTGAATGCACCTGCCTCCATTCCCTCCCCCCCTTGCCTGGTGAGGGTAGTCGTTCTGAGTGGCAGCAAGCCCTTCCTAACTGTGTTCCTGTGGCCCATGTGTGAAGACTCTCAGCGGTCTCACTCAAATGAGGTGGGGCCCGGCTCACTGCTCTGCCACACTTGGAGGGCGGCTTGGCTATTTCTTCTCAGGAGTCTTCTGTTCTGGTTTTGAAGTTGCAAATTGCAGAAGCTGGGGCTTCTCTTAAAAAAGAAGGGGGGTAGAGGCCTGGCGAAGTGGAGCTCCACCTGCCTGAGAGCAGTCAGGTGTAAGCGACAGTTCTGCATCTGGCTCACGTAGGCCCTACCTATCACCTCCCAGCCCCCTCCAGCCCACCAAATTAGACACATTTGAAATGCAGAGCAAATGGTCTCATAGAAAAAAAAAAAAGACAGAAAGACATGGAAAAAATAATAAACATGACCAAATATCACCTTGCACCTAGAAAGATCACTCTCCTTTCACAAAAAAGAGAATTTGTCTGGAATCTACTGCTTCACTGAGTCAAGGGCTGCCTTATTTATCCACAAGGGTAGGGGAGCTTGGCTTGTCCACTCAGGGTCCTGCTTCAGCCAGTCAAGTCACACCTGCATATTGGCCAAGAAACCACATAACCCTGAGCTGTGTTATTGTGACACTGTCCCCAGAGACCTCGAGGCAGCAGAGATCAGTGTTTGAAACACAGCAATTAGAGGTATAGCCCTGTTCGAATTCTCTTGGTCTCCATTCCAGCTGATGACGATTATGATGATGATGATGATTATAATATTAACAATAATAATGCCATCAATAACTTTCTGTAGTAGTGAGTCATACTGCTACAAAGCACTTTCACATTTATTGATTCATTTTCTCTCATAAACTCACTGGAGATCCCAGTTAACTTCAGAGTGCCACCAACATCTAGTAAAGTGGATTTATGTGTAAATTAAATTTTAGAGTTGAGTATAGTGGAACTTTTGGGATTTGCATTCTGGTCTTGCCCTTACCAGCTGGGTGACCTTGGACAAACCACTTTACCGCCCAGAGCCTTAGCTTCTTCATATGTAAAAATGTGTTAATAATAACTGTCTCGGAGGGCTATTGTAGGGATTTAAATGACTTCATGTAAATAAAAAGGACATTATCATCTCTAAAGCATTATGCAAATATTAATTACTGTCTATACAAGGTTGGGATATTTTCAAAAATGAATGTGAGTACAGTTTTGCCATGGCCTGGTGTGATGTGCCTGAAAAAGCGCTATATTCAGAAGATATGGATTCTATTCTGGCCCCTATGTGGCAGGTGGCAGCAGTTGTGTGGTTTTCAGGCAGGCAAACACAGTCATACAAGCGATGCATTCACCAGTAAAAAACTGGCTGCCACCATCCACCTGACACCTTGTCACCTGTGATAGGCTGCGTAGTGGTCCCCCAAAAATGCACATCCAAATCCCCAGAATATGTGAATTTTACCCTGGTAAAGGGACTTTGCAGATGTGATTTAGGTACAGATCTTGGGATAGGGAGATTATTCTGGATTATCCCCCAAGAATCTAACATATTCACAAGGGCTTTTATAAGAGGAATGCAGGATAGGCCACAGTTATAGGGAAGGCTATGTGACAATGGAGTGATTGATGTGCTTTGAAGATGGAAAAAGGGGCCACAAGCCAAGGAATACAGGTGGCCTCTAGAAGCTGGAAAAGGCAAAGAAAGGGATTCTCCCCTATAGCCTCTAGACAGAACCAGCCCTGCTGTCACCTTGACTTCGTGTGTGTGTGTGCATTTTATTAGAGAAGTTATACCTTTACAGAAAAATCATATAGAAAATGCAAAGATCCCATATACTCCCTGTTAATCAGGGTTCTCCAGGGAAACAGAACCAACAGGAGATATATCTATATATATGGATAATGTAAATATTGTGAAATTTATTATAGGAATTGTTTCACATGACTGTGGAGATGGACAAGTCCAAATTCTGTAGGTCAGGTCACAAGCTGGAAGTTCCAGTAAAGGTTTTCGATTAATTCCCCAGGAGAAGCCAACTGGCTGAAGTAGAGATGGAAATTCTTCTTTCTAAGTCCTCACTGGAAGGATCTTTTGCATCCATATGTCTACCAACAGTCTCTTCAAAGCAATCTAGACTTGTCCTATCAAGCACTCTACAATTCTTCCAGCCTCTACTCATTACCCTCTACTCATAACACAATTTACCCATTTACCCATTTCTACATTTTTAGGTATGTTCTGTAGCAGCACTCCACTTTTTTGTTACCAAAATCTGGTTTAGCAAATATGGTGCAACGGGTTGGCTTAAACAGCAGGAATTTATTGGATCATGGTCTTGAGGCTAGAAGGACAAAATCAAGGCATCATCAAGGCAATGCTTTCTCCCAGAGGACTGTGGCATTCTGGGGCTGGCTGCCAGTGATTATTGGTCCTTGGATTTCTGTCACGTGATAATGCACATGGCGGCCTTTCCTGGCTTCCCCCTTCCCTCCCAGTTCTGCTTCTGGCTGTTCCTCTGGCCTTCTCTCTCTCTGTGATCTTTTCTTTAAGGCCTTCAGTAATAGGATTAAGACCCATTGGGACTCAACTGGGCCACACCTTACTCTAAGCAAATCATCAAAATGTCCCATTTACAAGAGTTCACACCCATAGGAATGGACCAGGTCAAAGAACATGTTTTTCTGGGGTATATAGCTCCAAACTACCACACACTGTACCTTTGTTACAACTGAAGAAAGGATATTATTATAATTTTACCAATAGCTATAGTCCATAGTTTACATTGGGGTTCACTGCATTGTGCAGTTCTATGTTTCATTTTGTTTTTTAATTTTTTTTCTAGTAACATATAGACAACCTAAAATTTCCCCCTTTTAACACATTCAAATATATAATTAAGTGGTGTTAATTGCATTTACAATGTTGTGCTACCATCACCACCACCCATTACTAAAACTTTTTCATCTCTCCAAGCAGAAATTCTTTACCATTTAAGAATTAGCTCCCCATTTTGTACCCCCAGCCTGATCCCTGGTAACCTATAATGTAGTTTCTGACTCTATGAATTTGCTTATCCTAATTATTTCATATCAATGCGATCATACAATATTTGTCCTTTTGTATCTGGCTTATTTCATTCAACATGATATGTTCGAGATTCATCCATGCCCAACACTTTGACTGTAGCCCAGAAAAACTGATTCCAGACTTCTGACCTGCAGAACTGTAACAGAATAAATTTGTGTTGTTTGAGCCACCAAGTCTGCAGTCATTTATTAAAGTAGGGAAACGAATATACCGCTTCTACCTTGAGGTACCCAGTTCCCAAGTGCTCTGAATCCTTTTTCTTCCTCTTAACCTGTATCTCAACCTCTGAATAGGCTGATGGGCTGTTATCCAAGTCTTCCTCTACCTGCTTTGCTTCTTTGGTGGACCAGCATAGAGTTGGCCTTTCTGGTTCTGCATAGCTCATGCATCATCAGGATTTATAACTGATAACCTCCTTGACTGTATGCCTCAAGTTGACTGGAGCTCTTCCTGGGGCACCCAGCCTCAGGAAACGCAACTTGACTTTGGGTAAGCCATTTAAACTCCCAGACTATTTTCTCATCTGTCATTTGGGGATAAAATTTCTTTTCATACCTGCTTCACAGGCTGGTTGGGATACTTAAGAGAAATGACAGCAAGGAAAGCTCTTTGCCACCTCTTAAATGCTCTACAGATGTTATCATCATCGTTATTTTTATTTTAGAAACATAAAATTTTCCAGCTTAATCTCTTTCCAACATAGTACATTTGTTCTGGCAAGTGACAAACACTGATTCTAGACAAGGGAAAAACCTTTTTGTAAGGAGAAGATCCAGTTTAGCATTGTATTTTGGTCCTTTGGATTATCCATGAATTAAGTCAATGTAGACCTAAAAATATAAAAACCAGATACTGTGAGGACATTAAATAATTTTTCAGTAATATCACCTATTTTGAAATGGAGAGGTGAGGCAAATTTCACTTGTCTTTCTCTTTCTGGAACTAAAAATAGGAATGAAAGATTGCTAAACAGCCACAAAGTCATCTGAAAACAGGGGGCTTTTAAACCACCTTTTGGTCACAAGGATGCTAAAGGCAGAAGAGCTGTACATTACTACAAAGGCATGTTGTCTGCATATTGCCACTGAACAATGGAAACCTTCACCAGTTATAGGCTCCTTTGTGAACATTAAAAACCACAATTTAATGTGACGATACTGTTAGCTAGTGATTGCATACTTCGGATGGTTTGTATGGTGTGTGAATATATCCCAATAAAATTGCATTAAAAAAATAAAAAGTAAAATTAAAAAAACACAATTCACCCAAAACTTACCCTCAACCCTCAGAATGATTGAGGCACAACAACCTCACTAACATTCTCTGACTTGATTACAATTGGAAAGAATCACACAATAGTCTGGTAAGTTTGGTAGAGAAGTAGAGAATATTAGAATTTAAGGGGAAGGAGTTAGCAGAAGGGAAATAACACCAACCACTTTACTCCAGATACAGAACTATTCTTTTCCATGCATACTATATAATTTAATTCTCACAACAATCCCAGTGTGTTGCTATTATTATCCCCATTTTACAGATGAGGAAGCTGAGGCTCAGAGAGTTAAGTAACTTTGGAAGATCACAGTAAAAAGTGGTAAACTGGCTTTCCAGACCACTACTAGCTCATCTGTTCTTTACAAAAGAAGTTCATTAAGGAGAATCAATTACTCTGATGTCATATATTGAATTAGGGCCCATTTAACCTCTAAATTGTTCACTAAAAAGTTGGACTAAATCTCCTTTGAAATTACCTCAAAGTTCTCAGAGTCCTTGCAAACCCAAGAGAAGTGAGTAAGCCTTCTTTCTTGGACTCCAGATTTGGTACTTCTTAGGTGCAATACCTGGGATTCTGGAAGCTAAAGTCCCTTCCCTGCCTCTTTACCAGGTTTTACTTCATGCTGACCAGCATCCACTGGGAGTGGTGAGCAGAGTCTTCACAAAAAGCTTTCCTGCTCCTAATGTAAGGAGTAAAACAAGAACTGGATTGGAAGCCACAACATTGGAGGTCAAGACCTGGCTTGGCCATTATCTCACTGTGCACTTGAGGGCAAGCCAGAAGTGGGACCAAATAACCTCCCAGGTCTGGATTTCTCATTGCCAAGAGATCCATTTGATGAGATTGGTTGAAATCCCAAATACATGAGGTTAATGAAGGGAAGCTCTAAATGGGTTTTGGCTTTGGCCATCTGAAATCTAAACTTTTGGTCTTCATGGGGAATTTAGGACAATCGAGCACCCCTTCCCATGAAGGTATATCCCATGTTTTCCAGAAAGAACTGATCCTGATGGACATGATAAGGGTGTGATAGTTCCTACCCAATCGGGAGAGCTAAAGATGGAGAGTCGGTAGGTAGAGAGGAAAAGTCAAAGCTGAAACAGACTCTTAGGGAAGAAAGCCAGGGTAGAAGTGGAGGATGAGCTATAGCAGGTTAGGTATTCCAATGTTTCATGGGATTGTGCAGACTAAGGCCAGGCTCCAGAAAGCAGATCTAGACTCTGGTTCCAGTTGGAACAGATGCTTTTTGGAGCTACATAAGTGATTTGATCTCTCTGGATGTCATTTTCCTGAACTCTTCAAAATGGATAACACCTTCCCTGCACCCTCACAAGGCGGTTGTAAAGATTAAAACAAAACATTGTATGTGAACACTCTTAGGAAAATGTGGAGCCTTGTACAATGTAATAATGTAAACATCTGTAGAGCCCTCACAGTCCTCTGGGGAAGCAATTCTTATACCCCTTTTGCAGGTGAAGAAAACTGGGCCTGAGATGGCCTGCCCTTCCTGAGGGCATTCATGTACATGACAGGGCCAGCATGCATTCCCATTAACAAATAGCAGGAGAAAGGAGAATGGTTGAGAGTTTTCCTCTGGTGCTAGAGAGACCCTGACATGTGTCTGGGCTGCTGTAACCAGATTTGGTACCAGGATGGAAAGAGGAAAGTGTTACATCTGCTATTGCTGCATAATAAATCACCCTTAAACTTAGTGATTTAAACTGTGGGTTAGGGATATGGGAGGGACTTGGGTTGGGCAGTTCTGGCTCAGGAGCTCTCATGCAGTTGCAGAAAGTGAAAGACTGGAGCTGGAACAGTTGGGAAGGTAGGAGTTCTGGGCTGGCTGGGCATCTATCAGGGTCCCTCCGTGTGGCCTTTCTGTGTGGATCAGTTCAGGCTTCCTCAGAGCATGGCAGCCTCAGGACAGGACTGCTTACTCAGAGGCTCAGAGATCCAAGTGAGAGTTTTCTAGGGAACAAGGAGGAAGTTGCATCATTGCCTTTTATGACGTAGCTTCTGAAGTCACTCAGCATCACTAACACTGTATCAAAATGGTTATGCGTGAGTCATAACCCTACCCAGGGTCAAAGGGAGGAGATTTAGAGTCCACCTTTTGATGAGAAGAGCAGAAAGTTTCTAGGATAGGTTGTGGTGTGGGAGAGTTTGGTGCAGCCACCTTTGAAAAATGCAGTCTGCCATAGGGAAATAAGGCTGCAACGCCATCAGCAGGAAGACTCAAACCCTTGGAAGAGGGGGTAGTTATTTCTGCATCCAGGATGTTCATTATAAAGCACAGTCTCTTACTGAGAATAAGTACCCCCTGCAGGTGAAAAATACCAGCAACATCCTATCATTTAACAAAAGAGTGTGTTAAACTGGCAATTGGGATGGGGTACATTAGGACTGGCTGATAAGGGAAGGTCCTGAAATTATATCCAGGCAGATCAATCAGTCTCGTAAAAGGCTAACAGAAGCAAATAGGAAATACTCATAAAAATTGCTAGATTTTCACATCTTACAGAATCAACTTCTTGTTTGAAAACTTTAAAAAGTTAAGTGTTCTCTATTATCTTGGACAATCCTTATTCTCCCCTGCCTCAGGTAAAAGTTGGTGGATTCTAGATATAAATCAAATACCATTTCCCACCCAATTACACCCCAATAAAGCTGAGTGTGTGTATGTGTGTGTGTTTTAAAGAAATGAAATATCAATTTATCTATTGTTGCTTTTTATTTTTTTAATTTTTTTGATTTTTAAAAAAAATTTTTTTTTAAAAATTAAAAAAAAAATTTTTAAACTAAGCTTTTACCTTGTGCAAAATACTGTGCTGTCTCGTGGGGCAAACAAACATGAGGGAGTGCGGCCTGCCTTCATCAATGAAAAGGTGGTGCGGGAAGTAGGGTGGAGAGCCAAGCACGTCCGCAAAGGGGATCTGGGCCCAGGTTTCAGGATTGTAGGGTTGAAGCTATCAGGTGTGAGAGACTGTGTTTCAGTCTTGCTCTGTGTATGACTCTGTCTAAATCCTTCTCCAAGTATATGGTTATTGGTTGAACATTATCCCAGGGTCTCAGGAATTCAAAGCAATGATGCATGTGAAGCACTTGGCACTTGGTGGGTATTAAGAAAACATGGACTCTTGTTGTTATTAGTTTGCATTTTCTTATGATTTAAAATTTACATGAGCTAAATATATACATTAACTAAAGTGTGAATAGTGTCCTCTTACCTGAAAATTTCATGTTTTTCATTTTATTTAGTCATCACGACAGTCCTGTGATTTAGGCAATGCAGCTGTAGTCCCCATTTCACATATAGGACATTGGTACTCAGGGGGGTCAAGTCACTTACCTGGAGTTTCTTAGCTAATAAATGGCAGAGCTGGTATTTTGGAATCCGGTCATCACTCCAAAGCTACCCTTTTCACTGTCCCACACTGCTTCTAAAATTGCCAAGTGACCTTATGCAAGCACTCCTTTTCCTATTCCCCAAGCTGGCCTTTGATTTCTGTAAAGTAAGAGGACTGAATTAAATCATGTCAAAGATCCTATCCAGGTCCCAGTGTCTCTGATTACAAGCTTATGTTCGGCATGGACCCTGTTTGCTGCTTCTGCAAGTTGGAGTCTGGCTTAGAGGGGCTGGAGCCTGAAGCTGCATCCAAATCGCAGGCCTGGCTTGGCATTCCACAGTGTATCTGACTGCCAAAAGAATGGAATTCTCTGGAGAACCTGAGTCCAATCTGGCCAACTTCTGATGGCCTTAAGTTATCCTCTGACCTCAAATTTCTGATTAACTGAAGCTTATTTTTAAAACGGTTTAGAATAACCAGTTCTTAGGAAACCTGCTTACTTTCTTATTCTCAATAGATTCTTCCAATAACAGGGAAGGGGAACTTGGAGACAGATAATCTGTATGGAGTTTTTGTCGTGCTGCTGCCTTTCTGTGTGGCCCTGGGCAAGTCAATTCCAAAACTGAAACTTATGTCCAAGGGTTCTCCCGGTTTGAAGGTTTATGAACCATGTCGCCTCCTCTCAAGGAAGAAATGGAAGACCTTCCTTATATGTGCCTTTAAGAGAACACACCCATCAGATTTTCCAATCATAATGCCTGATACTCAGGGCTGGTCCACTTCAATTGCCTTTTCCAACAGCTTTTCTATTGTATTGCAAAGGAAGTAGGTAAGAAAAATGCTTTCCGTATCTGTCCTCAGGAGAGGTTGAGTCTCAAATGTAGTATTAGGTTAAAAGCATGATTATTTTGTCTTTCTGTTGACTTACTTTCTGATTTCTAGATGGGATCTGAAATGATTCAAAATCACACAGTCAGTATCAGAACCATGCTGGATGCCAGTCTTTCTGCATCTTGACCTATTGTTTATTCTCCTGGATCATGACATCTTTTCCAGTTCTAATTCATCAACTGGCTCCATTCTGCAGAGACTCAGGAAGAAAATCCATCTGCTCCCTGGGGAAGGGGCTTTCCACTCAGTGGCAAGTAGTTTCTGGGGCTCCGCAGAGGCAGAGGCTGAGGGCCACCTCCTTTCTAGCCTCTCTGCCCACAGAGTTAAGGAGCTTTGTTTTGGTTTCATTTTAACAGACAGAGGGAAGAGAGAGCTTATTTGACCCATGCTCTACTTCCAAGGCAGAGACTGCTCAGACCCCTCTCCCACGGCTCTCTGAATGTTTCCAGCAGTCCAAAGGGGATAGAGAAGAAGGTGATTGCAACAGCCTTGGGACAGCAATTGCACAATTCCCCACAAGGCTACAGGGCAACTTGGAAGGGATGATTCCAGCCATATGGGTCTCCTTAGTCACATGGGGCAGTGGATAGAATGCTGGCTCTAGCCACCATTCTGCCAACTCACTGTGACTTTAGGTAAGTTACTGAACCTCTATAAGCCTCTATTTTCTCCCCTGTCAAACTAAGAAATGGGATGATTTGTACAACAGAAAGCATTATATTGGGAAAATATCTTTGGTATCATCTAGCCCAATCTGTTAATGGAAACTGAGAACAAGAGAAGGGGAATAACTTGCCCATTGTTACATGGCAGGTAAATAGCAGGATCATTTCTAGAAAATAAGTTTCCCATCTCATGTTGCTGTGCTGCTTTCTCTTCTGGATAATCTCCCAAGGTTCTACCCATTTCCAGGTCTATCACTCTAACCATGTGGTCCCCTACCAGTTATGGCTGCTGTATTTGGGCTTAGTCCTGTGTTGGTGAACATGTGCTTCCTTGGGGATTCTTGATGATGCATTGTGTTCAGCTACTTTCTCATTACAGAGGTCTTCAAATTAGTGTAAGGTTGGGCAAATGATCTATTCAGCAGCGCTTCTGGTGGGCCTGTTTTAATGATCCAAGAAACTGATGGCTCATTTCACACCAAAACTTCAAAGTGTTGGGAAAGACCACAGTCAATATGAAAACTTGGCCTTATGTATAGACAGGGCATTGCAGTAATCAGCAAGAGACCCATGTTCTAGGTCCAGTTTGACCCCCGAATCCTTTTGCAACCTTGGACAAGCCTCACTCCTTCTCTGAGCCTCAGTTATCCCATATTTAAAATGAATTGGTTGAACTGAGGTATCTTCCAGCTCTGACATTCCATAGCAGAATATTGCCCAATCTTACTGGTCCTTGGGGGATTTTACTTAGAAATCAGGAGGATAATCTTTGACACAGGAAGTCTGGAAATGCTGTCACACCCAAGAATCATAAAAAAAACATTAGCAAAGAAACATAAGAATATTATGCTGTCCTGTACTTTTGGCTCAGATTTTCTGAAGTCCGTATCAAACATTAGCAGCAGAACCATGCCTTCCTTAATTGTCATATGCAGAGGTAGATGGGTAGATAGGAGTAACACTTGCTATGGAAATTAACCATGCTATATCAGAACATTTTTACATTTGATTACATTGTAAGGGAGTCTATTGGATCCTAATCTTAGAAATATATCCTGTCTTCAGAAGCTCATATGTATTGGGTAGCCAGGCATAGGTATAAATAACTCAAATACAAAGTATGACATTTTAAAAACCCATAGAAAGAAGAGGGGAGAGGATCACTTCTAGCTTGATCAGGAAAGCTGTTTTACTTTCCCAGCCACTAAAACAAATGCCTTACAATGGGTTGGATTAAAAAAACAGGAATTTGTTGGCTCATGGTTTTGAGGCTAGGAGAAATCTAAAACTGAGGCATCAGCAAGATGGTGCTTTCTCCTCAAAGGCTGTGGCATTCTGGGTCTGGCTGCTAGTAATCTTTTCTCCTTGGCTCTTGTCTTTCCCATCACATGACAATGCACATGGTGGTGTCTTCTCCCAGTTCTGTTGACTTCCAGCTTCTGGCTGCTCCTGGTGGCACTTCTCTCTGTCTGACCTTCACTCTGCTTACAAAGGACTCCGGTATTCTGTGTTAAAGCCCAACCTGCTTCAGTTGGGCCACACCCTAATTTGAATGTAATAACTTGAAGAGATCTTTTTTATAACGGGTCCACATCTACATCAAGAACATGTCCAAACTGGCGTACACAAATCAGTTCAACACAGAGCTCTTCATGGAAGGGTTTACATTTGAACTTGGTGTGGGGAAAGAAATGAATGAATAGTGATGAGGGGCAAGAGGAGACCAAACAGAGGAAATACTATGAATAAATGCAAAGGCAAGGAAACTGGATAAGGTTTGGTGATTAGTGAATGGATCGTTTTCTTGGCTGGGCATAAAGCTGTGATGAAAAGTAATGGGGATAAAAAAAAAAAAAGACTAGTTGTATTTATATGCCATATCTCCCTGGCTAGTACATAAGTTCTTTTAAGGCAAAATCTTTGTTTGATTCATCTTTGTAGCCCTATTAAAAGTGACACATATTCATCTCCCAAAACATTTTTAGATGAATAAATATTAGATTATTTTGTTCTTTTTACCCCAGACTATCCATGTGCTATATAGACACAACCATGCCACGGAATCTCAGAAGTCTCATTGAACACAATACTTACCCTGTTGACTGAGCTTGTCTTAGTGTCAAGGCTGCTATAACAAATACCAGAGACTGGTTGGTTTAAACAACAGGCTTCTATTGTATCACAGTTTTTGAAAGTAGGAGTCCAAAATCAAGGTGCTGGCAGGATCCTGCTTTAACCAAAGTCAGTAGTTCTTTGGTGGTGGCTTGCCAGCAATTCATGCCTCCTTAATCACTGTCTCCGTCACAAAGCTTTCTCTCTCCTTGTCTATCTCCCCCTGTTGTGCCCAAATTTCCTCTGCTTGTAAGGACTCCCGTCATATTGGGTTAAGGCCTGTTCTAGTTTGCTAATGCTGCTGGGATGCAAAACACCAGAGATGGATTGGCTTTTATAAAGGGGGTTTATAAAAGACAGTTACAGTCTTATGGCTATAAAGTGTCCAAGGTAACACATCAGCAATTGAGTACCTCCACTGGAGGATGGCCAGTGGTGTCTGGAAAACCTCTGTTAGCTGGGAAGGCACGTGGCTGGTGTCTGCTCCAAAGTTCAGGTTTCAAATGGCTTTCTCCCAGGACGTTCCTCTCTGGGCTTCAGCTTCTTTCCAAAATGTCACTCTCAGTTGCTCTTGAGGCTTTTGTCCTCTCTTAGCTTCTCCAGAGCAAAAGTCTGCTTTCAAAGGCCATCTCCAAAATGTCTCTGTAAGCTGAAGCTCCTCTCTCAGTTCCAGTGCATTCTTCAAAGTGTCTCTCTTGGCTGTAGCTCCTCTTCAAAACGTCTCTCTCAGCTGCACTGACTGCCCTCTGTTTGTCAGCTCATTTATATGGTTCCAGTGACTCAACTTAGACCTACCCTAAGTGGGTGGAGCAACACCGCCATGGAAATTATCCAATCAGGGTCATCACCCACAGTTGGGTGGGGCACATCTACAAAGAAACGCTCAAAGAAATCTAATCAACACTGATAACGTCTATCCACACAAGACTGCATTAAAGAATATGGCTTTTTCTGGGGGACATAATACATTCAAACTGTCACAAGGCCCAACCTGATTCAGTTGCCCTCATTTTAACTGATAATGTCTTCAAAGAGTCTCTTTACAAATGGGTTCACATCCACATGACCAGGGGTTAGAACTTGAACATGTCTTTGTGGGGGACGTGATTCAACCCATAAAAGCCATGGGTGTGAAGTGCCATCCCTCAGCCCTGTGGCTATAGATAGGCAATCTCTCACTGGGGAAGGGAGTTGTGTCCTGCTCACCACCTTCTAACAGTTGAAATGTGGTATGTACATGACATGTACAAGATGCTGAATTCAGTTGATGCAAAACAAATCCACTAACTACAGCCCCTTACAAAGACCATGAGGACCAATTTTAGAGAAAATAGAATTAAGGATTTCCTTGAAACCACCATAGGTTGCACTAAATGAAATCTCCTAAGAAAATATGTTGATAAATGTCTCTCAGTTTTTACCCCTTAACAATGTAGTATCCTTACTGCTGCAGAAAAGATAAGAAAGAATATGGATTCTTCTGTATCCTGACTATAGTGATGGATAATGAACCTAAACATGTGATAAAATTATATAGAATTAAATACATACACATACACATGCACACACACGTATAAGCGTATAAGTAAAACTGGGGAAATCTGAGTATTAATGAACTGTATCAGTGTCAACAACCTGATTGTGATATTGTACTATAATTTTTCAAGATGTTACCACTGGGGGAAAACAGGGCAAAGGGTATGTGAGAGTGTTCTATGTTACTTCTTACACTTGCATGTGAATCTACAATTATCTCAAAATTTTCAGTTTAAAAAAGGAAAGGAATCTGGCATGGTTGCTACTTTCAAGAGGAGATAAGACAAGCACAGAAGCAGGTACAATGGTACAGGTGGGGATTGCCATTGGTGAAAGACAAGCTAGGGTTATGAGAGCTGAGAAGAGGCTGTGCTCTCTCCTAGCCAAAGGAAGCTCCTCCTCAGGAAGGAGTTGGCATTTGGGTTGGTCTCAAAACATAGGCAGGATTTAGACACGTAGAGATTGTTGGAAAATGAGAGGACTTTAGGTTGAGTGCAAAGATACTGGACAAGAACAGTGAACAGTGAACAGGGAGATGGAAAACACAGGGCAAAGAAAATGGTACATAAATTTGGGGATGCTGGGTGTGTCAAAAGTATGTGAGTGTGTGTGATAGGGATGGGGCAAGGCCTGAAGTCCTGGTCAAAGAGAAGAAGCTATTTGTTTTGTTGTTGTTTTAAGTGAGATTTATTGAGGTATAATTGACATACAATAAAATTCACCCTTTTTAGTGTACAGTTCTATGAGTTTCGACAAATACATAGTCATGTAACCAACACCACAGTCAAGTATAGGACAGTTCCATCAGCTCCCAAATTCCCTCTTGTCCCTCTAGTCAGTGCATCTCCCCAACCCCAGTCCTGATATATTCAGACCCTAGAATTTTGCCCTTTCCAGAACGTCTTATAAATGGAATCATAGAGTAGGAAACTTCGAGTCTTGTCTTTTTCATTTAGCATAGTGCATTTAAGATTCATTCATGTTGTTACATGTATTAGGAGTTTGTTCCTTTTTATAACTGTGTAGTAATCCATTGCATGAATATTCCAATTTGTTTGTCCATTCGCCATATGATGGACTTTTGTGTTTTTCTGGTTTTGGGCAAAAATGAATAAAACTGTTATAAACATTCACATACAAAATTTTTTTGTGGCCATAAGTTGGGAAGAGATTAGTTTGAAGGAAAAGTGATGGAAATGGTTCAAGGAAACAGATGAAAGGCATCTTAGCTCCAACCTTTTTATATCTTGCCTGACCCTTTTTAATCATCCATGTTGGCAATTTAATGATCATAGCATCAGGATTCCTAGAAACAATGATTTTAAACCCAACCTTACTAATAGAGACATTAAGTTTAGGTATCTTGGAGTTCTCCACAGGAGGCAGGAAAGCCAGCAGAAGTTAATAGACAAAAAAGAAAACAAACAAAAGCACTATGGAAATTCAAGGAAAATCTTCAACCTTGACCCCAACCCAACCTCTTAGTGGTCAACCAAAAAATGATGATTGATACAGAAGAAACAACTGAAGGTGTGGAATCTTTTGCGTTTTCAAATAGGTCAAGTGTTATTCCTCCATGTGAGTATGATAAAAGAGGCTCAAATTCACAGATACTCTATGGAGGAAACTTTCCTTCTTGTGCCTGGGGTTCTGTCTATGGGTGGGAAAGCAAAGACATTGCAATGAAACTTCAAGAACTTGAATACACTAATTCTGAATTTATCATCATTCCAGCAAACTGAAATTTTCCTTGATACCATCTACCATGAACAGATTTGCTGGGCATTTGAGAGTGTGGGAGAGAATGTTGGAACTACTTTACAGAACAAATTCTTCTGAGAACCCTTGCCATTGTCAAAGAAACCATACAACCGATTCTTACGCTGATCTCAAGTGCTATTATTCCATCATTGAAGTACATCTCCCTAAGGGCATATAGGAGGAAGCATTTTAGTTCTAATTGTTCCTTGTTCCTGAAGGGAAAAGAAATGGCATTTTAAAACAAATATTCTTCAAGCTATAGACTGATGGAATTTGGGGGATGAAAGAAACCATGTTTCTTTAGTCACATTCCCTTCCAAGTTTCCTCCTTTCCCACCCCCTCAGAAGCTTGAACACTTTCAATATTCTTCAGCATCCTAATCACTCTCCCAGATTGAGCTCAAATATCTCCTTCTTTCTTAAGCTTTTCCTGATCAGATCCTAATAATAATAATAGTAATAATAATAATAATAAATTACTCCTGTCCCTGTGTTCTCATCATGTATTACCTCTACTTCTCCTGGAACATTTGTCACAATGTATTGTTATTTGTTCATTTGTCTGTCTTCCTTCATTGATCTGAGTCCTCTTCAGGACTATAACTACTAGGCTCATTCCATGTATGACCAGGGTGTTAAGCAGTGTCTGGCTTGTACTAGGTGCCAATAAATAATTTTTAATTATTTGGATTGCTGTGGTCATCTAGCTATCATTGATCATGAACTCACTAACTTCTGAGGCATCCTATTCCATTTTTCAACAGTTCTGTCTGATAGAAATCTGTCCCTTAGAATGAGCCAAAACTTACCCTGAAAATTTGTACTTACTACTCTTTATTTTAGTCCTTGGGCCCTCACACAATTGGTCAGCCCCTCATGTCCATATGCCTCCTTCTAAGTATTTGAAGATAGCAGTCATGACACCCTTTAGTCTTCTCAAGTCTTCTTTAGCACCCTTGCTATTTCTACCTGTCCATTTACTTTGAATTAAGATTTATTTATCAGCACAATTAAGGCAACCCGAGCTACTGCTAAAAATGACACTCAATGTATGGTAGGAGGAGTTGGGATTGGAGGAGATTGGTTGTGTATCTTCTCAACTGTTTTCAGTGATTGATGTTTTCCTGATGATTTCTCAACTTTCCTTTACCCAAAAGGCACAGACTTTGATTTTAAGAAGCTTGGTGGATTAGATATTTAGTTGCATGGAGCCTTACTACTAAAGGCTATGGGATCACAGAAGTTGATAATGGGAATGTTTAGTTTAGTTCCTGGCTTAAAGAATGAGCAATGAAAAAAGAGGGCTTCTGAAAGTGAAGGTGAACAGCAAACAAATATCCGGGGAAATTAATTCTGACTTCATGCTGAGAATATAAGCAGGCCATTTGGACAATTTAGCAAATGGACAGTCACTTCAATCTAAAAAAAAAAAAAAAAAATCAAATTACCATTTGATTTCTTGGTTCCTCTTCCCCAGTGAAAATTCCAAAGTATTCTTAAACTAATACATTTGACTTTTCAAAGCTGTTCAGCCATTCATTCAATATTAGACCCAATATTAGATGCTGAGGATACAAATTTGAACATGACTCAGTTCCTGTTTTCAAAAAGCTCACTGTTCCCTCCATGGGCCAAGATACCCATGCAAACACATAATTACAGGCACAAGGTGTAATAAACATACAACATGACGAGACCATGAGATAATGGAAAAAGGGAACTTTTAATGCTATCTGGGGTGGTCATGGAAGACATGTCAAGAAACAATATTTGAGCCCACTTTAGTATAACTGTGTAGATATAAGACATTAACCTGTGTGGTTGTGAAAAGTTTTTGTAATGTAACAATCAATCATATCAGAACAAAAGTTGAACAGTCCGTTGTTATGTTATGGCTGCTTGTTTGCTTATTTATTTAACACATGCCTACCAAAAATTTACTGAAAGCCAGGTACTTCCTAGATACTGGAGGAAAAATAAAGATGAATAAAATATGATCCTGGTTCCCAGAAGACGTTTCAGTGAAGTAGTAAACACAGACAAACACACAATGATGCAAGATGGGGAGACAGTAGGGTCTTCTGGAAGAGCATGGACCTGAGAGTGACAGGGAGAGAAAATGATGTTCCAGATCAAACTTGGCCACTATTTATTCATTTGATATTTATTAAGACAAACATGATCCTTCAGGAGCTTACAGACCAACACTCTCACCCTGGGGCTTTGAACAAGCTACTTCCCTTTTCTAGGGATAAAGGACAAAATGATGACTTTGCCTTCGTTGGTCTCTAGAATGTCCATCTCTTACCATGTTCACTCTCTACAGATGAGCCTAAAAGGAAAAGAAGGGAAACAGCTAAAGGGGACTGAGGATGAATAAACTGCAGCCATAATGTTCCTTTACCCCTAAATATTTCAGTGTATGCTTCCTAAAGCAAGGACATTCTCTTGCTTAACCAAAATACAATTAGCAAAATCAGAAAATTAGCACTGATACAATATTAATACTAATCTATAGGCCCTATTCAAATTTCACCACTTGTCCTACTAAAAGAGATTTTTTTCTTCATATATATTGGTATAATTTTCCAAAGCCCTTTCTCTGAAAAGAATTCTGATGGAATTTCTTTTTTTTTTTGATGCAAAATATCTTTCTTTGATGGCACAATAGTTTTACTCATTGTTAGTATTTTGTAATGTTTATTTTGCAAAATAAAAAGCATCTTTCTTACATCATTTTCCCTAATTTTATTGATTCATGCAGTCTTCGAGTCTGAAAATCACTGTCATAATTTAAATGGCATAACAGGGAATTACCCTATTGACAGTTATTAAAATTATTTCCAGATTTTCAAAATTCAACACTGCTGCAGTAAATGTGCTTATATGTTTTTCTTTTCATTAACATATGATTATTTCTGGAGGATAAACTCCAGAGAAATAGCTGAATCAAAGGAAGATACAAAGCTGAAAACACTCTAAAGCATGGGCTAGCTCCCATGAGAGACATGGCAAGAAATGCCCCTCCTGGTTCCCAGTCCAAGGTAAATATATGTTCCTGATTGAGCAGTTACCAAGGTTAAGGGACTGTCTAAGGATGTGAAAAAGATATGGCCCACCCCTCAGGTCTCTCTAGGGATGAAATTGCTATGCCTTGGAGAACATGCAACTCTTCCGCTGCAATGTCAAGGTGACATTTACAAATTCCTGCAGGCTCTGAGTCTTACTACAAATCCCCTTACATCCTCTTTTAACTCGGTTGCTGAAAAGGTGTTTTCCTCTGCATTTAGCATTCAGGGCAGCCTGAACAGGCCATGGATTCAGGCAATAGCTACCACGTGCTCTTGGCAAACCCTGGAGGCCCAGAAGAAAGGACATGATCTTCAGCAGATGATATCATGCTTTCCGTTCATCCAGCTTTCTGTGATGCTTTATGCAAGATTTTTGCTCGTCAGAAGACCCTGTAGAGGAGTCCATGGGAAAGGGCAAATGGCTCCAAATCTACTTCCCAGGAAAGTGGGATGTTTTCCATTTTCCTCTACCAGCTAATGATGTTCTGTGATCCCATAACTTGAGAGAGGAGATTTAGGCATTCCCAAATTGCTGCATATACAATCTTGGAATTTTAGAGTTCAGTGACTCTTTGAGCCAACCTATCCATTTTACAGATGAAGGAAGTGAAACCATTTTTCTCATTCCCACAATGAGCCAGGTTCATGGTCTACAATAAGGGTGTGGTCTCTTAGAACAGCAACAAACAATCCACTGGAATGCCAGAAGGATATTTGAACTTCTAGATATGGTTTTTTTTTTTTTTTAAATAATGATAGATTTACAGAAGTCTTTCTCACACACACATATGCACACACACACAAAGGAGAGGAAGATCCCATTATACCCTTCACCTAGTTTCTCCCAGTGGTATACCTTGCATAACTATAGTACAGCATCAAAACCAAGAAATTGACTTTGGTACAATCCACAGAACTTCTTCAGATTTCACCAGTTTTCTCGTGCACTCATTTGCGTGTGCACTTGTGTGTATGAGTGTGTGTGTAGTTCTATGTGATTTTTTCACATGTAGATTCACGTAACCACCAAGAACTTCTATTAACATTTTAAATATAAAAAAAAAAGTTGTATCAATGTTTAATAAGAGGATGGGTACTGCCACCAATATTCATCAGATAGTCACATGCCTGAAACATACCTGAGATGTCTCAAAGGGAGAATGGGAGTCAAACAGTGAGGCAAGCCATCTTCATTCTTTCTTAGCCTCTCAGTGTATTGTGACATTCTTCAGTTTACATGAGCCCCGTCAAGTGGATCTATGGATTGTATTACCAGTTTTAACTAAATTAACTTTCTCAAAATGGACTTCAGTGGGTTAAAAATATTTCTGCCTAAAAAAGATTTGTACAATGAGTGGATTGCAAATAATACTGATATTGCAAGCACAATTAAACCACAAGGAAATGGTAGTGCTGACCTTGCTATTTCTGGCCAAAACTCTTTGCCAGCCACATTACAAGGAAAAAGCAATAACCATCTAATCTGGGCTGATAAGACGCCAACCAAAAAATAAATGAAATTATCAAATAGTTTAAAAATGGATTTATAGCCACTGTTGTTCACAATGTAAGTGCATATTATATCATGAGAATGGAGTAGATGATGGGATGAAGCCATCATGATTAGCAAGACATCCTGAACATGAATGACGAATCTCTGTAAAATTTTTGGTGGTGCTTCAAGTCATGTGATGCTTAGTATGAGACAAAATACATACCAGTGAGGAAATGCTTATTTTTCCTCTTACAGTAAAAATAATGAAGTTATAAATAAAAAGCAATGTGGAAACAAACTAAAATGTAATACTTTACCCATTTATTGTCTGTAAATAACATGGTGCCTCCTTTGTAGACAGTTGGAGGATCAAAGAAGAAAAAGTTGTGAACACACTTTGTAAATTCTCAAGTCTGTACAAATGGGATATTATCATTATTAATTATTTTAACTTGAAATTTCAGAAGAAAATTAACTGAGCAGTAATGTTATCTAAAAGGTAAATATTTGAATCTCAGCTGGGGATATTTTTGATAATCTGGATGAAGAAGTAATATCTTTGAGGCAGAAAAATATATTCCAGGGTAGCAGCCTGGTTGTGTGTCTCTACACCTGGATTTCAGTGGTGACTTAGTACTGTTGTGACTTTGGACAAGATGCTTAATCTTTCCAAGCATCAGTTTCCTCTTTTGTAAAGGAGGATACTATATAATCCCTCTCATGGCATCACTGTGAGAATTAAGCAAGATAATATATGTAAAGAGCTTGGCATGGTCTCTGCCAATGTGGTTTTCAAGCCACATTAATTGTCTTCCTCCTTCCTTTTAGGCAACTCCTGAAACATTTGCCTACAGAAAGCCTCCATTCTACCAGCATTATGTCCATTTCTTGTCCTCTCAACTATCCAGCATCTTCCTGGAGGATTGGATTGAATATCCTAATTTCTGCAGAAACCTCAGGGCATTTGACAGCTTTTTACTTGCAATAGGTGCTTAATAAAAGCATATTTGATGAAAGGTTGTAATTAATGATCTCTAAAGGGGAATAAATGCTGGACCTCAGGCCAAGGTCCTTTGGTCTCATGATTTCAGACACTGCCATTAAAGGATTATTAAGATGCTCTCCTATTCTGACCCCTGTTACTAGGTAGTTTTACCTTAGCAGATGGATGTAATGTAAATATAATAATATTTTGGATTTCTACAGAGCATTACGGTCTCCAAGGCACGTTCATGTTCATCATCCTATTTGATCCTCACAGGTTACTCAGACAGGTATTCCTAAGGAGAAACCGTACATGCAGAAAAATAAAGTGGCTGATCTAAGGCTAAGCATGTGAGACAATAATGGTATTGGCAACCATTTTCTGAGCAAATGCTTTGTGCAGATCCTTTGGGTACCTTATTATACTTGGTCCTCAAAAAAAACCCATGATTCAGCTTCTTTTCCTGCTTAAAAAACTACTCCAAAACCTAGTGTATAAGACAACAATTTATTATGTGCATGGATTCTGTGGGTGGGGAAATCAGAAAGGTCACAGAGGGGACAGTTTGTCTGTGATGTCTGGGGCCTTAGTTGGAAGATAGGTAGACTGGAGGAACTCAACTGTGGGCTGGAATCACCTGCAGGCATCTTCAGACACATATCTGGCATTTGACGCTGTCTGTCAGCACGGGTTGGAGCACCTAAACAAGGCCTCCCCCTGGGGCCAGGGCTTCCTCCCAGACTGGAGGCCTCGGGGTAATTGGATTTCTTGCATGGTACTCAGGGCTCCAAAAACAAGAGTTCCAGGGGGAAAAAAAGGTGGAAGCTAGGTCACCTGTTGAAACCCAGCTCTGAAGTCACATCATATCCGTTCTGCTACACTCCGTGGGTTACAAGCAAGTCAAAGCATGCCCATGTTCCAGAGGAAGGACATAGATCAAGTGCTTTGATGGGAGGAGATCTCATGTGGGCTGGGAGATGTTCTGGCCATCATTGGAAAATACCATCTGCCACACTCCTAAAGGTATTTAAGAATGAGGAAATTGAAGCTCTGGGAGGTTGAGAAACCTGCTCAAATTCACCCAACCAACGCAGTTGAGCGACATCTCACCTTGGGGTTAATGTTTCAGAGTCAGTGAGTAAGACAAACATTTTCCATAGTCAAAATTACCCTGAGAAACCCTTCAATTTGTCAGTAAAGTACAGAATATGTCATTCTGTGTAAGCAGCAGATTCTGGTGTATCATTTCATGCTTGCTGGGGTACATGTGCTAACTTAATGAAATGATAGGCAGAGTTATATGTGCTATTTAAATTGTTCTCTAATTTTTCAGAGTGCTAATGCTTAAATTCCCATAGATTCAATGCATTTCAAAGGGTGGCTCTGAAATTTCACCCAGGTTGGTCTGACTCTAAAGTCCAACCTCTTTCCACACTGCTGCCTAGAAACCACCTCTGGGAGGCTGAGAAAGCTCTGAGTTTCAGGGTCATGTGGGTTGGTCCTGCTGACACTTTGTGAGGGTCTCCAGAGCCAGTTCTGAATTTGCAGCCTGGATGTGATTTGCAGGCTCTGTCACAGGCTTGGCTTTACATGTCTAAGCTATGTCAAGGTTGAAGCCGCAGTCATTCCTGAGCACCTGAGCACCTGGATAGCCACACTCTCCCTCCCCATTGCCCTCTCCTCCCAAGTCTTCATAAAATAGGAAGTAGGTGAACTGAGGTATGAAAACGACTAAAAGTCAACAGATGAGGATAAGGGCATTTCCGTTAGAGTGACCAGCACGAGCAAGGTCATGGAAGTGTGTAAGTGCAGGATGTGTTCAGAGATTGGAGAGTAATGCAGAGCTGGGGACATTTTCTGGGGACAGATCACAGAAGTCCTTTGATGTCCAGCCAAAGACTTGCTTCTAGAGGTAATGGTGTAGGAAAAGTAATCTGCTCAGATGTGCATTTTAGCAGTAACACTCTGGAGGTAGTATAGAAGAGAACTATAAGGGAAGATGGGGCTTGAGGTAAGGAGACTGGTTAGGATACTACTTACTACTCTTTTCCAGTTCTCTGGTTAATGTCAGTGTATCTGAGCATAGAAATTTAGAGCCTTTGCCCATGATCTTCAAACCATGCTTGGTACCACACTTCAGGAATTAGGCAGGCCTCCAGGGTTAATGAAGCAAATGGCCACTAAAATGCATAATTCAGAGGTTCCAGATAGTGCTCCTGCTCAAAGATATCTCTCCCTCCAGGGCCTCAGTGCCTGAAGTTTCCCATTTGAATTTTTTTCATATCTCAGAGACTTACAGCTGGATTAACCATAACTCTTCATTCACATATGGCCCTGTTTAATTTGTTTACATAGTTACTTTAATATAATAAGCAGTCAGGAACCAGTTTGCAATGTGAAAACAAGGATTGTGACAAAAACTTGACCATATCTTCCCATGTGGTCTTCCCCCATTCCACCCCTGCCACCTCCACCCAATGTAAACACCATCATAAATCTTTTATTCATCATTCCATTGTTTTCCTTTTTAATATAGCTTCATCCTATGTATATATATTCCTTTAAAAGTAGATTTTATGAACATTGTTCTTAACATTGTAAAAAGGGTATTATGCTCAAATATCTTTTGAGATTGTTAATTTTTGATTAAGATTTTATTGCAAAGACTCATCCATATTGTTGATTGTTGCTATAGTTCATATAATTTTTACTGCTGTTATGATAGTCCTCTGTGTGAACATATCATGGCTTATTTATCCACTCTCCTCTTCCTGGGAATTTTTTTTTTTTTTAAGTTTTTTCATAGTAGTACTATTGAACATTCTTATACACAATTCTGGTATACAGATGCAGAGGTTTTAAGTATACTTGTAGGAGTAGAATTGCTGAGTCATAGGGTTAGTAGATGTTCAATTGTATCAGATAGTATCAACCTGTTTTTCTGAGTGGTTATACAAAATTCCAGTCATGACTAACTCTCTCATCAAAAACAACTATAAAAGTAAATCAATACACGAAACAACAGTTTATAGGCTTAGAGAACAAATAAATCAAGCAGGAGTTGAGGAGCTACTATCACTGAGAAAAGGGAAGCACACAAGGTGAGCTCCATCCTCCTTTTTCTTTGAGAGAAATTTCCAAACCATGGTGCTGGGTAATAGAGCCCAAGAGGAAAGAAGCAGCCTTGCTGAGCTGAGAAACAGAGATTGCAGTTCAGGGTTGCCAAGGCAGCTGAGACTTGAAGGGCAAATCCTGGAGAAAAGAGAAGCAAGGCAAAAGATCCAAAAATCTGCCTAAAAATTCTTCTCAAGCCATTGGCTAGCTCTGAAACTACACATGTCCAGAAGAAGTCTTCCCCCAAAACAGCATAAAATAGCAACTGGGAGACTAAATAACTAAGCTGAGTTTTCAGCAGCATTGGGTACTTCAAGAATGGAGGTTGGGTTACAAGTTCTACCAAGGTGGAGAAGACTTGGTGAACACTCTAGACATTCAGTTTAAACTCCAGAAGGCCCATAACTTAGGATTAAATACCATATTCTAGTAGTCTTATTCTCCTAGAAGTAAGGGGGAAATTAAATATATCTGACAAAGTAAAGTCAAGCTTCAATAGGATCAAGGTGATTCACTAGTAGAGCCTGAGAGAAAAAAAAAAAAAAACAAATTAAAAAAACACAACTTCATTCTCTTGGATGAAAATAACATCATCCAAAGTATCTGTAATTTTCTTCCACAATGTCCAGCATCCCATCAAAATTTATAAGGCATGCTAAAAACATGACCTGTGACTGAAAACTAAGAGAACAAATAGGCAGTATAACAGACCCAGAAGTGAATCAGGTATTAGGGTTATCAGACAAGGACTTTAAAGCTTGTGATTAATATGTTCAAGAAAACAGAGGAAAAGTTGGACAAAATAGATTAAAAGGTGGGGAATTGTATAAAAAATTAGAATCTATATTTAAAAAATCAAATAGAGATGCTAGAACTTTGTAATACCTTAAAATAAGAGCTCACTGAAGGGTATAACAGCAGATTGGCACAGCAGAAGGCTGGAGTAATGAACTTCAATGCAGGTCAACAGAAATACCCAAATGGGAGCACAGAGAACATGAAGAATATAAGAATAAAAACAAAATCATAGGATACAGACAGAACACAGTCTAAGGATCCCAAATACATGGAATTAGGAAAGAGAGGAAAGAGAGAGGAGAGAGAATTGGTCAGAAGCAATATCTGAAGAGAAAATGGACAAGAATTCTCCAAAACTGACTCAGGCAAGACAAAAACAAAACAAAACACACATACATACAAACAACCCAGAAACTGTGGAAACTATAAAACATTGAAACAACATCTTTAGATTGCTGAAATTAAAAACACAAACAAGTGAACAAGCCTATCAACTTAGAATCCAATTACTACCAAAAATATTCTTCAAAAATGAAGGTGAAATAAAGATATTTTCAGAAAGTCAAAATCTGAGAGAATTTGTTGCAGGCAAATTGGCATTTGAAGAAATACTTAAGGAAGTTCTTCAAACTGAAGGAAAATGATCCCAAATGAAAGCATAAAACTGAAGGGATGAATGAAGCACACCATAAAGGTCTTCATTGATACCCCAACAACATTTTCTAATTTTCCTCAAAGAAATCTGTTGGGGATTGAATCATGAACACCACACAAGGCATGTTCAGGTCCCAACCCTAAGTCCTCTTGGTGTGAACCCATTTATAAGTAGGACCTTTGAAGATGTTATTAGTTAAGGTGAGCCCAAGCTGTATGAGGGTGGGCCTTAATCCAATATGGCTGATGTCCTTGTAAGCAAAGGAAAGTGGGCCCTGAAGAAAAGTCACTGGGAGTAGCCAGAAGTTGGAAGTTGGTGGAACCCAGAAGAGGAAGGAGAAGATGCCGCCATGTGTGTTGCTATATAATGGAAAAGCCAATGTACCCCAAAGACAGGCCAGCCAGAAGATATCAACCCCAAGAAGAAGCAAGCCTTCTAGCCTCTGAAACCATGAACCAATAAATTCCTGTTTCTAAGGTAACCATTGCATGGAACTTGTTTCAGCAGCTAGGAAACAAAGACAAAGTCTTACACGTCTTTTGTTTGACTTCTTCCTAGGTACTCGATACTTTCTAATACTCTTGTGAAGGGTGTCTTCTTTAAAAATAGGTGTTTTCTGTTTATTGCTTATATATGGAAATAAAATGATGTTTTACAAATTAATCTTATATTTTGTCACCTTGCATAACAGCTGGTATTTTTAATACATTATCAGTAGATTATTTTGGGATTTTCTAAGAAAAAGATCACATCATCTGCAAATAATAGTAATTCTATTTTCTCCTTTCCAATCCTTAAGCCTCTAATTTCTTTTTCATTTCTTATTGTACTGATGATATTCAGTTAATATGGTGAATTATGTTTATAGATTTTCTAATATAAAACCAGTCTCATAATATATCTAGGGTAAGCCCAATATTGTATATGATCTTTTAAATATACTTTTTTATTTCATACAGCATTTTAAATATTCTATTTTATTTGAGCACATTTTCTTAGGATTTTTACATCAGTAGTAATAAGTGGCATAGCTCTAAATTTTTTCTTTCTTACAGTTCAGTTCTTTGCTGCTTTTGGTATAAAAGTTGTGATCTCCATATTATAATGTATCAACACCAACTTTCTTTTGGTTACCATTTGCCTGATTAATCACCTTTCATCCTTTTATTTTCATCCTTTGCATATACTTCACTTTAGAATGTGTCTTGTGAACAGCAAATATGTGGAGATGGTTATTTGGTGAGTTGGCTAATTTACTCACATAGTAAGTATTCACATATTAGGACTTTCTTCTACTCTATTATTTTTTTAATTAAATTTGTCACACTTTTTTCCTGATTTTAAATCCCTTATTTTTTTAAATGTTATCTATGTTTTCTGTCATATCAGACAAGGACTTTCATATGTTCTAATGTCCCTTGATATCCTTTTACACCATCATTTTCATTTTAACTTCATCTAGACTTTTAATATTTGACTTTTACATATATGCTTTCTTTTTATCATTTCTTTGGTCTTTTTCAGTTTTTCTTAAAGAAACTACAAACTTTACCAAGATATTTAATCACCTTTACTTCATATATGTTTCCTATCATCCTTTAATTTTGATCCTTTCTTATGTAAATATGTCATTGAAAAATGTTTTACTTGTGGGTCTTTGTATGGCAAACATTTTGAGACTATATGTCTTAAAGTGTTCATTGTGCCTTCACATTTGAATGAAGGTTTAGCTGGATATGAAATTCTTTACCTTTAAAATTTTGGAAACACTCCTCCATTGTTTTCTTGTATCCTGTATTGCTATTGGAAAATCTGGTATCAATATTATTCTTGTTTCTTTGTATGTGATCTTCTCTCTTTCCCTCTGGAAGGTTTTGCAATTCTCTCTTTATCTTTGATATTCTTAAATTTCTATATGATTTATGTCTAGGAGTAAGTTTTTCCTTATCTCTCCTCTTTATCTCTCTATAAGTCCTTTCAATCTGAAGTCTTTTATCTTTTGTCAGTTTTGGGGAAATTATCTCCATTATTCTTTCAAATATTTCCTCCTACCCATTCTAACATTTTTTTTCTTTCTATAACTACTTTTGTCTTTTATAACTTGAGTTCTGTATATTCAATTTTTTAAATAGGTTTCTTCTAAAGTGAATTCCTCAATCTGATCTCTCCGTTCACTAATTCATTCCTTAGCTGTATCCATTCTACCTAGTATAACTTCCATTGTATTCATTATTTCAGCTATTATATTTTCCTCCTGTATGTTTCTGCTTGATTCTTTTTAAGGATTTTGTTTTCATTTTATATTGTTAATAACATCATTAATTTTTAATATGTATATTTTGCTTATTTTAAATTCTTGATCTGTCATTTTAAATACCTCTGGTTACTGTGGAGTTGTAATCTAGTTGGTTGATTTTCTTTTGAAAATTAGTACTCCTTTTTGGCCTCTGGGGTTATAGACTTTTTTGTTCAGCAGTTCTGCTGGAGGAAGGGCTAAAGGCCAGACCTCCATCTGTGAGGCTCCTGATGAGTTCAAGGTGTAGGTTAGGGATAAAGGACAAGCCTAAAGTGGAGGAGGCCAGGCATCAGCAACCCAGACCTGATCACTCCTCATCCTACCAAACAGCACCTCAGATGCACGGTTCTTTACATTAGGAAGAATTATCATCTAGAAGAAGACATTGTAACCCACCAGCCCTGGGGCTTTAGAAGGAAAGATTGGGGCAGTGACCACCTGAAACCAGTCAATCTCTTCATGTTTTCCTCTCATTTCTGGCACAGGGTTTATGTACTGCCTTGAATTTATACCTAGGAGCACTTATTGAACAACAGATCTAAACCTCAGCCATGTTTGTCCCAGGGCAGTGGGGATGAGGCTGGAGGGGAGATGAAAACCTGAACCCCAACAACTCCTTTCTTCTTTATCATCCCACAGCAACCTTGAGGTAGAATATTCCAGAAATGCATATATACCAGATATGCATACATGTCAGTTAAAAAGACCCTGTTGTTTCTCCAGTATCTTCTCACAGCTTTCTCTGCATCTTAATGTTTTTCCCCTATAGTTCCTCAGAGTCAATCTTGGGTGAAGGATTCAGTAGGCCAGGCTAGTTCAACATTTTCTTAGGAATCACACTGACTTTCCTTCTACAGATTACACACTGCCCTTTCCATTTTGCCTTCTGTGCCAGTTTGGATGTATTATGTCCCCCAAAACACTATGTTCTTTGATGCAATCTGTGGGGGCAGATGTATTAGTGTTGATTAGGTTGGAATCCTTTGATTGAGTGTTTCCATGGAGATGTGACTCAATTCACTGTGAGTGAAATGTTTGATTGGATAATTTCCATGGAGACAAGGACTCTGCCTTTTCAGGGTGGGTCTTGATTTAATCACTGGAGTTGTATAAAAGAGCTTGCAAACAGAAGGACCTCAGAGCAGCTGAGAGTGACATTTTGGAGAGCAGACAGGAGACACATTTTGAAGAATGTACAGGAGCTGAGAGAGGAGCTGGAACATAACTTGAGATCAGCAGACACCAGTTTCATGCCTTCCCAGTTAACAGAGGTTTTCCGGATGCCATTGGCCTTCCTTTGGTGAAGGTACACTCGTGTTGATGCCTTAATTTGGACATTTTTTGGCCTTCAGACTGTAAATTTGTAACCAAATAAACCCCGTTTATAAAAGCCAATCCATTTCTGGTATTTTGCATGTGGCAGCATTAGCAAATTGGAACATCTTCCTTCAAAACATAGATATCTCCTGGATGGGCAGTGCCCTGAACCACCGGTGTGCCTGGGTGCATGGATCAACTCTTCTCCTGTATAAGAAGAAAGGTCAGCAAGGAGGGATAGTGAAAGAAGCACTGACCAGAAGTCAGGGGTAGGTTTGTAACCTCATTAAGTTGTTGACTTGCCGTGTGCCTTAGACAAGTCACTTCACTTCTCTGAGCCTCTGTATCCTCTTCTGAAAAGTGAAGTTAATACTACCACTGACCACACTGAGCAGAGGAAAGAGTCACATGAAACGCTGGATATGAATGGGCTTTTAAAACTGTAAACTGAGATGAATTTGTTGATCATCTGGGATCAGGGAAAGGAATCTCTGGCTATGCAAAGATTCACTTTGCCAACATCAAAATTGTGCTAAGTGTTGGCCCTGATGAACAGCCTGATGCAACTGAACATTCTCTTAATATAGAAAATGATGAATCTGTGTTTGTTGTCAGAGCTGTCGCATTCTTCCAAGAGTGCAGACTTTTATGGGCCCCGGGGAAGCTTTGCCTGGGTCTATTTCTTATTTTTTCCTCAAAAGAAACCAGCTTTATTGAGATATATTTTACATATCATAATATCCACCCTGTACAAGTGTACAGTACCTTGATTTTGAGTAACTTTACAGAGTGGTGCACCCATCACCATAAATCAGTTTTAGAACATTTTCATCCCCCCACTAAGCTCCCTCCTATCCATTTACAGTTAATCCCTAGTCCTAACCCTGGCCTCAAGCAACCACTAATCTACTTCATCTCTGTTGTAAGAATTAAACTATCTTCTGATTAGAAAAGTAATCGTTTTCTATTTTAGATAACTTGAAAAGCTCCAAAAAGACAAATGGACTGTGAACGAAGCCCAGAATCCCCTTAGCTGATCTGGCATCAAAGTTCCTCTTCTTAGCTGTCATCTTCTGCTGCCTCTGCTGAAGTGGATGACATGTCCCCACTGTGCCTCTGCCCACTCTCCATGCTGTTCCTTTTGCAGAGGATTTCTTCCCATCTCCATCTTGCAAGGCTTTTGAAGGTCTCTCTCAGTTACCCCCTGCTCAATACACGTTCCCTGATGTCAGGCTAAAAAATTTTCTCTTCTCTGAGATTCATGGTGTTTTCATTTGGTAGTTTACTTAAATATGTGGTTTATCTCCCCCATTAAATCCTAAGTTCCTTGAGGACCAAGGCTCTGCTAAACCATCTTTGTTTGGCCCCCATGCACGTCTCCAACTTCATTGCCCCTCCCTAGGGCGTGCACACCTCCTTTGTAGGACTCGTCACAGCTGTAATTGGTTGTTAAAGGTCACGTTCACCCCTAGACTGTGGGCCCTGTCCCCAGTGGCCAGCTCGGTAAAGTCAGCACATGTTTTCTTAAATGAATGGAGGATTAAAGCAAGCCAGCACGTGTATTTGGCTATGCATACATTTTCACTCTTTTCCACTTCAGTATTTCACTGTGGGTACCAAATCTCAGTTTATCTCTTCTCACTCTGATAGCTGTCATCAGCACCTAAGTTCTTATTTGAATTGACTAACAAACAGCTTTAAAATAGATGTGTAAACTACATTGTGATTGGTGTTTTTTCCCTGCTGTGGAATATCCTTTCTCACACACTCAGGCAGGCACTCACACTCACAGACACCATGAGAAAACTACTAGAATTCTCCTAGAAATACATTTTCAACTCAGGACACCCATGAGCACCTTACGCTTGTCCCCCCACCCCCACCCCCCTCTCCTAACCCACATATAATTGGGTAATAATTCTGTGCGGCCAACTCTTCTTTCTTTCTTTTTTTTTTTTTTGTTATTAAATTCAGTTTTATTGAAATACATTCACACACCGTACAATCATCCATGGTATACAACCCACTGTCCACAGTATGATAACATAGTTATGCGTTCATCACCACAATCTATCTCTGAACATTTTCCTTACATCAGAAAGAACCAGAACAAGAATAAAAAATAAAAGTGAAAAAAGAACACCCAAATCATCCCCCCATCCCACCCCATTTGTCCTTTAGTTTTTAATCCCCATTTTTCTACTCATCCATACACTAGATAAAGCGGGTGTGATCCACAAGGTCTTCACAATCACACTGTCACCCCTTGTAATCTACATTATTATATAATTGTCTTCAGGAGTCCAGACTGCTGGGTTGGAGTTTGGTAGTTTCAGGTATTTACTTCTAGCTATTCCAATACATTAAAACCTAAGAGGTGTTATCTATATAGTGCATAAGAATGTCCACCAGAGTGACCTCTCGACTCCATTTGAAATCTCTCGGCCACTGAAACTATTTCGTCTCATTTTGCATCCCTCTTTTGGTCAAGAAGATACTCTCAGTCCCATGATGCCGGGTCCACACTCATCCCTGGGAGTCATATTCTGCATTGCCAGGGAGATTTACACCCCTGGGAGTCGGGTCCCACGTAGGGGGGAGGGCAGCGAGTTCACCTGTCAAGATGGCTCAGTTAGAGAGAGAGAGGGCCACATCTGAGCAACAAAGAGGTACTAAGGGGGAGACTGTTAGGCACAATTACATGCAAGTTTAGACTCTCCTTTGTGGTAACGAGCTTCATAAGGGCAAGTCCCATGATCTAGGGCTCAGCACATCAAACCGCCAGTCTGCCTGGGTCTATTTTTGAGGACAGGAACATTGTGCCTCACTGGCAAGGTTTGTTAAATCAAGGCCACCTGTAGTCGTTGAAGAATCTGGGTCTGCTTTTGCAAAACTGGGAGTGAGGTTTCAGATCCTGTCCTCTGATGTTTGCCCATTTGGACCCTTGTCTTTTGCTTCCTTGTTTGATGGGAGTCCTTCTCTGGTTCCAGTCCAGTTGGGAAAGTGAGAAGTAGGAGAAGGAGATGGAGTAGGTCCAAATCAAAGACAAGTAGCAAAGGTGGAAGTGAATAAGAATACTGTGTTCTCTGGGAATTTAGACAAGGACAAAGCTAATTGTTTTCAATTACTTAAAATGCAGTTTGTCTTTGAAAAGATGATGTCATGACTTTAAAAAAGAAAACGAGCCAAAAATCTCACACCGTATCCAGCTATTTGTACTTTTGCACATTCTCACCTATTTCTTGTTTTCATTATGCCTGCTTGATGCACATTTCACTTTATGGCCTTATTTCCCCCCCCTTATATTATTAACATTTTCCTTTAAAATTTTGCATTTTGATGACTAAATAATATTATTTTTGATATTTTCATAAGTAATAAGCCATTCCCCTACTTTGGGACATTTGGGTTGTCTTTCAGAGTTCTGTTTGTTGGCTTGCATTTTCACTATTTGTAGTTAATGCTGTCATGAACATCTTTGCATATTTTGCTTTCAGTTGTGGTTGTTGAATTATTACCTTAACACGAATTCCAAAATTCCTATGAATGGGATGAATGAGGTGATATGCCTGGGCATCCTTATGACTTTTGTATATTGTTTAAAAAAATAAAAGCATTAATTTAAAATGTCGCAAGATAATTTAGCCACAACTACTCTTCCAGCATTAGCAGTTTGCTAGAAGGTTTCTTTTTTCTTTTTTTTTACTTTAATATATAAAACACAGTTCTTCAAATTTGTTTTCATTTGCACTTCTTTGCTTAACAACAAAGTCCAATGCTTTCTATGTGATTTTTTGTCTAGGTCATGCTATTAAAATTAAAATATAACTTGTTATAAATTCTCAGAATTTTTTGAAAACCCAAAAGAGATTCCCCAAAAAGTATTTCCTAAGGAATTCAAGTTTTCAGATTAATCAGATATAAGTGCTTTATGGCCAAAGCAGAAAGAAATGTCTAGCTGAACTGTCTTTCATTTAGCTAATTAAGTGTCTTTTATGCAATTCAACTCCAGCCACAAGTGTTTTCAGAGACATTGAAAATAAGATACGGGCACTGATTCACAAAAACTTCTATTATGATGGTGTTATTAAATGACTGAGCAGGAGTCAAATATTTTAATGGCAGAGCAATGGGGAAAGAATGGTTGTTTCAATAATGTGGTGGGTCAATTGGATAGCTATATGGAAAAAGGAAATGAAACTTGATCCCATATCCCATTATCCACAAAATTCAATATCAGGTGGGTTGTAAATCTAAATATGAAAGATAAAAACTATTTATATTATCTTCTAGAAAATATCACAAGAGATTACCTTCAAGAACTTGAAGTGAGCAAAGATTTTCTTAACAGAACACAAAAAGCACCTACCAAAAAGGGAAAAGATTGATAAATTGGGCAATATTAAGATCTGGAACTTCCATCCATCAATATGTACCATTGAAAGAGTGAAAAGGCAAGCCACAAAGTGGAAAAAATTATTTGTGATACAAATATTTAATAAAGTCCTCATATTTAGAACATATAAAGTACCCTACAAATCAAGGAAACATTTCAAAAGGTGTTTGATATCCTTAGTCTTCAGGGAAATGTAAATTGAATTCACAATGAAATATCAGTACATACCTGAATAGCTAAAATATAAAAGACAGTACTAGATGTTGACAAGGATCAAGGGCAATTTGAACCTGCATACACTGCTGATAGAACCACTTCAAAAAACTGTTTGGCAGAATTTACTAAAGCTGAACATATGCATGTTTAGTAATTACACTGCTGGGAATACACCAAACAGAAATAGCTACATCTGTATACTAAGAGACTTGCACAAAAGTGCTCATAGAAGCAGTTTATAATGGATAAAATTTGAAACAATATAAAAGTCCATCAGTTGAATAATGGATAAGTGCATTGTGATGTAATCATACCATGGACTGCTATGAAGAAATGAAAATGAATAACTATTGTTGCACACAAAAGCAGGAAAAACTAGTGTTGTATTACAAGTCAGCATAGGTGTTACCTTTAGGGAGGAGGAGAGGGCTGTGACTACAGAACATGGGAGGTGGGGCTATGGGGTACTGGTAATATTATCTTTCTTCATCTGGATAGTATTTGCAAGGGAGTGTTCATCTTGTGATTTTTCCTTGGTATATATACTCACAGTTTATCCACTTTGTTTTATACTTCAATAAAAAGTTATTTTTAAAAATTTCTAAGTATTGTAAGAAGGACAGAAGAAAAGGATCTAGAGAATGGAGAGATTATTTTGGCCTTGACTGATGGATTGTGAGGAGTCAAAGAAAATTACTTTGGGGAAACTGCATTTGAGCAGAATGAACAGGATCTGAGATTGGGGCCTATTTCAGGACAGTATGGAGAGTATGTTACTGAGAACTTTTTGTCCATTTTATGTGAAGACGCTCCTGGGAATTTAACTGTGTCTTCAAAGTTATAGCTACTCATCTCCAGATGGGGAAATGGAGTCAGGAAGGCATGACAAATCCATGGTCACCAGGTCACAAAGAAGGGACAGCTTTCCACATAAGGGTAACATTAAAAGCAAACATAAAGCAGACAAAAAGTGACTAATTTCAATTGTTTCCACAATATTAAAACAATCTTGTGCATTTTGAAAGGCCTAAAATTTACATCAAAGCTGATTGCTTCCCAACCCCTCCCGTAAGATGGCATCACAAGGAGACCAATGTGTGTTTATGTTACACTGGGGTAAACAGACAAAGCTGCTTGCTACTGGAGTCAACTGGTCTGGAGCCCCACCTGTTCCAGGTTCCACCCATGGTCTAGAGAGCTTAGAAGGTACTATCTTGGCAATCTTGGAATCCTCTGAGTGAACACTGTTTGGGAAGTTTCATGTGTAGATAAATACGATTAATAAAAAGTTAGCGTATCTGTTCAGTATGATACATAATACATTATTTGGACATTTAGGTTGATATTTTTTAAAAAGAAAAATTATTATGGTCCTTTATTGATCCTACATTGGTCAAGTTGTGTACCGTGGGGTGAAGATATTTACAGTTTCGCACAAAAAAAGTCGTAAAATCCTGGAATTTTGACGAATTGTGTGATCAGATAAATTTCTTTTGCATTATGGTTGCCTGAGCAACCCTTCAGTAGCATTCTTTTTTCCACCATGCCCTCAACCCCAACTCATTTCAACAATTATTAGACACAGATTAGAATAAAAGGATCTCATGGTTTGAAGGTATCTGTAAGGAGCTTCTAGTCTACCCTTCTTCTCAATAAAAGAATCCCTGCTATAGTTCCCCCAACAAATGACTGGTACCCATTAGCAGGAATGATCTTGGTAGCCCAAGGTTGAAAATCATCCAGATCCCGGAAATTTATAAACTCTGTGTAATCTGTTATGGGACAGGCTGATGAGAATAATACTTTGCATTTATCTAGCAATATAATTTTAGTGAGTTCAAAACATGGGATCTAAGTAATGCTCTCATCACTCATAGGTAGAAAGGTAGCAAGCAGATTTCTTAGGAACTCTATTCAACAAATAGAGCAATTCGGTCTATTTATTTGTTTGTTTGTTTGTTTATTTATTTATTTATACTCTGTCTTGTTCCAGAAATTGTTTGACACATAAGGTATGTTAGTCATTTGGAGATTCAGTAGTAAAAGGGCTGAAAGGGCTATGAAACAATGTTAAAGAAGGTACAATGCAGAATAGAAAAAAAAAAATAGGTTTAGCACGGATATGGAAAAAAAAATCAAGCTGCATAATTGGGTGCAATACTCTTGTGGAAAAATTCCTGAAAACCTTTGGTGTACCACCATACTTATTGTTATATAAAAAACTCTAGCAGCTGTGCTTTTCTTCTAAATTAAGAAAATAAAGCAATATCATGAGCTAATGCCACATCAAAGTGGCATGTTTCAACACTTCAAAGTCATGTGTTGCCAGAGTCAAGTTTTCCAGGAGCTCTGGCTCAGCCCAGTGTTCTTGGAGGCAGATGTTGGAGTGGTCACTTGGGGCAGTGGAAGTCAGAATTTCTTGGTTCTCCTTCCAGATTGTGGTGAGGCCCAGGACACACTTTTTCTCACCTCAGTTTCTCTGGTGAGGCCTCTTGCCATGTAAAGGAGTTGTGGTCAAGTAGAAATACTTGAAGAATTGCCATGTAGAAGAGGGATTGAGGCTGATTTTATGCGGTCCCAGGGGTTAGAGCTAGGACCAGCCAGGAGGTAGCTACTGCAGAGATGCATTTGGACTCCACATAAATATGAACAGTAAGGAAAATAAGTCTCTTTATCACCATTTAATACTACTTCTTATTAGGACGAACACCTTATTTGCACTATTTACTTTCAACAACCCCATGAGGCAAGTCTTACCTGTTTTTACGGGCTAGGAAACTGAGATTCAAGAGGGTAACTTGCCTAAGGCCAAATCACTACTGAGTGTGCTGGAGCCAAGACTTGAACCTGATCAGTTGTGTAGGATTTGCTGATGGAATTAACCATAAAATTATACTTCCTTGAAGAAAATGAGGTAGGAAAAAATATCTCAAAATGGAACATTATTTAAGGAGCAACACACTACTAGGGTCTAAAGTCTGAAGACAGAGCTTTAGCATTGGAGGTGAGAATAATGCACATAAAAGTATGGCCTGTGTAGAAGGGTTAATCCTTCTAGGAAAAACCAGTCATCTTGTAGGAGACAGATCCAAGGAAATGACTGGTGAACTGACCACCAGTAGCACTGAGGCTTGTTTTAATTAAGGAAGCTGACAGCTTTCCTTTGAAAAACTTTCCAATAATCAGAACTGCCCCAGGCGGAACTGGCTGCCTTGGGAAACAATGAGAGCCTTGTCTCTGGAGACATTCAGGCAGAGTCTACATGAGCATGTGTCTGGGATGGAAGAAAATCAAGGTATAAAGAGGTGATAGACTACATATTCCCTAAAAGTTACTTCCAGCTCAGAAAGCCTGTAATTTTCTCTGTGGAAGATGTCTGACCCAATAGAAGGAAGTGGAAGGGAACATGCTTGGAGAAATTAGGAAGAGGAGACCAGGGTTTATAACATACTCAGATTTTTCCTGAGCATATAGAGTAAAGACTAAGACTATAGCTTACTCCAAAGGATCCCTATGTATGAATGAGCATTACCACGTGACCCCTTTTTCAGAGAGAGAATCCCAGGCAATAAGAGAGTGGATCTTGAATGAAGGGCTCATTATTCACATCTCACTCATTTTAAATCCCCATGTCTCAATGGCACATAGTAGGTCCTCTATCCATCCTTGGGACCCCAACCTACTTTCTTAATTTGGTTTTCATTATTCCAGTTTACCAAACTAAGGTATTCAGCTTGCCTAAAAAATAGCAGGTAGAAATGAAAAATGTCTCAGAGATCACCCAATTTAACCCTGGCATTTTACAGAAGAGAAAATAAGACGCTCAGAGAGCTTGGTCTCTCAGTCACTGATAAACATGCGAAGTGCCTATTATGTGTTGTTCCCAGTGCTAGGAGAAGCTGGTGTCTACATCAGTCCGTGACAACCTGGCCTCTGCTTGTGAGGAGCTCACAAAACATCGTGAGTTGGAAGGGCTTGGTGGCCAAGTGTGAGAAGTGGGAGCCAGGGTTCCTGGGTGCTGGTTATGTTATAACATTGATTCACAGGCAGATTTTGAATCTGAATAGTTTCTTTTCTGGGCTTCAGTTTCTCCAGTTCTACTAGGGCAGGTGAATTTTTCCACATTTCCCCTCTTGGGGTTGCTGAGGTCGCAGGATTGCACTTGGGGAACTTTGGGAAAGGAGACACAGAGAAGCCCAAGGTACTGTGTGATATGTTTGGCATGGCCCATGATGAGCTTACCTCATGGATTCAGAGGGAAGGGCCTGGGAGGAACCGGGGGGGGGTGGGGAAAAACTCCATGTTCCCACTGTTTACAGGCTTGATGTTGCAGTAATCAAAACAGATCTGGTTGTGGAACATATCAAAGGGACACTCCCTTAGTGATTCACCTCATTTGGGAAACTTCCTTTGCCTGGACTTGCTCCTCGAGGGCAGGGACCTTGACTTTGCTCCCCTCAGTATAGTGCCTAGCTCACTACAGGCACTTAAAGTTGCTCTTTGTGGTGTGTGTTTTCCTCCTACAAGGAGCATCTCGAGGGTAACAGTAGATCATGGACTACTTGCTTCATTTTCTCAGTTTACAGAAGCATGCATTCTTCTACCCCTTTGCGAAGGGTTGTGAGCCTGTTCTGAAGGACAGTGCAGTGGCTGCAGTCTCCCTGCAGCAAAATAGAGTATCTCCGGTGCTGTGCGGCATTGGGAAGAATATCTAACCGGGAGTCAGGATGCCTACATCTGTGTCCTAAATCTGGGCTGGGAAACCTTAAGTGAATCATACACATCTGTATGTAGCACCTTAGAGTTTAAAAATCTTTCAGACACATGATTTCATTTGGACTTCACAATAGCCTTCTCCATGTGGAATTATTTCCCCCATTTCATCCCATTTTAGAGAAAGGAGGTGAGTCTTGGGGAGTTTAAGGGACTTCCAGGTCACAGAGGTAGGTGGCAATGCTGGAAATTGACATAAGATTTTGTCAACATCAATGTCTTTTTCAGCAGCATTCAATGCCACAGCCTAGACCCCAGTTGCCCTCTCTAGAAGCAAAGGTGTTGGCTGATCTGTACACTCCTGTCCAATTTAGACATTCTGTGGTACTATGGATTGAGTCATGTGCATTGTCTCTCTAATACTGGGTCCTTAGCACTGGAGTTGAAGATTATATTGGCATGTTGTATGACAGAGAGAGAGAGAGATCAAAGGAAAAAGGAGACATCAATCCTGGGTGACTTGGAGTTGTATACTCCAGAAAAACATGTTCTTAATCTTAATCCATTCCTGTGGGTGTGAACCCATTGTAACTAGGATCTCTTGAAGATGTTACTCCAGTCAAGTTACGGCCCAACTCAATCAGGTTGGGCTTTCATCTGGATTACTGGAGTCCTTTATAAGCAGAGTAAAATTCAGACACGCAGAGAGAAAGCCACAGAAAGAAGCTGGAAGTCAATGGAACAGTCTTCTGGGAGAAAGCATCACCTTGCTGACGCCTCGATTTTGGACTTCTCCTAGCCTCAAAACCGTGAGCCAATAAATTCCCGTTGTTCAAGCCAACCCATTATATGGTATTTGTTTTAACAGACAGGAAACTAAAACAAATGCCATCACCTTCAGAGGGTGGTGTCATGTAGTGAGAAGAGGATTGCAATGTCAGACCAATGTGGGATGAACTCTTATCTTTCTCATTTATTAGCTGTGAGACTTTGGGCAAACCACTGAACCTCTTTGAGCCTCTGCTTCCTCTCCTGAGTTTTCAAATGGGGCAATGAAATTGACTTTGCAGATTGATGGTTGTAAAGATAGCATGAAATTGCTTTAAAAGGGCTGACACACTTACTACCTGTAAGCAAGTAGTGGTGCCTATTAAACTAGTTCCCTTTCCTTACTTCTCTCTAGTAGATATAAAAACCTAGTGTAATGTCAACAACGAAGATTTGGTTAATTTCATAGTCATGGCAGTGTGTGTATCAGCTGGAAGTGGGCTTAAGACCAATCACACACTTATGCATTGGTTGTCCCCAAGGGCAAAGGGAGAACACGTAAATACTGTTTGGTTGGGGGTGGGAGTGGATGTGCATAGCCAGAAATGCCCCTCCATGTGCAAAATAATTTGGGGGATCAAGTCACCTCCCTCCCCTAGATCTCTTCTGCCAAACATCTCCCTGGCTGTCAGAACTTGTTTCCTGTCGGTCGCCTCTCCCTAAATATACACCCCAATGCAGTATCTTTAACAAAACAATGTGTTCTGGTGATGCAACAGTCCAAGGTGTCAGAATAACTAGGTAATTAAAACAGGGCAAGGTCAGGGTTTCTTCTGTCTGGAAAGACAAACACCCACACAAAGAGAGAAGCTAAACAGGGAAACCAATTTCACATCCCCATTGTATCTCCCCTAATCCTCAGCCATGATCCAAAAGCCCAGTATCTAGAATTGATCTTCTCAGGCTGCTGGACTAAGAACCCATCTAACTTAGAAGTCATGACAAGTTTGAACAACAAGGAATAGAACATTTTCAAGGTTTCAACACACCCCTCACTTCATCTTCCCTGTTTGTTTTCACACCAGCCCCACCCTAAGTTCCTGCTGGGGCAATGGCTCCAGATAGTGGCTCAAAGCCATGGTTGGGATATTGTTTGTGGGGCGTGGCTGCTGGGGACAAGGTGTCCTCCCAGAGAATGAAGCCCTGGAGGTCACCTTCCCTTGGCTCTTATTTGTTTGTTCATCCTTTCGTTCATTCAACACTCAACCCTTATGAAAAGCCTCCTCTATTTTAAGTATGTGCTTCAGCACAGGAATGGGAGCAGAGAGGATGCTGAGGTGAATAAGAAAAAATAAAATAGCTCTCTGGGAGCTCACTGACTAGTGTGAAAGATAGCCATATAAGAAAATATGATAGCCACCAAGATGATGGAGCTCTAACTGAAGTCTGAACAAAGTCATGGAGACCTAGGAGGAGAGTGTGACCAACCTCCTGTGGTAGTCCAGGAAAAAATGACAGAGGAGGTGACATTTAATTAGAACCTGAAGGATGAGGAAGGTTTCTCCAGACAAGGAAGAGGAAAGAGGGCATGCCAGGCAGAGGGAACAGCAGGTTCAGAGGCAGGAGGCATGAAAGACTAATACTTGTTCTTTGAAAATGTTGAGTTCATTGAGACTAAAAATGGGACTGTGCTGGGAGTAGGTGGGAATGGAGGACATAGGGCTGAATAGGTAGGTTGGGGCAAAATGTGGGGTGTCCTTAGCAATATGCCAAGGAATGCAGCCTATCCTGAATGTGCCAGTGTGCCAGTGGTGATTTGGGGGCAGAGGAAAGATGTGACTAGATCCATGTGGCAGCAGAAGCAACTCTCTTCCTGGATCACCTTCCTGCTGGGGATCCTCAGGCTCAGGTCTCCTCTAATCAACCTTTAGTCCTACTTTCCTCAACAATAAAACAATGTACCTTTCAGCACCCACATCTTCCCAGAAAGAGCTGCCCTGAGATGACCCATTCCAGGAAGATAGAGGCTCTCCCCGCCACAGCCATCCATCCATGCGAGGTGGGAGAGTAGAGTGGTTGAGCACAGAGCTTTGGCTTCAGGTAGTCCTGGTTGTGAACCTTGCCTCTGCCTCTTCCCAGCTATGTTATGTTGAGCAGTTTACTTAACTCCTTTAAAGCCTCAGTTTTGCCCTTGGTGAAATTGGGTTGAAGGATGATAATGTCTTCCTCACTGGGTTTTCTTGAGTTAAATCCTGTGCACCCCACAGGGCCTGATTGCTGAAGTGCTTTATTGATTGTGTATGTCTGATAAGCCTGTCCAACTGGTATTGCTTAGCCCTGATAGTTAACACACCCATTGCCCTGGGCGCCTTGCAAAACTCTGAAGACAGATACTGCTGCGTATCACAAACATGAAAGATGCAGGGCATTTCAGTTGCTTCGGATCCGGTACTCAGCTGGCAGCCATAACCCAAAACATCCGTTCTTGTGACAAACACCATTTAGGACCCCAGATCTTCAAATCTTTTTTCCTTTATCTTTGAAACAAAAGGCTGTGAAAGTCTGGGGGTTGTGCCACCACTGACTTTGGAGGTGGGCACTACCTTGGAATACAGGGAGTATTTGAGCAACTAAAGCATTTAGGTAAAACAAAAAGAAAAAGAAAAAAAAAGTTAATTAACTTGACAAATCCTTCCTCTCTAATACATAAATGTAATAGATTTTCCACAAAAAAATAGTGCTTCCCAGTAATGCTGAGCGTCCATTTTCTTGCTTCTCTTTATGTGCTAATTAGCATGGATTTCCAACTGTTGCACATGGCAGCTGAGGAATATTTTGCAAAATTAAACAATATATATTACTCTTAAACAATATATATAAATTGAGATGTAATCTGCATGACAAGTATGTAACAGATTCATAACACTGGCAACTAAATGCACATTCAAAGTTAACATGGTAAATAGTTTAATTATTTAAAGAAATAATTAAATAAGATTTAAATTTTCAGAAAATTAAATTTAAAAATAAGCCTTACTTCATTAATTTTGATTTAAAATGCTGATATCCTTAATTACAATTGCTTGCATTTTTCTTTGAAATTTTTATTAATAATTATTATTTAGTCTTTTTGAAGAAATATTTTTGAAAGTATTTGTAGAAAATAATTTTAAATTGTCAACACTTTTAGTTTACTGCCATCTATATTTTTAATCAAAATATATTTCAAAGTATGCACTTTGAATACAATTACAATTTGCTCTCGAATCCTTTAGATCAGCACTATGCTGTGAGAGAAATGTTCTACATCTGTGCTGCCAATAATATGGTAACCACTCACCATTTGTGGCTATCAAGCACTTGAGATGTGGCTAGTGCAACCAAGGAATCTTTAATTTTAGTTTTATTTCCTGTCAATTAATATAAATTCAAATTTAAATATCCTCATGTAGCTAATAGCTATTGTATTGGAGAGTGCCATTTCAGATCCATGAAAATGAGAACAAGTCTAGATGACGTTAGAAACAGAAAATACCCAGGAGGACCTCAGTAAAGAAGAAAGGTGGAAGAGAGAAATAAAGAAGGGGCCTGTCTAACTCTTTAAAATGGAAATAATGAAAGTGAGCAAATTGACTTGCGTACAGAAAAGCATGTGTGTCATTACATGAACTAAAAAAAAAAAAGGACTGGAATGAAACAGCAAATGACAATACAAAAACAAAGACAAAGCAAAGGCTGGAGGTTAATAAGAAGTTTTTAAAAGAATAATTTTTTTTTAATTCAGTTTTATTGAGATATATTCACATAGCATACAATCATCCATGGTGTACAATCAACTGTTCACAGTACCATCATATAGTTGTGCATTCATCACCCCAATCAATATTTGAACACTTTTCTTACTCTAAAAAAGAATAAAAATAAAAGAGAACAAAGCATTCCATCCCCCCATTCCACCTTATTTTTCATTTAGTTTTTGTCTCCATTTCTAAAAGAATAAGATTTTACCAACACTTAGTCTATATAATGATGTTTTTTGTGGCACACAAGTGGCTCAATTTTTTTCAGGGAGGAAAAAGAGGGAAATGTCTAGATCTAGTAGAAATTATTTGAAATATGACAGCAGAAAGTCCAAACATATAACACAGATAAAAGGTAACAGAAAAACTTTTCATTAATTGAGATGGCAATTTTAAAATGAGACTTTTAATTAATGGGTAGTAAAGTCAGAAAAAAATACATAAAAATTTAAAACGCAAGTATTACCCAATTCAACTAGATTGCTCCAAAGGCAAAAGCCATCTTGAAAAATGAACCATTTTAAGTATGTATTGAACTATGTCAGAGAGGAAAACAAGTAAATCAAAATTAATTTCATTGGTTTTCCATCTCTTGTAAAAAGCACAGCATTTGACTTACGTGAGAAACTAAAAAAAGTGTTTTTCAGTTCAAAGAACTTATTTTAAAAACTGCCAAAGGCAAGCCTTCAATGGTATTAACTTGGATTCAAGATAAAGGCGTAAAATCTGGAATTTAGCCAAACATCTAGGAGCATTCTTTGTGTTATAAGTGGTCCAGAGTTTAAATTTGTTACTGGAAGACAAGCCTCAGTCGTGCTACCTGAAATTGGATTCTTTGGAATAACTCAAAGATTATATGTAATATTTGGGGGATCTGTTCAAAGATGGAACATCTTGACAGAACATATATCGTATCTGACCCAACCATTCTTGAGCACAATGTGAGGAATGCTATGAAAACAATCAGCTTTAAGAGAGGCGAGCAAAACAGCAGAAGATCCTCAAATACGTATTGACCTGTGGTCTTTGGCAGAGAATGAAATTAATTTTGAATTTACACTATCCACTGTTATTGGGAATAGATTGTCGCTTGCTAATACTATTAGCAAAATATTACAACCAAACAGTTTAAAGTTGTTTTTTTTTACTCACTTTTAAAGCCCTCTTTTTTTAATTTAAAGAAAATGATTTTTCTAAATCTGAATACTACTATGTAAAATATGCAATATAAGTGATACTGCAATAGACTATAAGAAAATTAGGACAAAGAAATAAAACATTTGTGTGATGGTGAAAGAGAAGATTCAGGTACAAATAATGCCCCAGATAACTATGGAATCTATTTTCTGGTCATTATAGATCAAGGTATGATCTCTTTTGAAAAGAAATTTGAACAAATTGAGCAACATACTGCTATTTTCAGTTTTTGTTGTAATATCCCAGTGTTTAAAAAGATCAAAAGAACTTAAGAAATACTGTGAGAATTAGAACACAAAAAGCCTGAGAAAATTATGAGGTAAGTAATAGAGATTAAAATATTTTCTGTGACAGTGATACTTTATCATATGTGGCCCATAAAAATGTTTGAAAGTGATATGTAAAATTCATGGTTCATTTTTAAGTATTGTATTAATAATTTTATTAACAATTCCACTTGCAATTACTTCAGGCAAGTGGAAGAAAAGGATAATCTGGTGTTGAGCCCCAGGAGGGAAAGACCTGGACTTTCTTCCTAAGAGCTAGAAAAGAAGGACTCCTGACCGGCAGGTATCCAGGTCTTTAAAGATGGGGTGGAGGGGTGGGGGAGGGTGTTTTTCTGTTGTGATGATTTTCTTCTCATTGTTGACTCTGGTGTATTGAATTATGCACCCCAATTTAGACATGTCCCTAATCTTAATTCACATTCCTATAGGTACCAACCCTTTCTAAATAGGACCTCTTGAAAATGTTATTTTTCGTTAAGGCGTGGCCTAACTGAATGAGAGTGGGTCTTAATCTGAATTTTTGAAGTCCTTTATAAGCAGAGTAAATTCAGACACAGAAAGAGAAAGCTATGGAAAAGAGCCAGAAGGCAAAAGTCAACAGAACCTGGAAGAAGGAAAAGGACATTGCCAAGTGACGGGAGAGACAGGGATCCCAAGGTTTGTAGCCAGCACCAGAAGGTGTAGAGTTTCAGGAGAAATTGAGTCCTCTAGCCTCTGAAACTGTGAAACAATAAATTCCAGTTGTTTAAGCCAATCCAATGTGGTATTTGTCAAAGCACCCTGGAAAACCAAGACATTGACTTTTATACTTACTGAGAACACAGACTTCTAATCTTCTGTGAGTTCAGGGTGTCTAAGTTTTCCAATTACTGAGACAATTAGGCAGGACTACCTCACAGGACTAAGTGACAAGAAGACCTGGGAGAGCAGGTGGTTTCTGGGAGTCTGGAAAACACTTACAAGTCCAGAACCTTTTCCACTTTGGATGCTTACAACACGATCCCCCTTGCTTTTTAAGCTCTCATGCATTTTGAAAGGCATTTAAATCAACACATTCATAATCTTCCCATTCTTCATGTTCAGGCATCATTTTGCATGAAGTATTTGATACATGAGAGGGCACATGAAGTCTATCTTTCAAAGAAAATTGTATCCATATCCATATCCATATCCATATCCATATCTATCTGTCTCAAAATCTTTCTGGGCTTTCAAGTACTCAGTTTCAAATTTGTTACCTGTGAGAGAAATCCAAACTGGACCCGTGTTTGAAGATGAGGATATAAAAAGGAATGTATCTAACATTAAACTTCTCTAAGGTGCTTTTAAGTTTCTGATTAACCTAAAAATTTTTATATTATACAAAAACATAATACCATACTTATGGAAATAAAAAGCCACCCACAAGCTACTATCTATACAAATCATCTATTTTCATTCTTTCCTGTCTTTTCCAAAAAAGAATACTTTTTCACAGTGTTGGACTTGCATCACAAATACAGTTTTGCATTCTGCTCTTTTTTAAAAGCATCACACAAAGAACAATTCTAATGTGGTCGTTTAATGGCTTCAAAATATTATTTCAGTGGATGTATTGTAATTTATATTAGCATTCCAAAATTATTGTGGGGCATTGAAGTTGTCTTCAATTCACTTCTGTTTATCAATAATATTTCTTTGGCCACCTTCCTGGTACCTCTTTTCCTACTCTTGAATAATTTTCTCGGAATCATTCCTCACCAGAGGGATTGTTGGGTCAAAGGAGATGGGAACTTGATGAAATCATTTGTTGTTTCCTCTTTTTATTTATTTCTTTTTAATCAAGGTTTTTCACTTTCTTTTAAGGAACTAAATTAGTAGCTCACTAATTTAATAATTAACTAGCTCAGTGTTTCAGCTTTCTGATTCATTGCTGTTCAAATCCAAGGGGTTCACAGAGCCCCTTTCTTTTGCTCCTTCCTGACAACAAACCTCTGGTTCTCAAGTCTTCTTTACACAACTAAGTTGGAGTTATAAATTCTCACCCTGAAGCTTAATCAAGTCAGAGATCTATTGTCTGACAGCTGATTGACAGTTTCCTTGCTCATTGTTCCTGCTCATCTTCTCCTTTCTTTCAGGAAGCCTTCAAGGAATCCGCCATCTTCAAAAGTGTCCATAAAACAGTTTCAATGCTTGTGAAAGGGGCATACTGACAGGCCCAGAGCTGGGCTCACGGCCATCTGCTCTTTCTGTCTCTTACCAATTAGGCCTCTGCCAAGGCACGTTAGGCTCTGCCACCAACCTGTTCCACCGGCTCTTGCCAAAGTGCAGGCAACCAGGTAACACAGGCAAAGGCACTCACGGCACACCTACCAGTGGACCCTCAGATGCAGTCCTTACTCTTGAGCACCATGTCGACTGAAGAGATGAGATATATACACTCGAAGAAGAAGCCGAGAGTCTGTGACTCCATAGAGATTCAGGAGAGAAGGATACTGGGGCAAGGGCAGTTAACAACAGGAGACGCAGAAAGGAGGACATTTAGTTCAGAGGCTTTGGTTTAGTCAACATTCTGTTGAAAGATTCCTACTAAATACCAGGCCCTGGGCTAGGTGCTAGGACCACACAGCCAAGTTAGACAGGATCCCAGTTATTCAGGGGATCACAGGCCTATGGGAGAGACACTCGTAATGAGATTGCAACCGAGAAGGTAGGATTTAATGGTGATTATGATTACTAAATCATTACGTGGATATTCCTTTTTACTTTCCGGTATATTAGAATAGAAAGAGGGAAATACCTGAAACCTGAACTGTAATCCAGCTGCCTTGATCTCCGATGATTGTACAGCCTTTATCTTGTGCCCTTGAGATTGCAAAAATCTTGTGATTGACCCTTACTTGTACTCATTTATCCACTTTTTTTACTTTAAATTTTTATGGTCACTAAAGCCAGCCCCTAATTAATGAAGGGTCTTGGGTCTGCCCAAAACTGACCCACCCCAAATCCAAAGTTATCTTGATACCCGAAGATGGATCTAACCAAAATGGGCCCACCTGACATGCACAATAGCTTAGACTTTAACCTATAAGTGACCTGTATCTCATTATAATACCAAAAATCATGCCTTCATCATATTAAGGCCACCATTTTCTTACATACATTCAGTGACTACATATGTAATCAATCTGTGCACACTTAATTAAATCACCTCTAATTACATCATCTGGGGCCATTGTGTTCATTATCCTAAAACCTGCCCATCTTTTGATTCTTTTTATAGTTTTATCTATCAAAATTACTGCAATTTCGGGAGAAAGATTTGGGGCCAATAGGCCATCTGTTCTACTGCTTCATGCCTAGCAATAAAACTCTTTCTCTCTTTGAAACCCTGGTGTCTCAGGAATTGGTCATTTGAATGCACTGGGCAAAGAATCCATCACCTTGATCTGGTAACAAGATCATCACCATATGGTGTAATGCACATTATCACAGAGGAACAAAGTCAGGTTAATGCAATGGTCAGATCTGCATGGGAAAGAAAAAAGGTCTGAAAGAAAAGGGACCATCACTCTGGACCTGAAGGATCTGCAGTATTTAATGACGATAACATTTAAAAAGGGGTGGAGTGGGGGTCAGAAGGATAGATAGTAGCGGTCAAGTGGAAGGAAGACTCTGCTTGGCATTTGAAGACATGTGTTTTCATCTGACTCTATCACTTTCCAGCTGTGTGATCATGATCAGTTCATTCAAAATCTCTGGGCTTCAGTTTTGTCACATGTGAAAAAGGGGATCGTTGTACTTACTTCATGTACTGCTTGATCAAAAGCGAGAGTGGAGGTGAGAGTCTCTGGGAATGATGAAGTGATGAATAAAATAATTGAATTGTTGTTATCATTGATATCACAACACAGGGTTGTTATTTAGGAAAACACTTTGGAAATTATCTAGCCTCGTATAAATGAGCAGAGTCATTGGGGTGATAGCTTTATTCTTACCAAGTTTACCTCCCTAGTCTTCCAGGCTCTTGCTTAAACTGGAAAAAAATGGTGTGGCTATGAATGAACAGGGTTTATCTCTGCCGACCACTGCATCTTTTTTTCTTTGGGTAAATCCCACCCTGCAAGGCCTCAATATGTTAACTTTGCATTCCTAAGCCCTCTTGAATGTGATTACAAGCATTCTGTTTTTTCCTTTAAGGAAAGGTTTAGTCCACTAAACCTAAGGATGTTTCAAGCACATGGAAAGTTGGCTGCATGCCCGGGGTTCACCTATTCACCCAGGCATTACCACACAGGCCATTTACTTCATAATTTCTCATGAGAAACTGTGGCAGTGGCCAGAGATGACAGAAGTGAGTCAAGAATAGAGGGCAGACTCAGAGGCAGCCATCTCAGCCCCCATTAACTGCCATCCCTGAGCTTGCTGGCTTCTGTGGAGGTTTATACTTTTGTTTGGATGTTGCTTTAAGGAGATTAAAGGCTCTGCATTCCTGGAAGCCTCGTTCCCCTTTTCTGCCTCAGGCCCTTCCAAACATGCCGCAATTCATTCCTTTATAATGAGAAGAACTAACATTCCTTGGGAATTTATTTGATGCCAAGAATCGTACTGTTTTTTACATTCATTTTCTTATTTACTCCTCCTCACCGCCACCACACAGGTACTATTATTATCCCCACTTCACAGTTGAGGAAATGGGCAGAAAGAAATTAAATAACTAGCCCAAAGTGAGCCCAGGAGTGAGCGGTAGGTGCTGGGACTTGGACGGTTGCTATCTGAATCCTGCGCCCATGCTTCTGACCTTCTGCAGTTCTGCTTCTTTCAAGCAGGAGAGCCAGGAATCCATGGAAATCCACATGGGACCCTGGAATCCACATCCCAGGACTAATGCAGTCAAGCCGAGGACTGTTTTAGAATTGGCTTCTCAGAAAGCAAGAAATATGGAGGAGAGGAAATGAGCTGAGGAATGTTCCTAGGCAGTCTCCTTCCTCTGCAGGCAGCCAGAGAGAGCCATGGAACGTGGCCCACATATTCTTGCTGGTGGTTTGAGGAGGTTGGCGGTTTACCCTAGTACGGAAGGGAGAGCAACATTTTTGGAAGAGGAAGAGCCAAGCTGTTGAAAGACTCTCTTCCAGACTCCAGCCCCCTCCCCCCAACTTCCACCCCACCCCACCACCCTTATTCCTCGTGCAGCAGCTGCGTTCTTTTTCTTGAGAAGATGTGATACAGTTTATCACACAGCTCTGACCATACCTCCTGCTGCTCAAAAACCTCTACTAATGGTATCCCATAGTCTCAACCAGTGGTCTCCAAACTTTTCTGAATATGTAAAACTTTTTGTACCTCACTGGTAAATTCATGGAGCAAATTCACAGAGTCAGAAACTAGAATATGGGTTACCAGGGGCCAGCTGAGGGTAGAGAATGGGGAGTTAATACATACATTGGACAGAGTTTTTATTTGGGTTGACCGTAATGTTTCGGGTAAATGGATGGTAATGATGGTAGCACAACATTGTGAATGTAATTGACAGCACTGAATTATATATGTGAATATGGTTAAAGGGGGATATTTTAGGTTGTGAATCTGTTGCTAGAATAAAATTTAAGGAGAAAAACCACAAGACTGTATGCACAAATAGGGAACCCTAATGTAAACCATGGACTACAGTTAATAATACAATTATAATAATATTCTTTCATTAATTGTAACAAATGTAACACACTAATGCATAGTGCTAACTAAGAGGGGTGGTATATGGGAGCTCTGTATTTTCTGCATGATTTTTTGGTAAACCTACAACTTCTCTCTAGAAAAAAGAAAGATTTGCCTGGTCATCCCAATCAATTTATAATATATGTGGGTGTGTATGTATGAAACCATGATAATATACTTGGTACATTATAAAAAATAAATAAAAAATAGGAATTACAAATACCTAAAATTAAAAAGACTGACACTATGAAGTGTTGGTAAGGATAGAGAACAAATGGGAAAAACAGGAATTACAAAGAAAGTGGTAAATATGAAATAAAGAGTACTTTAAAATGTATGTTCATCTTATTGACTTCATACTGTCTTTCCTACTATGTCAAGGCATAATCAACACTTAAGGCAGGGTTCATCATAGACAATAGTAAACATGAACCTGTATTTTAAACATTCTGAGAATTTTGAATTTTTCTGGCCTACTGCTTGCTATATCTGATTAGGTCATCCTTGGTTTTAATCCCCATAATGTGCCTAATGATGAGTTTGTACCAGGAATAGGAGAAAGGCAGCTCTGTCATTTTCTTGTTTACTTGTGCTTATCTTGTAAGTATTATTCTCCATCCACTGGTTCTTTGCAGAAATCTTTTCAAGCCTCGTATCCATTTTGCAAGGGTTTATTTAATGAAATCTAAAGAATCCATAAATCCATGGAACAAGCCAAATGCAAATGGCAGTGGTGGGTACCCTGTGGATCCCCCAGGGGGTAGACTCCCCTCCCCTCCCTCAGGATAACCTCAGATGGAGATTTGACATGAAGCTTTTCGACATAAGATCCAATGAGGGTCATATAGTCAATCAATATAGGAAATAATAAGAATTTTTAATTTTTCTTTTTTGTAAATAAAAGTAAATGTCAATGGGAATCCTCATATGATTTTGCACACCCTCCTGGGAGCATGCATTTCTCTTTGGAAAGCTCCTATCTATCAAGATCAGATTCTTCAGCCATCCATGATCCAGTGACCTACTTCTTTAATCACACTTTCAACCATCACCATCCCACCCCAGTCCTGTGATTGCTCACACACGATACCGAACACTCAGGGCTAGTTGCCTTTCTCTAAAAACTTTCTTCTCCTGCTCCTCTGCTTGGAACACCCTTGCTTTCCCTTGCTGCCTTTTGCAATTTTACTCATCCACTGAGGCTCACCTCAGCCACCACTTCCTGTTAGAAATAATAACAATATCAACAAACAATCGTGGAGGGCTTACTACATGCTAGACTCTTTATTATCTCATTTAAACATAACAGCACCCCTACAGGATAGGCACTACTATAAGAGAGCCTTATATGAGCTTTATCTGAACCTATCTCCCAAGGCATTCAAGTGTGGAATATTTGGAGAAACACAAAATGCCATTGCTGGAAAGAGACTTGCCCAAAGCCACACAGCTAAGAAATGGGGAAGCCAGGATTGAAACGCAGGACTGCAAATGCCCATACCCTATCATCATATATGTGTTTCCACATGTCAATGTAATTTTACTTGTTTGAATAGCTAAAGCCTTCACTAAAACCTTCCCCTTCCTCTAGTAATTGAGAGATAGAATTAGTTTTTCCTTTCTGGTGTTTCCACAGCAGCTTCTTTATAAATAACATGCATTTTTTACTGCACTCTGTCGTATACTGCTGCTATTTGTGCACACATCTCCTATGTCATCTGTTTCCTTACAAACTCAATACCTTGGAAGATTAGAGAAAGACTTTTTGACAACTCTAGAATGTTGGCAACAGCTAATGCAGTTTACAGGAAAAAAATTCATGTTCATTATCTCATTTGGTCCTGAAAAGCAACAAACATGTACACACACCCATAAAGTCCACAGTATAGTAATTTTTCTTCTCCATTTTACAGATTTAAACATGGAGACTTATAGGGGTAAAGTGACTTGCTCTCTAATAACATAGCCAGAAAGTGACAGAGTCCTTGTCCAAACCCAACTTTTGGACTCAAATCCCCACTCTGTTTCTCAACACGAAATGGGTCCTAGAAGGTCAGACTTTTGAGCTATCAGAAACTTTCCTGTGGGCATAGGGTAAATGGCCCCCTTTTGGTGTATTTGAAATGCTATTCTGTATGAACCTGAAGCCTTGAGGATTCTGCATCACAGGGGAGGGGCTGGTGAGCTTTTAGTCCCCAGACACCAAACAGAAGCCCAGTCCACCTGTGACAAAGAGGCCTTCCAGGGCCACAGGTGCACACCCCAGAGCAAGCGTCATTCTTTTCCGCCTCGCTGCCGAAACCACCACAGAAGCATCCCATACTCCTCTCAGCCAATTAAGCTTTCCTTCTTTTTTATTTTCTCATTAATGTGTGACTGTGTTCTTATGCAGAGGTACAATAAACAGTGCTCTGATGATAAACGACACTGTAAAGTGGGCCGGTGTACGTCTACTTGAGGCAGGGATATGAGGATATAGAGGGACGTATTCCTAGTCCTAGAGGGCCGAAAGAAATGAAGGCAGAATCTGATGTCTTGGCAATGCTGGCTTTTCTTACATTTCCTGGGCCCAACATCTACATTTGGTCAGACAGCAACCATGGGATCTCTTGAAGGAAAGGCCATTGAAGCCTCTTTCAAGCACTATAAAAAGGTGAAAGTGAAGGCAGAAGCTAGAGTTGCTTTGGGGTATCTCTAGAAGACAGGGTTGAAAACCAAAAGCAATCAGCTTCCCATTCGTTATAAGGCAGAGCTTCCTGACAGAGATGCACAAGAGAGAAACGGGCTGCTTTCTGCAACAGTGAGCTTGCTGTCATTGGATGCATTCAAGCAGAGGCTGTACCATCCTTCCTTGAGTGTGGTGTATAGGACTTTTATTAAGAGAGTAGATGGTTCGGCTAGATAACTGCTAAAATACCCCTTCCAGCAATGGCATTTTGTGTTTCTCCAAATATTCCACACTTGAATGCCTTGGGAGATGGGTTCAGACAAAGCTCATCTGTTCTGCAATACTTGGCCACAGTGCAGCCGCTGCTGCCTGATCACAAAGCATTTTACAGACAGCTGTTACCATCCCTATTTCAGAGATGTGGTGAAAAGGGAATTCGGAGACAGGTGAGGGCCCTGCCGCCACGTGAGCAGGTGGGAAGAGGCCCTCAGCTCCAGAGATGCCTGCTGCCTGCACCCCCTGGGAAAGCCTTGGAAATATTTTTTCCTTCTAGGCTATAAAGTCACAAAATATCTTTAGAGGCCAGAGAGCCAGGCTCTCAGGAATCCATACGACAGCAATGTTTTCCACTGGCTCGAACTGAGAACTAGCAAATGGAAAGGAATCCTAAGGAATTCTGTCTGGACTGCCAGATAAATGAAGCAAAAGTCACAGCCACAACTTCTGCCAGCTTGTCCCAAGGAACCACGGCGACAGTCTCCATGGAGGGAAAAGGGCTGAGTTCCAGAGGCAGGAAAGTATAATGTAGTTTGTTAAAGTTGCCAGCGTTCCAAGCAACAAGGAGCAATAGGACACAAGTAGGAGCAACCTCCTATTCCTGAAAGGTCTTTGCATTTCACAGAATGGGGAGGCAGCAGAATCTAGGAGAAAGCAACGAACGGAGAATCAGAAAACCTATGCTCCAGTGACTTGCTGTGTGACCTTGGGAGAACATTTAACCTCTCTGAGTCTCCATTTCCTCCCAAGGATAATAATTTGGGCCCAAGCTTGACTGGTGGATCAGATAAGATCATGGATGTGGAGCACTTTGTAACTGGTAATGACAGTAGGCAAATGAGAAGTGCCTCTGTGGTCATCCCTGTGCTCTTTCAGGGACCTTAGGCAAGAGAAGTGAATGAATAACCCTTACCTCCAGATGCAGAAACCAAGGTGCAGAGATGTGAAGGGACATGGGTCGTGTTTCTTGGTGCTTGAGGTATTCCTCCATCGGGCGGTCGTCAGGGCCTGCCCACCACACGGTACTTCCGCTCCTCCTGAGAATGACACCATTACATAACTGTGGCAGTCTCCCAGACCACGGAGAGTTTCCTCTGCCCACAGCTGTGTGAGGCACACATAGCCTAGGGTGGAATCAGGAAGAAGGCCATTTTCACATCCACTCAGCACCTCCCTCCCTTCTCCCCCAGCCCCTATTGGGCCTGTATCAGGATGAAAGGTGCAAACTCGGATTGTACCTCAGAACTGGCAAGTAATGTCAGGTTGCTCTATGGGTCTCTGTCCTTAAAAAATCTCCCAGCCATCACCACCCCTATATAACAGTCTCCAAATCATTCTTCTTTCTGCTTCTCAAAAGCATGGCCTAGAAGTTCTCTAACCCTCAGTTTCTCCACCTCCTCCTCATTCAGGACCCATCCCCAGGTCCCCCTCACCACAATTTCCCCCTCAGAAAAATGGAATGAAAAAGGAATTCTTCAAATGACTCATCCATCCACAGAGACAGAAGGCGAGAAGCAGAAAGAATGAGTTTGTGGGGCCAGATGAATATTTCTGCAGGCCTCTTGACTACTTCTCAAGATTGCTGAGCTTCACAAAAGGGAAGATATAAAAATCTGAGTGGTGCCATCTTGTCTCCCAAAGCAGCCAGGCTGAAAATGAGGTGAGACACTGCCTCTCCAAATGCGGGGCAGCTCCTGCCTCACATCCACCACTGTGGCTTGGGGGCTGACTCGCCCCGGCTAAGGAGGCCTATGTCGGCACCCCTGAGCAGCTAGCACCCCTCAGCAAGCCCTCGCCCAGGGCTATCCCAGGCCTCGGCACCACCCTTCTGCACCTGCTGGGGGCACTGAGTGAGGAGCCAGCACAGGGCTGCTCTCCCAGGAGACAAGGCCCACAGGCAGCACTGGGTTCTGCAAGCTTCTGAACTGCAAACCTTTCTGCAGGCACCTGGAGGACTTTTCAACCAGGGGTTTTTACTGAGAAGAGTGTGTATAATGAGAAAGAGTCAGAGTGCTTGGGGTCTTGCCCTTCCATCAGCCAGAGGGGCTCACCTTGAATCTATTTTGCATATTATAGGCCTCTGACTTAGACTTTGTTGGAAAAAAACAGAGCCCATTGTAATTACAAAACAATCTTGAAAACCCCTTTTGATCTAGCCTGGGGGTTCTCAAACTTGAGCAAGCATCAGAGTGTCCTAGAGGGCTAGCTAAAACACGATGGCTGGGCCCCTCTCCAGAGTTTCTGATTCAGTAGGTCTGGGTGGGGCCGATATTCTGTATTTCTAACAACTCCCAGGGTTCCCAGTGTTGCCTCTCCGGGAGCCCACTTTAAGAACTACCTATCTAGCCCAAGTTTTCCCTTTCACAGAGGCCAGGAGAGATGAATCCTCTAAGGTTCCTTAACAAATTAGTGGCGAGCTGGAATAGAGACCCATTGTCTTCCCCTCTCTAACCCCCATCCTGCCCGGGGCAGGGTGCTTGTCACACCCTGCACCTGCCCCAGCCCAACAGGTCCTGGACAGAGAAAGCCACTTTGGTCCTGGCTCTGGTGACGGCTTTCTCCCTTTATGGTGATAAAAGGGGAAAGAGTATTCCTTACTCAGGCTCACTCTCAGCCAGCCTATGGCCCCTTGTTTGGGAAGTCACGTCATACCCCCAGGTCACCAGGATGCCTCCCCAAACTTCACTTGTTCCTGCCTTCATTTACTTATTGAGCCTTCCACAATCTCATTCCTTCATTCTTTCATCCAACACATCTTCTCTGAAGCATTCTCAGTGCTGGGTGCTGCCCTAGATCCTGAGAAAGATACAGAGACTTGTGAGAGCCAGGCTGTCTCTGCCCGCAGGGACTTCACAGTCTGGTAGGAAAAATGAGCCCAGTTGAGTGTCTACTTCATGAAGGGAAGGAAGGGAGTGTCTCCCACCATGTGTGAAGGACTGAGGAACAAGGAGGGTTTAATCAGGCAGGCAGCCCTGGTGAGGGCTCTGACAAGAACCCTGGAGGATTTTAACAGCTGAAAGATGGGTTGGACATATTCTATGTAAGGAAATGAGTGATTAAATAATGAGAAATAAGTATTGAGTATTCTGTGTGTGCCAACTGCTTTACATATTCCCCATCCATACAGGAGATGCCATTATTAAATTTTTGTTTACAGATGAGGAAACTGAAGCTCAGAGAGGTTATGCAACTTGCCCAAAGCCACACAGCTACCCAAACTCAGGTTTTCTGACCAAAACCTGGGATCCTCACTACTATACTGTCTTCTATCTCCTGGTAAGTAAAAGACAACTAATGCCCATCCAGAGAGCAGAGAGCAAGAGGTTTACTGAAACACTGGACAGGTATGAGGAAGAAGATGGAATATGGTAAGAAAGACAGGTTGGGGCTTTATTTTGGGGGTTGGGGCCTTGACTGCCAGGGTGATGCATTTGAACATAATTCAAGAGGCTGTGGGGAGCCGCTGAAGGAGATTGAGCAGGAGAAGGATGTATGGCACAGCTATTTTAGGGAAATTTTGGGATAGCAGTGGGCAGACCGGGTTGGAATGGGGAGACATGTGAGACCAGGAGAATAAGTTCGAGGTGACTGTAGAATTTCAGGAGTCAAAGGCCTGGCTTAGGGCAGGGTGGTAGGCATGGAGGGAGACTCAGGGCAGATGTTCTTCTCACTCTTATTTTTGCAAACGTTTTTGACCATGAACCACATGCCTTACCTATATTAACTCATTTAATCCCCACATCATCCTTGGTAGCAGACTGCTCCTTTCCTTTTGACAGTGCCCACCTCTCCTTTGTCTCTATGGATGGGTTCCCATGCTTGGCAGCTTATTTCTTTGGAGATCCAGGCCTGAGGCTTCTCCCACGAATATATAGGAATCATGGGCTGAGACAATTCAGGATCAAGGAATCAAAGCCCTCTCAGAACTATTTATTATCCCCACTTTACAGCCTGGAGAAGCTCAGTAGAAAGAGCCAGAATCAGGACCAGAGGCGCCTTTCGCCTGCCGACACTGTGTGCCCTCTCTCCTGCTTCCCGGAGGCTGGAGGCCCTGCAGCTGTGCTGGGTGCTGAGGCCCTGCGGTCAGCCCCAGGCTGGCAGCACCACCTCCCACACTGGCATTGTGAGCACAGGGCTGAGTGAAGGGAGCACATGCAGCGGAGAGGGCCAGAATGCGGGTGACTCACGCCCTTTGCAGGGTGTTGTTCACAGCTGCTTGGGGAGCACCCCAGTCTGGACAAGGCAACTGCCATCTTCTCTTTGTCAGATGGTCACTCTTGACCCAGGCAGCAGCCCATGTTGAGAGGAGAGGAGAGGAAGTTAGGCTGTACCATGGACAGTAGCGTGCAGAAGGGAGTGCCCAACCATGAGTTAGAAGCCCTCTGCTCCAACTGGGCGCCCTAGAGCCGGATGCCACCTGTCATGAGCCTCACCTGCTCATCTGTTTATGGATACTGTTATTTTTGCCTTTCCTATTTTGGAGAGTGATCACTGAGAAAAAGCCTTTCTCAAACCTGGAGGGTTCTCACATGTTATTAGAATTATCATTATGTTACATTATTGAAGGAAACCTGGTGGTAAAATGTTATTATATCTAGGTGAAGGGTGTGTTTGAACCCTTTGTGCTATTTTTGCAACTTTTCTGTAAATTTGAAATTACTTCAGAATACAGAGCTACCAAAAATTACATTCTCTTTAATTACATTCTCTTTCATTCAGCGAGTGTTCGTCCAGTAAGTGTCACTCCATGGCAGGTGTACTTCAGTGAACAAAAGAAAAGGCAGTCCCTGTCCTTGTAGAGCTTAAATCCTAGCGGGCCAAGATAAGTAATAATCAACACAATAAATAAGTAAAGCACCAGTTATGTTAAGTGATCAGGTAAAGAAATAAGTAGAGCTGCATAAAGAGGATCAGGGTCCCATGTATGGGGGCGGGATGGGAACACACAGTTGTATATAAGTACAGTGGTCAAGGTGGGCCTCATTGAAAAGGGGAGATTTGAGCGAAGTTTCAGTAGAGGCAAGGGAATTAGCCAAGCAGATATCCATAGGAAGAATGTGCTAGAGGAGAGCAGGAGCCTAAAACAGGAGTGGGTTCTAGGAACAACGAGGAGACCAGCCTGGCTGCAACAGTATAATCAGGAGGCTTGGGGTGGGAGCGTGGGGGGGCAGGTGCAACAGTGAGAGGTGAGGCCAGAGAGGCAATGGGGAGCCAAGTAATGGAGGGCCCTGTAGGCTATTTGGAGGACCCGGCCTTTCACTCTGAGAAAAATGGTGCACCAAGACTAGGATTTGGGCAAAGAAATGACACAATCTGATGCACATTTTAAAAGTATTATTCTGACTGCTATACTAAGAATATACTAATGGGCACCAGGTAGAAGCAGGGGGTCCAGGTAGGAGGCTATTGAAAAATCCAGGGAGGAATGTTGCTAGTTTGGGTCAGAGGGATGGTGAAAAGTGATTGGATTCTGGACATACATTCTAAAGGTAGATCCAACACAAATTCCTTGATCCAAATTCCATCTCCAAAGCCTCCTCTAGGTCTAAAATTCTCCTTGAATGACTAGAATCTCATCATTACCTCCTAAAACTCCCTTACCCAAGTGAGGAGAGAAAGGCATGTCTCTTTTTTCTCTCATAGATACAAATTCTCTCAAGGGCCTTGCTTCTCTACAGGAATATTAAGCCCTCCCAGAAGATGTGACTCCATCTGGGATGAGGTTTGCTGAATCCTATTGCACACCCAATTATAAAATGATAGCATCTGTCCTTCCCTCAATTAGAGGAAAGCCCAGGGGCCAACCTGCAGGGACAATGGAGAGGCTGGAAGTGTCCACAAAAGGGAGGTCTGAGCAAGAAGCTGTATGCTTTGATGAAGTGCCTGTCACCTTAAAACAAGCTCCTTCCTTGTCACTGTTCCTGATGAGGCAAATGTATACTATCTGTCACTTAGATGGACAATCACTATAATCTGTTCCTGGTCTCTCTAACACCAGCAATCCCCCCTTCCAGCACTCTCTTATTATTACCAAACACAAGGACCTCATCTGTATGGTATCACATTCTGGCATTCTCTTAAGTCCTGCCCTTGCACACCAGCACCTACACTGGGCCACAGCTTTAAGAAGGACCCTTTTCCTTAAAAAAACAACCCTCTGCTCTCACAGACCCCCAATGAGCCAGAAAAGACATCCCCAAGAAGACTTGGAACAAGAGGCTGAATTCAGTTTGAAGGAGTTGCATTCTCTTGACCTCAGTTCCACCTAAGCAGTTTCAGTGCAATGCAACCCTCTTCTCTTTGTGTTCTAATTGCTGTGCAGTGTTACCTGCCATCCAAGGGCAGGTAAAAATATTCCTCCTTTCACATAAATTGTCAAAGGAGTTGTGGTGTATTGAATTTTGTACCCCAGTTTGGGTATGTTCTGGGTCTTAGTTCCCATTCTGGTGGGGGTGGATCCATTGTAAATAAGATCTCTTTGAGCTGTTAACTTTAGTTAGGGTGTGGCCCGACTGAATCAGGTTGGGCTTTAATCTGGATTACTGGAAACCTTTATGAGCAGAGTGAAAGTCAAATGGAGAAAGAAGCCACGGGAAAAGCAAGAAGCTGGAAATCAGCGGAACCCAGAAGAGAAAGGAAAAGACACCACCATGTGCATTGCCATGAAACAGAAAAGTCAAGAAACCCCAAGAGAGATGGCCAGTCAGAAGATACTGACCTTTGGAGGAAGCAACCTTCTAGCCTCTGAAACCATGAACCAATAAATTCCTGTTGTTAAGCCAACCCATTGAAATGGTATTTGCTTTAGCAGTTAGGAAACTAAAACAGATATTGGTACTGGAAAGTGAGGTTCTGCTATGACAAATACCTAAAAACGTGGAAACAACTTGGGAATTGGGTAATGGATAGAAGCTGGAAGAATCGTGATGTGCTTGATAGAAAAAGCCTAGATAATATGAAGAGACTGTTGGTAGAAATATGGACAAAAAATGATATTTCCAGTTAGGCCTTAGAAGGAAATTATAAATATGTTATTGGAAATTGGAGAAAAGGTAATTCTTGTTATAAAGTGACAGAGACCTCGGCAAATTGTTTTCTGATATCAGATTGAAAGTGGAACTTTTAAGTGATCAACTTGGCTATTTGGCTGAGGAGATTTCCAAGCTAAGTATGGCAGGTGGAGCCTGGCTTCTCCTTGTAGCTTATTGTAAAATGCAAGGAGAAAGGTATAAGCTGATAACTGAACCCAAGCACAAAGAAACTTGAAATTGAAGGTTTGGAAAATTCTGAACCTATCCAGATAGTGTGCTCTGAAACAAGGGTCAGAAATGGCTCTATCATGGACCTCCCTGAGCTTTCAAGAAGTGAGTCCACAGACGACAGTGCCCAAGAAGGGGGAGGGGTGTTACATGAACAACCCTTTACTGAAGAGGGTGTGGCTGATCATGGATCCAGAGAGTTATTTCAGTAGGAGTAAGGACTGGATTTACAGTTATCCAGGAAAGATCTGTAGAAAGATCTATTGTGTAATGGTTTGGACCCACTTGAACTGCATACAAAGCTGAGAAGATTTTTGCAAAATTTGTATAGCAGAACCACTGCTGACCTGGACTAAAAGGGACAGAGAAGGGATGAATTGAAGGAAGAATGACTACAAGAGTAGAACCATGGAAACAAAATTCTGGACCAAAAAGATCTCCTTGGACCAAGACAGTGGGCCCACCTATGTGTGTGGAAAGGGCAGGACTTCCCCTGCACATGGAGGGGATGGGCCTTTCACCTTGTAGTTCAGGGAAAGTACTGCAATCCCAATGCTTGGAGAGGGTGGAGCCTATGTCCCAGAGTTCATGGAGAGCCTGGCTGCCATCCCAATGCTGGGAAAGGGTGAAGCCTACACCCCAAGTGTCTGGGGAGAGCATGGCTTCTACATAAGCTCCTGGAAGGGGTGGGGTTGTCACTCCATCAGGCCCAGAGGACAAAACATCAATCCATAGATGACTCTCAGACCTTGAGGTTTGCCCTGCTGGGTTTGGACTTATTTGGGACCTGTGCCAGTTTGGATATATTATGTCCCCAAGGAAATTCATATTCTTTACTGCAATCTTGTGGGGGCAGACCAATTAGTCTGTTGATTTGGGTGGAACCTCTGATTGGATTATTTCCATGGAGGTGTGGACCCTGCCCATTAGAGTGTGTCTTGATTTCCTGGATTACTTAAGAGAACTCAAGAGCCAACACAGATGCTTGCTGACACTTGGAGATGCTTGGAGATGTGGACAGAAGGATGTTTGGAGATCCTAAGCTAAGAGATGAAGCCCAGAGTGTGCCCCAGAGAAGCTAAGAGAGAACCCCCAAACGCTTAGAGAGAAACATCCTGGGAGAAAGAAACAAGGATGCAGAGGAGCTGAGAGAGAGGAGCTAAGACAGATGCACAGAGACATTTTGGAGAAAGCGATTTTGAAACACAACCTGGGAGCAAAGGATCAGCCGACACCAGCCACATGCCTTCCCAACTGACAGAGGTGTTCCAGATGCCATCGGCCATTCTTCAGTGAAGGTATCATCATATTGATGCCTTAATTTGGGCACGCTTATGGATTTGGAACTTTAAATTTGTACCTGAATAAACCCCCTTTATAAAAGCCAATCCATTTCTGGTATTTTACCTAACAGCAGCATTAGCAAACCAGAACAGGACCTGTGACCCCTGTTATCCTTCCAGTTTCTCCCTTCAGGAGTGAGAAGGTTTATCCTATGCCTGTCCCTCCATTGTATATTGGAAGCAGACAACTTGTTTTCTAGGGTTCAGAGGTCCATCTGACAGAGGAATTTTGGCTTAGAATGGACCATGTCCATAACTGATTTGATGAGGCTTTGTACTTAGCATTGTTACTGAAGTGACTTAAGGCTTTTGAGATGTTTGTGATGGAATAAATGTATCTGGCATGAGAGAAGAACATGTCACTTGGGGTCCAGAGGGTGGTCTGTGGTGGACTGAATTGTGTACCCCAGTTTGGACATGTTCTTGGTCTTGGTGCACATTCTGGTGGGTGTGGACTCATTATAAATAGCATGTCTTCAAGATGTTACTTCAGTTAAGTTGTGTCCCAACTGAATCGGGTTGGGTTTTAATCTGGATTACTGGAGTCCTTTATAAACAGAGTGAAAGTCAGATGGAGAAACAGTCATGGGAAAAGCAAGAATCTGGAAATCATTGGAAACCAGAAGAGAAAGGAGAAGGCACTACCATGTGCATTGCCATGTGACAGAGAAGCCAAGGAACCCCAAAGTTTGCCAACTAGTCAGAAGATACTGACACTGGGAGGAAGCAAGCCTTCTGGCTTCTGAAACCAAGAGCCAATAAATTCCTATCGCTAAACCAAGTCATTGCATAGAATTTATTTTAGCAGCTAGGAAACTAAAACAGGAGTCTTCTGTAAGAAATATGCTCAGGAAATGTGCAGTATCATTGGGGCCAACCAAACGGTTTTAGCGTGTCCTCCTCCAGGTCAGGAAATAAAATGAACCCTGTTGCTTTGTTCTTTGGGATCAGTCATCCTGCTGGCTCTTGTTCTCTCAACCACCCCCTTCTATGTTTTCTTTCTAGTCTGAGAATTCTGGCCCAAAATCACAGAGGAGCACTAAACATTTCAGTTGAAGCCACCTCAGAAGTCCCTACCCCTACTTTTTTTTTTTTTAAGCAGTGGAAACTTCTCCCATCTTTTTAAATAAACCTGATCTAGATCCTCAATATATAAACTATATGGAGGCAAAGCCCCTCTAGTTGAAGAAAGGTTGGGCACCTGTTTTACTTAGATCCCTCTCCATACCCAAAGTAACAGCTGAGACCAAACAACCAGCAAATGTAAGCCTCTTAATTCCTTCAAACCTTTTCATGTTGCAAATGATGATCCTTGAGGCCCAGAAGTTTATCTCCACTAACTCAGTGAGTCAGAAGAAGAAGTGGGATTAGGACCCTGGTTTCCTGAGCTACAGCTCAGCATAGTTTAAAGAGGTCAAGCAGAAGGCCATCAGGGCAAACAAAGATCAAAGATCCCTGTGCCTTAATGTTGGAGCACTGGGAGGACTTGCAACAGCAGTGTGCTGGGGTGGCTGCTACAGCTCACCAGGGCAAAAGCACACATCACACACTCAGTGAGGTCATGTCAGTAGGTTGAAATTGGCCATGGTGGGAAACTGGAAAATGCTACAAAGCATGTCTTTCCTCCCTCGCCGGGAGGCTAATTATTAAACATTTACTAGCACGCTACTGGTTTGGGGGTACAATCGGTCCACCAGCTCCTGAAATAGACCCTGTTGTGTCCCAGTGACTTTTGCCTTTCAGTTTCTGAAGACTTTCAGGGCCTAATCATGACATGGGAGTGCACAGGAGACCTTTGTTGTGGTCTCATCCAGGGATGACAGATTTAAATGCCCAAATAATCAGCTGATAATGGGCAAAGCAGAGAGGTGGAAGAAAATAGAGAATAGTAGGGAATGTGGTCAAAAAAAACCAAAATAAAACAAAACCAAAAACCCAAAAGCATTTAAATTTTAAAAAAGTATTGGCAGGACAAAAACAAATCTGAGGGTCAGATCTGGCCTGCTAAGTGCACTGATTAAAATCTATTCACCAGATTTTATAGTTTGGGGAACTAAAACTCAAAGAGGGAAGTAAGTGGCTATCCAAAGGTCATGGGTAGAAGAAAGGAGAGGCAGGCCTCCCAATTCCCAGGCCAGGGGCCTTTCTATTCCACTTATCAGCCTCCTCAGATCTGTGGCAATTTTGCATCCTCTAGGTTCCCTTGAAAAAGCTGTAAGAGCCTGAGGTCCATTGTGTCTACCCATCTCCAAACTCCCCACAGTCTGCAGCATAGGTGAAACACATAGTAAAACGCTCAGAAAATCCATGTTGAATTTCATCTAATTCAATCATCTGTCCTTAGCGAAGGTTCTGGGTGCTACTGGGCTCAAGGTTCCCCGCTGCTCCCTGCCCCATAGGTTGGCCTTTGATGCCTTGAAGACTGTTTTTCAGTAATGCTTTCTTAATATAGATCAACAAAGTGGAGATAAAGGGGATTGGCAGCAGGCCTTCAGGATTCTCCAACTCTTGGATAGTAGTTGAGAGAACATGTTAGAAAATCCTGGACCTACAAGACCCAAAATCTACTATGAGTGTGAAAAGTTACTAACCTTCTCTGAGCTTCATTTTTCTTATATGAAATGTGGGAATTAATAATACTTTGGTCCCTCAACAACTTATCCGTGCATCCATTCAATCCTTAGGGGATGTGCGCTACCTGCTAGGAGGTGTTCTATGCACTGTGTTGTTTATCAGTGAGAAAAGAAACATTGCCCCTGTCCTCATGAAACTTATCCTTTAGTGAGAAAACAGACCACAATCTATTGTTATACTCTCTGATAAGGTAAAATACTGATTAAGAAAGTATATGGTAGGATAAGGACTGGATACTGTAGGAACATAGAACAGGAAGACATAACCAGCCTTGGGTCTAGGCTCAACCTTGAAGGAGAAGGGTTACTCCAGTGAGAAGTGGAGGTAAAAAGGGCATGTTGTTGAGGAGTAGAAGAGATTTAGAAATATGTGTGTTAGGCATAGGGATTCACGTGCCCAAAGACCTAGATGAGAGAGAGCATGATGACAAGGATTAATGAGGTAATGTATGTGGAAAATGTACTATAGAGTATCTGGCACATAGTAGGTGCTCAGTAAATGCTACTTGCCCTTTTTCTTTAACAACATATCCATAGATTTTTTTCTCCTCATCTCAAAGGCCAGAGATGTAAGCACAAGATTGAAAATATACTTTAGTAATGTGGCTCTAAAATTACTGAAATCCATGTTCTCACTTAAGATATTCCAAAAAGGTGTAGTTATTTATTGGAAAGGCATGCATCTCATTTTTCAGGTAGATGGAATAAAATTATTATAAATATATTTATGTGTGTGTGACTATTTGTTTTTTGCATGTTTTTTGCCTGAACAACCACTGTTCCTTGTCCAGATAAGGAATTTACTACCATCTGACTTCAGATTTTTAGTGGATACAAATACAAGTATTATTGTTTGCTCTTTAGCCTCTAACCATCTCCATACACCTTTCACTCTTCGAACATTCCAGGCTTTTCACATCAGAATTCTCCACCCATCTGGAGACTGGATTGCAGTTTACAAAGCACACAGGCAACAAGGAACCCTCTCAGGGACTCTTGTAATAAAAACAAGAATAAAAGCTATAAGCTCCAATGCATATGAGTATTTTTTTTTTTTGTAGATTTTTCATAATGTACATGCCAGCAGAAAATACATCCTATCATTTTACAACATGATATTAGCCCATGTATTAGTTTCCTAGGGCTGTCAAAACAAGGTACCACAAACTGGGAGACTAAAAACAACAGAAATTTATTCTCTTAACAGTTCTGCAGGCCAGAAGTCTGAAATCAAGATATTAGCAAAGTTGTTCCTTTTGGAGGCTCTGAGGTTAGAATCTGTTCCTTACCTCTCTCTTAACTTTTGGTGGTTGCTGGCAATCCTTGGCATTCCTTGGCTTGTAGCGCATCACTCCAATCTCTGCCTGTCTCCACATGGAGTTTTCCTTTTTGCATGTCTCTGTGTCTTCATAAGGCCTTCTTATAAGGACACCAGTCATTGAACTCAAGGCCTACCTAAATCTAGTACAATCTCATCTTAACTTGATTACATCTACAAAGGTCCTACTTCCAGATAAGGGCACATTCACAGGTACTGGGGATCAGGACTTCAATATATCTTTTTGGGGGAACACAATTCAACCCTAACAGCCCATATTGCACAAATTAATAGTACCATCTTGACTGATTCATTTGTCTCATAGCAGGATACCAGTGAGAATGGAGACAAGAGCAGGTAGAAAAATCAGGAAAAATCTGATAGGCATTTAGTATTTTTCCAAGATCTGCACATCAGCACTGAATATATTTCTTCTTTCCTTCCATCCTTCCTTCCATTGGTTTTTCTTTTTTGTTTAAGTAAAATATGTCACTGATAACAACATTCATTTGTCCAATGCTTTGCCAATTATAACACACACTCTCAATATTTTTTTCCTTCACAGCATACTGTGAAGAAGGTAACTATTATTTTATCATCATTTTCATTTTTCAGTGACATGAACTTGTCCAAGGTCTTGTAGGTTGTGAGTGACTGACTAGGAATCATCACTCTGAGTTCTGTGCTATTTATTATTCTATATTTCCTCTCCCATTATATCCACCTGGGCAGTCTCTAAGAGGTCTTCCAGCTCTGAAATTTGGTAGAGTAGAAACTCCACGAGGGTAGAGACCTTGCCTGTTTGGTGCAGCATTATGCCCCCATTGCTTAGTAGACTGTCTAGCTAGTAAAAGGAACTCAATAAGCAGTTATTTTTCAATGATTCAAAATCCTTGACCTTTTGTAACCTCAGGAGTTGATGCTGAAACAACTACTTGTTGAGTGTTACTAAGCAGCCGATGCCCAAGAAAGTGACAAACTAAGCCCTATTTGAGACCCAAAGGTATACAGGATGACATTTGGATGCCTCACAGCAGCAAACATAGCACCAACAAGGATGCAGAGATTTGTATCGCATGTAAGCGTCACCACTGCTGGTGATTGTGGGGTTGGGGTTGGGAGACTGGTGGGACTTCCCCGACTTCCATTCTTATTTCTTCCTGTCCCTAAAGACAGCTCTACAGGATACTGGAGCTCTGAGGGTTTCCTATAATTTGTTCTGAAAAATTCACTGGGTTTTTCCAATCTGTTAGCACTTCCTCCTTAAAGTTTTAGCTCCTCAAATTGGTAAGCATTTAATTTCAGTTACAAAATTAGTTGCTTATTGTATGACATATAAAATGGATAATTTAGCCATGAATATCTTGTTATAATTTACAACATTTTTTCATAAGACAGTCATCTTGTAGAGAAGGAAAGAAGATCAGAAGAGTTAAGTGTTTTGCCCAAGATCACACAGTTAATATTCTGCAGCATCAAATTCATGCTTCCCATGTGTGCTGGTTTGAATCTATTATGTCCCCCAAAACACCATTATCTTTAATGCAATCTTGTGTGTGCATATGTATCAGTGTTGATTAGATTGTAATTCTTTTTTGAATGTTTCCATGGAGATGCGACCCACCCAACTGTAGGTGATAACTCTGATTAGATAATTTCCATGGAGGTGTGGCCCTGCCCATTCAGCAGCATGGGCCTTGATTAGTTTACTAGGGCACTATATAAACTCAGACAGAAGGAGGAGCTTGGTACAGCCAAGAGGGACACTATGAAGAATGCACAGGACCTGAGAGAGGAGCTGCAGCTTACAGAGACATTTTGGAGATGGCCTTTGAAAGCAGTCTTTTGCTCTGGAGAAGCTAAGAGAGGACAAATGCCCCAAGAGCAACTAAGAGTGGCGTTTTTGAGGAGCTGCAGCCTAGAGAGGAACATCCTGGGAGAAAGCCGTTTTGAAACCAGAACTCTGGAGCAGACGCCAGCCACGTGCCTTCATAGCTAACAGGTTATCTGGACACCATTGGCCAACCTTCAGTGAAGGTATCCCCTTACCTTGGACACTTTATGGCCTTAAGAGTAACTTTGTAACCAAATAATCCTTCTTTATAAAAGCCAATCCATTTCTGGTATTCTGCATTAGCAAACCAGAACACCATGTCATTCCATTTTGACACTTCCAATGTGACATTGATACTATCTACCAAGCAATTCAGGAAAATAATGGGCTATAAGAAAATCAAGGAAGCCTATTTGCGCTTACTCGGAATCCTTACTTTATTCACTAGGAGTTCCATAAACACAGTTTACTCTCTTCCCACTTCCCACTTCCCAATCCCTCCTGATTTGGTTCTACAGTGGCCAGTGGTGGTTGTAGCAGTGATTGGTTTCTTACGGTTGAGCCAGAGGACCTTCTTGTCACCTTCATGAGAGTGTTCTCCAGACATGTATCCTCAGCATCTAAAAAATTAAGTTCAACATATTTTCTCCAAGTTTTCTCCTTCTTCCATGAAACTTAGCTCCATTCGTGTCATGCTCACCCACCCAGATGATTCAGTTAGTAACCCAGAAGTCATCCTAAGCCCCTGTCCCTCATTTTATTTCTCTCCACCTTCGAATGCCTAAGGCTGGTAGATTCTTCCCCTGAAGGGTTTCTTCAGTCTGTGTCTACTTCTGGATCTTAATGCCACTTTGTGGCATCATATCTCAGCCCCCATCATATCTCAGTTGGGTTTCTGCAAACGTCTCCTAACTGGTGTCCCTGCCTTTTATCAGACACTGATGTCTCTATAAAATGAGGGGTGTCACAGATGGCTCTGCTCTCTACATACTGGGAGCAACAAGGCAAGGGCCTATTTAAATGTTCTACAACCTTTTTCAAAAACTGGCAGTAAACAATGCCAATGTGCATGTTTGTTTCTGTCCTCCCTTACCAACTTCCACCCTACCTTGCTTTGTTCATGTTTTTCTTCAAATAAACTGCACTGTTGAACAACAGTTGAACATTCTAAAGTAGGACTCTATGCTTGGTCAATGTGAGGTGGCATCCTGGCCTAGACCAGGAAGGACCTGAGAAACACACATTGTGCCAGTGTGCTGGGAAGGGGCTGTTTCTCAGCAGAGGAATCCAAAGCATCTATATGCTCCCCTCTTAGGGAGCTCACAGTCTGCATTGTACCTTTGTTATTCTTACTCTGTTCACAACAGAGGAGGAAGGAACCAGAAGATCCCTGGGGAATCCTGCTAACTCTCTTTACCTCTCAGAGCCCATTTCCTCACCTGTTAAAGGAGGAGAGTGAGCTTCACCAAACTCACCTCATGGACATGAGAATTGAGAATCACATAACATATCAAGGTACATGTTTGGGAAGGCAGAGGACATTGGTTTTGTAGTTGGAAGAACAGAGTTTAGATACCAGTTGTGCTACTTTACTTTCTAAACTAGGCTCAGTCAATGAGCCACTCTGAACCTCAGCATCTTCATCTGTTAAATGTGGTTAACAAAACAGCCCTATGACAGGGCTATTGTCAGGGCCAGATGAGACAATGCCACAAATCATAAAGCACACTGCATAAATAGTATTATAATATTATTCCAATGTATGAGAAGTGCTTTGTAAAGGATAGGGGATTATATCATCTCAAGGCCCTTCTCACAGCCTAGCCCAGCATCTTGCTCTTTGTAAGCACTCACTTGGTATCTGTTGCCTGGGATTCATCGCATTGAACCTTTAGATCCTGCCTGCCTGAGGAAAGCATGCCCGTGGCACATGTGTGATGCAGAGCTGGAAACTCCCAGGGAAAGGGATCCTGGCTTGTCTGGGGACAGTTTCTTGCTGTGGGTGGTCTGGACCAAACAATATTTAAGTATGAATCAGGCTTCAGCAATGGTACAAGGACCACAAGACTAGGCAGATCCGTCCAGGCTGGGAGCACTTAGAGACTGCCTGTGGGCATTTTGGTTGGTATTGCCTGTTTTTATGTGAGCATGCTCACACGTGTGTTTCAGGTGTGTGTGTATGTGTGTGAGAAGAGCAGATCATATTGTTCTATCTTTGCCCACTCCAGGTACTTCAGTCAAGTTGGCCGTGACTTTGGAGGCACTTGGGATGAATAGACAAAGAACTTCACTTTGATCAGGAGGCGCAGGCTTCCTCCCGGCTCAGATCTGCCCCTGCTAGTCTGGGCCTCAGCCGCATGGCTTCCCTCTTCTGAGCCACAGCTTCCACCCTGCTGGAGTGAGGATGGCCAATACCTGTCCAACCTGCCTCATGGGAGTCTGTGCAGGTCCTAGCAGGTGTTAATGAGCAGAAAGCCCTCTGCTGTGAGGGTGCTATTGGACAAGTAATGGCTCAACTCTCCAAAGCCGGGAGACATTTCTACCTGAATTACTGCTGCCAGCACCTGTTAGTGGAGAGATTTGCTTCCACAGCTTCTGGGAACTGCAGCTCATTGAATACTAAAAGCACTATGATAAAGACTTAGGTTGTTTATATATCAAAAGTAAATAATTGGGACACTGGAACTTCAAGATAAGTTTGAAAAAAAACAGATTTAAAATTGCTGGAGATTGCAAAAAAAAGGTTAAATAAAAAAGAAACAGTAAAAAGTTTTCTAAGTACTCAAGATATATCAAGTAATAAGATAAAATGAGGAGAAGGGGCACTAGATGGAGTTTAGGAAGCCAGTGTTCTTTCCTGCTCTCCCCACTTTGGCCTGTGAACTCCTGGAGGATGGGTCCCTGTTTTGTCACAATTGCATCTCACTCTGCCCGGCATACAGTGGGAAGCTATTTAAAAGTATGTACTTATTGGCATTTGGGCATGACAATATGTTCACAATGTATCATAGTGGGTCGTGAAAACAATATGAACAATGTGTGTCTATTTCCCTAGAGGAAAGACTGGAAAGATATAGAAACTGCTACATTAAGAGCCTTAACTTTGCATGATGTGATTACAAGTTATTTTAATTGTCTTTTTTTTTTTATCTCTATTCTCTAGCTTTCTGCATAAAACATAGATTAGCTGTATAGTAAATAAGTTTAAAATGTGTATGTAAATATATTTTCAACACCTCCTTCAGTTTTTCATTTCCTTTTGGGCCATCACAGTAAACTGCAAAACAGGGATTTGGGGGTTGGCTTGAGAAAAACTAAAACATTAATTCATATAAAAACATAAAAGTTTGCAACAGTATTTATCCAAAAGCAATAATGGAGGGTGTTTTTGTTCCCAATGATATAAGACCACAGCTAAATGTGAGATACTTACATGTAGCAGGAACTATGAAAGTCTCCATGGCGTTTAACCTGTTAATTCCATCAAATTGAGAACAACTCAAATACTCAGATACAGAGCCACTGCTCACCAACTACAGGATATCCACACTATGTGTATCATCACATTGCTTTAAAGATCTCATATACCTGTATAATGACAAGTATCCACACCATGACACTTTATAGAAATGTTTATATGAAATAGTTACTTGTTATGTACTTACTTATAATTCCACAAAACTCATATTTATTAAGAAATATCAAAATTCTAGCACTGCAAAATAGAATTAGGTATGTTCCTTAGTTTGTAGTATGGCTTAGTTTTATCATTTTTGTAAAATCCAAGTGGAAAATAATGAATGCCTTAACACAGTAATTAAAATAATTTCTCAAGTTCCTTGAAATTGCAGAAAGTTATAACCAAAAGATGACAGAAGATCAAATGCTCATTTACTGTGCTATTGCTGGGGCAGTAAACAGGCCCATGTTTTCTGAAGCATGGCTTAGAAATATATATGTCAAATTTTGAACATATCATTCTCTTCACTCTCCTGATTCAATTTTAAGAAACTTGTCCAGGAATAACTAGAGACCTGTTCTGGTTTGCTGATGTTGCCATTAAGCAAAATACCAGAAACGGATTGATTTTTATAAAGGGAATTTATTTGGTTAGAAAGTTACAGTCTGAAGGCCATAAGTGTCCAAGGTAAGGCAGCAACAAAGGGTACCTTCACTGAAGAATGGCCATTGGCGTCCGGAAAAACTCTGTTAGCTGGGAAGGCACGTGGCTGGCATCCGCTTGCTCCCAGGTGGTGTTTCAAAATGGTGTTCTCCAAAATGTTGCTCTTGAGGTGTTTTGTCCTGTCTTAGCTACAGCTGCTCTTCAAAATGTCACTCTCAGTTGCTTTTGGGGCGTTTGTCCTCTCTTAGCTTCTCCAAAGCAAGTCTACTTTCAACAGCCATCTTCAAATTGTCTCTCATCTGCAGCAAGCATCTGTGCCTGTATGGCTCTTTTTAAAGTACTCCAGTGATCCAATTAAGACCCACCCTGAATGGGTGGGGCAACACCTCCATGGAAATAATCCAATGAAAAGTCTCACCCACAGCTGATTGAGTCACATCTCCATGGAAACACTGAACCAATAGGTTCCAATCTAATCAACACTAATACATCTGCCCCTACAAGACTGCATTAAAGAATATGACTTTTTCTGGGGGACATAATATATACAAACCGGCACAAGACCCAGTGATATTTATCTATTATTTGTGATAGGAGAAAAGAAGAGTTACCAAAGCATCCACCTATAAAGAATGGGTTGAATGGATATACCCACAGAGTGGAATAACTAGGCAGTCATTAAAAACAGACACAAAAATACAATATTGTATGATCTCATTGATATGAAATAATTAGAACAAGCAAATTCATGGAGTTAGAAACTAGAATGCAAGTTGCCAGGGGCTGGAGTAGAGGTAGGGAGTGGAGAGTGAATGCTTAATTGGTACAGAATTTCTGTTTGGGGTGATGAAAACATTTTGGTAACGGATGGTGGTAATGGTAGCACAATATTATGAATGCAATTAATACCACTGAATTATATATTTTAATGTAGTTAAAATGGGAAATTTTAGATACATGTTACTGGAATAAAAATGTTTTAAAAAGAAAATAAAATATAGGACTGTGGAACACAGTGAACTCTAATGTAAACCATGGACTATAGTTAATAGTACAATTATAATAATATTCTTTCATTAAAAAATCTCATAGTGGAAGAGTATTTAGTATTACAAAAATTTTTTTCATTAGAATATGAAAATAATAGATTACCCAATAGAGTATGCTATGCAATTACATTTTTTTAAAAAAAGACACTTACACATTGAAGAGTATAAATCAAAACACTGACAAAGGTTATTTCTAAGTGGTAGAATTAAGGGCAATTTTAATTCTTTCCCATTTATTTTTTTAATTCCATTTTTTTTTTACATTAAGCATATATTACTTTTCAATTAATGACTATTAGAAATAGGTAGCAGCTTAAATTGTGAGGTGGACTCTATTTTTTCTTGAGTTGAACAGAAACATCTTTCCTATATCTAAATGCTTCTGACTCTACCTGCCGAATGTATGAACTTCTCTTCTCCTCTCCTTCACTTCCCATCCTCCCATGACATATAGGAAAAGCCTAAATGCAATCCCGATTCCTGACACCGACACACACACACACCACACATACACACACACACAGAACCATTTGCACTAGCAGGAGGTGGAAGGGGCACATGGCCTGGGCACCAGAAGCTGCCCTCCAGCCTCGACCTGCTTCACCCAGTGGTGTCCTTAGGTAGGACACTCCTCTTCTCAGGGCCTCAGTTTTATCCATTTTTTAATGAGTGAATTGAAATATAACATCTCTAGCAGCACTCTGAAGTGGTGGTATTTTATCATAAAGGAAAAGTTTCTGGATGAGAGTTGAATTGTAAGAGAAAGAGAATAAATCTCAGAAGCTGCCCTGACTCCAATCTGTGGGCCCCTAAGCTCCTTGGATTTGAAATGAAAAAGGGCTCTTTTGAGGTTCCTGTTGAGGGGCCTTAGGAATGTATTAAGGGCTATTTTCAAAGACAACTTCTCAGAAGGTGTGGGAAGAATGAAAAGAGTGTATGACTTTGGTATGAAATCCCAGGAAGGTTAGAACACACTGCAGGCTGGCCTGGCAGGATTTTACTGCCAGCAGGGCCTCAGGCTGGCACACCAAATCTGTTGCTTTAGCATCCCAGGTAGAGGTGATGCCATAGGGCTCTGGGGCAGCAGGTGAAACCCTGAATGAGAAGCCTTCATTGAGGGGGCTATCCTAGGGCTAGGAGCCCTGGGTCTTAGCTCGACCCTGCTGCTTTCTGGTTTCTCTCAAGTCTCCTAGTATCTGTCTAGACTTGGAGGGCATCGTAGTATCTGTCTTCTGAGAGCCACTGTTTCCTCATCTATGAAATGAAAGGTTGGACTAGAAAAGCTCAGAGATTCTCTCCATGTCTGATCATGAATAAAAGCCGTGAATTAGAATAGCTGCTCTTACAAATGCTTCTCATGGTTTAGTCAATATGGAATAATTTATTTACTATTAATACTGTCCATTAATGATGCATTGACTGTATTGTGGGTTTTCTCCTCTTGTGTTAATTATAGGATGCTTCAAGTTGCACAAAGCTAGACTTTTATTTGCCTCCCTTTTGTTCTTATAAGAACAATTTAGTTAGGCATTTGACCTTATTTTTAGTAATTGATCTTTATTTCTCATATCTGCATACCTTAATTTCTTTTCCATATTTTTTCTCCTTCCTTCTTTCCTTCCTTTTCCTTCCTACTTCCTTCCTCCCTCCTTTCTTCCCTCCCTTTGCCCCTCTAACCCTTCTTTATATTTTTCCTTTTGGGTATTTATACATAGTGTGTCACACAAAAGATGGAGGCCTTAAATTCCCCTATAGAGATAGGGGAATAGGGAAAGCCCAATTTCATGCTCAATGCCAGACAATGCTGTACTACCCAAGATACTCTAATTTGAAATCCAAACTTTATTTTTTTTTTCTAGTTTTATATCTAAAAATTGACAACCGCATTAGAAATTAAATAAGTCACAGCCCATGTTTACTACATACAAAGGCATAGTTCTGAAGTTGAAGTCCAGTGTTACAGGTACAAAGTGAAGGGTTAAACACTGATTGCATGCCTGGCACCTGTGTGGGAATTCTTCTCTCTAGCCAGGCTCAGCCCTCCACTAAGAGAGACCAGGGTGGGGCATCTGCTTGGGCTGAGGAGAAAAGCAGGCTCATCCAGTGATATGCTGAATTGTGGGTATTTGCTACTCCCAGAGAGCATGCAGATGGCTTTTAGGCAATAAACACTTGGTGTGCAAGTAGCACTCTTGTCCACTAACAAGACCTTGGCTATGGGACATTTACAATCTCAGCTTCTAGTCCGGGAGGAAGGGTATTCAAGTTATGGTAAGATCCTAGGCCCCAAAGATTCCATATTCATCAACCTTCCATTAACTTTGTAGAAAAGTCATTTTTTTCCCTCAAATTAAGTGGATTCATCCATCCATTCATTCTAAAGCCAGGTAATGGATAAGAATTGCTCCTTAAAGAACTCACCACAGGGATGGAAAGTGTGCTGACTCTGGAACCAGGCCTCCTGGATTTGAATCCCCTTTCTAGTTGTGAAAGCACAGGCAAATCACTTAACTTTTCTGATCCTCAGTTGCCTCATCAGTAAAACAGGATGATTAATAACAACATTTACCTCATTAAGTTAGTGAAAGGTTTAAATGAGTGCACACAATCATGCCTTACACAAAGTAACCATTCAATACATGTCAGCTGTCACCGTTAGTGGAGGAAAGAGACTTGTCTGTCATTAAATTACAGCACAGTATGTGTTAAGTGCTTAAAAAGAGGTACACACAGCCAAATGATTAATCCCACGGGATTCACAGAAGACTCCTGCTCATACAGCTTTCAGCAGTCCAGGCATTTGGGAACTGAAGATGGGCACCAAGTGGGGGAAACAAGGATGGAATGGAACCTGCAAGGACAAAACGGAACTTGTTTCTGCCTCTGCTGCCTCCAGATGATGTTGGTGAGCTACAGAACAATCTGGTACCTTTCACCATGCAGCTATACATACTGGTCCAGAATACAGATGACCTGAAAGAGATCAGGTAGGAACTGGAGGAGCTGGGGGCTCAGTTGCTTTCCCATCCCAACAAGGTAACAGAAAATCAGGGTGACATGCCTAAGATTCCATAACACATGGTTCCCTGCACCAAACTTCTAAAACCTAAAAAAATAGTAGTTTCACTTCTATCTTCCAAATAGTGGGCAAAATGTCTCTTGTGGCCAATACTAATTTGGAACTACATAGGGAAGGGAAGTCTGGGATATGTGGTCTCAGCTTTCCTAAATTGACCCAGTATAAATCCTCCACAGCTCCAGGGAAGGTGATAGAACATGTCCTAAAAGAGCAAGTGTTTGCCAAAGAAGAAAGGGGAAGATATTCCAGTCCCAAGGAATGTAATTTGCAGCACATGAAAAGGCCTGGTGTATTCGAGCCATTCACAGTGGCTGTAGCATTAGGTATTTTTATTGCTAAGCTGTAGTATCAACCCAACATAACCATGATCCATTGTAGCTTGAGGAAGTGCAGATATATCTATCCATTGGGTCATAATTTTTCATTAAACAAAAACTGATTTCTTTTCCTTTAGGCTAACATCTTTCCCACTACCAAGGCAATTAGATAATGGCAGCGAGAGGAGCATTGCACCCAGAGCCAGGAGAGCTGGGCTTCAGCCCCCACTTGTACCATGCTTCCTGGGTGATCTTGGCCAACTTCCCACACACTGAATCTCAGTAACCTCATCTCTAAAAGAAGGGATTTGAACTGAGTGACAACTAAATCTATAGGGTCATTTCAATCTTTAACATTCTCTGTTGGCTGGCAATGGTAGGGTGACAAAATGGGCATAGTAATTTTTATTCTGATGAAAGCCAAAACAGAAAATGAAGAGCTCTTTGCCACACAACTCAACTTTTATCCCTAGGCCCTGGAACTGGGTACATGACAATGCAGCCTGCCGTGGTTATTCCTGGGGTCTACGTCTGGCCTGAGTTAGATGTCCAAGGCTAGTTCAAGGCCACATTGCATTTGTCCTGATATTACCAGCCTTGCACTGTGCCTGGAGCTGTCATAGGCTGTCAATAAGTGTTGGATGAATGAACAGGTTACTCCATAGGCTTGGGGGTTGGTGTATGGCCACTTTCAGAGGACATTATACAGACTTGTCTTCTTAGGAGATACTCGGAACCAGGAACAGGTCCTTCAAGCCGACTCTAATCTTGTCCTGTATCCATAGGAGGATTACAGAATTTAATAGCTAGGAAGAAGGTCAGGACAAATGCCTAGTGCATGTTTGAAGTGACATAAGATCCAAACAAAGAAACAGCCACCTGGCCTTTGATTTCATGGACATATTAATAAATATTTTTTACTGGAATAATTCCAGACATAGATATACTGTCACAGAAATTGTTGGAGTCAGTCAGGCTAATGTCTCATATTCTTTGATCTATTTCAAAGATGATCAGATGTTGGAGCCCAGGGAAGCCAGGGTATTCTTTGTAAAACCAAATAAAACTTTGTTATATTAAATTTCTCCTTATGATAGGAAGTTAATTTTGCTTACAAACACTATGGCTGTATTTTATGTATGCAGCTTGGAATTGTGGAAAATCTGGGCTTTGGCTTCAGGAAACCTGGTTTCAAATCTGGGCTTTACTGCATAAGACTTGTTTGTGAACTAGGCAAAGTATTTAATCCCTGAGCCTCAGTTTTTTCTGCTGTAAAAGAGGCATGATAACACTAATTGTTGACAGATCTTAAATGAGATGGTGCACGTAAACTGCATGGTATGTAGTATAAATAGTATTTCTTTTCCTTACTGTATTTCAAAACATAAACATGATAAAGATATCCTATTTCTGAGTTTCTTGTGGCTATTTGTTGTTAGTTTATTTGCTGGCACACAAGTGATAGCAGGCACCAAGAGCTTGAGAAAATAAATCGATGGAAAAATTAGATTAAAACTGAGTTTATTGTTGATTTGTGTAAACAAATTGCTAAAAAAATCTTTTCTCAGATTCGGAGGCACAGCCCATATTTCCCTTATAGTTTGAGAAGTCTGAGGGTGTAGCACTGTGGCAGTCACTTTTTGGCTTCATACAATCATGTTTTAGGCGTGAAATAGCTTGGAGCCTTGCATTCTAGACCCACAGGCCATCAGAACCGAAAAGGTTCTGAGAGGTCATCCAGCAAAGCTCTTGCATAGATGGGGAAACTGAGACTCTGAGAGAGAAGTGACTTGCTCAAGATTTCCCACGTGGTTAGAGATGGTGTGAGGGCCGGAGTTCATGTCTTCTGATCCCGCAGCCAGTAATAACGTGTTGCCTCAGAACCTTCACTGATTCATCATGTAACCGTGGAAAATTCCTTTGACTTCTGTGTATCGGTCTTTTCATGAAACAAAAGATGGCAAGGATAATTCATGATTCATACCTCACGGAGATGCCTGCAGATTAGTCAGGCTCAGGCTACAATGAGCACTCAGCTCCCTGGAGTTGGGCACACTCCACTAATTATTCACAAAGGCACTGAGCATTCCAGAGGATGCTACCTTACAGCCATTAGAAGGAAGAAAACTGCTTCCACATGGTCTGAGAATGGGTGGTTTCTAGTCCATCAATGCACTGAGTGACCCTGGGTATGTCACTTTCCTCTCTCAATTCCATAATACTTGTCTGTAAACTTAGAAATAGGGGGCAAACTATCTCTAAGCTTCCTTCTAGACCTAATATTCCATTGTTCTATCAGTTATTTTATTCTAGGACACAATCATGGGCTGACTGACTATACAGCCCAATGGCAGGGCCCCACAGAGACTGAGTCACCAGCAAGAAAAATCAAGCAGTTCATGAGATTGAAATCGAAAGTAAGAAAGGCATATGGATTTGATTTTGTTCAAGCATTGCTCATCTGGTCTAGAATCATAACCATGTAAAGAAACACTAAGAACACCCAACCTTGAATAACAAACGGTTCCAATCACTGTTTCAGAAGTATTCCAGGTTGCTCATTTCTCTTCTTTCTCAGGAAGAGCATCTTTCCATTGGCTCAATCTATGGACAGGTAGCGACAAACAGTGATAAAAAGCCAGGATAAGTGGATCCAGGCCAGAATTCAGGCCAGTTTCTTATTTTTATTTAATTTAATTTTTCTCATCTATGAAAGCAGCATGGGGTTTGGGAGAGGGTGCTATGAACCCATTTGGGTCGTCAAGAAGGCCAGTCCCTGGCTTGTTATGTAAGCTCCAGCCTTGCTTGTTCCACTCTGAGCCTCAGTTTCCTCATTTATAAAGAAAAGGGCTTGAGTTACATGTTCTTTAAAATTCATTTAGTGACTAACATTCCACCATGGGCTCGCATAGGTTTTCAGAGCAGAGTCTCCAAAGCAAGCATCATTGACCAAGATTTGTCTCACAGCCCAGAGAGCTCCATTTCTTTTCTTTCAATGACTCCAGCACATTGAGATTGTGTTCAATCCATTTGCAACAGAAATCTGTTCCATTGTAATAAATATTTATGCTACAATATATATTTAAAAGCTTTCAATAAATAAAGCCAAAGCCATTCCTCAAGGAATTGCAACTACACATGCATTATTGGTAGAGATTAGGGATAAAAGAGTACTTGGAAGAGGGGGGCTGGGCTCTCTTTTGAAATCCTGCTAAGCAAATGAAGCCAGGTCTCTGGTGCCCTGAAACTGATGAGTTGACAATACTTTGATGACATCACCACTCTCTAGTCTCAGTTTAATATGTTCCCTTAAGGAGTCCTTCTCTGTGAAGACAGGCACAAGGTAACACATTCATACATTTTTTTTTTAATAAGCTCCATGAGTTCATTCTCATTTTAGAATGTTTGGGAATTAATCTGTGGATGAAAGGGTTAAAATTTCATAGAGTTTAGCTGCACAATGTGTAAGCTGCAGCTGAACGTTTGTGAAGCAAATATGCAAACAGAGATGGGCAAAGTTCTTTAGGTTCAAAGACTTGTTTTGGAAAGGGATCCAAAAAGTTCCAATGCTTTTGCTGAAGCTTATCTGATTTATTGGAGCTGGGGATGGGAGAATGCAGAGGCATTTGTGGAGCCAACTGTACGCAAGATGTGTTCTTGCTTTGCCTAACTGTCTTTGTTTTTCTGCCTGGGTGTGTTTTGTGAGGGAAATCTCAACTTCATGCTTTGGATCCTCTGCACTTGGATGCATGGAGATGTTTGTCGGTGAGAGGGTGGCTGAGATAGCCAGGTGGCTGGTAAAGAGTATGGAATCTTCTGGGCAGAAATGCACCAAAGAATGGAGAAGATCAGGCAGAGAATAAGGCATTAAAACAAGGCACAGGGAGGATGGAAGACGGAAAACAGTTCAGAAACCCCTGAATTTGGAATTTAAAAACTGGGACTTGAATCACTTCAGCAATCACAGCATTAGTGTCTTCACTTGTAAAAATGGGCATTGTAATAAAAAGTTCTTAACTCATGTGCTGTAAAGGTTAAATGAAATAATGTTTATGAAAGTTCGTAGCTCTATGCTTGGCACAGAATAGGCACTGAATAAATATTTATTTATGTTTTAAATGTTTAAGTTCAATGTGAATCCTGGTTCCTTTGTATATTCCCCAAACTGGTTTACCCTGTCTCCCACCCACAAACACTGTCCCTCAGAGAGCAGCAAGAAGTCCCTTCTTTCCAGAAAACAATACAAATTTTCCACACCAAACAACATGATTTCAAATTGCTTGAAAAAGCCAGAGACAGAGCAGATACTCTCTCTCTCTAACTCTCTTTCTCTTTCTCTCTGTTCACACACACACACACACACACACACACACACACACACGAACTTTTAACCTTGGAAATCAGACAAGAGAAAACAAAAAAATAAAACTAAAGAAAGAAAAGAAAAAGCCCAGCCTTGAATTGCTTCACATTGTATATGTATATCGAGTTCACTTCACAAACACAAGGTGTGCTGTCAGAAGTGCCTTGGGCAAAGTTTGTACTTTGCTTGAATTCTAATTTTTGTTTACCAAGGTAATAAACTGGTCCTCTGCTGCTCCAGGTGTAAAACTATTACGAAAAGGCATATTTGTATTTCACCCCACCTAAGATGTATGGTATGTGGGACATCCTGCACTGTAAGAGCAGTTTGGATTTATTTACAGAGAGAGGCGCCCAAGCATGAAGACGGGTGTCACCAGGCTGGGCAAAGCTGAGCCCTTGCAGAGACCTGGTCATCTCATCTTCCTCTTTCTCTTCATCCATCTGCACCTTCAACACCAGCACTTGCCCTCTTTGCTTTGGCAAATATATAGTCTGCAGGCGGCCCTCCAAAGGGCTTAGACAAGTTGCATCCCCCTCTGCTTTTTGGCCTGAGATTGCCAACCAATGCATTACTGACATGCTCTGTACAACCGTATTAGAGTGGGTAAAACAGGTAACTGCAGAAACTTTTGCTCCCTTCCTGTGCCTGAAAATCTCCACCGGCATTTCTTCCCCTTCCTTTGCACAACCTGGTCACACTCTGATGGGTTATCTGAGGCCTGGGAAGGGTGGGAGGAAACTTTCACCCGAATCTCTGACTGAACTAAATGATCTGGAACCCACTCTAAACCGTCTACTGAAATCTTGGTACAGGAAAGAGAAAAAAATGTATGGAAAAGGGCAGACTTAGGACGCCAGTGCCGTTAGCTGGGCAAGTGGGAGAGCTGCTGATGGGGTTATTGCAGTGTTGTTGACTCCAGGCAAATCAGGCAGACCACCCAGAAACTTGCACTAAGGTGGTCTGTAGCAGCAGCATCCCAGCTAAACACATAAGCTGCATGACAGGCAATCCTCTTAGTCCTTGGCTGGAGACTGGAGGCCTCCCTTGTAGCTTCTGGAAGGTAATTTCAATTGCTTCAGAACTTTTGCTTCTCATATTTTCTGAGCCCCTACAAGGTGCAGATGCTTGCACCAAGGGCTAGCAGCACATAGTAAGCATTCAACAAATAGTTTTGATCAAATGAATTAAATCCGACTTTCTTATGTAAAAATGTAAGCCCTTGAGCAAGATACTTAATCTCTTTGTGAGTTCAGCTTCATCATCATAGCAGTAATTACCTTTCTGAATTGTAATTACCTTTCTGAATTGTCATAAGATCAAGTGGAGAGCCCTTTGTAAACTCTAAAGATTTGCATAAACATTGGTAGTTACAACAAAGTGGAATCATTCCCTAGGCTTCACACTTTTAGAGAGGGTGTAGACCATGCTTTGTCATTCATGTCCCCCTCATACTGACTAGGAACTCAGTGCAACACACATCTGTTGAGCCTACGTTTTAGGTACAGTGGAATGCATGGGCAGTACAGAGATTAATATGGCAATCCCCTTTCCTCTGGGAGCTTAGTAGGTAAAGGCAGAGGTAGGAAAAAGACATTCCATTAGTGAAAAAATAATTATTGAGCATCTACTATTCAGTCATTCAACAAATATTTCTTGAGGGCTTTTTGTGGGCCAGGTACTGTTTTTGGCATTGGGAATTGTTTTAGTTAGGGTAGGCTAATGTAATGACTCAACACATTTATTTCTTGTTCACTTAACAGTCCCGGGTGGGTATGTAAGTTGTTGGGACAACTCTCCTCCAGTTAGTCATTCAAGAACCTGGGCTCCTTTTATCTTGTGCCTCTACCATCCCCTAAGGCCTTACCATCTCTGGAGAAGAGGAAAAACATGCAGGAGTTGCAGGGAGGTTTTCATGTACCAGGCCTGGAAGTGGGGCCATACATTTCCACTCATGTTCCATTAGCTAGAATTCAGTCACATCTACCTACAAAGGAATCTGAAATGAGCCTTGCTATGTTTTCAGAGAGAATAAACTAATTTTGGTGAACATCTAACCATCTCTGATATAAGGAGATAGCAAAGTTACGAGACAGGAGTAACAAGTAGTTTATAGTGTTGAAAAGGTTATGATAAACAAGTACACATATAACCAAGATAATTACAGATAATAATAGGTGCTCTAATGAAAATAGGAGAATATGTTGGTGACTTTGAGTGAGGGGGGCCTATTTTTGATGGGGAAAAGAGTCATCTGAGCAAGTAACAGTGGAATTGAGACCTGGAAGATGAAAATACATCGATTAGGGAAAAGGCAAGGGGAGAGGAATCCAGCAGCAGTTTCAGCACCTGCAAAGACCCTGAGATGGCAATTGCCAGGTATGTTGAGAACACAGCAAAGGCCATTGTGATGGAGGTGCTTTCAATGAGGGGAGAGCATTACTGGATGAGGTCTGAGAAGGTGGGGAAAGGCCAGATTATATAGTCTTAGAAGACATAACAAAGAATTTGGATTCATAAGCAGTAAGCTATGTTTCAAGATTCATGTTGATTAATGCAGAGTAAAGAGGTGTGTGCCAGTCTTCTGCCTATTTGTCCTCAGATCCATTGGTCCATCCACTTCCCTTCCCCAGCGCTGCTCTGTGCTGTAGGAGGGCTGATCCCTGTGTATCCCAGTCTCCCACATCGGCTGGCTTCTAGCTATGCCCAGCCAATGGGAAGTATAGGCAAGAGATTGGAGGGCAGGAGACAGGGAGAAACCAAGGTTTTTCTCCCTCTCCCTTTCTGCCTCAGGCAGCTTCTCCAGCAGGAGCTCTATCTCTTCCCTGGCTCACGCACCAGCTGGACAGATCCACCATGGTTCCAGCTTCCACCAGGTGACCCTGGCTTCTAGACTCCAGTGACACAACCTCCTCTCTTTATTCCTCTAGGCTAAAGGTAACAGCACCTCTAGTAGCAACCTTGGCTATTGCTAATGCCTGTGTTGACTTCTCAATCTGTTTAATCTCTTGTGCAACCAACGACTTGCCTTAGATTCCCTCTGTTTAAACAAACAGAATGGAGACAGGGAAGTTACGAAAGTTTTCTAAGGATACAGTAACATGGTGCCTTACACTGCACAAAGCAAGTACTCAGTGTTGGAATGAACACCAAGCCTACAGCACTTCGGTGAGGGCATTTGGTTCAGAGGCTCCCTCTGGAGATGCGTGAAGCGCAGCTTGCTGTTGGAAACCCCTGAGAGTGTGCTCTTGCCCGCCATGCCTGGAACGCAATGCTGGGACACGGCTCCTGTTCGTCTCTCACCCAGGATGGCATGTAGGTTTCTTGTTTTCCCAGAGAAAGGTTCATTTCGGAAAGGGGAGTGGGTGAAAGCAAACTGTTGGCTGCGGCACGTGAGGCCAATCAGTTCCAATTCGGGGACAACTGGAGTTGATGCAGGCGCTCCATCCAAATGTAATCAAACGCCTCCTGTTGCCAGACGACGTGTTATTCAGTGGGGGGCTGGTGGGGGCTGCTGTGAATCTGAGATGCCTTCTGTAACTTTATCACATGGGTACTGGGAGAGGGAGGGAGAGCAAAAAGGGAAATTCACTTCATTGGCAAATAAACTTCCAAACTGCAGCAGATTCCTGAAAAATTCTTAAAACTGCTTGTTGGGAAATGATCCATAGTTCGATGGTACTCAGAGTGAGAGAATGTGTGACCACGTGGGCCCATGGGGGAGCCCGCACAGGACAAGAACTCAAGTCAAAGACCTGGGTTCCACTTCTCCACTAGGGTATGTGTGGTGGGGAGTAGCAGGAGGTAAGGGTGGGGGTTTGAAGAGGACAAAATTTGGGTAAGTATAGAATGACTCTCTCTACTTTGAGCTAGGTTTTATGGAAATGACTTTCTTTAAACTACTTCATTTGAACTGGAATTCCCCCACCCACCTTTCCCACACCTCCTTCCCCGTCACCACCACCCTAGGGCAAAACAAGATGAAGAAATCCTTGCAAGGTCTGATCTTGGGAGAAAGAGGGGCCTGCCTCCTGGGACTTGGGCCTGGGGTTAATGTCTTAGTCACTACAACTCCGAGACATGTAGACTCTAAGTTTCTGAGCTTTTTGAACCACTGTTGGGTTCTAGGAAGGTCTGAAGAGGCATCTTTGGAACAGAGGCTGTATTAAGGGATTACATCTTGGTTGAGTACACCCAACTATTCAAACGGTTGAGAGCGTAGTTTAGGAAGAGTTGCACTATGTTATTTTGGTTAAATGATTGGCATAGAGGTAGTGTAATTGTATCTTTTATCAACACAGACACTATGCATTAAGAATGTGTTTGGTTCTGATGGCCAGTTTTTGTTTCCTGAGAAGGAGTAAGGGCTACTAAGCCCTCAAACATATCCATTAACAGACATTAAGACTTCTCTGGAAGGAGATATGAAAGACTAGGGAGAAAGCTGGGTGGCAGGAGGCAGGGGTGGCAGAGAGACAGACTTTTCACTGCCTACCTTTTTTGTGCCTTTAAAATGATGCACTTTATGCGTGTGTTATCTATTCAAAAATAAATAAAATATATTTTGTAATGTTCAGAGAAAGATACAACACAGACTCAGTATGATCTCAACTGCATAAAATCAGACAAGTCAAACAAGGGAACTACAATGAAATTTAATAGTACTCAATAGCCTGTGATGAGATTGCTTCGCTTATTGATCCTTCTGCGTATCTTCTACATCTTCTTCAATGAATGATAATAATCAACTTCCTTCAATGATTTTTAAATGTTACAGTTTCTAAACAATCAAGGAAAGACAGTATTTCCATACACCACTGCCACCTTAATCTTCAGATGAAACTCAAGCTGATAAGATTGTCATCACCCATATACCTTTTTCATTTTCCAGCTTCTTTTCAGTTTGCCATTGAGTGGGCTACGTTTCTAAGTCTGATTTGTGGATCTCTTGTTGTTCACTCAGTCATATTGAAACGCCGTGAGCACATCATCATTCGTGACAGCTAGGTTTCGGTTCAGATAACCTCCTTGTTATCATTTTCATCTCCATCGTCATCGATCACCATCACCCACTGTCAGCAAGCCTTTCTCGAGTTCGGTTCCATAGTTATTTTTTCAGCAACTGCCATGTTTGGCCCCTCATCGAGCTGCATGCTCTGAGGGATTCAGTGGCAAATCCGAGCTTTTCCACCCTAAGATGCTCAGTACAGAGAGAGAGATAGCATATATTAGTGAGCTTTGACTGGAGCCAGAATGTGGTGAGGGCTTTAAAAGCTACTGTGACATACCACTGCCAGGTGGGGGAATCAGGATGCTTCAGGGAGGAAATGTTCCCCCTTTGAACTCTCTGATTCTTCACCTGTGCCCGTCTCTATGGCCTTGATCACACTCTGCAGTGTGTTGTGTCCTTATCTCGCCTACTCTGGTCCAAGTACACACCTTGGTATAAAGAGATATAAACAAAATGCTATGGAGCTTGGGGGAAGCTGAGATTAATTCCTTTCTGGAGACAGAATTCTTAGAGGAGGTATAGGTTGAACAGACCTCAAGGGACAGATAGCAGCTCGATAGCAGAAGGAGAAGGAAGGATGATCTAAGAGGAAGAGTAGGGCAAAGGGGTGCTGCACAGAGATTCACTTCTCTGAACTTCAGATTCCACATCTGCAATGTGAAGTGCAGTTAACCTCAAAGGTTGCTGTGTGGATCAACTGGCACATCCAATAATAACAGCTGACATTTACATAGGACCCACTGGGCACCAAGTCATACAGCTAGTAAGGAATAGGGCCAGGATTCACACCGGGGCTCCAAAGATGGTACCCCTGACCACTGTGCTCTACTATCTTCAGAGGATGCAAAAATGAACCATAAACCATAGTATTTACAAGTGTGAGTTGTATTATTTCTTCTCACCAGAACCTAGCCCTCTGCTCCTAGAGGTTTCTGATCTAAAATGCTGGGTTGTTTCTGAGCTAATTAATCTTCCTGTTGACCTGGTGCCTGATCTGTTTGCCAGGATATTACTCTAGGTGTGACTACTCCCTCAACGTGAGAGTGGGGTCCAGACCGAGGGAGCCAGCCTGTGGGAGGGCCACCTGTCCCTGGACTAACAGTGACTCCCTCTCTGAGGAACCACCGGCCTTCAAAAGCCTCACTTAGCTCTCGGTTGTTGAGGACATGAGCCATCCAGACATCTTTCAGGTGGAAGAGCCAGCCTGGGGCCAAGGAACTTCTGGATGTGTAAACAGCCAAGCTGGACATTCCTGCCTTTGCCTGATACTGTGATGCTTTGGTAGGGGACCATTCATTTTTAACTGGAGTAAAATATAGCCAATGCATGGCCCAATCAAGTCCTGGAGTTGGCAGCACAACAGCATCCTCTGAGAATGTTCCCCAGTTTTTTGTTTAAATTATTGTGATAGTCCCAAAATGTCACCATAAACATTTTTTTCCTAACCATTTCATTTTGAAATACTTTCGAATTTAGAGGACAGTTACAAAAATAATACAAACCCAACACAGAGAACTCCAATATACCCTCCAACACACCCTTACCCATGCCCCAGATACCCAGATCCACGAATTTTAACATTTTACCACATTTGCCATATCATTCTATCTCTGTCTGTATGTCTAGTTATTTGTTAATCCATTTTCTGAACACTTGAGTGTAATTTGCATACATCATGTTCCTTGAACACTTAATACTGCCATGTACATTTCCTAAGAACAAAATATTCACTTATGTAACCACCTGAAGTGCAGTTATCCAGTTCAAGAAATTCAACATTGATATAAAGCTCATAGTCTATGTTCCAATTTTCTTTTATGCCCCACTAATGTCCCTTTGAATCTTTTCTTCTCTTTGTTAGATCTTATATTGCATTTAATTGTCATTGTCTTTAGTTGTTCTTTCTTTTTAAAATTTGTTTATGTACAGCATAAACTTCCCCATCTCAACCACTCCCAAGCACACCATCCAATGGGATTAATCACATTCATAATATTGCAGTACCCTCATCACCTTTCATTACTAAAATGTTCCCATATCCCCAATCAGAAACCCTGTATCCCTTATGCTTTACTCCCAATTCCCTCTACCCCCACCCCTGGCAACCTGTACTCTAATTTCTGTCTTTATGAGCTTTCATATTCTCCAATATTTTCTTTGTAGTTACCATGGGGCTTAAATTTAACATCTTAAATCTGTAACAATTTCATTTGCTTTGGTACCAACTTAACTTCAACTGTATACACACACTATGTTATTATATTTCTCTATCCCCCCACCTTTATATAGTTTCTATCACAAATTACATGTTTATACATTATGAGTTCAAAACCACTGATTTATCATTACATTTTAAGCATTTGCCTTTTAGATCCTGTAGGAAGTAAAAAGTGGAATTACAAACCAAAAATATAATAGTACTGGCATTTATATTTACCCTTATTGTTACTCCTAAAGGAGATCTTTATTTCTTTATGCAGCTTCAATCTATTGTCTATTGTCCTTTCGCTTCAACTTGCAGAACTCTCTTTAGTATCTCCTGCAGGGCCAGTCTAGTGGTAATGAAATAACCAAGCTTTGTTTATCTGGCAGTGTCTTAATCTCTCTCTCATTTTTTAAAGACTGGATATTGAATTCTTGGTTAGCAATTTTTTTGCTTTCAGCAATTTAAATATCATCCCATCGCCTTCTTGCCTTCATGGTTACCAATGAGAAATCAGCACTTGAACTTATGGAGGCTCCCCTACACCTGACACTTCTCTCTTGCAGCTTTCAGAATTCTCTCTTTATCATTGGCTTTTGACAGTTTGGTTATCACATGGTACAGTGTGGGTCTATTTGGGTTTATCCTGTTTGGGGTTCATTGAGTAACTTGGATGCATATATTCATACCTTTTGTTAAGTTGGGGAAGTTTTCAGCCATTATTTCTTTGAATATTCTCTCTGTACTTTTCTCTTTTTCTTCTCCTTCTGGGACTTCCACGGTGGATATATTGGTGTCCCACAAGTTTCTCAGGTTCTGCTTACTTTTCTTCATTCTCTCTTCTTTCTACTCCTCAGACTGAATGATTTCAATTGCCTTATCTTCAAGGACATTGCTTCTTTCTTCTGTCAGCTCCAATTTGCTGTTGAACCCCTCTAGGGAACTTCTAATTTCTGTTACTGTGGTCTTCAGCTCTGTTTGGTTCCTTTTTGTAATTTCCACCTCTCTATTGATATTTTATTTGTGTCTATCTATCATTTTCCTGATTTCCTTTAGTTCTTTGTCCATGTTTTCCTATAGCTCTTTGGGCATATTTAGGATTTTTTTTTTAAGGATTTGTCTGGTATCTCCCAGATCTGGTCCTCTTCATTGGTGATTTCTAATGCTTTAATCTTCTCCTTTGCCTAGACCAAATTGCTTCCTGTTTTTCTCCGTGTTTTGTAATCTTTTGTTGAAACCTGGACATTTTGATATTTTAATGTGTTAGCACTGGAATGTAGACTCAGAGGCATCTGTTCCTTAAGCCTGTATCCAGCTAGTGTTATGACAGAGCTTTCCTTGAATGCCAGGAGCTAAAAAAAAAAGAAAAAAAGAAAAAGCCCACTAGGAAGAAGAAGGGAAAAAGAGAAAATGCTTTCTCAGTCTTTGCAGATTGTGCAAGTGCTGTCCTTCAGGGCTTGTCCATACAATGAGTTTGGAGAATGGCTTTGAGTCCAAAGCTTAGTGGCCTCCCTGATCCTTTCTTAGCATGCCTCTTATCTTGTGCATGCATGTGTGGCCTTAGAAATTCTCCCTTTTACATGGTTCTGAATGTCCCCTCTTCCCTAGGAAACAATTTCCTCATGGTCTTGGGTACGGCACTGTATGTTCTACAGCTGGCAGGCAGCAGGACTTGACGGCCCTCTCACATCATTCTGTAAGAGAGCTCTGTGAGCATCCTTCTACACAAAGGACAAGTTCCATGATGACGAGTCCCTCAGGCCACCACCAGACAGATTTGGCCAGACATACAAGCCTCCAGTATGTGCATGAGGTTACTCTGCTCCTTCCGGCAGCAAGATCAGGGATGACACTGGGTGTGTGGGCTGGCTCTGTGCAGAGCACATGAGCTGTAGGGGTGGGACCAGCCAGGGCACTAAGAGAGCCTATCATTTTTAAGTAGCCTTTTTCTTGATTGGCACTCACCCTGTTACTGCAGTTCTGTTTCCTGGAACTTTGAGAAAGCTGCTTCTGCCAGTTCTTGTTCAAACCTTCTGTGGGAGCAGGGAACCTGGAACTGTCTCACTCCACCATCTTGATCAGGGTGTGGCCTCACCATAGCACTCCTGGCTGGAAAATTATCCAGCAATGAAAGTTGCTTCTCTTTGCTCTCTCAGAAAATCTTCAGAGGGATACATATTTGTTTGATCCTTTGTAGTTTATGGTGCCTTTCATGTACATCACCTTTAGTCCTCCTAACAACCTTGCTGTAGTGGTGAGGAGAGGGAGTTTGGGGAGAAGAGGAAGCAAGGCGAAGAGGTATTATATCCTTTGGGTTCATAGGAACCCTGAGGCTCAGAGAGGTTAAGCAGTATGATGAAGGCCACACAGCCAGTCAGTGATAATTCAAGGATTCAGATGTAGGTTTCCTGCCATAGATTCTGTACTATTCTAACTTTCCTGGGCTAAGCTGCTCCTCCTGAGGCCAGCAGAAGCAGAGGGAGTCTCTGTACCAGTTTCCACACACTCCCAGTCCACCCCTGGGGAATATCTGGCAAAGACATTTTGGGTTGTCACAACTGGGGAAAGAAGAGTGGATGCTACTAGTATCTAATAGGTAGAGGCCAGGGATGCTGTAAAACATCGTGCAATACACAGGACAGTCCCCCACAACCAAGAATTATCTGACCCAAAATGTCAACTGTGCCAAGGCTGGGAAACCCTTGGCTAAAGAAAAGATTCCCATGTACATAGAAAGCTTTTCATTAATGTCTCCTTTTAAAAAACAGCTACAGTTTTTCACGCATTTTTTTCCTCTTCCCATACTGAGTAGGTACCATTATGCCAGAAGTGTAAAGGGAAACTGAGGCCTAGAAAAATGAGGTGACTGCTCAGGGTCATGCAGCTAACATGTGGCAGAGAACAAACAGGCCTGTTCTCCTCCCCAAGCAGAATCCATTTTCTCTTTCATCATGCTCTACTCCCTGCTCACTAGCTCTGCTATGAGCCATTTTCTGATCCACTGATTGAACAAATGTCATGATCTGACTGTATTCACTGACACAGACCTGCTTACAACTGATTCTAATACAAAAGGAGGAGACATGAAACATCCTAGTACAATGTCAGGCCTCTCCTTTCTACCTCAGTTCCCTTTATGTTTTCAGACCCACACCCATGCCACAGCTGCCGGGCAGAGGGGCTTTTACTCTCTCCTTAAGGAAGAGAGAGGTAAAAACTCTCTCCTGAAAATGAAACTGACATCATCTAAGCCCTCAAGTTCCTTTGCAGAAGGCACATTACTGAAAATACCCAAGGTTCTTGGAACTGAACGATTTTTTTCTTATTTGATTTTTCATTGCTTGTTCTGTTCGTTTACTGTTTGTTTTTTACTCAGCCGCTCAGTGAAACTGGGTTGGTCAGTGAAACTTTCTAGGGACTGAAGGTTTCACTTTCAGGGCCTGAGAGTTTGGGGTTTGGGCTTCTCTAAAGCCTTCACAAAGGCATTTTGGGTGTTCAGCATTCTAGGCCAAGAGTGAGTTTATAATTACATGCACAGCACAAATGCTTAGGTGGCATTTATTGAGTAAATTAGTTCTTACAAAATATGTATTCAGCATGTATCTGCATTTAGACCCTGCCATGGGCAATGGAAAACACTGGCCTCAGTAGGACCAAGATGCTTCCTTCCCTCAGTTGCTTAGACCGTGGCTGAGAAAGTGAATCCGTAAAGAGCTCCCATTTCCTTCCTGAAACACCCTTTACTCACTCTCATCTGGGACTTAGCTCAAATTCTGTTCTCTTACTAGAACGCCTTTACCTTTTTTTCTTTGTCAAATTCCCATTCAGTCTTCAAAGGCAAGGTCAGATGCCAGCTCCTTACAAAAGACCCTTTAGAAATCTCCCTAGGTAATCAGGAAATGCTTTTATATACATCTTCAACCTCTTCTCCAAATAGCTGGAAACTATTCAGCACGTATTGTGGCTCCTTGTAGACAAGCAGTGTATCCTGGTTGCTAAGAGCCCAGCCCCTTGTCAGAAGCAACTGCGTTCAAATCCACATTGCTCCGCTTCCCTGCTGACGTTTTGGGCAGGTGATCTTGCCTCCCTCAGAGCCCAGTTTCCTCAGTCTGTTACCAGGATGAAGCACCACAAGACATAGGCGGCACGTGGCATATGCAACTGCTCCGTCCGGGGCTCTGCACTATGCAGCATTGAAAAATCCGAACGAGATGGATGCTGTTGTCCAGGAGCTCACAATATAACAAGCAGACAGAAAGGCTCACAAGTTTTCTGCAGATAGACCACAATGCATATTAGAACATTTACTACAAGAGGTATTTGGGAGCAGATAGAAATTAGTTAAGAATGGGTGGATCTGCAAAGGTTATCAGAAAGGATAGAATTCAAATCAGACCTTGCAGAGAGGCTAGAACTCTCTGGGCAAATTCCCACAAGGCAAGGATGGAGGGAAAAGAAGTGTATTGGGCATTCCAACAATGGCTGGGTGGTTGGGCTGTTGTGTGGCTCCAGGGTGAGTTTCTAGAGGTAAAGTGGGATGAGAGGAGGAAGGTTTGGGATTTGAATATGGGCTGATTAGCAGAGTTAACTGGAATGATTGGTAGACCCAAACTCTGAAGGGCTTAATACCCAATACAAAGGTTTTCACTTACTACTGAAGGCAAATCCAAGGTGCCTGATGGTGGGAGTGTGACTTGACCATACCAAATCCTTGCCATTAAGGTGTGCACAGTCCGGTCAAGGAAAGAGATGGGTGGAATGAACTGTAAAAAGTTGTGGCAAGTGGGCTGCTAGCAGCATGAAAAGAAGTGCTGTGGAGGGGCATGGAAGAGGGGACAATTAAGGAGGAAGTCTTTATGATGGGACTTAACCCTCTCAGCCTTCCTCCACCACTGCAGCCCCCTGGCCACGTTGTACTTACCCTTTACTGTGCCTGTGTTTTTCTCTGGACTCTGAGCCCCTGAAGGGCCTGGGCATAGTGCCTGGCATTCAATAAACCTTCAAAAAGGGTTGATTAAAATGAAAGATTGCATAGCTGGGGGAGGCTTTGTGTAGTGTGGACTGGAAAGGAAGAAGGTTGAGGCTGGGAGACCTCTTAGGAGGCCTCTGTGACATCTCAAGGAAGAGCAGGGGAGGCTGGCAGAAGAGCAGCAGAGCAGGCATGGAAGGGATGGGGTGAACCAGAGACAGACCGAGAGAATGAGAAGATACAGGGGACAGAGAAGGAGGGGTCAGAATTAACCCAAGACGTCGAGTCTGGGTGCTTGGAAGGCTAGTGATGCCATCAATATATCAGCCCCAAGTGGAGGGGCTCAAGTTACATGGGCATTGCCCAAGTAGAAATTCAATGAATATTTATGAAAAGAATGGATGGACAGTGGATCTTCAGCCCTAGTCGGGGAATGAAGGACTCAGGTTTTATTAATCTGTTGGGGAGTATAAAGATCATCAACGCCCTCATTCTATAAATGAGGGAAATGAGGTAAGATGGGAGAACTGATTGCTTTTGGTCACATAGACACTGGGTGATAAATTTAGGGATGAAACTAAGTCTCTGGACTCCTAGGCTAGTATTCTTTCCAGTATGTTATATGTTTATTTTCTTCAATTCTTAAAAAGAACTTCAGGAGGAAATGGTATGCATGAATATCATGTATCACTTGTAATTTTTTTTTTTAAACTAAGAGCTACACTGAGAATTTCATTTCCTTTTCACTGATTAAAATAAGGATTCTGAAAGTCATGCATATTGAGAAGTCCTCATCTTTGGGGCCAAATTGTTCCAGTGACTGTCTGTTACCTTCTATAATCCTGTGTCCCCAGACATTCCTCTCTGGCTCACCCAGCTGAAAAATATGACATGCCCTGGTGAACTTGGAAAGCAGAGAGGCTGGCATCCTTCTGAGGATAATTCTGAGGGTACCTTCATCACTTTGCAAAGGTGAAACTGAAGTTTAGATAAATATCCACATGGTGGTTTAATCGATCAACATCTGAAGGCAAGACTTTAAAGCAGAGACTTGTTTCCTTAAGTCACACCAAAAACCATCCCTGTTATCTTTCCATGCTGTGTACCTATTGAGTGGTTGCTGTGTGCTCCTCAATGCACTAGTTGTTATGATGGAGGAGATGGCAAAGAAAGTCAAGATATATCCCTCTTAAACAATTTACAACCTATTTGAGAAGAGGAGACTTACATTTAAAAAAATCATACAGTAATTTATGAAGCAATAACTGTCTCTTTCTCCTCGGTAATTTTCAGGCATTAAACAATTAATAGAGTGAGAGAATCTCAAGCCCTGCAGTTTATCACTACAAGCTGCCTGAGCTCATCTCTTACTTCCTAGTCTTCCAGGGAACTGGAAACCTCGAAACCTCCTTCTGTTTCTCCCTCTTCCTTACCCCACCATAGATAAACATGTACAAAGTCCCATCTTTCCCATGTTACCTAAATCCTTCAGTTTGACTCCATCCTCACTCGTTCTGGCCTTATCATCTCTTACCTGAACTAACAAAACACCCTTACAACAGATCTCAGTGCAAAAAAAGAAAAAATAATGTATTGAATACCTTCGTTGTGCTAACCACTTCTGAGCATCAGGGAGAGAGATAGAAGTAAGAATTCCTTTTCTTGAGAAGCTTGCAGTATTATGGTGGAAAGTGAATCAACAAATTAAATTCAGTGTGAAGAAACAGGCACAGAGGGCTAGGAGAACAGGGACAAAGGGCATTACACCCAGCTGGAAGCAGGTCCCTGGAGTCCCCTTGCTTCCGGTCTCTCTCCACTCCAATTAATCTTCCACACTGAACCAGCTCTTAAAAGCTTCAAGTGGATCCCTATTTTGTCAGGGTGCTTTAATCATAACAACAATTAACATTTATTGAGCACTTAGACTTTGTGCCAGGCACTCTCTGTAATATCGCATGCATTATCTTCTTATATAGTAACAACAACAGAACTGGACTGGAAATGAGAAGACGTGGATTCTTGGTCCCGCCATTGCCATGACCTCTGTAATATGTTATGAAATAACTAATTCTTTCCATGCCATTTCTTCATCTGTCCAATGAGGGGTTTCCAGTGCTGGAGGCAACTATGGAAAAGGCTGCGTCATTTAGCTGTCAGATGGAATGTAAACTGATACAACCTTAAAAAAAAAAAAAAGAAACAATTCCTAGTAAGATTTGAAATATGTATGTTCTTTGATCCAACAACCTAACCTCTAGGAATCTATCCTACAGAAATAATGGCAAAAGTGCATCAAGGTTCATGTGCTTTGTGGCAGCCTCATTTGTAAAAGCAAACAAGTTGAAACATGTCAACTGAAAAATAGTTGAAAAATTGTGGCATATCTATGGATACTAGACTGCATATGAGGTCTAGTGTTGGAAATATTTTCACAATATATTTTTAAATAAAAAATTAGTTACAGATCAATATGCATGCTAGAATTTCTTTTCTATAAATGTTTTATATGTTTGTGTAAGAGTGCAAATCTATGTTTACATAGATAAATTTAATTTAAAATATTTTGAGTGATAAATGCTAACTGGGTGAGAAAGGAAATTTTCACTTCTTTGTGTATTTTTTTTTTTTTTAAGGAACTGGGTAAGGCTGGGTAAAGGTTTTGTTTTCATTTCTGTTTTTGTTTTAACTTTTTCATGCTTTTAGAGCTCTTCAAATACAAATTAATTCCAGCCTTCTAAGGAAGGTGGATCTTGATAAACAGGAGACAGGCTCTTTCGCTCTATGATTACCAAGATGGGTTCAGATAAAAAAGGATCTAAATTGAGTTTGAAGGTAGGAGCTGAGGACACTGGGTCCTCTGTACACAGAGAGAATTTACAGTGCCTGGGGGAAATCTGGGAGGGATGGATGAGGTGAGAGGGGAGGGAAGACAGAAAAAAACCACTGAGAAGGCAGGAGACTAGGGACTACTGTAAAAGGTAAAGCAGTCAGTGAAGCCACCCCCATGGGACTCTTAAGGGGAAGAGGAATAGCATATTTATTTTGAAATTGTTTGAGTTGCTATAATGTCAGCCCCCTTCCTCTATGCCTATCACTCAGACACTATTCAGTAAGGCCTGTTTCACATACATACATACACACATGCACACACACACACACACAATTAAAAAAATACAGTGACAAATTTGACAGATAATTTCTAAGATCCCTTCTAACCAAAATTACAGGTGTCTCTAAGCCTTCATATGCACCTGTCCTTACCTGGACCCCTCCATCATCCTCTGGGGTAGAGTAACTAGAGCTTTTACACTTCTGGGCTTCAGCTGGTGTCTCTCTTGACCTAGGCTCCCTTCCATTTCTCTGCCTGGTGCTCAAATGTCCCTTGCCTTGCTTGTCCTCGAAAAGGAATTAGTCATTTTCCCTTCTGTAATCCCCATGCACTAAGTGCATACCTTCCGTTCGGTTGGGTAGAGGAAGCTGAGTAGTCATTGCATTCCCTGTGAGAGCACTGAATGCGCTTACTTATCTCTGTATTTCCAGCGTCTAATAGAGTGCCCCATGTGTTTAAGATTTTCAAAAATTATCAGAAAAAGAAAGAATGAATGAATGAATCAAGCTTTTGTCTCACGTTGATTTCAAAATCCATCCTGGCACTGAAACCTGTCTCCCTTTAACATGCATCCAGTGGTCCATGAACTGTGGGCCATTCTGCTCCAGGCTCCTCCTGTGCCATCCCAAGAACATTCCACCAATTGGTTGTACCAGGCTGTGCTAGCCCCCAGATAGTCCTTGAAGCCTGTCCAGAGTGCAAATGGCGTGGTTTCCCAAGCCAAGGAGTGCAGGCTAACTGGATCTCAGAGCTGGGCCTAGCGGCTCCAACAGAGGTGATGTTGGCACAGGAAGAGGGTTTTTCTCAGGGTAAAATACCGATTCTTCTCTGCAGCTGATGGCCCTTTAATAGCTTAACAATCATATGAGAGTCTTTGGCCTGGCTGCCCAGGCACTGAGAACTGGCAGTGCCAGGTTGGCACAGGAGAGCTCCGCCCAGGTTAATTGATCTGCTTCTATCCTCTGACAGGCCCTGGGCAACAATCAGCACATTTTCCTCTGTGTGCAGAGCTTCCTCCATGCCAGGATCCCAAAAGAAAGTTCCTGATCCAAGCAGGTCAAGCAGGCTTTAAGCTGTCCCATGCCTTGTGCATATACCCACTCTCCATTGCTTCTCCACTTCTCTTTTCTCTTTCCAACTTCTCTCTCACTCCCACCCGGCTCTGATTTTCTCTCTGGATATCTACATCTCTCTTTTTTTCTCACTTTAACCCCTCCTTCCTTCCTTGCTTCCTCTACCCCTCTCTCCCTCTTTTCTGTCTTTCCTACTCATGTTTCTTTCTCTTTTTGTTTTAAATGCAATTTTGAGATATATTCACTCACTATACAAACCACCCGAAGTATACAATCGATGGCTCACAATATCATCATATAGTTGTGCATTCCCATGTTTCTTTTTTCTCAGTCTTATCTCTGTCTTTCTTATTCCCACACCTTTGCTCCAGACTCTTACTCTCTTTCCTGTCCACAAAGACTTCCTCTCACTCCCCAACCCTATGCTAACTAGTCTTTCATCAACATTTTAGAACCCTCCCTTTTGCTTTGCTGCCCACACTGTTGGATGGAAGTCAGATAGCTCTTTGTATAATCTTTTGCTCCCTCTCTTCCCTCAGGCTTTTGAGCAAAGAACCACACAGTCTCCCACTCTTTCCAAAATCATTTCAGATACCAGCCGTGGTGCCTGACACTTGCCAGGGCTCCCTCCCAGTGGCTAGGTTGACCAATGCTGATGTGCAGAGAACATCATCTAGCCTCCAGGCCAAAACCAGTGGGGGGTCGCGGGGGGGGGGGGTTGGCTCTGGGACTGCCCTCATGCTGAGATGGGCAAACCAAAGTTCAGGAGTTTAGTCTGCTCCTTTCTCTCATCTCCTCAGCCTGTGTACTCAGGCCACTGAGGAGTGGTCACGGACAAGTGCTATGAATTTATGGCCATGAAACATAAGATAAGAGATCCAATTCAGCCAAGACAGATCTGCCTATTCTCTGACCTTTTCTGATTCCTCCTAAAGAATGAAATGGAGCCTCCCACTAAGCTTATCATCACTGCAAAGGGCATCTAGGGCACAATCTGAATACACATGAAGTGCGTTGTTCTTCCATTCATTTATTCAATAACTATTAACAGAGCAGTGATTCTGGCCTTGGAAACAGGGATACAAGTATATTCCCAATTTTCAAGGAACTCACAACTTAACAGAGGAGGTGGACTTGTACACAGGGAAGTTAGAAAAGCCGATGGTAATTGCTAAGGAGATTATGTATGAGGTGTCATGGAATTCAGACTGTTGCAGCTGGGAAAATACATAGAGAAGAGGATATTTGAGCTACATCTTAAGCTTGTGCATAAAAAGACCCATTTTGTGTGTTTGCAAGGGAGTAAGAGGTATTATTATTAATTTCAATGAAAGAAAAAACAAATAGCAATAAAAAGTATGGAAAAATGAGTGAAGCCCTAACAAAAATTAGTGGTCAAAGATTAATACACCCCTCACCCCCACAAAACTCCAGTGATACTTAATCTCTAAGCCCTGATTCAAGGTTAGACATCCTGAAGCTAGAGAAGGAAAGATACAATGGAAAAAGGATTTAGAACCAAAAGGTTTGAATCATAGTTCTGCCTTTCACATGCCACTGTGAGCAAATCCCTTTCCGTCTAAGCTTCGATTACATTCCAAGACCCCATCAGCTCTTAAATGTGATGTTTGAATCTTGGGTTAATAGTGATCTGATGGGCTCTGCTACTGCACCTGCTAACTGAACCTTAAGTATCTTCCATGTCAATCCTGTACTTTGAAAGCCACAATCTTTTAAGAGAGGAAATATGGGGTTCATTTTCACACATTTTGTAAATAAGGAATAGAAAACTACTTGAGTCTTACACCCCACCCTCCAACCTGCCATTTACTCTATCTCTTTCCAAGCAAGTGGATGGAAAGAGGCAGATACAAGAATTGAGTTATGTCTTTAAAAGGGGAAAAAACTACACAAAATCCTAGAGCATGAAGGTGACCCAGTATAGCCCCTAGTTTTAAAGATGGGGAAACATAGGCCCAGAAAGAGCAAGTTTACAGGTTTATAGAGCAAGTTAGTGATCCAGCCAGGACTCGGAGTCCTGAGAAGTCACCTACCAGTGCTCTTTTTACTACATTCAGAATTCCCATGTCTTCACCTCAGTTCCTCAGGAGCTCCACAGCCAGTTCATCTCCCCATTCTGACACCTAGTGCCAACGGTGATGTCTCCATCCTTGAACAAGACGTAAGGTGTTCCAGAGAAAATATCAAGGGTCACTTCAAAGTGTGCACAGGTGAGCTCATGAGAACCCTTTGGTATCTTTGGTGAGGGCTACTGGGGCCTTCTACCCCAATCAGACATCTCATTGGCAAAGGCCAACACAACTCCATGCAGTGGGCTTCTGAGGGCAGGTCTGCTGATGATCTTGAGATGGAGCAAATTCTCATGAAAAGGATGGGCTGAGGCACCATAAGGAGGTGGGGCAGAAGAGATGGAGTAAAGATGCCTGTTTGTTTGATAAAGAATACAACTCTCAGTTTCACCCAGGACACTTTGCATGCATAGAATCACAGTTCTCCCTTTTAACCTTTTCTTTTAAGGAAAAACCTTTCTTTTAAGGAAAGAAAATTGATCCTTTAGCTATTGAAATAACATGACTGGGAGTCAGGAAGGGCGAATGTAGAGTCACCATTGTGGACATTTACATAAATAATAATTTTCCAGTGGGAACTGTGAGCTCTCCTGGTCTCTTCTATTTTTAAATGCTAATTGCTTCTGATTTTGTTTACATAGGCAGGGCTAATAAGAACTTTTGCTTCGTAACCATTGAACTTAATGTATCTGTTTTGGGACACTTGTGATTTATTTTTGCACACATGTTCCAAATTGGTGCTAATTACTTTGATCAGGGTTTCTATTCCAAGAGGGATGATGACAGAATGTCAGTTCGCAGTCTCTGAGCATAATGTCCCAATTATCAATGCCTTCCAGACCAGAATGGACTTGGCGCCTTCTTGAAGGGATTTGGCTTCACTTTTATCAGCCAGTCCCTGGACACAGCTTCATTAAAACTTGCTTTCTAGAAACTTGTGAGTGTGCCTATAATTTCTTCTATCACAAAAGCCCCTTAGTGCTATATCAATATCCCAAATACCTTCCTTTCCACATCCAGGTCACACACTTCTCCCCTAGAGCCTTCTTTGATCTCTATGGTTAAAGATAAATTTTACTTCCTATGAAAGTCCCAGAACACTTTGCTGATTTCTTCCTCAAAGGATTTAGTGCTTTCTACATTGCATTGTAATTATTTATTCACATTCTCATCTCCCTTCTGCAATATAAACCCCTTAACGATGACACCTTATCTGACATATCTTTGTCCCCACCATACTGAAACTTCTAGTACCCTGTGCATAATAAGTGTTTTGTGCATTGATTTGTATTTTCTTTTTAAATATTCAACCTATTCAAGAAAGATTTTAAAGCAGGTGTAAATACATATTTATAGAAAAAATAATGAATACATCTATACATGTATGAATACAATGACTAAAATCTGTAATGAATTACATGAAGTGTACCTGGATACTACAAAATTTAACTAGCATGTACTTATAAAAGAGCCAAAACACTGTTTTCTTAGTGATGTTTGGGATTAATGACAAAGGATTTAAAATCTGACCAATACCACCAAATGAACAAAATCCTCAGATAAAGTAGTTAGTAAACGCAACTGCTTAGATGAGTACAACAGGTAAAAACCACCCTGTAAGGTAGTGGGGTAGGTAGGGGTCACTGACAATACAGAATGAACATGGAACACATTGTGACCAAGAAGATATAGCCACAGGAGGGGAAGAATAACAAATCCATCCCAATTTCTTCATTTATATTCAATTATTCATGACACAAACTTTTACAAAGAAGCCACTATGTCAAGCACTGTGGATACAAAGGTGAACTAAAAATATCCTAGTTTCACTGCTTAGATTAGAGGTCAGCAATCTATGGTCAATGGGCCAAATCCAGCTCACCATATGCTGTTGTTAAATAAAATTTTATTGGAACACAACCATGCCCATTCATTTACATATTGTCTATGGCTATTTCCCTCTATAACAGCAGGGTTGAGTAGTTGTGATAGATACTGCGTGGCCTGCAAAGCCAGAAGTATATACTGTCTGTTCCTTAACAGGTAAAATTTGTTGACCCCATTATGGACAAATAAAGGTCATTAAAATGTAGTGGAGACAGTGTCAAGAGGGATAAGGACAGGATTCCATGGAAGTCCCAACATGGTCTTGGAAAGCCAGGGAAGGCCTCTTGGACTGGGACTACAGGAGCAAAGACCATGGATGTCTTGTTCACTGTTGCGTTATAAAAGTCTGTATGGCACATGGCACATAGTAGGTGCTCAGCAAATATTTGTTGAATGAATGAAGTAGCCTTAGGCTACTTCTAAGGTGAGATTAGAAGGATGATTGAAGCAATCCAGGAGAGGTATAGAGCGAGAGGTTACGTAGAGAATGGGTAAGGTATGTGCAATGGCCCTGAGGGGAGAGAGAGCCAAGTGCACCCTGGAGAGCAGATATAGTTAAGGGGCCAGAGTGTGGAGTTTAGGAATAGTGTTTGGGTGTAAGAAGGAGATAAGACTGGAAGGTAAGCAGGATTCAGAGCAGGCAGAGACATTTAAGTCTCATCCTGGAGTTAGGACTATACTTGAAAGCCATGGAGAGTCATTGATACGTCTTAAGCAGGGCAAGTACAAGTTCAGAGTGTTGCTTCCCAAAGACCACTTTGGCTTCTTTGTGAAAAATCCATTAGAAGGAAGGCAAGCCCCAGGCAGGGAGTGTGATTAAGAGTTACGGCAGAAATCCAGGGGCCTGAATTAAGGAAGGGGCATGGTGATAGAGAGCACAGGACTGATTTAGAAGTACAGCTGATAGGACTTCTTGGCTGATTGCTGGAGAATGAGGAGTCAGAGAGAAGGAAGTGTTAAAGATGATGACAAGGTTTCTGTCCTGAGACACTGGGTGGAAGGTGGTGCCCTTCACTGAGATGTGGAACATCTGAAGAATAAAAAGTTAAGGGGGAAAAAATAAAAAAATAAATAAATAAACTAAAAAGTTAAGGGGAGGAAAAACATGGGCTCAATTTGGGAAAATCTGAAATTGAGGTGCATATGGGACATCCAAATGGATAAATCCAGGAGAAAATTAAATGTGTAGGTTTGAAACTCAGATGGACACTCCAGTCTAAACATCTACTTTACAATTCAGTGAATAATTGAAGTCAAAAGAGTAGATAAAATTTCCTAGGGAGAGTAGACAGAGTGAGAGAAGGGTCAATGAAAAATTTTAAAACAAAATTACCAAGGAATGCCAACATTTAACAGAGGGACAGAGCTCAAGAAGTCCTTAAAAAGAGGCAGAGAAAAAGTGTCCAGAAAGACTGGAAGAAAATGAGCAAAATCTGTTGTCACAGAATCAAGGGACATGACCTAGCTGAGGTCAACAGCTTCAAACAACTAAGAAACAACTAGTCCAATAAAGAACGAAAGTGTAGATAGAGCCAGGGCAAATTTACTACTGCCCTTCATGACAGCGGGTCCGGTGGGAAGTGAGGGCAGATGCAAAACTGTGGTGAGCTGCGACCTGAATGTGAGGTGAGATAGTGGGGAAAGTAAATGCAGATCCACCTATGAAGGAATTGGGCTAGATAGAACAGTTGCTGGAGATGGGTAGAGAGACATTTCTCTTCCTTTCTTTTTAATTTTTTTTTAAGGTTAGGAAATATTTGATCCTGTTTAAATATTAACTGAGAGGAAACAATAGCCTAATTTTTATAAATCACTAGAAAACTTGGCATCTGTAGACAACTTCACAAGCTTTGACCTGTTAGAAAAAGAAAATTCAGCAACCCAGTGTGTTCTCTTTTTGTATTTAGTTTCCAAGAAGCTTAGAATCAAATTCAGTTCCCTCTCATTGTCTGGTAGTATTTACTGTCACTTCCTTCATCTGCTTTCTGTTCTGTTTTATATTTAAATATCTTATTTTTAAGAAACAATTATCATGAGCAGTTTACAAGGCACTTGCACAAGCGATATCTCACAGCATCCATCATCCATTCGGTGCACATTTAATGAGTGCCTGCTGTTGTCATACCCTTCGCAAGGTGCTGGAGATGCAATGGCGCATGAAACAAACACAGTTGCTGCTTGTGCAGTCTAGCTGAGGAGACTGACATTCACTGAATTATTACACTGCTAATTACAAACTGTAGTAAATGGGGCAAAGGAAACACCGGAAGTCATAAGTACTGTGGGAAGAGGGTTGTCAGGAAAAGTGTCCTTGAGAGCTGAAGGATGAACAGACTTGGAGATGGCTAGTGTAACCTCCCAGTCAGGATGGAATCTCTTCTATGGAAACCCTTGACAGTGGTTATTCGGCTCCTGCATGGACACTCGCAGTACTGGGAACCTATCCTTCATTTTGGACAGTGCCAATAGTAGCAATGGGCCAAAATTTGGCCCATGTAACCTCCACCCAGAGGTCTATATCTTGAGCTTGCAAAGAATAAGTCTAATTTCTGCTTTCTAGCCCTGTCCTTCACAACTGGAAGACAGCAGTTCCCACATATTCATTCATCTGTGCTTAGAGATAGCTCTGTTCTGGCACAGTTAAAAATATGGGTTTTCCAATTTTCTTTTTTCTGTTTCCAGATAATGTTGTTTTTACAGAGACTTATAATTGTTCGTAAATATTCATTCTTAGTTTCTTCTATTATATCCCTTGCTCCTACACGCAAAATTTTTAGCTGGGTCTGACACCTCTTGCAGCTAAATGCAGTGGTTTGCTGGTAAATGTTTAAAAACCAGATATCCAGGGGGAAAAAAAGATGTCTTGATTTGTAGCATTTGCCCATTTCCATGGTGTTAATATTCCTATGACTGATTTCAAGCTACTGACATGACTCACTGAACAGGGAGTTAGGAGAAGATGCACACAAGTCGCTCCTACTAGCCAGCAGAAGTGGACTCCAGCACACAACTGGCTGGGTGTGACCATAGGACTAAATTCTAGACAATGGGCTGAGAGTGAGAGCATTGTGCACAACTTCCCAATTGTGCCTATAAGTAGAAGTGGTGGGACTTTTACTTCCCCTTTTCCTCGTTCCAACCAGCTGGAATGCAGACATGGTGGAGAGCCCATTTTATAGTGTACAGATGAGGATAACACTCTAGAGATAACAGAGCAACAAGACTGGAAGAGCTTGGCTTCCTAATGCTTTGGACCACTTTACTAGCCCCAGACTCCTTAGGGGTGGTTTTTTATGTAAGCAAGAAAGAAACATCCAACTTGATTAATTTGGATCTCAGCAAGAGCAGCTGAACCTGTATACTAACTGATATAGTCATCCATCAGAGAGTGGCAATACAAATGCTGCTTTAACACCATGCAAAAATCTGTGACTTACAAGGCACAGTAGAATCAGTGAATTAGATGTGTCTCCTGCTCTCAGGGTGCCCAGTCCACTGCAAAAGGTGGCATGGACACCAACTATTAAGATGCAAAGTAAGAGGTGGTGAGTGCTCTAAGGAAGTAAGCAGAGATGGTCCACCACATGGATTTGGAGGAGGGAATCATTATTATTATGAATGAGGTAATATTTGATCTGGACCTTCAAAGATGGTTAGAATTTTAAGAAGCAGAGATAAGAAGCAAAGCATTTCAAGGACAGGGATTCTACTTTTCATTCAGATTTTAGATTCCAATCGTTCTGAAAATGTGATCCTTTAGAAAATGTCTAGGCTGTTTTTCCTTCTCTATAATAGAACAAATTAATAATGTGAAACTATGACAAAAATGTTTCAAATATTTAAGAGAATCCATTGTTTTCAGAGTCTTTGATCCCCCCATTTACAAAGAAACCCTTGATTTGCTCATTTCAAAGCATTTTGGTGGATTAATTAAAGCATTCCTCTAAGTGCTTCCTAAGCAGTGCTTTGTAGGCTTATTTTGAATTACTAAAGATGCATAAGAACACTAAAACAACATTCCGTTAAAAAATTTTGTCATGCAGACTTTTCACAAATGCAAACAGACCTGTCTTCCAATGAGTTTTCCTTGAGGGAAGAAATGATGCTTTCTGTTTTCTTTTTATTCCTTCATAGTGCCTGACACAGCACTGGACGCAAGGGAAGCTCTCAGGATATATTTATTCGTCTGAATGGAAATCTCAGAATTTGAAAATATAAAGGAGGGATGTTAGGATTTGGAGTGACGAGGGGACAGCATAAAGGGCCTGAAGATGTGAAGAGGAAGTCTGGCTTGTGAATAAAGTCTTATAAATGAGCCTTTTGAGATCCCCTAGAAGAATCTGCCAGCAGAGCTCCCATCTCACTCTTCCCTTCATTTAGTAAGTGAGAAGACAGAGGTCCTGAAGTGAAAATGCCCTGATAAAGGTGACAAAGGTCATTGAGTCCTAGAGTTGGGGCTAGCTCTCCAGTGCTTATCCAAGTCAGTTTATCCTTGTTTTCAAAATTGTTATCATAAACATAATAAAGTCTATGCATTTTTGTTTTTTAACATTCAAATCACCTTGTGTTCCTTCCTCAGAAAAATTAGCACATGACTAAAAATAATGTATTGCGAACAAACTCACTTTTTTAGACAAAGAGTCCAAACCTTCAAACTGCAAATCCTTTTCATGAAAGAAAAATTATTAACGTTTGGGGTTCCTCTAAAAAATAATCCAGGCATTGTCTGCTTAACTTTACCTTCCCTCCTCCCCTCTAGAAAGCAAGAGATAAAAGCCAGGCAGACAGATTCTCATAGGACAAGCAGTTGTGCCAGAAGAACTACAATTTCCGTGAGGCTATGCAAAGATAGGGTGTGAGGCAGAGCCCTAAGGGAAAGGAACCAAGATGGTAAGGTCAGGAAGGTGCGAATGAGAGGGAGGCTTTGATAGGTGCCTAAGAAATGGAGAAGACTGGGGTTTAATATAAGCAACTGCAGATGATGTACTTGGACCCCTCTAATGTATTAGGAACAAAGTATACTTATGCGGAAAACTTTTTATGGAGAAGGGAAACTGTTGAACTGAGACTCAGGTTCTGGTCCCAACTCAGCAGATTTTATGTAATTTGGACAGTTTCTTATCTCCATTCTGGGTCTCAGTTTCTTAATCTACAAAATGGAATCTCTTCCCAATCCAGTTACCTGTGCCTCTTTCATATGTAAAGATAACATTTTTGGTTCTGAGAGCATTTCAGTTTTTCCAATTGCAATATACTCTATTTTACCATTAACTTCTGTAGAGTCTTCAGGATTTTTTTCTGCTTCCTTTAGCATTTAATTGGGTAAATTATTAAGCTCACAGCCATTTAATGATTAAAGTCATATACGAACTAACAGGAGTAAAATAGAACATTATTTTTTTCATGGTCAACAGGAAAAATTGTCTATATAGTTATCAGAGATAACATTTATTTTCATTACTCTAGAGAGAGAGAAGCAGTCACTTAGCTAAACTTAGTTTAATTTCTTCCTGAACTCTTCACCCACAGTACAAGCCTTTAAAGATATGTTATCCCTGAACTAGACCCAGAGCTTTCTCTTTATTTGGGGCCACAGTATAGACTATTGTGGTCCACGCCACCATCATCATCATCATAAGCCTAGACTCGTGAAATAGCCTAGTCTTAACTTCCCTTTCTCTAGTGTATTATTATTCATAGCACTTAGAACCACCTGTTATTTTTCCTATTTGTGTTTTTCTTTTTTGGTTCCTCCCACTAGAAACTAAGCTCAATGTGGTAAGAAATTTTGTCTGTTGTATTCATTCTTATATCTCTAGTGCTTAGAACTGTCTGTGGCATATAGCAGGCATTCAATAAATATTTATTGAAAGAATATTCAAAGTGCACCATTTTTTCATATGCTGAAACATCTTTATTTAATTTTATCCTATTTTATTTTATTGAGAAATGTGTACTCTCTCTGACAGAATGACTCAAATAAGAGAAAAAATTTATTTTTTTCTCGGATGTAAAAACAATGACCACAAAAATCAACAATCCCTTTGAGTTCATTACCAAGCAAGGCAACTTTCAAGGCACTGCTGAAGGGCTGACGGAGCGATCATCTGGACACAGCCCAGGAGACTTGAGGGCCCGGAGATCCTATCCTGTCACCCCTCATGGGGCCATCTCTACAAGTTAAAGAGTGCAAATGACTGCTTTCCTTTCCTTCTGGAAACGTACACAATTTCACTGACAGAGATGCTATGCGACTGCGTCATCCATGACGGCGACTACAATCTTCCTTTAGATTGTAAGGCCATATATCGTCTTGATTCCGAGTGTTACTATTATCAGATGGTTTGGGCTCGAGTGAGCAATACTGCAGTTTAGCTGGTTGACACATCGGGAAGTGTCAGAGAGATGCACAGAGAAAGCTCTCCAAGAACATAGCCCAGAGACTTGGTGGAAGAATTCTAATCCTGGCTGAACCGCTAACACATTGGGTAAGCTGGAGCCAGCCGTTTAACTTCCTCAGACCGCAGTCTTCTCTTCTGCAAAATATGAGTCACAAACAATCCCTGCTTTATCACCTCATGGAGTGAGATAACCAACATAAGAGTTTCTTGAAGCGTATAAGACTCCATGCAAATTGCTCAATAAATATTAAAAGCCATTTGATTGATTCCTGAAACGATGGGTGGCCATGTCTGGGTAAAGAGACCTATCTGATTCCTGCTGATCACCACGAGGGTGAAACCAGGGAGGAAGGAAGTCCAGTTTTATAACATGATTTTAGGAGCTATTCTTGAGGATTTGTTCATTCATCCCAAAACACAACTACCAACTAGTTATTATGTGCCAGGTTTTGATCTTCAGATCTGTGGGAGGATGGATTTGAACGTAACCCAGGTCTTATCCTCAAAGTACTCACAGAACAGTGGGGAAGACAGCACACACACACACACACACACACACACACACACACACTTCTAATAAAACATAGAAAGGAATTTGTCAAAAGTCTGGAACGAAATCAGTTCACATGGCCTTTGGCAATCATTTCAGTTCTCGACTTTAGTTTGCTCTTTTGCAAAAGTGGAATAACCACTGAGTGATTACGAGGATCAAGATGGGATATTATTTTGTGTAAATGATTTGTAAACTGTGAAGTTTTAAAAGTCAGTTTCTTCTTCCCTCCCTCTCCCCCTCCCTTGTCCCTTTTGTTCTTTCTTTTCCCTATTCTGTTTGCTTTTATCGGCACCCTGCTGTCTGTCACTGGGACATTCTCACAACTAGCTAATCTAGTTTGATCATTAAAATGACTGCACAGTTAGAAGTCCTTTGATCCAAAATGTTTCCTTATTGTAGCACATGGTGGCTAAGAGTTGCTCATGGATCCAACCCTTGCCAGATCTAAATACTTCTTTTTCAGTTTGTTAGTACACATAAAATGTAGAATGGAATCAGTGTGAAGAATGATGTTTATTTCCTAAGAATTTGAATAGCACTGAGGAAAGAAAGTTGTTTAGAAACAAAATGCAAAGTGCTCAATATTTCAAATAAATTAGCATTTAAAAACCAAATAGAAGCAACTACAAATTCAGGATTCACCCTTTCATGTTTCCTTCCTACTCAAGTCAAGCCATAGTACCTTGGAACTTGTGATAGAAAATTAAGCCTGAATCAAGGAACTCTAGAGAACAGATTATCTGATGCCTATTTTTTTTTCCAGATGGGAAACTGAGGCCCAGAAAAGACAAAGGATCTGACCAAGATCATACAATTAAATCAGCAATGATAAGTTGAGAACTCAGATCTCCTGATTCACATTCTGTTCTCTTTCCCTACCCTCTAGGCTAATCCCCAGGTCTGATGGACAAGGCAGCCACGGCTCTTGTTCTTTCTATAAAACCCCTCCTTTCACTTTATCATACTTTTTCTTGCTTTGGCCACCCCACCCCTCACCCTCCATAGCTTTCAGCTCTGGTCCTCTCTGAGTCACACTTTCCCACAGCCAAGACTCCATTATTTAGGGTCATCACAACCAAGGCCAGGCTTATGTATAGCCAGATATCATGTCCCCTATGCCCCATGGTTCTGTATCCAGAAAAAGCTCTGTCCCATTTAATCAGTATGAAAATAGGTAAGGTGTCTTCATTCCTATCCTACAGACTAGTAAACTGAAGCTCAGAGAACTGCATTACTGCCCCTGCTCACACAGCTACAAGGCAGAAGTGCCAGGATTTAAACCGGCTAGATCTAGTGCTAGAGTTGGCCATTGCTTTATTGCCTCTTCCCCATGGCCCTGACCTTGAGAAAGGGAATCCAGTGGTTTAAATTAATACCAAGGGGTAATTGTTCCCTAGCTCATCTTCTGGGGGAGAAGGAATGTGATCCTGGACTCCTGAACATTTCTAAATCCCTAGCCACATACTAAGCAATGAGAACTAGGGGCAAGTCTTTTGCCTCCCCTCAGGGAACCTCAGATGGGATGAGGGACAAAACCTCCCAACAGAGTTGTGAAAATCAAGGATTGGAAGAGAGACAGTGTTTGTGAATGGACCAGATAGTCTGTAAAGAACTGCATAACTATTACATTTCAATAAAGGACCCTTGCTTTCTCTTAATCCAAATGTTAATGATGATATTGTTTACACTATTTTATTATAAGCCTCCTCAAATACTTTCATTAAATGAACAGTCCTTTATATAATAATCACATGAATAGTTAAAATATCTTATTGGATTTTTATACCTGATCTATTACCAAAAAAGGAAGTTGATTTATAGCTTATAAATACACACATATCATTGTACCATTCCTTTCACCTAGGCAAATAAACATCATTATCTTCTCACCTAAGTAACTTGCCTAAGTTACTGCTAAGTGAAAAAAGACAAGTTTTTAAAACTATGTATCATGTATTTGATATTATTTTATACTACCCTTGTCAAAGTAAAAATTTTAAAAGGACTTGAGCAGCTTGTAATAAAGGTATCCAACACATAGAACATTGTTAAAATGTTAAAAGCTACCCAGTAAATGTGTGTGTGTGTGTGTGTGTGTGTGTGTGTGTGTGTGTGTCAAAGGTGATGGGGCATAGGCAAGAAGGCATAAGAAAACTTAAATTAAAGAAAACTACCATAATTGATGACAGAATGCAGTTCTGTACTTCTTCATATATAGAAAAAGATGTTTGCTTATTAACTGATTCGTTTACCAATCACTGATGAAACACTTACTTTGTATAAGGATATGTGTTCAGTCTCTGGAGAACACATAACAAATTGTCACAGAAACTCCCTCTTGGACCTCACAAACTCTTGGAAAAATTGTCAGATAGATGTACTTAAATTATCTTGTATGCATGTAGCACTTAAGTAAATTGCCTCTGGGGTGTGCTCAAAAGTTGGGTTTTATCCAAACTGCCCTTTTATACACTGCATAGGGACAGGAATAAGGGAAAATGTCCCACTTGGGGGAATATAAGAATAGGATTTGGAGAAGAAGAAGAAGGTAACTTAAATTGGCCAAGATGTTGGGACATAGGATACTTTTATTTTCGGTGAAACATTATGCCCTTTGCAAAAAATCCAGTGTCCTAAAAGCTAAATAAAGCATCTGGGCCTGTGATCCCCCAAGGTTCAGGTTAAGAGTCCAACTCTTCCCTGGAGGACAGGAGGAAGGAAGGACTGGATTTCCACTATAAATAACCCAAGTTCAGTCAATAATTTCTTTTGAAGCTCTTTAAGAAGCCTCGGATGAAGCCAGAGGAGAGGCACCCGGTAGACCAAGCCAGGAGAACAGGGAAATAGCTATAGCTGATTTCATTTTGCACAGCACTTATGCTGCAAATCACAGCAAAGGAGAGATTTCAATGGCAACATAAGCAAGCTCCCACTGCAGGGCTTGGTCATTAAAATTTCTCTTCTCTACCACTCCCCCAACAGGGCCTTGGCTTCCCTCTTGCAGCATCCTTGCATCCCCCTACCTCAGAAAACAGAAGAAGTCTTGGAATCAGTAGCTGTGTGTTCACATCTCAGCCCATTCCAAGTAAAAGCTGTTGCTGCAGGGCCAGGTCACCTCACCTTTCCATGGTGCTTCTTCATCAGTCAAATGGGCCTCATCTCCACTCAAGTTGGGAGGCTATCAAGTTTCCCAAATTTGAGGGATTAGATTACATGAAATCCAGAGGGTTGGGAAGGATTGTGTGGTGTGTTAATATATCTCAATAAATTGCATTAAAAAAGAAAAAAAGATCTAAAGGGTGAGAATGTAGGTGTCTACAGTTGAAACATCTACCGCTAAACACAAAATATAGTTGCAAACAAAAATGAACTAATGAATGAGGCCTATAAATCCATAGGTACACACCTGGCCTACAAAATGGAACTCAAATTCCCCGACTGGCATCCCAAGTCCTCCACAAGATATTTCTAATCTCGTCTAGGAATGTCTTGCCTCTTCAGCTCCTGTCATATTAATTGCCCAGTGACTCAGGAGCCCCCAGAATGGGCTTGTTCTTTAATACCTCCATTTATCTGCCAGGCTATTTCTACCCCCTGGAATGACTTCCCTGCATGTGTAAATGTCCAAACCTGCTCAAATGCAGCACCTTCCAGAAAGGAACCCTTTCCTAATTTCCCCCAGCTTTACATCATCTCTACCTTAATCTGACTATCCCTAGCATTTGTATCTGTACCTCACATTCTAATAACTTATATTTTCATTAGATTGCTGGTTCCTGGAGAACATAGCTATGTCTGGCTCCTCTTTGTTTCATTTATCAGGGAAACAATAATAGCTCATAGCTAACATTTATTGAGTACTTAACATGTGTTATCTCCTTTAATCCTCATAGCTAACTAAGAATGCCAATATTGCTATTTTCCTCATTTAGCAAATGAGGAAACAGGGGCCCAGAGAGGTTAAGAAAGTTTCCCAAGTGCTCAGCTACCAAGTTGTGAGGTCAAGTTAGAAACCATGCATTTTGAGTCTAAAGCCATGTTTCTTAACATCTATGCCTCCCCTTACTGCATGTTTTCAGCATAGTGACGTGCTTAATAGATGCATATTGACTGAGTGAATGAACAAATGGATGAATGAATATTCCCATTCTGTGCCCAGGACCTTACATGCCCTTTCTGGTAGTGACCACTCAACGAATATTTGCTGTGTTCATGGCTGAAGAAATAGTACAGAAAGTCCTCAAAAAGAATTGTTCACTCATCCTTTTAACAGTTATTAAAAGGCTCTGATATACTAGGCAGACAGGATAAGAAATACAGAATAATCAGACATGATTCCGGGTCTTTGGCTGCTTACATTTTGTTAAGAGGAGAACTAACTGGTGTTTTCAAATGTACGAAGGAGCAGATGTCGGCAGAATAAAGATTGTTCAAGTTCAGGGAATGACCAACGGAACTCTCAGGAGTGATCAGTAAGGGAACCCTTGTGCTGAGAATGAAGAAGCCTCTTCTCAAAGAGGAAATTCAGCTGAAGATCTCATAGAATGACTGGATGACTCACCCATCAAAATAGGAAGCGCTGCCTGGTAAAGGAGATGGTGGCACTGAGGTGGCAGAAACCACAAAGATTCTGCTCAAACACTTCCCACCACCCAGAATAAGACTTCACTCACCCTTGCTACTTGGGCTAACATCTATGGGGGGGTGGGGGCAGCTATTGACCTGTTCACTGGCCAAGGCTCCATGGAGGCAGGTTAGCATAGTGTGAGGAGAGTCCGGGCTCTGGAGCCACACTGCCTCACTTTGAACAAAGGCTCCCTCCTCTCACATAGCAGTTATGTTAAAGCATTTGTGAAATAGAGATAATAATAGTTCTTCCTTCACTGAGCTGTTGTGAAGACCAATGAGTTAATACCCATAAAGTGCATAGAACAGTGCCTCTCTAAAGGTTGGCTATTTTTATTGTGCTTCTGTCATTGAATCTAATGGTCTGTATTTTGAACTGAAGAATCGTTAGTGTGATTCAGGAATAAGAGAGGCTGCTTACATTTCACTTGGATATGAAGTAGGAAAATAAATCATACACCATGCATCTTATGACAGGATCCCAACTTTATTCTCCTGTCAGCTCAGGGACTGGCTTCTCTAAACTACCACATAACCATCCTCTGCAGCAGAACTTGAAGTGGATCATGATGTTCCATGTTTGTGGACTTTCACCTAAGACTTTAGGAGAAGGCACAGAAAGATTCTGCTAAAATCGCAGTTATGTTTCTTTTTCTTTACCGGACCATTGGACCTATCAGAACCCATGATCTATTTTTTGGTATATAAATATAACTCTAACCGAAAATGTAGATATTTCTTTATTAAGACAAATGCTGATTTAATACATGTAGTAGATATTTTTTAGTCAAACATCAAAATATGTAGTTAAAAAACACAAACTAAAAAAGAAAAATCTCTATTTATTCAAATTATTTATAATCAAATGTTGGACCTTGCTCTACAGTGAATCAGTTCTAGTTTCAAATGTTTAATTGTTTAAATATGTTTTAGCACAATTTAGTAAAATTATGTAAAATTTAGTAAAATTAAAACTGATGAATAAATATTTTCAGAATGCTATTATTTCTATCTGTATGATTGTTTGGCTTATATATAAAAAATTGAAACTTACCACCAGAAGCTAGGATCTTGGTTTGCTTTGTTTTCTGTAGAATATATTTAGTATGAAGAACAGACCAAAAAATAGGAGAGAGACTTTCCAAATTGACTAATGAGATAACTAAGCTATATAGTCAAGGAATTCCTGCCAGCCTGCCAAGAAAAACAAAAATCGGTTTTTTTCCACACCAGCACCAACCATGTAAAATGTCTGGCACTTGGTGCAGGCACTGGGGTGGGTTTGAGATAATCTAGAGAAGGTGGTGGTACCTGATGAAAATAGCACAAGCTTTGGCGCCAAGAAGATGGGTTCTCAAATTTTGACTCTACCACACTGGTCATGTGTCTTCTGAGCCTCAGCTTATTTGCCTGCAAAACAAACATGATAATGTTAACCTTATGGAATCACTGGGAGGATTAGAGCTAATAAAGTATACAGAGTGCCTGGTACATAGTAGATGCTCAATAACTAACAGTTCTTGTCATGGGGATAATTGTGAGGTATTTGCAAGCAAAAACAAGTAGAATGTGTTTATTTGTTGTGCATTTATATTTTAAAAGGCATGTTAGCAAGCCTCACTCCACAAGAATGCCACCTGGGGTGTCAGGAGAGGCTGGCTCATTTCTTATTCCATAAAACTTTCTATAGCTCCTGCTCCAAAGCACACTGGAGAGATGATCACACTCTGTGTGCACTCAACATATTATCATTGATAATGAAGAGTAGAACACACTCAAGTAGCAGTAGGGATACCTGAGCTTTAGTCCTGTCTCCATCTCAAAAGAGCTCTATGAACTTGGGGCAGTTGCTTCTCCTCTCCGGGCCTTAGTTTCCTAGTTTTAAGATGAACATATCAGGGAACATTTCTTCTGAGAGACTTCCAATTTTAAAACTATATTAGGGACCTCATTCTATGATTTTCTGACTTAGGCACAGGTTCAAGATGAGAGAGGAAGCAAGCCTGTGCAGATGACTGAGAGGTAGTAGGAGAGATTAACTGAGCCTCTTATGTCTGGAAAGATGTGACATTTGCCTGATTTTCCCATGATCCCTTAAAAGCTAAAATTGAAGTAGGTCAAATAAAATTCCTTTCCCTATGACCTTGGGAGGCTTTTCACACAAGTCTTCATCATCAACGACCAAGAGTGTCATTTGGAGATGTTCCTCCAAACCTGGCAATATACATATACTGATATGTGCATACAATTTTGTACATTCACCCTAGTGACCAAGGACATACATTTGGGTTGGGATTTTGGGTACAGTCTGTGGTTATGTGCCCTAATTGGATTCACCGAGGTCATCTACCACAACCCAAAATATCTTCAGTCAGTGCTATCTTGTTGTGATGAATCCCTTTCCATAATTGAACCAATAAATAGATCCAAGTTTATACTGACCAACTTCTAAATCTGACCAACCATGGAATGGCCACTTTGAGAAGTAGACAGTTTCCTGCTACAGAGATATCTAAGAAGAAACTAGATGGATGCTTTGGTATGGGTGTTATGTTGGAGATCAGATATGGAATAAAATCCTCTGAACCCCACAATTTTATGATTCTTTGGTTCTACCCACTCTTACTGGGCCTACTCTGGGAATGTGGGCAATGTTTTTATCTTAAGATTAAAAAAAAAGGAAGAGTTGTCCAACCCCATTGGAGAAGAGAGAGAAGCCAACCCTATACATAGGCTGAGTTTTTAAATACTAGACACACCAGTATTCCATGATGCTGAGCCACGGGGTTGGGGATAACGCAATTCAATTAAATATAGATGGTGACATTGTAGGGAAGAAAAAGTTCAGTTGCAGTAACTGACATGCCCAAACCTGGACTTGTCAAAGAGCAGGGAGCAAGATCACCTTACCAATGTTGGCTTTGGTACTTAACAGTTACCTGCATGTCCACTTCTTACTTCCTCTGAGAATCCCAGGACTGGACTTGGTTTGTGGACCCAGCTCTGTGCCCATGGCTCATTGAATTACTCTATAGCTTAATCCAGTCCTTCAACTCTTGGCAAGCTGCCTTCTCCAACTCAGAAGTTAAAAGGTTGCACTTCCTTAAAATGCAGTATTTCCCAAAAGAACCTGCCTTAATCAACCGATTAGTATAATCACGCGTGCACTGCCCAAGGCTCTATCCTGGCCAAGGAGTGCATGCTTTGTCCTATGCAAGACTGGACTGCTCTTGTTTCAGCTAAGAATCAACTACTTGAAAGGAGGTACATGGTGTATCTGAAAGGCAACAGGGAGAACACTGTCAAGTTGCCATAGTCGGATGAAAGGCAGCATCTGAGGCTTCTGCACACATATGGTAAGGCGGTTGAATTTCTGTATAGTCCGGTTTGAACTGTGGGGTGTGGAGAGTGACTCAGGAGTTAAAGAATGGCATGCTTTAGGAGATACTTATGAGGTTTCCTGCTCTAATTCTAGCCTCTTGAGCTCTTTAGAGGGTCCCATGCCCCCCTCATTTTTCTGATTCCCACAACTCACCCCCAGGTTTTTGTTGGTTTGCTGGCCTGATTAAGAAGCAGTGTGGTCCAGTGCCGGTAGACATGACATGTGGGTCTGTATGATCAAGAAGGGTTTGGAATCTTTACAGGACTCACCCTGGCTTCAGGCAGAACCCAGAAACTGGGAGAAAGGCCCATCCCTGGAAGGATTGTACCTGAAACGCCAGGTTCGTGCTTGTCAATGCAGAGAGCAGGGTGTTAGGGCCTGGCTCGCTCCAGTATTCTGTCTCAGGAACCACAAAGGGGTGGAAACACCACCAGTTGGAGAGCGGGGCTCTTGTTTCTGCTCTTGCCTGCTCCTGTCTGGGTTTGCCATGAGCTTCTCTGCCTGAAGAAAACTATTTGGTTCTCAACTAAAGTCTCATTAATCTTTCTCCTTCCAAAGTGCACAGCATCTCTCCCTCTCTCTTCTCTCCTCTTCCTTCACCTCCGTCTTTCCTTTGATTGTTATTGGACATGTTCAAGCAGGGAATTTAAATGTTGTACTTGTCACCAGAGAAGCCCAACATAAGGTCTTTGAATCTCTTGGTGAAAAAAAAGGGAAGTGATACTGACCGTTGGGTGAATGGTGACATCAAAGACATGTCTGGTCACTCCCTCCTGTGTGGCAGGGATTTTTTACTCCAAGAAGAGGATTAAACAACAAAGCTTTCCAGGAAAATCATGATGACTTTTAATTTTTGCCCCCTTCCACCTTCTTTCTCCAATCCATTTGGAAATATAAGCATTTAATACCTGGAGACCAACTTCATTTTAGAGGGAGTCATAATGCTATTGAAAAATAATAGTAAAACTATAATTAATAAAAATAATAATATCTAAATGTTTTTAGATCAACTATGCTGATCCTTTGAATGTGGTAGAGTTTTTCATGGAGGAAAACGGGGCCAGCAAGTGAAATGGCCCATGGTCATATTCCTCATAGAGAGAAGCACTGAAATTCAGTCACCAGTTTTTGCTTTGGGCTCAGCATGTTTTTTTGGTATTTTTTTTCCTACACTTTGCTGCCTTTTCCCACAAAATAATATTTTAAGACTAAGTCCTTCCACTCTTGAATTGGGTCCCTGGAATTACTAAAGACCTAAGAAAAATGGGACTTTAAAAAGATCATAGTCTCATCCTTCTTTCTCTGTTCTGTGGCTGAGTATCAAGGGAAAGGATAATTTTTTTTTTTTTTAAGACTTCTTTTAAAATTTACTGGCCCACGATTACTTAACTAATGCCAGGAATATAATACTGTATATCAAAACCACACTCTTTTTTTGTTTTTTCTTGGCTCATTACTTTCCTTAGGTGAGAGGCCACCTCTGTGCAGTTTGACTAGTAGGAAGGTTTTCTGAGAGCGATGACCAGTTATGGGGTCTCTGTTGAGATGCAGGGAAGAACTCTGAGCAGGTGCATCTTTGTTTATCAGTGAAAGGGACAAGATATCAAAGATATCCCAAGCCCATCAGTATGTTTAATCTCCAACCTGAATTAACTCCAGAATACTGGGAAGAGAAGTGGGTCTGCTGCTGTGGGTACCCCAGGGTCTCGAAGGAAACTGACTACTTTAGTCTGCCTGCCGATTAAGAGAAATATTCCAGTTCCTTACCAAATAAGGCTAAGAGTAAAGGACCCTTTCTCCCTGCTCTCCTCTTCTCCTTATAATATCAGTATCATAACATCAACCATGTGTGGGACCTTAGAGGTATGGTGGAAAGTGTACTCGGCTCTGAGCTTGAAGTCCCCAGTTCTCTCCAGGCTCTGTGTGGCCTTACACAAATGTCTTGACATCATGGGCATCAGTGTCTCCATTTATCAATGGGGAATTGGACTACATGGCATTTGACGTTTCCAGGTCTGACATTCTCCAATTCTATCTAGAACACCAGATTCTCATCTGAATGTACTTAACCAAGAATGTCAAGAGAACCCCAAGTGTCTGGTCTTTGGTTTGCCTCTCTCTCTCACTGGGGTTGCCAGAATGACCATGGGCAGGGGGAGTACCCCTCTTTTCCCCATGATAGCTAGAGACCTCTCCATTATCTCTCAGCCTCTCCTCACCCCCAGCCCGACTGCCTGAGACTCTGGAAAATGGAATGTACGCACACCTATGCTTTACAGAGGAGATATGGGAGATGATGACTGCATGAGACTCAGTTAGTTCCTGAGATGAGCCTGGATTTCAGCCCAGATGCCCTGACACCCCAGTTTAGTGCTCCTTCCACAGCATCATGATGCTGTGTTTCTTTCTTTTAAGCACCCACTTAGAAAACATAATATCATTCTGTTCACAGTGCTCAGAATCCAGAGGATTAAATTTATTATCTTAAATCAAGTGGTAAATATTCACCCTGCATTCCTATTCTATATCCATTCTAACTCCTCCTTCTACTTTGTCCCTTCTCCATAATTTACTTTATATTGTAAGTGTTTCTACAACATTACCTTGAGTTTTTTAAAGAACAAAGGTGCCAGGTAAAAAAAGAAAAAAAAGAACCATAAATATTAATTAAATCATTTCTGATTTGAATACCTGTCTGGTGTAGAAAATTAGAAGGTAAGCAAATATAAATAAATAGAAAACTTTCCATTATCCCATCATTCAGAGGTATCCACTGTGAACATTTTGATGAGTTTCCTTCCAGTTGTTCTTTCTATACATTGATAGGCATCTTTACTATTAACACGTTTTCATAGAGATTTCTAAGGGTTGTTTTTTTTTAAAAAAACTTATCACCACTACGTACCTCTGAGATTATATCAGTTGTGACTGTGTAATTCCTATAATAAATTTCTTATTTGATAGCATTCATGGCACTTCTGCTTTCCTGATTGCATCCTGATACAACGTATGTTGCTGAAACTCCGAAGATGTGTCAGATCTGGATTTTGCATTGACTTCCCCACCTGGACATATTCCAGAAAAGGATTTTGATGTATTGAACAGCATGCTCCAAAATAGCTGCAGGATTTTAAAAACCCCAGTCATTTGCTATTACATTTGACATTTATTGCACATATACTACACATATCAGTCATTTTCTAAGTGATTTACATGTATTTATATCACCTAATCCTAACTCCCTGGGGGATCACTATATCCTTGTTCCCATTTTACAGATGAGGAGTTTGGGGCTTAAAGAGGTTACATGGCTTGTCCAAAGTCTCATGACTAATATGTGGCAGAGTCATGATTCAAACCCAGGCAGTTTGGCTCAGAGTCCATGCTCTTGACCAATTCTCTGCAGCTCCTTCCTTGTTGAGGGGTTCAGTAAGTCACTTACTAGCACACCAACCTGGTCAGGTAGGAGGGCAGGTCTTGGGGTAGTTCCTTGTACTATGGGAATATATGACATGGTGAGACAAATCCTGCGGAGGAAGGCAGCAGATGAGGAGGAATGAGCAGTAGATTTGGCGTCAAATAGACACAGGGTCCAATCCCACTCTTGCAATATGCCAGCCATGTGATCCTGGGCATGCTGTTTCCTTCTGAGCACCAATGTTGTCATCTGTGCAAAGGGGATAATGGTCACAGTCTTACAGGGCCGTGGTCGGGAATAACAATAATAGGTAAAAGCACCTGGCATGTTTCCAGGCATATAGCAAATGGTAAGAGAGTTTAGTTCAATCTGAATCTGAGTAGGAAGTTTCAGTTAAGAGAGCTGGTTTTTAGCCTTGGATTAAACATGCTTGACATGTAATTTTTCAACAAGTACTAGAGCCCTTCTAGGCCTAAGTTCTTCATCTTTCTAGGAGGTGGTTAGACTAGATGATTTCTATGATCCCGTCCAGGATCCTAGGCCTTTGGCAGGGGGGTCTTGAGAGGAAGGAATGTGGCAGTCGGTTTCTTCCTTTCTCAAATTGGTCTGAAACAAGGTCAAAGTTCTCCCAGTACAGAATATTTCTCCCTTGGCCTCTCTGCCCTGTGGATATTCTTGACTAGATCCAAGCACTTGGAATTTTCTGACATGGTTGAAATCTGATGAAATTCACAAACATTTCTTAGAAGGAAGGGGTGAGGTCTGTGTCCTTGACTGCAGGGTCACTGTGCTTTTATTAGCCTTTCTAGGAAAGGAGGGGTCACAGCTTTATGAGTTTCCCAGTGATGAAAGAAAATAACTCCTTTGACTTGCTCCAAGGAATACATTTGGGAAATCACAGAGTCAGACGATTTCTTGGGTTCCTTATTAAACTCTATCATTTTGTGACTCAGCTGTAAGACAACCAGTTAATTGAGTTTTAACTGAAGGGCTTAGTTGCCAAGCCCAGTGGCAAGTAGAGAAGTGACATAATTCTCATTCTAGAGAAGCCCCAGTTTGCCTCCATCAGTGAAACTACCGATCGTTGAAGAGGATAGGCAAGTTTCAGTAGGATTTCACAGAAAGCATAATTAAGGTTGTCCCTTATCTCCCTGGCCACTCCTCATTCAGCTTAGCTGTTTTGTCCTCTAGGAGTGTCCCAGGGCTCAGCAATGGACATTGTCTTGTTCTACACTCACTTCCATGGTGAGCTTATTCAGTTTCACAGTGGTATTAAATCTAATATCCTCACAACCCCTACAGTTATAGCTCAGCTTAGACTTTTCCCTGGAAATACAGACTCAGAAATCTGTCTGCTTGATCATCTCCCTAGGAGTGTCTAGTAGGCATCTCTAACTGAACACACCCAAATTAGAGTTCCTTATATGCCACTACCCCTTCAAATCTGCTCCACCTGAAGTTTTCCCTATCTTAGTAGATAACAATTCCATTTGTTTCAGTTACTCAGGCCAAAGAACTTTGAGGTGTTCTTGATCCTTTTTTTTCTCTCACACCCCACATCCAGGGTGTACCAGATGTACTATTTGTTCTACCTTAAAAATATATACAGAATTTGAACACTTCTCACCATTTCCTTGTCTGAGCCACTATCTTCTTTCACTGGGATTATTACAATAGCTTCCTAAATAGTCCCCATGCTTGCATCTTGCCCATCTCCACAGAGCAGCCAAGGGATCCTGTGAAAATAAAATGTAGATCCTATCCAAACCCTCAGTAGCTTCCCATCTCATCCAGAGCAACAGGAAGGTCATCCAATGTCTTACGGTTATATACAGTCTGCCTTTCTTCTCTGACCTCGTCTCCCACTGCTCTGCTCTCCTTTGTTCTGCTCTAGCCACACGATGCTCTTTGCTGCTCCTCAAACATGCCAGGCACACTCCAGCTCAGGGCCTTGGCACTTGCAGTTTCGTCTGCCTGAATACTCTTATCCCTGACATCCAAATGGCTTTTTCTCTCTTTTCAGTCTTTACTCAAACATCATCTGCTCAGTGAGACTGTCTCTACTTCCCCCTGATAGATGTCCAATCTGCACCCCCCCACCCTTTTAAGCATTTATTAGCACCAAAAATACTATACATACTTATTATCAAATTTATTCTGTTTCTCCTGGCTGGAAGGAAACTCCACCAGGGCAGGGATTTTCGTCCTCAGTGCTGAACACAGTGTCTGGCATTCAGTAAAGTTTATTTAAAGAAATGGGTGGGATGGTTGGCTGAAGGCTTCATGGAAGACTCTGGGTTGAGCTACACTCTGAACCACAGAGAGGAGGTGAGTGACCAGAGAAACTAAGAAAGTGCCTCAGGAGAGAAGGAGGATGAACAAAGACCCAAGAGGGGGGAAAAGGAGTGGATAGGTCTGGAATGATAGATCTGTTCCTCATCAGCACTTACTTTCTGGGTTTTATTTCTTCCAGAATACCTATTGTCTGTCTTTTCATAGGTGATAAAATCCCATGGCTGCTTGGTACAATAGAAAGCTCATGGTTGGAATTATAAGACCTAAATCTTGAATGTGCCCCCAACAAGCCACTTACCCCATCTAGCCCTCTGCTTCCTCATCTGTAAAAGAAGGATAGCAACACGGGTGTGTGCTCCTCATGGGGCTGTTGTGAGGATCAAATGAGGAAACGGATGGGAAAGTGCATTATACTCTGAAAGTTGGATGATCGTAGTGGGGATTCATAAAATGCATGAGCACATTGCTGAAATACTCAAAATCATATACAGATTATCTACCTCAGTGGCAAGGAAAAGAGGTGAGAGGGCTCCAACTTGTGACTAATTCAGAAATCTTTTATCTGGGCTTTCGAATGTGTAAGAGACATGGGAGGAGGGATTGGAAGATGTACCTTCCTGATCTCATGGCTAGGGTCCAAGGAGGTGCTGTTTACACCCTGTGATCCAGATTCTGGGGAATATTTCTTCTCCTTTCAATCTTACAAAAAATTTGTGAGTGAGGTATTAATATCCCAATTTAAGAGACTGAAAAAATGAGGCTCAGCAATGTTAGGTAACTTGCCCATGGTTAGATACATATTTGGTGTCAGAGTCAGAAGGAACCAGACTTGTCTCAAGCATTTGTGCTCTTTCCATGGGCTGCCTTTCATAAAATGCAAAACTTGGTGAAAACAGTTAGGCACTGACAGAGCTATCCCAGCTGCCTGGATTTGGGCAAGTGAATAATATCTAAGTCTATTTTGAGGGACCTGGACTGATAGTCTCTGAGCTATTAAATATAATTCTAAAAGTGAAAAGGAAGGTCAATGTGCCACCTATAAATCCAAATGTTTCTCTAGGCCATTGCCTTGTTCTATGAATGGTTTCTCTTGGCAGTACTTGGTAACAACTTAGAAGAAACCAGGATTTTGAGCTAAATTTTCAGTAAGAGCATGAGAGTAATATAGTTGGGAGCAATGCCCAATAGTCTTTCTAAGCATCAGAAATAAAAGTCAGTGGCATAAGAAATGACCTGACTTTGTGGATAATTTTAACTGTGTGACACCTTGGGAGTAACCTGTATGTAGCCTGCTGACTGCCACATAATGGGGCTTAATAAATGTTCACTGAGTATATGCAAGTATCTCTTTATATACATACATATGGTAATACATATGTTTTTCAGACTTTCATGTAATTTTACTTGGATGAATGATGGATGTACAGATGGATGTTAGATGAAATGTCAGAGAAAGCCTTGTAACAGTGTATAGGACACTGATGGAATGCTTCTACAAATTTATGCACCGTAAAGTTATTGAGCACCTACTAAAGTTATTATGCACCAAAAAGTTATTGAGCTGATGGAAGGAAATGTATATCTCTGCTTTGGTCTCAAATAACCATAAGAAATATAGTTAGACAATTTTAAATCTGTAATTTTTGTAGGTAAGAACCACTGAAGTTGGAGGCAGAGGAGGACCATTTTCTTCTTGGTGTGAAGAAAGAGGCCTGGGTTACTAAGTACCCTCAGCCATTTTGGACTGAGAAACTGAGATGCATAAAGGAGGGTGACTTTTCCAAGGTTCCAGAGTGATGCATAAGTAGACTTAAAAAAATAATATTAATAAGGAAATCAACTCCCCTCTCCAACCACCACTGTTTTCTGTAGGTGCTATGGAAACCCTGAGAAATGGGCCATTTGTTGCAAGGAAGCAGAAAACTTGGTGAGACAGAGTAGAGTCAAAAGCACAAGCTTTGGATTTAGCTCAGTCTGAGTTCGAATCCCCCTCACCTGCTCCTTAGCTCTTTAATCTCAGGCAGACTGTTTCCATTTGGAGCCTCATTAAAATGAAATGAAATCAGGGGCCCAGGCAGATGCCTAGCTCTATGTTTCTGGCCAAAATGAAATGAGATTGCATTTGTAAGGGGCTCAACTGAGTGCCCGGCACACGGGAAGTTCTTGGTATTTGATTTCTCCCCGCAGACCCCCATCTCCACACATTCCTTCAGCCTTCAACTTCTAGGCCACCCTTGGGCAGGGTGCTGACTACCTCCTTCTTCCTCCTTGTCTACCACATTGAGTGTTGGGCCCAGTGATCCCTAAGAGTCTATTTAATGGGTCTAAGTGTCTCATCCTTTTTTTTTTTTAAACTAGACATCTGAGATAACTGGACATTATATAAAATAGTTTACTTTCTGCACATTCATGTTTACAAGCCATTTACTGTGCTTTAGTGCCTTTAACTCACAAAAGAAAACCTGTGAGATGGCAGTTACTTTCCTCTTTTGCCAATGAGCAAGCCAAGGTAAGGGGCGTAGAGATAATCCTACACCTCTCTGGTTTGGCAGGTAGCACCCAGGGAAGACTCTTTTGAAAGGCTTCGACAACAAAGCATCCAACACTAGGCCATTCATTATACCCCTGAACTTGAAAATCAAATATTAACTTCCCAATTTTCAATCCCTCCCTTTCTTCCACTGCTTCCACTAAAAGCTTTAGTCATCTTATCTTTCTTTCTTTGGTGTCTCTTTCTTTTTTTGGTGTCTCTTTCAAACCCTGCCATTCTGGGCAGAGGCCACAGCTCTATCATAAGAGCCCTAACCAAATCTGCAAGGAAATAGGATTGGACATAGAGTCTTTGGTACCTGCTTCCTGGACTGAACATGCACAAACAAAGCTGATACTTGGGAATCCAGCCCTTGCTACCTGAGGCTGTGTGACTGGTAGCAAATTTTTACCAGGCCTTGGCCTGATTATCTTTCTTTGGCATCTGATGCACTCCTCACTGGATCCATGGTACAGCAAATCTCTTTGTCTAGCTACTGATTTATGTTCCCCGTACAGGGCCTAGGACTGTGTGTTAGGCGGTAGGTACACAAGGAGCTAGAGACAACACCTCCACCAGCGCAATCCAGGATTGCATCCAATATTTTAGCAATTGCACCAAATTACTGACCATCCTTGAACATAGCGTCAGCCTCATGCCCAGCCTTTCCCACATAGATTCAAAATGCAGTGTCCACTAATTCCTAGTAATACAATTACGATTTTGGAAACTGAGTAGGATTTCATATTTAAATATTGAATTTCACCACCCATGAATGACGGGCCAAATGCACATGTGACTGGAAGATTTTGGCAAAGATATTAATTGGGATTTTCCATCTCAGAGAAGCTGTGTGTGTGAATGCACAAGTAATACCCCATTCAAAGGGGTTCCCAGGGACCAAAGAGTGGGCAAAGCATGAAACTGAAAACCAACACACCCCATGGGGGAATCAGTAGTATTCTCAAAAAAGAAAAAAAAAGAAAAAAAAAATGTCATGTAGACGCAGAATTGAACTGTTTCTTCTTTTGAAATGCAACAACACTTATCTCTCAGGGCTGTTCTGAGGATTTATATTAAATATAAATATATATTTATGTGAAAGGCTAGCATGAGGCCTTGCTCAGAGTATTGTGTAACAGATGTATTTTAATTGTTAGTACTGCAATCTGGGAAAGGACACTAATCTGAAATAAAATAACTAGATTTTTGAACCTCACTCTGTTATCTAACTATCCTAACTAATCTACATTCTGGATCCCAATGTGCTCATCTCTTAAATTGGAATGATAACCTCCACCTACTTCACAGGGTCATGATGAGAAGCAAATTAAAGAATGGCTGAGAAAATTCTTTGCAAACTGGAAAGCTTTCCGGACACAGTAAAGCATTATTAGGGATAATGCTTTATGCTATTGTTTCAAATCTCTCTGTCTGAAATGTCCTCCTTCCCTACATCTTCTTTCCCTACCTGGCCTGTTGAAGGCCTACCCTTCATTCAAAAAGCAGTAAATCATAATGGCTAAGAGCAAAGACTTGAGTCTTACGTCTTTTTCCAAGATATGCTGGTCTTGGAAATCGCTAGAGTTCAAATCCCAGCTTTGCCATTTGTTAGCCATTTGATCTTGGGTAGGTTACTTAACCTTTCTGTGCTTCTGTTTACCATCTGTTAAATGGAGATAACACCACCACCAATTTTATAAGGTTGTTGTAAAAATTATATAACTGAACTAATAAAAGGTACTTAGAACAGTATACACCAAGTGCCATATAAATGTTACCTCTTACTATTTCAAGGCTAAGTGAACTATCATAAAGTACTTAGAACAGAAGGATGGGAAGATAAATAAAGCTGCATAAATTCCAATAAGAGGTCGTAGTCTACTGGGTACCTTTCATTCAAACCTTGTATTAGATGGGCAAGTTATTTATCTTAGCTGCCAGAGAGGGACTAAGATATTCTAAGTGCCATAAAAATGTCAGCTCTTATTATTTCAAGGTTATGCCTATTATTTTGATGTCCATGTCAAGGATATACCTATTACTTTACATTATTTTATCATTGAATTCAAACTCCACCCCTCTGAGAAACTTTCCTAGATCTCTGAGAAGCAATCACATTCCTATATTCCACCAAAGTATATTGGTTGTAGCTTAGTGATATTTCTTGTTATTGTTTGTATGTTTATATTGCTCTTTTGCACTGGTCTTGGAGTGCCTGAGTGACAGTAGCTTCCTCTATCTTTTCCTCTGTATACATTGTCTGTACACATTAACAATTTGTTGAATTGGATTGAAGCTATGCAAATGTTTACACATGAATAAGCCTAAATCTAGTGGACATTAGCTATTAATACCCTCCATATAACAAGTTTATTTTAAAGACTGAACAAAATTATATCCTTTAGCACTGTACCTGATATGTGCCCACTAAATGTATTTATGTGGAAGGATGGGAAGATAAATAAAGCTGCATAAATTCCAATAAGAGGTCATAGTCTACTGGGTTCCTTTCATTCAAACCTTGTATTAGATGGGGAAATTATTTATCTTAGTTTCCAGGGCTGGACTAAGATACTAAGAAGAAAAAAAAATAGCTCTGTTCTGTGATCTTCAGGCACTCACAGTTAAGGGGATAGATAGTCCTATTACTAAATAATTAAAGAGGATATAGGTGGAGCCACAGAGGAATGTGCTTTCAGAAGCTCAGCTGTCACTCTGAGACTTGGGCCTCGATATCAGATTGCTCAGGAACATTCAGTTGGAGATGACAGCAATTTCTTGTTCAGTAAGTAATGAACCAGGGAAAAATATTTCAAGACGACTAAAGGAAGAGGGAAGCAAGTAAGTTCTCAGGGTGTGGTGATTTACATACAGCAGGCAAAAACAAAAATAAGGGACATGACACCCTGAGCCACGTGTAGAATTATAACACTTACAGATGGCTTATTATTCTCGACCATATTAGTGTCAAAAGTTGAGAAAACATTATGAATCAAAAAAAGTAACTAGCCCAAGAGTGGTGGCCTGGGTTGGAGACCCAGTCACCCACTAACTCTACTTCCACCAGTGGTTTCAATTCTTTAGGTCTCCATTTTGGTATCAATTGAGCAATGAGTTTGGACTTGACTATTTCTAAGGACAATTCCACCTTTAATGTTTTTTTTGATTCAGTTTTTTAACATCTGCTGTGATATAAAATTTAATTCCTTTTCATAGCTTCAAATACTACCTCAATTTTGAGGAGTATCAAATTTATATCTCCAAACCAGACTTCTCTTTTGAATTTAGGTCTTGGATATCCAACTCCCTAGTCTGACATCTACCTCTGAGATATCTCAAGTCTACCATGTTCAATAACAAGCTCTTGATTGCCTCTCCTATGATTTTCTTTTTGCAATATTTCTAACTCAGTAAATGGAAACATATCTATCCACTTGCCCAAACCAGAAACTTGGTATTCATTCCTGATACATTTCTCTCCGTTACCACTCACTTCCTCAATTCAATTTACCTTTAGTCCCATCAATTCTACCTTTAAAATATGTCTCAAATATTCCCAATTCTCACCATCTACACCACCAACTCCCTAGTCCAAGTTCCCATTATCTTCCACCAGGACCCCTACAATAGCCTCTTAAGAATCTATTCTTGCCCTTTTCTAATTCATCTTCCACACAATAGCTGGGGTGGTTTTCTTAAAAGATAAATTGGATCATGTCATGGACCTGCCTAAAAAACCTTCAATGACTTCTCTTTGCACTTAGAATGAACTCTAAACTCCTGACTATGCTCTATAAAGACCTACATGGTCTAGCTCTTGATTTTCTCTCCAACCCCTTCTCATACCACTCTCACTCCCTGTGAACGTGACATGTTGGACTCTTTCAGTTTTTGAACATGCCATGGTTTTACCCACTTTAGGGTTGTTTGACATCTGTTCTCTCTGCCTGGCACACTTTTCCCCTCACTCTTGGTCTGGCTAACCCATCCTCCTTTTTCTGACCTTATTTTAAAGTTTCCTTCCCTATAGATCCCTGTACACATAAATTGTGTCCATCTCATAGCACCTTGCTTATTTCCTGTTTCAGTTATCATAATTTATACTATATACTACTTTGTGGATTTGCTTGTGTAGTGATGTCTCTTCAACTAGATTAAAAGCCCCCCCATGAATAGATCTGCATTGTTCTTTGTGTTTGCAGTCTAGCCCAATGCTTAGTATACAGTAGGTACTATATTCATAATTGGTAGTTAAATTTATAACTTTTGTGGCTGTATATTAGCAATAACTGAAAATATGGACACATATGTACCACTAAATAGGTGATAAAAGAAGGAGATAAAGTTGAGTATGTTCTGTTTATCCAACTTTTTCAGTTCATAAACCTTAGGAATGAATAGCACTCCTCCATTCTCCTATTAAACCTTCTCAGGTTTCAGAGTTAAGAAGGGAAGTGTTATGTTTCTTTGCTTTGCTCCCCCCAAATACATTTACTTTTGTGCAGGAATGCAGTTTGGGCAAGAGGTGCTGGGAACAGTAGGGGTGGGCAGGAAAAGCTGCTTGCTCTTGCTCAGCTTGGACATCACCCATGTTCCTGGTTTTAGTCCCAGATCACTCACTTTGAAGAATCTTTAAGTTTGCAGCTTTTATGACATATATTTCCAGTATTTTCTCCCTCCCACCTCTAGGAATCCAAAAATCAATGAGCTGTTGATCATGGGCCTGGCACTGGCAAAAACAGCAAGTATGGGCAGGCTGCCAATTCTAGGAATTCTTTCTTGTTGCTACCACTTACCACCCTTGGCCCCTTTGGAGGTTGTTTGGTCCACTGAGTATTTTGTTCCATTTACCTACCTATCGTTACAGGCTACCAGAAGCAGAGTATGGGCTTTTGAGAAGCTTTTTAATCCTAACCAAGGCCTGTTTCTTCATATGCTTGACTGTTGCCTTATTCTGTGACTAGAGTAAAGTCCTTACTCCTACTCTCAGCACCCATGCTCGTATTTTCTTTCTTACTCCTTGTCAAGATCAACTTGCACCTTGACATTCATGAGATATTTTATTCACCTTGACATCCATGAGACCTACTCTGCATTTGTTGCAGAGTCAGGAGGGATAGATTTAGGGATTCTCTTAGAAGAATGGAGTTGGACCAGGGTTCTAACTGTCATTTAGGCCTTTGGTAGAACGCTGTCTTGATGCCTTGTTTTGGTAAACCACCCATCAAATTAATTGCTCACTGAATCTTTAAAGAACTCATAGGTGCCCACATTGTTGATCCTAGAACACTGCCCTGATAATTTTTGACTTTGCGTATATCTTTTTCCAAGACTGAAGTTAGTTCAAAGCAATTGACTTTTTCCATTTGATTGCAGGGAAGGAGTAGGGAGGGGCTAAGGTAGAAAGAGGAGGAAAAAAGAGGAAGAAGGTACCAAAAAGGAGGATCTAATACTGGATTTCAGTTCCCACTACAGGGAAATGGTTCATTTCCAATTCTGCATTTCAAGAACAAAACAGCTTTCTGAAGATCTTTTTAATTCTCTTTGGATCGCTTAACAATAACTTATACCTTCCTGTACTTAAGGGGTTAAAATATTTTGAGAAGCAAAATAACCAATTTTAAGGATGGTTACAAAGTCATGGAAGGGTACTTCAAATACATTGTTCCCCAGTTATAATCTGAGTAACAGATTCTGTTACTTAATAACCTGATAGTTTTACCTAACTATGATAGTTCATTTGTTAGTTGATTCATTCATTCAAGCTTCAGCAACCACCTTGAACTGTGCATAATTTTTAAAGAACTTTCCCTTCCATTGTACTTCATTTTCATGAGACTCCTGTGATGTAGGTCTTTAACAGAAAAAACTATTTTAGAGAACAAGAAACTGAGACCCATAGAAATTGGATGGTTGTGGAGCTTTAACTGGAACTCAGATCCTCAGATTTCACATCTAATTCTCTTTCTTTTCTATCTGATGTTTTAATTTAATCAACGTTTTCTGAGTGAGCATCATGTGTTGGACACAATTCTAAAGAAAAAAAAAAGTACACTTGTCCTTAGGAACTTAAATCCTAGCTGAGAAAACAGAGATCAAGGTGTGGGGGTGGAGGGGAGGAAAGTACATGGGATCCTTGTAGAACGCTAAGGAGTGTGATAAAGAAAAATGTGCTAGGAGATGAGACTGGGTCTTAAGCACTTGATTTATTGATTCATCATCATCATCAAATTTTTGCAATATATCTTCCCAAATTATGGCCTTTATTAACATCACTATTAATCTTTTTTTCTGTCCCATCTTCTTTTTGAGTATTTTGCAGGCATTTTCATGCCAGTACCTCCAAAGAGCAAGGTTGATATTAACAACTTGATGGCTAAATCTTGTCTGGGGTTATTATGGAGGTGCCAGCATATCTAACCTTTCCTTGCCTGGCCACAGAAAGGAAATCGTTACAACTCTTGGCAGATTGGCCCAACCTGGAGGCAGACTGGGCCTTGGTCACCACGGTGCTGAGGAAACTTGTCTGGGTGCAGGGACTGGCACCTGGAGATATCACCTGGCAGTTCATTACCCAAAGGGCTGGGAAGCCCAAAGAGCTGGGGTGAACTTGGGCTTGGTTGAGAAGGAATCAGGATCTACTAGATGCCCAATTCCTGCCAGTGATTGTGTTGGGTTCAGAAGTCCAAACTGTGGATATAACTCAAGGCTGTGTGCTTTGGCATCACATGTTGCTGGGAGTTCTGTCTGTTCATGGTAGAACATGACAGATACTAATGCAGAAAGATATAAAAATTAGGTTACAGACTGCAAGGAGGGGCCTGGTAACAGGCAGGGGCCTAGGGCTAGACAGGGATCTAGTCTCACTAGGGAAATGGGCATTCTTAGCAGCAAAGCTCTGGCATACAGGCTGAGATAATCTGGTGATGCTGGTGGTAGAGACAGCTGAGGCTCCCTGTGTGCTCCTGGCTCTTGTGATTCTTTTTACATTGGGTACTGGGTATTACTGGATGGTACATTGAGGTGGCTGGATTACACCCTGCTTTAATCAAGACTGGATGAAAAACTCCAAGAGGTCAAACCTGCATAGGGAAGGAGTCAATGCCTTCCACTGATCTAGGAGGGGGGACAGGGCAGGAGGCCCACTGATCTGGGAGGAGTGGGGCAGGGGGCAGCATCTGAGAAGAAGTCACAGAGTTTTACTGACTCAGAATCAGCCAGTAAAATGTGCCAGTAAAATGGCACATTTGGGCACCATTCAATGCTCAGGGGCTATTTCTTTGCATGACTTAAGGGAAGTCTCAGAACTTTTTTGAGCCTTTGTTTCCTTTCTAGACTGTGAGCCTTCTGCAGTCAGGGTCCCATGTTTTATTCATATCTGTTTCCCCAGTATCTTGCACAATGTGTACCCCAAGAGACAGTCAATGACATGTGTGTTGTTTGATGAATGCGAATGCATGAGTGAGTAAACAGAATGGAGCATGAAGAACTACATCAGTAGTTTAAGGAAGGAGGGCTTATTAGAACTAAGTTCCTTACCCCCACCTCTCTAATTCTAATGCCCACCTCATGCCCTTCTTCAAGAACTGTCAACCAAGTAATAATGTATCTTCCCAAGTTCCTAACAGCTTCTTAATTCTTTGCTGAAAAAAACATTGATAACATTTATTTTTTTAAATTATTTTTTCTTCTCAGCATTCACTAGCTCACGTTACAAGAATAAAAAATGAATCAACTATAGTACCAGAAAGATACCAGAGGAGGTCTATCTACCAGGGATGCTCAAGGGTGGCCTCACAGTCAGCACAGTAACCAGGAAACCCTCTGACATTTGCAAATGCTATGAAACACCAGCAAACAAGACAATCACACTAAGACCAGGGTGGGCGGGAGATAGATCAAAGGCCTACAGAATGTTCTTAATCTCATTATGGTCAATGTGCTCAGAAGGGGTGGTGTTTTTTGGGGGTGAAGACAAGTATCTCCCAGAGTGAAAGGTCTTCTCCAGGAGTGAATGGGCAATTCTCACTTTTGCTGTAGGCCCTAAAGATGTGGGCGGCTCCAACTTTAAGAAAAATCGAATCAAAACTGTGAACTAGGGGATTGTTTGCACTAAAAAGGCTTTGCCTAGAACTTTTCATATCTTGAATGCAATGTAAGACAGATAGATGGTAGAGAAATGATAGATAGATAGATAGATAGATAGATAGATAGATAGGTAGATAGATAGATTTATCAAACTTACATATAAATATTTTGGGAAATAAGGAAAAGAATAAAGGAGAAAATAAAAGCATCCATAATCCTACCATGCTAAGACAGCTACTGTAAATATTAATGGTGTCGTCTTCTTATATTCAGCCTATTTTCTACTAAAAGTATTTATAAACATAGTTGTGAATATACTGTATATATAAATATATGTATGTATATGTGTATACATGTGTGTATATATATCCACATCCTGCTTCTTTTTACTTTACATGTTAATATATTTTCTAATTCTTTTTGAAAAGTCAGTTATATTATAATTTACTTAACTATTCTCCTATTACCCTTCCCCCCAACCCAGTCACAAAGAGACCTGTAGGTTATTCGAATTTGCTGTTGTTAGATATAATGCCAGGATGCATATATTTGTTCAAAGGATTTTTTTATTGTATGTTGAGAATAATGCCTTGAGGATAGATTCCTAGAAGTCAAATTACTGAGTCAAAGGGCATGACTATGTTTATGATTCTTGATAAGCACAACCAAATCTCTGAAAGAGTCATGCTGGTCAATACTGTAGTATGACAGGACTCAGTCTCACTGTATTTCACCAAGAATTATTTACATGCAGCCTCCATAGTGAACATAAGTGTTGGTTCAAAGAACTTATAATCGCTTGGCAGAGAAATGGGAAAAGGTGGAAGGAGGGGAGGGAAGATACACCTATTACTCATTTGTGGGTTGGACTTTTCAAGCCATTCCCCTCTCTTGGACCTTCTTCAACTCTCAGTATACCTCCAGCAATCATGTACAACCTCAGTGGAGAGTCGAAAGTCTAAAATTGAGGCCTCTTTTAATGTGAGGCCACCAAAAATGGCCCTTATGCAGGGCTTCCCACCCTACTCCCTGTTTCTATGATCAGCCATGGAGAAAGCATAATGGATTTAGAACCATGGCATCAGGGTTTTGGATACAGCTCTGTCAGTGATTCAGTGTGTGTGGCAAATGAGTTCTCTCTGGGCCTCATTTTCCAATTTTACAAAAATCGGTAGTGTTGGATTGGATAGTTGCTAAGGACCCTCCCAGATCTAGTATATATTGTTACTCTACACGGTCTTACATTGAGGAAATATGGCTCCACCTCTCCTTGGGCATAAAGCTCAACTTTCTAGAGAGACTAAGCCAGTGGAGGGGTGGAGGTGGGAGTGGAAGGTCACTGCTGATAAATAAGAGTTGTTTTATTTCCTGAGGATGCCATGGTCTGTTAAATGCCTAATTTTATCTAGACAATTAGGTCTGAGAAACTTTAGACCTTTCTTTCTAAAGCATGGAGGTTAAAAAAAAAAAAGTATAGGAAATACTGATGGAAAGTATTCTTTCATTGCTTTCAGGTCTGTTCTGGTAGATCAAGGTGTTTTTTGTTTTGTTTTGTTTTGTTTTGTTTTTAATATAAGGGCAAACTCCTCATCTGTTATTTCCTCTGACTTCAAATAATTACCTTTAACATAGTGATGGCTGAGCCACCTCTGAGTTTCTCACCAGGAATCTCTCTCTAGGTTTTCTTTTTCTTTCTTTTCCTTGCTTCCCTCCCTCCCTCCTTCCTTCCTTCTTCCGTCCTTTTCTTCCCTTTCTGAATGCCACGACATATTTTCCACATCCAAAAGTGGCTTAAAGACTGCCCAGTTTACAAGTGTCATCTCCTTCCTATCATTGACTGGGACAGTTTCCAAAAAGAAAAAGAAAAAAAAAGTACTATAGGGCAGCAAAACACTTGGGAACTGTCACATCTGATTACGAATTCTGGAGATCAAAGGTACAAGGTCTTAGAACCTGCCTCCTCCACCTCTAATGTTTAAAATCTTCAACTGGCTTTTGGACTCAGCATAACCCCAGACTTTGGTCTATAATTGGTTAAAAATTGATAGAGGTGAGGATTCTGGCACTGCCTTCTTTACCTAGAAATTTATATTTTAATCCCTTCCCCCACTCTGGCACACATAACCGTCCCTCTCCCCTCCTTTAATGTTACAAAAATAACATACTTAGACATAAAGGCATAGAATTTAAAGCAGATAGACATTCTGTGAATCATCTTGGTTATTTCTTTGTACAGTCGAGGAAACGGGGTCCTGACGAATGGCTTTGCTCAAGGTCCATAAGGAGTTCCAGGCAGAGCTGTAATTAGAAACCAAGGTTTTTTTGGCAACGAATCCAGTTTTTTCTTCTGCCTCACCCTGTACCCCATGGAGTTATGTTTGCGTGTGCGTCTGTGTAGGTACACATGTTACATAGACACTGACATGAAGGAAACATGCAGCAAGCATCTGTATTCTGACCTCAGGGAACTGTTTAATGACTCGAATTTCAGGCAGCTGAAAGGTTTCTGCGAGTGCAGTTTGAAATAAACAAGAAAAGCCACTGTGGAGACGTGAATGGAAAAGTACCGAGTGCTCCCTCCCTCTGCACATTCTTCTGCTCTCAGCTCTCTGTGCCATCAAGCCAGCTTCAGATAGGCTTCTGCCTGGTCAGGTGTACAGAGGGTGGTGTGGAGAGGAAAGGAAAAAAAAAAATGCAGGCACAGCACGCAAATCAAGTTTTTCCACTTCTAGCCTTAGGTAGTAAAGACAGCTAAGTACAGCAGCCAGGCAGGCGGGTGGGCCAGCCACCCTGAGTTTACAAACACTCAAGTGCCTTCCTCTCCTCATCCCTCTAGTCTAAGTCCAGCTGCTGCTTTCCCGCATGCTAAGGTTTCATAGGAAGTGAAAACCCTGCTATTCAAAACAGTGATCAGATGCAGTAAACAAATGATTACCCTCCCCCCCCATCACTTCTCTATTTTAAGCTCCCAATATTTATTTCCATTTTAAATCAGCAAGAAAAGTGTGGAAAATCAGTGTTTGGGGGAAAGCTCGGAGCCAGGCTGAAAAGGTTTCTAAAGAAAAAAAAAGTCTCAAAATAATACAGGTTGAAAGCAGGCAGCATACGGATCAAAATTAAATATTGACACTTCTTTTTCAGAAGGTAGGGGCTGGAAATCATCTTTTTTTTTTTTCTTTAACATCTCAAAACTTTCTGCTCAATTTCTCTAAGACATACCGAGAAACGCCTTCCTTTCTCCAAGGATAAAATAAGGAGCTTGTTTACAATGGTTCTAAATGATGGATTTTAAATGAAGCGAACAGGTAAAACTTTACATGTCAGGTAGATAACAGCCCCCACATCCACCAAAAGTAGTGTTGCGTACCACTGTGCAAGTGGTGAGCATAACCGAACCCAAATGACCAACAAAAATCAGATATCCATCATGACTTTGAGTTTGTTCTGAGAACCAGTTTACAGTTTACACAGAGCACAAAGACACCTTGCTTTCTTCAAAAACAAGATACGCACTTCCAAACCAAGGTAGGCAGATCACCTTGATCCTGTAAAATGACCCAGGAACATCAAACCACACAGACCACTTTTTGAGTTCTGGGGTCACATACACACCTGAGAAACCAGCCTGTCATCTTGAAAGAAGGAAGCCTGGAGGAGTTGAGTGATTGATCTGTGAGGTTCCTTCCAGTTCTAACATCTATAATCCTGTGATCTGATAGCTTCAAGACCTACCCAGGTTCCAGAGGTTCTTGACAGGTAAAACCAACTTCCTGTGTTGTGCCCCTTAGCAAGAGGGCAGGCAGTGCTTATTACAAGGACAGGTTCCTTTTTAGCTATGACTGAATTGTGCGGAAGGTGTTGGGAGGGGAACTGGATGTGAAATCTGTTCCTTTCTTTACATAGATGTAATATTATGACCAGGCTATTTTACTTGTAATAAAGCTGATATTTTCCCTGCAGAAGTGATCAGGAGCCAGCTATTATGCCAGTCCCTGGGGCAAGGAGGCTGGCCTGGTCCCCTCAACCATTAACAGCCAGTAGCCATTAAATAATGGAGCTGGTTGATACACAATCCTCCCAAGTCTGCAGGAATCACTCATAAGACTCAAAACACGGAATCACTCTTTATAACTACTTAAGGATTATCTAAAAGAATTTGAATTATTCAAGTCAGTCTTTTCTTTAATCCTGTAACATAGCATTGCTGGAGTGAGGGAGGCTCACAGACTGATGACAACTGGTGACTAATGGAAAGAGATAAGGAATGAGAGGACTGACATTCTGGAAAAAAATTCAGTTGGCATAAAATTTGCTAAAGTTACTTTCCTAGGAATTGAAAAAGAGTCTGAGGGGCCGGTGCACAATTTTCCTCACTATTCATTTAGTAGAGAGAAAGGAACCCACCTAAAAGTAAGTCTATCTTTAGAATATTTCCAATAGTTCCTCTTTTTTTCCCCTAACAGTCTCCTGATCAATTTCTTTTAATGTAAACACATTGATTTGGCAAAATACTGTAGCTGAAATGTGGGATTCTGGCCCTTGATCCCAGAAATAATGTGCTGAAGAGGTTTGAGGTCCCTAGTGCTGATGTTACTTAGTCTATAAACCGGGCCTGGTGGGCTCTGCTGCTCCATGGACTTCCTACAGAGTTTTTAATGAAGGCTGAGGTAGGAAAGGGTGAATCCTTCCCAGCCCCCACTCTGGCTGTTCAATGAGTGTAGGAGCAGATTTCCCTTTGCTCTGCAGCGCCCCCATGGGGCTAAGATTGGATTGGCAAAGGGGCATGCAGGAGGGACAAGCTGTGTGTTTGTGGCCTGGGCGGGCATTGAGAAGCAAAGACAGTTTTAACAAGAAAAGTGACCAGAACTTACAGAAGAAAGCCTGTTATAGAACCAATTATAGGTCAGAGCCATACAACGCACATTCCAACCATATGGATACATCTGAGAAATCCTAAAGTTCTTATTGCTCACAGAAAGATAGAAAAAACCACGCATATAAATACACAAAGAAAATCACATCAGCAAAATTGGAATGTCATTTGAATCCAGAGGGAGTCACATAAAACTCTTTGAAAATCAGTGGGAAGAGGATGCAAATAAAAAAGCAGACAGCCTGCTTTTGGGCACAATGAATCCACACTTACGAATATCACCTGTCTTTGGGGGGAAAAGATTCATTTCAACAACACTGGAAGGATTAGGCCTATGTACATTTTTCAAAAATCCCTCACAAGACAGGCTTTTCTGCAGAGGCTGCAATAATCCATCTGTCAATAAGTATTAAAATATTCAGATTTCACAGGGACAGACACTTAGGCATATTTCCTAAGCGCCAACCCGTGTGGAAAATAATCAACCCCTTTGGACAACCCTTGGTTCCAAAACTTCCAACACAGCCTTTTTAAAAAGGGGACTACATCAACAGTAACATTTTCAGCAACTGGTCTGAACTCCTTATGGGGCTGTCAATGAAACTGATCCCATATATCCCAGTAAACAGCCAGCAATCTTTCACAGTTCTACTTACTTCTCCATTACAAACCAAACTTTGGGGTCGAGTAGATTATTTCGGGAGATATCTGTATTAGAAATTAACATGTGCAAAAATTTTGTGGAACCTTTAAGAACTCATCTGTAATTTAAGGCGTCGCCTGAAGGACTCCCAAAGCCAAAGCTCGGAACAGTCTGACCTTTGAAAGCTGCTTCTGGTCCAAACACTTTGGGTTAATTCTTGAGGAATCTGAAATATTATTTCCCCCTCACACCCTTCTTTTAAGAGAGACATAAAAGAAACAAGAGTCTCCCTCATTCGGGGATGAGTAGGAGGGGAAAAAACCCCAACCAACATTTAAATAGGGAAACTGGCAGATCTGAACAAACAAACCAGATCCACAATGAAATGATTCTGAGCAGCATTCGCCTTTAAAAAGAAAGGAAGAAAGAAAGAGAGAAGGAAAAAATCTCCCCTTTTCCCTCCTTCCCCCATCTCAGAAAGCTGAAGACAGTACGGTACTGCCGTACTGTGCGTTGTAGTTATAGCACAGTTTGTTCTAAATACATCCAGTATCTGTGATACTGGCACGGCAGGCCTTTAGAATTCCCTCCGGCTGATCTCTTAAACACAGACTGAACAGATTTTCTACAACGACCTTGAAACGAGTCGGGGTGGGGGTGAGAGGGAATCAAACCTTTAAGAAAAAGCAAAACACAAACATGTATCTGGCTCACAGAATTTTGTAGAATGCACGCGTACACATCCCCAAATACACACACGTTTCTTGCAACAAGAAATTTCCTAAGAGTCAATAAAAACAGAAAGAGTAAACCCACCACTTGCTGTCCTGGAAAGAAACAAACCAAACCAAAACAAATCCTTTGAACATTTCTCTTAAGTGCAGGAGAGCCTCCCTTCTGTGAAAGTCCAAGGAGAAATAGAAAATCTCACCACACACACACACAAAAAAAAAAAGAAGAAAAAAAAGGAAAAGAAAAAGAAAAACGTGGGGGTTGGGATTGTTACATTATGACTGAAATTTTAAGCTTCTTTCAATCTATCAGTATTCAAAAAACACATCTTCTTCAAAACGCTTAAGAGATTAGATAGGAGGTGGGGGGGTCACTAATCAAAATCCAACCGATGCCGGATTCTACTATTGACGTAACACCACAAACTTGCAAAAGGCAAAATGAGAAGCAAAAATCTGAAAATCAAAAAAATTGCAACAATAAAAAATCCAAAACCACCACACCAGGGGGAAAAAAAAAACTGCCCCCAAATAAAGTAAATGAACCCACCGAAAACTGTGGGCAAATATTTTTCTCGTGGTGCCTAATATTCTTGGCGTTTATTATTTTCTCTCTCTCTCTCACTCGCTTCTCTAAACCTACTACATATACCATACTTTTCCCAATGGTGCAAACCTCTTACTCGCTTTGTGTATTTCGATCGAAGAGTTGATAGAGAAGAGGTTAAGTTTATGGCCAAGAGAGGAGGAATCAGCCCCAGACCCCGGGAAAGCAAGCGCACTTCCCCTCTTATGTCACCGAATAGCAAATTAGTTCTCAGAATTCCAGAGGCCGAGCTTTGCTACTGCTAAGACGCCGACGTCACAGAGGAGGCGCCCACGTGACGGTGGCGGAGCAGGCCGTACCATCTTCTCGGGTCCAGAAAGGGGGAATCACCTTCTGGCCTCTCTAGCCTCGAACAGAAACCTACAAACCTGAGGCGCCCAGCCTATGAGAACCTCGAAATATGTTGGCTACTGGAAAAACACTGTGACTTTGAGGGCATTTTAGGGGGCAGGAGAGGCAAAAATCTCAGAGAGGTGACACTGAGTCCTCCCCTGCCACGTAGCAATGGTAAAGTCCGAAGCTCAAATTCCGAGAATTGAGCTCTGTTGATTCTTAGAACTGGGGTTCTTAGAAGTGGTGATGCAAGAAGTTTCTAGGAAAGGCCGGACACCAGGTGATTATTGCTGTTGCTGCCGCCGCTGCTGCTGCTGCCGCCGCCGCCGCCGCTGTTGCCGCTGGTGCCGCTGCCGCCGCCGCTGCTCATGATCATTATTTTACCTCTTAATTCTTTTTTTTTTCCGCTCTTGCCAATTGCTTTGGCTCCAAGTTTCCTATATGTATCTATTGATATAAATGTATATATTTTTTATTGATTCTAACTGTCAGGTGTTAAAATAAATGCCGAAGATTAGTCCCATGTCTCTCCCACTCTTAGGATATAGATTTTTATATATTTCTAATTATGATTATTATTGTCTTTGAGTGAATCAGCCGGGTTGGGGAGGCTTTTGCCACCCTCCCTTGTGTTGTTTTGGTTTTTGAAAAGGAGGTGGAGGAGAAGAAGGAGGGGAATTAGGGGGCGGCCGGAGCAAAGAGGACGAGACAGTGTTTGGGGGGTGATTCGGGCAAGTCTGGGGGCTGTCTGGCCCCAGACGGCGGAGAGGACGCGCGCTCGCGCTCTCGCTCTTTCTGCTGCTGCTTGCGTACAGCTTGTGATCTCGCTGGATTCGTGCGGCTGTGTTTTTTCCCTCTTTTCTCGCTTGCAAGCTGCCTTTGCTCAGTCGCTCCTTCCTCCCCTTCCCTCCCTCCCTTCTCCCTTCCCTCGCCTCTCCTTCCTTCCCCTCTCCGGTCCTTCTCGGTAACTCCGGGAGGCGAGGAGGGAGACTGCCCGCTCGCTCGCCCCGCTGGCTCCCTTCCACCAGCTTCCCTGCCTCCGAGCCGAGCCGAGATTTGGGAGGAAAAATGCAAGCGAACTCCTCGGGTTTTTTGTTTGTTTGTTCGTTTTTGTTTTGTTTTTGTTTTTTTTTTTTGGTCATAAACCCAGATGAAGTATAGTGTCTACAATTTCCTTTCAGAGCCTGTTCTTCCTAACGAGAGAGGAGTGTTTTGGAGACCCTTGCCTTGTGTTTTGGGGAGGCTTAGCTTGCATGGGGGCGGGGATGTCGAACACTTTGAAAATTGATCTTTCTTGGTTGCAGTCGAGGGAGCCGGGAACCCCCGCGTGTTCCCTCTCCCCATCCCGAGAAGAGAGACTGATGGCGGGACAGGGATTTTGGGGGTGGTGACGGTGGGAAAAGGGTGCTCGTTTGCACCTGCGGTGCCGTTCAGCGCGTGAGGACTCAGGGAACCTTGACAGGACAGCCCAGCCGAGCGGGAAGGTGGCGGGATTTTTGGCGGCCGCGGTGTTTGTATTTTGGGCGCTGCGTGACTCGGTGTTGGCTCCCAATGGCTCTTCCCCCTCCGTTCCTAAATTTTATTTTTCCCGTGGTGAACGCTCTATAAGAAGGCAACTGCAGGCCTGAGCGTAGCCAACGCCAGGCTTCAGATTTCTGAGGTCCTTACACCGGTCAAGGGGAAAAACAGCCCCAGCCCGCGTTCCTTACGTGCGAACCCCGGGAGGAGAGGAGGGCATTTTGTGGCCTTGGTTGGGGGGCCCGGCCTGGGACGCGGCGGCGGGGGAGGGGGGCGGGCGGAGGCGCGGGTGCGAAAGGGAGATCTTTGTGAGTGATTTTACAAAACGGATAGCGAGGTTGGTTGGATTTGCAACCTGTGGCTCTCCTCGAGGGAGTAGGAGTGGGGGAAGGCGGCGGCGGCGGCGACCCGGGGCGGGAGTGGGTAGGGAGTTGGAGCCTAGGAAGTCAACTGCGTTCGGGGGCAGCTGGAGCGAGGGGCCACCCGGTTGCCGGATGTAGTGACCGTGGTAAATGGCTTGAGAACTGTGGGTTACGTTGCCTTTATGATGCCGTATTATTGAAACCCTGGCGAAAAATGGAACTAGTGTTGCAATAATGAGTTTTAAAGCTCCCCCATGGAAAACAAGAACACAACCCAACCAATTTAAAAAAAGAGAAAGAAAAAAGGCTTTCGGTGCTGTGCCCCCTCCCGCAATGGTGGTGACGGTCCTGACAGCTGAGCAGGTGGAAAGACCCCAAGCCGGGTGTGAAAGCCCAGAGCTTTTGCTAGGTACCTGACTGCCTCAGAAAGCCAGTCATCCTACCCACCCCCCGCCCCCACACCCAAAGAAACAGATTTAATCTTTTATGGATTTTTTTTCAATCGGTTTATAGTTTGCAGGAGGAAATCTTGTAATACTTTATTTTATTTTTTTTTTAAAGCAAAGTGAGTGTCAGTAGGTGCATTTGTTTTTTTACTGTCCGGAAAAAAAAGTGAGGCAGGAGAGAGGGAACCAGGGAAAGAGCTGTTTAGAAATACAGTTTGTGGCTCTGAGCGATGCCACCGGCTTCCTCTACAGAGACTGCCAATTTCCCTTTTTCTTTGCAAGGTGTGTGTGGTTTTAATAAATAACTTAAAAAAAACAAGAGGGGAGGGGGCGGCAAGATCTGTCAGGAGACAGGTATCTATTTTGCTCACTATTTACTACCAAGAGCCCTTGGCACTGTAACAGAACCTGGTAAATCTGCAGCCCAAGTTGAAGTTCATCTGGCCCTAGTCCACCCACTATTCCTGGAGGTAGCGAACATGAGCTCAAAGGATGGAGGTGAAATCACAATTCTTGCTTTAGGGAAAAAAAATATATATAAATATATATATTTTTAGAAGGAAGATATGGGCTTTGGAGAAGGGGAGAATGGAGCAAAAGAATCAGGAGATCATTCCCTTGCTAAAATGACTACAGTTGGAGTCTTCAGGCTAAAATGGAAACCTGTAGATGGGAAATATTTCTTCTCCCCTCTCCCAATTTATAAATAGAAGTTTCCAATATTGCAGGCCCAAGCCTTGGCTGACTTTAAGGTCTGCTGGTAATGGCAATAAGGCTAGAAGTTGTTTGTAAAAATTGGGCGATTTGAAGGAGACAGAAGAAGCTGGAATTCTCCAATTGGCCTTTTTCTCTGTGCTCAGTTTTGAAGGGTTTTTACCGCCATGCTTTCTTGAAAAGACTGTCCCAGTTTATCCTGGGTTTGGTGGACAAGGATGGGGCTCTACACCCTTAAGCTGTCGTTTGCTGAGCCCTTGAAGAGTTCCAGTTATTGGTTGAGTAAATGGTAGCCTGACTAGATGTCAAAATCCTTCCTTCCCCCTCCCCTGCTGGGTAGCCACACTCACTACCAACTTTGTTGTGAAAACTTAGCGATTCAGAGGAGGTGGAGCGGCAGCGCCACCCCTCGGTGGGTGAAACTTTATTTGCAAAAAGTCAAATATCTGCAAAGTGTTAAGAAATGGTCTTATGAGACACCCCCCCCCCCACCGAAAGGGATAAAACTGACTTTTAAAAAAAAGGGCTTTGCATCTCTCAACTGGAAAGGAAAAGTTGCTTTCCAGCTAGTATGGTGTCATATATAAACAGTTTCATATGAATAATCTTCACGGGGGGAGGGTAGGATGTAGGTGTGTCTGGTTGGATTTAGGTAGGAGTTTCTCTAAGTGGAGGCAGCTTCCCTTCTCCTTGGACTTGATTTCTCAAGGCATCTGAATACCTCTGCCTGCCTGACGTTGAGATAAGGAGGAATGTTTTGATGTAAAAGAACAGTGGCTGGAAGCCTTGCTGTTTCGTCGGTGGTGGCGATGGTGTGTGTGAGGGGGTGGGAGGTGGGGGGCGGTTTAAGGGAAGGTTTGCGGATGGCGTGGGACAGCGGTAGGTTGGTCTGTAGCTGGGTTTGGAGTCCTTTGAAAGCCAAAGTTGTGAGGCGCGTGCTGGTTTCCTGCACTGCGCAACAAGTGGGAACGCCGCCGCAGCCATCCGAGGGTGCTGTGTTGTGGTAGTGCTGGTCGTTTTCTCTTCGCTCCGCTGGAAGCCGGGAACGGCTCTTCCCAATCCTCTCTGCCACCCAGAGCAGGGCTAGCAGCCCCACCGAAAGACCGCACTCGTCCTACTATACAGCCCCGGCTTTGCAAGAAGCAGTAATCTTAGGTGGGACCCAGCCCTCGGCCCCTTGCTTCTAATGCGTGGGAGTCAGGGATTTATTCCCGACCCTCATTGCTGGCCGGCGAGAGTTGGCAGAAACCTCTGCTAATACTGTCGAGTGCCACTCTGCTTTTTTGGAGACAAGCTACCCTTTCTTTCCCTTCCTCCAGCTTTTCTGGTTGGAAAATCAACGTATTACGCAGCTCCAGATGCCGCCTTATGGTTAGTATGGCGTGAGCAACGGGAAGAACGGAATTATGCCCACTAAATTAAAGGTTTTCCAGTTTTGGCTGTAGAGGGGATTCCCCCCTTTCCTCCCTCAACAGACCAAAAAAAAGGGAGTCCAGCGTGGAAGGCTGTGACCGCGCAGTGATTCTCGGACGGGCGGAGACTGCCACCTAGTGGTGAGTCATGACCGAGTTCCCCGCCTTGGGCGGCAGGCCCACCACATCACCTTTGGGTGCTGGAGTATCCCGACCCGCTGCTAAAAAAGCAACAAGTCAGATACGAGGACTGGCAGAGGGAAAGCACCCTCCAATGGGGAATGGCATCCGACCGCCAAAATTTTGTCAAGACGGCTGAAAATTAGAAAGGTCCCGGATGCTCGCCCAATCCACAGTCTTCTAGCGACGCCTGTCTCCTCCAAGCGAACCATAAAATAACCCTTTTTGAACGCTATCTGCCTGTGACTGTGGCCCCTCTCTGGGAGAAGTTGGTACTGGGAGGATGCCATCTCGGAGTTCAGAGGCTCTAACACTTAATAACACATTTCACACTTGAGGCAAAAGGTCTCGGAGTGGGGCCATGACCTGGACGAAATTTTCGGCTTTCGAGTTCCAGGTCAAAGGCGAGTTTATCTCACATCCTTTGAAGCATCTAAGAAAGAGGAGCAGCAGGGAAAGCCCTGATTTAAACCTCTTAGGGGCTGAACTGCCAGCACACATTGGAAATGGCTCCCAGCGGTCTTGGAGGAATCTGTTTGGAAAGCGTGGCCTAAGATTTTCGGTAACAGACATTATAAGCCTACTGTTGTATTGGGATGTGGGGGGTGGGGGGATGGGTGGGGTGGAGGCCCATCCCAGAGCTCCAGGGTGTGCTTGTACATAGAGGGTGGTTAAGGCCTAGTCCCTAGATTGTATCGGCTCCACGCTGCACCCGGGGCTCACGTTTGAACCTTGAAATCACTGTTCCCCATTCTTCCATCCTTTGCTGAGTGGCTTGCCTACCGGAAGCGGCTAAAGGTCTGGCGAGAAACTACGGGTGTGTGTGTGGGGGGAGTGTGTCTGCGTGAGTATGATATGGACAGATAGAGCATAATTCTCGCAGAATTTGTGCCACCACAGTTTCTTAGCAAAGTTTTCTTTTTCGGAGCTCGTGACAAGATGGCAAACGCGAGTCCCGCGTGCTTGCGGCCCCTAGCGGCGGCCGGCCCGCTTACCCGCGAGAGGCGCAGTCCTCACCACCGCCCAGATCCGCGGCGATCGAGTTCAGCCTCTCCCAACTACTGGACCTGTCGGAGGCGGCGTCGGAGAAACCGCCTCTGTTCGGGTTGGAAAAGAATCTGGGGACGGGTTTGAAGCGCGGTCAAGTCTGAGTCATCGCTTTCCAAGGACAGTTAGTGCCTTCCATCCTCATTAACGTGAATAAAGACCTTGGTTGACTTCTGTCCAGAGCGGATTTTTAAAGGCATTGTTTGTTGGGAGATCAGGCCTCTCCCCCTCCCTTGCAGTCTTTTTTTTTTTTTTTTTGCAAAGGCCGAACCCGGTACAGTCAGGCAGGCCGAGAGATCTCTGCCCGGGATGTAGTTTGCTGGCATTGTCTGCTGGCCCTTCTGGAAAGCTGTTGAGCGCCGGGTGCATGGGGAGTGTCCCTTTTGCAGCTTCTCTTCAGATCTCGATGATAAAACACATCCCTCTATTTTATTGCATTTCCTAGAAGCCTGCAGCCTTGCAAGAGCGCTGTTGGCAGGAAACGTGATAGAAGCGAAAGTCAGGACATAATGTCCCCGAACACCTCGGTCGCCCAAAGCAGCTGCAGAGGCCACGGCGTTTTCAAATTCACTTTATTCTACTGTGGTCTACCCATCCTCTGTCCGCCAACCCCCCCCCCCCCCCGCTCCCCAGCCAAGGGCTCGAAGAGTGTTTCCCCCACTCAAAAAACAACCCGACGATTTGACCCCACTCCACCTCAGGACCACAGCAGCGAGGCCCGACCTGCCTATTAGCTAAACTGCTGCCTGGGAAAGGGGGCGCTCCAGCAGAAGCCCTGCCGCTGCGGGTTTCACTGCGGCAGCTCCAGCCTTATTAAAATTCCTCCTCCCCAACCCTAAGTAGTGCTTTGCACTTTCAAATTCTCCCTTGGATTTTCCAGAGAGTTATTGGAGTTATTAGATTACCAGTAAAACAACGGCTGGCAGGGAACAGAGAGGGGCGGAGGGAGGAAAGGCATTCTCCAAATCAGGAGACTGTCCAAACTAGGTCAATGGGAAGAGGGGCGGGGCGAGAAGGGGGGGCGGGGTGTTGTCGGTATCTAAGCCTTGACCTAGGGCTCTCTCTAGTGTTTGGCAGCGGTAGAACATGGTTAGGCTTGAGCTCCCGGAACCTAGTACTCCTCGAGTTCCAATAAATGCATTTTAAAAAATTTAATTTCCCTTCCCAAAGTCTCATCTTCCATACCATATTAAGTTCTAGCCTTCGCCTTCACCTTAGCACCACTAGGTGAAGGGGTGGCTGAGAAAGCCTCAAAGTAGGATTTTATGAAGCTAAGGATGCCCAGTCTTCGCGACCCCGCCTCCGCCGCAGAAGGAAAGCACGGCGCTGTGTGACGCTGCCCGCGGTTTAGGACAAGACTGGGACCTTGGAGGCTGCGTCTGTCACACTCCACCCCCACCCCCCACTCGGAAGTGCTTCCTAAAGTTCCCTCTCGAAACCAATTTGGAGATGGAGTCCAGTGATTATAACTCCAAGGAAGGCCAAGGGGAGGTGCGGCAAGCTTGGAGCGCGCCCCTGCGCGCGCTGGGGTCGGAGCCCCGGCCTGTACTGCGTCCTAAGCTAGTGTCTGCGACTTCGGGGAAATCGGATTCGGAAATCTCGAAACCCCGCCAGGTTCGATCTGAGAGCTCCTATTCTAAAGACCCTGGGCGGAAACCGAGCCGCACTGGGTTCGCTTTCTTGCTAATGTAGGCGGAAGGGGCTTTCGGGTTAATTTCTCTTCAAGTCAGCTGGGGCGCGCAGGCTGGAGACCCTAGAGGGTCTCCATCTTATTGACCTGGACGCCTTTTCTAACCGTCCCCTTTCCAAAAGCAAACAAACAAAAATAGCAAGCAAAAAGAGAGAAAAGGAGAAGAAACAAACGACGCACCAGGCAAACGAACGCCAGAATTGGGCAACCTGAAGTCATGAAATGAGCCTCAGATTGGCCCTGGACTCCTGGGTGCTAGACCCGCCTTTTCTGCTAACATGTCTGACTTTCCCAATTTATAAAATTGTTGTGGGGGAGGGGGGTGGACTTGGTGAACTCTGAGAGCCCTGGACTGGTCGCGGACGAGGGATTTAGGGGAAAGTGTGCCGTATTCCCCGCTAGCCTCCCCAGCGCCCGCTCCCCACCCCCCGCCCGGGGTGAATCCCCGGTGGCCCGCGCCTCGCAGGCACCTATCCTGGCGACCGTCGGGGGCCGGCAGCTTCCTGGAAAGTTACTTCTCGTTGGAGCCGGCGATAGGCAGTGTTCTGTGAAATCCGCTGAGTCGAGATCGACTACGTTCCGGGAATGAGGGCTGTGCCATTCCCCTCACTGCTCCCCGCCTTGACGGCGTAACAGGAAAAACGGCACAGACACACAATGCTAGCTCCCGAAGTGCAGGAAAAGTTTTCTTTGAATCTAACCGAATTAAGGGCCGCTACGGTTACACCACGGCGCCTCAGCTGTGTTTGCGCGGGCTTGGAGGCGCATGGGCCGCGGTTCCTGCAGAAAGCCGGGGGGTGGGCGGTCCCTGGCCGACAGGTACTGTGTCTTGAGGGTGAGAGAGTCTGCGAGTCTGCGCCGGGCTTGCCCGAGCGCGTAAGACTCACGTTTGTGCCCGTGTGCGTGAGAGCGAGAGAATGGGGCTGCCAGGTGCCAGCAGAGTGTGGAGAGAGAAAAGGATGGGGTCTTTCGTATTGACTTGCTCTCTCATTCTTAACCTCCCTTCTCGCTCTTCTTTTTCTCCTCTTTCTTCTTCTCTCACCTCTTCTCTTGTCGGTCTTTCTCACGTCTTCTGTCTTCTCTATTTTTGCTGCCTTTTGGTGGTCTTGGTTGGGGGCGGGCGGGGGGCGGTTTCTTTAGAAGATCTGACTTCACCTATTTAAAAATATGCAGAGAAAGCCCAAAGCAGAGAAAGGGCATGGGACTGGAGAAGACAGCCAGTAATTCTTACTCAGTGGATACTTTGGACCCGGTGCCACGAGCAGAGGGGAGTTCAGGTCTGGGCTGTGGCAGTTGTTAGTTTCTCGTTGACAGTCCTGGTCTCTTGGCAGTTGTTTTTGTCTTGCGTGTGGAATGGGTGATATGGCTGGAGCTAGAAGACTGAGTCTGTCCGGGACTTTGTTGGGAATTACCTTTGGGATCTTGGGCAAGGCTCATTCCCTGCAGCCTTAGTATCCTTGCCAGACAAGCAGGGATATTACATGGATCAGATACAATAATGAGTTGTAAAATGGCTGTGTGGTCTTTAAAAAACAAAACAAAAAAATACTGGTGGTGCTTCCACTTTTGCAGCATCTAAGAGGGATGACAAGGTTGCCCACATCCAATATATCCCACCCACTCACAAGTTGTGGGATCCTCCCAACCAGAGTTAGCTTAAGAAGGAGTAGACTTAATAAGGACTTGGGCCTCCATGTATGTGGGTTTGTGTCTGGCTAGACCAGGCAGAAGCTTAAGGTGAAAAACACTCAGCCCAGGGCCAGGCCAACAGTGGACCTAGGAGGTTTGTTTTGTTTGTTTTAGTCTACATCTGCAGTGAGTCATTGCCACTTGTCAAGGTGAAATGGCAAATCTGGGCTTCCTGTGGTTCCAAAGTCTGTGAGTGGAAAGCCACAAGTGAGCTAGTGGTTGAAGCTGGTTAAAGGACAGCCCAGGTATCCCAGAAGTGTTTAGGGATCTCTTCCTTGACAGAGAGAAGATAATGTTTTTAGATAAATCTCATGGGTGTCCTCAGCATTCCTTTTCAAAGGATACAGTCATTAAACTTAAGGTGGGATCAACTTAGTCTATCTATCTGTCTTTACCCATTTTGAGTTAGGATGGAGAGAAGAGAGAGGTTCTTTTGTCTTTTTCTATCTTCTTCCTTCCCCTGTTTCCTTCCCCCTGGTCCCCACTCACTCACATGCACCCACTAACCTTGAAGCCGATGGGATTGATTGACTGGCACTTGGGACCACAGAGAAATGTCAGACTGTTTGGTTACAGACTCAAGGAAACTTCTCATTTTAGAGTGCTCATTTGGTAAGACTCAGCAGCCTGGAATGGGGCAAAGTGTTTGTGTGGTGGAAGGAACTTAAAAATGAGATTCACACACCTCAGGGTGCCGTCCTGCATGTTCTGTAGCACGTAGGCTGACTTGGAGATGGGACAGGAATTTGAGCCAGAAGAGCTAGGATCAGGCCACCAGCTGTCCATGTGGCCCAACGTGACCTCACTGGCCTTCAGCCTCTTTACCCAGAAAGGAGCTCTAATGGGTTATGCTGTTTAAAAAGGAGGGGAGGAGTTCAAGTATTGTTTTGTTTTGAAGCCCACATATCATCATAAATGAGAGTCTTACACCTTTGATTTAATTATTTTATTTTAGAGAGACTGATTTGAAGAGTGGTACTTATTTCCTTAAATGTCTTTAAGATTTAGGGCTCTTGGGCCAGTTCTCAGCTAAACCACACTCAAGTCTTTCACCAGCAGGGGAAAGCACAAATCTTGGAAGTTGTAACAGCATATCTAGTCTTAGAATCAGGAGGTAAAAGAAGGGAGAGGAAACTTGAAAAAGAGGGTACAATTCTAGAGGAAAGTGTAGACATGCCATCTCAGATTGTATTCTTCAGATTCCTTACCCAGGTTTAAGTATTTCAGATGGTCAGGTGATGTGGCCTGTCACTTTTTGGTGAGCAAGCCACTTGAACCCCTGGTCTCAATTTCATCACCAGTGCAATAGGGTTAAAGACTTGTGGAATCATTTTAAGACTTGAAAGATAATATTTTAGCAGAATTTGAAAAGTGTCCAGTGTTTGTAGGCCCCTGAAAGATCATTATCATTAATATTGAAAGAACCACTTATCTTTTCTTTCCCATAAACTGAAGTGGCTTTTGAATGATGTATTTTTTTTTTAATTTGAGGAAGTATGTGTGTGTGTATGTGTGCAATTAATGTAAACATTTTATTCCCAGTATATTAAAAAAAACAACTCAGGGTAAAAAGCATTATCACATAGCTTCGGTCCTGTTGTTTCTGTAAGAGCAGGGTTGGAAAATGTTTGCTTGCTTGTGGTAAAACCACACCAGCTGGCAGGCTGCAGCTATCAAAGCAAAACTAAATATGTGTGTGTTCTAAAATAAGGTTATAATGGACAATCTTACATTCATTAAGTCAATTTCTATTTGCTCTCTTTTCTCTTCCCTGCAGGTTTTAAGCAAAATTTTGGACTGTGAATCAGGGCATTGGGTAAGTAAATTGAATTATATGCTTTAAAATTTTGTGGACACACTTTCTTTTGCATTTGCCAGTGCATGTAGTTCTGCCGAATAGCCTCCACCCCTTTACCCCTGCATGGCACCATCTTAACACTAAGTATGGCCATTCATTCCCTTACTCATTTATTGGTTCAAAACTAATTTAGCCTCCTACTATGCACCAGCAGTGTGCTAGGTGCTGATAGGGGGAGTGATGGATGGTGGCTGTGATAATGAAATGAGGTACTGATGGGAAAAGCTGTTATTTTTGAGAACCTGCTATGGACCAGGCACATGTGTCTAATTTTTACAAGCATATAGATCTTACTCCTCCTATTTTACCAATGAGGGGACTAAGTCACACAGCTAGTAAGTGGCAAGCTAGCATGCTAACCTTCAAAGCATGGTGTCTCTCCTTTGCAACGCACTGTCCCTCATCACTTGACAAAGTATTTGCTATGTGGTAAAAACACTCAATAAACATTCATTCCCTTCCTCTTTCCCCTGTGGAGCTTATCTATCCCATTTTATTGGATTAAGATGTGAAGAGTAAGACCCAGAGATGTGCCATGAATTGTTCAGAAACTAAACACAAGGGCCTGAGTTTGCATTCTGTGCTTTAGCAGGCTGAGCCACCTTCTTGGGCACACCTCATAAGCAGGAAACAGGTTCTGGAGGACTAACAGGATTTTGGTCCTTTTTGTCAGGTGACGACACAATGGCCTCACCAGCTGATAGCTGTATTCAGTTTACCCGCCATGCCAGTGACGTTCTTCTCAACCTTAATCGCCTTCGAAGCCGCGACATCTTGACTGATGTTGTCATTGTGGTGAGCCGCGAGCAGTTTAGAGCCCATAAGACAGTTCTCATGGCCTGCAGGTGAGGGGTCTGGAAGGGAGGGGCAGATTAATAGGAAGGGGGGGGTGGGGGTGATGGGGCTGGTGGCCAGCAAGGCGGAAAGTGAAGCCTCTTGCTGTGTTTGGGAGCACAGCTCATTTGTCTTCAGATCTCTAGCACAGGGTCTGGCAGAGTAGGCTCCAAGGAAGCGAGTGAATGAATGCACTTTTGTAACAGAAAGAGTTTCTGTTCCGTGGCCCTTGTGGGGGAAACAATCATAAACCGCCACAAGGAAGGGTGTGTTTGGGGCAAACATGGAAAATAAGGTCCGTTAACCAACGAAGAAATGCAAAATGAAGGAGAGTCCTTAAATATTTTAAGCAAGTTCATTTGAAATCTTTCACTCCTTTATGCTGTAACTATTTATTATGTACTGTAACTGTGCTCCCATGGGTGTTTCAGGGTGTATGTATTGTGAAAGTAAGCCAGCTAATTCTCCCTATTTGTCAAGTGTGTCAAGTTTTCAAAGCAATTTTACATTATTTCCCTTCATCCTTGTAACAGCCTTCTGGGTTATGGGATGGCAGTATTACCTCCAGTTTATAGATGAAAAAGGAAGGCACAGATAGGTATAATGATGTGGAATCAGGACTCTCTATTGCTAGCAGAGAAGTTTTCCAACATCTAGTGCAAGTACCCTTTTTTTTTTTAATAGTAAAAGGAACAAAGTTTTGTAGAGATATAAAAATAATAGATGTTTATCACGTGCTTACTATGTGCCAGATGCTATTCTATCCCCTTTTATATTTTCATTCTTACCACAACTCTGTGATGTTGTGCTATTATTTTCCCCACTGTACAGATGAGTCAAACCCAGGTATAGAAAGGTAAGTATCTTACCCAAGGTTGTAGAGCTAGTAAGTGGTGGAGCTATCATTCAAACCCAGGGAGCTGGGCTCACTTCTGTCAACCCACTCAGAAAGAGTATAAACTAGGTGACAGCCCAGAATTCTGGCTTCTAATTGAATGCTCTTTCCACTGTCAGACAATGTGACACCTGGAGGCATGGCTTGAGGTCTGACGTGGATCTTCTAGGAACACTTGACCTTATGATAAGTCTTGTAGACTTGTAGAAAGGTAGCAGACTGTAGATATAGGCACATATATATTTATCTTCCGTACCCTGCCTGCTTCTAAAGAAAAGATGCAATAGGATTTTTTTAAAAGGGATAATGTGATGAGACGAGAAGGGAAATGCTTATCCCCAAGATATAGCCTAAGAATAGTTACTGCAAATGAGTGCTAAATGTAAGTCTGATAATTTGGGCAGTTGTGATTAAAAGGAAAACAGGCTCTGTGACTAGGAGGAAATCACTTAACCTCTCTGAGCCTTAGTTCCCCCATTTATAAAATGGAGACAGTGATAGTACCTACCTTGCAAGTTTGTAAGGAATGCAGGAAAATGTTTGCAAAGTGCTTAATTACTCTCTGGCATTTAGTAGGCTCTCCAAAAATGGTGGCTATTATTAAGAGCCATGGAAGTTCTGGAGCAAGGCCCAGGGGAGAGGGTCTGGGCATTAGTGCTGAGTATAGTGGATCACAGATTCTATATATTTATAATAGTGAGACATTTGGTTATTTTACAGTGGCCTGTTCTACAGCATCTTCACAGACCAGTTGAAATGCAACCTCAGTGTGATCAATCTGGATCCTGAGATCAACCCCGAGGGGTTCTGCATCCTCTTGGACTTCATGTACACGTCTCGACTTAATCTGCGGGAGGGCAACATCATGGCTGTGATGACCACAGCCATGTACCTGCAGATGGAGCATGTTGTAGACACTTGTCGGAAGTTTATCAAGGCCAGGTGAGCTGGCACTGGCTGGAAGCCCTGGAGCTGGAAGGGATGGTCCCTGATCAGAAACTTTGATAATTCTTTGTGCATGCAGAAAAATATGCTTTCACATCACACACCACCTTTCCACTATTGTTTTTACCTCTCACACTCCAGCCAGACTTGATTGCTTGCTGCTGTCTAGGTATTTCCTGGGCATCCCCACCTCTTGCTTTCTTCCATTCACTTGATGTGCCCATTTCTTCCACCCGTCCTACAAGGCACAGCTTGCAGGCCATCTCCTTCAGCAAGTTGTTTCTGATTATCACACTTCCTTCCTCAGCTTTTCCTCTGTATTCTGAAGCCTTCTGTCTCTCCCTTATTTATGTTTTATGTTCTCCTTTAGATTTCTATTGTAACTGTTTACATATATGCTTTAGCTCTTCCACCAGGGGTTGCCTCACTCATCTTTTCTGTCACCTTGCTCCTGTTAGGGAGGACTTTTTTTTTTTTAATTGAATTGAGTTGATTGAGTCTAACCCCCTACCTGAGGGCTGGTAAGACATGACCATCATTTAAAGGTGAAGAGCCTGAGGTCCAGAGAAGCCGAGAGCTTTGCCTGAGTGGGAGAACAAAGACTCCCTGGGCTTAACCTCTCTAGAAGCATTTGGTTCAATTGCTCTATGGTGCTTAAATCCTTGCTCAAGCCAAAGGGTTTTTCACCCTCTTTTGAACACCTCTAGGGATCAGGAACTCACTATTTTCAGAGCCACCCAGTCTGCCTTGGACAGTTGGAAAGCCCCTCTCTGTGGCATAGTGAAATCTCTCCTTTAACCTTCGCTTGTTGGTTCTAGCTCTGTTAACTGGGATCCTGTTGAGCTGGCCTATTTTTTCTCCCACATAGTGTCCCTTCAACTGTAAGCAGCCAGAGCTCTTTGTCCCCTGGGGGTGATAATGGTGGCAGGATCCTCATTGCTGTCACTTAAGAATCCTTTCTATCAGTCAGGTGTTGTGTTCGGAGCAGTTAAGTAACAGCTGGGATTGGACACCAGTCTGGCTGCTCCAGAGCCAGGGCTTCTTATACCGGCTTATGCTGCCTTTCTCCATGGAAAACCTCTGAGCAACTCCAGGCAGCACATGGGGCAAGTCCTTCCCCCATTCTCATTGCTCTTTGATAGGGCACCAGCTTGTTTATGACCCTCTGAAAATGTGGTGCCAATGATGTATAAACTCTTACCTCCCCGAGCCTCAGTTTCCATTTCTGTAAAATGGAGACAATAATACCTGCTCTTCCTTCCTTGCAGGATTTAGCATGGGTGAAATGATAAAAGACTCTGAAAACTTTACATAAACTATCAAATTCCATAACATCATAAGAATTGTGGGTTCACACACACACACACACACATGTGACTTAAACATACAAGATCGTGTGTGGGTAACTCACTTCTCTTCTCTGGGTCTCAGCTTCTCCATCTGTGGGCTAAAGTTCTAGACTTCTGGCATAAATAGATGCCTTGTAAAATTGGAAGTATTTCCCCACTCCAGAGCCACATCCCCTATGTCTAGCCAAGCTCAGCCAGGACAACACCTCACAGGGTCATTCGGAAGGCCGTCTATTTAACAGTTCTGATTGGGGTGGGTGTTTTCTCTCCTTTTTCACCCACAGTGAAGCAGAGATGGTCCCTGCGATCAAGCCTCCCCGTGAGGAGTTCTTGAACAGTCGGATGCTGATGCCGCAGGAGATCATGGCCTATCGGGGTCGCGAGGTGGTGGAGAGCAACCTGCCACTGAGGAGTGCCCCTGGGTGTGAGAGCAGAGCCTTTGCCCCCAGCCTGTACAGCGGCCTGTCCACACCACCAGCCTCCTACCCCATGTACAGCCACCTCCCTGTCAGCAGCTTCCTCTTCTCTGACGAGGAGCTGCGGGATGCCCGGATGCCCGTGTCCAACCCTTTCCCCAAGGAGCGAGCCCTCCCCTGCGATGGTGCCAGGCCGGTCCCCAGCGAGTACGGCCGGCCAGCCATGGAAGTGTGCCCTGGTGTGTGCCACGGCAGCATCTACTCGCCCAAAGAGGCAGCCCTGGAGGAGGCTCGGAGCGACATGCACTACAGTGTGGCCGAAGGCCCCAAGCCCGCAGCCCCCTTGGTCCGGAACCCTCCATACTTCCCCTGTGACAAGGCCAGCAAGGAGGAAGAGAGGCCCTCCTCGGAGGACGAGATCGCCCTGCATTTCGAGCCCCCCAGTGCGCCTCTGAACCGGAAGGGGCTGGTGAGTCCACAGAGCCCACAGAAGTCCGACTGCCAGCCCAACTCGCCCACGGAGTCCTGTAGCAGCAAGAACGCCTGCATCCTCCAGACCTCAGGCTCCCCTCCGGCCAAAAGCCCCACCGACCCCAAAGCCTGCAACTGGAAGAAATACAAGTTCATCGTGCTCAACAGCCTCAATCAGAACACCAAACCGGAGGGTCCTGAGCCAGGGGAGCTGGGCCGCCTCTCCCCGCGAGCCTACCCCGCCCCGCCGGCCTGCCAGCCGCCCATGGAGCCCGAGAGCCTTGACCTCCAGTCCCCAACCAAGCTCAGCGTCAGTGGGGAGGACTCCACCATCCCGCAGGCCAGCCGGCTCAATAACATCGTCAGCAGGTGATTTCAGAGGCGGTCCGGGTCCCAGGTCAGAGGTTCCCTGGGCAGGGTTCTGGGGCTCACTTCTTCTCCTCTCCATCTGATGGATTCAGGGATCGTCTTTGTTCTTTCCTTTCCAGCCTGAAGCGCTGAGCCTATAAGGGGTGTGCAATCAGTGCTGATTGATTGAATTAGCCTAAGTAAGGAAAGAGATGCTGAAGTATAGTTCTTAAAAAATAAGAAAAATGATTCCCCTCCATGGCAAAAGAGCATTCCATGACTCCCAAAGGGAATTCTTGTGGTCTTAGTGTGACGGGGATCCTCTTACTTCCCTTGGACTGCGGGAGGTGTGGGTTGCAGTACAGGAGGGAAGAAACTGGGGGTTTGTGGCTTGGTTTGACCCGATCCATGATCTCAGTGCAGATGCTCTTTGGAGGTAGGCATGAGGATAACTCAGAGGCCCCTGATCCTGAGTGGGGCTGCCTAGCTCTGGCCTCCGGGCTTGCCTGACTGCAGGGAAGAGGGATGGCCTTGAGGCAGAGCTGCACGCTTTACGCTGCTCCATGTCCTGAGGTTCTCCTGACTCCCGCCCGCAGATCCCTGACGGGCTCCCCCCGCATCAGCAGCGAGAGCCACTCGCCTCTCTACATGCACCCCGCCAAGTGCGCCTCCTGCGGCTCCCAGTCCCCGCAGCACGCAGAGATGTGTCTCCACACGGCCGGCCCCACGTTCCCCGAGGAGATGGGGGAGACACAGTCCGAGTACTCAGATTCCAGCTGTGGTGAGTCCCGTTCCCTCCCTCCCCTTGCTGGGGAGCAGGAAGTCCTTGCCTCTGTTCCCCCGGTTTTGTGCTTCCATGTCATTTATGCTGTGGTCTCTGATTGGGAGAAGTCCCTGAGAGGAAGTCCATTGGCACTTGAAAGTACCAGCCAATCGCCTCACTGATCACTTAGGAAACCAGGCTGACAAAAGTAAGGGAGGGGGTGTTAGAGTTCATTGGGAGTAACTGGGACTGACCACACCACCTTTATCAGCTTCATTTCAGCCAAGGCAGTTTGCAGGGCTGGTTATAACTCCCTGAGCCACTGGTACTGATGTGTGGACATGGCTAGGCTGTAGCGTCCATAAGGAGAGGCATTGGATCTTATTCAGTCCTGCATCACCCATAGGTCCTAGCAAGTCCCTAGGATCAGTAAATGCTGGTTGAATTAAATTAGTTGAACTGAGTTATTAAACTGAAGTCTCTGGAGAGTCTTCATCTGCAGTTTTTACCAGATAAAATCTACTTTTTCACCTAGCTTTGGCTGCAGAAATAGGACTCAGTAATACCTAATCAGTGTTAAGCCACCATGGTTTAGCCTTTTCTAATTGTTGTAACAGAAGAGAAAATGCAGGTGCTTACCTGAGAGGTTTGGCACAGGGACATGAACCTATAGTTTGAAGAGCTGGTGCTGTCCCCGCCTCTCCCCCTGGCCATTTGCCTTTGCTCTGCACCCCAAGTTTCTCCTCTCTGGACCTCTGTTTCCATTTCCACAGTTGTCTTGTTCTATCCCAAACTCACAGAAGTGTTTGGGAGAAATAAAATCCAGATAGGAGAAAGGATGACCAGGGGCTATTCCATCATTAGTAATTTCTCCTTTCTTGGCCTCAAAGTATAATTGAATTCATTTGAGGCTTTGTGTTTTATTTTGTGTTGTACAATATGCTCCTATGAGATAGGCAGGACAGAGATTTATTGTCCTGATTTCAGAGATAGAGACACAGAGGGAGCTCAGATAGGTGAAGTAGCTTACCTTTGGGCTTCTGTGTATGAATGTGAATGAAGCTATGAACTGATCAGAAGTGCCAGTTTTCAGAGCCCTTCAAAGAAGCCAAAGCTCTGCTGAGAATTTGGCAAGCTGGTGTCAGCCATATGAGTACCTGTTGGATTGAGCTTCCCTTCCATGACTTAAGATCCAAATCTATGTCCTCTCTCCTCCATGACTGAGACCCCAAATTCTAAGAAAAATAAAATCCCACACTCCTTGGCTCTGGGCTCCCATGAATTTCAGGTGGACAGGGGACTGGGGCGTTAGTCTGTTACTGGGGCAGGGGGAGAGAGGCCATGGTGCCTCACCCCCACCCTCCTCGTGCTGACTTTGGTGTCCCCCTCCTGACAGAAAATGGGGCCTTCTTCTGCAATGAGTGTGACTGCCGCTTCTCTGAGGAGGCCTCACTCAAGAGACATACCCTACAGACTCACAGTGACAAACCCTACAAGTGTGACCGCTGCCAGGCCTCCTTCCGCTACAAGGGCAACCTCGCCAGCCACAAGACTGTCCACACAGGTATGGTCCTGCCCCACCCCACCTGAGTGTGCCAGGATTATTGGGGACGGTCCAGGGAAAGGATCCTGGAGAAAGTGGTGTGGGTCCTTAGTTCTCGATGGCATGGGGCAGGGAGCAGGCTCTGTTCTGGCCTGAATGAGGGGCTTAACCCTGCCTCATCTTCACTTGGTGACTTTTCATTTGGTCACTCTGCCTGCTTCTCTGCCCTTGCTGAAGTCGGACATGCTAATCCCACTGCTTAGGTGAAGAAACTAAGTCTGATAGAGGGAAAGTGGATTAGACTTTCAAAAGGCGGAAAAAAAATTATAGGCTTCTTGATTTTCCCAAGGATTTGTTCTTTATCAACTCAGGTTCCTTTACCAGATAGCTTTTTATAACCTGATTGTTGACCAAAGTTTACTCTCCCTTGGTGTTTTAAATGGGTCCATTATCCCAGAAACTTTCCATGAAGGAAGGCTCAGCCCTTCTATTGGTTTCCTCCCTTTGAGCATCTACTCAGAGTCAGGCCCACCTCTCTTGCAAATGGAAACCAGCTGTAGTTGCCCCAAGTGGAAAAGTATGTTTGTTTTAAGAGAGAGAAACTAGAGCAGCCTGATTGTATCTCCCTGGTGAGTGGGTTGGTTATTGAATCAGTCTTATTCAAGAGACAAACTAGAAGAGCCTTCCCAGGTCATCTAAATTAGCGCCTCATTTTCCAGAGAGGGAAACTGAGGTCCAGAGGAGAGGGACTTTTCTAGGTCCGGCAGGCAGCTAATTGCAGTGTCAAAGCAGGTTTCAAAGCCCAGGCTCCTTGGAACCTCCCTGGCTCTCTGTCCCGTGCTCAGAATTGCTTCTGCTCGTCTAGGCCTCCACTTGCTCCTTGGCCCTGGCCCTCTTCAGGGCGTGCTGGAGTGTGTGAGAGTGGGGGGCCTCAGACCAGGGGGAAGCCCACAGATGCTCTCTCTGACATCCCCCAAGGGAAAGGATGACAGAAGTGGTCCCAAGGAAGAGCTGTTTGCTTTGAAATTCAGGAAGCCTTCCCCCACTGAATCCAGGAGACCTTTCCCACTGAATATGGCTTTTCTCTAATTTTTTCCCTTTTTTCTCTGTAATAGGTGAGAAACCTTATCGTTGCAACATCTGTGGGGCCCAGTTCAACCGGCCAGCCAACCTGAAAACCCATACTCGAATTCACTCTGGAGAGAAGCCCTACAAATGCGAAACCTGTGGAGCCAGATTTGTACAGGTAAGCCAGGCGGCATGGTCTGAGGACCCCTTGGCTACTGTATACCAAAGTGAGGGCTGCTGGGAGGGCTGCGACCCACCCTGAGAGCCTCTCATGCTTTGTCCTTCTGTCTAGGTGGCCCACCTCCGTGCCCACGTGCTCATCCACACTGGCGAGAAGCCCTATCCCTGTGAAATATGTGGCACCCGTTTCCGGCACCTCCAGACTCTGAAGAGCCACCTGCGAATCCACACGGGAGAGAAACCTTACCATGTATGTGAGCCTCCTGTGGCCACTGGCTGCCCTGGGAGGGGTGGGGAGGTGGCGGGATGGACCTCAGAAGTGTTTGCACCGGTGTTTGCATGCAGTGGGATCACCACTGAATTAATGGTCAGAAGACCTGGATGTGGGTCTGTCAAAGGCACTCTACTTGACGTTGGCCTGGGCCTCAGTTTGCTCATCTTTAAAGTGGGGGTATCAGGCAACGTGACCTTGGCCTTAGGAAAGTGCAAACATAGCTGTTGGACTCATTCATTCATTCCACAAATACTTAATTGAGTGCCTACCATAGCCCCTCCTCGGTTAGATATGCATGGAAGAGGAGCTGAAGTGTTCTGGAAAGAACACTCATAGGCAAAGGGAGAGAACCAGGAGAACATGGTGTTATTAGAAAAACTCAGAGAAAAGTCTAGTTCAGGAAGGAGGAGATGGCCAGCTGCATAACACAGCGCCACTCATAGGCCATTGGAATTGTAGTGTTCTAGGACAGGCCAATTTTTGTATGTCCTGCGAGTTAAGAACATGTAAACATATTTAAATGTTTGAAAAAAATCAAAAGAAGAAGAATATTTCATGACATGCAAATACAGGAAATTCAGATTCCATTGTCCATAAAGGAAGTTTAATTGGAGCAAGCCAACTCATGTATTTATGTATTATCTGTGGCTGCTTTCACGCTGCAATGTCAGAGTTGAGTAGTGGCAATACAGAAAGTATGGCCAACAAAGACTAAACTATTTGCTATCTAGCCCTTTACAGGAAAAGTTTGTCAACTCGTGTTTTAGAAGGGAAAGATTTTGGTGAGACTTCCGGGATATCTGAATTCTTATTCCGACTCTGACACTAACCCTTTTTTGGCCTTAGGCTTCTCTCGGGACCATGGTATCTTTATAAAATGATGGAGGTGCTCAAAATGAGCAGTTTTCACCTTGGGTCTTGCAGTTGTAGAGGTTCTGCAACCCTTCAGGGCATGTCTGGATGCAGCTAGAGCTTCTTTCACCTTTCTGATTTCCATATGTGTTTTCATCTTAAAAAAGAGTCCCAGGGCCTACAAGTATAGAACTCACGGTTATAGGCAATGCCGAGTCCTCTTGTTTGGACTTTGGTGAGCTTATGCCAACACTCTCAGGTGGTGATGGGCACGAGAACTAGAAAATACCAGTGAATGGTTAACCCATGTCACAAATGTTAACCTGCAAAACGTGTTTTTATTCATCCATTTATTAAGCCTTGCATGAAGATCTTCTTAAATGTGATTTGTTCTTGGGCAAATTAGGTATCCTCTCAGTACCTTAATTTCCTCATCTGTAAAATGAGCTTGATAATAGTACCAACCTCAAGAGTTGTATTAAGTCACCTCATTCATTAAAGTGGGCAGAATGGTGGCTTGGCATATAGGCTTACAATAAGGATTTGATGCTACATTTATTTGCTAGAATTTTAGATGCATAGGATGTCAGAGTTTAAAGAGACCTGCAAAGTGTATTGACTTGGCCCTTTATGGCAGGAAGGGCTAAGACCCAGAGAGAATGGGCTTGCTTGGGACACAAAGCAGTGGCTGGTATCACTACAGGGACCCCTAGTTTACCCAGGCCAGGACTCTTTCTACTCAGTCTTGTCCATTTTACTTACTTCTTATTTTTCTAAATTGATTTCTGTTTTTACTTTAAAGAGACATATTCTGGGCGTCAACATTTTAAAATACACTTTAAAAATTTTAGAATAGTTTTAAGTTTACAGATAAGTTGCATAGGTAGTACTGAGGGTTCCCATTTATCCCACACTGAGCTGCCCTATTGTTAATATCTTACATTAGTATGATACAATTGTCACAACTGATACTGATATATTATTATACTGATACATTATTATACTGATACTGAATCAATACTGATACATTATTATAAACCAAGGCCCATACTTAATGTGGATATTGTTAGTTTTTACTTAATATTGTTTTTCTGTCCCAGGATCTCATTCAGGTTACATTATATTTAGTCATTCATTTTTCTTTTAAGTAACTTTCTTCACCAAAAATATTATCTTCTACTCACAAGAAACATATCTATTGCTAGTGCTTTGTTAGCTCACATAAAGTATATATACTAAGAAGAAATATAACTGCATTTAAAATAAATGTGTGCTAAGACTCCAGAATTTCCATGAATACAGACTGGTCTAGTCAGCTTGTCCATCTGTGTTCAAATTTATTGCACAATTGCCTAAGAGGTATATATTGCTAGATACTAGGAAGCTGATCATGTTTAGTAAGAAGCAGTCACTGCCCTCAAAGTGTTCTCTACCTGTTAAGGTGTTACTGCACAAGGATGACTATATGGCAAAGCTAGAAATTACACGGAGGTTCAAAGGAAAGGGGGATTGTTTTCATCCTGGAGAGTTTCAGAAGAACCTTAAAAATTAGGGGAATTTGCACCTGAACTGCATTTTTTGGACAAGGTTTGAACTTGTGGAGATAAGGCAGGGAAAGACATCTTAAGCAGGGAAAAAAGCGTGGCCAACTCTTTGGAAAGCAGAGCAGGGCACTTTCGCACAACGCTCACTATGCCTCGGCAGAAGCCAGGATTCTTCTGGGTTCTTAGCCTGGCCTTTGAGAGGGAGGCGCTGCCCTGATCCCTCCCAAGGAGGGCCACCCTCTCTGGGTCTTTGAGCCACGACTTGCTTCCTGGATCGAGGTCAGCTAACAGTTTGCCTCTGGTCTTCCTCCAGTGTGAGAAGTGTAACCTGCATTTCCGTCACAAAAGCCAGCTGCGTCTTCACTTGCGCCAGAAGCACGGCGCCATCACCAACACCAAGGTGCAGTACCGCGTGTCGGCCACCGACCTGCCTCCGGAACTCCCGAAAGCCTGCTGAAGCATGGAGTGTCGATGCTTGTCTCTCGAGCCCCTTCTCAGAATCTACCCAAAGGATACCGTAACACTTTACAATGTTCATCCCATGATGTAGTGCCTCTTTCATCCACTAGTGCAAATCATAGCTGGGGGGGTGAGGGGTGGGCAGAGGGGCCCGGGGGTCTGGGAGCAAAGGCAGCTCCCCTTCCCCCACTGCCATAAAACATTAAGAAAATAATATTGCTTCTTCTCCTATGTGTAAAGCGAACCATGTCAGCAAAAGGCAAAATCATTTTAAATATCGAAGTGGGGGAGTATGCAAAAGTTCTGACTTGACTTAGTCTGCAAAATGAGGAATGTATATGTTTTGTGGGAACAGATGTTTCTTTTGTATGTAAATGTGCATTCTTTTAAAAGACAAGAGTTCGGTATGTTATCAAAGAGAGGGCTTTAATTTTTTTAACCAAAGGTGAAGGAATATACGGCAGAGTTGTAAATATATAAATATATATATAAAATAAATATATATAAACCTAAAAAAGATATATTAAAAATATAAAACTGCGTTAAAGGCTCGATTTTGTATCTGCAGGCAGACACGGATCTGAGAATCTTTATTGAGAAAGAGCACTTAAGAGAATATTTTAAGTATTGCATCTGTGTAAGTAAGAAAATATTTTGTCTAAAATGCCTCAGTGTATTTGTATTTTTTTGCAAGTGAAGGTTTACAATTTACAAAGTGTGTATTAAAAAAAAAAGAACAACAAAAAAAAGCTGCAGAAGGAAAAAAATGTGTAATTTTGTTCTAGTTTTCAGTTTGTATATAACTGTACAACATGTCCTCACGGTGCCTTTTTTCATGGAAGTTTTCAGTGATGGACAAGTGAGCGCCATCCCTTTTTTGAAGTGTAGGCAGACACAGGGACTTGAAGTTGTCACTAACTAAACTCTCTTTGAGAATGTTTGTCTCATCACATTCTGCGTCATGCTTGTGTTATAACTATTCCGGAGACAGGGTTTGGCTGTGTCTAAACTGCATTACGCGTTGTAAAATATAGCTGTACAAATACAGAATAAAGTGTTGAAAAGTCAAGTCATCTTGTTCAGAGGACTTTCCTTGTGTGTGAATCTGGACTTGTATGGATCAGGATCTGATTCCCTCAGCTCTTAACCTAGTGGAAAGAGCTCACAGGAGGGAGCTGCTAATTGCTGGCATCTCAAAAAGGTGTTTCACTTGAGACAAGACTGGGGCTTGCTTCTGGTAGCTTGGCCCAAGCTGACACTTTGTTCCCAGCACCAAGATGGACTGCAGACTCCAGACCCCAGCCCGGGGAGCTTAGGCAGGGAATTTTGGGTGGACCACTCCCCTTGATTTCTGGCTGGTACCCTCCTCTTTCTGCTTTTCACTCAAGTTTCAGGCTGAGTTTTAAATGACCAGCTCTGGTCATTCTGACACACAAATATGAGTTTCTCCCTCCCCTGGGCCTCAGTTTGCCCATTCTGTCAAGTGAGAAGGTTCTTGTCTCTTGGCTCAATAACATGTCCTCTCCACTTGGCTCCATGTGGCAGTGTGGAAGGCATCTGGCCCCAGCTGCACATTTCTCAGCCGTGGTGCAGTTGGAGTCCTTTTTGCTTATGCCGGGTGATTGACAGCCATCTGCAGACTTAGAAGATTATAAATGGCCAGGAGCCAAGCAAACCTCCATCACTGCAGAGGTCCCCTGTGCCCAAGCAGCCCTGTCATGGAAGTCTGAAACATGTTCTGCCATCTCCTCCTTGTGTGACTTGGGACAACCATTTCCCCCTCTGGGTCCCATTCCCAATCTGTAGGTGAGAGGATTGGATTAACTAGATCATCTATAATTCCATGATGTAGATATAAATTCAACCTTGTTTGCTTTGGAACCCAGTTTTATTTTACCTCAAAAAACCCCAAGGATCAAGTTTGATTGATGGGACCTTAAGACAGTGAGGACAAATGTGGTTCTGGCCACTGGCCCGGAGGAGAAAGTCCGCACTCCCCCTCTTCCCATTCCTGGGTGGTGGTGGGGCCCACTGATTGGACAGTGGCATCCCTTGGCAGTACCTCTGGAGCAGGCTCCCTGCATGTGCTGGGAGCTTACGGGAGCTGACCACCCAGAGCCCCAGAGAGAGCCTCACAAAGTCATACCACCCTCTGCCAGCTGCCTGGCCTTTCAGCTCAGGTTTCCTTTGAAAATGACTTTAAAGGACTTGCCAGCTCAAGGCCTCAACTCACCCTTCTCTTTGAAAAGGGAGAAAATGATCCCTCTGCTCCCAAAGAAACTTGGCAGGAGAACTTACAAAGCAGAACGATTCAGGAATGACAAGTCACAGGCCCAAGAGAGGCTGGCCACAGGGCTCCTTTGCTCCCTGAGTTTGTTTACGTATCATTACTGTTTAATAGAGAGACTGGGGAGGGGCAGCGTTCAAACAAAAGGGGAGATCAAAGAGTGAATAACTGCAGCCAGTTGGCAATCAATAATAAATGAAAAGAAACGTCTCTAAACAGATAAGCTAGGGCAAAGGGAATACAGAAGTTTTAGTACAAAAATTGTGACATGAACACACCTTTTCAGAAATACATCTTAAGAAAGGGTATGCACTCTTTCCCTCGGCGCTGCCCATGGAGGCGGCAGCCATCTCCTACCCGGCATCATGGCTGCCTTCAGACCCCTCGTAAAGCCCAAGATCATCAAAAAGAGGACCAAGAAGTTCATCCGGCACCAGTCAGAACGATATGTCAAAATTAAGCGTAACTGGAGGAAACCCAGAGGCGTTGACAACAGGGTGTGGAGAAGATTCAAGGGTCAGATCTTGATGCCCAGCATCGGTTACGGGAGCAACAAGAAAATGAAGCACATGCTGCCCAGTGGCTTCTGAAAGTTCCTGGTTCACAATGTCAAGGAGATGGAAGTGCTGCTGATGTGCAACAAATACTACTGTGCTGAGATTGCTCACAACGTTTCTTCCAAGAACTGCAAAGCCACTGTGGAAAGAGCAGCCCAGCTGGCCATCAGAGTCACCAACCCCAATGCCCAGCTGCGCAGTGAAGAAAACAAATAGACAGCTGGTGTGCAAGTTGTATTTGTGTGAAATAAAACCATAAAAAAAAAAAAAAAAAAAAAGGCTATGCATGATGCTTTCCTCTTCTCTATGTTGTGTGATTTTAAGAGGAGAGGTTTCTGAGGACCAGGGCAAGTGGGGGTGGGGGGATTAGGTCCAGAGAAGCCGGTGGGGTGGTTAGAATCAAGCAGAGTTATTCAGGCATTGAAAGGACAGCATGGTGGGGATCACTTAGTTCAGATTTCTTATCTAAACCATGAAAGGACTGAGGCATGAGAGGTGAAGACACTTGCCTGCTGTCCCTGTCTACTGGGGTGGAGAGTAGAGAGCAAGGCTCCTGCTCTGCACCCCAACCCTGGGGCAAAGGAGGAAAGATTCATATGTTCCCATTTTAGAAATGAGGAAACCAAGATAGGGACTTGTCCAAGGTCACACAGCTAAGAAATGGCCAACCAGACTGAGGTCACACAACTTGTGGTAGAATTTCAATCAGCTCCGTTCAATCATTGGGCTTCTTAAGCCAAAGTGGCCATGCCCTTTGGAATCTGGGTTCACATTCCTCTCTCTCTGTCACTCACAGTAATAATTTTATTAAATCATGTGTTTTGGTTTGCTAAAGTTGTCAAAACGCAACATGCCAGCAAATGGACTGGCTTTTAACAATGGGGATTTATTAGCTTACAAGTTTACAGTTCAGAGGCTGTGAAAATGTCCAAATCAAGATATCAACTGGATGATGCCTTCCTCCTGAGGAAAGACTGCTGGCATCCAGGACTCCTCTGTCACATGGCAAGACGCGTGGCAGTGTCTACTGGTCCTTCTCTCCTGGGTTTCTTCTGGCTGCTCTGACTGTGGCTTTTTCTGAGCATCTGTGTGTACCCTTTTCTCTCAGCTTCTGTGTGTTTTTCTTTTAGCTTCTCTCTCAACCTCCCTGAATTTCATCTCTTATAAAGGGCTCCAGTAAGAGGATTAAGACCCACCTGGGACATGCCTCAACTAAAATAACCTCATCAACTAAAATAACCTCATCAAAAGGTCCTGCCCACAATAGGTCTACACCCACAGGAATGGATTTGCTTTAAGAATATGAACTTCTAATTACCACACCATGGTAGTAATATCTGACATTGTATGGTGCTTATGATTTTCAAAGCCCCTTTATGACAATGATCGCATTCAATTCTCACAACAACTCCTCAGGGCAGAGGTTACTCTACATTTTACATGAAACGAGGGTCACAGGGGGATGGAAATCAAATGCCCATCTCAGAAATTCCAGGATAGTGGCAGGGCAACAAGAGTAACAATTGAACCAGGAGCCCAAAACAACAAGTCAGCCTGTACCAGTCTACAGAATTTTCCAAGAGAACCTTGTCTTCACTCCTGTTGATGGATCAGACCTTTGGCAGCCATGCTCTAGATCATGTAACTCTACCTTCCTGGCCACTGCTTTGTCCAAGGACGGATGCCAGATCCAAGGACAACCAATCCACAGATAGGATGTAGCCTGTCATGGCAGGTAAAGCTCTGCTTAAACAGGGGGATGGTAATGCGCTGGGCCACTAAGATTCTATATCCTGGGAATTTGACAGTGAAGTATGGAGAGAATCAGCCATGCCAGTGTTTTCTCAGTCTTCAATCATTGTGGTCCACCCTCCTGATTTTTGCTATAGCAAAATATATATTTATTTATATACTATTTTTCTTTAGATGAACTCACTTTTTGCCTTTTCACCAAATATAAAATAAATACTTACCATTCAAAATAAAAATATTGATTCATGTACCTTCTAGAAATTGTAGAAATTGTCTTGTGTTCTGCCAAAGACATGTTTTGGAAAACACAAGAGAATTGGAGTGGTGGAGAGAAGCAGAGAAGTACAGAGAGAAGCTGATCCTTGGAGAGTAGCATTAATGGTAGAGCACCAGAGTAAGATCTCCAGTAGAGGCTTAGAACTAGAATGATCTTCCAGTACCAGATTCCATAAGGCTTGTCATTATTGGGGGTTCCTGGTCTTATATTTCTAGGAGATTCCATCCCTCTCATAGCCACTTTCTAATAAGGTCCCTGCCTCCACTCCTACACCACCTGCAATTATTTGGACTGGTCTGTGTGAGTCCCTGTTTCCTGGAACCAAAAGGACATAATTTACTCATACACCCAGGCCCACTGCCTTTGGGGTTTCTGGTTTTAGTGAGACTCTTAAATACCCTTTGAAGGGGTCTAAGCTTCTCAATATCAGAGGTTGAGGCTTGCTGTGATCTCTCTAAGGTGAAACATAAAATGTGGTCTACTCAAAACACTGTAACCCCTTGGAAAGACAATATTCCTCTAAGCCCCCAAAGCAGCAATAGGAGGTCTCTGAAATGCATGTAGGAGCCCACTCTTGTTATCAGCATGGTGTCTAGCACAGGCAATACAGCATCCAGAGCCAGGCACCTTCACTGAAGGAGGAAAAAGCTTCGATGATCACTGGAAGTGGCTTTATGGAAGGGCCAATGCTGAGGCAGGAGGGCCTTGGAGTCTAGGAAGGGCACCTAGTGTGGATGGTAGCTCCTGGAGTCCTTTAATGTACCCGACTCAAGCCTTTGAGGTCTAGCTCCCTTAGTAAATGAATCTGATTCATTAAACCCCAAATGACTGGCTTCTCTGCACATCTAAGAGATGGGTGCCCTGGGTTTCTTTTTTCCCTTTGTAGCCCAAAGCTGGCAGGTTGGTTAAATAACAAGCATGTGTGGAGTCAGAATCACAGATTGTCAGAATGGGAGGGAACTTAGAGAGTTTATCCTCTTCTTCAGACGAGGAAGCTAAGGCTCAGAGAGGACAGGTGTTGTGTCTCAGATCACACCAAGAATATTTATCAGAGACAGGTTTGTAACCTGGTCCCAGCCCTCCAGGAGTTTGCAGTCAAGTAGGGAAAGCAAAACGTGGACAAATATGGTGGAGAAATTACAAAGAAACACCATAAGATATAAAATTGTGGCCAAAAAAAGTTCCTAAGGATTTACAGGGCCTTGAGCAGGGGGATGCTCAGAATGGAAAATTGTTCTTTCTGGAAGATACAAGGTGGACAGCCTACCTTAGCCGGTGGCCTGGGGAGAAGCATTCTCAGTTTTCAAGTGGCTCCCATTCCTTTTGTAGAACTGCAGTGCCTCCTTCTATCTGGACAGAGCTGCCTTCCATGTCGTCACTATTAGGAGCCATCTCTGGGGATGTTTATGGAAAGAGGAATGATGAAAGGCTCTTAGAAGTTGCACCATCCTCAGCTCTTTGCACTTTCTCCCAGTTCCCAAAGGCCAAAGGATTTGAGATTTGGAGGGCCGTCTCAGCACCAGGAACTAGGTATTACAGCCATGTTCTCCATCATCCTTGTGAAAGCCCACTAAAGTGGGTTTTATTTACCTCTTACAGATGAGAATAAGAGACAAGAAGGTCATGTCACTTGCTGAGGTGGTGCAGTGCTTCTCCTCTTCCGTCTTTAACAGGGTTTACCTTTTATATAATTGGTGGGTTTTACACCCCAGAGAGCACTAGAGGACAAAGTAATTAATGCTCAGTGAACAACCACATTTGTGTTATGCACATGGGAAAAAATCCTAGGTCCAGGTAGGTCTCAATGAAGTAGGAATTACTGAGAACTCATATATCAGACTTCTACATGCCTGATTGAAAGCTCCTTGACAAGAACTGGGGATTGGTCATCATATTTATAAAAAGCATGGATGTTTGAGTTTACTCTAGAGATTATCTAATCCAGCAGCACTCTGCCACAGAGAGTTTAAAAAAATACTGCTGCCTGCTCTCCAGGTGATTCTAATGTGCAGCTGGGGTTGAGAATCTTTAATTGAATCCAATCCTCTCATCATACAGAAAAGGAAGTCAGGTGACATTAAGTAAAGAAGTTCTATAAGGACTAGGACACAGTTCTCCAAACACCTAGGCCAGTGTCCTCTCCACTAAAACTACTGCCTTACACTTCCATGATTTCCTATTTCCAGAAACCTTAGTTCAGCCCCTAAATGACTACCTTCTTCTCATATGTGGTAAAAGGGACTAGTCTTTGGTGTGACCCTAGTAGGGCAAAACTTGGACTGATAGGTGGGAATTATAAAGAGACAGAACTAAGAACTAAACTTGGTAGAGTAAAGAATTCTGCAGATGTCTAAGGACGGAATTGGTTTTCTGTGCGTGAACTCATCACTGAAGGTGACTAGACAGAAGATGCACAGTGCTTTGGCAGGGATGGTCACGGAGGAAGTGTTGGACTGAATGATCTCTAAGGCCCCTTTCAAGCTTGAGACTGTATAAGATCCTGTCCAATTTAGATACTGGTTTTGATCTTGGAAAGAGATCTGGAGTACTGGTCTCTTGCTCTGAGTCTCAAGAGAGAGGGGCATGATAAAGAGAGCCTAGAGATCATCTTGGTTAGTGTTGGACGGTTCCTGTACCCTGAACTGACCTGCACTCCAGTGGCGCCATTGTGTCCATCTCTGTTTTCCTCCAGTACAGCCTGCCTTGGGTTTCACACACATCGTTTCCTGATAATGGGATCATCTCCTTCCTTTTCTACGTGGTGTACCCTATACTGCGTTACGCGGAAAAACTCATCCTTTTCCAAACATACCGCGCTTCAGAGTCTTTGCTCACGCTGCGCCTTCTGTTTAGCATGTCCCGCTCCCTGCCCCCGCCTCGGGAACTCTTTCAAAGCCAGTCATCTATGAATCCCTTCAGGCTGGAAAAATGTGAGTGTCTATGCAGGTTGGTTGAATGATGGAGTAATTGAGTGAGCGTGGTAATCGTTCTTCTTGCGTCTGGATTTTGACGGGTGCATTCTGGCATTTAGCCACAAGATGGCAGGGTAGACCAAGCAGTAAAGCCCGCAGGCGCCTCTTGCTGGCTCCTGGGATGCAGGACGGTATAAATGGAGCCAGAGCTATGTTTTTCTAGTTGGTCTCCTGTGCTTTTGTGCCTGTTCCCTTCCCATAACCCTCTGCTTCACCCCAGTAGAGCCATCCAACGGAATTGGCTTGTGGCCTATGGGATGTGATTTGAGGTAATCTGGCCCTGAAATCTCTCCTTCCGAGATCTACTTGGGGGTGTAAATTTCCGCTCTGAAAGAGTCATGCCTTTGAGTTTCCAGTTTCCAGTTCTTTTCGAGCAAAAGAGGCCAGACCCAAATGGAACCCTGCAGTGAGCGGAGGCCAGTGAGAAGACACCAATGATAAAAAATCATAATAACTACATATTCCACGAGGCTTTTATATCCAAGAGCTCACATAAACCTCACCACAATCTTGCCAATTAAGGGAGAAAAAAAAAAAATCCCTTTGGTAGATGAAGAAACAGATTCAGAAAGGCGAGTCTAAGAATTCACGACTAGTAAGTGGCAGGGCTGGGACTGGAACTTGGTTTCGGGCTTGGAATCAGGGGCTCGGCCAGCAGAGAGAGTACCTTTGTGCGCTCGCTCTTAGCGGATGAGTAAAAAAAAAGAAAATTAAGGAAAAAAAAAAAGACGCTCCTATCTTCGTTCGCCCTTGTGTTTGGCTTTTCCAGCTGCACCACACAGTTTAAGAACAGAATTTAGGATTTCAGAACCTGAATTCATTTCAGGTCCAAATCCCAAATTCTATATGTAGTCACAGGTGAAGTCACCGGCATGCCACGTAGATCGCCACCTACCGCACAGAGATACCCTGAGCTCCTGCTGCCTGGCACTTGGGCTGCGGCTCGCGGAGCCCCTTGCAGCTCCCTCTTTATGCTGAGGGCCTGAGGGGTGCCGGCTGAGCACTGCTTTCCTCGGTGAACTTAGTGATCTGGGTATTCATGCAGGCGGGGGCATCATCCAATCCCTGGTGGCTTGGACCCGCCCCATGGTGAGATTCACGGTGAGATTCAGGGCAAGCAACTCTGGCCTTGGAAGCCGGAGATATAGGATCAAGTCCAGGCTTGCTTGCTAACTAGCTACTGGCCTTGTTTGGGAAACTTTTTTCCCCTGGGCCTCAGTTTCTGACTAAAATTGAAAAGACTGGACAGGATGATTTCCAAGGCCACTTCTGGACACCGTGACGCTAACTTTTCAGACTAAGTAACTGGAAAACGGAGATGTGAGATTGCTGTCTCTTGCTGGGAGTGTCTCAGGAATATAAACTACTCATTGATACCACAGAGTTCTGATTGTGGGAAGCCAATGCTTTCCCGTCTATTGTTCCCAGTGTTTCCTAACTCCCGGCAGAGAAGAATCAGTTAATCAGCATCCACAGACCAAGGATTTGGGATTTCTTTATTCATGCCTCCTGATGTTGTCACAGTTCAAAAGGGACTTACAATAAAAATGACACTAGTGATCAAGACTTTAACTTACTTTGCAATTCACAGGGGTTCAAAGTTCCTTTCTGTTGTTAACAATTTGGAACTCGTGGTGACACAATTTCTTTTTAAAAATAACATTTACTGTTGTCTCTTTAATTTCAAAATTAATACATGCTAAACGCAGAAAAAACTTGGAAAACAGCTAAAATAAACAAAAATAATACTACTACTAAATAACATTTTTTGAGCAATCACTACGTGTGATGAAATTATTTTTTAACTTTTCATTTTTAAATGAATATGGAGTCACAGGAAGTTACAAAACTAGTACAGAGAGGCCCTGTGTACCCTCCACCCAGTTTCCCCTAGTTGCAACATCTTCTGTAACTATATCATGGTGTCAAAACCAGGGAACTGATGCAGTTGGTACAGCCCACAGACTTTTTCAGCTTTCACCAGTTTTACAGGCACTCATTTATGTGTGCATGTGTGTGTGTGTGTGTTCATTTATAAGCAATTTTATCACATGTGGATTCACGTAACCACCACCACAACCAAGGTACAGAACTATTCCATCACCACAAAGATCCCTCATGCTACCCCTTTATAGCCATCTCTTTTGCCCTGGTAAGCACAAATCTGTTCTCCGTCTCTGTAATTTTGTCATTTGCAGAATGCTGTGTAAGTGGGATGTGAGGTGGTTTGGAGCTATGCATCCTCAACAAACATGTTCTTAAATTTAATGCATTCCCATGAATGTGAACTCTTGTAAGTAGGACTTTTTGATGAGGTAAGTTTGTTAAGGTGTGGCCCAGCTGGATCAGGATGGGTCTTAATCCTATTACTGAAGGCCTTATAATGAAGGTCACACGCACACACAGAGAAAGTCAGGGAGCAGCCAGAAGCTGAAAGTCAACAGAAAAGAGAGAAGCCAGGAGAGGCCGCCAGGTGCATTGTCATGAGACAGAAAAGCCAAGGACCAAGGATCATCCACGGCCAGCCCCAGAACACCACGGCTTGTGGTGACACCTTGATGACACCTTGATTCTGGACTTCTCCTAATCTCAAAACCATAAGCCAATAAAATCCCATTGTTTAAGATAACCCATGTTTGTTTGGCAGCTAGGAAACTAAAACGGAATACAATAATAATAAAGATGATTATGGTGATAATGAAGATGAACAGATAATGGAATAATGATATTAACTAACAATTGAGCATTAACTATGTGCCAGGAACAGTTTTAAACTCTTTATAAATATTAGCTCATTTGATCCTCTCAACAACCCAGTGCAATAGATTCTATAATTATCACCACCTTACAGATATGGAGAGTGAGATAATCACTCCACTTTTTGCAGCCAGTAAGTGGCAGAGCGGGGATTTTAATTCAGATCAGGTTCTAGAGTTTTGACCTTTAACTGCTATATTATATTGTCTTCCTGTAGGTAGGTTCAATATAAATAGGTTCAATATAAATTTTAAAAAAATTAAATACAGGAAAGCATAATAAAGATTACCAGAAAGATCACCTTGATACTCTGGTTTATGTTTTACCAGAATCTTTTCCAGGGGGTAATATCTACATAAATTTTTGCCTTAAAAAAGGTAAGGGATTTTTCATGTCCCTTTATCTTGACATCATTGTTAAAAATTTAGTTTATTTAGAGTGGATAAATTGTGTTTGATTAAAAACTGAATCATAGCATTTTATAGTATCTACAATTTTTAAAAATGTGATATAACATTGATATTGTTCTAGTTTGAAACATAATGATGTATAAGACACAGATTTGAACCTCATTCATGAGCCCCTGTTAGACAATGAGGGCCCCTATCTGAAGTCAGCATCAACATCAGAGTTGATGCCTCATTGTGGCTCGCATGATCTTACTGCACAAGCAGTAACTTGTGAAGCTATTAAAAATACTGTCTCTGTGTGAATAATGATTATGCAGAGAAGACAAAAAGTTTATTAAAAGTGGAAAAAGTGGTTAACTTGTGATGAGAGGACATGCATAGGCAACCCATGATTCTCTCTAAATTTGATTCTAGCAGAAGCCAGAAAGCCTTTGCAAACATTTCTCTGTTTGACATGGGGGATTGCTGGAAGTCTAGGCAAATACTCTTGGGCAATATCAATGGTCTGCTCTGTTAGCATAAAGCTCTCCATAGAAAGCCAGGAGACCTGGGTTCTTGTCTCAAACTTGTAAAAACCCTGGACAAATAACTTTAGTTCTCTGAACCTCAATTTCCTTATTCCAGATTTCAAGGTTACTGACCTGTAAAGTTCCATTCTGAGATTCTGGGTGTCCAAAGGCATCCTGAAAAGCAAAGTGCTTTCACAGATTCTAATATGGACATCCATTCCTTTTACGATTTCTGTACACTGCTACCCTGACTTTGGTGGGTTTTTTATTCCAGTGGCCCATAGCTTCTTCTAGCTTCATCTGCATGTAAGGATCCATGGAGATCTACTTTTAATCCATTGGGTGAGCATTTATTGACTCCCAGTCAGTGCCAAGTGTTAGGTGAGGCTGAAGCTATTGGGACAATTAAAATATGGCTCCTGTTCTCATGGATTCAGTCTGGGGCAGAGATAGATAATACCTTCATTTGTTTACGGCCTTTCAAGGACAAACATTCACAGCTAGTGACCCACAGTTCCTCTGCTACAGGTAAACTCCCTGCCTTCTTTCTTCTTTGACCTGAGTTGTTTTCAAGTGATTTTTAAAAAATTTACCACAAACGGAATTTTTTCCAGTTCTCTTTTTGTTATTGATTTTAACTTAATTTCATTTTTATCAGAAAATGTGGTGTGTAGGGTCCATATCCCTTTAAATATTCTGAGGCTATTTTAACCTTGTAGTTGAAAATTTTCATAAATGTTTTACAACTGCTTGAAAAAATATGTATTTTTCCATTTCTTGGGTACAATACTTGATAAATTATTCTTTATATAAAGATTATTAATTGTGCTTTTCAAATATTTTGTGGCTTTCTTTTGGTAAAATCTGCTATATCTATTAATTTTGGAGAAAGCTGTGTTAAAATATTCCATTACAGTGGGGAATTTGTCAATGTCCTCACTGATTTGTCAATATGTTATTAAGTGTACACAGATTCATAATTATTAAATTCCCCTGGTGAATTTTTAAAGTTCCATTATATAGTGACCCTCTACATTTTCCCTTAAAGTTTTTCTTTTTAATCTCATCTTATTATGCTGTAATATTTTTTTGGTTTTATTGCTATTCTTTGGTTATATTTGGTAATTTGCCTGGAGTAACTTTTTTCATACTTTAGCATTAACTTTTTTTTTTTTAATTTTTATTTTGAAATAATTTTAAACATATAGGACAGTTGCAAATACAATACAAACCCTATACAGAGAACTCCAACACCCCCAGATATCCGTATCTACCAATTTTACATTTTGCTACCTTTGCAGTACCTTTCTTTCTCCTTCCTTCCTCCCTTCCTCCTTCTCTTCCTTCCTTTGTTCTTTCCTTTCTCTCTCTCTCCCTCCCTCCCCTCTCTCTTTCTTTCAACTATTTCTATTATCTTTCTATCAATTATCTATCTACCCATTTATCATCTTCTGAACATCTGAGAGCAGGTTACATATATCATACTCCTTGAACTCATAACATTTCCATGTACATTTCCTATGAACAAGGACATTCACTTATGTCATTAACTTAACTGCAGTTAATTCAAGAAAATTAATATGGATATAAAGCTTTAATTCTATGTTCCAACTTTTCCTTATGCCCCCTTTGAGCTTTTCTCCTCCATTCTTAGATCCACTCCAGTATCATATATTGCATTGATTGTCATTAACTCTTAATTAACTTTTTTAAAAAATTAACTATATAAAATTTTTTTTTAAAAAAAGATACACAATAAAAAACACATTTCAAACAAACCATAACAAGGGAGTAAGAAAAAGACAACCAACCTAAAATAACTACTTTACTTCCAACATGTTCCTACTCTACCCCAAGAAAATAACCTAATATAGCAACATTTCTGTGAACTTGTTCCTACGATATCCATCAGAAATTAACAAACCATAGTCATTCCTGGGCATTCCCAGAACGTTGAATTTACCCATGATAGCTTATCTGTTCTTATTGGGTTATCGTTCCCCCTTCATTAATTGCTCTCTATCGCTAGTTCCCCTACATTCTACATTATAAACCATTTATTATAGAAGTGTGTTGTTTAACCTCCAAGTGTTTGTTAATTTTCTAAGTTTCTGATGGTTATTGACTTCTAAATGTATTCCATTGTGGTCGGAGAATGTGCTTTGAATAATTTCAATTTTTTTAAATTTATTGAGGCTTGTTTTATGTCCCAGCATATGGGCTATTCTGGAGAAAGGTCTGTGATCACTAGAGAAGAATGTGTTTAATGTCCTTTATTGAACCAATATTGAATCTCTTTAGTACTGAACCTTTCTCCATATCTCTCTCTCCTTTCTTTGTTTCTCTGTCTGTAGGGCTCCCTTTAGTATCTGAAGTAGGGCAGGACTTTTATTAGCAAAATCTCTCAGCATTTGTTTGTCTGTGAAAAATTTAAGCTCTCCCTCAAATTTGAAGGAGAGCTTTTCTGGATAAAGTATTCTTGGTTGGAAATTATTATCTCTCAGAATTTTAAATATGTCATGCCACTGCCTTCTCGCCTCCATGGTGGCCACTGAGTTGTCACTACTTAGTCTTATATTCTTACCTGTGTATGTGGTGAATTGCTTTTCTCTTGCTGCTTTCAGAACTTGCTCCTTCTCCTCAATATTTGACAGTCTGATGAGAATATGTCTTGGAGTGTGTTTATTTGGATTTATTCTATTTGGAGTTCGCTGGGCATTTATGCTTTGTGTATTTATATTGTGAAGAAGGTTTGGGAAGTTTTCCCAACAATTTCTTTGAATACACTTTCTAAACCTTTCCCCTTCTCTTGCCCTTCTGGGACACCAAAGAGTCTTATATTTGGACGTTTTATTTTAGCTATCATATCCTTGAGGTCCATTTTGATTTTTAAAAATTTTTTTCCCCTTTCTTTCTTTTGTCCTTTCATTTTCCATTCTGTGGTCCTTGAGGTCACTGATGTGTTGTTCAACTTCCACTAGTCTTGTCCTATGAGGATCCAGAATCTTTTAAATTTGGTCAACAGTTTGTTTTATTTCCGTATGATCATCTATTTTTTTTATTTACTCCTGCAATTTCTTCTTTATGTTCTTCTAGGGTCTTCTTCATGTCCTTTATATCCTGTGCCATGTTCTCATTGTTTGTCTTTAGTTCTTTGATTAATTGCTCCAAGTACTGTGTCTCCTCTGATCTTTTGATTTAGGTGTTTGGGTTTGGGTTATCCATATCATCTGGTTTTATCATATGCTTTAAAATTTTGTTGTTTTTGGCCTCTTGGCATTTGCTTTACTTGATAGGGTTCTTTTAGGATATGTAGGATTATTCGAAGATGAAACTCTAATTTGTCAGATCTACAGCTTGGTGGCGTACACTTTCTCTAACTAACCAGCAGATGGTGTCTGTGAGTCACCTATTCCCCTCGAGTCAGTTCTCCACAACTTTGTCTTTGTGGTGTGTGGAGGTCTGATTCTCATGGGGTCCAATTGGTATACCAAGTTTGGGTGTGTTGTTGGTGCTGTCCGCCCTGAAAATGGGGCGTGTGTCTGAGCGGTTAGGGAGGGAGGGCAGCGTTAATAATCAAACCTCCCAGGTGTTCCTGGAGATTTAAGGCTGTTGCAAGAGTCTAAACCTTCATTTCAGTCTTGCCACAGATTGTCTCTGCCACTGACCCACAAGTCTTTGGTATTGGTGTATGGTCCCTGGGATTTCCGAGGGGTTCCTCTTCCAAGCTGTGCCCTTCTAGGACCTCTGCTGAGGGAAGGTTGTCCTATGTCACAAGTGCATGCTGTCCCTCAAGGGAAGTTCTGGGCTGGCGGGCCATGTAGGGGCTTTCCCGGCCTGCTGTAAGGATGGCTGTATGGGGTGTGTTAATTTCCCCCCTTTTGCACAGCTCCACCTTCCCAGCTCCAAGACAATTAGCTGTGGGTGCATGAAAGGCCACTGTCCATACCCGACACTGTGGCATGTGCACGTGCTGCTGGAAACACCCCCCCACCCCGGTCACACTGGGTTTCTTGGTGTGGCTCTGGGCTGTGGCCCTGGTGCCGGGCAGGGGAGTTCCCAGCCTTCCAGGAAGATGGCTGCAAGGGTTGTGGTTTTTTTTCCCCTTTTGGCTAACCTCTGCCTTCCTTGCTCCGAGACAATTAGCAGTGGGTGCTCGAAAGGCTATCTTCCACGCCAGATGTTGATGTGTTCGCACAGCCCATTCCTGCCGCACTTCACTGTGTGGTTTTCACTGCTGTATCTGCAGCTGCTTTTGGGTTTTTTTAAAAAAGAGCTAGTCTGCCTCCAAACGCCAACCCTTGGTTTCCCCACACTGCAGTGTGGCTGCCGGATATTCAGTGGCTTCCTCACTCATTTCAGAATGCAGACTCCCAGTTTCACCAAGTGCATGGTCCCTGTGGATTTAGCAGACCTTGTCCAGCTGGTGCATCACTGTAACTGGTGTTCTGGGTCACTTTTTGGCTTTTACCTAGTATTTTTCACAGAGGTGTTTTTTTGCCCTGTCTCTCCTAGCCACCATCTTAGGTTCTCCTCTAGCATTAACTCTTTTGCTGTCATTTTGGTTCAAGTGTGTTGTTTATAAAACAGCATATTGTTTGATTGTTTTTTGAAAATCCAGTCTAACAAACTGTCTTTCAATTAAAGATTTTAGTCCATTACACCACAGTGAATATTTACATCTTAAGATTTATTTTACCAATAATTATGTGCTTTCCTTTTGTTCTGATTGTTCTGACCCTCCTGATTTCCTGCATTCTTTTTTTTTTAAATTTTTTATTAGAGAAATTGTAGGTTTACAGAATAATCATGCATTAAATACAGGATTCCCAAACAGCATCCCACCACCAATACCTTGCATTGGTGTGGAACATTTGCTACAATTGATGATGGCACTTTTTTTTGTAATTGCACTATTTTTTTTAAACAGTAACTAGCTTCGTTACAATTGATGAAAGATTGTTAAAATAGTACTATTAACTATCATCCATCATTAAGAGTATTTTTTTTCTCCTTTTACCATACTGTTTTGGTTTGCTAGAGCTGTCACTATGCAAAATACCAGAGATGGATTGGCTTTTATAAAGGGGGCTTATTTGGTTACAAATTTACAGTCCTAAGGCCATAAAAGTGTCCAAACCAAGGCATCAACAAGAGGATACCATCACTGAAGTATGCCAATAGCATCTGGAACACCTCTGTCAGCTAGGAAGGCATGTGGCTGGCATATGCTGGTTCTTTGCTCCTGGGTTGTGTTTCAGAATGTCTTTCTCCAAAATATCTCTGGGTCTCTCTTAGCTTCTCTTTCTCAGCTCCTGTGCATTCTTGCTTGTTCTCCCAGGGCATTTCTCTCTAAGCATTCAGGAGTCCTCTCTTAGCTTCTCTGAGGCAAGCTCTGGCTTCATCTCTTAGCTTATCATCTCTAAACATCATTGTGTCTGCATCTCCAAGCATCTGCAAGTGTCATCAGCATCTGTGTCAGCCCTTGAGTTCTCTTAAATAATCCAGTGAACCAAAAAAGACTCACCCTGAGTGGGTGGAGTCCACACCTCCATGGGAATAATTTTTTTTTTTTTAGCTGTTTTTATTTATTTATTTATTTATTTATTTTTTAATTCAGTTTTATTGAAATATATTCACAAACCATACAGTCATCCATGGTATACAATCAACTGTTCACAGTATGATCATATAGTTATGCGTTCATCACCACAATCTATTTCTGAACATTTTCCTTACATCAGAAAGAATCAGAATAAGAATAAAAAATAAAAGTGAAAAGAGAATACCCAAACCATCCCCCCATCCCACCCTATTTGTCATTTAGTTTTTACTCCCATTTTTCTACTGATTTTTTTTCAATTTTTTAACTTTGTTTATCAAAAAATTAAAAACAAACAGGCAAACAACAACCAAAAAAACCCCACAACATTTCAAACAAAGCAATGGATTAAGGAAAACAAATAACCTAAAATAACTACTTTGCTTCCAATATGTTCCTACCATACCCCAAGAAAATTAATAAACCATGTCCAAACAGAGGAGTAAGAAAAACAAATAATCTAAAATAACTACATTGCTTCCAACATGTTCCTACCATACCCCAAGAAAATTAACAACCCCTAAGAAAACAAAGGAATAAGAGAAAAAAAACCTAAAATAACTCTATTGCTTCCAACATGATCTTACTATATCCAAGAAAGTTTACAAACCATAATCATTCCTGAGCATTCCCATAACATTGAGATTACCCTCCATAGTTTATCTGTTCTTATTAGATTATCATTCCCCCTCCACTAATTGGTATCTCTAGGTCCCGTACATTCTACAGTATAAAACATTGTACATTTTTCACAGAATTCACATTAGTGGTAACATACAATATCTCTCTTTTTGTGCCTGGCTTATTTTGCTCAGCATTATGTCTTTTTTTTTTTTTTTTTTAATCTTCATTTTATTGAGATATATTCATATACCACGCAGTCATACAAAACAAATCGTACTTTCGATTGTTCACAGTACCATTACATAGTTGTACATTCATCACCCAAATCAATCCCTGACACCTTCATTAGCACACACACAAGAATAACAAGAATAATAATTAGAGTGAAAAAGAGCAATTGAAGTAAAAAAGAACACTGGGTACCTTTGTCTGTTTGTTTCCTTCCCCTATTTTTCTACTCATCCATCCATAAACTAGACAAAGTGGAGTGTGGTCCTTATGGCTTTCCCAATCCCATTGTCACCCCTCATAAGCTACATTTTTATACAACTGTCTTCGAGATTCATGGGTTCTGGGTTGTAGTTTGATAGTTTCAGGTATCCACCACCAGCTACCCCAATTCTTTAAAACCTAAAAAGGGTTGTCTAAAGTGTGCGTAAGAGTGCCCACCAGAGTGACCTCTCGGCTCCTTTTGGATTCTCTCTGCCACTGAAGCTTATTTCATTTCCTTTCACATCCCCCTTTTGGTCAAGAAGATGTTCTCCGTCCCACGATGCCAGGTCTCCATTCCTCCCCGGGAGTCATATTCCACGTTGCCAGGGAGATTCACTCCCCTGGGTGTCTGATCCCACGTAGGGGGGAGGGCAGTGATTTCACCTTTCAAGTTGGCTTAGCTAGAGAGACAGGGCCACATCTGAGCAACAAAGAGGCATTCGGGAGGAGGCTCTTAGGCACAACCATAGGGAGCCCTAGCCTCTCCTTTGCAGCAACCGTCTTCCCAAGGGTAAAACCTGTGGTAGAGGGCTCAACCCATCAAACCACCAGTCCCCTATGTCTGTGGTCATGTTAGCAACCATGGAGGTGGGGTAGGCGAATACCCCTGCATTCTCCACAGTCTCCTCAAGGGGGCACTGCATCTTTATTGTTTCCTTGTTTTTTTTTTTTTTTTTTTTTTTTTAATCATCATTTTATTGAGATATATTCACATACCACGCAGTCATACAAAACAAATTGTACTTTCGATTGTTTACAGTACCGTTACATAGTTGTACATTCATCACCTAAATCAATCCCTGACACCTTCATTAGCACACACACAAAAATAACAAGAATAATAATTAGAGTGAAAAAGAGCAATTGAAGTAAAAAAGAACACTAGGTACCTTTGTCTGTTTGTTTGCTTCCCCTACTTTTCTACACATCCATCCATAAACTAGACAAAGTGGAGTTTGGTCCTTATGGCATTCCCAATCCCACTGTCACCCCTCATAAGCTACATTTTTATACAACTGTCTTCGAGATTCATGGGTTCTGGGTTGTAGTTTAATAGTTTCAGGTATCCACCACCAGCTACCCCAATTCTTTAGAACCTAAAAAAGGTTGTCTAAAGTGTGCGTAAGAGTGCCCACCAGAGTGATCTCTCGGCTCGTTTTGGAATCTCTCTGCCACTGAAGCTTATTTCATTTCCTTTCACATCCCCCTTTTGGTCAAGAAGATGTTCTCCATCCCATGATGCCGGGTCTACATTCCTCCCCGGGAGTCATATTCCACGTTGCCAGGGAGATTCACTTCCCTGGGTGTCTGATCCCACGTAGGGGGGAGGGCAGTGATTTCACCTTTCAAGTTGGCTTAGCCAGAGAGAGAGGGCCACATCTGAGCAACAAAGAGGCATTCAGGAGGGGACTCTTAGGCACAAATACAGGGAGGCCTAGCCTCTCCTTTGCAGCAACCGTCTTCCCAAGGGTAAAACTTACGGTAGAGGGCTCAACCCATCAAACCACCAGTCCCCTATGTCTGTGGTCATGTTAGCAACCATGGAGGTGGGGTAGGCGAATACCCCTGCATTCTCCACAGGCTCCTCAAGGGGGCACTACATCTTTTTTTTTTTTTTTTCCTTGTTTGTCTTTTTTCTTTTTTTTTTTTTTTTTAACTTTCCCTTCTTTTTTCAAATCAACTGTATGAAAAAAAAAGTTAAAAAGAAAACAAACATACAATAAAAAAACATTTCAAAGAGACCATAGCAAGGGAGTAAGAAAAAGACAACTAACCTAAGATAACTGCTTAACTTCCAACATGTTCCTACTTTACCCCAAGAAAGTTACATAATATAGCAACATTTCAGTGAACTTGTTCCTACTACATCCATCAGAAATTAACAGACCATAGTCATTTCTGGGCATCCCCAGAACGTTAAATAGCTTATCTGTTCTTCTTGGATTATTGTTCCCCCTTCCTTAATTGCTCTCTACTGCTAGTTCCCCTACATTCTACATTATAAACCATTTGTTTTACATTTTTCAAAGTTCACATTAGTGGTAGCATATAATATTTCTCTTTTTGTGCCTGGCTTATTTCGCTCAGCATTATGTCTTCAAGGTTCATCCATGTTGTCATATGTTTCACCAGATCGTTCCTTCTTACTGCCGCGTAGTATTCCATCGTGTGTATATACCACATTTTATTTATCCACTCATCTGTTGAAGGACATTTGGGTTGTTTCCATCTCTTGGCAATTGTGAATAATGCTGCTATGAACATTGGCGTGCAGATATCTGTTCGTGTCACTGCTTTCCGACCTTCCGGGTATATACCGAGAAGTGCAATCGCTGGATCGAATGGTAGCTCTATATCTAGTTTTCTAAGGAACCGCCAGACTGACTTCCAGAGTGGCTGAACCATTATACAGTCCCACCAACAGTGAATAAGAGTTCCAATTTCTCCACATCCCCTCCAGCATTTGTAGTTTCCTGTTTGTTTAATGGCAGCCATTCTAACCGGTGTTAGATGGTATCTCATTGTGGTCTTAATTTGCATCTCTCTAATAGCTAGTGAAGCTGAACATTTTTTCATGTGTTTCTTGGCCATTTGTATTTCCTCTTCAGAGAACTGTCTTTTCATATCTTTTGCCCATTTTATAATTGGGCTGTCTGTACTATTGTCATTGAGTTGTAGGATTTCTTTGTATATGCAAGATATCAGTCTTTTGTCAGATACATGGTTTCCAAAAAGTTTTTCCCATTGAGTTGGCTGCCTCTTTACCTTTTTGAGAAATTCCTTTGAGGTGCAGAAACTTCTAAGCTTGAGGAGTTCCCATTTATCTATTTTCTCTTTTGTTGCTTGTGCTTTGGGTGTAAAGTCTAGGAAGTGGCCGCCTAATACAAGGTCTTGAAGATGTTTTCCTACATTATCTTCTAGGAGTTTTATGGTACTTTCTTTTATATTGAGATCTTTGGTCCATTTTGAGTTAATTTTTGTGTAGGGGGTGAGGTAGGGGTCCTCTTTCATTCTTTTGGATATGGATATCCAACTCTCCCAGCCCCATTTGTTGAAAAGACCATTATGACTCAGTTCAGTGACTTTGGGGGCCTTATCAAAGATCAGTCGGCCATAGATCTGAGGGTCTATCTCCGAATTCTCAATTCGATTCCATTGATCTATATGTCTATCTTTGTGCCAGTACCATGCTGTTTTGGCAACTGTGGCTTTATAATAAGCTTCAAAGTCAGGGAGTGTAAGTCCTCCCACTTCGTTTTTCTTTTTTAGAGTGTCTTTAGCAATTTGAGGCTTCTTCCCTTTCCAAATAAATTTGATAACTAGCTTTTCCAAGTCTGCAAAGTAGGTTGTTGGAATTTTGATTGGGATTGCATTGAATCTGTAGATGAGTTTGGGTAGAATTGACATCTTAATGACATTTAGTCTTCCTATCCATGAACATGGAATATTTTTCCATCTTTTAAGGTCCCCTTCTATTTCTTTTAGTAGAGTTATGTAGTTTTCTTTGTATAGGTCTTTTACATCTTTGGTTAAGTTTATTCCTAGGTACTTGATTTTTTTAGTTGCTATTGAAAATGGTATCTTTTTCTTGAGTGTCTCTTCGGTTTGTTCATTTCTAGTGTATAGAAACATTACTGACTTATGTGCATTAACCTTGTATCCCGCTACTTTGCTAAATTTGTTTATTAGCTCTAGTAGCTGTATCGTCGATTTCTCAGGGTTTTCTAGATATAAGATCATATCATCTGCAAACAATGACAGTTTTACTTCTTCTTTTCCAATTTGGATGCCTTTTATTTCTTTGTCTTGCAGGATTGCCCTGGCTAGCACTTCCAGCACAATGTTGAATAACAGTGGTGAGAGCGGGCATCCTTGTCTTGTTCCTGATCTTAGAGGGAAGGCTTTCAGTCTCTCACCATTGAGTACTATGCTGGCTGTGGGTTTTTCATATATGCTCTTTATCATGTTGAGGAAGTTTCCTTCAATTCCTACCTTTTGAAGTGTTTTTATCAAAAAGGGATGTTGGATTTTGTCAAATGCTTTTTCAGCATCTATTGAGATGATCAATTGATTTTTCCCTTTTGACTTGTTAATGTGTTGTAATACATTGATTGATTTTCTTATGTTGAACCATCCTTGCATGCCTGGAATAAACCCCACTTGGTCATGGTGTATGATTTTTTTAATGTGTCTTTGGATTCGATTTGCAAGTATTTTGTTGAGGATTTTTGCATCTATATTCATTAGGGAGATTGGCCGGTAGTTTTCCTTTTTTGTAACATCTTTGCCTGGTTTTGGTATTAGATTGATGTTAGCTTCATAAAATGAGTTAGGTAGTGTTCCATTTTCTTCAATGTTTTGAAAGAGTTTGAGTAAGATTGGTGTCAGTTCTTTCTGGAAAGTTTGGTAGAATTCCTCTGTGAAGCCATCTGGCCCTGGGCATTTATTTGTGGGAAGATTTTTGATGACTGATTGGATCTCTTTGCTTGTGATGGGTTGGTTGAGGTCTTCTATTTCTTCTCTGCTCAGTCTAGGTTGTTCATATGTTTCCAGGAAATTGTCCATTTCCTCTACATTATCCAGTTTGTTGCCATACAGTTGTTCATAGTATCCTCTTATAATTTTTTTAATTTCTTCAGGATCTGCAGTTATGTCACCTTTTTCATTCATTATTTTGTTTATATGGGTCTTCTCTCTTTTTGATTTTGTCAGTCTAGCGAGGGGCTTGTCAATCTTGTTGATCTTCTCAAAGAACCAACTTTTGGTGATATTTATCCTCTCTATTGTTTTTTTGTTCTCTATGTCATTTATTTCTGCTTTAATCCTTGTGATTTCTTTTCTTGTACTTGGTTTAGGATTGCTTTGCTGTTCATTTTATAGCTTCTTCAGTTGATCCATTAGTTCTTTGATTTTGGCTCTTTCTTCCTTTTTAATATATGCGTTTAGTGCTATAAATTTCCCCCTTAGCACTGCTTTTGCTGCATCCCATAGGTTTTGGTATGTTGTGTTCTCATTTTCATTCGTCTCTATATATTTAGCAATTTCTCTTGCTATTTCTTCTTTAACCCACTGATTGTTTAGGAGTGTGTTGTTTAACCTCCAGGTATTTGTGAATTTTCTAAGTCTCTGATGGTTATTGACTTCTAATTGTATTCCATTGTGGTCAGAGAATGTGCTTTGAATAATTTCAATCTTTTTAAATTTATTGAGGCTTGTTTTATGTCCCAGCATATGATCTATTCTGGAGAAAGTTCCATGAGCACTAGAAAAGTATGTGTATCCTGGTGATTTGGGATGTAATGTCCTGTATATGTCTGTTAAATCTAATTCATTTATCAGATTGTTTAGGTTTTCAATTTCCTTATTGGTCTTCTGTCTGGTTGATCTATCTATAGGAGAGAGTGATGTGTTGAAGTCTCCCACAATTATTGTGGAAACATCAATTGCTTCCTTTAGTTTTGCCAGTGTTTCTCTCATGTATTTTGTGGCACCTTGGTTGGGTGCATAGACATTTACGATTGTTATTTCTTCTTGCTGAATTGCCCCTTTTATTAGTACGTAGTGGCCTTCTTTGTCTCTCAAAACATCCCTGCATTTGAAGTCTATTTTATCTGAGATTAATATTGCTACACCTGCTTTCTTTTGGCTGTAGCTTGCATGAAATATTTTTTTCCATCCTTTCACTTTCAGTTTCTTTGTGTCCCTGTGTCTAAGATGGGTCTCTTGTATGCAACATATTGATGGTTCATTTTTTTTGATCCATTCTGCGAATCTATATCTTTTAATTGGGGAGTTTAATCCATTTACATTCAACGTTATAACTGTGAAGGCATTTCTTGAATCAGCCATCTTATCCTTTGGTTTATGTTTGTCATATTTTTCCCCTCTGTCTATTAATATCCTTTATTGTACCCATACCGAATCTCTTTAGTATTGAACCTTTCTCCAAGTCTCTCTGTCCTTTCTTTGTTTCTCTGTCTGTAGGGCTCCCTTGAGTATCTCCAGTAGGGCAGGTCTCTTGTTAGCAAATTCTTTTAGCATTTGTTTGTCTGTGAAAAATTTAAGCTCTCGCTCAAATTTGAAGGAGAGCTTTGCTGGATAAAGTATTCTTGGCTGGAAATTTTTCTCACTCAGAATTTTAAATATATCGTGCCACTGCCTTCTCGCTTCCATGGTGGCTGCTGAGTAGTCACTACTTAGTCTTATGCTGTTTCCTTTGTATGTGGTGAATTGCTTTTCTCTTGCTGCTTTCAGAACTTGCTCCTTCTCTTCTGTGTTTGATAGTGTGATCAGTATATGTCTTGGAGTGGATTTATTTGGATTTATTCTATTTGGAGTTTGCTGAGCATTTATGATTTGTGTATTTATGTTGTTTAGAAGATTTGGGAAGTTTTCCCCAACAATTTCTTTGAATACTCTTCCTAGACCTTTACCCTTTTCTTCCCCTTCTGGGACACCAATGAGTCTTATATTTGGACGTTTCATATTATCTATCATATCCCTGAGGTCCATTTCGATTTTTTCAATTTTTTTCCCCATTCTTTCTTTTATGCTTTCATTTTCCATTCTGTCATCTTCAAGGTCACTGATTCGTTGTTCAACTTCCTCTAGTCTTGTACTATGAGTGTCCAGTATCTTTTTAATTTGGTCAACAGTTTCTTTAATTTCCATAAGATCATCCATTTTTTTATTTAGTCTTGCAATGTCTTCTTTATGCTCTTCTAGGGTCTTCTTGATTTCCTTTATCTCCCGTACTATGGTCTCATTGTTCATCTTTAGTTCTTTGAGTAGCTGCTCTAGGTGCTGTGTCTCTTCTGGTCTTTTGATTTGGGTGCTTGGGCTTGGGTTATCCATATCGTCTGGTTTTTTCATATGCTTTATAATTTTCTGTTGTTTTTGGCCTCGTGGCATTTGCTGAACTTGATAGGATTCTTTTAGGATTTGTAGACCAATTGAAGTCTTTATGTCTAATTTATCAGATCTACAGCTTCGTGGAGTACACTTTCTCTAACTAACCAGCAGGTGGCGTCCACGAGCCACCTGTTCTCCACAAGCCAGTTCTCCCCTGCTTAGCCTTTGTGGTGAGTGGGGGAGTGAGTCTTGTGGGTTCCAGTTGGTGTACCAAGCTTGCGTGTGTAGTTGGTGTTGCCTGCCCTGTATATGGGGCGTGTTTCTGGGCAGTCAGGGAGGGGGGGGTGGCTCTAACAATCAAATCTCCCTGGTGATCCTAGAGTTTTAAAGCTGCTGCAATAGTCTAATCCTTCAGTTCAGTCCTGCCCCCGTTTGTCTCTGCCACTGACCCACAAGTCCTTGGTATTGGCGTATGGCTCCAGAGACTTGCAAGTGGGCCCCTCTTCCAGGCCGTGCACCCCGGGTCCTCTGTTGAGGGATGACTGTGCTATGTCACAGGTGAGTGCCGTCCCCCCAGGGCAGTTCTGGGCTGCTGGGCTGTGTAGGGTGGCTCCCAGTCTGCTGAAATGATGGCTGAATGGGGCTTTGTTAATTCACACTGCTCTACCTTCCCAACTCCGGGACAATCAGCTGAGGTTGCAGGGAAGGCTAATGTCCACGCCCAGTTTTGTGGTGTGTGCCTGTTATTTGAAGCACTTCCGTCACACTGGGTTGTCTGGGGCAGTTCTGGGCTATGGGGCTGGCAATGGGCAGGAGTGTTTCCTGTCCACCAGGGTGATGGCTGTGAGCGGACACCCCCCTTTTCTTGGGAAGTTGTGGTGTTTAGTGAATTTTCTCAGCCACTGGATTATTGCGTTTTGTCTCAGAACTCTCCTAGTTCTGCTCTTGACTTGACGTGCCCAAATAGTAAGTCTTTGAAGCTTTCTGTATTGGGCTTCTTAGAGTAATTGTTTTAGAAAAAGAAAAAAGGATTAAAAAAAAAAAAAACAAAAAAAAACGGGCCCTCCTGAGAGATCTAATGGGTTATTGAAATGCTAAGAGACAAAGCAACCAGGGCCATTAAGGAAAGGTCCACAGGGCAGAGAGATCAGCTTTTCTTCAGGATTTGCATATGCGCCTCAGGGCCCTTCCCCTTTCTATGTTCACCAGAACTCCTAAAATCCTCCGCTTTTATTTTGGAGTTTTTCGTGTTGTTTTTTTTTCCTATGCCTGTCTCCTCTCTGCTGGGCTGGCTGCTCTCAGATTCTCTGGTGTCTGGTCTCAGTCTATCTATGGTTGGATTTTGGATCAGTAGAATGAGTTTCCGATAAGGGCTGCCACTTCAGTTCTCCCTTCTCCTTCCCGGAGCTGACAGCCCCTCCTCCCCCGGGACTGAGCCTGGCAGGGAGGGGCGCGGGTCCCCTGGCCGCAAAAACTTACAGATTTCGCTGATCTCAGCAGTTCCACGTTTTCATGAGTGTTGTATGAAGTATGCCCAAAGTCAGATTGCTCTGTGGTGTCCAGTCCACGCAGTTCCTGGCTTTCTACCTACTTTCCTGGAGGAGTAACTAAAACATACAGCTCACCAGTCTGCCATCTTGCCCGGCCTGGGGTCTAGCTGTTTTTTTTCGGGAATAATTTAATCAAAGCTACCACCCACAGTTGGGTGAGTTGTATCTCCATGGAAATACTCAATAAAGAGGTTCCACCCAACAAGATTAGGTTAAAAGATCATGACCTTTCTTGGGGACATAATATATCCAAGCCACACACACTCTATTATTAATATCTTGTATTAGTGTTGTACATTTGTTATAATTAATTAAAGAACATTCTTATACTTGTACTATTAACTATAGTCCATTATCCCCAATAGGGTTCACTCTGTTATAAAGTTTTATGCTATTATTTTAATTTTTATCTTGTAACATATGTGAGCTGTTTGCCCTTTTAACCATGTTCATCTATATATTTCAGTCCTGTTAATTACATTCACAATAATGTGCTATCATCATCACCATCCATTTCCAAACCTTTGCAATCAACCTAAACAGAAATTCTGTACAAATTAAGCATCCATTCCCCATTCTCTATTCACTGGTAACCTATATTCTAGATTCTAACTCCATGAGTTTGCTTATTCTAATTAATAATATGAAGATCAGTATCAAGCAATATTTGTCCTTTTGTGTCTGGCTTATTTCACTCAGCATAATGTCCTCAAGTTTCATCCATGATGTTGCATGCATCAGGACTTCCTTTTTATGACTGAATAATATCCCATCATATATATGTACCACATTGTTTATCCGTTCATCAGATGATGGACGCTGGGTTGTTTCCGTCTTTTGGCAATTGTGAATAATGCTGCCATGAACACCAGTGTGCAAATGTCTGTTTTGTCCCTGTTTTCAGCTCTTCTGGGTATATACTAATAACAGGAATGCCAGGTCATATGGTAATTCTATACTTAGCTGCCTGAGGAACCACCAAAGTGTCTTCCACAGCAGCTGCTTCATTTTATATGAATGAGTGTTCCTATTTCTCCACATCCTCTCCAGCACTTGTATATTTTTGGTTTTCTTTTTTAATAGAGCCACTCTAGTTAGTGTGAAATGACATTTCATGTGGTTTTGATTTGCATTTCCCTAATAGTTAGTGATGTTAAGCATATTTCCATGTGTTTTTTAGCCATCTGTATATCCTCTTTGGAGAAATGTCTATACAACTTTTTTGCCCATTTTCAAACTGGTGGTTTGTCTTTTTATTGTTGAGGTGTAGGTTTTTATATATTGGCATTTTAATTTGCTAAAGCTGCCAAAATGCAATATACCAGAAATGGGATAGATTTTAAGAATGGGAATTTATTAGTTTACAAGCTTACAGTTCTGAGGCCATGAAAATGTCCAAATCAAGGTATCAACAGGCTATCTGGTGATCCTGGACTCCTCTGTCACATGGCAAGGCACATGTGATGTCTGTTGGTCCTTCTCTCCTGGGTTTCATTGCTTTCATCTGCTGGATGCTCTGTCTGTGGTTTTCTTTCTGAGCTTCTGTATGCTTCTCCCTGTCTTCTGTGTGTTTCCTTTTGTATTTCATCCTCTTTCAAGGACTCCAGTAAGAATATTAAGACCCACCCTGAATAAGGTCACATCTTAACTTAAGATCTTACTTACTCAAAGATCCTATTACAATGGGTTCACACCCACAAGAATGGATTAAATTTAAGAACATGATTTTTCTGGGGTATATACAGCTTCAAACCAACACATGTGGTTTCCAAGTATTTTCCAACTTTTCCACATTTCCCCCCAGTTCCTCGGGGGGCCCTGTAAAGAGTTGGACTTCCTCACCTGGACTGATGCTGATGTTGTCACAGACATTGAGGACTGGGGGTTTGATGTGCTGAGCCCTCTATCACGGCACTTTCCCTTATGAAGATCATTACTGCAAGGGAGGGGCTAGACTTGCATATTATTGTGCCTAAGAGTCTCCCCCTGAGTACCTCATTGTTGCTCAGATGTGGCCCTCTCTCTCTCTCTCTAACTAAGCCACCTTGGCAGGTGAATTCATGCCTTCCCCCCTATGTGGGACCTGACTCCCAGGGTGTAAATCTTCCTGGAAATGCAGATATGACTCCTGGGGTTGAATCTGGACCTGGCATCATGGGATTGAGCATATCTTCTTGACCAAAAGGAGGATGCAAAATGAAATGAAAGAAAGTTTCAGTGGCTAAGAGATTTCAAATGGAGTCTAAAGGTCACTCTGGTGGACAGTCTTATGCTCTATATAGATAACACCTCTTAGGTTTTACTGTATTGGAATAGCTAGAAGTAAATATCTGAAACTATCTAACTCCAACCCAGTAGTCTGGACTCTTGAAGATGATTGTACAACAATGTAGCTTACAAGGGGTGACAGTGTGATTGTTAAAACCTTGTGACTCACACTCCCTTTATCTAATGTATGGATGGATGAGTAGAAAAATGGGGGCTAAAACTGAATGAAAAATAGGTAGGATGGGGGGGATGATTTGGGTGTTCTTTTTTACCTTTATCTTTAATTCTTATGTTGATTCTTTCTGATGTAAGGAAAATGTTCAAAAATAGATTGGGGTGAATACATGACTATATGTACTGTGAATAGTTGATTGTACACCATGGATGATTGTACACCATGGATGATTTTATGATATGTGAATATATTTCAATAAAATGGAATTTAATTAAAAAAAGGATAATGGATATCATTCCAGCACATATAAAGAAATCCTACAACTCAACTACAATAGTGCAAACAGCCCAATTATAAAATAGGCAAAAGATATGAAAAGATATTTTTCTGAAAAGGAAATACAAATGGCTAAAAAATGTATGAAAAAAAAAGTTCATCTTTGCTAGCTATCAGGAAATACAAATCAAAACCACAGTGAGATCGCCTCACACCATTAGGAATGTCTGCCATTAAACAAACAGGAAACTACAAATGTTGGAGAGGATGTGAAGAAATTGGAACTCTTATTTATTGCTGGTGGGAATGTATAGTGGTACAGCCACTGTGGAAGACAGTTCGGTGGTTCCTCAGAAAACCATATATCAAGTTATCCTACAATCTTGCAATTTCACTTCTCAGTATATATTCAGAAGATCTGAAAGCAGTGGCATGAACAGATATTTGCATACCAATGTTCATAGTGGCATTGTTCACAATTGCCAAGAGATGGAGGCAATACAAGTGTCCTTCAACAGATGAGTGGATAAACAAAATGTAGTATATACATATGATGGAATAGTATGCAATAGTAAGAAGGAATGAGATCCTGAAACATATGACAACATGGATGAACTTTGAAGACATAATGCTGAGTAAAATAAGTCAGACACAAAAGGAAAGATATTGTATCTTATATTGACCCCAAAGAGATTTTCCCAGGCCAGACAGGCCCAGGTCTCAGGAAGAGGGAGTAATCAGTATCAAATTTCCCTGAGGATGAGACCCGGCAGGTTGTCAGACTTTCCTGTGAGGCCTCTAGACTCTGTGCTTTTCCTGTCCTGTCCAGCAGGTGGTGTTTGTCAGCCTGCAGCTTCCCACTGGCATAAAGATGTGCAGTGTCCTTAATTCTCAGCAGATCCTGCCCCTCCCAGGGTCATGGTTAAGACAAGCTTAAGCTGTTTCTGTTTCTTTATTTTTTCTTTCCCAGTCCCTGGGGTCTGAATTCTCTGAAGGAGTGCTGCCACTTGAGCTGGGCCCCACCCCCCTTTTCTTGGAGAAGATACACCCTTTAGAGAATTATCTCCTTCACTTGACTCCTTACTTGTCTCTCAGACCTATTTTAACTCCACTCTTGCCTGGGTCAGCTCTGATAATTGAAAATGCCTGAGGCTTTCTCTAATGAACTACTTAGAATAATTTAAAAAAAGAGAGAGAGACAAAAGAAATTCCCATTTCAGAGCCAGTCACCAGGCCCCCAGTTTCACCAGTCTGGAGTTGGAGTTGATATCCAGCTCTATGGGCCTCTTTTCTTGGTTCACAGCCCTTTTCCATTATTCTGAACTTGGCCAACTCCCAAATCCTCTGTTTTAATTTATTAAAAAAATTTTTTTTTTCCATCAAGCCCTCCTCCTGTCTGCCAAGAGAGACCTCAGGGTTCCTTTCTTTCTTGCTCCAGGTTTACCTCTGCTCAGAGCTTTTATTCAGTAGTACAAATTTGTTAATTAAAACTGTGATTGGAGCTTGGTTGAGCTATCTTTCCTTGCTCCTAGTAGTGACTGCTTCTTTTTTCCACAAAGTGTTCCAACCCAGCCTGCCATGCCAGTGGGGGAGCAGCCATTTGAGGGGCTTTACTTACAGTTCTGCACTGTGGTCTTCGCCCTTTCACACATTCCAGATTGGTGTACAATGCGTGTGTGGTCATGGATGCCCCCCAAACAGTTGTTCCAGATTATTTACTAGTTGTCCCTGGCTGTTTACTAGCTGCTCTGAGGACTAACTAAATTCCACATCTCCCTACACCACCATCTTGCCTCACCTGGTTTCTGTATATTTTAAAAATACTTTATCATTACCCTGGGGTTTATGTTACAACAACCTACATCTATAACCTACTAGTTTGAAAAGATAGCAAATTAGCTTCAATAGCATACACCTTCTGTGTTCCCAAATCCCTATGCTTCCCTCTTTTATGTTGTTTTTGTCCCACTTTACCACTTTAACTTTCGTATGTCCAAAAAGGAAAATATGCCTTTTTCTTCTTTGATTGTATGCTGATACTTACAGGAATCAAGGAGTAGAGTTTTATATTGAGGATACAATGCTATTTGGTTTTGCATTCACCCTTTTAGTTACTCTTACTGATAGCCTTCATTTCTTCACACCACTCCAAGCCACTTTCTCCTGTCTTTTCTTTCAACCTGCAGAACTCCCTTGAATAATTCTTGTAGGACAGCTCTTTGGTTGATGAACTCTCCCAGTTTCTGTTTATCTGTGAATATAGATTTCATTTTTATTTAAAGGTTTATAATTTTATTTTACTTTTATTGTCATTGCTTTCTTAGATAGGTTTGTTTCCTTTTATACAACTAGGAAATAATGTATTTTTCATCAATTTTGCATACACCTTAGTTGTTTTTTTTTTTAGCTTAAACAGTTTTATTCACACACCATACAATCCATTCTAAGCATACAATCAATGACTCTTGGTAAAATCAAATAGTTATGCATTCAACACCACAGTCAATATGAGAACATTCTCATTTCTTCCCACAAAAAGTCCCATGCTCCTTATTCCCCCTATTATTGACATTCAGCTTTGGTATAGAGCCTTTGTTACAATTTATGAAAGAATATTACTATCTTACTGCTAACTATAGACCTTAGTTTGCATTAATTGTATTTTTCTCATATACCACCCTATTAACACCCTGTAATAGTTATGTACTTTTGTTATAGTTCATGTAACAATTTTCTAATATTTGTACAATTAACCACCATCCTTGTCCATTGTAGGTTTTGCTAAGTTATAAAGATCCATTTTTTTTATCATCTAGCTTTATTTCTGGTGATGTACATGACCCTAGCCTTCCTCTTTCAACCATACTCACCTCAGTTTTGCTAATTACACTTACAGTATTGTGCTACCATCACACAGTATTGTGCTATCCATTTTTGAACATTTACAATCAACCTTATTAAAATTCTGTATTCCTTAGACATCAATTCCCAATCTCTACTCTCTTTCTATCTTCTGAAAACCTATACTATCAAATTTAATTCTCAGAGTTTGCTCATTATAGTTAGTTCGTAATAGTAAGACCATACAGTTTTTGTCTTTTTGTTTCTGTCTGTCACTGAACATAATGTCTTCAAGGTTCATCCATGTTTTTGTGTGCATCATGACTTCATTCCTTCTTACAGCTGCATGATATTCCATTGTATGTAAATACCACAGTTTGTTTATCCACCCATCAGTTGATGGTCATTCAGGCTGTTTCCATCTGTTGGCGATTGTGAATAATGCCTCTATAAACATCAGGGTGCAAATATCTATTCATGTCCCTGGTTTCAATGCTTCTGAATGTCTACTTAGTAATGGGATTGCTGGATCATATGGCAATTTTATTCTTAGCTTCATGAGGAACCACCAAACTGCCTTCCAGAGTGGCTGCATCATTCACCATTCCCACAAACAGTGAATAATTGTACCTATTTCACCACATCCTCTCCAGCACTTGTAGTTTTCTGTTTTTTTTTTTTTTTTTTTGATAATGGCAATTCTAGTAGTTGTGAAATGCTATTTTTATGTGGTTTTGATTTGCATTTTCCTAATAGCTAGTGAAGTTGAGCATCTTTTTTTTTGCTTTTATTCATTTGTATTTATTCTTTGGAAAAGTGTCTATCCATGTCTTTTGCCCATTTTTCAATTGGGCTTTTTGTCTTTTTGTTGTTGAGTTGTAGGATTTCTCTATGTATTCTGGATATTAAACCCTTATCTGATATGTGGTTTCTGAACATTTTCTCCCATTGAGTAGGCTGCCTTTTTACTTTCTTGAACAAAGTCCTTTGATGCACAAAAGTATTCAGTTTTGAGGAGATCCCACTTACCTATTTCTTCTTTCATTGCTCGTGCTTTGGGTTTAATGTCTAGGAAACCACCTCCTACCATAAGATCTTTAAGATATTTACCTCCAATTTTTTTCCAGGAGTTTTATGGTCCTAGCTCTAATGTTTAGATCTTTGATCCATTTTTAGTTAATTATTGTATAAGGTGTGAGACCGGGATCCTCTTTCATTCTTTTGGATATGGATATCCAGTTCTCCCAGCACTATTTGTTGAAGAGGCTGTTCTGTCCCAGTAGAGTGGTCTTGGCTGCCTTGTCAAAAATCAATTGGCCATAGATTCTGAACTCTTAATATGATTACATTGGTTGGTATATCTATCCTTATGCTGGTACCATGCTGTCTTAATCACTGTAGCTTTTTAATATGCTTTAAAGTCAGGAAGTGTGAGACCTCCAATTTTATTTTTCTTTTTCAAGATGTTTGTTTTCTATTCAAGGCATATTGCCCTTCCAAATAAATCTGATTATCAGTTTTTCTATTTCTTCAAAGTAAACTGTTGGAATTTTGATTGGTATTGCATTGAATCTGTAAATCATTTTGAGTAGAATTGACATCTTAACTATGTTTAGTCTTCCAATCCATGAACACAGTATGCCCCTTCATCTATTTAGGTCTTCCTTGATTCCCTCTCATTTTGAAGGACAGTTTGGCCAGACAGAGAAATTTTGGCTGGCAGCTCTTTCTTTCAGAACCTTAAATATATCACACCTCTGGCTCCTTGCCTCTGTGGTTTCTGATGGGAAATCAATACTTGGTCTTATTGAGGATCACTTCCATGTGATGAGTTGGCTTTCTCTTGCTGCTTTCAGAATTCTCTCTTTATCTTTGGTATTTGACATTCTGATTAGAATATATCTCAGAGTAGGTCTATTAGGGTTTATTCTGTTTGGAGTACATTGCACTTCTTGGACATGTATATTTATGTCTTTCATAAAAGGTGGGAAATTTTGGACCATTATTCTCACAAATATTCTTTCTGCCCTTTTCCCTTCTCTTCTCCTTTTGGGACACTCATAATGTATATGTTTGTATGCTTTGTGCTGTCACACAAATTCCTGAGACACTGCTCATGTTTTTCTATTCTTTTCTCTATCTGTTCTTCTTACTGTATTATTTCAATTGTCCTGTACTCTAGTTTGCTGAATTTTTCTTTTTTCTTTTCAAATCTGCTGTTGTATGCCTCTAGTGTATTTTTAATATCCACTATTTTATCTTTCATCCCCATAATTGCTGTTATGTTTCTTTTTCACTTTCAAATTCTTCCTTATACTCACACATTGACTTCTTAATATCCTTTATATCTTTATGCATATTTTCCTTCATCTCATTGAATTGTTTTAGGAGATTTGTTAGCACTTCTTTCATTAATTGTTCCAAATTCTGTGCCTTCTCTGAAGTTTTAGTTTGTTCCTTTGACTGAGATATATCTCCCTGTTTCTTAGTACAGTTTGTAATTTTTTGCTGCTGTGTAGGCATCTGATTATCTTGATGAGTTAATTCTGAAGGTTAGAGTCTCCCTCTTGTCTAGGATTTTATTGTTGATTGGCTTTGTGTTAAGGCTCTTCTTTGATGCTTGGTCCAGCTTATTCTATATTTTTAGAATATCCCATGTTTAACTGATCAGATTTTCTCAGCTTTTCTTCATCTGATTCTTGCCCTGGAAATGAGGTACAATTTTTAAGACTGTAATTTTTATGTAATTGTTTCACCTCCAGGAGAAAGCTTTCTATATTCTATTCCTCTGGGAAACTTGATCTGTTCTGTTTGTTTTCCTGCAGACTTTTCTCCCCAGCTCCTATAATTTGTTTAAATTCTCTCCCTCACTCAGTGCCCCATTTTCCTTATACTTTTCTGTTCTAGGACCCTCTTGTCTTACATTAATTCAGTTTAAACTCCTTTTTTTTTTTCCTCTGTGAGGCTTTTCTGCCTCAAATGTCTTTCCCATTATGGTATCCTGCCTTGGAGAGGCTGATGGGGTCAATCCAGAAATGTGGGTCACTCCAGAAAAGTCAGTTTTGCATTTAGGCAATCCAGCAGTCAGTAACTGGATTAAATTAGTGACCCCCTCCCCCCACCAGGGCCCTTTTATATGCAGCACTCCTCAGCAGCTTGTGTTTCACCCTGTGTCTCTGTGGACTTGAGTATCTGTGCTTGGATATGCTATTGCTGCTATGAGTGTCTTTATAGTCTGTGTCCCTGGTGGTAGGTGGGAAGGTTCTGGGCCACTACCTCTGAGCAACTTCCAAGCTGCCTGGAACTAAGTGAGGGGAGAGGGAAGAGGACCAGCTTGTACAGGATGGATGTTTCCTACCTGATATTTTTTCTTTTTCTTTGTTTCAGCATTTGTGGATTCCTTCTCTAGTCTCTACTATCCTCAGAATTCTAAGCAAGTGGGATTTGTCTTTTTATTTATTGAATCTGGGGAGGTTTTCTCAGGTGATGTCTTACATCACCATGCTGATGACATCACTCTTGTTTTCTTTTTGATTGTCTAATTTTTCTTTTTCTCTTCATTTTTCTCCCTGTAAATGGAAATTCTACATTATTTGTTCTTTTAAGGGTTTCTTTAGGTTTTTTAACATGCATTCTTAACAATTCTAAAGTTAATGTCTTTACCTCCTCTCAAATTATATGAACCTTAAGATAGTTTAAATCCAATTATCGCCCCTCCACCAATTTATATGCTATTGCTCTTCAGTCTTGTAGTTCTAGGTTGATTTTCATCCACAAAAAACAGCCATTATTACTGTTATTTTATACCATAGAAACTTATTTTGACCTATTTACCCATTTATCAATGTATTTGCTCACCATTTCCTTTGGAATCTAAAACTTTCCACCTGAAATTATTTTCTTTCTGTTCAAATTATATCCTTTAAAATTTCCTTTAATGAGGGTATTATGGACCCACATTTTTATATGTCTAATATATTCTAATTTTGCCTTTATTCATAAAAGAGAAATTCACTGAAATGAGAATTGCAGACTAATAAGTATTTTCTCTTATCACATTGGTGATTTTACTCCACTGTTTGTTAATTTTGTGAAGTTTAATTGTTACTCCTAAGGATTGGCAGGCTCTTTACTTTCTTGCTGCTTCTGATCTTATCTTTTCCTTTATTGTTCTGCAATTTCACTATAATGTATATAGGTACAGAAGATATTTTTTAAGCTTTAATCATTAAAATTTTTTTTTCATTACTTTGTATCTGCACTGCTACATCTTGAATAACTTCTTTGGATTACTTTCCAGCTCTTTAATTCCATTTTCAGCTGTGTCTATTCTGTCATTTAATCCATCCATTGAGTTTTTATCTGTAGCTGTGTTTTTCATTCCTGAAAGGTCTACTTGATCTTTTTTTATCTGCTCAGTTTTTATAGCCTCGTGTTTCTTATTTGCATATTTCAAGATGCATTTCTTTATATATGTTAAACATATTGATTTTATGCTTAATAAAATTAAGTCTGATAATTCCAATCTGTAGTCTTTGCAGATTGATTCTCCTTTCTTTCTCCTGACCGTCACTCAAGTTGCCATATTTTTTCATGTTGTTTGTTTGTTTAATTTTCCTTGGAACTTTATTTTTGGGAATTCTTGTTTTTATCTGAGAAATTTTGCACTCATTTCAAATTGTTTGGGATTACCACCAACTGGAGATCACTTTAAATTATATTTTGTGTGTGAGGGTTTTTAGACTACACATGAATTAGAGTCAAGATACAATTTTAGAGTTGAATTTCCATTATGAATTTTCAGAGGAAACATTTTTTATCCCTTCACCAAGCATCAAGGTAGAGGAAGACACATTTTCTTGTTTTCTTTTTTTCCTTCTGAACAAGAGCTTTAGTATTTATTAACCCTTACACTGAGAGTGTAGCCCTTCAGTGTCCAGTTTTAAGTAGGGTCTTTTATTAGACTCCCTGCCTTGGGCAGATGTTAGGTATTATCTTCCATTCCCTGCACATTTCAGAGCCAAGAAAATAAATGATGAAGTCACCAAAGTTTGTCCAATACTATCTACGTAAAGATAATTTCTGAACTTACCTCTTAGACTTATCAATTCATTTTTGGCCTCTATACACATTCATTTATCTCTTGTTGGGTCTGTGATGTATTTGAAAATATTTTTAAAACATTTCTATCTAGCCAATTTAGGGATTTTCACTGAGAGTTTTGTTCAGGGTATCTAATCTGTCATATTGCCAAAAACAGAAGTTTTCTCTCTCTTTGCTAAAATGAATTAGCAATCACTGAAGAGGTGATAGCACCAAATTGAATTTTTCTTCTTAAGGAAAGTAAATCAGAATAGTTGAAAGATAATTAAATGGGAAAAACTTTCTCACTAAGTATATTACTACTACTTAATGTCATGTTTATCTACTATCTAAAAATAATCTTTCGTAGTGTCAGTGGTCCACATCCTGTATGGTGGAATCACTGGACTAGAATGTTATCTAAATGGATCTGAAGTTCAAGGAAGATTTTCTTTATATGCGTAATATACAAGGCACTTATGTTTTAGGCACAAATCAGGGCAATTTTATTTTAGAAAAAAATTGAACTTAACCCTTGTCTACCTCAATAATAATGCCTTTAACCTTTAGGATCAAACTTACTCTGCTTCTAAGCCAATGAAAAATGGATCTAGAAGAAAGCTTGGAGGGTAAATGACTAGAATTGTGAGCCAGACTCTCTAGGCTCAAATCCTGGCACTGTCACTTACTAGCTATATGACCTTTAGCAAGCAAATTACTTAACCTTCAGTGCCTCAGTCTCCTTATATGTAAAATGGGGATGATTATAATATCTACCTCATAGGATTCTTGTATGATTAAATGAATTAATATAATCATTTAGAACTATTCATGGTACATAGTAAACACTCTATAGCTATTAATTTTTGTTATAATCGGGGTTTATTAGGATTTCTCTCCTAACTAGCATTTAAGGTCAGGAAACAGGTCTGCTGTGTCCTTGCCCAGTTCCTGGTGCCTCACAATTGGGTTGCAGCTTCTGCTAATTCTTGCATCGTGTACAGCCTCTCAGAAGAATGATCTGGACTCCCATGTGGTAACTGAGCTACTGTGACCTACCGTGTCCCCTTGGACACTGAAACCATCTAGACTGAATCTTAGAGTTTCCATACCCTCTTGGATTTTGCTGAAACTGCCTTTGCAGGGAGTGACACAGCTATAGTAACTGTTATGGCTCTTTCATCTGCAATTTCTACTTTATCATCACAGAATTTACTTTTTACTATTAGTTAATTTCAAATTCCCTCTTTTCCTTGCATATCAGTGTAAATCCATGTTAAGGTTTTCTTGTCTTCCGATATTACTCTTTTCAGCTAGGTAGGAGACTTGAGACACTTTGATGGACATATCCTGTGGGTATCTATGTTCATTTGACAAATGCTGATGTACTAATGCAGACTTATAAGCACCAGTTTATCCATGTCTTGTTCACATGAACTGCCACTGTGAAACATGATCCATAGAAACTTTACTGACAATATAAATTCATTCTTTAAAAAACATCTAATGCTCAAATTCCAAGTACTAGTTTCTTTCCAGTGTAAACATTGTGAGCTATTTCTTTCTCCATTTTCTCATGACAATCTGGTAGTCCTCAAATGGGAGTGTACCAGGGAACACTTTTTGGATGATGCTAATGTTGCCATCATGCAAAAAACCAGAAATGGATTGGCTTTTATAAAGGAGATTTATTACATTACAAAGTCACAGTTCTAAGGCCATAGAAAAGTCCAGACTAAGACATCAATAAGAAGATACCTTCACTGAAGAATGGCTGACGGTGTCCAGAATACATCAGCTGGGAAGGCACGTGGCTGGCATCTACTGGTCCTTTGTTCCCAGGTTGGGTTTCAAAACTGTTTTCTCCAAAATGTCTCTGGGCACTTGTCTTAGCTTCTCTCAGCTCTCTGCTTGGTTCTCCTGGGGCAAACTCTGGGCTTCATCTTTTAGCTTAGCATCTCCAAATGTCCTTCTGTCTGCATCTCCAAGCGTCTCCAAGCATCAGCAAGCATCTGGGTCAGCTCTTAGCATCTTTGCTGGCTCCCAAGTATCACTTAAACGACTCTGGTGATCTAATTAAGACCCACCTTGAATGGGTGGGGTCACACCTTCATGGAAATATCTAATCAAAATGTTTCACCTACAGCTGGATGCGTCACATCTCCATAGAAACAACCTAATCCAAATATTTCACAAAACTGGATTAAAACATGGCTTTTGGGGAGCTATAATGTATCCAAACTGGCACATGGAGTGAAGGTTTTTCTCACTCCTCCTCATGTCAAATTTGGGGCTTTACAAAAAATGTGGCTTCTCAGCTACAATGTCTACAGTGCATTTATCAGGAATCCTCAAAATTACTTAAAATTATAAAGAATAAAGGGTAAAATCTGTATCTTCTATTGTTTTCCTAAAAAAACCTATCTGCTTTATCTTTGTGATTAGAAAGCATTTTTATAGTATATAGACTCTCTATATCAATTTTTTGATGACTGGTGAAGTAAATTGAAGGGTTTCTAGTGTACATTGTATACTAAACAAAACCTGGTTTCCTTCAAAGCACTTTTAGGTCTGTGACTCCTACTGATTGTGCATCTCCTGATTCCAAACTCGGAGCTAAGTGGACTGTTTAAATGTCTACTAAGGGCTTTTAATGACAAGCTACCTCTCTATGTAACTTGTCTAATTTATACATGAAAAATTTATGAACTCTTGGATAAGAAAAAAGAAAGTAAATATAAGACTAGCCTTAAAGGTAAATGTATAAATTGAGTATGGCCTCTCTACCCTTCCCATCCCCCCCTTCATGCTCATGCATATACAATTCCGACTATGTAAAATCTCCAAGGAAATAAACTGAGATATGTGCCCCGGCCGGAGAGAATTTCTAACTTCTCATCAGGGGACCCCCATCAGCCTTCTGAAGGTGAACTGATCCCTACAGGTAAGGACCCAGGGTAGGGTTTTTTTTTTCTATTCATGGTGAAAGCCTTGCCCAAAGGAAGGATTCCGTTTGAATGCGTCCTTCCTTTGTGTGAACTGATATTTCTTAGCAGGCCTGTGAGTTCAAAGAGGTCCCCTGGATATTGAGGCTAAGATGAGAAAATATTTAAAAGAAAAGTTTGCTTAGTGCATTGACCCCAGGTAAGCATTGATTAGCTTTCTTTCACTCTACATTGGAATTGCTTTTTTAAGAATATAAAAATTTATAGAATTGGAATCACACATAATGCACTCTTTTGACTTTGGCTTCTTTTGCTTAGTATGTTTTTGAAATTCATCCATGTTCTTGTGTGTCACAGTAGTCAATCCTCTTATTCTGAGTAGCATGACATTGAATGAAATTGTCTATCCATTCCCCTATAGATGGACATTTAGGTTATTTCCAGTTTTGGGCTATTATGAATAAAGCTACTATAAACATTTGTGTGGGTCTTTATGCACACACACATTCTTATTTGTTTTTTTTTTGGGGGGGTCAATATCGATGAGTAGAATTGCAAGGTCATATGCTCATTATATGTTTAACTTTATAAGAAATTGTCTCTTTTCCTAAGTGTCTGTACCCCTCTGAATTCACATCAGAAATGTACACACATTCTAGTTGCTCTGCCTCCTCACCAACATTGGCATTGTCAGTCTTTTTTATTGTAGCTATTCTAGTGAGTGTGTAGTGATATATCATTGTGGTTTAAATTTCTCTGGTGACTAATAATATTGAGGATATTTTCTTATGCTCATTTTCCCTTTATATAAATAAATTTAAAACTGTAATAATTCTCTGAAAATTCTTAATGTTAATTGCAATATATTTGAAAGTAATTTATTTATATTTTACGATCTTCTCAACTCTTGAAAATGAATTTTAAAGCAACAATAAATACATGTCATTCTATTTATTTGAAGACCATTGGGAATATTTAAAGTATAGACTCAAACTGCTTATGATACAACTGTATGTGTGTATAACTAGTGCTATTTTTGGTTATAAGAATAAACAGCTTAAGGGAGAATTTTAGAAAACTCCAAAAACTGTTTTTCTCAATCTCTTTCCTCTTATTGTTTATAAAAATCAATTAAATACTACGTATATTCCTTGACACCATCTTGAGGGTAGATTAAGACTTTCTCCTCTTCCCTGATAAACTGGTACTGTATTCTAATACCAACATGAAGAATCAGCTAGATCTAAAAATTATAAAATGTCAAAAGAAATCTAAGATATCCTCTCACAAGATGCATGGTTACTCCATAATTCATTTGAAATCTATCTATTATTCTTAACTACATTTAAAAATATGAAGGATGTTCTGAGTAAAAAATTAAATGGTAAAATAATTAGTATATTTTTCACTTATTTGACAATAAGATTTATTCATTTTTCTAAAGTATGGTTAAAAATTAGAAAATTGGACTTTAAACACAATTTGGCACAACATTATATAATAAATACCATTATTATTTTGTATCTATATTAAAGTTAGTAAAATGCATATGATAGTTGTGTGGTATGGATAATTATCCAAAGATATTATGTGCTTAGAGAAAAAACTTGGTAATGCTGAAAGGGAGGAAATATAAATTTAAAAGCTTTAATATCAAAAAAAAAGGTGAGAAAGGATTTAATAAATTTTAAGTTGAGTTGGATACATCTGATATGGAGTGCTTTAAAAATTGATGTCTTGCATTGAGACCAATTGCTAGTTTGCTGCAAATTTAAAAGCAAGAGTCCTGGGTGCTACATCTAAAAGAATTTCAATAGCAGGAAGTTCTGTATCTTATCTAAAGTGAAAGCCAGTTGGGGTTTAACAACAAAGGACTCCTGCATATAAATCTTGAACACACAACCATGAGCTGAGTCATTACAGGTCACTATGGAGATTAAGCTGCTTGCATTTTCTAAGCACCTTTCCTTACACTCTAGTAATTGAATGCTGCTACCAAATAAAAACCAACAACTGAAATGTATTGCCAGGTAATGAATTTAACATTTAAACAATTGCACTACATCTGAGTACCTACTTGACATATCAACTTGGATTTCTTAAATTTTAACTTGCCCCAAGCTGAGCACCTGATCTCCACCCTGCAAAGCTGTTTCTCCTTCCCACTTCAGTAATGGCCATTTCAGTTGTTCAGGTCAAACATGTAGGGGTCACCTTTGACTCCTTCTTTTTTCTCATATACTACATTCAGTATTTTGGAATATCCTGTCAAAATATATGCAGAATCCGACCACATCACATGGTCACCCTGGCAAGACCATAATTTTCTCTTATAGTGCAATAGCATGCTAAATTCTCTCCCTGCATCCTTCCTGTCCCCTTCAGCCTACTCCTAACACAGCAGCCTGAATTATTCTATTAAGAATTGCCAGATCATGTTACTCCGCTGTTCAAAAACCTTACAAACTCATTCAAATGTCCTAGAAGGTCCTACATGTCTGGCTGCTACCTCCTGCCTGGTTTTCCTTTGACTTCCTGCACTCTCCTATGTTCCTTGCTCAGCTCTCACCACATAGACTTTCTCACCGTTCCTTGGACACACAAGTACATTCCCACATTAGGGGACAGTGTGGGTTGAAAACTGTCCCCCAAATAATATCTATCTCCTACTCCCTGGAAACAGTGAATGTCACTTCATATGGCAAAAAGGCCTTTGACGTGATTAATTTAAGGATCTGGAGATGGGAGATTGTCCTGGATTATCCAGGTGGACCCTAAATGCAATCACATAAGTTGGAGGGAGGCAGAGGGAGATTCTACAACATGCAGAGGAGAAGATGATGCAAAGATGGAGCAAGACTGGAGTGATGTGATGCAGCAGCCACCAGAAGCTGGACGAGGCAAGGAACAGCTGTCCCTAGGGCCCCCGGAGAGAGCGTGGCCTGCTGACACCTTGATTTCTGTCTGATGACACTGATCTTGGATTCCGAGCCTCCAGAACTACGAGAGAATACATTTTTGTTGTTTGAAACCACCAAGTTGGTAGTGATTTGTTATAGCAGCCACAGGAAGCAAACACAAGGGCTTTGTACTTGCTATTTCCTTTGTCTAGAATGCTTTTCCTCATATATCCGCTTGACTTTCTTCCTCATCTCTTTCATGTTTTTTCTCAATATCACTTTCCTACGAGAACTTTTCTTTCCACACTGTCTAAATTGTAACCCGTCCCTACACCTTTTACCCCACATTCCCTATCTCCCTTTCATGTTGATTTTTTTAAACCAGGTTCCTATTACCATCTAACTTACTATTATTATTGTTGTTGCTGTTGTTATTATTATTACTGTTTATCTCCTCTCAGTAGAATGTAGTACCATGAAGACATGGAATTTTGTCTTTTCTTTTTTACTCCATTAACCAGCACCTAAAACCAGGCTTAAATACATATCGAGCACTCAGTAAATATTTGTTTGTTGAATGTTAAACAAAATAGTGAAACTGAAGTATACAAGACATCATAGAAGTGGTTAATATCACCAGACTTGAAACAAAGTGATTTGAGTGTATATAATGAGTGGAATATACATTTAATGATAAATCCAATAATCATTTGTCTAGTATTTTTACTATCAGTGTTAATAGCAGTATTGTTATTTTGGACTTTTTTGTTAACAGATAAAACAAATGATTATTTATATTCATTTAATTTTCATTAATATAATTTTATAACATCATTTTATGAAAGGAAAGGACTCAGTGCCTGCAGCCAAACAGCTCCAAAGCTGGGCACCCACTGGACACCTGCCAGGCCTGTGCTGCCAGGCCCAGGCCACGCATGGATCCTGACACCCCCCTACTTTGACTGTAGATCCCCTGGGCCCTTGCCATTGGGCCCAGACCCCGTGCCACTTTCCCCTGTCTAATTGGAGCCTTCTTCCCCACCATTGTGTTCAGCAGCCACAGGGCCCCAGAACCTATCCCAAGATTTATATGTGGAGCCCTAGAACCTGGGAGTCCTGGACAGTGGCCCCTAGGGTTCCGGCTTCTTCACTTTGTCTTCCTCTCCAAAGTTCAAGATCCCCTCCAAGCTGCCACCTCAAACTCATAACCAGCAGAGGTGCCATGACCCTTAGGTCTGGGGATAAGTGGGGCATAGCCCTCTTCCACCTGGTGCTTGGAGTGGTGTCTGCATGCAGCTGTGTGCACTGCCCAGCAAATGCCCAGGTGAATAAGGAGCAGGCCATGTGTCCCACTTGCTGCTAAGGAATCACCAAGAGCCTCTGCTGCTGAAACCTGGCTTGGAGAAAGCTGTGAGTGAGCTGCTGTCTGAGTGTGGCTTCTGCCTGTGCCAATTTCCCTGCTTCCTCCTGGGGAGGCACCAGAAAGAGGAGTGCCAGGACAGGTGACCCAGTGCAAGTACAAGTGCATCGGCTGCCCATGACATGGCCCCTTCCACGAGCTGATGGTGCATGAGGCCATGTGCGCCCATCCCACCAGGGCAGGCAACGAGCTGATGGAGATCTTGGATGAGATGGACTAGGGCCGCTGCAAGGAAATGTAGCTCTACAAAAGCATCTTTAGCCTGCTCAGCTCAGAGAAGATTGGCTACACCGACAGAGTGCCTGGGAAAGAAGACGGCTGGAGATGGAATAAGGGAAGGACCAAGCAGGACCCCAGATGCTCAGCATAGCTCTCACTGAGACACCTCTCATGTGTCCCCCCCACCCCCCCAGCCCCGTCATCCCCACAAGGTGGCTCCTGGGTGCATGGGCTGTACAGGTGGGGGAGAGTTGGTGTCTAAGCAGGAAAGTTGGGTGTGTCTGTCAGGGGGGCCTGGAGCTGGTGGCCTGCCAAGGAGCTGAGTGAGAATAGCTGCATCAAGCCAGGTCCTGCCTGTGGCAGGAACCAAGGGGCCAGGGCCTCCAGTGGCCAGCAAGAAGATGTTCAGACATGGCTCCAGAAGAAGCTGAGGGCATCTAGCTCAAACTGAAGAAACAGAGGCAGGCTGGACTGGGCCCCAGGTCTGCAGGATCTCATGGGCTCTCAGAGGCCACTGCTGCCATCTTCAGACCTGCTGGGAAGCAGGGCTCTAGGCCAGAGCCTGCAGAGGAGCAAGAGTCTCCTGCTACTGCCACTGCACAGGGGGCTTCTGACCTGCCCCAACCTGTCCACACCAGGTGGCCAGTCAAGGCCCAGGGCCACCTCAGGCAGCCAGCCTCACCATGCTTCCTGGCCTGGACCCATTAGGTGTGGCCTGTGCAGGGCCAGGGCCTATGGGCCACACACAGCCCCAGCGTGTGGTCCCCTCAGCTATCTATCAGATGCCTTAGCCACAGGGCCCCGGCCTCGGTGGCTGCAGCAGTGCTGGGTTGGGGAGCTAGGCCTGCAGGAAGAACTGAGCTTAGGACTGTGCTGGTGGACCTCCCAGAGTGTGGCAGGATACCCAGCAGCTGACACCTGTGTGCCAGGGGGCACTGCCCTGAGGCAGGGCCAGCTATGTGTCCACCCACGTAGCAGCTTTTCTGGCAATTCTATATCGGAACCAATAAAGTGAACCTGTCCTGGGGGGTGGGGGGGTGGGGAGGAAAGGACTCAAATTACAGTTGGGGTAAAAAATAATTTTTGAAATAAAGTATTATTAAAATCCCTTTGGAGAATATCAGTATAAACTCATGATTTTTAAAAATATACTTGGAGAGTGAGCGGCAGGCCAGCTGACAGTAATGGGGCTGAGAGGCGGTATGGACAGCGGGCTGAAGACAAAGGCCAGAGGACTTGGATCTCAGCTAAAGGGCGGTATTCCAGTTACTGAACTTTCAGCAAGTGGCCCTGTTGAAAGTCAAGATCTTCTTTGGAGATAATTTCCTTGTGTGAAAAATGAACTCATGCCCAGTCATCTTCTTGAATTTTCAGAAAAGAATGCCTAGCTCAACCAAGATAAAATGAATTTTCCACACTGAGAAACATCCAGTATCTGTTTGCTCCACTAAAATTACAGGTGGAACTCAAGGCAGTGCAGCAGGCTCAGTGGCTTCCATTTCTTCTGAGCTCAGATTTTTCACTGGATATTTTGAGGGTAATGATGAGACTATTGGATTTAAAGATATTCTTAATGATCCATCACGAAGTGAAGTAATCGGAGAACCCACTTGATGGTTGAACATAAACTTGGTTTACTATAACACAGTTGTGCTGCTAATGAAAATAAGGACTGCATCTTGTTTATAGTTGTTTTTCTGCTATAATTTGATGTACACAACATTAGAAAGTACTGACATGAGAATTTTTGCCTAATAGCATCAGTGATCATTTGAAATTATTTGGTTCTTTGGTTTATGGCCATGTGACAATTGAAAACACAATTTTAAACTAGTTTTATATTAAAATAGTGGCCTTCTAAGTCTTTAAAAAAATCATTCTAATGAATACTATAAATCTGCCAGCAGGTTCCAAATAAACCCATTTTCCAGGTATTCCATAAATTTAATTTTGAATGATCATTATATATATTTGAATATGCAACCTTCATAGCATCTTTCAGAATAAATATTTGTAATTGATTTCACCAACAATTTCAAATTAAGAACAAAATATGATGTTTATACTTTACCCTGTTTCAGTATCAGTCATTAATACTCATAAGAATATTTGCTTTGTTGATAGCTATTTTAATTTACAACCATTCTTTGATTCCTTCAAGTTGAAAACTGTAAGTTCAGAGGTTTTGATTTTGGTCTTGCCTTTAAAGTGAAAAAATTAAAAAGTAACCAGCAGAAGTATATTAACCTGTGATTCTTCATAGATTTGATATATATTAATATATATTTAATATGTTACTAAGTAATATTGTTAAAGAAAAGTAAACCTCATCTTTCCGTGTTCTTACTTTATATGTAACATGATGCTTAAATTTAAAAAATTACAACCTTCATACATACACTCACACAATAATTTCTTTAAACATTTTTACCATGTTTGTTCTTTCTTGTAAGGTATTCTTTATGAATCTGGTACACAAAAATTAAAGATTTTTAGAACATTAAAAAATATATACTCTGAAAAGTTATCTCTGATATGACCTAAAATATTGTCCCTTTCCTGCACAAGACGTGTGTGTAGGTTTAGTGTCCAGATTACGGTCTCTAATGCTTCTTTGATCAATGACTGACATGTCTAATACATCTGGGTGAGCAAAGTTCAAGAGGGGGCCTGGCACAACTTGCTTCTTCCAGAAGATAATAATTCTATTTAAAAAATTAGGTAACCTCCCTGAGACTTTTGGGTTGGTTTGTTTGTTTTTCAGATAACTGGCATTATGTTAAGATTATGGTAGCAGAAAGAATAACTTCTAGACCTTCGTATTGCAAGCCTAATTTCAAGAAGATGTGAGTGTTGAGCTCCCCCTGAATCCCATAATTTGAGGGGTGCTTACCTGCCAGCATGAGCAGTCCATTTATTTATTTATCACCCATGGCACGTAGTGGATATTAAGCGAATCTTTATGGCTATGAGCTGAATAGCATTCACAACATTTATTACACTCCTGTAATACACAAATCCATATGCTATGGACCCTGTGGAGGCATAGTATACGGTTCCTGTGTTATTGAAGTTTACATCCATTGTGAACTGTGAAGGATATATATACAGTAAAATCTTGTAGCTATTTATTCATTAAATAAGATTTTGCTAAGCACCTACTGTGTTTTTGAATTTTGGTAGCCATTGGAGTAAACACAGAGATGAATAAGATAGTCTTGTGGGAGGAATGCAATGATACAGTATGGCAGGTACTGTAGAAAAGGTGAGTAAAACAAGTACCATCCAATGGATTGGCTTAACAACAGCAATTTATTGGCTCCCGGTTTCAGAGGCCGGAAAGCTGGCTTCTTCCTGAGGTCAGTATCTTCTGGCTGGTTGGCAATCTTTGGGGTTCCTTGGCTTTTCCCTCACATGGCGATATCCTCTCTTTCCTCTTCGAGATTCCATTGACTTCTGGTTTCTAGTTTCTCCCTGTGGCTATTTCCTTCTGTGTCCAATTTCCTTTGCTTATAAGAATTTCAGCCACATTGGATTAAGTTGTATCTTAATTCAGTTTGGCCACATCTTCACCAATAACATCTTGAAAGATCCTATTACAAATGGGTTAACACCCACAGGACCAGTGTTTCAGACCTGAAACTTGCCTTTTGTGGGGGACATGATTCAATCCCCAACAAGGTGTGTTTGAGATACTGGGGCGTTTATGGAGGATTTACCACTTGCTGAGCACTCACTGTCTCTCACAATTTCTTTCTTTTGTTTCATCTGCCAAATGCGGGTGGGGTTCATGCCTTAGTTTGCTCAAGGTAGGGGACTCTAGATGGTTTCTAGAGATCCCTTTCAGCTTTCAAATCTGTGACCATCTTAAGGAAAATGTTGAGATGGGCTCCTGATAGGTGTTGGTATTTTGAAGCCATCTGAATTATGGGGATGGGATCTATTTTAGATGGGAGGTGGATCTATTTGTTTTAAATAATGAAATATATAATAGATACAGAAGAGTACATAAAACATATACATAACATTTAAAGAATAATTAACTATAAATTGAAAACTTGCATCACTGACACCCAGGTTAGAAACTTAACCTTGCCAGTCCTCTGGAAGCCCTCCCATTCCCAGCAAGTACTTATCCTCTATCACAACCTCTCCCATCTCTCCCCTCAGAGATAACTACTATCTGAACACTTATGATAATTATTTCCTTGTTCTTTTTAGAAATATATTTGCCACCTATGTATAGATTCTGGACACAATATAGTGTAGGTTTTATTTTTTTTAAAAACTTTACTATGACTGTATATTTTCTTGTGACTTCTTTTTGCTCCACATTATGAGATTTTATCATGTTGATGTGGGTAGAAGTAATTAATTTTTATTGCTCTATAATATTCTAATGTATGTGTGTATCCGTTCTTCTGTTGATGGACATTTGCCTAGAGACATGGAAAACAATGCAATAGAATACAGAGAAATGGAATGAAGTACAGTGGAATGTAATTTGAGTCATTATAAACACGGCTGTTATGAACATTATCATACAGGCAACTTGGTGCAAATATCAGAGTTGCTTTGGGATATGCACCTAGGAGTGTAATTGCTAGATCATAGGGTTCTTAAATACTCAAACTTGAGAGATGACAAATTGTTCCCCAAAAAAGTTTTCATAAATCTCCCCCAACAATGTATAAAAGTTCATATTGCTCCTCATCCTTACCGACTGTTGACCTTATCAGGCATTGTTATTTTTGCCAATCAGTTAAGTATCTGACAATATCTTATTGAAGTTGTAATATGATTTTGTTTTAGTCCAGTCTTTTAACCAGAGCACATAGTTTATTTATTTTTAATGTATTTGCTAGTATATTTGGAATTGTATCTAATATCTGATACTTTGCTTTCTATTATTCTCACTGTATTTTGATTCTTTCTTTTCTTTCTTGCCTTCTTTTAGATTATTGTTTCCTAATTACATTATTTTCTCTCTCCTTTTCAAGACCACATATCAAAATCTCTGGGGTAAGAGTATATAGTTTTCAAAAGTTGCCCAGGTGATCTTTTTTAATACAGTTTTATTGAGATATATTCACACACCCTACAATCACCCAGTGTGCAATCAATTATTCACAGTACCATCATATAGTTGTGCATTCATCACCAGAATCAACTTTTGAACATTTTTCTTACTTCCCCAAAATAAATAAATAAATAAATAAAAGTTAAAAAGAATACCCAAAACATTCCATCCACCCCTTCCCACCCTATTTTTCATTTAGTTTTTGTCCCCATTTTTCTACTCATCTATCCACACACTGGACAAAGGGAGTGTGAGCCATGAGGTTTTCACAATCACACAATCACACAGTCACACCATGTGAGCTACATAGTTATATAATCATCTTCAAGAATCAAGGGTACTGGGTTGCAGTTGAACAGTTTCAAGTATTTCCTTCTAGCTATTCCAATACACTAAAAACTAAAAAGGGATATCTATATAGCACATAAGAATGCCCTCCAGAGTGACCTCTTGACTCCATTTGAAATCTTTCACCTGCTGAAACTTCGTTTAGTTTCATTTCACTTCTCCCTTTTGGTCAAGAAAATTTTCTCAATCCCACGATGCTGTGTCCAGGTTCACCCCCGGGAGTCATGTCCCACGTTACCAGGTAGATTTACATCTCTGGGAGTCATGCCCCACGTAGGGGGGAGGGCAGTGAGTTCACCTGCCACGTTGCCCAGGTGATTTTGATCTACCTACCTCCCCAAATCTTCATTACCGTGTCAGTTTCAGTTTCACATTGCAGCTTTTTGTATTATTGTAACAGCTAACATCTGAATGATAAATATTTTACAAAAGTAGTCATTAATTCATGTTATAAATAGGGGGAGGAGACTGGTTTTCCCCTCCCTCCCCCACTCCTGCCAATTTTGTTTGCAGAATACAGGTACACAGGCAGATTTAACCCCATTTCTTTATTTAAAAAAATATTATCTAGATTAAAAGCATGGCAGCACTGTACAATGAAACTGCCAGTGTGCAATGTGGCCCACAGCTGAAAGCATTTACACATTCATGAGCTCTGAAATTGTGGATTCTGGTGCAACCAAGTGCAATTTGCAGAAAATTGAAGAAATAACCATGCTAAGTACTACAAACAGGTTTTTTCTTGAGAGAAAAACAGCACTGTTGCACAGAAAGATGGATTATATAGGTCTCTCTTTACAGAGATCCCACACTAAGTTAAACCTCATACTAGGCCTTAGGGGATTGCATCATTTGAGCCAAAAACAAACAGATAAACCCTGACAGTTCTCACCCTCTATCTTCTTCTTTTCTTTCATGGCCTTTTGTTCTAGGGCCAATATTTCTTGGAGGTTCACTCCTGCATGTGGCTCCAGGCCAGGCCTTATGCGCCTCTCAGCTTCATTCAGTTCCTCAGAACTCACGGGTCCCTCCTCGTCTGGCCTGGGCTGGTGGCTGACTCTGGAGAAGGTCCCTACTGAGGTATGAGTGGCCCAGTTCTGAGGCCTTGGCCAAGTAATTCCCCATTTCTGGCCTCAGTTGTCTTAATTCAATGTCAAGACTTGGATTTTGGTTAAGAAATTGAGAGTTCAATAAGGAATTCTAAAAATAAAGGGTCCTGTTACAGCTATTGGTCAGTGGCTGTAAGACCTAGTTCTGTCCTTTCTGAGTCCTTAGTACAAGGATAGTGGAGAAACACTTCCTGCTCCAAGAAGGATCCAATGATGTTATCCTCTCTCCCACCCCATGTGGAAACCACCCTGGAGGCAAGTGCCAAGTCTGGAACTCATCACTGGAAACTGCCCATCTGTTTCCCAGCAGCCTTTCTCATTTCTGCTTGCAATCCACTCTTTGTGTCTCCAGATGTCTAGGGATCCAGATTTCCAAATAAAGAACAATGCAGCCTCCTTTGTACAGGTGAGGACACTGAAGTCCACAAGGAAATGATTTGACTAAGGCCATATAGAAGAAGGGTCAGAGCTGGGGTCTGCAGCCACATCTCCTGGTCTTTTCCCTGCCTGAGGCTACCTCTCTTCACGTGACTGGTGCTCTACACCTGGACTGTGCAAATTTGGAATCAAGTTCTTCTCTAGTCTCTGAAGTATTTAAATTGGGCATCAGGTTGCTGTGGAAACCCTATTGCCCGGCCTTATTCAGTAGCGATCTTGCAGCTCAGAACAAACTTGCTTCTCCATCAGCAGCCTTAGCATGGCCTGCTGCCAGGATCTAAATTTGAGCTCCAACAATTCTACGACTCTATGGATCTGAACTGTTCTTACTGTGCTTTTCACAGTGTGCTAAATTACATTCTATCTCACCAACTGGACTGAGATCTCCCTGAGGAAAGGAACCTCAGGTTACTTCTTTCTCAATCTCCATCTGTTAGGAGCTCAGTAAGTATCACAATAAATGAACATATGAATTTGGTTTCCAAAAGTCTGGATCCCAGTCTTGGATGAGGCACTTAGAAGTTGTGAAAACGTCAGTTTCTTGGACAACTGGAAAATAATTTCTGTCTTGGCCAGCACACAAGTCAAGCAGCTGGTGCTTGGCACGCAGTGAATGATGCTTGCAGCACATCTGGGGTGCAAGAGCGGCAGGTTTGCATCTCCCTATCCCTTATTTCTCCCTGGCTCCCTAGGGTGTCATAGTTACCACAGCAGATGACTATGGAGTATGTCTGGAGGAGGAGGGTGAAGCAGGGCCACTGAATGAATAGTCCTCGCCTCCTGGAGACCATTTTGAGGCCTGGGTGAACATGCTATGGGCTGGGCCTCCACCCTGCTCTCTCCACTTAATTAAGTGTCGCTACCCAACCCTGTCTCTAAAGCCTAGCTCAGGGCTCTGGAACTCCCCTTGGGGCTTCCCTCTTCCCCAGTTAGGGCTCTTGGCACCCAGCCTGGCTGTCATGGTAACAAATACCAAGGTGACAAGGGAAGGAGCTGGGTCCTGTTATCTGTTTGTCCCATTGATGAGGATTTCCAGACTATAGAAACCACCCTACATCTACACGGGCTCTTTCTGTGTTCTCACTCTAAAACTTCCACCCTGCCAGCAGGACCATGTGTACCAGTCTGACCACTTGTGAGTGGAAGAAAGTCTTCTATGAGAAGATGGAGGTGGCTAAGCCAGCCGACAGCTGGGAGCTCATCATAGACCCCAACCTCAAGCCCAATGAGCTGGCCCCTGGCTGGAAGCAGTACCTGGAGCAGCACGCCTCGGGCAGGTGAGAGGCCAAGTGAGGAGGGGCCTTGCAGACAGCCTCTGGGTCATGGCCCTGGGGGAACCTTCCAAGGGGCGGCAGAGAGCTATGTGGAGCCAGGTCCTGGAGTCAGCTCAGTAGGGGGCAGAGAAAATCAGCCAGGTGGATATGGAGGACTTGGTTCTAATCCCAGCTGGAACACTGACTCCTTCAATGACCATAGAAAAGGTATATTCTGCCTTTGGGTCTCAGTTTTCCATGTAAAATGAAAAGCTGTAATATCTTGAATGCTCCTGAAATCTTTGACATTTTTAATGTTTTTGGATTTTCATAATCTCTTAACGAGTGGTTGGAATTGAGAGGAGGAGGCTTTGAGGTCCACTGGGGAAAGCCTTAGCTAGGAGATGGGAGATCTGTGCTCTGGTCCTGGAAACATTCAGTTCAATTCAATTCAATTTGATTTGAATGGAGAAACATTTATTGGTCACCTGCTATGTGCTAGAAACTGGCTCTACCTCTAAATAGCTCTAATTTGAACAAGTCTCCTTTTCTGGGCCTCTGTTTTCATACTTGCAAAATGAGGGGATTGGCCTTAGATGCTCAGGCACATCCCTTCCAGCTCTATTATCTATGTGTCTGTGATGAAAAGACTTAGTTTTGGGCAGGACTTCCCTTAGGCCCTCAGAACTCCTGTCCAGGGCCCACACACCTTCCACTGAGCAAAGGGGACAAGCCCTATCTGAAAACCACACATCTTTCCCTCTTCTAGACATAATTTAAGACCAGGGCCACAGAATTTCCTGACCAAACTCCTTAAGCCCATTTCAGGGTCTACATAGGCCTCTCCCCTGGGTCCATTGTTTCTAGAGCAGACTTCTAGACCCCAGGGGAGGCCAAACAGTGGCTGTTTTCTGGGGGTGTGGACAAAACCCTCAGACCAGGTTGTCTACATATGTATGTGTGTGATGCTCCTTGTGGTGCAGGATGATGCTGAGGGCAGGCTGTGGAGGGGAGTTACGTTTGTACTCTTGCCCCAAGACCTGAAAATATTAGAGTGAACCTGTCTTTGTGACAGAAGGCAGAGAGGTAGAGGGGTGGAGCTGGTTCAGTTCAATTCAAATCAATTGAAGAAAAGCCTGTTGGACATCTGTATCACACTGGGTACTGACTTTGCCCCTAGCTAGCCTTTCATATGTGGACAGCTCACTTATTTGCTTTCTGTCTCAGTTTTGTCTTAGTAGAATGATGACTAAATGATCCTTAAGGGCCTCCCAGTTCTGATATTCTTGGATTTACGATCTGGTGTCTGGTATGAGAAAGGGGAAAAACACTGGATAGGTTTAATTTAAAAAAAAGTGTAAGAAGCTCCTGAGCTGGTTGATGGGAGGGGTTGTAAACTTGGGCCCAGGAGCCCAAGAGTTTAGGGGCTGAGCTGGAAGGCCAGGCAGCTCCTTTTGCTTCAGGGGTCAGCTACTCCTCTTTCTGGCTAGAGACCTGTGGCTCCCAGCTGGCCCCAGCAGGCCTGGATAACTACTTCCTTTGTGCTCCTCTGGGCACAGGCCCACTCTGCCTCTAGGGCTTGGGATGCATAAACCTTGGTGCCCTGCAGCTCTGGCCCAACTTGACAGGGGTTGGGGTGAGCAACCCCTATTGGCCCAGGAACAATCAGGCTGTTCTGCCCTGCCAACAGTGCCTTCAGCTGTGCTGGGTATTGCACTGTGCTCCTGTTGTCATGTCTGTCCCACAGTCTGGGCTGCATGGTGCTTGGTATACTGTATGTAGGTGCTGAGTGATATCTGTTGGATTGAATTTAGATCCTCATCAAAGTTCCTTCAAGGCTATTGTACAATGGGCCCAGAGAGGGCCAGTGATGAGGGCAGACTTGGCGTAGTGGACACTCAACTTCCTGTGAAGCCTCTTTTACAGGGGTCTGGAAAAGGTTCAACTCAGGGATGGAAGGAACTGCTGTGGAGGTAATGAGTGCTCAGCTACTGAAGGTGTGCAAGTGTTGGGTAGAGACTCTTGGGGAGTGGGGCTGGCTATGAGCCTGAGAGATGTTTCCTGATGCTGGGGCCCTAGGGAACTCAGATTAGGTAAAGCTGCCTGTGTGTGTGTGTGTGTGTGTGTGTGTGTGTGTGTGCATATATGTATGTATGTACCTGTTGGGGGGGTGGGTGGCAGAAGATGGAGATCAGGATCCACTTTCACAAGCCCCACTGCAGGGATTGAGTGGGATGGGATCTAGGACAGGCTTGACAAGGGACAGACGTGTCCTTTGTGAAGGTGTAGGAACCAAACTCCATAGCCCTCCCCAGGCAGGTCTAGCCATCCATCCACTGCCTATTATCATCCACGGTGATGAACAGAGGGCCCACATATTCCAGCATCTATGCCTGACACAGTTAGAGCATCTCCTCTTCTCTCCTGAGCAGGCAGTATGCACAAGTGAGAAGGTGCATGTCTTCCCCGCTATCAGGTCACCCTGCATTTCACAGCTGAGAAATAAGGCCAGAGAGGGGTGTGGCCTCTGCCACTTCCAGCAAAAGCCCCCAGTGCATTAGGCTTTGGGGTTGCTAAGGCTGATGGAGAGCACAGGGAAGGCAGGCCTGGGGTGGGCAGAGCACTGCTGGATGTCAGACGGCTCAGGCTCCAGGCTCCAGAGGAGCCTGCTCCGGTCCCTGGGGCGCTCTGCAGAGGAGGCAGGAGCTGGCAGACTCTGGAGTGCTCATGAACCCAAGGGACAGTAAACACTCAGTCTCCATTGCCAGTTCAGGGCTCCCCTCTCCTTTCCAGGCTGGCCCAGGGTGGGCTGTTGTTCAGAGATCTGTCCTCTCTGCAGGTTCCACTGCTCCTGGTGCTGGCACTCCTGGCAGTCGGCCCACGTGGTCATCCTCTTCCACATGCACCTGGACCGCGCCCAGAGGAAAGGCTCCGTGCGCATGCGCGTCTTCAAGCAGCTGTGCTTCGAGTGCGGCACGGCTCGGCTGGACGAGTCGAGCATGCTGGAGGAGAACATCGAGGGCCTGGTGGACAACCTCATCACCAGCCTGCGCGAGCAGTGCTACGAAGAGGACGGAGGCCAGTATCGCATCAATTTGGCCAGCCGCCCGAACAGCGGGCTGCACCGCAGCGAATTCTGCGAGGCCTGCCGGGAGGGCATCATGCACTGGAAGCCCAGGGAGAAACTGCCGGAGGAAGAAGCGACCTGCTCCGGAGCCTCCAAGCTAAAGGCCCAGGGGGTCTCTGGCTACAACTTCTTCTCCCTTCGCTGGTGCCTCTTCTGGGCCTCCCTCTGCCTGCTCGTTGTCTATCTGCAGTTCTCCTTCCGCGGCAGCTCTTCCTTCTTTTAGTGGAGCTGGCCATAGGTGCAGGGGATGGCTCATGGGGTGGGGAAGAGGGGAAGATACAGTTCTTGTCTTGATTCTGCTACCGGTTCAATACATGACCCTGGACAGCTCAGTCATCTCTCTGGGCCTCAAGTTTATTTCTCTGCAGAATGAGGGGTTTGCACTAGCAGAAATTTAATGGTCCTTCTGCTAAATTTTACAGCATGGAGGGAAAAGGAGAAGGGTCCAATAGAGGTTTCAGAACTCCCAGGTTTGGTGTTAGCACTCAACCCACAGAGAGGTATCTTCTCCTTTCACATATTACACTTTGATCCCTACCCTTCCTTTTGTGTCACTTCCATATCCCACAACCCATTACGACCCCATTAGGTTCTGTCTTGCCCTTGCTCATTCTCAAGTTCATGCTCAGCTGTCTTTGGCCATCCTGCCACAGTTCTCCTTGGAGAGGGTTGGTGCCCCTGGGAATATACATCTAGTCCCTCTCCTCAGAGTCTGCTCCCACCATTCTGAAAGGCTGATTTTACTCTGGTGCTGGGCCCACTCAGCTCAGATGGTAGGAATTGTCTGCATCTGCCTATCCAACTTGATAGCTATTTAAATGTAAATTAATTAAAATTAAATAAAATTAAAAATTCAGTTCTTCATTTGCACTAGCCACATTTCCAGTGCTCAATAACCACATGTGGCTAGTTGCTTCCATATTGCACAATGCAGATGTAGAACATTCCCATTATCACAGAAAGTTCTACTCAACAGCACTTAAATGTATGTAGACTCATACAGTAATAGGTGGGCACAGGCTCAAAGGTGCAGCCTGAAGCCTTATGGGGACAGGGGCAGATGGGGCGGGATGGAGTGTGATAGAGAAACACAAATAAATATGTAACCTCTGTGCTCTGGGCTGTCAGTTGATTGGAATCTGTGGGTCCCAGTGTTATCCAAACTTATTTCCAGGATGCTTCTAGAAGGTCCAATATTAGCCACCCCCCCTTCCTTCCTGATTTGGATAAGGCAGACCTTATAGTTAAGGGATCCTGGCACAGGAGGCAAATCACAGTGGTGGCATACCAATTACTTACAACTCCATTTGTAGTGTCCAGATACTGCAAATGCCACAGCTGTGTCTTAAAGGAAGTGCCAGGTTAAGACAGAAAGTTATGTCCAAAATGGGTTGTCAAGGAAAATACAGATTACGCAAGTGTTGGGAGGCAAGGTAGGTTGCCAAATGGGACTTGGAGAGTCAGGAAAAGGGAAAACGAGAAAAGCAGTGATGACCACATGGACACCACACCCTCAAGACTACCTTCCTTTTGGAATATTGTGCTGGGCCAAAATTTCTTGAAGTGGGCAAAGTCATAGCATGTTTTAATTTAGGGTGTTCCTGAGGTGGGCTTCCATGATTGTTTTCCTGGGCAATTGCTTTCCCAGGGATTCCCATCCTAGACTTCTTGTAACGTTGCTGCACTTCCTCTGTGAACTTCCTTGGTATCTTGTGGTGTCTGGTCAAGGGTCTGGGGTGTATGAGGCCTGGCAGGATGCTTCTGGAAAGTCCAATATTACCACCCCCCTTCCTTCCTGATTTGGACAAGGCAGACCATATTCTGAGAGGCTTGGCTTCCTAATGCCCTGTTATCATAGATGATTCCCAGCCAACCAAGAACTGTAAACAATTGAAAAGAGGCTGCAAGAATCTCAGCAGAGATGAAACTTTCGGCTTTCATTTTACATAGAGAGTACCAGTGTCCATAAGGGGCAACTTGCTTGAGGACTGGTTGAAATTCACTGCAAGACAGTGGCTGTGTGTGTGTGTGTGTGTGAGTGAGTGTGTGTGTCTTGGTTTGGGGCTTGGAGAATATATTCTTGTGCTCTGCAGAAATGTGTGCAACTGTGGCCCCAGTACTTGTGCATGATGTAAGGAGATGATCCTCTGTCATTGTGTATGAAAGTACAGTGTGGCAGATTCTGTAGTTGTCCTAGTTTCTTGGGATAGTGAGGAAGGGGATGAAGCAGATCTGTGGAAGTAGATCTTCCAAGTGGCAGTGGGGCAATATGTCTCCATTCAAGGGAGACTGTGAACAAAGGGAAGGCTGAGCAGTGGAGGCTGAATAACACCTGTCTCCCAGCAAATTCCTGTTTGTATAGTCAATGAGACCACCCTCTCAGGGGGATGTATTTGCTATGCTCACTCCCTCAGGCATAGTTGTGGCTTGGGTGGGTAGTTAGACTTATGGACTGGGGCTTGATGACGCTGTGTCAACTATTGTTTGGAGTAGGAAACAGAAACTCTCCTACTTACACCCCCAATAATTCCCTGACATTCACATCCTCTGTATCCCATTTTCACAGCCTCTGCCCCAAGCTGGGGCCTGAGAACTAAAGGTGAGGTTCAGGGGGCTAAGTTGTCTGGTTAAATGGGTCCCATCTGCCCTCTGTACATGAAAGGAAGGCTTTATTCTTCCCCTGCTTTGGCAGGGCTTTCTGGTGGCTAGTCTGGATTTCACTGTGGGCCTTCAGGAGCAAAGAGCAGGGCAATCTGGAAGAATCTCTGCCTTTCTTCAGTTGGGAGCAGCAGTGGAGGTACAGAAAAAGCATTGAGCTGGAGCATCTGTGGACAAGCAGCCATGTGAGGTTCTGTGTTCACTTCCGTCAGTTCACATAGTGTCGGCGAGGCTGTAGAGAGAGTGCACTCTGCAGGGGCTGTTGCTCAACCTTAGACACATGGTGGCTTCGGGGACAATGAAAGCCAGAAGACCTGGGGATCAAATGGTCTTCAGAGGACTGTCTGCCCCCTGCCTTAGTCTACCCTGGGAGTTTCAAGGGGTCATGAAAGGACAGGTTTGGGATAAAGCAGTGCCAACAGGATCTCTCATTGAAATTGTGGTTTGTGGAGCTAGGGGTATACTGCCAAGATTGTGTCAAGGGGCAGGATCATGCCTCAGATGGGACAGTAAAGCTGGGGGCATCTGAGGTCAGGACAGAGAGTAGAGGGATGGAGAGCAATCCAAACCTGGAAGTGAGGCTTAGGGGGTTAGACTGGGAGAAATGAAATAAGTTCTGGGCAAAATTCCAGAAGATGGACTTATTCTACCCCTCCTCTATTGGCTCATTTTCTCAGCACATAAATATACCTGTATCTTTTTCATATTTACTAGAATGACCCTTCTCTGACTCCATGTAACACTCTAATACAGCCATGTATTTTTTTTATTCCTGCAAAGCCAAATTCTCAAAGGGGTAGATTACATTTACCTTCACTTCTTAACTCCTTAATCCATGGAAGTCTTGTTTCCACGCTGCCACATACACATTGCCAAGCAAGTGGCCACTTTTCTGTCTGCATCTTACTTGATGTCTGTGTTGTATTTTACATTCCTTGCTTGAAGCTCCCCCTCAGCTTCCATGACAACCCTTGCTCCTGGTTCTACTTCTGTGCTCTTCCCCCTGTGATGTTCTTTGTGGATGCATTTTCCTCATGTATCCCTTAGCTGCTGGTTCCCTAGAATTCTCTTCTCACTCTGTTCCTTTCTGTCCATAACATGCCCACCATGACTGGAATTTTCACCTGTATGTGAACTCCCGGGTCCCTGTAGCTCCTCTAAGCATTTCCACTGCACTTCAGACTCAACACGCCAATAGGTCTGTTCACTGGGAGCTCCCATCTAAAACAATATGAGCAAAGCTGAGCTCATCATTTTGTCATCCAAACTTGCTTGTCCTACTTCTTGGAAACCTGGGAGTTATCTCCTGACCCTCCCTCACTGCCCTACCTGACTCTGCACTAATCATTAATCATGTCCTGTTGCTTGTTCTTCCCAAGTACTCCTGGGACTGGTCTACTTTCTATCCTTAACAGTTACTGCTGCCCAAACTCAGTCATTTGGTGTCTCTAGCCTCGGTAGCCTCCTTAATTATCTTCATGTCTGAAGCCTTTCCCCTTACAACCCATCTTCCTCTCTTCATCTGTCCCAGGGCGATTTCTTAATAATCAGATGCAGTCATCTCACTCTTCCTGCTTTTATGGACAAAATTTAATCTCATTATCAAGGCATATCTCATTTCCCAGATAATAATAACACATAACATTTATTGAGAAAGGGCTCAATAAGTGTTCACTATTACAATTATTTACTGTCTGTGAGGGGCTGTGCTAAGCACTTTATGTGCATTGTGTCATTTAATTCTGAAAACAGTCCTTTGAGGCGGGTACTATTACTATCTCTGCTTTATGGCTGAGGCTTACAGAAGTAAGGAAACTGGTTCCTGGTGACCCAGTTAGTAAGTCACAGTGCTGAGACTGAAATCCAGGATCTCTCTGCCTCCAGAACTTGAGTTTTCAATCACCATGCTATCCTGCCTCTCAAATCAGCCAATGTTCCTTAAACTCTGATGCTTACTTTCCCTGGAACACCTTCCTCACCTGATTTTCAAAAGGGACTCACTCCCTCGGTCTCAGCTTAAGCCTTAGCTCCTCTGTGAAGTGTCTTTCATAGCTCCAGGTGGTGTTAGGATCGCACCACCGTGAGGCTACTTCTGTGACTGCACTTTGCATATTGCATTGACATTCCTTTTTGCATCTGTGTCTGCCTCTGAATGTTAGTTGTTTTCCATCTTTCTATCCCCAGCACCTGGCACAAAGCAACTGCTTCACCAGAATGGTTGACCAACTAAAGGCTTCTCTGGTTGGATGCAACATTCCCCACTGCACCTCCCCCTGCCCCCCAAGAACCATCCTGTGCATGATTCCTGAGCTGTGATATCCCCAAGCTGGAAGGGAAGGAAATTCAGACTTTGTGCCAGCTATTATGTCTAATTTCCCATTAATAACATCCCATGAGATAGGTACTACAATTACCCACATTTGCAGAGGGGAAACTGAGGCTTAGCAAGATGTCCAGTTTTGTAAGGCTGGTGAGCTGATTAGTGTAAACCTGGTACTGGGGTCCAGGCTGCCAAGGAGTGAAGAATGAAATAAACCTGTTTGAGATACAAGACATATATCGAGACACAGCTAAGACATGGCGTGGGGACCACAGCACTTCAGCCAGAGGGCAGAATTGCCCACTAACATCTGGATGATGGCCGGACTTCAGACCAGTACCCAAGACCGGGAGGGAAGTCAGACTTCTAGAAACCTGGGATTAGAGATGTCTGAGAAATATGCAAAAATTGCCTGAGAGATTTGCTGACAACCAGTTTAGAAGAGAACTCTTGTAGGCAGTTGGCTTGAGATGAACCTGGGGCTCATGTACCATTGCTACTGTAGTATAGAATGAATATTTGCTCTCTAGCCTCCCCCAAGAGGCCTCTAAGGCCTGTCAAGAGGAGATGCTCCATATTTTTTTTTGTTTGTTTCTATATATATGCTGTAACTACTCCTCCATGGTAGGTATTTAAAAAAGGCAATGCTTTATAACCCCCTTGTGTATCTTTGTGCTGATTTTGCACCATTGAGTTGGCAGTTATGGCTTGCACCGACTGCTGGTTTGTAAGTTGTTTGCAGATTACCTGATAAAGATGACAGTCCATGCAAGGGAACACTGTGCTGGGACTCTAAAAATATTGACATCAGTCCAATGATAGTGTGAAATGAGTGAGTACAAACCTATTCTTACCCCTGGAAAAATGGTGCATGGAGAATATTCTATGGTTATATAACTGTATTCCTTCACTTTTTGTTCACCAAGTCAACATACATCTGCTCTTGTCTATTTTATTCCTGGCTTGTCTTAAGTCCCAAGATAACAAAGATAGTTAGATACAGTCCCTGACTTGGAGAGGTTAAAATGGGTGGGAGGAGTCCAACGTGTGTTAATAACTGCTGTGCTAGTAAAGGGAGAACCTAGTCACACCTAGAGAACGAGGCATTAGGAATGATTTTCTCCCAGAAGAGGAGTCATGAGGGGGCATATTTTGAAGGATGAGCAGGCACAGGCTGGGAGCTCAACGCTGGGGCTGACAGGCAGCTGAGTCCATCCCTGGCCAAGCAAAGAAGAGAGACCAGAGGTGGAGCTAATTTCATGTTTGGCAAGCAGTGAGCAATCAAGTACCAGAAGAGCGCAGGGAGGATGGAGCACGAGAGGAGGGGGCATCATGGGCAGAGGAGGACTGGCTACAAATAGGGCAGAAAAAAAAGGTAGGCTGCAGCTGGGTGAAGGCAGCCGTTCGGATCAAGTAAGGAGTAAGGTCGTTGATGTGTGGTCAGTAGGAGCATTTTGATTTGTGATAAATATTTTATTGTCATTTTTAGGACTTGTATTTAAAAGCAAAAAAAAAAAAAAAAAAAAGAGGAGCTGTGAAGTAACAACTCTACCTTCTACAAACATTTGAATGCCTATATATTTTGAACTAGGCTCCAGGCATGTGTTAATCAGCATTCAGTTTTTCTCCCCTCATTCTGATCTTTCTCTACCAATCTTTTGTTTCTCACTCAAGCAGTTGAGAAGAGTTTCAGTTCCATCTTTAGGTATAGAAATAATGATCTGTTCAAGTGCTTTGTGGAAATGTGAATTTGGACTGCAAATCACAAACCCAATAACTAGTCAAATAACACAGAAAGCTTTGTTTATTCAGTGATGACAATAAGGTCAATTAACTAAATAATAAGTGAAACAGGTAATTCATTTCTGGATCCAGTTGTTCACACATGTTGAATTTGGTTGAGAGCTGTTACAGTATAGATGATTTTACTTTTTGCTTGTTTTCTGCAATAAAAATGTATTACTTCCTTAAAGATTTAAATACACATAGTTCCACATACATTATGCACTGTAGACTTATTAAGGAAGAGTAAATGTTCCTAATAAAAATAAAATATAGGAAAATTTTCAGTATATATATATGTGTGTGTTCATTTGTTGAAGTGTGTAAAGAGGAGATGAGAAAAATAAAAGCAGCCCTGCCCTCTGGGTGCTGGCCTGGCATGCACGGCTAGAGTTTACCAAACACCAACATCTGTCAAGGCCATTCTGTGATGACGACAAATGAAGGCAAGAACAAGACTACTCCAGAATTGTGTCTGAACATGACAAAAAATAGGCAAAAAACTTTTTTCTGACTGTAATATATTTAAATGAGAAATTAAAACAAAAGGGTTAACACCAAAATAAAAAAAAAAAATCAAGTATTTGGAAATTTTAAATGTGTTATCTTTGGGATAAAAGATTTCCCAGATTTCATATATTTGCAGCTGATTTAAAAATTTAAGAAGGTGAACCCTATATATAAAAGTTAACTCTTTTGTAATGATTCTTAACCCTTTAAAAATTTATTTTACTGTATTGTTAGAATTTTAAAAATCATTTTCCTATAGAAAGTTATACAAAAAATGTTTATCATACTAATGATTACCTCTGCATTTTTAGAAAATATTTTTGCACTCATATTCTTATGTCTGTTTTAAGAAAGTTACATCAGCTATTAATTCTTTTAGTAGATCGGGAGGAATTTAATATACCCTCTTCTCCCACCAACCTTGATTTCCAGTTTTATTAGAATAATCTAGTATTTTATAACTAAATGAATAAAATATTTTATAGTTCATACATTCTCTTTCAAGATTTATGTTTGACATATGCATATGTTTTGTAATATTAATAAGAAATTTAGGAATCAACTCTAAATTTTACAAGTTCCTTTCTCCTCACCATTTTATACCAGTCCACTCTACGTTTGAGCTCATTATTTTGATTTACTTTGCTTCTTTCATTTGATGTACTTTTGCAAGTAATATTTTCTGGGAGGGTCGGTGGATAGCATGCTGTATGAGAAAGGCTTTCTGTTGCTTTCACCCATAAAAAGTAGCTTGGTTAACTATTAAATTCTATGATCACAACCTTTGTTGTCTTTTTTTCTTTCAAACCTTGGTAGACATTATTTCAATGTCTTCTGGAATTTATTGTGGCAGAGAAAAATTCTACTATTGACCTAATGTATTTTCCTTTTACATTGTCTGACTTTTTTTTTTCTTTAATTAATGCAATATCTTCATAAATCTTCTGGTGAATTTTTCCCCCTGTTTTCTGTAGTAGCTGTCCATAGTAGACATTTACTGTGATTCTTTAGATTTTTTCAGTTGTTTGAACTATATGTGTACTCTGTATTTAATGACTTTTCTCTGCTGATTTTTACAATGGGGTTGCTGGTGGGGATCTTGAATCAGAGATTGTGTGGTGTCTCTCCAGGTTATTTGATCTCACACAAAGGGAGAAGGAAAACATTTTATTTTGCCAGTGTTCTTATCCAGAAGAGCAGTAAAGGGGGTGGTCGGGAGAGACCCCCACCCAGACGCAGCCACAGAGAAGGAACGTGGTGATGCATTTCTTTCAGGGCACTGCTTTTCTCACTGACTGTCATGAATATCCTTGTTGGGAGTTGACCTTGTCAGCATCTCTTTGCTGTATATTTCATGCCAAACGTAATCTGGAAACTAGTTCAGTGACCTGACACTTCTTGTGTGGGGACCTGGTGCTGTTCTGCAGTCACAGCAAGATTTGCCCCTATCAACTGTCCTTCCTTCTGTCCTCATTTCCAGACACTGACACTTCAAGTTTGGGAATGTTAGTGCTGTTCTGTGAGGGTCAGGGAGATGGGCCTCTTAGTCCCAAGATGAGCTTTGATTTTTTTCATACGTAGACCCACACACTCAATTTTATCATTATGCTACTATATCGTACACACGTTTCCCAATGTTTTGTCTATGTGGCTTTTAAGCCTCTATGGGTTCTGGTAAATGCAGAACCCTCTGTAATCTGCATTTCTTTGATTATGCCAAGGGGGAATTCGGAAAGTTTGGAAGGTTTGAAAGTTAGATGAATGGGCTGAATTAACCATCTTGGACATGAAGTTATTACTTCTAATTTGCTGTTCTTTATCTCCTGTTGTGAACTAATTTAAATCTTCACTAGAAGATGGACAGGTATAAATAACTGGAATGGATTTAGATGCATGTTAAGTGATCCTTAAATAATTGTACTTTAAAAATTAGCACTTTGTATTCATATGTTTCTGGTCCTTTAAAGAATGCCTTTCCTAGCTGTAGCAAACACTGGTTGTCTCATATTATTTGTTGTGTCCTTTTTCCATAGAAAGAGGATTTTAGCTGGGCACATGACTTCTCAGAGTAAAGACTACTTATCCAGACTCCTTTGCAGTAAGGCATGACTGTTCTACTAAGTTCCAGCCAATGGGATATAAGTTACACAAAAGTTACTTGTCACAATTTGGGGGAAAACTTCCTTAAAAGAAACTGTTTAGGTTATATATTGTTGTATAACAAATCATCTCAGAGCTTAGTGGTATAAAACAACAGTAACCATTTTATTATCTCTCATAATTGTTGTTGATCAGGAATTTGGGAAGGGCTCACACGAGTGAGTCACAAAATCTGCCCTGTTTCACAGACAGGAGGCATGCCCCTCCCCCCTTCCAATGGGAGGAATGTCAAAGGCCCGTTAAGAACGTGTGGAATGGGAGAAGTTGTTACAGCCATTTTGGGAAATACAGTGTCCAACAGGTAATGATCAATAACAACCATGTGTTCTTCTCACTTCTCTTCTTTCTCCTTTTTCCATCCTGTTGTGTGAACACAGTTGCTGTTCATAAGGTCAAGACCACACATGGCAGAGAGATGACCTAGATGTTACTCTAGTCCCTTATCCTCCCTGGACTGTCAACCTGGAATTGTGTGTGCAAGAGAAATAAACTTCCCTACTTTTAAAGAAGTTTTGCTGTTTTGCGATTTTTGTCTCTTGGAGCCAAATCCACCCACATACATCAGGCATTAGTTCATCGCTTGGTGGAGCTGCAATTACACAGTTCTACATGCTGCTCCTCAAACACACTGTGTGTTTTCACCACTTCCCACCCTCAAGCACACTGATCCCCAAGCCTGCCATGTTCTGGTTTCCATTCTTTGCCAAAGGCTGAATTATTCCCTTCCTTTAAATCCAACAACAAATGGCATCTGTTAAGAAGTCTCCTCTGATACCCAGAGACAGAATTAAGGACATCTTCCTGCACACTCCCATAGACTGTTTCTTGAACCTGTACTTAATGAATTCATCCTGTCCTGTTTGATGGTTGTTATCTCTATATCTCTGGCTAAGCTGGAAATGTCTTGAAGTCCGGGAGCATTTTACATTTATCTTTCTAAGCCTCCTGCTTGCCTATTTCCCAGTGCACCTACGCAGTATGTTTCAATATTTTTGTTCTACATATCCCTATTAAATATTTCATAGGAGAGAACTTTGCATCCATAATTTTGTATTTTTTTTTCTTAAAGAGATCTTCTACCCTCCAAATTGTATAAGCTCCAGGATCCAAAAAATCTGGATCCATCTCTTCCTGTAAGATAGAATATTGGAAATTATCCCTGAGGACAGAGTAGATTTTGATAGATGGACATAGGCATGCATGTATTGCACATAGATGGAGTGTTCAGCCTGACTGAAATGCATGAGCCAGTTTAGGGAAGAGTGAGCACGCATGTTTTCTGAAGAGTAAGGGATGAGGGGGAAATAAATGTGGCACTATATTGCTAAGAGCTGAAAACCTGAGTAAGGGGTGTGGACTTTTTTTTTCAAAAGACAGTGGTTTGGGGGCTTGGGCAAGATGGCGGCACAGAGAGGAGTGGAAGCTAAGTAGTCCCCCTGGAACAACTGAAAAAAAAACCAGAAACAACTAGTAAATAATCCAGAATAACTGCAGGGGGACAAACGAGACTGTCCACTCATCATACATCAACCTGAATTGGGAGGAATGCCCAGGATCACAGCATAAAATCTGTAAGTAAAACCTGCAGATCCAAGTCACGAGAACCCTCACCCATAGCCTGAGCTGCAAAGCCTCGTGGTGCCAGAGAGAAGCTCTCTCCCAGCAAGCAAATATAGCTCAGCTGAGCTCCAACTGGGGTTTTAAGTAGCGAGTGTGAACTGCTCACTACAGGTACAAATCCCCCAAAAAACAGACAGAGACTTTGGGGGATGACTGACCTTGGAGAGCCGGAGGGTCACCTTGGACTAGGTCTGAAGGGGACTCTCTGTTTCTTTTTTGGCAGAGAAAGCCCCAGTCATTTTCAGTTTCCAGGGCTGTGACTCAGAGAAGGGTGGAGACAGCACAAGCAGAGAGAGAGACCATTGAAATGCTAATGACCCCCCAGGGGGTCTATCTTCTCTAAGAGGAAAGGGGTGGGGCCCTTTCCATTCAGAACCAGACCCCAGAGCCTGGGGGAACATGGCCATGCCTCTTCACACCAGTCAAGAATTATAGGCTAACAGGCATCACCTGCTGGGCAGAAAAGCACAGTGACCTGAGGCATCACAGGGTGGAGCAATTTTCTAAGACACACCCTTAGGGAAACCAGATACTGAATATTTCTTCCCTCTGGGACCTGAGCCTGTTCTGGTCTGAGAAAACCTGATTTGGATAACCAAGGAAACCATGCCTAGACAACAGAAAATTGCAACCTACACTAAGAAAAACAAAGTTATGGCCCAGTCAAAGGAACAAATGTACACTTCAACTGGGATACAGGAATTTAAACAACTAGTGCTAAATCAATTCAAAAAGTTTAGAGAAGATATTGCAAAAGAGATAGAGGCTGTAAAGAAAACACTGGGCATACATGAGACAGAAATCAAAAGTTCAAAAAAACAACTAGTAGAATCTATGGAAATGAAAGGCACAACACAAGAGATGAAAGACACAATGGCAACATACAACAGCAGATCTCAAGAGGCAGAAGAAAACACTCAGGAACTGGAGAACAAAACACCTGAAAGCCTACATGCAAAGGAGCAGATGGAGAAAAGAATGAAAAAATATGAGCAACGTCTCCGGGAACTTAAAGATGAAACAAAGTACAAATAATGTACGTATCATTGGTGTCCCAGAAGGAGAAGAGAAGGGAAAAGGGGCAGAAGCAATAATAGAGGAAATAATTAATGAAAATTTCCCATCTCCTATGAAAGACATAAAATTACAGATCCAAGAAGCACAGCATACTCCAAACAGAAGAGATATGAATAGGCCTACGCCAAGACACTTGATTATCAGATTATCAAATGTCAAAGACAAAGAGAGAATCCTGAAAGCAGCAAGAGAAAAGTGATCCATTACATACAAAGGAAGCTTAATAAGACTATGTGCGGATCTCTCAGCAGAAACCATGGAGACAAGAAGGAAGTGGTGTGATATATTTAAGATACTGAAAGAGAAAAACCGCCAACTAAGAATCCTATATCCAGCAAAGCTGCCCTTCAAATATGAGGGAGAGCTCAAAATATTTTCTGACAAACAGACAATGAGAGACTTTGTGAACAAGACACCCACCCTACAGGAAATACTAAAGGGAGCACTACAGAGTGATAGAAGATAGGAGTGCGTGGTTTGGGAGATGGTAGCACAACAATGCAAGTACACTGAACAAAGATAACTATGAATACGGTTGTCTTAGTTTGCTAATGCTGGAGAATGCAAAACACCAGAGATGGATAGGCTTTTATAAAACGGGGGTTTATTTCACTACACAGTTACAGTCTTAAGGCCATAAAGTGTCCAAGGTAACACATCAGTAATTGGGTACCTTCACTAGAGGATGGCAAATGGCGTCCAGAAAACCTCTGTTAGCTGGGAAGGCACGTGGCCAGCGTCTGCTCCAAAGTTGTGGTTTCAAAATGGCTTTCTCCCAGGACATTTCTCTCTAGCAAGCTTGCTCCTCTTCAAAACGTCACTCACAGCTGCACTCTGTTCCATCTCTGAGTCAGCATGTTTTATATGGCTCCACTGATCAAGGCCCACCATGAATGGGTGGGGTCACACCTCCATGGAAGTATCCCACCGAAGTCACCACCCACAGCTGGGTGGGGCACATTCCAAGCAAATCTAACCAGCACCAAAATGTCTGTCCCACAAGACCACAAAGATAATGGCATTTGGGGGACACAATACATTCAAACTGGCACAACGGTTGTGAGAGGAAGGTTGGGAGCATGTGAGATGCCAGAAGAAAGGAGGAAAGATAAAGACTGGGACTGTGTAACTTGGTGAAATCTAGAGTGTTCAACAATTGTGATAAAATGTACAAATACGTTCTTTTACGAGGGAGAACAAGCAAACGTCAACCTTGCAAGGTGTTAAAATTGGGGAGGCATTGGGGGAGGGATGCAATCAACATAAACTAGAGACTGTAACTAATAGAATCATTGTATTATGCTTCCTTTAATGTAACAAAGGTGATATACCAAGGTAAATGCAGATAAGGGGGGGGGATAGGGGATGCATGTTAGACACTTGACATTGGTGGTATTGTCTGATTCTGTACTCAGATTCTGCACTCAGATATGACGTGGTTGGATGGGGATGGTTATTTTTCCTTTTGCTGCTTCCTAGCTGTCTTTTTTTTTTTTTCCTCTTTCCTCTCTACCTTCTTTGACTCTCTCTCCTGCCTTGTGGAAGAAATGTAGATGCCCTTATATAGATAGTGGTGAAGGTGGTGAACACATAAATATATGACCATACAGAGAACCATCAATTATTTACTTAGGATGGACTGTATGGTGAGTGAACAAAATGAACAAAACCATATGAAAAAAAATGGGTCAATGACAAAACCTCGAGGGCAAAATACTGAGTGAAATAAGCCAGACACATAAGGACAATTATTGCAGGGTCTCACTGATAGGAACTAATTATAATATGTAAACTCATAGACATGAAATATAAGGTACCAAGATATAGGATGAGGCTTAAGAATGGGGAGCGGTTGCTTAGTATGAGCAGAATGTTCAACTAGGATGAACTTAAATGTTTGGAAATGAACAGAGGTGTCGGTAGCAAGATGTGAGAATAACTAACAGCGCCGAATGGTGTGTGAATGAGGTGGAAAGGGGAAGCTCAGAGTCATATATGTCACCAGAAGGAAAGTTGGAGGTCAAAAGATGAGAATGTATAAAAATGAATCCTATGGTGGGCAATGTCCATGATCAACTGTACAAATACTAGAAATTGCTTCCATGAACCAGAACAACTGTATGACAATACAATTAGAAGTTAATAATAGAGGGTCATATAGGGAAGAAATATATACCTATTGTAAACTATATACTACAGTTAGTAGTATTTCAACATTTTTTCATAAACAGTAACAAATGTACTATACCAACACTATGAGTCAACAATTGAGGGGGGTTGGTTAGGAATAGGGGAGGATTCGAGTTTCCTTTTCTTTTTTTCTTTTTTCATCTTTCACTTTATTTCTTGTCTGGAGTAATGAAAAGTTTCTAAAAATTGAACAAAAATTAAGAGTGGTGATGGATGCACAGCTGTATGAGGGTACCCAGGGGCAAGTGATTGTACACTTTGGATCTTTGGATAATTGTATGGTATCTGAACAATCCCAATAAAAATTTAAAAGGAAAAAAAAAAAGACAATGGTTTGCATTTGGAATTTTGAAGGGAGGCAGTCATTCAGAAGTTGAGTCAGGCCAGGGAGTGCAGAACAGATATGACATGGTTGGATGGGGATGGGGACGAGAGCTGGAGGTAGGAAGGTCAGTTAGGAAGCATTAAAAATCTTTCATAAGAGAGGTAATATGATCCTGACTTAGAATGAGGGCTTGTGCCAGCAACAAAGGAGAGAAGAGAAGAAACCCACAGGTAAAGAAGAATTCACCAGAAGTGAATAGTTAAATGTGACATAAAAAAGAAGGGAGAGGAGGAGGCGGGGCAAGATGGTGGACTGGTGAGCTGTATGTTTAAGTTACTCCTCCAGGAAAGTAGGTAGAAAGCCAGGAACTGCGTGGACTGGACACCACAGAGCAATCTGACTTTGGGCATACTTCATACAACACTCATGAAAACGTGGAACTGCTGAGATCAGCGAAATCTGTAAGTTTTTGCGGCCAGGGGACCCGCGCCCCTCCCTGCCAGGCTCAGTCCCGTGGGAGGAGGGGCTGTCAGCTCCGGGAAGGAGAAGGGAGAACTGCAGTGGCAGCCCTTTTCAGAAACTCATTCTACTGATCCAAACTCCAACCATAGATAGACTGAGACCAGACACCAGAGAATCTGAGAGCAGCCAGCCCAGCAGAGAGGAGACAGATACAGAAAAAAACAGCACGAAAAACTCCAAAATAAAAGCGGAGGATTTTTGGAGTTCTGGTGAATATAGAAAGGGGAAGGGCAGAGCTCAGGCCCTGAGGCTCATATGCAAATCCCGAAGCAAAGTTGATCTCTCTGCCCTGTGGAACTTTCCTTAATGGCCCTAATTGCTTTGTCTCTTAGCATTTCAATAACCCATTAGATCTGTGAGGAGGGCCCTTTTTTTTTTTTTTTTAAATCCTTTTTTCTTTTTGTAAAACAATCACTCTAAGAAGCCCAATACAGAAAGCTTCAAAGACTTGCAATTTGGGCAGGTCAAGACAAGAGCAGAACTAAGAGAGCTCTGAGACAAAAGGCAATAATCCAGTGGCTGAGAAATTTCACTAAACACCACAACTTCCCAAGAAAAGGGGGGTGTCCACTCACAGCCATCATCCTGGTGGACAGGAAACACTCCTGCCCATCGCCAGCCCCATAGCCCATAGCTGCCCCACACAACCCAGTGTGATGGAAGTGCGTCAAATAACAGGCACACTCCACAAAACTGGGTGTGGACATTAGCCTTCCCTGCAACCTCAGCTGATTGTCCCAGAATTAGGAAGGTGGAGCACTGTGAATTAACAAAGCCCCATTCAGCCATCATTTCAGCAGACTGGGAGCCTCCCTACACAGCCCAGCAGCCCAGAACCGCCCTGGGGGGACGGCACTCACCTGTGACATAGCACAGTTATCCCTCAACAGAGGACCAGGGGGTGCACGGCCTGGAAGAGGGACCCACTTACAAGTCTCAGGAGCCATACGCCAATACCAAAGACTTGTGGGTCAGTGGCAGAGACAAACTGGGGCAGGACTGAACTGAAGGATTAGACTATTGCAGCAGCTTTAAAACTCTAGGATCACCAGGGAGATTTGATTGTTACAGCCACCCCCCCTCCCTGACTGCCCAGAAACACGCCCCATATACAGGGCGGGCAACACCAACTACACACGCAAGCTTGGTACACCAATTGGAACCCACAAGACTCACTCCCCCACTCACCACAAAGGCAAAGCAGGCGAGAACTGGCTTGTGGAGAACAGGTGGCTCGTGGACGCCACCTGCTGGTTAGTTAGAGAAAGTGTACTCCATGAAGCTGTAGATCTGATAAATTAGAGATAAGGACTTCAATTGGTCTACACATCCTAAAAGAACCCTATCAAGTACAGCAAATGCCAAGAGGCCAAAAACAACAGAAAATTATAAAGCATATGAAAAAACCAGACGATATGGATAACCCAAGCCCAAGCACCCAAATCAAAAGATCAGAAGAGGCACAGCACCTGGAGCAGCTACTCAAAGAACTAAAGATGAACAATGAGACCATAGTACAGAATACAAAGGATATCAAGAAGACCTTAGAAGAGCATAAAGAAGACATTGCAAGACTAAATAAAAAAATAGATGATCTTATGGAAATTAAAGAAACTGTTGACCAAATTAAAAAGATTCTGGACACTCATAGTACAAGACTAGAGGAAGTTGAACAACGAATCAGTGACCTGGAAGATGACACAATGGAAAATGAAAGCATAAAAGAAAGAATGGGGAAAAAAATTGAAAAAATCGAAACGGACCTCAGGGATCTGATAGATAATATGAAACGTCCAAATATAAGACTCATTGGTGTTCCAGAAGGGGAAGGAAAGGGTAAAGGTCTAGGAAGAGTATTCAAAGAAATTGTTGGGGAAAACTTCCCAAATCTTCTAAACAACATAAATACACAAATCACAAATGCTCAGCGAACTCCAAATAGAATAAATCCAAATAAACCCACTCCGAGACATTCTGATCACACTGCCAAACACGGAAGAGAAGGAGCAAGTTCCGAAAGCAACAAGAGAAAAGCAATTCACCACATACAAAGGAAACAGCATAAGACTAAGTAGTGACTACTCAGCAGCCACTATGGAGGCAAGAAGGCAGTGGCATGATATATTTAAAATTCTGAGTGAGAAAAATTTCCAACCAAGAATACTTTATCCAGCAACGCTCTCCTTCAAATTTGAGGGAGAGCTTAAATTTTTCACAGACAAACAAATGCTGAGAGAATTTGCTAACAAGAGACCTGCACTACTAGAGATACTAAAGGGAGCCCTACAGACAGAGAAACAAAGAAAGGACAGAGAGACCTGGAGAAAGGTTCAGTACTAAAGAGATTTGGTATGGGTACAATAAAGGATATTAATAGAGAGAGGGGAAAAATATATATGACAAACATAAACCAAAGGATAAGATGGCTGATTCAAGAAATGCCTTCACGGTTATAACATTGAATGTAAATGGATTAAACTCCCCAATTAAAAGATATAGATTCGCAGAATGGATCAAAAAAAATGAACCATCAATATGTTGCATACAAGAGACTCATCTTAGACACAGGGACACAAAGAAATTGAAAGTGAAAGGATGGAAAAAATTATATCATGCAAGCTACAGCCAAAAGAAAGCAGGTGTAGCAATATTAATCTCAGATAAAATAGACTTTAAATGCAGGGAAGTTTTGAGAGACAAAGAAGGCCACTACATACTAATAAAAGGGGCAATTCAACAAGAAGAAATAACAATCATAAATGTCTATGCACCCAGTCAAGGTGCCACAAAATACATGAGAGAAACACTGGCAAAACTAAAGGAAGCAATTGATGTTTCCACAATAATTGTGGGAGACTTCAACACATCACTCTCTCCTATAGATAGATCAACCAGACAGAGGACCAATAAGGAAATTGAAATCCTAAACAATCTGATAAATGAATTAGATTTAACAGACATATACAGAACATTACATCCCAAATCACCAGGATACAAATACTTTTCTAGTGCTCACGGAACTTTCTCCAGAATAGATCATATGCTGGGACATAAAACAAGCCTCAGTAAATTTAAAAAGATTGAAATTATTCAAAGCACATTCTCTGACCACAGTGGAATACAATTAGAAGTCAATAACCATCAGAGACATAGAAAATTCACAAATACCTGGAGGTTAAACAACACACGCCTAAACAATCAGTGGGTTAAAGAAGAAATAGAAAGAGAAATTGCTAAATATATAGAGATGAATGAAAATGAGAACACAACATACCAAAACCTATGGGATGCAGCAAAAGCAGTGCTAAGGGGGAAATTTATAGCACTAAACGCATATATTAAAAAGGAAGAAAGAGCCAAAATCAAAGAACTAATGGATCAACTGAAGCAGCTAGAAAATAAACAGCAAACCAATCCAAAACCAAGTAGAAGAAAAGAAATAACAAGGATTAAAGCAGAAATAAATGACATAGAGAACAAAAAAAACAATAGAGAGGATAAATATCACCAAAAGTTGGTTCTTTGAGAAGATCAACAAGATTGACAAGCCCCTAGCTAGACTGACAAAATCAAAAAGAGAGAAGACCCATATAAACAAAATAATGAATGAAAAAGGTGACATAAATGCAGATCCTGAAGAAATTAAAAAAATTATAAGAGGATACTATGAACAACTGTATGGCAACAAACTGGATAATGTAGAGGAAATGGACAATTTCCTGGAAACATATGAACAACCTAGACTGACCAGAGAAGAAATAGAAGACCTCAATCAACCCATCACAAGCAAAGAGATCCAATCAGTCATCAAAAATCTTCCCACAAATAAATGCCCAGGGCCAGATGGCTTCACAGGGGAATTCTACCAAACTTTCCAGAAAGAACTGACACCAGTCTTACTCAAACTCTTTCAAAACATTGAAGAAAATGGAACACTACCTAACTCATTTTATGAAGCTAACATCAATCTAATACCAAAACCAGGCAAAGATGCTACAAAAAAGGAAAACTACCGGCCAATCTCCCTAATGAATACAGATGCAAAAATCCTCAACAAAATACTTGCAAATCGAATCCAAAGACACATTAAAAAAATCATACACCATGACCAAGTGGGGTTCATTCCAGGCATGCAAGGATGGTTCAACATAAGAAAATCAATCAACGTATTACAACACATTAAAAATTCAAAAGGGAAAAATCAAATGATCATCTCAATAGATGCTGAAAAAGCATTTGACAAAATCCAACATCTGTTTTTGATAAAAACACTTCAAAAGGTAGGAATTGAAGGAAACTTCCTCAATATGATAAAGAGCATATATGAAAAACCCACAGCCAGCATAGTACTCAATGGTGAGAGACTGAAAGCCTTCCCTCTAAGATCAGGGACAAGACAAGGATGCCCGCTGTCACCACTGTTATTCAACATTGTGCTGGAAGTGCTAGCCAGGGCAATCCGGCAAGACAAAGAAATAAAAGGCATCCAAATTGGAAAAGAAGAAGTAAAACTGTCATTGTTTGCAGATGATATGATCTTATATCTGGAAAACCCTGAGAAATCGACGATACAGCTACTAGAGCTAATAAACAAATTTAGCAAAGTAGCGGGATACAAGATTAATGCACATAAGTCAGCAATGTTTCTATATGCTAGAAATGAAGAAACTGAAGAGATACTCAAGAAAAAGATACCATTTTCAATAGCAACTAAAAAAATCAAGTACCTAGGAATAAACTTAACCAAAGATGTAAAAGACCTATACAAAGAAAACTATGTAACTCTACTAAAAGAAATAGAAGGGGACCTTAAAAGATGGAAAAATATTCCATGTTCATGGATAGGAAGGCTAAATGTCATTAAGATGTCAATTCTACCCAAACTCATCTACAGATTCAATGCAATCCCAATCAAAATTCCAACAACCTACTTTGCAGACTTGGAAAAGCTAGTTATCAAATTTATTTGGAAAGGAAAGATGCCTCAAATTGCTAAAGACACTCTAAAAAAGAAAAACAAAGTGGGAGGACTTATACTCCCTGACTTTGAAGCTTATTATAAAGCCACAGTTGTGAAAACAGCATGGTACTGGCACAAAGATAGACATAGATCAATGGAATCGAATTGAGAATTCAGAGATAGACCCTCAGATTTATGGCCGACTGATCTTTGATAAGGCCCCCAAAGTCACTGAACTGAGTCATAATGGTCTATTCAACAAATGGGGCTGGGAGAATTGGCTATCCATATCCAAAAGAATGAAAGAGGACCCCTACCTCACACCCTACACAAAAATTAACTCAAAATGGACGAAAGATCTCAATATAAAAGAAAGTACCATAAAATTCTTAGAACATAATGTAGGAAAACATCTTCAAGACCTTGTATTAGGCGGCCACTTCCGAGACTTTACACCCAAAGCACAAGCAACAAAAGAAAAAATAGATAAATGGGAACTCCTCAAGCTTAGAAGTTTCTGCACCTTAAAGGAATTTCTCAAAAAGGTAAAGAGGCAGCCAACTCAATGGGAAAAAATTTTTGGAAACCATGTATCTGACAAAAGACTGATATCTTGCGTATATAAAGAAATCCTACAACTCAATGACAATAGTACAGACAGCCCAATTATAAAATGGGCAAAAGATATGAAAAGACAGTTCTCTGAAGAGGAAATACAAATGGCCAAGAAACACATGAAAAAATGTTCAGCTTCACTAGCTATTAGAGAGATGCAAATTAAGACCACAATGAGATACCATCTAACACCTATTAGAGTGGCTGCCATTAAACAAACAGGAAACTACAAATGCTGGAGGGGATGTGGAGAAACTGGAACTCTTATTCATTGTTGGTGGGACTGTATAATGGTTCCGCCACTCTGGAAGTTGGTCTGGCAGTTCCTTAGAAAACTAGATATAGAGCTACCATTCGATCCAGTGATTGCACTTCTCGGTATATACCCGGAAGATCGGAAAGCAGTGACACGAACAGATATCTGCACGCCAATGTTCATAGCAGCATTATTCACAATTGCCAAGAGATGGAAACAACCCAAATGTCCTTCAACAGATGAGTGGATAAATAAAATGTGGTATATACACATGATGGAATACTACGCGGCAGTAAGAAGGAACGACCTCGTGAAACATATGACAACATGGATGAACCTTGAAGATATAATGCTGAGTGAAATAAGCCAGGCACAGAAAGAGAAATATTACATGCTACCACTAATGTGAACTTTGAAAAATGTAAAACGAATGGTTTATAATGTAGAATGTAGGGGAACTAGTAATAGAGAGCAATTAAGGAAGGGGGAACAGTAATCCAAGAAGAACAGATATGCTATTTAACGTTCTGGGGATGCCCAGGAATGACTATGGTCTGTTAATTTCTGATAGATATAGTAGGAGCAAGTTCACAGAAATGTTGCTATATTATGTAACTTCCTTGGGGTAAAGTAGAAACAGGTTGGAAGTAAAGCAGTTATCTTAGGTTAGTTGTCTTTTTCTTACTCCCTTGTTATGGTCTCTTTGAAATGTTCTTTTATTGTATGTTTTTTTTGTTTGTTTGTTTGTTTTTAATTTTTTTTTCCATACAGTTGATTTAAAAAGGAAGAACAGGTTAAAAAACAAACAAACAAACAAAAAACCAGGGAAAAAAATATGTAGTGCCCCCTTGAGGAGCCTGTGGAGAATGCAGGAGTATTGGCGTACCCCACCTCAATGGTTGCTAACATGACCACAGACATAGGGAACTGGTGGTTTGATGGGTTGAGCCCTCTACCCTAGGTTTTACCCTTGGGAAGACGGCTGCTGCAAAGGAGAGGCTAGGCCTCCCTATAATTGTGCCTAAGAGCCTCCTCCCGAATGCCTCTTTGTTGCTCAGATGTGGCCCTCTCTCTCTGGCTAAGCCAACTTGAAAGGTGAAATCACTGCCCTCCCCCCTACGTGGGATCAGACACCCAGGGGAGTGAATATCTCTGGCAATGTGGAATATGACTCCCGGGGAGAAATGTAGACCCGGCATCGTGGGATGGGGAACATCTTCTTGACCAAAAGGGAGATGTGAAATGAAATGAAATAAGTTTCAGTGGCAGAGAGATTCCAAAAGGAGCCGAGAGGTCACTCTGGTGGGCACTCTTACGCACACTTTAGACAACCCTTTTTAGGTTCTAAAGAATTGGGGTAACTGGTGGTGGATACCTGAAACTATCAAACTACAACCCAGAACCCATGAATCTCGAAGACAATTGTATAAAAATGTAGCTTATGAGGGGTGACAATGGGATTGGGAAAGCCATAAGGACCACACTCCACTTTGTCTAGTTTATGGATGGATGAGTAGAAAAATAGGGGAAGGAAACAAACAAACAAACAGACAAAGGTACCCAGTGTTCTTTTTTACTTCAATTGCTTTTTTTCACTTTAATTATTATTCTTGTTATTTTTGTGTGTGCGCTAATGAAGGTGTCAGGGATTGATTTAGGTGATGAATGTACAACTATGTAATGGTACTGTGAACAATCGAATGTACGATTTGTTTTGTATGACTGCGTGGTATGTGAATATATCTCAATAAAATGAAGATAAAAAAAAAGAAGGGAGAGACAACGAAGACAAGAGAAGAATCAGGAGTCATCTGCAGAAAGATGATGGCTGAAGACATTGACTGGCACTAGAGTCAACATTTGTTCAAAGTTTGACAAGTATTTTGTGAGCATTTAGTATATTCCAGGCAATCGGCCAGATAAGCCAACATTGGAAGGCACGATCATTGCTGTTGAAGAAAGCCTTTTTTGTAAGGAGCCAGACATGCAAACAGATTATTGATAGACAAGATAATTACAATAATTAGAAATTCACAGGTATTGTGCTCTGTTTCACAATTTTTTAGATGTATGAGTCTGAGTTTGCCCTTTTGTGTTGTGGGTTCTAGTAAGACAGGGTTTTTTGCATCAGTCCACTGGAATCCACAAGAGTTCATTGTTGCAGAGATGTCTAGCCTCTTCTCACCAAGAAAACGGGAGTTAGGGTCTGAAAGATATGGCTGTGCATGGGCACATTATCTAAGCACTGGAGGGGACAGTGAAGTGACCTTATGCACTCATTGCAGGAATCTATTCTGACTAGGTATTGTCCCACCTCTCCTTGGATCTAAGAACATGGTCTTCCTGCTGAACTAGTCCTCTTGTTAGGAACCCAAAACTGACATCTGTTTCCTGCTTCATGTGTTGTTTAGTCAACATCTTTCCCCCCAAGATGTAGTGGTATTTCATCAATTTATCAGAAAATTTTTACGATTAGGAAGTGCAGAGCTAAGGGTAAAACAGAGACTGCAGAGATTCCTCTTAAGCAAGTGAAGCAGATGGTGATATGAACAGGATGAAAGCTGAGTAAATGCAAACTTTGCCTCAGGAATGGAGGCTTGGCCTTATCCATCTAGAAATTATATTTCCCATACCACTGTAGGCAGGGGAAGGAACTCTGAAACCCTTCCTATATATATTATTAGCCTTCATATGCACAGCTACTTGCCCCTAACTCACCCTGCAGGCACTGGGCAAATCATTTCACTCTTCTGGGTTTTCTCACCAAACCCAACCCACCACTCCCTCTGCCATGCTAAGCCTGGTCTCCAGTTTCAAAAACCGAAGCACAAAGAAATTAAGGAATCTCCTGGGGAAAAATGTTCCAACATGCTCACAGTTTGGAGTTAGCTGACTGAGACATGTCTGTCAGAAGTGGTCGAGGGTGGGATGGGGTGTGTTGTAATAGGAGCCCAATTCCGAGAAGAGACTCTAGGGCCACACAGTAGAATCTACTTCCCTGTGGGAAGAAAGTGTCTGGCAGGATGAGCCTGTCTCAGGGAATGGCCTTGAGGTTTGGAGAGGAGGAGTGGTCCCGGGTGCACAGTGACCCGAATCCAGCTCAGTCCAGGCGTCTCATAGCTTGGGGAAAGCAGGGGTTTGGTTATTCTATTAATTTCCTGTGGCTGCTGAAAATGACAAATGATCACCAACTTGGTGGCTGAAAACAACAGAAATGTATTCTCTTACGGTTCTGGAGGGCAGAAGATTCTAGGGCAGAATCCTTCCTTGCCTCTCTCAGCTTCTGATGGCTTGAGGTGTTCCTCGGTTTGTAGCTGTGTCACTCCAATCGCTGCTTCTGTCTTTACATGGTCTTCTCTGTGTCTGTGTCTTCTTTTTCTGTCATTTATAAGGACACTTTGGACTTAAGTCCTACCTAGGTAATCCAGAATGATCTTATCTCAGGGTCCTTAATTTAATTACATCTGCAAAGATTCCTTTTCCAAATTAGGTCACATTCAGTTTCTGGGGGTTAGAATGTGGACCTATCTTTGGGAGCCCATGATTCAGCCTGCTACAGTTATTAAATGCTGCTTTTCTAACAGCTAAGGGTGTAAGCAGCTCTGCAGTGGGACCCCTCTAAAAAGATGGAAGGCAGAGGAGGGAGCTCTTTTCTGTTTGCAAAGTAGAGGTGAGCAGCAGATGCCTGAGGCAGCAGGGAATTTTCCATGGAGCCCCACTAGGGTTAGGCAGGGGTAGGGAGAGCAGCAGCCTAGAAATTTCAGGGTTGCAGGCAGAGTGCAGTACAAGCAGGCAGTGGTCCAAGGCAGTGCCTTTCAACCAAGGTTTGTGACTCAGTAGTGGGTCACATGGTTAATTTAGCTGGCTAGCATTAATTTAATGACCAGCATTAAAGAGAAAAAGTGATCAGAGTACTGATGAGAGTGAGTACTGTTCTGAGAACTATGTATGGAGGCCTGCATGTATGTGCACTGGGATAGGATGTAAAATGTATTTCCTATTTAAGTTGCACTAAAAACATCTGAAAACCTGTGGTTTAAGGGACCCCGGTGGTGTGGTGCTTTAGAGCAGCAAAGAGAGAGCCCTTAGTCTTGAGCACAGCATTGGAATTACCTGGGGCAAACGGGTTCTGGCCAGGCACAGAGGCAATGGCATGAATGGCCACAAGAGGGAGCTCTCAACACATGTGAAACCTCCTCTGGGGCCACCTCCTTCCTCCCTTCAACACTTTGGGGGTGACCTTGCAAAGAGTGTGATCCCACAGATATGTGAGTGAAAGGAGGCCATTAGGTCAGTGATCTTTGGGACCAGCTATAAATGTGACATGTTTCCTAAGCACAGGTTCATGAAGCCTGGAGAAATTTGGATTACATATGAGTGGCGGTATTAGAGCTTCAGCTTTCAAACTTTGTTTCTCTCTTCAAGCCCTTTATTGCTACAAAATCTTATGGCAGAATCCTGATAAATGAGACAGAATTCCTGCAACATGGCAGTCCTAAGGCCTGTGTGCAGTGAGACTTAGACCTCATTTGGGAGGCCTGTATTGGATAACACTGGGTTAGAAGGTGTTTTCAGTCCCTCCTAGTGCTAATCATTTCATTCTATGGATCACACAAAAATCTAAATAATTTACCAGATTGCGACTTCTTTTTGAACCAAGGATTGCATTTTGATCATCTTTAAATCCCCAGTTCAGAGTCTGGCATGTTCAATAATTGGATCTTTGAAGGAAGGGAATTTTTGTGTGCCTATCTTTTAACTACAGGATGAATCACAATGCTCTCTGCATAGCAGTTGCTTTTAAAAAGTTGTTGGAATAAATGAAAATGAATAAAATCCTGCCCTGAATTTTTAGATGAAGTTGTCCTCTACCAGTCTGGCCAGCAGAGGGCAGGAGAGCTCAGTTTAATACCATCGTGCTCTGCTGTGTGCAGAGCGAGCCCAGGGCAGCCAATGATGCAGGTTTAGTTGTTCTATGGGATTAGAAAATGCATAACAAGAAAAGGAGGGAGATACCAAAGCATGAAGACTCAGTCTAGGAGATTTCCAAATCCTGGCACATTAATCCCCAAAGCTTTCTCTATAAAATAATATTCCTATCAAGGAATGAAACTTTGCTTTAGGCAGACAGGGAGCTGAGCACACAGAGAACAGGCTGAGAGCTAACATTCTTAAAACATGATTTTAACCACTTGGATGGAACGGATTCAAGGAATTTTCCAGTGCACTTAGTGTCAGGAAAAGAACATTGTACTAAAAGAATCAGAGATTCTGACAATGAAATCAACTAGCTAAGTGACCTTGAGTGAGATCTTTCCTTTCTCTTGGTTTCATTTTTCCATGTGTAAACTAGGGGTGGAACTAGATGATTTTTAAGGCTTCTTTCAACTCTGACATTGGGTGATGGACGTTCCTGAGCCTGTGGGTGGGTTCATTTCCAGCCCCACTTTTGCCATCAACTCTGGAGTAATATCAGGAAAGTCAATGAAAGCAAGTGTTTGGTTCCGACAAGGCAAAGCAAAGTAAAGACCACTGTGCCCTGGTGTTTCTGAGTCAAAGACAGGAAAGAAAGAAAAAGAGAGTTGTGGTCAAGAAAGAAAAGAGAATGGGAGCCCAAAGTATAAATAGAAAGACAAGAGAGAAGATAGGCAAGGGCAAGAGGAAGTGGGGGGCAGGAGGCAGGGGAGAAAATGAAGAAGATAGTGAAAGAGAGGGAAGAGAAGGATGAAAGGGAGAGGAGAGAAGGAACAGAGAAAAGTGAAATGAGAGGCAAGCTGGTGGCAGTGGTTTGTGACTCCCTAGTTTTCTAGGTGGTGGAACCCCAGTTGCAAACTAGAATTAGGATCATAAAAGATGCAGATATCTGAGCATAACCTAGACTTATTTTTCAGAATCTTCGCAAGTAGGACCCAGGCGTCCATGCTTTTTAAATGTTTCTCAGGCAATCCTGGTGTGCAGACAGGGTTAGGAACCATCAGAATAATACTAATAACTTTGAGTGTGGGGAAATTGGAGTTGTTGCAGGGGGGCTTTCTCTCCATGTGGCATGCTGGGTTTACATGGCCTCTATCATCCTGTTTCAAAGTGGAGCTTTCAGGATCATCACAAAAAAGGAACTTCACTGTCTGTTCTGCACAGTTCAAGTGTACAGTACTGTTGACTTCCAGCCTTACTTCTCAGATCCAGGGATGGAGGAGCTTGGCCAAAACAGCTTCTCCCCTGCTGATGGGACCACTGGGTAGGCTCACGGAAGACCTTAGATTTAACTCCTTTTTTGGCGGGGAGGAAAATAGGTAAAAGAACCAGGAAATATTCTGTGAATGGTACAGAGCTTCAGAGCCATGCTTAATTTCATTTCATTGGAAAGCCCTGAATAGAAGTCATACATCAATAAGTAGGAAACTTCTGGAGAGAAAGGGTACCTGGGAGGAGAATTAGAGGCAAAGTTTCCTGCCTACCTCTATTGAGAGAGGAAATGTTGGAGTAGCAGAAAGAGCTCTGAGCACTGGACTGGCTACACACTAGCTATATCACCTAGGGGCTCCATTCCCTCACCTTGCCAACATTAAAACACTTTACTCTGAACTACTGCACAGAGGCAAGTTAGCATTGTTATTCACTTCTGTTGTATGCAGCGACATATGCATATGATTACTTCAGTAGTAAATGGGTGTTTCCTCTCTAGACTTTCCAACAGAGATGAAGACTGTTAAATTTTGGGGGACTATGTTATTTGCATGACAACTTCAGTTAGTTCTCAGCATATAGGAGCAATTATATTGAGCAGTGTTTATAATATTTTTTCTTGCCGAAGCTAAAAGGATCAATAGATATATGCTCCTGAAAGTATCAGCTACCTAGAATTGGGGGGTTAAGTGTTAGAATTCTCAGTTTCCTGAGCATCAGGTTGGAGTTGTTCAAGAATCTACACAAAGCAGCAAGTCAAAGTTTTAAATAGAAAGTTTAAGATTTATTAGAGGAAGAAAGCAGGTAGGAGCCAGCGAAAAGAAAGACAGTGGCTCTGGCTCTTTTTCTGAGAGCTGCATTTTTAAAGAAAATAAAACCACGTTGGGAGCGAAGGGTGTCCGCTGAGTTGTGCCCTGTGTCTTGATTGGGTGAGGGCTTATTAACTTCTGAGCTGATTGGTTGCTAGGGTTCTGACGCACTACTCTTCATTGAAGCGCAGCTGCATTATCTATTTGGGGGGAGCAGGCCTTTTCCGCATGCTTATGGTTGTTCATCTTATAGACGTATCTGATTTTGCTTTATCTGCCTTTTGGGGGTTGAGGCGCCACCATGAGTGAAGTTTCTAACAGCCTTCAACCCGTATTTTATGGCATATCTGGTTTCTAAGAGATAAGCTGTGGGACCCCTGGGTCAGAAATTCCTTCTATACGTTAGAGTCTTTTTCTGGGATCTGACACTGAACTTTACGATGCTTGCCCTATTTACAGAATTCAGAGACCTCAACTATAAGGAGAGAGAGGTGTGTTTTCAACTCAACCATCATATTAAGCAACCACTCTGTGCTTGACATTTTTGTGGTCTCTGAGGACATAACCAAGATAGGGTCTATACCTTCAGTGAGTCTCTAAGTCTCATGGATGAGATATATAGACTCCCAAAGAACAGAAGTATGAGGTGATCTGTAAGGGTCTTTACTAGGGGTGCAAAAGACACACTCTTGGGCACAGGAGAAGACCTCGTCTGAGGCAACATGACTGTCAGTCTGATGTGACTGCATTTGATCCAGTTGGCACTGGGGAGTCATTGAAAGCTTTTGAGGCAGAGAGTGACAGATAGGACACATAGGAGACTGCTGCATGAGACCAGGCCTGAGATGTTACCACTTATCCCTTCCCATGGAAAAAGTTAACCTCAGAGGCTTCATTCATAAACTTCTTTACCCTTCATTAATTCACTTTGGATCAGATTTTGTGGAATTGGCAAAAGCCAAAGTGACATGGAAGTCTGACTCCTGTGACAACCAGGTCCAGGGGCATGGACTGGAGTTCTTCCTGCTGAAATCCATCCCAACAAAAGCCCTTGGAAGTCTTCAAGTTCTCATTCTTACACTCTATTATGGTGGGGCTGCTGCAGAAGTGAAGGTCTCTGTGGGATTCTCACCCAAGCACTCTTATTCTTAGACAAGAATTATCTAGTGCTTACCACAGCCTACCTCCGACCCCAGCATACCCCACCACATCAGCCTTCTCATTGGTGAATTGCTTACTCCAAATTGATCTCCTTCTCCCAACTTTACTTAAATTAAAAACTTCCTCTAGCCAGCTACAAAGGTAGAAGAAGACTCAACAAATGAATCCATACTAAACTGTTAATAGCTACCAAGTCTTAATGGGCTATGTCCTCAAGGAGAACTAAATAACAGAGATTATTTTCTAATAGGAGGAATTTCAGCATCATCTGCTACATCTCTGTGGAAGACACCTTCCCAGATCTTTAAATCACACAGTACATGTGAGGAAGGCCATGCTCTGTAGGTAGAGCATGGGCAGGGACACTCCAGCTTTCAAAGGAGATGACTGTATATTGCCTTTTGGCTCAGGACTGCCTGCCTCCATCTGAGCAGCAACAACTGAAGCAAAAAGATACCTTTATAATGTTATTACATTTTATGGGTTACCAAGCACTTTCACCTATATTGTCTAATATTGTTCTCAAATTCTATTTTAGAAAAGGCAAAAGCAGGAGAAAACTGAGCCTTTAAGTCAAGGGCATCAGACTCCCAGTCTAGGGCTCTTTCCACGATTCTACTTTGTTTCCCCACTGACTTAAGTTCTCCCTTTCTTCTGTCTGGGAAATAATGGGGTTTTCCATTTGCAAAATATCCAGGAGAAGTCTTTGGTGTAAATCTACTTCCTGCACGCTCAGAAATTTGTTGATCTTGGAGGCATATTAGAGAATGTCTGAAAGGCTCTTCTCATTTCTATTCCTTGATATCTAAAGAAATCAACAGAAAATCCTGTCAAATATACTTCGAAATAAACCTTCAAAATAAACTCCTCACCTTCTTCAAGGTCACCATCTCATTCCAAATCACCATCTTCTTTTGCCTGAACTAGTTCTGGAGAGAAGGTAACAACCCTGTAACAACTACGCAGCACCTCCCCCTCCCTGCCTTTGAGACTTGTGAGATAGGCTCCAGGGGTTGGCTGCAGAGGGTTTTATGCTAAACCAACCAGCTTGGCCATAAAGTGTTTAAGGGGAAACATGTGTCCCCTTTTTTTCCTGCTTCTTTTCTCTCTTAAATGCTCCGTAGACTCCTAAGCTATCTCCCTACTGCTACTCTTGCCCTTTTATAGTGATTTTCCATTTAGCAGAAGGTACTATTTTTAAAAGACTAAATCATGTCAGTTTCTTGCTCAAAATCATCCAATGGCTTCCTTACTATGACCTTCAAGTCTACTGTGTGATCTGAACTCTGCCTACCTCTTCTCCTAGTCCTCTCTGCTTCACCTACCTCATCCTAGCTCATTTGCCTTATTGCAGTTGTTTGAATGTACCAAGCATGCTTCTACCTCAGGACCTTTGCACTAACAATTGTTCCTCTCCCCTGAAAAGGATATATCTTTATTCAATATTTACATGGTTGGCTCCCTCACCTCAATAAGGCTCTGCTCAAATAGTTCTTGCTCAGAGGAGTCTTCCCCCAGCCACATGCTCTGTACCTTTTGTTAACCCTTATCAATTTGAACACTAATTAACTAATATGCTTATTGTCTGTCATCCTCACAAAGAATTTGTCTTTCTAGTTTACTTCTATGTCATTGACATCTCAAACAGTGTAGGTGATCAGTACATATTTGTAGAAAGAATTTGAGTGAAACAATTTAACAGATGGAGAAACTGAGGTCCAGAATGGGGGAGGCAGACCAGTATCAGAAGCAAGACTCAAGAGCAAGTCTTCTTTCTAACAGGGTTGTGAAATGTCCACTGCACCCTGCTTCCTCCCTCTTTACATAAAATCCAGGTTCTTTACCAATATAAATCCTCATTTGGAGAAAGTGACAGCATTTTAACATCACAGTATGTTCTAGTTTGCCCTTTTATTTCCTCAAACTTAAACTCATAGATTATTGGAGCTAGAAGTAGCCACAAAGATTACACAATTCAAGCCTTTTATGTTTTGGATGAGTAAACCATGACCCAGAGAGGATGTCCCAGAACTGGTTTGTGGCAGAACAATAACCAGAACCCAGGTCTCCCAAATCCCAGTCTAGAGACTGTCTACTTCCCTACTTTGTTTAATATGAAATGTCTAAGTTTAGGTACAGATTTTTTGTTTCCCATTGAAACTAGTTCCTAATCCTCACATTGACAGGTGGTCACCCCAAAATGTACGTTCAACAAGGAAGATGGGAAATCTTTTCTTGACCAGAAAAGCTGCATGCAAGAAAGCCTGGATGCCTTCTAGAAGCACTTGTAGCTGGGCTGCAGACTGCCCAGCCAGGTTTCTCCGGCATTGCTGAGTCAGGGGTGGGTAAAGGGTTCTAAAGTGAAGTAACTTTCTGTCCCTGACCTTGCCAGTTTCTATGTGTGTGCTGTTGTGCAAGGGATGTATGTTCTCGGGACCTCAGTTTCCTCCCCTGTAAGATGGGCTAGCATGCTCCTCTTTGCCTGATATGCTGCATAAGAAGAGCTTTGTGAAAGGGAGGTGCTTCCTGATGACCAGGATCTTGGAATAGGGTTCCCAGTAACAACCACAAACCTCATCCTTCTTGCAGACTTTGAGATTTTGGAGACAGGCCTTGGGGGTTGAAATGGGCTAGGTTGGCAAAGTTTAAAGCCAGTCAGTTTGACTGTGGGAGATTTAAGGCAGAATATGTGTTCCCTTTTGTCCTGGCTCCTCTTCTTTCTTACATGGTTCTTAGAGTCAACAATCCAAGAACTGTAAAACAAAACACAGCAAAAGCAAAACCAAGAAGTCAACCTATCCACGGCCTCAGCACTTCAGCAAGGGTGTGAGGGAAGAAACCCAGACTTAAACAATTCCCAAGCAGGTACTTAAGCAGCTAGAGACTACAGGCATTTTTGTATGAAAAGCAGATGAGAAGGAGGGAGGGAGAAAAGGAAAGAGGGGAAATGAGAGGGTGAGACACACAGAGGCAGGGACTGGGATAGATATTGTCTAAGCCATGTGAGAAGAGAGGGAAAAGTACAGAGAAGGCTGGGAAAGAGCCAGATCCAACCAGACTGAAGTCAGAAAATGATTGGGGAGAGGGAAAGTATTTAAAAAGAGGAATGAGGGTGTAAAGAGAAGACAAAAGAAAGATTGAACAAGGAAGATTCTGAGAAAGAAATTCAGAAAAAAATTAGAGAAAAGGAGAAAGAGGAGAGATTAGAGAGTAGAGGAGGAGGAGAGGGATGTGGAAAGAAAGGAACAGGAGTCTGGGGAGGAAGGAAGCAGAGATCCCAGAGCACAGGGCAGGATGGTGGAGCTGCCATTTGTTCTTGCCAGCTCTGTTTTAGAAAAGTGAATCTCACTGACTCAATGAAAGACGCCAAGGGCCTAGTCTTGGGTGAAGGGATAAGCCCTGGGACAGCTGGCTTACTGTAACTAGACCCTGAATCCATAGTCAGAGCCCAGGGAGAGCTCCAGGACATATAGAGAAAATAGCAACTATTTCCTGGATTTTGGGTTCCACACCCCCAGTTCATTGCTCTTCCAGATTATTCCAGCACACATGAGTGGCTTTTTCATGCCTCATTTTGTGCATAGCCTTGCCTGGACTTGTTAGGTTGTAGGAGTTTTGACTCTCTTTGCTGTGTATTCTTTCTTTGCCTTGACTTACAGACACAAAAGGGAATGATGACAATTATCCGAGCCACTCAGGACACTCCCCACTCCTCCCATCTCTCAATACTGCAGTTTTGGTCCAAGTGTTCAGAATATTCCAATATATCATGTGTACCTGGTGACAGGACTAGCCAAATTCTCTGCTTCACTTGGTTTCTATGGATGCAGCATATGTTTCTAGCTAATACAGATTTTCTTGAAACTCACAAATTGTCAGCCCTTGGTGGGTTCCTGGGGATCATCTGTTCCATGCCAGGAGAACAGCTGGTCCTTCCTTGATAAATTTTGAGAAAAGCTGCTACAACTCTGAGCTGTACAGCAAACACTTAACAAGACCACAACCAGAATTCTATACAACACTTCTTAAACTTGTGTGTGTGTGTGTGCACGCACGTGTGTGTAGGGGTCTCAATCTGCTTGAGTCTGTTGTTTCTTTCCCCACATATACACACACAATATTGGTCACATATTTTCAGGGGTTTCCTGAACTTTCACAGGTCCAGACTGAGGGTCTCTGACCTATATCTGCTCCTTTGGCCAGAAATCTATTTGAAAACTGAGAGTGGAGAACTCTGGCCTTGGGATGTGGAAGTCTGGTCCTTTTTCTAACTGTGGAATGTGAGCCAGGGCAATTCCCTGCCTGTTTTTAGGGCTCAGTGACTCAGTTTCATTAGCTGATTTCTGAGATTGTCTTCCAACTCCAAGTTTCTAGGCACCAAAATGAAACTAAGTGAAAACACACTTTGTGTGTGTGTGTGTGTGTGTGTGTAGTTTTTGTCACAGTGGAAAGGCAGATAGATCAGAAATCTCTCAGCTGCTGAGAAAGAGGGAGAAAGTGTGACCCAAAGATACCCTCTCCCCCATTATAGAGAAAAGTGAAGTTTTCTACATTGTCACATACAATACTTTTCACATAGATAATGGAGGAAGAGGAGATGTTTCAGACCCTCCTAACATTCACATTGGATTCTCAGCTCTGTTCTTAAAGGAATGATTCTGCGTCTCCACTTGCCATATACATCCTCCCTTGCATTTGTTTGCCTCCTAAAATGTTGGAGTGTGATGATAGTTGGAATTGTCTGGGTACACGTATGCGTATGCAGCCATGTGTGATAGTGTGTTTATCTCTGTGAGGGCTGATTACTTTGGCTTCTGTTTGTATGTAATTGAGTGTGCACATGTGTATGTGCGTGTGAGTGAAATTACAGAGAGTGTATGTGCATAGCACTGAGTGAATATAAATAATTGCATGGAAACTGTGGCATGTGTGAAATCATCCGTGTGCCTGATTTTTTTTTTTTAAGTAAGTCACTTTGGATTGTGTCGCCTCCTCTCACTTCTGTGATTGATTTCTCGAGGCTAATGGTGCGTAAAAGCGCTGGTGAGATCTGGGGGCGCCTCCTAGCCTGACGTCAGAGAGAGAGTTTAAAAAGGTGGGAGACAGTGGAGAGCTCCCAAGACGCTTTAGGAGTCGCGAGGTGCAGAGCCGTCGCTGCAGCCTGCGGAACCGCGCCTTGAGTTTGAGCTTCGGCGCTCTAGCTCGGCTTCCCCGGCGTCGCCGAGATGCTGTCCTGCCGCCTACAGTGCGCGCTGGCCGCGCTTTCCATCGTCCTGGCCATGGGCGGGGTCACCGGCGCGCCCTCGGACCCCAGACTCCGTCAATTTCTGCAGAAGTCCCTGGCTGCTGCCGCGGGGAAGCAGGTAAAGAGACTCCCTCGACGTCTTCTTTCCCTTTCCCCTCTCCTGGATCCCTCAACCCTCTCTTAGCCTTGCCCCTGCCCCCTTGGTTTGAACTTGAGAAGTGCCCCGTTGTCCTCAGACGAGTCTCGGTGCTTTCCATGGTCCCTTATCTCCCAAAGCTCTTAGAAAAACTTTCTAAGTCCAGACTCCCCTCTTGCCCATTTTTTTTTTCCTTTCCTGATCAGCCAAGTCAGTCATAGTTCAGGTGGGTTCTTGGGCATTCGGGAAAATTCCGAGGACCTGGGTAGCTGCCTGAGCAGGAAAAGGGTGATGGAATCTATCCCCGGTGCTGAAAACGGGAGGTGCTGACCCAGGTGCTGAAAGAGCGGACTTCTGAAGGGGCTATCATCTAAACGCTCCACTTTCATGTGAAGGGCTGGGGGCTAAGGGACACTCTACAGACGGAACACGATTATGTTTGCGATTGTAAAAGGTCTTGTTTCCCACAGGTGACTTAGTAAAAACGGTAAGAACAATTCCACTTTGTAACTCATGATACAGAAATTGAGTTAAGCAAACTGTTGGCAAATGCTTTAATTCTGCAAAACTGCTTTAATAATCTGAAGCTGTTTCTCCCTCTCTCTCTCCCACTCCCTCTCCCTCTCTGCATGCTGTAAGCCTACAGAGGTGGAAAAATTGCAGAAATATGTGAACTTCTGAAGCATTTTTGTGTAACTTGGTGATTATAACAACTACTCTTATTTGTGTATCCTTAACTGATTTTTAATCATGACAGAAAGTACACAGCATGGAAACTGGGTTCTGGGTGTGGCTGAATCTGATTTCCTAAACTGGACTTCATCATTTCTTCTTCTCCATCATTGTTACTGTCATCCTCACCATTTTTCTCTCTCTCCCTCTCCCTTCCACCCGATAAAGGAGCTGGCCAAGTACTTCTTGGCAGAACTGCTGTCTGAACCCAACCAGACAGAGAATGATGCCCTGGAACCTGAAGATTTGTCCCAGACTGCTGAGCAGGATGAAATGAGACTGGAGCTGCAGAGATCTGCTAACTCGAATCCGGCCATGGCACCCCGGGAACGCAAAGCTGGTTGCAAGAATTTCTTCTGGAAGACTTTCACATCCTGTTAGTTTTATTAGTTATTATTGTCCATATCATACCTCTGATCTCTCTCCTCCAAATCCCAGCTCTCTTCCCTAATTCCCCAAATCCTCAGCAAGACCCTTGCATTAGGAAGTGAAGACTGTAAATATAAAATAAAATTATGGTGAAATTATGGAAAACAAGAATTTGATTTCTTATTGAGTAATCCTTTCTGATCACAAATATGTGATTATCTTGAGTTGTGATTTCAGGCTAATTATTTGAGACATGCACATCAATTATCACACGCATACTACTAACAATTCCCTGTTGTAATAATGATTATGTTTTAAACGGTAACCCTTATAGTTTGGGTCATTTCAAACAAATAATTCCAAGCAATTCTGTGCATTTGAACTTTAACCCAATAATAATTGTTGGAAGAGACTGCCACTAGCATCAATTACATATTAAATGCTCTTAAAAATAATATTTTGGGCTGTTGAAATGAGTATTAGTATTTATATGTAGGCAGGCTGAGATATCCACCTATCTACCAGGTTGATATGTAAAATATATAATATGTGAAAAATGGAAAGTGAAAATGATTTAAAAGTAAGAGGATGAAAGTTGGCTTGAATAGCCAAAATAATGCTGAGAATATTCACAAGTTGTTTCTAGTTTGTGAGCATTTATCCACCGAAACAACATTGCTTTTATATTGTCTTCTTTGACAATCCTTTGTAATTGAACAAGGTTAAATGGCTGCCTCTGGCTTCAAAGAAAGCTTCTAAATAATTTTTCTTAGGGTAAAATGCTATGCTTATTGCAAGATTCCAACATGAGAGAACTATGTGATGCAAGAAAAAGATGTTGGTTATGTCAGTGAATGCTACACTATTGAAGGTATCAGAGCCCAATCTCACAACCACAGGACAGCTGAAGGAGATATCTCAAAGTGTTCTTTTGATTTTATCAAAATAGGGGTCAAATAAAAATGCAAACAATAACTAAAATGCTCAATAAATGTTAGTTATTATTATTAGTATTATAAAAGCACACCCAGTTACATACTACATACTATAGCTCGAGACAGTTAAAAATAGTATTAATTTAACTCACAGAGTCCTGAATAAGATGTCTCTTTGGAGAAGTATGTTTTAAGTATAACTGTATTTCTGCATATCTGCTCAAATAATAAAACAAATATAAAAACATAAGTTCAACATAAATCTCCATACTATAAGCTTACTGATGACAGCATACATAAACACATCTAAGAGGAACTTCATGCTTTGTAGAAAATAATTGTGTTAGAAATACATATTTTTAATACGAACTCGGCTTAGTGGGAAGTTAATTCCTGAACAGCTGATCAAACAAGAGAAAATCCAAGCAATTTTACTAATCTCTGTGAAAACAGAACATCCTTTGAAGTCCTGGTGCATCTTTCATTTACAAGATTTTTAGGAGGAATTAATGCTTGTCCACTTAGGGGATCTGTGTTGCTAAATGCCTTGTGTACATCTGGTTACCAACCAAGTGGAGTAACAGAATCACACTATTATGATAAAAACATAGAAGAGAACACAATTGTTTTCTGACAGTGCATAGAGTATATGAGTGCCAGGAGATTTTAAGTTTTAGTATCATATTTGGTTGTAAATTCCCAATAGTAACATGGAAATAATTGGCCTGGGTTACGTAGTCACATGCCCACATATTTATTTATTCTTTACTTAAAGCTTAAATTGAATGGAACGTTTTATCAGGGTTAATTATCTTTCAGGTTTAGTTTACCACTTTCATAAATAGAGAATACACTAGAAAGGGCACCAACATCCCATCTGGGTGTGATTGCCATTCTATGCTTCAAAATTGATGAGAGTGCTAGGGGATTGCTAATTTTTGATCACTTTAACAAATATAGAAAGCATAACTTTAATACACACACACACACATACAGAATGACTTACTTTTTACTTCCAATTTTGTTCATTTGGGTTCCTCTTAAGTTTGATTCACAGAAAGAGTCTAGCATTTAAGTTTGTTTATTGTTTAGCCACAACAAATCTTTCAGATTGTATTTCACTTCCCTGCCATAACCACATGTTTCAGTAATCTTGAACAACATCCTAGTTCCTTAACTGGGACAGCTTGGGGAAGGTACTTCTCTTTTCTGGGCCTCAGTTTCTTCATCTCCCCATCTGAAAATGTGAATACCAATAAAACCAAGTCCTTAAAGATTATGAGGATTTTCTGAGACCATGTATTTAAAGCTGTTAATACATAGTAAACAGTTGGAGAGTGTTAGATGTTATGATTGATGTTAATTTTGTTGTTACATACCTTCTAATCCCTCTGTTTGTCTTTGCTACTTCTTGTTGTTTCCGTATGTCCAAATCTAACCTAGTCTTCAAGACACATTTTAAATGCTTCTTGCTCCATAAAAGTCTTACTCTGTGTTCTCAAATGGAATATCTCCCATTTCTAAGTATTTAATTTGCATCTCTTCCATAGTGCTTACCACTTTCTAGCATTTATTGTAGTTGTTTGAGTATATGTAAGAAAGTAAGTGAATATTTGTGCATGAATTTCCAACAAATATGTCTGATTCATATGTATGGTCCACTAAGCATCTCATACAGTAGGTTTTCAATGTTCATTGAAAGAATGAATGAATGATCCATGAGCTTACAGTCTCAAGTGAAGCAAATCTCAGTTTTCTGGGTGACATTAGTTTTCACTAATGCTTTAGATGGCAGAGGAAAATTACAACAGTGGTTATTCTATGTGATATTGGAGTGACACCAGAAAGATAACAACACATGAGTATGTTTTTAATAACCACTGAGTCAAATAAGTAGACTCAATAATTTTGGAAGTTTCAATCAGTCCAGTTTTCTTTAAGCATCTTACAAAGCCTTCAACAGAGCTTCTCAACTGCCCATTACCCATGGGACTCCCAGTTGTAGAAAACCGGATTCTCTAAAACTTTTCTCAAATTTGTTTATTTTAAGATCATGCAGGTACATTACTGACCCAAATACAGAACCAATTTTCTGGGCCTTGGTTCAAACTATACTTAATACACAAGCAATTCTGTCTTGTGATGACACAAAATATTCTTTTAACTCTGAATAACAGACATAGAAGGGGGCTCAGATATCATCTAATCCTCACCACTCATTTTAATGAAGGCTGACATATGGAATGATTAAGTTATCTGCCCAAGATAACACAGAAAGTCGATGCAGAGTCCGGACAAAGCCTAAGTTCCCCCTTCCTTTCCTCTGGGTTATTTTGATTATTCTGTCACATTGCCTCTCAAGGAATCTGATCTTTGAGATCATTGGCGTGTTTTGTTAATCTGATGCAAATACGAATTTTGTCCCCAGGGCTTCTTCAACTTCCACTGAACAACTAATCGGTCTGCTTTTGAGAGAGAACAAGGCCATTGATACAAAACAGCTTCTCGTGGATATGGAAAGACTTTAGGAGGAAATAGTAATGGCATTGGTTAAGAGGAGAAGAAACTCAAGGGAGAGAATATTTCACTAAGCCATAGCCCAAAAGTAAAGGATGATTCTATCTCAGAGTGGAGGCAAAGGGGCTGTACCAACAAGCAGATGGATTTTCACAATAAGTGGACAGAATTTGCAATTTGCCTGAAGAAATGTTCTTCAGAGAATTCAGATCCACATTAAGAGGACTAGGGAGGAAAAACTTCAATGAGCAACTCTATTTCTTTAATAAGTGACAAGGGGTATTTTATTCCAAGTGATCAGTTTAGCATTACCTAAAATGTACCTCAGTTTAAAGGACTTGCTGGAAACTGGGAAACAGAAGTTTGTATGACAAGTTTCCTGCTTTCAGAGAACTGAGTCTAGTAGGAAAGAATGTCACATAAGGACATTCCCTAAAAATTATCAAATGTTACAATGGAGATAGGAACAGAGGGATAGGAAAGGATACAGGTGTCAGCAACTTCCTTTTCTCCAAACTAGTCTCCCTTATTAGTTTTAAATTATGGTTTGGAAGTCTAAGTGATTTTTTATGGATGGAATGAGTGTGTTATAGGCATTATGTTATAGCACATGCTTTCACAATATAATCTAGGTTAACTTGACAAGTGTTAATATTCCTTTTGGATATATGAAGAAGTGAGAATCAGAGAGATAAGTAACTTGCTCAATATGCTACCAGTGTGTGAGCGGTTCAGTTGGAACCAGATCATCAGATTTCCAGTCCACTGCTCTTTTGTATCTTAGGGGAATAACAGGAGTTAAAGGGAAATTGTAACTTGATTGATAAACTAAGAGCAGAGCAGCTTAATTTAGCTCTTCAATATATAATACAAATGAGTATTACGTCTCAATGATTGTTAGAGGAGAAAGGGATTTAGGCTCTGCAGTTAGGGTTTGATTTTGTGACTATTTAGGTCACTGTTTCTAAGAAACTTTTCTTTTCACATGTTCATAACCATGGCTTTAATTTTGTCAAATGAATGAATGAATGAATAACTAAATGGAATACCTGAGGCTCTTAACCATCCTCTCCCACCCAATCCCATGTACCTGACTGTAGGCATTTTTAGCTTGAAGCAATTACAGATCTCTTGGTCACAGTCTTTATTGTACAGGCTATGGCATCTTCCACATTATGACTGGTTAGTGTCACACCTTCCTCCCTTGGCCTTTGTGAAAACTTGGCCTGAAACTGAGATTTGGGAACCTTAGTATTTTCATTGAAATTTATAAATGAGGTCATCTTTTACACGAGTAGGCTTTTACACTACTAAAGTTTATATACTTCTCCGGGTCTCAGATAAATATTCCAGATCACATAAGGAGTCATCTCACTCCTATTAGCGTCACATGTCCCTAGAATATGGGCCATTTATACATTTATACATTTACACATTTATACAGATATTAAATGATGCTGTTAAAATAAATAATATTTCAAAGAAATCTTGGGTATTTAAAGTAAAGTTCAAATTAGTTGAGAGAGATAATGCATTATTGCTTAATTGCTGCTTAATTCTATCTTTCCTAAATAAAAAAATTATAAAAATACATTTTCAGTTCCAAATCTTATGGTCAGATGGCACGCTTTATGAAGGAAAGCATTAAGCTGCCCTAGAATTGCTATCCTTCGGTAGCAATTTATTTGACTCAAAATGCACATTATGAAAGTTAAGTTTTACAAATTTAACTGGGACGTAGTTCTTTCTCCCTGACTTTTCCATCTACACTTGCCCACTCAGTCCCTAAACACAAGGATGAAAGGCAATGATTTTACTAGACTTCTTGCAACCCTCCACTTCATCATCATTTTTATTCTCCGTAATGCTTGAATTAGCATGATGTTCTCATGAGTAAGACCTCCACTCAAGTTCTATGGCCTTCCCCAAGTTGGCATACTCCTGACTCTTGGATTCTTTCTCTCATCTGAATTATCAAGACCCTTATTAGTCTTATTTGTTATTGCATTACACATCTGATGTTGCAGCTGCCTTTCTTCTTCTTTTATATCTCCTTCTCCTCCTTCTCTTCTTTTACTTCACCTCCTCTGCTCCTCCTCTTCCTTCTTCTTTTATTCCCTCTCCTCTTCCCCATTCTTATTCTCTAATATCCATTCCCCACTTTGACAGTAGCATCCTGAGTTACTTTTGGTAAACCACTTTTCTATGCATTCTCAGCCACGTGGTTGAAATAGGATTGACTCCACTTGCAGTCCAGGATTGATACACAAGTGGATTAAGCCAATTGGAATATACCATTGCCTGGTCACAGAGATTGGTTCATGGCTGGGCATACAACCAATCAGAGTGAATCTTAAGACTTTTTGGATTACTTATGAGACATCTCCTTCTTGTTGAGAGTGGATGAGAAAGCATGTCCTGAGTGTTTTTTCAGCCACATTAAGAAAGCTAGTATGGTTTGCAGGCCTGTGCTGCAGAAGGTAGAGAGATGGAAGGAAACTGGTCTTTGTTGACCTCACTGAACTACAATATTAAGTACAACCAAAAAAAAAAAAAAAAAGAGAGATTTTTACTTCTGTGCTTTTCATATGTATGATCCAATAAATTCTCTTTATTTTTTTAAAGTAGTTTGGATAAGACTTTCTGTTATTTTCAATAAAAAAACACCTGATCCCTATGTTTAGTGGTACCTTGTCTTGTTAGTTATTTCTGTGTATGTGTGCAAGCATACATGTATGTATCTATCACTATATCTTTGTTTATGCATCTATATCTATTTACATATTTATGCCTACCTTTCTAATCAAGATGAAAATTTTGAAAATAAACAGATTGGACCTTACAGGCTTTTATATCTTTTTGAAATTCCGGTATGTGACTGGCACACACTAGCCTTTTTGCAAATGTTGTTGATAACAAAGAATATAAGAATTCCTTACATTTGTTCAATACTTTCCAATTCACTAAAGTGTTCAAAAACTGTTATCTCACTGAATCATCACACATTTTATACTTCATATTTAGGCATTACAACATGAATTAAACCCTCATTTTTTATAGATGTAGAAACTGATGTTCAAAGTATTTAAGTAACTTGATGAAAGTCATATTGTTAAATGGCAGGATTTGAAGAACCAACTCTACTGAAGAATTAGCCCTTCATAAATGTGTAGACATTTTCATTTCCCTCACCTGAGTGCTCTCTTCTCCATGCTAAATTCCTTCAATTCCTTTAACATTCCTAGTACAATATGATTTCAATTTCTTCTCATCACATTGGATGCTCTGTCCAAGGATTGCTCACATTTGTTTATGTATTTCTTAAAGTATGATCTCCCAAACAGAATGCAGTAGCATAGTTGGAGGTTGATTAGTACAGAGAAGATGGGACCTCCTTCCTCCCTCTAGATAGGGGACTTCCTCCTTTTAAAGCAGTGTTCCAATTTGCTAATGCTGCCATTAAGCAAAGTATCAGAAATGGATTGGCTTTTATAAAGGGGGTTTATTTGGTTACAAAGTTACAGTCTGAAGGCCATAAAGTGTCCAAGGTAAAGAATCAACAATTGGGTACCTTCACTGAAGGATGGCCGTTGACATCTTGAAAATCTGCTCGCTTGGAAGGCATGTGGCTGGTGTCCACTTGCTCCCAGGTTGCATTTCAAAATGGCATTCTCCAAAATATTGCTCTTGGGGTGTTTCATCCTCTCTTAGCTGCAGCTCCTCTTCAAAATGTCACTCTCAGTTGCTCTCCAAAATGTCACTCACAGCTGCTTTGTGAACTCCTTTATACAACTCCAGTGATCCAATTCACACCCACCCTGAATGCGTGGGGTAACACTTCCATGGAAATTATCTGATCAAATCTTTCACTCACAGTTGATTGAATCACACCTCCATGGAAACACTCAATCAAAGGATCCTGATCTATTCAACACTAATACGTCTTCCCCCACAAGATTGCATCAAAGATAATGGCATTTTGGAGAACATAATACATCCAAACTGGCACAGGCAGCAAGTTTAATGACCACCTGCATTTTTCACGCTGCCCTTCAGGACCCTTCTAGAGTGGATATGAAGTGCTGCACCTGCACCTCATATGCAGAAGCATATTGTGTGAACCGTTTATAAATTGGCCCCAATGTTTTCTTCAGATAAATGATCATAGGGAGCCTTTCTGTGTGGCCATAGATGTGGTTTGAGACTGGGAGCAGTGTAGTCTGTGTAGGGACTGTGGGTATCTGGGTCACTTGCTCATGCTCCTTAGTTGTGCATTAAAGGCCTGTACAAGCCCTACCTCATATATACCACTCCCATTTATTGTTGGAGTATTTCTATGCACACACAAATTTGTGTGTGCTGGGTAAGATAATACCCAGTTCATGGTTGCTCAGTTGCATTGTAACTTAGTGGACTATGGTCAAGCATTAAATTTCTACCAAGGACTCAGAAAAAAGCCAGAAGCTGTTTCATAAAAGGAGAATCGTTACAAAGGAAAGCATAGTTTAACTCTAAAACCTAGATTCACATATAGGGTCCAACCAAATGCTCCACCCCAAACACTGGATTTTCTCAGTCTTAAGGTCAAAGTGGGAAGCAGCCTGGACCTGTTTCAAAGACTTCCCTTATTCTCACCCTTCTTGAAACCTGGAAGATTGTCAGATTACTTAGAAAATGGGTTGGATTACTATGCCCTAAAGAGTAATATGTTGCTTCCAAAATCCCAAGAGGCACACCAGGCATTTTGTCTCTTTGTTGGTGGGAGGAGGGGCCAGGTGCATCAACTTTACCTTCATCTTGGTGAGGATAACTCAACATGCCCCAGACCACTGGACCCCTAGACATTTTGTTGAGGTTGCATGCCATAAATTTTTCTGGAATTCATTCTCCACCTTCTGGCATGTGTGTCTCTTACAGAGGTGTTTGGAGAAGTTTCTATGTCTGGCTCATCTCTTCCAATCAGCATAACATCAGTGTAATGAACCAGCATGATGTTCTGTGAAATGAGGAGGCAGTTGAGGCCCTTCCTGACTAGATTCTGACATGGCGTTTGACGGCTGATGTAGCCCTGAGCTAGGACACTGAAAGTGTATCTCTGGCCCAGACAGCTTAAAGTGAACTACTTTTGTTGATCTCAGGAATAGAGCAAAACAGCATTCTCCAGACAGTACCAGGTGCCAGGGGATGTGTTACTCTGGAATGGCACCTGCAATTAGAGCCATCATCTGATTAACTTTAAGATTACCCACTGTCATTCTTCAAGATCCATTTGTTTTCTGCACAAACCAAAGATGTAAATTGTGTGATGATGTTATAGAAATCACTATTACTGTATTTTTAAAGCCTTGATGGTGGCACAAATCTGTGCATTCCCTCCTGGAGTGTGGTATTGCTTTTGGTAGGTTGGGAAAGTTCTACTGGCTTCCATTTACCTTTCTGACAGTAATAGCTCCCATTCTGTGGGTCATGGAAACAATGTCAGAATTCTGCTAATTGGGGAGATTATTATTCCAACTATGTATTTCAGACATTGGGAAATATCCATAAGGTGGGTACAGGGATACACTGTACCTGCTATGAGATGGACTTTAACTAAAACTTCATGAATCATATGATATCCATAAGCTCCTATGCTGACTAGTGGACCACAGTGGTGTTTTGATTCTCCAAGAATTAACATCAGCTCAGAGCTAGTGTCAAGTAATCCCTCCAAATGCTGATAATATCCTCTTCCTCAATGTATAGTTCCCTGGTAAATGGCTATAAGTCTATCTGGGGAAGGCTAAAGGTATAAATTTTGTTTTGGTGAGCAGAGTCCTTCGTCAAGGAGACCAGCCTCTCCTACATTTAAGGAGCTTTGGTTTGTGAACTGGCTCAAATCTGGGAACTTGCTGAAGTGCTGCAGCTCTCTTTTGTGATGATTCAGGTCAACTTTCTGTTCACCAGATATAGAATATTCTACTTACATAAATCAAGTGATGTGTCCATTGATTTTAGTTTTAGGGACACCATGTTCAATTGAGCAATGCCAAATATTTCTGTAGATCAAGCCATTTTGATTTATGCTTTAACTCTGCTTCTCATATGGTAAGCATACTCACATCCCTGGTGGTTAAGCATGGCCACCTGGCCTCTGACACCATGAGATCTCATCATGCCTACTTAATTCAAGGAGTCCAGCAATTCTCACTCTCATCCCTGGCTTACAGAAAAGAGGCTCTCAATATACCTCTGGTGAAAAGAGTGTCCTCTGGATCTTCTCGGGGGCATAGTCAGGAGATGAGTGATTAAAAGCACTCTAATGGTTTAGATAATTTCCTTTAGAGTAAATTGATAAAGTTCCAATTTAGCTTTATTTAGGGTAGACCACCCTAGAATTTAGATTTTAATCAACTAAACAAGCAAACTGGGAAAGCCACTCCCACCACTAAAGATAATACGCATAATCTAGAATCTCTGCTTAATGTACCTGTATCAATCATCCAGACCATTCTAACATTTGATTTCTTCCACCCTGATATTACATCCATACTATCTATTTCCATACATGTTCCACAGGTTTTGTCAACACAGCTTGGCAAAATTATATCATTCTTTTGGTGTGTTTGGTACTTTCTCAAAGTCACATTTTGTACCTTACTACCTGGGGACTGTTGGGTTCTGAGTCTGGTTGTAGGCCAGTAAAAAAGAAAAGAGGATGGGAGTAGATCTGGAGGAGAGGGGGACCAGCAGCCCCCTTTAAGGAAACCACCTTGGGGAGGGTCATTATAGTTTCTCCAACAAAGGGGAGACAAACCTCCTCAGGCCTGAGTAGAAGGTTTGCTTCTGTTGGCAAAGGAAGTTCAGTAGAATTTAGGATTTCAAGGTTGCCAGCTTCATCAGAAACTGACCATATGACCCCATCCCAATTTTCTGGGTCTTATTATGTCCTAAACAATTTCTCAAATTTAACATAAGAGATCCTGTGAAGTTATGAATTCAATTTTGCATTTTAATTTAGCCATCTGCAGGATTAAATTCCAGTTTTGGTTTCAGAAATGTCAGCTATATAACCAAGGAGATAAGGATAACTTTTAGGACAATAATAGAGGCTTTCTGGCCCCTTACTTGCATAATGAGCTGAGAAATTTAATCTCTGAGCTCATATTTTCTTTTCCCAAATTGCCCAGTACAGCTATCCCCATTATACACCTATGTTCATTAAAGTATTCTATGGTAGCAAATGGCCACCCAAAGCTTTGTGTTCTATAAGTCCTTAATTACAAGTATCTACATGTCCTAATTTAAGTAATTGTTATACCATAGACTGTAAGTGTCCCAGTTACCACAGAGTTATTAGTAATATTAGTTATTAGTAAAAATGTAATCATTTCAGGGAACCAATTCTAGATAACCCAGAATCAAATCACAGAATCCATCCTTAAGATTCAGTTTCCATGGAATCACCTCTTGTATGAATTTTCATATCAGATGGGGTTTGATCACTATGAGATATGGAATAAGGAATTTTTAAAGTAGGGATTAAACATTACACAATTGTGGGATCCGGTGAAGAAGCCTCTGGAAGGCTGCTGCCTCTGGTTCTGGTGGTTGGCCTGAAGTCCCTGTAGGTCAGCAGGGATGGCAAGGATGATAACCAAGTAGAAAAGCAGGCTGAAAACTGGGGGAGAGGGAGAGCACCTTGGAATCTGTGAGGACAGTTTGCAGCTCATAGAGACTAACTGCAATGCTCATCTGTCTATCACTGCCTCCAGCCCAGACTCTATGAGAAACTTGCAGAAGCAGCTGATGCCCTTCAACACTGTGCTGAATATATGCTTGTCCAAATAGTCAGAAAAGACTAAGAAGAAGAGATCTGGTGGAGCTGTAAGAGCTGTGGGCCCAGAAGCTGCCCTTGGCCAATAAGGTGAGCCAGCAGATTGATGGCAATTTGTACAAATTGCAGTGGTGCCTGGCATCCTAGAGCAACCTTCTGAGCAAAAATGTTGTAGCTTCTTAGAGCACTGCTTATCAGGGGAACACTTATTCTAATGATCCCTAGATTGTAAGCTCTTACAGCAGTCACATCTATTCCTGAATTGTAATGGCTATTTCCAGATTCTGAGATGCTGCTCTCTTTGTGTATAACCTGATCGATCCCTGGAACTTTGGCTATCTGTGTGACACCTGAAACTCAGGGCTAGAACTCAGCAGATATGAATGTCAGTATTAGCACATATAGCAACTGTTAAAAAAGCTGAAAAATACTCCAGACTTCAACTAGAGATATGAATGAAGCAGATGTGGTTAGGACTGGGACAAATCAGGCCAAAGGATAAAGGACAATACCAATTGCATTTTAAAACTTCAAATTCCATGTAAGACCAAGGGAAGAGATGTTTAGTTGGTGCAAGATCTATATTTCTTAAACAATTTAACTCACACAATTCATTCAAATATCATAATTACATGGAACTTTTAATAGGAAGTGAGACCTGGTAGGTTTGCATAGTTTAGTGTGAAATAGCAACACATCCCCAAGTAATTTGGACAGAAAATAAAAATATATACGTAGGGCTTCCCTGAGGAGCTGGGGAAAAAATGCAGAGGTGTTGGGCTTCCTCACTTGGATTGTTACTGATGTTCTCACAAACATTGAGGACTGGCAGTTTGATGTGCCAAGCCCTCTATCATGGGACTTGCCCTTATGAAGCTCATCACTGCAAAGGAGAGGCTAAATGTGCTTATCATTGTGCCTAAGAGTCTCCCCCTGAGTACCTCTTTGTTGCTCAGATGTGGCCTTCTCTCTCTAGCTAAGCCAGCTTAGTGGGAGAACTCCCTGCCCTTCCCACTACATGGGACCTGACTGCCAGGGGTGTAAATCTCCCAGGCAATGTGGGATATGAGTCCTGGGGGTGAATCTGGACCCAGCATCGTGGGATTGAAAACATCTTCTTGACCAAAAGGGGGATGCGAATTGAAACAAAATAAAGTTTCAGTGGCTGAGAGATTCCAAACAGGGTTGAGAGGTCACTCTGGTGGGCATTCTTATGCACTATATAGATAACCCTTTTTAGGTTGTAATGCATTGGACTATCTAGAAGTAAATACCTGAAACTATCAAACTGCAACCCAGTAGCCTTGACTCTGGAAGACAATTGTATACCAATGTAGCCTACAAGAGGTGACAGTGTGATTGTGAAAGCCTTATGGATCACACTCCTTTTATCCAGTGTATGTATGGATAAGTAGAAAAATGCAGAACAAAAAACTAAATGAAAAACAGGGTGGGGGGTGTTTTGATGTTCTTTACTTTTATTTTTTATTCTTATTTTCTCTTTTCCTGGTACAAGGAAAATGTTCAAAAAATAGATTGGGGTGATGGATGCACAACTATCTGATGGTATGGTGAACAACTGATTGTACACTTTGGATGATTGTATGGTATGTGAATATATCTCAATAAAATTGAATTAAATAAAAGGTTGTAACTTCACTTTCACCTTCCAAATATCAGGCAAATTTGTCTTATAATCAACCATAACCTGGAACTTGCACAAGGTAGAGGATTCTGAGAAACATAGCTTCAGCTTAGGTAACCACATCTAGTAAGATTTTGGCAAAAGAAAAATCTATTGGTACTCCTACAATGAAAATCAGGCTCAATGTATGTGGTATTTGAATTATATACCTCAACAAACACAGTTTCAGTTTGCTAATGCTGCTCTTAAGCAAAATACCAGAAATTGATTGGCTTTTACAAAGGGGGTGTATTTGGTCACAAAACCACAGTCCTAAGGCCATAAAGGTGTCCAAACAAAGGCATCAACAATAGGCTACCTTCACTGAAGAACACCGATGGCGTCCAAAAAGCCCTCTGTTAGCTGGGAAGGCACAGGCACATGGCCAGCATCTGCTCCTGACTTCTGCTTTCAAAATTACTTTCTCCCAGGACATTTCTCTCTAGGCATTTGGGGGTATTCTCTTAGTTTCTCTCAGGCAAACTCTGGGCTAGCAAAAGTCTGCTTTCAACAGCCAGCCATCTCCAAAATGTCTTCCAAATTGTGTTTCAAAATGGTGTTCTCCAAAATGTCTCTCTAAGCTGCAGCAGCATCTGGGCCTGTGTGGCTCTTTTAAAGTACTCCAGTAAACCAATCGAGACCCACTCTGAATGGGCAGGGCCACATGTCCGTGGAAACAACATGATCAAAGGTATTTCCCACAGTTGGGCGGGTCACATCTCCATGGAAACAATCTAATCCGAAGATTCCAACCTATCTGCCCCCACAAGATTGTATTAAAGAACATGATGTTTTGGGGGACATAATACATCCAAACTGGTACACACATGTTCTTAATCTTAATACACATCCCCATGAGTGTGAACCCAGTATAAATAGGACATTTTGAAGTTGATGTGTTTAGTTAAGGTGTGACAAACTAAATCAGGGTTGGCCTTAATCTGGATTACTGGAAGCCTTATAAGCCACAGGGAGGAATAAGAGCAGGAAGTCAGTGGAAACTGGAAGAGCAGGCAGAAAGGAGAAGAAATCACCATGTGATGGGAAAGCCAAGGAACCTCAAGGAGTACGGCAGCCAGCACAAGAATGCTAACAGTCTTTGGGGAGAAAGCCAGATTTGCCAATATCTTGATTTTGGATTTCTTTTAATTTCCAAACCCTGAGCCAATAAATTACCATTGTTTAAGCTAACCCTTTGTGTGGTATTTGTGATAGCAGCTCGGGCAAACTATGAATGTACATTTCAAACACATTTACATTTACTGATGGGCACTGTGTATATAATTAAGAAATATCTTATTTGGATAAAATCATATCAGTGGGCCCAAACATTATTTTTTTCCTAATTTTTCTTCTAATACATAAACTACTTAAACAGACTGAGATAGCTATATTCAGACTACCATATCCTCTACAAGTTGTCCCTTCAACCTCTTCCCCAAATAAATTTAATTCTGCAATGCAGGAGGTAATACAGAACACAGTAATGAAGAAAAATTGTTGATGAACAAAAAAGTGGAAGTCTGATCATAAGGACTTTAAGGGCAGCAGAGGAATTAGAGCATCCAGGCACAGGGAAAGAAGAATGCATTATAAGATTATAATTGGGGAGATAGGGAATACAGATAAAATGAAGAGACAGTCTCTCTTAAGACAGTTTTTGCAATGTTCCAGGAACTGTGCATTAAGTCTAATTTGTAATCACATCACCAAGTACAATGAATTTCATTAACTTGGTTATTTAGATAGATGAACCTGAATGCTCACTTCGTTGGAATACAATCCTCCTTATTGCCAGTGATTATTTCATATGTAGACAGGTTTATTTCTGTGATGTATCTATATATGGAACAAACAATTTGTAATTACTTTTGATTCTACACTTTTATCCCTATCTGCACATTTTCACAAGCTTGTCCTTATTATCTACTTCTCCCAGTCCCATCTCAACTACATACCATCTTTGTGTCATTTGGCAAGACTGATATTCCCGTCCTTCAATTATAGAACAGGGAAAATCATACTTATCCCACCAACCACACAAGGCTATTATGTGGTTCAATAAGATAAGGCATTTGTAAGAACAAAGAAAACATATTGCAAATAATGCCTCAAGGTGGTTATGAAATGTTGTGAACTTGAACTTAATCTAATTATTTCACTCTTTCCTCATCTCCTGTATTAGGGGTCTCCAGAGAAACAGAACTGCCAAGATATATATGTATGTAAATATTATGAGATCTATTCTAGGAATTAGCTCATGCAACCATGGGGATTAGCAAGTCCTAATTCCACGGGGCAGTACCCAAACTGGGAATTCCAGTGAAGGTTTTGATGAATTCTCCAGGAGAAACTGTCTATCTGAAGTAAGGATAGATATTCTTCTTTCTGACTGCTGAAATCAACCGTTTTCCCTTTAAGGGCATCAGCTGACCGGAAGGGACTTCTCTCATTGCTGAAGGCAATCTCCTCTGTTGATTGTAGACACAGTCAGTCATAGATGCAATCAACTGACTGATTATTTTAACCCATGAAATACTCTCACAGTAAAAATCAGGCCAGTGCTTGCTTGAGCATACAACTAGGCACCATAACCTAGACAAGTTGAAATATGAACTTAACCATCACACCCCAAACTCATAGACATTTATTTACATTTCCTTCTAACTGAAAGAAAGAAGGAAGGAGAGAAGGGAAACAGAAGAAAGAGAGAGAGAAAACAAAGGAAAATTCAACTTAACAAAATGAAGTTCCAACATATATGTTGTTTTAAGTACCTCATTTTCATGAGATGCTACAAGATGTAAGAGAAATTTCCAAATTCTATGCAAATCAGTGTCAATGCTGCAGGTGATACAACACTGAATCAAACAAAGACTAAGCCTTCTATATGCCCACAGTCCAGTGGAGAAAACAGCTAACGTTTCAGGCATACTGTGATAGCTGCTTATATATATAAAACAAACTACCACAGTAGACTGGGGAAGAAAAGAATAATTCTAATTTAAGTCATTAGGAGAGTCTGTTTGGAGGTGATAGAACTTGAAGAATGGGTAGAAATTTGATAGCTGGAGACTTATCTGGGATTATAAAGAAGAAGGGCATGCTAGGGAGAGAGCATGTGGAAGGTGGTCAGTGTGTCTTAATTTCTCACCTGCACAGTAAATGAATTTGACCTAAGGTTTTAAATAAGGCATCTTATTTTCAGATGGCTGCATGCATAAAACTTGAAACAATCAGTCAGTGAAAACAGCTACAGGAAAACAAAACAAAATAAGCCAGTTCCAGGAGAGGTAATTCTTCATGGAGAAGGTAGACAACTAAAATGAAGAGTCATTGACTCTATCAGTAGAACAAGAGCCTTACTAATAAAAATAATAATGATGCTAAAATTGAGTAATCATAATAAGGCTAGAAAGGATAGCAAGGGGAGTTCTGATTCTGCTCCAAAGTATAAAGAACATAGAAGTCATCACTCCATCCCCAACAAGAAAAAAGCTGAATAAATAGAAAATCAACAAGTTTTCTTAGATCAGTCAGAGAATTGAGGTCACATGACAAACTGCAAACCTGTAAACTTGAGAGACAAGTGAATATAAAGGATCACATGTAGATCAGTTTACTAGGAACAGAAGCCCCTGAAGCCAGAAACTGGAAGGAACATTATACTGCTTTTGATGAATTGCAGGAGGCTGAGTGTACACTAGCTTGAGGATTAAAACTCTTGGGGACCAAGTATTAGAGGGGTCCCCACATTCCCAAATGTTTTACCTCCAAGAGTCCCTCCAGGCTTCTATAGTGAAGATCAGAGAAAAATCCCTTGTTGCTTCAGTCAGATGACAAGGAAAAGTAACCAGTTTGAAATATGCCTAGGGGAAAACGTTCTCTATAACAAAGGACTCCCTGCAACAGAAATACTTTATTAGAGCCCTACCTGACCTGCGGTGCCTTTTCTGTCTTATGTAAGGGAAGTAAAAAGGCTAAGAAACACTTCTGAGAGTTACAGCCCAGGGACTTAAGCCCACTGAAAAAACTGAGATTTAACTATAAGAATATACAACACTTCCAATCCCCAACACCTTCCCACCACATCATTAAGGCTCCAGTATAACAATAGTGAATTACATCTGAGAGAGCTATAAGTCACAGATTCCATTTAAGAAGGAGTTCTTGGGGAAACTCAAAACAACAGGGAGGAAAAAGGGACATGAAAATCAGAAAAAAACTGAAACCTCTAGCCCCTGCAACTACAACAAAAATTGAATCCAGTCCAGTTCCTAGCCATATTAATAAAAAATCTCACACCAAAAGCTTGATTATCTCAATACCCATTACCAGACTCAATATGACTGACTTTAAACAAAATATTACAAGTTTTTAAAAAAGATAAGGAAAAACACACACTCTGAAAAGACAAAGCAATTATTAGAACCAGACTCAGATACGACACAGATGTTGGAATTACCAGGCAGGGAATTTAACATAGACATGATTTAATATGTTAAGGGAGATAATGGAAAAAGTAGAGATAGGCAATATAAGCAGAGAGATGGAAATTCTAAGAAAGAATAATAAAGAAAAGCTAGAAATCAAACATACTGTAACAGAAATGAAGAATGCCTTCAATAGGTTCATCAGTGGAGTAAAATATCAGTAAACTTTAAGCTAAGTCAATAAAAACTTTCCAAGCTGAGATTCAAAGAAAAAAGAAACAAAGAAAGAAACAAGTAGAACAGACCATCCAAAAACTTTAGGCCAATTACAAGCGTGTAACATACATATGTATAATGGGAATATCAGAAGAAGGAGAGAGAAAGGAATAGAAGACATATTTAAAATAATAGTGGCTAAGAATTTTCCAAAATTAATGACAGGCACCAAACCACAGATCTAGGAAGCACAGAATAACACCAAGCAGGATAAATACCAAAAACACCAGGTATATCATATTCAAGCTACAGAAAATGAAAGACAAAGAGAAAATCTTGAAAGAAGCCAGAAAATAATGCCTTACATATATATTACCAAAGATAAAAATTACACTGGAATTTTTGTCAGAAACCATGCAAGCAAAAAGAGTGGCATGACAGAAAAACAAAAACAAAAACAAAAAACAAAACAAAAAGCAAAACAAAACAAACAGACAAACAAAAAACACCAACTCAGATTTCTGTATCCAGCAAAATTATCTTTCAAAAATGAAGGAGAAAAATATTTTCTTGGACCCACAAAAACCAAGAGAATTTGTTACTAGTAGATCTTTCTTGTAAGAAATGTTGAAAGAAGGTCTTAAGAGAGATGGAAAATGATATAGTCCAGAAACTCTGATCTACATAAAGAAAAGAAGAGAGAGAAAGAATAAATGAAGGTAAAATTAAATCTTTTATTTTTATAATTTTAATTGATCTTAGTAACAATTTGTTAAAAGTGATAATAGCAAAACTGCAGTGGGTGATTGTAGCTTATGGATGAGTGAAATGAATGACAGAGATGTTATAAGGGTCAGGAAGGAGGAGTTGGGTATACTCTGCTATAAGGTACCTGTATTACCCATTAAGTGGTATAGAATTATTTGCAAGTTGTCTTTGATTAGTTGTAAATGCACAGTGCAACCTTGAGGCAACCACTAAAATATTTTAAAGAAATAAATTAATAGTCTGAGAGGAGAGAAAATTGAATCATATAGAAAAAAGCTCAACTAAAACCAGAAAAGTCTAAAAAAGAAAAGAGAGGAAGATTTTAAAAAAGAAAAGAATAGAAAACAATTACAAACATGGTAGATATTAATCCAACTATGCCAATAATCATTTTAAAAGTTAATGGTCTAAATACATCGGTTAAAAGACAGAGATTGTCAAAGTGGATCAAAAAAACAAGACCCAACTGGATGTTGTTTATAAGAAACCCAATTTAAATATAAAGACATAGGCAGATGAGAATAAAGGGATGGAAAATAGACCTGAAGTGGTTATATTAATTTCAGACAAAGCAGACTTCAGAACAAGGACAGTTATCAAGGATAAAGTGAGGCAATATATAATGATAAAGGGGTTGATTCTCCAAGACACACAAAAATCCTTTATGCGTACATGCGTAACAACGGAATATTTGGGTTGTTTCAAATTTTTAAAGAAGGAGAGTCAACCTGTTGATGTCTTTCTTAGCCCAATGAGATAGGTGATCTTTCTTATCAAATAAAGAAGTTAAAATCAAAATAACTCTTTTGGTCTCATAGTCCCTCTCATTTAGCCATTAAGAATTTCATGTTTCCTGGCATCTTTTGCATTATACCTTTCTTCATTTAAAAATATATACATGTGTGTGTAATTGAGTCCATCTACTTATTGCCTGCCTGTACTTGCTCATCCTGTCAAGATTCGACCTCGAGGAAATTGCTTCTTTGGAAATAGTCTGTAAAGAAAATACTCAAAATTTCAGCAAGTGTTTCTAAACTCCCTTGATTCCAGTTAATATAAGTTTCCATCAGGTAGTTCTGGGAGAGACAGTGAACTGAACAAATCAGACACTTGTTTAAAAAGCTGAAATCTGTTACTTTATTCTCCATTTGTAATGAGTTGAATCAAGAGACTGACCTGGGTGTTAAATAGCAGAGGCTTTATCTGCCTGAGTGAATACAGCCACAAAGAAAGTAAAACTGTCCTTTGAGGGCTACAGCATGGGCCATTACAGCCTGAGGCTATTTGACTTGCTATGGCCTTCTTTAGGAATATCACTTATATCTGGTGAATTTCACGTAACAGCCATGACAAACACCCAGGGTGTCATAAATGCCCTTCTGATTCTGCCCTGAGAGCTGCCCCAGAGCCTTGTGTGTCTGGGATCCAAGAAAGAGAACCACAGCATCTCTAAGCTGTGTACTTACCCTTCTTACAGTACTTGAACCCATTATTCCATAACCCTATCCAGGAATCTTCTAACTCTGTTTAAATGCCTCTTTAATGGGGGGCTCTCTGCCTCTAGCACTTTGGGGCTAGACAGAACAAGTTCAAGCACTACTTGAAAGAAAGCCTTTCAAATATTAGAAGAGAGCTTCTATGTCTTGGCTTCCTCACTCTACCCAAGTGCTCTCTTCTTCTAGCCAACCTCAGTTCCTTTTTTTTCCGCATGTGACATATATTCCAATCTTCTCAACCATTTCTGCACTCTTGAGTATTTTTTTTTTTTTTTTCTTTCCTGAGAGTAAGAAAGCATTCTTAAGATCCAGGAAAGAAGAATTTTAATCATGGGGTTAAATATACAATTTCTTTTCTTTTGTTGATGGACTCTGCCTCATGGTACTTTGACTATATTGATTAGCTATTGGTTGAAATGAAAGCTAATTTGGATTGGTGTTTTGTATTTGTTCCTATGAGCAAAGCATGGGAAGATGTCATTGCAACCACTCATGACTCATTTTCTATAAATGAGAAAATTGAGGTTTAGAGAGGAAAGGTGTCATATCCAATGTGACATTCAGGGTTCGAATCCAGTTCTCCTTATTTCTAACCAGTGTTCAATGCACTATCTTCCTAAAGACATTTGTAGGTATCAGTCAGAGAGAAACTAATTGTAAAATTTAAGACAACTTAGTGCTTGAGGAGGTAAGGCTGGGAAGGCCATGTTGTCAACTTTTCCCAAATTAAAAAGCAGTTTAATTTAATTTTGTGGCTGTGTAAGTGAGTTTCCTAATTCTAGTTGGGTTTAATTTAAATTTCAGAGTCACATAATCCTGAAGGGGAACTATTGAGCAAAATCTTTCTTGTCTATATTTAATTACCAAATATAGTATTGAGTGCCAAGTCACCAAGCTAGGTACAATGGATATTCAGAGACACAGCCATTGAATATAAGACCCCAATCTAGAGGGGGAGACTGACATGTCCACTCAAAGTTATATTGAAGACTGAGTGACAAAAATTCTACAGGTGATGTGCAAATCAAATGCTGCAGGAGTACAGCCAAGAGAAGAGATTTATTCCTATTTAGGGAAACCAGAGGAGGTGGAGGGCAGAGACATGTGAAAGCTATTTTAAATTTAAGGGATAGACAGAAAAACACAGAGGAGGGAAAATTCAGGATGTGTCAGGAGAATGATGAGAAGTCAGTTCCAAGGTGTGTTACTTTGATCTAGATTGTTTGTTGAACCTCAAAGAAAAATTTGGGCTGTTGCTTGTTCATCCTTTTTGGGGTTGTTTGATGCAGGGAGACAAGTCTTTCCCCAAGATGGCTGGAGGATGCATCAGTTCTTTCTTGAGATGGTCTGAGAGCATTTTTCATTTTATTTCCAGAAACTAAAAAGCATTTGCAGGGGCTAAAACAAAGAGACTTTTGCTATACCCTAAAACCCTAGAAGAAAAACAGAATGTTGTAGTCTGTCAAAATGTTTTTGGCAATTTAACCTCAAAGTGACTTCAAATTAAAGAGTCAGTTGGAAGACTGATCCATTAGCATTTAGCTTTTTATTTCTGTAAATAGCTAGCCACTTCAATACCTTTATTTTCTAATTGTCTTAATTTTTATGGAAAATTGCTCACTTGGTAATATCTATGCTGAATTCAAAATGTATAACAAAGCACTAATCAGAATTTTAGGGGATGAATCTGTAGGATAATTTAGTGATTACATTTTAGTGTAAGGCCTTTATTTTATGCACAAGGAATATAGCTTTTGTTCTAAAAACAACTTAAGAGTTACAGAGACCAGCTTGTAGAGCACATTTTAAAAATATCAATTTAGTCATTCAAGATAAATGCACTAAGTGCCTGCTATGTGTAAGGCTTTCCCCTCACTTTGAAGATGAATATGACATATTCCCTTCCCTCAAGGAGTTCATGGTCGTAATGGAGGAAAAACCACTGTGCCGGTTTGAGTGTACTGTGTTCCCCAAATGCCATTATCTTTGTGGTCTTGTGTGGGGCAAACGTTTTTGGTGCTGGTTGGATTTGCTTGGAATGTGCCCCACCCAGCTGTGGGAGATAATTTTGATGAGATGTTCCCATGGAGGCATGGCCCCGCCCATTCGGGGTGGGCCTTGATTGGTGGAGCTATATAAATGAGCTGACTCAAAGAGAAAAGAGAGTGCAGCTGGGAGTGATGTTTTGAAGAGAAGCAAGCTTGCTAGAGAGGAACGTCCTGGGAGAAAGCCGTTTTGAGGCCGGAGCTTTGGCGCAGACGCCAGCTGCCTTCCTAGCTAACAGAGGTTTTCCGGACACCACTGGCCGTCCTCCGGTGAAGGTACCCGATTGCTGAGGTGTTACCTTGGATGCTTTGTGGCCTTAAGACTGTAACTGTGTAGTGAAATAAACCCCCGTTTTATAAAAGTCTGTCCATCTCTGGTGTTTTGCATTCTGCAGCATTAGCAAACTAGAACAACCACCTTATAAACAGAGTTATAAAAAAATGTGACAGCAAATACAGTGGCAGCCCACAGGCAGGAGTAAATAAATCTGTCTATGGGAGAAGGAATAATGGAGAACTTCACGGAAGAAGCAATGCTTGAGGTGGATTCTGAAAGATGAGTAGAAATTCATAAGATGAAAGGAAGTGGAAGATGCTTCAGTCAGAGAGAAAGCAAGTGTTAAATATCTAAGTATGAAACACCTTGTTGAGTGACTTAGACCCATTTGGTGGCAAGTAAAAGAAACTCATTTCAATACTCGTTTAAACAAAAACGGGAATGTAGGATAGGAAACTGTGAGTACCTCACATATTCCAAAGGCAGGACACTAACAAGTCACATGAGGGAAGTGAACCAAGAGCTGAAAAGGAACCCGTGGAACCCACAGATATCCAATTTATAGCTCTCAGCTTAAATTTTAAATTCTTGGTGGAGAATATCTATTTGGCTCAGCTTGGGTCCAGAATCTACTCCAGCCTTATCATGACCAGAGTATAAAGATGATGTGCTGCAGACATGGTTTCTGAGACTCTCTATTATGGGTGAAAGATTCAATGAAGGGGACTTGAAGACTGCAAAGATACTCCAAGAGTTTCTGCGACAAGCGGACTGATATGTCTAATAATTTTGGTAGTGCCGAAGCATGCTGTGTGTGTGTGTGTGTGTGTGTGTGTGTGTGTGTATTAATGGAGAGAGGGAATGTAGGGTTCGCATGGAGGAACTTGGAGGAAATTGTTTTCATTTTCTGTTTTGTTTAAGGTGATGAGGACCTTTAAAAAATTTAAATCTCAGCGTAAACAATCAGAACTGTATTTTGAGTGGTTAACTACAGTGGTGGTGTGGAAGTTGAATTGGAAAGAGACAAACTGAAAGTAGAGAAGACAAGTTAGACGTAGTTGAAATAGTCTAGGAAAGAGCTATTTAGAACCTTAAGTAGACAATGAGAATGGATAAAATGGGATGAAATGGAAAAAATTCAGAAGAAAGAAATAACAGAATATTGTGACCTATTCAATGTGGCTGGGGATTAAGGAGGAAACTGAAATGCTTTCCAATTTTCTGAAGTAAGTAACAGTAGAAGTGGGTGCCATTCACCAAGACATGCAACAAAGGATGGGGAGAAGGCATACCAGGTCCAGGGTCCCAGGTCTGCTGGATTAAGATGCTGGGGACCATCCAAGGGGAAAGAAAGGTGAATGCTTTCCTCAGGAGTCAGGTCTGGGCTGGGATTCAGAAATCATCAATTCATGGGTGGTAATTAAAGCCATGGGGTGAAATTATCCAAGGAAAATGTGCAGAGTAAGAAGAGAAGTGGGGGGAGGACAGATCCCCAAAGGGAGCCCATAGAATAGGTGGGTGGAAGACAATGATCCCAGACAGGAGGTAGAGAGGAATGGTCATTGAGGTTGGATGGAAACCAGAAAAGAGTGTCCTGGAATCCAAGAATGGAGAATTTCAGAAGAAAAGGAAGCTGGCCATCACCACCTTGTAAGGTAGTGTATTATTTCCATTTCATGGGGAGTAAACTGAAATTTAGAGACTTAAGTGACTCATCCAAGGTAGCAGAGCTGATGCATGTCAAAGGCAAGACTAGAACTGGGATTTGACTTTCAATCTGGTGCTCTTTCAATTACAGAACACTACAAGATTGCCTTGGCAGAGATATGCTGGAGCAGCCACAGAGCTCTCCTCTCAGGGAGGAAGGCAGGAGCAGAAGGAACCCTCTGAGCTGAAGTGTAGGATCCTGCTTGCTGCTGCACTGCATCCCTCAGCTCTCAGCCCAGGCAGGCCGGCTATGCAGTGGAGGAGGCACTGACCTCGCAGGTGGGGACCAGCCTGGAGTCCCAACCCAGCCTTTACCTGGCCCTGAGACCTGAGCTGGGATGGGCCTCAGTTTCCTCATCTGCAAAATTGGAGAAAAGTAAAATGTGTCGTCTCTCAGATCTAATTTTATGATTCTTTTTACAATACAGTTTATTGGGTTTTCCTCATTATGGAGGGAGCGTACCCTTACAAAACTTTCAATAGTATTTCTAAGCACGAGGGTGTGGGCGTAATTAGAGGCCCTCAGGAAGAACCAGAGACCTTTGTCTTTATAGACACAGATAATTCAGAATTTTACTGGCTTCTATAAAACCATGGAGTAAATAAGATGGGGACACAGAAGAGTCAGGTGAGGAAGCAGGGACTGGTGGGGTGTGAAGATGAAAAACAAATCAACTATTGTGCTGTAAGTGAAAAAAAATGAAGCCACACTAATTAAAAATAGCTAAAGCCCTGGAGATGTGTTTAAAAGCAATCACACTGGATTGTTCAAATTAAGAACAACAAAGAAATGGCTATGCAGGCTCGCTGTATATTGAGTGCCTTTTTTTTTAATTTAATAAACTGATGTGAGAAGAAAGCTTTTCCTTTTCCAAATTCTCCCTTTGTTGCAGAAAGAGAAAAACAAATCTTTCACATCATTTTCCTCTAGTATTTGGGTGCTGGAATGAAAGGAGGAAGAAATTAAATTCACTTTGAATGTTTTCCTTCCAGGCTGTAAAGCTGCTGGTAACATTTATCCCAGCCCCAGCACTTACATAGTCTTGATATCACGGGAGCCCTTGGAAGTCATTAAATAAAAAGAAGTCATCAAATAATAGAAATGGAAGGCAATTAAAATGCTGAATCCAGTAAGCTAGTCAGAAAACTATTTAAAATGCAATCCCAGAACCCAGAATATTGGACATCAATGAGTGAGGGGATTCAACTGAGAGGGATAAAGGGAATTGAAAGAATACCTTTAGGAACTGGGAGGGGACCACGGCTCCTTTGTGGCCGGGGAATCTTTCTTTGCTTTGGGAGAAATGGACATCATTAGCCCATGAACTCTGATCATTTTAAGGATCCCTGAACTTTGGAGGGGAAATGGGTTTGGGTCAAAGTGAATGCAGATGGTATAGATCTCAAATGTATAGATCTTATTAGTATGGGATATTTTAAGTAAGGGATAGCCATCTAGCCTGGGGAGGGAGGACTGATAGGTTTCCCTTTCTGTCTTTCTGTTTGTTTCAGGTATATCAGAATCAGGGAGAGCGCTTGGGGTGTCCTGTGGCTAAGCATCTCTACTGGAAACCTGCAACAGCTCAGACAAGCAGGCTGTGTGTGTGTGCTGAAGCTGGTTCCAGTATCCCAGAGACTGGCCCATCCTAGCCAAGACAGGGTCTGAGGTTAAGCTGGAAAACAAGGGATCCTCCAAACATGTTCTAGGAGGATATCTTTATGGTTCTAGCACTGGTCTGGGGGAATCTCTGGAATCCTCTTATCATCTCCCCAGTTCTACCCTTGTTTGTTCCTGGGAGCACTGCCTCAAAACTTAGCACAGGAACTGAGGGTCTGACATGTTACTGCACTAAGCGTGCTCTTTTCCACTCTTTCCAGTACAGGCTCAGAAATAGACCAAGTCAGCAATCTTCAATAAGATTGGAAACTGGCTTAAAAAATCAGTTCTGGGCCTTTGAGGAGTGGCACAGGACGCTCAAAAGAGGACCACATGGCACAGACCTTCAGGGTGTTACCACCTGCTCATTGTTTTGGTCTGAGGAATGTGTCTGTCCACAGACTTCATTGGATCTGCACAAAATGCTCATCCTGCTGGAATAACTTTTGGAGACACTATGGGAAAAAGGGTCTGCATGGCTTCCTGACCTCGCCATTACCAAGTGCTCATACTAATGTTATTTTGGAAGACGTCAGATCAGATCCATCATCCTTTTCTAATTCCTGGGCTCCTCCACGTTCTTCCATGTCTGATAGGGAAGGGGCACCTGTGATAGGCTGAATAGCACCTCCTCAGAGATATCTTTGGAACCTGTGAATGGGAACTTATATGCCAAAAAGTACTTTGCAGAAGCAGTTAAGGATCTTGAGATGGGAAGATTATCCAGGATTATCTGGATGGGCCCAAAGTAATCACAATGTCCTTAGAAGAGGGAGGCAGAGGGAGATTAGACACAGAAGAAGAGAAGGCATTGTGACCATCAGAACAAAATTCTACACTGCTGGCTTTGGAGAGAGAGGAAGGGGCCACAAGACTAGGAATGCAAAGAATGCAGCTGTATAGGCTGGAAAAGGCAGGGAAAAGGATTTTTTCCTAGAGCCTCCCAAGGTAAGACTGGCCTGCCAACACCTTAATTTTTCTTCAGTGAAAATGATGTGACCTCTGAAGTGTAAGAGAATGAATGAATGTTGTTTTAAGCCACCAAGTTTATGACAATTTGTTGCAGCAGCCATAGGAAACTAATACATGGCATTCCTGCACATGAGGTGCTATTTTAGGCAGAAGGGTGGGCAGCAAAAAATATATATTTTAACCCTGAGAATTAGGCAACAAGTTTTAACCTCTAGTTTTTTTTGTTTCTATCTTAACTTACACCAAGCACACAATTTCTTTGTTTAAGCACAGGTGAACGTATTCCTTGACATCCATCTCAGTTTGATTTGGGGTGAACTTGGTTGGCATAATATCTTGAGGCATTTTATTAGTTTCTGATGGCAACATTGAAGAAAACTCATAAAAGCCTGAGAAACTGGGTTTCTCATGTCATTATTTCCCGATGGATATGAGGGAGCAGCAGAAAAGAGTGGAAAACTGGCAGCTTGCAGGATATTAGGGACTTCCCTGAGCTTCTCTTTTGTGGGACATAGATACCTGGAGTTGACCTGGAGTTGATCACAAGATCTCGTAGATCCTTCAGGGTTACTGGAAAAGGACTAGATGTGAGGATTAATGGCAACCCACCATTACAAACCTATTCTTCCTCCTGCCCACTGCTTTAATTTTCCAAGCTCACTTGGCTCTATCGGTCATCTCCCTGGCTGGCAGTGTCATCTGCTGGGGTTGACTCTCCGCTCTGAAGTCAGGAAGGATCCAGTACCAAGAATTAAGGACTGGATTTTAGTTTAGACTTTCAGGGAATGGTTTTAGAGGTATTTATGCCATCAGGTACAGATTGCCATCAAGGAAAGAAGGGGATTGAAAGGAAGAACAAATCACAGACAGGAAGCAAACTTTCAATGTGAGTGTCCCCTGTGACTAAGTTCAGTTTTAGAGAGATAGGCCTTATGTGTTTCTAAGTCAAGGGAGGATGAAGCTCCCTCGTCCTGCCTCTAGGGATCCTGGGAGACTGCAGGCTCAGCTTTGGTTCTGGCCTTTAGGTTCTGACAGCTTGGTCAAGACTGGAGCCAAGGAGTCTGCGTGGAACTTGATGTCTTGGCATGGAGGTCCTAGAGCTTGGAGTTCTCAGGAGTTAGTCCCTCTTGTATGAAGCAGTCCCAGAGTGTGTGGTTTCTGTATCCCATGAAGTCAGTGGTCTTGGAAGATAGATGTCATGGTTGAAAGTCCCATTAAGGGAGTAAGCTGGACTTCAGTTGTATAAAGGAGACAGGCCTAGGTTTCCAGGAGCATTGAAATCACAGTTTGAATTTCAGCTCTGCGACTTATTAGATATATGAACTTGTTTTCTTCTATGTAGAATGGGGCTGACAATGGCGTCTACCTTGTATGGGTGTTATGAGAAGTCGTGATAAAAACTGGTAACTGACTGGCTCAGAGCCTGGCAGTAACATGTGGCTCATTTATAGTAATCAGAATCTTTTCAAGTTATTATTAATAAGAGAGAGGGAGATAACTAGAATAGCTCTGGTCACAAATTTGAGTTAGAGGGACTAAAGGAGAAGCCCATTTCCTTGAAACATCTCTTGAAAGCTTGTAATGTGTCAGGAGAGTGTGTACTACCACATAGTTGTGTCTTTTTTCGGTTGGTTTTTGGTTTTTTTTTTTTTTTTTGGATGCTCCTTTAACATTAAGTTTGTGTGGAATCTTAGGAAAGGGTTCTGGTATCCCAAGGTGCTGGCTCTGGGGAGTGTGTTGCACTAGCAACTCTGGTCTCTAACCAGCAGTGGACTCCCAACCCCTTGGAGGGAAAGGGGGTTGAAGGCCGTGGTGACAGCTTCATTAGCACTCAGGGGAACTCGGGGGAAAACTGCCATGGCAACAAGGATGTGGCTTCCTGGAAGGATCTAGGTACACAGTTTGAATAATTTAAAAAGTTGTACTGCTAGTTACTGATTATTGCAAAAACGTTAGAAGGTATAGGTAAGCAAGAAAAATACGGTAGAAAACTACCTGTGATCCTATTGTTAAAGATAATCAGTATTCATATTTTGTTGATGTATTTTAAGATATTTTTCTATGTGCATACATACACATATATAGAACATATAAATGTATCCTATTCATACTGTTTTTTAACTCATTGTCTTTAAAAATGTATTTCCAGGTCACTATTTTTGATAGTCAGTGTGACCTAGAATTCCTATTTGCCATAACAAATGTAATCCATAAATACTCTTGCTGCTAGATATTTGGATTATAACTAATACCTTGTTGCTAGATATTTGGGTTTTTAACCACTGTGATAAACACATTTGTAGTTCTGTCTTTGAAACATCCATGAGTTTATGTGTTTTAAAAGCTTCTAGAAGTAGCAAAATGACAGGAAAGGTCATGCTCAATTATTAATTTATGATTTATGCTAATAAAAGTAGGGTTACGTTTGTCAGTCAGAAGAAGGGACACCTAAAGAGATGTGAACCCACTCCAGTATCGGTGTCAGGGTTGACAACAAAAGCATGACTCACATAGGCACTGATGGAGAGAGGTTTTACTCAGATGGACACAGAGCAAGATCAGCTTCACTAGTGGGCATAGGTTCCCCATAGCCAGCAGGTCTCAGTCTGTGGGTGCAGAGAAGTTTTCTGTGCATAGCACTCCTCTGTTGTGTTCATGTGCTGCTGCAGTGGAGGAACCCGGTTCCCTTCCGGCCAGGGACAGATATACCACCAGGGTGTGAGCTGGATGTCACAAAACACACCCACCAGGGTCAGACTATTTCCAGCAGATATTTATATATGCTCTGGACAAAAGGTGAAGGAATGTACTGGCAGTCCCCTTATCTACTAGGGGTTTGTGTTTCATCCTGCCAGGCTGACACACCTGGTCCTGAGCACAGGATGTATTTGGGGTCCCAGGGAAAGGCAGCAGGCCATGTTAGGACTGCCCCCCCAACCCCTGCCGACCACAACCTTGATGAGGGTACTTAAGTTTTTCTTTACTAAAGGTGGCATATTGATGGCTGGAGGTAAGGTCTAGTTAGTTATATTCAGAGGTGGAGGGGATGGCATGCAGGGCGAGAAAAGGTGCTGCTCGAGGTAGTAATGGCAGAAGCCTTCCTAGGACTAGGTTGTTGGGCTTGCATAAGGTGGCTTGTCATAGAAATCAGAAAATACTCTGATCACAGGCCCTGGACTAGCTCAGTATGTGTCTGGATAGTTTAGGGCTCAAAAAGCAGTTCTACGATGGCCAAGAAGATGCTTTATACCTAAATTCTCCTCAGCCAATTAAGTAAACTAAACCTTCGATTTTGAGCAAACTTTAAAACTCTAATCAAATATCTCTGTCTCTCCCTCCCTCCCTCCCTCCTGTTCATTTTTATCCTTTTTTCTCTCATAGTCCTTGAAGCATTGGGAACCTGGAAAAACTGAAATAGAAGCATCCATGGACTGGGAGGGCCTTATCTCCTACCCTTCATGTATAAATCTTGAAACTGAGGTCACAGATTAGCTAGTGACTGCCTTAGCTTGCAAGGGCTGCTATAAAAAAATACCACAGACCAGTTGGCTTAAATGACAGGAATTTGTTGGTTCACAGTTTGGAGGCTGGAAGTCCAAAATCAAGGTATCGGTAGGCCACGCATTCTCCAAAGTCTGTAGCGTTCTGGTCATCGCTTGCTGACAGTCAGTCTCTGCCTCCATGACATATCAATCTGTCCTTTTCTGTCTCCTCCGTGTTATCTACTTCTGTGTCCAAATTTCCTTTGCATATAATGACTATGGTCATACCAGATTAAGGCCCACCCTGATTCAGTTTGGCCTCATCTTAATAGAACCTTTGAAAGTCCTATTTACAAATGAGTCACACCTGCAAGACCAGGGATTAGAATTTGAACATATCATTGTGGAAGGCATTATTCAATCCATCACAGTGATGGAGTCAATTATTCAGGTTCAACTATAAAAATTATTCAGGTTCAACTTTATAGTTTTATAAACTATAGAACTATAAGTTGTGCACTAGGTAGTGACATGCTGCAGAGATTATCATCAGACTTTTACTTCAATATCAGAATGACCATTTCATGACCTCCAGAATTTGTTGGTGTGAACACCTCTGACTGCCCTACTTTGTTCTCATTCTCTTATTCAAGATCACAGAGTAACCACCTGCCCTTGGGTCCTATTTATTCTAGCACTGTACTGGGGACAGAGTGGGGTATTTTGTCATTTACTCTGGAGTAATCAGCACAGAATTAGTATTTCCCAAATCTAAGAGATTCTTCAGGCTCAGTTGCTTAATCTTCAGAATGCTAAGGGACATTTTTTTTTCCTTTTTGAGAATTCAGATGATGTAGTTAAAAGAGCATTGGACTTTTAACAACAACACACATTATTTCATTTAATCCCCACAATGACCTTATGAAGTAGGTACTATTATTATCCCTGCTTTATAGATGAGGCTTAGGGAAGTTATGGCAGAACCTGAATGTGAATCAGCTATATTTGACCTAAAAGCACCACTCTTCTCTATCAGCTCGGCACGACGTATGAGTTGTAACCCCTGGACATCTCCTCCTGTTTGACTTTGGGTGGGTCTAGGAGTGAGGTCCAGCATAGGCAAACTTTACAGGGGTCTTGATGACCAGAATATGTCAGAGAGCAATCCAATTGCCAGTAGGAAATAAAGTTCTCTGGAAGGGGGCGGGTGCAGATTACAAACCTGTTGGATGGGTTGGATTTGGTGTGGAAAGCAAGTGGTAACTCTTATAGGACCATGCAAAGAGGAGTGAGTGCCCAGGCCTGGGAGCAGGCAGTGGTCAGAGCAGATGGAAAGACCCTATCCACACCCCATCCAAATGCTTATTGGCTGCATTCAAGATGGCCTGGTGGCAGGGAGATCCAACGTTATGATTGGATCTCACAGGTGTGAGTGTTGAGGACTTGACCTAGCAAGGGAATGCATCAGGAGAAATTTTGGAGTAAACTAATGACAAGATTTGATGACAAATTGGACATAAGACCTCAAGGAAAGTGATGAGTCAAGGGGGGCTCTGAGGTTCATCACTGATGCACACCGATTTCTTTTCTTTCACATCTCAAGACAAAGGGTCCACAAGAACCGATAAGGATTTGTGAAGAATGGCAGGAAACATTGCTCTTGAATGGAATATAATAGAAATGTATGACATCCATTGTGTCTAGAATGTTTCCAGGAAATTAACAACTTGAAGATGACTTAAGAAGTTGCTAGTGAAAAACTACCTTTTCTAAATCCCCCAAGATATTTCAAAGATACCAATTTCAAATGTAATTAATGTAAGATGTGTGGTAGTCCTGAAGCTTCTAATTGGTCCTGTCTGTCAGGAGGAAGTGCTGAAATGAAAGGAGTTTTTGTGACTGATTAAAGTAATTAAAAAAGGAAGACCAGAGAAAGGAAATTGGCCAATGATTATTTAATACTTTCCAAGGAGCATTGTAACTGCTTGGGGATATTGTATTAGGTTTTGCTATACTACAAAAAATACCTGAGAAGATAATCTAATTTCTTTTGCTCTGATTCCTTCATCACTAAGCAAGCCCCTGATGACTAGTTCCAACATCCTGATCCTATAAAAAGGATTCCCTGGATGAAACAATGTTAATACATCTTAATAGAGAAAGTTGGTGTCAGGTTGCATTCTCAGAATCTTGTGAATTTGGGTAGTTCGAGTCAGTCCCATACAGCATGATCCCAAACCCTAGATAAACTCATCCAATTAAGGCATACATTTATTTTATTATTACCAGTGTGACTATTTGTGCCAGTTTGAATGTATTGTGTCCCCCAAATGCCATTATCTTTGTGGTCTTGTGGGACAGATGTTTTGGTGCTGGTTAGATTTGCTTGGAAGGTGCCCCACTCAGCTGTGGGTGGTGACTTTGGTGGGATACTCCCATGGAGGCATGACCCCACCCATTCAGGGTGGGCCTTGATCAGTGGAGCCATATAAAACATGCTGACTCAAAGAGACTGAATGGAGTGCAGCTGTGAGTGATGTTATTTGAAGAGGCGCAAGCTTGCTAGAGAGGAATGTCCTGGGAGAAGCCATTTAGAAACCAGAACTTAGGAGCAGATGCCAGCCACGTGCCTTCCCAGCTAACAGAAGTTTTCCGGACGCCATTGGCCATCCTCCAGTGAAGGTACCCGATTACTGATGTGTTACCTTGGACACTTTATGGCCTTAAGACTGTAACTGTGTAGCTAAATAAACCCCCTTTTTATAAAAGCCAATCCATCTCTGGTGTTTTGCATTCTGCAGCATTAGCAAACTAGAACACTATTTTCTATTGCTGCAAAACAAATTACCAAAACCTTAGTGGCTTAAATAACAAAAATTTATTATCTTATAGCATGGATGCCAGAAGTCTGAAATCAGTTTCAAGGTGTCAGCAGGTCTGTGTACCTTTCTGGATGCTTTAGGGGGGAATCTGTTTCCTTGCCTTTTCCAGATTCTAGAAGCTTCCCATATTACTTGGCTCCTGGTCCCCAGTCACTCCCATCTCTACTTCTGTTGTCACATCTCTTTCTCTGACTCTGATCCTCCTGCCTCTCTCTTAAAGGGATCCTTTTGATTATATTGGGCTCACCAAGATAATCCAGGATAATCTCCCCATTTGAGGATTCTTAACTTCATCACATCTGCAAAATCTCTTTTGCCATGTTACCTAACATATTCACAGGTTCCAGTTAATGTGTGAATATCTTTGGGGGTGCTATTATTCCATCCACCACAACTGGTGTTACATTTTGTCCAACAGATCAAGTGCCAGTCCTTGGCTGTATAATGACGTTACCAAGCTTTAGGTACATTCTGAGGTCCTGCTCTCTGAGACGGGCCTTGACTTGAGCAGTTCAGCAACAAGAGCCTTCAGATGGGTCTGAGGAAAACCATTGTTCATGGCTAAATGGGAACCATGAATAAAAATAGGACCATGCCCAAAGGAGGGTAAGCAGAATGTGATGTGTCTTGGATATTTGTCATATGATGAGCACTTGAAAGACCTAGGCAGCCAGCCTTTGGATCTGTTCAAGTAGGGGATTGACTGTTACTTGCTAGGGAGGTTTAAAAGGAGATCCAAGTGACACTTGCTATTCTTCTAATCCTGAACATCTATTGGTTTATTAAATGAATTGAAGGTAGAAGGTTCCGACTTGTTCAGGAACCACTGTCCTTTAGTAGACATTACCCAAAATGGATAATTATAGAGATGACTCAAATAAAGCTTCAAAATTTACCAACAAGAAGCAAAAGTTCCAGAGGACAAAATGGACCACTCGCCCACAGCTTCCATTAGAGTTAATGAGAAGTTAATCAAGTCAACAGAAGTGACATAGCAGAATCTTGAGAGACTTGGGAAACAGAAGGTTCAAAATGGTATTGGCTGAACACTAATTCAAATAACTCAACTTCATACAGAGTGGGGAGGATAAAGGACAGTGAGCTATTGTGTTAATGCTTTTCAGAACACTCCAGTCTAGCTGTGGCAACATTGCCTCTTAGCTTGAAGTGTTTGTCCAAATGAAACACTTCATTAAAAAAGAGTGGTTTGAGCTACTTAATAGCTTCACTCTCAAGTCATGAAGGCCCTGAAAAGGTGGCCTTGCCATAAAATTGTTCCCATCCTGTCTATAGAAATGCACTGTCCCTGACTTCCATTTCCACTTCCACTTTTTATACTTTTAACTCTTTACTAATATTTTTGCTTTGGGATTATTTCCTGTCATGTTGTTATTTGAATTCTGTCTGCTTCTGTATACATGAGGGAATTGAAAGAGGGGGAAATGTGTGTGAAAAGAGGGATCAGGGCAGAGAGGGAGTGTTCCAGTTTGTTAATGCTGCCATTATGCAAAATAACAGAAATGGATTGGCTTTTATAAAAGGGGTTTATTTGGTTACAAAGTTACAGTCTTATGGCCATAAAGTGTCCAAGGTAAGGCATCAACAACAGGGTACCTTCACTGAAAGATGGCCATTGGCATCCGGAAAACCTCTGTTAGCCTGGAAAGCACGTGGCTGGCATCTGCTTGCTCCCAGGTTGTGCTTCAGAATGGCATTCTCCAAAATATCAGCTTTCAATGGCTATCTTCAAAATGTCTTTCAGCTTACAGCTGCTCTGATGTCCTTCTGTTTGTGAACCCCTTTATAAGACTCCAGTGAACTAATCAAGGCCAAAGCTGAATGGGCGGGGCCACACCTCCATGGCAACATTAAATCAGAGGTCACACCCTAACTAGAGGTGTCACTCACATTTGGGTGGGTCACATCTCCATGGAACAAGAAAATCCAAAAGTTCCAACCTAATCAAGACTAAATACTTCTGCCCCCATAAGATCGCATCAGAGAACATGGCGTTTTGGGGGACAAAATACATCCAAACCAGCACAGGCAAAAAATCCCAACTCTTGGCAAAATCATAGAGTACTGGAATGCCAAAGCTGGAAGAGTTTTTGTAGATTACCTAACACCCTTTTCTTATTTTACAGTTGAGAAGAATGGGGTTTAGAGAATGATAAGGAATTGCTCCAGATCTTATGAGGACTGGTGAAAAAGGAGCAGGATTTAGATCTCGTTTCCTTTAACTGAAAGATTAGTGTGTTGTTTCTACCCTGTGGCTGCTGAACACATTCTGTCTCTTGGTGGTGGTACATGGCTTCCCCACCCCTTGTACCTACAAGGGGTGCTTCCTGGCATCACCTATTGCTGGGAACTCCCAACTAGTCCCATTCAAACTCTATCACCCACTTACCCACTCTCTCTGCCTGCTTGATTCTAAAAGTTAATTTAATCACACTCTGCATTACTGTTCTGGGTGGAAACCGTCCACATTTCCTCCCCTTTGTTCACACTTTCCCTCTAGGGAGAATGTCCTCCCCATCAGCCAGAAAGGTTTCTCATTCTCTCTGAACCTCCATAGTCCTTCTTATATTCCTCTCTAAGGCTTTTACTATTTTCTAAATTGTAGCAGTTATTTGTGCAAATGTCTAAACTTCCTGGGTGAGAACAGGGCTCAAATCTGGTTCACCCCAGTATCTCCTGTAACAGGGCCTGGCACATACAGAAAATAATGTTTACAATGACAGCAAATACCAGTCAAGCACTAACTGTATACTTGAAATTGTTTTAAGCATTTTATATTTATTAACTCTTTTAACCTTATGACAGTCGTGAGGTTTTTTTTTTTTTAATCTCCAATTTATAGATGAGGATGAGGGCATAGAAGGAAGGATTAGGTATATTGTTCAAGGCCACCCAGCTAGTAAGTTGTGATGCCAGAATGCAAACCAGAGAATCTGGCTCCAGAGTCCAATTCTTAACCACTGCCCCAAATAGCCTGCATATGTTTATTGCATTGTCCCTATTTTTCTGCTATGTTTATGTCTGACTGTGTCTATGTCTGTGTCTGTATCTATTTGTCTATATCCACATCTACATCTCAAATGTATCTATAATTATAAAGGAGTTAGTGTGCAATATTTGCTCAGAAGACCATTCATTCTTATGTATTAAAACTTGCATTTTTACTGAGAACCAAAGCAGTGAGTATTGTGGGTTGCTGACGCATCAAGGTAGATTGGGAGAGAATAGTCCAGAGGCAAAAGAGGAGATTTCTCTTCAAATCATCTCACCTAAGACAGGTTGTGGATTTTCTGGGAAGTAGAAGTAAGAGCAGTACTTATTTTTAATTATCTGTAAACATTCCTGGCTTTCCTATTTACCTTGGGAGACTCAAGAACAAACACTGAAATGTTCAGGGACATGGTGATTATAACCAGGCTGTATCTTCACATGAGTAAATATTAACATTATTTGGTTTTCCTGTTGCCCCATCAAGATAGGTACCAGGAGCTTTAATAATTAATCAAATTAGGACCTAAAAATCATTTCCCTTTTAGGACGTTTGTTTCTGTTAGCTCTCAATTAACACTAATGACTTCAGCTCCCGTCTCAGTGTGTTTCAAAAAATGGGAAATGGAAAAGCGCCGCAGTGTATTAATGGAGCTATAATACACACTGCCTAATGAAGCATGAAGGCCCTGTTTACTCTGAACACTGTAATTATTTAAGAGCTTTTAAAACCCAGTGTCAAAACATGACTCTCACCTATCCCTTTCTCACAACTGGAGCGATGCACTTAATGTTTTAACTCAAGTTGGTAGAGGTGAACTGAAAATAAATAGCTAATTATGCATTTCCATTTGCCAAATTCTTTCATTGCCACAAAGGCTTTTGCCAGTCTGGGCTCAGTTGTTGTGAGATGTTTCACAGTAACTTTCTGAGCTGCCGTTCCCTGAGGGCCTACCACGCATATGGGGTATCCCACATTGGATATCTGGGAGTCTTCACCATTGCCTGACTGGGCAAGTGGCACCCAGATGTGTCCTAGGGTGTGCGTAGGAATCTGAAAACAGACTTCTTGTCTTTTGAACCAGCAAAGCAGGGTGTTTATACACATGGGCGCTGGAATCAGGCTCTGGGTTCAAATCCTGGCTCCACTATTGACTGATCTTGGATAAGTTGCTCAACCTCTCTGTGACTCAGTTTCCTCATTTATAAATTGGGGGTGATGATAATAATGGAACTTCCCCTCACAAGGTTATTGCTTGGACTAAAAGATCTGTCTGTGGAGAACTTGGCATGTTATAAGAGCTCAGTAAATGTTAGCTAGTTATTATCTAACTTTTTCCGCCATATTATGTGGCCTCTGGAAAATGTCAATAAACATTTACTGCATGGCTGGAAGAGGCCACAGGCCAAACACTGGAGGAATAGAAAGATCATAGAAAGATTGGGGGGTGGGGGGGTGGATGTTAGTTATGAAAATATTTGTTGCCCAGCTTACCTAGCTGTCCCAAGGCCATGAGCAAAACTCATCTCCCTTCTGGCCTTTAGAGACATAAAATGGAAATGGAGTTCCTCCTGCCTGGCTCTCAGGCCTGCTGTGAAGATTAAAGGCTACACTGATGTGAAAAGGATTGGAAAGCTGCATGGTACCATCTGTAAGGCAAGTCTGAGTGCAGGGCGCTGTCCTGCATTCTTTACGAGAAGAAGGAAGGTCTCTGTCCTCTAGATGGTCCGGGTGCCTAATGCCTAGTGGTCTGGGGGCCACCTAGTGGAGCTTCCAGGCAGGCAGGTAAGTAACAATAATTCCTGGTAGAAAAGCAGGTGGAGCTGAGGAAGCAGGAAGGTGGGGCAGAATCATTCTCAGTGTGACAATCTGGGAGTTTCCCCAAAGGAGGTCACACGGGAGTCTGGGTGGATGAGATCTAGAAAGGTGTAGAATCATGTTAGTGGGAGGGAGCAGCACAAATAAAGGCTCAGAGCTGGCGGATGAACAAGGAATGCACATTTGAAGGATGGCGTGTTGCATAGTGTGGTTTGAGAACAGGGGCTGTCTAGGAAGGAAATAGTAGCCTAGGGGGAAAGATTCAGCTTCAGTTTGAATCTCAACTTTACACTTAATAACTGTGGTGTTCTTAGACAAGTCACTTGCCTGTCTCAGTCTTATTCTCTATATCTGTAAAATGGGAAGAATAACCATACCTAACTCACATTGGTAAGGACTGATCAATTAATGCATGTAAAACATTTACAGTGCCTGGGCCATAGTAGGTGATGGGCAGCTACTCCCTAGTGTTGTTATTATTATTATTATTATTATTTTTAGAGAAGTTGTGGGTTTACAGGACAATCATGCTTAAAATACAGGATTCCCTTATACCACCCTATTATTAACACCTTGCATGGTGTAGAACATTTGTTACAATTGATGACAGCACACTTTTAAAATTTTACTATTAGCTATAGTCCATGGTTTAACTTAGGGTTCACTGTGTACTGCAGTTCCATAGGTTTAAAAAAATTATTCTATTACCTTATATTCAACCTAACATTTCCCCTTTTAACCACATTCAGATATGTATATTTCAGTGGTATTAATTACATTCACAATGTTGTGCTAGTGTTGTTTATGCCTGGTCAGTTGATGATAAATTTGGTAGATGTGTATCAAATTTATGTAGGAATTGGTATATTCAAGGAAAGAGGATGGCCTGTAAGTGATAGGGAGCCACAGAAAATTCATGAGCAGGCCAATGAGATCATCTGTGTTCAAAGGCGTGAAAGCTACCCTCCACAGCTGTCTGAAAGATGACCTGATGTGAGGGCTCATAGGCCAGGTGAGCCTTGCCTGTCAGTAGGGATATTGCACAGCAGCATCTCACGGTTACAACGTACTTAAACAATGTGAGATGGAGAAGAAAGGCATCATTTCCATTTCACATGTGAAGAAATGAGGACCTAGAAAATTCAAATAATTTGCCTAAATTCATATAGTCTTTTATTAAAATTCAATTTTATTGAGATATATTTACATACCATGCAGTCATACAAAGCATACATTCAATTGTTCACAGTACCATTATATAGTTGTGCATTCATCACCAAAATTAATTTTTGAACATTTTCATTACCCCGCACACAAAAATAATAAGAATAAAAATTAAAGTGAAAAAGAACAATTAAAGTAAAAAAGAACACTGGATGCCTTTTTTTTTTTTTTTTGGCTCCCATTTTTCTATTCATCCATCCATACACTGGACAAAGGGGAGTGTGGTCCATATGGCTTTCCCAATGACCACCCCCTCACAAGCTACATTTTTATACAATCATCTTCAAGATTCAAGGGTTTAATGGCAGAGCTGGGATTAGAACCCAGGTGTTCAGACTTCTGTTCCTGTGTTCTGTGCTGCAGATGATCCCATGGAATGTGATAACTGAAGGATAGGGAAGCCCTCAATATCATGGACATGGACTCCTGAGCTCCTTGTTAATATCTAAAATGAGCTGCTCCCAGGCATTTGATCTTAGTTAAAATGCAAATGCCATGGGTAGGGTAGGGGGGCATTTAGATCTCAGAGTCAGTGTTGGGTCAGATAGCAGGTTTGACTAGCTAGGGGAGGAAAGAGTCTGAAGACCCTGGCACTCTGCAGAGTATGAATGACCTTATGGGCAGGGCAGACTTGTAGAGAAAGGCAACTCTCAAATAGTTCAGGGTCACCTGCTCTTTATGGGCCTCTGCTGATGTCTCCCTCACCTTTTCATTGTCTCCTGGACAATGGCTTGCTCTTCAAGGGTCTCTGAATTTATGCTCCTTCCACCCCCTGGCAGATCACATCCTGGTGGGTTTCAGATGTATGGCTTGACAGGTGCCCACTGTCCAAGGAAGGGACTGAGATTGCAGAAAGAATCTGGCACTGAAAGGTCTCTACTGCTGCCCTTCTGCTGCCCTGTTCTCTTCCTCCCCTGCAAAGGAGCTCAGGGGAGCAGAGGGGCACAGCAGACCTCCGAGGGCCTGAGAATCCCAGACTCATGTAGCATCATGTGCCTGGCTTAGGGAATGCCGGCGGTGAGTTCTGTAGTTTAAATTGACTTCCTGGCCCCTTGAAGCCTGTTGAAATGATGAAATTCCACCAGGTGATATTTCTCTCTCCTAAACAAGTGCTCAAGAATATATCACCTAGGAGGATGTTTATACAACGCCGTCCTGAAAAGGCCCTCGGGAGCTCTTCAGAATACACGCGTGAAATCACAGAGCTTAATTCAACTGGGGAGAGAAGGATGTGATAACCTTTTGGAAAATGTTTTATTTTGCCTTCAGTTGTATAAATCATGACATTTTCTTCACCTGAAACTGAGAGCTGACTGTTAGAATTTTGGGCTGTATGTCAGTATCCAGAATAAATACTGGGATTTATTTCTTAAGATTTTATGTTGTTGCCTGCCTTTTCTGGGCAGTATGGGTTATGTCCCTACCCCACAAGCACAGCTTGTGGCTCCTCATTGCTTCCAAAGTAGAATCCAAATGTCAAACCCCTTCCCTCACTGGTCTCAATCCTTCTCTGTAGCCATCCTACTCAATTTCCTCATATGCCTTAAGTTCCACTCACAGTCACTTTCCCCCCTCAATCTACCAGGTTCTGTCCCACCTCTTTGCCCTTCTCATATGCTCCTCTGCCTGGAAAGCCCTTTGCCAACATTGGCTACCTATGAAAATCCTCCTCTTCAAAGGCCACCTCCTCTTTGAAGCCTTCCCAGATCACTGTCTCATTTGAAATTATGCCCTTAGTCTCCCAAAGCCTCTTGCTTGCATTTAAGTTATTGGCTTCATTTATTCAGTCATTCAATGTCTATTTTCTCAAAATCTGCTAGATTTATGGCCCCTTGTTAGACCCCTGGGGTGGGGAGGGGGGATACAGAGATGAGTATTAAGAGAGAGGCAGGCAAAATTCCAAGAGAAGAGAGTATAGCAATGCAATAGCTAATTGCACATGTCTTATTTTTCCCTGGTAGACCATATTTTTGTGGGAAGCAGAGTGGTATAATGCAAAAGTGCTTAGTCATTGGAGACAGAAAAGCCTGGGTCCCTTTCCCGTTAACTGCCTGTGGAATTGAACTTCAGTTTTCTCCTCTGTAAATGGAGATATTAATACTCCTGCTTGAGGTATGCTGTGAGATTGAATTGAGCAATAAATATGATGTGCTTAGCTCATGATACAAGCTTAATAATGAACCCTCATTTCCAATTTTGATAAACTATAAATATTTGAGTAATCAAAATTGCAGTCTAGAGAAAAGGAATCAGATGTTTGTGTACCTGTTGGGTATTGAATCATGTCCCTCACAAAAGGCATGTTCAGGTCCCAACCCCTGGTCCTGTGGGTGTCAGCCCATTTGTAAATAGGACCTTTGAAGATGGTATTGGTTAAGCTGTGCCCAAACTGAATGAGCCTGGGCCTTGATCCAATATGGCCGAAGCCCTTATAAGCAAAGGAAATTGGGCAAGGAACGAGAAGCCACATGGAGCAGCCAGAAGCTGGAAGTCAACAGAAACCAGAAGAGACAGGAAAAGATGCCACCATATGCATCACTATGTGACAAAGCCAGCGAATCCCAATATAGCAAGCCTTGTAGCCACTGACACTGTGAGCCAATCAATTCCTGCTTTTATGCCAACAAATTGCATGGTATTTGCTTTTAGTAGACAGGAAACTAAAACAGTACCTAGAATTAAGGTACTTAATCTTAGGATTGGCCCACAATAAGAACAAACAAAGACAAGAAAAGTATCATGTAGAAGATGAATTTTTTCACTGTACTTACTGACATAATATTGATCATTACTATTTGCTACAATTTAAAATGTATCAACCCACCAGCATTTACTAGCCCACTGTGTGCCTAAACTGGGCACAAATAACAATCAAATAAATAAGGGTGACAGAGTCTAGAATGAAGCAGGTTTGGGAGATAGAAAGACATTGGATTTCTAAGTTAAAGAAAACAATGTGTATATGGATTGGAAGAAAACGACCAAAGGAAGGATTAAAAAAAAATAACAAAACCCTAAGCCTTAGTTCCTTTGATTGTCAACATTTCTAAGATGCTATTTAAGGACAGGAACCCGAACACAAAGTGGTGATTTATTAGTTTAGTTTGTAAGTTTAGCAACTTATCCTGGTAAGTTGGAGAAGTTACATCCTAGTTTATTTCTGCTCTAGAGCTTATTACATCCAAATGCAAATCCTGTCTGATCTCTCCTGTTGGTGTGTGAGATCCTTGGGGTCAGAAGCCAAGATTTCATTCATGTTTGTTCTCCTGGGCCTTGTCCTGAGCTATAAAATATAAATAACTACAGGATGAGGAAAAGAGGGGATGTAGAGAGGACTGAGGAGGTGATTAAAGAGAAAGTGGAGAGAACCAGGAGGATTTCCTCTCTATGCTTCTTTTCTCCCAGGGCATAACAGCAACTTCACCTGCAGTTAATTAAATTGTTAAATTTGAAAAGAGTTTGCAGATTTTAGATACTTGCACAGTTACTATCGCAGTGGTTCTCAAATGTCAATGTGTGTTTAAGTCCCGGAATCGGCACTTTAAACAAGTTCTCCAGATAATTCTGGAGGAATTGGGCCCTGAACCACACAGTGACCTATTCATTCATTCATTTGTTCTACAAGAATCAAGGGCCCACCATGTGCCAGAAACTGTGTTAGGATCTGAGGACACAACGATGAACAGGTTGGAAACAATCCCTTCTCTTCTGGCGCTTATCAGTGATTGGGGGTGGCGGGGCCCATGCAAAAATTTTCTGAGATAGATAGAACAGGCAAAAAGCCATTTTACTGAGGAGGAAACCAAGACCCAAAGAAATGCTCTTCATACTCCAGTTCAGAGCCTTTCTGAAAACAAAACAAAATAGACAAAATAACAACCACCATAAATATGCAAGCATAAAATATGGTTAAAGAGCCTACTTCCTTTTATCTCCTTCTGACCATTTCACCTGGATGAGAGGGCATAGGGAGGGTACAGGGATTCTAACTGTTGCTAAAATAATTTGCCATGACTGTCTTTCATCACATCAGCAGCTTCCTGGGTGGATGTTTCCACTCTGTCAGTATTAGTCACCTTCCCTTCACTGATTACTAAGTAGCTGAGAGCATGGAATTGAGCCCAGATTCTAGTCCTGGTGCCTGGCTCTACCACCTACTAGCTGTGTGATCTTTAACAGGTCACTTCTTAGCTTCTATGAGATAGTTTTCTCATCTATAACAGGGTGATAAAAATAGTGCTCAATAAGCCTTAGCATTTGTTGTTGTTGTGATGTCAGTCAAACACTAACACCTTCCTGTGGAATCTTGCCGTGTCTGTGAGGCTTCTCCCAGGATCCCAGTCCTCAGAGGCACATTCTTTCCTTCTGTCCACCATGCACACACTGGCACAGGCTTAGTACTCAGCATGGTGTTAGGAGCTGAGGAGGACAGTGCCATCAGGAAGTTCACAGTCTGATGGGGTAGGGAGGCACCTACTCATGAGACTATGCTACACCGCAGAGCAAAGCCAGTGCTAAGAAGAGCCATCAACACGGTGCTGTGGAAGGCAGGAAGGCCTGATGGGCCAGGGAAGGTTTTGTAAAGAGGTGGTACTTGAACTGGGACTAGATGCAGAATTGGAGAACAAAGGCAGAAGAGCAGGCAAGGGAACTCCATGCTAGGGGTTTGGAACTTTGTTCTCCAGGACAAAGTCCTTCGGAGGTTTAAGAAGGACCCCAAAATTATTGAAACTGTGCTTTCAGACAATGACCCCAGTAACAGTGAGAGACAATTTGGAACATGTTTCAGTATTCTGAGCTTCTCTATGTCCTACTGATCATAAGTGTTATAAAATCAGGGGGAAGTGAAAGAACACAGAATCTTTGGGCAATGACTGACAGGTTAGTAGAACAGCAAAGGTTGGGTTGTGTGAAAAGAGGTGATAGGAGATAAGGCTGGAAGGTGGGGCTGGGAAATCGAGTTCTTTCTGAAGGCAGTGGGGAGCCACTGGCAGTGTGTTTGTATGTGGGGGGGGAAGACCCCCGACTCCACTCTGATGGCATGCTCACCTTGCACATAGACATTTAAACACATATATCAGTCATCCGGGATTTCTAGAAAATCTGTTATAGAATTGTAAGGTTGAGGCCAGGAAACAGGTTTCAAATTCCACATTGAAAAATTGTACTGTATTCTGTAGAGTGGAGTGAAAGAGAAGTATTATAAAAGTGGACTTCTTCATTTCCTAAGGTGGCCATAAAAAAGCTCCACAAACTAGATGGCTTAAAGTGACAATTATTGCCTCACAGTTTTGGAGGCTAGAAGTCAAAGATTGAGAGATTGAAGGGGACATGCTCCCTCTGAAGTTTCTAGGGGAGAATATATTCCCTGCCTCTCTCCTGGCTTCTGGTGACCCCAGGTTTCATTGGTTTGTAGATACCTCTGCCTCCATCCTCACATGGCTGTCTTCTCTCTGTATGTCTGCATACAATTCTTCCATTCTTTGAGAACACCATATACTAGACTAGGATTCACCCTAAACCAGTTTGGCCTTATCTTGATCAATCATATCTTCAAAGATCCCAATTCCAAACAGGGCCACATTAGCGGGACTGGGGGTCAGGACTTGAACATACCTTTTTGGAGGACACAACTCAATTCATAGCAGGGAGTAACATGTCTCATAACAGATGTTGTTCATGAACTACCCTACCCCTTTGCCTCTGTTGCACTCACCCCCCAGGTGCTATGAGTGTTGGCCAATAACAACTCACAGCTGCCTTCCCTTGTCTGAACAAGGGCGCCTTCTCAGACAGACCTCAGACAATGACTGGTTGACTTGGGGGTCGTGCTGCTTTGAAGCTATTATGTTTCTCAGAAAATGACATGTTCTTTTAATCCATTCCTGTGGGAGCAGACCTGTTGTGGATAGGAACTTTTGATTAGGTTGTTTCAATTGAAATGTGACCAAGCTAGTTCAATGAGGGTCTTTCTCCTTTACTGGAGTCCTTCATGGGGATAAAAGACAGAAAAAAAACAAGAAAGCTCAGAGAGAGAAACACTCAGAGAGCTAGGAGAGAAAGTCCCCAGAAGAGATGACAGAGGGAGCCAGTGGAAATAGAATCTGAAAGCAATGAGACCTGGGAGTGAAGGACCAGCAGATGCTGGCCATGTGCTTTGCTAGTTGATAGAGGAACTCCAGATGCCAGTGGCTTGTCTTCAGAGAAGGTATTATCCTGTAGATGCCTTAATTGGGACATTTTGATGACCTTAGAATAGTAGATTTGCAAGCTGAAATAATCCCTTCATTAAAAGTCAGTCCATTTCTGGTATATTGCATTTCAGCTGCTTTGGCAAACCAGAACAGGGGTAAAAAGGGCTATGCCCTTTCCTCAGGGTGGGACTAACTTGTAGGTGATTTTGGTCTTGTTGTTGGATCCATCTGAGCTTTCCCCCTGCCTTATGCTGCTTCTCTCACTCTTCTTCTCCTAAAAGCACTCCCCAAAGAAATCACTGAAGTGAAAATCCCAGTCTTGGGCTCTACTTCTGAGGAACTTGACCTAAGATATGTGCTAACCTGTTTTAGGAGATGCTAACTGCAGCAGCAGTGTGTAGGGCAAACTGAGAACAGAGACTGAAAGCCTCATTTTCTTCCAACTCTAGTTGGAGATTGTAACAATGATTTGACCATCAGCTTTTGCTTTCCTGTAGCTTTATTTATCTTTTCATGTACCCTTTCATCTTTTCCACCATCTTGCCATTTCTTTTATCCTAGCCAGCACCTATCTCCACACCTGCAAAGAGCTGAAACACAGAAATTCCCTGTCTCTCCTTGGGCAATACTTCCAATACTTTGCATATTTCCCTAAGAAATAAACAAGTGCAAATCTCTATTCGCCTGTAGGTGGGTATTGAAGGCTATAATCTCAGTAAGCCATCTTGTACTCGTTGAAAACCTGAATCTAATTATGCACACATATGCACACCCACAAACACCGAACATTCATCAGCCTAACATTTTAGTGCAGTGTGGATAAATATTTGCGTTTAATAGCACTTGAGGGGAGCATTTTGATTTCTAAACATTGGCTGGTGAGTAATGATTTTGCCAAAAGCACAGCAAGAATTTTGCAATCTTGACTATTCCTGGTTTTTGATGACATACAATTACTCTGTATTGCGGAAAAGAGCTGAGAGAAAATTCTTTAAAGAACTTATCACCAGGGAATAATTTCATCAGGAATAAGAGTGGGAGCACCAAATGAATTCCAAGGATGTGTGTTTTGAACATTTTTTAAACTTTAACCACCACCCTTCTTGCCTTTATGTGAATGCTAACTTTTTTTTTTTTCCTGAAGGGCTCCCTTCCTGTGCTGAGGAGAAAAGGAGAAATGGTGGACTCAGTCCTTGTTCTTCTTTGCCAGTTTTCAGAAGACCATCTGCTTTGCAGTCAAACAGACCTGTGAATGAACCCCCACATGTTATGTGAACTTGAACAAGTTGCTAGCCTTGAGCCAGGAGGCAGAGCGAACTGAAAGGAACATGGCTTCTTACAGAGGTCAGTACACTGGGTTCCAGGGACTGCATCGCTTTGGATGAAATAGTTCCTATCGCAGGGTCTCAGTGTTCATAGATCTAAAATGAGAATTATAATACCTCCTGTTCTAGTTTGCTAATGCTGCTGGAATGCAAAACACCAGAGATGGATTGGCTTTTATAAAAGGGGGTTTATTTGGTTACACAGTTACAGTCTTAAGGCCATAAAGTGTCCAAGGTAACACATCAGCAATTGAGTACCTTCACTGGAGAATGGCCAGTGGTGTCCAGAAAACCTCTGTTAGCTGGGAAGGCACGTGGCTGACGTCTGCTCCAAAGTTCTGGTTTCAACATGGCTTTCTCCCAGGATGTTCCTCTCTAGGCTGCAGTTCCTCAAAAATGTCACTCTTAGTTGTACTTAGGGTATTTGTCCTCTCTCAGCTTCTCTGGAGCAAGAGTCTGCTTTCAACGGCTGTCTTCAAAACTGTCTTATCATCTGCAGCTCCTGTGCTTTCTTCAAAGTGTCCCTCTTGGCTGTAGCTCCACTTCAAAATGTCACTCACAGCTGCACTGAGTTCCTTCTATTTGTCAGCTCATTCATATGGCTCCACTGATCAAGGCCCACCCTGAATGGGTGGGGCCATGCCTCCATGGAAATGTCTCATCAGAGTTATCACCTACAGTTGGGTGGGGCACATTTCCATGTAAACAACCTAATCCAAACGTTCCAACTTAATCCCCACTAATATGTCTGCCTCACAAGATTGCATCAAAGTATATGGCTTTTCTTCTCCAAGCACCAGGCTAGGAATCAAACAATCCAACTGGAAGTCTGTTGGAGGGGCAGTAGGGAGAACTTGCAATATAGATGAAAAGCTCTGGCCAGGAAGATCAGGAGGCCACAGTTCCTTCTCTCTGCTGCTCCCGAGTTGTGGATATTTGAGAGATATTGTGCCTTCTGAGACCCTTCCTTCTTACCTTCTTTCCAGCAACAGCCCTGCCTTCTGAATGAACCCTCTACTTAGGCACTGACTACACTGTATCAGTTCTATTTTTAGATGTGTATGTTCTACTCTCTAACCAGGCTTACATAACTAATCATATTTATTTCTGCATCATCCCCCATCATCCAGTTCATAAGATGGGCTCAGAACACACTGAATGCTAACTAAATACTGATTGATTGATGGTTTTCACCAGTTCCTGTGAATTAAACTCTTGTTTGGAATGTGGGGCACTTGTTGATATTATTTATTCATCTAGCACTTATTTATATATTATTGTGCACCAGCTGTGTGCTAGGCACAGATCTAGGTCCTGGAAAATAGAGGCGAATACAGGAGATACTTACTGAGCATTTATTGAGCATTTACTGTAAACCAAGCATGTGAAAGGTGCTATACAACAACTTTTCATATCATTTTGTCAACAACCCTGTGGGACTGATGCTGTAATTTTCACTTTCAGGTGAGGACACAGGTTCAGAGCAATCCAACCCTGCTGGAACCCATGTCTATCTAACTCCAAAATCCATGCTCTTAGGCAAGTCAAATGCTTATGGAATTAAAAACTCTTTCCTCCGAGCACCTCATTGGAGGCAGGCAGAATGGGGACTGCAAGGGTACCTGTTTTCTGTCGTGTGAGACTACCACATGGAGACCAGTGAGCTAGGTGAAGAGTGTGTGGAAAAGCTAACATCGAAGATACGGGGTCAGTGGGGTGGTGGGATTTCTCCTTCTCACCACACACATAAATGCACACATCATGTCACTGCCATAAAGCACTTAATTTAGAGTCAGAAAACCTAGATTCCAGTATTTGCTCTTTCACTTACAGGGGTATGACCATGGACAAGTCATTAGCCTCTTCATTCTTCAATAAAATAACAGACAGGCACTCTCAAGCTTCCTCACAGGGCAGGTGATGCTTAAATTCTACAGATAATGGATGTGAGTGCTCTTTGTAAGCACTAAAGCATCACAAATGGTATTTGATTTTTTTTTTTTTATCATTTATAACCAACATTACCAAGATTCTGAATTGCCTTCCTCCAGTGAGATTTCCCTCCCTTTTCAGGAAAACCTAATTGTCCTCTTACCAATGATCCTGTCCCTTGGGATGCTGATGTGGAGCAGTGAAAGGATAAATTACCTCAATTTAGCTCCAAAAATATTTGAGTAGATCAATTTCCAGAGTGTTGTCAAGTGTCGAGCATGTGGACAATGAATTTTTGTGGAGAGTAATGACCAGCGTCTGTAAATAGAGGCAACAAGGCAGGACGGTGGAGGTGGGAAAGCCACTCTGCAGCTAACAGGGAAAGGAGCGTCTCCATTAGAAAGAGAGGAGAGCTAGGTGGAAATACTCAGTCCCCCCCACCCTTTTTTTTTTTTTTTTTTGAGAAGTTTCATGACTGTGTTGACCTTATTTCAGCCTTTCGGGTTTGTTGACTTGGCAACTTCATCCTTCCCTTTCTGTGTTTGCTCTCCTTTAATGGAGTGATAAGGCCTGCAGGTTACCATTAAATAGAGTTGGTGCCTGGAGGGCAGGTGAGGCAGGATGCCAAGAGAGGCATAATGCAGGGGCCAGGGCACGGGGCTGAGTGTTTAAGGCTCTCAGCGTTCCTGTGACTGTAGCTTTCTTTCCCAGGTGTACTCATTAATGCGTCTGTTTCTGGAAAAGTGTCACTGGAGTGCACAGAGAGGGTCAGTGTGGGGAGAGATGGGACCTGCCCCTCTCGGCCATCTGGCCCAGCCATTCCCTCTCTGGGCCTTGGTCGTCTCATCTGCAAAATAGTCATTATGGGGATTCCTGCTCCTTATGGCAGTTGAGGGGACCAAATTCACTAACTTGCCCCTTTAGCCTGTCAACACATAACAATACACTAAGCAACTACTCTATACCAGGCACTTTCCTAGGCCTTGGGAATATAGCAGTGAAGGTAACAGACAAAAATCTCAGGCCCCATAGAATTTACATTCAATAAGTAAAATGTATAATAAGTCAGATGGTGATTAGTACTGTGGAGAAAATTTATATCATGAAAGAGGGACAGGGAGTTCCATGTGAGGTGGTTGCAATAACAATTTTACTTAACATGACTAGGAAAGGAAACATTTGAACAAAGCCTTTGTGTTACTTTACCAGGGCTGCTGTAATGAAGTACCACAACTGGTTGGCTTATAAAACAGGAATTTCTGGTCTCACAGTTTTGGAGACTAGAAATCCAACACTAGGTTTCGGCAAGGCCATGCTTTCTTTGAAGTCTGTAGCATTTTGGTGGGGACTTATCACTTGTGGCAATCCTTAATTCAGTCTCTGCCTCCATCACATGCCGTCCTTCTCCTTCTGTCTGTCTCCTAATACTTCTGTGTCCAAATTTCCCTCGCAAAATAAAGACTCTAGCCATATTGGATTAAGGCCCACCCTGATTCCATTGGGCTTCATCTTAGTAGGGTCTTCGAAGATCCATTTACAAATGAGTTAATATCTAGGTGACTGGGGATAGGACTTGAAACATGGTCTTTGTGGGGGACATAATTCATGCATAAAAGGCCTGAAAGGGGTGAGGGAGCAAGCCAAGAGGATATCTGAGAGAAGAGTGTTCAAATAAGAGGGAAGAGTAAGTGCAAAGTGAGATAATACACATGAAAATGCCTTATAATGGTAAAGGGGTTGTCTATGTACAAACTCGTTTTTGTTATTGTCATTATTATTATTTTTGTTGTTCTTACCACTCTTAAACCCATCTATTCTGATACTGGAGGCTGTACTCTCCACCAGTGAGCATTACTGCCTTTCTGGGGTATAGACCCTCCCTGTCGGTTCACATCAAGTCTGAGCACTTCAGCAGTTCATAGAATTCCTTGGATAAAGGCTCAAGAGGAACTCTCTATGATTTTTATCTTTATATTAATGTTTCAATATTAGCCACTTTGAGGGCAAAGTCTAAAATGACCTCAAGCAACTACAAGTCAATTAAATTAAAAGCCAAAAAAGTCAGACCAGTTTTGCCCTCTATGAATCTTAATTGAAAACAACAACAGTAACACTAGTTGCTGAGTGCTTTTTTCACTTTTCAGTTGGTTGTGCTGGAAAGGCAGAATTGCCTCTCAAGAATAAAATGTGCATTTCTACTGACATTTAGAAATGGCTCTGAAAGCTTCAGACAAAAGGTTCTCTACATATGCAAGAAAGTTTCAATTATTCTGCTTGGGAAAAAATCACTTTTCACAGACACTTTTTGGTGTCGGGAGGCTTCAAGCTGAGGGCAGGTGGGAGAGTTAATGAATAGAATTGATAATGACAGGTAGGAAAATTAGTTGTCAGTCAAGAAATGGCAGGAACGTCGGCAGGGACATCTGTGTGAGGAGATGGAGGCTGGAGCTGTTAAAGATGGGAAATAGAGATGGGCCAGGGTAGGGGAAAATCCTATAGCCACTGATGTGAGACCAGTGCCTACCTGGGATTGTGGAAGGGAGCTCAAAGACACATCGGAGTTTAGGACTCAAGAGATCATGGGGACTTTCTGATTTCATTAATTCTAGTCTACTTATTTTCCATCTCAAATGGATTCAGGTCTGGTAAAGAGTGCCAGCCAGACATTACTAAGCCTGCCAATCTCTGCTTAGTACCGGGATAAGCAGCTGATTCCCAGCTTCTTCTCTTCTAACCTTAACATAGCTTGTAGCAAAGCTAAACTCATCTGTAGCTCTGTGTCGCTGAGCTTGAAAAAAAATCTCTGGTTGTCCAACATTCACAATATACAAGGTGAGAATGACTTAATGTGACGATAGGGAAAGCAACTTTCCAAAGTCCCACAGGGATTTGTAGAAAGTCAGAACTAGAGTATGGATCTCCAGACTGCAAGTTAGGGCATTTTTCTCTCAATTCATGCTGCCCAAGAAACCTACTCCATGTTCAGTCCTTATGATTTGCTGAGGGATGATTTCATCAATATTTTACCCAGTAAATCTACAGAAAGATCCTCTCCCTCTGGCTAATGTTCAAATGACAGCTATACCTGCACCTAGGACATCTGGATTCTGAAATCTTTGGGGAAGCAGATCAATCAAAGTTGGTGAGAGGAGTGCAAGAGGCAACAGGATAAAGTAGGGGTTTGGAAGATTTGGGCTCATGTCGTAACCTGAATTACCTCCTGGCTATGGGACTTTGGGTAAGACTTGGAATCACGGACCGTGGAGGCTGAGGAGGAGCTTAGTGGTTATCTTGGCCACCTCTGCTTCATTGTACAGATCCCTCTGCCATATCTCTGAGAGGTCTGTGGTCCTGAGGTTGAGGAACAGGGAGTGTCATTCACATTGAGGGAAACTCCAACTGTTGGAGTTATGCCAAAACAAACTTGTAAATTCCTCTTGAATAAATTCCTCCAACATTATTTCTCTGGAGCTCAGTTTTCCCCTTGGAAAAATGGGGATAGCACAATAATACCAGCTTGTGCTGCTTCCTTGATGAAGTAGGAGTAGATTAAAAACAAACAAATGGCTGTCATTTGAACATTAGTCAGAGAAAAGATTTTTCTGTAGATTTACTGGGTAAAATACTGATGAAATCATCACTCAGCAAATCATAAGGATCTGAACATGGAGTATGTTTCTTGGGCAGCATGAATTGACAGTGGTGTAGTAAAAAGTGTACTGGAATTTCTTGCTATTTACTGTGAAGCTGAAAGGTCCCTTTGAGCTTTGATTTCTTGCCCCATAAAACAGAAAAAGAAATATCTGCCTTCCTCCTTAACAGGGTTTTTGTCAGGATCTAATAAGGAAAATAAGAAAAAGAAGCAATGTGAGATAGCCAAAGCACCACACTGGGAGCCAGAATTCCTGGATATTTATGGAGAAATACTTCAAGCTCTCTGAGCCTCGGTTTCCCAAATTATAAGGTCGAGGTGTAATATCTGCTTTTTTCTTTTTCAAGGTGCTGAAAATCAGTAGAGAGAACTGATCTGTCTGTGATTTGAAAACATTGGGTGCATTTGAGCAGTTATTGTTATTCTCAGGTGGGTCAGAGAACCCAGTCTCCCTGCCAATGTACCCAACATGCCATGCTCCTCCAGGGAGGAGCCCTTATGTTGGAGTCTTCTGTGGTGGTGACTCCATGTAGTCAAGGGTGGGAGATCTTTGCTTGTGTCTGAATGTTGAGGTGGGCATCTTCGGTAGCCCTGAGGGGTGTTTCGGGCTGAGTATTCAGTTGTTTTTCAGCAGAACAAGGGCAGTAAGTACTCCATTCTGGCTACATTCAGTGATGAACTAAAAGGTATAATATAAGTCACATCCTCCTCTGGGTCTCAGGCAACACTTCATCTAATAACACTGAAGACCTTTCACTCATCAGGTCAAATTTCAGACTCAAGCTCTCCTCCACTCATTGGGTTAAGGATGTCAGGGCTAGAAGTGACCTTGATCATCTAGTCTGCCTCTTTGATTGGTAGATGGGGGCTCTCAGGCAAAAGGGGAATTCTTGCCCTGGAATAAGTAGTAGTTAATGCCTCAGCATTAACTGTACCTTAAAGTGCAGCTCTCTTTGATTCAAAACCATGCTGTTCTACTGCAACAAATATTTAGTGAGTGCCGACTATAAGTTAGTCACTGGGTCAGATTTTAGTAAGTTTCTAAAATGACGTAATCCCTGCCTGCTAAAGCTTAGAGAGTAATTGAGGTGATCAACATGTAAACAAATAAACTCTAGTCAAGAAAGGCTCTATTCCATAGCCCTTTGTATCAGTATCTCTCAGAAAGCCTTCATTGTGCAATCTGCACCAAATTTCCCATTCTTCAAACTTGTTTCAGCATCCTAAAAGGGGACGTTCATGTATTAATTAATTAATTCATCCATCCATCCATCATTGAATTTTTGTCAGCATCAAAATACCTTACATTATTCTTTTTTATTTTTAATTAAGCCTTAACTCCTTATTCCCTATATCTACCCAACCCCTGATAACCTATATTCCAGAGTCTGTCTCTGTGAGTTTACTTATTCTAATTATTTCATTTCAATGAGGCCATTCATATAATATTTATCCATTTGTATCTGGCTTGTCTCACTCAATATGATGTATTCAAGGTTCATGCATGTTGTATCTATCAGAACTTCATTCTTTTTTTATGGCTGAATAATGTTCTATTGTGTGTATATACCACATTCTGTATTCATTTCTTGGTTGATGGACACTGAGGTTGCCTTCATCTGTTAGCAATTGTGAATAAGGTTTCTATGAACATTGGTATGCAAATATCTGGTTGAGTTCCTGCTTTCAATTCTTTTAGATATAAACCTGGTAGTGGGATTGCGATGTCATATGGTAACCCTGTACTTAACTTTCTTTGTTACTGTCAAACTGTCTTCTACAGCAGCTGTACTATTTTACATTCCCATCCACAATGAGTAAGTGTTTCCCATTTCTCTACATCCTGCCCAACACTTGTAATTTTCCATTATTTTTTAATAGTAGTTATTCTAATGGGTGTGAAATTGAATCTCATTGTGGTTTTGCTTTTCATTTCCCTAATGGCTAATGATATTGGACATCTTTTCCTTGCATTTTGGCCATTTGTATATCTTTTTTGAGAAATTTCTATTCAAGTCTTTTGTCCGTTTTTTAATTGGGTTGTTTGATTTTTTATTATTGAGTTGAAGGATTTCTTTTTATATTCTATATATTAAACCTTAATTGGATGTATGGTTTCCAAATATTTTCTCCCATTGTGTAGATTGTCATTTTACTGTCATGATAAAGTCATTTGATGCAAAAAGTTTCTAATTTTGATGAAGTTCCATTTATCTATTTTTTTCTTTTGTTGCTTGTGCTCTGGGAGTAAAGTCTAAGAAAACATTCCCTAACACAAGGTCCTGAAGATGCTTCCCTACATTTTCTTCTAGGAGTTTGATCATTCTGGCTCTTATATTTTGGTCTTTGATACACTTTGAGTTAATTTTTATATTTGGCGTGAAGCAGGAGTCCACCTTCATTGTTTTGTAAATGAAGATCCAGTTTTCCCAGCACCATTTGTTGAAGAGACCATCTTTCCCAATTGAATGGTCTTTTCCTCCTTGTCAAAAACCAGTTGGACATAAATGTGAGGGCTGATTTCTGAATTCCCAGTTCAATTCCATTGATCTGTATGTTTATCCTTGTGCCAGAGCCATGATGTTTTGATTACTGTGGCTTTGTGATATGTTTTAAGGTTGGGAAGTGTTAGTCCTCCAATTTAGTTCTTTTTCAGAGTGTCTTTTGCTATTCAGGGCCCCTTATCCTTCCATATAAATTTTATGATTGGCTTTTCCATTTCTTCAAGGAAGGTTGTTAGAATTTTGTTTGGAACTGTGTTGAATGTGTAAATCACTTTGGGTAGAATTGACACCTTAATAATATTTTGTCATCCAATCCATGAATACAGAATATCTTTCCATTTATTTAGTTCTCCTTTGGTTTCTTTTAGGAATGTTTTGTAGTTTTCTGTGTACAGGTCCTTTAAATCCCTGGTTAGGTTTATTCCTAGATATTTGATTCTTTTAGTTGCTATTATAAATGGATTTTTTTTCTTGATTTCATCTTCTGATTGTTCATTGTGTGTGTATAGAAACACTGCTGATTTTGGGGTGTTGCTCTTGTATCCTGCCACTTTGTTGATCTTGTTTATTACTTCTAGCAGCTTTGCTGTGGATACTTCAGGATATTCTGTATATAGGATCCTGACATCTGCAAATAGGGAAACTTTTATTTCTTCCTTTCCTCTTCAGATGCCTTTTATTTCTTTCTCTTGCCTAATTGCTCTGGCAAGAACTTCCAGTACAGTTTTGAATAATGGTGGTGACAATGGGCATCTTTGTCTTTTCCTGATCTTAGAGAGAAAGATTTCAGTCATTCACCATTGAGTATGATGTTAGTGGTGGATTTTTCATATATGTCCTTTATTATGTTGAGGGAGTTTCCTTTATTCCTAGTTTGCTAAGTGCTTTTATCAAGCAGGGGTGCTGATTCCCGTTAAATGCCTTTTCTGGGTCAGTCAAGAAGTTTACATTGTTCTTAATCAGAGCTGCACCAAATAAATGGAGCCTTAAAAAATAATACAAACTTAGGCTCCATCCTTGATGGATATTCTGATTTATTAGGTCCAGAGTAAGGTTAAGGAATCTGCACTGAGAAAAAAAAACTCATCCTGATTATCCTGACAGCAGCCAGGTTTGAAAACTCCTGGGTTATCCATGGATGAGCTCTCATACCAGATGCCAGAGATACAAAGATACACAAGGTCTACACTTGCTCTCATGGAACTTACAGTTCTAGTTGGAGGTGGGGGATTTGGACAGACAAATTAACTGGCTATAATATTGCAGATTTATAAATGCTATGGTAGAAGCAATCACTACTACCAGGTATAATACCACAGGGGCACCTAAGTCATTGTGAGAGGGTTGGAAAAGGATTCCTGGATGAGGAGGAAGCTTAAGCTGAATCTTAAAGGATATGTTTGAGTTAGCTATTTGGAAGGCTCAGTTTATGTGGGTAGTTTAGGGAAAGAGAAGTAGGAAGATGCAGTATAATGTATTCAGGGAACTACAGGAATGGGTGGGAAAAGAGGAGTTACAAGAGAGGAGGCTGAGGAGGTGGGTATGGATCAACCCCTGAAAAACTTTTTTGTCCAGGCAATGAGGAGGATCCAGGGGTTTATTTTAAGGGGGTGAGGGATGACATGCTTAGACTTGATCTCCAGAAGGAACTTTGGCAGCTGTATGGAGAATGGATTGGGACTTGGGGGACAGATGAAGCAAGAGAGACAGGGGTTGCTGTGGTGCTAAATTACAACACTCCTACAACAGATCTCTCCTACAAGAGATCATATGAGATGAGGGAAATAACTTGGTAAACAGTATCTCTGTAGAAAAGAGACAAGTGCTACTACTTTCAGAGCAGAATTGTGGTTAAAGGAGAAAGTGACTGAAAAGGTGGTTGGTGAAAGGGAGAGAGGGGAGGGAGGAAGGGAGGAAGAGGACAGAGAAGTACTTGGTATCAAACAGTGTTTAAAATATCCTCTTTGCATCACACTAGCTCTTAATTGGCACCAACCACTGAGGGGCTGATTGATCCCAGCGAGAGTCCAGCAAAACAGATAATTTCTTACAAGCATCTGAAATTCATGAGCTCTGTGGGAGTCCCATATACCAAGGCTTTGTTTTTCCTGAAGTCTGAGATTTCCTTGAAGGGATAAGTATCCGGGGGTGGCATGTTTTTCTTTCCTTTTCAAAATGTAAAATATATTCAAGTAGTTAATGCCGTGGTCTTGCTGAGCAGATGAATGGAGGGTAGGGCAAAGAGCTAAGCTACCAAGCTACTTGTTGTAAATTAACTCTTAACGTAATGGGCTCATTAAAGAGCTATTAGGTCTGAAGGATGTGCACTGGAAATCTAATTTTGGATTAAAGGCTTGATTCATAAAAGATTTGTCCACTGCTCATGCAGGGTTTTGGTAAAAGGAAGTTATACACTAAAGTAGCCTCTCATTTAGAACTAGGACTCTGTGGGTTTTGCCAGGTTTCCTGGGCATCCACATGGTGGGGGAAGGGAGCCTACATTAATTGAGAATCTACTATATGCCAGGTACTTTGTACTTACTTTTTTCCCCAGAAACTATATCAGAGTATTATTCCTCTTTCTTGGATGTGAAAACTCAAACTGAAGGATTATGTTAACATGCTCAAGGTCTCACAGCTAGTAGTTACTTCAGACAGCCACCTGGGCATCAGGACTAGAGAGCTTCTGATTTAAAGCATGGTTTTGGCCACTCATGGAATTACTTCTACTGATATTGGCATGATGCAGCCAAAGTATTTTATCTATTGGAAGTGTACAGACACTGTCCACATCATTTGCCTTTTATGAGGGAGAAAATTTTCCAAGTCTTAATATAGGGATACCTGGTGCTGCTTCTGGAGATGTGTGTTTATCTGCTAGACATGGATTCTGTATCTGTGGATTTTGTTCCTACGGCATATTTTGCCTGCACTTTGGCATACCAGAAAGCTGTGGGACTGCTGTGCAGGACCTTAGAAATAGTGTAGGACTGTATAGGACACCAGGGGTGCTTTGGAGTACTAGCCCTGCCCTGCCTTTCCCCTTGTTTTGTTACTAAAATTTTTTCCTGTTTTCTACTTTCCTGACATATTTACTTACAAAGCAAAAGCAAAAAACAAAACAGACACCCCTCCTAATTCTTACTGTGCTGATTTCTCTGCTTGATTCTTCTCTTGGTTGAATGTTTTCATCTTCAACACACACACATACACACACAGCCTGCTCCAGGGTTCTAGTATAAAAAGCAGCACAGAAAGAGGAGTATGTACATGGTGTGTGTATGTGTGTGTGCATATGTGTGGAACATATTTCCTCATTACTTCCAGTTAGATCCATGGTGAAGGCTGACAAATCTATGTAGGATTATTAAGTCATTGTATGACAAATACTTATATGCTGTCAAAGAAGTAATATAATGCAAAAAAATATTTGGATATTTCTTCTCCATGATGTGAAACTGAGTACTGATTTTCCTCCCCTTTGTACACCACTTGATATTATGTAGACCCAAGCCTTTTTAAGAGAGTGACAGATATACCCTGTTAATTTGGCATGGAAACTGACAAGTCCAGGCTTCAGACTCCATAAGAGAGACAGTTATGCAGATATATTACACAGCAAGCAGATAAATTATGAAACAAAGTGATGCAATCAAGATATGATTTTAGTGACATGGGAGCATGGCACTTTATAGTTTATATCGCTTTTTCCTATCTATTATTTTATTTGATTCTCATAATTATGCTGTGAGGTGGGCATGCCAGAAATGAGAATTCCATTTCACAGGTGGGGAAATCAAGGCAGAGAGTTACATGTCCTAAACAGCCTGAGTCATGGCTGAGAATTGAGCTGGTGCTTACTGGTTGCTGGGTCAGACGAAAGATTATGCTTAACCTAGGAGAGCAAGGAAGATGCTAAAAACTTGATATAAGAACAACCAACAAAAGTGCAGGCATAAAATGGTAGATTAAGAAGTTTTATAAATTTCTCCCTTCGCTAGAAAAATGAAAGAACTGGAAAAAATAAACTGGAATTAGCAAGGTGGTAACTTTGCAATCAGAATGCACCTTTAGAACAATTACGGGAGTGACAGAGGAAGCAATGTGCTGCCAAGTGTTCAGCTTTTATAAGTGAAAGCAGGAACCACGTGACCAGCTCTCACTACTGCTCTAAAAGGTGGGGGTGGGGGTGGAGGTCCGTTGGAGTTAGTGGGGTGTCCCTAAGGGACCAGCATGGAATCTGGTCTCAGTTTTGGCCCTCTCGGAAAAAGTGCTTCCGGCCTCCCACCAGCTTCAGCCTGGACATAAAGAGATGGTGTGGTTTGCTTGTTTCCCTCTGCATGTGGGTGTTTCCTGGTCTGGTAGATCCCTGAGGGCATGGAGTAGCTTCTGGCCTTCTTTTGGCCCTCTCTGCAGCTGTGGCCTCTGGCCTCAAATCAGCATGAATCAGAACTTAAAAGACCCAGTGTGCTTATTCACACTGGGTTGGCTTTCTTCTTTCTCTTTCTAATGTTGTTTGGTCTGGCAGATCCCGGGAGGGTCCAGCATAAGTGCTAGACTCAGACTCCCTCAGAAGCTTTGTCTTCTGGCCTTACACCAGCATATACAGGGACATAAAGAGCTAATGCACTTTTTCCTCTCCTCTCCCCTCCCCTCCTCCCCTCCCCTCCCCCCTCCCTTCCCCTCTCTTCTTTCTTTTTCTTTTTTTTTTAATTTTGGTTGGTTGTTTTTTCTTTCTCTGTTTTACATCTTTGGGTCTAGCAGATCCCTGAGGGAAAATGAGGGACACTGGCCTGGTTTCAGCCTTGAAAGCAACAGCTTCTGACTTCCCATTGGCACATAACAAGAGACTTAGGCAGTAAACTTCATTATTTTTCTTTTTTTTAATTTGTATGTGTGTGTGTGGGGGCATGTTTTGTCTATTAGTGGTTTTTTTTCTTTTCTTTTTACCTCCTCTCTGCTTTCCTTTGTTTTTGTATATTTACTTATTTACTTATTTTTTTTAAATTAGAGGACTTGTAGGTTTACAGAAAAATTATGCAGAAAATACAGAGTTCCCATAAACCCTCCTGTTATTGACACCTTGCATTAGTGTGGTATCTTTGTTACAATTGATGGAAGAATATTATTATAATTGTGCCATTAATTATAGTCTACAGTTTACATTAAAGGTCACTGTTTAGGTTGTACAGTTCTATGTTTCTTTAAAATTTTTATTCTATTAACATACATACAACCTAAGATTTCTTCTTTTAGCCACATTCAAATATGTAATTCAGGGCTGTTAGTTACATTCACAATATTGTTCTACCATCACTACCATCCATTACCAAAACTTTTCCGTCACCTCAAGTAGAAACATTTAAGCATTACTTCCCCCTTCCCTACATCTGCTCCGGGCCCATGATAAACTATATTCTAGTTTCTGACTCTATGAATTTGCGTACTCTAATTATTTCCTATCAGTGAGATCATACAATAATTGGCTTTTTGTGTGGCTTCTTTCATTCAACATGGTGTTTTCACAGTTCATCCACATTGTTACGTGTATCAGAACCTCATTCCTTTTTACAATTGGATAATATTCCTTTGTATGTATATACGCTATACACTACATTTTGATTATCCATTCGTCTGTTGATAGATACTTATGTTGCTTCCTTCTTTTGGTAATTGTGAATAATGCTGTCATGAACTTCAGTGTGCAAATGTCTGTTTTGTGTATGTGTGTGTAGGCATTTTGTCTGTTTTTATAGTTTTTTTTTCCTTTTTATCCCCCCCTCATTCTTTTTCTCTTCCTTATTCTTTCTCTTTTTGTTCTTGATCTGGTGGACAGAAGAGTGGAAGAACTAGATTTCCACAGCATAATACTTCGAAAGCACAGATCTGAACAAAAAAATACAATACAGGAAAGTATGGTCCATTCACAGGAAAAAATGAATTTTATAGAAAATATTCTGGAGGAAGTGTAGTCTCTGGATTAATCAAAATCTTAGAACAACTCTCATAAAGAGGATAGATGAACTAAAGGATAACATGAACAAAGAACTAAAGGAAATTAGGAAAATGGTATATGAACAAAATGAGAATTTCAATAATGAGATAGAAATTATAAAGAAGAACCAAATGGAAATTAGACAACTTAAAAAGTACAATAACTGAAGTGAAAATTCAACAGAGGCATTCAAGAGCAGATTGGAGGAGGCAGAGGCAAGGATCAGTGAGCCCAAAGACAAAACAATTGAAATTGTCCAAGTTGAGGAACAGAAAGAAAAAGAATGGAAAAAAAAAAAAAAAAAAAAAAAAAAAAAAGAACAGAGCCTGAGGAACCTGTGGGACACCATCAGTGTACCAATATGTGCATAATAGGAGTTCCAGAAGGAAAAGAGAGGAATAAAGGGCCAGAAAAAATGTTCTAAGAAATAGGCTGTAAACTTTCCAAATCTAATGAAAGATATGAATATGTGTGCTGGTTTGAATGTATTATGTCCCCCAAAATGCCATTATCTTTGATGAAATCTTGTGTGGGCAGACATTAGTGTTGATTAGATTGTAATTCTTTGAGTGTTTCCATGGAGATGCAACCCAACCAACTGTAGGTGATAACTCTGTTTAGATAATTTCCATGGAGGTGTAGCCCTGCCCATTCAGTGTGGGCTTTGATTAGTTTACTAGAGCATAATGTTAGCTCAGACAGAAGGGGTGAGCTTGCTACAGCGAAGAGGGACACTTTGAAGAATGTACAGGAGCTGAGAGAGGAGCTGCAGCTTACAGAGACATTTTGGAGATGGCCTTTGAAAGCAGACTTTTGCTCCAGAGAAGCTAAGAGAAGACATACACCCCAGAGCAACTAAGAGTGACATTTTTGAGGAGCTGCAGCCTAGAGAGGAATGTCCTAGGAGAAAGACATTTTGAAACCAAAACTGTGGAGCAGTTGCCAGCCACATGTCTTCCCAGATAACAGAGGTTTTCCAGATGCCATTGGCCATCCTCCAGTGAAAGTACCCAATTGTTGATGGCCTTAAAGCTGTAACTTTGTAACCAAATAAACCACCTTTATAAAAGCTGATCCATTCCTGGTGTTTTGTGAAAAGGCAGCATTAGCAAACCAGAACAGATTTTGGTACCACGAAAGTGGGGTGCTGTTGAGCTTGCAAATACCAAACATGTTGGAATGACTTTTTGAATGGATAAGGGGAAGATTCTGGAAAAATTGTGAGGAGCTTGATAGAAAAGCCTAGACTGCTTTGAGGGGACTGTTTGTCAAAATATGGACTCTAAAGATACTTCTGATAAAGCCTTGAGCAGAAATGATGAATATGTCATTGCCAACTGGAAGAAAGGTGATCCTGGTTTTAAAGTGGCAGAGAATTTGGCAAAATTGAGTCCTGATGTCAGATTGAAGGCAGCATTTGAAAATGATGAGGTGGGATACTTAGCTGAGGAAATCTGCAGATTTCATGTGGAGGATATATTCTGGCTTCTACTTGCAGCTTAGAGTAAAATGCAACAGGACAGAGATAAGCTGAGAAATGAACTCTTGGGTACAAAGATACCAGAAACTGATAGTTCGGACAATTCTGGGCTTCCAGAAAGTGAGAACCCAGAGGCTACAGTTCCACATGAGGATTTACCCAAATATGGAACCCAGCTGCCATTTCAGTACAAGCCAAGATTGGAGATGGAGTTATCCAGAAGGGATTTGTGGAAACTCCTGTTGTCTGATGGTTTCAACCTCTGTATCCTTCATGCCAAGCCAACAAGATTTTTGTGAGATCTATTTAGATGGAGACACTGCCAATCTGGATTGGAGGAGACAGAAAAGGGACAAATTGAAGGAAGAGATTCTTCAAAGACAGAGCCATGGAGACTGAAGTCTGGAGTCAAGAAGTCTTGAGCAGGGAAAATGGAGCAGCCCATACATGTGGAAAGGGTGAGTTTGCCCCAGAGGTTGAGGGCAGGCATTCCACCTAGATGCTTAGGAAGAGTGTTGACACCTCAGGCCTCAGAGAGGGTGGAGCACATTCCCTGGGGACTGGGGAGAACCTGGCTGCCACCCCACTGTTTGGAGAGGGTAGGGCCTTTGCCCTGGAGAGGCAGAGTCCAGGTGGCACCCCAATGTTTGAGGAGGTTGTGGCTGAAAAGGTGGATCCCCAATGTGTGGATATGTTGGAGTACTCACTCCAGTGTTTGGAGAGAAAAGGGCTGCCACAAAGGCCCTTAGGAAGGGTGAGACTCCCACTCTCTCAAATCCCAAGAATAAAAATGCCATTCTATAAATGACTCTCAGACTTTGAAATCTAATGGAGTTTTCCCTGTGGGTTTTAGGAACTGTTTTGGTCCCTTAAGCCCTGTTTTCCTTACTGTTTCTCCTTATGGCAATGGGAATGTTTGTCCTATGAATGTCCCTCTGTTGTATATTGGAAGCAGGTAACTCATTCTAAGTTTCACAGGTACAGAGCCAGAGGGGAATTTTGCTTTTGGGCAGACCATGCTTACAACTGATTTTGATAGGATCTTGTACTTACTTATTGTTACTGAAATGATTTGCATTTTTGTGATATTGTGATGGGATGAATGCATTTTGTATATGGAAAGATCATGTCATTTTGGGGTCCAGCAGGTGGAATGTGCCTGTTTGAATGTATTATGTCCCCTCAAATGCCATTATCTTTGATGTAATCTTGTGTGGGCAGATGTATTAGTGTTGATTAGATTGTAATTTTTTGATTGAGTGTTTCCATGGAGATGTGACACACACAACTGTAGGTGATAACTCTGATTAGATAATTTCCATGGAGATGTGGCCCTGCCCATTCAGTGTGGGCCTTGTTTAGTTTACTGGAGCACTATATAAGCTCAGATGGAAGGAGTGAGCTTGCTACAGCCAAGAGGGACACTTTGAAGAATGTACAGGAGCTGTGAGAGGAGCTGCAGCTTACAGAGACATTTTGGAGATGGCCTTTGAAAGCAGACTAAGAGAGGACAAACACTCCAAGAGCAACTGAGTGACATTTTTGAGGAGCTGCAGCCTAGAGAGGAACATCCTGGGAGAAAGCCATTTTGAAACCAAAACTCTGGAGCAGTTGCCAGCCACATGCCTTCCCAGCTAACAGAGGTTTTCTGGATGCCATTGGGCATACTCCAGTGAAGGTATCCGATTGTTGATGGCCTTAAGATGGTAGCTTTGCAACCAAATAAACCCCCTTTATAAAAGCCAAACCATTCCTGTTTTTTTGTGAGTAAGCAGCATTAGCAAACCAGAACAATATGTAAATCCAAGTTGCTTACTGAATGCTAAGTGGATGAACTCACACAGATATACACCTAGACATGTTATGATCAAACTATCAAAAGCCAAGTACAAAGACAAAATTCTAAAAAACAGCAAAAAATCAGTGATGTGTCACATATAGGAGATCAATAATAAGATTAACATCCAATTTCTCAATAGGAACTTGGAGGCCAGAAGGTAGTGGGAGGTCATATTTAAAGTGCTGAAAGAAAAAGAAAAAAAAAAAAAAAACTGTTTCCTGAGAGTAATATACCCAATAAACTTTTCCTTCAAAAATGAGGAAGAAATTAAGATATTTCTAGAGAAACAAAAACCAAAGAAGTTCATTATCACTGAACCTGTTTTACAGTAAGTGCCTAGAAAGTGTCTTCCATGTTGGGAGGAAAGGACTTTACAGAGTATTTCAGGCTTGGTGAAGAAATAAAGATCTCTGGTGTAAGTAACAATGTAGGTAAATCTATAGGCCAATATTATTTAATTTTTCATTTGTGATTTTGTTTGTTACTTCTTACAAGGCTTAAAATACATATGCACAAAAAACAAGTGTAAATCTTTGCTAATGGGCACACAATGCAAGAAATTACACAAGATGAAACTTGTGACTTTAACAACATGAAAGAGAAGGATGGAAGTATATAGGTACTGGGAATGTGTAGGATTTTGAAGTCAAGTTGGAATCAACACAAACTAAATTGTAATAGATTTAGTATGCTAAATGTAATCCCCATGGTATGCAGACAGAAAGTATCTAAAAAATCTGCACAAAAGGAAAGGATAAATGATTCAAAATCGCTCATCCTAAAAGATCATCTTAAAGAAAGGAAGGCAGTAATAGAGGAAAGAAGGAACAAAAAAGTATGATTTAAAAAAATAATTCGCAATGGAAGAAGATGGCATAGAGAGGAGTGGAGGCTGCTTTGTCTGCCTGGAACAACTAATAAACAACCAGGAACAACTCATAAATAATCTGGAATAACTGCTGGGGGGCAAACATGACTGTCCATTCATCATAAACAGGCCTGAATTGGGAGGAATGCCTGAGATTGAAGCATAAAATCTGTAAGTAAAAACTGTGGATCCAAGCCAGAAGCCCCCTCACCACATGGCCTGAACTGCAAAGCCTTGTGGTGCTAGAGAGCAGCACTCTCTGAACAAGTGAATATTGCTCAGCTGAGCCCCAACTGGGGCTTTAATTAACAAACATGGACTGCTCAATACAAGATACGAATCCCCAACAAGCAGACAGATGCTTTTGTTGATGACTGACCTTGGAAAGCCGGAGAGTGGCCATGGACTGGCCCTGAAGTGGGCTTTCTTTCTCTTTTCTGGCTCAGTGGAGAAAGCCTCAGCCATTTTCAGTTCCCACTGCTCTGACCCAGACAAGTGTGGAGATAGCATAGGCAGAGAGACTATTCAAATGTAAATGACCTCTCCCTAGGGGTTATATCTTACCTAAGAGGAAGAAGGTGGTGCCAAGCTCTACTACCAGCCTTCCATTCAGAACCAAATCCCAGAGCCTGGGTGAAAACAGCCATACCCCCTTACACCAGTTGGGAGCTACAGGCTGACAGGCACCATCTTCTGGGAAGAAAAGCACAATGACTTGAGGCCTCACAGGTTGTATCAGTCTTCTAAGACACCCTCAGGGAGATGTGATACTATTGCCTCCTTCTGAGACCTGAGCCCATTCAGGTCTGGGAAAACCTGATTGGGGTAATCAAGGAAACCAGATGCCTAGATAACAGAAAACTACAACCTACACTAAGAAAAATGAAGTTATGGCCCAGTCAAAGGAACAAACTTACACTTCAACTGAGATATAGGAATTTAAACAACTAATACTCAATCAATTCAAAAAGTTTAGGGAAGATATGGCAAAAGAGATGAAGCATATAATGAAAACACTGGTGTACATAAGGTAGAAATTGAAAGTTTGAAAAAACAACTGGCAGACTCTATGGAAATGAAAGGCACAACACCAGAGATGAAAGACAATGGAAACATACAACAGCAGATCTCAAGAGGCAGAAGAAAACACTCAGGAACTGGAGAACAAGGCATCTGAAAGTCTACACACAAAAGAACAGATAGAGAAAAGACTGGGAAAATATGAGCAACATCTCCAGGAACTTAAGGACAAAATGAAATGCAGAAATGTATGTGTCATGGGTGTCCCAGAAGGAGAAGAGAAGGGAAAAGGGGCAGAAGCAATAATAGAGGAAATAATCAATGAAAATTTCCCATCTATTAGGAAAGACATAAAATTACAGATCCAAAAAGTACAGCATGCCCCAAACAGAATAGATCTGAACAGGCCTATGCCAAGGCACGTAATAATCAGATTATCAAACGTCAAAGATAAAGAGAGAATCCTGAAAGCAGCAAGAGAAAAACAATCCATCACATACAAAGGAATCTTGATAAAATTATTTCTGGATTTCTCAATAGAAGCCATGGAGGCAAGAAGGAAGTGGGGTGATATATTTAAGATACTGAAAGAATAAAACCACCAACCAAGAATCCTATATCCAGCAAAACTGTCCTTCAAATATGAGGGAGAGCTTAAAATATTCTCTGACAAACAGACAATGAGAGACTTTGTGAACAAGATACCTGCTCTGCAGGAAACGCTAAAGGAAGTACTGCAGACAGAAAGGAAAAGACAGGAGTGAGAGGTTTGGAAAACAATTTTGGGAGACAGTAGCACAGCAATGTAAGTACACTGAACAAAAATGACTGTGAACATGTTGAAAGAGGAAGGTTAAGACCTCATGGGACATTAGAAGGAAAGAAGGAAAATAAAGACTGGCACTGTATAACTCAGGGAAACCTAGGGTGGTCAATGATTGTAATAAAAAGTACAAATACGTTTTTGCATGAAGTAGAACAAATGAATGTCAACATTGCAAGGTGTTAAAAATAGGGTGGAATTGGGGGGGAAATACGATCAATGCAAACTAGAGATGGTAATTAACAGAAATGTATTATGCTTCCTTTAACATAACAAAGGCAATATATCAAAACTAAATGCATATGGGGGGGGGACATAGGGGAAGGGTATGGGACTCCTGGCATTGGTGATGTTGTCTGACTCTTTATTCTACTTAAGATTAATGCTATCTTTCCTTTTGTTGCTTTGTAGCTGTCATGCTTTTTTTCTTTCTCTCTCTTTTTTTTCTTTTTCTTTTTTGTCTCTACCTTCTTTGACTCTTCCTCCTTCTCTGAGGAACAAGTGGAGATGTCCTTATATAGATAGTGGCAATGGTGCTGAATACATAAATACATGACTATACAGGGAACCAACGATTGTTTCCTTAGAATGGAATGTATGGTATGTGAACAAAACCACCTTAAAGAAATGGGCTGATGAAGAAACCTTGAGAACACTATATTGAGTGAAATAAGACAGCCACATAAGGACAAATATAGCAGGTTCTCACTGATATGAACTAATTATAATATGTAAACACATAGACATGCAACGTAAGTTGCCAGGATATAGAATGAGGCTAAAAAATGGGGAGTAGTTGCTTATTATGAGCAGAATGTTCAACTAGGGTGAACTTAAACATTAATAAATGGACAGAGGTGATGGTAACATGTTGTGAGAATAACTAACAGAGCTGAATGGTGTGTGAATCTGGTGGAAAGGTTAAGCTCAGAGCCATGTATGTCACTGAAGGAGAGTTGGAAGTTAAAAAATGGGAATTTATAAAACAGTGAATCTTGTGGTGGATGATGTGTGCGATTAACTGTTCAAATATTAGAAATCTCTCTCATGAACTAGAACAAATGTATGATACAATAACTAGAAGTTAATAATAGAGGGGCATATAGGAAAAAAATATACCTATTGCAATCTGTATACTATAGTTAGTAATATGTTAACATTCTTTTATCAACAGCGACAAATGGACTATACCAATACTATGAATCAATAATGGAGGTTAGGGGTATGGGAAGACTTGAGTTTCCTTTTTTGTCTTTATTTTCTGGAGTAATGAAAATGTTCTAAAAATTGAAAAAAAAATTAATTGTGATGGATGCACAGCAGTATGATGGTACCATGGGCAATTGATTGTACACTTTGGATCTTTGGATAGTTGTATGGTATGTGAACAATCTCAATAAAAAAAATTTGCAAAATGGCAGAAGTAAATCTTGCCTTATCAGTTATTTCCTTAAATGTAAATGTATTAAACTCTCCAATGAAAAGGTAGAGATTAGCAGAATGGATAAAGAAACATGACTCAACTGTGTATTATTTACAAGATACCCACCTTAGAGCCATAGATATAAATAGGTTGAAAATGAAAGACTTGGAAAAAAAATCATGCAAATGATAACCAAAAGAGTGTGGAGGTGGCTATATTACTATCAGACAAAATAGATTTTAAGTCAAAAACCTTGGCAAGATACAAAGAAGGACTTTATATATTGATAAAAGGGGTAATTCAACAAGAAGATGTAACAATTATAAATATATAGGCATGTAAGAGCAGATTGCCAAAATACAGGAAGCAAATATTTAATAATTGAATGTAAAAAAGACAGTTCTAAAATAATACTTGGAGATTTCAATACACCATTTTCAATACTGGATAGAATCTCTAAACAGAAGATCGATAGGAAACAGAGGACCTGGACAACACGATAAACCAGTTAGATCTAACCAACATTTATAGAACACTTCAACCAACATCAGTAGAATACACATTCTTTTCAAAGGTGCAAAGATCATTTTCTTGGATAGACCATATGTTAAGGCACAAGAGAAGTCTAATAAATTTTAAAACATTGATATCATAAAATATAATCTCTCTGACCATAATGGAATGAAGCTAGAAATCAATAACAGAAGGAAAACTAGAAAATTTACAAATATGTGAAAATTAAACAGCACATTCTTAAACATATGTGCTAAAGAAGAAATGACAAAGGAAATTAGAAAATGCGTAGAGACAAAAGAAAACAAAGACATAACATACCAAAATTTATGGGATGCAGCAAAGGCAGTGCTCAGAGGGAAATTTATAGCTATGAATGACTATATTAAACAAGAAGAAATATCTTGAGGAACTAGAAAGACAAGAGCATAGTAAGTAAACATTAGCAGAAGAAAGTAAATAATTAAAATTAGAGAAGGTGTTCTAGTTTGCTAATGCTGCCAGAATGCAGAACACCAGAAATGGATTGGCTTTTATAAAGGGGGTTTATTTGGTCACACCGTTACAGTCGTAAGGCCTTAGAGTGTCTAAGGTAACACATCAGCAATCGGGTACCTTCACTGACGGATGGCCAATGGCATCTGGAAAACCCCTGCTAGCTGGGAAGGCACGTGGCTGGCATCTGCTCCAAAGTTCTGGTTTCAAAATGGCTTTCTCCCAGAGCATTCCTCTCTAGGCTGCAGTTCCTCAAAAATGTCACTCTTAGTTGCTCTTGGGGCGTTTATCCTCTCTTAGCTTCTCTGGAGCTAGAGTCTGCTTTCAATGGCCATCTTCAAACTCTCTCATCTGCAGCTCCTGTGGTTTCTTCAAAGTTTCCCTCTTGGCTGTAGCTCCTCTTCAAAATGTCACTCTCAGCTGCACTGAGTTACTTCTGTTTGTCAGCTCATTTATACGGCTCCAGTGATTTAATTTAGACCCATTCTCAATGGGTGGGGTAACACCTCCATGGGAATTATTCAATCAGAGTCATCACCCCAGTTGGGTGGGGCACATCTCCGTGGAAACACTTAGTGAGTTACAATCTAATCAACACTGATACTTCTGCACACACAAGATTACATCAAAGATAATGGTGTTTTGGGGGACATAATACATTCAAACCAGCACAGAAGGGATAAATGAAATTGAGAATAGAAAAATAGTTGAGAGACTAAACAAAACAAAAGTTGGTTCTTTGAAAAATTCAGTAAAATTGGCAAACCTTTCACTAGATTGACAAAGGAAAAATAATTGAATAATTACTAAATAATTAAAAAGAAAGGAAAATGTTGCTATCAGTAATGACCTTACAGAAATAAAAAGGATCATAAGAGATTATTTTAAACAACTGTATGCTAACAAACTAGATAATGTAGTAGAAATGGAAAAAGTTCTAGAAATATATCAATTACCCAAAATGACTAAAGAAGAAATAAAACACATTAACAAAACTATAACAGTTATAGAAATGGAATCAATCATCAAAAACCTTCCACCAAAGAAAAGTCCAGGGCCAGATGGCTTCACTGATGAATTTTACCAAACACATTAAGAAAAATTAATACCAATCCTTATCAAACTCTTAAAAAGTTGAGAGGAGAGATCACTTCCTAATTCATCCTATGAGGCCAGCATTTCTCTGATACCAAAGCCTGGTAAAGATATCACAAGAAAAGAAAATTACAGACCAATTTCCCTTGTGAATACAGAAGCAAAAATCCTTCACAAAATACTAGCAAACTGAATCCAATGCCTTATTAAAAAGCTTATATACCATGATCAAGTGGGATTCATCCAAGGAAGCAAGAGTGGTTTAACTTATGATATGAATCAAAGTAAAACACTACATAAATACAATGAAGGGAAAAAAAAAACATGATTATCCTAATAGACACAGAAAAGACATTCAAGAAAATTCTTCATTCTTTCTTGATGAAAACACTCAGAAAAGTAGGAATAGAAGGGATCTTTCTCAATATGATAAAGTCCATATATGAAAAACTACAGCTAATATCACATTCAATGGTGAGAGACTTAAAGCTTTCCCCAATGATCAGGACTGAGACAAGGAGGCCTGCTTTCACCATTGCTATTCAATATTATTCTAGAAATTCTTGCCAGAGCAATTAGGCGATAAAAAGAAGTAAAATGTATACATATTGGAAAGGAAGAACTAAAACTCACTGTTTGCAGATGGCAAGATCTTACATACAGAAAACCTATAGGAATCCACCAGAACACTGTTAGAGCTAATGAATGAATTCAGCAAAGTGGCAGGGTACAGGATCAACACTTAAAAAATAATTGTGCTCCTATACACTAGTAATGAAAAATCTGAAGAAGAAATTAAGAAAGCAAGTCCATTTACAATAACATCTAAAATAGTAAAATATCTAGGAATAAATTAAACTAAAGATACAAAAGATTTGTCTGCTGAAAACTACAAAACACTGCTGAAAGAAATTGAAGAAGACCTAAATAAATGGCAAGGCATTCCATATTCATGAATTGGAAGAGTTAACATTGTTAAATGTCAATATTACCTAAAGGAAAATATAAATTCAATGCAATCCCTATTAAAATTCCAGCAGCCGTTTTTTCAGAAATGGAAATACAGGTCTTCAAATATATATAGTACTTCAAGGGGCCCCAAGTAACCAAAACAATCTTGAAAAAGAACAGGGTTGGAAAACTCACACTTCCTGGTTTCAAATTGTATTACAAAGCAAAAGTAATCAAAACAGTGTGGCACTGGCACAAAAAGACAGATTAGTGCAACAGAATTGTAAGTCCAGAAATAGACCCACATATCTATTGTTAGTTGATTTTTGACAAGGATGCTAAGTGCAGGCAGCAGTGAAGAATAGTGTCTTCAACAAATGGTGTTGGGAAAACTGTATATCCACATGCAGAAGAATAAGGTTAGGTTCCTACCTCACACTGTACACAAAATCAATTCAAAATGAATCAAGGTCCTAAATATAAGAGCTAAAACTATAGAACTCTTAGAAGATAACATAGGGGCAAATCTTCATGACCTAAAATTCAACAATGGCTTTTTACGTATGACTCCAAAACCACAAGCAACAAAAGAAACAATAGATAAATTTTATTTCAACCTATTTAAAAATGTTGTGCACTGAAGAAAATTATCAAGAAACTGAAAATACAATCCACAGAATGGGAGAAAATAGTTTCAAACCATATATCAGAGAAGGGTCTAATTTTAGACTATATCAAGAACATTTACAATGCAACAGCAAAAAGACAAACAACACAAATAAAAAATGGGCAAAGGACTTAGTAGACATTTCTCCAAAGAAGATAGACAAATGGCCAACAACACAAGAAAAAGATGTTCAACATCATTAACCATTGGGAAAATGCAAGTTAAAATCACGAGATACTATTTCACACTGACCAGTATGGCTATATTATTTTTTTAAATGGAAAATAAAAAGTGTTGGAGAGAATGCAGAGAAATCGGAACTCCAGTGCATTATTGATGGGAATATACAATTGTGCATTCATTGTGGAAAGCAATATGGAGGTTCCTCAAAATGTTAAATATAGAATTGATTTGACCCAGCAATTCCACTTCTATATATATAACCAAAGAGAGTGAAAACAGGGCCACAAACAGATACTTGTACTCCAATGTTTTTAACAGCATTGTTCACAATAACCAAAAGCTGGAAACAACCCAAATGACTATTAACAAATGAGTGGAATATTATTCAGTCATAAGAAAGAAAAGAAATTATGGAACGTGCTGCAACATGAAAAAACCTTGAAAATATTTTGCTCAGTTAAATAAGTAAGACACATAAGGACAAAAAAAGGTATGTATTGCTTAGGAGAGAGGATGAGAAATAGCAAATTTGCAGAGATAGAAAGCAGATTAGAGATTACTGTGGGAGGAGGGATGACATGGTAGAGCAGAAAAAGGGTCATTTGTTTAAAATATAATAAAAATAAATAATTAAAAAAAATTAGAGACCTGGTAAAATAGGGGCCAACTGATGGAATTTTATTATCTAATATAGCTCTTAATGACTATGGCAGAAAAAATAATATTGAAGGCTTTCAATTTGTTTTACAATTGCCAAAACTCTAACTCTTAAATCTAATAAACAACAATAAATCTGGAACCATGTTTTTCATAAACTTATATTAGAGAACTAAATAAACATATATACACGTCTACATGTAATTCATGTAGAAGAAAACAAAGATTTATATTTTGTTCCCTCCAGCCTCATCTCAGTCCCTCGCTACTTAGGTTGACAGTACTTTTCAACCATACACACACACACAAAAGAGTAATATAATTTGGAAGTAGTCAAGTCAGTTATTATGTAAGCTTTTGCACTGGTCTGTGCAAGGAAAATGGAAACATTAAAAAAAAATAATAACAGCCAACAAAACAACTACGCCTAATAATAGATTTATTTTCAAGTGTCAGGTCTTCTGTTTTCATATTATAGATCAATTTTTGAAAGAATCTGAGCAAAAGGACCATCCATCCATCCTGTCCCTGCAAAACAGATTGATCTTTCCCATCTTAGTTCTCTAGAGCATCCTAACAAAGAACAGGCACCATTATGGCTGTTCTCGTTACTTTTATGAACGATATGTTCAGCCTCAGTGACACTGTTATTATAAATAGCAACAGGGCAATTAATGCTCTCCCCAACTCTTATGAGTTAGAACTTTCCCAGGACATCCATTTCGGGAACTTTTGTTTAAAAGGAAATGCTGTGAATAGGAAATATTTATTTTCCAAGCAGGCTGAGTGCTTTTCTATGTAAGTATGAGTGAAGTATTATATTAATCATTTTTTAATAAAGCAGCTGAGGCAGAAAACTGCCGCATGATAAACATACGCACACACACATTGATAAGAGTACATTTCAAGCGTATCTTAACAAATGAGCCCTTAAACTTTGCTGCCCTCTATGCATAACAAGCATATTTGCTAAGAAGCTCTTGACCTCATCCAGCCCTTCCCACATATTGTAGTACGACAGAGAGAAGAGGCATGAGTCTGGTATGGCAGAAATTTTGTGAAGTTTGGAGCAAGACTCTAACACAGACACTGGCTGTCAGTAAATAATCCTTTGTGAATGAAGACAGTGTTACTAACCTCATCCAAGCAAACAAAAAATTCCTCTCCCTGGACAATACATGTTGTCCCCTTTAAAGCTCATTCTGCCAAAGAATATGACTGGTTCTGACACCGATCTGCTCAGAGAGAGAACAGAAATTGTAAAACTTTCTAAAGCAGCTAGCTATCTTGGGAAATTTTATTCACTTCAGCAAGCACAAGAAAAATTCAATTTTGAAGTTGTCAACATAGACCAATATTGACGTTTGGTTGAACTCCATAACTTGTGAATTTAGAATTTGGGTAATATTTTTATTGACTTTCAGGGAATTTCAACTGAAGCAGTTGCAGCCTGCCTTCTGTGCTGCCGTCTCAGGTATAGTGACCCCGACTTGATTGGCAATTGTCTTGTGGACATTTTATGAGGGAGATGCTGCTTATCATTCTCAGCCATACTGCATGGAGGATATAAACCTGCCGTAATATACATGGACCATTTTGCATAATTGATGGGAGCAGGTGCTCACACACATCCCAGCCCAGTTGTTTTAGAAAGCAACTAAATAGCAAAGGAAGAGACATTTAAGGTGTAGAACTGTCCTTAATGGGCTATTCATGAGACTTTTAATGAGCCAATCTTGTCATTTGCAATATTTTCATCAAATACCTGGGGTGGATTTTCCTTGGAGGACTTCAGACTGCTGTTGGATGACACTTAGGGACACTGGCTGGAGGGTTCAACTCTAAATTTCCCTCCAACCCTGAGGTTTTATCATAGCATTATCCTATGATTTCTTGGTCTAATTCTACTCCTTATTGAGGTACTCTGAATAAATAAATGGGAAGTTCCTTCCCAACCTGAGAATTGAGGGAGGTTCTTGAGAATTTATGTCAGTGGAAAGTATCACCAAGCTGCTGTGTCCCTTACTGGCCTGTCACACTCATATTGACACAATTGATGATTTCTTTCACAAAAGGAGCTCAGCATATTCTTCATGAGAAGTATTGGTATAATACCTTTATAAAAAAAATTCCCAGGATTCAAGAAATAAAAGATTCTTTTCATGTATATTCAATATAAGGAATAATTCCTTGAACTTTATAGAATTTTAATTATCAATATAAGCCTAAGCCAGAAAATTTGGAATATAGAGAAAATAAAGTTCAGCTCAATTCCATCGACCATAACTCAGCCATGAGGCTTGGTCTATCTTGTTAATTCGATGTCCAGAGTACCTAATCCAATCCCTAGCGTGTAGTAGGGGCTTAATGCTGTTTGTTAAAGGAATGAATGCAATATAATTTTCTTGTATTTTCTTCCACTCTTTCTCCCCCATGTGTATTTTTTAGGGGTAGGTTCATAATATGTATGTTGATTTTTGTATCTTGCTTTTTTTTTTTTCTTTCTTTCTTTTTTTTTTTTTAACTTATTTGTATATAAAACATGTTCCTTTGGGCCACAGAATCCTCTTAATAATTGTCTAACAACTGACTAAAAAAGGAAGAACTATCTAAAAATTGAATGTGTTGCTTAAGGAATAGGCTGGATGTTCCAGTATAAGTTGAACTAGATGAATTGCTCTAAGACAACTTACCATTCTATGACTTATGAACCTGAAGGACCAGACATTTTCTGAAGCTAATGAGCTTTCATAAAACATGACTACCATGAATCAAAACTTTTCAGAGAACCCCTCCTTCCACCTACATATTGTACTGTTTCATTTGAATTCCAATCTAAGTTTGTAATATGAATTTGAAAAGTAATGGAGCTTTATTTCCTTAGAATTAGCCACTAGTTCAAAATTTCCATTCAATTAACAAGTAATAAGCAAGTTCCTATGCACAGGGTGCATTTTGAGATGACTAACCCTCAAGCCCTGATCTCATGGAATTCAGTTAACATTTACTAAAACCATATGAGGCATTGAGCATACAAGAATGAAAACATGCTTTCTCTTATCTAGTGGAACTAAAAAAATGGTGGTGATGGGGCATTGACGTATAACTGATAGGAAATGAGGCAAATGCTTCAGAAGGAGTATGTCGAAAAGGCTGCTTGGCATCCAAGAGAGCTAAGTGAATTCTGCCTAACAAAGTGGAATTTGATGTCATGACATTAAGACAGGTGGACTAGCAACCTTCGACAAGCAGAAATTCTTAAATGCTCCAAGAGAGGGACAGAAAAAATGTGGGAGTTCATTCAGATGGAAGAAAGATATTTTTCCTGCTGGGCTGGGTAGGGGGTAGAGGTGGTGGCTGGTTTGGAGAGGGACCAGATAGAAGGTTACATTCAAACACATCTTGACAAGTGGGTGAGATTGGCTATTAGAAGGAGAAAAAGTTCCATTGTGCTAGAATAGTTGTACTTTTTCCTCTAATTAGTTTCTGTGTTCAGAACCCTTTAGCATGGTTAGCCATTTTTCTTTTTTTTTAGTTTTGTTTTGGACCCTTTAATAACTAGAGGAAGGATTCACAACCCAGTTGTGGTGATTGTTTGGGAATGTGTAAACCATGCCAGCCACCTGCGGCTGTGCTCTCCTCTTTTGGGAGTCAAACCAACAGGGCTGGCATCAGCATTGGACAGTGCCCATAGCCTCCCATCACTTTGTGCCTGGCTGCTCCTTGTCTGCCTTATCTAATGTCCTTCTCTTACACACTGTTGGCACTGTGGGCACTGGCCTTCCTGCCCTTAGAAACATCTCCTGCTCCCCGCTTCAGGTGGAGAGCAATGGCTGTCTAGAAGAATTCAGGATGGCTGCAGGCCTCAGGAGCAGGCCTTTCTCCTCCTGGATGCAAGAGATGAGCCCTGGAGGAGAAAGAGAAGCAGCCCGGCAAGGTGGCACCCACCACAGACTGCCACAGAGGGCAGCACTCTTACACATTGGTGTTATGGGTGAAGACATGGGGCTGCAGCAGGAAGCAGCTTGCCCAGAACGTGACTCACGCTGGGCAGCACTGAGAAGGTGCTGCAAAGGAACCTCAATTTGGAAACAGATGACCCAGGTCCTATCTTCTGATACCCAATTAAATAAGATAATACTGATAAGAAACTAATAATAGCAAACACATATGTAGCACTTTCTACATGCCAGGCTCTGTTGTAAGTGCCTTTACATACATGATTTTTGTTTTTTGTTTGTTTCAACCACTTTTTGTAGCAACTTTAGGAAGTAGGACTATTATAATCTCCATTTTAGAGTTGATCTATGAAAATAATAATAAAGATAAAAGCATCATTACCTGAAGCCAAGGGCATTAGTCCTAGTGACCTTCACAGGTCTTTTGGGAAGTTCAGATAGGATCAAATCTGGGAAACCATAAAGTTCTCTACCTACACGAGGGAGTACCATGACCCCACAGTCTCTCCCACATTTTTCTTCCCCAGATCTGCATTGAGCATTTGCAAGGTGCGTGGATGAAGACGACACTGCAAGAGAAATAGATGGATGAGACCAGTCCCTCCCTCAAAGACTCACCACCCACTAGGGAAATAAAACACACGGGTCCTACGGCAAGGTAACAAGGATAGGTTGAGTGCCACAGGGACAATATAATGTGATATAGGAATTGAGAGTAAGAAGAAGAGCTTGCTTCCTGATTGGGGGCTGAAAGTGGGGTCAGCAAAAGTGCTCTAGGGGAAATTGCTTCAAATCTAAACTCTGAAGGGTCAGTAACTCTGTGTCATTCTGCCTCCTTCTTAATACTGACCTACAACTGGATGTGCTGTGAATTCTTCATTTGTTATTATTATTATTTTGTATTTTACATGAGCTTATGGATCTGTTTGAAGCCTAAAATGAAAACAGCTGTGCCAGTCCTGTTTGGTCATCACAAAAGACTTAAATCCCACAAGCTTCCGGGGCACCATTATCTGTTTATGAACAACAGGCGATCAGGCCAATGAACCATGTTATTGTCATTCCGTTTGTGTCTCTCAAATTATTTTTCATCTCAGCTAATCAGAAGATAAAGTCAATCTCTCCACCTTCCGCCTCCATCCTCATTTTAGCTCCCTGTGGTTTCATGCTGGGCTGGGCTGTTTGAAATCTGATATAAAACACCCGAGAAGAACTATAACTTTCAAATTTGCCCATGGGTAATGTGTGTATTAAATGTAAAGTACTAGCAATTTGGTTGTTCGAAATGTAATGATTTTTACATCAATGTGCATGGTCTAAGGCAGGCACAAGATTCCAGAAGCAACGTGTGTCACCGGAGGCCAGACTGAAGGTGGCTCGTGGGTGTTACCCAAACAAGTAAGGGAAGAGTAAGGCAAGAAGCCAAGAGCAGACATAGAACTTTAGATCTCCTCAATGCTTACCCCAGTGGAAGTTTGAGCACAAGGCAGAGGGAGAGGGTGCCTCCGGGGAACCACTGACTGTTTATCTTCCAAGATAAACAGGGAATTGTCCATGGTCTGGGTACTGGTCCTCAGTCATGTAGGCTCAGAACTGATTTTATTAGCACCAAGAGTATGCATTCTTCTCCCAGGGCAAATGCTTATTAATCAAGCTCATAGACTGTTGTATAAAACTATAGATTCCCAAAAAAGGCACAGTTGCAGGGACCAGATCACTCAAAACTGTATGACAGAACAGCCTCTTATCAAGGAAGTACTATCTGGGAAGCTAAATCTTAATCAGAAGGTTGCTTGTTGAGAGTGGATTTGTAGTAAGAGGAATCACACAAATCAAATGGCAGTAGCATCAAGCTGTCCATCCCACAGAAGGTGTAGCCTCCAGACTATTTCAAGTCAATGGCTTTTCCTCTCCAAGACACTGCTTGGATGGGTACCAACAACTCTTTTCTGTGATGCTCTTCCCTGATGCATTTGTGACTAGCCATCACTCTACCCTGTTCTTTCCATAGCCTTGTTGGTTCCCTGGTTGCCTGTGCTGGCTGAGACCCCAACCTCTGAAAAAAACTCAGTCTCTGAGGGATAGAACTGCCTGATGTTTATTTGATGAACAACTCTGCTACCCAGACTTTAGGGGAATCTTGTGTCTCAGCTTCCTGGTCACACTGCCTATAAGGGGTTGTAAGTGTGCCCACTGGGGTAGAGCATAACACTGGGAAGCAGTCAGAAGGTACAGACTTTACCCCGAAATTCCCTGGATGACTTGGCTACAGATTTGCTGTGTGACTGTTAGGAAGTTAGTGTCCTAGCAACAAGGAAGTTCAAAACCAAATTTGTGGCTTCTTCTGGTGACAGTATAAGATCGTGGATCCCCTGGCTTTCACATTTTCTTATTTCTTCTTTTTTTTCTATAGTCTGCTCAGTTATTGTTTTGTACTTTGGTATTTTTTGAGCTCTCTCATACAAGGCTCATTCTGTAAAGGGAACTAAGAGCTCAGAAATCTCAAATGTGTCTGCTGGCAATAAATTCCTCTAAATAAAAGAGAAATGGCCATAAATTTCTTGGAACACTTGATTTCTCAAGTGAAAATGTAGTTTTGTGAAGTTCTTTGAACTCAGAAAATGCTGTTTCATCCTCCTGTGTGATTGGAATTGTGTTATCTGCTAGACTTGGCTGGACTCTTGCGTGAATATGTGGGAAACAAATGGTGAAGATGGAACATGAGTGTGGGGTACTTCTTGGGAGTGTAGGGTTGAGGGAGGGAGTTGGAACAGTCTTAGAGAGTCTCTGGTTGAACATGAAGGACCTAGGGGAGGAGATTAACAGAAACCTCATCTCCAATAACTGGGAAAGTAGGGCTTCCTGCTTTGTAAGGTTTATAGAGGTTGACTTTCTGTGTTGGGATCTCTTAGCCCAAAAGTCTCATTGTAAAAAGGAAGAAACCAAGGCCCAAAGATGAGATGTGACTTGTTCAAGATTACAATCATTTAATGGCCCAGCCAACTCTCAGCACATTTCTTTTTCCTCAGTTCCATATCTGACAGTTCTCCAATTTGTTTCCAGGTTACTCTCTGTTTAATCCTGCGTCATGAACATACCACTGTCCTCTCTGATCCTCACTCCCAGCTCTTCAATGAGAGACCTTTATAATTATGAACTTTGGAGACAAAGAGATGCCTTCAAAGAATATGTTACCACTGACCAGTTTCATGTGTTTCATTTGGGGAACAAATTCAACTGCAAATGAGAGAAAGACAAATAAAAGTGGTATAAATAACATACAGAAATTTATTTTTTCTATCAAGCAATGAAAAATCCAGAGGTGAGAAACCTCTGGCTGGCACATCTCCCATAAGTGTTAATGGAGATTTGAGCTCCTCCTATACTGCTCAGCCATCCCTAGTGTATGCCTGACCCTTCTTGGCTTCAAGGTGGCTGCAGGAGCACCAACCATCACATTCCTGTTCTAACTAGGAAGCATGGAGAAGGGCAAGGGGAAAAATAGCATGCATCAGGTGATTCAGACTCCTTTAAAGATCTTCCTAGGACTAGTCCCCTCCAATTACCTGTGTCGCATGATTATTCTAGTTGTAAGGGAGCCTAGGAAATATAGTTTTTAGTTGGGTATTGTGCCATTCTGAATAAAATCAAGTTTCTCCTAGAAAGGAAAAAGAGTAGAATGTACATTGGGTAGAGAACTTTCATATTCTGTTACTTCTGTGACTATGGGTCAATTAAATAACCTCTTTGAGTTTACTAATCTATAAAATGGAAATTAGAGCAAGTCAAGTATGGAAAGTACTTAGCAAATTTCCTGGCACATAGTAAGTACTCAGAAAGTGTTAATCATCTCACCTACCCAGAATATAGAACAGTATAGGAAGACTGATAAGATATTAAAAATACCTCACCTTCAGGGCAGTCAATAAATGTGCATGCATTGAGAGTAGCTGCTTCAGGATGACCCCTTTTAATTTCTTCCTTGGAAAGACCAAAATGCAAAGCCTCCATCTCCAAAAGAACTTTCAGAGGAGCAGTCCTCTGTAAAGGGACAACCATATAAAATTTTTCTATGCTCCATTCCCTCAGGAAATGCTCAAAGGCCTGAATAGACTTCAAGTCATAATGATGGAAGTTATAAAAATGTAAAAATGGGTAGTGGTACTGATGTTTTAGGCAACATGACCCTGCTCAGGTCTATTCAGGGAGTTAGCAGGATGTAGTGTTCACACTGGAACCTGGGGGAGAAGTCCTTGGGTCCATGTCTTGGTTCTGCCACTTGATTCCCAGGCTTGGTGGCAGAGAACAAACTAATTTCTCAGTCTCCAATTACTTATCTGTAAAGTGGGGGAAATAATACCTCCCATTCCCCATTTCAACTTAAGGTTCTGGTGAGTAGCTAATGAGCAAATGGAGGTAGAGGAGCTTTGCCCTGGATGTGAGGGACTGCGACTGCTCTGAGTATTTGTATTTGTGAAACCAGTTCTGGCCTTTGATATTCAACTAACAGGAGAATGCCAAAAGGCCCAGGAAGGGAATGTATGAATAAATAGCTTACCATCTGTGCCGGTTTGAGTGTATTGTGTCCCCCAAATGCCATTATCTTTGTGGTTTTGTGTGGGGCAGGCATTTTGGTGCTGGTTGGATTTGCTTGGAGTGTGCCCCACCCAGCTGTCGGTGATAATTTTGATGAGATGTTCCCATGGAGGCGTGGCCCCACCCATTCGGGGTGGGCCTTGATCGGTGGAGCTATATAAATGAGCTGACTCAAAGAGGAAAGAGAGTGCAGCTGGGAGTGATGTTTTGAAGAGGAGCAAGCTTGCTGGAGAGGAACGTCCTGGGAGAAAGCCGTTTTGAGGCCGGAGTTTTGGAGCAGATGCCAGCTGCCTTCCTAGCTAACAGAGGTTTTCCGGAGGCCATTGGCCATCCTCCGGTGAGGGTACCTGATTGCTGATGTGTTGCCTTGGACGCTTTGTGGCCTTAAGACTGTAACTGTGTAGCGAAATAAATCCCCGTTTTATAAAAGCCAATCCATCTCTGGTGTTTTGCATTCTGCAGCATTAGCAAACTAGGACACCATCTGTCTGAAGATGCAAGCCTGAACTTTACCTCCAAGTAATTCCTTGTAAATTTGGAGGCTATGGTTTAATTTCCCAGTTCTGGTTTCAGCACTTTGCAACCCTATGACCTGATCAACCATTCTGAGTGTTGGTTTTCTCATGAACAAAATGGGAATATTAAACACTTTTTAATCAGGTGGTTGAGACGTGAAGTGTCCAATGTAGTGCTTGGTCCATTGTGAGTGCTCCATAAATGGTCATTTCCTTTTTCCATAACAATATCAGATAAAGTTGGGAAACCAGGAAGGGGGTGGTGGTAGGCACAAGGTTTCGTAAAGCAGTTATATCAATTTGTCTAGCTCAATCATTCTTGTGAAGAGCTATTTGAGTTTGAAGCTTTGGAAATGGCAAGCAGTCGGAAAGCTTTTTGTATTGACAGGAGACAAGTTAGATGATAATCCATCATCTTAAATTGCCTATCCTTGATCATGTCCTGCTATTTTTTCTGATGGTTTCACCAATAATGATTTCTATTAACTTTCTGTGTGCCCTTTTTTGTAAAAAAAGAGATGATTTATAACTAAAAATATCCACTCAGGCTCTGTATGTGACTTTGAAAACTATGTGACTTTGAAAACTATGTGAAATCTGATTTATTGTTCTAATTCTTTCCACTTTTGCAATATATGTCCAAAACATGACAAAAAATGAAGCTTGGATCAGACATCCCTGGTACAGTAAGGTGGAAGGTGGCATTGAAATCATCTTGCCCCAAATCCCTATTTTTCAGAATTTCTGGAAGTCACCCAGCTGGCAGAGGCTGGACTAGAACCTGAGTCTTTTGCCTCTCAGTCTTTTGCTCCTTCCACTACTTTATGCTCTAGTGTAATTAGAGCTGTAGGCAAGTCTTAGTGCCATCATTTATAAGAGGGACTGAACTGAGAGCCTGCTCTGGCATTTCTTCACAGAGCCATAGTCAGACTACTCCCTTATGTCCTACGTTCTTCTCAGGGCATCAGGCCCTCTGCCCCCTCCCTCTTGGTCACCATTCCAGTGTCTGAGATCTTGACAATGGGAAGCAGAAGCAGGCAGAACACAGACCCAGCTTACAATTCTGTACCAATTCAGGCACCAATTCTGTCCTGAAAATTAGCAATGCTAGGAGGGGTGTTCACCATGATAAATCACATCACCTGAAGATAAGAGAGAAAAATCATCATGTTAATGGGAATTGCTATGGTGTAGTGGAAAGTAAACATTCTTCAGACCATGGCAGATTGGAACCCTGTTCTCTTACTAACTGTGTTACCTTGGCCAAAGTTTTGGGTTGATTTGTGTCCCCCCAAAACATATGTTAAAGTCTGGATCCCCAGTACATCATAATGTGAACTTATTTGGAAATAGGGTCATTGCAGATGTACTTAGTTATGCTAAGATGAGGTCATTCTGGAGTGGGGTGGCCCTTTAATCAAATAGGACTGGTGTCTTTATAAGAGGAAAGAGAAAGACAAATAGACGTGCACCAGGAAGAAGGTCATGTGAAGACAGAAGCAGAGAATAGAATCATGCATCTACAAGTGATGGGATTCCACGGATTGCCAGCCATCATCAGAAGCTAGGAAGAGGCAAGGAAGGATTCTTTCCTAGAGTCTTCAGGGAGCATCGAGGTGCCCGGCTGACACCTCGATTTCAGACTTCTTGGCTCCAGAACTGTGAAAGAATAAATTTCTGTTGTTTTAAGCCACCAAGCTCATGATAATTTGTGACAGCAGACCTAGGAAACTAATACAGCCAAGTTACTTCTGTCATCTTAACTTCAATTGTTTCATTTAATAATAATAGAAAATCCTAATTTGAAGGGTTGTTGTGGGAACTAAATGAGATAATGTGTGTAGAGCACCTATATAAGGGCTGGCATATAGTAAGTACTCAATAAAGTAGAAACAGTAGCAGCATATTAGTAAAATATTTTTTTCTTTCTGATATTTCAAAATTTCTAAAATTTACAAACACTATACCCACCAAGCAAGGCACCTCCCTCGACTTCCCCCGTTCCCTTGAATTTGCTGTTTCTAGATTTTTCATGTAAATGGAATCAAACAGTATTTGGTTTATGTGCCATGCTTATTTCACTCAGCATGTTTTCAAGGTTTATCCGTGTTGTAGCTTGTATCAGAACTTCATTCCTTTCTCACAATGAATAATATTCCGTTGTGTGTAGGTGCAATATATTGTTTATCCACTCATCTTTTGATTTATACTTGGGTTGTTTCTGCCTTTTGATGTAGAAGTATCTTTTTGAGTCTCTGTTTTCAATTTCTTTGGGTATATACCTAGGAGTGGAATTGCTGGTTTACATGGTCATTCCATATTTTAAATTTTTGACGAACCGCCATGCTGCTTTCCATAGTGGCTGCGTCTCTTTACGTTCCCAAGTAAAAATATTTTACATGTGAAAGTTGGAGTAGATCAATAATTTTTAACCTGTTTTGGATCTGCTCGACCCATTCCACCCCCCACCAAAAAATAACACAAGTACACATGAAAATTTGCAAGCAATTTTGGGGGGCTTATAATGTTCCTGAAAGCTATATAAGGATCCATGGATTCTTGATTTAGTTATCTGTAAGATTCCTTCCTGCTTTATCAGTGATTTGGTGAAATTTCCTAAGCTTGCCTGATAACCCCTGGAGAATCACTATCCAGATGTTCCACAAACCAACTTGAAACATAATGTTGCAGAAAAATATTCTTGGTTAGGCTCCTGAAATACATTAAGAACAGGAAATTTGATAGGAGAAATAAAACACCTAGAATCCAGTTAGCAGTTTAAGAAGAAGGAGGATGACGATGAGGAGGAAGAGGAGGAGGAAGTAGAGGAGGAAGAAGAGAAGGAGGAGGAAGGGGAGGAGGAGGAGAAGAAAGAGTGCCTCATTATGATTATACAAAATGTGAGATGCTGACAGTTTTTGAGTCTGAAACCCAGAGAAAGAGGAAGAGATCCCTGGCCTCCTGGCCAGGCTGACCATGACCCTGGGGATTCCATTTGCACAGGGATGAGGCTACTCAGAGGTGCTCAAACCTCTTCGCAAAATAGAAGGGGTGGCTTATGTTGTCCCACGGTACCCTTCATGGAGTAAGGAAGAATCTTTGTCTGGTTTGCTCATTTGTTTTTCAGGGCCTTTAAATGACTCTGCTTGAAGCTTCATGTTTCCCATCTGACTAAGGATGATGCTCTTCCTGGACACTCCTGGTTCATGCCACATACTTTTACTAAGACCCTCTGTGTACAGGTTTGGGTGGAAAGATTGTGAGGAATGTCTGAGGGATTGCTATTTCTATTTCTTTTAATGTAGTTTTATTGAGATACATTCACACAGCATAGAAACTGTCCAAAGTACACAATCACTGTTTCACAGTATCATCACATGGTTGTGCATACAGCCCCATGATCAAATTTAGAACATTTTCATTACTCCAGAAAAGAAATAAAAATTAAAAAGAAAACCCTAATCCTCCCATACTCCTTATCCTTAATAGCATTTTGTAAATGGATTGAGCTGCTTCAGAAAGTAATCAGCTCCTTGTTGGAGATGAAAGTCCCTTCCAAGCCAGAGAGAACTTCGTGATAGCATGAAAGATGAAGTGAAGAGGAGCTAGATTTGAGGCAGGTAGACCAGTTTGGAGAATGTTGCAGAAGTGAGAGGTAAAATCCTAAATTAAGGCTGTGAAAGTGGAAAGTAGAGAGATGGATTCAAGGCATTTTTAACATCAGCACAGCTAATAAATGTTAAGGAGAGTGGAGGAATCAAGACTACAATTCCAGGTACCTGGGAAGACAGCAAAACTAGAATTGGAGGGACAGATATTGTTCTGTTTTATATTGATGCATGTGAGGAGTCTGTGACATCTGTGGATGTCAAGCAAACAATTGGAAATATGAATCAGGAGTTCAGAAGAAATTGTGAGTGTGTCAGATCTAGCCTGTATCTCTGTAATAATATTTTATTCTTAGGTAGTACAGTGCTACTTTCACAGATCCCCCATGTTATTGAAAGTATATAGGAGTGGATATAATTACCCCAATCCTGGGTGGAGGAATAGTCAGAAAGATAAAGTGATGTACTCCATTGTATCTTTTTTTAAAATTTTTTTTTTCTTTTATTGTGATTGTTCAGATACCATACAATTATCCAAAGATCCAAAGTGTACAATCAGTTGCCCCTGGTACCATCACACAGCTGTGCATCCATCACCACAATTAATTTTTGTTCAATTTTTAGGACATTTTCATTACTCCAGAAAAAAAATAAAGACAAAAAAAGAAAACTCAAATCCTCCCATATCTCTAACCACCCCCCTCCATTGTTGACTCATAGCATTGGTATAGTACATTTGTTACTGTTTATGAAAGAATGTTGAAATGCTACTAACTGTAGTATATAGTTTGCAGTAGGTACGTATATTTTCCCTATATGCCCCTCTATTATTAACTTCTAGTTGTGGTGTCATACATTTGTTCTGGTTCATGAAAGAGATTACTAATACTTGTATAGTTAATCTCAGACATTGCCCACAGCAAAGTTTACTGTTTTATACATTCCCATCTTTTAACCTCCAACTTTCCTTCTGGTGACCTTCATGACTCTGAGCTTCCCCTTTCCACCACATTCACACACCATTCAGCACTGCTAGTTATTCTCACAACATGCTACCATCACCTCTGTTCATTTCCAAACATTTAAGTTCATCCTAGTTGAATATTCTGCTCATACAAAGCAACCGCTCCCCATTCTTTAGCCTTATTCTATATCTTGGTAACTTATATTTCATGTCTATGAGTTTACATATTATAATTAGTTCCTATCAGAGAAACCCTGCAACATTTGTCCTTAAGTGACTGGCTTATTTCACTCAGTGTATTGACCTCAAGTTTTTGTCATCAATCCATTTTTTTTTTAAGATGGTTTTGTTCACGTGCCATACATTCCATCCTAAGTAAACAATCAATGGTTCCCTGTATAGTCACTTATTTATGTGTTCACCACCCTCACCACTATCTATATAAGAACATCTACATTTCTTCCACAAAGCAGGAGGACGAGTCAAAGAAGGTAGAGAGGCAAAAGAAAAAAAAAAAAAGGACCACTAGGAAGCAGAAAAAGGAAAGATAATCTTAGATCAAAGTAGAATAAAGAGTCAGACAACACCACCAATGTCAAGTGTCTCACACCACTCTCCTATCCCCCCCTCTTATCTGCATTTACCTTGGTATATTGCCTTTGTTACATTAAAGGAAGCATAATACAGTGATTCTGTTAACTATAGTCTCTAATTTACTTTGATTGTATTTTTCCCCCAATACCTCCCTATTTTTAATACCTTGCAAGGTTGACATTCGTTTATTCTCCCTTGTGAAAAAACATATTTGTACATTTTATCACAATTGTTGAACACTCTGGGTTTCACTGAGTTATACAGTCCCAGTCTTCATCTTTCTTCTTTTCTTCTGGTGTCCCACATGCTCCTAACTTTCCTTTTTCAACCATATTCACAGTCATCTTTGTTCAGGGTACTTACATTGGTGTGCTACCATCACCCAAAGTTGTGTTCCAAACCTCTCACTCCTGTCTTTTCCTATCTGTCTGTAGTTCTCCCTTTAGTATTTCCCTAGGGCAGGTATCTTGTTCATAAACTCCTCATTGTCTGTTTGTCAGAGAATATTTTGAATTCTCCCTCATATTTGAAGGACAGTTTTGCTGGATATAGTATTCTTGGTTGGTGATTTTTCTCTTTCAGTATGTTAAATATATCACCCCACTTCCTTCTTGCCTCCATGGTTTCTGCTGAGAGATCCACTCAAAGTCTTATTAAGCTTCCTTTGTATGTGATGGATCACTTTTCTCTTGCTGCTTTCAGGATTCTCTCTGTCTTTGATGTTTGATAATCTGACTATTAAGTGTCTTGGTATAGGCCTATTCAGATCTATTTTGTTTGGAGTACACTACGCTTCTTGGATCCGTAATTTTATTTCTTTCATGAGAGATGGGAAATTTTCATTGATTATTTCCTCTATTATTGCTTCTGCCCCCTTTCCCTTCTCTTCTCCTTCTGGGACACCAATGACATGTACATTCTTGTATTTCGCTTTTTCCTTAAGTTCCTGGAGACATTGCTCATATTCTTCTATTCTTTTCTCTATCTGTTCTTTTGTGGGTAGGCTTTCAGGTGTTTTGTTCTCCAGTTCCTGAGTGTTTTCTTCCACCTCTTGAGATCTGCTGTTGTATGTTTCCATTGTGTCTTTCATCTCGTGTCATGTCTTTCATTTCCATAGATTCTGCTAGTTGTTTTTTTGAACTTTCAATTTCTGCCTTATATATGGCCAGTGTTTTCTTTATAGCCTTTGTCTCTTTTGCTGTATCTCCTCTAAACTTTTTGAATTGATTTAGCATTAGTTGTTTAAATTCCTGTATCTCAGTTGACTTATAAGTTTGTTCCTCTGACTGGGCCATAACTTAGTTTTTCTTAATGCAGGTTGTAGTTTTCTATTGTCTAGGCATCTGACCTCCTTGGCCACCCCAATCAGGTTTTCCCAGACGAGAACAGGCTCAGGTCCCAGAAGGAGGAAATATTCAGTATCCGGTTTCCCTGAGGGTGTGTCGTAGAGGATTGACACAACCTGTGCTTTTCTGTCCAGCAGGTGGTGCCTTTCAGCCTGTCACTCCAGACTGGTGTAAGGAGGTGTGGCCTGTGCCTGTTTTCTCCCAGGCTCTGGGGTCTGATTCTGAATGGAAGACGGGTAGTAGAGCTGGTTCCCACCTCTTTCCTCTTTGGAAGATATGACCCCTGGAGAGTTGTCATTTGCATGCAAATAGATTCTTTGTTTCTCTGACTTTGCTGTCTCCACTCTTGTCTGGGTCAGAGTGCTACGAGTTTAAAATGGTTGAGGCTTTCTCTACTGTAGAGCACTGCAACCAAAAATGGTTCAGGCTCTCTCCACTGAGCCACCTGGGTTGAGACGGAGAGAAAAGAACAGAAAGCCCCCTTTCAGGGTAAGTCTATGGTCCCCAGATTCACCTATCAGCCAGAGATAGCACCTGATCCTTTGGGCTCCCTGTCCTGTGACACATACATTTCCTGATCCTTCAAGGTCAGTCATCACCAAAAGCCTGTCTGCTTGTTGGGTATTCACAGTCTGTATTGAGCAGTTTACATTAAAACCCCAGTTGGAGCTGGGCTGAAGTGTATTCGCTTGTTCAGAGAGTGCTGCTCTCTAGCACTGAGAGGCTTCTGTGAGGGAGGGGCTCTCAGCTCAGGTCCACAGTTTTTACTTACAGATTTTATGCTGTGATCTCAGGCATTCCTCCTAATTCAGGTTGGTGTATGATGAGTGGACAGGAACGTTTGTCTCCCTGCAGTTATTCCAGGTTATTTACTAGTTGTTCCTGTTGTTTATTAGTTGTTCCAGGGGGACTAACTAGCTTCCACTCTTCTCTATGCTGCCATCTTAGCTCCTCTCTGCTATTTCTATTTTACAGAAAATGCTGATGCACAAAAAGAAAATAGCTTGCTCCAGGTCATAGTGGGAAGAAAGTTTATGTCACCTGATTTCTGAGTAAGTCACTTTCCTCTGTACAGAATTGCCCTCTGCTTGCTTGGCTGAATATGAAAGAGTCCTCATATACACAATAGACTGTACTGCAAGGCACAGGGGGAACTGTGGAGGTTCAGAGATGACCTGTTTCAACTGGCCAAATAGAGGGATCAGGGGAGTGTTTGGGGACGGAAGCTTGTTGGCTTTTCCCTCTTGATATCCCCAATAATGATGTATAGATTGGGGAAGGGAGTGACAGCAATTTCTTTACTTCTTCCAACCTCGGGAAGATTTGCAGCTTATCTGTATCTATCAATAGTGTAGCTGATCTGAATCTGTATAGGACACAAATTACTAGTTTTTGATGAAGTAATTTATTCCTTCATGGAACAGGTAGTCATGGAACACTCTTCTGAGCCACCATTCTCAAAGTGGATCTGGAGGTTTTTGTGATCACAGCAATGATTTCTAACTCATACAAATGTACGTCCATACTTCTTTTCCTGTATTGACCTATTGATTTTTGTTTGAGGACCCATTTTTGTGTCTAAATAAGACTTTGCTTCTCATCTTTGCTTTGAGAAAATCTGTTTTCCAATGAACATTTATTTACATGTAGCATTGACACTATGGAAAAGATTCTCATTTCAAAGCAGTTGACATTCCCTGTAAAATAAGGAGAAAGTATCTAGCTAAATAGATAAGGAGGGGTGTATGAGAAATACATTTCACGTGTTCCACACACAATAACAATTTGAAGGATATTCCTCTGGATTCATCCTGCAGCTATAAAATGCTCTGAACACTTAGAAGAGTGGTGTAATTACGAATGTCTGGATATTACCTATTATGGAAAGACTCAGAATTACTCTCATATCAAGTACCTGGATTTATTTTTCTTAAGAAGTCTTAGATAAAGAACTTTTTTGAGTTGCGCTGTACAAATCAATGTGTATTTCAGACAGTGTGTTCCTTCAAGCCTCCATTTTCCAAATAGAACAGAGGTCCTTGAATTATATTGAGTAAAGAAATCTCACGTAAGTGGGTTGTGTATAATAAGGAAGACAGGAGAATGGGATATGAACTCGTCTGGGCATTGTGGAGAGTGGAGGTTCAGATAATCAAGGTTTGATTGGGAACATTGCATGTTAATGTACAGTTGCTAGAGATGTTTTCCTTGACCCACAATATAAAAAGGAAAATAAAAATTCAGCTAAATTGTCTTTTGGTGGTTTGCATTATAGTTAGGTTTATGAACCATTATTTAATACTTGCCCATGATGAAACAGAAAAGGAAACCTAAAAATAATTTAGATGGAGATGATGATTTTTTTAAGTATGAAAATTATGCTGATGTTTTGTGGTTAAGTAATGATTATTCATAATAAATCAAAATTTTGCTCTTCTTTTAATCTAGCCCTGGAGAACAGATTTATTAAATAATTTAGACTTCCAGTTTTTAAATTCTTAAATCACTTCTTATTGTAAGGAACTTGGTGGCCTCAGCAAGTGTAAGGGCAAAACTAATGCTTTCTGAAGGTGTTTTCTAATGCAAACCACTTCTAGGCAGCAGTTTATTTCCTTCACCTGAAGGCAATAGATTACAAAGTCAGTAGCAGTCATGACACTTTACCAAACATCTCCTGTCCTTTCTTTAAGGGATGTTGAAGGTGTCTAATGGGATCTGACATGTTTTTGCAATGTAAGGAACATCAGATTAGCAAATCCTAATGTTTGCTTTACCCAAGAACTCTTTCATACCTTATGCTTTACGTTGTCAGCTTGAATTCTTATCAAGTGGGACAGGTCGTGATTATCCCCTGGATTCCCTTTCATAACTCAAATGCCCAGATCAGCTCCTTAATGCTTGGTGTAATATGTGAGACCATGCACCAAAGATACCACACTGGAGCAGCAGCAATAACCTGGGTTCTAGTCCCGACATTGCCATGTACTAGTCATGTATTCCTTAGCAAACTAATAGAACTCAATAGATATTTACTGACCACCTACTTCCTATGTGCCCAGCCTTGGGTGTGCACTGAACTCAGTTCAAAAAAGCATTTAACAAGCTAAGTTCCCTGTCAAGGTTGATGTGCTACAAAACAGAAAAGGGAAAAGCTAAGTTTGGGGTGAGCACAGCCCTGTTCAGCACAGCTCCAGGGTCAAGGACAAATAGGGAAAGCCCTTTAAGAGGACCAAGCCCTATCTCAGAAACAGTCTAGATGTTTCTGAGGTGGATCAAAGGGGCTTCATGAGAGACACGCTTGATTGTGTGTAAACACATCCAAAGTCTGTACAGGTTGTTCCTTGTACTGTGGCAGATGAACAAAGCACAAAAATAGTTTTAACAGCATTTCTCTAAGACTTTGTGGTTTACAGATACTTGGAAGTAGATTGCTTATTAAAGCAGGCATTCATATGACCCCTTTTTAAGCTAAGTAACCACAGAGAAGAAAGTGGCCAAGAAGGAAGTCAAACTCAGGTCTCCTTTTTAGAATGGGTGGCCAAGAGGTTTGTATAATTAGGTTGAAAGCTATCAAATTATGACCCTGAAAGTGCTTCAAAACTGAGACAATACTGGCTACTTTAAAAAAATCCTTAACCAATTTATTGAACAGAATATCCTTGAAGTGAATATTAATCTGAGTTTTACTGTCAGCTCTGTAAAGTCTCCTTGAGGGAGTCACTTTCTTCCTCTTGCAAGGCTTATGATACCACATTTTATTTATTAATTTTTAGGAACCACCCCCTTTCCTTTGTTTGAATGAGTGTAGTTATGTGCCAGCATCTAGTTAAACCATCATCCAGGTTTTTTATCCCCATGTTTTTAGATATCCAAATAAGTTAAATTTTTCTTTGTTTAAATATAGAATTAATGCATACAAAGAATTCAAAAATATTCAAAGAGTGGAGAAGAACAAAAAATGAGCAGTAAAATCATTCCATTTCATCACTAGCCCCTCTCCCTGGAGATATCCACTGTCAGTATTCCCTTTTTTTTTAGTTTTACTAGAAATTACTGTTAAAATTTTCTATAATATACTTATGGCCCTACTTTTGAACTTATCAACCCTAGACAGAAGCTCTAATTCCTAGATATGAGAGCAGAATTCACTTATGTTATTATCCACTTCTTCCTTCCCTTCTCCTCCTAGTTTTGTTAGCTTAATTATTAGTTTTGTATCTTCAACCAATTGTCGTCATGAATTTAAGTAATATAACTATATACTATTTCATGATTTATCAGCTTTAAACAGTACCTATGGACTCTACTATCAAGAAAATGACAATAGTGCACTTCTCCACCCTCCAAATTTTTTTTTTCTGTAGTTATTTTTATACTGTCTGAATTTATTACATTTGTATTCTCGTCTATAATTGCAAATACATCTCATGCAATTTTATAAGTGGACTTCAACAAAGAAAATTAATGTCCAGCATTAACAATATTATGATTATATAAATATTATTTACTGTAGAAGCAGGAAATGTGGTTTAAGTCATGTAGAAGGAAACCTTCTGTCATTTACATTTTTCAGGCTAACAGAGAATATTCCAAATGTCCTGTCTGATGGATTATTTTTTATTTGATTTCTAGTCTCCTTTACTCTTCAGTCATTCTCTGCTTCCACTTCTATATCCCATCTCATCTTTTCTTAAATCTCTTTTCTGTTTTGGTGGAGAACCATTTCTCACATCTCAAGTAATATCTTTCAATCAGAGTATAAAGGCAGTGAACTTAAGTTTTTGCATATCCAAAGTCTCTTAATTTTCTTCTACATTTGACTGATTGTTTGGCTGGGGATAGAGTTCTGTGTTTCAAATCCTTTTCTCTGTGGAGTTTGAAAAATTTCCATTGTCTTCTAATATCCAAGAGTTGCTGGTAAGTCTGATAAGAAGCTGATAGATGTCTTGTTCCTTTGTAACTTACCACCTCCCTGCCCCTCTGACACCCAGATTTTTCCTTTGTTATAGGAGTTATCAACTTTCACCACGTGTCTAGTTTTTTTTTGTTAGAGCTTCTCAACATTGAGCACTTCTGTGGGAGTGAAGTTGATACAGTGAGGTGTGGAATGGTTTCCCGGAATGAACAAAGGTTTTGAGTCAGATATCCTGAATTTTTACTTCTTTCAATCTTTTAACTGTCTGTGAAACCTTGGAAAATATTGCATCTTCACTTAGCCTCATTTTTTTCTACCTAGACAAAATAATAATTTCAGACCTGCTGTTTCTGCCATGCCACACCTATATTACAGGGCTGTTGTTATTGTGAACTACTGGGAGTAAAATTATTCTGCAGATTATAAAGTTGTGTATTAGGTAATAGTGCTGTAAAGGATGCAAACACAATAAGTGTGTGGAAATTGTTGCAGTTTCCAGCTGCTAAAACAAGTATCATGTGATGAATTAGTTTAAACAATAGGAATTTATTGGCTGATGTTTTCAGAAGCTGAAGGCTTACTTCCTCCTGGGGTCAGTCTCTTTTGGATCGCCAGCAATCTTTGGGGGTCCTTGGCTTTTCTGTCCCATGGCAACTCACATGGTGATGTCTTCTCCTTTCTCTCTGGGTTCCATTGACTTCCAACTTCTGGCTGCTGCCTGTGGCTTCTCTCTCTGTGTCTTACTATTTCACTCTGCCTGTAAAGAAGTCCAGGAATCCAGATTAAAGTGCACCTTATCTGATGTAATACCTTGAAGAAATCTTATTCACAATGGGTTCACACCCACCAGAATGAGCACTGAGACCAAGGACAAGTCCAAAGTGGGGTATGCATTTAAATCTACCACAGTGTTTCCAGAATGTTAGATTCTTTTTTTTTTTTTTTTTTTCCCTAAATTTATCACTTGTTTCTGGGGCCTGGATGTATGGGTATCAGAGTAGGCTCATTTTCAGTATTGTCACACAATCTTGCTAGTTAGGACACTCAGCCCACTGATAGCTGTCAGGTAGCCATGCAGAGCAGCCTCCCCTCTCAGCAACTATCAAGGAAGGCTCTTAGACATGCTCAGGTGGAAGAATGATAAATGACCTGTCCCTATATCCTTCCTAGAATAACTCCTCAGTGTCCCAGGGGTATAAATGGCAAACACTGTGTAGCTGCAAAGTTCTAACAGCAAAAAGTGGAATAAGAAGAAATAATTTAAATTAGAATTTGGGGCATAAGCTTGGATGCTTCCAGGAACTCTGTTCTTTCTGATTCAATACACTTCTAAAATATAAACAAAATTTAGCTTTCTGAAGTATACTTCCAGGAAATATCAAACAATGGTGGACGCAGGAAGGGAAGACAGTAGATTAGTACCCGATTTGGGAGAAATCTTGCAATCATAACCAGGATCTCCATTTTATAAATAGGGAAACTGAGACTCTGGCAGGGACGGGGACTTGCCCAAGGTCACACGAGCTGGATGAAAACAGATTCCATGTCTCCTGACCCCATTCCATGGTTATTTTTACTCAAAGAGTCAGGTGTCCTAATCATCATTTTAACTTTCTAGTAGGTTGATTTTTAAATGAACAGCCAAAAGAGTCAGGTTGTATTGAATCAAAGTGGGCAAGTGACAGCACCTCTGGGCACTTCCTGTTGACCATGGGGTTCTCACCGCAGTCATGGGAGGCAGGAAGTATTGACTCCACTTCAAAGTTGAGGAAACGGAAGTTGAAGAGGTAAACAAGCTCATCCAGCCTGTAAAGTTTGCTTTGATGAGGGCAGAGCCTGAAATTGAGCCCAAATCTGATTTTAGCTATAGGATTGGTTCTCAAGGTAGAGGTGAGAGGGGAATCTAGAAGCCCCAGGTCCCTCAAGGTTTCAACCAGTTGCACAGTTTCTCAACACACACTGTGATAAACAAAGGCACAGGAACCAACTCTTAAAATAGTCAGTTATTTGGGCACAACACTAAGGAGTTTTAATGGGCTCAGTTCTAGTGGATCCTGGGTTTTGGTGTCCTTTTTCTGAAATATTGATTTCTATCACATGGCCATTTTGGACTACTCATGGAGTCAGAAAGCTCAGATCATCTCCAGTTAAGTCAGCTTTAAAATGGCTTGAGGAAGAGATGAACTATGCTCTGACTTGCTGAGAGTGCTCCTGTAACAGTGCATTCGGCCCCCGCTACCGCTAGTGGTGAGACCAAAGCATGAGACAGACCACGGAAGCAAATGGCATGCTCAGCTCAGCGATCTCAGCCAAGAGAAAGTTCATCGGGGTATGTGACAGGTGTGTTCGAATTCCTAAAGGACTATGAAAATGGAGATCAGATTAGATTTGTATCATGTGCCCTTAAAGGGTTGCCCACCAATGGACGAAAATAATAGGGAACCTTATTTCGACTCACAATCAAAATAATTTTCTAATAATTGAGCTTTCTGAAGACAGCCTAGGCCACCTCTGGCCATAGACTGAGCTCTGTTCCTGCAGGCAGTGTGACCCCTCCTCAGCAGGGCAGTTGTGGGGGATTTCTGGGGTGGAGCCATCAGAAGGTCCGTTCCATCATAAAGATGCTGATATTCTTTAGTTTAAGCATTCTAAATCTCAACAGCTCAATAGAACAAGCCTAACGCAACTATTCCCACGTGTGTGCTTTCTTTTATCTTTCTGATAACAATAATAGCTTAAACTTATTGAGCACTTATTATATGCCAGATATATTCAGCTCTTTATATACATTATTCCATTTATTCATTGTCAGTATCCTATTGAAAATGTACTATTATTATTTATTTCATAGGTTATATAAGAAAATTATAGGTTACGTAACTGTTGAAAATATCTAGAGAGTGAGGGAGCCAAGATTTCAATCCAGGTGTGCTTGACGCTGAGATCCTAAACCCTGTGCTATACTGCTGCTTCTCTCGTGAAGATTAATCCATTCAAAGCACCAAAAATAACGTGGTTCACACCAAAAATAACTCAGAGTTGGAGAGGCGCTGATGATAAAATAAAATAATATTATGATTTCTCTGTCATGGATAACTGACAGCTGTGCTCCATTTTGCCCAAGGAAGTAAAATTCTCCTATTAGTGAAAGAGGCGCAGAGAAGATCAGAGATTCACCACTCCTCAGGAGAAATGTTTCACAATTTTAGTGGTTCTACATTAGTTTTAGATGGAGGAAGCTTGTTGATTTCAACTCAGTTTAAGGTTGTGTCCTTGACATTCTTGTGCAGGAGGTGACGTAGTGGGAAGGGGTGGGAAAAGTCTTTCCCTAGGAATTACTTTTTTGACTTCAGAGCCTCCTGGAGTTTAAAAGTGTGTATGTGAACACAGGAGTGTGTTTGTTCTCTGTGAGCGTACAGGGCTGCTTCAGCATCTCCTTGAGGAGGAGCCAGATGGCTGCACTTCAAGTCTGATTAGACTTAAAAATACGGAATCAGAAAACAGATAAGCTCTCCTGCAACCCCTCAAGACAATAAGAGAAAACAGCAGATAGAATTTCCCTGGGTGAGGTAGAGAGTGCAAGAGGCCCTTGCATTAATTTGATGTTTACAGCCATTCTGATATTTCAAACTTGAGAGGAGTTCATTTTCCAGTTTGTGGTCTTCATTCGAAGAGAAGTTCTAATTTTCTCTGTTTCTCCATTGAGGCCACTTTTATGCATGAGATTCTTGAGGCTTCTTGAGACTTTTGATTCCACAAAGATTCAGGGGCCCTGTGGAAATAGTCTCTACCAAGAGACACTGACATTTCCAAAAGTTTCCAACACAGAGTTTTGGAAGGCAATTAAAATTTCAAACATTGTCTTAAAATATAATCTGGACTTCCCTTTGGAAACAGTGGATTGATCACAGACATGCCCTTTTCCTGAGTCCACAGCAAATAAGAGATGTCCACACATTTTGGGAGGTCTGAATGCAGGGTAAAGACAATGATGATTTAATGGGATACTAATGAGAAGAGAGCCAATCTAACTCACAAAACCCTTAACAATCTCAGTACTGGCAGAAAAAGTGGGGTCAGGGCTACTGGGGTGAAAGCAGGGAGATCAGTTGGAAGTCTGAAGAGAAGACTTGGAGCTCCAGTTCCTTTCCTTACTTCAGACCACCAGAAAGTGATCTGTGCCCCAGCAACATGGGAAATCTGATATTTATTTTCTGGGGAAAACTGAAATCATTTGTGAACACTAGACAGAGTTCAGAGTTGGTATGAGACATGCAGCCCAAAAAGGAGTAAAGGGAAATTCTGCATAGTGAACCACGTGATTCTCATTGCACCTTCCTAAGTCCTGCTCCCAGAACCTCAGGAGCTAGGGCCCCTCTCTCAAGGCAGAATGTTAGAAGTTTCTTCTATGGGGAACTGAAGAGACTTAGAGTAAAGACTTGACGATATTGCTATCTCTGGACTTTGCTAATGAAAAGCTCGCTTGATGCCTGAGAACCCCATAGGAAAGACAGAGATAAGGAAATTAGAGTCAGGTGCAGTCTTGTATGACTTACTGGGGGTTCCAGAAAGTGAACAGAAGAAACTTGGAGAGAGGAAATTATGAAAAATATAATTCAAGAACTGAAAGCTGTGAGTTTCCAGATTGAAAGCTGCCAATGAGCTCTCAAGTCAACGAATTAAAAAAGACGCCCACCAATGCACATCATCAAGGAGTTTTAAAACTCTAAGGAAAAAGAAAAGCTCTGAAGTGTAAAACAGGTCCATACTCTGGTCTTCTCCAGAATGACACTGGACACTTCAGAACAATAAAGCTATGTTTTAAAATTCTGAAGGAAAGTGATTTCAACTGTGAATTCTAATCTTAACCAAGGGAGAACAGAGAGGCTCCTCCCTCCAGCCACTCCAAATAGAGTGGCTCAGACAAGATAGAAATTATTTCTCTTTCCAATAGCTGCAGGTGGGTAAGGACATCAGGGGATCAGTCCCTTCTATCTCATGGATCTGCCTTTTCTTGGGGGGCTCTTCTAGTCTACATGGTCAAAGCTATTATCACCACCTTGTCTAAGCTCCAGTCTATGGAGAGAGGGAAGGGAGCTTCATTTCAAGGATGTGTGTGCAAGTTTTACATAGCAATTCTGCTTATATCCCCTGGACCATGACCTAGTGGAATTGTCACACTGAGCTGCAAGATAGGCTAGGAAGTGTAGACTCTAGCTGGTCAGACAAATCCCTAGCAGAAGGGAGAACAGATGTAGGAGAGATTTTGTGATCTCTGTTACACCAGCCAAGCCACCAATCAAAAATAAGTGTGGGTATTCTCAGATATGTAAGGATTTAGAAAAGTTATTCCTAGGCACTTTATTTTAGGATGCTGCTAGATGATAGGCTCCATCAAAAGGAGGGGATGAGGGGGTATACAAAAAAAGATGGCATAGGTTACAGAAAACAGGGACCTAACCAGGAAAATGGTTAAAAGAAGTCCTAGTATGAAACCTTGAAAGAGGGATACAGGAAACCAGTCCATATTAAAACAGGGAACTAGGAGGGAGATTTTCAAATAGAATGGATTGTTATGTTTACGTATGTGAAAAGCAACAAAAATAGATGTGTGGAGATCATTGGAGCATTTGGGGAAAAATAATGGGAGATACATAGAAAAACAGGCAAAAGGAAAATAGGGAAATTTATTAACTTTGGAAAAATTGAAGGGTTAGATACAAAAGATGAATGATCATAGCATGGTATTGGCTCAGTATCAACAATATTTGCATTGTCACAACAACGTAAGCATTGAGTATTTCTTTAACCAAAATTTTGCTATGAACTTTGTGAAGAGATTATAAGCAGAAGAAATGGGTCTTCTGTGGGAGAGACAAGTCCTCATTTTTCTTAGTGGAAAGTCAATAGAAAATATCTAAAGTTGATAAATCAAGAAACACAATATATGTAGATCATTCAGAAGTAAGGCTATAAATGTTAAGTAAACAGCTAGAATAGGTAAGGATGCTTGATGCTGGGGAGTGGGATTTAACAGGCAGGAAGAGGTAAAGGAAGAAATTTCCATCTTTATAGCTTTTTAGTTACATTTAGCTTCCATTAGATGGATGTGTGTACATGAGGTAATTTTAAAAATGAAAAATAATTGTAAAAACAATCCCACTTAAAGGGAATTAACAGCTCTTTTAGTGAAAGGGCAGCCTAAGAGTCATATAGTCCAATACACGACCATACTGAGGAATTCTTTTGCCATATCACTTTCAGATAGTCATTTAATATTTTTTTAAATATTTCTGGTAACAGGAAATGGATCACTTCTCTAGATACCCTAGTCAAGTCTGATTCTCAGAGAGTTATTTTATAAAATGAGTCAAAATTTTGTCTCTGCAGCTTCTACCTGTTTTTTTTTTTGTTTTGTTTTTTCCTCCACAGCATGTCCTCTAAGTCCTTCAGGCCTGCAGGAGCAACTCCAGCAACAGGGAGCTCATTTCCTCCCACGGGCAGCCATTCTTCCCCGCCATGGAGGCAGTCTCCCTGTGGCTCCCTTCCACCCACCTTGACCTTTCCATTGTGGCCTTTCAGACCAAGCTCAGTCCCTCTTCCCTAGGTCATCTCAAAAGTTTATTTGATGATAGCCTGATCATGTTCCCATTCTATTTTGTATCTCCAGTTTTTCCTTCTTCTGTGAAATGGTTCAACCCCTTACCAGTCTGGGCTTCTGGTCACAGTGTCTGCTAAAAAATCACTGCGTGAGAGAACAACTAAAATTTCTAGACTTTCAGAGGACAGAGTAGTGCATGAGAGGTAGATATGGAGCTATATCCCAAATGTTCCTGAAGATTCATGCAGTCCATAGGGGCATATTAGCCTTAGTGAAGGTCACCTCATACTGCTGTTGCAGGGGGTAAAGGAGATTAACTTCTGAGAGTTATGTGGTCACTGTGCCTGCTGCTGCACAGAATTTGTGCATTATGAGAGTCTTGCAATAAAGAAGAACTAAGCCTGCTCTATTATCTCCAAAGAGAGGTCATTCAGGCGGAAATTGAGGATGAGCTTTGGCTAGCAGGGGGTAGCAGAACAAGCACTCATAGAACGGCAGGAGGGCCTCAATGATCTAGCTGTGATTATCCCCCTTTGGGCAGAATGAATATCATTAATCTGGCCAGGGAATTTTTTGTGTGTTATTATTTATTTATTTATTTATTTTACTTTTTATCATGATATAATTTCAAGCACAGGAAATTTGCAAACCCCACACAGAGAACTTCAACATACTTTCCACCACACCCCGACCCAATTTTAACATTTTGCCACCTTTGCTGTATTATTATATCTATCTATCTATCTATCTATCTATCTATCTATCTATCTATTTTCTGAGCATGAGAAAGCAGGTTGCACACATCATAATCTTTGAGTGCATAACACTTCTGTGTACCTTTCCTATGAAAAAAAAAGTGAAAGGATATCACTTTAATGTCTTAATTTACCAGCTGCTAAAACAAATACCAAACAATGGGTTGGCTTAACAAGAGGAATTTATGGGCTCACAGTTTCAGAGGCCAGAGGCTTGTTTTCTCCTAGGATTGGTGTCTTCTGGCTGGCCGGCAATATTTGGGGTTCCTTGGCTTTTCCCTCACAGGGCAATGCACATGAGTGTCTTCTCCTTTCTCTTCTAGGTTCCATCGATTTCCAGTTTCTTGCTACTCCCTGTGGTTTCCCTCTCTGTGGCCTTTTCTAAAAGGCCTCTAGAATAGGATTAATGCCCATCCTGATTCAGTTGGGTGGCACCTTAACTGAAGTAATCCTCATCAAAATGTCCTATTTACAATGGTTTCACACCCACAGGAATGGTTTAAGAGTAAGAACATATTTTTCTGGGGTACATAACTCTGAGCCACCACAATATATAATAACCTTAATTGCAATTATCAAGTTCAAGAAATTTTACATAAGGTAAAGCTTACATTGTATATTCCAATTTTTCTTTATGTCTCAATAATAACTTTTTTAGCCTTTTCTCCTCCCTTCTTAGATCCCATCCAATATCATGTATTGCATTTAATTGTCATTATGTATTTTGTTTATCGTATTTTTTAAATTGTGGAAACATATATACACCCTAAATCATTCCATCCCAACCCCACTCAACTATATCATTCAGTGAGATTAATCACATTCATGATGAAACAGTACCCTCACCACCATCCATTACTAGAAATTTCTTTTTACCCCAAACAGAAACCTTACACTCATTTTGCCTTAACTCCCATCTCCCCTTCCCCTCACCTCTGATAAACTGTACTCTACTTTCTGTCTCTATGAATTTGCATATTTTCTGATATTTCTTTGGGGTTACCATCAGGCTTAAATTTAACACTCTAAATCTATAACAATCTTGCTTGCTTTGATACCAACTTAATTTCAGTAGCATGCTATGTCTCTCTATTTAGGAACTATGTCATGTTCTGGGACTGCAAGTCCTGTCAGGCCACTACCAGACAGATTAGGCCAGACATACATGTTTCCAGTATGGGCACAAGGGTTGCTCTGCTCCTTCTGGAACCAGGACCAGCAATCTGCACTGAGAGCATGGGCAGCTCTGCAGCAAGATGGTAAGAGGTAGTGAAGGGGCAGCTAGGCTACCACAAGATCCTACCACTTCTAAGTAGTCTTTTCCTTGATTTGGTGCTTGCCCTCTTTCTGCAATCCTTTAAATGTTTTCTGGACCTTTGAGAAAGATGTTTCTGCAAGCTCTTCTTGAGTTAAAAGCTTTTGCAGGAGGATGGAGCCCTGAAGCTTCTCACTGTGCCATTTTGATTGGGGAGGGGACAAGGAATTTTTTTTCAGAGACCACTAAGGGATAATCTTTCCTCATACTCAATCTTAGCCCAAAATGCTAGCCAAAAGATTTCTTGGTATGGTCTTGATTTGTTTCTCTGGAATATCAGAGCCCAAAGCATTGAGACACTCTAATGATGATAAATCTATTCTGTTCTATATCGTGTGAGAACAGGACACAATACTCAACCTAACAACCATCAAGTCTTCACTTCCTTCAACAAAGAAGGCATTAGATCCAGGGAGGTGAAGTAACTAACTCAAGGAAAGTAATGGATGAACCAGGCTAGAAGCTAGAATTCCTGATTGTCAGAAGAGTATACTTTTGGGAAAACATCCCAAGAGAAGGAGACATATGGTTTGGTTGGAGGGTGGGAGAAGAATCCAAGAGAGAAACAGTGAGTAAGAATTTCCTCCTTTATAACTGAATTCGTAGTTCAACCTAGTCACAGAGCTATTGTCATCTCCACAGAGGAACTCCTTATTATACACTTTTGTGAGGGAGGATGGAAAGCAGCAGTGGATAAAACTCCCTTTATTGTCTTTGTGTGGAGATATGGCTAGATTGAAACCATTTGTCATTCTGTGACCCTTAACCTTTCACCTTCTCATCCCTAATGTGTCCCACTTGCTTTGAAGTCCTTCCTTCTTTTCCAACCTACTAAATTTAGTGTAAAAATATTCACTTTAAGTCTTCCAAGAATCAACCAGAAGAATTTCACTGAGCCAAATCTGCTCTTGTCTTATTTTCAATTTACCTGAAACCTAGATAACTTAACGGCTGTAAGAGATAGACCCTAATATGTATAATAGTTCAAACTCAATAGAAAATTATTTCTTGCTCAGGTAATAGTACCAGTGGGTAAACATTCCAGTGGGGCGGCTTATTCTATGCATTCCCGGAGCCAAGCTGATAGAAGAACTAACATCCCCAACACAGTTCTTCCAAGCTGTCCTGGGCATCATCTCTATTTCTGTCACTCAGGGAAAAGAGCATGGGACAGTACAGCATGGAGGGGTTTTATGGGCCAGGCCTGGAAATGACACACATCACTTCCCTTAACATTTCCCTGGCTACTCATTAAAATGGCCACACCAAACTGAAGGTGGGCAGGGGGTGATTGGGAAATGTAATCCCTGGTTGGGAAGCCCACTACCAGCATTAATCCTATACCAAGGAAGAGATGTCATGAATTTAAGTGGACAGACAGTCATCTTTTAAAAAATGGATATTTTGTCAATATCTTTGGACTTGAGTCAAAGTAAAACAGAGTGCTGATAACTGATGTGTCACTTTACTTAAACAGGACTTCCTTAAACAATTCTAATTCATTCTATTCTTTTTTTTAATTGTATTTTTTATTGTAGAATATAACATATACATAGAAGTGACAATTTTCCAAGTGAAATTTAACAGGTAGAGAGAAAATTTCAAAGAGTATTATAGGTCACGGTCCCACAGCTTTTTATGATGAAATATAACATATATACAAAAAGGTAATATCTTTCAAAGTATGATTTAACAAGTAGATATATAGGAAACTTTCCAAAGTTGTTATGAGTTATAGTACCATAGTTTCAGTTATTTCCTTATTGTGAAATATAACATATATACAAAAAGGTATAGACAAAGTTACTATTACGCATATCCATCTAACTTTTATTTAGCCAGTCTGTCTATAATATAATAACATTCATTCATTCTTTCAATTGTTGACTTATGAAAAATAGTTACTTGTTACCCATCTATGTATTTATATTATACATATATATTATATATGTTGGGATCTATCAAAGAACAAGACAGACAAGTTTCCCCCACACATAGACCTATGATTCTAATGGAGAACAGGTGGGGAACAGATAAAAAATAGATTAAAAAATATCAGATGGTGATAAGTGCTCCAGCCATAATAAAATAGGGTAGTGAGTAAAAGAATAACTGGCAGAAATTTAGATTGAGATGTTAGGCATATCCTCTTTGAGAAGGTGGCATTTAAGTTGAGACCTCAATGACAAGAAAGAGTCAGCCATTTTGAGATCTTGGGTAAGAACTTTTCAGGCTCAAGGATTGGCCAGTGCTAAAGCACTGAGGTGGGAACGGACTTGACTTAAAACTGTGAGATGGAGAGAAGGACAGTGTGGATGCATAGCTGTGAGCGAAGGGAAGATGTGATGGGAGGTCAGACAAGTCAGCTGGGAGCCAGATCCTACAGCATCTTGGAGGTTATGGTTAGGAGCTTGAATTTCATTCCAAATGCAATGGGAAGTAATTGGAGAATGTGAAGCAGGAGAGTGACCCTCCTTTCCTTTTTTTTTTTTTTAAAGAATATTTTGGCTGTTATGATGAGAGTGAATTGAAGAGGGGCAAGAATGACAAGGGTGGCACTTGGGCAACCTTTGTCATAGTCCGAGATAGAATGATAGTAAGCATAGAATATGGAGAAAGGGCAGAGATGAATGAAGTATGGAACTGATGGAGTATTTTGGAGACTATGTGGCCTGGACTTGCTGAGGGATTTATTGTAGAGGGAGTGAGAAAATGAGGAATTCTAATTTCCTCTTAGATGTGATATATTAGTTTACTATCATTACCTCATTGAAACCAAGATACCCCTGGAAGAGAGCTTCATAGGGTCTAGGCAGGAGTCAGGACACATGGTTCATGTTTTCTTTTACTTACTGTTTAATTTGACTGGAGAAACTCATTTTTGCCCTTTAATTTCTGCAAGAAAATGAAAATGGCCTCCATCTCTTACCCCAAACAACTGGTGGTAGTGATAAATGTGACAATATTCTCTGTAACAAAATTCTAATAAGAACACAAAATTCTCTTCTGGCTGAGAGATAATTCCTGAGCACTTGAATTTAATCAGACCATAATGTATTTGTTTGCCCTATTTCAGTGATGATGACAAATAAGCTCTCATGGGGGTGAGTTGTATTTTAGACAAAGGAGAGAAAAGAAAATCATTCTTGACCTGAAGCAGTTAATATCATTTAATTGAGTCATAGGAATTTTTTTTTTTTTTTTTTTTTTTTTATGGACAGGAAGCTTCCCTCCCTTTGCTTTCTTGCTCCTTTGTTAAAGGAAGGGGCCTAATGTGTCTTTTCCTGATTCAACTCATGATGTAGACATCAGGCTCAAAGTGTATATGAGGTCTGTGTGATATCAGCTGTCATTTTCTAGAGGTTTAACTGTAACTGAGGAGAAATTTCTAGGCCCCTCAAATCATGTCAATTACATTACAAGGCAAAGTAGAACTAAATTCACCCTTTTGTATGTGAGAGTTTTGAGACAGTAAAATCATTTATTCAGACTGCAGACAAATTTTAGTGATTTTGTGCAAACTGTTAAGTAACTCAGAGTTGTGATTTTGTTCTGAGAAATGAAATTCCCCCTTGGAGAAAAAATACAATGAAAAGAAAATGTTTGTATGTAGTTGAAAACCTTATGTTGTATGATCCCTATTTTCCAAATTTATATATGATCATTCAACATGGGTTCACTCTTATACTTTTTTGTTGTTGTTAAAATGACTCTGGATTTTGCTACTGTGTAAGTCTCATAACATGTATTTAAGTTCTTAATCTTTATATTTAGATCCATATTTAATCTATATTTAAAATCTTATTTCTCTGATAAGGACCGTTCATTATTAGAACAAGGTGCATGGCTGTTCATATCGCCAAGAGAGAAAATTCTCCTGATCCTGACTATCTATGTGCATGTTAAAAAAAAGATCATTCCTATTTCTACTTAGTCCCATAAATATTTGTATGAATGAACAAAATATATAATACGATGACTGTTTCTAAATTATTTTCCCATGTTTCTAATTTCTTCTATCTATTTATTTTTAAATTTCTATAGGCAATAGCAGATAATTCTATTTAAAGTTTATTTAAAGTATTTAAAGTTCTTGGGAGTGTTTTTTCTGTATGTCTGCTATCTTTTTCAAAGTGGTTAATTTCCTTGTGATTTTGTAATTTTAGGATTTGAGATCAATTTCTGTAGTGCTTTAGTTGTGGAAATATAATGGGTTTTGCATTTACTTCTGAGAGGTATATCCCACCCTACACAACTTTAAAAAAATAAACTTTTAATTTTAGAATAGTTTTAGATTTACAGAAACATTGCTAAGATAGTAAAGAGGGTTCCCATATACCCCCTTACCCAGTTTCTTCTTTTATTAGCATCTTACATAAGTGTGGTGAATTTGTCACAATTAATGAACCAATATTATTAAAGAAAGTCCATAGCTTATTCAAATTTCATTAGTTTTTACCTAACATCCCCTTTCTATTCCGGTATCCTATCCAGGATAACACACAGAGTTAGTCATCATATCTCTTAGGCTCCTCTTGACTGTGACACTTTCTCAGACTATCCTTGTTTTCGTGACCTTGACCCTACTTTTCAGTCACCAGAAAAAAAGTTCTCATGTATGTAAAAGCTCAAATTACCAAAAGAAACTGGCAAAACCACACTCACGGTTGGTAGATTTTAACATTCCTCCCTCAGATTTGATAAATCAAGTAGGTAAAACTTAGTAAAGATGTAGAACATTTGAATAATACGATTATCAAACTTGATCTAACAAATGTATAGAGCCCAGCACCCCCAAATTAGAGAAAAATACTTTTTCAAGCACATTTAAAATATTTATGATTGGCCACATGCTAATCCACAAACCCAGTTTCAGCAAACATAAAAATCAGACCCATTTCCCTGACCACAGCACCTAAGTTAGAAACTAATTACCAAAGATAATTAAAAATCCATATGCATGTAAAATAAAAGAATACACACTAAAAATCATGGATTAAATAAGAAATCAAAATTGAATTTAGAAAATATTTAGAATTGACTGAATGAAAATGTGTCAAAACTTCTGAGATTCAGCTAAAACAGAACTTAGAAGGGAAATTATAGCCTTAACATTTATATCAGAAAAGAAGAATGTCAAATGCACTGTCTACTTCTTAAGAAGTTAAAGAAAGAAGAAAATAAATCCAAAGAAATTGGGGAGGATATTCTGGTCAGCATGGTAAAGACGAGGAAGTATGAAAGACCATGGGATAGTTGGGGCTCTCTGAAGTATAGTCACATAGTGAGTGCAGAGATTAGATATTCAACAACAAAAAGGTAAGTTTAGGACATTTACCCCATACAGAAATGTTAAAAGAATATAATTCTTTATATTATAATTCTTTATATTATAAAAATACAATGCCACCTTTACTTAGATTCAACAATTTTAGCATTTTGCTGTCCTCTTTCTTTCTCTGTATGTATGTATATTCTTTCTGAATACAGAATAAGTTGTTGACATCAAGATCCTTTACCTAAAAATATTTTGGCATATCTCTCCTAAGAATAACAATCTACCACTTAACTACAATACCATTATCATGCCTAAAAATTAATAATTCCATATCATCTAATATCTAGTCCATATTCAAATGTTCCTAATTGCCCCAAGAATGTTTTTTATAGCTCTTTTTCTTTTGTATTTTTTTCCCAACCAGATCTAAAGCAAGGGTCATACATTGGGTTTAGTTGTTATTGTTATGTCTCTTCAATTTCTTTTAGTCTAGACTGTAGAGCAGTTTCCCCACATTTTTTAAAAACTGAGATTGACTTTTTGAAGGTTCAACATAGTTATTCTTCAGAATGTCTCACATTCAAGATTTTTCCATTAGTTAGTATCATTTAACTTGTTCTTCTGTCCCTCATATTTTCTGCAAACTGGATGTTAGGTCTAGGTAGACTTGATCACCTTCAGATTAAACCCTTTGGGTCCAGAATACATCACAGGCAATTTTGTGAATTTTACCCTGTAGTACATAAGGAGGGCCTAATCTAATGCTGGATATCTTACCATCATTGATAATAAAGTTTTATCACTTGGGATTACATTGCAATGATGTATTTTTCCATTTAGATTAGTAATCTGTGTGACAATATTTTGACACTGTGAGAACATCCTTCTCCCTACAACTTTTCACCTAAGTGTTTTAGCTTCCTTTGATGATCCTTGCCTGACTCAGTTATTATCTTGGTGGTTACAAGCTGGTGATTTTCTATTTTAATTATTTCTTCTATGTTTATTGGCTTCAGGGCTTTGGATGTGATTCAAGGAGTTGAGTCATTTTCCTAGATGCAATGTAGAGTCCCGTGAGGTTTTATTTGGGGAGTTCAGAGAAGAAGGGAGTTATTTGGCACCAAGATCCTGGAGTTCCAATATTTATTTGGTTATTTTTGAGGCTCCCTATGGACACAGCAACTTTAGTCTGCATAATCCTCCTAACTATGGTGAGACTTTTTATGGAGAACATGAGGGCCCAGAAGCCTGGCTGTAGGGTTTCCCCAAAAATAAATTTCTGTACTTAAAATAGCAGTTTTCACTGTCTTAAAACCAACTATCGAGTCCTTATTTATAGAAAATACATCCATTATATATTTCTCAGAACTATTTTACAAATACAAGATAAAAAAGATTGCCTTACTTTTCATGAAGCTATTGAAAATGATATGGTAGAAGTTTATTTATTGACAATAAAAAATTTCACCGTACAAAGTAGTAGATGCAAATAAAATGCAAGGGCACAGACCAGTTCTCTTCCAGAAGCTTCCAGGTCCTAATGCAGGTGCACACTTTTGGAGCTCAGGGTTGCTGGATTCTACTTCCTATCAAGAGTGTAGCTTCAGTTCATCAGGCTATAAATGGAACTATTATAAAGGGGGCTATCTATTCCTCTCCCCAACAGCATCTGCATTCCATTCCTTTTCAGTTCAAATGTCTGCCTTGCTGCTCATCCCTACCTCCTTGTTCTCTGTTTTCAAGCTCCCGCCAAACTGACTTCACTCACAAGAAATAATGAGCAATGTAGAATACTGGATAATTCACAGGACAGGCAGAGGAAGAGAGTGACATTTCACAGTTCACAGGCTTTCACCTAAAATATTCCCATGAAACTTGCCTCTTCTTCCACACCTCCCTCTATATTTCCAGCAGCTTTGCAACTTCCCCCGTCCAGCTTCCTGGATGGTGTCTCCTGCCTCCACTGAGCAATTATTCTCTGGGGCATCTTAGACTCTCCTTTTCTTAAGCAGAGCAATCCCTGCTTACATACCCTTTCCCACTATTTAATATCATCTTGAAATATGTCTAAGGCCATTATACTAGGAATGAAGTTTTTTTTTACTGACCTCAGAAAACCAACGTTCCTCTATTCAACTGGATCTACATTTATTATAATGTAAAGAGAGATTACAAATAACAAATTTTTGCTCTACTCAACTGTATATTAAATGTTCTATTATTAATATGGGTTTCTTATGTCATTAATGTAAAACAAAAAGAAAAAAAGTGTGGCCTTTTTCATTGTTTAGTCTGGAACAGGTACTGGTGATTGTCTAATCTACAGGGTAGGGATAAAGTGGAACTGGCCTGTGTTAGTCAGGGTTCTCTAGGGAAACAGAACCAACAGGAGATATCTATACATATGAGATTTTATAATAGTGTGTCACACAGCTGTGGGGATGCATGAGTCCAAATTCCGTAGGGCAGAATGCACGAGTCTAATTTCCGTAGGGCAGGCCACAAGCTGGCAACTCTGATGAAGGTCTCTGATGAACTCCCCAGGAGATGCTGGCTGGTTGAAGAGGTGAAAGTTCTCTCTCTTCTCCCTTTAAAGTCTTCGAGTGATTGGATTAAATGCAACTGATTGGGTTCTCTCATTATGGAAGACACTCCCTTAGTTGATAGTTGATGTAATCAGCCGCAGATGCCATCAATTGATTGATGATTTAATAAACCAGCCTTCTGGTTTATTAACCAGCCATGAAATGTCCTTGCAGTAATGGTTAGGCCAGTGCTTGCTTGACCAGATAACTGGGCACCATCACCTGGCCAAGTTGACACATGAACCCAACCATCACATGGCCAGAACAAGGTAGGGTCCCAGCAGTGGGGAAGCACCAGGACCCTAGCTGGGTGATCATGGCAGGGACCTGGGATAGGGATCAAGACAAGGACTGGATTAGAAGGTGGAACATTAGAGTTTCAGTTAGGACTCTTTTAGTTGCAAGCAACAGAAAACCAAATTTAAATTTCAGCAAAATAGAGAATTTATTGGCTAATCTAACAGATGTAACAGACAGGATTTAATGCAAGGCTCACCAGTGTCACAAACATTTATTTCTTTCCATTTCTCTGTTCTTCCCTGCTTCAACTCCTTCCTCAGGTGGTCTCTCCCCTTGAAGTTGCAATATAACTGTCAGGTAAGCATCAAGCAGAAAAGGAGAAGCATATTTTTCTCCTCCCATCATTACCAGCAAAATTTCTGAGATTCACTCTGAATGGGCTAGCTTAGGTCATCCTTGAATTAGTTACTAATTTTGCAGTGGATGCACTTGTGATTGCCCTAAGCCTGGGTCATGTTTTCACCAGAAAAGGCACGGCCTGGCAGTGAGGAAGGGCTGGATCCTTACAGAAGATGAGAGATATTGCCAGAAGATGTGTGAATGGGTAGCAGGGAGGTAAATAACAAATATTTTCTACACAAGTCTTTGGAGTGACAAAGGTCTGAGCCATTGAGTAAACTGAGGAAGAAAAGAATTGCTAAGAGATGTCCTTTCTAGACTGAATCTCCACTGAGCCCTCTAGTAGGAATCAAGTGGCTGAGATTTGAGGGAAAAGGACTATATGATACAAACTGGCCCAGACAATTATGATACAGAAACTGGCTTCAAATTCAGAATCAATGTTACTTGGTGCCTCCATGAAAAGAACAACAAGGAAAGTATTAATGAAATAATGCATGAAATTTATTAATGGTGTAGAACTCTTTTATAGAGAGATTTTGATTGCTAAACTGCACTGTATAAATTGTCCTCAGAGATGTAACTCTTTCAGGTGCCAATAAAATATTAATAGCCCTTATAAAGACTGGCTTTCTAAAAAATATCACTCTTCCTACCAATTGGATAATCTCTGATACAGGCAAGTAAGCATTTATAGGCAACATTTTCTGGATGCATCTTAATTAAAGGTTAGTTTTCCAAATATTTTCCTAGTTTGACATCAATTTTTCTAGAAACTTTTATGCTAGTTTGATTCTGTTTGCAAACCTCCTTATTCACTATATTACAGTCATTTTATATGGAAAAGGAGAATGGTAAGGAGAATTGTGCCTTAAAGTATGATAGTCTTGAGTTCAAAGCCCAACTCCACCATTTTCTAATTTTGTGACTTGGAGAATGTTAACACATCTGAACTTTGTTTTCTTATCTGTAAAATGGGGATGTAATACATAACATGCAAGTAACTATGAGGATTAAATACAGAAACTTAAGTAAAATATTTAAAGCAGTTTCTGGCATGTAGCAGATGCTCAGTAAGTGTTATTTCCTATCCCCATCTGTGCCAGTTTGGATATATTATGTCCCCCACAAAAGTCATGATCTTTTAACCCAATTTTGTAGGGTGGAACCTGTTGATTGAGTGTTTCCATAGAGATGTGACTCACCCAACTGTGGGTGGTGCCTTTGATTAAATTATTTCCATGGAGATGTGGACCCTGCCCACTCAGTGTGGGTCTTGATTATTTCACTGGATTACTTAAGAGAGCTCAAGAGCTGACACAGATGCTTTCTGACGCTTGGAGACACCTGGAGATGTGGACAAAAGGACATTTGGAGATGCTAAGCTAAGAGATGAAATCCAGAGGTTGCCCCAGAGAAGCTAAGTGAGGACCCCCAGATTCTTAGAGAGAAATGCTCTGGGAGAAAACAAGCAAGAATGCACAAGAGCTGAGAGAGAGAAGCTAAGAGAATAAGAGAGGACCCCCAGCATAGGAGCTGAAGAAGCTAAGAGAGACAAACCCAGAGATACTTTGGTGAAAGCCATTTTTGAAAGCAGAACCCAGGAGCAAAGGATCAGCAGACTCCAGCCACATGCCTTCCAAGCTAACAGAGGTGTTCTGGATGCCATCGGCCTTTCTTCAGTGAAGATACCCTCTTGTTGATGCCTTAGTTTGGACACTTTTATGGCCATAGAACTGTAAATTCTAATAAATTCTAATAAACCCCCTTTATAAAAGCCAATCCATTTCTGGTATTTTGCATAACAGCAGCATTAACAAACTGGAACACCTTCTCCCCCTTGTCATGGGAGAATTTCTAAGCTCAATATTCCAATGTAGAGAAGGCATCCAACAATTATTAAAAATGCTTGAGTAATGTTTTTCTAAAATTGATTTTTGTTCTGCTTTTAAAGAATAGCTGGAGTATTCAATTTATTAATCATTTGTCTCTATATTTAAATAGGCAAATAACCATTGACTGAAGGGCAGCCACGAGAATTGGGAGAAAAGTGCCATCTCCTCTGCAAAACCTCACTTGACTTCCAACCCTACATGTGCTTGGCTTAGAACAGGGCTATCTATACCTTAGAACAGGGTTGGCAAACTACAGCCCATGGGCCAAATCCAGCCCTATGCCTCTGTGCCAGTTTGAAACTGTTATGTACTCCAGGAAAAACTATGTTCTTTTTTATTTTTTATATTTTAAAAAACTATGTTCTTTTAATCCACTCTGTGGATGCAGACTTACTGTGGGTGGGATCTTTTGATTAAGTTGTTTCCATGGAGATGTGACCCACCCAATTGTGGGTGGGACTTTTTGATTAGAATATTCTGTGGAGATGTGACCCTGCCCATTCAAGGTTCATCTTAATTAGTTTACCGGCATCCTCTAAGAGAGGATAAAAGGCAGAGACAATTTTGAAGAGAGTTTAGAGACGACACAGAAAGAGACGCTTAGAGAGGAAACACCCAGAAACATTTTAGAGACAGCACTAGATGTTTGGAGATGCTAAGCTAAGAGACAAAGCCCAGAATTTGCCCTGGAGAAGCCAAGTGAGAACCCACAGATGCTTACGGAGACTTACAGATGCACTGTAATAAGAAGCTGAAAACAATCCAACCAGGGAGCAAAGGACCAGCAGATGCCAGCCATGTGACTTCCCAGCTGACAGAGTGTTCTGGACATCATCGTCCTTTTACTCAGCAAAGGTATCTACTGCTTGATGCTTTAATTTGGACATTTTCATGGCCTTAGAGATGTAAATTTATGAACTAATAAGCCCCCTTTGTAAAAAAGACAATCTGTTTCTGGTATATCGCATTTCTGGCAGCTGTAGCAAACCAGAACAGACTGCTTTTGTATAGCCTGCAAGCTAAGAATGATTTTTACATTTTTAAATGGCTGGAAAAAAATTAAATAATAATATTTTGTGACACATAAAAATGATACGAAATCCAAATTTCAGAATCCAAAAATAATGCTCATTCATTCGTGTATTGTCTATGACTGCTTTAACATTGCAATGACAGAGAAGTTGCAACAGAGACTTTCTAACCTGCAAAGCTGAAAATATTTACTCTCTGGCCCTTTACAGAAAGAGTTTGCTGACCTCTGCTCTAGAGCATTCATAACTGAGTCAGATTGCACTTCTTGATTCCTCGTACTAGCCTAGTAATCTTTGAAGACTGAGACTGACTCTTTGATCTTTGTGTCTTTAGTGCCTAGCACAGTGCCTGGCAAATATTAGATATCCATAAATCAGATGTTTTTCCTCTTTTAGGGTACCTGAAGTAATGTATTATCTTATTATAATCCACAGGAAATTCATCATGGAGTTCCCAGCCTCTGGCCTTTCTGCACAGCTCATGAGCACTTGAGGGTCTGATAAATAGAGGGAGGTAGGTATGGCCAGAGCCTGGTGAATATTTCAAGTGTCTTAAAACCAAAGAGAAGGGACCCCTGGGAAGTCCCCTTCTTCTGCATCCTGTTGCTGGAGGGAGTGTGGTGTAGAAGAAAGAGCAGTGGGTGCTGAGACTTGGAGTTGAGTCCTGGCTTCATGTCAAGCTGTGTGGCCTTGGGCATAAGCCACATATCACTCTCTCCATCTACAGTAGACTGGTAACTCTTGCCCAAAATACTCGTCCCTGGTGAGGATAAGTGCCTTGTTGGTCTTGTCTACCATTGTATGCCCTAGTTTAGCACAATGCCTAGCACACAATAAATGAGAGGTTCTCAGCTGTGGCTGAAAATTAGAATCATCTGGAAAGCTTTAACTAAACACCAACACAGAGCTCCACCACACACCAATTAAAGTAGGATCTCTGGGAATGGGCCTGGACATCAGGGTTTTAGTTTTTTTATTTTTTTTTAAGCTCCCCAGGTAATTCTGCTATTCATTCAGAATGAAAGCCACTGTTGTAGAATGTTCAGTATTTGATGAATGAATGAAGGAATGAACAAATGAATAAATGAAGGAAGTGAAGCTATTTCTGCAGGTGCTTTTTGCCTCTAAACTTTTAAATACTGTTCCGGTTTGCTAATGTTGCCTTTTTGCAAAACACCAGAAATGGATTGGCTTTTATAAAGGGGTTTTATCTGGTTACAAAGTTACAGTCTTAAGGCCATAAAGTGTCCAAGGTAACGCATCAGTAATCGGGTACCTTCACTGGAGGATGGCCAAGGCATCTGGAAAACCTCTGTTAGTTGGGAAGACACACGGCTGGCATCTGCTCCTGAGTTGTAGTTTCAAAATGGCTTTCTCCCAGGACGTTCCTCTCTACGGTGCAGCTCCTCAAAAACGTCACTCTTGGGGCATTTGTTCTCTCTTAGCTTCTCCAGAGCAAAAGTCTTCTTTCAAAGGCCATCTCCAAAATGTCTCTGTAAGCTGCAGCTCCTCTCTCAGCTCCTGTGCATTCTTCAAAGTGTCCCTCTTGGCTGTAGCAAGCTCGCTCCTTCTGTCTGAGTCTATATAGAGCTCTAGTAAAGTAATCAAGGCCCATGCTGAATGGGCGGGGCCATGCCTCCATGAAAATTATCCAATCAGAGTTATCACTGAAGTTGGGTGGGTTACAGCTCCATGGAAGCCCTCAAAGAATTACAATCTAATCAACACTAATACATCTTCCCACACAAAGTTGCATCAAAGATAATGGTGTTTTGGGGGACATAATACGTCTGGAACAGCACAGATACTGACTGAAAAGTCAAGATTTTCTACATCAAGGACAAAATGTGCTGTTCCCCACCCCTTGATAGAATTACTCTCTCCAGTTCATGGAGATCTGACTGCTGCCTTCCTAACCCTTCACTGACTTGCGTGGCTGATAATTCCCTTGTTTTGGATCTGACCATTTTATTGCCCTTCTTGTTCTTCACTCTTTTTCCTTGTCAGTTCCTTGAGAGTTTTCCTGCTTTCCTCTGTAAACTTCTCAGCCTTTTTTTCTTCTTACTGTTATTAAGTTCACCCATAGCACTTGCTTACCATGAATAACACCATGTACTTTCAGATATTCCCATTTTTTATTTACTGCTAAATTAGTTTTACCCTGTGTTTCACATCAGAAATTAAATCTCTGGGCTCTACCCTTCTTCACTATCTAAATTGCTATCTCTGGGAATGAAGTATTCTCACAAACTTGCAGTTGTTTGACAAATCAGGGAATCCAGCCCTCTCCACCACCCCCTGCCCTGAGTTTGCAGAAGAGAAAACAGGCCAGCAGGATGAGGCAGCTGGCTCAGGGTCACAGGTGAGGCTCAGGGCAGAGTTGAGTTGGACCATAGATTTCCTCATGCCTGGTTCACACTTCTTTCAGGCCACCACACTCCCTTGATAGCTAGGCCTGGGGCTTTCTGGACAACTCACAGCCTCTCTTTCACCGGGGCTGGCACCTTTCCAAAGCTGCACCTTGCCAGATGCTGTTAACTTTATCACTCAGAGAAGACACCATTGCTGGTGGCAGCCACATGTAGGTGTGGGCAGGGCCTGCCAGACCACCTCGGGTTCAGTGACACCTCAGAAGAACCAGCCCTTGAGGTCTCAGCCTTCCAGGGATACAGTCCAGGAGAACCAGGTGATGACGGATGCTCTGGAGGGGCAGCAGGGCAGTGGGGAGCTCTTTCCTACAACTGTCTCTAGCTGCCTCCCCCAGATGCCTGTGGACTTGCACTGTCCAATGCAGAAGCCACTTGCTACACATGACTACTTAAATTTAAAACTTATAAAAACTAAATGAAATTAAAACTTTATTTCCTCAGATGCAATAGCCACATTTCAACTGCTTAATAGCATGGTGCTAGTGGCTACTAGCCACTAGAAAATTTCCAACCTTGTAGAAAGTTCTGATACTTGGGTAGGATACCTCAGTCTTCAGAATGAACACTCCAGCTGAGGCAGATTAAACAGAGGCCAACTCATGCCTATCCCCTCACGTTCTCCATAGGAATTCTGAAGCCGGCTCATGAAGCCATTTAGTGCTCCCCCCTCATCCTTCCATCCCCATGTATCTTTTTTTCTTCCTTATTAGACTGCGAGCTCCTTGGAAGCAGTGTCTATATCTGATTAATTTTTGTGTTCACCTCAGAATTGAACTCAGGTCCTGACATGTGATAGGCCTCTGTGAATGTCTGATAATATAAAATTGTAATCAATCTTCTTCCTCTGTTCGGTGCTATCAAGAAAACAGCTGTATTGAATACACTAGTAAAAATTGTATTCATTTTGGTGAAGAGGAAGAATAGTTAAAACTGGGTGCTGGTTAAGTGAGAATCAATTCTAAGTTCCACTCTTTCAGGTGGAGGAGGCTCTGAATCTTTGATGGAGATGAAAGTGGGGGTGATGGGCAGTGGGGTGAGAGCAGTGAGGGACATGTGCTGAGCCCAATGTCTTGGCAAACACAAGTCCACAGGTAGGGACACTGCCTCCACCTCAGGGTTAGTTCTGTCTCTTTGCACAGGGTTCTTTGATGTATTGTGGACTGATAATTCCATGCCAGAAGACAGTGTGGTAGGATGGACTAGGAGGGCAGAGGCTCAAGTGTAAGTCCTGGCTTCAATATCAATGAATGTTTTGTGCGATTATATAGTAAAGAATTTAACCTTGTCCAAAAAGATGTCTGGCCTTTGTCCTTGGCTTCTGGGTGATAATCACTAAGCCCTTAAAACATCATGCCTGGAGGAGTGTCTTTACCTGGTTTCCTTTAATCATGGGATAGCCTAACCATATGATTTAGGATGGGGTCTTAGAGCAACACAGCTCAACTTCCTGAAGGGCTGGAAACTGATATTAGCTACTTGGGCAGTCAACATTCCTACGTGATGGAGACTTAGGACGCTGAGGCTCGGGTGAGCTTCCCTTGTTGGCAATACTCTGGGAGTACTGCCACATATCGATACCAGGAGAATGACGCTGTCTTGACTCCACACAGAGAGGACAATGGGAAACTCCACATTTGAAGCCCTCCTAGATTCTGCCCTATGAGCTTCTTCACTTGGCTGATTTTAATCTGTTTCTTTTAGCTATAATAAACCATAACTGAGGGTCCATCTAGTGAATTATCAAACCTGAGGGTAGTTTGGGGAGCCCACCTCCCCCAAACTTGAATTTGGTGTCAGAAGTGAGGGTAGTCTTTTGTGGACCACTATGTTCCCTCTGAGCTTGCATTTGGCTAAAATTCTCACAGAGACTCTTTCTCTTCATGATGATCAGGGCTTGTAGTAACAACCTCTGTCTGTCCTCCCTAACACACAGACAGGACTGAAGTGAGGCTTAAAGGACATAAAGCCCCACTCCAAATTTGTAGCCAGAACTATGTTATGTCAATGGAGGGATGGTGGTCCAAATGCTTACTATTAGCAGGTGTTAGATAATGGAGACATATATGCCAGAAACCATTTCTGGAAATGCCATTCTTTGCACTTGCCAACTGGGTACTTGTTCAAACCCCTGTCTATTGAAATAATTCAACAGCCACAAAATTCTCAGAAAAATAAGCAAAAAAAGGTTCAGGAAAAGTTTTTGTTTGTTTTACTTTTTTTTTATTTTAATGCTTCTCTTTTAGGGTACCTCCAGGAGACAATCATTTCATTTTCCTTTGAGATAATCACAAAAATTTGTGAAGATAAGTAGGACAAGGGCCGGAGAGAAAGAGGAGGGAAAAAAAGAATCAACTCACAATAAGAGCTCTTATGTAACAAGCATTTAAATGCATTATCTGGCTGACTCCTTCTAACTTTTGAGGTAGATGTTTTAATATACATTTACAGATTAAGAACCTGAGGTTCAGAGAGTTTAAATTTTTGCTCAAGTTGACATAGCTAACGAGTGACATCCATAATTCAATCCTAGCTCTGTCTGACTTCAAGGCCCAGCATGTCCCACTGTACATGTTGCCTCCCAGCTACCCAAAAAGGAATGGAACAAAATCAAGATGCAGGTCCATGTTTTCTAGCTGCAAACCTCAAGCTTCCTCCAATGACCCCTGTATGCCCAAGTGCTGCTTCATGTTCTGCAATTCATCTGAAAGTCTTTGCTTTAAGTTATGACTCAGAACAGTTTTCTACCAGGCATGCAGTAATATGCATATTTATGATGAAACTAAAGATACTTTGTTTTCTTTAGAAAAATCTAGGTAATTTTGCAAAGTTTTCTGGTCTAAGATAATCTCATTCAAATATCTTGATCTTATTTTCGATTACAATAACTCTGCTGCTAATTCTATGTAGTTATGGCAACAAAGGAATGTTAATGTTCCTGAAGAGTACAGCTAACGTTTTTGTTATCTAGTTAACCTTGCATGACCCTTTCTGGTGCCCTTTTCTTGGTATTTGGAGAGTAAAAACACACAGACCCAGCATTATTTTTCTTTTCTTCTCAGGCTAAAAATCTCTTTCAGGTGTGCTTTATATTCAAAGAATTTTATTAATCCAGTCATTTTCTCTCCCTCAGCAGTTTCTCCATGAGCACACGAGCTGCTGCTTGACCCTCACTGAACCCGCACCCTGGACATCAATGGGGTTTCATTTCCTTTAAAGCAGCCTGTGGCTCAGTTTTTAAAACTGAGTGGTGGGATGGAATGAGGCCAGAGGGATAGCTTTGTCACTTACTCTGTGGTCTTGGGCAGCTCACATCACCTCGATGGTTCTAAACCTGATCTGTTAAATGGGAAAAATAATCTCAGTTTTGCCCACCTCACAGAGTGGTTAAATGATGGATTTAAAGTACACTGATGATGATAATGATGGATTATACAAAGGACATGTTTGGTTTGGATACTGAGCAATTAGAACCAGGCAAAATATTGGGGTGTCTAATGCTCTCAACGAATATTGGCCTAGTGACCTTGGTCAAGTCATTCAACATCTCTGGACCTCAGTTGACTCTATGAAGTGGGAACTTCAGAGCATTTATATTGCTCCCTTACTACCTCAGAATTAAGGGGGATAATGCATTTGAAAGTGTTTTATAAACTATAAAGTTCTATATGTTTATTATTATATTGGGGATTCCATTTCTGCATTTGTGGAGAATCACATACAATATTTGACTGATTCTGTAAAGTAAACAGCCAGAGAGTTCATCTTTGATTTGTTCCTTCTCATGTAATTTGGCACAGCCTGCCCTGGCACCACCAGTCTGCCCCCAGCCAAAGCCTCAGGACTGTCCCAACCTGGCTCTTACCCCTGCAGCTTCTCATAAGCCAAAGGAAGAAATCAACACATTCTTTACCAACTCCTGACTCAGCCACTCTCCCTTGCAGACACGGGTCACAGATTCTTCTAAAATAAAGTGACATTGAGTTTATATAGCTTGTCTCCTATCTTTCTTTAAAAAAAATTCCTGCATTTCCTGAACTACCTGCTCAATCCCAACCTTCTGTGTTATGGATGACAATTCCTGCTTTTTCCAGAGGCTGCCAGTCATTTCAGAGACTGGTGAGTGCCTCTGTGATTGCATGTGTGCATGCCTGTAGGTGTGTGGGTTGGGTCAGTCTGTCCATCTCCCTAACCAAATGTCAGCTCTGTGATATCAGGGACTCCATGTTTGCCCTGTCCAAGTCAGCGTCTGACACATGGACTAAATACATAATTTTTGAATAAATGAATGAATGAATGAATGACTTGTTAGTGAGAAAGGCTAACTAATATTAAGTGTAATCTAATATTAAGAATCTAAAACTGATTGCCAGAACATTGCAGTTTAATTTTAACATCCAACAAAACCATTTACGAGCTCTGTGAAAGTGAACAGGACATAACTTACAAGAGCCTCAGTTTTTGAATCTGTAGAATGGACATAATACCAACTTCTCTACCTTGCTCAAAGAATATTGGAAAGCTCAGATGAGGTAAAGGATGGGATTGTGTGGATCAGTTTGGAGGGTCATTAAATGAAAGACAGAAAATGGAGTGAGAAAGGCTGAAGCTTCACTACTCAGCCAAGGGAAGAGGAGAGGCTGGCCAGCCGGGGATTGCAGTCTCTCCGTGTCCTGTCTGGAAATGCACATATCTGCATTGCTTTCTGCAGGGCTCTGATGGTTTAAAGATGCCACCTCCCTAGGTCCTGACCAGGGTGGGGCCGGCACACGCATTTTCAGGAGGCTGACTGTGTAGGAAGCAAATTTTAGCAAACAGGTTCCTCAGGTGGGGGAGGAGAAGGCATTGTGGGAGAAACAACTGAGAGCGCCCTGTACCCCAGCCTTGGAGAGAAGACACAGAGCTGTCTGTGTGGGTGTTCTCCTGACTGACACTATCCTAATTAGTGTAGGCACCCTCTGGCGCTGGGGCTTCTTCTATTAATGCCTTCATTAAAAGGTCTCTCCTAATCAGTCAGCCTTGGAGGTTACTCCCAGAAAGAAAGTTCTTTGGGCTCACAGGCAGGCCTTGCACAGGAGAAGGAAGAGAGTCTCAGGCTGTGAGTCCTGCAGGGCATGGCGTCTCCATGAAACATGCTTGTGGGAACTTGCTTGCCCTTAACCCGTCCCCTTCTCTCTCCCTGCACTCTGCTCCCACCTCAAGGGCATTTTAGAACACAAATAAAAATTAGACCCCAGGTGGCATATTGGACCCACACTTTATTCTCAAAGTTAAACTCAGTTTGACAAAAGTTTTTATCCAACTCTGTGATTAGCTCACTTGTGACAGGAGCTGTTATTTCCATTGCTCCTTCACCGTAATAACAGCGGCATGAATTATTCATGTCATTCGTGATTTACAACGTGTATCCACTTTCATTATTTGCCCGGCACCTACTAAGTGCCAGTCATTGGCTTTGCACTGGGGAATCAAAATGGAATAAAATATGTCCCTTCCTCCAAGGAGCTATGATAAGTGGACATTGAAAACATGACACTGGGAAGAGGACTGCGGGAAGCTCTAGGAGGGGATAACTTGCTGCCTGAGGAGTTGGGAAAGGTTCTTTGGAGGAAATGTGATTGACCAAGGCTCTGTGGGAAAGAAAACAATTATGTATTTAGGAAATTATAGCTACTTGTATAGATAATTATCATTAGGTAAGACTTCACGATAGTTCCTTCTTTCCTGTCAATTCATTGAAAGATCACTTTGAGATGTGAGGTTTTAGAGCAGGAGTGTATTGTTGTGATGAGAATTTGATATGCAGCCTGGGTGGTAACCATGCATCTCCCAGTGCTTTTCAGTGGGACCTGAACTGATAGAAAGCTGGAGTAGAGACAGCTCTGGACTGGAAGCAAGAGGTCTAGATGCTAGAGCTTGCTCTAGAGCAAACTCAGCATATGATCTTGAGCAAGTTAATTCCCCTTCTAGATCTCCATTTCCCCTCTGGAAAATTAGTTGTTCTTCTTTTTTTTTTTAATATTAAAACTATCATTTTAGAAAGGATTTTCAGAATCCAACCAAACTTCTGAAGTAGAGACAAGCTATGTCCATTGAAGCACGGGAATGACAAGGTATTTGCTTGGCCCTTGTCATCAGTTTCAGATAAGAAACTGAAACATGAAAGGGTTGTAACTCATCTTGGGTCTTGCAATTATTAAATGGCAGAGGCAAGATTCAAACCCAAATAGAATGGCTCCAAAGCCCATGATAATAACTATTATACTGTACTGTTTTTAACAACCCTTACAAATGTGTTCCTTGACATTTACTTACATAACCAAGTGAAGAGTGAAATATGTCATCCTATAAACTAATTGTTCAATAACAAAAAGTTATGGTATGGAGGGAGTTTGTTTTTCTGAATCTGGCCGGGTAAAACTTTTCTGCTCTAACTGAATTCCATTTCTTCTTGGTCTCTGCATGTACCATATCCTTGTTTTGTCTTTGTGAAGAGGAACAGCAGCTGGTCCCATCTTAAAATACTCTCCATTTGGTTACTTCTGACTAATTTCTCAGCCTCCTCAGCTCTAAGAGAGAGCAGCAGAAAAGTTTTAGGTATCACAGGATCCCTCAGAGCTGGGAGTGGGCCTGTTCTGATCTGCTGGTTTCTGTACAATCAGAGGAATTTTGGGAAAAGGGGTGAGTGAGCCCATTGCAAAGTCACATCGTCCAACCTCAGCTGAGCACTCACTGCACATTGCCAGTCATTTACTTCCTGCTCCTTGATGTCCAATTGCTTCCTCACAAAGGCTGTGCAAATTCTCCTCTCTCCCAAGGCTCAAAGTCTGCCCTGTTCCCCTTGGTTCCCCAGGGCACTGATTTGTCATTTGACTTGCTGGGAGGGCATCTCTCAGTTCTGAGGTTCCTCAGCTTCCCACCCCTTGCAGGAAAATCTTTCAGGGTTCTTTCTCTCTCTCCTGCCCATATATTCCTGACCCCATTCTTTCTAGCTCTCTCTAAGCACTTGGCTTCATCCATCCTCTCCTGATCTGCTCTCTCAATTGCTTTATCTCCTCCACTTTTTTCCCCTCAAATTTCCCCCAAATATTTTAGATCTCACTCATTTCAAACAGACCTTCCCTTGACCCAGCTTCTCAGTCTTGGAATCATCTTATTCTTCTTTCCTTCTGCCAAAATCATTTATTCATCCTTTCAGTACTTCTTTCTCTCCTTCTCCCTTGTAAACCACAATCATGGACAAGACTTCAACTGTCCTCTCCTTGGAAATTACTCTCAGGCATCAGTCATCTTCTAGCACCAGCATGAACCACCAATTTTCTGTCAATCTGTACTTTCTGCCTTGCTCTGCCACTAACTGGTCCTGAGATTTTGAACAAGTCCTGCCTCTCTCTGAACCTCAGTCTCTTCAAATATGTTTTCAAAGTTTTAAAAGCCTTTTTCTAACCAAAGCATTTTCAGAATCCCTATATGCACAGCAGATATAAGGCAGGGTGTCCAAATGTGTGGATGAGGGTGTATTTGTGTTTGTCTATGAGTGTGCATGTATGTGTGTGTGTGTGTGTGTGTGTGTGTGTGTGGAGGGGAGACAGTGAAAGCCTCCACCCAATTAGAAAGAGTGGTCCAGCCCCTTTTCTCCAAGAATTGCCCACTCTGTTCTCAGAGTTGAGTATACAGCAGGCATATTCTAAATTGTGACTCTGACTGCATGTACACGGTAACTGGTACAGGCATAGACACCTAACCCCAGCAAAGCTAGTCAGAATCCTAAAGGTCCATGTCGGGTTCAGGCTGACTTGATCCCTGTGATAGGCAGCCCCTAAAATGGCCCCCAATGATCCCCACTCCCTGGCATTCATGTGTTTATGCAATCTCCCCTTCAGTATAGGCAGGATTTAGTAACTTGCTTCTAATGAATAGAAAGCAACTGAAGTGATGGATGTCACTTCTGAGATTACTTTATAAAAAGAACGTATCTTCCATTATGAAGACATCTCTGGGCATCTTTTCCTTTCTTCTCGGAGCACTTGTTTGAGGGAAGCAAGTTGCCATGTTGTGAGTAGCTCTATGAAGAAGCCCATGTGGCATAGCAAGGGACTGAGGCCTTCAGTCCGACAACCCATGGGGAACTAAAGCCTGCAACTATCACAAAGACTGAGTTTGAGAGTGGATCTTCTGGGGTTTGCCAATGGTTGCATGAGTGAATTTGGAAGCAGGTCCCATGGCTAGTCAAACCTTTAGATGAGACCAAGCCCTGGCCAGTAGCTGGACTGCAACCTCACTGGAGACCTTGGGCCAGTGGTACTCGATTAAGCCATGCTAGGATTCCTGACACGCAGAAGCTAGGTGGCCTTCAACACCTTCATTCTGGTTTATTTCTGAAGCCTAGCTCATCTCTGTCTTTAAAAATTTGAAAATTCTCCTCATAATAAAAATCACTCTTTTCTCTGCTATTTGTGTTTGTAACAAAACACAAAGGCTCTGACCCATAACAACCTGTTCTTTCTGCATCCAATGCCCTTATTTCTCTTTGCAACCCCATTCTGCAGGGTGAGCCAAGGCATTCTCCATGCTGAAGAGCCTTCCCTGAACAGCCCTCTCTCCCCTCCACTGATAGACTCGCTCTTCTGTATACTTCCTTAGTCCACTGAGCATGTTTGAGACATTTATCACAACCCCAAGACTATGGATGAACCAGTCTGGCTCCTCAATTAGAAGAATGAGACTGTCTCATTCATCTCAGTGTTTCCTGACACCTTGCAAATGAGTTTGTTATCATGAGATAGAGCAATATTGAAGAAAACTTTCCTCTTAATGAAAATTTTTTGTAGATGAGTTCTCAAGGTTAGTCAGAGATTTAGAGTAGGATTAAAGCAGGTACATGAGAAACCCCAGGAAATGTTACAACTTAATATATTCTGCAAATCTGGTACTAAATAAATGCAAGTGTGTATGTGAATTCCAATATAGAGAAAAAATAAAATCTGGGAAGTTTTCATAAAAATGGAATTTGAGTTAGGCCTTGGCTTGTAAATAATATTTTCACAGGCCAATATGAGGAGCCAGGTAAGGTCCTATGATACACAGATCTGCTTGAGCAAAGGCACAGAGACATAGAAATGCCTGGAGTATTAGAGGAATAACAAGTAGTAAGTGAATGAATGACTTGTGGTACATATAATAGAAAACAAGACCAGAAATTTGGAGGGTCTCGAATGCTTTTCTAAGGAAGGTTACTCTTGGTTCTAGTGTTAAGGGAAGCTATAATGGGTGCAGACTAATGGAAGGCATCGTGTGAGTTGGATTTCAGAAGACAACTCTGTAGAATGGATTAGGCCAGGGGGCAAAAAGAAGATAGAGGTAGGGAAACAAATTCAGTGGCAGATCTGGCAATGTAGTTGGAATGGAGGCAAGAGGACAATGGGGGATTTGGAAGGTAGGTTCTCACCTGGTTTCCCCTGAGTTTGGAGTGCTCAGCCATGCTGCCTATGGAGAACAGCTCACGAGCTCATGCTGAGTTCAGGCTAAAATGCTATGAGAAGTCCATCCATAAGAAACAGATGACTCATGAAACATCCATTAAGTGGAATGTTATGTAGGCAGTATAAAGTTATGGGGAAAGGAATGAAGTGGGAGTTTCATGAGGCAGGGAGATCAGAATCTGATAATAGTTGGAAAGACTGAAGCAGGCAAGAAATTAGAGAAATAGGGGAGAATTTGATGTGGACCAAAGAGATGGTAGTACACACATGGGCGTGTGGTGAGCCAGCTAGAAACAGCACTTGAAACGATTGGGCAGCCTGTGAGGGGAGGTGCTGTGGCTGCCTCATAGAGTAGGGCATGTGTGTTAGGGGCTGCCAAAAGAAGAAGTTTCATAATGGGGAAAATTTCCAAGATTTGTACTTAATTTGATATGGAAGAATTATGAAGGACCCCAATGTTTTTAGCAGCATTAGTCTCAGTAGCCAAAGGGTAGAAATGACCCAACTGTCCATCAATAGACAAACAGGTAAACAAAATGTGATCTATCCATACATGGGACGGTATTCCATCATAAAAATGAATGAAGTACTGATACATGCTACAACATGGATGAACCTTGAAAGCATTATGACGAGTGAAAGAAGCCAGTCACAAAAGACCACATAATATATGAATCCATTCATGTGAAAGTCTAGAATAGGGAAATCTACAGAGAAAGAAAGTAGATTAATAGTTGCTTAGGGTTGGGGGAGGGAAAATTGGAGGAAGTGAGGGATTATCGCTAAAGGGTACACGGTTTCTTTTTGGCATGATGAAAATTTTCTAAAATTGACTCTGGTAATGGTTGCACACACTTTGAATGTACTAAAAAATCATTTGTGGTAGGTTGAATTAGGTACCCCAGAAAGAAACATGTTCTTAATCTTAATCCATTACTGTGAGTGTGAACCCATTGTAAATAATACCTTTTGAAGATGTTATTTTTTAGTGAAGTTGTGGCCCAGCTGAATGAAGTTGGGTCTTAATCTTATTACTAGAAGCTTTATGAAGAGAAAGCCATGTGGAAGAGCAGAAGCTGGATGTCAACAGAGCCAAGAAGAGAAAGGTGAGAACATCACCATGTGACAGGAAAGCCAAGGAAGCCAAGGATTGCCAACCAGCTAGAACATTACTGACCCCTGCAGGAAACTGTGAGCCAATGAATTCCTGTTGTTTAAGCCAACCCACTATGTGGTATTTGTCATAGCAGCTGGGGAGCTAAGACATCACTCAATTGAACACTTTAAATGGGTGAATTCCATGGTAGGTGAATTATATCTCAACAAAGCTATTTTAAAAAAGCAAAGCAAAGCAATGGAGATTTGTCCCATGCTTTTAGTTTGGAGTTTCAGGCATCTGCTCTACCAGCTCTGCCACCATGGCTGCCACAATGGGATTGCCAAGGGCTGGAGAAGTAGAGAAGGGGAAAAAATACAAACCCACCACAGCAGCAAAAACCAAGGGAATTCCCCACTACCAATGTCCCGCTCCTTGAACCAGAAAGAGAGGGTTTCTTTAGGTGTTCTCTAGCTGTACCCAGTCAGCACGTCTGGGTCTTGGTCTGTCAAGGCACTGCCATTCAGCAGTGCTTCCATTTCCCTGGTCTGCCTGTTAGCATTTACTTTTTGGAGTCCTCCAAGAGATGCTCCATGCATATGGTCTAGTATTCTTAATTACTTTCAATGGGAGAAACAGGGAGAAGTGTGCTTTCTTCATCTTATACTGAATAGAAACTTTTTTTTAAAAGATTCCATTTATTTATAAAGCTGTTTCTCCTACTATACTGTGAAACTCTGAATTTCTGTGGCTGAATATCTGTTTATCCTTAGAAACCTAGTATATTTGGCACAAAATATATGCTTTTAAAAGTTTGAATAATTTCTTTGCAACATTCCTGTCCTTTTCTTTAATAGATATTAGTTTTTACTTGCCCATATTGCCATCTCTTTAGGGAATGGCTTGGTCTATCATACTGCTCTGGCTAAAGCAAACAGTGACCTAAATTCCCAAATGCACTGCCTCAGACACCTCTCTTTCTCCCTGGGAGTAATTCCAGCAGAGAACACAATTCTATAGTCCTTTACAGTCATAGGAAGGCAAAGTACCATCAATTTTCTGATATTACTGGTCTCCTCAGTTAGCAACTTTCTCTTATGGGCAATAAAATATGGCCTTCAACACAAAGTGGTCCAAATATTTATATAGATGGAAATTTTTAAAAAGCATCCCCACATACTCAAAGATCAAAAGAAATACCCAAAGTGTGAGTCATGTGCTATCTCATCCATTAGTGGAAGTCAGAGAGAAGCCAAACTAATAAAATCAAGATAATATAGTCATTAAAGGAAGCAATGAAAAGTAGCATTTTAAGTGGGAGTTTAGCAGGAAGGGGGCCTATTTAAAGACACCCACTCCCAGAGAGTTTTTCTTCCCATTCATTAAGGAGACTGGAAGAATAATGGTGAAGTTTGTTTTTCTTTTTGCCTTTCCCCTATTACCCCCTCAATAAAAATACATAAATAAATGAGATCCAATTAATAGACAACCTATAGGCTGTTTAAGCTGAGTTTGGGGATGTATTGTAAAATAAACATTAAGAGCTTTGTAGGTGTTTACAAATCTGGTGGTCAGACTTCAGGAATCTAATTATTTAAATGCTTAGGTAGCAGAATGTGGAGTTTTTAGGAATGTTTTTTCTCTCTTTTGCTTCTGGCTGTGACTTATGATGTGAAAATGAGATTTTCTTTTCCTTTTCTTTTTCATTTCTTATCTATTTATTTATTTGTTTGTTTGTTTATCTTTAACCATTCTGCCTTCCCAGCAAGACATTGAATGAACTGAAGGCAAGGACCTCATTACCAGGATATTAGAGAGCCTTGCAGAATATTAGTATAGCTAATGGAGATCATACTGGAGGGAGGGCAATTATTTCTCCCTGAAAACAAAACATAAAGCTGTAGAATTTTTTTCTCAGAATTTTGAGCTAGAAAGGTCTTTAGAGAAATAACCTAGATTAGTTTCTTAACCAAGTTTTTGAACCCTTAAAATATCATGAAGGCAGTAATAGCACTCAGGCTATCATCCTTTGTGATTATTTTCTGCTTTATTAATTCTTTCAGTTACAAAACTAATGTAAAATAATTCTAACAATGAGATCACATAAAATAGATGAAGAGAAGGTTTAAAAATCCTTCAAACCACTCCCACCAGACTCTCAACTATTTTCTATGTTTTAAGTAGCACAGGGAAGTTGTGGATTTACCTACAGTGAAAGAAAAGGCACCTGAAATACCAAGTTTCTTTGTGTTTGACTAGAATTATTATATCAAACTGATAGAGTTACACTGACTACACAGATGCTAACTTGCATCTGATTGTCAGTTCTGCATGCTGTTGATGAATAAAAATGGGAAAACATTATTACTTAATACATTGTTAGCAAAGTTGAGCCCATGTGAAGAAAATAAAAGGTATCCTTGAAGGTAAAAAGATCCAGAATGTGCTGTCCCTTGCTGCCTGGCCCAGGGTTCCATGGGCACATCTAACTCATTATACTGGTGGCCTACCTATTTCAGGTCTGACTCACACCCAGGAGGTAACTCAGCCTCTCATTCAGGAGGTGGCCCAGTCCAGAGACATGGCTAACAGAGGTAATGAGTTATTGATTTTTGTATTGCCATTGAGTAATGATCATATTCTCTTGCATTCCCCTTCTTATGGTAACTGTAAAAAGATAAATTTCTGGGTTTAATGGGCTCCAATACTTATTATCAAGGTGACATTTATAATTCCAGAGAATATCAGTTCTCAAATAATGAAACCAAGAATCATCGGCCTTTAAGCTAGAAAGAAATTTGTCTCTTTCTTGAATTCTCCTGTCTCTGGACACTCAGCTCAATGTCAGCTGGGTCAAGAAATGGCAAGATCATGGATTTTGGAATCCTGTATTATTTTTTTATTAGCTGTGTGATCTTGGACAAGTAATTCAATCTCTCTGGACTTCTGGTTTCTCATTTGTAAAGGGAAGAACATCAATGGAATATTATCAGTATCAAGATAAGTACAATTTTCTCCACTGAGAAGGAGGTGTGGGAAATGGGTATTTCAGCAAAAGATAACATCATGTGAAAGGGCATGAACATGTGAGTGTCTGAGCTGTATTTGGGAAACTGGGAATTTTAGTGTATCTGGAATATAAGCTACATTGGGGCATGTTGAGAAAAGAGGTAGGACAAGTGGTAAATAAGACACAGTCTTTGACCCAATTGACTTCTATGGTAGAAATGAGACAAAGGATAATTGTTGGAGGGAAAGATCAAGTGCACAGGGCAGGAGGTGCCCTTGGGAAAAAAGGGGTGGAGTTTTCAGGAAAGTAGGAAAAATTTGGATAAAAAGCTCTGGATATTTAATCAAAGAGTACAAGAGATGACTAAGAGGATTTTTAAGTGACAGTGAGGAAAGAGCATTAATTTGTATTAGAGCCAAAAACTAGATTTCTGTGATTTTCTCCAGTGGTAGCAGCTCAGATTCAGGAGTTGAGATAGAAAACAGGAAGCACTTTGAGATAAGAGAGAAACTATGAGATGCCAAAATGAAAGTAAGACAATGCAAAAATGTCATATAATCTGTTAAGCATTACATGCTTCTAATGAGAAACAACACAACTACTGTAACTGTTATTGCACCTACCATTCTAGTTTGCTAATGCTGACAGAACGCAAAACATCAGAAATGGATCGGCTCTTGTAAAAGGGGGTTTATGTGGTTACACAGTCACAGTCTTAAGGCCATAAAGTGTCCATCAACAAAGGGTACCTTCACTGGAGAATGGCCAATGGCATCCGGAAAACTTCTGTTAGATGGGAAGGCACGTGGCTGGCTCTGATCCACGTTCTGGTTTCAAGATGGCTTTCTCCCAGGACGTTCCTCTCTAGGTTTCAGCTTCTCCCCAAAATGTCACTCTCAGTTGCTCTTGGGGCATTTGTCCTCTCTTAGCTTCTCCAGAGCAAAAGGCTGCTTTCAAAGGCCACCTCCAAAATGTCTCTGTAAACTGCAGTTTCTCTCTCAGCTCCTGTGCATTTTCAGAGTGTCCCTCTTGGCTGTAGCAAGCTTGCTCCTTCTGTCTGAGCTTATATAGTGCTCCAGCAATTTAATTCAGACCCACCCTGAATGGGTGGGGCAACACCTCCATGGAAATTATCCAACCAAAGGTTTTGTCCACAGTTGATTGAATCACACCTCCATGGAAACACCCAAAGGATTCCAAAATCTAATCAACACTAATATGTCTGCCCACACCAGATTACCTCAAAGATAATGGCATTTTGGGGGACATAATATATTGAAACCAGCACACCTACTATGTGTACTAATAAAATAAAACATGAAAAAAAAGATTCTAGGGTGATAGTAATAACATCATTAAATGGCTGATGAAAGGGTTTAGGCTAAATGAAAGGGAAGTGAGACAAGAATTGGATTGGGTGAATGAGGAGTGGATAACTGGAAATCCCCATGAGAAAGAAGGCCACATGAAGTAGAACAAGACACAGTATTAGAGTAAATAATGCTAGCTGCTGCAACAATACTGCACGTCCCAGTATCTTAACACAATAAAGGCTTATTTCTCATTCATGTAAAGTTAGGTGCTGATGTTCTAGTGTGGTACCTTTCCTCCAGGAGATATTCAGAAACCCAGGATCCTTCTATCCAGTAACTTCTTGGAGTCCTCAACTTCTAACTGAAGGATTGGCAAGAGAAAAAATGCAGAGAATGCAGTGAATGTTAGGAGCCAGTCAGAAGTGGTGTACATCATACTTGCCCACTCTCCACTGGCCAGAGTTTGCTTCAAGGCCACAACCTAGACATATTGCAGTTGAGAAATATGGCCTTTCCATATGCCCAGAGGGAATCGAAAAGGTTTCTGAAAACATAACATTGTCTCTACCCTCACAGTGTAACATAAAAAAAGAGACAGACAACCATCTTGCATTCAACAAGACAGTCAAATAATCACAGGAAAAGGAGTCATTAATTTTGACTGGGTGTACCCAGCAAAGCATTACTGAAAGACTATTTTAAAATTTCATTGATAGAATGATTTGTTAGAATATCCCCAAAGTTCTTTCCCATACAGGGATGAATTAGTTGATAAGTACATTTTCATTAATAATGTCAAATTATATAAAAACATGCCCGGAAACACCCTAAAGCAATTTTCAAGGCTCTTGAGTACATACCTGTTATGTGTATTTCTTTTAAATTAGGCTAACTTCAATAAGACCAAATTGCATTTTGAGTATTTCTATATTTCTTCTTTAAAAAGGATTGAATGGAGAGGAAAAAGATGGCAGCATAGAGAGGAGTGGAAGTTAGTTAGTCCCCCTGGAACAGCTAATAAACTATCAGGAATACCTAGTAAATAATCTGGAATAACTGCTGGGGGACAACCATGACTGTCCACACGTCATATACCAATCTGGATTGGGAGGAATGCCTGAGATCACAGCATAAAATCTGTAAGTAAAAACTGAGAACTGAGCCAGGAGCCCCCTCACCCCATGGAAACCCAAACTGCAAAACCTTGCTGTGGCAGAAAGCAACATTCCCAGAGCAAGTGAATATAGCTCAGTCCAGCCCCAACTGGGGTTTTAATTAACAAATGTGGACTGCTCAATACAAGCTATGAATCCCCAAAAAGCAGACAGAGGCTTTTAGTGATTACTGACCTTGGAGAGCTGGAGGACCTTTCTGGGAGGGAGGGAGAGCCTAGAGGACCAGGTGCTATTTCTGGCCGATGGGTGAAGCAGAGGGTGACTGCAGACTGGCCCTGAAGGGGGGCTTTCTGTCCCTTTATCATCTCAGTGGAGAAAGACTCAGCCATTTTCAGTTCCCAGTGCTGTGACCCAGACAAGGGTGGAGATAGCAGAGACAGAGAGACTATTCAAATGCAAATGATATCTCCCCAGGGGGTGGGTGTATCTTCCTTAGGAGGAAAGTGGTGGTGCCAAGCTCTAGTACCTGCCTTCCATTCAGAACCGGATCCCAGAGCCTGGGGGAAAACAGCCGTGGGCCACACCACCTTACACCAGTCTGGAGTGACAGGCTGACAGGCACCACTTGCTGGGCAGAAAAGCACAATGACTTGAGACCTCAAAGGGTGTATCAATCCTCTAAGATGCACCCTCAGGGAGGCCTAATACTATTGCCTCCTTCTGAAACCTGAGCTAATTCTGGTCTGGGAAGACCTGTTGGGGTAACCAAGGAAACCAGATACTTAGACAACACAAAACTACAACTTACACTAAGAAAAATGAAGTTATGGCCCAGTCAAAGGAACAAACTTACACTTCAACTGAGATACAAGAATTGAAACAACTAATGCTAAATCAATTCAAAAGTTTAGGAAATATATGGCAAAAGAGATGAACTATATAATGAAAACACTGGGTGTACATAAGGTAGAAATTGAAAGTTGGAAAAAACAACTGGCAGAATCTATGAAAATGAAAAGCACAACACAAGAGATGAAAGACACAATGGAGATATACAACAGCAGATCTCAAGAGGCAGAAGAAAACACTCAGGAACTGAAGAATAAGATGGCCGAAAGCTTACACACAAAAGAGCAGATAGGGAAAAGAATGGAAAAATATGAGCAATGTCTAAGGGAATTGAATGATAATATGCAACACATGAATGTGTGTGTCATGGGTGTCCCAGAAGGAGAAGAGAAAGGAAAAGGGGCAGAAGCAATAATAGAGGAAATAGTCAATGAAAATTTCCCATCTCTAATGAAAGATATAAAATTACAGATTCAAGAGGTGCAGCATACCCCAAACAGAATAGATATGAATAGGCCTACGCCAAGACACTTAATAATCTGATTATCAAATGTCAAAGATAAAGGGAGAATTCTGAAAGTAGCAAGAGAAACGCAATCCATCACATATAAAGGAAGCTGGATAAGACTATGAGTAGATTTCTCAATAGAAACCATGGAGGGAAGAAGGAAGTGGTGTGATATATTTAAGATACTGAAAGAGAAAAATCACCAACAAAGAATCCTATATCCAGCAAAGCTGTCCTTCAAATATGAGGGAGAGCTTAAAATATTCTCTGACAAACAGACAATGACAGAGTTTGTGAACAAGATACCAGCTCTACAGGAAATACTAAAGGGAGCACTACAGACAGATAGGAAAGGACAGGAGTGAGAGGTTTGGAATGCAATTTTGGGTGATAGTAGCACAGCAATTTAGGTACACTGAAATAGATGACTGTGAGTATGGTTGAAAGAGGAAGGTTAGGAGCATGTGGGACACCAGAGGAAAGAGGAAAGATAAGGACTGGGATTGTATAACTCAATGAAACCTAGAGTGCTCAACAATTGTGATCAAAGGTAAAATATGTTTTTACATGAGGGAGAACAAATGAATGTCAACATTGCAAGGTGTTAAGAATAGGGTGGTATTGGGGGAAAACACAATAAATGCAAACTAGAGACTATAATTAACAGAAACATTGTATTATGCTTCCTTTAATGTAATAAAGGCAATATACCAAAACTAAATGCATATTAGAGGGGGACATAAGGGAGGGGTATGGGACTCTTGGCATTGGTGATGTTGTCTGACTCTTTAGCCTATTTAGTTTAATGCTATCTTTCCTTTTGTTGCTTGTAGCTGTCATTTTTTTTTTCTTTCTCTTTTTCCTATTTCTTTTGTCTCTCCCTTCTTTGACTCTTCCTCCTTCTTTGTGGAAGAAATGAAGATGTCCTATATAGATAGTGATGATGGTGGTGAATACATAAATATGTGACTACACAGGGAATCATCGATTGTTTACTTAGGACAAAATGTATGGTATGTGAATAAAACCGTCTTAAAAAAATGGGTTGATGAAGAAACCTTGAGGGCACTATATTGAGTGAAATAAGTCAGACACATAAGGACAAATATTGCAGGGTCTCACTGATATGAAATAATTATAATACATAAACTCATAGACATGAAGTATAAGTTACCAGGATATAGAACGAGGTTAAAGAATGGGGAGTGGTTGCTTATTATGAGCAGAATGTTTAACTAGGTTGAACTTAAACATTTGGAAATGGACAGAGGTGATGGTAGCATGTTGTGAGAATAACTAACGGTGCTGAATGGTGTGTGAATGTGGTGGAAAGGGTAAGCTCAGAGTCACGTATGTCACCAGATGGAAAGTTGGAGGTTAAAAGGTGGGAAGGTATAAAACAGTGCAATCTCTTTCATGAGATTTCTAATATTAAAAATCTAGAACATATATAAGACACTATAACTAGAAGTTAATAATAGAGGGGAATATAGGAAAAAATATACCTATTGAAAATTATATACTACAGTTAGTATTTTAACATTCTTTCATCAATAGTAACAAATGTACTATACCAATTCTATGAGACAATAATGGAGAAGGGGGTGGTTAGGGATATAGAAGGATTTGAGTTTCCTTTTTTTGTCTTTATTTCTCTTCTGGAGTTATGAAAATGTTCTAAAAATTGAAAAAAATTTAATTGTGGTGATGGATGCACAGCTGTATGATGGTACCATAGGCAACTGATTGTACACTTTGGATCTTTGGATAATTGTATGGCATGTGAACAATCTCAATTAAAAAAAAAAAGGATTGAGTAATGGCATCAGCCAAAACCCCCATGAGGCTGACAGAGGAGTGGTCAGTAGGTGAATAGCCTTGACTGGTGGTCCCACAGGACGGTGGTGTGCACTGGGGTTGTTATGAGAGGATCCTGTCCCTGATAACTGGAGCTTGTATGTAGAGTTTGGAAGAATTGGCATCTGGCTTTAGTCAACTCAGATACTTCCTCCTCCAATACAACAGCACTCCAGTTCAGGTCCTACTTTTGGACCAGGTAGGATTCTAAGAATTAGAATCCTAGGATCCATTTGACTATGGATTGTCCATGGCCTGGTGTCGATGCTCTCTAACTGAGCCCCTGTGAGGCCTGTGGATTGAAAACCCTCTTGTTGTAAATGCTTAAATACAAGAAAGTTCCCAATGTTGATGGCTCTCTGACACATGCTGGTATTTACTGGGAAGCAATTAAATGTTTTGAAGCTCATTTTTAATGAAATTAATCAAGAAAAATATCTTAATAGTATATGTATTAGAGTAGGCAAGAGCTCTGTGTTTTCATTCCATTCTGTTCTCATCCTGTTTACATTAGGATGTGAATCAGAGCTTGGGCAAGGGGAAGATTAAGCAGCAGGCTAGGATTTGGTTTGCCAAAACAGATACTTTAGCTGAGAGTAGGTTTGTGTGTTGGCAGAAATACACTGTAAGATACTAAAGTAGAAAGTATAGTTTCAGTCCTTTTTTCTCTCATTGTGAAAGGGCCCAGCTTGAACTGAGGGACCATTGCCGTGGCTTGGGGGGGTCTTGAGTGATGGCCGCTTTCTTCTTCAGCACAGCCCCAACCCCAGGAGAAGATACTGAGGCTTGAGCACAGTGAGCAGCTGATGCTTTTTCCAAATGGGAAAGGAGAAGACGGCAAATGTGACAGTGTTTGTCTCTTTAGTTCCGGGTGACTGGTAAGTTTCCCTGTTCAGAGAGGAAATAATGAAGCTTAAGTTTGAGTCAGTTTCTTATTATAGGAACTTTATATATAAATGGTTAAAATTTTGTCAGCTTATGGATACACATTCCAGGAGAGGTTAGAGTTCTAACGCTCTGCCTGTTGGGTTATGCACCACCAGACTCAGAAAAGCCCCTTTGTTTGTCTGGCTTCTGTTTGCTTTAAACACTTTGCTTCCAATTTTTGAGAAAAATACTGTGTAAAATGGGAAGAGGCTATCCTGAAGCATGTTATTTGTGAAAAGAACATCCTGAGTGTCTTCCTCAGAGGTAGAAGAATCTGAAGTTGGATTTTTTTTCATTGATGAATAGAAAAACGGGATAATTTTGCACGGCAATGGTACCAGTTACAATAGTTAAGTTGTCTTTCTGATTATAGTAACTGGTTCTTTTTATTTGTTGAGTTTTTTTTTTAATTAAAGAAACTGTAGCTTTACAGAAAAACCAGGCAGAAACTAGAGAATTCCCATTACATTCCCCTCACACATGCAGTTTTCCTTATTATTAACATGTTCCATTATTGTGGTGGTAACTTTGTTACAATTGATGAAACAATATTATTATAATTACCCAATTAACTATAGACCAGAGTTTACAATAGGGTTCACTGCTTGTGTTACCATTTCTATGGTTTTTAAAATTTTATTCTTGTAATACATATACAACCTAAAATTTCCGCTTTAACCACCTTCAAATATACAATTCAGTGGTGTTAATTACAATTACAATGCTGTGCCACCATCAACACCATCCATTACCAAAATTTTTCCATCACCCCAAACAGAACATCTGTACCAATTAAGCATAACTACCCTTTTTCTATCACCACCCTGCCCCTGGTAACCCCTATTCTAATTTCTGATGCTATGAATTTGCATTTTCTAGTTATTTCATGTTAGTGAGATCATACAATATTTATCCTTTTGTGCCTGGCTTATTTCTCTCAACATGAAGTCTTTAGGTTTCATCCATGTTGTCGTATATATCAGAACTCTGTTCCTTTGTACAGTTGAATAACATTCCATTGCATGTATGACCACTGGCTGTTTACCCATTCATCTGTTGATGGACACTTGGGTTGCTCCATCTTTTGGAAATTGTGAATAATGCCACTAAGAATATCAGTGTGGAAATATCTGTTTGAGTCCCTATTTTCAATACTTTTGGATATATACATAGAAGTGTGATTGCCAGATCATGTGGTAATTCCATGATTAAATTTCCAGGGAACTGCCAAACTGTTTTCACAGCAGCTGGCACCATGTACATTCTCACTAACAATGAGCAAATGTTACTTATTTCTCCATATCCACTCCAACACTTGTTAGTTTCTTTTCTTTTTTTTTTTTTTTTTTAGTATTAGCCATTCTAGGGCATGTGAAATGGTATGTAATTGTGATTTTGATTTGCATTTCTCTTATAGCTAATGATGTTGAGCATCTTTCATGTGCTTATTGACTGTTTGTATATCTTGCTTAGAGAAATATCTATCAGTCTTTTGCCCATTTGTTAATTGGATTGTTTGTCTTTATATTGTTGAGTAGTAGGATTTCTTTATATATTCTGGATATTTAGGGTGATATTGGCCTCATAGAATGAGTTAGGAAGTGTTCTCTCCTCCTCAGATTTTTTGAAGAGCTTGAGCAGGATTAGTACTATTTCTTCTTGGAATATTTGGTAAAATTCACTTGTGAAGCCATCTGAACCTGATCTTTTCTCTGTCGGAATATTTTTGATTACTGATTCTCAGGGTGCTTTGATTCAATTGTTTCTTACATTGCTTTAGCTGTGTGCTAGCTGCTTCTGCTTGCAAGCAAGTTCTTAGAGAGTGAGCCAGAGATTAGTGTCTTGATTCAGTTTTGATTGGCACTGATAAATAGGCCCCTAGTGTGTGCATAGGGGTTACACTGCTCCCTCTGAAACAGAGCCAGAGGCCCATAGTGGGAACACAGGCTGGCTCCATACTGCACTGGGCAGGGTATGTGGGAGGGGTTAGCAAGTGTGCCATTATTAAGTTGCTCGTTTTTTTATTTGGCACTTGCCCAGTTACTGCAACTCTTTAACTGTTTCCAGGGTTTTAAGGAAGATGATTTTGTCAGTTTTTGCTAGTTGTTCAAATATTCTGTGGGTGAATGGAATCATGGAACATCTTATGCTACCATCTTGGTCAACCAGAAGTCAAAAGGCTGTCTTTCAACTGAGCCCTGAAGAGTGTCTTGGAGGCTACCTAGCAGAGAAAACAGAAAAGAAATATCCAGATGGAGAGAGAAGCATTAGCCAAAGCCCAGAAGTTGGAACAGCATGGCATGTTTAGATACATACAATGTGGGAGGAGGGCAGAAGCTTGGAGGATGAGGCTTCTGGGAGGGGAAGTTTAGCCTAAAGAAGGTAGCAATAATAATTTTAGGGTAAAATGAAAGATTTTAAAGCTGGAGCATGGTATCATCATACTGAATTTTAGAAGAGTAGCTTGAGCAGACAGAAGTTAGGAGACTATTTGGAGAAAAGCAACATGTAAAAATTTTGCAGTGGTCTCAGAGGTAAAGTTTTTTAAAAAGTCCTCAACTGAAGGCAGTAGCAGGGGTGATAGGCAGGAAGTGATAAATTAGTAAACTTTTTGCTGGCTGGATTAACAGAATTGGCTTCCCATCTCCACCACTACCAATTGCTGACCTGAAGCTGTTGATTCTTAGCTGAGCACAAACCTCCCCCACCCCGACATCTTCCCCAACTTTTAAAACCCATAACCCCATTCACATATATCCTCCATCCTCTTATGTGGATTTCATTTCATTTTTCTGAACTCTGCCAAGTTGTTGGCTAGCTAAAGTGGACCTTTTCAGGCAAGAAAGACTATAAGGATTGACAATAATGGAATTTCAGGCACTGGAAGAGCTGATAATCCCATTAATTTTGAACATAATATTCTGTTATGTTGCTATGAATAAGGCCACCTGTATGAGATGCCTGCTTGATTTTTACACATGGTGCTATCACAAAACTTGGTGAACCAATAAGGCCTACTAAGCAGCTGATTTTGCTTAGAGCAATGATAGAATTCCCTTCTTTAAGCACCATCATTTCTGTGTCCAGCCCTGCCTCATAAATAGTGATGAATTATTTTACAGAATTTGTGCACCATTCTTGCTTATCTATCACAAACTGCTGTCTTTTTCGAACAGTGTTAGTTTGGACAACAATGTCATATCCCCCTCTCCTCACAGTATCTCATAGAAGTTTGATCAGTTTACATTGTCAATAACTAGTCAACTAAATTACATGTAACACTGGGAAGAAAGGATCAAATGGCACGATCAATGAGACTTAACTGAGTCTTAATGCGGTGCTTTTCATCAGTTGTCAATTAAACTGTTAGACTTAATTGGGGCTGTGTTTAAAAATACATATTGCTGATAAATAATGACACAAATGCATTCAATAGTAAATGTGAAGCTGGCAGTTTCCTCTTGTGGTCTCATTTATTTGTTTCCACTTTCCAACCCCTTTCTCTCTTTGGACCCTGCTGAAGAATATTGCTTCTTTTGTCTAAGAAACATGTCATGCTGCTGCCAAACAGAAGTCCTAGTCAGGTTTTTCTGTAGAAAGGGCATCCAGACTCCCAGATAATAGGCTTAATATTGGTTTGGGGTCCTCATCTGGATCCTGGAATTGACTGCAAGTTACCAAGTTGTTTGCTAAACATCAAATGTCCACAAAGCATTACGCTAGTACTCATGAAGCTTGAGGTTGAAGAAGTCTTATTTCTTTTGCCTAGTGCATTACATGTAGGGGAAACTCAATGTCTATTCAAAGAATATTTGTTGAATGTCTGTTATCAACCCAGCACCACTCAAGATAAGGTGCGATTGGAAGCAAAGATAAACAGAACCAGTCTCTACCTAAGGAGTTTACAGCCTAGTTAGAAGACAAACACAAATGGCCCTGACAGAGAATCTAGGATAGTGTTAGGAAGGATGGAGCAGAGGGTACAAAGTAAGAAGATATTTGAAAAAAAAAATAGATTCGACTGGATTATGGTCTGTAATTTGAGGTTAAAATGTCCTATGTGGATAGGCACTGTGCTAAGTACTTTACATACAAAATATCATTTAATCTTCATAACAGTTCTGTGATGTTGATTGAAACTCAGAAGGGATAAGTTGCTTTACCAAGCTAAAAAAACTAATGGAACTGACATTTAAACCCAGTTACGCCTAACTTCAAAGCCTGTCTTCTTAATTGTGATGCTATGCTGCTTCCTGAGATATTGTGGCTAGGGAAATGGTGATAAAGATGTGCCTAAAGTTTTAAGTGAAGGTGATCAAAACAATGTTGGTGCATTAGCCATGAAAGGTACCACAGGCTGAGCAACACTCATGCTCAGTTTTGAATGTATTGGAGATAGCGTGCAGCTAAATTCAGGTGATCTAGGCTTGGTCAATAAAAAGTGGATCACTTGCTCCTGTAAAACTAACTACGCTAATAGTTGTAATACAGTTGATTGGATAGATAGAAGGGCCTTAAACAAACTCATTTGGTTGAAAATATGTGACTTTGAAGAAAAATGAGCTTTCTCATTCACTCATTCATAATAAACAATATACACCAGGCATATTTTAGGGCATAGTGTATACACGTAGTGTATAAAGCACTATGTTAAGTGCTTTATAAATATGGATTCATTTATTCTTCATAACAGCACTATGATATTTTTGCTATCTTTCTCCATTTTACAAATGAGAAAACTGAGGAAAAAAAGAAGTTAAGTTACTTTTCCAAGATCTCTCATCTCCTAAGTGATATTCTTAGGATTTGAGGCTAGACAGATTTGACTGTAGAGTCCATCATCATAAACACTAAGAAGACTGCCTTTACACTCAGTTAATGATGGAATGACCTAGAGCTACCGGACTCTTCTTTGGAGGCTAATCCCTTCTCCAGTTTCTAGAGCCAGTCCTGTCCCTTTAGGGTTGTTTTAAGTAGACCTAGATCAGCTGCTCAAGCCTGCCCTGTTTTGCCCATGACCTGCCTCAGTTTTGGGAAATGGACAATTCCCTTGCTCCTGTAACCAAACCCTTTCATTGTTTTTCTCCTGTGGGATGTTCTCTTCTCTTGTCCCATTCCCTTATGACTGTAAGAAACTCTGCTTGGGTTATTTCCCCAGGAAATAGCAGGCCTGCTAAGCTTGGAGCTTTGATTGTTCTTATCAATTGATTGCCAGCTGTCCCTGCGTTTATTTCAAACTCTAGAGACATGGTTGAGGCTCTGCTACCCACTCAAAACTGCCTCTGATCTCAGTACCTATCCAGATTGCCCCTGCCAACTTTGGGGGCCATCTATGATTTCTGACTAGATCTTCCTGATGCCAATTTCCATCTGGATGCCCTCTTGTCACCTGTTACCATGCTTTCTGTGACTTACCTTCTGAATTGAACTCCATTACCTAGAACTGATTCCATCCTCTTCACCTCACAGGTATTGGCCACCCAGTGAGTGGATCTACATTCAGGTTTCAGACTCATATAGGTAACTTTTTGCTGTATTGCTTTTCTTAATAAATGACATGCGAGAGGGAAGGTATAAAGGAAAAGGAGGTGGAAGGGATAGGGAGAGAGGAGGTGAAGAGGAAGGGAATGAAGAAGTGTAGAGAAGAGGGAAAGGATTATAGAGGGGAGGAATGGAGCATGAATGAGGGAGAGTGGAGGAGAATAAGGCAGAAACAGAGAATGCAGCATTTCTTTTGCTTAAAGTAAAATTAAAAAATAAAACCACAGTCAGCAATTGGTCCATTCCAACAATTCCCAGTTACCAGCAGAATCAAAAGAGCCTTGATGACCTCAGAAGTCCACAATTAAATGTGAATAGTTTATGAAATTGTATGCCAAGCAGTTTTCAAGAACATCTTCTTCCTTAGTGTTGCCACTTCATGTTAAGCTTCTCAGAATCTCTCCTCCCCAAAGAGCTCTTATTCCTGTGCTTGAGTTTCAGCAGCCTTGGGGAAAGATTGTCTTATTTCCACAATTCTGACACTCTGTACTGTAGCATTTTTTTTTCTTTTGGTAAGCAAGGGAAATAAAAGCAGCCCAGAAAATGCCTATGCAATGCCAAAACCAACAGGCAATTTGCTGAAATAGTTTAGTTGGTCAAAAACTTGTTTATATATTCTTTTCTTCATTTATTCAATAAGTATTTTCAGATCACCTGCTAGGTGCAAGGCATGGTGCAGATGGGATGAAAGAGGTATCAAAGAGGTGACACTTGCCTTCGAAGAGGTTTCGATCTGTATCAGGATGTGAGACATTTACACAAATACCTATAACACATGGAAAGAAGTGATGAAACAAGGACATGATATAGGTTTAGAAAAGGGAGATTGTTTTTGACCAGAGGAATCAAGGTGACACTTGAGTGATTTGAAGAAGAGCATTATGCTGGCACTAGACCAAAGGCCATAGCCCAAACAATTGAAGGAGCACAAGTTAGCATAAATTTAAAGTAGTGGGGAAGAGAAGGACCTGCTTGAGGACTAGTGGATTGACCAATTTGGGAAAACCAGCATCTTTATCAATGGAAAAGGACAATTTCACTTTTCAGAGAAGTTTAGTGGGTATATTAGCTTCTTAAGATGTATTAGTTTCCTAAGTTAATAAATTACCACAGTCTCAGTGGCTCAAAACAGAAATTTATTCTTTCATAATTCTGGCAACCAGAAGTCTGAAATCAAGGTATCGGCAAGGCCATGTTCTTTTCCAAGTCTTTAGGGGAGAATCCTTCATTATGTTTTCCAGCTTCTGTTGGTTGTAAGCAATTCACAGCATTCCTTGGCTTGTAGATGCATCTCCTCCATCTTCTTACTGCCTTCTCTTCTGCATCTTCAACTCTTCTTAAAATAACACTTGTCATTGTGTTTAGGGTTTAGGGGTCATCTTGAGATCCATAACTTAACCACTTCTGCAAAGACACTTTTCCCAAATAAGATTACGTTCACGTGTTCCGGGTAGACATGTATTTTGAGGATCCATCATTCAACTCACTACAGTGGGGAGAGAATTCAGAGGAGGGGGTCTTACTCTGAAGGATTGTTAGTAGCTTTATTAACAAATTAAAACAGTGTGCTAAGAACTTTTTTAGTATAGTTTGTTATGTCTCTATATTTTTCCACTTGTTTATATTAAATCTCAAGTTTCCTGTTCTAAGATGTCTGGCAAATTTTCCTGGGCTCCATCCCTTTTATATGAGACAAAACAATCATGTTGTTCACCTATTCAGGAGGTTTGCTAAACAAGACAGGTATCCATTCTTTTGCTGGGAGCCAAGGCAATTCTGAAGTGACAGCATTTCAGAGGTCTAAGAGGTTCAAACAGGGCATGGAACTGAGAAAAAGATTTGTTCCATAAGTGTTTATTTAATAACCATAAGGGGCAAAATGAGAAGAATGGTTGGTTTCAGCTGGGGTGTAACAGCGCAGTCCAGAAAAGTTTCACAAAAGAAGTGACTCTTGAATCTTGAAGAAGATACTGTGGATGACAGACATCTGGTTACCGGTAGGCATCACTGTGCATGGCCCACAGTGTACAGTGTAATGATGATGATCAGGGGGTCCAAAGGAGAGTGCTGTCCTCTACCTGGCATTGCATAAGATGCTGGAACGGGGCTACTGAGCTGAGGTGTCACCAGCCAGTGACATCTCTGAATTAGCTAGGCTTTGGTATTGTACACAATTATTGCTTTGAGAAACTCTTTATTTGATCTGTTTACCTTTTAAAACCTTTCTAAAATGGGATAAAAACTGGGACTATATAAATTAGCAAAACCTAGAGTGGACAATGGGGATTAAATGTACAAATAAAAGAAAGTTTTTACATGAAGGAGAACAAATGAATGTCACCATGGCAAGATGTTAAAAATGGGATGGTGTATGGGAGAAATACAGTTAATACAAACTAGGGTCTATGGTTAACAGTAACATTGTGTTGTTCTTTCACTAACTGTAACAAAGGCAATTTACCAAAGCTAAATGTCAATAAGAGGGGGATATAAGGGAGGGATATGGGATTCTTGGATTTTTTCTTAATGTTTTTTCTTTTTCTTTCTTTCTTTTTTTTTTTTCTTTTCCTCTTCTTTCTTTGGAAGAAATGGAAATGTTCTCATATAGATTGTGGTGGTGAACACATAACTATGTGATTATATCCAGAGGCATTGATTGTACACTCAGGATGGTTTGTATGTTGCATGAATAAAACTGTTTAAAAAATAAACAGAAAGATACAAGTGCTGGAGAAGTTGTGGAGAGAGAGATATAACTATTCACTGTTGGTAGGGAGGTAGAATGGTGCAGCCCTTCTGGAGGGCAGTGTGGTGGTTCCACAGGAGGCTAAATATAGGGTTGCCATATAATCCTTCAACCCTGTTATTAGGTATATACTTGGAAGAATTGAAAGCAGAGACATGAATAGATATTTCCACCCTGGTGTTTATGGAGGCATTATTCATGATTTGCAGTGGATGGGGGTGGCCTAAGGGTACATCGACTGACGAATAGAAGGGCTAACTGTGGTATATACATATGACAGAATATTGAGCAGCTACAGGAAGGAATGAAGTTGTGTGGCATGCAACTAGGTGAATGAACCTTGAGGACATTATGTTGAGTGAAATAAGCCAGAAACAAAAGGACAAATATTGTATGGTCTCACTGATATAAACTAACCATAATGATCAAACTCAGAGAATTGAATGTGAGAGCATAGGTTATCAGGGGATATAAAGTGGGTAGACATTGGGCAATCAATGATTAAGGGGTGCAGAATGTTCAATAAGGCTCATTGTAAAAGTTCCTAGATTATAAGCTCTTACAGCACTTGCATCTATTCCTGAGTTATAACTGTTATTTCTAAATTCTGAGAAGCGTGCTCTTTGTGAATAACCTGGTAGTTCCCTGGAACTTCGGGTATCTGTGTGACACCTAAGACGCAGAGTTAGAATTTTGCAGTTCTGAAAGTCAGCATTACTCTATACAGCAACTGCTTAAGAGGCTGAAAAGGACATCAGACTTCAATTAGAGATATGAATGAAATGGATCTGGTTAGGACAAAGGTAAATCAGAATACAGGGTAAAGGATGATATTGTCTGTATTTTAAAACTTCAACTTCTGTGTGAGACCAAAGGAAGAGATGTTTATTTGGTCCAAAATTTTAATTTTCTTGGGCACACTATCTAATTTAACCAGTCTGGTCAGTTTATTTAAACAACCTAATTACCTGAAATATAGAATAGGGAATAAGATTTTGTTTTTCTGTACAGCTTAAGGTAAAACCCCAATCTATTCCAGTGTCTTTTGGGAAGAAAATAAAAAAAGTATTTGCAAAGTCCCCTTGAGGGACTGGCGGAAATTTTGGAGCCATTAAACTTCCCCTCCTGAGGAGTTCCTGTATTCTCTCAGGCATTATGGACTACCAATTTAATAAGCCCAGCCCTTGATCTTGAGGTTTGCCCTTATGAAACTTATCTCTGCAATGGCAAAGCTAAGCCTACTAATAACTATGCCTGAGAGTCACCCCCAGAGAAACTCTTTTGTTGATCCCATGTGGTCTCTCTCTCTAAGTCAACTCTGCAAATAAACTTACTACCCTCCCCAGTATGTAGGACATGATTCACAGGGCTGTAAGTCTCCCTGGCAATGAGGGACATGACTCCCAGGGATGGGCCTGGCCCTGGCATTGTGGGATTGAGAATGCCATCTTGACCAAAAGGGGTTAAAGAAATGGAATAAAAGAAAGTTTCAGTGGCTAAGAGATTTCAAATAGAGTTGACAGGTCAGGTCATTCTGGAGGTTATTCCTATGCAAGCTTCAGCCAGATATTGCAAATTGCTACAGTATGCCAAGTCCCAACCAACAGTATTCCTGAAAATACCCTGGGCTCTATCTAAGACTCCATAGATGTTTTACTTAGTAAGTTTATTTTTTTTAGAAACTTAAGGCCTCCAGATTGTTCCTATTCCAGATAAGCCTTGAAACGCAGAGGTACCAGTCTCCAAGAGCATCAACCAGTTTCATTCCCCTTCCCCATAAGGTCAACACCCCTTTCCAGCACAAAGAAGTTAAAATGGTCATTGCCTAGATATCCCTGAAGACTGAGAGAATGATCAAATGAGAGGGAGGATCTGTAGCTGAAAAATTAGGATTTAACAAATGATTATGATCACCGACATTATATAAATATTTCTTTTTAATTTCTAGTGTATTAGAATAACTAGAAGGAAATACCAAAAATTGTTGAGCTGCAATCCAGTGGCCCTGATCTTTGATAATGGTTGTATAGCTATACAGAAAGAAAAAAAAGTAGGTTGTCCATGTTTGTGTGGATCTACTTCTGATTGTTTTATCCAGTTCCATTGATCTATATACCTATCCCTGACATTACCACCTACTTTTATTGTAAGTCTTAAAATTGGTTAGAGTGCAATACTAGGGGTCAATAAGGGGGGATAAGGGGTATGGAATATTTGGAATTTTCTTTCTCCTTTTTATTTCTGTTTTCTGGAGTAATGCAAATGTTCTGAAATTGATCATGGTGATGAATGCACAACTATATGATGATACTGTGAACCACTCATTATATATTTTGGGTGGTTTGTATGGTGTGAGAATATATCTTAATAAAATTAATTTTAAGAAAAAAGACCATCTTTTCATTATGGAGAATTTTATACCTATCCAAAAGAAGACAAAAGAATATAATGAACCCCCAAGTACCTGTCATCTAGCTTCAACAACTGTCACTTCTAGGCAATTTTGTTTTATCTGTATCCCTAATCTATCTCTGCCCCTTCCATATTATTTTTAAATAAATTCCAGATAGTACATTATTTCACCCATTAGTATCTCAATATATGTGTCTAGATCATAAGATTTCTTTTCTCAAATCAATTTTTTTTGCAGTTTAATTTGCATTAAAGCAAATTAAACTCCTTTTTATTTTGGTTTTTATTATGTAAGCAACACATACTCCCTGTAAAGAAATCAGATTAAACAGATGAACAAAAGGGAGAAGAATTATCTAATAATAACCTACATCCCCACCACCTAGGGACAATCATTGTTTTCATTTTGGTGTATACTTTTCCAGGCATTTTTCTCATATATGAATCAAAATTAATTCACACTTTACACAGTATGGCATAACTTGCTCTTTTTTTCTCTCAACACTATACACACACAGACACACACATATCTCTACAACAGCATATATAATGATTATATGTTTTATTACATGGATGTACCATTTTTATCCAACTAGTTCCCTACAATTGGGCATTTTGTTTGTTTCCTAAATTTCCTAAACTTTGCTTTTTATCTATCACATTTCTTGACATTCTCTGTTCCTGTGGGAGTCTGCCCTTAAAGAATTTCATTGTTCTACTCATTCTGTGCTTATGTATTTGGAGAGTACTGCTGGATCATAATATAGACATACTTATTTCCATTATTTTTTGACATAACACTTTACAAAGTTATTCTTGGTATTCGTTCTAGTTTGCTAATGCTGCCGGGATGCAAAACACCAGAGATGGATTGGCTTTTATAAAAGGGGGTTTATTTAATTACACAGTTACAGTCTTAAGGCCATAAAGTGTCCAAGGTAACACATCAGCAATCGGGCACCTTCACTGGAAGATGGCCAATGGCATCCAGAAAACCTCTGTTAGCTGGGAAGGCACATGGCTGGCATCTGCTCCAAGTTCTGGTTTCAAAATGGCTTTCTCCCAGGACATTCCTCTCTAGGCTGAAGATCCTCAAAAATGTCACTCTTAGTTGCACCTGGGGTATGTGTCCTCTCTCAGCTTCTCTGGAGCAAGAGTCTGCTTTCAATGGCTGTCTTCAAACTGTCTCTCATCTGCAGCTCCTGTGCTTTCTTCAAAGTGTCCCTCTTGGCTGTAGCTCCTATTCAAAATGTCACTCACAGCTGCACTGAGTTCCCTCTGCCCCTCAGCTCATTTATATGGCTCCACTGATCAAGGCCCACGCTGAATGGGTGGGGTCACGCTTCCATGGAAATATCTCATCAGAGTTATCACCTATAGTTGGGTGGGGCGCATTTCCATGGAAACAACCTAATCCAAACGTTCCAACTTAATCCCCACTAATATGTCTGCCCCACAAGATTGCATCAAAGAATATGGCTTTTTCTGGGGGACATAATACATTCAAACTGGCTCGGTATTTAAAATAAGTAGTTATATAATATGTTACATTTTGACTTTTCACAGTTCCTGTTAATAAATTAGATTATTTTCTCATAGAGGAAAATTGCAAAATAAATTTTTTCTTGTTTCTAATTTGTTAAAAACTAACCACAACGTTATGTATCTAATGACCTTCATTTTTTAGCGCTTTCAATACACCTTTAGTTTGACTCTTGAGAAATAATTTTAAAAGTAGAAATTATATATAAATGCATATGGAAAAAATATAAGTGGTGTAAACTGGGGACTATAGATAGTACTATTTTAATACTCTTTCATCATTTGTAACAAAGGTACCACACTAATGCAAAGTGTCCACAATAGGGGGGTATACGAGAACATTGTAATTTTTTATATGACTTTTTTGTTATCCCACAACTTCTATAATTAAAAATATGCATGTTAAGTGAAAGAAACTAGACACAAAATACTACATATTGTATGATTCCATTTATATAAAATGTAAATATAAATAAATCTATAGAGCCAGAAATAGATTAGTGGTTGTGTAGGACTAGAGAAGGATAGAGGGATTGAGAGGTGACTGCTAAGGGGTATGGATTTTTTTTTTTTTTAGAGTAATGAAAATGCTCTAAAATGGACTGTGGTAATGCATGAAAAACTCTGTGAATATACTAAAAGCTACTGAAGTACACTTTGGATGGACTGCATGTTATGTGAATATATCTCAATAAAACTTTTTAGGAAGAAAAAAGATTTGAAAAATTAATATGGGGCAATTAATTAACAAGTTAATACTTGTTCTCTTTCTCAACATTATGTTGAGAAAGAAACTATCTTACTGTTCTAAATTTCTGTGGGCATTTTTAAAACAACTCCATTGAGATATAACTAATGTACAATAAACAAAGTATAAGTTGGATGAGTTTAGACAACACCAATGAAATCATCACCACCATCAAGACATAGAACATGTCTATCACCCCCCAAAGTTTCCTCATCCCCTCTGTTCCATGAGGGTTTTTTTTTAATTAAAAATTTCATAATTTGAAGACATTTTAGACCTATGAAAAGCTGTAATTTTATAATGGACTGATAACATTCAACCACATTCACTCACTATTAACATTTTGTTGCTTTGCTAGCCTTCCTCCTTCCCCCCTCTCTACCTCTCACCTCTCTCCTTCCTTCCTCCCTCCCTTTCCATCCATCCCTAAGAATGTCAACATGTATTTTCAAAGAACAAAGACTTTGTAATTATCAAAATCAGAAATTTAACATTGATGCAATACAAATATCTAATACATAGTTCATACTGAAATTTCCTGACTGTCTTAACACTTTACTTTATAGCAACCAACAACCCCACTCCCACCTCCAATCCAGGATTCAAACTAGGAACCCACAGTGTATTAAGTAGTCATGTCTCTGTAGTTACCTTTATTTTGAAACAGTTCCTTCCTCTTTCTTTGTCTTTAATGGGATTGGCATTTTGAAAAGGACAGGATTATTGTTTTGTAGAATGCCCTTCAATTTGCATTTGATTGATTGTTACTGCATGTTTTGATTTCTTCAGTCATTTTTGGCAAGAATACTATGTAAGTGATCTCTTGTCCTGAGGGTGTCACCTCAGGAGACAACTGATGTCAGTTGATTCCATTACTGGTCATGATGACTTGGTTCACTTAATTTTGGTGGTATCTGTCAGATTTCTTTACTGTGAAGGTTCACCTTTCTGCTTTGTAATTAGTAAGTAATCTGTGGGCAGACACTTTAAAATGGTATAAATATCTTTATCCTGAATAAAATTTTACCCATTAGTAACATGGGTAAAATGATGATTCTTGCTTGAACCAATTCTTGGTATCATAATTTTAAAATAGTTGTTTTTCCAGTTCTTCCAATCCCTCTACATTTATCTGCTGTCATTTCACTATAAAGAACATTTCCTTCTCCATCCTTTTGTTTATTTGATTCTTTAATTTGTTTATTGTTTTGTGATCACTATCAACTCAGATTCCTGTTTAGAAATTATAATCTAGTCTTGTTATTATTCATTTTGACGCTCAAGTTGCCCCTTGTTTGGCCAGTAGAAGCCCCATCAAACTGAATCCTGTATCCTTCTCAGTTTGTGAGTACTCCATTATTCTCTGGAAGATGTTCCAGGATCACCTTGTAGTTTTCCTGCTGCAACCCTGGTTTCAGACATTTCTCCAAGGACTCCTGATTCCTTTTAGTGCTGAATAGTATTTGGACACCAAGATCTCAGTGTTAGGTGAATTCTGTGTCTTAACATTATCACAATAGCATCATCACACATAATATATTAATAATTCCTTAATGTCAACATATATACAGTCAGAATTCAAATTTTCAATTATCTCAAAATGCCATAATTTTTTCTCTGTCTACATATTCTGTAAGTTTATAGGTCAACTCTTTTTTAATCTATAGATTCATTCCTTTTTCTCTTTTTGTGTCTCTGCAATATATTTGTTGAGGAGACCAAGTTGTTTTCCTATTAGAGTTTTGCCTATCACATTCTTGTGCTATAGTTTAGCATGTTCTTTTGTCCTCTAATTTCCCTGTAAATTGGTAATTGTATCTAGACCCTTTATCAGATTTGAATTATCCTCTTACTCTCCTCCTTTTTATCCTTCTCTTCCTAATCCTCCTTCTACTTTCACAAAGACTACTTCATAGATGATGTTGGTTTCTATCAGGAGGCATATATGCTGGTGGTCTAACATTTTTTGGGTTAGTAGATGTTGATTATCAGTTAGTTTTTTAGTTGTTAAAAAATAGTAATATTGTATCATTCCTTCTTGATCTATTCTTTGGTTACCCAGTGGTAGAGTTTATTTAGGAAAAACAAGATAAGTGCTTGAGTCTTTCCCTTTACCAGTTTTCAAAATAAAGAATTTGTTTCCTTGTATCCTCCAGTGGTAAACAATTAATTTTCCTTTTTATTAGTATTATGAATGCAGATTTAAGCATACTTGGTGCATTTCAATCCATTGCAGTTATTATACTTACTGACATTCAAATTTCTCCATTTTTTGATTGATGGGATCCTATTCACATTGGCAAGGGTCCTTTGACACAACCTTAGTAGGTTTTGATATCCTCGTTATCTGGTATGGTATACATATTCTAGGTTCATCTTTTTAATTCTTGCCCCAGACCTGTAGATAACAATCTGGGCCCCAGAGATGCATGCCGATCTGGTCTGGTCATTGTAGGACTTTTCAGTGACCGAAATATGGTTCTTCTAAAAAAGATAAAATACCTCATGCCGTGATAATAATAGTTCCAATTTAGATATATTGCTATAGGATATTTACTTAACCTCTTCACACTTAAATCCATATCTCCTTTCTCCCTCAAAGAGAGTTTTACTTCTCAAGGACACCAGGAATGATAGTATTAGAATCAATCACATATTTATTCATTTGTTTTATCCCACATTACACAAAAAACTCTATTAGAATCACAATTCCAGTAGTACCACCAACAATGCGATTATTAAAAGAAGTTAAGAACATCTGTTATGGTTACTTTTGTCCTTATATCCCTTTAGGGATCTACAATCAAATTTATGTGTTTTAAAGTCCCTTAAAATAGTTTCTGTCTGTATCAACAAATGGATACAAAGTCAGATTCATTTGTTTTATTTTTTCAATTTATAAGACTTGCTTTTTAAAATTAAATTTTATTTAAAAATTATGTAACATATTTGTCCAGCTCCAAAGGCAAATCTAGAGATAAAGGATATTCAAAGGAGCCTAACTTCTAGTCTTATCTCTCCCAGAACCCTCATCTACTTACAAGTAAACTTTTTTGTTTTCACATTTAAATGAAAAAAAATGTAATTCAAAACCATGGTAGGGATGGCAGTGGGGATAGTAGCATTTATTTGTAAAAATACTCTCATATTTACATAAAGTGATATAATTTACATTTTTCATCTATTATGTTATTTAAAAATAATTCTCTGGAGACAAATATTACTTTCATTTTATAAATATTTGATTGCCTTAACAATGGAAACTTGTTAGCCAACTCACAGAACTAGTGAATTTCGGGGCAAGACTTTATCTCAGAACTTCAAAATATACAGCCTGGTGTGCTTCCTGTTATATCGCACTATATCCCATGTCTCTTCAGCTACTAGCCCTTATTAATATGCAAAGGAAAATATCATGATTTTAGACTTGAACAGAGGTGGTTTTAAATTCCAACTTTACCAGTTCCTGGAAGTTATGGTGCCTTGGGAAAGTCATTTAATATTTCTGGAGTTCAATTTTCACCTCTGTGAAAATGGAGATTGTTTCAGTTTGCTAAAGCTTCCAGAATGCAATATACCAGAAATGGGTTCATTTTTACAATGGGAATTTATTAGTTCACAAATTTACAGTTCAAAGGCCATGAAAATGTCCCAATTTAGACATCAACAGGATGATAACTTCTCTGAAGAAAGGCCAATGGCATGTGGGGTTCCTCTGCCACATGGGAAGGCACATGGCCTGAGTCTATTGGTCCTCTCCCAGGTGTAGCTTCTGGTTTCCATGGCTTTCTCCAAAAATGTCTCTGGACTTCTGTCTCAGCTTCTCTTTTTGCTTTTTCTGGGGCTTTTCTTTCTAAGAGTCTTTGAGCTCACTTCAAAATGTCTTTGCCTTTTATCTGCTGATCCAGCAAGGGGATTAAGACCCACCTTGAATGAGCAGGTTTACATCTCCATGGAAACAAGCTAATCAAAAGGTCTCACTCACAATAGTTCTGCCCACAAGATTAGATTAAAAGAACATGGCTTTTCTGGGGTACATAATAGATTCAAACCAGCACAGAGACTAAGAGGGTTAAATGAGGGACCATGACATTGTGGGTCACATGAGACTGAACATACGCCAAGATGCTGCAGCCAGGAAGCATCTGATGGTGAGGCATAGGCTGTGTGATAATGGACCACAAAAGTGCCCAATGGGGAAAAGATGTATAACTCAGATGTAATCAAGAAGGTATTCTTTCTGCTAAAAAGATGAGGGGTAAAAACTTTTGTTTTCTAGCCTCAACTAGGCAGAGTCCGTAGGAAGAGGACCCATTGCACAGCCACAGATGCCCAGTTCTAGGACAGAGGGGCATGGAGCCATTGGGTTTTGAAATCATTGTTGAAAAGTCATTTTTAGGGTAAAAATGAATTGACAGGATGGACTCTATAGAACAAATTAGGGGGAAACAAAGCTTCCTGAATAATACTTTTTAAAGTAAGCCATGAGCAAAACTTAGGACTATTTCTGTAAATCATAATAAAGGTCTCTTTATGGAAAACTTGACCATGCCATTGCAGAATATGTATCAGAGAACAGTCTGGGAGGCACCAAAAGGACTGATACAACATGAATGACTTCAGAAGTAGCAGAGTCAGGAGAAACTAGCTCCTTCTCTTAGCCACATGGTTACCAATTTCTTTGTGATGAAGGAATCAGAAATGATTTTCCTAACCACATTATGTCTAAATTTACATTTCAGTTAACCTTATATATCAAGTACATAGTTTTCAATTCTTTGAGTCAGTTTGGTGAATCTTGATTAAATTTTCCTTCGTCTGCATAAAGTCCTGAATTAAATAGCTTTCTGGGTATAGGTATAGATATACATTTGGACTAAGTAGATACTATCTGACTATTTTGTTTAAGACTGTGGTTCTCAGAGAGGTGACATCAGATGACTGTACTCCTTAGAGAAAGTTGACCAAGCCAGGGGTGATTTCTGTTTTACTGAGCACCAGCACTGATATATTCAGTTTCCTTTCCTTTCGGAAGTAAAGATCCCATTTGATACCATTTTTAATGGTACTTTTCAGACAGAAAGGAAGTAACACAAAGTGAAGGAGCCACATCATATTCCCCTAATGTGATGTCTTGTCATCAGATTCTTGTTGGATGAGAGCATTAATGGCAGGATTTAAGCCATGAGGATAAAGAAAGAGTTTTCCAATAAAGAATTTTCCTATTAAGGGTTAATGACTTCTTCTGAAGTTGAAATAGGGCTTTGTTTTATATCTTATGATAAAAGTTGTTTGCCCTAAAATCTTTAAAACTCACAACACCATATTTCTTTTCATTTTTGCTGAATGGAAGAAATGAAGGATTTGTTTGTGGGGAGGGGTGGGGTCGGTATGAGCTGGGTCTGATTTCAGAGCTAACATTATCTAAGACATAGATCTAGAGTTAGCTATATGATCTTATGAAAATAATTTGCTCTGTGCCTCAGTTTTCTCATCTTGAATATGGGATTGTGAACCTGGTCCAGTGTTTTTTGTAAAGAGCAAATGAGATCTAAGATATAAAGGTGATATATAAAGTAAATTGCTGTATAAGAATAAGTATTGCAATTATTTAGATCAGTTTTATTCCAGCCAGATATATAGTTTCTGGGAAGCAAAGGGCCCTTTTGTTTGATGGAAAAGTGGTTATTTGATTAGATGACCATCTCCCATCTCCTTTTCTTCCCAATTAGCGGAAGTTGATTTAATTGAGACTAATGATGCTTGCTTGAAGTCCTTTCAAGTTTCCTATTTCCTATGAATCAACTATAAACTTCATACTTTGGCAAATCAAAGTTTTTTCAAAACACTCTTTTAAGACTTACCTTCCATTACTGTCATTATACTTACACATGAGGCAAACTTACCTTCCTCTTATTCTCTGACTCTACCTCAGATGCCTTTCTGTGCATATTCCCAAACTTCTTCCTTAACCCAGAAGGCCTTCCCATCAAACTTTCACTAATTATGTTTTATATTTCTTCAAGGCCCATTTTAGGAATGATATTCTTCTTGAGACCAATTCAACCATCCTCTAACAGCACTGAATCCTATGACCTCATTTCTTCTTCAGGTTCCTTATTTCCTCCTTTTCCCATCTCATCAACTTCTTCTCTAGTGGTTCCTTCCTGTGACCTGAATGTCCAGCTAAGTGTCTCTGTCTTTGGGTATTCAAAAAGGAAGCACAAGCCCAACACCACATGTAATGGGATTCCTACATTCCACCTATTGAGGAAATTCTAGTAGGCGGAGAGATGGTGACTTATCCTATGTCTGGTTATCTCTGGTTTTGAACATATTTTAGATGAATTAGTACATTTTGTGGATTGCCTCATCATCCTACACAAGCTGTCCTTGTTCAGCTTTAAAATGCCCAAATAGAATATATAGCCTCCTTTTCTTGTTTTTCCATGTCCTCACCCTCAACACTCACCAAGCATCACTCACATAGGTGTGTAGAGCAGATAAAGTATGACACTGGAGAGAGATATACAGAGAAATAAAGAAGACTGGACATTTGCAGAAGGGTACCCTAAAATCTTTGGTTGAGTACTGAACTGCACATGTGTGAGTTAAAACTCCTAAGACTTGGGAAAAAAATTCCATAAGGAAATAAAGTTTCCACAGGACTGGGAATGTTTTGCATTTCTTCAAACCAGAGTGAAGATACTTTGAACTACATGGGGTATTAGTTGAGCCTTCAAAATGGTAATCCCTTAGTGGGGCTAAATTAGTCCCAGAGTAATGGCTGCTCTGCACCCACTGTAACAAAGCTTAAAAGCAAGCTTCAAAATAACCAAACCAATCTTCAAGTAACTTAAGTCTGTGCCATAACAAAATTAAACATTCTTTAAACAAAGACAGCTAAATCTAATAACCAAGCAATACATTAGATATGGCATCCACTCAAAATATTCCAAGCATGCAAAAACACATGAAAATAAGACTGATAGTCAAAAGAAAAATAAATCAATATAAATAGACTCAGAAATGACAGTGATGATGGAATTAGAAAATAAATACCTTGAAAGAGCTATTATAAATATGCACAAATTTGTAAAGTAAAACATGCACATTATGATGAGAAGATGGAAGATATTTAAAAATACCTAAATGGAACTTAGGGAGATGAAAAAGACACCATCAAAAATGAAAAATACACTTGATGGGATTAACAAGAGATTAGACACTATAGAATAATAAACGTCAGTGTACTTGAGAGCATAGCAATAGAAACTATCCAAAATGAAGCACATAGAGAAAAAATGATTAAAGATAAATTGGACAGAGCCTCAGTGATTATGGGATGATATCAAGTGGTCTAGTATATGTATAACTGGAGTCCCAAAAAGAGAGGATAAAGGGGGACAGATAAGGATTTGAAGAAAGAATTGCCATGGTCTTTTCCAAATTTGATGAAAACTGTAAGGCCACAGATCCAAGAGGCTAAATGAATATAAGAAGAATAACTATTAAACACACAGAGAAAACCAAATAATAATCAAATTGGTGAAAAGCAATGAAAAAGAAAAGAATCTTAAAGGCAGTCAGAGAATTAAGATACATTATACAGAGGAACAAAGATAAGAATGACAGTAGGCGTCTTTTCAGAAATGATACGTCAAAAGACAATGAAATGACATATTTAAAGTGTTATGGGAGGATGGTGGGGTGGGGGAGAGGAGGTTAACCTAGACTTGAATTCCAGAAATGCAGGCAAAATAAAACCATTTTCAGGCAAATGAAAGTTGAGATCATGTGCCACCAACACACCTGCACTACAAGAAATGTTAAAGGAAGTCCTTAAGGAAAAAGGAAAATGACACCTTCAATCTGGGCCCCTCCTCTCTTTTCATGTTTTGTGAGTTCCTCTACCTGAGCTCCTGAGCCTTCAATCAATAGCCATGTCTTACACTGGTGGTTCCGTGTTCTTTTTCCCATGAGATACAGGAGATGAAGCAGACCATTGATCCTGAGACCAGACTGGTAACTTTCCAGGACATAAAGCTGTAAGTGATCCTGCCTTCATAGTTCTGCAGAGCAACATCATCTTCTTGAGGCCTCTGTCAGCATCAGCTTATTTAGGTCCACCTCATAGGCAGGTCACTCCTGCTTTAAGCACTAAGCTTGGCTTTGGTTCACATACACCCCTTTTAGACCCTTACTGTAGAAACAGATTTTCGGCATCTATTTGCAGATTCAAAGCCCAGTATGCCTGGGGCTTGTACTCTCCTTTTCACTCCGCCCCCCACCTTGTCCTGCACTATCACCTCTTCCTTGGTTCTCTTCTAAGTGAATAGCACCAACATGCATCCAGCCACTCCCAACTGAAACCTGAAGCAGCTTAATTCCTACAATTTTACTCAGTTACTAAATGTTTCAAATTTCTCTCGAGTCTGTCAACTTCTCTCCTTCCTCATTGCCAGTCATCCTTGTCTAAGACACTATCATCCATTAGCTGGACCCAAGTAGTGGCCCTGGTCATCCCACGTTCACTCAGTCCATCGTCCATACTGAAACAAGAATGGCTTTCTAAAGCTCAAAGCTGATAATGTCACTCCTGTGGTTGATATCTCATCATTCTCTTTATTTTATTTTTTTTTAATTTTACTTTGAAATAAATTCAAAGTTACAGGAACAGTTGCAAAAACAATACAAACCCCACACACAGCATACCCTGACTCCCCTTCCCCGATACCCCAATCCACCAACTTTAACATGCTGTCACACCGCCATTTCTTTCTTTCCCTCCCTCCCTCCTTCCCTCCCTTCCTATCATCCATCGTTTATTGCTGTGTCTTCTGAACATATGAGAGCAAGCTGCACACAACCCTAAACAAACATTATAATTCACATATACAATTCCCATGAACAAGAACATTCTTTTATGCAATCCCATTAAGCGCAAAGAAGTTTAAGAAATTCAACATTGATACAAAGCTTACATTCTATATTTCCTTTTTTGTTTTTTTTACTTATGTCCCATCTGTGTCCCTTTGAGCTTCCTCTTCTCCATCCTCAGATCCCATCCAGGATCATCCTTGGCATTTGTCATCTATTTAGGCTGTCTTTTTTTTTTTTTCAATTGTGGAAACATATATACAGCCTAAATCTTCCCATTCCACCCCCTCCCTAGCATTCCATTAGTGGGATTAATCACATTTAGAATGTTGTAATGCTATCACCTTCCCACCATCCATTACTAGAAATTTCCCTTCACCTCAAATAGCAATCCTAGACTCATTTCTTAACTTCTCATTGCCCCTTCCCCCACTTCTCATAACCCATACTCTACTTTTCATCGCTGTGGTCATATTTTCTGATAATTTCTTTGTGTTTACTGTGGGGCTTAAATTTAACCTCTTAAATCCATAACAATCTTGGTTTTCTTTGATACCAACTTAACTTCAATAGGACCCATAAACTATGTACCTATACTCCTCCATTCCCTCACCTTTATATAGTATTGTCAAAAATTACATATTTTACATTGAGTCCAAAACCACTGATTTGTCATTAGAGTTTATGCATTTTATATCCTGTAGAAAGTAAATAGTGGACTAACAAATCAAAAATTATTGACTTCTATTTGTATTCCATTGTGGTCAGAGAATGTGCTTTGAATATATTCAATTTTTTTTTAATTTCTTGAGGCTTGTTTTATGTCCCAGCATATGGTCCATTGTGGAGAAAGATCTGTGATCACTAGAGAAAAATGTGTGTCCTGGTGATTTGAGATGTAAGGTTCTATATATGTCTGTTAAAATTCTCTATATCTCTCCTTTCTTTGTTTCTCTGTCAGTAGGGCTCCCTTTAGTATCTGAAGTAGGGCAGGTCTTTTATTGGCAAAATCTCTCAGCATTTGTTTGTCTGTGAAAAATTTAAGCTCTCTGTCAGATTTGAAGGAGAGCTTTGCTGGATAAAGTATTCTTGGTTGGAAATTTTTCTCTCTTAGAATTTTAAATATGTCATGCCACTGCCTTCTTGCCTCCATGGTGGCCACTGAGTAGTCACTACTTTGTCTTACGTTGTTTCCTTTGTATGTGGTGAATTGCTTTTCTCTTGTTACTTTCAGAACTTGCTCCTTCTCTCCAGTATTTGACAGTATGATCATAATATGTCTTGGAGTGAGTTTATTTGGATTTATTCTATTTGGAGTTCTCTGGGCATTTATGCTTTGTGTATTTTTATCATGTAGAAGGTTTGGGAAGTTTTCCCCAACAATTTCTTTGAATACTCTTTCTAGACCTTTACTCTTCTCTTCCCCTTCTGGGACACCAATGAGTCTTAAATTTGGAAGTTTTATTTTATCTATCATATCCCTGAGATCCGTTTTGATTTTTTCAGTTTTTTTCCCCATTCTTTCTTTTGTTCTTTCATTTTGTGTTCTGTGGTCCTCTAGGACACTGAGTCATTGTTCAACTTCCTCTAATCTTGTATTATGAGTATCCAGAGTCTTTTTAATTTGGCCAATAGTTTCTTTTATTTCCATAAGATCTATTTTTTTATTTACTCTTGCAATTTCTTCTTTATGCTCTTCTCGGGTCTTCTTTATGTCCTTTATATCCTGTGCCATGCTCTCATTCTTTGACTGTAGTCCTTTGATTAATTGCGCCAAGTACTGTGTCTCTTCTGATCATTTGATTTGGGTGTTTGGGATTGGGTTCTCCTTATCATCTGGTTTTATCAAATGCTTTAAGATTTTCTGTTGTTTTTGGCCTCTTGGCATTTGCTTTGCTTGATAGGGTTCTTTCAAATTATAAAAAATTCCAATCTAATTTTTCAGATCTACAACTTGGTGGCGTACACTTTCTCTAACTAACTAGCAGATGGCGTCTGCAAGTCACCTATTCCCCTCAAGTCAGTTCTCCCCAACTTTGTCCTTGTGGTGTGTGGTGACCTGGTTCTTGTGGGGTCCAATTGGTGCACCAAGTTTGGGTGTTGTTGGTGCTGTCTGCCCTGAATGTGGGGCATGTGTTGGGTGGTTAGGGTGGCAGGGAAGCTTTAATATTCAAACCTCTCAGGTGTTTCTGGAGATTCAAAGCTGTTGCAAGAGTCTAAGCCTTCATTTCAGTTTTGCCACAGATTTTCTCTGCCACTGACCCACAAGTCCCCGGCATTGACGTAGGGTCCCTGGGTTTTCTGAGCTGGCCCCCCTTCTCAGCTGTGATCTTCCAGGACCTCTGCTGAGGGAAGACTGTGCTACGTCACAAGTGCACGCCTTCCCTCAAGGGAAGCCCCGGGCTGCTGGGCCATGCAGGGGCGTTCCCATCCTGATGCAAAAATGGCTGAATGGGGTGTCTCAAATCACCCCACCCCCGTTTTTGCACAGCTCTGCCTTCCCAGCTCTGGGACAACTAGCTGTGGGTGCACCCAAGGCCACTGTCCATGGCCGATATTTTGGCATGTGCATGGTGCCATGGGATACACTCTCCATCAGACTGGGTTTCCTGGAGTGGCTCTGGGCTGTGGGTCTGGTCCCGGGCAGGAGTGTCACCAGCACACCAGGAAGCTGGCTGCAAGGGGCACAGTTCCTTTCTCCTTTTGGCTTTCCCCTCTGTCCCTCTGTCCCTGAGACAATCAACAGCAGGTGTGGGGAGGGCTATCCTCCACACCAGACACCAAGGTGTTGGCTACAGCCTGCTCCTGCAGTGCTTCACTGCGTGGTTCTCACTGCTGTATCTGCAGCCACTCCTGGGGTTTTTTGTTTTGTTTTGTTTTGTTTTTTAAAAAGAACTAGTCCATCTCCAAATGCCAACCCACAGTTTCCCCACACCGCAGTGCAGCCACGGGACTTTCAGCTGGCTTACTCACTTGTTTCAGAATGCAGACTCCCGGTTTCACCAAGTGCACAGTGCCTGTGGCTTTAGCAGACCTTGTCCAGCTGGTGCATCGCTGGAAGTGGTGTTCTGGGTCACTTTCTGGTTTTTATCTAGCATTTTTCATAGAGGTGTTTTTTTGCCCTGTCTCACCTAGCTGCCATCTTAGGTTCTCCCTCATCATTCTCTTTAGAATGAAGTATAAGCTTCTTAAGCTTCTGAAGATGTCTCATACTCCGGCCTTTTCTAGTTTCTGCTGCCTCATCTCTCATCATTTCCTGCCTCTAAATTTTTATTTCAACCAATAAAGAACTAACAATGCCAAGTGCCATGTTCTCTTTTGGCTTCCATGACTTTGAAAAATGGCTCTATCTTCCTCAAATATTGTGCCATCACCTCCCTGGTGATGCCCTTCCTGATCTCTTAATCCTGGATTAGGTACTCCTAACTCTCGCAGCCTCGTAACCCTACGCCGAATCCTTCAATAGTGCTGATCACACTGTGATGTAACTGCCTGTTTCCTTGTCTGCCCCTTCAACAAGACCATGAAACCCTTGAGGGTGAGACTGCCCATTGCTTAGCAAGGTAGCTGATACATTGTTGGGTACTCTAAGATTTGCTGGATGAATCACAGCTATTGATCGCATTGATTTACTGTCACTATTAATTCTTCCAACCTATCATATTGCCTGACACATATTAATCAATTAGAACATTTAACTACATTGAGGTGTCATTTATCATTTACTATGTATCAGACATGTTGTGATGACCTTTTGTACATGTAGTCTAATTTAATCCTATCAATCTTCCCCCACCCCCATGAAGGGAGTGTTATTATCCCCAACTAAAAGACAAAGAAAATAAGGCTTAGAAACTTTAGATAGCTTTCTCAGGGTAAAACTGGTGTCAGGAATGGTATTCAGGCTTAGCTTTTCTTTCCAATTAAAGAAAATACACAAGTCTAAGAATAGGGGAAGAATGTGCAGTTTCCTTAATCTATGTCTAGTATGATCTTTATCAGGTTTATTAAAAGGAAAATAATTTTTAAAAGCTAACTTAATGTCTTTGCTACATATTTTCCCAGTGAAGGATAAAAGAAGAGCCTAATGCTATGGAAAGAAAACACCTATTTCCAAAGCATATCTGTGAAGTCTATCAAAACAGAATGCAACAATAAGAGGCAAATTGTAATCATGGTATTATTTAATCTTTATCTGCAAGCATTGGATAGGGTCTGCAGGTTGAGCAGGAAAATTGATATAGCATCACAGCATCTATAGTTAGTGCACTGGACTGGAATAAGGATGAAATGGATGATAATCACAACTTTGTCTCCTGATTTGGACAAAGAATGTTTTCACAGTCACATTTGACAGGGTATGTGTAGATGGATTAAGTAGGCTTCTCCCTATTGTTGAAAGGGCCTAAAAAGACATCATGAAATAGATATTTTTCACTTAAAACAATGCCTGAAGTTCCACTATGAGGGAACTAAGTCAATCATTCCTTTGGGCAGATATTTCATGTGGGAAATTGCTTATATAAACACCGCAGGAGAATGTGTGATGGATGGAAAAATACTCTGACTTTTGAGGTTTATTTTCCCCTCTGCTGATGACTTGCTCTATGAAATGACTCTCTCAACATAACCAAAAGTGCTCAGTTTTCTCCTTTATAGAATGAGAAGCAGGATCATATGACCTCTAATTCCTTCAGCATTAGCATTGCTGTGGACCTAGGGGTGATCTGTCACATCCTATCAGTGCAGTAGGCTGAGCTGTATCTAGCTCCTCCCCTCCTGGGTTCCCGCCCTCTACCTCACTATCACTAGTGCTGTATGGACCACTGGATGGGTAGCAGTTGGCTAACAGACTTCAGGAAATTATGTGAATGAGGGAAATCCCAATTATTCCTTTTTTCCCTCCATACCCCCTTTTTGGCATGCCATATGGATTTCTGAATTAAACTGTCAGCTGGAAGTATTTATAAGCCACAGTTTCATCATATGTTAAATGGGGATAGGCAATTTGTAATTCTTGGGCTCCATTGCAGGCTTCTTTTCCTTCACCCTTAAATTATAGGAGAGATTTTAATGGGGGTGAATTTGCGACAGTGCTTAGCAGGATACTTGACACTTCATAGCAATGCAGGAAGTTAGTTTTCCAAACTTACCCTTGCTTTTCAGCATGAGCTGCAGATCAAGTAAAGTCAGCACACATATGCTTATACCAATATGTAGAGCCTGATTTTTTATTGTTCCTCACCTCTGGAGAAATGGACCAGTTATATTTTCTTGAATCAACTACCTCTCAGTAAACGTGTTTCCTTCTGCTAAGCATTATTTCTCTTCAATGTGGAGATGTGGGGAAGCATCTAAATAGAGCCAGGCTGCCTTAATGAGAAGCTGCCTATGTGGCCTCTCACTCTGGAATTGGCTGCCCTGATTTAGAGACACCCGCTTGGTCAAGGAGCTCATTGGAACTTCCTGTCACCAAGAAATCTTGAAAGGCTAGGGTTAGAAATTCTTGACAATGATGTCAAATGCAGTATCTGATTTCACCTGACAGTTAATTATAACATTCATTCAGAAAAAGAATAAAGAGGCTTGTTGCCATAGTAATGACTGACTCTCTAAGCTGGTTGCATATCCTCGATTAGAGCATCTGCTTGCACAAGACAAATATTATTTGTGTATGTGCCGTAGGGGTAACTGAGATTACACCTCAGGGAGAAACAACTTGACATGGACAGGATTACCTTGGCTTGTGCCGTATTGCATCCTCTTCTGTACAAACTGTGGTGTTCCTGATTTCTATCTATTTTCCCAGGATTGTTACTTTGCAGAGACTTGACTGCACTCCAGGGATGAGTAGTGATGCTGGTTTCTGGTTTCCAGGAAAGCTCGAAGGCACTGAGGCCAGGGAGGTGGGTGTTGTCCAAGTGACCATGCCTGGAGGCCACCAAGGCTTTATCTCTAGTGCCATCAAAATAATTGCACTGGGAGCTCTTATTTAAATGTTCAAATTGAAAAACTTTGAGGGAAAATGAGATGTTGAGGTTCCTCACCCTTCTTATTATTTTCTGTCTCCAGTTTTCCAATTTCAGGACTCCAACAGATATAGCATCAGGAAACATACAGCTTATTGCCCAATCTTTATTATGAGACAGAGCAGCTCCAAGGAATTCTCATCCTGTTCTCTAAGGTGAAGGGAAATGAGGGGAATTAAAAGGATGAGAGGGTTAATAGTTATCAGACAACATCTCTGAGCTGAACACTATCCTAGGCACTTTCATATCCATTTTTTTTTTCATTTTCCACACCAAATACAAGAGACGAGCAGTCACTTTTTTTTTTATTAAATTCAGTTTTATTGAAATACATTCACACACCATACAATCATCCATGGTATACAATCCACTGTCCACAGTATGATAACATAGTTATGCATTCATCACCACAATCTATCTCTGAACATTTTCCTTACATCAGAAAGAACCAGAACAAGAATAAAAAATAAAAGTGAAAAAAGAACACCCAAATCATCCCCTCATCCCACCCCATTTGTCCTTTGGTTTTTATCCCCATTTTTCTACTCATCCATACACTAGATAAAGGGGGTGTGATCCACAAGGTCTTCACAATCACACTGTCACCCCTTGTAATCTACATTATTATATAATTGTCTTCAGGAGTCCAGACTGCTGGGTTGGAGTTTGGTAGTTTCAGGTATTTACTTCTAGCTATTCCAATACATTAAAACCTAAGACATGTTATCTATATAGTGCATAAGAATGTCCACCAGAGTGACCGCTCTACTCCATTTGAAATCTCTCAGCCACGAGCAGTCACTTTTGACTGTAAGGGGAAAAGACCAGACCTTTTCCGTAAACCCTTAAAACCATCTCTGCCCCCTGATCCCTAAGCCCAGAACTGGCCCTGGATAGCCATCACCCTACCTTCTCTCCCTTATCCTCACTCTAGCACGTTGATACTCACAGAAGCTGAAGTACCTCCCAAAAGAAGCAGCACCAATCCAGGGAAAGAACAGGAGTTGGAGGTAGCAGGTGACATCAGAAGGAAAAAACAAGTACTGGACATATTGAAAGATAGGTTGTCAGATGGTTCTATCCAACAAAACCTTTCTCTGCTTGTAGTATGTAAGAGAAAAATACTGGACTTAAAATCTGTTAATATGAGTTTTAGTTTTGACTTTCACTTTTCCTCTTGTAAATTAAAGTTGTGGGACTGGATTGGTAATTCTCAAACAGACAGTTGGGTAGAATGCTTCACATATAACAATCATAATGGAATTTTTGGAAAGATGGTACAGTTGTGTATTTTTGCTAAATCCCCCCATAAAGGGACAGTGCAAATGACTTTATCATATAACTAAAATCCTACCGAAAACATGTACAAGCTCTCTCAGTGAAACCCAAAGTATAAAAATAGTTTCTGTTTGGGGTGATGGAAAAGTTTTGATAATAGATGGTGATGATGGCAGCACAACACTATAAATATAATTAATTTGACTGAATTATATATTTGAATATAGTTAAAAGGGGAAATTTTAGGTTGTATATATGTTACTAAATAAAAATTTTTTAAATCTCATAGGATTCTACAACACAAACACAGAACCCTAAGGTAAACTATGGACTATAGTTAATAGTTTAAGTATAATAATATTATCTCACCAATTGTACAAAGGTACTACACTAATGCAAAGTGTTAATAATAGATAAAATTGTGTGTGTGTGTGTGTGGATGGTGGTGGATATGTGGAAACTGTATTTTCTGCAAGGCTTATCTGTAAAACCACAAGTTCTCTAATAAAAAATTTAAAAATAAATATAAGAAAAATATATCTATTGCAATAAGAACTGCTGTATTAAAAAGTGTGGGAGAAAGTGAAGTGCATGCAAAAGAACTTCTGATGACCTTGACATCTAGAGAATTCCCAAATTACCAATAATGACTCACTGGAAGGCTTGACTGGCCAATTTGAGGATAAATGGTTAGAACTGGGAGGGTGCTTTGTAATCTCAAATTCACAGGTGAATGCAAGGAGCTCATCGAAAGGTCAGGTAGTACCAGAGTGATTTGGGACCTATAAACTCTTGAAAATAACCAGACAAATATTTCTTCTAGGAAAAACTGAGGAGTAGAATCTGAATTGAGCATGACAAGGACAATAGGGGCAAACGAATAAGAGTACAGATAAAAAGGGATGTGGGGAAGAAAGTCTGTAGATATTGGAAAATAAAAAGCAATTATCTCCTAAAACTTCCCTTTTCTCAAAAACAAATGAACAGGATACTCTATAGCTGGGAAGCAAGAATGACTCACCTGACCACCCTCCAGTTGTAAGAAGAGTATAGGGCTGTGCTTTCCAGTAAGGTAGCCATTAGTCTTATGTGGCTATTTGAATCTTAATTTAGTTAGTTTAAATTAAATTAATTAAAAATTTAGTTCCTCGGTTACACTAGGCACTTTTCAAGTTCTCAATAGCCGCATGTGGTTAGTAGCTACCATATTACACAGTGCAGATGTAGAACATTGCCATCATTACAGAAAGTTCTACTGGACAATGCTGGCCATCTAACCTCAACACGAACAACAGAAGTGTTATTGTTCTATAAAAGAAAGTAAAGAGCAGAATAATGTACCTATGGAACAAAGGTTGGAAAAAATTTTTTCTGTAAAAATAGTAAATATTTTAGACTTTGCTATCTGTTCTCTGTCACAAGTACACAACTGTCCTGATGTACAGTAAAAAGCAGCCATAGACAATATGTTAACAAATAGATATGGCTGTGTTCTAACAAGACCCTATTTACAAAAACAGGTGGTGGGTTGTATTTGGCAAGCTGGCCATAATTTACCAACCTCTGCTATTGATAATAAAGTTATGTCAAAAAGATACATCTACAACAAATGAAAACAGTAATCTAATAATCAAAAACAGCTAAAAGAAAAGAAGTCAAGTCTTTAGTGTGTTAATATGGTGGATGAGGAGAATTGTTCCCAAAACTGACTGTATCTTAGGCTTTAAAGAAATCCCCAATAAATTACAAAGAATAGAAAATAATATCAACAGCAGTATATAACCACAATACATTAAGAGTAAAAATGAAATAAAATAACAAAAAAGACCCTTGCACTAGGAATTTAAAATTCTACTAAACCATTTTTGGTTCAAGAAAAAATATGAAACAGAACTTCAGAATTTCTTGAAAACTAATAAAAGTTTTCACAAACCACAAATCAGAATCTTTGAAATACAGCTAAAGCAGTTACCAGAAGAAATTTTATAGTATTAAATGCCCATGAGAGTAAAAATTTATGAATGAAATAAATGAATTAAATACTTACTCAAGAATTTAGAAAAAGAACAATAAAGTAAACCAAAAGAAATAATAAATTTCAATAAGAGCAGAAATTAATGAGACAAAAGAAAACAGAAAACCAGAAGTAGTAAATAAAGGCAAAAAAATCTAGCACTGTGAAAAAAGTGGATAAAAATAAATACAATTAGAAATGACAAGGAAGATAAATAATCAACAAAAAAAGGAAATTTAATAACTTATGAGACTACTTTGTAAACTCTATCCAATTAAATTTGAAAACTTTGATGGAATGGATAATTTTTTAGATATTATGGCATGAAAATTAGCCCCAGTAGAGACTGAGAGTCTAAACAGACCTATTACAATAAAAGAAATAAAGAAGGTATTTAAGGAGCACAAAAGCACCAGGACCACATGGTTTCTTAGTTCTATCACTAGAATAAGCTCTCTTGAAGATATGTTTGCTTCCCCTGCACATCCCTCAAATTCCCTTATATCTTAAACATAATGACATCCTAATACTCACAGTCTGAATTTTATTTTCTTGTGCACCTATTAAATGTGTTCCAGTGAAATTTGGTGTTGTTGTTTAGGGGGGAATAAGCAGTAGTGATGATGGGGGAGGGGGGAGCTAAGGGGCTGATAGTAGAAAATTGCATCAAACCAGACAGTAGAGGTATGGAAAAATCAGAAAAATCCTAACCCCAAAATTCTGAGCTGGACAGACCTAGGTTTGAATCCTGATTCCTCCAATAAGTAGCTTTATGATCATGGACAAGTTATTTGACCTCACCAAGAATGACTTTCCTCATCTTTAAAGTGAGAATAATAAAACTACCTACCTCATGCAGTTGGAATGAGGATTAAATGTAGTAAAGCTTATAAAGAGCTTGGCTTGGCAGTAGTGTGGAGTAACCATTCAATGAATCTTATCTGTTATCATCCTGATAGGGTTGAGAAAGATAATAATGTGGTCCATGATACATTTGCAAGGTCCATAAAATAGGAAAACAAATTGAAATGTGGATTTGACCTTAAAATTCAATCCTTTTAAGCTAGAGGAATATTATAATCTTTATCTTTCTGTCCTTGTCCTCAGTTTTCCCAATTCAAGCTATCTTCCTCAGGAAATTTTGGATACAAGTGGTGGACTGAAAATGTGCACTATGTTTGTTCCATTTCCAAACCCCACTGAAACAACAACAAAGAGATATATTTTTAAAGGAAAAAGTTCACAGGGTGAAGAGTGGGGAAATGTGAGCAACAAAATTTTGAAAGGTGAAATGAAAATGAATGGGTGGTAAATGACTTATAAATACAGAGAAAGCTGAACCCTAAACCAGCACTGGTAAAAACTGAAAAACAGGATGCATGGCAAGATGGCATTGTAGGGAGGTATAGGTCCTCTAGAGTAGTTAGTAAAGGGCCAGGAACAACTAATAAATAGTTTGGAACAACTGTCTGGGGGCATCCATGACAGGACACACATCATCCACCAGTATGGAATGGGTGAAAGGGCCAAGACCACAGCATAGAATTGTAAATAAAGCCCCCCAAACTGTGGAGTTGGAGCCCCTCCACCACTGGCATGGCAATCCATGCTGGAACGCTCCCCTGTGAGAAAAAGAAGTGGTCTCTGCTGGGAACAAGGGAAGGTAGCTCAACCAGGCTCCAATCATGGTTTTAATTAACAATTAACAAATTTGAACTACTGAATGCAAGCTATGAGCACAGATAAACCCGGAGCAAGCAGGAAAGGAACACTGAGGTTTGTCTCAGCAGAGAGAAGGTGAGGATGATGGAAAAAAAAAAAAATAAAAACAGAGGCTTTTGGAGTAGGCTAAGCTCAGAATACTGGAACAGGGCTGTGCCCCAAGAAATGGGACACATGGACTCAGGTACCAAATCTGGCTCTTGACTGGTGAAACTGTGGGTTGGAGACTGGCTCTGAAAAGGGGATTTTTTTTCTTCTTTCTTTCTTTAAACCATTCTAAGTAGCTCATTAGAGAAAACCTCAGGCATTTTCAATTGTTAGCATTGACCCAGGCAAGGGTGGAGTTAAGATAGGTCTAAGAGTCAAGTAAAGGAGATATTCCTTAAAGGGCTTATCTTTCCCAAGAAAAGGAGGGTGGGAAACAGCTCAAGTGGCAGCCCTCCTTCAGAGAATTCAGACCTCAGGGGCTGGGGGGAAAAAAAAACAGATACAGCTTAAGTTTGCCTTAACCACACCCCTGGCAGGAACAGTGTCTGCTGGGAACTAAAGACACTGCACCTTTGTGTGCTGGTAGGGAACTGTGTGCTGACAAGTGCCACCTGCTGGCAAGATAGGAAAAGCACAGAGTCTAGAGGCCTCACAGGAAAGTCTGACAACCCTCTGGGTGTCATTCTCAGGGAAACTTGATACTGATTACATCATCTTCATGAGACCTGGGCCTGTCTGTTCTGGGAAAATTATTTGTTTGGGGTTAATCATATCTGGATAGATCCTCCTCCTCCTCCTCAAAAAAAAAAAAAAAAAAAAAAAAAAAAAAAAAGAAAGAAAGAAAGAAAGAAAGTAAAAGAAAAAAAGTTCCATATAGGCAGGGCAAGAAGTAGAATAATGAGAGTTGAAAAATTCTGATCTATTAAACAGAAGCTATGCTAGAGGTCTATAATAAGTTGAATGGAATGCTGAAGAACAGATAGAGAACAAAGCCAACAAAAAGAAAACCCTAGATAAAAGAGTGAAAACAACCTCTAGATTAAACTAATCAAGGAAACCAGATGCCTAGACACCAACAAAAAATTGCTAGTCACACTAGGAAAAATGAATTTTATGGCCCAGTCAAAGGAACAAACTAACTCTTCAAATGAGATACAGGCATTGCAATAACTAATTAAGGATGTTCAAACAAACATGCTAAATCAATTAAAAAATCAAATCAATGAGTTCAGAGAAGATATGGCAAAAGTGATAAAGGATATAAAGAATAAATTGGGTGAACATAAGGAAGAACTCAAAAGTTTGAAAAAACAGATAGCAGAACTTATGGGAATTAAAGGCAAAATAGAAGAGATGAAAGACACAATGAAGACTTACAACAGCCAATTTGAAAAGGTAGAAGAAAATATTAGTGAACTAGAGGACAGAACATCTGAAATCCTACACATAAGAACAGATGGGGAAAAGAATGGAAAAATATGAGCAGGGTCTCAGGTAATTGAATGACAACATGAAGTGCACAAATATACAGGTCATGTGTGTCCCAGAAGGAGAAGAGAAGGAAAAAGGAGCAGAAAGGATAATGGAGGATACAATCACTGAAAGTTTCCCATCTCTTGTGAAAGACATAAAATTACAGATCCAAGAATCACAGCATACCCCAAACAGAGTAGACCCAAATAGACCTACACCAAGGCACTTACTAATCAGATTGCCAAATGTCAAAGACGAAGAGAGAATTCCTAAAGCAGCAAGAGAAAAGTGATCCATCACATACAAGGGAAGCTCGATAAGACTATGTGTGGATTTCTCAGCAGAAACCATGATGACAAGAAGGCAGTGGTATGATATATTTAAGATACTGAAAAAGGAAAACTGTAAAGGTATACAATCTGGTCATTCCCTGGAACTTTGGATATCTGTGTGACTCAGAGCTAGAGTTCTGCAGCTTTGAAAATCAGTATTACCCCATACAGCAACTGATAAAAAAAGCTGAGAAAGATATCAGACTTCAATTGAAGACATGAATGGAGCTGATCTGGTTAGGACTAAGGTAAATCAGACTAAAGGGTAAAGCATGACCTTCATGGTGTTTCAAAACTTCAACTTCTGTGTGAGACAAAAGGAAGAGATGTTTGTTTGGTGCAAAATTTATATCTTCTGTAGCACACTATTTAATTTAATTTGTATGGTCAGTATATTTGAACACTGTAATGATATGGAAATTTGAATAGGAAGTGAGATCTTGCCAGTTTTTATAGGCTAATCTGATGTCCTGATACATCCTAGAGTAATTTGGGCAGAGAATAAAAAAGTATTTGCAAAGCCCCCTTGAGGGACTGGGGAATAAAGTGGAAATATTAAATTTCCCCCCTTAGGGAATTCTTGATATTCTTGCAAGTATTGGGGACTGCAAATTTAATATCAAACCCTCAATCTTGGGGCTTGCCCTTATGAAATGTATTTCTGCAAAGGAGAAGCTAAGCCTACTTATAATTTTGCCTAAGAGTTATCCACAAAGAACCTCTTTTGTTGCTCATATGTGACCCCTCTCTCTAAGCCAATTCTGCAGGTAACCCACTGCCTTTCCCACTACGTGGGACATGACTACCAGAGGTGTAAGTCTCCCTGACAATGTGGGACATGACCGCTGGAGATGAGCCTGGCCCTGGCATTGTGGGATTGAGAGAGCCTTCTTGGACCAAAAGGGGGAAGAGAAATGAAACAAAAAGTTTCAGTGGCTAAGAGATTTCAAATAGAGTTGAGAGGTAATTTTGGATGTTATTCTTATGCATTATGTAGATATCCCTTTGTAGTTTTTAGTGTATTGGAATAGCTAAAAGGAAATACCTAAAACTATTGAACTGTAATCCAGTAGCCTTAATTCTTGAAGATGATTTTATAACTATATAGCTCTTAAGGTGTGTTCTAGTTTGCTAATGCTGCGGAATGCAAAACACCAGAGATGGATTGGCTTTTATAAAAAGGGGGTTTATTTGGCTACAGAGTTACAGTCTTAAGGCCATAAAGTGTCCAAGGTAACACATCAGCAATTGGGTACCTTCACTGGAGAATGGCCAATGGTGTCTGGAAAACCTCTGTTAGCTGGGAAGGCACATGGCTGGCGTCTGCTACAAAGTTCTGACTTCAAAATGGCTTTCTCCCAGGACGTTCCTCTCTAGCAAGCTTGCTCCTCTTCAAAATGTCACTCACAGCTGCACTGAGTTCCTTCTCTTTGAGTCAGCTCATTTATATGGCTCCACTGATCAAGTCCCACCCTGAATGGGTGGGGCCATGCCTCCATGGGACTATCTCATCAGAGTCATCACCCACAGCTGGGTGGGGCACATTCCAAGCAAATCTAATCAGCACCAAAACCTCTGCCCCACAAGACTACATCAAAGATAATGGTGTTTGGGGGACACAATACATTCAAATTGGCACAGGGTGTGACTGTGTAATTGTGAAAACCTTGTGACTGACACTCCCTTTATCCAGTGTATGGACAGATGAGTAAGAAAACAAAGGCAAAAATTGAATAAATAATAGTGGGGATAAGGGGTATGGGATGTTTTGGGTGTTCTTTTTTATTTTTATTTTTATTTATTTTTTTTGGAGTAATGAAAATGTTTAAAAATCAATTATGGTGATGAATGCACAACTATATAATGATATTGTGAACCATTAATAGGTACACTTTGGATGAGTATTTGGTATGTAAATACTCTGTTTCCTCTACCACCACATTTTTATCCAATTTCTTGGGTACTTAGTGGGTCTTTTAAACCTGGAAATGGTTGTCACTCAGTTCTGGGACTTTTTCCTGGATTATTTGGTTGGAGATTTCCTCCCTTCCATTTTCTCTGATGTCTTCTTTTGAAAACACCATTATTCAGATATTGAACCTCAAGGCCTGGACCTTTTATTTTCTCATCTTTCTTACCTATTTTTCTCTTTGTCATTTTGTCCTACTTTAAAATACACATCTTCAACTTTAACTTTTGTTTTTTTCTATTGAATTTTTATATATCTGCTGCAATATTTTCAATTTCCCAGTGTTCTTTTTTCTTAATATATTTTCATATTGCATCTTCTTCTTTTCTTATGGATGTAATAAAATTTTTTGTTTCTCTGAGGATTTAAGTAGTCCTCTCCCTGCTTGGTGCCTGTTTTCTCTAAGGTGTCTTATATGTAGGTTTGTTTGGGTCTCTTTATTTCAAGTTAGAGATAGATGTGATCCTTGGAGTACCATAAATACTAACTACACCAGATCACAAGAAATGTTAGAATCTCTGCACTCATTGCATTGGACTTGTTGACTGTCAATATTTCGTCTTAGGCTGATCATATTTCCAGGGAAGATTCCATCAGCATGGCTCCGAGAATGCAGGCAGCCAGACCCATGTCCTTTAGTGGGAGATTGGAGCATTCTTCAACAACCGTAAGAGAAGCTAGAAGATCATGGAGAGGAAACTTCAAACTTCTGAGTGAAATGAAATCCACCTAGATATCATACCTGGCCAAAAAAATCAGTTATGAATGGGGATCAAATAAAGACATTTTCAGTGATGCAAATTCTCAAAATTTTAGCTGCCGTATATTCTTCCTGGAGAGTTCTGGTCTACTAAAGGATGTACTTCCTTTAAACAAGGAAGAAAACCAGGAAGGAGGAAGACATGGATAGAAAACAGGGTATCCAACATGGAAGAGAGGTGGAGGGAATCATCATGATGACTTTTAAAGGTAGATCTAAGATTTAACTACACACCCAGAAAAAAAGGTCAAAATCACCAGACTGGAGTACAACAGAAGGTCCGTGAAAGAATTTTTTAAAAAGACATACTTAATAAGATAACTGATATTTCTGAATACTTGAAGAAGAGATATAGACAACTGGCAGAGATTTTGAGGATGAAGTATTGTTACCTGCAAGAAAAATAAGTGAATAAAGAAAATACAAGTCAGTCATTGCTCCAAAGAAAACTAGGTTATGCAGATAGGAAATTGATCCATGAACACTACATCATTCAGCTAAGCACTGTTTGCAGGGCCATAATAATAAACACTGAATATTTGTCTAAATCAAATTAAGATGAAACTATATGAGAAGATAGGAAGTAAGTGGGAAGGATGTGCATGTGTGAAATGGAAGTGCAAGAAAACTGAAAAATCAGGAAGTAGCAACATAAGGAACTAAATACCAAACTGAAGTAGCTTAAATAGTTGAAAGTTGTTGCTCTGGTGAGGGGGACATAGAAGGAAGGGGAAGAATAGGACTACTACTTTCTGAAACAAACCTTGCAAACCATTTGACTTTAAATGTAAACTTATAACTTTGATTAAAACAAGCACACACACAAACGAGCTCAAAACAAGTAAGTCCTCTCAAATGCAGCATGAGCGCTCTGCCTGTAAACTTCAGCTCTGATTCTGCAGAATACTGGGGCAAGCTTAAAACACAATATATATTCCACCTCAATCACATTTTAAACAGAGAATGTGTAAGAGAGGACGTATTTGTTAATGTAGTTGCATCTACCAAATAATATTAAAGTAATCAGCGTTCAAGAACAATCACAGTCTATGTATGCACAAATCCCACAAGATGTTTTCTTTTCTAAGTAGTTCTCCCTCACGGCATACACTTGGAGATTCCAATGTAGCTGCCTTGTAGGTGGGAGATAGGTGGGAACTAAACACTGCAAACAGACAGGGTGGGTAGGAGAAACATCTAGACAACCAATACAGCCTGAGCTGAAATTATTTCTTCAAAGGAAGATAGCAGCTAGCAAGACAGGAGTAGCTAGTGGTCAGAAGAATATAAATAACAGAAATAATAACTACTTGTATGAGTGCAGAACTTCTAATTTACAGAAGTCTCACATCTTAAAAAAAAAAAACTGCATGCTCTAACTGAAGAAAGCATCACTATGTCTATATAATAGAACAGCTGAGACTCAGAGAGGTTAAGTGATTTTTCATTGCCACACAGCTAGTAAGTGGGAGAAATGGGACCAGGTCTCAGTGTTCAATGCTTGGGAAAAAACAACTTTAAAATAGGTAGGACACTTTGTAAGTGGTATACCCAGTGGCTAGTCACAGGCTCCACAGCCAGAGGAGCCTACATTGTAAAGCAGCTGCCCACTCAGTTGTTTGCCCTCATGCCAGGGATCTCATCTCTCTAAAGCTCCACTTTTTCCTTCATGTAATAAAAATAATGATACCTCTTATGGTTGATGTGAGGATTGCATGAAAGAATGTATATAACAAACTCTGCAGAGGGTCTGGCATAGAGTTAGCATTCAATAATTGGTAGCTCTTATTATCATCCCACTCTAGAGATGATCTTTGTATCTAATATTCTATTGTACTAATCATATTAGTTTTCTAGGGCTATCATAACAAAGTACGACAAACTGGATGGCTTAAAACAACATAAATGTGTTGTCTCTCACATTCTGGAGGCTAGAACTCCAAAATCAAGCTATCAGCAGGGCCACGTTCCATCTGAAACCTGTAGGGGAGAACATTTCATTGCCTCTTATCAGCAATTCTTGGCATCCCTTGGTTTGCAGCTGCATCACTCTGTCTCTCCCATCTTTATATCACATCCTACCCTGTGCCTAGCTGCCATCTCTCCCCTTCTTTTAAGGGGACTAGTCATATTGGATTAGGGCCCTCCCCTAATTTTGGATTCAGTTTGGCCTCATTTTTGCTAATTACATCTTCAAAGACCCTTTTTCTGATTAAGGTCCTGTTCATGGGACTGAGGGTTAGAACTTGAACATATCTTTTGGGGGGACATAATTCAACCCATAACACTATTACTATTTTTAAATTGATTCACCAATATTTTTCACTTGTTTAATTTAAAAGAAAGGCAAGAAATGATCTAGTAAAATATGTATGGATTCAAAAAGTTACATTTTGTAATTTAATTCTAATCTCTAAAGTTCCTGAATATTTTCATGTCAGTTAGCATAAATTCAAGAGAAAGACAAATATTGTATTAGTAGAATTTTATTTTTTTCAGAGCACAATCAAATTTCTTATATTTATGCAGAGCCAAGGAAACTAAGGTGCCTTTGTACAAAGGGAGAAATGATTGTCAGTGCTTGAGGACAAATACTCAGGAAATGACCCATCTGGCAAACACTGTTTTATTGACCTTTCCAAACACTTTTCAACTCATAGAAAATAGCACCTGTGGCAGTTTCTGGGAACATAAGGAATTATTTGAGCTTAATTAAGACTACCCTATCTCAATGTTATACTCAAAAATCACCCTCATGGTCCAAGGAAGGCAGGACCAGTGTCAATCATCTCCAATTTGGAGAGAGAGGCAAGTTGGAGGCTGGGAAGCTGGTAACGAGAAGTGGACTTGGAGTCAGAGCAATAGGCATTGTGCTGGTTTGTATATTTATGTCCCCAGAAAAAGCCATATTCTTTAATGCATTCTTGTGGGGGCACATGTATTAGTGTGGATTGGGTTGGAACCTATTGGTTCAGTGTCCATGGAGATGTGACCCACCCAACTGTAGGTGATTACTTTGATTGGATGATTTCCATGGAGGTGTGGCCCTGTCCATTCAGCATGGGCCTTGTTTAGTTTAGTGGAGCACTATATAAGCTCAGACAGAAGGAGCTCATAGGGATTTGTAGCTGAGACAGACATTTTGAAGACAGCCGTTGGAAGCTGATGCAGACATTTTGGAGACTGCCATTTTGAAACACAACCTGGGAGCAAGCAGACGCCAGCCACGTGCCTTCCCAGCTAACAGAGGTTTTCTGGGTGCCAATGGCCTTTCTCCAGTGAAGGTACCCTTTGTTGATGGACACTTTACGGCCTTAAGACTGTATGTAACTGTGTAACCAAATAAACCTCCTTTTATAAAAGCCAGTCATTTTTGGTGTTTTGCATTCTGGCAGCATTAGCAAACTCAACAGGCATGAATCCCAACCAAGCCACTCAGTAACTCTATGACTTTGGATAGGTCAAACTTTTCCAGTCCTTGATTTCCTCACTTTTAAAATGTTGTCAGTGATGCCTGCCATGTTTATCACCTTCTGTTGCATTGAGACTTAAAGGGGAAAAAGGATTTTCATGAGTTTTGTAAATTTTATTTTGTGCAGTCTAGGGTAATGCTACTCAAAGTGTGGCCCACACTTCATTGAAAAAACCTTCTTTCAAAGGGAGAAATCCTCAGGAACATCTTAGGAGGACAGGCATCAGAGTGGAAAGGTCCTTAAAGGATTGTGGCAGAGGGCCAGTCACAAATATTCCCACCATTTGAAAGTAGGGTCTATGTCCCCTCTCTGTGAATTTGGGTGAGCTTTGTGGCAGCTTAACAAATAGAGTATGGTAGAAGTGATGCTGTACCAGTTTCTCAGCCCACTTTATTGGGAGAAGTCCAAGGCACATGGAGAAGTCTTGCACACTTGTAGGTGTTCTAGGTTGACAGCTTCATCTGAGCCCCCAGTCAACAGCCAGGATCAACTGCCAGCTATAAGAGTGAACCATCTTGGATGGTTCCCCAGTTTCTATCTGACTACAACCCCACAAGATATATCCAAGTGAGAATCAGCCAGTTGAGCCTCATCAATCCAGAGAACCATGAGAGAAAATAGGAAACTTTTGTTTTAAGCCACTAAGTTTTGGGGTGGCTTGTTATGCAGTAATAAATAAACAGAAAAGGATGAGGCATTCCAGTTCCCTCGTCTACTGACAGGAGAGTAGAATCTGGAATATGGGTGGCTTTCCCAAGGTGTCAGAGAAGGATGGTGGTTTGATTGAGGACCAGAACTCTGGCATCCTGACCTTCAGGCTACAGGTACATTCAACAGGGCCATTTAACCTACATGAAATGCTGCCAGTATTTTGTCCTCCACCTCTTCCTCTTCTTTCTTCTCCTCTTTCCTTTTCCTCTTCTCTTTCTCTATCCTCTTCCTCTTCTATTTCTTTTCATTTTCCTCCTCCTCCTTTGTCTTCCATCATCTCCTCTTCCTGCCTCTTTTCTCCTCTTCCTTCTCTTTTTCCTTCCCTTCCTTCTCCTCCTTCTCAACTTCTTCCTCTTTCTCTTCCTCCTATTCCTTTTTGAAACTTTTATTTTGACATATTTTCAAACTTATAGAAAAGTTGCATGAATAATGCAAGAAACTTCCATACACTCTTTACCCAGATTGCTTGTATTTTACCTCATTTGCCAATGTTCTTTTAAAGAAAGCATTTTCCATAAAGGAGGCTGCCCACAGACCTGGTTCCTATTGAGTGATTAGTCACTGCTTAGATCATTACAGAAGGAATTAGGGCAGAAATGGGCACCTGGGAACAAAAAGGCTATGGAAGACAAAGCTACTGAGGCAAGAGGGTGTTACTCAAAGGAGAACGTGCGTAAAAAAGGGTGAACAGAGTCACTGAAGACAAATTTATCTCTATCAAGATACTCCCTGGGATCAGTTCCCTAAACTAGGGAATACTTGAAGTTTGAATCTTGCCATTAGCTTTTAGATCTGGGGTAACTTTCCTTCAAGTCTCTGAGCCTTCTTTCTACCTTTCTTTATTAGCCAGATTAAATGAGTCACTGTATATGAAAGGGTTTTGTGAATGGTGCAAGTAAAGAAATTTTAATCATCTCTATTAGGTAGAATTGCTTGGGAAACTTTTTAAAAATTCCATGCCAGGGTCTCATCTTCAGAGATTCTGATTTAAATGATTTGGAGTAGGGAACAGGCACAGTTGTTTTTAAAAGCTCCTGCACAATTTTTTATGTGCTGCTGTGGTTGAGAACCACTGTGAAAGACAACAATGCTATCATCCAGGTCAGCTGAACTCTCAGAACCCTTCTGGTTTGGGGCTAGAAGTCCTTGTGCTTTGTCCCTTTCCCGCCTCTGTTACCAGTCTACATAGTTAGGGGTATCCTCCATTCTAAGCCTGAGTGCTTCTCCTTCATTTGGTCGTCTCATCTCTGCATTGTCCAATTCTGCATCCCCTGAAACTCCATATTGGAAAAATTGCTTCCTGGAAGTGTGCTGTAGATTCTCAGTCTCTCTACTCTACTACTTAGAGTAATGCAGAGATTTCTGTCTTAACAACAGAGTTCAACAGCTATCATTCTTCTCCTGTAGCTATTTATATATATAATTGCTATTGTGCAGATCTATGTAATTTGGGATAGGCAGTAGTGACTCACATGCAAATACCTTTGAAAATAAGTGTGGGAGGGATTTTATATTCTTTGATGGTCTTAGCAGAGCCAAAGTACTTTCCCAAATGAGTATAACTTTTCTTTTATCACAAAAATATCCTTTTTGATGTATTTCTTATTTTTTACTAAAAATATCCTGAGATAAAGGAAATACTTGCATATTTTATGGTTTGAATCCTTCCTTCCCCTTTCCTACCTCTTTTCTTCCTTCCTTCCTGTGCCAGTTTGAATGTATTATGTCCCCCAAAATACCATTATCTTTGATGAAATCTTGTGTGGGCAGATGTATTAGTGTTGATTAGATTATAATTCTTCTATTGTTTCCATGGAGATGCTACCCACCCAACTGTAGGCGACAACTCTGATTAGATAATTTACATGGAGGTATGGCCCTGCCCATTCAGCTTGGGCCTTGATTAATTTACTAGAGCACTATATAAGCTCAGACACAAGGAGTGAGCTTGCTACAGCAAAGAGGGACACTTTGAAGAATGTACAGGAGCTGAGAGAGGAGCTGCAGCTTACAGAGACATTTTGGAGATGGCCTTTGAAAGCAGACTTTTGCTCTGGAGAAGCTAAGAGAGGACAAATGCCCCAAGAGCAACTGAGAGTGACATTTTTGAGGAACTGCAGCCTAGAGAGGAACATCCTGGGAGAAAGCCATTTTGAAACCAGAACTCTGGAGCAGATGTCAGCCACGTAACTTCCCAGCTAACAGAGGTTTTCCAGATGCCATTGGCCATCCTTCAGTGAAGGTACCCTCTTACCTTGGGTATTTTATGGCCTTAAGACTGTAACTTTGTAACCAAATAAACCCCCTTTATAAAAGCCAATCCGTTTCTGGTATTTTGCTTAACGGCGGCATTAGCAAACCAGAACACTTCCCTTCTTCATTACTTCTTTCCAATAAGAAATTTATTGTTCACCTACCATGCTTCCACTGCTCTATTAGGAACTGAGGATGTAAAGATGAATAAGAACATGTCCTGTCCTCTATGGACTCCAGTTCAGGGAGTGAGGCAAACACAATACAATTTGAAAACTGTTAAAATAGAGTTTACAAACTTCTGCAGGATCATTCATCCTTGTTTAGATACTTACAGGAGAGAATATTTGAACTGAATTTGGGATACTGAGTTTGAGATTTTTTTCAGGCAGAAATTTGAGGAAAGGCATTGTATGAGTCAGGGTTCTCCAGAGAAACAACAAACAGGATATATGTATGAGCATGTAAAGAGATTTATTATTGGAATTGGTTAATGTGACTGTGGGGATTGGCAAGTCCTAATTCCATAAGGCAGGTCGCATGTTGGAAACTCCAATGAAGGTGGCATTGAGAAGAAGGAGAAGCTGACTGGCTGAAGTAGAAATAGAAGATCTTTCTGATTGCTGAAATTCTTAGTTCTGGCATTAAGACTTCCAACTGATTGGATGAGGAGCTCCCCTCATTGCTGAAGGCAGTCTTCTTTTTGGCTTGTAGATGCCATCAGCCATAGATGCAGTCAACTGATTATACACACAAATCCACGTATGAAATACCCTAGAGTAACAATAAGGCCAGAGCTTGCTTGACCAAACAACTAGACACCATAGACTAGCTGACAAATGAACTTAACCACTGCAGTTATTTTGGGCAAAGGAACAATATGTGAAAAAGCCCAGAAGACCTAACAGAGTGTGTTCAGAAGATAACAGTGGTAGTTCTAAGACAAAAGAGTTGTATCCGGAGAAGAGAGATGCTAAGTGGGCATTTACTGTCGATGTCTTGTCGCTGGTAGAAATTCTTAGGGGGAACATCCCTCTGAATCTGTTTGGTCCGATGTCTGTTTGGTCTCCCAACTCAGGTCTCTGGACTCTATTTTCTTAGCACTGACAGAGACAATCAGATGTGGGCTTCTTTAGTCTTCCCTGTACTTACTGCGTTCCAGGCACACAAGCTTCCTTTCTGCTCCTGACCGTAAACTCATTCCTATCTCAGGGACTTTGCTTTTGCTATCTCTACCTGGAAACTCTGTTCCCAGATCTTCACAAGTCTGGCTCCTTCTTGTCATTCAAGTCTCAATTCAACTATTACCACCTCCAGGAAGCCTTCCCTGGACACTGCATCTGCAGTTACCCTCCCCCTAAACAGTTACCCTCTGTGAAATCCCCCTTTAAAGTTCACTTTATGGAAGTTATTATTATATAAATTGATCTTTTTAATTTATTTGTTGAGTTGTTTATTGCTCATCTCCCTCTCCTAGAATATAAGCTCCATGAGGGCATGGATTTTGTCTTATTTTCTGCTGAATCCTCAGAATATACCCAGTCCCTGGCACTTAGTAAGTGCTCAACAAATTTGCTAAGTAAAACAGGCTGACACTTACTAAAATCCCATGATTTTATTTTTGATTGAAATAGCTTTGATTAGAGATACTTTTGTTTTGGGTTGAAGCTCTCTCTTCCCAGGGGTCAGAATACTTATGTCCTCCACTCCATTCCCAGTATCAGGGTGTCTCAGAAACAAGAGCAGAACAAGTATTGATGAACATGCAAGGAAAATAAAAGGAAAAAGAGAGCCCCAAAGAATACTCTGGCTTGGTGAGGCCTGATGAAATGTCCCTTCCCTACAACAAAGAACACTTGTCCACCTGCACCCAAAGTACATGGCTCCCAGATCTAATGTCTCCTCACCTACACTGGGCAATGTTGGAGGCTCGTGACTTCTTTGCTCTCATTTTCTAGTTTCTCCCATCTCTTTTCCTGGTTGATTTTCTCCTTAGTTCTGTCAATTCTATAGTCTTATTGTTGAAACTGTGACTCTGGAAGGCACCAAATCTCCCCCTATCCCCACTCCAATTACAGGTGGATTTCATTCCCCTCTCAGAATTCTGGACATGGGCACAGTATAGCCAGAGCAAAGGGAGAACAAGCATATTTCAAGCCATGTGGGTATGAAGGTGACGTAGAGTCAGGAGAGGCAGAGGTTTGGAGTGAAGTGGAGGAGACAGAACAACCATGACCCCTAGAGATTTGGCTGCTTCATTAGCTATTTCTTTCTAACAAAACTTAAGGGTCTCCGGACCATCCATTTTGTATATTTCAAATTTAAGTATATTCTACTGTGGTGGTTGGGAGCTATGTATCCCAGAAAAACCTGTTCTTAACCTTAATCCATTCCTGTGGGCATTGTAAATAGGACTTTTGATGGGTTACTTCAGTTAGGGTGTGGCCCAACTCAATCAAGATGGGTCTTGATCCTATTACTGGAGTCCTTTATAAGCAGAATGAAATTCAGGCACAAGAGATAGAAAGCCATAGGGAGCAGCCAGAAACTAGAGGTCAACAGAACCCAGAAAAGAGGCCAGGAGAGGCTGCCATGTGCATTGTCATGTGACAGAAAAGCCAAGAACCAAGGATCACTGTAAGCCAGCCCTGAAATGTCACAGTCTTCTGAAAGCATTGCCTTGATTACATCTTGATTTTGGATTTTTCCTAGCCTCAAGACTGTAAGCCAATAAATTCCCATTGTTTAAGCCAATCCATTGCGTGATATTTGCATTGGCAGTCAGAAAATGAAAACATCCATTAGTAAAAAGCGTTTCCCAAACCCCATTTTCTTTGGTTAAAATGGAAATCATTTCAAAATGCATCTTTAAAAAACAAACAAGAAAAAGGCAATGAAGCTGAGGAATATGTTTATTTTGTCTTGCATCTGAGGAAAGAAGTCTTTACATAAGTTAAAGCCAGAGTCATCTCTTTCTGGGCTTACAGTGCTCATGCTTGAATCCTGTAGCTAAAGGCAAATTTCCACTTCAGCCTCCTAGGTGACCTTAATTACCTGGTGGAAATCACTGAAGGTGATGTCAAGTGATATTTGAACCTGTCATTATCTTTTACTATTTGGGGAATGCAGATATTTTCCACTCTAATGTGGAAAAATATTCAATCAGCTTAAATTATGCATGTACTCAGGATCAAGCCAGCTAGATGTCAGGAGCAATTCAATATTTTTTTTGAATTTGGGAGACTGAAAGCCAGCAAGATAAAAGTTTAGGACAGCTAGATGCAAATTAATTTTGCAATTTGGAGAAAAATAAGCATAGAAGTGAGAAAATTTTTTCTCTCTGACAGTGCCAGTTGTTGGAATTGCCACACAACTTTGGTTAGTAACATCCTAGCAATAATGAACAGGCGGGCTTAACTTCCAAGGTATGTCTTCAGTTACCAAGTCTTCTTTATTTTTACAAATAGATGGCAGGTAGCATGTCATATTTGTCACTTGTTTTGTGATGGTGACAATGTTGCCATTTCTCTGTCATTGCATTTATTTTTCAGTGAAAAATTTATTTTTCAGGATCAAATTGAGTATATAGAGGGGTTTCTGGAGTTTCTGATTCTTTTAAGTCTTATAATTGATTACTTCAACTGGACTTTAATTTAGCAAACATTTATAAAATATCTACTATGCAATAGAAACTGAGCTAGGGTCAGCATGGAGGAGAGATTGACCTGTACACAAGCCATTCCTAAGCACCTGATGCATAGCTCAGTAATTATGATGCAGACTCTGATAGAGTAAGGGAAGGATCTGTTAGATTTCATCAGATGCGTAATGGCAGGGGAGGGTGTTCCAGAGAGAAGAAACAGCTTGAGCGAAGGCAATGGGATTATAAGAAAACCAAGTGTGCTTTGGTAATAGTAAGCAAACCAGTTATGATGCTTATGATGCAGGAAGAGGAGGTGTTGAATGAGGGAAAAGAGGGGTTGGCAGGACACAGCAAGCCGGAAAGACTTATGGAAAACTTTGAATAACTTTGAATAGCAGGAATTTGATCAATATTTAGTAGGTAACAGAAGCCACTTAAGGTTTCTGAGCAGAGGAACGACAGTCAGAACTGTTTTGGCAGATAATTCAGTCTGCAGGTCGAGCAAGAACCTTAGTCAGAGGGCAGTGGCTGTCAGAGTGGAGTGGAGAACTGAGACCCTCTTATTTCTGACCCCGGCTTCACTCAGGCCCGCTCTGTTAGGTTGTGGGGACAAGAGGAACACGGAGAGGACTGATAAAGTTCTCTAGCTTTAAGAAATCCACAGTACAGCAGTGTTAATATGACAAAGGACTTTCTGACTCTATCTCTGCAGTTAATAATTAATCCTCAGACAAGGTGAAAAGTTCCAACAATCGCCTATAATTAGTATTTACTAGAACCAGATAGGTTGATATTTGAAAAATTATGAATGGCAGACTAGAATCTTTCTCTTTATTCATGTTATGTGCTAAAAACAAATAAACAACAAGCACCAAAAAAAACAGCAATAAAAATAAGGATAATTTGGATTCAGAAAATTCAAGTTGTAATCCTGTAATGTATCTGCTCTGGATCTCGTTTTCCTCATTTGTAAATTAGAACCAGTCATGATCCCTGGCCTTTCTGCTTTAAATAAGATGATGGATATTAACACACTGTGAAAACTGTGGATATTAAAGAGTCATCAGAAGGGGTCAAACTTTTGGTAAAATCAAAGCTCTATTGGCTAGTGCAGGAGATGGATTGAAATCCCCCACTCTCTTCCCACACTGTTCAGAAGATCAGAATTCATATCCTCTTGGCCACCTAGATATTTCCAACAAGTTGTATTTTCCCCAATCAGACTGTGAGCCCCACATTAGTAGGGACCATGCCTGTTATTCACCAATATATCACATAATACCTAGAACATTTTCTGGCACAGAGTAGGCACTTAATAGAGATTGGTTGAATGAAATAAAATTATTAATGATTGTGCCTTTCCCTTCATACTAGATGCAGTCCTCTTATTTCTGGTATTTGATCCCTCAACTATCAGCCTACATATATATTAACATTTTTTTCATTCACAAAAATATTTGTTGATTATTTAATATACGCTAGATACTGTGTTAAGCACAAAAGATAAAATAGTGAGAAAAAATAACTTGGTATTTGCTTTCATGGAGTTTATAATAAATAGATTTTATTATATGCAATTCCATGAATATATTTCATTATCTTTTCCAAACGAATTCTGTGCATTTTTAGTTCCATTTAAATTATTTGCATTAAATTTATATCCTTGAGATCACCGAAAACATCTTGGAGACACACAACTCAGGTTAAAAAGTCCTGTCACAAGAATCAATAACTCTAGATTTTTAAATTTTACAGTACAAAAATAAATCTATACTCATATCACTGATCTTAGAAAAATAATCACACCAAAGGGACTTTTAAAATGATTTTGGTTATTTAGAGTCATTAGTGGCTGCGCTAATGGTGGAAAACTGAATTTTTAAAATTCAGCTCAGTTTTGAAATGAGTTCTACCAACCAACCAAACAGTGAGTTGTGAATGTGCATGCACATGTGTGTTCTACATGATACCAGAGATCCAAGTTAACAAGGTGTTCATGATTTAAGATAAACTGATCACTGAAAGACTGCATACTGCTAGAGATCTAATTTCTTCATCTTTTTTGGGGTGGGTGTGTGGGTATTTTTTCTAACTTTTTTTGTGTTGTGATCAGAGAATATAGTCTAAAACTCCTTAAATGTACAGCGTCTTCTCTGGTCTAACATGGCTAAAACTGAGGCCAGTTGTCTGCAAAGATTCCATGTGGGCTCAAAAATGATGTTACTCTCCTATTGCTGGGTGATGAATGTCTGTTATCAGGTATATAAGAATTCAGAATTCTCTTCTTAGAGATTTGGAGTTTTATCAATATTTAATAAGCTTTATCTCTAGTAATACTTAAAAAGTCTACTCTGTCTGACCTTTCCCTAGGATTTCTTTTTCCATTTGTTTGCTTTAAATTCTTATCTTTTATTGTATCTTATGTAAATACCATATAGCTGAGTTTGTTGGCTTGTTTTAAATCCAGTCTAAAAATCTCTGTCATCTAACTAGAGTTTAGTTCAATCACATTGATTGTGATAATTGACAGTTTGAATTAATTTCTTTCATCTTATTGAATATTTTCCATCTGTTCTGCTTTTTTTTCATACTTTTAAAAAATTGGTTTGATGCATCAAGTGTAAAGAGAAAAGTTAAAAATAGATATTTTAGCTATAAGAAGAATATGGTATCCCATCCCAGCCTGATACAAGCTTAGACTTTTCATAAGTTGCAGTCTAGTCATATTATTAAACATAAAAACAAATCACAAATGATGTGAAACAGTAAAACATAAGCACTTTGCTTTTGGAAAACAGCTGAGAAATAACAGAAATTTCTTTGAGAAATGCAGAAAAATTCTTTTTTTTTCATAATAACTAATATGCCTCCCTTAGGCATCAGTCTCATTTTTTGTTTAAAACATTAATAATGCAGCCATACTTTTACTTTTTATAAAAATCAAGCTTCCTAATAAAAATAGGGTATTTACCATACTGATCTTTAAATTCCTTCACTAAACATGTAGTTATATACACCTTTTAGGACATTCTGCACGAATGAATAATTGCTCAGAAAAGCAGCGTGGCTACAATTGCAGTATGATTTGGCAGACAAGCTTTCTTGTTTTACAGGAAAAAGGAGATTACATGAGCAGAAACACTGGGCTCTTTGAGGTTTCATTGATCAAAAGGATGTTCTGGAGCAACTTCTTAGCAAACATTTCTTAATGGATTGATCACAGATCTGGGGTCTTCACTCCTCATAATGGCACTGCCAGACATGACCATATTAGCTCATTTACTACAGTGAGTGTCAGGACCTACTCCACCATCAACCTCTATGTCCAAAGACAGGAACTGGGTCCTCAACCAGTGAAGCTTTGGCATCATATCTTCCATGAATTTCTGCCCTCCAAACCCAGGTTCCACTGCCATAACCAAGGCCATATCTATCTGATTAGCCCATGGTGTCAAATACTCAACTGTAGTTCCCAGTTTGATGGCCATGCCAAACTCAATCCAATTCTCCTGAATGTCTTTAATCAAAGCTCCTGGGTTCCTAGAAGCCTTGAGGTGAAAGGCATATTCATTGGCTCCTGCTGCTGTCATTGTCTTTACCCACTGTTCCAGCCTGGACACTATCATATGCAAGTCAAAGGAAGGGTCTAGCTGCTTTCGGAGGCTTTCTACCACAGGGTGACCAAAGGTGATGGGAACAAACACTTGTCCCTTACATCTAGGTGCAGATAATCAACCCTGGAGTCAAGCATCCTGAGGCACTCTTCCCCTAAGTTGGCCAGGTCACCACTGAGGATGGACGGGCTGATCTTGCAGCCAGACATCATGGTGCTGGTTCCCAAGAGCCCTGTTCTACCTTTTTAAGGTTCTTTTCTTATTCTCTTTTCTTTCCATCTGTCTTAGTTTACCAAGCTGCTTCAACAAATACCACACAATCATTTGGCTTAACAACAGGAATTTATTGGCTCATAGTTTGGAAGGCTAGCTGTCCAAAATCAAAGGAACAGAAGAGCCATGCTTTCTCCCAAACTCCATAGCATTCTGGTGCTCATTAGCTGCAATCCTGGGGCTTCATTGGCTTGCATCTCTGCCTCCCATCACAAGGCAATCTCTCTTTTCCTCTGTTGGCTCTTCTGGTTTCCACTGGCTTCCAGCTTCTTTCTGTGTGGCCGTCTCCAACTTCTGATTTCTTGGTTTCTTCTCCTTATAAATCCTCCTGTAATATGGATTAAGACAGTTGAGCCACACCTTAACTAAAAAATAACATCTTCAAGAAATCCTGTTTATAATGAGTTCATGCCCACAGGAATGAGGATTAAGAACATGTCTATGTTGGGGTACATAGTTCAATCTACCACACCATCTTTTGGATTGATTGTGAACCCCCCATACTCATTCAACTGTTTTTCCTCCATCATTAGAAGTTCTACATTATGCATTTCTTTTTCTAATGGCTACGCTTAAAATTTTAACATGCCCCATTTAACTTTAAAAAGTGCAAAGTAAATCAACATAGCTGTCTCCCATCTGAATAAAAAAATGGACATTAAAATGCTTTGAGGCAATCACTCTCTTCACCCCACATGCCATTGTTGTCCATTAATTTTTTAACACCACAAATCAGATTATATTAATATATTTCATGGTCAGTATCTGTTTAGTTTTATCCACAAGTCCACAGTTTTCTTTTATTGGCATTCATTTCATTTGCCAGATCTTCCTCCTGAGATTACTTTCTTTTTTCTGAAGAACATCATCCAAACTTTCCTTTAATGAAGGTTTACGGGAAATAAACTCAGTTTTTGTCTGTTTGGAAATGTCTGTTTCTCTGCTCTTGATAGATTATTTCACTACATATACAATACTATTTGACAATTATTTTTCTTAGCACTTTGAAGACAGCTTCACTGGCTGCAATTGAGAAGTAAATTATAGGTTTTGTAGGTCAACTTTTTTCTCAACTGCTTTTAAGATTTCTCTTTGTGTTCAGTGTTCTACAATTTCTCTACAGTGTTTCTCAATGTGGATTTATTTTCTTTATTCTTGGGAATCACTGGGCTTTCTGAATCTGAGCACCGCAATCTTTCATCAATTCCAGAAAATCTCAGCTGTTACCTCCTCAAGCCTTTTCTTTCCTCCACTCTCTCCATTATCTCCTTCTGAAATCTTGATTAGTACATTACAAATGCTTACTCTATCCTCCAGGGGTCTTAATTTTTTTAAAAGTGTCCTTTTTTTTTTTTTTTTTTTTTTTTGCCTCACTGTTCTGTGTTCTACATAGTTTCTTCAACTTCATTTTTTAGTTCAATAATCTCCTTCTCCTATGTCTAATATACTATTTAACCCATCCATTAAGCTTCTAATGCCAATTTTTATATTTTTAATATGTAGATATTCTATAATTAGGTTCTTCTGCCTGGTCAAATTTTACACCCATTTGTTTTTTTATATTATTTCAGTGCCTTCTTTTATTACTTTAGGCATTTTAATTATATTTATTTTATATTCCATTTCAAATATAGGCAGTATCTGCCAAATTCATAAATAAGATTTTGTAGTTTGGTGTTTTTGGTCATTCTCATATACAGGCTAACTCATGGGTATGATGATTCACATTCCCTGAGAGTTCTGGGAAGAAACCTTTTGAGGTCTGAGTTTAAAGCATGTTTCTCCAGAGATGATTTATATTTGCTCCTTCTAGTCATCAAGAGACTTTGTCACCCCAGGGCCACTTTAAACAAAATATTTAGCTTGAGCTTTTGGTACCACACAAGTAGGGTAAGTTCTGATCTCAAGTCCACTTGAACACAGTCTGACTTAGAATTCTCAGAAGAAACTTTTGTTTCCTTTTTTTCTTTTTTCTGCCCCACCCAGACTCAAAGTCAAGTCAAGCATGTTGCACCATCATCTCTCTCTTCAAGTCTGGGTTTTTATTTCCCCTAAGAGAACTCAGCTTCATGTGGAACTGTCTAATCCAGCCCCCCATTCTGCACAGGCTTTGTCTCCAGTTAGAAGCCAGACACTGGGCCACCCATGATCAAAGCCAGCACAAGGGCAAATTCTCCCCAGGGATTCATACTTTCTTTGGTTTCTGGTCTTCCTCACTTTCCCAACAGCTCATGCACACATTAACAAAATGTGTGATTTTTATATTTTATCAAGGTTATACCATGAGAGGTTTATTATCTATTTTACCGTAGATGTTAGGTTGCTGCTTAAAGTTTTCCTTAAAAGTTCTTCCTTTTTCTCCCCTATCTCTGCAAAGAAAGCCACCATTAAAAAAAAGAGATTAAAGTGTTTTTATTATAATACAATTTTAGTCTGTTGCTATTTATTGGAACAGAAATTGTCTACTTTACACATGCCATTTTAATTGATGTTCTATCCTAGGTTAACACTACTTTTTGGGTGTCCACTGACATATGCTTACCCTGCAAGCTATTTTCTTTGGTTAACTTCAATAAATGAGTCCTAAGTGTAGTGCCACCTACCAAACAGGCATTGCTGTTTAAGACAAATTATAGTGTTTCATAGTAAATTTGCAGCCTGGAGACGTGCACAGCTATTCTTAATCCCAGTTCTAAATTCTATTTCTCTGCAACTTCAAAATGGCTTTGGTACTATCATTTCTCTATTTCCTAGAAGGTTCCAAATACTAATTGGGTCCTAAGGAATAGACCTGGAGCAGGAATCAAGTGTTTATGGAATGACTCTTTGCAAGTTACCAAGCTTCATGCTTTGAGGATCAGGGGTGAGGAATAGAGTCCTGCTCTTAAGTGACTTACAGACATAAGAGTTAGCAAACAAGGTTTCTAAAACTCTTGGATTCATTTTCATGTACTTCTTAGGTCCTGTAGGAAGGAATATTTGAGGGATGGATATATTAGGTAGGAAATCAACAATATCTGCTACCACAGACTAGCCCTGCAATGTCTGATAGATTGGAGGGGCCTCTGGCAGAAGACAGATTGCAGTGAGGGAAAATGGACACATGGAGTAAAAGGAAATCACCTTAACATGGATGCTTAGGCACAGTAGGAGGCCTGAAAGGAAAGGAAATAGATATTTGGGAAAAAAGCATGCTGCTGTAATTTAAATCCTTGCTGCTCACTCAAAATGTGGCTCCAACCCAGACCTACTGTATAAAAATCCACATTTTAACAAGGTCTCCAGGGGATTTATATGCCCTTTAAAATTTGAGAAGTTATCCTAAGTTGACCAAGAGTCCTGGTTTACCTCAGACTGAGGGGTTCCCGAGTTGGGGGATGTTCTGTGCTAAAACTGGACAGTCCTGGGAAAACTGGGGCCTTGGACCCCCTAGAAGCACTACTTTAAACTCCCCCAACTAATTTCCTCAGGGTGCCTAGGTGGTGGATGAGAGAGAAATACTTCATGTGAAAATAGGAAGAACCCTATCCCTGGAGGTCCACATGCGATGCAGGAAGGTGAACCTGTGTACTGTCGAACACTGAAGAAAAGCAGATGGCAATAGTGGAGCTCCAAGTGGTGGTGACGGACAGAGACTCAGAGCTGCCCAGGGAGCCTGGCTGTGGTGCAGGCCTCACCCATGGACTGAGCGAAATAGGCAGGTGCACGCTGTGGGGAGCAGAGAGGTGAGAGGTTCACACGTAATCAGCAACCAAGCCAACCCCATAAAACAGACAATGGCCAAGAGAGATGTAGAGGGTAGTACAGGTGGCATTCAGAGCAGAAGTACCTGGAAGAAGAGTGGACCTGCCAGAGCCACTGAATAATATGTGAGAACCACATCTTTGGTTACTAGAAAGTCGTAAGGTCAGAGAAGGGCTGAAGACCTGGCATATGAAAGGGAGGAACTCAGGGCTGGCTTCCCTTGGACTCCGAAGCTAACCATGAAGGGTTAGCTCGTTTATCTAGATTTTCTACCACTCAGAGGTGACCACTGGGAGAAAGAAGTGGTCATGGCTTCCATCTGTTTTCTCAAATGTAATTTCTCTGATTAAAATGCTATAGGCATTAAAATAATATGATACTCAACTCCTTGCACGTGTCTGTACCTGTCGGTTTTCTCCACTGAACATCAATGTCCTGGTACCAGTTTTGGCAGTGGTAACTTCCTACTGTGTTAGCAACACCCTCTGAGGGGCAAATACACTCCCCCACTCCCACCCTACCTCACTCCTGAGATTCCTTTCACAAGTTAATATGGAGAAGGAGTTTGGAGCTGATCTCCAGATTGCATTCCATCACTCATGCATACAGTTTTTATTCAACAAAAATGAGGCGTCTTACATGTGTCTTGCACAGTGCTAAAAAAACTCAAATAACCAGTCTACTGGTTTGTTGATTCTTAAACCTAACACAATTATTTTCTTCCTTTGTTATTTAATAAAAATGATAAATATTTGTGTCCATGTGGTTTACCTAAACAATGCACGTAGTTAAGCAGAATCACCAACTTCTGTGTAATTGCTTTACATTTATACAGTGATTTTTTCCCTTTTTATCAAGTTTATCCACTTGCATTATCTTATTTGAGCATCAGAAGCATCTTATAGGCAGAGTTAGTATGATTATCCCTGCATTTCAGGTGAATAAACGGTTTCAAAGATATCTTTCTCAAGTATAAACAGTGAGTTAATATTATAACATCATCCAACTGCAGGTCACCTAACTGATTCCAGGGCTAATTCCACATAGCCAAAGATCTCTGCATTTTTAAATTTGTTTCAGGAGCAACTCTTTAAAAGTTAGAAACAAATCACTAATTAATACGTGTGTCTTGATAATGATAGATCAGAAGAATGGAAAAATCCCAGGACATTTGAGCTGCTGACATGATGAAGCTTTGGTCCTGCTGGCAAACGATGATAAGTTTTTCAGTGGTAGTGAGATAGGATCCAAAGTGGTGCTTTTATATTTCTTTTATCTTGGCTTTGACCTTGGGAAGAGGTTAAGAAGGTGGAAGAAGATCAGTTATTCGAAGAGGAGACTTTCCTTGAGAATCTGGCATCCAACTTTGTTTTGCTAAAGCTTTCAGGAAATTAACAGTCAAGCTGCATTCCAGGCCTGCAGACCTGGGCTAGAAGCAGCTGTTGATATTTGGTCTGGAGATTAAAAATGTTACTGTTAGAAACCTTTTGCAAATTAAGACAAACACCAGGTTTGTACCTGCTCTGCTGGGGCAACACTTTTCAGACAAACCTAATTATCCACACCTGAGAAAACTGCCATCTGAGCTGATGATCTGCCTGAGGCGTCTCTGAATTACCTTCTAGAATTTTCTGTTCTCAGCTGTCTTTATTACTTGAGAAAACTCAGAGAACTTCTACATTGCATGGAAGACCTAGGAGCCAGAGAACAATTGTCCTCTTTACATGTATGTCTTAACTCATATATAAGCATTACTGGGTTATGTTTTACTGATGATCTCTATCAGGGCTTTTGTAAAATTTCTTCTCTGGGAGATGGGTTGGAGACTCACTATAGGGGAAAAATTTGGTGGGCAAAGCTACTCATCTGAATCAAGAAGGTTTGTTTTGCCTAGAAAACTATCGTAGACCTGAAACTTAAAATGAGAATTGACAGAATTGGAGGGTCTAAGGAGGTCACAAAAGTTTGAACCAGAAAAAAAAAAAAAATTGTATCCTAAAATAAAGGATGTTTTGGCTTACCTAGTGATGGCTTCTCGAGTGCTGGACCTGGGTCTTATCTGTCTCCATATAAATGCTCACCCTTGTTCTTGGCACACAGCAGGCCAACAAACAATATGTATTTGTATGGAATGTTTACTGACCCAGGAAGGTATTGTGGAGGCTGATTTGCAATACACAGGGCAGAGAGAGAGCACCCCTAAGCAAGGTTAGGACCCGTTCAAAGCTCTTACAGAAATGCACTTGACTGTCCGCTCTGTGGCTGTGACTTTAAAGAGTGAGGGGCAGATGCCCAGGGTTCAGGCCCAATGGTGGCTGGGAGAATCAGAATGTGAGAACACAGAATGGAGTGGGTCTCAAGGGCAGGGCAAAGGCTACAAATTTTGATGTTTCTTCCCACCAGCAGCACTCCTGCTGAAATCCTTTGCTCCAACATTGGAAATGAGGTCATCCGTTTTAGCAGTGATAGCCATTCACATTCATAGCCTTGGAGATATTCTGCTTGTTTTTTCTTTTAGTCAGTTTGACCAGAGAACTGTGCTAATGATGCAAGACTCACAGGCTTGCTCCATGAGGTTTGCTCAGGAAAATACTTGGTTTCCTGGCAAAACTGCCCAGAGCCCTCTCCAGCAGTCCTACCAGACTATGACTTTGGGTCTCAAAGATGCACCATAAGAGAATGCACAGAACATGAGGGAATCCACTACCACCTCTGAAAACAACATACCTATTGAAAATAGAGGCATTGAGTCCCTAGTGACAGGTCCTGGGGGTGGAGGGATGGTGGCCAGTGGGGAGCAGAGAAATGGGCTAGGAGCCTATAGCCTAGTAGAGGGTATGAGCTATGCACCTCATAAACACAAGACAATGAGGAAAGCAATTATTGCCATGAGAAATACACAAGAAAAACATTTACTGTGAAATAGTGGCTGAGGGAAGGAATACATCTGAGGATTCTTAGGGGATGACATATTTCAGCTAGGCTTTAAATGATGGGTAGGATTTGGAACACAGCTTTGGGAATAATAGGCAAGGGGATTCCAAACAGAGGAAAAAGAATGAGTGAAATTACTGAAGAGAGAAAGCACAGACTGAACTCAGGGATAAGTGAGTGGTTCCGTTTTTCTGGAGCATATGTCAGATGAAGATTGGAAGGCTTCAAAGGCAGACTAAGGCATCCTGGCCTTATTTAGAGTCAAAACAAAAGGCACATGTGGGTATAGTGGCAGGTCAGCATTTCATCCATAGATAGAATACTATCCGAGCTTCTAAGAAGTTCATAGCACTTTACCAGTAAAATTTCCATCAGCCTCCCTGATTCTTTGTAAAGAGCAGAGACAGTGATTAAACTTGTCTCATTTCAGATGGAAAATAAATAAGGTAAAATTTGAGCTTGGAATATGAGATGCCAGTTAATTTCCAGAGCAAAGTTTAGAAGTCAGACTTCACAGCCCCATTCAAATTCACATCCTGTTCTTAAGAGTGGCCTATACTTCTTTCTCACATATTCAGGCTACACAAGCAATCACTCAGATCCTCGGGTAGCAATAGCACTGGAATCCAGGTCCCACCTCTGATCATTTCTAGGGCAGGTTCTTGGACAATGGAACAAGGGCAGCCTACCTGGGACAGCAAATTTGGAGAAGAGAGAAACAAATTCAGGAAAGAGTTTGAGAATAGACAGTATAATGGAACTTAGAATAAGGGAATGGGTGAAGGGGATACATGCCAGTTCAAGCTGGAGTTAGCAGTACAAGAAATAAAGAGGAGAAGAAGCAGGAGTAGGTAGGGAAAGCCTTCAGAACATGATACAGGTCTGATGCCCATGAAGGGAAAGTGGGAAGGAAGGATGACTGGGTAGAAAGGACCCTGAATTGTGGTGGAGTTCTGAGAAAATTTTGGTCAACTGATTGTGGAGCTCGAAAGCAAAAATTGTCTGGAGAGGAATCCTACATTGGACAGAAATGGTGAGTCTAAATAATTGACTAGGTAGAGAATGTCCTCAGCTTGAATGCTGTGAAGGATCCAAAGTCCGTGCAGCTAGAGGCTGTCAGTTGACTACACTCCTTGAAGAAGGTTGTCTCTCAAGGGAGACTTGGAAGACTCTCTTCCATAGTTGCCACAGTAAGAGGAATAGAGGAGTCAAGGATAAATTCGAAGTTCTTGCTGATTTCCTGATATTATGAACACAGTTTAGATAGTGAGACTGTAGAAACACTCTTTTCTCCAAAAGTCTCTAACAGAAACTAAGCTTGGAAACAGGACATGATAAGGTGACACTTTCAAGCCCATGATTTAATATTCTTTCTTCTCATACTTTGCACTAGCATCATAAGTCATACTGCAGCCTACTCTCTAAAACCACAGCTTAAGCCTCTTCTCAGACTATTTCTTCTATAAAACCAATCTGAATCAACCTAGGACTTAGAAGATGGCTGGTAATGATGTTATTGATTCCAAGCCTTTGCCTAATATATCATGGCTTTTACTTTGAATTCTCTTCCCATCAATTCCTCAATGTCTTTCTCTCTTGTGTACTTTTCTCATTGAGGTTTATATCTGGTTCCCTGCTAAAATTTTAAGTGTTCCTTTACTTTCTTTTTTCTTTATTTTAAAAAATTTTTATGTCATTGAGGTATAATTGATATCCAATAAACTGCCCATTTTAATGTGTAAAATTTGACAAGTTCTGGCATATGTATGCACCGTTGTAATTGTACCACAACCAAGATAGCAAAGATTTACATCAACCCTCAAATTTTTTCATGCCTTTTTGTAATATATCCTTCTCTTTACCCATATTCTCAGTAAAACACTGATTGGCTCTCTGTCACTATGGATTATTTTGCACTGCATTTTCTAGAATCATATATAAATGGAATCATTCAGTGCGTACTCTTTTTTATTTGGTCTGGATTCTTGAACTCAGTATAACTATTTTGAAATTTATCTATGTTGAGGTGCATATCAATAGTCAGTTCCTTTGTATTGAGGAATACTTTTCCATATGTATTTACAATCATTTGTTTTCTTTTTAACTTTACATAGACATTTGGATGGACTCCAATTTTTGACTGATACAAATATAGCTTCTATAAAGATTCATGAATAACTCTGTGTGGATATAACGTTTTCATTTTTCTTGGGTAAATACTTAGAAGTAGATTGGCTGGCTTGTATGGTAGGTGTATGTTTAACTTTTTAAAATTTTATTCCCACCCAAGTCAACATTTGGAATGATCTCTTCTGTTTTTTCTATTTTTGTTTTTGTTTTTGTTTTAATTTCAGTTACTCAAGTCACTATGAGTTGTATCTCATTGTGGCTTAATTTGCATTTCACTAGTGACCAAAGATATTATACATTTTTTCATATACTTATGTGCCATCCATATATCTTCTTTGGTGAAGTGCAAGTTGAAATCATTTGTCCTGTTTTTGTTTTTTTTTTTCTTCCATATCTTGGAAGCTCAAGGAGTTCCCTAATGGAGCCACTTCTAGACCTACTCTCAGAGCACATTATCTGGATAGGCTGAGAATTTTCCAAATAATCAATCTCTGATTCCTTTGTGTTTAAGAATTTAATTCTCAGCTTATCTCTTTCCTCTCACATTTTACTGTACACTACAAGGAGACACCAGTCTGTACCTTCCACTCTTGGAAATTTCCTCAGCTAAATATCTGACTTCATTACATACAGGTTCCACTTTCAATCCAACTTTAGGACATAATTCAGCTAAGTTCTCTTCTTCTTTATAACAAGGATCATCTTTCCTTCAGTTTTCAGTAACACACTAATAATTTCCTTCTAAGGCTTCATTGATGTTTCTTTTAATTTTCATATTTATAGCAACAGTCTCTTCAATGCATTCTAGGCTGTTTCCATCAAGCACCTCAAATTTCTTTCAGCCTCTACCCATTACCCGATTTCAAAGCCATTTCTACCTTTTCAGGTTTTTGTAATAGTAACACCCCACTTACTAGTACCAAAAACTGTTTTGATTCCCCAGCTGGTATGACAAATACCACACAATAGGTTGACTTTACCAACATGAATTTACTGGCTTATGGTTTCAGAAGCTAGAAGGCTTACTTGTACCTGGGGTTGGTAGAATTCTGGCTGGCAGGAAATCCTTGGGTTCCTTGGCTTCCCCAGCAAATGGTTATATCCTCTCCTTTCTCTTCTGAGCTCCATTGACTTCCAACTTCTAGCTCCTCTCCAAGGCTTTCCATTAGGCCTATACCAATCAATTTGAGACCCATCCTGATTCAGGTGGTCATATTTTAACTAAAAATAATATCTAAAAGGTCCTATTTACAATGGGTTCATATCCATAAGAATATAAATACAATTAAGATATACTTTATTTCTGGGTACATAGTTCAACTTACCACAGTGAATATGAAGATAAGACAACAGAAACTTCTACAACTTAAAAACAAAGACAAAAAAGACTTAAAAATAAATGGAAAAAAAATCCAAGAATTATGGGACAATCACAAAAGGTGTAACATACTTGTAATGAGAACACCAGAAGGAAAAAAAAAAAGATTAAAGGATAGAAGTAATATATGACGTAATAATGGCTTACAGACACCAAAACACAGATACAGGAAACTCAAAGAACACCAAGCAGGATAAATGTAAAAAGATCTACACCTAGGCATATCATATTAAACCTGCAGAAAGTCAAAGACAAAGAGAAATCTTGAAAGAGGCCAGAGGGGAAAAACAGCTTACCTACATTGGAATAAGGATAATAATTACATCAGACTTCTCTTCAGAAACCATACAAGCAGGAAGAGAGTGGACTGAAATAATTAAAGTGTTGAAAGAATAAAATCGCTAACCTAAAATTCTGTATCCACTGAAATTATCCTTCAAAAGTGAAGGAGAAATGAAGACTTTATCAGACAAATAAAAACCAATTGAATTTGTCACCTGTAGACCTGTCTTGCAAGAAATATTAAAACTCCTTCAGAGAGAAAGAAAATGATGTAGATCAGAAACTCATATCTTCATTAAAAAATAAAAAGGCAGAAAATTCAAAAAGTAATAAATGAAGGTAAATCAATCTTTTCTTATTCTTAGATAATATTAGAAATAACAGTTTAGCCACAATCAAATATTGGAGGATTATTGCATATGGATAGTGAAATGAATGACAGCCATGTTACAAGGGACAAGAGAGATGAACTGGGACTATTCTGTTACCTATAGTACCTGTGAAACAGTATAGCGTTATTTGAAGATGGTGTTAGATTATTTGTAAATGTTGCAAATTCATAAAATCTTGCAAACTCGAGGGCAGCTACTAAAAACATTTTTTAAAGAAGTATAATTGATATTTTAAGAAAGGAGAGAAAAAGGAATCATATAAAATGCTCAATTGAAAAAAGAGAAGGCAGAGAAAGAGTGGAAGACAAAAGAGGAAACAAATAACAAATAGAAAACAGGTAAAAATATGGTAATCCAACCACATCAATAATCGCATTAAATGTAAATGTTCTAAATACACCAATTAAAATAGAAATTTTCATAGTAGATAAAAAATAACAAGACCCTACTCTATGTTGTCTATAAGAAATCCACATTAAATATAAAGCAGTAATAGTTTAAAAGTAAAGGATGGAGAAGGATACACCATTCTAACACTATTCAAAAAAAAAAGCTGGATTAGCTATATTAATTTCAGACAAAGCATATTTCAGAGCAAGAAAAACTATCAGGGATAAAGATAACTATTACACAATGACAAAGGTTCAATACCCCAAGATGAAAACAAAACAACCCTTAATGTGTATGCACCTACCAACAGAGCATAAAAACATGGGGGGCAAAAACTGATAGAATTGCAAGGAGGAAAAGATAAATTCACTATTATAGTTGGAGACTTCAACTGCCCTCTGCAGTAACTGACAGATCCAGCAGGTAGAAAATCAGTAAGACTTCAGTTGAACCGAACAGCACCATCAATCAACGGAATCTAATTGACATTTATAGAATACTTCATTCAAAACAGCAGGATACACATGCTTCACAAGCTCAAATGGAACATCCACTGAGATTGACTATATCCTGGGCTATAAAACACAACTTTACAAATTTAAAGCATGAAAATCATACAAAGTATGCTCTCAGACTGCAATGGGATTAAACCAGAAATCAATGACAGAAAGATAGCTAAAAATTCCAAAGATTTTAACATCAAACAATACATTTCTAAATAATCCATAGATCCAAGAAATCTCCAGAGAAATTTTAAATTCTGTGAATGAAATAAAAATGAAAATACAACTTATCAAAATTTGTGGCTGCAGCAAATGTAGTGCTTAGAGGGAAATTTATTGCACTGAATCCATATGTTAACAAAGAAGAAAGATATAAATTCCATAATCTAAGCTTCTAACCTAAAAAACTCAAAAAAGAACAAATTAAATCCCAAGTAAGCAGAGAGAAAGATAAAGTAAAAATTAGAACAGAAATCAATGAAATTGAAAATGGGAAATTAATAGAGAAAATCAATGAAACCAAGAACTGGTTCTTTGAAAAGATCAATAAAATTGTAAAATCCCTAACCAGACTGATCAAGAGAAAAAGAGAGGAGACAAATTACTAATACTACTAATTATTGCTATCTTCCTGCTTCTTCACAACCCTGATAATTTTTTCATTGGAAGGAAGACATTGTGAATTTTATGTTGTTGGGTGCCAGAATTTTTTTGTATACAGTTACATATTTTTGCACTTTTGTTACAGAATGAATACATTATAGTTATTGAAAACAGTTTGATCTTTTCAAGGTTTGCCTCTCAGTTTTCTTTGGCAGCTTCAGAACAGTTTTTCATTCTAGGGGTAACTTGTTCCCATTCCTGAGGCAATACCCTTCTGAGCGCTGGATGGCCCCTGTATAAGTCTTTCCACATCGGGCTTGCAAGACCCCAAACTACTTTCAGCCCTGTATAAACTCTAGGTTTTGTTCTGCCTGCTACTTTCCATTAGTGCTTTCCCCAGTCTCAGGTAATTTCCTCACATTCTTACACTGATCAGACCTTAGCTAAAGACATGAGGAGAAACTTCTGTAAATTTCTGAAGGTCTCTCTCTCTAACTCCCCTTTTCTCTCCTCCTCCTCTTTCTCCTTCTCTCTTCTCTCCAAAAGTTTGCCCCAGGAATTCCAGTCATGTGGGCCTCCTCAGCCTCTGACTTCTGTTACCTCAATGCAAGACTACCGAGCTCTGTTTGGAGTCCCCCTCCCTGAACCTCATCTTGCATAATCTTTCCAGGTGCAGTCATAGGGCTCAATCTCCTTTGTTTTCCCTCCTCTGAGGGTGGTACCTGTTGTCTAATGTCTGAAAACAGCTGTTCCATATATTTTGTCTGCTCTTATCAGTTGTTTAAGGTGAGAGGGTAATTTGGTCCCCGTGTCTCCACCATGGTCCAAAATGGAAGAGATCCTGTTCAAAATTACTCTAAAATCATCATCTCTGCTCTCACCCTCAGTAATAATACTGTATGGAGTTGAAAGACTTAGACATACTGGAGTAGAGGCATTCTGTTAGGGTAGTGAAGGAATCGAAAGCAGATCTTAATGGAGAACCAGGGAGGTAAGTGGGAATCTTTATTTAGAGAAAGATTTAGAATAAGGATCATAAAAGCAATCTAAATCTAAAGAAGCATTTCATAGTTAGACTTCTTCCTGATGGTCTCAAAGCATGATGGGTGCAAACTACAGAGAGTAGGGTTTTATGCTCTTGTCACAATCGGAGTGCCCAAAACAGGAGTGGTCTCTGTGGAGATAGGCATGAGGTCCCAGTCCCTGGCAGAACTGAACAGAACTAGAGTTTGAACATTTGTCTACCCTAACACATCTATATCTGAGTTAGACAGGTATATGTTCAAATCCCATTGTCACTACACGTCAGTTGTGTGACCCTGGGCCAGCTACTTAGGCTCTCTGAGTCCCAGCTTCCTCATATGTACATGGTGGTAATTAGCATACATACTTCTTGGGTTGTTAAGATCCAAGGAGATATTGTGTGGACGTGTTCAGTGTAGTGTCTAGTAAAAACTATGCACTCCATAAATTTTATGTGTTTATTGTTATTAGCATATCCTGAATTCATAGTTACACAACTTTGGAACTAGGAGGACCTTACAGGTTATTTAGTCCAAACCCATTATTTCACAGATGGGAAGGTAAAGCAGAGGGGGAAGGCACTTGCCCAAGGGACAGTTTGTCATTTGATAAACTGAGATCTAGAGCCAAAGTTTTCAGACTCTGATGCATTGACCTTCTTCCTCTCCACATCACATATACACAGCAAATCTAGAGGCCTGGAAACTCAGTTCTAGATTCTGGCTCTTCCACGGGTGTGTTGCGTGATTTTGTTAAGTCTCTTCTCTCCAGGTCTCAGTTTCCTCATACACAAAATGAGGACGTGGCACTATTTCTAAAGGCCTTTCTAGATTTAGTGTTTTGTGTTTTAGGCAGGTAATTTACATAGACATGGAAGAACTAGTGTTTTGGAATTGTTGTCCTCTGGCAGGCACGTCCATTGCTTTGCCCACAGTGACAAAAAAAAAAAAAAAAAAGAAAAAGAAAAAGTTTTTGTTTCACATTCTGTTTAAAAAAGGAAATCCATCATTCATTTCTAATCTTGTTTGTTTGCAGCTGTGTTGAGTTAAATAGCACACCAGGCTTAAGGCAAACCAACCCACCTCTTAGGAAAGCAGCATGAAGGTTGCTTCTTTGTTTTCCTTATTTCCCCTCGGGGTGCTGATAGCACAGTCAGCCGCCTGTCCTGTCCGTCATTGGCTTAGGGATTTGCAGAGACCACACACTCCCTCCCACCCATGGAAACTTTGCCACCAACTTAGCGATAATTACTCATTCTGGCTGTTCCCAATTTGATAAGGAGCTGGCTCCGCTTGCCTGCCTCATGAATGTCTGTGTTCTCCCACAAAAGAGAAGCGATATTCTGAAAAGATACGTCAATTAATGCACCTGCTTCCTAAATTTCTTTGGCTGCAGTGACAGTGGGAAATTTTTCCTTTTCACTTGTAGTGCTCAGTTTGCAAGGTTTCCCTTGTTGCCACTTTGAATGGATACGCAGCCTGTCAGAGAGATGTGTTTTCCTTGTAGAATATACTGAGCACCCATTCTATGCCCAGTGCTCTGCTAAGCTGGGTGCCTGCCCTCAAGTAACTCATAGACCGGTGGTAGGAAGAACATAAAAAACTATAAGGCTTAGGTCAGTGTTTTAAACACTATAAACTGAGTTCAGAGAATGTTGTGTAAGGGAGACATTCACTCTGCTGGGACTCAGGAAGGGCCTCCTGAAAGTGGTAGCATTTATGACTGAAAGATACACAGAATGTAAATGAGAAGAAAGGGGAGTTGGGGCAATTAATTTCTTTAACAAAGGTCATAGCCAATATTAATTTAATTTCAACTCAATTATGATATAATTAGATATTGGAGGATTTACTTTACAGAAGATGAATGTTGTTCAAATATAAATCCTTCCTGGATGGAAGCTACTGCACCTCTCAGATAGGAAAACTGAAGATGTCTAGGAGAAATGGTTTCTGTAAGAGTTTCTCATGGTCCAGAGGAAGGGCAAAGAACCCAGGAGGAGTATCCCGCCTTTCCGAGTTCTATACCAGCCTTTCTCAACATTGGCACTATCAACATTCTGGGCTGGATAATTCTCTGTTGTTAAGACTGTCCTCAGCATTGTAGGATCTTTAGCAGCATCCCTGGCTTTTACCCACTTAAATGCTAATAACACTCCCTTCCCCCTTGTGACAACAAAAATTTCTTCAGACATTGCCAAGTGTTCCCTGGCAGGTAGAATCACTCCCAGTTGAGAACCACTTTGAAAAGCAGTTTGGTATGTTGGAAAGATCATAGAACTGGGAATCCAAGAATATGGCCTTCCTTTTTGTAATTTTGGACAAGTCACTTCCAATTTGGGACTTGTTTCTTCATTTCTAAAAAGAAAGGAATTATACTAGATTCATTCACTCACTCAACCAATTTTCAAGCTCTTACCATGTGCCAGCACTCTTCAAGGTACTAAGGATACAGCAGTGAACAAGAAAAGCAGGGTCCATGCCTTGCTTATGTTCTAGCTGTGGGAGGTAGACAATAAACAAATAGGTATATAAAAATGCAATCCAATCCCAAGAAATGACAACTCCTATTAAGGAGAAAAACAGAGCACTTATAGAAAGTGTCTGAGGGTGGGAAGCTGCTCTTTGGGGAATTCTCTGAGACGCATTTGAGCTAAAACATAAGTGACAGGAGGAATCAGCCATGTGGAGCCCAGAAGAAAGGGTAATCCAAGCAGAGAGTACAGAAAGTACAAAGGCTCTGAGGTGGAAATGAGCTCAGCCTGTCTACATGGTGGTGAATACGGGGAGAATGCTAAGAGATGAGCCCTGAGGGGTAGGCAAGGGCAATGGATGCCATTGGAGGGTTTTAAACCAAAGAATGATAAAACCTGATTTGTTTTCTATAAAGATCATTCTGGCTACTTTGGGGATAATGGATACTAAGAAGCAAGAATGGAAATAGAAAGAAACCATGGGAAGAGGAGGTTGTAGTCAGCCAGGAGAAAGATGGCGATGGCTTAGCCTAAAGATATGGTAATGGAGATAATGAGAAGTGGATGGAGTTAGGATATCTTTAGGAGGTAGAATCAACTAGATTTGCTGATGGATTGATTGCATGAGAGGGATAAGGAAGAGAGGAATCCAGGATGATGCCTAGCTTCTGGCCTGAATAACTGGGTATATCATTTGCCATTTACTATGGGGAGACTAGGAGGAAGGCAGATTTGGGAGTGAAAGGCAATAGTTGAAGATGTGTCTAAAATAATTTCCAACTAGAAAATTTGATTCTATAATAGAATTCAGTATTGCCTTTTTTACTTTCTCCAGAGACCTCATTCTACCCCCTCCCACTTCCCCAATACGAATGCACCACAGATGCACTCACAAAGAGCTGTAACAAAAACAAATGTGTGAGGTGATGGCATAGCAGGAAATCAGTGTAGTTTCCAAACTACCTCACACAGGCAGAGAAAGTCTTGCCTTTCAAGCAGCAGGGGCTTAGGAAAATCACAAGCAACAAGGGAATAAGGAAAATCATGTTAGATGAGATCATGTAAATGGGAGGTTTTGCTATCAAGAAATCTAATGAGGCTTAAATAAAACTGATAATTCATTAGCATTCTTGAACATGCCCACTTTGCTGCATGGTAATTATTGAGCAGCTATAGATCAGCTCAGAAATATAGTGACAAGACAGACTGCTCCATCCATCAAATCACAACAGCTATAATCATCTAATGAATGCTACAAGAATCAAACAGTGGAAAATAATAATAATATCTTTGCTTCCCCCTGAGACTTTCAGCAAGGTTTCCAGAACCCATAGTGAATAGATTTATTGGAAAGTTTGGCTCCCTCTGGGATAGCCAGACCACAGTTTTCTAACAGCTACAGGGTAATGGTATTCCTTAGACCTAAGGCAGAAAGTGGGGTAGATAATTTTTAGCCCAGGAGAAAGTAATCCTTCAGTTTTAATCCTAGTAGGAGAGTAAGAAATTGAGAACATCCATGGCTCCTGTGTGATGGCTTAGGGTTTTCGGGATTCCAAGTTAAGAATGGGCTTCTGTCTAGAGCTGGTATGATGGATACATCTCCAGTTGCCCTAGATTCATTCCATCTAGCACTGGGATGGAGAGGCCATATGGAATGGTGGCAAGTTCAGTGCCTGGGACTCAGAAGACATGAGAGCAAGTCTTGGCTCAAAATCTTCTACTGTGGACCAATGACCCTCATTCTCTGGTGCTCTAATTATATAAGTATAAAAGGGGTATACTAAAATATATTACTTTATTTCTAAGTGTTGTAACCATAAAACTGCACATCTAATTGTTTTAGAATTATTGAAGTGCAGGAAAATTTTAATTTTTTTAGATCAGGACAATTTTGAAGAGGCAGCACCACTGGCTCATAACTAAATGAGCAAACTAAATAACAAAAATGTCACATATTCCTTCCCCCAATTTATTTTCTTCCCTTGTCTTCCTTCAAAGTCAAGCATCGAAGCCCCCAAATTACATCATCCTGGAAAATGTACTGATCTTGTATTTAGGAGATACAATTTTGTGACCTTGGGTAAGTACTTATAAAACACAAATACGTTACCTAGTGGAGGCAATACATTGATCTGATTGCTACCATCTCTGCTTTGGCAGAGGGGAGTTTCTCCGAGCACTTGACAGGTTACCCAATAGAAAATTGTGGAAAGAAGCCCAGACATTGAGTCATAAGAATGGCACTGAGTTCTCTATGTCCTCTACAATGCTATTATCTCACCATAGACAAGCAACGACCTTCAAAACATGAGTTCCAGTCCCTGCCTTCCTGAGGCACTTCCTGTAAGCACTGAGATCCCTCTCCCTCTTTCATGATCCAAGCCTGGAGTTCTGAAGTCACTAGGCATACGCCCCAGAATAGGTCTAGAGTACGTTCTGCTTTGGGTTTCATAGCCATTGTGCCTAGGTGGACTTTGGCCCAGCATACTCCCTCACTCAAACCACAGTTTTTACCTGCATCCTGCAATGTTTGCCCAGTCAATAAAACTAGACTTTTCTGCCCCAATTTCCTGCTAAGAATGCAGTCTGTATAAATACTAGACATTCTGAATAGGCCAAGACACCTTCCCTATGTCTTGCCATTTCCCTCATCTTGGGGAATCATATCTGGTTTCGCCTCCCCATCCTACCTCCCCCAGTTAGCTCTTGGGTGCTGCTCAAACAAATGGTTCCAAGGGACTATGTTGTTGCACATACCTGAGTCCACATCACCATTGCTTGGGCACTCCTGCCTCATGCCCCACCTGTCAGACTGGAACTCTACTCTGGTGCTTCCAGCTTACATCAAGCTGAGTTTTTATTTTCCTTTGGACGATGCAGTCAGTACTGACACACACTCAGGGTCAGCTTGAAAGAGAAGTTCCCAAAGTCCTACTGCATCTCCTGAACCTCTAGCTTCTCACAAGCTTTAGCATGAGATATCAAAGATCTTCCTCAATATATGACTTAGGGAGAGTCATTCTGACTCTTCTGCAACTTTTTCTGGAACTCTACTCTGAGAATTGCCATGCAAGCAAACCATTCTCGTTGCTTTCTAGATATGCTTCTTCTATGAGGAAGATCAAGTGTTTTGGTTTCGTCAGCCTGCATCTCCCTTTTGCAATTTTCTCATAAGCATGGGAATTTGAATTTGAAGGGCAATTCAATACATTATCAATTCTGAGACAACCTGTCATCATTGCTCAATAAGTTTGTATTATATTTAAAATAGCTAATGAAATGCTAATTTGATCATAGCCAACCACTTTCATTGGATGGAGCTGAGCAACTTCAGTGCGTTTAGCACTGTTAAATACATTCCTTACAGTCCTGGATAATAAACAGTCAGAGGCTGAGATTGCAAAGAACTATAGCACCAACTGAATTAATGCCTCTGAGATGGAGGTCGTTCCTGTGGTGTTCAACTGGAGGATGTGCCCAGTGGGTGTAGAAGCAAAGACTGTTTGAGTCTTCATGGGGAGCAGATTGTGTTGCAGTTCAGATTTCAATTTTTCCTCCTACTGTGTGGAATGCAACAATTCAGGAAAACCATCAACCATTAAGCTTGGGGCCATAAAGTTTTTCTAACTATAATATGACATGACAATAACAGCTTGGGCAGTGTAATGGCAATGGGAAGACAGAAGCCTTGTGACTGAGTCACCACGCAGCCCTTTACCCTCTTAGCCTCAGTTCACCATATATAAAATAAAGGCATTGGACAATACAGTCTCCAAAGTTCTCCCCACTCCAAGAACTTTAATTTTTTTTTTTTTTTGATCCATTTGCTTGGCTTCTGAACATCCTTAAAACTTCAGCTTAACCCCAAACCAGTTAGTATCTGAGTTAGATGCGGAAGTGCCTTCAAATTACTCTTGGCTAAAAGTTTCCCAAGTCCTGAACTCTTTTTTCTTTCCTAAAAATTAGTAGGCTCAAGTCTTAGTGTGCCAGGGCAGCTTTGACAAATAACATATATTTGTTGGCACAAACAACAGTTTGGGGGGCTACAAGTCCAAAAATCAAGGGGCAGTTATCCATGATTTCTCCAAAGTCTGTAGTATTCTGGTAACATTTTTCCAGCAATCCTTCATCACGTGGTGATCTGCCTTTTCCTGTCTCATCTTCTAGTTCCTACTTCTGTGTCCAATTTCCTTTGCTTGTAAGGACTTCAGTCATACTGGATTAAGTCCCACCCTGATTCAATTTGGCCTCATCCAAGTAGGATCTCTGAAGGTCCTATTTACAAATGAGTTCACACCCATAGGATGGGGGATTAGGACTTGAACATGTCCTTGTGAGGGACATGATTCCATTCCCAACAGCTCTGAATATGTAAATGACACTGTTTGTTGCAGTTGTTGGAAAGTTACTATGAAACTGAATATAACTTCCATCTGGTATCTATTACTTTGGGACTTTAAGATTGTATCAGATCCCATCGCCACAGGACAACCCTTTATACTTGAAGACATTGCTCCTGCCTCTTCAGAGAAAACCATAAGGAACAGAAGGCAAGGGAGACTAGCTTGATCCAAACTTAAACTCTGACCCGATCTGTTGGAATTACATTCTTCTAGAGATGGGAAGAGACTCTTGGAGTCATATGATCCATCCCGCCCCCTCATTTTACAGATAAGGAAACCAAGGCTCGGAAAGGAGATATACTGACTGCTTTATTAGCTAATTTAATCCTCACTCCAACAGTAAAAGAGATATTATTATCCCCATTATACAGATGAGAAAACAGACATAAAGAAGTTAAGAAACCTTCCTGAGATCGCACAGACAACAAGTGTCAGAATTGGAATTTGAATCCATGCTCTATGGCTCCAGAGCTGATGCTCTTAATCACTCTCTTCAAAATTTCTGCCTTAAGAATTTTGTGGTCCAGAGGGTAGACAGATATGCAGTCATGATAGATTATGACTGCCGACATAGAGATATCTACAAGTACTGTGGAGAAACAGTTTGAACAAGTTGTAGCTGCTGACTGGGTCTCTGCATCCTCATTCCTCCAATCTTGGCATTTGCTGTCCTTGACCTCCATCAGCCTATTCCCACTCACCCCCACTAACTCACTCCCATAATTGTCTCAGAGACCAGTTCTATCACTGTCCGTAGGGATTTAAGTCTTCCCATGACAGGAGTGCAGGGTACTTGACATCAAGACAATGCAGCTGCTGGTCCTGCTTAAGTTCATATTCTCTAAATGGAGGTCTTCTGCCTTAATCTTCTGACCAAGCCCCATTACATATCCTTGGTCTAGTAAATTTAGCCCCTGCTTGACCACTTGACCCCTTGGTCCTGGTTTGGGCTCTTTGGAAAGCACACTGACTTCTCCCAATTTTAGATGAACAAGAAGGGGATCTGGCTATAACATTTGAGCCCCATCAAAGAGCAAGGATCGTTGCACTCTTTTGGCTACTCAGATAGGTGGTCCCTTCTTCCCCCTTGGCTTCAAATGTGTCCTTCCAATGCTCACTCATGGGAGGTGACCTTATCTGTTGGAGGAGGGCCACTTTCCTATCAATAGTCATTGGGCATATTCCCACCAGAATTTCTTAACAAGTCCTTGAGGTCTTGAACCTTTTTTAGGACTGCAGCTTTGCTTCTTTCTGGAGTCCAATCTCCAATTCTACATATGAGGTCCTGAGAGCTGCTGAATGATATCGCCATGACTATTTGCCTGTCTCAGACACCTCCCATATCATTCTCCTTCCCCAATCATGTGTCAGGACCACCGTCTGCCTCCATGTCCTGCACAAGCCTCTAATGTTTTCTGTGACTGTTTCCATAAGATTATCCTGATGCCTACCCCAGCAACTTTGGCAATTACAAGTAATTTGTCAGCAACCTTCATGTTTATTTATAACAAAGTCTAGCCATCAGTCTCACCTTGTTATTTTAGATGTTTTATCTGAAGGAAGCCAAACACATAGCAAGTGTTATAAAAGTGTGTACTAAATAAATAAAAGTTTACCTCTCTCCCCAGATCTTGATATGTGCTCATTTTCAGTGATTGATAAATGATTGTTAAAGTGAAAAATTAAAAGAGAAGCCTGGAAATTCTTGCCAAGTGGTAGTTGGAACCTTAAAGTTCTGACCTCACCTTGACCTCACCAGCACCAGAAAGACTGAAGGTGTGAGGTGGTCACGGCATTCAGCCATGGGTGTTGCAGAGCTGTCACCATGAATTAAGAGGATATGTGCATGTTTCAGCCTACGCATCTCTGTATTTATTCCAACCCACTAGGCTTCCATGGGAGACAATGGGTACTGGTCTCCCTGCTCCCGCCCCACCGCCTTCTTTTCCTTATCGGTCTCCAAAGTGTGGTGCAGATAGAATTACAACAGTCCTGCGAGAAGAATATCTGCAGTACACAGGCTCTTGAGCACATAATGGCTCATGATGCAGAAGTATAAATCTGGAAAATGAGGGGAACAATGCTAGTAAAGGATAGAGCATGAAGAAAAAGAAAGCCTCTCCCTTGATCCCAATGCTACTCAAAGCAAGTCTTCAGCTTTGCCCTCCGAGCCCCGTGGGTCTCCCTCCACCCCACCTCCCTTTCCTTACTTTTCCCTATACCTCTTCCCTCCCAACATCCAACACACACCAGATCTACCAGCCGCCAGTGGCAACACGTGTGGCTTCATGTCACAAAACCACGAATTTGACTCTGTTCCAGGAGACAGAACCTCAGTTTCCCCTCAGTGTCAAATGGGAATAGTTGTACCCGCCTTATGGGACTTGGGTGGGGATAAAAAGAGACAGTGTCTGTGAAAGTGTTTTGAAAGTGTTTAGTGTTGTACAAATGTAGCAAAAACCATTTAAAATTATACCATTTATATAGCCAGTGGTTAACTTTTTTTTTTTTTTTTTGGTAATTAACATATCCCTGCTGCCATGAATTATACTTAGTGGTTTTGTATAAAACTGGTAAAGTTCAATTGCATTTTGAGTCAGAGTATGTGCATCTATATATTAAATGAGTCAATGTAAAGTACCTTTAACAGTTTACACTGTTAAGCACTATGTAAGTGGAGGCTAACATATATATTTGTGAGTTGAGGCTGTAAATGACAGTGTAGGAGAAACTTTAGACTAGAGGCCCCAAAACAGGACTCTAGAACATTCTACCTTTCTACTTCCTCTTTTTAAAAATGCTGATATTTATACTCCACCTACTTCATACACAGGGTTGTGTTTAAAGTCAAAATGCAGATGTTAGTAGGTAAACATTCTTCACAAATTGTAGCACATTTTATACATTTTAGAAATAATTATTGGTGTGTATGTGTCTGTGTCCATATGTCCTCCCATCTGTTCATTTCTGTTCAAATAGTTCCTTCTATTTATTATCCCTTTTAGTCAAAATGTCTGACTCAAGGTAATTAACCAATTTCTAGACACCCTTTATAATATTTACGTAATTAAAATATACATACATCCTAGTGGACATATTAGTTCTACTTGAAAGCCTACCAATATAGGCTGCTTTAAATTTTTCTATATAATTACTAGGACTTGAAAATATATAGATGCACACTTACATCTTTGAAGCTCTGATACTTGCTGCCCAAAATAAAAAGGAATAAAATAGCCTGAGTGAGAGCAAAACAATGAAATCTTTTGACCCAGAGTGTTTATTCTGAATTGAAATGTAATTGGACTTCATCAGCTGAGTTGGGAATAGGAATTAGCTTTGAATAGGATTAGAGAGATTATCTAAGACTTTTTGCTTAATAATCCAAATGTAAATAGACAATTTTGAACCTTGGATAAAATCCGTAAAGCTTTTCCAGACATTACCATGACCTTTTGCTGCCCACCAGAATGGGCTTCCCAGAGTTTCTCTACTCAGGGTGAAGTCAGAGTGTATTCAGTACAGCAGTTTGAATCTATCCTGGTTCATTTTTCTAGGAGAAATGAATGTGGTTCAAGGTTTAAGGGGTCAAGGTTGAATGATAAGGGTATGACTGTGATCAACGGAAGGTTAGCATGAGCCAAGCCTTAATGTATAGCATGATGTTGAACTGAGGAACAGAATACCCAGGTCTCATCCCAGTGCCACCATTATTTAGCTGTGTGAACTTGGATAAGTCACATATACTCTCTGATCACCAGTTCGTTCATCTGTGAAATGGAAATAATAGTATCTGCACCACCTACTTCAGGTTTGCTATGTGTGTCGTACGAGATCCTTTGTTAATAAGACCCTGTTGACAAATTCAGAAGTTTATGAAAACATCTAGACTTTCTAATAAAGAAAGTGATTGCTTTGGAAAAAAAAAACTGTCTTTGAGAAGGGAATATTCATGATGCATGATTTGGATTTTAGAGAAATTAGGCTAATTTATTGATCAATTTTGTTCTTGACGTTAGTTATAATTCTTGTCTGAAAAGAGAGAAGCTTGTTTCCAATTTTTCTCAAACTTTGCCTTGGGATCAACAAACATGATTTCCTTTGAGATTTTTCATGCATTTCATGCTTTGAGGGTGGCTCCGAGGTAACAGATATCTGTTAACACAACTACCAGCCACAAGAGAAGTTTCATGAAGCTTGAAAGTCATTGCCCCTGGTCTTTAATGGAGCTGGGGCAAGTCCCTCAGAGGCACTTTCCTGTCTATACCTGCATTAGAAAAGGGAGCATGCTGTGCCCATTTTATACTGAAGCAGATGTGGGTTGGCAATGCTATCAGCTATACTGGATTTCTGGGTCTCTTCTAGACTTGTTTTCTGCCCTTCTGTTTGAATTGGATGCCCAGGTCATTCCCGCTGGCAAATCCAATGAGGAAGCCAATTTCCTATATCCACAAAGATCCCTTCCTTGGGCTTCAGTCTGTCTGGCACTGGTTGTACACCTCCTGGGTCTTGCCATGGCACCAAGTGCCCATGCTTGATGGGCACTGCCCCCAAGGAGCTCACACCATATGGGGAAAGAGAAGCCTGTGACCAAGTGTAGTTATGGGTTACCAGCTGCAGTGATACATGTCTGTCCAGGTGCAATGGGGGTCCCAGGAGCAACTGAAAGTCTTTGTGTTTGTGGAATGATAAAGAGCAGTCACTCCCCTCCCCCTTTAGCTTGTCACCAATTCTTTCCTTAATCATCTCTCTCTACCTCCCCTGCCTCAGCCCCAAAACAATTCTCAAGGGAAGAATCTAGCATAATGGATGGTACTCAGTTTTGAAATCAAAAGAACTGTGTTTGAATCATGGCTCTACACATTATCATCTCTGTGACTAGAGACAATTCCCCCAAGTGCTTTGAGCCTCAGATTTTTCATCCACAAAATGTCAATTATAAGGATTAAATATGAACACATAGTAAAAATGCTTGGCTTACAGTAGGAACTCAATAAAGCATAAAACAATAATAAAGTAATCCTCCAGAATCCCATCATTAGAGTCTAACAATCCTTTTCACATGCAGAAATAATAGGAGCTGCTCACCCACTACCTGTAAATGGTGGATTGATGCTTGCATCAGCCCTTTGCAAACAGACTGATCGATGGAGCCAGTGATCAGGAAAATTGAATTCCACTGAATACACACTGCTGTCTGCCTGGCATCATCATATTTCAATGAAGCAAAATTGTAAATAGTGGGAGGCGTTTCTGATGAGCTATGTGTTTGGAAATAGGGAGTTTGGAAATGTCATTTTGAGCTCAAATTAATCAAATTTGGAATAACAGAGTTTGGACAAGGTATGTTCAATAGCATCTAAGTGGTGAGTGAAAGAGAATTCCATCTAAGCCACAAAATTGCCACAGGCAATAAAGTCTCCTTAGTGCTCTCTTTGACAGAGGAGAAAAACCTCTTATATGCTTTCTGTATTGTTCATTCTCCATACATTGATTTAGAGCATCCCATGTGCCAAGAATTGTGCTAGACCCTAGAGAAACTAGGATGTAGTAGAAGCAGCCTCAGCTACCAGAAAACTCATAGTTCAGTGGGCAGAGAGGACCCTTGATGGGAATCCAGACATCAGATGAGGCCCCTCTGCACTTTGGATGTCTGATTAAACCTGGCCTAAATCTCCATTCTACACTGATGATTTTCTAAAGCCCTCTCTACGATCTCCATTAGAGCTCTCTGCTGACTTCTCGTCTCAACACCAGTGCTCATGGGACCTATCTTTCCCTGCAATACCGTGAACACATCCCCTTTAGCAGCACCCCATGAAATCTACTCTTAACAAGTATATTTTGTAATGATTTTATTGATTTCACTCCAGATTTTGAGGAGATCCTGGTGAGGGTCACATTACAGAAAGGATGACCTTCTTCCCCCTCGCTGGAATAATAAACAATCCCTCTTTGATTTTGAGCAAAATAGTTCTGATCTGCTGCACATTCCTCTCATTTTAACCATCTACCCAAGCACTCAAAGTTTCTCCTTTCCACAAGAAGTTCTGGTGGCTGCTTGTACTGTAACAACTCCCATCCCATCACATAGATAAAATATCGTAACACATGATGTTAGTGCTATTAGAGAAGCCAAGGGATGAAGGGCCTTCACAGAAACTTAACACAGAGGAGGAGATACTTGCATAAGTTCTGCAGGTATCAAGTAGGCAAGAGTGGGAAAAAAGACACTAAGGGGAGGAAATGACACAAATGTTAGTGACATATTTCTCTCTGATTCTCCCCGCCCAAGACACAGTGGAGCCATCCCTGGTCTAGAGTGCTGTGTTCTGTGAACTGGGACAGAATGGTGGGTGGGGGCTCAATGCCAAATGGCACCATCTAAGAGGCATGATTGACAATAAAACCAGAAAACACTGAGTGAACCCAGCCAATAATTGGAAGGCACCGGAAAGAGAGGAAATACCCAGATAGGACAAAGACTGAAACGAGGTGAGTGGGAAGGTTTAAAAGGGAGATGGGAAAGTGAATCAAAAGCAGTGGTTCCCCACTTGGCTCACACTGAAATCACCTGGCAGGCTTTCAAAAGCTCCGCTGCCTTTGTCCTTCCAGAGATACTGATTTAATTGGTCTGGGGTGTGGCCCGGGCATCAGAGTTGTTGAAAGCTCTCCAAGTGATTCTAATATGCTGCCAAAGTTGCAAACAGCTGCCCTAGGAATACCCAAAGCAGATGTGAGTAAGAGTGGCAGCTTGTTTTAAACACCTACTACCTTCATTGTGTTTGGGTGGGGACTGGGGATGGGAGGACACATGCGGTTAAGAAAGCGGAATTGAGTATCTATTGGGACATAGGTTTAACCTGGAAAGTTTTGAAAGCCATGAACCATGAGAAGTCAGATTTTAGGTGAAAAATATAAATCTATAGCAATATTTTTCAAAGTATGATCACTAAACTACTTCATTAGAATCACCAGGGGGCACTTATAAAATGCAGATTTTGGAGTCTCACCTTAGGATCTCCTGTAGCGGGATGGAGCTGAGAATCAATATTTTAAACATACTCCCTATGCTGTTCTTATGCACATCAGCATTTAGGACTCACTGTTCCATAGGAGCTAATTAGTATATTTTGTCTTACAGAGGATAACAAATGGCACCAACAAGAGTAATGGGCACCCGTAACTGAGCACATGCTATGTCCAAATGCTGTGTACATAGCTCATTTCATCTTATACTTAGATGAACACTGAAGTAGGTGTTGCTATCTTTGCTTTACAGATGAGGAAACTGAGGGTCAGAGAAATTAAATAACTTGTGAAGGACCATGGAGCTAGTGAGTGGCAAACTCAACATTCAAATCACCGCCTAACTATAAAGCCACAATATTACAATTATTGTCATATTCTAATCTCTGTCAATATGCTTTGTCTATAATAACCCCTTACCTTTGTACTGGTATATTAGATGTGTTTACATCCACTCTCTGGTGTGGTTTGAGCAGAACAAATATTTATGGAGTACCTGCTGAAGGTCCTGAGAGGCTCCGAAGTTATTTGGATTTTCTGAAAGGGCCTATTTCTCTCCCAGGTTGCTCCCTGGGGTCTGCTTTAAATTCAGCACAACAAATTTTTTTAGATGGTTGAAGCAACCCAGGGCATAGCAGTAGATGTTCTGAAGCCTTGACTGGTTAGCTCAGATAACCCAAGCACAGGTGAGCTGGCTGCAGGAGCCCTCTGACATGGTAGCTCTGGACCAAGGACTGGCCTCCTACCTTGGTCTGCAATCAAATTCCACCCTGGCCTCAACTGTTGAGTTCTGTATCTCTAGGCCTTCCTGGAAAACCAGCCTGGTCCCCCACCCCTCTCTGAATAGGTCCTTGCTGTGCTTTTTCCATTCTCCTCTGACCTGTGTTTTCCCTGAGGACTGAGACCCTATCTTTGATGCACTGTCTGGATCTTTGTATTTGTCTTTTTTCAGATACCTGTTGTGCTCTGGGCCCCTGCAACAGCAATCTGCTGCTACCAACTGCCTGGACCAGTGGCTGTGATCCTGGCCACTGTGGTGAAATTGAAAAAACCCTGGATTCAGAGTCAGAAGATCCATTTGTGATTGATTCTGCAGTGTAGTCTTAGTTAAGCCACTTTGCTTATCTGAGAATTTTTCTCAGAAATCAGAATATAATTCACCGTATTATCCAGATATAACAATTTGTGCCGATTTGTATATTTATGTCCCCCAGAAAAATCCATATTCTTTTATGCATTCTTGTGGGGGCAGGCATATTAGTGTGGATTGGGTTGGAACCTATTGGTTCAGCGTCCATGGAGATGTGACCCACCCAACTGTAAGTGATAACTCTGATTGGATAATTTCCATGGAGGTGTGGCCCCGCCCATTCAGCATGGGCCCTCTTTAGTTTACTGGAGCGCTATATAAGCTCAAACAGAAGGAGCTCATAGCGAGCTAGAGCTGAGGCAGACATTTTGAAGACAGGCCATTGGAAGCTGATGCAGAAATTTTGGAGAATGCCATTTTGAAACACAACCTGGGAGCGAGCAGATGCTAGCCATGTGCCTTCCCAGCTAATGGAGGTTTTCTGGGTGCCAATTGCCTTTCTCCAGTGAAGATACCCTTTGTTGATGGACATTTTATGGCCTTAAGACCCTAACTTTGTAACCAAATAAACCCCTTTTTAAAAAGCCAATCCATTTCTGGTGTTTTGCATTCTGGCAGGATTAGCAAACCAGAACACAATTCTTTGCTGACTTCTCTGAACTTTCTCATATACCCTAAGTGTATGACCCGACTCCTCCACCCTGAATCTGTCCTTCTCAATAGCAGTGTCCTATATCTAGGTCCCACTGGAAGAGAGAATGCTCTTGCTCTTCCCACAAATGCATGCAAACTACATCAGATCAGAAACTTCTCCTGCCTTAATGGGATGAGGAGAGCATTCCCTCTCCAGCTACACCACCTCCAAAGACAGGAGAATACACTAACTGTCCAGAGCAAGGACATTCAGGGAGACCAACTTACTTATAGCCAGGCACACTGTACCATGTAGTAGCAGCACCCCTATGCTGTGTTTTCTCTTGCTTTATTTGCCTGGAACCCATGCAAATTCTGGTCCCCAGGCCAGATTGGCTAGCTTTGTTTGTCTTTGGCTTCCACTTATGGCTGATTGAGTATGCAACCCCATGCTTGCTCTGGGGCCCAAATTCTCTTTCCTACTCCCTCCTTAGTGTATGTGCTTCCACAACAGAGATTTGGTGCTCAGGGAGGCAGTTAATAGGCCCAAGTCATTGTGCCAGTTTGGATATATTATGTCCCCCAAAAAGCTATATTCTTTAATGCAATCTTGTGGGAACAGATTTATTATTATTTTTTGATTAGGGTGTCACCTCTTGATTGAATGTTTCCATGGAGATTTGACCCTGCCCATTCAGGGTAGGTCTTGATTAGTTCACTGGAGTATTTGAGAGAGAAGTTAAGAGTCAACACAGGCCCAGATGTTTGCTGATGCTTTGAGATGCTAGCCCAAAGTTTGCTCTGGAGAAGCTAAGAGAGAACAAAACACCCCAAGAGCATCTGAGGGAGACTTTTGGAGAGATACTTGGGAGCTGACACTTGGAGATGCTTAGACATGCGGACAGAAGGACGTTTAGAGATACTAAGCTAAGAGACAAAGCCCAGAGTTTGTCCCAGAGAATCTAAGAGAGGACTCCCAGCACTTAGAGAGAAAGCCACTGGAATCAAAAGCTGAAAGCAACACAACCTGGGAGCAAAGGACCAGCAGACACCAGTCATGTGCCTTGCCAGTTGACAGAGATGTCCCAGACACCACTGGCTGTTCTTCAGTGAAAGTATCCTCTTGTTGATGCCTTAGTTTGGACACTTTTATGGCCTTAGGACCATAAATTTGTAACCAAATAAACTGCCTTTATAAAAGTCAATCCATTTCTGGTATGTCACATAACGGCAGCATTAGCAAACCAGAGTGGTCATTTTCTCTAAATCAGCTTTTACCAGAGAGCCCTTTATCAGGGATTACCAGTCCCTGGCTTCAGTGAACAAGTGGCAATTTTGTTCCCATGCTGCTGCAATTTACTGTGTGTTCAGCAATACCCAAGACACCTGTACTGAGGCCAAGAGTCAGGCATTCCTTGGTCATGGGCTAAAATACCATCAAAGCTTCCTTCTTTATTTCAAACATCCCCATATGTTGTCCTCCACCAAGCCCTAAAGTCCCATTCTGACTGCAGACATGAGAGATTGTTCCTTTTTTTATTTCCCACACTCCAACTACCCAGACAATTCCTGGCATATAGCAGATGCTCAAATAGCATTGCTCAAATAGCATTGCTCAATGCTACTTGATGAGTTAAATAGTGCCTGAGCCCAATAACGACTTTGTTGAATGCTGTTGAATGCAACACACACACACATGCTCACACACTCACCCACAAACCATGAAAGAACAAAGCAAAAAAAGTGATGCTAAGAAAATTTGATCCTCATGCTGTCATTTCTTAACGTGCTGATTTTGGATGATTAAAATCATGAGAAGTCCAAAAGTGGAAGAATTCGTCATGTTTGACGTTGGTACATTATAACCAATTTTAAAAATTGCTTCCGCATCAGCAACACGGCCAATTTCCATATACTTAAGTAATGAGGAAGAAAAGATGCAGACACGGGATGGAACGTGAGAAGAATAAACACAAGGATGGAAAGCGGAGGGACCAACCCCAAAGGGGGTGGAAAAGAAATAAGAGAAAAGAGTAGAAGAGGAATAATTTTAAAGATGATGACAAACAGAAGGAGAAATAAAAAAAAAGGCCACAGAGTAGACTTCCTCCTTATTCAAATTTATAATGTTAGAGCAGTAAGGGAATTTTTAGATTCCTAATGTGTGCAAAAGGAAACTAAGGCTGAAAGGGAAGCAAATTATCCAAGGCTACAGGCACAAGAGGACCTGGAACCCAGATTTCGCAGTGACTCAAGTAATGCTCCTTTTACTAAATCAGGTTCATTCGATGGTATGTACTTTCTTTTTGGTGTGATCAATTCCCAACATATGCACGATAATTGCTTGTGAAATTGAGAATATAATGCAACATGTTGACATAGTCTGAAGCCATTTGTATTGTTGTTGACTGTGGGTTTTTACTTCTCAGGTTGATGAATTTGTTTATGTTTTAATGTTTCTGTACAAATGTTTATGTTTTAATGTCCTCCAGGTATTCATACTGTGTTTTGCCTTATGTCAGGCACCCCAACCCCACCCACATCCCATACCACACTTTCCTAACGCAGAAAGGCCCTTATTTGTGTCTCCTTTTATATTTTGTGGTAGTCACTGTCTACTTTGTATTACTAAAAAAGAAAAAAAATTGGGGGTCTGTCTTATCTTCCTTCCTATATTTTAAGCACTTTGATGACAATTTCCCATTTTGTTGTCTGTGGTATAAGGTCAATTGCATTGAATTAGGAGACTGGGCTGACACAGCTTTGACCCTGTTGAAACTTCCTGGTCAGCTTCTCACCAATAAAATGTAGATAAATGGTTTCTGGACTTTCCACCTCAGAGAATGTTAATGAGATTCACTTGTGAATATTGTTTATGAAAGCCTGTTGTAACAGTTGAGTGTTACATAAATGAGAAAAGTGTGGCTAATATTGGTGTCTGTTTCCCTCACAGTATTTAGCATCTAGGCTTCATGGAATAACCATCCTACAGGTACGTGTTTGTCGAATGAACAACATAGCAATTAAATTAGCACCTTCTATTTCAAACTAACCCCTTCTCCTTCCAAAAGAAACAGAACTGTCCCCTGTTTCCCAGGGCTTTGGTGATGATAAAACTTTATATTATTTCTTTACTTAGTCCTCAAAACTTCACATGAATCTTTCTGGGTCCTTCTCACTCCACTCTTTTCTTTAATTCTTGGACAGCAGTCACTGTGGGCAGCTCCTGAGTCAATCCCTCCAGAGACCCTAAGTCTATCTGCATGGCAAAGGCATATATATCCACCAGGCACTTCACATGCACTGTCTAATTGGAGTTTCACCATATCACTATGAGAGCAGTGCTATTATTATCAGTTCCATTTTTCAGGTGAGAAAACTGGGATGCAGAACTTAAATAATTTGCCCAAGTTCCTTTTCCTGCCCTGTGTGACAACTTATAAAACACTTGGAATACAAACACCACCTTCTGTTTCCACGGTCCCTGACAACTGGACATACCATCTGAAGTCACTGATTTGGTTAATAAGAAAGGCTCAGAGTTATGAAATCATATTTTTTTTAATTCTACTTCTTAAGGATGATTTGCAGGCAGAGGGGCTATAGAAGCTTGTCATTCAATGTCTTGCCGGCCTGACTTAATGGAAGTGACAACATCCTCACTGCCAGTCTTCATGGAAATCAAGTTTCTCTGTAGAGACTTTGAAGTACTGCATTCTCAGTCAAAGAGTCCTAGAAAAATTCTGCTTTTTAGCTCTAATGTTTCCTACAGCTGCCATAAAAAATTACCACAAAGTTAGTGGCTTGAAACAATGCATATTTATTCTTACATATACGATTTTTGAGAGTCTTTAGGGGGAAATCTATTTCCTTGCCTTTTCCAGCTTCAGAAGCTGTATTCCTTGCATTCTTTGGCTCGTGATCTCTTCATCCAACCTCAATATCTGCTCCTATCATTGCATTATCTTCTTTCTGTAGTCAAATTTCCCCCTAATTCCCTCTAATAAAGATACCTGTGATTACATTTAGGGCATACCTGTATGATCCAGGTTTATCTCCCCATCTCAAGAGCCTCACCTTAATCACATCCTCAAAATCCCCTTTGCCATGTAAGGAAACATTCACATGTTCCAGCAATTAGGACCTGGATAACTTTTGGGGCCGTAATTCAGTTCACCATGCGAGACCTGGTAGATTAGAAAGAGACTTGTTTCTGCTGGGATCCTATGTGGCAAAAATGTCTTCCGTGTACCCATACAATGCAAGGGTTTAGAGTAAAAAGAGTATAAAGAGAGTATACTGCCCCTCTTAATTACAATTTGCATAGTTTCTTCTAGGGTCGTACCTCTGTGGTACCTGGAAAAACTAAATGTAAAGATCCTCTGGAAGATCACTTTCACAAGCCAGACTACACTTAATTTCCACCCACTCCCAAATTGTTGTTGAAAATGGACTCATACTCAAAAATCACAGAACACACAAGAAGAAAAAAAATGAGCGTAAATAGACATAACAAGTGGGAGGATTTGTACCTCAAGAACTAGGGATAAAGCCATCTTAGGGAGACTATAAAATAAATGCTTAAAGTGGTTACAGACAAGAAATTACCAAACTATCAGAAAAAAATAAGACTTCATGAAAAAAGAATAGGCATATTTTAGAAAGAAATAAATGGTATTTCTAGAAATGAAAAACCAAATCTTTGAAATTAAAAACTGACAGATAGAGAACAGATTAGCTACAGCTATAGAGAGAACTAATGCCTAAAAGATAGATTTAAGACATTAACTGGAATGCAGCCAGCATTCTTTTAATAGGAACTCAAAGGGAAAGGAGAGAATGGGAAAGAGTTAATATTCCATGAGATGATGTCTGAGAATTTTCCAGAATTGATGAAAGACATTAACCCTCATATAAGAGATTTATAATATATCCTGAGCAACCCAAAGAAGAAATGAATCCAGACCTAGATATTTCGAGGTTAAAGTACAGAACACCAAAGAGAAGATCTTAAAAGCTACTACAGAGATCTAAGATGGTGGCTAGGTGAGACAGGGCAAAAAAACACCTGCATGAAAAATACTAGATAAAAACCAGAAAGTGACCCAGAATACCGGTATCAGTGATGCGCCAGCTGGACAAGGTCTGCTAGTACCCCACAGGGGCTGTACACTTGGTGAAACCAGGACTCTGCATTCTGAAACGAGTGAGTAAGCTGGCTGGAAGACCCACAGCTGTGCTGCAGTGTGGGGAAGCCAGGGGTTGGCGTTTGGAGACCAACTGGTTCTTTTAAAAAAAAAAAAAAAAAAAAAGGGAAAAACCCAGGAGTGGCTGCAGTTGTGACAGTGGGAACCACGCAGTAAAACACAGCACGAGAGGGCTGAGCCAGCCTCTCGGTGTCTGGCCTGGAGGATAGCCTGCTGCAGATACCTTCAGGGACAGGGGAGTGGAGGGGAGAGCAGGAAGCTGAAAGAAACCCCACGGCTTGCAGCTGGCCCCCCGGAGGGCTGGATAAACTCCTGCCTGGGGCTGTGCCCACAGCCCAGAGCCCCGCCAGTTGTCCCGGAGCTGGGAAGGAGGAACTGTGTGAGGGGGGGTTGAGATCCCCCGTTCGGCCATCTTTGCATCAGGCTGAGAGCACCCCTGCACAGCCCGGCAACCTAGGGCTTCCCTTGATGGACGTTGCATACTGGTGACATAGCACAGCATTACCTCAGCAGAGGTCCTGGAAGATCACAGCTGAGAAAGGGGGCCCACTTGGAAAACCCAGGGACACTATGCCAAGTCCAGTGGTTTGTGGGTCGGCGAGAGAGAGGGTCTGGGGCTGAGCTGAAATGAAGGCTTAGACTCCTGTGGCAGCCTTGACTCTCTGGGAACCTGGGGGGTTTGAATATTAAAGCTGCCTTTCCTCTCTGGCCACCCAGACACACACCCCACATTCAGGGCGGTCGGCTCCAGCAACACACCCAAACTGAGTTCACCATCTGAACCCCACAAGAATCGTTTCCCCACACACCATGGGGACAAGGTGGAGGAGAACTGACTTGAGGGGTATAGGTGACTCGCGGACACCATCTGCTGGTCAGTTAGAGAAAGTGTACGCCACCAACTTGTAGTTCTGAAAAATTAGATTGGTATCTTTTTTTACAGCTTGAAAGACCCCTATCAAGCAAAGCAAATGCCAAGAGGCCAAAAACAACAGAAAATCTTAATGCATAAGATAAAACCAGATGATATGAAGAACCCGATTCCGATGTCCCAAATCAAAATATCAGAAGAGACACAGTACTTGGCACAATTAATCAAAGAACTGCAATCAAGGAATGAAAACATGGCAAAGGATTTAAAGGACATAAAGAAGACCATGGTCCAGGATATAAGTGACATAAAGAAGACCCTAGAAGAGCATAAAGAAGACATTGCAAGAGTAAACAAAAAAATAGAAGATCTTATGGAATTAAAAGAAACTTTTGGCCAAATTAAAAAGACTCTGGATACTCATAATACAAGATTAGAGGAAGTTGAACAACAACTCAGCCTCCTCGAGAACCACAGAACAGAAAATGAAAGAACAAAAGAAAGAATGGGGAAAAAAATTGAAAAAATCGAAATGGATCTCAGGGATACGATAGATAAAATAAAACGTCCAAACTTAAGACTCACTGGTGTTCCAGAAGGGGAAGAGAAGAGTAAAGTTCTAGAAAGAGTATTCAAAGAAGTTATTGGGGAAAACTTCCCCAACCTTCTACACAATATAAGTACACAAAGCATAAATGCCCAGCAAACTTCAAATAGAATAAATCCAAATAACCCACTCCGAGACATATTCTGATCAGACTCTCAAATATTGAAGAGAAGGAGCAAGTTCTGAAAGCAGCAAGAGAAAAGCTATTCACCACATACAAAGGAAACAACATAAGACTAAGTTGCGACTACTCAGCGGCCACCACGAAGGTGAGAAGGCAGTGGCATGACATATTTAAAATTCTGAGAGAGAAAAATTTCCAACCAAGAATACTTTATCCAGCAAAACTCTCCTTCAAATTTGAGGGAGAGCTTAAATTTTTCACAGACAAACAAATGCTGAGAGACTTTGCCAATAAAGACCTGCCCTACTTCAGATACTAAAGGGAGCCCTACCAACAGAGAAACAAAGAAAGGAGAAAGAGATACAGAGAATTTTAACAGACGTATATAGAACCTTACATCCCAAATCGCCAGGACACTCATTTTTCTCTAGTGATCACAGATCTTTCTCCAGAAGGGACCATAAGCTGGGACATAAGACAAGCCTCAATAAATTTAAAAAAAAAAATTGAATATCCTCAAAGCACATTCTCCAACCACAATGGAATACAAATAGAAGTCAACAATTTTTGAATTGTAACTCCACTATTTACTTCCTACACAAACTCTAATGACAAATCAGTGGTTTTGAACTCAACGTAAAATATGTAATTTTAGACAACTATATAAAGGTGGGGGAATGGAGGAGTATAGGAACATAGCTTATGTGTCCTATTGAAAAGAAAGTGGTATCAAAGAAAAACAAGATTGTTATGGATTTAAGGGGTTAATTTTAAGCCCCATAGTAAACACAAAGAAATTATCAGAAAATATGACCATAGAGATGAAAAGTAGAGTATGGGTTAAAAGAAATGGGGGAAGGGGCAATGGGGAGTTAAGAAATGAGTGTAGGGTTGCTATTTGAGGTGAAGGGAAATTACTAGTAACGGATGGTGGGAAAGAGCATTACAACATTCTAAATGTAATTAATCCCACTAATGGAATGCTAGGGAGGAGGTGGAATGGAAAGATTTAGGCTGTATATATGTTTCCACAATTGGAAAAAAAATTAAAAATAAAAAAGACAGTCTAAATAGATGACAATTGAATGCCAAGGATGAACCTGGATGGGATTTGAGGATGGAGGACAGGAGGCTCAAAGGGACACAGTTGAGACATAAGGAAAAGGAAATACCGAATGTAAGCTTTATATCATTGTTGAATCTCTTGTATGTCTTAGCTGTGCTTAATGGGATCACATAAAAGAATGTTCTCGTTCATGGGAAGTGTATATGTGAATTATAGTGTTTCTTCAAGGATGTGTGCAGCTAGCTGTCATATGTTCAGAAGACAGAGCAATAGATGATGGATGATAGATAGGGAGGGAGGGAGGGAGGGAAAGATACAGCGATGTGACAGCATGTTAAAGTTGGTGGATTGGGGTTTCAGGGGAGGGGGGTCAGGGTATGCTGGAGTTCTGTGTACGGGGTTTGTATTGTTTTTGCAACGGTTCCTATAACTATGAATTTATTTCAAAATAAAAAAAAAAGTTACTACAGAGAAAAGAAATTGTCATCAGGGGAACATCAATTAGACTAACAACAGACTTCTCAATAACCAACCTAGAAACCTGAAGACAATGGAATATTATCTGCAATGTATTGAAGTAGTGATACATAAGAATCAATTATGAGAAAAGGCTTAAGTAACATGTATCTCAATCTAAATAACCGAAACTATAGAAATAATAATAATGTCTAATTGGGTATGCTTTAAAAAGAAAGAACTAAATTATTGACAACCAATAACATGGGCTATAGGATGGAGGTTATTAGTGGTTTTGCTTAGGAGGAGAGTAGAGATTCTGATTACATGAAGATCATTTTTAATGTCAAGTAGGTATATTAAAAATCAACACATAAAAGAAAGGAGATAGAAGGTATAATTCCAAACAAGTAGAGGCAAAAATAAAAAAAGTTCATGAGTCAAATAGAAAGTAAATACTTACATATGCAACAAAAATCTTAACAACAGCAACAGGGATAATACAAACCTCAGGATGGTAGTTACTTTTGAGGATGGTTACCTGAGGATTTGGGATTCAGCTGGATTTCAATATTTTGTTGAGAGAGGGGGAAGGAAAGAGAGAATGAATATGGCCAAAAGTTAACATTTGTACTGAGTGGAAGTTTTATGGAAGTCTGATATACTCTTTACTGTATAGAAAAAATATTTTATAAATAAAGTAAAAGAGACAATCGGCACTGGGTTAGGAATCAGGAAGCCCAGATTCAGGTTCAGGGTCTGATCCAAGCCTGCTATCTGAGCTTTGACATCACTTACCTATTTTGGGACTCATTGTCCTCTGCTGTAGAACAAATGTATTAGGAGAGATAATCTCTCAGCCACAACTATGACTCCTCAATCATCTCTCCATTTTTATTTGTTCCCTGAACCATAGAACTAAAAGGAAACATAGATATCATCTAGTCCAAAGCTCTTGTTCACAAAGGGGAAACTGAGGCCCAGAGAGGAGGCATGGTTTTCTCTCAGTTACACTGAGAGTTTAAGTGAACAGAGCTCTGCTATCATAAGTTCCAGTTCAGGCAGTTTCCATAAGCTCCAAGGCTTTGTCTGCCTCTTCACGATGGTCTGAGGACAAAGGTGAGAATGTATTCATTGTTTAGGATCTCAAGAGGGAAGTCACCAGAATAGATAAGGACAACCTATTAGTATTAAATATTGGCTAAATGAGACCCAAGATTATTCTTTAAGTCAAGCTGAGAAGTTGCAAGCAGGGGGCATTTTGCATGTCAGCACCGTAGCAATTATGAATGGACTGATTAATAATTAAACAAATAACAGGAAATCAGACCAGTTTTAATGTTTCAAATTCACAGCAACACCCTGTTAATATGAAGTTCAAGTATTAACACTAATAACCACAATAATCGCAAGAATGAAAACTCCAAATTAATTCAAATTCCATTCAGTAGACCATCACTGCGTCATCACTGCCTGCTACTTTTCTATCTGTTCAGATCTCCATGCAGTAATTAAATCCATTAAAATGTAAAACTGGCTTTTATTCTCAAGGGAAAAATGAAAAAAATGAAAAGCCAAACAATATCCTTGGTGATGGAACTGTGACTTCTCAGAAATTTCACTGCATCCAAATGTTGGGCCCTTTCTTTCTGAAACAACAGCTCTCCCACTCGGGGCTTGTCAGTGAGATCTGCAGCATTTTTTACCAAGAATAAAACCACACTTAGTGATGTTATGAGCATAGAACTTGAGAGAGAAGACTTACACCAAGGTCATGGCTCTGCTTCCTATAGCTATGAGACCTTGGTTTTATAAAGCATGTTTTTTTTTCTCTGGCCCTCATTTTCCTCACTTGTGAAATGGGAATGATACCTGCTCTTCTCAGCTGATTGGAGGAATCAAACAAGATAATAAAAGTGAAGGAGGTAGGTAAATGCTAAAGTACTTTACAAAATGAGCTATTATTCCTTACAGTGCTCAGAAGTTCACAGGAGCTTACATTTATTCTTTGAATGAACTGTGGAGCAGAACAAAGTGTGGAAAATAACGTATATTGCTCACACTAAGACCAATCAAAGGACATATTTTAAAACAGGATATATAATCACGACTCTTCTAAAGATATAAAGCAAGCACCCATCAAAGATTTTATTTATCTCATTAGCTGATGAGGGAATCAGATGCTACACTGAGTTCAAAAGAGAACTCAGAGTGCCACACATTTATAGTCAAATACGGAATGCTGAATGAGTTTACAAAACAACGCAAAGCTGGTCACTATTCACAAGGAAATAATTGATTGCATTCCATCAGACACAATTTGCATTTTCTATGGTCAGGAATTATTTGTATTACTCTTGGTTTTACACAACTTAAATTCTATCTACAGAGTTGTCAAATTGCCTAGTCAAAGACAAAGAGAGGCAGAGATGACCCAAGTAGATGAGTTAACCAGGACAACCACTAAGTGTCAAAGTCACAATATTTCCTTACAGACCCTTGATTAAAAGAATCCCAAACTTACTCAAAGCTGCTACCTGAATTCTAACTGCATTACTTGCTAGTTGTACAACTTTGTGTAATATCCTGGACTAGGCTCTAGAATACTGTGATGGTTAGGTTCATGAGTCAACTTGGCCAGGTGGTGGTGTCTAAGTTTCTGGTCAAGCAAGCACTGGCCTAACTGTTACTGCAAGGACATTTGTGGCTAGTTAATAAACCAGAAGGCTGGTTTATTAAATCATCAGTCAATTGACTGCATCTGTGGCTGATTACATCAGCAAAGGGCATGCCTTCCACAATGAGAGAATTCAATCAACTGGATTTAATCCAGTCAGTTGAAGACTTTTAAGGGAGAAAGAGAGGAGACTTTCACTTCTTCTTTGGCTAGCCAGTGAAGCATTTCATGAGGAGTTCATTGAACCCCTTTATCGGAGTTGCCAGTTCGCTACCTGCCCTACAGAATTTGGACTCGTGCATACTCATAGTTGCATGAGATATTTATAAAATCTCATGTTTACAGATATTTCCTGTTGGTTCTGTTTCCCTAGAGAACCCTAATAATACAGACTGCCCTGGCTTGCCAAAAGTTTACTATGTGGAATCATCTCGGCCAAGTTTCCTCTCCCAAACAGGTCTCAGTTTCCTTATCTGAAAAACAAGTTAATTATACCAATTGACTACTGGTCTTATTGGAGAAGCCAATGAAACAGTGGACTGAAAAAAAGGCTTTTATGCAATAGTGACAGTATACCCCCTGTTCTGGTTTGCTAATGCTGCCGTTATGCAAAATACCAGAAATAGATTGGCTTTTATAAACGGGGTTTATTTGGTTACAAATTTTAGTCCTTAAGTCTATAAAAGTGTCCAAGCTATGGCATCAACAATAGGGCACCTTGACAGAAGAATGGCCAATGGCATCTGGAACACCTCTATGGTCCGAGAAGACACGTGGCTGGTGTCTTCTTCCTTTGCTCCCAGGTTGTGTTTCATAATGGCTTTCTCCCAGGACATTTCTTTCTAGGCATCTGGGGTTACTCTCTTAATTTCATCCAGGCAAACTCTGGAGTAGCAAAAGTCTACTTTCAATGGCTGTCTTCAAAATGTGTCTCTCTTGGCTGCAGCTGCTCTGAGCTCCTTCTGTCTGAGCTTTCACTGGATTCTGGTAAACTAATCAAGACCCACGCTGAATGGGCAGGGCCACACCTCATGGAAATAATCTGATCAAAGGTATTACCCACAGTTGGGTGGGTCACATCTCCATGGAAACAAACGAATCCAAAGATTCCAACCTAATCAACACTAATATGTCTGCCCCCTCAAGATTGTATTGAAGAACATGGCATTTTGGGGGACATAATACATCCAAACCAGCACACACCCCCATGAAGGAATGCTTACAGTACCATTATTTGACCACCCTGGACAGAGAAAGGAACATCATGTGGCTCTCCAGCTGTTTTACCTTCTAAAATATACTTATTTAAAAAGACAAAGGAAGAAATCTCTGGTAGAGACAACGGAAAGAGTATGCAGGCTACCTATCACCCAAATGGGATTCTGCACAGAGGTAGCAGTGGGTAGTTTTGACTCCACTCCTGGGAACTCAGAACACCCTCAGGAAGGTACTCCCAGCAGAAAGCCTGGGAGCCCTGATTTGTAGGGGGAAATAAAGCCTGGTTAGTGACCCCAGTGGCCTTGGAGGGCTTTCCAGGGAGCCTGGCATTCCCAGTGAGGGGCCTCAGCTTTGGTTCAGAACCTCACTGGAGTAGACTCTTCCAGAGCAAGAGTCTTGCCAACAGACATCCCTGGCTTTCCTGACAAGTGAGCTATGTGGACATGTCAGGGAACTTGAGCACTGAAGAGCAAGGATAGAGAGAGGATTTGCCCAAGTCTAGGAGCTCCAGGGAGAAGAAACAGCCCCTAGGATGAAGCTTTATTCTTTCTTTTGTTGGCAATGAATGAAGATACAGTGATATCATGGAAAATACTGTGATATCTCTTACTGAGTCCTAACAACATGCCAGAAACTGCACTAAATACACATAAATTATAACGTGATTGTCCTTACTGCACAGAAAGCAAAAGGCATTTAACATGAGTGGAAACTGAGCTCAGGGAAGGCAAATAACCTGCTTGAAGTCAACCAATCCCTGGAAAAGGAATTCAATCCCTAGGGAAAGAGTGTGGCCAAAGACCAACGGAGGGAGAAGGACATTCAATGGGCATTCACCATATGAGCTGGGGAGAAGAGTGAGGGCAGCAGGAATTTAGGGAAGAAGGCCAGGCAGGCAGTCAGCTGCCTGAGATTGGCTTGGGTGAGGGCCAAGGATCTCTAGCTGACCCTCCCAGAGACTAGCTGCTGTTCAGCTGTAAATTTTGCTGATAATCAGTGGGCACCTGCAGCATGTCACCTCCCCTTAATTAAACCTTACCAGAGTCAGCCAAGGAAGGAGGTATAGTAGGGCAGAAAACAGCCCTTGTGAGCCCAGCCATCTCCAGCATCACACAAGAGCACAGTCATTTACTGGTTATTGAAGACTTTCATTTGCTAACAATTACAAACAATTTTAAAGAGGCTTGAGAGCCACTGATGCAAGCCCATGTCCCTCATGTCCAGATTCCTTGTGGGAGCTCCTTAGAGACACTAAGTGTGGCATGTGATGAGAATGGATTTCAAGACAAAAGAGATACTTGAGATATTGTCTTGCTTGAAGAGCAGCACAGATCTAGGTACTGTGTGGTATTGGACAAGCGGCTTCACTTTTCTGCACTTCTGAGATGGAAATGTTATCAGCCTCATAGGCTTATCATGAGAACCCAATGAAGGTATAAATGTGAAGGGGTTTATATACTTTAAAGCAAGGGTGAGCAAACACCTTCTGTAGAGGTACAGATAAATATTTTAGGGTTTCTAGACCATACAGTCTCTGTTGCAACTAATCAACTCTGCCGTTATGTTGTGAAAGAAGCCATAAAGGATAAATAAGCAAATGAGAGTACTTGTACTCCAATTAAACTCTCTTTATGGACAATGAAACTTGAATTTCATATAATTTTCATATGTTACAAAATATAAATCTTCTTTTAACTTTTTTCAAACATTGAAAATATAGGAACCATTCTCAGCTCTAGGCCATACTAAAGGCAGGCTGGGTTTGGTCTCTGGGCCACTGTTTGATAAGCACTGCCCTAAATTACTTTTTAGTTGTAGGAAACACATTGGGGAAAGGAGTTTTGCAAAAAGGGAAGGACTGGTGGCATAGAGAGGAGTGGAAGTTAGTTAGTCCCCCCAGAGCAACTAATAAACAACCAGGAACAACTAGTACAAGATCTGGAATAACTGCTGGGGGACAACCGTGACCATCCACACATTGTGCAACAATCTGGATTGGAAGAAATGCCTGGGATTGCAGCATAAAATCTGTAAGTAAAAACTGCGGGCCTGAGCTGAGAGCCCCTTCCTCATGGCAGCCTGAACTGAAAAGCCTCACTGTGATAGAGAGCAGCACTCTCCGAACAAGCGAATATACCTCAGCCCAGTTCCAACTGGAGTTTTAACTGGCAAACATGGACTGCTCAATGCAAGCTGCAAATCCCCAACAAGCAAACAGAGGCTTTTAGTGATGACTGACCTTGACGAGCCAGGGGACTTATCTTTCTTGGGATGGGGAGCCCAGAGGATTGGGTGTTATCTCTGGCTGACAGATGAATCTGGGGGCCATAGACTGACCCTAAAAGGGGGATTTCTGTCCCTTTTTCTCTCTTTCAACCTGAGTGGCTCAGTGGAGAAAGCCCCAGCTGTTTTCAGCTCACAGGGCTCTGCAATAGAGAAAGCCTCAGCTATTTTAAACTCTCAGCACTCTGACCCAGACAAGGGTGGAGATAGCAGAGCCAGAGAAACAAAGAATCTATTTATATGCAAATGAAAACTCCTTAGAGGGTATATCTTCCTAAGAGGAAGAAGGTGGTGCCAAGCTCTACTACCCGCCTACCATTTAGAACCAGACCCCAGAGCCTGGGGGTAAACAGCCATGGGCCACACCTCCTTACACCAGTCTGGAGTGACAGGCTGACAGGCACCACCTGCTGGGCAGAAACGCACAGGGTGTGTCAATCCTCTAAGACACACCATCAGGGAAACTGGATACTAAAGACGTCTTCCTTCTGGGACCTGCGCCTGTTCTGGTCTGGGAAAACCTGATTAGGGTAACCAAGAAAACCAGATGCCTAGACAACTGAAAATTACAACCTACACTAAGAAAAATGATATTATCGCCCAGCCAAAGGAATAAACTTACACTTCAACTGAGATACAGGAATTGAAACAACTAATGCTAAATCAATTCAAAAAGATTAGGGAAGATATGGCAACAGAGATAAAGGCTATAAAGAAAACACTGGGCGTACATAAGGCAGAAACCAAAAGTTCGAAAAAACAACCGACAGAATCTATGAAAATGAAAGGGACAACACAAGAGATGAAAGACACAATGGAAACATACAACAGCAGATCTCAAGAGGCAGAAGAAAACACTCAGGAACTGGAGAACAAAACACCTGAAAGCCTACACACAAAAGAACAGATTGAGAAAAGAATGGAAGAATACGAACAATGTCTCCGGGAATTGAATGACAAAATGAAATGCAGGAATGTACGTGTCATGGGTGTCCCAGAAGGAGAAGAGAAGGAAGAGGGGTGGAAGCAATAATAGAGGAAATAATCAATGAAAATTTCCCATTTCTTATGAAAGACATAAAATTACAGATCCAAGAAGCGCAGTGTACCCCAAACAGAATAGATCTGATTAGGCCTATGCCAAGACACTTAATAATCAGATTATCTAATGTCAAAGACAAAGAGAAAATCCTGAAAGCAGCAAGAGAAAAGTGATCCATCATTAAGCAAAGGAAGCTTAATAAGACTATGTGCGGATTTCTCAGCAGAAACCATGGAGGCAAGAAAGAAGTGGTGTGATACATTTAAGATACTGAAAGAGAAAAACCACTAACCAAGAATCCTGTATCTGGCAAAATTGTCCTTCAAATATGAGGAGAGTTCAAAATATTCTCTGACAAACAGACAATGAGAGAGTTTGTGGACAAGATACCTGCTCTATAGGAAACACTAAAGGAAGCACTGCAGACAGAAAAGACAAGACAGGAGTAAGAGATTTGGAACACAACTTTGGGTGATGGTAGCACAGCAATGTAAGTACACTGAACAAAGATAACTATGAATATGGTTGAAAGAAGAAGGTTAGGAGCATGTGGGACACCAGAACAAAAGAGGAAAGATAAAGACTGGGATTGTATAACTCAGTGAAACCTAGAGTGTTCAACAATTGTCATAAAATGTACAAATATGTTTTTTCGTCAGGGAGAACAAATGAATGACAACTTTGCAAGGTGTTAAAAATAGGGAGATACTGGAGGAAAAATACAATCAATGTGAGCTAGAGACTATTAAAACAAACAAACAAACAAACAAAAAATCAGGGGAAAGTCTGTCCCTGTGCTTAAGGCCCTTTTTCTGTATTAATGTGAGGCATTTAAAAAACAGCTTAGTGCTGACTATGAAGGGATTAGAAGTCTGGAATAAGGGATGCCACTGTAGAGGACGGGGAGAACAATCAAGGAAGGGAGTCATGGAAGGTGGGCCTTGTGGTTTGAACTGTGAAGGAGGAGAGGGATTTCATTAGGTGGGGCCAAGAAAGGAGGGTGGGTATTTAAGGAGCGAGAGAAGAGTGAGGGCACAGACAAGGCAGAAGGTCACCTAATGGAAGACAAGCAGGCAGAGGGACTTGATAATAATGGGTAAGAAAAAGGAACCCAGCCCGAGGCTTCTAGCTCCCACTGGTGTGCTTAGTCCATGTTCCAGCTGCCTTAACAGAGTAGGCACTTGATAAACTGTGTGAACAAATCAGAAAATCTAGAAGAAGTACCACGCTAGGAGAGCTTATTATCACATTGGGAGATAGAAAGACATTCCCGGGAGGAACCTAAGACGGCGACTAGGTGAGACAGAGAGAAAAACACCTCCATGGAAAACACTGGATAAAAAACCAGAAGGACCCAGAACACCACTTCCAAAGTAGCATCAGCTGGACAAGTTCTGCTAAAGCCACAGGGAACATGCATTTGGTGAAACCGGGAGTCTGCATTCTGAAACGAGTGAGTGAGTAGGCTGAATCCCTCGTCCACACTGCGGTGGGGGGAAATGGTGGGTTGGAGTTTTTAAAAAAATTAAAGAAGCCCAGGAACAGCTGCAGATAAGACGGGAGCGGTCTGGACTAATGCCTCGGTGTCTGGGGTGGAGGATACCCCTTCCCACACCCACTGCTGATTGTCTCGGGTCCAGGGAAACAAAGGGGAGACGCACAATTTGCAGCAGTCTCCCCAGCAGGCGGGGCTACTCCTGCCCAGGGCTGAACATACAGCACAGAGCCGAGCCGAGAAACCCAGCCTGACAGGGAGTCTTTCCCGCAGCACAATATCGGCCGTGGACAGTAGCCTTGAATACACCCACGGCTGATTGTTCCAGAGCTGGGAGAGCAGAGCTGTGCAGAAAGGGGGAAGTTAATGCATCCCATTCAACCATCTTTGAAGTGGGCTGGGAATGCCCCTACACAGCCCGGTGGCCCAGGGCTTCCCTGGAGGCCGGCGCTCACTTGTGACATGGCACAGCCCTCCCCCCCTCAACAGAGGTCCTGGAAAAGCACAGCAGGGAGGGGGAACTGCTCAGAAATCCCAGGGAACCTACGTCAATGCCAAGGACTTTTGTGTCAGCGGCAGAGAACAGCCTTAAATCTCCAGGAACACCTGGGAGGTTTGACTGTTAAACCTGCCCTTCCTCCCTAACTACTCAGGCACACGGCCCTCATTGAGGGCAGACAGCACCAACAACACACCCAAATTAAGTGCACCAATTGGACCCCAAAAGAATCAGATCCCCACATACCACAAAGTTGGGGAGAACTGACTTGAGGGGAATAAGTGACTCACGGACGCCATCTGCTGTTTAGTTCGAGAAAGTGTATGTCACCAAGCTGCAATTCTAACAAATTAAAGATCAAGTAAAGCAAATGCCAAGAGGCCAAAAACAACAGAAAATCTTAAAGCATATGATAAAACCAGACGACATGGAGAACCCGAACCCAAACACTCAAATCAAAACATCCGAAGACACACAGTTCCTGGCAGAATTAATCAAAGAACTACAGACAGGCAATAAGAGCATGGCATGGGATATAAAAGACTTGAAGAAGAGCATGGCACAGAATATAAAAGACATAAAAAAGACCCTAGAAGAGCATAAAGAAGATATTGCAAGAGTAAATAAAAAAATAGAAGATCTTATAGAAATTAAAGAAACTGTAGGCCAAATTAAAAAGACTCTAGATACTCATAATACAAGATTAGAGGAAGTTGAACAACAACTCAGCCTCCTTGAGAACCACAGAACAGAAAATGAAAGAACAAAAGAAAGAATGGGGAAAAAAATTGAAAAAATCGAAATGGATCTCAGGGATATGATAGATAAAATAAAATGTCCAAATTTAAGACTCGTTGGTGTCCCAGAAGGGGAAGAGAAGGGTAAAGGTCTAGAAAGAGTATTCAAAGAAATTGTTGGGGAAAACTTCCCAAACCTTCTACACAATATAAATACACAAAGCATAAATACCCAGCGAACTCCAAATAGAATAAATCCAAATAAACCCACTCCGAGACATATTCTGATCAGACTCTCAAATACTGAAGAGAAGGAGCAAGTTCTGAAAGCAGCAAGAGAAAAGCAATTCACCACATACAAAGAAAACAACATAAGACTAAGTAATGACTACTCAGCAGTCACCATGGAGGTGAGAAGGCAGTGGCATGACATATTTAAAATTCTGAGAGAGGAAAATTTCCAACCAAGAATACTTTATCCAGCAAAACTCTCCTTCAGATTTGAGGGAGAGCTTAAATTTTTCACAGACAAACAAATGCTGAGAGAGTTTGCTAATAAAAGACCTGCACTACTTCAGATACTAAAGCAAGCCCTATCGACAGAGAAATAAAGAAATGAAAGAGAGATATAGAGACTTTCAACAGACACATATAGAATATTACATCCCAGGTCACTGGGACACACGTTCTTCACTAGTGATCACGGATCTTTCTCCAGAATGAACTGTATGTGGGGACATAAAAACAAGCCTCAATAAAATAAAAAATAAAAAAATGAATTTGTTCAAAGCACATTCTCTGACCACAATGGAATACAAATAGAAGTCAATAACCATCAGAGACTTGGAGAATTCACAAACACCTGAAAGATAAAAATGAGGGGGAGATGAAAACATTCTCAATCAAAAGCTGAGGAACTTCATCACCAGTAGATCAGTCCTAAGTAGGCTGAAAGGAAGGGACACTAAACAATTGACTGAACCACATGAAGAAATAAAGATTTCCAGTAAAGATCACATGGTAAATATAAAGACCATTACTACTATATTGTTGATTTATAACTCCACTATTTACCTCCTACAGGATCTAAAATACATAAACTGTAATGATAAATCAGTGGTTTTGGACTCAATGTAAAATATGTAATTCTTGATAAGAACTACATAAAGGTGGGGGAATGGAGGAGTATAGGAACACAGTTTAAGTGTTCTATTGAAGTTAAGTTGGTATCAAAGAAAAACAAGATTATTATAGATTTAAGAGGTTAATTTTAAGCCCCATGGTAAACACAAAGAAAGTATCAGAGAATATGACCAAAGAGATGAAAAGCAGAGTAGAAGTTCCAAGAAGTGGGGGAAGGGGCAATGGGGAGTTAAGAAATGAGAGTAGGGGTTTTGGTTTGGGGTGAAGGGAAACTTCTAGAAATGGATGGTCGGAAGGTGATAGCATTGCAACATTCTAAATGTGATTAATCCCATTAAGGGAATGCTAGGGAGGGGGGGAATAGGAAGATTTAGACTATATATATCTTTCCACAATTGAAAAAAAAATAAGACAGTCTAAATAGATGAAAATTAAACACCAAGGATGGTCCTGGAAGGGATCTGAGGTTGGAGGAGAGGAGGCTCAAAGGGACACAGATGGGACACAAGAAAAAAAAAAAAAAAAAGGAAATATAGAATGTAAGCTTTGTATCAATGCTGAATTTCTTGAACTTCTTAGCTGTGTTTAATGAGATTGCATAAAATAATGTTCTTGTTCATGGGAAAGGTATATGTGAATTATATTGTTTGTTCAAAGATATGTGCAGCTTGCTCTCATATGTTCAGAAGACAGAGCAATAGATGATGAGTGTTAGGGAGGGAGGGAGGGAGGGAGAGAGGGAGGGAAAGAAAGAGACAGTGGTGTGACAGGATCTTAAAGGTGATGGATCAGGGTATCGGGGGAGGGGGGTTGGGGTATGATGGAATTCTGTGTAGGGGGGTTGTATTGTTTTTACAACTGTTCCTGTAAAATTGAACTTATTTCAAAATAAAATTTATTATTAATAAAAAAAAAAGACATTCCCAAATGTTATTAAAAAGAATCGAACAATCGACATGGCAGAAATAATAATGAAATAATAGAGACCTTCAATTAAGTACCTACTATCCATTAGGTATTTTGCTGCCATTATGTCATTTGGGACTCACATAAACCTTTGAGGAAGGTCAGGTTATCCCCATTTTACAAATGAGGAAACTGAGCGTAGGTTAGTGAAATTTCCATGAGGCTGAGTGATGGTTCTTAATGACAATGAACATTTCCATACTGCTTTTCAAAGACTTCAGCAAGGATTGAGAAAATCAAGGCAAGTAATATTTTAAGGGCCATGGCGGGGGAGACTTGAAGGTAGAGTGAAGTGTGTCACAGGTGGGGGAAGCCAGAATGTTTAGAGGAAGTGGTTCAGAGGTGGTCCATGGAGATAACACAACACCTGCCTGGCCTTTTGGAGCTGTTGCAGACTTCTTATATCTATTGACAAGCCTGGAGCGATTCATAAGAATGATTACAGATGCCTTGCTGGGGACAGCATGCTCTAGAAGGAGTCACAGTATTAACAGCATGGGGTAAGGAATAAACAAATAACATTTTCATCTCTCCTGAGAGAGCAGAAAGCTCATTGGCCTAAAACAAAGCAGCAGGTGAGAACAGGAAGTTGAGAGTGATTTACAATTTCTTAATAGGCCTTTCATCAAAGGACTCCCACTCCTCCACCAGCAGCAGCCCGTCCCTGCAATCTGGGAGACTGTATACTCACAAAGCGCCCATTCAAGTGCCATGGAGGCTGGCATAATGCAGCAATCAGAGAAGCCCCGGCTTCTCCATGGCGCTACACCTGTGTCTGTTATTGTGGCAGGAACTTCTTTATCAGTCCTTACAAACTTACAAAATGGAGGAGATTGTCTATAATCAGTTCTCTTCTAGGCTTTCAGGGTGGGAGCATTTAGCCAACACTAAAAGCTAATCACAACGTTTCTCTGGGGAACCAGTGAGCCCATGCGGGTCTGGACAGCTACAGACCCAGCATGAGGCTTTGGCACAACTAAGTCCCTCTGGACTATGGGCCAATTCCAGCTGTGGGGATGGGAGGTGGTGCTGATGGCTGCAGCTGGAACCAGGGGGACGAGAGCTGCGTTAGCATCCACCCCATCACTGCTGGGAAGCGTGCGTGAGCTGTCTTGTCAGGTGCGGAAAGAGGCTGAATACTTTTTTGATTGCTATAATTGCAGCAAATTGGACGCTTGCAAGTGCCTCTTTAAAAAGAAGAATCTTGTGGATGAGACTTAGGGAAGGGGCCCCTCTTCGGATCCCTCTCCTTTGTCCCATGTGTATGAGATAATTCCCTAGCCATTACGCACTGTGAATGGGCTGCTAATTTTAGTTGTGCAAGCCAAACAAAGACCCTGGTTGGTAGATCCGGAAGGTGATTCATCTGATATGATGTTCATATGGTGGGAGCTAAAGGTACTGACAGGCACCCCTGATTATTTCAAACTTTCCATTCAAAGAGCTGGAGGATTTCTTAAGTGGCCATCTCAGCACCGGCAACTAAAAATGGATTCCAAGGCCTTTCCTGTTTAAAGTCTTTCTTTTGTCTTGGCAGTCCTGGATTATCATTTTCTAGTTCTTCTTAATTGGGAAGAACCAAGAGGGCAGCAGTGAATCCAAAGTCTGTGACAGACTCAATGTCAAAAGCACAGAAAGCCAACATAAAAACCACAGCCTATGGTCTTTGAGAGTTGAGTGGATTTCAGAATCTGAATGCTAAGGAAACTTAAGGGTGACTGGAGTGTCCTGAGTCCTTTCATTTGCTTGCTTGCAAGTGGTGTTTGGGCTTGTTGAGCTGAGAGCTTCAGGGTCAGTGCATGGTTGTTTTTTGTTTGTTTGTTTGTTTTATAGTTTACTATAATAACCTAGAGAATGACACATTGGTTCCAAAGCTGGCTTAGCTTACTTACTTACTGTTTTTCCTTGGGTAAGTCATCTGCTTTTCTGGGCCTTTGGGTGATCAACTAATTGTGGTTTGCCAGAGACTTTCCTGGTTTTAGCACTGGGAAACCCCTCAATTCCAGGCAAATCAGGAAACTTGCTCACCCTACGGTTCCCATGATTTCTAGCTGTGAAATGAGATCCGCTACAGTACTTCTAAGGGCTCTTCCAACTCTGACATTTGAAGAGCCTATGAGTTCAATGATCATTTCCTGTTGTTCCACCACTGTACTCTGAATATTAGCTTCAATTGATTCTTTATCACTCCACAAGCATAGTAGGCTCTTCTGTGTTTTCTGTGTCATTGCTCACACTGTTTTTCCTTCATAGAATTCCCTTCTCCACCTACTTCCCAGCAAACTCTAACTCATTCTTCAAGGTTTCAAATGTACTAAAGCTGCATGCATTCTCCAAGACAGAATTTATTTCCCCCTTGGTCTGCATTCCCACATCCTTCATTTCTTCTTTTAATCACTCAACAAATATTTAGTGCCTGCTATGAGTCAGGACATGTTCTAGGCACTAAGATTATGACAGAATATCTAACAGGCAAAAGTCCTTACATTCTAGGAGGTGGGAAGGAAACTAATCAGTAATTAAATGGCATTTCACTACATTGTAGGTAAATAGTACCACACACACATATATTAATTGCTTTAATCCTTTTAACAGCATTATAGTAAATATTATTGTCCCCATTTTATAGCTGGGGAAACAGGGTAGACAAGTTAAGGGACTTGCCCAAGGTTATTCAACTAGTAGGTAGCAGTGGTGGTATTTTAGCCCATGTGGTCTAGTTCCAGAGGCCATACTTCTAGCCATTTTACTCTACTGCATATTGTATATACCTTTTCTATGGCATTTGCTACATTATGTTGTGATTACTTAGTTATATGTCTGTCTTTCACACTTTAAGTCCTTGATGTCAGAGTTACCTCTTATTCTATATCAAGAGCATCAAGCACAGTGCTGGAATGTGGTAGACACCCAATAACTGTCTGTTAAATGAATGAATCATGGAAGCATAGACAGGGAGGTGACAGTGGAGGGTCAAGTAGATTCCATTGTCCTGTAGGAGTTATGTAATCCTATTGAGGGGATCTGGGAACCTAAGATACATCAAGGCAAAAGGACTTAATTTGAACCTTATAGGCCATGCCTGAAATACGGGTCTTCAGGGTATAGACAGGACTGGAACTGTTTCCCAGGGTGGTCTGGACAAGTGTTCTACCTCCGCATCTGTGAAGGTCCACACATTCTACTCTTCACATGTATCCCTTTCCATCAGTCCCTAAATGTCCATGTATTTGAAAGAGCAACCCAGGAAGAGGCAGACATTGTTCTAGGCTCTGGAAATAGGTTGACAAAGGCTTCAAGGTGGAGACAATTGAATGAGTTCTTGAGAAATAAACAAGAGCTTTTAGATGAAGTAGGGAGAACAGTTATTCTAGCAGGGTTAAAAAACCCAGGTGCATGTATCAATGAGGATGTTTTCTGTAGCAAATAGCAGAAAACTCCAACTCAAATCATTTCAAACATGAGACGTGTTGATTTACTTAACTCGAAAAACTAGAGTTAAAGAAGTCTTCAGAGATGGTTGAGCCAGTGGCTCAGCAATGTGTCTGCTTTTTGCCTTCATGATGTTGGCTCCATCCTCCCAGTTCCTCTTGTGTTTTTAGTTCTGCTGCCAGCAGCAATCAGTGCTATGACTCCTTTTTAGGGTCTAGTGAAAGAGAACATGCACTTCCTTCAACCACTGAATAAAAATCCACATTTTCACCCCATGGATCCACCCTTGGGCTAGGGAAATGCCATGTGCTAATTGGCTCAGGTCTGGTAATCCAAAACAACTGCTGTGGCAAGGGTTTAAGGTTAACCTGATTTACTTGTGGGAGACAACCATAGTATCAATTGCATCATAATAGCAAGAGGCCACAGGGTAAATGCTCTATGCTCCCTGCTTCACCAGGGCATGGTGTCAAGGGATAAGAGATTAGAGAGATAGGAGCTAGTCTTGATTGCCTTTGGATTATTGGACAAAAAGCACTAGATGTTATTCTGATATTCCCTCTTTCAACAAGCTCCACCCCAAAACACTACCACCATCCCTCTCATGAAGCATGTGTCTCTTTTACTGCATTTACAATTTGAGAGGTAGGGACTCTTACCTGCCTAGGGGCAGAGTGATTGGCACCAAGCAGACCCTTAGTTAATGTTCTATTGAGATAGTTTGATCACCCTTTGAACTTTCTTTCTGAAGGCCCAAGGAACTTTCAGATAGATGGACAACCTCTAATGACTTTGGGGGTAACCAGGATGTTTGAACGGCAGAAGGGGAAAAGCATAGGCCTAGGCCCTTGTGTCTGTCTCCCACAAACTTATTCTAATACCTTGCATGAGTTACTTCCCATCTCTACATCTTAGTTTCCTGGTGTACATTAAGAGAAATAGATAATGTGATGGCTTTGTACTATAGCTAGAATTGCAGATCCTAGAATTCCCTTCCCTATATGGTTCTAAGTTAGGGTTGGTCACAAGTTAGGGCTCCAAGTTAGGGTTGTGTGAGATTTGGAAGGGGAAAGTGAAGGGGAACCATTTTATTTTATTTATTTTTTTGCACTCTGAAAGTCAGCGAGGGCAGGCACTGTTGAAATTCATTCACTGTTGATTACCTGTGGTTCATTTGATTGGTCTGGGGCACAGCTGGACCTGCAGCTCCTCCTGATCTCGTCCTTCAACTTCTCTGAGTCCTAGGCCAAGTGCAGGTGCTACTCTGTGGTGCAGGGTACCAGTTTAAAATTAAAATTTAAAATTAAAGCAAGTTAGAAACATATACTGTTTCAGCTAATTCTTGTGTATTCTTATCTGTTCTTGATATCTCTATGTCCATCTTCTACATTTACAGCCCTGCTGACTTCAGGCTGGGCATCAAACACAGCAACCACAACCTGAATTAGCCAACTTGACTAAATCCCACAATTGCAGATGGTCTAATTCCTGTAAAATATTCCTTATTCTCAAAGTGGTTTTGCTTCTCTGTTTGAACCCTGTCTGATACAGATAACATTTACTGAATGCTTACTATGTGCCAGACACTTTTCTCAATACTTTATCTGTAGTAATTCATTTAAATCTTACACAATCTCTTGTAAAGTAGGTATTATCCCTATTTTTTATTATCCCCATTTTATAAATGAGGAAACTGAAGCACAGAGAATTTAAGTAACTTGCCCCAAATTATACAGCTTGTAAATGGTTGAACCAGGACTAAGTCTGGCAGTCGGCTATATATGTATATGAGTGTACATATGAGTGTGTTTGTACTGAGTGTATATATGTGTATGTGCATGTGTGTGTGTGTGTATATATGCACACACACACATATATATTTTTTCAGAAAGAAGATGCTGAAATGAGTCCATTTTAAGTTAAGGGCTGTGTCATCAGGTCTGTAGTCAAGAAGACACACATGATGGAGTTGGTATCAGAAAGCTCTGGCAGGATTTGGCTCTGCTCCTCCCAGAAGTGCCCCTAGAAACAGCTTTCAGAGAGGTCCTCCATGTGTTGTCATCGACCTGCCCCTGAAGGTGCTAGGAAACAATTAGAGTGGCAGTTGCAGGGCAGCAACACCATTTGCGCTGCCTTCCTGACCAGCCTTCTGTTGTCTATCCCAATTGTTAATTAGAAGTGCCTCTCTCCCTTCTCCATGGGCATATTATTCATTTATCTTCTCTTGGAAAGTCAGAGCCTGGCTGGCAGGAGACGAGTGGAGATTCACCCAATGACCTTGTCTGTTTACAGCCCCAGTGACCCAAGCTTCCAGAAGCTGAGCAGACAATAGGCTGCACAAATTGGGGTTGGAAGGAGGCTTGACGATGGAAAACCTCAAGGCCACTGTGGTCATCATTAGCAAGTGCATGGGGATAATAATAAAGACCTTTCCATGCTGCTGGCCTTGGGATGCAGGCACTCATGTCTGAAATAAATGGAGCAGACCCCCTCAGGTTTAAGATGCTCCCTCATATATGCAGGGTACTTAATAGTCTGCAAAGTGCTATCTTATACACTGTTCTCATTTGAGCTTCTCACCTATCTTGAGATGAATAACCTAAGGAACTTAGAACCTTACTGGGGAAAATGCTACTGGGAAAAATAATTTCTTCCTGTTGCTCTTGCCAAATTTCTCTCACAAAATTGTCTTATTCAAAAACTATTTTACTTTTTCTTGGAGTGATGGCATGAGAAAAGTATAAAAAGAAAATTGCTCTCTGTATTAGGTTCCAGCTAGGTGCCAGGTACCATGTTTGCCAAATCACTTATTACCACTTAATTCTTACAGTGCCTCAAAAAGAAAGTATTATCAACCTCATTGTACAAATGAGGAAACTGAGGCTCACAGACATTGCATAACAACATGTTAAATTATGTCAGAAATAATTCATGAGGCTATGAAGACAAGCTGGTGCAATTGCATGATGCAGGTGGAGGCATAAGCTAAAGAAACAAGCACATTCCTGCAAATACACCTTTGTGACAACCTCCTGATAGTGAATTTCATAAGAATAGGAACTGGTACCGAATTTTATCCTCATCAGAGCAAATTAAATTGCAAATTCCAGAGAAAAAGGAAACCAATCCCATGCTTTCTTTAATTTGGAATCAGGCTAAGTCCAAAAAGTGATCATTCTTTTTTTTTTTTTTTTTTTTTTTTTTTTTTTTGTAAAAATGTGTCAATGCTACACATTTCTAGCCAGCTTTCCTGAGAGGACTTTGCCTATGGTTGCTTGATCCCACATTCTTTTTGCTCCCAGAGAAGGAAGAAAAAAATCTCCTCACTTCCTTTTTGGACTCCTTTCAAGATCAGTCCTGTCAGGAGGCCCCATCACAAGCTCAGATTTGCATACCTGTAAACATGAATTCTAGATTCTTATACTTCCATCTATGGAAGATACTTCAGTAGAAATTTAAGTGTGACTCGCACTTCCAGGGTCAGGGAGATCATCACGTAATGAAGTGGCCTTTTCCTTTGCTGGACACCTGGAATTCTATAACATCCCCACCCTAAAATATTGGATACCAACATTAGAATTATGTTGGTTGAACCCTGATTCCCAGAGCTTTGCTCCATTGCCTGGAACATGGTAGGTTCTCTGTGAGTATTTGTTGAATGAATAAATAAATGAGTAAATGAATGAGTTAGTGAGTAAATGGATGAACAAATCCTTCAGTTTTCCTTCTACTGTCCTGAAGTAATGAAATATCTCTCACCTGGTCTTCCTGACTCCTGTGTCTCTACTCAAAGCCACTCTAAGACATTTTGCCATGATTAGTGCTCCCATCACACTGCTTTCCATCAAGTGAGAATTCTGCTGAAAGTATCCATTGGCTCCTCTTTTGGACTTTGTATGGAGGCAAGATTAAGGAAAAGATGGGTGGACTACAGCATTCTGAATCTTTGAATTATATTGCTAAACATTTCTAGGGACTCCCAAGGAAAATATATGCCAGATACCATGTGACTAACTCTCATTTTTTTTTCTCCTTTCTAATGACAAGTAAGCAGGTCAAAGGAGCTACTCAGCTCCCTGTTCTCAGTCTCAGAGTTTACCATTTCAATAGTGAGGAAAGGCCAGGCCAGAACGTGCCAAACATCAACACAAAAAGAATTTTCTCTAATAGAGGCTGGTCTACACCTCTGGAAGTGTGCCCAATAAATATTTTTGGCCTTGACCAATCCATTGTAACAAGTCTTCTTTATTTGTCATTTAAAGTCCTCCAAAATCAAATATGTCAGAGACTATAGTCAACCTAACACAGAGTTCCAAACCATCCTCCCAACATCCCCAAAATGAGTCCTTCTCCATCAGCCAGATGGGTCTATTCAGTATCTCTTGAGCACACAAGCACTTCCCTCTCTCCATATCTTGGCTTTAAGTTCCCCTCACGTTGTTGTCTCCTACTGTGCCTCTGTTGCCCACTGCTTTTCCAGGACCAGATCCATGCTTCCCTCCTCTCTGAATTGAGCCCTGACTGTCCTACCTCACACACAGATACAAAGGCAGAAACCTCTCTTACTGACTCCACCCCACATCTCCCAGTGCCCACTACAGGAATGCACTGAGTTGAGTAATGGATGGTGTGGGAGAAGTACTGGGTTTGGAGTAAAAAGACCTGGGCTCTAGCACTTCCTAAATGCAAGAATTTGACTCAGTCACTTAATCTCCCTGTAATGCTTAGTTTTATGTGTCAACTTGGCTAGATTACAGTGTCAGTCTTTTGGTCAAACACTGTCCTAGATGTTTGCTCTGAAGGTATTTTGTAGATGTGATTAGAATCTATAATCAGTTGGCTTTAAATAAAGGTGATTACCCTGTAATGTGGGTGGGCCTCTCCCAATCAGATTAAAGCCTTAATAAAAACAACTATGGTTTCCAGAAGAAATTATGCCTCAAGATTACACTCTTTCTCCTCTCTGAGTTTCCAACCTGCTAGCTTCCCCTATGGACTTCAGACTTCAGACTCAAGACTCAAGACTTCAACATCAACTCTTATTGGAATTTCCAGCCTACTGTGATGTCCTTTAGGATTTGGTCTTGCCAGCCGCCACAGTTGCATGTCTATTCCTTAAAATAAATCTCTCTCTCTCTCTCTCTCTTTATATATATATATGTTGTTGCTGTTGTTTGTTTTGTTTCTCTGGAGAATCCTGATTAATATAATCCCCAGGTTCCTACTTCCTCATTTGGAAAATGGAGATGATTTTTACTTCACAGTGTTGTATGAATAAAATGATATCTAATATCTACTCAACATGCATTTACCAAGAGTTTTCTAGATACCAGATGCACAGTGACTGACATACAGAAGTGTTTGATAAATATATCGAATGCTTTTAAATTGATTTGTAGGACTTGCCCAGTTTGGGAAAAGAATTATTAGATTGAGCATACAATCTTCTTTCATAGCCTTCCTTCATGTCTTCTTTAACTATGAACTGGATACAAAATAAGAAAAACCAAAAGAGAATTAATGATTTAATATTCTATGTTTCATATCCCATGCATGATCCACATCCTGTGTCTAACCATTCAGATTTCTGCTGGTTACACTATTGAAATATCTAGAATAATAATAATAGGTGTGAGTGTGAATATGTTTTCTTCTTTTTAGCATCAATAAAGTGGCATTTGCCAGGTAATATTTTATTAAGTCAACCTCAATGTTTCGCTAAGAGAATAGAAGACTTTTGGAAGACATGGCAATTATTTTGTAATACATGAAAGCCTCTAAGAAAATATGAATTAGAATTTGTCTGTATGTCCTCAGGGGAAAATCATTACTGGTGAGTAGAGGTTATTAGATAGATTTCCTCCAAGATACAATAAGAGGGGGAGTCAGCATATCTCTTTGGAGGTGTGAGTGTGTGTGTGTGTGTGTGTGTGTGTGTGTGTGTGTGTGTGTTTGAGGTGGGGACCATTGAATTAGTCTGGAACACTGTGGTGGTTTGGAGCTCTATGTAGCCCAGAAAACCATGTTCTTAAACTTAATCTCTTGTGGGTATCACCTCATTGTAAGTAGGAATTTACGATGAATTCACTTCAGTTAAAGTGTGGCCCAACTCCATCACAATGGGTCTTAATCTTACTATTAGAGTTCTTTATAAGAGAATGAAATTCAGACAGAGAGAGAGAAAGCCATAAGGAACAGCCAGGAGCTGAAATTCAATGGAAACTGGAAGAAAACAGAGAGGCTGCCATGTGTCTTGCCATGTGACAAGTTAAAGAAAAAGGGTCACTGGCAGCCAGCCCCAGAATGCCACAGTCTTAGGGAAGGAAGCATTGCCTTGATGATGCCTTGATGTGGACTTCTATATTAGCCTTGAAACTGTGAGCAAACAAATTACCATCATTTAAGGCAACCCACTGAATGGTATTTACCTGAGCAGCCTAAAAAAACTAAAAGAGGCACTTTCCTGGATAACAAGACAATAAAGAGAACAATAATAAATGTTGATATTGTTCTTTTATGATTCTAGCAGGGACCAAGCTGTGCAAGACAGAAACCAAATACTTCTCATTCAATAAGGGGGGATTCCATTGACTCCATTTTAACTGAGACAAGCCCACTCAATGTGGGTTCAGACTACATGAACCATGCCCAGTTCCCTCCACCAAATACACACCCACACACACACCCACACACACACACACACAGACACCCCGCACATTTGTCCTTGGGAGGTGTTCCTATTTTAAGGTCCCTGGCAAAAGGAACTGAAGCCTCAGCCTTCATTAGAGGCTGTCAAAAAGGAAACTGCAAATGTGACTCCAGGAATCTAGCATCAGTCCCATGCCTGCCTGTTGTGAGATTTGGCTGATGTTCAACGTCAATGACGGCTTGGAATTCTAAAAAGACCATAAGACTCAGACTTAAGTCATTTTATGTCAGGAAAAGGTGAAGAAAATTCCCTTTCTTTGTGAAGAGGCAAAGTTTCCCAGGAGAATGTGGGGGTGGAAATTTGAACTGAGACCCTTGAACAATGAGGCCTTGAGATGAGGGAGGAGGAAACTCAAACCTGAAGACAGAGGATCCAGACTGAGAGTTGGAAAAGTGACCACAGAGGATTCCCTCATAAGTCTTTAAATTCCTTCATTTTTGAGATTCAAGGCAATGTTCCCAATTGTTAGAACCATGTGCTATTCTTTCTATATAATAATTCTTTTCTAAAGTCATTGACACCCTTCAGAAAGGAAATTTACATGTAACCATATGCCAAGCAATACTTGGTCTTGAGAAAATGAAGGAACAGAATGGCAAGAAAGAAGGGGGAAGCCCTTTGTTCCATCTGTACCTTCCCACATTCTAGCAGACAGATGGTTGGTAGAATGAAAAATATACTCCATTCCATCAAGACGTGGAGTCTATTTCCCCACCCTGAATATGGGCTGGCCTTGTGAATTGCTTTTGCCAATAAAATGTGGCAGAAGTGATGTGCAAGTTTTACATTTAGTGCTTAAGAAGCCTTGAAGTCTCCATTTTCGACCTCTTGGAAGACTACCCAGAGACCACATATAAGGATGCCAGTTTACACCAGGGGAGAAAGAGAGGCCATGTGAAAGGAAACAAAGGAGTCCCAGGCAGCTGTCAGTATCAACTGCCAGACATTACAATGAAGCCAACTTTTATCTTCCAACCCAGCTAAGTTTTCCAACTGAATGAATCCCCATGAAGGAGACCAGGCAAAACCAGGAGAGTAACTCCCCAATTAATCTTCAGAATCATAAGAAATAATGAAATCTGTGTCATTTTAAGCCACTAAGTTTGGGGAAAGCTTATTGAGCATCAGGTCATTTAGTAGAGCGTGACTCAGAGCTCCACAAGGTGCCCAGGGAAACTGGAGGGCAAACATAGAGAAGCCAGAGCATTAGAAGAGCTAACGAAAGGCAGAGCCATGAGTGAAGATAAGAAGAAATCTCTGCTCTCCTATATTGATTAGAGTATCCTGCCCTTTGAAATGGGAAAGAAGATAATTCAGAGGACACCTAAGGTACTACAGAAGAAGAAACTTCCTATTGGACAGGTCTAACAATAGCATGGACTGCTTTAAGAAACACTGAGTTCTCCAACACCATGTGTGCTCTAGCATAGGCAAGAGGGGGTGACAAAGGGCAAAATTTGAGTCTTAGATCAAATTGGATCTCTAAGGTCATTTCCAACACCAGGCATTTTTTTTAGGTTCCTCAAATCCTATTTGAGAAGTTGGCAGTATATGCATAATTATGTGAATAAAGCTGTCACGTTATCTTGAAAATAGGCCCTGGTTTATCAAAAGCAAAAGTAAAGTGTGTATGAGAGTAAATTTCTCTGGGTGCATAGTTTGTTGATATTTATCCAGCTAGGGTGGTTGGAGCACACAGACATACCCACAATGGGCACTAGAGGACTCTGAGAATGGATTACCAGGAAAAACAACTGGCTCAAAAATGAGGCCCCTGGGCAGCAATTACATCTTTTTTTAAGCCTCTTTTTGGAACCAGATCCTGTAGTTAGCATTAAGTGAATGTGCAACATGATAATAATAATGACAACAGTTATAATAATAACTACAATAGGCAGCACTCTAATTCCCTGTTGCCCTCTTACTGCCTGCAGCAGATCTGTTACTGAGATGAAACATCTTCCCCTTCCCTTCATAAAGTGTTTGTGAAAAACCAGGGTGGGGGGAGGGGGTCTGTTTGGCCTAGTAGCAAAGTGCTCCTTCCTTCCAGAAGCAGGTGGACTTTCTTGAAATTTCCTTGGGAGAAAGGTCACAGCTTGATGTGTACTCATCTCACTGCCTTTCACCAATATTCTAAAGGGGAATTAAACCTTGTGACATACTTTTCAAAGATTGGGCTGATTTTCTTTTTTAAAAAAGGAATGCAATGAGGCTCCCAAAAGTGATTTTATTCATTCTGAACTCCAAGTCATCATCCTCAGTTGGGAAAAGAGGGCCTTAAAGTAGGAAACACTAGGAAAAGAGCAGTGAGAAATTGCATCAACAACAAACTCATTAGGGTATGGCTGTATATGCATGAGAATCATATTCAAAAGTAAAGAAAAAAAATCCAGTAACAATATTTCCAAAGGCAAACAATGAGTGGCTGGCAAGGATCGTGATTCCAACCTCCTCAAAGCAATGAAACCACAGGGGCACATAAATGCAGGATCTTCTCTTGAAAATGTGGAGTATTTTCAACTGGGGCCAGGTAGATCTCTCTTCCTCTGATCTGAACCTCACCTGAGATACCATCCCCCAACCAGAATCATTGCCTCCCCACCTTGAAACTTACCTAGAAAAGGAGACACAACATGGGAGCAACTGAAGGAATCTTTGCCTCCATCCTGCCACTGACTCACTCTGTGACCTTCGGGAAGTCATTTTCCTTCTCAGAACGTCCAATTACCTATAAAGTGGAAAGGGTCCTACCAGATTTATAAGTTGGTGTAATCTGTGTATCTTATCCCTTCAGCTTCACTGTGCTTTGCAAAGAGTTCAAGGAACACGTACTGAATGAAACCAATTATGATTAGTAATGGGCCATTTAGAGGATGAGACAAGACAGAGGAGGCTGCCCCCTTTCCCACAGGCCTTGATACATTTCACAAAAAGCACATGGGGAATTTAACTATGATATTCTGTCTTCACCTTTATTGTCAATCTTCAAGGAACACTTCTATACCATGCTGGAATTCTGGAAGTTGGAAGAGTCAGTGAGAGGATGGCCAAGTTTTAGGGAACAGGGGAGGACTGTTGGGATACAATGGCACAGTGAGAGGTCACCCAAGCTTGTTGTACAGGAGGATTGGAGAGCAACAAAAACATATAACTAGCATAGCCCCAGACCCAGATGACACATCCAGGAAGACAACTGAGCTATGGTTGAGAAAACATCACTTGGCATTTGGGTTCCTTACCTGTGAAGGCTGTATGGGACCGTTCAGGCTCATCTGGAGTCCAATACTGTAACATAGAATTGGAAAGACAAGAAGCTGGGGTTTGTAGTTTGCCAAGAATAGTGGACTAGTGTTTGCAGAGGCTATGGTAATTAGGAGGCAAGCCCAGGGTGTTATCCCATAGGGAGAGGCATATCAGAGAAAAACCTAAATGAGGTATACAAGCCACTCAGTAGAGTCAAGACCCAGGATTTAGTTCTAGTTAAATGTGTGTTGGATTAACATGCATTTCTGAGCCTATTTTCAGTTTTAAAAAGTTATTTATTTATATTTTTATTTTTTTATTCAGAGAAGTTGTGTGTTTACAGAAAATTCATGTATAAAATACAGGATTCCTATATCCATCCTACTATTCACACCTTGCATTGGTGTGTTGCATTTGTTACAAGTGGTGAAAGTATGTTTTTATAATTGTACTATTAACTACAGTCTATGATTTAACTTAGGGTTTGCTGTTTGTGTAGTGCAGCTTCATGGATTTTTTAAAAGTTTTTATTCTACTACCATATATACATCTTGACGTTTCCTCTTTTGACCCTTTTTTGTTGTTTTGTTTTAAGTGCTTTACATTTATTAATTCATTTAATCCTAAGAACAACTCTTTAACATAGATGCTATTATTATTCCCATTTTACAGCTGAGAAAACTGAAATAGACAGAGGGTAAGTAATTTGCTTAGCTAATAATTTGAATATATTCAGATATATATTTCGGTGCCGTTAATGACATTCGCAATGTTGTATTACCATCACCACCACCTATTACCAAAACATTTCCATCATTCCAAATAGGAACCCTGTTCATTTGAAGCCTTAATTTCCCATTCCCTCCCCCTACCTCATCCTCTGGTAACTTACGTTCTAAATTCTGACTCTGTAAGATTGCTTATTCTAATTATTTCAATTATTGTATTGTGGAATAATACAATATCTGTCCATTTGTGTCTTGCTTATTTCACTCAACTTGTTTTCCAGGTTCATCCATGTTGTTGCATATATTAGAACTTCGTACTTTTTATGGCTGAATAATATTCCACGGTATGTATATACCATATTTTGTTTATCCATCCAGCAGTTGATGGACACTTGGGTTGCTTCCATCTTTTGGCAATTTTGAATAATGCCACTATGAACATCAGTGCGCAAATATCTTCTCAAGTTCCTGCTTTCAATTCTTGTTAGTATACACCACTTGGCTGGGTCATGTGGTAATTCTATACTTAACTTTCCGAAGAACTGCCAAATTGTCTTCCACAGTGGCTGCACCTTTTTACATTGCCATGAACAAAGAATGAGTGTTCTTATTTCTCTGCATCCTATGTGACATTTGTAATTTTCCATTTTTTTAATAGTAGACATTCAAATGTGTGTGAAATGTTATCTCGTTTTTGATTTGCATCTCCCTGAGAGCTGATGATGTCAAGCATCTTTTCATATGCTTTTTGACAATTTGTGTGTCTTCTTTGGAGAGGTGTTTACTCAAGTCTTTGACCCACTTTTTAATTGAGTTGTCTTTTTGTTATTAAGTTTAAGGATTTCTTTATACATTCTGAATAGTAAACCTTTATCGGTGATATAGTTTCCAAATATTTTCCCCTGTTGTGTAGGTTGTTGCTTTACTTTCATGATCAAGTTCTTTGAGGCACAAAAGTGTTTAATTTTGATGAGGTCTTATCTATTTTTTTTCTTTTGTTACTTGTGCTTTAGGTGTAAGGTCTAAGAAACTAGGTCCTGAAGATGCTTACTTGTGTTTTCTTCTAGGAGTTTTCTAGTTCTGGCTCTATATTAAGTTCTTTGATCCATTTCAAGTTGATTTCTGTATAAAGAGTGAGGTAGGGGTCCTTCTTCTTTCTTCTGCAAATGGAGATCCAGTTTTCCCAGCACCGTTTGTTGAAGAGCCTATTCTTTCCCATTGCGTGTTCTTTGCCCATTATCAAAAATAAATTGGCCATAAATGTAAGGGTTGATTTGTGAGTTCTCAGTTAGAATCCACTGGTTTATATATCTGCCCTTGTTTCAGTACCAATGCTAGTTTGATTACTGTAGCTTTGTAATAAGTTTTAAGATCAGGAAGTGCTAGTTCCCCAACCTCATCCTTCTTTTTCAAGATGGCTTTGGTTATTTGGGGCTCCTTACCCTTCCACATAAATTTGATGATTAGCTTTTCTATTTCTGCAAAGAAGGTTGTTGGAATTTTGATTGGGATTGTGTTGAATCTGTAAATTGCTTTGGATAGGATTGACATCTTCATAATATTTACTCTTTCAATCCATGAGCATGGAATGTCCTTCCATTTATGAAAGTCTTCTTTGGTTTCTTTTAGCTATATTTCATAATTTTCTGTGTACAAGTCCTTCAAATCCTTGGTTATATTTCTTCCTAGATATTTGATTCTTTTAGTTGCTATTGGATATGGAATTTTTTCTTAATTTCTTCTTCTGCTTATTCATTGCTTGTATATAGAAACATTACTAATTTTTGGAGTGTTGATTTTATACTCTGACACTTTGCTGAATTCATTTATTAGCTCTAGGAGCTCTAGGATTTTCTGTATATAGGCTCATATCATCTGCAAATAGGGACAGTTTTACTTCTTCCTTTCCAATTTGGATGTCTTTTATTTCTTTTTCTTGTCTAATTGTTCTGGCAAGAACTTCCAGTACAATGTTGAACAACAGTGATGACAGTGAGCATTCTTGTCTTGTTCCTGATCTTAGAGGGTAAGCTTTAAGCTTTCATTATTTCACCATTAAGTAGGATGTTAGCTGTGGGCTTTTCATATATGTCCTTTACCATATTGAGGAAGTTTCCTTCTGTTCCTACTGTCCTAAGTGTTTTTAATAAAGAAGGGATGCTGGATTTTGTCAAATGCCTTTTCTGCATCAATTGAGATGATTGTGTGGATTTTTTTCCCTTTATTCTGTTAATTTGATTTTCTTATGTTGAACCACCCTTTCACAACAGGGATAAATGATTTTATGTTGAATCACCTTTGCATACCAGGGATAAATCCCTCTTAATCATGATGCATTATTATTTTAATATGCTGCTCAATTTGCATTGCTAATATTTTGTTGAGGATTTTTGCATCTATATTCATAAGAGATATTGGTCTGTAATTTTCTTTTCTTGTGGTATCTTTATCTGGCTTTGGTATTAAGGGATGTTAGGCCTTACAATATGAATTAGAGAGTGTCCCCCCTCTTCAATTTTTTGAAAAAATTTTAGCAGAATTGGAGTTAAGCCTTTTTGGAATGTTGGTTAAAATTTCCCTGTGAAGACATTTTGTCATGGGGTTTTCTTTGTTGGGAGGTTTTTGACTACTGATTCAATCTCTTTACTAGTAATTGGGGTTGTTTTTTGCTATTTTTTTTAAATTTTTATTTTTTGAGATCTTCTATTTCTTCTTGAGTCAATGTAGGTTGTTTGTGTATTTCTAGGAATTTGCCCATTTTATCTAGGTTATCTAATTTGTTGGCATAATTGTTCATAATATCCTCTTACAGTCCTTTTTATTTCAGTGAGGTCAGTAGTAATTTCCCCTCCTCTCATTTCTGATCTTAGCCTTTTGTGTCCTTTCTCTTTTTTCCTTCATCAATATAGTAAATGTTTGTCAACTTTATTAATCTTTTCAAAAAAAACAACTTTTGGTTTTGTTGATACTCTCTATAGATTTTTTTATTCTCTATTTCATTTATCTCCACTGTGATCTTTGTTATTTCCTTCCTTCTGCTTGCTTTGGGTTTAGTTTGCTCTTCTTTTTCTAGTCCTTCCAGTTTTGAAGGTAGGTCTCTGATTTGAAGTCTTTCTTCTTTTTAATGTAAGCATTTAGAGCTATAGTATTGTTCAAATCTTGAATTTCCTTATTGATCTTCTGACTAGATGTTCTATCCATTATTGAAAGTAAGGTATTAAAATATCCCTATTATTAATGTAGAACTATCAATATATCCCTTTAAATCTGTAAGTATTAGCTAAATATGTTTTGGGGTTCTGCTGTTAGGTGGATATGTATTTATAATTGTTACATCTTCTTGTTGAATTGACCCCTTTATATAATGACCATCTTTGTACCTAATAACTGTTTTTTACCAAAGTGTATTTTATGATTTAGTGTAGCTACTCCAACTGTCTTTTAGTTACTACTTGTATGACATGTTTTTGCCATCCTTTCATTTTCTACTTACTTGTGTCTTTGAATTTATGGTGAGCCTTTTGGAGATAGCATGTAGTTGGGACATACAATTTTATCCATTCTGCCAGTCTCTGCCTTTTGACTGGAGAGTTTAATCCATTTACAATTGAAGTCACTAATGGTAATATGGGACTTTCTTTTGCCATTTTGCCTTTGTAAGTCTTATACCTTCTTTTACCCTCAATTATTGTGTTAAAGCCTACGTGTATATTTTATTTGAATTTTTTGTGTTGTACTGTATCGAGTGACTTCTCTTTTCTATCTGGATATGTTTTTCATATATTTTCCTTGTGGTTATGCTGGTGTTAAAATTTAACATTGTAAATATATAACTATCATATTTGGTTTGATACCAACTTGACTTCAATAGCATACACATATACTTTTCCTATACCCTACCAGCCCCACCTTTTTTGTACTTGTTACCACTTATCTCTTTGTACATTGTATGTCCAAAACCATAAGATTTATCATTACTGTTTATGTATTTGCATTTCAGCACCTGTAGGAAGTAAGAAGTAGAGGTACATACCAAACAACACAATTGTTTTGGAATTTATAATTATCCAAAAGATTGGCCTTACTGGAGGACTTCATTTCTTCATGCCACTTTGAACCACTTTCTAGTGTCCTTTCCTTTCAGTCTGAAGAACTCCTCTTGGCATTGTTTGTATAGCAGGTCTAGTGGTGATGAACTCTCTCAGCTTTTGTTTATCTTCAAATGTCTTAATCTTTCTTTCTTTTTGAAAGAAAAGCTCATCAGATATAAAATTTTTGGCTGGCAGTTGTTTCCTTTCAGCACTTTAGTATTTCAACCCACTGCCTTCTTGCCTCCATGGTTTCTGATGAGAAATTGGCACTAAATCTAATTAGGATTCCGTGTACATAACACATTTTTTAAAAAAAAATTTCCATTCTGGCTTTCAGAGCTCTCTTCTTGTTCTTTACATTCAATAGTGTGATCAATATATGACAGGGTGTATTTTTCTTCATGTTTACCCTATTTGGTGTTCTCTGGTCTTCTTGGATGTGCATATTCATGTCTTTTGCTAAGTTGGGGAAGATCTCTGTTATTATTTCTTTCACTATTCCTTCTGCCCCTTACTCTCTTTCTTCTCCCTCTGGGACTTCCATAATGTGCATATTTGTGTATATGATGGTGTCTCAGAGGTGTCTTAGGCTGTTTTCCATTTTTATAATACTTTTTTCTTTCTGCTTCTCAGACTAACTTATTTCAGTTGTCTTGTCTTCAGGTTCACTGATTCTTTTTTCTGCCAGTTCCAATCTGTTATTTAAACCCTTCTGAGAATTTTTAATTTCAGTTATTGTAGTCTTCAACTCCAGCATTTCTGTTTGGTTCCTTTTTAAAATTTCTATCTCTTTGCTAAGATTCTCATATTGTTCATTCAGTGTTTTTCTGATATCCTTTGTTTTTTTCTCTGAATTTTCCTTCACCTCCTTGAGGCTTCTTAAGATCTGTTTTTTATTTGAAGTCTTTGGTTGGTAGTTCACATTCTGGTCTTCTTTGTTGATGTTCTTGGGTTTTTTATCCTCTTCCTTTGGATAAGCCATCATTTCCTGTTTCTTTGTTTCTCTTGTACTCTTGTTGCACACTGTGCATTTTAATATTTTAAGATGTTAACTCTGGAATTTATTCCCTGCGATGTTTGTTTCTTGATTTTGTAGCCAGCTGGTGGTAAGACAGATTTTCTTGAGTTTCAGCCTTTTATCAGGAAGGTCTGTCCAAGGCCAATGCAGAGTGCAGGGTCTTTCCTTCCCTGCCTTTTCTTGTCCTATTTCTTGTCCTGGGCTTGTGCTTGTTACTTATTTTGCCTTTCCCCTGTTTACAAGAGTTTCAATGCCCCTCTATTCTCAGGAGATAGATCTTCTCCTGAGTGTTTAAATTAGACAAGCTTCTGCCCAAGCTGTCTACCTCTGTAGTTTCTTATGCTTCTTTAGTTACTTCATGTTGCTTTTTCCTGAAGGGCAAATTCCGGGAAGAGGGCATGACAGAGAGGAGTTTCCCAAGTCAGTCTTTCCCAGCTGAAATAGTGCCAAGGACCCACAATGTGGGCACAGACTTTTTCCAAACTGCCCTGGAGAGGGAATCAGGAAAGTCACCAGGATCTTTGTCCATGGCTCCTCAAAGCTGAGTTTTCTTGACTGTTCAGCAAATACAACCTTTAAATTCTATTGTGCAGCCTTGTTTAAGTCTCCCCTACTGCTGCCTTTGTCTAGGGTGGGTTGGAACAATGGTCATCCTTGGAGCCATGTCCCCCTGTGTTCTGAACTCACTAATCAAAAGGCATGATCCTTGATTAGCTGTACTTACTCCTGTTCTTGATGATGAGGATTTTTAAGTCCTTTTCTGCCACCAGTGAGCTAGTCAGGGGCTGGACCCCATGGTGGCCTGCTGCAAGAATGTGGGATGAGCACTAGTAACTGCCATGTAGAGAGCAATTTACTGTTCTTGACCATAATTTGCCAGCCCCCTCTTCCTGCTCTTCCCTGGATGCTATACAGTGTTCTATTGGTCTTTGGAGTTTCAGAGTAGTTGTTTCAGACAGTTCCTTTTATATGTATACATACATATAATACATGCTATTAATATATGTTCCTGTTATATATAAATAGATATATTTAAGATACATATATCTTAAATCTTAGATGACCCCAATACCTCATAGGCTTAGGATTCCCAACCAGCATGGCTGCATCAGCCAGAACCATAGCCAATTGAATTTATTTTCCCCAATTTCTAATGCTTGTGGCACAGGCAAGAGCAAATTATTTTCATTACCTTGTGTGGTTGTGACATTACTGGTCCTTTTACCTGAATTCACAGTGCTTTCATGGGTCCTGCAATTACCAACTCAACAGGAGCCAGAGCAGCTGCTCGAGGTCGTGAACTGAAGCTGGTGAGGGCTGGATATAACTGACAGGTTCACTGCTGCGGGGATTGTTCATTATCTTTTAACTGCTCTTTTAAAAGTCCATTACTTCTTTCAATTAACCCTGCTGCTGTGGGGTTGTATGGCAAATGAAATGTCCATAAGATGTCATGTTCAGTAGCCCAAGCTTGGGTTAATTGTCCCATAAAGGAGTAAAGGGGGTCCCTCTATCACTGTTCACATATGTGGGGACCCCAAAGAAAGCACTCAGTTTCTCTAAGCTATGTATTACAGCCTTTTGGTTGGCTTTTCCTACTGGGAAGGCCAGTAACAGCCCAGTAGCTGTGTCTACAGCTGTAAAGGCACATTTTGCACCCTCAGATAAGGGAAGGGGTCCAATGTAGTCTACTTGCCACCTGGTGACTGGGATCTGCTGATGGCCAAAGTGACCAAGCTGGTGAGGAAGCATTCTTGGTCATTGCAGCAAGCAGGAGGGGCAGATGTCCACAACATATCTCAGCTGTTGCCTCAGAATAGGCAACTAGAATTGCTTTGCCAGCCTCCACAGAGTCTGGTTTCCTCAGTGTCCTGTTTTCCTATGATGACATTTGGCAACCTCATGCAATGTTGGCTCCAGGCTATGAACTTTTACTGAAGTACCTGCTTTGATATTGCCAAGTAAAGAGTCAGTACAAATAGTTAATGCATCTCCTTTTTCCTTGTTCCTTACTTTCCTCAATTTCAGGTTCGCAGTCAGATTTTCCTCATCTGACAAGAAATCAACAGGGTCCCACACTTTGGAATCCCGGTTAGGAGAAGTCCATCCATACAGCCTTTAATTCAGCCCTTTGGCTGCTTTGCATAGGCCCAATTTCCCACCGTATAGTATCCATATGGCTGCTGCCATCCAGGTGGCAGTCTTCCTGGGTGCTGACCCATCAGTATACCAGGAAGATTCTGGTATACTGCCACATCTGTCTACTGTGGGCACAGAAACAGCCACCTAAGGAGGATCAGCAGGGAGAGGCAAGCATTGTACTTCTACATAGGAAACTGGTCCTAGAATATCATGCATTTCTGCACTTAAGGGGTGGTTGTTAAAGACACTGCACTGCAGCAGATGGGCTTTCTATTTTATCAGAGTGCTCAGCTGAGCACTCTCTGAATGCAGTTTATTTGCTGTGTTTTTTTTATCCACCCCTGCAAGGGGATGGCAGTGCACAATGACACAAGGCATTTTTTAGTTAGTCCTTCAACTTTCAGGAGGGCATTACAGGCAGCACACAGTTGTTTTTCTAAGGGATTGTACTACAGTTGGCTCCTTTCCATAGCTGAAACCAAAAGCCAAGGGGAACTCACTTTTCATGTTGCCTTTGCCACAAGCCTCACCCAAAGCCAGTATCAGTACTGACCATATCTAATTTGCCAGGCACATCTGGATCCACCCCCTTTAAAGCCTAAGTCTGTGCAATAGCTGGTTTGGCTTTTTCAAAAGCAACCTGCTGTGGAACATCCTTTCCTAACTAGGACATACAAATGTTTTAGAATCTGCACTAAATGGGGTATAAACAGTCTCCAATAACCCAACAAACCAAGTGAAGTCATGAGCTGTTTAGGAGTATGTGTAGTGAGGTAATTTCGCACTTTATCAACAACAGTAAAAGGAATAGTCTTAGCAGGTGGTTTCCAGTTCTGCAAGAAAGTTACCTGTCAACATAACATCAATATAATGAAAGAGGGTGTCCTCTGCCAGAGGTTTCCACATTTTAAAATCTTGAGCTACCAAACCATGGCAAATAGTGGGACCATGAAGGTTTCCTTGTGGTAGCATGGCAAATGTCCATTATTGTCTTTCCCACATGAAGGCAAATGCAGGCTGGCTGGAGGGGTCTAAGAAGGTACTAAAAATAGCATTAGCAAGGTCTAACACAAAATGAAACTAGATTAATTGCATCCTTATGTCCTGTAATGAAGTAGTTATTTTTGGTACAGCTGCAAACAAAGGAGAAGTTACTTTATTCAGCTCTCTATAATCAATAGTCACTTGCCAGTTTCAATCAATTTTTCTTACTGGCCAGACTGGACTATTAAATGGACTGTGCTTGGGGATTATAATGCCCACTCTCTAATTCCTTGATGGTAGCAGTAATTTCTTGATGTCCTCCTGGCAACTTACATTGACACACTGCTACTGTGCATCTTGGGGAGGGCACCTTCACCAGTGACCAATTCCATGTCCTCTTTGATGGTATTGACCACTCAACACCAGAGACAGAATTCACCTACAGTAGTTTTCATAGTGATATTCTGAAAAATATGAATTCCTAATATATATTCTGGGATAGGAGATAGGTATATTTTGTACCTTTGAGGTGGTAGCTGACAAATCTGCAGCGATAATTGTTGTGTTGCTTTAATATTTTGGTCTCTATACCCAGCAATTGCTAATGTATGCCCTCTGGGCCATGACTGTTTTCTGTATATTGAGGTGCATTTTGCTCCAGTATCCACTAGTGTTGAAACTTTATGTTCATGAGTGGGGGACCAGAAGATAGTTAACTCAATATGCAGCCTCTGATGCCCAGTGCACCTAGATATAGCTTTTATTTGTGGATCTTGACCCACCCCCTGTTCAAGAGGAAAAGGGGCTTGCCATGCCTCCTTGGCAGAGGAGCAGGGGCTCTTTATACTGTAAGGGCTGATTTTATCAGCCAGACATCATTTCTCCCTCCCATAATCTGGTTCTAAATTTGGTTTATCTCTGCCCTTTTGGTAATTTACTCCATAACCTAACTAGTACAGGGTTCAGTTGTCTATCAATGTCTTCAGTTTTAGTGCTGGTGGCTATTAGGTCATCCCACATCTGTCTGAACGACACACAGTTTGGACCATCATTTTTTGGGGGGAGCACAGCCTGTAGCCCTGACTCCTGCCACTTTTTGCCTCAGGCATTTGGATTCTCCTAGGTCTGCTATACTTGGGCAGCCCTGGAGATAGGTTGCCCCACCAATGTGCTAAGACTGGGCACCAGTGTCGCATACCATTGATTTGGGGCACTTCATAAGATTGCATTTTTTATGCCACAAGTCTCACCCAAAGCCAATTATCAGTACTGACCATGTTTAATTTGCAAGGCACATCTGGGTCCACCCCCCTTAAAGCCTGAGCCTGTGCAATAGCCCAATTAGCTTTTTCAAAAGCAACCTGCTGTGGAAGATCTTATTCTCATGTTTTCCTTTTCCTAACGAGGACACACAAAATGTTTTAGAATCTGCACTGAATCGGGTATAATCTGGTCCCACAATGTTAGCAGCGTTAGCAGCATACATCAAGTGTGTTCCAATGGGAGTGACCTGGGTCATGCCCCCGCATTGGGCCAAGTTTCTTTCAGTGAGTCACTAACCGATTTAATAGTGAGCTGGACTCAGGTTGGGTGGCTAAGGAATATATACATTGGTGGAGGGAAGGGTGAATTGTAATAGAGGCCAATTTGCTTATTTCATGTCCTGAAAGCAGTATTCCCTCTGCACCAGTGTCCCACAGGTGCAGCAACCAATTTGGCAACATTTCTTTAGGTTTTGTCTATACTGATTCTCAGTTTCCCATAACTCAGTGACGGTATAATCATGCATTGTAACCAGTGCCTTTAGATCAGGAGGTGTTGCTAGGGCAGTGGCAGCTGCATCACCATTTCCCCTGCCTGGGGATCTTGGTGTTGTATTTGCTCCATTTTGATCTTTTGTTGGACCAGGGGATGAACATGCTTATTTTCCTCAATTTCAGGTTCCCAGTCATATTTTCCTCATCTGACAAGAAATCAACAGGGTCCCACACTTTAGGATCCCAGTTAGGAGAAGTCATGACACACCTGACTTCCCCTTTGGGCAGCTTGTGCCCTCACAGTCTATCATACCAGCATGCTAATGTCTCTAAACTCTTATCTGCACAGTGCAGCCTTTCATTTAATGCATCCTTCAAATCTGCTTGGGCTATCCATATGTCTCTTTCTAACTTAAGTTCCCCTTGTAGGCAGCGAACCGTAGCTTTGACTGCTAGAGCCTCTTCTGTGGCTGAGTGCATAGCTCCTCTGTAGAGGCCATTCAACAGCCACACTGCTTGACAGCTCTCTCTTTCTTATGAAATCCTAACCATCCTATGGTCTGTTGCAGGAGAACCAGCAATCCAGCCGGGGAGTTCTGGGTGTTGCCGTTCTCCCTGGGTGGCCTTCACTCATCCAGGAGAACTTGTAATCCTCCCCACATGGATGTTTCAAGCCATCCTGGTATTCCCCTTGGTCTGTCTCCTTTCTCAGGACTCATCAGGCCCATTACAGCCAATGGTTCCTTGGTCTCCTGCCTGGCAAGCCAGATGTTCCAACCCAGATTAGCCCCAAGACCAAAGAACATGCCTGGCAATGAGTTACCCATGAGTTTAATTGGGGTCTTACAAAACAGGAGATGAGTTTTCCCAATGGAGGCAGGTCAGGAGAGTGAAGTCAGTGTTCTGCCATTCCACAGAGAGAGACAGGAGTGCCAAGGGGGGAGGCTTATAAAAGTTTGTGACAATGGGGTTTCTCACAAGATTTGGTCACAACAGAATCTCATGAGATTTGGTTACAAGGTCTCCTAAGATTTGGTTACTAACAGTGGTTAGGGGAGGGAAGTTTTCATGCCTTTCCCCCTGGGGGGAGGGGCCTGTTGCCTGGTCAGATAGGCAGCTGTAAGTATCTCAGCAATGGAGGAGGAGGCAGGGCCTGGGCCCTGGTTCCTCACACCTCACTTCAGATACCAGTTGCAAGCTCAGGGGTTCCCATGCCACCTGCACTTTTGACTAATTGGCTATACTTTTGGGGGTTTCTACCACCTCTTCAGCTTCCGTAACTCACTAGAATGACTCACAGAACTCAGGAAAGTGCCATAATTATGATTTCAGCTTTGTTATGCAAAAAGGATACAAACAAGGAGCCAAAATAAAAGACACCTAAGGCAAAGTCTGGGAGGGACTCAAATGCAGAGCTTCTAGCGTCCTATGTCCATGGAATCAGGATGCATCATTCTCCTGGCACACTGATGTTTATTACCAACCAGGGGAACTCACTTGAGCTTCAGTGTCCAGAGTTTTTATTAGGGTTAACTATGTCATTGAACACAATCTCACACCTCCTCCCCTCCCTGTAGGTCAGGCTGATATTATGTGACTCAAAGCCCCAGCTTTCTAATCAGCTCTTGGTCTTTCTGGTATGGCCAGCCCCACCCTCAGTCATCTCATTAGTGTATGGTCACAGGGGCTGCCATAATAACAAAAACACTCTTTTTCTTTGAAGTGCAAATGTTTTATTTACATACTTAAACATTTAATTTTCTGAATACTTATTGCAATAAATAATATAATTGCTTTCTTTTCCTCAATCAGTGTCATGTTTAAATTTTTTGTTTTTCTTTTTAATATATGTAAGAAAACATTTTTGTAATAAATTTTATAAGAATTCTTCACTTCTATAATTAAAGAGGACACTCAGATTCATTAAATTCATTAAAGTGCCAGCAAGTGGATGAAAATATTATGTAACTTCATTCTACATATTAAATGACATTTTTTCCGACTTATTAACTATACATCATTGCTAGGATTGAAACATAAATAGTGCTATTTACTGCAGAAAATCTTACTAAATATAATGTATAAGGTATAAATTTTATATTCACAATTGTATAATTGATGGTATAAAAATTTTTAAACAAGGGATGGGGAATTATTTTTTACTGATTCCTTGATTATTTAATTTACCCTCACTTTCTAAGCTCTATGCTCTATTTTTTATAATTCAATGTTTTCTGATCTTTTCTGTAAAATGTTTAGTATCACTTCCAGAACATAATTGGCATTATGAGATTGCTTTTTATGGGAATTTATGCTTCCAAATTCAAATTGTTGATTCTCCTCACTATGAGTTTCCTGCCATTTAATAAGACTTAGCTAATATTGAAGGCTTCTTCATATTTGTAGAAGTAAATATTATGTATGAAGTTTCTGATGTACAACAATGTGTGGCTTCTGGTAAAATGCTTTCCCACATTTGTTACATCCATAGGGCCTCTCTCCTGTATGAGTTATCTGATGTCTAAGGAGATGAGACTTCGTGATGAAGGCTTTGCCACATTCAGTACATCATGGGGTTTCTCTCCCGTATGTATTCTCTGATGTGTACCAAGTACTGATGTGTTGCCAAAGGCTTTGCCACATAGAATACATCTGTACAGTTTCTCTGCTGTATGAAATCTAGAATGTTTACAAAGGGACGAACTATTCCTGAAGGTTTTCCCACACGCCTTACATTCAAATGAGTTCTCAAGTGTATGAGGTTTACATGTCTATTAAAAGAGGAATTCCAAGTGAATGTCTTCCCACACTGACTACATTCATAAGTTTTCTCTCCAGTGTGAAGTCTCTAGTGGACCATGAGTCATGCTTTATGCTTAAAAGCTTTCCCACAATTGCTGCACACAAAGGGCCTCTCTCCATTATGAATTTTCTGATGAGTTACAAGATGTGACTTTCTACTATAGGCTTTTTTTTTTCCTTGTATGACTTTTTTCATGTCTAATGAAAAGCATCTTCTTTTTGAAGGCTTTCCCATATTCATTGCATTTATAAGAGTTTTCTCCATTATAAATTCCATTATAATTAAGTAAATCTAAGTTAGGTTACAAACTTTTCCCATTTGATTTATGTTTATATGATTTTTGTCTTTTAGGATTAAGACAAAAAACTCTATGAATTATAATTATAGAGTTGCTCCATAGTTAGAATTTTATTGAACATGAACAAAACTGACTTCAAAAAATTGTCTTTCCTTTCCTGGTGCTTCTCTGGTTCATCAACAGGTGAACAGTCAGATTCTGGACAGCTCCAACATGGGTTATTTCTCTCCACCATCCATGGCTCTTATCCTTGCTCCACCTTGAGATCACTTTTGTTCAGATAACTGGGAACACTGCTAAAATTAGGTTTCTAAAGTTCTCCAACATAACATCCCAATATAGATTCCTCTGAGCACACTCTTGTAGCTGCCACTCCTCTGGGATGAAGTCCATGGCCACAACTTGGAATGTCACTGATTCCTGGAAGTCACTCATTTTCTGCAACTCTTGGACAGAGACATAGAAAAGAGGTAGAGCAAGGTCAGCTTCAATAATGAGTGTCCCCATGGCCAGCAAGTCTTGATCTGCAGCCTATACCAGGAGATGGTATGCTTGAACCCTTTTTGTGCTCATCCTGCAGGGAAGGATCCTTGTTTCCTTCTACTCTTTCACTCTGTGCCCTTGCTTTGGCTCTATTCCTGGAATCAGATTAAGCATCACTCAGATACTAAAGAAGCACCACACAACCTCACCTCCCACAGGGACTGTTTGAGAATTTCAGTGTATGGGCTACCCAACAAAGACACTCTTATCACCCAGGAAATTCCAGGAACTTAGAGGACATCTCCCAGGAACAGGAAGACAAAGGCCAGCCAAATTCCTTTTTACACAACAGAAGGATTAACTGGTGAACACGTGAAGGAAGTGAAAGTCGACTCCTCTCTGTGTTCATTCCTCTAAGATCATTCCAACTCAGATCACAGAGTTTACTAAGAAATTGCAAAGATTTTGAATCCTTCTTCTCCCTCCAACCAGTACCAAGTACAGTAATTCCCAGTCTACAAAAGTAGAATCTTAGATCCAAAGATAAAAGACTCTTAATGAGATCACTTAATTAGACTCTCCAAAGCCTTTATTTTCATGATGCATTTTGGGCTGGTTGGATAGAGGGTATGTGCCCTGAGATAGAGGATACATGTCCTAGGGTTACTCCTAGACAAAGCATCAAGTGAAGCAATAACATCCCTGATGTAGAGGCATTTATTCTGACTTTCAAACCCCTAATCTTTTGTTTAGGAGGGTGAGTGTTCTAGTTTGCTAATGCTGCAGAATGCAAAACACCAGAGATGGATTGGCTTTTATAAAAAGGGGGTGTATTTGGCTACACAGTTACAGTCTTAAGGCCATAAAGTGTCCAAGGTAACACATCAGCAATCAGGTACCTTCACTGGAGGATGGCCAATGGCGTCCGGAAAACCTCTGTTAGCTGGGAAGACACATGGCTGGCATCTGCTCCAAAGTTCTGGTTTCAAAATGGCTTTCTCCCAGGACATTCCTCTCTAGCAAGCTTGCTCCTCTTCAAAACATCATTCACAGCTGCACTGAGTTCCTTCTCTTTGAGTCAGCTCATTTACATGGCTCCACTGATCAAGGCCCACCCTGAATGGGTGGGGTCATGCCTCCATGGGAATATCTCATCAGAGTCATCGCCCACAGCTGGGTGGGGCACATTCCAAACAAATCTAATCAGCACCAAAACGTCTGCCCCACAAGACTACATCAAAGATAATGGCGTTTGGGGGACACAATACATTCAAACTGGCACAATGAGTGAGGAGGGGACTAGCTTAAAGAGAATTCCCAGCTAAAAGGTACACCTAGGCCATAGTTTTCTGGATCCTTAGGAGACCCAATCTCCAGGAATAACTCTTTTCCTTTTATAAGAATTCTTAAAGCTTTTGAATTTACCACCAATGCTTGAGTGCACAACTCGTTAAGTCCTCTGGAGTGAGGGGAATTGTAGGGAGGGGAAGATGTGTCAAAGACCTCTAGAGGGCAGATAGTATCATAGCTTGCCAGTCAGCTAAGAATCCACTTGAAGAATCCAATTTTCTTTAAGGAGAGCAGACTGATAATAAGGTATGAAGGGCAGCCTCAGAGGAAGGTCATTTTTTCATCAAACTCTTTTTTATAATAAGGTATAATTTACATTCTATGAAATGTACAGCTCTTAAATGTACAGATACAGTCTATCAATTGCAGATACGAAGTAACCCATGCTCCTATCAAGACAAAGAACATTACTATCATCCCCCACAGAAGCCTCTGGCTCTTTGCCAGTCAATCCCTGCCTGCCTTTCCCCCTGCCAACTACTATTCAGATTTCTTTCTCCATAGATTAGTTTTGCCTGTTGGAGAAATTAATATTAATGGAATCATACAACATGTATTCTATTGTGTATATCTCTTTTTATTCAAGAACATTTTTGTGTGTATAAATTAGTTGTGTGTATCATTTGTTTATTTCTTTATATTGATGATGCACATTGTTGCATGTATCCATTGTGTGTTCTTTTATTAACTGCTTGATTTCATTCCGTTATATGAATACATCACAATTTGTCCATTCTCCTGTTTATGGACATTCACAATGTTTCTATTTGGAGCTATTAGAATTAAACTATAATGAACATTCTTGTATAAGAATATTCTACTATCATCCTACTATATAAATGGGCTTTCATTTCTCTTTGGTAAGTACCAAAATGTGGAAATGTTACATCAAGGGATAGGTAAGAGTGTTTTAGTTTCACAAAAAAACTGCTAGAATGATTTCCAAGTGGCTGTACCAATTTCGTTTCCACCAACAGTTTATGAGAATTCTATTTGCTCTACGTCATCACAGACATCTGATGTTGGCTTTTTTATTTTAGCTATTATAGTGGTATCTCATTTTGGTTTTAATTTGCATTTCCCTGTGTGATGGTTAGGTTCATGTGTCAACTTGGCCAGGTGATGGTACCCAGATGACTGGTCAAGCAAGCACTGACCTAACCGTTGCTGCAAGGATGTTTGTGGCTGGTTAATAAACCATCAGGCTGATTTATTAAATCATCAGTCAATTGACTGCAGCTGTGACTGATGACATCAACAAAAGGCATGTCTTTCAAAATGAGAGAATGCAGTTGGCTGGATTTAATCCAATCAATCAGTTGAAGGCTTTTAAGCGAGACAGATAGAGGACCTTCACTTCTTCGGCTACCCAACATAGTGTTTCCTGAGGAGTTCAACAAAGTTGCCAGTTCATTTCCTGAGGAGTTCATTGAACATGTTCATCAAAGTTGCCAGTTCATCTCCTGAGGAGTTCATCGAACAATTTTATCAAAGTTGCCAGTTCATCTCCTGAGGAGTTCATTGAACATCTTCATTGGAGTTGCTAGTTTCTTGCCTGCCCTACAGAATTTGGACTCATGCATACCCACAGTTGTGTGAGGCTCTTTATAAATCTTACATTCATAGATATCTCTCATTGATTCTGTTTCCCTAGAGAACCCTCACTGATACAACTTGGTACTGGGAGTGGTTCTTGAGAAACAGAATCTTAAAATGGGCTTTTATGGTTGGTTTTCTACTCTGATTAGATTCAAAGGCACTAATGACTCCATTTCCAATAATCAAGAGGGCACTGACAGTGAGTTGGCAAAGGAGATATGCAAAATAGCACTGTTTGATTCTCCTAATAATACTCTTGTATGAAGCAAGGCTCTGTGTGACAGTGTTTTTGACACCTTCACAGAGTTTTGCAGAATTAAGAGGTATAATAATGTTGGCTGGCTGCTCTTAGATATGTTAGATAAAGTTATAAGAGAAAGGGATGAGCTAAAGTCTTCAAATTTAAAACTTAAATTCCATATGGCAGAGGTAAATGTTTCTATGTGTGCCCTGAAAGAAAATCTTATTTCCTATGGCCACAGACTTGAGATTTCTGAAAACCACATGCAGACTCTCATTATTCATGTAGCAGATTTACAACATAAACTAAAATCTCAGCCTCTCAGGGTGTCTGCTGTTAAAGTAAATGCATTTATTGGAAAAGAATGGGATCTTGAAACTTGGGATGGGGACATATGGATTGATAATTACGGCAGTGAGGACATTGGAACCCTTGATTCTGCTGAGTCATTGTTAGATTTACCTATAGTGGGGTGTCCTGAGGAAACAGCTTCCCCACCTCCAGTCAGCCCTAAGGAGCCTGCCATCCAACCTCTACCTAAAGAGATTAACACTTCAGTGCCTGCTAATCCTGTAATTACCTCCCCTGAGGAAGCAGCCCACACTTCTCTGTCTGGAGAGACTAATCCTGTTTTATAAGATGAAAATGCAACAGAATGGCTTGAGGGATACTTCTAATTCTTTTCATGACCTGCCCCCACCACCAGTCTTTGCTTCAAGACCTATAAGTAGACTAAAGTCCCAACAGGCCTGGAAGGGTGAGGTACAAAGTGTGACCCATGAGGAAGTACGCTATATTTCAAAAGAACTGTATGAGTTCTCCAACTTATACAGACAGAAACCAGGGGAATATATGTGGGAACAGATATTAAGGGTGTGGGATAATGGTGGAAGGAATATAAGGTTGGATCAGGCTGAATTTACTGATATGGGCCCATTAAGCAGAGACTCTGCATTCAATGTTGTAGCTTGAGGGGTTAGAAAGGGCATTAACAGTTTGGGTGGTTGGCTGAAATATGGATCAAAAGCTGGCCCACACTGCATGAGGTTGAAATGCCAGAACTGCCCTGGTATAACGTAGAGGAGGGGATTCAAAGGCTTGGAGAGATTGGAATGTTAGAGTGGATTTATCATGAAAGACCTGCTCACACACCCCTGGAATGTCCAGAACACACACCTTTTACCAGCACTGTGAGGAATAGATTTGTGAGGCTACCTCCATCATCCCTGAAGAGCTCTGTAGTCACCCTTCTCTGTAGGTCAGGTATTACTGTAGGAACTGCTGTCACTGAGCTGGAATCCTTAAACACAATGGGGATAATCAGATCCCAAGTTGGCAGAAGCCAAGTGGCTACAGTTAATCACCACAGACGAGGTGGGCATGGCTCTCATAATGGAAAACAGGCTCAAAGCAGCAATCAAAATAATCTGACTCACAGAGACTTACTTATGGTATTGGCTAGTAGATCACAGAGTACCAAATAGTAAAATAGATGGGCAGTCTACTAAATTCTTGTTTGAACTACATAAGCAGAATTCTAGGTCAAGAGAACAAAAGTCTCCCTTGAATTACAAAAACAGAGAGTCATGGCCCCTTAATCAATTCCCAGACTTGAGAAAGTTTACAGATCCAGAGCCCCTTGAATGAGGGGAAGGCCAGATACCCTTGGGGAAGGACCCTGTTACACTGCCAAAAATTTATACTGTCAATCTGCCACCCAGACTTCCCCAGGGGGACTACAGCCTTTTACAAGGGTAACTGTGCATTGGGGAAAAGGAAATGATCAGTTATTTCATGGATTATTAATGTTCAGAAGTGACATTAATCCCAGGAGACCCAAATGTCACTCTGGTCCACCAGTCAAAGTTGGGGCTTATGGAGGTCAGGTGATCAATGGGTCCAGTTGGTCCACAGATCCATTCTGTGGTTATTTCCCCAGTACAGTAATGCATAATTGGGATAGACATGCTTAGAAACTTTCAGAATCCCCACATTGGTTCCCTGACTCATGGAGTAAGGGCTATTATGGTGGGAAAAGCCAAGCAGAAGCCAATAGAACTGCCCCTGCCTAGCAAAATAGTAAACCAGAAGCAATACCAGATTCCTGGAGGGATTGCAGAGATTAACGCCACTTTTAAGGACTTGAAGGATGCAGGGGTGGTGATTCCCACCACATCCCCATTCACCTCTCCTATTTAGCCTGTGCAGAAAACAGATGGGTCTTGAAGGATGACAGTGGATTATTGTAAGCTTAACAGGTGGTGACTCCAATTGCAGCTGCTGTTCCAGATGTGGTATCATTGCTTGAGCAAATCAGCACATCCGCTGGTACCTGGTATGCAACTATTTATCTGGCAAATGCTTTTTTCTCAATTGCTGTTAGTAAGGACTACCAGAAACAGTTTGCATTCAGCTGGCAAGGCCAGAAGTTTACATTCACTGTGCTACCTCAGGGTTATATCAACTCTCCAGCTCTATGTCATAATACTGTCCACAAGGATCTTGATCATTTCTCCCTCCCACAAGACATCACACTGGTCCATTATATTGATGATATCATGTTGATTAGACCTAGTGAGAAAGAAGTAGCAACTACTCTAGATTTGTTGGTAAGGTATTTGTGTGGCAGAGGATGGGAAATAAATCCAACAAAAATACAGGGGCCTTCCACCTCAGTGAAATTTCTACGTGTCCAGTGGTGTGGGACCTGTCGAGATATCCCTCCTAAGGTGAAGGATAAGCTGTTGCATCTGGCCCCTCCTATGACCAAAAAAGAGTCACAATGCTTAGTTGGCCTCTTTGGATTTTGGAGACAACATATTCCTCATTTGGGTGTGCTACTCTGTCCCATTTACTGAGTGACCAGAAAAAGCTTCTAGTTTTGAGTGGGGACTGGAACAAGATAAGGCTCTGTGACAGGTCCAGGCTGCTGTGCAAGCTGCTCTGCCTCTTGGACCATATGATCCAGCTGATCCAATGGTGCTGGAAGTGTCAGTGGCAAATAAAAATGCTGTTTGGATCCTTTGGAAGGCTCCTATAGGAGAATCACAATGCAGGCCCTCAGGATTTTGGAGTAAAGCTTTACCATCCTCTGCAGATAACTACTCTCCATTTGAGAAACAGCTGTTGGCCTGCTACTGGGCCTTAGTAGAGACAGAATGCTTAACCATGGGCCACCAAGTTACCATGAGGCCTGCATTATCTATCATGAGCTGGGTGTTGTCTGACCTGCCAAGCCATAAAGTTGGGGGTGCACAGCAGCACTCCATCATAAAATGGAAATGGTATATATGAGACAGAGCTCAAGCAGGTCCTGAAGGCACAAGTAATTACATGAGTAAGTGGCCCAAATGCCCATGGTCCCCACTCCTACTCCTACTCCAGCCCACAGCTATGGCATCTTGGGGAGTTCCTTTCAATCAGTTGACTGAGGAAGAGAAAACTTGGGCCTCATTTACAGATGGTTCTAGATGATATGCAGGCACCACCCAAAAGTGGACAGCTGCAGCACTGCAGCCCCTTTCTGGGATGTCCCTGAAGGACAGTGGTGAGGGGAAATCCTCCCAAGAGGGCAGAACTTCAAGCAGTGCACTTGGTTCACTTTGCTTGGAAGGAGAACAGGCTAGAGGTGCATTTGTATACTGATTCATGGACTTTTGCTAATGGTTTGGCTGGATGGTCAGGGACTTGGAAGGAACATGATTGGAACATTGGTGACAATGAAGTCTGGGGAAGGGGTAAGTGGCTAGACATTTCTGAATGGGCAATGGACACGAAGATATTTGTGTCCCATGTAAATTCTCACAAGAGGGTGACTTCAGCAGATTTTAATAACCAAGTGGATAAAATGACCCATTTGGTAGATACCAATCAGCCTCTTTCCCCAGCAACTCCTGTCATTGCCCAATGGGCTCATGAACAAAGTGGTCATGGTGGTAGGGATGGAGGTTATGCATGAGCTCAGCAACATGGACTTCCACTCACCAAGGCTGATCTGGCCACAGCCACTACTGAGTGCCCAATCTGCCAGCAGCAGAGACCCATACTCAGTCCCAGATATGGCACCTCCCCAAGGTGATCAGCCTGCTACCTGGTGACAGGTAGATTACATTGGGCCACTTCCATCATGGAAGGGGCAGTGATCTTTTCTTACTGGAATAGACACATACTCCGGATATGGGTTTGCCTTCCCTGCATGAAATGCTTCTGCCAAAACTACCATCTGTGGACTTACAGAATGCCTTATCCACCATCATGGTATTCCACACAGCACTGCTTCTGACTAAGGAACCCATTTCACAGCAAATGAAGTGAGGGAATGGGCTCATGCTCATGGAATTATCTGGTCTTACCATGTTCCCCATCACCCAGAGGCAGCTGGGTTGATAGAATAGTGGAATGGCCTGTTGAAGACTCAATTACAGCACCAACTAGGTGGCAATACCTTGCAGGGCTGGGGTAGTGTTCTCCAGGAGGCTGTGTATGCTCTGAATCAGTGTCCACTCTATGGTGCTGATCTATAGCCAGGATCCATGAGTCCAGGAATCAAGGGGTGGAAACAGGAGTGGCACCACTCACTGTCACTCCTAGTGATCCACTAGGTAAATTTTTGCTTCCTGTACCTGCAAGCTTAAGCTCTTCTAGTCTACAAGTTTTTGTTCCAAAAGGAGGAGAGATTCCACCAGGAAATACAACAATAATCCCATTGAACGGAAGTTAAGACTGCCACCTGGCCACTTTGGGCTTCTTATGCCTCTGAATCAACAGGCAAGGAAGGGGATTACGGTGCTGGCTGGGGTGATTGATTCTGACTATCAAAGGGAAATAGCACTGCAACTACACAATGGAAGTAAAGAAGAGCTTTCCTGGAATACAAGAGATCCCCTAGAACATCTCTTAGTACTACCTTGCCCTGTGATTAAAGTCAATGGAAAACTGCAACAACCCAATCCGGGCAGGACTACCAATGGCCAAGAAACTTCAGGAATTAAGGTTTGGGTCACCCACCAGGCAAAGAACCACAGCCAGCTGAAGTGCTTGCTGAGGATAAAGGGAACATGGAATGGGTAGGGGAAGAAGGTAGTGATAAATATGAACTACGGCCATGTGACCAGTTACAGAAATGAGGACTATGATGGCATGAATATTTCCTCCTTGTTTTGTTATGATGATGTTTGTATTTGTCTGTAAAGCAAATATCTTTGCTTTCTTCTCTGTCTTATCCCCTTATTATATGGCATAAGCTGTATTGTTCATTTTGCTGTATTTAAGCTAAAGGAAACCAATTTTAAGAGTTAATGTCACTCAAGGACTTGCACCCTATTCTGGAGACATTTAGTGCATTTCCAGTTGTATGCTGCACAGCAGAGTATTGTTAGGCAAAATATATTTCTGTTATTGTTCTCTACTTAGAGATAAAGTATGGTTTTAAGTGATGTGTATAATTGTCAAGTTGACAAGGGGTGGACTGTGATGGTTAGGTTCATGTGTCAACTTGGCCAGGTGATGGTACCCAGCTGTCTGGATGGTTAATAAACCAATAGGCTGGTTTATTAAATCATCAGTCAATTGGCTGCAGCTGTGACTGATGACATCAATGAAGGGCGTGTCTTCCACAATGAGAGAATGCAGTTGGCTGGATTTAATCCAATCAATCAGTTGAAGACTTTTAAGTGAGACAGATAGAGGACCTTTGCTTCATCTTTGCCTGCCCAGTGAAGCATTTCCTGAGGAGTTCGTCTAAGTTGCCAGCTCATTTCCTGAGGAGTTCATCGAATATGTTCATCAAAGTTGCCAGCTCATTTCCTGAGGAGTTCACTGAACATCTCCATTGGAGTTGCTAGTTTGCTGCCTGCCCTACAGAATTTGGACTTGTGCATACCCACAGTTGCATGAGACACTTTTATAAATCTTGTATTCATAGATGTCTCTCATTGATTCTGTTTCCCTAGAGAACCCTAACTAATACACTCTGTTATCTAATAAAGTTGAAAAGTTTTTCATGTGCTTATTGGCACATCATATCTCTTCTTTAGTGAAGTACTTTTGCAAGTCTTTTGTCTGTTTTTATTGTGTTCTTCTTATGGTCTTTTATTACTGCTTTGTAAGAGTTGTTTATATGTAACTAGATACAATACAAGCCAGATGTACGTATTTCAAAGTTTTCTTTCAGTTTAGAGTGTGGCTATTCATTTTTGTTAATGTCTTTTTCTAAGAAATCTTGGCTTACAACATGGTCAAAAGTATATTCTATATTTTCTTCTAGAAGTTTACAGCTTAGCTTTTATGTTTATGTTTATGAGCTAGCTCAGATTAATTTTAGTATGGTGTGAGGTTTGGATTGAAGTTATTTTATTCCAAATAGCCAGTTTTTCTAGCACCACATGTTGAGAAAGATTCCCTTTCCTCATTGAATTTCTTTGGCACTTTGGTTGAACATTGATTCACTCTCTACCTGCAGGTCTATTTCTTGTCTCTATTCTTTTCCATCAATCTATTTGTCTGTTTTTACTCCAATACCACACTGTCTTGATTATTATAGCTTCATTATTATTATTATTATAGATTTTAATAAGCCTTGAAAGCAGGTAGTATATATTTTCCATTGTTGATCTTTTATAAATTGTTTTGGTTATTCTAAGTTCTTTGCATTTCCATATAAATTTTAAAGTCAGTTTGTCAATTACTACCAAAAAGCCCTCTGGGATTTTGATTGGGATTAAGTTAATTCTATGGATTAATTCAGGAGAGTTGATATTTTAACAACATTGAGCCTTCCAATTAATGACGATGGTGTATCTTTCCATTCCTTTACATCTTTAAAAATTTCTCTCAGCAATATTTTGTAGCTTTCAATGTTGACATCTGCCCATATTTTATTAAATTTATCCCTGAGTACTTGGTGTTTGGAGAATGTTATTTTAAAAGGACTTTTAAAAAATCTTATTTTTAATTGTTCACTGGTAGTGTATGGAAATGCACTTTTTTTTTTTTTTTTGCATTGTCCTTGTATACCGCAACCTTGTTAAATTCACTCATTATTTCTATTAGCTTAGGATTTTCTACATTTGCAGTCATGCCCCTTGCCAATAAAGACAGTTTTATTCTTTTTCAACCTGTATGTCCTTCCGTCCTTCTCTCAAATAATCCACATAGGTCCAAGATGGAGTTGCTCATACCAGGCCCACCATCATGAAACCAGAACTTAACTTAGCTGACATTTCATGTAAATGCTTGGCCCTCCCAGAACCCTAAACTTAAGACCAAGTAGTAGTAGTCCACCAACTCCAGTTTAGCTTGTGTGTCCCAGCCCCTCTGGTTTGGTGTTAACCAAATTAGGACAATATCTTGATATAGCCAATGGAGTCATCAATACTGCTAACTTCCTTGTCAGTTTTGTCAGCCTGTATAAGCCTACCTATATACCCATTCTACTATTCTTTGGGACCCCTTCTACTTTCTGGATAAGATGCTACCCAATTCATGAATTATTCAATACATTTGTCAGATTCTAATTTTCATGTTGTTGAAAAGTTTTTCTTTTAACACTTCCTCCCTTATTTCCTTCCTTCCTTACATCCTTTTCTTCCTTCCTACCCCCCTCATTCCTTCCTCTTCTTCTTTGCCTCCTCCTCCTCCTTCTCTTTTTCCTCCTCCTCCTCCTCCTTCTTCTCCTTCTTTTCCTTGCCTTCACAGGAAGCCAATTCAATTTGAATACTAGTAGTGAAAGTGGAAATTTTTGCTTTGCCTGTGATCTTCTGGTGAATTACATTAATTAGTTATGAATCACTTTGATTGATTTTCTTTTTTTCCCAATACATATGATTAACAAATGTTATTATCAAGAAATGTGAGAACTTCAGTAGTAGGGAAATAGGTTTTAAAAAGTCTGTTTCTGCTTTAGAACACTGAAAGATGACATTTCAAAACAAAGCATATGCAAAAGCAAGGATAATTAAAATATTAACTACTATATAAATTAAAATACCATACTTCAAACTGCTAACTATAATCTTTATATCTTGGTAGAAGCAGCTGCTCAGTTCCCATTCATGAAATTTACCCACCTTCTCGTGAGATTAAAACATCTCACCACAAACTCAATAATATAATTTACAGCAGTCAGTGCTATTTTGTGTGTGTGTGTGTGTGTTTAAGCATGCACTAACTAAGGAAGAACAAAATTCTATTTACAGGGATTTTCAGTTTCTTAAAAATGTTTCTCATGCATCTTTTTAGGTGAAGATACAAATATGCTGTATCTGTAAAGAAAAAAATTCTAAGAGAGGTATGAAACAGCATCTCAATTCTGCTAACAGTGGTTATATAACTAACAGAAAGAACCTGGCAATACTCCGTTAACTCTTATTTAGTGTAGCAACCTCCTTTTTTTGTAGTTGAATCCTCCATTTTTCTTATACTACCAACTTAACGTGTACTCCATTGCTTTGGATATGAGACTTTCATTTTTTTTTTTTTTTTGTCATTTGTTTGCCAGAAATAACCTGGTAGTCACTAGGAGAAGCTTTAAATGCTGTACCTAGAGGTCTCATGGTAGAAATCCTAGGATTGCTTCCAGGTTGGAGTGATGTACTCGATGTTTTGACTGGTGGTGTAAGGGCTAGAGATGGAGATGATAATGCACAGCTAACACTATTTTCTGTAACACTTTTATCTATATAAGGTTGTGCCAGTTTGGATATACTATGTCCCCCCAAAAGCCATGTTCTTTAATGCAATCTTGTGGGGGCAGATTTATTAGTCTTTTGATTAGGGTGGAACATTTTGATTGAGTGTTTCCATAGAGATGTGGCTCACCCAACTGTGGGTGACAGTTTTGGTTAGATTATTTCCATGGAACTGTGGCCCCGCCCATTCAGGGTGGGTCTTGATTAGTTCAAGAGAGAAGTATTTAAGAGAGAAGCTAAGAGCTGACACAAACCCAGATGCATGCTGATGCTTGGAGATGCTTGGAGATGTGGACAGAAGGACATTTGGAGATGCTAAGCTAAAGAGATGAAGCTCAGAATTTGCCCCAGAGAAGTTAAGAGAGGGCCCCCAGATGCTTAGAAATGTCCTGGTAGAAAGAAGCAAGATGCAGAGGCTCTGAGAGAGAGGAGCTAAGATAGACACCCAGAAACATTTTGGAGAAAGGCATTTTGAAAACCCAGGAGCAAAGGACCACAGATACCAGCCACATGCCTTCCCAGTTGAAGAGGTGTTACAGGATGCCATTGGCCATTCTTCAGTGAACATATTCTCTTGTTGTTGCCTTAGTTTGGACACCTTTATGACCTTAGAGCTCTAAATTTGTAACCTAATAAATCCCCTTTATAAAAGCCAATCCATTTCTTGTATTTTGCATAACAGCAGCATTTGCAAAGTAGAACAATGGTGTTTCAGTTTCCTGGGCTCTCAAACAAATACCAATGCAGTGGTTTTGGTATAAACAATGTGAATGTAATTAGCTTATGGTTTTGAAGCTAAAAGAAAGTCCACATCAAGGTGTCATCAAGGTGATGCTTTCTCCCCAAGATTGGGGTATTTGGGGGCTGGCTGCCAGTGATCCTTAGTCCATAATTTGTCACATGGCAAGGCATATGGTGGCATCTCCTAGTCCCTCCCTTCTCTTCCAGATTCCATTGATTTCAGTTTCTGGCTTCTTCCTCTGTGGCTCTCTCTCTGTCTGTCTGAATTTCATTCTCTTACAAAGGACTCCAGTAATATGATTAAAGATCCACCCTGATTGAGGTGGGTGCATCTTCTTAGCAGAAGTAACCTCTTCAAAAGATCCTACTTACAATAGATTTAATAAATTAAATTCAGGAACATGTTTTTCTGTGATACATACAGCTTCAAACCACCAACATTGTTTTACACCAATCATGGTGGACTCCAAAAATGCTCCCATCTTTGCTTGAGGCTTTCTGGGCCTGCAGTTCAGATTGATAATGAATATGCATCCAATTTCCCATTTTAGACATCACATGTTTTAAGACATTCCCATATTGTGCAAACTATAATAATACATAGGATGCAGATGCTTAAGGAAACCCAAACATAGTCATTCAACTGTCATTGAGGTAATCTTTCTGAAGTCAGAGAATCTTCTTGAGTATTAAAAGGATCCAACTGAGCAGGAGATAATGTAGAGTAGCTGTAATTCCAACAAGAGGACTCTGCATTACTGAAATGTTGGGCTATCTCCTTGAAGTTGAAAGGTTTGATCCAACTCTTGGGCTGGCAATGTCATCATATATACTTCTAACTGATAGAGCTCCACTTTTATCTTTATAAGCTGGTACAACTGGTTGTGGTGGTGACCCACTAGCAAGTAAAGGTGATCTCATCCCCATTATCCCTACTGAAGGGCCACTAACTGTTCAAGGCTGTGGAGTCACATGAGCTGGCAAATACCCCCCCCCCCATTACAAATCCTGATAAGAACTGGGCATTAACTCCTGAATTTAGACAGATGGATGAACCCAGCATCATTGGTTCATATCCAAGTTTTGTTGCCAAGGGTTCCATGGCAAAGACTGCCATCACAGCAGCAACTACACTTATCTTAGAACCCTTACAATTTTTAAAAATGGCAGAAACTCTCCCCATGGATAGTGGTGCAGTGATTAATTTTCTAATGTGAAATCATGGCATTCCTAGGATAAACCTCACTTGTTAATGATCTATTATCCTTTTAAGTTTTATTGCTAGATTTTATTTCTTGATATTTTGTTAAGGTTATTTGAACTCTATTTATGATGGATATTGGTTTGTACTTTTCTTGTAATGTCTGATTTGGGTAACAGGATTATCATAATATGTGGTGGGAAGTCTGCTCTATTTTCTGGACTATTATAAAAAGTAATCTTATTTCTTCCTTAAATATATGATGAAATTGACCAGCAAAGCTATCTAGGCCTGGAACTTTCTTTGTGAAAATGTTTTTAATAATGAATGTGATTTTATTAATAGATAGCAAACTATTTTGACTATTTAGAATTTTTTATTTATCTTCAGTCAGGGTTTTGTCTGTCACTAAATTTATTGGCATAAAGGCATTAAGAAATTTTCTTTCAATGTCTGTATGTGGTAAAATGATGTCCCATCTTTCATTAATAATATTGTTTTCTTTTTAAAATTAATTAGTCTTTCTTAAAATATATTAATTTTATTAATCTTTTCATAGATCTAGTTGTTTTTGTTGATTTTCTGTATTGTTCATCCTTTTTGTATTTCAACGATTTCTGCTCTTAACTTTTATATTTCTTTCCTCTTGTTTACTTTGCACTTAATTTGCCTTTTTTTCTTCTAACCTATTAAGAGAGAAGCATAGATCACTGATTTTAAACCTTTTCCCACTCATTGCTAGAAATTTACCTTTAAGCACTATTTTAACTGCATCCTACAGATTTTGATCTGTGATGTTTTCATTATAATTCAGTTCAAAATATGTTATTTCCCTTGTGATTATTTTCTTGATATATTGTGTATTTTTAAATGTGCTGTTTAATCTCTGAAAAGCTTGGGATTTTCCATATATGTTTGGTTTTAATTTCCAGTTTAATCCCATGGTTGTCAAAAAATACATTCTGTCCAATGTTTTCTAATTTATAAATACTTGATTTTGACCTACCATACGTCCTTTATTGGTAAATGTTCCAGTGTGCACTTGAAAAAGCTGTATATTCTGCAGTTGTTAGGTAAAGTCTTCTATAAATGTCATTAAGGAAAGTTGATTGATAATTTTGCTTATGTCTATATCCTGACAGATATTTGGTCTGTTCTTTGAACTACTGAAAGAGAAGTTTTGAAATCTTCAATTGTGGATTTTTTTTCTCCTCATATTCCTGTGATTTTTAGTTTCATGTGTTTTGCAGCTCTATTTTTAGGTGCATACATATTTAAGATTATTATATTTTCTTAGTAATTTGATCATTTATCAACATGAAATGTCTCTCTTTTTCTCTGGTAATTCTCCTTATTCTGCAATATACTTTGATATTAACACAGCCTCTCTAGCTTTCTTATGATTAATAGTTGCTTATTTTTCTTTTTGTAACTTTTACCTCTAACCTATGTGTATATATTTAATATGTGCTTCCTGTAAACAGCATATAGTTGGGTCTTGGTTTTTAATCAAATCTGACAATCTCTGTTTTCAACTGGATTTTCTTAGTCTATTTATATTCATTGTAATTATTATGTTGGGCTTAACCATACCAACCTGTTTCTTGTTTTCCTTTTGTTAGGTCTATTCTTTGTCCAGCTCCCCTACTTTTCTTCCTTCTTTTGGAGCAACTAAATATTTTTTTGTTATTTTACTTTATCTCTTCTACTGACTTATTAGCCATCTCTCTGTTTTATCTTTTAGAAATTACTTTATGGTTTAAAATATGTATCTTTATCTTATCATTGTATATCCTTGATGATAAGAATGCATACTATCATTATACAATGGTAAGAATGTATACTACTTCACAAAGAAAAAAACCTTATAACATGATATACTTCCATTTCAGCCCTATCCTTTACTACTGTATACACATTTTACTTGTGCACATGCTATGAACTCCAAAATGCATTGTTGCTTCTGTTTTAAACAATTATCTTTTAAAATCTTTAAAAGTTGAGAAGAATAGTTTAAAATGTAGCCATATATTTACCGTTTCCTGCACTCCTAATTCTTTTGGGTCAATTTCAGTGTCCATCTAGTATCATTTACTTTGGCCTGAAGAACTTTCTTTAACAGTTCTTATAGTGCCAATCTGCTAGTGACAAATTTTCTTTTCATTTGTCTGACAATATCTTTATTTTTCCTTCATTCTTAAAACATTTTCTTTGGAAATGGATTTCTTGGTTGGCAGCTTTTTTTTCCCCCAGCACATCTAAGATTTCATTCCATTTTTTTCTGATGCAAATTATTTCTGTGTCTTATAGTTTGTCCCTTGTTTGTAATATGTCTTTCCTCCTTTCTAGGACCTTTTCTTTATCATTGGTTTACAGAAATTTGATTATGTTCGTTCTGCTTGAAGTTCACTGAGCTTCTTGTATCTATGTGTTTGTATTTTTCATGTCATTAAAACAAATCCATGTTATTTCTGTAAATATTTTTCTCTGCTCCAGTTATTCTTTTGACACCTTCTGATACTCCAGTTGCTCATGTACTAGACACCTTGATATTGTTCCACAGGTCACTGAGGTTCTGTTCATTTTCTTCAGCTTTTTATTTCTCTGTGCTTCCATTTATATAATTTTTATTGTCTTGTCTTCAAGCTCACTGATCTTTCTTATGCATTGTCTAATCTGTTACTAAACTTATCCTGTAATTTGTTCATTTCAAATACTGTATTTTTGAATTCTAAAATTTCCATTTTATTCTGTCTTAAATTTTACTTTCTTTAGTAAGAGTCTCTATTTGTGCACTCATTATGTTTCTTTCCCTTTATTTTCTTGAATATAATTATAATAGTTGTTTTAAAATTCTTATTTGCTAATCTCATCATCTTTCTCATTTCTTGGTCTGTTTCTATTTTCCGAATTTTCTTCCAGTTATGCATCACATATTTATGCTAATTTACATATCTGGTAATTGCTTATTTTATGATTGACAGTAAGAACACTTCTGAAGGATTGAATTTTCTTTCATAACACAGTTTAGTGTTTTGACCCAGCAGGCATTTAATTTGTTCATGGATCAACATGATCTTTTCAAGGTTTGTTTAGAAACTTTTAAAGGGCCAGTTTATAATGACTTTTACCCTAGAGTAGGCTACTTCTATTCCTGAGGTGTTGCCTTTCTGCAGTTTTTATTGAATTTCTGAATATTTAGCAAAGTCTCTCCACACTGGCTAGCCAGAATGCAAACCTCTCCCTGCCCTGTGAAAACTCTGGTGTTTGTTTATTTCACAGTTTCCTGGTAATTGTTTTTTTCTGATATGTGGTTTTTCTCTGCAGATACACTGGTTAGTATTCAGCCTAAGAATCAAGAGGCTCCCTCTGCTGGTTTCTGAAGCTTCTTCTCTTCACACCTCCCTTCTCCCTGTCATCCTGCTCAACAAATTTCAGTGGCCTCAGTAACCCTAATTCTGATCTCTATCTTTTTAGCTCAGTGAGGCATCTGTGTTCTGCTTTGACTCCTCTTCTTCTGACAGAAAGCCAGGGTGATCATGGGGCTTATCATGTTTGTTTCCCATCTCTCAGCTATTACAGTCCTGCACTGCCTTTGGTCCACCATCAGAAAATAGTTACTTCATAAAATTTGTCCTGACATATAGTTTATTTACTACAAAAGGGCTAGTTTGGTATCCATTAACCCCATCAGGGCAGGAACATATGATATCCAAACAAACATTTAATATATAACTACTTGGAACCAAATGCTGCATTAGTGTTTGAGGATTTACAGACAAACAGCACTTTCCAGGCCTCAACTACCTCAATACCAGGTGGAAAAGACAGTCACAAGAATAAGGTCAATGATATCATAGGAGTTTTAGTCATGTACTATGTACTGAGTGTCTTAGAAATTAACAGGAGGGAGCATTTAACTGTCTGAGGAAATCAGAAGATCTCTTCTAGAGGAGATAGCATATAAGCATGGATTTTATATTTTGCCAGTCAGAGAAAAGATTGCACTTAAAGCAAATATACAAAATAATGAAAGTGTTTTGTGGCTTTGGAGGAAAGAGTTATAGTAAGAAATACTTGACTATCATATAGGTTGCATGGGGGTTGTGCTGGTTTGAATTTAGTATATCCCCCACAAAAGCCATATTCTTTAATGCAATCTTCTGAGGGCAGACTGATCGGTCTATTGATTAGGGTGGAAACTCTAATTGAATTATTTCCATGGAGTCGTGGACCCCACCTATTCAGGGTGGATCTTGATTAGTTCACTGGAATATTTAAGAGAGAAGCTAAGAAAGAGCTGACACAGACCTGGATGCTTGCTGACACTTGGAGATGGTTGGAGATGTGGACAGAATGACATTTGGAGATGCTGAACCCAGAGTTTGCCCTGCAGAAGCTAAGAAAGACCCAGAGACATTTTGGAGAACACCATTTTGAAATACAACCTGGGAACAGAGGACCAGCAGACACCAGTCACATGCCTTCCCAGCTGACAGAGGTGTTCTGAACACCATTGGCCATTCTTCAGTAGAGGTATCCTCTTGTTGATGCCTTAGTTTGGACACTTTTATGGCCTTAGAACTCTAAATTTGTAACCAAATAGACCCCCTTTGTAAAAGCCAATCCATTTCTGGTATTTTGCATAGCAGCAGCATTAGCAAACCAGAACAGGGGTGAAAACACTGTTACTGTGTGAAACCAGAAAATACAGTCCAGATAATGAAAACTCGTGAATGTCATATTAAACAGATGAACTTTTCCTGTATAGGAATGTAGCATCATAATGATTAAAAGCCAAGTCTCTGTGCATCCTAGCCCATAACTTATTAGCTAAGACATTGGATAAGTTTATTATAAACATTAGGATTTTTAATTTTTTTTTAAATAGGATAATGTTAAAACCTGCCTTATTATCCTAGTAAAGGTTAAATCAGTTAATGCCTTTAAAGCACTTAGCTCAATGTCTGGCATTTAGATGCTCAAAAATGGTAGCTGTTTGTGTTATTGTTTTCTATAGACTAATGGAGGCAGAGTTAGTTTGGGAAGTGGTTTGTTTTATGACTAGGTATGTTTTTATAGAAAAACAAAAATCTACTGTTGGATGAAGGAGAGACAAAGCACATGTAGTTGAAGGACTGGAAGAAGAAAATCAGAATGGCAAGAATATGGAATGGGCTGGAAATTATGCTCAATAGATGCCAGGAAGGTCAGTCCTCTGTGGGTGGAAGCACTGCACAATCAGGGTCTCAGGCTGGGGTCAATTGCTTTGATCCTGTTGGAGTGTTTTCCTCTGCATATGTTCCAGAGCAGAGATGCCCAATGGTGGGCAGTAAACCCTAGCAGCTAAGGCTTCATTGCCAGGGATGATATGCTCACACATTCATTTAAAAGCATTACCAAATTTGTGATAGCAATTTTTGCTATTTATAGAAGATTGTGCTTTTTACAATAGTCCCAACAAGATCTTTGATTGCATGTGTTGAAACTCCTCCCATGTAGAGGTGTGGATTTTATTCCCTGACCTAAAATCTGACTGAGCCTGTAACTGGAGCAGAAGTGAGCAGCCACGTAACTGCTGAGTCCAGGTCCTAAAAAGCAACATACACAACTCCCGGGCCTATTGGAACCCAATCACCATGTCATGAGGAAGAAGAGACCACATAGAGATGTATTTGTAGGGTTTGTGGATAACAGCCCTGCTGAGGTCCCAAAGTCAGCAGCTCCCAGTTTTCTCAATTCCACTGTGTCTCTGCCAATTTCTGCCCAAATTGCTGAATGTGTGTGTCAAACAAACCAATGTTGTTTTAAACCACTATTTTCGGGTGGTTTGTTAAGCAGCAATAGATAATTGGAACACAATTTTATATTTTCTCTCTGTGCTGGTTTGGATGTATTATGCCCCCCAAAACACCATGTTCTTTGATGCAGTCTTGTGGGGGCAGATATATTAGTGTTGATTAGGTTGGAACCTATTGATTCAGTGGTTCCATGGAGATGTGACTCAATCAACTGTGGGTGAGAATTTTCATTGGGTTATTTCCATGGAGGTGTTGCCCCACCCATTCAGGGTGGGTCTTAATTGGATCACTGGAGTCCTATAAAAGAGCACACAGACAGAAGGAGCTGCTGAAGCCAAGAGAGACACTTTGAAGAATACATAGGTGCTGAGAGTGGAGCTAGAACAGAACACAGGATCAGCAGATGCCAGCCATGTGCCTTCCCAGCTAAAAGGTTTTCCAGATGTCATTGGTCTTCCTTTTGTGAAGGTATACTTGTGTTGATGCCTTAATTTGGACATTTTCATGGCCTTCAGAATATAACTTTGTAACCAAATAAACCCCCTTTATAAAAGCCAGTCCATTTCTGCTGTTTTGCAAATAGCAGCATTAGCAAACTGGAACACTGTTTAGTGGTTACTGAAAGTACAACTACTAGCATTTTGAAGTCCTTAATTAAAAAAAAAAATGTTAAAAGGGTCACCACACTCAGAAAAATTTGAAGATCCATTGGACTGGCAATTTTAATCACTAAAGAGGAAGTATAGCCGAGGCTATTGTACCTATGATATTGTTTAGTTTATTCTGATAAAAAGACTATTCCCTGCCTCTAAGAAACTGAAAAGACTTTGCTGGATTCTATCTCCCATGGCAATTATCTTGACAATATATTTTCCTTTTATCCATGATAATGCATTTATTTTCCACCTATGCATAATTTTTTTTAAAAAAACAACAAAATCACGCTTCTATTGTCAACAAAACCAGGTGAGTTTATGTAATTGGTAAAACAGGCATCTTTTAAAATCATTTCTGCCAATTTGTCTCTTTTCCTTCCCACCTCCCCATACTTCCTCCACATAGCTCTTTGCATGCACTCTCAAATGTGGTCACAACAGTTGTTAACAACCAAAGATTGAGCTTTGTGGGGAGAGCAAGAATGAGAAAACTGGACCTGGAAACACCTCTAGTATTGTAGTTCATTCCCCTTGATATTGATTCATGCAAAGTGAGCTTTGCTGATCATGGTTTGAGATATCAGCAGGTCTCCCAACAGCCTGGAAAAATTTTTAAGACTTTACAAATGGGAAAGGACTGATTAAGCTATTGAGACACCAAGACAGATACAATGAACATTTTTTCCCAAGTAAATACCAGAACACACTAATCAAATGAGCAGGCTGACAGTGGGGCAAAGCATTTGAATCCAGGAACTGTGACACGTTGCTCTGACAAAGAAGGGTAGAAGGAGAATCTTCAACAAGAGGCCAGTGGTTCTCATCCATTTAGGGTACATGCCAACCCATTTTAACATAGAGCACACAACCAGCAAACTGATGAGATTTTTAAAAAATTATTTCTTCATCTATGCCCAAATACCAGTATTCCTTCTGGAGAAACTGGATTTTTTTGAACCCATTAGTTGTTTGCTTATTTCAACTGAATTCCTACATTTGCAAGCCACTTGTGTATTTTGCTTTCATGTCTCAGAAATTCTCAATAAGTTTCCCTAATTGATCACTGGATGATAAGATGCTTATTAATCTATAAAAGGAGATAATCAGTGTCTGCTGATTGAATCATTTAAACTGAGTGGTTTGCTGTTATGTTTTAAAACAACTGGTAAGAACAAATGCCTTAAGACAACATCAGTCTTACAGGAATTTAAGAATCTAATTAAATATGAGGAATTCATCCACAGAAAAAGGCACAGGGACATGGGGTATATAATTTTTATTACAGTTTCAGGAAGTTCATGGACTTATGGTTAAGAAACCCTGCCCATCAATAGTAAAACATTGTGTGGAGATGGGCTAACTGGTTGGGATTCAGATTCAGGCATCATTTATTGTAAACCTACTCTATGTCAGAAACTGAGCTAGGCCTTTCCACTTAAGCATAGCCCTAAGTAAATAAAGACTGCCACATTTTACAGACAAGAAATCTTTTTGTTTTTTGTTTTTTGTCTTCTTTTCCCCATGACATCCAGTAATGTTTCAAAAATTGGATGGTCTTCCAATGAGCACATTTTGGGAAATGCTAATCTAGCCCAGATCTTTCATTTTAAAAGTAAGAAAACTAAAGCACAGAGAGTCAATAACACTATTAAAGCTCCCTTTTTATAAAAAAAAAAAAAAAAAAAAACATTTTATGATGTCCTGTTTATTATCTAGAAAAGAAAATCATAGATAGTACAATCCATTAACACATTATTTCAAGAACAGGAATATAATACCCTGAATTTAATACATGGAGAAAGAAAGGAAAGTAATTTATAATAAAATAATGTATTTCAGTAGTGTAATTGCTAGGATGCCTCTATGCTGGAATACATGGGTAAGTGGTCAAATGCTTGTACCTCTTCATAGAATCAGTTTGAAGGCCAGAGCAACAAGCACAGACAGCACAAGTGTGTTATACCGGGATTCAAATACCAGTAACATTGTGTGTATATGTAAAACAGAGTTAAATACTAGGCTCAAATAATTATAAAATGGGATATTCAAATTCCATGTGGGATGCAGGACAATTCTTAGTGGTTTGGGCTGTCCTATGCAATGCAGGATGTTCTAGTTTGCTAATGCTGTGGAATGCAAAACACCAGAGATGGATTGGCTTTTATAAAAGGGGGTTTATTTGGCTACGCAGTTACAGTCTTAAGGCCATAAAGTATCCAAGGTAACACATCAGTAATCGGGTACCTTCACTGGACGATGGCCAATGGTGTCCGGAAAACCTCTGTTAGCTGGAAAGGCACATGGCTGGTGTCTGCTCCAAAGTTCTGGTTTCAAAATGGCTTTCTCCCAGGACGTTCCTCTCTAGCAAGCTTGCTCCTCTTCAAAACGTCACTCACAGCTGCACTTGGGATATCTGTCCTCTCTTAGCTTCTCTGGAGCAAGAGTCTGCTTTCAATGGCTGTCCTCAAACTGTCTCTCATCTGCAGCTCCTATGCTTTCTTCAAAGTGTCCCTCTTGGCTGTAGCTCCTCTTCAAAACATCACTCACAGCTGCACTGAGTTCCTTCTCTTTGAGTCAGCTCATTTATATGGCTCCACTGATCAAGGCCCACCCTGAATGTGTGGGGCCACACCTGCATGGAAATATCCCATCAGTTATCATCTACAGCTGGGTAGGGCGCATCTCCATGCAAACAACCTAATCCAAACGTTCCAACTTAATCCCCACTATTATGTCTGCCCCACAAGATTGCATCAAAGAATATGGCTTTTTCTGGGGGACATAATACATTCAAACCGGCACACAGGACATCTATCAATCTTGGTTCCTGTCCACCAAATGCCATCAGTAAATCAAAAGATCCCACAAAATTTCAAAACATGCCCCAGGGGGCAATAGTACCCCCATGGAGAGCTAGTGACAATAATAATGACAATACAATCCTATTTGTTCCTCCACCTCTGATTGTTTATTTCTCTAATGCAGCCCCCACAAGGGCATCTCAATTTCCTAGTACATGGGACAGACTACACTCCCTTTTCCCTACACCTTCCATGGTTTCTTCTGTCCAGAATCCCTTCACCTGGTAGAGCACCTGGTGTTGGCCCAGGTGGTAAGTGTTTCAGAAAGCTGTAGCCAGGGCCACTGGATATAGTTGTCCAGGTTTTGCTGTGCTCAGTTCCAGGGGGTATCATTTTACATATTGTGATGGAGACAACATGTGTTGTTATAAACAGAGAATTGTATATAGCCTAGAGTCAAATGAAAAGTAGAGGTTAGTAAGCCAGAGAAGTTAGTTGAAATTGAATTCCCAATTGGGGAGGAAAGGAATCCCAAAGCTTTATGGAAAAGTGAAATTATGGAGCTGGAATTTGTGTGGGGTGGGGGGAGTAGGGTTAGCAGGTTAGTCTTGGTGAGGATAGACCTAGTCAAAGCAGGGCCAGTCTTCTTGTAAGTGCTCTGAGAAGCCCTCAATATGTACTGGGTTGTCAGATGTATGGTGTTTTAGTTTCTAGGCTGCACAAAGCAAATACCATGAAATGGGTCAGTTTGAACAACTGGGAATTTATTCCCTCATGGCATTGAGTCTGGGGAAAAGTCCAAATCAGGGTAATGCCTTCTTCCTGCTGGCAATCCTTGGCTCCTCTGGCACATGGCAAGGGACATGGAGGCATCTGCTGGTGTCTCCCATCCCTTCTGGGTTCTGTTGATTTCAGCTTCTTTCTTCCATAGCTTTCTCTCTCACTGACTGAATTTCATTCTCTTTTAAAGGACTGCAGTAATAGGATTATGACCCATCCTGACTGAAGTAGGTCACACCTTAACTGAGATAACCTCATCAAAAAGTCCTACTTACAATGGATTTACACCCACTGGAATGGATTAACTTTTAAGAACATGTTATTCTGGGGTACACACAACTTCAAACCACCACATATGGTAAGGCTGTCCAGACCATCCTACAATCCTTCTCTTCTGGTGACTCAGGCACTGTACCTGGTACTGGTGCCAGAAGACCTTGACAGTTCCTTGTCCATGTATTTGTGCTCCCTTTCTGTGACCTCTGGGTCTGGGTTCTTAGATGTGCAGAACTGTGGGCTGTTTGGGGGCCAGAAGTGGTGGAAGATGGGGAAGATGAGTATGAAGGATGGTAAAAGCAATTGTCAGACCATAGTGTTGATAACTTCCTCTTCTGGGAAGAGACCCAAGCAATAGTCCTCCAGGTTCTTCAAGGGTGGGTAGTGCTGAGAAAAGCCAAAGAACATCTGGCCCTGGAAATCATCTCATTGTTCTTGGCATTTGTCGGCATATGCCTTCCATCATTGTTTGTCCAACTTATCCATCCAAGTCCAATGATAGTCAAGAAGAATGACTATAGATACCCCACCAAGGGGTGGGGTTAAGTGAAAAGTAGAGGAGGGTTGAAGGATGCTTGGGAATTTAACTTAAAGTAGCATGTTGCAAACATAAAATTTCTTTGAAATTGCTTGTTTTATCTTTAACATTTTTGTACTGCGTAGTATAGAGTACATATTTGTTTGTATACATATTTGGTGTGTGTGTGTTCTGTGCATGTGTGTTTCTAATCTCCCCTACTAAAGAAGTTGAGCAAAGCTGACATTATTTGAGGAATAGATATCATGTTTCTCCTATGGCTTCAAGTCACCCCCAATAGGTACCAACACTTCAGTTTGAAAGGTGTTGGAGCTAAAGTTGTTCTCTGAAGAACCATAGGCCACTCTAGGTCCTTTCTAGTTACCTGCAGCTCCTCAAAGGACCAGGGAATTGATAGTGTTTGGGATTAGGGATTTAGCAGGAAAAGAATCCTGGGAGTTCTGAGAAGAGGAGTGTAATGTGGTCCGGCAGGGGGAATTTGCAATTTGTAGTGGCATTTGGATAACTGTGCTTTCTTCCAGGAGTGTTGGAACAGACTTCGCTTTTAGGTCACACTTGATGCTGTCCATGTGGAAGTCAGACCATGGATGGTGGACAGAGAGCTGATTAATTAATTTACTCAATAAATATTTACTGAATCCCTGCTTATGTACCTTTAAATGTTAATGTCGGTGAGAGTTCAGTTGGATGAGGATGTGAAAAACTTTGAACCACACCCTCTAAAATGGGTTATAAATTGTGAGTCATGGTTAGAGAGCTGATGGGTCTTGTATGAAAAGAGAAACTTCCTTCACTGACACAATGGTGGTGCAGAGAGTACAGAACTAGAGCAAAGTAGCTGAAGTCCATTGCAAAGTCCATGAGTGGGTTCAGGGCTGTGCTAAACCACTTAATTATAATGGTTTAGGCCTTCAAATATCAGCTCAGGTCTTGGGACATTTTCCTTCTCTGGTTAGAGTATCTAATGGGCCACAGCATGGTGACATGCCCAAGTAGCAGTTCACAGGTGTAAACCTCTTCAGTCACTATATACCCCCATTGAGCTGACTCTTTGTGATTCACTCCTACCCCTGGGCTTCTGGGTGAAGGCATCCATCTGCAGCCCATGGGATGGAATAGCAGCAACATTCTGCTTTCAGAGAATTGTTCACAGCTATGAGGCCTCTGTCAGCCCTTGGCACCAAGCTTGGTAAGTGTCATGGCTAGGTTCATGTGTCAACTTGGCCAGGTGATAGTACCCAGCTGTCTGGTCAAGCAAACACTGGCCTAACAGTTGCTGTGAGGATGTTTGTGGCTGGTTAATAAACCAACAGGCTGGTTTATTAAATCATCAGTCAATTGGCTGCAGCTGTGACTGATGACTCACCAAAAGGGTGTGTCTTCCACAATGAGAGAATGCAATTGGCTGGATTTAATCCAATTAATCAGTTGAAGACTTATAAGCGAGACAGATAGAGAACCTTCACTTCTTCTTCGGCTGCCCAGTGAAACATTTCCTAAGGAGTTTGTCAAAGTTGCCAGTTCATTTCCTGAGGAGTTCATTGAACACATTCGTGGAAGATCCCAGTTCATTTCCTGAGGAGTTCGTCGAAGTTGCCGGTTCGTTTCCTGAGGAGTTCATCGGACATCTTCCTTGGAGTTGACAGTTTGCTGACTGCTCTACAGAATTTGGACTCATGCATACCCACAGTTGCATGAGTCACTTTTATAAATTTTATAGTCATAGACACCTCTCATTGATTCTGTTTCCCTAGAGAACCCTAGCTAATACAGTAAGACAGACTATCCGCTTGGAAATATTGGCCTTCTGGCTCATAGGTGATGGAGAAGATGCTTTCATTTTCTCACTCACTTCAACTTCCACACACTCTTCTTTTGAAATGAATATGGTTTCCATTTCCAAAATTCCTCCGCAACTGCATTCTGAAAAGTCAGTGTAAACTCACTATAAACACAATTTTACTTGGCTTAGCAGCTGTGCCAGTTTGAATATATTGTGTCCCCCAAAACACCATTATCATTGATGCAATTTTGTGTGGGCAGATGTATTAGTTTTGATTAGATTGCAATTTTTTGATTGTTTCCATGGAGATGCAACCCACCCAACTGTAGGTGACAACTCTGATAGATAATTTCCATGGAGGTATGGACCCACCCATTCAGCTTAGGCCTTCATTAGTTTACTAGAGCACTATAGAAGCTCAGAGAGAAGGAGTGAGCTTGCTACAGCCAAGAGGGACACTTTGAAGAATGCACAGGAGCTGAGAGAGGAGCTGCAACTTAGAGAGACATTTTGAAGATGACTATTGAAAGCAGACACCAGCCACATGCCTTCCCAGCTAACAGAGGTTTTCCAGATGCCATTGGTCATCCTCCAGTGAAGGTACCCTATTGTTGATGACTTACCTTGGACATTTTATGGCCTTAAGACTGTAACTTTGCAACCAAATAAGCCCCTTTTATAAAAGCCAATCCATTTCTGGTACTTTGCACAAGGCAGCATTAGCAAACCAGAAAAGATTTTGGTACTGAGAGTGGGATGCTGCTGAAATTGTAAATACCAAACATGTTGGAATGGCTTTTTAAATGTATAAGGGAAAGATTCTGGAAGAATTGGGAGGAGCTTGATAGAAAAGGCCTAAACTGCTTTGAAGAGACTGTTGGTAGAAATATGGACTCTAAAGATACTTCTGATGAGGTCTTGAGCATAAATGATGAATGTGTTGCTGCAGCCTAGAAGAAAGGCAATCATTGTTTTAAAGTGGCAGAGAATTTGGAAAAATTGAGTCCTGGTGTCAGATGGAAGTCAGAATTTGAAAGTGATGAGCTGGAATACCTAGCTCAAGACATATCCAAGCTGAATATAGAAAATGCAGCCTGGCTTCTCCTTGCAGCTTATAATAGAATGTGACAGGACAGAGATAAGCTGAGAAGTGAACTCTTAGGTACAAAGAAACTAGAAATTGATGGTTTGGAAAATTCCAGGCTTCCAGGGGGTAGAACCCCAGAAGCTACAGCCCAACGCAAGGACTTAACCAAACATGGAACCCAACCACCATTTCAGTACAAGCCAGGATTAGAGATGGAGTTATCCAGAAAGAATTTGTGGAAAGTCCTATAGTCTGATGCCTTTGACTCCTGTGTGCTTCATGCAGTCAACAGAATTTTTGTGACATCTTTATAGATGGAGAAGCTACCAGTCTGGACTGGAGGAGACAGACAAGGAACAAATTGAAGGAAAAAAATTCTTCAAAGAAAGAGCCATGGAGGTTGAGTTATGGAGTGAAGAAGTCTCAGGCAGTGAGAACAGAGCAGCCCACACATGTGGAAAGGGTGAGTTTGCCCCGGAGGTTGAGGGCATGCATTCTGCCTCAATGCTCAGGAAAAGTGCTGCCACCCCAGGCCTCGGAGAGGGTGGAGCACATTCCCTGGGGATTGGGGAGAGCCTGGTTACCACTCCACTGTTTGGAGAGGGTAGAGCCTTTGTCCTGGAGAAGCAGAGTCTGGGTGGTACCCCAATGTTTGAGGAGGGTGGGGCCAAAAAGGTGGTCTTCCCAATGTGTGGATGTGTTGGAGCACTCACACCAACATTTGGAGAGAAAAGGGCTGCCACGTAGGCCCTTGGAAAGTGTGGAAAAGTTGCTCATTCAAGCCCCAAGAATAAAACATTGTTCTATAAACGACTCTCAGACTTTGAAATCTAATGGGGTTTGCCCTGCAGCTTTTAGGAACTGGTTTGGTCCCTTAAACCCTGTTTTCTTTACTGTTTCTCCTTATGGCAATGGGAATGTTTATCCTATGAATGTCCCTCCTTTGTATATTGGAAGCAGATAACTTGTTCTAAGTTTTACAGATCCACAGATAGGGGGGAATTTTTAGGACAGACTATGCCTGTAGCTGATTATGATGGGATCTTGTACCTACCTATTGTTACTGAATGATTTAAGTTTTTGTGATATTGTGATTGGATGAATGTATTTTGTATATGGAAAGATCATGTCACTTTGGGGTCCAGGGGGTGGAATGTGCCAGTTTGAATGTATTATGTCCTCCAAAATGCCACTATCTTTGATGCAGTCTTGTATGGGCAGACATATTAGTGTTGATTCTGAGTGTTTCCATGGAGATGTGACCCACCCAACTGTAGATGATAACTGATTAGGTAATTTCCATGGAGGTGTGGCCCCACTCATTCATGTGGGCCTTGATTAGTTTACTAGAGTACTATATAAGCTTGGGAAGAAGAAGTGAGCTTGCTATAGCCAAGAGGAACACATTGAAGAATGCACAGGAGTGGAGAGAGGAGCTGCAACTTAGAGACATTTTGAAGATGGCCATTGAAAGCAGACACCAGCCACATACCTTCCCAGGTAACAGAGGTTTTCTGGATACCATTGGCCATCCTCCAGTGAAGGTACCCAATTGTTGATGACTTACCTTGGACATTTTATGGCCTTAAGACTGTAACTTTGTAATCAAATAAACCCCCTTTATAAAAGCCAATCCATTTCTGATATTTTGCATAAGGCAGCATTAGTAAACTGGAATAGCAGCATTTAACACTGCTAACCACTTTTTCCTTCTTACCTTGGTTCCTTTGACACTACACTTTCCTGGTTATCCTCCCATTTCTTTGGCCTTACTTCTCACTTCTTCTACTTGCTCATCCTCTTCTAGTTGACCTTTAAACCCAGTATGCCCAAGGTAGAATTTTAGGTATCCTCTCATTTCCTTCTGTATTCTTTCTCTACATGCACCCACACATCTAGATTTTATTACCATCTAATCACTAATGATATTTTTTTCTCCACCAAACCCCTCCATTTATGCAATTTCTTGCTCCACATCTTTCTTTGGGTGACTCACAGGCAGTGGTGTGCTGGAATTTGCCCCACAGGTTTTAGGAACTGTTTTGGTCCCTTTAACCCTGTTTTCTTTACTGTTTCTCCTGCTGCCTCATAGGAGCCTATTGCTAAATTTTCAGGAATTTTTCAAGCTGGTTGTTGAACCACTGGTAGCTTAAAATCAGCTGTGATGGAAGTATTTACATCATGAAAATCAGAAATTCTACAAATTAGGGCTCCCCCTCCTCTGCCCTACCCCTGAAAATTCATTTACAGTGCAGCACTGCCGTAGGCACCTTTACTTCAATGTTTCAATATTGGCCTATCAGTACTCTTTCCACGCCCTAAACTTGGTTCTGTTCCAATATTTCTTCCCAGAAGAGTGAAGGAAACCACCACCCACTGAGATGCTCCAGTTGAAACCTTGGAGACAGCTTTGACATTGTTCTCCCTAATCTTCTCATGTCTGTTTCCCTGACTTATTTTTTTTAATCAACTTTATTGAGGTATAATTCACACACAATAAAATGTACCTACTTTAAGTGTATAGTTTGATGCATTTTTTAAAAATGTATACACATATGTAATATCATCCCTATCGAGATACAGAACATTTCCATCGCTAAAGTAAGCTCCTTCATCCCTCTTTACAGTCCATCAAATCATCCCTGCAACTGTTCCTTGGTAAGCACTCATCTGCTCTTTACCATTATAGATTAGTTTACCTATTCCAGATTTTTTTTTTCATTTTTATTGAGATTGTTCAGATACCATACAATTATCCAAAGATCCAAAGTGTACAATCACTTGCCCCTGGGTACCCTCATACAGCTGTGCATCCATCACACTTAATTTTTGTTCAATTTTTAGAAACTTTTCATTACTCCAGACAAGAAATAAAGTGAAAGATGAAAAAAGAAAAAAAGAAAAGGAAACTCTAAACCTCCCCTATCCCTAACCAACCCCCTCAATTGTTGACTCCTAGTATTGATTTAGTACATTTGTTACCGTTTATGAAAAAATGTTGAAATACTACTAACTGTACTATATAGTTTGTAATAGGTATATAGTTCTTCCCTATATGCCCCTCTATCATTAACTTCTAATTGTATTGTCATACATTTGTTCTGGTTCATGAAGTGATTTCTAGTATTTGTACAGATGATCATGGACATTGCCCACCATAGGATTCAGTTTTATACATTCCCATCTTTTGACCTCCAACTTCCTTCTGGTGACATATATGACTCTGAGCTTCCCCTTTCCACCTCATTCACACACCATTCGGCACTGTTAGTTATTCTCACATCTTGCTACCAACACCCCTGTTCATTTCCAAACATTTAAGTTCATCCTAATTGAACATTCTGCTCATACTAAGCAAGAGCATCTACATTTCTTCCACAAGGCAGGAGAGAGAGTCGAAGGTAGAGAGGCAAAAGAAAGAGGAAAGAAAAAAAAAGACAGCTAGGAAGCAGCAAAAGGAAAAATAACCTTAAATCAAAGTAGAATAAAGAATCAGACAATACCACCAATGTCAAGTGTCTAACATGCCTCCCCATTCCCCCCCCTTATCTGCATTCACCTTGGTATATCACCTTTGTTACATTAAAGGAAGCATAATACAATGATTCTATTAGTTACAGTCTCTAGTTTATGCTGATTGCATCCCTCCCCTAATGCCTCCCCATTTTTAACACCTTGCAGGCTGACATTTGCTTGTTCTCCCTCGTAAAAGAACATATTTGTACATTTTATCACAATTGTTGAATACTCTAGATTTCACCAAGTTACACAGTCCCAGTCGTTATTTTTCCTCCTTTTTTGTGGTGTCTCACATGCTCCCCATCTTTCTCTCTCAACCATATTCATAGTTACCTTTGTTCTTACATTGTTGTGCTACCATCTCCCAAAATTGTGTTCCAAACCACACACTCCTGTCTTCTATCACTCTGTAGTGCTCCCTTTAGTATTTCCTGTAGGGCAGGTGTCTTGTTCACAAAGTCTCTCATTGTCTGTTTGTCAGAAAATATTTTGGGCTCTCCCTCATATTTGAAGGACAGCTTTGCTGGATACAGGATTCTTGGTTGGTGGTTTTTCTCTTTCAGTATCTTAAATATATCACACCACTTCCTTCTTGCCTCCATGGTTCCTGTTGAGAGATCCGCACATAGTCTTATTAAGCTTCCTTTGTATGTAATGGATTGCTTTTCTCTTGCTACTTTCAGGATTCTCTCTTTGTCTTTGACATTTGATAATCTGATTATTAAGTGTCTTGGCGTAGGCCTCTTCATATCTCTTCTGTTTGGGGTACGCTGCACTTCTTGGATCTGTAATTTTATGTCTTTCATAAGAGATGGGAAATTTTCATTAATTATTTCCTCTATTATTGCTTCTGCCCCCTTTCCCTTCTCTTCTCCTTCTGGGACACCAGTGATACGTACATTATTGTACTTTGTTTCATCCTTGAGTTCCCGGAGACGTTGCTCATATTTTTTCATTCTTTTCTCCATCTGCTCCTTTGCGTGTAGGCTTTCAGGTGTTTTGTTCTCCAGTTCCTGAGTGTTTTCTTCTGCCTCTTGAGATCTGCTGTTGTATGTTTCCATTGTGTCTTTCATCTCTTGTGTTATGCCTTTCATTTCCATAGATTCTACTAGTAGGTTTTTTGAACTTTTGATTTCTGCCGTATACATGTCCAGTACTTCCTTTACAGCCTCTATCTCTTTTGTAATATCTTCTCTAAACTTTTTGAATTGATTTAGCATTAGTTGTTTAAATTCCTGTATCTCAGTTGAAGTGTACGTTTGTTCCTTTGACTGGGCCATAGCTTTGTTTTTCTTCGTGTAGGTTGTAATTTTCTGTTGTCTAGGCATGGTTTCCTTGGTTATCCAAATCGGGTTTTCTCAGACCAGAACAGGCTCAGGTCCCAGAGGGAAGAAATATTCAGTATCTGGTTTCCCTGCAGGTGTGTCTTAGAAAATTGCTCCACCCTTTGATGCCTTGGGTCACTGTGCTTTTCTGCCCAGCAGGTGATGCCTGTTAGCCTATAATTCTTGACTGGTGTGAGGAGGTGTGGCCGTGTTCCCCCAGGCTCTGGGGTCTGGTTCTGAATGGAAAGGGCCCCACCCCTTTCCTCCTAGAGAAGACAGAGCCCCCAGGTGGAGGTCATTAGCATTTCAATGGTCTCGCTCTCTGCTTGTGCTGTCTCCACCCTTCTCCGCTTCACAGCCCTGGAAACTGAAAATGACTGGGGCTTTCTCCACTGAGCTGAAAAAGAATCAGATAGCCCCCTTCAGACCCAGTCCAAGGCTCTCCAAGGTCAGTCCTCACCCAAAGCCTCTGTCTGTTTTTTGGGGCTGCGTACCTGTAGTGAGCAGTTCACACTCGCTACTTAAAACCCCAGCTGGAGCTCAGCTGAGCTGTATTCGCTTGCTGGGAGAGAGCTTCTCTCTGGCACCATGAGGCTTTGCAGCTCGGGCTATTGGGGAACGGGTCTCCCAACCTGGTTCCGCAGGTTTTACTTACAGATTTTATGCTGTGTTCTCGGGCATTCCTCCCAATTCAGGTTGGTGTATGATGAATGGATGGTCTCGTTTGTCCCCCCGCAGTTATTCTGGATTATTTACTAGTTGTTTCTGGTTTTTTGTAGTTGTTCCGGGGGACTACTTAGCTTCCACTCCTCTCTATGCCGCCATCTTGCCCGACTCCTCCAGCTACCTTTTTAATCTCCAGATTTTTTTAAAAAGGAAGTAGGCATATATAATCTTTTGGGTCCAGCTCTTTTCACTCAGTGTAATATTTCTGAAATTAATCCATATCATTGAATATATTGGTAATTTATTCCTTTACCTTGAAGAATGGTATTCCATTGTATGTGTGTACCACAATTTGTTTATCCCTTATCCTGTTGATGTATATTTGGATTATCATTTTTATCTATTATAAATAAAGATTCTATAAATATTTGTATTCAAGCATTTTTGTGGACATGTTTTCATTTCTCTTTTATAAACACCTGGCCTTGGAATTGCAGATGCCTTAAGGCTTTACTAGGGAGGCAGGATGCAAAGAGTGCTGCTGGTGTTTTCTTTTCTTTCAATATCTGTCTGGTGGCAAGGTAATGCATTTTACCTGCAAATTTAGCAAGGTAATGTATTATCTGGTCCCCTATTTTCTGAAAGAGTTTGTGTAGGATTCTTATCATTTCTTCCTTAAATGTTTGAAAGTATTCACCAGAGAAGCCAATTGTGCTGGGAGTTTCCTTTGTGGAAGGTTTTTAATAACAAATCCAATATCTTTACTAGATAAAGGGATATTTAGAATTTCTGTTTCCTCTTATATAAATTTTGGTAATTGTGGTTTTCAAGGAGTTTTTCCATTTCATATCAGAAATCAAATTTATTGCCATAAAATGGTCCATTATAGTCTTTATTATCCTTTTAATGACTGTAGAATCTGTAATCATGCCACCTCTTTTATTCCTGATATGCATAATTTGTATCTTCTCCTTTATTTTGTTAGCCTTTGTTTAGATAGAAATTTTTACTTATCATTTTAAAGAATCAGCTTTTGTTTTCAAGGATTGTCTCCATTGTTTGTACATTTTCTATTTGCTTGATTGCTGCTCTTATCTCTATTATATCATTTTCTATTCACTTTAAATGTAATATTCTCTTTTCAGCTTTTTAACTTGGCAGCTTGAATCGCTGATTTGAGCCTTTTTTCCTTTCTAATATTTTCACTTAAGTTATACATCTCCCACTTAATACTGCTTTAACTACATCCAAATTTTGATATGTTGTGTTTTTATTTTCATTCCATTCCAAATATTTTCTAATTCCCCTTGAGACTTCTTTTTGGCCCATGGATCTCTTAGAACTGTGTTGTTCAATTATTTTTCAGATCTATTTCTGTTATAAATTTCTAATTTAATTCTGTCTGGTCAGAGAACATACTCTATGATTTCAGTCTTAAAATTTATTGAGGCTTATCCTGCATATGGTCTATCTTGGTGAATATTCTACACACACTTGTAAAAAAATTGTGACTTCAGCAGTCAAATAGATTAAACTGGTTGATAGTATTGCTCAATTCTTCTATATCATTACTGATTTTCTACTTGTTCTGTCAGTTAGCAAGAGAGGAGTGATAAAATCTCCAACTATAACTATGAATGTGGCTATTCCTTTTTTCAGATTTGTCATCTTTTGCTTCATACATTTTAAAACTTTGTTATAGGTTGTTTTATTCTCTTGATGAATTGACCCATTTATCATTTTGAAATATCCCTTCTTATTGCTAGAAATATTCTTTGCTTTTAAATTTACTTCATCTGATATTAATAGAGTCACCCAAGTTTTTTATGATTAATGTTTCCATGTTAGATCTTTTTCTACACTTTTACTTTCAACTCATCTGTATCTTTATATCTAAAGTGGGGTTCATTTAGACAGTACTTAATTTTGTCTTTCTTTTCTTTTTGTCCAACCTGATAATTCTCTGTCTTACAATTGGAGTTTTTAGATCATTTACATTCAATGTGAGTGTTGATATAGTGGGCTTAAATTTTCTATCTTGCTATTTCTTTGCTCATTGTCTCATCTATTTTCTGTCCTATTTTTCTTCTTTTCTTGCTTCCTTCTGGAATAATTGATACTTTTTATGATTCTCTTTTATGTCCACTGTTGATTTATTGGTTATGCCTCTTTGTTTTATTATTTATTAGTTGCTCTATGATTTAAAATATGCATCTTTGAATTATCACAGTCTCCCTTCACTTTATCTATAAGAATCTTAGAACAATATACTTCCATTCCCTCTTCCTGTTTTTCTTGTTATTGGCAACGTATCCTTTGCTTCTACATAGATCATAAATTTCACAATACATTCTTGCTTTTACTCTAAACAATCAATTATAAAAAGAAAAAAAAAGTACCCACATATTTACTATTTCTATTACACTTCGTTGTTTTGTTTAGATCCAAGGTTCCATCTGATGTAATTTTCCTTCCCCATAAAAAACTTAATTTTCCATATCATGTAATTCAGTTCTGCTAGTAGCGAATTGTCTCAGCTTTTCTTAATCTAAACAAATTCATAATGTGTCTTTTTCTCTAGATGCTTTTAGGGTACTATTTTTTTTTCATTACATTTCAGCAATTAGATTAGGATGTGCCTTTGAGCTTTTTTTTTTAATTTTATTGAGATTGTTCACATACCATACAATCATCCAAAGATCCAAAGTACACAATCAATTGCCCACAGTACCATCATACAGCTGTGCATCCGTCACCACAGTTAACAAATGTTATAGAAATGGACTAATGCAATATGTTTTCACACTCAGCATAATTTCTTGATTTTCATCCAAGTTGTTGTATGTATCAATAGTGTGTCACTTTTTATTGCTGAGCAATTTTCCCTTGTATGGAAGTACCAGAGTTTGTTGAAGCATTTACCACTGAAGGACAGTCAGGTAGTTTCCTGTTTGAGCTACTATAAATAAAGCTAATATGAACATTTGTGTATAAGTTTCCACATAAAAAATGTTTTTCATTTCTCTGAAATGTGGTTGTTTGATAGTCCATTTCTAGTTTAAAAGAAACTTCCAAATTATTTCCTAGAGTGGTTGTGCCATTTTCCATTCTCATCAGCAGTGTATGAATCAACCAGTTTCACTGTATTTGGTATTATCATTATATTTGATTTTAGCCATTCTGATAAGTATAGCACTATCTCATTTGTGGTTTTAATTTACATTTCTCTAATAGCTGGTGATGTTGCACATCTTACTATGTGCTTCTTTCCGTCTGTTTATCTTTTTTGGTGAAATGTCTGTGCATGCGTTTTGTCCATTTTCTATTCGGATTGTTTGGATATTGTACTTTGAGTTGTGAGAATTCTTTATACATGCTAGCTACAAGTCCTTTGTTGGATATGTGATGTGGGGATTGAATCATGTCCCCCACAAAAGGCAAGTTCAAGTCTCAAGCCCTGGCCCTATGGTAGTGAGCTATTTTTAAATAGGTCCTTTGAAAATGTTAGGAGTTCAGATGTGCCCAAACTGAATGAGAGCGGCCCTTAATCCACTATGGCTTAAGTCCTTATGAGTGAAGGAAATTGGAAACAGAAATAGAAGCCACAGGGAACCGCAAGAAGCTGGAAACCAATGGAACTCAGGTGAGAGAGAAGATGCCATCATGTACATTGTCATGTGATGGAAAAGCCAAGGAACCTCAAAAATTGCCAACCAGCTAGAAGATACCCACCTTGGGAGAAAACAAGCCTTCAAGCCTCTGAAACCATGAGCCAATAAATTCCTGTTTTTAAGATAGCCCATTGTATGGTATTTGTTTTAGCAGCTGAGAAACTAAAACATGGAAATATTTTCTCCTACTCTAAACTTTGATTTTCACCTTAATAGAAACTTTTGCAACACAATTTTTTTTTTTTTTGATGAGCTCCAATGTATCAGTTTTTCCTTTTGTGAATCATGCTTTTGGTGTCGAGTCCAAAATCTTTTTACCTAGTCCAAGTTCCAAACATTTTCACCTATGTTTTCTTCTAGAAGTTTTACACTTTTATGTTTTATATTTATGCCCATGATTGTAAAAGGTGTGAGGTTTAAATTTATTATTATTATTATTATTATTATTATTATTATTATTACTATTTGGCCTATGGATGGCCAACTGCTCCATGCCATTTATTGAAAATGGCAATCCCTCCTCCATTGAACTGCTTTGTCTCCTTGGTAAAAAAATTAATATTGCATATTTATGTAGATTTCTTTATTGGTTTTCTATTCCTTTCCCTTGATCTATGCATTTATCTCTCTACCAATGTAACACTGTCTTAAGTAGTTATATAGTAAATATTAATGTCAGGAAGAGTGATTCCTCCCATTTTATTTTTCTTTTTTCAAAATTATTTTGGCAATTCTAGGGCCTTTCTCTTAAGTTTTTCACCTTCAAGTATAATTTTGGTTTCAGGGCTTTTGTTTGCTTGTTTGTTTGTTTGTTTGTTTGTTTGTTTTTAATGAGGCTGAGAAAGTTCCTTTATTCTTAGTGTAACAAGAGTTTTTATCATGAATTTTGTCAAATACTTTTTATCTGTTGACATGATAATATAATTTTTCTTCTTTTGCCTGTTGTAGTACATTACATTGATTAATTTTTTGATCATTGAACTAGGCTTACATCCCTGGAATAAATACCATGTGGTCATGATGTCTTCTTTTTCTACAGTGTTAGATTCAATTTGCCAAAATTTTGTTGAGAATTTTTGTTTCTAAGTTCATGTGGCACATTGGTCTCTAGTTTTCTTCCTTCCTTCTTTCTTTTTGTGCTACCTTTCTGGTTTTTGTATCCATGGATGCTTGAAAAGAATATGTATTCTATTATTGTTGGTTGAGTGTTCTATAAGGGTCAGTTAGACTCTGTTGTTTGATGGTATTGTTCAATTCTTCCATATCCTTGCTGATTTTATGTCCAGTAGTTCTACCAATTGCTGAGAGTGGGGAGTTTAAATCTTCAACTATAATTGTGGATTGATCTATTTTTCCTTTCAGAACTATCAGGTTTTGCTTGCTGTATTTTGTAGCTCTGTTATTTGGTGCATATAATTTAGGATTGCTTTATTTTCATGGTATATTGATCCTTTGTCCCTAGTAAATTTCCTTGCTCTGAAATCTATTTTATCTTATATTAACACAGCCACTTCTGCTTCATTTGGCTAATGTTTATATGACTTATCTTCTTCCATCCTTTTACTTTCGATCTATCTATGTCATTATGTTTGAAGTGAGTTTTTTATAGAAAGCATATAGTTGGGTGATGGTTATTTTGCTTTCTTTTTTGTTAATCCACATGGCCAGTCTCTTTTAATAGGCTCATTTAGACCATTTACATTTAAAATAATTATTATTATGTTAGGGCTTAAGTCTACCATTTTATTATTATTATTATTTGTTTTCTATTTGTTACCTCTCTTTCTCATTCTTCTGGGATTTTTTGTTTGTTTGTTTTGTTTTCTTGCTTTCCTGTGGGGTACTTGAATATTTTTTAGAGTTTAATTTTTATTTATATATAATATTTCTGAGCATATCAATTCTGTTTTCTTCATGGTTACTGAAGGTATTACCATATATATACATAACTTATGACGCCCTGCTGATGTCAGTGTTTTACCACTTTGAATAAAACATAAAAACCTTACTTTCATTTCAGTGTCTTTACTTTCCCCCACTTTTTAGCAATTCTTTAAGGATACATCTGCTAGCAAAAAAATTCTCTTATTTTTTCTTCGTCTGAGAATGTCTTCATATCCCCTTCATCCTGAAGGATATTAGTTGGTATATAGGATTCTGGATTGATAGTTCTTTCATTCAGCACCTGAAAAATATTGTGACCTTCTGGCCTCCATTGTATCTGGTTAGAAATCTGCTGCCATTCCAATACTTTTTCCCCTATAGCTATGTTGTCATTTTTCCCTGGCTACTTTCAAGTATTTTCTTTTGTCTTTCATTTTCCAAAGTTTAATCGTGATGCATCTCAGTTTGAATTCTTTGGGATTTTACTATTTGGGGTTAGCTCAGCCTCTTGGATCTATAGGCTTATATTTTTGCCAAATTTGGGGAGTTTTCAGCCATTTTTCTTCAAATTCTTTTCCAGTCCCACTGAAACTTTTTGCTATTCTGATGAGAAAAATGTTAGATTTCTGCTATTGTCCCACAGATTTCTGAGTTTCTGTTCATTTTTTAGTCTATTTTATCTCTAATGTTCAGACTGAGTAAATTCTATTGATCTTTCACTGATTTCTATCCTCTGTCATCTCCATGCAACTACTGAATCCATCCAGTAAGTTTTTATTTCACTTATTTCATTTTTCAGTTCTATAATTTCCATTTAGTTCTTTTTCATAACTTCTGCTCTCTGATGAGATTTTCTATTTTTTTCATTTGTTCCAAGAGAATTTACAGTTTACGGTTGAAGCATTTTATGGGAGATGCATTATAATCATTGTCAGATGATTTCAACATCTGATTCATCTTGGTATTGTGGCCTTTTCTCATTCGAATTTTGATTTTCCTTGTTCCTGATATGACGTGTGACTTTTCTATTGTATCCTGACATTTTGGTTATTATGTTATGAAACTCTTGAGTCTATCTAAATCTTCTATTTTAGCAGGCAGTTGTCCTGCTTAAATTTAGTTTACTAGTTCTGGACTAATTTTCTTGGCTTTAGTTTCAATTACAGTTTAATTTTGGGGGTTCCCTGTAATGTTATTCTGATGTGCTTCATTTTTCTGGTGCTGCTAGGACTCTCACTTAATCCCCACTTACATCATCTGAAGGGCTGGAAGGTGCTTCCCTAGGCCACCTGCTATTGCTGAATGACTATCAGGAGTTGATGGACAGAAACAATGGGCTGAATTTCCTTATGCCAAGTCTGAAGAACTCTTCTCTCTTTCCCACTTATAAGGGCTTATAAGATTGCATTGAGCCTACCAAGATAATCCATTATGGTCTCCCTATATTAAGATAATCTTAATTCCATCTGCAAAGTTCCTTTTACCATGTATGGCAACAACTTCATAGGCTCCAGGATATCACACACAGTTTCCCAGTTGTTCTTTGCAAAATATCTTAGAATTTCACTACATGAACATTCAGCCAAAGACAAGATAATCCTCCCACAGACTTCTGCAGTTATTTCCCTATTTATTTCCAACCTCCCTTTACTTTGTCCCTTAAATATCAGCTTCCACAGCCTCCCTAAACTTTAATCTTCTCCACACTTCAGTGAGCCTGCTTTTCTTGGTTTTCCTCTTCCTGCACCATGGTATAGAAAGTGCCTCTAGGAAGAAAACCAGGTTATCCAAAGAACTCACCTTGTTTATTTCTCCATTCTCAGTAATTATGAACTTTTTTTTTTTTTGCCTGAGAAAATTATGAGCTTTTTGATGCCCATTTTCCATTGTCTGAAATTGTTTTTTTTTTTTTTCTAAATATACTTTTCTAGTTTTCTACTTGTTGACAATGGGAGTATAAGTCCTATACCTGTTACTTTACCATGACTCAAAACTTCCCTGACTTACTGAATCTGTCTCACAAATAGTGATTAAATTCCCTTACTGAACTTCATTGTCCTTTAGGTCTCAACATAGATGTCATTTCTCTTACAAGTCTGCCTTAACATCTGCCTTCACCCATGAAAATTCAGTTAGATCCCTTTTCTATGTTCTTTTTTTCAGAGCCCACCCTACTGACTCCTTATGTGGTACATATTCTACTCCATTGTATTTGCCTGCTACTTTTTAAACTTCCTTCCATAAAGAATATGTATTTTATACATTAGGTTGAACCATATGAAATTGCTGCTATTTGACCTTTATTGGCCTGCAAACATAGCAATTTCCATTGGTTCAAACTAATACTTTTTTTTACCTTAATATATATATAATAAACATACACAGAGAGTTATCAGGATATCAAAATAGCCTTGGGTTTCTTATGAAATGTCATTAATGGTAGCCCTCCTTTATAATGCTTTCCCAGACTCTTCAAAGTGGCCCCATCACATTCTCTAATCCTTGTTATAAGGCTGCTATGAGGATCAAATGAGACAATATATGTACAGCACTTTGAAGAGTGCTTGGGACATTATAAGGACCCAAAAAAGTTTACTTGTGGTTGCTATTTTTCTGGTGTTGGTTAGGTTGTTGTGTGTTTGTTCAGCTTTGTCTTGGCAAGATGCCAGGCAAGTTCCTCAGGCTGATGCTTGCTCTGTGATGGCACTGCCTTAAGGCAGCCATTTAAGACACCCCTCTTAGTCTTTTCTCTAGCTCCCTGCTTTTAGAAGGGGGGCCTTTATTTTGTAACAGATTATGTTCCCTGGTTGATTGGCAATAGCCTTACACTTGATCCCTTTGTCCCGTCCAGAAGCTCTCAGGTCCCTAGAGTCAGGTTCTTGAGCAGTTTATTTCTATCCTGGGTTATGGAGGGGAGCACCTCTAGCCCTTTTTGTGTTTGCTTTATGTCTTCAGTAATGCTTGGCTTTCTTGGGTGTCCTAGAGATAATATATTGCCAATGGCAGGAGTCACCACCCCAGAGACCTACGGTTTCTATAACTGTCTCTCCCTTTCATAATCTCCCAGTGTACCAAAGTAGAAGAGGCACCACTCTCCTCCTTCAACCCTCAGTTCAACCATGGCAAAGAAGGCCCTTGTCTGGAAGTCTTAAAATCTGAGTCTTGCCTACCCACTTGCTGGGTAACTTAACCAAGTCCCATTCCCTCTCTAACCCTCAATTTCCCTATCCATGCAGGGTCCTTGTAGTTCTCAGGTTCTATCACTTGCTTGAGTTCTTTTGAAGTGTGACACAGGGATTCCTATATATAAAATAGAGGAATTCTTTATTTCTCAACTACCTTTTTCTTGGACAATACAAGGCAGTAGTTTAACAGCTGAAGCTTTTGACACTTCTTAAGTGGAGGCTTAATTTATTATGTCAATAGCAGCCTTGTGCCCTGTGTATTAAGAACAGGGAATGGACCTCAATACCAGAAAGACTCACTTTTGTATCCTCCCTGGGTCAAGTGATAAACATGTCAGCCCCCACCTCGAGGATACCACTTCTCAATAACATGGAGGATAATGATTCTTGGCCACCTACCCACATCAGGGTGTTGTCGCTACACAATACTTAAAAGGCACTCTAGAATAGCACTTCTCCTGGAATAACTAAATGAATGGAAAATGGCAGTAATCAAAGGTATATATACCTCTGTGGGCTGTATTAGCTGTGGTCCCTTGGAGCCAGTGGGGGCTGCTGAGCTGATAGGGAAATTGTAGGCATGTGGGCTCAGGTTCTGAGAGGAGCAATTACAGCCCAGAATACATAGCATTTGTGGGAGGAAGTTGACAGCTGTAATTGAGGAGCATAATATAATGTCAATGAAGTGAAAAGGAGAGAAAAGAGTGGAATTCACAACTGCAGGATGGCAATGAAAGCCCTGAGCTTGAACATTTTAGTGTCCTGTTTCTCTGTCTATAGAGGACTCCATAAAAATCAGTTGAGGATTGAATCCTGGCCTCATTTTATATTAATTGTGTCATTTTGAGCAAACCACTTACCCTCTCATAGGCTTAGTTCCTTCCTCTGTGGAAATTAGGGTGTTGATGCTTTACAAAATTGTTGCAAGAAGTAAATGCATTGACATATGTAAAAGCCGCTGTTGATAATGCTTCAAGTAAGCAAAAATATATGCCAAGTTCTCACTGTTTGCCAGGCACTATACCTACTACCTATAATGGGGTGCAGATAGAAATGAGACAATATCTGCCCTTTAGTAGAATATAGGCACTGGATGAGACAGACACATACATAACTACTCAAGATCAGAATGCAAACCATTGCTTTATCCTAAGAGAATCCAAAACATTTAAAAATATTTCAGTTATTTTAAAGATCTATCTGATCCCATTTATTGTTGAAAATGATCATTTCCATAATTAAGCAAAAGTGGATTATCTAAAGGTATTAAAAGTGAGTTATTACTTTAATAACAACTATTATGACCACAAGCCATGTGTGATTTCTTTCAAGATTCTGAGAGTTTGGGGTGTCTCTTTTTAAAAATTCATGAATTAAACTGAATTGTTAGATAAAACTGACATTGCAAATCATATCATGCACAAGCACTAACCATCTGAAATGAGTGTTGTATCCAAAAGAATCCAAGATCTAATTTGAGGGTCCAAAGAACATGTCATAGGGGACCTTCCCTGCCTGAGTGAGCCCTGGCTACTTAAAGAATCTGAGACTTTGGGGAGAAGGTGAGCTCTGCCAAACATATGGGGCCCTTGAGTTCTCAGTCAGATATAAATCCTTGCTAAGACCCTAAAGCAGCCCACAGTAGTCTCAGCACCCCTGTCTTTGGCTTTCTGGTTTCCCCAAGAATTGTCCGTGGAAACCAGCTTCCCCAAACCACACTTTCTTCACTCAGACCTCTGCCATGTGCTGCTCTCTCCTGCCCTGTGCTGTACCTGGCTGCTCTAGCTATGCCCAGGTAAAGTCCCTAGAATCCCATAAATTTATTAGAATAGCTCATGTCTTTCTGAGAGCAGTGAAGTATGATGAAGCTATGATAGCTGTACCAAAGAATGGTTATGCCAGATGTAAAGTAAAACGATACTTGTGAGGCCTTAGGAAAGAAGGTTGCCTGGAGGAGGTTGCATTTGAACTGATTTTCTGAAGAAATATTTTGATTTCTGAAGACAGAAAAGATGAGCAGGTATTGAAAATTCTCCAGTGATTTCTCTGGATCAGAACTGTGATTACACTGAGGTCATCCACCCTGGCCCTTCTCAGATGGAAGAAGTTCTACTCTGTTCACTATTTAAGGAATTCTAGGCTCTCCACCAGCAAAGGACAAAACTTTGACTCTTTCTTTGCTCCTAAAATAAAGCATGGTGCAGAATAGATGTCTACCATAGAATAGGGTTGGATGAGGACCAATGTCAACCTACTATTTCAAAGTCCTTATCTTTTCCTATTAACCTCCACTGGAGAGTTATTTCTTTGGATTTCAAAAGCTTTTCTGTATTCTGCATCATACAAAGCTGGTGTTCAAAAATACTTAAAGAATAAATACAAAGATGAATACCTCAGAGAAGAGTGTACCTTAAGCTTCTGCCAGCTACTGCTTCATAGAGATTAATTAACAAATAACTGAAAATGTGGTCATGTGGGAATTAAAAAACAAGGATAAGTCATTTTACAGAGTAGTTTACAGTTTCCAAGAAAGCTCCACATCCTTTATTTTATTTGATTAACCTGATAACCTTGTATATATCTATGTAAGAAAACACCTCAAATCTCACCAACTTTAAAAAAGGCAATCATTTATTCTCACAGATTAGGGCTTAGTTGGGAGGTTCTGTGGTTCAGTTGGGTTTGCTCATGGATCTGAGGGTTGGCTGAGGGTCAGTTTACCCAGGCTGACTTATCTGGGGCCACTTGGCTCTGCTCTACCTTCTGGGACCAGTGAGCTAATCTGGGCATGACCCACTCATGGTTATAGTGGAAACACAGAAAAGCAAGTAAAAACACACAAATCCTCATGAGACCTAAGCTCAGAATTGCCATGCTGTCGCTGCCATCTTATTTTACTGGCCAAAGTAAGTAATAAGGCTGAACTCAGAGACAGGGAGTAGGGAAGTATGCTCTTCCTCTTTTGTGAAAGATCTGCAAAGTCAAATGGCAAAGGGCATGGTTATGGAAACAGATAAACACTTGAGAACCTTGGTGCAATCTATTATAAACCCTGTGAAGTAAAAGGGGAAGTGTGACTAGTTTTATGCCCATTCTATAAGCAGGGAACCTGAAACTCAGACAGGTGATGTGATTTTTCCACTGGGTAGCTGGGACTTACGACACTAAATGCCTTTCGCTTCCACTGTACCATAAAAGAGTTGCCTGGGAACCCAGCTGCCACAGTTAGATGGAGAGGACTCTAGGAAAAGTCTGGCTCTTGAGAGACTGAATATACAAATGAACAATGGTCCCACTATATATATCATAGAACTCTGACCTACAACCTCCACAGCAACCAGCCCAGGAAAACAAACCACAAACTCTGCAGCAGTTGGCCCACAACAGTTGGCCCACAACAGTCAGAATTTGGTCAATAACCACCAATTTCTCTGATTTTTGCCCCAGCTTCCAACTTAGGACTAACCATAGAATTCCAACTGTGCTTCCCTAGCCAATCACATAGGACGTTCCACTTCTACTTAGCCCACCTCCAGCTTTCCCATGGTGACAGCCTCCAATCAGGGCATGCCCAAAACCTTCCCTTTTGTTCCATCATAGAGCTTTCACCTTCCCCTGCCTGATTTTGAGTCTCTAACAAACAAATGATGATGGCTGATTCCCTTGCCATAGCAGGCTCTGACTAAATAGCATCTGCTTATTCTCATTCAGATGACTTTTTTTTTAATTTTCATACCCTGCTACCTAAAGATCGAAGCAAGACCCTGCCTGTAAGGCACTGGGTTCAGGAGGATGGACATTCCTTGTACCCAAAATAATTGCTTTAGTTTCCTCCAACTTTTCTCAAATCTTGGGCAACCTTCTGCATTCTGAGGAATGTACTAGGAAGTACTTACTTGAGATCATAGCTGGACAGAAAACCCAGATCTATGAATGCCCTTTGGAAATCAACCTTTGGCTTTTATGAATATCCTCACTTTAATGATGTTGCTATATTCTTGTATACTTTTCCTGCAATAAACTATAGATTTGTAAACATTGTCATTTTGGGTCTTGTGAGTTTTCTTAAGCAATCAAACTCTGATTAAATGCCACGTTTAATGCAGCCCCAAAATGAAACCAATCCAAATGTCTAACCAGTGAATGTATAAACAAATGTGGTATATCCACATAATGTAATACATCTTAGCAATTAAAAGGAACCAATTACTGACACATGCTAAGTGAAAGAAGCCAGACCAAAAAAAAAATCATATATTGTATGTTTCTATTTATATGATGTTTCTAGAAAAGACATACTTATAGAGATAGAAAGAAGATCAGTGGTTGCTAGAGCCTATGTGTGGGAGTGGGGATTGACCACAATAAGACAAGAAGGATCTTTGGGGGATGATGGAAATTTTCTAAAACTGAATTGTGGTGATGGTTGCATACTGTGTAAATTTACTATAAATCATTTAACTGAGCATTTACAATGAGTGAATTTTATGGTATATATTTTATACCTCAATAAAGCCATTGTTAAAAGCATATTGAAAAACAATTGTGCCTTGGAAAATGTGGTAGTTTGAAGCTGTATGTACCCCAGAAAAACATGTTCTTAAAGATAATCCATTTTCTATGGGTATGAACCCATCGTAAGTAGGACCTTTCGATAAAGTTATTCAGTTAAGGTGTGGCCCAGCTCAATAAGGACGGCTTAATCCTATTACTGGAGTCCTTTATAAGAAGAATGAAATTCAGACAGAGAAAAAGCCCCTGGAATCAAAAGCTGAATGTTAACAGAATCTAGAAGAGAAGGGAGAGGTGAGGAGACACTGCAATGTGTCTTGACATGTGACAAGCTAAGGACCAAAGATTGCCAGCAGCCAGCCCCAGAATGCCACAGTCTTCAGGAAGAAAACATTGACTTGATGTTGCCTTGATTTGAACTTTTTCCCAGAGTCAGTGAGCAAATAAATTCCCATTGTTTAACCTGACTCGTTTCATGGTATTTGCTTGAGCAGCCTAGTAAACTAAAGCAGAAAAGAATAAAAAACATCATGGGTGAAAAAGAAAAGTTGCCATACAAATTGCCAAGGAACTAAAGTTTGGCATTGCATTAGCTTCTCTAATCTGTAAAAATTTTGCACTCAAAACTCCCTCCTTAAACCCAACTACACTTGTACAGGGACTATAACTTCTCTGGAGATGCCTGCTTGACCCATTACTTCAGCTTTGGTGACTTCCAGCATGCAGAATGTAAGCACTGGAAAGCATGTAAGGTATGAAAATTTTCAAATGTACAAAAAAGTCAAAAAAAATTGTATAGTAAACATCCACTAATTTTGGTCTTAATTTTCCTTTGATTCTTTAATAAATGATTTTTTAAAGGATAAAACAAAGTTTCCTTTATGCATGTCTAAATCAAGAGTCAGTAAATTCTCACTTGGTTTAGTGAAATATTCCAATGTCTTTTTAAATGGCAGTTGAGATGGTGTATTGAAACATTATCAACTTTATGCATAAAATTGTGCATCTTATTTGTGTTTAGATATGTGAGATACATAAATGTAACCATGAAATACAAACTCAATGTATCCCCAATTTGACTTCCTCATGCTGGACCCTCAAAATTCCCATAGCCTGCCTTATGCCATCTGACTCTAGACAATATGAGATGAGGGTAGATTCAGAGTGGAGAAAGACAGTGATCTTAACTGAATGTGATTAAAATACCCTAACTTGGAAAATTCACAAAAACAAAGTAATACATTACTAGCCTCTCCCCCACCCCTATTTTGTTTTGCTTTGTTTTGTTTCTTTATTTTCCCTTTTTTAAGAAGGAGAGAGAAGAGCAGGTAATATAGTACAGGAGAAAGGTTTGTGGGGTTGGGAATCAGCAACCTCTTCCACTAACTTGCATGTGAGACTTACTGCAAATATATTCTCCTCTCTGATCCTGGCTCTGTGTCCTCCAGTAAGAATCACTTTACTCAGCTGCAAGTGTGAAGATTCAAAGATTGTAGATGAATCCAGGTATTCAAGCCAAAGTCATGAGAAACATTTGATTGAAATGATTCCTTTGGGTTTCCATTTTGGGTTATTATTTTTCAAGCTTCATCTTTATTCAAAACTAAGGGCCAGAATATTGTTATCATGTCTCTATATTATACATCATAAATACGTCAAAACATACCCTTCAGCTGTTATCCCAGATGCAAAAAAGTTATTTCCTACACGACTCCAGAGAATCTTTTGCAGAAGACAATTGATTTCTACCAGCACACACATTAATTTTTATAACACCCTCCTTAGGTTTTGGAAACAAATGGAGTTATTAATATTTGAAGACACTAGGCAGTATTTTCTATGCCACTACTGAAAAGACTCCAATGCCAACTAAAGACTAGACCCAGAATCTAGAATAGAGCTGGACTGATGAAAGGTGAGGGGCTCTGCCACTGTGAGGAGAAGATGGGATCTGGAAGCTTTGGAGGCTTCAATGTCTTCAGATGAATGTTTTTTAATCTCATGTGAATAGAAAGGACAGTGTATGAGATCAGGCAAAAGGAAAATTGAATTCCAGAATTGAAACTAACATGTGAGCCTGGCTAGGGGCTGAGATTTAGTTCCTATCTTTTAAAGTAGAAACAACAATCTCTACTTCCAAAAGACTATTTTAAGGAAGACAAGGCAAAAAATATGTTTTTGTAAAACTGGAGAGCTATGCAGAAATGAGTGATTATTGCTTTAAGAAGGGCCACTTGGCAGTAAGCCTGATCCTGGCACCATGGGATTGAAAATGCCTTCTGGACCAAAAGGGGGAAAAGAAATGGAACAAAATAAAGTTTCAGTGACTAAGAGATTTCAAATAGAGTCGAGAGGCCATTCTGGAGGTTACTCTTATGCAAGATTTAGCCAGATATTGAAGACTACCACAGTACGCCAAGCCCCAACCAACAGTATTCCCGAAAACCCTAGGGAGTGCACTGGGCTCTATCTAAGTCCCCATAAAAGTTTTTCTTAGATAAGTTTTTCAGAAACTTAAGGCCTCCAGATTGATCCTATGCTAGATAATCCCTGAAACCCAGAGGTACCAGTTTCTTCAAGAACCTCAATCTGTCTCATGCCTATACCCCCATAAGATCAGCACCCTTTCCAGCATGAAGAAGTTAAAATGGTCATTGCTTAGATATCCCTGAAGATTGAGAGAAAGATCAAATGAGAAGGAGAAGGTATAACTGAGAAATTTGGATTTAGCATGGACTGGCAATACTGACTCATGATATAGATATTTCCTTTTAGTGTCTAGTGTTTTAGAATAGCCAGACAGAAATACCTGAAGTTATTGAGCTGTAATCCAGTAGCCTTGATCTTTAATAATGATTGCATAACTATATAGAATAAAAATCATTTGTCCATGTTTGTATGGATCTACTTCTGGATGTTTTGTTCTGTTCCACTGATATATATATCTGTCTCTTGACATTATTACACTGTCTTAGTTAACCTACCTATATTGTAAGTCTTAAAATTGGGTAGAGTGCAATACTACTGATGAATAAGAGGGAGGGGTAAAGGGGATGGGATGTTTGGGGTCTTCTTTTTTTTATTTCTTTTTCTGGAGTAATGCAAATGTTGTAAAATGATCACAGTGATGAATACACAAATATGTGATGATACTGTGAACCACTGATTGTCTACTTTGGATGAATTGTATGGTATGTGAATATATCTCAATAAAATTACATTAAACAAAGAAAGGCCACTTATTTAGAAAGCTTTTTAAATTACCATCAAATTGTTCAGGTTTTTTAAAAATTTATTATAGAAGTTGTGGGTTTCCAAAAAAATCATATATAATATAAAGGATTACCATACACCACACCAACAACACCTTTTATTGCTGTGGAACCTTTGCCACAATTGATAATAGCACTTTTTTGTAACTGCACTATTTTTTAAAAGTAGCTATGTTTATTACAATTGATGAAAGCTTATTAAAATAGGGCTATTAACTACCTCCATAGTTTACATTAGGTGTATTTTTTCCCACATACAGCCTATTATTAACACCTTGTTTTAGTTCTTTCATGAAAGAACATTCTTATACTTGTACTATTAATGATAGTCCATCATCTACAATAGGGTTCACTTGAAAAAAAAAGGAGAGGGAGGTCTGTAAATGGCACAGAACTGAAGAGTATAAATAAAGGCAACTTAAAGGTAAAAAGCAAGAGAAGGGGTGAAATAGATCTGACAAATGAAAACCAAAAGATAATATGATTGCATCAAGAATTGCTTTTACAGTAATAACTTTGAATGTGAATGGATTAAACTTCCAAATTAGAAGATAGAGACTGGCAAAATGGATGTAAAAGTTTGATCCATTGATTTGCTGCTAATGAGATTCATCTTAGAACCAGTGACACAAAGGATTTGAAAGTCAGAAGATGGAAAAAAAGACTTCAGGAAAGCTGCAGCCAAAAGAAAGCAGAGGTAGCAATATTAATGTCAGATAAAATAGACCTTAAATGCAAAGATGTCATAAGAGACAAAGAAAGACACTACCAATTTTTGCATGTTGAACTTATATCCCACCATTTTGCTGATAACATTTATTAACTCTTGTTGCTTTGTTGTAGATTTTTCAGAACTTTCTATATGTAGGATTATGTCATCTGCAAATAGTAAATGTTTTACTTCTTCTTTTCCAATTTAGATGCCTTTTATTTCTTTTTCTTGCCTAACTGCACTTGCAAGAACTTCCAGTACAATGTTGAATACAAGTGTTGACAGTGGGCATCCTTGTCTTGTTCCAGACCTTTGAGGGAAAGTTTTCTGTATTTCACTATTAAGCATGATGCTAGCTGTGAGTTTTTCATATATGCCCTTTATCATGTTGAGGAAGTTTCCTTCTATTCCTATTGTTGTAAGTGTTTTTATCAAGAAAGAGTGCTGGATTCTGTCAAGTAACTTTCCCCATCAATTTCAGTGATCTTGTGGCTTTTTCTCTTCCTTTTGTTAATGTTGTATATTACGTTAATTGATTTTCTTGTGTTGAACCACCCTTGTATAACTGGAATAAACACATTTGGGTTGTATAATTCTTTTAATGTGCTATTGGATTCAATTTGAAAGTGTTTTTTTTTTTTTTGTTTTTTTTTTTGAGGATTCTTCCATCTATATTCAAAAGAGAAAGTGGTCCATAATTTTCTTTTCTTGTAGCATCTTTATCTGGTTTTGGTATGAGGGTGATGTTGGTTCATTGAATGAATTAGGTGGCATTCTCTCTTGTTCAATTTTTTGGAAGACTTGAGCAGGATTGGTATTAATTCTTCTTGGAATGATTTGTAGAATTCACTTGTGAATCCGTCTGGTCCTGGGCTTTTCCTTGTTTTTCATGACTGATTCAATATCCTTACTTGTAATTCATCTGTTGAGGTCTTCTATTGCTTCTAGAGTCCATGTAGGTTGTTTGTGTGTTTCTAGGAATTTGCCCATTTCTAAGTTGTCTAATTTGTTCACATACAGTTGTTCATAGTAACCTGTCATGATCCTTTTTATTTCTGTGGGGCCAGCAGTAATGTCCCCCCTCTCATTTCTGATTTTATTTATTTGTATCTTCTTTCTTTTTTTATTTGTTGATCAGGTTAAGGGTTTGTCAGTTTTATTGATCTTTTCAAAGAACCAAGTTTTGGTTTTGTCAATTCTCTATATTGTTTTTTTATTCTCAATTTTATTTATTTATGCCCTAATCTTTGTTTTTCTTTCCTTTTGCTTGCTTTGTGATTAGTCTGCTCTTTTCTTTCTGGTTCCTCCATGTATTCAGTTAGGTCTTTGATTTTAGCTCTTTCTTCTTTTTTAATGTAAGCATTTAAGGCTATAAATTTCCCTCTCAGCACTGCCTTCACTGTAACCCAAAAGTTTTGACATGTTGTGTTCTTGTTTTCATTTGCCTCAAGATATTTACTGATTTCCCTTACATTTTCTTCTTTGACCCACTGATTGTTTAAGAGTGTGTTGTTAAACTTCCATATATTTGTATATTTTCCCATTTTCTGCCTGTTATTGATTTGCATCTTCATTCCATTATGGTCAGAGAAGATGCTTTGAATAACTTCAGTCTTTTTAAACTTATCAAGACTTGTTTTGTGACCCACCATATGGTCTATCCTGGAGAATGGCCTATATGCATTGTAGGAGAATATATATCCTTCTGTTTGGGGGATGCAATGTTCTGCATATGTTGGTTAGGTCTAGTTCATTTATCATATTATTCAAGTTCTCTGTTTCCTTATTAATCTTCCGTTCAGATGTTCTACCCATTGATAAGAGTGGTGTATTGAAGTCTCCAGCTATTACCATAGAGATGTCTATCTCTTCAGTTTGCCAGTGTTTGCATCTTGTATTTTGGGGCACCATGGTTATGTGCATAAATATTTATAATTGTTGTTTGTTTTGGGTGGATTGCCCCCTTTATAATATATAGTGTCCTTCCTTGTCTAGCAGCCTTTGAGTTAAAGGCTATTTTGTCTGATACTGTTATAATTACCCTCAACTCTTTTTTTGTTACTATTTGAAAAGAATATTTTTTCTACTTATGTGTGTCTTTAGGTCTAAAGTGAGTTTCTTCTAAACAGCATATAGTTAGATCCTGCTTTTTTATCCATTCTGCAAATTTGTGTCTTTTGTTTAGGGAGTTTAATTTATTAACATTCAGTGTTATTACTGCAAAGACAGTACGTACTTCAGCCATTTTGCACTTGCTTTTGTATGTCATATCTTTATTTGTCTCTCTTTTCCTTTATTGCAACCTCCTTTTCAATACAGTTGATATTTTGTAATGTATTTGACTGACCTCTTTTTCATTTCTGTTTCTGTACATTTTTTTAAATTCAATTTTATTGAGATTGTTCACATACAATACAATCATCCAAAGTGCACAATAATTGCCCATGGTACCATCATACAGCTGTGCATCCATCACATTTATTTTTTTTTCAATTCTTAGAACATTTTAATTACTCCAGAAAGAAATAAAAACAAAAATGAAAACTCAAAGCCTAACCACCCCCCATCCATTATTGACTCATAGTATCTGTATAGTACATTTGTTACTGTTGACGAAAGAATGTTAAAATACTACTCACTGTAGTATATAGTTTGAAATACGTATATTTTTCCCTATATACCACTCTATTATTAACTTCTAGTTAGTGTCATACATTTGTTCTAGTTCATGAAAGAGATTTCTAATATTTGTACAGTTAATCATGGACATTGTCCACCACAAGATTCACTGTTTTATACATTCCCATCTTTTAACCTCCAACTTTCCTTCAGGTGACGTATCTGACTCTGAGATTACCCTTTCCACCACATTCACAGACCATTCAGCACTGTTAGTCATTCTCACAATAATGTGCTACCATCACCTCTGTCCATTTCCAAACACTTAAGTTCAACCTAGTTAAACATTCTGCTCATAATAAGCAACCACTCCCCATTCTTTAGCCTCGTTCTATGTCCTGGTAACCTATATTTCATGTCTATGAGTTTACATATTATAATTAGTTCATATCAATGAGACCATACAATATTTGTCCTTCTGTGTCTGACTTATTCCACTCAATATAGTGCCCTCAAGGTTTCTTCATCAACCTGTTTTTGTTGTTGTTGTTGTTTGTTTATTTTAAATGGTTTTGCTCACCTACCATACATTCCATCCTAAATGAACAATCAATGGTTCCCTGTATAATCACTTATGCATTCACCACCATCACCACTATCTATATAAGGACATCTCCATTTCTTCCACAAAGAAGGAGGAAGAGTCAAAGAAGGTAGAGAGATGAAAGAAAAAGAATGAAAAAATGACAGCTAAAAAGCAACAAAAGGAAAGACAGAATTAAACTAAAGTACAATAAAAGAGTTAGAAACATCACCAATGCCAAGAGTCTCATACCACTTCCTTATGTCCCCCTCTTATAGGCATTTAGCTTTGGTATATTGTCTTTGTTACATTAAAAGAAGCATAATACAATGTATCTGTTAACTATAGTCTCTAGTTTGCATTGATTGTATTTTCCCCAAATACCACCCCATTTTTAACACCTTGCAAGGCTGACATTCATTTGTTCTCCCTCATGTAAAACCATATTTGTATGTACATTTTATCAAAATTGTTGAGCACTCTGGGTTTCACTGAGTTATACAATCCCAATCTTTATCTTTTATTTTTCCTCTTTCCTTCTGGTGTCCCATATGCTCCTAATTCTCCTCTTTCAACCATACTTACAGTCATCTATGTTCAGTGTACTTACATGGTTGTGCTACCATCACCCAAAATTGTGTTCCAAACCTCTCACTCCTGTCTTTTCCTATCTGCCTATAGTGCTCCCTTTAGTATTTCCTGTAGTGTAGGTGTATTGTTCACAAACTATCTCATTGTCTGTTTGTCAGAGAATATTTTAAACTCCCCCTCATATTTGAAGGTCAGTTTTGCCAGATATAGAATTCTTGGTTGATGTTTTTTTTCTCTTTCAGTACTTAAATATATCACCCCACTTCCTTCTTGCCTTCATGGTTTCTACTGAGAAATCCACACATAGTCTTGTCAAACTTCCTTTGTATGTGATGGATCATTTTTCTCTTGCTGCTTTCAGGATTCTCTCTTTGTCTTTGACATTTGATAATATAATTATTAAGTGTCTTGGCATAGGTCTATTCAGATCTATTCTGTTTGGTGTATGTTGTGCTTCTTAGATCTGTAATTGTATGTCTTTCATAAGAGATTGATTATTTCCTCTATTTTTGCTTCTGCCCCTTTTCCCTTCTCTTCTCTTTCTGGGACACCCATGACACCTACATCCATGCACTTCATGTTGTCATTCAAGTCCCTACCTGTTCTTTTGTGTGTAGGATTTCAGGTGTCTTGTACTCCAGTTCCTGAGTGTTTTCTTCTCCCTCTTGAAATCTGCTATTGTATGTCTCCATTGTGTTTTTCATCTCTTGTGTTGTGCCTTTCATTTCCACAGATTCTGCCAGTTGTTTCTTCAGACTTTCAATTTCTACCTTATCTTCACCCAGTGTTTTTTTTATATCCTTCATCTCGTTTGCCATATCTTCCCTGAACTTGTTGACTTGGTTTTTTAATTGATTTAGCATATTCCTTTGAAAATCTTTAATTGGTTGTTTCATTATTGTGAAACAATATCTCAACTGTATCTTAATTGAGGTGTAAGTTTGTTCCTTTGACTGGGCCATATCTTCATTTTTCCTAGTGTAATTTGTAGTTTTCTGTTGTCTAGGCATCTAGTTTCCTTGGTTACCCCAATCAGATTTTCCCAGACCAGAACGGGTTCAGGTCTCAGAATGGGGCTATATTCAGTGTCTAAGGGTGTATCTTAGAGATTGACAGACTTTCCTGTGAGGTCTCTAGCCACTGTGCTTCTTCTCACCTGCCCAGCAGGCGGCACCTGTCAGCCTGTTGCTCCCAACTGGTGTAAGGAGGTGTGGCCCCTTTAATTCTCTGCTTAAGTTGTTTCTGTTTTGACTGTTTTCCTCCAGGCCCTGGAGTCTGTGTTCTGAAGGGAGGGCCAGCACTAGAGCTGGGCTCCACTCTTTAGGGAGCTATCTTCTGCATTTGAATTACTCCTTTGTCTCTCTGACTCTGTTAACTCCACCCCTGTCTGGGTTGGAGCCCTGCAAACTGAAAATGGCTGAGGCTCTCTCCACTGAGCCACTCAGGTTGAGAGAGAGAGAAAAAGGGAAAGAAAACCCCCTTTCAGCGCAAGTCCATGGCCCCCTAGTTTCACCTATCAGTCACAGACAGCACTCAGTTTTCTGGGCTCTCTTTCAGGGCACAGGCATTTTTTGGCTCTCTTACTGTATAATAAGGATACAATACTATTGAGTTTTGCATTCACCCTTTTAATTTCCCTTACTAACAATCTTCATTTCTTCACAATACAAGTCACTCTCTCCTGTCTTTTCCTTTCAACCCACAGAACTCCCTTTAGCAATCCTTGTAGGGCAGGTCTTTTGTTGATGATCAGTCTCTGTTTCCATTTATCTGTGAGTATTTTAAACTCTCCCTCATTTTTGAAGGACAGTTTTGCCTGATTAAGAATCTGGGGCTGCCAGTTTTTCTCTTTCAGTACTTAAATATATCATACCACTGCCTTCTCACCCCTATGGTTTCTGATGAGAAATAGGCACTTAGTCTTATTGAGGATCCCTTGTATATGACGAATCACTTTTCTCTTGCTACTTTCAGGATTCTCTATCATTGACATTTAACACTCTAATTGGTATATGTCTCTGAGTAGGTCTATTAGGATTTATTATGTTTGGAATATGTTGTACTTCTTAGATATGTATGCCTTTCTTATGGGAAATTATCAGCCATTATTTCCTCAAATATTCTTTCTGCATCTTTTTCCTCTTCTTCTTCTTCTGGGACCCCCATGATGCATATATTTGTTTGCTTTGTGCTATGACTCAAATCCTGAGACTGAATAATTTTTTTCTATTCTTTTCTCTATCTGTTCTTTTGACTGTATGATTTCAATTGTCCTCTCTTCTAAGTCACTGATTCTTTCTTTTGCCTCTTCAAATCTGCTGCTGGATGCCTTTATGCATTTTAATCTCTACTATTATGCCCTTCATCTCCATAATTTCTTCTTTTTATAATTTCAGTTTCTTATTTATGCTCACACATTGTCTTCTTAATATCCTTTATATCTTGATACATATTTTCCTCCATATCCTCAAATTGATTTAGGATATTTGTTTGAATTTCTTTGATTAGTTGTTCTAGGCATCTGATTATCTTGATGAATTAACTCTGAAGGTCAGTTCTTCCCTTTCATCTAGAGTCCATTGTTGATTGGGTTTGTGTTGATCCTTTGACACTAGACCAACCTTATTCTGGACCTTTAAAATAGCCCAAGTTAACCAATCAGATTTTCTTAGCTCTTCTTCATTTGGTTCTTGCCCTGGATATGTGGTAAAATTTTAAGATTTCACTTTTTGTGCAATTGTTTCACCCTCAGGAGAAAGCTCCTTTCGTCTATTCCTTCTCCAGGACCCTTGATCTGTTCTGTTTGTTTTTGTGCAGAAAATTTTCCCCAGCTCTGTGATTTGTTAGATTCTCTCCCTCACTTACTGCCCCACTTTCCTTACACTTTTCCATCCTAGGACCCTCCTGTCTTACAGCAGTTCAGCTTAACTCCCTCCTTTTTTTCTGCCTCAGGTTCTATCTGCCCTGAGGGGCCAAATGAAATCAATCCAGAAAGGTAGGTCCCTCCAGAAAAGTCCATTTTGCCTTTAGATGGTCCAGCTGATGTTAACCAGATTGAGTGAACACAGCACTTGGCAGCCACAATTGTACTGAATTCTGTCCCTTCTCCACCACTACCATGGGCGGGGGGAGGCTTTTGTATGAAGCTTGTGTTCTGACTTGAGTCTCTGTGGACTTGGGTCCCTGTGCTTGGATATGTATGGAGTTCTAACTCACTGCTGTAAGTGGCTTTATTTTCTGTGTCTCCAGTGGGAGGTGGGTGGAATTGAGGGTGCTGTCTCTGAGCAACCCCAAAGCTCCACAGCACTGAGTGAGGGGGAGGGGAGAGGACTGGTGAGCCCAGGATGGAAGTTTCCAAACTGATACTTTTCTTTCTTTCTTTTTTCTTTTTTTTTTTTTATTCAGCTTTTGTAGAGTCCTTCTCCAGTGTCTACCATCTTCCACAATTCTAAGCAAGTGGGATTTTTCCTTTTGTTCACTGAATCTCTGGGAAGGATTTTTCAGAAGATGTCTTGGGTTGCCACATTGATGATGTCTCCCAAATTGCTCAGCTTTTTAGTATAAGAAGATGTAAGAAAAAATAAGGGATTTGTTTCAGGAAATGTTGGGCCAAGTTATGCAGGCCTTGCTACCTAGTAAATGGTGTTTGTTCAAAGATTAGTTTAATAGTCTAAATAAGTTAAGTCCTAGAGGGTTTCTTCCTCCCTGTGCCTCAGTTTCCCCTGCAGGGAAAGGTGTGGTGCTTTGGCCTTTTTTGCTTTCTTTTAGCTCAGATACTCTACAATTCCAAGTATCTAAGATGCCCTTTACCTCTTCTACCATTTCTGGGAACTTCTCTGTGAGCCAGGGCTGTGGTCTTTCATCTTGTACAACCTGAGAGTGGGAGAGGGCTCCTTCCCTGCTGAACTCAGCTACAGGGCAGCTCTTTATAACAGGCATCTGAAATCTGAAAATTCTCATGGGCCACACTTACAGAGCATTCCAATATGAATATTGGGATTCCCTCATTAATGTACTTTAGCTCACTGTTTTAGTTTCCTATGCTGCTTAAAGTGGATACCAAGAAATGTGTTGACTTAAACAACAGGAATTTTGTAGCCTACAGTTTGAGGCTAAGAAAATGTCCAAATCAATGTATCATCAAAGTTATGCTTTCTTCCTGAAGACAAACTGCTGGCAATCCTTGGCTCCTCTGTCACATGGCAAAGAACATGAAGACATCTGCTGTTCTCTCCCTTCCCTTTTGGGTTTCTTTGATTTCAGCTTCTTGCTTTGATGGCTCTCTCTCTCTTTGTATTCATTCCATTTATAATGGACTCCAGTAATAGGATTAAGACCCATCCTGGATGAGGTAGGGCACATCTTAACTGAAGTAAGCTCATCAAAACTTTCTACTTACAATGAGTCCACACCTTCAGGAATGGTTTAGCTTTAGGAACATATTTTTCTGGGGTACATAAAGCCCCAAACCATCATACCCACTAACACATTCACTTTTTATAATCACATTCACTTTCTTGTGTTTTTTCAAATAACTCTACTCGTTGTTCCATTGGAAAAGAAACAAAGAAGCATACTACCCATTTTGGCCATATAAGACAAGATTCTTGCCCAAGGATGCATGGAGATTATGCACAACGGATGTTCAATAGAGAGGACAGTTCTCAAAAGAGATTCAGTAGAGGGAGATGAACACCCAGTGCAGATGAGGAAGACACCCTAGGGAAGGTATGCTTTGATCTAGGCCTTGAAGAATGATTGGGATTTGGACTCAGACAAGAAGAAAGAGAATTCCAGGAGTCAGAATAAGTCTATAACTCTTAAGAGTATCAATCAGATCAATTACTCAATGAACAGTTTTAAAAGTAATGCCCATGTTCTCAGAAATCTCTTTAAGTTTTACTTCAAACTCCCCATTCTGAGCATCCTCCTCTGTGCTGGTATCTTTAGTTCCTCTCCCATTGCTTCACAACTTATTCTCCTTCCCTACCCAGCTATTTCAGATCAGTGGTTTCATTGGATGTCTACTTGACTTTTGATTCGGTCTTCATCCCTGGATTCTGTGTCTTAAACAGATAGGAAATTCAACAGTTCCTTTAATCAAGTCCAGAGGTATGGCAATTCCCAGGGTTCACATAGGCCAGTGGCTCTGGTTCTGCCGTCCTTTGAGGTTTCATATTCATCCTACTAGTGAGACAACTGTGGATATTCCAGGCTTTAAACCTAGGCATGGGCTGTCCAGAGAAAGAGAGAGGGTCATTTCTGGGAAACTCTTAGAAAAGTGAAGAAGAACTTTGATGGAAGCCTTCTTCAAACTTCTCCTTGTGTCTCATTGTTTGATTTTGGGTCATATGCTCCTCTATGAGACAATCACGGGCTAGGGTAATGTGATTTCCCTTGAATAAATCAGGCCTTCCCTTGGACCTAGGAGTAAGGCTCATAAGCTGGGTGAGGGTGAAGTGGGCACCTAAAAACAACTGAGATTCTGTTAGGAGGAAATGAGAAATGGATGTTGGAAAGGCAGCCCACGGTGTCCAAAAATTCAGTCTTTTAGATATATCTTTGCTCTAAAGTTAGCTATTTCATCCCCTTGACTGGCCCCATTTGTCTAGAAGGGGAATTTAGTTACCACATAGGAAGCAACATGAGAGAAAACATTGACATAGTATTGAGTGTGGGAGCTAGTAAAACACAGCAATTAAAAGCAGTGTTTAGAGGTAAGATTTCTGGCTCTAGTATCACTAGCTGTATGATATTAGGCAACATACTCAGTCTCACTGAAGTTTATCAAAGGAGAATCACTGTCCCAGTTTTGGAGTTGTGGAGACTAATTGAGATACTAGAAGTGGAGTTCAAAGAGCCCGGCACTTCTAATAGTTGTTTGATACTATTTTATTATTACTATTTTATTACTATTTCTCAAAGAGTAATAAAATAAATGGTTTCTTTCTTTATTATTATTTCTCATGTGAAATGAGGTGAGAGTCCATGGAGAAAATGTTGGGCAGCAGGTCAGCAGAAGATGACAGCAGGTCTGGAGGCCTTGAGTGCAGAAATTTGGGATTTGGAAAGAGAAGTAATGAACTGAAATCACTCTACCCTGTCTATTATTGTGTCCCCAAAAAGATATGTTTAAGTCCCAACCCCTGGTCCTGTGAATGTGAGCTTATTTGTTAATAGGATCTTTGAAGATGTTAATAATTAAGATAAGGCCAAACCAGATTAGGGTGGGCACTAATCCAAAATGACTGGTTTCCTTACAAGGAGAGGAGGTGTGACACAGAGGGAGAGAGACAGAGATGCAGAAATGGCCATGTGATGGAGACAGAGATTGAGTGATGCCTCCACAAGCCAAGGAATGCCATGACTTGGAAGGATCTACCCATGAGAAACCAGTGGAGAGATGTGGAATGGATTCTCCCCTTTAAGAAGAAGAATGGTCCTGCCAACACCTTGATTTTGGACTTCTACCCCCAGAACTGTAAGAAAACAAATTTCTGCTGTTTAAGTCAACTAGTTTGTGATACTTGCTTATAGCAGCCCTGCCAAACTGAGACCCTGTCTCTGTTTTGTTTGTTTTGTAGGTCAAGCCTCAGAGACACCCCTAACCCCTTGACCAGTTCAGTAGCCAGGGTGCTGGTTTCACATCTCGGAGCCATGGATAATACTGCTCCTCCTGTCCTATCCCCTACAAATCACAAAAACATGTTCCTCAACCCAGCTGTTTGACTTAGGCAAGTTATGTTCTCTCTCTGAGCTTTCATGTTTCAGTCTATAAAATGCTAATCTCTTGTATTCTTTCAAGCTTAACATACTGTGAGTCAAAAAAACTGAATTAATAACCTGGCATAGCACTTTTGAAAGGTTCTCTTTTCCATCTCAGACTTGGGGTCTAAATATTATATTGTGTTGGCTCTCAACTTTACTAATCATAAAGAATTATACTTCCTAGAATGTTTCTCCTTTTATTTAGATGATAAAAAGAATGCAAAAACAAATCTCAGAATCAGGGCTTAGGATAGATGACTCATTCCCATCATGTTATCTTTTAAATGCTTAATAGCTACCCCTATACCACCCCTTTCCTTATCTACCTGAATTCCATTTCAGACAGACAAACAAAATGATTATGAAAAAGGCAATCTTGGAGAGACACTGTCAAGGCTGATGGACTCTCATAATGAAATTATTCCAACCTCTGCCACCCACAAAGATCTGGCAAGAACAAAAGGATGGGTGTTTGTACAGAGGCCTTGTCATAGTTGGTAAGCTGCTCAATTTCTGCCTCAGGCTCCCAAATCTCTTGACAAATATTAACTTACTCACCCTCAGAGCTCGCCTAAAAGGAAGGACATTAGTATTCACTATGAGGAGAAGCCAGAAAATTGGAGTTTTCCTAAAGCCAAAAAATCAATTCCAGCTTTGCAAACCCACCTCAGGCTTTCTAGTTTATATCTGCAAGTTTTCACTTCCATTTGGGGGAACAAACTGTTACAGAATCTTTGCATTTAAGATCTGGAAGGATCTTAAGGGCTCCTGCACAAACCATGCACATTCAGTACTTAAACCCCTGTAATTAACATTTCCGTCAAGGTGTCATCTAGCCTTCACTTGAACACCTCCAATAAGGATTCCAACTGAGAATATGCAGCAAGAGCTCAGAAATGCAGAAAGGGAGTCACAGGGTCTAACATGGATCCCAGAGTTAGTGAGAATGAGGATTGGGTCTATTGGGTTGGTGAGGGGTAGAGGTGGCTAAGGAATCTTGCAAGACACTGGAGGGAATAAAGGGTGGGTCTTAGTTTGCCAGGTTTGCTATGATGAATACCACACACTGGTTGTATTAAACAACAGGAATTTATTTATTGGCTCACAGTTCAGAGGCTAGAAGTCCAGCATCAAGGTACTGACAGGACACTCTTTCTCCCAGAGTCTGTAGCATTCTGGGGTTGCCTTGCCAGTTCCTTGGCTTGTAGGTGCATCTCTGCCTCCATCACATGGTGATTTCTCTCTCCTTCTCTGGCTTCTCCTACTGTGCCTGATTTCCTTTGCTTATAAGCACTTAAACTATATTGGATTAAGGCCCATCCTCATTCAGCTTGGCTACACCTTAACCAATAACATATTCAATGATCGTATTTACAAATGGGTTCATTCCCACAGGACTGGGAGTAAGCAGTTGAACTTGTCTTTTGTGGGGGACATGATTCAATCCCCAATAGGAGATTGTGAGACAACACCTTGGGCTTGGGAAATATGAGAACAAGGACCCAGTTTGGGCTTCCTTGTTCCACTGGTCAGTGTTCGTATACACCTGTTTCCTAAGCAGCCCATTCTATGTTTGACAGCTTGGTTTTTGGACATCTCTTTCTGGACTGTGTTACAAGGACAAAAATATTGGGCTGGGCAAGACTTCAACTATCAATCTGTATCTGCTAGTAATTACCAGGGTGACCTTGGACAAGTTAGAAAAAATATCTGAATCTTGAAAATGGGCAAAAGAGATTAGTTGGTATTCTTTTAGTGCTGTGTTGGACTTGATCTATTCACTGGGCTTATTTATCTCACTGTAAGGTAAAGCCTAATTTGTAACGTTTTGTCCAGTACAGATAAAAAGAATTTCTGCCCACTGGAATAATACCCCGGAGGTTTAGTTTATGGTACTGTTGAACATCAGTCAGTTTTTGTCTCGAACCCAGCAATCTATTAAATTGCTGACACATACCTAGTTTTCCAAGTACTGTTTGGAGGACCGGTTTGAAATTTTCCTGATTTTATTATTAATTAATGAGTTCATTAAAATCTTTAAAACATGTTCATTTAATATCTTTATGAGAGGCATGATTTTACCTTTTTGAAAGTTTAACTGTAACTGGCAACTCCAGTTTTGGTTTCCTTCTCCATTAAAAGATGCATTAGTACTAGAGGATCTCTAAAAGGCCCACTCGGAGGTACGTGAATCACTAAGCCACCTGAGACCACTTTTGACCCCATCACAGGGTCTCCCAAGAAAGGCCCATCCTCCAAATCAGTGACTGCCAATACAGCTCCCCACCACTCCCAGTCCCCCAGAGAGGTGGCCAGATCATACTGGAATACCGCACATCTTAGCAACTCTAAGACTGTTTGGAAGATACCAGGAGCCAGAGTACTTTATTTTGTCACATTTACTTTCATTCCTATGCTTCCCCTTACCTCCTAACCACTCCCCATCTCCCACAACAAACTTCATAGGTTCCTGGTTCCACATCTACTGCTTTTAGCTTAATTAGGAGGGTAAGGCATCACCCCTGAGTATTCTTTGAGTGGAAATTGGTATCTTTTGACCTCTGCTTAGGCAGCTGGGGTCAAATAACTCCTCCTCTCACTACCGCTGCTGTTGTGGGGGTGGGTTAGGATTCTTCTCTAAAACTGCTTCCAGCGCTGACATCTAACAAATCTGTCCTTCCAAACCTCCAGAGGTTTTTCACCCTCTCCTCTCTAGGCCTGAGGATATCCAGGGCGTGTAACATACTCTAGGCTGAAAGACCTTGAATTCGCTAGGGTGAAGATGTGAATGGTAGATGGGGGCAGGGAACATGAAAGCTGGTCAGAAAAGGCCAACAGATGCATTTAGCATTCCTTGGAATCCACACTTTTGGCCCTGGTCTATAATTAATGGCCAGTACATGGAAACACTCTTCTATTTCAAGGGATGACTGATTTTAACAGCAGTTTCTGCTAAGTCTTCTCAGGTCAAATGTCTGTTTGCCTGAGAATCAGCTCAGTGCTTACTGTTCTCATAAAATAAATGTTTTTCTGCTTTGGATCCCAGCTTGGCTGCCTGGCCTGACTGATAATACTCCCTCATGGCTTGGTGGGGTGGTGCTAAATTTCTCTCAACACCTTTCTTTCCTCCAGTAATGCCCCAATCCATTATTTCAGGAGTCATATTAATTCCCCAGGATGGATATGATAACACTTCCCAGGCTGCCAGCCATACTCTGCACCCTCCCAGACTATGCAGTCAGTTGGATTTGGGGCTGATATTTGGGCACAGCAAAAATTCAACAAATCAAATAATATTCACTGGACATTAAGTGATTACACAAGGTGCTGCAGAAACAAAATCACAAAATATTTGGATGTGGTTATCCTGGAAATCAAACTTGAAATCACCTAGTAAATGGCCTACTAGCCCACCGGACACTCTGAGCAGATGATCTTTTTATAACACCTCCCTCATTTATAGAACAGAGAGCTTGGGGATCTTCAGCTCCAGTTAAAACACAAGTATTCCTAAGAACATTGGGGCATTTTTGCCTCTGGGAAGGAAGGGAGCTCAACCACCTCCAAACAGATCCCCATACTCCTTTATCATAGCTATGGGCCTTGGGTACACACCTCTCTCCAGGCTCACGCCCTGGGCAAGGGAAGGGAGTAGGGGGATGGGCAGGTGAGGGCAAACAACACCAAGCGGCTTTGGAGCAGGGGAGGAGGCCTGCGAGGTAGCGAGTGAGGAGAGATTGCAGTCACCAACCTCTCTCCTCAGCCCGGGCCCACCCGCAGTGTTGGCCAGGGGCCGGCCGTGGCTTCCGGGCCTGCACAGCCCAGCAGGGCGAGCCCTCACTTCCGCCTCCCCCTGACGCAAGCTCCGGAGCATCATCCTTGCTCCGCGGGGCTGAGGAGGCCGCAGCGAGAGGTTGGGGCCGTTTACAGTCCCTTCTGAAGCCGGTCTGACCACCCCGAGCGGAAAACTGGGTTTTGATCTGAGTCTTGTTTTGCTTTGGGTCTCGGAGGCCGCGAGGCAGAGGAAGTACGAGGAAGATTCCGCGGAGGCAGGTGGGCTCGCAGCTCTTACCTTGCACGTTTCTTCCGCCCGGGCTCAGGCAGCGTAACCTTCCCGGCTGAGCGCCAGCCAAGGGCCGGAGGCACAAGCGGGGATCCAAGGGGAGATTCGCTCCGGGCCTGGCTCCTTTGACACCGGGGTCCCAATTCTGGGCGGCAGCCACGGACTCAGAGGAAGGGAGAAGAGGCTCCGTAATGGCCGATGGGGGCCCTCCTTGGCATGGGGTCCCCAATAGGGTCATCACGGCCCCTCCTGGAGGAGCATCAGGCTAGGGGAGGACTCGTTCCCCCACTTCTCCCCAGTCCCCGCCGACCTATTTTGGAGTTTCCTGGAGTAATCGAATTTCGAGGCTGGAGGTCTGTCCACATGTGTTTTATCTGTTGGAGAAATGCTTACATGCATATTATTAAAACTCAGTGGAAACCGCACCAGTTGTTTAGAATTTACACCAACAAATTTTCGGGGAAGAGTAGATTATCACTGAAGTTCTGAGTTGGCAGCACATGGTGATAATATAGCATAAATAACTTTTAATCAGTTTTATTGATTTAAAATTCTTCACAGGCAATGACCTCTTCATAGCCTACAAAGGAGCTCTCCTACCGCTCCACCCTGGTACTTTGCTGCAGCCAGTAAACTTAGGTCTTACTAGTTGTAGTCTAGTTTCAAAGTAAAAGCATCCGAATGATCTGCTTTTCTACCACTGATTTTATGTAATGTGTGCCTGGAGGAGGAGTCAGAGAAACAAAGAAAAGAAGGCAAGGGGATGGTGGAAAAGAGAAAGGGAAGAGATGTATATTAGAGTAAGGAAAATAGGAAGAATGGGACAGCTTGGAGGTATCTTGAAACTCTAATGAGCCATTCATTTTATAAAGTAGAATTTAATTTTAATTTTTATGGAAGTCATATTTGTACATAGCTTAAGAAAAGTAGAGTAGTTCTGTGGTGCTCATTACATGTATCAAGTCCTTCCCTGTAGGGGAAGAGGAGGTTGAAATTACATTTTCTTGAAATCTCAGTAAATGGAAGAGTCTGGTTCTGCCCCTCCCCACTGCCCTTGCACTACACACTACTACTTACGACAGGAAACTGGTGGAATTAAGGAAAAGTAGAATTAGACCGTTGGTTTTAAAGAGATCAAATAACTCATTTATCAAATACCTATAATGTGTTAGTCCTGTGGTCCTTATCCTCAAGCAGGGAGATAGACTAGCAGGGGAGAGAGGCATGTAAATGAGCACCTACCTTCATTTTCTCTATGACTCCTTTTCTCAGCTTATCCTTTTAGTTAAGGGCATGGAACTGGAGCCAGGATACCTGACTACAAGTCCTAGTTCCACCACTTGCCACTTTGGTGGTCTTGGTCAAGTACCTTAAGTTCTCTGTGCCTCAGTTTCCCCATCCAAAAAGTGGGGATGATAATTCTGCCTACCTCACAGAGCTGTTGGGAGGATTGAAGGAGTTTTAAAATAGTTCTTGGCACTTAATAAACAAGTAGAATTGTTTGCTATTTTGTTGTTGTTGTTATGTTACATGTTGTTTGTTAAGTTACCATTAAGTCTTTCTTAAACAAGGTTAGGGCACAGCAAAATAAAATTAAAAATATATTTTAAAAATAATAATTGCATTATAGGGTGAATAAAACTACACATAGGAGTGTGTACAAGTATTCAGAGAGCACAGTGATCCCTTAAAAATACAGACTTGACAAAGATATAAATTCTTTTCTTCCCTTGTTATCCAAATTTGCCTTCCTTCTGCACCTCCCTGGGTGAGGTCAGCTAACTCTCCCCCAGGACACAAGTCCAACTTCTGTCTTGATTACCGCCTACCCTATAAAAGGTGAAATAAGTTGTGAAATGGAATATGAAATCCAGAGCTATCTGCTGCTCAGACCCAGGGGCTATGTCTAACCATTCAGGAGAGCATAGATCATGCTAAAATGAAAATTAAAGAAACCTTGGAGAAAGAACTAGAAGAAATGTGTAAAATCAAAAGAACTAAAAAAAAAAAAAAAAAAAAAAAATTCAAATTTTCAAAGGGGCAGTTTCTTTTATAATATCTATGCAAACCTGCTTGGCTTGCAGGACTCTCACAACACATTGCAGAAATGTTGGGGTTTTCCTAGATAGAAAACCTTTTCGATATTTTTGGTAGAAAGACCTTCTATGAGCTTGAGAAAGCTGAGCCCCTGAAAGGATGGGTGACTAATTCAAGCTGGTCCAGTCAGTTGAGCCCACTTACAACCAGAGCCCCTGACTCCCATACTTGATGGCCACTTCCAACCTTTCAGCCAAGACGGTTTTAAAACCAGGGTCAGAACTAGTTATTCAGGCTCAGTTCCAATGCTAGGGTGAAGATGTGTATCCCACAGAAGGGTAATTAACCACCCCAACCCTGACCTACTTCTAACCCTGTTGTAGGCCAAAAGCTGCTCTCTTTAATTGGCTTTTCTCCTGTCCCTGACACATTTACCCAATCCTTCACTCCTACCCCCAGGGATCAGCTCCCCAATTAGTTTTCCTATATAAATTTCTTGTCTCAGGCTCAACTTTTAGAAGAACCCCAACCAAAGCAAAGAGCCACTTAATTAATTTTTCTTTATTTCCTTCATGTGTGTGATTTCCTTTCTGCATAATCATGAGGGCAAAGCCCTCATAACTTGCAGGGAAAAGAGGAGTGTCACGGCCCAACAGGGCTTTTTTAGCCAAGGGACTAAAGAAAGCACCAGACACATTCTGAGACATGAGCTTTTATTATAGGGATTACTTACAGGGTGGGGAACTTGAGTCACATTGCCCTGAAATCAGGAGCTTCTCTGAATGGATTTAAGCTGCTCTGAATGGCAGCATGTTCAGAGCACAACATGGAAACAGTCCACACTTTGGGGGTCTGAATAAGCTAGTTATAGGGCTCCACATTCCAATGGGTATGAGAGCAGAAGGCAGGGAGCGGGGTTGTGCAATGTAGGGAGGGGTTGATTGTAATCAACAGGGAGGAGGGGAGGATTATAGAGATAACTATCTCAGGGAGTCTCAGGGAGGAGATAATTTTGGGTATAGATTACATTAGCATCGGATATTACAAGGAGAATAGGTCAAACCTCAGCTGTCAGTTTTCCTGCTGTGTGCAGTTTTCCAGATGCTTGGGGGCCAGGGACTCCCACAAGGAGAGATCTCGGCATAAACTTGAGGATGCACGACTACCTGTGTGCTTTTCTCTGGGACTGGAGTCAAGTTCCACCTAGTTCAGACTAAATCTCTACTCTTAATATTAGGGGATTGGGGGTAGGAGGAGAGAAATAATGAATTCAATCAGACACCAAGATTTCTGAACATGTAACTAGAATCATGAAATCATGAAGTTGTGGAAGAACTTTAAAATATCCTCTAAGTGCCATTCCTTACATGATGGCTTTTAATGGTTAACATTTGAATGATAAGTAAAAATTCAGTTATTATTCCTAGGGTGATTCAGGGGGAAAAGCATTGGACTTAAAATTAGAAGACAAGAATATGAACTCTACCTTTAATACTTATTGAGTTACTTAACTTCTTTAAACCTTAATGTCCTGGTCTGTAAAATGGAAATAATAGTACCCAACCCATTAGATTTAACGAAATATGTGCTTTACATGATATAGGTATTAACCATAACCATAAAATACCATATGGTGTTATTTCTTAAAAGAAAAATTATGAGGAGGCTTGAAACAATGGCATTTTGATGCAATAGAGCATTTGACCTCAAAATTTAAAGAGTGAGAAAAAGGTAAGAACTCACATAAAGAAAGAACAGAGATATCTAGACCAAGACCAAGAATCTAGAAATTGTCTGTGTGTGTATGTTGAGGAAAGGAAGAGAAGATGAAATGAATATTTAAAATTGAGAAAGCCCACTATCTTTTTAGAATGCACCTTTATTCCGGCATCTGTGTGGTTCCTACAAAAGTACAAGGAATTATGACTCTTGAGAGAGGTTAGTTCAGAATGGGTGCATGGATGGAGCTTTGTAAAATACAGATACCCAGGCTCCACCTCTAGAAATTCTGATTCCACAGGTCTAGGTAGGGCCACTTGGTTTAAAACCCTCTAAGGATGATTCTGAGACATACCCCTCCAGTAAAATCACTAAAAGTTTAAAAATCTGAGTTTCAGGAAGTTTAAGTGACTGGTCAAGGTCTAATGTGATGTGTTGGGGGGTCAGGATGTGCAGCCAGGTGCTTTAACTCTCACTTCAGCTCTTTCGTCCCCCTGTGATGCTGGAAGACAAGGTCAGCCTTCATTTAACTAGTCATTATGGCTGAGTTGACTTGGCACCAGAAAGCAGCTTACTCTCTGATGGATGAAGTCCAGGAGACAGCCATAGTCATAATGTATGAATTTAATTAACAGCAGAGCACACTGAAATCAAGAGGGAAGCTCAGAAAAATGGAGACATCATTCTGGGCCATTGGAATGAGAAGCTGAGGAGACGCCACACACCAGTAGGCATTCACTTGACTTTTTACCTTTGCAGCCTCAGTCTGGGCATGATTGTGCAGCTTGGACCCCCTCAGAACCACTGCAGCTCCTCCTGACATCAGCAAGGACTGTTTAAATACATGGAAGAGTGGCCCAAACACCAAGTCAGGAGCAGGAAACAAGCAGGCTCAAAGCCACAGGCCCTTCCAGGGTTGGTTTGGTGAATATGTTAAAGGGCTCCTGATCTTGACCTCAATGCAGATGTTTTGCGAAGGCTCAGATTTGTCCTGCCAAGAACAGTTCAAGAGTTTCATGTCATTTCAGAATTTGACCTAGAGCCTTCCACTGTGGTCATTCATTTACCCTGAGTCTATTCCAAAAGGTCATTTTCAGACCCTGTTTTGTGTACCTCTCCATCTCTCTGATGCACTCTTTCATTCTCAGCCACAAGATCTAGGATTAGTTTTTCCATTTTTGTTGGAGAGAAAGAGGTCAATCCTATCCCTCTCCCTGCCAACCCTTCAAAGAGATTTCCCACCCCCCGTTTTCATTTTTAAAAAGCAAGATACAATTTAACTCTGTTTCAGTGAGGAGGGGCTAAGCTGACTCTGTGAGCGCCTTTATTGATTATCACTCGCATGTGTCAAGTCTGAAGAGAGAGATCAATGAGGGCTACTGCTTCAGAACAAAACCCTCTGTGCAAACGACATGTTCGAAGGACAATGAGGCTGGGGAGATTACAGGTGATGAATGTTACTTGAAGCCTGGTTGCTATTGCACTGTTTTCTCTCCTTGCTCTTTTCCTTGCTCTTTTCTAATGCTCAGTCTTGTCCAATTTGGCCTGCAATTAGATGGATGACATAAAACCGTAAACACTCTAATGTTTCACTTTTCTGCATGCATTTTCCCACTTTGTTTTAATCCATGTCACCTAATAATGGATTAATTTTTGGATCCACTTTTTGTTCCTGTTAAGTTCCCGAGGTTTGGGAAATGAGTATTCAGAGTGTTATGTGGAACTCAGCTAAAAAATTATTCTGACACAGATATTTAAGAAGAAGGAAATGAGATGTTTACTCAGGGAGTTTGATAAACATAAAAAGGAGCAGATTTGGGGTGAGAGGACCTGGATTTTAATTCAAGATGTGACGCTAGCTGATTGCCATAATCTAGATCAGCTGCTTCACCTCTTTGCCATTCCTCTCTGGATGATAAAGTGTTGCATTAGATGGTGTCCAAGATCAGTTCCAGTTCTGGCATTCCGTGGATGGATGGGGGGCTCTGGATCTACATTAAGGAATGCAAATTGTGATGGTCAACTTGGCCAGGTGATGGTACTCAGGGGTCTGGTCAAGCAAGCAGTGGCCTGTTACTGCAAGGACATTTGTGGCTGGCTAATAAACCAGAAGGCTGGTTTATTAAATAATCAGTCAATTGGCTACAGCCGTGACTGATTACATCAACAAAGGGTGTGTCTTCCACAATGAGAGAATGCAATCAGCTGGATTTAATCCAATCAGTTGAAGACTTTTAAGCAAGACAGGTAGAGGCCTTTCACTTCTTTTGGCTAACCAGCGAAGCGTTTCCTGAGGAGTTCATTGAAGTTGCTAGTTCGTTCCTGAGGAATTCATCAAACACGTTCTTCGAAGTTGCCAGTTCGCTGCCTGAGGAGTTCATCAAACATCTTCATTGGAGTTGCCAGTTTGCTGCCTGCCCTACAGAATATGGACTCGTGCATACCCACAGTTGTGTCAAACACTTTTATAAAATCTTATATTTGTAGATATCTCTTGTTGATTCTGTTTCCCTAGAGAACCCTAACTCATACACAAATATTCCTATATTCCATGTGAATGCTTCCAAGTGTGTAGCAAACTAATTAACTTGAGGGCAGTTCTCCAGAAGGTAGACTGCTACTGCAGAAAAAGCTGAGGTGTTGAAATTAAGCTGGGAAGAAGGAAATGTAGAATGTGCTTGCTGGAAGAGGAGAAGGACAGTATGTATGTCAGTGCCTCAGAAGAGGAAAGGGTGGTGAAGTAAATGAACTACTTATCTTGAGGAAGGGAAGATTCACTAGACAAGATGGCTATCTGCAAATACCTAAAGACCTTTCATGGGAGAGAGGAAGCAAGTTTGTTCCTGATAACTCCAGAGAGCTGAGCTGCAAGCAAGAAAGGAAAGCGGCAAAGAGAACATTTCAATTCAACAGAAGGAATAATGGAACAAGACTGTTATTCCAAGCTGAAAAAAGGTGTTGTGGGCTATTTCCCCACACCGGCTCTCTCTGTAAAGGTATCCCAGGAATTTTGATGTAACATAAAGAGGGCCAGATTAAGAATGAAAGATCTGGATTATAATCTGAGGTCTCTCAGGAATGGGTCACAGCCACTGAGCAGCATGACCAGAGAGTAAAGATATTGAATAGGAGAGTTCAGCACCAAATTTTGGCTGGAGGAGATGACTTTAGCCCTCTTCCAAACCTAAATATACAAGAATCTTTGGGTGCATCTCTCCCTTCCCCAGAATTGAAAATCAAATATGGGAGAAACCAGCATGGTCCTACTTGGCCTGGTACAAGGCAAACTCTTGTTATAAGTGGGTGTTTGTTTACAAAAAAGATTATTGTAAAGTCTAATGTACTTCATTCTCCATAGCTTCCTCTAGCCCTCAAGTCAATGAGCACACAATGATCTGTATTCATCTGTGGCCTTCTGAAATGTTTCCGTTCTTCTCTGCATAATTTCCATAAATGCTAGACAGATTTGAAGTGAAACAAGTACCATTGAGTCTAGATTTATGGATAAAATGCAATTGAGAATTGAAAACAAAACAAATCAAGCCATTACTTAGAAATGGCACTTACCTCAAGAGGCATAATATACTTTTATTCTGCTAAGAGTCAGCTTTGATAAAGAAAATCCATCTTATCTCCTGAACATATTCAATTTGCATGGCCTTCACCTCCATTCAAGTCCCTCAGTCCCATGGTCACACACTTGCCTTGTCATATTCCAGAACACCCATCTGTCTAATCACATCCAGTTACTCCACCAAGCCTATTGTTAAACTTTGACAGCCCCCGACCTCTCTATTCTTTCCATCTACTATTGCTATTGCCTCCTTCCTTCTCCAATTTAGAGTATGTGGCCCATCACTGTGACTTACACCCTCTGACTCTTAAAACTCTCAACCTAGAATTAATCAGCTTTCTACCTTATTCAAGCTCATAAGTAGCCCACTGAATGCTATTGAGAAAACACTCACACACACACACTGATGCCATTGCCTCCTTTATGTTCCCCAACCTCAACAGGGTCTTCTATATTATCCATAAATTACTCTACTTCTTTCTTTCCCACTCTATCTCAGCTATTTCAATTGTGTGTACTCTCCACCAAATTCCAACCCTGCCGTTTCACCTCTTCACCCTCAAGAGATGACCTTACCTCCTTCACAGGGAAAGCTGAAATCTTCAGATGAGAATTTTCTCAATTTTCTGTCACCAAAACTATCAACTCTCTTTAGTCTGCCTTCACCGTTTTTTCCTTCATTACTGCTTTGATAGCAGAGGTGTCCTTCAGCCAATGTTGAGCAATGACTTCAGTGCTTCCTCAAAACCTTGACATTTGAATTTCCCTTATTCTGTATCTCTAATTTTTTATACTGGCCCCTTTCACTCAGAATCTAAATATGTTTAAGTCTTTCTTGTCTCAAAAATCCTCCAACTTTGATCCTGATCCTAAATCCCCTTCCAGCTACCACAGATCCCTTTCCCTCCCTGCCAGAATTCTCAAATGAGTCACCTATACTCAATGCCTCCACTACCTTCCCTCCCTCTTACTCAACCCGCCACATCTGACTTCTGTCCCTGATACACCACTCACACCAGACTCATGGTCAATATCTAACTCCTTTTTGCTAAATCCATTGGGCAATACTCAGTCTTCATATTACTTGATCTCTATGCAGAATTTTTACTATTGACTTTTCAATGTTTGAAACAATCTTTGAATTCTGTGATGCTGCATGGTCCTGTTTGCCTCTTGTTTGTTTGTTTTGTTTTGTTTTGTTGTCCTCTGGTTTCTGGCCACTCTTTCTTAGTCTGCTTTGCAAGGTCTTCATTTGATATCTGATAGAGTTCCTCAGAATTCTTCCTTCTCATCTCATGCCACATTATTCTCAGGAAATCCCATCATTCCTGAGTTCAGTTACCTTATGTGCGATACCCACCTGAGTCCTGATCTCATAACCTTATCTTCAATTACCACCTAGACATCTCCACTTTGATTTCCACAGGACCTTCAAATGTGACCAAAATTTAACTTATTTTCTCCCCCAAACTATCTCCTTCATCTTTGTTTTCTATTTCAGTCAATGGTATCACCACAATCCACTTGCTAGCACAAGCTGTAAGTGAAGGTACCAACCTGCCCCTCTTTCTCCATCTTTTTCTGCCCCTGCATCAAAAAATCACCATAGTCTGTCAATTCTTCTTCCTCAATTAATATCACTCAAATCTCTCCATTCCCTCTCTTACCACCCTAGTTGAGTCACCATTATCTCTGTCCTCTATATCTCTCAAATCCATTTTCTAACCTGCACTCAAAGTGATCTACCAATGTTCTGGTTTGCTAATGCTGCTATTTTGCAAAACAGAAATGGATTGGCTTTTATAAAGGGGTTTTATTTGGTTACAAAGTTTACAGTCTGAAGGCCATGAAAATGTCCAAACAAAGGCATTCAGCAGTAGGGTACCTTCACTCAAGAATACCGATGGCGTCTGAAAAACCTCTGTTAGCTGGGAAGGCACATGGCTGGTGTCTGCTTACTTCTAGTTTGCATTTCAAAATGGCGTTCTCCCAGGATGTTTCTCTCTAGGTGTCTGGAGGTATTCTCTTAGTTTCTCCCAGGTAAACTCTGGAGTAGCAAAATCTACTTTCAGTGGCCATCTTCAAAATATCTCTGTTGCCTGCAGCTGACATCAGGGGACCACAACTCCAAGCATGTCTAAGCATCAGCATCAGCAAGTGGCTTGGCTTGTGTGGCTCTCTTTTAAGTACTCCAGTGATTAAATCAAGACCCATGTTGAGTGGGTGGGGCCACACCTCTATGGAAATAATCTAATCAAAGGTATTACCCACAGTTGGGTGGGTTGCATCTCCATGGAAGCAACGCAATCCAAAGATTCCAACCTAATCAACACTAATACATCTGCCCCCACAAGATTGCATTAAAGAACATGGTGTTTTGGGGGACATAATACATCCAAACCAGTACAACCTAAACTCAGATCTCATCATACCAATCCATTACTGAATGCTACTCTATGTCCTCATCACTCTTAAGAGGAAAATCAAACTCCTTTACTTGCCCCACATAACCCCTCATGACTTATTCTCTGTTTACCTCTTTAGAACCAGGGCTTATCAACCTTGGCACTATTGACATCTGGGGCTGAATTATTCTTTGTGGTGAGGGGCTGTCCTGTGCACTGTATGGTGTTTATCTGCATCCCTGGCTTCTACCCACTAGATGCAAAGTAGCACAAACCCTTCCCCCAATTTCAATAACCAAAAATGTTTCCAGACATTTCCAAATGTCCCCTGGAAGGCAAAATTAATCCCAATGAGAACCACTGCTTCAGTCTATTCTCTTACTGCACCGTATACTCTATATGTTTAAAGTTCTAGCCATACTCAACTTTTCTCTGTTCCTCTAGTGAATCATTTTTAAATTATTTTATTTTTAATTTAACAAACACATATAGCATTTACTGTATTATATGCACTGTTCTAAGTGCTTTAAAAATATTAACTTGCCCAATCTTTACAGCAGCTTTATGAGGTAGCTACCATTCTTGTCTCTATTTCATAAATGGAGACACAAAGAACTCCAATCCCTTGCCCACTACCTCATAGCTGATTAGTACAGAGCTAGGAGTCAAACCCCAGCAATCTAGTTCCAGAATCTCACTCTGCTGCCTCTCTGACTTCTGGGCTTTCCCTCTCTGTCTAGAAGGCTCCTCTATTACCTCTTCACCTGGCCAACTCCTACCCATCCCTAAGTCTTATCTCAGGTGTCTCCTTTTTTACTAATAAAATTTTATTACTTTTCCAAGCCTGGATTTGTTGCACATCCCTGGTATTCTCCTAGCACTTGGTATTTTTCCTTTTATAATATTTTCACACTTATAAATCTATTGATTCCACTATACTGTAATCCCTTTTATGGAAAACTCTTTGAAAGCAGGAACTCTTTCTTGCTGATACAAAATTGTACTCTCACACTTAGCAATGAAATACCTGGCAAGTACCAGGTGCTCAAAAATATGTCATAATTGAATAAATGAATCCAAATACCCATATTTAATATGAAAATTTAGTATTATTCCCTGAACTTCTTATTCCAGAATCCTAAAATTTATAGTTATTCCAAGGAGCTTCCAGCCTCCTTGCTTTCTTTTCATTGATTTTGGATTGACAGAGTACCAAACTGAAATAAAACAAAAATAACTGCTAATGGGATTTCCTTAACTGTCAGCTGTCAAAACTGGGTTACCCCATTTTAACAAACTGGTGATTAAGGTAATAAACCTACAAAGTTAAAAAGGTCTATCCCAGCAGTGTTTAGATTGCTTCTTGAACTTATCTCCGAGGCAGTTAGATAGGGAAGGAGGGAGGGGGGAGTGACCCTAAGACCCATAACAAGAAGTTCCTTTTGTCACATGCACACCCAACCCTCACTCAGGTCGGCATGGAAAAGAACCAATGAAAAGTGCAGCTCATCAATCCCTTATTAGCATAACCAGAGGGGGAAGTCCCCTCAAAGTCCTTATGCAAGGGTGCAGTCCTCAGAGAGCTGCTCCTCCTTTGGACAATGCCTGCACTCACTTCCTTTGAGTGTGTACTTTTGCTACGCATTAAACTTTTTGACTGCGCACACTGAGTAGTCCTTGACTTCTTTCATGTGGCTTAGTCAAGAACTTTCACAGCAACAGCCCTGGTTGAGGTCTTGATCTCTCTGAGAACTCCAAGGGCTCTTTGGCATCATCTCCATGTCTGAGAACACAGTAAGAGGAACACTGAAAATCTGAGTAAATTCTGGATGACTCCCCAGCATCCATTTAACCCTGTCCCCTGGGTAGCAGTTGAGTAGTATTGTGAGGAATGGTGAATTGACCCTACCCAGCTTCAGAATCGGGGAATTCCAAGTTTGATCTAAGCACACTGGAGAAATTGCATTCCTCTCCAATGAAAAATTTAGAGCTCCCTCTCCTCCTAGATTCCGTGATGTGCAGAGATGAGCCCTGGAAGTGCTGCAGATGTTTTGCCTCCTTAAGAAAGTTCAGCCTTGGGATGAAGCTGATACTTTGAAGGCAGAGAAGAGAAATCAAAGGAAACTTGGTCTTTGATGATATCACTGGGCCATGGCAAAGGAAAATTACTATAATCTAAACTTTTCAGTCTCCCTTTGTCTGGACTAAATGTCTAAAAGATCCACAAATAGTCCTTGACAGATTTGGGTCCAGGATCTGACATTTGGAAAATATGGGTCTCTGAAATCATCTTCATCAACAAACAACCCAGAGGGCACTTGATACTGAGGAAAATCAAAGCAGTAAAGGAGAGAGCAAGTTCAAAAAGATCTCCCATAAAATCAAGAAAGGGAGAAGGAGATGAAATATGAAGAGAGAGAGAGAAAAAAAATTGTAAGGAACAGAGCTCAAAGATTCCATTTAAGCATAAAACAAATTCTGGGAGGAGAAAAATTCAAATTGAGAAGAAACAATAAAAGAAGCAGTAGAAGAGAAAGCAAAGAAAGACATTTGAATTTGAAAGGATCCATATGGAACAGCTAAAATAAATTGAAAGAGTCCTGCACATACACACACACTGGTAAAAATTTTTAATATCAGGGGAACAAACCACCCTACAGGTATTCAGGAAGGGGTGGGAGGAAATAGCTTGTCTACAAAGAAATAAAAATTAGTTGGCTTCAGATCATTTCTCAGTAATACTAAATACCAGAAGAAAACGAAGTAACATCTGCAGGGTTAAAAGAGAAGTATTCAAGACTAAAAAAATCTATAAAGTCAAGTTACTTCACGTGAAAGCAGGAAGAAAAGATTTCTTAACAAGTAAGAATACAGGAAGTACATATACCTGTATTTCCTGGAACCCTTATTAAAATCATGCTCTGAAAGGTAAATAAAATAACTCTAGAATGGGAATGTCTTCAGTGTTGCAATATTTAATATAACTTGCTGTTAGTGTCTGACAAAAATTTTTTTACTGTATTTAAGATGTTTCATATTTTTATAATTTAGCAGTTTTAAACACTAATATGCAGCCTCCATGAGGCAGGGTGTTTTGCCTGTTTAGTTTTCTCCTATACCCCAGTGACTAGAAAAGTTTCTAGCACATAGTTAGTTTGTGTTCAAGAAATGTTTGTTGAAGAAATGAATACATTAACTAGAAAAGGCTGCTGAATCAATCCCAATGCTTTTCCCTACATGGTTTTACTCTTTTAATAATTAATACTCTGACTTATATTCATGGACTTCCTAATACTGAACCTCCCTTGTACCCCAGGAGAAACTTCTTATTGATGGTATACTATTCTTTGAAAATATACAGCTGCATTTGATTTGCTATGATTTTTATAACAATGCTTATAGTAGATATTCTTGTTTTGTATTTTTCATTTGGGGTGTGTGTGTGTGTGTGTTTGTTTGACTTATTTTCATTTTTCCTACCCAGAATCCATTCTCTCCTCTCTGAGTTTCCTTTGGAGAATGACTATCAGCCCATGAGTCAGGTCAGGCTGACTCTACCTGTGCTCTAGGAGTTGACACATAATCCATTCCTGGGCAACTGAAGCACCAAATCTTCAAACCACAATGAATGGTTCTGAGATGGACATGAGACCCAATTTGGACCAAAGAAACCCCCTTTAGAGACTTGTGCTGGAATGAGATGCTCTTATTCTGCTGGAGTTCAGAGCTGATAGAATGGCACCAGCCAGGGGAAAGTGTGCTGGACAATGAGGCCATCACAGAGGAAAGCTTTAAGTACTTTTTACCCCCATGCCAAAGAGACATACTCCCATAATTTTTGGTAACATGAGCAAATAAGCTCCCCTTTTTCCATATGTCAGTTTGATACAATTAATGCAAGTTAGAATTTTTATCTGTTATGCTTTCTTTATCAAGTGTGGGTGTCAGGTCTATACTAGACTCAAAAAGATTTGGGAAGATTTTCATCTTGTTTGCACTCTGGAAAATGTTGGAAGGCTAATTACTCATCCATCCTTCCATCCATATTCAGAACACATTGAAAAATAGACACTGGAACTAGGAGGGTTGATATAGCATACACTTTATTTTTGGCCAAGCTGGACTGAAGAACATACAGCTCTGCTGCCAAAAGAGGGTCTTCCTGATTTGAACTTTCAGCCCAGCCACTGAAAGGTGCTGGGGAGCAAGGACCTCTCCCAATGATGCTCCCCGCCCCACACACACACGGTGGTAAGGGCCTGACAGCCCTGTCTAGAGTCAATTTTGTTAATTTCAATGTTCTTAAAAAATTAGGTACTTCATTTAGACTTTTCAACTAGTTAAGCTTTTCTGGTTCCCAATGCTTTGTATTTTTTATTGTCTCCCTTATTCAAAGCCCAAATTTCTAAGGTCTTGTTTTTTATTTATATTTTTCAAAAACCACCTCTTTGATTCATTAATTCACTTTTTTATTTTTAACATTCTAAGATATTAATTTTTGCATTTATTGCATTATTTATGATATTTATTAAATATAATGGTTGACTTATTTTGTTAATTTTTCTACTGTCCTGAGTTGAAAGCTTGGTTGTTAGTCTTTCTTGATTAACAGTAAAAGCATTTAAATCTATGAATAGTCCTTTAAGTACTGCTTAGCACCAGCCCATAGTTTTGCTATGCACTGTTTTCATTTTGTTGATTTTTAGATAAACTCAGTAGTTTCGATTCCCACTTTGATTTAAAATTTCCTTAAAGAAGTTGTGGAGTTTTATTTTTATTTGTTTGTTTTTAAATTTTCCAATAGGTTTCAATTCTTGATGTATCATTTATGTGAATCTAATTTGTGTGATCATCCCAAAGTGTGATACATAAGATTTTTACATTTTAAATATATTATTAAGGATTTTCTTTATGACTAAGTACATCATGATTTTCTTCTACTTTTATGGGCATGTGACAATAAATACATATTCTCTATAGGGCACCAAATACTAGATTATCTAGTAAATTGATCCTAATAATTATAGTGAAACTCATTTATATCCTTTTTATCTATTTTTTGTCTATTTGGTCAATCAAATCCTGAAACAGGGATTAAAAACTCTTCAACTGCTGTTTTATTAAATTTTGCTTATATTTCTCAGAGTTTTGCTTTTTGTGTCTTGCTATGCATTATTTAGAGTGCATGAAAGTTTGTGACAAATATATAGTCTTAGTATGTTTAAACAAATAGGAAGTATTCTCTTTTTCCATTTTTGTTCTCAACCTTAAATTTTACTTTATCTGATGTTATCATTGCCACCTTTGGTTTCTTGTTTTTGTGTTTTACTGAAATAGATTGTGCCTGTTTGGATGTATGATGTCCCCCAAAATGCCATGTTCTTTGATGCTATCTTGTGGGGGCAGATGTATTAGTGTTGATTGGGTTGGAATCCTTTGATTGTTTCCATGGAGGTGTGGCCCCACCCATTCAGTGTGGATCTTGATTTAATCACTGGAGTCCTATAAAAGAGCTTACAGACAGACAGAGCTTGCTGCTGCAGCCAAGAGAGACAGTTTGAAAACAGCTGTTGAAAGTAGACTTTTGCTACTCCAGAGTTTGCCTGGGAGAAACCAAGAGAATACTCCCAGATGCCTAGAGAGAAGCATCCTGGGAAAAAGCCATTTTGAAACACAACCTGGGGGCAAAGAAAGGAGACGCCAGCCACGTGCCTTTCCAGAGAACAGAGGTGTTCCAGACACCACTGACCATTCTTCTGTGAAGGTGTCCTATTGTTGACGCCTTAGCTTGGACACTTTTATGGCCTCAAGAATGTAACTTTGTAACCAAATAAACCCCCTTTATAAAAGTCAATCCATTTTTGGTATTTTGCATTATGGCAACATTAGCAAACTGGAACATAGATTAAAACTTTTTATTATGGAATATAATATATGGGAAAATATGCATAAAACCTACATGTATGCCTTAAAGAACACCCATTTGACCACCACCCTGTTCAACTAATATTGAATAGAGTCTCCCAGTGCTTCTCAATCTTCCTCTCAAATGTTATCACTATCCTGACTTTTATGGGAATTGCCTCCTTTTTCTTCTTTGCATTTTAACCACAAAGTCTATATTTCTTACTCTAAGATCTAAATTTGCCTAAATCTGAAATATACATAAATAAAATTATTCAGTATAAATTTTAAGTCTTACTTCTTTGCTCAATTTTATGTTTTTAAGATTTATTCATCATGTGTGTAGCTGCCATTTTTTGATTGTGATGATGCTGTATATTATTTCATTGAATAAATATGCAGTAATTTATCTTTCTTTTCCACTGTTAACTAATATTTGGGTTGTTTCCAGTTTGGGTCTATTTCATATAACGCTGCTATGAATATTGTTGGACAGGTTTCTTATGCACTCACTTCCATTGGCTATTTAACAATAATTAGCAAGTATCTTCAAATTTAATAGAGATTGCCAAACTGTTTTACAAAGAAATTGTCTTAATGACTCCAAAAAGAATTTATGAGTTTCCATTACTTCACATTCTCACCAATATGAGATATGATTTATCTTTTTAATTACAGTCATTCTGGTGACTGTGTAATGATATCTTCCAGTGGTTTCAATTTTGCATCTCTGGGATTAATAATGAAAGAAGCTGCTTATTCACATTATTAATTGCCCATTAGGTTTCCATCTCTCATGAAATGCCTTTTCGAGATTCTTGCCAACTATTGGATCATCTGCCATTTTCTTACTGAATTGTTTGTTAAATTATATTTTATGGATATGAACTCATTATTTACATGTGTTGCAGAAAGCTTCTCTCACTACATGGCTTGCTTTTCTACTCTCTTAATGGTGTCTTTTGATGAACAGAACTTCTTTATTTTAGTATACTCAAATTGCTCATTCTTTTCCTTATCGTTAATGTTTGTGTTCTTTTAAAGAATGCTTTTATACACTGAAGTTACCAAGAAATTCTCCTATATTATTTAATAAAGCATTTATTTGTTTGTCTTTCACATTTAGGTCTATAATCTTTTTAGGATTGATTTTTTGCATATGGTGTGAGATAAGGGTCAAGCTTAATTTTCCCCCTAATACCATTTACTGAAAAAACTGTCCTTTTCTCCACTGCTCTGCACTGTCACCTATGTCACATATCAAGTATTCACATATGTGGGGATCTTTTTCTGAGTTCCCTATTCTATAGCCCTGTCCTAACCCTAAACTGTCTTAATAACTGTAACTTTATAAGTCTTTATATCTTGTAGAACATGTTTTCCTACCTTGTTTTCTTCAAAAATATCTTGGCTATGCTTGATTCTTTGTATTTTCTTATAAATTTTATAATCAGCTTATCAAGTTCCCAAAGATAATATGTTCAGATTTTGATTGAGATTACACTGAATCTTCAGATCAATTTTGGAAGAAATGTCATATTTACATGGAGTCTTCTAGTCTATAAATGTGTTATATCACTCCATTTAGTTTGGTTTTCTTTAATGTCTTCCAAGAATGTTTTATGGTATTCTGCAAAGAGGCCTGGCATATCTCTGGTTATATTTCATCCTAGGAATATGACCTTTTGGATTGCCCTTGTAAATGGTTGTTCTAGTTTGCTAATGCTGCCAGAATGCAAAACACCAGAGATGGATTGGCTTTTATAAAAGGGGGTTTATTTGGTTACACAGTTACAGTCTTAAGGCCATAAAGTGTCCAAGATAACACATCAGCAATCAGGTACCTTCACTGGGAAGATGGCCAGTGGCATCCAGAAAACCTCTGTTAGCTGGGAAGGCACATGGCTGGCATCTGCTCCAAAGTTCTGGTTTCAAAATGGCTTTCTCCCAGGATGTTCCTCTCTATGGAGCAGTTCCTCAAAAATGTCACTCTTAGTTGCTCTTGGGGCATTTGTCCTCTCTTAGCCTCTCTGGAGCAAAAGTCTGCTTTCAAAGGCCTTCTCCAAAATGTCTCTGTAAGCTGAAGCTCCTCTTTCAGTTCCAGTGCATTCTTCAATGTGTCCCTCTTGGCTGTAGCTAGCTTGCTCCTTCTGTCTGAGCTTATATAGTACTCCAGTAATTCAATTCAGACCCACCCTGAATGGGTGGGGTCACACCTCCATGGAAATTATCCAATCAGAGTCATCACCCACAGTTGGGTGGGGCACATCTCCATGGAAACACTCAAAGAATTACAATCTAATTGACACTGATAGATCTGCCCACACAAGATTACATCAAAGATAATGGCATTTGGGGGGGCATAGTACATTCAAACTGGCACAATGGTATATTTTCACAATTTCTGATTTTAAATGGCTGATTGTTAGGATATATGAATGCATTTGGCTTTTGTGTGATGATTTTGTATATAGAAAACTCACTAAATGTTCTTATTAATTCTGATAATTTATCTGCAGGTTTTTTGTATTTTCTACATATGCAATCATGTATCTATTCTCTTTGACTAATAACAATTTTATCATTAATCTTCACACCTTTTAAACATTTTTTATTTGTCTTGCCTTGCTGCACTATCCAAAACCTGTAGAATAGTAGTAAAAACAGATGCAGAAATCAGGCGTTTTGTACTGTTCTTACTTGCAGAGAGAAACTTCCAACAATTCATCATTAAATATGAATTTGCTGAAAAATTTATATGGCTACCTTCCAGATTTGCCAAGAGTTTTTTATCATGAATAGATGTTGAATTTTATAAAATGCTTTTTGTCATCTATTCATATGATTATATGATCTTTTTTCTCTTTTATTCGTTACATGAGGCAAATTAATTGATTGATTTTGTTGTTCAATGAACCTCGAATTTGGTAATGAAGGCAACTAGAATATGGTGCATTATCCTTTTAATATATTGCTAGAATTCATTTATTACTATTTTGTGTAGAACTTTGCTTTATATCTGTAAGTTAAATTGACCTGTAATATTCCTTTTTTATACCATCCTTGTCAGATTTTGGGATCAGAATTATGTCGGTCTTAAAAAAACAAGATGGAAGGTGTTCTCCCTTTCCATTATCTGGGACAATATAATTTCTTCCATAAATGTTCGGTAAAATTACTCAGTGATAACGTTTTAACCTTGAGTTGTCTTATTCTGTGCTTTTCATTTATATGGTTTCCTATGATTTGCTCTTTTTTTTCCCTTTCCTTACTTTATCTGATTTGTCTATTTTATTCCCTTTTTTCTCTCCTATGATTTTTTGAGTTCTACTATACATTTCTATTTTACTAACACTGAGTTTTAAACATTTAACAAACACACTTAATCCTATCCAAATAAAAAAATGAATTAAAAATATTAGATAATAAATAACTGATATTCCCTCAAGAAGTGTTTTAGAATGCTTTTCCTTACTCTATCTTGTTTCTGCCTACAAAAATAATCAGAATTTTTATTCTGAGATGCTAAAATATTACTTTCAGTTATGCCCTTCTATTTTAAGAAGTCTGATTTACTAGATTCATTGAAAATCACATATATATATATAAATTTCCCCACTATGGTAAGTTTATCTTGATTAAAATTTAATGTAATTTACTTCAAGTCATTTGTAAGAGGATCACAGGTATATACATTTTTGAGTTCTTACAGTTCTTGATTGTATAAGCTTCCAGAACCACAGTCCTTTTCCTTAGACATTCTTTAAATATTTTCAAATGTCTTCTAGTTTCCAGTGTTTTAGATATGAACCCTAACGCCAAAATCATTCTCTATTCCTTATAACATGATCTCTTTTTAAAAACTTGTAAAATATGTTTTTTTCCCTAGAACTTAAAATTTTACCAGAAAATGTGTTTGTATTATTTTTATTATCTGTACATGTAACTCTTTGACTTTAAATAAAAATATATATATATTGGTTTGTTATTCAGCTCAAGGAAATTTTCTTTATATTTTTCATTATTGTTTCTCCATTTCTTCCTTTTTACCTTCCAGAGTTGTTTATCTCTGTTAATAATATATCTCAAGTCTATCCTCTGTTACTCTTAATTTCACTTGTAATTTTCATTTATTTGCCTTTTTGCTCTGTATTCTGGAAAATATTTTTAAGTCTATCTTTTAGATGAGTAATTCAGTTTTCAGTATATCTTCTATATGTGGTGATTTGGAATTGTATGTACCCCAGAAAATCATGTTCTTAAAGCTAATCCATTCCTCTTAATCCTCTTACTGTAGTCCTTTATATGCAGAATGAATACAGAAAGAGGGAGAGAAAACCACAGAAGCAAGAAGCTGAAAGCAACAAAACCCAGAAAGAAAGAGAGAGACCAGCAGATGCTATCATATGCCTTGCCATGTGGCTGAGGGGTCAAGGATTGCCAGCAGTCAGTATTTAGAAAGAAAGCATTGCCTTGATGAAGCCTTGATTTGGACATTTTTCTCAGCTAATAAATTTGTAAGCTAATAAATTCCCATTTTTAAACCAACCCATCTGTGCCAGTTTGAATGTATTGGGTCCCCCAAAACACCACTATCTTTGATGCAATCTTGTGTAGGAAGACATATTAGTATTGATCAGATTGTAGTTCTTTGATTGAGTGTTTCCATGGAGATATATCCTGCCCAATTGTGGGTGATAACTCTGACTGGATAATTTCCATGGAGGTGTTGGCCCACCCATTCAGGGTGGGTCTGAATTAAATTACTGGAGCACTATATAAGCTCAGACAGAAGGAACAAGCTAGCTACAGCCAAGAGGGACACTGAAGAACGCACTGGAACTGAGAGAGGAGCTTCACCTTACAGAGACATTTTGGAGAAGGCCTTTGAAAGCAGACTTTTGCTCCAGAGAGGCTAAAAGAGGACAAATGCCCCAAGAGCAACTAAGAGTGACATTTTTGAAGGACTGCTGCCTAGAGAGGAACATCCTGGGAGAAAGCCATTTTGAAACCAGAACTTTGGAGCAGATGCCAGCCATGTGCCTTCCCAGCTAACAGAGGTTTTCTGGACACCATTGGCCATCCTCCAGTGAAGATACCTGATTGTTGATGCTTTACCTTGGACACTTTATGGCCTTAAGACTGTAACTTTGCAACCAAATAAACCCCCTTTATAAAAACGGATCCATTTCTGGTGTTTGCATTCTGGCAACATTAGCAAACTGGAACACCATTTCATGGTATCTCCTTTATACAGCTTACGAAACTAAAAGATACACGTTATGCTCTGATTTCAGAAATCAAATGTTTTATTATTTTTTCCTAATTTCTGAGAGCTCTTTTTTATTATCAGTTTTCTCTTTTGTAGTATCTTCTGGAATCTCACTGATAATTTGTATCAGAGATTTCTCTTTCTTGCTCTCCTTTTTCCTCCATTCTGTTTGGAAGACTCCCACATTATTGTGATTTTTTAATATATCTCTCTTTCCAGGCTTCTAATTCTCTCATATTTCCATCACTTATTTCATTTTATTTTACTTTCTTTCTGTACTTCCCTTCTTATGAACATAGACCTTTCAGCTCCATGAGCCAGTATAAGTTCCTTCAAGACTATTCAGCCCAGATTGTTGGGGGCTTTGAGGAGTGGTCCCTCTCTAGGTGGGTCAACAACAATGGGACAGACATGTAGGATTCCTGAGTTGAGGAAGTGGGAAGGTCGTTGAGTTCATGAGATTCTCCAGGTCTACTGAGAGGGAAAATGGAATATCGGAAAGGAGCAGTGATGGTCCCATGCAGAATAGCTGACGTGAGCTAGGCTGAGCTTCTCCTAGGGCTGTGAACAACATGGTCACTGGAAGGAAGGACTCCTGCTAGGCTTTGCTGCTTGCCTTCTGAGATGCAAGATGTCACCCACTGCAAAAAGATCTCAAGCTGTTACTTGAATCATCTTCATGGAAGCTGAGGCTGCAGTCAAGGCAGTGGGACCTCTTCCAGGCTTCCTTTCTTCCCTACATTTTAGCCACATGGTTAAGCCATCTCAAACAAGTGCTGAGACAGAGAGTGAGTTCCAAACATGTTATGAGTATTTTATTTCCCCTCTATATTCTTAGAAAATATATTCCATTATCTAAAAAATCAGAAGGCAATGAGAACTTATTTTTTTAAAGGAATTGCATGGTGTAATGGAAATTGTCTCATGGGTGGAGTCAGAAGATCCTGTATTGAATCCATGACTTGGAGCCAGTCAGACCCACGTTCCTAAATGGTGAAGTAGAAGTGAGGCAGTGGGCCCAGCTTGCAACAACCTTGTGAAAATCAAACAATATGAATGTGAAAATACATTGTTGATGGTTAAATGCCATAAGAATATAAGTTGATGTTGCTATTAATAGCAATAAGAATTGGAGTTATAGTAAAAAGAAATAGGCTGCCTCATACAGTAATAAACTCCCTGTCACTAGAAGCTTTTATGAGGAAATTGCACACCCATCTCTCAGAGATATTTGGGGAAAATGATGATAGGACATTAGAATTGTTAATCTCTGAGTCCCTTTTGAATTTTTAAAAGTCTGTGATTCATCCAGTACTTGGAAGTATCAAGCCTGAGAACTAAAATTTCCCTGAAGTTAAATCCAACTTCATGAATTCAAAATCAAGTAGGGATAAATATATATTCTAAATTGGGGTAAAATATGGCCTCAGTATGTGGCTAATACACACAGGCTTCTCTTTCACTAATGACTGAAAGTATTACAATGGGAATTCTCTGGTAAAATAACTAGCTGCAGCCCATTGGGATCATCCTGGCAGGCTGAGGAAGAGATGGATCTCAGAGTTAATTAGCAAAATTTGACAATTTCTCTTTTGAGCCCTGAGCTCCAAACCCACCTGTTCCTGCTACTTCCTAGGCTGAAAACTCAGTCTCTCTGCTCTGTGCTTATATATGTTATAAATGGATGAGTTTATAGGCTACAAGTTATCAAGAGAAACCACTACCCATGCTCAAATGAAACCTGGGCAGGAATCACATTTCTGTCAATTATATTCAATATATTCTGAAAACTAATGATCCTTGTTAGACTTCCACTGGAAACATACAGTAGAGCCTTGTCCACGTGAAACCAAAGTATCAGAATGGCAAGTAGGGAAATCAATCTGGCTATTGAGACTTTGCTACTTGATTTGTTAATTTAGCCAACACTTACCAAGAATTCACAATGTATGGACACTTGGTTCAGCACTTTTCTGAAGGGGATCCAGAAAAGAATTGGTGACATGTTTTCCCCTTAAGATATGTACAGTGGTAGGTATCAACAAACTATGACAAAGTAAAAATAATCATGATAGATAATTGGACTTGGGAGGTCAAATAAGGAATGAATAGGACATGGGAAGGTTATTTTCTACCAAGAGAATCAGGGAATGTTTCCTGGCCAGACAGTATTTGAGCTGAACCTTAAGGAATGGGAGGGAAACGTGTAGAGACGAAGAAGAGCTAAAGCCCAGAGGCAGGTAAGCATAGGTAATGTTCATGGGAAGAGTGGCTAATAGATGACATTATCAAATGTTTATTGCATGCCAGGTACTGCACAAAACTCTTTGAACAAATTATTTATTTGACTGAGGAAACTGAGGCACAAAGTGGTTGAGTAGTTTGCTTGAAGTCACGTAGCTTAGAAGTGATACAATTTGTTTAAGGTCTGTTAGTGGTTATGGAGGATGTGTAAAAGCAGCTGAAGCTAGATCATAGAGGAACTTAAATATTAGGCTTAGGAGACCAATTTGTCCAGCCCTTCAGATATTATCTCTTTATCTTGTTATTGAAAAGATTCAGCATATCTGTTATTGACTAAATTTTCCACTCATCACAGTGGTTTGAGAAATTTTGAAAACCTAGATTGCTTTGATAGAAGTGAAAATAGTCAACTTCTGTTGTTTTCTTCACTGCATGGTTCCTAAGCAGAACTCTAAGATGACTGAAGGAAAGGGTTACCACAAAGATAAATTGGAGCCTCTTGACTGGCAGAGGAGGAATAAGGAGTCTTAGGAAAGACTCAGTTATGATAGGCAACTGCTTAGAACAAAATTTAGTCCCATGACTCACATCAGACTGAATAAGAAAGTTCTATTACTTAGAAACTAACTGACTAGAACATGGGTGTTTCGATTTGCTAATGCTGCCATTATGCAAAATACCAGAAATGGATTGGCTTTTATAAAGATGTTTTATTCAGTTACAAAGTTATGGTCCTAAGTCCATAAAAGTGTCCAAACTAAGGTATCAGTAATAGAGTACCTTCACTGAAGAATGGCTGATGGTGTCCAAAAAGACTCTGTCAGCTGGGAAGGCACAGGCACATGGCTGGTGTCTGTTCCAGGGTTCTGGTTTCAAAATGGCTTTCTCCCAGGACGTTTCTCTCTAAGCATCTGGGGGTGTTCTCTTAGTTTCTCCCAGGCAAACTCTGGGCTAGCAAAAGTCTGCTTTCAACAACCATCTCCAAAATGTTTCTCTCAGCTTCTTCTGTCTGAGCTCTTATAGGGCTCCAGTGATTTAAGTAAGACCCAGGTTGAATGGGAGGGGTAATACCTCCATGGAAATAATCTAATCAAAGGTATTACCCACAGTTGGTTGAGTCACATCTCCATGGAAACAAATAAGAGGCCACACCCTAATCAGAAAAATTAATAAATCTTCCCTCACAAGATTGCATTAAAGAATATGGCTTTTGGGAGAACATAATATATCTAAACTGGCACATTCCACCCCCTGGACCCCAAAAAGACATATTCTTTCCAAATACAAAATACATTCATTCCATTACAATATCATAAAAAACTTTTTTCATTTCAGTAACTATGGGTATGTACAAGACCTTACAAAAATCAGTTACAGGCATCGTCCATCCTGAGGTAAAATTCCCCTCTGGCTGTGGACCTGTGCAACTTAGAACAAGTTATCTGCTTCCAATATACAAAGAAGGGACCATTATAGGATAAATGTTCCAATTGCCATAGGGAGAAACTAAAAGGAAAACAGGGCTCACAGGACCAAAGCAGTTCCTAAAACCCACAGGGAATACTTCATTAGATTTCAAAGTCTGAGAGTCATTTACAGAATGATGTTGTATTCTTGGGGTTTGAGAGAGTGGGAGTCTAATCCTTTCCAAGGGCCTTCATGGCAGCTCTTTTCTCTCCAAATGCTGGGGTGAGTGCTCCAACATATCCACACATTGGGGAGACCACTTTCTTCTCGGCCCCACCCTCCTCAAACATCAGGGTGGCTCCCAGGCTCTCTTCTGTCTCCAGGGCACATGCTCAACCCCTTCAGAACAATAGGGTGGTGACCAGGCTGTCCTCCCCAATTCCTGGGGAATGTGCTCCACTTTCTCTGAGGGGGTAGCAGTACTCTTCCTGAGCATCGAGGCAGAAGGTCTGCCTTCTGCTTCTGGAGCAAACTCACCCTTTCCACATGAATGTGTTGCTTTGCTCTCATTGCCCAAGATTCCTTGACTCCAGACCTCAATGTCCATGCTTGTGTCTTTGAAGAACTTTTTCCTTCATTTTGTTCCTTCTCCATCCCCTCCAGTCCAGACTGGCAGTGGTTCCATCTATACAGATCTCAAAAAAAATTTGTTGGCTTGGCATGAAGCATACAAGGGTCTAAATTGTCAGACAATAGGACCTTCCACAAATCCTTTCTGGATAACTCCATCTCCAATCCTGGCTTGTACTGAAATGGCTGGATGGTTCCAGGTTTTGTCGAAACCTCATGTGGGGCTGTAGCCTTTACGGTTTCATTTTCTGGATGCTCAGAGTTTTCCAGACCATCTATTTCTGGTTTCTTTGAACACAAGTGTTCATTTCTCAGAGAGAGGATGAACCTCAAAGAGGGGAAGATATTTGAATAACAGTCACAAAACTGGTAAAGGACCATAATTGGGATCCTTCTACCATATTGATACTAGATTTGTATTCCTTCTACCATACTGTCCCAGTTTGCTAATGCTGCTGTTTTGCAAAATACCAGAAATGGATTGGCTTTTATAAAGGGGGTTTATTTGGTTACACCTTTAAGTCTTAAGGCCATTAAGTGTCCAAGGTAAGGCATCAACAATTGGGTACCTTCACTGAAGGATGGCCAATGGCATCCATAAAACCTCTGTTAGCTGGGAAGGCACGTGGCTGACGTCTTCTCTGGAGTTCTGGTTTTAAAATGGCTTTCTCCCAGGATGTTTCTCTCTAGGCTGCAGCTTTCAACAGCCATCTTCAAAATGTCTCTCGGCTGTAGCTCCTCTAGCAAAATGTCACACTTAGCTGCTCTGCATCTGTGCCTGTGTGGCTCTTTTTAAAGTACTCCAGTGATCCAATAAAGACCCACCCTGAATCGGTGGGGCAACACCTCCATAAAAATAATCCAATGAAAGGTCTGGCTCCCAATTGATTGAGTCACATCTCCATGGAAACACTGAACCAATAGGTTCCAACCTAATCAACACTAATATGTCTGCCCCCACAAGACTGCATTAAGGAACATGGCATTTTGGGGGACATAATACATCCAAACTGGCACAACTTCCTATCATGTGATTTACACTAGAAGTGGTGATAAATCTTATACAGTGGAATTGTACCTTAATAACCTCTAAAGTCAGCATATAAATAAAAATCATACATCTTAAAAATTTCCCTTTAAACTTCCTTAGGAAGGCCCCACAGTGGAAACTAACTGTGGTGGTTTGAGGATGTTATGTACCCCCAGAAAAGATCATGTTATTTTAATCCATTCCTGTGGTTGTAGATCTATTATGGGTGGGACCTTTTGATTAGATTATTTCAATTGAGATGTGACCTACCTCATTCAAGGTGGATCTTAATCCTCTTACTAGAGTCCTTTTTAAGGAGATAAAAGACAGAAGCAGCCCAGAGAAGCTGAAAGAGACAGAAGAGAGACACAGAGAGAGGCTGAGATGTGGAAGGCAAAAAAACCTGGGAGAGAAGGACCAGCAGATGCCACCATGTGCCTTCCCATGTGACAGAGGATTCCCAGATCACCAGCAGCCTTTCAACAGGAAGAAGGTATCATCCTGTTGCTGTTTTGAGTTGGACATTTTCATGGCCTAAGAACTGAAAATTGTAAGTTAATAAATCCCCATTCTAAAAGCCAACCCATTTCTGGTATACTGCATTTCTTCAGCTTTAACAAACCAAAACATTGACTTAATATCTCTCATTGAATCCTCCTATTTGTGCCTCCAGGTCTAGAGCTGATACTTGTTTTTTTGTTTGTTTGGTTGGTTGGTTTTTTTGTTTTGTTTGTTTGTTTTGTTTTGTTTTGGTGATACCTCAGATGAAGGAATTGGCTTGTGCTTAGCAGCCATTTAATTTGAGTTGCCTTGCAGCTCTGGAGGGCACACTGGAAACAAAACACAGTGAGGACATGGCAGACACTCAACTCAGCCACATTCGGCCTGCTCTGGGGTCTCTGCTTAGTGAGTGGGTTGCCTGGTATCATCCCCACATTATTGATTATTTTCCTGCTCTTCTTCCCTCTCAAGTTTGTATAGTTAAATCCACATAGGATGTGACTCTACAGGACATGTGAAATGAGTTGAGAATGAAGCAGTGTGTGGTAAAGTTCTCTAGTGTCTGGGAGAGATTGTCCATAATGGAGATGTGTGTGGAATTTATGTGCATATATGGGCAGTAAGGGTACAAATTTCAGAGAGGTGAGAGATTCTTCCAAACAGGAAAGTCTTCATGGTAATAATAGAACTTGATGTAGATTTTGTATCAGAGATTCATGGAATTAGAATGTAATTTAAGGGCCACCAACTGTCAGACCATACCAGCACAGAAATTGCCCATGTAGTATCTTGAAATTTCCAGGCAGAAAACTATTTCCTGGGAGGACTGCTTGTGCTCAGACAACTTCAATTGTTGAATTATTCTTTGCCTTGAAATGACTTCTAGTTTCTAGTTCTATCTCCCAAAGCCACATAGAACAAGTTCTTTATCATATTCCTCATGATGGTTCTTAAGGTATTTGCCTAAAGCAGTCAGATTCCTTTCTTGCCCCATCTTCTGTCCCCTCATGGAGCAGCATGGATGGTATGAGTATATATGTGTGTATGTGTGTTTTTGTGTGAGCATGTGTTTGTGTGTTGGAATGTATTTCAGTGGGTGGGGATTTATAGCAGTTCTGAATTAATACAGTATAAAAACAGGCAGGAGAGGGGGGTGAAAAATAGGCAGGCTATATTGCCTAGGGCATTATATGCCAAACTATAAAGGTCAGGCTTTAAATCTAACCAGACTGGTGGTTTAGAAAGATCATTCTTTCTGTGTTGTTGAAGAGACATTGACAGGACCAGAACAGGAGGGTCATATAAGAAAATATTTTAACAGTCCGAACAAGAGACAGTGAGCCCTGAGCAAATCAGGACACAAAGATGGAGAGACAATGACACGTTCAAAAATATTTTGGAGGGAAACTTGGCAAGACTTGGTGTAGAGTATGAGATAGAGAAGGTATCAGGGATGGTGCCAAGTGGTTTGGCTTGGGGTGGTGGGACAATGAGCAGATCAGACATCTCACATGGAGCAGATCAGACTTCTCAGTACTAGAAATTTTCATTCCATGGTCCTCAGAGCTCTCCCAAAGGAGACTTTGCAGAGAGAGAAATGATACATTAACTGCAGGAGTTGGCAAGGAGCAAGGCCTAGGCAACACTAATTACAGGCCAAAATAATTAACCAGCAAGTCTGGGATCAGCTGTGTGTAACCTCGGCTCATCTGCTTCTGAAAATGGCCAAGAGAGGATGAGAGGGGAAGAGTGTGGGCAGGACATTTTGCAAATGATAAGGTACCAGCTGAGCTCAGACCTTGGTGGCATGAGTTTGATGTGCTTGGCACTTTGACTCTGGTTTCTTGAACCCTTGGGGTGTCAAATGCACTGCAGCCAGCTGGCCAGTTGTCCAAATGTCACTTATGCCTCCAAGCCACTAATTACTGGGCTCCCCTTTACACTTACTGCTACCTTCCATTAGGAGCTTGTTTGTGACAGTCACAGGAAATGGATTGGAGGCCATTAGACGATCCAGGTTGGGAAAGGTCAGATCCTGCCTCCTGGGAGAAAAACCTAAGCTCTAGCTTTATAATCTGATGCTTGAAGCAAGAGAAAGAATTCAGGACTAGGAAAGAAGAATGTGTTCTGGTTTGCCAATGCTGCCATTTTGCAAAATACCAGAAATGGATTGGCTTTTATAAAGGGGGTTTATTTGGTTACAAAGTTAAAGTCTTAAGGCCATAAAATGTCCAAGGTAAGGCATCAACCATAGGGTACCTTCATTGGAGAAAGGTCATTGGCAGCTGGAAAACTTCTGTTAACTGAGAAGGCACGTGGCTGGTGTCTGCTTATTCCCAGGTTGTGTTTCAAAATGGCATTCTCCAAATTGTCTTTGTGTCAGCTTCTTGGGGCAAACTCTGGGCTAGCACCTACGAAGCATCAGCAAAACTCTGCTTTCAATGCCATCTTCAAAATGTCTCTGTAAGTTGCAGCTCTGAAGTTCTTCTGTTTGTGAGCCCCTTTATAAGACTCCAGTGAACTAATCAAGGCCCACACTGAATGGGCAGGACCACACCTCCATGAAAGCATTCAATCAGAGGTCACACCCTAACTAAAGGTGTCACTCACAGTTGGGTGCGTCACATCTCCATGGAGACAACCTAATCCAAAGGTTCCAACTTAATCAACACTAATACATCTGCCCCTACAAGACTGCATCAAAGAACATGGCTTTTTCTGGGGGACATAATATATATAAACTGGTACACTGCTCTTGTCCCAGCCCAGCCATAAATTCTTGAGCAAGCAAATCGTCTCACTCCATTTGTTTATCTTGATACCTGGGCCTAAATAATCCCTGGTTGTGAAGATCAGATGATATCAGAGGCATGGAAGCACCTTGTAAACTATACATGCATTCAAGGAGTTGTTATTACTGCTGTTGATGCTAATTGCTAGGGTGAACATTTAGGTACATTGGACTGGGAGTGAAGAAATCACAGTTTAATTTTGCTTCTGCCACTAATAGTTGTATGTCCTGGGCAAGTCACTTCTCTCTAGATCTCACTTTCCTCATCAGAAACTAAAGGGGTTGGTCTAGGTCAGTGATTCTCAAACACAAAGGTACATCAGAATTGCCTGTAGAGCTTCTTAAAAATGCAGGTTCCCAATCTCCCCCCCACCCCCACCCAGATATATTGAAGTTGGTTCTCAAGAAAGTAGAATCTCATGTCCACCAAGCACCTTGGAATGAATGGTCAGCCTTGCCCACCTCCATCCTGTGCACATCTGCTCCCCACATGGCTGGAACTATTTGATCCCCACCCTCAGGATAATCCTGGCCATGGCCTAAAGCCCCGACCCTGACCCCAGGCTGAAGGCATTTAAACAGCTCCACCCAAAGCTCTGGAACCCAGCACCAAGTCTTCCTGGTGCTAAACTGGCTCTGATCTCATTTCAGTCTCAAACCTAAGCCCCACTCAGCTGTGGAGATGTGGTGCTCACCTTCTTCCCCTGGTAAGCTTCATTGCTGTGCTTGTCCAGTCCTGTTTGGTGGACCATTGTCTTGCTGTTCTCAGTGTCTGAGACCCCATCCCTGAACTCCAAGCCCATGGGAGGGAAGTTGCTACTGGCTGAAATATCATCCTGCTATATGGACCACCTGCTGGGATTATCCAAGTATCGCCTGTTCTTGAATCCCACTTTGGTCATGCCACCACCTCATGGAGAACCCTACTTCCACCCTGGATTCACATTGGAAACTGGGATGTGGATTCCTTCCTAGGACCACAGGTAGCCTGTTGCCTGACCAAGCAGGTAGCATTTTCTGCCTGCTGCCTGCCCTCTCTGAGGAATATGGCTTCATCCCTCCCCCACCCCAACCTAACTCCTACCCTGTCCAGCTGCAGTAATGTATGTTGTGATCAGTTCTCTCCAAGCATGTGATTTTAGTGGCTTCTAGGGTCATTCCCAGCTGAGAAATCACACCTCAGAAAAAGCACAGGGCCTCTCTGGGCCTTGGTTTCCTCTTCTGTAAAGGGAATATCTGCCTTGTAGGAGCATTTGCTCTAACTAGAATGCTTATTCCCATCTTTTAACTAACTCCTATTCATCTTCAGATCTCAGGTCTTAACCATTGCTTCATACAGAAGGCTTCCCTTATCAACACCTCCCACCAACTAGGTCAGGACCCCACTGTTATGCTCCAATGCAGCCTATATGTCTCCTTTGCAACTCCCTAAACTCATGCAATTCATTGTTCATTATGAGCTTAAAGTCCTTCTCCCCTAGTAGACTGTAAGTTTGATGAAGCAGAAAATGCCTTGCTTGCTGATTAAATCCCTCATGTCTGGCACATAGTAGACATGAGATACACATCTGATGACTGACAGATGAGATGTATGTGTCTGGCAAACAGCAGATGCTCAGTGAGTATTATTCCCTTCCCTTCTCTCCTATAGAAAATTACTAAGCAACCCCAGGATGTGAGCTCCAGTACAGGTGAACACGAGGGCAGAGCAGAGCTGTTTCTTGACATCCATGTCAGCCTTCCATCTGGGACCTGGGCAGGAGCCACAAGCAACTAGAAGTCTAGAGAGAAGATGCCGAAATCAAATGTTTTCAACCCTGGAATTCTCAACATTAAAAAAGCCCCATCAGGGGATCTTTTTAAAAATACTGATGCCTGGGGCCCTCCCATAGAGACTCCCTTTTAAATGGCCTGAAATATGGCTTGGGCTTCGGTATTTAAAAAAAAAATTCCTCCAGCTGCTCCCGTTATGCAACCATGAGTCAGAACTATTGATCTGGTCTAATCACTATTTTTCAGATATGAAGTCTGAAGCAAAGGAGAGAAAGGAATTAGCCCAAGAACCCACAGAGTAGCTTTAGCAGAATTGGAGCTAGAACCTAGAAGAGCTAACTTTCTACTCTGGGCAACTTCTACTGCACAAAGTTAACAAATTGAAATCACTTTATCTATAGTAGAGGCAGCTTTCCTGGCATCAGACAAGGCTGGGGCAGAGAGCTTGTTTCCTCCATCCTGGAAGACCTGTTATTAAAAGCCTGTTTATGCAAGAGGGATATAATTAAAAGTGAATGAGTGTAATTCATTTATTGCAATGAATATTAATTAAAGGTAAACACAGAATCAATATTCATTTAGAGGAAGATAGAGGCTGAAAGGCAGACTGCTCATACCAGGTTGTCAATCACATAAGGAAGTAATGGGATGACAGGTCCCCAATAGCAAAATTTTGCTCTATTTTCTTCAAATTCTCTTGGATTTAAAGGTTAGCCAAGATACAGATCTGCTGTCAGGTGTGGAATCCATGGCTGAACAGGCCTATTTGGGGCCCACATCTGCCTTGCTCAGGGCACAGCCCTCAGAAGGTTTTAGGCTGTACTCTTCCTTATGCCGGGTCAGGATGGAGGGGCAACTGGCCTCCTCCTGGAGAGGGTGTGGCTGAACTGACTGAGTGACCAGCCATGTTGCTCTGGACTGTAAGCACTGGGAGAAGGGCAAAAGAGCAAATCTTCCCAAGGAAGAATTCCCAAGGCCATGACAGGTCCCCTACCCAGAGGTTCCCAAATCTGAAAAATCAGACTAATCTGGAGAGGCTTTTTGAAAAGTACAGATTTCCAGGCCTCATACTTGTTCTACTACATCAAAATCTTTGGGGCTTGGGCCTAGAAATAAGCATTATTAGCAAATTCACATGTGAATCCTGATTTTTAGCCAAGCTAAGATAACTTCATTCATTCATTCATTTGATAAACATTGTTTAATCCTTAGGCCCTATGCTAGACCTGGGTAAGGACAGAGACATGTAATCTATTTTCTAGTTCCATAAGGTCTTGCCGAATAAATTACTACATAAAAATGTAATAGTAACACAAAGTGACAGCTCCTGTCATGGAGGAAGAAAAACTGAGAGCTCAGAAGCAGGAGAACTCAATCTTGCATAGAGACTCCAGGAAGGCTTCACAGAGGAGTTTAACATGGAATTAAGGTGAGTCGCATGTTCTCCAGCTGTGAAGGTACAAAGGCTTGAGGGTGTGGAGAAATGGCTGAACCATGGATCTAACTGGAAGGTAGAGAGAGTTGTGTTTCATGAGGCTGATAAGGTCTGGATCGTAAAAAGCCTTCAATGCCATGTCAAGGCATTCGGATTCCATCATGTCAAAAAAATACCACACATGCACAAAAAGAAACATAACCAAGTTGCCCCATAGAATGTGAACATAAGTAAGGAGAAAAGGAGATTAAAGATTCAAAAGACTAACCCACACTCATTCACCTTTTCTTGGTGGAATGCTTTCAGAGGCAGAAGATTTCGATACTTCATTGTATTAGATTTGTGATCAAACAAGTGCTTGGGGAATTTTAAAAACAATTGCCAGAAAGAAGGTTGAAATCTACTTAAGAGCCAAGACAGTAAATGTTTAAGTAATAATAGAAGACAGAAGAAGAGGCTAGGCACTCAGAGGGAAAAGCAATATCTTTCTAGAGAAGCCTAAATAGGCAGGGAGGAGAGAACGAGGTATTTCAAGCTTGGCAATGCGTGGCCCTGGGACCATCATGGGCCTTTAACCACTCTCCTCGACCCAGAGGCTCTTGATGGGCTTTTTTTTTTCACCTTTGGCTGGGGGCAGCAGCCTAAGAAAGAAGCAGGCACTGTTTGGCTGCAGCGGTGCAAACAGAGCAGTAGTGGGTGCCAACTCTGATGACCAAGAACCGGAGAGCTCTGCACTCATTCAGGTCCCATGATACATTTTAGGACGCAGTAAACTGATTCTGTCTTTCTGAGACTTATAGACTTACAAACCTAGAGGCCCTTGGCTCTGGCATGGCAGGGTGCATAGAGCTCCTCCATACCAACCCTCACAGCTCAGAGATGAGCAAAATGAATAGCTGGAGGATGCAGTGACTCTCCTGAGGTCACTCAGCCATCTAGTCCAACCTGAAGGGCAACCTCCTGCCCTTAAGAACCTGACCCCTATCTGGGGTTAACACAGCTGCACATTGGAATCATGTGAGGAGGTTTTTTTTTTTTAATATTGATGCCTGGGTCCCACCTCCCCCTCTCCCTACCCCTACTCCACCCCCTCATTCCACATCCCAAAGATTCTGATTTAATTGGTATGAGGTGGGTCCTAACATTCAGATTTAGAAAAGCTCTCCAGATTATTCTAACATGCAGAAAAACTCAAGAGCCACAGCTCTATCTCATTCTTCCTCTTGAACAGTCAACCAATAGATGTTAACAGGAAATTAAAGCTATGCAGTAATTGAATTCCATTTTAATAGGGGATCCTTTTTTTCCCTTTTATAACATATCTTCTTGATTTGCCTTTCAAACTCCAAAAGCAAATCACACTTGTTGATGCAGTCCTAGCAATACAGTAGACACATTATTCTGCAATCTAAGATTACGCTGCATCTATATTTACAACAGCAAAATGTTAACCTCCTCCTCCCCCTGTGTCCTAGTGGGGATCTTATTGGATTCAGGATGTAGTGTAATGTCTGTTTACTTTTTTATAGTGAACTATTATTTAGACTTAATTATGAGCTTCATTTCTTTACTCAAGAATGTTTTCTCCAGTGATGTATTCCTTTTTCATTTTGCTGGACTAGAGCTTTCAGAAACTCATATAGTGAGAGTTGCTATGCAGACTTTGTATGTCTAAAATGCTTTTGTTTTGACCTTACATTTCAATGATCATTTGGATCAGTAGAGAATTCCAGGTTCAAAATTATTTCCTCTCATATGTGTCTTTTCAATCTAAAGACATATCTTTCTCCAGGATTGGGATATTTTATTCTATCATGTCTTTGATTTTCTCCTATCCAATTTGTCTGTTCTCTCCATCTTGAACTCTTATTACATACATATTGGACTTTTGACTCTGTCCCACAAGTGTCTTAACGTTCTTCCTATGTTCTATCTCTTGGCCCTTCTGTCCTGGGGACTGGTAGAAGTGCTCAGCTCAGTCTTGCAGCACACCAGTTTTCTCTTCATTTATGTCCAATGTGCTCTACAGCTCATTTACTGATTTTTTTCATGTAAGCTAGCATTTTTTTTTTATTTCTCATACCTCTAATTGGTACTTTTTCACATAAGCCTGCTCTTGTTTCACAAATTTGAATATTAATAATACTTCATTCTTTTGTTTATTCCATTTTCTCTTTCCTCTAGGGCTAATATTTTTGTTTGTTATGTTTTGTTCCTTTCTGTTATGATGTTTGTCTTCCTTTGGCAATTCTTGATAATATGCTCAACTTTGAATAGAGATTCCTTTTAAGGCCATCTAAGAGAGATTATTTTTACCAAAATATGACTCCAGACCTGTGGCAGAGGAGTGGGATGTGCTGTAGGCAATGAATCGTGCCTGTGGCCAGACTCCCGGATGTGGGTGCTCCCAGTTACCCCTGGATGACACAATGACTGCCCTGACTCTGCAGCCCCAGAACCCAAAGGCACTGTCCTATTCTAAGGACACTCACCCATGAACTTTGCTGCTTGGCTTAGTGAAGGGAAAAGGAGGTGAGGACTGATAGCCCCAGCACTGGGTCTGGAGACCATCCAGATTGGTGTGAGTAAACTGCCAATGCTCACACGAACTATGCCTCTTTTTTGAATGCTATTAGTAATGGGCTAAGAGAGTGCTGGGCTAAGAGACTACCCTAAGGTCAAAAGGACCTTTAAAAACTTCACTATGCCACATCTTATTCTAAGAATATGTGTATGTGTGTATATACATGTATATGTATATATATAAATATACACAAGTTTATGTAATATATAATATAACACTTAACTTAATATAGTTAAGTGTGTATGGTTAAGTATGTAAAGCGTTTACTACAAGACCTGGCACTCCATAGATGAGAGCTACTATGATAAAGCATTGTTAACAGAATGTATCACTGTCACCAAAGGTTGCATACACTCCTGTGTCCGGCGCTTCTCCGCCCCGCCTCGAGTCCTCGGTCGGCCGGCGATGGGGACCAGAGAGATAAGGGGAGAGAGGGTGCGGACAACGTCTTACCCGGAGCACTTGTGATCACTCAGGACTCGCGGTGGTAAAGCAGATAAACTTTTAATGGGACTAGGCAATCATCATCTTTACAGGTTCCACCCGGGGCGAGACACCTCGGGGGAGAACAACCTCGATGCGGCCGTCAGGTACGGCTCCTTGTGGGCTGTCTCTCCGAGCTTTGCCCGGGAACTTTCTTATAAACCTTGCGTGTATCCAATGGGCTAACGCCACGCACACAAGCATGATTGGTGAATACAGCGGGTGGTTACATACATCAGAAGCCGGAAGCAGGATGTGGGCGCCATCTTGGCACCACTCGATGGGCGGGGGGAACTCAAGGGCAGGCTGCAGCTTGTCTACTAGGCCAAATCCGGAAGGTGGCTGCTCACACTCCTGGTTTCTTTCTCTCTACTTTCTTTTCTTATAAATATATTTTGAGTTGGAATGAGCCTTAGAAACCATTTATTTTCATTTTTTCATTTTCACTTTTTAAAGTGAAAGTGCATTCTCATTACAGAAATTATGGAAAGGACAGAAAAGCAAACAATATAAAGGAAAATATTGTCCATAAGCTGATCACCAGAGAAAGATGACACTTAGCAGTATCTGCTCCCTAATGTATGAACTGTGACTCAGGAAGGAGAAATGGCAGGCCGACAGCCTGTCCGTGAGTATGTCATTGGTTGAGACTCCTCAGTACCAGTCTCTGTACTTTTCTCTGAAATAGGGATACTTTATTTTTTCTATTGATTTAGGGAACCCAAGTTTGAATGCAAGCCTGGATAGAGTTCCTGTCTCATTCTTTGCAAGAAGCCCAGATGAACCCTCAGCTCTGCTTGCTCATGTCCTCTTTCCTGCCCATAATCATGTTAGTCATAGCAGTATCTGTCTCTTGAATTTCATGGTCTCTCAGAGTTGAAGAAATCACTCTGCTTTTGCTTGTCTTAAAATAGTAGTGTGGCATGTGTTCTATCACTACAGGTGTGGAGGCCATGCTAAGACCAGTTTCGAGGAAGACAGTGAAGGGATCAGTGGGGACTATGCACTCATTCCTCTGTCCCACCAGGAAACTGCTCTAAGAAGCTCAAGTGTCATCTCCAATTGAAGTCCTTCTTCCTCTGCTCAGGTTGTTGGGGGTCCCAGCTCAGTGCTCCCTTAGCACTTAGTATATATCTCCCCTATGGAGCATTTATAGAACATTTGTTTGTTTACAGGTCTGTCATTCCTGATGGATTATGAATTTCCTAAAGATAAGGATCTAGCACCTAGAATAATTCTCTGTACTCTGTGCAATATTTCTGTATAACTAAAACTTATCTAAAAAAAAAGTCTATTGTTAAAAAAAAAAAGAGAAAGAGAAGAAAATATCTTAGGTGATGAAAAGAGAATTTAAAGTTAATAAGTTTACATTTGAAACCCAGGTGTACTATAAATTGGCTGTTGGATTCATCTCTTCACTATTCTAAGCCTCAGTTTCCTTATCTTGAAATGGGAATAACAACTGCCCTCACATGGTGGCTATGGACAAAAGGTATGAAAACGTATATAAAAGTATTTTGTGAGCAGTGAAACACTTTGTAAATTTAAGGTAAGGAAGGAGGGGAGAATGGGAGGTTGGTAGAAAAAAGAATTATCTGTCCCAAACTTGTGTCAGAATAAGGAAGGGAATATTTTTCTACAAAGAGGAGGAAATTATTGGAATCATGGAGTGTCATGTTACATGGAATGAATCCCTTGTTTGTGGTTACATAATGAGATAGAGAGAGAGAACATTTTGATAACTCCAGCCTGATGCCTTGTCCTTCCTCACTTTCTCCTCCCACCTTTCTTGTCCTTGTCTCTCTAATGGGTTGCTGAAGAGCATGAACTTGGAGGGCCTGGGTTTGGATTCTGTTCTGCCACTGACTGAACCTTGAAAAATACTTAGTTCTCTCTGCATCACTTTTCTCATTTGTAAAATCAGAACAATCATAGTATCTCCCCATAGGGTCCTTTCTTCCTTTATACCCAATTTTATTTCCACAGTCTATCATTTAACTTGTATTTAATCTCAACTGCTTTTGCCCCTCCTTCTCTTCTGTATACTGTACTGGCTTTGCAAAACCACCTGTAAAATTGCTTTAAATACATGACCAAAGGGCCACAAGTGCTTTCCTAAGGCAACCCAGCCATCATATTGCATCTCCTTTGTCCTCTCATTCTCCCACCCTTCTAGAAGACAATTTTCCAACTTCCCCACTCCTCAGTCTCACCTGCACTCTAACTAATGGCTTTGCTTTCTACCTCTCTCTGAGAAAACTGAAGCTGTTGGAAGAGAATTTCAATGGACTCCCACAAATATATCTAAAAAACCAGCCAGCATATGTACAAAAGGGTGATAAATTTCAAATTGCAATTGAACAAGTAACTATAGAACAAATTTCAAAGGTTTTGTATACATGTTATATTTCACAATAAGGAAATAATTGAAACTGCTGTACCATAACTCATATTTTTGGAAATTTCCTATATAACTACTTGTTAAATCATACTTTGAAAAATATTACCTTTTGGCATATATTTTATATTTCACAATAAGGAAATAACTTAAACTGTGGAACTGTAACCCATAACATTATTTGAAATTTGCTCTCTAACTACTTGTTAAATTGCACTTGTTAAAATGCACTTGAATGGATACTGCACATTAACATGCCCAAAACCAAACTCCTGATCTTCCTCCAAAAACCTGGTTCATGGAGAGTGGGGGTAGGATATGTGGGGAGGATGGGATTATATGGGAACTCTGTACTTTCTGCATGATTTTTCTGTAAACCAACAACTGCTCTAATAAAATTTTTTAAAGCCTGTAACTTCAGCATTCTTTTCCATCTCCGTTAAAGACAACTTGATTTTTCCAGGTGCTTAGCGCAAAAATCTGGCAGTTATTTCTGACTCCTTGCTTTCACCTATGCCACAGATCCAGAGTCAGGAAATCTTGTTGATTTTTTCTCTAAAATATATCTGAAATCTAACCATTTCTCACCTCTTCTACTGCTAGCACTGTAATTTGAATTATCATTATTTCTCACCAGGAGTGTTGCAATTGCCTCCTAATGGGTCTCCCTACTTCTATTCTTCTACCATACAATTGGTTCTCAATACAGCAGACAGCTGTAAAACAAGTCTAGTTAAGTCAATTCCCTTGAAAAGCCTTCCAATGGCTCCCTTTTCAATTCAGAGAGAAAGTCAAGACCTTGCAGGGGCCCACTGGGCCCTACATGAGCTCTGCCCACTCCTACTTCTCTGACTTATGTCCTCTACTACCTTCTTCACTCCACTCCAGCCACAGGGCTCTTTGCTAGTCCTAGAGCATCGAGATCTCCTCTCACCTCCACGTCTTTGCAGTGGCTGGTCCCTTTGCCTAGACCACTGTGCCCGCAGGTAACCACATAGCTAACTTCCTTACCACCTCCAAATCTGTGCTCAAAATCCACTTCCACAATGAAGCACACATGGACCAACTATTTAAAATGGACATGCAGGAAATGTCAAATACTCCCTTCCCTTTATCCTGCCACATCACCTCCTAATATAACTCACTTATGTTTATCATAAATATTCTGACTCTTTAGGCCAGAATATAAGCTCTGAAGGACAGGGATTCATTTTTCCATTTTGTTTACTTATGTACATAATAAGTACCCAATAAACATTTGTTGAATGAATGAATATAAAGTTTTTAGTGTCTGGCACAAAGTGAATGCTCGATAATTATTAGCACCCATTATTCAGATCTGATTCTGTATTATAAAGATCTAGGAACTGGGCTGACAGGGCACCCCTGGAAGAAAGATATTGGGTGAAGGGAAAAGGTTATTGAAGGTTAATGAAGCCTGTCCAATGCTCATTTATTTCCAGTTGACTTTACATGTGCTCTTTCAGTTTTCCTCAAACTACTCTCTTGGGCCAGTCTTCAGTGGATCCCTCGGACTTACACAGGCCCTGCTAAAATCACTGCTCTGGGCTTCTCAGGAGGCTTACAGGCCCAATTTAGCTAGCAGGAAATAAAAAGTAATAGCCTCAAAGAAATCTCAGCCTATTTCTGCTATTGCCTCATTTCTAGGATTTTTCCATCTTTAAGAGTAAATAAGGAAATTAAACCCAAAGTCAGGAGCTAGTATTAATTCTACTGAACAAAGGACTAGCAGAAGTCAGTACAGCCTGTTAGGTTATTCTGATCAACTGAAAGTACAAATGGTTTTAGTTTTGTTTAGTTTTGTTTTGTTTTTGGTTTGAACCATGTGCAAGAGAACTGACTTAATCTGACTTATGTTTTACCGGACCACTCTGGCTGCAATTTTGAAAATGGATTGTAGGTTGCAAGGGTGGGAGTAGAGAGACCTGTTAGGAGGCTGACATGGGTTGAGTTGTGCCCTTCAAAAGATATATTGACATCCTAACCCCTAGTTTCTCCAAATGTGACCCTATTTGGATTTAAGATATTGAAGGTGTAATTAGTTAAGTTCAGATGAGGTTGTAGTGGAGTAGGGTGAGCTCTTAACCCAACATGACTGGTGTCCCTGTAAGAAGAGGAGACGAGACACAGGGACACAAGGGGAGAAGGCCATGAGAAGATGGAGGCAGAGATTGGAGCGATGCCACCACATACTAGGGAATGCCAAGGATGGCCAAGAACTACCAGAAACTAGGAAGAGACAAGGAAGGTGTCTTCCCTAGAGCCACAGGAGCGTGTACATCCCAACCGATACCTGGATTTCGTACTTCTAGCCTCTAGAACAGTGAGATCATAAAGTTCTGCTGTTTTAAGTCACCAAGTTTGTGGTAATTTATTATGGCAGGCCTGGGAAGCTAATACAAAGGCTATTGCAAAAATCCTGGTGAGAGATGATGATAGCTGGGATCGACAGCGCAGCAGTAAAGAAGGTGAGAAAGGCTTGTATTCTAGACTGACATGGCATCAGCAGTATTTCCCTAACAAAGAAGAGTCAAAATCAGTAGCCCAGTTTATCGGCTGAGCACCTGGAAGGATGAAGTTGTCCTTAGCTGAGATGGAGGAGATTTCACAGCACCTCACACAACGTCTGGGATACAGTAAGTGTTAGAAAATTTGGAGAGGAGGTGGAGAGCACATAAATAAATTGAGCTGTACATGAACATGAACATTCCACACATGTCTTTTTTTAAGCAGAATAGAAAAAAAAATGTTCTTCAATTTTCTCAGAAATAAGAGGAAGGGTTCATCCTCAGGGCCCCTAATCATTAATTCCTCCTTTCCCTGTCTTTCTACTCTGTCCTGGAAAATTGATTTTCCAAATGATTCTCACAGAACAGAAATAGCTCAAGTCTGACACATTCAGATAAAAGTGCAGACTTCAGCGACCTCCACACACACATACCCTCCCTGGAGTGAACACAGACCCTCAACAAGCAGGCCTGGTCTGAAAGCCCCATTTGTTGAATTAAAGCCCACTCAGTAAGAGGAGTGAGTATTTAAATGACTAGGAGGGGCACTGGGAAGAGGATAAGGGCCTATATTTTACGTTTCTAAACGCTGGGGGTGAGGAGGAACCCCGTCTTCGGCCCTGGAGTCCTCTGAGCTGTTGTACTCCTGCTACTGCCCAGCTGAGACTGTCCAAGGACAGCTCCTCTCCCCAAGACAAAGCCCGACCCAGAGAAGGCGATGAAGAGGGGATAAGAGTGGGAAATGGGGATTGAGGCCCCTCTTCCAGCTTCCTATTATTAACATTAATATATTTTATATGTGTAACCTATGGTTTGGGGGAATTTAGGACCACATCAATCATTAAGATCAAGTGAAAACTTGAACTGCTTGTTTTGGGGGAATCTATTTGCCTTGGAGGCTCAGGCACACATCATAAAAAAGTGCAGCTGCTGACAGTGCCCAGGAGACTAAATTATGTTCAGTTATGGCCAACAGAGTCAGGGCCACAGGTGTCAAAGGCAGTGCTATGGCTGTGCACAGAAGGGAGCTGTGTCACAAACAGTTTTTAAATGATTCACTGCTTTCTAAATCAAGGTGCAGTTAAGGTTGTTCCTTTAATAATGTCACCTTCATCACTTTCCTATTTGCTTTCTTAAAGGAGCAAAAGAAATGGAATAAAAGCTTCAAGCTGGGAATGTCTGTAACCTGGGAAGGTCCACGGAAGCATGTCAGGCAAGTGGGTCCATATGTCATGTATGTGGAGATATTAGAAAGGTTAAGGACAGTGGTCTCAGAATGTAGGGGGCTGACAGACTTCCCAGGCTAAGGGAGGCCCAGGCCTATCTCCACACAGAGAAAGGAAAGCAGAGAAAGGGTGGATTGTAGTGATGGGGGAGGCTGTCACTTTTGAGGGAGTCTCTGGAGAACCCTCTTGCTCAGTGCTGCATTGGGAAAAGCAGATGAAACATCAGACAAAGGGAAAACTTCATACTCTCAAGCCATCATACAACCAGTCACCTTTGACATTTGGGGAGAAAAATAATGAACTTTCAAAATGCTCCTCAAAAAAAAAAAGAGAGAGCAAACATTTTCTACCCAAAACATGGTATAGGGAGGACACTTTAGAATGTGAGATGGGAATAGGTTACTCTGAGCAAATGGCAAATTTCCAATGTAGGGAAAAAGACTCAAAAATTGAGTCTAGAAATTTAGATTCCATTCAAGCAGCTGGGACTGTCCCTGGCTCACTTTACATCTCTAGACCTGTTTCCTTATCAATGAAATGGACAAGATGATCCTCATAGCTCTCTGCAAGTCCAATAGTAACATAATCAGATCATTCTGACAGCAGAGTAGAGGCTGATTTGAAAGAACATGGCCAGGAGATGAGTTACATTGAGTTACCAGTGAGTTGCCAGAGCAACCAATGAGTGGTCTGAGCAAGACAGCGTATCAGCTACTGTTGTGTAACATATCGGCCTAAAGCTCACCAGTTATTATTCCTCATAAGTCTACAGAACAGTCAGGTGGCTCTGCCAATCTGGGTTGGACTCAGCCAAACTTGACTGGGATCACTTACACATTTCTGGTTGGTCAGCTGGCAGGCTGGCTGGGGACTTTCTGGTCTTTGTGTCTGTCATATTTCTCCAGCAGCCTAGATCAAGCATGTTCCCAAAGCAGTGGCAGAGGTCCAAGAGAGAAAGTAAAAATGAGCAAGAAGTGTTTTTAAGCCTCTGCTTGCATCAAGTTTGCTACTGCTCCATTGGCCAAAGTACATCTCCTAGCCAAGCCCAAAATCCATGTAAGAGACACAACCACAGGGCTCAGATACAGGGAGGCATGAAAAATTAATGTAATCAATTCACTACAAAGGTGGATTAAGGAAAGAAGATGGATACAAGAAATATTGGGTTGGAAGGCAGAAAAGGTTTCAAGTCAGCTGGGATCTCAACAGACCTCAAAAACTTGAACTAGGTAAGGAAGTGTCAAGAGAAAAAGCTTAGTTTCAGGTCAGTTGGCGATTTTCCTTGAATAGGATCAGGCCACCCCAAGCCCAAGTGGCTGGGAAAAAAGAAGGAACTTAGAAACTGCAAGGCAAAGAGTCAGGAAGGAGACTAGAGTTGACAGTGCTAAGCCAGCTGAGGACCCACGGAGGAAGGAGAGGGAAGTTGGGGAGGTGCTACTTTTGGAGAAGGAAATTCACAGCTCTTCACTACTTTTACTGAGATTTTTATGCTCAAAACCCTGTTCTCCAAAAACATGTCTAATTTCATGCAACTCGTCATTTTCTTTTTTTATTTTCCCTCAATTTTAAAGAAAGTTTCCTTTCCTGGTGCCAGGCTGAATCAATTTTGCTAAGAAAGAGAAGAGGCATGAGCTGGATGTGGTGGGGGTAGTGGAATCAGAGAAAGAACCACCACCCCCACATAGAAGTCATGGCGCAGGATGCCCCAGAGTGCTGAGGCAGCCAGCACCATCTTGCCTATGTTCTTCCCAAGATCATTCTTTGCTGCCCGAACTTCACTGGGGATTTTGTGTCTTGTTTGATTAATGGAGTTTCCAGTCCCACCAACTTCTCTTCCAGGAGAAGACTGCAAAGGAGAATGGGGTCAGGCATGGCCAGCCACATCATAATTTTCCATCGACTAGGGTTGAGGTCTATAAACTCTGTTGGAGATCACTTCTCCATATTTGTGATTTTTGTAACCACAAGTCTGTGTTCCTTGCAACAATAGGCCATAAAACGTTCAAACAAAAACAGTAGGAAGAGTATACGTTAGTACAGTACTTTGTAGTTAACAAAAGATATTCAGATATTTTTCCCAATTTGATTTTCAAACTATGCTGGACTGTCAGCTTCATCAGGACAGAGAGAGTGTGTCTGTCTCATTCTTTGTATCTGCAGTGCTTGGGGCAGTGGGTAGCTTATGACAGGCATTCAGTACATATTTGTTGAATAAATAAACCCTATGAGAAGAAATAGAAGTCATTAGCCCCATTTTATATATGAGGCCCATAGTCCCACAGTTCATAAACAGCACAGCCAAGACCAGAACTGAGGCTCCTAATCCCAAGGTCATTGCTAGTTATTTTGTCCTCAGAGCTTCAAGGGCACTGACCTCAGGAGCTGAGGAACCCCAAGGGCATGAGTGTATGGAGCAACTGTAAAGTGGAAAGAAAAGCAGGCAGAATTCCTGGAGCTATCCAGCACTGAGAAAGATTTACACAGAAAACTCAGGACAGAAATGTGGGCTTGACACTTACCTGGCAAGAAGCTCCATTTCCTTCCCTTGCAGCCTGCACACCTTCCCAGTAGGCAGGACTGGCTGGAGACAGATGCAGCTCTTTAGCCTCCCCTGCAGCAGAGTTTCAGAATGCAACCTGCCTGCAGAGCTGAAGTGCTCATCAGAAAACCCAGATCCACAGGAGACAGCAGTAACACATCATAGTTACACCTGACTGAGCCTTGGATCGTCCACTATTTAGATATTATTTGTCTCAAGACTTGAGACTCATCAGCCTGTGAGGAAATAACCAAGTTCTTAAGTCTAGGTATAGATTTGGAAGCTAATGTACGTAGCAGGTCATGGAGAGAGATTATATGGCATTAGGTTTTAAGACTGAGAAGAACCCTAAGTGGTCCATAACTGTTCCCTAGACAGAAGGTCTGAGAAGCTGCTGAAATAACATGCATTTTGTGAGGAGATGGTCCGTGGCTTTCATAGGTCCTCAGAGGGGTCTCTGCTTCAATTCCAGCCACGTGAGAATTTAGAATAACCTCTTCAGCCCCCTAACCGGATGACAGCCTCCATTTGCTCAAAGGCCCCGAGATGGGATGACAGTCGTTTGCAAGGCAGCCCATGCCGTTCCTGTGATCAGTGCCTTTTCCCTACAGAGTGAAGGATTAGCAGGTGGCCCCACTAGAACAGAAAAGAACAGCTCCCTTAATGTGTCCAGCACATGCAGGCAGAACCAGCTGTAGGGTAGCAATGCTGGGACAACCTCCAAAATGCTCCAGCAGGCATAGAAGGGGCTGCTTTTTAAATTTGTGTATTTAAAGACAAAGAATAGTTTTATTGCTTCCCCAAAGTGAGGCTTTCTAGTGACAGTTCTGCCCATGGGTCACAGAAGAACCTTACATAGAGCCCAGGCCTGAAGCTGGTGGCATCCGTCAGGCACAAATTCTAGCATACCACCCCCAGAATGAGGTTACGTCCTGGAGGGCAAAGCCTTAAGCTAGTTCTGAAAGAGATCCTCTCCTGCCATCTGGTGTGCAGAAGTTGTTACTGCACCCTTCACAACTAATTTCTGATCGTTTCAAAGATTTCAAAACTAAAATCAGCTCAAACTCCTTCCTTTACTTACATGTAAGCTGGGGCCCAGGATTGTATAAGCAATGGGTCATATAGCTTGTCAGTGGCGGAGCCAAGATTGAGGCTTAGACATTCTCACTCTCCCTCCGGAGCTCTTTCCCACTCTGCCATGCTGGCATGTTTAACCTTTCCTACCACTGCACTCCTACCCTGGGATGAGAATTTTCCATTGGAAACCAAGGTCTGGGGTTGGTGTCCCTCCCCTATTCTCCCAAAGTTCCGTTTTTAACTCTGTGACAGCAGTGTTTGCCCACAGTTGTCATTAGTGACTTTTCTGTGTCCTTCACTCAACAAGAACCCTTGAGAACAGAGGCTGTTCACTTCCTGTAACCCCAGGACCCAACCTGAAGGCTGGAACATGCAAATGGGTGAATGGCTGTCACCACCACCCAGGGGGGCAGCACAGCACAGCCTCGCCACACTTGCACAGTGACCTGTTCCGTGCTGTACAGCCCTATGTTCTGCAGTCCTGGAGGGAACAAGATGTGGTCCCTATCATGCTGAGCAGGCTGGTGGGAGGTATGGGTGCTACACTGTGCTGCGTGTCTTACATTTGGGAGCGCTAAGGGCAAAGAGAAGAGACTCTTGGAAGTGGTGGTGGAGCTCAAGGTAGTTTCTGAGCAGAGGTGACTTATCTGAGACTTAAAGATGTGTCCAGGTGAATCTTGGTAGAGGGAATTTTGGCAGCAAAAACAGCCAGGCACAGATGTGTGAGTGAGGAAATGTGTTAGGAGTACAAGTGCTAATCAGGGTACATTTGAGATTTGGGAAAGTGGGAGGACCAACTCCAGAGCTTCACAGAGGCCAAATAACAAAAGACCTTTTATGCCAGGGTATGGAGCTTATCTTCATCTTTAGAAGTGAGAGCTCCCATGAAGGATTTTAAGGAGGAGAGCAGTAGGGACAGTGAATTGGAAAACACTGGAATAAATAGTGTGGTCAGCAAAAGTCTATAGAGCCTTCCTCCTCAATCTTTATTGTGTTTTAGAATCTGTAAGAGTTTAAAATACAGGTTTGCAGGCACCTTCCAGAGATTCTGATTCCGTAGGTCTGGACCAGGGCCCCAGCTCTCTGCACTCTCAGCAGGTGTTTGGGTGCTTCTGATATGAATGGTCCAAGGCCACACTCAAAGAACCACTGGAGGAAAACGAGAGGAGGAGACAGCTAGGGACAGAAGGCAGCATGGAATGTATGAGGAGTGAAAGAGATCCTTGTGATGGTAGCTGAGAAGGAATAGTTAAATTAGGCAAAATTGTTCAGCAACAATGTCATGGTCCTCAATGGCTGCATATAGCAGCAGTTTTATTGGAACAATGGAGATCGAAGTCAGACTACAGAGGGCAAAAATTAACTGGAGAGGGAAATATTGACAAGCTTTCAAGAAGCTTGACTGGGAAAGGAAACAAGAAGGGGAATGGTGGCTGGATTGAAAGTGAAACCTTGTGAAAGAAGGATTTTGTTTTTAAGACGGAAGATACTTGAATATCTGTCTATGCTATGGAAGATGAGTAGGCTAAGGAGCACGAGCAGCAGATCCTGAGAGGGAGGGGATGGCTGGAGAAGGGAGGTTCCTGAGGATGGAGCAGGGACAGGGAAGAGGTCCAGGGCCTGGTGACAGAAGGCCTTCCTTCACCCTTCTTTCCTGAGGCAGGTGGGCAGAGGAAGGGGGAAAGTGAAATGGAAATAGGTTTACACATTGATTCAAGATGGGAGTGGGCACGGAATCCTAAGTATAAAAACTCATTTTGACAAAATTTGAGTTGATATAAATCTGGAAGGAGCGTGAGTTTATTAAATAACTGAAGATTGTAAAAGATGTTGAGTCTAGAGAAAAAAACTAAAATCAAGCTTTAATAGTATAAATATTAATTCTCCACTTTAAAAATTAGCTTGCACTAATACAGGAGGGAGACTTGACCTGATAGCAGCCAACAATTTAAATGATTAACTGATGATACTCTCATTTGATTGAAAAAAAGTTATGAGGCTTTCAAAAGCTAAGAATTTGGCATTACTAAATGTGTGTTCCCAGGTGTTTGCCAAATTCTAGTCTACCAACTGTTACTCTACTCCTTTCTAAAGGTATGAAGGCAAAGAAGGTTTTATTGCAGTATTATTGTAGAGATAAGGTCAACTCTACTGTGCCGGTTTGAATGTATCGTGTCCCCCAAAAAAGCCATATTCTTTGACGCAATCTTGTGGGGGCAGATGTATTAGTGTTGAACAGATCACCAACTGTGGATGATAACTCTGATTGGATAATTTCCATGGAAGTGTGGCCCTGCCCATGCAGCGTGGGTCTTGATTAGTTTACTAGAGCACTATATAAGCTCAGACAGAAGGAGCGAGCTTGCTACAGCCAAGAGGGATGCTTTGAATAACACACGGAAGCTGAAAGAGTAGCTGCAGATGAGAGACAGTTTGAAGACGGCCATTGAAAGCAGACTCGTGCTCTGGAGAAGCCAAGATAGGACAAATGCCCCAAGAACAACCAAGAGTGACATTTTGAAGAGGAGCTGCGGCCTAGAGAGGAACGTCCTGGGAGAAAGCCACTTTGAAACCAGAACTTGAAGCAGACGCCAGCCACATGCCTTCCCAGCTAACAGGTTTTCTGGATGCCATTGGCCATCCTCCATGAAGGTACCCGATTGTTGATGTGTTACCTTGGACACTTTATGGCCTTAAGACTGTAACTGTGTAACCAAATAAACCCCCTTTATAAAAGCTCATCCATTTCTGGTGTTTTGCAAAAAAGGAAGCATTAGCAAATCTGAACACCTACTCTGCTTTTAAATATGTTCCTTATTTGCAAATCTTTGTATTTTAATTATAATTGGGACACAGTTCTTTGTGATCTCTCACACAAGTGATTACACCACAGGCCAAAGCTCCATATGAGGCTCATAAATCTCTGTGACCACTTGGGAAATCTTTGTGTGGTGGTTTGAAGCCATGTACCCCAGAAAAACATGTTCTTAAGTTTAATCCATTCCTGTGGGTGTGAACTCTCATAAGTACAATCATTTGATAGGTTATTTCAGTTAAGGTGTGGCCCAGCTGAATCAGGATGAGTCTCCATCTTACTATTGAAGGCCTTATAGGGAAGGCCACAGACGGAGAGAAACAAAGGGGGAGCAGCAAGAAGCTGAAAGTCAATGGAACTTGGAAGAGAAGGCAGAAGCCAGGAGAGGATGCTGTATGCATTGACATCTGACAGAAAAGGCAAGGACCTAGGATCACCAGCAGCTAGCCACAGAATCCCAGTCTTCTGGGAGAAAGCATTACTTCTGATGATGCCTAGATTTTGTACTTCTCCTAGTCTTAAAACTGTTTGAGCCAATAAAGTCCCATTGTTTAAGCCAACCCATTGCAAAGTATTTGTTTTGACAGTTAGGAAACAAACACTTTTTTAAAATGATGAGTCCCAAAGACACCCTCAGAGATTATGATTGTGTAGGTCTGGGATGGGGTCAATGAATCTATTTTCTTCCCAAATGATTTAATGATCTGTTAGATATGGAAAACACTCAACTGTTTAGAAAATCCTTGGAAGTGATTGTTTTTCATCCTAAGCTTCACAAGCATTCAGAACCATTAGATTATACCTTTAGTGAACATGACAAACTTACATGCTGAAAACTATGGCCTATTAATGACATTTGTTGGTGTTGGGTATAAAAATATAGGGAGACTTGCTCAAATATATAAAATTTCTTTACTTAGAAAAACTTAGTTTTCAATATAAATATGATCAATATTATATCAATTCTTTTTGAATATATTCAAATGACTAGTCATTTACAATCAAAATATATGTGATGATGCTATGGATGTTACTTAGACTAATAAATTAATAAGTGGTGGTTTGGAACTCGTGCTGAAAGAACACGACACAGATGAACAAATAATTTATCATCTTTATACTTAAGGCTAAATTGTATTAGTTGTCACATTTCTTTATTTAAATACAATTTACATACCATAAAATTCACCTATTATGAATATACAGCTTGATGGCTTTTAGTAAAGTTGTGCCACTGTCACCATGGTTTTAAAACACTTCTGTCACCCCACTGTTCCCTAATGCCTGTTTGGAGCTCCACAGCCCAGGCTGCTTTCTTTCCCTGTAGTTTTGCCTTCTCTAAAAATTCCCTATAAATGGAATCATAAAATACTTAGTCTTCTGTGTTTGCCTTCTTTCACTTAGCATAAGGTTTGTGAGGACTATACTTGTTGTGACATGAGTAAGTAATCAAATCTTTAGCTCTTACATTTGGTCTACAATCCCTTTTGAGTTAATTTTTGTGTCCATATGAAGTAATGTCTAAGTTTATGTATTTATGCATATATATTTTTGGTATATATATGGATATCCAATTGTCCCACCACCATTTGTTTAAAAGTCTATCTCCCTTATTGAATTGTCTTGGCATCTTTGTTGGAAATCAATTAACCGTAAATGTGTGGGTTTATTTCTGGACTCTAATCTGTTCCATTGATCTATATATCCATCTTTGGAGGAAGGGTACTGATTTGTGAAATCTTTGTTTCAGTTATATACACTGATGACTGTGTGAAATTTATTTCATTATGGTAGAAAAATTTTTTAAGAAAAAAACACTTGTCAAGGTAGTGCTGGATAATAAGACAAAACAAATAAAGGTCTTAAAATAGGCTATCGGGACCTACGAAGATCATGGAACAGAGTACAGCCTCATATCTTACAGATAGGGAAACTGAGACTCATGGGAAGTGAATTGCTCAAGGTTGTGCCAGAATGCAAACGCAGGTGCTCTGGTCTTCCCACTCACCAGCTGTCCCTCGCAGTGATCTGCTCATCTGCAACTACTTGCACCGTTTCCACCTCCCCTCCCCGCCAAGGTCCTGCTGTCAGCAGACAGCCATGCCCATGAGGGCACACGGCCGGGCCGGAGTCCCAGAAACAGCAGCCCACTGGTGCCACCATCTTTTCCCCTCTCCTCTACCTCCCCTTCGAATGTCACTGAAAACAGTCTCCCCAGACACTACAGCGCCCTGAGGGATCTGGCCCAGAATGACTTTCCCTGTCCTCCTGCCTCTTATTTCTTCAGAGACAGAATTGGCTTTTCTTCAGGGACTCTTCTCAGAATGGCAAAAAAGAAAACAGCACATCGACATCAAATGGTTCTTACACAACAGCAGCATCTTGCTGAGAATCATGTAAATAACCCAGGAACATGTGGCTTGAATTTCCTTCAACATACTCAGGAATGTAATAAAGTCAGGGCCATGGAGAAGGGCTGCCACTCAGCTCTGGCACTCAAAACACTTGAAAGAGATGTAGCTTCTTATCCTGGAGCAGTCTCGTTCCTCTTAAGTTCCAAGGGACCATTCCCTCACCAAAACAGACAGGTCTTGTCTCTGTCCTTGACAGGCTGAGCTCAAGTCATGATTGTAGCATCCCAGGCCTTCCCTCTCCTTCCTTCAGAGGAATGCTGTGTTTCTAACCTCTTGAGTTAGACTGACTGCCTGTTCATTAGTCCATTCACTCATTCAACTAATATTAGTTATCTGCTTTATGCCAGGCACTGTGTCAGGAGATAGGAATATAGTCATGAACAAGAAGAAACTATCCCCAGAGACAGGATTTTGGGAAAACGGCAGAGTAGAAAGCTCCAGAAATAAGTCCCTCAACCAGAACAACTATTAAACAAACAGGAACTGTCTGAATCAACTATTTTAAAACACTGGAGTCCAGGAGAACCTTGGATACTTCCAAGGAAGAGTGGAAGAAGCTGGTAAATTATGGTAAATACCAGCAAATTTCTCTCTCCATGTGGCAGTTACCATCACCCAGCCCCACTCTCACAGTAGGCGGCAGTGGAGTCCAACCCCTGACATAGCTTGCTGGTGCCAGAAAAGGACCAAAACAAAACCCACTTCCCCAATATCCAGGGTGGACATGAGTTGATGGCTGATCACAGCTTTTGGTTAGCTACTTCAAATCACTGGGGATCTGGCTCTGGGGGTGTCCATTGTTGCAACCTACCCCAGACAAAAGTGGCAGAGGAGATCTAAAGACGGTACACTTCCTAAAGCTGAGAGGACAGTTGAAGGTCTGCATTTTCTGAGTGAGTCAGGGAAGTGCAGCTTTGGGGAGTCATGGAAGAAACTCCTGGTTGCCCTTCCTGGCCCCCCCATCATCCCTTCTGCAGAGCAGTTTGGAGCCAGCCAGTGCTCTCTTTGTGGGTCCCTGGCTGGGGAAGATTGACTTGGGAAACCCCTCTCCAGTGTGCACCCCTCCCAGAATTTACCCTCCAGGCAACAATAGATTGAGACAATTAAAACAGTATAAGAAACAATTGAGGTGGATGGTTGGGGCAAAGGCTTACCTGCTTTAAGTCCTGCAGTGGAACACCTGGGAGAGGGAGGATGTCTGTGTCTTGGGAAGCAGAGGGGACATTCAAACTCCTGTAGACAGGGGAACTCCTAAGACCTCCAGAAAGCACAAGCTTAAGACAAGACACAGGCCCAGAAAAGATAGGAAGGACCCACACTTTGCATTCACCTTGGGGTGGACCTTCCTGATAGGAGGGTTGACACCCAAGAAAGTCTCTGTCATATCACCAGCTTGTTACAAACTCAACTCAAGAAACAGACGTCTCAGGGAATAAGTCCCAGAATGACATTTTAAAATATTAAAAGTACACAGTATGCAACAAAAGATTGCAAGACAAACAAAGAAACGAGAAATGTTGACTCATCCAAAGGAAAAGGATAAAAATCCAGAAAACATCAGTGAAGAAGACCAGACTGTGGACATACTGGACATACTTTTTAAAAATGTTCTTCTTTGTGCTCAAGGAGATGAAGCAAAATACAGAGAAAAAACTAAAGGATATCAGGAAAACAATGAAGAATATTAGAATCTCAGTAAAGAAATAATTTGAAAAGGAACCACCCAGAACTACTAGAGTTGAAAACCACAATAACTGAAATAAAAGTTTCCAGAAGGGTTTTAACAAAGGATTGGAGCTGGCATAAAACAGTGAACTTGAAGACAAGACAATTCAAATGAGTCAGGCTGAGAAGCAGAAAGAAAAAATAATTTAAAGAAGAAAAAATAGCCTAAGACCCTTCTGAGGCTAACATCATGTACCAATTATTGGACTCCCAGAAAGAGAAGAAAGAGAGAAAGGGGCAGAAGGAATAGTGAAAGAAATAATGACAGAGAGCTTCTCAAACTTAGCAAAAGACTTTTAGCCCAGAGAACACCAAATAGGATAAACATAAAGAAAAATACACCCTGTCATACACTGATCACACTATTGAATGCAAAGGACAAGGAGAGAACAAGCAACAAAGGAAAAAATAGATAAATGGGAACTCCTCAAGCTTAGAAGTTTCTGTACCTCAAAGGAACTTGTCAAAAAGGTGAAGAGGCAGCCAACTCAATGGGGAAAATTTTTTGGAAACCATGTATCTGACAAAAGACTGGTATCTTGCATATATAAAGAAATCCTACAACTCAATGACAATAGTATAGACAGCCCAATTATAAAATGGGCAAAAGATATGAAAAGACAGTTCTCTGAAGGGTAAATACAAATGGCCAAAAACACATGAAAAAATGTCTGCCTCACTAGCTATTAGAGATGCAAATTAAGACCATAACGAGATACCATCTGACACCGATTAGAATGGCTGCCATTAAACAAACAGGAAACTACAAATGCTGGAGGGGATGTGGAGAAATTGGAACTCTTATTCATTGTTGGTGGGACTGTATAATGGTTCAACCACTCTGGAAGACAGTCTGGCAGTTCCTTAGAAAACTAGATATAGAGTTACCCTTCGATCCAGAAATTGCACTTCTTGGTATATACCCGGAAGATCTGAAAGCAGTGACACGAACAGATATCTGCATGCCAATGTTCATAGCAGCATTATTCACAATTGCCAAGAGATAGAAACAACCCAAATGTCCTTCAGCAGATGAGTGGATAAATAAAATGTGGTATATACACACAATGGAATACTATGCAGCAGTAAGAAGGAACAATGTCCTGAAACATATGACAACTTGGATGAGCCTTGAAGACATAATGCTGAGCAAAATAAGCCGGGCACAAAAAGAGAAATATTATATGCTACTGCTAATGTGAACATTTTGCTGGGGGAGAATGCATGGGATGTTGGGCTTCCCCACCTCGATGGTTGCTGATGTGCTCACAGACATTGGGGACTGGTGGTTTGATGCACTGAGCCCTCAATCATGGGACTTGCCCTTGGGAAGATGGTTACTGCAAAGGAGAGGCTAGGTCTCCTTAAAATTGTGCCTTAGTGTCTCCTCCTGAATGCCCCTTTGCTGCTCAGATGTGGCCCTCTAAGTCAACTTGGTAAATGAAATCACTGCCATCACCCCTACATGGGATCTGACACCCAGGGGTGTAAATCTCCCTGGCAACGTGGAATATGACTCCCATGGAGGTATCTGGACCTGACATCATGGGACGGAGAACATCTTCTTGACCAAAAGTGGGATGTGAAATGAAATGAAATGAGTTTCAGTGGCTAAGAGATTCCAAAGGGAGCCAAGAGGTCACTCTGGTGGGCACTCTTATGCATAATATAGATAACTCTTTTTAGGTTCTAATGAATTGGAATAGCTAGCAGTAAATACCTGAAACTATCAAACTACAACCCAGAACCCTTGAATCTTGAAGATGATTGTATAACAATGTAGCTTATGAGGGGTGACTGTAATTGGGAAAGCCATGTGGATCACAATCCCCTTTGTCCAGTGTATGGATGGATGAGTAGAAAAACCGGGGCAAAAAAAAAGGCACCCAGTGATCTTCTTTACTTTTATTGTTCTTTTTCACTTTAATTTTTATTCTTATTACTTTTGTATGTGTGGTAATGAAAATGTTCAAAAATTAATTTTGGTGATGGATGCACAACTATATGGTGGTACTGTGAACAACTGATTGTACGCTTTGTATGACTGTATGATATGTGAATATATCTCAATAAAATTGAATTATTAAAAAAAAAAAAACTCAAAAAAAAAAAAAAAAAAAAAAGACAAGGAGAAAGTTCTGAAAGCCACAAGAGAAAAGCAATATTATGTGCAAGGGAGTCCAAATTAGATTGAGTGCTAATTTCTCATCAGAAACCACAGAGGCAAGAAGGCAGTAGGTTGAAATACTTACAGTGCTGAAAGAAAACAATTGCCAAACAAGAATTTCATATCCAGTGAGACTTCAAAAATGAGGGAGAAATTAAGATATACCCAGAAAAAAAAATGAGGGAAATCACCACTATGTCTGCTATACAATCAATGCTAAAGTAAATTCTTCAGACTGAAACGAAAGAACACTAGACAGTGATTAAAAGTGGCATGAAGATATTTGTTTTGTGATTTAGAATCTCCAGGAGAGATAACCATTTGGGTAATTATAAATACCAGTACTATTGTATCATATTTTTTGGTATGTAACTCCTCTTCTTCCTGTAGATGCTAAAATACAAATGCATAAAAAGTAATGATACATTTATGGCTTTAGACATTCAATGTACAAAGATATAATTTGTAACAAGTACAATAAAAGGTGGGGTTACAGAGGGGTATAAGAACAGGTCATATGTATGCTATTGAAGTAAAGTTGGTAATACATTTAGGATGTTAAATTTTAACCCCATGGTAACCACAAGGAAAATATATGAAAAATATAGATAGAAATGAGAAGTGACTCAATATATGTACAATATAAGAAATCAAATAAATGTGAAAATAAGCATTCATGGAAGAATCAAGGGGCTAAAAAGGTATAAGACTTGCAAAGACTAAAAAAGTAAAATGGCAGAAGAAAGTCTTGCATTATCAGTAATGACTTTATATGTAAATGAAGTAAACTCTCCCATCAAAAGGCAGAGATTGGCAGACTGGATAAAATAGCATTACCCAACTATGTGCTGTCTATGATAGACTCACCTTAAACTCAGAGTGAAAGGATGCAAAAAGATATACCATGCAAGTAGTGACCAAAGGAAAGCTGAGGTAGCTACACTAATATCACATAAAACATACTTTAAGTCAAAAACAGTTGCAAGGGACAAGGACAGTTACTATATACTGATAAAGGAGTCAGTTCAACAGTAAGATGTAACAATTATACATATATAAGCACCTAACAGCAGTGCCCCAAAATATGTGAAGCAAATACTGACAGATTTGAAGGGAGAAATTGATGGTTCTACATTAATAGTAGGAGACTTTAATACACTATTTTCAATAATGGATAGAACATCTAGAAAGAAGAGCAAAAAGGAAATACAAGACTTGAACATACTCTAAACTAACTATACCTAAAAGATGTATATATAGAAAATTTTACCCAATAACAACAGACTACACATTATCCTTCAGTGCACCTGTATCATTCTCCAAGATAAACCTTAAGTCTATTGTAAGTCACAAAACAAGGATCAATAAATTCAAAAATACTGAAATCAAGCAATGTATATTTTCTAGCCACGATGGAATGAAGCTAGAAATCAGTACAGAGGGAGAAATAGGAAATTTAGGATATGTGGAGATTTAAAAATGTACTGTTCAGTGACCAATGGATTAAATCTGAAATCACAAGGGAAATTAAGAAATATCTTGAGGCCAATGAAAATGAAAATTCAACATACCAAATTTTATGGGATGCAGTGAAGGCAGTGCTTAGAGGGAAATTTATAGCTCTAAATACTTACATTAAAAGAGAAGAGATATATCAAATCAGATAACCTCAAAACTGGAAGAACTAGAAAAAGAAGAGCAAACTACGCCCAAAACAAGCAGAGGGAGGGAAATAACAAAGAATAGAGTGGAGATAAATAATATAAAAAAACGATAAAACAATAGAGAGAATCAACAAAACCAAAAGTTGTTTCTTCAAAAAGATCAATACATCAACAAACCTTTAGCTAGACTGAAAAGGAAAAACGTGGATACAAATAATGAAAATCAGAAATGAAAAGGGAGACATTATTAAAGAACCCACTGAAATAAAAAGGACTATAAGAGGATAACTGTTTGCCAATAAATCAGATAACCTAAATGAAATGGACAAAATCTTAGAAACACAGAAACAAGTACACTGACTCAAAAAGAAATAGAAGAGCTCAATGAACCATTTACTAAAAAAAAGACTGAAGCAGTAATCAAAAACCTCCCATCCAAAAAAAGCCCAGGACCAGATGGCTTCACAGGGGAATTCTACCAAACATTCCAAGAAGACTTAATTACAATTCTTCTCAAACTCTTCCCAAAAGAATGAAGAGGCGGGAACACTCCCTGACTTATTCTACAAGGCCAACATCACCCTCATACTAAGCCAAATAAAGATATCACAAGAAAGGAAGACTATGCACCAATATCTCTTATGAATATAGATGCAAAAATTCTCAACAAAATACTAGCAAACCAAATCTAACAGCAGAATAAAAGAATTATATATCATGACCAAGTGGGGTATATCCCTGTTTTCCAAATTGGTTCAACATAAACTCAATTAATGTAATAAACTACATTAACAGAATGAAGGAAAAAAATACATGATTTCAATTGATGCAGAAAAGGCATTTGACAAAATACAGCACTGTTTCTTGATAAAAACACCTAAAACACTAAGAATAGAAGGAAACTTCCTCAACATGATAAAAGGCATGTATGAAAAACCTACAGCTAACATCCCACTTAATGTTGAAATAATGAAAGCTTTCCCTCTGAGATCAGGAACAAGACAATGATGCCCACTGTCACCACTGTTACTCAACATTCTACCAGTAATTCTAGCCAGGGCAATTAAGCAAGGAAAAGAAACAAAAGGCATCCAAATTGGAAAATAAGACATAAAAGTTTCCCTATTTGCAGATGAAATGATCCTATATACAGAAAATCCCGAAAAATCTACAACAAATGAATTTAGCAAAGTAACACCCCAGAATCAGTAGTGCTTCTATACACTAGCAGTGAGCAATCAAACAAGAAATCAGTTTTTTAAAATTCTATTTACAATAGCAACTGAAAGAATCAAACATCTAAGTATAAATCGAACCAAGGATGTGAAGGACTTGTACACAGAAAATTACAAAACATCGCTAAAAGAAAAAAAAAAAAAAAAAAAAAAGACCTAAATAAATGGCAGGTTGTTCCATTCATGGATTAGAAAACTAAATATTGTTAAGGTGTCAATTTTACCCAAAGTGATTTACAGATTCAACACAATCCCAATTAAAATTCCAACAACCTTCCCTGCAGAAATGGATAAGCCAATAACGAAATTTATAAGGAAGTGTAAGGGACCCCAAATAGCCAAAGCCATTTTGAAAAAGAACAAGGTTGGAGGACTCACACTTCACTATTTTAAAACTTATTACAGAGCCACCATAATCAAAACAGCATGGTACTGACACTAGGACAGACATATAGACAAAAGGAATGAAATTGAAAGCTCAGAAATCAGCCCTCACAATTAGGCTCAACTGATTTTTGACAAGGGAACTCAAACAGATATTTGCACACTGATGTTCATAGAGGCATTATTCACAATTGCCAAAAGATGGAAGCAACCCAAGTGTACCTCAATGTATGAATGGATAAACAAAATGTGGTATATACACACAATGAAATGTTATTCAGCTATAAAATAGAATGAAGTTTTGATACACATGACAATGTGGATGGAATTTGAAGATATCATGTTGACTGAAATAAGAAAAACACAAAAGGGCAAATATTGTATCATGTCACTGATATGCACTAATTAGAATAAGCAAACTCAGAGAGTCAGAATCTAGAATATAGATTACCAAGGGATGGGATGGGAGTAGAGAATAGGGAATTAAGTCTTAAAATGTACAGAGTTTCTATTTGGGACAATGGAAAAGTTTTGGTAATAGATGGTGGTGATGGTAGCACAACATTGTGAATATAATTAACAGTACTGAAATATACATTTGAACGTGGTTAAAAGGAGACATTTTATATATGTTTATATATGTTTCTGGAATAAAAATTAAAATTAAAAAAAAAAAGACACAGTCCCTGCCCTCCTCCATGGAGCTCATAGTCTAGTGAAAGAACACCGTAGCATTCCAAGTTAGCAAAGCTTTTGAAGAAGCGTAAACCTCCACTGCTGGAAGTGTTTGAGAAGAGGATTGAGGCTGAAGCATCATAGGAACAATTGAGTGATTGACTTCCAAGTTCCCTCCCAAGTGCAAGGTTTCATGAGATTTTTAGTTCCCGTAACACTGTTCCACTGCTCCCCTTTCTGCCTCCTGCCTGCAAAGTTCTCTTTGAACGGCACCTCTCAGGAGCTTGGACCCAGAGATTTTTGTTGGCAGACATGGGAGTTCATTGGAGAAGCAACTGTGGGTCCATAAAGCAGATGTCCACCTTTCCTCACTGAAAGTCAGGAAATCCTTACTGGTATTATTTCTTCCCATTACTGTTCTTCTCTGATCCCTCAGAAGAAATATAAGAATTCTTTCCTGGGTGAGAATGAACCTGAAGAATAAAACAAAAGCACATAAGTGAACATAAAATTTCTTGATAAGATGTCACCATTGGGTAAAGGATACACAAGAAATCTACATTTATGTCAATATAAATATATAAACCCCACAAGAGTTCTTGATAATTGTACTATGATTGTGTAAGATGTTAACAGTAAGAGAAGCAGGGTGAGGGATGTAAGGGAACTCTCTACTAGTTTTGCAACTTTTCCATAAATCTAAAATTGCTTCAAATAAGAAGTTTAAAAACAATCCAAAATCCACAAGGAACTGCTTATTAACAGGGTCGGAGACAGAGCACTAGGTTGGGAATTAATAGACATTGACTTTCTATGTGACCTTGGGCAAGTCCTTCTCTCTGACCCTCAGTTTGCCCATCTGTAAAATGAAGACGTTCAACAAGACAATCTCCAACCCTTGAAATATACTGTCCTATGTCATCTATGGTCCAATGTATGATCCTATTCTTGTATCCTTCCCACCTTCCTCTCTTCATCCCCTTATCCAGTCCAGCTCCTCAGAATCCCTGCCTGTAATACAGGGATAAATAACAGTTATTTTTAAAATTTGTTAAATTAAAGATTAAAGGAGCCAGTGGGTGCAATCAGGCACATAGTAGGTGCTCAGTAAATGTTGGATCCTGCCCCTTTACCCCTTCCTTTCCCACAAAGCAGAACCCAGTCTCTCCAGCTCTGGTCCCTGGAGCAAGCACAGGGCCTTAACAAAACTTTAGACAAAAACAAACAAACAAACAAAACTTTTAACAAAAATGTGCTTGGCAAGAAGCGAGGTGGAATGCTCAGGTACTCCACCTTCCTATTCTATTGCTTCCTTGGAATAGTGGTTTTCAAACCTTAGGGCACCAGAATTATCTGGGGAGCTTGTTAAACACAGATAGCTGGGCCCCACCCCTTGAGTTCTGATTCAGTAGGTCTGGTGTGGGACTTGTGAGAATTTACATTTCTAGCAAGTTCTCAGGGAGTGCTGATGTCTGGGAACCACACTGCCTTAGACCCAGTTGTGGGAGACCTAGAAGCAGTTGCAGCTAATATAGATTCTTTTAACAGCCCAGAGGACAACTATGCACCCCACATTACAGAGGGAAAGCAGACTTGCTAGGGAGTTGGGCCTGAGGGCTGGAGCAGGAGAAGGAGGTGCATGCCTAGGGGCAGGGGAGACAGATGGGATAGAGTCTGGGGAACCAGAACAGGAATCCCTCAGAGCAGAAGGGGCAGAGGGAGGAGCTGCCCCAGCTTTTCCTCTTTTTACTCCTTCTGACTCAGTCACAATGAAGCACTGCACCCGCTGTACCCCCACCCCCATCTTGGAGAGGCTCTAGAGGCAGGTAAGTTTGGGTCTCAGGTTGGGGAGAGGTGAGGATAGGGTTCAGCCTGAAGGGCTGGCTGTGAAGGCAGAGGGAGAGAAAGGGAGGAGTGGAGGAAAATCCCCAAAGTCCAGGACACACAAGGTGGGAGGGAAACAGAAATGTAGTCAATTACAGATTGAATTGTCGGGGAAGATGTTCCTGGTGGTTTGGGGAACTGCATTTGAAGATTGCCTATGACTATGACCCATGTGCTCTAGTGGAAAGTAGGATGTAAGAAGAATAGCTAACTTTTACTAAGTACTGAAGTGCTCGCCCATGTGCTATGCTCTTTATACATTTTATCATCATGATGTAGCCTTATTCCCATTCCCACAGAGTGTTCCCAAGTCACACAGGTACCTAAACTGGCTGATACCTGGCTTCAGACGCTTGCTCTAACCACTGGCTACTCCTGCCTCATAACCTCCAGGCTCTGTCACCTCCTATGAGCTGTGTGACTTTGGGCAAATAAACTTTTCAGAGTCTCATTTTCCCTGCCAGTAAAAGGAGTGATGGCAAATATTCCCATAAGGGATTTGAGGCTCAGATAAAACAGCAGGTGAAAGTACTAGGTAAAATGTAAGTTGCAGTGTGCATCTCAACCACCATCCGAAAGGTTAAGAGGAGTGACTATGGCCTCTGACATCTTATGTTTGATTCTGGGCACTGCTGAGTTTACATTTTCATCCTGTTTTAAACAAAACCATTTCTCACCAGTGTAGCTAATGTTCTTTTATTCCTAATTCCAAAGCCATTACACCAAGGAGCCATGGTTTTAAAAAAATTGAATCAAAGACCCAAATGTGCCCAGTAGCAAATGTCTGTTTTATAAATAATTTCTGTTCCAAATTCTAATTTGGTGAATAAAAATGTGTGTTTTTTGGTATATTTCATTTTTTTTCAGTGTATGATATACAATGTTTTCATTGTAACTGTGTGCAGAAAGCTGGAGTATTCAGAAGAATAATAGCAACAGTGATAATAACCCTTCTCATTTGTACAAAGCTGAATGGTAGGCTAAACAATGACTCATGTTTTCTCATTATTATTAAAGAAACAGACCCAGGTAAGCAACATAGGATGCTCAATTTCTTAGGTAGGACTAGATCTGTATCCATCCATTCAGGAAGCTTGAGTCCAGACCCAGTGCTCTTTTGTCTTATACCATGAAGCTTTCACAGAATATTTGAGAAAAGAGCACTGTCCACTCCTTGTGCTATCAACTCTGACCTGCCCCCATTCAAAGAGCTCTCTTTTCATATGGATGTATATTAACTAAAGACTGGGAAATTCCCCTTGAGAACTAAGACTATGTGAGAGTTCAAAGGGTCTTTGGAGATTGCCTAAGGCTTAATGTAAGATATAAAAGTTCTGAGAAGTCAAGAAGCCTGCTCAAGATTACACAACCGGCTCCTCTCACTGCACCATCCTCAGGTTCACTGGGATGTGAAGAGGAGGTGCTTGGCCAATCAACCCCAGAACTCCTGAAAGGAGAATGGGCTGAGCTAAGCAGCATACATTCCTCCCCACCAAACCCTGACTTCTCAGTGCCCAGCTGTCAAGCATCAGGGGATTTTTGGAGCATCAAAATGAGAGAAACTGCACAGTTTATCTTAAGAGTCTCAAATCTAAACGATAACTTATGCCATTGGATTAATATTCCATTCATAGAATTTTCAACCATTAACACTATATGGGATCCTAAATAATCTATTCATTTTTCAAATGAATAAACTCAAGTTTAGAGACCAAGTGTAAATTGCACAAAGTCACGCACATTTCATTATAACAAAGATAGGAGCTAGTAATACCAGCTACTATTTAAGTCCTAACCTTGTGCCAGACACAGTTTTAAGAGATTTTCAGGTAACATCTCATATAATCCTTACAACAAATGGAAAACCAAGACTCAGTTAGGGCAAGCCTCTTCCTCAAAGACAAATATCTAGAATCTGGATTCACAGTGGATCTGTTGGGCTCCAATCTTACTTTTGCCTCTCAATGTGTGTTTCAGAAGGTTTGCTGATGGGCATGGTGGAGGCTGGTTGGAAGGTGTGGGTCTAGAAAAAGGAAAACCAGTTCAGAAGCATTCACAAAGGTCCAGAGGACACAGTCAGGGCTTGAACTAGGACAATAACAGAGAGATGACCAAGCAGAGTCATTGTAGTATTTCCCCACTCCATAGCTGAGACTTGGCATGGATGTTAATGGGAAGTTAATTGCCTCTGTCCACAGGGAAGTCCTTATGGTCCACAATATTTGCTCTATGGAAAGAAATATTAACTATGAAGAGGAGAGTTAAGGGTGTTGCTGACCTTTTCTAAGCATCATGAAATGGACTCAAGTACATTTCACATACAGCTTTGAGCCAAGGCACACTGGAGAGTGCCAGTAAAAATAGCTCTTTTTTTTTTATGCCTTAAACCGATGAAAATGAAAATATAAACCCTTCAGGGGAATTCTTATAGACATCTTCACCTGGATCCTGCAATATCTTTCTGAAATGTCTGGTCCAGAAATATTTCTAATAACATTCATTCAGGCAGCCTTTTACTAATTCCATACCTGCTTATGGAGAGTGAAACATTCCTAAATATGTGACACCTTGTGCAAATCACCTTGAGGATACAATGAGGTAGTTACAGGTACATTCCTGAAGGAACTAATAGAAAAATAGGTTGTGTAAGATACAGATATAAACGACTATAACACAAGGAGGATGGTGATATAAGACTTAAAGTGGGATTTTAGAAGGACTGTGGAAGTTTAAGAAAAACACTTCTAGCTGGAGAGGTGTGGGGAGGGTTCAGTCAGGGATGCTTTCTGGAGGAGATGGCAAATAACTTCCAAGCCCTGAGCAGCTACTTTTAAAGAGCCATTCCTCAGGCTCTGGTAATGACTTGGGGATGGCTTTGGCCCAGAAGCTGTGTTGTGGAGCTCTGCTGGTCACATTCTCTATTAGCAGGTTTCTGTGGAATTCTGTGGATTATAGGGCCACAGGAGTTTCCTGTTAAGACCATCGTACTGGAATGTCTGGAATGATGCTTGAATGACTTAACTTTTTCTCAGAAATACAAACATGAAGTATTTCCTGGAGTGTGTATTCACATGTCCTCTATTTTTTTTATTGATAGGTGGTGGAATCTTGTGGTTAAGATTATTCACTCTAGAGTCATATGAATCTCACTTGGCCACTTGCTAGATATGTGCCACTGGAAAATTTATTTAATCTCAGTCTCCAAATCAGTACAAAGCAAATAAAAGTACTACCTTACTTAGAGCACTGTCAGCATGTATTAAGCACTTGATATATGTAAACTGTTATTTTAGCTATTTCTTTTTCATTCTCAAAATAATATACTCTTCTGCTTCCAGTGAAAACCTCTTTCAAAAACAAAGGCAGAATAAGACTTTTCCTGATTAAAAAAATCTAAAAAAGCCACACTACAAGAAATGTTAAAGGAAGTCCTTCCCACAGAAGGCAAATGATACCATTTGGAAAGATAGATCCACACAAAGGAATGGAGAGCACTGGAAATGGTAACTATATACGTAAACATAAAAGATTTTTTTTCTTATTATTTAAATCTGTTTGAAAGATAATTGTTGACAACTGGATTGAGACTTCTGGGGAAGATGGTGGAGTAGGGAGCTCCAGGACTGAGTCTTCCCACCAAAAAGCTATTGAGAAGACAAGAACTGTCTGAAAAACTTTCTGAAATTCTAGAGGCCAGAAGAACACTGTTTACAGCATCCAGGGAAGAACAGGAGGAAGAGACAAATAAATTATGGTAAAGAACTGTAAATTGTTCTCCCTGCCTGGTGGCTATCCGTGCCCATCCCTCAATCTTGCAGCAGGCTGCCAAAAGATCCGGTTCCTGGCTAGCTACTGGTGACAGATACATAAAAATCCTCTTCCCCAAGAACATATGAGTGGGCACATCTGACTGCTGATCACAGCCTTTGATTAGCAAATTAGGATCTCTGGGTTCCAGCTCTGAGGGTAGCTTTTGTTTCAACCCTGCCCTGCAGAGGTGGTTGGCAACCATTGTTTCAAACTTCCCCAGACAGGCACAGAGGCAGCGGAGATTTAAAGATGCAGTACTTCCTCAGGACTGTGGGGGTACAGTTAGCTGAAGTGCTGTATTTGCAGAAAAGGACAGACAAGCACAGCTTTGGGGAACTGTCAGAGAAGCTTTTGGAACTCTCACTGACCCCCTCCCCAGGGAACTTTGGAGCCAGTCTGCACCCCCTTTGTGGGTACCTGATCCTGTTTTGGCCGGGAAAGATTGGCTTGGCAAAGTCCTTTCTGGGGTGACCCTCCTCCCAGAATATGCCCTCCAGGCAAAAGCAGCATGAGACAATAAAAGGAGTATAAAAATTATAGAGGCAGGCAGTCTGGGGCAAAGGCCTGATAGCATCAAATACCCCAGAAAGGGAGGTTTGTCTTCTGGGAAACAGAGGTGAAAACCAAACTGCTGTAGACCAGAGAAGTCAAAAACAACTAAGAAGCAAAAGCCTTGGAGAAGACAGAGGCCCAGAAAGTCAGAGAAAACCCAGAACACTGCATTTACCTTGGGCAGACCTTCGTGATAAGAGAGCTGAAGATGATGAAAAGCTCTGTCTTATCACCAGCTGGTTAAAAAATCAAGAAACAGACAACCCAGGGAGTAATTCCAAGAGTCAACATTTAAAAATATTAAAGTGCATAGTATGCAACAAAGGAGTAAAAGACAATCAATCAGGAAAATATGGCTCATTCAAGGAAGAGGATAAAAATATCAACAATAAAATAAGATGAGAATGTGGACATACCCAACAAAGCTGTTAAAAAAGTGATCTTGAAAATGATCAAAGAGATGAAGGAAAATACAGAGAAAGAACAAAAGGCTATCAGAAAAACAATGAAGGAATGATATGAGAGTCTAGGTAAAGAGAGAAATTTTTTAAATTTTTATCTGGAGATGAGGGCCAAAATAATTGAAATGAAAAAATGCCCAGAAAGGTTTCAAGAGCAGATTGGAGATCAGTGAACTTGAAGAAAGAAAGAAGAAAGAATCAGTGAACTTGAAGACAAGACACTTGAAATGAGCCAGGCTGAGAAGAGGAAAGAAAAAACGAAATACTAAAAGTGAAAACAGCCAAAGATAGCTATGGGACACCATCAAGCACACCAGTGTACCCATTATGGGAGTCCCAGAAGGAGAAAAAAGAGAGAAAGTGGCAGAAGAAATAGTCAAAAGAAATAATGACAGAGAACTTCCCAAACTTAGCAAAAGATGCGAATAGGTACACCCAAGAAGCTCATAGAACACCAAACAGGATAAACATGAAGAAAAATACACCCCATCATATTGATTACACTATCAAATGCAAAAGGCAAGGAGAAGGTTCTGGAAGCTGCAAGAGAGAAGCAACTTCTACATACAAGGGAGTCCCAATAAGATTGAGTGCCAATTTCTCATCAAAACCCATGAAGGCAAGAAACAGTGGGTTGAAAAACTGAAGGAAATCACTGTCAGCCAAACATGTTATATATGGTGAGACTTTCTTTCAAAAATGTGGGAGATTAAGACATTCTCAGATAAACAAAAGCTGAGGGAATTCATCACCAGTAGATCTGCCCTACAAGCAATGTTCTACAAGCAATGCTAAAGAGAGTTCTTCAGATCAAAAGGAAAAGACACTAGATAGTGATTAAAAGTGGCAAGAAGAAATAAAGATCTCCAGGAAAGTTAACCATTTGGGTAATTATAAATGGCAGTACTATTGTATTACATTTTTTGGTATGTAACTCCACTTCTTACTTCCTACAGATGCTTGTATACAAATGCATGAAAAGTAATGATACATTTATGGTTTTAGACATATAATGTACCAAGATGTAATTTGTAAAAGGTACAAAAAAAAGGTGAGGGAGCAGAAGACTATAGGAAAAGCTTATGTGCATGCTACTGAAATTAAGTTGGTATCAAATCACAAATGATTGTTATATATTTAGGATGTTAAATTTTACTGCATGGTAACCCCAAGGAAAATAGGTGAAAAATATGGCCATAGAGAAGTGGGAAAGCATTCAATATGGTACAACACATAAAAGCAATTAAATATAAAACTAGGCTTTAACAGAAGTGAGGAATAATAAAGGTATAAGACCTACAAAAGCTAAATAGCACAATGGCCAGAGAAAGTCCTTTATTATCAGTAGTGCTTTAAATATAAATGGTTTCAACTTTCTAGCCAAAAGGTAGAGATTGGAAGAATGGATAAAAAGCATGATCTGATTTTGTACTGTCGGCAAAAGACCACCTTGAAGTCAAACATACAAGTAGATTGAGAATGAAAAGATGGAAAAATATATATATATATATATAGTTTGCAAGTAGTTACCAAAAGAAAATTGGTGTGGCTATACTAATATTGGATAAAATAGACTTTAAGTCAAAAACGGTTACAAGGGACAAAGATGGTGTGCCATTTTGGATGTATTATGTCCCCCAAAATGCCATGTTCTTTGATGCAGTCTTGTGGGGGCAGATGTATTAGCATTGATTAGATTGGAATCCTTTGATTGTTTCCATAGAGATGTGACTCAATCAACTGTGAGCAAGACCTTTCATTGGATTATTTCCATGGAGGTGTTGCCCCATGCATTCTGGGTGGGTCTGAATTAGATCACTGGAGCCATATAAAAGAGCTGACAAACAGAAGGAACTGAGAGCAGCTAAGAGTGACACTTTGAAGAGCAGCAGCTGCAGCTTACAGAGACATTCTGAAGACAGCTGTTGAAAGCTGACATGTTGGAGAATGCCATTTTGAAACACAATCCGGAAGTAAGCAGATGCCAGCCATGTGCCTTCCCAGCTCACAGAGGTTTTCTGGATGCCAGTGGTCTTTCTCCAGTTAAGGTACCCTATCGTTGGTGCCTTACCTTGTACACTTCATGGGTTTCAGACTGTAACTTTGTAACCAAATAAATCCCCTTTTTAAAAGCCAATCCATTTCTGGTAGTTTGCATAATGGCAGCATTAGCAAACCGCAACAGATGGTCATTAAATACTGATAAAGGGGACAATTTAAGGGAAGTTGTAACAATTATATATACACCTAACAGTAGAGCCCCAAAATATATGAAGGAAATACTGACAGACTTGAAGGGCAAAATTAATGATTCTACATTAAGAGTGGGAGACTTAGACAACTAGACTTAGCAGACATATAAAGAACACTGTACCCAAAGAAACAGATAAATAATCCTCTCAAGTGCAGATAGATCATTCTCCAGGATAGACCAAATGTGTACATTAAAAAAGAAGGACATCAAATCGAGACCTAACCTCAAAACTGGAAGGACGAGAAAAGCAAACTAAACCCAAGTGAGCGGAAGGAAGAAAATAAAAATTGGAGATGAGATAAATGAAATAAAAATAAACAATGATAGAATCAATAAAACCAAAAGTTGGTTCTTCAAAAAGATGAATAAAATTAACAAACCTTTACTGGATTGGCAAAAAATGAGGGAAGATACAAATAATGAAAATTAGAAATGAAAAGGCAAACATTATTACCAAACCCACTAAAATTAAAAGGACTATAGAAGGATACCATGGACAACTGTATGCAAATAAATTAGATAACCTAGATGAAAAGGACAAATTCTCATAAACACACAAACTACCTACACTGATTCAAAAAGAAATAGGAGAGCGGGAGCACAGGTTCCATGGCAGCGGCGGTGATGGCATGGCTCAAGCTTCGGAATCCATGGCTGCCAGTGCCCCACCTCCTCCTGCATAGCTTTAACCCAGCTGCACTGTGGCAGTTTGACCACGGCCGCAGCCAACCGCCACTGTATGCCATGCGAGCTGTGACTGATGATGAAGTCATATGGAAGCGTCTTCTGATTGATGGAGACGGTGCTGGAAATGACCAGAGACTTAATCTGCTAGTGAAGAGTTTCACTAAATGGTGCAACTCTGGATCCCAGGAAGAGGCATACAGCCAGTATCAACGTACGCCGAGCACTTTGTCACAATGTGAATTTTCAATGGGCAAAACCTTGTTGGTGTATGATATGAATCTCAGAGAAATGGAAAATTATGAAAAAAGTTTGCAAAGAAATAGAATGTAGCATCACTGGAGCACATGAAAAAATTGAAGAGTTCCAAAGCAAATTCTTCAAGCAAAACAAATACAAAAAAATCTCCAAGAATATGATGCTTTGGTGAAAGTGATCCAGCATCATCCATTCAGGCATGAGACATTAAAGGAACCAGAGGTCCTGGGAAAAGAACTGGAGCATCCTTCACATATTAAAGAAAGCACTGAAGATAAACTGGAATTGAGACACAAACAGTTTCACGTTCTTAGCACCATCCACAAATTTCAGCAAACACTAGAAAATGATGAAAAGCTCTCAGAGGTGGAGGAAGCTCAAGAGAAAAGCATGGAAACAAATCCTAAGACATAGATCAGTCTGATTGCTCACCATTTCCAAGAACATTGAAATGGCTACGTGATCTTAGTGTGTTTAGCATCATGCTCTTAAGATATTTAAAGATATTTCTTCAGTGGAATACTTTACTTGTAAATATTAATGCACATTTCATTCATATTTCTTCACAAAAAGGAATGTGTATTTAGTATTAGATATGGTTTTGTTAAATGTTTTTTATTCCTAAACTTTGAAGGTAGGAAGCAGTACGCCAAAAATGTTTAATAAAATGTTTTCAAACAGGATATAGTCATGCTTATTAACCTTCAAGGTAGTTTCAACTGCTGACATTCATTTGCTTACAAAATAAGTTGAAGATTTGAGAATGTACCTTTTCTAGGATGTTCATGAAAAAAATGAGTCAATTTTTGGAAATTTGTAACATTTTTGAAAATGGAGTCCATGAATAGCCTTTATGAGGGCTCTGAACCTATGAAGTTATTTGTGCAAAGTTGTGGTGTATGTTTAACATTATCCATAATATTAAGAACCACTGGTTTAAGAGGTAATTACAAGATGCAAAGTAACTCAATATGCTTTGCTTTCTATCTCTCTCCTTAATGTGGTATGTGGTTGTTAAATGTTTTGTTAACATATTTTCTTTCTTCTGTTTTGTTCTTTAGAAGTCATTAGAAAAAAAGTTTGACAAGGTAAAGAGTTGTTGGAGATAGTTAATATGCTCTTGTATGCAAAATTTTGTGATTTTAAAAATTAAGCTAATATGGAATCACTTGTAATTTTCTTGAGTATTGAATTACATATTCAATATTTGTTAGGTTGCATCTTTATCCATTTATTTTAGCTCAGAAACATGACACTTTGCATGAATCATACCTTAATAATGTTCTGTTTTTGTAATTTTAGTAATTTGAATTTTTATCTTTGAAAATGAATGTTTAAAATTAGCTTGGTAGTAGTCATATTAAAAGTGTCATGATACCTTTAAATACCTCCTCTATTTTCACCTGGCAAGTCATGGGAGAGATTTATTTGCAGAATTTCTACATTCTAATAAATGTTTTATTTTCCATTAAAAAATAGGAGTGCTCAAAAAACCATGTACTAGTAAATAGATTGGAGCAATAATCAGAAACCTCCCAACAAAAAAAAAAAAGCCCAGGACCAGATGGCTTCACAGGTGAATTCTACCAAACATTCCAAGAAGACTTAACTCCGATTCTACACAAACTCGAAAGAAAGAAAGAAAGAAAGAAAGAAAGAAAGAAAGAAAGAAAGAAAGAAAGAAAGAAAGAAAGAAAGGAAGGAAGGAAGGAGGAAGGAAGGAAGGAAGGAAGGAAGGAAGGAAGGAGGGAAGAAAGAAAGAAGGAAGGAAGGAAGGAGAAAAAGAAAGAAAGAAAGAAAGAAAGAAAGAAAGAAAGAAAGAAAGAAAGAGAAAAAGGAGGGAACACTCCCTAACTCATTCTATGAAACCACCATCACCCTCATACAAAACCAAATAAAGATACCACAAGAAAAGAAAACTACAAACCAATATCTCTTATAAATACAGAAGCAAAAATTTTCAACAAAATACAAGGAAACTGAATCCAACAGTATATTAAAAGAATTATACTCCATGACCAAGTGGGATTTATCCCTAGTATCCAAGTTGGTTCAATATAAGAAGATCAATTTATGTAATAAACCACATTAAAAGAATGAAGGAAAAAAAACCACATGATCATCTCAATTGATGCAGATAAGGCATTTGACAAAGTACAGCATTATTTCCTGATAAAACCATTTTGAACACTGGGAATTGAAGGAAACTTCCTCAACATGATAAAGGGAAAAACCCATAGCTAACATCCCACTTAATGGTGAAATAATGAAAGCTTTTCATCTGCAATCAGGTGCAAGAAAAGGATGTCCACTGTCACTACTGTTATTCAACACTGTACTGGAAGTCCTTACCAGAGCAATTAGGGAAAAAAAGAAATAAATAAAAGGCATTCAAACTGGAAAGGAAGAACTAAAACTTTCCTTATTTGCAGATATATGATCCTATCTATAGAAAATCCTGAAAAATCCACAACAAAGCTCCTAGAGCTAATAAATGAATTCAGCAAATTGGTGGAGCACAAAATAAACATGCCCAAATCAGTAATGTTTCTATACACAAGCAATGAACAATTGGAAGACAAAATCAAGAAAAAAATCCATTTACAAAAGCAACTAAAGGAATGAAATATCTAGGAGTAAATCTAAACAAGGAAGTAAAGGACTGGTACACAGAAAACTACCAACCATTGCTAAAAGAAATTAAGGAAAACTTAAATAAATGGAAGGATATTCCATGTTCATGGATTGGAAAAAAAAAATATCATTAAGATGGCATACTACCCAAAGCAATTTATAGATTCAATGCAATCCCAATCAAACTTTCAAAAACCTTCTTTGCAGACATGGAAAAGCCAATCATCAAATTTGTATGGAAGGGTAAAGAGCCCTGAATAGCTAACACCATCTTGAAAGAGAAGAATTAAGTTGGAGGACTCACATAATTTTAAAACTTATTACAAAGCCACTGTAATCAAAACAGCATGATACTGGCACAAAGACAGACATTTTGAGCAGTAGAAAAGATTGAGAGCTCATAAATCAACTCTCACATTTATGGCCAACTTATTTTTGACAAGTGGCAAAGACCACCTGATTGGGAAAGAATAGTCTCTTCAACAGATGGTGCTGTGAAAACTGGATTTCCATTTGCAAAAAAAAAGGAAGGCAGACCCCTGCCTCACATCATACATAAAAATAAACTTAAAATGGTTCAAAGACCTTAATATAAGAGGTAGAACTATCAACCTCCTAGAAGAAAACCTAGAGAAGCATCTTCAGGGCCTTGTGTTAGGCAATGGTTTCTTAGATATTATACCCAAAGCACAAGCAAGAAATGAAAAAATAGATAAATGGATCCTTATCAAAATCAAAAACTTTTGTTCCTCAAAAGGACTTTATGATGAAACTAAAATGACAGCCTACACAATGGGAGAAAATATTTGGAAACCACATACCCTATAAAGGATTAATATCCAGAATTAAAAGGAAATACTTCAACTTAATAATAAAAAGACAAACCAATTAAAAATGGACAAAAGATGTGAATAGGCATCTCCCCAAAGATATACAAATGGCCAGAAAGCACATGAAAAGATACTTAACATAATTAGCCATCAGAGAAAGTGAAGCTCCATATCACAATGAGATACTGTTTCACATCAATTAGAATGACTGCTATTTAAAAAATGGAAAATAACAAATGTTGGAGAGGATGTGGAGAAATAGGAATACTCATTCATTGCTGCTGGAATTGTTAAATGGTGCAGCTGCTGTGGAAGACAGTTTGGTAGTTCCTCAGAGAGTTAAGTTATAGAGCTGTCATATGACCTGGCATTTCTACTACTAAAGAATTGAAAGCAGGGACTTGAACAGATATTTGCACATTGATGTTCATAGCAGCATTATTCACAGTTGCCAAAAGATGGAAGCAACCCAAGTGTCCATCAACCAATAAATGGATAAAGAACACATGGTATAAACATATAAAGGAATATTTTTCAGCCTTAAAAAGGAATGAAGTTATGGCATATGCAACAACATGGATGAACCTCGAATACATCATTTTGAGTGAAATAAGCCAGATCTGAAAGGATGATATTATATGATCTCACTATTTTGAAACAATTAGAATAAGCAAACTCAGGAGTCAGAATCTAGAATATAGGTTACCAGGGAACAGGGTGATGATAGGGAATAGGAAGTTGACTTGGTTAGGTTCACATGTCAACTTGGCCATGTGATGGTGTCCAGGTGTCTGGACCATTTGTGGTTGGTTTATTAAATCAGCAGCCAATTGACTGCAGCTATAACTGATTATATCAATGAAGGGCATGTCTTAGGCAATGAGAGAATTCAATCAACTGGATTTAATCCAATCAGTTGAAGACTTTTAAGGAAGAGAGGGAGGGGACCTTCACTTCTTCATTGGCTAGCCAGTGAAGTGCTCCCTGAGGAGTTCATCAAACGCTTTCATCAGAGTTGCTAGTTCACTGCCTAAGGAGTTCATCAAACACCTTCACTGGAGTTGCCAGTTTGCTGCCTGCCGTACGAAATTTGGACTTGTGCGTACCCACAGTTGCATGAGACACTGTTATAAAATCTTATATTTATGGATATGTCTTTTTGATTCTGTTTCCCTAGAGAACCCTAACTAATACAGAAGTTAAGGCTTAAAATCATTGGAATCATTTTGGTAATGGATGGTGGGGATGGTAGCAAGACATTGTGAACACAATTGACAGCATTGAAATATATAACTGAATATGATTAAAAGAGGAAATATTAGATTGTATATATGGTAACAGAACAAAATTGTAAAAAAATAATTAATGGAACTACATTACACAAACAGTGAAATTGAAGTTAAACCATGGACTTTAATTAATAGTACAATTATGAAAATGTGCTATCATCAATTGTACTAAGTGTTCCACATCAAAGCAATGTGTTGGTGGTGGGGTGGTATATGTGAATCCTGCATTCTATGCTTGACTGTTCTGTAAACCCACAATTTCTCTAATTAAAAAAAGATAATTGTTTAAATAAAATAATACTGAAGAATTGTGGCATTTATAATATACATATAAGTAAAATTAATGACAAAAATAGTAAAATGACATCGTGGAAAGATGGCGGACTGTTGAGCTGTATGTTTTAGTTACTCCTCCAGGAAAGTAGGTAGAAAGCCAGGAACTGCGTGAACTGGACACCACAGAGCAATCTGACTTTGGGCATACTTCATACAACACTCAAGAAAACGTGGAACTGCTGAGATCACTGAAATCTGTAAGTTTTTGTGGCCAGGGGACCCGCACCCCTCCCTGCCAGGCTCAGTCCCGTGGGAGGAGGGGTTGTCAGCTCCGGGAAGGAGAAGGGAGAACTGCAGTGGCAGCCCTTTTCAGAAACTCATTCTACTGATCCAAACTCCATCCATAGATAGACTGAGACCAGACACCAGAGAATCTGAGAGCAGCCAGCCCAGCAGAGAGGAGACAGGCATAGAAAAAAACAACACGAAAAACTCCAAAATAAAAGCGGAGGATTTTTGGAGTTCTGGTGATCATAGAAAGGGGAAGGGCAGAGCTCAGGCCCTGAGGCTCATATGTAAATCCCGAAGAAAAGCTGATCTCTCTGCCCTGTGGACCTTTCCTTAATGGCCCTGGTTGCTTTGTCTCTTAGCATTTCAATAACCCATTAGATCTCTGAGGAGGGCCCTTTTTTTTTAATCCTTTTTTCTTTTTCTAAAACAATTACTCTAAGAAGCCCAATACAGAAAGCTTCAAAGACTTGCAATTTGGGCAGGTCAAGACAAGAGCAGAACTAAGAGAGCTCTGAGACAAAAGGCAATAATCCAGTGGCTGAGAAAATTCACTAAACACCACAACTTCCCAAGAAAAGGGGGGTGTCTGCTCACAGCCATCATCCTGGTGGACAGGAAACACTCCTGCCCGTCGCCAGCCCCATAGCCCAGAGCTGCCCCAGACAACCCAGTGTGATGGAAGTGCTTCAAATAACAGGCACACACCACAAAACTGGGTGTGGACATTAGCATTCCCTGCAACCTCAGCTAATTGTCCCAGAGTTGGGAAGGTGGAGCAGTGTGAATTAACAAAGCCCCATTCAGCCATCATTTCAGGAGACTGGGAGCCTCCCTACACAGCCCAGCAGCCCAGAACTGCCCTGGGGGGATGGCACTCACCTGTGACATAGCACAGTCATCCCTCAACAGAGGACCCGGGGTGCACAGCCTGGAAGAGGGGCCCACTTGCAAGTCTCAGGAGCCATACACCAATACCAAGGACTTGTGGGTCAGTGGCAGAGACAAACTGTGGCAGGACTGAACTGAAGGATTAGACTATTGCAGCAGCTTTAAAACTCTAGGATCACCAGGGAGATTTGATTGTTAGAGCCACCCCCCTTCCCAGACTGCCCAGAAACATGCTCCATATACAGGGCAGGCAACATCAACTACACACGCAAGCTTGGTACACCAATTGGACCCCACAAGACTCACTCCCCCACTCACCAAAAAGGCTAAGCATGGGAGAACTGGCTTGTGGAGAACAGGTGGCTCGTGGACGCCACCTGCTGGTTAGTTAGAGAAAGTGTACTCCACAAAGCTGTAGATCTGATAAATTAGAGATAAGGACTTCAATTAGTCTACAAATCCTAAAAGAACCCTATCAAGTTCAGCAAATGCCAAGAGGCCAAAAACAACAGAAAATTATAAAGCATATGAAAAAAACAGACGATATGGATAACCCAAGCCCAAGCACCCAAATCAAAAGATCAGAAGAGACACAGCACCTAGAGCAGCTACTCAAAGAACTAAAGATGAACAATGAGACCATAGTACGGGATACAAAGGAGATCAAGAAGACCCTAGAAGAGCATAAAGAAGACATTGCAAGACTAAATAAAAAAAATGGATGATCTTATGGAAATTAAAGAAACTGTTGACCAAATTAAAAAGATTCTGGACACTCATAGTACAAGACTAGAGGAAGTTGAACAACGAATCAGTGACCTGGAAGATGACAGAATGGAAAATGAAAGCATAAAAGAAAGAATGGGGAAAAAAAATTGAAAAAATCGAAATGGAACTCAGGGATATGATAGATAATATGAAACGTCTGAATTTAAGACTCATTGGTGTTCCAGAAGGGGAATAAAAGGGTAAAGGTCTAGGAAGAGTATTCAAAGAAATTGTTGGGGAAAACTTCCCAAATCTTCTAAACAACATAAATACACAAATCATAAATGCTCAGCGAACTCCAAATAGAATAAATCCAAATAAACCCACTCCGAGACATATTCTGATCACACTGTCAAACACAGAAGAGAAGGAGCAAGTTCTGAAAGCAGCAAGAGAAAAGCAATTCACCACATACAAAGGAAACAGTATAAGACTAAGTAATGACTACTCAGCAGCCACCATGGAGGCGAGAAGGCAGTGGCACAATATATTTAAAATTCTGAGTGAGAAAAATTTCCAACCAAGAATACTTTATCCAGCAAAGCTCTCCTTCAAATTTGAGGGAGAGCTTAAATTTTTCACAGACAAACAAATGCTGAGAGAATTTGCTAACAAGAGACCTGCCCTACTGGAGATACTAAAGGGAGCCCTACAGACAGAGAAACAAAGAAAGGACAGAGAGACTTGGAGAAAGGTTCAGTACTAAAGAGATTCGGTATGGGTACAATAAAGGATATTAATAGACAGAGGGGAAAAATATGACAAACATAAACCGAAGGATAAGATGGCTGATTCAAGAAATGCCTTCACGGTTATAACGTTGAATGTAAATGGATTAAACTCCCCAATTAAAAGATATAGATTCGCAGAATGGATCAAAAAAAATGAACAATAGAGAGGATAAATATCACCAAAAGTTGGTTCTTTGAGAAGATCAACAAGATTGACAAGCCCCTAGCTAGACTGACAAAATCAAAACGAGAGAAGACCCATATAAACAAAATAATGAATGAAAAAGGTGACATAACTGCAGATCCTGAAGAAATTAAAAAAATTATAAGAGGATACTATGAACAACTGTATGGCAACAAACTGGATAATGTAGAGGAAATGGACAATTTCCTGGAAACATATGAACAACCTAGACTGACCAGAGAAGAAATAGAAGACCTCAACCAACCCATCACAAGCAAAGAGATCCAATCAGTCATCAAAAATCTTCCCACAAATAAATGCCCAGGGCCAGATGGCTTCACAGAGGAATTCTACCAAACTTTCCAGAAAGAAATGACACCAATCTTACTCAAACTCTTTCAAAACATTGAAGAAAATGGAACACTACCTAACTCATTCTATGAAGCTAACATCAATCTAATACCAAAACCAGGCAAAGATGCTACAAAAAAGGAAAACTACCGGCCAATCTCCCTAATGAATATAGATGCAAAAATCCTCAACAAAATACTTGCAAATCGAATCCAAAGACACATTAAAAAACTCATACACCATGACCAAGTGGGGTTCATTCCAGGCATGCAAGGATGGTTCAACATAAGAAAATCAATCAATGTATTACAACACATTAACAAGTCAAAAGGGAAAAATCAATTGGTCATCTCAATAGATGCTGAAAAAGCATTTGACAAAATCCAACATCCCTTTTTGATAAAAACACTTCAAAAGGTAGGAATTGAAGGAAACTTCCTCAACATGATAAAGAGCATATATGAAAAACCCACAGCCAGCATAGTACTCAATGGTGAGAGACTGAAAGCCTTCCCTCTAAGATCAGGAACAAGACAAGGATGCCCGCTGTCACCACTGTTATTCAACATTGTGCTGGAAATGCTAGCCAGGGCAATCCGGCAAGACAAAGAAATAAAAGGCATCCAAATTGGAAAAGAAGAAGTAAAACTGTCATTGTTTGCAGATGATATGATCTTATATCTAGAAAACCCTGAGAAATCGACGACACAGCTACTAGTGCTAATAAACAAATTTAGTAAAGTAGCGGGATACAAGATTAATGCACATAAGTCAGTAATGTTTCTATATGCTAGAAATGAACAAACTGAAGAGACACTCAAGAAAAAGATACCATTTTCAATAGCAACTAAAAAAATCAAGTACCTAGGAATAAACTTAACCAAAGATGTAAAAGACCTATACAAAGAAAACTACATAACTCTACTAAAAGAAATCGAAGGGGACCTTAAGAGATGGAAAAATATTCCATGTTCATGGATAGGAAGACTAAATGTCATTAAGATGTCAATTCTACCCAAACTCATCTACAGATTCAATGCAATCCCAATCAAAATTCCAACAACCTACTTTGCAGACTTGGAAAAGCTAGTTATCAAATTTATTTGGGAAGGGAAGATGCTTCAAATTGCTAAAGACACTCTAAAAAAGAAAAACGAAGTGGGAGGACTTACACTCCCTGACTTTGAAGCTTATTATAAAGCCACAGTTGTCAAAACAGCATGGTACTGGCACAAAGATAGACATATAGATCAATGGAATCGAATTGAGAATTCGGAGATAGACCCTCAGATCTATGGCCAACTGATCTTTGATAAGGCCCCCAAAGTCACTGACCTGAGTCATAATGGTCTTTTCAACAAATGGGGCTGGGAGAGTTGGATATCCATATCCAAAAGAATGAAAGAGGACCCCTACCTCACCCCCTACACAAAAATTAACTCAAAATGGACGAAAGATCTCAATATAAAAGAAAGTACCATAAAACTCCTAGAAGATAATGTAGGAAAACATCTTCAAGACCTTGTATTAGGCGGCCACTTCCGAGACTTTACACCCAAAGCACAAGCAACAAAAGAAAAAATAGATAAATGGGAACTCCTCAAGCTTAGAAGTTTCTGCACCTCAAAGGAATTTCTCAAAAAGTTAAAGAGGCAGCCAACTCAATGGGAAAAAATTTTTGGAAACCATGTATCTGACAAAAGACTGATATCTTGCACATATAAAGAAATCCTACAACTCAATGACAATAGTACAGACAGCCCAATTATAAAATGGGCAAAAGATATGAAAAGACAGTTCTCTGAAGAGGAAATACAAATGGCCAAGAAACACATGAAAAAATGTTCAGCTTCACTAGCTATTAGAGAGATGCAACTTAAGACCACAATGAGATACCACCTAACACCGTTTAGAATGGCTGCCATTAAACAAACAGGAAACTACAAATGCTGGAGGGGACGTGGAGAAATTGGAACTCTTATTCATTGTTGGTGGGACTGTATAATGGTTCAGCCACTCTGGAAGTCAGTCTGGCAGTTCCTTAGAAAACTAGATATAGAGTTACCAGTCGTTCCAGCGATTGCACTTCTCGGTATATACCCGGAAGTGACACGAACAGATATCTGCACGCCAATGTTCATAGCAGCATTATTCACAATTGCCAAGAGATGGAAACAACCCAAATGTCCTTCAACAGATGAGTGGATAAATAAAATGTGGTATATACACACGATGGAATACTACGCGGCAGTAAGAAGGAACGATCTTGTGAAACATATGACAACATGGATGAACCTTGAAGACATAATGCTGAGCGAAATAAGCCAGGCACAAAAAGAGAAATATTATATGCTACCACTAATGTGAACTTTCAAAAATGTAAAACAAATGGTTTATAATGTAGAATGTAGGGGAACTAGCAATAGAGAGCAATTAAGGAAGGGGGAACAATAATCCAACAAGAACAGATAAGCTATTTAACGTTCTGGGGATGCCCAGGAATGATTATGGTCTGTTAATTTCTGATGGATATAGTAGGAACAAGTTCACAGAAATGTTGCTATATTAGGTAACTTTCTTGGGGTAAAGTAGGAACATGTTGGAAGTTAAGCAGTTATCTTAGGTTAGTTGTCTTTTTCTTACTCCCTTGTTATGGTCTCTTTGAAATGTTCTTTTATTGTATGTTTGTTTTCTTTTTAACTTTTTTTTCATACAGTTGATTTAAAAAAGAAGGGAAAGTTAAAAAAAAAAAAAAAAGAAAAACAAGGAAAAAAAGATGTAGTGCCCCCTTGAGGAGCCTGTGGAGAATGCAGGGGTATTTGCCTACCCCACCTCGATGGTTGCTAACATGACCACAGATATAGGGGACGGGTGGTATGATGGGTTGAGCCCTCTGCCATAGGTTTTACCCTTGGGAAGATGGTTGCTGCAAAGGAGAGGCTAGGCCTCCCTATAATTGTGCCTAAGAGCCTCCTCCCAAATGCCTCTTTGTTGCTCAGATATGGCCCTCTCTCTCTACCTAAGCCAACTTGAAAGGTGAAATCACTGCTGTCCCCCCTACGTGGGATCAGACACCCAGGGGAGTGAATCTCCCTGGCAACGTGGAATATGACTCCCGGGGAGGAATGTAGACCTGGCATCGTGGGACAGAGAACATCTTCTTGACCAAAAGGGGGATGTGAAAGGAAATGAAATAACCTTCAGTAGCAGAGAGATTCCAAAAGGAGCCGAGAGGTCACTCTGGTGGGCACTCTTACGCACACTTTAGACAACCCTTTTTAGGTTCTAAAGAATTGGGGTAGCTGGTGGTGGATACCTGAAACTATCAAACTACAACCCAGAACCCATGAATCTCGAAGACAGTTGTATAAAAATGTAGCTTATGAGGGGTGACAATGGGATTGGGAAAGCCATAAGGACCACACTCCACTTTGTCTAGTTTATGGATGGATGAATAGAAAAAATAGGGGAAGGAAACAAACAGACAAAGGTACCCAGTGTTCTTTTTTACTTCAATTGCTCTTTTTCACTCTAATTATTATTCTTGTTATTTTTGTGTGTGTGCTAATGAAGGTGTCAGGGATTGATTTAGGTGATGAATGTACAACTATGTAATGGTACTGTGAACAATCAAAAGTGCGATTTGTTTTGTATGACTGCGTGGTAGGTGAATATATCTCAATAAAATGAAGATAAAAAAAAAATGACATGGTGGAGAGAAATGGTAGTTGTTGTAGTTTCCTAGGATGCTCAAATATGAAATGGGCTGACTTAAACAATGAGAATTTATTAGCTTACAGTTTTGGGGCTAAAAGAATGTCTGAATCAAGGCATCATCAAGCAATGCTATCTCCTCAAAGACTGGGGCATTCTGCGTCTGGCTGATGGCAATCCTTGGCTTCTCTGTCACACCTGTGGCAGAAGTCCTGTGGCTTCCTCTCTTTGTCTGAATTCATTCCTCTTATAAAGGACTCGAGTAATAGGATTAAGACCCATCCTGACTGAAGTGGGACACACCTTCTTAACTGAAGTAATCTTATCAAAAGGTCCTACTTACAATGGGTCCACAGACAGGAATGGACTAAATTTAAGAACATGTTTTTCTGAGGTACATACAGCTCCAACCTCCACAGTAGCATATTATTGTAAAGTTCTTAAATATAAAAACACATACTTGTGTTTTTATATTTAAAATTGTGCTTTTTAAATATAGAGTTCTTATAGTACTTGTAAAGTTGTACAATATTACTTGAAGATCAATGTAATAGGTTAAACCCTAAAGCAACCAGTAAAAATAGCAAAGAATTACAACTACTAAGACAACAAAGGAAGTAAAATGAAATCATAAAAAATACTCCAATTTTAATCTGAATCAATCTAAAAAGAATGACAAAAAATAACAGAGAACAAAGAACAGGTGGGACAAACAGAACACAAAAAAACAATATGATATACTCAAACCCAATCATATCTACAATGACACTAAATGTATATGGTCTAAACACCCCAGTTGAAAGGCAGAGGTTGTCAGATTGGATAAAAAAAAAAAAAAAAAAAGCAAAAACTAACTATATGCTGCTTACAGGAAGCACAATTTTAAATATAAAAACACAAATATGTTAAAAGTGAAAGTATTTAAAAAGATATGTCATGTGACACTAATTTAAAGAATGCTGGAATAGCTATATCAGCAGTAGACAAAGTAAATTTCAGAACATACAATAATGCAAGGGATAAAAAAGGTCACTTCATAATGATAAAATAGTTATTCAATAAGGAGGATATAACCATCCTAAGTCTATACACCTAATAATAGAGCTTCAAAATACATGAAACAGAAACTGATAGAATGACAAGGAGAAATAGACAAATTGACAATTAGAGTATCAATACCCCTCCCTCAATAGCTGATAAAACAACCAGACAGAAAATCATTAAGGTTATAGAGCACTGAAATGACATGATCAACCAACTTGAGATTTAGGACTACTCAACCCAACCACAGCAGAATACACATTCCTTTAAAGTACACAGAAAACATTTACCAATTTAGACCATATTCTGGACTTTTTAGTAAATGGCAATAAAAAAATCAATAAATAATAAATTCTCAATCAATTTGAAATGATTCAAGTCATACAAAGCAGGTTCTTTGACCAACATAGAAATAAATTTGAAATCAACATCAAAAAAAATTCTGGAAAACCTTCAAACTTTTGGAAGCTAAATAGCACACTAAATAATCAGAAATAAATAAATAAAAAAAAAGAAATGAGAGGGAAAATTAGAAAGTATTTTGAAATGAATGAAAGTGAAAACACAGCATATCAATATGTGCAGGAAGCTGCTAAGGCAGTACCTAGTAGTAAATTTGTAGCACTAAAGATCAAACCCAAATTAAACTCAAAGTAAGCAGAAGAAAGGAAGTGCTAAATATCAGAGAGGAAACAAAGGAAATAGAAAACAGAAAAATGATAGACAAAATTAAGACAAAAGAAGTTTCTTTCAGATGATCAATAAAATCTATAAATTTCTAGGCAAACTAGCAGGACAAAAAGAGAGAAGATACAAATTACCAAAATCAGGAATAAGAGAAGTGATGATAAAGATTCTGCAAATATTAAAAAATTAATAAGAGAATAGTATCAACCATGTTATGCATTAAATTTGACAATGTATATGAAATGAACAAATTCCTTGAAAATTAGTTGAAAAACTACCAAAGTTCACTCACAAATAAATGGATTGCCCAAATAGTCTCAAATCTATTAGAGATATTGAATTTATAGTTAAAAACCTTCTCACATAAAAAAAAAAAAAGCCCTAGGTCCAGATGATTTCACTGGTGATGTCTATTAAATACTTGAGGAGGAAATAATAATTCTATACAAGCTCTTCAAGATAATTGGAGAGACTATTTTCCAACTCACTCAAAAAGGACAGCATTTTCCTAATAACAAAACCAGACAAAAATATTTTAAGAAAAGAAAACCAAAAAGCAAGATCACTTAAGAACAGATACAAAACGTTTTTTAAAATAATTTGTCTCAAAACTTTTTAATTGTTGAATCCAACAATATACACAAAGGATAATACAACATGATACAGTGGGGTTTATCCTGGGAATGCAAGGTAGACTTTCTGGAAAAGTCAAGAAAATCAACCAATATAATTCATCATGTTCACCAATTAAAAGTGGAAAAAAATATATATATACATATATGTATATACACACTATCATTTCAATAAACACAGAAAAAGCAATTGATAAAATCCTGCAGCCCCCCAGATACTAACTCAGCAAACTAGGAATAGAAGGGAACTTCCTGAACCTGATAAAGGGCAACTACAAACAGCCTACGGTTTCATTCTACTTAATGGTAAAAGACTGGATGCTTTCTTCATAAGATTAAGAAGACAAGCAAATCCATGCTCGCCACTTTTATTCAGCATTGTACTTTTGGGTCTAGCCAGTATAATAAAGCAAGCAAAAGAAACCAAAGGCAGCAAGATTGGAAAGAAAGAAGTAAAATTATCTTTATTTGCTTGATGAATGATAGTCTATGTAGAAAATTTGAAGAAATCTATTAAAAAGTTACAAGAACTAAAAAATGTGCACAGAAGTTTGCAGAATACAAGACCAATATATAAAAAACAATTGTTTTTCTACATAAGAGCAATAAACAATTAGAAATCATAATAAAACATGCCATTTATAACAAAATAAAAATGTGTTTCATACTTAGAGATAAATCTGACAAGAGGTGTGCATGAACCAGTCACTGAAAACTACAAATCATTGTTGAGAGAAATTAAAGGAGAGCTATATAAATGCAGAGATACACTGTGATCACTCAATATGGTTAAAGTGTCAATTCTCCTCAAATTGACCTATAAATTCAACATAATCTCAATCAAAATCACAGCAGGCTTTCTGGTAGAAATTGACAAACGCTTTCCAAAAGAACTTTGAAAAAGAAGAGCAAAGTTGGAATCTTAATACTACCTGATTTCAAGATGTTTTCTGTTTTTTACAGTTACCAAGACAATGTAGTAATGACATAACAATATACAAATACATGAATGGAACAAAACTGAGAGACCAGAAATAGATTCACACATAGTGGACAAATAATTTTGGACAAAGGTGCAAAGATAATTCAGTGGAAGGATAATTCTTTTAACAAATGATGCTGGAACAATTGGATATTCATATGCAAAGAAAATGAACTTCCATATCTTATGCCATATATAAAAATTAATTCTATATGGATCATAGGCCTAAATATAAAACCTAAAACTGTAAAACTAATAGAAGAAAATTTGTAACCTTGGCTATGCCAAAGATTACTTAGACATGATACCAAAAAACATGATCCATAGAATAAAAAACAGATAAATTGAACTACATCAAAATTAAAGCCTTGTTCTCTGCAAAAGACACATTAAGTTAATGAAAAGATAAACTATGGACTGGGAGAAAATATTTGCAAATCATATATCTGATAACATACTTACATATAATGGACTCAATATATGTGTAGTGCTCAATAAAAAGAAAACAAATAGCACAACTTTTTTTAAAAATAGGCAAAAGATTTGGGCAGATCCTTTACCAAAGATGACACATGGATAGCAAATGGATGTGTTAAAATGCTCAAAATCATTAATCATTAGGAAAATGCAAATTAAAATTTGCTGAGATTTCTCTACATATCTATTAGAATGGCTAAAATAATAAAGACTGACCTTACCAAATGTTGACAAGAATGTGGCACAACCACTTTGGAAAACTGTCTGGCAGTGTTTTAAAACATTAGACAAACACCTATTATATGATCTAGCCATTCCATTCCTAGGTGTGTACCCAAAAAGAATTGAAAACATATTTCCAAACATAACTTGTACATAAATATTCATAACAACTTTATTTGTAATCTGAAACCTGTAAACAGCCTGCAAGTCCATTAACAGGTGAGTGAATAAACAGATATTGGTACGTGAACTACTGACATATCTAACCACATGAGTGAATCTCAAAGTAATGATGCTGAGTGAAAAAAGCCAGATAAAAATGAGTACATACTATATGGTTACATTTACATAAAATTTTAGAAAATGCCAACTATTGTGTACTGACATAAGCAGACCACTTCTTGCCTAGGGAAGCAGGGGTAAGTAGGGGTGGGAAGGATGGATTACAAGGGATACGAGGAAACTTTTGGTTTGATGGATAAGTTTATTATTTTGATTATGATGCTGGTTTCACAGATGCATACTGTTTTAATTTCCTTGGATGCTCAAGCAATTATCATGCTGTGGAATGGTTTAAACAACAGGAATTTATTTGCTCAAGGTTTTGAGGCTAAAAGAAAGCCCAAATCAAGGTACCATTAAGGCAATGCTTTCTTGCTGAAGCTCTCTTCTGTCATTCTGGGACTGGCTGCCGGCTGTTCTGGGTCCTGGGCTCCTCTGTCACATGGCAGTGCACATGGCAGCCTCTCCTGGCCTCTCCATTGTCTTCTGGGTTCCACTGAATTTCAGCTTCTTGCTTCCATGGCTTTCTCTCCCTCTCTCCGTATTTATTCCATTTATAAAGGACTCCAGTAATAGGATTAAGACCTATCCTGATTGAGGTGTGCCACACCTTAACTGAAGTAATCTCATTAAAAAGCTCTATCTACAATGGGTTCACACCCACAGGAATGGATTAAATTTAAAAATATGTTTTTCTGGAGTACATAGAATTCCAAACCACCACAAATACATATGTTGAAGCTTATCAAATTGAACCCTTTAAATTTGTGCAGTTTATTGTATGTCAATTTTACCTTGTTCAAGCTGTTCAAAAATAAAAGGGGAGTTACTGAGAAAGTAGGAGTATAAACAGGTGAAAGAAAAGTATTTGTTGAATGACGAATAAAAAAAAACTTCCCCTGATAAAAAATAACATAGACTCTACACATGGAAGAATATTTGGAGATCATTTTAGGCCAATCCACTGACTTTGAAGGTAGAAATAATGAAACTCAAAAAGGGAAAGCAACATGTCCAGTGTTGCACAGTTAACAAGTATCAGGTACCATGCTCTCTCCTTTAAGCCAGCCTGTGGAATTACAATTGTGAAGAGTGGGAGACTTCAAAAATATTTTATTATGGAAATGTTCAAGACCATACAAAATTAAAGATCATTTTGTAAAGAACTGAAATTGGGTGTTTTGTAAGGTAATTCTTGACTCAGTCTTTGTCTCCTTAATTCTCTGTTTCTGTTTCTCTGAAAGGGGGATAACAATAGCTAAAATACCAAGGTTTTGTGAAGGTTTAATAAGATAATGCATGTAATGCCTGTTACATAGTGAGGGCTCAACAAATGGTTACTATTCTCATTCTGCATAATCCCTACATCATTGATTTGCTCATTTCATTTTTGCCATTATTGTAGCACTTTCTGTTTCTTCAGCCTTTTGAAATCCTTTCCATCTTTCTAGTCCCATCTTGAAAGCCATTTTCTACATATACCTTTCATGATCCTGCCCACCCTTCTCTCCAAGTACATTAACTGATTGCTGTGGATTGAATCCTTGTGATAGAATGAAAATGTAACCCAACAAAAGACATGTTCTTCAAGTTAAAAAGTGTTCCAGTGAGTGGGAGTCCATATGTAAACAGGACCTTTTGAAACTGTTATTATCAATTAAGGGGTGACCAAATTGAATCAGGGTGAGTCTTAATCTGTATTACTGGAGACCTTAAAAAGAAAGGAAATTTGAAAACAGTCAGTCAATAGAAACAAGAAAGTCATGGGGAGAAACCAGAAGACCTAGAAGCCATAAATCTGAAAAAGCCACAGGAGACCGAGTACATCACTTGAGGTGGAGGACTGCCATCCTCAGGATGCTGCTGACTTCAGAGAGGATGCTTTGATTTTGGATGCCTAGTGTTCCAGTTTGCTAATACTGCCATTAAGAAAAATACCAGAAATGGATTAGCTTTTATAAAGGGGGTTTATTTGGTTACACAGTTACAGTCTTAAGGCCATAGAGTGTCCAGGGTAATGCATCAACGATCGGGTACCCTTACTGGAGGATGGCCAATGGTGTCTGGGAAACCTCTGTTAGCTGGGAAGGCACGTGGCTGGCTCCTGCTCCGGAGTTCTGGTTTCACAATGGCTTTCTCCCAGGACATTCCTCTCGGGGCTGCAGCTTCTCAGGGCTAGTACCTCCAAAGCATCAGCAAAACTCTGCTTTCAACGGCCATCTTCAAAATGTCTCTGTAAATTGTGGCTCCTCTGTCAGCTCCTGTGTGTTCTTCAAAGTGTCCCTCTTGCCTGTAGCAAGCTTGCTCCATCTGTCTGAGCTTATATAGTGCTCTAGTAAATTAATCAAGGCCCACGCTGAATGGGCAGGGCCACACTTCCATGGAAACACTCAATCAAAGAATTACAATCTAATCAACACTAATACACCTGCTCACACAAGATTGCATCACAGATAATGGTGTCTTGAGGGACATAATACATCCAATCCAGCATACCCAGCCTCCAAAAATCAAGGTTTAATAAATGCTTATTGTTTAAGTCAGCCCATTGTATGGTATTTGTCATGGAAGTTCTGGAAAACTAAGCAGTCCCCACAAAAGGCCAGTCACTTTTTCAGGTGTTTTATAGACATTATCAAGAAATTTCAATCACAGGTCCAATAAATACCCAGAAATTTGGAAATTTTTGTTTGTACACTTTTCCCCAGGAAAACAGCTTGTATTAGATTCTCAACATTGTTAGTTATTTAAAAGAGTTTAAGAAAAACTGTGAAACAGTATTAAGGGGAGTGTTGCTATTACTCTCATCATATGCAAAAGAAAACTCAGGCTCAAAGAGATGCCATGGTTTACCCAAAGTCTCCACCATCCTAATGAACACAGCATTGAGCGTGTACGAGCACTTCACCCTTAAGTGCCTGCTGGCATGTCTTCAGAACAGTCATCTTTTTTTCTCAATCAGATATGGGTAAAGTTAGGAAATCTGTGGAGTTCGTGCACCTTCCACGTGGTCTGACCCGCCTTTTAGAACAGTTGTCTGAAGGGCAGCCACCTTTCCTGGGGTGCTTTTTTTTAACAAAGATGTATGTTTGTTTTTAATATCCTGCTTTTAAAAAAAAGTCATTGTCATTCAGGTTTGCTGTGTTATGACAACTAAATTGTTTAAATTTGCCTTGTGGTTTGGCCAAAGAATGCTGATGGACCACAAGGCCCCATGTGCATGGCATGCCCTGAACTTCCACCAAGATGTGCTCTGGGCTGGGTCTAGCAGGGAGGCCTTTCCAGCTCTTTTCCAAACCATTTGATTTTCATTGCATTTTTCCTCAGCTTGGGGAATGGCATGAGAGTCAGGACACAGGGTCTCCAGTCTAACTGCTCCCTGGTTTATGCCCCAGTCTCTTACAAACTCTTTCATTTTCCATATTGCTCTCAAATATGAATTTTAAAAACACTATCCCATCATGTCATTCTCTGTTTAAAAACCTTTTGTCTCCCCATTGCCTGGAACTTCAGCAATTCTCAACACTGGCCCAGTTTCATAACTCTGAATCAGTTTGGCAGGGGGGTGTGGCAGAAATTTTAATTTTTAAATTTCTGATGCCCAGAGTTGAGAATCACTGGCATACATGGTAAATTTTTAACATCTAGCCTGGCATTCAAGGCTCTTTACACTCTGCCCATTGCTCAACTTCCAGTTCTCTTTCTCATCTCAGTAAATGAGACCAATGTCATCCTAAGTCAGAAATCTGAAGTTACCATTTCTTTCTCCCTCTCCCTTATTCCTTGCTCTCAATGTATGGCCAAGTGAGGCTTTTCTTCTTAAAAAATTTATTTTTAATTTGTCAACTTGGCTCCATCTCTACTGCTACTACATCTATCCATCCAAGTATTCTCTCTCCTAACCAAGGCTGCATTATGACTTTTTTGGGCCTTGGGCACTTTGGCCTCCATGGGCCCACTCATCCATTAAAAACATTTAAAGGGCTATGAAAAGAAACAGGGAATTTCCACATGTTTTCAAGTATAGCTGGTGCAAACTATCACTATAAATCCACTAATTCTTCACTAGCTAACTTCTACTCATCCTATTCATCTTTTATAAAGCAGTTTTATTGAGATATATTCACATACCATACAATCCATCCAATGTGTACAATGTCTTTTAGTATAATCACAGAATTGTGCATTCATCACCACAGTCAATTTGAGAGCATTTTCATTACTCCAAAAAGAAAAACATCAAACCCCTTAGCAGTCCCCTCTCAATCCTTCTATCCTACCCCAGCCCTACATAACCAGTAATCTAACTCTGTCTCTAAAGATTTATTTATATTTATATTTTATATATACGGAATCACAATACTTAGTGCATTGTGTCTGGTTTCTTTCACTTAGCATAATGTTTTTTCAATTATTGTTTTTTTTTAATTAGACAAGTTTTCGGTTTGCATAAAAGTCATGTAAAAAATACAACATTCTCATATACCTCCTTATTGTTGACACTTTGCATTAGTGTGGTACTGTAACCAAGAAATTAAGAATTAACAAACAATGACTACTGAATCATTTTATAAATGCTTTTTCTTTCTATATTGTAGAATAGGTAGAATACCTTAAATTACTGAAACTCAACTATCCCCACCTTGTTTATACTTACTGTTGTAATGGTCATTCCAGCCTGGTCTCAGCCTTGTGTATACTTATTATTGTAATGGTAACAGTTCCATCCCCCACTTGTCTGAATCCATAAAAACCTTGAAGTCCTTAGACTCCAGGAAAGAGATTTTGGGGCTGACAGGCCGTCTGATCTGCTTCATGCATAGCAATAAACTCTTCCTTTCTTTAAAACCCCAATGTTATAGATTGACTGTTGTCCACATTGGGCAGAGAACCATGCATTTGTTCAGTATCATACCTTTGTTATAATTGATGAAAGAATATTAAAATATTACTAACTATAGTCCATAGTTTGCATTAGGTGTATTTTCCCCATATACCACCTTATTACTAACACCTTGTAATAGTGACATACATTTATCATTCATGAAAGAACATTCTTATATTTGTACTATTAACCTCAATCATCCTCCAGAACAGGATTCACTGTTATATGGGCCCATATTTTAGCCTCTAATCTTCCTTCTGGTAACATATGCAACCTAATACTTCCCCTTTCAACCAGTCACAGTCATAATTCATCTCTGTTAATTACACCCACGAAAATGTGCTAACATCACCACTATCCACCTCCAAATCTTTACAATCAATCTAATTAGAGATTCTACACAAATTATGCATCAACTCCACATTCTCTACCCTCATTCTATCTCCTGGTAACCTATATTCTAATTTTTATCCCTATGAGTTTGCTTATGATAATCAGTTCATAACAGTGAGAGCATACAATATTTGTCCTTTTGTGTTTGGCTTATTTCACTTATCCTTAAGGTTCATCCATGTTGTTGCATGCATCAGGAAATCATTCCTTCTTACAGCTGATTAATATTCCATTGAATGTATTTACCACATTTTGTTTATCCATTCATTGGATGATGGATACTTGGATTACTTCCATCTTTTTGGCAATTGTGAATAATGCCACTATGAACATCAGTAAGCAAATGTCTATTTGCGTCCCTGCTTTCATTTCTTCTTGGTATATACCTAGGAGTGGGATTGCCAGATTATATGGCAATTCTATACTTAGCTTCCTGAGGAACTGCCAAACTATCTTCCACAGAGGATGCACCATTTTACATTCTCACCAGCAGAGACTGACTGTTCCTATTTCTCCACATCCTTTCCAAAATTTGTAGTTTTCAGTTTTTTTAATAGTAACCATTCTAATAGGTGTGAAATGATATCTCATTGCAGTTTTGATTAGTTTGATTAGCTAGTGATGTTAAGCATCTTTTCATGAACCTTTTAGCCATTTGTATTTCCTCTTTGGAAAAACGTCTATTCAAGTCTTTTGCCATTTTTCAAAATTCTTTAGTTTGTCTTTCACTTTTGAGCTGTAAGATTTCATTATATTCTGGATATCAGACCCTTATTGGATATGTGGTTTCCAAATATTTTCTTTCATTGAGGTAGCTGCCATTTTACCCTTTTGACAAAGTCCCTTGAGGCGCAAAAGTTTTTAATTTTGATGAGACTCCATTTATCTATTTTTTCTTTTGTTGTTTGTGCTTTGGGTGTAAAGCCTAAGAAACCATTGCCTAACACAAGATTTTGAAGATGCTTCATCACATTTTCTTCTAGGAGTTTTATGGTTTTAGTGCCAATGTTTAGGTCTTCAATCCATTTTGAGTTAATGTTTGTATAAGGAGTGAGGTAGAGGTCTGTGCCAGTTTGAATATATTATGTCTCCCAGAGAAAGCCATATTCTTTGATGCAGTCTTGTGGGGCAGACTTTTGGTGCTGATTAGATTTGCATGGAAATGCGCCCCACCCTACTGTGGGTGATAACTCTGGTGAGATACTTCCATGGAGGCGTGGCCCCAATGTGCTCCACCCAACTGTGGGTGATAACTCTGATAAGATATTTCCATGGAAGCATGGCCCCACCCATTCAGGGTGGGCCTTGATCAGTGGAGCCATATAAATGAGCTGACAGGCAGAGGGAACTCAGTGCAGCTGAGAGTGAACTTTTGAAGAGGAGCTACAGCCAAGAGGGACACTTTGAAGAAAGCACAGGAGCTGCAGATAAGAGACAGTCTGAAGATGGCCATTGAAAGCAGACTCTTGCTCTGGAGAAGCTAAGAGAGGGCAAATACCCCAAGTGCAACTACGAGTGACATTTTTGAGGAACTGCAGCCTAGAGAGGAACATCCTTGGAGAAAGCCATTTTGAAATCAGAATGTTGGAGCAGACGCCAGCCACGTGCCTTCCCAGCTAACAGAGGTTTTCTGGACACCATTGGCCATCCTCCAGTGAAGGTACCCGATTGCTTTGTTACCTTGGACACTTTATGGCCTTAAGACTGTAACTGTGTAAACAAATGAGTCCCCTTTTATAAAAGCCAATCCATCTCTAGTGTTTTGTATTCTGGCAGCATTAGCAAACTAGAACAGAGTCCTCTTTTATTCTTTGCATGTGGATATCAGTTATCCCAGCACCATTTGTTTAAGAGTCTATTCTGTCCTAGTTGAGTGGACTTGGCAGTCTTGTCAAATATCAATTGGTCATAGATGTGAGGGTCTGTTTCTGAACTCTCAATTGGATCCCATTGGTCAAAATATCTCTTTATGCCAGTACTTTGCTGTTTTGACCACTGTAGCTTTGTAATATGTTTTAAAGTCACGAAGCGTGAGTCCTCCAACTTTGTTCTTCTTTTTCAAGATGCTTTTGCCTATTTGAGGCTTCTTATCCTTCCAAATAAATTTGATAATTAGCTTTCTTATTTCTAAAAAGTAAGCTGTTGTAATTTTGATTAGGATTGCATTGAATCTGTAGATCAATGTGGGTATAATTGACATCTTAACAATATTTAGTATCCCCAGGCCTTGAACATGGAATGTCCTTCTATTTACTTAGGTCTTCTTTGATTTCTTTTAGCAATGGTTTGTAGTTTTCTGTGCACAAGTCCTTTATATTTTTGGTTAGATTTATTCCTAGATATTTGATTCTTTTAGTTGCTATTGTAAATGTTATTCTTTTTTGGATTTCCTCCTCAGCTTGCTCATTACTGGTGTATATAAACACAACTGATTTGGGGGTGTTTATCTTGTACCCCACCACTTTGCTGAACTAATTTATTAGCTTTAGAAGCTTTATTGTAGATTTTTTTGAACTTTCTATATATAGGATCATGTCATCTGCAAATAGTGAAAGTTTTAGTTATTCCTTTCTTTTTCTTACCTGCTTTGTAGAAATAAGAAAGTTAATTATCAAATTTACCTAACTGTGCTCACTAATACTCCTAGCACAATGTTGAATAATTGTGGTGATAGTGGGCATCCTTGTCCTGTTGGATCTTCAAGGGAAAGTTTTCAGTCTTTCACCACTGAGAACGATATTAGCTGTGGGTTTTTCATATATGCCCTTTATCATGTTGAGAACAATTCCTTTGATTCCTACATTTTGAAGTGTTTTTATCAAGAAAGGATGCTGGATTTTGTCAAATGTCTTTTCTACTCAATTGAGACAATCGTGATTTTTTCCCCTTGGGCATGTTAATGTAGTATAGTATATTAATTGATTTTCTTGTATTGAACCACCCTTGTACACCTGGGAAAAAACCCACTTGATCTTGTTCTATGATTCTTTTAATGTGCTGTTGGATTTGATTTGCAGGTATTTTGCTGAGGAATTTTGCATCTATAGTCATTAGAGAACTTGGTCTGTAATTTTCTTCTCTGGTAGTATCTTTATCTGGCTTTGGTATTAGGGTTATGTTGGCTTCATAGACTGAGTTAGGTAGTGTTCCCTCTTCAATTTTTTTTGGAAGAGTTTGACAGATTTGATAGAATTCACCTGGGAAGCCATGTGGTTCTAGGTTTTTCTTTTGGGGGAGGTCTTTGATGACTGATTCAATTTCTTTTTTGTAATTGATCTGTTGCGGTCTTCTATTTCTTTTAGAGTTAGTATAGGTTGTTCATGTGTATCTAGGAATTCGTCCGTTTCATGTAAGTTGTCTAATTTGTTGCAATACAGTTGTTTGTAGTATCCTCTTATGAGCCTTTGTATTTCCGTGGAGTCAGTAGTACTGCTCCCACTCAATTCTTATTTTATTTATTTGCATCTTCTTTTTTTCTTTGTCAGTCTAGTTAAGGGTTTGTCAATTTCATTGATTATCTCTAGGAACCAATTTTTGGTTTTGTTAATTCTCTCTATTGTTTTTTAATTCTCAATTTCATTTACTTCTGCTCTAATCTTTGCTATTTCTTTTCTTCTGCTTATTTTGTGATTAATTTGTTGTTCTTTTTCTAGTTCCTCCAAGTGTGCAGTTAGGTCTTTGATTTTAGCTCTTTTTTTTTTTTTTTTTTTTAGTGTAGGTGTTTAGGGCTATAAATTATCCTCTCAGCACTGCCTTTGCTGTATTCTATAAGCTTTGATAAGTTATGTGCTTGTTTTCATTCATCTCAAGATATTTACTGATTTCCCTTGCAATTTCTGCTTTGACCTTGTGCCGGTTTGAGTGTATTGTGTCCCCCAAATGCCATTATCTTTGTGGTCTTGTTGGACAGACGTTTTTGGTGCTGGTTACATTTGCTTGGAATGTGCCCCACTCAGCTGTGGGTAATAATTTGGATGAGATGTTCCCATGGAGGTGTGGCTCTGCCCATTCAGGGTGGGCCTTGACCAGTGGAGCCATATAAATGAACTGACTGAGAGAGAGAAAACTCAGTGAGTGCAGCTGGGAGTAATGTTTTGAAGAGGAGCAAGCTTGCTAGAGAGGAACGTCCTGGGAGAAAGCCGTTTTGAGGCTGGAGCTTTGGAGCAGATGCCAGCTGCCTTCCTAGCTAACAGAGGTTTTCCGGACACTGTTGGCCATCCTCCGGTGAAGGTACCCGATTGCTGAGGTGTTACCTTGGTCGCTTTGTGGCCTTAAGACTGTAACTGTGTAGTGAAATAAACCCCTGTTTTATAAAAGCCTATCCATCTCTGGTGTTTTGCATAGTGCAGCATTAGCAAACTAGAACAGATTTTGGTACCAGAGAAGTGGGGTGCTTTTGCTGCTGAGTTTGCAAATACCAAACATGTTGGAACGGCTTTTTAAATGGATAATGGGGAGTTTATGGAAGAGTTGTGAGGAGCTTGATAGAAAAGGCCAAAACTGCTTTAAAGAGACTGCTTGTGGAAATATGGACTCTAAAGATACTTCTGATGAGGCCTTGAACAGAAATGAGGACTGTGTTGTTGTGAACTGGAAGAAAGGTGATCCTTGTTTTAAAGTGGCAGAGAATTTGACAAAATTGAGCCCTGGTGTCAGATGGAAGGAGGAATTTGAAAGCAACAACCTGGAATACTTATCTGAGGAGATCTCCAGACTACATGTGGAGGATATATCCTGGCTTCTCCTTGCAGCTTATAGTAAAATGTGAGTGGAGAGAGATAAACTTAGAACTGAACTCTTGGGTTCAAAGAAACTAGAAGCTGATGGCTTGGAAAGTTACAAGCTTCCAGGGGGTGGAATCCCAGAAGCTACAGCCCAATGTGAGGATATAACCACACATGGAACCCCGCCGCCATTTCAGTACAAGCCAAGATTGAAAAAGGAGTTAAGCAGAAAGGATTTGTGGATAGTCCTATTGTCTAATGGCTTTGACCCCTGTGTGCTTCATGCAAAGCCAACAGAATTTTTGCAAGATCTTTATAGACAGAGCCATTGCCGGTCTGGACTGGAGGAGACAGACAAGGAAAAAATTAAAGGAAAAATCTCTTCAAAGACAGAGCCATGGAGGTTGAGGTCTGGAGTCAGGAGGTCTTGGGCTGGGAGAGTGGAGCAGCCCACATGCATGGAAAGGGTGAGTTTGCCCTGGAGGTCGAGGGCGGGCTTTCCACCTCGATGCTCTGGAAGAGTTTTGCCACCTCAGGTCCCAGAGAGGTTGGAGCACATTCCCAGGGAATTGGGGAGAGCCTGGCTGCCACCACACTGTTCTGAAGGGGTTGAGCGTGTGCTCCGGAGATGGAAGGGAATCTGGGAGCTGCCCCGAGGTTTGAGGAGGGTGGGGCCGAGAAGGTGGTCTCCCCAATGTATGGATATGTTGGAGCACTCACCCAAGCATTTGGAGAGAAAAGGGCTGCCACAAAGGCACTTAGGAAGCATTAGACTCCTGCTCTCTCAAGTCCCAAGGATGCAACATTGTTCTGTAAATGACTCTCGGACTTTGAAATCTAATGGAGTTTGTCCTGCAGGTTTTAGGAACTGTTTTGCTCCTGTTAACCCTGTTTTCCTTACTGTTTCTCCTTATGGCAATGGGAACGTTTATCCTATGAATGTCCCTCCTTTGTATATTGGAAGCACATAACTTGTTCTAAGTTTACAGATCCACAGCTAGAGGGGAATTATGCCTTAGGACTGACCACGCCTAAATTGATTTTGATGGGATTTTGTACTTAACTTTTGTTGCTGAAATGATGTAGGTTTTTTGTGATATTGTGATGGAATGAATGTATTTTGTATTTGGAAATATAATGTCATTTTGGGGTCCAGGGGGTGGAATGTGCCGGTTTGAGTGTATTGTGTCCCCCAAATGCCATTATCTTTGTGGTCTTGTTGGACAGACGTTTTTGGTGCTGGTTACATTTGCTTGGAATGTGCCCCACTCAGCTGTGGGTAATAATTTGGATGAGATGTTCCCATGGAGGTGTGGCTCTGCCCATTCGGGGTGGGCCTTGACCAGTGGAGCCATATAAATGAACTGACTGAGAGAGAGAAAACTCAGTGAGTGCAGCTGGGAGTAATGTTTTGAAGAGGAGCAAGCTTGCTAGAGAGGAACGTCCTGGGAGAAAGCTGTTTTGAGGCCGGAGCTTTCGAGCAGACGTCAGCTGCCTTCCTAGCTAACAGAGGTTTTCCAGACACCGTTGGCCATCCTCCGGTGAAGGTACCCGATTGCTGAGGTGTTACCTTGGTCGCTTTGTGGCCTTAAGACTGTAACTGTGTAGTGAAATAAACCCCTGTTTTATAAAAGCCTATCCATCTCTGGTGTTTTGCATAGTGCAGCATTAGCAAACTAAAACACATCTGCTGAATGTTTAAGAGTGTGCTTTCGACCTCCATATATTCATGAATTTTCCATTTCTCTGCCTATTGTTGATTTCCAGCTTCCTTCCATTATGATCAGTGAAAGTGCTTTGTGTAATTTCAATATTTTTTAATTTATTGAGACATTTTGTGATTCAACATGTGATCTATCCTAGAGAATGATCCATGGGCACTTGAGAAGAATGTATATCCTGCTATTTTGGGGTGCAGTGTTCTAAGTCCATTAGGTCTACTTCATTTATCATATTATTCAAGTTCTCTGTTCCTTTATTGATCCTCTGTCTACATGTTCTATCTATTGATATTAGTGATGTATTAAAGTCTCCAACTATTATTGTAGAGGTGTATATTTCTCCCTTCAGTTTTGAGGTGTTTGCCCCATGTATTTTGGGACACCATGGTTAGGTGCATAGTATTTATGATTGCTATTTCTTCATGGTGGATTGCCCCTTTTATTAATATACTGTGTCTTTCTTTGCATGTTATAACAGTTTTGCATTTAAATTCTATTTTTTTCCAATATTAGTATAGCTACTCCAGATCTTTTTTTTAATACTGATTGCATGGAATATCTTTTTCCAACCTTTCACTTTCAATCTTCTGTGTCTTTGGGTTTAAGGTGAGTCTCTTGTAAACAGCATATAGATGGATCATACTTTTTTTTAATCCATTCTGTCAATCTATGTCTTTTGATTGGGAAGTTTAATCTTTTTACATTCAATGTTATTACTGTAAAGGCAGCAATTACTTCAACTATTTTATTCTTTGGTTTTTATATGTCATATCTTTCTTCTTTTTTGTCTCTCTTTTTACCCTTTTAGCTACCCTTACTTTCATTTAGTTACCCTGTCTTCATTTCTCTCTCTGTTCCAAGCCTCTTTCTCCCATCTTTTCCTTTCAGCCTAAGTAAATCCCTTTAGTATTTCTTGGAAGGCAAGTCTCTAGTTAATGAATTCTCTCAGCTTCTGTTTATCTGTGAATATTCTAAACTCTCCCTCATTTTTGAAGGACGATTTGCTGTATAAATTAATCTTGGCTGGAAGTTTTTCTCTTTCAGTACCTTAAATATATCATACCACTGCCTTCTCGCCTCCATGGTTTCTGATGAGAAATCAGCTCAAAATTTTATTGCAGTTCCCTCTTATGTGATGAATTGCTTTTCTCTTGCCACTTTCAGGATTCTCTCTTTATTTTTGGTGTTTGACATTCTGATTAGTATGTGTCTCAGAGTAAGTGTATTAGGATTTATTCTGTCAGGAGCACATTGCACTTCTTGGACATGTATATTTATATTTTTCATAAGAGTTGGGAAATTTGGTGCCATTATTTCCTCAAGTATTCTTTCCACCCCCTTTCCCTCCTCTTCTCCTTCTGGGATACCCATAACAGGGATGTTTGTGTGCTTCATGCTGTCATTCATTTCCCTGAGACCCTGCTCAATTGTTTCCATTCTTTTCTCTATCTGTTCTTCTGTCTGTAAGTTTTCAATTTTCCTATCTTCTAGTTTACTGATTCTTTCTTCTGCCTGTTCAAATGTGCTGTTGTATGCCTCTAGTATATTTTTAATCTCTTCTGTTATGCGTTTCATTCCCGTAAGTTCTGTCATGCTTCTTTTCATACTTTCGAATTCTTCTTTATGTTCTCCCAGTGTCTTCTTAATATCTTTTGTCTCCTAGCATATTTTCCTTCATCTCCTTGAATTGATGTAGGGGATATGTTTGAACACCTTTGATGAGTTCTTCCAAATTCTGTGTTTCTCCGATGTTTTAACTTGTTCCTTTGACTGGACCAGATCTTCCTGTTTCTTAGTATGGCTTATTATTTTTTGCTGATGGCTAGGCATCTGATTATTTTAATGAGTTTACTCTGAAAGTCAGTTAATCTCTCACCTATGGCTTTATTGTTGATTGGCTTTGTGCTAAGGCTCTTCTTTGACACTTGGTTATACTTATTCTAGACCCTTAGTGGCCCATGTTTGCCTGATCAGATTCTTTCAGCTCTTCTTCATCTGACTCTTACCCTAGTTATGCCACACAATTTTTAAGTTTGAACTGTTTGTGAAATTGTTTCACCTCTGGGAAAAAAACTTCCTTTCCTCTGTTCCTTCTCTGGGCATCTTGATCTCTTCTGTTTGTTTTTGTTTTGCCTTTATAGTTGTTTTTACTCTCATTTTGTTGCCTCTGGCTGTTTTTGTCTGGAGAGAAAATTCTGAGAGGATGATCACCCCAGAGAGGACCTTCCCAAGTCAGTCTTTCATGGCCAAAACAGGGCCAGGGACCGTGAAGAGGGTACAGACCAGTTTTAAAGTTACCTGGGGAGAGGGTCAGGAAAGCCAAAAAAAAAAAAAAAATGCCAAAAAGCTTTTTTGATGGCTCCCCAAACCTTCCTGGTCTGCCCAGCAAATGGCACTTCAGCAACTTGCTCCCTGTAGCCCTAAGGAGGCCCCATGTCTTGAAACCTCCACTGCTTTTGCCTCTTTTGGGGGCAAGGTGGAAACAATGGCCAAGATGGTCCCTGTCTGGGGCACACAAAGATAGTTGTTCAGAGCTGGGACCCAGTGATCTAAATTCACCCATCAAAAGTTGTGATCAGTACTCAGTTGTCCTCCATCCCCTATTCTTGGGGAAGAGGTCTTCCATGTCCCTCTCCACCTGCAGCAGCCAACCAGTGACCAGACACAAGGTGGCTACCTTGAGTGTGGGGGATGGGCACTGGTAGCTGCCATGCAATGAGTTACTCACAGATATTTACCACTGTTTCTCTTACACACTCTTACCTGGATGCTATACCATGCTCTCTTGGCCTCCAGAACCCCAAAACAGTTGTTTTAGATCTTTTCTGCCTGTGCATTAGCTGTTTAAAGGAGTGAGTCCTGTAGCTCCCTACTCCACCATCCTCCTTCGAGAAGTTCTCATCCTATTAGCCTTAAATACCACTTTATCATGACTTACTCAACCACCTCAGATTAATTGGGTACTTCCTTCGTCTCTCTCATAGAACCCTGTTCTTTTTCTCATAGCCCTCATCAAATTTTGAAGTTATAGATTCAGTTTTGTCTTTACCTGTTTTGGTGATTATGTTAGATTGAATTATATGCCCCAGAACAAAAACAAACAAACAAACATGTTCTTAATCTAATCCTATTTCTGTGCATGTGAACTCATTGTAAACAGGACCTTTTGAAGATGTTATTTTAAGTAAGGTATGGCCAGCTGAATCAGGATGGATCTTAATCTTATCAGAGGCTTTAAAAAAGAGAAAGACACAAGAAGGAGCCAGAAGCCAGAAGCCAGAATTCAGTGGGAATGTGGAAGAGAAAAGAGAGGACATCTCCATGTGATGGTAAATCCAAGGAACCCCAAGGATTGCCAGCCACACAGAATGCTACCGACCACAGTAGGAAGCAAGCCTCCCAGCCTCCCAAACTGTGAGTTAACAAATCCCCATCATTTAAGCCAAGCTAATGTGTGGTATTTGTCATAGTAGCCTGGAAACTAAAACAATGCCTTTTATTAAACAATTATTTATACATTCATGTATTCAAAAAGCATTTCTTGACCCCAAAGTACAAAGGATATTGCTCAGGTACTCAAATGGATTATTCTAGTGAAAGAGTAACAAACGTATACAAATATTTGCTCTACAATTTGACACATGCAGTAGTTTAAAGTATGTGTAAGGCAGAGAGGAAGTTTTTCCAGAGAAGCTGATGTTTGAGTAAGATTTCAAAGGATGACTAAGAGGATATTCTCCAGGCAAATAAGGAAGAGGATAGCATTAAAGCCCAAGAGAATGAAATAAATAAGTGCTTGGAGGCATGAGACAGCATAATGGAATCTTGAATATTCAACTAGTTTGGTACCAGTTGTAGATATTAAAGTAAGTGTGTGTGCATATGTACTTGTGTGTGTGTGTGTGTGAGTGTGCTGGTTGGCAGGGGTATCATGGCACCTCATGTCAACATGAGGCTTCAGGATTTGCTGCAGCAAAGAAGGAAAGTGTTGCAAACCACACACCAGCTCTTAGGTGCTTCAGCATATAGGTGATATACATAATCTCTAGGCATATCCCACTGGCCAGAAAAAATCCAGTATCTCTGACAAACTGCAAGGGGAGCAAGGAAATGTAATTTTCCATGTGACCAGGAAGGGGAAGAGAAGCAAAAATATTGATGAGCAATAATAAAGTCTACCATAAGTCTTAAATGCTATTTTAAGATATTTTTGTTCTATCCTCTAGACAAAGGAGAGCTCTGAGAGGTTGACAAAGGGAGATAGTGAGATTGTATTTTTCTAAGAGTGAAATTAAAACAGAGAAACAAATTAGGTTGATGAAATAATCCATTGAGCCCTATTAAGGGCCTCAACTAATGCAGAGACAGGGAGAATGGCGAATATTCATGATGACAGGTTTCAAAGATATTTAAGATGTAAAACAATAGAATGTATTGATTGGTGGCATGTGAAGAGAAAGGGAAAAAATAAATCAAGGTTGACGCTCAAGTTTCTGACTTGGTTTTCTGAGTAGATGGTGGTTCATGAACATAGTACAGGAGAATGAGCAGATTGGGGATGGGAAGATAATGACCTTTGTTCCAGGTGGAAACGTCAGATTGAGATAGGAATAGACATTTGATTTCTGGGCAGGAAGATGTGGGGACATATTTAAGCTACAGAAATAGGTGTGTAAGTGATCAGTATGTAATAGTATTAAAAACTATAGTGGTAGAGTCTGTGAGAAATATTCAGGAAGAAGGCTTATAATTGAACCTCAGCACTTCAGGGCCTCAGGAGGGACATATATGCAAAGTTTTATGCATTTGTGCACCTTTGAATTTTTCTTGGATTAAGGCCCATTCTACAAGTGTTTATTAAAACACTGTTCTTGGTACTAAGAATATAACACTTTTATGCATATGTGCACCTTTAAATTTTTCTTGGATTAAGGCCCATTCTACAAATGTTTATTAAAACATTGTTCTTGGTACTAAGAATATAACAGTAAACAAAAAAAAAATGTAAAAATACTTGCCCACTCAGAGATTAGTGTTTTAGTAGGGCGGAGAGAAAGCAATAACCAAATAAATAATTTAAATCACTGGTATTTAGACGGTGATTACTTCCATGAAGAAAATAAAGCAGAATATGGAAACAGCAAGCAAAGGTGAGAGTAGAAGTTACAACTTCAAGTAAAGTTGGCCAGGAAGGACCTCACTGAGAAGGTGACAGTCTTGAGAGAACTGAAGAAGGTGAGGGAGTGAACTATGTGACTTTATTTGGAGTGTTCCAAACAGAGGGAGTATAATTTTCATTAGAGTCTCAATGTTTCACCAGGAAGATGAAGAATCGCTGCTCCAAAGTAAGAGCCAAGAAACAGATAGAGAAATAATAATCTGCAAGTGAGTTCTGGTGATTGGTTACGGGTTTTGGGAAAGATGTAAAGTGAAGAGGGTCTGGTAGACAGGAAAAAAATGGAGGTGTGTCATGAGATTGAAGTCTAGAAACAGGGTTATAGAAGGAGTAAAAGACCTAGACAGATAGGAGACTGTGGGCAGAGAATGGAGTGTACAAGTGTGAGATTTCAGAAATGGTTATGGCTATGGATGTAGTAGAGGCTCAGGTGAAGTGGGGCAAGTCATCACCAAAGATGAGGAGGTCAAGTGTAAGGGATGAAGGGTATCACCAAGAGGTTGGAAGATGATTAGGATGTGCAATAGCCAGACTGTTGGAAGAGCAGGAAAATTTGGAAGGAGGGTGGAAAAGTAATGGTCATGAAACAGTGATAGGAAGTTAGGGAAACGAGGACCTTGAGGCCTCCATGATCTAAGGCCTGGCCCCAGCTGTCTTTTTGTTTCTTGTGGCCTAATTTCTCCTGTCCTGTGGTTAGGTCTGCCTGATCCATGTGGCCTTAGAATCTGGGGAACCTTTTGGAGATGGGAGACCCAATAAGAGTGGGTGGAAACTATAAATGGTATAAATGTATAACATTTGGACTTTTTTGAGGAAAGGTAACTGAGGTGTGGATGATGTATGTCTCAAGGTCTTGAGAACCTCATTATCCTTCCTTATGTATCACCCTTCCACTTGCAAAACTGCCATGAGAAAAAACAACCAAACAGGAAACCACATACCCTATATTATTTGCTAGGTTGGTACCTGATTCCACAGAATTGGGCTTTCTGGTAAAGCAGTGTTAGATGACCAGGCTTCATCAATCAGAAGCTTGTGTGGCACATCCTCACTCCCTGCCAGAGCTGAAATCCTAATCTTGGTCTCCTACCACCCTCCTGCCAACTACATGGAGGAAAAAGAGATTGGAGGACACTGGTCCTGAGTTTTCTCTTCCACTGTATGAAATAAGGCAGAAAGAGGGAGAAGTTGATGTGTGTGGTCAACTTAAGACTCTGGTCTGGAGAAGAGGGAGGAAAGCGGTAGGAATAGGTTGAACTGAGAGGTGGGAAAAAAGTAGAGGTGTTCCCTCTTTTGCATTAACCAAAGTAAGATCTAGAACCAATAAGCCTAATGACAGCTGAGAAAGCATGGACATTTTGTTCTTAATGAGAGATCAAAACAACTCTTTGTTTGATAATATTGTGTAGTAGAGCCAGGCTGTGTTGGCCAGGCAAAGGTCACTTTGAGCCTTCAAAGAACAAAAAATAAATTCCTTTTTAAAATGCTCTGTCTCAAATAGAGTGGCCTACAACCTAATATAAAAGAGCATGAAAGTGAGGAAATCTGAATTCATAGTCTCAACCCCACCACCTACTTCCTCTGGGACCCTGGGCAAGGGATTTCTCTCCTCTGGGACTTAATTACCTCAACACCTAATCCAACATTAGCATTGTGAATTAGAAATCTAAAGTCCAAAGAGGATAGACAAAGAGCTCAAGGCTTCACAATGGGTTAGGGTCATGACTTGGTCTCCAGCCCAGGTGTCCTGACTCACAGGCTATTCTTTCTTCCACCACTCAGGCAGCTCTTACTGAGTCCATCCTCTAGAGCAGTGTTTCCAAAATTGCTTTTACCTTTACAAATTTTTTTGTATGCATGAATGCCACTTATGTTATTTACTTTATATTTTACTTAAATCTATTCTGTTTATTTTTAACTGGAATCCACATACTTGAAAGTACGTCACTACTATCAATGTAAAAATAATGAAGAAATAACATCATCAGATTCTAGCAGAATACTATTACCTCCACAATACGCTGAACCTGAGACCCGTCTTTCCTTGTTAAAAGGGGAATTAGCATGAAAGGCATAATTGGACAACCTTGTGACTTTTTTCTTAATATCAGAAGTGAAAGAGAAATGAAAACGGCAAGCCTTTCTTGACATGATTGTGGCAGATATTGGGGGTTGACCCATACAACCCCTGTCTTCCTTGCCTGCTCTGTTTTGTAAGCTATTACACTAAGAGTTCAACTTCCCAGCTTCCCTTGCAGCCAGGGTGGCCACATTAACTCAGCCCTGGTCAGTAAGACATACAACAGAAGCCTCCCAGTGTCACCTGGGAGTGTCATTCCTGCTTGGAATGTGGATACAACATCTGGAGTTATAGTAGCCTTTTTGTGACCAAGAGGTTGGCAAGCATGAGGATGGAAGTCCATATACTAAGGCTGGCAGAGCAGAAAGAAAGAAAACAAGATTGAGCAGCTGCCCCAGTCCTACCTTCCTCCTGGTTTCTTGGTATATGAGGAAATAAATTCCATCTACTTCAGCATTAGTCAAGGTTTTGGTTATTTTCTAACAAACAGAATTTTAACTGACCCAGTGCTTTATAATTCCATGTGTGTGGCATCTGAAATCAGCTTGACACCATCAGTTGTATACATCTAACACTTTGTGACACTCTTCTGTGACAGTCTATTTTTTATTCTTCAGAATAGAAGCTAATTTTTGTTTTCCTGAAATCATTGTTATCACGTGAAAGCACAGCTCATAGATGTTCAAAGTCCACAGGCAGTGTTCTAGTTTGCTAATGCTGCTGGAATGCAAAACATCAGAAATGGATTGGCTTTTATGAAAGGGGGTTTATTTGGTTACACAGTTACAGTCTTAAGGCCATAAAACATCCAAGGTAACGCACTGACAATCAGGTACCTTCACTGGAGGATGGCCAATGGTGTCCGGAAAACCTCTGTTAGCTGGGAAGGCACATGGCTGGTGTCTGCTCCAAAGTTCTGGTTTCAAAATGGCTTTCTCCCAGGACATTCCTCTCTGGGCTGCAATTCCTCAAAAATGTCACTCTTAGTTGCACTTGGGGTATTTGTCCTCTCTTAGCTTCTCCGGAGCAAGAGTCTACTTTCAATGGCCATCACCAAACTGTGTCTCATCTGCAGCTCCTGTGCTTTCTTCAAAGTGTCCCTCTTGGCTGTAGCTCTTCTTCAAAATGCCACTCTCAGCTGCACTGAGTTCCCTCTGCCCCTCAGCTCATTCATATGGCTGCAGTAACTCAACTTAGAACCACCCCGAATGGGCGGAGCAACACCTCCATGGAAATTATCCAATCAGAGTCATCACCCACAGCTGGGTGAGGCAGATTCCAAGGAAACACTCAAAGAATTACAATCTAATCAACACTGATAACGTCTGCCCACACAAGATTACATCAAAGACAATGGCATTTGGGGGTCGCAATACATTCAAACTGGCACAGGCAGGATCAGGAGTCCGCAGATGAGCAGAAAAGAACCTAGATTTGGGGTCAGGATGCCTGGGCCTCCTGGTTGTGTGGTTTTTGCAAAAGAGCTAGTCTCTCTGAACTTCAATATCTTCATCTGTAAAAACCTGTGAATATTACATGTAAATAATGTATATGGAAATACATGGTACATATTAAGTATATTTATTCAAATCTAAGGTGGCATCAATTGTAAGATGCACCATTATGTTATATATGTCAAAAATAGCAAAATCCTACTAGAGGAACTTTTACAGATTCAGGACCCCTCTCCAGCTCCACTGAATATTAGTCTCCTGGGGCGAACCTCAAGCATTGGTATTTTTTTAATTTCTTAGATTATTCTAATAGTCTGACAGGCTTAGAAGCCATTGCTTTCAACATACTGCCAGACAATGTGTTGAACAACCTAATATTTAATTCTAAGTTACAATCTTTGGAGCTATTACCTGTTTCTTAGATAGTCTATAGGAAGCCTGGATTTGCCAGCAAAAACCCATTGCCCAAATTCTTTACATTTTCTAACATATTAATGGAATTCCAGAGATTCTGTGCTCAGGAATTGCATAAAATAAATATCTTGGTAAAACATGTAAACCAAGACCCGTTCTAGTGGTAGGAATGCCACAGCACTTACTCTTTTGCTAGCTAGCTTTCTGATTGCTTGCCCTGGCTGTACCCGAGGTTGAGTCCACCTCTGTGGTTCTGCACTATTGTGATTCTAACTGACATATTGTCAGTTCCTTGCATGCATATTTTGACCTTTTTTTGTTAAAGTTTTTAGAAACTAGTTAAATCCTTTTAGAAATTATTTCTCTAAGTATCTATGATTAAATCCTAAGTAACGGTAATGATATTGTGACCACAGAAAGAACAAGTGTCAAGATTATGAAAGCCACTCTGGAATCCTGGATCCCTTTACAGATCATTAGCAATCCAGCCAAACATCCCCACTGCAATATCATTCCATAATCTTCATGCTCACATTTTTGTCTTCCTTGATCTCAGTTTAACTCAATTCCCTGATTTTACAGCTGAACAAATGGATGCTCTTCCCCAGCCCAAGAAAGAGGTGACTTGCCCAAGGTCACATACAAATGAGCCTACTGACGCTGAGCCTAGTTCTCTTCCCAGATCAGTGTCCCTTCCATTCCATCCACTCCCATGATCTGTTAAGGACACTTCAGGGAGATTTTATCAAAAGCACCGGATAATGTCACAAATGCAGTTCAATCCCAATGAGAAACTGCCTGGAATCCCACCCAGATCATTCACTGAGCCATAAAGTTCCCATTTCCCTGCAGATTTCATCTGAGCCTTGGCTAACTCCCAGGGAAGCACATATCAGATCTGTCGCATATTGGCAGAACTTTGGCTTGGAGCATATTTCAAATGCCTCCCTTTTAAGATTGGCAGCCCTGTAAAAACATGGTCAGGAAATTATTTGGGGAGGCCCAATTGCACTGTGACACTTAACAAGGAGAAGCTGATGGTTTTCTCTCCCAAATACTTCTTGCTGTGCCCAGAAAAAATGACTGCATTTTTCTGGTTATGCCCTAACTTAGGAAAGGGCAAGCTTGGCTGCGGTGTGAACAGAGCAAATGGCTTCAATGGGCAGGGCCCTCTGCAGAACGCAGTGTGTATTTTGCCAAGTTCTAACTCCCTCGCTTTTAAAACCCTTGTGTATTCCAAGAGAAATGTCGCCCATGTGTTTCTGATTCATGTACACTTAAATCATTAAAATGTTTTGTGAGAGTTTTTTGATGTCTGAAGAGCCGTGAGTCTTCTTAATGGGACTTTTAAAGCCTTGTTTTCTACCCCAACTGAAACAGAAAGCAACATTTTGCTAAAAGTTTGCCTGAGTTCAAATATATTCTCTCATCTCCTGTCCTTGTACCTGCACTATTGACCACATCCTCTCAATAATACCAGTCTTGGCAAGGCTGATATTCTAAAGTGAAAAAATAGAGAAAATGGAGTAAAGAGAATTCCTGAGGGATTCAAGCCACTGCTCCCCAAAAATGAGCCAAAGAAGCATGATTTGAGGCGGAGAGTGCAGCCCATTTGCTGCCTTGCTTAAAGTGGCTGGAAGCCCTCTCTCTTACACCCCACCAGACAGCTGGAAAAGTTCTTCCACAACCATAATCTCACTTAAGCCTCACAGCAGCCCCCATTTTCCAAATGAGGAAGCAGGATCAGATATGTTTGATATTGTGCCCAAAGTACACATCTGGCTAGGGTAGAAAGGGAAAATTATAGCTGAATTCTGATTCAAGTCTAATGCTCCGTTCAGTGTGCTCCAAATGGAGTTTCTCTATGAATGTTGAGTGTGGGTGTTTGCATGTGTGTGTGTTTGAAATGTCATGTGAATTATAACATTCTAGTGAGGAGGCAGTGTAATATAGTGGGCAATAGCTCAGAATCTTCATTGCTTCGAATTCTGCCTCCATCACTCTCTGGCTGTGTGACCTTGGGTAAGTTACCTAACCTCTCTGGGCAGTTTCTCATCTGGAAAATGGGGATAATGTTCCTACCCCACCTATACAAGATATAAAAATGATTGAGAGAGTTAAGATGGTGAAGTGCATAGAACTAGTAGCAGTAAAGAGTACTAAATAGCTGAGTAATCTTTGCAAGCTGTGTAACCAACCTGAGCCTCAGTTTCCTCATTTGTAAAATAAGGATAAAAGCAAGACCCTCGCAAGTTGTGCAGATCATTGAGATGATGTTTGTGCCCAGCATGGGGCTAACACAGGAAACATGCTCAGTAAAGTTTTATTTTTTACATCCAAACACATCTCTCCCTACCCCGTGCTAGTTGTTACTGTTGGGGAGTGGGTATTTTTCTTATTATTATTCAGCTCAGATCTAGTGTTGCATTTCTCCACAAATCATGTGTACAGACATGTATACAGGCCAAGCTTATCTACACTCCAGAGATATCGGGCTTTCTTGCTGTGGTGGACCGTCTCGGGGTCTAGACCTCTGGATACAGAGGAGCTGGTAAACAATGCTGAGAGTTCTGCTTTTAAGTAAAGCAGGCTTAGTGCTTCCTTACATTCCATATCAGCAGCTCTGTTCACAGGAAAACCTATAGTTATTTGCAGACAGACTGAGGCTTGGGAATTTGTGTCTTTTCTCTCTCCTTGGGTAGATGTTAGAAATGCCCTTTAGTTGGTTGTTTCTGTTTGGTTGGTATTCTTTTGCTGGTGTCCTGAAGAAGAGCAGAAAATTACAGCCATCTGGCAAGGGAGACGGAAGTGAAATTAGACTTTGCCCCCTTCCTCCCTGCCCCCCTCCCCTGTAATACAAATACCTATTTGAGCCTCTCAGTTATTTTCTCTCAAGGGCTGGAGCCAGCCACGCAGGATAAAGGAGGGAACTGGAAGAGCAGATCTTTTAAGGAAGCAGACAGATTCTGTCCTGTCAGGTTCCTGCCAGTGTGTATAAGTAGCGAGCCAGAAGAGAGAGGAGAAGCCAGAGGGAGAGAGGGGGAGAGGGGATCTGTTGCAGGCAGGGAAAGGCGTGACCTGAATGGAGAATGCCAGCCAATTCCAGAGACACACAGGGACCTCAGAACAAAGATAAGGCATCGCTGACACCACACCGGGGACGCGCTCGCAGACAAGGCAGGCCCAGGGAACGAACGGCGGGTGGCCAGGGGCATCCAGGGCAGGAAAATGAGGTGAGTGCCAGGGCGGGAGAGGGCATGGGTGACCTTTGGGGACCAGGAGTCAAGTAGCCGGAAGGGACTGACCTTGTACCTGGGCAGACTCACCTCCATGCCCTGAGGGTGGAGGTGAGGGGGGTTCTCATCAATCCCTGGGGCTCTGAGAAGGCAGACTTGGGCTGAATGCCTTCCCTGAGACTCCGGAGACTTGCAATTTGAGATGGAAGACTTTGTGCAAATCCTGCCCGAATGCTGCTGAAGCTCAGATTTCTCTCTCTGCCAGCGTAGGGTGCTGCCTGTTGGCGAATGTGACTCTCCTGGTGCCCACAGCTGATTTTTCATTTTCCGCCACTACAAACAGCATTGATTTATCTCGTTCAACACTTTGTGAGTTAGATATGTATTTGTGTGTTTATTTGTTCTGACTGGAAAAGAAATCTGGTTCCCACCAGCTTCACTCTGTGGTTTCTTAAACCTTCAAAAGTTTGCCAGCTAAAGCCTCAATTTAGAAAACTAAAAACCTGTCCCCATTTTACAGTTCCCTATAAATTTCTGCATTACTCACTGAAATCAGAGGCAGCTGGTGGCATGAATCAGGCTATGAATTGCACCAAATGACTCTTAAAGGGATACCACTAATATAAAAAATCACCAAGAGGAGACTCTAGAGTTCCGACATAAAGGACTTTAAATTCTAATTGTTTTTAAGCCCTTCAGCCTTTCCTACTCCTCAGCTTACATTTAGAATTATTTGATCCTTCTTACCAGACATTCCTTAAAAGTTTTCCTCTCCAAGTCCCTAAACCCATTCACTCTATTTTACTACTTATTAAGTATTAATGCTGTGAAAGAAAGAAAGAAAGAAAGAAAGAAAGAAAGAAAGAAAGAAAGAAAGAAAGAAAGAAAGAAAGAAAGGAAAGAAAGAAAGAAAGGACATCCTGCAGATGTATTAAGTCCCCAAACCCCTCTTTTCCCATTAATTTTCTTTTTAATTTGGGAAGCATTTCTCTTTGTTTCCCTTCTGCAGAGTAAAATAGCAACTTTGCTGGGTAGGAGAGAAATGCAGGGCTTCAAACTATATTAACTCTGAATTCAGATTACCTCTGGATGAGAGAGATAATAAGATCTTTAATTTAATTCAATATTCTGTTCTTGATAAATGCATTGTAATTTCAAATCTGCCATCTAACTTCCTTGTCCTTTCTCCTAAAACAGATGGGATTTATTCCCATCTACATGGAATGATAATCTGACTGACCTTTGCCTGTGTCCATGATCTGAATCCCAACCTACCCCCTTGCTCTTCGTTTCCCGACCATACCAAACTGCAGGACAAGTAACAGTTCTGCATTTTACATATGGTCATCCCTCAACCTGAAACAGCCCTCCCCCTTATTTTCTACCTAGAGGCCCTGATTGTTCAAGAAACTCAGATATCATCTCCTTTTCCCTGGTCACCATCCCCCAGAAGAAGCATCCCCTCCTTTATGCTCTCTCTCTATCCTTTGGGGCTAATCTTGTATTGTCTTTTTAGTATCTCCTCGTTTAAGTGTCCAGCTCTCCTTGCAAGACAGAGAGCTCCTTGAGGTACAGAATCTATGTGTATGACCAGCATCTAGCAAGGTGTCTGCTTCCTACTAGGCTCCCTATAAATATTGGTTAAATTGAATTCAGTTGTTAGACAGCAAAGCAACTCCTGGGAAAGTCTTCCACTGCATAAGTCTTTAAATGATCTTGCCTCACATGAATAAAGCACTTTAGAATTGATAAAGCATTTGCATAGGTACTGTCTCATCTGGACTTCAGATTTCAGATGCAGTAAGAATTGACGGATAAGTAGGAATACAAGCAGCTAAGCAACTCCCCCAAAGCCTCATTGATGGTCTTGAAGAAGTCCAGGCTCAAGCTTGGGTCTTGGCTTCCAAGTACAGGCTGGTTTCTGCTATATTCCACCAGACTCTCAACTAAGGGCATTATTCTATACTAAGTTCTCATCCTGGCTGCACATTAATATCACTTGTTGTACTTTAACAAATGCCAGTTTCCAGGCCTTACCCCAGAACCAGTTTAACAAGAATCTCTTGGGAAGGAACCCTTGTTAGGGTGTTTTAAATTTCCACATAAAGCCATGAGTTTGATGAATTATTTTTCACAGGATTAATCGCTTTGGTCAGATGCTTGGGGGTTACATAGGCATTGACCCAGCTTCCTCTGTGAGCTTTTATTATTCCCTTCTTCTGTTGAAGCTACTTCATCATATGTTATTGGGCATGGTATGTTACCTCTTGAAATGGAGTGTCCATTTCATTATCTGTCAGATAAGGGTGCTGTCTAAGGGATCTCAAGTCTCTTTCAACTCTAATTTTCAAAAACTTTCAGTCATGGTGTTGCACAGGTTGAAAAGAGGGGAGTAAATGGAGAGGCTAGAAAGTACTACTCAATCTCACAATCATAGATATATACAGACATTTTTACTTATTCCTGGTAGCCTGATCCCACAGTGGAGCCTATGAAATCTGCATCTTTATATATTACTTTTGACATTTCAAGCAAATGTAGCTAAACTTTTTGACTAGCTGGAGGCTAGATAGCAGGTGTCAGGAATTGTACAGCCGGTGCCTGGTGTATAAGAAGCCAAAAACATTTAGGGAGTGTGATGGGGAATGAAAGCTGCCATTTTCATCCTTTGATTTACAGTTTAAAGCAAGCAAGCGAGCGTATGCTCAAGCCCATTATACAAAAGGAGATACTTGTTTCAAATGTCTAAAACCGTTTTGAGATGCAAACGGAATAGAACAGAAAGCTCCACAGGCCTTCCGCCCACGCTGACCAGTTGTCTGCCACGCATGGTGCTGGGCCTGGGGGGCTAAGAAGGGGCTGGCAGCTGTCAGCCCTTGACAGAACCGGCCTGCCTAGGCTCAGAGTTTCCTCAATGTGGTCTGGAAAAATCAGACACCGAGAAAGTTGACCTTTCAGTCTTGCATAATCCGGTTGTTCCTATTGCCGGAGAGTCCAGTTTGGGAACCAAAGCTCATTCCTAACCCCTGCTTTTCGGGAAGCAGCATGATGGAGAAATCAAAAGTAATATTTGCCCAGGGCTGGACAGTTAAGAAAGTGCTTCCCAATCCTCATTTGCACCTTGTGGAAAGTCCTTATTATCACCACTTAACGGGTAAAGAAACTGAGACCTTAAGTGACTTCCCCAAAATGGGTCGGATAAATAAAGTCAAAGCCTGGACTTGAAGCTAGCTCTTCTGACCCAAGACCAGTGCTCTCCCCTCCGCATGCAGAACTGAACCAGGACCCCTAGCCCTGTTAATCTCAGTGTAGATCCTCATTTATCCAGTAAGTTAGCATTTCCAGACTCAGCTTTCCTACTAATTCACTGGATAACTTGGATAAATGCTTTCCCTGCTCACTGCCTCTGATGCCCTCCCTCCACAGATCAATTTTTAAAACTGTTGATAGTGGCTATTGTACTAAAGCATTTTGTTTCCTTAACAGCATCTGTCATGTTGCTAGCATGGGGACTTGGAAAAAAATTTAAATAACTTTATGACATGTTGTGTATCCTTCTAGACCTTTTTGTACTTCCCTATTTACTTTATATGTAAATATTTATATGCAAATAGATAAACTATATATGTAGTTATGCTATGTGCACACACATATTCATATGTATGCATATATAAACATAATAAACACACATGCATGTGGAAAACTATATGTGGATATAACTATATGTGGATATAACTATTAATCAAACTATATGTGGATATAACTATTAATCAAGAGATGCTGGTATAGCTTCCCAGCATTGAGTTTCTAGGATATCTAAAATTGTAGCCCCAATTTCAGCCCTTCATTTATTCATCCTTTCATTCACTCATTTACCATTTATTATATGCCAGGCTCTATATGAGGTCCTTCACATACATCATCTCTAATGCTCATGTAAGCCATGTAAACCAGGGATTATAATCCCCATTTCACATATGAGAAAACTAGGGCTCAGAGAGACAAGTCATCACAGCCTAAGTTGGTGGAAGAATAGGGACTTGAACCCAAGTACGCCTAACTTCAAAGCCTGTGCCTAAAGCAATGCAGGGCAATACACACTTTAATAGAGGCATGTACAGGTATCTGTGGAATCTGGAGGACTAAAGGAATACTCCATAGACCGGGAAGATTTTGAGCTAGATGGTGGAGGATATATAAGACATCAAGTGAGGAATGAGAAGAACATGTGCAATGGGGACAGAGGCCTGGAAGGGCATGGCATGCTCCCAGAATGACAGTAGGCCAGCATGGCTGGCATTGGGATGAGGCTGAACAGGAAGATCAACAGTGGATCAAAATGGTAAACCATCCTGGGAGCAGATGCTTTATCCTATATGCACAGTGGACAGGATGTTCCTATCTGTGTTTGAGAAAATTGACTTTGGTGGAAGATTGCTGAAAGGCATAAAGTAGGGATGCAGGCAGGGAGACCAGTCAGGATGCTGGAGCAATAGGCCAGATAAGAAAATTTAAACAAAGTACTTGGCGAAGAGTAGACATATTTCCAAAACATGGGGAGCAGAATAAATGAGACTATTTATGGGTGACTTGAATGTGGTTTAAGAGGAAAGAGAAATGATACAATTTCAGGCTTAGGAAACTAGGTGGATGGTAATAGCATTCATAGAAATCAGAAATGAGGACAGGAACTGGTTAGGGGAAAAGTTGACTAGCCAGGTTTGGGACATTTGGGTTCTTGGTCCCTGGGTCTTTCAGGGGGTGTGATCTATGAGATGCCTGGTGTGGTGTATACTGACTATTAGCGTTTTGACCAGTCTCGGTCATTCTTCCTCATTATTGCATCAGTCACATTTGGCAGGTTCTGTAAGTTTTATTGCATTTCCCTTGTCCCTTATGCAACTCTTTTAAAAGTCCATTATCTCTGATTCTTACAGCTGGAAATGAATTTCAGGTTTGTGACTCTTTATTAGAAAACTTACCAAGAAGAAAATGCTTGTTTTGCTCATTCTTTCTTTATTCAAGTTTTTGAGTACCTTGACTGTTTGTGGGGAAATACCTCTTTCAAGATGCTAAATCTGTTTAGGGTACTATAGATTTCATTACCAAATGTAAGTTTCATCCCAATATTACCATTATTTACTGTTTTTAAAAAATGAATCAAGAGTTTATGATTCTTACATGAATTTGAACTGAAGAAATGAAGAAACTTTTACCTAATTATGAAATTTATATTTTCATCAGTAAAATAAAATGTGTCAGAGTCACAAATGTGATACTTTCAGGAAAAGTATAATACTATTATCAAGCCTCCAAAAGACCAAACCTGGAAAAAAAAAACCTTAGAAAACACCAAGTTACTGCCTGCCCTGTAGTACAGGTGGGGTAAGCAAGGTCCAGATGGGGAAAGTAATTATAACAGGTCAGTGGCAGAGAGATACTGAGAACTTGGTCTCCTGGCTACTGATTTAGTTAAAGGTTAAGGATTGTGTCCATGTGTGTAAATAGACCCATCTTCATGTCTTTCAGGTGGTTCCTTCTTTATCATGCTCTGTGCTTCTGCCTGGTGAAGGCTTCAGCCCACACTGTGGAGCTAAACAATATGTTTGGCCAGCTCCACTCACCTGGCTATCCAGACTCCTATCCAAGTGATTCGGAGGTGACTTGGAATATCACTGTCCCAGAGGGATTTCGGATCAAGCTTTACTTCATGCACTTCGACTTGGAATCCTCCTACCTTTGTGAATATGACTATGTGAAGGTGAGACCACTGACATTCCCTAACTGGACCATACTCTCCACTGGGAGTTAGGGAAACCTGGATGAATTAGAATACCCAGGGTGGTGTTCTAGTGGGAGAGACACACAGGATCACAGTGTGATGAATGAAATTTGAGGTAGAATGCTGACTATGGGCTGAGTGGATAGAACTAGAAAGATCCATGGGGGGAAACTGAGACCAAATGCAACCCCCCCCCCCCCTTTTCCTTCCTGTTCTCTAAGCCTATAATGTTTCCACTGCTTCTGCTTCAAGGTCACCTTTAATTCAATGAGCACTAAAGGGCAGAGACCCCAGAGTAAACAGTAATCAGAAACTCAGTCATAATTATGACCAAAGCTAAGGCATTAGAAAGCATTGCCCAATTCCCCAAATAATGATCAACCAAGTGTTTGAGAAATGTATATACAGCAGTAGATAGTAGGAGGTAAGGTTGGAAGGGTGGGTTGGGGCGACATTCTGAAGGGCCTTGAATGTCATGCTAAGGAGCTTGGATTTTATTAGTAAAGGATATGGAGACAGATGGGAAGGAGTCACTATCAGAAGTGGATAAATAAGTAAAAGGTAAAAATATATGGGAAGACGAGCAGAAGATGATTGCAATGTGGAAACAACATTCCCTCGAACTTAAAGAGAACCCATGAAAATCCCACGGGTTGGAATCTGTTCTCCTTTTAAAGTGAGGCTGAGAAGGGTCACTGTATTTTTGAGAGATCAAGTTTATTAAGGTTATATCTAGTTCAAAAAGACGTAGAGAGTTAAGAACCTGGTTTCTATACCCTCTCTGGCTTCGTAGAAGAGATTCTCCATAAGAATCAACTCTAAAGCAGGTTTTGGGTGTTTTTAGTATTATCGTAGCTTCATTTTTCCATAGCCAGTAATTCAACAAGAGTTAACCTTGAATGAACTATAATATTTGACCAACAGCAAAGTAGTGAGTTTACAAGGTACTTTTACACTTATAGTCTTATGCAGTCTTTAAAACAATCCTGGCGAGACAGGTATTACTAACCCATTTCATAGGCAAAGACACAAATCCAGGAAAGTTAAGCAAGTCATCCAAGGTTGTACAACTTGTAAGTGGTAGATCAAGGTCCCAAACCTATGTCTTGCGACTTGGAATCCCATGGTTTTTTGGCCAAACCAAACGGCTCACAAGCCAAGCCCCAGAATACTGCAAGGACTTACAGGAGCCACTGGAGAAGGGGAAAGAAGGCATGGTAAGTGGGACTCTGGACCCCTACCCTGTTTAAGTTCACTTTATATGTTGGGTGTTGCCCATTGCATATGTTGGGTCCCCATGAAATATCCCATTTACAATAAGGTTTCTGTGGCTATAATTAGTATTTGATGGCATATTAATTAGTACTTGATGGCAGGGCTTCTCAACCTCAGCACTCTTAATACTTTGGGCTGGATAATTCTTTGCTGAGGGCAGCTGTCTTGAGTACTATAGAATGTTTAGCAGCATCTCTGGCTTCTACTCCCTAGATGCCAGTAGTACCCCATCCCCAAGTTGTGATAACCAAAAATGTCTCCAGACACTGCCAAAAATCCCCAGGGGTGGACTATCACCCCAGTTGAAAACCACCACCCTATGGGATGCTGCCCCTATTTGAATACCCTGCTCTAGGAACTCTGGGGATATAAGGATGCAAACGACATGGTTCCTTACAAAGAGAGATGAGCCTACACAAATAGCCATTGCACAAGATGGAAAATAGCAATGACCATAAAAGGCCGACAGATAAAGAATGAGAAGAGGTGGAAGGGGGTTGCTCTAAGAGATGAGGTGGTAATCTAGACTGACATATAGTTTCTATAAATTCATTAAAAATGAAGCCAACTTCTCAGAGGTTATAAGGATCAACGAGGGAGTATTCACTGACACCCTAGATTTCATCATCCTTTAGTGAACTTTCTGACACAAAGGTCCGTTATACCTTCCAGGATATAATCTAGCTCTTTTCAGAGCCAAAATTCAAGGATAAAGTGGATTTGGGATATGGGTCATTAGGTTAGCAGAATACTCCAGCCCATTCCCCAACTAGTGCCCATGATAAAACCCATGGCATTCTCTAATATTTAGGTTGAAGAGTGATCTTGACCAGAAGGAAAATGGCCAAACATTGGCTTAATATAATATTGAGGTCGATGGATTTGGACAAGGTTTGATGTGAACTTCTTAACCACTTTTTCTCTGTTTCAAAAACGTCAATCATCTAGAAATTTTGTAAATTGGAAATACATGCTTTTATGGATACTGAGGTCTCATGACCACAGAAATCACACAGAATTTTTTCCTTTAGGTGTAACAATGACTTTTCATTATTCCCCCTCCATCTACCCCAAAAATTGACTCTCAATTTCATATCCACTGGGAAATCATTTCTCACACGTTTTCCTCTTGTTCAGGCAGATGCCAATATTAATCTTGTTAGGATTCCTTTATCAAGATAATAAACACATCATAAAGGATTTAATTCATTCCTTTGCTCCCAAATAAACTGAGTCCCCTGTCAAGGCAGATTAAGGAGCTGACATCAGCTATATTTTGTAGTGGGAAAAAAAATGACATGGTACTTTTCAAGGGCAATGATAGAAGCTGAGATAAAGACCTCTTCAGACACTCAATTAAAGACACTGGAATACATTTCTACCCAAAGTTTGGCCTTTCTGGATGGAGAGTATTTTGGAAATTGATTGATAGTTTCTATCCAGGGTGGTGAGACACCTTCTTGAAAGACCAACGAAATTTGACCTAGGACCTCTTGAAAAACTAGCATGGTCCTGGGTCCTTGCCTGGGATTCAGACCTGCCACTAATTCACCAAAGGATCTGGAGCAAGGAACTTACTCTTCCGGGGGCTAAGTTTACTCATCTGTGAAATGGAGCTGAATAAAATGTTATAGGGCCCTCTCTGCTCCAAAACTAGAAGCCCTTTGGCAGGCCGCATGAGCTGTGCACAGCAAAGAAGCAATCTGCCCCCACAGTCCTTGCATCTTTAATTAAGGCACATTTTTCCAATTCCTTTGGAAGAAGGGATTAACATTGAGGGAGGCAACGTGTATTTCTCCACTCTTGCTTTCACAGCTAGCTGTCTTCCAGAAGCCATCCTGGCATGGGAATTCGCCTCCCTGCAGAGGTTCCAGCAGTCTGGCACGAGCAGGTCTCCCTTCACAGGGCACCGCATCTGCATGGACTGACAGCTGGAGCTCACATGGAGACCTAAGGGTCCTGTGCCCAGGTCCACACATGTCCAGCAGAGATTCCCTCTGGAGTAGAGAATTCACTGACTATCAGGGCTTCAGGACCCTTGGCATCTAGTCCCACACTGTTGTTATTGTTTCTATTTTTCAAATATTTCCTCCCCAGTGAAACTTTTCTTCTGATAAATCTTCGTTAGGCCCAATACAGAAAACAGATAAAAATGGAGCTGCACAGGTTGATTGAAGGGTTGAAGGTGACCCTGAAGCTCACTCAGCTCATTCATCCTCCTTGCCCACCCCTGAAGCACTTCTGAGGAATGACAGCTCAAATATTGCTGCTCTAGTCAAGTCTCTGTTGGACAGAAGAAGAGACTGAAGCTCAGAATTCAGGAACAGGACTAGCCCTAGGCTTCTGAACTCTCAAACCCAGAATTTTCCACATATAGTTGAAACCTGTTCACTTATTCTAATTGTGCCCCCCATCCCCTAGTCCCCTTAATATTTCTATGAACCAGAGAAACACTCTTTTCTTTCCAGCTGAGGAAAAGCGCTAGCATGCTATGTGACTCCTGGGCCAGTTCAACACTCCTCTCCAAAATTCTGTTTTTCCATCTGTTCAATGAGAGGATGGGAAGAGATGATTCCCTAAGGCCCATTAAATTCCAGAATTCTAATACCAATCCCCTTTGCTATAACATTCCAGATGACCCCACCAAACCCTCATGATCCAAGTCAGGATAATGCCAGAAAGCAGTAATAATATGCTACGAGAGTCAACTCCTCAAAGTTCCGTGACTATAAGGGCTCTAATTAGAGACTACAATCTGCTGATGGCAGGTTATATAAAGAGAACTTATCGCATGCCACCACTGGCCCATTCCTAGCAATTTTAAGTACACTGGTTAGTTTCCCTTTGACAGGGTGAAGTCCCCTGTTGTGAAGTTTGTTCCCTCTGACTGAATTCCCCTGGTAGACATATGAGTGGGTTTAAACGTCTCTCCAGCTCACGGCAACCCTTTCAGGCCCAACCCAAGCCCACGGACCACCCTTGCCACGTGGGTCTGTTGTAATTATGGAACTGTCAACACTGTACAGCAGTAGCTTGAAGAAGAGCAGGACCCCAGGACTGTGGTCCAAATGCTCAGGTTTTATTAAAATTCCTCTCTGACCTGATTCCCTGCAGCCCATGGTCTTCGATGCACGTGCACATCTGCATGGCAATGTCAGCTTCCTTGGAATGTGGTTGCAGCGTGAGCAGATGAGGCAAGCAATTCATGGCTTATTAAACCTACAGGCACCCTAGTGCAGAGAAATGATGCCTGGGGTGGGAGTCAGGGGACCTGGGTTCTGGTTTTCATGCTCTACTAACTCACAGTGACCTTCGGAGTTACTTCTGGAGGGGCTTCTGTTTCCTCCTCCGTCAAGTGCAGAGAGTTGAGCCAAATGGTCTTTAAGGTCCACCTTAACCCTGATATTCTATGAATCTAAGCACCTAGACATCATGATCCAATTCCATGATCTTCATGTCTAAAATCCAGGGAAGGGCAATTTATTGGCCAAGGTCACACTAGGACCAGAATTTACATCTCAAGACTCTCAGCCCAATGTTCTTCTAAATAAATCAAACTACAGTGGTACCCCATCTTGTGGATGCTTTTCAAGTTGCAGTGTAAGGCAAACATTGACAATAGTCAAACTTACTCTTGAAAATCCCTTAAATATAATAGAGCCTTTCAGTGAGTGCACAAGAGCCACTTTTCCCCCAGAGATGGAATAAACTACATTTCCTTTGGTTGAGCACCAGATGAAGTAGTTGACGTATTTATAAAGGAGCCCTGGAGCTATAGTTACTGAAAGAGGTGTACTTAGGAACCAGAATCACCAAAGGAAGAGTAGGTTCATGCATTGAAAAGTGTGTTTTTCAAACTCACTTCATAGCATCTGTTCATTAGAAAAGGAGGCAAAAACTCACTTTCAGTTGTTTTTTATTTTCACTCTCTATTTCTCTTATTAAAAGTGCATATAGCTGAATTGGCATCTATTAAGTGCATCCTGAGAGACCTTCCTAAAACATTGCTTTGTTGTGTTGCTCTCAAAAGCTTTCTGTGACTCCCCATTGTCCATGGAATGAAGTCCAAGAATCCTATTGAAAACCTACCATGAGCTAGACACTGTACCAGAGACTGGGCCTGCAAAGATGAGTAAGACAGTCCCAGCCCTCAAGGAATTCACAGTTTGATGGTTTGTGATGAGTCAGATAACTAATTAATAAATTAGAGGCAGATTAAGTAACCTGAGAAGTATGAGACAGTATGTAAATTTAGGAGTGGCATTTTTTTCTTCTGGGTGGTCAGAAAAGGCTTCTGAAATAAAGGGGATTTGAGAGAAGTCTTGAGGGGTAATAGGAACCCCACAGTGCAATTTTCTAAGCAAGATGCCCCAGCAGAGTTGATTTAAAAGGCAAGGAGGTTAAAAAGAATGGGAATGATGCAGAACGGAGAATAGGCAAGATTGGCATGTCTTATGGAGACATAAGAAAAAAGTCTAGAAAGATCATCTGGGGCTAGACTGAGAAAACGCTTGATAAATTTGGGTTTAATCATGTGCTCCTAAGGTCATGAATAAGTGGTTAACAGGTTGAATTAATTCGGCAGATGTATTTTGTTGGGCAGCCTAGTATTGGCTTCCTCTGTGTTTTGAAATGAAGGAAAAAAGGAAATAAATCAACGTAAAATTTCTGATCCCACACAAAAATCTACTTCTCCAAATTCTCCTTAAAAATCAGAAAATCTGGCAACCCTGGTACCTTCCCCCATGGCATGGCGGACACCAGGTAGAGGTGATCTCTGTATGTGGGATCTCTACCATTCCCTGTAGTTCCCACCAAGCTAAGGTTTGCTCACATCTTGCTTGCACATTGTTTCTCTTACAGTAAAGAAACTGAATCCCACCCCACCCCACCCAATTTCTCTATTAAAAGTAGGAAAAATGGAAGTGTCTAAAAAGAACACATATTTCAGGAAAAATAGGTGAAACCACATTTCTCTGCAGAAGTGAAGAATATCCTTCCGCATTTAATGTGCAAAGTGTGTCTCTGTCTAAAGAATACAAAGCAGCCCTGTTTCACTCATTTGTGTTTTTTGCCTGGCATCTTTTGCCATTTGAGTCTAGGTCCTCCCAGTCAGAAAAGATTAACTGGGGTCCAGGGACAGATGACACAGTCAGGGGCATGCTTAAAGAAGGTTAATTTGGAACCGTATGTAAGGGGAGTTAAGCACAGTCCAAGCTAAAGGAAACAGGAATTGTTAAATGTGGCCATTTAGGTAGCAGCTGCTATATTGAATATAAAATATATTGAATATGGCTATTTGAATACAGTATATTCCAAGGAAGACCACAAGCCTCTAGGAAAGCTATGGAAGCCCAGGTGGAAATAGGTGAAGGTGAATTTCAGTGGAACTGGCTTTGTATGGGAGAAGGAGAAGGAAGAATCAGAGGCGTCAAGCTGAGGTTATGAGCCAGTCATAGCTACTTTTCCAGAAATGGAGATCAGGAACATAAAGGGAAGGAGTAGGTTTAAAAAGATATAAAATCTGTTGGTACACATTAAGTTTAGTATACAGTTGGAAATTCTGATATAGATTTTTGATATGGGGCTTAAGAGTCATTAGGATAGGTAAGGAGTAGGCACGGAAACAAAGAAGACAGTGTTGAAAAGAGCCCTACACATGAAGGTTAAATTCTGTTTCTGCTACCATCTTTTTGACTTTGCCCAACCTTCTGAGCTCCCTAAGCATTGGTTTTGACATCAGTAAAATAAAGTACATAATGACATAGTACCTTCTCAAAGGCTGCAGGAATGTTTAAATGAAATGATGGATTTGAGTGCAGTCAGTCCCACAACACACAGTAGTGCTCATTGGTTAGAAGCTCAGGCTTTAAAGCAAGTCAGACTGAAGTCAGGTCTTGCCTCACCTCTTTCTGGGGCAGTTGCTTAAATCGTCTAAAGTTCCCGTTCTCCATCTGTAAAGATGGGGATAATAAAATGCCCATCTCACAGGCTTTCTATGAAAGCCAAATGAGCTAAATGCATTTAATGTCTAAGTAGACAGCCCAACATGTATATAACTAACTCTACAAATATTACTGTTTGTTTTTGTTTCCCTGACTGCTCAAGCATATACCATGCAATGGCCTGGCTTAAGCAATGGGAATTCATTAGCTCATGGTTTTGAGGCTAGGAAAAGGTCCAAATCAAGGTGTCATCAAGGCAATACTTTCTTCCTGAAGACTGGTGTTCTGGGGCTGGCTGCCAGTGATCCTAGGCTCCTCTATCACATGGCAATGTACATGGTGGCCTCTCCTGGCCTCTCCTTTCTTTTAGGGCTCTGTTAACCTTCAGCTCTTGCTTCCAGAGGCTTTCTCTCTGTCTGAATTTCATTCTCTTATAAAGGACTCCAGTAATATGATTAAGATCCATGCTGATTGAGTTGGGCCACACCTTAACTGAAGTAACCTCGTAAATAGTCCTACTTACAATAGGTTCACCCCACGGGAATGGATTAAGTTTAAAAACGTGTTTTTCTGGGGTACGTAGTTCCAAACCAGTACACTGTTATAGTGGTAATGAGGGCAAGGGTAGGAGTGCCTGGTATCACCAAATCCCCAATGAATGTCAGTTTTCTCATCTACATTGACTTCACCACTAACTGGCCGTAAGACTTTACTCATGTCACTCTGTTTTCAGACACTTGATGGAAAAGTACTCTGAAAGGGCTATTCAAATGCAGGAGATTGTTTCTTGTTCCTGAGTATTTAACCTGTAGTGAGACAAATTTTATGCTGGTTTCTAATTTGTTACCTCATTTAATTTTTATGAAATAGGAAGAACAGGGACATTATGCCTAATTTACTGAAAAGGAAACTGAGGCACAAAGAACTTCAGTGAGCATATCCAAGTTTCCACAGCAAAACCAGGTCTTAAATCCTGGTCTTCTTACTCCCAAGTCATGGTTCTATCTCACTATGGGCCCTTCTAAGGACAGTTTCTATCTGGAAAGGACCATAAAATGCTCCTTGGCCATGAATTATTCCTAAGGCTACACCTTGCCTTAGGGGGTAATTTAGTAAAATTTAATAAAAGGGAAGGTCCTTGAGGGGCCTGTGTTTTCTAGATTTTGTTAAAGAACTTTATCTTTTACCCCACTTTGTGAGGAAAAAATATTTTGCAAAAATAATAGGAAGTAGATTCTGGGCTACAAAGGATGGGAAAGTGCTCACATTATCTGTCTGTGGTTCACAAGTTCTAAATGCTGAACTCAAGTTCATTCCCACCAGACTGTCAGCCCCATGAGTTTAGGACTCATGTCTCTGTTTATACAAGTGACAAGCAAGCGCTGGTGCAGAACAGGAAAAGGCAGCATGTCATCTGGCAGTGGATATAAAAGAGAGGTCTCAGGACTAGAAATCAGTCACCAACTCCTTCTGAGACCTTGGGGAAGTCACCGTTCTGCTCAGTGCCTCAGTTTCTCCTCCTGCCCAATGAGGGAGCCAGACTATCTGGTGTCTCCAAGCCCTTCCATTTCTGATAGTCACAACTCCCTGCCCAGTGCTCTTTCCATGAGGCCACATTGGGTCGGTCTGCATCCTGCTGTGTAATTAAGAGATAATTCCCTCCCACTGCCCTCCTTCTCCACCAGAACTGACTTCTCAGACCCCAGGGCTCATAAGTTCTGTGCAATGCTCTGTGTTTACTTGAACATGCCCTCAACCTTCAGGCTGACCCCAGCTATGGAAGCAGCTATGCTAATTTTCTGAGAGCCCGCGGGGCTTCCTCCCTGGGGAAGGAGGACCTGGCCTCAGAGGGAAATGAGAAATGGATAAACTTTCTCATGAATTTCAGTTGTAGTCCCCAGCAGAATTCTTCCACTCCAGAGATATGGGGCCCCAAACACCTCTTCTAGCTGATTCAGGAAGTGAAAATAAGCTTCAGAAAAGTGTGATAAAAGCTCATTTTATGCAGGAAGTGCAAACAGCACAGGCTCCTGGGTGATGGAAATCAGGAGGAGGATGCTGGGGTAGAGAATGCGGTGAATGTGGGTGTGAGGTGGGAGTGCTCTGGGATGTGAGTGCACATGTGTGCACATGTATGTGCATGTGTGTACACAGGATGCTCTTGTATATGCCTCTTGTATGAATGGTAAAAGCAGAGCTTGACCTCAAGGAAAGGGACCGCACTGTTACTGTGGTGTGCTCACAGAGGAAAAGGGCAAGGAGGTAGGCGTATTCATTTATTTAACAAATATTCATCGAGTGCCTACTGTTGACAAGAGCTTGGGATACAGCAGTGATTAAAATAGGCAAACATCCCTGCCATCTGTGGTACTTACAGTGCACTGGGGAAAACAGACAATAAATGCTAAACATAATCTATACGTAAATTATATAGTGAGCAATAAGGTGAAAAGCAAAGCAATGGAGCAGAGTAAAGGGGATTGGCAGGATGGGGATGGGGGATGGGGGTGGGGGTCAGGCTATGATTTTAAATATGGTGGTCTCATTAAGAAGGTGACATTTGGCCTGAAGTAGATGAAGTTAGCCACTTGGCTTTCTGGGGGGAAACTTTTCCAACTAGCGGGAACAGCCAGTGCAAAGACACAAAGATGCAAAGTGCCTGGCGTGTTTAGAGAACAGCAAGTATGGATGGAGCAGAGCAAGACAAGACGGATAGGAATGGTGGGGAGCAGGGAAGGACGGGCCAGATCGCCCCAGGGAATTGTCTACCTGCTGCCGGCTGATAGATACTTACCGAGTTTGCAGGCTGCTTTCCCACCCAATGTCTCATTTAATCTGGTGACTCTAAAAGGACGATGTTAGTATCCACTTTTTATGTTTGCGAAGAAAACCGAGGCCTGGAGGCAGCTGGGCCCTTGTAAATGTTTAACAACTGGATGGGGGGTAGGGGTTCCTGATTTGAAGCCATAAATAGTCCCACCATGGGGAGTTCCCTGATGTGGCTGAATGAGCAGTTGCACCCCCCTCACCATTCGGAAGCAATAAACATGAATGATCTCCAAAGCATAGATAATAGTGAAATGTGAAAATAATTAGAAAGTGATGAGTTTTTCTATATTTTATTTGTCTTTAAGATATTTAATTTTATTGTTCCTTTATGAAACTTAATTTTTCCTGACGGCTGTGTTTAACAACAGGATTGCAAATTTCCTGAAAGTTGACAATGGGCTCTTGTAAGCTGGCAGGAGCCGGCTCCAGCTTGCCACTGTCTGGGGAGTTTAGTGACACATGACAAATAAGTGCATCCCAGGCTGTTTGGTTCCTACTCCAGTGCCCTTGAAGGATTTCCATGCCAAGATTTGAAGATGTAAATTTGGGCCAGGGAGGGACAGGACTCTGTGTAGTGGCAGACCACACCACCAGCTTACCCATCCCTGGAAACTGTAGGGTGACACTGGCCGGGGATGAGTCCCTTCTCCCAGCTCAGTGCTTGCCTAATCATTCTTCACCCCAGTCCAGCCTGTGACATACCTTGAGCCAGGCTGCCTCTGCAGCAGAAGAACACAACAACCCTTTGTGTTTTCCTGTCCTTGGGCTGTTTTTCTGCCTTGTACTGTTTGGGGCCCAGCCTCCAAGAGGCTAAGGGGATTTGCATGTGAATGAGCCCAGCTCCAAGCCCTAGAAAAAGTGGGGTTGTGGAGAGGAGGGTGTCTGTGCCTTTCACTGGCCAAAGAGAGTATAAATCCTCCACAGGCCCGCTTTCCCAGCCAGGATTCCCAGACTTTCTGCCCACTCCTCCTACCCCCATGCCTGCTCCTGCTGAGAAGGTGCGCACAGCCAATTTCCCACCTGCGGGATGCCTAATTCCCAGGCTGGTGGCAATACCCCTCCCCAACCAGCTCTTTCTTCTCCCTGCACTCTTGCTGCCTGGAGACCATCCCTTTTTTGTCTGAAGCCCTCCCCACGCATGTGCTATCCTTCCTGACAGCAGAAGGGCTCTCGGACACTGGAGGACCTGCCAGCTGTTTCTCAGGCCCCCATATTTTTTATGGCTTTTAGCATTTGTCTGTACACAATACCTTCTTGGCAACTCACCAGGCTCTGTTAGGAGGTCTTAATTCTGATTAGCAAATAATGAATAAGAACACTGTGTTGGGAATATCAGTATACCTGGGTCCTGGTCCTGGCTCTGCCATTAAGTGCCCATATGACTTTGAACTAGCTATTTTACTGCTCTGCATCTCAGTTTCTCCATCTGTGAAAGGAGAGGGACAGACTTGAAGCCCTCTAATGCCCTTTCCAGCTCTGACCTTCTGTGGTTCTTTGATTCCAATTCTAAGCCAGGCCTGGAAGTCAGGATATATGGATTTTATCTCAGGTCTGCTTTTCCTAGGCTGTGTAGCTCTGAGGACATGCTACCTCTCTGGGCCCAGAATTATAATCTCTGCCTACTTAGTGCATCATACAAGTGCCAGTATGAACAAATAAATAGAGAAGATGAAAATGCTGTGTCAACTGGGAAGTCCCACACAGAAGGAGGGATGATGATGATGATGATGATGATGATGATGATATTGATGGTTATTTTATGGTCAAATGACTTGGACCAGAATTGGAGCAACAACCTCTTGACACCTTCGTCTGAGGTCGATTAGAGTCTTTGATTTGAATAGAATCTATTTTTATTTACATGGCTTTCAAGAGCTTCTAAGATGCAACACGTGTATACACACACACCCCACACACAATCTCACATATCATGTGCCTCCTTTTTATCTAGTCGCAAGTTCCTGTCTGGAGGCTGGTACCTTTAATTCGCTCCTACCTGAGATCCTTAACCAAAATTTGATGCCACTGGGTAAAGTCGCAAGATTGGACCATTAATCACTGGAGGTGACAGACTTGCAGTGAAGGTGAGCTCAGAATACAGAACACTCACCTGTGAGGCAGCCGTCCTGGGCCCATGTTTGTCACTGAATCACTGACCTAAATTCACAGATCCAAAATAAGCCCTTGAAGCCCAGGAATGTGAAGAAATTCCTGGACTTGATGCTATCCTCTTGTGAACAGAAGCCCTACATTACTTCTTCACTGATAAAATAAGGGTAATACACTTTCCGTGCCTCCCACCATCTATGATTGTTAGGAGGCTTTTTAAAGTGCAGAGAGCCAAACAGACCTAAAAGGCCACCTGGCAAATGAGGAGGCTGTCTGAGAGGTTCTCTAAATTCCCTTCTAATGGCTTGAGTCTGGGGTCCTTACAATAGAGGAGCCCCATGCTGATGGCTTCAGTGAAATTAGGAATGAAGGAGTGAAACCTGGAAAAAAAGCAGTGACAGTTTAAGTCCCTTAATTCTCAAGCACATGGATTTCCTCAAGCCCCACTGCAGCTGGGAGCCAAGGAAGGTGTGATCTCAGTTGACAGGATCTCAGCAGTCCTGCTTTTCTCACTTTTTTGCTGAGTGCTGGCTGTATTCCAAGCAACTTTCTAAATGTTTTACATATATTAACGCATGTCTTATTCATAACAGTCCTGTGGTATAAATGCTTTTATTTTCACTGTCTTCCAGATAAGTAAACTGACATACAGTATGTTTAAGTAATTTTCCCAGCATCTAATAATTGGAGAAGACTCATGCACAACACACAGAAAGATAAAGTTCACAAGATCAGTCTCCATAAGGGTTGCATCCAAGGAAATAGAAAACGCAGGAAAAAAAATCTAAAGCAATTCACAATTTGACTCACTCTTTTGAGAAACCTCAAAAAGAAAGAGATGGTCTTAACACAAACTTTCTTAAATAGCCTCTCTGTGTATCTCTGGCTTGCTCTCAGAATCTGTCACATGTCATGTGTTGTGTCCTGATAATAAATCATTCTCCCCGCGCTCTCTGTCTCTTCTCCCCTTTTCTATCCCTTCTCCCGAAAGTCTAGACGAACTTGAACTCCAGACAAAGAATCTCTTCTCCCTCTCCTCATCCATCCAGTTTGCTACCCCTGATCCACTGACTCCCTCTTGGACTTCACAACCACAAAAACTGTCCATGGACATGAGATTCTCCCTTCTGTGGACAACCTTATGAGAATTTTAGTTATTCTGAGAGTCCCTTGCTTGTTTTACCAGAATTTTATGTTTCACCTTATTTTTTGTATGGAATTAAGGCAAAGATTGTCATCTCTTTTTCAACTCCATTGGGACCCAGGGTAGAAAAAATGAGAGTCGGTGACGGAGTAGTGAGGAGCCCCCACACCACTCCGTCAGAGGAAGAAGGGAAGACTTAGGTGGTTATGAGAGATAGGGGATCGGGAGCCAACCTTGGACTTCCTCTCTGGGTTAGTTAGCCTTCCTGTGTGTTCCCTTTGCACTTGGGCTACTTCTGTCATGACGCCTGTCTCTCCATTGGAGTGACCGTGGTCTGACTCCACCACTGTAAGGTGAGCCACCATTTAATGTAGTGCTTGGCATGTCCCACATTCTCCATAAATGTTTGTTGACATGAACTGACTGATTTTGTATTGTTGTGTAGAAGCTAGAGGTAGGTAGCTTTGGACCCAATATAAGTTAGAAGTTCCTTTTTAAAATACTTTTTAAACATATAAACAGGAAAAAGGAAAATTATCTGTAGTTACACTGGCCACTGTTAACAATTTGCTCTAATTCCTCCCACTTTTTGTCTTCCTATGCTTACTTTTACAGTTATAATTATACCATAATCATAATTTTTTCCTGATTTTTTTCACTCAATATTACCTACTAAGAATGTTTCCAGATCTTTTTAAATTCTCCATTTATGTGATACTTTACTAAGTTAATGTTAATTTAGAATTGGGTTATTTAGATTGCTTCTAATTTTCTGCTATTATATATGACTGTTTAAGACATCTTTGTTCATGAAATTTTTCCCCTGGGTTATATTCCTAAGTATGGGGCCAAGGGAGAACTTTCTAAGTCAAGCATGATCCCAAATGGCCTGAGCTACCTTGAGAGGTGGTAAGTTTCCAGTCTCTGCAGCTGATCATGAAAAGGTGGTATGATTTTTTGATAAGCGTGTGGTAGAAAGATCAGAGGTTAGACTAGGTGACTTCCAAGGCCCCAAGGATGCATGAGACTGTGATTATCCAAATTCCAGTTCACAAATTTCAGTCTTGCTCTTTGCCCCAAATCACTTCCTTACTCCCCGAAATAGTTATCTATTACTGTGTAACAAACCACCCCAAAACTTAGTAGGTAAAACCATGTCCATTTTACTTACTTATGATTTGTTAGTCAGCAGTGCACAATGAACAGAGAGCAGCAGGATGGTACTTTTGCTGGTAAGTGTGGAGTCATTCGTGTGTCTATAGTTATCTGTGGCTTGACTGAAGTTGGAAAGTCCAAGACAGCTCAGTCACCCAGCAAGTGGCTGGTGGTGGCTGTTAGCTGGTTGAGATGACTATTGACAATTGAAACGACTCTTCTCTGCTCTATGTGGACTTTGATTCTCCAGTAGACCTGACAAGGCTTCTTCACATGGTGGCCTCAGAGCAGCAGTCCACATGGGAAAGAGCTGCAAGGCCCCTTAAGGCCTAAGCTTAGAAGGCGCCCTACCACTTCTGGCACATAACATGCTTTTTGTCAAAGCTGCAAAATCCCATTGTAAATGGGTCAGTGGACAGGAATGGAAGGAATTGGGTTATCATGGCTGTTTTTGCAAACAATCTACCACAGTCCTCCCTCTGGCCAAAATAACTCATGTTCCTTCCATGTACAAAATACCCTTACCCCTCACCTCTCAAAAGTCTCATTCCATCAATGCATCAGGCTTGAACTCCAGGTCTTCATGCTCTAAACCAGGTCCAGAGGCAGATGAGACTTCAAGGCTGAAGCTCCTTAAGTGCAGTTTCTCTTGTTCCAAGAATCTTTCAACCAAAAAGAAGAGTTATCTGCCCTCCACATATGCAATATATTTTTGTCTTGGTGAGACAAAACAAGATAACCATGATAGAACTCCAATGGGAAAAATGGGAGGAACAAAAGGTATATAGCAGTTTCTGTTCTATGGTCTTCTGAAATCTGACCAGACACATGTTGTCTACTCCAGGCACCAGGAATGTCCCTTGATTAGAGCCCAGTTCTGCTCCTAGGAGTGGTTCCCCAGTCCATTGCTCTCTTTGGTTCTTGCCTCTGCCCTCTGGTTTTGGCTTTACCTCTGCTTTTTGACTCTACCCTCTAAGACATTCTTTCATTTCCATAAGAAGTGGCCCATGTTCGCAGCAGAGTAGCCTTTTCAGCTGGCTCTCTCTGCATAGAAGCCTGGAGCCCAGAGGCCTCTTTTCATTTTGAATTGTCACAGTCATTTTCAGTCCAAGTTAGTACATCTCCTTTGAAACTTTTTGGGGTCTCCTATATATCTCCTATATAGTCTGCTCCATTAAAAAAAAAAATACCTACAGTTCTTTTCAAAATAAGCCTCTCTACTTTGGAAGGCATGTCATTGTGTGATGGGACTAGGAACTGCCTTAAATCTTTCTAGGATATTAAGGGGTCGTATGGCCATGAGTTGGATTTGATCTTTACCCTGAAGTCATTTTTAACTTTTAAAATCTTTTGCAAGTGGAGAGAATGGAGATGAGAAATAGTCTTATTTTCCAACCCAGCTAGTACAGTCATATTTTCTCTCAATTCTGCTTGCACACTGAAGATTTACTTCAATGTGTATCTTGTTATACACATCTGGAAGCACACAACTGACACTTTCAACATTCTGTGTAGAGATCTCCTTAGGCAGATCCACAAATTCATTGTATACATTTTCTACCTTCTAGGTTACCACAGGTAACAGTTTTGTCAATTTCACCACTACATAACTCAGATTACCTTCTCAAGTCTCCTATATCCATTTTTTTTTTACTACTTTTCTAGACCCCATTTGCCACCCAGTCCCAAAACCAAGGGCATATGTTCTAATATTCTTTGTTTTTACTGTAGCATCCTACTTCTGGTGCCAATAACTGTCTCAGTCAGCAATCTGATGGGAAAGCAGAGCCTTTATGAGGATTAGCAGACAATGAATACTTAAGGGCATTAGAACTCATGTAATTATAAGAGGAGCTGAGGAACTGAAGGTTGGGGAGGGGGAGTTGGAGGAAAAAGAAAAAGGTCACTAACCAGTTCTGAAGGCCTGGCCTGGGAGGAAATGTAGCCTGCAGGGGAGTCTGAGAAGTGAAACTGATATAATGGCCAAAGTGAGACCATAAAGGGGGAGTTCATGGTGAGGTCCGTGAGAAGCTATTGGCTCCGATTATCCATCATCTCTATGTCCTGGGCCACTTTGGTCATCAGAGCCAATGGTCAGAGGAAAGAGCTGGATGCACGGTGGAAGAGAGTAAAGACAACTTAGAACATGTTGGGTATGTCCACATCTCTCCAGCTCTGTATCTGACCACAAAACCACCTTGAAAAAGTAATGACCACTGCCTTCCAGACTCCACAAATTCCTCTCTCCAGCCAACTCTAGCTTAGAACTATATAGTGAAGGAGATTCTGAGAAATGTAGTTTCCAGATGTACTGGAGTGACAACAGAACATTCCAACATGCTCCCTGAATGCCTGCCTAAATTAAGGAGGCGATGAGTAGCTGTTGGCTGGGCTGTCAATGCACTTGGTAGGCTCTATTGTGTTGGTTCTGTGGACATGTGGGAAGCCATAGCTATTTTCCCACAGAAATTTGGCCAACTTTCTGCTGCCCTGTCCTGATTTTGCCCAGGAGGTTTATGAGGTTTCTGCTGAGTTGGAAAACTTGTGGAAAACAAAACTCTGGTTTTTCCTCCTCAGATCTCCCCTCCTAGCAACCAGTCCTCAACAGAACCTGCCCCAGAGAGACCCTGAATACCCCTATACCTTGGCTATTCCCTCTGCCTATGTGCTCTCTCCACTACCCCTTCTAACCCTCTACCCACCATCTCCATCTGCCTAAATCCTACTCACCTTTCAGTCTTCAGTTCTAAGGATATTCTCTTTCCCTAAGTGTTTTCTGATTCCTCTTGGCTGGCTGTAATTTTTTCTTCCTTAAAACCTTGGGGCTGCCCTTCTCTCATGGCAATTACCATACCCTGACCAAACTCTGACACCTACATATTTGAGTATTAATCTTATTCTCCTATAAATTTCAAATTCCCAGAGGCAGAGGACTTGCCTATAAAGCTCATGCAACAAATAAGTAATTTTTGGCACCCCTACTTTATAGTCCAGGCAGAACTTTATGCATAAATATTTGTTGAATTGAGTTGAAAAAAAAAAAAAAAAATCAAGCAATGCATCCTCATGTTGGCACTCTAAATAACAATAGCCTAAAAAGAAATAGTTGGTCACGGTAAGAGATAGAAAAATGAAGAGTCTGTGGTACCCAGACACATGGGTCTCTATTATAATGAATATTCATAAGTTTTGATGAGGTATTTCCCCTCCATCATGTTGACTTGATGACCCCAGAGATGGTACAGCCCCAGCAGAAGGCAGGGCTCAATCACCTGCCTGTACTCAGAAGTTAATGATCTTTGTAGAACTTTATAATCTACAGCAGAGGTTGCAAACAATAGCCAGGGCCAGCCACCCCTTTGTTTAGGTTATGGCTGGAGCTGTCACTGAGCCACATCCTCTCTGGGAGATAGTCCATGCACCCAAGATAAGGTTTCAAGAGGCCCTTGAGCCAGAAAAATTGTTTGGCCAAGTGCCTGTGTCTTTTGTCCTGCACTCTCCGGGTTCATGCATTCCTTTCCCTAGGGTCAGAGCAATTCCAAAAGCAGAATTGATATCAGAGGATATTCATGGTTATCTCTCCACCCTTGGGCAAATCACTTCCCCCGCCTGGACCTCAGTTTCCTCTAGAAGATATGTGTGGGGTGGGGGCAATTGAAATAACTCTTGAGGAACCCTCCCAGGTCTGATATTCTTAGGTTCTATTCTGGATTGCAGGCTGAATTCCCAGGACTCCAGGCTACTGGCCTCTTCTTCCCTGCTTCTAAAAGTATATATGGTTCAGATTTTTCCCCAGTGGGCCCAAGCTGGAGCATGCTAACCTGTTCTCTGGAATAGTTCAGCTCTGCAGGTGATGACTTCTTATCCGCTATCATGAACAAGTCCTTAAGTGCAGAAGTTACAAGGTGGGAGGTTATTTATCACAAACACTCATTAAAGCTAGCCCTCAATCCAAATGATCTCTAGTCAGTTTCACTTAAGTGTCCATGCAATAGGCACCACAAAACCCAAGAGACCATGAAGAATTTACAGGAAGGAGGTCGCTTTGGTTGGAACTGTTAATGCTCATGGCATGACTGTTTATTGGTAATTGATTTTATATTACATAGACATGGACCACAAACAAGCTCAAGTTCGTCAGCAAGCAACAATCCATGTCTGCTTAAATTATGTTTACCATCTTAGTTTATTTAACGTATGTATAATTACTTGTTAGAACAGTAGTGTGTCAGAATTGGAAGGGAACCTAGAGCTCAGCTAGTTCACACCCTTGTCTCACAGGCAGAGAACTGAAAGCCAGAGAGGGGGTGACCATATAGCAGTTTATGGTAGAGCCAGGAGTGGAAACTATGTCCTCTAACTGCCAAGCCCATGCTCTTTGCATTACTTCAAAGCAGAAATCACAAAGATGTACCCTCAAGTTCACAATCATCATAGAAGAATCCCTCTCTCAGACACTCACTCTGAATCTATTTAGTCTTATTTTTACTAAGTTCTAAAAAGGGGAGATTAACTGGTTTCTATCTCACAACATATTAGAAATAAGCAGACTGAAAAGTACAAGTAAAACAGTGACAAAAAGACAGGAGATAAAATACAGTAGGAACATATAAGCATTCTAAAGGCATTATTGTCTGGGAATGTTAAATGCAAGCATTACACAACTCAATATTCCTGAGAATATCATTTTAATATAGCATCACAGTGGCTGACATTCCTGATGCTGGATCACCAAGAAAGGATTAGTATGTTTTACTTAAGAAAATAGAGATTTATACAAAGTACTTTAAAAACCATTACATCTAAAATGTTTAATTTTATCATTATTTTTTTAAATTATAGTTAGGTAAACTTTCAGCTATCTGAAAAACTCAACCAAAACAACGCACTATCTGGGATGTCCAAGGAAGTGACATTTCAACTGTGTGCAGATAGGCACAGTCTACACTAATAAAGCTGGCTTGAGTTCAACTAGTATCTGCAGTGAAGAGGAATAAGTAGCAAAGCCATGATCTCATCTTATGTTTACACTTCAATTCCCCAAGTTAGTGATTAATTGTCCTTGTGTTTTGTTGCCAGGGCAAATTGTTTTTCTTTAAAACTCCCACTTATTTTAAATAAATAAACCATTAGTTTCAGAACAGAAGTGTCAAATGTCAAGATACTTCTGACAAACTAAGCTAATGAACAAAACAATGAATCCATTAGGAACTACTAGAGATAGAAAGCCTTTGAGAACTTTGTTTCAATGATTTTGAAAGACAGCAGAAATAGTTCTTGGTAAGAGATTTTTCTCATGTATCTTGGTGAAAACGTCAGTCCAGAGGTTGCAAACAGAAGCTTAAAAGAATCGAGGTGAAAGAGCAATGGGTAGGCCAGGTATTCATAGCCAAATAAATGATCCAACCAGCTACCACACTGTGCTTCCCAAACCAAATCCCCACAAAATAAGCTTTAGGTGATAGGTTTAGGATTTCTGCTTGGATCTCTGAATTTACGCAAAATCTCTGACTCTTCCAAAGCAAGGAATTCTTTTAGCATTTGGTAATTTTTAACACACACACACACACACACACATTTGATTTCTGGATGATTCCAGAAGTATCTGTGTTACATGACCTCCCTGTTTTCAATGTCTTCCCTTTACTCACAGAATTAAGAATCACTTCTTTTCATGGCATTCAAGGTCAACAATAATATAGTTCCAATGTATCCTTCCTAGGACTTGTCCCCCTACTCTCCCCACAGATTCCCAGGTTTCTCATCGTGTCTTGCACTTTTAGTTCTTGGTGACAAATATTTGATGGATACTGTGCTGGTTTGAATCTATTATATCCCCCACAAAAGCCATGTTATTTAATGCAACCTTGTGAGAGCAGACTTATTAATCTTTTGATTAGGATGGAACCTTTGGATTGTTTCCATGGAGATATGACTCACTCAACTGTGGGTGAGAACTTTGATTAAATTATTTCCAGGAAAGTGTCGACCCAGCCCATCTATGGTGGGTCTTAATTAGTTCACTGGAGCACTTAAGAGTGCTCAAGAGCCAACACTGAGGCTGCACTTGAAGATGCTTGGAGATGCTTGGAGATGCAGACAGAAGGAAGTTTGGAGATGCTAAGCTAAGAAATGCAGACCAGAGTTTGCCCTGGAGAAGCTAAAAGAGGACTCCCAGATGCTTAGAGAGAAACACCCTGGGAGAAAGAAGCAAAGATGCGCAGGAGCTGACAGAGGAGCTGTGCCAGTTTGAATGTATTATGTCCCTCCAAACACCAGTATCTTTGATGCAATCTTGTGTGGGCAGACCTATCAGTGTTAATTAGATTGTAATTCTTTGAGTGTTTCCATGGAGATGTGCCCCACCCATTGAGGGTGGGTCTGAATTAAATTATTGGAGCCATGTAAATGAGCTGACAAACAGAAGGAACTCAGTGCAGCTGTGAGTGACATTTTGAAGAAAAGCTACAGCCAAGAGGGACACTTTGAAGAAAGCACAGGAGCTGCAGATGAGAGACATTTTGAAGATGGCTGTTGGAAGCAGACACTTGCTCCGGAGAAGCTAAGAGAGGACAAATACCCCAAGTGCAACTAAGACTGACATTTTTGAGGAACTGAAACCTAGAGAGGAACGTCCTGGGAGAAAGCTGTTTTGAAACCAGAACTTTAGAGCAGACGTCAGCCACATGCCTTCCCAGCTAACAGAGGTTTTCTGGACATCATTGGCCATTCTCCAGTGAAGGTACCCTGCTGTTGATGGACACTTTATGGCCTTGAGACTGTAACTGTATAACCAAATAAACCCCCTTTTATAAAAGCCAGTCCATTCCTGGTGTTTTGCATTCTGGCAGCATTAGCAAACTAGAACAGGAGCGAAGACAAAAGCCCAGAGATGTTTTGCAGAAAACCATTTTGAAACACACCAGGAGCAAAGGACCAGCAGACGATGGCCACATGCCTTTGCAACTGACAGAGGTATTCCACATGCCATTAGCCTTTCCTCAGTGATGGTATCCTCTTGTTGATTCATTAGTTTGGATACTTTTATGGCCGTAAAACTGTAGATTTGTAACCTAATAAATCACCTTTATAAAAGCCAATCCATTTCTGGTATTTTGCATATCGGCAGCTCTAGCAAACTGGAACAGATACCTGCTATGTGCTAGGTCCTATTCTATATGCTGAAGACACATCTGTTAAGAGAACAAAGTCCTGCCCTTCTGCTGCTTACACTCTAACAGGGATCTTTACAATGCATTCATAGTGCTTATGTTTCTAACTAAAGCACTTGTCACACTGTTTAATAACTTTGTGTCTGTTTTCCTCAACCTGAATACTGCCTTTCTGCCAACAGGAACACGTCTTACTCTTCTCCTATCCTATTACGTCTTATTATCGTTGCTTTGCTCAGAGGCAGACATACACTAGATGTTCAATGAATGACTTAAATTGTGTATAAAGCTTCTTTACTTTGAAAATGTGGTAAGTTGCTGTTGCACATGGAATCCATCTAATTCCTTTTGGATTTTAACATTGAGTTATTTTCAATAAATAAACCATTTGGCTGTCAACAGGAATGACAAATGTCAAGCCACTTCTTATGGAACTAAACAAAATGAATGAAACAGTGGCTGGATGGCTGCATTGACCTAACCTATCATGTGTCTTTCCTCAAATCTCAGATTCCCTAATCCCCTTTCCTTGGGTTTCCCAGACTGTCTGGTCTATACTCATGGGCAGCCACCTCCCACTTTCCTCCTGGAGACCAGCAAAGACACTCACTTTGGAAGCCACTTATCTTGTTTCCCTTTCCTGACCTCAAAGGTGGAAACTGAAGACCAGGTGCTGGCAACCTTCTGTGGCAGGGAGACCACAGACACAGAGCAGACCCCAGGCCAAGAAGTGGTCCACTCCCCTGGCTCCTTCATGTCCATCACTTTCCGATCAGATTTCTCCAATGAGGAACGATTCACAGGCTTTGATGCTCACTACATGGCCGTGGGTAAGTTAAAGAATGGAATGGCTCATCCCTGGAACTCCTTCTTTCTCTGAAGATTGAAGCTGCCTTGTGTTCTCTTATCTTCTTCCTGCCTGTCTCTTCTTCCCTTTCTCCCTTCTTTTCCTCCCCATTCCCCTCTCCTTCCTCCAGTTGTGAAAAGCACCGCAAGGAGGCTGTTGACTGTGAAATTACTTACCATTCCTCGTCCACTCAATCCCGCTTGCCCCAAACCTCTAACCTTCAAGCTCTATACTTCTTTACCTGGCACTCTAAGCCCTCCACAATCTAGCCTTAGCCTCTATTGCCAATTTAACTCTCCATACGTCTCTTCACAAACACTACTTTCACTACTTTTTAGCCAGACTAAAACACTCTTTTCTCTCCAGGTTTTCTCTGAGCTCTCCAATGTCTTCTCCTTAGGAATTCTGCTTCCCATGTTTGAAATTCCCTTTTGTACTCTGCTTTCATCACTCACTTCCGCATATTCTCAAGACCTGTGACAAAGTCCACGTCACTCTGAAATCATGCACTTCTACTGGAAGCGGTTTCTCCCTCCCAAAAAGAGGGACCATCTTCTCCCTTCCTACCACTGACATATAGCCCTAGTTTGTAAGACTAACCCCAAGCAGTATTTCAGAGTGTGTTATTGTGCAGGCAAATCTGGGCTATGAAGAGGATACCTAGCTTCCCAGGTGGGATTCTGATGCTGATTTGCTGTGTGACTGGACCAGTCACTTACCTGGACTGAGAATATAATTTTCTTCTTTGAAGAAGGAAAAATCTCATTGGTTCTGCCTTCCTCACAAGGTTGCTGGAGGACCAAATGTGAAATAATGTGCATGAATGTGCTTAGAAATTGTGATATGAAATGCAAATGATAGTGATGGTTTTTCAGTGTTCTCCTTGGTCTACTGTGAACTCCCCAAGCACAGGAACTGTGTCTTTTTTTTCCAAACATTATGAAAATCATCAAACATACAGCAAAATTATAAAAACTCTTCAATGAGCACCAGGTAGATTCCACCATTAATGTTTTACTTCTGTGCTTTATCACGTGTGTATCTATCTTCTATCCATCCATCAATCTATCTTTTTTAATGTCTTCAAAGTAAACTGCCTACATACACTTCCTCCTAAATACTTCACCATGCATATCATTTGTATAGTTTTTTACAGTTTTTTCTTTTAATGTAAAATTTACATACAATGAAATGCACAGATCTTAAGTTTCTTGAATTTTGAGATTTATACTCTTGTGCTACTCAAAACCCTATGAGGACATTTAACTTCATCATCAGCCCTGAAAGTTCCCTCAAACCTCTTTCTAGTCAATCCCCTTTAGAATTAATAACTGTTCTGATTTTTTCTGATTTTTTTCTGCCATGTATTTGTGTTGCCTCTTCTAAAATTTTATACAAACAAGCACATGCAGAATATATTTTTGAGGCAAAGGTAAGACTTCTTTTACCAAGCATGATGGTTTTGGAATTCATCCATGTTGTTCCATGTATCAGTAATTCATTCCTTTTTCCAGCAGAGAAGTTTTCCTTTGTATGAATAGACTACGGTTTGTTTTCATTCTCTCATCAGTAGGCCCCTGGGCTCCTTCCATTTTTGGCTATCATGAATAAAGATGTTCCTTGTACAATCCTTTTTGTGAACATATGTTGTCATTGCAATTGGAAAATATCTAGGAGTGGGATTGCTGGGGCATAGGGTGGGTGTATGTTTAGTTTTCTAAGAAATTGCCAGAACTTTTCCAAAGTGCTTGTACCATTTTACATCCCTTCATCAATGTCTGAGAATTCTGGTTGCTCCACATCCTCAGAAACATTTGATGTTGTCAATTTTTAAAATTTTAGCTATTCTGGCAGGTATGTAATTTTAATTTGCATTTCCTCGCTGTGGTTTTAATTTGCATTTCCCTGATAACAAATGATACTGAGCATCTTTTCATGTGCTTCCTGGTCATTCATATATCTTCTTTTGAAAAATGTATGTTCAAAGTTTTTGGCCATTCTTTTAAATTGAGTTGAAAAGATACATTTTATTGCATTTATATTTCTGATACCTAGGACAGGGCTTGACCCATACTAGGGGCTTAGAAAGAATGAGAGAAGCAGCATAGAGTAGAACTTAAGGGCCCAGTTTCTGGAGCTAGCCCGCTGGATTTCAATCCTACCTCTGCCACTTATTATCTGTTTACATTATTTAATGCCTCTATATCTCAGTTGTATCATCTGTAGAATGGGCATAGTAACAGTCCTTCCTGGTGTTGTTACTTGGCACACTCCTCTTGTTGCAGCTGCTAGAAAACAGTGACAACACCGGGAACCAGGTGGCCTGGGTTCAACACTGGCTGTCTGTAATCTTGGGTATGTTGCCTAACCTGTCTGAGTTCTAGTTTCCTCATTTGCAAAATGGAAATAGTCATTATCTCTGGATTCTATGTGAGGATTAAACGGAAGAATGCACGTACCTCACAACATAGTGAGCAGCCCACAGTAAGTGCCTATAAATGTTGGCTGTTGTTTTTATTGTCACGCGTGTATGATTGACGGAGAGGTTCTACTTGCCCCGCAGATGTGGACGAGTGCACGGAGCGGGAGGACGAGGAGCTGTCCTGTGACCATTACTGCCATAACTACATCGGTGGTTACTACTGCTCCTGCCGCTTTGGCTACCTCCTCCACACGGACAACAGGACCTGCCGAGGTAGGGCCTAGGGACGAGTCTGTCCGTCACCATTATGTGCCACATCTTCCAATAAGGTTGTAAGGGGCTCAGAGAAAAGATATATATGTGATAGGAATGACTAAAATTGAAGTCATAGAGATGCACCGCAAATACTTCTGGATGAAGATGCTGGGATGCCTGTCCAGCCTGGACTCTGGGCTCAGGTTGTCAAAGAAGAGCTTAAGGGAAGCTCTAGCTTATTAGCCATCTTGATTTCTGAGCAGCATTTCTGCTCTATGTCCCTGTCTCCTCTTCTGTTGCAGGTCTTCAACCTGGCCCAGGTAAGGGAAAACCTGGGTTTCCCAGTTCTCTCTCCCTGAGCCATGGCCTATGGCTCGCCCAGCAGTTTCTTTTTCTCTTTTCTTCCATGGTTCCTTAAACTCCCCTAAGATAGAGAGTACCTCAGCCCAAAGGAAAGAAGAGGGAGGAGAGAGGCAAAGATAGAAACAGCAAGAAGACTTCCCATCCTTCTATCTCTCTTGATTTTCATTCTTTCATGAATATACTCATTGTATTCCAGTCACCAGCCTGGGCAGGAATGGAGAAATGGAAGGGGTCAGTCACTTTCCATGAGGAGCTCCCAGACTGCTGGGGCAATAGCCGTATAAACAAATGGTGAAAAGAAGTAAATGCTGTAAAGGAAGGTGTGGACATGGCTTAATCAGACCTGAGTCTGCTTGGATAAATCAGCAAATGTTTTCCAGAGGTGGTCACCTTTAATGGAGATGAATGGATCAGAAGGAGGCCAATCCAGCAGAGAGAGCAGCTCTGCAAACATTCAGAGGCATGATGGAACATGGAGTGTTTGGGGAGCTACATCGGTAGATTAGTTTGACTCGGGTGTATGGAACTCTGTTTTAGAAAGATCACCTGGAAGCTGAGTGCAGATCACTGGAAGAAGGCAAGGTTGGAGTTAAAAAGTTCTTTTCTTTCCTCCTTCAAAAACTGCTACTTGATTCATAATAAAACCCCTATATCAGTATAAAGCAGTACAAAATAATAATAATAATATTAATAATAATAATAATAATAATACAGGCACACACAGGCGTTTTCCTGAAGAGGGTTATGTTTTCTGTTGTTTCCACTCAGTATTTATTGGGTATCTGCTATGTGCTGAGTACAGTGGGGACTAAGAACAGACAGAACCGAGCAGGGTTTCTCAATCTTTTCATTATCACCTCTCCTCCCAGAGACTTTTCTAACACTGTTTTTCAAATTACCACCTGCCTCCCCTGGAGAAATTTTAATGCTACAGATACACTGTGTGTCTGTTTATGTGCTATATGTATCTGTGTTTATGCATAAAAAGAGTAAGACTCCTCCCCACCAAGAGCCAATTTTAGCCCCCTTAGGGGTGAAATTGCCTCCATTGAAAGTTTATTGAGTAGAAAATAAAAACAGATGGGGATTCAAAAGACCTGAAGCTAAACCTTGCTATGCAACTCATAGCTATGTAACTTTAAGTTAGTTGCATCCCCTTTTCTGGGACACAGTTTTCCCATTTGCAAATGTGCAGAATGACTGAGGGTCTCAGAAAGGATTGACATCCCAGATATAAGTTCTAGGACTGGGCAGCCCAAGAACAAATGTTCAGTGGCAAATAAAGGCGCATCAGCAGGGCTAAGTTATGGCCAGAATTTCAGGACACTGGGTCCTTGATAGTGACAAATGAAAGTGGGGAAGCAAAACAGAATCCCTGAGCTCATGGAACTTACAGCCTACTGGGGGTAAGAAAATGAACAAATAAATATATTTGATAATGGCAAGTAGTTGTCAGCACCATGAAGAAAAATAAAGCCAGGTCATGAGCTAGAGAGTAAGGGTGTGTATGAGGGGGCATTTATTAGATGAGGGATCAAAGAAGGCATTAAGAAGAGATCTGAATGAAGTTCTGGGCTGAGGGAAAGGTGGAACAAAGGAGATCTAGACATTCCCTCTGACCACTTCATCTCAAAACCCCTCCCATCTCAGAGAACCTGATGAAAAGAGTCATCACACAAGGTAAACAGCCCTGGACAGAGAATTAGAAAGTCTGGGTTTGAGTCTTGACTCTGCTAATCACAGGATATATAGGCTTAGATAAATCACTTCCCCTCAATGAGCTTCAGTTTCCTCATCTGTAAAATGGGGACAATGGTTCCTTTCTGTATCCCTCCTGGGACCACTAAGAAAATCATACAGTAACACATAAGAAAGTGGTTTCTGTGGCCACGGTGCTGGTGTGCCATTTTGCTCTGATGTTTCCACAGTGGAATGCAGTGACAACCTCTTTACCCAGAGGACCGGCGTGATCACCAGCCCCGACTTCCCCAACCCTTACCCCAAGAGCTCCGAATGCTTCTACACAATCGAGCTGGAGGAGGGTTTCATGGTCAGCCTGCAGTTTGAGGACATTTTCGACATTGAGGACCATCCCGAGGTGCCCTGCCCCTATGACTACATCAAGGTGAGCCTGCAATAGACACTTGCCCCAAGGATGCTGGAAAATCTTGGCTGAAGTCGAGCATTAACATTCTAGGCCCTTCACCTTCTCCCAGGAGAGGAGGCCAAGAAACTAGCTTCCTAAAAGATTATTATCTAAAACAACAGCTACCATCTTAACTGGTTCTAGTCTAGGGGTCTTCCCTAGCCCAAAACTTGATCCCTGGGTTCCAGGGTGATTTGAACAGAAGAATACAAGGTCAGATCTTCATTTTAAAAAGATCCCTTGAGGGGAGGACTGGCTTTATGGGCATGCAACATGTGCAGTGACATGGGGCCCTGTGCTCAGAAAGCCCCACTCTTGGTTTAATGCTCTGCTGTCACCATCTTGAAATCCCTAATGAATTTCTAAAAAGGGGCCTCACATTGTCACTTTTACTGGGGCCCACAAATTCTATAGCTGGTCCTGCTTGGGGAAATAGGGCTATGTGAAAGGCAAATAAAGAGGGAAGAGATATGTATAAGCCAATAAACACTCAGTTTATAGTTGTTCCAATAATGTAGGTAAGGTGTGAAGCCAGCCTGAATTTGAAAATTGTCCGAGGTGGTGGGGGAGATATTTTTGAGATAGAAAAGAACTAAAATCAGCAATTCTTGGAGAGGGAGCAGCTGAAGCATCCAAGTGTAGCACAGATCCGAATGTTAAGGTCTGATCTCAGGAGAGATGCTGAGCTAGGGATAAAGATAGGCACCATCAGGTGTATAAGTAGTGGTAGATTAAACCATGGGAACTGGTCAGACTCCCTAGATAGAAAAGAATATGGGAACCAGAACACAACAGATTCGGAGAGCTAGATAGAGGAGAGGTGCCGCACATGAAGCTGAGGGGAACAGTCAAAGAGGTCTGAGACAGCCAGAAAACAAGACTGTCAAGGAAGGAGCTGTCCACAGTAGCAAATGTCAAAGAACACCCAGTAAGAGAGAAAGAGAAGCCAGAGATCTATGAAAGGAAACTCAGGAACTTAGAACCTGGCCTATTCCCTACCTGGATACAGAGGCTAAAGGGTAGTAGGCTCCAGGTGGGATAGTAGGAAGCACAGAGCATTGGTTTTCTATTTCTATGTGACAAATTACCACAAATTTAGCAGCTTCAAACAAAACCCATTTATTAACTCATTGTTCAGTAAGTCAGAAGTCTGAGCAGGCTCAACTGGGTTCTCTGGTTAGGGTCTCACAAGGATAAAATCAAGGTCTCAGCCAGACTAGGCTCTTATCTGGAGGCTCTGGAGAAAATCGAATCCAAGATCCTTCGAGTTGTCGGCACATTCAGTTCCTTGTGGCTATGCGACTAACGTCCCCATCTTCTTTCTGGCTGTCGGCTGGGGTCTTGCTCAGTTCTTAGAAACTGCTCTCAGCTCCTTCCACATGGCTCCCTCCCATCTCAACAACAGAAAACTTCCCTCGCATCAGATCCTCTCACACTTCAAATCTCCCTGACTTCCTCTTCTCCTACCAGTCAGAGAAAATTCTGCTTTTAAAGGGCTCATGTGATTGGGTGAGGCCCAAAAGAGAACCTCCTGTAACTTTAATTACATCTGCAAAATCCTTTTTGCCATGTAATGTCACATAATCATGGAAGTAACACCAGGGACGATGGCCACAGGGACCACCTGAGAATTTTGCCTCTGCACCAGTATTCCGGAAGTGATACATGTGAGCCTTATCTAGGCATGGAATCTTTGGGGGCTTCACATTTTTTTTCCCCCTCTCCACAGTAAGAATGACAAGACAAGGTTGTTACCCAGGATTGTGGAAGTCATCAAATGCAGGTTAAGGTGACCTGGTCCTCAGAGATGGAAAGAGAAATCATAGGAAGGACCCAGGACTGAGATTTGGGAAATCTGAATGAGTTAATAGCACCTCTTCCCTTCTTTCCATCACCACTGCTTCCACCCTAGTCCAAATCACCATTCTCTCTCTCCTGATCAACTGCAAATGGTTTTCTGGCTTTCATCCTTGCCCTGTACAATCTATTCTCTCATACTGATCTTTATAAAATCTATAATAGATGAAGATTGCCCTTGGAATTAAATCTAAATTACCCATGAAAAAGAAAAAAGAGAAATTATAGAAAATGAAATTAATCATAGAATAACTGGAAACATTTTGATAAGCATATGCCCCTCAGAAATGTTTCAGATATAAGCTTTTGCAGCTTTCCTTGTTTCCCTTTAACCTGTGAAAAACTCTTCCTTACAACCTATGTGTCAGATATCGCAAAACTCAAGACAGGCAATTTACTGAGAGGCTACCGATCATAAGGGGAACAAAAAGATGTTGAAAGCAATGCTGTGGTTTATTGCATGCTACACAGAACCAGTGTGAACTTCACCTTTTTAATTCATAGAACTATTTTGCAAAAGTAAAATTCAAACAATAAGTATTTCTCCCCTAAAAAAGAAAGTCTAAATTTCTCAGTGTATCTGGTCCTTGCCTGGCTTTCCAACTTAGTACGATTGCATTCTCTGCTGCCCTCCTTCTGTGCCAGCCATTCTGGCTTCCTTTCTGTTCTCAGAAATGCCAAGCTCTTTCCCACATTTGGCCTTGGTTTTTACATGTGGTGTTTTCTTGATCTGCAAAGTACTTTCCTCTCTTCTTCACATGATGATCTCCTACTCATCCTACATGTCTCAGATCCAGTGTCACCTCCTCAGAGAGGTCTTCCCTGACTGCCTATTTCAAGTTACCCAACCATCATTGTTATCTACTATATAAATGATGAGTTATGTGTCATATATTTTTTACTATTAATTATAAATATGTGGACTACATTTCTTTTATATATTTATATCAATCCTGATTATCTTTTTATAACCCTTACCACAACCTATAAGTATTTTTTAAGTTTATTCATTGTTAGTGTCCCCTGACTGAACTGCTGGTTCTTTGAGAGCAGAGACTTTGTCAACCTTGTGCACCTCATCTTTAAGCCGAGGATTATTAGCCTTCTGTAGTGGATTGAATTGTGTCCCCCAAAGATATGTTCAAGCACCAACCCCTGGTACCTATGAATCTTGTTAGGAAATAGGATCTTTGCAGATGTAGTCAAGCTAAGATGAGGTCATACTAGTTTAGGATGGATCCTAAATCCAATGACTGAGAGAAAGGAAAGGGGGATTGGAAACAGAGGCAACATACAGGGAAGAAGGCCATGCGACAACAGTGGCAGAGATTGGAGATGTGCCGCCACAAGCCACAGAGTGCCAAGGATTGCTGCTAGAAGAGGCAAGAAAGGACCCTTCCCTAGAGCCTTCACAGGGAGCAGGTCCTGCCAACACCTTGATTTTGGACTTCTGTCCTCCAGAAACATGAGAGAATAAATTTCTGTTGTTTTAAGCCATTCAATTTGTGGATCTTTATTACAGCAGCCCTAACAAATGAAAACACCTGCCTTGTCCACTTCCAGAGTCATTGCAAACTATAAACAGGAGAGTGGAAATGAAACCGTTTGGAGATGGGGGTATGTGCCTTCAAAACATGAGTGAACACCATGGGGTCACATCAAGGTTTCCAGAGCCCCCTGTAGCAGCCACCTGGGCTGCTCAGATGTCACCCTTCCTCTTTCCCTATCTCATGCCTCATAGATTAAAGCTGGTCCAAAAGCTCTGGGACCCTTCTGTGGAGAGAAAGCCCCAGAACCCATCATAACTCAGAGCCACAGCATCCAGATCCTCTTCCACAGCGACAACTCGGGCGAGAACCGGGGCTGGAGGCTCTTGTACAAGGCAGCAGGTAACGCGGCCTCTCCCCTCCCAGATCACAGCTCACCAGGGGCTCAGCCCTCACTGCAGGGTGGCTGAGGGAGGGCAGGGGTGCTGGCCAGGGACCCAACTCTGCCACTGAGTAGCTTGGGGGCCCACTCTAGGCACATTCCATCCCCTGACTCAGTTCACCACCTATCCGATGGGGGCCAAGCTGGTGATGGTGGTGGAATTTGGACTCGACTGGTAGTTTTCAAAACTTGCTGCACTCAAAATTACGTGGGAGCTTTCAAAAGTATATTATTTCCTAAGCCCCACCCCCTCACATTGTGATTCATTAGTCCTGGAAAGGACCCCTCCATTCCAGCCTCTCCAAGTCTGGGGCGGGAAGTGGGGTGTGGCCCTGTAGCTCAGAGTGTTTCTTTCTGGCAGTTTGCCTCCTTGACCAGACTGGCAAGGCCCATGGGTCTCATTTTCCAATCCTGATATAGCCATTTGACCCAGGGGGTCTGCAGTAACCCAGGGAAGAAGAGGGTTGACATCGGAGGGCAGATTGCAGCTGGGTGTGGCTGATCCATGGTTCCTGGACCCTGCAGCCCTGGCCCCGCCTGCACTGTCGCATTCAGCACCCAGTGCTGGGGAGAAGGATGAAGAGGATATTAACAAAATAGGGTTTGTCCAGGAAAAATTGTCAGGGATAGCTCCAGGCCTGAAAATCCTGTCAGGTTTCACTAGTGGAGAGGACTTGGAGGCATCACAGTCTCTCCAGTGCTTCAGAGGTATTGGTCTTGGGAAGAAAGAGCCACTAGGGTCAATCTGAGTTGCCCATGAGGGCAAACTATGCCCAAAGAGTAAAAATTACAGGGAGACACATTTCAGCAGAGTATCAATTGGATCTCCAGAGAAACAGAGCCAATAGGAGACAAATAGACCTACATATACACATCTATATATATTTATGTATGTATGTACATATATATATATTATGTGTGTCTGTATACATATTTATACACATATGTATACTCATATATATAAGGAGATTTTTTTTTTTTTTTTTTAGGAATTAGCTCATATTTTTGAGGAAGCTGGCAAGTCCAAAATCTGCAGGGCAGGACAACAGGCCAGAAACTCAGCCTGATACTCGAAGCAGAATTTCTTCTCCAAAAAACCTCAGTTTTTGCTCTTAGGGCCTTTCAACTAATTGGATAAGACCCACCCACAACATTGAGGAAAATTTCCTTTACTTAAAGTCAACTGATTGTAGATATTAACCATATCTATAAAATACTCTGACAGCAACACCTAAATTAGTGTTTGACTAAATAACTGGAAATGTAGTCTAATCAAGTTGACCCATGAAACTAACCATCACAATCTGAATAAGGAAATGCTGCTCATTTATTCATAGAAGTCCATGCGTAGAATGTACAGCTTTGGGAGGTATTGAGCTCCCTGTCGCTGTATGTTTGGTGTCCACTATGGAGGGTGTTGTAGAGAAAGCATCAGATAAGGATTGGATTCAATGATGTTTAATACCCCTTCTGAGGATTTAATGAAAGCATCTAGCCAACCACTTCATTCACAAATGAGGAAACAGAGGTCCCAAGCTGGAAGGTGACTTGTTCAAGGCTGCAAAGCACATCTCTGGGATTGCCTAGAAGGTTCTGTGGGTTTTTTTCACCTCCATCAAATCTCACTTCCTAGGATCTGGTACTCCCCCTACCAGACTTTTCCTTGTCTTCTCACCTGCTGTCCCTCCATTTGCTCCCAACTAGGGAAGGAATGCCCAGACCTGAAGCTTCTCGTCCATGGGAAAATTGAGCCCTTGCAAGCCAAGTATTCCTTCAAAGACCAAGTGCTCGTCAGCTGTGACACAGGCTACAAAGTGTTGAAGGTACAGGACCTCGTGCCTAAGAGCAGGCCAGAGATTGCTCCAGAGCCTCACAGGGTAGATGTGCTTCCAGAAGTTTTCATAACCTCAGCACAGTATTTCTTAGCTTCTCCGTAAACTGCCAAAATGTTTCAGAAATTGCAGTCTTCTGAAAAGCCAAAGCATGTGTCCCAGAGTCTCTCACTTCTGGAAGTTGCACAAAGGTCTTTTATCAGAGCTTGGGCTGGTCTGAATTTCAAAAACACATGGATCCATACAACTCTAAAATCAGGACTAACAACCTCAACAAATTTCATCAGGCTTATTTGGGGGAAAACTGGGAAAGGAAGCAGAGGTTTTAGAGGTGGCAAATAAAACAGTAGTTCTCCTAAAAATCACCTGATTAGCTTAAAAAGCAAAAACAAAAACAAAAACAAAGAAACAACTGTGCAATTGCCCAACCTCTTCTTGCACACAGCCTCTCCCTCTTCTCCAAGGGGAAATAAATATAAATTTAGCCTATCTTTTTCTCTCTTATCTTCAAGCTTGCCCTTAAAGATCCATGAGTGGAAAATTCTGGTGGAGGATAGCCAGATTTCAAGTTTGGGCTGGTTTTACTGAGGAAAAACCACCCCACCCCACTGTCACTTCCTTCTTCTCACACCTTCTTCGTGTTTCTTCTAGGATAATGTGGAAATGGACACATTCCAGATTGAGTGTCTGAAGGATGGGACATGGAGTAACAAGCTTCCCACTTGTAAAAGTAAGAAAATAAAATAGGTTGATTATAAGGATAACGAGCTCCCCAGCATTGAGGGGATCCAAGCAGAGACCAAGCAAAGGAGGAAACTTGACAAGACCTCTCTAAAAGAGATGGGGGAAGGAGTTCAACAGACAAGTGAGAGTTAGACAAAAAGGATCTTAATACCCCTTTCAGCACTAAGCTTTTAGGATTCCAAAAGAAGTTTCTTCTGGGTCCTATTTTACTTCATAAATGCTGATTTTACCTCTACATGCAGGTAGGTTGCCAACCTTGTAAAAGGGATAGAATGTCTCCGGGTTTGAAACTAGATTTGGCAGTTGCTAATTCAGGAAACTTTTTGCCACTGGTGCCCAGATCTGAGTGACCTTGACAGGTCTCTGTGTGGCCATCAGTCACACCCACTAAATCTTCTGAGACAGTTTGCAATTTAGCGCTGCCCACAAAGGGGCTTTGGGATTACAACAGTGGGCCTGTGTGAAGCAGGTGGCACTGCTCAGCCCTGGGTTTTGGGACCCAGAATTCCTGTCTTGGTTGTCCCTAACCCACTCTGTGACATGGACAAGAGCCTTCATCTCAACCGTAAAATAGAAAGTCTGGACTTGCTTTAATTCTCAATGTATTACAGTAGTTCTAAAATATCATAGTCCATATAAATCATCTAATAGTTTTTTAAAAATACAAATTTACACACACACACACACACACGCACGCACACACCCTTCCCTGCCCAGGTGATTTCAGTGCAAGATTTGTGAGGACTACAGTTTTACAAAACTAATCCGTAGCAATGTGGATAAAAGGAGGTAGGAGGAAAGAAAAACTCTAAGGAAGGAGGGAGGGAGGAAGGGAGGGGAGGATTTGCTTTGAAAAGGAGAGGTGAGAAGTCAAGAATTTGCCCCCCCCCACCATCTCATGACTTTTTATGTAAACTTTGGAGTGGAGTCCTCCCTCCCTTTTACCTAAATGGTTCACATTCTGGAGGAAGACAGATCCACTCCCGCTGCCCCAAGGGAACACTATCAGGCAGTGGGGTTCCCTTGAGGCAAATCCCAGGCAGAACTTTGAAGTAAAATGGGCTTGTTCTTAACTTTTCTTTTTTATATGATGATATGTTTGGAGTCAGGGCCCAGTGTGGAAAAGGGGAGTATTTTATGGTTTCAACAAAAAGTTTCAACAAATATCTATTGGATCCCTGTGTGGGAATTCTACAGGAAATTCAGATGGAAAAGACAAGATCCCAGACAACAAGGAACTCAAATGCTGACAGACGTTATGTACTCTCTCCTCCAGCATGTGGCTCAGTGCAGTAGTTCTGTGAATGAGTTCTAAGCAAAGCACTAGGCAGGGCAGAGCGACGAGACATTCTGAAAGAGAAAGAAAAGTAGGATATGGGATGTGGAGTATAGAATATGGCTTTGGAGACAGGAAATTCCAGGCTCAAATCCAGAGATTACCAGTTGAGTGTTCCTATGCCTCTTTGAGCCTCAGTTTCCTGTCTTCAAGATTGTTCCAAGGAGGAGTTACTGGGTTAATATACATAATATACTTGTGAAGCACCAGGAATAAGAGCTCAATAAAACTAAGCCCCCCAATCCCCCACCCCCGCCTCTCTTCATTAGGAAGAGGTTTGGTTTCTTTTATTCACAGGAAAGCACAGGAAGTTTTAATAATAATTTCTCCTGATGAAAACACACACCATTTTATTGACACAGATGTGTTAATAGAATAAGATACTGCTGCATTTTATGATGCTATCTTATGGGCCTTACATTAGTCAACAAGAGAATACCCAGTCATTCCGTACTAAAGAAAACAGGAATATTTTTCTCCCTCATATGACTTGGTTCTCCCATAATAGCTGGATTAATGCTATTAGAGTTCCCATCAGACATTCTCTGCATCTTTGCTCATCACTCAGTAGGCATTTACTGAGCATCTCTCCATATCAAGCACTGCACTAGGTCCTGGGAGAGATGCAAAAAGAACTGAGAAGTTGAGAGTCCCCAGGGGTTGTGGGGAGAGAGGTGGTGAACAGATAAGAAATGTGAAGGGTGAGTTAAAGACAAGCATGCTCGGACAGGAGATGGAAATATGGATTTTTGTTCTGGTTTTGCCCCTACCTTACTTTGGTGACCCGGATAAGTCGTGCTGAACTCTAAATGAGGGCATTGGACAAGATGAATGCAAAGCTTCCTCCAGGGGCAGAATTTTATAATCCTGATGAGTCAGGATCTATGGCTGTGCAAACTCTCAGACTGGTACAAATTCCACAATCCCAAACTGTCCTTCACACTGGCTGTACCTAACCTGTGCATCCTTAATTCTGATGGAGTGATTTCTGTATTTCCTGCATGAACTGTTTCTGCTTTGCTTGCTAATTTTTCTCTTTCTCTTCTCTCTCTCTCTCTCTCTTCCCCCCCCCTCTCTCTCTCACTCTCTCTGCTTTCTTTCTCTATACCTCCTGATCCCTCTTTGATCTTCACCATGGTGGCAGAAACTGAAACCGATTTGGAGAGAGGACTCGAGTCAGAGCAAGAAACAGAGTGAAGGACGGGACCCCAAACAGTGCAGACATCCAGGAATGGATCACTCACAAGACCCTCCAGGGTTCTAGACCCACCCCCAACCTCACCCTCAAACAGTCCGTTTCCCATTTAAATGTGGATTATAATGGTTGCTGGACAATGCAACACAGTCTCAAGCAATTGAAGCTGCTGCATGTTTGAGAACAAATTCTCCATTTGAGGGTTTGCCTGTCATTCAAATACTACACTGGAAAATAATGAAAAGACATTAGGAAGGCTTTTTTTTTAGCACCCCTCAGTGGATTATAGTCTTCTCAAACTAAAAATGCCATTAGGTCCTACAAACACAAGATATAATATACAATCATGTGGCGTAAGTCTGGCCAGGTCAAAGTGGGCCTTGGTTTCTAATGCACTCCCCTCTTCCAGTTTAAATGGGCCAGAATGCCTGTGACTTTGTGACTTTAATATTTTTACCTGTTGCTACTTTCTTAACAACTTTGAGTAGGTGCAATTAATAATATCTCATATGGCATGGATTTTTAGAGACTTAAATATGTTCTTGTGACCAAAAGTGTCCCCTTCCATCTACACCTAACACAGAGGCTGATATTCCATCTCAGATTCTTTCCTCTATGGTGCACAAATTTTTTGTTTCTTAAAATTCACTGATTAAAATTTTTTAAATGATAGATATCACACTTGAAAGCAATGCTTCTCAGCCCTGGTGCCATGAGACATCCGTGGGTCATAAACAGTGATAAAGAAAGGGCTGTGGCAGGACAGCCAGCATGCCAGGGATCTCTGCTTCAGCTTGAACAAAGAACCTCTGCATTAAATTGTGACTACCAAATCTATTAAGTGGCTACTTAATGAGGGCAGAATCTTGCAAGAATGAGCAATGAGCAAGTCTGGGGATGGATGTGCCATCACAAGGCAGAGCTGCCACTGAGAGTGGAGAAGGGTCAGTTACTAAAGGCAAGGGTCAGTTGAATACATAGTTTAAGTCCACAAAGCATAACTGGCATTTGTAACAGGTGCAACAGAGGGGCTTATAATTTAGAGCAGAAGTCCCTCTTTATAGATATAGACCCAAATAATACCAGACAATATAAGCTACATGCTACTAGAAAGAAATGAAGAAAGGACTCTGGAAGGAGAAATGAGAAATAAGACTTACTCAGAAGGATTCATTAAGGAAGGCTTTTAAGAAGTAATGTTTGATCAAGCCCTTGAGGGTGGCTATAGCATGGACAAGGAGGGCATCCCCAGTAGCAGGGATGGCACAAGCAAAGGCCTGGGAGTGGGAAAGCATCAGCAAGAAAGAAGAGCCATGAGTGGGCTGGTGATGCTGGGTCACAGGTGCACCAGTGGGGCAGGGAAGCAGTTGAGGCTGGAAAAGGGGAGGCTGCTGGAGCCAGATCCCGTGGGGCCTGAGTGCCAGAGTGAGATGATTGTTCGTAATTCTCTGGGAAGCCCCTGGATTGAGGTGAAGCCCTTCTCAGGAATGCAGGATAAGAAGGAAGTGTCTGAATGACATAAATGAGAGACGTTATGTCTCAGTGAGAGAGGACCATGGGGATGGAGTGTGGGGTGGTACACCCCACCCCAGACAATGAGGAGAGAGGAGGTCATGGGAATGGGAATGGGAAAGGGAAGGACATTTTGATTCCAGAGTGTGGAAGTGACCAGAGGGAGCTTCAAGAGAAGGACGAAACCCTTCCAAAAGCAAGGAAGATAGACTAGCCAAGGAAGCAAAGCCTGGATATGGGATCTTTGAACGTAGCAAGTAGCACTGCTCAAGGCCCTTATAAAAGGAAATTGCCTTCACGTCCCAGAGAGCTGCAGCCCTTTGTCTGCCACTGTAGACTGGGGAGGAAGGTTCCCCTCTCAGCATAACCAAGCTGAAGTGACCCTCTATTTTCCCACTCTTTATCATCTTCCCTGTCTGGTTGTAGGACCAGCCTCATCAGTGAGCATAGTAACTTCTCCAGAGCAGGTCCCCAACCCAGAAAATACTTCCCTGTCAGGGCCGGGCACATAATAGGCTCTCAGCAGCCTGACCATTCTAGCCACATCTAAGACCAACCCTGGGATTCCTCTCCTAGGAATTAGGTAGTCAGGTCTTGAGGACACTTTAGGAAAAATGAGCTGCTAGGCCAAAGCCAGGAAAGACAAGAGAAAGTTCTGCCAAGGATGATACTGATATCTAGGCACCAATCAACAGCATTTCCAAAAAGAGAAGAAAAAAGTATCTGCTTTGAGTCCCAGCAGGAATAGAAATTTAAAAGTGGTTATGGTTTTAACTAATATTATCCGGTTAACCTAGTTTTGACATTCACCTGCTTACTTCACAGAGTGGGAGAGCATCTCTACTTCTAGGGGATTAGAACAAATGAGGATGATGTGTCCAGGAGGACTGGAAGCCAGGGTAAAACATTAACCAGTTTTCTTGGCTTTTGCCTTCCTTGTGGAGAGGTGGTGTCTGTATATACTCCCCTCCTTCATCCCTCTCCCCTACCCTGGAGGGGTTTGGAATTATCTGTATTTTAAGTTAGGCAATTTCTTTTCCATCAACAAGACAAATTTGGAGTCCCAACATTCAAGTCACGATGTCTGAATAACAAGTTGGGGGTAAATGGCCTCTTGCTGTTTCCCAAGATGAGCAGGTTAAAATCAGGGGGAGGGGCTCTGGACATCCTACAGGGGCTTTGGAATGCTGTCCCCCAAAATTATCAGAATATTGATAGCTAATGTCCACCATTAATGACCTAATATTGATTATAGGCTGTTTTAACTGGAAGGCAGAGCCTTGAGAACTCTGAGTTTGGTTTACTAAAAGAGCACTGTGTTCAAGGTCAGGTCTGGTTCTCTGACAGTCACTTGCTTTGTGACCTTAGCCCAGGCACGTCTCCTCTCTGGGCTCATCTATAAAATGAAGAAGATATTCTACCTTGCCTGCCTTCAGGTTCCTCGCCCATAGTGAACTTCTGTGATGCCTCTGATAGTCTTTGGAATAGGCTGTTACATCTTGGAAATGGGTGCCATCCCCCAAAGGAGGCACCTGAGGAGGCACTAACAAATTGGACTCTCCATCTCTGACCTGGCCAGAACAAAAGATGCCCTGAATCCCAGCAGATCATGCTGAACTCCATCAGAACTTGGCTCAGCAGGGAACTGACAAGCTCCCCTAAGGCCTCTTGAGGAGCAGGCATCTTTGATCGTGTCCTACACTAGGGCTGCAGCCAGCCCAAATATCCAGCCACCAACAATTGAAGAAAATGAACTGGTGAAGACTAAAAGCTGGTCCACCCCAGGCCAAGCAAGCTATCTGCAGAGAGCCAGCAGGGTGGGGGGGGGGGGGGGGGGGTTCATGCAGGAGCTGCTTTTTCTGTTTGTTTTTTTGTGCCAAACTCCAATGTGAACACATTAACTGCTCTTACTCAGCTTGCAGTTGGAGGGGAAGAACTAAAGAAACTTTGGTTCATGTCAGCCAGAATTTTCTCACTGAGCATGGGCTTCATGCATGGCCAGAAGAGACTGAGAGGACTGCACAATAGAACTGGAAGTGGGGGAAAGGGACCATGGTGGGGAAGAGACTGGGGTCTGCTTAACTCCCAGCCAACCTGCTTCTGCCCTGGAATGGAACCAGGTCAGGTGAGTTGACCACACAAGTAGTACCATGGTCAAGGCTCCCACCATGTGACCCCAAAAGCAGAGCCACTGATGGTTGCAAAGGTTGGGAACTGCACAATTCCAGGGGTACCATTCACATACATTATAATGTTGCTCTCCAGAGTTGTGTGCAACCTGCACAGCTGTGTGAAGCAGACCCACCAGATGGTCCCAAGAAGAAGAGCAAAGGGTAGATGGTGGGAGGTCTCACTCTCTTCTTCTCTCTCAGTTGTAGACTGCAGGGTCCCAGCAGAGCTGGAACACGGGATGGTCATCTTTCCCACCAGGAACAACCTCACTACATACGGTTCTGAGATCCGATACTCCTGCCAGCAGCCCTATTATAAGATGCTCCACAATATCTCTGGTAAGCCCTCCATGCTAAACAATCCTACCTCTTACTTCACGCCCCTGGGCTGAAACAACTGTGAAAGGAATAACTGCTCACAAGTTTACAGAACCTTATAATTCAAAAAATGTCCTCTCACCCCTCGTCTGTTTTGGTCCTCACTGCCATGAGCTTGTGTTATTGTGCCCACTTAGAGATGCAGAAACTGTGGCTCAGGACCCAAGTTTTGTTTTGATTTGTATTGTTTTGTTTTATTTTAAATCTACTCATTCTAATAATGAGTCTAGATTGGGAGAAGGCCAGCATTGCAGCTTTGTTCAGCCTCTGCCTTGGCTTCAGCCAAGTGTAACATCCAACCAGACCAGACCCATTCAGCAGGCCTGGTGGGAATTCTGCCTTCAGAGACCTGGTCCCCTGATGTGCACAGGTGGGGATGAGTAGGGGCAAGTGAGGACCAAGTCCCATGGCCTGAGCAGGCTAGTTCATGATAAAGACAGAAGCACACTGTCACTGTCCTGTCCAGGCCTCATCCATACCATCTCGTGGGGATCCCCTGATTGCCCAGGGTTTGGACAGCTGAAGGTGGGCCAGAGGGCAAAGGACCAGTAACAGCCAGTCCTTTGACTGTGGTGGAGATCTGGGAAGAACTGGGAGAAGAAACACTTGGAGACATGTCCCACCACTCACTACCTCAGGCCCACACCCAAGAATTAGGCCATACTCATTCCTAATGAATGGCCATACTCATAAGGAATTAGGCCATACTCATTCCTAATGTAATTTAGACAATTACACACTCACAACATTCATGCACACTCATACACACTCACACATGCACACACACACAAAACACAGTCACATATATTCATACTTACAAACCCACACTCACACTCACTTACACAACATTCACACACCCACACTCACACACACTCTCAATTAACATACCCACACACTCACCCACACACTCACACACACTTATACTCACACTAACAGCTCCCAGCAGAGAAGGAACCGTGCGGGGAAATGAGAAGGCCAAGGTTGACCAGTTCTGGCTGTGCCACACGCTACCACTAAGGAAACTCCCAGTTTCTCTAGGCCCCCAAGTCCTCACTTATCAGAACACTCACAAAAGCTATTATGAGACAAATGTCATGCTGGCCATGAATGTGGTTTATTACAGAGTTTAAGTGAAGAAGAGCTGTAAGGGTTTCTGCGACACAGAGAACTGTGTGAACTGTGGGCTGGGCCAACCCCAGGGAGCTGCAGGGGCAGAGAGGACTGGCTCTGAGAGGCTGTCAGAGGGACCATTTGAAAGATTGCTGCAGTCGTTCACAACCACAACTGAGAAATTAAGAAGCCAGTTCTATTTTCCCATGTGCTACAAATAACCATTTTCTCACTCTTCTTCTTCTTCACCTTTTTTCACTCTCCCAGGTATATACACCTGTTCTGCCCAAGGGGTCTGGATGAACGAAGTACTGGGGAGAAGCCTGCCCGCTTGCCTACCAGGTACCTTGCCCTCCAAGTCCTGTGCCTCAAGGTTTGCCATCCAGGGCCTTAGGGCCCAGGTGTTCCTGCTGTTCGTGGAGGGGAAGAGGTGGGGGGAGGATGCCGCTTTAATTTCTTTTTAAGAGGTGTCTTCCAAGGGTCAAAGGTCAGAGAAGCCCAGCCTCACACCTTGTCAAACCAACCACCTGTTCTATCACACCGAGAGCTCTCCTGCCTCCTCTTTCCAGTTCTGCTCCCTTCCTGCCAGGTTTTGCTCCAACACAGTTGGTGTGTGCACCTGACACGTGCCAGGAAAATCAAGAAAGTGAGCATGCTGTTCTCAAGCATTCACCATGCTTAGTGGAGGCAAACGCTGTAAAACAAGTAACAATTATAGGACAGAGTAAGAAGGTCTTCCAAAAGTAATATGTTCAAGTTATTCCAATTGCATACTTCCTGTGCCTCACCTACCAACCTCACATTAAAATGGGAAGAGAATTGTGTGGTAACAGAAAGTGTTCCTGTGAATACAAGACTTGGAGAGATTTTATGGCTATCCACTTGAGCATTAAGAATGTGAATGATTTACATTGCAATCACAATGCATGCATTTATTCTAATGTATTTATTAGACAATTATAGCTCCAAAGTACACACAGTAGGGCTAAACAAATAACATGCAAAAAATTGAGTTTAATGTTCACAACATAGTAATTTACACTAAAAAAAAAAAAACAAAAAATGAAAATAGCTGTAATTGGAAGATACAACCTCCAAGGAACACTGAAAACTGTGTTCTTCCTGATTTTAACTGTCTGCCAGTTTTCATGAACAGTAGAAGCTTTGAAATATGGTTAAGCATGGGGTGGTGTTTGTATTTTACTGAATTAGGATGTTGGGTAAACTGAGACAGTGAATTACTTTAATGGTACATTTTAGTGACCTTCGATAATGCACTCAGGTTTCTACTCTTGAGATTAGCATTTGGAAGTCAATTCTTAGTCATCATGGGTACTTTTGGATCTCAGAGAAAGAGGAAGTAAATGCATGAGGAAGAGTGAGGAGGGGTAAGGAATACTTCACATAAGAGGTCTTGATGCCTAAGAAGGAATTGTCAGGGGATGGATCAGGGAAAGATCATCCCTCCCACACTCTGCTGGCCCACTTCACTTCAATTAGACTTAGTCAGCAGCATAACCAAGGCCCACAGATGGTGAAGCCCTAGAGAAGATGGGTAATAGTGGAGCTGTGACAAACTAGAGTGTAAATCTGGCTAAAGGCACTCAAATCCCCATTTTGCTAAAATACTATGTGGCCCAAAAAAACAGCACTGTAGGTAAATGCCATCCTGGGCAACCGTCTTGCAACTTCTCAAAGAGGAAGATGCACTGGGCTGGGTGTCAGGGGGCCAGGTCCTGGTCCTGGTGCTGCCACTTGCTGACTGTGATCATTGTTAAGTGATCTTACCTCTCTGGCTAGGATTTCACATCATGATCCATGACATTTTATGACTGTTAGTGGTCATTGTCCTCTATGTTTGTACAAGGCATCTTGGACATGTTGAGCCATGAAATTCTTTAACATTTGTATTCTGGGCAGAGCCATGGTGTTTCATTGGATCAGGCTAGAGATTTCCAAATTCTCTCTCCTAAAACAGTGGATGGAAGCCCATATGGAGAAAGCCATTCCATCTAGCATCAAAATGTCCACTCTTCCAAGGAGTCTACTAAGCAAATATGTCCCCTTATCCTACAGATGGGATAGCTAAGAATCAGAGTGGTGTAATGATTTGTCTGTGGGTACCCCACACAATTAGAAGCAGAGCTGGAAAGTGAACTCAAGACTTTTGATACCAACACAAGCAATGCTGAGCAATTCATTTCCGATTTTATAAGAGCCATTTTTTGTCTGTGAACACGCTTCATGACATCCTCATGAACCCAGAATCCTAGGACATCACATTTTTGCTCTAAGGGCCCTCCCTCAGTATCCCCTTTCTTCTAGAACCCAAATCTGGCTTTGGCAGAGCCAAAGCTGTAACATATCAAGAAAATACCTTCATCACAGGAAATACTAGATGGGGAATGGCAGCAGCCAATAATTGCACCTTTTCAATGAGCTCTTCCAAAGGCTTGTTGAATCATTCAAGCTCTTGAAAGACAAGAGTACATAAAGGAGAAATTCAGACTTTAGTGGAGAATATAATGACCAGAGTCAGAAGAACTGGGTTCCATTTTTGGCTCTGACACTAATAACTTTGAGTAAGTCACTTGCCTTCTCTGAACCTCAGTTTCTCTCTCTGTGAATTAGCTGTTCTCCAAGGTTCCTCCGGCTCTGACATACTGTAACCAGGGGTACCACAGGCACCTTGGTGGAAGGAAGGCACCATTCAGCGCTGGCTTTGTTGTGACCATGGACATGTCCTCCACCAGATGGGAGCCTCTCAGCACTAAAGGAGTTTTTATGCAGGGCCAACCACAGTCCTGCCTTGAGATGTTGCTTAAGAGACTGCTGTTTATAATTGGGAAGTCAGGCTACTCCTCAGCTCTGAAAGGTCAGGCCACAAAGAGTTAGCAAAGGCCAGCTCACATCTGGTCGGGGGTGAATGAAAGTGTGCCCAAGGATCATTTAAGAAGCATTTGTCATCAGGAAGAGGAGCATCTGAAAAGCATTAGGTTGCTGAAAGCCTGTCCTCCCAAAATTACCAAGAAAACTCAAGTGTTCCTTGCTCTCTAAAGGATTGTTGAGAGCATCCAGGGCCAAAGAGGGTAGCCTGATCATTTGCAACCAGGAGGAGGCCCACGCTCACCCTAGGCTTACCTCCCAGGCCCAAGTACCCTGCCTGGGATGGGTCCATATGTGTTCATTCTTAGCCAGCAGGGGCTAGTACAGAAGAATCTCCACTCACAAGCCAGAGGCATTTGACTGCAGAAGGCTGGTGGTGCATGTGCATGCTCAGGGTGCAACTCGGTGGAATGAAGTTTGCTAAGACCTTTCTCCCTCCCTTCAAGGTATTACAGGGCTCCTCGGTGCAATGATGGGTGGCCCTGGGCAGGGTCCATGCATCATTGCTTGTAGATTATGCCACCCTTCCCCACCCTTGGGCACCCTAGGCCTTAATCCCACAGTGACCAATGGCCACCAATTCACAGAATGAGTCTCATAGGCCAGAAAAGAAAGGCTTGACCCTTAACTATGGCCTTTATAAGTCAAGAGGCTGTGTGGGATACAGGACACGGTCTTAGAATCTGGATAAGCCCCTGCTACTCAGTTTAGTAGTCCTGTAACTTGAGCTAGTCACTTAACCTCTGGTGAGATTTACTCACCTAGAAAATGAGAAGGGGAGGGGCAGCAGATGAAATAATAAATGCAAAAAAGTTTTCAAATTTTCAAAATTTAGATTTGAAGAAACAGAAGTACTTTTATGCAGAGAAGAAAGTAGGCTTATTCTAAGTGCTCTCAGAAAACAGAACTAGGACAATGGGTGGGTTTATTATTCAGGGTTCTCTAGGGAAACAGAACCAACAGGAGATATCTATAAATATGAGATTTATAGAAGTGTCTTACACCCATGGAAATGCATGAGTCTAAATTCCATATGGTAGGGAGCGAGCTGGCAAACTCCAATGAAGGTCTTCTATGAACTCCCCAGGAGAGGCTGGCTGGCTGAAGAAGTAAACTTTCTCTCTCTTCTCCCTTAAAAGTCTTCAACTGATTGGATTAAATCCAGCCAATTAAATCCTTTCATTGCAGAAGACACTCCTTTCATTGATGTAATCAGCCACAGTTGCAATCAGTTGACTGATGATTTAATAAATCAGCTTTCTGGTTTATTAACCAGCCACAAATGTCTTTGCAGTAATGGTTAGGCCAGTGCTGGCTTGACCAGACACCTGGGCACCATCATCTGGCCAAGTTCACACCAGAACTTAACCATCAAAGTGGGTGTCACAAGGAAGTCGTTTTCCATTTATCCATGTCCCGCTTATTAATGGAAGAGTCTTCTATAGGAGGTAAAAATCAGAAGAATCTTTGGAGATCATCCTGACTAACCTTCTCATTTAACTGATCAAAAATTGGAATCCAGGGAGGGAATGTGATATTCAGTCACATAGGGAATAGCAGAGAAAAATCAGGTCAAGGCCCAGATGTCTCGGCTCCCAGGCCAGTGTTTGCTGTGATCTGTTCAATTGTCCTTAGGTTCCTGCCATCTCTTAAAGTCCATGGTCTGTGGTTTTTAGAAGTCTTATGGTACCCACAGCACAGACCACATCTGGGTTATGAGATGCCTTTCTAGGGAAGCAAGGGGAGAAGTGACCACAGCTAGAGGAATAGGTCTAGCTAAAGACGCTGGAAGTGATCTTGGCTGGAGATGGAGCAGGGTGGAGAAGACCCAAGCATGAAATGGTCCAGTCCACACATGGGCCTGGCAATAGATGGCCAGACTGGAGATGGGCCAATGTAGAAAGACTTAGACTTAAAATGACCCCAGGCATAGCTCCCAGGCAAACATGACCCAGGAGGGTGAGTGTGCTTGGTGGCATAATCTACAGTGGATGAGAAGTGAATTACCTTGGTGTCTATTTTCATGACTTTCCTGACCAGTCTCTGTCTCTCTCCCCACTTCCTCTTTTTCTTTACAGTGTGTGGTCAGCCTTCCCGCTCCCTGCCAAACCTGGTCAAGAGGATCATCGGGGGCCGGAATGCTGAGCCCGGCCTCTTCCCGTGGCAGGCCCTGATAGTGGTGGAGGACACCTCCAGGGTGCCAAATGACAAGTGGTTTGGGAGTGGGGCCCTGCTCTCTGAGTCCTGGATCCTCACGGCAGCCCACGTGCTACGCTCCCAGCGCAGAGACAACACTGTGACCCCAGTCTCCAAGGAGCACGTCACCGTCTACCTGGGCCTGCACGACGTGCGGGACAAATCAGGGGCCGTCAACAGCTCAGCTGCCCGTGTGGTGCTCCACCCAGACTTCAACATCCAGAACTACAACCACGACATAGCTCTGGTACAGCTGCGGGACCCTGTGCCCCTGGGACCCCACGTCATGCCCGTCTGCCTGCCGAGTCCTGAGCTGGATGGCCCAGCCCCCCACATGCTGGGCCTGGTGGCCGGCTGGGGCATCTCCAATCCCAATGTGACGGTGGATGAGATCATCAGCAGCGGCACACGGACTTTGTCAGATGTCCTGCAATATGTCAAGTTACCTGTGGTGCCACATGCCGAGTGCAAAACTAGCTATGAATCCCGCTCAGGCAACTACAGCGTCACGGAGAACATGTTCTGTGCTGGTTACTATGAGGGTGGCAAGGACACATGCCTAGGAGATAGTGGTGGAGCCTTTGTCATCCTTGATGACTTAAGCCAGCGCTGGGTGGCCCAGGGCCTTGTATCCTGGGGAGGCCCTGAAGAATGTGGCAGCAAGCAGGTCTATGGGGTCTACACGAAGGTCTCTAACTACGTGGACTGGGTGTGGGAGCAGATGGGCGCCTCACAAGGTCTCGGGGAGCTCCAGGTAGAACGGTGAGCTGACGCAGTCTTCAGGGCCTGCCTACCCTGCCCCAACTCGAGTCAGGTTATACCACACACTTCCAACAGCACACTCCTTGTTATTCACCAGGCCAAACGGAACAGAACAAACTGACGCAGCTGGGCTTCCAACCCCGAGACAGCCCACAGGACTCCTGAGAGGCGTGTGGACGGGACAAGAGACCAGAGTCTATGACCTGAACAAGTCCCTTGCCCTCTCTGGACCTCCCTCCCTGCACCAATGCAATGAAGGACTGAGACCAGAGACCTCTGGGTCAATCCCAGCACCCTTCTCCAGGCCAGGTTTTACTCCAGGGGCCTTTAGTCGCTCCTGATCATTTCTCAAGCCCCTTGGTACCACTATTGGTATAACTGAGGCTTGGACCTGATTATTAGAAAATGTTTCCACACATTGAGCTAAATTCTGCCTCAATATGGTTTCCCAGCTCTGCCCTCTGAAGCTATTCCAATTCAAGTCCATCTTCCAGGTTTAATGCCTTGGAGCAGTTCTGGCCCCAGGTTTCTCTACCAAAGGCTTTTTGCAGCCCAATGCTTAACCTTTATGTCCATGGTTAAAGGCGTTTCAAAGGACAAAGAGAAAGCTGAGAAGGTCTGTGGTGACTGAGAGAAGGGGAACATTAGTCGGAGGCTTCCCAGCCCCCTTAATTCCTGCTGTCAACTCAGAGCATGCCATTCGGCCCCATATGTCATTCTCAGATACCAGCTGGCAACACTTGGAATAAACACCTGCTGTCTCAGACAAACATGAAGCAACCTTCCAGCCTTGAAATGTATTATTTGCAAAGGCAGCCCAGACCCCAACACCAGGCGTGGGCACTCAGCAGAAATGCTTAGAAATGAAGAAGAACCACGCTGTGCACAGCTGTGCTTCTGGGCAGAAAAACAGAAGGCAGGGTTGACTCAAAACATTAGAAGTCACCGGAATCCCACCAGGCTGCCCAGAATCCTGCTGCCAGAGTGCTACAGAGAATCCACCCTGCATGGGTGTTCAAAGGAATTCACTCCTCTGTGTCAAGAGCTGGAGGTCAAGGGAAGCAGGGATTCACCCTTGAAAGGCAGTGAAAAGAGACAGAGGCAGGAGTCCTGGGTTCTAGCTCCAGCTCTGCCCTCAACCGGCTGTATAAACTTTGACTAATCACTTTACCTCCCTGGGCCTCAGTTTCCCCACCTGCAAAAGGGAGACATTAGATCCCCCTCAGTATCCTTCCAGCTCCATCACTCAGTATTTCCCTTGTTACCAGGAGCCTCTCCTTGGCCCTCATAGAACCAATTTTTCTCCTACCAGAGCTCTCTCTCCTGGGAATACTTCATCAGAGAAAGGACTCAAGTGAGAAGCCCCTGAGGACAGAATCTGAAAGAACAATTGGGAAGTGTGTATTTTTCCAATAGGTTCATCAAAGCACATTCCAGTGTATGAACTGCACATGTAGAGGATGCTATATTTTGTGTATTTTATATCACATGCTTTACTACTCTGTAAGGTGCTTCTGTACTGTTTCTCCTATGAGGGGTTTAAAGTGGAAATAAACCGTCTGTGGATAACTAACTGCCTTGGTTTGGGTTTTGTTGTGATTTGTTGGTTTGTTGGTTGGTTTGGACCTTTTTGAAGAGAAACTGGCCCTTTATTAAGCCAAAATCTCCCCCACCACAGGAAAGGCCCAACTTTTGGCACTTGGACATCAGCTGAAAGGGAGTGATGAACAAAGGAGCTTGAGTATTGATGTGCTTGCTTTTCAGAGGCTGTATGTTTCTTCATTTAAATGCCTGTCATTTAAATCTTTGACTTCAGAGAGCTTAAATTAGAATGCAAAGCAAATTGTGTGCGTGTGTGTATATATATATATATATATATATATATACACACACACACAGACACACATACACATACACACATGTCTTAACCCAAACCAAGGCAGTTAGTATTTAAATTGTATTTTCAGCAGGGCTTGTGCATAGGCATCACAGGAAACAATGCGAGAGCGGTAGGGGTATAGGGATTGCATGGCATAAGTTCATAGTGAGGGCTCTCTGTGGGTTGCAGTCATGGTTTGTCTTTGTTTGGGGTTTGTGTCATAATGAAAGTGTCCTGCTTTTTACACTATTGAGAACTAAAATTATGCTTTATGCTTTCTGTTAGTTTCCTTGTTGCTAAAGAAAATACCCTGCAGTGGGTTGACTTAAAAATGGAAATTTATTGGCTCACAGTTTTGAGGCTAGGGAAAGTCCAAGTCTACGCATCATCAAGGCAATGTCTTCTTCCTGAAGACTGGTGTTCTGGGGCTGGCTGCCGGTGATCCTTGGTCCTGGGCTCCTCTGTCACATGGCAATGCACATGGTGGCCTCTCCTGGTCTCTCTCTTCTCTTCCAGATTTCATTGACTTTCAGCTTCTGGCTGCTTCCTCTGTGGCTTTCTTTCTGTGTGACCTTCCCCATAAGACTTTTAGCAATAGGATTAAGACCCATCCTGGGCCACTTCTTATCTGAAGTCACCTCACCAAAAGTTCCTGTTTACAAACATTCACACCAACGGGAATGGAGTAAGTTTAAGAGCATGGTTTTTCTGGGGCACAGAGCTCCAAACCACCACAATTTTATATTTAACTGGTTTCAAGGATTCTCATGTCTCATGTTCTATTACATTTCAGATATTTATTTTCCTGTAGATGGTTGGACTTATTGAGATAGTGAGGTATCAGGGGGTTACGTGGAGGACATGTTGTGACATGGAGTAGGGGAGACACACTAGTCTCTGTTTCTCTTAGTCATTTGCTACCAACTTAGTGACCCACTGAATATGGGTGGGGAGTGAAGTAAAGGGAGGCAACAAGGAAGTGCTTGGTGCATTAACAGACTTCTGGGAAAAGGCAGGGGAGAAAGTTTGTGAAGGGTGGAGATCAGGGCTTGGTTGTGGTGTGTTTGAAGAGTTGATGAGCTATTCAGCTGGAGATGTGAAGAGGTGATTAGAAATGCAGGTCTGAATCTCAGAGGAGAGGGCATGTGTAGCGACATGGATTTGAAATTCATTAAGGGATATGCGGTACGGAGTTGCAGGAGTAGATGGATCATCAACTGTAAGAAAAGGGGGCATGGGACTGAACAGGGAAACACCAGCATGGAAGGCATGGACAGAAGAAAAGAAACACCAAGAAACAGACAAGAAAAAGAAAAGAAAGGAATCAGAAACATTAGAAGAAAAGTGCTTCAGAAGCCAAGGGCAGAAAAGTTCCAGGAGAGATGAACTGGTCAGCCTCGAATGCCTCCAGGCTATAAGTTCCCTGAGGACAGGGACCAAGTCTCTTTTGTGAATTCTCAAGGAAGATCCAGCCAGCAGGCACCACCTTTGTGTTCCAGGTCTCCAGCCCCTCTCTTCCCCTCTCTCCAGGCTTCTCTTTCTGACCAGGAAGGGCTTTTATTTCTTTCCTGAAAGGCAGGAAACTGCCCTTATACCATATCCTTCCTTCACTATGATTTAAATGATATGCTTAATTCTCCAGGTATGGGTCCCTTGAAACCTACAAATCTTTTATTCTCACCACAAATTCTGACTTTTCAAATAAAAGCCTGTTTTTCCAGGCTTTTGTTCAGCTCTGCTCTTTCAAAAGTCAAAGCCTTATCTAGCCTTCACTTAAAACAATGGATGCTCCAGTTTCTATTTGACTGGGGAACCCCAAGGCAAAGAAAACTAGTAGGGATGAAAAATACATCAGATAAAATTCCAAAAAATAGTATCCTCCTACACATTTAAGTATCATTGTTGAAATTCTATTTATGGGCCAAGAGACATTTTCTTTCCATCCATGATTACAGATTTATCAAATATTCAAACAGCCACCTTATTTCTAAGTTTGCGCGGAACACCTCACTTCCCCTCTTTCTCCAGAGTCCATCTCCAAAACACAGGGAAGGATGTGGAGACTGAATATCAACATCTCTTTCCAAAAGCTTGGTTATACCAGGGGAGTGAATCTCCCTGGCAACGTGGAATATGACTCCCGGGGAGGAATGTAGACCCGGCATCGTGGGACGGAGAACATCTTCTTGACCAAAAGGGGGATGTGAAAGGAAATGAAATAAGCTTCAGTGGCAGAGAGATTCCAAAACGAGCCGAGAGGTCACTCTGGTGGGCACTCTTATGCACACTTTAGACAACCCTTTTTATATTCTAAAGAATTGGGGTAGCTGGTGGTGGATACCTGAAACTATCAAACTACAACCCAGAACCCATGAATCTTGAAGACAGTTGTATAAAAATGTAGCTTATGAGGGGTGACAATGGGATTGGGAAAGCCATAAGGACCACACTCCACTTTGTCTAGTTTATGGATGGATGAGTAGAAAAATAGGGGAAGGAAACAAACAGACAAAGGTACCCAGTGTTCTTTTTTACTTCAATTGCTCTTTTTCACTCTAATTATTATTCTTGTTATTTGTGTGTGTGTGCTAATGAAGGTGTCAGGGATTGATTTGGGTGATGAATGTACCACTATGTAATGGTACTGTAAACAATCGAAAGTATGATTTGTTTTGTATGACTGCGTGGTATGTGAATATATCTCAATAAAATGAAGATTAAAAAAAAAAAAAAAAAAAGCTTGGTTATAGAAAGGAGGAGAGGGAATGAACGGCAAGCGGGAAAAATGAAAGTTTGCTTCTTAGGATGAAAAGTCTTAGCAATGTTTTAGATGCATAGAAGAGGGAGAATCCCCAAAGCCAGGCTCTCAAGAGTTTGGAAGTGAGGAGATCCAGAGCACAGAATTAGTTCTGAAAAGAAGCAAGTCCTCAGGTGGAGGAGATGGAGAAGAGGATGATTAAGGGAGTTCCCACCCCAAGGCCCCTGAGCATGTGCTGGGAATGGGGGCAGGGATAGGACATTAGCTTGGGGCAGCTGGCTGAGGGCATGAAAAATGATGCTGAGAGATGCTGAGGATACAGCCAGATTGCAGTGCATTCATCTATGATCTTCCCCAGCCCTACTAGGCAGCCTGGTGACAGCTACAAAGAAGGCAGATGATCCAGGGGCTTGGGTTTTGAGTGCACTGGGAAGACACATTTTTAAGAGTTAGCAGTGCCGGCAATAGTGGGGAAAGAGTTGGGAGTCCAGAGACCTAGAATTAAGAGTCTTGCCACGAACTCACAGAATAATCTTTGGCAAGTCAAGTTTCTTCTCTAGGACTCTATTTCTTAACCAAGTATGATGTATGTTGAGGGAGATAGACTCTCTTTCTCTCTCTACTTGCATGAGAGATAGACTAGATGATCTCCAAAGCCCTGTTTCACTGTAAGGTTCATGTGTCTGTGAATCCAAGGCAATGGAAACGGTTGCAGAAGGCAGATACTTGTTGTAGGAATCATCAACACCATGGGATCCTAGGGAAGAGATTCTCTGAGAAGGAAGATCCCCATGGACAGAGCATGAGAATTGTTTATTAGTCAGGACTTTCATTTGTAAGTGACAAACCCAACACAAACAGCTTGAGGCCCACATAACTGAAGAGTCCATACCAAAAGGCTTCAGGTATGGTTAGATCAAGGGGCTCAAACATCAAGATATAATCTCTCTCTCTCTCTCTTACTTTATGCCCCATCTTTCAGCTCCACCTTTCTATATGTGGCATCATTTTCAGCAGACTCTCCATGAGGTGATTGTTGGCAAATCCAGGTTAAATCCAGACCCTAGCATAAAGAAACCTTCTCTATTTCTAATATGTTTAGCAAAATTCTCAGGTCAGTCTTTAATTGGCCTGGCCAGAAACACATTCCCAGCTCTGAGCATTTGCTGTGACCAGTGAATGATGGGCATTGATTAGCCAGATCCAGGTCACATTCCTACCACTAGAACCAGAGGTGAAGTCAATCCAAATCACTCTGCATGGACTGCAATGGGGGAAGAGCAGGCCTCAAGAGGAAAATTGTGGTGGTGTTACTGGAAGGGGCAATGGGTGCCAGGAGGTCACAAGTAACAGATGTTCCTAACAGAGGGTGAGGAGCTGGTAGCTCTAGCAAAGGGCAAAATGGCACCCAGAGTGTGATCTGTCTCTCCCTCCCTTGGCTGCAGTGTGTGGGCTCCCCAAGTTCTCCCGTACGCTGATGGCCAGGATCTTCAATGGACGCCCAGCCCAGAAGGGCACCATGCCCTGGATTGCCATGCTGTCGAACTTGAATGAGCAGCCCTTCTGTGGGGGTTCCCTTCTAGGTAAGGAGACGGTGGAAAGGGTAGAGAGCCCAAGGTTAGGGGGCAGGTTGGAAGCTAAGGGACCAGACCCTCTTCCTGGGGGTTGACCAAGATTTGTTCTTTGAGAATCAATATCCACACCAGTATCAGAACCCAGAAATATTGTATGGTAGAAAGAGCCCTTAAATGGAACCAGGAGACATGTGTTCCTATTCTAACTGGTTGTTTCACTCAATAAACACCTACCAAAATGTGGTCAGTCTCTGATACTGGGAAGAAGTAGTCAGGGAGTCAGAACCTCAGACAAGAATTACAACACAAGGCACTTATACGTGGTTCAAAGGCAGGGTACACCAGGGTGCTATAACCAGGAAGAGCCAGGAATCTAACCCTGGGGAAGTGAGGAAAGGTCAGTTTAGAAAAGCCTTGAATGCCATGCTCAGAAATTTATAATTTATCTTGAATGCTATTGCAAGTTTACAAGAGTGTTCTGGAAATTTCTCTCCAGTGGCAGCATGGATTAAAAGGAAGGTGAATCCAGAGGCCAGAAGTTCGGTTGAGGTGCCTATTGTAATAGCAGACAGAAGTCATTAGCCCCAAAATAAGGACAGAGGATAACGGAATCATGGAGACAGATTCAAAGACATTAGGAAATAGGACCATCAGAATTTCAGAATGGCTTGAATGTGGGTGGGAGTGGGGAGTGAAAGCAAGAAGGGCCTGGCTGATGGCTCCTCCTGCCACTCACTGGCATTCTAACCTTGCACCTTTCAGAGCCTCTATGTCCATTAATTTAATCAGCAATTTGGTCTGGATGATCTAAGCTCCATTCCAGCTCCAAAATCCTAAGAATAATGAATACCAACCTAGAGCTCCCGGCCAGTTCCTGATTTGATCCCACCAGAGAAGAAGATGGCCTGGGTCAGTCCGCCTCTGTCTGGGCAGCTCCAGGATGGCCAGCCACACCTCTCAGTCAGATGCACCCCCTTCCAGGGCACAGTCAGGCAGAACACCCGTTGTCCAGGATCCTTTTGGGGAGGCCCCTGCCCCAGGGGAGGGCTGCAGTCAGGCCACTGGGGAATATACAAAGGGGCAGCCAGACGTAAGTCCTCCTCTGTAACTGATCCTAATATTCCCACAAGTATGGTGACGAGCAGCCACGGGCTATGGAGCCTCCCAAAGAGGCAAGGAGAGTGAACAAGAGTGTTAAATGAGAGGAAGGTGTGGTGAGACGGGGCTGAACATGCGCAAGAGAGGGGAGAGGACAAAGAAAGAGATGGAGAGGAAGATAAACAGGGTGGGAGGTGGGGGCAACAGAGAGAGTTAGAAAGACAAAGATACAGTGAAAAAAAGAATGAGACATTAAGAAAGAAAGTGAACAATAGAAAAATGAGAGCGATGGAGTATATAAGAAGAGAATTAGAGAATGAGAGAAAATAAAAGGAAACAAATATGACCAGGGGAAGAGAGGCTGGTAGTTGAGGATACATAGGACATACCCAAGAGGGAGGAGAAGTCAGGAAAGACAGAATGGGGGGAAGGAACCAGAAGTTGAGAAAGAGTCCGAATCAGGGGATGGGGGTGGAGGTGGAGAGCAAAAGGAAGTGAAAAGTGCTTCATCAGACATTTCAGATTTTGTTCAAGCATGCACAAAAAAGATTGTGTGCTCACAGTTTTAAGAATTAGTTTTTCTTAAGTCTCGAGTTTTTAAGTTCAATAAAATGCTCAACACATTTGTATTTATTGTCTCTTTATTCACTATTATTGATGTTTTGAAAGATGTTTGGTTTACTTCTCTACTCTCGCCCTCCCCACAGCTCTCCTAATTTATAATCTCTTTCCTTTCTCTGTGGTTCAGACGTGTAGAGGGAGGGGAGAGATGAGGGAGGGCAGAGGAACCAGGAAAGAGCTGAGGGGCCGAGGAAGGTGGGAAAGCACCATTGCAGTTTCCACACTGAGGCCTGGGTAGAGGGAGACTGGCTCAGGGACTCAGGCACCGTATTTGCAGAGCTGAAAGGGGAACCTGTCTCTCTGGACTCCGCAGGTCATCTAAAGAGCCCAGAGCCCTTCTCTGAGACAGGCTCTCCTACCCTCGGTACCCCAGCCCACCTTTCCCACCTGGAAAATCTGGCTGACGGCTCCAGCCATGGACAGGGATCAGAAACCTCAAGGGAAAAGGCCCTGGCCTAGGTGGAGGCCTATCCAGAACCCTGTATCCAGAGCACGTAGCTATTCCTAAGATGGCCAAGAGAACTTGGAACCCCTGCTCCACAAAGGCACTTCTGTCCTGGATTCTGTACTTTGACCTGATGTTCCCACCCCAAAGTCCTGTGCCTTAATTTCTGTTTGGCTCATCCTGGTTACACCTCTGGGCTCAGTTACCTATAAGGAGTCATTTGTTCCTCCTAAACATGGAACTAAAGTCTGACCCTATATTAAGCAAAGCATTAGGAGATGGACCTGTCCATCCAGAGGAAGAGACAGTAGAGATGCAAGAAATGCACCCTGCTGACTATAAGAAGTCCTGGGGTCTGGCCCTGGCCCTGCCACTATCTGCCAGATGATCCTGGACATCTCGGCTTTCCTCTGGGCCGCAGGGTCCATATGTATAATATGGGAGGTTTGGATCAGAGCAGTGCTTCTCAGCCATGACAGCAGTAGAATCACCTGGAGAACTTTTAACATATGTACATGCCTGGACCTCAACCCCATGATTTAAATAGTCTGGGTTGCAAACCAGGCATTGACATTGTTTTAATTCCCCGAGTGATTCTAATGTGCAGCAGAGTTAAGAAGCACCATATTATACCAGTGCTTCTCAAATTTTAATGTGCATAAAAATTGTTTGAGAATATTGATAAATTGAAGATTCTGATTCAGTAGATCTGAAACTCTACATTTCTAACAAGCTCCCAGGTGATGTTGATGATGGTGGTTCATGGACCACACTTTGAGTAGCAAGGCCTGAGAGGTGACCAGCAAACAGAAGGGTTTTTGTGGACCAGGCTATCTGGAGCTCATCGACCCCTGAAACCCTCTTTAAAAGGTTCATTCCTGGCCCAGGTTGAAATAGGCAGATGAAATCATAGATTTCAACTCCTCTTCTTCACTTTAGGATCATGCAAGTGCCTGACCTGGGGCTGTGAAATGCAGTAGAGAAACATGTAGGCATCTGTAGGGTCTTGAGGGGTTCCTAGGAGTAGTCTGAAGACCTAAAGCTTAGAGCAACTGGAAATCAGAGGGGAGCAGTGCAGGACAGTGTGTGTATATATTCTGTTTTCCAGGTTCCAACTGGATCGTGACCGCTGCTCACTGCCTCCACCAGTCACTTGATCCGGAGGACCCAGTTGTACACAACTCAGACTTGCTCAGTCCCTCTGACTTCAAAATCATTTTGGGTGAGTGAGGGACAAGCTGATTCCTGAAGCCAGGGTGTGGTTGTGGGAGTGAGGTACCACTACTGCCATTTTCCACTCACTCACTCACTCAACCATTGGGGCAGGAAGACTAGGATGATGAAGGAGCCCTGGATTGGAATCCAGAGATCTGAGTTCAAGTCTAGGTCTCTGATTTCCAAGTGGTGTGACCCTGAACATATCATCGAAGTCAGCCTTGGTTTTCACAATGGTAAAATGAAAAGCCCAGTCTAGATCATTTCCAAAGACCCTTCAGGCCTCTACAAATTCATAGTTTCATGTAGATCATGCACATAAAATCAAGGCTTCAGCTCTCCTTTATAAAATCAAGAATCACCCACTGATTCAGTCCAGTTCAATACACATGTACTTCCCAGCACTATGCCAGGATCTAAGGACACAAGTATAACTAAGATCTAGTTCCTGCCCTCAAGAAGCTTATAGTCTAATAAAGGAAAAAGATATGACCACAAGCCTCAAAAATAAGATGGGATGAAGTAAGTTCTGTAAGAGAGGAACAGATAAAGTGCCGTGGAAATTCACAGGGGACAGATTTCTATCTGAAGTATCTGAGAAGCTTCATAGATGATGCAACATATAAATCGGGCACTGAAGGATGAAATTATGGTTTGAACATGTGACAATAAGCATAGGAACAAGCATTGCAATGCAGAGAGATCAGCTCCTGAAGAAACATAGAGGTAGGAACCAATGAGAATATGTGGGGAATGGCAGGTAAGGTGAGATGGCAGGGGGTGAAGGACAATGAAAGGGATAAGGCCAGATTTGTGGGCTGGATGGGACAGAGGGCTGATAGAGAATAAGGTGTGACCCCCACCCTCCATTGACCCTCTGCTTCATGTGCCTTCTTCTTGCCCAGGCAAACATTGGAGGCTCCGGTCAGATGAAAAGGAACAGCATCTCATGGTCAAATACATCATCCTCCATCCCCTCTATAATCCCAACACATTTGAGAATGACGTGGGTTTGGTGGAGCTTTCACAGAGCGCAGTGCTGAATGACTTCGTGATGCCCATCTGTCTGCCGGAGGAACCCCCACAGGAAGGTACCCCACCCCCATCCCACCTCCCCAGGGTGTTCTGCTCCTCACCTAGCTCATCCTCAGAGTTGATGAGGCTCTGGTGTCTACATAGCTGGTAGCTGAGAAACTGAGCCAGCTGTGTCCTGCATGGCTTCCCAGCTGGCTCCCCTGAAACAGCCAAGTGAGAACAGGTTCTGGGGCAGCACAAAGTGATGGTAAGCACAGGTGGACCTAAATGCTATATCAGTCAGGATCCACATGGGAAAACAAAAACCACCATGGTTATTGTAACAGAATTTATCATAGAATTTTGGCATATTGAATAAGTAAAGGGGGAATGCTGAGGTACTAGAGATAGTACCTGTAGGAAGAAACCTCCACCCCTAGGACCAGGGAAAAAGAAAAAGTGTGGAATTACAGAACCTAGAAGTTTGGCAAAGGGTCCGTGAAGCTGGAACCTAGACATCTGCAGAAGAGGCCCTGGGCAGATGGTACTAGGGAAAATAGCTGGGAGCCAGAACCAGCTGCTACTATTGGGTGAAGAACCTTTGCTAGGAGGATGCCAATAGTAAGAGCAGGCCTTCTAGTTTGAGAGTCCCATCCCCAGCATCATAATGCAGAGTATGGAGTGATAGGTTTGGAGCTAAGGGACAATGGTTTAATAACCAACATACGTTCGAATCCCAAAGCTGCCATTTTCTAGTCGGGTGGCCTTGAGGAAGTTGCTTAAGAGCCTCAATCTCCTTGCTTCTAAACTGGGGTAGTAACATCTCATGGCGTGGCTGTGATGTTTAAATGAGATAATGTACTTAAACATATCTAACACAGAGTAGGAGTCCAACTTATGCCATCTGACTTCCTTTTCTTCCTGTTCTAAATTCTGTGGTGTCATATCACAATTCACTTTCTGTAGTTCAAAGAGGTAAAAAATGGTTGAGATGGAATCTGAGAAGCATTTAGGGGAACAGAGCCAACAGACAAGGCACAAGTGTAGCTGGCTCCGAAGCAATGGATGTCATATGCCTACTGCATGCTAGTTGCTTTACATTCATTAACTTATTTACCATTCATGACAGCCTTGTGAGGTGGTATTGTAGCTCCATCTTACAGATGAGGTAACTGAGGCTTTAGCAAGGTGAAGTGACTTACCCAAGGTACAATTTATGAGAAGCAGATCTCGGGGCTAGAATCCAAGCTTTCCAACTTTAAGCCCAGCACTGTGTTCGGTATTCTTTTTCAAATGAGAAAAGAATTGTTCTATCAATGCCCTACCCCTTTCCACATCACACACTCCACTCCTCACCCTGATTTTCCACCTTCATAGACTTCCAGAATTTCAGAGCTGAAAGAGAATACCAAGCCCAGCCTCTCCATTTCATGGATAGGGAAATTGAGTCTCAGAAGTGGAGGACAGTGGGTTGCTAAAGGTACCATAGCATATTGTTCACTAGCCTGGACTTTTTATTTATTCACAATAATTGATTGGGCACCTACTAGGTGCCAGCTTTGTTATAGGCACTGGGGATACGGCAAAGAAAAAGATAGATGAGATTACTGCTCTCTGGGCACCTAGGTTCCATGTTAGGGAGCTGGAGAGAATAGACAGTTGAACAAGTAAACCAGGTAACTTCTCACAGAAACAAGGGCCCTGAGATCTATTGCCAGTAACCTGTGACCCAGGATCTTTCTTCCCCACCATGCTGCCTATAGTGGGCACATTCTACCCTTTTTCCACAGGCAGAGGATGATGGGGCCACAAGACACACCCCTCTGAAATCCCCTCAGATAGCTTTTTTGCTCTCATTGCACTTTCTGTCTTCCAGGAACCATAGTCATTGTCAGTGGCTGGGGGAAGCAGTTCTTGCACAGGTTTCCAGAGACCCTGATGGAGGTAAAGTTCAACTTATACCCTATAGATAGTGGCACCTCTGCCTTTGCATTGGACCTTCCTGATCCATGTTGGCCCTTAGGGATTTGAAGGCATGGGCAGGGGATCGGTGGGAGAGATGCTAGGGGCCCAGACTCACCTCCAAAGTTCACTGGTCTTTGAATCCCAGCAGGATTGATCTCTTTGTTCTACATGTCATGGGGCTCTAATCTCTAAAGACTGTTTTGTTCCTAGTGGCTTATAAATGTCTCAGCCCACGGAAGTCCTCCCAGAAAGCAGCTGGCTCGGACACCCCAAAGGCCCATGATCCATATGTATACCACAGGACTCACATATCAGATTAGCTGAGAATGAACCAGTTCCTTGAGAGCCACAGTACTTGCCGTAATGAACTTAACTATTGCATTTAGAAGTCCATATTTATAATCGTTTCAGAAAAGAACATTGAACTGGGAGTCAGGAGTCCTGGCTCCTACTAATTTGTTGAGTAATCTTGGTGAGGTCATTTTGCCTTTCTAGACCATGGTATCTCAAACTGCAAAGTTAGGGGTCAGTATTAGATGTTCTCTAACAGCTGCATGACTTTGAAATTACCAAGTTCTAAGACTGACACGGGTGGTTGCCAAACCTTTCAACATACGTTATTTAACATACTTTAAAATTTGGGCTTTGCAACAAACGTGTGTTCTCTCATTCATTAACACCTAGGTGTTTATTTGGTGCTTCCCATAAGCCAGACATTGTTCTAGCTATTAGCTGTTCTGGGGGTTGGGAGGGTTGTGGTGAAAAGGACAGGTCTGATATCTGACCTCCTTGGTCAAGTAGGAAAGACAGAAAGTAATTATCAACATAAAATGTGATGAAGAACTGCAGAATTCTCTGGCACGTATAAGAGGAGACCTGACCTTGTCTTAGAGGTCAGAAGGGCTTCTCAGAGGAAATGATACTTAAATGATACCTGAACAATGAACAGAGGTTTCTCAGGTGACAATAATTTGATGAAGACATGACCACATTGCCCTGACTTCCTCTCCACATTTATCCGAGAAGGCCATGGTCTTTTGTCAAGGACTGAATGGCCTTTTGTCCCCTCCCAGCAGGGACCAAGAAGACTTATATTTTCGGAGCATACGGCCCATCCAGCTCTTGGTGTGGTTGAATGAGATTCATGTTTCCACTTTCTTATTCCAGACTTCTCCAACATTTACCCCCAAACTTAATAAAGGACAACAATAAGCATAATGCCTTGCATTTAGGTATCAATTTACCACCTCAATTAAACATACCTATTACCTGAGTAACTACTATGTTCCAAGCTATGTAAATTAGACACGAACAAGATAAAGACCCAGTGTCTAGAAAGAAGCTCACACTTTGGTAAGGGAGAACAACATTAATAAATGCTTGTTGCAAAGTGAGCCCTGGTAACTCCCAAGGAGCCTAATATTTATACAATGTCTGTAGCTTATAAAGCACTCATTCATCTCCTCTTTGTACAGCAACTCCATGTAATTAGTTTGTCAAATATTGTCACTTCTACTTTTCAGATGAGGAAACATGTCCAAGGTCCACAGCCAGTCATGGTAGGGGTGGGGAAAAGAAGATTAACCATAGCTTTTGCATACATTGCTGTATTTGAAATAACGCATGTGCTCAGCAGATATGACTAGCTCCATTTTACAGATGAGAGACCTGAAGCTCAGAGAGGGCAAGTGACTAGCCCAAGATGACACAGAGAGTTCATGGTTGAGACTGTAACAAAACCTAGCTCTCCTGGTTTTCATTCAGTGTCCTGCACCTGCACCACAGGGCAGTTTCTGAGGCTAAGGTAAACCCAGGCCTGCCCTGATGGCCCCTGGTGATCTACAGCTCCATCCAGAAGGGGGTGGGAGGAGCCAGCTCCTGGAGTGTCAGAACAGCAGGGGCTCCTGAGCCGGGGGTGGGACCAACAATGGCCTTGTGTTCCAGATCGAAATCCCGATTGTTGATCACAGCACCTGCCAAAAGGCCTATGCCTCGCTGAAGAAGAAGGTGACTGAGGACATGATCTGTGCTGGGGAGAAGGAAGGTAAGGGCAGAGGCTGTGGAGGGTGGCGGGGAACAGGGGCACTTCCAGCCAGGGAGAGCAGCACAGAGCCCAGGAGTGGGAGGGCTGGAGACAGTGGAGGCTGGACCTCAGCCACAGGGAGAGGGGAGGATGGAAGGAAGGATATGGGTGGGGTGGAGGGGGAGAGGAGCTCCACTGGAGACACAAGTCAGAGGGGAGAGCTCAGGGGGACTCTGAGCAGGGCATGAAGATCCAGCTGGGAACTCCAGTCCTAGCTCTACACTGCGAAGCCCTGTGGCCATACACGCATTTCCATCATTCCTTTCCCCAAACCCCACTCTTCACCTTCTTTAAAGAGAGAGGCCTGAATGGGTGCTTTCTAAAATCACTGAGCTCTGAGAAGGCCTGACTTAAAACTGCTGGGAGCCCAGGTTTGGAGCAAATGGTCTGCTGCGCCCTCTAGTGCACGATTCTGTGAACTACAACGAGAAGAGAGGAGAAGGAAGCCTTGTTTGGATTTGGGGCAGGGACTGGGGGTCTCAGTTTAATGTATCTGCACCTCTTTTTCATCTAGGAGGGAAGGACGCATGTTCGGGCGACTCTGGAGGCCCCATGGTGACCCTAGATGGAGAGAAAGGCCACTGGTACCTGGTGGGCACCGTGTCCTGGGGTGAGGACTGTGGGAAGAAAGACCGCTACGGGGTGTATTCCTACATCCACCACAACAAGGGCTGGATCCAGACGGTCACCGGGGTGAGGAACTGAATTCAGATCCCCAGCCTCACACCACCTGTCCTGGTCAGTCAGCAACAGAGGATAATTACCTGACACAAAAGACCCTACGTTCCTTTGCCCCTCTCCCTTTGCCTCCCTCTTGCAGCCCTTCTATTACTTGATGATAAGGGGGGTGTCACTGTCTGCTCCCCACTCTCTGTAAACAGGCAGAATAGCAGAGTGCTCAGGAGCACAAGGCTGAATCCAGGTTTCATCACTTACTAGCTTTGCAACACTGGGCAGTTGACTTCATCATTTTGAATCTGTTTTCTCATCTATAAAACGGAAATGGCATGCCCTACCTACCTCATAAAATTGTGATGAGGATGAAATTAATGAATATATACCTAGCACTTAGCACAGCACTAGACGTAAATAATAAATAGGGCTCAATAAACGTGACTTCACTCAGTGGGTCCACCAGGCAGGCAAAGTTTTCTTACAAACTCCTGGCTGGGTCTTAGGGCTAATTGGTGATACTCCTTCCCCTCAACCTTGATCATCTCCTTCATCTGCCCCCAAATGTTCTGTGCTTCTTTGCTACTATTCTCCTTGCCCAATCCCTGTCCCATAAAAATTTTAAAATGACAAAGTCCCTAGCCCTATGATATGTCTCAAAGCAATGTAGTTGTGAACGGGAGCTGGATACCAAATTGTGTGAGTGCCTGAGAGAGGCAGGCATGGGAGGAGGACTGAGAATGATGTATTGGGAAGTCAGACACCTAGATCTAGAACCATCTCTGTCCATGTGTGACTCTAGACAAGCCCATTCCCCTCATGTCAAGAGGCCCTCCCAGCTTTGACAATCTTGGATCCAAAGAAGACATCTTTTTCCCCTACTGAAGTTGAGCTAAAGCCAAAGTAACCAAAAGACAAAACTGACCTCATCATCTGGAAAGCTTTGATGCCGACAAGATGCTGCTACTGCTGCAACGCCCACCTCTGCCAACCACACCCAGTTCCCAGGGATACAGCCAAGGCCAACTGCCAGCCAAGGGATTTTAATTATCCTAAGCAGAGTGTCTGCTCTGGTCTTGACTCCTTCCCTTCCTGGGAACCCAGGATGGAAAAGGTAGGGGGAGACCTCAAGCTCCTGCACTCTCTTTCCCTAAGTTCACAGCAGGCCCCAAGAAGCCATTCCCTTCCTTCCCCAATTCAGTTCCTCACCCTGAACTCCCTATCCCTGAAAAGTCACAGGTGTTTCCCAAGCAGTGTCTTTCCCATCCAAGAGCCACCTCCTCTCTCAGGAATCTTCCAGAGGCCTCATCCCCTCCAGAGCTCTAAGTCTTAAGCCATTCAAAAGATCAGAAGCCCCAAGCCCCTGTGTTCTGCTCTATCAACATTGGAGGATTTTAGCTATCAGCCTGCACTGCAGCTACTGGAGTCATTCCGGGTATCTTGCTGAAAGAGGAAGATAATGAGGAATGAGAACTTATGGACACTAAGCTGCAGGCTGAACACTCAGGGACAGCAATTCATATTCTTCCTCTCCACTGACTGACCACTGCTTCCACACCCAAGTCATTCTGCCCTTCTGTGCCCTACTGTTTATTCTGAAAGGGAAGATGGCAATGTACCTGGCTCCATCAGACACTTGTCAAGCAAGGTGGAGCTCTTGCTTGTCCAAGGAAAATTGTGATGTAAAGTTTTAGAATTGCCCCAAAGCATTCCAAGATACCATACCTTTCCATTCTGCAGCACTGTCCAGGCATCCTTATGTGCCTGGCTGTGCTGACTGCTATGGGAGCTACCTAGATGAGGACATGATTCATGCCTTCCAGGAGCTCCTGGTGGGAGAAATGGAACATGCACAGTGACAGCCATGTAACAGATGCAATGGTGCTATGTGATGAAGATGTGCTATGTGTGATGAACAGGCATGGGGCTGGAAGAAAGACCATTCTGGTATAGAGGTGTGGGGCAGGGTGGACATCAGGGAAGGCTTCCCAGAGGAGATGGTGTTGGACTTGAGCCTTGAAGGAGGGAAGACGTTTCCACTGGTGAGACAGAAGTCTTCCAGATACAGGAAGAACAAGAGTAAATGTCCACTCAGGTATCCTCAGATTACGCCAGCTCCTTCCTGAAGAATGACCATCCAGTAATCTGTTCTGAGGACAGAAATGGCATCAGCAGCATCTGAAAAAGCCTTTCTCCCTAAAATCAGACAAGTGAATGGAACTTGAAACAGCCTCAAGGATGTTTATCCCAGACCCAGTTTATCCAGTTTATTCCCTCAATTACAACTTCATACTTACTCAGGAAATGTCTAGATGGGCCATGGAACAGATGTGATGGTGATATGTGTATCCTTGATCTACAAGCTCTGTTGATAGCCAGTTCCTGCATGGGTGTGAAGGTCCAAGAAAATTAAATCTGTCACGGAACCAAGGAATCATTGGAGTGTCCGTTGAGACATTCTTGTCTATTTCCATGACCTCAAAATCTTGTGAACATTTTTAATGACGGGAAACTCACTACTACCTCTAAAGGCAGGCCATTCCAACTTTAAAATGTTCTGCCCCTTAGAAAGGTTTCTCGTTCAGCCACCCAAAATCCATCTCTCTAGAATATGGTTGGCATAACTAAAACTATGATTCTGTGCAATGAGTGTTGCTAGTGGATTTCATTAGCGAGAAAAGCTGCTGTCCTAGTGGGGTAACTACACATTTGTTCCAATAAACATCTGCATTGAGTCAGAGCTCTCTGTTAGGCTTGTATGTTTTTTGTGTGCTGATGATTCTGAGGAGTTGTGTTTTCATTTATCAAAATTTCGCTGTACTTGATTAGGATCAGTGTACCATGAGGAGAGAAAGACGGACTGTGGCATTATATATACAAACATATCTTCAGTTTTCAGGTCAGTTCTGGTTAAATACCCTATCCTAGTATTCCCGCAAATTATCAGTATATCCCAGGATGTCCACTGTTCAGCATCCAAACTACATTTATCTACTACCATTCATACCAAAAATAGAAAAAAAATTTTTTTCAGATCGTGCGTTCTTTCAGAAAATATGGCAGCATATCTATGAGCAGCTGTTCTGGATTAGAGTATGTGCTCTCCTTCTGTTATGAGTACTCATGTTCCCCAGTGGCAGAAATCAAAGAAACAACTACCCCCAAGCAATAAGTAAGGAGAAGTCAGGGAGGGGAAATCTATACCAATCATGTGTCAGAGGTGGTAGCCAATCTAGGTCTAGACTGGGTCTTGAAATCAAGAGACCTGGGTTCTAGGGCAGCATAGGTTGACTCCATTAACCACTTAAATTCTCCCTCGGTAAGCTGGCCAAATAGTATTTGTTTTATTTCTGTCCAAGGGTTTGTTGAATCAGATGTATTAGTAGATAGAAAGAACTTTGGTAACTGTAAATTTAGCTCAACTATAAAAAGTTCTATAGGAAATAATAATGACTAATATTTGTTGAGCCTTTATCATCTGATTGAGACCACTCTAAGCTCTTACACACATTCTTTAATTTAATCCTCCCAACAAACTGTCCCCCATTTCACAGGTGATCAAAGTGAAGCAGCAACCTAGAAGTAGCAACACCTAGTTGCAATGAACACCCCTAGCCCCCAGATCTTGGTTTCTAATACCATTCTCCGATAAAAGGAACATGGACTTCTTGGGAAAACGGCTGACTCCAGGACTGAGGAGGAAATATACATGAGGACCCTGGAGCACCTTGTAAGGCTAGAAAGTAAGGAATTGCTTACAGAGCTCCACAATGATGTGGGTGATGTATGTCAAAGGGACGCAGGAGTCAATTAAAGAGCTCCCAAGGCCCAAGATGGAACAATTGAGCAGCAAATAAATAATGTAGTATTGGATTATAAAGTGAAGCATAAAGTAAATATCTATGAGTCCATACTGATATGAATAAATTACTGAATAAATAAATAAAGTGCAGAAGAACTCCAAATAAATTATATATAGATAGATACTCTGTCCTCAAGGAAGTGAAGTATAACTCTCCACTCCCTAAGTGTGGGCTGCACACTGAGAATTCCTTCCAAAGAGTATCGTTTGGAGAGCAGGAAGAAAAGAGTAACTTGACAGAGGAGAAACCTGACAAACACTACCTCAGCCAGGTGATCACAGTTAGTATCAACAGCAATAAGTCATGTTGATAGAATGTGACCTTGAGATGATATAATGAAAACAGCACTTTACCTCTGTGGTTTTCTTCCCACAAACCCAGAACAGTCTAATCATGAGAAATACATCAGACAAATTTCAGTGAGAGACATTGCACAAAACAACTGAACAGTACTCCTCAGAACCGTCAAGGTCATCAAAAACAAAGAAAGTCTGAGAAACTGTTACAATCAAGAGGAGCCTAAAAAGAAATGACAACTAAATATAAGTTGGTACCCTGGATAAGATCTTGGGACAGAAAAAGGACATTAGGTAAAAACAGGAAATCTGAATAAAGTATGGACTTTAGTTAATAATAGTGTATAATAATTGGTTCATTAATTGTGACAATTGTACCATACATTTGTAACATGCTAATAATAGAGGAAACCAAGTGTGAGGATATAGGGGAACTTTCTGTATTATCTTTTCAATTTTTCTGTAAATCTAAAAGCTACTGTAAACCAAAAAAGTTTATTTAAAAAATATATATGGCCCATGATCTCTCCAGAATTGGAAACCAAGTGTGAGGATATAGGGGAACTTTCTGTATTATCTTTTCAATTTTTCTGTAAATCTAAAAGCTACTGTAAACCAAAAAAGTTTATTTAAAAAATATATATGGCCCATGATCTCTCCAGAATTTGAAACCAATTCTTGTGGATCCTGGAGCCCAAGTTCTTAACTCCTGGACTACTGGTTCTCAAACTTGGCTACACACAGGAATCACCTGGGAAGTTTAAAAAGAAAAAAAGAAAAAAAGAAAATACCACTGCCTGGGTCCTACCCTCCAGTGATTCAAATATAATCTGTCTGAAGTAAACTGAGATTTGCAGTCTTTAAAAGTTCCCCAGGGGATTCTAATGGGCATCCAGTTTGAAAGCCACTGTTCCAGACCATCCTGGCGATATGTAACACCCAAAGAATGTTGGGAGCTTATGCTTCCCAAGCGTGGGTCCTTGCCTCAGGTCCCTAGGCGCTAAGCAGCAGACAGGAGATAGGCAGCCCTGTGTTCTGCCACATGATCCAGAACTTCTGCATGGCTCTCAGAAACAACACCATTGTGAAGATGTTTCTGCATTACTGTTTTTCTAAAAAGAATAGTGCTCTTTCACTCTGAATGGTAAATGAGGGAATAGCATGTGAAAGTGCCCTGGATGTCTGGGGGAGATTGAGTGACTTGGTGTCCCTGGAGAGCAAGACAAATTGAGGTAAAGAATACCATTTGGAAAAATCTGTAAGTGTAAGGTCGACAAGCCTTGAATGTTCAGCTTAGTTTGGGGGATGGGGAGACATTAGCAGTTTTGAAGCAAGTAGAGATGCAATCAGCTTTACCTTTCAAATGAGGCATTAATGCAAAGAGTGAACTGAGGGCGGAAAGGTAGGGAGACTCATGATGGCTACACTACACCAGGCAAGTGACCCTGTGGTCCTGAACAAGGGCAGGACAGTGGAGATGGAGAAGAGGAATCTGAAAACCCGGACTAGGCCTTCAGAAATCTATTCTAACAGATTCTCAACCTCTGTTAACACCTCATGGCTAATTAATAGAGAAATAGAGGAAAGAAGGCAGGGAAACAAAATCCAAAGGCAGTAATGGTTTTCCAGGTCCCTGGTCTTTCTGTGACCTTCTAAAATCAGCACTTGGCTCTAGCCAGGAATTCAGAGTTCTCTGAACTTGAGGGAAGGAGACAAACAGGGCCTTTGCAGTGATTTCCTGCATCTGGCATGTTTTTGCCTTTTTTCAAGAAGATAAGGAAAATATCATTTGGATGCAATACATGGGCTCAAATCCTAGTAATAAGCTTCTGATCACAGGCAGAAAGAGAGCCAAGACAGTTTCAACACCTAAGCAGATCACAAAGGATCCAAGGGAGGCCCTTCTGGGTGTGGAATGTTAGAACACGGCACTGTTGAACTTGTTGGAAGGTGCCCAGGGTAAGCACACTAAACGATGAACAGATCCATGTGGTTGGGAGCACATCTCCCGCACCAACATCTGCTAGTCCCAGTGGAGGCCTCTGCAAAGTAGCAGGGTATGATACCTCAATCCATACAACAGACCAGCACCAACCTGAGCCACTTCTGGAGAATCCAAGAGTGCAGTGCAGATCCAGTCTAGGTCCCAGGTCTTGGAAGCTGCTGGCCTTTTTGAAAGTGACCACTCTCATCTCCCCTTGTGCCTATTTGTCCTGTGACATTATTCCATCTTGTCCATTTCCTGGGACCATCTGGCTTATTTAGTCTATGCCCATGACACACTCACCTGCAGTCCATATCTGCCAACAGGATCCAAGACAACAATTCTGACGCCATCCCCTTCCATCTGAGTTTGTGTGTCTAATGTCCAAATCTGTGTCAGCAGTTTCGGCCTCCCACTGTCTTTCTTTTTTATTTTACTGCATTTTAAAATTATGAAATATTTTCAAATACACTGAAAAAAAAATAGCGACATAAATCCATGCCCTATTCAGACTTGATGGAACAACCCGTCCCACGCAAGGGACATATGCAGGATTCCAATCCAAGGAGTGCATTGGTGCCCTGAGAGAGAAGGTGCTTTTAGCCAGTGGGAAGAGCTCTGAAACCTGACCCCCAAAGACCTGGGCTCCACCCCAGCTCTGCTGCCTAATGGCTCTGAAAGCTCAGGTGAATCACCCTCTCTATGCTTTAGTTTTCTCAGTCCCACCATTGGTTTCTCCTTATCCTTCCAACCTCTGCATATACAGAGCCCCAGGCCTCAGTCCTTGGGCCTCTCTTCTTTTCTGTCTATTCTTACTCCCTGAATAATCTCATCTAGTCTCATGGCATTCTATATCATGTATGTGCTGTTGATTCTCAAATTTTAACTCTAGCCTGTGGGCCTTCCCTCTGAACTACAGGCCTGAATACCCAATTGCCATTTTGGTATGTCTAATGTTGAATGTCTAACAGAATGTCTGAAAAGTGGTAACTGCATTCTTCCAGTTGCCTGGGCCAAAACTCATGGGGCCTCTTTGGCTTCTCTCTTTCTCTCATACCCCATATCTGGGTTATCAGCAAATCTTGCCAGCTCTACCTTTAAAATATATCCAGACTCAATATAGCTGCTACCGTCTGGTACAGGCCATCATCACCTTCTGCCAGGATGGCTGTGGGAGACTCCTAGTTGGTCTTTCTGCTTTCACTTTTGACCCACCACAGTCTACTCTCAACATAGTGGCCAGAGTTACGCTGTTAAAATATAAGTCAGATTATACCACTCCACTGCTCAACACCTCCAGTGGTTTCCTATCACTTTCAGATTAAAAGCCAACATCTTGACCTATGGTTTATATGCCCTGAAACCCATTATCATTCCAGCCTGCTCTCACCTCAGGGCCATTGCAAGAACCATTACTTCTGCCTGGAAAACTCTTCCTCATTTCCTTCATCTTTCCTCAAATGTCACCTTCTTAGTGAGGCCTCCCAGGCCACCCAATCTAAAATTGGAGCTCCACCCCCAATCTTCCTATCCCTCTTCCCTACTTTATTCTTCTCCTTAGTATTTAGCAATATCTCATATACCACACATTTTACTTATTTATTGTCTAGTTCCTTTGCTACATATAAGCACCACAAGGGCAGTGATTTAGCTGTTCTGCTCACTGCTATATCCCCAGTGCTTTGAATACTACCCAGTATATAATATGCACTTACAAATATTTTTTTAATGAATGCATCTCTAAAATAGGGAATATTATATAAAGTCCCCAAAATATCACTATGGCCTCATGAAGAACAGAGAAAGAAATTATTTGCCTTGGTTTATAAATGAGACTGAAATTCCAATACTGCCACCCCAATCCTTTTATAAGGCAACATCTCTCAAGCTAACTGCCTTTAAAAATGTGAATACTTTTACAGAGAAGTCAGAGTAAAATGTATAAAAGTTTATTTCCAGACAAGAAGGGAAAGGAGGATGTTTATGATTGCTTCCGCAAAGACAGTCAAAGTCCCAACCTAGGCAGAGTGAAATCCTGGGATAGCAACTAGATGACAAAGTAGCAGTTTGTGAGCAAGGGAAGATCTAGCAAGGACCCTTCAGATCACCTTACTTCTTTTCTTTACAAATGGGGAAACTGAGACCCAGGGGAGGAGAAAGACTAAATCACCCAAGGTCAGTGGCCTAGATAACAGCTAAACCAAGCCTGAAACCAGATTGTCTGACCCCCAGGGCAGTGAGCTTTCTACACAATAACCGTCACCGCACCCACCCTTACAAGGCCCTGTCACGAAACAGTCACAGGACAGGCGGATTTCATTTCCCTGGAGCATGTGGCAGGACCCAAGCAATGCCAAAATTGATTCCAAGGAAATTCCTCAGCTGGGAGTCCTACAGAGAGCTAGAATGGGACTTGGAAAAGAGCTTAATTCCATTTGGGGAATTTTAGCCAAAGGGAATGGAGCCTAGAAATCAGTGGTGTTTTCTGTTGGGGAAGTTTTTAAAATAGCCACCTTTGAAGAACAGAGTGGTCACCATAATGCTGGAAAAATGAAGTCATTGCTTTGAAATAAATATGAGGGGAAGAAAAGGAGAGACTAGATACTGAAATCAACCAGTCTTAAACCTTGAGCTGGGAAGTTAACCCTTGCTTTCCACTTTTTACCTAAAGCATTTGCCAGCAGAGCTTAGTCTGAAATCCAAAGAGAAATAGCCAGGACTGAAAGGGGAGGGAAAGGGGAAGGAAGATGAGGATGAACTTTCAGTGAGCATGTACTCTGTATCAGACATTGTCACAGACATTGTCTTATTTGTTCCTTACAACAGCCCTCCAAAGAAGATATCATGATGCCCATTTTGATGAGGAGGATAATGAGCCTCAAAGAGCTGAAGTAACTTGCCTAATGTCCTACAGTTACTAAGTAGCAGATTCAGGACTCAAGTATCTCTTGATCCCAAATTTCATGCTCTTTTTAGCCCATGCTGTAGAATGCTGGCAAGTCCCTTATTTTCTCTAGACTTCAGTTCCTCGTTAGTAAAATAAGGGATCTAGATCAGGGAATCTCTAATTTGTCTTATAGCTGTCTTGTAGCTCTGATATGGACTTACTATGCTGGGACTTTTCCTTAGTTGGTGATCTTCTTGGTTCTTAGGGCCCCTGACCTGTAGAAAGAGTTCTCCTTTTGGGCTGATCCCCTGTCCTGATGGGTTTGATGGAAGTGATTAAGAAAGCTGACCCTACAGTAAGGCTCTCAGCTTCTGGAACCACAGTTCGGTGCCTTTAGGTCTCTTCCTTGCTTTAACATGAAGACTAGTGCACAGAAGCTCCAATGGGAGAAGCCTGGGATCCTGGAATGTCCTGGAGGAGTTTATTTATAACACATGGGGGTACATCTAATGAGCTCATCATGTGGCATGAGGCAATGTGTGCTTTGAGCAAGCCAAGAATTCCCTATCTGTAGCAAATATAAAGAATAATAAAGCAGATGTGAGGCCTCCTTAGATTGAAAACTTCTTCCTAGTAGAGCACAAAGAGTCATGGGAAACACCTCTGGATAAGGGCTAGGTGAGGTCTGGACTCCTTGTTCTGCTACTACCTGACAATGGGACCTGGGGTAAGTCATTTCCATGCTCTGGTCACATTTTTTTCTTCTGCAAAATGAAGTGGTTGAGTCTCTAAAGGTTCTTCCAACTCTAAAATCCTATGACCCTGCAAAAACTTCCTTCCCTGAATATAATTCCAGAATCACAGAGCCTGAGAATTGGGAGGGAAATTAAGAGGGGAAGCAGGGGGTACTATATAAAGTCTCATCAGAAGCATCATTCTACTTTTGCACGAATGGGAACCAGAGGGAATAGTGTAGGCTGGAATCTGAAGAATTAGCTGGAATTAACCTAGCAAAGAAAAAAGAGGAAGGGATGGAACAGCACGTGTGAAGTATCACTAAGGCCTTGTGTGGAAGATAGAGTGTAGGAGAGCAAGAGCAGGAAGAGCAGTTAAGAGGCCATTGCAGTGCTGCAGGTGAAAGATGATGCTTGCTTAGATTATGAAAATTGGAGAGAACTGAATGGACACCAGATATATGAAGAACATAGAACTGCGATATAGAGGATGAGGAAAAGGATGACACCCAGGTTTCTAACTGACAGGCAGGGTAGAACAGTGGCATCATCCACTGATGCATCAAACTTCAGAGGGGAAAGCAAACTTTAGAACCAGTTTGAACATGTTGACTCTGAGGTGCCTGTGAGGTGGTCAAATGGAGATGCCAAGGAGGAAAGAGGATATCAAAATAAGACAACCAAATGAGAGTTTAGGTTTAGAGACAGAGATTTGAGTCATCATCATATGGATATTAAGTGAAAATTTCAGAATACATTAGATCATCCAGGGTGTGTGGACAGATGAGAAAGAAGAGAAGAAGACTTAGGGAAGAACCCTAAAGAACACCAGCATTCAGGAGATAAGCCGAGGCAGAGAAACATAGGAAGAAGTTGGGAAGAAGCAGCCAAAAAACCTGAAGGTAAATCAAAAGAGGAAGGTGTCTCTGAAACCAAGTGAAGACAGTGTTTCGAGTTGGTCAATAGTGTTGAACTCTTTTGAGAAATAAAAAAAAAAAAAAAATGAGGTTTACAATGTACATTGGATTTAGCCATAAGGTGGTCATTGGTGACCTTGGTGAGGAGAGTTTCTGTAGAATTGTCAGGGTGGAAGCCAACCTGTACAGTTAATGGGAGGCAAAAATGTGGAGACAGAGAGTAAAGACAGTCTTTGAAAACATTTAGTTGTGAAAGGAAGGAGAAAGAGCAGGATCTGGAGGGGACTGTGAAGTCAAGTGAAGGTCTTAGGCAGAGAGAAAGAGAAGTTGAAGATGCAGGAGAGAGGGTGGGTAGAACTCAGGTCTGGGTCTCAAATGGTTAAAGGGCCATTGACCTAACAGTGTGTCCAGAGAGGAAAGACCTGGTTTATCAGTCAGTCTTTTACTTGAAAAGCATAGAGACTGCAGCTGTTTTAACAAAAAATAAAAGGGAATTTATAGAGAACTTCACAGAACCAAACAGAAGGTTGGAGGGAAGACTCAGCAAAGGACAAAACTGGACAATGTCAGGCATGTAAGTAGCCAGAAGTCTTTTACAATCGTGCCAAGGGGCCACCACGGAATTAATGCTTTGCATCTGTTCTCAGTCTTTTTATCACTTCGCTTGTGATTAAAATTCCAATTAGCCTTGCCTACCCCTTGGTTAGGGGTCAAGGGAGATGCAAAGTTCCTTAGTACTTCTGCCAGACTGTATTCCACAGGGGAGAGGTAATTTCCTGAAAAGAAAACCGGAGTGCTATTGCTAAAAGAATGTTGGATGGATGCTGGGCTACCAGAAAGAACCACAACCCTGAACAGCACTGAAAAGTTAAGCACTGGAGCTTTTAGCCTGAGAAAGTCAGAGTAAGGATACAAACCTTGTTTTCAGATACTATTCAGCACTTACTCATTCATTTATTCATTCAACAAGTTTATTGAGGGTCTATGATATTTGAACACTGCTCTAGTCTCTTTAGATAAACAAATAAACAAAATAGACCAAGGTGCCTGACTTCATGGAACTTACATTCTACTGGGGGAGACAGAAAATGAACAATAAACATTATAAATAAGTAAATTACAATGTAGGTTAGAAGGTGATAACTACTATGGAAAAAGAAATGTGAGCAGGTACTCAGGACACCTCCTATGTACAACCTCAGATTCTCCTAGCCTCACCTACCACTTATTCCAGCCATCACTGCTGGGACCACTTCCACACAGGCTGCCACCAGCTTCACATAGTCTCGGCCTGATGGTGCCTTGCCCATGCCATGTGTCTCCCACCTCCCATCCTGGGCTTTCTGTGATCAAGACCAGTGGATTCACAACACAGAACACCAGGGAGTCTATACCCTCAGTGACTGAGAGAAAGGACAAGTGAAGAGACTTTCCCCTCCCCCTGCACCCATCCACACCCAGATGTTCCTGAGATGGATCCTTCAAATGGTTCTCTGGGATTGAACAACTAGCCAGTTGAGGTAGCCAACTTGATAAGGTCTCCTTCTATTGCTTTCCCTCCTTCCCTGCTTCACTCCCACTTCCCCACTCCTGCTCACTGGGATCACACTCTTTAATACAGTACTAACACATAAGCCTGTGCCTCAAGCTCTGCTTTCTGGTAACCCAGGCTAAGGTCAAAGCAAGAGGGATCAGGAACATGAGGGTGGAATGTAGGTACAGGGTGCAGCATAGAGTGTCCGAGTAGCCTTCATTGAAAAGATGAGATTTAGGCACAGACTGAGGGATTAGGAAGTGAGCCAAGTGAATTTCTTGGGAACGCTCAATTCAGACAGAGAACAGGTAGAACAAGGCCCTAGGCAGGAACAGGCTTGGTGTATTTGAGGAACAATAAGGAAATCAGCATAGCTGCAGAAGCGAGGGTAAAGGTTAGTAAGATGGCTAGAGCCATGTCATGTAGGGCCTTTTAGGAATCGATGTTTTTACAAAATGAAAAAGGGAGCAGAAGAATGGCAAGATCTCACTTAAGTTAAAAGGATTGCTCCAGCTGCTATATTGAGAAAAAACTTCCATAAGGAAAGGGGAATAGCCCTCCCCTGTGGGGTCCCACTTGTGAGAACTAGCACAAGTGAATGAAAAAATACACTATGGGGGCTCAAAAGGAGAAAGGCTGCATTAAGAAGCAGAGGTACCCATGGATGGCATGCACTGCCTTGGCAGTTGTGAGTTCCCGGTTATTGGTGGTACTCTGAGATAAGCTGGACAACCTGTTATTGGAGAGTATGTAGAAAGAATCCTTATATGGGAAGAATAGTACAAGGAAAGACCTGAGGATGCTTGAATAAACCTGAGGTCTTCCCCAATTCTAAGACTGAAAACTTAAGTCCCAGAAAGAATAAGTTATTATCTGTAAGTCATGGGGGGAGTCAATAGCAAAACCAAACTAGGACCCACAACTCTTAATGCAGGCAGAGTTCAGAGGCCTTTACAAAACCCCACACTCTCATCTTTTTTTTAAAAAAAAAAAGAAAGAAAGAAGAGATGCATCTATGAACAAACTCTGTCCTATGCCAAGTACTTCAATTTAAACTGATTCGATTTGGGATATACCGGTGCAAGATCTAGGAATAATGGGTGGCGGGGTAAAAGGGAGACCTCAAATGCTGTCACAAGTACAATGTGCTAGGAAGGTAAAGATCTGGCTGGAGATGGCCTGTCTCATGGGTTCATTTATTCATTCAACAAATATTTATTGATCACATGCTCTGTGCTCAATACAGGTGAATAAAATATATAAATTCTATGCTTGTTGGAACTTAGGTTCGAGCAGAGTTTGTATCCATAGAAAAGTAACTATAACAAAGTTTGATGAGTGTCCTAGCAAGAGTGGCAAGATAAAGCCAGTGCGGTAGGCACGCAGAACAGGGATGGTTCAGAGGAGGGTCAAATTCCCAGGTTGGGGGTGGGGAGTGCATAGAAAAGCTGTAGAGAGGGAAGCCGATCCCTAGTCCTAGAGAATCCAAGGTAGGTCATCAAGGAAGGACTCAGCATTCAGTTATTACAAAACTAGGTGCAAAAGGAAGCCTATTCCTCAATTAGAAGTCATTATACCAGGTAGATCAACTGGAAGTTTTATTTTAATTCAGATGCTCAGGCCCAACCCCCAGCAATTCTTATTCATTTGGTCTGGGGTGGAGGCTGGGCACTGATATTTCCTTAAAAGTTCCCCAGTATTTCTAGAGTGCAACCAGGGCTGAGAAGCTCTGTGGCCAGTGGAGACTTCTGCCCCTTAGCCCCCACTATATTTCAACACCCAAATCTCAGAGTAGGTGCTCAGGATATGTGGACTGGACAAAAGAATGAATACTGAGTGAAAGAAGCGAAGGAAGTCAGAAGCCAGTTGCTAGAATTAGAACAATGGCAGGAGTTGGACTGACTTCATACTGAGTCCCCTAATGACCCACCAAGGGCTGCCCACATCGTGCTGGCCCAGAGCTTGAGACTGGAGCTAGACAGAGCCTTATATGGGGGCCCAGGAAGGGGAGGGGAGAAGGAGGATGGGGAAGTGGGGAGACCAACAGCCCATTACTGAGAAGGGACAATGTGTGGAAACTCAAACACACATTAATGACTACTAAGCCCAATGGAAAACAACCTATCTTTATTAAGGTATCCCATCTTTATATACATGGCCCTCCTCCCTCCACCACCCCAGACGGTAGTGTCCTTTCCATGAAAGAGGAAAGTAGTCAGGAAAGGAAGAAAAAGAGTCAAATTATTAGCAGAGATGGGGTGAATGAGGCCCCTCCAAAGTAGAGGATGGCATCCCATCTCCAGCTTTCTGCCTCTCTACCCTTGTCCCCTCCATAAACACACTACCATAAAGTCTTCTCTCCTCCCACCCCAAGCAGTGTGCACCCCCATTTTAAAGAAATGTAAGATTCTACTGCATAACCATGTGCTGCTTGTCAGTAAAGCACACCGTATCTTTAATGGCACCTCTCTTGCTTAGGACTCCCAACCCTGTGGTTCTAGGTTACAGCTGAACTTTTGTAAGAGAGTCATGCATGGCCAGAGAGCAAAAGCTTCTCAACTCTGTTTTCAGCAAAGAACCCGGGAAGCTTGGCCATTGGAACTGACTGATGGGCATCAGTCAGATTTGGACCCTAAACACTGAAAATTCCCCAAAGACAGTGATTACATTTGTTTCCCAGGAATTTCATGTTTTGCATCTAAAACTCTGTCTTCTAACCCTCTCCCCTGAATTCTCTGCCAGCTTACGTGCAGTGGGCAGGAAGCTTAGCTCTATATGACTCCACCAACTTTGAGCCAGGCGGGTCACGGAATCTGTCCCATGTGGAGGGAAACTGGAAGCTGGAGGGCCTGGGAATCTTGTGTACCTAGCATCAAATAGGACAGCCTGGTTGCCCACCCACACCATGCCCCTCTTCAAGAGAAACCTTTGTTTTGTGCATGAAGGCAGAGCTGTGGATGAGGCTCATACAGTAGCCAAAGAGGTTAATTTAAGGCTGCAGCTACTGACATGTAAGATAATTGGGAGTGGAAGCAGGGTTTTACAAGAGTGCAAGGATGAACTCATTCTTGCAGAAAGGCCTTTCAGATCATCTAGTTCTGTGATTTTCAAACTTTTTTTAAAAGCAATTGAACCTTTTTCCATACAAAAAATCAAGAGAAGGAGACAGGAGTTGGGGACTGACAATTAGATCAGGCACTGGAAACCCACTCTGTCAGCTTACATTCCAAATCCAAAATCCCTGAGGCATCTGTGCAGAACTTCACTCTGAAAACCACTCCCCTAACCCAAACCCCTCATTTTACAGACGGAAAAACTGGGTGATTTGTCCAGGTCCTCATCCACCCAGTGGCAGCGCCAGAGCCAGAATTTGACCCCACTCCCAACTCAGGTCTTTCCTACCACTCGCACCCCAATCCCCCACCTCACAGGCATTGATCCCAGGCCCCACCAAGGGAATCTTAGACGGAGCTGCGGAAAGAGAACTGTAGGTAAATGATCAGCAGCAGAACCGTGGCCCAAAACAAGCACCAGGGAATAGAGAAGAAGTTGCAGCCAGAGCCTTCCTCAGCCTGCGGCTTGGTGGGGCTTGGGGCCCGGGAGAAGGTGTAGGTGGTGGCCTCCTCCTCCAGCAGCTTCTCGCTGGGCTTCCAGTGCACGATGCCCTCCTGGCAGGCCTCGCAGAACTCGCCGCGATGCCGCCGGGTGTCTTGACGGCTGGCCACGTGGATACGATAGTGGCCACCTCGCTCGCCATAGCACTGCTCGCGCAGACTGGTGATGAGGTTGTCCACCAGGCTCTCGATGTTCTCTTCCAGCATGCTCGACTCGTCCAGCCGCGCGGTGCCGCACTCATAGCACAGCTGCTTGAAGACGCGCATGCGCACCGAGCCCGCCCGCTGGGCGCGATCCAGATGCATGTGGAAGAGGATGACTAGGTGGGGCGACTGCCAGGTGTGCCAGCACCAGGAGCAGTGGAACCTGCGCGGAGAGGAAAAGGAAGGAGGTGAAGACGGGATGGAGGCGGTAGAAACAGCCCCGGAAGGAGATGAGGGGAAGCGAAGGGTGGATAGAGAGTGCCTGGAGGCGGAGGCGGAGTGTTTACCATGCCCTGGGTTTATTAGCACTTTGCCTCCTTCCCCAGGAGGCCGCCCTGCCTGCTGCCTTGGGACTGGATGTTGCTCCTCGGGATGCCACCTGGCATCCAGCAGTGTTCTACCTTTGCCAGCCTTGCCTCCTCCCAGTCCTCCACAAGCCTCAGCTGCCTTCTCCCTGATAGCCTCAGGACTTGCCCCTTTGGCGCTGGTCCCCAACCCTTATCTGTAAAATGCACATGCTGCACTAGATGAGTCAGACCTCCTCAGACCTCCTGTGAGTCTGATCGAGGGGATAACCCTCACCAGATAGGAAACCACACCCATCTTTATCTGTCACCACTGACTGTGAACAGGCTAAATGCAAATCAGGAGAAAATGGCACCATATCCCATCAGCCTCCAGGCTGGTGCCAGGGTTAAAGTGCCCCAAGGCTCAGGACTAGAAACAGTCTGTCCACAGTGCACTTGGAGGGTGTGGTTTCCTGGCTCTGAGTGGAGCCAGGGAGATCACAGGTGACCAGTCAGGTCTGGGGGATCCACAAGCCTTCCCTACTGAGCCCCACAAAAATTCCAGATTCCAGATCTTCCCAGAGCTCTGCACCCTGCTAGCAAGTTTCCAGTCCTTTGCACCCCTTCCATCAGTTGGCTAAGGGGCTTCATGTTTTAATTCTCATCTCTTCCCTTTTATTCACATCCTTTGAGAACTCCTTCAGATCAGAAGACAGAACTTGGATTGGAAAATGCCAGAGCTGGAGGGACTGTAGAAATCAGCTAATTAACCCTTCATTTTACTCTGGAAAGTACTCTGAGGCCCAGAGAGTGAGAGCTGTCCCCATACACTCAGTGAGTTAGAGGCAGAGTCAGTGCCTAGCACATAACAGGTGTCCAACAGATGTTTCTAAAATTGGATTGAATGGAATGGACATAAAACAGTGAGAGAAGGAAAGCCTCACTTCTGGCTTCCAGGCTACAGGACTCTGCCTTCCCATATTATATCCCAAAGATAAGTCTTTGCATTATAGACCCATGACGAGAGTGCTGGAAAGAATCAAGCAGGTCATCTCAGATATTATTGTGGATATACATCACCTGGGAATCTTGTTAAAATTCAGGTTCTCATTAAGTAGGTCTAGGATGGGGCCCAAGATTCTGTGTCTCTAACAAGCTCTAGGTGATGCTGATGAGGCTGGTCCATGGATCACTTTAAGTGGCAAGGATCTATGTCAACCCCTCATTCTGCAAATGGGGAAAGTGAGGTCCAGAGAAGGAGATTGTATTGCTCAGTGGTCATGGAGCTAAGAGTAGAGTCAGGTTTTAGCACACCTCATGTGTTCAATATTTTAATTTAAATCAAGTTGAATTAAATTGATTTAAACTGAACTGTCCCAGGATGAGATCACAGGCCTCCTGACATCCAGTGGACCTCAAGTCCCCTTCCCTTCATTTTCAACCACTTTCTAAGAGATCCTTAAATCTGATAATATGTAAAATATCAGAGTTAGGACTATTAAAAATATTCTATTTTTCTAAAAAATGTAATACTTATTTTCCAGATAGGGAAACTGCAACTCAGAGAGGAAAGTCACATTAGATGCTCAGTGGTAGAGCTGACATCATACTCAGGGGTCTCAAATCCCAGTTAGGGGTTCTTTCTCTGCCTCCCAGTTTACACCTGGCCCAACAGTGAGACTGATCCTGAGCACCTTGGCTTTACATGGCTCTGTCTCCCCTGTGAAGGTCTTCTCAGGGCTGGGGACTTAGAAACTGCCTGCAGGGTCCCTATTTACTGGGCTACTCACCTGCCTGAGGCATGCAACTCCAGGTACTGCTTCCAGCCAGGGGCCAGCACATTGTGCTTGAGGTTGGGGTCTATGATGAGGTCCCAGCTGTCAGCTGGCTTCGCCGCCTCCATCTTCTCATAGAAGACTTTCTTCCACTCATCTGTGGTCACACTTTTACACATGGTCTCTTCAGTGGCGAGGGAGGGCAAGCTCCACTTGAGCGAGAACACGGGAAGTGAGGGTAGGTGCAGAGCAGGGCAGCGCAGTCTCCACGGTCTAAAAAGCCTCATTGGCAAGACCAAGAGGAAGCAGGACCCAGCTCCCTCCTTTGTCCGCAGTGGAACCTGTTTCCACGGCAACCAGGCAGGGTGCCAAGAGACAGGGATTGGGGAGGAGGGAGTCTCCAAAGGGGTGTTCCAGGGCCCTTAGTTGAGGCTATGGAGGCAGGGTTTGTGACTCTAAGTGACCCAAGACAAAATGGGGGTTCTGAAAGGAGGCTGAGTTTCAGACTATCTCACCTGCCTGTGAAGGGCATGAGGAGACATGGACCTGGGAGCTGGCTCAGCTTCACCTTGCTGCCCCCTGGAGGCATCACCAGCATCTGGCTGCTATGGTAACCATGATGCCTTAGGGAACCAAGGAGAAATAGGGATGGGGAGATGTAGACCTGTTAATAGGTGGAGCAATAATAACCTCTCCTTCTGTACCCCCACCTTTCTTTTGACCAACACTTTGCCATTTACAAAACACGATTGTGGGTGTCTTGATCCTTCCACCATTATTATTACCAGAGTGCACATCAGAAGCCTGGGACTCACCTCACTTATAAATAGCAGAACTGGTATGCAATATGAGGCCACTGACCCCAAACATATTTGCTAATTCATTCACTCCAACATAACTATGTGCCCGGCTCTATGCAGCATGCTTGTAACTGTATGTGTATGCAATAACATAATGCAATAGGACCTGTGCATAATAGCCATGTGCAAGAGCAGCCATCTGTGTATGAAGGTAGGAGCCATTGCATCAGCCTGGCAGGAGCAGACAAGATGATTTTCATGCCAATTTTAGAAGAGGAGCACAATATCCACAGGCAAAGCAACCTTTACAATAATTGCCTCTCCTGCTATCTTTTTAATACTTTTTTCTTTATAAAAGTAATATAGGTTTATTATAGAAATAAGAACATTGTAGATAAAACAAAGTTAAACTCTTCCATAAAATCCCTACCCAAGATAACCACTATTAGTAATCTGATATGCCTACCCTGCCCACCATTTTTCTGTACATGTATGTGTACCTCAGTTTTTACAAATTTAGGAATATATTCTACATAACACATTGTGACCTTTAAAAATAATAATAACTATATCACTGCAGACTCTGAGAATTGGAAGCGAAATTCACATCCTTTCAACAAATGGTTCACTCAGTCACACTGAGGCCAGGACTCCCCTGGAAGAGGAAGGAGTCTTACTTGGCCCTCCAGGCTCCCTGTTACTGCTGCTGATGCTGCCTCTGCTGCTGAGCTTAATGGAGCAACAGTGTCCACAGACCCCTGATGCCCAGGGTAAATATTGTAGAGCTGAAAGGGAAATTCAATTTGAAAGAGAACCAGTGCTTAAAGCTATCCTTGAGCATACCATCCCTGTGAAGCCATAATCATTTGATGCCAGGCACCCTGGCTCAGTGGAAACAACACTAAACTGGGAGTCAGGAGCTAGAAATACATATCCCAGCTCTGCCACTGGATGACTTTGTGACATTGAACAAGTCACTTCCCTTCTCCTGACCTCAGTTTGTCCATCTGTTGAATGAAGAATTAGAGTAGATGACAACTCTAAGGTCCCCTCTGACTGTACCCATACATGGTTTCATAGAGCTTTACACTTAGAAACCCAAATCTTTTGAGTAGAGGAGGTAGGACAGAGGCAGTGGGATTAAGGGGGGAAGTGTCTAATGATGCCAGGAAATGCCCAGATTTGGGGTCTGTTTCCTTGGGGTCTGATACAGAGTTGAAGAGCTCTGGGTGGTGTCACTCTACTGGCTGTAATAGACACAGTAAGAAGGACAGAAATTAATTCTAGAACTACTGAGATTAACACTGGAAGGGACTTTTAAGTTCTTTGGGACTCTTCATTAAACTTTTAATCCTTCAAGTCAGTATTCTTGCCTCTGAATTAAGCCAGTTGATGCCCAGAGAAGTAAACTGACTTAACCAGCCTCAGAGTTGGAGTGGAAGCTGTCTCAGGTTGCAACCATTGGCCAAGGTGAAAATGGAGGCTGGGGCTTTCCTAGAAAATATATGAAGCTGAGGGGAGTTTGTCACTTGCCCTTGAGCCAAAGAGTATGACCCAAAACCAGGAATGAATCCTCCAGAAGTATTTTGCAGTTGTTGCTACAGTAAACATTATGATGAAAAACAAGAATATATAAGGTAAGAATCACCAGAGTTTGTCTGTGTGTGTGTGTGTGTGTATGTGTGTGTGATTTTAACCAGCTGATGCAATCCCCATTGGCACAAATTAAGTTTAATTTAGTACCTGAGCTTGTCATGTAGAGGCCAATGAAATTCATCCTTCTGTACAGCAGAGTATTTTTTCTAATAAAATGATTCTAGCAGGATTAAAAGCCCTGTGGTATTGCATCGTGCTCTCTGTTAAATGAGCTCTGATGCCTTGGAATCCACAATTTAGAGGTTACTAATCTAGTCTTTAAAGTTATGGGCCTTACTGTGGTTGAATTCTTAAAGTCTTTGGTCATATTTTAAATCCATAAAATGGTTTAAAACCTAAATCTCCATCTAGAAAATGGAGTGTCAAAATAAAAAAGAAAAGAAAACCATGCCTCTAACTTACTGTTCAGTTTAATAAGAAATATTTTATTTAGTTTGTTATTCTATTATTGCATACTGAAATGTTACAGAAGTAAACATTGTCTGTCTTGAAATGATGCACTAATGAAAAATGGTTTTCAACAAGGGGTAGTTCCATATGTCTAAGAGACATTTGGAAAGGGAGGATGCATGTGTTTTTGAGCTTGACTAGAAGTTGCTACTGGCACTTAGTGCCCAGGGGCTAGTAATCTAAATGTGTCCAACTGTCCAACAACAAAGAATTTTCCATCCCAACCCTGCTGAGCCAGAAGAGTAAGCCCTTCCATTGCCTGTTGATTTACTGGTATAGTCAGCCCAAGGTGACCAGGTGGCAGTCTCAACTTGCAATTTAGTGGAACCATTGTTTTGTTCTCCAGTGGAAACATTAATCCCTTGGGAACCAACACCTATAAACCAGCAGAGCCCAGAATTCTAAGTACAGGAAGAAAAAAAAAATTTCAGTAGTATATCATCAGGGGCAACTTTGAGAGAGCCATTCCTTTTTCCACTCCTTAATTCTCGGAACTGTGGGAAAAAACACCATATATTGGTTTCTAATTCAGAGCATATGCCACATCCTGGAGGACATAGTCCAAGCCCTGTAAGGTGCTATCACCCAGGTGGTTCCATAACTGAATCTTCCTAAGGCCATCCTACTGCTCAATCAGACCAACTGCTTCCTGGTGGTAGAAAATATGATAAGACCAGTGAATTCTATGAGCATGAGTCCTTTGCCACATTTTGTTTGCTTTAAAATTAGTTTCTGGTCAGAAGCTATGTTATATGGAGTACCATAATGATAGCAAAAAAAAAAGGTATTCTGTAAGACTACTGCTGAGTGCTTAATCTGCCAACAGCAGAGATCAACAAAGAACCCTTAATTGTGTCACAATTCCATGGAAGAGCCACCAGATTGATTGCATTGGGCCATTTCCATCAGAGAAGAAGCAGAGCTTTCTTCTCACTGGAATAGACATCTACTATGGCTATGGATTTACCTTCCTTATCCCCTCTGCTTCTACCAAAATGCCATCTGTGGACTTACAGAATACCTTTTTCACTCTTGTGATATGGTTCACATGGGCATCTCCTCTTGACTGCTTGGGCTTCCTCACTGCAAGGTGTCTGGTTTCCAAGAGGAGCTTTCCAAGAGGAAGGACAGATCCCAGAATATCACTCCTATTGTATTCTGTTGGTCAAAGCAATCACAGGTCAGCCAGATTTGAGGAAATTGGAAATAAACTCCACCTTTTAATGGGGGAGTGGCATATGCCTAGAGAGAGAGAATGAATCGATGGCAACCATCTTTGAAGACTATTTGCCACAGTACTTGAACATTTTCCCTTACCCTTTGAGAATCTTAGTGCTTGGAGAAAGTTATGTCAAATTCTATGACTTAAGTAGATGTTCCGGTTTGCTAAAGCTGCTGAAATGCAATATACCAGAAATGGATTGGCTTTTATGGGGGGTTATTAGTTCACAGATTTATAGTTCAAAGGCCACAGAAATGTCCTAATTAAGGCATCAACAGGATGATACTTTCTCAGAAGGAAGGCTGGTGGCATCTGGGGTTCTTCTGTCACATGGGAAGGCACGTGGCCAGAGTCTGCTGGTTCTCTCCTGGATTTAGCTTCTGGTTTCTGTGGCTTTCTCCAAAATGTCTCTGGGCTTCTGTCTTAGCTTCTCTCTTTGGTTCTCCCGGGGGCAAACTCTGGATTACATATCTTAGTTTCTTATCTCCAAACTTCTTTCTGTCTGCATCTCCAAGCAACTGGGTCTGTGTCAGCACTGAGCTCTCTCTCTCCTGAGCTCTTAATGACTCCAGTAAACTAACTGAGACCCACCTTGAATGAGCAGGGTCACATCTCCATGGAAATAATCCAATCAAAAGGTCCCACCCACAATCAGGTGGGTCATATCTTCATGAAAACCTAATCAAGAGATCCCATCCACAATAAGTCTGTACCCACAAGACTGGATTAAAAAGTGTGGCTTTTCTGGGGTACACAACAGTTTCAAACCGGCACAATAGGTATGGAGGTTTGAAGCTGTATGTACCCCAGAAAAACATATTCTTAAATCTAATCCGTTCCTGTATGAATGCACTGTAAGCAGGACCTTTTTGATGAGGTTACTTCAGTTGAGAAGGTGTGGCACACCTTAATTAGGATGGCTATTAATCCTGTTACTGAAGTCCTTTATAAAGCCAAAGGAAAACTCCATGATCTGGGGTAGGGGCAGGGGTGGAGAGGAGGAAGTACATATCTGAGTGTAATTGTCAAGTCTTCAGAAACTATTGTCTCAATTTTCAGGATAGTTGATCCAAAATAAAAAAACAGCATCCTTCCCCTCATTCTCAAGAAAAAGTAAGGCCCAGCAACATTACCTGTGGGGAAGCAGCAAATTTTTTATTCAGTTTTTACTCAAAAACTCTGAATTCTCAACTACCATATGCCAGGCTCTATCCTAGGCAAATAGGGTAAAAGATGAATTAGTCCCACCCATTCCATACCCAATGAACATCAATCATCCAGGTGACCCAGATTAAGCCTTTTATAGCCTAGGACCTGAAGACCGGGCCTTGTATATATTCCTGATACCTGGAGTCACTAGCATGGAAATGTATCTTTTTCATGATGGAATTGTGCCCTGTACATACTAGCTTCCTGGGTGGTTTTAGAAAGCCACACAGCTGTTCCGTTCTAACAACTGGGCTTTACATGGAATGTGTAGGAGGGAATGAAGACACAGTACAGTATCAGAAAGTCTTACTGTTGGTTGAATGTCACATTCATGGAATTCAGAGGTTGGGACACAACTGGACACAACTTTACTTTTCCATCAAGTCACCCATTGGTCCACAGGGCATCCTCCTAGGATGAGTATCCAGAACTTTCCCTTCTTTGGTCCCTTTTCTGTCTTGTCCTCTTTGGTTTCTTTTGCCCTGCTTCAACCTTCAAGGAAGAGCATCTACAAGCAAATAAGCCTTTTTCTCATTAATACTGAACTCCTCTCATTGCATAACTTTGATTTGTTATTATACTATCAAAGTTTCTGTCCCTTTATTCTATTATATTGAAGACCCTCTATTTACCAGCATAAAGAGATAAAATAGGGGATGATGGAGAAAGAACATTCCATCCTGCCACACATTCTCCCTCGAGGATGACCTCTCCAAGAAAAGCAATGAAAAAGAGAAAAAAAAATTGTTCTCCCCTTTGGAAGTGAGAGGGAACTGCTCTGGACAGAAAGTGTGTATTTTGTGGTAGCCACAGAATAATCCTGGACCACAGCTATATTCCGTCACATATGCTGAGTCTGTACCACATGGCCTAGAAATACAAAGATGTGTAAAAGAGAGGCAAGGAGTGGAAGGGGTCTTGGAGATCTAGTTCTGACCTCTGAGACATCTCATGTGAAGCCCTAACTAGGCCTAAGATGATCAGCTTTTAATTTAGTGTGAAGGCGACTCTTAACTTCCAGTGAGGAGACTTCTCACTGTCAATGTTCACACAGATCCAGTGATCTGAGTTTAGGGTTACTACTGAAGTCCAAGTAGTCACTGATGTCCATTCACGGTCAGCTGGTCACCCAGAGCAAACATGAATACCTCCAGGGACATGAAGATTACTCTCTCTGAAGGCAGAGGATCTATTTCACCTCTGCCTGTTAGAAAGCTCTTCTTTGCTGTATGCCCACTTTCTGAAACCTCAAACTTGCTGTGCCTTGTAAGACAAAGAATTTAGCAAAGGGCTAGTCCACAGTAAGCAGTCAATAAAAGTAAATAAACTACTTTTAGAGGGTGTTCTGATTTGCTAATGCTGCCGTTAGGCAAAATACCAGAAACGGATTGGCTTTTATAAAGGGGGTTTATTTGGTTACAAATTTACAGTCCAAAGGCCATGAAAATGTCCAAATTAAGGCATCAACACAAGTATGCCTTCACTGAAAAAAGGCCGTTGGCATCCAGAAAACCTGTTAGCTGGGAAGGCACGTGGCTGGCGTCTGTTTATCCAGGGTTGTGTTACAGCTCCTCTCTCAGCCCCTGCGCGTTCTTGGTTCTCTCTCCCAAGACATTTCTCTCTAAGCACCTGGGGTTCCTGTCTTAGCATATCCCAGAGAAAACTCTGGGCTTCATCTCTCAGCTAAACGTCCTTCTGTCTGCATATCCAAGCATGTCTAAGCATCAGCGTCCAAGCATGGAAATAAAATAATCAAAATTATCACCTACCCTGAGTCACATCTCCATGGAAACAACCTAAACCAAATATCCCACAAGATTGGATTAAAACATGTCTTTTGGAGGGATAATATATCCAAACTGGCACAGAAGGGGAAAAAGTATGTTGTAGTTTTTCTGTACAAAGCCTCTGTTTAAATAACTTGTAAAAGTCTATGTTCCCAGACACCACGGCTTGCTTTATTCTTTAAACATGAACACCTTTATTAATAATACCTTACATTGAACTGAAATACAACCTTAGGACAAAGATAGAGTATGATTTATTCCTGGCACAATTTTCTGTAGTGGTAAAACATTCTCGATTTGTTTACTGTATATTACAGAAATTTTCAAGCAACACAAAAGTAAAAAAAATAATAGTAATACAGTGAAACTCCATGTACCCATTGCCCAGCTTCAACAACCATAAGCCATCTGCCACTCTAAACATTTTATTTAGCATATCTGAAATTTCCTTCAAGATAATATGGGTGGGGGTATAGATGTAGCATAGTTGACCACAGTTGATAATTTCTGAATCTGGATTGTGGATATGTGGACATTTATTAAACTATTCTATTTTTGGTATGATTGAAATTTTCCTTAATAAAAAGTAGATAAACATTTTTTTTCATTTGCTTATCTCCCTCTCCTACTTTTTTGCTTTCAAAACAGTGAACCCATGTTTCTCGTACCTTGTAGCTGCAGGTTTCTAGTTTAACCCTTTGTGGTCTGAATTTTTCCATGCATCTTCCTATCACTGCAACAGAAACCTCAGATATACAATAGTCCAAACATGTTCATCTTACATCTCACATATAGTTACCAACAAATGTCTAAATTTGAAAGATATGTACACATATCAAAAGTAGGAAAATAGCAGTTTTATTTTATACAGAAGCCTAGATTCTCAAACCAACAGAATTGTCTACTGAAGAAATTTGACAATCCTGGTGAATCATAAAAGATAAAGTTCCACTTATTCAACATCCCTCCACTGAGTAACTCCTATGTATTTGTTAGACACTACATAGGCTGCAGGGACACAAAGATAAATTATACTTTACTCTCTAAAAACAGTGTTCGTGTAAATTGTATAGTGTTGCTACAAATAAAAGACCACAGGTATCCGCAGTATCTAAAATATTGCCTGACATGTAGTAGATGCTCAATGAATGTTTGTTGAATGAATAATGAGTGAGTGCACTATGGATATCATATTATAATGTCCAGCCTCTCAACAATGACTCAATTATTGAGAGGTGATTTTTTTAATTCAGTGGGAAAAATAGGATTTTCTCTCCCCTTTTCATCTTACTGTGGCCTAGACCTTTGATTGTTTGGGGTTTGGATATTAATTTGGAAGTTTAAATGTAATTTTGTCATTGGAATATTTGATAGGTCTAAACAAATTGATGCACCTTGTGCATCATGCAAGCAGCACAAAACGACAGTGAAAAAGCCGGGCACACTACTATCACTTTCTCTTGGAAGTTGATCTTTCAGGGATCTAAATTAATTCCTTTGTAGATCTGATTCAGAAGCAGAGGAAATACAGAAATCCTCACTTGTTAGCCAAGAATCCTCAGACTGCAAATTCTCTCTTCAGTGTCCAAGAGGAGAGACTTTCTTCCTAGGGACCCAATTCTAGGTATAGACTGACTCCTTGAAAAGAAAGTGACTTCTATAAGAATGAGGGAGAGAAGTTTCAAGGAGAGTGAGCCCTCATCTATACCCCCCACCCACCCAACAGAGGGAGGCCCTTTCCTTGAGATTGGCAGAGGCCACACCTAACTTGGGGTCGGAGTGGCAGGATGTTTAATGTGAGCCACGGCCTTAGAAGAGCAGTGAGCCTTTTGGGTGCCTCTGTCACACTTGCCATGTTATTTTGTACATGAGTGAGTCATGACCGTGACAATGTTCTCAGAGTTTCCAAGCCTATGAGGGTGGGGATGTATCTGCCAAAACTACCTGGGCTCAGGGCTCTGACTTGCAGTAGGCCGGGAGGGATCCACTAGGCCCCATGAAACATGGCTATATTTCCTGCCCTCAGGGACCCTCTGATCAGATCAAAAAAACTAGGTCATACATGCATAACCCTTCCCCACTGTCCCCTCCCCCCACCACCACCCAGCCTTATAAGAAAAGCAAAGCAAGATATCTGCAAACCCACTCTATGCATGCTGAGTAACCTGCCACTTAGAGACTGCCAAGGGCATTCTCACTCTGAGGTAATAGGCACTGATGTGTCCCTTGGGCAATGGTATTTGTAGACAGTTCATAGATTACTGAGCTAAGTAACTCCCTAAGTGGAGTGGAAACTTGCTAATGCATCAGAGTCCATCACTGTTGCCCTGAGCTCTTCCTGCTGAAGTCTCAGTGTCATGCCTGTTGTGCAATGATGCCACAGGCTCAGATACCCCAGTCTTATGCGAGATAGAGTGTGGATTCTAGAATCAGCTTCTGCGCATTCAAATTCTGGCTTCACCTTTGACTCTGTCACAAGAGGCCAAGTGACTGATCTTCCTAGGTCTCAATTTCCTGTATGTAAAATGAGCAAAATAATAGCTCCCACTTCATAAACTTGTGAGGATTAAATGAAGTAGCATATTCAGTATGTTTAGAATAGTATTGGGCACACAGTGAGTGTGGAATAAATGTTAGCCATTATATCATCTCTCAGCTGGATCAGCGTTAAAGATCATCTAAGTCAACTTCCTATCCAATGAAAAAATCTTGTCTATAACCTTGTCTAATTTTCCAACTTCTGCTTAAATACCTCCTTATACAGTCAATTCACTAATTCATAGTCTGCTTGATTAAAGCACTGCCCTTCATTGAACTCTTTCTTTCTTTCAGTTAGGTGAATCACCTGTTTTCCTGTTTCATCCATGTAGTGACCTTAGGCTTGCCTTCTGGACTCTAATTGGCCAAATATGACCCTCTTTCCCCAACTTCATGACACCCATCGGATATCCAGAAGCAGTTACTGGTATGATCTTTGGAACTCTCTCACTCCTCATTCCCCTGCCTGCGTCCTATTAATTAGGCACAGTTCCTCAGGTTCCCTATGAATAAGGGAGAATCTTGGTGACAAGGAGTCATTCCAACCAGAGAAGCCCACATACATGAACCGTGACCTTCTAAACATACTTCCTTATATTGAAGTCGGTTCTGTCTCCCTGGAATTTATATGTTTGGGCTCTGGTTCTGCCATCTGAGACACACAAAGTAAGCCTTTTCCCTCTTCTCTAGGGTAACTTGTCCCTGGCCACCCCTCCAAGAATTTTTTCTTCTACAGTCAAGACTCCACAGTCCAGCAGAGCAGACACAGTCCCTCCCCCAAGTCTGAGCCAACAGAGGTCCTTTCAGGGGCCCTTGCCCAATGATGTGCTGGCAATTGTTTAACAGCCAGCATCTGGGGAGGGGGGACCCTGAGTTGTAGTGTTTCCTGATTTCCGTGGTATAAACACTCCTCCCATAACTGATTTCAAGCTACCAATGTGATATCACTAAATTCGGAGTTAAGAAGAGATTTGCACAATTGGCCCTCATAAGCAAGTAGGGCTTCAGCACACCACTGCATTTGGCCTCCCAGATACATTCACCACCCTTCTCTACCCTGATGTATTCCCTGGGAGCATTGGTGGCCTCCCTTGTCCTCTTTCTTCTGGTTGTTGTTGGCCAATGGGAGATACCAGCAAGAGAGCAAATGCAAGAGGAGGTTAACAGGTGGTTTATTGTAGCTCCACAAAATCAAAACAAGGAAGGCTAATCATCCACATGCCAGCTATCTCTAGACCCAGTGCTCCTGCTCTGAAATACTCAGGGATATGTGCAGCAACTGGGAGGGGTGAAAAATTCTTTGAACAATGGTCAGGGCTGACGGGACCCAAAGCATATCCTCCAAAAAAGTAGCAGGTAATAAGCTTTCTAAGGAGATGAAAAAATTGCTAGAGAAGATTGGAAGTCTGAATCAGGAAAAATGGCAAAAAAAATATAAAATGTTTTTTAGACAGTTCAAGGTACATAGCATCATTTCAGAAAATGGCTCTGTGACTAAACTTCCAAGAAATACAGGATGCTAAAGTCACAGGAGAAGGAAGAAAGGGTCTCCATGAAGCACAACCACACCCATAGCTTCCCACCATCTTCAATGTGTTAACACATGAAAACTTCTCCAGGCCAAGGCCCCTTAGGAGTTTCTTCCACTGACTCTAAGCTTTATCCCAAGTCTTCAAGGGATATTTACTTCGAGGAATCAGGGTTTCTTTATTCACAAAAATGTAGTGATTGGAGACCTAAAAAGACTTTAAAGTATGTAAAAATGACTCACTGGATGTTCTCACGTAGCTTGTGGTGGTGAATGCATAACTGTGTGATTATACCAGGAGCCACTGACTGTACATTTAGGATGGATTGTATGGTATGTAAATAAAACTGTTTAAAAAATAAACAGAAAATTACAAGTGCCAGAGAAGATGTGGAGAAAGAGGTATACTTTTTTCACTGTTGGTGGGGATGGAGAATTGTGCAGCTGCTCTGGAGGGTAGTTTGGTGGTTCCTTGGGAAGTTAAGTATAAAATTGCCATATGATCCAGCATTCCCATTACTACATACATACTTGGAAGAACTGAAAGCAGGGACACTAAAGGACATTTGCACAGCGATGTTTATGGTTGCATTATTCCTGATTGCCAACGGATGGAGACCGACTAGAGGGGAGGCTAACTGTGGTGTATACATATGATGGAATATTGTGCAGCTGCAGGAAGGAATGAAGTCCTGATGCATGCAATGACATGAATGAACCTTGAAGACATTATGTTGAGCAAAATAAACCAGAAACAAAAGGACAAATATTATACGGTCCCACTAATATGAATTAATTATAATGAGCAAGCTCTGGAAGGTAAATTTGAGAACACAGGTTATCAGGGGATAGAAAGAGGACAGAGATTGGGCAATTGATGCTTAAGGAGTACAAAATGTTTCGTAAAGGTTTAGAAATGAATAGCACAATATTGTGTGATGGCAACACAATGTCGTAAGTGTAATTAACAAAACTAAGTATGAATATGGCTGAAAAAGGAAGGCTAGGGTTGTTTATGTCACCAGAAGGAAAACTAAAGGATAAAAATCAGGACTGTATAATTTGGTGAAACCTAGAATGGATGATGATGGTGATTATTGTACAAATATAAGAAAGTTTTCACATGAACTAGAACAAATGTATGTCATTTGTATATTACAAGGTATTAATAATGGGGTGGTATATGGGAAAAAATATAGTTAATGCAAACTAAGGTCTATAGTTAATAGTAACATTGTAAAATTCTTTCATTCATTGTAACAAAGTCTCTATACTTGAAGCTAAATGTCAAAAATAGAGATAAAAGGGAGGGGTGTGGAATTTTTTTTTAAGAAATGGGAATGTTCTCATATTGATTGTGGTGGTAAATGCATAACTATGTGATTGTTGTACACTTAGGATAGATTGTATGGTGTATGAATAAAACTGTTTAAATAAAAGAGAAGACTCCCTGGTTTGACATTCTTGCTGCCCTACTCCTCATCTCTACCTGTCAAAAATCTAGCCTTTCCTTCAGGCCCAGCTCAAGTCTACCTACTTCAGAGAGCTTTCTGAGATCCTCCTCATTGGGTGCTCTCCTTGTTTTGGTCTTTTTCTTAATCTTTTATTATCTTGGTCATTATCTCTTCTTACCTTGTACAAAGGCCATACCCATGTCTGATGAATCTCTTGCTCATTCATAGGACTTATCATCATCGCTGCAGAAGGCAGAAGTATATTGAGTGGTGAAGATAAAACACACATGTTGTTTACATCCTCTAGATATCACTCCATATTTCTACCCAGATCCTGTCCTCTAAGCAGATGCCCTCATCCTGCAACTGGGAATATTGGCTGTTGATGGCTCACTGGGAATTGTCCTTCCCGGCAAGCTCCCCAAGGCCAATGAGTAGCTGATTTGAGCATCCGAAGGTCTATTCCCCTGCCAAAGGGCTACCTCAGTTCCAAAGCTCTCCATAGGATCAGGTGAGGTCTCAGTTGTAACCACACTGCATGTCAGTTTCTTGCCCGTCCTATTCTGCCATCCTTACCTCCCCACAGGTGTAGCTTCTGAGAGCTCTTTCCTGTGAACTGTGCAGTTAACTCTCCATCTCAGAGTCTGTTTCCAGGAAACCCAATCTAAGATACCTTAGACCCTACCCGGGACATCTTCACTGTCACACACCTGGTTCATCTTGCCTTCCTTAACAAGTCTTAACAAGTGAACATGGAGCCCAGGGATTGCTGATGCAAGATAGGAACTCTCAGGCTGCAAGAGAGGGAGCTGCAGGAAGTCAGATTTCCTCCAAGAGGCTGAGAGACTGAGAGGAACTTGAACTTCAGACCCCAGGCACTCCCTCCATGGACACAATGAATATTGAGAGGAAAAGTTAAGGATGTCTGCCAGGTCATCCTTAGCTGGGCCTATACAGAGGGAAAAGGATAGAGGGAGAAATACAGAAAGACACAAAGAGAAGAAGAAATGGAGGGAGAGCAAGAGGAGGGGAACGAAGAGAGAGAGAGGGAGAAAGGGAGGAAGGGAGGAAGGAAGGATGTATGGAAGGGAGGAAAAGAAAGAGTAAGGAATCATGCAAGACTGAGGCAGAAAGACAGGGAAGCCAGAGAAAGAAAGAAAGAGTTGGAGAGAAAAAGAAAGAAAGCAGATTCTTCAAAGTCCATGCTTTTGGGTTCAGTGGTAACTCATTTTAAGTTTGCACTTCCTTTGCACCTTTAGAACATTACAAAGCGCTTTTTTTGTTACTTAATTGTTATTCTTTGCCGACAGACTGCCTGCATGCACTTCCCTCTCTGTCACACCTGTTGGGAGGTGACAGTCCTGTGGACATTAATGGAGAGTGACTTTACTCAGACTAAGAAGGAATCTTTTGCTTCTTCCAGTGCCCATTTGTACGACTGTGAAAAATGGTTAGTTTGCACTACTTCACGGTCCTCCTGCACCACAGAGCCTCAGCGAAAAGAAACACAATCCAAAAGCCATTGAAAAATAATTTACCATCATTTTTGCTGTCTGTCAGAGAAGTGCCAGATGGGGAATTACATTGCATAAGACAAAGCAAAATGCTTTAAATTTCCTCTCCATCCATTTCACAAACTCCCACTTACCATTGCAGCTACCTCTCTAAAATCTTTTTCTCTCTCTTTTTTCCAAAACTTCACATAGAAACCCATCCCTGGCTGGATCTCCTGAGTACCCTCCCATAACAAAACCTGTTAACCCACCCATCCCCAACCCCTCCTCCTGTCTAGATCTCTTGAGTTCTTTCTTGAGTGACCCTTTGCCCAATTTGACTTCTTTTTGCTCCTTCTAATTCTCCTGATCCTTTACTTCTATTGCACAGCAAAGACAAGCTGGAATGGGGAGGAGGGGAAGGGGAGCAAGGCAATGCTGCCACAAAGTGAAGAAGTTTGGCTACTGTTTGACCAGGAACTACATTGAAACCAAGCCCCTGAGTGCACTGCCTCCTATGCTCTAACTCTCTGCCCAGGCTGCTTTTATATCTCTTGTCAGGAAGAAACTAACAGAAGCTCTTCCTCTTACTTCCTCCCATCCAGGGAATTGCTGGATGTGGTGAGTTAGTGGTGGGGGTTGGCATGGCCAGGACAGAGGAATGGGGGGGGGGGGGATCAGATCCACTCCCAGGAGCCTCATGACTAGCCCGGCTGTTCTGTTTCTAGGTCCACGTGTTGCCCACCCCAAATTTGCCATTTTAATCCCATCCACATCATTTAATGGAAAATTTCTCGGGCCCTGGCAAATGATCCGTTGCCGTCATTAGTTCCTAGTACTGTGGTAATTTTTCTTTGTTGTGGGTTTTTGGGTTTTTTGCCCATTTTGGCGGGAAGCAGGAAGATGGTACACAAAGGAGGTTTAGATGGTTAGGGCCTTTGGTTAGCAGCCTGAAGGGTGGATTTTAACTAGGAGAAACAGCAGAGTAGCCATTTGGAGACAATGACCACAGTCTACCAAGGAGGACTTGGCAGGAAGCACAGTGGTTAAGAATATGTGCTTTGGAGTAACAGACAAGATTGAAATCATAGCTCCACCACCAATCAGGACTGTAACTTTGGAGAAATTTATAACCTCCTAGGCCTTGGTTCCTCATTTGTAGGACTGAGTAATTTTTCCTACCTCACAGTCTACTTGTGAGGGTAATGAGGTCAAGTTTGACTTTAATTTTAAAACCATGAGCTGAAACCAGAGCTGATGAGCAGCAAAAGTGGGAGTTGCATTCGGGGCAAATGTCAGCACAACGATCCAGAGCTAAACTTTGGGGTTGTCAGATTAAGCCTGAGTTGAGGCAAGGGGTTAAAGTAACCCTGGGTCTGTACTTCCCCAGGCTGCTGCAAATACAAGCTCAGATCCTCTCTGGAGGAAAGAATCCTGAATTCTCCCCCAGGGTTTTCCACAGACTGAGAGCAACTACATCAAGGATTACAAAGCATTTCTCTCAGGGAATGGGTTTCCAATCGATCCTCAAAGCCATCAGGGACCAGGCCCAGAAGGCTCCTTTCCAGTGAAAGAATTCTATACAAAGTAGGAAGCAGTTGTTCCTTAGGCTTTGTCCAGGGGACAACCTGAACTCAGCAGCTGGCAGCCATACTTGCCGATGCTTTGATGCTCTTGCCTTTTCTGCTTGGCATTTGGTTGTGCCCAGAGTCAAACTATTTTCCATTACCCTTGTTTTCCTTCTTTTTCAGACATTTTGTCACTGATTTGTATAATTTCATTCCAGGAGGCCTGGACTGGATGTGTGGATATCTCGTATGTCTCAGCCTTGCCTTATAAGTCTGCTGATATTTAGAAAGAGACATACCTACCTTGTAGGTATACGGATGGGCTTCAGTTAACACATAGCTACATACATATTAATTCACACATAACTCCATTTCGCACTGACAGACAACTTCAGTCAGTCTGGTATTATCAGTAAACTTACTAAACTGTTTAAATTTTGAAAACTTGATGCCCTAAGGAAACTACAGTCCATATATGTCAACCTCTACATGGCATCATGTTCAAGATGCATATACAAGAGCCAAAAAAATAATTGCAGAGTAACTTTATCCACTTGCTGTCTTAATTTCCCAGCTGCTAAAACAAATGCCATTTAATGGATTGGCTAACAATGGAAATTTATTGGCTTATGGTTTTGAGGCTAGGAGAAGTCCAAAATCCAGGCGTCATCAAGACAATGGTTTCTTCCCAAAGACTGGTAATCTTGGGCCAACTGCCAGCGATCCTTGGTCCTTGGCTTTTCTGTCATAAGGCAGTGCATATAACAGTGTCTTACTCTTTCTCCTCCAGGTTCCACTGACTTCCAGTTTCTACCCAAGGCTGTCGCTCTCTGACTGAATTTCATTCAGTAACCTGGATTAAAGTCTAACCTGACTCAGTTGGGCCACACCTTAACTGAAATAACATCTTGAAAGATCCTATTTACAATGGGTCCACACCCACCAGAATGCAAAGCAAGACCAAGAACATTTCCAACTGGAGGATACAATGCAATCTACCACACTTGTGTTTTCACAAAAGGAGATAAAAGTAGAACAAATTCACAAGTTTTGGCAACATTTCTCATATTCTTATTTTTCTTCTCATCTTTCTTTCTGTGTTTGCTAAACCTTTCATCTGCTACCCTCCACCTCTCCACCATTGTCTGCCTCCAGCATCTGGGGCCACCAGTTCTCACTCCCATCCCTTCACCCTTCTCCCTAGGTCATACCTCACTGCAGGAAAATCCTTCCTGACCCATTCGCACAAAGGTCTAGGAACTTATCTGGTAACGATGCATTTACGGGTAAAATGCGGGTGTGGGAAAGAGGGTTGGTCTGGCAATTGTGGGATTTGCTTTGGTGGGTTGGAGAAAAGGGAAGCCTGTGGACAGTTCCTGATGAGTATTATTAATTTTTCACCACAGAGTTCTACATCTCTGGAAGATAAGTATGTATGTAATCACAGACTTATTTTACTTAGTGTTTCATAAAGCATTATAATAATTAAAGTAAAAAATTAATTTATGTCCCAACTTTTTTGAAAATGTTTAAATTGGCTTTCAAATATGCACAAAATATTACATGGTCTATTTTTAAAACAGCTAAAAAAATCTAACAAAATCACATATGCATTTCCCTTTGACCTAGCAATACATGTTTAGAAATCTATACCTAAAATACATGGGCAAAAATATATACAAAAGGCTATTCCTTATGGCATTATTTGTAATAATAAAAGATTGGAAACAACCTACATGCTTACCAATAGGGTACGGGATAAATAAAATACGGAATATCCATAAATTCAGCTTTGGAGTTGAACAAAGGATTGAAGAACATTTCTATAGCTGTTATAGAGTGATCTGGAAAATGTATTCTTAATTAAAAAAGAAAAAATCCAACAGGCAGAACTGTATATAGATATTGCTACCTTTATCTAAGGATGAGATATATATATATGCATATATTAAAAAGAAATGGTAGGATAAATAATAAATCAAATAACGTTATTGCCCATTGGGGGAGGGAAGGAACAGAGCGGAGGTGATACTGATATTTCCAAAAGTATCTTGTTGTGTTGTTTATATTTTGGATCTGAAGAATTATTAATAATTTTGTTAGGTATGATAATGTCACATTTAAAAAAAAGTAACATGCTCAGAATTTTTACAGATGCATACTGAGGTATATATATCATGAAATGATATGATGTTTGGGATTGGCTTTTAATTCTCCAGCCATGCATAAAAAATAAAAATAAAATGAACTAATGATGCAAATGTGGCAAAATATTGGTAACTGCTTGGCCTGGGGGGTGGATATTTGGAGGCTTATGGCACTATTCTCTTTACTTTGGAGTATATTTGAAAATTTCATACTAAAAAAAAATTTAAATCAGTAAAACAAATGTAGAAGGTAAAAAAATAGAATTGTAAGATGGGTCCACAACTAAAGTTGGTGCACAAATAAATTCCATATATTCCTATATGCTTATTCCAGGAGTGGCCACCAAATTGGCTCTAGGTTTTTACCCACCAATGCAGAAAAGGTAATAGGAATAGTGAGAAGATTCTCAGTATGTACACAGTGAAAACAAACAAGATTTTCAGGTAGAATGCCATTTCCAATGCTGAGTCCTGAGCAAAACCTCTCCTGTGGTTCTTCATTAGAGAGCCACTGTGAGGGGTCATGAAAGCGTCCTCAACAACACACTCACTACAAACCCAAGAAAGTTTCCCTGGGGCTGTGACTGACCTCGGGCCTGCACTCTGCCATCTGGTGCTTTCAGTTCTGGGTGACCCTGACCCTCAGAAATGCCTGGAGAACAGGAGAGGGAGGCAGTGTAGGATTATCCATCTCATTTCCTTCTGTTTCCTCTGAAATGCTCTGGACAGAGAATTGCTCTCTGTTCTTCCCACTAAGAGCTCTTGGCAGGGCCTGCAGTTTGTTCCTTTGTAACCCTCTCTGAATGAGTAAATGGGGACTGGATTGTCTAGGAGCCCTGTCAAGTGCTCAAATGTTCCATGTTATCGATTTTACCTCAAACTGAGCTCTGTGGAGCCCCAGAAATATGTTGAACATGCCCTTAATCTGAAGTAATTTGTCCAGCCATATTTTCTATCTTCAAAAAAATAAAGACTCCATCTGTCAACTAAAAATACAAACCTAGATGAACAGATTTTTATCAAATTTGAAAATGAGATTTGAAATGCTTGGAACAGTCTGATCTGAACTAGAGACTGGTGGTATATATAAAAGTTATAAAGGGCTATAGATGACAAAGGATAACTGAAACAGAGGTACATTGAAAGGCCATGATAAATAATGATCTAGAGAAGCATGCCATGCATACATAGACCCTGCACAGAGAAAATCATGGTTTCACTCAAAAATACAACAGTCATCCAGAGGTAGTAGCAAATATATATTCACCTCAGAATGATTAATGATGTTTCAAAAAAAAAAAATGCTGGAGAAGTCAGTCCTTTCCAAACTCTTCACCTCTTAAGGCCTCCAAGCCTTTGATCATGCTCTCCCCTTCTCCAATTTTTCCTTACATGAGGAAACTGATATTCTGACAAAGTGGCTAGCCAAAGCCACAGAGCTAGTTCAAGGCAGAGCTAGGATTCAGAGTCTAGATCACCTGATTCCATGCACAGCTCTCTTTCCCACAAAACCAGGAAAGTTCTGGAAAGAGAGAGCTTGAGGGAAATGAAAAAGAGTGAGAACTGCTCACCAGATGAGCATGAATAGAGTTGAAGGGCACCCAATATATTGCCAAGTCTCAAGTTATTATAAAGCCTTATCAGCATTCCCAATGAATCAGACTCAGGGTTGCTTCCTGAGGGAGTGGGAAGAGGGTTTCACAAACCAAAAGGCTACTTCCAACTCCCTTGGACCCAGTGACATCACCCTTCTTGTCCACTATTTCCTGTATCAGTTCCTGAGTCTATCTGTCATGGGCATTCTGCCATGATGGACAGGCTGATGCAGTTGAAGGGTTATAGCTTTGATGTATCTGTCCCCAGAGAATAGACTGAGAGTCTTCCTATTCTCTGTAAGTAAACTGAGGGCTCTGGAGAGAGAGACCTGGGTGAACTCTATATGCCCAGTCTGCTCTCCAAAGAGTACAGTCAGTTTCTTTCCAACATGTGCCCCCAGAATTCCAGGAACTCTCTCTTTTGTGGTCTCCAGACATGGCCCCTCCACTCGTGAGTATCTTGCTCAGCAACCTGCAATCTGTGTACTGTAGCTGGGGCCCTATTACCCATCAATTGGACATTCACCTCTGCCTCTACTTCTAGAATCAATCTTTTGCTCTCTGGAGACATGACAGGTTTAAGGGGAAGATTTATAGAGGCTTCTACATTATGTTTCGAGTAATAGAAATTCCAACTCAATATGGCATAAACAATTAAAGAAATGTTCTTAAAAGTCTATGGGTAGGTTGAGTTTCAAGAAGTCTTGACCATGTGATCCAACAAAATCAATGAAGTCTCAGTTTTGTCTCCAACTCCCTGCTTTGTCTTTCGTGGCAGGGGCTTAAACCTATGGATGGCTACCCTGGCAGTTACAAGATAGCTGCCTGCATGAACCAGAGTTATAAACTTCTTTGTTCACATCCAGTTGGAGTAAGCTTTTTTCCCCAAATTATAGAATAAATGTCCTGGATCTCACCCTGATTGGACCAACTTGGGTCATATGTCCATAAAAGAACTGTGACAATTGGGCCAATCATGCCCCTATCCCCACTGGAGCAGTGGGAGATGGGAAGTGTCAATCCTACTCAAAGGACATGGCTACTACCCAAAGAAGGAATGGAAGGATGGATTCTGAGGAGGAAACTGACAATATGCACAAAAGTTTCCATTGCTGGCTGGGCCACATTTGGATCTTTCCCTTTTCCTCCAACCTTTGCTCTATAGCCAACCCCAAGAGATGTCCACTGGGTCTACATATTTTCTGGCTGCAAGGCTACAATTCTCCAGGTTATAGATTTCCTCCCATGGCTGAGGTCTATAGTTCAGCAGTGCTGCCACTAGAGGGTCAGCCATGCTACAATCTCCTCTGGTGTTCCAAAGACTCCCTCCCTCCCTTCTTCCTTGTGCCATATCTAGATCTTGTTTGTTTTATGTTTTTAGTAATGCTATTATTTTATGTCTCTCCTTGCATTTTTATTTGTATTATTTATTTACTAATTTATCTCCTATAGCTGAAGCTTAAACCATAACACAGCAACCAAACTAAATTAAACAGAACTTGGCTTCTTTTTATTTTTCAATTGAGCTCATTTTAGATTCACATGCAGGTGTAAGAAATGACATAATGAGATCCCTCTTACACTTTGTCCTGTTTCCCCCAATAGTAACTTTATACAAACTATAATATTACAACCAGGATATTGACATTAATACAATCCACAAGTCTTACTCAGATTTCCCCAGTTTTACTAGCAGTCATTTTTGTGAGTGCACATGTATACATGCACACTTGTACGTGTGTGTTGAATTCTATAAAATTTTATCACCTGTGTGGGTATGTGTATATACCACCACAGTGAAGATATGGAATAGTTCCAATATCACATAAATCCCTCATGTTGTCCTTTCATAACCACCACCGCCTCCCTCCCACCCCTCCCCTCCATTCCTAAACCACTAAACCATAGCTGGCACTAATCTATTCTCTGCTTCTGAAATTTCGTAGTATCAAAAATGTTATATAAATATAAATGGACTCAAACAGTATGTAGCATTTTGAGATTGGTTGTTTTTTTTTTTTTACTCAGCATGCTAATGGGCTTCTTTTTAATTTGATTCACCAAATTTTTAAAGCCTTGCCCCCAAAATGCCAACTACCTGTAAAGCCAAAGTACATTTACCTCATCATTCAAGAGATGTTTGCTGAAATTTACTGCATTTCAGTGTGTGTTAATAATAAAGTGTAGATTTATAAATAGGTTACTGTCTCTGCTCTCAAAGAATTCAGTATGTTGGGAGAGGCTGGCATTCACGTAACCATATAGTCATGCAAAAATGAGACATGTCACGGGAGCTGAGTAAGGAAGGTCTCTGGAAGCACAGAGGAGGGCTGAAATTCAAATTCTCAGGAGACATTCAGGTGTTTTTCAGAGAGATGTGGTCTGAGGGGAAGGCGCACAACATAGAGAGGCTACAGAGAAGGCACAGAGCACCTTCTACAGGTACTCAGTACAGTGAAAAACGCTAAATAGGTGTTCACAATTGCCTGTCACAAAAATCATACACAACCTTTGATAGGTTCCCACAGAGGTAATAACTATATCCATAGGGTTCACAGACTTTTGAGACTATTCTTCTCCAAATTCAACTGATAAGAGATTAAACAGTAAGACAGCAAAAGGGACTTAAGTTTGATAGGCAATCTGTGTCAGGTTGTTGAGATGAATGTAGTCTTCCGTGTCGGCTTTCAGAAATAACTCCATAAGTCACAGATGCCTAGAAAGTCAGGTCTATATGCATATATATATGCATATATATATATATATATATATATATATATATATATATATATGTGTAAACACACACACACACACACACACCTGTGAGATGTTCATTAAAATGCATGCATGCCTTAGAGGTACATATGCCTATGTAAATATATATCTATATTTAACATGTAAATATATAGGTTTATGTATATATCCATGGTGCTATTTTCTAAAATCTTATGAGTCTATCTCTTTCTCTGTCTCATTCCCAATCTATTCTCAGTGTCCTGGAGAACTATTCAATTCAAGCTCTGCACCAATAAATAAGTGAATAAAATCTAAAATGAGAAGACATATTTCCAAAACCAGTTTTTAGCCCTTTTGAGGTAGCCAGAAACATTTACTTCCCAGTGTCCTGGAGGATTGCTAAAATTAACTAAAGGGACAATAGGTAGATATTTAATAAGCATGAGCAGGAGATCAGTGTCTAACCACCTCTTTTCCAATGAAAAAAATGTAAGCTCTGGGCTAAAAGAGTTTCAGAATCCATTTTATCTAAGCCCCAACTAATGTGTGAATTTCTCATACAGCATTGAATTAGTTTTCTATTGCTACATAACAAATTATCCTAAAATTTAGTGGCTTTATACAACAATAAGCAGTTGTTATCTCACACAGTTTTTTGGGGTCAGGAATGACTTAACTGGGTGGTTCTGATTTGGAGCCTCCCAGGAGGTTAGAGTCAAGATGTTGACCAGGGCTGCAGTTGCCTTGGAACATGACTGGAGCTGGATGATCCACTTCCAAGGTAGCTCATTCACATTTCTGGCAAGTTAGTACTGGCTGTTGGCGGGAGGTCTCAGTTTCTTATCAAATGGACCTCTCCGTCAGACTGCTGAAGTGTCCTCATGACATGGTGGCTGAATTCCCCCTGATGGAGTAATCCAAGTGAGAGTAAGGCAGAAGCCACAATATGTTTTATGACCTAGACTCAGAAGCCACACTGTTATTACCACAATATCCTATTGGTTACACAGGTCAGTGCTCTTCATAAGGAAGGTCATTATACAAGGGCATGGACACCAAGAATTGAGGATCACTGGGCACCATCTTGGAATCTGACATACCCTCCAAAAGGCCTTCATGTTGGTTTGAATGCCTCTAGCAATGGGGATCTCATTAACCACAAGCAACCTACTCTAGCACTGGACCACTCTGACAGAAATGTCTCTCTTGCTTTGAGTTGTAAATAATATCCCTCTTTAATTCTTCTATGTACTTGGAGGCTCACAAAAAAATTGTAATCCCTTTTCTAAGAAAAAAATCCTTCAGGCATTTGAAGACGGTAATCCTGTTTTTCCTAGTCATCCTAACCTACACTTTACCCTTAGTCCTTAGTTCCTTCAGCTCTTTGATGTGGCACTGTAGGACAAGGCTAATTACGTGTACCAAAATTTTTAATTAAAAATGACATGAAGGCACTGATCCTCTCCTTAGCTATCCCTCCACCTCCTGTCCCAGCCCTTTTCTTAAAGTCCATTCCTATCCTCTCCCATGTCATCTGCCCTGGGGTAGTGTCCAGATACTATCTCATCAGGTACCAAAGCCAAGCTCAAAATAGGCCAACTGAATCCCGTGAAGACTTTATTGAGGAAGCAAGAGGGGGAAGGGAGCCCCTTATCCACCAAGGCCTCACATCAACTTCATGGCACTCAACTTGGGTCATTGATCCAAGATCCAAAGGCCTAGGCAATAATGAACTCTGTCTTGGAGAAGTCATATGCAAGTATGAAGGGGATATCTCTGTTCAAAGAACCCTGAAATCTGCAGTATGACCAGATAAATGTTCCAAATCCCTTCCCTGCTTCTTTTATTTAGGGAATTGGATACAGAGTAAAAAATCATTATTTCTGGGATCTGCTTTTATATTATGATTCTTCCATCATCTAAATACTATTTAATCATCCTCAATCCCAACAGTGGTATCTGTCTATAACTAAAGCATTTCTACATATGAAAATATAAACATTATTTATAATGTTAGAATCCATAGGTATGTAAGCTGACAATTTCTATTTATCAGTTAGCTATGAAATGCTATTTTGGTGAAAACCTACAAACATTGTAATAACTCCACTGGTTAGCTAAGAAAGTATTACTATTTGTCTTATCCCCCCTAAAAAACTAAAGCAGTTTTACAAACCAATCCAACAAGGAAACTAAAAATTAAATAAATGAGTAAATGTAGTCAAAGAAAAATTAAGAATAAGAAAATTATAATGAAACAAATTTACAAGATTACTTAATCCATGTATTAAAAAGGAGATTCTGTGTGAAGTCACAGCCACTGATGCACCCTCCCAAGCCTCAACAACTCTAGCTCTGCCCTGATGGCTTGAGCAGGTGATGTCACATCTCTGGTTATTACTTGGTCTTCAAGTGATGCATAATCTAGCATGGTCTTATGTTTTCTCATAACTTTGAAGTTATGGGAAAGTTAAGATACAAAATAGAAGATTTCTTTAAAACTTTTCAGCCTTTTCTCTCCCCATTCAAATGTATAGGCATTCTTTTTGTTAGCATTTTTTGTTTTGCCTACCTTCAGTGGTATCATATATGAATCCAAAGGGCACAGAAGCCCTTTGAAATATTAATGAACTTTTAGTATATACGATCTCCATGAGCAAAAATTACATTTCCTAAAAACTATTTGAGTGTTTTTACTCATAATCGTTATATCGCTTCCCATTCTTAACTCAATCCTTCCCAACCAGGCTTCCATCCCCATCACCCCCACTGACATCATTCTTGCCGAGGTCATCAATGACTGCTATCTTGAAAAATCCAGTGTTCAAGTCTCAGTCCTCATCTTACTTGACCTCTCAATAGCGTTTCACAGATTATGACTCTTCTTCAACTATGGGTTTAAATTGGCTTCTAGGACACCAAACTCTCTTGGTTTCACTCTTACCTTACTGACCATTCCTCCTCAGTTTCCTTTGCTGGCCCTGCATCCTCTTCCAGATGTCTAAATGTTCAGTGCCCTGGAGTTCAGTCCTTAATCTTCTTTTCTTCTATTTTCACTCCCTATGTAATCTCATTCAGTACCATTTATTGAAAGGTACTGACCCCCACATTGATACTTCTGTAACTGAGAGATAAGAGTTAGCAAATGATTATAATTACTGATTCATTGTACAGATGCTTTCTTGTTTTCCAGTGTTATTACAGAATAGCCAAAAATAAGTACCTGAAAATACTGAAACTCACTAAACTGTTACCCAGATGCCTTGATCATTGATAATGATCATATCTTTACCTTATAATTGTAAAAGCCTCGTGAAAACTCATAAATGGCCCTGCTTGTACCCCCTTATCTTGTTTCCCAACTTTGAAGTCTTGTGATCATGTAGAAAACCCCTTAATGTTTATTAATTAAGGAACTTGAGTCAGCTCAGAACTAACCCACCCCAATTCCTAGGCTATCTTACTAGACAAAACTAGTCCTAACCAGATTTGGCCCACCTGACATGCTCAATAGCTTAAACCTTAACCTATAGGTGATCTATACCTTATTATATTACTAAATCATACTCATCATATTAAGGCCGCCATTTTTTTACACGTTCTCTGACTAAGCATGCAATTAATTTATGCATGCTCAATAATTACAGTATCTCTAACTTCATCATCTCAAGCTATTATACTCATTATCCTAAACCTGACTGTCTTTAAATACTATAAAACGCTTAGAGTTACTGCAGTTCAGGGAGACAGAGCTGAGGCCCATAAGCCTCCTGTTCTCTTTGCTCTGTGCTTTGCAATAAAGCTTTTTCTCTCTTTGAAACCCCAGTGTGATAGGACTGGTCATTGTAAGGATTGGGCAGAGTACCCACACTTTGATCGATACCATTTCCAGGCCTAATTTCTCACCTGAGCTTCAGACTTACGCACCACTTGTCCAATGGACATGTCTATTCGGCTGTGTAATAGGCAACTCAAAGTTAATGCACCTAAATAGAACTCCTGATATGCTCCTCCCTCTGCCTCCTTTCTCCTCTACCCTCCACTATCAGCTGATGCCAAACCCAGGAGGCATCCTGGATTCCTGTTTCCCTCATTCCCCACACCCATCAGCATGTCCTGGGGGCTCTATCTTCAAAATACACCCAGAATATGACCATTTCTCACAATCTCCATCATTTCACCCTATTTAAAGCAATCCTGTTTCTTGCCAGGATTTTTGCAATAGCTTTCTGTATTATTTCCCTGTTTTCACTTTTGTTCCCCTAGAATCAATTTTCCACATAGTAGCCAACTGACCTTTTCAAAATGTAAATTAGATTATATCACTCTCCTGCTCAAACTCTCCAATGGATTCCCATTGTTCTTGGTGCAAAATGCAACTTTCTCACCATCTCTCTAAGGCCCTACCTATCTCTCCATCTTGTCTTCTGCTACTCTCAGTCTCCATCACTCTGTTCTTACCATACTAACTTCTTGTTTTTCTTCAAGCATGTCAAGCTCCTTTCCATCTCAACACTTTTGCCTGTGCAGTTTTCAATTGACATTCTACTCCCGGACCTTCGAATGACTTGCTCTGTTACATCATTCACATTTCTGCATGGCACCTTCTCTGTAGGGGTTTTCTATGGACTACTCCATCACCCTGTATTTTATTACCATGGATTTGTTTTCTTTTTAGAACTTATCAACAACTGGCAGTGTATTGCATCATCGTTTGCCTATGTGTTTATTGTCTTTCTTGTTAAGTTATGTATTCTAGTGTCTAGAACAGTGCCTGACCCTCAGTATGACAGCATGTGAATAAAAAGCTGAACAACTCATTGAAATGAATTTTCCCAGCCTACTTTCAGGGTAGGACTTGGTATCTGAGTTAATAATGTTGGAAAAGATACCTCTTTTGAAAACAATCTAAAAGGCACCTGAGTACCTCCCAAGTGTATCTGAAGGGATCTATTCATGCCAAATTCCTTCAGGTGCTGATAACACTAACATCAGCAAAGTCAGAAATAGCTAAGCCTGGTAATGATAATAAAAGCCTCTCTCCAGGAGAGCTCTTTGCAACGGAGGGGTGTGGTCCCTTAAGCCTCCAGGGGTAATTTGTGCAAGCAGGCCTGGAGAAACTCTATCTGGATATTGTATCCCTTTGTCTTCCTTTAAGAAGAAAGGATATATATGATGGTGTTGTTATAGTTTTGAGACACAAGAGGGCAGCAAATTCAGCTTTTATTTTTAAAGGCAAACCATATTTTGATAACTACAATTAGATGTTCAATAGATTGGATAAATTTCAGTATATTCATACAATGAGTATTAGCAGTGAACATGAATGAACTACAGCTACAAGCAGCCAAATGGATGAATTTTAGAAACATGTTGTTTAATGAAAAAAGCAAGAAACAAAAGAACATATATGGTACAAGTCCATATGCATAATGTTTAAAAATAGGCAAAACTAAACTATAGTGTTTAGGATGTATACACGGGTGGACAAACTGTAAAGAAAACCAAGGAAATAATCACAAAAGTAAGTCTTGTGATGATGGAGGGGCTTGTGGTCAGGATGGTATACATGGAAGACTATGGGTGCCTAAAAATATTATATTATATCTTTATAATGTTATGCCCTTCTTTATATCTGTGCTTATATTTCACATTACAATCATTTTTAAGGAAAAGGAGAGGGAAAGAAAGAGGTTAAGAAAGAGAGAGAGAAACAGACAGGTAGAGAGAAATAGAGACTAAGAAATAAAGTAGCAGAAAGAAGCTTGGAGGTGGATAAGAAGGGAAGAGAAAGAGTGGGGGGGATAGAAGAGAGAAGGGGGGATGAAAGGGGAAGAAAGAGGAGAAAGAACCAAGAAAGTATGGAAAGAAATTTTAAAGGAAGATAGTGTGAGAGAAGTAAAGAGAGAGGAAAAGAAAAGGAGATAAAATGTGAGGGAGAAACAGAGAGGCAGAAAGTATGAAAGATGAAGACACAGAGTTACTGAGAAGAACATAGAAACAGGAAATTGAATGGCCAGGTTAGACAGGATGGGAAGTCAGCTCCTGAGACTTTGGGGAGGCTCAGAGTCACAGGATATCTCTACTGAGGAATCTGATAATGAAGATGCTGACTCCTCTCTGTGCTGCTCTCATATACCACCTGATGTTTTCTGTTCTGATAGTGAAGAACCAGTTATTCCTTCTGATAAAGAAGTGTATTTAACAGAACTTTTACCTAAAAATACTCAAGTACAATTTCCAAATGATAAAAAGTGGAAAGGCCTTACTATAATAACTGAAACAGATGAATCATATCCTTCAAGTCCTGTATTAGAAAATTATACCGAAGGAGATGCTAAACAGTTAAAAAAGCTGTGAATATTTTCAAGAAATCAGAAAGGCCCTCTCGGCTTTCTTAGATATAGTAACATGTAATCACCTGGTCCTCTGTGAAAATAGGATGGGGCTGCAGCTGTTACTTTAATCATAGATAAGTCATAAATAATGTAGAAAGGTTAAATATAGTCCTAAACAAATGTATGTTTATCACTATGATGTAATGTATTGTTTATCAATATCATATAATCATAGAATAAAATGAGAAAACTCTATTAGCAAGTTAAAGACAAGTAACAGTAATCATTTTTCCGATTTTTAGACTTTGTATAAGTGGAAGTATGTTATATTGCTCTTACAGAAATCATAGCTTAATTAGTAAAAATATTTTTTGTAGTTTTACAGGCATTCAAGGCTAAGTCTTAGATAACGCTGTGGATACCCTCCTTTGATCTTGAACCACTTATGTTCATGACGCATCATTTACACTCATGGTTTAAATGTAAATATAGAATACAATTTAATTGAATATAAATCAAGATACTATAAGTTCTCTGTAACTCAGACAAAAGGAGCTCTCTGATCTCATGTCCAGCTGTGTCTGAAGGAGCAGGGGCTCCCAGACTTGGTAACGTATCAATTAATTTTTACATTGTAAACTTGTTCCTTTTACCTTAAGTGCTCCTTTAGTAAAAACGTGTTAAAGTTAAACTCTTGTCTCGAGTGCTCTTTACTTTTAAATTATTGTCTGTCCCTATACTCTTAAATGATTGGAAGGTTACTGGACAAAGCCCAAACCCATTGAATCATGACCTGATAAGGCTCAGGCCTTTTCTAATGGAGATCATAGGTTTGAGTAAAGAGTAAAGAGAAGAACCTGTGACATCAACCTTACAGCTGCAACTATTATGGCAAATATGATGGTTTGAAACTGTATGTACCCCAGAAAACCATGTTCCTAGAGTTAATCCATTCCTGTAGCTGTGGACCCATTATTAAGTAGAATCTTTTCATGAGGTTACCCCAGTTAAGTGTAACACAGCTCATTCAGGATGGGTCTTGGCACTCTTACTGGAGTCCTTTATAAATGGGATGAATACAGAGAGGGAAAGCCACAGGAGCAAGAAACTGAAATCAATGAAACCCAGAAGAGAAGGGAGAGACCAGCAGATACCACCATGTGCCTTTTCATGGGGCAAAGGAGTCCAGAAACGCCAGGAGCCAGTCTTTGGGAAGAAAGCATTGCCTTGAGGATGCCTTGATTTGGACATTGTTCTCAGCCCTAAAACTGCAAACAAATAAATTTCTATTGCTAAGTCAACCCATTTCATGTTATCTGCTTTCAGCAGCCTAGCAAACTAAAACTGCAAAGTAAGAAGAAAGCAAAGTAAGCAAAGGTATCTGAGCCTTTCAGTGTCTGCAAAGAGTTCTACATCTGTATCTCTGTAGTAGGTCTGTGAAAGCAAGACCTGGGCCAAGATGAGAATGATGAGCTTCAACAGGCTTTGAAAGAATGGACTCCAGATGTCACAACTGTCCATCTTACTTGGAGATTTTTATGTGCATCCTACCAATAATTACTCTTTGCCAAACTTGTCAGGTTAATCCTATAACTCCCCCTCCTCACAGCCCATAAATATTCCTCGTTACTTGACAGGGGTTCTGAGCCTCACCAGACATGCTGGACAAATTGCTGATGCCCTGGAGACACCAGTGGTCTCCATATTGGGGGTGGCAGCTAAGACATTCTAGGGCACTCTCCATGCCATTGCTCAGAGAAAGATGCTTACTCAAAATTTTACCATAAGCAGATGTATTGATCAGTTAAGCTGGAACTTTAGTTATCCTCCTCAGCATCTTATCACTATGTACCAGTTTCTCAGTATCACAGTTTTCTATGACTTGGAAAACCTTGAGAGCTACCAGAAATTTGGGTCTTTAAAAAATGCCATTGTTACTTCTCTACCTCAGCCTCTTTTTCCTCACCAAATGTGCCTTCCCCACACAGAAAATTTAACTGAGGTCACAACTCTGGGGACCTAAACCCCAATTCTTATTTATTTTGAGAGACTGTGGTAAATTGAGTTATAGATCCCAGAAAAAAATGTTTTTAATCTTATTTGGCATTCCTGTTGGTAGGACCTCTTGAAGATGCTATTTTTAAGTTAAAGTGTGGCCCAACTGAATAAGAGTGGGTCTTAATCCAGATTACTGAAGGCCTTATAATTAGGACCTAGAAGTCACAAAAGCCTGAAAGAAAAATACATGTCCATGTGATGGGAGGGAGAGATATAAGCCAAGGAACCTCAAGGATTGCTAACAGCCAGGACCAGAAAGCCTCAGCCACCTGGGAGAAAGCATGGCCTCAATGATGTCCTGATTTTGGACTTCTAACTTCTGAAACCACAAGACAACAAATGCTTGTTGTTTAAGCCAACTCATTGTGTGACACTTGCCACAATAGCCTGGCAAACTAAGACCAAGGCCTTTCTCCTGGAAGAATCCAACAAAAATTCCACTAAAACTCAAAACTTGGCCTGAGTCATTTTAAGGCAGAGTGGCCAAGATATTATGGCATATCATTTCTCTAAGGTCATAAGGAGTTTCACAAAGGAGAGAACCAGAGGAGGATGGGCTTTCCTGATCAAGAAGGAAGGCTTCTGTTGGAATCAGAATGGTAAGAAGCTTCAAACCCAACTGCCACCCCTTGAGCCTGCACAACCAGGGGCTTGGAATTGGCCATTGTGTCCTTTCCAAGATGTGCAATGAGTAAACACTCCTATTTCCCCTTCCACCCAATTTTCCATCAAAACACCACAAAATATACAAATAGTGAGTAATAATCTGTAACAGTACTAGAAAATAAGGATCATCTGGTCATCAATGGACCAGAAACTTGAAGGCATTTTTGCAGGGAATGATGCAGTTGGGATGAGATTGAGAAAAGTCTTTACTTACCAGTCATATGTGAAAATAAGGCCTGAGAGAAAGTAAGTGAATAAGACCTCTGCCAAAACTTGAGAAATCCACCAAGTAGGGCAGGAGGGCTGGGGAAGGGCAGGTCTGGGGCAGCTGGAGGAAGTGGCAAGAGGAAGATGGGACATAAAGGAAGCCATGGTAAGCAATGAAGTAATCATTGTAAGCATAGTTACAAAACAATGCAAAGTTGCAATTAATTCTTGAAAAATAGGGTACACAGCACAAAATAATTTTAAAATCTTTATAATAACAAGTATAATATTGAATAACTACTATGTATAGGCACTGTGCTAAGTGCTTTATATATATTGTCTCATTTAATTTTCATATAATATCTGTACGGTAGATACTATAATTATACCCACTTAAAGGATGAAGAAACCAAGACTCAAAGAGAACTTGACCAAAATTACCAAGCCCCAAAATGCTACCCAGGCTGGTCTGACTCTGAAGTCAATGCTTTTAATAAGTACAGAATATTTCCTCTAATATGATTCCAAAAACTAGAGAGTCGATGAGGAAGAGAAAAAGATAGGGGTTAGGGAACATGTTTTGGAAATCATCCTGCCTTGAATACAAAGTGTGATACTGTCCTCAGTTTTCCTACATAAAAGTAAAAACATAATTTAATTAGAACACAAGTTCTTTAAAGTCCCTTTCAGCTCTAAAAATCTGTGACGTTGATCCTCTGGGAGACATTTTGAGGAGTGAAACATGGGAGACATTTTGAGGAGTGAAACATTCTGATTTTTGTGTTTTTAAAGGTTCACACTTTATGGATGATGGTGAACAAGAAAGTGGCAACACATTCTACAACAAGTAATTCTCATCTCAGTGCTTCTATTCTGGGTCTTTCAAGCCCAGGATGAAAGTACAGTTGAAAAAGTGTCCTTGGAAAATGTCACCACTAACATTCTATACTTCCAGATAAAGCTTCATCCCTTCCCATGGCTGCTGCATGGCACCAGAATATAGGGAATACCTTATGCAATAGAATTAGATAACCTAGATGAAGTGGACAAAGTCTTAGAAACACACCAACTACCTACATTGATGGAAGAAGAAATAGAAGATCTCAACAAGCCAATTACGAGTAAAGAGATTGAATTGGTAATCAAAAACCTCCAAAGAAAGAAAAGCCCTGAACCAGAAGGTTTCACAGGGGAATTCTATGAAACATTCCAAGAAGACTTAACTCCAATTCTGCTCAAAGTCTTCCAAAAATTTGAAGAGGAGGGAATACACCTTAACTCATTCTCCAAGGCTAACATCACCCTTATACCAAAGTCAGAGAAAGATACCACAAGGAAAGAAAACTAGAGACCAATATCTCTTATGAATATACATGCAAAAAGCCTTAATAAAATACTAGCAAACAATCCAACAGCATATTAAAACAATTATACACCATAATCAAGTAGAATTTATCCCTAGTATGAAGGGTTGGTCCAACATAAGAAAATCAATTAATGTACTAGACTATTAACAGAATGAAGGGGAAAAACCATATGATCATCTCAATTGATGCAGAAAAGGCATCTGACAAAATACAGCACCATTTCTTGATAACAACACTAAGAACATTAGGAATAGAAGGAAATTTCCTTAACATGACAAAGGACATATGTGAAAAGCCCACAGCTAGCATCCTAGTTAATGGTGGAAGACTGAAAGCTTTTCCTCTAAGATCAGGAACAAGACAAGTATACCCACCATCACTACTGTTATTCAACATTGTACTGGAAGTTCTTGCCAGAGTAATTAGGCAAGACAAACAAATAAAAGGCATCCAAATTGGAAAGAAAGAAGTAAAACTTTCCCTATTTGCAGATGATATGATCCTTTAAACAGAAAATCCTGAAGAATCCACAACAAAGCTCCTAGAGCTAATAAATGAATTCAGCAAAGTGACAGGATACAAAATCAACACCCCCAAATCAGTAGTGTTTCTACACGTAAGCAATGAACAATCGGAAGAAGAAATCAAGAAAAATTCCATTTACAACAGCAACTCAATGAAGCTAAATATAGGAATAAATCTAACCAAGGATATAAAGGACTTGTACACTGAAAACTATAAAACATTGCTAAAAAATTTTAAAGGGGACCTAAATAAATGGAATGCTATTCCTTGATCATGGATTGGAAGACTGAATATAGTTAAGATGTTAATACTAACCAAATTTATAGATTCAATGTAATCCCAATCAAAATCCCAACAACTGCTTCTTTGCAGAAATGGAAAAGCCAATCATCAAATTTATGTGGAAGGTTAAGGGACCCCAAATAGCTAAATCCATTTTGAAAAAGAAGAATGGAGTTGGAGGATGTACACTTCCTGATCTTAAAACTTTTGCAAAGCCACAGTAATCAGAAAAGCATGGTACCGGCACAAGGGCAGACATATAGAGCAATGGAATAGAATTGAGAGCTCAGAAATAAAACATTTACAGCCAACTGATCTTTAACAAGGTGGCAAAGACCACTCAATTGGGAAAGAATATTTTCTTCAACAAACAGTGCTGGGGAAACTGGATCTCCATTTGCCAGAAAAGAGAAGCAGGACCCCTTCCTCACACCATTTACAAAAATCAATTCAAAATGGGCCAAAGACCATAATATAAGAACTAGAACTATCAAACTCAGAAGAAAATGTAGGGAAGCCTCTTCAGGACCTTGCATTAGGAGTGGTTTTCTGTACACTCTAAGCACAGCAACAAAAGAAAAAATAGATAAATGGGACCTCATCAAAATTGGAAGCTTTTGTTCCTCAAAGGACGTTACCACAAAAGTTAAACAACCACCTACATAATGGAAGAAAATATTTGGAAACCACATTGTACTGGTTTGTATATATTATGTCCCCAGAAAAAGCCATGTTCTTTGATGCAATCTTGTGGGGGCAGACATATTAGTGTTGATTAAGTTGGAACATTTGGATTAGGTTGTTTCCATGGAGGTGTGCCCCACCCAACTGTGGGTGATAACCCTGATTGGATAATTTCCATGAAGGTGTGGTCCCGCCCGTTCAGTGTGGGCCTTCATTAGTTTACTAGAGCACTGTATAAGCTCAGACAGAAGAAGCGAGCTTGCTACAGCCAAGAGGGACACTTTGAAGAAAACACGGGAGCTGAGAGAGGAGCTTCAGCTTACAGAGACATTTTGGAGATGGCCTTTGAAAGCAGACTTTTGCTCTGGAGAAGCTAAGAGAGGACAGATATCCCAAGAGCAACTAAGAGTGACATTTGTGAGGACTGAAGCCTAGGGAGGAATGTTCTGGGATAAAGCCATTTTGAAACCAGAACTCTGGAGCAGACACCAGCCATGTGCCTTCCCAGCTAACAGAGGTTTTCCAGACACAATTGGCCATCCTCCAGTGTAGGTACCTGATTGTTGATGTGTTACCTCAGACACTTTATGGCCTTAAGAATGTTACTGTGCAACCAAATAAATCCCCTTTTATAAAAACCAATCCATTTCTGGTGTTTTGCATTCTGGCAGCATTAGCAAACTAGAACACACATATACCATTTAGCATTAATATCCAGAATGTATAAAGAAATCCTTCAACTTAACAGCAAAAAGACAAACAACCCAATTTAAAAATGGCTAGAAAGCATATGGAAAGATACTCAGTATAATTAGCCATCAGGGAAATGCAAATCAAAACCACAGCCATATACCATTTCACAACCATTAGAATGGCTGCTATTAAAAAAGTCAAAACAGAAAATAACAAGTGTTTGAGAGGCTATAGAGAAGTAGGAACACTCATTCATTGCTGGTAGTAATGTAAAATTGTGAGTCTGCTGTGGCAGACAGTTTGGTAGTTCCTCAGGAGGATAAGTATAGAATTACTATATGATCCAACAATCCCCCTACTAGGTATATACCCAGAAGAATTGAAAGTTGGGACTCAGATATTTGCACACCAATCTTCATAGCAATATTATTCACAATTGGCAAAAGATGGAAGCAACCTGAGTGTCCATCAACTGACAAATGGTGGTATATACATACAACAGAATATTATTCAGCCATAATAAGGAATGAAGTCTTGATGCATATGACAACATGGATGAACCTTAAGGACATTATGCTGAGTGAAATAAACCAGACACCAAAGGAAAAAGATTGCTTGATCTCACTTTTATGAACTAATTATGATAAGCAAATTGAAAGAGTTAGAATCTAGAATATAGATAACCAGAAGATAGATTGGGGTTGATAAATGGGGAATTGATGCTTAACTTGCACAGAATTTCTATTTAGGTTGATGGTAAAGGTGTGGAAATGGATGGTAATGATGGTAGCACATTACTGTGAGCATAATCAATATCACTGAACTATAGAGATGAATGTGGTTAGAAGGGGAAACTTTAGGATGCATATATTACCAGAATAAATATTAAACGATAACGCTTAGGACTGTACAACTCAGTGAACCCTATTGTAGACTATAGTTGTAAACAAGCATAAGACTGTTTTTTCATGAATTATAACGAGTGTATGATACTAAGGCAAGGTGTTAATAATAGGGTAGTAAATGGGAAAAATACATCTAATGTTAATTATGGATGATATATAATAGTATGATTTTAATAATCTTTCAGGCATAACTACTGTTAAAAAAAAAGTATGATTAAAAAAAAATCTGTCATCGATAGTAACAAATATTCCACACCTATACATGGTGTTGGGGGTGATGTGGTGTATAGGAATCCTGTATTTCATACATGATTATTTTGTAAACCCACAACTTCTCTAATAAAAAAAAAACAATTTAAAAAAACTAAAAAAATTGTAGGCACAGAGAGGAGAAACTGAATAAAAACTCAGTATAAAGAGATTTTAATTTATCGTTCTCAGTCTAAGACATTCATTCCAAGTTAACAAAAAATAAATAAGAATATAGAAGACCTAAATAGTATAATAGCATATTGATATATTTCATATCAAGATATCCTGGGGGGAGAGGGAGGGACTTCACCATCTTTCCATGGAACCATGGAAGGGAAGAGTCACAAAAATTGATCACATGCTAGCCCACAAGTAAACATCAAAATATTTTTTTAAAATAGAGAAATACTACAGACAACATCTTCTGATCACAAACAATAAAAACTAGAAATCTGTAGTAGAATCTGAAAACAAAATTCTCTGACCACCTGGAAATTTTAGTTTTACAATTTTTTTCCAACGATTCATGGATGTAATGATTTGGAGTTATGTACTCCAGAAAAAACATGTTCTTAAACTTAATCCAGTCCATTGTAAGGAGACCTTTTGATGAGGTTACTTCAGTTAAGGTGTGGCCCAATTCAGTTAGGATGGGTCTTAATCCTATTACTGGAGTCCATTATAAGCAGAATGAAATTCAGACAAATAGAGAGAAAGCCACGGGAAGTAAACACGTGAAGGTCAATGGAACCGGGAAGAGAAGGGAGAGGCCAGGAAAGGCCGCCATGTGCATTGCCATGTGACAGAGGAGCCAAGGACCAAGGATCACCAGCAACCAGCCACAGAAACCAGTCTTTGGGAGGAAAGTATTGTCTTGATAATGCCTTGACTTAGTTTTCTCTAGCCTCAAAATCAGGAGCTAACAAATTCCCATTGTGTAAGTCAACCCATTGATTTAAACTAAAACAATGGGTCAAATGGGAATTAGAAACTGAATTGCAGAACATATTAAAGCTAATAATTTTCTCACTATATATCAGAACCTATGGGATATAAACTATAACAGTGTTCAGAGGAAAATGTTTAGACTAAATTATTACATTAATAAACAAAAAGGAGTTAAAATAACTGAAGTTAGCATCCAACTTTTGAAGCTAGAAAAAGAACAACAAAAATGAATAGAATGGAATTAGAAGGAAAGAATTAATAAAGGAAATGGCAGAAATGTTACGATTTCAAAATCAGAAAGAAAAAGGTAGTATTTTTTTAAAGGTCCAAAAGCTGATTGTTTGCAGGCAGGGTATAGGAGGCAATAAAATAGATCTGCTGTTAATCTACTTAAAAAAAGAAAAATGCAATACAAATGAAACATAGATAAATGAAATATAATAGGGGATATAATTGCAGGCAATGGTGAACTTGACAGAACCATAAAAGAGTACTTTGCTAAACTCTGTGCAAATTTGAAAACCTGTAGGAAATAGATTATGTACTGGTAAAATTAATTTTATTAAAATAAAACTCATCAAAATTGATCTAAATATTTGTTATCATAGAACATATTTAAAACTTGTCCAAGACCTGTCTTCCCCAAAATACTATGTCAAGAGAGTTTCACATGGGGATTTCCAAATCTAACATGAATAGGTAATCTCAATGCTATTTGGACTGTTCTAGAGCATAGAACAAGAAGAAAAGTTTCCATTTTGGAATCTAACCCACCCACCACTCACCCCCCACAAAAAAAGACAGCATGGAGAGAAGAAATGCATAGAATCACCTCACTTAGGACTATAGATAGCACATTCTAATTAAAATATTAGCAGACAAAATAGCGTATTAAAAGACTAACATAACATGACAAAACATGGTTTATTATTGGAATACAAGACAGGTTCAAAATTAGAAAATCTGCTGATATAAATTACCATATAAGTATATCTACAGATAAATGTAATTGCAATCTTCCTTAGATAATGCAAAGACATTAGATAAAAATCAATATTTAATCTGGATGGAAAAAACTCTTGAACAGTGAACTACAGATACATCATTAATGTGATAAAATATATTTATCTCAATCCCCAAGCTAACATCATGTATGTTAAATTAGTATAGATCAGAAACACGCTCTTTAAAGTCCAGAATAAGACACAAACACAAATCCCACAATACTGGATAAAATTTCACCTTACATCCTGTACAAGAGCATATTAAAGTAACAATGGAAAGAAGTACAAGTGAAATATTTTCTTCTATTTCTTTGAGCAATTTTATTTTTTGAGAAGAACTGACGACAGTGTGGAAGATGTCCAAACATATACCGCAGTCAAGTGACTTTTCATTACTATGAAAGCATTCTGCACATAATGCATGATAATGAAGGTTTGCTACTCACCTATTTAAGGTTTCAAGGGATTAAAAGCTGATAGAATTCCAACTGGTGCTGTTAAGAACATGAATCTGAACCTAAGTTTCATACCTTTTGTGAAAATTAACTCTTAATGGATCACAGACTTAAATGTAAAACCTGAAATTATAAAACATAGGAGAAAATCTTCAGGACCTAGGGCTAGGAGGAGAGTTCTTAGACTTGACACCAAAAGCACGATCCATGAAAGAAAAAATTAATAATTTGGACTTGACCAAAATTTAAAACCTTTGCTCTGCACAAGACGCTGTTAAGAGGATGAGCAAGCAAGCTGCAGAGTGGGAAAAAATATTTACCAACCATATATGTGACAAGACATTCAGAATATATAAAGAACTCTCAAAACACAACTGTGAAACAATCCATGATGAAACATTTTACTGAAGATGATACACAAATTGCAAATAAGCACATGAAAAGATGTTTAACATTGTTAGCCATTAGGGAAATGCAAGTTAAAACCACAGTGAGATACCACCCACACCTATCAGAGTGGCTAAAATAAAAAATAGCGGCAACACCAAATGCTGACAGGGATGTGGAGAAACAGGATCACTCCTGCATTGATGGTGGGAATGCAAAATGTTACAGCCATTCTGGAAAATGGTTTGGTGGTTTCTTGAAAATCTAAATGTGCAACTACCATATGACCCAGCAGTTGTACTCCTGGGTATTTATACCAGAGAAATAAAGACTTACGTTCACACAAAAACCCGTATACAAATATTTACAACAGCTTTATTCACCAATAGTCAAAAACTGGAATCAGCCTAGATGTCCTTCAACGGTGAATGGTGAATGGATAAACAAACTGTGGTATATACATACTATGATATTATTCAGCAATATAAAGGAAGGAACTACTGATACAAATAATCTGGATGAATCTCCAGACAATTATGCCCAATAAAAAGAGCCAACTCTATAAGGTTACATACTAAATGATTCCATTCATATAACAATCTTGAAATGACAGGATTATAGAAATGGAGAACAGATTAGTGGTTACCAGGTTAAGGAAAGAGCGGAGACAGGTGAGAAGTGGATGTGCCTGTAAAAGGGATCCATTCAGTGAAGAGACTGTGTGGTATCTTGATTGTAGCAATGTCAATAAACTGGCTGTAACATTGGACTATAGTTTTTCAAGGTATTACTGGTGGGGGAAACTGGGTAAAAGGTACAGAGGATCTCTGTATTATTTCTTAAAACTGCATGTGAATCTACCATTATCTCAAAATTTTTAATTTTTGAAAAAAGCCGATAGAGGGTATTTTTGTCTTCAAAAGCACTGATAATAGATACAACAGGGTGAAAACATTTGACATATTTAAACATAATTTCATGAAAACAATTTTTCTGAAATCATATTTCTATGTCATTGAGCATTCATCAACAACACTAAGTCACCAAGAATCTTAATAAAAGATACCACAATGAATGAATGGCATCAAATCCATTAATAAAATTAAGAATTCCTTAAACAAGATTTTAAAATCTTGCATTGACTACAAACAAGAGTTTGAATGTCTTATCCTATACGTGGAAATCAGATAGGTCTCCGAAGAAAAATGTTTTGAAAATATTTTGTTCACTATTTGAAACAATTGTGAAATGCTTTATTTCAATCAATAAAAAAGGAAAATAAAAATAGAAATACTGTGTATTTGACATATCCTTCAGATACATTTGAAAAGCTAAAGTCCTTCTTGAACTGCAAGAAAATAAATCAAGCCCCTTAAAATGAAAGGAATTAAGTCAAGAACTACCAATAAACTTACACTGTTAACATCACTTACCAAAATTTTTCAAAATTGTCATCTTTGCATCATTCAGATAATGATAGGCTTAAAGACAGATTTGGAAAAATACTGATATTATTTAAATGCAGTTTAAAAAGATGTAAGCATGAGATTTAAAGATCTGATTAATCCATTTGTGATTATGTAGAACAACATCCAATATTTGCAGGATAGTGTAGGTAGGTGATACATGTGTTCTACCACTGTACAATTTAATCACTGTAATTGGAAAAGGATTTGGATCTAATTCAAACTTTCATATCCATTTCTTTGGAAAGAAGATGATACTTATATAGTATTTCAAACTACATATTTGTTTGAAACAGGTAATGTACTATTGCAGTTATTGCAAAGGTAAATGAGAGGTAAGTTGTTAATATGTAACAGGAGATTTCACATTCCTTCAACCAAGACCTAAAATTATTGAAATAGCCTAGATGCTGGCAGTAGCAGGAATCTTATCTTGTTAATGTTATTTTAAATAAAGTAATTGTTATATTCAAATTTTAGTTGCATAAGAAATCTGTGTTATGAGAATGACATTGACTCCAGGCAGGCGAGAAAAATAAAGGCGACATAAGGGCAGAGCTCAGGAAATGTGGTGGCTCTGGTAACCGAAGGGGCCGTAGTTGCTCAAGAGAATGCAAGGGCGCCCCCTTGAGGCGTTGGCGGTTCCCCTCTCGCTGACCCACCAGAGCTCAGACTGTTGGCCTCTAGCCCGCCCCGGGCCATATCGTGCGGATTTTACTCATTTATCCAACAGATACATATTCAACCACACTGAATGCCAAGCGCCGTTGCTAGGCAGCAGTTAAATAACGTGCTGTGGCAAGACGGAGGATCAAGAAGAATACGTTTCTCCATCACACACAGATTTCCGCCACCCCCACCCCGGCAGCTACCCGAAGCGAGGGGCAGGGCCAGGGCTGAGCCTGTCTCCCGGGAAACCAACCGCCCGGCCGCGGAGCGCCTCTAGGACCCCCTTTCCGTTGAACGGTCGCGGGTGGGGGGCCCTGGATGGTTGCAAACCTCGGACACCCGAGTGGGAAGAGGAGTCTCTGAGGCTCAGGGTATTGAGGCTTCTGCCAGAACGTGGCCACAGCTAGACCAGGCCAGGGCAGTGGCGAGGCCCCCGCCACCCTTTGCGACGCCACCGCGGGCGTCAGGTACCAAGGAGCGGTTTCAGGCTCGGCTGCTTCCTGCCCTAGGGCTGCCTCAGGCCAGGGGACGCGACCCGCCTTTCCCGGCTCTCGCTCGTATCTCCTAAGTGGACGTCTGCGTCCCCCTAGTGGATGTGCAGGAAAGAAGGAGAAGCGTGGAAGGCGGAGAGAGCTGTTGCTCCACGTGGGTAAGGGAAGGCTCTTCGTCACCGTTGGCCTTGACCTGGTCTTCCCTTGCGAGGTAGTGAGAGTCCGTGGTTAGAAAAGATGCCACAACTTAAACAGCCTCCCACAGTAGCTGCTGGAGACAATTCATTGTCGCCGCCCGTTTTTGACTTGGAGACGGAGAAACTGACTATGAAATTGACCATGAAATAGACCATGAAATAGCCTTGAAAGGATTTGTGTCCAAGCCTGCAAGTCGCCTTTTCAGGTGGGAGCCGCGTTACCTAAGTAGGAATCAGAGCAGCTTGGCTTAAATTACCCTGGATGTGAGTGCCACTCACAGTGGTTTGATCAGCAAAGCAGGTATCTTGTCTTACCTGCTCACTACATCCCCTCGCTACTTCTTTGCAAAGGTTTTTCACAGGCCCCAAATCTTCTCTTCCTCAATGAATTCCGGTATATATGATTTTGGGGTCTCCTTTAAGGTCAAGGGTAGCCCAGAGAATCTTCACCTCCTCCTTGCCTTTTATACATCTGGTATTCCTCCAGCGACATAAGCCCCAGCAGGACCGGGTTTATGAAAATCACACTCAGAAGTGCACCCCACTTGGAAAGGCCCTGCGCTTTTTTTTTTTTTAAATAGTAGGGTACATTTATTAGCTCAGTATTGATGGTAATTTAGTCACAGGGATCAAGGGGAGAGGAAACAATCGAAAGAGGAAGAAATTTAAAGAGGGATTTAGACAGGGCTTAGACAGAATTAGATAGAGAAGGAAAAGGGTGGCTAGAGGCACAAAGACAAAGAAAAGGAAAGCTAGAAAAAAAGACATGCTGGGGAGAGACTGGCGACATTTCTAAGGAATAACATGATGATTCTGCATGTCTGCCATCACCCCTTCTCCACTGCCCCCCGCAGCTGTGGAGTCGGAGGTTTCTGGTTCTACCATCATGCATTCAGAGGAGCCAAGCTTCCCACCAGTTCCAATGGGCAAGCCCAGCCTCCATGCTTGTTTTCTTCAGCTGGCACCCACCTGCCCAGCCTTCTACTGCAGTTATCTTCAAGTTCTTCTGCCTAAAGAATATTTAAGTCTATGTATTCTTTGCACATTTTGAAGTTAACATCTACTTTTTTCATCTTAATATTAAATGACAAACGACATGATTTCCAGTTATTATTAAATATATTTATGTCAAAACAATGTTGCTGCAGATTTAGCTCAATTTATGGAAATGTCTGCCAGATAATCTAATTGGCAAATCCAGTGTTCAAAGTCAAAGCCATCTGCCAAACCAGGCATCCTTTTTCTCAGAAGTCTGATTGCATTCTTTTTTTTTTTAATTTTTATTTTGAAATAATTTCAAATATATAGGACAGTTGCAAATACAATACAAACCCCATACAGAGAACTCCAGCACCCCCCCACCCCCAGATATCCGTATCTACCACTTTTACATTTTGCTACCTTTGCAGTACCTTTCTTTCTCTTTCCTTCCTCCCTCCCTCCCTTCCTCTGTTCCTTCCTTCCTTCCTTCCTCTCTCCCTCCTTCCCTCCCTCTCCCCTCTGTCTTTCTTTCAACTATATCTGTTCCCTTTCTATCAATTATCTATCTACCCATTTATCATCTTCTGAACATCTGAGAGCAGGTTGCATATATCATACTCCTTGAACTCATAACACTTCCATGTACATTTCCTATGAACAAGGATATTCACTTATGTCATTAACTGCAGTTAATTCAAGAAAATTAATATGGATATAAAGCTTAAATTCCATGTTCCAATTTTTCCTTATGCCCCCTTTGAGCTTTTCTCCTCCATTCTTAGATCCACCCCAGTATCATATATTGCATTGTCATTAACTCTTAATTAACTCTTTTTTTTAATTATATCAAAAAAAAATTTTTTTAAAGATATACAATAAAAAAACATTTCAAGCAAACTATGACAAGGGAGTAAGAAAAAGACAACTAACCTAAAATAACTACTTTACTTCCAACATGTTCCTACTCTACCCCAAGAAAATAACCTAATACAGCAACATTTCTGTGAACTTGTTCCTACCATATCCATCAGAAATTAACAAACCATAGTCATTCCTGGGCATTCCCAGAATGTTAAATTTACCCACGATAGGTTATCGGTTCTTATTGGGTTATTGTTCCCCCTTCATTAATTGCTCTCTATTGCTAGTTCCCCTACATTCTACATTATAAACCATTTATTTTAGGAGTGTGTTGTTTAACCTCCATGTGTTTGTGAATTTTCTAAGTCTCTGGTGGTTATTGGCTTCTAATTGTATTCCACTGTGGTCAGAGAATGTGCTTTGTATAATTTCAATTTTTTAAATTTATTGAGGCTTGTTTTATGTCCCAGCATACGGTCTATTCTGGAGAAAGTTCCGTGATCACTGGAGAAGAATGTGTATCCTGGTGATTTGGGATGTGATGTTCTATAGATGTCTGTTAAATCCAATTCATTTATCAGATTGTTTAGGTTTTCAGTTTCCTTATTGGTCTTCTGTCTGGTTGATCTATCTATAGGAGAGAGTGATGTGTTGAAGTCTCCCACAATTATTGTGGAAACATCCATTGAATCCTTTAGTTTTGCCAGTGTTTGTCTCATGTATTTTGTGGCACATGATTAGGTGCATAAACATTTATAATTGTTATTTCTTCTTGTTGAATTGCCCCTTTTATTTGTATATAGTGGCCTTCTTTGTCTCTCCTAACATCCATGCATTTAAAGTCTATTTTATCTGAAATTAATATTGCTACTCCTGCTTTCTTTTGGCTGTAGCTTGCATGAAATATTTTTTCCATCCTTTCACTTTCAATTTCTTTGTGTCCCTGTGTCTAAGATGAGTCTCTTTTTTGCAACATATTGATGGTTCATAGTTTTTGATCCATTCTGTCAATCTATATCTTTTAATTGGGGTGTTTAATTTAGTTACATTCAATGTTATTACTGTGAAGGCATTTCTTGAATCAGCCATCCTATCCTTTGGTTTATGTTTGTCAGATATATTTTTCCCCTCTCTCTCTTAATGTCCTTTATTGAACCAATATCAAGTCTCTTTAGTACTGAACCTTTCTCCATCTCTCTCTCTCTCCTTTCTTTGTTTCTCTGTCTGTAGGGCTCCCTTTAGTATCTGAAGTAGGACAGGACTTTTATTAGCAAAATCTCTCAGCATTTGTTAGTCTGTGAAAATTTAAGCCCTCCCTCAAATTTGAAGGAGAGCTTTGCTGGATAAAGTATGCTTGGTTGGAAATTATTCTCTCAGAATTTTAAATATGTTATGCCACTGCCTTCTCGCCTCCCTGGTGGCTGCTGAGTAGTCACTACTTAGTCTTATGTTGTTATCTTTGTATGTGGTAAATTGCTTTTCTCTTGCTGCTTTCAGAACTTGCTCCTTTTCTTCAGTATTTGACAGTCTGATCAGAATATATCTTGGAGTGGGTTTATTTGGAGTTCGCTGGGCATTTATGCTTTGTGTATTTATATTGTGTAGAAGGTTTGGGAAGTTTTCCCCAACAATTTCTTTGAATACTCTTTCTAGACCTTTACCCTTCTCTTCCCCTTCTGGAACACCAATGAATCTTATATTTGTACGTTTTATATTATCTATCATATCCCTGAGATCCATTTCAATTTTTTCAGTTTTTTTTCCCCATTCTTTCTTTTGTTCTTTCATTTACCATTCTGTGGTCCTCGAGGTTGCTGATTCATTGTTCAGCTTCCAATCTTCTTGTACTATGAGTATCCAGAATCTTTTTAATTTGGTCAACAGTTTATTTCCATAAGATCATCTATTTTTTTATTTACTCCTGCAATTTCTTCTTTATGTTCTTCTAGGGTCTTCTTCATGTCCTTTATATCCTGTACCATGCTCTCATTGTTTGTCTTTAGTTCTTTGATTAATTGCTCCAAGTACTGTGTCTCCTCTGATCTTCTGATTTGGGAGTTTGGGTTTGGGTTATCCATATCATCTGGTTTTATCATATGCTTTAAAATTTTCTGTTGTTTTTGGCCTCTTGGCATTTGCTTTACTGATAGGGTTCTTTTAGGATATGTAGGATTATTCAAAGACGAATCTCTAATTTGTCAGATCTACAGCTTGGTGGCGTACACTTTCTCTAACTAAGCAGCAGATGGCGTCCACAAGTTACCTATTCCCCTCAAGTTAGTTCTCCCCAACTTTGTCTTTGTGATGTGTGGGGGTCTGAATCTTGTGGGGTCCAATTGGTGCACCAAGTTTGGGTGTGGTGTTGGTGCTGTCCGCCCTGAATGTGGGGCTTGTGTCTGAGCAGTTAGGGAGGGAGGGCAGCTTTAATAATCAAACCTCCCAGGTGTTCCTGGAGATTTAAGGCTGTTGCAAGAGTCTAAACCTTCATTTCAGTCTTGCCACAGATTGTCTCTGCCGCTGACCCACAAGTCCTTGGTATTGGCATATAGTCCGTGGGATTTCCGAGTGGGTCCCTCTCCCAAGCTGTGCCCTTCTAGGGCCTCTGCTGAGGAAAGGTTGTGCTACATCACAAGTGCGTGCTGTCCCTCAAGGGAAGTTCTGGGCCGTCAGGCCATGTAGGTGCATTCCCAGCCTGCTGTAAGGATGGCTGTATGGGGCGTGCCAATTTCCCCCTTTTCACACAGCTCTGCCTTCCCAGCTCTGGGACAATTAGCTGTGGGTGAGCGAAAGGCTATTGTCCATGCCCGACATCATGGCAAGTGCATGTGTTGCTGGAAAAACCGCCCCCCATCACACTGGGTTTTTTGGCGCGGCTCTGGGCTGTGATGCCGGCGCTGGGCAGGAGCGTTCCCAGTCCGCCGGGAAGATGGCTGCAAGGGGCATGTTTTTTCCTCTTTTGGCTAACCTCTGCCTTCCTTGCTCCAAGACAATTAGCAGCAGGTGTGCAAAAGGCTGTCTTCCACGCCAGATATTGAGGCATTTGCACAGCCCGCTCCTGCCACACTTCACTGTGTGGTTCTCGCTGCCGTATCTGCAGCCGCTTTTGAGTTTTTTTAAAAAAGGACTAGTCCACCTCCAAACACCAACCCTCGGTTTTCCCACACTGGAGCATTGCTGCCAGATATTCAGTGGCTTCCTCACTCATTTCAGAACGCAGACTCCCGGTTTCACCATGTGCATGATCCCTGTGGATTTAGCAGACCTTGTCCAGCTGGTGCATCACTGGAACTGGTGTTCTGGGTTACTTTCTGGCTTTTATCTAGTATTTTTCATGGAGGTGTTTTTTTGCCCTGTCTCTCCTAGCTGCCATCTTAGGTTCTCCCCTGCACTTGTTTTAATGTTCTGCTGTCATGGTCTTGAAATTCTTTAATTTTTGAACAAGAGGTTCCAAATTTTTATTTTGCATTGGGTCTAGCAAATTTTGCAACTCGTCCTAGCCGCACCTCTCATCTTTGCTCAAAAGCTTTCTTTGATGGTATTTATTTATATAAAAATATAAAGGATTTTTCTAGACCTGTCAATAGCTGCTAAGCTATCAAGTGACAAAGGAGATATAATTCTGTTGACTAAACTGAGTTGGAATCATGAGACCTTTGTGATGCAGTGGCCCCCAACCCCATCATTCTATGTCAGTCTTGGAAGAATGTGCAGAATGTGAAGGTGCCAAACTACTGAAGGCAGCAATGTTTGGCTTTTTGCCTAAGGATAGTGGCAGGTGAGGAATAAGCTGACCGTGTATTAATGGAGTACTCTGGGTCTGCTTTCCCAGTGAGGGGAAGGGCTGTTGTAGGGGAGGGGAGGGGAGGGGCTTCATTGATTGACCTATAATGTGGGGAAGTAAGGGGCTTTGCTTAAAGCAGAACTTGAGAGGTTCTAAAGCTGTGCTGTTCCATACCGTAGCCGCTAGCCATATGTAGCTATTTAGCACTTGTAATGGGGCTAGTATGAAATAAGATGTTTCATGTAATACACACTAGATTTTAAAGTCTTACTTTTTAATTAAAGTATTAATTTTTATAATGACTACATGCTGAAATATTTTGGATATTTTGGGCTAAATAAAGATAAATTAATTTTACCTGTTCCATTTTAATTTTTAATGTGATACTAGTAAATTTAAAATTATATGTGACTCCCATTGTATTTCTTTTAGAGAACACTGTTCTAAAGGTTTTGGATTATTGGAAACTTCTTAAACTGCCTTGCCCCTGACACTCACTTTGCCCTCATCTCCCAGAAAATAACCCTACCCACTCTTACCTTATCTCACTGACATCAAATAACTTGATTCAAACTAAAGCCCTTGGCAATTAAAGGATCAGAACTGCAGCCTAACCACAGGTCATCCAGAACTGCAGAATTCTGGAGTCCGTTTTAAGTGAGAGAATGACTTGAATTTCTATCAGCTGTGACCACCAGACCAATTCAGCATTGCTGGCAGAACTATTCCCACTGCTTTGGTTGTTTATCCAGTTTTGCAGAAATTATCTATGGAGAAACTGCAGAGAAAAGAAGGAAGAAAGTGAGGGAGGGTGGTCACCTTACTAGTCTTCACTTCAAATTATTATATTGCTAGAAGTTACAGGATTACAGCATCCTTGACCTGACTTCTGTCAGTGATATTATCTTAAAAAGTAACTAGTAAAGAAATTGCTTGGTGCTCTAGTCTAAGGTATAGAGACAGAAAATTACCTGTAAACTTAAGCTTTGACTTGAGCAGCATATGTAAATGTACAATGGGTGGGCTCCATATCTTGATCTTTTTGTTTTGAATAGTTTTTTTTAATTTTTTAAATATTATTGAAATTGTTCACATACTATACAATTTATCCAAAGATCCAAAGTGCACAATGAGTTGCCCATGGTACCATCATACAGCTGTGCATCCATCACCACAATTAATTTTTTTCCAATTTTTAGAACATTTTCATTACTCCAGAAAAGAAATAAAGACAAAAAAGAAAACTCAGTTCCTATCCTACCCCTAACCACCTCCCTCCATTATTGACTCAACTCATAGTATTGGTATAGTGCATTTGTTACTATTGATGAAAGAATGTTAAGATACTGTTAACTGTAGTACATATAGTACATGCTATAGGTGTATTTTTTCCCTATATATCTGTGCCAGTTTGAGTGTATTGTGTCCCCCAAATGCCATTATCTTTGTGGTCTTGTGTGGGGCAGAAGTTTTGGTGCTGGTTAGATTTGTTGGAATGTGCCCCACTCAGCTGTGGGAGATGATTCTGATGAGATGTTCCCATGGAGGCGTGGCCCCTCCCATTCAGGGTGGGCCTTGATTGGTGGAGCTATATAAATGAGCTGACTCAAGAGAGAGGGAACTGAGTGCAGCTGGGAGTGATGTTTTGAAGAGAAGCAAGCTTGCTGGAAAGGAACGTCCTGGGAGAAGCCGTTTTGAGGCCGGAGCTTTGGAGCAGACGCCAGCTGCCTTCCTAGCTGGCAGAGGTTTTCCGGAGGCCATTGGCCATCCTCCAGTGAAGGTACCCGATTGCTGAGGTGTTACCTTGGATGTTTTGTGGCCTTAAGACTGTAACTGTGTAGTGAAATAAACCCCCGTTTTATAAAAGCATATCCATCTCTGGTGTTTTGCATTCTGCAGCATTAGCAAACTAAGACATACCCCTCTATTATTAGCTTCTAGTTATAGTGTCATACATTTGTTCTAGTTCATGAAAGAGATTTCTAATATTTGTACAGTTAATCATGGGCATTGTCCACCACAAGATTCACTATTTTATACATTCCCATCTTTTAACCTCCAACTTTCCTTCTGGTGACATACGTGACTCTGAGCGTACCCTTTCCACCACCTTCGCATACCATTCAGTGCTGTTAGTTATTCTCACGACTTGCTACCATCACCTCTGTCCATTTCCAAACATTTAACTTCACCCTAGTTGAACATTCTGCTCATAATAAGCACTGCTCCCCATTCTTTAGCCTCATTCTTCAAAGATCCTGGTAATTTACATTTCATGTATATGAGTTTACGTATTATAATTAGTTCATATCAGTGAGACCATGCAATATTTGTCCTTATGTGTCTGACTTATTTTACTCAATGTAGTGCCCTCAAGGTTTCTTCATCAACCCGGGTTTTTTTTTTTTAAGATGGTTGGGTTCACCCACCATACTTTCCATCCTAAGTAAACAATCAATGGTTCTCTGTATAGTTATATATTTGTGTATTCACCACCATCACCACTATCTATATTAGGACATCTCCATTTCTTCCACAGAGAAGGAGGAAGAGTCAAAGAAGGTAGAGAGATAAAAGAAAAATAAAAAAAGAAAGAAAGAAAAAAAAATGACAGCTTAAAAGCAACAAAAGGAAAGAGAATTAAACTAAAATAGAATAAAAGAGTCAGACATCACCAATGCCAAGAGGCCCATACCCCTCCCTTATGTCCCCCTCTTATAGGCATTTAGCTTCAGTATATTGCCTTTATTACATTAAAGGAATCATAATAACAATGTTTCTGTTAACTATAGTTTCTAGTTTGCATAGATTGTATTTTTCCCCCAATACCACCCTATTTTTAACACCTTGCAAGGTTGACATTCCTTTGTTCTCCCTCATGTAAAAACATATTTGTACATTTTATCACAATTGTTGCACACTCTAGGTTTCACTGAGTTATACAGTCCCAGTCTTTATCTTTCCTCTTTCCTTCTGGTGTCCCATACTCTCAGTCATTTTTGTTCAGTGTACTTTCATTGCTGTGCTACCATCACCCAAAATTATATTACAAACCTCTCACTCCTACCTATCTTTTCCTGTCTGCCTGTAGTGCTCCCTTTAGTATTTCCTGTAGAGCAGATGTCTTGTTCACAAATTCTCTCATTGTCTGTTTGTCAGAGAATATTTTAAACTCCCTCATATTTGAAGGAGAGTTTTGCCAGATATAGGATTCTTGGTTGGTGGTTTTTCTCTTTCAGTATCTTAAATATATCACAGCACTTCCTTCTTGCTCACATGGTTTCTACTGAGAAATCCACACATAGTCTTATCAAGCTTCCTTTGTGTGTGATGGATTGCTTTTCTCTTGCTGCTTTCAGGATTCTCTCTGTCTCTGATGTTTGATAATTCGATTATTAAGTGTCTTGGCATAGGCCTATTCAGATCTGTTCTCTTTGGGGTACACTGTGCTTCTTGGATCTGTAATTTTAAGTCTTTCATAAGAGACAGGAAATTTTCATTGATTATTTCCTCTATTATTGCTTCTGCCCTTTTTCCCTTCTCCTTCTGGGACACCCACGACATGTACATTTGTGCATTTCACATTGTCATTGAGTTCCCGGAGACATTGCTCATATTTTTCCATTCTTTTCCCTATCTGTTCTTTTGTGTGTAGGATCTCAGGTGTCTTGTTCTCCAGTGCCTGAGTGTTTTCTTCTGCCTCTTGAGAACTGCTGTTGTATGTCTCCACTGTGTTTTTCCTCTCTTTTGTTGTGCCTTTCATTTCCATAGCTTCTGTCAGTTGTTTCTTCAAAGTTTCAATTTCTATGTTATGTTCACCCATTTTGCTTTATAGCCTTCATCTCTTTTGTTATATCTTCCCTGAACTCATTGATTTGGTTTTTGATTTGATTTAGCATATCTCTTTGAAAATCTTTAATAGATTGTTTCATTAAAGTGAAACAATATTTCAACAGTATCTTGATTGAGGTGTAAGTTTGTTCCTTTGGGCCATATCTTCATTTTTCCTAGTATGGACTGTAGTTTTCTGTTGTCTAGGCATCTGGTTTCCTTGGTTACCCCAGTCAGATTTTCCAGACCAGAACGGGTTCAGGTCTCAGAATGGAGTTATATTCAGGGTGTATCTTAGAAGAATGACAGACTTTCCTGTGAGGTTTCCAGTCACTGTGCTTTTCCTAACCTGCCCAGCAGGTGGCGACTGTCAGTCTGTCACTCCTGTCTGGTGTGAGGAGATGTGTTTTGGCTTCAGTTTCTGTTTTGGCTCTTTTCCTCCCAGGCTCTGGGGTCTGGGTCTGAAGGGAAAGCTGGGCCCCACCTCCTTACTCTTAGGGAAAATACACCCCCAAAGGATTTATCATTTGCATTTGAATTGTCTCTGTCTCTGTTATCTCCACCTCTGTCTGGGTCAGAGCTCTGCAAACTAAAAATGGCTGAGGCTCTCTTCACTGAAAATGGCTGCAGCTCTCTCCTCTAAGCCCCTCAGGTTGAGAGAGAGAAAGAGGGACAGAAAGACCCCTTTTGGAGCTAGAACACAGCCCCCCAGTTTCACTTGTTGGCTAGAGGTAATACCTGGTCTTCTGGGCTCCTCCTCCAAGTACAAATGAGTCTTCTGGGTTCTTTAAGGTCAGTTGTCACAAAAAGCCTCTGTCTCCTTGTTGGGGGTTTGTAGCTTGTATTCAGCAGTCTACATTTGTTAATTAAAACCCCAGATGGAGCTCAGCTGAGCTATATTCGCTCTCTTGGCTGGCTGGCTCAGAGAGTGCTGCTAGTTTCTAGCACAGCGAGGCTTTGTAGCAAAGCCTGCCATGGGGGAGGGGGCTCTTGGTGCAGGTCTGCAGCTTTTACTTACAGATTCAATGCTGTGATTTCAGGCATTCCTGCCAATCCAAGTTGGTGTGTGATGTGTGGACAGTCGTGGTTGTCCCCCAACAGTTATTACAGATTATTTACTAGTTGTTCCTGGTTGTTTATTAGTTGTTCCAGGGGAGTGACTAAATTCCATTCCTCTCTATGCTGCCATCTTGCCCCTCCCCTCTGTTTTGAATAGTTTTTAAAAACCAGTGTAGTGAGGGAAGATGGTTCTAAATCTATGAGGTATCTGATGCTGGGATATCTCCTAATCCAATCCTCATAAAGCCTCTAATTCCCTGGAATATAGCTGTGTGTATCTGAGAGAGTGGAGATCTAGGGCAGTTAGGGTGTAAGGCACTCTATACTAATGGATTACTTTGAAGAACTACTCTGGAAGGGATCTTCCCCAGCAGCCATGGTGGTAGCCAGAGCAAGGAACTCCTTTGCTGCCATTCTCCCAAACTTTGGGCAGCTTGATCAGCTTGGACTACAGTTTACTTTTGCTTTCATATTGCCCACAATTTCTTGTGTGATTCTATTTTAAGTTGATATCTTCCCCAGGAAAGATTTGGCTTTGTGAGCTACCTTATCCATGAATTTGTTGTTGCTTACCCACTGTTTACCCCTTTTACCAGGCAACTCAGTCTCTGCTGTGCTCCTGAACTGCTTTGCCTCATGAGTCAACCTATTTGACCAAATCCCAGAACTTGAATCTCCATCCCCTTACTCCTTTGAGTGACTGAAATGAGCCTGTCCCATTAGCCTAGGAGGGTCTAGTATCTTGTGGACAAATCTAGGCAAGACATTAAGAAAGCTTTAAGTAGAAGAGCCTTAATAAGTTGTGTTGGGAAATACCAGCAGCTCAAAATACCATCTTTCTGCAGCTTCCAGATTTCACCCAGCTTGCAGAGGTCATATTTGGTTGCAACAGCACTTTTCAGCCATTATCATCACGTCACCCTGAGATAGAATTGAGATGTCCCCATCAAAGAATGTGAAATATTTGAGAATCCCAAGAAGCATAAGGTCAGGGAAGGGGTAGGTAGTGCCTTGGAAGAAATAACCTGGAATGCTGGGCTTCCTGTAATGTCCAGGAGGTTGATGTTTAAGCATTCCTCCTGGCACTGTGTAAGGCAATATTTAACATACGTTCACTTAGAAGAGGTAGTTTGGTCTTGTTCTGGCCTCTGGTTTTTGAAAGTGAAGGCATTTGGGCCTGCAGTTTTCTTTATTAGGAGAATTTTAACTACAAAATCAATATCCTTAATATACATTGGATTATTTATGTACTTCTTTATTAGTGAACTTTGATAGTTTGTGTCTTTTAAGGAATTTGTCCATTTCATCTAAGTTGTTGAATTTATGGGCATTCAGGTGCCTGTAATATTGTCTTGTCCTTTTAATGTCCTGGGACCTATAGTGTTGTAGTGTTGTCCCCTTTTTCATTCCAGATATTGGTAATTTGTGTCTTCTCTCTTTTTTATCAGTCTGGCTAGAGCAGTCTGGCACTATGGACATTTTGTACCAGATAACTCTCTGTTGTGTGGGGCTCACCTGTACATTGTAGGATGGTTAGCAGAATTCCTGGTCTCTATCCACTAGTTGCCAGTAGCACTCCACCCCAACCCCCACCCTTGTGTCACCCTGTGGTGACAATCAAAAATGTCTTCAGACATTGCCAAATGTTTCTTTGGGGACAAAACTGCCCCTGGTTGAGAAGCACTGCTTTAGACTGCCAATTTTCTTTTAGAACAACTAAAAATAAGAAAAAGTATATATCTTTTAAATTTACTTTTCCAGAGATCTTCACTGTGTAGATCCAAATTTTGTTTGGTATATTCCTTATGTCAGAGAAACCTTTTTAACCTTTCTCTTAGTGCAGGTCTGCTGGTAATTTTCTTGTTTGCTTGTCTTAAATATTTATTTTTTTCTTCATTTTTGAAATATTTTCCCAAGTTATGGAACTCTGGATTGCCAGTATTTTTTTTTTCAGTGCTTCAATCATGTCCCTACATTGTATTCTGGGTTTCATAGTTTCTAAGTTGCTGTAATTAACTTTGTTCCTCTGTTATGTGTCTTTTTTCTACAGTCTTTTTTCTAAAACCTTTCTGATTTTCACTTCAACTTTGATTTTTCAACAGCTGCAACATGATGTGCTCAGGTGTGTACTTTTATTCTGCTTGGGAGTCAAGCTTCTTGTTTTTGTAGTTTGGTGTATTTCATTATTTTTGCAAGATTCTCAGCCATTCTCTCTTCAAGTATTTCTCCCGTCCTATTCTTTCTCTCTTTTTTCTTCTAGGATCCCAAAAAGCGTATTTGTTAGATTGTTTTCTGTTATCCCACAATTTTGAATACTTTTGTGTCTTAGTCACTCTTTTTTTCTCTGTGCATTTTTAATTTTGGTAATTTCTGTTGACATATCTTCAAGTTCACTGACTCTTTCCTCAGCTGTGTTTAGTGTACTGATTAGTTCGTTCAAGGTATTCATTATCTGTTACTTCTATTTCTAACATTTCCATTTGACTTTTATAGTTGAAAATTCCCCATCTATTTATGTTATCCACCTTTTCCACTAGAACCTTTAATACATATGATTAATATATGAATCATAGTTATTTTAAATTCTCTTTCATACTTCAGACTCTTAGGTTGTCTAGGAGTCTGGTTCTGTTGTTTGCATTCTCTTTTGATAATGGGTTGTTTTTCTCCCTTTTTTTTATGTGTCTCATAATTTTTTATCAAATGTCAGACGTCTTGTGTAGTACAGAAGAGATTAAGATAAAGTGTATTTCTGCCTCAAAATAAGCACAGTGTTTCTTCTGCTAGATCAGTAATGTACAGTGTTGAATCAGTCTGGAAGAAGTTTAGCTGGGTTTGGATTTTATTGTTTCATCTTCAGTGCACCACTGGTTACACTTTCCTCTAGTATTCCTTATGCTTAAAGTGAGGGCTAGAATGCTGGAGGAGTTTTCTCAATGTTCTTGTTCACTCTCAGTTTTTAGGCTTCCCTGTGAACCTGTACCAAAAAGAGGTCTCTCTCCATGTTTTTGCTTTTCCCCTACCAATAGACAACTGCTGTTTATCTGGTGATTGCTTGCCTGGTAGTGGGGGTCAGGGGACTTCTCTGTCATCCTGGTTCACCTTTAGTCTTAGGCAAGCCTTGTATTCATTCCTAGGCCTTGAGCATGGGGCTTTCTCAGCCTTCTTGCCTCTCTTCCCTCTGGCAGATAAAGTCTTGAAAGAGTGAGAATCTCCTGACCCTCCCCAACAGAGGAGTCCTCTAATTGTGTTGGCATGAGACCCTAGACCCAGGACTGTTTCCTGCCCCTTCTCATGTAGGGGTAGAGGTCTTTTGTTTGTCCTCCCCACCCCCATCCTTACCCAACAGCAAAGTTTCTTTACCTGGCCCTAGCATCAACCAAGTTGCCTTCTAGTGGTTTCCCCAGTGGCTTGAGACTATCGTTACATAGGTAAGGGGGAGTCTGGCAGGACTCTTGCCTTTCCCCCAGCAGATGCTTTTCTTCCCTCCTACAGGTCTACATGACTGAAGGAGGCTCTCTCTGGTTGCCTCCCATGTCCCAGTCTTTCTCATTGGTACCCAATAGAAACCATGGAAAAGAGACTGGAAGTGGGTGCAAATTCCTTTTGTGTCTGAGTTGCCCAGAGGTTCTGTACTCTCATGCTAGTCCATACTTGGCCTTAGCAATTCAACAATTTTAGCCGAATTCTTACCTTCCTGTATGGTACTTAGTGTCTCTTCTTGTGCTCTGCCACAGGTAAACAAGTGCTCACATCCTACCTCTCCTTGGTGGGGTCATTCTTTCCCTAGATTTCAGGCTACTTGATTGCTCTGCAACCTTCATTAGGATGACCAATCATCCCGGTTTGCCAAGACATGGGACTTTCAGTGCTAAAACCAAGAAAGTCCAGCTGGTTATGCTAACCTCAGCTCTCTGATGGGTTCAAGAAAAGTTAACATCTTGTAGTTTTTCTGGTGCAACACTCTAGATTTCTGTATTCTAGGCAGAAGCCAAATTACTGAAATATTTATGCATGTTGAATCTGAACAAAAATGTTTCTTGAGATAGTGAGAAGCCATATGGGGAAGCATCTGTTTCTTACTAAGACTGGGGCATCTTTGCAAAATTGTCTCTAAAATAAAGAATAAGCAAAATTAGTTTAGTCTCTACCATTCTTTTGTCTGCCAGCAGCAGATTTATCCTGAATGCTTCAGTGAACTCTAGTTGAAGAGGTGAATCCATGCCTATTCTTTCTACAACTGTACTCAACATTGAGCTAGCACCAGATTTGGACTTTACTTCCAGCAGGTGAGCATATCCTGTAGATTTTGAAAGGAACTTAAAAATGAAAAATCATTATGTTCTTTTGTGGAGACGCAAGAAGGCTGAGTCCAACAGTAAACTTTCAACAACAGGAATATTGACCACTTTTGGGTGAATGTATATGTGTGTATGTGTACATTCATATATAATCTTACTATCACCTGTATAGGGAATATTTCTGTTATTATGGGTGCTACATCTGGAATTGTATTTTTTATTTCAGATATCATGGGAACCATGAGAGTTTGTGAACCTACAGCACTTATAATGGCTATGAGGTAGGCAGCCTCATGGTTATGCTATGTGTTTTGTGTAATGATGAAGACTCTATCATTTGCTCAGTTACTTCTTTTGAGTAATCTTGTGTAGCCATGAGAAATACTTAGACCTCCTGGTAAGTTTGTGTATGATATCTTTCTATTAAATTGTCAATATAGGGAGATCAGTATATACAAACAGAACTTTTTTTCAGAATCATAAATCTCTACAGCTGTGGATTTTTTAATAACTGTAGATATAATAATAATAGCTAAGGCTTTTATAATATTTATTATGTGCCAGATATTGTTCTAAGAGGTTTACATTCATTAACACATTGAATCCTCATACATATAAACTTCATAATAGCCCTATGAAGTTAGATATTATCCACATAAACAGATTAGGGAAATGAAGGCAAAGAGATTAAAAACTTGTTCACACTGATAGTAAGTGGTGGCATTTGTCCTTGCAGGCAGTCTGTTTCCAGAGTTCTTTTAACTACTATGATAATGACCAAAGACACAGCGATTTAAAGATTTCAAGCTGTAGGAGGGTTTATAGAGTGTGTGAGTTGTATATATGTTAAACAAACAAACAAAAAAAGCCTTTTAAATGACATTTTGATTTCAGGTCATGTGCCAGCCAAGGTTATACAGTACAGAAAGCTAAAAGAGCACATGCTAAGGAAAAGGTACAGTGAGGCCTTGGACACACTATGACAAGTGAACAGAGTATACATTTACAGACATTTTAATGGAAACTTCATGTGATGCAGATGACCCAGTAATGTTAGAAGTGCTGGGAAAAAAGAAAAAAAAACTTCAAGGAAGATCTCTACATGTGTATATAAATACTTGAGTACTTTCAGTCTCAAGACTGAAGATTACTCAGAAGATTCTTGCTCTTTAGAAGAAACTGAGGCCTAAAAATGTGTATCCATTCTAGTCCTGCTAAAGTGATTGAGAATGTAATCAATGAATGAGTTGTATAAAGAACTTTGGTTTGAAGGGGGGACAACATGGATGTTATCAACTCAAATGAAGCACAGTGAGATTCAAGATTGACTAGGATATGCCAGTAGCCTCCAAACCAGTCCTTGGAATCTGGAGGACACAAAGGGGAGACAGGACAGTCAACAGGTATACCAACTTTTGTGGAGTCTGTTGGCAGGGACTCTGACGTTCTTCAAAGAGTAGGATGCTTTCAGGGCTCTGTGATTTTCAAGTCAGGTGACTATTATAACAAAGAATAGTTTATAACTATGGATGGGATAAAGTCTTTTTTATAATAATATTTTTTATTGCTGAATATAACATATGTATATAGAAGTGAAAACTTTCCAAGTGCGATTTGACAGAGAGCAAATGTCAAAGAATATTATAGGTTACATTTCCACAGTTTCAGTTATTTCCTTATTAGGAAATATAACATGTATACAAAAAGGTAATATCTTTCAAAGTACGATTTAACACATAGATATATAGGAAATTTTCAAAGTTATGAATTGTAGTACCATAGTTTTAGTTATTTCCTTATTGTGAAATATAATGTATATACAAAAAGGTATAGCTTCAAATTACAGTTTAACAAGTAGCTATAGAAAAATTTCAAAGGATGCTATATGTTATAGTTCCAACATTTCAATTCTTACCTTCCAGCTATTCTAATACCCTAGCAGCTAAGAAAAAGAAAATTATATTAAGATTCAGTATTCATAATCCTTTGTTAAATTCCATCTTATCTTTTGCTACCCCTTCCTCTAGATTAATCACTTTCCCCATCTTCAGGGATGTGTAGGCAGTGACCACCCTAACCTGTTCATGTTGAAAAGGGGTGTCAACCTTATGAGCAAAGGGGATACATCTAGTTGAGATTCTTGAATAGCAGTTGCCTCTGGGTTTTGGGACTTAGCTGGCATAGGAGCACTCTGAAGGATTTAAGTTTCTAAAGAATAAACTTAGTGAGTGAAACTTTTATAGAGTCTCAAATAGGGATCCAGGTATTCTTCAAGGTTTTCGGGACTCCTATTGACTTGGGCTTATCACATTGTGGTCATTTGGTATATCTAGGTGAAGCTTGCATACAGGTAACCTCCAGTACAGCTTCTTGACTCTATTTGAATTCTCTTAGCCACTGGAACCTTATTTTATTGCCTTTTTTTTCCTCCTTTTGGTCAAAAAGGCATTCTCAATCCTTCGATGCCAGGGTCAGGCTTATTCCCGGAATCCATGTCCCACGTCACCAGAAAGGCTCATTCATCTTGGGGGTCCTGTCCCATGTTGGGGGGAGGGATAAAGTCTTTTTGCCTAGAAGTCACCAACATCCTACGTATTCCTTCTGGAAGCCCTGCATGACTTTACACAGCTCTGATTAAGTAGACCCATTTATGTGAGAACCTGGTATTCTCACATAGGCAAAAAGGGTGTAGTGATCTGGGAATAAGGAAAGAGTACCCGGATTGTATTTAAAGATATAAAACTGCAAAAGTTCTGTAGAAGGGTTTTTCAAGGTTAACCTTGACCATGGTTCAAAATGTATAGAGGGTTGGTAACCTATTACAGTTTGTGGACCTTAATGAAAGGATACTATTTTACGTTTTGCTATAGCAGTCTTGTCCTCAGTATAAATGAAACAACCAATTTAACAAGCTCAACTCTATCATGAAAATTTGGATTTTTCTACTAAAAAAAAAAAATGATTGAGGGTATAATTCTGGATGGCCAATTGTTTAAGATACTGTCAACAATGAGGAGAAAAGGGAGCACTGCTCTGTTAGGACCAGCTCTAGTCTAAAACTGTGGTTATACCATTTTTTTAATGATTGTTACTTTCTAAATTGAAGCGAAGTCACAGAGAACTGGGTTTTGAGGCCTGGTGAAGGATACATCGTGAGCAAAGGACACAGAGGACATTGGACTGAAAGTGTTCAGTGAGTCTGGCTTCTTAAGTCTCTCCAGCTCCTCCCAGGAAATTTCTAGTGTTTAGGCTGAAGACAATCATGTTCTTGCCCTGGGATGGGGGACTTATCAAGTCTCTTGTATCCTCAACCATATTTTTCCTGAAATTCCAGTCTACTAACTGTTGCAAAAACTGTCTTTTACAAGCCAGGTCATCAGGAGTTAGAATTCAGGATCTGGGAACTATCCTTGCTAAGCCATCAGCACTGTCTTGCCACATTGCTTGTAGGTTACATTGTAATTATTAGGTATCATACACACACACTCATATTGCAATGGTGTAAGAAAAGGAGGCTGTTACGGGCATATGCATTCAGCTCTCTGCGATATCAAAAGGTAGAATAGTCGCTAAGCAAAGCAGGTCTTACCACATAAATGTGAAGGCATGCCTGGGTGTTAGATACGTTTGTAATCACTGTCATGATGCCTATGGACATAACAAAACCCAAATGCATATATTTTTAACAAAGCTTCAGTCAAGAGGTTGCCCAAGTAAAGGTGGGCACTACCCCCAGACCTATTTGGAACTATATGGTGGTTCAGATACCAGTCACATTGCTTGGCAAGGACAATTACTGACTAGCTGCCAGTCGGAAACTATAATAACCAGTATAATTATGTTTCCTCTCTTCATACAAGGTATGAAAGTTGTGTAATAGCACCTGTTGTTATGAACAAAAAATTGTCAGTATTACTGTTTTTGAAGTTTGTGGAAGAATCTCTTTCTCAGAAAAAGTTTATTTTGTATGATTACAAGAAAGAGATTTACACATCCCAGATTTCATTTATGCTGTTCAAGGCTTTGGGGGAATCTAAAAACACAGTCTGCACTGATGAGTTTAAAGTAGTGTGTTATCAACCTTTTTTTCTTTGTCCTCCTTCCTACAAAGAGATTTTCTGTATTTTCTCTTAAAGTTTTGACAAATTTAAGGTCAGTTGACAAATATTGCTATCGCCATTAGTGAGAGTTAACTGAAAATAGTGGGATCTTACTGTTATTACTAGCAGCAATAGATATTTCATTTCCAGATTATCTTTGGAGAGAAACAAGCATTTTGCCTCTTTGGAGTAGAAGATTTCAGAATAACTAAAGAGTAGGATTTTCCCCCTTTCTTTTAATTAAGGCAGTAACTTTTTACACTGGACCCTTTTCCTTGATAAAAGTTTAACATAGTTGCTTTTTAATTTTGCAGGTAGTTTTACATCGAGAACTAATAACTAAGGCTGGAGTCTGGTATCATAGGTCTGAGTTTTAAAGAACTTTTTAAAAAAGATTTTCAGAAATTTAGGCTAGTTTTTTCTTGTTACAAATTTTAATGCTATTTAGTTTTGTGAGCTAATTACATTAGAAACTAAAGTGAAGGAAGTTATGTCTTGGAATGTTACAAACTTTTACATTTTTACTTTTGGCAGTGATTATATATGAGGGTGGCAGGATGATGGTGGATAAGATTAGTGCAGTGGCATCGGACTCATGATTGAACAGGAAAGGGACAACCAGTCATCTTGTTCTACATTAAAATATAAATTTATAACTTAATGATTACTCCTGTGTAATCACCATCCAGATCAAGAAATAGAGAATTTCCAACATTCTGGAAAATATCTGTGGGTTGCTTCTAATGGCAGCCCTTCTCCTCCCCACTAGCAACTAGTATCCTGATTTACTTGTATAGTAATTAATTCCTTTTTTTAATACCAGTGGTTCTCAAAGTATGTTCCAGGATCAGCATCATCTGGGACTATGTTAGAAATTCAAATTCTTTGGTCTTTGCCCAGACCTAATAAATTTATGTATTTCTGTGGAATGCATATTTATGTGATAAGAATATAAATCAGTGATTCTCAAACTTTAGCATGTATCAGAATGACCTGGATGGCTTATTAAGACACAGTTGCTGTGCCCCACCCCCAGAGTTTCTGATGATCTCTTTTGGTCTGTTTTAACCATTGATTCTAATTTTTTTGTATGCTGAATATCTTTTGATTTTGCTCATACTTCAAATGTTATTTTCTAGGAGTAATTGTGAAACTTATAATGAAGGTACTTTCCTCCGAAGAGTGTTTGCATTTGCTTCTGCCAGGCACCTGGGGGCACTCCCATTCTGGCACCATCTGTTCAAAGTTTGATATTTCCTGGACAACTCAGAGGATTCTTAATAAGTTTTAATTCTCTTCAGATTATTTGAATTCTTGTTCACCCTTGGTCTGAGATCCTGGAACTTGGATTGTTGTGGGGAATGATTTCCTGTCAGACTCTCCACCTAATGTGGGCCCAGAGCTTGTTTTCTGTCTTCTTCTTCACCCTGAAATGCTATCAAAATGGAGGTTATCATTTTCTGGGATTAGCTGGTGTCCTCAGGGGAAAAAATGGGTTCCGTCTTGTTTACTTCTGTATGTTCTTGACCTCTCTTTACTTTTAGCCTGATAATTCCTTACTGTTTTGTAATCTCTTTGATGCTTTTTAAAAGATTATTTTAAATATATTTTGTCGAGAGGCGGGGCAAGATGGCAGACTGGTGAGCTGTATGTTTTAGTTACTCCTCCAGGAAAGTAGGTAGAAAGCCAGGAACTGTGTGGACTGGACACCACAGAGCAATCTGACTTTGGGCATACTTCATACAACACTCATGAAAACGTGGAACTGCTGAGATCAGCAAAATCTGTAAGTTTTTGCGGCCAGGGGACCCGCGCCCCTCCCTGCCAGGCTCAGTCCCGTGGGAGGAGGGGCTGTCAGCTCCAGGAAGGAGAAGGGAGAACTGCAGTGGCAGCCCTTATCGGAAACTCATTCTGCTGATCCAAACTCCAACCATAGATAGACGGAGACAAGACACCAGAGAATCTGAGAGCAGCCAGCCCAGCAGAGAGGAGACAGGCATAGAAAAAAAACAACACGAAAAACTCCAAAATAAAAGCGGAGGATTTTTGGAGTTCTGGTGAACATAGAAAGGGGAAGGGCAGAGCTTAGGCCCGAGCTCAGGCCCTGAGGCGCATATGCAAATCCCGTAGAAAAGCTGATCTCTCTGCCCTGTGGACCTTTCCTTAATGGCCCTGGTTGCTTTGTCTCTTAGCATTTCAATAACCCATTAGATCTCTGAGGAGGGCCCTTTTTTTTTTTTTTTTTTAAATCCTTTTTTCTTTTTCTAAAACAATTACTCTAAGAAGCCCAATACAGAAAGCTTCAAAGACTTGCAATTTGGGCAGGTCAAGTCAAGAGCAGAACTAGGAGAACTCTGAGACAAAACGCAATAATCCAGTGGCTGAGAAAATTCACTAAACACCACAACTTCCCAGGGAAAGGGGGGTGTCTGCTCACAGCCATCATCCTGGTGGACAGGAAACACTCCTGTCCATCGCCAGCCCCATAGCCCAGAACTGCCCCAGACAACCCAGTGTGACGGAAGTGCCTCAAATAACAGGCACACACCACAAAACTGGGCGTGGACATTAGCCTTCCCTGCAACCTCAGCTGATTGTCCCAGAGTTGGGAAGGTAGAGCAGTGTAAATTAACAAAGCCCCATTCAGCCATCATTTCAGCAGACTGGGAGCCTCCCTACACAGCCCAGCAGCCCAGAACTGCCCTGGGGGGATGGCACTCACCTGTGACATAGCACAGTCATCCCTCAACAGAGGACCCGGGGTGCACGGCCTGGAAGAGGGGCCCACTTGCAAGTCTCAGGAGCCATACGCCAATACCAAGGACTTGTGGGTCAGTGGCGGAGACAAACTGTGGCAGGACTGAACTGAAGGATTAGACTATTGCAGCAGCTTTAAAACTCTAGGATCACCAGGGAGATTTGATTGTTAGAGCCACCCCCCCCTCCCTGACTGCCCAGAAACACGCCCCATATACAGGGCAGGCAACACCAACTACACACGCAAGCTTGGTACACCAATTGGACCCCACAAGACTCACTCCCCCACTCACCAAAAAGGCTAAGCAGGGGAGAACTGGCTTGTGGAGAACAGGTGGCTCGTGGACACCACCTGCTGGTTAGTTAGAGAAAGTGTACTCCACGAAGCTGTAGATCTGATAAATTAGAGATAAGGACTTCAATTGGTCTACAAATCCTAAAAGAACCCTATCAAGTTCAGCAAATGCCACGAGGCCAAAAACAACAGAAAATTATAAAGCATATGAAAAAACCAGACGATATGGATAACCCAAGCCCAAGCACCCAAATCAAAAGACCAGAAGAGACACAGCACCTAGAGCAGCTACTCAAACAACTAAAGATGAACAATGAGACCATAGTATGGGAGACAAAGGAAATCAAGAAGACCCTAGAAGAGCATAAAGAAGACATTGCAAGACTAAATAAAAAAATGGATGATCTTATGGAAATTAAAGAAACTGTTGACCAAATTAAAAAGATTCTGGACACTCATAGTACAAGACTAGAGGAAGTTGAACAATGAATCAGTGACCTCGAAGATGACAGAATGGAAAATGAAAGCATAAAAGAAAGAATGGGGAAAAAAATTGAAAAAATCGAAATGGTCCTCAGGGATATGATAGATAATATGAAACGTCCAAATATAACACTCATTGGTGTCCCAGAAGGGGAAGAAAAGGGTAAAGGTCTAGGAAGAGTATTCAAAGAAATTGTTGGGGAAAACTTCCCAAATCTTCTAAACAACATAAATACACAAATCATAAATGCTCAGCGAACCCCAAATAGAATAAATCCAAATAAACCCACTCCAGACATATACTGATCACACTGTAAAACACAGAAGAGAAGGAGCAAGTTCTGAAAGCAGCAAGAGAAAAGCAATTCACCACATACAAAGGAAACAGCATAAGACTAAGTAGTGACTACTCAGCAGCCACCATGGAGGCGAGAAGGCAGTGGCACGATATATTTAAAATTCTGAGTGAGAAAAATTTCCGGCCAAGAATACTTTATCCAGCAAAGCTCTCCTTCAAATTTGAGGGAGAGCTAAAATTTTTCACAGACAAACAAATGCTGAGAGAATTTGCTAACAAGAGACCTGCCCTACTGGAGATACTAAAGGGAGCCCTACAGACAGAGAAACAAAGAAAGGACAGAGAGACTTGGAGAAAGGTTCAGTACTAAAGAGATTCGGTATGGGTACAATAAAGGATATTAATAGACAGAGGGGAAAAATATGACAAACATAAACCAAAGGATAAGATGGCCGATTCAAGAAATGCCTTCACGGTTATAACATTGAATGTAAATGGATTAAACTCCCCAATTAAAAGATATAGATTCGCAGAATGGATCAAAAAAAATGAACCATCAATATGTTGCATACAAGAGACTCATCTTAGACACAGGGACACAAAGAAACTGAAAGTGAAAGGATGGAAAAAAATATTTCATGCAAGCTACAGCCAAAAGAAAGCAGGTGTAGCAATATTAATCTCAGATAAAATAGACTTCAAATGCAGGGATGTTTTGAGAGACAAAGAAGGCCACTACATACTAATAAAAGGGGCAATTCAGCAAGAAGAAATAACAATCGTAAATGTCTATGCACCCAATCAAGGTGCCACAAAATACATGAGAGAAACACTGGCAAAACTAAAGGAAGCAATTGATGTTTCCACAGTAATTGTGGGAGACTTCAACACATCACTCTCTCCTATAGATAGATCAACCAGACAGAAGACCAATAAGGAAATTGAAAACCTAAACAATCTGATAAATGAATTAGATTTAACAGACATCTACAGGACATTACATCCCAAATCACCAGGATACACATACTTTTCTAGTGCTCATGGAACTTTCTCCAGAATAGATCATATGCTGGGACATAAACAAGCCTCAATAAATTTAAAAAGATTGAAATTATTCAAAGCACATTCTCTGACCACAATGGAATACAATTAGAAGTCAATAACCATCAGAGACTTAGAAAATTCACAAATACCTGGAGGTTAAACAACACACTCCTAAACAATCAGTGGGTTAACGAAGAAATAGCAAGAGAAATTGCTAAATATATAGAGACGAATGAAAATGAGAACACAACATACCAAAACCTATGGGATGCAGCAAAAGCAGTGCTAAGGGGGAAATTTATAGCACTAAACGCATATATTAAAAAGGAAGAAAGAGCCAAAATCAAAGAACTAATGGATCAACTGAAGAAGCTAGAAAATGAACAGCAAACCGATCCTAAACCAAGTAGAAGAAAAGAAATAACAAGGATTAAAGCAGAAATAAATGACATAGAGAACAAAAAAACAATAGAGAGGATAAATATCACCAAAAGTTGGTTCTTTGAGAAGATCAACAAGATTGACAAGCCCCTAGCTACACTGACAAAATCAAAAAGAGAGAAGACCCATATCAACAAAATAATGAATGAAAAAGGTGACATAACTGCAGATCCTGAAGAAATTAAAAAAATTATAAGAGGATATTATGAACAACTGTATGGCAACAAACTGGATAATGTAGAGGAAATGGACAATTTCCTGGAAACATATGAACAACCTAGACTGACCAGAGAAGAAATAGAAGACCTCAACCAACCCATCACAAGCAAAGAGATCCAATCAGTCATCAAAAATCTTCCCACAAATAAATGCCCAGGGCCAGATGGCTTCACAGGGGAATTCTACCAAACTTTCCAGAAAGAACTGACACCAATCTTACTCAAACTCTTTCAAAACATTGAAGAAAATGGAACACTACCTAACTCATTCTATGAAGCTAACATCAATCTAATACCAAAACCAGGCAAAGATGCTACAAAAAAGGAAAACTACCGGCCAATCTCCCTAATGAATATAGATGCAAAAATCCTCAACAAAATACTTGCAAATCGAATCCAAAGACACATTAAAAAAATCATACACCATGACCAAGTGGGGTTCATTCCAGGCATGCAAGGATGGTTCAACATAAGAAAATCAATCAATGTATTAAAACACATTAACAAGTCAAAAGGGAAAAATCAATTGATCATCTCAATAGATGCTGAAAAAGCATTTGACAAAATCCAACATCCATTTTTGATAAAAACACTTCAAAAGGTAGGAATTGAAGGAAACTTCCTCAACATGATAAAGAGCATATATGAAAAACCCACAGCCAGCATAGTACTCAATGGTGAGAGACTGAAAGCCTTCCCTCTAAGATCAGGAACAAGACAAGGATGCCCGTTGTCACCACTGTTATTCAACATTGTGCTGGAAGTGCTAGCCAGGGCAATCCGGCAAGACAAAGAAATAAAAGGCATCCAAATTGGAAAAGAAGAAGTAAAACTGTCATTGTTTGCAAATGATATGATCTTATATCTAGAAAACCCTGAGAAATCGACGATACAGCTACTAGAGCTAATAAACAAATTTAGCAAAGTAGCGGGATACAAGGTTAATGCACATAAGTCAGTAATGTTTCTGTATGCTAGAAATGAACAAACTGAAGAGACACTCAAGAAAAAGATACCATTTTCAATAGCAACTAAAAAAATCAAGTACCTAGGAATAAACTTAACCAAAGATGTAAAAGACCTATACAAAGAAAACTACATAACTCTACTAAAAGAAATAGAAGGGGACCTTAAAAGATGGAAAAATATTCCATGTTCATGGATAGGAAGACTAAATGTCATTAAGACGTCAATTCTACCCAAACTCATCTACAGATTCAATGCAATCCCAATCAAAATTCCAACAACCTACTTTGCAGACTTGGAAAAGCTAGTTATCAAATTTATTTGGAAAGGGAAGATGCCTCGAATTGCTAAAGACACTCTAAAAAAGAAAAACGAAGTGAGAGGACTTACACTCCCTGACTTTGAAGCTTATTATAAAGCCACAGTTGCCAAAACAGCATGGTACTGGCACAAAGATAGACATATAGATCAATGGAATCGAATTGAGAATTCGGAGATAGACCCTCAGATCTATGGCCGACTGATCTTTGATAAGGCCCCCAAAGTCACTGAACTGAGTCATAATGGTCTTTTCAACAAATGGGGCTGGGAGAGTTGGATATCCATATCCAAAAGAATGAAAGAGGACCCCTACCTCACCCCCTACACAAAAATTAACGCAAAATGGACCAAAGATCTCAATATAAAAGAAAGTACCATAAAACTCCTAGAAGATAATGTAGGAAAACATCTTCAAGACCTTGTATTAGGCGGCCACTTCCTAGACTTTACACCCAAAGCACAAGCAACAAAAGAGAAAATAGATAAATGGGAACTCCTCAAGCTTAGAAGTTTCTGCACCTCAAAGGAATTTCTCAAAAAGGTAAAGAGGCAGCCAACTCAATGGGAAAAAATTTTTGGAAACCATGTATCTGACAAAAGACTGATATCTTGCATATATAAAGAAATCCTACAACTCAATGACAATAGTACAATCGGCCCAATTATAAAATGGGCAAAAGATATGAAAAGACAGTTCTCTGAAGAGGAAATACAAATGGCCAAGAAACACATGAAAAAATGTTCAGCTTCACTAGCTATTAGAGAGATGCAAATTAAGACCACAATGAGATACCATCTAACACCGGTTAGAATGGCTGCCATTAAACAAACAGGAAACTACAAATGCTGGAGGGAATGTGGAGAAATTGGAACTCTTATTCATTGTTGATGGGACTGTATAATGGTTCAGCCACTCTGGAAGTCAGTCTGGCAGTTCCTTAGAAAACTATATATAGAGTTACCATTCGATCCAGCGATTGCACTTCTCGGTATATACCCGGAAGATCTGAAAGCAGTGACATGAACAGATATCTGCACGCCAATGTTCATAGCAGCATTATTCACAATTGCCAAGAGATGGAAACAACCCAAATGTCCTTCAACAGATGAGTGGATAAATAAAATGTGGTATATACACACGATGGAATACTACGCGGCAGTAAGAAGGAACGATCTCGTGAAACATATGACAACATGGATGAACCTTGAAGACATAATGCTGAGCGAAATAAGCCAGGCACAAAAAGAGAAATATTATATGCTACCACTAATATGAACTTTGAAAAATGTAAAACAAATGGTTTATAATGTAGAATGTAGGGGAACTAGCAATAGAGAGCAATTAAGGAAGGGGGAACAATAATCCAAGAAGAACAGATAAGCTATTCAACGTTCTGGGGATGCCCAGGAATGACTATGGTCTGTTAATTTGTGATGGATATAGTAGGAACAAGTTCACAGAAATGTTGCTATATTAGGTAACTTTCTTGGGGTAAAGTAGGAACATGTTGGAAGTTAAGCAGTTATCTTAGGTTAGTTGTCTTTTTCTTACTCCCTTGTTATGGTCTCTTTGAAATGTTCTTTTATTGTATGTTTGTTTTCTTTTTAACTTTTTTTTCATACAGTTGATTTAAAAAAGAAGGGAAAGTTAAAAAAAAAAAAAAAAGAAAAAGAAAAGGGAAAAAAAAAGATGTAGTGCCCTCTTGAGGAGCCTGTGGAGAATGCAGGGGTATTCGCCTACCCCACCTCCATGGTTGCTAACATGACCACAGACATAGGGGACTGGTGGTTTGATGGGTTGAGCCCTCTACCACAGGTTTTACCCTTGGGAAGACGGTTGCTGCAAAGGAGAGGCTAGGCCTCCCTATGGTTGTGCCTAAGAACCTCCTCCCGAATGCCTCTTTGTTGCTCAGATGTGACCCTGTCTCTCTAGCTAAGCCAACTTGAAAGGTGAAATCACTGCTCTCCCCCCTACGTGGGATCAGACACCCAGGGGAGTGAATCTCCCTGGCAACGTGGAATATGTCTCCCGGGGAGGAATGTAGACCTGGCATCGTGGGACAGAGAACATCTTCTTGACCAAAAGGGGGATGTGAAAGGAAATGAAATAAGCTTCAGTGGCAGAGAGATTCCAAAAGGAGCCGAGAGGTCACTCTGGTGGGCACTCTTATGCACACTTTAGACAACCCTTTTTAGGTTCTAAAGAATTGGGGTAGCTGGTGGTGGATACCTGAAACTATCAAACTACAACCCAGAACCCATGAATCTTGAAGACAGTTGTATAAAAATGTAGCTTATGAGGGGTGACAATGGGATTGGGAAAGCCATAAGGACCACACTCCACTTTGTCTAGTTTATGGATGGATGAGTAGAAAAATAGGGGAAGGAAACAAACAGACAAAGGTACCCAGTGTTCTTTTTTACTTCAATTGCTCTTTTTCACTCTAATTATTATTCTTGTTATTTTTGTGTGTGTGCTAATGAAGGTGTCAGGGATTGATTTGGGAGATGAATGTACCACTATGTAATGGTACTGTAAACAATCGAAAGTACGATTTGTTTTGTATGACTGCGTGGTATGTGAATATATCTCAATAAAATGAAGATTAAAAAAAAAAAAAGAAAAAAAATATATTTTGTCCAGTTTTTTAGTTGTTTTCAGTGGAGGACCAATCCAAATAACCTTAACCACCTTGGCCAGAAATGGGAAACCCAGAAAATAAATTATTAAGGCACAGTATTTTTTTCAAAATACTGTGGTTTTTCCAAACATTGAAAGTCATGGATATTTATATCCTTGAAAAAGTTCTCCTTTTAGCCCACAACTTTAACCAGATAGGGAACCCACAAGATGGTTTTGGTACAAAAACTCTGCTGATAAAAGGATTCACAAGGTTCCATATCTGTGACCTTGAACCACTCCAACGGGCAGTCCCTCTGATATTTACTCAGTGGTTTATAGGGAATGCTTCCCACAGCTTCAGAAAGCCTCACCAAATGCACAGAAATTCTTAGTACAGGGTCTATTTTGGAGTCTGTGGCACTTGCTATAAGGTTTAATTTTGCCAAGGCTTTCACCAGGCTGGAGAAGCCAAATTTAAGAAGCATAAAAGGTTTGCACTTTTAACCCTAGGAAGGTTTCTAGGGATAGCATATGAATGCCCCAAACTTTGCTTGCTGTCAAGTTCTAAATATTTGGTGGACAATATTTTAACCACCTCATTTCCACGCAAAAATATCATATCGTGGGTTTTTTTTTTTCCTTTTTTGGCTCCTGTGTTATGTTTATCCCTTGAGGTAGGCAAGATTCTCGGAGACAATGCCCCTTCTTAATCCCTTGTTTACAAGTCAGACAGATTCTTTCTGGAGAAGGAAGGGTCTGTTGTATTTATCTTTAGATATATTTTGGAGGGGATTGGAAATGGAAATCCCCTAATACTACACATGTCCATTTGGAAGATTAACTGGTAGGCTTTCCAGAAGTCAAAGATTATTGGGAATTTGGTAAGATACCTCATTTTTGAATACTCTAGTTGGTGATTGACAATTAGGATTTGTAACAATCCCTCCATCTAGGATTAGGATAGGAGAGGACACATTGATAGCTATTTCTAGAGCCCTGTGAGGATGCTTGCTGTTATTTGAGGTAATAGAGCAGTTGCTGCTCCCCAGTGCCTTTTCTTCCTACCGTGTGCCCTAAATCTGTGGGTTTATGGTACAAGTGCAGGATGGGAGTTCCGCCAGACTAGAGAGGCACTGAATCACCTCAAAATCTTTTTATTTTTCTTTGTCACATCAGAAGTTAATGTCATCAGTATCTAAACAAGTAAACCTATAGTCTAACTACTTTGTTACTGGACCTAACATTCAGTTTCAAGTATAGGCTTTCAAACTATGCCTCAGGATGTAGGAGCTTTCCAATTTAGAGCTTACAAATAACAGGGGATCTTCCCATGTAACATAGGGGCCTTCCAGCATAAGCGCTTTTTAAATGGTAAGGCAAGTCATGGCCTACCACTGTCCACCCCCTTCGTTGATAACTTTTGTCCGTATCAACATTTTGGCCAACACACCAACATGATGCCACCATTTATTATTATTTTAACACATCTCATCACTTAAAAAATAGAAATTATTGCTTTCACAAATAATAAAATTCCTTGTTTTAAATTCATGCTTTACTAAAATTGTGGAGAACCAGGACCACATGAAGTCTGCTCCTTGCTACTTCCTTATGGACATGTCTTGCTGAATCCCATGTGTTTGGAGGAGTTGTCTGGGATATAGGTATGATATTTTCTGTTTAATAACACATGAACCTCTCTTCCCAGCTAAATATAAGGACATATGGTTTTAGACCACCATGTTTCTCATGACACCATTTCTTCAGCACTACTGCTGCATAACTGGTCATGTATAGTGGATATATCACAGATCATTGAACTTACACTGTAAATCTGAACTTTGGAAACTATATAGTAAATTCTATTCCTGCATCTAATATAAATTTTTAGGAGTCATTTATTGGCTTCAATGCTGGTCTAGTTCATCCCAAATAGCAACCTCAGGCAGCCATTGGTATGCGTGTGATCCTCATCCCTAGTAGGGAGAAGAATTAGGAGTGGACCTCCATTTTTTGCCAAAACCCAGAGTCCAGGGACCTTGATGTACATCTTTGATGTTACAAGTACCAGTGTCTATTCCCTTCAGCTTTGACTTAAGAGACGCTTATACAGATAGGATTAGGGATTATGCTTAGGAGACCAGGGGCCAAGAAGTGTTCTAGTGCATAGGAAATGGGTCATCCTTCTGACAACTCCAGTCAAATGACCAGCAGTGATTGGCCCTGTTCCCAGCTAAATAAAGTATTGATAAGTCTAATTTGCTCCCATCCCTACATGTACTTTTTCTTATAATTGCAGTAGACCTTCCATGTACTATCAGCTTCATTTTAAACACTTAGCTTTTGCAATAGCTATCCAGGTTCTTGAATTTGCCCTCCCTGCCCCCCCCCTTTTTTTTAACCAGGTACCATGACTTCCCATCCCTCAATTTTCCTCAAATGAAGTATGTATTTCCCAACACTTAGAATCTGTATTATTCTTTATCTTCAGCTTCTAGGCTAACTAGATAACTTGGCATATAGCCAAACATAGCAATTTAGTATTTTCTTGAGATAAGTCAACTCCTTCAGGTGTTCTGAATCACCTCAGAGTGTCCAAGGGTGTGTAATCATCCCTTCAAGGAAGAATTACCCTCCCTTGTACAAATGCTATTGTATTTCAATGAGCGCTACTAGCTTATTGGCTGTAGCCTTATTTCAGCTGGTATTTAGCCAGCCTTTCAGAATTTATCTGCACTGTCTCCCAGGGATCTCCTTGATTTTCTTCCCAAAAGTTGCCATGCAGTGAGTTCCAGCTAAGGGCTATATGTCATTTGCATTGACCTTTTGGGCATTGCCTGGCCAGAGTTCCTAGGCCCAAAAGTCCCCAGAGGTGAGCACTCTACTCACACTCTTAACTAAGAAATGTTATCTGGAATAAGTCACTAAACAAGAACATTGTTCTTTGAGAAGGCATTCAGATGAGAATGACTTAAGAACCCTAAATAGTATAACCAGATTTTTCAAGAGAGGGATCATTAGACCCCTATTGGGTCTCATGGCAGTCCAGAACTTCAATTCTTTCCTTGTGTCCTATAAGACTTGTTCTGAATGGTTCAAGCCAAATAACCAGTAGTGGAAATTGTTATGGAAGGACTGATGAAGTCATATAACTATGAGCAGAACAGGGGCAGCTAGACATTTTCTATAGCTAGTCGGTATTTTATCGGCCTAAGCCGAACTGTGATAGGTAGCTAATGGTTCTTTGCTACTAATATATGGGGAGAAGAGGAAAGGATGGGGAAGAGATAGTAGTCTACCTTCCCCATTTGAATTGCCCATTCATTGTTTTCAGGCCCATTTGCTCTTATCTCTGTTAGCCTGTGGACTCCTTCAAGAGTAGTTGTAGCTTGGTTTTCAATGTTTTATAGTCCCTGAAACCTTTGTCTCTGAGCCACATCACACTCCACATTCCCATTCTATTTACCTACTATTCTGTTACTTGCACACAAGGCTTCCTGTTCCCAAATGTTCCCAATGGGGAAAGTGTCCTAATCTGGGGACATTGGTGTCCCCATTATGGTGCTTGTCCAGACTGAAGACTGGGTATTAGGGTTGAAGGGCAGACAGTATGGATGGCATGCTTTTGTTTCTCTTAATATTTCCTTACCATGATATTTGTGGGTTGCCCACTAATTTAGGCTTTTTTTTCCCACCCTGTGTTAATAGCCAGACCGCTAGGTCTTCCACTGAGAACTTCCACTTTCTCTTTTTTAGATTTACCCCAAAATTCTCTGTTCCAAAATCATATAGAGAAGAAACTGCTAGTTATCTATCCTTCTATTCATTCTTCCTTGCTTCTTTATTAACAGAATGCTGATTTGCAGTTGGCAAGGGGTGGGGGAGTTGGGGAGGGTAGGGGGAAGGGGGGAGGGGGGTGGCAGTCTGCTCAGCATTTTAAATAACTACATTGTCCTTCCTCTACTACAGATAAGGATGGCAGTGGGACACAGTTCTTGTCAATGAGGTATAACCAAAGGTTGTTCAGAGGAGTTTCTAGTAATGCTGGTTAAAAGGAGGTAGCCTCAGGGCATGTGCTCTTTTGCCCTTCTTTCTTCTCTTTCTACCTACCTGCAATTTAGAGAAAATGCAGGAAAAAGAATAGCTTGCAACTATGAGGTGACCATGAGAGAAAAGCCAAGAGAATAGTTTTGGTTACCGCTGAGAAGACCAGGTTAGCAGGGTAGATAGTCTAGGTATGACCCAGATAGGCAAACCCCATAATTTTTGTACATTATACTCCTACCCCCCCACACATACACCTTCTCCAGGTTGGGGAAAAATCCCTTTGTCACTGATCAGATCCATACTATTTCCATATCTCCAAAACTGTTTGTAGTAGGACCACATGCCATAGTTTTACTCTGAGACATAGACCTTTTTTTGTACCTAAATCCATTAAAAAAAAAAAACAAATCTGTGCTTCTTTGCCCCAAGTTCGTAACTTGACCCTTTTTATTAATGGAAAGTCCAAGATCCTCTAGAGGAGTATTGACATGCAAGTTGAAAGCAATTCAGTAGATGGCAAGTTGGTCACTTTTGACAGATTTAAAAAAAATTACTATCCACAGCCACTGGATTTTAAAATAGTAGTAATATGAGTGTACCATGATGTGGTTTTATAGCGTATTACCAATTTTCAATTCAGAGATTCATATTTAAGTTTTGTGAGCAAATTAGTTGCTTCTAGATTTCGACTTATTTTCAGCCAATTATTCCTACATTGTACTATTCATAACAGTGAAATGTTAGGACAGATTTAAGATCTCCAAATATAAAGGGTTATTGGGATAAGTGAACAAAGTTTCAAAAAAGCATAGTCATGTATTATTTCAATAAATTATGGTTACAAAATAGTATCTACAATGTCTCAGTTTTATAGAAAGATAATTTTCTGTGTGTATATATATTTTTTTCTAGAAATCTATTTTGTCAAGCTGTTAACATTGTTTTTTTTTTCCCTAGGGAAAAGGGATTAGTTTTTTTAATGTTCCCTTCCTTTCATTTAGTATTTCAGTAATGAGCAAACATTACTTTTTGATAAGAATAATTTTTTAAAAGATGAAAAAAAAAGTTCCTCTTGATGGACATTTAACATGAAGAGAGAAGCAGAAGAATGATGCTGAGATAATCAAGTCAGGAACAGTAAGGCCACCAGCACAGCCATTGGACTACTCAGACTGCTGCTGGCTGATACACTGCTCGTGAGATCCTGAATGACAATGAGTGCTGGCTGTGATACTGGTGTTGCTCTTTCTTGTCTGCTTTCCTTTCTTTGTGTTACCTTACCCTATACCTTGTTAAAATGTCTCTCTGATCCTTAAAAACTGTACATTCATTTATTCAATAAACAGAGTCCAAACCCTTGGGTAATACTGTGGATACATAGTGAGCCAAACATACCCTCATGGAATTACAGTCCGTAATGGGGGAGATAAACACCATTCAGAGCATACAGGTGCATGGTAATCACAGGATAGGATCAGGACTTTGAAGGAAAATAGGCTGCTATGTGATAGAATTATGGCACAGTAGAGAGTATATTATGTACTAATTATGCATTCTGGACTCACTTTAAGCTGAGACCTCTTGGAGAGGCAGGAGTTAGGTAAGTGAAGATTTTTGCAGGGGGTAACAAGCATTTTAGGCAGAGGAAATAGCATATGTGAAAACCATGAACAGCAAAGATCTTTAGAGACTTAAGGGAAAGGAGGTGGCTACATAGAGATCAAGAAAGAGAATGACTAAATGAACTTGCAGAGGTGAGTAGACTAAGCCAAATCACATAGGGCATTGTGTCTTTTTGTCTTTTTCCTAAGCAATCAGAAACCAGTGAAAAGGGTTTGAGTTGAAAAATACCTTAATCAGTTTTCATACTGGCTATGGTTTCGCAAATGGATTGGAGGAAGAGACAAGAGACTATTGAACAGGTATAAATATCACAATCACCAGTAAAGGGCTACTCGCAGAGTTAGTCATATATATTGCTACTCTATTTAAATTGGATTTAACAATCTCTTTTTGAGATGGTTGCCTGTCTTCACTCTTCCCTGTGTGTAGGTTCCTTTGTTTGCCATAGATAACTTCTAGACAGTGGTCATTTGTGAGTCATAAGTTAACCTTTTCTCAAAGTAATAGGGCCACAGTTAGGTTTGAACATATACTGGTGCTTACTATGTGCCAGAGACTGTAGTAGGCACTTGCATATTGCATGAGTTAAAACGGAGTCTCTTTCCTCATGGAACTTACAGTTTAGACTGAAAGCAGATATTAATCAAATAATCTTGCAAATGTACAATTGTAAACTGTGGGATGATCACAGTTGCCTTGTTAGCTGCTAAAACAAAATAAGGTAATACTCTTCATGGATCCTAGACCCAGGACTACCTTGTATGATTGTGCAGTTTGGATGTTGCATGAGAAAGCCTGGTCAAGGGAGTTAATGTGGGCTAAAACTCTGCCAGACTTCCCTTTATCAGGCCACGCCCTTGTTCAAAGCTATATCTGCCCAGAGGAAGGGTACATTTTTCTTTGAACCAAGGTGTCATATAGGTCAGTGGCATCTCTCCCTTTGGTAATAGAAAGGGTATCCCTATCCTAAAAATGGAATCAGAGTATTTTCCTTGTAAATATGTATAGTTGTCCTGACCACAGAAATGTATCTGAGATGATTAGGTATGAGTGGGTGTAATTGTAGGCTTTAAAAAAAATGGAGAATAAAGAAGGCTTAGGACATAGACAAAACAAGAGGGGGGTTCATCTGCAGGAATTAGAGCAATATATAGACCTAAGATAAAGTGGATAAAGCCAGCTCAGTGATGGAACAGCAGAGGAAAACACCTTGGCTGTGCATTAAGAGGGTGTTTGTATTTGGTGAAGGAACTTGAAGGCATCACACTGGGGAAAGGTGTGGTGGAGGAAGGAGGGATCCATATATAAAATTATGTCTTGGTTTCTGTATCTTGAACCTACCTAATTGAATAAGGCTTTATAGTCCCATAATTTTCAAGTTTGACTCAGTTTTCAAATTGTGGACTCTTCAGCTTTTGGGAGTGGTCCTGCTTCTGGGAAGAATCCTGCCAGAATATATCCAGAAACAGAGGACTAGGTAGGAGTCAGGCAGGTTGAAGTCATGACTTTTCCCAACAGTTGTATGATGTGGGGCAACTGGAATAGACCTTAGAGACTAGATCCACTAGAAGAAATTTGCTTCCTGTCTCTGCACCTTAAGCTCTGCTGGTCTACAGGTCTTAGTTCAAAAAAGGAGGAGTGCTCCCACCAGGAGATACAACAATGTTTCCATTGAACTGGAAGTTAAGACTGCCATCTGGCCACTTTGGGCTTCTCATGCCTCTGAATCAACACACAAGGAAGAGGATTACTGTACTAGCTGGGGTGACTGATGCTGACTATCAGGGAAATAGACTGCAACTACACAAAGGAGGTCAAGAAGAGTTTTTCTACAATACAGGAGATCCCCTGGAGTATCTCTTAGTACTACCATGCCCTGTGATTAAAGTCAATGGAAAACTGCAACATCCAATCCAGGCAGAACTACCAATGGCCCAGAAACCTCAGGAATAAAGGTCTGGGTCACCCCACCAGGCAAAGAGTCATGGCCAGCTGGAATGCTTGCCAAGGGTAAAGGGAAAGTGGAATGGGTAGTGGAAGAAGGTAGTGATAAATATGAACTACGACCATGTGACCAGTTACAGAAATGAGGACTGTGATGGTATGAATGTTTCCTCGTTTTGTTATATGTTTGTATTTGTACATAAAGTATCTTTTTTTCTTTATCTTTTCCCCTTATCATATGACATAAGTTGTATTGTTCATGTTATAGTATTTAATAGGATATCAAGTTTAAGAGTGAATATTACCTGAAAAAAGAGGCAGGTAGTCCCCTTCAAACCTCATCCAATGTGACCCTCCGGCTCTCCAAGGAAATTCTAAGAAGTCTTCACCTACCGGTCTGATCCCCAATGTGCTGATCCCCAGGAGAGTGGCTCCAGGTGGCAGTGACTTTGACCATTGTCAAATCCAGTGAAAGGAATTAGAAGGAAGAAGCACAGGAAGCCTTTGTTTCCAGAGAGCTGTGACCAAGGACTTCCATTTCTGACCATGGTGGAGGAACAGGAACTAGATTTACCCTCCTGCCTGAAACAACCAAGAAATCACACAAAAGATATGAAACAATTGTTGTAAGACATGATATCAGGAAATGAACAACAGTGATCCCCAAGAAACAGGATACAAGATATACAGAAGCACATTACAACCTGGAGTCATCCAAGATGTGAACAATGATACAGCATTGATATAATTCAATTTTTAATAATAAAGGGACATTTTCACATTCCAGGATACAACAATGATATTTACAAAGTGAAATTATTCTGCCTTAATATTCTTGTTTTTCATTTATATTGTCAAAAATTCATTACAATTACCTTTAAAATTACTACTTAATTGAGATGCCACAGAAGGTGGATGTGAACCATGGATAACTGGGAAAAAACAATGACAAAATTTAAAGAAAAATTGATTTGTTTTAAAAATTAAGTAGTACTAAAATTGAAAGCATCTCCTTAAAAATTATTAAAATTCTTTTCACAGTTCCCATTTTTTCAGGGAAATAAACAATCAAATTAGCAACACTTTCCCCACCATGATTAATCTGCTCTAAAACTACATTTTTACAAGGGATTTCCTTTGTTTCTTTAAAACACACTGACTTTTATCTCCCATACAAGGTCAATATCAACTCAAAACATTTTGCAACACTTAGGAAGGTTCTGGTTCCTCTAGTACCACTTTAAACATTTAAGAATATTCCATAATTTAAGTGGCAACATACTTAACAGAATGGCAAATGGTATTCTAAAAACTCAGGTTACAAAACTGTGAAATAATGTAAAATAAACCTGTTAAATATCTTAAGAGAAAAGATTTAATGGAAACAAGTGCACCAGCTGATTAAAAGGGCACAGGCATCTCAGCAGCCAGGAATTCATCACCCAACTTATGCCCTACCATTTATATGCCAATTGTCTGTACATACCAATATGACCAGGAGATCCTTTTGAAAAGGTACCTGGATAGTTGGGTGACTTCTTGTTCTAAATGGTCAAAAAGCAAGAGCAGATTTATAAGGGACACCATTAAATAGAGCAAGTTTATCAGTGTGAAATATTTTGCTCATTTACCATATGAATATAGCCTATGTTGGTGTTTGAAACGTGCAAAATCATAATTAATAAATGCAAAATTTCCTTAAAAAAAAAAAAAAAGAGTGAATATTACCCAAGGACATGCACCCTATTCTGGAGAGATTTAGTGTCTTTCCAGTTGTTTGCAGAATGGTTGAGTATTGTTAGGCAAAATATATTCCTGTTATTGTTTTTTAGTTAGCGATTAAGCATGGTTTAAGGTGATGTGCATAGCTACCAAGTTGACAAGGGGTGACTGTGGTAGTTAGGATCATGTGTCAACTTGGCCAGGTGATAGTACCCAGATGTCTGGTCAAGCAAGTACTAGCCTATCTGTTGCTAGGAGGACATTTCGTGGCTAACTTCATCTGTGACTAATTATGTCTGCATTTGGCCAAGGGGAGTGCTTTCTGCAGTGAGAGATGTTTAATCAATGGAAGGCTTTTAAGGTAGCTTCAGCAGACAGAAGAGAGAACTTTCATCTCTACTTTAACCAGCCAGCCTCTTCTGGGGAATTCATCCAAGACCTTCATCAGAGTGCCAGCTCACAGCCTGCCCTATGGAATTTGGACTCATGCATTCCCACAGTTGTGTGAGACACCTGTATAAAATCTTGTACTATTTATAGATATCTCCTGTTGGTTCTGTTTCCCTAGAGAACCTTGAATAATATAAAATTTACTGTCACTTAGAACCTTTGCTCCTTTTGATTGGGCCCATAAAATAACTCTCAAAACACCAGCACCATCCTAACGGAGGTCAAACAATACAGATGGCCATTCTGGGCTCAGAGCCACATTCTCAATGAGAATATACATTTAAAATTGCATGGTAATGGAAACTGATATGTATATACATAATGAAGTAGGGTCACAAAAAGTGTCAAGGACTTAGATGTCAAGGAGTCCCCAAACCTCACCTACCCTGCCAGTCTTAGGTCAAAGATGAGCTCTTTGGAGATTCAGATACCTGCAAAACATCTCAGTACTTTATTTCAAACATACTTTCCAGGTCTGCACTGAACAAACAGGACATTCTTTTCCCCAAATATATCTTCCTTGTTAATCATCACTGAAACCTATATGGAAGGATGGATTGGGAAGCTGAGTGCTGAAAAGCTCTAACATGAGTCTATTACATAATTGTTTTTTACCTGCCTAGGGCCAGCTCTGGGTTCAAGATGGGAGGGGGCACTTGTTTTGTGTCTGGAACACCCAGTGAAGGGTGAAAAAAATTGAAACTATTACATAATAAACATTTGTCTTCTTTCCCACATCTACCTTCCCCTTTCGTTGGCAACATCATCTTTCCTCTAGTAAACTGATATTCCTCTACTCTCGGTGGTTCAGGTTAGAGTCTCTAAAGTACCCTATGATTGAGGCTTGGGAAGTCATAGTAACCCCATTGCCCTAACTGCAGTGATTGGCTGAAGGACAAGCATGAGACCCAAACAGATCAGTCAGAGCCCTTGTCTGCAATTTTATATATGGCCTCTGGGAGAGAAGCTCTCACTTTTCTCTGGGTTCACACAAGTCAGAAGCTGTCAGAGATTTTGCCTCCCCTCCTGCCACACCATGAGGGAAATACAGTGAGGCCAGCACAGAGATAAGCAAAGATGAAAAGTGGTAAGAGAAACTCCTGACTACATTGTTTGATTAGTTTTGGGAGTCGTTAAAGCTAGCTCTTTAATGGACTTCTTAGTTACGTGAGCTAATATTAATTCCTTTTCTCTGAAACTGGATTGGGTTTCTGTCAGTTGCAACACAAACAATCCCTAAATGGGACCAAACCATGGCACTCTCAGCATCTGTGGGTCCCAAAGAACTAACTACTCCTGGAGAAGGGATCTGAAAAAGTTGAAAATTGGGACAAGTGTTTTCCCTAGAGACAAACAATGTCCTGGCCCCAGTCACTGGAGCACCTTGCTCTGTGTGTATGTATGTGGGTACATGCCTGAGAGCTCTCTCTGTGGCTGCTGGTTTGTTGGACACTCCCAGCCTACAGAGGACTGGTCCACTGTCTTGGCCTGTGCTGCTTCTCAGGCTCAATCCCTCACTTGCCCTCTCTGTCTCTGAGATTTTGAGCTGGTGAGGTTCATGGAAAACAAAGGCAAGAATAAGTAAAAATACCTATTTCAAGCTTTTTTCCCCCTCCTTTTATGGTCATTGCTGGAGCAACAATGGCCAGATGAAGTTTATTCCCATTGTGACTTCTGACTAGAGCAAAAACGTAAAAGGCATTTCAATGTACCTTCCCACATTTGTAGGAAGATTGTCTTCCCTCTTCCCAAGTAACTGAGACAGAAGTGCAATGTTCAATCCATGTTTATCCAAAAGGATGATAAAGTCAGGTTGTGTGAGGCCACTACAAAGCTCAGTAAATTGGAGGGGTGGTCCAGATTGACAGGAAGAAACGTGTCATACACATTGAATGAGTTCAGCATGAGAAGGCAAAAGCCACAACTGTCCACGTGAGCGTTCAGCCCAGCAATGGTGTTAGCCCTGTGCTGAAACTGGACAACAACCGCAAAAAGATCCTTGAACACAGAGCCAAATATCACTGGGTATGGAAGGAAATGAGCAATTATAAGGAAGAAACAATTGAGATAAAGCAGGAATAAAATAATCTTAAAAACTGACAAAATGAAAAAAACACATCACAAATTATTTCCAAGGACTCATGGGGGAGGTTTTTTGTCTCCACACCAGAGAGTATTTGCTTCTCATGAATGGCAGATTCCTCTGTTTCATGGGGACCCTAATCTTGTAACAGGTCAGGTTTTTCATTTTCATTGACTGTTCTCATGCCCAGAGCACATGTATGAACCCTCCTCCTAGTAAGTGCAAGTGTCCTCACCAGGTGTATTTGTGTATGTGCCCCTTGCCTGATTTCACTGAGAGCCAGTGTGGAATAGTAGTTAGGTCCACAGGCTTTGTGGTCATATACAGATCTAGGTTTGCAATGTGGTTCTGCTCCCTGCCAGTATCTTTATGTGTAAACTGAGGACTATAGTGGCTGCTGCATAGTTATTTTGAGCATTTAGCACAATGCCTGGAACTTGGTATAGACTCAATAAATAGCATTTATTTGCATGTGATTCTAGCCTGTTAGCAAGATAAAAGGACAAAATAATGACGTTTTATTAGAAATATACAAGTACAGTAGAATTTGGTGACATGTTTTAAGACTATCATGTATAAAAAATCAGACCAGTTTTTGGATGTCTACTGTGCCAGTTTGGATGCATTATGTCCTCCCAAAAGCCATGTTCTTTAAAGTAATCTTGTGGGGGCAGACATATTAGTGTTGATTAGATTGTAATTCTTTGGATTAGATTGTTTCCATGGAGATGTGACCCACCCAACTGTGGGTAATACCTTTGATTAGATTATTTCCATGGAGGTATAGCCTTGCCCATTCAGCATGAGTCTTGATTAGTTTACTGGAGCCCTATAAGAGCTCAGGCAGAAGGAGCTCAGTACTGCAATTTAGAGAGACATTTTGGAGATGGCCATTGAAAGCAGACTTTTGCTGATGCCTTGGAGATAGCCCAGAGTTTGCCCAGAGAAGCTAACCCTAGAGACATTTTAGAGAACACCATTTTGAAATGCAACCTGGGAGCAAGCAGACGCCAGCCACGTGCCTTACCAGCTAACAGGCGTTTTTCCAGAAGCCATCAATGTTTTTCAGTGAAGTTACACTATGTTGATGCCTTTGTTTGGACATTTTCATGGCTTTGTAACCAAATAAACCCCCCCCCTTATAAAAGCCAATCCATTTCTTGTATTTTGCATAACAGCAGCATTAGCAAACTGGAAGATCTACAAATGTGCCAATCATTGTGCTTTTATGACCCTGGTATCAAATTGTTTAATCTTCCTCCAAATTTTATCATCTGTTAACAATCGAGGAAACTAAAGCTCAAAAGTAAAGTAAATTGTCCAGGTCACACAATATGAGGAGGAGCCAGCAAAAACACCAATTTACTTCCCAAATACAGGGTAAATGGCAAAAAAAAACCAGCCTATTTACTTCCCAAATGCAGGGTAAATGGCAAAAATCAAACAAATTAGCCCATATGGTAAGGATATAAAAGCAAAAAAAGGAAAGAAAGGTGGGGAATAGGAGTTAATACCTATGGGCAAAGAGTGTCTGTTTGGGGAAAAGTTTTGGTAATGGACAGTAGTGATGATACCACAACATTGTGATATAATACCACTAAATTGTATACTTGAAAGTGGTTAAGATGGGAAATATCTTGTATGTATAAATTTTTTTAATTAAAAAAAATTTGAATAAATAAACTGTGTGGCAGAAAGTAACCTAGAGACTTTTTTGAATTCAGTGATGAGGGTGAATGCTGGCCAACTTATGCATCTGCACCGAGAAGAGGGGAGAGGCCATGCCAGGTATTTCAGAGAGCAGATCCACAGACCCTGCTCTTACCAGAGGTGCAGTGACCCGGTAGTTCCACATCCAGCAGGGCCTTTCGGTACAGGGTGTCTCTCCAGCATTGGACACTATTGACCACCTTCTCCCTTTTCCCTGCATTCCAGGAACACCACTCTCTCCTGGTTCTGTTCTTCTGTGGCCACATTTTCATCTCCTACTCGGGCTTTTGTGTCTCTTCATCCACACCAGAGATAGTTGTATTCCTCACGCCTTGATTCTTCAGGGAGGAACTATGACATAAGCTCAGACTTTGAGGTGAGAGTTCAGCTGGAATTCCCCAGCTTTATAACAGAGATAATAATCTTTATTTTTGAGGGTTATTGCTATGGTTTTAAAGAAATAAACTTGCCTATTATAACACTCAGCATTTTCAACATAGTGCAGTAAGTGTCTGTTGAATGAATCAAAGGACAGGTGGGTTCATGGAAGGTATGACAGGGTGGTCCAGAGACTCACCAGAGAGGGATCCCAGTGGCAGGAGGCCTTAGCTAGTGTCTGTGGCACACAGGTTGCTCTTTAAAGTGCACAGAAACTATGGAGAAATGGGAGGAGTTGGAGTGGGAGATGTAGGCATGTGGCAAGTGGAAAGTATTCTGAGAGACACTGAACTGCCAGCAGGGATGGGGTGGAGAGAAATCCTGTGTGCCACAGATGGTTTCAATACTTGGAGTATCTTATCTCAGGATTCTGAACCTTTTTTATCTGAAAAGACCTTTTTTTTTTTTTTTCCAAATAAGGTCACATTCACAGGTTCCGGTTGGACAAATTCAACCTACTACAGAAGGGAACTTCCTCAAGGTAATAAAGAAATCTTCAAAAAACCTATAGCATCATACTTACTAGTGCATGACTGACTGCTCTGTTGCTAATAGCAGGAACAAGGCAAAGATGCCTACTCCCAACACTCTATGCAACATCAAATTGGAATTCAATAGAGAAAGAAAAGAAATGACATACAGACTGGACAGGAAGAAATAAAACTGTTTCAATTTATGCATGATGCAACTGTCCACACAGAAAATCCCAAAGATTCTACAAAACAGACTGAAATTGAGTTTAGCAAGATTGCAAGATACATACATGATCAATTTACAACAATCAAATTGCATTTTTGTATTCTAGCAGTGGATGATTGGAAATTAAAATTTTAAAAATACTGTTATTCACAATAGCACCAAAAATATGAAATATTTAAGTATAAATCTAACAAAATATGTGTTGGATTATAAGATGAAAGTTGTAAACACTGATAAAAGAAAGAAAAGACCTAAATAAATGTATACACTGTATTCATAGATTGGAAAATCAATATTGATAAAATGTCATTTCTTTCTAAATTGATCCAGTGACACTCATAATAGGCTTTCTTGTAGAAATATAAAATTTGATTCTAAAATTTATATGGAAGTGCAAAGGATCTAGAACACCCAAAATAACTTTGAAAAAGAAAACCAATGTCGGAGGGCTCATACTACCTGATTTCAATACTTACTATGAAGCTATGGTAATTGAACCAATGTGGTGGTGGTAAAAAAAAAAACAAACACATAGAGCAAAGGAACAAGATAGAGATCTTAAAGATAGACCACCCATGTATAGTCAACTGACTTTCAACAAAGAGGCAAAGGTGGAGAAGGGTAGTCTTTATAACAAATGGTGTATGTTCATATGCAAAAAATAAACCTTGATCCATGTTTTCCACCATATTCAAAAATTAACTCAAAATGGATCATAGACCTAAATGTAAAATTGAATACTATAAAACTTGTAGAATGCTACATAAAAGAAATTCTTGACTTTGGGTGAGGCAGAGGTATCTTTGATAAGACACCAAAAGCATGTTCCATAAACTTAAATAATTGATAAACTAGGCTTCATCAAATTTAAAATCATTGCTCATCAAGAATCACTGTTAAGAGAATGAAAAGAAAAATCAAAGACTGAGAGAAGATATTTGCAGAACACATTTTAAAAAGGTCCTTTATCCAGATTATATAAAGAAATTTCAAAGCTCAATAATAAGAAAACAGACTACAAAATGTATAAAGTGGGCAAAGGATTTGGACACTTTATAGTAGATATGTTAATGTCAAATAAGTGCATGAAGATGCTCAACATCATCACTAGCAATCAGCATAATGATTAAGAACATGTAAATTAAAACCACAAAATACCACTCCTGACCCATGATAATGTCCCTAAATTTTAAAAATAATAATACTGATAATTCCAAGTGCTGTTAAGGATTTGGAGCAATTGGAACTTTCATACATTGCTGGTGGGAATGCAAAAAGGTACAGCCACTTTAGAAAACAGTTTGTGATTTTTTAAAAAAAGTTCAACATATACTTAGCATACCAGCTAGCAATCCTACTCCTAGGTATTTACCAAAAAGAAAGTAAAACTTACAATCAAACAAAAACCTTAATGTGAATATTTATAGCAGCTTTGTTCATAATCACAACAACTGCAAACACCAAATGTCCTTCAACTAGTGGACAGATAAGCCAACTATGGCACAGCCATATAATGAAAATACATTCAGTTATATAAAGGGAAAAAACTACATGGATATATCTTAACTGCACTTTGCTAATGAAAGAAGCCAGACTCAAGAGGCTATAAACTGTATACATCCATTTATATGACATCCTGGAAAAGACAAAACTATAGAACAGAAAATGAATCAGTGGTGGTGAGAAGTTGTCTACAAAGGGGCCAATTTTGCTGTCCAGTAATCTTTTGGTTGAATGAAACTCAGACACTTCTTCAAGAGGGATTCATAGGTACAAGATTCTCTGTGTTCTTTTGGTTATAAAACTAGGTTTCTAGATCCTTAATACTTGGAAGGATGGCTTGAATGTATATAAAATCCTTTGTTCACACTTTCTTTCCTTGAGTTTCTTGAAAATGCTCCCTGGTGTTGCTTTGCTTTGTATGTTATTTTTAAGACTCTGATGCCAGTCTGATTCTTTTGTCCTGGAGACCTTGAGGATTTTTGTTTCTCCTTGATCTTCAAAACAGGTACGAATAAGTTTCTTCAATATGTATGTGATTATCTTGTTTTATTTCTGGAAGTTTTCTTCAATTATAGTATTAAGTATTAGTTTCATTGTATTATTTTTCTTCTTCGGGGACTTCAATTATATTTGCGTTGTTGTGCCTGTCTTCCATATCAGTCACTTTGTTCCTGTCCCTTTTTACTTTTTTATCTCATTTTCATTTTCTTGGCTGTTTGCCTGTCTTTCTTTAGTGCAACTTATTAAATTTTCATTTGAGTCCATTATCCTTTAGGTAACTTGCAATTTTGTTTTCAATTCTGAGATGATTTTTCTTTTTATTCTATTTATTTCCTGAGTTCAAGAAGCTCTCTTTTAATTTTTTTCCTGTTTTTTTTTTAATCCATTTATGTTTTAAATTTCTTATTGAAGGTAGTTTTTTTGTATTTCCAAATACTTGTTTGAAATTATTTAATTCCATCTGGAATGTTGTGTTGCAGTTTTCCTCTGCTCCATGATTTCTTTTTCTTCCTTTTATGGGAAGGGGAATTTTCATCAGCTGAAATGTGTTGCTTCTCGATTTTTGTTTTCTTAAAGCTCTGAATATATTTATTCAGTTTTCTTCTATTTTGTGGGTATGGAATGGTTTAAGATTCTCAGTTTAATGGTGTGCTCTCTCTTTATTTTTTTTGGTTTGGTGCTTGGGGGAGGCATTGTATATCCTCTATATTAGATCCAAATTTGTTATGTGCACTGGAGAATATAAAGATCTTTCTTAGGGCCCTACCTTTCAAATCCAGTATGGTTGAAATTCATTGCCTTCTCAGGACAATCTGCAAAAGCTCATGGCTGCCTTACCTGTTCTGAGAGCCCAAAGTGCCTGGTAAACACAGGGAAGCCTGTTAGCCAATGACTGAAATTATTACTGAAAACATAATGGTGGGAATTTCAAAAGCCCAGCTTCCTTGCTTCTATGCAACACAAACTTCAAGGTGTAATTTACACCCTGTTCTAGTTTGCTAATGCTGGAGAATGCAAAACACCAGAGATGGATAGGCTTTTATAAAACGGGGTTTTATTTTGCTACACAGTTACAGTCATAAGGCCACAAAACGTCCAAGGTAACACATCAGTAATCAGGTACCTTCACCGGAGGATGGCAAACGGCGTCCAGAAAACCTCTGTTAGCTGGGAAGGCACGTGGCTGGCATCTGCTCCAAAGTTCTGGTTTCAAAATGGCTTTCTCCCAGGACATTCCTCTCTAGCAAGCTTGCTCTTCTTCAAAACGTCACTCACAGCTGCACTCCATCCCATCTCCTTGAGCCAGCACGTTCATATGGCTCCACTGATCAAGGCCCACCCTGAATGGGTGGGGCCACGCCTCCATGGAAATATCCCATCAGTTATCATCCACAGTTGGGTGGGGCGCATCTCCATGCAAACAACCTAATTCAAACGTTCCAACTTAATCCCCACTATTCTGTCTGCCCCACAAGATTGCATCAAAGAATATGGCTTTTTCTGGGGGACATAATACATTCAAACTGGCACAAACCCCAACATTCTCCATGGGATCAGGTTGAAGCTGGGACTTCACCTGAAAGTACCCCCTAACTTGGCTTCTTCATCTTGCCTAGCTTGATTCCATTCCTTACTGATTCCTTTAGAAAGCACCTTCTTAATAAATTACTGCAATCCAAGTCCTTAACTCAGCATCTGCTGAGGGAGAAGTTGACTTAAGACAGCACACTCCCTTGTCCTAAATGAAACCGTCCCATGTCATTACTTTTGCAGGCTTGTGTTGATACTTAGGCCTAACAATCTTAACTTTACCATTTTGTGCACTTATAATGTGACTCCTCAGTTACCCTGTAAATCCTTTGAAAGCAGGGACCACGTGTTATTAATCTCAGTTCCCCCATCTATAAAATGGAAATAATAATAGTACCTTTTCATAGAGTTGTTATAAGGATTAAGAGTTAATACATAAAGTGCACAGAAGTGTTCCTGCTACATGGCAAGTCATATACAAGAGTATGTCGTTGTTGTCATTCTTATCTTTGTAAAGCCATCAAGTAGCACCAGGACTGGGCACAATATATGTACACCAATATTTATTGGTCGAATCCACAACAAATTTGCTAAAAGAAAAAAAAAGAGAGAGAGACAGAAAGAGGGTGCTAGGATAATTAGCAGGATTAACAGGGATGATTCAAGAGTTTAAAATGTACTTTAGGCCTGAACCAGAGAATCTGTCCTGATGAGTTAGACAATGGCAGAACTTCAGTGTAAGGACACATTTGGAAAGTGTTACCAGTCTTGAGTAGTAGGCTGGCAGGGTAGGTATCCTTCTAGCTGGTAAAGATGAAATAGTGCTATGTGGTTTCTGATGGAATTTACCATGATCTAGGAAGAAATAACTCACGCTAGTAAAACTGAAGGAAAAAAAAGCTGAGAATACTAACTGCTGGCCAAGCATAGTAGACAGTGATGTAAGCATGGTTAGCACTGGCCAAACCACTAACTCCCTTCTCTTGGTGAGCACTGCATGAAGCATTATAATCTAGCACTGTTGGATTATTTTACTGTAAAAGTGGCTCAAAGTTTCTCTGTTTTTACTTTCTCCCAGAACTCTCAGTTGAATACTGCTTTATTACTCAGTGCTGCCCAAGGCCACACACTTTCTCTGTACATTATGGTCCAGGAATAGGATGTTTTCCTTATGGAAAAGAAATATTCATGTAAAACCTAGCATTCATTTCCCTTTTGATCCCCTTCCACAGAGATTCTTGAAGAGTCACAGCCTTTGTCTCAGCCTGAACTCTGGGTTGAACAGACTTTCAGCCATTCTCAGAATAGTATGTCTATGCCTTAAGACTGGTCTTTTTCCATTCATATAATCATGCCTCTGGAAATTCCTTTGCAAATGAGTTTTCAAAGCTTCCTGATGAAGAACTTATATTTTTTCCCACCTGTTATAAGGCTTCTTGAATATTTCTTTGGCAAAAGGTAAAAACAAACAAACAAAAAACACTAAAAACAAAAAGCAAAAAAAAAATCACATCTGAGGAAGTGCCAGTGAGAGCTTTGGTGATGCCAGGACTCGAGTCTTTGGTCCTGGCCCTGTTTATTCAGCTGGAAAGGCCTACCTGTCGGCTCCCACAGAGCAGAGAGGTTGCCATTAGAGACAAACACAAGACCTCATCACCAAAGACAGACAGACTAGATCTCATGTCTGGAAAGAGTAGGTCATTTTTATAACTGGAGACTTCAAAAATTCACCTATTTAAAGCAGCCACACTACTTTATGGCTCCCACTATCATCTCAGCCCCTCTTCCCCCTCCCTCCTGATCTGTGCGCGTGCATGCACCCATACAGCCCCATAAGAAACTTTTCTGGCAGAGGTCATTTTCACTTCCCAAGGCCTTGCTTCATGTTTTGACCATGGCCCATCAGATGGAGCTCCAACCCCTCAAACCTCTACACAAACAGGACTGGGAAGCAGTGGTCTGAGGTGGACCTGTCTTAATGATAGCCATCACTTTTCTCCTCTTCTGATTTTCTTCTATGAGCACCGATGCCAGGCACCAGCTATCTTTGCTACTGCTCCTTACTACCGTGTTTGCTGCTACTGGAGCTGCAGACTTCTCAAGCCACACTGAGTTTTCAGTATCCCATGGATATTTCAGGGAATCTGAACTTATAGGTCTTCTCACATTTTCAGTAAAGCCCTCTCTTCCTAGTCCAAAGACAGGGCTATAAAACCTTGTGTCCCTTTCTCTTCTTATTGTGGTCCTTGATCTTTAGCCAGGCAGCTTCCCCTCAGCGTTGCCTCCTCCCCTTTGGTTGAGGCCTTTCTCAATGTGTTCCTTAGCAATGAGGCCAATAGGGGCCCATAGGATTCCTATCCCATCTCCAAACCAGAGCCAAATGCTTTAATGAAGCCAGATTCAGCGTAAGTAAAACTCCTGTAACAATATTTATTCACTTCAATTTTTAATGAAGAGAGACTTCAATTTCTTGTCAAGATAGAGTAAAAGAGACTGGTTTTACCTTCCTGTGTGAAACAATTAAAGAACCAGAAAAAAATAGGAAACCACAGTTTTCAGGACATTAAAAATCAGGCAACAAAGGCAGTGAACCCTGAGAAATGAGAAACAAAGAAACTTAGAAGTATTACCTAAAAGAAACAAACTGTTGCCAGGAGGTTTAATTGTATCCTAGAACAGAGCTTAAGAATATATATAGGAATGCAAAAAAATCTAACACCCAAAAAGAAAATATTCACAATATCTGGCATCCAATCAAAAATTAACAGGTACGCAAAGAACCAGATAAATGCTACTCATAATGAGGAGAAACATCAATGAAAACTGACCCAGGAGTGACATAGTGGTTAGACTTAGTAGACAAGGACATTATAACAATTGTTAAAACCATATTTTATGTATTCAAGGAACTAGAGGAAGATGAAAACTACATCTCGGATGAAAACTACTCTGGATGGCAGATTTGACATTGCAGAAGAAAAGATTAGTGAACTGGAAGATATTCCAAAATTAAATTACCCAAAATGAAACAGAAAAAAATATTTTTTTAGAAATGGAAAGAGCATCAATTAATTACAGGACAGCATTAAGCAACTTAATATATGTTATTAGAGCCCCTAAAAAAGAGGAGAAAAGGGAAGGGAAAGAAATTTCTTTGAGGAGATAATGACCCAAACTTTTCCAAATCTGAGTAAAACTGTAAACACATGTATCCAAGAAGATCAATTAATGCCAAGCAGAAGAAGCATAAAACTACACTAAGCTATATCATTATCAAATTACTTAAAACCAGTGATAAAAAAAAATCTTAAAAGCAGTGAGAGAAAAAAGACACATTGCCTACAGAGGAAAAAGAAAAGGTCAACAAATTTCTTGCCAGAAATAATGCAAGAATAGACCATCTTTTTTCACAAATGACATGATTGCTTATGTAAAAAATCCCCAAAGCATTTACAAAAAAGTTCCTAGAAAATATACAAAAATGAACTGTATTTCTGCATACTGACAACAAAGATCTAGACATAGAAATTAAGAAAAAACCATTTACTAAAACATCATAAATATGAAATATTTAGGGATAAATGTGACAAAAGATATTTAGGATTTGTGCACTAAAAACTACAAGGCATTGCTTAGAAAAATTAAAGATGAGCTTAATAAGTGGAGAGATACACTGTGTCATGGATGGAAGACTTCATTTTGTTAACATGTCCATTTTCCCCAAATTGATCTATGGCTTTAGTACATTCTCAGTAAAAAAAAAATCTCAGCAGGTATTTTTTGGTAGATACTGACAAATTAATTCTAAAATTTATACAGAAATTCAAAGGACTTAGAATTTTCAAAACAATTTTGAAAAAGAATAAAAAAGTTGAAGCTGCAATAATCATGACAGTGTAGAATTTGCATCAAGATAGCTAAAATAGACAATGAAACAGAATAGAGTCCAGAAATAGATCCACAGCATATACGGTCGATTGATTTTTGACAAAGGTGCAAAAGCTATTTAGTGGAGAAGGTACATTCTTTTCAACAAATTTAGCTGGAAGAACTGGATATCCATATATACAAAAAGATGAACTTTGGTCCATACTTATGCATCAATAAAAAAAATTAACCCAAAATGGATTGTAGACCTAATTGTAAAATCTGAAACTAAAAAATTTCAGAAGAAAACATAGAAAATCTATATAACTGTGAGTTAGGCAAAAAAAGTCTTAGATAAGACACCAAAAGAAAAGATCCATAAAAGAATAAATTGTTAAATTGGACTTCATCAAAATTGAAAACTTCTGCTCTTCAGAAGACAGTGCTAAGTGAATGAAAAAAAACAGCCACAGATTGGGAGAAAATATTTACAAATCATACGTACTGATAAAAGGCTTGTATCTAGAATATGTAAAGAACTCTTAAAACTCAAAAATATAAAAAGTGAACCAGTTTTAAAATGGGCAAATTATTTGAACAGATTGTTCACCAAAGAAGATACACAGATACCAAATAAGTTCATAAAAAGGTGCTGAATATCATTAGTCATTAGTGAAATGCAAATTAAAACCACAATAAAATAATACTACATACCTATTATGTCTAAATTTAAAAAGACTCACTATACCAAGGACTGGCAAGGATGTAGAGAACCTAGGACTTTCAAATGCTGCTGACGGGAATGTGAAATAGGTACAACCACTTTAAGAAACAATAAGGCATTTTCTTAAAAAGTTAAATATTCACCCATTATATGACTCAACCATTCCACACCTAGGTATTTACCCAAGGGAAATGAAGGACTTATATAGAAATGATCATAGCAGCTTTATTTATCATAGCCCCAAACTGAAAACAATCCAAATGTCCAACAACAGAGATAATTGATACATAAATTATGGTATATCCATAAAATGGAATATTACCAAGCAATAAAAAGGAATAAACTATCACACATCGATATGGCTAAATCTCAAAATAATTTTGCTGAGTGAAAGAAGACAGACAAAAAAGAGCATGTGATGGCTTTGTAATTTGTCAACTTGTCTAGGCTTAACTGCTCTTCTAACAAGTCCTTTTCCTGCTTGTTTCTGGTTAGGATGGGCCACAAAGGAGATTGTTTTGAGATTTGGGAGGGTAGAAGGAAGGCAGCAGCCATTTTGGAGCTGACATACAGTATTGCTGATTTGCTGGCTCACCTTGATGACGTCAAGCAACACCCAGGCCTCCAATTACTCTACCTTTCCTGGATTTTCCTTCAGTGTTTCTAACTTTTCTGACTTTTGGGCCAGGTATGTGTTTAGCTTTGTGACAAAGGGCCCTGGCTTCTGCAGGAGACAGAACAAGAAAGGACAAGAGTTTCAACCTGTCCTTGCGGAGCGCCAGCTCAGCTTCTGGTTCCTGCACGTTCGTCTAGGCTTCTCACTTAGGCTTGTGAGTTCCAGCCTGTTTGTGATCTTTCCTTCCTAACTTCCTGCCCTGTGGACTTTCAAGCTCCAGCAACAGACATGCTCACAGCCTTAAAGAGACTGCTTCACCAGCAACCACAATTGTATAAGCGATTTCCCTATAAGGACTTCCGTAAAAATTTGTGTGTATCTGTGTATTCATTCCTACCCCAAACCTACTGGTTCTGTTTCTTTGGTTGAACCTTGACTGATACAGATACAGGGCACATACTGTATGATTCCATTTATATAAAATTCTATAAAATGCAAATTAATCTATAGTGCAGAAAACAGAAAGTGCTTGGGGATGAGGAGGAGCAGGAAGGGATGGGAGGAAAGAATTACAAAAACGATTTTAGAGGGTGATGGACGTGTTTATTGTCTTGATTGTTGGGATGGTTTCAGAGCTGTAGCATAATCCAAAACTTATCAAATTGTATACATCAAATATGTGCATTTTATTGCATGTGAATTATACCTCAATAAAGTTGTTAATTGTTTTGAATGTAGAAATGAATTAGAATATTCCCAGCACTAATTTCCTAGTCTAAGCTGCCTCATAATGAAATTCTAAGAGTCTTTTGGGCTTTGTTTTGCACCACTTTGTAGAGGAAGTGGTAGAAATTACCACATTTAATAACAGGAAGCTGATTTAAGTCACCCTTGACAAAGACATGGCAAACTCCACACTGAAAGGAAATATAACAAAGTGTTTTTTTCTTTTTTTATTATTGGTATTTTTGTATTTTTCTTCAGTGAACATGGAATAATTGTGTAATTGAAATAAAAAAAACATGGAACATTTTCTGGATGTATTTCTCTTTTACACTATTTTTAAATGTATTTAAAGAAGTAAAGAATTTTACATGATAAAATTGGTAGAGTAAATGACTTTACTATCTGTGACACAAGAATCCTCAAGGCATCTATAAAGATATGAGATTATAAAGAAGACATGCTAAATTCAATCCATTGATAACTGTGACCACATGAAAGGATTTGGTTATTTAATTATTTTTTTTACACTTCCCATTATTTTCATTATTTTGTTCCTCTGAAAGGCTGAGGCAGTAAAACCCCATCCCTGGAGAACAAGGGCATTTGCTTTAGAAATAATATAGACTTATTGATACATATTTCTTTGGGCTTCTTATGGGTTCACTTGTCAGAGGACATGAAACATCCAGGGATGAGATGCTCTCTATTGATTCCTTGTTTTCAATGTGAAATTTACTTTTCTACATCACAACTTGAATACAATTTAAAAGTTGTTTACCATCTTATAAAGCAGAACATTTCACCTTGGGTAGTTCTGACTAGCAGAACAGTTTTCATAATATAAAGTAAAAATATATTTTACTGTTACTTCCATTTATTAGTCCTACTTCTGTTCCTTTGAACCATACAGGATGTCTAATCCCACTTCCATATTTGAAGACTCCATTAAATCTTGGAATACTATCATATCCACAAGCCATCAATTTTCAGGTTTAATGCCTGTTTGGGTTTGCTAAAGCTGACGAAATGCAACGTACCAGAAATGGGTTAGCTTTTACAACGGGGATTTATTAACTTACAATTTACAGTTCCTAGGCTGTGAAAATGTCCCAAAATCAAGGCATCAGCAGGCTGATACCTGGACTCTGAAGACAGGCTGCCAGCATCTGGGACTCCTCTGTCACATGGGAAGGCACATAGCCGACACCTACTGGTCTTTCTCTCCTGGGTTTTGTTGCTTTCAGCTTCTGGCTTCAGTGGCTTCCTCTGTTACCTTTGGGTGCTTTCTTAGCTTCTCCAGGGCTTTTATTCTCTTATGAAGGACTCCAGTACAAGTATTAAGACCCACCTTGAATGAGGTGGGACACATCTCAATTAAAACAGCCTAATCAAATGGTCCCATCTACAGTAGGTCTGCACTCACAGGAATGGATTAAAAGAACATGACCTTTTCTGGGGTACATACGACTTCAAGCTACCACAATGTCTGTAAAACAAAATAATGTTTGGAAATCTCTACCATTATCCTAATTACATCTTTTCATCTTACTTTGTGTGATACACAGAACTACATTTAAAAAAACAAACTCCAGTTTCAAAAGTTTGGTTGGCCAACAGATGTTTGGCCTTCTCTGCCAGGGAAATGGGTACTTCAGAAAAATAGGCAAAGAAAAACATAGAAGATAATCCTAAGCTTTTGAATTTTTAAGGGCCTAGACCTAGTGTTATAGGCATTTTAAGGGATTTTTCAGGAATAATTTTAACTATGCATGATTTTTGCCTTCTATGCTAACTTTTGAAGCTTATAACTGGAAAGAAATATGATTCTACTATGCAGATTTTGAGGAAAAATATTGTTCTCCTTACAATTTTACACCCAGACCATTTGTCTTTCATGTTGAAAAAGAAAGACATTCTCAGATATGCAAGGCCTTGCATATCCTTGAAAAAATTATTCCAAGATGTCCTACAAAAGAGTGATAAATGGAGTAAATTAAAAGTATCAAGAATGGGGGTGTGATAAAAAGATTGCTGCTGAGTAATTAATCAACTTAAAAATAGAAATGTGCCTAAATACATTGTAAGTGGCTATGAAATGGCATGATATTATAAAAAAAATTATTCATTATTATCCAAGGAATACCAATATTCCAAATCTAAAAATCTTAATATTAACAAATCTAAAAATCTTAATATTAACAAATCTTAGTATTAACAAATATTAACAATCCAAACGTTCATCCTCTGACAAATGGATAAACAAAATGTGTTATATCCATATGATGGAGTATTATTTGTCAATTAAAAAGAATGAAGTACTGATACATGCAATAACATGAATGATCCTTGAAAACTTATGCTAAGTAATACAAACCATCACAAAAGACATCATGTTATGGGATTCCATTTATATAAAATGTGCAGAATACACAAATCTTTAGGGATAGCAAGTACACTGGTGGTTGCTCTAGGGCTAGCTTGGGGTATGTTCATGGAGGAATGGGGAGTGACTGCTAAAGGGCATGCAATCACTTTTTGACTCTCTTGACCCCATGGATTGGCAGGTCCCCATTCACAGGGCATGTCACAAGTTAGAAACTCTGATGAACATGACATTGAATTCCCCAGGTGAAGCAGACTGGCTGAAGTTGAGTTAGAAATTCTTTCTTGTTGCTGAAATCCTCATTTCTTACTTTAAAGTCTCCAGCTTTTTGAATGGAAGACTACTCTCATTGCTGAAGGCAATCTCCTTTGCTGATTGTAGATGTAGTCAGAACTAGATGCAATCAGCTGATTAATGATTTAGATCCATCTACGAAACACCCTCACGGTAACAATCAGGCCTGTGCTTGCTCGACCAAACAACTGCATACCATAACCTAGTCAAGTTGATGTATGAAATTAACCATACAGCCAAGCTCTGAGAGCCAGAACAGAGGCTCCCAAGCTCCTTTAAATACTTTGACCTTGTAGTAGCTAGCATCCAAGAAGGTCCTCAACTAGTATTCATGCCTTGTGTAGCCCTTCCCACCCTGAATAGAGCTAACCTCTGCAACCAATAGGATATGATGGAAATGATGATATGTGACTTCATAAAAGACATTGTGGCTTCCACCTTGCTCTTTCTTGAATCACTCTGGAGGAGCCAGCTACCATATCTTAAGGATATACAAGCATTCCTATGGAGAGGTCCATGTGGTAAGGAACTGAGGCTTCTGAAAAACATCAGCAGTAATTTGTCATCTATGTGAGTGAGCCATGTTAGAATCAATCCTGTAGCACCAAACCATCAGACGGTGGCAGCTCTGATGTCTTAACTGCAACCTCATGAAAGACTCTAGGCCAGAACCACCCAGCTAAGATGCTCCCAAATTCCTGACCCACAGTAACTGTGCAAGATAATAAATGGTTATTGCTATTTTAAATTTTAGAGTAATTGGTTATGCAGCAATAGAAAATTAATGCATATTTTGGTAACAAGAGTAGAGTGTTGCCATAAAAAATGCCTAAAAATGTGGGAGTGGTGTCTTAGTTTCCAGGCTGCTAAGACAAGTACCACACAATGGGTTGGCTTAACAAGAGGAATTTAGTGGCTCACTGGAGGTTCACATTTTCACATTCCAGCAGTCCTATGATAAGGTCTATGTGGCAAGGAACTGAGACCTCTTGCCAACAGCCAGCAGGAACTTACCAGTCGTGTGAGCCAGCCCCCTTGGGAGTGGATCCCCCAGTCCCCGTCAAGCCTTCATAGGACAGCAACCTTGGGTCGACTTCTTACCCTCAACCTATGAGACCCCCAGGCTACAGCCATCCAGCTAAGTTGCTCCCAAATTCCTGACCCATAAAAACTTGTGAGATAATAAATGTTTGTTGTTCTTTTAAGCTGCCAAGTGTTTTTTCTTAAAATATACATCATAATATTTCCCATTTTAACCATTTTTAAGTGTGCACTTCAGTGAAGCTGCTAAGTTTCAGCATCCTTTGATAGATCATATATAACTAACACAGACTCTTTATTTTCTAGGAATAACAAAATAATCTAGGAAAAATTACAGTCCCCAACAATCTGATAATGTTGCTTTGGTATTATTCCCTAGTCTGTCTTTTCTGAATCCCTAAGACTATTCCAGAATTGGGGTAGGTGACAGTCCTAGTGCAGCCTGCCATATTTCCCTGGGACTTACAAATACATGCTGTGCTCAGGACCAGATGTGTCTGCCTGGTAGGATAAAACACAGTCCCCTTGTAGATAAGGAGACTGCCGGTACTTTCCTTCCCCTATTGTCCTAAGCAAAAATATGTAACTATGTAAGTATTTACTGGAGACAGTCTGATTCTGGTGGGCATGTTTTATGACATCCCACTCACACCCAGCGGTATATCTGTCTCTGGCAGGGAGGGAACAGTTCCTCCACGAGGTGCTACACATAGAACAACTCCTGGTGTGGGCCATGGAGTGAGACCCGCTGGCTGTGGGGAACCGACGCCCATGAGTAAAGCTGACCTTGCTCTGCATCTTCTGGTTCCATCTGGTACCGTGTGAGTCGAGCATCTGTTGGTGACCCCAACACCAGCATTGGAGGGGTTTGATAATTCCTTCAGATGATACCTGACTGACAAGAACATCCCCTAAAATGATTCTGAGTCCCCCAGGAACCATTTCTGAGGAAAGAAGGTTAGCATTCCACTCCTCCTACCTACCCCACCTCAGAAAGTAATCAAACACGAGGGCAAAGACTTCTCTATGCAGTTACTTGTTACTTGTGCAAAACAAATACAAATAAATTATGCATCCAACTCTAGGCAAAACTGTGAATAAATTAGAAAACATCCCCATGATAAAATATCATTCAGCCATTACAAACCATATTTACAAAGGAGTCTTTAAGGATATGGAGGCATTTTTATGTTCCATTTTCTAATTTAAAACAGGATATTGTGTAAAAAATATACATATTGTATTTTTTTAAAGGATTGGGAAGTGCTAGTAGAGGTTATCTTTGGATAATAGGATGGAGGAGATGGCTTTTTTCACCCTCTTTATTATTTGGGCTCTTTTGACAATGAATATATATTACTTTTATAATCAGAAAAAGCATTTTACTTAAAGAAAAAAAGGGGAATCATGCCCATACTTCAAGACTGTCACCCATAAAGACTCCTCAAATCCCCGTCAAAATGAATCTCACTTTCCTCCAAAACTTCACTTAAACTAACTGTACTTGTATTTCTTCATATCTGGCCTTTACATTGTATTTTTTTCTAAGCATTTATGAATGCATCACTATCATCAGTACTTTAACAAGAGTTGCGCTCTCCAGGTTTAGCTTTCCAGGGAATGACCTCTATTCTCTCATATTCAGGCAGGGTAGGACCATTCTCCCAGGCTTCGGTTTCTTGGAGGGCAGGCACTGTCAGTAGTCATCGTGCCTGGCATGAGGCAGGTGCTCAATACGTATTCATTGAATTGAGCAGAATTTTTATTCCCATTGTAAGCTTGTTTGCAAATTAATCCTGAGAGGAAGGACTGGATCACCTAACGGCATCAGGTGGTGGGATTTCAGGGATGCCACGAAGGCCCTTTCCTTTCTCCTGGAATCGATGCCAGTACCCCAACCCACTGGGATGAATTTTCTGAGTTAATGTGTTCCTACCCTGAGTGAGAGTGGGAAAACAGTAATATGGCACTCCCCATTATATCACAGCACTTCCTGGGGGGCGACCCTGAGGAAACCAGGGCCACATGGGGCAGGGAGCTGGGATGGGGCGGGCAGCAGGCCTGCTGTGGATCACGGTGCACCCCATCTCCCTGTTCCATCCATGGCTCTAGAGGTGCAGTACTGGTGGTACAGGCTCAGCACACAGCCAGGGTGCAAGAACAGATCCTGTGAGAACAGAAACTGAGCCTTGTGCTTCTGCAGGCGGAGTGCCCTTTGCGGGATTGGGGAGGATGCATGGAAGTTAGCTTCTGTGGGGGAACAGAGCCCTTATGGGGGTAGAGGTAGGGGGAATGGAGGTTGCAGGTGGATCTCTCTCTTTGTTAACCTTTCCCTTTGTGGCTTGCTTCTTTCTTATTCCAAGTGGCATTCATGGTAAAGAGGAGCTACGACCCCAGTGAACCTCACCCTCCAAGGACTTGTCGTTTCCTGAGCTTTAGCTGGGGAGCAGGCACAGGGCCTTCTGACAGCCACACTCCCTTCAATGGTCTCTCCTGCCCCAGCCTAGGAGACTCTGTTGTAGTTGAGGAATTGTCGGGGTTAGGGGTCGTGAGGGAAGTTTGTAGGGAACTGGAATCATCCTGCCTCCTCTAACTCCTGCTCTTCTTCAGGACTTTTATCCAAATATTTTGGCTATTCTCTTGGCACATCTTTCTTTTGTTTACCTTGAAATTTCATTGAGATATATTCACACCCTACAATCATCCACAGTACACATAAATTGTTCACAATACCATCAAATAGCTGTGCATTCATCACCACAGTCAATTTTCAAACATTTTCATTACTCCAAAAAAAAAATTAAAATAAGAATAAAAGTATAAGTAAAGAAGAACACTCAAAACATCCCATCCTGATAAGTAGAAAAATGGGGACAAAAACTAAATGAAAAATAGGGTGGGATGGGGAGGATAATTTGGGTGTTCTTTTTTACTTTTATTTTTCATTCTGATTTTTATTCTTTCTGGTGTAAGGAAAATGTTCAAAAAGTGATCGGGGTGGAGAGGAGCTAAGATGGCGGCATAGAGAGGAGTGGAAGACTGTTAGCCCCCCTGGAACAATTCATAAATGACCAAAAAACTAGTAAATAACTGGGAATAACTGCAGGGAGGAATAACGTGACTGACCACTTATCATCCACCAACCTGAATTGGGAGGAATGCCCGAGATCACAGCATAAAATCTGTAAGTAAAAACTGCGGACCCGCGTTGAGAGCCAAGAGCTGAGAGCCCCTTCCTCATGGAAGCCATGCAGTGCTAGAGAACAGCACTCTCCAAACAAGCGAGTGGACCGCAGCCCAGATCCAACTGGGGTTTTAATATTAACCGCTCAATACAAACAGTGAATCCCCAACAAGCAGACAGATTCTTTTGGTGACAGCTGACCTTGGGAGAGTTGGGGGACATATGTGTCTCAGGATGGGGAACCAGAGCCTCTGGCTGATGGGTGTATCTGGGAGCTTTTCTGTCCCTTCCTCTCTCTGTGGAGAAAACCTCAGCCATTTTCAGCCCACAGCACTTTGCAGTAAAGAAAGTCTCAGCCATTTTAACATCAAAATACTTAGATCAGCAGAGTCAGAGAAACAAAGAACTTACTGAAATGCAGATGACCTCTCTGGAGGGGGCATAGCTTCCCAAGAGGAAAGGGAGAGGCCCAGCTCTACTACCTGCCTTACTGGAACCAGACCCCAAAGTCTGGGGGAGGAGAGCCACAGGCCACACCCTCTTACACCAGCCGGTGACAAGCTGACAGGTGCACCTACCGGGCAGAAAAGCAGAGGTATCTCAGCCCTCTAAGAAAAAACATCAGGGAAACCAGATACTGAATATTTCCTCCTTCTGTGACCTGAGCCTGCTCTTATCTGGGAAAACCTGATTGGGGTAGCCTGGGAGGTCAGATGCCTAGACAACAAAAAACTACAACCTACACTAAGAAAAACGAAGTTATGGCCCAGTCAAAGGGACAAACGTATGCTTCAACTGAGATACAGGAATTTAAACAACTAATGCTAAATCAATTCAAAAAGTTTAGAGAAGATTTTGCAAAAGAGATAGAGACTGTAAAGAAAACACTGGGCATACATAAGGTAGAAATTGAAAGTTCAAAAAACCAGCTAGTAGAATCTATGGAAATGGAAGGCACAACACAAAAGATGAAAGACACAATGGAAATGTGCAACAGCAGATCTCAAGAGGCAGAAGAAAACACTCAGGAAATGGAAAACAAAACACTTGAAAGCCTACATGCAAAGGAGCAGATAGAGAAAAGAATGAAAAAATATGAGCAACATCTCCAGGAACTTAAGGAAGAAACAAAGTATAAGAATGTACGTATCACTGGTGTCCCAAAAGAAAAAGAGAAGGGAAAAGGGGCAGAAGCAATAATAGAGGAAATAATCAATGAAAATTTCCCATCTCTTATGAAAGACATAAAATTACAGATCCAAGAAGCACAGTATACTCCAAACAGAATAGATCTGAATAGGCCTACGCCAAAACACTTAATAATCAGATTATCAAATGTCAAAGACAGAGAGAATCCTGAAAGCAGCAAGAGAAAAGCAATCCATCACATACAAAGGAAGCTTAATAAGACAATGTGTGGATCTCTCAGCAGAAACCATGGAAGCAAGAAGGAAGGGGTGTGATATATTTAAGATACTGAAAGAGAAAAACCTTCAACCAATAATCCTATATCTAGCAAAGCTGTCCTTCAAATATGAGGGAGAGCTCAAAACATTTTCTAACAGACAGACATTGAGAGACTTTGTGAACAAGACACCCGCCCTACAGGAAATATTAAAGGAAGCACTACAGCATGATAGGAGAAGACAGGAGTGCATGGTTTGGAACACAATTTTGGGAGATGGTAGCACAGCAATGCAAGTACACTGAACAAAGATAACTATGAATACAGTTGAGAGAGGAAGGTGGGGAGCATGTGAGACACCAGAAGAAAGGAGGAAAGATAAATACTGGGACTGTGTAACTTGGTGAAGTCTAGAGTGTTCAGCAACTGTGATAAAATGTACAAATATGTTCTTTTACAAGGGAGAACAAGCATATGTCAGCCTTGCAAGGTGTTAAAAATGGGGAGGCATTGGGGGAGGGATGCAATCAACGTAAACTAGAGACTATAACTAACAAAATCATTGTATTATGCTTCCTTTAATGTAACAAAGGCGATATACCAAGGTAAATGCAGATAAGGGGGGGATAGGGGAGGCATGTTAGACACTTGACATTAGTGGTGTTGTCTGACTCTGTACTTTGAATTAAGGTTATTTTTCCTTTTGCTGCTCCCTAGCTGTCATTTTTTTTTTCCTCTTTCTTTTGCCTCTCTACCTTCTTTGACTCTCCCTCCTGCCTTGTGGAAGAAATGGAAATGCCCTTATATAGATAGTAGTGAAGTATGTGACCATACAGAGAACCATCGATTGTTTACTTAGGATGGAATGTATGGTATGTGAACAAAACCATCTTAAAAAAAAAAAAAGGGTTGGTGACAAAACCTCAAGGGCAATATACTGAGTGAAATGAGCCAGACACACAAGGACAAATATTGCAGGGTCTCACTGATCGGAACTAATTATAATATGTAAAGTCATAGACATGAAATACAAGGTACCAAGATATAGGACGAGGCATAAGAATGGAGAGCGGTTGCTTAGTATGAGCAGAATGCTCAACTAGGATGAACTTAAATGTTTGGAAATGAACAGAGGTGTCGGTAGCAAGATGTGAGAATAACTAACAGTGCTGAATGGTGCGTGAATGAGGTGGAAAGGGGAAGCTCAGAGTCATATATGTTACCAGAAGGAAAGCTGGAGGTCAAAAGATGGGAATGTACAAAACTGAATCCTATGGTGGGCTATGTCCATGAGTAACTGTACAAATATTAGAAATCTTTTCCATGAACCAGAACAAATGTATGACAATACAATTAGAAGTTAATAATAGAGGGGCATATAGGGAAGAAATATATACCTATTGCAAACTATATACTACAGTTAGTAGTATATCAACGTTCTTTCATAAACAGTAACAAATGTACTATACCAACACTACGGGTCAACAATTGAGGGGGCTTGGTTAGAGATATGGGAGGATTCGTGTTTCCTCTTCTTTTTTTTAATGAAAAGGATCTAAAAATTGAACAAAAATTAAGTGTGGTGATGGATGCACAGCTGTATGAGGGTATCAGGGGCAACTGATTGTACACTTTGGATCTTTGGATAATTGTATGGTATCTGAACAATCCTAATAAAAATTAAAAAAGAAAAAAAAGTGATTGGGGTGTTGAATGCACAATGGTACTGTGAACAGTTGATGTACACCATGGATGATTGTATGGTATGTGAATATATCTCAATAAAACTGAATTAAAAACAAAAACCAAACCAAAAAAAAAACAAAAACAAAAAAAAACAAAAAAAAATCCCATCCTCCCATCCCTCCTATTACTCATTTGATTTTTGTTCCCCTTTTTCTACTCATCTGTCCATACACTGAATAGAGGAATTATGAGCCACAAGGTTTTCACAATCACACAGTCACACTATGTAAGCTACATGGTTATACAATCGTCTTCAAGAATCAAGGCTGCTGGGTTGCAGTTCAATAGTTTCATGTATTTCCCTCTAGCTATTCCAATACATAAAAATCAAAAAGGGATATCTATATAACACATAAGAACAACCCTCAGAATGACTTCTCAACTCCATTTGAAATCTCTCAGCCACTGAAACTTTATTTTGTTTCATTTCTCTTCCCCCTTTTGGTCAAGAAGACTTTCTCAATCCCATGATGCTGGGTCCAGGCTCATCCGTGGTAGTCATGTTCCACATAAGGGGGAAGGCAGTGAGTTTACCTGCTGAGTTGGCTTGGAGAGAGAGGCTACATCTGAGCAACAAAAGAGGTTCTCTGGGGGTGACTCTTAGGGACAATTATAAGTAGGCTTAGCCTCTCCATTGCAGTAACAAACTTCATAAGGGCAAGCCCCAAGATTGAGGGCTCGGCCTTCTAAATTGGTGGTCCCCAATGCTTGTGAAAATATCTTTATACATTTTTCTTCTCTGCTCAAATTACTTTGGGATATGTCAGGGTTTCACACTAACCTGTACAAGCCTACCAGATCTTACTCCCTATTCAAAGTTCCATGTAATTATGATGTTTGAAAAAACTGACTGTACAAGTTAAATTATTTAATGGCATATCTTTCTTTTAAAGACTTTAGGCTTTTGGAAACCAAGGTAAGGACATAATTCCTTCCATTCTGCTTCCTGTCCCTTTGCATCCCTTCCCTGAGGCACTGGCTGTACTACAACTTAATTATTTGAGTCCAAGCAAGAGCAAAAAGGAAAAATATTTAAAAAAACGGCTATTTCAAGTATGTTATCTTGTCAACATAAGTAAGCATTCCTTTTCCTGGAGTACTGAAGAGGGAGGCTCAGGCCAGAGAATCCAGTGGCCCTTAAGTTCCTGAACTGTGATTCAGGATCCCATTGTGTCCTCCTTGCAGACCTGAGCTGATAATCAGCCATCATTCTCTTAACAAGAAGACAGGCACAGTTTTGTTTTTTTCTTTAAAAAACAACACATATTTATTTTTAAGATTTACATAATCTTTGGGTAATTCAGAATTAGCTTAGGCAAGACTGGGAAGTTTCTGAGACTAATGTTTCAACTCCAAACCAAGATCAATAGCTTATAAGATTGGTGGAAGGATTAGAGGACCTCCTAATAGAGGATGAATAAATGGCTACTGAAGACAAAACCCAATATAGACAGAGGCTTTCCTGCAGCATCCATCATAATTTTTAAATAATCTGTCACAAATATTAAACATCTGATCAGACCCACAATAATACCCATAGCTTGTTTGCATTTTGCAAAAGTTTCCACAAATAGAAAGCACAGAATCAAAAATTCTGTAAATTTCAGAATCATACTTAAATTATTTGATCCTTTATATTAATAATAAAAATTAAAAACTGACATCTACCCAGTGTATTCTTGGTCTCCACACCAAAAATTATTTCCTGCTGACAGAATGCTACCTTCCCTACTCCCAGTATTCATGATTCAAAGCTTACAATAAGTTTGTCAAATCAGAACGTAAAGCAAGCCAGGAATTCCTAGGCCCGGAGAAATGTAAAAGACTCGTTCTATACAGCAGTTTAGTGGCCTGGGTGCTCTACCTGTTGCGAAGCAGTATCAGACCTGAGCTGCGTGTGGTGAAGAGAAGTAGAAGGTTGTTCTGTATTCTACACACCCCCACTCCCACTGCCTTGGCTGGTTTCCTGGGGGTTTCAAGGTGGAGCAGTTGTCTCCCAATAGGACAGTTAGTTCCCTGAGGACAGGGCCTCCCCAACTCTGGCCTCCCTGGAAGCAGGGTCTGGTTCAGCCCAAGTGTGAGCACATAGCAGGTTCTCAGTAAAGGGATGAAGAAAACCAGTATGTACTGAGCACCTACTACGTGCCAAGAGCATAGCCAGGGCAGGAGCTTTCATAGATTCATCACAACAGCCCTGCGAGGTAGGAAGCAGAAACAAAGGCTCAGAGAAGAGAATTTGCCCATGGTGACACAGCTAGTGAGTAGGGGAGCATTGGTTTGAAAACCCAGTACTCCTTACTCCAGTGCTCTTTCTCCTGCCTACATAAGCCAAAGTTTGGCAGTAAATGGGTACTCCAGCTCCAAACTTCTTTGGAGCTCACATGTTGGAGTCCCTTGAGCAAGTGGGACCGGCCTCAGGAGTCCAGAATCAGGTCTTAGGAGCCCTGGCTCCCCAGCATGACTCTGTGACCATGAGCAAGTCTTTTAGCCTCTCCAAGCCAGGGGCCAGACCAGTCCTGTGTGGTTCTCAACCAGTGGGAGGGGGCATCACAAAACTACCCAGGGAGCATGTTTGCAAATGGCACGTGGGTGGGCCTCTGCCACTGCTCTCTGGAGAGGAAGGGTGGGCATGGCAATCTGCACTCCCTGTTGAGAATTAAGCATGATCTCTAAGGTTCTGACCTCTAAAGTTGACTCCACGCACGGGGAACCACCTCCTGCACTCTCTGAGAGAACTTCCACAGAAGTTTGGGAAGGTCAAAGAAATCTAATCGGGATCCTTTTAGGCAGAAAATGCTTAAAAGTAATTTGGGAGGGAGAAGGCCATTTTAAAGGGAAAGAAAAGGAGGCAATCAGGGGATGTTTGGGGGTAGGCATTAAAAAGAAAGAGTTGGAGTACAAGGTACAAACCCAGCTGGTAGGACAAGGTCAGGCCAGGCCAAATCCAGAGAAATTAGGGTTTTGACATCTGACTTGCCCGGTGTCTGCCATGGGACTGTGCATCATTGCCTCAGACACAGATAGGGGTGTCCTCAAAAAATATCTTGAGCCTATAACTTCAGGCAGGTCTTAGAGAATAAATGCAGGTGCTAAAGGCAGAAATGAAAACACAACTCAAGTGACACAGACAAAATCTGCCGGATCCACTCAAATGCCCCCATTTCTACGAAGTCCTGTGTGACCTACAGACACTCTAGGTCTGTGGCCCCTCCTGGGTGCACAGATAGCACAGCAAACCCATCTCTCTGCTAGCACCCAGCACACTGAGCATACGGAATTAAAACTGCCCATTGACAAGTCTCTCTCTCCCACTGACTGAACTGTGAATAGCTTGAAGACAGACTGTATCTTTCATCTCCATATGGAGAGGGAAGGTAAGCTTATCAATACTCTTTTCTCATAAGCACTGAAGCTAAGGACCAGCCAAACCTGCCCAAGTACCAGAAACAGATGACTCCAGGGGCATGGACCTGGGGAGCAACTTTGTTCTGGAGGAATCAAGCATTTTCCTGTGTCCCATACAACTTACTTGCCACCCCACCCTCACCTCCCCAAGCCACCCTGTACTGGGCACAGTCATAATTTGGGGGAATTTCTTTAAAACATGAAATTTCAAGCAATGCAGAGTGCTGGCTTGCCGGAATAACATCATTCAAGAGAGGAAATCAAAGTCCAGCTTTGGCAGCCCTGGTGGGAAAGGCAGATCTTGCATCCACCAGTGTAGAAGGAAAGGAGGACCAGTCCAGTAAGAAGCCTAGGTGTATGCCCATGTGTGGTGGAGGCTTTGGGCTCACACACCTCGTTGTGGCTACAGGGAAGGCTGGACCTGGTTCCTTGCCCTCAGGCCCCTGGAGCCCCAGAGCTTTTGCTGACAGAAGACCCCAGAGCACAAGAAGCAGGCTGGAATTGTCAGGAACATGGTCTCCCCTGATGCAGGGTGGCCAAGAGAACAGCCGCAGCATGCCCCAATGAGAAGGGTGAGGGGGGGCTAGCCAAGGAGCCCATACTCAGCAGCGAATTTTCTGGAAGCCATGCAGTGTGGTCTTTCCATGCAGGTAGATATCCTCATCTGTGCCCTGGTTAAGGTGCTTCACCATGTTCTTCTCAAAGAGGAGCGGGTGGTAGGCGCCCATCGTGCAGGCAGTGTCGAAGAACTTCTGGTAGTAGTAGCAAACATCAGTCTTGCGCTTGGAAGGGAGGAACTCATAAACATCCACCTGGTCACACAGCGTCATCATGACAATGATGCCTGGAGAGGGAAAAGAGGTGAGTCCTGCTCAACAACCCAGCTTAGCACCCTGGAGCTCTGCCAGTGGGTCTAGGAGCTCAGGATCACAAATTTGGAGGGACTGTCCATGGGGTTTCTGTTTGTTACTGTGATTCCCAATCTGAGTCTCTCTGCTAAACCAAGCCCAGCAGAAAGTTCCTCGGGCTGCAGGACCTGGTGCACGCAGGTCTTTCCTAAATGCTAGCACACTGAAGAACTCAATCAATGAATTTATCAATCTTGATGAGTTACATGTGTGGCTATATGAAGACAGAAGACAAAACAACTGAACCACTGGGGAGGAAATGACATCACATGTATATAGCACTTCATAGCATCTTTACATCCTAGAGGAGCCTCTTGGATGTCCTATTTGAGGGAAGGTTGTATCTTATAGTATGTGCAGGAAACAGTTTGTGTTTATGTACACGTTTGTGGTGAGGAGGCTTTGGGCTCACATACCTCATTGTGGCTACAGGAAAAGCAGACCTGTTTTTTTTCTCCCTTAGCTGGGAGGAGGGACAGTGGGCTCTGTTGGTTTTAATGAGCTCTCTGTTCATTCAGGAAAGGAGATGAGACTCCCAGGGAGTGATGGGCCATGGGCATGAGAGCAGTACCTGAGATTGGTGCTCTCTGGGGAGGCAATGCAGAACAACAACATGCATACCAAGTGACAGGAGACTTGTGCTCCCACCTGAGCTTGCCGCCTACTGGCTAGGTCAGCTTATGTAGGATATGTCCGCTCTCTGGGCCCCCAGCTCCTCATCTGCCCAAAGGGAAAATCTACCCACCCCTCATGCCCCATAGCTTATTGTTAGGATTAAATAAGACCATGGCTCCAAGACCCCATTTGTAAAATATAAAAATAGGAAATCTTTATGATGGAGCAGTTCTCACTGAGAGCAAAACTGTTAAACTGCTAGTAGCAATGTTGTCCTGAAAGAATCAGATATGGCAAAGCCCTACTTCTGCCCCCTAGTCTAGTGGAGAAGAAAAGACAGATCTGCAACAAACTGGTGCTGTCACAGCAGGACTGCTACTAGAAATTACAGGAGGGAGCATTTCCCATGAGAGAGCACGTCAAGAAAACTTCCTGGAAGCCCTGGTGTGGGGTCCAGGGGGTAGTAGGCTGTGGCCGAGAGGGATGGGACCAAAGGAGAGAATTTGTGGTAGAGGAAACAGCACAGGCAAAGGCAGGGCAATAGGACAATGGGAAAGTGTGTTTGTTCCCCAGGATGCTTTCCCAACTCCTTCTGCTCAAAGGGGCTCTAGGAGGAGCCCCAGATGTACCCAAGACTTTGAGCTGAATTAAGACAGTATATCAGAACTTACGGGATGTGGCTAAAGCAATACCTAGAGGAAAATTCATAGCTGTAAATGCCTATTAAGAAAAATCACAAATCAATAAACTAACTAAATGTACCCATCCAAAAATTCAAGAAAAAGGCATGAAGACATGATACTGTAACTAAAAGCCCCAATCTCTTTTTATAAGGAAGGGAGCAGATATTCACAATCTTATCTATTCATTTATTCAGGGAACATTTGCCAAAGGGCTATCCTGTGCCAGACCCACAAAAATGAATTAAGCACAGTCCCCACCGTGGAAGAGTTTGCAGTCTAGTAGGGGGGTAGACCCCCCTACTAGACCCAGAGGAGGGAGCTTCTACAATACCTGTGCACATACACATAGACATACACAGCCTCTGATCCCAGCCCCTTCCTCCTGAGCTCCCACAGCTCTTTACATGCACCTAAAATGCCCATCATGCTTCACAATTCATTCTTCTATCAGGGCCGCGACTAAGGTGCTCAACTAGGGTGAACAAATTATCAAAATTTTGAATAAAGACAGGATCTGCATGGCCCATTTTTCCTTTTGTTTCAGGAATATGACTTGGCCCAGCACTCTTACTGATTCTTAATTCATTCTTAATTCATTTTTGTGGGTCAATATCAAGATATTGATATTTTGTTCATCAAAGATTTCTTTGCATTAATTGTGATTTTTCAAGATATCACAGTAAAATATCTGGATTTCTCTTGATTACTGAAGGTTTTGGCACCCGTTTAAACTGTATGCTCAAGGTAAGTGCCTCATTTGTTTCATACGTCCAGTTCTGCTTCTCCTGCTTTCCTGCCTCTTGTTTATGTGCTTCCCTTTACTCCATCTCTACCTGTTAAATCCTCCCTCTTCTGAATTCCTGGTTCAAATGCTACTTCTTTCATGAAGTTGTGTCTGACTGTCCATCTAGAAGGGAACTTCTCCCCCATGACTCAGAGGCTTCTCCCTTTCCTGGCACAAACTGAGTGTGGCCTCATTGGCTGGTTACTCTAGACACCTGTCAGAATTCCCACACCAAACACCCTAACAGGGAAGGATTCTATCTTATTTATCTGTCTTAGATAGAACTTGGCACAGCATTTAAGCAAAGAAACCTAGCAATTGTTTGGTGAACAAATGAATGAATTAATGAATAAGATCCAAGAAGAAAGCTCATCTCTTCTAAAAACAAATGTGAGCGGTCCTTCCACAGACATGGACTCACCAAGCATCCCAGAGGATGGAGGATTTGGCTGAATCTCCTCTGGGGAAATTTCTTGAAGGATGTCCCACAGCTCCCAAGGCATCTGGGGCTTAAGGATATAAAAGGGCTGATCGGGATACTTTTTACGATAGCTCATATAGTTGTTAAAGAAACTGTAGTCAGGATTCTGGTACCACTGAAAAAGAAGAAAATGGTCTTTTTAAGAAAAGAAGTGTGCCACTGACAGTGTCCCTTCAGGCAGTCATCTGTATCTTATGGAGAGGGGAAGGACCACAGCATAATCTTGGGACACAGCACTTTTCTCAGAGCAGATACCAGACTTCTCCACATCGCAGCTCTCATTTAACAGCAGAGGAGAGCCCAGCCTGGTGCCTGGGCTTACAGGGAATTTTGAACTTAGTGACCCCAGAACAACTTCAGACTTCAGGATCACAGAATCTGGAAATGACATCAGAGCTGAAAGGGTCCTTAGACACTGTCAAACTCCACCTCTCCTTGATAAAGTTGAGAAAACTGGGGCATATGTTGCCATATCTGTGGGATTGGAGACCTTGTCCTGGCTTGGGCAAATATGAATTCTAACAGAGATCAGTGGAAAATATGGAAAAGGAGGTAGGGAGAGTACCAGCTATTGGTGGATCCAACTTGAGAATTAAGTGTTCCGAAAATAGTGCTCTCTACCTAGAGTCCTTTAAGCCATTTTGCTATGGCTACTATAGCCTCTATCAGGTACAGGCCACCTGACATCCAGAACAAACATGAGAGGGCTGTTCCAGAGAGACTGAGACTCCAGCAGGCCTGGGACTCATGTCTCCTTCCCTGAAAGAGTTGATGTTGCAGATCTGGGCCCTCTACTTGGTAAATCCAACCCTGGAACAAGTGACTACACCTCTCCACATTCCAGGTTCCCCATCTGTAAAATGGGAACAACCATGCTTCTGTTTACTTCCTTGTGTTGTTGCAAGAATGCAATGAGAAGAATTCTGGAATTTGGAAGTCTGGGGCAAATATGATGTCAGATTATTTATAATAGTGATAGCAACATCTGTCTACTCATGTTGATACTTGTCAAGGATAAATGCATTAGATGAACACAATCCATTCCTCATCATGAGAAATTCAGCCTCCTTTTTTCTTATTTGTTTTTTTTTTTTTAGTTTTTATTGTGGTAACATACATACAACATAAAAATTCCCATTTTAACCACTTTCAAGCATACAGTTTAGTAGAGCTGATTACATTCACAATGTTGTGCTACCCAACACCACCATCATTACCACTGTCCATTACCAAAATGTTTTCATCACCCCAAACAGTAAATTTTGCACCCATTAAACACTATCTTCCCATTCCCTTCCCCCACCCCAAACCCAGGCAGCCTGTACTCTATTTTCCTTCTTTATGAATTTGCACACTCTGGTTATTTCATATAAGTGTAGGCATACAATATCTCTCTTTTCGTGTCTGGCTCATTTCATTCAACATGAGGTCTTCAAGATTCATCCATGAGCCTCTAGTACTCTTAACATATCAAAATTAGGAGATAAATACTTGGCAAGGTGGGGTGGGCCATGGAGAGCAGCTGGTATAGGACAGGAATGCTTCTGTTCCTACTAGTCCAGAGGAAGTGGGCTACCCTAAAACTAAAAAAGCCTACCCTCAGGGATGGCCCAGATCAGCCATGTCTTTAAAACTCCAGGAACTCAGGAAGTCTGTAGACAAATTGGTGAGCCCACTCCTGTTTCCCATGCACATCCACTTACCTTTGGGATATCTGAATGGTATATAGACGGGTCCCACACAATTAGGATTCCTTCATTGTACAAACTGTCTTTGAGGAAGCGCTTTTCTGTAGTGACCAACTGTAGGAAGAAACAGACAAGACAGCACTTACTTACAATTTACTGTAAATGTTTGGTTCACAAAACAACTGACATATCTGGGCCCTGAGACTCCAGAGCCCCCAGTGAGGCTTCAAGTTTAGGTGCAGCTTTTTACTTCATTGGGAAGAAGGTAAAGATGCCATTCTGAACTGTGGTGGATCTGAAAGGACATTTTATTACTATCAGTCAGCTATAGGACAGAAAGGGTTCAACTCAGATTTTAAGATTACTGGGGGAACAGCACAGTGGAAATGGCACGGCATACTTGTACCTTGAGTCTCACCTTGTATAGGGTAAGAGGACTGTGATGACTAAGTTCATGTATCACCTTGCCTAGGTTATGGTGTCCAGTTATTTAGTCAAACAAGTGCTGCCCTGATTGTTACTGTGAGGATATTTCATGGATTCAAATCATCAGTCAGTTGATTGCATCTATGGCTGCTTACATCTACAATCACCAAAGGAGATTGCCTTCAGCAAGGAGAAAAGTCTCATCCAATCAACTGAAGGCTTTAAAAGGAGAACTGATGATTTTAGCAGATAAAAAGAATTTCTATCTCTACTCCAGCTTCTTGGGAATTCATCAAAACCTTCCTCAGGGTTCCCAGTCTGTGGCCTGCCCTATGGAATCTGGACTTGCGCAAATGAGCAGACACATGAGCCAATTCCTATAATAAATCTAATAATATTTACATTTATATATATATATATATATATATATATATATGTATGTATGTATGTATGTATGTATGTATCTCCTATCAGTCCCATTTCTCTGGAAAACCCTGGCTAATAAAGATTTGGAACCAAGAGTGGTTCTTAAGAAACAGAATCTTAAGAATGAGATTTTTGAGTTGGGGCTTTTGGAATTAGTTCTCTAATCTGAGTAGATTCAAATGCACTAAGGACTCTGCTTCCAATGATCAAGATGGCACTGACAGTCCACAGTGTGAACTGGCAATAGAGATATGAAAAACAATTACTATTGGATACTGCTACTCAAATGCTTATAAGAGCAAGGCTCGGGGGGACACTACATTTGATATCTTAACAGACATCTGTGGAGTTAAAAAGTATAATGAGGTTGGCTGATTATTCCTAAATATACTGGATACAGCTGTTAAAGAAAGGGATGAACTCAAGGCTTCAAATTCCCAGCTTAAGTACTGAATAAAGGACATGAAAGTTGCTATGTGTGCTCTGAAAGACACTCTTATTTCTTACAGCCACAGATTTGAGATTTCAGAAAACCAGACCAAGTCTCATTGTGTGAGTGCCTGAATTTTTTCAATTTACATCATAATTCCAGGTGTTAGTTTTAAAATCAGAATGTTATGCAGTCAAAAGTATCTCTAAAAATCCTTTTAACCACCTATAAAGTATTGTGTACAGTTTTTACACATTTACACATCATGATGGAGACCAACATATTATCTCTCTAAATGCAACACAGACACCAGTTTCTATAGCCCCAGAACAGGTCATTTGGAGCACCAGATGAAGGAGTTGGCTGTGTGTAAAGACCGTAGTGTAGGAAAAAAATATGCCTATTGATATATGAGAATCTCACCAGGTTGGTGAGATGCTCAAATGTTGGGAGGCTGCCAGGAACTGCAACTGGCTGGGGGAAACAGTCACAGCTCCTCTCCTGCAGGGGCTACATTCAGTCCTGGGCTGGCCTAGTTTAAATATGCATGTACTAAGATGCCACATGATAACCCTACTGGAATGATTTTGCAAAATATATTAAGACCCTTTAAAGAGACATATTTACATCCTTTGGCTCAGTAATTCCACTTTGCGGATCTCTCCTAAGAAAGAATCCAAATTCAGGAAGCAAAATATGCTCAGAGATGTTAATCAAATTATTTATCAAAGAAAGGAAAGTGCAATAGCAGGAGATGAAAGATGCTGGGCTTGCAGCCAGAAAGACCTGGGCTCAAATCTTGGCTTTGCCACTAACTTATCCTATGACCTTGAGCCAGATGGGTCATGCTCTAGGCCTTCATTTTCTTATCTTTGCATGGGGACAATGCTTGCTCCGCTCTCTCAAACAGAAGGTTATCTTGAAAATCAAATGGGGTAAATAAGTGAATGAAAAAGACAGAAAAGTGGCACCAAAAGCTTAGAAATGAAGGGATCATTCATCACAATTAAACAAAGAAAGCTAAAGCTGATATATGAGGTTAGCTGTCAGAGAGTCACCTATGGGAAATGAATTCACTTGGGAGATGATATTGCCCAGTTGAAAACTGAGAATAAATCACAATCAAACCAAGGATTGACTGAATATGGAAATAAGAATCACAATTAATAACCCTTCCCCACCTTGATCGCCATCACAAAGGGAAAGGGAGATGGTCTGTGTGCAGACGGAGGAACAGCAATTTGTGATGAGCCTCTAGGATCACTCAGCACCACTCCCCATCCCCTCACCCCTGTAGCTTCTTACAGATGTAGGAAGTCCCTGGAAACCTGAAGAAAATAATCTCATTTCCTTGGTATATCTTTGAGACAAGAAATATTGGTGGGTGCACCTTGGCCAATGAACTATGTACTAAGGAGCCAAAGGTAAGACAGTCCCTGCCCTCCAGGCAGTGCTAAGCTAGTGGGGAAGGTAGACAATCAAATGATCATTAAACACACTGACATACGTGTGACAGCAGAGGCAGACACCAGGTGCAGGGGTGAGGATGGCCATGAAGTGAGTATTAAAGAACAAATGTGAACATGCCAACCTAGGAAAGTGCAAAGGCGAGTGGAGGATGTCCCAGACAGAGGGAGCAACATGTGCAAGTCCTCAGATGTGAGAGTTATGTGGCAAAGTTCTAGGTGGCACCCAATAGTCACTCTTTCGTTACTCCTTGGTAGCAAACCCCTTAATTTTTACCTCAGCAAATGGCTACCTGAAATAGACTACACTTCTCAGCCTCCCTTGCAGCTAAGTGGCCACATAATTAAATTCTAGCAATGATGTGTAAGCAAGAGTGACTTCCAGGAGGTGTCCTTAAAGGCAGGAGGCATGCCTTTCCTCGTTCCTTTTTCCTTCCTGCTAGCTAAAGGTGGATGTTGTGGCTGGAGCTTAAACAGTCATTTTGGGCCAGGAAATGGAAGTCACATGCTGAGAATGACAAACCCATTAGGTAGAAGGAGCCTGGGTTCCTGACACTGTGAAACACAATAATAGCTCTAGAATGTCTACCTCTGGATTTCTTTTACATCAGAGACAAATACATTTTTGTCTTAAGCTAGTGTTTGGGGATGGGGTGTTCCTGTCACTTGAAGCCAAGCATAATTCTAGTCAATATAGTGGATAGATTGTTGTTTGCTATGGTTAGGATACAGAGATAAAGCTCAAAGACATCAAAGAAAAGGCTGGTGAGGTAGGCAGGGACCATGCCACAGAGCTTAGGGTTTCTTCAGAAGGTTACAGGGATCACTGAAGGATTTTAAGTGAGAAGGACCTAACCAAACTAGTGTTCTGGACTAGTGTTTTTAGAGGAAAGGAGACCAGATAGTAGCTATAGTTGTTGTCTAAGTAAGAAGCAACAGGGGAATGGAGAAGAAAGTTACAACTGTTAGGATGTGCGGAACTAATTGGATGTTGAAAATGAAGGAAAAGCGGGTTAAAGGTGACACTTGGACCTCAGACCATTTGCTGCAAGGAGAGCACAAATAAAGGAGTAACTGGTATGTGTGGGGGGATGGGCTGGCAAGAGGTAGAGATTTGAAGTTTAAGGATAGGACAACTGGCAAAGAATCTCACCGCTAAGAGGTGCTGGGAACCAGAAATCAAACCCACATCTTTTGACTTAAAGCACTGTCCTCTTGCCATGCGAAATGTTGCAACTTCCAGCACAAGGCATTCATTGCTATAGTCCAAATGCAGGGAGGCTTTCTGACAGAGGGGGCCTTGCAACTGCGCTACCTACCCCATCCCACCCTGGCCCCAAACAGCAGCTGGTGTCCTGAAAGCAACAAGTCCTTTCTTGAACTACACTTCTTTCTATGCACAGTACTGATGATAGATGATTTTTTCATATTCATGAGGTTTAAAGATAACTGAGATTTAAGAAAAATGTCTTTTTCTGACACAGCCTCTCTCCAGCAAGAGTCGCATAGTGGGCAAAGCAGAAGGCCAAGGCAGCAACTTCTGGTTGCCTGAGATTTTTCCAGGATCTGTGGCTTCATTGGCCTCAGAAAGTCCGAGGGAGATGCACAAAGTTTTCTCCTTTTCTGTAAATAATCATAATGAAACAATAACAATAGATGCCCTTTATTGAGGCTTATTACATATTAGGTACTGTGCTAAATACTTTCATATATTACCTCAAGTTCATCTTTACAATAGTCCAAGGAGTTAAAAATTCAAGTTCATCTTTACAATAGTCCAAGGAGTTAAAAATTTTTTTTTAATTAGGGAAGTTGTGGGTTTATAGAACAATCATACATAAAATACAGGATTCCCATATACCACCCCACCACCAACACCCCACATTGATGTGGAACATTTGTTACAACTGATGAGAGCATATTTTTATAATTGTACTATTAATTAAAGTCTATGGTTTAACTTAGAGCTGACTGTTTCTATATGTAGTTTCAAGGATTTTTAAAAATCTTTTATTCTGTTGCCATATATACAATCTAACATTTCCCCTTTTAATCATATTCAGATATCTATTTCAGTTCTGTGAACTGTGTTCACAGTGTTGTGCTATCATCATCACTGCCAATTACCTAAACATTTCCATCATTCCAAATAGGAGCTCTGTAAAATTTAAGCCTTAACTTCCCATTCCCTTTCCCCACCCTGTCCCCTGGTAACCTATATTCTAGATTCCATGAGTTTGCTTATTCTAATTGTTTTAAATCAGTGAGATCAAGCAATATTTTTCCTTTCATGTCTGGCTCTTTTCACTCGACATAACGTCTCGAAAGTTCATTCATGTTGTCACATGTATCAGGACTTCATTCCTTTTTACAGCTGAAAAATATTCCATAGTATGTATATACCACATTTTATTTATCCATTCTTCGGTTGATGGACACTTGGGATGCTTGCATATTTTGGCAATTGTGAATAATGCCTCCATGAACATCAATGTGCAAATATCTGTTCAAGTCTCCACTTTCACTTCTTTGTTGTATGTACCTAGTAGTGGGACTGCTGGGTCATATGGTAGACCTATACTTAGCTTTCTGAGGAACTGCCAAACTGTCTTCCACAGCAGTTGCACCATTTTACATTGATACCAGCAAAGAATGAGTGTTCCTATTTCTCCACACTCCCTCTAACACTTGTTATTTTCTGGTTTATTAATAGCAACCATGCTAATGGGTGTGAAATGGTATCTCATTGTGGTTTTGATTTGCATTTCCTTGATATCTAATAATATTGCACCTCTTTTCATGTGCTTTCTGAACATTTGCACATCTTCTTTGGAGAGACATCTGTTCAAGTCTTTTGCCCATTTTTAATTGGGTTTTTGTCTTTTTGTTGTCAAGTTGAAGGATTTCTTTATACATTCTGCATAATTAAGCCTTTATCAGATATTTTGTTTATAAATATTTTCTCCCATTATGTAGGTTGTCATTTTACTTCCATGATAAGGCCCATTGAGGAACAAAAGTTTTTAATTTTGATGAGGACCCATTTATCTATTTTTTCTTTTGTTGCTTGTACTTTGGGTATAAAGTCTAAAAACTCATTGCCTAACACAAGTTCCTGAAGATGCTTCCCTACATTTTCTTCTAGGAGTTTGAAAGTTCTAGCTCTTATATTAAGGTCTTTGATTAATTTTAAGTTGAAATTTGTATATGGTGTGGGATCTGCTTTTTTTATTGGCAAACAGAGCTCCAGTTTTCCCAGCACCATTTGTTGAAGGGACTATTACTTCCTGATTAAGTGGTCTTTGCCACCTTGTCAAAAATAAGTTGGTCATAAATGTGACGGTTGATTTCTGAACTCTCAATTCAATTCCACTGGTCTATGTATCTTCCCTTGCACCAGTACCATGCTGTTTTGATTACTATGCCTCTATAATAAGTTTTAAAATCAGGAAGTGTGAGTCCTCCAAATTCATTCTTCTTTTCAAGGATGGTTTTAGCTATTTGGAATCCCTTACTCTTCCATTTAAATTTGATGATTGGCTTTTCCATTTCTGAGAAGAAGGTTGTTGCAATTTTGAATGGGATTGCATTGAATCTATAAGTTGCTTTGGGTAGTATTGACATCTTAATGATATTTAGTCTTCCAGTCAATGAACATAGAATGCCCTTCCATTTATTTATGTCTTCTTTGTTTTCTTTTAGCAATGTTTTGTAGTTTTCTGTGTACAAGTCCTTTACATTCTTTGTTAGCTTTATTCCCACATATTTGATTCTTTTACTTGCTATTGTGAATGGAATTTTTTTCTTGATTCCTTCTTCTGGTTGTTCATTGCTTGTGTATAGAAACACTACTGATTTGTGGATGTTGAACTTGTATCCCACCACTTTACTGAATTCGTTTATTAGCTCTAGGAATTTTGTTGTGAATTTTTCAGGAATTTCTATATATAGGATCATACTATCTGTGAATAGCAAAATTTTTACTTCTTCCTTTCCAGTTTGGATGCCTTTTATTTCCTTTTCTGCCTAAGCATTCTGGCAAGAATGTTGAATAACAGTGGTGACTGTGGGCCATATGCCCATTTTATAGTTAAGGAAACAGATTCACAGGGCTAAGCAACTTGCACAAGTCACAGAGTTAGTAGCTAGGGGAGTCTGAATTTGAGCCCTTATGTCTGGCTCCAGAGTCTACACTTCTAACATACATACTACACTGCCTCAAAGAAAGAGGAGAGGATGGGGCACCCATGCTCTTGGGAGGCTGTGTCAAAGGAAGCTTTGATGATGGTGTAGAACTGTCATGAGAATTCTACTACTAGTCTAAGTTGTGGCATGCCAGCTGTAAGAGCCTTTCGGGACTGAATCTAAACCCCTAATTTCTCAGATGGGTAAACTGAGGTCCAGAGAGAAGAGACTTGTCTGAGGCTACAAGGTGTGTTTGAGGCAAAGCCAGGACCAGATCCCAGGGGTCAGGTCTGAACACAATATTCTTTCTGCTCCAGCAGTGCTACACTCATAAAACCACTGGTCACACTAACAGGATCTGGGTCATCCCCCGTTCTTGCTATACACATCAGGGAAATGATCCTTCACTAGAGTGACTTGAGATGAATGAAAAAATAATCCAAGAAGATGTAAAAATAAATGCTAGTTTTATCAGGAGAGGAGAAAGAAAAAGTGACCTGGGGCTGGGATCTGGTGGATGGAAAGGGGATTAGCAAACAAGCACCACCATCCCCCATCCCCCCAACATTAAATGGACATGGCTCTGAACATACCTACATTAATTCTGGTGACCCTTTGTGTAAGGTTCAAAGATTTCCTCCAAAAAAGATAGCCTCAGAATTGCTCGGATCTTCCAGGAAGAGTTGCAGGCTTCACTGCAGAAACTGTCCAGAACCATGGTACTGTGAAGCACCCAGGAAAGGGTGGGATGAATTAAAAAAAAAAAAAAAAAAAACTGCTCGAGGGACAGGGAGACGGGTTCTGGCCCTGCTTTGTGTCTAACTCAGTGGGTCACTTCCTATCTCCAAGCTTCAGGTGCCTTATTTATAGGAAATGACCACTCTTTAAGGCTCTGCCTGGTGACCAGCCATGCCTGGACAACATTTTAGTCTGTCATTTTTTCTAACTACAGCAGAAGGGACTTGGGAGAGAATAAAGCTCTCCCCAGATGTACCTGCATTTACTCCCATGGGGAGCAGGACCCAGGTTTGGGGTTCCCCGGGGGCCCTCATCATGAGAATAAGTCATTGCCAGAGCAACAGAGCCCCAGGGAACACCTACCAGGAAACGGCGGCACCAGGGAGGTGCGCTTATAGCTATTTTACAGTCTGTTTAAAGCAACCTTTCCAATTACAAAGTAACAAATGTTCACTAGAGAAAATTAGAAAATATGAGAAAAGTTTAAAGAAGAAAATAATAACCACTCAAAACTGCACTCTCCAACTATAACTAGTCTCTATGACTATTTTAGTCTTTTTTTATTCCACAATATTTCCCCCTGTATATGTAGTATATCTTAAGCAGAGTCTAGACTTAGTGATTTTGTTAAACTCACACAACAACAGTTCAGGTCAATGGCAAATACCCAAAGGAGGGGTCAAAATGCTTGTAGTTCTCAGAGTTACAGTGTGGCTGCAGAGTGCTTCACACAAGCATGGCACTCTGTGATGTAGAAGATACTTTCACATGTATGAACTCAATGTCTATAAATGCTCCTGTGAAAGAGACCACACCTTATTATTCCCTTTTTATAAAAGAACAAACAAGGAAGAGGAAAAGGACTTTCCCAGGCTCACATAACTAGTAAGTGGTAGAGCAGGAATAGGTCCCCTCAATCCTGATCCAACAGTCTTTCTGCTGAGTATCAATAAATTGTGTAGGTGTGTGTGGGTGTGGGTGTATGTGTTTTAACAAACCTTTGAGTTTCTAAGTACTTCGCAAATGATAGTAATATTACCTTTGTGGGTACATGTTATTTACAAAGCTCATCAAACGTGTCTTCTCATTTATTCCTCATGATATTTCTGAGCCCCATGCAGGGGGTGAAAAGGAGGCTCTGAGAGATTATATAAGCAGCCCAAGTTCACACAGCAGGGATGCAAACTTAGGTCTGTTTGACTCCAAATATTGCACCTTTTCCATTGTTCTAGGCAACCTTCATCCAACAACATTAAGCAGTGCTAAAACATAGAGTGTGTTTTGGCTCCCAGATGAGTTGCACAGCTGGTCAGTACTATAGAAAATCAAAGAAGGGGGGGATAGGGTCTCCAGTAGATATGGAAAACAATACAGAGGTCCTGGGCCTCACAGGCAGATCTTTCTGCCGTTAGCGGGATCTGGACAAAATGCACTCAAACAGAGAGAGGGGAGCTACGCTTGGTACCCACCTACAAACCCCAAATCAGAAGGCCCTGCAATTCTACATGGCATCAAAGGAAGGCATCAAAGAGCCTTGAAGAACTGGAGGAAGTAAATGTTGGAAAGTACTGATTGATTGACAAAATAAGCTATGAAATGGACACACAAAGGAGTATCATGAAGCTGGGAGACCTCTATGAACAGATACAGTGTGATTTCCAGAAGATATTGTTATGTGAGAAAAGCGCCACATACAGTATGCTCCATTTTACGTATGAAACAAGGAGAAATAAGAAAAGATACATATACCTGCTGATCTTTACAAATAAAAACACAGGGAGGCCAAATCAGAAAACAGCAAAATTGGCCACCTACAAAGGGTGGTGTTGGGAACAAGGTAGAAGAAATACACGAGCAAGTGACGCTTCCCTGAGTATACTTTTTGGGGATAGTTTTGCATTTTGCAATCATTTTGATGTTCTGCATATTTTAAAAAGAGGAAGGGAAAGAAAAAGCTAAAACTGACACCCGACAGAAACAAACAAATCCAGTTGAATTTCAAATGAATTTGATAATCACAGTAAAAAGAAACAAACAAAAAAATGAATCCAGGTAACTTAGGTATACATTATTTTAACTCTATAACCTTAGTCTTGGGTGGGGCAGGGGGGAGAACTACAAACAAATCTTGAACTCTTTTTAGTAGGTGTGTTTTATATAGCAGTATAGAAAGTAATTTTGAAATTCTTTTAGATTTATAGGTGTGAGCAAATAAAGGTGTTGATGTTGGGAGGCAGGGTTCTCACTGTGAAAGAAGGGAGATACAAATACAGAATGGAGAAGGAGGAAAGAACCTTGTGTGGATAGACTGGATTTGGAATCTATTGTCTCTACAATAGGCATATTTACATATATATGAATGTTATATCTATCTATATAAATATGTATATAGGTATATGAATGAATGCATGTTCATTTGTATTGTATGTGGATATAGTTGTGTGTGTGTATGTCCTAGCTCTGCCTGCTCAAAAGGTCTAGTAGCAAGGACACCTGGTAGCAATGAGTACACCTTAAGCCCAGAGTTTTCTAATACCAGTTCTCACTTGCAGGAATCAGGGCTCTTTGGAAAAAATGACTGAAAATAATATGGGGAAATGAAAACTTCCCTGGATTTCTTAGTGTTCTTGCAAAAAGCCCTGGCCTCCTCAGATTCTTAACATACCATGAGATCTTGATATGAAAGTAATTTGTCCAGTTATTTCTCTGCTCTAATCCAAAAATAATAATGAAATCTCTTTTATCTCCACAAGAGGGCAAATGGTTAGAAATACCCCAAGGTTTCAGGAAGACTGGAGCAGCTATCTCCCTAGATCTTTATATTTCAAGGAAGAATGAGGCCAAGGGAACTTGGAGACATCTCTTGTTCGTAAAAGCTGAGACAGGTAGGGCTAGCTCAAAACTGGAGAATTTTAATTTATGTCAAAGATTGGAGTAAGAAAGAAAGAAACTCTTTGAGGAGGAGGAAGACTGCTGCCTCCTGCTCTTTAAAAGCAAGAAAAAAAAAATCACATTTTTTCCATTCCTTGCCTATGGACTGTCTTAGCTACTCATTTAGGACATTTGACTTGGCCCTCATTGCATTGCCCTAGGGGTTAGGAATCTGGCAAAGAGGGGCCAACACATTTTTATGGTATTTAATAAGAAATGTATCTCATATGCACATTTAGGATAAAATTTTTAAAAGATAGATAATAATAGCCCAACAGATAGATACAAAATGAGCTGGAATATCTTGTTATGCCAGAAAGTGTGGAGTGTTAAAAAAGGGGAAATGATGAAGGCATGCATGTCATAGCAAACAAAAGCTAGCTTGAAGGAACTCCCACTGGCCAAACCTGGGATAATCGGAACACAAAGGAATTTAGAAGAGCGACAAATTATAAGCCATTAAAAAAAAAGAAGAAGAATACGTGAATCCTTACCAATAATAATTAGATTGAAAGGAAGGAAGAAATAAAGGAGAAAGGAGGGCTCTTGCATAGACCAGAATTCCTGGTGCCATCTGGATAATATGGAGATGCTGGAGTTAAAAAGTCTTCATTCTGCAAACATCATAGTAATGATTGATTCAAGCAAAAGTGACCAGTGAATGCTAAACACAAGAGGAAATTTTCATGAGAAACAGAATATTGATATGGTTTTAAAGTGTTCGCCCTCAGATTACAAGGGAATAATAGTCATGTTTCACAGTGGAGAAATCAGACACCACATTAAGGAGGTGAACAAAATTAAAATCAGCTATGAAGGGCAGCTATATTCCTCAAAAATGTTAAAAGACAAAGAAAGCCTATGGAAATATTCCAGATTAAAAGAGAATAAAGAGACATGATAACTAAATGTAACACCTGATCCTGAACTAGCTCTTATACTAGAGGGAAAAAAAAATGTAATAAAGGACATTATAGGTCAATTGCCAAATTGGAATGCACACAGATTAAAGTATGGTATCCGTGTAAATGTGTGAAGTTGGTAACAGTACTTTGGTCACATAAAGGAATACCCTTATTCTTAGGAAATACAACTAAAGTATTTAGAGATAAGGACTATGATATATACAACTTACTCTCAAATGAAAAAATATTATGAAAAAATTATTATGAAAGAGCAGATGACACAGCAAATGAGGTAAAATGTTAATATTAAGAGAGTCTGAATAAAGGGACAGGAATTCTTTGTATTATTCTTACAACTTTTTTGGAAGTTTAAAACTCTTTCCAAATAAAAAGTTCAAAAATAAAATACGAATTGGAGGATGTTTAGCAACAATCCATTGAGTGAACAGAAGGTTGCTTAGATTACACTTCATTCACAAATATTTATTGCACACTTATTACACAAAAGGCACTATTGTAGGCACTTGGCTATATCAGTGAGCAAGAGAGACAAAAATACCTGCCCTCATAGATTTTAGTTTATAGTGAGAGAGCTGGGCAATAGTGAGATGAATAAATATGGTGACGGGAATGAGAAAAAGTGGACTTAGAGGGTGTCACCAGCGAGCTAAGGACCAGCTGTTGAGGGGCTTTGTCCTACCATGGCTCTGTCACTACCCTCTGTGTACAAATTGTGCAGGTCATTTCCCCTTCTCAGGCCTCAGACTACACCCTTGGCTCCACAAAGGCAGGGAACATGTTTGTTTCTGTTTTATTGTTGTGGCCTGCTGAGTCCCAGCTCCTCTCAAAGTCTGGCACACAATAGATGATCAAAAAGAATTTCTGAAATGAATGAATGGCTAGTTGATCTCCAAAGTCCTTTTCAGCCCTGTGATTCAAATACCCTTCAAAACACCTCAAAGGAGATGACATCACTACAGATTCTACAGGTATCAAAAGGATAATGAGGGACTATTATGAATGACTTTTTGTCAACAAATTTCACAACCTAGATGAGATGGTCAAACTCCTTGAAAGACACAAACTACCAAAGCTCAGTCAAGAAGTAGATAACCTGACAAGCCCTGTAACTATTAAAGAAATTGATTTGTAGCTGAAAACCTTCCCACAGAGAATATTCTAGTCCCAGATGGCTTTACTGCTGAATTCTACCATTTAAGAACTGATACCAACTCTATACAAACTATTCCAGAAAACTGAACAGGTGAGGAGGGAAAATTTCCTATCTCACTCTATGAGATACCTACTCTTGCCCTGAAATCAAAACCAGACAAACACATTACAAGAAAAGAAACCTCAAACTAACATCCTTCACGAACATAGATGGAAAAATTCCTAACAAACCAACTGAACGTGTAGACATTTTGTGCTTGGAAGAAACTTTGATGCAAGCACTGGTTATGGGTGCTGGCTGAGCTGAAATGGATTGTTGAATCAGGTAAGAGGTCGTTTTGAAGATGGTTTCCATACACTAAATACAGGCTTTGATTTTACTCTTCTGGGATTCAGCAGTGCCCTCACAGAAACCCATGCAAAAGACAGCTTTCGCCTTGTCCAGACTTCAGGTGTACACTGGAGTGTACACTTCTTTTACATTGTGCCTTTACCACTTTTGTGGGGAGGAGTCTTTTCTCCCTAAATTCAACTAAATTGATTCCCTTGGTGGGAGGAAGGCATTGCATTCTCCTGCTTTTCCCCCACTGCAGGCAGGGGGGCTTATTTGCTTGACAATGGAATCTAGGGCAGCGGGCTGCACAGCAGATAAGTGAACCACACAAGGAAAAGAAGACTGAGGGCTGCTCTGGCATGTTATTAACCACTTATAGCCTGGAGTTTGGCATATGGGAAGGCAAACTGAGTCCAATATCAAGCCACAGCTCCTTCTCTGATTCTGAAAAATATCAGTGATTTATATCAAGTGTGGTGGCCAGAATAAAGGAGTCCCAGAACTGATGATAGGCATCATGTCTAAATTTCAGCTCCCAAACAATGATGCCAAAATACTGTGTCAAAAGAGTTCCATCCAAACCAGCCAGCTAGTTCTAGAAATAGTGGTAGTAGTTGCACAATATTGTGTATGGACTTAAAGCCACTGAATTGTACATGTAAAGATTTTATGGTTAAAATAGTAAAATGTAAGTTTTGTGTATTTTGCCACTGTTTAAAAAATTAAACAGAACAAAACAAACAAACAAACAAAAAACCCACCCAATTTACCCTGGCTGTTTATAGATCTGCTGTTGATGGAAAATCCCCCCCCCCCACACACACACACACTTATCTGGACACTGGTCTGTCAGCATCTTGAGAAGAAAAACTGGCACATAAAGAAAGCTTTGGAGATTTAAAGTGCTGGTGGCAAACAGACCTGGATCCAAATCCCACCTTTATCACTTCCTGTCTGGGCCCTGAGCAACTTACTTAAACTCTTTCAGCATCCTCATATAAAATGGGGATCACACCTCACAGGCTTGTTGTGAAGGTCAAATGAGATAATTTAATAAATGGCACCAGCAGTTATTTGGGGATAAGCCCCATTAAGTAACTGGGGTGGGTCCTGGTTGAAATCATGCCCAGTCAGTAGATTTTTTCTCCCCAGCCAGTATAAAAGCTTCTAAGGAAGCTACTGTATCTTCTTGTCCCATTGTCTCCACACACATCACCCACACCCCCAGCCCCACTGCTACAACAAAATCGGAATTGAATTTATTTAAAGACACACATTTAACCAACAGGAAAGACCACATTTTTTTTTTTTTTTTTCTGCTGAAGCTCATAACAACACCTGGCAGTGGGGCGAATATCTCTAAATAGAGATGCTGAGCTGAAACCTCACAATATGATACCATTCTCTGTCTATAAAAAGCCCTCTTCTAAATACCCCACACTCTTGCTCCACACTAATCTTAGCTCAGGGGCAGGAGAAAGAGGGAGAAAACAAGAAAAGTTGCCCCCTTTTTTTTCCATGGCTTTGTTACAGCCCAGATGCACAAAAGGCCCGTGTCATCAGCTGGAGGTGACGTGTGCAAACGCACGCCCAGCTGCCCACAGAGAGGAGCTGCTATCAGGAGGAATTCTGTGTCTGGGAAGAGAATGAGCCACCCAAGGCAACGACACCCAAAGCAACAGCCAGTCCCTCGGCAACTTCCGGGGCCAGGTGCTCTCTGCCTGCAGTGGTGAGGACTGTATCCTCATGCACAGAAACAGGCACAAAATAGCTAGGACAACTGACCAGGGCAAAAGACAGAGAAGACAGGGTGCCAGCTCCCCACGATATCAGGATGAGAAGAGCAATGAGAGAAAGGTGTTCATCACAGTCCAGTACCACAAGAAGCACAGTCACGGAGCTGCCTGTGACTAGACTGTTAAAGGAACCACCGGTATGTAGCGCTGCTTATGGAGGGAGAGGAGAGAAGGTCTGAGTGCCTGGGAGGACGGGAAAGGCCTTCCTGAGAGTGTGCAGTGGACCCTGGGAAGTGAGCCAGCCTCCTTGCAGCCCTAGGATTAGGGAACACAGGGATGTGGACAGTATAGAAAAAAAAAATGTTGTAATTCAGTGGAAAATTGTGCATTGTCTACAGCACACCCACCCCTCATCAGATTGAGTCTATGGAGTGATTTTGCAAATCTCTGTAAATTGTAGATAGCTGTTAATATACGTAAACTCATTCTTTCCCAGTGTCAATTGACTTGCCTCACCCTTCTATGGAAAATCCAGTTTCATTACTTCACTGCTCATAAATTTGTGCTGTTTTGACTCTTCCTTTGAATCAGTCCTAACGTCTTCCTGGTTCCCTCACATGAGTAAAACAAAATCTTTAACAAATGTACATGTTCATTTTTATTTGTATATGAGAGTCATGATTTTACTTTTTTCTGAAAGTTATCTTTTAATGGAAATTTTGCCTCCCTTCTGCAGGGCACCTCTCAAATGGCCCCAAGCTGGCTCATCATCCCTGCTGGGAGACCAGAAGCCTGGCACAGGCAGGCTTCAAGCTTCCCCATTGCCACCCGTATGGACCATTGGCCGAGTGAAATGCTCCACAGTTAGTAGCTCATTTGATCCTACAAAGACCCTGCATGGTAAATTTTCTTATTCCCTGTTTACAAACAAGGGAACTCAGGCTCAGAAAAATAATTTGTTTAAGTCATTCACATGGGGGAGTGTTGGAGGAGGAATTTGATCACAGTCCGCTTGACTCCAGTGCTCTTAACTCCCAGGCAGCCTTACCATGGCTTTAAATGTTAACGTTCCAGAATCTACAGGGTTAGGATCCAGTTCTTTGCAGTAAGAGTGATTTAAACACCATCACAAAGTGCCCAAGTAAGAGCTAGATTCCCCAGTCTGAGAATTTTGACAGCTACTCTATGCTCCCTTCTCTTCATTGCTACCTTCTACTGATACCCAGTTTATACCACTCACTTATCAAACAGAAATTAGTTTCTCTCTAAATACATGCTCTGGGACCTCAAAGTGGCCCAGCATGGCCTGGAAATCCTACTCCATTCCTCTGGTTTATTCACTTCTCCACTCTGCTCAATGACAATTTCAAATGTCCTTTGCTCAAACCTCCGTGATTAAAACCTTTTTCCCCCTTTGCCCTCCGACATGGCCTTGCATTCTACTTTGCAGAGAAAAATCAATGCCCTTTCTTCCTCCCAATATAAACTGCCTCCAGCTATGATCCTCCCATCCTTCTTCCTTTCTGATCCCTCCACTGGGCTTTGGGTCAACCCCTACCCCCAACCCCACCATCACTTTCTCCCGCACTACTTATTATCTCCTTCTTTTAATACATTCAGTTTCTCCCTCTCTCAATTGATCTCTCCCCATTGAATTTTTTCCTTTTTTTTAATTGTGGTAAAATATGCATAAATTAAAATTTATCATTTTAACCATTTTTAAGTATACAATTCAGTGGCATTAAGTACATTCACAAGGTTGTGTAACCATCACCACTATTTCCACAGCTTTTTCATCATTCCATGTACCCATGAAGCAATAAATACCCATTCTGCTTCTCCCCCACCCCACCCCAGTCCCTGTTCACTTCTAATTTAATTTCTATCTCTACGATTTTACCTATCTGATACCACATTTTAAGTGGAATCACACAATATCTGTTCTTTTGTGTCTGGCTTATTTCACTTAGCTTAATATTTTCTAGGTTCATTTGTGTTGTAGCAGGTAAGAGAACTTCATTCCTCTCATGGCTGAATAATGGTCTATTGTATGGATATACCACATTTTGTTCATCTATTCATCTGTGGATGGGCATTTGGGTTGCTTCCACCTTTAGGCTACTGTGAATCATGCTGCTGTGAACATCAGCGTGCAAATATCTGAATATTTCTCTCCTCCCTCGGCATTCTCTCTCTAGGGCTTTCATGCACCCCCTTGTTTCAACTGCCATATAGATACAGAACCACAGATTATCATCTCCAGACCAGACCTTTCCACTGAGCTCTAGCTCCATTTGTATAACTGCTTACTTGGCAACTCAGATGGACAATATCAGGAACCACATTTATCTCTATTCTCTCCACTGACCTGCTTTCTGTTATTTGGGGTATATAGTTAGGAATAGGATCATATGGTAATTCTATGTTTAACTTTTTGAGGAACCGCCAAACTGTTCTCCACAGTGGCTACACCATTTTATATTCAGTTCTTTCCAATCTAAAAAATGCAAAGAACAAACACTGACCCTGGAACCCTCAACTCTCTGTAGCTACTGCCCTATCTCTCCCCTCCCCTTCAGAGCCAGACTTCTAGAAAAAACTATCTACACTTGCATTCCCCCATGATTTCTCCCCTCCCCATTTTCACTCTTCATACACTCCAGTCTGGCTTCTGGCTTCATCCCTTAGGCCAAACAGCTTTTGCTAAGGTCACCAGTGGCTTCCATTTCACTAAAGAGAGCAGATGCTTTCCAGACTTCATCTAAATTGGCCTCTCAGCAGTGTCTGACACTGCTGACCACCCTTCCTTCTCTCTGTTTCTGTTACCCAAAGCTTCCCGCTTAGGAGTCTCTCCTCCCTCGGCATTCTCTCTCTAGGGCTTTCATGCACCCCCTTGTTTCAACTGCCATATAGATACAGAACCACAGATTATCATCTCCAGACCAGACCTTTCCACTGAGCTCTAGCTCCATTTGTATAACTGCTTACTTGGCAACTCAGATGGACAATATCAGGAACCACATTTATCTCTATTCTCTCCACTGACCTTAGCCTTCACCACCCAAAACTCGTTCAAATACTTCTAAATCTCATTGGCTTCTGGCCAGCCACTAACACAAGCCAGGAACAGAGCAGCACCCTTGGCCCCTCTCCCTTAATCTCTCATATCCAATCCAACGCCAAAGCCTGTTGACTCTATCTCCCAAACATCTCTCAAATCCATTCTTTTGTCATATTCACTTTCGCTACTACTCCAGTGCAAGCTTCCAGCATTTTTAGCCCAGACTACTTCAAGAGCCTCCTAACTGTGTCTCTCCATCCACTGTGACCCCTCTAATCATCTGTTCAGACTAAAGCCTGTGATGTTTAAAAAATGCAAATCTCATCATGCCATAAAGAAGAAAACTCCTTAGCACAGGACTATGGTTTGGCTCCTGTTTACCTTCAGCCTCATCTCCTACCACACACCTCCATACACACTCACCTCTCTCTAGGTCCTTGCGCTCTATGCTCCCCTCCACACAAGGCTTTAACTATGCTGTTGCCTCTTCTACTACTCCTATACCTCTCTACAGATCAAGCATCACTTCCTCCAGGAAGCCTTCCTGACTAGGTCAAATCTCCCTTTTAGGCTCTTCTATCACCTTGAACCTCTGCTCTATAGTTCTCTATTGCAACCTTACATTCCTTTTATGATTATTTGGTTGTATCTGTAAGCTCCATGAGAGCAGAGGCCATGTCTGTTTTGCTCACCATTATGTTCTGCTCAGTATCTGGTACACAAAAATAGTAAGAGTAGCTAACATTGCTATATGTGTCAGGTACTATTCCAACTGTTTTGCACACATTTTCTCATTAATACCTCACAACAACCCTATGAGGAAGGTACTGTTAATCTCCCTTCTCTCTACAGATGAGTTAACTAAGGTGTAAAGAACTTATACATGATGATTTAGCTAATAAGAGACTGAACTTGGTTTCAACCCCAGATAGACTAATGTACGGACCACCAGAATCTACTCAATATTGTAGATAGTTGTTGAATAAATGAATGAATGAATGAGGTGTTAATAAACATCTCTCTTGGATATTTAGATACCATCTTACACAGAAGTAGAGATTAGGCATTAAAGCTCCTTAAGATACTGTCCAGCTCCTTATCCATTGTGGCTGGGTCATGAAAAAGGAAAGGAGGGAAGTTGGTCTCAACTCCTCTGCCTGATTTTCTAGACTTGCTAGAGTCTGAGCAACCAGAAGGTCTAGCCTCATTTCCCTCAATAGGGCAATACAAATCCTTCGTATTCCTCACCCACACCCCAGCCAGACCTCACCTCCTAGGCATCTCTGCCCCTGTCATTCTCACTTTCTGGAATGCCTCCCTATTGCTATTTCTCCAAGTTCTGACCATTTTTCAAAGTTTAGCTCAAGTAGACATTTGCTACAGAGTGTCTTGCTGACCAACCCATTTCTTTTAACCTTCCCTCTTATAGTAAAAATAAAAGTAATGTAAACATCCAAAATACAAAGTTGAATAATAAACAGACATTGGAAGCACATAGAGGCTACTGGGAAATACTACAGTGACAGAAAGTAACTTTCAAAAAAATGAAAGGGTATTAGAGGAAGAACAAAAACAAGCAGGTAGCCACTTGCAAAGAAGTTAAATTCCTCAATCCCTGTCCCCAAATAAAAGGGTTCCAGTGACTTTGGACCTCAAATGGAAAATGAGCTATGCAGGAAGAAGCTTCTGCCCAGCTGGTGAGTTCCTAGAAGGTGGGAAGTGAAGAGGTCACACTATCCGAGAGAAAAAGAGGTTGAACCCTGCAGAGGAGAGGAGACGGGAGGAGACATGCGTGTTTCACTGGGACAGCGCTGGAATGGCATATCGGATCACTTCCACAATTCACTCCATGCCCAGGAGACCTACAAAATATATGGAGATTTCTCTAACTGAGCCATCTCGACAGGTGAACTCGCTGCCCTCCCCTCTGCGTGGGACCCGACTCCCAGGGGTGTAAATCTCCCTGGCAACGCAGAGTATGACTCCCGGGGATGAATGTGGACCTGGCATCGTGGGACTGAGAGTATCTTCTTGACCAAAAGGGGGATGCAAGATGAGACAAAATAGTTTCAGTGGCTGAGAGATTCCAAATGGAGTCGAGAGGTCACTCTGGTGGACATTCTTATGCACTATATATAGATAACACCTCTTAGGCTTTAATGTATTGGAATAGCTAGAAGTAAATACCTGAAACTAACAAACTCCAACCCAGCAGTCTGGACTCCTGAAGACAATTATATAATAATGTAGATTACAAGGGGTGACAGTGTGATTGTGAAGACCTTGTGGATCACACCCCCTTTATCTAGTGTATGGATGAGTGGAGGAATGGGGATAAAAACTAAAGGACAAATGGGGTGGGATGGGGGGATGACTTGGGTGTTCTTTTTTCACTTTTATTTTTTATTCTTGTTCTGGTTCTTTCTGATGTAAGGAAAATGTTCAGAGATAGATTGTGGTGGTGAACGCATAACTATGTTATACTGTGGACAGTGGATTGTATATCATGGATGATTGTATGGCGTGTGAATGTATTTCAATAAAACTGAATTTAATAAAAAAAAAAATATATATATATATATATATATATGGAGACTAAACATCAACATGAAAGCACCCATGGCTCACATGTTCACTTGATGGTTGTGAGTGAGGTGAATGGGTTTGCAGCCCTGTTGTGTTATAGTTCAGCATATATGTAATCCAGATTTTTTCCACTAACTAAATCTACTGGTAGAACTTTGTGGCAAGAGTATTTAACCTGCATTTCTCAAGTTACCCATTAGTATTGAGAAAGCAGCATGTGCTACCTGGAAGTAGTTAAGGAAACTAATTATCTAGGGGAATTCTGAAATAGTACATTTATTCTAGAGCCAGATTAAACATCATCATAATGGTGATAACATCTTATAATACTTTGAAAAGATGTTATTGTTTATGAGGCACTCTCACATGTACTGCTTGGTTTACCTTTCAGAACACTCTTCTGGAACTTCCTCTGGAAGTTCTTTGATCCGTTGCTCTTTCTACAACATTCCAGATTTGATCTGGTGACTGCAGAGACAGTGGAACTTTGCTTTGTCTGGACACTGGACAAGAATGCAGATTAATACCATAGAGGCTCTTTCATGAACACACTGCCAGGATAGGTCATTGAGTGACTGTTTCCTCCTTCTCCAGTGAGGAATTTGGGGCTCAGAAAGGTGAAAAGACCTCATTAAGCTGGTAGCTTTGATGCACTCCTAGTAGATACATTCCACTCAAGAGCCTGTACCATGGTCCCTTCTCTCACTCCATTTCTTAAAGAAGAAATTTACCTGAGAGTTCATCAGGCGAATGGTGGTTTTCGTGCCCACATCTTGTTGGAAGTTGGCTGTGGGTGCCCCATTAAACCTCAAGACAGCATCATGATCATCTATAAACACAGGAAACAAAAGAGGCAATGATTACTAGCAATATCAGAAATACAGAAGGACTGGATGAAGATAGGGCAGGAGGAAGGAGAGAAGGGAAAGAATATGCTTCCCAGCCTTTATCCCATCATGATACACAGGGGAAAATTATGTTTGTATGTCACAATTAGGTAAATCTCATAGACAAAGATGACCACCTGCCCTCCCAGCCACTTCACGGGCTAAAGTGGTCCATATCGTGGCAGATCTGAAACCCATTCAGAAAGACCTGTGTGCCCAGGCACAGCAGAAAAGCAAATAGGGATAGAGAGTTCCTTCTAACCTTACTTGATCAAGCAAGTTTGGGGTTCTCCACTGAAATCTGCACAAAAGTTGAGGGCAGCCCAATCCTCTGTCATTCTATGTGGTTTTGGGCTGTTCTTTATCTACACAGGTAGGATCGGGGATGGAAGTGAGCATTGGCTCAGCACAAGATGCTCTGTAAAGAGGGTGTCCATAGAATTGAGGGATGAAAGCCTCCCTCTTTATTTCAATTCCAACATATGAACCTCAGGATCTGGACATTTCATTCACAAAAACAACAGACTCCTATCCTCAATCCTAGGACAAAATTTCATTGAAATGGCTTGAAAGTTATATAAGATATACATAGTACAAACTTTTTTCAGCTTACAGGGCAGATACACTGAACTGCAAATAGAACTGGAGGTATATCTTTACACAGTTCAGAACTGCAACAAGTATTGACAGAACCAGTCAAAGATCTCAAAAGTGACTGGTAGTTGTCACTCCAGAAATGCAGCTCTATCAGAAACTTTACTTATTCAGATTTCCCATTTTGCATGTGAATAAATTATTGGTGTAGGTCCCAAAAGAGAGGACAAGCTCAAATGGAGTAATCGAGGATAGTTTAATACAGGGACTATTTACAAAGGTGTGGGCAGAGCAGGGAGCCAGTATTGCTCCCAGGCCTAATGTGGCAAAAAGGGAGAGACCCAGAGCTGAGGAAGGTCCACTGGTCAGAAGCTGCAGCCTTCAGGAAAGGAACCCAGATATTGCTAATGTACAGTTGGTAAGAAGGGGGCTGGAGGAGTCCATACCCCAGCCTCTCCTTCCCTCTGACCTCCTGGGCCTGAAGGGAAAAGGGGGAGAACAGGAACCAGAGACAGAGGGTGCTAACTGGAGGGGCTGAAACCTTCAATAAACATAAAGAGCCAAAATGTGGTTGTTCTGCAAGGAGACACCAGGGAAATAGATACTTTAACCTCACTCTTCCTTCCCCCCTCCAGTTTCGCACCAGTATGTCTACTAGCCAGTCCCAAATAAAAAGCCAGAAGGCACGGATGCCCAGTCTACACGGTCCAAAACTTTCAACTTCCCAGGGCATAGGGCCACATGGAAAAGCATGGCTTGGGAGCCCAGGGCCTTCCCCAAGGGCACACAGCAGCTTGGGTGCTCTAGGTCAGTTAAGGTGTGACCTACTCCCCTTGTAAAATCAGGCCTCCAGTGCTAAACGTAATCTGTAGCTTATCTTCCTCATGAAACTACCTCCTCCCTGAAACTCCCTGAGATATTGTTATCTACAAGATAATCTATAATCCTCCCCTCCTCCCTGTTGACTACAATCAATCAGTCAATTGATCCATCCCTCCCTACCTCACAAGACTCCCCCTACCCCCTCCCCACTCCCACGCTTATGCTCTCATACCCACTGGAATGTCTTTGTCCTAACCCTTATAAAGCACTCCCTGGCACCCCCTGCTTTTGCAGATCTTCACATTGAGCTCTGAACCCACCGCCATTCAGAGCAGCTCCTGAATTCAGGTCAACATGACCAACTTCCCACCCTGTAGGTAAGCCCCAAAATAAAAGTTCATATCTCAGAACATGTCTGGTGCTTTCTTTAGTCCTTTGGCTACAAAAACCTCTTGGGCCATGACAGGTGGAGAGTGAATTTGGGGAGGGGAACACCAGCATAGAAAACTGAGGAAAGACCCTTGGTGTCAACTATAAGAAAGAAGAACTTTTTTTGCTCATTCAACAAATACTTATTGAGCATCTATGCTGTGCCAGACACAGAGTACTGGGGACAATGGTTGTGAGCAATAAAGACAAGGTCCTTGCTCTCAGAGATTATACGTTCTGCTGCAAGGAGAGAGAAATAAATAAGCAAATTAACCCATAGATAACATAGATTGTGATAAGTACTATGACACAAACTGAGTTGTGTAGCAGGGACACTAAGGGAATCTCATTTAGATAAGAGTGATCATTCAGGAATGCCTGGTTGCTGAAACTCAAAGGATGGCCAACCATGGGAAGGGTCCAGGGAAGTAAATTCCAATCAAAGGACACAGCAAGCATCAAGACCCCAAGATTGGGCTGGAGACAAGTGAGTGAGAGGAAGAATGGTAAAAGATGCAATTAAAGAGCTCAGCAGGAACCAGATCCTGCAGGGATGTGGGGATCGTGGTATGAAAGTTGGTATGAAAAAAATCAATCAAAGAAAACTTCAAGACAGGCCAGTGACTTGGACTAACAGAGAAAGGGGATAGGATCTTTGTTTACCAAATTGTCCTTCGCTATTGATGGCTGAAGAATTCTAACTCAAACGGGCCTCAAGGAGATCACCAGGTGAAATCTACAGCTATTGGGACCCTAGCAAACAACCCTTGAAGGGCAGAAGACTACAGAAAAGAAGTGTCATCACCTTTCTTTAACTTACAATTAGAGATCATAAAAGGATGCAAATTTAAAAAGAAAAAAAAAAAAAACACCTCCCTAAATGCAGATGATACAATTACATGCCTAGAAAATTGACAAGAATCAGCTCAAGGTAGTAAATTTATGAACACAGCAAAATCCCCAGCCTCCAGATATAATAACTATAAAGAGCTAGAAATTATGATGAAAGAAATTTTATCACAATTTGGACCAAACTTTTTTTATATTTTCCAATTAGGCTAATGAATCATATTATGACTATAGAAGACTAAATTCTGATTCTGGCTGGGGAAACTGGACGTAATATAGATCAGGCACACACCTGGTTCTCCTCCAGCCTCTCTCAATGGCCCTTCTGAATTTTTCGTTTGTCCCTGTTCTTTACCTGCCCTTTAAATGTAAACTTTCCTCTAGGTTTTGTAATTGGTCCTGTTCCCTGGACTACAATGGCCACCTCAATATAAATGATTCCTATATCTGATCTCTAGCCCTTATCCTTCTCCAGAATCTAATATCCAACTGCATAGATATTGACATAAGGAAATTCACAAATATTTCAGACTCAGCACATCCATAATGAAACCCATCTTCCTCCAGAAGCTCATACACCCATGGCTTAAAATAGCCTGCTGCAAGACTAGAAACTCTGGCTCCTGCCTCTCACGCAAGGTCATTTCTAGTTAGACACTAAGTTCAGTCTCTTCTGCCTCAAATCAGAATCAGAACCTTTCTTTACACCAGCATGACCACTGACCAGACTGGCCTGGCCCTTCTCATTTGGACGTGGTGATAGACCCCTTAATAATTGCCTCCAGTCCATCCCACCCCTCCATAACTGCCATCATAGAGAAATCTCTCCAAAACACACACGACCCCAGCACTCCCTTACTCAAAAACCTTCTACGTGTTTATTTGGTGCAAAATCTATATTTTCCGTAGCATACTATACAATTAACTTGTATGGTTAGTTTATTCAAACACCATAATTACATGGAACTTTGAATAGGGAATGAGATCTGGTTGGTTTGTACAGGTTAGTGTGAAGCCCCACTATATCCCAGAGTAATTTGGGCAGAGAATAAAAATGTATTTGCAAAGCTCCCCTGAGGAGCTTTCCCCTGGGGGAAAATGTGGAAATATTAAACTTCCCCACCTGGGGAATTACTGATATTCTCACAAGCATAGGGAGCTACCAATTTAGAAGGCCTAGCTCTCAATCTTGGGATTTGCCCTTATAAAGCTTGCTATTAAAAAGGAGAGGCTAAGCCTACTTATAATTGTGCCTAAGAGTCAGCCCCAGAGAACCTCTTTCGTTGCTCAGATGTGGCCTCTCTCTCTGAGCCAACACTGGAGGTAAACTCACTGCCCTCCCACCCTGTGTGGGACATGATTCCCAGAAATGTAAATCTCCCTGGCAACAGGGGACATGACTCCTGGGGATGAGCCTGGACCAGGCATCATGGGATTGAAAAAGTCTTCTTGACCAAAATTGGGAAGAGAAATGAAACAAAATAGAGTTTCAGTGGCTGAGAGATTTCAAATGGAGTCGAGAGGTCATTCAGGTTATTCTCATGTGTTACATATATATCCCTTTTTTAGTTTTTAGTGTATTGGAATAGCTAGAAGGAAATACCTGAAACTGGTGAACTGCAACCTTGATTCTTGAAGATGATTGTATAGCTATATAGCTAACATGGTGTGGCCATGTGATGGTAAAAACCTTGTGGGTCACACTCCCTTTAGCCAGTGTATGGACAGATGAGTCGAAAAATGGGGACAAAAATTGAATAGTGGGGGGGATGGGGGGTGGGATGTTTTTGTGTTCTTTTTTATTTTTATTCTTTTTTTTTTTTTTGGAGTAATGTAAATGTTTAAAGGTTGATTGTGGTGATTAATGTACAGCTATATGATGGTACTGTGAACAACTGAGTGTACATTTCAGAAGATTGTATGGTGTGTGAATATATCTCAATAAGATTGAATAAAAAACAAATAAACAAATAAACAACAACAGGGAAAAAAAACCTTCTAGGGCACTCTATAGCTTAAAGAATGAGACTGAAAGCGCTAATCTGAGTGTCAGCCTTCCCTAAGAGCAGGCACCTGCCTGTCATTCTGGCCTCATTCCTCACCCCTCTTCACCCAGCTGGGCCCCACATCCCAGCCACGTGGGACTATTTGTGATGCCCAAACATACTCTGCATTTCTTCTGCCTACAGCCTTTGCTTCTTGCCTTTACCTTAACTCCCAATGTTCTTCTCCCTTTTTCCTAGGTAAGCAAGTAAGCAAGAATATCAAGGGATTTTTTTTCACCTTACAAGGGACTTATACAAATTTTATTATAAAGCTACAATCATTAAAAGGCACAAAAGCAGAGTAGCTACATCTGGTGGCTTTTGAGTCAAACGAGGCCTGGTTTCAAATCACAGCTGTACGTTTACTAGTTCTATCACTCTTTGAGCCTCAACAGTTAGCTCATCAGTAAAATGGGAACAAAACCGTACCTGCTTCATAGGGTTGCTGGCATGTTAAGCACACAACAGGTGCAAAATAAGCATTACTCTTCTTGGTCAGTGTTTTAAAAATATGCTGTCGTTTGAAATAAAAATTGCAACAAATCTAAGATTTTTATATGCATATGTAAACCACAAAAATAATTTAAAATGGCTGAGCCCACCATTGGCCAGTTTGAGGGAAAGCTCAGCACCCCAGACCCAAAATGCTTGTAGCACAGTAAATTATTACAATCTCTCTGATAAGATCTTGTAATGGACAAGACAGCCATACAGCTTATCTTACTTTGGTCTCCTAGTCCCACTCCTGAGGATCTTTCACTGTTAGAGAACAGCGGTAGTCATTTAGTTATCTGCCCAGAAACCTCGTTAGCAGCACTATTTGTAGGAGTCCACAATCTGAAACCATCTGATATGTTCAATAATTGGGCAAAGCTAAGAAATTCTGGTCATTGTGGGACGGCTATCAGAAGGGCTTCAACAAATGGTAGTCTCCCCTTCCCTTTCCCCTTTGTATTCTCAGCTCACTTTTCTGTATTGTTGATGAATACATGAATGAATCAAATAAATGAATGAAGACCTTAAAGTATGTGTAGAACTAAATGCCCAAAGGATATACCTGATAAAAGGCAGAACATTTGAAGCCTAACATGCAATTTTTATTATATCCCAGGATCAAAGTCCTTCCATGGAAATACATATTTGCAATTATAACTAAAGTCTATAGAAAAAAAGATTATTTTAATTAATGTTGTCATTAAACCTTTTATGGAGCACATAAAAATAAAGCCGTAGTTCCAGTCACAGAGATCAGGCTCTGCCTCAAACTTCAACACAGTGCCACCCAGGCAGACCACGGCAACTCGCCATGAAGAAGAGGAATCCACTAACAACTGGGATATTCTAAACACTGACATCACGGGCAAAAATGGGAAAGGGAGAAAGAAATGCAGTGCTCTTATGGATGAACAAACAAATCTCACTCAGTTTCTAGAAAAGTTAATCCAAGAGAAATCAAGGAGGCAAAAGCAAAAGTCAGGTTGGGACTGATCACCTTGGCAGCTTTTGCTGAGAAGTGCTGCCTATTTGGGAAGGTAAAAAAATATGATTTTACCACTTCTTTCTGCTCTAGAGAACCTAACTTGGGTCTGCTTTGCTTCTTTGGAGAGCCTGTGCTTGGTTTCGGACCATTTTACCTGGCAGTCGTGTAAAGCAAATAAAAAAGGAGACACATGACATCACCTGCTCTGGTACCTTCCAGAGCCTGGCAGAAGAGGAAGCTTCCTGTGCTTTGCTTTCTTTAGCCTGATTCATTTTCACTGAAAACACATTCTCTCAAAATAAGTCAAAAAAAGAGCCTCAAGCAAATTCTTAGCTCTCTGTTTTACACATGTTTAAAAATATGGACAGATTTTCTATCTTTATAGAAAAAGGGTTTCAAGAAAAACAAATTCTGATCAGTGTTTCTGAACTTTTTTTAGGTCACAGACCCCTTTGAGAATCAGCTGAAAGCTGTGGAGAATCTCTCTGGAAAAATGCACAAACTCACATATACATACGTATACATTATACCTACCAAATTCACATATATTTATATATATAAATATATATTCACATATATATTTTTGCACATAATTTAAACCCTGAAGTTGGTCCATGACCCCCAAGTTAAGAATTTCTGTTTTAATTAATTATTTTCAAAGGGAAAGACTGAAAATTACCCAGGTAGTTGAGGCCACAAGATATGATTAGTCCTTCATTAATCAGGTAAAACTATAAAATTTCAAGACCTAAAGATGAAATAGAGATCTATGACTTCATTATTTTCAAAAGTCAATTGTAGTTTTGTGTTTATTGGTAGCAATGGAACTCTCTCTTCAAATGAACTCTTCTGTAGAACACCAATACTTAAACTAGATAAAACAAAGTTTTCTGACTGATAAAGATATTAGGGGCCCAAATCCCCATTTTTTCAGCTACCCCTGTGACACCTCTGACTCCAGTAAAAGCAGCTGAAAACCATTGACCTGTGCCCACTCTACTGTCCACAGAGTCACAATTGGACCCCTTGGGTCTAGTTCCCATCAGTATGCCCAGCTACACCCAACGAGCACTGGCTGTTCAGGTAACAACTTTCATATCCTGGAACCTACCTATTTCTTGGCCAAGTTGGGAGGACTTCAGGGATCCCGCCGATGAGACAACGGCACACCTGCTCCATGGCCCAGCCTTGGTCCTGATGTTCTCCCTGGGCAGGTAACCCTCCCATTCAGAGGTATTGAAGGGAAAATCTGTGGCCTCTACCATGGACACATTCACGTGGTCCCGGAGGTGGCAGTACAGGGCTTCTGCACTGAACTTGACACCAGGCCCTGGCCCCTTATAGGACACTTTGTACTTGTTCATTCTCAGGTAATTCTTCCAGATCTTCTGCAGCCTGGGGATGAGGTTTTTGGAAGAGCTGTCTTTGTTCCACACCTGGAAGGAGGACTGTGGCTTGGCCTTCGCTGAGACCCTGGAACTACTGAGGGTCTGGCTGCCCCTGCGGGGGTCCTGGGTGCTGCTTGAGGACAAAGGTCCCATGGTCAGTTTCTCCAGACTCCTCAACACCTGGAATTCCTTTGTTTGCAATTTAAAGAAATCATAGTAACTCCCCTTCTTCATTTCCTTCCACACGCAAATGATCCCAAACAGGAAAAAGGCCAGGACACAGTAGCTGAGCTTTTTCTTTAGATTGATGTGAATCATAATGAAAGGTGTGTTCAGGGAAGCCACTCTGTTCTGAGCAGGAAAACAAGCCTAAAAAGAATAAAGGGGTGGGGGGAGGCAAGGAAAAAAATGATATAAAGAAAATCCAAAAGTGGCAATAGGCATGAGTGGGGTGAGAGACTGAGCAATAGACTTAGAGCGAGGATACCTGAATCCTAGCATTAGTCTAAGGAGCCAACTATGCAACCTTAAGCAACTCTCAGAAAAAAAAAAAAATCAGCCTCAGTTTGTTCCTGAGTGTAGATAGCAGTCCTTCTGACACTCCCTTCTTCCACTCTGAGCCATGAACATTTGCTGTATCCTTTCACCATTCCTTTTTACAACCAGAATCTTAGTTTTGTGCTGTCTTGGTCTAGGTCCCTGACTGCATTCTCAGATTCTTAAGATCAGGAATTGCATCTTACATATTGTTCAGTTCCTAGAACCTGGCACTGTTGGTTAAGTGAATGAATGCATGCTTGAAAAATCAGGATGAAAAGGAAGGGCAGCCTGATTGATCTACCTCACTAGAATCTGATCACCCTCAAATCCAACATCCTTTGAAAATAGCCCAAAAGAGATCTCTCACCACAGATGATGCCATAGATTTATGATGTGTCTCCCTAAAGGCTGTGATGTTAGAATCCTGCATTAGAGGAAGACTTAGGGTTTGCTTCAAAATATTCAGTTTTCTGTTGTGCTCTGCAAGAGCACAATCAAGACACAGGAAGCTGCCCACCTCATGGTTAAGGACAGGAAATCTTGTCAAGACAGCAAACATGTGACCAATTAAGGAGAAGAAAACAAAAACTCATTTGAGCAAACTATATGTTCTTTCACTTAATTTCACCATAACCAGGATCACCATGATGCAAAACTCCAAAGACCACCATGCATATTGTAGTTGAATATAAAGGGCCTCTTATGAGCTGTTCAGAGGGGCCCTGATAATAACTAGCCATGAAAGTATTATAATCTCCATTTTCATAGATTAAACCTGAGGCTCTGAGAGGTTAAGGGAAGTACCCAGGACCTCAGTGCTGAGTAAATGGTTGCCCTGAGGCTCAAATCCAAGTGCATCAGAGTACATAACCCATGTCCTTTCCACTATATCACATGCAGAACTGTTGAAAGTTCTGGAAAATAGATTTCACTGAGCAAATAAAGTCTGAATCATCCCCTTTATATCTGAGTAAAGACCTACTTTGTTTCCTCAAACCCTATTGCATAACTGAATGAAAGATGGAAGCACTTTGAACTCAAACAATTTCTGTACCCTTTTGTAAAACATTAAATTCTTTCCTAAATCACTGGGTTTATTTATCATAATGAATCAAAGCAATTGTCCCTGGGGTTTTGCTAACACACAAAGGGTCTGCGGTCCCTTCCCATGTAGCCCACTCCCAAGAATATCAGGGATAGGTGGTAAAAGTACTAGACTGGGTATTCACAAAACCTGGGTTCTCACCCCCATTCTTGGTGACCTTGGGCAAGTATCTGCAGCTACGTTTCTGTAGACTAAGAATTTCTGCCCTGCCTTATTCATGGAGTGTTGGGGAGGGCCAAACAAGAAGATGATGTTAACGGGCTTTGAGCTCAGTAAATATAAAGGCACAGGAGGTACTCTGACAGAGATGGGAGAGCAGCACCTCAGCACAAAGACCATGTGGAGGCGACATGAGACAAGAAAGATGGCAGAATGGACCACTGTCTCCATTCATCAGCCTGAGCTTCAGGCTCTTCATCTGAGATGCTTTAATTTACCTGATTAGTAGACAGCTTTGAAATCCACTGGCAGTGCCAATCAAAGCAGTACTTCCTACCACCCCAGACCTTAGAAACCCAGTGGCTCTGGGAATTTTGGGTTCCTACCTCTGGATGCTGAAGTCTTAGATGGAAATATACACAGAGGGAGAAGAATTCAAATAAGAGACCATGAAATGGGAGGATGTTTGTTGCATTGTCAGAAAACTAGGAACCAAATCTCCTGAGACACCCAACACAGCTAATCATAGGACCTTATTGCAGCTGGTGAAGAACTAGAGAGAAAGAGAAAGTAGCATTTAAAGAGGTCCTACATGTGCTTTTGGTGGCTTGGAGCTATGTACCCCAGTAAAACATGTTCTTAAACTTAATCCATTCCTGTGGGTGCGAACCCATTGCAAGTAGGATGTTTTGATGAGGTTATTTTAGTTAAGGTGTGGCACAATTCAATCAGAATGCATATTTATGCTTTTACTGGAGTCCTTTTTAAGCAGAATGGAACTCAGACAGATAGAGAAGCTTAACATTACTGGAACCCAGAAGAGAAGGGAGAGGCCAGGAGAGGCTGTCATGTGCATCACCCTTTGACAGAGTTGCGCAGGACCAAGGATCACTGGCAGCCAACCCTAGAATGCCTGTCTTTGGGAAGAAAGCATCACCCTGATGCCTTGATTTTAACTTCTATTACCCTCAAAATCATAAGCTAATACATTCCCATTGTCTGAGCCAACCCATTGCATGGCATTTGCTTGAGTAGTCAAGGAAACTAAAACAGTGCTATACTTTACTTGCAATATCTAATTTAATCTTTGCTATAATGCTTTGGGATAGATATTTTAAAACCCCATTTCAGAAAATGAAACTGAGGCCTTGCAAGGTTGCAGACTTCTCCAAAGTCAACAGCTAATCAGTGCTAAAATCAGAATTCAAACCCAGGTCAATCTAAGTTTATGGTCTTTCCACTAAAGAACAGACATATATGATAGGGACAATGAAAAGTCAGTGTTGACCAAAAAGGGCTCAGGAATCAAGGGCTCTAGGAGGGACAACGTGACCTGTCAGACAATTGCAGGAAAGTCTCCTTCACCATCAGCTTTGCACTAGCCATTATATGTGTGCATTGTTTTGACCACTCATGAGGCCCTTTCATATTAATCAGATATTATGAGGCTCAGCATAATCCTGTGAGACAGGAAGAACAACTTTTATTAGCTCCATTTATAGCTGAAGAAACTGAGATTTGGGAAACACAAGTAATTTTCAAAGCAGCATGACTTGGAAATGGTGGTATTAGGGCTTGACTTTTATGTGTGTGAGTGAAAGGAGACTAGGGGAGGGGCCTGGGCCCACTTCCTCTGCAGCTGTGGCCAGCTTCCTGCCAGCACCAGCACCTACTCTGCAAGGTTGGGTTTCCCACAAAAGAAGAGTTCTGCCATCAGCCACGTCAAATGATACTCCTGCAACCTTCCGGGAGCTTCAGCCTTCATGGCCTGTGCTCCATCACAGCCTCAGAGAACTCATCTGAAACTTCCCATCAGGACTCATGTGGGACCCTCAACACCCCACCCCCACCCCCCGTGGTTGAGGCTCCAAGTCTGCCAATAGACAGGAGGTTCTGATCATAGGCATTACAGCTTCAAGATACTTTCTCATCTCTTAAGTTGGTCCAGTGAGACAGATTGAAGAAGAGTCACCTAAACAGCCCTACTGAGGGAAAGAAATAGCAAACTTTTCTCCACAAATTCTCTGGTAAAACATAACTAAACTCTGAATTTTCCAATCACCCCAGATTGCTTTCTTAAACCTCCAGACCTCTGCACTGATGCCTTCTCGCTCTTGTCCATTTCCTGTCACCTCAGACAGCATTACTTTTCTGCCCCTGGCAACCAGTGGAACTCACCTCCCGGACTTCAGCACTATCCCTGCTCCTCAGAGAGACAAGTGCTTTGTAATGCTTGTGTTTCATGCCTGACTTCTCTGATAGAGGGGAACTCTTCCTGGCATCATTTCTGAAACCCCAGGACCCCCACCCAGCACAGTGCCTGGAACAGGGTGGATGCTCAGTAAATGATTATTGAACGAATGGGACTATATCTATAATTCCTTGCAACCCCCCTGAGGTTTCCAGAACAAGAAGAATAGAATGACAGCCAGCATTATCTCCTGCAGAGACTAAACAAAACACTGATTCAACAGAAAGAAAACCTCACCCAAAGTAAGGATCCTCCCCTGATCTCTGTGTCACTGCACATTCAGTCCCAAATGCAGTGCTTGTTACATAGTGGGTGCTCAAAAAAGGTTGACTGGATTACCAGAAAACTTCAAATCTTGTATTTATAGCTTATAGACATGGGCAAGCAACCTTTCCCCTCCTCAGTGATTCAGAATTAAAGAGGACTGAAAACAAATAATGGTAAAGATACATGAAGAAAACAGCAAGCGATAGCCTGATGCTGAGAACCTGTGTGTCCTTGCCAACACACTCCACCAGGCTGTTTCTTATTCAGTAATGCAACCCCTTGCTGCCTCCATAGCCCATGCCTCTGGGTGTTCCTTACCTGCTGCTGGTGCCTGCAGGCCCTCCTGGTTCTCAGGAACTAGAGCTATTCTCCATGGGAGGGATAATGGGTCTGGAGGTTAAAGCTCATCTTTCTCAACGAAGTCAAAAACCATCTGCAAAAGGGGAAATAAAAGGGTTAAACATTAACGAGAGGGACAAGGACACTATTCTGCTGGTCTCCAGCATTGGACCTGGCCTGGGTTATGGCTCAACCCCAGGAAGCCCAGAGGGCTTGGAAAAAGAAACAGACAAGAGCCTATTTAACAGGTGCTGTGTTCTGGATCCATAAACAGCACTGGGAGCCTAGAAATAGACCGATGCTATGTAAGAAAGTTAAAGCAGACCCATACAGGAAGAAAGGATTATCTAATCAGTGGTCTTGGGATAATTAAATAAAAGAGTAAATTGGGGGTGAAAATAGGTTCATCTCAAAATAATCTTCCGACAGATTTTCAAAAGGATCATTTATTATCAAGAATATTTAATGACATGAATGTTCAGTACTATAATATTAACTGAAAACAAAATAGGGTACAAAAGTTCATATAACATACTACCCAAATTCAGAAAAAATACATTTTTTAAAATGTACACGTGAGAGAAAGGACTAGGGGAAAAAATTCATCCTGGATAGCAGAATAATGGATGTTTCCCATTTTTATAATTTTTAGTATATTCCAAAATTTGTATAATGTCCATGTACTCCTCCTAGACTTTGAAAAAATATTATAAAAATATAACTTTAGAAAGCTAAAACTAGAATTGTGCATTTGTCAGCTCTTTCTTCTCTTTGATATGGTGTAAAAAAAATAAAGGGAAAGTTTATAGATTCAGTTGCATGAAAATTCCAACTTTACATAATGAAAAAATACTACACCTACAATAAAAAGGAAAACAACAGTCAGGGTAAGACAAAGGATTAATATAGTAAAAGCCACCCAAAATAAACAGGCAATCAATCAACATGAACAGACAAATCACAAAATAGAAAACACAATTAGCAAGCATATGAAATTATGTTAACCTTGAGGGAAACCCAAAAGGGGCAATTGGAATATTAAGATTCTAGTTTACAGAATTTATATTAGCCAGCAGTTTTCAAAATGATAATACTCCTGGCTGGACAGATTTTGATGAAACTGGCATATATTCAAGGGAGCAGTATAAATTAATTTAACCTTTTTAGAAAGTAATTGGGCCATAGAATTAAGAGCTCATAACTACTGACCAAGTTGTCATATTGCCAGTAAGTAATACCGAATAAAAACTCAAAGGTAGAAAAAGATTATATACCTCAGTTTTCTCAAATGTTAAACAGTTCCTTACCTTACGCAGTTGTGGTAAAGCGTGAAAGAGGATTAATGAGACAAGGAATACGAATTTTATAAAGCAATACGCACATGCAAAAAGAAAGGCTTTTAATTTCAAAATTATTTTACTGTTGAAAATTTGTTAACAACTAAGCTCCCAGCAACAGGGAAATAAACCATGGTGCATCTACTTGACAGAGTATTATATATATAATTGCATGTGAATTTACGTAGCAATAACGAAGACAATGTTTACAATATCACAATGATAAAAGCAAAGCACAAAATGTCCTCTGTGCATACGTTGTGATGAAAAGTTACGCACATCCAAGTTCCTAGAAAAAAATGTATATGGTTGAGACCTGGAAAGAGTCAATGAGCAAACTGATAAGATCATGGGCAAATTCTTGTCTTTCAGTTTGACTTCCTTTATTATTCTTATTATTTTAGTTTAATAATTAAGGCAAAACTGTTGGGGACCTTACTGGAAATGCACTTCAACATTGTGTATCATCTGATACACAATATTAGGCCAGCCTCAAAGCTAAGAGATCTAGCATTAACAAAACCAAGAGGAAGTCATAGTGGCCATAAGCTAGCTTTGCCCCATGAACCAGGAGGAAATTCTCCACGGAAGACCTGGAGTTCAGACTGGGAGAACCCCAGCTTCTCATGACCAGAAGGCAGGCAGCCAGACAGGGCAAAAATGAGAGGTGTTGTCAGCGTTGTTCCCCTCTATCTCCTATTAGTACTTAGATGAGGGCCTGGCACATAGTGGCCACTCAATAACTATTTTTGAATGAATGAATAGGGGGAGGGTTCTCAGCTATTAAGAAGTCTATTCTTCGGGCATCATTGGGAAAGACAGTTGATGAAAGGGGATCTTTCTTAGCACCCTCATCATCGGCAGTCACCTGACCCTTGGATGCCGCCTCTAGCCTAGGAACTCTGGTTAAATGCCATCACCCAAAGCATGAGCTGCTGGGACATAAGACCTTTGTTTGGGTCCAGCCCATTGACATCAGAAGACTGCAGCGAGCCCAGCCTCCCCTCTTCCTTCTGCACGTCACCTCCATCTGCTCTGAATGATCTGACCTCCAAGAAGATAAAAATCTCCTCTCCACTCTTGATTCCCAAAATCAACCAATTGAGACAGAAATGGTAAAACTGTCAATCTAGATCTCTGGAAGGTAATGAGGGCCATCCAAAAATAGTCACTGCTACTGATGAGACAGCAGCACTGGTGACCTTCAACCACTGCAGAAATGATAACAGAGTCCCCCACTCTCTGGGTAAGAAGAAACTTTAGGCAAGCATGACATTACTAGCTATCATTTATTTAGTACTAGCTATGTGCTAAGCCCTGATGATAGTTTAGAGGGTAAAAGAGCTCTGCAATCAGACTGATATGGGCAAGAGTACAAACTCTGTCTCTCACTAGTTACATGACTTGGGCAAGTTACTTAACCCCCTATTACTCAACTTCTTTATCTGTAAAATGGGAATAATAAGACAGATCCTATCTCACAGGGCTATTTAAAGAATCCAGTAAGATAATACACCCAAAGAGATGGCAATAACATTTGTGACAAGGATTATGTGCATCACTTCTTTCACTCCTCACCATCCCCTACTTTGTGGATACCATTACCAACCCCATTTTGCAAATGGGGAAACTGAGTCTTGGCGTACATAAGCAATTTGCCCAGAGTAACTGAGTGGCATTCCAAATATCCCATGCTCTTAAGCTTTGTACTTAAGGTTCCTGGAATGTCCTTTCCCACTCTGTGGGGACACACACTTACATGCCCCTGACTCTGAAATGATTGATGAGACTCTGCTGAGCCTGTTTTGGCCCTTATCAAAATACATGACATTTATGTTGGCAGGTCTGTCCTAACCAGACTGAGAGTTCCTTCAAGACTTTTCTCTGGTCCCCAGCATTTAGCCAGGCCCCAGGCCATAACTAGGAAGTGCTCAGTCATGTTCAAGCAAAAGAATTAAGCTAACTTGGACACCACCCTCCACCTTCCCCAAGACTTCAGTTGCTATAATCCCCTTTAGGGCACCACCATTGCAGACGTTCATTTGCATCTCTTTGGACCACAATGTCAGGAAATTTACCACCTCCCCAGGTAGCACGTGGCTGTGTGAGCAACAGTCTCATAGAAAGATCTTAAAATGGATTGAAATCAACCTCCTGGCAAAAATAAATTGAGTGGTTTAAGCACAGCTCTCTGGAGCCAAGTTGACTCATATTGAGAACATTTAACACTTGTCGAGCACATGCTACCTGATAGTCTCAGTGCTAAGAGCTTCACCTGTGCCAACTCATTTCATCCTCACAGCAATGTTACGCAGGCTATATTACCTAATACCCATCCTTGCTGTGGCATCATCTCCCCTGCCTGGTACACTCCTCTTCATTCCTTGAATATTTTAGCTCCTGCCTCACTGTAATTCTCTCCAACATTTTTCTGTCATAACTTCTGTTGATATTAACATCTACCAATAGGGTCTGTGCTGGTTTGGATGTATTGTGTCCCCCAAAACCCCAGGTTCTTTGAAGCAGTCTTGTGGGGGCAGACATATTAGTGTTGATTAGATTGGAATTCTTTGATTGAGTGTTTCCATGGAGATGTGACACAATCAACTGTGAATGAAATGTTTGATTGAATAATTTCCATGGAGGTGTTACCCCACCCATTCAGGGTGGGTGTTAACTGGATCACTGGAGTCGTATAAAGGAGTCCACAGACAGAGGGAGCTCAGAGCAACTGAGAGTGACATTTTGAAGAGGAGATGTGACTTAGAGAGACATTTTGAAGATGGCCATTGAAAGCAGACTTTTGCTCCAGAGAAGCTAAGAGAGGACAAATGCCCCAAGAGTAATATTTTGAGAATTCACAGGAACTGAGAGAGGAGCTGGAACTCAACTCAGGATCAGCAGATGCCAGCCACATGCCTTCCCAGCTTGCAGAGGTTTTCCTGGACACCACTGGTCTTCCTTCAATGAAGATACTCTATTGTTGATGTCTTACCTTAGACACTTAATGGCCTTAGGACTGTAACTTTGTAACCAAATAAATCCCCTTTATAAAAGCCAATCCATTTCTGGTGTTTTGCAAGACAACAGCATTAGCAAACTGTAACAGGTTCATTCTAATACCCTGGCCTCTCAGTTTTTGCTTTCCTCTACTCCAAAAATTACAAGCTCATCCCCTCACTCCCCATGTCATATCGCCGATCTTGTCATTTCCAAAAACTATACTCCCTCTGTAATCTCAATTGCAAGCATCCCCTCTCCAGTCACCACTCCTGTCTTTGCAGTTTGCTTCAATTAGTACCCCAACTCCAATAAACTTCTATGGTTCATTCTATCACCTTTCACTGTCTGTCACATCCATTTTTATATTATGTTCTATGGTCAATTATTAAAATGTTTCCCTAGGCCTCTCCCCTTAAAGCCACATGTTTGGCTAACCTTGGTTAAACTCAACTCTCTGCTTACTCCACCCTGTAACTATGTGGCTGAACATGGCTGGGGAAAAATCATAAGACCACATGTAGTGATCTCAAATCAGGTTCAGGATCCCCAACTGCAAGCAGGTTCTTAATGTTTCCCAGCAGTCAAAGCCACTTCTCCAAGTCTACTTATCTTCCATTCTCTTACATATTTCTTACTTCCTCTTCTCTTGAAAACTATCCCCATCCTTACTCTCCACTGATGAACTTGCTACTTATTCACGGAGAAAATAGAAGCTACCAGAATAGAACTTCCTCACTACTCCTACCACAGCTACCACCTCGCCTGCATTTATGCCCATACATTCCCTTGTTACTATGGATGAATTGACTGTGCTCAATGCTTGCAATGTCCAACACTTGTCCACTAGACCCTATTTCCTCTTGTCTACTTAAGGACACTGTTCCAGAAACTCTCCCACCCCCCTTTTCTCCTGCATAACAGTGTAACCCCCTCAAAGATCATTCCAATACAGACATGCTATTATTTCTCCTATCTTTAAAAAGCAAAAACAAAATACTTCTCCCACTTGAGGTAGCCACCACCTGACCTCGATCAGTCTTAGCATCACTAATAGTGGGACACCTAGATAGTTTATGTCTTCTGATATGAGGTTACATGAAACACACAGCACCACCTAATAAAATTCTTGCCCAAAACGCTTACTCTGAATATGACCAAGCTTTTATACGTAGTTTCAGTTTTTATGAAATATAGTAGGAGAGGGAAAAACAAGTTAAATGACATCATGAGGACTTTATTAGACAAAAATCCAGAAGGTAGAACACTCTACAGGACAATTGAACTGGTTTCATCAACAAGTCAATGGGCATGAAAAACAAGTAACTTAATAATCATAACTATCATATGCAGTATGTAGACCTTACTTGAATCGTGGTTTGAACAAAACACCTTAGGGCACAAATGGGGATATCTGAATATAGATTGGGTACTGTAAAGTATTAAGGAATCATTAATTTTGTTAGTTGTGAGAAGAGTATTATGATTATATATATATATAAAAAGTTCTATGTATGTGAAATATTGGAGGATGAAATCTACTTTAAAATATTTCAGCCAAAAAAATAGATGATAGAATGATTAAGTTCAATGACATTTTTCAAATGTATTCAAATTAAACTATTTAAGGAGCTCTGGTAGATTAAATAACATTTCCCACAAAGACATGCTCAAGTCCTAAATACCAATCCTGTGGGTGTGAACTCATTTGTAAATGGGATCTTTCAAGATCCTCTTAAGACGAAGCCAAATGGAATCAGGGTGGGCCTCTGTAAGGTGTGACTGGAGTCCTAAAAGCAAAGGAAATTTGGACACAGAAGTAGAAACCACAGGAGAAGAGACAGAAAGAGACAGATCACCATGTGATGGAGGCAGAGATTGATTGTCAGCAAGCCACCACCAGAACACAAGACTTCAGATAAAACCTGATCCTGCCAACATCTTGATTTTGGAATTCTAGCCTCTAAAACTGTGAGACAATTCCTGTTGTTCAAGCCAGCCAGTGTGTGGTATCTGTCATAACAACCCCGGCAAACCAAGACGGCAGCCTCTTTTCTTCTTGGAGAGTAGGGAGAGTTTGAGAGAGCTTGAAGAAAAGGGTTATGGGAGACAATTGCTTCTGTTTTACTGAAGGAATTAATTTTACAGATGTTATATATTAAGCCATTACATGAGTTCTAAATAAATTCCATTTTTCTCCCTTCTCCTCTCTCAGAAACCATTTCACCCATTTTGCCTTCTAACACCTATCCTCTTTCTCTTTCCTTTAGAGTAAAACTCCTTGAAATAAGTATCTATAGGCACTGTTTCCAATTTCCCTCTTCCCCTTCTCACTTCAACTAACTCCAATCAGGCCTCCCTCATCTCCATGAAACTGCTCTTGTCAAAGTGACCACAGACCTTGTGGTAGGGGCAGTCCTAGCATGGCCTGCCATCTTTTCCTGCAACCCAAAATTACATCTTGTGCTCAGGACTAGGAGTGTTGGCATGGCAGGATAAAACATGGTCCCCTAACAGATAAGGGGACTCCCTTCCCCTACTGGCCCAAGCACATGTAAATATTCACTGGAGACAGTCTAATTCTAGAAGGCATGTTTTATGATACACCAGTGGTATTTCTGTCTCTGGCAGGGAAGGAGTGGGGTTCCTCCACTACAGCATACAAACACAAGAGAGGAGTGCTGTGCATAGAACATCTCCCTGTGTCTGCCACCGATTGAGACCTGCTGGCTATGGGGAACTGATGTCCATGAGAAGGCTGACCTTGCTCTGTCTCTTCTCTGTGTGAATAAAACATCTTTCCATCAGAGCCTGTAACACCCACCACACCAGTATTGGAAGGAGTTGACACCTCTTAGGTGTCTCTCCTTCTGACAGACAGATCTCCCGAGCTCCATGTTGCTAATCAGATGGTCAATACTGGGTGTCCACCCCATCCAGCCCATCAGCAGCATTTTACACAGTCACTTCCTCTTCCTTGGCACATACTCTTCTCTTGGCTTCCAAAACCACGCCTGACTGGGCCACTTCTTCTCAGTGGTCCTCTTCGCTGATTCCTCCTCATCTGCCTCACTCTACACACTGAAGTGTCCCTATACTGTGCACTCTGTATACTCTTTCTACTGGTTGTGAGCATGTTTCCTCTGTACCTGTCATTTACACTCAATACATGTTTAAAGTGCTCTAAAATGAGTTCAGACAGCAGCTTCTGTCAGCTTCTATGAAAGGAAGTCCTGGATAATTAAAAAAAAAAAAAAAAAGAAAGAAAGAAAGAAAGAAAAGGAGGGGGGAGGACAGAAGAATAAAACATTGTATTCCCTCCACTATTACCCTATCGTCTACTATCTATAGAGGGGATGCAGCATCTGTCAGGGGTGGGTCTCAGAAGTCTGCATTTAACAAGCACCCCAAGTGATTCTGATGCAAGTGGTCATGTCTATGCTTTTGAGAAACAGGTAGCTTAGGACAGTGCTAGTCAAGGTGAGATCTACAGATCTGAGAAAGCTTTATAAAGGCCCAAGAGGACAAAAGTACAGAAATTGAGTGTAAGCAGCTTTTACAGTAAGCTAAAAGAGTAATTTTACATCTGTTGACTCTAATAATAAAAGAAATGAGGCTTGAATTTTGACTGTTTATTCATTTCATTATTCTAATAATTCATTTTTTATTGTATTTTCCAAAATTGCTGACATGTGAGAGATTGGGGATAAATGAACCAAACATGGTCATTCACCACCGGGTATTTTGAGGAGCCCTGGCTTAGGACAAAGAGCTCAAGCTCTATCTCAAAATCCTGAGTTCCCATCCTGGCTTTTCTACCTGTCAGTTATATTACTCAGGGCAGTTAGTCAACTTCTATCATCCTTGTGTCCTCATCTGTAAAGTATGGATAATAATACTTACAAGTTTACCTTGCAGGGCTGTGGTGACAATTTAATGATAGACGTAATCACTTGGTTTGGGCCACTAATTATTGGGCTTTCACCATGTGCTAAGTACTTTCCAGGCCTTTCCAGCCTATAGAGCTCAATTAATTCAGGCAGCAACAATATTGCCTGAGGCAGGGAGGTGCTTGCTCAGCCCTGTAGCTGGTCCCAGCTGACTCCAAAGTCCCAGTTTCTAGACACTGAGCCCTATTAACAGAGCATGGAAGCAGGACAGAACAAAATGTTCCGTTACATCAAAACATTTTTGACAAGTCCTGTATTTATTTAAAAAGGGGAACAAATGTGAGAAAAGGCAACAAGCAACAGGAAACCCACCTGTTTTAACTGGTAAACCTGAGAAGAGACTGAAAGGAAGCCATGAACGATTTACAGAGCATCCCAGAAGCTGACTTTGTGAGTGTTTAAGTGAGAACAAGCCCAACTGCAGGGGAGGGAGGGGATCCCACCCCGATCAAGGCTGAGATGGTAAAGGGGGCTTTCCTTCCTGCCTAACCAAACTGTTCCAGACCCAGGCTGCCAAAAGGGCCTCTTGCTAGAGATTAAATCTTTTCCCAGCCAGGCAGTTCCTGATGGAGAAGACACCAAAGTCCTTAGAAACACCTGAGTAATTATCCCAGACGTCCCTAAAAGCCTGGAAAACAGAACTTTGAAGGGAGGGATGGGGTGAGGTTGAGTCCCTACCACAGCCCCACAGTCCTTGACCAGAGCCAGCCACTAGGTAAACAGAGAAGAAGAGCTCTGAACTCAGGGTTAATGGAGCCACAGCCCATCATCAACCCTGCTCCCTACAGACTCACCTTTGTAGAAATACTTGCCTCCCTATTTGACAGGTACCTGGAGCAAAGTAAGTTCTTTCTGTTCCCTTCTGCTTAATGCCTCCTCCCCAGGACAAGCAGCAGGTATCTCCCTTACCACTCTAAAAGACCACTGCACTCCTTGAAGCAGGGATAATAATGAGGAAGCAGCAGCAAAAAGGGCCTATAAGGAAGGTTAAACATCGCACCTCTCCCCAGCAACAGTCCCACCCATATCTTTCCTCCACACCCAGACCCACTCCCAGCAGAGAAGTGAAGGGAACAGAAAACAGGCCTTCCACCTCCTCAGGAAGTAGAATCGTTTCACCTCCAACTAATCTTAAAAAAAAGAATCAAGTTTATACTACAGAAATGTTTAGACATACAAAAAAGTGCAGGGAATAACATAAGGAGCCTGCATGTTTTCATCACTCAGTTACAAAGATTATCAACATTTTGCCAATCTGGTTTTATTTGTGCCCCCCACCTTCTCACCCCTGCCACAAACACATCCCACCCACCCACCTCAGTAACTTAAAGCAAATACTAGACTTCATATTATTTCCTGCCTACCACCTTCTCTCAACCAGGATTCCATTAAGCCCTAATGAACTAAGATATCCATTGTATGTCATGAATTAACTTACCTCCCTTGGATCTAGAATTGTATCATCCTTGGGAGAATTGAGAAAATTGTCCCTCAAATCATCTTCTATAGAGCGTGTGTGTGTGTGTGTCTGTGTGTGTGTGTGTGTGTGTGTGTGTGTAATCTCAGAATATCAATCAGATAGGGATATTTTAAAAATACAACCAGATCGCCATTATCACCTCATACCCAATCCACATTCAAATTTTTCCAGTTCTCTCTCAGAAATGTCTTTTACACTAATGTTTGAATGAGGATCCAAACAAAGTCTGCACATTCGTTTGGATGATGTGCCACCCTCAAGTCTCTTTTCATCTTTAACTGCTCTCCACTCCCTTCCCTTATTTTTTCCTTTTTCATGACATATCTCTGTTGAAGACACTTAGTCTCCTGTCCTGTGGAATATCCCATCTTCTCAATCTATTTGAGGGCTTTCCTCATCATTGTTTAACCTGCTCCTCTGCCTTGCTATTTCAGTTTCCTTGGCTGCTCAAGCAAATACCATGCAAAGGGATGGCTGAAACAATGGGAATTTAATGGCTCACAGTTTTGAGGACAGAAGTCCAAATCAAGGTGTCATCAAGGCGATGCTTTCTCCCCAGAGACTGTGGCCTTCTGGGGCTGGCCGGCTGCTGGCCATGCTTGGTCCTGGGCTCTTCTGTCACATGGCAAGACACATGGCCTCTTCCAGCCTCTCCTTTCTCTTCCAGGTTCCACTGATGTTCAGCTTCTGGCTGCTCCTTCTGTGTCTTTCTCTCTCTATCTGCCTCAATTTCATTCTCCTTATAATGGACTCCAGGAACAGCATTAAGACCCGTCCTGATTGAGGAGGGACACACATTTTATTGAAGTAACCTCATCAAAAGGTCCTACACTTACAATGGGTTCATACCCACAGGAATGGATTAAGTTTAAGAACATGTTTTTCTGGGGTACATACTGCTCTGAACCACCACACCTGTGTTTCCTGTAAACTGAGAGTTAGATCTCAAGGCTTGTTGAGATTCAGTGTTTTCAAGTTCAATGGTTCTCCCAATTTATTAATATCTCAGAGGATCTTTATCTCAATTTCTAAGTTCTGGTTTTCTAAGGGAGTCAGAGGTAGGAGAATGAACAGGAAGGCCTGAAAATCCTCTACTTTGCCTTTAAGGACAACATACACCAATCCTCATAATAGATTCATTCATTCAGCAAATGCTTCTAGAGTATATACCGAGAACCAGACTGGATATTGTGAGAGGAAATACAAATAAAAAAAATAAAAAAAAACAAAGAATATACCTTGGTTTAAAATGATAAAGACTTTCTGCCCTCTGTTTTTTCTTTCAGCATTTACCTTAGGAAACTCGTAAGTTGTTTCTCTGTCCTTTTAAAATATGTTACTGTTTTTTTAAAAGGTTACATAAATTGCAAATTTCACCACTCAAGAATGTTTCCTCAAGGAAGTTAGCCATTTCTTTGAAAGGTAATCAAGGAAGACACCTCCCAGTTTCTTGGGAAGAGATGAGTATAAATTTCAGGAGGGGGTTCATGGCTCCAAACTGTAAACCTACCTCTGGTCCTAAAGATATGAGAAATACCTTGAGAGTATGTATGTAATGGGTTGTATCTGCTTAGCTACTTAACAAAAGCTAAGCAGATACAACCTTCCTGTTTCTGTGATCCGTTTAGCAAATTCCCTGTGAAGCATCACATTCTGGTTTAAGGCTTATTCAAAATTAAAATTGTTTTATTTCTCTTCTACCTTGTGGAGAGGTTTTTCTGGATTAGGAGAAGATTTTGTTTTTTATTATGTTTCCCCGACAATATACAGCAAAGCAGAAACCAGCCAGAAATTCCTTATCCCCTAGAGCTTGCATTCAGTGGGAGTGGGGGTGGAATGGCAAATAAAGAGTAAAACACATACAGAACCCAGGCAGCAGCCTTGCACTAAGGATGGAGCCGGAGGAGGGGATGCCCTTGTGGCTGCAGAAGCTGCCAGCAGAGCTGATCCTGCAGTTTCTTCACAAAATTATTGATGGCATTGTGGCCAGGCTTATCCTCTCTACCAGGATTATCATGGTGTTTGGGATTCAGTAGAATGGATGCATGTTCTGGAAGATATTACCCAATTTTTCAAAGCTATAGTTGGTAAAAATTATCTTATGAAGAGATATTTCACCAGTTGAGTCAGTTGAATTCATTTCATCAAGAAGCTATCATGAAATGCTTGAAAAATAGGAAAGAAGAAATCAAACATGCTCTACTAGGAGAAATAGTTGCTATTTCTTCTGCACAGCTGCAGGAGTTTGACTGACAGTTAAAGCTTACACTTTCTAGTGACAAGACTGCTGCATTACAAATGCCACTTTTAAAGCTTCATCTAGATGTAAAAGAAAATCGCAAAGTCAAACCATATTCTGTTGAAATGAGTAAATCTAATAAATTCCTTGGAAACAGCTAATAAGGTGGTCCTATGGTTGAAATAACTGGAAATGATGAATGCCAACACGATCAGATTTCATGGCTACAATGATATACACAGCGATTCTGTGTGTTCAGAAAAACTGCGATATATTTTGCCAAGCTGAGAAAGCAGCAGTGATAAGATTACAAAGATAAAAATTTATCAAAAAACTAAATAAACAAATAAATAAAAAAGAAAAAAATTTATCAACCTCCATAAAGAACAGGAAATTACATGATTGACAGGAAATGCATTAAAAAAATGAAGTAAAGATGAAAAAGCTCTAGTAGCAGTTTATATTTTCATGACTGCTTTGCCTCATTTATTAAATATTTGAGAAATCTTTGTAGACATAGTTTTATTGAAAGCAAAAAATATGTTCTAAGATAATATAAAAAAAATAAAGCACAAATATGCTTTAATATTGCGTTAAGAAGTAGGTGAATAGTAAGGCCTTGTGTTATGGATGTTTAATTATCAATTCATGGTATTTTTAAAAATAACTTTTTAAAAGAATGTATAAGTTGCATATATAGCTCAGGATATTCCATATCTTTCATACTTCAAAAGGGAAAAATTTTTAATATAAAATTTATTAGAGAAAGAAGCTCTTAGACATAAGCAAGGAAAAAATACTCTGAATTTATGTGAACAATTCTGTGTTTGTGAATTCTAGCAACTAAAATCTTGTACAACACAATAAAAAATTAAAATAATGCACTTGTTTTTGCAGTTCTGTATCTGATTGGGAGAGTATGTTAGAGTTATGATAAAGAGAATAGATATCATTGTATAGTGTATGTATTACTATTCAAATATCAGATAAGACTATACATAGGATCATTTTTGTTATAAACTCAATATTGAATTTAATGATTTTGGATGTTAACTGCATTGGAAAACAAGACATTTTTAACTTCAGTTAACCTTAAAAACAAGTATTTTGAATAAATGATGTCATATTTTTTTGTGAAAAAAAAACAACACATACATATGTAGTGCTTTGGAAGGTGATAACAGCTATGACAAAAAATAAAGCAGGGAAAAGGGATAGGGACAGTTGGGGTATGTGGGGGGAGGGAGTCAATTTTAAGTTGAATGGTCAGAGAAGTGTCACTGAGAAGACATTTGAGCAAAGATTTGAAGGAGGCAGTGAGTTACGCAGATTTCTGAAGGAAGAGGGCTCCAGGTGGAGGGAACATCGGGTACAAAATCCCTAGGCAGGAGAGTGCCTCACCTGTTAAAGAACAGCGAGGAGGCGGCGGTGGGGCCCAGTGGGCAGGGAGGAGGGGAATGTAAGAGGAGGTGACAGTGTGTAACCAATGTTGCAAATTAGTTAAGTTGAATTTTAAATTTGGGTCCAGGTGGAAGTCAGGTGTGACACAGTGGGAAACCCAGACCCATAATGCATGAGAAAAGAGAGTTTGTTCCTCACAGGTCCCAGAGGGAGAGAGGTGCCATGACTGGAGGCACCAGAGGCTCAGGGAGCTCAACCAGCAGGTGCAGAGCACACAAGCAGAGCAGGAAGGACCCACGGGCTTGTGCCTTTATTGGAGTCCAGGGTGGAGGTTAGTAATTTCCTGTGAGTCAAGGATTGGTTAGTTTAAAGCAAACATGTGTGAAAAAGGAAAGGGACTGGGGATCTGAGGGAAGTTAGCTTATCACTTGGGGCCAGCTGTGGGTGAGACCCATGTGTGGTGTGAGTGGAGGCCAGATATATGAATTTGGCCTCTGGGGGAGATTATGCCCCAGGTTTGGACAGTTGCTTTTTAACTAGGCCAAAGGTCAGTGTTTGAGGCAAGTGGCTTAGTCAGAGTAAGATGGATGCCGAGACAGCACAAACAAAATTTTGCTAATTAGGACAGGAACCAGATCACGTAGGGCCTTAAGACTGTTAGAAGAATGTTGGCCTTCACTCTGAATAGACTTTGGCTGACTTATATTTGAAAGGGATTGTTCTGGCTAGTGCTTTGAGAATCAACTGTGGTAGGTGGCAGGTTGGGGAGAGTAATGAAGAAAGACCTTTTAAGAGGCTATTGCAACAATCCAGGTTGAGAAAGGACCACGATCCCATTCATTGAGCACTTACTGAGTGCTAGCATTTTAAATATTTTACCTAATTTTATTCTTTCTCCCACCCTGTGGGGTGGGGTATTAACAATGCTCTTTTGTAAATGAGGAAACTGAGGCCCAGACAGTTTGTCATTTGCCCAAGAAATGGTCAAGCTGGTGTTTGGCCCAGGTTATTCTAACTCTGAAGCTGGTGCCATCCAACAAATGTCCCTCTTCTCAGGACCCTTCAGCAGGCTCCTAAAGGCCTCTCTGCTTTGCCAGGTCAACTATGGTTGCTGGTTGTCATCTTGAACCCTCTGGAGACACTTCCTTACTCTGCCCAATCCACTTCTCCCTAAGGTGTAACCTCAGGGTGCAAAACCTCACCCACATCTGCCCCTTAGGATCTAAAGTTTCCATCCTTAGATTAGAGAGCTTGATATCCTATTGTCCCCAGAGGATACCTCAGCTAAACACATGCCTCTGGCCTGCCCTCCAGAACCCCTCAGCCATAAAGAGCTAAGAATTCTCTGAACTAAACTCAATTTGTGCCACATGAGCTGCCACATAAAGCCGTAATGACTCCTCTTCCTGTTTCCTCATGTCAGGGATGGCTAGCTGACTGTGGTAGATTGAATTATTTAAACCAAAAAACACATGTTCTTCATCTTGGTCCACATTCCTCTGGGTGTGAACTCATTATAAATAAATAGGACCTCTTGAAGATGTTGTTTTAAATTAAGGTGTGGCCCAACTGAATGAGATTGGGCCACTGATCACCGGAGTCCATTATGAGCAGAATGAATTCACACATAGTTGGAGAAAGCCATGGGGAGGAGCAGAAGCTGAAAGTCATTGGAACTCAGAAGACAAGAGAGGATATCACCAAGGGATGAGAAAGCCAAGGAATGCAAGGACGCTGGCGAGCCAGGACACTACCAACCCCAAGAGGAAGCAAGCCTTCTAGCCTCTGAAACCATGAGCCAATAAATTTCTGTTGTCTAAGCCTGAAACTAAGACACTGACCCATCAAAAATATGTTTCTTCTGACACACAGAGTTGTAGCTGTAAGTCGCTACACAGCCAAGGGCTTCATTTTGCAGCAACTGCATGAGCACACACAAGACACACACATCTTGCATCTAGGCGGGACCATTTGATAAGTGACCAGAAATGAACTAGGTGCACAAATAGCACAGGCCACTTCTGGGCTGAGATGACTAAGCCATCAGCTAGTCAGCAGAGACTGTGAATACTTGTTTTAACTGGTCTAAGAATACCACTAGAATTTCCAGCTATAAATTTTTTATCATCCACATAGGAGCTCCCTCTTCATCCCAACAGTTCACTAGCACAATGAAATAACTGAAGTTCCCCTTAATTTAGTCAAAGCCAACAGTTCCTAAATTCTTTCAAGCCAAATACCTTTTCTTGTATTTGTTCTCCCACCACCCCCACCCTTGATCCTCAGGTTAAAAGATTTTGTTGGCCAAATTTAATTAATTAGATTAAATAAGAATTTGAGTTCTTATTTGTTATTAAAAAAAGAAGACATTGCTGCCAATAAGAGCTGCTGACCAGCATGAGATTGTCACGGCCACCACAATCAGTTGATTTAAAAGCTCAGCACGATACAAAAAAAACAAAAAAACAAAAAAAAACTGATGATTTCCTTGTCCTGCAAGGTTTGTTATGGTAAATGTGCTTCTCCTATCCGTATTTGTGACACAGTGAAAGTATCAGGAGGGAAGGGGTGCTGCAAGGCAGGGTGTCTGTGGAAATCCAGAGCAAGTCCATCTGGTTTGTATGGCCTGAAATTTACCTCAGTACAGTCATAACCTTCTGATCCAAGCCATCAGCATACCTCCTAAGAAACAGGTTCTACTGGTTGGCTAGATGCCAAAGTTTGCTTAAAAACTAACCCCAAGTGCCTCAGCTGGGCAGAATTAAGGCATTCCAAGCATATCCTCAAGAATCTGTTTAAAAATCAGGAGACCAGCAATGTAAAACCAGTGTTTTACCAACTGCCCAAACAGACACACGCTTCCTCCCCATGTCAGCCATCAGCAGTTGAATGCAGAGCAGCAGTTGCATCAGAAAACTTCCTCCCCTTGGGACAGAACCCAGGGAGGTTATCGCAGGTCCCGGTAACTAGGCTGCCTGGAATTCTCCTGTGCTGAATTGCAAAGGGGCACCAAATGGCTACAAAAGTGGAGGGAACTATTTCTACTGGGAGACCAAAGAAGATTAAGAATTTCCTCTTAATTCCTGAATACGAGGATTTGATGACTAGAATCTCCCTACCACAAACCCAAGTCTTTTAGTGAGAACAATGATGTCTGCTAGTATTGTCTTAGATGCAGCTCCTTCCAGGAACTTCTGGTCTGGGGAATGAGCCATGGCTTTTCCTCCCTCCCGTCATCCCAGTTTTACCTGCCTGAGCAAGAGAAAGTCAGGACCAGAGTTCTTTGACATCTCTTAATTGCCCAAATCATTTAGGGGCAACTGCCTCTCCTTAAAGTGATCAAGGTGATGACCACTTAACTCCCTCATCTTAGTAAACTGATCTCTTTCCTAGGTCCAGCCCAAAGTCATATGGATCACAATGCAAAGAAAAAGGGGAAGAGAATGTAGAGGAGAAAAATTTATTCACATCTGTCCTCAGGGGTACAAAGCACTCTTGTAGCCCTTCTCTCTGCCCTCCCACCCCTAGCCCCATAACCATTAAGGTCAGTTTGAGTTAAAGGAACCACTTAGAACAGAGCTTCTCTACTTTACCTGGGTGTTAAAATCACCCAGGAAGCATTTAAAATATATAGCTGTCCAGTAGTCTCAATAGCTTCTGACTTAGTGGGTCTGGATGGTGGACACCAACAGAAACTTGAAGAATGTGAAAGTTCACAAGAGGATGGCTTCAGACAGAACAGGAGGGCAGCCAGGCCTTTCCCGGGAGGGGACGGGAATGTTATTTCAGCCTGAGGAAGGCCTGGCTGATGAGTCGACACCCAGGCTCAAGTAGTTTAAGTCCTTACTGAACACAGGCTCTTCTACAACCTAGGGATTTCGCTGCCCCGTAATGGCCCAGAGCCACTGAGCAAGTGGCAGGGCCATGGCTTCAATCCAGCTTCAGTTTCAGGCCACACCATCATCAGCTTTGGGCTCCCCAGCCCAAAAGGGACTGCTTCCTACGAATAATTCAGGTCTGTCACTGCAGAGAACACCATGCCAAGGGGAGTCAGTACCACCAGAGAGAGCTGGCAGCTCCCGCATCCAAGTGGACTTTTTCTTCTCTCTTCTCCCCAGATGGTGATCTTGTCTATGGTCACTGGGTAAGAGGCAGCAATGTGCCTGATGTTAGACCCCGGACTAAAGGGGCTGCTACTCACCTAGCAGTCCCAGAAGTGGGCTCGAGCTCACCTTCTCCTCTTGGCCCATGGTCATTCCTTCCTAGAAAGCAGTGGCTGGTCTTCTTCCCGCCCCACCCCATACACAAAGAACATTCTATATCTGCACCTACTGGGAGGTTGGGACATTTTTCTTTAGTGGCTGGATCGATGATGAATCTCACCCCCAAGCTTCGCCACTCCTCATTCCCTCCCTTCACTTCAGGGATCCAAGGGCAGACCTAGCACCAGGACCATCTCCCCTGAGGAAACTTCCCAGACCTTTCCAGGGTAGAGGCCTCTACCTGTGTGGATTTTCCGCTTACACTCCTGGCCTGAGCAAACACTCTCTTGCATGTTCCTCCAGGTGCTCTATCAGATTGCGATCTACAGCGGTAGAGCCTGCCAATCCCCATTCTGTCTCCTTCTCAGCACTGACACAGCACAGGGTATACAGGAGGTGCTCAGGGAATAGAAAGTCTGACTGTTGTCCTCTACCAGGGGTTGTAGTGTGTGTGTTAGGGGTGGGAGGTGGTTAATTTGTAAATAAGAAAATGGTTTTAGACTTCAACAGAACTCATCAACAACAAATATAAAGAAGCACCTATCGGATGTGTAGCCTGTGCGGAGAGAGAGGGCACCGTAGCTGCTTTCTGGGGGCTTACTATGTGCCAGGCACTGTGCTAAACTCCGTACATATAACAGTTCTTTCAACCCTTGCCACAGTCCTCTGAGTTTTGCACAGTTGTTTCCATTTCAGACAAGGAAGCTAAATCTTAAAGAGGTGAAAGGACTTCTGCTAGTAAGTGGTGGAGCCAAGATTTGGACCCAGGACCATCGGAATTAAGACTGTTCTCAATGCCTGTACTAAAGCAGCCACCTTGCATGACGTGTGCCTCTCTCAGCCACAGCCGAGTCCTCCTGACAACAGGGAACACACTCCTTAGCTTGCGAGTCAAATAAGAAACCGACCTCTACTGATGTCTCAAGCCCAGATCATGTTTCGGATGCTAGAAACTTGATATATTATCTCACTTAATCCTCTCAGCAGCCTTGGATGGTCGCTGCTATTACACTTGACTCCTGGCAGCACCCGTGATTTTGACTATTTGAGAAGAATCCTAAAGGTCCTAGGCTTAAAGCAATGTGAATTTTCTCCAAGGTGAATGTGAGGTATGGGCAATAGAAAGCCATAGGGCAGGAGAGCCCTGCCCCAGGCTGCCACCCACAGTGATGGGCTCCTGTGCTCCCCGTGGATCAGGAAGTGTTAGAGGTGCCTGCTGGCCTGTGAGATCTGGCTCTCAGAGAAGTCAAACTACTAATCCACATCAAGAGAAGTTTATACTCTGTGATGAATTTCTTTTAATGGATTTATAAAAACCTATGGCCTTGTATTTATAGAGCCAATATGAGATAGAAATCATTCAAATTTTTCAATTATGCTTGACTGCATATATGGGGAAAATTGGGTGCTCTGCTGTCATCTGCTAGATCTGTAAAATGAGAATAAAAACACCTACCTTAGCGGTTATGTACAATAAATGAGATCATGGTGACAATGATGAGGATGTTGATTTGAGAATTCTCAAAGATCTCAAGAGACATCCCTCAGGAATGTCAATGATCTAATTTTTGTTGTTGATAGACATTTTTTAGAGCAGTTGTAGGTTTACAGAAAAATTATGCAGAAAGTTCAGAGTTCCCATATACACCCTGGCTCCCACATACTGTTTTCCCTATTATTATTTTGCATTAGTGTGGTACATTTGTTATAATTGATGAACCAATATTACTATAATCCTATTATTAGCTAAACTCAAAAGTTTACATTTTGTGTTATATAGTTCCATGGTTTTTTTTTTAAACTTTTATTGTGGTAACATATATATGACATAAAATTTCCCATCGTAACCTCTTTCAAATATACAAGTCAATGGTGTTATTTACGTTCACAATGTTGTGTTACCACCACCACCACCTATTACCAAAACTTTTCCATCACCTCAAACAGAAACTCCATACCCTTTAAGCAATAATTCCCCATTCCCCACCCCTACCCCAGTCCCTTGTAATCTACTTTCTGTGTCTATGTCTTTGACATTACATTTATTCCATGTAAGTGAGAGCAAACAATATCTGCTTTTTGTCTGGCTTATTTCACTCAATATGATGGCTTCAAGGTTCATCCAAGTTGTTTCATGTATCAGCATTTAATTCCTTTTTACAGCCTAATAATATTTCATTGTATGGATGTACTACATTTTGTTTATCCATTCATCCACTGATGGACACTTGGGTTGTTTCCACCTTTTGGCTATTGTGAATAATCCCACTATGAAAATTGGTGTACAAATATCTGTTCGAGTCCCTCCTTTCAATTATTTTGGGTATGTACCTAGGAGTGGGATTACCAGGTCATATGGTAATTTTATAATGGCTTATTCAGGTACCATTTTACAGACGAGAAAACTGAGGCTTGAGGAGATCACATGACATGCCTGGGACTGTCTGGCTGTAAAGCCAATGTGCTTCCCAACCCATCACCCAACATGGTCCCTGCTTTTAAAGACTCAACAGCGAATCATCAAAAAAATGTCAAATTCCATGCTGACTCAATCATAGATCATTACTTAGGAGGACAGAGGGGGAAGAAGGCAAGCCACAGAAGGGAGACAGCTGCCCCCAGGTGGCCCACCCACCTCTAACCTGTGCTGGCCTGGGCAAAAGCAAAACTGAATTTACTTGTTTGGGCCACAGTTGTTCAGAGCAATCAACTGAACCAAGATGCTGGTAACTGTGAGCACAGGGGAAACCGTACTCCCGTTGCTGGCGAGGTGCTAATGGTCTTAAACACCATGAAAAATTGGACAAGGACCCACTGTTTACTTTGCCTACCTTCCCCACTAGACAGTGAGCACCTGAGCCATCTAGTTATCTCTGTGTCTCCAGGGGCTAGGCTGGCATTCCTGGCTCAGCTTGTCTGCAAATGAGTGGGTTACAAAAAGGGTGCTCAGGAATCTTAGCCCAGGAGGAGGGGCCCACATCCAGCCTGGGATCAAAGAACCCATCATAGATGAAGGAGATTACAACTGGGAACCTCAGCCTGGTGCGTTGAGAGGGAAATGGCAGGGAGGCAGGCAAGGGTAGGGCAGTGGAGAACAGAGAGAGGTTCGAGTCAATCAAAGCAGAGGTGCAAGTCTGAAAAGTGGGATATGAAGCTGCAAAGGGGACTCAGGACTCTCAGCATGTGGCATCATGAATATGTGGTATCATGAGAATCAAGTGGAAGAGTCGGGCATTTATCTGATGTGTGGTAGAGAGATAGGAAGCTTCATTGCAGGGGAGGAAAATGAAAAGCCATGGATGGGAAGGGATGCCGTGTAACTTCAGCAGTAGTAGGGGAGACATGCTGCAGTCCCTGGCCCTCACAGCACCTCCTTCTCCTCTCTCTGAAAATAAATGACCAACAAATGGTAGCCACTGTTTTTTAGGCATGTGTTTTGTGCCAGGTATGGTCCCAACCCCTTGTTTAATCTTCAAAACAACAGCAAAAGGTAGGTAATATTTTGGACCTATTTTACAAGTGAGGAAACTGAAGCTCAGAGAGGTTATGCAATTTGCCCAAGATCACCCCACTGTTAAGAGGCTGAGCCAGAATCTCAACTCAGAGATCAAGGCCAGTAGGCCGAGAAAACATAGGTGTAGCCCTGAGGATGAGGGCCATGCCTGAGATGCCTGAGATGCGGAGGGACCCTCAGACATGGCCCAGTTTGGAAGGGTGATACTAAATTTCATTTGAACCCAGATTTGGAGTCAGACAAGTCTAGATTTGCATCCCATCTTCATTATTCAATGACCACATCATCTTAGGCAAATAATGTGAACACTCTGGGCCTCACTTTCCCCATCTGTAAAATGTGAGCAAAACCAGCTACCTCAGAGCATTGCTGTGACGGACAGAAGTAAGGATCATGCAGTGCCAGACACGTGGAAGTCTCTCAATAAATGACAGCTTGTAAACCTGGGCCTGGCAGAAAGTTAGGGAGGAAAGGAACTACACTGGGGCCTGGCTTAGTTGTGTTGGGTGGAGGAGAAGCTCATTTCTGAGTATGAGGTAAACTTTCCAGGAGTGTCCTGAGTCAATATTTGTCTTTGGCTAAACACAGGACCTTGAAGTTCATCTTGACAAAACCAATATTTGCTACTTTCAGTGTTTAACTATTTCAAACACCACTCCACAGCAAAGAGAATGGGAATTTGGGACCCTCAGGGGAGGCAGTGGCAGGAGGTACTACTAAAACTGAATTAACAAAAAAGGCCTGAACCAGGACACAGGAGATGTGAGTTCCCCTAGTTTTTGGAACAAATTGCTGTGTGTCCTTGGAAAAGTCACTTATCCTCTCTGAGCCTCTGTTTCCTCACAATAAAAGAGATTTAATAATCCCTACCTCACAGGGCTCTGGTAAAGCCCAAAGGAAATAATAGATGAGAAGTGTCTTTGAAACCATGCAAAGAAACACTTTTTATTTTAAATGACTCCAACTGAGTGGTGTTACTTCATCCTCCCTATGAAACTGTAGGAAATAAAGCTTGTAGAGGAAGTACATTTTAAAGGGGGGAAAAACTCATAGTCCCTGTTTGAGAAGCACTTAAGGCACCAAAGATTTCTTCTACTGAAGTGTCTTTCAGTTATGAATTGAGGTGAATTATAACAAGGTAAAGGAATCCTTACTGTATTATCATCAAGATGAAACACAGAACTGTTAAATTCTCACAGAGCTCATATAGCCCTGGAAGTCCTCTGGAGACAGCGGGTGGAGCCCTTCTACTCCTATTTACACACTGCAGAGCCTCACTGCCCGGACAGAAACAGCAGGTAGGCCCCAAATCTCATAATAAAGCCTGCCAGCTCTTTCATCTGGATTTTCCCTCGGTTTAAAAATAGGCCACACTCCTCCCATATCCCATCTCCATCCTTACATCTTACAATGGAATATGCCCATGGAAGGAACAGGAAATCAGGGAGATGGGCCCAGGGAGGAACCAGGCAGGTGGACAAGTCAAGCTTGGGCACCCAGTCTGGATCTCAAGAGAAAAATTTCTCTACCCTGTCGGCTGCACCCACGCTCTGGGCTGAGCATTTTGTAGGGTTTCCACACCTCATCTGGGAGCCTGGGTGGGCCCAGATGGCCTGCTCGCTTGGTGTTCAAATAACCTAAAAGCTGCCCACTCTTCCCCACCCATCCAAAATGCAGTAAATAGAGTAAAAAACACTTTCAGTTCTCTCTTTGTCTGTGACGGGTTATTTAGAGCCACAGCCTCTTTTTCTGTTTCAGTTTTCTCCACTTCCTGGAAGGGGTGTATGTGTGTGGCAAGGACATGTACAGCTTAGGGTGTCTGGGACTGGATATGAAGTAAGAATGGGGGGAAAGTGAGGGGCCCGCAGAAGGGGCAATGCACGGAGTCAGAGACCCCAGCTTGGCTGGGCTGTCCTGGAAAGATCATGTTCCAGGTCTGAATTCTGCTCCAGAGAGTAAAGTGTTTGTAGAAGACACCACCCTGAAATTCAACCTAATCCTCTGTGCCAAGCACTGCAAAGTGCATTTCCACTGAATCAAATAAATAAATAACTTCAGCAATCAGAATTTGTTCCTCCAAGATCATCCATTTCCCCAAGATGGATTTCCTGGCTTGTGATAGCTGCATCAGTTGCCCGGCAATGATTTAAAAGACTGTAGAGCAGCAGGGTTGTGAAGAATAAAGAAAGGTGATGATATACTGATAAAAACAGCCGCAGCAGTTCCTGTGAGGGGCCTGCCCTGTGTGGGGTGAACCCTGCTCTCAGCTCCTTGTTGCCAGATGCAGGGGAGCAGGAGGTTCATCTACATCCTGATCCCCAACTTCCCAAGGACGGTAAAAGCCACTGTTTTCAGACTGACTACTGTGCACTAGGCTTTTCTCCTGTAAACTCTATTACATTACACCTCATGGAGTCCACAGTGACTATCCTTTTCTTCACTGCAAAATCTGAGGCTCAGAGAGGTTAAGGTTGCACAAAAACAGCAGCTAGTAAGTGGCAGAACCAGAATCTGAACCCCTGGCTATTTCTAAAATCCAGTGTTTGTCTCTCATCTCCAAACCCAGGCAGAGGAAGGTTGAAATAAATTCTTCTTTCAGTCCTCTCCCTTGCTTCTTCCCTAAAAGGGTAGGAACCAATTCACTGACAATCTGGGGTTCAATCTCAGTGGAAATCAAAGAAATGCACATTAAAATACTACAAAATACCACTTCCCCATGTGATGGTTTGGAGCTGTATGTACCCCAGGAAAGATCATGTTTTAAAAACTAATCCATTCCTGTGGGAGTAGACCCATTGTAGGCGGGACTTTTTGATTAGGTTATTTCGGTTGAGGCCTGCCCAGGTGGGTCTTAATCCTCTTACTGGAGTCCTTTTTTAAGAGCATGAAATAGAGAGAGAAAACACAGAAGCTGAGAGAGGAGGACACATGCAGAAGATTAGAGAGGATCGAAGCTGGAAGCAACAAAACCTGGAAGGGAAGGAAGAGACCAACAGACACCATGTGCCTGGACACCTAACAGAGCCATCGCCAGTTTGCCCTTGATGCCTTGATCTGAGCATTTTCATGGCCTCAGAACTGTAAGCTTATAAGTTAATAAATCCCCATTGTAAGAGCAAACCCATTTCTGGTATACTGCATTTTGGCAACTTTAGCAAACTGAAACATCCCCCCATCAAATTGACAAATGCTACAAGATTTATAGTAGAGCTGATGAGGGCACTTTCATATACCTCTAGTGGGAAAATAACTTGGAACATCCTTACTGAAGGGCAATTTGGCAAAATGTACTTAACTGGTGTTAAAATGTTCATTCCCTTGCAATCCAGTAATTTCATTTCCAAGAAGGAAATAATCAGAAAAGCTGCCAAAGACTGTAGTTCCATCTCAGCCCAGCCATATCCTGAATGGACCTCAATTCCCAACAATAGAGAATAGTTCAATATGTTATACAATGTCTACAGGATGGGATATGATAAAAACAATTAAAAATCACATGTATGAATATTTCTTCATAGTTTTTTAATGGAAAGTTTCACACATATAGAAAACTACAGAGAGTAGTTTAATGAACCCTTGTGTACTCATCACCTAACATTAACAGTTTATCAATTCATGGTCAACCTTGTTTCATCGATATGCATTCCCTCTTCCATTCCTGGTATTTTGAAACAAATCTCAGACATCATACCATTTCATCCATAATATTTCAGTTTGTATCATTAAAAGATAAGGTACTCTTTTAAAAATATATAACCACAATATCATTAGCAAACCTAATTTTTTAAAGATTTTTTGACAAAATAGGAAAATGTTGACAATACCTTGTTATTTTATAATTATAAAACTATATACAGTATAATCATAGCTCAAAGAAAGGGAGAGAGGAAAGAAAAAAGTACTTATTCACAGTGAAAAATGACTTGATGGAAATATATCCAAATTATTGACAGAGATCTGTAGTTACCCCTGTGTCATGGGATTAGAGATACTATTTTACTTCTGTATTTTTGGGTTCTGGGTTTTTGCTGTTGTTGTTTGTTTTGTTTTGTTTTTTACTAACAGGTACCATTTTAGATATATATCATTTCTCTTTGTCTTCTTTTACTCCTTAAGTTGCAAGTTTCCCTCTGGTACCATTTCTCTTCAGCCTCAAGAACTTCCTGTAGCATTCCTTTAGAGCAGGAGTGCTGACGACAACGTCTCTTTTGTTTTCTCTTTCAGCTGAGAATATATTTGTTTTGGCTTTATTTCAGAAGGATAGTTTTGCGGATGTAAAACTTTAGATTGACAGTTCTTCCAGCATTTTAAAGTTGTTCAACTGTCTGTGGCCATCATGGCTTCCAATGAGAAGTCTAGATTTCCCTTGGTATAATGTGTCATATTTCTCCGGCTTCTTGCAGTATTTCTTCTTTATCTTTTGTTTTCAGCAGCTTGATTATGACATGTCTGAGCAATTGTCTTTGAGTCCATACTTTTTGGAGTTCAATGAGATTTTGAATTTGTAAATTTATGTCTTTCTCCAAATTTGGGATGTTTTTAGCCATTATTTCTTCAAATATTTTTTCTGCACCAATATCTTTATTTTCATCTTCTGGGATGGGACGCTAATAACATGAAGGTTAAACTTTTTGATACTGTACCACAGGACTCTGAGCTCTGTTAATTTCTTTCCAATATTTTTTCTCTCCATTCTTCATATCATATAATTTCAATTGCTCTATCTTCAAATTCTTGACTCTTTTCTATCATCTCTATTCTGCCACTGAGCCCAGCCAGTGAATTTATTATTTTAGATATTATCTTTGCAGTTCTAAAATTTCCATCTGGTTATCCTGTACAGTTTCTATTTTTCTGCTGAGAACTTTTATCTTTCCATTTATTTCAAGAGTAGAGAATGGTTATAATAGCTGCTGTAAGAGTGTTTGTCTGATAATCCCACCATCTGAGCCATCCCAGATTTAGCACCTGTTGTCTTTTGCCTTGAGTATTGTTCAGATATCCCTGAGTTTTTTTATGTTGAGTAGTTTGGGATTGTATTCTGGCCTTTTGAAAAAATTTTTGTGAGACTCCAGATCCTGTTGAAATGTCCATAAAAATGCTGATTTGCTTGTTTGTTTTAGCAGGCAATGAACCCACTTAGGTGATGACTGCAAGTTCTGTCTCATCTTTTGTGGGAGGTAGTTCTAATGTCTTTTCAAAGCCTTTTCTATGCTTTTTGGGTCTGCCTGTCACACTCAGGGTTCAGTCTGGGACTTGGGAAGTGGTTTATATCATAGTTAAGTTCTTCAAACCTTTGCTGTGCTTCTTTAAGTCTGTTTCATGCAGGCACACCTTGCAGCGTGCCCAGGACTTATGTCAATTCACATTCAAAATTAGCAGACTGCCTTCTCCAGTTTTCTTCTCTTGAGAATTTCCCCACACCTTCTGGCATCCAGGAGCCCTTTTTCTTGGTTCCTCTAGTTGGTAAGATGCAGTTATCTCAGAGTTTTTGCCTCCCACACTACCACACAATTCCATACAGGGACTGTTATGACTCATTATTCAAGTATTAGTTATTTCAGTACCCAATCTGCCTGCTGTTTACATTTTAGAGTCCTCTGGTAGTTGTTTTTTTGTTTGTTTGTTTGTTTGTTTGTTTCTGGGTTTTTTGTTGTTGTTGTTTTGCATTCTGTCCAGAGTTCTCAGTTGTTACAGTGGTAGAGAAAGCATGTAGTTGGATTACTCTATCTTGGCTAGTACTGCCAGCCTTCATTTTCAGGAATTTATACTTTTAAAAATTTCACCCTTTTCTCCAGGCTCCGTTAAAATACAACTTTCTTCCAAGAAGTCATTCTTATCCTCCCAGCTAGAAAAAATTCTTCTTCATCTGAATTTGCAAAAATTCAGATTTGTGATTATTGAGACTCAAGCTTAAAACTAAATAGTTCATGTCTGTCTGTATTTAAAGACATGAATTGAATGAAATCAAACTTAATCAAGAAAGAGAATGGTGGTTAAGAGAGAGGACTTTAGAGCTAGATTGCCTAAAGCCCAGCTCTACTAACTGCAGAATGTGTGCCCTTGGGCAAGTCATTTCTTTGTACCTCAGTTTTCTCAACTATGAAATGGAAATAATAATAGTACTTACCATGTAGAATTCTTGTGAAGATTAAATAAGTTAGTTGTAAAGCACTATGGTGGCTTAGAGTTATGTACCCCAGAAAAACATGTTCTTAACATTAATCCAGTCCTATGGGTGTGGACCACTTGTAAACAGGACCTTTGGATGAAGTTACTTCAGTTAAGATGTGGCCCAACTGAATCAGGATGGGTCTTAAGCCTATTACTGAAGGCCTTATAGGGAAGGCCACAGAGAGAGAAGCCACAAGGGAACAGCCAGAAGCTGGATGTCACTGGAACCTGGAAGAGGAAGGAAAAGCAAGGAGAGGCTGCCATGTACTTTGCCATGTGACAGAAAAGCTAAGGACCAAGGGTCATTGGCAGCCAGCCCCAGAATGCCACAGTCTTCTGGGAAAAAGCATCAACTTGTTGACACCTCAAATTCGGACTTCTTGTAGCCTCAAAACTGTAACCCAATGAATTCCCACTGTTTAAGGCAGCCAATTGAATGGTATTTGTTTTAGCAACCAGGAAACTAAAACAAGCATCTAGAAAAATGCCATGTTATAAGTGAAAGCTATTATCATAAATTCTTGTAGGTTATCATAAGTTTATTCTGCAGGTAAGGGAAACCTGTGAGGGAAAAGAGTAGGAAGAAAGTTGGCTCTATTCCCACCTCTTTCTATGCCCTGGAAGTGCGTTTTGGTAAATACTTGAAAGAGCCCAATTTGTGTTTCTGTGTGGTTCTTCTTAGAAGCCATGTGGTAGAATGGGAGGGTAATTGCATGAGGTGGGTTAAAGATCTAGGTTCCAGGACTGGTTCTCCTTTGGGTCTGGATTTTCTGTTTCTTAATTGAGACTGCATAAAGTAGACTGGTCTACCTGCACATAGCTGACAGAGTGACCTTTCTTAAATGCAAAAGGAATTGGGTCATTTTCTCAGTTTACACTTACATGGCTCCCTGACACACACACAATAAAATCTAAATTCTATAGTCTATCCATAAGACCTTTTGTAATTTTTATTGCTACTGATATCTGCAACCTCATCCATCTCCTGCTGGTCAGCTGTACTGAACTAATTAAGGTTTGCCCATCCCATCTTGCCGTTTCCCACTTCCACCACTGCCCTTATCCTTGAGTGCAAATAACTCTCCCCACCACTTTGTCAAACACGCAATGGCTTCTCTTCAATGCATATTGCTCATGGTCTTCTGTGAGACTTTCCCAGACTCTCCAGTACCCTGTTTGCTTGGCCCTCTCACACCTCTGGGATCCCCTAGCTCTCTGTGTACATCTTCTGGTGGACTGTAATAATTATTTGTGGATCCCTTTATCTCTCACTACACTATAGTTTTTCAAAATACATATTTTATATGTATTTCATATTAATGGGTCTCTAAATCAATTTACAGCATCATGACCAGCTTTCTAAAAATAAATAAGAAGAGAATAGGCAGGCCAAATTCAAAAATATCATAATGCACTGCATGTAATAGGGGTAAGTAGTGTTTTCATGAAACTTTTGTTTCAAATAGATAATTAATTACATGCTCCCAAATTATTTACCTCTGCATTCCCAGGGCTTGGCACTCAGTAATTGAGGGAGGAAGAGGAGGAAAGAGAAAAGATAGAAGGTAGAAAAAATGTAAAAAGGAGAGGAAAGATGGTCTCTTTCCTTTTAGCTTTGAATCACCTCAAAAGTACTTTTAGTTGAATTTCTCAAAAGCAAAGAAACAAAACACTCACTAATTGAAGTTCCTCATTGTTATGGGTTGAATTGTGCCCCCACCCCCACCACCACCGCAAAGAAATGTTCAAGTCCTAACCCTAAACCTCTGAATGTGGCCCTGTTTGGAAACAGGTTCTTTGAAGATGTGATGTGACTAGTTAAGGAAATTCTTTGGTATTGATAAAGTATCATACAGACATAAAGGATATTTTAGTAATGATTTTATGATTACGTCCTCAATGGTGACTTATTATGCTAGGCTAAATTATGTACCCTAGAAAAACATGTTCTTAATCAATCTATTCCTGTGGGTGTGAACCCTTAGTAAGTAAATAGAACTTTTTGAAGCTGTTATGTTTACTTAAGATGTGGTCAATTGAATCAGGATGGGTCTTAATCCTATTACTCCTATTACTGGAGGCCTTATAGAAAAGAAAGCCACAGAGATTGTGCAAGAAGGTGGAAGTCAACAGAACTCGGAAGAGAAAAGAAAGGATGTTGCCATGTGCATACCATATGACAGAAAAGTCAAGGATCCAAGAGTGCTGACAGCCAGCCCCAGAACACCAGTCTTTAGGGAGAAAGCACCACCTTGCTGAATCCTCAATCCAGACTTCTCCTAATCTTAATACCATGAACTAATAAATTCTCATTGTTTAAGCCAACCCATTTTGTGGTATTTGTCATCGAAGCTGGGAAACTAAAATACTTGGTAATTATCCTTCTCCCAATCTGTACTATATGTCTTTAAAAATACAAATTCACAAATCACTGGAAAATATATTTTATATACCATTTAAATTTGTAAAACATCAAATGCCAAGGAGCAAATTTAACTAAATATAGGCAATACTTTTTACCACAAACTACAAAATATTACTGAGAGAAATTAAAGACCTAAATAAATGGGGATATATACCATGTTCATGGATTGGAAGGTTAGTTTTATTAAGAGGTCAATTCTCCCCCAAATTAATATATAGCTTCAATGTATTCTCAATCAAAATCCCAGCAAGTTATTTTGTAGAAATTAATAAGCTGACTCTAAAATTTATAAGGAAATGCAAAGGACTTAGAATAGTCAAGATCATCTTGAAAGAGAAGAACAAAGTTAGAGGACTTACATTACCAGATTCATTATAAAACTATAGTAATTAAGATAGTGTGTTATTAGCATAAGTAAGGACAAAAAGATTAATGGAAAAGAATAGATACAGAAATAGGACACACATAAAAAGCCACTTCATTTTTTATAATAGCACCAATGCAATTCAGTGGGAAAGGGAAAGTCTTAATTGGTTCTTCTGTATCTGGATATCTATAGGGGTGAAAAATAAAAAAGAACTTTGGCCCCTACTTCACACTATACGCAAAATTTTAGGTAGATCCTACAGCTATATGTGAAAGCTCAAACTATAAAATTTCTCCTATAAAAGAAAATATAGGAGAATATCTTCATGAACTTGTGAGTAGGCAAAGATTTCTTAGGACACAAAAGGCACTGAAAATAAAAGAAAAAAAATTTTAGTGCCTTTTGTGCTAAGTACATTTCATACCAAAATAGAAGGGAACTTAAAAAGCATCTAATCTAACTCTCCCCATCCTGTTTCACAGATGAGAAAACAAGGCCCATTGGCATAGAGAAAGCCATACTGTTTGTTTGTGACAGAACCAAAATGGAACCCAGATTTCTTGGCTCCTTGTCAAATTCTTCTTCCATCACTGTGTCAAAAGACTGCTTCAGTATCTTGACAGGCTTCTCAAAAGACATAGAGGGACTCACCTTGGTCTTGAATGTATTAGAACATGAGACAATATATATTAAGCTCCTAATAAATTGTCCAGCATACAATAGGTGGTCAGTAAAGAATACTATTTTTAGATTAGATTGGACTTCCCAGATGAGCAGAGACAAAGAAGAAGGCCCTAAAGCCAAAATTTGAGTAGCAGAGCCCACTTCATGCCAAGATGACTCCTGTACCTGCTTAGCATCCCACTCTACAAATTACTGCCATCCAAGGAACACCAGGTGGGACTCTGACCCTTCACTAGCTCACAGGGCATAAAGATTGAAGAAGGGTATATTCATCCTTTCTGCTGATTATGTCTCAAGTCCAGATTTTGCCCAGGAAACAGGAATGCTACAAAGTGGACACTGACACACCACAGAACTTTCCTCCATGCAAATCCTGGTCAAAGGAAGATGGCACAGAGAGGGGATGGCAAGATATTGAAAGAGAGAAGCTGCTTAGGGATGAGAAAGAGCTGGGATGAGGGAACTACCAACACCTCACAGAGTACAAGGCCACATAAGCAAAGGAAAATCCTTTGCAATTTCCAAACATAAATATTATCACAATCATTTTTTCACAGTTTGAGCAGGTAATGGCACTTAACTTCCACTTGCCTTATTTTGCAAATCTGCCTGTCATTATTCTACAACACACCTTCTAGCATCACAGGCAGATTTTTGCAAGTTGATTCATTCAGTCAACAACTACTTAATGGAGTGCTGATGATGTTCAGACCCTGTAGCAGGTAAGGAGGATGCTGAGGTGAATAAAGCAGGACTGCACCTCTAGAGGGATAGAGACAGTTAAGGGGAAATTATAGCTCCAGCATGTGTTACTATTCAGAGAGCTCAGGCTAGATGGTTAGGGGAGGCTGCCTGGGGGAGACTCATCTCAGCTCAGACAAGAAGATGAGGAGTTGGTAAGAAAAGGGGACAGGGAATGGGATGAACTGTGTTGAAGTGCCTCTTGGGTCATTTCTGTGAATTTTCTAAAGAATGCATTTTTTTTTACCTTATCATTTAAACAAATTTGATCTGTGTTGCCAAACACAGAGAAATGCTTGATGCTGGCTATAAACTTCACAGTTTCTTTTGAAACCAAGTACGGGAGAAGGCGACTAAATAAGGCCACTGGAATTATGCACTCACCAACCTCAAAATCAAGATTTTAAACTAATTAAAAGTTCCAGACACATGAAAACATTGATTTGCCTGCCACTTGTTTCTTGATGGCACCAAACCCACAATGGGGACTTAATAATCACAAAAACAACCAATATGGTAAAAGTCTAAGAGGTAATCACACAGAACTGCTGCTTAGACCAGTGTAAGAGGTCAAAGTCTTCCCTGTATTGAGATAACAAAATAAAATTAAAAATCAATGTTTTTCTGTTTGTTTCATTTACAGAGAGTGTTTACGCGGCGCAGCCCTGTGCTAAATGCTCTACATGCATTATCTTATTGAAACCCCCACACCTCTATAAGGCAGATGCTATTTTTTTTATAGACAAGGAAACTGAAGTCCAAAAGGTTAAGTACATTATCTGAAGTAAGCAGCCATCTAGAAAATGTGGATACTGAGACGAAAACCCACATTTACAATACTGAATGGGTACTAATTATGTGCCAGGCACAGTTCATAGCACTTTTCAAGTATTAACACTTTTAATCCTTACAGCCTTAAAAGGAGACACCAGTTGTCATTATCATTTTTTTAATGAAGAAACAGAGATTAAGAAATTTTCCCAAGTCACACATCTCTCTGACTCCAAAGCCTGTGACAGATGCATGTGCGATTAGGAATACGAAGGAAACATGGGAGTTCATTCCCTTTCCCAGGCAGAAGACAATTCTGAATGGAGCTCTCTCTGCTTTTGTGCAGTTACGGGAGGCTGAGGCTGGACTCAGGGGAAGCATCATGTCCCGAGTTGAAGGTCTGGGTATTTGGGCTTGGCCCTTTACCATTGTTTCTTCGAGAACATCCCTATGCCAACTGTTAGCTCCTGTCACTCTAGTAGGTTACAAAAGTGGTGTTTGTCCTAAGAACCATGTGGGGCAGTGCACACAGACACACATAGTACGTTTCTACCCCAGAATAAATTTTCATACCCAACACTTATGACTTTGTGACAAAACTGGTGCACTCACAAATCACGCATGACTGGAAAAAGGAAGCAGTGCTATGGGAGAATAATTGACATGTTTTTAAATGTTTATAGCTTTCTGGCCAAGAAATTCAAATTCTGGGGTTGTTTTTATAAAGAAATGGATCAAAAACAGCATGAAAAACAATGCCAAGAAATTTTGAAAAACCTACATATCTAGCCATAGGAACAAGTAAATTAGGATACAGAATTCAATGATAGTCTATAAAGTCATTAACATATTACATGAACTGCACAGAAAGATGGAATCAATGTTTATGGTGAGGGGAGGAGCAAAATAAAACATTTTCATCAACAAAAAATATATAATTATATATATTTTTTGCAAACAGACAAGGATTGCAATGGAACATTGTAAAATGCACAGTGTCAGGATGCCAAAATTTAAAATGTATACCTTTATTGCTGTTGTAATGTTTGAGAGTAAAACAAGAAAAAAAAAAAAACTTAGAACCAAGTTTGGTTGCCCACAGAGCAGGCACATGGCCCTCCCAATCTACTTTTTCCTCCATTAGTATAAAATGGTTTTCCTTGAAAGGATAAATCAGGGCCTCTTCCTTAGGAAAAGGGGAGGAGAAACACACAGACACAGGACCTCACATCGCTCGGCAGTCGCTGAGCGTTCCATATGCATTATAACCTTGAATCTTCGCAGAACATCTAAAAGGTGGTGTCGTTAATGGTCCCTTAGCCCCTTGAGAGAGAGGCACTGCATGGTGAGGGGACTCCCTTAACATTTGAAGATAATGCTTCCCAAGAATTTACTTTTACTTTCCATAGTGGGTTGAACAGTGTCGCCCCCAAAAAATTCCTCTCCACCTGGAACCTCAGAATGTAGCCTTATTGGGAAACAGGGTCTTTGCAGATGATTAGTTCAGATGAGGTCATATTGGATTAAGGCGGGCCCTAAGTCCAATGGCTGCTGCCCTTATAAGGAGGGGACACACAGACACAAGGAGGATGGCCAAGCAACCAAAGTGACGCATCCGCCTGCCGAGGAGCACGTCCGGGATTGCTGACAGCCGCCAGAAGCTAGGAAAAGGGGGAAGGAAGGATTCCTTCCTGGGCCTTCAAAGGGAGTAAGGCTCGGCTAACACTTTAATGTGAGAGAAAAAATTTCTATTGTTTTAATTTGTTAAACAAATTAAACAAATTCCCCAGCCCTACAGAATTAATATTTTCTGTAAGATCTGTCAGCTTCCCCCTCAGGAGCAAATTTAACAATGGTTTGGAATCCGGCCCAAGCCTGTCCCCTCCTTTTCCCCAAGGCCTTCTTCCCCACCACATAATAGTTATCAGCAGCAGCAGCAGCAGCTCAGAATCTCAGAGGGAGCATCACAACATCCAGGCCACCGCTCATTTCCACCTATTCAAGGCTCCCCGTCTTTCCAGGCCAGATCAAGCACCACTTCTTCCTCAAGGGCTGGCCGTCTGCCCAAGTGGGAAAGGAGGGGACAGGCCTGTGCAGAGTCCAGCTCTGTCACTTTCCATCTTTGTGTCCAGGGCCAGGTCACCACCATTAGGTAATAATGTAATAAATTGTTCACATGGTTGTTGAAATGTACATAATATTTATAAAATGCTTAGAACTGAACCATCCTATACAGTAGCCAGTAGCCACACGAGCCCCTGAATTGTGGCCAGTCCAAATCGAGGTGCACTAAGTGGAAAACACACCAGATTTCAAAAAATAGCATGGAAAAAAGAAGGTAAAGTATCTCAATAATTTTTATATTGATCATGTTAAAACGATAGCAGTTTGGATGTATTGGGCTAAACAAAATATGGTATGTAAAATTAATTCCAGCTGTTTCTTTTAATGTGGCTACTAAAAAATTTTAAATTACACATGGGCCCGCATTTGTGGCTTGCTTTCAATTTACAGTGGGCAACACTGGCTCAGAGCACAGCAGCTGCTCACTGCTCGGTCTTCCTCTCTTTCTCCCTCCCTATTCACTGGCCACAGGAATTGCGCCCTCTGTGAGGTGTCAGCATTATATGAAGTCCTTAATCACATCTCTGTAATTCTAGGTGAGACCCTTCTCCTTTCCAGGCCCCAGGTTACCAACTGACACCCATGAAGAAGAGAGGAAAGGATGCTAGAGGTAGAATTGGAAGACTGGGCTCTAGGCCTGGTTCTACCATTGCCAGCTGGGTGACCCTTAGCATGTCATTATTTCTGAGTCACAGTTTTGTCACTTATAAAACAGGGGTGGGGAGGGCAGGGCAATGACACTCTGCTCCTCACATGAGAGAATACACGTGAAAGCACTTGGTAAACTGTAAAGGACTGTAGCGGTCAGAATCAGGTAGTCTAATTTGCTGGAAGGAGTTGGATGGTCCTGTCTGTCTCCTCTGACATTCTGCACCTTCCAGGTCATACTGTTATTTAACCATTTTTCATGTGTCTCATGTTCCTAATAACAAGTTTCACCAAGAATGCCTCCTCCTTCTCACATACTCCCCCAATACACCCAAAGTCCAGTCCTGCTGGTAGTTCTCCTCAAACAACCACACAAACTGAGAGTCCTCTGTGCACAAGGCATTAAGCTTATAGAGCTCAAAGAGCAGTGGTGGAGACGGTCTTGCAAACAAACCGAAAATACAACATGGAAAGTGTTTACAGTGGATGAACTGGATAAGTGCACCAGGAGCCAGGAAGCTGGCATGAATTACTTGGAGGAAACAGAAGGGGACAAAGGGTGAGGCGGATGCATAAAATGACCAACCAGGACTCTTGCGCACATCTGCAAAGGGAGGGTGTGGGAGTGTAAGTCAGCAAGGAAGGTTATAGCATGTAATCCAAAGTACACATTGGCATATGGTGTACAACAGGGTACCTGCAATATGAATCATATCATGAGAGGCCTCAAGTTGAGAGGTCCTTCCTGCAGATGGCACATCAATGGCTTCCTGCCTGTGCTACTTCAGAGTCTCCAGCTCAGTACACAGTCCACTCAGGGACGTGTTCTGTGCGGTAAGCTCTTAGAAGCTTAACTACCACCTAGGGCAACTGCATAAACCTCAGCTATTTGCACAGAGAGGCTTGTAAGAGCAGGAGCCCAATCTCAAAACATGCTGTTCCCATTTTTGGCCAGGAAATACCTCCTTACCACCTACACGCTAGGCCTTACTACTTCCAAGCAAGGCCAAGAAGCATGAAAAACACAAAGCTATACCATCAAGTGGGTGGCAGGGTAGATTTTTATAACAGATTATTTCCAGTTAGGCTAAGCTGCAAACCCTAGATTAAATGCAATATTCTGTCTACACTGCAAATACATAAAGCTTCTCAGGTGAAGAACTGAAATTGTGATTTCTGTAGCTGAACTTGTCCTTTAGACTGGTATTCAAATATCTAAAGAGGTAAAGACTCTCAAAAGACCATATTTTAAGAATGAAAAATCAAAAGATCAGGAAGTGGGTGTTTCTGAGAGTGGCTGTGTGAGCAGCAGGAGCTGGGAGCCTGCCTACAGAGCTGGCATCTGTGAGCCTGTATCCACCTCCGTGCATCTAAACCATGCAGCTGCACCTTACCCAAGAGGTAGTCAAAAATCAGTGTTGAGTCAAAAATATCTTATAGTCAAACCCCCCTCCCTTGTAAAACTATTAATTAAAAGCATTTTAAGGGCCATATAAGCCATTTCAATCTATTGAAATGTATGGATCTTATTTGGATCCTGATTCAAATAAACAAGCTATTTTAAAAGTATACACACACACAACATATACACACATGTACATGTACACATCCACAGACACACATGTGTATGTACCATACATACTGGGGAAATCTGAATATTAATTCTGTACATGATGATATTAAGGACCTGAAAATTGTTTAACTGTGACAGTAGTATATTGTAATTAAGTTGTTTTTATTTTGAAAGAATCCTTTTCTTTTAAACCAGCAGATAGAAATATTTACATGTAAAAGAAAAGAAAAAAAGCCAAATGAAAAGTCAAATAAAATAAGAAATTATTTCATAATGGGTATTCGTGTGCAGTAAACAAAAGTTAAACAAAGGCTTTCCCAACCTTAAATTGCCCATGAAGTAAAGAATACTCCATTTGTTTATATATCCCTGAAAACCCAACACAGCCAGTAATCCTCCAGCCCTGGAAGGGATCACGATTTCATCTTCTGTGTGCCAGAAGAGGTAATTATCTTCAGTTTTGTGCCATGTTGCACTAAAAATCCAAATATTTAAACACTAGAATCACACCTGGCAGAAGAAGAGAGAACCACCAATTCACCTCCCTTCTGGCACATGGCTGTCAGAACTATGGGCACAATTTAATTACTCTCTCTTCTCTGTCCATCGCTCCCTTTTCTAAAACTTGCTGAGTAGGTATACTGTGTGCATGTGTGGCTTCCTTGAGGTGAAGCTACACTGCGCTCCTATCATTGGACTTGATGTTTAGGGAGAAGAACATAGTCACACCTTAACACATAGAAATATATGGCACGTAAGGAACATGCAGAGTGGCTCAGGCCACAAAGACCTTCTTTGTTAAAAAGGTACAGCCTTCTCTACCCATGTGTAGCAACAGAGAAAGCCTAGTATTCAATTATTATTATTATCATTATGATTAGCATAAGTATCACTTATTGAGTTCCTCCTCTGTGCTAGGTGCTTTCTATTTTACCTTAAATCTTCTAAATAACTCTGCTGGTTGATATTTTACAGGTGAGGAAACTGAAGGCACACAGCTAGAAAGTGACAGAACCAAGATTTGAATCTGATTCCCCAAGTCTAACCTTTGCTTTCCTTAGCTACTCCTACATGGAAGGTCTGATGGCACATATTTAACTAGACCCCTTCAATTTCTAAAACACTAAAAAAAAAAAAAAAAAAAAAAAAAAATCCCACAAGATGACTTCTGCAAGTTTGCAGCACTGCTTAGTTGCTTAATTTTACTTCAGCTTCTCTGGCCACCATTATGTCTTCCCATCAACCCTCCTGTCATGTTCGCTAGCAGAACAGGAAATGACTTTTTTGTTTGAAATGAAGGGGGGAAAAGGCCATATAAGACAAGTTTTTTCTTTAAATCTCAAGTAAATTGGGTTGTTTTAGCAACTTAATAAATGAATAAGTGGCCATTAATGAGAATGAACTGGCAAAGGATGTGCACTGACCAAGGGCCAGCCAGGCAGTGACCACTCGGTGCCCTCAGGGACCCTGGTAAAGAGTCTGTCCGATCATGGCATAGATTCCTTCATGAACTTGTGAATTCAGTTCTTCTCACAGGTGTTTACAGAGTGTCTGCAAAGGGAGAACCCTCACCCCCATCCCAGCTAGATGCTGTGAGTCAGAGTCCAAGAGTCCCAGCCCATAGGTAGCTCCAGGTGCTGAGGGTTGGTATAGGGGGGTGCAGGCAAGATAAACTGCCATCATCTCTCACAGGAGCCCATCCTATGCCATCCCAGGAGGATTAGAGGGGATGGAAGTTAGGGGGTAGGGGCAGTAGTAAAAGGTCCGCTTTGTGTGCTGACCAGCAATGGGAACCATCTGGCCCAGACACACAATGGACTGTGAGCACCATGTCTAACACCTCTGTATTCCCCAAAACTATAGGCCTCAAATACTTGTTGCTGTTTCAGATCACGGTCATGTATTATGTTCACAATTTAAAAAGATATTTACAGTTGAATACTGAAACTGTTCTCAGGAGCCACAGTGGAGTCTGAAAGGATCATTTTGAGGAATTTGCTTCCCATCTGCAGAAATGATTTGAGAAGATTAGCTCAAGTTGAAGAAGATGGTAGAATGGTACCCAAAAGGCCTCTCTAAGGGGTAGACCCACTGATGTCCCCAAAGATGTCTGTCCTCAGAAGGGAGGGGAGGTGGGCTGGGGAATGAATACCCACTTTCACTTGGAAAGTGAGCAAAGCCAAGCCCGGTGACTTAGTGGAACTCATTTCTGCCCACAAGCTCAACACCCCCAACCCACAGTGGATTTATGGGAGCAAAGGAAACAAGATTAATATGAGTCATCACAGAAGGCACCAGGACAGCTCTAGAGTAAACAAATACATCTGCTCTTTTTTTCCATAAAATAACATTTATCAGAAGATTATTGCAACCCTCTAAACCTTTTTTCAAGCTAAACATTGTCGGTCTTTGAATCATTCCTTAGATAAAATGGTTTCTCAATCTCCTAACCTTTCTATTCACTCTTCTCTAATCCTACTCCCATTTGTGCACTTCATCTTAAAAGAACTAAACACCATTTCCAGGTGTGGCCCGACTAGTGTGGAACAGGAAACTAATTATACTTACATGATGCAAATATTGTTTCTGGTTAATTTTTAGTAGACTCATGTTAATGGCTCATTTTAGTTGAGCATCCACTAAAAGCAAACTCAGTACCTTTCTTACAAGTCCTACTTCTTAGCAATACCTACCCACAGCCTTGTGTGTTCCAGTGGTTTTTGGAGTACACAGCTAGATCTTTATATTCATCCTGGTGCATTCTCTCTTTCTGCATTCAGTCCCTCTTTAAGCCTGTTAAGCTTATGGTGAAACTTGACTCTGGCATACACAATATTTGCTACTCCTCCTGGTTTTACATCATCTATAAAGGTGATCAGTAAGCTCTCTATATAGTCAGCTAAATCACAAGGGCGAGTTGAGGAAAGGCACTTCTGACTGACACAAATAAGCATCCATTAACTACAGGTATTAGAAGCACTGCATTTAAGTCAATTTAAACATAACCCAGCCCACGTTTTCCATCTTGTCTACAATAATATAAATCCTCAGCTTCTGAAGCTACAAAGATGTTCATTGCCTGAAAGAAGAGTTCAAAATATAATTATAATGATTATCAACATAAAATAAATAAATGGTCTGGATGGTTCTGTGCACACAAAAATATCTGGATATTGAGAGGATGCTTGGGATGGTCTGATTAAAATACAAGCTCTGGGATATAGACACATTTCATCATGCAGTTAAAACCAAGGTACAAGAGACCTGGTGTGACTCCCAACTAGGAAAGATATTACTATGTAATAAGACATTATGGATAGAGAAAAGCTACAGTGTTTTTAAATATGAGTCCCAAACTGAAAGTCCCAAGCACACACATATGTATTTGCAGGTACTGATTTCCAATCCTACATGATTATTACTCTAATGTCTCATGTCCCAGGGTGAGGAGCAGCAGCAGGGATTTATTTGCCTAATGATGATTAATGATTTCCTTGAGTAGCTACATATCTTAGATTTGTTCCCTTTGCCCATGGGCTTCAATTTTCTCTTATCAGGGCATGTTCTCTTCTCTCCCCTTTGTTATGTGTGACTTTGGGTTAAAAGTCACACATATAATGCCCTTTACCTAATGCAGGTGGTTTTTTCATTTCTTTCCTTCTTCCTATACAGTCTGCAAATCCGTCTCATTTCAGAGAAGGTAGAAGTAAAAAAGGAGCTGAATCATTCTGCTTTCTCCCAGGACATCTGTGAATATTATGCCTCTTGCCACCATCAGGGAATGAAGCTTGCATTCTTTGCATACCACTTTTTAAAAAAGGAAACAACATTGGTTCTTGATATTGTTTTGCCAGTTTCAGTTCCTTTACTCCTCCCTTTCCTGAGACCATCCATTTTCTAAAATCCAAAGGAACGAATTTAGACTCTCCGATAGGAAACTCAATTTGTGTGTGCAATGGAGCTGGTTTGACATCCAGGCTCTAACCATGAGTCCAGCTGTCTTTCCACCAGCCTCAATCAACTCTCTTGTACCCTTTGCTTCCCCAGATTTATCAATCTATCTTTGATTAGATTCTCTTACACCCATGCAGAACTCCTGGGAAAATGTCATTCTAGTCACCCATTAGCAACATGAAGCTTTACCCCTTAAAAAAACCTAGCCACTGGGCAATAAACAAGAAACAAAAAGCAACTTCCTAGAGCTACTCAAAGTTCTAAGGAATGTGTCACATGGGGAGAGAGAAGCCACCAGCTCACAGTCAGCGGGTCAAAGAGCAGTCCCATACATCACATTCTTATTATTTTGTTTTTGTTGATACAGCTACCTGTCGCTAAATACTACAGTATTTAATATTGTGTTCAACAAATGTGTTTTTCAAACCTACTATGTGTCAGGTACTACGCTAGGTGCTTGGACTGAGGAGCAACTCTTTAGTATGAATCAGACCTAATTTGCACTGTTTCATAATTCTTTTTTACCAAATGCCAGTCTAATTGTTAGCAGCCAGTCTGGTGGTCATTATCAGCCACCCTCACCCCAAAATATCATTTCTTTAAAGCTTAAAAAAAAAAAAAACCACAGCCATAGACCCAGTCACTTCCTCAAACAACCTAATTTCTCTCCTTCCTCAGGGCCAGGCCTTGAGTTGCTTGTGAACTTCCCCACTTTCCACCAGTTCCTCAAAAGACTGCAATCAGCCCACATCCTAACACTGAAATTGCCTTTCTAATTGCAAAAGTCTAAAAGTTCCCCTCCCAGTACTTACTGCAGCTGGGCCTTTCTATGTCTCCTCCTTCAAACTCCCTCACTCTAATGCCTTCCCAGCACCACAGGCTTCCTGTCTCATGCTGGGTGGAGGGCAGCTTCTCATTTTAAAAAGAGCAGTCAGAGTTAAGTCTCACTGAGAGGGGCCTTTTTGGCAATGAATTGAAGGTGTTGAGGGAATGAGTCCTACAATATCTAGGAAACATTTGAGCAGAGGCAACAGCTGCAAAAAACCACAGGAAGGAAGAAGCTGAAAGTCAACAGAACCCAGAAGAAAAAGGAGAAGGCACCTCCACAAGCATTGCCACATGACAGAAAAGCCAAGGACCAAGGATTGCTGACAGCCAGCCCCCAGATAAATCCCTGTTGTTCAAATCAACCCACTGTACAGTATTTGTTTTTGCACCTAGAAAACTAACATAGCATCTCTCTTTCTTTTCTCATTATGTCTCATCTGAGCTCCCAACAAATTTTACTTAAACCTCAGTTGTATCTCTAATCAAATTAAAACATAATTTGAATTTGCTTATATGTTTGTCTTCCCCTTAAAACTGTAAGCATTTCAACCACCAAGTAATAATGAGCTCAGTATCCCTACAGACTGTGTGCCCAGAACCCAGTATGGTAAGTATTCAATAAGCATCTGTCAAACAAATGAAAAAACAATTTTATTTGCTACCCAGTACCTGCTAGGCAGCTTCTAGGCCCTGTATGGAATTAAAATACAACCCTCCTTAGCTCCACATAAACTAAAGCCTCTGCCCTCCAGAAGTTTAGAGACAAACTTAGCATACCTGAGGCAGAAACAAAAACAGCTGAATCAACATAATTAGACCAGTATAATGAAAGAGCAAGTTATACAATATTGACCATATTTACACAAGGAGCTCCAAGGAAAAGATAACCATTATTGGCTGGAGTTAGAAATGATGACAGGGACTGCTATTGGAATGGCTGGCCATAGCCAGAATACTTCAAGAAGGAAAAGAGATGTGAGCAGGGATTTTGAATAGAAGGTAGAGAAGTGAGGCAGGCCAGCGGGGCATAGGTCAGTTATCAGGGAGAGAACAGAAGACAGAGGTGACCATGGGTGTGAGTTCCCCAGCACAGCTTGGAGGCCATAGGAGATGCTGAAAGCAAAGATGACAAAGAGATCATTAAAAAGGGAACTAGGTGGCGGTGATGGAGTTAGTTGTGAATGTAACTAACACCATGAATCGTACACATGAAGTGGTTAAAATGGGAAATGTTATGTTGCATATTTGTTAGCACAATAAAAAATATTTAAAGAAAGTTGGGGGTGGGGACTGTAGTGGAGGACACTCCAATGTTACCATGAGAATGAGAATGATGTAAACCAAGATCTGAATATAGCTACAGAAAATAAAGCTTGAGTTGGAGAAAGGCCTCAAGTTCCTTTTGTCACTCTTGCAGGATTTTTGTTTTTCTAACAAGTCAGATCTATATACTAAAAGACACAATCTCTTTGCATTTAACAGACAGAGATGGGGGCACTGAGATGGCCTCATCCAAGTAAATACTCAAAGATACCCTCTAGGGTCTCAAATTCATGCCCCCCTCCTCTTTCGTCATCTTCCCAGTTGTTATTATTCCTCAACAACAAACTCCTGGCCTTCAACATCTCTGCACAGACCTCAGGCAGTTTGTGGATACACAGTCCCCAACATAGCCTATCACCATTCTTAGCATAAATGGACCCTCACTGGGAGTCCCAAGTAACCAGGAATCTATCCCTGCTGCAATCACCAGAGGATTTCAGGGAGGTCATGATTATCCACATTAAAAAAATTTGGAGATGACTCCATATGTGAACTTAAGGAATCTGCCATTCCTTTGATGAAATCTGTACATACTTTGCTTTCTATCACCAGTCAAGAAGGAAAATCCTAAAATTCCTTCTCACCAAGAGAAGCAGGAATTCCTATTATTCCAATGAGGCAAAATGATACAGGTATAGAAAGTTCTAATTTGGGAGTCACACAGACCTAGGTCCTATAGTTCTGCCACCAAGGGCAACTTAGTTGAATTCTCTGGGCCTCAGTTTATTCATCTGTAAAACAGGGATAGAAGGATTCAATGAGAAAAGCACTCACCAAATAGTGTTCAAAAATGGCAGCTATTACTGCCATGGATCCTAACTCCAAAGTAATCATGGATCTTAGAAATCTGAAGTATAAGTAGGTTTCCTTCCACTTTTAGCAGGGTTTTATAGAATGCTCTTAGTCTTATAGAAAAGCTTTTGCTGAATTTTGTCATCAAGGCTGAGGTTGGAAACAAGGTCCATGGACCAGAGTAAGGTTGAGTCTATCTTCAGTCTCTGCTGGGACAACATTCTGTGACTACACTCATAATTCATATGCCCACAAGAAGGGCCTTGAGAATTTAAAGGCAAGGACCCAAGGATGCTGATAAGAGATAGAAAGTCCTCTGCCAACCCTCATTCCCTGAGGAAAATGAAGTGCTTTGGGGCACAAGCAATGTGCCTACAAGCCTCTAGCTCAGAAGCTAGAGGAGACTGGTGGTGCAGGTTCCCCACGATGCCAGCCAGGGAGTGATGGCCCCAAAATAGCTCATAATTCCTTGCCCTCCCAGAGTCCAAACCTTCCTAATTTTGCATAACTGCTCTCCTCTGCCTTAGCTAGAGCATTAACACAATAACACATCTCAAGCCCCCCTCAGTGCACAGATGCCCACAGTGGACCTGGAATTAACAGCCTGACCTTCATAACCAGCACACTGTGTCACCCTTGCTTGACCACCAGCAACAGGGACCCTCAAGGCAGCTCTTCTACTTGCAGATTGTTCTGAGCTGAAGTTTGAGAGTATAGATTCACTGATCCAGAATCTACTTTCCCTTGACTCCTACCTTTAAGATCTATTCTATTGTGGTGATAAATACACAATTATGTAATGATTCTGTGTACCATTGGATTGTATGGTATGTGACTATATCTCAATAAAACTGCTTTAAAAAAAATCTAGTTCTAGGACTAACGAACTTTTAAATGGTAAATAGCCTTTCAGGATAAGGTATCCTTTCAATCAATTCCTATAAAACTAACAGCTAACATTTGTGGATGACAGAACCCTGAGCCTCACCTTACAGGCAGGAAGTACAATATGATGTTTCCCTATCCTACTATCACCTGGGGGTGACTGCTATGTCCACTGTTCCCCAGGCTGCACCCCAACGCACCCCAACACATCCCAGCCCAGCTGAATCAGAATCTGACAAGGGGACTGGGAATTGCTCTAACAGGAGTCGCATGTGATTCTTAGGATGAGGCAAATTAGGGCACCAAGCGGGGACCGATGGCATAGTGGTTAAAATGAGGCACACCTGGATCCACCACTTTATTTACTTCCTCTATGACCTCAGGCAATTTAACTTCTCTGAAACTCCCTTACGTATCTGTGTTTTTAGAATGATAATAGCATCTTCCTATCTATAGGATAGGTTATTAAGTGGAATAAATCACATAAATTAGCACAATGCCAGCCTGGCACATAGTAAGCTCTCAACAATGTCAGCATCACTAACCCTAACAACCCCCTAAAAATAGCATCCCTATTATTTTTGCTTGGTGCTACATAATTAGCAATTTAAGTGACTGGCACCAGGATTTAAACTCAGATCTGACCAACTCCAAAGCTCTAGTGTCTACACTTCTCATAAGCTTTAGGGGCAGGTGAAGGAGGAATTAAATGGACAGGAGACTCGGTGGCGCAGAATGACCTACATATTCAGGCCCGGGTTCCAAATTCGTCCTTGGCCCGAGCTCACGTTGAACCCTCTTGCAGAATCTGGGCCTGCTGGATGCCCCCAAACACTATAAGAAGGAAGGAAAGTTTGCCTCAGACTTCCTCCTGTCTGCTTCTGTTCTCCTGCACAACCCCCTCATTCTCTTCCCCTTGGGACCATCCAGAGCCCCAACTCTTTCCCCAGCTCTGCACCCAGCCTGGCCCTGAGTAACCACTCTCTTGGACGCAGGCCTAGGAATCAGGACAAGGTACTTCCTCTCCAAATACAAGGCCCCCCATTTGATACTTCACCCTCTAAGACCCTCTTTCTCACTCATGAGGCTCATTTGCAATAATGCTCTCAGCACAGTGCCTGGCCCACACATCAATCAATAGCTCTAAGGCCTTAGCCTATCACGTCTGTCTGAATGCCAACCCATGCACCCCCGCCACCTAGTGTTTCAGTTACAGTGGGGTATCTGTGACTCATACTTTAGTAAGTGGCTAGTTTTATTCATTACTCATCACATAAATCTGCCCCAAGAATAGGAGATATAGGATAGTCCCTTTTCCTGAGGCCTTGGAGGATAAGAAAGACTCAAAAATTGATGTGTGCAAAACCACATAAAGCATCATGAATTAAGGATCAGGGAGGCACCAACCCTGCTAGACAGACAGAAAAACTGACATTCATTCAGGGTTTTGAAGGATGTGTAGGAATTTACCAGGCAGAGAAAAGCCTGCCCTGCAGAGAGAACAGCAACACAAAGGCTGGAGGAGTGGTCAGAAGCTGTGAGGTGAAGTGAGAGTGTGAGGGCTACAGTGATGGGAAACAGGGCTCAACAGGTTGTCTGTTCCAGACAGAAAGTGTTTCTAGTCCCAGTTTATACTACAACAGAGACTACTGGAGGTTTTCTAAGCAAGCAAGTGGCATTACTAGATTGTCTTCTCTAAGTCTAGTGCTGAGCTTCTGGCACAAAAGGACTTTGATAGGACATGGCAAGGGACAAAGGGGATATTGGGATATTTCAGTTAATAAAGGAGATGGCACCAGAAACCATCTTCCCTCACCCCTGGTCTGTCCTGCAGCCCCACTATCCACACCACTCACCTTGGCCCAACTGTTATTGAACCCTGGTCAAGTCCCCACTGGAATACCAGGCTCCAGAAGATGTTCACAGAGAATGTGGAGAAACAAAAATGACAGACAGAGGAGCTAGCGCACTGCAGTGATAAACCAAAGATGAAGGGATGGCGGTGGTAACAGTACGCTAAGTCTGGCAGGTCACAGTTTCCTTAAAGTAGCATGAGGTTTCCGCCAGCATATCTGGGTTTGAATCCCACCTCTGCCCTTTACTATCTGCATGACTTCCCTCTCATCCATAAAATGAAGATAACAAGCCCCATCTCAAAAGCTTATTCTAAAAATTAAAACCAATTTATTTCAAGTAGTAAGAGGGTGTCCATGGCAAGGACTGACAGATCTCTAAATATTACTAAACCGATTATTAATGCCCTCATTTTTTATTGTATGAGGGAGGAGACTGTCAGATTAAAAAGACCTTAAAAATAGCAGGCCCCACAGAGGTGCCAGGATGAATCGTTCTCTCTTGACTGTCACTGGGCTGTGTGAATTCCTAGGTGAGACTCGGATCAGTCCCTCCCAAGCTGCTTTTCTGCCCTCCTTGGCTGTTTGCAGTTTCTGTGGGATCACATTTCCAACCTGACCCAGTGGGCCCGGGAGAGCTGCAGACCTTGTAGCTCAGGGCTTTTCAGAGGTCTCACGTGACCACCTGGCAGGGCGCAGCTGTTCCCGGCAAGAGTGTTAATAATACAGGCTTTTTTCCGCAAACTTTGGCAAACAGTCTAAAATGACAAGTGAAAACATTGAGTCCAAATTCTCCCTGGGGCTTAGAGCAGACGGAGCCAAAATAGCTTGCCTTTGTTGGGGCTGAATCATGGAACCAAATCAGATGACTGCTGAGGGAAGGTGGCTGAAGGAAACCACTGGTGATAAAAGCCAAGAAACTGGAGGAAAACCGGGCCCTGGGGAAGGACAAACAGTCCTGCAGAATAAACCATTTCTAGTGCCTAAGGGCATTTTCAGTGGCATGTTTCAGATAACCCAGTAGAGAGAGAAAGGGGTCCATGGGACGTGGGGACAAAGGGATGAACCAGGCTGTGGATTTCATCTCAGCATTAGCCAAAAGCACAGCAGCCACCACAGGCAGGCCGGTGACCCCTCGGACAGGAGACCTTGTGGAGAGCAGGCTGGCCTGCCCCTCACAAGCAGGAGGGCAGATGCTGTCGGCTGGGCAGGGTTTTTTCCTCTTTTGTCCATAGTACATCAGTACCTAAAACCGTGCCTGGTACATCAAGGCACTGAGTAAATATGAATGAATGTAGAAATAGGTGGTGTGGAGGGAAAGCACAGGTTTTGTTCCAATCCCAGCAGCACCATTTAGTAGCTATGCAAATTTCAGCATGCCACTTTGCCTCTCTGAGCCTCAGTTTCTTCATCAAGAAAACAGGATAATGGCACATACTTTGAAAGCTTCTTTTAAGAGTTAATTAAAATAATGTATGAAAGGGCCCTAAAATAGGGCTTGGTAGGTAGCAGGAACTCAATAAAAGGACCTCTCAGAATTAGATTTTTACCTTCAGATCAGATCAGACTTTGAATGCCAACTCTGTTTCTAATTCTTATAGTGGTTAAAAAAAAAAAAAAAAAAAAAAAGATGGGGTGGGGTGGTAACAGATAATGCAAAGAAGACTAAGGATAATGAGTTAAAGAAAAGCAAAGGAAGATCTATAAGGCCACACCTCCCTTACAAGTCATGTACTTCTCTGGTCTGAGAATTCTCCATGACAGGCGGTTGGATTTGATCTGTGGTCTTCAAAAGGCTCCAGGAAACCCTATGGAGTCCATGAAGACCCTGAGGGGCTGTCTTGGGGGGGAGAAGGCAGAGAAATAGGTCCCCGCCCAGCTTTAGGCAGCTTCCAGTGGGAGGCTTTCTTCTGAAGAAAGAGTTCCGCACTCAGTCCTTCTCCCTCTGCAGTCTACAGCTCTTTCCCAATTAACAGTTGCCCTGTCATCCCGTCCCCTGACCCCCACCTCCCATGCCTCCCAACAGGGCCAGGACTAGAGTAAGGCAAAGGAGGGCAACAAGGCAGAATATTTAAAGAGGCACTCACTCTCAGGGTTGTGCAAGTACAGTGTTGACACCTAAGAGTGAGTGTCTTTTTAAATTTTGAACCCTAGATGCCTCATTTGCCACCCCCTAGTCCTGGCCCTGAGTTCCCCAGCCTTCTTCAGCACCTACCTACACTCACCTCTGTGGCTTTGGACTCTGCCAGCCACAACCCTCTCTGGAAATCTTTCACCACTCCCTTCTCTGGCACTGCTTTTCACAGTGACAGCATCCTGTTTCTTTCTATCTTTCTCTCTGGTTCCTCATACCTCCTGGAAAGAAGAAAAGAAGTAGATAAGAGAGAAAAGTATGCCAGTTGAGTGGTAAAAAATGATGCAGGGAAGTGGATGAGCTTGACTTTGGACAGGATGAGTTTGAGGATTCACTGAAGTGCAATCTGTAGATAGACGTACAGGCCCCATCTGGAACCCAGGAGGAGAGGTTGGGGACAGAGAGATTTTCTTCCCTCACCTGGCAGAATTTCTTCCCCTCCTTCTCACACTGCCCCCATCAATACTTCTTTCCTTGCCTCACCACCCCTACCCAAATGAGGTCCACATCACCTAATATTAGCACCCTCTCAATAGCCTCCTAACCTATCCCCTGCTTCCCATCTCTCTCCTCATACAAGATTAATCTTCAGAAGTGCAGCTCTGAATATATCAAACCCCTGCTCAGAAACTTAAAATAGCTTCTCCCACTTTTACTCCATTAAGTCCAAATTCCTCAGTCTAGCATAAATGCCAACTCCCACCTTACTCCCCAGCCTCCAAGCAGTGCCTCACTCTGTAGAACGTGCCCCTACACACCTAATTCACCGTCATTCCCTGAAGGTGCCCTAGCCCTCTGCCCTGACTTTGCTCAGGCTCTTTTCTTCCCGCAGTGCACCGTCCCCCCGATTCCACCTGTCAAATCTTTGCACTGTAAACAGCACACAGGCTCTCCCGTCTTTCAGGATCTTGCATGGAGGCTGCCAAAGCTTAGAGCTGTTTGCAGAGGTTGGAGAGTACACTCCCCTCTGTCTGTACCATCAAAAATTCAGTGTAATTTTTGATATTGCAAAAGCAAGGCCCTTGCTTTGTCCTCAGTTATGAGCCACAGGGTAAAAAGCAAACACCTGCCCTGAAGCTGCCATGAAATCTATGTACACACAGGTAAATGATGTTCAACAGCCATCTTGCACAGGGCAGCCACATCTCTACTTGTTTATCTCTTTATTCCCCCTTAAAAAAAATTATGGTGGAAGCATATATACAATATAACATTTTCCTTTTTAAATGTACAATTCAGTGGTGTTAATTATATTCACAATTCTTTATTCTCTTTTGCACCTAGCCCAGCTGCGGGCTCCAGCAGGCTCTCAGTAAATACTAATTGAATTACTTCATTAATGAGATACGTCTGTGGGGACACAGACTAATTCCAAAAAACTTAAAATAATTCTCTCACTTTTTGCATGTAAAGATGACCCAACCACGATGGAAATGTTCTAAAACTGGACTGTGGTGGTGGTTGCACAACTTGGTAAATCTGAAAGTCAATGAATTGCACACTTAAAACAGGACGTGAATTGTACCTCAGTAAAGTTGATAAGAAAAGAAAAAGCTGTGTGGTGATCAAAACCACCATAATGGCTTACCATGTTCAGCCGGGTAATAAATTGAGTCATGAGCACACAAAACAAACAACACTAGGGTTACCCCACACTGGAAGGTTTGTGTTCTGAGCTTTGTGTAAGTCCCCCAGGATTAGTGACAGCTGCTAAAGGTTGGATATGGGTAACTTCATGAGCCTGTGTGGGTTGCGTGCAGGAGCATGGGGTGGCCAGGCTTTGGGTCAGTCTGTGGTCAGGACCTAGCACAAAGTGAGTGGATTCGACCCAGACTTCCACAATGACCTCACAGTGATCTCTACAGTTTATGACTTACATTTGTGTTATTATTTGAATAACTTGCCCATGAACCATGGCTCTTTTGCTTACAGTGCCTAGTGCAAAGACTAGCACATAGTAGGTGCTCAATTTTTTAAAACGGTAATTTAAAAAGATGGTTGAATGCTGAATGAGGAGTGGACACTCTTCATCGATTGGACTGGGGCAAAAGGCACACACGCCTGTGTTTCTTTCAATGCTGCACTGCCCCACAGCTGGGTGTTTGTAATTGCAAAGGGCCCCTAGAGAAGAGGAGAGGCAAAGAATGAATAGAGGGAACCAACACTCCCTCTGGCATTTTACTTCACCCTCTCAACAACCTAAAACCAGGTGTTATTATCACCCTGTTTAAGATGAGGAAAAAGGTCTCATAGCATGAGTGTCAGTTTACTAACTGGGAATCAGACCTCTCAGGCTAGAAAGCCCATGTTTTTCCCCAGCCATCCCTGATGGGTAGGGGTGGGGAGTGGGATCAAAGTCCCTAAAGTGCAAGGTCAAGGTTATTACTGCACAGCCAGAAGGTCGAGTGTCTGGAGGCCAGTGAGGCCGTGTGCTGTCCCCAAGGTCGGGGCCCCACGTCATCCTCCTCCTGCCTCTTCCCACTGTGTGTGGGAGCCAGCACCAAGGGCACAGCAGGGCTCAGCGAACACAGCTCTCCCTTCACAAGACTTTCCAGGGAGTGGTTGAGAGCCTGAGCCCCATCCACATGTGGCCAACCCATGCCCAGCGCAGGCCCCCTGGGAAAGCACTCACTTCCCACCTATCCCTTTCCCATCTCAGCATTCCAAAGTGCTTGTGCTCCAGATAATGCTCAGGGCAAATCCCCCCTCCTCCCACATGCTCCTAAGGGGAGACCCTGAGGGCTCTCAGGTTCACACAGCAAAGTATGTGTCACACCAGGTTCTGTCTACTCTGGTACAGAGATAAGAGCACACAAAGACTAAGAGGTCAGACTGTCTGGGTTCAAATCACAATGTACTCAGACACTTACTATATATGAGACCTCTCTCTGCCTCGGTTTCCCCATATGTAATAGGTTGATTTATATACCCCCGGGGTAAAAATATTCCCTTAATCTTAATCCATTCCTCTGGGTGTGAACCCATTGTAAATAGGACCTTTTGAAGATATTTTTAATTAAAGTATGGCCAACTGAATTAGTTTGGGCTTTAATCCAGATTACTGGAGTCCTTTATAAGCAGAATAAAATTCAGACAGAGTGAGAAAAAGTCAAGAGAACAGCTAGACTGGAGGCCACTGGAACCCTGGAAGAGAAAGAAAACACTGCTATGTGCATCACCATGGGACAGAAGACCCAAGAACCCAAGGATAGCCAAAAGCCAATTCCAGAATACCACAGTCTTCAGGGAGAAAGCAACGCCCAGCTGACATCTCAAGTCTGGACTTCTCCTAGCCTCAAAATCATAAGCCAATAAATTCCCGTGTTTAAGCCAACCTATTGTATGGTACTTGTCTTAGCAGCTGTGAAACTAAGACACCATCTATAATATGAGAATATTAATAGTACCTACCTCTTGGCTTTGTTGTGGCTATTAATGAGTTAACACATATAAAACAGTTAGTGCCTGATACATAACAAGAGATATATAATTGCTAGCTGCTATTATTCTCTCCAGTGCATCAAAGCTGCCTCTCCAACCATAAGTGGAAAGAGTAGAAGTTGGTGAACATGGGAAGGACCTGAGTACACAGCAGCTACCCTCCAAACATTGAGAAAGCAGTTATTCTGGGACAACTCCAGAGCTTTCTTCATCATGGCTGTCAGTAAGTACAGATGTTGGCACACTGGCACCAGGCAGGGGACAGGGTAGAGAGAGAATTTACCCCACAGCAGAGCTAAAAATCAATGCATGTAAAGATTGTTTGCTCATCAGTGGGGAAAAAAAATCCTCCCTGGAAGAATACACAGCTCTGTAAAATATCCCTTTCTCAAGGCCACCCAGGACAATGAAGAAGGATCTCCAATAACTGGCAAACTGGGTCAAAGGACAGGGAAGCTGTCCTTACACAGCAGCTCTGGAAGCTGTCAGCATGAGGTTCTCTTGCTTCCCACACTTAAGAGTACAGGCTGGGGTCTAGATTCAGACAGCCAGACCTGAGGAACAGCAAGGCAAAGAGTCAAAAAGCTAGCCATTAGAGAAATGCAAATGAAGACAACAATGAGCTATCACTACACACCGTTAGAGTAAATGACTAAATTTATATTAGCTGAGATAAAAATAGTGACGATATCAAATGCTGGTGAGTATGCAGAGAAAATAGATCTCCCATACACTGTTTATTGGAATGTAAAATGTTACAGCCATTCTGGAAAATCGTTTGGTAGTTTCTTAAAAACCTAAAAATATACCTACCATACAATGCAGCAAGTGCACTTATGGGCATTTATTTCAGAAAAACAAAAATATATGCCCACAAAAACTGTACCTGATTGTCCAAAGCAGCTTTATTTGTAATAGCCAACAACCAAAACATCCTTCAATAGGTAAGTAGCTAAACAAACTGTGGTATATCCACACCATGGAACACTACCTGGCAACAGAAAGGAGCAAACTCTTCATACATGCCACAACCTCATGAACCTCAAAGGTATTAGGCTGGGAAGAAAAAAGCCAATCTACTCTATGTATATAACATTCTCAAAATGACAAAATTACAGAATGAAAAACAGAGAGGAATAGGTGGGTGTGACTATAAAGGAGTCACAAGAGGAAGATCTTAGATCTTTGCAATGATGGAATAGTTTTCTGTATCTTGACGGCAGTGATGGTTACATTAATCTACACATTTGAGAAAACGACATACAACTACACTCATTTTATACCAATGTCACATTCCTGTTTTGATATTGTTCTATAATTATGGAAGATATAAACACTGCAAAAAGTTTTAGTTTTGTTTTTTTTTTAAAAAAAAAAAAAAAAGACGTACAGCCAGTAACTGGGTGAGCTCGGTTTCCATTCCACAGCCCTCTCCAAAATCCCAATGCTCCATCCAGGTCAAATTACTTTCAATTTTGAATGTACCATGTCAATTCATGTCTCTGTTTCTTTCCACATGCAAACTTCTACCTAGACTGCTTTTCCCCACCTAGCTAAATTCTTATTTCTTTAAGACCCAATTTACATACCTTCTTCTTCAGGGAGCTTACCTGAGTTCATATTCTAAGATTACTGCTCTTTTTCTGTATTTCCTGTGTACTGCACTTAATACTTAATTACAATTGAATGAAATTAGCAGTTTACTTGTTTTTGTCTCCTGCCATAAGCAAGCCATCAACAGAGGAAAAATATTTGCAAAACATATAGCCAATAAAGAACTTGTATCTAGAATGTATAAAGAACTGTTATATACAATATAAGAAGACAAACATTTCTTTTTAGAAGGGGAGCAGACAACGTATCTGACTAGACATTTCACCAAAAAAGATATGCAGATGGAAGATAAGCACATGAAAAGATGATCAACATCATGGACTCTTTAGGGAAATGCAAATCCGACCACAATGAAATATCACCACATACCCACCAGAAAAGTTTAAACTAAGACTGACCATACCATTGCTGACATCCGGAACTCTCATGCACAGCTGGTGGCAATGGAAAACGGTACAACTACTCTAGAAAACTGCTTGACAGCTTCTTAAAAAGTTAAACATATGTCTACCATACTACTCAGCCGTCCTACTCCTGGGTATTTACCCAAGAGAAATGAAACATATGTCCCCACAAAGACTTTTTTATAAATACTTACAGTGGCTTTAATTTGATAGCCAAAAGGTGGAAACAATCCAAATGTCTGTCAACAAGCGAACAGATAAACAAATTGTGGTATATCCATACAATAAAACACTATTCAGCAATAAAACACTATTGATACATGCAACCGGGATGAATATCAAAACAATCATGCTGAGTAAAAGAAGAGTACATGTTAGAAAATGAAAACTGATCTATAGTGACAGAAAACAGATCAGTGGTTGCCAAGAGATGGGGGGTGAGGGGGGTGGGCAGGAGCTGGAGAGGGGCAGGAAGGACGGTTACAAAAGGGCAGAAAGAAATTTGAGGGATGATTATTAGGTTCATTAACTTGATTGTGGGGATAGTTTCATGAGTGTATACATATGTCAGAACATCAAATTGTGCAATTTAAATATATGCAGTGTATTGTGTATCAAACCTCAAAAAAGCTGCATGAGAAAATAAATGGGTACCATTTAATAGGCATCTATTTTGTGGGAAGAACTTTACATACAAAAGTAATAATCTTCACTCAAAGTAGGTATTATTCAGCCAAGTTTACAGATGAGGAAACTGATCAGAAAGGCCAAATAGTCATGCAGCTATGAACAGGCTGAGTCAAACCCAGGTCAAATGTCTCCAAAGCTGGGATACTTTTCTCTGCATTGTGATGCCTTCCCACAACGGCAAATTCACATCATGGAGCTGCAGATAATTTCTCCCTGGCCTGAGCAAGATGTCTAGGAAGGCGGGTGAAGGGCTGGTGCTGCAGGTGATCTCTGGCATCACTGAGATGTCACACTCTCCTTCCTGGGTTACCATCGCCACAGATTCCTCCACCAGCCAAACCCAGCCCATCATAGCTACTGGGCCAGACAGGCTAAGGCAGGAAGTGGGCTATGCCTGCTCCTAGGAATGTTCTTCTCTCTGCAGCCAAAGTGGTTTGGTTGGAGGCACCCTGACTACTCAGGAGAACGGGAGCTCTCCTGGAGTCAGGAGAACAGACTCCACTTCTACATCGACCATAGCCCTTCCCCTTTCTGGGCCTCCACTTCCTCAGATGTAAGATGTGATGGTTAAACAACAATTCACATTCTCACGGTGTCCTGCTGAACTGAGCTTTTTCTTCTTCTGAAGTTGATCATATGCAACAGATGAAAAGTATTCTTGGATATCTACGAAACTATCCATTCAGCTCCCCCTTCAACCCCAGCTCCACAGGCTGAGACACCCACACCCACTTAGCATTACCCACCCAAATTGCTCCCTCTGTCTCCCAGTCACCTTTCCGTCCATACGCCTCCCCTCAGCTCCTACCTCTCCTTCTCCAAAGACTCTGCCCCACCCAGTTGCTGCTTTGTTCTCTTTCTTAGCAGGTTGAGCCCCTCAATTCTATTTTGAGGGGTCTGGGAACCCAGGGAGTACAGAGCAATTTAAGACATAATATCTTCTTTTAGAATTCTCAAAGGAAAAGCTGGAGATTGTGGTTATGGGATATATGGGAAACAGAATGTCATAGACAGTCTTGATAAAGAGAAGCTCCTCTCCATTCCTTGTAGTATGCCCAAGGCTGGGTAATAATCTCTTGCCCAAACAGGCTGGAATATTTGGCTGGGCACACAGAAGGCTTTCAGTAAATATATGTGGAACTGAATCAAATTCCACTTACCAGAGGAATAATCTCTTAACTAAACTTGTGTTCTTGGTGTGTTCCCCTGCAAAGAGCTCTGAGACTCTGGAGAGTGAGAAGGCCCCTACTTCTGGTGCCATAAGCTGAGACCTGGAACTGGCCAGCCCTGCACCTCACTTCCTGGGGCATCAAATGATCCCTCTGATGAATGAGAAGACTACAGGAAAGGATTCTACGGACCTTCCAAGTTCTGAAGCTATCTTACTCTAAAAAGAAAAGCTCTCTTGATTTGAAAGGAACAGCATTTTGTAAAGATCCAAGCACTTTGAATTGCAGCTGTTCACTTAGCTTAAGAGATGGAATGATGTTTCCCGAGGGAGGGACTCAGCTTGTTGGAACTGGATTTTGAACTCCTGAGTGGGCAAATACTGGCTGGAAAGAGCACTCCCTGGCTTTGAGAAAAAGCTGGGGAGGTCACAGACGCACTGAGTTTAAATCTCTGTTATTTATAAACTGTGACATCTTGGGCAAGTCTGATTACCTCTCTGAGATTCAATTTCCTCCTCTGCATCATGAGGATAGCAGTACCTACCTCTTTAGGTTGCTGCAGAATTACATGAGCTAATGTAGACAGAGACAAAGAACAGTGCCTGGAAATATCATGACCTCAATAAATGCCCCCCCCCCCCCCTTTCCTTACTCCTAAAAGTACCTAAAGGTCCTTAGAGCAAGATCTTCTTAGCACACATTACATAGTTTCACTGACCTGAAAGCAAGGCCCCTGAGAAGGAAGGGGTCTTAACTCCAAGTGCCCTAGAGGGGCACCTCAGGAAGGGCACTCAGGCTCTGGCTGCAGATACAGGTGAGAGTCTGGGAGTAGCAGAGACAGGGCTGGCACCTGGAGGCCATCTGCAACATCCCCTTGCCAGCCATATGCAAAGGATCAGGTGTACCTCAGTGCCTGCCCACCTGCCCCGCCCCAGGCCAGAAGGAGCATATACCTTTGCAATGATAATCAGCAGATGTGTGACCTGACTTTTTAAAATAAGGGTGTGGGATCTGATGGCCTCTGTGGTTCTTTCCACCTTTATAATTGTCTGAGCATACAAATCTGCAAAGTCAAACTGGTGCTTAACTCTCCACCTTCTCTGCAACCCCTCCTCTAGGAGGTAAAGAGGTGGGATAGGGAGCCAAGAGACTCAGAAAGTAGAGAGAGAAGGGCAGAGGTTAGGACTCCATTAGTCTAACTTAATTAGCTCTAATCTGCTGTGACAGCAGGACCTTGAATAAAGAGGCTTTTGTTTGACTTTCACATTTGGCAGGAAGTAACTACCCCCTCCCCATAGCCCTGACCCCAGCCCAGTCCATCCAGTCCATTAGAGATTGTGATTCAAAAGCTCTGGTTTGGGTCCTCGCCTTCATATCTAGCAGTGCTGGAGCTTCCTTTTCACACTTCTCTGAGGACTTCTTGACTTTTCCAGGAAGGAAATGTGCCCCAGATGTCAATTAGTAAATGGAGGGTTTTATTTGCCTCTATGAAAGGGTGTCAGTAATTCACAGAATCCCCAAGGAGCAAGAGCCTGAGGCAAATGCTAACTAACTTCTCTTCACCAACAAGCCAAAGGCTTGCCAAGCAGCTACACCTCTTCCCTACGTGGACAGGGAGCCTCACGGTAAGCAAAACATTTTCACTTCCACGATCTTATGGGAGCATCACAATTGCCTTATGAGATAATAAGGGTAGAAATTTCACTCTCATTCATTCGTACAACCAATGTTTATTGAGCACCCAGTGTTCACAAGTGAGAAAATGGAGAAATACAGGAGTGTTCTCCCCATGGTCTCAGAGACGACTGGTAGCCCTGGAACCAGTGGTATGCTGGGACACCAGCTCCCCAAAACAAAAAACCCCTTGTTTGCAGCATTTGCTGATTTCGTGGTGTAAATATTTCCATCGTGGCTGATTTTAAGCCAGCAACAGTTTTTAACAATTTTTAACAACCAGCTCACAAAATTCTTGAATATTTATAATTCAGCTGTGGAAAGTTTCCAGACCAGAGCCAAGTCTTCTTGGTTCCTAATTGAGTGTTCTTTCTGCCTCGCCTCCCTACCTGCATGTAGGAAGAAATTAGCATCCTGTGCAAGCTTAAAGTGTAACCTTAATAGAAAACTACCTGAAGGACTGTTAACAGGAGTAAGGTTTCAGATGTGTTTTTATTTTCTTCCGCATCAGTATTTTTCCAAATGTCCTGTGAGCACACGTTACCTTCATAATCTGAAAAAAAATCTAGATAATTAAAATAATGTTTTAGTGATCTTAGTGGAATGTTTTTCAATAACCTCCCTGCATAATTTCTGTCACTCTGCCTCCCTTGGGTGGTGGAGTGTGTATGTGTTTCCTAAGAGCTCAATTTCCCTTGCAGAATGGAGCAGGTGCACCTGAGTGAAGCATTCACCTGAGTCTAACAGTCGTACATGGAAGCTGAATTCATTCCCTTTGGAATTCAAATTTCACCAGCAATTGAGAAAACACAACTCCCTGTCAAGATTCCAAAAGACCTACTCTGAAAAATCAAGTCTCTTTAGCCATCAAATGGCCTTGCCACCTAACAGGCTGGGGTCGAAACAGATGGTTTGTCCGCTCCTTCTTTCATGAACACTGTCCCGTTGAGTGATAGAGCCTTCCAGCCCTAGAGGAAGAAGCGTCCACCACCCCAGGACAGGAGGCATTCTGCCCTCTCTTTCCCCAAGCTAGGTTTCCAGGGGTCTTACCTCAACACTGTGACGGAAATCTCATACCAGGGCTTGGGACAGGTTCAAAGGACCAGTTCCTTTCAGCTGGTCTCCATGACACTCACTGCTTCTCTCATGGCTGCTTACTGCAGAGCTCTTTGCATAGATGGCTCTATCTCTGCCTCCAGGAAGAAAAAAAAAAAAATCAAAGGCGACGATTTGAGCACCAGAGGCACATATGTTAATATATCCCAGAGGTAAGTTTGCTCCTCCCAACTCACAGCTGTGGTCACGCATACCCATCCAGAGCCCCTTTCAGAACCATGGTCTCCACCTGAAGGAGCCAGCTCCCCTCCCAGGGCCCAAACCAGCCGTCTGTTCACCCAGACCCACCCCTTCTAGGACTGAGCAATTTCAGAGTGAATCGCAGATCAACCAAAGCAGACTCTACTGTAGTCATTGAATCCTTCTGCTACTTGTTGCTATTAGTGGGAAAAGCAAGGGTAAGAAAACACAATTCTAGCCCCAAGTCTAGTTTTTAGATCAGTGATTGCCTTGCAGTCAGCTGATTTCAATTAACAAACACATCAAAATTTTTCACACTCTCTCTTTCACCTAAAGTCTCCCTTTGACCTAAAGTATAATGTTTATGCTGTTACAAATAAGAGTTCATTTTCTGATTCATTTTGGGAGCATTTTTAACTGAGCTTAAATTTTGGACCCATATATTATGATAGCTGCCCAAGTAGATCGCATTTGTTTTCAAAGGAATTGCTTTCTTTCTGAGTGCCAAAGAAATTTATGTTCAATACAGAAATTTTGGAAGATATAATTAAGTGAAAAGAAGAAAAAAAAGTATCCAATCTTTCTCCACCCAATGATAACTACAGATAAAGATAAAACACCCTCCCTGTTTTTTTTTATTTACATGAATTTTTTATGATGCAATAAAGATAGACATGGTTAAGTGTGCTGCTTTATGATGTATCAGGACATTCTCCCATGCCCTTAAGTATTCTTTGCGAGAATCATTTTAATGGCTATATGATATGTACCTGTATTGCTGTACCATGAGATGTGCCCAGCACCCAACTGCTGAACATTTCAGTCACCTCCAATATTTTTGGTAATTACAAACAATACTTATAACTAAGTCTTTGGGGGAGATCCATGATTATTTCCTTAAGACACACTCTTAGAACTGGAATTGCTGGATCAAAGAGTTTCCGAAATTCTCAGGTTTTTGAACAGTCTTGGCAAGCTGCCTCCAAGATTATCGTACCCTATAAATTCATCCCAGCAATGGAGAAATGTGCCCATTCCTCTCAAGCTCCTCTGCTCTCCCATCCCTCCCTCATCCCAATCCTTGCTTACTATGTATAATATTTCTAGTTGAAACAAACTTGATATATGTTGTTGTTTCAGTTTGCTAAAGCTGCCAGAATGCAATATACCAGAAATGGGTTGGCTTTTTCAATGGCGATTTATTAGGTTGCAAATTTACAGTTCTAAGGCCATGAAAATGTACAAGTTAAGGCATCAAGATGTAGATACCTTCTCTGAGGAAAAGGCAATGGCATTTGGAGTTCCTCTGTCACGTGGGAAGGCATGGCAACGTCTGCTGGCTCTTCTTCTCCTGGGTTCTGGTCTCAAAATGGCTTTCTCCTAAGCATTTTCATTCTTAGCTTCTCTTTTAGCTTCTCTGAGCTCTCTCTGAAATGTTTTATCCTTTCATACAAGACTCTAGCAAGAGGATTAAGACCCACCTTGAATGGGGGTGGGGAGGGTGGTTGGGGTTTCACATCTCCATGGAGACAACCTAATCCAAAGTCCTGCCCACAATAGGTCTGTCCCCACAAGATTGGATTAAAAGAACAGAGGCCTTTCCGGGATACATAATAGATTCAAACCAGCGTACTGCACCTTCTGGACCTCCAAAAGACATGTGTTCCAGTTTGCTAATGCTGCCATTTTGAAAAACACCAGAAATGGATTGGCTTTTATAAAGGGGGTTTATTTGGTTATAAAGTTACAGTCTTAAGGCCGTCAAGTGTCCAAGGTAAGGCATCAACAATACGGAACCTTCACTGAAAGATGGCCATTGCTGTCCAGAAAACCTCTGTTAGCTGGGAAGGCACGTGGCTGGCGCCTGCTTGCTCCCAGATTGCATTTCAAAATGGTGTTCTCCAAAATGTTGCTCTTGGGGCTTTTTGTCCTCTCTTAGCTGCAGCTCCTGTTCAAAATGTCACTCTCAGTTGCTCTGAGTCCCTCTGTTTGTGAGCTCTTTTTATAGGACTCCAGTGAACTAATCAAGACTATCCTGAATGGGTGGGGCCACATTTCCATGGCAACATTCAATCAAGAGGTCACACCCTAATCAAAGGTATCATTCACAGTTGGGTGGGCCACATCTCCATGAAAACAGCCTAATCCAAAGATTCCAACCTAATCAACACTAATACATCTGCCCCTACAAGACTGCATTAAAGAATATGGCTTTTTCTGAGGGACACAATATATACAAACCAGCACAACATGTTCTTTCCAAATGCCAAATACATTCATTCCATCATGATGTCTTAAAAGCTTTAAATTATTTCAGTACAATATTAAGTACCAAGTCTTATCAAATTCAGTTACAGGCTTGGTTTGTCCTAAGGCAAAATTCCCCTCTGGCTGTGGACTTGGGAAACAGAACAAGTTATCTGCCGCCAATATATAAAGGAGGATGAGTCATAAGATAAATGTTCCCATACCGATAGGGAGAAATTGGAAGGAAAACAGGGATCAAAGTTCCCAGTTCTGAAACTCACAGGGCAAACTCCATTATTAGATTTCAAAGTCTGAGAGTCTTATAAAATGAGATTTTATACTCAGGGCTTGAGAGAGTGGCAGTCCCACCCTTTCCAAGGGCTTATGCAGCAGCCCTGCTCACTCCAAATACTAGGGTGAGGTTTATAACATTTCCAAGCCTTGGGGAGACCACCTTTTTCTCAGCTTCACCCTTCTCAAGCATCTGGGTGGCACCCAGACTCTCTGCCATCACCAGGGCACACATTCAACCCTTTCAGAACAGTGGGATGGTGGCCAGACTCTCCCCAATCCCTGGGGAAGGTGCTTTACCCTCTCTGAGGCCTGGGGCAGCGGCACTCTTCCTGAACATCAGTGTGGAAGGCCTGCCTTGTGCCTCCTTGGGAAACACACCCTCTCCACATGCATGGGTGGGTCCACTCTCCTGGCCCAAGATTTCTTGGCTCCAGACCTTAGCTTCCATGGTTCTGCCTTTGAAGTCATTTTTCCTTCAATCTGTCCCTTTTCTGTCCCTTTTCTGTCCCTTTTAGTCCAGACTGGCAGTGGTTCCATTCATACAGATCTCACAAAAATTTGTTGGCTTGGCATACAGTGGTCAAAATGTCAGACAACAGGACTTTCCCCAAATCCTTTCTGGGTACCTGCATTTCCAATCCTATCTTGTCCTGCAGTGGCTGACTGGCTCCATGTTTGGTTAAATCCTCATGTGGGGCACTACTCTCTGGGAACTCATTTTCCAAAGATTCACAATTTTCCAAACTATCAGTTTCTGGTTTCTTTGTACCCAAAAGTTAAGTTCTCAGCTTATCCCTTTCCTCTTACATTTTACTATAAGCTGTAAGAAGAAGCCAAGGTGCATTTTCCACATTTTGTCTGGAAATTTCCTCAGCTAGATATCCCAGCTTGTCGCTTTCAAATTCTCCCTTCCATCTAACACAAGTACTCAGTTTTGACAGTTTCTCTGCCATTTTAAAACAAAGGTCACCTTCCTTCCAGTTTGCTATGACACATTTATCATTTCTGTCAAAAGCTTCATCAGAAGTATCTTTAGAGTCCATACTTCTACCAACAGTCTCTTCAAAACAACCTAGGCCTTTTTTATCAAACTCCTCACAATTCTTCCAAAATCTTCCCCCACCCATTTATAAAGCCATTCCAGCATTTTTGGTATTTGCAAGCTCAGCAGCACCTGCTTTTCTGGTACCAAAATCTGTTTCAGTTTGCTAAAGCTGTCAGAATGCAATATACCAGAAATGGGTTTGCTTTTTCAAAGGTGATTTATTAGGTTGCAAATTTATAGTCCTAAGGCCATGGAAATGTCCAAATTAAGGCATCAAGACATAGATACCTTCTCTGAGGAAAGGCCGATGGGTTCCTCTGTCACATGGGAAGGCACATGATGATGTCTGCTGACTCTTCTTCTCCTGGGTTCTGGTCTCAAAATAGCTTTCTCCTGGTCATTTTCTTTCTTAGCTTCTCTTTTAGCTTCTCTGAGCTCTCTCTGAAATGTCTCTGCCTTTTATCTTCTCATAGAAGACTCCAGCAAGAGGATTAGGACCACCTTGAATGGGGGGTGGGGGTGGGTTTCACACCTCCATGAAACAGCCTAATCAAAAGGTCCCACCCACAATAGGTCTGACCCCACACGATTGGATTAAAAGAACATAGGCTTTTCTGGGGTACAGATAGATTCAAACCAGCATAGTTACTAAGAATAATTTTTCTTAAACTTCTAAAAAAAAAAGAAAAGAAAAGAAGCAGCCTTGGAGACCCAGGAGTCCCATTTTTCATATACACAGCTCAGTCCCTCCCTTGTAAGATAACATCCATGATACTAAAACGAGTCCCCCAATCAAGGCTTGGGGCAGGGGTGGGGGCGCGGGTACCTGAGTAAGAACTGGTAAGGAGGGGAAAAAAGTGAGAAACACACTGAGGGACAGAAAAGGAGTGTGAAATAAATGAGGACAGTGTCCAAAAGAGACACTTAATGTATAAAGGCACAGAGACAAAAGAGTGTTTCAGGGACGGGAGATGCTGATGGGAACTGACACCAGACAAAAGTAAAGCGGAAGTGAACCAATGTCAAGGCCTCACAAAGATTCAGGGCAGAACTGAGAAACAACAAGGCAGCAGGCGAGATGGAAAAAGATAATACTTGCAGCATTTGGGTACTTTGCTGCTATCTATAATTAATGCTGACGTAACACCAGGAGCCAGTGTCACTGTGGCAAGAGTGGAACATGCATGGAAAAGATCTCTACAGGCAAACGCAGTTGAGCTGGTGGTCAGCTGCAAGCCTCCCAGTAAAAAGCCTTCCTTTGGGAATTGGGTTAAAGTGCTCTTGTGGTAGAGGTTATTACTGAGCTGCAGACCCACCTGCCTCCTTGGAAGATACCACCGTCCATCTCTGTCTAGCAGGCCTGGTATCAGACAATGGATTTCTGTGACCCTGTGACCCAGGCAAAGACCCCGGAGACCTAAATCTCATGCTCCTATCTAGATGACCAGCCTGACTGCCTACTCTGCCCCCATGTGCCCTGTATTCCAGCCACAGCAATTTGCAGACTAATGGGGAAATATGGGATATCATTAGTGCTTTGAAGCCCTTTTGAAAATGGCTTGCAAATCTCCAATATTACTGAATTAGGTAAGTCTTTCAACTTGCCCACTGTATCCCTATCCCACTCACTTACACCCCTGGGCCTCCCCTGACAGACAAGGGGTGGATACTGACTAAACAACTCATCCATAAATAAGAGAGTTGGACCAATCAGATTCTCTTTTAAAATTACTAACTAGGACAAAAAGACCACAGACAGCTGATGGTGAACCCTGGAGCTTCAAGAATAGGTAGCAGTGGCACCACTGAGAGGCTAAAGCTGTGCACCAGATGAAGTGATGGGGCTGCAGGGGCCCTGAGAAAGGCGAGGAAGCCGATCTATGAAAAGAGAAACAGGGCAAGGCCCAGTGAGAGACACAGGAAACCATACAGCCCCAGAGAGAGCAGATGCTTATTGACTTTCTAGTGGCTGCATGGCTCATCTGTACTTTCTTCTTATTCTGAGGAGCATCTCCTGAATTCCTTCAGTAAACACCTTTTTTTTTTCTTTTTTTTTTTTTTTTTGGTGGAGTTATTTGGGGTGGGTCTCTCTTTCTTCTTAACCAAATTGTTTCAATCGCTCCCAGACGGGACAGGAAGAACAGGCCTTCTTTCAGGGTTGGTTCAACACATGCAAATATATGCCAACTAGGGTCCTGAGCCTGGAGGTCTAGCACTGTGGACTGGGGCAGCAAATAACCCAGCTTGTCAGAAATGGAAAAGAAAAGGGTACAAACAAGCCCCAGTCTCTTCATCTTACAAATGAACTACTTATCAATCCAACAGGCACCGAAGCAAGGCGGCCTCGAAATGGGAGATTGTCTTAGCCTCATTAACCCCCTCTTGCCTGCAGCAAATGTTTCCTGTAGGTATACAATGCATGAGGCTCTGACCACAGACCAAGAGCCAGGATTTAGGGAGCCCCCCAAGATTCAAGAACCCAAAGAAGTTCATCAATTCAGTCAAGAACGTACACACCAAGAATTTCACCATCCAGCCCCTAAAAGCAGTGCCATTTCTAAAGGGCTCTGCTTTGAGTAAAAGAAGGGCTTAGCTTGTCACAGCATGTGCTCTGGCCACAGGTCCCTGCTTCCATGAGCCATGACCAATAGGAATCCAGGAGCCTTGGGGGAAAAGATAACCCTTTTAGCCCCTGGACTCATTATTCTACATTATCTGGGATCTGAACAAATGCTCCAGCTGTGTTTGGATATGGAAACTAAATGAACTAAGAGCTTATTGATCTTGTTGCTTAAAACATTCCAGGATCATCTAGGTTTCTACAAACTTGCTGAGTGCTGCAATCAGATCAGACAACATTGAACCCAAAGTACAGTAATAACTTCTCCTAAGGGAAAGAGGCTTCCCGATTGCTCCCACTCCCCGCTTCTTATGGTTAATCTGGTGGGGTGGGGGGGGGGGCGACACTATGGGGCTCCTGTCCTAGGCTAAGTGTTAACCATAATTCCACAATTGTTCTTTGTTTCCCCCAAGGAGTGTTTTCTCCATTTTCTTAATGAGGAAACAGAGCTTAAGTAATTTAGCCCAGGCACAAGGCTGGTAAGTGGCTGAGCCAGAATTCCACAAACTAGCCTGGCCTAGATGCCTTTCTTCCCTCCAGTATTAAGATAAATTAAACCATGAATTAATCACTGAATACATGGATTACCACAGAAAGAGAAATGGTTTTTCAGAAAAAGAAAAATCATTTCAGGAAAAGGAAAGCTCTACTACCACTGCCCTATGCAAAATGTCCAAAGGAAGTTGCTCCTACTAATTTATTTGGCTGAATTATTAATAAGGAACTACAGCAAACAATCACTCCACTTGGATTGTACCTATTCCTATTCTAGGTGCCAATCTGGATATATGGAAAGACACAAGGCCCCCACCCCCAGCCAGCATTTTTAATTGTGGTAACATAATTAACAGAAAATTTCTCTGCTAATTATTTTTAAGTGTGCACTTCAGTGGTGTTAATTACATTCATTGTAATTAGTGAATGATAGTGCTACAATCACCACTATCCATTACCAAAACTTCTTGAAGACCCCAAACCGAAACTTTGTTCCTATTTAGCAATAGTTCCCCATTCCCCCTCCCAGCCTCCACCCCTGCACCACCCCTGGTAAATTCTAATCTATGTTCTGTATCTATTAATTTGCTAATTTTAGTTATTAGCAAATAACTAAGTGGAATCATACTCTATCTGTCCTTTACATCTGACTTATTTCACTCAACATAATGGTTTCAAGGTGCATCCATGTTGTAGCATGTATCACTACTTTATCCCTTTTTATGGCTGAATGTATTCAATTCTGTGTATATGCCACATTTTGTTTACCCATTTCATACACTTGGTTTCTTTCCATCTTTTGGCCACATGAATAATGCTGCTATGAACATTGGTGTATGAGTATCTGAGTCCCTGCTATCAATTCTTTTGGGCATATACCTAGAAGTGGGATTGCTAGGTCATATGGTAATTGTATGTTTAGATTTTTGAGGAACTGCCAAACTGCTTTCCACAGTGGCTGCACCATTTTACATTCCCATCAGCAGTGCACTAGAGTTCCAATTTCTCCACCTTCTTGCCAACACTTGTTTTCATTTTTTTTTTTTAATAATAGCCATACTAGTGGGTATGATGTGATATCTCCTGATTTTGATTTGCATTTCCCTAATGGCTAATGATGTTGAGAATCTTTTCATGTGTTTATTGGCCATTTGTATTTCTTTGGAGAAATGTCTATTCAAATCTGTTGCCCATTTTTTAATTGAATTGTTTGTTGTTGAATTGTAACAATTCTTTATATATTATGGATATTAAACCCTTATGATTTGCAACTATTTTCTCCCATTTTGTAGGTTGTCTTTTCACTTTCTTAATAATGTTCTTTGATGCACAAAAGTTTTCCATTTTGATGAAGTCAATTTTATCTATTTTCTTTTGTTGATTGTGCTTTTAGTGCATTTAAGAAATCATTGCTAAATCTAAAGTCACAAAGATCTTCCCTTGTGTTTTCCTATAAAGGTTTTATTGTTGTAGAACTTATATTTAGGTCCTTGATTTATTTTTGGTTAATTTTTGTATGTGGTATGAGGAAGGGATCTAATTTCATTCTTTTGCATGTGGATATCTAGTTTTCCCCGCACTGTTCATTGAAGAGACTATTCTTTCCCTATTTAATGTACTTGGCTCAGTTATCAAAAATCAATTTTTATAGGTGTTAGATGTGTGGGTTCATTTTTGGACTTTCAAATCTATTCCGTTGCTTTTCATGTCTATCTTTATGCCAATAACATACTGCTTTGATTGCTGTGGAGTTATAGCAAGTTTTGAAATCACTGAGCCATTTTTTTAAAGCAAGGCAATATATGTACATGATTTTTAAAATCCAATGGTACTGAATTACCATATGACTGGGCAATCCCACTTCTATGTATATAACCAAAAGAATTGAAAGCAGAGACTCAAACAGATATTTGCACACTCATATTCATAGCAGCATTATTCACAATTGCCAAACGAGTCCATCAACAGATGAATGGATGAACAAAGCATGGTGTATATATACAAAGGAATGTTGTTCAGTAGAAAAGAGAAGTGAAGTTCTGATATGTGTTACAACATGGATGAATCCTAAGACTTTGTGTTGAGTGAAATAAGCCACACACAAAGGGACAAAAATTACATGTTCTCATCTATAGAAAATAATTAGAATATGCAAATTCATAGAGTTAGAAACTAGAATACAGGTTATCAGGGGCCAGGGTGGAGCTAGGGAATGGGGAGCTATTGCTAAATGGGTGCAGAGTTTGTTTGGGGTCATCAAAAAGTTTTGGTAATGGATGGTGGTGATAGTAGCACAGCTTTGTGAAAGTAAATACCACTGAATTGTATATTTGAAAGAAGTTAAAATGGAAAATTTTAGGTTGCATATATGTTACTAGAATAAAATACATATATTCACACACATTCCTTTATGGTAATAGTAGACCCTGTAATTCAGATCAACCCTCCAGTTCAAGGCTTCTAAAAAACTTCTGTATGAATTTTTTAATAATCTCCCTAAAAGCATAAAATGACTAATAATATAATGAGGAGTTACTAGGTCAAGATCCAGGAGAGGAGGGAATCTGGAGGAATGAACCTGGTCTTTGGCACTGCTTTTGCTCAGGGTCTATTTGCTAATTTGGAAATTAGCAGAGAGGCTGGGCAGCACTTCTGACAGACTTGAGGGAATGGGGGACAAAAGTTGTACAGAGGGTCAGCTGCAATTCTATTCTACATCCTCCTTTGTCCTATCTGGGGCCAAGACCGATGGCAACTACTTTCTGAAATAACTAGTAGCAGACTGAACAGAGACAATAAGACACAGCATGAACTGGCTTTAAAGCATCTGTCCTGAAGTGACACATATTGCTTCTGTTCATAATTTTTGGCTAAGTGTAAAATTCAAAGATATTTTAGTAAATTTGTAATGCTGCAACCTTTACTGCAATGCAGTCTTAGAATATTTCCATCACACCAAAGAGATCCCTCATCCCCTTTTGCCTGTTGTAAATGCCCATTCCTATCCCAACCCCAGGAAACCACTAAACTTTCTTTTTCTATAGATACGCCCTTTTGTGGACATTTCATACAAATGGATTCATACAATATGCCATCTGCCTTCTTCACTTAGCCTGGTATTTTTGAGGTCCATCCATGTTGAGAAATATGTTAGTAGTTCATTCCTTTTTTGTTACTGAATGGTATTCCATTGTATAAATATGCCAGTTTTGTTTGTCTGTTCACCAGTGGATGGACTTTGGGATTACTTCCTCTTTGGGGCTATTATAAACAAGGCTGCAACAAATATTAACATACAAGTATTTTTGTGGGCATAAATTTTCATTTCTCTTGGGCAGATTCTTTGAAGTAGAATCTGAAAAATTGGTTTAGATTAAAGTCCAATAAATTTATAATTAACTTTTTGGGAAACTGCCAAACTGTTTTCCAAGGTGGCTGCGTCATTTTAAATTCCCACCAGCAATGTATGAGGGTTCCAATTCCTCTGCATCCTCTCTGATGTAAATTGTTATCTGCCATTTTTATTATAGCCATACCAGTGGTAGTAAGGTGATAGTTCGCTGTGGTTTCTATTTGCATTTCCTTGGTGGCTGGTTTCTATTTGCATTTCCTTGGTGGCTGTTCAGCATCTTTTCATGTGCTTAGTGGCCATTCTTATATCTTCTCTGGTGAAGTGTCTACTCAAATACTGTGTCCAATTTAAAGTTGGTGGTTTGTCTTCTACTGAGATGTGAGAATTCTTTTTATATTCTGGATACAATGTACTTACCTTATAGGATATATCATTTTCAAATGTTTTCTTCCAATCTGTGGCTTGTATTTTCATTTTCCAGACAGTGTCTTTTGAAGCACTAAGTCTTTTAAGTTCAATTTTTCTATCTTTTCTTTTTTTTTTGGACTATGCTGTTGGTATCATATCTAAGAACTCTTAGCCTAACCCAAAGTCACAACATTTTTGTCTGATGTTTTCTTCAAAGTTTTGTAGTTTAACTCATATATCTAGGTCTGCATTTCATTATGAGTTAATTTTTGTGTGTGGTTTGAGATAAGGATTTAAATTCATCTTTTGCATGCAGATATCCAAGTGTTTCAGCACCATTTGCTGAAAAAAAAACTAGCCTTTCTCCATTGAAATGTCTTGGTACTTGTGTTGAAAATCAGTTGACCATAAATGTAAAATCAATTCTATTCTATTTATCTACATGTCTACCTTATGCCAATACCACTTAATTATTTTATGGTACATTTTGAAATCAGGAAGTATAAGTCCTCCCAAATTTATTATTCTTTTTCATATTTGCTTTGCCTAATCTTATAAATTTTCTTTTAAATTTTAGTATCCCATTGTCAATTTCTACACAAAAGCCAGATTGGGTTTTGATAGGAATTGCCTTGAATCTATAGATCAATTGGGGGAAATAGATACATAACAATATTGAGTCTTCCAATACAAGAACCTCTTTAATTTCTCTCAGCAATGTTGTTTAGCTTTCAGTGTACAAGTCTTGCACTGCTTTTGTTAGATTTACTCTCAAGTATTTCAATCTTTTTGGTGTTATTGCAGATGGAATTTTTTCTTAATTGCATTTTCAGATTGTTCATTGCTAGTATATAAAAATAAAATAAAATTTTATGTATTGATCTCCCCAGCCAAAAAAAAAAAAAAAAAAAAAAAAAAATCCAATAGTACTAATAAGGCTTATAGTGAGAAGAGCAGGTCCTGCCCATCCTTCCAATATCCCTAAGTTCTGCTGTCTGTGTGAAACAATTTTCAACTCTTTTAATCTATTTCTTCCTAGATATCTCAGTGTATCTAAATATCATGCTTATATGGCTCTTTTTTTGTTGTTGTTAGATATTATTCATTGACTTCCTACTACAGAAAATGAGGATTCAACTCTTTTACCACAGTCCTGCATAACACTTCTCCTTTCCCCATTCCCCCAATATATCTGTATCATCTTTTATTAAGTGAACATTAAAAGTTATATTATTATGACAAGATAAATTATTGTTCACAACTGAGCCACATGGTGTGTTTGATTAATTCCTTTCATGTACATTCCTTTGTTTGCTTCATTTTTTGTGCACCTGTCAGTAATTCAGCCTCAATTTTCAAAAAAAAAAACTATAAAACTCATCACAGTACAATTAAATACTACCATATAATCAATTTTTTTTCTTTCTTTCTTTCTTTCTGAAAGACCTCCCATCTGGAACCATCTGTCCTCCTATCCCATGTGAACTGGTCACTCTCTGGGCTGAAAAGGAGATCCATTTTTTCTTTCTTGGTTCCATAGTAACAGGCAGAAGGTAGAATAAATGGACACAGATTTGGTGGTGGAAAGAAGTTAAGTTACCTTCTGATTGACATTATTCTTGGGCAATCACAGAGAAAGAATGAAGGAAGAGGTGTTAGAAGTTTGAAGAGAGAGAAAAATGTGTGAAAGAGTCGTCTAGATTAGAAAGACTGGACACTGATGCCCACAAAGATTTTGATATAATTAGTTTTTGGGTGGAATTCAGGCAGCAGTACTTTTTATAATCTCCCCAGGAATGCTACCAGTGGCCACAGACAGGAACCACTAGACCAAGGAGACGGAGCAAGATGGCCTGAAACACCAAAGTCCACCTACAGGTCATGGTCATGAGTTATTGTGGGTCCAGTCAGGCTGTGGTACACTTTTCCCCAGTCCCATTTAGCAATGTGGAGCAGGTATGTTGTAATGAGAGAGAGCGCGTGCACATCAGCGTGGGAGCTGGCTTTAACCAGGATTAAAGCACATAAATGTTGCTGGTAAGACTTCAGTAAGTGAAAGCTGCTGCATTTATTTTTATCACCAGCTTAGTGACACACACCATCTTTGTCGCAAATAGTTTTGTTTTTAAACGCATCCAAATGATTCATCCAGTTTGTGTATATCATCGCGGTGTGAGGTCATTTGCGAGTAACCAAAACCACAAATACATATCCGTGTATATCAAAGACTCCTCTGGTTCTTTTTATGTGACATTGAGCACTGCACATGGGGTTGCTGTGCTTCCCAACAGTTGTAGAATTCACAAGTCACTCCTCTGAATCCTCCATCCAGTGTCCCAATTTCCTAACAGTTCTGTGAAGCCAGTCCAGGCCACAGAACCTGGACCCTGTGTTTAGTAGGCTCCACATTCTCAATCCCTTTCTGGTAGTCTGTTCTCCCTCTATGGAGGACCACTCTTGATCCTGTCCCTGAACCTGGGGCCTAGAATCCCATGGATACATCTCTGGTGACAAGATGTCACCACCACCTCTCCCAGCCAAGCCTGCTTGGATCCTGCCCATGCCCACCCATCTGCCAGAAAAGGACTGCAGATTCTGTCCTGACCCAAACTGAGTGAACCTGAATGCCAGCAGAGCATGGAAGTCCCAGGGGCTAACCTACTAGGGAACATCCACCGCCCACTCCCGTCCTTCCTTATAGGTGATTTAGTGCCAAATGCCGGTTGTGCACCTGTTCTGTCCTGTCCTGATGTTTTACTTCCATGTTGACTAACAGGCAAACTCCTCTTTATCCTTTAGAGATCTATGGGGGTCCCATAGCTTCTTCTCTGACCTTTCCCTGCAGGCAGAGTGGATTCCACCCTGCCCACTGTGTCTTGCTCCTTCAGCAACCTGTGCCAACTCCAGTTCATCTGTGCTCTGTCTCTCCTCCTAGACCGAAAGCTGCCCAGCTGAGAGCTGTATCTTGATTGATCTTCATATCTACACAGCCTATCAGAGTGTCCATTAACAATTACCAAGTGCTATAAAAATGGCTATGACACATTGATCACCAAGCATGTCCCTGGTCCCATGTCCCTGGTGTCCTCATGCCAATACTATGAAGTAGAAACTATTAATATAGATTACAGGTAAGGAAACTAAAGTTAAGTTCCAAAGTTCACAAAGCTGAAAAGTGGCACATCTTAGACCCAAGTCTGGCTGCAAAACTGTGACCTTTTCAACATGTTTGAGGCTTTCTCAGGAAGGTAAACGTGTAGATGGTGATGAGAAAGGCAGGGAGTTACCTCCCAGCTTAGTGATTCATCTGCATGGGCTGGGGAGGCAAAAGCATCACTCTTTCAGTGCAAAAGCATTTCCGTGGATGACACTGGTCCTTCCACTCCCTAACTATTCTTTCCCCTCCTACAAATTCACAGCCCAGAATAAGATGTTCATTGTGTAGAGCAATGAAGGAACCACCATAAGCCCTTTGGCAGGAGGCGTCTTCAGAGGATTTATTCCTAACACTGTCATTAACCACCCCCAGCTCAGGCCCGGGGCCAGCATCCTTCCAGCACTATACAATTGACAAAGGCAATCCCTGCAGCCTGCTCTTAAATAAATGATGATTCAGCCTAACTGCCTTTGCCAGAGGTCCCTTGCTGCCTTCTTCCCTCTCTCACCTGGGACAAACTCCTATGATTCTACTTCCCAATAGGATAAGAAAAAGAAGAGCAAGGTCCCAAACTGGACTCCCTGCCCAGGGCTCAGCTCCATGGACCAGCCCCGGAGGATACTCCCTCTTGCCTCCTCTTTCATCTTGCTGCTTGGCTGTCTCTCCCAAGGCCAAGAATGGCAGGTAGAGAAAGACCAGAGCTCTGCAGTGTTCCCCACCATAGGCATCTGCAACTCCTATTGTCTGTTCTCACGCCTTGACCTTGACCTAGAGACCACTGGCTGATGTGCACTGGTGAATACATCCTGATCTCGATGGACAATGGGGAGCATCGTGAAGGCTGAGCTCGCTCCATGAGGCCTCCCAGAGACTGTTGGGTACTGTGCTGTGAAAAGGACCCAGTCATGTCCTGCTGTGAAGGAAGTCATGGTTTAACACAGCTAACTTCAACATAGTTAAGCACAGTGCAAGGAGAAAAAAAGGTCTTCTCTTTCCTTTGTGTGCCATGAATATGAGGCTGGCTGGAGCTGGGAATCAGCTAAAAGCCCTGAGTCTTGGTATAACAGAGAGCCCAATGGGGTAAGGAAGAAACAAAGGCTGATCTCTTCAGCAGCAACCAGCACCTTAGATCTCTGTAACCCCCACACACATGCACACACCCCAACCTCCCTCCACAACCCACCCACATACACACACCCAATAGTGTGTGTGGATTTCCAGCTGCAAATCCCAGACCCTGGAACATTCGCAAGTATAAGGTACCTTAGGGTACACTAGCTCAGTGTTGGCCCACCTTGACGTGTTTGTCAGAATCCTGATTTCTCTGAGGCCTTGTCCTCCTCAATACTTCTAGAGGATGAGGACTGGCACCAGAGTCCCCTGATGACCTGTCCCTCCAGTTCCTTTTTCAACCCATCAGCCTCTACCAGCCCTAGTAGGGGATGCTTGCCTCGCAGCTCAGATGTCCAGGCCTGAGCCTGGCATGTCTGGAACACCCTCCTTTGTAAATTACCAAGCTGTTGGCATCTGTCCCCACTCAACTCTCTGGCCCAGACATTCCCCAGCAACCAGGAAGGTGGGTGGGCACGTTCTTTCACCCAGGCAGCAGGAGAGAAGGACCAACTGCCCTCTTCTATCTCTGCCTTCTCCCTCTGCAGCCCCCAGCTGGGTTATCTGAGTCAGGAAAAACACAGCTTCTTATCTGTTGAACCAAGTTGTTTTTTTCCAAGCCGGCGACCGTGTACACAGCTGGGAGTTTTAACAGACATCTGTGGAGTCTTTACAGATATCTGAGCTCTCAGGAGGGCAAGGCCATGGCAGCACCACAAACTCTGCTGTGTGGCTCCTTTATACTTCCTGATAATTTTCACATGTATTATCTAATTTGAACGTCAAAACTAATCTGGGCTACCCTTGTTTATGGATGAGGAATTACAACTGTGTTTAAGTGGCCTGGGGCTGCACAGCTGCTGAATGGCAGAGTCTGGGCAACAATTTAGGTTTTTATATTTATTTTTAGCCTTACCTTCACATCGGTGGTTAAATTCAGGCCTTCCGTGCACTATAACTCATAGCATAGTAGAAGACACATGGGCTTTGGAGTACAAATCGCCAGCTCAGGGGTACAAAACACAGTTTCACCACTGTGTGACTTTGGACAGATAAAACTACCCGTCTTACCTTCAGTTTCCTCATCTGTACAATAGGCATAATTAGACCCATTTTATAGGGCTGATGGGCAGGCTATAGAGATCATCTCTGTGGTACCTGGTAAGGTGTGGCTACTTAGTAAACAGCAGCTGTGCTTTCAATCATCCTTTGCTCTCCAACCACAATGACAATCCTCCATGCCTTGGCGTGGAGGCCTTTTCTCCCATTCTCTACCTATGAGAACTCATCTTATGCATCAAGACCCCGTTCAAACTCAACGTCCTCCTGGAAGTCTTCCCTATCCCTCCAGTATGAAGCAGTTATTTGCTTCTCTAGCACCCCCACAGGCAGTTGTTTTCTTCTGCTTAGAGTTAGGTATTTATATAACTGACTCACTAACTCCCTGATGAAAAGACAATGTCTTGTTCATCTACTTGTATCTCCTACCCCACTCTCCACTACTTGAGCACTAGTATTTAATGATGTCTTTTAGAGTAACCTTAGTGTTTTTATTCAAATAAGACCAGCTCATTATTGTTTTAAAATAAAAAATCGAATTGAGAATTCAGAGATAGACCCCCAGATCTATGGCTGACTGATCTTTGATAAGGCCCCCAAAGTCACTGAATTGGGTCATAATGGTCTTTTCAACAAATGGGGCTGGGAGAGTTGGATATCCGTAGCCAAAAGAATGAAAGAGGACCCCTACCTCACACCCTACACAAAAATTAACTCAAAATGGATCAAAGATCTCAATATAAAAGAAAGTACCATAAAACTTCTAGAAGATAATGTAGAGAAACATCTTCAAGACCTTGTATTAGGTGGCCACGTTCTAGACTTTACACCTAAAGAACAAGCAACAAAAGAAAAAATAGATAAATGGGAACTCCTCAAGCTTAGAAGTTTCTGCACCTCAAAGGAATTTCTCAAAAAGGTAAAGAGGCAGCCAACTCAATGGGAAAAAATTTTTGGAAACCAAGCATCTGACAAAAGACTGATATCTTGCATATATAAAGAAATCCTACAATTCAATGACGATGGTACAGACAGGCCAATTATAAAACGGGCAAAAGATATGAAAAGACAGTTCTCTGAAGAGGAAATACAAATGGCCAAGAAACACATGAAAAAATGTTCAGCTTCACTAGCTATTAGAGAGATGCAAATTAAGACTACAATGAGATACCATCTCACACCGATTAGAATGGCTGCCATTAAACAAACAGGAAACTACAAATGCTGGAGGGGATGTGAAGAAATTGGAACTCTTATTCATTGCTGTTGGGACTGCATAATGGTTCAGCCACTCTGGAAGACAGTCTGGCAGTTCCTTAGAAAACTAGATATAGAGTTACCCTTCGATCCAGCGATTGCACTTCTCGGTATATACCCAGAAGATCAGAAAGCAGTGACACAAACAGATATCTGCACACCAATGTTCATAGCAGCATTAGTCACAATTGCCAAGAGATGGAAACAACCCAAATGTCCTTCAACAGATGAGTGGATAAATAAAATGTGGTATATACACACGATGGAATACTACGCAGCAGTAAAAAGGAACGATGTCGTGAAACATATAACATGGATGAAACTTGAAGACATAATGCTGAGCAAAATAAGCCAGGCACAAAAAGAGAAATATTATATGCTACCACTAATGTGAACTTTGAAAAATGTAAAACAAATGGTTTATAATGTAGAATGTAGGGGAACTAGCAATAGAGAACAATTAAAGAAGAGGGAACGATAATCCAATAAGAACAGATAAGCTATCATGGGTAAATTTAACATTCTGGGAATGTCCAGAAATGACTATGGTCTGTTAATTTCTGATGGGTATAGTAGGAACAAGTTTACAGAAATGTTGCTATATTAGGTTACTTTCTTGGGGTAGAGTAGGAACATGTTGGAAGTGAAGTAGTTATCTTAGGTTAGTTGTCTTTTTCTCACTCCATTTTATGGTCTCTTTGAAATGTTCTTTTATTGTATGTTTTTTTATTTTTTTTATTTTTTTATTTTTTATACAGTTGATTTAAAAAAAAAAAGTTTAAAAAAAAAAAAAAGGAAAAAAATATGCAGAGCCCCCTTGAGGAGCTGGTAGAGAATGCAGGGGTATTGGCCTGCCCCACCTGGATGGTTGCTAATGTGCTCACAGACATAGGGGACTGGTGGTTTGATGGGTTGAGACCTCTACCACAAGATTTGCCCTTGGGAAGACGGTTGCTGCAAAGGAGAGGCTAGGGCTCCCTGTAATTGTGCCTAAGAGCCTCCTCCCGAATGCCTCTTTGTTGCTCAGATGTGGCCCTGTCTCTCTAGCTAAGCCAACTTGAAAGGTGAAATCACTGCCCTCCCCCCTACGTGGGATCAGACACCCAGGGGAGTGAATCTCCCTGGCAATGTGGAATATGACTCCCGGGGAGGAATGTAGACCCGGCATAGTGGGATGGAGAACATCTTCTTGACCAAAAGGGGGAAATGAAAGGAAATGAAATAAGCTTCAGTGGCAGAGATATTCCAGAATGAGCCGAGAGGTCACTCTGGTGGGCACTCTTACATACAATACAGACGACACTCCCCATTGTCTAGTTTATGGATGGATGAGTAGAAAAATGGGGGAAGGAAACAAACAAACAAACAGACAAAGGCACCCAGTGTTCTTTTTTACTTTAATTGCTCTTTTTCACTTTAATTATTATTCTTGTTATTTTTGTGTGTGTGCTAATGAAAGTGTCAGGGATTGATTTAGGTGATGAATGTACCACTATGTAATGGTACTGTGAACAATCGAATGTACGATTTGTTTTGTATGACTGCGTGGTATGTGAATATATCTCAATAAAATGAACTAAAAAAAAAGTAAAACTTCAAAAAAAAAAAATCAAGCACTACACAAAATCACACAGGATTATTCCATCCAGGAAAAAAACATAAAGAATAGATTAATATCATACCTTGCGTGTCTTTATATTTATACGTGGATACAAGAGTGGAGGATGGAAGGAAGGATGCATGAAAGAATGATGGGTGGAAGCTACTTTATGAAATAGCTATTTTCTTTATGTTTTACTTTAAGTCTACAGAAAAATAAAATTAAAGGAAAAGTTGAACTTCTAATAAATGCTTCTCCACCAAAACATATTATTTCCTTATTTCCTCTAAACATAAGGGAAAAAAAAGTAATTAAAAAATTGGAGCCATCCTTTTAACATCATATTTAGAAAGTATGAAAGAATTAGTACTTGCGCATCCTCCCACTTCTCTCTCCTCTCCATTTCTGTCACAATATTTTTTCTAACATTCTATTCCTTAGCCTTTCTTCCCACCCTCACTTTGCTTTGCTCCTCTGACTGAATGGAATAAGGGCTCATCAAATGGCCTTTAACCATGACTTTCTAAGTGTGTGTTTTGATTAACCACTTTTTCATGGCCTAGTAGGTTTTCCCAAGAATGGCTCAGACATGCCCAATCCCCCGAGTTTTTGCTCAAATGAGACACTCTGCCTCCTTTCTACTTGCAGAAGCATGTAGTTGAGTGTAAAAGTCTTCATTCACACTGTCCCTCCCTCAGAACTCTGTAAACATTTCTTCTGCACATTCTCAAGTCTTTCTTTTGCTGCAAATGAAGTCCGAAGCCAACAAGACTTTTCTCCTGTGTCAGAGACTGCTAGTTACTCCTACAATCCATTTTCCTCATCTACTATTATTTATCCTAATAAGAGGCCTTCCCCAAACCTGAGTCTTAAGATAGCTGACCTGGCGGAGACTTTTTCCCAGTCCCCCTTGTACGCAGGTATGTCCATGTGACTCGGTTTTGGTCCAAAATGATGTGTCTCCACAGGTCCACCAGTCATCTTTCTGAGGGGTCATCTTTGTGCAACCTTTACACCTCTGATTATCTCTCCGATTTAACTTCATTTTCTTTTTTCTTGGCATACACTGTGCTTTTTCCTCAACCTTTTCCTCTCAGTTAATAATTTATTCTTTAATTGATTCTATTCCATTCCTTTATTATTTTTTTCTATAATGATGCTGTTTGTGCCCTCAGTGTTTTCCTCAGCTCTGTAATTACCCTTTTTATCTCATTCTGGAGTTTCATCACCTTGTCTTTGAGCTCTTGACTTATTCTTTCTCAGCAAACCGTTTTGAACTAATTAAAGTATAAATGAATGACTGAATGCAACACACTGCCTCTCCCACCCAAGAACCAACTCCAACCCAGAAATTATCTTGGGGGGATGGGGAGAATAGGCAAAAGATAACCCCTTCATCACTGAGTGGTACAGAATAATTCTACTCACATGTTCTGCCCTCCACCTTCCAAAAGTCTATTCATCCTAAAAGAGATATCTCATGGCCCCTTTGCTGCCCATTCCTCTAGCTCACACTCATCACTCCCCTTTCAGGCCCCAAAGGGCTTCTCTGAACTAATTATGCTGAAAGGATTCATGGCTAATGCCTGGGCTCCCAAATAACCTTGAACTTTTAAGAAAGGGGATAAACCTTCTCTCTTGTCACACATGGTTGGGCACACAAGTTTGCCCTGAAGATTTCTGGACTGACTGATTGGCTGAATGAAAAGGAGGGTAAAAGCTATAACCAAGACTCAAAAGAAGCCTTCAAAAGCAGACCCACCAGTCCCAGTTTAACTAAGAGTTGGAAAACACTGTGAGGCAGGTGGACAGAAAATGATGCAGAAAAGGGAATTACTCTTGAAAAATCAAAAGCAACAGAACAAGCCCCTTAGCCAGCATGCCAGTCCTTCATAATCTGCCCCCCACAGGTGTGGTAGGGGAGGCTGAGAGCATGGGCTCCAGAGCCAAGCAGGCTCAGCTCACACGTCATCTGCCTAGGAACAAGTCAGCCTTTGTTCCCTCACCTATTAAATGGAGATAATGATAGTATACGCCCCATAGGGAGGTAATGAAAATAATACTAGCTTATGCGTATAATAGTTCCAGACTCTTCTCCTTCACACATTCTTCTAGGAAGACCAAACTGTTCGTGGTTTCCCAGTGCATGCAACAGCTTTTCCTCACTCCTGCACCTTTGCTCCTACAGCCCCTTCTCCTTCAATGCCCTTTTTCTAGAAGTTAATAGCTTCTTACCCTCAACGACCTAGCTCAGGCATCACCTCCTCCAGAAAGCTTTTCCAAACTTGTTTTGCCTTCTTCCTATCCTCTGTGCACACAAGAATCATAATATTTATCACCCTACATTTCATTAATACCTGCATGTCTACATCTAATTTCTTAGAACAGAACTATGGGACTTATTTGAGTCTATGTTCTGAAAATGGGCTTTGTACATGACCTGCAGTAGGCACTCAGTGTTGTCTGAATGAAGGAACAAAGTAGTGACTCACAGAAAAGAAGAAGAGGACAATAGGAAGTCTGTCACATGTGTGTGCATATCTATGTGTGTTTTTCTATGTATTCCCAAGCCTAGTACAATGCCTAGTACATAATAGGTGCTCAATAAATATTTGATGAACAAATTTATGTTGAATAAACCCTGCAAGAGGAGAAATTTTTTAAGAGCATGGGAGCACAGCTACAAGATAAGCCTTTAACAATGCTGACATTGAGTTGTATTTACAAGCTTAAAGGCATTTAAGATAGCAAGACAATGGCATCTACCAATCTGTGCCCATGTTTGCCACTTGTGTGTTTATTCCCAGTCATAGCCAGATAAGGAGTACAGGTGGATGTCATAGTTTTTAAAAGTAAGAAGGAAAAGAAAAGAAAAGAGAAAAAAAGAAAAAAAAAAAGCAAACCAGGCTTGATGCAAATTCTTACCATAAAGGGGAATGAACAAATGTATTCTAGACCCAAAAGTCATGCAATTTGCACATGCCTGTCCCATGAGTTCTTTCATATGTTCTTAGAGGAATGGTAGAAAGCTTCTATCCAACCTCTTTGAGTTAATCCCCCAATGAAACATAAAGACTAAGCAGTTCTCAAACCCAAAGGACTGGGAATTTTAGCAGTGGGGAAACTGTAAGGAGAGAGGCTAACAGCTGTAATCAGCAAGGAAACTTTGGATATCTCTACCTGTCTCCACAACTCAGTTTTCTCACCTAGGAAATGGAGTTAATGATGCAAAGTCACCAAATATTGCTATGAAAACTGGATAAGAGAACACACATGGGGCCTATTAGGTCCAAGCAGGCAGCAAAAGCCCAAAAGATGGGGCAACTTTGCCATGTTTCCCTCACCAACACTTGTCTGAGACGTTAAGTCCAAGAAACTCTTCCTCATCTGCCAGAAAGAAAGGGACAAGCATTAAACATGGTGGGCACTTTCAATTCCAGTTTAAAGGGCCTGTGAGTGGTTACAAAGGTTAGAGTGTTCCCAAAAATAAAGCAGAATAACGATTCAGCACTGAACTAAGGGAAAGACTTGACCAACCAGGAAATGGATGCAGATTTAGAAAGACTGTAACAAAAGTAATTTACAGTCATCCTCCAGGGACATGTTCTTTTCTAGTCCCCAGATATTCTGGTCATCTAAAGTGTATGTGATCTATTTATTCCTGTGGAAATAATTTACGAATGTAAGGTTAGGCAAAGCTGAAGCCAATGACAGAACAGGGAGATTGTTGCCAAGATCCAGGGGAAACAATGTTTAGTCCTTCTTTGAAGGTTTACATTTTATTCTACCTTTCCAAGCAGGTTAAAAAGTCTCTGGTTACATTGTCCATAACTTGTTACACCCCCTCAATCTTATTTTGCATCCTTTTGCTTCTTGCCAGTCAGACTCTCAAAGTGCGAAGGGGTCGCAGGGGCCATTTAAGTCAACCCTATTACAATGCACAAATCCCCTGATGGCAAGCAAGTTTACTTTCAACCTTTGCTTGAACACCTCCACTGCAGGGAGATCTCTGACTCATGACATAGCTTGTACCATAGTTGAGCAGGTCTGTTCAGTAAGTTCTGCCTAATCTGCAGCTCTTCCCCCACCTTCCAGAGCCACTCGTGTCTCTAATTCTTCTTCTACATGACAGACCTCAACTGCCTCCTTATTTCTATCTTCCACAGGCCAGAAATCCCTTGTTTCCACATTGATCCCACTGCCAATATGGTGTCCTAAAACTCTATCATTTGAATAGCCCATTTCTGGATATGCTTCATTTTATCACTGTCTCTGTTGAAAGATGGGTCTGAACATCAGGAAGAGCAGCATAAACTGTCTCATTCCCTCCCCCAGATGCTGAGAACAGATCCTCCTTCTCTCTTCTCTGTCCTTCACCTCTCTACCATCCCTGCCAGTACCTCCATTGCCAGCTCCTCGATTCCAACCCTGGGAATGGAAACAAATTTGGAATTCCCAAGGATCTTGAAAAGGGGACACAGCTCTGTTTCTTACACTTGTGGCTTGGAGCAACCAACCAGGCAGGCTATCTCCAAAATATCTCTACATCCAAACAGTGGTCTCTTGGTGGCTTCCCGGGACCCTTCAATCCAGCCTCTGAGGATGTAGTCCTCAGTGTCCCTGAGTCCACTCTCTCACTCCCCTTTCCAGAGCTTCATGGACTGGCTTCTGTTGACCTGCTGACATTTACAATCACTCTTTTATATGTCCAAAGTCTAAATATACTTAGAAATGTATTTTTATGGGAAGAGATAAATTCATCAACAAAGTACTGATGAAATAAGCACATCCATAATGTAGAAAGTGAGGCAGCTATGAAAAAAGGAACAAGGATGCACCGATGTGGAAAGGCCTTCTAAACATATAATAATGTAAAAAAAAAAAAAAAAAAAAGGCAAGTTTGTAAAGTGGTAGATATAGTATAATCCCTTTATGCATTTTTAAAATGTATTTGCATGTACACATTCATAAATGCACACAAACACAGACCCACATCAAACTGTGAATAGTAATCACTTTGGAGAGGAATGGTATAAGGTGAGTGTTCCGGTTTGCTAATGCTGCCATTATGCAAAACACCAGAAATGGATTGGCTTTTATAAAGGGGGTTTATTTGCTTACATAGTTATAGTCTTAAGGCCATAAAGTGCCCAAGTTAAGGCATCAACAATAGAGTACATTCACTGGAGAATGGCCAATGGTGCCCAGAAAACCTCTGTTAACTGGGAAGGCACGTGGCTGGTGTCTGCTTGCTCCCAGGTTGCATTTCAAAGTAGCATTCTCCAAAATATCAGCTTTCAACAGCCATCTTCAAAATGTCTCTCAGCTGCAGCTAGCAGTGAGCTCCTTCTGTCTGAGCTTTTATAGGGCTCAAGGCCCATGCTGAATGGGGGGGGCCACACCTCCATGGAAATGATCTAATCAGAGTTATCATCTACAGTTGGGTGGGTCACATCTCCATGGAAGCAACCTAATCCAAAGGTTCCAACCTAATCAATGCTAATGTGTCTGCCCCCACAAGACTGCATCAAAGATAATGGCATTTGGGGAGCCATAATACATCCAAACAGGCACAGTGAGAGAATTAACCTTTTATGCTGTTTGAATATTCTAAAAGAAAACAGATTATATTTATTACCTGTATGAAGATGCCCCAAATCTTACGTATATCTTTCCCCTTTGCCATTTGATGAGCTGGAAGGGGCTCTTGGAGCTGCAAGAGGCCTGGGAATGCTGAGAAGTGAGTCTCTGAGCCCAGGGTGAAGTGCTTCTTGCCCAAGGCCACACAGGTGGTTATTGCTAGCCAGAGACCACAAGCCTGCAGTTGTCCAGGCCCTGAAATTAGGGGAGCCCTCACGGATTAAAGAGAGGGTTTATAACTTAATTGCTAAATCCAATGAATTTTCCTCTTTTATTTGAGTCAAAAACTCCTACTTGGGTGAAACAGTGAGTGAGAAGAAACCAAGACTCATTGAAGTTGGAGGTGGAAAGATGAGCCCTTCTCTACCTATAGAGGCAAAGGGGCCTCGGGAGGGCCAGTTACTCGGGGAAAGGCCGGCAGGGCCCTGGCCTTCTCTGGGCTTCCTTTCCTTCATCTGTAAATCAGAGGGAAGGGGCTAAATGAGAGGGGGAGTGCGGAGGAGATTCATGAGCATGGATGCTCTGTGTGGTGGGATCTGACCCCTTCTGACCAACAAACTCATCTTCCGAATGCAAAACTGGCAGCAACACTCCCTGAATGCATTCTGGTGTGGCCCGGCCATTGGTTTCCATATGGAAACTCGGCCTGTCAGGGAGGGAAGGCTGGCTCAAGTCTGATTCAGGCCCAACTGATATTAAGCTGCTCTGACTGTCACATACATTACCTCATTCAGTACTTGCCAGAATTTTATAAACATGCTCAAAGAAATTCAGTCACTTGCCAAAGTCATACAACTGGTAAGAGGCAGAGCCCTTTTTCAAAATCAGGTCTCCTGACTACTAAATTCAGTGTTCTCTCCACCCTGCCTTTTTGGGGCAGACCAGAGTCTCCTCAACTGAGCAGTAAAGCTTAAGTTTCTCCCCGTCCTCTCCCACCCCCACCTCTCTCTCTCTCTCTCTCTCTCTCTCACACACACACACACACACACACACACACACACAAGTTCACATAACAGTGATAAAAGTAATAGGTTCCAAGAGCCCAAACAACTTAACGCCTCAAGTATGCATCATGAGATGCTGAAGTATTTATGGCTGGACTGACGGGATGTGTGGATATGCTTCAGAAATAATCTGGAATGGAGATGAGGTTTATAGATTGGCCACGGGCTTGATGATTGTTGAAGCTGGTTGATGGTATGTAGGGGTTCAATATACCACTCTTTCTACTTTTTTATGGTTTTGAAAATTTCCATAATAAAAATGTACTTTTCAAAATGCATGATGGAAGTGATCATTCCTCTTTCGATTTGTCACCTGGTAGGAGGTTCCAGTTTAATTAACTTTCTGCTTCCCTCAACACAAAAAGCAACACAACAGCCTGCTCTCATGGTAAGAAAAAAGATTGGAACCAAATTTTCTGCAGCTTGTGAAAATTCCAATTATAACAATAATAGCTAACACTTACTGAGTGCTTCCTGTATACCTGGCAATGTGCTGTACCCATTATCTATAATTTCATTTAATCCTGACAATTGCCCTATGTGGCAGAGTCTGTTATCCCCATTTTACAGAGAGGGAAATTGAAGCTTAGTGAGTTTAAGCAGTTTGTTCATGTTGAAACAGGTGAGCAAGAATTCAAATCCTGAACTTCCTGTGTCCTTCATCTCCACCATTCCCACAAATAGATAATACTTAGCAACTTTAAGACTTTCTGTGTAAATGGAACTAAATCTACAGTCTTTACAGTGATCATACCCTTTCAAGTGTGACCTAGTAATTCCAACATTAGGACTCTTTCATAAGGAAATTATCTGAAATATAAACAGAGATTTATTCACAAACATGTTGATCACAGTGTTCATTACAATATGGAAAATTAGAAATGCCATAACTATCCAAGAGTAGACCTCATCCAGGGAGCCTTTCCTATCACCCCAGACTTGGACAAAGTCTCTTTTCTGTGGTCCCACAGCATCCTGCACTAATCTCTTGCTACCCACCTACCCACTCCTCCACTGACAGTCAATTTCTTAAAAGCAGAACTCCTCTCATTTATCTTTGGTTTAAAGTGGACTCTCACATGTGGCAAATGAATTAATGCATGACTCTGTAGTTGCTCATTTAACACATATGGAAACTGAAATCCAGAGCATTAAAGTATGTTGTTGGAGGTCACAAAGGCAAGACTGGAACCCGGGTACACAACCAGGGTTCTTCCCACTCCACCTTACTGCCAGCACCTTTAGACTTCTAAAATACCCACGGCTGGGAAGGGGTGGGAAAGGGGGAGGAAGTTGGATGCTCCTTCATGTATGGGCCCACAAAGGCCCTCGCTGAAGTGCTCAGCTCCCATGGGACCATGACACCCTGGAGACGCTGCATAGCTGATACAGGTGATGAAACAAAGGAGGTGGCATTAATATAGATTTAAACAGTGAAATGTAAAAATGAGAAGGTTAAGCAAGAAAGGCAAAAGATGTACTGCACATATAGTATGTTTTCAAACCATTTAGAGAAAACAAATCCATAAAAAAGAAAAAAGACAAGAAGGAAAATTGCCAAAAATATTAACAGTGTTTGCCTTTGGATAACAGATTTTTTTGTTTGTTTGTTTCTCTGTACTATTTTGAACTTTCCAAATTGTTCACAATGGACATGCTTTATTTTAAAATCAAATGATAAATAAAATTTAAATCACCAAATTAATTATGAAGGCTAAACTGGCCTTCATAGTAATGACTTAGAGAAAATCATACCAGTATTTTAATATGGTGAAACTGTATTGTTTAATACGTTATTCTTGAATATAAGCCTATAAAAAGTACATCTATAGAGGTCAGAATGCTATCCTGTAGTTTAAATGTACATGCAGACAAGCAAGAAGAAAAGCATTTTCCCCATTTCAGGTCTTACTGAACAAATCACTGATACCAGGTCTGAGCAACTAACTTCCTGTCCAAATCCTCAGGACTTTTATATTCCAGATGATTCCTTTGAATTTCATTAATGAATTATTCCTGGCATTTTTAATGCAACCACATCCTCACATTTGTCAGAGGGCCACATTTTCTTTGAAGCTTTTCCTCCTCCATTCTCTCATTTACTGCCTGCTCTTGGCTTTACTGATGAAAAAAAAGGGGACCCCAGAGGTCAATATTGAGATAAATTAGATCTATTTTCTGTAGGTTCCTGAGGACAATTTCTAAGGGAAGAGGTAGTTGGGCCGGACTGGGGCTGCCCACAAAACTGGAATCTTCTTGGGGCAAAGAATGATCTTCTTACTCTTTGGTAACTCAGGCTGAGCACAGGTCCCCCCTCCTGGGCCCCCGCCTGTGTGTCAATCAATGCGGAATAAGTGAACAGAATGACTTTAGATTGCACTCATTTGGGCATGTAAGTTCTGGTTTTGTTTTTCAATTTGTTTTTTACTAGGTCTCTTTACACACTTCACAGCTACCCAATGTTCCATTTTCAGTTTGGCAGGCATTCACATCTCTTTGTGACTGGATGGGCTCTCCTAATTTGAGCAAAGAGCTTACACTACCAGAGCATTATGTCTCCCCAGGAGACCTCCCCCATCATTCTCCACCATAAAAAGCTGGAGAACATCCAAGCCTGAGGGGAGGCCTGAGCAGTCATGAACATGTGTCATGTGAACCAATGCCCACCACAACTCCAGTGGATGTGTACATGTTCTTCCCCTCACTTTTTATACAATGTGGACTGGAGACTAGGTAACATAGAAGAGAGGAAAGAACCAAACCCCCTCCTCTGATCCTAGGGCCTGAGCATCCTCCACTCTACCAGGTTGCCTCAGAACAGCCAGTGCAGGGACTGGGCTGCTGGGACTCTCCTTGTAAAGAGAAGAAAACTGGAGCCCAAGAGGAAAAGCTGAGTCTCTCTCTTCTGATTTCTCACAGCCTTCTGGTTTATGGTAACACTCAAAGCAGCTCCCTAACTGGGGAAGCACAAAACAAAGGAATATCTGGGGGTCACTGGGCTAGTCCAAAGCAAGGGTTAAGGTGAACCATTTATAAACAATAAAGAATAACTCATCCTCAGTGTTAACGATTGATCCTCCCCAACATTTCTACCACAGGGATCACCAAAACCTACTTAAACCCTCAAGGAATTCACTTTCTGACTTAAAGGATGTTGTTGTAACAACCATCATAACTTTGACTTTACTCTGGGGCACCAACTCGTTAGATGCAAGTTTCCCTTTTGCACACACACAGACAAAAAAAAAAGTGGCACTAAAAGGTCTCCTTGCTGCATGACTTTGGGCAAGTCATTTCTCTTCTCTGGGCACCTCAGTTTTTCCTATCCGGAAATTATTTGTGAAGTTCTTTACAGGGTTACCATCCTGATGAGAAAATTGCACTAAACTGCCAAGTGGAATTACCACAAAAATGAAACACTCAGGAAAACCTAAGGGCAGACACAAGTGCGTAACTAGGAAATAACAGGCACAGGGTGAAAGAGCATGTTAGCTTTGGGGAAACATGCACTCACAGTGTTTTTTAATTTTCCAACTTTCCTCTGCCAAATGTGAAAATAAGCAGTTACTTCCCTGGGATTCTTATTAAAAAAAAAAAAGCTAAATTAAATAAAATGAAATGAAAACAATGCTTTGTTCTCCCAGGGGGCTCAAGAGTAGCCCGCTAAGAGACACTTTCTTCCCAGCAGGGCTGATGTCAACAGCCCATGCTTATGCCCAAACAAAAGCTTCCTGGCACACAGATGAGATAAAACATCTAAGTCTCTCTAGTTGGTCCTATTCCAATTTGAGGAGAAGGGGGCAGCCAGGAGAGAAAAATAACTAAGCTTATGAAAGACTAAAAGAGTAAAGAATTACTAAATCTATCTTTTCTCAAATGAATAAAGAACTCTTCAAAAGGATAATGGAAGGGTGCAGCTTTTAATTTGAGTTACTTCTTTGTTTTACTCTATTTGCCTAAGGCCATGCTGCCTTTTAGACTAACCAGAGAGTCCTGGTTTTGCCTTTAGTTGTCTGTAGGACAGTGCAGTGTGGGACTGCTGTTGATTTCACCGTTTAAACCTAAGTGTGTGGCTGAACTCTCCAGGCCTCCTTTTCCCAACTGTAAAATAAGGAGGTGCCCTTATTTTCTCTCTAGACCCTTTCAATAACTGTGTAGGCTTGCAGGCTCTCCAGTTCTCTCCAGGGACAGGTTAATGTCCAACCCCACTAGACAAAATGAAGGAGCAGCATTAAGCACACTCTGCAATGTGTGTGTGTGTTTGGCTGGGGGTGGGGGGAGATATTCCTTACTACCTATGGGCTTGATACTACACCAATACCATCACCCAAGAAGCCAATTCGTCCCACCATCTCGTTGCTGCCAGGGCAAGTCGGATTAACTTGAATCTGCAAAGCTGAGCCGAGCATGTGAAAGCAAAACAAGAGGGGCCTTTCTCCCGGACCTCCGATTTTCATTCAAATGAACTCAGAACTGAAAATAGTACGTCCCCACCTAGAACAAGAGGCTTCGGCTGGCCTTGCTTTTGAAAACCTAACAAGCCAAAAAGGACCAATATCACCCGGTGTGACTGAGCTTGGGGACCCACAAGGCAGAGCACAAACGAAACCCAAGACCGCAGTGGGAGATCTTTAAACTGGACTTCTCTTTCTACAGGCTGGTCAGGCACTAGCGATCTCCCAATAGAGACAGTAGCCAGAGACGTGGGGACAATGGTACACAAGGCACAGGGGGATTCACAGACCCTTAATTTACCTACGCCTCTAAAAGCTGCGGGGAGGTGTGGGAGGAGGGCGTCCAGCTTCATTCCCAAGGAAGGCGTCACGATCGGAGCGGGTAACCTTTTCAGAGCTGCTCTTTTGCTTTGTTTTCCCCTTTTTAAGCCTGGCAGTTCGTTCTGATGCCCAAGTGGTACCTTTTAAATGTCTCTCTCGCCCTCCTCCGGCAAGTGGCGCCTCCGGCTTCTCTCGCTCCCCCGGCGGCTAAGGACAATGGCCGGACACCGCAGGCGGCTCCTAAACGCTTGTCGGGCGCCCAGATCCCAAGGCAGGGTGCACGTGCGTTTGTTATGGTTCCTCTCCCCTCTCCCAGCCGCGAACCTCAGTTTCCCGGCCTGTAAATCGGTGAGCGGGATGTGAGGGAACCCGGGCTCTGCAAGGCGTCCACCCCTAGTACTGAGGCTGTCGCGGTGAAAGTGGGGATCCGGAGGATCATGGCACATGGGTTTGTTGTGGGTCCAATGGCTCGAAGAGCCCGGGAAAAACCAGGGCGGGCCCTCGGCCCGGACAAACACACAGACACTGCCAGCCAATAAGCGGCCAGCTCCCCGCAGCGAAGGCGGCTGAGGGGGCGCTGGAGACCGATTGCCTGCGCTCCAGGCTCGCCGCGGGCCCCGCCGCTCCTTTCACCCCCTGCTCCCCTTCGCATCACTCCTCCCGGGGGTCCGGGCCGCGCCTCCTCCCACCACACCGCTACTCACTCGCTGCCTGTCTGCCGCGGAGGGTGCAGCTCCTCGGCGGGCTCCACAGCGGCCGCCCGCTTTGCGCCCACGGCGGCCGGCGCCCGGCTCCCTTTGTTAGCACCGGCCACTGCCCCAGGCTTCTTCCCCAGCCGGGCCCTGCCAGCAGGACTCTCCAACCCCAGGTGCCTCCCGACTCCGCGCCGGGTAGGGACAGGAGAACCCAGCAGCTGCGAGCCCCACGCGGGAGTCCTGGGGGGAGGGGTCCACTGAGTAGGAGTCGGAGGAGCCGGGGTACCCGGGATGCGGGGTGGGCAGACGGGGAGGAGAGAAGAAGAGCGCAGCGGATGGGCGGGGAGGAAGCGAACAGTCTCCGTTATGCAAATACAGTCGGTAAGACGCGGTGAGTCCCGGGTCTACACCGCGCTCCCGAACCGGCCTCGCCCTCTGGAGGTCGCTGGCGAGCCGGCCTTCGGGTGAGGGAGATTCCGCCTAGGAGGTGGGCGAAGACCCGTAAACGCCGCGTCCACCCGCGCCGCCCCCCGACCCGGCAGGTACTGGAATGTTGGACCAATCACTCTCTGATTTTCCGTTCTAACCAGCACGAACTATAAATCCTGGCTCTGCTACTGACAGTCTACATGACCCTGAGCCAGTCACTTAACCTCTCTGAAGCCTTGAATTCTTCTTATGTAGAATATGAAATAAAATCTGTGTCATAGGGTTTCGCAAGAACCTCCTAACATCGGACGTGGCTCGTACTAGCTGCTCTCAAACGGAAGAAGGGAGGGGATGTAGTGAACCAGGGCATATGGGGACTTCCACCCCAAGCTGTCTGCAGGTGGAGGGGCAGATGGAGACCCTGAGTAGTGGGTGGTGAAGGAAGGCGGTTCCTTGCTTTCACAAGGGCTAAGTCGGGGCTCCTGAAGGGAGGTGAGGGGGAACTGCTTGTTGACCAAGTGGCACGGCCACATGCTGATCATCCCTGATGCGGGGCCACTTCCCCCAAATAGAAAACCTCGGAACAGGAGGGCTGGAAGCGGCTGTAGACCACCACTCCAGTCCCCCGGATCCCAGCGAGGGGATGTGACTTACCAGAGTCAATAATCATCCCCCAAAAGTCTATTGGGCACCCCCAGTGCCAGGCGCTGCACTCTGGGGGGTGGGAATGGGGATATGACTGCAGGGAAGGGGTCTGGGTCTCCAGGAAGGGTGAGGTACAGTGCCTTAAAGCCCAGGCCCAGAGTGGAGCTCTCTCCAAGGAAGGTGGCCACTCCCAGCCACCAACCTAGGAAAAAGGAATTTGCATCCTTGTCCCATCCTTAACACCCTTCTTCCAAGTACTGCTTCTCCGTCCCCTGATCCAGCACCCCTCCCCACCCCCATGCTGTCACTGCTGGTCCTTCTCCAGATCAGAGCAGAGTGACAAGAGGTACAAAACAGGGCTACAAAATTGTGAAGGAAACAGAAATGGTTCCAACTTGGGTGTCAATGAGAGCCTTCACAGAGGAGGTGGTTTTGAGTTGCAATGTAAATAATTTGTTAGGAATATCCCTGTTCTTAAGAAATGTACATGGAAGTATTAAGTATTCAAAGATCAAAATATATACAACTTACTCTCAACAGTTTAGGGGAGAGAGAGAGAGAGAAATTGAGAGAGGGAGAGAGAGAGAGAATGATTTGGCCTATGTGGCAAAATGTTAGAAGTTGGTGGATCTAGGTGGGCTATGTTGGAGTTCTTTGCATGGGTTTTGTGTTATTTTTACAACTCTCCTGTAAGTCTGAAATTATTTCAAAATTAAAAGTTAAGAAAGAAAAAAAGAATGTGTTGGCTTTTGACAGCTGGTTTGGGCGTGCAATGCCAGACTGAAGGGACTCAAGGACTCTACAGCAGGGCACATGCAGGGCCAACTTTGGCTGGACTGTGGGATTTGGGGGCATATGTATGAAGGCGGGCAGAGAGCAGGGAGTTGGGGCTGGAAGATGACAGGGGCCAGTCTTAAACGCTAGATTTTAGGATTCATTCTGAGAAAATTGGAAGCTACTAAAAGAATTTGTGCAGGGGGTATGACATGCATCTTTGTGTTTTATACTGATTCCTCTGGCAGCACACTAGAAAATGGATGGCAGGAGGGGAAGCTGCAAGCAGGAAGAACCAGCTAGGAAGCTGTCGTCACTGGGGATATAATGAGAGCCTGGACTGAGGCGAGGACAGAGGGAATGATAAAAGGACATGCAAGTGATAGCTACCATTTTTTGGAGCAAAAGCACTTTGCTTATATTGTCTTTCCTTGTCATAAAACAGATGTCAGTCTCAGTCCCATTTTATAGGTGAGGAAATTGAAGTCAAAGAGGTAAAGCAACCTGCGTCCAGGCTACGTACCTAAGAAATGGAAGACCCAGGACTTGAACCCTCTTCCACATCCATTGAAACCTTTAACCCTTTCCTTCCTAGGCACCCCTTTTGCCTCAACACTACTGAGGAACCAAGAACATGAAAAGCAGAGGAGAGGCTTTTTTAAAAGGTTATCCAGTCCTCCCCTCAGCTCTTTTTGCCAGGAGAACTGCAACCAAACGAGGGAGAAAACAAGGGAAAAGGCTTACTCTGCCTCTTGGCTTGCAGGATTGAGATGACCACGGACGGCATGACAAGCCCAGGAAGTTCCTGGAGTTCAGAGGCAGATGAGCTGGCAGGTAAGGCTATCCCAAAAGAATCCCAAGGTGGGAGCTGCTGTGAAGCTCTTCTCTGTGGGGGCAGGCAGAGGCTCCCTCAAGGTTGCCTTATTGTAGGTTGAGGACTTCTGACAGGAAACTGGGCCATTATGTGAGGACCATCCTGTCCTCCCCAGCCTACTTATCAGGTGTCTATAGCCATTGCCTCTGCACCCCGTGCCTTAACAGGTGGTTTTCCCTAGAAATACAGATACCTCTGAACACTGTCTCAGTTCCCTCCCACTCACCCCCCACTCCCACACACCCATCACCCTTGGCCCATGCATACATTTTAAATAATATCTTTCTCAGACCTCATTTCAACAGTTGACTAACTTATACAAATAATGTTCTACCTTACAATGTTCATTAGCAACAGTCTACTCATAAACAACATTTTCATAGCCCTCTTGAATTGTGAAGAAAAAAGGAGGCTGCAGCTAGTTGAAAATTTCCTCCAAACCCTTCTTCCCCAACCCACTATAGATGCTCATCAAGACCCTCAGGAGCCTGCAGCTCTCCTCTGTATGCTTTCAGCACAAATTGCCCAATGTAAAGATAGGCTCAGAGGCCTAATGGAACTTCTCTGTGGTCTGTCTATGCCCCCTATCTCGGCCCTCAGTGCTGCCAGCCTTAAGGATGAAGACACTTATATTCAACCAAGTCTGTAGAACTCAAAATAGAAAATAGAAATGGAATAACAGCAAGTCTATTTTAAGCACCCAGGGACTGCTCCTGCTCATCGCTATGAAGCAGACCTGCACAGATGGACCCATAGAGTAGGGCGGGGTGGAGGCTAGAAAATGGAGACAGGATCTTGGAATGGGAGAAATGACTGTTCCTATGGCCCCCGTGTGCAGCCAGCAATGGCCGGGGGCCTCTAAAACCTCAGAATAGAATCTAGGCATCCTGTGGCCCAGATAGGTCAAAGACATGGACATAGTCATGTGAGCCCGTGAGCAGTTGAGCTGCACTTCACCCAATCATCCTCAGTGCCCAGCCTACCCTAGGCCCACAAGAAGAAACCAAGGCTCTTCTCAAATCACTTATGAACTAGCAAAGTTTTTCTTGAATGATGAAAATAGTTGCCATGTTTTGAACATCTACTGCGTGCAAGGCGTATATAAATGTTCTCATTTAATTCTCACTTTGGGGAGGGGGTATTATTCTTAGAATCCTAGTGTACCTAAAGTCATCTTGAGCTACTTTTCTTGCTCTGGCCTTAAAACCAAGCTTAGCTTGAGATTGATGCATGGGGGTGCGGGGTGACAACAAATCTGATTCCAAAACGTTAAAAAGTAAGAAGACAAAATAGATGTTCCATCAAACAACTTCATGCCTGACTTCCTAAATATCCACTTACAACAAGTTTTCCTCCAAAGTCCTGCTCCTAAAGGCAGCCCTGACAGTAGGCCTGCCTCCTCATTTCTATAACAACCTGCTGGCCCTCCCATGATCCTCCTCCAGCTGCCATGCCTTCTCCCAGATCTTTCCTTCTGGATGTCTTCCTTAATTTTTCTTATTAAAATTTTCATAAGAAATTTCTTTCTTTTAATTTCTTTTAGAAAATAAAAAATCATTTTCTCTCAGTGTCTCCAAAGGGTGGGAAAAAGTGAATAGCTACAAAAAAAGAAGGAAGGGAGGGAGGGAGAGAGGAAGGAAGGAAGGAAGGAAGGAAGGAAGGAAGAAAGGAAGGTCATGCAAATATGAATCTTCACCTTTACAAGGGGCTTGCATATACATTATCCCACTTGAGTTCTCTTCAGATTCATATCAGTCTGTGAGGCAGGAATGGCTCTTTATCATCCTCATTTACAGATGAAGAAACTGAGGCTCAGATGTAAAGCGAGTTGCTTAAAGTCCACAGCTAGTGAGTGCTGAGCTGGTCCTTGAAGCCAGGGCATCTGTCCTTCATACTGCATCTGCCTCTGGGGCTGCAAAAGGATGACCAAGGCCATAAAACTCAGTGACACTTCACAGGCTGCAGGTGCCAAAAGGCTACACTGCTGCCCTAGGGCAGGACTGAAGACGCTATGCCCAGGAGACCATGTACATTGCAATGACAGGAAATACAAGAGCTTGCGGACAATGAGGAAGCAGAGATGCTTTTGATAAATTCCCTCAAAAAGATCCAGGAAATTGGCTTCCCCCAGGGGACTTCTATCACAACCAAAATGGAAGCTGCCTCCTGTGTTTATTACCCGAGATTGACCCTGGGAATAACTTGTAGTGACAATGAGGGCTTTATGCAAAATGGTATGTGGTTGTTCTGGTCAATGAAACATCTCTGGAATTAATAAATGTTTGGGGGAAATAAATCAGTATTTAATACAGTGGGCGATTTGTCCCAACTCTGTCTCTGAAAGGTCTCATGTTTTTAAAACTACATTTTTAATAGTTCATTTTTTTTCTGATTTTAGAGGCAATGTTTGCTTTAGAAAATTTAGAAAAGAGAAATACTAAAAAGCAAAGGGGGAAATCATCAGTCCTTCAACCACAAGCAAACAGTGTTAAACTTTATGGCCTCCTATTTTCTTACAGTTATTTCCTCTGCATTTTTTCTTTCCCTAGTTGAGATAATAACATATATACAATGATATCCTGCCTTTTCACCCATATAGAGTCTATTATAACTATTTCCTACATTAGCCTTTGCTACATGCAAGGCAAACTTTCTTAGGCAAATAATTAGTGTTTTATTGCACAGTTCATTAGCTATATAAGAGACAGTTTAGTTTACTCATTGAGACTTGACTTTGGGATCAGATGGCCTGAGTTTGAATCCTGACTCTGCCACTTCCTAGCTGTGTGACCTTGGGAAAATTACTTAATGTCTCTGGTCCTGTTTTCTCCCTGTAAAATGATGATAATAGAATCTGCCTCATAGAGTTGTTCTAAGGATAATTTAGTGAATGTAAAGAAATGGGTTAATTACATGAAAAGTGCTTAGAACAATCCACAGCACAGTAGGTTACCAAGTAAGTGGTAGCTATTACCAATATATCATGCAACATAAACTACTCACCCATTCCACAGCAGGACATTAACATGGGGTTTTAAATTTCTCACTATTATAAATAATACTGCAATAAACCATTTACTGTGTATATGGTGGCAGTGGGGAGGTGAATTGAAACCCCATTGTGAAGGAAATTGAATATATAAGGCATTAAGAATGAAGAAATTCAAGTTAAGGTGACCCAGGAGAAAGGCTGTCCTTGGGAGGAGGCATCTGCTCAACTTGAAGAGATGATATTTAATTTCACTTGACAAACATTTTTTTGAGCAGTGTGCCAAGAGAAGGTCTGGCCTGGGTCAGGGGACACTGACATGAACAAGGAGCAGGCCCCACCTTCAAATTACACAGTTATCTCCAGGGGGATATTTTCACCGTGGAATATTTCTAAATATCACCTATGTAGACAGAGATTTCAAAATGCCTGATCTCTAACAATTGCAACAGAAGATACAATCTCAGTCAACTCTTCCTTCCAGATGCCTCTCTCCTCTCCTGCTTCTGCCACACTTGTTCAGCTTCTGTACTCTCATGTGTGATGCACTGCAGCTACCCTCTCTTCTTTCAACTGTTCCCTCCTGGTCCAGGCTCCTGTAACCAATTGGCCAATCTTACTCATACCCCTAGAGCCAATGCCTTCTTAACCAATATCCAGTTCTCTTGCTCTCAATATCCAGTTTCCATTGAGACTGAGAGTGCTCTGCTGAGAGTCATTGATGCTTTCCTCTCTCTGGTCCCTTTCTTCACATTCCCACCGCCACCCACCCCCACCCCGTTATCTTCCAAGTCCTGTCACATCTACCCCTGGTACATCCCTGAATCCATGCCTCCTCTCCAGCTTCATTGCCACCATCTTGGTTTGGCCCCTCATCACTTTTTCTGTGGGTGATTGCAGGAACCCTCTGGCCTCACTCCCAGTTCAATATTCATCACACCCACTGCTGCTGAAGGGGCTGGAGTATTCTCCCTTATGTCAACCTTAAAGACTGACATTTTTTCAAGCCTTTTGAAGATTATATTCTGCCTCCAGTCTGTTCTGCACAAGTATTATTGGCTGTGTGAAGTAGGAATTAAGAGATTAATTGTAACATCATAGAATCTCAGAGTTGGCTGGGACATTTAGTATCATCTCTTCTAAACTTCCCCCCAAATTCATGGCTTCTCAATGCAGAGTCTCAGAAAATGATCACGTGGCTTTGACTCACCTATATAGTGGGCTTTCACTCCATCACAAAGCAACTTAGCTGGACAGTCAGGTGTTTTTGTTGTTTTTTAAAAGAGTATCAAGAGAGCTAGAATCTTCCTCCCTGGATCCCAGTTCTGCAATCTGTTGCCACACCGAACAAGTCTTTTGCTTTTTCACCATCACAGGTCCTCACATGTTTAAGCTTAGCTTTCCTGTGCCCCTAAGTCTTCTCTCCTTCAGGCCAAACAGCTGCAGTTCTCTTACCATTCTTCTTTCCTTATAGCCTCAGATGTTCCTCATCCTTGTTGTACTTCCCTTGGATCATTCCGGTTCATCAGCATACTTCCTGAGATGAGTCGGAGCTGGGCAGAAAACTCCAGGTCAATCTGGCAAGTGCAGGCTGACCAGGAGCCATTGCCCCCCTTCATTTGAATGCTGGTCTGCTATCCCTGCAGCCTCCCACTCTGTTCATATTTGCTGTAGTGTCTGCTCCCTGTAGACTCTGACTTACCTGACCCTGCAGATAATACCCATGGTGACAGCTGGCAGAGTGCACTGTTCTTTAATGGGAAGTGGGAGAATCAGGGCCAGAGCTGGGGAACTGGTCAGCCAGGGCAGAAGTAGGGCCCCGGGTATCTGAGGAAGAGAAGAGAAGGTGCCTCGAGGGAAATGGGGAGTGGAAAGAACATTTGGAATTCATGAGGGCAATTCTTGCCAAATCCACAATTCTTGTCAGCTCTGCAGCTACGTAGAAGGAACCTGGGCTTTGCAGATTGAATCCAGGCTCTGCTACCCACAAATCTATGACCCTGTACAAGTCATTGAAACTTTCTAAGCCTCAGCTCCTCACTGGTGCGACTGTATTAATATTTCCTCCTTCACAAGAATTGCTGTGAACATTAGGGATAGTGTCCACAAAGCCCGTAGTTTAGTCTCTATCACATATAAAATGCTCAAAAAACAATAGCTAACATTTATGGAACATATACCATGGTCTACACTAAGCACTTTTCAAACATATTGTCATTTAATCCTCACAGCTACCTTTTAGGCAGACACTATTGTTTTTATTATTTAATAGATGAAGAAGCTAAGAGGTAAGTAATTGTGCCAGTTTGGATGTATAATGTCCCCCAAAACACCATTATCTTTGATACAATCTTGTGGGGGCAGACAGAGTAGTGTTGATTAGGTTGGAACCTTCTGACTGAGTGTTTCCATGGAGATGTGACCCACCCAACTGTGAGTGACATCTTTAATTAGGGTGTGACCTCTTGATTGAATGTTTCCATGGAAATGTGGCCCTGCTCATTCAGGGTAGGTCTTGATTAGTTCACTGGGATCCTATAAAAAGACCTGACAAACAGAGGGACCTCAGAGCAATTGAGAGTGACATTTTGGAGGGGAGCTGCATTTGAGAGACACATTTTGAAGATGGCCATTGGAAGCTGACACTGACATGTTGGAGAACGCCATTTTGAAACACATTGTTCTAGTTTGCTAATGCTGCCAGAATGCAAAACACCAGAGATGGATTGGCTTTTATAAAAGGGATTTATTTGGTTACACAGTTACAATCTTGAGGCCATAAAGTGTCCAGGTAACACATCAGAAATCGGGTACCTTCACTGGAGGATGGCCAATGGTGTCTGGAAAGCCTCTGTTAGCTGGGAGGGCATGTGGCTGGCATCTGCTCCAAAGCTCTGGTTTCAAAATGGCTTTCTCCCAGGATGTTCCTCTCTAGGCTGCAGTTCCTTAAAATGTCACTCTTAGTTGCACTTGGGATATTTGTCCTCTCTTAGCTTCTCCAGAGCAAGAGTCTGCTTTCAATGGCCATCTTCAAACTGTCTCTCATCTGCAGCTCCTGTGCTTTCTTCAAAGTGTCCCTCTTGGCTGTAGCTCCTCTTCAAAATGTCACTCACAGCTGCACTGAGTTCCCTCTGCCCCTCAGCTCATTTATATGGCTCCACTGATCAAGGTCCACCCTGAATGGGTGGGGCCACACCTCCATGGAAATATCTCATCAGAGTTATCACCTACAGTTGGGTGGGGCACATTTCCATGCAAACAACCTAATCCAAAGGTTCCAACTTAATCCCCCCTAATGTGTCTGCCCCACAAGATTGCATCAAAGAATATGGCCTTTTCTGGGGGACATAATACATTCCAACCAGCACACACATCCTGGGAGCAAGCAGACACCAGCCTCGTGCCTTCCAAGCTAACAGAGGTTTTCCGGACGCCGATGGCCATCCTTCAGTGAAGGTGCACTATTGTTGATGCCTTACTTTGGACACTTAATAGCTTAAGACTGTAACTTTGTAACCATATAAACCCTCTTTATAAAAGCCAATCCATTTTTGGTATTTTGTATAACGGCAGCATTGGCAAACCGGAACACTACTTTAGCCAGGGTTGCACAAGTAATAAGTGGTGATCCTGATTCTTAACCAAGGCATTATACTAATTACAGTAAGCTGAAGCCCAGTGCTAAGTTTTGGTGACTTGGATATTCAATTCAAAAGATGACACCATTGTTTGTACTACACCCACACATATTTTGCACATCTTTCCCCAAGTAGAGCTGATATTTTATGAGAGAGGCTGCACAACACACAGAGCACTAGTCCAGAGGCCAGCAGGTCTGGTTTCTATTCTCCACCTTCAAAACATAGCCAAGAGACCTCAGCCAAGGTTGTTTCCTGGCTGACCTTTGGAATACCCTTCAGACATTGTTGAAAATATAAATTCTCATTCTCCCCCCAAGATTCAGTGGTTCTCAGGTGAGACTCTGGGTAATGTAATTGTTAACAAGCTCCCCAGGCAATGTGATGAGAGGCAGAGTTTGCAGACAAATCGACTAGGATAGTTCTAAAGCTGAGCTGCCCAGGGAACTTCATGGTCTAAGGAACCCTGTCCCCTGGTGCTGCCCCAAGTACGTGATCCTTTTGTCAAGGGATTATTAACTTTTGATAGTTAAGGCACAGCTGCAACCTCAACTACATGCTCCTTATCATTACCAATAATTAATTGACCACTAGTATCAGGACAATAACTTTTGGAAAAGGCCACATTTTCCCATCACTGGAATATATTGTAAAGTTCAAATGTCTCCTGTGAAGCTATGTCAATTTTCCAGCCCCTCTTTGCATAGGGTACAATGAAAAGCCTTTGACCTTCCCATGAGAAACTTGAGTGTCCTGCTGCAGCAACCCCCCCCCCCCCCACACACACACACACACACACTTGCAGGAGCTGGAGAGGAAGGGGGAGATGTTGATTTGAATGAACTAGTAACAAACTCTGCTAAGGTTTAAGTGCATGAGCAATCCAATACATATTTGGGAACACTGAAAATGTTCAGTGCAGGAAAAAGTCCCTGAACAGTGCAGCATTATCCATGACAGCTTCACTTGTTGATTTCATAAAGCACTAAACTTTCCAGTTCAAATAGCAAGCAGGCAGTCTATAATACTACTAATAGCCTGCAGTTCTCTAATCCAAAGGACTGAATCTGCTCAGAGCACCCCAAGGCCATCAGTTGAAGGCCTTGGAATGACTCCCTTCAGCAGGTAGGGTCTCCAGGTCAGGCTCACTGAGGCAGAAGATTTGGGTATTTGTGAATGTTTATATCGTAGAGGTACATGCCATTGTATTAAAAGGGTGGTGTCAAATCTGTTTGGAATCCCATCAAGTGGGCTGCAACACTGGGGAGGAAGGAATGTCATCCATCAAATCCTTTTGAGCAATTTGTTTTATAAGGCCTTTCTCAAGCATCCAGGAAGGATGGATACCAGAAAACTCATTTGCCCAGAATGGACACACCTTCAGAATAAACTCTTGAGAGGGATTTTTTCTGGAATCTGGGACTCATCCAACTATTGGGTTAAGGAGAAAGGGGCATGGTGGAACTTCTTGATTAATCTACCTACTTTAATATATGATATCACTCAGAGAACGTCAAAGCACTTTCATATACATCTTTCACTTGATCCCTATTTTACAGGTCAATTAACTGAGGCCTAGACACTCAAGTGGCCTGCCAAAGATTGACTAGCTAATAAGTGGCAGAGTTCGAATTAGAGTGGACATATTCTGACTCCCATAAATGCTAATAAGGGGCCTTGGGGGAGTCCAGAAAATACAGAGAGAATCTAAGATTTGAGAAAAAGCAGGAAGTGCTGTGGACTAGCCTTGAATAATGAGACCTCTGAGAGGACTGAGGACCCGCTTGTTATTTTCTGACTTTTCATAGTGCTCAGAGATCGTTAGACTGGGATTTCTGCCTCCTCAAAGCACTAAGAAAAACATAAAATGATAAACAGAGATTGTAGAGAATGACCAGAAGCCTGGTGGGATATTTTTGTTGTTTCTGGGGAGAAGAAAGAAGTCACTAATCCGAGATAGCTTTGTGTGAAGCTGGACTTCTGATAATACGTTTCCTTCACCCCATCATTTTAGGCACAGAAGGTCAGGTAGTTTTACTGCTTCACGGATCCCCTGAGCTAGAAGAAACCATAATTTTCAGTTTTTGACTACTGAAGTGAAATACAGCATGGTTTAGATTAGGATCTGGATATCCTCGAATGATCTGAGAGATAATAATAACTGCCTCAGATTACTGAACCAGGAACTGAACTATTTGATATTTAATCCTCACAAAGCCCTGTGAGGTGTGTGCCATTAGCTGCATTTGGAAATGATATAACCAAGGCTTAAGCAGTTTGAATAATTGGCCAAAGGCCACATGGCTTGTAATTGGCAGAGCAAGGGATTGAGCTAAATTGTGTAGGACTTCAAAGCCACCCTTTTTATCCATCAGTTTTCCCCTGAAGGCAAACTGATGTGAGGATGAGCTGACTCATCTCTCCAACATTTCTGCCACCAGGGTTGCTTATACTTTTTCTTTCCTCTGAAACGCCTCCTTCATCTCTTTCTGAGTACGTGAACACAACCCAGTCTCCAATGCCCACTTCAGCCCTAAACTCCTCCAGGAAGCATTGAGAACATAATAATCTCTTCCTTCTCTGAACTCTTAGAGTCACATGTAGAATTTCCTGGGACCATTCTAATTTCAAGTATGAATTTATTCATTCATTAAATGTGTAACTAAATGGAATTTTATTTGTATGCCCTTAACCTCTCTGAGCCTGTGAAATGGGGGTACTATATTCCTTGAAGAATCACTATAAAGATCAAAAATAATGCTGTTATATAGGTGCCTGGCATCAGCTAGGTAGTCAAAGATGGTAGCTTTTGTTAAGTTCAAAACAGACTCTGAAAACCAAAGGGCAGAATAAGTTTATTGAGCTAAGTGGCACGCAGGGAAGCAGAAATAAAAGAAAGTTACTGCTCAAAGAAAAATAGCAGAGAAACAGTTTATATAGCTACTTAGAACAAAGAAGGGGTATAGAGGGATGAAGAGGGGGTGGCAAGGAGGACGTGAGCGATGTGAGTTGTCCAGGGCAGGATGTCCTTGGGTCATGGGCCATAAATTTGCAAGGACTGTTTGCCAAGGTGTTTATGTAGGAATGGGCTTAACTGGTGAATTTGAGCAGACTTTCTGGTGTCATTATGACTTATTTATTACAGTTCCTCCTCTCCCATGGAGGTAGGAGTCTGAATTAGCACCGCAAAGGATTATGTCAGCTTGCTTCAGTCATTTTTGTTTCTTTTTGTAGTTTCCTGAGTAAAAATGGAAGTTTAAGCAAATTAAGATGATTAGTAAAGCTATTTACCATTCTAAATTCACACTATTGTAATTATTACATGTGAACCCAATCAAAAGGAGACGAACAACTAACTTTTTTTTAACACTAGTGCCAATTCAGGGAAAAAACACAAATGCTTTTGGCCTTGCATAAAAAGCCTCCTCCTCCTCCTTCTTCTTTTTCTTCCTTCTTCTTTTAATCTCTTTAAAAATTAAACATTACAATTGCGATTACCTACTTTATGAATTAGATGCATGTCACTGAGAAAATTAGCACTGCTTTGTAGTCTCTAAAAGAGTCATACTCCCACCTGGGCATATTGAAAAAGAAGCAACACGGAGACAGCTTTCTCGTGTTTAACCTTGAAATCATAGGCCTTGGGCCAAATCAGGGAGCTCGGCCTACAGGAAGGTCTTACACTGGTGGTTGCTCGCACTCATGGGAGAAAAACCTATGGTAATACTGGAGGTTCTTACTTGACTTACAAAACGTCAAAAAGTATGTCATTTTCCTGATGAGGGAACAGCCTCCAGAGTAGTAGAGAAACCCCACTGTGTTTCACAGTGACAAAGTCAGAAGCATATCCCAGTCCAGATGCTCAGGTCTCTTTCTGCTACTAAGGACCCAACAATTTAAAGGTATTACTGAGTAATACTGGTGCAAGAGCTGAGTGCTCCTGGGGAGTGGAGCCCTGCAGGAGTTCATAATATGGAGAAGCAAGAGTTACCCACAGAAAACAATAAAGAACAGCTCAAGACCCTTTATGATCCAGATCTAGGTGAGAGCAGCCCAGCCTCTAAGTAAGTTCTGTGTAAGAGTGCAGTTGTGAGTGACATTTTGAAGAAGAGCAAGCTTGCTAGAGAGGAACGTCCTGGGAGAAAGCCATTTTGAAACCAGAACTTTGGAGCAGACACCAGCCATGTGCCTTCCCAGCTAACAGAAGTTTTCCAGATGCCATTGGCCATCTCCAGTGAAGGTACCCGATTACTGATGTGTTACCTTGGACGTTTTGTGGCCTTAAGACTGTAACTGTGTAGTGAAATAAACCCCCGTTTTATAAAAGCCTATCCATCTCTGGTGTTTTGCATTCTGCAGCATTAGCAAACTAGAACAGATTTGCTTTTTTCCACTATTCTACCTCAATTCCCTAGAAAAGTCCCACTGAGGCAATAGTTAATGCAATGAATAGACTGTGGAATCACAGTAGCTGGGGTTGAATCCCAGCTCTCCCAAAGGATAACTGAATTACCCTGGGCAAGTTACTTAGCCACTCTGTGCTTCAGTTCTCACATAGGTAGAACAGGGATGGTAAAGATGAAATGAGATGAACCCCATGCAGAGTAAGTACAATCAATTATTATAGACAGTCACAATTATTATAGTGAGCAATCATATTATTAGAGAAGACATTACTATTTGCCAATATACACATTTATACTTGATAAGCCATCAAATGATATTTGATCAATGAATGGATGAATGAATGTTTGCAATTGGAGTCAGCAAAGGAAGATAGTCTTGCAGTCTGACATGCTCAGGGAAGGTTTCCTAATAGAGGCCAGACCTGAGCCAAGAGTTTGAGAAAGCGTAGCTTCTGGGCCAGATGAAAGAGGAGAAGAAACAATTTTAGACAAAGTCTCATGTTCAAAGGTGTTTTATGAAGTGTTATTTTGTCAGCAAAATATTGGAAACAACCTAAATAGCCACTGAAAGGATTAAATATATTTTGAAGAATTCAAAAATGAATTACTTTGAATCCATTAAAATGATACTTTTAAATAATACTTAATGGCAAATGAGCTCAGATTAAAATGTTAAGTTACAAAAAAACAAACAAACAGAAAAAAAAAAAAAACCCATTGTAGAAAGCATGCTCTAAATTAAGTGAAAATCCATTTGCTTATAGGAACACCAAAAGGAAATACACCAAAATGTAAGAAGGACAGAATATGAATGATTTTGTTTCTTCTTTAAATCTTTCTTAATTTTTCAAATTGTCTACAATGAGCATGTGTTATTGTAATATTTTTTAACATCTTGAATTTTTTTCAAGTGAAGAAGTTTCCTTGTACACACTACTGTCCTCTTAGGGTGGCTGTAACAGGCACTACGATTGGAGCCGTGGCCACAGCTAGCATCCAAGCACTCCCACCCCTTTGCCTGGGTAAATACCACTACGGTTTGGGAGCATGTAACTGCCTGCCGAGGGTTGGCACTTTGGCCCTCCGGTCTGGAGAATAATGCCTCCCTGAACTCGGAGTGTTACCAGCTGGTCATTTCTGGGGTATGAAGGTGCTTCTCCTACCCCCAAGCCTCTCTCCATTCTCTCTCTGCTTTGGCTCCACACAGTTGCAATTTTCAAGTATTTTCTCCACTGCTCTTCCCTTGTTTCTCCGTGAAAGTGTAAAAAGCTGGGATGTGGAGACTCTTCACCTAGAGCTCAAGAACTGGCCTCATGCTGCAGCTTGCATAATAAATCACCAGCTAAATTAGAGAGAACACCTTGTGTAACAGAAGTCTGGCCAGAGGCTACGGGCGAGCGTGTTTGCTACATTTCTAGATCCAGAGAGGAAAGGCCGGCTTCAAAGTATCTCCTCAGTTTCCTGTAGATATACCATTTCTTGTATCCATTCTCTTCCTTCTCCACTTTTATGTATCTATTTCATTTATCCAGCAATCATTATTGGCCTCTTACTACACACTAGGAACTATGTTAAGGGTGAAATACTGATACCAAGGATAATGATGATCATCTTATCAATGGCCAAAAGCTTTACCTGCCTTATCTCATTTAACCTTTAAAAAAACTTCACAAGGAAAGGACTAATTTTCCCATTTTATACATTATAAAGTGGAGGCTCAGGAAGCATAAGACATTTGCACAAGAGAAATTCTGGGAAAAGATGGTGAAATGACTCAAAACTACAGGAACTCTCTCCCTCAACATCTAACAAGACAAACAACAAAAGTAACAACAACAACAAAAATTACAAGTAATTTCCACTTTGAGTTTGGACAAATAAGCACCTACCAGACCCTGCTCTCCCACAGATAACAGCTATAAACTCTGAACAAAAAACAAAAACCAACAACCTGAAGACATTAAGGAGTAAGTAGAAACAAACAGATGCTAGAGGGGAGTCAATTCTATTTTAGGGGGTGGGGGTTGAGATAAGCACCATATGTGGTGGCTAAAATGCTGATTAAAAACTACAGTCTTTCCTGCCTAGAGAATCAAAGTACAATGTAAACTGGAAAGTGAGGGATAACAGAGGAATGAGCCAGAGACAGAGTACCCCCAAGTTCTATGTATAAACTCTGACAAAGTTTCTGGCAGTTTCCAGAACCACACATGCATAAAGCAGACTCAAATCAGCCTAAGTAAAGATAGGAAAAATGAGCTGACAGTTGAGCTGCTACCCAAAGGGCAGATTTTTGCAGTTTGAGTCCAGCTAAGTTAATTGCTTGCTAAAACAAAACATCAAAACTCTCAGAGGAAAATAACAGGATTGAAAGTCTCTACAACATCAAATTTGCAAAGCGTAAGATATAATGCAACATTACTCAACATACAAGGAACCAAGAAATTTGATCCATGCTCAAGAGAAAAAACAATAATTGAGACCAACCCCAAATGACCCAGATATTGTAATTAGCAGATAATGATTATAAAGCAGTTATTATAACTATATTCAATGAAGTAAAGGGAAACATACTTCTAATAAATGAAAGGCAGGAAATCTCAACTGAGAAATAGGAATAAAAAAGAAAACAAATGAAAATTCTAGAACTTAAAAATACAATATTTGTAATTAAAAATTCAATGGATGGACTTGACAAAGTCAGGGAACTTGAAGATAGATTAATAGAAATTATCTAATCTGAAGAACAGAAAGGAAGAAATCATTGGGAAAAAAAAAATGAACAGTCTCAGGGACAATAGGACAACAATAAAAAATGTCTAACATACATTAATTTGAATTCCAGAAGTGGAAGAAAAAGATATGGGGGCTGAAAAAAATATTTGAAGAAATAATGGCTGAAAATTTCCCCAATGTGGTGAAAGAAATAAATTTATAGATTTAAGAAGTTCAGTGAACTTCAAGCTGCATAAATGTTAATAAAGACATGCCTATTGTATCAGTCAGGTTTCTCCAAAGAAACAGAATCAATAGGATGTGTGTGTGTGTGTGTGTGTGTGTGTGTGTGTGTGTGTGTGTGTGTGTAGAAAGGGAGATTTTAAGGAATTAGCTCAAGTATTTGTGACTGCTGGCAAGTCTGAAATATGTAGGCAGTCTGACAGGCTGGGAACTGAAGGCAAGAATTGATGTTGCAGTCTCAAAACAGGATATTTTCTCTGGGAAGGCTCAGTTTTTTCTCTTAAAGACTCCAACTGATTGGATGAGGTATACCCACATCATCAAAAGTAATGTCCTTTATTTAACATCATCTGATTGTGGCTATTAATCACATCTATGAAATACCTTCACAACAACATCGAAACTAGTGTTTGACCAAACAGCTGGACACAAAGCCCAGCTAAGCTGACACATGAAGTTAACCATTACTAGTCAAACTGCTGTAAACTAAAATTAGAAGAAAATCTTGGAAGCATCCAGACAAAATGACATATTATACATAAAGCAGAAAAACCATTTGAATCACCACTGAATTCTCATTAGAAACTATGAAGACCAGAAGATAATGATAAAATATCTTTAAAATATTGAAAAAAAAAACAAACATCTGTCAACCTAAAATTCTATGTCCATTGAAAATATCTTTCCAAAATGAAGGCAAAATAAAGACATTTTAAAAAATTCACTGGCAGTAACATGTTGTAAATGTTGAAAATAAGCTGTTAAGGAAAGAAACAGAATTTTGAGATGGTACCACATAGAGCATGCACTCATACTCACCTTCCCTAGATGAAGTGGCAAAATCCTGATAGTTCTCAGGAATTGCCCCACCTACTATTCCTACTTGACAGGGTAAAAAGGCAGCTTGGAGAAAAGACAAGAAAAAGCAGTTAGGAGCAGGGTCATGGTGGAGTGAAGAAGGGAAACTAGGACTTGACAGTTTCCAGAGCACTGTGTTGGGTTGGGGCAAGCCCACAGGAGTGGTACATACTCCAGCAGGACGACATGGGTTCTGGAACTGGATCTCAGAAGAGCACAGTTCCAAGTCCTCCAGCAACAGCTATATAGTTTCTCCTTCTCACCATGCCCTCAAATTACAGAAAAATAGACAATAAGAAAATCCCAGCCCTCAAGCTGTAGCTCTGATGGGAAAACAACTGAGGTTTAGATAAGGTAGGAAAGGTTTTGTGCCAGTTTGAATGTATTTTGTCCCCCCAAACGCCATTATCTTTGATGTAATCTTGTGTGGGCAGACTTTCAGTGTTAATTAGATTGTAATTCTTTGAGTGTTTCCATGGAGATGTGCCCCACCCAACTGTGGGTGATGACTCTGATTGAATAATTTCCATGGAGGTTTTGGGTTTCAGACCCACCATTCAGGGTGGGTCTGAATTAAATTCCTGGCACACTATATAAGCTCAGACAGAAGGAGCAAGCTTGCTACAGCCAAGAGGGACACTTTGAAGAAAACACAGGAGCTGCAGATGAGAGAGTTTGAAGATGGCCATTGAAAGCAGACTCTTACTCTGGAGAAGCTAAGAGAGGACAAATACCTCAAGTGCAACATTTTTGAGGAACTGCAGCCTAGAGAGGAATGTCCTGGGAGAAAGACATTTTGAAACCAGAACTTGGAGCAGACACCAGCCACGTGCCTTCCCAGCTAACAGAGGTTTTTCGGACACCATGGGCCATCCTCCAGTGAAGTTACCCGATTGCTGATGTGTTACCTTGGACACTTTATGGCCTTAAGACTGTAACTATGTAACCAAATAAACCCCCTTTATAAAAGCTGATCCATTTCTGGTGTTTTGCATTCTGGCAGCATTAGCAAACTAGAACAGGTTTCAAGGAGAAGTTACTTACATTCTGTATTAAGCCAAATAATCCATGTTGTCATGAACTAGATAAAAAAGAGGGCAGAAGCTATGAAAGCACTCAGTAGTAGAGACAAAACAATCCAGTCTGGAAGAAAACAGCCCAAACCAAGGAACAGAAGAACACTCATCACAAATCCTTTTACTCTACAGAGAGACATATTCTAATAAGAAAATGACTTTAGTAAAACAAGAAAAAAGACAAAATGATAAGAAACAACATGAGATAAAAGGGGGGATAAATTGCTAAAGAAACAAATTGTGTAGCAAAATCCTACCTCAGATCTAACAAATTGCTTAGAAAAATAAACAAGCAACAGAATAGATGCAGCTGAACACTGAATTATGTTTATAGAGGGAAGATTTGAAATCATCATAATTAATAATGAGGGAAAGAACAAGGAATTAAAACAATTAAAGAACTGATGCCAAAGAAAGTCTGCCGTAAGGATTATTGATGTCCTGGCAGTAAAGAGTTACAGAAATTGAATAGAGAAACTCTTTAGAAATATGATGCAGGAAAATTTCCCCAAAATAAAACCTTTCAATCAAAAAGATATACTCTTTTCCATTGATATTGGTAGAAAAAAAAGATATTCAGGTGTATGCTTATTAATTATATTTGAAGGATAATATTTCTTTTGATATCCAGAAAGTTAAACCAATCACCTATAAGCATGAAAAGTCAGGCTGTCCTCAAATTTTCTACTGCCATGTTCAATGCCAGAAGGCAGTGGAATAATGTCTACAATGTTTTGAGGGAAAGAAAAAGAGACTCCAAAACATTATGTGCCATCAAATATATATGCAAACTCAAGAAATGTAGCATTTGTGAACCCTTCTTGAAAATATAAACTTCAGCTCATTAAGTGTTGAATCGGAAGATAAAACTCAGAAATGCTTGGGAAAAACCCTGGTGGTTAGCATAAAATCCATTTAAATATAAATTCAAAATTAAATCACTGGGGAAATAATGGAGCAAAATGGATTGTCATAATCTTTTTCAAAGAATTAATGCTTACCAGCAAAAATTGGTAGGAGGGTACGTGGGACATGACTCCAGGGGTGTAAATCTCCCTGGCAACGTGGGACATAACTCCCAAGGATGAACCTGGCCCTGGCATTTTGGGATTGAGAAAGCCTTCTTGGACTGAAAGGGGGAAGAGAAATGAAACCAAGTTTCAGTGACAAAGATTTCAAAGAGTCGAGAGATCATTCTGGAGGTTATTCTTATGCATTATATAGATATCTCTTTTTAGTTTTTAGTGTATTAGAATAACTAGAAGGAAATACCTGAAACTGTTGAATTGTAATCCAGATGACTGTACAACTATATAGCTTTTACAGTGTAACTATGTTATTGTGAAAACCTTGCAACTGACACTCCGTTTATCCAGTGTATGGACAGATGAGTAAGAAAATAAAGACAATAAATAAATAAATAATAGGGGGGATAAGAGGTATGGGATGTTTTGGGTGTTCTTTTTATTTTAATTTTTATTCTTTTATTTGGAATAATGAAAATATTCAAAATTGATTGTGATGATGAATGCACAACTATAGGATGATACCATGAACCACTGATGGTATACTTTGGGTGATTATCTGGTATGTGAATAAATCTCAATAAAATTGCATCAAAAATATCGGTAGGAGGGGAGGTAGATGGGAAGAAGTAAAATCATGCTAGTCTCATGTTTTCTAGAAGGTCATCAGTAAATGGTGTCTAAAATTAAAATATGAAATTTTTAAAAGTAAAATTTCAACTTCTTATGGTTTTTATAATCTTTTTTTTTCTTAACTTCAGCACAGGGACCAGGCAGTCAACAATAATAACAAACATCTTTTGAGCATTTATCATATGCTTACTGCTCTAAGCTCTTTACACATAAACTTATTTAATCCTGTCAACAACCCTAGAGTCTATTGTTAGCCTCATTTTAAAAAAGAGGAAATGAAGCACAGAGAAGTTAAACAACCTACCCAAAGCCACAAACCTAGCAAGTCCTGGAGTCATAATTCAAACCCAAGGTCTGGTTCCACAGTGCATGCGAGCACCACCACACTTTTCTATCTAGTGAGCATGTCTGAGGAGACAATACCAGGTGGGTAGAAATGTGGCAAATTACAGTATGTGTGCCTTTACCCCCACCAAAGCATTCAGCTTCTAGTTCTTCAAATAAACAGTGTGCAGCCAAGCAAAGAGCCTCTGTAGGTCATTAGTCAGCATTTCGGGACCAGGCTGGGGCCCCTGCTTTTAAGAGATTTAAAGGAACTGCCAAGATCCCTCATGGTGAAGAAACATTTATCTGAATTTCAGCAATCCCTTTAATTTCACTTCTTTTTCTTTTCTTTTTTTTTTTTTATGTTGAATTAATAGAATACAGAATATAATCCTATGGTTATAATTTTTTATTTATTCATATATCATTTTTACATATGGATCCAATTGTAACTGTCTATAACCATATTCACAAATGATAATTTTCATTTCTGAATGGTGGGATTTAGGGGTTGTTTATTGCTTTCTTCTCTGTACTTTTCTGTATAACATATGTTACCTTAGTAAAAACAAACTTTTTTGACAATAGGAAAGAAACCTGTTGAAGTTAACCATTTTGCTATCTTACCTTTTGTACCCTGGAGATAAATAGCTCAAAGTCTTAGTGTGAGTAATAGCTAAATATGCAGAAATTAAGATGCATTTAAAGTGTTTGACACAGTGCCTGACACAAAGTAAGTAGTAAATAGGTGTTTGCTGTTATAATAATGGTAATTATTACTATTCACTACTACTGTGTACATTATTGGAAATGCTATGGAAGAACTAAGTATATGATGGCATTGAAGCATAGTGGAAAACTCGCCAATCCAGAAGGCAGTCAAGGAAGGCTCCCTGGAGGAGGTGACAGAGCTGACTTTTAAAGATAAATAAGACTTAGCCAGGTAGGAGATGAGGACTGCAGAGCATTCCAGGCAGAGAAAACAGCAAGATCAATTATAAGAACTTGTGTGGCTGGATTGAAGAGGTTGAGAGAATGTGGTTTCAGAAGAGGTGGGAAAAGTAAACCATTGCTAGGTCAGAAATTACCTGATATATCATGCCATGCCAGGCAGTTTGAACTTTAATCTAAAGTCAATGAGAAGTCACTGAAAGTTTTTTTTGTTTTGTTTTATTTATTCACTGAAGGATTTTAAGCAGAGGAACATCACACTGATATCTGAAAGTTTACTATGGCTTTAGTGTGGGGTACTGATTGGAAAGGACACTCTAGAGACAGAGGACTGGTTATTGCGGTTAAGACAGTGTTGCTAGAGAGTTACTTAGGACTGGCTCTCAAAGTGTGATCCAGAGGACACAAGAGGTTCCTAAAACCCTTTCAGCAGGTGCAGAAGGTCAAAATTTCTTTCACAATAATACTCAGGCAATATTTGTCTTTTTCACTGTGTTGAAATTTGCACCAGTTAATGCTCATACAAAAGCAATGAAGGATAAAACTGCTCGTGTCATAGCGCAAATCAAGGCGCTGGACTCTATTAGTGGTCTTTGCATTCTTCACTGCCACATACTCACAGGAAATAAAAAGCCAGTTTCTCTTAAAATGTCTTTGATGATGCAGTAAAAATTATTAATTGCATTAAATCTTGCCCTCTGAGTACACATCTTTTTAATATTCTGTGTGATGCAATGGGAAGTACACATAAAAGATTTCAGTTGCCTAGCAAAATACAATGGTTGTCTCAAGGAAAAGTGTTATTGCAATTGAGCTGTGAGCCGAATTTGCCACTTTTTTTCATGGAACATCATTTTTACCTGAAAAATGACTGATAAATTAGGGTTATTTAGTCTTGACTATTTGGAAGACATTTTCTTGAAAATAAGCAGAGTAAACCTGCCTCTTCAAGGAAAACAACTGATAGTATTTGTTGCCAATAATGAAATTTGAGATTGCAGGTGAAAATTAGAATTTTGAAAAACTTAAATCCACTACTGTGAACTTGACAGCTTTCCAACTCTTAAATTGTTTTTAGATAAGGTTGGTGTGATAACAACAAATGTGATTAATGTTTTAGAGTGAAATGTGACAACATTTGAAAGATCTGTGACTCAGTGAGACTGATTTTTTGTTTTAAAAAATAGAATTGTTTTTCATAAAAAAATTTTTTTATGTTAATATATGATGGGTGTTCTGGTTTGCTAATGCTGCCATTTGCAAAACATCAGAAATGGATTGGCTTTTATAAAGGGGGTTTATTTGGTTACAAAGCTACAGTCTTAAGGCCATAAAGTGTCCAAGATAAGGCATCAACAATAGGGTACCTCCACTGGAGAAAGGCCATTGACATCCAGAAAACCTTTGCTAGCTGGGAAGGCATGTGGCTGGCATCTGTTTGCTTCCAGGTTGTGTTTCAAAATGGCATTCTCCAAACTGTAAGTCTCAGCTTTCAACAGCCATCTTCAAAATGTCTGTCTCAGCTGCAGCTACTCTGGGCCTATGTGGCTCTTCTTAAAGTACTTCAGTAACCAATCAAGATCCATGCTGAATGGGTGGGGCCACACATCCATGGAAATTATCCAATAAAAGGCCTCCCCACAGTTGATTGAGTCACATCTCCATGGAAACACTCAATCAAAAGATTCCAACCTAATCAACACTCATACATCTACCCCCCCAAGATTGCATCAAAGAGCATGGCATTTTGGGGAACATAATACATCCAAACTGGCACATTCCACCCCCCTGTACCCCCAAATGACATGATCTTTTCATAGACAAATTACATTCATCCCATCACAGTATCACAAAAACTTAAATCATTCCAGTAACAATTAGGTAATCAAAATCAGTTAGAGTTTGAGGCATTTGGGGGGACATAATACATCCAAACTGGCACAATGGGTTTATTGTTATTTTAAATAGGCAGTTTTAAATTGCTTGGTTTCAATTTCTAATACAGTAAATGTCTATAAATATAGTTCATGTACATAGGAGCTTTTTGTGATCCTGAGTGATTTTTAAAAGTGTGAAAGGATCCAGAGACCCAAAATTTTGAGAATCACTAGTTCAAAAGGTAGAAACAATAGAATTTTGCAATTGGTTGTTGGGAGTAAAGAGAAAGAACAATCCTGGATCAGTCTCAGGAACTATTCTCCCAATAAGGATTATTTTTAAGAACTGGCTATAAGGGAGAGATGATGTATGACATCTTGTAAGTGCTGAGTTTAGGTTGCCTGAGGAATGCCCTGGTGGAGTTGGCCATTAGGCAAAGATTTCTGTGTGTTGAAAACAGCTGTTGAATATACAGAGTTGTCATACCCGCAGTAATTGAAGCCCCAGGAAAGAACAGAATTACAAAGTAAGAAGGGTGCTTGAGGATGTAGCCCAGGATTACACCTACATAAAGGTAAAACAAGAGCACAGGCTAGAAACCAATCTATGAGCTTGAAAAGGATAATCCCCAGGGAAGAGAGACCCCACAGGGAATGTTGTCACAGACATCAAGCCAGGCAGAATTTTCAAGGAGAAAGCAGGGGTCAACAGCAGCAAATACTGTAAAGTTATCTACCGAGTCATTGCTGTCTATCTGGGAGCAGTTTTAGAGAGTAAGAGGAGAAGTTATGGAGGCAACAGAATGGTCTGCTCTTTAAGTAACAAGCTAAAGTTAGGATAGTAGTCAGGAGAGTTATACTTATATGGTGGATGTGGAGAAGACAAGAGGAGAAGCAGAAATTGAAAATTCAGTGTGATATAAATAATAGAACAAGACCCACCAAGAAGCAAGAGAATGGGATTTACAGGCACCTAGGATGCAGTGGGAAGTAGAGGGTAAGCTCTTAAGGGCTTTGGAACCAGACTTTTAGGTTCACATCTTGCTGCTGCAGCTTGTTATCCAAGGAAATTTGGCAAGATATTTAAGTTCCTTATGCCTTGGTTTCCTCATCAGAAGATATGAAGAGCAACAGTATATACCTTGAAGAGTTATTTTTGAAGACAGAATGAGTTAATATGGGTCAAACATTAAAACATTCTGACAAATGGAAAGTGCTCAACCAATTATTGTTACTGCTGAGACTGAAAGAAAGGGAATAAGTATGGCCTCCATGGCCAATCAGAGTTCTTTAGTTAGAGGAACAATGTTGAGATGGCTTCGCCTGATATCCATGTCCTCCTCCAGAGTAGAAATGAGGGGGCAGGTGATATGGTTGGAGTACAAGGGGAATGGCATAATCCTAAAATATGATTTGATAAGCATACAGACAAAATTGTTTTCCTTTTCAATTACTGTCTTCAACCATATTCTTTTAAATCTCCTTCTTTAATTTATTAAAAGTCAATTTAGGGATCAAGATGGCAGAGGGAGAAACTTCAGGGCTTCATCCCCCCACAAAAGCTTAGAACAGCAAGCAAAAACTGTCAGAATCAACTTTCTCAAATTATGAGAAACAGCAAAAGGATTGCAGTAACAAAGTGCTGATTTGAGGAAAAGGCAACTTAAAAGTGGTAGGCTCTCAATGGCAGAGTGGTAAGGTGTGGAATTTAGTTACTCCTCTAGGGCAGCTGGTAAATAGCCAGGAACTATATGGAACAGCAGTTTCAGAGACTTCTGTGTCTGGCACACATCATACACCAGTCTGGAATGAGTGGAATGGCTGAGATCACAGTGAAGAACTGTAAGTTTCTCCAGCAAGAGGACTGACACCCCTCCCCCACAGGCATGGCAGACTGTTCTGGAGCTGTGTCCCCAAGGGAAAAAGAAACTATTTGTGATGGGAACAAGGAGAGGGGGTTCAACTAGGCCCCCCAATTTCAAAATTAACTAACAAATTTGGACTGCTGAATAAAAGCTCCAAGCACAGATAAACCAAAAGTGGGTACTGAGAGGATTCAGTCCAGCAGAGAGGAGGCAGATTTGACAAAAACAACAACAAAACAACAGAGACTTTTGGAGTTGGAGGTGTTCAGAGTACTGGAAAAGGGTTGGGCTCCAAGAAAAAGTGGCACGTAGAAGCAGGTACCAACTCCAACTCTGGCTTCCAAACCCAGGGAACTGGGGACCTGCTCTGAAAAGGTTTCTTTTTTTCTTCTTCTTTTCTTTCTCTCCAACTCTTTATTTTTTACTTTCCAATAGCCTGTCAAAGCCGCTGCCAGAAGGCTCAGTCATCAGCACTGCTCTGGGCAAGGGGCGGGGGTGGGGGGATTAAAGTTGTCTGAGAGTAGCTATTCAGGTAAAAGAGATAATAGCCTAAAAGTCATACCTTTAAATAGTCTATACTGGGACTGACAAAACTTGGGGGCTGAGGAAAGGCCTTGAAAAGGATTTCTTTTTTTTTTTTTTTTTTAATAACTATTCTAAGTAGCTAATTACAGAAAGCCTCAGATATTTGCAACTGGCAGCTGGACCCAGGCAAGGGTGGAGCTAAGATAGGTCTGAGCAACAAAGCAATAAATTTAATGGGGGAGCTAATACCCTAAAGGACATAATTTCCCCAAGACAAGGGGGGTAGGGATCAGCTCAAGTGGTGGTCATTATACAGAGAACTTAGACCCTAGGGACTGTAGAACAGAAACAGCTTGAGTCAGCCATGTCCATGGCAGGGACAGGGTTTGCAGAGAATTAAAGGCCTGCACCTCTTTACACTGGTGGGGCACTATGGGCTGAAGAGTGCCACCTGCTGGACAGGATAGGAAAAGCACAGAGTCTAGAGACTTCCCAGAAGGGTCTGACAAACCACGGGATCTCATTCGCAGGGACATGTGATATGGAGTACACCCTCCTCCTGAGACCTGGACTGGGAAAATCTGATTAGGGTAGATCATATCTGGGGAGACCCTCTCACAAAAAGGTAACATAGAGGATGGGCAAAAAAACAGAAAAACAAGAGCAGAAAAATTCTGATCAACTAAACAGAAACTGTTTGAGGTCTAGAATAAATTGAGCTGAACACCAAAAACTGATAGAGAACAAAGCCAACCAACAAGAAAACCCTAGGTGAAAGAGAGAAAACATTGGAAGGAATGAAGGTATTTCAGGATATTTGTTTTTCCCATTGCATTGCCTTGTTTTGTTTGGAAATTCCTTTTATTTGATAAATAAAGTTAATTAATAAAAAAGAAAATGTTTCCCCATGCCATAAATTCAGATAAATTGAAGACCTAAGTATAGAGGAAATAAACACCTGCCTCACCATAAATCAGGCTGAGATAACATATATAGATAATGCCAGCTCTAAGGTTAACAGGAAGCCTTGTTTCACCCCAAAGACAATCTGCATCTGTAAAGGGTCAAATAACCTCTTTCTCTGAGTGACTACTGCTTTTCTTATTCACAGCGAAGCCCAGTTCTCTGAAATTATAGATTATCAGACATTTTGCTAACAAAAAGAAAATGAAAACAAGCTCCAAAATAAACTAATCAAAAGAATCAGCTGTGTAGACAACTAAAAATAATGAGCCATGCTAGGAAAAATGAAAATATGGACCAGCCAAAGGAAAAAACTAACACTTGAACTGAGACACAGAAATTGAAACACTAATTAAAGACATTCAAACAAATCTCCTAAATCAAATCAATGAGCTGAAGGAAAAAGTGACAAAAGAGATGAAGGATATAAAGAAGACACTGGATGATCATAAAGAAGAATTCATGAGCTTGAAAAAACAAATGGCAGAACTTATAGGAATGAAAGGCATCATAGAAGAGATGAAAAACACATTGGAGAAATACAACAGTAAATTTGAAGAGGCAGAAGAAAGAATCAGTGAACTGGAAAACAGGACATCTGAAATCACACACAGAAAAGAACAGATAGGGAAAAGAATGGAAAAATATGAGCAGGGTCTTAGGAAACTGAATGGCAACATGAAGCACATGAATATATGTGTTATGGGCATCCCTGAAAGAGAACAGAAGGGAAAAGGGGCAGAAAGAATAATAGAAGAAATAATTACTGAAAATTTCCCAACTCTTATGAAAGACATAAAGTTACAGATTCAAGATGTGAGTGTACCCAAACAGAATAGATCCCAATAGACCTACTCATAGACACTTACTGATCAGATTGTCCAATCTCAAAGAAAAAAGGAAAATTCTGAAAGCAGCAAGAGAAAAGCAATCCATCATATACAAGGGAAGCTCAATAAGACTATGTACAGATTTTTCCACAGCAATGATGAAGGCAACAAGGCAGTGGTGTGATACATTTAAGAAACTAAAAGACAAAAACTGCCAACCAAGAATTCAATATCCAGTAAAATTGTCCTTCAAAAATGAGGGAGAGATTAAACTATTTTCAGACAGAGTAAACTATTTTCTGAGAGAGTTTGTGAATAAGAGACCTGTGCTACAAGAAATATTAAAGGGAGTGCTACAGTCTAATAGGGAAAGACAGAAGAGAGAGGTTTGCAGAAGGATGTAGAAATGAAGACTATCAGAAAGGGTAAATGAAGAATGAGATAAAAATAAGATATTATGTATAAAATCCAAAAGACAAAATGGTAGAAGAAAGTACTGCCCTTACAGTAATAACACTAAATTATAATGGATTAAACTTCTCAATAAAATGACATAGACTGACAGAATGGATTTAAACACAGGCCCCATCTATAAGCTGCGTACAACAAACTCACTTTAGACACAAGGACAAAAATAGGTTGGAAGTGAAAGGTTGGAAAAAGATATTTCATGCAAACATCAATCAGAAAAAAAATGGGAGTAGATATATTAATATCAGACAAAGTAGACTTCAAATGTAAAACAATTAAAAGAAACAAAGAAGGACACTATATATTAATAAAAGGGAAAATTCTTCAGGAAGACATAACAATCATAAATATTTATGCACTGAGCCAGATTTCCCCAAAATACATGAGGCAAACACTGACAACACTGAAGAGAGTAGATACCTCTACAATAATAGTTGGAGACTTCAATACACAACTCTCATCACTGGATAGAACATCTAGACTGAGGATCAATAAGGAAACAAAGATGTTGAATTGTATGGTAAATGAACTAGACTTGACAGACCTTTATAGAATACTACATTCCACAACAGCAGGATACACATTTTTCTCAAGTGCTCACGGATCATTCTCTAGGAGAGACCACATGTTGGGTCACAAAGCAAGTGTCAACAAATTTAAATATATTGATATTATACAAAACACTTCCTCAGATCATAATGGAATGAAGTTGGAAATTAATAACAGGCAGATCAGAAAATTCACAAATATATGGAGACTAAATAACACACTCTTAAACAACCAGTGAATAAAGGAAGAAATTACAAGAAAAATTAGTAAATACATTGAGGCAAATGAAATGAAAACACAACATACCAAAACTTATGGGATGCAGCAAAGGCGGTGCAGAGAGGGAAATTTATTGCCCTAAATACCTATATTAAGAAAGAAAAAACAGCAAAGTCTGAAGAATTAGTTATTGACCTGAAGGAACTAGAGAAAGAATAGCAAACTAACCCCAAAGAAACAGAAGGAAAGAAATAACAAAGATTAGAGCAGAAATAAATGAAATTGAGAACAGAAAAACAATAGAGAGATTCAACAAAACCAGAAGTTGGTTCTTTGAGAAAATCAATGAAATCAATGGACCCTTAGCTATTCTAACAAAGGGGGAGTGGAGAGGGAGGGAGGAGACGTAAATAAATACAATCAAAAATAGGAAAGGGGGCATAACTACTGACCCCACAGAATAAAGAAGTTAATGAGAAGATACTATGAGCAACATATGCTAATAAACTAGACAACTTAGACAAAATGGACAACTTCCTACAAAAGCATGAAAAACCAACATTGACTCAAGAAGGAATATATGACCTCAACAAACCAATCACAAGTAAAGAAATTGAGGCAGTCATCAAAAAGCTCCCAGGAAAGAAAAGCCCAGGACCAAATGGCTTCACATGTGAATTCTACCAAGCATTCCAGAAGAATTAGCACCAATCCTGCTCAAATTCTTCAAAAAAATTGAAGAGGAGGGAAAGCTATGTAATTCATTCTATGAAACCAACATCACCTTAATAGCAAAGTCAGTCAAAGATACTACAAAAAAGAAAATTATAGACCAATATCTTTAATGAATATAGATGCAAAAATCCTCAACAAAATACTAACAAATTGAATCCAGTAGCACATTAAAAGAATTAAACACCATGACCAAGTGGGATTTATTCCAGGTATGCAAGGCTGGCTCACCACAAGAAAATCAATTAATGTAACATACCACATCAATTAATCAAAGCAGAAGAATCAAATGATCATCTCAATCGATGCAGAAAGGCATTTGACAAAATTCAACATCCTTTATTGATGAAAGCACTAAAAAGGATAGGAATAGAAGGGAACTTTCTCAGTATGATAGAGACAATATATGAAAAACTCACAGCTAATATCATACTCAATAGGGAAAGACTGAAAGCTTTCCTTCTAAGATCAGGAACAAGACAGGGATGCTCATTGTCACCATTGTTATTAACATTGTGCTGGAAGTTCTAGCTAGAGCAATTAGGCAAGAAAAAGAAATAAAAGGCATTCAAGTTGGAGAGGAAGACTTTCACTATTTTCAGATGACATGATCCTATATGTAGAAAATCCAGAAAAATCTACAGCAAAGCTATTAGGGCTAATCAATGAATACAGCAAAGTGGCAGGATATTTGACCAACATGTAAAAATCAGTAGTGATCTTATACGTAAGTAATGAGCAACAGGAGGAGGAAGTCAAGAAAAAATTCCATTTCCAATAGCAAACAAAAGAATCAAGTATTTAGGAATAAACTTAGCCAAGGCCACAAAAGACTTATACACACACACAAAAAAAAAACTGCTAAAAGAAATCAAACAGGACCTTAAAAAATGGAAGAACATACCGTGTTCATGGATTGGAAGACTAAATATAGTTAAGACGTCAATTCTACATAAACTTATTTATAGATTCAATGCAATACCAATTAAAATCCCAACCACTTACTTTGCAGAAATAGAAAAGCCAATGACCAAATTTGTTTGGAAGGGCAGGGTGCCCTGAATAGCCAAAACTATCTTGACAAACAGGAATGAAGTGGGAAGTCCCACACTACCTGACTTTAAAGCATACTACAAAGCTACAGTGGTCAAAACAGCATGGTACTGGCATAAAGATAGATATACTGACCAATGGAATTGAATTGAGTGTTCAGAAATAGGCCCTCTCATCTATGGACAATTGATCTTTGATAAGGCAGTCAAGCAAATGCAACTAGGACAGAGCAGCCTCTTCAATAAACGGTGTTTGGAGAACTGGATATCCATATCCAAAGAATGAAAGAGGACTCCTATCTCACATCTTATACAAAAATTAACTCAAAATGGATCAAAGACCTAAACATTAGCACTAAGACCATAAGAATTTTAGAAGAAAATGTAAGGAACTATCTTAAAGCTCTTGCCATAGGGGATGGTTTCCTAGACCTTACACCCAAAGAACGAGCAATGAACCAAGAAATGGATAAGTGGAATCTCCTCAAAATTAAACACTTAATTAAACATTAAAAACTCAAGGGCCTTTGTCAGAAAAGTAAAAAGGCAGCCTATGCAATGGGAGACAGTATTTGGAAACAACATATCAGATAAGGGTTTAATGTCAAGAATATATAAAGAGATCCTACAGCTCAACACCAGAAAGACAAACAACCCAAATAAAAAGTTGGGGAAAGACGTGGACAGATACTTTTCTGAAGAGGAAATACAAATGGCACAAAAACATATGAAAAGATGCTCAACTTCACTGGTTATCAGGGAAATGCAAATCAAAACCACAATGAGATATTATCTCATACCTACTAGAATAGCCATTATCAAAAAAACAAAAAAAAAAACAAAAAAAAACAGAAAATTACAAGTGCTGGAGGGATCCAGCAATTTCATTACTAGGTATATATTTAGAGGAACTGAAAGCTAAGACACAAACAGACATTGTAAACTGATGTTTATAGAAGCATTATTCATGATTGCCAAGAGATGGAAACAGCCCAAATGTCCATCAATGGACGAGTGGATAAAAACTGTTATATACATATGATGGAATACTATGCAGCTGTAAAAAAAGAGTAAAGTCACGGAACTATAACAAAGTGGATGTAGCTTGAGGACATTATGTTGAGTGAAGTTACTCAGAAACAAAAGGACAAATGCTGTATGGTCTCGATAATATGAACTAACAGTAATGAGCAAAGTTTGAGAGTTAAAGCTGAGAACACAAGTTATCAGGAGATAGAGAGAGGGTAGAGATCAGGCATTTAATGCTGAAGAAATATAGAATGTTCAACAGGATTGATTTTACATATTCAGCAATGGATAGCACAATACTGTGTGATGGTAGCACAACATAGTAAGTACACTGAACAAAGATGTCCGTGAGTAAAGTTGAAAGGGGAGGACTAGGGGCATGTATGACACCAGGAAAGATAGATGATAGACTGGGACTGTATAACTTAGTGAAACCTAGAGTGGTCAGTGATGTTGACTAAATATACAAATATAAAAATGTTTTTACATGTGGGAGAACAAATGAATGCCAACCTTGCAAGGTGTTAAAAAAAAAAGGGATGGTATTGGGTAAAAACTATAATCAATGCAAATTGGAGTCTATGGTTAACAGTAACATTGTAACAGGCTTCCATTAAATGTAACAAAGGCAATATACCAAAGCTAAATGTCCATGAGAGGGAGATATAAGGGAGGGATATGGGATTCTTGGTAGTGGTGTTGTCATCTGACCTTATTATTGTATTGTATGTTTTTATCTTTTTATTACTCTTTTTTTTTTAATTTTTTGGAGTAATGAATATGTTCAAATGCTGATTGTGGTGATGAATGAACAACTATATTATGATACTGTGAACAACTGATTATACATTGTGCATGATTATATGGTATGTGAATATATCTCTATAAAATTGCAGGGAAAACTACAAACAGAGTGATACAACTGCTGGAGAAAACATGGGGAGAGGGATGTGCCTATTCACTATTGGTGGGGAAGTAGAATGGTGTAGCCTTTCTGCAGGACAGTGTGGAGGTTCCTCAAGAAGCTAAGTATATGGGTGCCATAAGGTCCTGCAACCTCATTATGGGGTATATACTTGGAAGATCTGAGAGCAGGGACAGGAATGGACATTTGCACACTGGTGTTTATGGTGGCAGTATCCACAATTTGCACAATGGATGTGGCCTAAGGGTACATTGACTGATGAACAGAATGGTAAACTGTGGTGTATGCATACAATAGAATATTGAGCAGCTGCAAGAAGGAAGAAGTTGTGAGACATGCAACTAGGTGAATGGATCTTGAGGACAGCATTTTGAGTGAAGTATGCCAGAAACAAAAAGATAAATATTATAACACCTCACTAATATGGACTAACTATAATGTGTAAACCCAGAGAATTAAATCTTAGAGCACAGCTTATCAGGGGAATGTTTATTGTTGATGGTCCCTAGACTGTAAGCTCTTAAAGCAGCCACATCTATTCCTGAGTTATCGTGGTTATCTCCAAATTCTTAGATGCTGAGCTCTTTGTGTACAACCTGGTCAGTCTCTAAACTTTGGGTATCTGTGTGACACTCAAAACTCAGAGCTAGAGCTCAGCAGCTATGAATGTCAGTATTACCTCATACAGCAACTGTTTTAAAAAAAAGCTGAAAAAAGATCAGACTTCAATTAGAGATATGAATGAAGTGGATCTGGTTAGGACTAAGGCTAATCATGCCAAAGGGTTAAGGACAATATTTACTGTGTTTTGAAATTTCAACTTCTGTGTGAGACCAAGGGAAGAGATGTTTATTTGGTGTAGGCTCTATATTTTCTGTAGCACACTAAATAATTTAACTTGTATGGTCAGTCTACTCAAATACCATAATTACATGGAACTTAGAATAGGAAGTGAGATCTGGTATGTTTGGACAGGTTAGTGTGAAATCCTGGTACATCCCAAAGTAGTTTGGGCAGAGAATAAAGATGTATTTGCAGGGCCTCCCTGAGGAACTGGGAAAATGCAGAAATGTTGGACTTCCCCCCCTGGGTTATTACTGATATTCTCACAAACATTGAGAACAACCAATTTAATAGGCTGAGCCCTCAATCTTGGGGCTTGCCCTTATGAAGCTTGTTACTGCAAAGGAGAGGCTAAGCCTACTTATAATTTGCCTAAGAGTCTCACCCAGAGAACCTCTTTGTTGCTCAGATGCAGCCCTCTCTCTGTCTCTGGGCCCACTTGGCAGGTGAACTCACCTCCCTCCCCACTATGTGGAACATGACTCCCAGGGGTGTAAATCTCCCTGGCAACACAGGACGTGACTCCTGAGGATTGGCCTGACCTGGCATCATGGGATTGAGATAATCTTCTTGACCAAAAGGTGGAAGCAAAATGAAATAAAATAAAGCTTCAATGGCTGAGATATTTCAAATGGAGTTGAGAGGTCACTCTGGAGGGCATTCTTTTGTGCTATATAGGTATCCCTCTTAAATTTTTAGGGTATTGGAATAGCTAGAAGGAAATACCTGAAAATGTTGAACTGTAACTCAGTAGCTTTGATTCTTGAAGATGATTGCTTAACTATGTAGCTCACATGGTATGACTGTGTGATTGTGAAAACCTTGTGGCTCACACTCCCTTTATCCATTGTATGGACAGATGAGTAGGAAAACAGGGACAGAAATTAAATGAAAAAAATAGGATGGGATGGGGGAGATGGAATGCTTTGGGTGTTCTGTTTCATTTTTATTTTTATTTTTATTTTTATTTTTTTGGACTAAGGAAAATGTTCAAAAATTGATTGTGGTGATCAATGCACAACTATATGATGGCACTGTGAATAGGTGATTGTACACTGTGGATGATTGTATGGAATGTGAACATATCCCAATAAAACTGAATTTTTAAAAAAGCAGTCTAAGATATTATTTTTTAAAAAGTGGTATGATCTCATAGCACTTTGGCTTGCCCTTCCCTTATCCCCTTGACAGCTTGATGTGGAGCTGGCCCACCCTCCCATTGCATGTTCCTGGTTCCAGTTCCAGAAGGAGCAGAATAACTGTTATGCACATACTGGGAGCATGTAAGCCTGGCACTATTTCTCTGCTGATGGCCTGAGAGACTGAGCCAGGACACATATTGCAGGTTCCCTGTCCCAGAATTTGCCTTGCATATGGAAGGCAGCACTTCCACAGAATGCTGTGGGAGAGCAGTCAAGCTGTGGCTGCCTGGTGCAAGGGATTAGTGACTGTAGGACATACAGGACAGTGCCAAGGACCATGAGAAGATTGTTTCTTAGGGAAGAGGAGACATTTGTATCCATGTAACGGGGGAACTCCAAGGGCCACACACACAGGCCCAACACAAGACATGTGCACAGAAAAGAACAGGGAGGCCCCTATGCCTTGGCCTCAAGTTATTCTCTAAACTAATTGTATGAATAAGCACTGAAAGAAAGTATTCACACAAGTCAGTCTGCAAAGACTGGGAAAGGTCTTTTTTTGTCCTTTTTGCTGTTTTTAGCTCCTGGCATTCAAGGAAAGCTCTGTCATATCAGTGGCTGGACACAAGCTTAAGGAACAAATACCTCAGAGTCTAAATTCCTGCAATAACACATTAAAATATCAAAATATCCAGGTTTCAGTAAAAAATTGCAAAGTGTTCAAAGAAACAAGGAGTGATGCCCAATGCAAAAGAGAAGATTAAAGCATAAGAAACCATCAGTAAGGAGGACCAGACCTGGGACATAACTGGCAAAGACTTTTTAAAAATGGTCCTGAATACGATGAAAGGACTAAAGGAGAGCATGGATAAAGGACTAATTAAGAAAACAATAGATAAACACAAAGAAAATATCAATAGAGAGATGAAAATTATGAAAAGAAACCAAACAGTACTGAAGACCACCACAACAGAAACAAAAACTTCCCTAGAGGGCTTCAATAACAGATTGGAGCTGGCAGAAGAAAGCATCAGTGAACTTGAAAATAAGACAGTTGAAATCATCCAGTTTGAGGAGCAGAAAGAGGATAAGGTTGAAGAAAAGTGAACAGAGACTGAGGAACTTGTAGGACACCGTCAAGCACAACAATACATGCATTGTGGGAGTCCCAGAAGGAGATGAAAGGGAGAAAGGAGCAGAGGGAATATTCAAAAAAAATAATGGCTGAAAACTTTCCAAATTTAATGAAAGACAGAAATATACACATGCAAGACACTCAAAAAATTCCAAACAGGATTAACCCAAAAAGAGCAACACTATGGCATATTATAATCAAACCATCCAATGCCAAAAATAGAGTATTAGGAAAGCTGTAAGAGAGAAGCACTACGTCACGTACAAGGGAGTTTCAATAAGATTAAATGCCAATTTCTCGTCAGAAACTGTGGAGGCAAAAATGTAGTGGGAAGACATTTAAAGTTCTGAAAGCAAAAAAAAAAAAAAAAAAAAAAAAAATTGCCAACCAAGATTTCTATATCCAGCAAAACTCTCTTTCAAAATGAGGGAGAGGTTAAGAAATTCCCAGATAAACAAAAGCTGAGAGAATTCATCACCACTAGACTGGCCCTACAAGAGATGCTAAAGAGACTTCTACAGGATGAAAAGGAAGGACAATAGACAATTGGATCAAAGCCACATAAAGAAATAAACATCTCTAGTGAGGGTAAATATGTGGGTAAATATAAATGCCAGTATTATTTTATTTTTTGGTTTGTTACTCCACTTCTTACTTCCTATAGTATCTAAAAGGCAAATGCATAAAATATGATATATCAGAGGTATTGGACTCAATGTATAAACAAGTATGTAACTGGTGACAAGAACTACATAAAGGTGAAGGACAGAGGAGTATAGGAACATAGTTTGTGTATACTACTGAAGTTAAGTTGATATCAAAGAAAATGTTATTGTTATAAGTTTAAGATGTTAAATTTAGGCCCCATGGTAACTACAAAGAAAATACTGGAAAATATGCAAGCTCATAGAGACAGAAATTAAGTACAGGTTTCTGGGGCAGGAGGCAGGGGGAATAGGGAGTTAGTTATAATTGGTGTAGGATTTCTGTTTGAGGAGATGGGAAAGTTTTAGTCATGGAGGTTGGTGAGGGTACTGCAATATTGTGAGTGAGATTAATCCCACTGAATGGTATGCTTGAAAGTGGTTGAGATGGGAAAGTTTATGTTGTATGTATGTTCCCACAATTTAAAAAAAAAGAGAAAGAAAGAGCGGCTAAAGAGACAATGACAATTAAATGCAATATGTGGTGCTGAATATTTGACAAGGGAGGAGAAAAGCCTCAAAAGGACATTATTGAGACATATGAAAAAATTTGAATATAGACTATAAGTTTTACATTAATGTTAAATTTCTTGAACTTGATAACTGCACTTAAGGTGGCTACATAAGTAAATATCATTATTCTCAGAAAAATATACATGGCAGTCTGAAGTGTTCAAGGAGCATGGTGTATGCAACTGACACTCAAGAGTTCAGAAAATAGATTGATAAATAAACAGATATATACATAGATATAGATAAATAGATCGACAGAGATAGATACAGATAGATGGATGGACAGATGGATAGAATGATAAGACAAACATGGCAAAGTGTTAAAATTGGTAGATCTGAGTATCTGGGGAGAAAGGGGTATGTTGGAGTTCTCTCTATGGGATTTATATTATTTTTGTAACTATTCTATAGGTTTGAAGGTATTTAAAGAAAATTTTTTTAAGTTAACTTAAAATGTCAACACACCTAGGCAGGCTGGAGCTTGGATTTTGATGAGGGATGGGGAGGAGGGAGGGAGAGAGAGGCAAATGTCACTCATCCTAGTTGTCCATTGTCATGGTCTTCTCTGTGGTTGCTGCTGCCTCTCTGGCTAACACTGACTGGCCCAGTTGTCCTCTGTGTGTGCCTGCTGTGAGCTCGGGTGAGAGCTCTTCTGAGGATATCTAGATGGGGAGCCAGCGCTGGCTCAGCATCCTCCATGCCACCTCTGCTCGCACTCCCAGCAGACTGCCCCTCTGTCAAGCCACATGGCCCAGTGCACCGCCTCCAGGTAAGGTGTCACTAGGGTGTGTCCACTTGACCCTCTCCACTATGGGCTTTGCCGTTTGCCTTTGAAAATTCCTCCTCTCTAACCCCCTTACCAGACTTGGGGGTGGTGGTGTTTACGGTGGTTGCTGGGGGCAGCAGGGCAGGCAGGTATACCTAAGTTAGCACCTCTGTTTAAAATTGTGCTTTTTGCTTTCAGTTGTCGATCCTGGTGCCTGGAGCAACAGAGAAAGTCCCACACAGCCTCTTAAAGAGCAACAGTGGGAGGTGGGAGTGGTGTTGGGCACGCTCAGATCTGCAAGAAATGACTTTAGAGAGGCAAACCAAGGCAAGATTTCAAGGAACTGATAATTCAAGCTAAGTAATTTGGACTGATCCTGCGGTTTAGGGGGAGTCTTCAAAGGGATTTAAGCAAGGAAATTACATGATCAGATATGGGTTTTAGAACGATCAGTGTGGTAGAAAGCAATGGAAACTAGGAGACCACAAAATGGTTCAGGAAAGATATGGTAAAGGCCTGCACTGGGACAGGATAGTGAAGAGAACAGAGTCCTTGCAAAGCATAAATTTGCCTTTTGCCAGGCATTTTGAGCTCAGCACACCACTGATACATCTACATGCCAATGCTGTGCTTTGTGCACCAATTAGAACACTCCTCCCTCAAACAAGCATCCCAGAGCTGACTATGGACTAGATTTGGCTAGAGAGACCCTCTTTTGTCTGTATCTGCAGCTGGACCTGCTCCGCATCCTGACCCATTGTCACAGGTTGAGTTTTTCAGAAGTAGACACTGAAACAGAGCTTTAGGGGACAGTATGTTTATTAGGGATAAACACCTATGAAAGGAAGAGGGAGAAATCAGGTTCCAGCTCAGGACCACATTGAACTGTGATGCAGTCCTGACAAATGCTTGGGGAACCTGGCTCTGGAGTGAGGATGCCAGCCCTTGTCTCAAACTGAACCCAGAAATCCCGAGCTTCACACCCCCAGTTCACTCAGTCACTGCAAAGGGCGTAACCACTGTTTGCAGCTGAGGCAAAGTCTGAAACAGCTGACCCCTGGAGGCTGTCTGCTGCTCACATCACAGTCCCTGCAGTTGAGCAGCGAGTCCTCCTTTGAGAGCACAAAATACATCTCCACGCTACCACAGCCACCCATGCCCCACTCTGCTCTGGGCTTGGTGGGGATGCCTGCTCCTTCCAGCTGGCCTCACCTAGCTCTGCACAATCCCACAGCCCAGGGAGGGCTGCCAGCAGAGCAGCCAGCAGGGCTTTGAGAAAGGAAGCAGGAAGAACTTCAGATTTCTGAAATGCAACTTTGTCTGTAACTGTAGCCCCAGGCATCCATAATTAAGAAAGTGAATCTACTTCTAAAGAAATGGCTTAACATCTTCCTTGGAAGAGACATTTTGGGATTTTCTGCTGTCTTAGATTGTGTCTGACTCTCACCTCCAATAATCAAAAATCAAGGCTGCTGCCCCTCAAGAATATGGGGGCTTCCTGAGCTCTAGACATCTCCCAGCTCACCCAAACTGTGAGCCAACACTAACCAGGCCTACTCGTGCCCCAAAATTCAGTATTTTCACTTGAATCCAATTGGAGGTGGGATTTGAGGAGTCATATGGCTATCTGCAGGTCTCCTTGAGGGCCATCTTAAAATCCAGATTTAGCACATTACCACCTTCCCAGCAGGAGCTCCATGAAACTTCTGCACAAATCTGATTCTATCATGAAATTTATCTGAGATGATCACAGCTCTTGGTTACCACCCCCACACACCCCACCCCACCCTGGCCACATATACAATATATTCCTGTAAATAGGGGAAAGTAGACTTTATTTTTAGATAGGTGGGTAGGCAGGAAGTTAGAGAGTAAGAGAAATAATGAGGGAGGGACAGAGGCAATTCCATTTCTGACCTCAATTAATCATAGAAAGTCTTGTGTAAAAACCCTGGGGCTGTTGCTTGATTGTTGATAACCCTGAGCTAGTTACTTGACATTACTTGACATTTGTAAAATGAGCACATTTTTAATATCTAAATCACAAGGTGGTGTGAGGATAAATGAGATAACAGATCAGGTGCCAAGTAGGAGGCCTGGCACTTGAGGTGTGAGGGGTGAATGGCAGGGGTAGTGAAGCCCCGTGCAGAGGGATTACTTCCTCAGGTACACAAGAAAGGCACATGGTCACTGGTCATTCATTCTGTCATTCATTCATTGAACAGATATTCACTGAATGCCTACTATGTGTCAGGCATGCTTCTAGGTGCTCAGTATTCATCTGTGAATACAACAGGCAAAGAGGACTGCCTTTGGGGACCTTACATTCTAGAGGAGAAGACAGACAATAAAAATATACAGTACATGAGGAGGTGATGAGTGCTATGGAAAAATTAAAAAAAAAAAAAAGCAGAGAAGTAAGGGGAACAGCATTGAGTGAGAGAGGTGGGGTGGGGAAAGTGTGGTGGTGGGAGGTTGCAAACATAAATATAATGCTTAAAATGTGGAGGCAAAAGGAAAGAAAATTAATTGTGAGACTGAAATTTTTCTTTATTTTTATCTAATTAAATTTTTAAATAGGCACTACATGCATATGATACAAGTTTCAATAGGTATAAAAGGATGGAAACTGTGGTTTCCCTCTCATCTGTTCACAGGCCCAGCAGTTCCCCTCCCACAGAGGCAATCATGGTCATCATTGGTTGTGTCACCTTCAAGAGGCATAGACAACAGTATATGAAAAACTTTAGGTGCTTTACATATACATATATTAACAAATTATATATTATGGACTTTGCTTTTCTCATTTAAAACTGCATCCTACAGATCATTCCAGATCAGTACACGTGGAACTGCCTTATTCCCTTTAAAGACTATAGTATATGCATGAATATTTCATAATTTATGTAACTCTTCCATTATTAAAGGATATTCACATTGTTTCCAAATCTTTGCCGTTAAAAAAATGCTACATTGGCGGAGAACCTAAGATGGCAGCTAGGTGAGACAGGGCAAAAAAGCACCTTCATGAAAAATACTAGATAAAAACCAGAAAGTGACCCAGAACACCACTTCCAGCGATGCACCAGCCAGACGAGGTCTGCTAAATCCACAGGGAACGTGCATCTGGTGAAACCAGGAGCCTGCATTCTGAAATGAGTGAGTGAGCTGGATGAAAGTCCCGCGGCCGTTCTGCGGTGTGGGGAAACAGTGGACAGGCATTTGGAGACGGGCTAGTTCTTTAAAAAAAAAAAAAGCCCGGGAGTGGCTACAGACACGATGGGTAGAGCCGTGCAGTGAAGCACAGCGGGAGCAGGCTGGGCTAACGCCTCGGTGTCTGGCGTGGAGGATACCCCTTCCCACACCCACTGCTGATTGTCTCAAAACCAGAGGAGCAGAGGGGAGCCAAAAGGAGAAAAAAAAACCGCATTCCTTGCAGCCATCTCCCCAGTGGGCGGGGGACACTCCTGCCCGGGGCCAGACCCACAGCCCAGAGCTGCACCAAGAAACCCAGTGTGATGAGGAATCTTTCCCGCAGCACTAAACAAAAGCCACAATATCAGCCGTGGACAGTGGCCTTTAATACACCAATGGCTGATTGTCCCAGAGCTGGGAGGACGGAGCTATGCGAAAAGGGGGAAGTTGACACATCCCATTCAACCATCTTTGAAGCGGGATGGGAGTGCCTCTGCACAGCCCAGCAACCCAGGGCTTCCCTGGCGGGCTGGTGCACACTAGTGATGTGGCACAGCCCTCCCTCAGCAGAGGTCCTGGAAGAACACAGCTGGGAAGGGGGAACCGCTTGGAAATCCCAGGGACCCTATGAGAATACCAAGGACTTGTGGCTCAGTGGGAAAAACAATTGGTGGAAAGACTGAAATGAAGGCTTAGGCTCCTGCAACAGCCTTAAATCTCTGAGAACACCTGGGAGGGTTGATTATTAAAGCTGCCCTGCCTGCCTAACCACCCAGACACACGCCCCACATTCAGGGCGGACAGCACCAGCAACACACCCAAACTTGGTGCACCAATTGGATCCCACAAGAATCAGACCCCCACACACCACAAAGACAAAGTGGGGGAGAACTGACTTGAGGGGAATAGGTGACTCACAGACTCCATCTGCTGGTTAGTTAGAAAAGTGTACACCACCAAGCTGCAGTTCTGTCAAATTAGGGATCAAGTAAAGCAAATGCCAAGAGGCCAAAAACAACAGAAAATCTTAAAGCATATGATAAAACCAGACGATATGGAGAACCCAAACCAAGACACCCAAATCAAAAGATCAGAAGACACACAGTACTTGGCACAATTAATCAAAGAATTACAGACAGGCAACAAGAGCATGGCTCAAGATATAAAGGACATGAAGAAGAACATGGCACAGGATATAAAGGACATAAAGAAGACCCTAGAAGAGCATAAAGAAGAAATTGCAAGAGTAAATAAAAAAATAGAAGATCTTATGGAAATAAAAGAAACGGTTGGCCAAATTAAAAAGACTCTGGATACTCATAATACAAGATTAAAGGAAATTAAGCAACAACTCAGCCTCCTCAAGGACCACAGAACAGGAAATGAAAGAACAAAAGAAAGAATGGGGAAAAAAATAAAAAAAAATCGAAATGGATCTCAGGGATATGATAGATAAAATAAAATGTCCAAATTTAAGACTCATTGGTGTCCCAGAAGGGAAAGAGAAGGGTAAAGGTCTTGAAAGAGTATTCAAAGAAATTGTTGAGGAAAACTTCCCCAACCTTCTACACAACATAAATACACAAAGCATAAATGCCCAGCGAACTCCAAATAGAATAAATCCAAATAAACCCACTCCGAGACGTATTCTGATCAGACTCTCAAATACTGAAGAGAAGGAGCAAGTTCTGAAAGCAGCAAGAGAAAAGCAATTCACCACATACAAAGAAAACAACATAAGATTAAGTAGTGACTACTCAGTGGCCACCATGGAGGCGAGAAGGCAGTGGCATGACATATTTAAAACTCCAAGAGAGAAAAATTTCCAACCAAGAATACTTTATCCAGCAAAACTCACCTTCAAATTTGAGGGAGAGCTTAAATTTTTCACAGACAAACAAATGCTGAGAGATTTTGCTAATAAAAGATCTGCCCTACTTCAGATACTAAAGGGAGCCCTACAGACAGAGAAAAAAGCTGAAGGACTTCACCACCAGTAGATCAGTCCTACAAGAAATGCTAAAGGGAGTTGAGCAGGCTGAAAGGAAGGGACACTAAACAATTGACTGAAACTACATGAAGAAATAAAGGGTACCACTAAAGATCACATGGTAAATATAAATAACAATACTACTGTACTTTTATTTGTAACTCCACTATTTACTTCCTACAGGATCTAAAATACATAAACTGTAATGATAAATCAGTGGTTTTGGACTCAATGTAAAATATGTAATTTTTGACAAGAACTACATAAAAGTGGGGGAATGAGGGAGTATAGGAACATAGTTTATGTGTCATATTGAAGTTAAGTTGGTATCAAGGAAAAACAAGATTGTTACAGATTTTTAGATGTTAAATTTAAGCCACATGGTAAACACAAAGAAAGTATCAGAGAATATGACCACAGAGATGAATAGTAGAGTAGGGGTTCTGAGAAGTGGGGGAAGGGGCAATGGGGAGTTAAGAAATGAGTGTAGGGTTTCTGTCTGAGGTGAAGGGAAACTTCTAGAAATGGATGGTGGGAAGGTGATAGCATTGCAACATTCTAAATGTGATTAATCCCACTAATGGAATGCTAGGGAGGGAGTGGAATGGGAAGATTTAAGCTGTATATATGTTTACACAATTGAAAAAAAAAAGAAAAAAAGATAGTCTAAATAGATGACAATTAAATGCCAAGGATGATCCTGGATGGGATCTGAGGATGGAGGAGAGGAGGCTCAAAGGGACACAGATGGGACATAAGGGGAAAAAAAAAGGAAATATAGAATGTAAGCTTTGTATCAAGGTTAAATTTCCTAAACTTCTTAGCTGCGTTTAATGGGATTGCATAAAAGAATGTTCTTGTTCATGGGAAATGTATATGTGAATTATATTGTTTTTTTCAAGGATGTGTGCAGCTTGCTCTCATATGTTCAGAAGACAGAGCAATAGATGATGGATGATAGGGAGGGAGGGAGGGAGGGAGAGAGGGAGGGAAAGAAAGAAAGAAATGGTGGTGGGACAGGATGTTAAAGGTGGTGGATCAGGGTATGGGGGGGGTCAGGGTATGCTGGAGTTCTATGCATGGGGTTTGTACTGTTTTTGCAACTGTTCCTGTAAGTTTGAATTTATCTCAAAATAAAATTTCTTATAAAAAAATAATAATTAAAAATTCTACACTGAGTAACCTTGTCTGCATGTCATTTCACATATGTGTACAAATATCATCAGGACAAATTCCTAGTAGAATTGCTTGAAAATAAATGGATTTAAGGTTTTGACCAATATTGCCAAATTGCCTTCCAAAGAGTTTATACCAATTTGCCCTTCAGCCAGCAAAAGTCCCTGTTTCTCCATAACATCGTCAGTATATTGGGTCATAAAATTTTTTGATTGTTGTCACTATGATGGGTGAAATACAGTATCTTGCATTTTTTATGGACTGGTTAAATTTTTCAGATGTTTAAGTTTTATTTAACTTTAAGATTAAAATTTTGAATATTTTTTTCTCCTACCCTGCATGGAAGTCTGGGCAGCACGACCAGTAATTTGGCCCAAAATATGTCTTACTCTGCAGGATTTGCTATCTTATATTTCTACCACCCAGAGCTTTTACCATTTGCTAGTACCGCAGTGTGTTTTCTGGCTCTTCCACAGTTAAGATCACAAGGGATATCGCCATCTCCAGAGTGGTCACTGACAGCATGGTCTATCTTAGTCAGGAGGTGTAAATATCTGCAAGACCATATCTGCCCGGAGGAGCCAGGGAAGGTTCAAAGTGGAGGTGACATTCAGAGTACATATTGAAGTCTGCCAAGTAAGAAACCATTCTAGGCATGTAAAAAAGTATAAAATTTAAAGAACATTCCATACTTGGAACATGAAGTATTCCGGTAGGATACCTAATGAAAAGTAGGAAAGAAGGTGGCTGGAAAGCCTCAGCTTCCTTTTACATATCTGCAAATGAGGATAACCACACCTACTTCCTCTTTCTCTCTCTCTTTTACTGTGGGATTATTTATTAGAGAAGTTGTAGTTTCACAGAAAAATCATGCAGAAAATAGAGTTCCTGTATACCTGCCCTATTTATTAGCATCTTGCAGTACTGTGGTACATTTGTTACAGCTGGTGAAACAATATTATTATGTTTATACTATTAACTATAGTTCATGGTTTACATTAGGGTTCACTGTTCGTGTTTTACAGTCCTATTTTTTTAATTTTCCCCCTTTTAATCATATTCAAATATATAATTCAGTGCTGTTAATTATGTTCCAAATGTTGTGCTAGCATCACCACCATCCATTAACAAAACTTTCCCATCACCCCAAACAGAAGCACTGTACAGATATTTGCAACAGTGATATTCACAATTTCCAAAAGACAGAAGCAACCCAAGTGTCCATCAACAGATGAATGGATAAACAAAATGTGGTGTATACATATAATGGATTATTATTCATCTGTGAAAAGGAATGAAGTTCTGATACATGTGACAACATGGATGATCCTTGAAGACATCATATTGAGTAAAATAAGCCAGACACAAAAGGACAAATACTGCATGATCTCACTGATATGAAATAATTAGAATAAGTAAATTCAGAGACAGAAACTAGAATACAAGTGAGCAGGAGTCAGGGTAGGGATAGGGACTGGGTAGGTAATTCTTATTGGTGAAGTTTCTCTTTGGGGTGATGGAAAAGTTTGGGTAATGGATGATGTTGATGGTAACCCAACATATGAATACAATTAACATCACTGAATTATAAACCTGAGTGTGGTTAAAAGGGGGGATTTTTGGGTGGTATATATACTGCTAGAACAAAACTTAAAAAGATAAACCATAGACTGTACAACACTAACAGTGAACCCTAATGTAAACTATGGATTACAAGAAATAGTACAATTATAGTAATATTCTCTCACCAATTGTAACAAAGTTACTACACCATACTAAGGAGAAATGTTAAAAATAGGGGTGGGTATATGCAAACCCTGTATTTTCTGCATGATCCTTCTGTAAACCTACAACTTCTCTAATAAGAAAAAATAAATAAAAAGATCTCAGATCATAGCACGTCGATTTAGACATGGTACATACTTTAAGCAAGCAGTAGATCACTTTGTTGCCTTTAAGCAGATAAAGTATACTTAGCTCCATTTTACAAATAAGGCAAGTTAACACAAGAAAAATAAAGTGGTGTGGAGAGGTTAAAAAAAAATACAATCATTGAATGGGTAAACTATATGACATGTGAACTATATCTCAATAAAGCTGTTACAATAACAACAAAAAGATGGCTTATGGCATGATTCCTGCTTTAGAAGAGGACAACACAGACATGTATAATCCTTTGCATTGTTATAAAAATTCGTGAATTGCTGTAGAGTCTATTCCAATAAGACCAGTAAAGGAGGAGACAGCACCATACATAGAATAGGATCAACAGACACATCCCAACAAAACAAGAAGGGGAATACGTAATCAAATTAGTGCTGTTTCTTCAGCTGATTCTTGCAATGGATTTCTCCAACTCTTTAAGCAACAGGGACTGGAGATTAAAATTCGTGTTTATAGCATTTGCACACATATTACGTTCGTACTTAATTGCATCTAGGTATGCATGCTTAAACTGACTATTTTAAAGAAAATCACGTCTAGGAATGTCATTCTCAAACTTTAGTGTGCATCAAAATCAGCTGGAGGGCTTGTTAAAACACACAGATCTGTGTCCCACCCCAGGAATTTGTGATTCAATAGATTTGGGGTGGAGCCCCCAAATTTGCATTTCTAAAAAGTTCCCAGGCGATGCTGCTGGTCTGGGAGCCGAACTTTGAAAACCACTGATCCAGGTCTTTCACGGTGTGGGGGCTGTAACTGGCAGCTCAGATTGTTCTTGTTAAATTTCAGAAGTCCTTCAGGTGCTGAGAAAGTCAAGAACTTGCATCCGGCAGGCCTTGCTGACAATAAGCCAAGACTCGGACGGTCAGGACAAATCAGATGCAGCAGGGCCTCTTCTGCTTGTTAAAGCTATGCCTTATATCATCGTTACTTCCTATTACAACAACAGCCTTTGCAATTTTATTCATCCGGCCTTATATTGCAGCCACTTGCAATTTTTCTTATCCTCATTCGGATTTCCCTATCAGTCCCTGCTGAGGGTGGGAGGAAATAGCCATTACCTCTCTCTAGTCCTAAGGCCTCATGGAATGCTTCTCCTAAGGCAGGACTTCCTTAAAAAACAACAACAAAAACAACCAAGGGCCTTATCATCACCTAGAAATTCACCTTACTTACTCAGAATTGGAAATTGTTCTGTCTCACTGTAGCTATTCTTCCTCTTCAGATTTCTGGGATGTTGATCTTCCAAATTCTACCAATCTGTCCACCCTGTGCTAGCCTCCATGGCTGTGCCCCATGGTTAATTACCTGAGCTATTTTCACAGGCATCCTGGAGTTAGGTGCCTTACTTGTCCATCAAAACCTTAATGTTGAACCAGTGCTATAGTCACCACTTTTCCACTCCTACACCCAAGAAGTTGAGCAACTTGAGAGCCAGCTCTGCAGGGTCACCAAGAGCCTCCTGCTGCAGCCGTCAGCCCTGATGTTCTTGCAGGGTAACTCTGCAAAGTGTACACTGCTTATTTGGCTTTTATTGTACAGTCAGTACTAGAAAGTTTCCGTTTTGAGTTTTGTAACTTTGTAGCATTTTAGATAATTCACTAGCAGTGAGTAAGAGTTCTTGTGGCTTCACATATCCCCTAAAATTGGAAATTAAAATGTTTCTATTTTTGCAAATTGAGTGGAATAAAAATTAAAATGGTATCTCCCCCCCCAAAATAAAAATTGAGTCCAGCAGAAATTATCAGTGGATATGAAAATAAAAACCATTGCTTGTAAATTGCCTAAAAAAAAAAAAAAGCACTCTTTGCAATGACAAGATCTGCTTGTCACCACCTTAGTTGTTTAACCTGAATCTAACCAAGCCCTCGGCAAAGCTTCCACATTACAGAAAGTAAAGGAGATAGAGAAAAAAAGTTAAATGATACCGTGATGAAACAGACAAATCCAGATTATGGGCCAGTCCTACTTGGTGATTTTAAAAAGTCAATATCATGGTGGTTGGGGAAAGGAAAGTAACTTTGATTGAATCCTAGTTAGGAAAAAAAGCTATAAAAGATAAATTTGGAGATATCAGGAAAGTTTGAGAGTTGACTGAGTAATAGGTGATATTAATGAATTATTGTTAGTTTACTCAACTGTAATAATTTACTCAAATATAAATATAATTATAAATATTAATAAATCTCAATATTATACTAATAAATTTAATAGCTTACTATAGTGTATGTGTATATTTAAATACAGTTAAAATTTTGCCATATTTGCTATTATAATAGTTAAATCTGCACAGTGGCATGGTAGATATAAAGAGAATAATTGTACCATTCTTTCAATTTTTTGTGTACATTTGAAATTTTTAGTTAAATATCATAATATTAGAAAAAATGTACCTCTGCATTTTTAAATCAAGTTTATTGAGGTATAATTTACCTACAATAAAATGCAAACATGTTCAATGTACAATGTGATGAGTTTTGCAAAATGTATACTCCCATGTAACATTCGCTGCATCAAAATATAGAATATTTTCATTGCTCCAAAGATTTCCTTCATGTTCCTTTTTAATCAATTCCCCTTCACCACCACCTCATACAAACACACTGATCTGATTTCTATCATTATAGATTAATTCCACCTCCTCTACACCTTTATATAAGTGGAATCATACAATACTCAGAATTCTGAGTCTGGCTTTCTTTTTTCCCTCAACAATTCATTTTTTAGATGGATGCATGCTATTGCATGTATCAGAAATTAGTTATTGTGATGATTAGGTTCATGTGTCAACTTGGCCAGGTGAAGGTGTCCAGGTGTGTCGCCAAGCAGAAGGCTGGTTTATTAAATCATCAATCAATTGACTGCACCTGTGCTGATTACCGCAATGACGGGCATGTCTTCTGCAATGAGCGAATTCCATCAGCTGGATTTAATCCAATCAGTTGAAGACTTTTAAGGGAGAACGAGAGAGAACCTTCACTTCTTCTTTGGCTAGCCAGCAAAGCATTTCCTGCGAGGTTTATCAAATACCTTCATCAGAGTTGCCAATTCGCTGCCTGCCCTACAGAATTTGGACTTGTGAATCCTGCCCTTCCAAATTTGGCCTCATGCATCCCCACAGTTGCATCAGACACTTTTATAAAATCTTATATTTACAGATATCTCTTTTTGGTTCTGTTTCCCTAGAGAACCCTAACTAATACAGTTACTTTTAATTGTTGAGTGGTATTCCATTGTATGAATGAATATACAACAATTTGTTCATCCATTTACCTGTAGATAAAGATTCTGGTTGTTTTCAGTTTGGACTATTATGAATAAAACTATGAATATCCATGTACAACTCTTTCTGTAGACAAATACTTGCATTTTTGTGGGTTCTATGGTAAATGTATGTTTACTTTATAAGGTACTATCAAATTGCTTTTCCACAGTGGTTGTACCATTTTACTTTTCTAACAAGAAAGTATGAGAATTCCAGTTGCTCCACATTCTCATCAGCACTTGGCATTGTCAGAATACTTAATTTTAGCCCATCTAGTATTTCTGAAACAATATCCTGTCATGATTTTAATTTACATTTCTCTGTTGACTGGTTATGTTGAGCATATTTTCATGTGTTTATTGGCATTTATCTGTCTTTGCGAAGCGTTTGTTCACGTTCCACCACCACCCCCGCCCCCACCTTTTAAAAACTAGGATTGTCTGTCTTCTTATTATTGAGTTGTTAGGATTCTTTGTATATTCTGGATACAAGTCCTTTTCAGATATATGTATTGTGAATATTCTCTCCCAGTCCATGGCTTGCTCTTTCGTTTCCTTAAATGGTGTCTTTTGATGCCAGACATTTTTAATTTTGATAAAATCCAACTCATCAAAATTTTTCCTTTATGGTCTTGTTCTGATTTGGAATATTTGTCCACCCCAAAAGTGCAAAAATTTTCTTCTATGCTTTCTTTTAGAAGTTTTATAGTTTTAGATTTTACATTTAGGTAGCTGATCTATCCTGAGATAATTTTTGTGTATGGTGTAAGGTATGGGCAATGTTCATTTTTTTCCATGTGCATATCCAATTGCTCCTATTTGTTAAAAGGACCTTTCTTTGTCCATTAAATTATCTTGGTCAAAAATTAATTGACCATATGTATGTAGTTCTAATTCTGGATTCTTTATTCTGATCTATATGGTCATTCCTCTGCCTATATATACCATACTGTCTTGATTTTTATAGCCATATAATAAATCTTGAAATCATGTAGTGTAAGTCCTCCAGTTTTGTTCTTTTTTTCCAAGATTGTTTTGGCTTTTCTAAGTCTTTTGCATTTCCAAATAAATTTTAGAATCAGCTTGTCAAATTCTACAAAAAGCCTGCATTGAATCTATAGATCAATTTTAGGAGAACTGCCATCTTAACAATATTGAACCTTCCAATTCAATCATATACAAACACAGGAACATGTATATGTCTCTATACTTAGATTTAACAAAAATTCTTATCAACATGTTTTTGTAGTTTTCATTGTAGAGGTTTTACATGTTTTGATGTTATTGAAAAGGGTATTTTAAAAATTTTTATTTTTAAAATAGCATCTCATTGCAGTTTTTATTTCAGTTTCCTAGATTACTAATGAGAGTAACCATCTTTTCATATGTTAACAGACAATCATGTTTCCTTTCATATTCTAGCTCAATTTTTATAGGACTATTTTTTAGGAGTACTTTACACTTTTTGTGTATTACTTCTTTATCAATGACACGTGGTACAAATAACTTCTTACAATTTGCAGTTTGTTCTGTGGGATATTTTCTGATTAACAGAAGTTCTTAATGCTAGTGTAATAAAATATATAAATCTTTTTTCTTTATTGTTCATGTCTTTTGTGTCTTGTTTACAAAACCCTTCCTTATGCTCATATTTTCTTCTAAAATTTTAAAGTTTTCTCTTTTATTTTTAAACTTCATAGAAATAATTTATGTATATGATATAAGGAAAGGATCAAATATGATGTAGTTTTGAAAAGAAAATCTCTATAACTAATTGTCTCAGCATCATTTATTGAATTGTCCATTCTTTTCCCATTGATCTGTAATCATACTTTCATTATGAATAAAATTTTCATATATGCATGGGCTTACATCTGGTTCCATTGATTTCTTTTTCTGTCCCTCTTCTAAACCACATTGTCTTAATAACTATCACTTTCTAATAAGTCTCATTATCTAGAGGGGCAAATTCTCTAAATGTGTTCTTTCAAAGAATGTCGGCTTTCTTCAGCCCTTTGATCTTGCATATCAATGTTAGAATCAACCTGTCATGTTCCATAAAAATCTTATAGGGATTTGACTGCAATAGCATTGACTCTATAAATCAATTTGGGAAGAACTGACCTCTTTATAATATTGAGTCTTTCTCTCCATGAACCATGTTTCATTTTCTATCTAATTTTTTATCAGGCAGCCTAGCATCCGGCCCAGAGGAGAAACACAGCATATTTTGTTGATTGGACTAATTAATGTGTGGGGATAAAGCTATCTAAAATCTCTAGGAGTTCTTGACCACTGCATTGCCACCAGGCAATCTTGTTTCCAGTGAGATATCCCCAGGATTTCCTAACAAGGATATAGTAGTTCAGGGAACATTGAGGACAGGAAGAAAGACAAGGGTAAGGGTTTCCAGATGATGTTAGTGGAAGGTTCTTGCAACATAGCATTTATTTTGCCTACCTGAAGCCAGGCTTTGTGTATTCCTGAATAGCACAACCTGTCACCACAAGTATAACCAGTTCAGCTACTGTGCATTGAATGCAATGGAGGGATGGATGACTGGGGGGCTGTCAAAAACAATTTAAGCAAAGCAAAGTTTTTCCACTGGGTTTAATATTCAGAAAAACCACCAGAATCACTCTTATGTCTACTGCTATAAGAAGGTGACAAATAAGGTGTTCGTTGTAACTCCATGGCAGTCAAGATTGTACAGATTTTTTAATACAATGCAGCTGTAAGAAAAGCTTCATAAGCTTGGTGCTTAATACTGTACACCAGGTACTACAATTTGAATAATACAATACATTATCAGTTTTCCTACTAAACACTGATCTGTAACATATAATAATATGAACAATGTAGGAAAAACCTTCAGAACAGTCTACTTTTATATCAAAAAATAAGCTATCAAATTTATAGGAGAAAAGACTTTCTCCTAACAAAATTGTCAGTGGCTCAAGAAAAATTACCACAACATAATGTGAATACAGAAATGTATTCACTTGGAAGATTTTTAGCCTTCAAGCTTAGAGATAACCACCATACTAATTAGAAGCTGCCTGGCATTCTTAAATGAAAAACATTTGTTCCTAATCTTAATCCTTTTTCCATTTGAGAAGAGGGGATTAAATGCTGTTTTTCCACAGGACTGTAGGGAGAATTTTAAAGAAACTTTTTCTCCCTCAGTATCTGCTGGGGTTAGTGGACAGCAGGCTAAGGGCCAGGCCCGGGGTGGGGGTCAGGGGGTGGGGGGTGTGTTTTCCACCCTATTCTAGTTCTTCAACTTCCCATATCCCAGACAAATTCTAGGATTCCAAATTCTCTCACTGTGGGCCAGCCTTACCAATTTCTCCCGCCTAGTTTCATGTTGACGGCAGGAAGATTTTTCTCAGAAACCGGAAAGCATTATGAAAGTGCTGACTTCAAGGGAAAACCTGTCTAAGAAAAGGATGTTTACCCAAAGTTTGAGGAGGAAGCCAGACTGACAAAGGGAAGCCGAGAGTCTCTGATTAATCTGACCACTAACTCTGCTATCAATCCTTCCTGCCTCTTTTTGAGAAATCATAATTGACCTGAAAATTTACCTGGACAGACTAAAAAGTGAATCAGAATTGTCACTATAATTGGGGCACCAATATTTTATCAGTTGTGATCAACTCCTAAAAGCTTTTCACTAACAGGCACCTACTAGCCTTAGAGGAAGCTTTTATAAGGCCCAAACTTACATTAAATTTGAAATATCTCACCCCTGCTACTCACAATATCATCCCTCAACATACGGATAGCCCCAAATTAAGATAACTCAGATTACAATATGGAAACCTACAAGACAAAGCAAATACATTAAGAGGCAATAATTCTCAGTACAGAAGTTAATATCCAAAGAGTTTCTTTAATGAAATGGACTTCTTGGAAGAAGTGACCTTCCTGTAACAAATGTTAGGCAGGTCACAGAGGATTTTCCTGAATGAACTGAAATACACACCACTTTCCCAGGAGCACCGCCTTAGTGTGATAGGATTGAGATACATTCTGTTCTAGTTTGCTAATGCTGCCGGAATGCAAAACACCAGAGACGGATTGGCTTTTTTAAAAGGGGGTTTATTTGGTTACACAGTTACAGTCTTAAGGCCATAAAGTGTCCAAGGTAACACATCAGCAATCAGGTACCTTCACTGGAGGATGGCCAATGGTGTCCAGAAAACCTTTGTTAGCTGGGAAGGCACGTTGCTGGTGTCTGCTCCAAAGTTCTGGTTTCAAAATGGCTTTCTCCCAGGATGTTCCTCTCTAGGCTGCAGTTCCTCAAAAATGTCACTCTCAGTTGCACTTGGGATATTTGTCCTCTCACAAGAGTCTGCTTCCAACGGCTCTCATCAAACTGCAGTTCCTCTTTCAGCTTCTGGGCATTCTTCAGTGTCCTTCTTGGTTGATCTTATGCAGTGCTCCAGTAACTTAATTCAGATCCACCCAAAGAGTGGGCCAATACCTCCATGGAAATTATCCAGTCAGAGTCATCATCCACAGTTGGGTGGGGCGCATTTCTATGGGAACACTCAAAGAATTACAATCTAATTAACATTGATAGGTCTGCCCACACAAGATTACATCAAAGATAATGGCGTTTGGAGGGACATAATACATTCAAACTGGCACACATGCCAAACCACTTCTCTGCTTATACTGTGAGTAGACACCGAGTCACCCACCCCCACCTAATGCACACTCATTCTTCTCCCTTAACCTGGCTCATACCAAAACTCTAATTTGAATCTAACATCAAAATTTTTTCCATAATTATATCCTAACTTTGTTATTCTAACATAGAAACATCTCCAGACATTTGTGGAATTTCTTGTTGGGACCAATAACAACCTCCAATGTGGTCTTTCAATATCAGTAATTACAAGTGACTTTAATACAATTACCGGTCTGATAATGTTACATTCCTGCTTAAAAGACTTTGGTCGGCTTCCCATTACCAAAGGGTAGAGTCTGAGCCCTTTGTACCTTACAAGTCTCCTTTTTGTCTGATTTTTGCCATACCCAATCTAATCTCTGGCCTTTTTCTCTTACATATTTCTCTCTCCAGTTAAATTGAACTTTTCACCTTACCTTATAAGCCTACTATGCCTTTTTGACTTTGTACCTGCTCTTTACCATAATTGGAATGCCCTTCCTTATTCTTTCTCAGTTTTGCAAATTCCTTCTCAACTATTAAGACTTAGTTCAAATGCCATCCTCAATGTAATGACTTCTTGAACTCTCTTTGGTAGCCTAAGGCATCCTCCCTGCTTAACTCCTGTGCCATGTTTTATAGCATTTTATGGAATCAATTGTTAAATTAAAGGGAAATTATGAAGCTATATGCCTATCATCCTTCTAGACAAGTGCTGACCAGTAGAAATTTCTGGATGATGGAGATGTTCTTCTGCACTGTCCAATAAGGTAGGTACTAGCCACATGTGGCTACAGAGTGCTTGAAATGTGGTTAACATGTGAACTTGGCAGGTGACATCACTGCCCTCCCCCCTATGTGGGATCAGACGCCCAGGGGAGTGAATCTCCCTGGCAATGTGGGGTATGACTGCCAGGGAGGAATCTAGACCCGGCATCGTGGGATGGAGAACATCTTCTTGACCAAAAGGGGGATGAGAAATGAAATAGGCTTCAGTGGCTGAGAGATTCCAAAAGGAGCTGAGAGGTCACTCTGGTGGGCACTCTTACACACAATATAGACAATCCTTTTTAGGTTCTAATGAATTGGGGTAGCTGGTGGTGGATACCTGAAACTATCAAACTACAACCCAGAACCCATGAATCTTGAAGATGATTGTATAACAATGTAGCTTATGAGGGGTGACAATGTGATTGGGAAAACCATATGGAACACCCTCCCCTTTGTCCAGTGTATGGATGGATGAGTAGAAAAACGGGGGCAAAAAAAAAAAAAAAATCTAAAGGAAGAACGGGGTGGGGGACAATTTGGGTGTTCTGTTTTTACTCTTGTTTTTTTTATTCTTGCTTTCACTTCTTCTGGTACAAGGAAAATGTTAAAAAAAATAGATTAGGGTGATGAATGAACAACTATATGATGGTAATGTGATCAATGGATTATATACTTTGGATGATTGTATGGTATATGAATAAATCTTAATAAAAATTTTTTAAAAAAAGAAAGAAATGTGGTTAGTGTGACTGAGAAAATGAATTTGTAATTCAACTTACTTTATGTTAATTAAATTTAAATATCTGCATGTCGCTAATGATTAGTATATTGGCTTGTACAGTTGTACCATGTCCAGCCAGTACCTGGCCAATAGTAGGCATTCAGTACTGTTTTTGTTGAATGGATAAATGGATGAATAAAAGCAATGTAGCTTTTTTATATTTCAAAGGCATCTGATTATTACACTTGTCCCCTATCCCCGGGAGTCCCCCGAAAGTCATAATATTCTTTTCAGAACACAATGAAATAGACATTTAATTTCATTATATAAAAGAAATAAGAAAATGTGATCATATTATATTCATAAATAATAGATGAGGTATTTTGAACACTATTTTTAAGCAGGGTAAATCCACTTAACAATTTTACGAGAAAGTTAAAACCGACAGTTTGAACAAAAAACTTGATTTTTGATGTATTCTTTGACAATTCAATGTTTATTTCTATGACTGCAACCAGGATTTTGCTGTGCTTTGTCTTGAGGAAACATAGGTGGAATATTGAGTTTCCTTGAGAGTGATATTGGAGGTAAGAAGTTAGGTTCTAAAGGATCAGCAATGCTATCAGCACTAATAAAAAAACCAAATTTTTCATACCACAATAAAGCATAACAAAATAAAGGTTTACCTCTTGCTCATATCATAATCTGATGTACATTGGGGAAGTCTCCAGGTAGACCCTCCACTGTCATCCTTCATCAACAATTGGCCTCCACTCTCACTATGGAAGAAGACAGTATATTGGAGGGCACAGTGTATACTTGATCACTTCCGCTTGGAAGTGGCACCTATCATTCTGCTCATATTCCATTGTCCAAAACTGGTCATGTGGCCAACCTAACTGCAAGGAAGGCTGGGACATATAGAAAAGCATGGAAATATCAGTGAGCTCTGTTTGTCTCTGTCACAATGCTTAAGGAAACAATGAAGTCAGTTAAAACTATCCTTGACAACCCTTTTGAGACTTTTGAGTATACACAAAATAGTTGGCTTGCATAGGAGCTATAATGAATGAAAAATACCTATCTTTACTCAATAGATAAAACAGTCTGATGAGAAGCTCATGTCGAAGAAAGATAACTGGAGAACAACAGGGAAACAACAGATTCACATCTCAGTTCTCACGTTCACTGCCAGGGTTATGAAGTTGGAAAAGATGGGATATAATGGTAACTTCTTTTGATATATCTAGGAAATCATGCCACATTTTAATCTAATTGTTGGTCAGGTTACCACTTGAAAATATCTTTAATCTCTATTTACACCCATATACCACTCAGTGCTCCTTCTCTTTATTACTGAAGACAAGGGATATGCTATTGCCTGGACTGTGTCACAGTTTCCAGTTTCCAGAAAAAAACATTTCATGGAAATTAGTTTGGCATACACACATTTGCAGCATTATACCATTCCTCACAGAATCATCAATCATGAAATTCTAAGAGAAAGTTTTCCAGGGTGGAAAAGCCACTCAATTGAACTTTTTCTTCATTTGAATGCCAGAGTTCAAATGTGATTTTGTTGTAAATAAGGAAGATAGTAAGATCTTTGTCTTTAAGGCTCAGATTTAAGAAATTCATATTTACTAAAATAACCATGTCTAACAAACAAGGGAGACAACAAATTAGGTAATATCTTATTGTCAATAAATCAAAAGGAATGTGTGAATCTGAGAAAAAGCTGCTACTTCAACTCTTAACAAAATACTAAGTAGCTTTTTTGCCAGAACTCAGCAAGTCAACAGCTGTGTATGTGCAACAGTGGAAGAGTAAGGAAGTTTACTACATGTTCAAGTTGTAGTAAACAGTTAATCTTTTATAGACCTCTACTGTAGTCTGTTAATAACATAATTCAAAAACATCCATGGATCTGTGAGTGAGTTTCATTTCCATTTTCCAGTTGTGATTAATACTGAATCACTTGGCCAGAGTGGAGATTTCCATGTTACTTGCACTCTGACACCATTCGCAAAATAGGCAGGATTTGCACCATCTATATACATGTCTGTCAATGAGTCTCATTTTTTTTGGTGTAAACATTATCCAAATAAATCACTGTGACATCTTGTATGATGGATCGTTATGCATCTATATAAAAATCACATTTGTAAATTGTATATCATGACAAAGAAAGACATTCAAATTATTTGAAAAGATGGGGCAAACACTGGATGTTCAGTATGATCCTGATTTTTAAACAAATTATTGTGTAATCCAAGTTTTGCACTCCTCCCATCCCTTTTAAATGGTCTGTTTTATCTAGGAAAAATAATTGGAAAGCAGAGGATCTGTTTTGGGTCACTCCAGGTAGTGGTCCTGTGTGAAGTGGTTCTGTAGCCTCTCCTAGCTCAGCCATGGGCCCATACTTCCCCACAAGTCGCTCCTGAACCCAATCTCCACAGTATACTGTTGTTTTTTTTCACAAACCCTGAAGGCTGATATAGGTGTGCTCTATATGCTTGTCTTACTGGTTGCTTTCTTACCTACAGCACTACCACAGAAGACTGTACTAAGTTTTCATATTTGAAAGATATTTTCTTTGGGTATGGACTTCTAAATTAATAGTTATTTTCTTTCAACACTTTACAAGTATTCTGTTGTCTTCTGCTTCTGTAACTTCTAATGAGAAGTCTGCTGTTATTCTTATTTTTGATCTTCTGTATACAATATTCCATTTGTCTCTGGATGCTTTTAAGATTTTGCCTTAATCAAGGGACTTCAGTAATTTGATTTTGATGATGTGTCTTGCAATGCTTTCTTTGAATCTATTCTGCTTGGGGTTCATTATCTGTGGTGTACAGTTTTTATTTCTTCATATAGTCTTTTCTGCCCTCCCTCTTTCTCACCTCTTCCTGGGACCAGAGGTCACTAATTTTCTGATAATTTTTTTATTAAGGAAGTTGTCAGTTTATAGAAAAACCATGCAGAAAGTACAGAGTTCCTTGCATTAGTGTGGTACATTTGTTACAATTGATGAAAGAACATTATCATAATTGTACTATTAACTATAGTCCATGGTTTACATTAAGCTTTACTGTGTTGTAAATGCCTGTGGTTCTTATTAAAATTTTTATTCTAGTAACATATATGCAACCTAAAATGTATAATTCAGTGCTGTTAATTGCATTCACACAATGTTGTCCTAGCTTCACTACCATCCATTACAAAAACTTTTCCATCACCCCAAATAGAAACTTTATACCAATTAAGAATCAACTTTCTATTCCTTACCCTCAATAGAAACTATGTTCTAGTTTCTGACCCTATGAATTTGCTAATTATTTCATAACAGTATGATCATACAATGTTTGTCCTTTTGTGCCTGGTTTATTGTGCTCAAGTTTCATCCATACTGTCTCATGTATCAGAACTTCATTCCTTTTTATAGTTGAATAATATTCCAATGTATATAGATACCACATTTTGTTTATCCATTCATTGGTTGGTAGATACTTAGGTTGGTTCTGTCTTTTGACAATTGTGAATAATTTTCTCTAAACATGGATCTGCAAATTTCTGTTTGAGTCTCTGCATTCAATTCTTTCGGTATCTACCTAGAAGTGGAATTGCCAGGTCATATAGTAATTCTATACTTAACTGTCTAAGGAATTGCCAAACTGTCTTCCACAGTGACTGCAATATTTCACATTCCTGCCAACAATAAATGAGTGTTCCTATTTCTCCACATGTTCTCCAATGTTTGTAATTTTCTATTTTTTTAATAGTAGCCATTCTAGCAAGTAGGAAATGGTATCTCATTGTGATTTTAATTTGCATTTTCCTAATGGCTAATAATTTTGAGCATCTTTTCATGTGTGTTTTGGTCATTGATACATCTTTTTTGGAATGTCTATTCAAGTCTTTTGAACATTTTTTAATTGAGTTGTTTGTCATTTTGTTGTTGAGTTCTAGGATTTCTTTATACAATCTGTATATTAATCCTGTATCAGATAATGGTTTCCAAATATTTTCTCCCATTGTGTAGATTGTCATTGTACTTTCATAATAAAGACTTTGAGGAACAAACATTTTTAGTTTCGATGAAGTCCTATTTATCTATTTTTTTCTTTTGTTGCTTATGCTTTGGGTGTAAAGTCTAAGAAACCATTGCCTAAGGTCCTGAAGATGCTTCCATATGTTTTCTTCTAGAAGCTTGATAGCTCTAGCTCTTATATAAAGGTTTTGATCCATTTTGAGTTGATTTTTGTATATGATATGAGGTAGGGGTCTTCCTTCTTTTTTTTTTTTTTTTTTTTTTTTAATGGAAATCCAGTTTTCCCAGCACCATTTGTTGAAGACACTATTACAATTGAGTGGTCTTTGCCACCTTGTCAAAACTTAGTTGGCCATAACTGCGAGGGCTGATTTCTGAACTCTAAATTCAATTGCAATGGTTGATATGTCTATCCTTGTGCCAGTACCATGCTGTTTTTTTTTTTATTGAGATTTTTCACGTATGATACAATTACCCAAAGATCCAAAGTGTACAATCAATTATCCCCGGTACCATCGTACAGCTGTGCACCCATCACCAGAATTTTTTTTTTCAATTTTTAGAACATTTTCATTACTCCAGAAAAGAAATAAAGACAAAAAAAGAAACTCAAATCCTCCCATAACCCTAAACAGCCCCCCTCCATTATTGACCCATAGTATGGTATAGTACATTTGTTACTGTTGATGAAAGAATGTTAAAATATCACTAACTGTAGTATATAGTTTGCATAGGTATATTTTTTCCCTATATGCCCCTCTATTATTAACTTCTAGTTATAATGTCATACATTTGTTCTGGTTCATGAAAGAGATTTCTAAGATTTGTACAGTTAATCACAGACACTGCCCACTGCAAGGTGCACTGTTTTATACATTCCCATCTTTTAACCTGCAACTCTCCTTCTGGTGACTTACATGACTCTGAGCTTCCCCTTTCCACCACATTCACGCACCATTCAGCACTGTTAGTTATTCTTACAACGTGCTACCGTCACCTCTGTCCATTTCCAAACATTTAAGTTCAACATAGTTGAACATTCTGCTCATAATAAGCAACCACTCCCCCATTCATTAGTCTCATTCTGTATTCTAGTAACTTACATTTCATGTCTATGAGTTTACATATTATAATTAGTTCATATCAGTGAGACCCTGCAATATTTGTCCTTATGTGTCTGACTTATTTCACTCAATATAGTGCCCTCAATGTTTCTTCATCAACCCATTTTTAAGACAGTTTTCTTCAGGCACCATACATTCCCTTCTAAACAAACAATTGATGGTTCCCTGTATAGTCACATGTTTATGTATTCACCACCATCACTACTGTCTGCATAATGACATCTCCATTTCTTCCACAAAGAAGGAGGAAGAGTCAAAGAAGGTAGAGAGACAAAAGAAAAAGAAAAGGAAAACATGACAGCTGGGAAGCAACAAAAGGAAAGATAGCATTAAACTAAAGTAGAATAAAGAGTCAGACAACATCACCAATGCCAAGAGTCCCATTCCCCTCCCTTATGTCCTCATCTTATTGACATTTAGCTTTGGTATATTGTGTTTGTTACATTAAAGGAAGCATAATACAATGTTTCTGTTAATTATAGTCTCTATTTTGCATTGATTGTATTTTTCCCCCAGTACCTCCCTATTTTTAACATCTTGCAAGGTTGACATTCATTTGTTCCCCCTCATGAAAAAACATATTTGTACTTTTTATCACAATTGTTGAGCACGCTAGGTTTCACTGGGTTATAAAGTCCCAGTCTTTATCTTTCCTCTTTCCTTCTGGTGTCCCACATGCTCCTAACCTTCCTCTTTCAACCACACTCACAGTCATTTTTGTTCAATGTACTTACATTGCTGTGTTACCATCACCCAAAATTGTGTTCCAAACCTCTCATTCCTGTCTTTTCCTGTGTGTCTGTAGTGCTCCTTTAGTATTTCCTGTAGAACAGGTATCTCATTTACAAACTCTCTCATTGTCTGTCAGAGAATATGTTAAACTCTCCCTCATAACTGAAGGACAGTTTTTCTGGATATAGGATTCTTGGTTGATGGTTTTTCTCTTTCAGTGTCTTAAATATATCACACCACTTCCTTCTTGCCTCCATGGTTTCAACTGAGAAATCCGCACATAATCTTATCAAGCTTCCTTTGTATGTGATGGATCGCTTTTCTCTTGCTGCATTCAGGATTCTCTCTTTGTCTTTGATGTTTGATAATTTGATTATTAAGTGTCTTGGAATAGGCGTATTCAGATCTAGTCTCTTTGGGGTATGCCTGCACTTCTTGGATCCGTAATTTTATGTCTTTCATAAGAGATGGGAAATTTTCATTATTTCCTCTATTATCGCTTCTGCCCCTTTCCCTTTCTCTTCTTCTTCTGTGACACCCATGACAAATATAGTCATGTGTTTCATTTTGTCATTCAATTCCCTGAGATATTGCTCATAATTTTCCATTCTTTTCCCTATCTGCTCTTTTGTGTGTAGGATTTCAGGTGTCTTGTTCTCCAGTTCCTGAGTGTTTTCTTCTGCCTCTTGAGATCTGCTGTTGTATGTCTCCATTGTGTCTTTCATCTCTTGTGTTGTCCCTTTCATTTCCACAGATTCTGCCAGTTGTTTTTTCAAAGTTTCAATTTCTACCTTATATATGCCCAGTGTTTTCATTATACACTTCATCTCTTTTGCCATATCTTCCCTTAACTTGTTGAATTGATTTAGCATTAGTTGTTTCAATTCCTGTATCTCAGCTGAAGTGTAAGTTTGTTCCTTTGACTGGGCCATAACTTTGTTTTTCTTAGTATAGGTTGTAGTTTTCTGTTCTCTAGGCATCTGGTTTCCTTGGTTACCCTAATCAGGTTTTCCCAAACCAGAACTGGCTCAGGTCCCAGAAGGGGGCAATATTCAGTATCAGGTTTCCCTGAGGGTGTGTCTTAGAAAATTGACACACCCTGTGAGGCCTCTAGCTGCTGTGCTTCTCATAACCTGCCCAGCAGGTGGCACCTGTCAGCCTGTAGCTAATGAGTGGTATAAGGAGGTGTGGCCCACTTGGTTTCTGTTTTGGCTATTTTCCCCCAAGCTCTGGGGTCTGGTTCTGAATGGAAGGCAGGTAGTAGAGCTGGGCACCACCTCCTTCCTCTTAGGGAACATACACTCCCTATGAAGTTATCATCTGCATTTAAATAGGTTTTTGTCTCTCTGACTCTGCTATCTCCACCCTTGTCTGGGTCAGAGTGCTGTGAATTAAAAATGGCTGAGGCTTTCTCCACTGAGCCACTCAGATTGAGAGAGAGAAAAAGGGACAGAGCTAGTCCACGGCTACCAATTTCACCCATCAGCCAGAGATAGAACCTGGTCCTCTGGGTTCCCCCTCCTGGCACAGAGAAATCCCCTGGCTCTTCAAGGTCAGTGTCACTAAAAACCACTGTTTGCTTGTTGGAGATTTGTAGCTTGCATTCAGCAGTCCACATTTGCCAATTAAAACTACAGTTGGAGCTGGACTGAGGTATATTCACTTGTTCAGAGAGTGCTGCTCTCTATCACAGTGAGGCTTTGCAGTTCAGGATGCCATTGGGGGGAGAGGACTCCCAGCTCAGGTCCAGAGGTTCTACTCACAGATTCCATGCTGCAATCTCAGGCATTCCTCCCAATCCAGGTTGGTGCACAATGTGTGGACAGTCACAGTTGCCCACCCCACCCCCAGCAGTTATTCAGATCATTTACTAGTTGTTCCTGGTTGTTTGTTAGTTGCTCCATGGGGGATAACTAACTCCCACTCCTCTCTATGCTGCCATCTTCTTCTGTCCTACCAGTACCATGCTGCTTTGATAACCGTGGCTTTGTAGTAAGTTTTAACATCAGGAAGTGTGAGTTTTCCAACTTCATTCTTCTTTTGCAAGGTGGCTTTAGCTATTCAGGGGCCCTTTGCCATTCCATATAAATTTCATGATTGGCTTTTTCATTTATTCAAAGAAGGATGTTGGAATTTTGATTGGGGATGCATTGAATCTATAAATTGCTTTGGGTAGTATTGACATCTTAATGACATTTAATCTTCCAATCTGTGAATATGGAATGTACTTCCATTTATTTAGGACTTCCTTGATTTCTTTTAGCAATGTTTTGTAGTTTTCTGTGTACAAGTCCTTTACATCCTTGGTTAGATTTATTCCTGGATATTTGATTCTTTTAGTTGCTAATATGAATGATTTTTTTTTTTTAATTTCTTCTTCCAATTGTTCATTGCTTGTATATAGAAAGGCTTTTGATTTTTGGATGTTGATCTTGTACCCTGCCACTTTGCTGAATTCATCTATTAGCTCTAGGAGCTTTGTTGTGGATTTTTCAGTATCTTCAGTAAATAGGACCATATCATCTGCAAATAGGGAAAGTTTCACTTTATCCTTTCTAACTTGGATGCCTTTTATTTCTTTTTCTCATCTAACTGCTCTGGCAAGAACCTCTAGTATGATGTTGAATAATACTGGGGAGAGTGAGTATCCTTGTCTTGTTCCTGATCTTAAAGAGAACGCTTCATTCAACTGCAGCTGAAAATATACATTATATGATTTCAATATTTTTTAATTTATTGAGATGTGTTTTGTGACCCAACATGGGGTCTATTCTGGAGAATGATCCAGTGCACTTGAGAAAAATATGTGTTCTGTTTTCATTGGGTGCAGTGTCTATGTATGTTTGTTAGGTCTAGTTGGTTTAGTGTGTCATTCAAGTTCTCTACTTCCTTATTAATGTCCTGACTAGATGATCTACCCATTATTGAGAGTGGTGTGCTAAAGTCTCCTACTTTTAATGTAGAAACATCAATTTCTACCTTCAAATCTCTCCGTATTTGCTATTATGTGAATATATATTTATAATTGTTATGCCTTCCAGTTGAATTACAATATAAATATATATATAAATATATATATTTATATATATATATATATATACACCATGTTTGTCACTTGTGACTGTTTTTTACTTAAAGTCTGTTTTACCCAATATTAGTACCTGATATTAGTATAGCACACCCCCCTCCTTGGTATTTTTTGATTCCTATTTACATGCTATATTTTTTCCCATACTTTCACTCTGAACCTACTTGTATCTTTGACCTCTGACTTTAAGGTCAGTCTCTTTCAGACAGCCTATAGTTGAGTCATGCTTTTTCATCCATCTGCCAATCTCTGCATTTTGACTGGAGAGTTTAATCCATTCACATTTAAAGTCACTTCTGATAATTCAGGAATTTCTTCTTTCATTTTTCTGTTTAGCCTTTGTAAGTCTTATACCTTTTTAGTTCCTCACTTCTGCTAAAGCCTACTTTTATATTTATTTGCTTTTTTGTGTTGTACTATATTGAGTGCCTTCTTATTTCTATCTGGATTTTCCTTGTGGTTATAATGGGGTTAAAATGTAACATCCTAAATATGTAACAATCATGTTGGTTTGATGCCAACATAAATTAAATAGCATGCACATATACTTTTCCTGGACTCCCCTCTCTCTCCACCATTTTTTGGACCTGTTACTACTTATATCTTTGTACATTGTATGTCCAAAAACCTGGATTCATCATTACTTTTTATGCATTTTAGCACCTGTAGGAAGTAAGATGTGGAATTACATACCAAAAAATAAAAAATGATACTGGCATTTATAATTACCCAAATGATTACCCTTACTGCAAGTCTTTATTTCTTTATACTGCTTTGAACCACTGTATAGTGGGTCCTTTCCTTTCAGTCTGAAGAATTCCCTTTAGCATTGCTTGTAAGGTAGGTCTAGTAGTGATGTACTCCATGAGATTTTGTTTATCTGAGAATGTCTTAATCTTTCCCTCATATTTATATTTTTTTATTCTTTCTTATTTGTCTTATTTTTTTCCTCATATTTAAAAGTGAGTTTTGCCAGATATAAAATTGTTGGCTGGCAGTTATTTTCCTTCAGCACTCCAAGCATTTCAACCCACTGCCTTCTTGCCTCTATGGTTTCTGATGAGCAATCAGCACTCAACCTAATTTGGTCCCCTGTACATGACATTTTGCTTCTCTCTTGCAGCTTTCAGAACTCTCTCCTTGTCCTTTGCATTTGATAGTGTAACTAATATATGATGGGGTGTGTTTTTCTTCAGGTTTATCCTATCTGGTGTTCTCTGAGCTTCTTGAATGTGCATTTTCACATCTTTTGCTGTTTGGGAAGTTTTCTGCTATTATTTCTTTGACTATTCCTTCTGCCCATTTCTCTCATTCTCCTCCTTCTGGGACTCCCATAATGCATATGTTAGTGTGCTTGATGGTGTCCCATAGCTATCTGAGGCTATTTTCCCTTTTAATATTTTGTGGGAGCCCAGGGCCCAGGGCCTTCCCCAAGTGCCTTGAAGCCTGTGCACACAGCAGCTTGCTTGACCTAGGACAGTTCAGGTTTGATCTACTCTTCTTGTAGGATCAGGCCTCTGGTGCTAAATGTAATATATAGCTTATCTCCCTCCTGAAACTACCTCCTCCTTAAAACTCCCTGAGATACAATTATCTACAAGATAATCTATAATCCTCTCCTCTTCCCTGTTGACTACAATGGATCCCTCCCTGCATCACAAGACCCCTGCTCCTCTCATAGTAATGTGAACATCTTTGTCCTAACCCTTATAAACCACTCCATGGTACACCCTGCTTTTGCAGACTATCTTCACGGCTGTTGCCATTCAGAGCAGCTCCTCAATCCAGGCAACACTTCTGAATCCAGGCAACATGACTGACTTCCATTTCCTTATAAGTAAGCCTCAAATAAAAAGTTCATGCCTCTGAACATGCCCCGCATCTTCTTTGGCCTCTCGGCAGCAAAGGCCCACTTGGGCTGTGACATATTTCTTTTTTCTTTCTGCTTCTCAGCCTGACTCATTTCAAGTGTTTTGTCTTCAAGTTCACTGATTCCCTCTACTGCCAGCTCCAATCTGCTCCTGAAACCTTCCTGAGCATTTTTCATTTCCTTTACTGTGGTCTTCAACTCCAGTAGTTGTGTTTGGTTCCTTTTTAAAATTTTTGTCTTTACCAAGCTTCTCATACTGCTTATTCATTGCTTGTCTGATAATCCTTTAGTTCTTTCTCTGTACTTTCCTTCATCTCCTTGAGCATTTTAAGATCTATTTTTTAATCTTTATCTTCTTCCTTTGGATAGGCAATTATTTCCTATTTCTTGTATCCATTTGTTTCACACTGCACATTTTATTATTTTAAAATGTTAATTCTGGGATTTACTCCCTGGGATATCTGTTTCTTGATTTTGTAACCAGCTGGTTATTAGACAGAAATTTTCTTGAGCTTCAGTCCTCCTATCAGGAAGGTCTGCCCAAGGCAAATGCAGTGTGCAGGGTTTTCCCTGTCTTTCTGGGCTCTGTCTTGTCCTGGGCTTTTGCTTGTTAGTTGATTTGGAATATCCCTATTTACAGGAGTTTGGTTGTCCCTTCTGTTTCCTAGGAGACAATCCTCCTTCTCCTAAGTATTTGAAGCTGGCAGGCCTTTGTACAAGCCTGACTGCCTCTATAGTATTTTACATTCCTTTTGTCATCTTACCAGCTGCTTTTACCTGGAGGGCAAATTCTGGGAGGAGAGTCACCTTGCAGAGGACTTTTCCAAGTCAGTCTTTCCCAGCCAACACAGGGACAGGCACTTATGAAGGGATTTACAAAATTCCCTTGGGAGGGGATCAGTAAGGGTGCCAAAATCTTCTCCAATTGCTCCCCAAGAGTGAGTTTTCCTAGTCTGCCCAGCAAGTGTAGTCCTTCAGCTAACTGTCTCTTGAAACTCTGAGGAAACACTATGTCTTTAACTCTCCATTGCCTCTGTCCCTGTCTGGGAAGGGTTGAAACAATGACTGCTAGCTGCCTTAGTTGGAGTGGGGTTGAAACAATTGTTGCTGCCTCCTTTGTCTGGGGTGGGTTGAAACAATAGCTGCCCTCAGAGCTGGGACCCAGCAATCCAATTTGTTAAACAAAAGCCATGATTAGTGATCAGCTGTGCCCACCCTTGTTTTGGGTGAAAAGGATTTTTATGTACCTTTCTGTCAGCAACATGCTAACCAGGTAATATGCTCTGCAGCATCTTACTGTCAGGGTGAGGGATGGGCATGGGTAGCGGCTGCAAAGAGAGAGCAATTTACAATTAATTCCTGTAATATATCAGTCTCATGGTATTCATTTACAATCCTTTTTATTTCTGTGGGGTTGGTAATAATGTCCCCCCCCCTTTCATTTCTGATTTTAATTATGTGTATCCTGACTCTTTTTTTCTCATCAGTCTGGCTAAAGGCTTGTCAATCTTAAAGAGCCAACTTTTGGTTTCATTGATTCTCTTTATTGTTTTTTATTCTTCATTTCATTTGTCTCCATAATAATCTTTGTTATTACCTTTCTTCTGCTTGTTTTGGGTTTAGTTTTTTTCTTCTTTTTTTCTAGAACCTCCAGCTGTGAGGTTAAATCAATGATTTGATATCTTCTTCTTTTTTAATGAAAGCATTCAGAGCTATATATTTTGCTTTCAGCACTGCCTTTGCTGCATTTCATAAGGTTTGGTATGTTGTGGTTTTGTTTTCATTCATCTCAAGATATTTCCTAATTTCTTCTGTGATTTCTTCTTTGAACACTGGTTATTTAAGAGTACATTGCTTAATTTCCACATATTTGTGAAATTTCCTATTCTTCCATTATTTATTTCTACCTTTATTCCATTGTGGTTGGAGAAGACATATGTTTCTTTTAATTTATTGAGACTTGTTTGTGACCTAACATCTGGTTTATTCTAGAGAATGATCCATATGCACTAGAAAAGAATGTGTATCCTGCTGCTATTGGGTGAAGTGTTCTATATATTTATATTAGGTCTAGTTGGTTTATAATATCATTCAAATCTTTTCTTTCCTTATTGATCTTCTGACTAGATTTTCTGTCTATTATTGAAAGTGCTATATTCAAGTATCCTACTGACATAGAGTTAGAATTGGGTGGTGGCTTGGCTGAGCAAAGGACAAATTCCCCAAAACAGTCAGGCCTCAAGGATAAAGATATCACCTGGAACCAAATGACCCCCACCTGACTGAGACATCTACAGAGAAGTGTGGAGCCAACCAACCCACCCAAATGCACTATCTACCACCAGGCACTGCCCTGGAGAGAAGGGAGGATAGGAGAAAGCCCCAGACAACGAAGGGGCATGGGGAGTAAGTAAAGTTAATCTATAGAACAAAGGGCCCCACATTGCTGGGGCCTCTCATCTTTCTCACCTCTGTCTTTGCAAGAGTACCTGCATGTTCCTCTTGCATGTTTACCTAAAAAATTTCCTGCCTGCTTACTCCATGCTGTGCTGTGCCCTTGAATTCTTCCTTGTGGCATAGCCAAAACCCTAGAAGCCAAAATCTGGCAATGTATTTTGGTGAGCCAGCCAGGAGACACTTCTCTCCAACGTCTGGACTGGTAAGTCATGGCTATTCATTGGGAGCCTTGGCCACGTGCTTTTGCTTTTTCTTCTCACTTGGCTCATTGCTGTCTTCTATGTCCTCATGCAATTCTGTGTCTTTAGGAATCCAGGGGCTCTGATCCAACTCCCCCAGGCCATAAACTCTGTTCACTCTGAGCCTCCAGCTACCTCCTTGGAAATGGCAGAAGCACATCTCCACATCATGTAGATCCAAGGAGGCTAGGGGCAGCAAGAAATACTATCCTTGGGACCTGACTGGGGGATTTTCTGCGTGTCAAGCAGGAGTCTAACGGAAGCCAAATCAAGTCACCTTCTCCCCATTCTCTTCCTCCCCTCTCTTTCTCCCCACCCCCTCAGTTCTCTAAGACTTCCCACACTCTCTCTTTTCCTCACCTCTGGGGACCCAGATCTGTCCTTCTCCTGGACCTATTCCCCTTTTCACCTCTTCCACAGAGGTGAAAAGAGATTTCTCCATGAAATCTCTGTCTGGTTTTCAATGCCTTCTGAGACATTCCAACTTTCGTTAGGCTAAGGATTCTTAGTACCAAACAAGGTATTCTCTTTAATAGCCTAGGGAAAACCTCTGGTTTATGCCCATGGGAATTGGGTACTTTCCAATGTGAGTGTCTTCCCTCCAGTCCCTAATTTTTTAGCCTCAATTGAGACCCTTTGTGGCTGAATATAAAGCTCCCTTTCTTCTAGAGCATGCTTGCATTTTAGGCCTCAGGAAATGAGAAACTTAGAGCACAATTACAATACCATCAACCAATCTGTTAAAAAAAAAAAGGAGGGGGAAGTAGTCAAAAATTCCCTATGCCCTGACTGGCAGTTTGATGAGCCGAGCCCTCTATCACGGGACTTGCCCTTGTGGGGCTCATTACTGCAAAGGAGAGGCTAAACTTGCATATAATTGTGCCTAAGAGTCTCCCCCGAGTACCTCTTTGTTGCTCAGATGTGGCCCTCTCTCTCTCCCTAACTGAGCCACCTCGGCAGGTGAATTCACTACCCTCCCCCCTACATGGGACCTGACTCCCAGGGGTGTAAATCTCCCCAGCAATGCAGAATATGACTCCCAGGGATGAATCTGTACCCACCATCATTGGATTGAGAACATCTTCTTGACCAAAAAGGAGATGCAAAATGAGACAAAATACTTTCAGTGGTTGAGAGATTTCAAGTGGAGTCAAGAGGTCACTCTGGTGGACATTCTTATGCACTGTATAGATAACACCTCTTAGGTTTTAATGTATTGGAATAGCTACAAGTAAATACCTGAAACTAACTACCAAACTCCAACCCAGTAGCTTGACTCCTGAAGACAATTGTATAATAATGTAGATTACAAGGGGTGACAGAGTGATTGTGAAGGCCTTGTGGATCACACTCCCTTTGTCTAGTGTGTGGATGGATGGGTAGAAAAGTTGGGACAAAGCTAAATGACAAATAGGGTGGGATAGGGGGACGGTTTGGGTGTTCTTTTTTTACTTTTATTTTTTATTCTTATTCTGATTCTTTCTGATGTAAGGAAAATGGTCAGAAATAGATTGTGGTGATGAATGCATAACTATATGATCGTACTGTGAACAGTTGATTGCATACCATGGATGATTGTATGGTATGTGAATATATTTCAATAAAACTGAATTTAAAAAAACTCCCTATTCCCAGATGTTTACAGTTCTCAAGACAAAGACCTAAAAAAAAAGACTTGTTGCTTGTGTTATTCCCATGTCTCAATTTCCATTAGAAGAAAAATCTTGATGATTCCCTTTTAAAACTTGTTTGCTAAAAGGCATAAGAAAATATACCACCAAGCCAGTTAATTATGATAAGCTAAGGGAGATCAATCAGGAGAAAGTAGAAAACATGAGGAGGCTAGTGGAAGCAGTAAAAAGTATGTCAATGTCAGCCTGGACTCTCAGGATGGTCAGATTTTGCTGGGCACCCATTTCACTGGTCAGTCTGCCTCTGACATTCAGAGAAAGCTGCAAAAGCTCTCCATGGGCCTGAAAACTCCCACTAATGACCTATTAAAACTGTTTTCTGTCCTTTACAATTGAAACAAGGCCGAGGAGGAGGAGAAGGTAAAGAGAGATAAGCAAAAGACCAGGGAACAGGCTCAGCTTATTACAGTCACCTTTAAAGGTGCCCAGCCTCCTCGAGGACACCCAAATCACGGCTCCAAGCTTCAAAAGCCTTGCTTCAACTGTGGGTCAGGGAGTCACTGGCAGAGAGAGTGCCAGAAACCTTGAGACAACTCTCAACTTCAGGACCCACCAGGGCCTTGCTGCAAGTGCCACCAACATGGGCACTGGGTCCAGGGACTGCACTGTCTCCCAAAGGTGGGCAGGACAGACCCTCTAGCCCTGCTCCCAGCAAGTGAAGAAGACTAAAGGTGCCTGAGGCTGCATATGGCTCTGCTGACTTCACATCTGACCATCAACCCAGAGGAGCCTTGGGTGACACTCGATGTGGCAGGTAAGAGTATTAATTTCTTAATTAATACTAAGGCCACTCTGTCCTGAACTACCACTTTGGACTTAGCGTACACTTGGACTGGCCTAGCTATGGGAGTTGATGGTAAAGGCAAAGATTAAAATTTTACCACCCCTCTCCTTTGTAGACTTGGAGACATTCTGGTATCCCATCAATTTCCCATTGTCCCTGAATGTCCCAACCCCCCTTTTAGGGAGGGATCTTCTTCACTCCCTGGGGGCGACCTTAAGACTGGTAGACCAGGCTAGTGTTTAACCCCTTGTTTGCTCCCTGCCCCTTCTGGATCAAGGCCTCTTGGCATGCCAAAGGAGATCCTTCAGCAAATAAACCTGTCTGAATGGGATAAATGCACACTGGGGTGAGCCTGCCAAGTAACCCCTGTCTGCATTCAGGTTCTCCATCCTAGATCTTAAAGACACAATATTTTTTTGTATCCCTCTTCACCCTAACTCTCAATACCTATATGCTTTTAAATGGAAAACCTTTTTTTACTGTTTGTGACTTTATTTTTTTATTAACTTAATCAAAAAATTAAAAAAAACATTTCCAAATAAAACATAGCAAAGGAATAAGAAAAACAAATATCCTGAAATATCTTCATTGCTTCCAGTATGCTCCTACCATACCATAAGAAAATTAACGAACCATAGTCATTCCATAGAATTCCCATATCATTAAGATTACCCTCAATATCTTATCTGTTCTTATTAGATTATCATTTCCCCTTCACTAGCTGCTGTCTATCTCTAGGTCCCCTATATTCTGCAATATAGTACACTTGTGTTACATTTTTCACAGAGTTCACATTAGTGGTAACATATAACATCTCTCCTTTTGTAACTGACTTATTTCACTCAACATTATGTCCTCAGGGTTCATCCATGTTGTCATATACTTCATGACCTCATTCCTTCTCACTGCTGTGTAATATTCCATTGTATGTATGTATCACATTTTGTTTATCCACTCATCTGATGTAGGACATTTAGGCTGTTTCTATCTCTTGGCAATTGTAAACAATGTCGCTATGAACATTGGTGGACAATGGCACACCTTAAGGATGAGATTCCCACCCTACTCACTCAGACAGTGCTGCCCCAAGGGTTTCAAAATTGTCCCTATTTTTTAAGAATGGCTTAGCAGCAGACCTTATTGACCTCCAACTGCCTCGAAGCACAGTCTTGCAATATATTGATTTTGTGAATTAACATATTCCTAGAATGAGTGTTTTGTTTGTAGTCACTGCGGACTCCAAAATAAAAATTATAGAGTTTATAAAAATGAATTCTGTCTGTCATAGTCAATGCTGCTCTCTGTTAAACTGCTCTTAATGAAAAGTTATTTTAAAAAAAAAAAAAGTTTTCCTTAACCATCTGAGTACTATCTAGGAAGACAAAAATTTTATATCATATCAGAATAATATCCCTGTTAATGTTTATGTTAACCTTATCATCCTTCATTTCAGAAGACAAGTCTTCCCACTCTTAAGAGAAAACTGTTACAAAGGATTCATTCTTTTACCTTGTAAAAGTGAAGGGCAAAAATAGTTTAACTTACATAAAAAAAATGTTTAGGATCCTCCTGTTAAACTAAAATTTGTCATATTTTAAAACTGTATAAAATTCCTAAAAACTTAACGATGTTCTCACTGTCTATTTTATATCCTAATACTGATCTGTGTGATGTTAGAGGTTGTTAGTCATGGTTTTAGTTCTTAAAAAAGTTACAGATCATAAAAACAACCTATTCCAATTTGCTAATACTGCCATTTTGCAAAACTCCAGAAATGGATTGGCTTTGATAAAGGGGGTTTATTTGGTTACTGATTTACAGTTCTAAGGCCATAATACTGACCAAACTAAGGCATCAACAAGAGGATACCTTCACTGAAGGATGGCCAATGGCATCTGGAACCCCTTTGTCAGCTGGGAAGGCACATGGCTGGCATCTGCTGGTCCTTTGCTCCTGGGTTGCATTTCAAAATGGCTTTCTCCAAAATGTCTCTGGGTGTCTGTTGTAGCTCCTCTCTCTCAGCTCCTGTGTGTCCTTGCTTCTTTCTCCCAGGAGATTTGATGCCAAATTAACTTCAATAATGTACACATACACTGTTCCTAAACCCCTCTGTCTCCTCACCTTTTATGTTGTACTTGCTACAAACCATACTTTTAAACACTGTATTCCAGTTTGCTAGAGCTGCCATTATGTGAAATACCAGAAATCGATTGGTTTTTATACAGGGGATTTAAAATCCTTTGTTGACAAATGTCGACAAGTGTTTTCTTTCAGCACTTTAATTATTTCATTCCACTGTCTTCTTGCCTCCATAGTGTCTGATGTGAAATTAGTATTTAATCATATTGGAATTTCCTTGTACATAACTCATTGCTTTTCTCTTGCAGCTTTCAGAAAGCTCTCCTTGTCCTTGGCATTGGATAGTTTGATTATTATGTTTCTGGCCATGGTTTTCTCTGGTTTATCCTGTGTAGGGTTTGTTGGGTTTCTTGAATGTACACCTTCATGTTTTTTCTTAAATTTGAGGCATTTTCTGTCATTATGTCTTTGAATATTCTTTCTGCTCCTTTCTCTCTTCTCCTCTGGGACTCCTACAATGTGTATATTGGTGTGCTTGATGGTGCCCCACAGATCTCTTAGGCTTTTTTCTTCTCTTCAGCCTGAAATATTTCAATTGTCTTATCTTTGAGATCACCAATTCTTTCTTCAGCCAACTCCAATCAGCTGTGAAATCCTCTAGGGAATTTTTCATTTCAGCTATTGTGTTCTTCAACTCCAGTATTTCTGTTTCTTTCCTATTGAGAATCTCAAAGAGATTCCCATTTGTTCACTCATTGTTTCCCTCCTATCCTTTAGTTCTGTCTCAGTGTTTTCCTTTATCTCCTTTAGCATATTGAGGATTGTTTTTGAAGTCTTTATGTGGTGTTTCCAAAATCTTTTCCTCTTCCTTGGTGGTTTCTGGATTTTTTTCGTGTTACTTTTCCTGTTTCTTTTTTGTCTAGTAATCTTTTGTTGCACTCTGTACATGTTAATATTTTAAAGTGTTAAGACTGGGATTTAGTCCCTGAGCTGTTGATTCCTTAAACTTGTATTCAGCTAATTATTTGATAGAGATTTTTCTTGAGTGCCAGGAGATAACCAAAACAAATGAAGCAAAGCAAAAGAAAAAAAGAAAAAAAAAAAAAAACAACCTTTCATAGTCTTGGCAAATTGACTCTGCTTTGGTTGGTTGTTTTCGTCAGAGCTCAGCCCTACTATCAAGAAGATCAGCCCAAGGCAAATACAAAGTACAGGGTCCTCTCTGTCTTATCTTGGTCTTCTCTGGAGCCATGGAGCCTGCATCATTTCCTGGGCTTGTGATTATTCATGGCCTTAGAAATTCCCCCATTTATACTTTATAGGACTTCAAATATCCCCTTTACTCCGTTTGAAATACACTTTCATTCCCTCCTGGGTGCTCTATTGTATGACAATACAGGTAGTATTTTGCCCCAGGCCACTTGGACTTCATTGTTTCTTAAACTGCTTTAAGGAACTGTTTGCAACCTGCTTCTCTGCCTTTGGAACAAATTTTGAGAGGGTAAGCCTGAAACAAATTTCCTGGTTCAGTGTTTCAGAGTGCCACCAGATTGATTCCCACTGATATACAGGCATCCCAGTATGTGCATGGGTGTTACTCTGCTTCCTCTGGATCAGACCCATGATTGCAGCACAGACTGGTTCCACACTATGCTGGAGAGACGGTGTGGGAGAGGCCAGCAAGCATACCAAGAGCTTCTCCTGTGGCTTTTGAATCTGTGCTTTTTGATTCAGCCTTCAACCAATTACCACAGCCCTTTAAGTGTTTTCCATAGCTTTGAGGAAGGGTAATGTCTTTAAGATTCCGCTGTTTGTTTTGTCTGAGGATGTGTGTAGACCCAGGGCCTGGAGCCCCACCCCTTCCTCCATTATGAAATACATCAGCCACTTACATGAAAATCTTGCAAGATCCTGTTGTAACCACAACTCTCAAGAAACTCTGTTGTCACAAACCTTTACAAGCCCTCCCCCCTTGGCACTCCTCTTTCTCTCACTGCACAGCACGGTGGAATGCTGACTTCACTTTACTGACACAACCATCAGGAAAAATCATCTCCCTTTTTGTAAGTCCCTAATTAAACTCATGGGTAACTCTGTGCAAGGTGTATTCTTTGGTCTTGGAGCTCTTCTGGGTTGTTTAGAACAATGGCTGCCCTCAAAGCCATCCCCTGTGATCTAAAGTAGATGATCAAAAATACTGAGCAGCAATCAGACCACACACTCCTGGAGTTTGGCACCAGCAAGCTGCACTAGGAGCCCAGGCTGCAGTCTCCACTATTGCCTGCCATGTGCCTGGAGGATGGGGCATGGTAGTCACTGCTGGGAAGGTGAAATTCATGGATATTTACCATAATTTACCAGCTTCTTCCTCCAACTCTTCCTTCGATGCTTGGATGCTGCACAGTATTCTGCTAGACTCTGGAGTTTCAAAATAGTTGATTCAGCTAGTTCTTGCCAGGACAATAATTGTTTTAGTGGAGGGATTGATTCATGGAGCTTACTACTCTGCCATCTTCCCCAAATCCACCTCTCTGTGATCTTTTTCAGTTTTTATTTTCTCTCTACACTTTATTTTTGGTAATTTCTATTGCTGTGTCTTCATGTTCACTGATCTTTTCTTCTGTAGTGTCTAATTTGCTATTAGTCCCATCCAGTGAAATTATCACTTCCTATATTTATTTTCATCTCCAGATGTTCATATGCTGTTCAAAAGACACCTTAAGAAAATGAAAAGGCAAGTCAGAGACAGGGAGAAAATGTTTACAATTTATGTATCTGATAAATGACTTGTATTCATAATATATTTAAAAACTCCTGCAACTCAATAAGACAAACAACAGAATTTTAAAATGTGTAAAAAGTTTGAACAGGCATTTTACAAACAAATATATTCAAATGGCCAGTAAGTATGGAAAAAATGTTTGATCTCATCAATCATCAGGGAAATGTAAATTAAAACCAAGATGAGATACCACTCAAGTGCACTAAAATAGCTAAAAGTAAAAAAACAGACAATGAGAACGGTCAGCAAGGATGTGGAAGAACTGTAACTCTCATACACTGCAGTTGGAAATGTAAAATGGTGAAACGATATTTGGCCTCTTCTTAAAAGTTACACTTTCCCTTACCATTCATTCCAGAAATTCTACTTCTAAATATTTAACTCAAGAGAAATGGTAACATATTTCCACACAAAGAGCTATACACAATGTTCACAGCAGCTTTACTCGTAATAGCCAGATATTGGAAACCTCCCAAATGCCCAACAACAGATGACTAGATAATGGAACACTAATAAGCAATGAAAAGAAACAAAACACTGATACCTGAAGCAACATGAATAAATGTCAAAAACATGCTAAATGTATGAAGCCATGCTCAAAAGACTACACACTGTATGAATCAATTAATATGAAACTCTAGAAAAGACTAAGTTAATCTACAGAGACAGAAGAAGATCAATAGTTGCCTGGACCAGGGGGGTGGGAACTCACTGGGAAGGCATAAAGGGCACAATTTGGGGTGATGGTAATGTTCTAAATCTTGATGGTGGTGGTAATTGCATAGGTGTATTTATTGGTCAAACTCATTAAATTCTTAAAATTCCACCTTGATAAAATCCTACATTCTTCATTAATACTTGCAAATATCCTCAAAACTGACTAGCATCAGTTCCTCTCATTTTTCTGCCTCATTCATGGAGAAGGAACCTCATGCCCACATTTCCACCGTGTCTTCACTAGTCCGAGGAAGGAGGAATTGCCTAATCTGATGAGACAGACCCTGACATTCACTGGGCAATGGTTTACAAGCAGGTTCATCACTCTACTGAAGGCTGGTGTTCATGCACTGGGGCAGTTTGACCTGGTCTTTTGCTTCCCGGCCTGTGCGTAGGACACACACTTTCAGCCTCCTTAGGAAAATTGACAAGGCAGGGCCCACCTAGGTCATTCTTCTCTCATCTTTGCATTTCTCCACCTGTGCTTGAGTGGAAATGCCACTTCTGTTCTGAGCCATGGGCCCAGCTTTATTGGATTGAGTAAGGCTAGCCCCGAGTATTGGCCCCAGTACTGCTTACTTACCTGAAAACTATAGCCCCAGGTATTGTTCTCTTGTGAATAGCTCCCTTTGCAAGGAATATTGTGGGGAAAGCCTTGTGTGCTGGTTTGAATGTATTATGTCCCCCAGAAAAAGCCATTATTCTTTGATGCAATCTTGTGGGGCAGACGTTATCAGTATTGATTAGATTGTAATTCTTTGAGTGTTTCTTTGGAATGCACCCCACCCAGCTGTGGGTCATGACTCTGATTGGATAATTTCCATGGAGGTGTTGCTCCAATCATTTGGGGTGGGTCTAAGTTGAGTCACTGGAGCCCTATAAATGAGCTGATGGACAGAGGGTGCAACTAAGAGTGACATTTTTGAGGAACTGCAACCTAGAGAGGAGGATCCTGGGAGAAAGCCATTTTGAAACCAGAACTTTAGAGCAGACACCAGCCACATGCCTTCCCAACTAACAGAGGTTTTCTGGACACCATTGGCCATCCTCCAGTGAAGGTACCTGATTGCTGATGTGTTACCTTGGACACTTTATGGCCTTAAGACTGTAACTGTGTAGCCAAATAAACCCCCTTTATAAAAGCCAACCCATCTCTGGTGTTTTGCATTCCGGCAGCATTAGCAAACCAGGACAGATTTTGGTACCAGAGAAGTGGGGTGCTTTTGCTGCTGTGTTTGCAAATACCAAACATGTTGGAGTGGCTTTTTAAATGGATAAGGGGAAGATTCTGAAAGAATTGTGAGGAGCTTGATAGAAAAGACCTAGATTACTCTGAAGAGACTGTGGAAATATGGACTCTAAAGATACTTCTGACGAGGCCTTGAACAGAAATGATGAATGTGTTGTTGTGAACTGGAAGAGAGGTGATCCTTGTTTTAAAGTGGCAGAGAATTTGGCAAAATTGAGTCCTGTTGTCAGATGGAAGGAAGAATTTGAAAGTGACAACTTGGAATACTTAGCTGAGGAGCTCTCCAGACTACGTGTGGAGGATGTACCCTGGCTTCTCCTTGCAGCTTATAGTAAAATGCAAGCAGAGAAAGATAAACTTAGAACTGAATCTTGGGTTCAAAGAAACCAGAAGCCGATGGCTTGGAAAATTATGAGCTTCCAGGGAGAGGAATCCCAGAAGCTACAGCCCAACATGAGGCTGTAACCAAACACGGAACCCAGCCACCATTTCAGTACAAGCCAAGATTGGAAAAGGAGTTAAGCAGAAAGGATTTGTGGAAAGTCCTATTGTCTGATGGCTTTGACCCCCGTGTGCTTCATGCGAAGCCAACAGAATTTTTGTGAGATCTTTATAGACAGAGCCATTGCTGGTCTGGACTGGAGAAGACAGATAAGGAACAAATTGAAGGAAAAATTTCTTCAAAAACAGAGCCATGGAGGTTGAGGTCTGGAGTCAAGAGGCCTTGGGCTGGGAGAGTGGAGCAGCCCACACGCATGGAAAGGGTGAGTTTGCCCTGGAGGTCGAGGGCAGGCCCTCCGCCTCGGTGCTCAGGAAATGTCCTGCCACCCCAAGCACCAGAGAGGGTGGAGCACATTCCCAGGGAATTGGGGAGAGCCTGGCTGCCACCACACTGCTCTGAAGGGGTTGAGCATGTGCCCCAGAGATGGAAGGGAATCCGGGAACTGCCCCGGTGTTTGAGGAGGGTGGGGCCGAGAAGGTGGCCTCCCCAATGTGTGGATATCTTGGAGCACTCACCTAAGCATTTGGAGAGGAAAGGTCTGCCACAAAGGCCCTTAGGAAGGGTTAGACTCCTGCTCTCTCAAGCCCCAAGGATGCAATGTCATTCTGTAAATGACTCTCAGACTTTGAAATCTAATGGAGTTTGTCCTGCGGGTTTTAGGAACTGTTTTGGTCCTGTTAACCCTGTTTTCCTTACTCTTTCTCCTTATGGCAATGGGAATGTTTATCCTATGAATGTCCCTCCTTTGTATATTGGAAGCACATAAGTTGTTCTAAGTTCACAGATCCATAGCTAAAGGAAAAGTATGCCTTAGGACTGACCACACCTATAATTGATTTTGATGGGATCTCGTACTTACCTGTTGTTACTGAAATGAGAAAAAGTTTTTGTGATACTGTGATGGGATGAATGTATTTTGTATTTGGAAAGAATATGTTTTTCTGGGGTCCAGGGGGTGGAATGTGCCAGTTTGAATGTATTATATCACCCAGAAAAAGCCATTATTCTTTGATGCAATCTTGTGGGGCAGACGTTATCAGTGTTGATTAGATTGTAATTCTTTGAGTGTTTCTTTGGAATGCGCCCCACCCAGGTGTGGGTCATGACTCTGATTGGATAATTTCCATGGAGGTGTTGCTCCACCCATTTGGGGTGGGTCTAAGTTGAGTCACTGGAGCCCTATAAATGAGCTGATGGACAGAGGGTGCAACTAAGAGTGACATTTTTAAGGAACTGCAGCCTAGAGAGGAGCATCCTGGGAGAAAGCCATTTTGAAACCAGAACTTTGGAGCAGACACCAGCCATGTGCCTTCCCAGCTAACAGAGGTTTTCCGGACGCCATTGGCCATCCTCCAGTGAAGGTACCCGATTGCTGATGTGTTACCTTGGACACTTTACGGCCTTAAGACTGTAACTGTGTAACCAAATAAACCCCCTTTATAAAAGCCAACCCATCTCTGGTGTTTTGCTTTCCAGCAGCATTAGCAAACTAGAACACCTTGTGAGTGGAATGATCACCAAATCCCTATCAATATCCCTAACACCATGCTGGTGGACAGAAGCTTACTGCCATGCATTTTGCTTTGTTTTATTTTGTTTCATTTTGTTTTGAAAGGATGGATCAGCCATTTAACTCAAAACTTGATTTTCTATACCATAACTCAGGACTTAATATTTTTCTCCAATAGTGTGGCTTTTCCTGCAGTAGCTTTTCATTTTACTGTAAGGTTTCACACTTACAATAATTTTTAACTTTGTGCCCCCTTTCAGTTTAAAGAACTTTTGCTTTTTCTTTGTTATTTAATTACTTGGTTTAGTTCCTTGAGCTTAGCTGCAAGAAATGCCACACTATCCCCAACCAAATCTGAATAATGTTACTTTTTTTTTCTTTTGCTGGAGAAGGGATAGGGATGAGAAGTGGTTGGGGTGGGGGAGGTAGCATGTTCTTAAAAATCAAGTTTGTTTCTTCAGTTTATATAAGTAATACTTGCTTGATATAGAAAATGTGGGTTTTTGGTTTTTGGTTTTTGTTTTTTTTCCTAAAAATCCTTCTTTCCCCACATACTGGTATCACTCTTTCCTGTGGAGCACTCACTACAAGAGAGACAGGTGAGTCTCACTCAGCACACATATTTTTCCCCACCCCCTCACTATTAGCAATAGAGTTGGGTATGTGCCCATTAGTACAGCAGTGAACGTGTGGCCCAAACAAGGCCAATCACAGACTACAGTGGACTTTGATATACAGACACCAGAGGAACGAAGATTTCTTTAGCTCTTGGATAGAGAACTATAAGAATGACAGAAGCTGAAATCTTTTTGGAGTCCTGTCTTCAGTCTCATAAAAGAAACCATCTGCAAAAAGGAAAAATTTTCATCAATACACTAACAGGAGCAGAGATAAGATGAAATGAGAGGGCAGGGAGACTTGTGACCATGTTACTTGAGTCCTGGATCTAGACTATAATATGCTCTATTCCTGAACTTTTTGTTTACTTGAGCCAATAGATTACTATTTTTGCTCAAGTTGTCTGTAATGGTACCACCAAATGACAACCATTTAGTATTTTTCTGTTTTTTTCCTTCCAATCTTTCTCTTTGCATATTTGATACATGGTTATAATCATATGCCACAGTTCTGTATCTTATTTTTTTACTTAAAATAATTATGTAAGCATTTCTCATATAACTAAAAATTCCTTAAAGATTTTATTGTTCATGGATGTAAAATGCTTCATCATGCATTCATTTTGTAATTTTAGTTAACCATCTCTCCATTACTATTTGGCTTCATCATGAATGATAATGTGATAAATATCTTTGCACCCAAAGATATTTTTCTGCATGTAGGATTATTTCCTTCATAAGCAATCTCAAGAATTTAATTACTGGGTCAAAATGCATGAACAATTTTATAGTCCATGATAAAATTGTACAAAGTTTTATAACGAGTTGTACAATAACCTCAGCAAAAGTGTTTAAAGATGCTTAATTCATATCCCCAAACCTATATTATGTAGTACCACTTAAAAAACCTTTTATTAAAATATAGTTGAAAATAAAGTGGAGTCTCTTTGGTGTTTTAATTTGTGGTTATTTATTAGAGAGAAAGTGTGTTTGTGGAAAATTATAATTTTTCCTTCTTGTGACTTACCTCTTCATGTACTTTTCCATGTGTTTATTGGACTGTGTTTTTCTTAATCAATTTGACCTCTTTATATAATGAGGTATTAACTTGTTTCTTTTATTAAAGCAAATAACTTCAGGTTTATTGATTATCTTGTAATTTTGGACATTTTTAAAAAATCACTGAAGTTTAAAGTTTTATGTAATCACATCTGTCATTTGCTCTATAGTTTCTTACCTTATTTCAAATACAGGCAGTCTCTTCTTGAAGGGACTTGATAATCACTTCTTTTTTCTTCTAAAGTGTATTTTTAATGGTTTTATATTTTACCTTTAATTAATTTAACTATTTTATCTATTTGAAATCTTTTTCATTCATATATGAGGGAAGGATAAAGAGTATTTAGTTTTCCTAAATAACTGAAATGTACAAAACTTCTCTTATCACATATTAAACTTTCATGTATCTTAGGGTCTAATTCTAGGTAATCTATTCTCTTCCATTAACCTGTCTCTCTATTCTTATATCCAGAATACGCTGCTTTAATTGCTATGATTTTGTAATATAGTTCAATATCTAGTAAAATTAGCTGCCTATCCCACCCTGAAATTACTCTTCTTTTAAAAAAATTTTCTCAGGTTGTATCACCTGTTTGCCCTTTCAGTTGGCCATCACATTAAATCCATTGAACTGAATAGAATAAGAAAAGGAATGTCACTACAAGTCATAAATTTCAAAATTTGACTACTGAGGAAAAGAAACAAAAGATCTGTCAGATATCCAGAGGTATTCCACCATGGGAGCAGGATACCTGCCCAACAAGATGGATTAATCCTGGTATGAGATACTTAAATTCATTTCAAAAGACTAAAACACAGGTTACTCACAGCCCCAGTGAAGGTCTGCTCTCTCTGCCTTCAGTATCAGAAAAGTGGATGGAAAGCAAGACTTTAGCTTTCATCCTGTAGCTTGAAGGTGAAACATGCAAGTATCAGTGTGGGAGTCATGAAGAATTCATCTTCACTGTATCAGAGCAAACCAAAGGTGTAGAAAGACCTGCCCATGTTCAACACAGCAAGCTAGAATCAGCCAGGTATACCACAGAAAAACAAGCAAAGACATAAAAACAACATGTGAAAGAGGAGCCAAGAACCCAGTTTGGGAGAAAATATATAAACCAAGCAAATTTAAAAACAGAAAACAAAACAAAAAAAAACTTCCATGAGTGCCTGCTCTATGGTAGACTGCAATAAGAACAGGAATAAAATAAAACAATAGAGAGTTCAAAATAAGGGGATAAAACAACAGAACTTCCAGAACATTGTTAAATAAGAATGGTGAAAGCAGGCATCCTTGTTTTGTACCCAAGTTTTGATGGGAATGCATTGGACATTATTTAGAATTCGTGATTCTTTATCATGTTAAGGAAATTGCATTCTATTTCTGATTCATAAAATGTTTTAAATGACAAGTGGTTGAACACTGACTCAACCATTTCAGCCGGCATAAACAAGCCATTTTGCAAGACTTTTTTTTTTTGTATCACACTACAAAGAATCTCAGTGCAAATCCTCAGAATCTGTCCACATGAATGATGAGTGAGACATTTCATCATATTTATTTTCAACAACCAGACTTTCTGTTATATAGCAAACCCATATAACTCTGTTATATAGTGACTCATTTACAAAGGCAATTTTTTCCACTACTAGTTTTTATAGGATTTCTGGCATTGGGACTACTGGTTTTGTGAACACCCTATCCCTCAGATGTTTTGAAACTTGAAAGGAAACAAGCAAGATTAGATTGAGATTGCTTCTTTCTACGAGCATGGACTTTGGAATCTGGGTATGAGTGTCATGGATGTGAATCCTTGCTCTACAATTAACTAATTGTGGCTTTGGGCCAGTTAGTGAACTTCTCTGAGCTCCAATTTTCTTACCTAACAATTGGGCCAATAATATTTCAGTTACAGGGTAAGGATTAAATAAAATAATGTATCTCAAGCTGGTGCTTCAAAATGTTGATGTATATTATTAGTGTTATTTTTAAATTATTATGTGCCCAGTACATAATAGACACTCAAAATGAATATTTACTAAATGAAGGAATGATCCATGTGAATAATTCAAAGATGCAATAGAAAGTCTTTGCCCATGAAGGATTTCCAAGCTAGAAGTATATAAAATAAATATTAATGAAGCTAGGGTTTTAAGTTTTATCTCATGTGGGCTTAAATGACTAAACTCTATTACTGCATTGTGAATAGTCTCCTTAGTTAGACCTTAGCCTGGTCCCTGAGCACAGTCACAGACTTATTCCTGACCCCATGTACTCTTTGGATGCAAATAGCAGATGTCAACTTGCGCTGGTTTGGATGTATTATGTCCCCCAAAATGCCATGTTCTTTGATGCAATCTTGTGGGGGACAGATGTATTAGTGTTGATTGGGTTGCAGCCTTCTGATTGACTGTTTCCATGGGGATGTGACCCACCCAACTGTGAGTGACACTTTTGATTATGGTGTGACCTCTTGATTGAATGTTTCCATGGAAATGTGGCCCTGCCCATTCAGGGTGGGTCTTGATTAGTTCACTGGAGTCTTATAAAAAAGCTCAGAAACAGAAGGACCTCAATGTAATTAAGAGTGACAATTTGGAGGAGCTGCAGCTTACAGAGACATTTTGAAGATGGCCATTGAAAGCTGGCACTTTAGAGAATGCCATTTTGAAATGCAACCTGGGAGCAAGCAGATGCCAGCCACATGCCTTCCAAGCTAACAGAGGTTTCCCAGATGCCAGTGGCCTTTCTCCAGTAAAGGTACCCTGTTGTTGATGCCTTACCTTGGACACTTTATGGCCTTAAGACTAACTTTGTAACCAAATAAACCCCTTTTATAAAAGCCAATCCATTCCTGGTATTTTGCAAAAAGGCAGCATTAGCAAACTGGAACACTACTCAACGTAGCTTAGGTTTAAAGAAGAAATTGTACAAAAACCCAGGAATTGGTTTCTTAAGGGACCCAGGGCTTGCGGCTTGCGTGTGTACTCTCCCTCTCTCTCTGAATCTTAGCTCTGCCTTTCTCTGAGCCTGTTTCTGTCTCTAAAGCTGAGCCCTTTCTCTCTCCAGCCTGCAGGGCAGAAAGTGGCCACCATCAACATATTTTGTATTCAATCTAATTCATATTCTTGGAGGGACTCTGATTGGCCCAGCTTAGATCAAGTATCTTCCCTGGTCTAATCAATGACCTCTAGGAGAAAGGGATCAGATTGAATCACATTTTACTTGTAGGGCATGGCCAGAGGCTGGGGCACCACAGAGGGTGGACAGAGCAGTTCTGAGAAGAGGAAATGGCAGACCATCCAGGAAGTGTCCACCACACCCCACAGACTGACCCTTAACCTGTGCACAGCGCTAACTCTGACCACTAACTGCTGCTACAGATTAAACCTCAATCTTGGCCAAGGAATTCTACTTACACTGATGTTTTAAACACATGTCACTAATAAAGAGATTCCTACATTTTTGTTGTTTCACTTTCTTTTGAACAAATCTGGGTTTTACATAGTGAATTTGGCTCAAAGTCACGTTCACTTGCTGTAAAATACCTGAGTGAAAGCTATAAATGTCATGGAAGTGGTGGTGGGAAACCTAGTTATTCCAAAAATTCCTAAAAACAGGATATTTCCAAACATTCCTGACAAAACACTGCATAAATAAAATTTCTGAATTGAGGCTAAGTATTTCTGCTTTGTTCCCTGTGGTTGGGTTCATGTTGACAGCTATTGTCTCTGGCACAATGTATGAGTTATTCTCATCAGTCTTTCCAGGCACAGGAAAGACCTGAAGCTAGGGTCACAGATGAGACAGTACCTGGCTCTGGCCTCCTTTAGTCAAGGAATTTTGGGTACCCATGATGTTGCCTCTCAAACATGTTGTCTCAAGCTGGTCCTATTTTCTTTGACTTCTATCCATGTCAGGGTAAGTTACATGCCTTCTTGGAGATCCAGTCACTCCCCCCCAACCCCTTCTCTTTTTCCATTTTTAGGAGTTAACATGGGACATGGGATGTCTGGTGCCAGCCAATATGCAGTAAGTCTACTACAGCCTACCTCTTCCATTGATTACAATTAAAAACTATAGACAAAATGCAAAAAAAAAAAAAAAAAAAAAACCCTGACTGGCTGAAGACTCCAAAGAAAAGCAACAACAAGCAGATTGAGGACTAAAGTCAGAACTTGAATAACTCACCATAGCTGATCTATAGCCACGGTGAGTTTTGTTATTTTTTTTCCCTGCTTTGTCTCCTGGATTTGACCTGAGGGTGGGATGACTCCTGGAATTGTGCAGCAGGCAGAATCAGCAAAAACTTCAGGAGAAAAATGTTCCCTGCATGACAGATAGTAGGAGAAATGCCTGATTTTTCTCTATGTGCTTTTTTCGTCTTTCCTCTCCCTGGCCTGCCTTAAAGCCAGTTCCAGTCCTAAGGCTGCATTGCCACAATAGCAGCAGCAATATGGGCAAACAAATCTCCAAGGGAAATCTCATTTCTCTATGACCAGAGGAACCAGGAAAAAGGGACATGCTGTTCAAAAGCTGTGGGATAATCCCTATTATTTGTGTCCTTTCTTTTCTCTCACTGTTTCACCCCAAAGGCAGCTCCAGTCACTCAGAATTACACAATAGTGCAGGAATCTAAAACTGAGAGAACTTATTTTTCTGACCAGAAGAACCAGGAAAAGGGGGGCTCTCTAAGTGTTGGAGAGCATAAGGAGAAATGCCAGAGAAGAAAGAGCAGGAAAAGGGCATTTCCTAATTTTGTACAGGACCCTCCATGAGTTCTAAATTCAACTCTGAGTTGTACACGTGCAGACCAGACCCAAAGAAGCACAGCAGAGCTCTCAAGAGCTGAACTACCCATCCCCAAACTAAACTCTGAGTGGTGCATTTGACAGATAGACTCAAACAATGTAGTTGAAGACTTCAAAAAATGATCTGACATTGGATCACCACCCACAGAAGGTGAGAACTTGTAGTCTGAACCTAAGCCAGTTTGTTGCCTGTTAAAACAAACAAACAAAAATCAACATTTTCTAGAGGATTTTAATAGGACCCAAATCTCACAACATAATATTCAAAATGTCCTGGATACAATCCAAAATTACTCAATGTGCAAAGAACCAGGAAAATCTGACCAATACTCAGGAGAAAAGATAATCAACAGATGCCAACCCCAATATGATCCCAATTGGAATGATCAGACATAGACTTTAAAGCACCAATTATAACCATGAGCTAAGGTAAAATTTCTTAAAAATAAATGAAAAGATAGAAGTTCTCAGCAGAGAAAGAGAAATTATTTTGAAAATTTTAAGGTTTAGAACCGAGAAATGAAACATATGAAATAAGTAATTCACTGGATGGATTCAATTGCAATGGAGATGGCAGAGGATAGAGTTAGTGAAATTGAAAAAAGAGCAACAGAAATTATACATTAAGAAGAATAGAGGGAGGTGATGTCATCAGCATGGTGACATGAGACATCCCCTGAAAAAGCCTCCCCATAGAATCAGGGCAAATACTACTTGCTTAGAACTCTGGAAGATGGTAGAGACTGAAGAACTCCACAAAGACTGAATCAAAGAAAAATATCAGGTAGGAAATTTCCCTCCTGGACCCTCCAGTCCATTTCCATCCCCCTCACTCATTTCCATGAAGACTGGGAGTCACACGGAGGCAGCAACCCAGATCCCTCTTACTGTGGATGCAGACTATACAGCCACTCACAGCACTGAGTTATAACCCCAGCATTTCCAGGCACAGGGACCCAAGTCCACAGAGACCCAGGGCACAGCACAAGCCTCTAAGTCATGCTGCATGCTGTATACAAAAGGGCCCCCACTGGGGAACAAAGAGAGACCATGGCAGAACTGTTGGTAACAGGTGCACTCACTTGATCCAGTTTCTGTTGGCTGGACCACCTAAATAACAAATGGACTTTTCTGGAGTGACCCACCTTTCTTGATTGACCCCATATGGCTCCCTGGCATGGGATACCCTAACAAGGAAAAAACCAGAGGCAAAAAAGTCTCACAGAAAGAAAAGGAAGGGGGATAAAATGAACTGCTGAAAGACAAATGGGTCTCAGAACTGAAAGGTATAAGAAAAAGGAGTCACTGAATGAGGGAGAGAATTCAAACAAATCATAGATGCTGGGAAGAAAATTCTGCACAAAAACAAACAAAATACACCAAGATTCCTGGAGAAGTAACAAAGGAAAGGAAGTTTACTCCTGGATGTGAAACAATTGCTCAAAAAGTGCAATCTTAAAAATTGTACCGTATATCCAGGGCAAGAATCAGAAGAAGAAGAGCTGAGAAAATCAGAACAGTTAAACATGGGCTATTCTAAAAGTCTAGAATAAGTTGGAACAAGCAACAAAGAAGAGCTTTAACACAAAGACAATTCTAAATCAAAAGTTTGTTCTTTGAAAAGATCAATAAAATTGACAAACCCTTAGCTACACTGACAAAGAAAAAAAGAGAGAAGATACAAATAAATAAAACCAGAAATGAGAGGGGGAACATTACTATTGACCCCACAAAAATACAGAGGATCATAAGAGGATACCATGAACAATGATCTGCTAACAAATTAGACAACCTAGATGAAATGTACAAATTCCTAGAAACACATGAACAATCTACAGTGACTCAAGAAGAAATAGAAGATCTCAACAGACCAATTACAAATAGAGAGATTGAATCAAAAACCTCCCAACCAAGTAAACCCTAGGACCAGAAGGCATCACAAGTGAATTATACCAATCATTCCAAGGAGAATTAATACCACTCCTACTCAAACTCATCCAAAAAATTGAAAAGAAGGGAATACTACCCAACTCATTCTATGAGGCCAACATCACCCTAAAACTAAAACCAGATAAAGACACTACAAGAAAAGGAAATTTCAGACCAATTTCCCTTATGAATATAGATGTAAAAATCCTCAACAAAATACTTGTAAATTAATCCAACAGTACATTAAAAGAATTATACACCATGATCAAGTGGGTATACAAGGGTGGTTCAACTGATCACACAAATCAATTGATGTTTTTGTGAATTTTCCAATTTCTATAATACACTACATTAACAAAAGGAAGGGATTAAAACACATGACCATCTAACTGGCACAGAAAAGGCATTTGACAAAATCCAGTGTCCTTTCTTGATAAAAACACTTTGAACACTAGGAGTAGGAGGAAAATCCCTCAACATGATAAAGGGCATGTGTAAAAACCCACAGCTAACATCATATTCAATGGTGAACAACCGAAATCTTTCCCTCTGAGATCTAGAACAAGACAAGGATGCCCGTTGTCACCACTGTTATTCAACATGGAAGTTCTAGGTGGAGAAGTTAGGCAAAAAAAAAGAAATAAAAGCCAAATTGGAAAAAATAAAGCAAAACTTTCACTATTTAAACATGAGATGCTCCTACACAGACAGTCCCAAAAAAAACCTACAACAAAGCTGCTAGTGCTAATAAAGAAGTTCAACAAAGTGGTGGAGTACAAGATTACCATGCAAAAATCAATAGTGTTTCTATACCCTAGTAATGAGCAATCTGAGAAAGAAACTGAGAAAAAAAATTCTGTTTACAATAGCAACTAAAAGAATCAAATATCTAGGATAAATTTAAGCAAGGATGCAAAGGACTGGTATACAGAAAACTACAAAACATTGCTAAAAGAAATCAAAGAAGACCTAATTAAATGGAAGGACATTCTGTGTTCATGGATTGGAAGACTAAACATTGTTAAGATGTCAATTTTACCCAAAATGATTTACAACTTCAATGCAATCCCAATAAAATTCCAAGAGCCTACTTTTTGGAAATAGAATAGGCAATTATCAAAATAATTTGGAGGAGTAAGGGGCCCTGAATAGCCAAAAACATCTGGAAAAATAAGAATAAAGAGGGAGGACTCATAATTCCTGACTTTAAAGTTTATTGCAAAGCTACAGTGGTCAAAACAGCATACTGGCACAAGGATAGATAAATTAACCAAATGAGTCAAACTGAAAGTTCAGAAATAGACTCTCACATCTATGGCCAGTTGATTTTTTGACAAGGCTTCCAAGTCTACTCAATGGGAAAATAATTTTCTCTTCAACAAATGGTTCTGAGAGAACTGGTATCCACTTGCAAAAGAATAAGAGAGGACACCATATACAAAAATTAGCTCAAAATAGATGAAAGACCTAATATAAGAACCAGTACCAGAAAAATCCTAGAAGAAAATGTAGGGAAGCATCTTCAGGATCTTGTGTTAGGCAATGGTTTCTTAGACTTTACACCTAAAGCACAAACAATAAAAGAAAAAATAGATAAATGGGACCTCCTCAAAGTTAAAAACTTTTGTGCCTCAAATAACTTTAAGAAAGTGAAAAGACAACCTTCTCAATGGGAGAAAATATTTGGAAATCACATATCCAATAAGGCCTTCATATCCAGAATATATAAAGAACTCAGACAACTCAACAACAAAAAGACACACAGTCCAATTTAAAAATGGGCCAAAGACTTGAATAGACATTGTTTCCAAAGAACATATACAAATAGCTAAAAAGCACATGAAAAGAAGCTCAACAACACTAGCTAGCAGGGAAATGCGAATCAAAACCACAATGAGGTATCATTCCACACCCACTGGAATGGCTACTATTAGAAAAACAGAAAATTACAAGTATTTGTAGAGGTTGTATAGAAATAGGAACACTCATTCATTGGTGGTAGGAATGTAAAATGGTGCAGCCACTATGGAAGACAGTTTGGCAGTTCCTCAAGAAGGTAAGTATTGAATTGACATATGACCCAACAATCCTGCTGCTAGGTATATACCCAGAAGAATTGAAAGCAGGGAATCAAAGAGATATTTGCACACTGTTGTTCATAGATGCATTATTCACAACTGCCAAAAGATGGAAACAACCCAAGTGTCCATCAACCAATGAATGTGGTCTATACATACAATAGAATATTATTCAGCCATAATAAGGAATGAAGTCCTGGTGCATGTGACAATATGGATGAACTTTGAGGATGTTATGCTGAGTGAAATACCAAAAGACAAACATTGTATGATATCAATGATATGAACTAATTAAAATAAGCAAACTCACAGAGTTAAAATCTAGAACATAGGTTACCAGGGGATGTACTGGGGGTAGAGAATGGGGAGTTGATGCTTCATTTGTACAGATTTTCTATTTATGTTGATTGTAAAGTTTTGGAAATGGATGGTAGTGATGGTAGCATTTTATTGTGAGTGTAATTAACAGCACTCAATTATATATGTGATTGTAGTTAAAAAAGGAAATTTTAGGTGATATATATTACTAGAATAAAAATCAAAAGACAGAAAAAAAGAGTAGAGAGAGGAAAAAATGAAAAAATTAACGTAATGATGGGAACCTGTAGATCTAACATTCATGTCTTTGGTCATTGAACTCTCAGAAGAAGAAAGAAAGAGATTGATTCAGAAAATGTATTGGAAGGAATAATGGCAGAAAACTTCCAAAATGTGGTGAAATGCATTTGGAAACTATGGTCTATTTGATATACAAGAAGTTCAGTGAACTCCAAACAGATTACACTCAAAGAAAACCACATCCAGACACATCATAATCAAACAGTTGAAAACCAAAGATAAAGCAAAAAATCTTGAAAGCAGAGGAAATAAATAATATATTACACATAAGGGCAGACTATTCTAATGACTACAGGTTTCTTATTGGAAACAATGGAAGCCAGAAGACAAAGGAATCACATTTTTAAAGAGCTGGAAGAAAAGAACTGTCAAGTCAGAATTCTATATCCATAAAAAATTGTCCTTCAAATACACAAACAAAATAAAGAAAATCTCAGGAGAAGGAAAATTAAGAGAATTCACCAGCAGGCCTGCTGTAAAGGAAATGCTAAAGAAAGTTCTTCAAGATGAAAGGAATTTATTCCAGAGGGAAACATGGACTTTAAGAATGAAGAAACAACAAGAGAAATGGCAAATATCTGGATAAATAGGGTGTATTTCTCCTCTTAAATTCTTTAAAGTATTTATGACTGCTGAAATTGAAATTTTAACATTGTCTGGGGTGTTGCAATGTATGTAGATGGGATACATATGACAACTATAACATACAAGGATGCAGATAAAGGGACTTATATGATTATAAAGTTTCTATATTGTACTTGAAGTGGTAAAATATTAACTCTAAGCAGACTGTAAAAAGTTAGGTATGTTCTCACTTTGGCAGCACTAAATTGGAATGCTACATTACATTGGAAAGAGACAGAAAAGATTATCATGGCCCCGGTGCAAGGATGACATGCAAACTCGTGAACTGTTCCATATTTTTCTAAGTATGTACTCGAAGGAACTGAAGGCTAGTATGTGAACGGACATTTGTAAGCCGGTGTTTATAGCGGCAGTATTCACGATTGCCGAGAGATGGCAACAGCCCAAATGTCCATCAAACAATCTGTGGTATGTACATACAATGGAATATTACCCAGCTATAAGACAAAATAAAGTCATGACACATATAACAACATGGATGAACCTTGAGGACATTATGTTGAACAAAGTTTGCCAGAAACAAATGGACAAATAATGTCTGGTCTCACTAATATGAACTAACTATAATGAGCAAACTCTGAGAGTTCAAGTTAAGTACACAGGTTATCAGGAGATAGAAAGAAGGTAGAACCTGGGCATTTGATGATGAAGGAGTATAGAATGTTCAGCAAGACTGATTGTAAAGATCCAGAAATGAGTAGCCCAGTACTATGTGATGGTAGCACAATATTGTAAGCATAATGAACAAAGCTGAGCAAGAGTATGGTTGAAAGAGGAAGGCCAGGGACATGTATGACACAAGAGGGAAAGATAAAGGATAAAACTGGGACTGTAAAACTTAGCAAAAATTAGAGTGGACAATGATGAAGAGTAAATGTAGAAATATAAGAAAATTTTTACATGAGGGAGAAAAAGTGAATGTCAACATTGCAAGGTGTTGAAAATGGGTAGGTATATGGGAAAAATACAATCAATGAAAACTGAAGTCTATAGTTAATAGTAACATTGTAATATTCTTCCATTAATTGTAACGAAGGTGATACACCAAAGTTAATTCAACATAGAGAGGGATGTATGGAAGGGGTATGGGATTCTTGTTGTTTTTGTTGTTTCTCCTTCTTTATTTTATTTTATTGTTATTCTTTCCCTTTTTCTCTTTTTTTCTCCCTCTTCTTTTTTTGCAGAAGAAATGGAATTGTTCTCATAGAGATTGTAGTGATAAAAGCATAATTATGTTTTTATATCAAGAGCTATTGATTGTTCAATTAGGATGGATTGCATGGTGTGCAAACAAAATTGTTTAAAAAATAAACAGAAAGATACAAGTGCTGGAGAAGACGTGGAGAGAGAGATATACCTATTCACTGTTGGTAGGGAAGTAGAATGGTGCAGCACCTCTGGAGGGCAGTGTGGTGGTTCCACAGGAGGCTAAGTATAGGGTTGCCATATGATCGTGCAACCCCATTATTTGGTATATACTTGGAAGAACTGAAAGCAGGGACATGAACAGGCATTTGCACACTGGTGCTTATGGCAGCAGTATACATGATTTGCAATGAATGGAGGCAGCCTAAGGGTACATTGATGAGTGAATTGAAGGGCAAACTGTGGTGTACAAATACAATGGAATATTGAAAGGCTGCAAGAAGGAATGAAGCTGTGAGGCATGCTACTAGGTGAATGAACATTGAGGACATTATGTTGAGTGAAATAAGCCAGAAATGAAAGGACAAATATTGTAAGGCCTCACTAATATAAACTAACTATAAGGAGCAAATGCTGAGAATTGAATTTGAGAGTATGGCTACCAGGAATAGAATGTGGACAGAGATTGGGCAGCTGACAATTCAGGAGTGCAGACTGTTCAATGAGTCTTGTTGTAAAGGTTCCTAGATTGTAAGCTCTTACAGCAGTCACATCTGTTCCTGAGATTTAGCTGTTATTTAAGAGATGTTTATTTGGTACAAAATTTTTAGTCTCTGTAGCACACTTTCTAATATAACCTGAATTGTCCATTTAGTTAAACAACGTGGCTGCATGGGACCTAGAATAGGGAATGAGATCTTGTTGTTAATGTGGTACCCCAAAGCACCCCAGAATATTTTGAACAGAAAATAAAAAAATATATATTTGCAAAGTCTCATTGAGGGACTGGGGGAAAATGTTAAAATATTAAACTTCCCTACCTGGGGAATTCCTGATATTCTCACAAGCATTAGGGATTCCCAATTTAATAGGTCAAGCCTGCAATCTTGAGACTTACCCTTATTAAATTTATTCCTTTAAAGGAGAAGCAAAGCCTATTTATAATTATGCCTAAAATCACCTCCAGAGAACCTCTTTTGTTGTTCAGATGTGACCTCTTTCTTTCAGCCAACTCTGCAAATAAGCTCACTACCTCCACCCCCACTCCATGTGGGACATGACTCCCAGGGGTGTAAATCTCCCTGGAAATGAGGGACATGACTCCCAGGATGAACCTGGCCCTGGCATTGTGGGATTGAGAATGCCATTTTGACCAAAAAGGGGGAAAGAAATGAAACAAAATAAAGTTCCAGTGACTGAAAGATCTCAGATAGAGTTGAGTGATCAATCTGGAGGTTATTCTTATGCATTATATAGATATTCCTTTTTAGCATCTAGTGTATTAGAGTATGTTCTAGTTTGCTAATGCTGCCAGAATGCAAAACACGAGAGATGGATTGGCTTTTATAAAGGGGGTTTATTTGGTTACACAGTTCCAGTCTTAAGGCCATATAGTGTCCAAGGTAACACATCAACAATTGGGTACCTTCACTGAAGGATGGCCAATGGTGTCCAGAAGACCTCTGTTAGCTGGGAAGGCATGTGGCTGGCATCTGCTCCAAGTTCTGGTTTCAAAATGGCTTTCTCCCTGGATGCTCCTCTCTAGGCTGCAGTTCCTCAAAAATGTCACCCTTAGTTGCACTTGGGATATTTGTCCTCTCTCAGCTTCTCTGGAGCAAGAGTCTGCTTTCAACAGCCGTCTTCAAACTGTCTCTCATTTGCAGCTCCTGTGCTTTCTTCAAAGTGTCCCTCTTGGCTGTAGCGCCTCTTCAAGACATCACTCACAGCTTCAATGAGTTCCCTCTGTCCATCAGCTCATTTATATGGCTCCAGTGACTCAGCTTAGACCCACCCCAAATGGTTTGAGCAACACCTACATGGAAATTATCCAGAGTCATGACCCACAGCTGGGTGGGGTGCATTCCAAAGAAACACTCAAAGAATTACAATCTAATCAACACTGATAATGTCTGCCCCACAAGATTGCATCAAAGAATAATGGCTTTTTCTGGGGGACATAATACATTCAAACTAGCACAGAGTAGCTAGAAGGAAATGCCTGAATCTATTGAACAATAATCCAGTAGTCTTGATTCTTAAAGACAATCTTATAACTATATAGCTTATATGGTGTGCTGTGTGATAGTGAAAACCTGATGGCTGACACTCCCTTTACCCAGTGGATGGGCAGATTGGTAATAAAATAATGACAAAAATTATATAAATAATAGGGGAGGATAAGGGGTATGGGATGGTTTGTGTGTTCTTTTTTATTTTTATTTTTTTCTTTATTTTGGATTAATGAAAAAGTTCTAAAATTGACTGTAGTGATGAATGGAAACTGTGTAATGATACTGTGAGCCACTGATTATATACTTTAGATGGATTACATGGTGTGTGAGTATATCTCAATAAAATTGCATTTAAAAAGGTTATGTATATTGTAATCCTTAGAGCAGCCATTAAAAAATAATGCAAAGATATATAGCCACAAAAGCTGTTCAACAAATTAAGATGAAATACTATAAGATATTTAAATAATCCCAAAGAACAGTACAGTGAACAAAACAAAGGGGGGGAGCAAACAGAAAGTAAATAAAATGGTGGTTTTAAATCCAAACATAAAACTATTTTGTTAAAAGTAAATCATCTAGGAGAAACTAAGATGGCAGCTAGCTGAGACACGGCAAAAAAAAAAAAAACGCCTCCGTGAAAAACACTAACTAAAAACCAGAAAGTGACCTAGAATACCAGTTACAGTGATACGCCAGCTGGACAAGGGCTCCTACCTCCAGAGGGGCCGTATACTTGGTGAAACCGGGAGTCGGCATTCTGAAACGAGTGAGTAAGCTGGCTGGAAGACCCGCAGCCGCGCAGTGGGCTGGGGAAGCCAGGGTTCAGCATTTGGAGACCAGCTGGCTCTTTTAAAAAAAAAAAAAAAAAAAGGAGCAGCTCCAGCAGCAATTGTGGGAACCACTCAGTAAAACACAGCAGGAGGGGGCTGGGCGGGCCTCTTGGTGTCTGGCCGGGAAGATAGCCCGCAGCAGACACCCTTGGGTTCGGGGGAACAGAGGGGAGAGCCGGAAGCAGAAAGAAACCCTACGGCTCACAGCTGGCCCCCCGGAGGGCTGGATAAACTCCTGCCTGGGGCTGTGCCCACAGCCCAGAGCCCCGCCAGTTGTCCTGGAGCTGGGAAGGAGGAACTGTGCCAGGAGGAGGGGGCTGAGACACCCCGTTTGGCCATTTTTGCTTCGGGCGGGGAGTGCGCCGCTCCACGGCCCAGCGGCCTGGGGCTTCCCTTGTGGGATGGCGCACACTGGTGACGTAGCATGGCATTCCCTCGGCTGAGCTCCTGGAGGAGCGCAGCTGGGAGGGGGATCCGCTCGGAGAACCCAGGGACGCTACGCCAAGTCTGGTGGTTTATGGATCAGCGAGAGAGAGGGTCTGGGGCTGAACTGAAAAGAAGGCTTAAACTCTTGTGGTGGCCTTGAATCTCCAGGATCCTGGGGGATTTGAACATTAGAACTGCCCTTCCTCCCTGGCCACCCGTACACACGCCCCACATTCAGGGCAGACACCTCCAGCAACACACCCAAATTGAGTTCTCCAACTGAACCCACAAGAATCATTTCCCCACACAACGCAGAAACAAGGTTGAGAACTGACTTGAGGGATATAGGTGACTCACAGACACCATCTGCTGGTTAGTTAGAGAAAGTGTACGTCATCAAACTGTGTTCCTGAAAAATTAGTTTGATATCCCTTTTTCTTTACAACCTGAAAGAACCCTATCAAGCAAAATGAATGCCAAGAGACCAAAAACAACAGAAACTCTTAACACATATGATAAAACCAGAAGATATGGAGAATCCAACTCCAAACACACAAATCAAAATATCGGAAGATATACTATACCTCACAAAATTAATCAAAGAACTACAATCGAGGAATGAAAACATGGCAAAGGATTTAAAGGACATCAAGAAGACCATGGCCCAGGATATAAGTCACATAAAGAAGACCCTCGAAGAGCATAAAGAAGACATTGTAAGAGTAAATAAAAAAATAGAAGATCTTATGGAAATAAAAGAAACTGTTGGCCAAATTAAAAAGACACTGGATATTCACAATACAAGACTAGAGGAAGCTAAACAACATCCCAGTGTCCTAGAAGCCCACAGAACAGAAAATGAAAGAACAAAAGAAAGAATGGAGAAAAAAAAATCAAAAAAATCAAAATGGATCTCAGGGATATGATAGATAAAATAAAAAGTCCAAACGTAAGACTCATTGGTGTCCCAGAAGGGGAAGAGAAGGATAAAGGTCTAGAAAGGGTATTCAAAGAAATTGTTGGGGAAAACTTCCCAAACCTTCTACACAATATAAATACACAAAGCATAAATGTCCAGTGAACTCCAATTAGAATAAATCCAAATAAACCCACTCCAAGACATATTCTGATCAGATCTCAAATACTGAAGAGAAGGAGCAAGTTCTGAAAGCAGCAAGAGAAAAGCAATTCACCACATACAAAGGAAACAACATAAGACTAAGTAGTGACTACTCAGTGGCCACCATGGAGGTGAGAAGGCAGTGGCATGACATATTTAAAATTCTGAGAGAGAAAAATTTCCAACCAAGAATACTTTATCCAGCAAAACTCTCCTTCAAATTTGAGGGAGAGCTTAAATTTTTCACAGACAAACAAATGCTGAGAGACTTTGCTGATGAAAGACCTGCCCTACTTCAGATTCTGAGGGGAGCCTTGCTGGCAGAGAGACAGGGAAAGGAGAAAGAGATATAGAGAATTTCAACAGACATATATAGTACCTTACATCCCAAATCACCAGGACACTCACTTTTCTCTAGTGATCACAGGTCTTTCTCCAGAAGGGACCATAAGCTGGGACATAAAACAAGCCTCAAGAAATTTAAAAAAAAAAAATTTGAATATACTCAAAGCACATTCTCCAACCACAATGGAATACAAATAGAAGTCAATAATTTTTGAACTGTAATTCCACTAGTTACTCCCTACAGGATATAAAATACACAAACCCTAAGGACAAATCAGTGGTTTTGAACGCAATGTAAAATATGTAATTTTAGACAACTATATAAAGGTGGGGGAATGAAGGAGTGTAGGAACATAGTTTATGTGTCCTATTGAAGTGAAGGTGGTATCAAAGAAAAACAAGATTGATATGGATTTAAGAGGTTAATTTTAAGCCCCACAGTAAACACAAAGAAATTATCAGAGAATATAACCATAGAGATGAAAAGTAGAGTTTGGGTTAAGAGAAATGGGGGAAGGGGCAATGGGGAGTTAAGAAATGAGTGTAGGGTTGCTGTTTGAGGTGAAGGGAAATTTCTAGTAATGGATGGTGGGAAAGAGCATTACAGCATTCTAAACATGATTAATCCCACTAACGAAAGGCTAGAGTGGGGTTGGAATGGGAAGATTTAGGCTGTATATATGTTTCCACAACTGAAAAAAAAGAAAAAGACAGTCTAACTAGATGACAATTGAATGCTAAGGATGAACTTGGATGGGACTGGAGGATAGAGGACAGGTGGCTCAAAGGGGCACAGTTGAGACATAAGGAAAAGGAAATATAGAATGTAAGCTTTGTATCATTGTTGAATCTATTGTACTTCTTAGCTGTGCTTAATGGGATTGCATAAAAGAATGTTCTTGTTCATGGGAAGTGTATATGTGAATTATAGTGTATGCTCAAGGATGTGTGCAGGTAACTCTCGTATGTTCAGAAGATAGAGCAATAAATGATGGATGATAGATAGGGAGGGAAAGAAATAACAATGTGACAGCATGTTAAAGTTGGTGGATTGTGCTATCGGGGGAGGGGGGTCAGGGTATGATGGAATTCTGTGTATGGGGCTCGTATTGTTTTTGCAACTGTTCATATAACTTTGAATTTATTTCAAAATTAAAAAAATCAAAAAAAAAGTAAATCATCTAAACACCAATTTAAAAACAGTGATTTTCACAGTAAATTAAAAAAAAAAAATATCCAATGCCATGATGTCTACAAGATGCACACACCTTAAATAAAATAACATGAATAGATTTAAAGTAAAATCATGGAGAAATATATAGCATGAACGCACTAATCAAAAGAAAGCTGGAGGGCAAGATGGCAGCATAGAGAGAAGTGAAATTTAATCAGTCTGCTGAAACAACTAATAAACAACCAGGAATAACTAGTAAATAATTTGGAATAACTGCTGGGAGATGACTGTGACTGTTCACACACATCATACACCAAGCTGGATTAGGAGGAATGCCTGAGATTGCAGCATAGAATCTGTAAGAGAAAGCTGCAGAACCTACCTCCCCACATGGCAGGCTGAGCTGCAAAAACTCACTGTGGTAGAGAGTGGCACAGCACTTTCCAAGAGAGTAAATATAGCTCAGCTGAGCTCCAACTGGAGTTTTAATTAACAAGAGTGGACTGTTGAATACAAGCTACAAATCCTCAACAAGGAGACAGAGGCTTTTAATGACCTTAAATAACCAGAAGAGTCATCAGTCCCAGGAGGTGGAGCCCAGAAGACCAGGTGTTACCACTGGCTGACGAGTGAAATTGGGGGTCTGTGGACTGGCTCTGAAAGGGGGCTTTCTGTCCCTTTTTTCTGTCTCTCACCTGAGTGGGCTCAGTGGAGAAAAATCTCAGCTATTTTTCAGTTCACCAGCACTCTGACCAGACAAGGGTGGAGATAGCAGAGCCAGAGAGACAAAGAACCTATTTAATGTAGATGATAAACTCTCTAGGGGGTGTATCTTTCCTAAGAGGAAGAAGGTGGTGCCCAGCTCTACCCCTGGCCTTCCATTCAGGACCAGATGCAGAGCCTGGGGAAAAACAGCCCAAACAGAAAACTAAGGACTAAGGGGGCCAACACCTCCTTACACCACTCAGGGCAACAGGTGGACAGGTGCCACCTGCAGGGCCGGTTAGGAAAAGCACAGTGGCTAGAGGCCTCACAGGGTGTGTCAATCTTCTACGACACACTTCTCAGGGAAACCTGATACTGAATATGCCCTCCTTCTAAGGCCTGAGCTCATTCTGGTCTGGGAAAACCTAATTGGGGTAAACCAAGGAAACGAGATGCCTAGAAAACAGAAAACTACAACCTACACTAAGAAAAATGATTGATATGGCCCAGTCAAAGGAACAAACTTACACTTCAACTGAGCTACAGGAATTAAAACAATTCATGCTAAATCAATTCAAAAAGTTACGGGAAGATATGGCAACAGAGCTAAAGGCTATAAAGAAAACACTGGGACATACATAAGGCAGAAATCAAAAGTTCAAAAAAACAGCTAGCAGAATCTATGGAATGAAAGGCACAACACAGGAGATTGAACGACACAATGGAGACATACATAACAGATCTCAAGAGGTGGACACAAACACTCAGGAACTGGAGAAACAAGACACCTGACATCCTGCACACAAAAGAACAGATAGGGAAAAGAATGGAAAAATATGAGCAATGTCTCAGGGAATTGACGGCCACATGAAATGCCTGAATGTACGTGTTGTGGGTGTCCCAGAAGGAGAAGAGACAGGGAAAAGGGGGGTAGAAACAATAGAGGAATAATCAATGAAAATTTTCCATCTCTTATGAAAGACATAAAGTTACAGATACAAGAAGCACAGCATTACCCCAAACAGAATAGATCTGAATAGGCCTATTCCACGAGGACTTAATAATCAGATTATCAAATATCAAGACAAAGAGAGAATCCTGAAAGCAGCAAGAGAAAAGTGATCCATCACGTACAATGGAAGCTTGATAAGACCTACATGCAGATTTCTTGGTAGAAACCACAGAGACAAGGAGGACGTGGTGTGATATATTTAAGATACTGAAAGAGAAAAACCGCCAACCAAGAATCCTATATCTGGCAAAACTCTCCTTCAAATATGAGGGAGAGTTTAGAGTATTCTCTGACAAACAGACAATGACAGTTTGTGAAAAAGATACCTGCTCTACAGGAAATACTAAAGAGAACACTACAGACAGATAGGAAAAGACAGGAGTGAGAGGTTTGGGACACAATTTTGGGTGATGGCAGCACAGCAATGTAAGTACACTGAACAAAGATGACTGTGAGTATGGTTGAAAGAGGAACATTAGGAGCATGTGGGACACCAGAAGGAAAGGGGAAAGATAAAGACTGGGACTGTATAACTCAGTGAAACCTAGTGTGCTCAACAATTGTGATAAAATGTACAAATTTGTTTTTACATAAAGGAGAACAATGAATGTCACACCTTACCAGTTGTTTAAAAATAGGGTGGTATTGGGGAAAAAATACAATCACTGCAAACTGGAGACTACAGTTAACAGAAAACATAGTATTATGCTTCCTCTAATGTAACAAAGGCAATATACCAAAGTTAAATGCCTATAAGAGGGGGAACATAGGAGGGTATGAGACTTTCTTCATTGGTGACGTGTCTGACTCTTTTATTCTACTTTAGTTTTAATTCTATCTTTCCTTTTGTTGCTTTTTAGCTGTCATGTTTTTTTTTCTTTGTTGTCTTTTTCTTTTGTCTCTCTACCTTCTTTGACTCTTCCTCCTTTGTGGAAGAAATGGAGATGTCCTTATATAGATAGTGGTAATGGTGGTGAATACATAAATATGTGACTATACAGGGAACCATCAATTCTTTACTTGGGACAGAAAGTATGGTGGGTGAACAAAACCATCTTTAAAAAAATGGGTTGATGAAGAAACCTTGAGGGCACTTCACTGAGTGATATAAGTCAGAAACAGAAGGCCAATATTGCACAGTCTCAGTGATATGAAGTAATCTATAACATATAAATACTTAGACATGAACTATAAGTTAACAGGGTATAGAATGAGGCTTAAAGAATGGGGAGTGATTGCTTATTATGAGCAGAAGTTCAACTAGGTTGAACATAAGTGTTTGGAAATGGACAGAGGGTGACAGTAGCACATTATTGTGAGAATAACTCACAGTGCTGAATGGTGTGTGAATATGGTGGAAAGGGGAAGCTTTAGAGTCACATATGTCAACCAGAAGAAAAGTTGGAGGTTAAAGATGGGAATGTATAAAGCAGTGAATCTTGTGGTGGGCCAGTGTCCATGATTAACCATACAAATATTAGAAATCTCGTTCATGAACTAGAACAAAGTATGACACTTACTGGAGAAGTAATAATAGAGAGGTATCTGGGGAAAATATATACCCATTGCAAATTGTGTGCTACAGTTAACAATATTTTAACATTATTTCATCAACAGTAACAAATGTACTATACCAATACTATGAGTCAATAATGGAGGTGGGGTGGTTAGCGGTATGGAGATTGAGTGTTCTTTTTTTGTCTTTATTTCTTTCTGGAGTAATGAAAATGTTCTAAAATTGGAAAAAATTAATTGTGGTGATGGATGCCACAGCTGTATGATGGTACCAGGGGCAACTGATTGTGCACTTTGGATCTTTGGATAATTGTATGGTAAGTGAACAATCTCAATAAAATTAAATTTAAAAAAAGAAAGCTGGAGTGATTATATTAATTTCAATAAATCTACAAGGTAGACTTAATAACAAGGAAAATTACCAGAGAATAAGAGGGACTCCACATAATAATAAAGGGATAAATTCATCCAAGAAGATGTAATACCAAATGTGTATGCATCTAACAATAGAGCTCAAAATATATGAAATAAAAATGGACATAACTGAAGAAAAATAGAAAAATCCACAATTATACTTGAAGACATCATGGGACATTAACACTAAAATCTTGGTCACAATTTCTCTCAGGATGTGTTCTGCAGATTGGCCCTCTCTGTGCCTCTGGCTCCACAAAGAAATGAACCTGCCCCAGAGAGCTTAGAGTGAGTGAGACACCATGTGAAATGCCAAATGTGGGACTGTTGCCTGGCCAGACATTTGCCACTTGATGACACGTTAGAAAAAACCGATAGTCATTTTCCAGCAATACTTCTCTGAGAAATCCAAGAAAGCTGAAACTAGAGTTTAAGAGTTGTTGTGGAACAGTTGTTTTTTGTACTCATCATCCATTCTCCCACTCTGGTAACTGTCAAGATTTTGCTTTGAGGAACATACTCTTTCCCTGGTTTGAGCCATGATTAAACTTAGTTCCCAATAAGTAATTCCACCTGCCTGGCTTCATGGATGGTCACAGATGGGCACACAAGCTAGTCAGAGCCAAGGTAATGCAAAGGACATGTTTGCTGGGGCTTCTGGGAAAGAGAGCTGCTTCTTTTATCTGTGGGAACCACCAAAAAGAGGATGTCCCTTTTTACCAGATGGTGTGGTGTGAGGGCCTGAGAGCAGGCAGGCTGCAGTCTTTTTGATACCAGGAGGAAGAGCCTGGAACTCCACTGTGTAGAGCCTGAGAGTTAAGCCTACATAGGAAGGCAGCGTGGAAGGAGAGAAAGAAAAGGGTCCTTAAAGACAGAACAACTCCGGTATTTTCCACAATGCCAAATGAATATTTTCTTTCTTTTTACTTTTCTTAAATTAGAGTTGGTTATCTGTCGCTTGCAATATCAAGTCCTGATTAGCACAATGTTTAATCTGGCATCTTCACCCTTTTCTACACTCTATGCCTTTCTCCTTCAAAAATGAAAACAAAAACAAAGACAAGCAAGTGCTTTTTCTTTTAATGCTGGATAGTACCTTTATTTGTAGAAAATAGTGATACACAAGCATGTTAAAAGACAAAGCTTTACATGTACAAATAATCATCACTTAATAAGTAGCAATGTACATATAACAGGGAATCATCCAGAATTAAAACTAAGCAAAAGTAGGTTTTCTGTTTCTGTATTTACATGGAATGCTTAACTCTGTTTTCACTACAATCTTTGAAAAGCATCATCACTCAAGTGATTGTCTCCTGAGAGGATGTTGGCCACCATCAACCACCTGTAATTCTTAAAGAACAAGAATAAATTCCGTCTTCCTGGATGAACTCTGCTAGTACTCAGGGAAAGAATGAATTTCACATTTCTTCTTGGATTTTGCATTTCAGGCTTATGCTACCCTCAGGAAAAATTCTTTAAGTATTTTGGAAAGCATAACTATCCCTAACCTCTGTGGAAAAGAAGATTGTGTTTAAAGCCCTGGAGTTCCTAAAATAAAAATATTTCTGTGGACAAGGATTAGTTTTATGGAGAGACTGAGATGGAGTTAATTCAGGGTAGATATGGGATTCAAGAAGCATTTATCAAGGATTTGCAAGGGGATTTGAAGGTGAAAGAAGCACAGTCTTTACCCAACAGTTGTTCCCAGCGTGGTAGAAGAAATGTCTCCCACACGCAGGGTAAAATGTGGAGAAATATGAGGCCTACTGGGCGAGGAAGGTTTGAAGGAAACACATCACATCAACAAGGCTTCATGACCAGGTGGACTTGAGGAACAGGGAGGATTTCAACATGTGAAGATGGAGTTGACTTTCCAGGCCAGAGGGAATAGCGTGAGGAAAGACACAGAGAAGGGAAGTACAGAGCATTGCAGGGAATATTGTGTCGTGCTGGGTGGGAGTAGACATAGAACCACCTTGTTTGGAGGAGGCTCTACTGGGCGGAACACTTAACTCCTGATGAAGGCAAATTCAGGGACCCTCAGGCAGGCTGGGCAAGAAACACCTACCAATGCCGCAAAGAGCCCATGTACTCCTAAAAAAGTCCAAGTCCCTGGGTTTAATTTCCAGCTCTGCCATTTAGTACCGGTGTGACCTTAGGACATTCACTTAATTCTTTCAGTCTCAGAACCCCAACTGTGAAAGGGGGGTGGTTAATATCTGCCTTGCCAACCTCACGTTTGTTGGCATGAACTTCAGGAGAAGCAACGAGCACATTGCCAGATAACTTTCTTGAGGTCAGCTATCTGGTCATGCATGTGAAGCTGCCCAGAAAATATTTTTATTATCCTTTTATTGACACTACATAGAAATAATAGCCTTAAAGCCAGGGGAGCATGTCTCCTTCAGGACTGGGAACTTTGTGTATGATTTTTTAAAAGGGTACTTGATGGATAAATGAATAACTGAACAAACTAAATGAATGAATAGTTCAGAGTCTTCCAACCAGATAACTGAATCAATCTCCTGCCTATGCTAAAACCTGCCAATGGTCCTTTGATTGACTTTTGGGCTGTTTGGCTTGTTGGAGGCTCTGAGTGAGTGTGATCAGTTGGTGTCATGGTAGAGAAGGAAGCCTGTGAAGGTGGAGTCGTTGACATTATCTGCATAGAGCCCGTTATGCTCTCCATTCCCATACACCTGGAGCCAGACTTGGTCCCCAGCCTCCAGATGGAGTAGCACAGAGCCGGAGGCCTGATCCACATTCTTGTCCTGGTACTGATCGAAGGTGAAGAGCACAGCCTTGTCCTTCTTGAAGAGGCTGACCTTCACATCCTTCATGTAGACAGTGATGTGGTAGGAGAAGTAGTACAGCCCAGGAATGTTGCAATGGAATTTGCCAGTTTTGCCATCATAGTGGTTTTGCTGATTGTAGAAGATCTTGGTAAAGCGAATGGGAACGTTGGGAACGACGACCCGTTCCTCCAATCCCACACTGAATGCTGAGTGGTATACATAGGCACTTTCTCCTGGTTCTCCTTTCCTGCCCGGGATTCCTGGAAACCCTCGGGGACCTTCAACCCCTGTCACACCAGTCTCACCAGTGTCACCCTTGGGACAAGGAAGACCTAGTAGAATATGAGAAAACCTCAGTGACTACAGGAAACAGAAATCCTGCCGACATTGGTTCTAGCCTGAAACACTGTTCTGTGACTCCCACCCACAATCTGTTCAACTTACAGAGCAAGGGACAAATGGCAGATCTCAAATGGAAGAAGAATGTCACCTCCTCCTTCCACTCCCCCATAGCATAGCCCAAGCAGTATCCATAAGCTCATCTCCAACCTTTTCTCCTTTAAGTTCCCATCATGGACCCTTCCCCTTGCTGGCCCTTTTTGTTGCTGGCTCAATCCACCCTACTTTTGCTCTTCTACTACCCTCTGAATAGGATGCCCCTCCTTCCTCCTATTTGGCCTAGCTCAAGCCCTATCCCTTGCAGGCCTTCATTGTTAACCCAGGTCAGCATTGAATGCACTGTCTCTCTGTTCCATACTTTGGCCATTTGCTTCAACATTCAGTTTGGCATATTTGGAGTGAACTCTAATAGTCTGTGCATTAGACTTATCTTCTTAACTAGGCCAAGAGTTCTCCAAGAGAAGGGCTGTGTCCTGCCGGAGGTGTGCAGCTAGTGCAGCTGAATGCCATAAATGGAAATAGGAAGTAAGTAGAAAGGAAGGGATTAGCAACTATGAGCAGAGTAGGAATAGGGATGAGGGGTGGGAATGGGAAAGGGGAAGGGGAAGGGGTGCTGATACAGCAGAGTCAAAGGGTTACAGAGGTACAACTTATACTCACCACTGGAGAATCAACCCAGAACGCACTTCAGGTTGCTTCTGGGTCATATAAAATCAGCTTGCTTTTTCCCTGTGTCTAGGCTGTAGTCAATAAACAGTGCCCATTACAGCCCCAGAAACCCTCTACCCAGGAGCCTAGACTGTGAGGCGGAGAGGTCAAAGACCTGGTTCTTACCTGGATCTCCTTTCCACCCTTCTCACCAGGGGCTCCATCTCTTCCCATCACGGCCCTGGGATCCCATTGTGGCCAGGATGCCCTGGTATGCCCGCATCCAACCTGTGCAGGCCCCATTGGGTGGGGCAAGCCAGAACTCCAGGCTCTTGGGTTGTGATATCCTGGCCAGGACTGGGCAGGGCTAACAGCAGTAGAATAGCATGTAGCAACAGCATCTTGAGTCCTGGAATGCACACCTGCACTGTCAGCCATGGGACAGGAAGATGCAAGGCCAACCCCACATAGCACACCCAATCAGGAACCTAAGCAGGAGTCTGTCATCTCGGCAGAATCCACCCTCTAGGGAACTGCTTTCTCAATATCACCTCTTCCAGAAAACTCCCACTATTCAGCCCAATCTCCTTCTGCTTTTGAAATTTGCAATATTTGGCATTACTGCCTGTGCAATAGTCTTCCTCAGCAGGATTGTGAGTTCAATGAGGGCAGGGACACTACTCCTCCCACTTCCCCACTTTGCATCTAAGCACAAGAGGAAGCACAGGGAAAGCTCCAAGAGTCAAGTTGCCAAGAATCAACCCTTTGAGTTTTCTAGGAATGATACAGATCACTCCATTCAACTCTAATCAATTTCTCTCTCCCAGGATCCTCTCTTTTTCTTCTCTCCTTCCTTTCTCTCATTTTCTGTCTCTATTCTTCCTTCTCTCTCTCCCATTTTCTTTTTTTCTATCCCTCTCTCTTGGGTCATGTGTTTGACCATTTGGCATATTACACACATACTCACACAAGCACATATGCACGCATGCACACATGTACACACACACACACACACACACACACACACACTTGCCGAGCCTCACCTTAAGTGAAAAAGACAACAAGAGAAATTCACTGGCCATTTGCCTGGCACACCCTTAGTTGCACCTCCTCACCTGTCTAATCCCTACACAGCCTTCAGGACACTGTGTGAATACCGCCTCTTTTTCAGGAACCCCTCGCTGTCTTCCTACCCCCATCTGGCTTCACTGTCCCTCCTCTGGTTCCCCCAGTGCACTTGTTTGTCTCTATCATTGCACTTCTTCCACTGTACTGTAATTCTTGACTTGCTTGCCCATCTCCCTCATTAAACTACTAGCACCTAGGGGACAATGCCTTACCTACTACCAGCATAGAGTAGGAGCTAAGTAGATATTTGTATAATGAAAATAAGAAAGAGCAAAAGAAGGCCAGAAGGAGGGAGGAAGAAAGAGAGCAAAAGAATAAAGAATGAAAAAGGAAGGAAGAGGGAAGGAGGGAGGCGGGGTTGGGTATATTTGAAATATATAAGCTGGAAGCCCTAGCAAGGAGCTCGAGTGGCACAGGTGGCCCAAGGGACTCTGTCTCAGAATCTTCCCTCTGGTCCCCTCCCAGATTCTGCCTCTGATTGGCTGGGCAATCTTAGCCCCGAACATGGGCACGGTGCCGGAAATCCCCCACCTGTGCCCGGAGTTCTATACTACCTCTCCAGGGAACACCACCAGTTCATCTTCATTATATGCACAATAGTTGTGTGGAGTCACTTTAAATAGTAATATGAGCACTTTGGAAACTACAGAAAACAATCCCCAATTCCAAGAATTTCTGTTTTTTTTCACACATAGTGGAAGTCATACTTTCTGTAGAAATTTGAATCCCCTATTTTGACCTTCTCATTTTCTAGTTTTTGTAATCACCATTTTGAATGTCTAGGTGATAGTCCATCAAATGGCTACAGCCAAAATATACTTGACCATTTCCATTTTGTTGGACTTTTATTTCCACTTTAAAATATTTAAAAAATCTGTGACAAAAATACTTAGTTACGTAACTTTTCCCAAAATTGGAGATTATTGTTTCACAACATATTCTCAGATGTGAAATTACTGGGTCAAAAGATATGAACATTTTTAAGGCTCGTGATACGTTTTGTGAAACTGCAATGTTGTATATTGCCCCCAAGTAGTATGTTAGTATTTGTTGTATAAGAGAGTCTGTCTTAAATACCCTCACTAGCTTTGGATATTATCATTTAAAAATAATTTTTTTGTTAGTTTAGTGAGCAAAAGAAATGGTATCTTACTGCTTTAGTTTGTATTGTATGATCATAAGTGACTTGGACATTTTACTGAAGGCCTATTTCCTAATTTAATTTCTTTATTCATGAGATATTTGTTAGAACTCTGTGTCACTTTGTTTTTAGGGACTCAGGGTATTTCTGAATCAATTTGCGTGAGCTCTCTGTAGTGACACTTTTCACGTATACAGTGCCTATTTTCTCTAGTTTGCAGATTATCCTTTTGTTTTGTGTTTCCTAATTTTTAGAAGTACAGAAGTCTTAGATTTTATATAGTCAACGGTGTGGATATTTTTTTCTTTTTTTCTAAGTGGTAAACCATCCTTATCCATGCTACGGTTTGGTTTTTTTTTTTTCCTAATTTTTTATACTGCTTCATATATTTTTAAAATCACTCTTTAATCCATTTCTGTCTTGCTTTGGTTTTGGTGTAAACTGTGATCTAAGGTACTCAAATGATTTGATTTTCCTCTATTTGCAAGCTAGCACTTTTTATTAATCTTTTCCCTCACTATTGATTTGATCATCATTTATCAAATATCGAGTTCTAATATGATCTATGTAAAGTAGGAATTGAGAATGAGACTGACATAAAGAGGAGAGGTACAACAAACAGTAACAGACATGCATGCTGCCCCTTGTCTTCATTCAAGACCCACCCTTACCATCTGTGTGTATGTACCTCTGTCACCATCTATGTGTACCTCTACCATCCTCTACTGGATTTGGGGGGCTCAGGAGGATGTTCTCAATAGGGGCTGAAAATAAAATGAGAGATGCCTTAGGCTTGGCTTGTCCCACAATAAGAAGGAAGAGGTGCGTTAGCCAAGAAGACAAGGAGAGACCAGCAAAGCCCTTTCTGTATTTAGGGACAATGCTTGTTCTGATACTTCTAAGATTTCTACATATCTTTAAACATTCCTACTTCTTGTCATTTCTGCCCTTTGTCCTTGTAGGTTTAGCAATAAAAATCCTGAAAAGAACCAAGAGTCTCTGTGCTTGTTTTCTCCAGGGATCAGGAGGGAAGACTCTATGAGGCTGTTTTCTTTTCCACAGGGAGGCTGAAGGAGAGAATACAGGTTATCTGAACTGGTGGCGGCAGCTAAGGAGAGCCCCAAAGATAAAGAGTGATTGGGGCTTTCTCCTAAATCCTTAGAGGGAGAATGGAGTCAGAAGGACTCTAGAATTCTCTGGCTCCTCCTCCTGTTTAAAAGATCAAGATCCTGTTCTCCCGTCCCAGGGGAAGATGTTTTGGGACATCTATAGACAGATTTCCCACTGACAGGAAAGACCAGTCTGGGCTCCAAGACAGCGGTGCAGGGTGGAGGTACCAGAAAGCTGAGGGAGATACACACATGGCCCTAGGAAGTTTCTGATGCTAAGAACAGGTTCTAGTTGAAGAAAGTTGTCTTATAACCTAATTCTGGACAGAAAACCAGCAATGGATAACAGCCAAAAGTCAGTGCAGAGGAGCTGAATTTTCAAAAAAATTATTCCAAACTTGTGTATTTTTTTCATTTAGTTAGAGCAATTGTTACACTTTGATTATGAAAACTTTTATTTAGCTAAGGGAAATCATCATTCAATAAAATTCAGGACTATAATCTAAGACTCAAAACTCTTTACCTGCACCATGAAGCTAAATCCCAAGTACCTCATAATTCTTTGCCTTTGTAGAATGCCATTTGCAAGGTCTTGACCTCATTTAATATCGCATTCATTTCTCACTACCATTTTGAGAGAGAGACTGGGCATGGTCTCTATGATCACAGTACCTGGAACAAGTTGTTCCTATCTGTAACATGTTTCTTATATGTTTGTTAGTGGATTAAACAATAATCCATGTAAAGTGCTTAGAACAGTGCCAGGCATATGTAAATGCTCAATAGATGTTAGCTATGGCTGGTAGCCATTTTAGAGATGAAGAAAATGGGCTCCAGAGAGGTTACGTGTCTTGTCTGAGATCCCAGAGCTAAACATAGAAGAGCTGGAAATCAAATTCTGTTCATCCAGAGCCCAGTAAAGGACGTGTTGGCATAGCCTACAGAGGAAATAAGCACCATGGTTATATATGCTGCTTTTTAATATGCCACTCCATATAGACGGGAAACGAGAGTTTGAAATACAGTGGAAAGAGCTCCCAATATGAAACAAATGACATTATTTCTCTAGTCTAGGCTCCACCACCACATGCTGAATGATTTACCTGCCTCTCCCCAGACCTCATGCTCTTTGCCTTTAAATTTTCATATTAATCCTTACCTGGCCTTTTCCACAATATTGTTGTAAGAGCCAATTGGTGAAAAGTATGAAGCATTTTATAAAGTACAATGTATTTCACATATATAAGTGAAGGGAAGGGAAACCGACATATATAGACCATATACTTTGGACCACATACTTCATGTCCATCACCTCTTTAATCTCATTTCACCCCACACAACTCCAGGAAGTAGGGACTTTTCACAAGAGAAATCCAAGGACCAGAAAAGGTTCAGTAACTTCTACCCATGGATAACAAGTTAATAAAAGGACAGAGGTGTGATTTGAAATCCAATGATTGAGTTATTTCTATTACACTGACTTTCATGATAAACCTCATCCAAGCATGGATACCTTAGCTTTTAAAATTACACAAGGAGACAACTATTTAGTTCTCTGGATACTAAAGGGCCGTGTTATGATCTCTCATTTTCATACATTAAAATGTATGAGAAATTACACTTTGACCTGCTGGAATTCCACTGGCAACAACAGAATATTGTGAAATGCAATAGCAGGGTTTCCTCTGGGACTGGCAGGAAACAAAGTAGTATGGGGATAAGAGGTCACCAAACCTGGTGCCAACTCCCCCAGCAGGAAAGGGCATTAAAGCATAGTTCACAAAATCCTCAAGTGTCGGAGGCAAAAGAAACACCAGAGATCATCTCTTCCAGCCCTGCTTTTACAAATGGGGAAGTTGAGGGGAAAGAAGAGGGATGCATTTATTAGATCCACATAGAAATCAGCCTCCATGGTTGGAGCATTTACACATTATTTCTTTTCATCTTTATGAGAACTCCATGCATCAAGAAAAATGACCCCAATCTTAGTGATGAGGAAACTGAAAGATCAAAAAGACAATTTTCAGCAATTCCAGTTTTTCTGACTTACAAACCAGTGAGCGTTCCATCATGACACACTGCCTCTAACAAGCATTACATGGAGCTTCTTAAAAATACTCAGCTTCCTAACCTGCTAAGTGGGATCATTTGAGGTTGGAAAAATGAGAACACTAAAACTGGCACGGATACTTTGTAGTATAACTGCAAACCATTTGTTTCATTTAATTTTCTCCAAAGCCCAACTTTTGACTTCACTGTCTAGAACAACCTAAGACTTAACAAAACTAAGATGCTTGCTTAAGATCTTACAACTATTGGGTTTCATTATATGAAATTACCATTTTTAAAGTTAAAAAAAATGGTTGGAAATTGGCAATTTCACATGGTGCTTTCTAATGGTAAATGTAAGAACCAGGAATCAACTCAGCTCTGTTTGGCACCCAGGAGGATTGCCCAATACACACACGTACACACACAAAGACATATATACTCAAACACTCGCTCATACCTCAAGGAACCGGTAAATCAGAGCATCCCTCCACTTCATTTTAAGGCTGATTCTTTCTCCACGTAAAGGAATTCCTGATCCTCCAGCTTGAGAAAGAAGTGGATGGAAAGTTTTCCCTGCGACCACCTTAGAGAGGACAAAGAGCCGATCCTGCATTCCTCCCTAAGAAAGTCCTCGAGGCTTAAGGGAGGGAGGCAACACAAGCACTGGTGATTAAGTTACAGGGCTCCCTTTCGGCTGCTTTGCTTCAAGAACAAAGCTGAATAAATAGATAGATAGATAGATAGATAGATAGATAGATAGATAGATAGATAGATAAAGAATGATATGGGAAATATGGAAATGTTAAAAGTTCATGGATCTGGGTACAAATGCAGTGGGCTGTATGCTAGAATTTATTGTATGGAATTTGTATGATTGTTCAACTGTCCTATAAGTTTAAAATTATTTCAAAATAAAAAGTTCAAAAAATAAAAAAAAGAACAAAGCTGGCATCCTCGTGCTCCTTTGGGCATATTCTGCTAGCATAAAGGGCCCTGCCCCAACTCCCCAACCTTGTCAGGAGGACCTGGCCTTATCCCTGATGTGGTTGCTAAGAGTGAGATGGCTGCACCCCTTACGATGCTTGATCCAAAAACCAGAACCTCTCTAGACCAGGAACTTTCACCCTCTGACCCATGAGAGGCCAGCCTGACCTTTAAAATCCCTCCTACTCTGATCTTCAGAGTCTGTGGTGGAGAAAGACCAGAAAGCATCAAGGGCAGTGTTCACTGGGGCAGGCAGCATTGACTTGGCAAACACCAGGCAGATCTAGTTGCTTCTGTCAGAGAATATCTTTTAAAAATAAGAGTTTCCATATGCTCCCACTACATGCCAACTGATTTTAACCTCTTAACCACCCAGTAAGGTATCCCTGAACCTGTGTAGATACCCTCATGTCTACGTACCACTCATCTTTATATGCCGTAATACAGTGTCTGGTTTCCATAGAATCTGCTCAACAACTATTGCTGGATAGAACCAAGTGGTAGAGCCGGGATCCAAGCTCCAGACTGTTTGAGGTCTAAACTCAGGCTTTCCCAAGCTGACTCTCTTCATCTGTTTCTTCCTTTGCTTTACTTGGTCAAGCTCAGAGGCAATTTATTCCCTTTTCTTCCCTTCTCTTTCATCCCTGAAGGAACTCCCCCACCTCAGTTCACTTCCCCCCAACATTTTTTTCCTGGTAGGCACACTGCCACAAAGTGAAGTGGACATAATTTAGGATGGTCCCAGGCATTTTGACCAACAGAAACAACCCCGTTCTCTCTTAGAGCTGTGGGGAAACTGAGGAAGAGATTAAGGCCTCTCTGCCTCTGCCAGAGCTTCACTGACCAGAGTTCTGCCTGAATTCTTTCCCACCTTGCTATGAGTCTGAGCGCATCCCAGAGGCTTTAACACAGGGCAGCCATCCCCAGCCTCAGGCCTGAAATTTTAATAGAATTGCTCTTACCCTCCAGTGTGGAATCAGACTCGCACTCTGCAGTCAGGACGAGGGAAGGAGTACATGGCCCAGCCTCAGCAGCCTGGTACTCATGGGGCAGGCAGGCCCCGACTCACAGCTGGTCTTTCCCATTGGCCACCCAGGGAGGGCCAGAGACCAATGGGTGGGCGCCTTGGCCTGGCAGCTGCCACAGGTCTCCACCCTAGGGAATCTGGTGCAACCCAGCTTGGGCTTGGGGAGCCAAGTGGAGCTTCAGTCAAAAATCTCCCATTTTCAGACCTTAGCCCTCTTTTGTGGCTCCTTCAACAATAACAGGAGATGGGGAAAGGGTCAAGACCACAAGCAAGAAAACAAGATATTTCTCTGTCTGAGGGAGAAACTTCCTCGTGTAATTGAATTGTCCAATTGTCCAGAGCCCTCCTACACTCAATAGATTTGCCCTAGGAAGTCAGGTCACCAATTATCAGCATCATGTTGCTGCGCGTTATGCATAATTAAGTGTGAGATTGTGTAGTTCAGACATGGAGTACTTCAGAAGAGACAGCCATCAAGGGAGGCTACAGTAGGGCAAGAAATAGAATTTATTTTCTACTCTCCATCTCTGGGTCCCATATTTAGGAACGACCTTCTGCATTAATTCTGAGGATTCGGGTGAAGGGGAACTTCCTGGGGGTGATATGGTGCATGACCAGATTAAGATCTTTAGAGGCCCTAAATTCTAAAAGATTATGGAGCATCCACCAAATGTAATTTAAATTCAGTATAACAGAAAATTTACATGAATATACAAACAGAATACTATCTTTCAAGATTTACTGGCTCTAAAATTCAGGATAAGATTTTTTATTTTTTAATAATTAATAGACTTTATTTTTAGTACAGTCTTAGATTTACAGAATAATTGAGCAGATGGTATGTAGAGTTCCTAATCACTACCTCCCCCACCCCACCCAGTTTCCCCTATTCATAACATCTTGCATTAGTGTGGAACATTTGTTACAATTAATGAACTAATATTGATACCCTATAGTCCATAATTTACATTAAGTTTCACTCTTTGTACTGTACAGTTCTATAATTTTTGATACATGCATAATAATCATCCACTATTAGAGTTTCATACAGAATAAGCTCACCACCCTAAAAATCCCTCATCTATCCTCCTTGTCCTCTCTCACCCCAAGTCCCTGGAAACCACTGACTGAACTTGTTACTGTCTCTATAGTTTTGCCTTTTCCAAAATTTCAGTAGTTGAAATCATACAGTCTGTAGTCTTTTCAGATTGGCTTCTTTCACTTAGCAATGTGCATTTACGGTTCCTGAATGTCTTTTTGTGACTGATAGCTTATTTCTTTTTATCACTGAAAAATATTCCATTGTATGGATACTACAGTTTTGTTTTTATCCATTCACCTCTTGAAGGACATCTTGATTGCTTCAATTTTTGGCAATTATGAATAAAGCTGCTATAAATATTTGTGTACAGATTTCCATGTAGATGCAAGTTTTCAACTCAATTGGTTAAATACCTGAGAGCACAATTGCTGGATCATCTGGTATGACAATGTTTACCTTTGTAAGAAACTATCAAACTGTTTTTCAAAGTGATTGTACCATTTTGCATTCCCACCAGCAATGAATGAGCTTTTCTGCTCCTCCTCATCCTCATCAACATTTGATACTGCCAGTTTTGGGATTTTAGCCCTTCTAATAGGTATATAGTAGTATCTCATTGTTTTAGTTTATAATTCCCTAATGAAATATGATATTGAGTAACTCCATATACTTATTTGCCATCTACATATCTTCTTCAGGATAAGGTTTTGCAAGATAACTTTGTATGTGTCTGAGGCCTTCTTTTGCCTGCATCTTAAACATATGCCTAATCCGCCTTTTGAGGAACCCAGCTGAGGGGCTCAGGACAACTTGTAGGACTGGTGGCTGCCACCCACTTAGATATTCCTAGAAGGCTTAGGTTTGTATTGGCAACATTTATTGCCATAGACTCTTTCTTGTTAAACCCATGTTGGTTTTGAAGGTCAGGATTGGAGCATCTCTTGAAAGCCACAAATTCTGATGAATTAAATCATGACTCCAACAATGGCTCAGGATTCCCAGCAAAAATTTCTACAAGAAATTCTGAAACAGAATGTTCTTAGGCAAAGTCTGGGCAAGTATCTGTTTGCCCCCAAATAACACCTCCACTGGACACAGAATCTGCAAAGCCACCAGTAAAGGAAAACTCCTCTCATTTAAACCTTGGCCCCCTGCTAATATGCAAATATTTCTAAGGAAGTCACATTAGGCCATTGGTACTTCATTGAGATTGAAGTAACGAGGCCCTTTCCAAGGGCCCATTGGCTTAGACATGGGGTCTGTGAAAATGAGGTACTAAGTAGTTTAATGGGTAGGTTGGACCAAGGAGAAAACAAAGAGAAACTGCAGCAACTCTTAATTAAACCATTCTGTTCTCTTTTCACTGTAGCAGTTTCTTGTTTATTTCATTTTTGTTTTTTGTTATTGTCTGTCTCTCTTGTTCATGAGAACAAAGTCTTTGTCTATTCGGTATTGTATCTCTTAACCCCCTAGAATAGAACTTAGCACAAGATAGGCAATAATAAATATTGAATGAATGAATGAACATCTTTAATTTTCCCTTGGAGATAGCAATGATTGTCTCCATCTTAAATGGAGTTAAATAACTTGTTCAAAGCATGGATCCAAGATTTGAACCCAGACCTGTCTGACTACAAAACTCACATTCTTTCATGTCCTTCACGCTTCCTGATGGACTGTGAGACCCAAAGATTCAGGGAAGTGCTTTAACAGGGTAGCTTTGAGGTTGGCATAAAAAAGTATTTTCTTCTGATCTTCTGGGAATGCAGCTGGTTACAGCAGATTTGAACTATTGCAAAAGGTGGAATGACTTTAGCCCCAAAGTCCTGCCAAGACTGTACTCAGTCTGGCTGCCAGCCAGGGATGTTGTGAAAACTGGTCATTTTGAGGGGGGGCAGAGTAAACTTTGCACATACTGGGAGCATGTACGTCTGGCCCAATCTGTCTGGTGGTGGTCTGAGGTCTTGCTGTCCCAGAACTTGCCCTAAATGTAGAAGGCAGCTCATAGAGCTCTCCTACAGAATGCTGTAGGAGAGCAGTCAAGTTTATGCCTAGAGCAAGGCTTTGTTAGCTGTAGGACATACAGTGCAATGCCCAGAACCATTAGGAAACTGTTTCTTAAGGAAGAGGGGACATTCAGAACCATGTAAATGGGGGAGTTCCCAGGGCCACAGACTTATGCCCAAGATAAGATTCACGCACAGAAGGAGAGGCTAATTGTGCCTAAGAGTCTCTTCCTGGATGCCTCTTTGTTGCTCAGATGTGGGCCTCTCTCTCTAGCTAAGCCAACTTGGCAGGTGAAATCACTGCCCTCCCCTCTACATGGGATCTGACACCCAGGGGAGTAAATCTCCCTGGCAACATGGAATATGACTCCCAGGGAGGATTCTAGACCTGACATCGTGGGATAGAGGACATCGTGGGATAGAGAACATCTTCTTGACCAAAAGGGGGATGTGAAAGGAAATGAAATAAGCTTCAGTGGCAGAGAGATTCCAAAAGGAGCTGAGAGGTCACTCGGGTGGGCACTCTTACAATACAGACAACACTTTTTAGGTTCTAACGAATTGGAATAGCTGGCAGTAAATACCTGAAACTATCAAACTACAACCCAGAACCCATGAATCTTGAAGACAATTGTATAAAAATGTAGCTTATGAGAAGTGACAATGTGATTGCGAAAGCCATATGGACCACACTCCCCTTTATCAAGTATATGGATGGATGAGTAGAAAAATGGGGGCAAAAAAAAAAGGCACTCAGTGTTCTTTTTTAATTTATTTGTTCTTTTTCACTTTAATTTTTATTCTTATTACTTTTGTGTGAGTGGTAATGAAAATGTTCAAAAATTAATTTTGGTGATGTATGCACAACTATATAACGGTATTGTGAACGATTGAATGTACACTTTGTATGACTGCATGGTATGTGAATATATCTCAATAAAAATGAATTTAAAAAAAGATTCATGCACAGAAGGGAACAGGAAGGCCCCTACACTTTGTCTTACAGCTATCCTCCAACCTCATTGTATGGTTTGCCAGTTTGGATGTATTATGTCCCCCAAAACACAATTATCTTTGATGCTATTTTGTGGGGGCAGATGTACTAGTGTTGATTAGGTTGGAATCTTTGATTGAGTGTTTCCATGGAGATGTGACTCAATCAACTTTGATTGGATAATTTCCATGGAGGTGTTACCCCACCCATTCAGGGTGGATCTTAATTGAACCACCGGAGTCCTATAAAAGAGTTCATAGACAGAAAGAGGTGCTGCAGCCAAGAAGGACACTTTGAAGAATGCACAGGAGCTGAGGGAGAAGCTGGAACACAACTTGGGATCAGCAGATGCCAGCCACGTGCTGATTAACAGAGGTTTTCTGGATGCCATTGGTTTTCCTTTGGTGAAGGTATACTTGTTGATGCCAAAACTTGGATACTTTATGGCCTTACGACTGTAACTGTGTAACCAAATAAAACCCCTTTATAAAAGCCAATCCATTTCTGGTATTTTGCATTTTGGCAGCATTAGCAAACTGGAACATATGGACAAGCTTTGAAGGAGAACACTTCCATAGATCATTTCAACAAAGACTGTTTTCTTTTTTGCTTCTTTAATTTTTTTGTTAGCTGCTGGCATTCAAGGAATGCTCCGTCATAACAGTATCTGGATAGAAACTTAAGGAACAGACACTTCAGAGTCTAAATTCCAGTGCTAACACTTTAAAATATCAAAATGTCAGGTTTCAACAAAAGATTATATAACACTCAAAGAAATAGGAAGTGATGGCCCAGGCAAAGAAGATTAAAGCATTAGGAGGACCAGACCTGGGGAGGACCAGACCTGGGGCATTCCAGAATGAGATCTTTTTTTAATGGCATAAATATGCTCAAAGAGCTAAAGGAAAATATGAACAAAGAATTAAAGGAAATCAGGAAAACAATAGATGAACACAAACAGAATATCAGTAGAGAGATGGAAATTATAAAAAGGACCCCAACAGTTGAAGCCCACAGTAACAGAAATTAAAAATTCCCTTGAGGGGTTCAGCCACAATTTGGAGCTGGCAGAAGAAAGAATCTGTGAACTTGAAGAGAAGACAATTGAAATCACCCAGGCTGAGGAGCAGAAGGAGGAATAAAAAAAAAAAATTGAAAAAAGCCTGAGGGACCTGTGGGACACCATCACACATACAATATATATATGCATTGTGGGAGTCCCCAAAGGAGAAGAAAGAGGGAAAGGGGCAGAGATTATTCAAAGAAATAATTGCTAAAAAAATCTCTAATTTAATGAAAGACAGGAATACACACATCCAAGACACTCACCAAACTCCAAAAAGGATTAACCCAATTTTATTGCACCATATTATAATAAAACCATCAAATGCCAAAGATAAAGTGAGAATTAGGAAAGCTGCAAGAGAGAAACAAGATGTAACATACAAGGGAGCCTCAATAAAAATTAAGGGCTGATTTGTCATCAGAAACCCTGGAGGCAAAAATGAAGTAGGAAGACATATTTAAGTGCTGAAAGCAAAAATTCGCCAGCCAAGAGTTCTATACCTGGCAAAACTGACTCTCAAAAATGAGGGAAGGATTAAGACATTCCCAGATAAACAAAAGTGGAGGAACTTTCTCACCACTAGACTGGCCCTATGAGAAATGCCAAAGGGAGTTCTGCAGGTTAAAAAAAAAGGACACTGGACAACTGACTGAAGCCACAAAAATAAGGATCTCTAGTAAAGATAATTATGTTTTTAATTCACAATTCCTCTTTTTACTTCCTACAAGATTAACAAGGCAAATGTATAAAATGTAATGATAAATCAATGATTTTGGACTCATAATGCATAAATATGCAGTTTGTGGCAAAACTACATAATGGTTGGAGGGCAGTGGGGTTTAGGAACATAGTTTATACATGCTATTGAAGTTAAGTTGGTATCAAACAAAAGAGATTGTTACAGATTTAAGATGTTAATTTTAAGCCCCATGATAGCCACAAAGAAAATGTCAGAGAATATGCAAACTCATAGAAACAGAAAGTTGAGTATAGGTTATCAGGGGTAGGGAACAAGGACAATGGGTAGTTAATGCAAAATGAGTGTAGGGTTTCTTTTGGGGTGAAGGAACAGTAACAGTAATAGATGGTGGTGAGGGTACTGTAATATTGTGAATGTGATTAGTCCCACTGAAAGGTATGCTAGGAAGGAGATAGGGTGGGAAAATTTATGTTGTATAGCTGTTTCCACACAATTAATAAAAGAAACTAAAGAGGTAATGGCAATCAAATACAATACATGATACTGGGTGGGATCTAAGAATGGAGGAGAAGAGTCTCAAAAGGATATTATTGGGACATAAGAAAAATTGGAATATAGAATGTAAGATTTATATCAATGTTAAATTTCTTATACTTGATAACTACACTTAAGGTGATTACATAAGTGAATATCCTTGTTTATAGGAATTGTACACAGTATCATTATGTTTTCAAGGATTATGATGTGTGAAACCTGCCCTCAAATGTTCAGAAAACACATGATGACACAGATAGTTGATAGAGAGATAGATGACAGATAGATAGAGAGATAGATAGATAGATAGATAGATAGATAGATAGATAGATACAGCAAAGGTGGCAAAAGGTTAAAATTGGTGATCTGAATATCGAGGGGAGGTATGTTTGGAGTTTTCTGTATGGGGTTCATATGATTTTTACAATTTTCTGTAAGTTTGAAATTATTTCAAAATAAAAGGTTTGTTTCAAAAAAAAGCTCCCCAGATGATTCTAGTGAGTGGTAAGTTTTAAGAACTACAACTATGATCAAATACTTTGATTTTACATCTTCCTCATCGAAACAATCATAAAAGTCTCACCTTCACTGTCCCACTTTGCCCCTCTAGTCAACCTGGGATTTGATTTTCCATAACGAGAAAATTGGCTATTCTAATATTGTGTAATGATAAGAAATATTATTTATTGAGCTTTTACTATATGCCACACATTGTTCTAAATTTATTTTAAATCTCACTCACAATACCCCATGAAGTCATTACTATTATTGTTGTCATCATTTTTTCTATAGATGGGGAAAATGAGGCATAGAGGGAAAGTAACTTTCCATAGATCACAGGGCTAGTAAGTGATGGAGCAGGCTTGGAACTCAGGAGCCATCTCTCTTAATCATTACATCATTTAGCCTGTCTATGTAATGCCAAAGGTAAGAGCAATGCTGGACACAGGTGTGAGAAATATGTTTTTCTGAATTAAAATCTCTTTTTGATATTTTTTAAAAAGATATAAAATAATTGAAATCACGCATAGTATTTTCTCTAATCATAATGGACTCAAACTAGAAATTAATAACAAAAAATAAAGGGAAAATCTCCAAACACTTTAAAGTTGAAAACACTTCTAAATAATCTACAGGTTAAAGAGGAAGTCTCTAGAGGACTTTTGGGAAGATTGCAGAATTGAAAGCTGCAGGAATCAGTCCCTCTGCCGAAACAGCTATTGAACTGGGCAAAACTGTATGAATCAATTGTCTTGAAACTCTGGAATCCAGTGGAACACTGTGCAGCATCCAGGGAAGAGCAAGATTAAATGGCTGGTAAATTGCAGTAAATATCAGTGAACTTCACACTACATGCAGTGGCTACCATTCACCATCTCCCAACCAAGTGACAGGCAGCAATGGGACTGCAGGCCAGGCTCCTAGTGCAGCTTGCTGGTTCCAAGATGGGCTATAAGGACTTTTCCCTCTCAAATCCCAGGAAGTGTGATTTGATCACTGATCACTGTTTTTGATCAGCTACTTCAGATAATTAGGGGCCAGCTCTGAGGACAGCCATTGTTCCAACTCCCTTCAGGCTAAAGTGTCCAATGAGTCTTAAAGAAGCAATACATATTTTTTTTTCCTCTTTCCTCTTTCCATTCCCCATTTGGGAGCAAAAATAGTTTGGAAAAGTCACAGATTAATGACTCTAGCCTTCAGTAACAACAATAGCAACAACAAGCTAGAAATCCTAGAGGTGTGGGAGAACTAGACTTCCAGAATTGTAACAATATAATACTCAGATGTCTGGTTTTCAACAAAAAATTACAAAGCATACAAAGAAACAGGGAAGTATGGTCCATTCACAGGAAAAAAAAAGAATTTGCCAGAAACCATCCCTTAGGATGCTCATACATTGTAACTATTAGTCAAAGACTTTAAATCAACTATCTTAAATATGTTCAATGCGCTAAAGGAATCCACATATAAAGAACTCAAGAAAATTAGGAAAATATTGTCTGAACAAAATAGATAGAAATTATATATATTTTTTAAAAACAAACAGAAATTTTGGAGCTGCAAAGTACGCTAATTGATGTGAAAAACTCAGTAGATGGATTCAAAAGCATTTTTGAACAGGCAGAAGTAAGGATCAGCAAACTTGAAGAAATTGAAATTTTCCAGTGTGAAGAGCAGAAAGGAAAAATAATGAAGAAAAATGAACAGAGCTTATGGGACCTGTGGGGCACCATCATGCATATAACATGAAAATGTCCCCAATCTGATGAAAGACATGAATATAAACAACCAGGAAACTCAATGAACTCCAAACAGGATAGACACTAAGAGATCTACACATCATAGTGAAATTGTCAAAATCCAGAGATAAAGAGATTTTGAAAGCAGCAAGAGAGAAGCCATTTGTCACATTCAAGGGATCCCCAATAAGATTGCAGATTTCTCATCAGAAACTATGGAGGCCAGAAGACGTCAGGATGGCATACATAAAGTTTGTTAGGAAAATAACTGTCAACCAAGAATTCTGTATCTGGAAAAATTATCTTTTGAAAATGAAGGCAAAATGAAGACATTTACAGGTAAACAAAAGCTGAAAGAGTTCATTACCAGAAGACCTGCCCTACAGGAAATCCTAAAGGGGTCTTTCAGGCTGAAACAAAAGGATGCTAGACAGTAATCTGAAGCGTTTAGAAGAAATAAAGAGTATTGTTCCACTCTCACTACTTTTATTCAGCATCATACTGGAAGTTTCCAGTGAAACAAGGCAAGAACAGGAAAGAAAAGGCATACACATTGGAAAAGAGTTAAACCTCCCTTATTTGCAGATGACATGTTTATATAGAAAATCTCAAAGAATCCATAAATAAACACTTTCTGGAACTAATAAGTGAATTCAGCAAGGCTGCAGAACACAAGATCAACTTGCAAAAATCATTCCTATTTCTACAAACTAGCAACAAACACATGGAAACCTAAGTTAAAAATACAGTACCATTTATAATCACTCCAGAGAAGGAAGGGGAAGTAATTATGAAAAAATCTAACAAAGCATGTATACGAGCTACATGCTGAAGATTACAAAATGCTTATGAAAGAAATCAAAGAAGATTTAAATAAATGGAAAGGCATACCATATTTGTGAATTGTAAGGTTCACCATAGTAAAGATATCAACTATTTCAATCGCAGTAAGATTTTTCAGTAGACATAGACAGGCTTAGTCTAAAATTTATTAAGAAAGGCAAAGGAACTAGAATTGCCAAAACAATTTTGAAAAAGAAGTATAAAGGTATAAAGTGGGAGGGATCATTCTACCCAACTTTGAGACTTAAAATATAGCCATGAAAATCAAGACAATTGTGTTATTGGTGGAAGGATACAGTGATAAATAGAATGGAATAGAAAACCCAGAAATTGACCCACACAAACACATCTAACTGATTTTTGACAAAGGTGCAAAAGTAATTCAATGGAGGAATGACAGTCTTTTCAACAAATGCTACTGGAGCAATTGGACATCCACAGACAAAAATAAATAAACAAATAAATAAAACTTGACCTAAACCTCTCACATTATATATAAATTACTTCAAAATGTATCATAGATTTAAATGTAAAACATAAAACCACAATAATTATAAGAAAACATCGGGACAAAGTCTTCAGGACCTACGGTTATGAAAAGAGTTCTTAGATGTGACACCAAAAGTACAATCCATAAAAGAAAAAAATTGACAAATTGGAGTTCATCAAAATTAAAATTTTTGCTCTGTGAAGAGGATGAGAAGAAAGCTACCGACAGAAATAAAATATTCTCAAACTTTATATCAGACAAAGGTTTTGCATTAAGATTAAAGAAGTGTTAAAGCATTTAAAAAAAAAAAAGAAAACAAAAACAATCCAATTAGAAAACAGACAAGAGGCTTGAACAAATATTTCACCAAACAGTATATATGGATGGCAAGTAGACACATTAAAAGATGTTCAATATTATTAATCATTAGGGAAATGTAAATTAAAAACACAATGGGATATCACTATGTGCATGCTAGAATGGCCAAAATTAAAAGTAGAGATAGTGATAATATCAAATGTTGGCAAGGATGGGGAGAAAATGGCTCACACATACATTGCTGGTGGGAATAGAAAATAGTATCGACTCTCTGGAAGATAATTTGACAGTTTCTTAAAAACTAAACAGCAGAGACAGAGAGAGGAAGAGAGCAAATATCATCCATAGACCTTCCACAGAGATAAACCTTAGAAGAGAAGGACAAGCAAATTGCAATGGAAGAAAAGAGAAGGAGAGCTAAGCGGTCTAAATGTTTAAAAGACGATAGTAGTCCATTCTTGAACCCATCTATGAACTGAATTTCCTACTCAATTGTTAATCAGTAAAAGGAAATCAAGATTAAAAAAAACAAACAAACTGAACAGCAGTCACACTATTGGGCATTTATCCTGAAGAAATGAAAACTTATGTCCAAACAAAAACCTGTACATAAAAAACCTTTTTCTTTTTTTTGCTTTTTTGTGTACACATATATTTTTGCTCATTTGTGTGTGTATATATATGAAGGATAAATTTCTAGAAATAGAATTGCAGAATTAAGAGGTATTCATATTTCAAATTTGATAGTTATTGTAAATTGACTCCCCAAAATCCAATAGTAATTTATACTCTTCCCTATATAGGATGAGAGTACCTATTTCCCTATACCTTTGTCAATATTGGATACTGTCAAACATTTAAATGTTTGACATTCTGATGGATAAAAACAAAGTATCTCATTGTTTTAATTTGCACCTTTTTTATTATGTGTGAAGATGAACTTCTTTTCATATATTTAGTGGTTATTTGTATTTATTTTCCTATGAGTTGTAATTCTTCCCCTTTGCCCATTTTTTGAATTGTTATTCTTAAGAATTTTTAAAAGTGCTTTGTATATCAAAGAAATTAGTCCTTTGTTACATGTTTTGAACATGTGTTTCTCTTTTGACAAAAAATATTTCATAAAAAAAGTTTACTTCCTATTTAGCCCACTTTATTAGCATTTTCCTTTTGGCTTCTGGGTTTTGTGTCTTGCCTGAAAAAACTCTCCCCATTCCAAGGTAACTTTTTAAAGTATTTTTTCTTCCAGAATGTTCATGATTTCTTTTTCTTTTAATTCACGTATTTTAGTGACCTGTAATTATTTTGTCAAAAAGACAAAGATCACATCAAGTTAATCAAAGGCTGTTTATTCCGAGCTTACTACTCATAAAATTTTATTGTAGTAACATTTGTACAACATAAAATTTCCCATTTAACCACTTTCAAGTATACAAATTGATGACATTCACAATGTTGTGCTACCATCAAACCATCCTTTACCAAAACTTTTCCATCATCCTATACAGAAACTCTGTACCAATTAAGCAGTAACTCCCCATTCCCCATCCCAACCCCTACTCCTGGTATCCTGTATGCTAATTTCTGACTGAGCTTACTATTGTAAAGGAGTTAGCTAACATCACTTTCAGCCTGGTAAAGATTTGGGGTTTGAAAGGAGACTGAGTTTATTTATAGACTAAACGGAGAAAGTCTTTTGACAGTCTTTGGTGAGTGTTCTATTAGGGTAGGATTTTCTAGTTTTCTAATAGGGTGGGATTTTTGGAAACCAGAGAGCCTTTTTGATTGGCTTTCAAGTTTATTTAGCAGTCTTTGATTGGTTCACTGTTTACTGGTATATAACTCAGGGATTTCCAGACTGGGTAGGGTCATGAGTTTTCATTTTTCAACAGAAAGAAAATCTGGTCCTTGGCTTTGGGGTATTGCATAGCAATTCCTCCTGTTTTAAGAAAAGAGGTAAAAAAAAAAAAAATACAGCTTTATTTTTTCCATATTCCTAGTTAGTGGACCCGACACTAACCATTTTACTAAATATTTATCTTTTCCATTCTAATGTCAGATGCATTTCCACATACTCTGTTCAAATGTTATTGGGGTCTATTTCAGAATTCTCTATCCATTCATTTTACCTACTGCTCAACAGGAGTATATATCTTCTTGGCAAATGAAAACAACATGATGAAAAGCTATAAGATGTGACTATTAAAGTCATATGTGAAAGTTTATCCATGAATAAAACTTGCTACTAGAGTAAAGATGCAAATAGGGTACTGTGTTTTATAAAACGTTCTATCCTCATACTCTGACATGGAGCCTAGCAGAGAGGACTCCATATATACTGCTGAGTACAGAAATGCTAATGTGGTAGTGAGAACCACAGACTAGGAATAAGAAAGCCTGTATCAGTTCCTGCTCTGTTGCTAGCTGGGTGATGATGAGATGTCTCGTATTAAAAGACCAGTAGCTGGGAAATGGCCCCCTGTGGTGGATTTAATTGTATATTCCAGTTTGGACATGTTCTTGGTCTTAGTCTGCATTCTGGTGAATGTGAACCTGTTGTAAATAAGATCTCTTCAAGATATTACTTCAGTTAAGGTGTGGCCCAACTTCATCAGATTGAACTTTAATCCAGTTAACTGGAGTCCTTTTTAAGCAGAGTGGAAGTCACAGGGAGAAGCCACAGAGAGAGAGAGAGAGGAGCCACAGGGAGCAGCCAGAAGCTGGAAGTCAACAGAACCCAGAAGAGAAAGGAGAAGATGCTGCCCATGTGCATTGTCTGTGATGGAAAAGTCAAAGACCAAGGATCACATGCAGCCAGCCCCAGAATGTCACCATCTTCAAAGAGAAATCATTGCCTTGCTGAACCTTGATTTTGGATTTCAGCTAGCCTCAAAGGTGTGAGCCGATAAATTCCCTTTGTTTAAGCCAACCCACTGTATTTGTTTTAGCAACTAGGAAACTAGAATACCCCTTACTAGGGACTACCCTTCTGTAGTGGGTTGAAATTGTATGTATCCCAGAAAAACATGTTCTTACATCTATTCAATTCCTGTGGTGTAAAACCATCATAAGTGGGACATTTTCATGAGACTTCAGTTAAGGTTTGACCCACCTCCTTCAGGATGGGTCTTAATCCTATTACTAAACAGAATAAATACACAGAGAGAAAAATCCACAGGAAGCAGGAAGCTGAATTGGAATACAGAACAGAAGGAAGAGACCAGGAGATATCACCATGTGCCTTGCCATGTGGCAAGGAGCCAAGGATCACCAGCAGCCAGTCTTCGGGAAGAAAGCATATCCTTGATGATGCCTTGATTTGGACATTTTTATGGTCTCAAAACTGTAAGCTAATAAATTCCCATTGTTTAAGTCAACCTGTTTCATGTATTTGCTTAGAGCAGCCTAGGAAACTAAAACACATTCCTAGCCTTCCTTGAAGCCAGAATTGGTCATGCAATTATGTTATCACCATTGGAATGTGAGAGAAGGTAATGCATGCCACTTCTAGGCTGTGTCTTAAAATATTGCACATGTGATCTTTCAATCTCTACTCCCTACCTAGGAACTGGAACATGGACATGACTGTGACCCTATTTTGACCATACAGACAAGGAGAATATTCTAGAGGATGGGGAAACCAGATGGAAGAAGCTGATAATCCTGAATAACTGTGTGGAACAGAGCAGTCTTCCTACCTGCTCTGGACAGTTACATGAGGTAGAATAAACTTCTTTATTCTTTAGGTCACTATACGATTTGGTTTCTTTGTTATAACAGCTTACTAATATATGTGGGATGTGTTTCACAAAAAAACAGAGTTGCGTGGTCAAAAAAGTTTGAAAAGTGATGCATTTAACAAAAGTATTTAGATTTCCTTCCTGTGGGATTTCTCTGAGCCTGGATAAATGTTTGTGTTTTGTTTGTTTTTTTCTGCAGAGCAACTTAAGGGAAGAAATTGCTGAGCTCTTATATTCTCTTGCCTGTTCTGAAAAACACACTTTGAGAAGTGCTGATTTGGATGATTTCTATTTTCTCTAAATATTGCATAATGCACAGTTGGTGTTTAGTATGCATTCAGAACACCACCAAATTTTACAGATTCAGGGCTGCCTTTAGCCTAACCACTTGAGCCAGTACCTTTAATCTGAGTCCCTTTAGGGGAAAACAGGCAATATTATAAAAACATGGGTTGAGCAATTCTTCCTAGAGTTTTAGGAGATTTTCATTTCATTGTTTGATATTCTTTCTTATCTAAGCAAATGGTAAGATAATAAATGCTTTACCCACAGAAGAACCATTCATTATTTTTTTTTCCTACCTTCAAAGTGCTTAAAAATGTGCCACAACCACAATTCATTCAGCAACTATTTCCTGAGTGACTGGCCCTTGAGAAGAGGACACGGTGTCCTCTGGTCCAGAGTAGAAGGACAGAGTGGACCAGTATTAAAATGGACACAAGTGCCCACCTGTGATGTGAGGTTTGTGGAGAGGTTCTTCCACCCATGAGGTCTGCAGGTTTGGGCACTTTGCATTCTGCCAGCACGATCACATGTGTCCACGTTCATAGATTCAGAAAAGGGTTGAGGGCTGAAAGATTGAGAAAACTTTGAGCTGTGTTTCTGTAGTGAGTAGCTGGCAGTTCAATGGTCAAAAGTATTTAAGAGGATCCAAATGATGTGTCTCCTGAGGCTAACAGAATCCTGAAGATTTTTCCATCCAGCTAAGACATGAATCCATTAGTAGTTTTTTTATATATTCTCATAGTAAAATGTAAACACTGTGGTTGGTAAGATAATTGGAGAGGCAAAAGCAACAAATTCTGATGAGAAACTTTTTAATGTACTCAGTGGGTTAAATTAATATATATACATATACATATATGCATATATACACAGTCAAAACTGAATGTATGAACTTATTAAAAAAGTGAAAACATGCCACCATGTATTGTGTGGGACTGTGCTTTCTTTTGACTAGATAGTCATGCCCAATGCTGTAAATGCAGCAAAGGGCCCGGCGTGCTTTTTAAGATCCCAGTCTGCTGAACTGGCAAGACTGGGATGTATCTCAAGTGGGTCCCCCTCTTTGGGAAAGGCATCCCCATTCGGTCCTCAGCACAGCCTTGCAAAGGTTGCCGAAAGCAGTTGGAGGAAGTCCTGACTGGCCACGCTAAGACCCCCGTTGTGCCCCCCACCCCCTTTTGGTCCACAGACCCTCCCTATAGATTCCCCACTGTGGATCTTCTCTTCTCTGCTTCCCTGCAGCTGACTCCACCTACTGCCTCACAGCTGCTAGTCTCAACCCTCCTCCTTCCCTAGGATGTTTAAGATGCAGGAATCAAAAGGTGGAGGAGGGAGGGACTCACCTCCAAGGGTAGGCGGGAAAGAGTGAACGGACTGGTGAAAATGGGGGCAAGAGAAGGATAAAACCAGGATTGAGCTGAAGATTTCCAAAAGTGTCACGTCAGAGGGCCTTTTGAGCTGTTTGGAGCAGTAAGACCTGGAAGGTGAGTAGGCTGCATCCTCTCTTGTAGGCTTGCTGTGAGAACCAAGTGAGGCAGTGTCTGCTACAGAACCGGCCAGCCCTTAGCTTCAGTAGCCTTCTGAACCTGTGGCCCAGCAGCCTGACATCTCAGCCTCCCCAGCGGGCCTCGCTCCTTCATGCCTCAGTGCCTTTGCACATGCTGTTCCCTCAGCCTAGGATGCCCTTTTCCTGCTGCACCTGAAAAACGCCTTCTCCTTATGACCCAGCTCAGATGTCACCCCTTCCCTGCCACATCAGGAAGACTCAGAGACAGTGTTCTGTGCTCCCAAGTACTAGGCACACCATGCTGTGATGATTTGTTCCCATGTGTCTCCCCCAGCTGGGCTGAGGGCTTCTCACTCATCATCCCTCCTGGTCTCTCCTGGCTCCAGCACCTTCCTTAGGATGTGGCTGCTCAGGAAACAGGTGTAGAATGAAATGGGTGATGCCTACATGAATAAATTAATGTTCTTATGTTCAAACTGGAACAATATGGGTCAAAAAAAATGCAGGTAAGCAAAATAAGCCAGAAACAAAAGGACAAATATTGTATGGTCTCACCAATATGAACTAACCTTAATGAGCAAACTCTGAAAATTAAATTCGAGAGCCTAGGTTACCAGGAGATAAAAAGTGGGCAGAAATTGGGCAATTGTTGACTAAGGAGTACAGAATGTTCAAAAAGGTTCATTGTAAAGGTTCGACAGTGAATAACACAATACTGTCTGATAGTAGTACAATGCTGTAAGTGTAATTAACAAAGCTGAGTGTGAGTATGGTTGAAAGAGGAAGGCTAGAGTCACAAATGTCACCAGAAGGAAAGCTAGAGGATAAAAACTGGGGGCTGTATAAGTTAGCAAAACCCAGAGTGGACAATAATGGTGGTTAATTGTATAAATATAAGAGTTCTTATATGAACTAGAACAAACATATGTCACTATTACAAGGTGTTAATAGTAGGGTGTTATATGTGAAAAAATGCAAATAATGTAAACTAAGGCTTATAGTTAACAGTGGCATTGTAATATTCTTTCATTAATTGTAACAAGGCACTATACCAAAGTTAAATGTCAATAATAGGAGGATGTAAGGGGAATGGGAGTTTTTTCTTTGGAAGAAATGAGAATGTTCTCATATTGACTGTAGTGGTGAATACATAACTATGTGATTTTACCAATAGCCATTGATTGTACACTTAGGATGGACTGTATGGTGTGAAAATAAAACTGTTTTTAAAAAATAATAATGCAGGTGGAACATATGATTCCCTATAGATTTGGGAAGAACTTGGGTTTATTGTGTAAAGAGTAACAATTGTAGCCTACAAATTTGAAACACATTCTACAGCTATCAGGAAGGATACGTTGTTGTTAGGAAAGGGGTGGGAGAGGGTAACCCCACAACAACATAGCTTCATTTTCTGAACAATGTCAAAGAACATTCTGCTGGACAATTGCGGTGAGTAGCCCTTCTCCGATGTTAGCCATTAGTCTCTGCCCCATTTTGGCTGCTTAGTCAAAGGACTTCTTTATGAACAAAGTGAGACACATTATTTTTGTTTTCTTGATGTCTAACAGGATTTTCTTGAGTCCCAAGGGAGAGATTTCTTTCAGGTGTTGTTTGTTGACCCACTTCATCCCAGAAACAAATCCCAGGCACTGAAGACTCAGCCAGATCCCATGTACAGTGAAAAGTTAAATCAAACCAACCCTAACAAAATTCCAAAACAAACTAAATCTGAAACTGACTCTAAAACTACTTCTAAAACTGGAAACCTCCAAAGCTCAGTGTGCTGGTATTTGAGCCTTTATTTCTCAGCGTCACCCCCACCCTTCCACTCTGCTTTGTGGTGCGGAGCTGGGAGCCTGCACACCACTTGCCTCCCTCTCCAGCTGCTCCCTGGCAGCCTCTGCCGATAGTGACAGCTAACCAACAGGGAGGCTGGACGAGGCAGAACGGACGCGCCCCTTCCCGTTTGCTTCCCTCCTGTCAGAATTCCCCTGGCAACCCGTCTTCACCCTGATGGTGACAGTTGGCTCCAGTAGGTGCAGTTTGCAATTTTCCCAACAGTCCTATAACCAGCCTTGTTGGGCAGCTTAAGAGACACCAGCACCAGCTGGCTGCGCCCCCTCCTCAGAGTTCTGTTTCCAGCTCCAGGACCCTCCCCCCAAGCTCCTGAGGCACCTGCACCAGTGGGGCAGCACCCCCTCCTCAGAGGGCTGCCTCCCAGCCATGTGGGGCTGCTGATAAGCTTCAGTTTTGATAACCCTAACCTCTTCTCTTTGTTCCCTCAGTATTTGGAGTGGTAGCCATTTCTTAATTTGAAATTTCCGTGACACCTCATTCTCATTTTTTTAAATTTCTCCATTAGCTGTATAACAGTTCTTCATATTAAATCCTCTCTGTTAAAATAACTGGTGTGGTGTCTCTATCAGTGACTGGTCCCTGACAGATAGACAAAGCAATTCTAATGCTAATTAGAAAATAAATAAATTAGAAAATAAAAGTAAAAAGTCAGATCAGAAAAAATGTTTAAAATGGCAAAAACGTGATGGAAAAGAAGTAACTGAGAATAACTCTGAAATTAACTCAAAAACTAAATATCTCAAAAACTCTGAAAACCAAAATTCAAAAAATATAAAACAAAAACTAAATGATTCTGAAAATGAAATAATTAAAAACTAAATAACTCAAAATAAATAAATATAAAAATAACTCAGAATTTTAAATAACTGAAAATAAATAATGATGAACATAAGTAACTCTAAAACTTAAATAACCAAAGAGAAAGCATCTAAAATCATTAAAAACATTTCACTCTAAAAATAAATAACTCTAAAATTAAATAATTAAAAATCTTCCAGGGGAGACGCAAGGCAAACAGCTCCAGCAATTGCCCATCAGCCAGAACCCTACGGCGCCGGGAGGAAGCAAGCCTGCAGTCTCTGAAACCATGAGCCAGTGCAAGACTTCCATCCTCTAAAACCGTGAGAAACTCAAGTTCAAAGCTATGAAGCCATTTGTGCCAAGTTACCAGCTGCCAAAACAGGGCCGGATTTCCATGCAGACCATGTAGACCAGCTCCTGTGGTCCTAAGAAAGGGACTGAAGCATGTTTAAAAGTGTTTCAATTCCCTTGCACCTTCTGTACTGTAACTTAATTGTCCTCAGAGGCTGCCCTGCCTCCAACCTGCATCCACACAGATCATTTCAAGACAGCATGGAGATAGTAGAAGAGGAAGGAAGATACCTGGTGTGAGAGTAAACATCATGAAAGAAGAAAGGAGTAATCTGGGAAAGACATTTGCCTTGCCCATTTCATAAATTTTATTTAATACTCATTTTAAATATCAACAGGTAGAATGCCAGGTGATAAGCAGAAGCCTCTAATAATGTGGTGACATTTCACTTTGATAGAAAATATCCCTCTCAGTATTTTGAAGCTTATTTCACCTGGACAAATTAAGGAGCTTTTTAAAAAAAAAAAAAAAAATGAAAAAGAAAAAAAATAGCTCTACTCGTTCTAACTAGGAAGAGCTATCGATTACAAAGTGTAAAATGATTCTGATTAACTTCGCAGTGCTGTGGCCAAGGCTTATTTAGGAAACATTTAACCTTAGGAACCCATAGTTTAAGTCTCTGTCTGCACCAACCAATTTTAATTTTGTCCCTGGCTAGTCAATAATCTCTATAATTTCTTCAACTTGCTGTTCCAAGCTGGTGATGTATTTAGATACTGTGTAAATAATGACACAAATAAGCAAAGTGATTTAGGTAATGGCTCCTTGGCTTTGGCACAGCAGAGAAAAGAGCTAGCTGGTAGCGAGTTGCTAGCAAAGTGATTAAAGATGACAAACGGTGAGAATAAATTGTGTCTATTATTACAGTGATTTTCACAAAATTAATTATAAATAATAATAATATGTAAGGCTCTGTGCAGTGTAAGCAAGGTCACAGGAGTTAAAACCCAAGATCTGGGAATGTATCTTGACTCTATACCTTTGTAATCTTCCTTTTTCTCATTGCCAAAAATGTCCAGACTGATAGCAATTCTTCACAGAGCTGTGATGAAGGTGCAATTGGATGACATGTGAATGTAGCCGGAGCAATACCCGGCATGTAACATCAGCTGGTTGGAAGTTAGGAGCTGTATTGTGCAACGCAATGTACTTTTGATTATGCAAGTGACTCCCTGTGTCAGTTCTGCAGCAATCTTGTTGAAAACTTGATTTTGTCATTTACTTAGAGATGAGCAGTTTGGAGGAAAGATCTAAATGGCAAGCTTTGGGAAGAAACAAAACTTACAAATTTTCACAAAGTGAATATAACTTTATAAATATCCCTCAGATTAAAGGTATTACCAGCACCCCAGAAGCCCCTTCTGGCACCATTGCATTCACTCACCTGTGACGATAACTACAGTCCTAATTCCTGCCAGCATTAATTTGCGTTTCCTGTTTCTGAACTTTATGCAACCATATGCACTATTCCCTTTTTATGCCTGTCTTCTTTCTTTCTCTATTACATCCATAAAAAAATATCCATGTTATTTCCAGTAGCAATAATTTGTTCATTCTCATTATAACAAGTTATTTATCCATTCTACCACCGATGGACAGTAGGGATTTTTCATTTTTTGACATTAAAATAGTAAGACTATGAAAAAAAAAAAAAAATCTTCCAGGGAGTTTTTGATAGTCAAATAGGTAACTATAAAAATAAATAATTCAAAAACTCCAATAACAGGTAGAACAACTATGAATATAAATAACTCAGATATTAATAATTGTAAAAATAAATAATTACAAATAAATATGTCCGAAGCTAATTAACTACAAATAAATTACTGAAAATGAATAGCTCAAAAACTAACCTTGAAAATAAAATAACTGAACACAGGTACTTCAAACCTACAAAATTAAATAACAAGAAAACTAACAAAAAATAATTGGCAATTAACTAAAAAATAACTAATAAAGCTAAACATAAAAAAGTAAATAACTAAAAATAACTGTAAAACTAATTTTAAAAGTAATAAATCTAAAAGAAAGCATCTCAGAAGTTAACTTGGAAACAAGCTCTGTCTGAAACCAGCCAACGCTGGAATTAGGCAATTCAAGCAGCACATGAGCAGTGTCTGGGGATTTTAGTAAAAAAAAAAAAAAAAAAATTCCCAGCCCCCAGGCTGGAGGCTCCCAGTCTGCGGCCTCCGCTGGGTTTGGGTGAGCTACTGACTCCTCCAAGGCTAAGTGGTTCTAAACTGACTTTGTTCCCTTCCTCCCCACATTACCTCCACCCCCTCGAGAAATTTGGCACTATCTTAAGATACTTTGGTTGTCACAACTTGGCCAGTGGGTGTTGCTGGCATCTAGCGGGTAGAGGCGGGAGATGCTGCTAAATGCCCTACAAGGCGTGGGGCAGCCCTCCACCGCAAAGAATCACCCGGCCCAGAGTGTCAAAAGCGCCAGCTCTGGGGAACCGTGGGCTGAGCCCTGCAGCCGTGGGCTCCGCGGGCCTCTCAGGCTTTGGGGGCAGCTCAGAGGCCCCGCAGGCAGGGACCCGGAGGAGGGGGCTCCGCGGGGCGGGGGTGGGGGGGCCCCCAGAGCGCTCTTTGGCCTCCCGCAGGGCCGCACGTCCGCAGGCTCCGAGGCTCGTTGGGGCTTTCTGCTTCAGGGTGGGCGGCGGCCTCAGCACCCAGTACAGCCTCTCCCGGGAACCGAGACGGCCACCGGGCGGCTCAGCCGCGCCCAGCACCGGGTGCTGACGGCTCGGGGAGGGCGCCGGGAACCAGCGTCAGTTCTCCGGGGAAGGGGTCCTCAGGCAGCCCTTGCCCGCCTGCGCTGCTTTTGCCTGGAAACTAGTCGTCTCCCCTGCAGAAGCAACCGCTGGACGCCCCACGGAGCTCCTCGGTTTTGTTTGTTCTCCTGCAATTCCAAGGAGAAAGTCAGAGAAACAATGGATAACAAATTCGCTTACTTTTCTTTCCTCTTTCCTACTCACCTTTCCTCCACATCGCGTTCTTCTGTGTCTCCCTGGAGGCTCTCTCCCGTCCCCAGCGGAACAGATTTGCAGGAGCAGGTTTCGTAACTGTTGTCCAACTGGAAGATTCTCGAGAGCTGGAAGGGAGGGGACCATGGCGCACCCTGGAGCTCCCGGGGGCGGGGGGCGCAGGTCCGCGCGAGGCCCACAGGGGGGTTCCCTGCAGCAGGATGGGGCCCAGCCCAGCTCTCCCCAACTCGGATCCCCAGCAGGAGCCCCTAATTCTGCACCCAGCGCTTTGCTAAGGAAATGGGCGATGTGGGGGTGGACTGGGAGGGCCTAAAACCACTTTGAAGATCCATGACCTCAGTTTCCGGGATTAGGAGGGTCTTTCAGGGTGAGACTCATGAAAGGGGGGGAGAGAGGGATTGGGGAGAGGAAGAGAAAGCAGGAGGAATGAGAGAGAATATGAAAGAAATAAGGAATTAAATTACACTCAGCCCACTGCTCTCCTTTTCCATGTCTTCTGCACCTTCGCCATCTTCCAAGGTTTCCGTGGAGATAAACTCCCTGCTGGAGCTGCATAAAGGAAAAGGAACAGAAAGAAAAAACCGGGAAGAACGTGGGCCCCATGGAGCGGGAGGACTGGTCCCCCCTGCCAATGGCAGGCTGTGGCAGGCAGCGCTGTCCTCAGGATGACTCTGCCCCATCTCTCTTATTCTCCCAGGGCCTAGGCTGCTTCACCTGGACAACAAGGGACGATGGGTCTGTGAGCTCCAGGTTCTCTTTTCCAGCTCTGAACTGGGTGTTCAAGGGCCCACACCTCTTTGTTCCTCCAAGGAAACAGTCATTGTCTGCAATTTTTTTTCCTGCATGCCTGATACCCTTCCTACCATCCCTCCTTTCCTCCTTCCTCCTCTTTCTTTTCCATCTTCCCTCTTTCTCAATCCCCTAATTACTATCTATTTCCTGTCTCCTTGGCAGCCTCTACCTTTCCCAATTTCCATATGGAAAAATCAGAGGAACAAGCAGATACATTCTGCTTCTCTCTCCAGTGATCAATTAGCTAACCAGTGGATTATATCCATTTCATAGCTATTCTAGGCCCGGGGTTGGATTCGACACTAACACCCAGTGACTGCTTTGCACCTCGTGTAATATTAGGCATTGGTCAAACTTTAAGTCTCACAGCCATGCTGACAGGGTCTTAGCCCCTTGTTACAGATGAGGAGACTGAGATAGGAAAGCTTTAATCACTTGGCCAAGCTCTTTAGCCTGTGAGCACTGAGGCTGGGTTCTATACCATCCCTGCCCTTATGGCCACACTCTAGAAAAGACATGGTCTCTGCCTTCACACCGCTCACAAGTCACGTTAGGGAGACAAGCCATCTGCATAAAAGATCCAACATGAGGCAGCACCAGACAGAGGGTTAGCTGCATAACTAATCCCTTAGGAGGAACAGAGGGCACAGGTGAAAGGCCTTACGTGAGCAGTGGAGAGAGCCTCCGCCCTGCGCGAACCAGAAGGACCATGTCTCTGGGCTCCGCGGCCTCAGTGCCCCCGATGGTGCCCGGGCTGCCGGAGACCAGGGAGGCACCACTGGGAGCCAGGGGGTGGTGGGCAGGGCTTTGAGACCTCCATAAGCCACAGACCACCCACAGCCCGAGGGGGCAGGGCTGGGGGGCAAGATGGGACCTGAAAGACCTAATCTAAGTTCCAGATACTCAGAAGGGTCAATGGCACCTCAGGGTAAAATGGCTGCCTTGGGCTGGGCGCCGCCCTCCCCACCTCCTGAGGGACCCTGCAGAAAGCAAGGAGTGGAGTGGGGGACTTTGGCGGAGGACTGAGCACAGAAGGGCTCTCAAATAGTGGGTGAAGGTTGACAGAATTATTTGAGGGGTCACCTAGAACATTCTCTACCTCCAGGGAAGGATTTGCCTGAGCTTGGAAAGAGGAACAATCCTCCAATCCTCCAAGCGCTTCAGTGACCTAGATTCTGCCTCCCTGTTGGTGGACCCCCTCACGTCCTGCAACAAAGAAGAGAAAGACAAAGGATCCACTTGGACAGTCACGCGGCAGGCACGGGGCCTCCTCAGCTCGCGGTGCCACAGGTGAGTGGGTGATGCCTGGGCACCGCCGAGCCACCCAGTTTAGTCTAGAGCAGGGATCTCCTAAGGTCTTAAAGTAAGATATAAATTTTACATCTTGACACAGTAGACACACACATGCAGACACGTATATTAAAACAAGTTTTATGCAACAATGTGTACCTTTACTTTGAGTTATGCCCTTAAATATTTTCTATACTGTTATTTCATTTTAAAAAATTGCTGGTCTCCTACAAGGGATCTAAGATGGCGGCATAGAGAGGAGTGGAAACTAAGTAGTCCCCCTGGAACAACTGAAAAAAAAAAACAGAAACAACTAGTAAATAATCCGGAATAACTGCAGGGGGACAAACATGACTGTCCACTCATCATACACTAACCTGAATTGGGAGGAATGCCCGAGATCACAGCATAAAATCTGTAAGTAAGAACTGCAGATCCAAATCGGGAGACCCCTCCCCCACAGCTCGAACTACAAACCCTTGTGTTGCCAGAGAGATGCTCTCTCCCAGCAAGCGAATATAGCTCAGCTGAGCTCCAACTGGAGTTTTAATTAGTGAGTGTGAACTGCTCACTACGAAGTATGAATTCCCAGCAAGCAGACAGAGGCTTTGGGTGATGACTGACCTTGGAGAGCCGGAGGGTCACCTCGGACTAGCTCTGTTCCTTTTTCGACTCAGTGGAGAAAGCCTCGGCCATTTTCAGTTCCCAGTTCTGTTACCCAGACAAGGCTATAGCACAGGTAGAGAGAGACCATTGAAATGCTAATGACCTCCCCCTAGGATGTCTATCTTCTCTAAGAGGAAAGGGGTGGGGCCCAGCTCCACTACCTGCCTTTCATTCAGAACTTACACCAGTCAAGAATTATATGCTAATCTTTGCCCCTGCACAGCTCAGTGGCCTGGGGCTTCCCTTGAGGGATGATGCGTACTAGTGACGTAGCACAGCCTTCCCTCAGCAGAGGTCCTGGAAAATCACAGCTGAGAATGGGGGCCCCCTCGGAAAACCCAGGGACTCGATGCCAATGCCGGTGGTTTGCGGGTCAGTGACGGAGAGGGTCTGGGGCAGAACTGAAATGAAGGCTTAGACTCTTGCAACAGCCTTGAATCTCTGGGATCACCTGGGAGGTCTGAATATTAAAGTGGCCCTGCCTCGCTGACCACCCAGACACACGCACCACGTTCAGGGCCAACAGCTCCAACAACAAACCCAAACTGAATTCACCAACTGAACTCCACAAATATCATTTCCCCACACACCACAGAGACAGAGTTGGGGACAACTGACTTGAGGGGTATAGGTGACTCGCAGACACCATCTGCTGGTTAGTTAGAAAAGTGTACACCATCAACTTGTATTTCTGAAAAATTAGATTGGTATTTTTTTTTTACAACTTGAAAGAATCCTATAAAGCAAAGCAAATGCCAAGAGGCCAAAAGCAACAGAAAATCTTAATGCATATGATAAAAACAGATGATATGGAGAACCCGATCCCAAACACCCAAATCAAAAGATCAGAAGAGACACAGTACTTGGCACAATTAATCAAAGAATTACAGACAGGCAACAAGAGCATGGCTCGGGATATAAAGGACATGAAGAAGAGCATGGCACAGGATATAAAGGACATAAAGAAGACCCTAGAAGAGCATAAAGAAGAAATTGCAAGAGTAAATAAAAAAATGGAATACCTTATGGAAATAAAAGAAACAGCTGGCCAAATTAAAAAGACTCTGGATTCTCATAATACAAGATTAGAGGAAGTTGAACAACAACTCAGCCTCCTCAAGGACCACAGAACAGAAAATGAAAGAACAAAAGAAAGAATGGGGAAAAAATAAAAAAAATCGAAATGGATCTCAGGGATATGATAGATAAAATAAAACCTCCAAATTTAAGACTCATTGGTGTCCCAGAAGGGGAAGCGAAGGGTAAAGGTCTTGAAAGAGTATTCAAAGAAATTGTTGGGGAAAACTTCCCCAACCTTCTACACAATATAAATACACAAAGCATAAATGCCCAGTGAACTCCAAATAGAATAAATCCAAATAAACCCACTCCAAGACATATTCTGATCAGACTCTCAAATACTGAAGAGAAGGAGCAAGTCCTGAAAGCAGCAAGAGAAAAGCAATTCACCACATACAAAGGAAACAACATAAGACTAAGTTGTGACTACTCAGCGGCCACCATGGAAGTGAGAAGGCAGTGGCATAACATATTTAAAACTCTGAGAGAGAAAATTTTCCAACCAAGAATACTTTATCCAGCAATACTCTCCTTCAAATTTGAGGGATAGCTTAAATTTTTCACAGACAAACAAATGCTGAGAGACTTTGCCAATAAAAGACCTGCCCTACTTCAGATACTAAAGGAAACCCTACCAAAAGAGAAATGAAGAAAGGAGAAAGAGATATAGAGAATTTTAACGGACATATATAGAACCTTACATCCCAAATCACCAGGACACTCATTTTTCTCTAGTGATCACGGATCTTTCTCCAGAATGGACCATATGCTGGGACATAAAACAAGCCTCAGTAAATTAAAAAAAAAAAAAAAAATTGAACATATTCAAAGCACATTCTGTGACCACAATGGAATACAAATAGAAGTCAGTAATTTTTTAATTGTAACTTCACTATTTACTTCCTATAAGATATAAAATACACAAACTCTAATGAAAAATCAGTGGTTTTGAACTCAATGTAAAATATGTAATTTTTGACAAGAACTATATAAAGGTGGGGGAATGGAGGAGTATAGGTACATAGTTTATGTGTCCAATTGAAATTAATTTGATATCAAAGAAAAACAAGATTGTTATGGATTTAAGGGTTTAATTTTAAGCCCCACAGTAAACACAAAGAAATTATCAGAGAATATGACCATAGACATGAAAAGTAGAGTATGGGTTAAGAGAAATGGGAGAAGGGGCAATGGGGAGTTAAGAAGTGAGTGTAGGGTTGCTGTTTGGGGTGAAGGGAAATTTCTAGTAATGGATGGTAGGAAGGTGATAGCATTACAATATTCTAAATGTGATTAATCCCACTAATGGAATGCTAGGGAGGGGGTGGAATGGGAAGATTTAGGCTGTATATATGTTTCCACAGTTCAGAAAAAAAAGAAAGATAGTCTAAATAAATGAAAATTGAATGCCAAGGATGAACTTGGATGGGATCTGAGGATGGAGGACAGGAGGCTCAAAGGGACACAGATGGGACATAAGGAAAAGGAAATATAGAATATAAGCTTTGTATCATTGTTGAATCTCTTGTACTTCTTAGCTGCGCTTAATGGGATTGCATAAAAGAATGTTCTTGTTCATGGGAATTGTATATATGAATTATAGTGTTTGTTCAAGGATGTGTGCAGCTAGCTCTCATATGTTCAGAAGACAGAGCAATAGATGATAGATGATAGATGATAGATAGGGAGAGAGGGAGGGAGGGAAAGAAATAGCGGTCTGACAACATGTTAAAGTTAGTGGATCGGGGTATCAGGGGGGTCAGGGTATGCTGGAGTTCTGTGTATGGGGTTTGTATTGTTTTTGCAACTGTTCCTATAACTTTGAATTTATTTCAAAATAAAACGTAAAAAAAAAATTGCTGGTCCACTCAAAAGGATATGTATTATAGGATTCCACTTATAGGAAATATCTAAAATAGGCAAATTTACAGAGACAGAAAGTGGATGATGGGTTTATCGGGGCTAAAAAAAAAAAGTTTTGGTAATGGATGGTGGTGATGATCGCACAATCCTGTGAATTTAATTAATGCCACTGCATTCTACACTTAAAAATGGTTAAACGGCAAATTTCATGGTATGTATATGTTGCCACAATAAAATTTTTTTAAAATGCTAATCCATACCTCCTGAATTAATCTTATAACCTACTAGTGAGTTAAAACCCACGGTTGGAGAACCACCACTCTAGGGCAGGGCAGAGGGAGAAAAAAAGGAAGAGAAGCAGAAGGGAAACAGTGGGGACAAGGGAGAGAAAGGTTGAAAGAAGGTGATGGCGAGAGAGGACAGAGGAGGAAAGGAGTTTTGTGGGAGGTGGTGGGGGCAGCAGGAATGCTCACCATCATGTCCTCTTGGGGGGCATCTCTTCTAACACAAACCACAGCCCACTCTGGGCACTTAGGCATATCTTTTCCATTGGATCCCAGACTACTTGGAGACAGGGAAAATACCTTTTTTACTTCTGTAAACCCAAAAGCTCCTGGCAGAGGAATTTTTAGAATCAGGCAAAATCTTAGAAAATATCCCCCAATCAAAGCTTCTCATTCTACAGAGGAGGGAACTGTGGCTCCCGGGGTCAACCAGCCAGCCAGCGACTATTGACCACCAGGCCTGGGGCAGAATCAGAATTTTAAGATGGTGTACATTTTTGAAAAAGAATGGGGTGATTTTTATTCTCCACCGATTTCCCCCAGTGTTTGGGGGAAAACATAACTCTCAAAGGCTCCAGGACACTCCCAGTCTATATGCCAAAATAAACACAAAGAGTGATAGGTACAGCCTGATGATATAAATGGGAAAGGTTGGCCATGAAAATTCGTACTTGTAAGAACTCAGGAGCATTCCCTCTTCCCTCCCTTCAACCTTCCTAGATAGTGGTTTGTAAATATAAATGTTTTAGGGATTAGTTTTAAGAATACTGGGTTATTTTGCTTCATCAAGTTAAATTAATCTATTTAGAGGCTGACTTTGTAAAGAGTTTAAATTATGCTGATCAGAAAACACTTTTTTGTTGTCGGTGTCAGACTGAAAAAATCATGCTAGATCATTTTGCTCGAAATTTGGCTTTTCACTTTTTGTCCACTAGAGGGCGTAATAGGACCACTGTTTTTCCATCTAGTTCACCAGAATTCCCCTATAGATTTTAAATGGTGAAACTATATATTTTTTGGATTAATCTTTTTCTTTCTCCTAATAGAAGAGAAAGGTAAATATTTAATATATAATTTAGGAAAACTTATAGCACAGAAATGGAGTCATTTTCACTGGGATAGTTGTAGTTGCTTTAAGGAAGCTTTATAAATGGTTCAGCTGCTTTGGAAAACAGTCTGGCAGTTCCTCAAATTATTAAACATAGAGTTACCATATGACCCAGCAATTCCACTCCTAGGTATATATCCAAAAGAAATTGTTCTAGTTTGCTAATGCTGCCGGAATGCAAAACACCAGAGATGGATTGGCTTTTATAAAAGGGGGTTTATTTGGTTACACAGTTACAGTCTTAAGGCCATAAAGTGTCCAAGGTAACACATCAGCAATTGGGTACCTTCACTGGAGGATGGCCAATGGTGTCTGGAAAACCTCTGTAGCTGGGAAGGTACATGGCTGGCATCTGCTCCAAAGTTCTGGTTTCAAAATGGCTTTCTCCCAGGACATTCCTCTCTAGGCTGCAGTTCCTCAAAAAATGTCACTTTTAGTTGCACTTGGGGTATTTGTCCTCTCTTAGCTGCTCCGGAGCAAGAGTCTGCTTTCAATGGCTGTCGTCAAAATGTCTCTCATCTGCAGCTCTTGTACTTTCTTCTAAGTGTCTCTCTTGGCTGTAGCTCCTCTTCAAAATGTCACTCTCAGCTGCACTGAGTTCCTTCTGTTTGTCAGCTCATTTATATGGCTCCACTGATCAAGGCCCACCCTGAATGGGTGGGGCCATGCCTCCATGGAAATAGCTCATCAGAGTTATTACCCACAGTTGGATGGGGCATATTTCCATGCAAACAACAATAATCTAAATGTTCCAACTTAATCCCCACTAATATGTCTGCCCCACAAGATTGCATCAAAGAATTTGGCTTTTTCTGGGGGACATAATACATTCAAACCAGCACAGAAATTAAATACTGCTCTGAGATTCTCTATTTGCTACTGTTAATCTGCTAATCTTATGTCCACGCAAAAACTTGTACACAAATGTTAGTGGCAGCATTAGTCATAATAGCCAATAGGTGGAAACAACCCAAATGTCTGTCAAATTACAAATGGATAGACAAAATGTGGTACATCCATACAATTCGTTTTACTCTTTGGCAAGTAAAACGAATGAAGCACTGATACATATTAGAACACAGAACAACCTCAAAAACATTATCCTAAGTGAAAGAAGTCAGTGACAAAAGACCACACCGTGTATAATTCCACTTATATGAAATGTCCAGAATAGGCAAATCTATAGAAACAGAAAGTAAATTAGTGGTTGCCTAGGGCTTGAGACAGCATTGGGGTTAAATAGGGAGTGACTGCTAATGGATCCAGGGTTTCTTTTGGAGGTGATGAAATGTTCTAAAATTGTGATGATGATTGCACAACTTTGTGAATATGCTAAAAACCATTGAGCTGATGGGGAAGGCACTTCAAGTGGGTGACTTGTATGGCACATGCACTGTGTGTCAATAAAGCTTTTAAATTTTTTAAAACTAAAAAGGAGATTCTCAGTTCCCTGAAGCCTGAGCCCCAGATTTCATCTTCCTCCTTTGGAGGAACAGTGGATGGTACTAAAGTGCTAACATGAATGAACGGTTACTCTTAACCAGGTGCTGCGCTAGGAGCTCCTTGTCATTAAATCCTCACAGGTGTCACCACCATATTGTTAAAGAAAAGATTAAGAATTTAAGGCACATAGAGACTTGTTCAAAGAGACAGCACCTGGTTTGAGCCTTGATGTGTAAGACAAGCCCTTGCTTAACCACATGCTATTGCCAACAAAATAACTGCTGCCTTGTGGTTAGTATTAGTTTCTGCCAAATCTGCCCCAACGGTACGTGGAAGGAGGGATCTTAGGTTACGGAGCTGAATCAGAGACCTTTTGCTAAGTTTTACCTGATGAACCCGAGTTTAAATGCGTACATTTCGATGAGCATGTCTCTGAAGTGTATACTTCCTGAGTTACTCATAATCACTGAGTGGGAATTGATAGCATTCTTTTAAAAATAAAAACACTTGTAGTAAAGCTAAGAAAATGAGTAATCAATGTGAACTCTCAAAGCATTTGATGTTTCTTTTAAAGGGAAAAAAAGTACCTAACCCAGTAATCTTTGCATGCTGCATAAAGAAGCATATTTCAGTCTGAAAGAAAAATAAAAAGCACTCAAATGTATCAATTTTTAATTTATTTTACAAACATGCACATTTGAGTACACAAGTATAAAAGGAACTAGGCCACAAAACACTGAGAATACGGTAAGCATGTATTTAAATGTGTATTTCTTGATTTTTTTTTTTTTCTCAGAAGTTCAGAAGAAAGTTTCTGCAGTCCCTGGCTCACTTGGTCCTAGAATCCTCTCCTACTTCTTGCTCCCATCCTGCTGAGCTCCCAGCATGCCTTGCTTGAGGGAAAAGTCAAGAGAACTGGGACAGTGATAAGAATCGCATTCTCTATTCAGGTGTTTTCCCTGCTATAAGAGTAACAGGAGCTGTGGTCTCAACCTCCATGAATACAGAATGTCCTTCCATTTACTTAGGACTTTGATTTTGTTAACAATGTTCTGTAGTTTTCTGTGTACAAGTCCTTTACATCCTTGATTAGATTTATTCCTAAATATTTGATTCTTTTAGTTGCTATCGTAAATGGATTTTTTTTCTTGATTTCCTCTCACATTGTTCATTACTAGTGTATAGAAACATTGTCAATTTTTGTGCAGTGATCTAGTACCCCACCATTTTGCTGAATTCATTTATTAGCTCTAGTAGCCTTTTTTTTTTTAATTTTATTTTGAAATAAATTCAAAGTTACAGGAACAGTTGCAAAAACAATACAAAACCCATACACAGAACTCCAGCATACCCCGACCCCCCTTCCCCAATACCCCGATCCACCAACTTTAACATCCTGTCACATCACCATTTCTTTCTTTCTCTTCCTCCCTCCCTCCCTATCATCCATCGTCTATTGCTCTGTCTTCTGAACGTATGAGAGCAAGCTGCACACATCCTTGAACAAACAATATAATTCACATATACATTTCCCATGAACAAGAACATTCCTTTATGTATTCTCATTAAGTGCAGCTAGGAAGTTCAAGAAATTCAACATTGATACAAAGCTTACATTCTATATTTCCTTTTTTTTTTTTCCTTATGTCCCAACTCTGTCCCTTTGAGCCTCCTTTCCTCCATCCTCAGATCCCATCCAGGATCATCCTTGGCATTTAATTGTCATTGCCTATTTAGACTGTCTTTTTCTCTTTTTTTTTTTCTCAATTGTGGAAACATATATACAGCCTAAATCTTCTCATTCCAACCCCTCCCTAGCATTCCATTAGTGGGATTAATTACATTTAGAATGTTGTAATGCTATCACCTTCCTACCATCCATTACTAGAAATTTCCCTTCACCCCAAACAGCAATCCTACACTCATTTCTTAACTCCCCGTTGCCCCTTCCCCCACTTCTTGTAACCCATACTCTACTTTTCATCTCTATGGTCATAATCTCTGATAATTTCTTTGTGTTTACTATGGGGCTTAAATTGAACCTCTTAAATCTATAACAATCTTGTTTTTCTTTGATACCAACTTAACTTCAATAGGAGACATAAACTATGTTCCTATACTCCTCCATTCCCCCACCTTTATGTAGTTCTTGTCAGAAATTACTTATTATACATTGTGCCAGTTTGAATGTATTATGTCCCCCAAACACCATTATCTTTGATGTAATCTTGTGTGGGCAGATGTTATGTGCCCCACCCAGCTGTGGGTGATGACTCTGGATAATTTCCATGGAGGTATTGCTCTGCCCATTCAGGGTGGGTCTAAGTTGATACCCCAAGTGCAACTAAGAGCAACATTTTCGAGGAACTGCAGCCTAGAGAGGAATATCCTAGGAGAAAGCTGTTTTAAAACCAGAACTTTGGAGCAGACGCCAGCCACATGCCTTCCCAGCTAACAGAGGTTTTCCGGACACCATTGGCCATCCTCCAGTGAAGGTACCCGATTGCTGATTTGTTACCTTGGACACTTTATGGCCTTGGGACTGTAATTGTGTAACCAAATAAACCCCCTTTATAAAAGCCGATCTATTTCTGGTGTTTTGCATCCTGGCAGCATTAGCAAACTAGGACATACATTGAGTCCAAAGCCACTGATTTGTCATTAGAGTTTATGTATTTTATATCTTGTAGGAAGTAAATAGTGGAGTTACAAATCAAAAATTGTTGACTTCTATTTGTATCACATTGTGGTCAGAGAATGTAATGTGCTTTGAATATATTCAGTTGTTTTGTTGTTGTTTTTTTAATTTATTGAGGCTTGTTTTATGTCCCAGCATATGGTCCATTCTGGAGAAAGATCCGTGATCACTAGAGAAAAATGTGTGTCCTGGTGATTGGGATGTAATGTTCTATACATGTCTGTTAAATTTCTCTATATCTCTGTCTCCTTTCTTTGTTTCTCTGACAGTAGGGTTCCCTTTAGTATCTGAAGTAGGGCAGGTCTTTTATTAGCAAAATCTCTCAGCATTTGTTTGTCTGTGAAAAATTTAAGCTCTCCCTCAAATTTGAAGGAGAGTTTTGCTGGACAAAGTATTCTTGGTTGGAAATTTCTCTCTCTCAGAATTTTAAATATGTCATTCCACTGCCTTCTCACCTCCATGGTGACCACTGAGTAGTCACAACTTAGTCTTATGTTGTTTCCTTTGTATGTGGTGAATTGCTTTTTTCTTGCTGCTTTCAGAACTTGCTCCTTCTCTTCAGTATTTGATAGTCTGCTCAGAATATGTCTTGGAGTGGGTTTATTTGGATTTATTCTGTTTGGAGTTCGCTGGGCATTTATGCTTTGTGTATTTATATTGTGTAGAAGGTTGGGGAAGTTTTCCCCAACAATTTCTTTGAATACTCTTTCAAGACCTTTACCCTTCGCTTCCCCTTCTGGGACACCAATGAGTCTTAAATTTGGAGGTTTTATTTTATCTATCATATCCCTGAGATCCATTTCGATTTTTTCGATTTTTTTCCCCCATTCTTTCTTTTGTTCTTTCATTTTCCATTCTGCGGTCATCAAGGACACTGAGTTGTTGTTCAACTTCCTCTAATCTTGTATTATGAGTATCCAGAGTCTTTTTAATTTGGCCAACAATTTCTTTTATTTCCATAAGATCTTCTATTTTTTTATTTACTCTTACAATTTCTCCTTTATGCTCTTCTAGGGTCTCCTTTATGTCCTTTATATCCTGTGCCATGCTCTTCTTCATGTCCTTTATGTCCTGTGCCATGCTCTCATTGTTTGATTTTAGGTCTTTGATTAATTGTGCCAAGTACTGTGTCTCTGCTGATCTTTTGATTTGGGTGTTTGGGTTTGGGTTCTCCATATTGTCTGGTTTTATCATATGCTTTAAGATTTTCTGTTATTTTTGGCCTCTAGGCATTTGCTTTACTTGATAGGGTTCTTTCTGGATATAATACCGATATCTAATTTTTCAGATCTACAGCTTGGTGGCGTATACTTTCTCTAACTAGCCAGCAGATGGCGTTCATGAGTCACCTATTCCCCTCAAGTCAGTTCTCTTCAACTTTGTCTTTGTGGTGTGTGGGGATCTGATTCTTGTTGGGTTCAATTGGTGCACTAAGTTTGGGTGTGTTGTTGGTGCTGTCCACCCTGAATGTGGGGTGTATGTCTGGGTGGTTAGGGAGACAGGGCAGCTTTAATAATCAAACCTCCCAGGTGTTCCTGGAGATTTAAGGCTGTTACTAGAGTCTAAGCCTTCATTTCAGTCTTGCCACAGATTGTGTCTACCGCTGACCCACAAGTCCTTGTTATTGGTGTAGGGTCCCTGGGATTTCCAAGTGAGTTCCTCTTCCCAGCTGTGCTCTTCCAGGACCTCTGCTGAGGGAAGGCTGCACCATGTCACAAGTGCATGCTGGCCCTCCAGGGAAGCCCTGGGCTGCTGGGCCATGCAGGGGCGTTCCCAGCCTGCTTTAAAGATGGTTGAATGGGGCGTATTAATTTCCCCCTTTTCGCACAGCTCCGCCTTCCCAGCTCCAGGACAATTAGCTGTGTGTGCACTAAAGGCCACTGTCCACGGCTGATATTGTGGTGTGTGCATGGCACTGTGGGAAACACTCTTGGCGTGGCTCTGGGCTATGGCTCCGTCCCTGGGCAGGAGTGTCTCCAGCCCACCAGGGAGATACCTTCAAGGGATGCGGTTTCTTTCTCCTTTTGGCTTCCCTCTATCCCCCTGGCCCCGAGACAATCAGGAGCAGGTGTGGGAAGGGCTGTCCTCCATGCCAGACACCGAGGCGTTGGCTACAGCCTGCTCCTGCAGTGCTTCACTGCATGGTTCTCACTGCCGTATCTGCAGCCACTCCCAGGTTTTCTTTTGTTTTGTTTTGTTTTAAAGAACTAGTCCATCTCCAAACACCAACCCGCAGTTTCCCCACACCGCAGCACGGCCGCCGGACTTTCTGCTGGCTTACTCTCTCGTTTCAGAATGCAGACTCCCAGTTTCACCAAATGCAAGCTCCCTGTGGATTTAGCAGACTTTGTCCAGCTGGTGCATCGCTGGAACTGGTGTTCTGGGTCACTTTCTGGCTTTTATCTAGTATTTTTCACAGACGTGTTTTTTTGCCATCTCACCTAGCCACCATCTTAGGTTCTCTTCTAGTAGACTTTTTTTGGATTTTTCAGGATTTTTGGGGATTTTTTTGTATACAGGATCATGTCATCTGCAAATAGGGAAAGTTTACTTCTTCCTTCCCAATTTGGGTGCTGTTTGTTTCTTTTTCTTGGCTAATTGCTCTTGCTAGAACTTCCAGTATAATGTTGAATAACAGTGGTCAGAGTGGGCATCCTTGTCTTTTTCCTGAACTTAGAGGGAGAGCTTTCAGTTTTTCACCATTATGTATGATGTTAGCAGTGGTTTTTTCATGTATACCTTTTATCATGTTAAGGAAGTTTCCTTCTATTCCTAGTTTGCTAAGTTAGTTTTTGTTTGTTTGTTTGTTTAGCAAGAAGGGGTGCTGTATTTTGTCAAATGCCTTTCTGTATCAATTGAGATGATCAGGTGTGGTTTGTTTCTTTTTTTATTAATGCAGTATATTAAATTAGTTGAATCACCCTTGCATACCTGGGATAAATCCCACTTGATCATGCTGTATAATTCTTTTACTATGTTATTAGGATTCAGTTTGCTAGTATTTTGTTGAGAATTTTTTTGCATCTCTATTCAGAAGGGATACTAGTCTGTAATTTTCTATTCATGTGGTATCTTTATCTGACTTTGATATGAGGGTGATATTGGCGTCAAAGAATGAGGATTTTCTCCTCTTCAATATTTTGGAAAAGTGTGAGCAGAGTTGGTGTTAATTCTTCTCGGAATGTTTGGTAAAATTCACCAGTGAAGCTATCTAGTCTTGGACTTTCCTTTTGGGGGATGTTTTTGATTACTGATTCAATCTCTTCACTAGTTACTGATCTATTGAGATCTTCTATTTCTTCCTAAGTCAGTGTAGGTAGTTTGACTGTTTTTAGGAATTTTTTCATTTCATCTAGGATATCTACTGTTAGCATACAGTTATTCATAATATACTCTTATAATCCTCTATATTTTTGTAGGGTCAATAGTAAGGTCTCTCCTATCATTTCTGATATTACTGATTCGTTGGCCTCTTTTTTACTTCGTCATTTTAGCTAAAGGTTTGTTGATTTTATTGGTGTTTTCCAAGAATCAACTTTTGGTTTCATGAATTCTCACTATTGTTTTTTGTTCTCCATTTCATTTATGTCCACTCTAATCTTTGTTATTTCCTTCTTCCTGCTCACTTTGGATTTAGTTTACTGGTCTTCTTCTAGATCTTCCAGTTGTGACATTAAGTCAGTGATTTGAGAACTTTCTCCTCCTCCTCCTTCTTCCTCTTCTTCTTCTTCTTCCTGTTATAGCAAAGTACTTTTTATTAAACTTCAATGATAATATACACAAAAATGAAAAGTTCTAAAATTTCTATACCAAGCCAATACATTGCTACAGCTTTTGGAGTTAATGCTGATGCTCCTGAGCCATGAAGCAGTATTTTTCAAGAATTGTGGAAAAGCTTCATTGTGATGGAAATAACAGACAGAATGCTCTATTGTTCTTGAACTTACACAAGAAACACAAACTCTGAATAGCAACAGATTACAGCAAAATATAGCTAAGGATATTTTGAAACACAAAGCTTCAGGAGATAGAACCAGTTCAAAGTAGAACACATCCCAACTCTAATTTGCTAATGGAGAAAATTAGTGGATTCAAGGAGATCTAAGAATTAGATGAGCAATCATAGTTGTTAATGTTGACACAAATGTTATCAATAACAAGCTGAGGTAGGATGGAGGAAATGGTTTTGCAGTAATTGAAGCAGTAGAAGTATGTTCTGGTCTGGTTAGAATACAGCAATAAAGGTTGAGAGGTTAATTAAGATCAGAAGACAGTATACTGTGATAAAGAGAGGAAGAAAGAATCGATGATTCAGGAAATATACTTCACTATGACAAGTAAATTAAGAGAAAGGATTTTAAAAAATGCAAACAAGTGAAAAGATAGGGGAACAAATAGTTCAAGATGAAGAAAATTTTTCTCACAACAGCATGGGAATTTCACAGACACCAAGGAGGATTCTTATGTAGAAACAGATGTGGAGATGAACTAGGATGGGCATGAGATTCTGGCAGAAGAAAAGGTTTGCATAAAAGTGACCTAATCTCTGATCCAGCCACTCTAATCCTTTCAGTTTCTTAAAAACAAGTTTCAAAAATTTTTCCCACTCACAGCTCCAGATTTATACAATACCACCTCTAATGAGACAGAAGGACACCAACCTAAATTGAAATGTCCCGTATCTCTGCACTTGCCATCTTTCCTCTGGCTTGAGGGTGTTTTGATATGTAAAAGGACTGTAGAAATATGATAAATAAAATACAGAAATTGTCGCCATAGAATTTTATAGTACATCTGTTTAATTATATTATGACCATGAATGCAATAAATGCCTCAATAACTTTATTCAGATAATAAAAAATAATGGTATAATAATGGTTTAAAACCATTTCAATCACAATTTTACAAGCTTATTCTCAAGAGTGAAAATAGAAGGCTGTTAAAAATAAAGAAGTAACACATCATAGTGCTTAGTTTTTTTGTAAGGCTTACATGATGTTGTTAAGGCTTACATACGAATTTGATGCAAAATTCTTAGTTACATTGAAGCAGTTTTTTTCTCAGCCACATCATATTCAATGGCATTAATAGTCTGGAAGAGCTTGGCTACCAGTACCACGTCTTGTTTTTAGCTGTGATTGTACTATATCAGCAAGTACACTTTGTGTGTTTTCCAGAAGCATATCCCCTCAAAAAACAACATCCTCCAGACATGTAGCAGCTTCATGGTTTTCTTCTTCCAGCATATACAAGCTAGCAACCTGTAAAGCAGCTGTAGATTCTTCAGTGGGTAAAAAATCTATCAAAACATCAAAGTCTTTTGTGGTTTGTGCAATCAGTGCTGCAAAAAGCTGGGCATACTCTTCTGTAGGATTAGCTGGCTGATCTCTGTTAATTGCTGTTTGAAACTACTAAAAGAGGTGGGAGGACCACACTGCTGCAACACTGCAATGGCTTTACAAAACTAATCTGTGCATTCATGGCATCTTGCAGCTGCATGAGCCGATCCACCATCTGGTTTGTAGTATTGTTCACATCTTGCATTTACTTATTAATCTGTCTAGATGTTCTATCCATTATTGAAAGTGGTATATTGAAGGCTCCTACTATTAATGTAGAACTGTCTATGTCTCCCTTCAAATCTATCAATATTTGCTTTGTGTTTGGGGGCTCTGCCATTAGGTGCATAAATATTTATAATAGTCATGTCTTCTAAATGAATTGAACCCTTTATCAGTAAACAGTGAACTTCTTTGTTACTCATGACGGTTTTTGACTTAAAGTCTATTTTATCGGATATCTATATAGCTACTCCACCTCTCTTTTGATTACTACTTGCATTGTATGTATACATTTTTTTCTATACTCTCACTTTCAACCTACTGTGTCTTTGAATTTAAGGTTAGTCCCTTGTAAATGGCATATATTTGAGCCATGCTTTCTTATCCATTCTGTCAATCTCTCCCTTTTAACTGGAGCGTTTAATCCGTTTACATTTAACATAACTACTGACAACATAGAGCCTACTTCTGCCACTTTGCTATTTTTTCTTTTTATTCATCTTATCCCTTTTTTGCCCCTCAATTCTTCCATTAATGCCTATTTTCATATTTACTTGATTTGGTATTTTACCATTTTGAGTCTCTGCGGGACACTGATTACGTGCTTCAACTTGGCGGGCCTGGGCTGGGGGACCTGATCAGCCCCTGGGGAGGGTGGTGGGCACGGGCGACAGCGCCCTCCACAGCCCCCCGGGCTTGGGAAAGTGAGGCCGGAGGCAGGCCCCATTTCCTCACCCAAAATAACACTGTTAGGGGAGGCTTGCCGGAGGGAACCGCCTTTTCCCCACCCCCTTATCTTGCCCGGACACTCCTCGTTGCCAGTGCAACTCCCATTACCACCAGTGCGCATACATTGTTGCCAGACACCGTTACCGGAGCAACTCTCGCCCCTTTTCAATCAACCTCCGCGCCCTCTCAGAACCAATCCAAGCCTTTAACCTCTACAGCTACCCCGCCCTCTAAACGCCCGATATAAGCTTGTACTCTCCCCTAATAAACTCTCTTGGCTTCTTCACCCTAAAAGAACCGTGTCCCGCCTGTTCCTTTCTTGCCGCCCTCCATACTTTGCACGCCTACGCCGGGGACCGGGCCCAGTCCCCCGCCTCGCCCTCGCCTCCGGGAAAGAGCCCCCGCCGCCGGTACCCTCCAAGCAATCCTGAGAGCCTAGGATTTGGCAACCGGCCGCCACCTCCCCCCCCCAGACGAGTCAACTGCGACCGCAAGTCTCTCCTCATTTCTTTCTGTATATATTTTTCAGGTGCTTTCTTTGTGGTTACCACGGGGCTAAAATTTAACATCCAAATCTGTAACAGTCATGTTTTATTTGATACCAACTTAATGTCAATAACACATACACTGTTCTTATACCCCACTCTCTTTCCACCTTTTTGTTGTATTTGTTACAAATTTTATCTTTATAAATAGTATGTCTATAACCATAGATTTATCATTACCTTTTATTCATTTGTATTTTAGAAACTGTAAGAAGTACAAAGTGGAGTTACATAACAAAAAATCTGATACAATAGTACTGGCATTTATAATTAGCCATAGGGTTACCTTTACTGGAGGTCTTTGTTTCTTCATGCTGCTTTGACCCACTGTATACTGTCCTCTCCTTTCATTCTGAAGAATTCCTTTGACCATTGCTTTTAGGGCAGGTCTAAGGGTGATGAACTCCCAAACCTTATGTTTATCTGGAAATGTTTTAATCTCTCCCTCATTCTAAAAGAAAGTCTCACTGGATATAAAATTCTTGGTTAGCAGTTGTTTTCTTTCAGCACCTTAAATATTTCATCCCATTACCTTCTTGCCTCCATGGTTTCTGATGAGAAATCAGCATTAATATTATTGGGAATTCCTTTTACATAACTCATTGCTTTTGTCTTGTAGCTTTTGGAACTCTCTCCTTGTCCTTGGCATTGGACAGTTTGTGTCTTTATGTGGTTCTCTGTGAGTTTATCCTGTTTGGGTTTTATTGGATTCTTGAATATATATGTTCATGTCTTTCACTACATTTGGGAAGTTTTCTGCTATTATTTCTTTGAATAGTCCTTCTGCCCCTTTCTTTATTTCTTCTCCTTTTGGGACTCCCATAATGTGTATATTGGTATGCTTGATATTGCACACAGGTTCCTTAGGCTCTGTTCACTTTTTAAATTCATTTTTCTTTCTGCTCCTCAGTCTGATTCATCCCCACAAATCATATCCCATATTGCCAGGGAGATTTACACCCCTGGGAGTCATGTCCCATGGGGAGGTGGGCAGTGACTTTACCTACAGAGTTGGCTTAGAGAGAGAGGCTACTTCTGAGAAACAAAAGAGGTTCTCTGTGACTCTTAGGTTCAATTTTAAGTAGGCTTAGCCTTTCCTTTACAGTAACAAACCTCATAAGGGCAAACCCTAGGATCGAGGACTAAGCCTTCTAAATTGGTAGCCCCCAATGCTTGAGAATATCATTAATTCCTCAGGTGGGGAAATTTAATATTTCCACATATTCCCCCAGTCCCCCAAGGGGACTTTGCAAATGCATGTTTATTCTCTGCCCAGATTACTCTGGTTTGTATTGGGGCATCACACTAACCTGTACAAACCAACCAGATTTCACTCCCTATTCAACATCCTATGTAATTGTGTTGTTTGAATAAACTGACCATACAAGTTAAATTATATAATGTGTTACAAAAAATATAGATCTTGCACCTAATAAACATGTTTTCCTTTGGTCTCACACAGAAGTTGAACTTTTAAAAAGACCGTCAATATCGTCCTTTACCCTTTAGTCTGATTTAGTTAATCCTAACCAAGTCCATTTCATTCATATCTGTAATTGAAGTCTGATCTCTTTTTTCAGACTCTTTAACATTTGTTGTATGGGATAATGCTGACATTCATAGGTGTCACACAGATACACAAAGTTCCAGGGACCAACCAGGTTATACACAAAGAGCTCAGCATCTCAGAATTTAGAAGTAGCCATTACAACTCAGGAATACATGTAACTGCTATAAGATTTACAATCTAGGAACCTTTACAATAAGCCTTCCCCTGATAACCTATGCTCTCAGACTCAATTTTCAGAGTTTGCACATTATAGTTAGTCTATGTCAGTGAGGCATTATAGTGTTTTTCTTTTCATTTCTGGTTTATTTCACTCAACATACTGTCCTCATGTCCATTCACCTCACAACTTCACTCCTTCCTGTAGCAGCTCAATATTCTATTGTATGTATACACCACAGTTCACCATTATGATCATCAGTCAATACACACTTAGGCCACCTCCATCCACTGTGAATCATGAATACTGACAATATAAACCCCACTGTGCAAATGTCCATTTGTGTCCCTCTTTTCAGTTCTTCCAATTATATACCCAATAACTGAGTTATAGGACCATATAGCAATCCCATGCTTTGCTTCCTGTGGAACTACCACATTGCCCTCCAGATGGGCTTCACCATTCTACTTCCCCAGCAATGGTGATTAGGTACATCCATTTCTCCACATTTTCTCTGGCACTTGTATCCTTCTGTTTACTTTTTATACAGTTTTATTCACACACCATACATTCCATCCTAAGTAAACAAACAGTGGTTCCCTGTATAATCACATAGTTATGCATTCACCACCACTAACTATATATGGACATTTCTATTTCTTCCACAAAGAGGAAGAGGCGAAAAAAAAAAAAAAAAGGAAAAGAAAGAAAAAAAATGACAACTAAAAAGCAACAAGACAAAAAATAAAAATAAAATACAATAAAAATATCAGACAACACCAATGCCAAGAATCTCACATCCCTCCCTATGTTCCCCTCTTATACACATTTAGCTTTGGTATATTGCCTTTGTTGCAATTAATGGAAGCATATTACAATATTACTGTTAACTATAGACTCTAGTTTGCATTGATTGTATTTTTCCCCCAATACCACCCCATTTTTAATACCTTGCAAAGTTGACATTCATTTGGCTCTCCCTCATGTAAAAACATTCTTATATGTGTACATTTAATCACAATCATTGATCACTCTAGGTTTCACTAAATATTACGGTCCCAGTCTTTATGTTCTGTCTTTCCTTCTGGTGTCATACATGCCCCTAAACTTCCTCTTCCAACCATAGACAGTCATACACAGTCATCTTTGTTCAGTGTACTTACAATATTGTGCTACCATCACCCAATATTGTGCTCCAAACCTCTCTCTCCTGTCTTTTCCTATCTGTCTGTAGTGCTCCCTTTAGTATTTCCTGTAGAGCAGGTATCTTGTTCACAAACTCTCTCAGTGGCTGTTTTTCTGAGAATAGTTTAAACTCTCCCTCATTTTTGAAGGACAGTTTTGCCAGATATAGAATTCTTGGCTGGCAGTTTTTCTCTTTCAGTATCTTAAATTTATCATACCACTGCCTTCTCGCCTCCATGGTTTCTGCTGAGAAATCTGCACATAGTCTTATCGAGCTTCCCTTTTATGTGATGGATTGCTTTTCTCTTGCTGCTTTCAGAATTTTCTCTGTCTTTGACATTTGATAATCTGATTATTAAGTGTCTCATCATAGGTCTATTCAGATCTATTCTGTTTGGGGTATGCCTGCACTTCTTGGATCTGTAATTTTATGTCTTTCATAAGAGATGGGAAATTTTCAGTGATTATTTTCTCCATTATTGTTTTTGCCCTTTTCCCTTCTCTTCTCCTTCTGGGACACCCATGATACATTTATTCATGTGCTTCATGTTGTCATTCAATTCCCTGAGACGCTGCTCAGATTTTTCCATTCTTTTCCCTATCTGTTCTTTTGTGTGTAGGGTTTTGATGTCCTGTCCTCCAGTTCATGAATCCTTTCTTTTGCCTGTTCAGATCTGCTGTTGTAGGTCTCCATTGTGTTTTTCATCTCTTGTATTGTGCCTCTCATTCCCATAAGTTTTTTTTTTTTTAATCTTCATTTTATTGAGATATATTCACATACCACGCAGTCATACAAAACAAATCGTACTTTCGATTGTTTACAGTACCATTACATAGTGGTACATTCATCACCCAAATCAATCCCTGGCACCTTCATTAGCACACACACAAAAATAACAAGAATAATAATTAGAGTGAAAAAGAGCAATTGGAGTAAAAAAGAATACTGGGTACCTTTGTCTGTTTGTTTCCTTCCCCTATTTTTCTACTCATCCATCCATAAACTAGACAAAGTGGAGTGTGGTCCTTATGGCTTTCCCAATCCCCTTGTCACCCCTCATAAGCTACATTTTTATACAACTGTCTTTGAGATTCATGGGTTCTGGGTTGTAGTTTGATAGTTTCAGGTATCCACCACCAGCTACCCCAATTCTTTAGAACCTAAAAAGGGTTGTCTAAAGTGTGCATAAGTGTGCCCACCAGAGTGACCTCTCGGCTCCTTTTGGAATCTCTCTGCCACTGAAGCTTATTTCATTTCCTTTCACATCCCCCTTTTGGTCAAGAAGATGTTCTCCGTCCCACGATGCCAGGTCTACATTCCTCCCCGGGAGTCATATTCCACGTTGCCATCATTCCCATAAGTTCTGCCAATTGTTTTTTCAAACTTTACGTTCTTCCTTATGTTTACCCAATGTCTTTATATTCTTCATCTCTTTAGCCATATCTTCCCTCAACTCATTGATTTGATTTTTGAATTGATTTAGCATACTTGTTTGAAAATCTTTAATTGGTTGTCTCAATTCCTGTATCTCATTTAAAGTGTAAGTTTGTTCCTTTGATGGGGCAATATCTTTGTTTTTCCTAATATGACTCATAATTGTCTAGGCATCTGGTTTCCTTGATTACCCCTGGAATTAAAATAAAAAAATTCATATATCTCCACATAACAACAGCAATAACTGACTGAATTAGCCATTAAAAAAAAACAAATAAAAGCTACTATAATTAACTGGTTTATGACATGAATGCCCATGTATAATACAAAAAAAAATAGTATGTATTTATATTAAGTCATTTCTTATTCTGGTGACAGAGGCAATGCTTGGTGTGCAACTAAATTAACTGTCTGGGTTAGGATGCTGCCTGCAGTTGTGTACAATAAAGATTGGCCGATGGGGCAAGAGGAGTCTAAAGCCAAGTCAAATCTCTTATCATCAAGTCTTTTACCCCTTTCAGAGCTGAATATGCCTAGAGGAAGGAGGCACTTTCTTGTAACTGGTTGGCCAAAGAGGCTACCATTCAGGTCTCTTTTTTCACCTTAGCATAGAGGCACCTCTGTACCAGTGCTGGCCCTACCCGGTGACTTATTGCAAGTTCTGACAACTCTGGATGGGAATTCTTGCTTTGCTGCTTATTTGCTGCTTGGTTTTCGGTAAATTAACCTTATCCATCTTAGCCTCAGTCTCCTTGTAGGTAAAATGGGATTAAATATTTCCCCCTGCGGCTTTGTAGTGTTTGTCTAGGTGGCAATATTATAACATCTACCTTCCTGGATCTTTGTTGTATCAACTTTATTGAGTTATAATTTACATACAATAAAACATGCAGACATTAAGTGTGCAGTTTGATGAGTTTTGACCAGTGATGATACATAACCTGTGCACCTTTTATACTGTCTAGAGATTGTACACAGGACCTTTGGAAGTTACAAAGTTGCATAAAGCATCCTTAGCTAATCTTGTTAACCCCTTGATTAGGTTAGGCCTGGGATGTATGTTGTCACAGCCCCCTACTACTTTCTCTTGCATAACACACATTACATTGTCTGTCACCCTTCTAGGCTCTAAAGCTGCTTGAGGGCCTAGCATTTCAACTTGTTTCCTGCTGTATCCCCGGAACCTAGAATAGTGAGTATTCCATGAGTGTTCACTGCAAGATAAATGAATAAACATGTAACAGTAATAATGAGTATCATGTTGATTATAGGCCAAACAAAACTTATCATTATTTTAATTTGTAGAAGACCTAGACCAATCTTACAGGTTATGGTAACTAGTAAAGGCCTGAGAAGGTAGCATTTAAGAAGGGTCAGATTTCAATAGGATTTAGGGAAAATTCAGAGCTAAGCCAAGTTGTGAGGAAAGATAAAAAGGGTGGCCTCAGATACCTGCCTAGGGGTCACAGTGCATGTACCTTGGTGGGGTTAAACATTTTCGTCAGTCACTTAATTTTTTTTCTTCAACTCAGTTTTATTGGGATATATTCATATACCCTATAATCATCCATAGTGTACAAGCAATTGTTCACAGTACCATCATATAGTTGTGCATTCATCACCGAACTTAATTTTTGAATAGTTTCATTATTCCAAAAAAATAAACAAAAATAAGAATAAAAATACAGGTAAAGAACACCCAAATCACCCCACCCCACCCCCATCGCCCCTACTGTTCATTTAATTTTATGTCCCCATTTTTCTACTCATCTGTCCATACACTGGATAGAGGGAGAGTCACTTAAATTTTGAGTGTCAGCACCACCAGCTTCTGAGCTGAGTTCAAACATGACCTTTCTAATTGAGTGGCGGGCTCCTGCCTCTCAGCAACGGGCAAACACTAACAGAGGTATCAGCCATGTGCACTCAGAAAGGCCAGGAAAGGCATCTTCCTTCAGACGTTTCTGGGCTTGCCCTTAAAGTTACACACAGTTTGCTGTACGACAAAGCCAGAGGGAGAGGACGGGGAATCGCAGTATGCCCTCTTCTGACGAACAACCAACACCACCCTCCCCAACCCCGTCCTTTGGGGTGAAGTAGATGCAAGCCGTGTCACTGAAAAAGTGCCAATGAAACACACAGGAAGTTCACGGTGCGGTACAGGAACTGCAAGCTCGTGCCTAAAAAGACAATAGGCCTCTGAGAGCTTGGGTAGGCCGCGGGTTACTGAGCCCCGAGCATCCCCTGCGCTCCCGCCCTTGCGGTGGAACCGCAGCAGATCGCTCACCGCCCACGTTCGCTGCGCATGCCCGGTTAGTTGTGCCCCGGCAATTAAGCTCGCTTGGCTCCTACTCCTCCCTGAATGGTCTTGCCCTGCAGTCTCGAGTCGGAGGAAAGTGCCGTGCGGGGTGAACTTTTATTTACAGTTCCCAACTCATGTTTGCTCCAGTCTACAGGTCTCCTCATATGTTTAAATAAAACTACGTAGGGGCGAACTGCTTCCGTAAATTGAAAACCTCAACCCGCCACTGGGGTCGAGGGGCGTGCGCCCAGGACCGGAAGTGACGCATTACGTGCCCACGTTTTCCCGCCCAACTCTTCGCCACTAGTTTGGTGGTGGGAGCTGAGGCAACTGCGGTGACCGCGGCAACGGTAAGTTTTACCCAATTCTGTGTCTCCGGGCCTGGGCCTTTTATTCCCAGATTGGTGAACGGAGCTAAGACTTCACGACTACTTCGCTCTTTTCATATCCCGGAAACGCCAGGAAGGAGCCCTCGGCATCCTCGCACTGGAGGCGAGTGGCTGATGGGCCCACACTATGCCCAGGTACCCCTGCGGAAAGCGCAGGATAACAGGTGGCCCCGCCGGAGAAATCGCGAGGGTCGCGGTCGCCTTGTACTTCCGTGCCCTCGATGCCCCTGGGATGTCTTCCACCTCCATTGTAGCGCGCACGGAAGTTGAACCAGTGTTGCAGCCTAGCCCCGGTGAGGCGGTAGTTTAGTACTAGCTAGTACTAGTTATCTTTCAGAGCCCTGCATTGGGCTTTTTTACTCTTTATCAGCTTGTGGCAGGAATGGGGTAACCCAATAATAATGTTAAAAACCTTGACTCTCTACAGATAATTACAGTATATTTTATTGATTATATACCTAATATGCCAAGCACAACACTATGTTTTTGTACACGTATTGTTTTATTGAATTCAACTGCCTTTGAAATAGGCCTTAACTCCTTTTACCAAAAAAAGGGGAATTTAGTCTCTTAGATGGTCATTCATCCATCAAATATTATGGAGCATCTATCATGTACCAGGCACTGTTCTAGGCACTGAAGGATACTGCAGAGAATGATACGTAATTGTTGCTACTGCTGCAAGTTACCAGGCAAGCTGTTGGTACTTTTCTGTTTTAAAACTTCATGCTTTTCCGTATTGTTATGATTTCTTAAAATGAACCGTTATATATAAAAAAAAAAGCACAGTGCTTCTTCCATTTTTAACAACAGAATCCCTCATCTCCCCTTTCCTGGCCAAAAAAAAAACCTTAAAATAGTCATTAACTGCCAGTAAAATAGGTCCTTGAGTGGAGGTTCTCATCAATGGTCCCAGCACTCCTCATTGCTGAGCCCATCCCAGGGTCTGAGCTAGAGCCAGGCCCATGACTGAAATGGAGACACGGTATAGACCTTGTACAGTTTGGCCATTAGTGATATCATATTTATCAAAGGGTTTGGAACTCTTAAAAAATGGAGTTTGGGTTTCTGACATAAGATGTGTCTTTTTTCTATAAGTCCCTCACTATAAAGAGGTTGTAGGTTCCTTCAGGACTTTGACCTCTTTTACATCTCTGTAGCCAGTGCTGTATAAACTGTGCATCCAGAGAGTCCTAGGTCATGAGGTGATGTCCTTCATTTAGTAAGTAATTATTGGATGCCTTTGCACAAGGCTAAATGTGCTTTCAGACTTGACTTCCTCATGACAGTTTCAAAATAGCTTCTCCTTTTCTGCCTTGCACCCATCCAGGTGAAGTAACCATGCAGGCATTTCTAAAAGGCGCATCTATCAGTACTAAACCGACATTGACCAAGGATCGAGGAGTACCTGTCACTGCAGGAAGCAGTGGAGAAAACAAGAAAGCCAAACCTGTTCCGTGGGTGGAAAAATAGTAAGAACATTTGTGTTTTTTTGATAACTTATTTTACTTAAGGCAGGAATGTTTTGCTTTGCTTAGATGTTGTCCTTGAAAATCACCCAAATATGTAAGTCATAGAACCTTTGAACTGAAAGATACCTTAGAATGATCTAGTTTAATTCCACTATTTTAAAGATAAGCTAAGGCTTCTCTAAATTAAGCACAGTTTTAGAGGCTGGGATACTATAGTGAAAAAAAAAACAGAGAATCTATAAAGCTGCCTAAAGCTCTTGGTCTGTTCCCCTTTTCATTACTGATAGTTGAAATTTGCTGGGTTTTTGTTTGTTTGATTTTGGCAAAAATAACACTTTAACTGGCACCTAAATTGTCAGTCGGCTAAGCAATATTATAAGTAAAGTAATTGTGACCACTGAGTGGCATCATTATTTACCAAGGGTTTGCAGATGGTGTATGGGTTAAATAGGACCCTCAAAGGTTTTTTTTTGGTTCCAATAGTGCTTTAAAAAGCGGGGGGGAGGTTTCCAATAAAAATCGGGATTTTCAGCTTCTCAGAAGGTTAGGCTATACTGGGTACAAGTTCTCACATATCAGAAATTGGGTGGACTTGAGTACTACTTTTAATTTTCGAAGGGATGTGTTTCTCAATTTGTCATAGACCCCACTATTTTCTCTAGTTTTATACTCTGCCTTCTTCACACTTGTTATCTGCTAGACCCCTGCAGGCATTTGAATACAAACCCTGACTTATACAGTATCCTGGTTTCCCTATGTCAGATAAAATATGTTACATAATTCCTGCCTAACATTGACCTGACTTATTAGAAAAGTATAGATCAAAGAAGAGCTTTTGATTGGGTAACTGAACACAATTCCTGATTTTAGGATTGGGTATATATATCTTTCTTCTAGCTTCTCTTAAAATCATTAGTAATGTAAGGTGAAAATAGATAATTTTATTATACTTTCTATTGGTAAAACTTGTAAGTTTGTTGGCCCTCAATGAAGTGAATAAGTCTTTTTTTGTGCTGTTAGGTGATGGAAGAAATTGGTATTAAGAACTTTAGCATTAGCAATCCAGAGGTTAGAAAGGGTGCTCCCTTTTCAGCTTAGGTTTATGGTCTTGTCAAATTATGTTACTTTCTAGGCAAGAGTTTAATTTTTAACCAATTGGCTTTTGCTTAATTTTTATAAGCGTAACATGGAAACAAAGCAGATGAGAATTGAAAAATTATTTCACTCCTTTAGCATGTATTTGCTTACAGTAAATACAAATAGGGTTTCCACCAACTGCCAATTATGAAACAGTTTTTCTTTTCATTACTGATATTTGAGAATTGTTGTTGATGTTTTAGCAGAAGCAACATGAGACCCATCTTTGGCTATTGTAATATACTTAATAACCTCTCTTTTTTTGTTCCAGTCGCCCAAAATGTGTGGATGAGGTTGCTTTCCAGGAAGAAGTGGTTGCTGTGCTGAAAAAGTCTTTAGAAGGAGCTGACGTGAGTAAATAGTGGAATTTAATGTCACTGGAACTTTAACGCTTATTTTGTTCACCCACTTCCTTTCTTTATAACCCCTTCTCCATTAAATTAAGTACCATACTGAATATACAGTAGGTCTTGATAACTATTTTTACGACATACGATTAGTCAACAAATATTTATTGAGCATCACCTGTTTGCTCCAGTGTGACATTGTTTATGTTGTACTCAAGTAAAGAGCATTGAACAAAGCCATCTAGGTCCTGCTTCTTGTGTGCTTTTATTTTGGTAGGGAGAGACAATAAACAAGTAAACCAAATAAACAAGAAGAAATTATGTGATATAAAGAAGAATCAGAGGAGTTTCTTTAGAAATTAATTTTTTTTTAACTCCATTTTATTTCTTCTCCTTTTTTTTTTAAAGAACAATCACTTTCATAAAACTAAGACTCAGACTTTTTCAAAGCATGACTTGATTTTCTGGAATTACTCAAAAAACATGTTGGCCATACAATAGCAACTATACATCCTCCCAAGTCTCAAGTGTAGAATTGATGGAGGAAACTTACTTTCTTTAAAATGTATTTGATCATTCTGTGTCAATAAATAAAATTTCCTCCAGGAACCATATTCAAGAGGGTAAATTTATGATTACATGTCCCTAGAACACAAAATACGCAACATCAGAAAACAAAACAAAACCAACCAGAAAAAAAAAATTGATTTGGAACCAATAATTAGGGAATTTCAACTATAACTGCCAAATGATAAATGTGTAATAATTTTTTCTTATTAGGAAAATATCACCTAAAGTGAAGAGGCAGTGTTTAGTTGGCAACAGCCATTCATTTTAAAGAGTATAAGTTAGTGAGTTCAGTGAATAAAGTACACCAGTAAACCCTATGTCCTGGACCTGGCCAGTCACTGAGCTGAAGACCTCTAGAGGCCTCAAGGCTTCGAAGGCCTCATATCACTCATCAACAAAATCCATCCCCACTATTGCACCAATAGTGTCATCTCGGTATGTAGCTGACAGTGTTTTTTGAGTATGATAGATGCTCCTTTACTTTAGCAGATAAAAGAGCCTACTATGTCCCTGTTGCTTGTAGTAGTCTATCAGTTACATACTTTATCAATTACATAGACAAGGTTTATGAATGACTAACTTAGAAATAAAACCAGTAATTTCTAAGCCAATTTTAAGATTTGATACTCCACATACAATTTTGAGATAGATCATATGTATCAGAATATTATATAATGTTATGGTTTAATTTACCATGTTTTGAAGAATTTATTTAAATTGTATGTGATAGTTACCTGGATAAATCATTTAAAATGCACAGATCAAAACAATAGTTATAACCTTTAAAACTAAGATGCCTAGGGGTTCTTTTGGTTTTTGCTTTTAAGTAATGTATCTTGTAGTTTGTATCATAAATTATATATTATCAATATAACAGCTTTAGTCTAATATATTTAGCTATATGTCGGGTTTAATTTATTTGACAAATATTGAGTACTGATACTGCATTAGATGCTGAGGATACAGATATGAATAGAATAAAGGGTTTTGACCTTCTTAAGCTTACCAGTTAGTGAGGTAGACAGGCATTTTACAACTAAACCCAACCGTTAAATAAATAATAATAAATAAGTACAGATTGCAACAAGTGCAACAAAGCTGTGATGAGACAATAATAGGGGAAACCCACTTTAGATTGGGTGTTCAAGGAAGACTTTTGACTTGTAATGTAGAAGTTATAAAAAGCACTTTTTTATTATTCTGCAACTTAAATCCAAGCTGAGCCAGCCTTAGCAATGTAGTCATAATGAAACTGTAAAATAGGTGCTTTTATTTTTTTAATGTTTCTTTTCTTAGAACTTCAGCTCATCAAAAGCCCTGCGATGTCTTCTTCACTCCTTTTCCCTCAGTATTGGCAAATCCAGTTACTCCATTGGTCTCTTTCCCCTTTTGAAGCAGCTGGCATCTTTATAAAACAAAATTCCTCCTGATCCTAAGCAGAGAGGCAAGATGAGGAATCACAGAAACCTCAGGTTTCCTTCAGAAATAAGAGATTTCTAATTCCAGCTTTGAAAATTTCACCTAAGTGTGTTAGCAATCATAAGTATTGATTCAGTTTAAAAGATTAGAAAGACATTTTGGGAAAAAGTTATAGTATTTTGTGAAAAAAGCAGGATTTATAATTGAATAGTATGATACTAGTAAGGTTAAAAAATCCTTGTCTTTAGATATGTGTACCATCCCTATTAGGGAAGTCATTTCCTTGTTCCAGAGACATTTAGTTATCATTTTCTTCTATTTGTGCCAGAATTCAATTTATAAAAACTAAAAGTTGAATTTTACAGCTCCCTAATCTCTTGTTTTATGGGCCACCTGGAACTGGAAAAACATCCACTATTTTGGCAGCAGCTAGGGAACTCTTTGGGTAAGTTGAAATCTTTTTTTTCTGTTGGTTTTTTTTTTTTTTTTTTTATTTCTTCTGAAGACTTGGCACCAAAAGTCTGGTACTGATTTTCCTCCTCTAAAAATTTGCATTTGATTTCACTGTGGGGTTGGTGGGTTTGTTTTTTGTTTCTGAATTTTTTATTAATCCAGTAGGCCTATTTCCCTTACTCCTTCCTCATGCCCCTGCCTCAATAATTTGCTTGTCCACATCTTTGTAATCCTCATTCTGAACCTTGTTCAAATGTTATTTGAATGTACTGCAATTTAGGGCACCTCATGATTCTCTGATCACTTTAACTTTTTGGTTATAATTTTTGAGTCCCTCAGGACCCAACCTGTCCCCAGTGATGCTGATAGTTTCATCACCATCTTAATGATTGTGTTCACGTATGTGTGGTTGTATGATAGACTCTGCTCTACCTGTTGCTACTGACTACCATCACCTTTTCTTGAGTTCCCTCTGCTCTGGACTTCTGAGGCCCTGCCTCTGCAGTAGCCATGCCACCTCCTTGTCCTCAGTTCTCGTGGGTATAAGCAGAGTAGGTGGCAGTTGATACCATATGATTTTATGTACACCAAAATATCTCCCCATGAGCTGTCTTCTTGGAGTCATCTTTCTAGATTCACTCACTTGGCTTAGCCAACCATTCTAGAGGAAGCCTTTATCTATATAGTTAAAAGATACACAGCAGCACAGACTGAAATCTCTGGCACATGCACCAAGATAACAAAGGCTATCTTGAATTTAACCAGAATTTTTATATTAGGTATATAACCCAAGGGTTCATCTGAAATCCTACATATGAAACCACCAAATATATAAGGATAATTAGTTTTGTCAAAATGTAAAGGAGAACAAAGGGGAAAGTTGCTTTGAGCCTATTTGATTTATTTAACAGCAACTTTTATATCTCAAGGAAGTTATAAAAGCATTTTTTATTATTCTGCAACTTAAATCCAAGCTGAGGCAGCTTTAGCAATGTAGTCATAATGAAACTGTAAAGTAGTTTATTATAACTTACTCTGGAGTTGTTCAACCCAGAATATATAACTTTTTTATATGCTTTATAAAATAATGTTTGTCCTTACAGACTAAAATAACTTATTTTAATTGCAAATTCCATATTTAATAATATATGTGGTTTTAGAAATAGAAAACAGATACACAGAGCTTCCTAAATATTATGCCCATAGAAAAATAGTAAGAGTATCACATTAACTGGGAAAAATAAAAACAAAACTATGTAAATGTCAACACTTGTCTTTTTTATTTAAAAAAATTTATAGGTAGAAAAATAACTGGAGGGAAGTTTTCAAAACAGTGGTTTGACAGGGTGTGCAGCATTTAAAATGGTTTTAATAACATGGTAAAATGTTTATGATACAGTGCTAAGTAGAAAATTGATTTAAAATTTTATTATGTGATATCGTCTACCTATTTTTTTAAAATGCATGCAAAGAAGCCAAAATGATAACTGCATGCCTCTGCAAGAGAAAGAATACAGAAGTAATTGTGTACCTTATATCCATATTATTTCCTAGGTGGATTTTAAACTACTGCAAAATGTGCAGACATTAAATGTGGTTTAAACCTGAGTTACTTGTGCACTGTATGATGTTTCCTACCTTTTCGTTTTGACACAGGCCTGAACTTTTTCGATTAAGAGTTCTTGAATTAAATGCATCGGATGAACGTGGAATACAAGTAGTTCGAGAAAAAGTGAAGAATTTTGCTCAGTTAACTGTGTCAGGAAGTCGTTCAGAGTGAGTTTTCCCTTTCCATTGCATGTTTGTGCTAAATTTCCAACTCCTTTTTTTATGTTAAGATTATATTTTTGATAAATTATTTAAAACCAGAAATGACCATCCCATTATAATAGCTAATTTTTAAGTTGTATAGCTATTTGTCCAGTTTATTAAACAAATTTGGTATTTGGTGGGACACTTATAAAAATCTTGATGTTTGCAGTTGTATTAGAAAAGAAAGTTATCTCCCCTTTCAGACAGATATCTTAAGATTCTGTGACTATTTTGTAGTAAGAGTGCCTATTTAAGTTCTTGTCCAAACTAGGAAATGTTTAGAGTGAAAGGAAGTATTATTAATATTAAAAGAGTACCATCCTGAGGCAAGTACTTATACTCCTCAGGACATATATTTTGTATCAGAGCACAGGTCAGAATTTGTAGGAAGTAAATGACCAATTTGTCTTATCTGCTAGGTATTAGCAATGTAATCACAGCCTCTGTAGAAACCAATTTCCTCTTACGTGAAATGAAGAATGGACAGTTGGACTAAAGACCTCTCTCAGTTCCCTCCCACCTTTCACATTTAAAATCTGTTTTCTTAGTATAATTTTCAGCCAACTGTATTAATGTCACTTTTGGTGGGAGAAAAACCTATGTGACAGACGACCAAAAAATTAATATGCAGGAAGTAAAAAGACAGCCCACAAAATAGGAGAAAATATTTGCAAACCATTTATCTGATAAGGGTATTGTATCCAGAATATACCAGGAACTCTTTCAACTCAATAGTAAGAAAACAAGTAATCCAATTTTAAAAAGGGCAAAGGACCTGAATAGACATTTCTCCAAAGAATGATGCACAAATGGCCAGTAAGCACATAAAAAGATGCTGATCAACATGAGCCATTAGGGAAATGTAAATCAAAACCATGATGAGGTACCACTTTACACCCACTAGGATGGTTATAATCAGAGAGAGAGAAAATAACAAATGTTGGCAAGTGTGTGGAGAAATTGGAACCCTTGTACATTGCTGGTGGGAATGTCAAATGGTATAGTTGCTCAGAAAAGTTTGGCAGTTCCTCTAAATATTAAACATAGTTCTCATATTACCCAGCACTTCCACACCTTTGTGTGAAAATGTATGTCCACACAAAAATGTGTATGCAAATGTTCATAGCACCATTATTCATAAAAGCCAAAATGTGGAAACAACTCAAATCTCCATCAGCTGATGAATGGTTGAATAAAATGTGGTATATCATATGTCATATTATTTAGCATTAAAAAAGAATAAAAATGAATGAAATAATGCCACATGATACACCTGGATGAACTTTGAAAACATGCTTTGTGAAAAAAGGCAGTCACAAAAGATTTATTGTACGATTCCATTCATTTGAATAATGTCCAGAATAAGCTAATACATATAAGGACAGAAAGTGGATTATTGGTTGCCTCAGGCTAGGGGAGGTGGGAAGAAGGGGTGTGACTCCTAAGGGGGGGGTCACAAGTTTGTTTGGGGGATGACAAAAATGTTCTAAAATTAGATTGTGCTGATGGTTGGACAACTCTATGAATATACTAAAAGATACTGAATTATACATTTCAAATGGGTGGCTTTTATGGTAGGTGGATTATATCTCAATAAAACTATTAACAAAAAGCACTATACATATTAATGTTGAATTCCTGTGTGTTTCTCTGAATCAGTGGTAAGCCATGTCCTCCTTTTAAGATTGTAATTCTGGATGAAGCGGATTCCATGACTTCAGCTGCTCAGGCAGCTTTAAGACGTACCATGGAAAAAGAGTCTAAAACCACCAGATTCTGTCTCATCTGTAACTATGTCAGTCGGTATGTACACTGCCCTGAAGATAGATACCTAATTTTGATATTCCCATTTATAAAGAGAGCTAGTTTAAATTTTTCAAGGCTATATTTCTTTCCTTCTTCTCCATCAAATCTTGATTTGTTCTTGATAAAAATTCTTTGGGGGAAATTCCTTCTTTCAACAATGACTTTTTTTCCAATCTAATCTTTTTCAGAATAATTGAACCTCTAACCTCTAGATGTTCCAAATTTCGCTTCAAACCTCTGTCAGATAAAATTCAACAACAGCGATTACTAGACATTGCTGAGAAGGAAAAGGTCATAATTAGCAATGAGGTAATGTTGTAATACAAATTCCTTTAATAGGTGCATTTGAGGGGCCCTGAAAGAATCAAATGTGTGTTGCTTCAATCCTGGCAACAGTTCTTCAGGCAAACTTACGTTTAATAGGGTAGCAACTGGAATGTCTAGGAATTATGAAGTTTTCCTCTTTTCTCTTTCTACTGGAAGAGTCATTTAAGCTAGGTTGTAATGTATCAATCCTTCAAAGGCATAAAACTGAGGCAGATTTTATACATCATGCAAATTTTGCAACAAATCTCTTCATAATGACAAAATTTTTAGTCTCTTAGCCAATACTCCACTTGAAGAACCAATTTGATGTGTTGGAATTCTGGTACAGTGATAGAATGAATATATCTAGGCCCCTTTTTCATTATAATTAAACTTAACCATAATTTTGAGTTTTTCTTCACTTTATGTGATCAAAAAAATAGGATAAATGTGAAACAGCTCTGTTTCTGCAAATTTGTTTCAGAGGCTAGATCTTTTCTTTATCCTTCCATTGGATTGATGCTGTCTCCATGACTTCTGCCACTGTAAGACTGATGATATTCCCTCCAAATCAGAAATCTTTTTTTAATAATCCATTAATTCTAGGCCAAAACAGTATTCACTTTTTAGTTGCTTATTAAAGTAAAAAATATTAATTGGCTCTTACAGGTTAAAAAGTGTCTTTTTTCTCTTCAGGGAATAGCTTATCTTGTTAAAGTATCAGAAGGAGACTTAAGAAAAGCTATTACATTTCTTCAAAGTGCTACTCGATTAACAGGTGGAAAGGAGATCACAGAGAAGGTGATCACAGATATTGCTGGGGTAAGAGGACTAGATATTCTGCTCTTCTTTTTGTTGGCTTATTTTGTGGCTTTTAGAAAATTATCATCCAACAGATATATACTGAATGCTTACTGTGGGCCAAGTACTGTGCTTAATAAGTAAGTGTAATTTGGGTATTGCCTGGGAGTATCAAAATGATTCCAAGAGGGGGTAATACTAGAATTGATCCTTTTCAGAGTTAGCCAGGCATATTTAATAGTAACACATTTCGAGAGAGAGCGCTACATTTTCAACTCTTACACTTAGAAGTGATGCCTCCTGGATAAAACTACTTTTCAGCAGATATCCTGTTCTGCGTGTAAAATCTATTCTGCCAGTGGGTCATATATAAACAAGAGGAATATCCAACTTGTTGAATTTATTTATTAAAGAAAATTAAGGATACTCCCCAAGTCAGGGCTCACCTCTTAAAGCATTTTTCATCAACGTGCCAGACATTTCGTATCACACAGTGAGACTGATAGCCATTAGTCTCCTTTCACTTTTTTGGTATTAAGGAATTTTTAAGCCAATAAATCTCTAGTGACATCTTGACATGGGAGAAAATATTTGGGGAATGGATGCTTCAGACTGCTTTGCTGATTTTGGCCAGTCCCCTGAGGAACTGTTACAGCCACTGGACCTACAGTGATAAAAAGATGTACAGTGAATCTTGTGGTGGACAGTGCCTATGATTAACTGTACAAATGTAAAAAAGTTTTCATGAACTAAAGCAAATGTATGACACTGTTAGTTAATAGGGTATATGGGAAAAAAGGTACTTATTGCAAACTATGGATTATAGTTAACAGTACTATTTTAATATTCTTTCAACAGTAACAAATGTACTACACCAATACTATGGGTCCACAGTGGGGGGTAGGGTAAGGGATATGGGAGGATTTGGGTTTTTTTCTGGACTAATGAAAATGCTCTAAATTTCATCATTTAGATGAATTGTGATAACATTGCAAGCCACTGATTTGTACAGTTCAGATGGCAGTAAAAACAAGTCTGTAGGTATCAAAGTGGGTAGGTCGAGTGTCAGCTACTTTCTAACCAGAGCAGCTGTTTTTCACATGCTGAAACTTGAAAAATATTCTGTGGTGAAGGGAATGTATACTTTGTCAGAACCATTAAATGGTAAAACATCATTTCATGAAGTCACCCTTGTTCTTTAGTGGTGACTAGACTAAAAGCACTTCAAGATTGGCATCATCTAGGTGACAGTAAGTTCATAACATCAAACATTTCAGGGAGCAAGATAAATCTCTCAACTGGATAAATTTTGAAATCTAGACTCAGTAGAGTACATGAGCATAAAAAGATTTTTATGAGAATTTTTATATTTTATATATATATATTTGCAGTTCCTAACTCTGGGGATCAGTATTGACCTTGTGTCCTGTGACACAGGCTGTTAAGTCTTTTGCAATGAACTGTCCAAGTAATACAAGAACAGAGTTGAAACAAGAACTTAACCTTTTTGATTTAACTCTTAGGTAATACCAGCGGAGACAATTGACAGAATTTTTAACTCATGTCAGAGTGGCTCTTTTGACAAATTAGAAGTTGTTGTAAAGGTAATTAATCTGTTTACTTAGTTTACTCAATTTTGTAGAAGGGGGGAAAAACAATCATTTGCCCAAATTTTGTTACAGGAGGTGATAGATGAGGGTCACACAGCAACTCAACTTGTAAACCAACTTCATGATGTAGTTGTAGAAAATAACCTTTCTGATAAACAGAAATCCATCATCACAGAAAAACTTGCTGTAAGTAGGTACTTTGCATGCGTTATTTACTTACACTAAGGAAATTATATTTGAAACCCTTTTTTCTTTTCATAGGAAGTGGATAAATGCTTAGCAGATGGTGCTGATGAACATCTGCAGTTGATCAGCCTTTGCGCCACTGTGATGCAACAGTTAAGTCAGAACTGTTAGCCTGAGTAACTTCGTCTATTTTCTGTTTTGTAAATAAAAGTAATCATAACTCCCTTAAAGTGAATATACAATTTATTTAACATTCAAACTTCATTAAGACATGTGCAATATGGCAATTTTACTGGGTTTAACCCTACCTAGGATATGATCACTTGCTGGGGCTTAGCAACAGGGTCCAAGTTCACACTTAGCACTAATTAAATACTTTATTGAATAAATACCAAACAAAACACATTCAAATGCTTTCTTTAAAAAAAAAAAATCAATTTTAAAGGCCTTTCTAAATTCAGGCTAATGACAAACACAATAAAGGGAGATATGCTAGTTTAACATAATTGGCTGATTTTATACAGCACTTGTATCTTTTAGTCCACAAGTATATTATTAAATGATAAAGAACATCTAATACAACCATTTCTACAAAACTAGGAAATAAATTTCTAAGAAAGAAAGATTTTACAGACCCCATCTTTTATACCCAACCCCCAACAGTCTAACTCTAAAGAGGATAAAGCCGATGACTTTCCTCACAAGAGCTCACGACTCAAGTCGCTTTGCTATCAAAATCTATATTTCTGATCCGTTATGAGCATTGAGACAAGATTCAAATATTCCCAAAGAAAGAAGCACAATGCACGTTGTGATCGCCTATTCAGCAACAGCGAGCACTGCATTCGAAACTCTCATCCCAGGGATTAAATAAGGTCAGCCACATTCATTGGCATTTCCTCCACTGTAGTATTGTAGAAAGTCTCAATGTCCCGAAGAATCCTCTTGTCTTCTTCAGTAACAAAGTTAATAGCCACACCTTTCCTCCCAAAACGACCCCCTCTGCCAATTCTGTATGAGAAAAAAAAAAATTAGCAATCAGAATGCTACTTCCCAAATATTTCATGAACTACTGAATATGACGATCCACTTGTTATCAGCTGCTGTTTACTTATCATGGTTATAGTTCGTGCTTCTAATTGGAGCACTAGCTGCTAGTCAAAATATCTAGAGAAAAAAATCTTCCTTTGCAGTTAGTGCCAAAAGGATTCAAGGCTTGTCTGGCTGCAAAATGAGATTTTATCATGTGTCTTGGGCATTATTTATAAAAGCAAATGACAGTACTGTGTTTGGGGTAGTGAATTAAAGCCCATACCAAAGTGGGCCAGCCAAGAGCAGGTTATCAGCTTGGGACAGATGTAAACACCAGGGATGAAACAAAGAAGTTATGTAAATCCATTTCGACGCACTTCTGGAACTGTAAACTGTGAATACAAATGCTGCGAGGTTAACTGTCTAGAAGTTACAATTCTTCAGCAGTGGGAAAACACAGATATTTGGTATGGTAACCCAAACTTATCACTGCTTTTTTGCTCAGTTTGTCTCACACGTTGTAACTCAATTACTCAAACGTGTTTCCCTCCAACACAACTCACTGCCTTCCTGACAAAAACCAGGCAAAACAAACCACCTAATAAACTGATATACAAAAATGCCTTGGGTGGAGCAACTTAAATATCAAATAATCATGACAAAAGAAAAACAAATATAAATACCGACTCGCTCTTTATTCAAACAGTGTGCTGTTTCGCTTATGATTCCACGTCCTAAATTACGTCAACGCCGTTTCTGAGCGCCATCTCGTCATCAACTGCAGCTATCGACTCCTGTATTTTTTAAAAAGTCTTTTTTTACATCACATAACAAAGTACAATTCAATTTATTTAGGGATAAAGCCACTATAACTAAACCAGGGATCAAATTGCTACCAAGACGACACCAGGAAAATCCCAACTATAGAGGAATCAACTGCCAAAAAAGCACATGGACACAAGAACTTAACTAAAAGCTCAAAACATAAAGCTAAGACCAATAGATCTAAGAACAACTTCATCTGTATGAAATCCAATTTGGGCAGCATTTTTACAAAACTGTTTTCCCACTGTCAAGTGTTCCTGACCAATGAATGTCTTCCCAAGGCCAATTTTAATTACATCTTATGAGTGTCTGCATCTTGAGAGACTCAATTCCCCGATTTGAGGTTACTTTACCTTTCACACAAATCACATTTAAAAACACACTTCAATACAAGCGTCAAGGTACCATCAACTCACCTGTGAATATAGTTTTCACGATTGGTAGGTAGGTCATAGTTTATAACCAAAGACACTTGTTGCACATCAATCCCGCGAGCCTGAAAAACAATGGTATGTATTCAAATTCTAAAAAAAATTACACCACCTATGTATAATATAATGTAGGCCACCAAATAGTAGTGAGCTATGGAAGTGCTACAGCCCACTGTGGAGTGTGGTCTTTTATTCTCCCAAATAGCCCAAACTGGTCAAGGTTATTAAAAAAACCTTCCCTTAAAAAGATACTTTGGGGTGATTAAAAAAAGCAGTTAAGAGACTCACCAACAAGTCAGTAGTGATCAGAACACGGCTTGACCCTGATCGGAATTCCCTCATGATAACATCTCTTTCCTTCTGGTCCATATCACCATGCTGCAAATCAACAAACCTTAATTCAAGAATCACCAGTCAAGTCAATATTTAATTCCATCAACTTGTATGAGACCAAGCGTCCCTGGCTGCTACAAAGAGTAAAGCAGACAGGGATAGATAAGAAACAAATTTATTTTGAGCAGGGGGAACGACAACACAGCACTGAACAGCTATATTGTAGTCTAAATCCTGCTTTGACAAAAAGTACAGAAATTTCAATGAGCCTTACTAAATTAGAACATCTCTTACCAGTGCAGAAACTGTGAAGTCCCTGGCATGCATTTTCTCAGTAAGCCAGTCCACCTTGCGCCTTGTATTGAGAAAAATAACAGCCTGCGTAATGGTCAGCGTCTCATACAAGTCACAAAGTGTATCCAACTTCCATTCCTACAGTGTTTTCAAAAAAAGAGTTGTTAATCATTAGTTTCCAAATTTCATTTCTTAGAATTTCATTCTATTAGATCTTCCTAATGACATATTTGCACCAAATTTTAAGACAAAGGACACTGGACATTAAGAAAGAGGTCCACCCCAGTCTTTACAATCTAGTGCATTTACTTTTCTTCCTGTGTGTACTCTGCTAGCATTATCACAAAAACTAAGAAATGGTCCTAGTTTCTGCAATTTTAGCACAGTGCTTTTACAAGAAGGAATCGGGCTACAATTTTATGCTTAACATAACAAACAAATTACCTCTCTTTCAACATTAATATAAAACTGTTTGATTCCTTCAAGGGTCAATTCTTCCTTCTTCACCAGAATTCGAATTGGATCTCTCATGAACTTTTTGGTCACTTCCAACACATCAGTTGGCATTGTGGCAGAAAGCAACACAACCTTAAAAAAGAGACAATAACTATGAAACCACACTTGTAGGTAGCACAACTTTCACAGTAATATTCAAAGAAATACTAAGACTATCCTACTCTAGAATTGACCCTACAAATAGTTATGTATAGACTTCTTGGGGGTAACAATTAAACACTCCAGTTATTGTGACAGTACCTGCAATAATAAACCCTGAACAGGAATTGAAATAAAGCTCTCACCTGAATACTTGTATTTAATTTTTGGAAAATCTCATAGATTTGATCCTTAAACCCCCGGCTCAACATTTCATCTGCTTCATCCAAAACAAACATTTTGATCCATTTTGGAGCTGTTAAAAACAAAGTCATGCTATCATCCTTAAGATTTTCATGGTTACTTTTACCCACCCAACTTAGCAATGATAGAAACAAATTACACTTTAAGATAAGGGCAATACTTACAAAGATACCTTCTGTTTAACATATCAAACACTCTCCCTGGAGTACCAACAACAATATGTGGTGCTTCAGCCTGCAGTTTCTGCATCTCATTTCGAACATTAGTTCCACCAATGCAGGCATGACAAGTTGCTCCCATATAATCTCCAAGAGCCAAAATTACCTTTTGGATCTAAAAACAGTAACAAAAAAAGCCTCAATTATTTATCCTGTAGATTCACAGGCTCTACTAACTTCCAGATCATATCAAATAACTGGTCTGCAAAGTTTTGCATGCACAGCACATAACTACTTCCCAAGGTTAAAATGCAAACTGACCAAATGTTTTGAGTTAATTCCCATAAACTGCCTCATTCTCGTGCTTTGCCAAAGTTGGGGTCTTATTTCCCTACAAGTACCAGTTAGTAATTAAAGAAGTACGAAACTTTTCCTACATTATTCCTCATGTGTTGGGGGAGGTCTAAATAGTGAAACAAGCTTTGCAATTACACCTAGTAGCATACTGATACTTCACAAAAACAATCTCTTCCCGTGGGGTACTGTGACTTTATTAGAAAAGTTTACTTCACAGCCAATATAGCAGTGAGCTTTGAAAACATAGCATGCAACAGATGCATCACAAACTACTGAGACAGTCAAATAACATGTCACTGCAGTTTTCATGTTGCACAACTGCATTCAAACTTAAAAATGGGCACAAATCTAGTCCTCCCTGAAGAGAATGCTTTGATTTCTCAATCTGCTGGAATACAACCCTGCAAACCGTACCTGTACACCCAGTTTCTATTTAACTTTTGACAAAAATTCTACATGCACGGATAATTAAAAGAGGGCTCTGGTAGGACAATTTATACAGTTTTAAATTCTTCACAGTTGTGAAACCTGAAACCTATGCAACACGCAAGCAGTTTTTTGAACTACACTATCAATACCTGTTGAGCCAGTTCTCTGGTGGGGGCCAATACTAGTGCTTGGGTCTCCTTGAACTCAATCTCCAACTGTTGCAGGATGGAAATAGCAAATGTGGCTGTCTTGCCAGTACCTGACTGAGCTTGAGCAATCACATCATACCCTAAAAAAAGTAGGATACATATTTACCGATCCCACATCAAACCATCACTTCTAGTTCACACCATGTATTCCATTTGGAACATAAATTATGCCCAAACAATTAAGTGATCAGCAATGAGTATTCTCTTCATTTCAGGTCAGTCCCGAAAGATGATTGCCATCATTTCACTTTAAGGAATACAAATTGGTGCTAGTACCCAAGATTATTTTCCCTTTTAGGGCCCAGGTGCGTGTAGAACAGTGAATCCATTATTTTAGGAACCCCCCTGAATTGTCCTTTACCTTTAATACAGGGAATAATAGCTCTCTGCTGAATAGCTGAAGGCTTCTCAAAACCATAAGCATAGATACCCCGAAGAAGAGATTCTTTTAAATTCATATCATCAAAGTTATCAACAATCTCATTCCAATTGCTCTGTAAATGTAAAAAGGAAAAAAGGGCGGGAGTAAATGGGATGGACAAACTCACCTTTCCTATGTTTCAAAAAGCACACATTTCTTACCTCGATGACACCATCCGGGTCCATTCCCTCTGGGCCGCCATGTTCTCTGCTGACGAGAATTCTGCTGTTACAACACTAAGCTCGCCTCCTGTCCTCCCACAAGCATTAACAGATGTCTCCCACAGTACACTCAACGACGCAGGCATTTTCTAATAGAGAAAGTAAATACCGAACCCCAAACTAAAGCGTTCCTCCTCTGATGACTGAGGTATGGACGTCCCTCATGCAAACCCACGGACACCGGTCCCTTTCCCTCAGGCCAAAGCGCAAGGCGCTCCGCTTGGGCGGTGCAGCCTCTCGCGAGAGCTCCAGGCGGTGAGCTCCGCCCCTTACACTGCGCAAGCCGGTGTGATTGACACCGTGGAAGAGGCCTGAGGAAGGCTATACTAACGGTTCGCCGGCACCCTTATCCTGGGCTCAGCCCCATCCGCCTTCTAACAGTGCCGGGTAGACGCCGCAGCCCCCATTCCCCCTTCCAAAACCCGGGAACACAACTCTTCCGCGCCCAGTTACACAGAACCGAATGCGGGCTGCGCCACCGCTTTAAGTTAAGTAAATGTTTACTGTGCTCCGCAAGGCAGGGAAGAGAGAAAACAAGACATTTCAGAACGTCCTTGGAAGGAAAAAAAAAAAAAGTGGAACTTTTTTAACCAATCCATTTTCGTACCCTTGTTGTCTCTCTGCAATCCGGGACATTAATCATTATGGAAGCTTCTCGAAAGACAGCGGATACTGTACCCCCAAAGAGACGTCTCTGAATTCGGAGTTTCTTGCCTGCAAGCCATCAACTACAACCTCCTCTGGGCCACCAAGACCTTCACACTACAAAATACACCACCGAAAGAGGGCCATACCTGTTATACTCCGCAGAACCACCAGACATGATCCGAAAAACCCCTCAGCGCCCGACTGGAAAGACAGCGGAGCCGCGCCACCCGTTTTTTATAGGCTCGCGGCCGGAACCCGTTTCTTGCGGAGGAATTTTCTCATAGCTCTTCGATCAGCCACAAAACTGTGATCCTGAGGTTGTTATCTCAGATAAAACCATGAGGAAGAATATGGGAAAAATCCACACTTTGTAATTCTTCGATATTCCAGGGTGGCTGGAAACCCCAGAACCATCGGGAAGGGAAGGGACTCTTTGCTGAGCGGCGGAAGAATATTGCAGCAAGCCACCGCTAGACGTCGCGTTCCCCGCCCGCCCTACTCCTACGGGGTTTCCGCGTCCCTGCCGCAGAGGCGGGCCCGGGGGAGTCAGGGCGGGGCTGGGTGGCTGAAGCGGTTTCCCTGCGGGCGACTGGGTCCGGGCTCTTACGTTTGCCGCAGGTTCTCGGGTGCCGGGGAGGCCGGGGCGTCCACGTTCCGCACTGGAGGGGAATCGGTCATTTTGCCTGTACGCACCGCCATTTAATTTGCAATATACAGTCACCTGGCCTTTAGCCCAAGGCTTAAGCATCCAGTCTGGTCATCGAAGTGTGGAACTCCTGCTAGGAAAAATGTCGGCATCCAGCGCGTCTCAAAGTCAGGTTTACTGGCGGGGAAAAAAGAAATCGTAGCGTCATTTCGAGTATCACTGGGGTAACCAACTATTCTCCCCATGTTGCTTCTGCTCTTTTCTCATTCCCTGTTTAAAGTAATGCTAATAATTGTACCCTACCAGGTGTAAGGAATGCTGGAAAAAAGCAGTATAAACTTCTGTAAATGGATAAAAGCTAAGGGGGAGTTTTTGGTAATGCAGGAATTGAAATGGATGCTTCTGGCGTCTGCAGCTCTCACGCCGCTTTGGATCTAGATATGTTTTGATTTCGGTCTGTGTTGGTCATCTTTTCAAAAGCCTTTGAGTTTTAAATGCTTTTACAGAATGAATGTTAATTTATTGAAATTGAGAGCGACAGTCCTTTGCTGCTTAAAGAAACTGCATGATTCTTTAAGCTCCAAAGGTTTTCAACTGTTGCCCAACTCAGCCCCGTTGATAAAAATAAAAACATTTAATCATTTAACTTTAAAATACAATCCTTCTACCAACACTGCAAGCTGTTATCACGAATACTCAGGAACACTTTCTCATTCATTCAAGAGACCAGCCTAGAATCTGATTATTAGAAAAACTGACAACCAGTTTTCTATATTATAGAAAATATTTGGCTCTAAATACCACGTTTGGTTTTTCTTACAGGACACCGTCTATTTATTTGGTTATTTTCGTGCAGGAACTGTCACCAAAATTAGGAGCAGCGAGATGACAGGGTTGACCTGGCCCTCAGTCTAGTGATACTGCTCGTCATCCACCCCCCAATCCTCCCAATCCCCCCACCCCCCCATGTTCAAATCCAGATTTGAGCATGGTGGTTAGAGGTTCTTATTGTCTCATCCAAAATCTAAAAATAGCCTGGGATTTAAGAAACTCAAGAAAGTGCTAAATCAGAATATTCACCAATGATTTAGTCTTAAGGTGAAACCAGTCAATCCTAGGGTGAAATCAATAAACAATTTACACCTAATTGTTGAGTAGTTTCTTTAGGTTTAGCACTACTGCTAAGTGCTAGAGCGGAATTTCCAGAGTCTCTTAAGAGGAGACAACCAAGGACTAAATTCTACGGTTTATAAGTGCTGAAGGGGTTTCAGAGTAAGAAAGCTTCATTACCTGAGTCTAAACCCAGATCCACATTGCCTGCAGCCCTACAATGTATTTCCAATAAATGCTGTGTTTGCCACACTTGCATTTTATCCTCACTGAAAAGATAAACTTTTCTACTTACCTGGGGTGCTAAAACTAGATAGCCATCTCAAAGGCAACTAAAATGCTTTTGTGCCAATATGGAGTATGTGAGTCCATTTATAGTGCAAATGATACTGAAAATCAAAGATTATTTCCCTATGTGAGCCATCTAGTTTAGTTTTGATCTTCGGTAGCCTCAGCAGACAATTCTAAACCCATCTAGCTGTCATATGTCTTGGGACATCTAGCAGTTGTAAGCCAGTGTTCAGGAGGAACCACGAAATTAGTACAAATTCATCGCTACTTAATGGAAAAACATTACAGCCTTAAAAAAGTATGCTTTATGTTGGTAGTGACATCTTTCTATAAAAAGTACTATTTATTCTCATCATTCAGGGGATTTGAGCATCTTGAGGCTCTTACATTATTTTAAGTGACAGCTGTACACTTAAGGCAATGCATTCCTAATCTATTGATATGCAAAATTTGGTAAGAATATGTTTTGGATCTTTAACTCATTTATTACTTAATAATGTTGTTTTGCAAGCACCAAGTATAATGTCCCTACATCTGTCATTTAACTTTAAAAAGTACTGTCTAGAGCTAGATAGCAACAGGAGTGCTATTCACTGCTTAAATATTTATTGCTGAAGGAAATCAGAGGCTAGATTCTGCTTTGTGTAGGCATTGTCCACAGAAGCAATTTGGAGGGTGGCACTCGCTACCCTTTTAAAACCATGTGTGAAGATAGGTAAAGAGTTGAGGAAAATGGAGAAAAATGAGGGGGACAATGGAAGGCCCTGTTGAACTCTGTAAAGGATTGGGTTTGGTTCCATTTATTCAAGGTTGTTAAACTCTTATGTAACCAAGATATGTATGGAGATATTTCTGGCTTTACTCTTACATAGACTAAAATTGTACTTCAAATCAAATCTACAACTGTGGAATGCATAAAAATCAATTGGAAGATCTATTCAAAATGCAGATACTTGTGGACTCTGCCCTGCCACCCACCCAACCCTACTCAGATTCACTAGATCTGATCTGAGGTAGGGCCAGCTTTTTATTTTGAAAATTTTTAAACCTATAGAAAAGTTGCAAGAATAAAATAATGAACACAAAATTCTTGCCACATTTAACAATTAACAGTTAATTGTTAAATTGTTAACTACATTTGCTCTTTCTCTCATATTTATGGTTTTTTTCTGCTGAACCTTTTGAAAGTCATAGACACAGTGACACTTCAGCTTGTGTCATAAAAACAAGGATATCCTCCATCCATAAAACCTTAAAAATACTATTATACCCAAGAAAGTAACTATTAGTACAATAATATTCTCTACAAAGCCATCTATATTCAAAATTCCTCAAATGTCCCAATAATGTACTTTATGGCTTTTTAAAAAAATCGAGGATCCCATTGAGGATCACACATTGCATTTTGTTTTCCAGTCTCTTTAGTCTCTTTTGATCTAGAACAGTAGTTAGCCTCCACTTTTTTTCTTTTATGACATTGACATTTTTGAAGATTCCAGGCCAGTTTGTTTTTGTTTTGGGATGTCCCACAATTTCAATTTGTCTGATTATTCCTTCATTATTAAATTCAGGTTTTGGCAAGAACACTATATATAGTTGGTGAAGCATCTCTCTCCATTCATACCATTGGGAAGCACATAACATCAGATTTTCCATTACTCCTGTATGATTTTGATTCAGGTTAGTCCACAGCACTTTGAAAAAAACTGCTTTTAATATCTTTTGCAATTTTTTGTTTTATTTGAAGTATCATGAAAGTTTGTCAGAATTCTGTATTATCAGCTCTAATCCTTTATTTGAACCATTAAAACCATCAACAGCAAGCAAGAAAAAATTATTAAGGTGGATACGGTAGTGCTGGGCCCTTGCAAACATCAAGATTAATAGCGCACAATTCTCATTTTGAATCCAATTGAGAAAGTAAAGTAAATAGACAAGAAACTACTTAGAAAAATTATCAATTAGGTGGACAAATATTAGAAAATTTGACAATACTCAGTGGGAAAGCAAATACTCTAATTTTTTTGGTGGGAGTTTAAATTAGCATAACATTTTGAGGCTATTTGGGCAATATGAAGAATTAAAATGCACAGGTCCTTTGACCCAACAATTCCAGTTAGTGATTTTATCCATACATGAACTATCACAAAAATCCCCCCCTCTACCCCACCCCCACCCAATCTCCTGGCTCCTGCAATTAACAAAGATATTCCCTTTCTCATTATTTTAATAAGGAAAAAACCTAGAAACAATCTAAATGTCTATCAAAAAGATATTGGTTAAATTGTATGCCATGCATATACTTAGCCATTAAAAAAAGGTCCACTAGTATACTGTGAGATATTGATTGTATAATTTGGGTGGAATATATGATAAATGAATATATCTCAATAAAATCTGAAAAAAAAAAAAAAAAAAAAAGAGGTGCACTTCTGCTTCTAGGAAGATAGGCATACTTTTCGCTATCCCTCCGACTAAGTAAAACTAAAAGCCCTGGACACCATATGTAAAACAAAAACAAAGTCATCTGGAAGGTGGGAAAAAATATGCATACTGCCTAGGGAACTCAGGACAGCCATGGTGACATGTTCCCTGGGTTTTCTTTTTGCCTTGGAACTAAAGAGGCCAGTAACCCAGAAATGCCAACAAGAACAGACAAAACAAAAACAAAAACAAAAAAGCAAAAGTACAAGTCTGCTTTGAAATCAAGCAAGACAGAAACCTTTTAGACAATGATTATTGTATCCCAGCCAAACACCCCAGAAAAACTGCAGCCACACCCACACCAGCAAAGGCAAAGTGGGGAGTCAAGACTTTCACCCTGTAAGGCTATAACAAGGTGTCCCCAATATGCCCACCAGGATGGTGTCAGAAAACACCAGGTAAGAAGCTGAGACTTTTGTCCCCACCAGCCAGGAATGAGTACCCCCACCCCCTGAGGCATCAGAGGAGACCACAAGGGGAGCCTGGAATTCTATCCCCACTTGATCGGAATCAGATGCTCCATCTATTCCCACTGGGGTGGAGTCAGAGGAGACCTAGTAGAGAATCAGGACTTTCACCATTGCCCAGTGGTAATGAGACCAACCCATCTCGGTCCCAGTGGAGACCACCTGGGAAGCCGGGACTCTCATCCCTACCCAGTGATAAGAAGGGGTACTGGAGTTGTATCTTAAAAACAAAGATATCCTCCATCCATAAAACCATAAAAACACTATTTTTATGAAAGAGCAGGGAACTTGGTCATCTGTCCCCACCCGACAGTAAAGGGGCAGTAAAGGGGCTGTGCACTTCTGCCTCTGCTTGAGTGGAGTCAGAGAAATCCAGCTAAAACAGAAGATTTAAAGAAGGTCTAGAGTCACATAGTGTAATACAAAAATGCTCAGGTTTTAATAGAAAATCTCTTGTTATACCAAGAACCAATGTGAGAATTAAATTAAGTTTAGCTCTCACACAGGGTCAGGGCAGCTCAGGGGAATGGCAGAGGGTCAAGAAGCAAGCTGTAATTGGTGGCCGGTCCTCCTGTTTACCTACCCACTATCCTTGAAATGTGGAGACTCGGAGTAAAGGTTCCTAAAATAGCTTCATAAGTTGTTACCAAACTAGCTCAGACTGGCTCTGCAGTTAAAGAATAAAGGAAAGAGGGGTGGAGACTTGTTTCAAGTGTTTCAAGTTTGCACAGGAGACTTTTTTCAAATGTTTCCAATTTGGGCAGGCTGCATGTTTCAAATTTGTGGGGCCTAGTTAGGCTTGTGGAATAGAATGTAACCTCTGAAGTATCCAGCCACTGGAGAAACAGGGGAGGGACTTGCGAGTTAGGCATAGGGAATAAATAGTGCTGGGTCTATTGTTCTGGGTGCCAACCCCCCCATGTTTTGGTTGTGTGCCCATTCTTGCAAGATCGTGAATAAATTCTTTTCATCTCCACAATTGGGTGAGCGTTTATTTCTCTTAGGAATAGTGCTTGTAGGAATAGTGCTTGTTTCTCACACCAAGAAGATCTCAAACTGAATGAAAAAAGATAATAGATGTCAACAATGGGAAGACAAGATGTTGGAATTACCTGACCCAGACTTTAACGGAGCCATGATAAAAATGCTTCATTGACCAATTACAAACATGCTTCAAACAAATGAAAGAAAAAAAAAAAAAGGAAATTTTTAACAAAGAAAGTCTCAGTAAAGAAATAGGAGATATAAATAAAGAACTAAATGGAAATTTTGGAACTGAGGAATACAATTGATATAAAAATTGGGCTAATAGCAGAATAAAGGGAACAGAGGAAAGAATCAATGAAGTAGAAGATAGAACAATAGAAATTACCTAATCTGAACAACAGAGAGAAAATAGACTTTAAAACACACACACCAAAAAACAGAACATCAGGGACCAATGGGACTATAACAATGGATCTAACACTCATGTCATTAGATTCCCAGAAGGAGAGGAGAAAGAGGGCAGGGCTGAAAAAGTACCCAAAGAAATAATGTCTATAAACTTCTCAAAAAAATTTTTTTTCTTTTTATTCTCCTGCCTCTTTGTCATCCATCCCTCCCTCCATCCCTGCTCTGGCAACTACTGATCTGCTTTCTGGCATTATAGATTAGTTTGCGTTTTCTAGAATTTTATACAAATGGAATCATACAGTGTTTTAGTTTGCCAGGGCTACTATAAACAACTACTGCAGCCAGGTCTGAGGCACTGGTGGCCCTGGTGGCAGCAGGAACACCTGCTCTGGCTTCACCTGCAGCAGCCACCATGCCGCCAGCGGTATGCAGAATGCCGGGGCATCTCCTCATGGCGAAACCATGATTTATAATAACTTCCATGAAGATTTTGTCTGGACTCTACTCAGGAGAATGTGCAGCAGAGAGTTCTGGGATTGGTTCTTTTATGACTGCTACCACATCACTGAGAGAGACTCTATTGACTGACTGATTCATTTATTCATTTAATGTACATTCATTGAACCCCTAGAATGTGCCAAGTGTAATACAACAGAAACTAAGACAAACGAGGCCTCTTCCTTCACACAATTTGCCTTTAAGTTTCTTACACAGCGAAAAATAACTAACATAGTTTTAACTCGGAATAAAAAGTAAGTGGGAAAAAAAAAAGTACCGCAGACTGCTTGGCTTTAACAACAGAATTTATTGTCTCAGCTTTGGAGGCTAGAAGTCTGAGATCAAGGTGTTGGCAGGAACACGCTTTCTCTGCAGTCTGTTCTGCTGGTGGCTTGCCTGCCATCCCTAACCAAATCTCTGCTTCTGTCACACGGCCATCTGTCCCCATCTATCTCCTATTGTCTCCAAATTTCCTCTGCTTATAAGGACTCCAGTCCTATCGGACTAAAGCCCACCCTGATTCAGTTTGGCATCAACTTAGCTAATAACATCTTCAAAGATCCTAATTACAAATGGGTTCATATGTGCAGGACTAGGGGTTGGGACTTGAACATGTCTTTGTGCCGGACATGATTCAATCCATAATATACAGTATATACTCTTTTTTCGGGGTTGGGAAGCCTATTTTTGTTTGTTTGTTTGTTTGTTTTTCTTTTCCTCTTTGCTTTATATATCAAAACTCTTCAATGCCTGGCTTAATTAAGTACAGCCAGATTCTCCTGTTTCTGCATTCAATCCATTGTGATGTGGGACTCCGGAGAACTCCACTGTACACTAATAATACAATGAGTGTCAAAGAGGCAAATAATGTAGTATTATTATGAAATTAGTTTTGACATTGTGGACCCCCTGATAAGGCCCAGTTGCCTACAGGGATTCCTGGAGAGCTCTGAGAATTACTGGTCTAGACCATTACTACACTTCTTTATGTTACTCATACTAGAATTAAAATTCCAGGCAGAAGCATACATTTGAGAGAGCTCTAGGTACATAGGTCAGCTGGAGCAGACTTCTGATCTTTTTTGTTTCTGATAGTTGGGGGTAAAGCTCTGCTCCCACCTTAATTCATATAGTGATAGTTTCTCCAAGCATAGGAAAGAGTTCCTGACACTGGTTAGCCCACCAAAAATTCATTACAATGTTGAATTATTTTGCTTAATTCATTCTGAAAATTACCCGCATGTGGCATTGCAAGGGTATGCAGACCAATCACTTATGTAAAAAAGAATAATAGATAATAAGGGAAGATGAAGGAAGAAATGGTAGATGATCACTATTGTGCTGGTTTGTATATATTAGGTCCCCCAGAAAAAGCCATATTCTTTAATGCAATCTTGTGGGGACAGACATATTAGTGTTGATTAGGTTGGAACCTATTGATTGAGTGTTTCCATGGAGATGTGATTCAATCAACTGTGGGCAAGACCTTTGATTGGATAATTTCCATGGAGGTGTTACCTCACCCATTCAGAGTGGGTCTGAATTAAATCACTGGCACTATATAAAGAGTTCACAGACAGAAGGAACTCAGAGCAGCTACAGCTGAGAGACATTTTGAAGACACCCATTGAAAGCTGCAGGCTAGAGAGGAACATCTTGGGAGAAAATGATTTTGAAATCAGAACTCCGGAGCAGTTGCCAGTCACATGCCTTCCCAGCTAACAGAGATTTTCTGGACACCATTGTCCATCCTTCAGTGAAGGTACCTGATTGTTGATGCCTTACCCTGGACAATTTATGGCCTTAAGACTGTAACTGTGTAACCAAACAAACCCCCTTTATAAAAGCCAATCCATTTCTGGTATTTTGCTTAATGGCAGCATTAGCAAACTGGAACAACTATTATAAAGATTTCTGCTATGGCATAGTACTAGAAATATTTAAAATCAGCTCATAAAGTGACCAATACTCTCAGAATAGCTGGTGAGCAAAGAAATATGCCATGAATCTTAATGCAAATGTCGAATATCAGACCCTTCACTGGGGGTGGGGGGTGGGGGATGGAATAGTTTTCCTACCCAAACTGAAAATGGAAATTGTGTTTTCTAATCAGGATAAGCAAACTCACTGATCATGTGCTATCCACTTCATTGCCTATTTGTAACAATTCTTTCATTTTTCTTATTTGAATATTGTCCATAGAAACATTTCATATGAATTTGTGTTGAGGCATATATTTTAAAATAGTTTAGAGTCTATTTCTAAAATGGTTTGCATAGTTTTGGGTGTTCTGTGTGAACTACTTTGTTTTCAAACAACTTCTTTTCAGACATAGCAGGGTTTGGTTTCTTTTTTAAAATTTTTATTTTTATTTAATAAAAACTTCTGAAATTTGTCACTAGACATAAAACTACACATTCAAGAAGCTGAACAAATAGGATAAACCCAAATAATTCCATGATGAATAGGATAAACCAAAAAAATCCATGCTAAAACACATCCTAATTAAACTTCTGAAAACTAAAGACAAAGGGAAAACACTTACAAGCAACCAGAGTAAAACAACACTTTACCTATAGGGGAAAAACAATTTAAGTGATATCAGAAACCATGAAAGCCAGTAGGAAGTGATACAGTCTTTCTCAAGTAATGAAAGAAAAGAACTGTCCACCCAGAACCCTATACCCAGCAAAAATATCCTTCAAGAATGAAGGGAAAATCAAGATATTTTTAAATGAAGGAAAACAGAATTTATTGCCGCCACCTACTGTAGAATAGCAGCTAATGGAAAATCCCCTAAAAAGAAGAAAATGATAAACGAAGGAATCTTGGAACATCAGGAAAGAACAAAGATTGTGGTAAGTGTAAATATGGGTAAAATCAATAGACATTCCTTTTCATCTCGAGATTTTTAAAGTATGTTTGAATATAGAAGCAAAAATTATAACATTGTCTGATGTGATTCTAAATATTTGTAGAGGAATTATTTAGGACAATTATATTATAAACTGGGAGAGGAAAGGGCTTTAAAGGGAGGTAAGTTTTCTATACTTCATTCAAACTGGTAAAATGATGACACCAGGAAAAAATATGTATATGTATATATAATGCAATGCCTAATGCCTAGATCTACCACTAAGAAAATCTATACAAGTGAAAATACACCCCTAAAAACTATAGATAAATCAAAATGAAATTCTAAAAAAATGTTCAAGTAACCCACAGGAAAACAAGAAAAAGAAAAGAGAGAATTGAAACACAAAGAGAACAAGCTGGAAACAAACAACAAAATGGCAGATTTAAGCCCTAACATATCAATAATTACATTAAATGTAAATGGCCTAAATATTCCAATTAAGAAAACAGAGATTGGTAGAGTAGATTTAAAAAATGACCCAACCATGTTCTGTCTATGAGAAACTCACTTCAAATATAAGGATATAGGCAAGTTTAAAGTAAAAGCATGGGGAAATAAATATCATTAAAACATTAATCAAAAGAAATCAGATAAAATAGACTTCTGACCTCTAGCATGACTGATAAAAAAAAAAGAGAGAAGACACAAATTATCCATATGAAATGAAACAGAGGATATCACTACAAATCCAACAGACATCTAAAGGATAATAAGGAAATACTATGAGCAACTCGATATATATAAATTTGGCAGCTTAGATGAAATAGGCTACTGCCCCTAAAAACACGTAGATCGTGACTCATCCAATATGAAATGGATCATTTGACTATCCTATAACTATTAAGGAAATTGAATTAATAACTTAAAACCTCTCAGGAAAGAAATTTTCCAGGCCCACAGTGTTTCACTTGACAATATTACCAAATGGTTAGAGAAAATTAACACCATTCTACACAATCTTTTCCAGAAAATAAAAGAGGAAGGAACACTTCTCAACTCATTCGATGAAGTATTACTCTGTTACCCAAACAAAAGACAGTACAAATAAACAAAATCACAAACTTATCCTTCATGAGTAGAGATAAAAAAATCCTTAACAAAGTATTAGCAAATAGCATTCATCACTATTTAAAAGGATTATACACCATGACCAAGTGGGCTTTATTCCAGGGATACAAGGCAGGTTCAGTATTTGAAAATCAATCAATGTAATCCACCATATTAACAGCTAAAGAAGAAAAGTCATGTGATCATTGAATTGATATTCATGAATTCATGAATTGGTGCAAAAAAAAAAGCATTTGACAACATTCAACACCCATTCCTGAGTAACAAAAAAAAATTTTCAGAAAAATAGAAATAGAGATGAACTTCCTCAACTTGATTAAGAGCATCTGAAAAAAACCTACAGCTAACATTATGCTTATGGTTAAAAATCGAATGACAAGATTATTCTAAAATTTGTAGGTGGAAAGGCAAAGGAACCCGAATAGCTAACACAATTTTCAAGAAGAAAATTTAAGTGGGAGAAATTGTTTTACTTACCAAAATGGTGATGATTTATATAAAGATGCTTTTAACAAGGAACTGTTTTAAACTGTCCAGGCATTGAAAAATAGAACAAAACAAAACTAAAACTAAAACAAACAAACAGTTCTACTTGCAATTTTATCTTAATTGTTTAATTGCACAAACAATACTTTAAATAATAAAGAACATTTTTAAAAACGAAATTTTCCCGAATCCTATCACGTAAAGGAATGAAGCTCAGTGTGGCAGAACAGCCCTACGGAACTTTTGAACTCAGATTCCTCCTGCATATGCATCTATTATAGTTGCTTTATTACTGTTACTTCTCCTGATGTTATTTGTGCATTTTCTATGGTGAGTTTGCCAAAATTTGCAGCTGGGCCTGAAGGATGGAATGGGTGGGGTGCTTTTTAGATTCAGTTCTTGTATCTGAGGCTGGGGTGGATTTGACAGAGAAAAGAAACAACTGTTTACAGACCTTGCTTTCTTGGAATAAAGTCAGTCGTCCTTCAGTTATTCAGACTTTGAGATTTTTGCCATATCTGGGTACCATCTGAATTATTTACCCAATATTTTTTACAAATCAACTTGCATTTACTTAGCACCAGTGAAGTCATACATTTAAATTGTTATATTTTTGAATGATGGTTAAAATAATTATATAGCTATTAAATAAATAATGTATGTCAATATACTCCACCCAAAATCATCTGATTGTTTGGGATAAGCAGATACAGACACATCATAAGCCAACTGGAAGCTATAGTCATTAGCCAGACACTGGCAGAGGCAAATACAGATCATGGTTTCCAGTTTTGATTCAGTAATGGTAGACTGTTGAAGTCTGTGAATAGCCAGATAAATATTGTCAATTATTTCTGGTGAAAATTGTTTTTGATGATGTCAATAGTATTCTGTCAAAAAGGATAGGCCCTAGAACTACCACTCTCCCATCTTTCTCACCGTCCTCAGTGAAACATTTAGGCAATGCATAACTAGCTAGTGCTCTCTGAGATTGTCTCTGCTTTGGAAAGACGTGGAGTCTTCCCTGAAGGAAGATGAGAGTCAAGGAATAGTGGCCCCTTGCTAGAGGCTTTTATTTTTATTTTACTTTAAAATCCTTTTGAAAAGTAACTTCAAATTTTTTACTTAGCTTTGGTCTAAATAAAAGAAACTATAACTTACACTGTCATTTAATTAGCTTTAGGAGCAAGACACCTATTACATTAAGAACTTCAAAATCAAGGTATTAGGCTAATCATTATCCTCCACAGTAAGTTAAGGAGTTTGGGGTCAAGCATATGTCCAATCTGGTGATATCAGGAATAAAGAGACCAAACTGGAGGAGAAAAGATCTTGTTTAATTGTAATTTATAAGGTTTTCTTTCTTGTTATGTTCGATAAGAAATACCCTAAATCTTCCTGAGATATCCAGAGCTGCTTACATATTCTTCTCGGGCTATACATTCATGTTTAGTCTCCCTTCTAGCACAAAACAAATACATTTTTTTTGCATTATTTCTCTTATCTACATATTATGTTTACTGTAGAAAATGGATTTTGTTCACTTAAATTGTAGATGAACTTTTATAGCCATGATTTAATGTGATCTATCTCTCCATATAATGGATTGTCTCTTCTGTTGGTCAGTTGAAAAACCTCAGACCCCTGTGTCTAGTTGTCTGTTTGCTGGCTGTGCCAGAAAAATAACACTGTGATTCTAATAGATTTAAATATAAACACACCTGAAAACCTGTTTTTGGTCAATGTGTGGCTGTGATAAAAAGGCAAAGAGTACTGCTTCTGGATGAAACTCCCTGACATTCCAAAAGAAGTAAACTGCAGAAGATCCTTTGGGGATCTTCAATGGGAAGCTTCCTGCCTATCTTTTTTTTAATTTGGGATTAGCTACTGAATCTGTTGAATCACTAAAGTAGATCATGAAAAGGAAAATCTACCAAGTAAACTGAGTTCCTATTGCTGCCAGTACTGAGCAGGTTTAGAGAAGTGGTCTTGTCCTCATTGTCTTGTTCCAAAAGGTAGATGTAGTGGTTTGAAGCTGTATGTACCCCAGAAAAACATGTTCTTAAATCTAATCCTTTCCTGTAGGTGTAAACCCATCATTGTAAGTAGGACCTTTTAATGAGGCTACTTCAATTAAGGTGTGAACCACCTCATTCAGGATGGATCTGAATCTTCTTACTGGAGTCCGTTATAAGAGAATGAAATTTAGAGAGAGGGAGAGAAAGCTACAGAAGCAAGAAGTCAAAATCAACAAAACCCAGAAGAAAAAGGAGAGACCAGCAGATGCCACCATGTGCCTTGCCATGTGACAGAGGAGCCAAGGAACATCTCGGTTGGTCTTTGGAAAGAAAGCATCACCTTTTGATGACGTCTTGATTTGTACATTTTCCTGGCTGCAAAACCATGAGCAAATAAATTCCCATTGTATAACCCAGTCCATTTCATGGTATTTGCTTTGAGCAGCCTAGGAAACTGAAACAGCAGGCTAGGTCCTTTCTTTATCTATAGAGCAGGCAGTCCATGTGATGATGGGACTATTATACCCCCAAACTGTAGTGACTCACTTTTCCAAATGGAATGTTGGAAGATGACAAACGATGGGTGATACATCCTACAAAGCAAGAGCAAGAACAGTATCATGGCAACTGCTGTTGAGCAGGTTCCACAGACAAGGATCCTTGAAGATTATTTTACCGTCTCCCTTAAAGTTTGCATTTTTCATTCAGAAAAAAAGTAGCTTTATACGCTTAATCTTTCAAAATAGCAGTCCACTGCATTATTGGTTCAGCCTAGAGTGTAGACACAAACGCTGGTTACCAGTATAGCACCAATACAATATCTTGGTGATATGATACAAGAAGGTACTATTGCTAAATGTAAGGCTGCTACCTCCATATTCTACCTATTCAGATGAAACTCAGAAGTTTCAGTTCCATTAGGGTAGACCAGTACTACACACTGAACCTTTAGGCAGGATTTACTCACAGCTGTCCAGCTCTCTAGCAATTTGTACCAGGGCAAAGCATTGATATCCCTCTCATGGGTGGCTTTGTAGACCATACCCTAGGCATTGCTGTCTTTTGAATATTGATCTAACAGCCAAGGATATCTATTGTTATCTCTGAGTCCCCGTAGCCAAGAGTCCAGTAATAGTAACTAGGTTCAAACCCATCACTTTTAGTGAGGGTCAGTCTTACTTAGATTTTTATTGTGACTCTTTTTCACAATCAGAAAGTTCAGGAGAATAGTGAAGCCAGTAGAAAAGATAGGAGAGCTTGACCCCCTTTATATACCTTTCATTCTAGTGGTGGGCATGAGGCCAGTTCTTGGAGTTATCATATTTGTGTGACAGTTCTCAAGTAAGTACAAGGCAGGCCTTGCTTTGCACGGTAGTACAGGACAAAAAATGACCAGGCACGCTGAAACCATGCAGGTGATCTTTTTTTTTTAAATTCAATTTTATTGCAATATAGTCACATACCATATAATCCTTCAAAGTCTACAATCAGTTGTTCAAAGTACCATTATATGGTTGTGCATTCATCACCACAATCAATTTTTGAACATTTTCATTACCACACTGTTCCAGTTTGCTAATGCTGCCCTTTTGCAAAACACCAGAAATGGACTGGCATTTATAAAGGGTATTTATTTGGTTACACAGTTATACAGTCTTAAGGCCATAAAGTGTCCATCAACAAAGGGTGCCTTCACTGAAAAGGCCACTGGCATCTGGAAAACCTGTTAGCTGGGAAGGCACGTGGCCAGCATCAGCTTGCTCCCAGGTTGCGTTTCAAAATGGCATTCTCCAGAATGTCTGCATCAGCTTCCAATGGCTGTCTTCAAAATGTCTGTCTCAGCTATAGTTAGCTGTGAGCTCCTGTGCATTCTTCAAAGTGTCCTTCTTGGCTGTAGCAAGCTCTCTCCTTCTGTCTGAGCTTATATAGTGCTCTAGTAAACCAATCAAGGCCCATCCTGAATGGGCGGGGCCACACTTCCATGGAAATTATTCTTCCAATACACTAAAAACTAAAAAGGGTATCTATACAATGATAAGAATGCCCTCCAGAGTGACCTCTCAACTCCATTTGAGTTCTCTCAGCCACTGAAACTTTGTTTTGTTTCATTTCTCTTCCCCCTTTTGATCAAGAAGGCTTTCTCAAACCCTCAAGGCCAAATTCAGACTCATCCCTAGGAGTCATGTCCCAATCTTTTCACTTAAACAGGTAATTCACAATTTTTTGACTACTGGAACTTCTGATCAAGTGATGAAAAGATAAACTCCTCCCCCAGGTCACACTTTATTTAAGGTGTCTCTTAAGCCAAATCCACAATTTTACAGCATGCCACATTTTCCAATACAAATTCAGTCTGCTTTATTGTACACATAGATGAAAAATTTGAATCTTCAGATTGCTATCCAGCCATTTTAAAAAATTCTGCCATGTTTAAAATTTTTGTGTTTATCTTCCAGATGTCTAGCCATTTTGAACATTTGCAAAATATTGGTGACAAAAAGTTAAAAATATAAATAAAAATCACTGCTGTGTAACAAAAATAAATTATGCATGTATGTTATTTCTAATGGCTTGCTTTTTGAATCAAGGTTTAAAATATAATTTAAAAGCTCACAGGAAGTCAATAAAGTCTGCAGTTTAGTTAATAGTATTTTATGAATATTAGTTTATGTGCTGTTTTGTGTGTATTATGTCCCCCAGAAAAAGCCATATTCTTTAATGCAAACTTGTGGGGGCAGACTTAATATGTTGATTAGGTTGGAACCTTCTGATTGAGTGTTTCCATGGAGATGTGACCCTCCCAACAGTGGGTGACACCTTTGATTAGAGTGTGACCTCTTGATTGAATGTTTCCATGGAAATATGGCCACACCCATTCAGGGTGGGTCTTGATCAGTTCACTGGAGTCCTATAAAAAGAGCTCACAGAGGGACCTCAGAGCAAATGAGAATGACATTTTAAAGAGGAGCTGCAGGCAAGAGAGGACAAAACGTCTCAAGAGCAGCATTTTGGAGAATGCCATTTTGAAATGCAACCTGGGAGCAAGCAGACACCAGCCATGTGCCTTTCAAGCTAACAGAGGTGTTCCAGACGCCACTGGCCGTCCTTCAGTGAAGTACCCTTATTGTTGATGTCTTACCTTGGACACTTTATGGCCTTAAGGCTGTAACTTTATAACCAAATAAATCCCTTTATAAAAGCCAATCCATTTCTGGTGTTTTGCAAAATGGCAGCATTGGCAAACTGGAGCCATTTATTAGTTTTGATAATTATCCTATGGTTAGGAAAGTTGTTAGCATTAGGGGATGCTAGGTGAAAAGTGGAATACCAGTGCTGTCTGTGCTATTTTTTGCAACTCTTCTGTAAGTCTAAAATTATTTCATAATAAAAAAGTTTTTTTAAAAAGCTCTTAGGAAGGAGTGCACTATGATACATGTATATTTATATATTAAAAAGTTTTCATATTGTTAGAGATTAGCCTGGTTTCCTTTTTTACCTCTATGTATAGTTACATTGCCATATTCTTTCTTCTTCACATAGTTTCAGGATATTTTCAAAATAGCCTAAATGGATTTTACTGGGATGCCAATTGTGCTCTGGTTGATATGTAGAAATGCATATGGATGAGGGATTTTGCAAATTGGTAACACTTCACTATTATCTTACTCTTTCTTTATTATTTATTTCTTTGTTAGATAATCTATTTACAAGATTTAAAAGGTATAACAGCATATGCCGTGAAAAGTTACCTTCCTAGCCCTCCCCACCACCCAATTATTCTCTCCAGAGTCAACCAACGATATTAATTCCTTCTTCAACCTTCAGAGATCTTCAAGGCATAAGCAAGGAAATGCATTTCTATTACAGTCTGCTCTTTTTTTTTTACAGAAAATGATAGCATACTCTACTTTTTTTACCTCTTGTCTTTTTTTTTTTAATTAATATATTTTGGAGACATCAATTCTATATCATTACATAATGAACTTTTTGATTCTTTCTTAGGTTTGCATTGCATGCCATTGTATGAATGTACACAGTTCATTTCACTGATTCCCTTCAGTGAACATTTAGCTACTTTCCAATCTTTTGCTGTACACAGGACATTGCAGGGACTAACTTTGCACCATCATCATCTGTACATTACAGATATATCTGTAAGAAAGTGTAATTGTTGGGTCAAAAATGAAATTGTAATTTGGAGGGTTTTAAAAAATTTTATTCACATTTTGAATAAGCAATAATACATATTGTACAAAATGCAAAAAAAAAAAAAGGATACATGGTGAAAAAGAATCTTCTGTACACCCCTTTCCCTCCAGCTCCTCTCCCCAGAGGGAACCACTACTACCACTCCTTCGCTCTCAGCAGTGTTTCTTTAATCCAGTTTTTTCAAAATCGTTGGCCAGTGGGTTGGTCCTTCCTCCTTTTCTTTCTCCCTCCCTCCCTTCCTTCTTTCTTTCTTCTTCTTCTTTTTGTAAGATTTCCATTTTGACATTTTCTTACCTCTGATGATTTAATATGAAAGAGTCAATGAGGGCACTGATATAAATACGTAGGGCGTAGACGCTTCTTTACAGTATCCTGTAAAGTATATCCCAACTGCTGTTAATGGATAAGGATATTACAAACCTGGGAATCAATTGTGCTTTAGAATTCTTTTGCTCATAGTCATTGTGTCAGCCTTTGCAGATGAGCCTGTTTCCATCTATCCTAAACAGGCACACTCTGTCACTGGAGCACACTCACATGAACAACTCTTCACTTGATTAAATCAATTCTAACATTTATAAAAGACTCCGCAAAATGGTTGGGGTGAAAAAGACATCCTGTAGATGCCCAAACACTTCTGAATTTATGACCAGATCCCTAGGGATAGGGAATATCTGAAAAAGTAGTCCTAAGAGGAAGGACAGTTGATAAAAATTAACAGCAAAAGCAACTGAGAATGAAAATTAGACAAAGAATAGCAAGTTTTATACCAGCCATATCAGAGGTAACAGTGGGAATTTGAATTCTTTTAGCAGCAGGAGCCTGTGTTGTTTTTACAGTTGTGTCCAATTATAAAGTATTCAAAGCATGACAAAGATCAGTATAAATGTCAGCACACTTGTGAAAAGTGAGAGTAACATGCCAACGGGTATAACAATTCCTGATACCAATGTCAGAAAAGAATTTAGGCAAAGAACCGTTATATGCTCCATGTTGACAACAGGGGCCATAGCCAGAGATGAATTTTCTTTTCCCAAACTACCTGTCGTCTCTCCTCTATAATATATAATTCTAAAGCATTCATTAACTTTCATATACTTTGATAGGTACATATTCACACACCCTTATATAACCATATAAATTTAAATGACAATATTTAAAGCTTTAAAACTCTAGCTTCTAAAATACTTTATAAAGTATATAATAATTTAATGTCTATACTTATTTTATCTTAATCTGAGTCTTATGAAGACAAAATGCGCTTATGCATAAATAAGTATACAGACGTGTTGTTTAGGAGCTGTGTTTTATTTTTTCTTTCTGTGTTGGGAGACAAAGTTCCATGAGTTGCTAACCATTCTGCACATCTTAAGAGGCAATGACTGCAGACTGTTTTCCAAGGGTGTTTGTATAATGAACAACTTTGGGAGACAGAGATAATATGTTTTTCCAGAGCAAAGGGCAGGTTTATTTACCATCCAGTAAAATAAACACATCTCCCTCTAGGACAAAGATCAGGCAGGCTTACTGCCCACTATAAAATATTCAGGTTCCATAAACTTGGATTTCTTCTCCTGTAACACAGTCCACTGTGTGTGCAGCACAGGCATCACCTGGCTCCCTTCGTGTTGCCCTGTGGGAACTGGGATTCAAGGAACAGGACAATTTTGATATTTTAGCTAATGCTATTGCAGTGAGTTACACCGTCCCTGACTCAGGAGTCTTGTATCTTCTGTCAGCATCCATAAATCCACGGCAGGCTAACTTGTTAGTCTGAAATTAGGGTAAAACCTTAGACCCTTCACAGTTCTCGGCATTCTGAATTTTAGTATTTTTATAAGTCCCCAGGTAAATATTGATTATGAACTAAGTACGTTAGTAAGTATAGGTCCAAGGCTCCAAAGACAATTGAGGATTTTAGAAAAATATATTTAAGTTGACACACTAAAGTTCAATGTAATCAATGTTTTTAAGCTTGTATCAGTGAAATATCACATTTTATAAGTTTACACAAATTGTAAGTGAACCAACGCTATAGGTCTTCATAAATTGCAGTGCTGTCTGAGATTTTCTAAAACCAGCTTCCAATGATGCCAGTTATTCAAATAAACACTCTATCTAGCTGTACACCCACTAGGTTTTATGTTTTATGTTTACATAATTTAAAATATTAGTGGGGGCAATGATAACTTATTTGACATAAGGCAAGTGTTTAGAACTTTGGAATTTCATTTAATTTAGCATTTTAAAAAACATATTTCTCACATGAACTAAAATGCCATGTTTGCATTTTTGTTTCTCACATGGTAAAACCAAGAGAAGACACATAGCTATCTTTCACATCCAAAATACATAAAATAATCTGTCAAAGTATTTGAGTAGGAATTGAGTTGGATTATATTTTACTCTTTATTCATATATTTTAAAAGCAATATGAAAACCCCATAAACCTTGGTTAAAGGGATTTCTTAAGTCTCAGTTGGAAGCTGTGTCTTTATAGAAATCATTTTACAAATGAAAGGAGAATTGGAGTCTCTTAATTTGTCTTTTCTTTTTTATTCCTGCTAATTGTTGGTTTGATGTCCATTTGCCTATCTTTATTCTTTATTTTGTAACTAAGAGGGACACCAGGACATTCAATAAAAGTTAAAATTTCCTTTTTCTCATCTAAAAACTCTATTTAGAGTGATTATATTAGATAACAATAGAAATACTGTTTAAATTTTATTTAACAATTTAGTTACCTGCATATAAAAATTTTTATGTTTTTTACTTTTATTCTGGTCAGATATAGTTGTACCTCTCAGCGAAACTTAAAACTTTCCAATTGGAAGTCACCTAGTCAAAAACGCTTTCACTCTTCTGACAACTAACTTCTTTAATCTCTTTGATGCATTTCTCTAAGTTAAAGAGTGTAATTTTGCTGCTTGGCGTCAGGGTCAGCAGAGTGTTTACCTTTTCTTCCTGGCCTGCAGGATGTTTCTTCAGGATTGATGTCACTTTTCTTGAGACTCTTTAAGACTCTTTCTCTTAGTTTCTCACATGAAGCCTTAGTGGCCTCTTGAAACCAATCGTCTGTAACTTATGTCATATCATCCATGTCTGCCTTCCAACAACAAAGAGCTTTTACCACTAGATGCTTCAGAAAGGCTGGACTCACTTTTGGGGTCCTAGAGCCCTTGGATTCATATGGGCTTTCACACAGAAAAACAAAAATCATATCCAATTAGAAGAGCAAATTAATAAACTCTCAGGCAAGCTGAAATTATACAGCAACCCTGTAACAACAAGGAAAAGCGGGGCAAGCATTCCCCCGCTGAGACGAGAAAGCTCAGTCCTGAGCTAAGTAAGACCTTCACTCCTGCATTTATCCGCTGGGGGGCAGCAGTTCCCCGCATCTGAGTAACAGGAACTTCCCTGGTAAGACGTTTGTCTTACGGGGAATTGGTCCATTTCCCATTTACCGGCGGTGGGGGAAAACTGGCTCTCCTGGGTCTTGAAGCTCACGAAGAATTCGCAGATTAAAATGTTAAACTGGACCAGCTCTCAAATGTACAAACACTTCATTAGAAAGTAAGGAACGTTAGTTCCTCTTCTGAGTCAGCTCCTAGTGACTCAGGTGTTCTCCACCTATTTTATGGAACAATTTAGTAACGTCAACCACGAGACAATGCAATAATAGCACAATAAATTCCATACCTATTGAATTTCTTTACCTACTGCAGTTTTTCAACAGGATATCGTTACTATAAGGTATTCACATAATTTATTATAATTCTAAAATAATTTATGGGAATAATATCTAAAAACATAAAAAATGGTCATAATATATGTTGGGTAAGAAAGGAGGTTACATGCTGTTATTTAAAGCATGACTCCTAATTTGGACTACATATGCTTATAGATACTCGGTGAAAACATTTCTGGAAAGTTATAACCAAAATTTCAACAGTAGTTTCTTTTGGTTGGCAAGATTTCAAATGGCTTTTATTTTCTTGTTTACATTTTTTCTGTATTTTCTATATTTTCTAAATGTTCATCCTAAACATTAAAGTCTTTATAAAAATAGTATATAACAAGAAAATACACACAAGCCATCTTAGAGAAAAATTAATAGTGAATTTCAACATTAAAATGAATTTTTTTCTCTTAGTTTTTTGAGATATATTCACATATCATACAATCCATCCAAAGTGTACAATCAATGGTTCACAGTATCATCACATAGTTGTGTTAAATGAAGTTTTAAATATGAATAGCCTCAATCTTAGTCCTACATTTTGGTCATCCGTTCTGATTTTTATTTATTAAAATTATTGAGTTGTTGGGGAGAATAAGATTTCAGAACCCAATGGTAATAGATGTCCAAAAAAGAGGAACTAAATGCAGTAAAGAGACATATGCTCATTTTTTCAGGGTCCTTTCAAGCAAATGCTACTGCCCAAATCTTTCTCTGTGAATGAAGTAGCCTTCAGATTCTGGATTGCCTCATTCTAGAATTTTAGACTCTTAGAGGGGGGTGGGTCACAGCAGTCTTCTTGTCCTGCCCTAGAAATCCTTCCTAGGATATCTCTATCTTCAGAAATCCTTCCTAGAATCTCCCTTCCTGCCTCTGCTTCAGCACCTCTAGAGATGTGGAGCTCAGTACTTTTGCCTGAAATGCTTTTACGCCTTTGTCTTCCTGGAGGACTTCTCAATATGCAAATGAGATGCTTTTTTTCCATGAAGCCATGTGCCATTGTCATCTGGTGGTAAAAGCTTGGACCCTGTTGTCAGAGAGGGCTGGGTTCAATCCTCACTCCCCTCATAACACTTGGCCAGGATAGCTCACGTCTTTGAGCCTCAGTTTTCTCACCTGTAAAATAGGGTTCATAGATGTAATAATATGTATTAGATCTTTGATGGGGTCTGGCGCATAGCAAGCAAGCAATAAATGGTAACGATTGCTAATCATCCAATTAGTGGTTTCAAGCCTGACTACACATTAAAATCACCTGCAGGAGCTTTTAAATAGGCCTGGGTGATGCTCCTAGAAAGCTGTGTTTTAAAAGCTGCTCAAGTGATTCACATGTAGAGCCAGGATTAAGAGAACTATTGCATTTGATCAGTGGTTCTGAAAGTATGGTCCCCAGCATAAGCAGCACTAGCTCTCCTGGGAACCTGATAGAAATGCAAATTCCATGGCCCCTCCATAGACCTACTGAATAAGAAAGTCTAGCGGGGGGTCCTGGGAGATTCTAATGTACGCTCAAGTTTGAGAATCAACGCACTAAGCTGTAAACTGAGTGAGGGCATAAAGCGTGTCTGTTTTTTTTTCTCTGCTGTAATCCTAGGACTTCACACTGTGCCTTACACAAATTCAGCTTAGTTCAATTCAAGAAATATTTGTTGAGCACTATTTTTCTGTTAGGCAGCAGGCTGCAGCCCTGGGAATACAAGGCTGTATGGACGGATCGCTGCTCTCTCAACCTGCTTACAGCCTCTCATGCTTTACTCTTCCTTCTCTATGCTCTCTGTGCACCTTAAATACACCTCTTCCATTGTAATCTTTAAGTTGATTTATACATTGTCTTATATGTCTGTTCCCCCAATAAGCTGTGATCCTGAAGGCAGGAACTCATTTTCTTAGGAAATGCTCAAGTGTTTAACTGAACTGCTGGGTGTGGTTCCACAACGGAACATGCCCTCCTGATATAAAATGACAGGGAAAACAAAACGCCTGTGTGAGAGTCAAACTTTGATCAGGAAAGCAGAACCACTGTGAGTTTTATGGCATAAGGGATTTATTTTAGGAACCAGGAGGAGCTAGAAAAGTCAAGTCCAGAAAGGGAAGTGGAAGATCAGAGGAAAAGTAACTAATTCAGCCTTCCTCAAGCCCTGGTGCACTGGACAAGTCAGAGTGTGTAAGGACGTCTGGACAGGAACATCCAGCTGCCAGAAGGGCTGTGAAAAGGAGCTAGTGGAGAAATCAATGGAAGGCCGTCAGCCCTGGTGGACCTAGTAGGTCAGCACAACTGGCACTTAGGAGGAAGAGCTTCTTGCCCAACAGGGACAACAAGGACAGGTGGACTTCTGTGCCGTTTCTCTCACAGCATCTTACCACGATGGCTTATAGAGAGTAGTGGCCGCTGCTTCACTTCCGTCTCCCAAATCTCATGCAAATTTCTCCTTTGGACAACTCCAATCCATATAGGAAAGGGACTTCTTGGAAACATAGGTCTGGCTTAGCCAAGTTGCCACAATACAAAATCACCCTGCTGGTAAATATTACTTACCTGAAAAACTGATAACTTATATATTTTTTTCATTCATATTCAGTGGCTGTGATAGAATAGTGTCATTCCCACATATATGGTACCATCTCAAAGAGCCATTTAGAGAAGATATAAGACAGAATGGCTATCATAATGAGGGTCTTTTGCTAGATTCTAATTTCTAGTTCAGCAGTAGAAATAGAAGTTGAGATTATTTTCAGAGAATAATTGCTTTGCTTCCTGTTCTTTTTAACATGATAAGGAGTCCTGTAATACAGTTCCTCGCATGTTTTTCACAAGTCTAATCAATGACTATTTAATGGATGCTACCTTGTTGTATGGCAGGTATGATAGGTATCAGAGTTAAGGAAATTATTTGACCTGGGATGTAGTAGTGTTTTACACTCCATTCGCATATTGATTTCATATTTTTATTCAGCTATTGAAATATACTAAGTTATGTACATTTCAGGTCAGTCTATTTATGAGATCCTAGAAAGTGCAGACCAGCTCCCAGCTTCCTTATTTGTGTCAATGGCATCACCATTCTCTTAGGCACCTAAACAGGAAAACCTCTTGCTCATCTTTGATTTATTCCTATCATTCCTTCTTTTTTTCTTCATTTGTTTTATTATAGCAGTTGTATGTTCCTGGAAAAATCATGCAGAAAGTACAGAGTTCCCATGTACCCAGTTTTCCCTACTATTGACATTTTGCATTAATGTGGTAACTTTGTTGCAACTGATGAAATGATATTATTATACTTGCACTATTAACTAGAGTCCATAGTTTACATTAGGGTTCACTGTGTTGTACAGTTCTATGTTGTGTTTTTTTTTTAATTTTTTAATTCCAGTAACATATTATTTATTTCTTTATTCTGGTAACAACCTAAAATTTCCTATTTCATCCACTTTCAAATATACAACCTAGTAGTGCTGGTTACATTCACAAGTGTTGTGTCACCATCACCAACAAACAGAAATCCATACTAATTAAGTATTAATGCCCCATTCCCTACCCTCACCCGGCTCCTGGGAACCCTGTATTCTAGTTTCTGACTCTATGAATTTGCATATTCTAATTATTTCTTTTATTTATTCATTTATTTTATTGTGAACTTTAACATACATACATAACAGTGATAACTTTCAAAGTATGATTTCACAAGCAGTTAGAAAATTTCAAAGTATGTCATGGGTCACACTTCCACAACTTCAGCCATTTCCATTACTGTAAAATATAACATACATACAGAAATGTGACATTTCTTGATGTATAGCTCAACAAGCAGCCATATAGGTAATTTCAAAAATTGTTGTGGGTTACAAGTTCCACAGTTTCAGTTCTTTCCTTATTATGCAATACCAGGTATTTACAGAAAGGTGAAGAACTTCAAGGCACAATTCAATGAGCAGCTATAGAGCAAATTCCAAAGGATGTTATAGGCTACAGTTCCATGTCATTTACCTCCTTCCAGCCATTCCAACACCCAGCATCAAATATATATATATATATATATATATATATATATATATATATATATATATATAATTATATAAAGTTCCAGTATTCATAGAACTTTGTTAAATCTTATCTTGTTTATTGCTACCCCTTCCTCTCAATCTCTTTCTCCATCTTCAGGGGTCTAGGCAGTGACCACCCTAATTTGTTCATCTTGAAAGGCGGAGTCAACAGTATGGGGAAGGGGGCTGCATCTGATAGTTATTTTAAAGAGGCTATTGCCTCTGGGTTTTAGGACTTGCCTGGTATAGGAAAGCTCTGGTGGATTTAAGTTTCTAAAAGATAAAACTTAGTGAGTGCATCTTTTATAGAATCTCAGGTAGGGACCTAGGTATTTGGGGACTGCTTTGGTAAGAGCATGGCATACTGTGGCCATTTGGTATGTCTAGCTAGAGCTTGCATAAGAGAAACCTCCAGGGTAGCCTCTCCACTCTATTTGGGATCTCCCAGCCACTGTGACCTCAGCTTGTTACTTTTTTTTGCCCCCTTTTGGTCAAGTAGGCATTTTCAATTCCTCACTGCCAGGGCCAGGCTCATTCCTGGGAATCATGTCCCATGTCGCCAGGGAGATTCATTCCCCTGGAAGTCATGTCCCTCGGGTGTGGGAGGTGGAGGTTAATGAATTTATATACCGAATTAGGCTTAGAGAAAGGCCATTTCTGACCAAAAAAAGAGGTTGCCTGGAGGTTCCTCTTAGGCATAATTATAGGAAGGCTCAGCCTCCTATTTACAACCCTAAATTTCACAAGAGCAAGCCTCAAATTGAGGGCTTGATTTATTAAGTAGTGGGTTCCTAAAGTCACTTAATATATGTCCTATCTCAAGATAAATGGTCAGTTTCTTACATTATCTTCACTTAGTTGTACAATCATCATCACTCTCAACTTTAAACAATTATCATAACATAATACATCCTAGAGCTCCTGTCAGCTGCTAATTATTCATCCCTAGTATTAGTGTAGAGTTGATAAGATATTCCTATTCAATATAGTCATTAATACATAATGGGTAGTTTTTCAATACCACTCTGTTGTTAACTGACTGTACCAGTATCATACCTTGTAAGTATATCATGCTAGCACTTATTTAGGTTTGTGGTGCTACTCTGTGGGTTGCTTGCCTTTAAACAACCATTTACGAACATGTTCACCTTCAATGCATCACTGATACTTACAATCCCATTAACAAGCCATAGTCACACCTGACCATTCTCGTACTGTTAAGAGCACCCTCATTATCATCTCTGTACATATTAGACTATTGTCCTCCTTCACTAGCTTCTATCTAAGTCCTCTATATTCTACATTAGAAGACACTTATTTCACATTTTTCACGGAGTTCACATTAGTGGTAACATACACTATCTCTCCCTTTGTGTCTGGCTTATTTCACTCAGCATTATGTCTTCAAGGTTCATCCATGCTGTCATATGTTTTATGATCTTGTTTCTTCTTACTGCTGTGTAGTATTCCATTTTATGTATATACCACTTTTGTTTATCCACTCATCTGTTGAGGGTCATTTGGATTGTTTCCATCTCTTGGCAAGTATGAACAATCCTGCTATGAACATCAGTGTGCAAATATCTGTTCATGTCACTGCTTTCAGATCTTTTGGGTAAATACTGAGAAGTGAAATTGCTGAATCGTAGGATAAAACGATATCTAGTTTTCTGAGGAAACACCAGACTGTCCTCCAGAGTGGCTGTACCATTATACAGCCCCACCAGCAATGAATACAGTCCCACCAGCTGAGTACAGAAGCTTTTAATTTTGAGAAGTTCCAATTTCTCCCCATTCTCTACAGCATTTGTAGTTTCCCATTTGTTTAATGGCAGCCATTCTTATTGGTGTGAGATGAAACCTCATTGTGGTCTTGATTTGTGTCTCCCTAACCGCTAGTGAAGATGAACATTTTTTCATGTGTTTTTTAGCCATTTGTATTTCTTCTTCAGAGAAATGTCTTTTCATGTCTTTTGCCCATTTTATAATTGGGCTGTTTGTACTATTGTCATTGAGTTGTAGGATTTCTTTATATATACAAGATACCAGTTTCTTATCAGATACATAGTGTGCCAGTTTGGATGCATTGTGTTCTCCAAAATGCCTTGTTCTTTGATGCAATCTTGTGGGGGCAAACGTATTAGTGTTGATTAAATTGGAATTCTTTGTTTCCATGGAGATGTGACTCAATGAACTGTGAGTAAAATGTTTGGTTGGATAATTTCCATACAGGTGTTATCCTGCTCATTCAGGGTAGGTGTTAATTGGATCACTGGAGCCGTATAAAGGAGTTCACAAACAGAAGGAACTAAGAGCAGCTAAGAGTGACATTTTCGAGAACAACTGAGAGTGACATTTTGAAGAGGAGCTGCAGCTAAAAGAGGACAAAATGCCCCAAGGCAACATTTTGGAGAATGCCATTTTGAAATGCAATCTGGGAGCAAGTGGATGCCAGCCACGTGCCTTCCGAGCTGACAGAGGTTTTCTGGACACCAATGGCCATCCTTCAGTGTAGTACCCTATTGTTGATGCCTTAGCTTGGACACTTTATGGCCTTCAGACTGTAACTCTGTAACCAAATAACCCCCCTTTATAAAAGCCAATCCATTTCTGGTGTTTTGCATAACAACAGCATTAGCAAACCAGAACAGCCCCCAAATACATTGAACTGGTATTTAAAAGTCTCTTCAACAAATGGGGCTGGGAGAATTGGATATCCATATCCAAAAGAATGAAAGAGGACCCCTACCTCACACCCTATACAAAAATTAACTCCTAGTGGATCAAAGACCTCAATTAAGAGACAGTACCACAAAACTCCTAGAAGATAAGGTAGGGAAACATCTTCAAGAACTAGTATTAGGAGGTTGCTTCTTAGACCTTACACCTAAAGCACAAGCAATGAAAGAAAAAATAGATAAATGGTAACACCTTAAAATTAAAAGCAAGGGTGCCAAGTCCATCCAATGGGGGAAAGAATACTCTCTTCGACCAGTGGTGCTGGGAAAATGGATATCCATTGGTCCTGCTTGCTAATGCTGCCAGAATACAAAATACAAGAAATGGATTGGCTTTTACAAAGGGGGTTTATTTGGTTACAAGCTTACAGTCCTAAGGTCATAAAAGTGTCCAAACTAAGGCATCAACAAGAGGATACCTTCACTGAAGAATGGCTGATGGTGTCTGGAAAACCTCTGTCAGCTGGGAAGGCATGTGGCTGGCGTCTGCTTGTCCTGGGTTGTGTTTCAGCTCCTGTGTTTCAAAATGGTGCCCTACAAAATGTCTCTGGGTTTGTCCCTCTTAGCTTCTCCAGAGCAATCTCTGGCTAGCATCTCTTAGCATCTCTAAGCATCAGCCTCAGCAAGCATCTCTACAGAAGTCTCTCTCAGCTAAGTATCTGGGTCATGGCTTAGCATATCCCAGGGCATTTTCATCTCTCTGCTCTCTGTGTGAGATCCCTTTAAAGGACTCCAGTAAACTAATCAAGACCTACCCTGAAAAGGTGGGGTCAAATCTCCATGGAAACATTCAATCAAGAGGTCACACCCTCATCAGAAAGAATAATTAATCTGCCACCACAAGATTGCATTAAAGAATATGGCTTTTGGGAGGACATAATATATCCAAACCAGCACATCCATGTTCAAAAGAATGAAAGTGGACGCCTTGCACCCCTACCTCATACCATATATAAAAATTAACTCAAAATGAATCAAAGTCCTAAATGTAAGAATCAAAGCTATAAAACTTCCAGAAGAATACATAGGAAAACATCTTTAGAACCTTGTGTTAGGCAATGGGTACCTAGACTTTACACCAAAAGCATGAGCAACAAAAGAAAAAAGATAAATGGCACTTCATCAAAATTTAAAACTTTTGTGCATCAAAAGATTTTATCAAGAAAGTAGAAAGACAACCTGCAGAAAGGGAGAAAATATTTGGAGACCATACATTTGAGATAAATATGCAGAATATAAAAAGAATTTCTACAACCCAATATCAAAAAGATAAGCACCCCAATTTAAAAATGGGCAAAAGACTTGAACAGACATCTCTCCAAAGATGATATATAAATGCCCAATAAGAACTTTAAAGGATGTTCAACATCATTAGCCATCAGGGAAATGCAAATCAAACCCATAATGAGATACCATTTTACAGCCATTAGAATGGCTACTATTTAAAAAACAAATTAACAAGTGTTGGAGAGGCTGTGGAGAAATAGGAACTTCCACATACTGTTGGTGAGAATGTAAAATTGTTCAACCACTGTGGAAAATAATTTGGCAGTTCCTCAGATAAAGTAAAGAATTACCATATGATTGGGCAATCCCATTACTACATAAATACTCCAAAAATTGAAAGCAGAGACTCAGGCAGGTATTTGCACACTAATGTTCATAGTGGCATTATTCTCATTTGTCAAATGGTGGAAGCAACCCAAATGTCCACCAACAGAGGAATGAATAAACAAAATGTGGTGTATATATATATATAATAGGAAGTTATTCTACCAAAAAAGGAATGAAGTTCTGATACATGCTACAACATGCATCAACTTTAAAGACATCAAGTTAGGTGAAATAAGCCAGACATAAAAGGACAAATATTGTATGATCTCACTTATGTGAAATAATTAGATAACTTTATGAAAAGAAATAAAAGGGGACCTAAAGAGATGGAAAGATATTCCGTGTTCACAGAAAGGAAGGCTAAAGTTGTTAAGATGTCAATCCTGCCCAAACTGATCTACAGATTCAATGCAATTCCAATCAAAATTCCAACAACCTACTTTGCAGACTTGGAAAAGCTAGTTATCAAATTTATTTGCAAGGGAGAGATGCCTCAAATTGCTAAAATCATTCTAAAAAAGAAAAATGAAGTGGGAGGACTTACACTTCTTGATTTTGAAGCTTACCATAAAACCACAGTAGTCAAAACAGCATGGTATTGGCACAAAAATAGACATATTGATCAATGGAATCAAATTGAGAACTTGGAAATAGACCCCCAAATCTACGGTTTACTGATTTTTGATAAGGCTCCTCTGCCAGTTTGGATGTATTATGTCCCCCAAAATGCCATTATCTTTGATGCAATCTTGTGGCACCCTTGCCAATAATCATTTGACCATAGATGTGAATGTTTATTTCTGAACTCTTAGTTTGATTCCATTGGTCTATTGGTCTGTCCTTGTACCAGTACCATGCTGTTTCAATTATTGTAGCTTTGTAATAAGTTTTAAAGTTGGAAAATGTAAGTCATCCAACTTTGTTCTTTTTCAAGATGATTTTGACTGTTCAGGACCACTTACCCTTCCATATGAATCTGATGACTAACTTTTCCATTTCTACAAAGAATCCTGTTGATTTATTTTTTTTTTCCAATTTGGATGCCTTTTATTTCTTTCTTTTTTTTTAAATTAAATTCAGTTTTATTGAAATACATTCACACACCATACACTCATCCATGGTATACAATCCACTGTCCACAGCATGATAACATAGTTATGCATTCATCACCACAATCTATCTCTGAACATTTTCCTTACATCAGAAAGAACCAGAACAAGAATAAAAAATAAAAGTGAAAAAAGAACACCCAAATCATCCCCCCATCCCACCCCATTTGTCCTTTAGTTTTTATCCCCATTTTTCTACTCATCCATACACTAGATAAAGGGGGTGTGATCCACAAGGTCTTCACAATCACACTGTCACCCCTTGTAATCTACATTATTATATAATTGTCTTCAGGAGTCCAGACTGCTGGGTTGGAGTTTGGTAGTTTCAGGTATTTACTTCTAGCTTTTCCAATACATTAAAGCCTAAGAGGTGTTATCTGTATAGTGCATAAGACTGTCCACCAGAGTGACCTCTCGACTCCATTTGAAATCTTTCAGCCACTGAAACTATTTTGTCTCATTTTGCATCCCCCTTTTGGTCAAGAAGATACTCTCAGTCCCACGATGCCAGGTCCACAAGAATGCTGTTGATTTTGATAGGGATTGTATTGACTCTGAAAATCATTTTGGGTGGAATTGACATCTTAACCATAGTTTGTCTTCCTACCCATGAACAAGGAATGTCCTTCCATTAATTCAGGTCTACTTTGATTTTTTTCAGCAATGTTTTGTAGTTTTTCATGTTCAAGTCCTTTATATCCTTGGTTAAATTTATTCCTATATATTTGATTCTTTTAGTTTCAATTGTAAGTGGAATTTTTTCTTGATTCCTATTCATATTGTTCACTACTAGTGTAGCAATCAGTAGAAACACTACTGATTTTTGTGCAGTGCTCTTGTACCCTGCCACTTTGCTGAATTCAGTTATTAGCTTTAGTGGCTTTGTTGTGGGTTTTTCAGGATTTTCTATGTATAGGATCCTGTCATGGGTAAGTTTTACTTCTTCCTTTCCAATTTGAATGCCTTTTATTTTTTATTGCCTAATTGCTCTGGCTAGAACTTCCAGTACAATGTTGAATAACAATGGTGACAGTGGGCATCCTTGTCTTGTCCCTCACCTTAGAGGGAAAGTTTTCAGTCTTTCGCCATTGAGTATGATAGCTATGGATTTTTCACATGTGCCCTCTATCATGTTGAGGATGTTTCCTTATATTCCTTATTTATGAGCGTTTTTATCAAGAAGGGGTGCTGGATTTTGTCAAAGCTATCCTTCATATTCAGTATGTAATTTATTAATTCTCTGAATTGCCTTTATACCCATTCTGTGCTCTCCATTCTTCTGTGCAATCCTATTATACATAATACTGACAGTCATCCATGCATCCACCCATCCCACCATCTCTTGTGAGTTTCACAACATTGCTATTTTAAAAAAGAATTGCAAGGGTTAATAAAGTAGAACAATGTAAAACTGGATATTTAAGGTTGAAAACAGAACAGAGAATGTCTACGTCAATTGTTCTCAACTTTTGCATTAGAACCAACGGAGAACTTTTAAAAAATACCAATACGCAGGAACTACCCTTAGAGATTTGGATTTATTTTAATGTCCTGTAGTAAGTTTTAACAGCTCACTATGTTTCTAGTGAACAAAGGTTGAGAACCTGCTGAAGTAGAAATGAGGGAGTAAAAACTACCAGTCACTTGATATTAACTGTTTACAACATTTGAATCCTGAGTATGGCTGAGGGATGTATGCTATGTCACACATTTCTCATTGTCTGACAAAAGCATTTTGTTTACAGAGCTGAACTCTAAAAGTACTATATTGTGTATGTCTGGTAATATAATAATAGCTACCCTTTATTGAGTGCTCACCATGTGTACACATTATGCCAATTACAGGGATTATCTCTTTTAGTTCTCACAACATGCCTATGAGGTGAGTATATTATTAACCTAGTTATTTTAGATGCAGAAACTGGTGCCTTGAGAAGTTAAATAACTTGCCATCTTTTGGGCTTAGGCAATCTAACTAATGAATCCTGATTCTGAACCATCCCACTATATTGCCTCTAATGTGAATACATTGGACAATACTTCCAACTAAAGTTCTGAAAAAGAATGGTGTTCAAATGGAGAGTCTCGTAAAATAAAGACTGAAGGTATAACATTAAATAATTTATTAAAAGCATTTTTGCAAGGTGTTGAGATAATATTTTGCTTTCTGATCATTTAACTTACAGGGAGAGGCATTGGAGCTTCTAGAAGAGAGGGTAGTTACTCTATGTACTGGGTCCTCTCATGTCTTCTCATAGGAGCTTTGGGAAGGTCTGGCTTCTCCTATAAGCTAAGGCAGCACAGCAGCAGTGAAGGGGGTGGAGCAGGGGTGCAGAGCAGACTGGGATGAGGCCATGAAACATGGGTCTTTTGGAACCAGGCTCAGAAGCAGGAAATGGAGGACAGGATAAAAAACCAATAAGGACATCCTGTTTGAGGAGCTAGGCCAAGACAATGAGGAATGTGGGTTGGACTGGACAATAGGAAATTCCTACACTGAAGAGAAACAAAAATGGTTGAGGCTGTGTGGTTCCAGAGCCAATGTCATAAACATGGATATGGGTCTGGCTCAGGAGTCAGGGGAGGGTGCACATATTTAAGAAGCTGGAGGGGTAGGTGCTAGGTCACAGAGAACTCAGGACTATATTATCTAACAAAGACCTGTAGTGAAAAGACTTCATGCTGTTAACTAAAGTGAGAACTGTAGGCTTTATATATATACCTTCCCTGAGTGGTCATTCTTCTGATAAAATGTGGTAGTCTGGGGATGCCGACAGCACTGCCCTAATTGCAGTGTCCTGTCATTCTACCCAGTGCTACCCAGAGCCCACAGGATAAGCCCACAGCATGTCTTTGCTCAGGGACTGTAAACGGCACCCTACGTCTACTTCACTAACCTAAACTCCCAATTTGGCTTCATTCAACCTTTCCAGGTTGATCTCTCCCTCCACCTCTTCAACATCTTCCTGTCCCACGGGTCAGGTCTGCTCACTGCTCCACAGATGCTCAGAGCTTGGATTCAGTCCCTATTCCATATGGAAAGTCTTGGCCTCTCCAGTGTGGTTGTAAACTCTTTGAAAGAAGCATTTACGTCTTTTAAAATTCATTTCTCTTTATCGCAGGACCTGGTGCTAAGCATATGGCAAATAGTCAATGTCTGCTGCTTGACTCAGGTTTAGTTTACCCTGAACAGGACTCAGAAACAGCAACAAACACAATGAGACATTTAGCAAGAGTCAGAAATTATCTTGGTGTATTTTTTGTCATAACCACACCAATAATAAAAGCCTCAAGATGACAAGGTGTGACGGAGTACAAAAGGTCTGGGTTTGAGTCACAGCTCTGTTACTTATTAACAGGGTGACTCTAGGCAGGGCACTGTGAGCTACAATTTCCTCATCATGAAAGGAAGATTAGGAGCACCTTAGAGTGGCTGTGAGACCACTTTATACACTGCAGGAAACTGTCCAGTACATAAATGGCTATAATAGGCATTCAATAAGAGATTTTATTAAATAAAGTTTTAAATCTCTACCATTTTTAAGTCTATTGGTTTTCTAGTTTCTCCTCCTACCTGGATCAGAAACATCATTTCTAATTTTCTTTCAATTTTTTTTTTTTTTTGGATAGCTATTTGCTGATAATGAGAAGCTGGTAGACATCACAGTAACAAAGATTTTTTTTTCCTTTTTTAGTAATCTATCTGGTCCATTAAAAAATAAAAACAAATTACTCTTAACTTGAGGCTGGGAGTCAGGAGAAGGGGGAAGAAGGAAAAGCAGAGAGAAATTGCTTAGGTTAGAGGTGGAAATATGGCCCAGTAATTCTTGATTTACCATCTACAATGAAGTCTTGGTGGCAGGGAAGCCCCACGAAAGGGATTCCTGCCTTGGTTAGGGAGAGCGCTTCATACTGGGGCCACGAGAGCTGTAGCCCTGGAAGTGGCTGAAAGGAGACCACTGTGAATTAACCAGGAGTGAGAACACCAAGACTCAACTTTATTTCACCCAGGAACAGAGTGATAGAATGCCATTCTTCGCTATTTAAATTCTATCCCATCTTTCTTCTTGTCCTTCCAGTCAGAGTTGCTGACAGAGGGTGCTGGGGCTATGGTGCCGGGTGTGAAGATTCTCCCCGCGGTCAAGAGACCTCACTCTCAGATGCTGGCTCTGCCCCTGCCTTCTGAGGTCGGCCTGTGTACTCGCAAGGCCTTAGGTGCCTCTGTAAGTATATTAAAACTCTATTAATCTGATATTATCATTCCATAAAGAAAGTGAAGCAACCAGTTGACAAGGTGAGACTTTCTCCCGCCATCACCAGTTCTTTATTTAAAAGTACAGAGGATATGTGAAATGAAATAAAAACTCAGAGGCTCAAACATATCCAATAAAGTAGCAGTGACACCTGCAGCTGCAGGTGAGTATAGCTGTTTAAAGCCATATCTTATTTCTCTAAGCACAAGTACAGCAAGGGTTATAAAATGTATGCCTCCCTTGTACTATAAGGCAATGAAAGAAAATTATATTATTCTCTTTTGCAAAAGTCAATAGTCTTTAAAGTGGTAGCAAAAAAACAATACAATTATAGAGTGAGGCTAGACAGGAATTTCTTTATAACATTTCTGACCAAGCTTTGCATTACATGTAATGATATTCCCCTGCCAATTATAAAAGAGAGTTCCTTAGCAAGCATACTTCTTTATTACTATCTCTTCCTTCCATTCTTTTCATTAAACTCAGAATTTCTGAAAACTAAGGGTTACTCATTCTAGCCTTTGCAACAAATAAACAAACAGCAAACTCCTATTTGAAAGCCTCATTGCAAAGAGTAGTGAATGAGTAATCAGAATTTACTCACTTGTGAGAAATACTCTCACACAGAAAGGAAATTATCAGAATAGCTTTGTCAAGTGGGAGTAACTATTTGATATAACTAGCCCATTTTGGAAACAGGAAGTCAATTAATTTTCTTCCTTCTTTTCTCCCTGTAGCCAATCTGTCTATTTCTTGTTATCCATCCTCTTTGACCTCAGAAGATTATTATTTTCCCTCACTAAGGAGCTCAGCATGCAGTCTCTTGACTCCCCTTATTGTCACATGTGTTCAGGGACCAAGTGCCACCATTTACTCAGAATGCCAAGAATCTTTGTATGAAAATTGATGACGTAGGCTTTAAGGTGCACATTTGTTATCAGAAAAGCAACTTGCAGTAAGCCATAAGGCACATTAGTTTATCAATTTTCTGTGCTAACTTAGCAAACTAGTGAGGAAGACTCAGAATGGAATTAGAATTCTGCACACAGTTCCATGCAGTCCATAGAGATCGATGGGGCCCCAGTTGGGAGTCTCACCACTTCTCTCTGGGCTGTTCTGAATCTTTATGTTTTTTGGTTCATTATATGTGGATATCTGTGTTTAGGAAATGGGGGTGATGATGGGTAAAAGGAATACTAACAGCTGCATAAATTATTAAAGAGCATCAAAGAGATCAAAATCTTGAAATTCTTTCACTTTCACAGTTGGAGTCATTCCATTAGCTGATTTCCAGGGTCGTCCAGGACATTTGGGGGCAGTTATTTCTGGAAAATCAGATATTAGGTTAAATGAAAGACCATTTGGCTTTATCTGGATATCAGGGATCCAGTCATCATCACTCATTGTGGGAGCTGGAGGTATATTAGACATCACAGTTGCAATGAGATCTGAGTCCTGAAAGTCTGGAAAGGTACCTGCTACACCTGGCTGGGCTAGGGAAGGGGTGGGTGTTGGCCCTTTTGTCTTTTCTTGTGTTTGTGCAGAAGACGTAGTACTATCTTCAGAAGAGCTTGCCAAATGCTCTGTTCTCCAACCCTCGGGCTTTTCATGTTTTTTGCCTTTAATTTTATGTTTTCCATGGCCATGACCATGCTCATGTTTATGTCCATGGGCTGGGCCACGTCCCCTTTGATGTCCATGGCCAAGGCCACGTCTCCCTTGGTTTTCAAGGTCATCGTTAAGTTCCCATTGATGTCCCTGGCCAAGGCCATCTCCCTGCTGGTGCCCATGGCCAAGACCATGTCTCTGTTGATGTCCATGGCCAAGGCCATGTCTCCATTGGTGCCCATGGCCTTGGCCATGCTCGTGTTTATTACCGTGGCCAAGGCCATGATTTATTTGCTTTACATGGCCCCAGCCATGCCCACGAGTGTGCTCTTGTTCTTTTCCTGGATCCTGCTCTTCATCTTGTATAGGTGCCATGGAAGGGTGTGGTGGACTTACAATTGTTCCTTCTCCTGTTTCCACCACTCGTACTGATCGGAAAGGTGAAAAACCTGGAGGCCTTCTCAGCAATGTGGTCTAAACAGGAAACATCATGATGAATGCATTAAAGTGAAAACCGTACTATGAATGAAGCAGGAAGGCATCGGGGCCTGGCAATCTTTGTTTGCAATGGGACAGATCTTTGCCAGATTTTAAATACCATATTAATATTACAGACAGGATGAAAATGAATAATATTCTTTCCTCTTTTATTTTAAAATTTATGGACATTGACTAATGTTCTTAATAATATTTTAAAATAAGCTGAAGAGTTCTTTTTCTTCATCTGGGAAGGTTCTAGAGAACCTTCTAAGCTTTAATAGCCTATGATTCTGTAAGTCCATGCAAACTATTTATTAATTGACACTATTTCTATTACCAAAATTGCTACTTTTATTCTAAAAGGCCCTAAGTGACTTTATGAAGCAAGTATATAGGAAGTCTATATCCACAATCACTTTGTTGGACTGAGACACATTAGACTATATACACAAACTTGAAATGCAGCCCTGGGTTAACCTTTGCATTAGGTAATATTCATATCCACACACGGTAAAACTTAGAAAAATAGAAATGAAGAAGAGGCAACTTGCATAAAGCATGTGAATTTATCAGTTATTTCTCCCTACACTCTAATTGCCTGTGAAAACGTGATGCTTGGAGGCAGTGTTCAGTAGTGGAAAGTGCATGGGCTCTGGAGTCAAACAAGCTGGATTCCGCTAGTTATCAGCTCTCCAGTGAAGAGGGTGTGGGCTCCGATTTAATATAGATTTGAACCTGAGTGCCGTTAGTTAAACTGGCTATGTGACCTTGGGCAAATTGCTTCAGCTTTCCTTTTCTCATTTATAAAACAGGAATAATACCAGCATCTGCCTTATAGGGTTGTCATGAGGACTGTGGCTGGAACAGACTAAGCTGTGGATTATATTATTCACTCTGGGACCTCAGAGTGTCTCTAATTTTTAGTCTCTCAAGTTTTCTCATCCCTGACAATAGGGAAGTATTACTTACCTCCCAGGGTTCTGTTAAGAATTTTTTAAAAAAATGATGTAAACTAATACTTCTCAAACCTTAAAATGCCCATGAATCCCCTTGAGAAAATGCACTCTGCTTCAGTGGATGTGGACTGGGGTCTGAGACTTTGCATTGCTCACAATTCCTTAGGTGTAAGCAGAGTGTAGGGATGAGTGCTGACCCTTGCCTCAGGCACACCTTGAAGGTGTAAAGACAGTACTGGCTTCCCACAGCAGGACCAGCCCTTCACTGAAGTAAGAGCCTGCAGAAGCTCCAACGGGACATGGACAAAGTTCCGAAGTAAGACGACTGCTGCTCTCTTTTCTAGTCATGTAAAACAGAGATCAGCACAGAAATACGAGATTTCTCCCCATTTTTAAAAGAGTTCCCCAAATTAATTTCAGTCAAAATTCATTTTCAACTCCCAAATGTAGCTTTTCAGTCTGCATCAACTGGACCCCAAGCAGATTGTAGTTAGAATCATACCATTTCTGGTGATTGGCAATTGACAGTAGGGTAAACTTGTTTCGCCCAAGGTATCACATAAACTTCAGCATCACAGGATAGAATTCGCTATCCGTGAAAACAGAAACCGAAAGAGAGAATGGTGTTATTCATGAGATATTTAAACACATGATTCCTAAAAAATTAGCTAGGTTTCCAGGGAATAAGTAGATCGTTCAATTGCTACTCACTCCATTTTTCTTGGTCTCACAACTTTCGGTCAATTCTTGATTAGTTTCCTTGGAACATGTAGTCTCCCTGGCCTTGAACAAAATAGAAAATTTCTGCCCAGCCACCACCTGGAAAATTAATTATCACAAAGTAGGGATTTAACAAATATTTGTGTGATAAATGAAATATATTTTTACTCTAAGGATTTTTTAAGCAGGAATCTTGAAATTTTGATTTTACATGGACCATGTGAGAGTTATACAAGAAAAGTGTAAATGTTTGACAACAGAATTTTTAATTTGTATACATGTTTAAAATGGTTGGCCAATGTTTGGTCACATTTTGTTTTCTAAATGTGATAACATTAAGAAGAGGAAAAGAAAAGCAGGCTATACTTTTTATTATTAGGTTTTCCTGAGTATTACTGTTCAACAGCTACAAAACTCACCAGCAGTTCAAAGGCTCAAGTTGTAATAGAATCTAAGAGAAATTGGAAGAAAAACATAATAATCATTTTTTTTAAATATGTCTTATTGCCCTACCAAATCTTAAATCAGAAAAATATTGGATTAATACTACTATAGAAGTTGTGTGTGCAATCAATTATGTGATTAGGAAAATCATTTGGATTTCCTATCTTGGTTCTCTTAATTTTTTTATATTAAGCAAATATTTTAATCTCTAATAGCAATTTTAATCATTATACCATAATGTCTTCTATTTATCATGTTGTGGCCCAATTTCTTGACTGAACTATTCAGTATTTAGGATTTAAATTTGGGTTTGTGGGTGTGGACAAACCATTAAAAATAATGCATGCGTTCTATATCTATCTATTGGCTTGGAGTGATGGCTATGATTGAGAAAAGGAAGTTACAAGGTGATAGTGTTATCCCATTTTTATAAAAGCAAACCACACAGCCATCCCTGCCTCTTCAGGTCGTTAAGAGCATGGGAAAAGGTGTGACGGGAGGAAGGCAGGGAAGGAAAGCCGTCATAAGAACTAAACTCCTCCTCTAACACTGTGTTGCTGTTTGTGGTAATTAGGGTTAAAATTTTAAGAAAAAATTAATAAGTTTTAAAAATCAAGATGTGTGTGAGAGTTGGAGGGAAGGTCCAAGAAGGTCTGAGAGCTTATACTTCGGTGATCATGAATTCTCTTGCTCAATTCAGCGGGCACCTTAATCCAATCTTCTTTTTGACATTAAAGTTGATCAATACAACGTCACCAAAGATAGTTGATAATATGCCATACAAACCACAGCTAACGGCTAAATTCCATCCAGGGTCCAGAAGTGAGGATTTAAATAACCCTCCTTAATGTTTTCCATTCAAGGACTTCAAGATTGTACCCACATCATCATCATTATCAGGTGTCGTTCTTATCAGAAGTCTTTCCTGGTTAAACTCAGCCAGTCCAATGTTTAATTTAAAATAAAGAACAGCATATAGCAAAATAAATTCCAAATGAATTAAAAATTTTTAAAGATTAGAAAAATATAAACAAATATATATCAGATCTTAGAGTGAGGAAGCCTTTTTTTTTTGGTGAAAAGCAGAGGAAAGAAACCTAAAGGAAGGGAAAAATGTCTAAATTTGAATATGAAAACCAATTTTCAAATATCACAAGAAAGGAAAAAGGAAAAACACAGACTGGGGAGAAATATGATGCAGAATCAATATTCTTATGCATATGAAGACCAATACTATAATAAAAAAAAGTGGGCCAAGAACTTGAACAGGTATTTCAGAGAAGTTAAAATAGTAAGATTGAAAAAAAAAATATTTAACTTCATTAATAACCAAAGAGATGCACATTAAAAAAGCAATGCAACATCACTTTTAATCCTCCGTGTTGGCAAAGATTAAAAAAGTGATGCTACCTGGTGTTGGCCAGGTGTGGAGCCTCAATTATGCAGACGTAATCACTGCTGGTAGGAATATAATTCAAATCAAGATCATCTGCCAGTCTCTATGCCATGTGAATGTAAATTGGCATAATTGCTAGTTGTTTGGCAATTTGCACCACAAGTCCTAGAAATATACCTTTTTTCTTGACATCTCTAGGACTTTGTCTAAGGAAAAGTTCCCGAGTGTGCACACACACATACTTGAAGCATATTTATCTGAGCAGAGGCAGGGCAGGAACACTGCCAGCACCGGGACAGCAGCAGAAAGCAGGCACAGGGCAAACTAAAGTGTACCAAATAGGAATTGCAATCATTCACAAAGGAAAATGAAGGATTTAGGAACTTTTTTGCACCTGAAACATGAAACAAACTCAGCATGGATATTCATCCAAACAAGACCAGCAAAGTCAAACAAAACTAAAACTTTAAAATAATTCTCCTGCAATTTGGCAAATTTGTCATTTGGAGATTGGCTTTTAGCAAATTAGTCACATGGCAAATTGATTTACAGTGAATTGGCTGCTTTCACGAAGGTAGCCTTGAGTGATCATGTCTGAGAAGCCAAAGTGGTCTCTTTAATTAAAAATCAGTAAGGATTCATCACTTAAAAGTAAATCTGAAATTCCCACAATATTCCAGATAGATTTGGCAACTGAAAAGTTGTCAACTCCCTTTAGCTCATGGCGTTACCTATTGGTGTATCTCTTAATGTCCTTAACTTATAGCTAAACACACACACTGCCCTAACCATCACAAGTTTTTGTGTGCTGCCTTGGCACCCATCATACTTTGGCAAGCCATTTGCCTCAACACTGCAGTACCTTTGGCCTAGTTAATAAGCAGCTTTTCAGTCCTGGGGCACAAACCCCCAGAGTTCAAACTCACACCTGTGGCCGCCACCCTCCCCACCCGCAGGCCTCACCCAGAACTCACAGCGGGCCCCAAATGATGAGCTGTCTGTCCCCACTGCCCTCAGGTCCCCAGTCCCTTTCCCTTTTTGTGCTTATTTGCTTTAAACCAGCCTATCCTTTACTCCTGTGAGAAATCTGCTAACCTTCCCCTCTGGAGGCACAGACTCACTTCCACCTGCTGATTGAGCTAACTGAGCTGATCAGGCTTCCAGTCCACCCCTCAAAGCCTTCTTCTCTCTCTCTGGGACCTGTGAGTAAAAAACTATCTTTTCTCATGTGGTATGGTCTCCATTTCCCATTGGGTTGCACCCAACCTCCACCTGGACCCAAATTTAAAGTCCAACTTAACTAATTCAAAACACATACACGTACTAGAAGGTCCATTAGTTAATTTACAGTGAAACCCAAGAGAAGGTTTCATGTTTGAGAATGAACAGTAGCCTTTTGATGGCATACCTCTGACGTACAATATATGGTGGAGTACTGGACTAGTCCTACATCATTAAGAATAAGGAAAATTCACAGGAAAGCAAAAATATAAAGTGAAGAGAAAAGCTGAAAAATGCAAGAGTAGTATTCCCTTCAAGTAAGCCTAACTTGGATGATGTGCTAGTGAAACCAACGAGGGATCATGGCGTCCCAGCCAGGCATGAGTGCCCGAGTAGTAGAGAGATCAAAAGTTTGTTTCATTTCTTTTTTCAGTTATGAAACTAACCCAGAAAATTATAAAGGTGAAAATAAATAGACCATTGTGCCATCCCCTAAAAACCACTATTGTGAATAATTGGATATACTTGTATTGCATGAGTATTGTTTTCTGTACATTTTATAACATCATTGAGAACATAATGTGTATAAAATCTTGTGGCCCCCTTTTTTTCCACTGAAAATCATAACACAAGGCATTCCCCACGTCAAGAACTCCTCACAAAGATACGCTTCAATTGCTGCTTAATACGCCATTTTAAGCACTTGCAAGAAATCATGTAATCATTCCTATTTTAGTGATTATTTTGACAGTTTAAAATTTTTTGCTTTTATAATTAAAGATGCTATAATTAAAGATACAATTAAAGACTACTTCTATTTTAGATTCCTAGTTCAATTACTGAGCCAGAAGTATGAACATTTTAGGGAGTTTTTTTTCATCAGCTTATAAAGATCATTTTGGCTTGCTATAACAGTTTGGCTCTATTTGATTACTTTTCTTTAGTTTGTATTGGGGGAAGCTGGTTTTGAGGCTCTTGAATAGGAAACTGTCCATGAACACCTTGGTTGCAAATTATTGGAGTTGTAAGGGTTTTGGATTCTTCTAATAAAGCTCCCCATTTTACAGATAGGGAAATGAAGGCTCAGTGAGTTTAAGTGACAGCTGGGAGTCCGCCAGCAAGTGATGTTGTGGTAGAGCTGGGCCTCCTGAGTCTGTCCAAGGGCACTCGTTACATAGCATGGAAAGAGACAGGAATCCTTAGGGGATATATTTGTAGGAGGGAAAGGCACCCAGGCAGAGGGAACTGCAGGAGAAACAACATGGAAATAAGACTGTGAAGAGAGTCTGGGAAGTGATAGGCTGACTGACTGGGCTGAGCCCAAAGCACTAGGTGATGTTAAAATGAGAGACAAGTCTAGAAAGGTATGGAACAAGCATTGCTTTTCCTAGTCCTGAATTTCATTAATTATTTAATAGTTGCTAGTATCTATATAGCATTTCAGAGTTTGAAAAGTGATTTTACACACTTTATCTTATATGATCCTCAACCCAGTCCTTTACAGATAGAAAACTGAAAGAATGTTTTAAACGACTTGTCCAAGATCACACATCAAGCATGTAGCGAGACTGGGAATTAAAATTCAAATCTAGCAAATCCTGTTCCCAGGGACACTGTCTCCCAATCCAGAGACAAGATCAGAGGCAAAATTAGTCAGCAGTTGCACTTAGACTACAGAATCACTATTTTTCTAGCATAAAACACAGACCTGTACTGTTGCTTTTTGTACAGAGTCAATCTTGAAATAGAAAGTCTCGTTATTCTCCGCATTAAACTTTGCAATGGAATGCTTCAGAGCCTCCTCCAGCTCCGGGCTATTGGCAGGTATGTCGGTGGGGCAGCCAGGGCAAATCTTGATAGGTGGTGGCACAAAATCCTCAGCTAAAAGAAGCAGATTTAAAGTCAGCATGCGCACTGAACCAGCAGCCTGGCCTAGTATCTCTCCGGCGCATGATCCGGCATCCTCATTTAAGAAAGCCACCTGTCAGCACTGGGCAGCAGTGAGTGGGAGAAAGTTATCTGAATGACCTGCGCTTTCCTGCTTCCCCTCTCCGCTGAGTCCCAGAGCCCAATACATTCAGGGAAACATATTCAGTCGGAAGGTGTTAAGGTGGTGGTTCAATCAGTTTGCTGCACTTCTGAGTTTTGCATTTTTGATGGAAACTGTGTAACAAGCAATTCTTAACTTAAAGGAATGACTCTAATGGAGACATTTTAAGTTCCATGGACCTGGTGAGCAGGCAGCCTCAGGACTGCTTCTGGTCATGAACTGTATGCAGCTATCTTCCAAGTATGAGAAAAGCCAACTCTTGTTATAGGAAATACTGACTCAGCCATAAACGCACACTCTCTCACTCCTTCCTCTTACCACATGCAGAAAAAATATTTAACTGAAAGGATTATATTCTGAGTGATTAAAAATGCAAGTGTCTCCCTGATTAATAACACCTGACTCAGGGACATCTTGTACACAAGGATGACTGACTGACATTTTACCCAGAGGCCAGCTTTGCCCAGAGAGAATAAACTTTCCTCTGCCACCCAGAGTGGCCGGCTGCACCTGCTGCAGGACAACTGGACAGGAAGGGGTTCAGGGCTCTCCTCAAGGTTACACAGACCTTGTGGCTTATCATAGGAACCAAAATACAATTTAAATGTAAAGACCTAGGCAGTTGTCTGGGATCAACATTCCACTATTGGAGCCCCAGCATGTATTATCCCGTACCTGGATAAAGGTCACATTGCTGTGAGAAGGAAGCAATCCTTTGCTGAGGATTCACAAATGCACTATCTCTACATTCACCGGTATCCTGGTTTTTAAAAAGTATAGAATTAAAAAATATTTTTCAGAAGCCTTAAGGTAAACAACTAGTAAAATAAAAAATAAATGTTTAGTTTTCAAATCATTACATTGAAAAAAAAAGAAACAAAACATAGTTTGCCTGCAAAAGAGAGAATAAGAAATAATTAGGTAATTACATCAATAACTACAACAAAGACACACACACAAACACATAGAAACATGGAAATAAGATGAAAAGAATTCCTATTGTAGACATTATAGACATTATAATAGACATATTTACCATATAAGTAAATGGGGAAAATTGTCTCATAGAAAGGCAAAGGCTTTTGCATTAAATTAAAAACAAAACGGATGAACAAAAGTCATACAAAGTAAACAAGTATCAGGCAAATATGAACAAAAAATGAAGCTAAAGTTTCATTAACATTGGACAAAGTAAAATTCAAGGTAACAAAGTATCATAAAAGTGGTAAAAATGCAATTTTATTTTTAAAAATGTACAGTCTATAAAGCATGGTATCAAAATACATAAAGCAATAAACATTAGATATATAAAAAATGGATAGAAATAATTGTGGTGGAAAAATTTAATATGTCTATGACTCTAAGGCCAAATAGATTAAAAAATAAATAAGGACATAGAAAACTTGAATAATATATTAAAGATCTATTTAAATGGTACCTTTTATTGCAAACAGGGATAAACTATTCTATCAAGGATATTGCTGATTAGAATGTAAACTGACGCATTTTGGCAAACAGTTAACCTATATGCACCAAGAGTTTTAAAAATTTTCACATCATCTTGTACCATGTGTAAGCTTGAGACTTTATTTTGAGGAAAATTACCAAATATAGAAATAGCTTTATTCTTAAAGATGTTTGATGACATTAATTATAATTTAAAAAATTGAAGCAACCCAAATGCCCCAAAATAGGAGAATAATTTTAAGAATAAACTATGGTATCTTTACCAGAATATTATACAATTATTTAGAAAGAAGTTACCAAGAGTTGTAATGACATGGCAGAATTCTCAGATGAAAAATGTAGCATATAAATTAATCACAATTATTAAAAGGAAAAAAGTCACCAAAAATTGTCCATATCAAAAAAAAAAAAAAAAAAAGGTAAGAGCAAAATACACTCAGATGTCTTTGGGTATGAGGTACAATGTTTTCTTTTTTGTATATTTCTACATTTTCTTGAGGTCTTCTATAATATGTGTATTCCTAATAATGGAACAGATAAATCATGCAAATCATATTTTTTAAAGATCAGGGAACATCACAATAATAAATACCTTAATTTTTTGGATGGGAGGAGGAAGCTGGGTGTGGCCAGCCCAGTGGGTCTCAACTGTCAGTACATCAGATTCACATGGGAAGCTTGGAGATCATTCGGACTCCAGGGACCCACTTTAGACCAATTAAATCAGAATATCTGAGGGAAGGGTCTAGGAACAAGTATTTTTAAAAGCTAGTTGGTGGACCAGTTACATCAGTGACTTGCAAACTTTAATGTGCACATATATCACCTGAGAATCTTGTTAATGTACAGATTCTGAGCCAGGAGCTGTGGAGGGAAGGTAGAGATTCTGCTTTTCTAACAAGCCCCCTAGTGGTGCTGATGCTGCTGGTCCATGGAACAAACTTGGGAAAGCAAGCCCTCAACTCTTACCATTTGTGGGCAGAATATTTCCTTTATATTATTTTTTTAAATTATTGTAACAACTCCATGAGATAGGTGCTATTGCTATTTCCTATTTTTAAATGAGGAAGCGGAGACTCAGAAAGTTATACAAAAAATACGACTGGTTTTGTCACTTGTTTTGCATTTTTATGTTGCAAAGAGTAAACTAAATTGAGGCCTCACAAAGAGGATCTGAAGGATTAAAGCTAGGTAACATGGCTAACTAAGTTTAAAAATAGAGGGCTAACTAAGCACAAAAAGGTCAGATGACAAACTGACAAAGTTAAATAGTAGCTAGAATATATATTTTTAGAGGATTCCTCTTTTTAATTTTTCCCTCTCGTTATAAAATAAATGTATATTCAGTGTAGAAAATTTGGAAAGTACTGAAAAGTACCAGAAAGTATAAAGAATCAGAAAAATCATCCATAATTCCACTAACTGAAAGTTAACTATATTCTGTATTTTGGGACATTGTTTTCCATCACTTTTTGTACTTCCTTTGTATATTTGAATAAATCTGTTTTGTATTCTGATTTTTTGGTTTCTACTTAACATATTACAACTATTTTGTTATGTCCTTAAAACTCTGTAAACATAATTATTGATGGCTGAATCATATTCTGTATGAATGTACTGTAATTTACTTCACCATGACTAATGTTGACTAGGCATGCGATTACCAATGTTTTCTTATGAATTATTCTGAAACAATCACCTTGTAATTTGGATTTCTCTCCCCCCATATAACAAAATTTTAAAAGCAGAATTATTAGATTACAAGGGTTGCAGCAATCCCTTGGTTAAAGCAGTCTTCTGTTAAAATGCAGATATCCCTGGGAAAGTATCCTGCCTTAGCCATCTTAACATTTACCAACCACTACCACCTTGAGACACACAATTTTAACATAAATTTGGTCCAGGTAGCAAGCAAACAAGGGGCCATTAAAGTATAGAGACTCAGGTTGTGTTCATTATAAGCAAAGGTAGGAGAGGAGAATTGTGGAAAGATGGCAGAGTCAGATGCTCCAGGAATCAGCTCTTCCACTAAAACAGCTATTCAATAGACAGGAACTGTCAAAATCAATCATTTCAAAACTCTGGAGTCCAGTAGAACACTGTACAGCATCCAGGGAAGAGTGGAAGGAAGGGGCTGGTCAAGTACAGTAAATACCAGTTGTTGGGTGAAGTGTTCCTCATATGTCTGTTGGGTCTAGTTGGTTTGGAGTTTGTTTAAGTCTTGTATTTACTTATTGAGTTTCTGTTTAAAAATGTTCTATTCATTATTGAAAGTGGTATATTAAAGTTTCCTACTATTAATGTAGAACCATCAATTTCTCCATTTAAATCTGTCAATATTTGCATCATGTATAGAGGCTCTGTGATAGTGCATATATATTTATAATTGTTATGTCTTCTTGAATTGACCCCTTTATCAGTATGTAATAACATCTTTGTCTCTCATAACTGTTTTTGACTTACAGTCTATTTTATCCACTATTATATAGCCACTCCTGCTTTCTTTTGGTTACTACTTGCATGGTATGTTTCTTTCCATCCTTTCACTTTCAACCTACTTATGTCTGTGAATTTAAGGTGAGTTTCTTGTGGACAGCATAGAATTGGGTCATGCTTTTTTATCCAGTCTCTCTCTGCCTTTTGTCCAGAGAGTTTAATCCATTCACATTTAAAGTTATGACTGAAAATGCAGGACTTTTTTCTGCCATTTTGCTGTTTAGTCTTTGTAAGTCTTATACCTCTTTTGGCCTCTCAGTTCTACTGTTAATGCCTACTTTCATATTTATTTGATTCTTTCTATTGTGCCATATTGAGTCACTTCTCATTTCTATCTGGATATAGTTTTCATATAATTTACTGTGGTTACCATGGGGTTAAAATTTGAAATCCTAGAAGAATGAAGTTGGAGGACTCACACTTCCTGATCTGAAAACTTATTACAGAGCCATAATAATAATTTAAAAAGCATGGTACTGGCACAGGGCAGACATATTGACCAATGGAATCAAATTAAGAGCTGAGAGATCAGAAATCATACTCATAGCCAAATGATTTTTGACAAGGTGGAAAGAACACTCAATTGAGAAAGAATAATTCCTTCAACAATTGTTTCTGGGAAAACTGGATCTTCATTTACAAAAAAAAATGAAAGTGGACCCTCACCTCACATTATTTAAAAAAATCAACTCAAAATGGATCAAAGACCTAAATATAAGAGACAGAACTGTAGAACTCCTAGAAGAAAAAGGGAAGCATCTTCAGGACCTTGTGTTAGGCAATGGTTTCTTACATTTTGCGCCCAAAGTACAAACAGCAAAATAAAAAATAGATAAATAGGACCTTAGCAAAATTAAAAAAACTTTTGTCCATCAAAGAACTTTATCATGAAAGTAAAAAACAACCTGCTCAATGGGAGAAAATATTTGAAAATCATATATCTGATATGGGTTTAATTGTCAGAATATATGAAGAAATCCTAATACTCAAAAAGACAGACAACCCAATTAAAAAAAGGGGAAAAGACTTGAATATGCATTTCTGCAAAGAAGATATACCAATGGCCAAAAAGCATATGAAAACATGATCAAAATAATTAGCCATTAGGGAAATACAAATAAAAACCACAATGAGGGAGGACTTCCGGGGAAGATGGTGGAGTAGGTAACACCAGGACTCAGTCCTCCCATCAAAATAACTATTAAACAGGCAAGAACTGTCTGAAACAACTATTTTGAAACTTCAGAGGCCAGAAGAACATGGTACAGCATCCTGGGAAGAGTGGGAGGAAGGGACTGATAAATTACAATAAAGAACTGTAAATTGCTCTCTCCATCTGGCAGCTACCAGTGCCCATCCCCTACTCTTATGGCAGGCCAACACAGGATCCAGCCCCTGGCTAGCTGTTGCTAACAGAAAGGGACATAAAAATCCTCTTCCCAAAGAACAGGGGTGCACGGCTTTTGATTAGCAAATTCAGATCCCTGGGTCCCAGGTCTGAGGGCAGCTACTGTATCAACTTGCTCCAGACAAAGGCAGTGGCAGCCACTGTTTCAATTCCATCCTGAAAAAAGGCGGCTGCAGCCTTTGTTTCCATCCTCCCTAGACAGGGGAGGAGGTGTTGGAAAAAAATTTTTTAAGTATTAATTTTATTGAGATATATTCACATACAAAACCAATTGTACAGTCATACAAAACCAATTGTACATTTGATTGTTCACAGTACCATTACATAGCTGTGCCTTCATCACCAAAGTCAATCCCTGACACCTTCATTAGCACTCACACAAAAATAACAAGAATAATAATTGAAGTGAAAAAGAGCAATTAAAGTAAAAAAGAACACTGGGCGCCTTTGTCAGTTTGTTTGTTTCCTTCCCCCATTTTTCTACTCATCCATCCATAAACTAGACAAAGGGGAGTGTGGTCCTTATGGCTTTCCCAATCTCATTGTCACCCCTCATAGGCTACATTTTTATACAATTGTCTTCAAGATTCATGGGTTCTGGGTTGTAGTTTGATAGTTTCAGGTATCTACCACCAGCTACCCCAATTCATTAGAACCTAAAAAGGGTTGTCTAAAGTGTGTGTAAGAGTGCCCACCAGAGTGACCTCTCGGCTCCTTTTGGAATCTCTCTGCCACTGAAGCTTATTTCATTTCCTTTCACATCCCCCTTTTGGTCAAGAAGATGTTCTCCATCCCATGAAGCCGGGTCTACATTCCTCCCCGGGAGTTATATTCCACGTTGCCAGGGAGATTCACTCCCCTGGGTGTCTGATCCCATGTAAGGGGGAGGGCAGTGATTTCACCTTTCAAGTTGGCTTAGCTAGAGAGAGAGGGCCACATCTGAGCAACAAAGAGACATTCGGGAGGAGGCTCTTAGGCACAATTATAGGGAGGCCTAGCCTCTCTTTTGTAGCAACAGTCTTCCCAAGGGCAAGTCCTGTGGTAGAGGGCTCAACCCATCAAACCACCAGTCCCCTATGAATGTGAGCACTTGAGCAACCATTGAGGTGGGGCAGGCCATTATCCCTGCATTCTCCACCAGCTCCTCAAGGGGGCTCTGCATATTTTTTCCTTGTTTTTTTTTTTTAATCAACTGTATAAAAAATAAAAAAAATAAAAAAAATTTAAAAAAACATACAATAAAAGAACATTTCGAAGAGACCATAACAAGGGAGTAAGAAAAAGACAACTAACCTAAGACAACTACTTTACTTCCAACATGTTCCTACTCTACCCCAAGAAAATAACCTAACATAGCAACATTTCTGTGAACTTGTTCCTACTATACCCATCAGAAATTAACAGACCATAGTCATTCCTGGGCATTCCCAGAACTTTAAATTTACCCACGGTAGCTTATCTGTTCTTCTTGGATTATTGTTCCCCCTTCCTTAATTGTTCTCTATCGCTAGTTCCCCTACATTCTACATTATAAACCATTTGTTTTACATTTTTCAAAGTTCACATTAGTGGTAGCATATAATATTTCTCTTTTTGTGCCTGGCTTATTTCGCTCAGCATTATGTCTTCAAGGTTCATCCATGCTGTCATATGTTTCACGACATCGTTCCTTCTTACTGCCGCATAGTATTCCATTGTGTGTATATACCACATTTTATTTATCCACTCATCTGTTGAAGGACATTTGGGTTGTTTCCATCTCTTGGCAATTGTGAATAATGCTGCTATGAACATTGGTGTGCAGATATCTGTTCATGTCACTGCTTTCCGATCTTCCGGGTATATACCGAGAAGTGCAATCACTGGATTGAAGGATAACTCTGTATCTAGTTTTCTAAGGAACTGCTAGACTGACTTCCAGAGCGGCTGAACCATTATACAGTCCCACAAGCAATGAATAAGAGTTCCAGTTACTCCACATCCCCTCCAGGATTTGTAGTTTCCTGTTTGTTTAATGGCAGCCATTCTAATTGGTGTGAGATGGTATCTCATTGTGGTCTTAATTTGCATCTCTCTAATAGCTAGTGAAGCTGAACATTTTTTTCATGTGTTTCTTGGCCATTTGTATTTCCTCTTCAGAGAACTGTCTTTTCATATCTTTTGCCCATTTTATAATTGGGCTGTCTGTACTATCGTCATTGAGTTGTAGGATTTCTTTATATATGCAAGATATCAGTCTTTTGTCAGATACATGGTTTCTAAAAATTTTTTCCCATTGAGTTGGCTGCCTCTTTAAATTTTTGACAAATTCCTTTGAGGTACAGAAACTTCTAAGCTTGAGAGGTTCCCATTTATCTATTTTTTCTTTTATTGCTTGTGCTTTGGGTGTAAAGTCTAGGAAGTGGCTGCCTAATACAAGGTCTTGAAGATGTTTCTCTATGTTATCTTCTAGGAGTTTTATGGTACTTTCTTTCATATTGAGATCTTTGATCCATTTTGAGTTAATTTTTTTGTAGGGTGTGAGGTAGGGGTCTTCTTTCATTCTTTTGGATATGGATATCCAACTCTCCCAGCCCCATTTGTTGAAAAGACCATTATGACCCAGTTCAGTGACTTTGGGGGCCTTATCAAAGATCAGTCAGCCATAGATCTGGGGGTCTATCTCTGAATTCTCAATTTGATTCCATTGATCAATATGTCTATCTTTGTGCCAGTATCATGCTGTTTTGACAACTGTGGCTTTATAATAAGCTTCAAAGTCAGGGAGTGTAAGTCCTCCCACTTCGTTTTTCTTTTTTAGAGTGTCTTTAGCAATTCGAGGCATCTTCCCTTTCCAAATAAATTTGATTAATAGGTTTTCCAAGTCTGCAAAGTGGGTTGTTGGAATTTTGATTGGGATTGCATTGAATCTGTAGATGAGTTCAGGCAGAATTGACATCTTAATGACATTTAGCCTTCCTATCCATGAACATGGAATATTTTTCCATATTTTAAGGTCCCCTTCTATTTCTTTTAGTAGAGTTATGTAGTTTCCTTTGTATAGGTCTTTTACATCTTTGGTTAAGTTTATTCCTAGGTACTTGATTTTGTTAGTTGCTATTGAAAATGCTATCTTTTTCTTGAGTGTCTCTTCAGTTTGTTCATTTCTAGCAAATAGAAACATTACTGACTTATGTGCATTAATCTTGTATCCTGCTACTTTGCTAAATTTGTTTATTAGCTCTAGTAGCTGTATTGTCGATTTCTCAGGGTTTTCCAAATATAAGATCATATCATCTGCAAACAATGACAGTTTTACTTCTTCCTTTCCAATTTGGATGCCTTTTATTTCTTTGTCTTGCCAGATTGCCCTGGCTATCACTTCCTGCACAATGTCGAATAACAGTGGTGACAGAGGGCATCCTTGTCTTGTTCCTGATCTTAGAGGAAAGGCTTTCAGTCTCTCACCATTGAGTACTATGCTGGCTGTGGGTTTTTCATATATGCTATTAATCTTATTGAGAAAGTTTTCTTCAATTCCTACATTTTGAAGTGTTTTTATCAAAAAGGGAAGTTGGATTTTGTCGAATGCTTTTTCAGCATCTATTGAGATGATTGCTTGATTTTTACCTTTTGATTTGTTAATGTGTTGTAATACATTGATTTTCTTATGTTGAACCATCCTTGCACGCCTGGAATGAACCCCACTTGGTCATGGTGTATGATTTTTTTAATGTGTCTTTGGATTCAATTTGCAAGTATTTTGTTGAGGATTTTTGCATCTATATTCATTAGGGAGATTGGCCGGTAGTTTTCCTTTTTTGTAGCATCTTTGCCTGGTTTTGGTATTAGATTGATGTTAGCTTCATAAAATGAGTTAGGTAGTGTTTCATTTTCTTTGATGTTTTGAAAGAGTTTAAGTAAGATTGGTGTCAGTTCTTTTTGGAAAGTTTGGTAGAATTCCCCTGTGAAGCCATCTGGCCCTGGGCATTTATTTGTGAGAAGATTTTTGATGACTGATTGGATCTCTTTGCTTGTGATTGGTTGGTTGAGGTCTTCTGTTTCCTCTCTTGTCAGTCTAGGTTGTTCATATGTTTCCAGGAAATTGTCCATTTCCTCTACATTATCCAGTTTGTTGCCATACAGTTGTTCATAGTACCCTCTTATATATTTTTTTAATTTCTTCGGGATCTGCAGTAATGTCACATTTCTCATTCAGTATTTTGATTATATGGGTCTTCTCTCTTTTTGATTTTGTCAGTCTAGCTAGGGGCTTGTCAATCTTGTTGATCTTCTCAAAGAACCAACTTTTGGTGACATTTATCCTCCCTATTGTTTTTTTGTTCTCTATGTAATTTATTTCTGCTTTAATCCTTGTTATTTCTTTTCTTCTACTTCATTTAGGATTGGTTTGCTGTTTGTTTTCTAGCTTCTTCAGTTGATCCATTAGTTCTATGATTTTGGCTCTTTCTTCCTTTTTAATATATGCATTTAGTGCTATAAATTTCCTCCTCAGTACCACTTTTGCTGCATCCCATAGGTTTTGGTATGTTGTGTTCTCATTTTCATTCATCTGTATATTTAGCAATTTCTCTTGCTATTTCTTCTTTAAACCACTGATTGTTTAGGAGTGTGTTGTTTACCCTCCAGGTATTTGTGAATTTTCTAAGTCTCTGATGGTTATTGACTTCTAATTGTATTCCATTGTGGTCAGAGAATGTGCTTTGCATAATTTCAATCCTTTTAAATTTATTGAGCCTTGTTTTATGTCCCAGTATATGGTCTATTCTGGAGAAAGTTCCATGAGCTCTAGAGACGAATGTGTATTCTGGTGATTTGGGATGTAATGTTCTATATATGTCTGTTAAATCCAATCCATTTATCAGATTGTTTAGGTTTTCATTTTCCTTACTGGTCTTCTGTCTGGTTGATATCTATAGGAGAGAGTGATGTGTTGAAGTCTCCCACAATTATTGTGGAAACATCAATTGCTTCCTTTAGTTTTGACAGTGTTTCTCTCATGTATTTTGTGGCACCTTGATTGGGTGCATAAACATTTATGATTGTCATTTCTTCTTGTTGAGTTGCCCCTTTATTAGTATGTAGTGGCCTTCTTTGTCTCTCATAACATCTTTGCATTTAAAGTCTATTTTATCTGAGATTAATATTGCTACACCTGCTTTCTTTTGGCTGTAGCTTGCATGAAATATTTTTTTCCATCCTTTCACTTTCAATTTTTTTGTGTCCCTGTGTCTAAGATGAGTCTCTTGTATGCAACATTTTGATGGTTCATTTTTTTTATCCATTCTGTGAATCTATATCTTTTAATTGGTGAGTTTAATCCATTTACATTCAACATTATAACTGTGAAGGCATTTCTTGAATCAGCCATCTTATCCTTTGGTTTATGTTTGTCATATATATTTTTCCCTCTCTTTATTAATATTCTTTAATGTACCCATACTGAATCTCTTTAGCACTGAAACTTTCTCCAAGTCTCTCTGTCCTTTCTTTGTTTCTCTGTCTGTAGGGCTCCCTTAAGTATCTCCAGTAGGGCAGGTCTCTTGTTAGCAAATTCTCTAAGCATTTGTTTGTCTGTGAAAAATTTAAGCTCTCCCTCAAATTTGAAGGAGATCTTTGCTGCATAAAATTTTAAAGCATATGAAAAAACCAGATGATATGGATACCCCAAGCCCAAGCACCCAAATCAAAAGATCAGATTAATTTCCATAAGATCATCTATTTTTTTATTTACTCTTGCAATGTCTTCTTTAAGATCTTGTGCTGGATAAAGTATTCTTGGTTGGAATTTTTTCTCACTCAGAATTTTAAATATGTCATGCCACTGCTTTCTCGCCTCCATGGTGGCTGCTGAGTAGTCACTACTTAGTCTTATGCTGTTTCCTTTGTATGTGGTGAATTGCTTTTCTCTTGCTGCTTTCAGAACTTGCTCCTTCTCTTCTGTATTTGACAGTGTGATCAGAATATGTCTCAGAGTGGGCTTATTTGGATTTATTCTATTTGGAGTTCGCTGGGCATTTATGATTTGTGTGTTTATATTGTGTAGAAGGTTTGGGAAGTTTTCCCCAACAATTTCTTTGAATACTCTTTCTAGACCTTTACCCTTTTCTTCCCCTTCTGGAACACCAATGAGTCTTATATTCGGACATTTTATATTATCTTTCATATCCCTGAGGTCCATTTCAATTTTTTCGATTTTTCCCCCATTCTTTCTTTTGTTCTTTCATTTTCCATTCTGTCATCTTCCAGGTACTGATTCATTGTTCAACTTCCTCTAGTCTTGTACTATGAGTATTCAGAATCTTTTTAATTTGGTCAACAGTTTCTTTAATTTCCATAAGATCATCTATTTTTTTATTTACTCTTGCAATGTCTTCTTTATGCTCTTCGAGGGTCTTCTTTATGTCCTTTATATCCTGTGCCATGCTCTTCTTCATGTCCCTTATATCCTGTGGCATGGTCTCATCGTTCATCTTTAGTTCTTTGATTAATTGCTCCAGGTACTGTGTCTCCTCTGATCTTTTGATTTGGGTGCTTGGGCTTGGGGTATCCATATCATCTGGTTTTTTCATATGCTTTAAAATTTTCTGTTGTTTTTGGCCTCTTGGCATTTGCTTAACTTGATAGGGTTCTTTTAGGATTTGTAGACCGATTGAAATCCTTATATCTAAATTGTCAGATCTACAGCTTCATGGAGTACACTTTAACTAACCAGCAGGTGGCGTCCACAAGCCACCTGTTCTCCTCAAGCCAGTTCTCCCCTGCTTTGTCTTTGTGGTGAGTGGGGGTGTGAGTCTTGTGGGGGTCCAATTGGTGTACCAAGCTTGCATGTGTAGTTGGTGTTGCCCACCCTGTACATGGGGCGTGTGTCTGGGTGGTCAGGGAGGGGGGGTGGCTCTAACAATCAAATCTCCCTGGTGTTCCTGGAGTTTTAAAGCTGCTGCAATAGTGTAATCCTTCAGTTCAGTCCTGCCACAGTTTGTCTTTGCCGCTTACCCACAAGTCCTTGGTATTGGCATGTGGTCCCTGGGACTTGCGAGTGGGTCCCCCTTCCAGGCCGTGCACCCCCAGGTTTTCTGTTGAGGGATGACTGTGCCATGCCACAGGTGAGTGCCATCCCCCCAGGGCAGTTCTGGCCTGCAAGGCTGTGTAGGGAGGCTCCCAGTTTGCTGAAATGATGGCTGAATGGGGTCTGTTAATTCACACTGCTCCAACTTCCCAACTCTGGGACAACCAGCTGAGGGTGCAGGGAAGGCTAATGTCCACACCTGATTTTGTGGTGTGTGTGTGTTATTGGAAGCGCTTCCATCACACTGGGTTGTCTGGGGCAGCTCTGGTCTATGGGGCCAGTGATGGGCAGGGGTGTTCCCTGTCCACCAGGATGATGGCTGTGAGAGGATGCCCCCCTTTTCTTGGGAAGTTGTGGTGTTTAGTGAATTTTCTCAACCACTGGATTATTGCCTTTTGTCTCAGGGCTCTCTTAGTTCTGCTCTTGTCTTGATCTGCCCAAATTGCAAGTCTCTGAGGCTTTCTGTACTGGGCATCTTAGAGTAATTGTTTTAGACAAAGAAAAAAAGATAAAAAAAAGGGGGGGACCCTCCTTGCAGATCTAATGGGTTATTGAAATGCTAAGAGACAAAGCAATTAGGGCCATTAAGGAAAGGTCCAGGAGGCAGAGAGACCGGTTTTTCTTCGGGATTTGCATATGAGCCTCAGGGCCTGAGCTCTGCCCTTCCCCTTCCTATGTTCACCAGAACTCCAAAAAGCTTCAGCTTTTATTTTTGGATTTTTCTTGCTGTTTTTACTATCCCTATCTCCTCTCTGCTGGACTGGCTGCTCCCAGATTCTGTGGTGTCTGGTCTCAGTCTACCTATGATTGGAGTTTGGATCAGTAGAATGAGTTTCTGGTAACAGCCACCACTGCAGTTCTCCCTTCTCCTTCTCAGTGCTGATGGCCCCTCCTTCCATGGGACTGAGCCTGGCAGGGAGGGGCGCGGGTCCCCTGGCCACAAAAACTTACAGATTTTGCTGATCTCAGCAGTTCCATGTGTTCATGAGTGTTGTATGAAGTATGCCCAAAGTCAAATTGCTCTGCAGTGTCCAGTCCATGCAGTTCCTGGCTTTCTACCTACTTCCCTGGAGGAGGAACTAAAACATCAGTGTTGGAAATTTTAAGACACAGGGCTTCCTCAGGGCTGTGGGAGAAAGTTAGCTAGCATTTGCTGGGCAGGCTGGGAAAGCTCAGCTTTGGAAAGCTGTTGGAGATGACTTGGAGCCCTTCCTGACACTCTTTACAGGACACTTTGGAGCCAGTCTGCACCCCCTTCATGGGTCTCTGGCCCTGTTTTGGCTGGGAAAGACTGAATTGGGAAAGTCCTCCCCAGGGAAATGCCCCTCCCAGAATTTGCCCTCCTGGCAAAAGTAGCATGGAATAATGAAAGGAGTGTAAAAAAACTATAGAGGTGGAGAGTCTGGGACAAAGGCCTGCTGGTTTCAGATACCTGGGAGAGGGAAGTGTGTCCCCTGGGAAAGAGAGGGTACCACCAAACTTCTGTAAACCGGGCAACTCCAAAGCAACTAACAAGCAAAAGCCCAGGACAAGACAGAGTCCCAGCAAGACAGGTAAAGCCCTCCACTCTGCATTCACCTTGGGCAGACCTTCCTGATAGGAAGGCTGAAGCTTGAGAAAATCTCTATGTTATCACCAGCTGGTTACAAAACCAGAAAATAGGTATCCTAGGGAGTAAATCCCGGAGTTAACATTTTAAAATATTAAAATGTGCAGTGTGCAATGAGTACAAGAAAAACAAAGAAACAGGAAATGATGGCCTATCCAAAGGAAGACAATAAAAATACAGAAAACACCAATGAAGAAGACAAGAATGTGGACATTCCATACAAAGCTTTTCTTTAAAAAAATGATCTTAAAGATGCTTAAGGAAATGAAAGAAAGTACAGGAAAAGAACTACAGGATATCAGGGAAACAATGAATAAATAATATGAGAGTCTAAGTAAAAAGATAGGAATTTTAAAAAGGAACCAAACAGAACTACTGGAGTTGAAGACCATAATAACTGAAATGAAAAATGTTCAGGAGGGTTTCAAGAGCAAAATGGAGCTTGCCGAAGAAAGAATCAGTGAATGCAAAGGCGAGACACTTGAATTGAGTCAGGCTGAGGAGGAGAAAGAAAAAAAAGAAAGTAAAAATAGCCTAAGACAGCTATGGGAACCATCAGATGCACCAGTATATGTGTTTTGGAAGTCCCAGAAGGAGAAGAAAGAGAGAAAGGGAAAGAAGGAATAATCAAAGAAATAATGACACAGACTTCCAAAACTTAGTAAAAGATGTGACTATGTACATTCAAGAAGCTCAGAGAACACCAAACGATATAAATCCCCATCATAGATTGATTACACTATCAAATGCAAAAGGCAAGGACGGAGTTCTGAAAGCTGCAAGAGAAAAGCAATGTGTTACATACAAGGGAATCCCAATAAGATTGAGTGCAATTTCTCATCAGAAACCATGGAGGCAAGAAGCAATGGAATGAAGGGAGAAATTAATGGTTCTACATTAATAGTAGGAGGCTTTAACACTCCACCCTCAATAATGGATAAAACATCTAGTCAGAAGTTCAATAAGAAAGTACAGGATTTGTATGATACACTAAACCAACTAGACCTACTAGACATATATAGAACACTGCACCCAATGAAAACAGAATACACATTCTTCTCAAGAGCACATGGATCATTCTCCAGGATAGACAATATGTTGGGTCACAAAATAAGTCTAAATAAATTAAAAAATATTGAAATCATGCAATGTTTTTTCTTTGACCTCAACAGGATGAAGCTAGAAATTAATAACAGGGATAAAGAGAAAATTCACAAATATGTGGAAATTAAACAATATACTCTTAAACAACCAATGAGCTAAAGAAGAAATCAGAAGCAGATTTGGGAACTATCTTGAGGTGAATGAAAATGAAAATACAACATACCCAAACTTATGGGATGCAGCGAAGGCAATGTGGAGAGGAAAATTTATAATTCCTAATGCTTACATTAAAAAAAAAAAGACTTAAAATCAGAGACCTATCCTCAAATCTGGAAGAACTGGAAGATGAAGAGCAAACTAAACCCAAAGCGTGCAAATGGAAGGAAATAACAAAGATTGCAGTGGATTTAAATAGAATAGAAAACAAACAAACAAAAAACAATAAGAGAATCAACAAAACCAAAAGTTGGTTCTTTGAAAAGATCAACAAAACTGACAATTCTTTTTCTAGGCTGACAAAGAAAAAAGAGAATGAATCTCAGAAATGTACAAGAAAAACAAAGAAACAGGAAATGATGGCCTATCCAAAGGAAGACAATAAAAATACAGAAAACACCAATGAAGAAGACAAGAATGTGGACAAATAATGAATCTCAGAAATGAAAAGGGAGACATTACTACCGACTCCACTGAAATAAAAAGGACTAAAGTGGATACCATGAACAACTGTATGCCAAAAAATTAGATAACCTAGAAGAAATGGACAAATTCTTAGAAACACACAAACTATCTACACTGACTGAAAAAGAAATAAAAGATCTCAATAACCCAAATAGTAGTAAAGAGTTTGAATCATTAATCAAGAATCTCCCAACAAAGGTAACCCAGGACCAGATGGCTTCACAGGTGAATTCTACCAAATGACCCAAGAAGACAACTCCAATTCTGTTCAGACTCTTCCAAAATGCTGCAGAAAAAGGAACACTCCCTAATTCATTCCACAAGACCAGCATCACACTCATACCAAAGAATAATAAAGATACCACAAGAAAAGAAAACTATAGACCAATCTTTCTTATGAATATAGATGCAAAAATCCTCAACAAAATACTAGCAAACCAAATCCAACAGCACTGTAAAAAATTTTACACCATGAACAACTGGGATTTATCCCTGGTATGCAAGCCTGGTTCAACATAAGAAAATCAGTTAATGTAATACACCACATTAACAGAATGAAGGACAAAAAAACATGGTCATCCCAATCAATGCAGAAAATCATTGACAAAATACAGCACTCCTTCTTGATAAAAACAATTAGAACATTAAGCATAGAAGGAAACTTCCTCAACATGATAAAGAGCATATAGGAAACACCCACAGCTAACATCCTATTTAATCGTGAAAGACTGAAAGGTCAGAAACAAGACAAGGATGCCCACTGTCAACAGTGTTAATCCACATTATACTAGAAGTTCTTGCTAGAGTAATTAGGCAAGAAAAAGAAATATAGGCACCTAAATTGGAAAGGAAGTAAAACTTTCCCTATATGCAGATGATATGATCCTATATACAGAAAATCCTCAAAAGTTCACAACACAGCTCCTAGAGCTAATGAATGAATTCAGCGAAATAGCAGGGTACAAGATCAACACCCCATAATCAGTAGTGTTTCTGTACACAAGCAATGAACAATTAGAACAAGAACTCAAGAAAAAAATTCCATGCACAATAGCAACTAAAATAATAAAATATCTGTTCCAGTTTGCTAAAGCTGCAATTTGCAAAACACCGGAGATTGATTGGCTTTTATAAAGGGGGTTTATTTAGTTACACAGTTAAAGTCGTAAGGCCATAAAGTGTCCAAAGTAAGGCATCAACAATAGGGTACCTTCACTGGAGAAAGGCCAAATTGGCATCCAGAAAACCTCTGTTATCTGGGAAGGCACGTGGCTGGTGTCTGTTTGCTCCCAGGTTGTGTTTCAAAATGGTGTTCTCCAAAATGTCTCTGTATCAGCCTTTTGGGGCAAACTCTGGTCTAGTACCTCCAAAGTGTCAGCAAAACTCTGGTTTCAATGGCCATCTTCAAAATGTCTCTGTAAGTTGCAGCAGCAAGCTCCTTCTGTCTGAGCTTTTATATAGGGCTCTAGTAAACTAATCCAGGCCCACACTGAATTGGCAGGGCCACGCCTCCATGGAAATTATCTAATCAGAGTTATCACCTACAGTTGGGTGTCACATCTCTATGGAAGCAACCTAATCCAAAGTTTCCAACTTAATCACACTAATACATCTGCTCCCACAAGACTGCATCAAAGAACATGGCTTTTTCTGGGGGACATAATATATACAAACTGGTACAATATCTAAGAATAAATATGACCAATGATGTAAAGTACTTGTACACAGAAAAGTACAAAATATTGCTAAAAGAAATAAAAGAAGACCTAAATAAATGAAAGGATGTTCCATGTTCATGGATTGAAAAACTAAATATTAAGATGTCAATATCACTGAAAACAATTTATAGATTCAAATGCAATCCAAATAAAAATTCCAGCAACCTTCCTTGCAGAAATGGAAAAACCAATCACCAAATTTATATGGAAGGGTAAGGGGCCCTAAATAGCTAAAACCACCTTGAAAAAGAAGAATGAAGTTCAAAGACTCACACTTCCTGATCTTAAAACTTATTACAAAGCCATAGTAATCAAAACAGTATGGTACTGGCACAAGGACACAGGGACAGATATAAAAACCAATGGAATTGAATTGAGATCCCAGAAATCACCCCTCACATTTATGGCCAACTGATTTTTTTTTCCTGTTCTTAACTTTTTTTATTTTTCCCTTTTTAATTTTTATTGGGATTGTTCAAATACCACACAATTATCCAAAGATCCAAAGTGTACAATCTCTTGCCCCTGGGTACCCTCATACAGCTGTGCATCCATCATCACACTTAATTTTTGTTCAATTTTTAGAAACTTTTCATTACTCCAAACAAGAAATAAAGTGAAAGATGAAAAAAGAAAAAAAGAAAAGGAAACTTGAATCCTCCCCTATCCCTAACCAACCACCTCAATTGTTGACTTGTAGTGTTGGTATAGTATATTTATTACTGTTTATGAAAAAATGTTGAAATACTACTAACTGTAGTATATAGTTTGCAATAGGTATATATTTCTTCCCTATATGCCCCTCTATTATTAACTTCTAATTGTATTGTCATATGGCCAACTGATTTTTGACAAGGTGATGAAGACTACTCAATTGAAAGAATAGCTTCTTCAACAAATAATGCTGAGAAAATTGGATCTCCAGTTGATATACAAAAATCAACTCAAAATGGATCAAAGACATAAATATAAGAGCTAGAACTATCAAACTCCTAGAAAAAAACCTAGGGAAGCATCTTCAGGACCTTGTGTTAGGCAGTGATTTCTTAGACATTACACCCAAAGCCCAAAACATAAGTAGCAAAAGAAAAAAATAGAAAAATGGGACTTCATCAAAATAAAAGACCTTTGTACCTTGAAGGACTTTATTAGGAAAGTAAAAACAGAACTACACAATGGAAGAAAATATTTGGAAACCATATCTCCAAAAGAAGATTAATATCCAGTATATATAAATACTTTAACAACTATAAGACAAGCAACCCAATTTAAAAAATGGGCGAAAGGCTTGAACAGACATCTTTCCAAAGAAGATATACAAATGGCCAAAAAGCACATGAAAAGATACTCAACATCATTAGCCATCAAGGAAATGGAAAACCAAACCACTGTGAGATTATCATTTCCATACCGCTTAGAGGGGCTGCAATTTAAAAAAAGCAGAAAATAACAAGTGTTGGATAGAATGCAGAAAAATAGGGACACATTCATTCCTGGTGGCAATGTAAAATAGTACAGCTGCTATGAAAGACAGTTTGGTGGTTCCTCAGAAAGCTAAGTATATGACCCAGCAATCCCAACACTAGATATATACCCAAAGAATTGAAAGCAGGAGCTCAAACAGATATTTGCACACTGATTTCATAGCAATATTATTCACTATTGCCAAAAGATGGAAGCAACCCAAGTGTCCATCAATTGATGAATGGCTAGGCAAATTGTGATACATACACACAATGGAGTATTACTGAGTCCTAAAAAGGAATGAAGTTCTGACATATGCGACACATGCATAAACCTTGAAGATATCATATTGAATGAAATAAGCCAGACAGGAAAGGAAAAATATTGTATGACCTCAGTGATAAGAAATAATTAGAATAAGCAAACTCACAGAGTCAGAATCTAGAATATAGATTACCAAGGGTTGTGGTAGGGTAGGGAATAAGGAGTTAAGTCTTAAAATATACAGAGTTTCTAACTGGAACAATGGAAAAGTTTTGCTAATGGATGGTGATGATGGCAGCCATATGTTAATTATGATATACATAATTAATAGCACTGAATTATATTTTTGAATGGGGGTAAAAGGAGAACTTGTAGGTTTTATATATGTTACTAGAATAAAAATTTTTAAAAAATCCATGGAACTGCACAACACAGTGAACCCTAAGTTAAACCACAAGACTACAGTTAACAGTATAATTATAAAAATGTGCTTTCATAACTGTAACATGTACCACACCAATGCAGTGTGTTAATAATAGGGTGGTATATGGGAATCTTGTATTTTGTGCATGATTGTTCTGTAAACCTACAACTTCTCTACTTAAAAAAAAATAATAATAAAACTAGGGTAGGGAACATGAGAAAACAAGCAGGAAAGTTTGAAATGAGGAATTGTCCTGGATATAGCTATGGAACTCCATAAGGACATTTAGCACATGGGGAGGAAGAGGAGAGTACAGAAGAGTGAAGACATAACAAAGATCAACTTAACTGATTCGTCATTTTGTTTTAAGCTATTCCGAATCCTGGTTATATTCTGTAAATCCTCATTGTTAGATGTGCCAATTCTTTAACCAGGTAGGTAAGATTGCCTGACCAGTGACTTGGGCTTCAGGATCCTTAAGCTTTTTAAAATCTGGTGGAGCAGCAGTTATAGCCCATGTGGATATGAACTGGTGAATGTCATTTAAAATTTTAGTGACGGAGTCTTTTCACACAGCTTGATAGCTGCCACACTTGTAAATACTGTAAACAAAATGCTAAGAACTTTATAATTAGATTTTTGCCTACTTACACCATTCAAAAGGGACTTGCAGTCTGGAGTTAAGAACAGAAGATTCTCCTTGGAGCAATTAGTTTGCACTATTGAGTAGGTAATCTCAAAGTTCCATCCAGCCACCACCTGGAACAATTTTGGGGTTGAGTATTAAAAAGCAGTTTAAACATTATTCCCAGCGAGATATCAAATATCAATGATCATGTTATGTGAAACTTAGAACACTGCCTGATGTAAGTGTTCAATAAATATAAACTGTTAACTATTACTAGGCAAAAATCATTGCTGAATAAATATTGAGCAGTTTGAAACTCTCACACCCCTCAACACACACACATATACAGACACACAGACACATGCGTGTGCACACACACGTATCTGAAAACAAAGGCAATATATAGATACGTTACTATATTTCCTTAAGGAAGATCTAGCAATTTTTCCTCTGCCAGACTGCAGAGAGAAAATGTTCTATTGAATTTTGTGAAATATTATTACTGCTCTTCTAGATGAATAAAGAAAAGTTTGGAGGTGGATTGGCTTTTAATTGGGGGGGTCTTCAGTTTACCAGACTACCAGGTAGTGAGATTTTTTTGCTTTTCAGGGCTGGTCCCACCCTGATAAATGTATATGGACATAATTGAATAGAACATGCATCTCACACAAAGGCCAGTTGGAAGGTCTATTAAATGCAAGGAATGTTACTGACCAAAGCAAGTCACTCAAAATTAGAGAACAAAATAGAAGGGACTCAGCCAACTGTCAGTAAGGGCTTAGTAAACTGAACCAATGAAAAGACCAGATGATCTGGAAACTATAAATTAGAGGGTCCCCAGAAAGCCATGTCAATTTTTATTTATATACAATTTAATATTTTGGAGCTCTGTTTAACTCATGATATCCAGGTGATGACATAGTTTTATTAAAATCTTAAGACCAAAATGACATTTCCATTTTACTGTTTCTAGGAAGAATATGTAATGCTTACTATCCACTTACTAAAAACAAAGCTCAAAGGAAGGGGCTCTGATTAGCTTCCTTTCCCCCTTTACATATTGCAGTTTGTTTATCATTTAGCCCAAACTGGAAGCCCTTTGTCTCCCGTGCTAGCTATATGAAAATACAGAAGAGCTCCTTACCACCAGTCGTATAACAATACAATTTCCTTCTGGTTTATTTTAGGTGTTGAAACCCTAATCAGAAAGATTTAACAATATTGTGTGAGTTGGAGAAATGAGAGAACAAACCTGACTTTGAGCCTTTTTCACTTCACCAACAGCAAAGAGGTAGGGATGATTAGTGTTGTTGTTAAAATGCTCAATGGCATGTCTCAAAATGGGTTTCAGCTCTGGGCTCTGGATTGAGATAGGATGCACACAGCCGACGCACTGATACTGTTCTGTCACCACGGGGCCCTCAGCTTAGCAGAGAGTAGGCAAAAAGGCAGAGTTAACGACTGAAACCAGGCTTTATTTTCCAGCATTCTGATGGCAATCAGATTGGCAAATAAGACAAAATAGGCCCTGAAAAACAAATTTTCTGGTAAATCATAGAATGCAATTAGAATAAAGAGAACACAAGACTGCATTTTAGTCAGAGGAAAAAACATATTCACTTAGGAACTGCTTATATGCCCAGTGTCATGCATCATAATTTAAAATTTATTTTGAAGTCATCTTTTTAATGTAAAGTGTATTTATTAAAAAAAAAATGCACTACAGGTCTGTCTTTGTTTATGACCTTTCCCCGTTCTGTTTATGAAGTGGAGGCAGTAGAGAAGACCCTTGCCAAGAGGGGCAGACCAGGGTGGGAGGACACGTTCTGCACAAATGTAGGACTCTCAGGGGAAAAGCAGCTCAGTCAGCGTCTCCCCTTGCCTGCAGCTCTCCCTTGGTGGTGGTGGAGGAGTCCGTGTGGAGGGAGACACTCAGGAAATTGACCACTGTGGACACCTGTCTCTAGTCCCATGTTGTGAGTCAAGAAAGCAGCTCCTGGGTGCAGATTTGGCAGAGGTGAAAAGGGATGGGGTCTAGGGAAGTTCTGGAGGAAAGAAGAGGCAGAATAAAGAGTGGATGGCATTTGAGCCAGCCCTATAGTTGGGGCAACCGTCACGATTGTTTCCTAAAGAGGACTGTGACAGCGGACTTAAGCAGCTCTTCCATCCAGGCAGTTCAAGGGCATCTAGCGCTTAGTCAGGCTGGGTTTGCAGGAACGCAGGAACGCTCCTCAGAAACTCTAAAACTGGCCTGGGGTTAAACTGTGCTACCGCCAGGGAAAGAACCAGGAGCTCTGACCTTTTCCCTCACCATCCTCTTTCCTCCTACAATGAATATCAGACCTTAGTCATTTCCTTTGATTTTGCTCAAGTAACAGCTTCTCAGTTTCTATAATTACAGCTAAAGAGTTGAAGTAATTTTTAGTTGTAGAACTAATACATGAATTTATCCTCTTATAAAAATTAAGACATAGATAGTTCATTAGTTTCAAGTGTTAAAGCTCCTTGAATCCTGGCTCGGGGCTTAATACATTTTGTATAAATTCAATTCAACAAACTTGTATTGTGTACCAACTACTCGCCAGGTGCAGTGCTAGGAGGCCTGGTTCTATCAATGCATCAGTAATGGTCAGTGCCCTGAAGAAGACTGCAGTCAAACGCCAGAGGCAGACATGCAGATAGATGATTGGAATATAATTCAGCAAGAGCTTGGAAGGGCAAGAGCACAGAATGAGGTCCAGAAAGCCTGTCCTGAGGAGAAGTTGGCCAAGCTGGGAAGAATGGACGAACCGGGTAAATGAGGCATGAGGGGAGAAGGAATGGATGGTTCCCTGAGAAAGGTGGATGAATGAGGCATAGAGATGTGGGATGTGGTTATACAAGGAATTATTTATAACCCACCTTTTACCACAGCTTAAGTGTGAGGCAGGGAGAGGTAACTGAGGCGTGAACTGTAGGTAAAGTCTTCAGCTGGGCCAGTGGTTAAGTATTTTCAAAGGGTCATGGATTCTTTGGCAACTCTGAGAAAAACTATGGCTTCCTCCCCAGGAAAATATACAAACACCATTTTCTATGCAATTTCAGTGCATTCATATACTGTCAAGTGAGTTAAGGATGGTCTGCTCTAAGAATGGAGAACCACAAAAGGGTTTTTAATAAAATGATGCAAAATATTAAATTACCATGTAATGTAGGTAAGACCCCTCACGTCCTGATGAGTGGAGACAAATGCTATAGAAAGAGGAAAGTAGCTAAAGATGAGGGAGTGGTACACCGGGGTGTCTGAGGCGTCCTCGCCCAGTGGTGTGCGGGCGGGCGGGGCCCTCCCCATCCCTGCGCGTCTCAGCACTGCCTGCGCCTGCAGCCCCGTCTCAATCAGGAGGCCAGTAGCACCCTAGAGGCTGTCCCTCAGGTGTTAGCAGAGTAGCACTACTGTCATTACAACTGTTTCTTTGCCTTCTCTCCATAAGTATGCCGTTCAGGAAAAAACAAATTACTGGGCAAATATTCATTGCTTTGCGCCCTCACCCCCGTCCCTACTCCCACCCCACACTGCCGCCCCTGACCCCACCTCCTCTCCTTCTTGCGAAAAGTGATGTTGAATCAGGGTACTAGGTAAAGTTAAACAACTGGAGAGGAATTACATGAGAGAGGTGAGAAAATTGCTGGTGAAGGGGGGGCGGATAAGGATTAACACATAAAGTAAAAGCGAAGATGGGGTGAAGACTGGAACAGGGGCCAGTTTTTATTTAGAGGACTGAATGGGGGTAAGAAAAAAGATGGAGTAGCCTTTGTTGAGTAGGAGATTTTGAGGGTGAGGGGAGTGAGGAAAGATGTAAACTCAGTATTTCAGGGTGATGGAATGATTTTCCACCATACTCCAACAATTCTAGGGAGATTCTAAAAATTAAAATAAACATTTTAATTACTTGTGATTTCTTTTCTTTGTTAATGCAACTTCTTACAAGAACTGGAGCCTCAAGGGATATGAGTTTTTATGGGTTACAGATGGATGGCAAAGGCTGGTACAAAACAGCTGCCACTTTGGTGAGGTCTGGAGATGCTACTTAAAAGGCGTCAAGCACAAAAACCCTATCCTACAGAGGACAGATTTCAGGAAGGCTTTTGTGATTGACATCCCCTAGCTGGGCCCATTCTTCTGCACTTGGCATTTCTGCCATGTTAGGGAAGGTATTGACAGCAGAAGTATTTGTCAAAAAGTTACTCCGTAATTATATTCTTAAGGAATCTCATGTGTCAAGGGCCTGCCATTCCAGCTCTGCTACTTACTAGTGGTGGGATCTTTGGCAGGTTACTTAATTGCTCTGGGCCTTGGTTTCCTCATCTGTAAAATGAGAATGTTAATATCTACCTAATAAAGTTGTTGCAAGGATTAAATATGTTAATACATGTAAGGTACTTAGTACAAAGCTGAAGTGTTCGCTATGATAATTTCCCTCATTATTCTCTTTAACACATGATTGCTAGGCATTGTGCCTTCAGGTACTTCATCTCAGTTCAGTCTCATAACACTTCTCTGAAGTGGAAATTACTGTTACCTCTTCTATAGAAAAGGAAGAGGAGATCCAAGAAAGAGAAGAGCTTTGAAGGATTCCAGGCCAGGTCTGACCTCAAACCTATGTTGTTCTCTCTACGTGATGCTGCCTGCACTTCCTTCAAGTAATACAATGCATCACTGGAAGAAGAGAGTTGGGCAATGATGCTGAGGGGCTGATGGAATGGGCCTGGCCCCAACTTCAGGATTCTGCCCCTCTGTCCCTCCCACGCCCCAGCTCACCCTGCAGCTGCACCCGACATTGCTAATGCCACCCTCCAGGAGAGGGCAGATGCCCAGGCTAGCTTTTTTGTGCTCTGGCACTCAGGAGTAGTTTATTCTCCCCAGAGCAGTGCCCCAGGAGACATCAGCTACCTGGAGTGATGTGGCAGGTCTGCTTATTCACGCTGAAGTTCGTATTCAGTCTCTTTCCCACTATAGCTGTGCATTCTCCTGTGGCCTAAAGAGAAAAAGGAGGGAAAAAAAGAGACACCACTCATTTTAATCTTTCAGATGGAGAAGTCTGCCTAGTGCTCTCACTCAATATGGCTTTCCTTTTTTTCAAAAGTGAAGATTTTTCTAACAGATTTGAGACACAAGAATGAATGTTTTTCTAGCCAAATGATTTTTTTTTTTTTAAGCCACCGATATTCATGAGAAATCAGAGGAGAGATAGTATAAAGGATGTGGTTTTCAAGTTTGAGTCTTCACGTTGAACCCTGGAGATTTCTTTTTCACCAAGATATATGCAGTGCCTTAGGAACAGTCTGCTAAACCCTCCTCTTGATTTACATTTGAATTTCAGGGGATTAATTATATTTGCATAAAATTCAGTTTTGCTTATTAAAAAGAACAGGGACCTTGGAGACAGAAATAGTGCTGTCCTGCCCCAACTTTGCCACTTGCTAGCTGTGTTACCTTTGTCAAGCCCCTTTGCCTCTCTAAGACTTGGTTTACTCACTTTTGTAGAAGAAACGCCACATCTGTCTCACAAGGTTGTTATGAAAAGTAAATGTCAAACATACCTAAAGCCCCTACAGAGAGCCCACCACATATGAAGTAGGCACTTCATAATTGACTTATTATTTATTTATTATTGAACAGTGTTATGTTTTTTGTTTTGTCTTGTCATTCTTCAGCAAATATTCACTTTAGCAAAAATCCTACGCAGCCGGCACAATTCTAGTCAGGACAAAGCATCTCTCTCATCCCCACAGCCCTGTGAGGTAGCTCATCCAGGGCCCAGCAGCTAATTATCCCCACCTTACAGATGAGAACATCGAGGGGCATAATCAGTGCTACAAATCTTAACTCCTTGCTGGGAGTCCAGTGCTTTTTATAATAGAATGTGACTGTCATGTTAAAACCACAAATAGGATGCTGGTGTTCTGCTATTCAAGTGGTAAATCCATGGACTATGAAAAGACAGGACTAGCTTGCTTCTGAGGCAGATGCTGTCTGTAGCCTCCCTTAATTAAGGCAAAACAAAACCAGCTGTGGTGTGGTGGGCAGATGTTAGGCATTGTTTTTAAAACAAGTTTCTTCCAAAATGTCAATGTCATCAAAGCCAAAGAAAGGCTGAGGAACTTTCCCAACAATGACTGAGACGTGAAAATTAAATGCAAGGCATGATCCTGGACTATCTTAGACCAGAATAAGGAAAATTGCTATAAATGATATTAATGAGATAATTAGCAAAACCTGAAAAATGTGTGTAGATTACGGTGCTGTATTATGTTAAATTTCCTGATATTGACAGTTATACTGTGGTTATGAAAATGAACCTCCTTGTCCTTAGAAAATACGCACTGAAAATATCTAGGGGTAAACGGGCATGTCTGCAATGTATTTTCAAATGGTTCAGAATAAAAATTAGGTACATATATAAAGAGCTAAAGCAAATGTGTCAAACTGTTAACAATGAGGAAACCTGATGAAGAGTTTTGAGAATTCTTTGTATTATTCTTGTGACTTTTCTGTAAGTCTGAATTGTTTCAAAATAAAAAAAATTTGGTATGAAAAACAAAAAAGTCCTTTGCACAATTTATGTCCTTTCATCCTCCGACAATCTGATCAGGTCAATACTATCTCCATTTTACAGAGAAAGCACCAGAGCAGAGAGGTCAGGACACTAGCCCAGAGGCACACAGCTAGTTAGAGGCAGAGTTAGGATTTATATTCAGGCCTGTGCAATAGAGGCACCCACACTCTCTATTCTCCAGCCCTGGGGCTTTCTCCAGATATGATCTGTGGTCTCTTTGGGGCCTGGGCCATGTATCCCAGTAGGTCATTCGAGTCCCCTTCTCATGGGAGGGCTTTCTCCATGTTTAAAGGTGGCCTCCCCATACTCTTTCTGTCTTTGGAAAAACACAGTTTTGAAACATTGGACTTCTCTACACATTTGAGGGTTTACGTGCATCTCTCATAAGCTGATGCAACAATATTGATCAATCTCTGCACAAGTGAAAAAATCAGGCAGGCTTGATGGAGAAAACTGGAGGTTTGGAAACGATCAACAAACTTACAGCTCCTGCAGCTTCATTGTAGTCACAGTCCTGCCACGTCTTGCCACTTTGAACAGGACAATCACCTTCCTTGATTTGATACTTGAGAGAATAAAATGCGTCAGGGGTAGCCTGAAAGATAGTAACCAAAGTGATTTAGTGTTCATCCAAATGACCCTACTGCAAAAGATTTGAGTGAGATCTGGTGTAGTTATAAGTATTTAATCTTGATTTGATTGAAAGACAGCACAGGGTTCATTCAAAATACTGAAAGTTATAAATATCTACTTGGAAAATGTTCACAATATATTGGCAAATATGTTTTTTAAAGATTACAAATAAGTATCTGCAACATTAACCCATTTGTGTAAAAACTGATTTATATGTTACATATATATCTAAAACATCTGGAAGGATGTGCAGCAAGCTGTTAAAATGTTTGTCTCTCAGTGGGGGGATTATGTTGGCTTTCACTTTCTTTTTTAAACAAACCTTCCTCTATTGTCTGACTTTTTTTTTTTAAACAAACAATTGCTTTTACAATTAGGGAAAAAGAGATCATTTTTCATGTTAAAAAAGTGTTAACAGTTTTCTCTGGAGGGTGGGATTAATTGTAGGTGATTTTAGTATTTTTATTAGCTTCGTTTTCTAATTTTTTTAGGATGTCATAAAATAATCATAAAAAGTTTTAAAGTACAAAGGTGCTCATTTAGGTGAGCTTTCGGATGCAAAATCCTGGCAAGTCACAGCTTCAGGGATCTGAGAGGTGATGTTGTCCAGCCCCTCCTTTTGCAAATGAGAGTAGGGAGGTCCCGAGAGGACAGGGTATAGCTCAGTCATCTTTTTAAGGCTGGAAAGGTAGAAAGCCCAGGTCTCCTGATCCCAAGCAGTGCTTTCTTGGGGTCTGCTTGAGTCATAGTATTTACATCTAGGAGATGATGGAGTCAAACGTGACCATCTCTAAGGTGCCTTCCACATATCAGATTTTGATAATTTAGGGATAAAATGCCCTAAACTAGGTGGCAGTTGTATAGGCTGTGCCCACATAGCAAATTAAAGATAAAAAAGTGATGATGTGGACATTTTAGAATAAAAAACCACATTTGCTAATGATGTTAGCTAACAAAGACGAACTAATAAACTGTAGCTTGAGAGCACCAAGAAGGCTGACGGCTCATTTTAGTCTTATCTCAGAAGAACTCCTCAGATGAGTGTACTAGATTGTGAAACAAAATGCCACCCTTTTACTTTCATAGAAAAATACATCCACTGTTGCTTTTTGCTTTATCCTCATGATGTCAAAATCTTGAGGGCTTTTTTTTCACTGTAATAACCAATTGCTTTACTATTCCAGAGACACAGCCTTTTATAGTGAAATTTATTTAAGTAAACTCTTGAAAGATGTGTATTTCTTTGTATCAGCCATCCTATCTGGATTTTCTCCTACGTTAATGCATCAGTGCAGTGACTAAAAAAAAAAAAAAAAAAAAAAAAAAAAATTAAAGCCCAGCTAAAACATCGCTGTTAAACTCGATACATTCAACCGTATGGACTTCATGGTAGATATCTTGACCAAAGCAGTAGAACCATGTGTTCATCTCACTTCTGACTCCTCTTAGACCCCTAAAGTACTGCCTGCCCATCTGAGTTCTGGAGATCTTTTTATTTTAGTCTTGGTTCAGATACAGTGATTTCTCTTATAGCCCAACTGACTTCTTGCATTCTCCCACTTGGTTTAGTCCCTTTCACATTACTCTATCTTTGTTCACTTCACCTCTGCATATTGCTTCTCTGATCACCCAAGAAACCAACCTTGGAGGCCTGAGGGCTACTCATACCCCGCCACACCCAGGCCAGAGAGTGGTGGTAACCTTCTCCAAGAGCTGTAAGTTTCTACCTTTGATCATCAGTTCTTAGGAGGGAAGGAGGAGGCAGAGGACTGGGATCCAAGTGATAGCCCAGGTCCCAAATGACCTCAGAGTTAAACACAGCTCACTTACCATCTTGGTGACCTTGGTTACGCGGTACAATACAAACTGGTTGCCACTTTGATTTTGATTATTGTATTTCTTCAAGGCAGCATCCACAGCCTTAAATACATCCTCATCATTGCAGTCAATTTCCTCTGAGGATTCCTGGGCCAGACTTGGTAGCAGCCTGGAGGAGAGGAAAAGGATGACAATTAGTTTCATGACTTAACAGTCTCCCTAGTCGCTGAGGGATGACTTCACCAAGAATCTGGAGCCAGCTTAGGTGCCGATTTTAACAATCTCCAACCCTTTCTTTCCCCTGTCCTCTTCTCCCTAGCTCTGCTTCAGCACTCTGGAGGCCTGGTCAGATTCCTGGGGCACACACGATTGCCCTATTCCAAAAGGGCAAATTGCTATGTTGGGTTATCCAAACAGATTTTAAGCTGGAACATTACAACACTGGGGTTGTTGACCTGCTTGTTTGCCTTCTAAAAGCATAGGTGAGCACAGAACACGTTTCCAGGTGACTGCACAAAGTACTTTATTTAGCATATCGAAAAAGTATCTGATAAAGGAGGTGGAAAAACCCCACTACAGGCTCTGTTATTTTCTTACGACTTTCCCAAAGCCATTTACAAAGATCACTGCATGTAAGCACAATGCAACAATGTGTACGATGTATGGCAACAACTTCCAAATAAAATTTCTTTGCAGAATATCTGCATAGAAACAGGCTGCTATCAATCACTTTGCAGGCTTGGGAAGCCCATGCACAGGGGCACCAACAGAGTGCCAGGAATCCCCCACCAAGACATTGGTGTGGATGAAAATAAAATATAAGCATCTATCTGGTCTCTGGCCAAGCCAGCACTTATTCACTCAAGTGCATTAATTTTGCCAAGGAAAATGCTCCCCAGGTGGAGGAAGCAGAGGGGAAATACAAGCAGAGACAGGTTGAATGACACCCTGCATGCCCTATGCTTGCTTCTTGTTCCTGGTTTGGTAGACATGGTTGTCTTACCCACCAGGCCTAAGCAACCTGTGATGGGTGCCACTGTGTCCCCCCAAAAGACATAGTCAAGCCCTAACCCCAAGTCCCATGAATGTGACCTTATGTGGAAGCAAGGTCTTTGCCAGTGTGATTACTTAAGATGAGGCCATCAGGACATTGGGACGTCATCAAACTTTTCCAGCCGGTGACTTTGCCCTAGAGGACGTCAACTGCGTGCCATCTTTTGCTCTCACACCAAGTTGGATTAAAGCTATACTTTAACCCCATACCCCAACCCACCCCCCCCAAAAAAAAAAAAAAAAAAAAAAATGAGGCCAAACTAGATTAGGATGGGCCCTAATCCAATATGACTGGGGTCCTTATGAGACGGGAAGATGAGACACAGACAGGCAAGGGCAGAAGGCTTTGTGATGACTGAGACAGAAGCCCAAGGATTGCTGGCAAACTATCAGAAGCTAGGAAGAGGCATGGAAGGATTCTGATTGCTGGCAAACTATCAGAAGCTAGGAAGAGGCATGGAAGGATTCTCCCCTACAGGTGTCAGGGGGAGCATAGCCCTGCCTTCACCTTGGTTTTGGACTTTTATCCTCCAGAACTTGTGACAATATGTTTCCAATGTTTTAAGCCATCAGCTTGTGGTACTTTGTTGCAGTGGCCCCAAGAAATGAAAACACCACCTTTCTGATAAAGTTAGACCATCTAGAGAGGAGGTCTGTGGATAGGTTTAAAGACTTGAGTTAGCCCTTGGTGGATGTTTGCCCTCAATTCTTACCAAAAAAAAAAAAAAAAAAAAAAAAATATATATATATATATATATATATATAGCTGGCTTCTTTGTGGTTGTTGACAGAATTTCTAGCTTTGGTACTTCAGTCTCCCCGAGGGGTCAGTGTGGGCTGATTGGCGGCTCCGTGGACAGCAGCATGAACAGCAGCTTGCCAATGGGTCCAACCTGGATTTCACTCCAGCTCGGCTACTTAATTGCTGTGTAGCCACGAGCAACTCAGGGGCCCCATAAACTTTCCAGGCCTCAGTTTCATCATCTGTAAAATGTAGAAAATAATACTACCTTAACTTTTTGGCTTTGTTTTGTTTCTGAAAAGTGGATGTGGTAGCATATGTGCAGGGCCTGGTAATTAGCTCTTATAAATTTTATAAATGTTACGGTGGGTGGGTTAAAAATCCCTGATTTATTGAAGTGATTTCAGGTTCGTGGTGAGAGAAGTGAAGCTGTTTCAGGTTCGTGGTGATAGAAGAAAGTAGATTCTAAGTGGGGGGTGGGGGTGGGGGGGTGGGGAGTATGTAGGAAAAAATTAAGAGTGTAAGAGGCCCTGGGGTCAAAATTGCCAGAGCCCTGCTGTTGCAGCATCAGGCTGGTGGCTGGATGTTATTCGTAAATGGTGTTACAATGTTACAGGTTTCAATAAACTGGGGTTAATGAAAGAAGATACAATAGCCAAGAATGAAGATGTAAAAGAAGCCATAAAAAGGCTTCCTGAGAACCTTAATAGTGACAGAATGTTTTGCATTAAGAGAGCACTGGACCTGAGCATGAGACAACAAATCTTGCCTAAAGCACAGTGGACAAAATATAAGGAGGATAAATTCTGTCTTGAACCATATCTGAAAGAAGTTATTCGGTAAAGAGAAGAGAGAAGAATGGGCAAAGAAATAATCATGTAATTGAAATGTGGGTACAGCCATCCCCAAAGTATTTTTATGAAGTTGGTAAAACCTCAAATGTACAATTTAAGAACTATTTGGGCTACAAATGTATTACTTTAAACAAATATCAATTGTAATCATTGTTGGCAGTTTTAAATTTAAACTTTATAAAAATCTTAACTACTGATTTCACTTATCTGTTATAATTCTTTCCATACTCCTAAGCTAACATGTAGTTAGTGTTTATTTGCTTCCTGGGGCTGAGAGAGAACAATTTAATTGGTTCTCACTGGTTGGATAACCTCAATTTACTAAAGGATATAATGTTATACCAAGTAGAATAGTCACCTTTATATTGCCTTCATAGGTTAGCAAGATGCTTGGAAGCCAGCCCCATAAGGGCCTAACTTGCAGGTATGAAATGGAGCCAGAAGTAAGTGCCAGTACTTGATCTCATCTGAAATAAATAGAGCAGTCCAGCAGACTGGCTTGCTTTCTTCTTGAGTCTTCAGTAGAATGAAAAGAGAAAGGATTCACTTCCAGTTTGCTAAGATTGGCAACCAGCCCCCATTCAGCCCTCTTCAACCAACAGGCCTTCCAAATGTTTGATTTTGCATCCTACCGAAAAATAAATCATGTATACAGCCCCAATATGAAGTTGTATAAATCATATGTATGTACTCCTGTGTTAATATGTATATCAGAAAACAAAAAGTAGACATTAGAAAAATAGATAAAAATGTAAAGACAACTTATACTTTCTCCCCATATTTGAGTGACTTGTTCACTCTCAAAACAACTGTTGTTTCAAGTATATTATAAGGACTGAATATGAGTAATAATTAAAAGTTTTAAGGTTTTTGGTTGATTACCTTGGATATAAACTAGAAGTATTTGATCATATCCTTCCCACCCCTAAATTCTGAAGTGCTTTCTTTGGTGGGAGTGAAAGGGATGGGAGCACAGCCACCAGGGAAGGAACGGTGTGGAATCCACAGTGGTGCACAGCAAGTCTTTGCTGTGTGGGATAGGAATATCTGATTGGGATCTTACCTTAAGGGACAAAACACACTAAGAAAAACAAGTCTTAGGTTATATTTTAAATTCTTAAAGAATCAAAAGTGTGTATGTGTATTTAGCGGGTGTGTATATGTGTGTGTATAAAACACCCCCCCAAGATGTGATATAATTTTCCACATTCATTATCTTTGAATTACAACATAATCATAAAGGGAGTCTTTTAAAATTTTTGTGAAAATATCAGAAAACCTCATTAAATTCCTTAAGGGCCTTCAGATTATTTTCTGAAACACCTCTCCTGAAATCATTCTTCAAGATTCTCTGTTACTTATTGGATCCAAATCTGTCAGATCCTCATTTGATGATGGTTTTGCTCTTGGTAAAAACAGTTCTACTTTAGCACATATTATAAATAATATTTGCCATTTCACTTTGCAGTCAACTTGCATTATATTTTTGGAACCATATCTGAAATCAGAGAATCTGATAAGGATGTTTATAGATGTTAGTGTTAAGGGATGTTTTACTGAGAGATTATTTGCTTGAGGGTCAGTTGATTAGTAAATATTTTTGTGTCATGATACATCTGCAGTTAATCTCATATCTGAAATCAGAGAATCTGATAAGGATGTTTATAGATGTTAGTGTTAAGGGATGTTTTACTGAGAGATTATTTGCTTGAGGGTCAGTTGATTAGTAAATATTTTTGTGTCATGATACATCTGCAGTTAATCTCATTGTAGGTCCTAAGATGATAAATTCTCGAACAACCAAGGATCCTCAGTGTTTAAATGCTGGCTAATCATGCTCCAATTCCATTCTCTCTCACCCACTTCAAATGAATTTGAATCTCGTAAGTGTTGATGGGTGTAATGTTCTCATAACCTGTTTGGCAAACATTTTGGTTATATGTATTAAGAACCTCAAAATTGTTCTAAATAATTCCAATACCAGCCACCATTTCTTGAGTGATCATTTTGATTCTGTATTTGGCACTTTACAATCATTTAATTTCACAACAATGCAGTGACATAGGTACCATTACCTCTCCTTTACCAATGACGAAAGTAAAGTTTACAGAATTCAAAAAAAAAAAGAAAAAAAAAAAGAGTGAAAGAGACTTGGCTAGGTTCTTAGGCTGAGAGGAAGGACGAGCCATCAGAGAAGGAAAAGCTGAAGCTGGGAGAGTGAAGCAGTGACTGACAGTACAAGGCCCAGGAGGAGGTAGAGAGGACTGACTAGTCAAGGCTGAATGGTGGTGTTACAAATAAAAACTCAAAAAACAGGGCTTGGCGGTATAGACAGGCGGTGTAATAGAGGAAAGAATGTGTCTTTGAGGAGGACCAATCAAGGTTCTATTCCAAGTCCCACAATTTACTAACTCTAAGATCCTATGAAACTAATTAAACCTCTTTGGGCCCCATTTTCCTTCTTTGAAAAAATGGTGATTGTGACAGTAACTGGCCAGGTATTCACCAAATCCATTTCCCTTTCCTCCTTGACATACAGCTAGATTTCATTTCCTGGCCTTTCTTGCATTAGGTGTGGTCACGTGACTGAGTTCTTATAGCCCTGACATCTTTCCCCTCCTCTCCTTATATCTCTCCTCATGCAGTCTCCTCCCTACTCACATTTTGCCCTAGGCTGAGCATGAGAGTAAGGTTAAAATAACTTGTAATTTTACATTTATTACTGATCACATTTTATTTAATAATTCTAATTTGAACATTACTCATTTTTCCCCATCCAGGAAATCAGATTTTATTTTGGAATTATTGATGCAAAAAACTTCAAGACTTGTGGAAACTCAATCTGGAACTTCCCTGGACATGATTCAGAGGCTGATTGAGGGAAGGGCTGAATCTCTGGCTTATTCTGATTTGGTGATGGGAAGCTGGGAAAATTGGCTTCTGGAGGAGGAAGAACTTCATCTTTCTTCAGTGGGGGGAGTCGGTAAACATAACCAATGTGTCTCCAGGGGAAGGGAAAGTGTTTTTTATCTGGACCTCTTTCTTCTGAATGCCGTGGTGGTGGGCCATGGCCATGGCGATGTTGATCATGGGGATATTTGCCGTGTTCTGGTGGGTCACAGGGTCCATCGTCATGGAAATCATGGTGAGGGGGATGGTGTCCATGGGGGTGGTGTCCATGGGGACGGTGTCCATGGGGACGGTGTCTATGGGGATGGTGTCCCTGGGGATGATGTCCCTGGGGATGGTGCTCACTGGAATCATGGGTTCTGTTCTTGCAAAAATGGGCTTGATGACATCTTGACCCTGGAGGGGGCAATGGTGGAGGATCTCCTGCTTGAAATGGTGGTCTACCTGGATGATCTTTATCTTCTAGGGGAGGTGGGCATCCAAATCCATGTGGCTTGTGGGGACGATGCTGCTCTCTGAGCCCATTGGGCTTAAGTGGGGGATTGCCAGCAGGAGAATGCTCATGCCCACCGGAATGGGGTTGTCGACCACTGAAGTTTCTATGTTCCTGGTAAAGGACACAGAAAAGTGCATATCACCATTTCACACAAAAGGAGAAGTTAGATGTTTAATTTGATTTAGACATATGTTTCTAGACTTTTGGATTCCTCAAATCAATTTTTAAAATAGGATACCAACAAAAGGTCATTAAATTTGTATCAAGTCATGTTGGCATTTAAAATGTAGACAAAAACTATCATTTACAACCACCATTATTTCACATGAGAAATAATATTTTTACTACACAGGGTCAGAAAAAAAAGACTCAGAGTAAAGAAAGGGTGGTCATTTAGATGGGATAAAGGTTGAATTATGAGAAGCTTTCTTCACTATCGTTTTTTTCTCATTTCAAAATAAAGTGGTGAAACTGTATTATAGAGACCAACATTTGAAAAATAGTGCCTTATAATTTATATTCTCAACAAAGCTCGAGTCTCTAAGATATAAGCATCCGTTCCTCCTGGAAGATGAGCATTTTGCCTCCTCACTTTCCTTCTTGTTCAGGTTTTATTTTTTTTTAAATCTATGGAGCCATGTTTGTGGTGCCAGAACTGTCCCCGCTCCCCTTTTTGGCTTGGCACTTGGACATTTGGATAATCTTCAGTTTTTTTTTTACTAATATAAAATTACTGTGAAGAACATCTTTGTGCTCACCCATAAAACAGAACAAAGCTTTCTGAGACAAATATAAACTATTGTTTTGCTCCTTATTTTATATGATAAATTTGAGGCCAATTCATTCCCCTAGGGTAGGGTGTATGCCTAATATAAAAGCTAACAATTATTAAGTCTCAGCAGTGGAATCCTGACAAAGGACCATATTCAAGTTGAGTCAAGGCTGATTGAATTGGTCATGCTTTTATTTTTCTGCTCAAAATCTCACCCTTTCCCAATCCTTGAAAAATGTTTTCATAGTTTTTGTGTCTAACCAGCAATTAGATTTCTTTCTCCAAGGGCCTGTTCTCTCTCTTTTTTTCCTTTTCCCCTCTTTCTCCAGTTTCACATTTTTCTGGTTGACCTACTTCTTACAAAGTAGCATTAGGTAAAAGTCCCTCTATGCAATAGAGAACAGTCGTCTGCCCACCCCCATCCCCAGACACACAGAGTCATAAGAATCAAATCCCACTTCATGGGCACTGCTCATGTCAAAGGCTGCTTAGGCAACCCACCTCCAGGTTGAAGACTTCACAGTTTACGTCAAGGTCTTTTGGGGTTTCCAAGTCAGAGGCTCCGACATCATATGATAACAATGCTCTGCAGAATCCAAAGAGCTATAAGGGAAAGAGAAGGCTGTTAGTGTGTGTTGTGTGTGTGTATGTGTGTGTTGAGTTTGCAGGTATGTGAATGCGTCCAGCTACAGTCATGGGCTTCCAGACATTCAGGAAAGGAAGAAGAGCTTTAGAAAAATCAGGGTAGTATCATCAAACATTCCCACCAGTTATTTAACAATAAGTGCGGGTTCCGAAGTGTTTCATCACAAGTTGCTGTAGTTCTCTCTCCTGAGCAGTCGCCAAGACTGGGCTTGCCCGAGGGAGGTTGTGGGGGTACCACAGCAGTGCTGCCTTGCTTTGGGCCAACCCTTTGGCACTGCAGGCATGAGTTGCCTGTGCCTACAGAGAATGAGGAACCATGTAGAAGAGGGATTCACAGAACTGGCTGGTCCCTTGGAGGAAAATGTTGGAATGGAGGGAGCCAGTGTAAAGAAGGGTCTTCTTGGACCATGTCAAATCCTCCTGTAATGAACATTAGGAGAAATGGGTTCTAATCTCAGCTCTCTTGTGAACATTGAACAAGATTCTTACTTTGTTGAACACTCAGTTACCCCCTCATTTGTCAAATGGGATCATTGTGAGTAATAAATGAGATAAAGTGAATGAAGTGAATGAAAAAGCCATATGTACAGGTTTTAATACAAGCTGACTAGTAGTTTTAGTGAATCTTAATGGTTTAAATAACTCAGTTTTAAATTTAGGTATAATTATATGTATAAGATAAGATCATACTATCATAATTAACCTAACTTCTCTGTCTCTTAGTTTCTTTACCTATAAATCAGTGATTAAAAATAGTTTATCGCACAGGATTGTGTGAAGGTTAAGTAAGTTCACATATGTATAAAACCCTTAGATGAGTGCCTGGCACATAGTGCTCTCTAAATGTGACATTATTTCACAGACTTTCATTATACTCACATTAAAGGGCCTGGGAAATCGGTGTCTGGAGCAGTTCCTCATGGAAAAGTCCAGATAGTAATTGGTTCTTTCTTCTCCTCTCTGGAATGGATCGGATCAAAACAATTTCAGGAACATAAACAGTAAAACAAAACAGTAAAAAAAAAAAAAAAAAAAAAAAGCAGTAGATACCTCTATTACCTCTATCAAATTCCCTGTGAGCACTATGAGGATTTAAAATCAGTAACATGTTCCATTTTTCTTATGATGTCTGCTTTTTTTATTTTAAATCACGTAAGTGATTGAATGAATACCACTCATTGAAAAGGTTCAAATTATATAGAGATAACAAGTAAAATATGAAAAATCATCCTTCCTGCATCCTGTCTCTCTTTCCCAGAGGTGCCATCATCATCCCTTTGATGTGTTTCTCTTTCTAGTTTTTTCCTAGACATGTTGCATATATACACAGATATCCAATTACTTAACACAGAAGAGCTTGTATTCTAAATTTTCTTCTGCAACCTGCTTTTTCCGTTAGCAAACAGAAACTCCAGTTTCTATAGGTACAAATGTTCTTTTTAATAACTGTATATTCATTCCATTGTTTGTATGCACTCTAATTTACTTAACTTTGCATTTGTAAAGTGATACACACTGACCAGCTGCTCTACAAGATAGCTCTGGGTGGGAGGCAGGGGAACTGTCTACTTCTAGTCCAAACACACCACTAGGTAGTTTCTCTGAGCCTCAGTTTTCCATCATAATATAAGGAAGTTTAGGACCAGCTAATTTTTAATGTCTCACAAAATTCTAACATGCTCTTTTCTCTTACCCTCCTCTCCAATATAAATTAAAAAAAAAAAAACTTGCAGGAAGGCAGTTCTTTGGTATCTATTGCCTGTCTAGCATAGCCCCAAAGGCTGCATGAGGGGCCTTGACTAAGGAGGCAGCTGGCCAAGTGAGACAGGCGGATGGGGTAGGTGTCACCGAATTTGTGCCTGCTGGGTTGGAACTGGGTCCTCAGGCGCTGGCTGGACGTTAGTGGAGACTCACCACCCTTACAACTCTCTCCACTCGGTCCACCCTAAAAGAAGCGAAATCTTCGTTCTCTTTTATGTATTTCTCAAGGGCTTTTTCAGCTTGTTTTCGGTAGGGCCCAGTATCCTCAAAGAAATCCATGAGCACAGGACTGTCTTTGGTATTGGCCAGTGCAGAAGAGACTGGAGAAAGAAGAAGGCGGTGTCAGTGCCGGGACTTGATACATAGCAGCATGTGGTAAGGATGGTAACGACAATGGCCTCCATTTTACAGATGGGCAAATCTGCTACAAAAATGTTCAATAACTTGTTCAAGATCACGTAGCCAATCAGCAGCAGAGCCAAACTAAAACCCAGATCCTTCTGATGATCAAGTTGTCGTGGTCCCCATCCATGAAGTGGCATCTTTAACATAAAGCTTTGCCCAGAGTGCGGAGAGGACACAGCTCAACTTTCTTTGAGGTGACCCCCTAAAGAAGCTGTTTGGCTGTTGAATTTTTGTTTATTGAATCATGCTGGGATGTACTATGTTTAAAAGAACTCTTATTTATTTTTGAAAAAAAAAGATAAATTCTTGAATAATAAGAACATGGACTTTAGAGTCAAAATTGCTGGGATAGAGTGGTATGTTCACCACATCTTGGCTGTTTCTCTTTTTTTTTTAATGAAATTTTATTGAGCTATATTCATATACCATATAATCCATCCAAACTATACAATCAGTGGCTCACAGTGTCATCATATGACTGTGCATTCATTGCCACAATTAATTTTAGTACATTTTCATTACTCCAAAATAAGGAAAAAAAATAAAAATATAAATGAAAAAGAACACCCCAAACATCTCATACCCCTTATTATTTATTATTTATATATTTTTTGTCTTTATTTTATTGTTCATCTTTGGCTGTTTCTTAGGCCAACTTGTTGAACATCTTTGAGCCTCAGTTATTTTATCTCTAACATAGAAGGTATATTTTTACTTCATAACCTTGTAAGGGATAACATACACACATATATATACATACATATATGTTTGTAAACTGTAGAGTGCTACGTAACTGTTAGATGTTGAAGACGATAGTTGTTGAGTGCAAGGAACTCTGCAAAGTGTACTACATAGACCATCTGATTTAATCCTCTTAAAGATCTTAAGGGCGATATTATTATCAGCCCCATCTTAGAAATGAGGAAACCAAGGCTTAGAGTGGTTAAGTAACTTGTCCAAGACCACACAAATAGTAGATGTTGAGGTTAAACTGAATCTCAAGCAAGTCAGACTTCAGAGCCCATGCCTCTACAGTCATGTTGTACTGCCTCTCATACATTTCTATTTTTATATGTTGAATTTCTTTAAAGGAAAGTGTACCAGTAACAGGGGGAAACCCTCTCCCCTCTATTCTTGGGAGAGTGAGTAATAATCTAGTCCAAGGGCAGGGATCATTTTTGACATGTACATCATAGTATTATATGATGAACACCACTGTATAATTGAATTCTATATTACTCTAGAATTAACTGGCATTTAACAGATTACCGTACCAGAACTCGTGGTGCAGTTAAAGTCATTCACTCTAAGGTCCTGAGATTCACTTGAACATTTCATAGCTATCACCTTACATTGCCCGATCACCTGTAGGAAAGAGATTTTGTGTTATTGCCTACTAGCTTCCTCAGACTGAATATGAGGGAACAAAAGGTGATACAGCACCCTCCTACTCTCATTTTACATTTGTTTGAGGTCTCCATTAAATCCTCTCTCAAAACCTGCATTTTCTAAGTCTGTTTCTGTGTGCCAAATGCTACAGGTACCCACAAGTCCTCGTGAGAATGAGGGACAAACTGTTTAAACAGATCATGATCGTATCCTGAATATTTTCAAGGGAGGGAAAAATGCTACAACTCCTAGGTGTGTAAATCTTTTATCTTCAGGAAAGGAAATCTTAAATCTGTGCTTATTCATTTTTGTGTTTGCCACGTGTGGCAGAAAGCCTGGTATCTGAGGACCCAAGGCAGAGCAAGATCCTATTCCTCATTGTAACTGCAGCTAATCCCTTTGGCCAAAACCAGTCTTCACAGAACACATTTACAAGTTCATAGGTTCCTAGACCCATAATAGATTGTCAGGGCTGGATGAGATTTTAGAGTACATCTGCTCCCAACCCCTCCTCTTATTTTATACTTAAAGAGACTGAAGTCTACTGATGTTAAGTGATTTGCCCAAGGTCTCACACTGGTCATACTATATCCCATCAGACTACAATTCCCACTGACTTATCATAAACTGGGTACCCAGTCATGGCTCTCGAGAGATTACTCAAGGTCAGTATAGACTTCAAGAGCCCCGAGACAGAAGCTGCTTTCAGTGTTTTGCTGTATTAGCCCAGGCATGTGACTACCCTGAGTAGGCAGAGTAGACAGAATTAAGGATGACAAAAGGAAAGGAATGGTGCCCAGTTTACTTACTATTTCAGATGGATGTCTAGAAACAGCTGGCTTACACTCATCCCAGTGTTTCCTGGATAGGACCGAACAGTCAGATTCTTGCACATCTAAGACTAAATAATAGACAGCTGGGGATTCCTGAAGAATACCCAGAAAGCAACAGGTGAGTAGCACGTGGGAGCCCAGAGTTTTTTTCGATTAGAGCAATCTATTTCTTAGAATTTTTGCTCCTCTCCAAATCCCTGCAGATGTCTTACCTTTCTGTCATTGGATTTACTTATTTGAATAAATAGTTGCAAAGAGTCACTTCCAAATGTGCGTTGTAACTGGTCATGATGCTGCTTCTGCACACAAACTTTAAAAATCTATCACTAAATGGCAGTGTTAGTTTGGGAGGGGTTGTTGAAAGTGCAACCCAGAATTATAAGTGATGGTAGCCACATCATAGTCTTTTTGCTGATGACCTCCACATCTGTACTTGCAGCTGTGTGCCCTCACCAAGCTCTATTCTTGAACTTGGATTTCCTACCCTGATTTCGACTTGCTCAAGGCTAAACCTGTTCTCTTCTCCTACAAACCAGCTCCTTCTCTCAAATTCCCTTTTCTTTGTCAGTGGCACCACTAATTTTTGTCTTATTCTCTGACTTAAAAATGTGGAATCAACTTTGATTTCTTCTTTTCTTTGCTTTTGCTATCCAAACAGTCACCAGGTCTTGAAACGTCCTTCTTCAAAATATCACGTCAGCTGCTCATTCCCCTGGCCTTAACTTCTGCTGCACAGATCTTGTCCTCATTTCTGAGTCCCTGAATGTATGAAATAGTTTCCTCGTTCTTCGTCTCCATCTCCCCAGCACACTGTGCCCCCTCCCCACCCACCCATGCTCCATGCTGCCACTTGGGGGTAGCACTATGCTTACTCATCTTTGTGTCCTACACATGTGACAGAGAGCCTGGAATGGGACTAACAGTCACTAAATTGCTGACTGAATCTAAATTCCTGTGCTCTTGAGGTGCCTCCCTAACAGCTTTAACAAGTAAACATTCCTCTCATTTCTTGTGTGGTGCTCCATGGTCTGGTCTTCCTGGTTTTATTTTCAGTGGTTCCACCAACAGGTAGGTCTTTTGTGTTGAGGAGTAAGAACTTCAGCATCCCTTCCATGTCTCTATCCACCCCTCAAATCCTCCCCAAATAAGCATACAATCGAAGTGAAAACTGTAGGTTTGCTTTACATCAAGATAAGCTCATAGCGTCCCTTCCAGCCTGTTGACTATTCTTAAATCCATCCTACATAAAATACCTAGAGTGCCACTGCTTGTGTTCAATTACTCCCCAACATCCTTCTTCCTGATCCCCTAACTGGCAAACAGATCGAATGTCTGGAATTCACCTGGAATGCCTTTGCCCAGGCCCTCTTCCTGTTCAAATCCTACTCATTCTTCAGGGTCTAACTGAAGCCTTCTCCCAACCAAATGTAATAGACCTCCTTTCATTAAATTTCTCTGGCAATTTCATTTCATTAAATTTCTTGGTCAGCTGAATATATCTTATCTTACGCAGTTTGCCTGTGGGCAGATTATTAATTTCTGGAGGGTGAGGCCCTCAGTTTCTTCTTGTTCTCCCACAGTACTTAGCATTAGATTGGGCTTGGCATAAGTGCTTATTAGTACTGGCAGATTAATTCATAGGTAAGGACACAGTGATAACAAACATTAATTTGAAGGAAGAAAGCTCAGTCTAAACTAACGGCAGAAACTAAACATAAAAATGCTGAGCAAAGCCATTATATGGTGCAAAGCAGAAAGCTTAGGGGCTAGAGTCGAATTTGCCCCTGGTGCATGGTCTCCCAACTCAGCTCTGCCATTGGCAATTCCTCACCTCTTTGTCCAAGTGGGCATCAGCGACCCGCAGCAACTGGAAAATGTAGCCATCCCGGCGCACTTTATTGATCAGGTCAAGAACTTTCCCAGCCACGGGCTCTATAGCATTGCAATCAGTGGGAGTCAGAGCCCACGAATGCTGCAATATGATCAAAAGAAGGGCTGCAGCAATCACCTTCATTTTGCTAAAATGTGAAAACCATCGCTTGCTATGGTGTACCATAGCAAGGAATTTTATACCAACTTTCTAAAACACACACGCACACACAATTGATTAAAACGAATACTTTATGCATTTTTGTTGTGTAACCGGGGATGTTCACCTTGAACCCTGGTTAAAATATCCATCAACAGGCTGTAAATGATTAGTGGGTCTCGGGGACAGAAAGTTCAGACATGCTGTTGGTGAGTGGGCAAAATTGTGATCTGCACAAATCTGGATTTTTCTAGTAGGCAGCAGATCCAAAGTGCATTTTTGACCACCTGCATTGCGTATGTTGGGTGGGGATGGAATGGGGGTAAAGTAATTTTCCTCCATATGTCTGCCTGTCTCAGCCTAATATCTCCACCATCAGTCATTTCTTTGGATTATAGCATTAAAAGTCCTGAGTAGAATGTAGCTACATTACCTAAGGGCAGTACAAAGTTAAAGCATTAACACCATAAGAAGAAATGACTCCACTTGGAGAAGAATGATTAAGAGGCTGTTGCTTTGGAGTCAGATCTGAATTTCAATGCTGGTTCTATTACTCTCTTACTGTGCAATATTCTGTGATGCCAGGAAAACTACACAGCTTCTCTGTTTAGTTTCCTTGTTTGTAAGATAAGGTTTCATACCTCTTGGCAGGATTGTATGAAAATTAAATAAGAAGACATGTAAAGCAACCAATACAACCCTTTGCACAGAGTAGATGTTGAATAAATGGTACTAGAAGCTATTATTAGTCTGCCTGGGAAGAAGCTGAGGGCACCCCCATATTGTCCCAGTTCTCTGTGGCCCTTGAAGCATGCCAAGGTGTATCCTACTGTGTGCTTTGCTCCGTGTGGAAGAGGATGGTGGTGAGCGCAGGAGTCAAGCAACTGGATGTTCATCCCAGGGAAGAGGCTGGAGGGGTGGGCATGTAGCTATCTGAATTGGAGGAGGGGCTCAGCGTGGACAGAGCTGGAATAAAGCTGATCCTCCCCTCAAAGAAACCAATATGCCTTTATGGAACCTTCACCCGACAGAGGCCAGCAGAATCAGGACCAGAGGGAATCATTCGGGTTCCCTCTCACCAGCAGCAAGCAGCCAGTCACATACACAGTCTCTTCCACCCTGCTCTCTTCTCCCCAGTGAATGAGAGTAAGGACCTGAGGGCCTATTGCAATGGTTCTCAACCTTGGCTTCCTATTAGAATCCCCTGAGGAGCTTTAAAAAATCTTGATGTCCAGGCTTTCCCCAGTGCGATTAAATCAGAATCTCTGAGGTATTTTTTAAAAAGCTCCCCCGGTGATTCCAAAGTGTTGTCAAACTTGCAAACTCTTTGGATTCTAGAGAAAATTAGAAGGGAGAGAAATAATCTGAAGAGAGAAGGAAAGAGGAGTAGTTATGAAAAGTAGACCTTGTCTCCCAGAGTTACAGAGAGTGCTAGAAGTAGAAGAGACAAATTATGAGACTGAAACTTTTAATATTAACTGCACTAGCTTTTAAATACCAAAATGGCACCATTCCAGTGTAACTCAGAATGACAGGAATAATACGGAATCTGGCCAAAGTGTTGTCAAAGGCTTCCAAACCAGTGGGGCAGTGGGAAAGCTATCGGATTATAACAAAATCTGGTTTATGTTTTAATGATTGGAACTGTGTAATTAAGCCTTTCTATTATTGCTATATTGGTGTTGGGGATTGAACTGCATCCCCCACGAAAGGCATATTCAGATCCAACCTGTGGTCCTGTGGGTGGGAACCCATTTGTAATAGGATCTTTGAAGATTGTATTAATTAATGTGTGCCTACACTGAATGAGGTGGGCCTTAATCCAATATGCTGAAGTCCTTGTAAACAAAGGGAATTCGACATGGAAGAAGGAGCCACAGGGAGCAGCCAGAAGCTGGAAGCCAACCAAACATGCAAGAGAAGGAAGTCCCTGACCTGTGCATTGCTGCATGACGGAAAAGCCAAAGAACCCCAAAGATTGCTGGCCAGTCAGAAGATACTGATCCCAACAGGAAGCAAGCCTTCTAACCTCTGAAACTGTGAACTGATTAATTCTTGCTGTTAGCAGCTGGGGAAACTAAAACAATTTGCCATAGCAAATATGGGGCACCCTGGGCAGCCAGGCTGGAAGGCAAGCCAAATGCTAGTGGAGGGAAAGGAACGGGGATGCTGAGAAGAAGGGAAGAGGCACCAAGGATGACAGCAAGCTTTTCCTGTAGCCCTGCTTGCCAAGGCTTAGGGGATGTCCACAGGTGTTGCGCTTCCTCTTTCCCTTGCTTCTGAATCTTAAAGACAGGGATGGTGCTAATCGTGCCGTTCCAGTACCCGGCGTAGCTTCAAGGAGCAGACTGAGGGGGCTGGGGGGGTGATGGTCAGGGAGAGGCAGAATGAAGAAGAGGAGAGACGTTCTTTCCTCAGGAATGATCTGATGATCTGGGAAGTGACATTTGGCTTTGGGGAAGCTTCCTGGACATTTCTGAGCCAGGGAATGGCCTCAGATGTGGAACTACAAGGGGCATGGTGACTTTCCACATGGAGGAGAATCAGGGCGGGTAGATTTTGCCTCTGTGTTCTCATCCTGGCCATTAGCTTCTTTTTGGCCTGGCCACGTAATCAAAAAAAGTCAGTTAACAGAATTTTTATTATTTAAAACTGTTTTTCTCATAATAGGAATACATGCTCACTACAAAAAAAAAAAGTGGAAAATAGAAAAAAAATAGAAAAAATTCACCTCTATCTCCATCACTGTGAGAAAAATCATAATGAACTATTATGTATATCTCATAGACATTTTTCCATTTTAATATATTTAATATACATGTTTTTACATTATTGGAATTATTCTGTATATACAGCTGTTTTTGTTTTTATCCTCCACTGCGGTTGAGGATTTATTTACAACCTCTGTTTTTCTCAAATATTAATAATAGACACACAAACTTCATAAATATTATTTTTTGTTTTTCATAGCATTTTAGTTTTTCTTTTAAGTGTTTGAGATTATAAAATTTTAGTTATAAGTGCAACCTCTGCAGGGAGTAAACAAAATAAACATATAAAACACAAAATATTACAGAATATTATAAAATAAAAAATTAAGACTCCCTTTGCTACCCCTCACATCCAATCCCTTTTCTAAGGGAAGGGATTTTAACAATTTCTTGTTACATCTGGTTAAATACTGCATTTTCCTTTAACATATTACTGAGGACTTTCCCAAATCATTAAATATTCCTCAGAAAGATTATTTCCAGAGATCACATGACATTGCATATGTATGTAATATATTCAACATTCCTGTATTTGGGCTATGTACATTGTTTCTAATGATTTGTTCTTATAACTAATGTGGCAATGTAATTCCTTGTAAACCTCTGATTATTTCTTTGAAAATCACTAGATCAGTTGACAAAATTTTATAACATTCAATTTTTTAATTGTGATAACATATATGTAATATTCAGTTTTTAATAATATGTCACTATACCACATAACTAGAAATGCCCAACTCCTGAAGTGTCAATGTAGAAAATAAATGTTAAAGCAGTTTTTGACCACTGACTATATGGCTGCAGATGATTAACGATTGCATCATTTGAGAGTATTGGCAAGTGTGGTGGTCCACCCCAGAAAAGCAAGTTCTTAAGGCTTATCCACCCCTGTAGGTGTGGATCACTGTAAGTAGGATCTTTGGGTGAGTAGGATCTTTAGTTGAGATGTGACCCACCTCATTCACGGTGGTTCTTAATCCTCTTACTGGAGTCCTTTATAAGAGGATAAAAGATAGAGAGAAGACAGAGAAAAAAGCCCCAGGTAAGTTCAGAGAGAAATACACAGAGAAGCTAAGAGAGACAGAAGCTAAAAGAGAGAAACATGCAGAAGCTCAGAGAGGAAGCCACTGAAGTCAGAAGCTGGAAGCAACAAAAACTGGGAGAGCAGGAAGAGACCAGCAGACACACCATGTGCCTTCCCAAGTGACAGTGGAGCTGAGGATGCCAGCAGCCTGTCTTCAGAGTCCAGGTATCATCATGTCGATGCCTTGACTTCGATATTTTCATGGCTGAAGAATTGTAAACTTGTAAGTTAATAAATCCCCATTGTAAAAGTCAACCCGTTTCTGGTATACGGCATTTCATCTGCTTTACCAAACTAAAACAGCATGGGTACGGATTAGCTTGCCTGCATGGAGTTTGCAGAGGAAGAAAAGAAGATCAAGGACCAAAATCTAAAGAAATGACTCCTAAGAGGCGGGTTGAAGAAGTAGACCCCGAGAAGTCCGAAGGGGAGTGGTCAGAGAGGTAGGAAAAGAACTTGGAGGCTGTAGTTCAAAGCCTACCCGAGAGAGTTTCAAGAAAGAGGGAGGTTCAGCATTGCCAGAGGCTTCAAGGAGAGTAAGAAATGCTTCCTTTGATTTAGCAATAAGGAGGTCATTATGGACAGAAATTTTGTTACGGAAAAAGAGATGAGGATTGAGCAGGAGACAAGGAAGTGAAAAGCATGGGCACAACCTACCTCTTTCAAAAATTTAGCTGGGGAAAGAGAGAGGATGTGGTATCTTGAGGAAGACGCAATGTCAGGATCTCTCCCCACCCCTTTTTCAGTATCAGTGGGAATAGAGTAAAACCCTTGAGGAATCCCCTATTTGGGGCTTGAAAGGGTTTTTCTCTGTTTGTCCCCATATCCAATCTTTACCTTTCTGGCCTGGCTCAGTTTCTGGGAGGCTGACTCCTATGGATTGAATAACCCAGGCTTCCCTGCTGGCTGGCTTACTGTTGGGTTCACAGAACCAGTGGGTGGAGGCTACTGGGAGGAGAGAGAGGGCAGAGGTGTGTTCCCTGCTCCAGCACCTGGTTCAGACAGGCTGTAGATGCCTGCCAGGCGGCCCCTGTTCCAGGGCTCCAGCTGGCACTGGGCTTGGGTAATAGCAACCCCTCCTGTCTTCAGGCCTTGGTGGTAAAGTCTTCCCACTGGAGCTGTTCTCCTAGTGACTCAGCATCCCACATTCCCTTAACCTGGCCAAAGGGTCTTTTCACTTGAACCATCTGAGTGCAGTTCTGTTTCCTGCCAGATCCTGGCTGAAACAGAATTTAAGAGCCCACATGATATCCACACATCATCATTTTTTTCTCTTTTATGGGAATCAGATAAAAGGAACAGACTGTGAATATTGTCTAGTGTTCTTAAGCAAATTATGCCAGGGCCGAGATGCCTCTTCTAAAAAAATAACTGCTAGGATGGAAGACAATATTTACATTTGCAAACTCTGTCAAAATGTCAAAAGATATATGTGTATGTAAAGGTATAGGTATAAGTGTACATATATATTTTTACGTAATGAAATAATTGCAATTGAATGTCAGCTGGACCCTTACTTTTTTTTTTTTTTTTTTTTTTTTTTTTTTTAAAGGATAATACATGATGACCAAGTGGGGTTTATTTCAAGTACATAAATATTAGACTAACATCTGAAAATCAGTGTAATTCACCATATTAGCAGAAACACAAAAAAGGTCATTTCAATAAATGCAGAAAAAGCAAATGATTGAAAAAAAAATCCAACATCCATTCATGAGAAAAACTCTCAACAAACAAGGAATAGAAGAGAATTTGTTTAAACTAACAAAGGGCATCCATAGCTTACAGCATACTCAATGGTGAAAGACCAAACGCCCTCCCCCCAATATCAGGAACAAAGCAAATATTCCACCCTTACCACTTCTATTTATTGTACAGCAAGTTCTAGACAGCGCAGTAAGATAAGAAAAGGACCCTTACTTTCTGCTCTGAACAAACCTATTAAGGGACTAGAAAGTTCCCCAGCATAGAACAACATCTGGTTGCCTACGCAGGGCTCAGCTACAGGCCACATGAAATGTCTCTTCCATCTGTTCCTGCCACTAAGTGAGTTTATCAAGTTCTAGGGGTTGTAGACTATTCAGACAGATTAAAAAATATATCTACTTTCAGGGTGAGACCTGTGCAGGTAAAATCTGGCCAATACAAAGGATTAAAATTATTATGGAATAAAGGAAGAGGGAAACCCCCTGAAGGAGATTGGTCTCTTGGTATCCTTTAATTTCCATCTCAATTTAATCAAAAGACTCAATGTATGCTTTTGAGCAGAAAGGGGAGGGCATCCTAAGTATGGAAGAGTCTTTTTTCAGAGACACTTATCAGCCAAAAGGAAGTAACCATTACAAAGGGAGAGCTGAAGATGCAGAGAGGCATCTTTCCCTGGCATGAGGCCTTGGACAGTTTAGGAGGGGACGAAATACAGAGCCCAAGTAGAGGGTTTAGTCTCATATTTCCACTTTGTGACAACACGATGGAGACCAAGGAGAGACAAAGAGACAAACTTTATTAGCCACTATGTGCACGTGAACTCTTTGCCTCTGCCCCTTCCTCACCCCTTCTCATCTCTGCAGGGCTCCTCTGCCCAAGGAATCCTCTATGTGATGCTCATGGTGGGAGCACAAGAGGGTTGTCTTCCCGGGCGGGTCCTGGGCACTCAGCAGAGTGTTGTTTTCCTTTGGGGAAAGGCAGGACAAGCAGCGTCTTCTTTTCAGGCCCAATGAAGAGGAAGGAGACATCCAGGGGTTCTCCCTGGGGATTGGTAGTGAGGTCCAGCTGCACAGGGAAGGCCTCTGGGGGAACCTTTTGCTGGGACTCTTCAGGCTTCTCATCATCCAGGTCAGGGAGGTATTGGACAGACCCTTTTGGCACAGCTTCTGAGGGTGAGTCGGTGGGAACTTGCTTTTTCTGCTGGGGATCTTCCACCTTGGGGAGGTTCTCAGGTCCCTGTTTGTCTGCAGATTTATCATCTCCAGGAGCCTGAAATAAGAAATATTTCAAATGCAGAGCTCCAGAGGGAAAGTCCTGCCATGCCTGGTAGCAGGCTCAGCCACTCTGTGCCTCTCTGAGGAAATGGTTCAAAGGAAGACCAAAGAGACTGGCCTCCTGGGTAAAGGGTTAAAGGCAACGCAGATAAACACTGGGTGGGGGCTCAGACCTGTAAAAACTTTACTGCAAGTCTCACAAAATTCAGATTGAGAAATGATCCAGAGAGGTTTAATGACTTGCTGAAATCTCCAGTGAGCTGGTCTCCTGGCTCTCAGGAGGGTACCAGCAGCCACCTCTATTGACTGTTTATTCTGCACCATCATCCAGGTCCTCTCGCTGGTTTTTCACAGGGATGTGAAGGAACTGGGTGTTGTCACCCCATTCTATAGATGAGACAACCGAGGCTGAAAGAGGTCAGGACTTCCCTAATCACTCAGCTCACAGGGACAGAGCAGGACTGGGATGCAGGTGGACTCTCTCAGTGGCCCTCAACTCTACCAGGCTGCCTCATAATCAGTGCTCAATAAATACTTCTGGAAAGGGATTGATGTTCCCAAGGAAATAAGTGCTCCCTATAGTTTTGAGCACAATTTTTGGGACACTGAAACTAGAGTCTCAGAGGCCTAACTGAGTCCAACTTAAGCCACTGTGCCTGAAGGGTTCTTTCTTATTCTGCAGGATGACATTGTGACGAATGAAAGTGCAACACGTTTTTGACCAGCTGCCATGGAACATGGTCTTCAGAAGCTGAGCGAAGTGGAGATCATGGGTGGTGAGAAACATAAAAGAAGGGGTTGGGGTAGGGGCGTCTAAATATAGAGAACTTGGTCTTTTCATCACAGAAATACAATTAGATTGAAAAATACCTGTGATTCAAAGAATTTGCATTCCACTGTGATGAACTTTTCTGTGCCTCTCTGACTCAGAGACCCTTTGCAAATACCAACGGGCTAAAAAAAGAAAAAAATACAGTGACATATATTAATATGCTTAATGATCATAAATGGAAATCACCTTCCTGTCTGCTTGTGTAGACACACAGCCAGTCAACATTCTCTGCCTATACGAAGTAATAAGCAGGCACTGAGACAATTCTCTATAGATCACCCCTACCAAGTAATCACCAACTAGGCTTCATTGCCTCCAAGCAAAGGAAAAGTCAGTAATTTTTGAGAAACAAAAGTCCAATTAATATAATTCTTTGCAATGAGATGAGAGTTGTGTCCATTCAACTTCTACCTTTTGGATTCAGTTCTTTCTTTGGGTCAATTAGAAAAATTATTTTCATCTTTCATCTAGCAACCCTTTATGTATTTTCCACCTGTATATCATAAAAATCACTTAATAGTATATTCACTTAACAAGATATCATGAAATCCTTTCATGACTTTGAATAGTCATACGCAATGGACTATTTTTTTTTTATTAGAGAAGTAGGTTTACAGATAGATCATGCAGAAAACAGAGTTCCTATATACTCACCCCTACTTTGAGCATTTTGCATTAGTGTGGTACTTTTGTTGCAATTGATGAGAGAATATTATTACAATTATACTTAATTATAGTCCAGAGTTTACATTAGGGTTCACTGTTTGTTTTGCACAATCCTATAGTTATTGTTTGCTTTAAAATTTTTATTCTGGCAACATACATACAACCTAAAATTTCCTCTTTTAACCACATCCAGATATATATTTCAGTGGTGTTAATCAAATTCACAATATTGTTACCATGTGATGGTCTTCTTTTAATGGTTGCCTAATGATAGCCCTCTCCATAATTAATCAGTTTTTGTTGTTGTTGTTCTTGGGCAATTGAATTTAATCTAACTTGCTTTTTATTAAACACTGTAACTAAATATTTTCACATATCATTAGTTACTTCCATAAGGCATATTTCAAGAATAATAATTATAGGGTCAGAGAATATGTACATTTTTAACTATAAATAGAATACTGTAGTAAAATGTTGCCCCAATTCTGAACAAAAGCTCCTAGTTATATCCACATATAACTTACTAAAATATGACTAAATAGGTTGCCTGATCATCACCCTATCACCCATTGCTAGACTATATGAAGAGAAGACTAGAAACAACTTAAGGTGGGAAAATGCATTAAAATAGGGCCTTTTGGGGAATGGTGCCTCAGCTTTTCCCTCTAAGTGGACCCTCTGGCAAGACTGCAGGTGTCTGCACCAACCAGAGTCTGCTCACTCCCACCCTTACTAGGATCTGCTGAGCTGCCAAAATTCATAGGCCTACCTGGTGCTGGCACTAGAGTGGAGCACAAAGATGGAGTTTGTGGGTGTGCTTTTCACGTGAACCCTACAGATTCAGGACTTATGGGGCTATGAAGATCGATGTCTGCTTCCCTCTCAGAAAATGCTGAGAGCAGGATCCTGGCTAAAGCAGCCCACCATGGTAGGGAGGGAGAGAGGGCAGCAGTGGTGCAGACTGCCTCCACTGTTTGACTCTGAAAGAACGTGTGGTGGCTCCATGGGACAAGCAAATGCTCTCGGTAGAGCTGATATGAAATCATCCATCCAAGAGGTAACCTTCCAGGTAAGGGGCTTTTAATAGTAAACCACTGTGCCTGTTTGAATGTATTATGTCCCCCAAAATGCCATTATCTTTGATGTAATCTTGTGTGGGCAGACTTATCACTGTTGCTTAGATTGTAATTCTTTGAGTGTTTCCATGGAGATGCACCCCACCCAACTATGGGTGATGACTCTGATTGGATAATTTCCATGGAGGTGTTACCCCACCCATTCAGGGTGGGTCTAAATTAAATCACTGGAGCCACATAAATGAGCTGACAAACAGAAGGAACTCAGTGCAGCTGAGCGTGACATTTTGAAGAGGAGCTACAGCCCAAAGGGACACTTTGAAGAATGCACTGGAACTGAGAGAGGAGCTTCAACTTACAGAGACATTTTGGAGATGGCCTTTGAAAGCAGACTTTTGCTCTGGAGAAGCTAAGAGAGGACAAATGCCCCAAGAGCAACTAAGAGTGGCATTTTTGAGGAGCTGAAGCCTAGAGAGGAACATCCTGGGAGAAAGCCATTTTGAAACCAGAACTTGGAGCAGACACCAGCCACGTGCCTTCCCAGCTAACAGAGGTTTTCCAGACACCATGGGCCATCCTCCAATGAAGGTACCCAATTGCTGATGTGTTACCTTGGACACTTTCTGGCCTTAAGACTGTAACTGCGTAACCAAATAAACCCCCTTTTATAAAAGCCAATCCATCTCTGGTGTTTTTTCATTCTGGCAGCATTAGCAAACTAGAACAACCACTGTGGAGAGCAAATCTAAGAATGGGTGCTTCCAAAAAGTCAGCTCTAGAATATATCACCCTGTTAGGAAGGGAACTCTGGATGAGCCATAGCTGAGGCACTTGAGAGAACCAGCACTAGAGCCTGTCTCATAGAGGGCCTATGACAGAAAACTACAAGTGCAGGTCCAGTTAAAAGACTTTAACACTTTTCTCTAATCTTCTCTCCTGCTTTTGAATCTTGGAAGAACTAGAATTAAGCTGAAGAGAGCTTGAGTAGAGAAGGAGTGTAAGAACAGACTGAACCATTTTCATAGCAGGTCCTAAGCTCCAGGTGAGCCTTGGGCTACAGAGGGAGAGCTTTGAACTGGATATGAGACAGTGGTCTCTCAGAAGAATATAAAGCAGTAAATCTCCGTGAGCTTGGATTGACACCCAAAGCACATGCAGTAAGAGAAAAACTGGACAAATGGAATTCATCAAAATTAAAAACTTTAAAGAAGATCACTAAAAAAATGCATAGACAGCCCAGAGAATGGGAGGAAAAAAAGTTGAAAATCATATACCTGAAAATTGTGTGCAAAATATATATAACTCTTACAATTTAACAGTGAAAGAAATAACCCAATTTAAAAATGAACAAAGGATTTGTATAGATGTTTCTCCATAAGACATATAAATGGTCAATAAGCACATGAAAAGATGCTCAACATCATATGCCATCAGGAAAACTGAAATAAAACCTATGGTCAGAAAGCTTTTCACACTCAATATATAATAAAAATCAATAAGATAGATAATAATCAAAAAGACAGATAATAATAAATATTGAAAAGGATGTGGAGAAATTGAAACTCTCATACATTGCCAATGGGATTGTTACACTGTGCAGTCCGTTTGGAAAAGAGTTTGGCAGTTTTCCAAAAAGTTAAACCTACAGTTCCCTCATGACCCAGCAATACTTCTAACTCAGTAGATACCCAAGAGAAATGGAAGCACATGTCCTCACGAAAACGTGTACATGAATGTTCACACCACCATTATCCATAAGAGACAAATGTGGAAACAACCCAAATATCTAACAACTGATTAATGGATAAACAAAATATGATATCCAGTTAATGGGATATTAATGGCCAAGAAAATGAAGTACCAATACATGCTACATGGATGGACCTTGAAACTATCATGCTAAGTGAAAGAAGCCAGACACAAAAAGCCACATATTGTATGATTCCGTTTATAGGAATTGTCCAGAACTGTCAGAGCTTTAGAGACAGAAGGTAGAGTATTGATTCCAGGTGATGCATGAGGGAAGGATGGGGAGTGACAGCTGATGGGTACTGTGTTTTTTTGGGGGGACGATGATGATAACATTCTAAAATTAGATAGTGGTGATAGTAGCACCACTTTGTGAATCTACTAAAAACCACTAAAATGAATACATTAAAGGGTGAATTTTATATTTGAATTACATCTTAATAAAGCTGTTATCGTAAGTAAGCAAATAGGGCTTTTAAAAAAAGGCTTTCATTCATTTTGCCCAATTGCATTCTAACACAGTGAGCCAATTTAGATTCCCTGTAGGTGGTTTCAAGGCCCCTCCCCATCCTGATACATTGCTTTGAATGAAGGTCTTTTTGACTTTGCCCTTCTTAATGGGTGGTCCCTGAAATAGAACACCATACTGAATTCTAAATGTACTGAATTTTTCAGATCAAAGCAGCACCATCATCAACCAATGTCGAGATGCTGTTTATATTTTTACTGCCCGCAATGATTGCTTTTTGTAATTGCATTAGATTACTGATGAAAATTGTCCTTACAGTAGAAGAAAACCCCTTATGGCTGCATATGGGCCTGGCATATCTCTAACTAGTCAGTAAGCTCCTTGAGGGGAGAAAAGCATTTTATGCTTTACCACACCTCATGTATAACTGATGCTCAATAATTGGTCACAGACGATCTGTGAACACAAGTCTTACATTAACGTCATTCAGGGACACTCACCGCAGAATCAGAAGGCAGAAGAGAGCAGCTGCTGGCCTCGGATGTGGTACATGGTGACTCTTTGATTAAATATTCCACAAAGTAAGCAGGGCCAAACACCCACTGTTGGAGATAAGAGTTGAGAAATAAAAATCAAACCTTCTCACATGGGGATCACTCAGGTTTGGAGACATTATATTTACAGAAACCAGAAATGTGCAGCGTCAGCATCCACAAGTCAATTCTGTTGTCTCTGCAGGGCCCCCGGGCAGATCAAACCATGTTTTATGACTTTGTTATTTAGAAAATATAATCAGCATACCTTTGTTCCATTCTTAAGGATTTGAATGAGCCCTCAATTCTTTCCTTGGTAATTTAGTTTTCATTGTAGAATTGTCTTTTAAATTAGCTTGCCTTTCTATGATAGAGATGTCAACATAATGCAAATATAAGAACCCAGCCTCCATTTCCAAACTGGTAACTCAACTTCTATGACTGGCCTTAACTTGGAGTTGAAGTTGACTTGCTAAATGCTCCACAGTCAATCAGATATGAGGGTATAGCAGTAAGTGGTGAAACTAAATAGTGTCCACCAAGGAGAATATGTGAGTTATTTCCCTTCTTGCCTTAAGGCCAATGAAGTAAAAGTGAGTCAAAGGACTCACATGGAAATAACTCCGAAACTGAAACATGATGGAATGTGCTTCAGGTCACCGCAGTAGGAAATGTAGAGTAAGAGGCTCTTTGATTCTTGTCGCAAGTCGTGCTTTCCTATTCTAAGGCAACAGTTATAAAACACATTTGTTTTTCTATCTCTGGCATGGGCATTTTAAACTTACCTGGCTAGAAGATCTGGTTATTTTGACGAGAGAGTACTGCTTTGTGGTTTTCTTGTTGTATTCTGCAAGAGACTCAGTGACAGCTTCCAAAACCCTGGGATCTGACAAATCACTGGAGCTGGGGCTAGGGCAGTCTGGGCACGTATCGTGAATCTTTCTTCGAGAAACTGTTGTTGCCAAAGAGAGAGTTTCAAAAATAAACTCTTCATTGTTTTTCAATTCTATGTATCATGTGACCCCAACAAAGGCAAAAATTGCAAAATAAGCATAATACTTTTGGCAAGGATGGAGTGAGAAAGGCATGAAAAGCAAGCTGGCTTGCTGCAGAGACTTTTGTGCAATGAGCATGCATTACTGTCATATTTTTTTTTAAATCAGAGTAAAATATATTTGATATCACACAAATTTATTTACCTTAGGCATTTTTTTAATAGCATTCAATACATCTGACCTTTCTTCCCTGCGAACTCAATATCTTTCATCATCATTGGCTCTGTAAAGTACTGATTTCCTTACCAGGTTGGGATTTCATTACTGTCATGATTATTACCTTTTAGTCCCCAACACCTTACATATCTTCTAGCACATGGTAAGTGCTTAGTAAAATGGTTGTTGAGTGACTGAATGAGTGACATGAAGATAGAAGCCCATCCTCTTTGGTTATAAACTGGAAGTGAGCCAGAAAACACACACTGTTTAAATCACTGTTTTATTGGAGAGAATAATCACATGAGTGGTATAACAAGAATGTCTGTTTGAAAGGAGCTGGGTGTGGCAAATCTAGTGTGAAAGTCAGGTTAGGGAATCTGTTTAAAAGTTGCTTTGCTTAGTAAACACATTGCTTTTGATTAGTTGCGTGTTTATTTATTTGGGGACTTGTGAGATTGTGGGGAGGGTAAGTCCCCTGCACTTCACTCCTTGGCACCATTACCACATGTCACTTTCCTGACTTCCCATAGCTCTGATATACAGACTCTCACTTAAGAACTGGGTCTATTTTATTAGTTGTTGGTCTCTAATTTATATTAGGTGAGCCTTGCCTTCACAACCAGGAGCTTAAGTTGTGGCTAAAAAAATATTTGCTTTGTTGCCTTGGTACTTAAAGGAACAAGCAGCTTTATCATCACCTGGAGCTTGTTAGAAATTCAGAATTTCAGGTCTCACTAGAGACCTACGGAATCAGAAACTGCACCTCAACAAGATCCACCGTAGATTTCTGAAATACCTAATAGAATAGTTTGACGTGTAGACATATCCCATTTTCCCACTGCATGGATGCTTGCTTTCAAAATACTTTCCCTTGAAAAATGGACAATCCAGAATAAACACAGGTGTGTATTTCAAAATGTGTTAACCTTCAATCTCATTTTAGTCCATTTATACATTGCTTCAACAATTTTTACTCCTTACACTTAATAGTAACTAGGGGATGATGGAGCAGGGAAGAAGTAGGGATAAAACATTCTACAAGATATAAGGCACTCAGTCAAGGAAGTGCAGGGTCTGTGCTCCATGAGTGGCTTAAAGTTTTATAGGAATGTAGAACAGGAGAGTACTGTTCCTTTCTTGAATGGAGAAGGTCGCGGAAGACACAGCAGTGGCAGTGATCCTTAAAGGATGGGGATGAGTTCTAAGGGCAGAGGTCCTCAGAGGGGAGCATGCCTGCCAGAAAGAGCAGCAAAAGCAAAATGCAGGAACTGGAAAGTGCAACGTGTGTTCAGAAGCAGTGAGACATCCGGCTGAACGAGCTTACAGTCAGTGCATAGCTGGGAATAATGGCAGCGAGAGCTAGAAAGGGAGCCTGGGGAGCAATTGTACACTTTTTGTCCTTTACAGCAGATCAGAAATTTAGGATTTGATGCAGTACACAGTGGAGAGCTGCTAAGATTTAGGAAGATTAATTGTGAGGAAACACTGTAGTGTGAATTTCAATGGGGAGGCTGGTATTGGAAATGAAAGGAAAGTAAGGCTGAGAAAAAGCCTAGGCACTCTTCTCAGAGCCCCACTTAATTGTTGCTTTCCTTCTTTTATTAAAATAAACAAAATCAGACTGGTTTCTTACCTGGGCGAAGAGTACAGTTATAGGCAGGTGTGTAGAGAATTCTTTGTGGCTTGTTCTTATAAAATATTGCTTTGCATTGACCATAAACCTGGAATCAAACACACATTTTATGATAATGGGGTAAAGAACTGTTGATTTTAAAATGGAAATTGGAGATTTTTTGGTAAAGTAATGTGAAGCTTACCATCAAATTCTGGTTGTTTTCACTGCTAGCTGACCTCAAACCTGTTTCATCTTTTTTCTGGCATGAACCTCGACTACATTTCCTAGCCCCTCTCACGGTTAGCTGAGACAGGCTATAACTGAGTTCTAACCACAAGAAGGTGAGCAGAAGTGATGTGTGCCACCCAGCTCTGGCCCATACATTTCTCCCAGGAGCTACCTATCCTCCATGCCCCTTCTCTTCCCAGAGCTTGTGCAGGTAAGCACAGACCCCATGGGCGCCGTGGGGGAGGATGGCAGAGCCTACAGACGGGCCATGGGAAGCAGATGGGTTTGCAATCACTGGCTGAAGGAAAGCCGCCCTCCTGATCAGGAACTCCTATTTCAACTTACATGAGTCAGTAATCAAGTGTCACGCTGGAGTCATATTATGCTTTTTAGTTTGTTAGAGCATCTAGTGTTACTTTAACAAATATAATTTACAACAGGATAGAGTATTCGCCTTCCAAATTTCAAGGGTCAGTTTGATAAATTTGGTTAAATGTTTAGAAAATTATTTCTTCATCAAATAGTTTACTTTCAAACACTCATATCACTACCCTGCCTGCAGGTTTGGAAGTTTCTACTCAATCAATAGAAATAATTGCAGGATAATTGAGATCTAATGAATACTGACTATAGTATTTTGAAGGCTCTTCTATGCCATCTTTAAAGGGAACTTTTCTGAGACCCTTTTGGTTCCTTGATCCAGGACATTCTCGTGTGACACTCCTGAGAGATCCCATACTGCTCCTCACCACCTGCACTACCCCCCCCCCCAGCTTCAAACCTCCTATTAGTGTTCATTAAAAAGAAAACAAAATAAAACAAATCAAAAAGCTGTTTCTCTACTTCTACTATAGTCTACCTTAAAGAAGCATCAGAGGTTTTTGTCTCACAATTTAAACATTAGGTGGGAGTCCACATAAGAGTCTTGGAGATAGAAAACAATTGGGGTGTAACTTTGCAATTCTGGTCTGTGTGACCCCAGTGGGACATCTCAGAAGCTCCTGTGATTAGCAAAACTTTGTTCTTCTGTAGTATTGGAATAACCCCATGGATCCCCTGGCACGGAGGACAATGAAAGATCATAGATACTGAGCAATCTTCACCTTTAAATGCTCGGGGCCTCGAGCCAGTGAAAACAAGCACTTACCAATTCATGCAGGAACCTCCCCCCACACTCCTTCCAGGGCTTCTTGCTGAGCACATGGCAGTCTGTCTCTAACACATCCAGTGTGAGGTAGTACACAGCTCCCAGACCCTCCTATGAGAAAGAGAAGAGAAATGTAGCATGTCCCACCTGAAGCAGAAACCCCTAAAAACTGACCTAAGAAGTCTCCGGTTTATGCAAGAGGCCAAGGATTTATGAAGATTCCTTATAGGCTATTGGGCACTAGACAGAATAGGATACCTATTAGCACCTGTTCTTAATAGCAATAAGAGCATTGTAGCAACCCTGGCAAGGGAGCAGAGTGTTCTCAGCAGAGTTTACAACTTGGCAAGCCCCTGCCACCATGTGTCTTTGGGTCCCACCCTCTGGCCAGCCTCCACAGCTTGTCTGAACACCTGCTCCTGAGCAGGGACCGCTACTTGCCTGCATGTGTTCCCAAACATCGCTCACTCGGTTGAGGCTCAGCACGTAGCCATCCTTGCGGTCCCTGTTGATATCCTGCAGGGCAAAGCCTGCAACTGCCAGCACATCTGAGTCATTGCAGCCCCGGGAGACAAGGGCAGAGGGGTCAGCAGCGTGGCTGCAAGCAGCCAGGGCAAGGAGCACCCAGGGCAGGAGCAGGCCCATGCTGTGAGAACAAGCTCCAGGATGGGCCAGTCTGCAGAGCTACAGGGATGGGCTGGATTGCAGCCTCCTGTTTAAGGCAAACTGAGTGTTTTGTAATTGTAACCTGAACTGAACTGGTGACCAGCATTTGAAACTTGAGGTCCCACCTTATCACTTTGAATTCTACTCATGAATTTCCTGAGTCAACACTTGGGAATGATTTGCCAATGTTTCTAGTCTCATACACCTAAGCCCTCCCGAACCCTCCTCTGTGTGTTTGTTAACAAATTTAGGTTTCCTAACCTTTTCTGGAGAAATCATGATAGACATTGGGTCAAGGCTCCCAGGAGGTCATGATTGGATTTTAGTTGGTGTCTGGGTCACCACCTGCATCAGAGCGTGTAGGAGTGTCACCACCTCCCCTAGCTCGTCCCCACTAGCCGGTCTCCTCAGCCTCTCCAATAGTTGTCTCAGGCATGGAGCATGGGGGCACAGGTCTCTGTGGTCATTAGAAGTTGAGACTTCCAGGCTGAATTCTCATGTTCACCATTTCTTGTTAGATTACAAACCCCTCAGTTCCACAGAAAGCCCAGGTGATATCCTTTTGGACTTTGGCTATCTGGCTGGAAAGTGTTCTATTTAGCCCATTTTATTCATTTGAAAGGAAAGAATGTGTTTTTAAAAATAAGCTTTAATGGCATATCAAAATTTTTATTGTCATGTACCAAATCTACAATTTCCTCTGTGGAGCCATATATAGGGAAACTCGTTGCTTAAAAAACCTAAAACTCGATTATGCTATGAGAAAGATAATGACTGGTTGGAAGGCTGGGACATTAGAGACACACTGGTTGAGACCCTTGTCTTTTTCTTCCAGCTTCTCTTGGCATTTGGAGGTTTCTACTGATTAGAAGTGTCAGACAGATACATAGCCTTTTAAAAATTTCTATTAAAAAAAAAAAATCACAAGTGATTTCTCATGAAAGAAAAGAGCCAAGGCTGGAAGGAAGCATGTTAGGAGATCAGGAGCACATTCCATGGCACCCTCATCCGTGACTCCCCCATCCCCCCCAGACCTGTCTAGTTTCCAGGTGCTGTCTGGTAGGGTGTGGTAGGGCACATTAGCATGCTAAAGTCTCTCGGCCACTTTGTAGTGAAGAGACCTGTATAACCCACAAATTCCCACACTTCTTTGATAAGGAAACAGCTTTTTGTGAGTAATACCTATTTTTAACTCACAAAATACACTTTTTGAATTGCTGTGCCAGTTGCTAAGGGTAGCCTTCTGTGAAGTTTTTATGATGAAACTAGTCAGAGTACAGATTGTGACTTTGAGTGGGGATGTTCAGAAAACATTGAATGAAACATCCATCTGGCCTGAACAGAAATCCTTGGTGTAGTAAGCCATGGCTGATAGCAGTGAACAAAATGTACGTAAGGCATTTCCTATTTCGAAAGTGTCTACGCTTATTTAAAATTTTCCTCTAATTTCACATTAAACAAATATAATGGTTTGTGATGCTGGTTACTTAAAATTACTGTGATTAGCTATGGCAATAAAATTAAATTTTTTCCTCATTTGATAACCATGTTCATGGGGAGCTAACACATGATATTATGGGTCACCTAGTGGTAGCATATAGACTCACTGAAAAAGGCTCTTAAAAATAGTTTAGTAAATCCAACCAGCATACTTCTCAAGTGGGAAAACTGAGGTATAGGATGGTGGAGTATATAAGGAAAAATCATGAATTAGTGGCAGAACCAGTACAGGACACTTCTAGTTTACAATTCTTTTCATTGGATACAATTGCAGCTCTTTCAATTACGAATGAACTTGGAAGTTATTTAATCTCTGTATGTGTCCATAGCCTGATCTGTAAAATGGGGCTTACTCAGTGCACTTGCCTCAGAGGAGACAATCCATGTGGAAGGCTAGACCAGTGCTTGACACACAGTGGTAGCTCTTGTTAGCAGTATGATCATGACAGTTCTAATTCCACAAATATTTATTGAGCAATTCTGGCATGCCACACACTTTTTTAGGCTCTGGGGAATCAAGGGTTAATAATAAGATTAATAACTTACAGCCTCCAACTAATGAAACTCTGACTTAGGGTTCTCCAGAGAGAAAGAACCAACAGATTTTATATAGTATGAGATTTATTGTAGGAATTGGTTCACCCAACTGGGCAGATTTGCAAGTCCAAATTCGTAAGGCAGGGCACAAGTTCAAAACTCAATGAAGATGATGTTGCATTTCCCAGGAGAAGCTGTCTGTCTGAAGTAGAGATGAAAATTCTCTCTGATTGGTGACATTCTCAGTTTTCACTTACAGCCTCAAAATGATTGGGTGAGGAGACTCTTCTCTTTGCTAAAAAAAATCCCATTTGTCCATTGTAGACATAATCAGCCATAGATGCAATCAACTGACTAAATGATTTAAATCTGTTCTAGTTTGCTAATGCTGCCAGAATGCCAAACACCAGAAATGGATCGGCTTTTATAAAGGGGGTTTATTTGGTTACAAAGTCACAGTCCTAAGGCCATAAAGTGTCCAAGGTAACACATCAGCAATCGGGTGCCTTCACTGGGGGATGGCCAATGGTGTCTGGAAAACCTCTGTTAGCTGGGAAGGCACGTGGCTGGCATCTGCTCCAAAGTTCTGGGTTCAAAATGGCTTTCTCCCAGGACGTTCCTCTCTAAGCTGAAGTTCCTCAAAAATGTCACTCTTATTTGCACTTGGGGTATTTGTCCTCTCTCAGCTTCTCCGGAGCAACAGTCTGCTTTCAACAGCCATCTTCAAACTGTCTCTCATCTGCAGCTCCTGTGCTTTCTTCAAAGTGTCCCTCTTGGCTGTAGCTCCTCTTCAAAATGTCACTCACAGCTGCACTGAGTTCCCTCTGCCCATCAGCTCATTTATATGGCTCCACTGATCAAGGCCCACACTGAATGGGTGGGGCCACGCCTCCATGGAAATTATCCAATTAGAGTCATCACCCACAGTTGGGTGGGGCGCATCTCCACAGAAACACTCAAAGAATTACAATCTAATCAACACTGATAACATCTGCCCACACAAGATTACATCAAAGATAATGGCATTTGAGGGGTACAATATATTCAAACTGGCACAAAATCCATTTACAAAATACTCCCACAATAACAATTGAGCCAGGTCTTTCTTGACCAAACAACTGGAAACCGTAATCTAACAAAGTTGAACCATGAAATTAACCATCACAACCTTGTTATTTTCTGGAAACAAATAAAAACAGTTTTTTGGGTTGATTTACAAACCAACATCTAAAGTTCTAGCCCTCCCTTTCATTTCCCCCTTAGAGTTGAGATGGTAGGCAAGGTTTTCAATTGTGGACAATAATAGTAAAATGGGTGTGGAAACCAGACATTGAAATTCTGGGGTACAACAAAAATTCAGCTTCAGCAGGCCTTATGAACAAGAATTCACTGGGTTTGTGCTATATAAGGAAAGAAGTCAAGCAGGATCTGAGGCTTGAGGACCAGGAATGGAAAGGGCCCAGAAAACGGGGTCTGGAACCTGAGAAAATGTGTCAGGCATACACAGGAGATGGCCATTGGTGCAACTACAATGTAAAGCAGGATTCAAACAAATGCAGATTTAAAGGAGATATGCAGACAGGAGAGGAAAGCAGACTGACCCAGAGGTCCTGGCCCAGCCCTTAGCTGTGTAGTCTAGAAGATGTGCTGTAATCTTTTTGAAGCCCAGTTTCCTCATCTGTGAAATGGAGATCAGAAGCAGACAATTTTTCAGAGCCCTCTCAGATCTGAGGTGAAGGATTTCCTACCTTTCTCTTTATCTGACCTTGCTCCATTTCCAGGGAATAGCATTCCTCAGCCCCTATATAATGGCACTTGGTCACCACGACCCCCAGTATGCTGAGTTATTATCTACACTGCTTCAGCCCTGTCTAAAAGTGGAATCTGCAAATATCCTGACTGTTCTTGCCCCAGAGCTGGTACCCTTCATTTGGCAACAGGGTAGATGAAAGAAGGTTTGCTGGAGACTAGCTAGAACCTCTGCAAATAGCCTGATGACAGCACTGGGTAGGGTGCGTGGGAAGCCCGTGGTGATACCCAGTCCTGTCTGACCTCTTACCTGAAGGGCAGGTTTCCCTTGTGTTATAGAAACAGTAAAAGCAAATGAGCATGGGTTCTACACAAAGAGACTTTCAGCTAAAGAATTTGCAGATGTCACTTATTCCCTCCATGGTGCAGGTATGCAGCCTGTGTCTGGGAAGGTGCCCCCAAATCTTGACCAAAGTAATTGTCATGGATCAAGAACTATTTTATGGGGAAAAACAAAACAAAACAAAACCATGCACCAGCGTGCTTTAATCCCTTCTGTTTCCATGAGGAGGAAAAAAAATCGTACCTTTCAACCTATTTTTGTAAAGTAGTCCTCTGCCACACCCTCTCCCCTTCTCTACTCTCTTACTCTGCTTTATTTTTCTCCATAGCACTTATGGTCACCCAATGCTATATTACAGGCCCACATCCCTGAGGTGAAACCATTAGGGTCAGATGTGCTTCGGAATTCAGTGTTTCAGATTTTAGAAGGGTAACATAGTCTATATACTCTATATTATAAATGCCCCTAGAGGGTCTGAGCTGCACCTGACAATCAGGCTTATAATATGTCTGTATTAAGTGGAATAAAAAAAGGCTATCAATGCCTGCACATCAGCTCAGGTCAAATTTTGCTATCAAATACCTTTTGGCACCAAAGTTAACAACAACAAAAATTTAGGTTTTCAGAGTTTCGAAATTTAAGTTTCAAAATATTTAACAACCAGATGATATCCACCAATCAGAACAGACAGCAGCCTTGAGGGGGACTCCCAGATGCCCGGATGCCCGTGCTGGGCCAGCTGGTAACCCTTCAGCTGCTGAATGGTGGGAAGTCTGGAGAGTCTCAGGAGAAGGCTCAGGGCTGCTTTCTAGTACAAATTATTTCAAAGCTGTAGCCACCAAAACACTGTAAAATGGGATGACTAACTGAATTAAATAAGAATTATTTAAATAAGAATAAATAAGAATTCTCTTATTAAAGAATTAAATAAGAGTTAAAAGAATTAAAAAAGAAACCACATCTAACAGCGCCTGACTCATATCAGATGTCCAGTAAATATTGGCTAAATCTGAGGCAAAATTCTTCAGATTAAAAAAAAAATTATTTCCTCAATATTCCCATTTTGGAGCTTCTTCATGCTTGTCACACTGCTCCATCCTGGGACACCCCTATTTGTCCGTGACTGTCCAAGTCGCTGTCCTTGGGTCAGACAGTCCCAATGTGTCATGCTCCTCCATTCAGCATCCCACTTTTCTGCCCATTGTATTTATTCATCCATTCTCCTGTCAATGCCATTTGAATTGTCACCACAGTTTTAGTAGAAAGACCAATGCTGCTATAAATCCTCTTGTACATGTTTCCTGTTGTATGCATTCAAGTTTCCTCTTGTGTTAAACTGAGAAATGAAATTGCTGGGTGTGCCGGTTTGAATGTATTGTGTCCCCCAAATGCCATTATCTTTGTGGTCTTGTGTGGGGCAGACCCTTGGGTGCTGGTTGGATTTGCTTGGAGTGTGCCCCACCCAGCTGTCGGTGATAATTTTGATGAGATGTTCCCATGGAGGCGTGGCCCCACCCATTCGGGGTGGGCCTTGATCGGTGGAGCTGTATAAATGAGCTGACTCAAAGAGGAAAGAGAGTGCAGCTGGGAGTGATGTTTTGAAGAGGAGCAAGCTTGCTAGAGAGGAACGTCCTGGGAGAAAGCCGTTTTGAGGCCGGAGCTTTGGAGCAGATGCCAGCTGCCTTCCTAGCTAACAGAGGTTTTCCGGAGGCCATTGGCCATCCTCCGGTGAGGGTACCCGATTGCTGATGTGTTACCTTGGATGCTTTGTGGCCTTAAGACTGTAATTGTGTAGTGAAATAAACCCCCGTTTTATAAAAGCCTATCCATCTCTGGTGTTTTGCATTCTGCAGCATTAGCAAACTAGGACACTGGGTCATGTATGAGAATATTGATAGTTAAGAGGTAAAGCCAAACTGATTTACTAAGTAGCTACACCAATTTACACTCCTACTCTCAGCGCACATTGTAATTTTTCTATTACATTATATCACCACACGGGTGATCCCTGCACCACTTCTGGGGTCCAAGAAGCCTTCGTGCTATTCTTGAGCTTTCCCGGTTTTGATCCCTGAGCCTTCCTCCTTTCTGATTCTTCTAATAAGCTTTGCCTCATATTCTTTAGATCTTTTATACCATCAAGAAGATGTTTCAACAGTTCTGAAGCCAGAACTGAATCACCAATTGATCGCCTTAGCTTGCTCATTTATTCAACATGCAAGGCTCTGTGACGGCTCTCAGCAAGCAGCTGCTGGGGGATATGGGAAAAGGGCCTGAAATGGCTACAGAGTTGTGATTTGGGGAGAATGTGAGGAAGGAGTACCATACACAAACAAACACACAGGAGTCAGGGGACACAGACGAGAGTGAGGGGTGAGGGTTAAATCCTCCAGGAAGTAACATAACTCCTGATTTGCACTCTATTGTTTGTAATTACCACATACCAATTGAACTAAGCAAAGCCTGGCCCCACGCAAAGTAAGGTCAGGGAGAAAGGAAAAGAAAGAGAATGGGTTGGGGAGAAAGGGAGGAGAATACAAGGATGGGTTGGCAGAGAATTTGGGGAAGACTAAATTCCTACCCTGAGCCTAGAAGAAGTGAGTGAATTTTTTCATTTCTTGCTCCACCTCTCCAACCCTAACCACCCCCAACCCCCAACCCCACCAGAATCTTCCAATTAGGAACTCAACAGGGAAGGAAATTTCTGGAGTCCTTTTCTTCCTTCCTTCCTTCCTGCCTTCCTACCTTCCTTTTTTCTTTCTTTCTTTTCCTCTAATTATGAACATTACCTTGCTCCTTTCAATGTTTAAGAAATTTGTTAAATTTCCTTCACAGATAGAGATTGTGAAATTAAGACTTAAAATGTACAGGGTTCTTATTTGAAATGATGGAAATATCTACATAATGGATGATAGTGATGGTAGCACAACTTTGTGAATGCAATTAACAGCACCAAAATATATATCTGAATATGATTAAAGTTACAATCGATTGTACATGTGGTAACAGAATAAAATTTTTTAAAAAATCTGTGGAACTATAGTACAGAAATAGTGAACCCAAAATTAAACTATGAATTTCAATCAATAGTACAATTATTAAAATGTGCTATTTTCTTCCACACCAATGCAAGGGGTTGATGGTGGTGCGGTATATGTTCTGTAAACACAAACTTTTCTAATAAAAAACTAAATTTATAGTCTGTTCCAGTTTGCTAATGCTGCTGTTATGCAAAATACCAGAAATGGATTGGTTTTTATAAAGGGGGTTTATTTGATTACAAATTTACAGTCTGAAGGCCATGAAAATGTCCAAATTAAGGCTTCAACACGAGTATACCTTCACCAAAGGAAGGCCAATGGCATCAGGAAAACTTCTGTTAGTTGGGAAGGCAGATGGCTGGCATCTGCTTATCCTGGGTTGTGTTCCAGCTCCTCTCTCAGCTCCTGTGCATTCTTCAAAATATTGCTTTTGGGGTGTTTTGTCCTCTCTTTGCTTCTCTGGAGCAAACTCTGGGCTAGCATCCCCAAATTGTCAGCAAAAATCTGCTTTCAATGGTCATCTCCAAAACATCTCTAAGCTGTTCTTAGCTCCTTCTGTTTATAAGCTCTTTTATAGGACTCCAGTGATTAAATCAAGACCTGTACTGAATGGATGGGTCACATCTCCAAGGAAATAATCTAATCAAAGGTATTACTCACAGGTGGGTGGGTCACATCTCCACAGAAACAGCCTAATCCAAAGATTCCAACCTAATCAACATTAATATGTCTGCTCCCACATTAAAGAACATGGCATTTTGGGGGACATAGTACATCCAAACCGGCACTTAGTCAAATCAGTTTATACTACCTTTTACTAATAATTATCTGTTTTTAGCAAATTAATTATTCAAAGTGAGAAATACAGGCTGTTTCCCATTGGAATTTGGTAGACTTTATCTCAGAATATATTTTCCTTCAGAAGCAACATGCTCATGGTGTTGAAAGTCACTGGCTAACCCCACAAGAAGCAAAGAATCACTTAAATCCCAGATTACAGAAACTACCATGGTTACTTTGGGAAACTCAAATCACAGACCTTGCTTTGATTCAGGTCAAAACAATGGATTATCCTATTTCCAAATATCTGTTTTTGGCTTGTGAACTCTTTGGGAGGAAGACAGCTCTGTAAGTGGCTGAAACTGGTGGAGGAAGGGCACTGTTTCCTACCCCAGTTCATGCTGAATCTGGTCACTCATCTCTTTTTTTCTAACTTAATGGGAAAGGCATATTATGAAGTCAAACTTACTTTGGCTAAAGTTATGTCCTCCACTCACTAGGGTGTGAGACAGTGGATAAGATATTGAAGGTCCCTGATACTTATCTGTAAGAAGAAAATTCAAATATCCACATTGCAAGGGTTTTGTGAGGACCAAAGAAAACATACTAAAGAGCTGAGTACAGTACGTGGCACACTGAAAGCACTCAATAAATGAAGCAAAGATAATAATAACAATGGATAATAATAATAATAGGACTACTTGGTTCCATTTCAAATTATCAGTTGCGTCCAATCCTAGTCTTCCTCCTCTCTGACCTCCACAATAAATGGTGCATCCTCACACACACACACACACACACACACACACACACACACACACACTCAACTGCAGAGTCCAGGGGGACTCTGAGCGCGTCTTTGGCAGTACAGGGTATAAATTTTCAGGATCCAGATCCTCAGAGCACACAGAGCAAATAGAAGATGTTAAAAGTTCCCAGTCAGAGCTGATGTTCTGCAACACTCGGAGTTTATTTCTGGGAAATAAGTAAAAAATAAATAGATCTTGAGGAATGTTCCTTTAAAGAAGTCTTGCCTCCCACTGAATCAAGCTAAGGAATTGCAGCTGAGTGGGCAGAGACTTCTGTGGGTTTGTCAGAGGAAACAGATGTGCCAGCCCTTTGGGCCTTCTGTCAGAGAAAGCATTAGCTCTTCATTAACTGATTTGCTAGAAAACGTGGAATTTATTATCACAGGTTTGGAAAAGAATAAGGCAGTAGCAGGGAAGGGGCTTAGGGAGCTGGGGTGGCACATAGAAAGCTGCTCAAAAGTTGAGAAATTGGACTTGTAACTTTTCCTAAAACAGTCTCTCCACCTTTAAAATAAGGGTAAGAAAATCTTTCTCTGAGGGTTGGTGAGAGTGGGCTGTTTGAGACACTGAGCAGGCGTCAAGAAGGATTTGCCTCTATCCCCCTTCCTGTGATAAGATGCCCTTTCCTGTGTTGTGTGATACGTATTTTATCACAGAATTATAGTGTTAGAGGTTGAAGGCAGCTTAGAGATTGGGTAGTCCAACCCCCACTTTTTAAAAAAAAATAATGTAACCAAACCTGAGAAATCAGATGACTTGCCCAAGACCACCCATCCTTCCAGGGACTGAATCCAAGACCCCAACTCGGTGCTCTTATCAGTGATTACATGCTGTTTGTTGTTCTTGTTGCTAGTGGATCTTGTTGGGTCAATGCTCAGATAAATATATCATTATCCATTAACAACAAGGCAAAACCAATAAACACCCATGCAACTTCAATTCATCTTCTGACAAGGGTCCCTGGACTCTGGTTTGTTTAAATCCAAGGGCTGTGACCTTAGGGACTAATTTGTTTTGACTTGTCTCAGTGGTGGCCCTGGCCTCAGAGTTGGGAGCTTCAAGTTGGGGCCACTGGCTGTGTGGAGTAATGAAAAAGTCTAAGCTTAAAACTAAGCACAACTGTGGGATGGAATTTGTCACTAGATATTTTCTCTGGCACTAGGTTTCCTCATCAATAAAAAATGGGACAACATGAATATTTTATAGAAAGAAATGAGATCATCATGCATGTAAATTGCCTAGCCAATAATATCTCAATAATTGGTTATTATTTTCCTCTTTCTTTTGGTCCAAAAGCACTTAAGCTTCTGGACTTAAGCTTATGAACGGAGCTGAGTGGGGGCTTGGAGAATTCACTATATGTAAACTTTTGTCTTATTAAAAGAATATTACCAAAATGATTTATGTGCATGATTGGAATATCAAAAAGACCGAAAGCAAAAAAGAAGATAAGGATATTCCACTACACTGGCAGTAGTTGATGTGTCTCCTTCTAGACTTTCTTCTATATGTGTCACACAAATTTTTACATAAAAATATTATAATACTATACCTACTATATTGCAACATGCTTTTAATATCCGATAAATATCTTAACATACAAATAAACCCACTTATACAACTTAATGTTAAATTGTTACACAGCAGTCAATTGACAACTGATTCAATTATTCAAACCCCTTTGATAGATATGAGATTGTTTCTACTTTTCTGCTATTATAAACAACACTGCAGTTAACATTCTTGTGGGTAAATCTTTGTTCACACCCTTAATTATTTTCTTAATTAGAAAAATTAATTACAAATTCCTGGAAATGGAATTCCTGGGTCAAAGGCAATTCCTAATAGTAAAGCTTTTGCTATAATTTGCCACAATGCCCTTCAGAAATATTATACCAGATAATATTCGCACCAGCAGTGTATAAAGCACTAGGAAATGATCATTTGAATGTCCCAAGCACAGTATGGAAACCTTCCTCCTGAAAGGGCAGAAAGAGGCTTGACATGGGTTCCTTGGCTCCTCAGTGCACAGACGGATCAGGGCTTAGAGGGAAAGAAGCAAGTTCCTCCGTTCAGGTAATGTCCTATGTTCTTCTCCAGTGAATGAAGTAATTGCTCTGTGACAGGCACCAGGCTAGAAACTGGGGATAAAGAACTAAAAGTGTATCTCTTCCCCCAAGGGGTAGAAGTTTACAACAGTGCGATATGTCTAACCACGAAGTAAGTCTAGGGTTAGCTCCCAACCCAGACCCCGGCAGACCGAGGGAGCAAAGGGAATTAGCAAAAATTTCCTGGAGGAGGCGGCATCCAAGATGAGCTTTGAAGAAGGAACAGGAGTTTGTCTGTGAAGAAGCAGGGAAGGGCCGAGGCGCCACATGTTCAAAAGCCTGTCAGAGGGAGCAAGCACGTTCAGAGAAGTCATATCCAGGAGTCTAAATGCCCAGGAATCCAAAGCCAGACTGTTCTAAAAAGGTTTTTTAAATGATTGCCTATTATCCAAACCACTCCATTCCTCTTCTGCCCACATATAAATACCACCAAAAAACTGTTTTGTAAAACCCTGAAGTAATACGTAATGGCATACATCGTGCACTAACTCAGTCTGTTGATATTGACAGGGTAGGATTGGCTTTCTTACACATAGAAGGCCATTCCTGCTGTAATGTAAAGTTAGTAAAAGAGCCCACTGCCATGAACACCTAGGGTACTTGGGTATTCGGACAACTCCGGACCTAAAAGAAATGCAGAGCCGTAACAAAACAAAACAAAACTCCCAGGCATTAAAAACTCCATTCCTTATCGAGCTTTATTTTTCTTCTGCCGTCTTGGTCTCTGAGTATATCCGGCAGCGCTGCATTAGGATGGCATACAAAAGCATCCGTCTCACTTCCCAACTCTGTTAATTGTTCCAGTGAAGACACACAAGGATAATGGTCTTTTGACATATCTGGCAATTGGAATTGTTCTCTTTTGAGAACTTCTCACTAGTGTTAGAAACTTTAGCTCTGTAAATGTAGAATGTTTCAACAAACTGCATCTTCTTTTTTATACTTTGCAAGTATGTCATAGTAGATACATTATATTTAATTAAGCAACTCGCTCTAGTTTTTTTTATTGGGGATTTTAACATCGCTGATGGGCTCTTTTGTTTTGTCCTCTTGTTCTTTTTCACAGTCTTGAAATATCACATTTCTATGTTGTTTATTTTCCATTTCCAGTTTTCTCGGCTCTAGGTTAACATCTGTATTTTCAATGTTGACTTCTTGGATTTGTTCCATGGTTGCACAAGCCTCAATATTTTCTCCAGAATTAACTTTTTCTTGACTCTTCAGTGTTAGAATATCTACAACTGCATGCTGCATCTCTTGAATAGGCTGAGCCCCTGCCAGGATGACTTTCTTATAGATTGTGATAATATTTTCAATAAGACTTGAATTAGTTCAAGGTATACAAGGCATATCCAATATTTAACAAGTTTTTTGGCATCTGGAATATTTTTACTCAGGTCATTCAGTGTGGCCAATATTTCTTCTTTTGGGCATCCCTTATTAATCAGGTCAGGCAATCAGAAAATGTCTTGTTAACTTTTTCAGTAAGTAGTCTTTGCTCATTTTCTTCTGCACAGTAGCCCAGAAAGACCTAACTGGTTTTTCATTTTGTCCTTCAGGCTCAAGCTGGGTAACTATGGAGCTCAGAGGCCTTTCCAGCACTCTTCTTTTTCCAGGCTTCCACTCTCTTTTGCAGTTTCTTTTGGCTGAGCCAATCGATCAATGGTTGCTTTTGCTACAATATGTCTTTGCTGGTCAATGGTTTTTGACTTATCTATCAGTTTGTTATTAGAAGATGAAGCAGGCCTGATTATAATTTCAGAAGCCATGTTTCTTGATAATGTCTCAGTTCTTTTTGTGTCCTGAGAAAAACTGATTTTGACACTAGATAAATCTGTTTTTAATTGTAGTAATCCTTTCCCAATACCTCCTTTCCAGTTTGTAACATTGGCAGAGGTTCTATTGATGCCCAATTTCACCTTGTCCTGGATAGTCTCATGGTGACTTCTAGTAGCCATGTCACAGAAGTTGTCTGTCCTGAGATGCAGTGCTCACAAATTTAGTGGTAGCTGTGTTTGAGGCTCTATCACTTTTTACTGTTACACTGCTCATGTTTATAGGCCGAGGTTCTGTGACTTTATAGATAGTCATTGGAAGCTTTTTGGTTATTACAGAACTCTCACCTTTGACTTGTAGAGGTTTTCTAAATGAATTAACCTTATACTGAACAACTTGGCCACAATAAGATCCAAGCACCTGTTTCCTGGGCATGTTAGCATTTTGCTTTGGTTTTTCTGTAATCTTTTCTTTTTTTTAGTTAAATGCCTGCCTAAATGTTATATGTTGATTTTGGGGATCATCTTTAATTGGGTAACAACTCTAGAGCTTGATTATTATCCTCAAAATTATGTATCGACTGCTATAATTAAATTGGTTAATTCAGAAGGTTTTAAAGGAATACAATTTTTCCATCCTTATATTACTTTTCATCTCTGTAGGTCTTTTAGCATTTTCTTTATCAGCCATTTTTGTTTTAATCTTCTCAGCTTTTGTCCCTTCTTAGACCTGGTGTTCAGATGTCATTCTCCAGTTTCTACTGGATAATATCTGATCTTCCTGTTTGTATACAAATGTTTTTGTTCCTAACAGATGTTCCTTGAGTTCTCGTCTTCTTTGTTCTCTGAACATGGGTTGGGCTCTCTGACTTGGTGGCAGCTGCAGGTCCCAGGGCATGGCCAGGAGGCGCATAGCAGCCTGGGGTTTCTTCATGCCTAGCCCCGCTGGACATCCCACCTTGACTTTTGATTAGGAGATTGCCATGATCTGGGCTTTGTGTATGTTCATCTGGCAGCCCTATATGGGGCAGTTGGAATAGGGAAAAGTTGCAGAAGAGAGGATCAATTAGGAAGTCCTTTTGTCTTTCCTTATTTGTTGAGTTCTTCCTCTGGACACTGCATCAAGAGGTGTTGAAGTCAATAAGAAAGTTAGAACTAGGTGCTTTGGGGCAGTAATAGAGCATGCAATAGAGATGACAAAAACATTATTGCCCAATCCACTTCTGTCACAGCCCATGAGGGCCATGCCAGTCCAGAGGCCAAAGAAGACAACGAGCATTTTCTGACACATGGACTTTTATTCAGGGCTTACTTATAGGGTGAGGAGTCATGGAGAGATTATGATGGCTCTCTCAGGCAGGGTGGGCATTGCATTCACTGGGAAGTCAACTGCATGATGCAAAAACGACAGCAAGCCATTTATAAGGGTTTAAGACAAAGCATTCTTAAGGGTGGGGGAGCATAGATGAGGGAAGAGGCCGCTATGACCTAGGGGGTGGTGCAGGAAGGAAAGAATTATAGGATGGGGCTTTGTAAATAACCACAAGAGTGGTAACACTTGGGGGCCAGGAAGCAGGTAAACTAGATTAACATTGTTGCCCTTTTGTGAGACCAAGAGCCTCTCACCACCTGTCTACTTCCTGTTTCACATTTTAAAGTTACATTTTAAGGTCAATTTACCCTTTTACCCTTTACTGGCTTACAAAGACCATAGGTTAAACATTAGCTGCCTAGGTCACGCAGACTGCAGTGCACCAAGATCTGCAGGCCTGTTTTGCTCAGGCCACGGGCTGCCACACTTCCATCCATGGCTTGTTCCAATGAAGACCTAAGACAACATAGTCATGTATGGGTCTTGAGTGAGATGAGATTGGGGATGGAGGGGATGGCAGCTACCTGGTTAGAAAAGCCTCCCCTTCTCCATAGTTTGCTGTTGTTTCCAAAATTGAGGGCTCGAGAATGAGTTAATCTCATCGACTGTTATTGATCTAAATCACCAAACTATAATCAATGCGGGCTGCTAACTACTCATTCTAGAGACCAGGCCCAGCTGGCCTCACATGCCCCAAACAGAACCCCTTTTACTGTCTGTCCGCTTTCAGCAGTATAATAACGCTTTGTGTTCTCTGCTTCCTCTGCCTTGAGCTGATGTATCTTCAGGGATGACTCATTTGCCCAAATCTTTCCACTGTGCCTTCTGAAATTCACATTCCATAGTAAATAAGTCTACTTACCTTGTTAACGTAGTCATTTCCTGGGCTCAATGCAAACCTGACTTTTTTCCCAAGATATAACTCCTCATGAAAACTTTAGAATGGATGCTTAGGAGTAGGACAGAATGTTGGCATCCTCCCCATTTCCCAATGCTATTTCCAGGATGTTAGTCCTCCATGCTTGCATAAAAACCTGTTTCCCTGAGGGCCATGCCACATGGTTATGTCACCCTCCCATTTCCTGTCACTGGCATCTCAGTTGATGATGTCTTTAGCTCCTGGCTGACACTCCTGCCCTCCACTCTTACCTTGGCATTATTCAGATGAATTCATCACCCTGATGGACAACACCCTAGCTTGCTTGACCACCTTGATGCCAGAGACCAGCACCCAACTCCACATGGAACCGCCCCACTTCTTGACCACCATTTTTTGCCCAACTCTATTTCTCGTTATTTTTGTTGTTCTAGGCAGGGTTTGGTCTGTGTGCCAAATTGAGCTCGTTGTCTAATTCTGTAAATGGAGGTTTTTTTTTTTGAACACAGCCATGCCCTGTCTATGGTAGATTTCTTGCCACAACAGCACAGTTGAGTTGTTGAGAAAGAGACTGCATGGCCCAAAAAACCAAAAATATTTACTCTCTGACCCTTTACAGGAAAAGTTTGCTAAACTCTATTCTAGGTGAACAAAATAAAACAAAAATTACTTCTGCAAAATAATATATGAGCCTTATAGAAAGTTTGGGAAATATAGAAAAGTATTAATAAAATAAGGAAAAACAACTCCCCATTATACCCTAACTCAGATATAACCCCTACTAATATTTTATGTTTTCCTTCCTGTTACTTTGTAATTTTCATATGGCTGTGTATCTGTGTGTGTGTGTGTGTGTGTGTGTACATATATATATATATATATATATATATATATGCACATGCCTATATATGTGTAAATTATTTTTACAAAATTAGGATCATAAAATTTTCTAAAAAAAAATTAATTCTGGTAACATTTATATACAACCTAAAATTTCCCCTTTTAACCACATTTGAATATACAATTCAGTGCTGTTAATTACGAGCTACCATCACCACCATCAATTACCAAAACTTTTTATCACCACAAACAGAAACTCTGTACCAAATAAGCATTAACTCTCCATTCCCTACCACCACCCCAGTCCCTGGTAAACTGTATTCCAGTTTCTGAATCTATGAGTTTACTTATTCTAATTATTTCACATCAGTGAGGTCATACAATATTTGTCCTTTAGTGCCTGGTTTATTTCACTCAATATGATGCCATCATGGTTATCCATATTGTTGCATTTAACAGAACTTCATTCCTTTTTTATAGTTGAATAATATTCCATTGTGTGTATATAACACATTTTGTTTATCCATTTATCAGTTGATTAACACTTAGGTTACTTCCATCTTTTGGCAATTATGAATAATGCTGCTAAGAACTTTAGTATGTAAATATCTGTTCAAGTCCTTGCTTTTATTTCTTTTGGGTATATACATAGAAGTGGAATTGCTGGGTCATATGGTAATTCTATACTTAACTTTCTGGGGAACGGCCAAATTTACCAAGGCAGGTGCAATAGTTTACATTTTCACCAACAATGAACAAGTATTCATATTTCTCCACAGCCACACCAACACTTATTTTGTTTTTTTTTTTTTTCATAATAGCCATTCTAGTGAGTATGAAATGTTATCTCATTGGTGTTTTCACTTGCATTTCCCTAATAGTTAATGATGTTGGGCACCACCTCTTTCCTCTTAGGGAAGATACAGTCCTAGGGAGTTTTCATTTGCATTTAAATGGGTTCTTTGTCTCTCTGACTCTGCTATCTCCACCCTTGTCTGGGTCAGAGAGCTGTGAAGTGAAAATGGCTGAGGCTTTCTCCACTGAGTCATTCATGTTGAAAGAGAGATAAAGGGACAGAAAGCCCCCTTTCAGGGCCGGTCCATGGCTCCCAGTTTCACCTGCTGGCCAGAGACAGCACCCAGTCCTCTGGGCTCCCCCTCCTGGCACAGAGAAGTCCCCTGGATTTTCAAGGTCAGTCATCACTAAAAGCCTCTGTCTCCTTGTTGGGGATTTGCAGCTTACATTGAGCAGTCCATGTTTGCCAATTAAAACCCCAATTGGAGCTTGACTGAGGAATATTCACTTGTTCAGAGAGTGCTGCTGTCTTTGCAGTTTGGGTTGCTGTGGGGGGAGGGAGGGGGCTCCAGCTTAGTGTCTGCAGTTTCTACTCACAGATTCCACGCTGCTATCTCAGGCATTCTTCCCAATCCAGGTTGGTGTACAATGTGTGGACAGTCACAGTTGTCCCTCAGCAGTTATTCCAGATCATTTACTGGTTGTTCCTGGTTGTTTATTAATTGCTCTGGAGGGACTAACTAACTTCCATTCCTCTCTGTTCTGCCATCTTCTTCCAGAAGCCAGAATCCTACACATTTTAAGACTTAACTTCCCATTCCTTATCTCTACATCATCCACTATATTCTAGATTCTGACTCTATAAGTTTGTTTATTCTAATTGTTTCAAATCAGAGAGATCATCCAATATTTGTCAGTCAATATAATGTCTTCAGAATTCATCCATGTTGTCACATGTATCAGGACTTCATTCCCTTTCATGGCTGAATAATATTCCATTGTGTATATGTACCATATTTTATTTATCCATTCATTGGTTGATGGACACTAGGGTTGCTTCCATCTTTTAGCAACAGTGAGTAATGCCACTTTGAATATCAGGGTGCAAGTATGTGTTCGAGAGTCCCTGCTTTCAATTCTTTTGGATATGTACATAGTAGTGGGATTGCCAGGTCATATGGTGGTTATAACTTAGCTTTCCAAGAAACTGCCTGTTATGGTTTGCTAAAGCTTCTGGAATGCAATATACCAGAAATGGGTTGGCTTTTTTAATGGGGATTTATTAGTTTACAAGTTTATAGTTCTAAGGCCATGGAAATGTCCAAATTAAGGCATCAAGTGGAAGATACCTTCTCTGAGGAAAGGCTGCTGGCATCTGGGGTTCCTCTGTCACTTGGGAAGGCATGTGGCTGGCATCTGCTGGTCCTTCACTCGTGGGTTCTGTTGCTTTCAGCTTCTGATTCCAGTGGCTTTCTGTCTTTTCTCCTGTGGATCTTTGCTTGCTTCTCCCAGGGCATTTCTCCCTAAACTCTCTCTCTTTGTGTTTCTGTTTTTATTCTTTCATAAAGGGCCCCAGCAAAGGATTAAAACCCACCTTGAATTGGGTGGGTCACATCCCAGTTGAAACAACCTAATAAAAAACTCCCACCCATAATAGGTCTGCATCCACAAGAATGGATTAAAAGAACATGGCTTTTTCTGGGGTACATAATAGCTCCAAATTACCACACTGCCAAACTGTCTTCCACAGTGGCTACACCATTTTACATTGCCACCATTAATGAATGAGTGTTCCTATTTCTCTGTGTCTTCTCCAACACTTGTTATTTTCCATTTTTTTAAATAACAGCCATTCTAATTGGTGTGAAATGGTATCTCATAGTGGTTTTGATTTGCATTTCCATCATGGCTAATGATGTTGAGCATCCTTTCGTGTGTTTTCTGGCCATTTGTATATATCCTTTGGAGAAATGTCTATTCAAGTCTTTGGCCATTTTTAAATTGGGTTGTTTGTCTTTCTGTTGTTAAGTGGAAGGATTTCTTTATATATTATGGATATTAAAACTTTATCAGAGGGGATTCTGGGAAGATGGAAGCATAGAAAGAAGTGGAAGACTTAGTCTCCCCCAGAACAATTCATAAATGAACAAAAAAACAGTATATAACCTGGAATGGTAGCAGGGAGACAAATGTGACTGTACACTCAACATCCACTGACATGAATTGGGAGGAATGCCTGAGATCACAGCATAAAATCTGTAAGTAAAATTGCGGACCCACGCTGAGAGCCGAGAACCTAGAGCCGGGAGCCCCTCCCTCACGGAAGCTGTGCTGTGCACTTTCTCAGCCCAGCTCCAAGTGAGGTTTTAATAATAACTGCTCAATACAGACAGCGAATCCTCAACAAGCAGACAGAGGCTTTTGGTGACAACTGACCTTGGGAGAATCGGGGGAAATATTCTGTTTCTCGCTCTCTCTCTGTGGAGAAAACCTCAGCTGCTCTCAGCCCACAAGGCGTTGCAGTAAAGACAGCCTCACACATTCTGCATTCTGAAATGAGCTGAGAGCCCCGTGGCACAGCCAAGTGGCCCACGGCTTCCCTAGAGGGACGGCACACACTGATGATGTAGCACGGCATCCCCCTCGGCTGAGGGAGGATCGCAGCTGGGAGGGGGGATCCGCTCAGAGAACCCAGGGGAGCTACGCCAAGTCTGGTGGTTTACAGGACACCGAGAGAGAGCTGCCCTTCCTCCCTGGCCACCCGTGCATGTGCCCCACATTCAGGGTGGGCAACTCCAGCGGCACACCCGGGCTGAGCTCTCCAACTGAACACACAAGAATCATTCCCCCACACTACATGGGAAAAAAGGTTGAGAACTGACTGGAGGGGATATAAGTGGCTCACAGACGCCATCTGCTGGTTAGTTAGAGAAAGTGTACATCACCAAACTGTGTCTCTGAAAAATTAGATCTATATCCTTTTTTTTGATACAATTTGAAAAAACTCTATCAAGCAAAACAAATGCCAAGAGGCCAAAAACAACAGAAAATCTTAATGCATATGATAAAACCAGATGGTATGGAGAATCCAGCTCCAAACACACAAATCAAGATTTTGGAAGAAACGTTATACCTTGCAAAATTAATTAAAGAACTACAATCAAAGAATGAAAACATGGCAAAGGATTTAAAGGACATCAAGAGGACCATGGCCCAGGATATATGCGCCATAAAAAAGACCCTAGAAGAGCATAAAGAAGACATTGCAAGAGTAAATAAAAAAATAGAAGATCATATGGAAATAAAAGAAACTGTTGGCCAAATTAAAAAGACTCTGGATATTCACAATACTAGACTAGAGGAAGCTGAACAACATCTCAGTGTCCTAGAAATCCACAGAACAGAAAATGAAAGAGCAAAAGAAAGAATGGAGAAAAAAATTGAAAAAATTGCAATGGATCTCAGGGATACAATAGATAAAATGAAACATGCAAACTTAAGATTCATTGGTGTCCCAGAAGTGGAAGAGAAGGGTAAAGGTCTAGAAAGAGTATTCAAAGAAATTGTTGGGGAAAACTGCGGGACACTGATTACGCGCTTTAACTTGGCGGGCCTGGGCTGGGGGACCGGATCCACCCCTGGGGAGGGTAGTGGGTACGGGTGAGTGCGCCCTCTACAGCCCCCCGGGCCTGGGAAAGTGAGGCCGGAAGCAGGCCCCATTTCCTCACCCAAAATATACCAAATGTTAGGAGAGGCTTGCCGGAGGGATCCGCCTTTTCCCCACCCCCTTATCTTGCCCGGACACTCCCCGTTGCCAGCGCAACTCCCATCACCACCGGTGCGCATACATTGTTGCCGGACACCGTTACGGGAGCAACTCTCGCCCCTTTTCAATCAACCTCCGCGCCCTCTCAGAACCAATCCAAGCCTTTAACCCTTACAGCTACCCCGCCCTCTAAACCGCCCGATATAAACTTGTACTCTCCCCTAATAAAGCTCTCTCTCTCTTGGTTTTCATCATCCTAAAAGAAACGTGTCCTGCCTGTTCCTTTCTCGCCGCCCTCCATACTTGCACGCCTCCCGCCGGGGACCTGGCCAAGTCCCCCGCCTCGCCCTCGCCTCCGGGAAAGAGCCCCCGCCGCCGGTACCCTCGGAGCAATCCTGGGAGCTTAGGATTTAGCAACCGGCCACCACCCTCCCCCAGACGAATCAACTGCGACCGCAGAAAACTTCCCAAACCTTCTACACAATATAAACACACAAAGCATAAATGCCCAGTGAACTCCAAATAGAATAAATCCAAATAAACCCATCCCAAGACATATTCTGATCAGACTCTCAAACACTGAAGAGAAGGAGCAAGTTCTGAAAGCAGCAAGAGAAAAGCAATTCACCACATACAAAGGAAACAATATAAGACTATGTAGTGACTACTCAGTGGCCACTATGGAGGCGAGAAGGCAGTGGCATAACATATTTAAAATTCTGAGAGAGAAAAATTTCCAGCCAAGAATACTTTATCCAGCAAAACTCTCCTTCAAATTTGAGGGAGAGCTTAAATTTTTCACAGACAAACAAATCCTGAGAGACTTTGCCAATAAAAGACCTGCCCTACTTCAGATTCTAAAGGAAGCCCTACCAACAGAAAGACAAAGAAAGGAGAAAGAGATATAGAGAATTTTTTTAATTAAATTCAGTTTTATTGAAATACATTCACATACCATACAATCATCCATGGTATACAATCCACTGTTCACAATATGATAACATAGTTATGCATTCATCACCACAATCTATCTCTGAACACTTTCCTTACATCAGAAAAAACCAGAACAAGAATAAAAAATAAAAAGTGAAAAAATAACACCCAAATCATTCCCCCATGCCACCCCATTTGTCCTTTAGTTTTTATCCCCATTTTTCTACTCATCCATACACTAGATAAAGGGGGTGTGATCCACAAGGTCTTCACAATCACACTGTCACCCCTTGTAATCTACATTGTTATATAATTGTCTTCAGGAGTCCAGACTGCTGGGTTGGAGTTTGGTAGTTTCAGGTATTTACTTCTAGCTATTCCAATACATTAAAACCTAAGAGGTGTTATCTATACAGTGCATAAGACTGTCCACCAGAGTGACCTCTCGACTCCATTTGAAATCTCTCAGCCACTGAAACTATTTCATCTCATTTTGCATCCCCCTTTTGGTCAAGAAGACACTCTCAGTCCCATGATGCCGGGTCCACATTCATCCCCGGGAGTCATACTCTGCATTGCCAGGGAAATTTACACCCCTGGGAGTTGGGTCCCACGTAGGGGGGAGGGCAGCGAGTTCACCTGTCGAGATGGCTCAGTTAGAGAGAGAGAGGGCCACATCTGAGCAACAAAGAGGTACTCAGGGGGAGACTCTTAGGTACCAATGTAGAGAATTTTAACAGACATATATAGTACCTTACATCCCAAATCACCAGGACACTCATTTTTCTCTAGTGATCACAGGTCTTTCTCCAGAAGGGACCATAAGCAGGGCCATAAAACAAGCCTCAAGAAATTAAAAAAAAAAAAAAATTGAATATACTCAAAGAACATTCTCCAAACACAATGGAATACAAATAGAAGTCAATAATTTTTGAACTATAACTCTACTATTTACTTCCTACATGATAAAAAATACACAAACTCTAAGGACAAATCAATGGTTTTGAACTCAATGTAAAATACGTAATTTTAGACAACTATATAAAGGTGGGGGAATGAAGAACTATAGGAACATAGTTTATGTGTCCTATTGAAGTGAAGGTTGTATCAAAGAAAAACGAGATTGATAGGGATTTAAGAGGTTAATTTTAAGCCCCACAGTAAACACAAAGAAATTATCAGAGAATATAACCATAGAGATGAAAAGTAGAGTTTGGGTTAAGAGAAATGGGTGAAGGGGCAATGGGAAGTTAAGAAAGGAGTGTAGGGTTGCTGTTCGAGGTGAAGGGAAATTTCTAGTAATGGATGGTGGGAAAGAGCATAACATCATTCTAAATGTGATTAATCCCACTAATGGAAGGCTAGGAAAGGGGTGGAATGGGAAGATTTAGGCTGTATATATGTTTCCACAATTGAAAAAAGAAAAAAAAAAAAAAGACAGTCTAACTAGACGACAATTGAATGCTAAGGATGGACTTGGATGGGATTGGAGGGTGGAGGACAGGTGGCTCTAAAGGACACAGTTGAGACATAAGGAAAAGGAAGTATAGAATGTAAACATTGTATCATTGTTAATCTCTTATACTTCTTAGCTGTGCTTAATGGAATTACATAAAAGAATGTTCTTGTTCATGGGAAGTACATACGTGAATTGTAGTGTATGTTCAAGGATGTGTGCAGCTAACTCTCATATATTCAGAAGACAGAGAAATATATGATGGATAATAGGGAGGGAGGGAGGGAAAGAAATAGCAATGTGACAGCATGTTAAAGGTGGTGGATTGAGCTATCAGGGGAGGGGGATCAGGGTATGATGGAATTCTGTGTATGGGGTTAGTATTGTTTTTGCAACTATTCATGTAACTTTGAATTTATTTCAAAATAATAAAAAAAAAACTTTATCAGAGATGTGAGAGATGTGGTTTCCAAATATTTTCTCCCATTGTGTAGGTTGTGATTTTCCTTTCATGATAAAGACTTTGGGGACCAAAAGTTTTTTTGTTTTGATGAGGTCTCATTTACCTATTTTGTCTTTTGTTGCTTGCTTTTTGGGTGTAAAGTCTAAGAAACCATTGCCTAACACAAGGTACTGAAGATGCTTCCCTATGTTTTCTTCTAGGAGTTGCATAGCCCTAGGTCTTATATTTAGGTCTTTGATCTATCTTGAGTTGATTTTGTTTATGGTATGAAGTAGGAGTCCTTTTTTTTTTTGCAAATGGAGATCCAATTTTCCCAGCACCATTTGTTGAAGAGACTATTCTTTCCCAATTGAGTGATCTTTGCCTACTTTTCAAAAATCAGTTGACCATAAATGTGAAGGTTGATTTCTGAGCTCTTAATTCCATTCCATTGGTCAGTATGTCTGTCCTTGTGCCAGTACCATGCTGTTTTTTTATGCATTTTTTATTGTGAAATTTAACATGTATACATAACAGTGATAACTTTCAAAGTCCAATTTAACAAGTAGTTAATGAGCAAATTTCAAAGAATATCATGGGTCACAGTTCCACAACTTCAGCTATTTCCATTTTTGTAAAATATAATATGCATACAGAAAGGTGTTAACTTTCGATGTAGAGCTCAATAAGCAGTTATATGGGTAATTTCAAAAATTGTTATGGGTTACAGTTCCACAGTTTCAGTTCTTTCCTTATTATGCAATATGGGTATATACAGAAAAGTGAAGATTTTCAAAGCATAATTCAACAAGTAGCTATAGAGCAAATTTCAAAGGATGTTATAGTTTACAGCTCCACCATGTCATTTACCTCCTTTCAGCTATTCCAACACCCCAGCATCTAAAAATATATATCTATTTATATAAAGTTTCAGTATTCATAGACCTTTGTTAAATGTTATCTTGGTTGTTGCTACCCCTTCCTGTCACTTAATCTTTCTCCATCTTCAGGGGCATCAAAATAGTGAGCACCCTAACTTGTTCATATTGAAAGGGAGTGTTGACAGTTTGCGAAAGAGAGCTGTGATGCTGTGTTTTTGAAAGTAGCCAGAGTCATGATCATAACATTAAGGAAGGTGCTGGGGTTCCATGACTTACACCATCAGGATCCTTCCTTATGATTCTTATCATAACTGCTGTCTGGTTTAAATCATTACAAAGCTTCCTTGCAATAATTTAATCTCTCTGATCATGAGCTTTACTCTCAGTGAGATATTTTCTTTTGAGAACTAAGCCAGTGCTTAAATAGAAAGTTAGCACTTCTTTTTAAAGGCTGTTTATGAAGGTTTATTAAAAGATTTCAGGTAGGTCCTTTGTTTCTCTAGTGTATACCTGCTAGGGGAACAAAAGAGACCATCCTGATAAAGCATCTGTTTTCTAATATTTGTAGGTTCACACTAAAAGTGTGTTTTTCCTCACCTTCTCCTATTCCCCTTCCTACTTTGTGTGCCTTTATTCTTGATCATTTCTACAAAGAGAATTGAATACAAAATTAAGTCTAGCTCTTATTCTTTATATAATATTTATTAAAATTCTAATAGTCACGGTATCAAATGCATATTAAATTGAGCCATGAAACTTGGAAAGGTGTTTCTTTAAGCAACTAAGTAATACTAAAAAAAAGTAGTGAACACAGTTATGAGCACTTTGTATATGTAAGGCTACTCTGTTAAGCATTTTCTAAACATTATCTCATTGAGTCTTTTTTGATAACACTGTGAGATAGGTACTGTTATTAACCTCATTTTATAGGTAAGAAAAAAAATGAACACAGAGTCAATAAAATAGTGAGGTACACAGCTAGTAAGTGGCAAAATAGGGATTTGAACCTAGGTATTCTGACTTTGCCCAAGCTCTTGACCAACAATCTTATACTGTCCTCTGCTACTTCACATTAAACCATTTTTAAGTCTGTGATTAAATCTTATTTTATCACATGAAATAGGCAAAAGAAATTAGATTTATTTTAATCTACTTAGTCAAAATATTAAAAAATTATTTTTATATCATTTTGTAAGATGTGAATGACAAATTGGTGTTAAGATTATGAAAGAATGACTATATATAATTTCTTAATGGCACATGATAACTAAAGCATTTGTCTTGTGTTCACATGATAAGGAAGGCATTTGTATTAAGTATTAATGGCTCATCTGGCATTTAAAAAATGAAATTTATATAGAAAAAAACCTTTTTTAAGGTTTTAAATAATAGATTAAGATATAACTGCACAGCAAAATTTACCTTTTGAAAGCTTCCAATTTAATGAGTTTTGATAAATGAATCCTGTTTTATGATTACTACCACAATCAAGAAATAAAACAGTTTGGTCACTCCAAAATATTTTCTTGTTTCCTTCACAATTACCTTCCCCTACATTCAAACCCTGGAAACCACCGATCTGATTTCTGCCCCTGTAGTTTTGCATTTTTTATAAGTGGACATAAAAGTGTAATTACACAGCATATAACCTGGTTTCTTTCATTTAGAATGATGTTATTGGATGTATCAGTAGTTTGTTCCTTTGAATTGTTGAGTAGTATTCCATTGTATGGAAATCATAGTGCCCTCCCCTCTTCCATGGGAATTGGGTTATTTCCAGTTTTTGGTGATTATGAGAAAAGTTACTAGAAACATTTTCATATGCAGGTTTTTATGTGGACATTGGTGAAATATCTGTTAAATCTTTTGCTCTCTGCCCTCCCACTCTCCCCCACCACTTTTAAAAATTGTGTTGTCTTAGTATTACGATTTTAAAAGTTCTTTATATATTCTGAATACAAGTTCTGTACCAGATATATATACTTTGCAAATATTTTCTCTCAGTCTATGGCTTGTATTTGCATTTTCTTAGCTTTGTCTTTAGAATATATATGTATTTTATTGAGATTGTTCACAAACCATACAACTATCCAAAGATCCAAGGTGTACAATCAATTGCCCATGGTACCATCATAAAGCTGTGCATCCATCACCACAATTAATTTTTTCAATTTTTAGAACATTTTTATTACTCCAGGAAAGAAATAAAGACACAAAAAAAGGAAACTCAAATCTTCCCATATTCCTAACCAGCCCCCCTGCATTATTGATTCATTGTTTCAGTATAGTACATTTGTTACTATTGATGAAAGAATGTTAAAATACCACTAATGGTAGTATATAGTTTACAATAGGTATATATACATTTTCCTATATGCCTCTCCATTATTAACTTCTAGTTATAGTGTCATACATTTGTTCTAATTCATGAGAGAGATTTCTAATATTTGTACAGTTAATCACAGACATTGTCCACCACAAGATTCACTGTTTCATACATTCCCATCTTTTAACCTCCAACTTTCCTGCTAGTGACATATGTGACACTGAGCTTACCCTTTCCACCATCTTCACACACCTTTCAGCATTGTTAGTTATTCTCACAACCTGCTACCATCACCTCTGTCCATTTCCGAACATTTAATTTCACCCTAGTTGAACATTCTGCTCATAATAAGTAACCACTCCCCATTCTTTAGCCTCATTCTATATCCTGGTAACTTATATTTCATGACTATGAGTTTACATATTATAATTAGTTCATATCGGTGAGACCCTGCAATATTTGTCTGTATGTATCTGTCTTATTTCACTCAATATAGTGCCCTCAGGGTTTCTTCATCAGCCCCTTTCTTTTAAGATGGTTTTGTTCACACACCATACATTCCATCCTAAGTAAACAATGGTTGGTTCCCTGTATAGTCACATATTTATGTATTCAGCACTATCACCACTATCTATATAAGAACATCTCCATTTATTCCACAAAGAAGGAAGAAGAGTCAAAGAAGGCAGAGAGACAAAGAACAAAGAAAGAGAGAAAAAGAAACCAAAAACAAAACATGACAGCTAGAAAGCAACAAAAGGAAAGATAGTATTAACCTAAAGTAGAATAAAGAGTCAGACAACATCACCAATGCCAGGAGTCCCATACCCTTCCCATATCCACCCCCCCCCATACGCATTTAGCTTTGGTATATCGCCTTTGTTATGTTAAAGGAAACATAATACAATGCTTCTGTTAATTATAGTCTCTAGTTTGCATTGATTGTATTTTTCCCCCAATCCCACCCTATTTTTAACACCTTGCAATGTTGACATTCATTTGTTCTACCTCATGTAAAAATATATTTGTACCTTTTACTACAATCATTGAGCACCCTAGGTTTCCCTGAGTTATACAGTCCCAATCTTTATCTTTCCTCTTTCCTTCTGGTGCCCCACATGGTCCTAACCTTCCTCTCTCAACCATACTCACAGTCATCTTTGTTCAGTGTACTTACATTGCTGTGCTATCTCCCAAAATTGTTTTCCAAACCTCTCACTCCTGTCTTTTCCCTTCTGTCTGCAGTGCTTCCTTTAGTGTTTCCTGTAGAGCAGGTATCTTGTTCATAAACTCTGTCATTGTCTGTTAGTCAGAGAATATTTTAAGCTTTCCCTCATATTTGAAGGACAGCTTTGCCAGATATAGGATTCATGGTTGGTGGTTTTTCTCTTTCAGTATCTTAAATATATCACACCACTTCCTTCTTGCCTCCATGGTTTCTATTGAGAAATCCACACATAGTCCTATCAAGCTTCCTTTGTATGTGATGGATTGCTTGTCTCTTGCTGCTTTCAGGATTCTCTTTTTATCTTTGACATTTGATAATCTGATTATTGAGTGTCTTGGTGTAGGCCTATTCAGATCTATTCTGTTTGGGGTATGCTGTGCTTCTTGGATCCATAATTTTATGACTTTCATAAGAGATGGGAAATTTTCATTGATTATTTCCTCTATTATTGCTTCTGCCCTTTTCCCCTTCTCTTCTCCTTCTTGGACACCAATGACATGTACATTCCTGATTTTCATTTTGTCCTTAAGTTCCCAGAGACATTGCTCATATTTTTCCATTCTTTTCTCTATCTGTTCTTTTGTGTGTAGGCTTTCAGGTGCCTTGTTCTCCAGTTCCTGACTGTCTTCTTCTGCATCTTGAGATCTGCTGTTGTATGTTTCCATTGTGTCTTTCATCTCTTGTGTTGTGCCTTTCATTTCCATAGATTCTGCCAGTTGGTTTTTTGAATTTTCGATTTCTACCTTAGGTACACCCAGTGTTTTCATTATATGGTTGCCCTATCTTCCCTAAACTTTTTGAATTGATTTAGTATTAGTTGTTTAAATTCCTGTATCTCAGTTGAAGTGTAAGTTTATTCCTTTGACTGTGCCATAACTTCATTTTTCTTAGTGTAGGTTGTAGTTTTCTTCCCTAAGAGGAAAGAGGTGGGGCCCAGCTCTACTATACACCTTCCATTCAGAACCAGACCCCAGAGCCTAGAGGAAAACTGCCACGGGCCACACCTCCTTACAACAGTCTGGAGTTACATGCTGTTTGGATTACTGTGGCTTTGTAGTAAGTTTTATGACCAGGAAGCAGGAGTCCTCCAACTTCATTCTTCCTTTTCAGGTTGGTTTTAGCTATTTAGGGTCCCTTGCCCTTCCATATAAATTTGATGATTGGCTTTTCCATTTCTGCAGAGAAGGTTGTTGGAATTGTTATTGAGATTGCATTGAATCTATAAATTGCTTTGGGTAGTAGAGACATCTTAACAATGTTTAGTCTTCCAATCCACGAACTTGAAATATCCTTCCATTTATTTAGGTCTTATTTGATTTATTTTAGCAATGTTTTGTAGTTTTCTGTATACAAGTCCTTTACATCCTTGGCTAGATTTATTCCCAGATATTTGATTCTTTTAGTTGCTATCATGAATAGAATTCTTTTTTCTTGATTTCTTCTTCAGATTGTTCATTGCTTTTGTATAGAAGCATTACTGATTTGGGGGTGTTGATCTTATACCCTAATGATCTGGCAAGAACTCACAGTACAATGTTGAATAACAGTGGTGACTGTGCGCATCTTTGTCTTGTTCCTGATCTTGATGTCCTCCTCAGATTGCTCATTACTAGTGCATAGAAACACTACTGATTTTTGCATGTTGATCTTGTATCCCACCACATTGCTGAACTCATTTATTAGCTCTGGTAGAATTGTAGGTTTTTCAGGACTTTCTATATATAAGACCATGTCATCTGCAAATCATGAATGATTTACTTCTTCCTTTCCAATTTGGATGCTTTTTATTTCCTTTTCTTGGCTAACTTCCCTAGCTAGAATTTCTAGCATGATTTGAAATAACTGGTGACAGCAGGCATTCCTCTCTTTTCCAGATCTTAGAGGGAAATCCTTCAGTCTTTCACCATTGAGTATGATGTTAGCTGTGGGTTTTTCATATATGCTCTTTATCATGGTGAGGAAGTTTCCTTCTATTCTTAGTGTTCTAGGTGTTTTTATCAAGAAAGGATACTGGATTTTGTCAAATGCCTTTTCTGCATCAGTCGAGGTCATCATGTGCTTTTCCCCTTTGATTTGTTAATGTGATATATTACATTAATTGCTTTTCTTATGTTGAACCCCCCTGCATACCTAGGATAAATCACACTTAATTGTGGTGTATAATTATTTTCTCATGCTGTTGGATTCCACTTGCAAGTATTTTGTTGAGGATTTTTGCATCTATATATGTTAGAAAACTTGGTCTGTACTTTTCTTTTAGGATCTGTATCAGGCTTTGGTACTAGAGCAATGTTGGCTTCATAGAGAGAATTAGGTAGTGTTCCCTCCTCTTTAGTTTTTTGGTAGAGTTTGAGCAGGATTGGTATTAATTCTTCTTGGAATGATTGGTAGAATTCACTCATGAAACTGCTCCTTGGCTTCTCTTTTTTGGGAGGTCTTTGATGACTGATTCAATCTCTTTACTTGTAATTGCTTTGTTGAGGTCTTTTATTTCCTCTAGAGTCAGTTTAGGTTGTTTGTGTGTTTCTGGGAATTTCTCCATTGCATCTAAGTTATCTAATTTGTTGATGTACAGTTGTTCATAGTATCCTCTTATGATCCTTTTTATTTCTGTGAAGTCAGTAGAAATGTACCCCCCTCTCATTTCTGATTTTGTGTCTTCTCTTTTTTTCTTGTTTAGTCTGTTTGTCTATTTTATTGATCTTCTCAAAGAACTAACTTCATATTTATTTATACTCTTGATTATTTTTTTAATTCTCAGTTTCATTTATTTCTGCTCTAATCTTCATTATTTCTTTCCTTCTGCTTGTTTTGGGATTAGTTTGTTGTTCCTCTTCTAGTTCCTCCAGGTGTGCAGTTAGGTCTTTGATTTTGGCTCTTTCTTCTTTTTTACGTATGTTTTTAGGGCTATAAGTTTCTCTCTCAGCACTGCCTTCACTGCATCCCATAATTTTTGATGTGTTGTGTTCTTGTTTTCATTGATCTCAAGATATTACTGATTTCCCTTGCAGTTTCTTCTTTAATCCACTGATTGTTTGAGTGTGTTGTTTAACCTCCACATATTTGAGAATCTTCCAGTTCTCCACCTATTATTGATTTCTGGCTTAATTCTGTTATTGTCAGAGTAAGTGTATTATTTCAGTCTTTTTAAATTTACTGAGACTTGTTCTATGACCCTACAATAGGTCTACCCTGCAGAATGATCCATTAACACTTGAGAAGAATGTATATCTTGCTGTTTTGGGGTGCAATGTCCTGCATATGTCTGTTAGGTCTAGTTCATTTATCAAAATATTCAAGTTATCTGTTTACCCCTTGATCCTCTGTCTAGATGTTCTATGTGTTGATGAGGGTGGTGTATTGAAGTCTCCATTTATTATTGTAGAGACATCTATTTCTCCCTTCAATTTTGCCAGTGCCTCATGTATTTTCAGGCATCATGGTTAGGTGCATAAATATTTATGATTGGTCTTTCTTCTTGATGGATTGCCCCTTTTATGAATATATAGTGTTTTTCTTTGTCTCTTATAACAGTTTTGCATTTCAAGTCTCTTTTTGTCCCATATTAGTCTAGCAATTCCAGCTCTTTTTTGGTCACTGTGTGGAATAACTTTTTTCAACCTTTTACTTTCAACCTATTTGTGTACTTGGGTTTAAGATGAATCTATTTTAGACAGAATATAGATGGGGTAATACTTTTTATTATCCATTCTGCCAATCTGTGTCTTTTGACTGGGGAGTTTAATCCATTAACATTCAATACTACTTTAAAGGCAGTACTTACTTCAACCATCTTATCCTTACGTTTTATACGTAATACCTTATTTTTGTCTCTCTTTTTACCCTTTTGTTACTCTTTCTGATAATCTTCATTTCTACACTGTACTCCAAACCTCTCTCCCCTGTCTTTTCCTTTAAGCCCACACAACTCCCTTTAGTATTTTTTGTAGGGCAGAACTCTTGTTGATGAGCTATCTCAGTTTCTGCTTGTGAATCTTTAAAATTCTTCATTTTTGAAGGACAGTTTTGCCAGATAAAAAAATCTAAGCTGGCAGTTTTTCTCTTTCATTACCCTAAATATATCATGTCACTGCCTTGTCACCTCCATGGTTTCTGTTGAGAGATCGACACTTAATCTTATTGTAGTTCCCTTGCATGTGACAAATTGCTTTTCTCTTGCTGCTTTCAGGATTCTCTTTATCTTTGGCATTTGACTTTCTGATTAGTATGTGTCTTGGAGTAAGTCTTTTGGGATTTATTCTGTTTGGAGTATGTTGTGTTTCTTGGACATGCATTTTTAAGTCTTTCATGTGAGTTGGGAAATTTTCAGCCATTATTTTCTAAAGTATTCTTTCTGCCCCCTTTCCATTCTTTTCTCCTTCTGGGACACCAATAATGCATACAATTATGTGCATCTTGCTGTCATTGAATTCCCTGAGAATCTGCTCAGTTTTTTCCATTATTTTCTCATCTGTTTTTCTGTCTGTAAGGTTTGAAATGTCCTGTCTTCTAATTTGCTGATAGTAGGAGCAATGGGTATACTCCATCTTATAAATCATTATAAAATGATTTATTAATGCAAGTTACATTTTTTGGTGAGCTCACTCTATATCTATAGATGTTTTGTATACATAAACATAAATCATAGTAGATACATGTTGAGTACAGCATATCCTTAAAAGTCCCTTGCCACAAGCATCAGAGCTGTTTCCTTTGTGAAGATTAATTTTATGTAGCAAGTTCTTTTTCCCTGTGGTTCATCCCCATGCCTGAGATTTGCAATAATGTAAGATCAGTTTACCATCACTGCCAAAACACTCATAGAGTATTCCAATTGCCTGCTCTGGGGAAGCAGCAAAGGACTGAGTCACATAAATAAACTGTTCTGAGGCCACAAGTTTAAGGAATTTTTGAGGAAGTCAATGAGTCCTTGGATGGTTTGGGTTTGCTCTACAGCCCACTTCTTTGTTTTCATGTTGGGGGTGTCTCCCAGGGACTTTAGCAAAATGTCAATTTTTTTTCTTGGTGTCACCAGCAGGTTCCTCTGTCCCCATGGAGACTGAAGTGGAAAAAGGGGGCTCCAGAGTAAGTGTTTCTGGGGAGACCTCCATCAGTACTTCACCTCCAGCAGCTTCTGAGGCAGAGAACTGCAGCACAGACTCAGGCTCTTCTGCCCTTTTGCTCTGTGCTCTTTATTGTTTTGTTGTTGTTGTTGTTTTGTTTTGTTTTGTATTTCATTTATCTCCACTCTAATCTTTGTTATCTCCTTCCTCTGCTCACTTGGGTTTAGTTTACTCTTTGTCTATTTCTTCCAGTTTGAGGCTTAGGTCTCTGATTTGCAATCCTTTTCCTTTTTTAATGTAAGCAGTTAGAGCTATAAATTTCCATCTTAGCATTTCTTTCTTGCATCCCATAAGTTTTGGTATGTTGTATTTTCATTTTCATTAGCCTCAAGATGTTTCTTAATTTCACTTCTGATTTCCTCTTTATCCCATTGGTTAAGAGTATATTGTTTATTGTACACTGGATGATTGTAGAGTATGTGAATATATCCCAATAAAACTGAATTTTAAAAAATACAAGTCTAAAACAACTTACATATTTCAGATAAAATTTTGAAAGGAGTATGTTGTTTAATTTCCACACATTTGTGTGTTTTCCTTTTCTCCTTCTGTTATTGATTTCTAGATTCATTCCTTTTGAAGTCAGAGAATATACATTGTATGCTTTGAATATATTTTAACTTATTGAATCTTGTTTTGTGACCCAACATATGGTCTATCCTGGAGAATGATCCACATGCACTTGAGAAGAATGTGTATTCTGTTTTTGTTGGGTGAAGTGTCTCTTGGGTCTAGTTGGTTTAGGGTATCATTCAAGTCTTATGTGTCCTTACTGATCTTCTGATTAGAAGTTCTATCTATTATTGAGAGTGGTATATTAAAGTCTTCTATTATTAACACAGAACCATCAATTTCTCCCTTCAAATCTGTCAGTATTTACTTCGTATACTTTGGGGCTTTGCTGTTAGATGCATGTATATTTGTAATTGTTACATCTTCCTGATGAATTGACCACCTTTGTCCCTAAAAAAATGTTATTGACTTAAGGTCTATTTTATCTGATATTAGTATAGCCGACCCAGCTCTCTTTTGGTTACCACTTGCATGAGATATATTTTTTTCCAGTCTTTCACCCTCAACTTACTTGTATCTCTTACTTTAAGGTCAGTCTCTTGCAGACAGCAGATAGTTGTGTCATGCTATTTTTTTCTTTTAATCCATTCTGCCAATCTCTACCATTTGGAGAATTTAATCCACTTACATTTTAAGTTACTACTGATAATATAGAGTTTTCTTCAGCAATTCTGCTATTAATCTTTGTATGTCTTATACCTTTTATGTCCCTCAGTTCTTCCATTAATGACTACTTTTATATTTGTATGATTTTTTTGTATGTTGTGTCATATTGCGTGCCTTCTCCTTTCTCCCTGGATATATTTTCTATTTATTCTCTTTGTGGTTACCATGGGGCTAAAATTTAATATCCTAAATATATAACAATCATATTTGGTTTGATACTGGCTTTATTTCAATAGCATGTATATACACCTTTCGTATGCCCCTTTATCCCCCCACCATTTTTTTGTACTTGTTAGTACATATCTTTATACATTGTATGTACCAAAACAGATTTATCATCACTTTTTATGAATTTGCATTTTAGCACCTGTAGGAAGTAAGAAGTGGAGTTATATATCAAATAATACACTAACATAATAGTGGCATTTATAGTTACCCATATTGTTACCTTTAACAAGGTCTTTATTTCTTTCTTCTGCTTTGAACCACTTTCAGCCTGAAGAAATCCCTTTAGCATACCTTGTGGGATAAGTCTTATAGTGGTGAACTCCCTCAGTTTTGTTTAAAATGTCTTAATCTGTCCCTCATTTTTGAAAGAATTTCTCACTGGGTATAAAATTCTTGGCTGGCAATTGTTTTCTTTCAGCACTTTATTTCAACCTACTGCCTTCTTGCCTCCATGGTTTCTAATGAGAAACTGACACTCAATCTAATTGGGATTCCCTTGTATGTAACACATTGCTTTTCTCTTGCAGTTGTTGGAACTCTCTCCTTGTCATTTGTATTAACAATGTGGTCAATATATGTTGGGGTGTATTTTTCTCTGTTTATCCTGTTTGATGTTCTCTGGGCTTCCTGGATGAGCATATCCACACTTTTTGCTATGTTTGGGAAGTTCTCTTTCATTATTTGTTTGACTATTCCTTCTGTCCCTTTCTCTCTTTCTTCTCCTTCTGGGACTCCCACAATGGTTCCTTTGAAAAATTTCTATCTCTTTACTAAGTCTCTCATATTGCTCATTCTTTATTTTCTTGATATCTTTTACTTATTTCTCTGTATTTTCCTTCATCTCCTTGAGCATTTTTAAGATTACTTTTTTGAAGGCTTTGTTCAGTATGTCTACATTGTCATCTTCCTTGCTGGTGTTTTCTGGATTTTTATACTCTTCTTTGGATAGGCCATCATGCCCTGTTTCTTTGTCTTTTACTCTTTTTGCATATTGTACATTTTAATATTTTAAAATGTTAACTCTGGATTTATTCCCTGAGTTGTCTGTTTCTTGGTTTTGTAACCAGGTGTTCTTCAAGATTTTCTTGAGCTTAAGCACCCTCTATTAGAAATGTCTGCCCAAGGCAAACGCAGTGTGCAGGGGTTTCCTTGTCTTTCTGAGACTCTGTTTTGTCCTGGGCTTTTGCTTGTTAATTGTTTTGGAGCTCCCCTGTTTACAGGAGTTTGATTGTCCCCTCCACTTCCCAGGAGACAGACCTTGCTCTCCCAGGTGTTTGAAACCAGCAGACTTTATCCCAGACTGCCTGTCTCTATAGTTTTTTACTTTCTTTTCATTGTCTCAAGCTACTTTTGCCTGGAGGGCAAATTCTAGAAGGAAGGTCACCCTGGAAAGGACTTACGCTAGTCAGTCTTTCCAAGCCCATACAGGGCCAGGCATCCACAAAGGGGGCACAGACTGGCTCCAGAGTGCCCTGTGGATGTGATCAGGAAAGGCACCAAGAACTTCTCCAGTGGCTCCCCAAAACTGAGCTTTCCTGGCCTGCCCAGCAAATGCAGCCCTTCAGCTAACTATCCTCCATATCCCTGAGGATGTGTAGCATCTTTAAGTCTTCACCAACACTGTCCCTGTCTGGGGCAGGTTGAAACAATAGCTGACCTCAGAGCAGGGCCCACAGTGATCCAAATTTGCTAAGTAAGAGCCTTGATCAGTGATCAGCTGTGCCCACCCCTGTTTTGGGAAGAGAATTTTTATATCCCTTTCTGTCACCATTGAGCTAGCCAGGGGCTGGACTCCACCATGGCCTGCCATGAGAGTGGGTGATGGGCACCTGTAACTGCCACTGGACAAAGCAATTTACTGTTTTTTACCATAATTTATCAGCCTCTTCTTCCTGCTCTTCCCTGGATGCTATATAGTATTCTTCTGGACTCCAGATTTTCAAATAGTTGTTTCAGACAGTTCATGTCTGTTTAATAGTTGTCTTGAGTGGAAGGACTGTGTCCTGGAGTTCCCTTCTCTGCTTTCTTCCCATAATCCCCTTCCATATAAATCTGATGATTGGCTTTTCTATTTTTGCAAAGAAGACTGCTAGAATTTTGATTGGAATTGCATTAAATCTGTAAATTGCTTTAAGTAGAACTGAAATCTTAACTACATGTAGTCTTCCATTCCATCAATGCAGAAATGCCTTTCATTTATTTAGTCTTGATTTCTTTTGGCATTGTTTTCTAGATTTCTGTGTACAAGTCTTAACATCCTTGATTAAATTTATTCCTAGATACTTAATTCTTTTCATTGCTATTGTATGTGGAACTTTTTTCTTGATTTTTTCTTCATATTTTCATTGCTAGTGTATAGAAATGCTACTAATTTTTTGGTGTTGATCTTGTACCCTGCCATTTGACTGAATTCATTTATTAAGTTTAATAGCTTTGTCATGGATTTTTCAGGATTTTCTTTATATTGGATCTTATCATCTGTAAGTAGGGAAAGTTTTATTTTTTTCTTTCAAATTTGGATGCCTTTTCTTTCATTTTCTTATCAAATTGCTTGGCTGGAATTTCAGGTACAATGTTGAATAACAGTGCTGACAGTGGGCATCCTTGTTTTGTCCTGATCTTAGAAGGAAATCTTTCAACCTGTCACCATTGAGTATGAAGTTAGCTGTGGATTTCCTATAAATGCTCTTCATTATATTGAGGAAATTTTCTTCCACTTCTTGTTTTCTGAGTGTTTATTTCAAGAAGAGGTACTGGATTTTTCAAATGCCTTTCCTGTGTCAATTGAGATGAACATATTTGCCTTCATTCTATTAATGCAGTATATTACATTAATTCAATTTTCTTATGTTGAACCATCCTTGTGTATCTGGGATAAATCCCACTTGATCATGGTATATGATTCTTTTAATGTGCTATTGGATTTGGTTTGCTAGTATTTTTATTGAGGATTTTTGCATCTATATTCAGAAAGAATATTGGTTGGTAATTTTCTTTTCCTGTGGTATTTTTATCTGGCTTTGGTCTTAGGGTGATGTTGGCCTCGTAGAATGAGTTAGGAAATGTTCCCTCCTCTTTCTTTTTTCAAAGAGTTTGAGCAGGAATGGTGTTAGGATCACAGCATTTTAAAACCTGCCTTTCTGTTTCAAAATACATTGTGATTATTTTCCCACAGGAATGATTACTTTTACATAACATGATTTTATATTTATGCATAGTAGTCTATGGAATGGATTTAACATAACTTTGCTAATCAGTCATCTATTATTGAAAATATATAATTGTAATATTTGCTCTTTCATATAATACTGGGGTGAACATTCTTTGCTCTGAAAGACAGTATTAAACAAAGGTTGTAGTCATTAACTGCTGAATGCATTTTGCTTTATTTTATAAATCTCTCATAAACACAGAAATACACCTCAGTGATAAGAGTGCTAACAAACTAGCATTGTATTTCACATATTCCTAAAAGTGCTTGGTGGCTTTGGGGGTGGGGCAGAGTGGTGTAGGGGAAAGCAAGAGGTGGGAGTAGTAGTATATGCTAGCACCAGCAATAATTTTATGAAAATGATTATTTGGGAAATTGATGTCAAGAGTGCTATATGTTTTATGTTACATATTTTTGCTTTAAATCTTAAGGATTAGAAAATAGGATTTACTTTATAATAACTGAAATTCTAATCACTGGGTTACTAGGTGCTATGAACCAACTTAGGAAAGATGCATAGTTAAGTGTAGGGGTCAGTTTGTAAGAAAAGTGGGCCAGCTGAGGTTTGGACATATAACTATATTCTATGAGATTTCCAATGGTGTAAATTTTAAATAGTGAGCTATCAAAATAGGAATAAAGTCTCACCTTACGTACAAAATTTGAAACAGTTTGAGTCCTCTATATTTTAAAAATCAGCCAAAGACTGTTTATTTTTAAAAGAAGTAAGCTTTGCTTATGACATTGACATATAGCTGTGTGCTGGTTTGAAGCTGTTATGTACCTCAGAAGAGGCCACATTCTTTTAATCCATTCCTGTGGGTACAGCCTGTTGTGGATGGGACCTTTTGGTTAGGTTATTTCAATTGAGATGTGAACCACCCCATTCAAGGTGAGTCTTAATCCTTTTCCTGGAATCCTTATGAAAGGATAAAGGACAGGAAAAACAAAAAATGTGAGACAGCTTAGAGAGAGGAAAAGCCCCAGAGAAGCTAAGAGAAGACCCACAGAAGCTCAGAAAGGAAGCCACTGGAACCAGAGGCTGAAAGCAACAAAACTTGGGAGCAAAGGACCAGCAGACACTGGCCATGTGCCTTGCTATCTGACAGAGGAACCACAGATGCCAGTAGCCTGTCTTCAGAGAAGGTATCATCCTGTTGAGGACTTAACTGGGACATTTTCATGGTCTTAGAACTGTAAATTTGTAACCTAATAAATCCCCATTGTAAAACCCAACCTATTTCTGGTATATTGCATTCTGGCAGCTTTAGCAAACCTAAACAGGCTGATGCACACATGAAAAATCTCCATCAAACTTTGTCAATATCATGGGAACCACAATGTTTTTCAAGTGCAGCAAAATATGGATGAGTGATTTTGTTGATTGCTATGCTATTATGCTGATGATAGTGTTACTATAGTTGTAAATATTTGTATTAACCTAATGTCCACAAGCTGTTTATTAATTGGTGATGCTGATATGGGTACCAAAAAATATATTTGAAATTCAACAACTTGAAACATGAGTTAGATGTAATTAAAAAGTCACCAAGACTGCAAGTAAATGAGACATATGCAATGTTATCAATTTAGGTATGAGCACTGTAAAATATTAAAGATGATGAGAAAATACAGGGCAGCATTAAATTAAAAAATGTGCTATTATGGCAGTGTATTTAATAGCTCCAATAACCTATACTCTCTGTGCTTATTCTTGGGTGGAAGTTATTCTAGAATAATGCACATTTTGAATAATGCTGTCTTCAGGTATGCATCTCTGAGATAAAATAAATTACACAGGAAAGGCATTTGGAAATGCAATGTTCGAATTCAGTAAAGAGGTCTGAGCTGGAGCTTTAAAGTTGGAAGTGATCTGTGCCAAACTTGCAGTTTAAATTATGAGAATGGGCAAACTTACCAAGCAGAGAGTACAGATTTAAGGGAAGGTCAATGTTTTAGTTTCCTAGGCTGCTCAGCAAATATCATACAAAGGGATGGCTTAAATAATGAGAATTTGATGGCTCACAGTTTTAAGACCAGGAAAAAGTTCAAATCAAGGTGTCATCAAGGTGATGCTTTCTCCCCAAAGACTGTGGCATTCTGGGACTGGCTGCCAGTGATCTTTGGTCCTTGGCTCCTCTGTCACATGGCGGCCTCTCCTGGCCTGTCAGTTCTTTAACAGTTTCTGTTGAATTTAAGCTTCTTGCTTCCCATGACTTTCTTCTGCATGTCTGAATTTCATTCTGCTTATAAAGGACTCTAATAATAGGATTAAGACCCACCTTGATTGAGTCAGGCCACACTTAACTGAAGTAATCCATCAAATATCCTGCTTACAATGGGTTCACACCCACAGGAATGGATTAAGTTTAAGAACATGTTTTTCTGCAGTACATACAGCTCCAAACCACCACAGTTAAGGACATAATCTTCTGAAATCACTAAATCTAGAGGACAGGAAGAGAAGGCAAAGAAGGAAGGAACTTACTGAGAACTTAGAATGTGTCAGGAAGGTTCTTTGCATATGCATCTATCTCTCATTTAGTCCTCCCGACAGCCCTATGTGGGCAGGCATTTTTACCTACCTGTGTAATGAAGGCAGCGAAAAGTGGAAAGGGAAGCTGCTGGGTCCAGATCATGCAGCTCTCTCGGACCTCACTGATTCCTTGAGAGGCAAGAGACCAAGGCATGGGTTAGCCCAACATAGAAAACTAAACTCAGCAATTTTAAGATAGAGAAGAACTTGAGGGAACTCAAATGAGATTAACCAAAACTCTCTGCCTTAGTAAATGGCACCACCCAGTCAGCAAAGCCAGAAACCCAGGATTAATCCTTGATCTCTCTTTCCCTCACTCCCATGTCAATCCATCAGCGTGTTCTAAGAGTTCTACGTCTGAATTATATCCACTTTATCACCTGTTCTGCCCACCACCTTAGATCAAGGCACACTTATTGCTCCTCTAGAAAGCTCCAGGTACTTCCTATCTCTGTGGCTACTCTTTTCCTGCTACAACCCATTTTCCCTACAGTAACTAACAATGTGGGTGCTACTGGCTTTCAGGGCATTAAGTAATAATTGTTTATTGTTGGAACTTCATCGTTGGGGTTGTCCTGTCCATTTTGAAATGTTTAACATCTGTCCACTAAATGGCAGTAGCATCCCAAGTCATTGTAACAAACCCAAAAGCCTCAATTCACTCCCAAATGCTCCCTGTAGGAGATAGTACTGCTCCAGACCACCTCACCCCTTCCACAGGAAGGGGAAGTGATCTTTTCATATAAATCAGATAATGTCATTGCCCTGCTTAAAAACTGTAGTGGCTTTGTGTTGCACTAATAACATTCCAACTCCTTCCCAGGGCCTCCTGGCCCTCATGGCCTGCCCCCACTTCTCCAGACTCATCTACAACTCTCCTCTTTCTTCTTACTTGCTTCAGTCCAGCCACCCTGGCCTCCTGCTTTCCCTGGGTGACATCAACCTATTTCTTGCCTCAGGACCTTTGTACCTACTATTCCTCTGGCCCAGAATGCTCCTTCCTTGGCCTTAATCAGCCCGTCTCCCTTCCTTTAGAATTGGGCACTCATGCTGAGATGGTTGTGAGCTGCTAGTGCCATCTGGCTAAGACTGAAGATAAGCAGAGGCAGGCACTGCTGAGAAGTGGAGAGCGAGCGCCCTGATCACATCTTTTGAACCCCTGGATCCAGATGTGCCTTAGTTAAGAATCACCCATTTGAATTCCCAGGACACGAGACAATAACGTTCCCCTTTTTACTTGATTTTAGTTGGATGTCTGCCACCTGCCATGGAAAGCTCCCTGCCCATACTCCAAGTGCTCCCTCACAGCTGCACCCACATGTAGCAAGGTTAGAAAGCAGATGGGTTTCTTTCAGCACTGGGTGAAAGCTGCCTTTTCAGGAGCCTCTGGTGAGTTCCCTCATGGAAAGACTACAATCCTTGGCAGAGCTACCAGGCTCCCTTTTCTAGTGCTCCACAAAAGATTTCCTCTAATACCCTGCCCCATCATCTCCTTTCTCTCTTTCTTCTTCCACCTCTTCCTATCTTTGGCTCTAAAGATACTCAAAGCTCTCATTTCCTGAAAAAGAAACCTTTCTTCTGCCAGTTAGTCTTTCTGATTATATACTCTCTCCTATCCTTCACCTTTAAGCTGTATGAAAGTTGGCCCCCCTCTATTTTCTCACCATATACCACAGTTCAACCCTCTGCAGCCAGGCTTTTACACCCACTCCTCTTGCAAAACTGCATCTGACAGCAGTCACCATGACTCTAGTCAGTCAATTAACCTTTTCTGGGCCTTTTCTGGGTCCTTATCCTCATTGTTCTTTCTGCAGCATTTAGCAGAGCTGACTGTATCTCCCTCAACTTCCCTGGCTTCCATAACTCCTAGTTTTCCTAACTTCCTGGCCATTCCTTTTGGTTACTGGAATATTGGCAAAATTTCTAGGCAAGAGTGATAAGCTGAGGGTCAATGCTTGATTCAGTCTCCATGTTTCAAGTAGAGTCACTCAACTGGCTCTTAGTCCTACACCTTTAAAATTGCATCTGAAAGGGCCTATCCCTGAGGTTACCCAGAACTCGTTTGATGCTGGTGGACAAAAATTGAGATAATCTTGGCACCATTCCAAAATGGGTGCTGTTTATTCCCTTATGAAATCTGAGTACTTGGATAGTGTCTATAAATGTCCACTGGACTCACCTGTCCAGGTGTCCCTCCTCTGATCATACTATAAACTAGAGCTTTAACTTGGGACATTAAAAAGGTTTTTTCTTTAAAGTTAAATCCTGTTATCATAAAGTAGAGTGTAGGCAACCCACTCAACAATTATTTTAAACATAAATAATGAAAAGATAAAATTAAATTAAAATGAGGTTTCTATGTTAATTACCAGTCACTCCTTACCTGAGTACTGGGGGGACCCATAATAATGACAAGGGGAGAGTCTTCCCAAGTTGCGGTTGGGATCCTCTTCACTGGACATTCACTGATCAATCCTCATGGAGAAGCCTGCCTTGCACCCACATTGCAGTAGACTCCAGAGAAGTGAAGAAAAATGAACTTTTGTCTATACCCTTAAGGAGCTCATAGTGTGGTGAGGGAGACCCACACTAAAAAAATAATAGCCACACATTGTGACAGGTGTAATAATGGTGTAAAATGAGAGAGGTCTGTTCCACCTGGGAAAGTCTGGGAAGGTTCTACTTGAGCTGGGTCTTGATGAAAGGGCAGGCATTTCAGCAGTGTGCCAGTTTGAATGTATTATGTCCCCCAGAAAAAGCCATATTCTTTGATGCAATCTTGTGGGGCAGACATAATAGTGGGGATTAAGTTGGAACGTTTGGATTAGGTTGTTTGCATGGAGATGCGCCCCACCCAACTGTAGATGATAACTGATGGGATATTTCCATGGAGGTGTGGCCCCACCCATTCAGGGTGGGCCTTGATCAGTGGAGCCATATAAATGAGCTGACTCAAAGAGAAGGAACTCAGTGCAGCTGTGAGTGACGTTTTGCAGAGGAGCAAACTTGCTAGAGAGGAACATCCTGGGAGAAAGCCATTTTGAAACCAGAACTTTGGAGCAGAAGCAGCCACGTGCCTTCCCAGCTAACAGAGGTTTTCCGGACGCCATTGGCCATCCTCCAGTGAAGGTACCCGATTACTGATGTGTTACCTTGGACACTTTATGGCCTTAAAACTGTAACTGGTGTAGCCAAATAAACCCCCTTTTTATAAAAGCCAATCCATCTCTGGTGTTTTGTATTCCGCAGCATTAGCAAACTAGAACAAGCAGATTGACAAGAGGGGTGGAAATGGAAGAGCTTTGGGGGGAGGGGTAGCTGATATCTACACTCCACATCTCCTTTCCCTTGATCTACTCCACCGCCTTCTTTATGTTCAACAACAGCTTATCTGTTCAAGGCTCAACATTGGGAATGCAATATTCCCCCCACCCCCACCCCACACTCATCCAGACCTCATCTTACTATTGTGCCTGCTTGAGAAGAGAGAAAGTAAACCAGAAGTTAGAAAGTTGTCTCCCACCAACAGCTCCACACCTTTTGACAGGATCTCATCATACCTTTTTTGTATTTTCGATTCTTACCAGTACTCCTACTCCTCAGTGGTTCAAATATCTCTGATGGTAGATCGTTCTTGAGGCAACCATTAGGCAGATCCTAAATACTTTGAAATTAGGGGAATAAGATTGTTAACAAGATTGCTAATAAGAGCTGAGAGTTAAACCTATTGAGTTGACAATTATTTGGAGAAGATAGAATTTCTCCTGGGTCCAAGAAACGACTACTTACCTATTGCTTAATCAGTGATATTAACACAAAGAAATAATGTGTCTGCAGAAGAAAGTGTCCAGTTAGGTAAACAGAAGCAAACTTTGGCCAGGATATGACATGGTTAAATTTTGTTTAATTTCTAATACAGTCTCCCAGGCATCTGGATATCAGGGAAAGGGGTGTCTTGGGTCGAGGATGAGAGGCCTCTGATCCTTGAAAAAGAAATCCCTCAATATAAAACAATTCATCCACATTTTAAGTATCAATCTGGTCCATCCTCAAGAGATTAGTCATCCCTGGGGTCACTAAGAAAGCCCCAAGAGTGGATGAAATTGACCAGAAGTAATGCAGGGCCTTGAAAAATAAAAGTGTGCAGAGTTAAGAGGGAAAGGGACAGTGCCTGGGACTGTCGAGCTGCAGCCCAGTGGCCTTGATTCTGGGGGACGGTTGCATGGCTATGTGGCTTGCATGGTGTGACTGTGTGATTGTGGAACCTTGTGGCTTGCACCCCCTTTGTCCAGCGTATGGACAGATGAGTGGAGGGATGCAGACAGGAACTAGATGAGGAGTCGGGTGGGATGGGGGTGGGTGGGAGGATGGAATGCTTTTTGGGTGTTCTTTTTTGCTTTTGTTTTTATTCTTGTTTTATTCTTTTTGGAGTGAGGAAGGTGTTCGGGGAGCGATTGGGAAGATGGATGCGCAACTATGTTATGGTGCCTTGGGCAGTTGTGCACTGCGGATGATTGTGTGGTGTGTGAGTGTATCTCAATAAAACTGAATTTTAAAAAAAAGAGGGAAGGGGACCAATGAAAGAAGGACCATGGATAGGTAAAGGGCACAGGAAGATAAACCAGCCAAGGAAAGGAAAAAAGAACAGTCAGAAGGGAGGAGAAGAACCTGGGATTCATAGGATCTGGGAAGCAGTATCAGTTAGGAATTGTGTTCAGCTGGTAGCAATTGAGATCTAAAAACAGTTACCAAAATGAAATAGCAGCTTATTTTTCTCTTGGGTGACCTAAAATCCCAATGTAAGTGGTCCAGGGGTATTGCAGGAGCTCCAGGTTTCCATCAATATCTAGGCTCTTTCCATTCTTCTGCTCTGCTATCCTATGTGAATTCAATCTTAATGGTTTCATGATTGTCCCTGGGCTCTGGCCATTGTATCTGTGTCCCAGGCCACCCACCAAGGGTTTATAAAATGGGTCTACGTTAGTGAATTCACTCCAGCTCAATACGTGGGCCTCAGAAGCCCAATATAATCAACAGATCAAGGGTGCAATTTTTCTCTAGGGGGCAGTCTTGTGTTAACTAAGCACCAGAGGTGGTGTTCTAACCCAAAGGCCAATGTACAAATTGGAAATCTGATGAGAATCTTAATGCTCATCAGCATATTTTTTTCCATGCAAAGGCATACATTCAGAACCTAAGCTAAAATGAAGAAAGTTGCTTCATGAGCTCAGAATTAAAACAGAAACAAAATATTACAAACATTTAAGGAGGCTTTTTGTTTGTTTTTGTTTTATCATGTTTCGCTTTATTTTGTTTTACACTCCAGAGAACAGCACATGCTTGGCACATGGGTCTTCAGTGCATATCTATAGAACAAATGTAGTTAGATTGGCATGAGCAAATGACTCCATTTCCAGGTCTATATTGCCATAGGAGGACACCAGGACATATTCTTCCTTAGATAGATGGATGTATTATGTCCTCCAAAATGCCATCTTCTTTAATACAATCTTGTGGGGGCAGACTTATTAGTGTTGATTAAGTTGGAATCTTTGGATTAGGTTGTTTCCATGGAGATGTGACCCACCCAACTGTAGGTGATAACTCTGATTGAATTATTTCCGTGGAGCTATGGACCCCGTCCATTCAGGGTGGTCTTGATTTAATCACTGGAGCCCTGTAAAAGAGCTCACAAACAGAAGAAACTTGGAGGAGCTGAGAGTGACATTTTGAAGAGCAGCTGAGAGAAGACAAAACGCCCCAAGAGCAACATTTTGAAGAACACATAGCAGCTGAGAGAGGAGTAGGAACACCATCCAGGATCAGCAGACGCCAGACGTGTGCCTTCCCCGCTAATAGAGGTTTTCTGGACACCAATGGCCTTTCTTCAGTGATGGTATACTTGTGTTGATGCCTTAATTTGGACACTTTTATGGCCTTCAGACTGTAAATTTGTAACTAAATAAACCCGCTTTATAAAAACCAATCCATTTCTGGTATTTTACATAACAGCAGCATTAGCAGACGGGAACAGTGGCACTGGTTGCATACTAACAGAGCTTGCCTCCCTGATTTTGCCTCTTTTTTATTTCATTAGTTATAGTAACATACTTTCAAGCATGTCTTGCTCTGGCTTGGGAGCCATTCTCTGACTCTAATCTTTTAAGCAGTACATTTTAACTTAATTCCCTTTTTCTAATTTTTTTTTAATTTTAAAAAGTTTATCATATAGTACAACTAGCTTATTTCTTCCTTTTAGTGTATAGTTCTGTGATTTTTTTAAAGTTTGACTTTTCATTTAACTAAATATTCAGAATAAAGTTCGATTAAATACATTTGCAATTAGCATTAAATATTTAGGGGAATCTAATGTACTAAATCAGTTTTACTTTCTTAGTCATGTAAAGTTCTAAGAATTTTAACACAAGTATGGATTCCATGTTACGACTACCAAAAGCAGAATACAGAACTGTTCCACCACCTCAAAAAATTCCCTCATGCTCTCCTCTTAAAGTCACACTCTACTGCTATCCTTAACCCTTGGCAACCACTGTTTTGCTCTCCTTGAGTAAAATTTTGTTTTTTTGAGAATGTCATACAAAGGGAATCATATAGTATGTAACCTTTGAAGCCTGGCATCTTTCCCTCAGCATAATGTACATATGTTCATAGTTGTTTCTTCTTGTTGCTGGAGAGAATTCCCTCATATGGTTCTACTATAGCTTGTTTATCCATTCACCCTTTAAAGGGATTTGGGTTGTTTCCACTTTTTGGCAATTATGAATATATTTCCTGTAAACATCTGGGTATGAGTTTTTTGCATGAACATAGATTTTCATTTCTCTAAGTGGATTATTAGATTTTATGGTATGGTTTGGAGCTGTATGTACCCCAGAAAACCATGTTCTTAAATTTAATCCATTCTTATGGGTGCAAACCCATTGTAAGTAGGACATTTAATGGGCTTACTTCAGTTAAGGTGTGACCCAACTCAGTCAGGACGGTCTTAAACCTATGACTGGAGTCCTTTATAAGCAGAATGAAATTCAGACACACAGCGAGAAAGCCAAGGGAAGCAAGAAGCTGAAATTCAACAGAACCTGGAAGAGAACTGAGAGGCCAGGAGAGGCCACCATGTGGCAGAGGAGCCAAGGACCAAGGATGGCCGGCAGCCAGTCCTGGAATGCCAGTCTTCAGGAAGAAGGCATTGCTTTGATGACACCTTAATTTGGACATTCTCTTAGCCTCGAAATTGTGAGCTAGTAAATTTCCATTGTGTAAGCTAACCCATTGCATGGTATTTGCTTGAGCAGCCAAGAAAACTAAAACACATGGTTAGCATTACATTTATCTTCGTGAGAAACTGCCAAACAGGCTTCCACAGCAGACATACCATTTTGCGTTCTCACCAACAATCTCTGAGAGTTCCAACTACTTTTCAGCCCGTCCAGCACTGTATTTTCAGTATTTGCCATTCTTGTGGGTGTATAGTGGCATCAATATTTTCATGTGCTTATTTGCCATCCTTCTATTCTTTTTGGTGTAATGCCTGCTATTTGTCTTATTTTCAAGTTCTTGGTGTATATCTCATTGTTGTTTCTCAACTGTCACAGAAATGGTTCCCAAACTGCTTGCCATAAATTCCTGAGTTCAGCAGTGCGCTGGAGCTGGCTCTTATCACTTAGGAGAGTCAACTGTTAAATTTTCAAGAATTGTGCAAGCCGGCTGAAGCCTTGTGGGTAGCTTAAAACCTGGTGGGAGTATTTACATCACAGAAATCACAAACACCACAAAACCGGCCCTTCCCTTCCCCAACTCCAGCCTACCCCCTTTGGCCGCAGTCAGTTCATAACCATTTGCCAGCATGCTACTGCCTTACGGCCATAGAGTTCTTGCACAGGATCCTAAATTAATCTGTACTTGAATGTTGTGTGATACATATAGCATCTCCTACCTGAGGATTGCCCTTGCCCCTGTCCCCCTCCTTAGGTATCCCCCCATAATTTCCTGAAAACATGTTGCAATTTAGCTGCTGTAACCTTAAAACTGCCTGCCCCAAGCACATCTTGTTTTGTTTTTGTTTTAAAAAAAGCACATACCAAGACGTTTTCCCAAAGCCTAAGCACAAGCCCCTGGCCTTTAGCCACCTGTGTCCCTCAACCATATATAACCCATAGAGTGGTTGTAGAGGTGCAGACTCACTCAAATAAACTTGCCAGTCTCACTGTCCATTTTGAGGTAGCTACAGCTCTCTCTCTATAAGTTCCCTTAATAAATACTTAAAGACTGATCACCCTAGTGTGATCAGTGCCTCTTTTTTGCAAAATCTCAACAGGCCCATTGTGGGGCAGTTTGGGGCAGTCCCAGCTGGGTCTCCCCCTATTTCTTCTTTCAGGGTGAGACTTGCTGCTGGTTCAGTGGGACACAACCACATTTCCCCAATCAACAAGTGCAACCATTATCCTGATAGGAGCAGGGATGTCCACAGAAGTTAAAAAGGGGTCCTTTGGTTAAAAAAATTTTTTGAAACATTCAATTATACTCAACTAGCCACTTGGGTTACTGCTTAATTGGTTAATGGTTAGGGTGACTACACATTATCCCAAGATAATTATCAATAGTGTTTCCTTTCATTCTCAAAAGTGTCCTTAGGTGGGTGATAAGTTACATGATAACCTTATTAATAGGTTACTCACCTTCCTTCCCCACTCTTCCCCTACAGAAAAAAATCAAGACTTCCATTGTTGGTTTGTCTGTATAAAGTTCATGCATTTGGCCCTCCTTTAGCAATATTTTTCTGTCCCTTAAGAAATGAAAAGAAATTTTTCTCTTAAAGAAACAAGGCACATTCTATGGGTTGTGAGCAGATCCTAATCTCACTTTTTCCTGAATACACTTGATTTTTGTTCTTTTTTGTTTACATTTTTACTTTAATTTTGCCTGGGGACATGTGTGTGGTTGTTGGGAAGACAGACCACACATGTGTGGAGATGCTGGATGAAGTAGGCAATTATCAAGACCACATTTCGGTTTAGAATCTTTATTAAGAAGGAAGATTCTTCAGGCACCTTTATTAACAGAAAAATACAGCTTGGCAAGAGCACCTCTTAAAGCCACAGTTCTGGTTGTTTTTCTGAGGTCAACCAGAAGACAGAGAACACAATGGCAGTGGCTTAGCATCAAGACAAAGACACTCAAGTTCCCAGCCTTATGTATTCCATCAAACATAACTATTGCCCCCTCTGCTCTGTCCTCTGAGGAATGAGAAGCTGGGATTCAGGGCTTGATTTTAATCTAGAGCACATGTGGCATTTGCTTTGCCAGAAGAAAATGCCTCCCACCCATGCCCACACTTGGACAAAATGGCAGCCATGTTCTCTGCACCAAACTTTCTAATCTTCTGTTGTGTCCAACCTAGACCTTGAAGTGTCTGATCCTCCCTGGGCATGGGTGGACCACTGGACTGCCGGGAAGAAGAACCCCAGGCTTCACCTCCACATGGGGTTTCACTGGGGAAAACACTTCTCCTGAGGCTGACTCGAGGGAATGCATACCGGGGAAGGTGTGGCGGAGGTCATGGTGCTTCCGGTGCACTAAGGGGGGTCCTGGGGGAGGCTCCACCACCATAGGTTTCCCCTCCAGGGCAGTTGCTGGCTGATCCGTAGGGGTCGTGGGCACAGACAGGCCCACCCCAGGGGTGCGGAGTGCCTCGACCGTGTCCTCTGGTTGGGGCGTTGGAACCACAGGCTGGAGAGAAGACCATTTCCTTAGGTTAGCTTGCTTTTTCCTCCTAGGTAAAGCCCCCCCCCCATGAATCTGTGTGGGTCCCCCACCCCACACCCAATTTCCTCACAGTAATCATTTTTATTTGCCAGGAATCTGGCAAAAAATAAAGCACCATCATGGTCCAGATGACTGACATCAGGGTTGCAGGGGACAGAGTTCTTACCAGAGTTGTCTTGGGGATAGCGGACTTATTATATACACATGTCCCATGTGTAAAAGCACCCCACCTTATGGCTAACTTTAGTTATCAATTCCACCCTATTTATCATCTACATCTGCAGACACTGATTGCCGCCAGGCATTCCGGTCTCTACAATTCAGAAACCCCACCCCCATCTCCACCCCCAGCAAATTAAAGGTGGACTTTTCAGCTATCAAGGATGGTTCTTCTCTGCAGCCTTCCTTCATTGGCATAGGAAGGCATGGCTAAAATATACTGCCCTTTGTTGATGATTATACATGCCCCTCTGTTATTTATATTGTAATTTTCAGAAGAACACAGCACCAAATGCTCTGTAATTATTAATACCCTATGTAAGTGTTAAGGGGTCACTGTATTTTGAAGATGAGGGCCAGTGTATTCACGAAGTTGTTACCTGTGTTTGGAAGACTTTGCAGGTCACTGCAACCTCTTCCCCACCATCCTTCTCAAAGAGTGTTGCCTTGCAGAAGGCATATTGCTGCCCAGAGAAAGAGAGGAGCTATTTTAACTGATTTAAAAAGTGGATTTCTGCCCCCGTTTCAGAGGCAAAAAATTTAAATCCTTAATTTCTTTAAAAAAAAAAATCCTTTTCTTAAAGTTTACAGATTCTGCGTATGGCAGACAATATATAATTCTCTGCACAATAAAGAAAATACAGAAATGTTTTGAGAGTGAGAGAGATCACCCACAATTTCAGAAATGGAGGTGATCCAGGGATAACTACTGTTAATACTGATGTATTTCTTTCTCATTTTTAAATACTCTTACATATAATTTAAAACTTGGGATCATTGTGACTATACCATTTTGTGTCCTGAGTTTTCATTTACTATAATGACATTTAATCATATCATTCTTTAGAAAAAAAAAATTTTTTTTTCAGTGTCCGAATAATTTTCTATTTTCCAGTGTGCCCTCTGGTATTTTATTCACTGACCCTCTCCTGTGGAACACTCAGCTCTTTTTTTCTTTTTTGCCATTTTATATCTATGATAAATCATCTTCATAGATAAATTTCTGTTGAACATCTCTGATCACTTCTTTCAACTAAGCTTCTGGAAGTGGACATTATTAGGTCAAGGACTTGAAACTTTTCATATTACAGGCGTATCTAGAAAATCTACACTTCCACGCCCAGCCGCTGAGCATAACTTGGCTTCACCAGGAAGTAGTCTCTGTCTGTCTCCTAACCCCATGGGCCTCTAGGGAATGATGACTGGTGACAGGTCTTAAGCGGGGCCAGAGGGATGACACCCCAGAGGAAGGCCTGGTACAACCCCACCACACAGGTGGTGGGCACTTCGTGCAGTTATTCCCCTTCTGCAGCCCCAAGACACAAATTCCATCCAGCTGCTCTGTCCTCTGACCCACTCTGCTTGGACAGCAACAATCCCAAGTCCTGGCACCAAGCAACAATCCCAAGTCCTGGCACACTCACCTTCTCCGCCAACAATTTGCACTTGGCTGGGTCGGTGACCTCTTTAGCAACGCAGTCAGAGGCAGCCACCACAAACTCCACATAGGTAGAAGCTGGAAAAGGCTGATGAGAATAAAAGAAAATGTTCTTGCAGCAACATGACTTTGGAAAAGGCAGGGAAGAAGAGCCTGGAGGAAGTAGTAATAGGCATCCTGCACTCCCGGGGAGCACCATTCACGAAGGCCATATTGTGTGGCCCGGGATCCCCCCCACCCATACACACAATGGCTTGCGTAAGGGCAGTTGTCCTGGAATTGTGTTCTGAAGTACTTGCAGTACAGAGATCTTATGGGTAGAGGCTGGGTCTTCCCTGAAGAAGGTGTAGGAATCCATTACTCATCATTTAGGGTGGAGGCGAGTTTTCAGATAGGGAACTCAGGAACTCAGACGGCAGAGTTTAGGTGGATGTGAGCTGGAGTCCTGCCTCCCCTGGCCCTCACTCTTGGCTCTGCACTTTGAGACCCAAGGTTCAGGTTACTCCAGGATGGGGTGGGAAAGTGCAGGGATAAATACCTCTCCCACCTATTTCATAGAACAGGATAAAATGAAAAATTTAGATGAAAGTATGGAAGATACTGTTTGCGTTTTTCTTATAGTACTTGACACATATGGACACTGAGAATAATAAAATATCTGTTATTTAGTATGGTCTGGGATCGGATGTTCCGAGAAATCACATATTCAGGTTAATAAAATCACCACCCAAACCATGCACTTCCAAGTATGCCATGAGGGTGCCCAGGATACCATCTGCTTAAAATTAGAATTATAGGGCATTCAAATGTGTTAAACTACCCACAGCACAATACAATTAGATTTTGTTTTTTCAGTGATTCAAGGGGTATTTAAGCACCTGCCATTGTATGCCTGCCATTTAAGTAAATGTGTGCCATTATAAGTAGTAATTATGAGAGTGCTGCAGGTGCTGGGTGGTGGTATCAGGGAAATAAACGAGCACTTTGGGAGGACGCAGGAACCCTTCACTCGCTGAGCACTGAGCCCCGGGTTGAGTAGCTCCGGGAGGGTGAGGGGGTGGGAGGAGCTGAGGATGCTTTGGGTTCTCATGATGCACAACCCTTAGGGCCCCTTTGTTCCTTCATGCTGCTGCCATAACACCTGCCCTGTCCCTCACTCCTTCTTCACCACACGCATTCCCGAAGTGCCACCAAACTGCCCAATCCGCAAAGACTCTCAGTCTTTACCACAAGTTGAGCCCGGGAAATTTCCTCAAGCAGATAATAGGAGCCGTTACTCTGGGAGTTGAAGGCCGCCAAGGCCTCTTCTACAGCGTGCACCACCTTGGCATGGTTAATTGAGACCAGCAGGGGGCAGTCTGCACACACTTTGCGCACGTCCTCCGCCGAGTCTGTGAACAGGGAGAAGACACCGGAATCTTGGCTGTAATTTTCCGCGGCCATTATCCCAGCCCTGCTTATTTAGAAAGGACTGAGATACGCTCCAAAAACTTCAGGCATATTCTCTGCTTCTTACTATACTTTCAAGTGGCTCGTGTCATGCTGAGCTTTCTGCTTCGACCTTGTCATCGAGGGGCAATTGAACTTCCAATGAGAACAGCTCCTTAAAGAACAGTTTTAAAATCCCAGAATCCAGGAAATTTGGCTTCCTCTTTTCCTCACGCAGCAAAGATGCCCCCTTTCCTCACCAAGTGACTAGAACTACTTAGGTTGAAAACAATTCAGATTCCTTCTTCATTCTCTCTACGACATAAAAATAGTAAAAATAATCGTTTTCATCCCTACCTGGACTGGAATCACATTTTATAAACACAACCCTAAGCTGGCCGTCCAGTTTCAGCAGGCGCACCTCACAGTCTCCTTCCACAGCCTGGAGAAATAAAACCACAGTGAAGAGCCAGGAGGAGCGGGGGTGCCTTTCACTTCTCACCGCGATAGAGGTCCCTCCGGGCATGGTGGTTAAAGACGACCTCACAAAAGCACCTTCTCTAGGAATGTGGGAATGTCACGCTCTCTGCTGTCAGAGAGCGCTGCAATAGGAAAGTCAAATCATTGTAAGAATTAGCGCCAGGGGTAGCGGCATCAAATGGCAATTTTAAAGAGGGCGCACCGGAGGGGCACAAAGACAGGCTGGGAAGCTGGGTGAATCCGCCTGCTCTTTGCTGATACCAAGGTGGAACTGGCCGGAGGACTCACGTGCTCCGCCACCTGCCTCACGGTGCAGTTTTCCGCGCGCGTGGGCTCCCGTGCATGGCAGGTGGTTTCCAGCGTGTCTATTTCAAGCTCGTATATCTCTCCCATGGGACGCTGTGGAGAAAAAGAATGAAGACGTGCCAGCCTTTTTCCGGTTGTGAGAGCCAAAGCGTGAGCCCCCACTGAGTTTAAAACCCATCCCCTCACCCCCACCCCCTCTTTGGGGAGGTGAGGAAAAAGTCATTCCTACTGATAATTCTGCAACTCCGTCTAACTCTGAACTGGTCTGTGGACAGGCCATTGCACCAGGGCTTCTCTGATTTTCCTCACTTGATTGGGAAAGTGCTAAAATGGTGTTTGCAAGGTAGAAGGGGGTGAGGGCTTGGGGAAGTTGGTGGAGCCGCACTCGTTACTCTGAGCTCTCAAGAATTGGAAGCTAAAAAATGACTGTTGATATTTATTTTTTGATTTTTAAAACTCCACCCTTCAAACAGTGCTTTGAAAAAGTTAGCTTTGGGTTTTTCTCAATCTAGTAGCAAAGTAAGGTAATGCAGGAAAATATCTTATTGCCTTTTTATCTTCTCTCTCCCTCTCTCACCCTACTTCTTTCTTCTTTCTCTCTCGTCATTCACGTTCCTTCCTTTTCGATTTTCTTTTCCTTCCTGAAGTTTTTGTTGTTTCTGTTGTCGCCTTCTTTGTCTACCCGCCCTCCCCGGCTTGTAGCTGTCTGGATGCAAAGTTGCTGCTCTCTACTGCCCCCTGCTGGTGTGTGTTGAGAGGGAAGAGCGAGTCTCCCTGACAGTAAAGAAATCGTATAAATCACTACAGGTAGAAGGGAGGAAGGAGTTGAGGGAGAAGCAATGGTGGGGAAGCTTGTGTAACTCCTTGGAGATGTTCTTGCCACTTCATCTATTTCTACATCCTGTCTTCAAAGCCCGGGAATTCCTAAGGGTACAAATATGTCTTTTTGCCTTTCAGCCCAGCTCTGCTTGCCTCTCTTCTGTTCTGCCTTACTTAATCTGGAGCCTCGGAATCTCCTTTTCTGGAGGCAGCTGTGCATTTTACAAAGTGCAGATGTGCCCACATTAAACACTCAGAAGTGCAGTGAAGAGAACCCAGATACTCCTGGGTTTCTTGAGGGAAAGTTCTGCCTTTGGTGACAATCACAATGCCCATTCCTCACCTTTTCCCTCAAATATGCACTTTGTGTGTTGTTTCCCTTGAATTGACCATTGTTTCCTCTAAACCACCATTGTATTTTAAAATTGTCGCTGCACTCTTAAAATCTATCTGGGACAATCCTAATCTCAAATATTTTGTTCCATTGTGAGATCAGATGTCAGTCCAGTTCCATTTCCTTCCTGGTAATCTCTGGTGGGCACAACCTGTGTCTTTCTCACATTTGTATTAGGTTGAACCATATAAAATTGTCCATTTTTGGCTGCTTTTGACCTACAGAAATGAAAATTTCATATGGTTCAACCTATGTGTCCCATAGTTCCTGACACTGGTCTTCCATGAGGAAGGCTTGTAATAAAAGTTTGCTGAAAGAATTATCCTTAATCAGATATAAAACCTAATTTCAAAATAGGCAGTAGACCCATGCCCTTTTCCCATCCTTCCAAATCTCTCAACTGATCCCCAGGGCATTTTTTCTGTTTGGTCTTTATTGTTACTAGCTTCAGACTGCATCATTTTCTTATCTAATGTGTGAGGAAGTAAATCTTGCTTATGATAGGCTTCTCTCAGGGATGTGGCCAGCTTTCTTGGGTAAGCAGCTTGTGTAGAGAAAGGAACACAGGTCTGCAATCAAATCCCAGTTGCCTTGCTTACTATTGTATGACCTTGAGAACAGAAAAATGACCCAAAACATCAGAGCCTTCTTTCCTCTTATGTAAGCCAGGGGTAATATGCCTACCACACAGGGCTTGGGGAAGGAGAGTGAATGAAATGATATATGGGAAAGGGTCTGGCACATATAGTAGGTACTTGTGAAATGCAAGTTTCATTCATTCTCAGTCTTCATCACATTGAGAGAAAATTGGAGGCAGAGAAAGATAAGTGACTTCCAGTCCGTGGTAACATGGTAACTAGAAACCAGTCTGTTGGGCCCTAGTTTTTTTTTCCCACAAGCCACACTTTCCTCCTGTGATCTTCAAAATATCTTTCAAGGCCTTTCCTTCTCCTACACGCTCCTCCACCCACCCACCCACCAGCCTTCTCCTGGAGACCCATGACTGCAGTACTGAATGACCCCTCTCTTTTCACACTCCTGCTCTTTCCTTCACTCCCGGGGAGAAAGGAGAAGAGTTTACCCTTCTAAGGGTTTCATCTGTGGTGGGAGAAGTAGCACCCGTTGAGCTCCACATGCAGGTACTCTCAGCTCATGCCCAGCAGGTTCACTTACCCGAAACCACCACTTCGCTTTATCAATCTGGTTCAGGACGTGCTTGTATCCCATGACAAGGTGATCATTGATGTAGTCTAAAGCCACTTGTGCTACTTGCTCTGTTTCTGGGTCATCGCAGTTCAGTTTCCTAAAACCCAGTTCTGGGCCATGTGGGGCCGAGTGGCAGCCCCAGAGCTGGACAAGGCAAAGGAGCAGGACAAGGGACTTCATGGCTGCCCCAGAGAGGCCCTGGCAGGTGGACAGGTGGCCGGATACTTGGGGACCAACCCAGGGGTGCTGTTGGGAGAGGCAGACCAATGGAGGGGTGAAGGGCTTTATTTATCTGTCAGAGGCTGCTGGGGAATTGCACAAGGACTGGGGATGACTTTTGTTCTGGTTCCAAGAAAATCCCTGCAAACATCAGCCGTGGAAAAGCAAACAGGTTAGGACATCGCTGGTCCCCGAGAAATCTGCCAAAGTCCATGCTGCTGTGGGGGAGACGCTCCAAAGTCTGCTTGGGATGTGGTCACAGCAGCAAAGAGAGGAGACAACTGAGGGGACGAGGTGTCTGCAAAGGCGCAACAAGGGCCAACACAGCCAGCCTCAGAGTGCAGTGGGTTTGGCAGCAGAAGAAACGTTCTCTACCATGATCTGAGCACACTGTGGGGTCTCTGAGGGGAGATGGCGGATATTCAGCAATTTGAATTGTTGGATTTAAAGCCAATTGCTAAAACCCTCTAATGTGTGTGTGTGTGTGTGGGGGGATTAGGGTACGGGTTGTTGTTTTTTTGTTTGTTTGTTTGTCTCTGAGGGGTTCCCAGAGGTTTCTCTATCTAATTTTATCAGGGCTGTCAGCTGCCAGCATCCATCCAACATGTGCGTGTCTGAGGGTAGCAGGCCCCAGGTGGACATGGTGACGGAAGGGTCCCCAGTTGATCACGCTCTTTTCTAAGAGGACATGAAGGGTCTCAGGGCTGGGGTTCTGTGCATGCAAGTTTTTTTCTCCTCAAGGGAGAACAAGGCTCATAGATGTAGCCAGGGTATTGATGACTAAGAGTGCAGCGAGAGAGATTAAGGGAGGTGCCAAGATCTTGGGTAAGATCCTGGGGGAAAGGAAGAGAAGAAGGGAGCTATTTTTGGCTAAATAGAGAATGGGAGTGAGAAGACGGTGGTCCTGGAGCAGGGCCAGGGAGAGCTGTCACCAGCAGAGGCGGGGGGAGGTTCTCCCACCCCTCATCTTCCTTTATCCTCACCTCACTGGCAGGGCCCTGGAGGTGATAACAGGCACTGACCTGGGTGCCCTGGGTGGCTGAGTGAGATGGGAGCCAGTGGCTAGTGCAAAAGTGCAGTAGAGAGGAACCCTGGTTCCACAGCCATCCATCTGACAAAGCTCTGGGTTTGAATCCAGCACTGTAGGCTGAGAAGCTGAAGGGATAGCTAAGAATGCAAACATCTCCTTCTTTGCGGCCTTAGCAGAATTACAGCCTGTCTTTCTGGCCAGACCACAGGGCCACAGTGTTGGTTGTAGGCACTGCCTTTTAACTGGCCCTTGACAAATCCAGGCATGACCTCCAAGAAGGGTGGGCAGGATAGTGATAGGCTTGGAAAATGTCATATGAGGATTTGTTTTAGCCTGGAACAAAGAAGTCCTAAAATGGAGACCAACATGTTCTTCAAATATTTAGAGGTCATCATTGTGCGTGGGTAGATTTATTCTGTTTTTCGATACTGCTTCAGAGAACAAAACTTGGTTTAAAAAAAAAAAAAAAAGAGGGGGCCCTTCATGGGGAAGTTTAATAATAATGATTGGGGGTGGGTAAGGGACAGTGATGGGGAAGAGAAGATAGCTGTCAGGATTATTTTCACATTTACACCTAGCTGTTCCTAAACTCACAGAGAATCTTCAAGACAAAGGCTCAGAAAGTTGGTGCCTTTCTCTAGGAGGGGTCCTGGCTCTTAGAGACATAAAACATCTAGCAAGATGATCCTCAAAACCAGAGGCAACATTCCAACAACCTTATGCCCCATTTTCTCCAGGGCCCTGAGTCATGAGCAGCTTTTTGTGGGTGGTATGTTTTTTCTTTTAAATAACTTAAAAATACAAAATACGATAATTACTGGAAATTTGAAAACTGCAAAAGATATATGCAGTTAGTACACATTTCCTGAGTCATAAGCTCAGGTGTATAAAATATAACTTTATTTTCCCCATCGCAATTGAATTTCTAGTCCTGAGCGCTCTTTCACAAAAATTAAACCTAGTCACTTCCAGGTAACATGATTTCACAGACACTTTGATTGAAACCCAGTACATACAGGATTGTTTCCCCCTCATTCTTCCTCTTTCCCTTGGAGTTAAAGGTAAACTTGAGGTGGGGAAGAGGGGCTGCTTCATGAATACCCCTTCAGTCAGGGTGGAAAGGGGTGTCCATCTTTGGCCTTGTGCCAGGGTCTGTGCTGGCATCCTCTGCCGAGTGACCTGGCCCTCGGTCACATCCACTTGGCTTGTCCACCTGTGAGCTACTGTCATGCTCATCCCCATCTAATCCACGGTGAGACAGTCCTCCCTGCAGCCTTTGCTGAGGGGTGCTCTCATCCTGGCTGTGAGACCCTTTCCAGACCACAGGCCTTGTCTCAGCTAAGTGCCGCCCTCTTCTTTAAGTGTGGGAAATTTTGTCCACTGTGCCCACACAGGGTGGGGGTGGTGGTGGTGGTGGTGAGTGTGATCCATGGAAGTGCCTTCAAGTCCATCTGGCTACACATTGACCGTGGTCTCTCCACTGCTCTGGGGCCACCGTGCTACTCAGGGAGCATCTCTCTGCAATGTGGTGCCTCCCCGTGCTCTCCTCCCTGCCCCACTTCCCCTCATACCCAACGGAAGTGAGCCTTCAACTCTCTTCCGGGATTCCCACACTGATCTGGGGCACCTCCATTGTATTTCAACCTGAGGTGCAGGGAGAGAAAAAGAGCCTGTCTCATCATAATTCCTTTCTGATCATTTATATTGGAGGATTGCTTTTGATTTTAGAAGCCAAAGATTTGATACCTTTGCTACTGGATCTTCTATTAGTGACAATTTCTAAAAGCATTAGGTATTTTCCTATTTAGCTGCTGTTACAAAGACAAGGCATGTAGTTAAGAACAGACAATACCCTGCAGACCATCTTCCCACCTATAGACAAGAAAACAAAAGTCATCCACAGTCTCACCACCCAGAGTTAAATAGTGTAAATGTTTTCTGCATTTCCATCTTGTCTTTTTTCTATGCATATAGACATTTAAATGTAATTTAGATTATACTCCATATACAAATTTGTATTCTTTTTTTAGGTAACATTGTAATTTGGATATTTTCCCATGTCATTAAATAGATTTAAGAGCCATGCTTTTAAAAAGAACTACCTATTCTGTTGTGTGTCTGAATCATAAATTATTTAACCAGTCTTTTAGTTTGGTCTTGATTTATCACTATCACCGAAAGCTGCAATGAAATTTTTACTCTGAAATCTTTGAGTTTCTAGTTATTTTCTTCAGAATAGAGTCTTAGAAATGGAATCATTGACTCAAATGATTTTAGATGTTTTTTAGAACTCTTAATTTCTATGCTCAAATTGTCTATCAGACAGGGTGTGCCAATTTATACCCCTACCGATTAACTTGTGTATTTTAGCTCAGCCTTCTCTTTTCCTATGCTATTGCTTCCATGCTAACTTTCATGGGAATTTAGAGATGTGAAAATCATCAGAACTCTTTTTTAAAATGTATTTTATAATATCTTTGTTTTTTCTCAACTAACCTACATGTCTAACACTTATAAGCTAAAATAGCTTTGCCAAGAAGCTGAATCAATTTTCTCTTATTTTGATTTATTTCGCTTTCTTAGGAAAACAGTTACCATTTATTTGTTGGCAATGAAGGAAATTGAGGGTAATGTGGTACATGTTCCAAGATTGCATTAGTGCCAAAAAGAGGCTTTCATGCCTCCTGAGCATGCATCAATTTCATAATTTAAAAGATTTTCATGTGCGATAAATGCATATACTCCTGAGTGACCTTGGGTCGGTTTTATCCAACTGGCTCCAGCTTCTTTGCATGCCATTTATGACATAGGCATTTATGCCATTTTCTGGCCTTTTACAACATTGTTTTAATTATTTATCTGTCCATTTTTCTACAAGGCCTGCACTACTGCATTAAAACAATTACCCTCTCCATTCACACTAACTTTGATATCTGATAGTGTGTTGAAGACATCAGGGGCTTGCAGAGGAACCAGACCCTTAGGTTTAAGGAGCAGAAGAGGATCAACAGTCTCCAGGAGATGGCAGCAAGGCCCTGGGCAGTGCTGGTTGGGTTGTACCTCCATGAGCACGACGGAGATCTCAAGATGGCAGCTGAGGACGGCACCGGGGCCTCAGAATTTGTACAAAGGATTTTTCTCTGGCCAGTTACTAGGGCTGATGCATTTGAACTATTCCAAGGCAGAATTCAATGTTTACAGCTGCCAGTAAGAACCAGGATGAGGAGGAAAGTGGCATGCTCAGGATCAGAGCTGCTCAATGGTTGGTTCCCTCAGAGTCCTGCCAGCAGACATAGGCCTAGGAGGGGAAGGATCCCGCAAGAAGGAGGTGAAATATCAACTCAGTGACAGCTGAGATGAGACCAGATATCCAGCTTCTCACAAAGCAGAACATGAACGAGGGCACGTCAGCAAATGCCAGGAGAAGGATTGGTTTTCCCAGGCAGGAAGTGGCAGTGGTTGGTTTTTAAATCATTGGGTCAAGTCCCTGGCTCTGCCCTTTTTGGTACTTAAAGGGCCTAGGTTCTGAGAGGCTGGGTATTAATTTCTGATAAGCTTGGCGTTTCTTCATTCACATGTTCACTGAACGAACATTTATTGAGTACATACTATCTGTGATGTTAGACATCTGGAGACAGAGTGATGAAAAGACCCCATCTGCCCTGAAGGAGCTCACTGCAACTCATTTGGTCCAGCAAACCTGTTCAGCAAAGTCAATATATGAAATTATCATAACATTTGTCCTGTGGAATTCGCTTAGGATTTATTTCTCCAATGTAAAATGTTGGTGGATGGAAAGCAGATTACTCTTGTTCAAGGACCCATCAAGTTTCTTGTGAAGGTAACTTCATACAAGTTGTGCTGGAAGTCATCATGCAGTAATTTGAAAGAGCCCTTTGCCCTCAGTGCCAGCGTACCAAAATTGGGAGACATGGACCTGGCTACAGCATGGCAAAAATTGTTTAGCCACAGTGACCAGAGGTGATTACTCCCTTTCTAGGGGTGGAGAAGGGGCTCTGCAAGAGCTTCCCTAATCATGACTGGGCTCTGCAAATCCAAACCCCAAAATGGACCTGCATTAGGGGGGATACATGAGGATGAGCAGGGCCTGGATGAGAGTGAGGCAAAGGAGAGGCCAAAGGCACGCAATTTAAGGAGGCACTCACTCTTGGGATAGTACCTCCTTATATTTTATGCCCTAGGCCTCTCCCTTGCTGCAGCCTAGACCCAGTCCTGGAGAACATGTATAATCTAAACCCATAATAGAAAAAAGTTTGCACTTCATGAAATCTTTCTAGTCTTCAGGGAAAGTTCTTTTACTGTTGGGGCTGGTGATCCTGTGTGTGATATTGGTCTGGAGAACACAGTGAATCTTGTAGTAGGCTTTCATTTTTGCATAAGAAACAGTTGGGAAAGCTTTTGTTCTCTTTAGTTTAAGAGAATAGTTCCTACTAAATACTCATCAAACATTCTGTCTCACCAAAGAAAGGATCACTTTAGGGTTAAAGAGAGAATTTGGGCTTGACCTTTCTGAGGTTCTAACAGAAATTCTCAGGAAAACATCATCATCATAATGAATGTTATTGGCTATTTATTCTGTAAAAGGCTGTGATGGTTTGGAGGTTTTATAGACCCCAGAAATGATCACATTCTTAAAATTACTTCATTCCAGTGGGTGTAGCCCTATTGAGGGTGGGACATTTTGATTAGGTTATTTCAGTTGAAGCATGCCCCGGGTGGGTCTTAATCCTTTTACTGGAGTCCTTTATAAGAGGATGAGAAACAGAGAGAGAGAGACAGACAGAGAAGCTGGCAAAGAAAAAGACACAGAAGCTGAGAAAGAAAGCCACAGATAGAGCAGCCAGAAGCTGAAAGCAACGAAACCTGGGAGAGAAGGACCAGCAGATGCCGCCATGTGCCTTCCCATGTGACAGAGGAGTCTAGGATCTCCAGATCGTCTGTTGATGCCTTGATTCAGCCATTTTCACAGCCTCAGAACTGTAAGCTTGTAAACAAATAAATCTCCATTGTTAAAAGCCAGCCCATTTCTGCTATATTGTATTTGGCAACTTTAGCAAACTAAAACAGAGGTATTGTGCTTTAATCCTCATATCTCTGTGAGGGAGGTACTATTCTCATCATCTCTCCTTTACAGAGGAGGAAACAGAGGCTCAGAGGGGTTCTGGAACTTGATCAATGTCACACAGCAAGGAAGTGGTGGAATCTGGATTTGAGCCCTACACCAGCCACTTCACTTCTCCCTTAATCCCAAACCAAAAGAATATGGGTCCAAAGAAGGCTGCAGAGGTTGGATGATGGGCACTGCCTAAAAATGAGCAAATCCTTATTCTTAACAATAGAAAGCATTGTTGTATATTGCAGCTTGAAGAAAAGCTAAAGGAATACAAAAATGTATTGAGTTTGGTTGACAATTAAAAGAGTGAAAGTGTAGAATAATTGGAAATCAATTTTGCAGAAAAGACTTTCACCTGTTGACTTTAATGATGACTTAGCCAGTACTGAAGTTATCTCTACCCCAGGTTCAGTAGGTAAATAAAAGGTAAATGATTAAATTATTTCTAGTTAGACGTTTTCCAGAAAAAAATGCTAATCAATGTAGAGAATCACATCCCTCTCTCCTGCTGGTTTCTGTCATCAACTTTTGTATCTTTTGATGTCTTCCAAACAAGATGAGTTTCACTGTTCAGGTCAGAAGGAAGATGAGAAATGATAGCATCTTCTAATGAGCCCCATGGTGTGCCTGCTGGGATGTGAGGGGACAAGATTTTCAAAAGAGCCATGGCCTCACCATCAAAGGGTTATATGGTAATCCTGAGGCCACAAGATTGCCCTTTCAAGGGTGCATTTATTAAACTCATTGCCTTTTATTAAATTTGAGCACTTCTTTTTCTGTCATGGGATGGATCCTTTTGATGGGCCAATATCATAGATTTTGTGGATACATTTACTGACATGTACTGAATACCACAGGGACACACATTCATTAACTTCAAAACTATTTCCTGGATACTTCCACTGTGATAGATGCTAAAGCTCACAGAGGAAATAGGTGATTCTTGCCTTCCAGATGCTCATTGTTGGGTTTAGCTCCATGACGCCTTTTTAGCTATTGTGAACACATGAGAGAAGTGTAAGCAGTGGTCTCTGCCTTCAGGATACATTAAATTTAGAAGAACACATTCTGATTTGGAAAGGTTCTCAGAAGGCAGCAGTGTCTATGCCATATTCGATCTTGTATCCCCGGCACAGGCCTCCTCTTCAAGAGGGAGCCCCCAGGCTAGCCTCACAGGCAAAGCAGAGCCCCCTGAGTGTCTGCCTGATTGAGCACTTTCAGTTACAGGAAACTGTCTACCACTCTGACAGTCCATTCCATTGTCGAATAGCTCTGATTACTAGAAAGCTTTTCCTTCACATTGAGTCAACACTGCCGCCTTGTTATGGATACAGATTTTGCCCTCAGAAACTACACAGACTAAGTCAGCAACCTGGTATCTCTGTTGGGCTTTAGATATTTAGACATCCAGGCTGTTTCCTGTTACTTTACTCTGGGCTCCATCACTCCTGTTCCCTCAGTCACTTCTCTGGTGACTTAGTTTTGAGACCACTTCACCATCTTATTGAATAGACAAGACTGGCACCAATTTTTAACCCAATGATTAAAAATTAGGATGAATCATCTTGGGAACAGGCATCAAATTGTATAGATATGTGTGTGGGTGTGGACTTGTGTGTATGTCATATGTTTGCAAGTGAAGAGGTAGGCCACTTTCCACTTGTAGGACAGGAGAATCTCTACTGGTTTATAGAGACTTATCCGGGCCCTCGAAAGGGTTAACAATGCAACCAACAACCATATAGGCCATTCTTCTTAATAGATTGTCTTGAGTGGACTTCTTGAAAGTTGAGAGGGAAAATGTACAAGGCTACAGCACATAGAAGACCTGTGGGAGGGGACTAAGCCTCCTGCTCACCTTGAATCCAGCTGGTAGCATTCCTTCCCTACTTCTTATCTGACCTCTAGAAAACATTTGGGGTGTGGGAAGTCTTTGCTTCTGGTGTTCCTGTAAGAACGTTAGAAGGTGACAACTTGAAATCGAGAGGGTACAGATCAGAGGGCCAGGACAGGTAATGTGGGAAATTTTCTCTTGCTAGTATTATGCAACAGGTAGCCAAATCATTTGGTGGATTAAGCAACAGTCTGAGCCTCCAGGACTCAGATTCTAATGGAGACTGAGGCAGTGGGAGGATGGATACTGGCGGGAAGGTAAGGGTGTGTAGGATGGAGAGGGGCTGGCTGGGCAGGGGCAGGGGTATGGGAGTAGCTTAGCTTGTTTAGGAACCCTATATTTAGAGCCAAGACAGACCTGAGTCCAAACCCTAAAGCCGCTGTTTACTAGCAATGTGACATAGCTGAAGATTTAATCTTAGTTTCTTAGTTTCTTCATTAAATGTGGGCAATGGAACCTGCTAGTAGAGCTGTGCTGAGGATTTAATGAGACAACATGCGCAAAGTGCTTGGTGCAGTGCCTGGCACACGGTAAGCTCTCAGTAAATGGGAGTTGTTAATAACCCTAAAAACATACTAGAATTGAGAGCACAAAAATGTACAATGGGGAACACAATACTGAATAAGATAGGGTCTTTGCCTTCAACTGGTCCATACAGAGGCAATATAGCCTAGTGGCTAACAGGAAGAACCCCTTAGCTTTATCTCCTTGGTCAAGTTACTTACCTTCTCTGAGTCTCAATGTACTCATCTGGAAAAGGATTAATACTAGCTGTGTATATGTCAAAGGCTGTCAACAGCATTAAATGAGATAGTACACTTAGCATACCTGGCATCAGATAAGCATCTGTGGTTACCATTTCATCAGAGAGAAGAAATATACCAGGTGGAAGAGTGCTAGGGACTGCATTGTTTGCATCAACATGCTGGCAAAGAGAGAGTCATATGTTGGCGATTTCTGGCATTGAGAAGGACTGGAAAGAGACAATGATATTGTGGAAAAGTAACCAATAGATTTTTCCCTGTTCCTTGTGCTGGTGGCCAACCCAAGGACGTCAGTGAGGCAGGAGGTGTGGATGAGGGGGCAGTGGGCATATGTCAGGGTGGCTATTGGGGGCTCAGGGAGCAGAGCACTCAACTAAGTCCCACCAAGGTGACAGCCTGGTGTGTAGGTGCTGGAGCACTGAAAAGGGCTCAGGAAGGGGGTCGCAGCACAGGAGGCAACTTGGGAGGGAATCCAAATGGGCATTTAAAAGACTGAGTTTGCCCGGTGGAACTCTCAGTCTCCCCTTATAGTCTATGAGTTTAATCAGGAGGGCTGGCTTCACGAGTATGTGACCTGTGGCCTGCACTTAGAAGAGCCCTGCACTTGGTTTAATGCTTTGCTGTCGCCCTCGTGAAATTCCTAATACTTTTTGGACAAGGGGCCATGCATTTTCATTCTGCACTAGACCCTATAAGTTATAGCTGATCCTGTTCATTAAAAATGGCACATAAGAGGAATCAAGTGCTACTGGCGCTCCTGGGAGAAGGGGAGAATCCTTTCCAGCTGAGGGTGGGCTGGAGGAGAGGAAAGAGGGTGTCATGGAGTAGGGGGAATTTCCAATGTGACCCCAAAGTATGGGCAGGATTTGGACAGGTAGAAATGGGAGTATGGAAGGCTGGTTCGAAGGAATATTTTGACAAAGTCAAGGTAGAGACTTATGGACTATGTTTAAGGAATGTAAGAAATCCTTGTAAACTCGGAGTCCCTGTCCTGGGCTGCTCACATTGGGGTTTTCCAGGGCAACGTCAAGTTCAGCTGGCCTTTCTGCGGGGACCATTCCCTTGAGGACTTCCTTAGTCCTTTCCCCCAAGTGTCACTCTACTAGGCACCTGCCCCGCTCATAAATTCAACCTAGCTACTGTAGTCGTAGAAACCACAGAGCAAGGGATGGGGGAGGCAGATTTGAAAAAGAATCAAATATAAATTCTTACTAGAAATAAAAGTGAAAAATACTTAATAAATAGGTGAAATAGTAGATCAAATACAGACCAAGAGAAAGTTCAATGAAGAATCCCCATTGTCTGACTTTATCTCTCTTGTGTAGGGATTTGCACAGCAGGTAAGTGGTGGAGCCAAAATTCTAACCAGAGACCAAATCCTGTGCTATTTCCCTGACCCCTCATTGCTGTAACCCCCACTTCACTCCATTGTGTTGGGTTTCCCCAAACAGAAGCCTAGAGTGGTCAGAAAACAAACAGTGCAAACATTGGCACTTATAAGATTACCCATAGTCACATCAGGATGACACAGAGAGACATATTAAAAAGGAGAAGGATGTTTTCTTTTAAAATTCCAACCTCTATCATAATATGTGCATTAAAATTTGTTATTTCTTTTAACAACATGAATCATGAATGACACACCAATACAAACTTTGGTGTATTCCCATTTGCTTTGCATAAATATTAAACTTTGCCACTTGTTCAACATGCTTTGATCTTTCTTTTTCAATATTAATGTCCTCTGACTTCAGAAAGTTTGAACTCCTCTTTCCTAAATTAAATAAGACAAACTTGCACAGGTAGCTGGTGTTCTGGGCATGCACGAGGGGTGGGGAGCCTCATGGAGCAGGACTCATCTTCTTGGAATAGAGAATAGAGCCAGATCGGACAAATCTGGCCTGATAATAAAGTCTCTGTGGTCAAAGGGAACAACAAAATGGTGTCTGTCACACAGATTCATCTCCCAGCCTGGCCCTACTGGGAACTCATATTTGAGTCCTATTACAAGTAAGAACTGAAAAGGGGCTGCTCCTAAAGGACCTTGGTAAGTTCAAGCATCTCTGTTTTGATGCCTGGTGAAAGTCTATAATTCAGAAGAACAAAGAGGCCTTCTCTCACATTCTGCACAAAACACCATGTGGCCCTGACACCCAAGTGCTCCAGGGCCTCAGCTGGAGCAGCAGATAACAGTGTCCAGCAGTCAGGGTGGAACTCAGCAGTGCCACAGGGCAGAGAGTGGTTCCCAGCGGGCAGATATCAGTCCCCAGGGGCAGGTGACAGTTCCTTCGGACAGGCAGCAGGTCCCAAGAGCAGACAATGGGACCTGGAGGCAGGCAGCAGGGCCCTGCAGAAGAGAGTGGTGCTCTTACAGTCCTTGTGGTGTGAAGCTGCACGTACCCAAGGAAAACATGTTCTTAAATCTAATCCATTCCTGTAGGTATGAACCCATTTTAAGTAGGGCCTTCTGATGAAGCTACTTCAGTTAAGGTGTAACCCACCTCATTCAGAATGGGGCTCAATCCTATTATTGGAGTCCTTTTAAACGGAACGAATACAGAGGAGAAAAACCATGGAATCAAGAAGCTGGAAACAAGGAAACCTGGAAGAGAAGGGAGAGACCTGCAGATGTCGCTACGTGCCTTGCCATGTGGTATAGGAGTCAAGGATTGCCAGCAGCCAGTCTTCGGGAAAAAAGCATTGCCTTGATGATGCTTTGATTTGAACACTTTCTCGACCTCAAACTGTAAGCTAATAAATGCCCATTGTTTAAGCCAACCAATTTCACGGTATCTGCTTTAAGCAACCTACAAAACTAAAGCAGTCCTTATGTCATTTGATCACTGTTAGAAAACAACATCCACTCGTAAATAACTAATATACAGAATGTCCTGAGAAGTGAACAGAGAATATGAAAATTAACCAGAAGACATTTGGGAGCATCACCTTTAAGAGGAGATAAGAAATGGTTACCAAGGAAAGTTTAATCCAACAGAGACCACATATAATCAGCGCATTGTAGAGAAAGTGGGTGGCAGCATTATCTTTTGTGAAAACTCCAAAACTAACAGAACAAGATTGATTTACTTTTTGATGAAATGAAATAAGTCCAAAGTCAGTTTGTTATACATATGCCCTCTGCCCATGAGCTCAAAGACAAATCCGGGGGAAAGTTAATTGGCCAGAGAGCCTGAGGCCTGGGGGTACAGGGTGACCTGGAATGGGTGGGGGTAAGTCTCAGACCCCCCTTATTTCCACCAGAACTCCCTTTTCTTTTATATGAATGATTGACGTTTTCTCAGTCTAATGTAAATTGCTAACCAAGTGCTGTTTCATGACAGATCAGCTGCCCCATTCCTCATCAGGGAAGCCTGAGTAGAAATTCTGGATCCAGCACAGCCTTTGTGCCTCAGTCAGCCTCTGCTCTGCCCACTCTTGATGTTGTCACTGTGCTCCGAGGCCAGTTCTGCTGTGGTGAGAACAGCCATACCTCCAGGGAGCAGCTTCTCTTCCTCTCTCCCTCTCTCTCTCTCTCTCTCTCTCTCTCTCTCTCACTCACACACATATGTTCTTTCACTTACAGGTCAGACTGTCTTGGGATTCAGAGGGTAGAACCCAGGAGCCTGCTAAAGTGGAAACTGGGCCATAACCATGATGATTTTGGATACTTTCTCAATTGTAAATGCTTATTTTTTTCCTCAGTGAAGGCGTCTGCTAAATATTTAAGTGTGATTTAAATTTTATATTTTTCTTACACTTTGCATTCAGATAAATTCATAAACCAGGAAAAAAAAAAACATTTTTCAGAGCACATGAATCAAGTTTGCAGTGGCCACAACTTACCTGATGTCCCTGACGACACAGGGGCTGCTTTGCTACAGCTCCTTGGCTCTAGCCTGCTTTTTGTATTATAGACCCAGTGGCCAAGGTCTAGCTCTGTGCCATACGTAGAGGAGGTGCACGATGACATTGCCAAAGAAGAATGGGGGAGGGGAGGAAGGAAAGAGGGAGAAGAGTTGGAGGCCATGCTGCAGAGATGGAGAAAACATGGCTCCCCTCCCCTCCAGAACTGGAGCCATTAGGAATGACCTTCCGAAGCACCAGTACAGTCTTCAGCAAACACTAGATCAGGGATGACCCTGAGGCTTCTCCTTGTGTCCCCTGCCCCCTAGTGGATTGGAAAGGTCCCTGAAACTCTATGTTAAGGAATCTGGGATCAGGGCTCAGCTGTGGAGCGAGGCATAGAGCACAAGCGTGCAACCCCACCTCTGCACTGACCCAGCCCCTCGGTGCAGAGGCTGAGCTCTGGGCATCTCTGATTGTCCAGTGCCTCCTAAAGTTCATAGTGGCACTTAATTAATATTCAATGAATCAATAGCATATATTGTTTTCAACTTATATTTCCCTTTGAAAAAGTCTACAATTGCTCTTATTGTTTTTTTAATGCCAAATTAAAGCTGTAAAACTTTCCACAAATGACTCTCTTTCCCTGTTTGAAATAATTATGCCCAGTTCCTTACCACACCCTAGACCACAGATTCATCCCAAGCTGACAAGTGTACAAAGAATCCCCACTTGAGTCATTTGGAGAGGGGCATCTGGGCAGTGGACTGGGCACCAATCAGTAAGGGGAGCTAAATGTCACAGGGATAAACTGAAACCTGGCAGCAGTTAGCTGAAATTTCCATCGTATATTTACAGATGCAGGGCAGCCCAATCCCTCCACATTTGGCAGGCGCCCTCTAGTGGAAGTAAAGAACATTGTAAAATATGTTCCTAGTCCTTGCTGATCTTTCTCTGGTGAGGGTTTTTGCAAACTGCATCTGGCAAGCTCAGGCTGTGACATGGACTCTGAGACCAGCAGCTGACAGTTGCCTACTGGCAGTAGTCAGAGTCAGCTGAAATTCTGAAATGGAATAATTCCATCATTTATTGTAAACATAATGCATTTTATTAAATAAATTGTAAACTCCTTAATATGTGTCTCAGAAAGACGTCTGGGTCAAGCCTCACTAGACAAATAACCACACAACAAACAAAAACAGAACTAAAAGAGAATAAAAGAACAACAAAAATGGGGGGATTTTTCCAATGTACAATTAAAAAATAAAAAGTATTTTCCAGAGGACTTTAAGTCCCTAGAACTGTGAAATAAAAGACAATTTCAATGAGGTTTATATTTTTATCATATAGTCAGCACTTATAAGGTAAAGGATGAGGTGCATATACAACTTTAGCAAAAAAAAAAGGCAATTTCTTCCTGCCCCCCTAAATGTCCAATCTGTAGAATGTGACTTTGAACTCATGCCCGTCTATGAACCTGCCTGGGAGGGACCCACCTGATCTGGCCCCACCCCTGCACACACTCACCCTGTAACAGCTGAACTTTGGCCCTGACCCTTTAGGTCTCTGCACTTGTCCCATGGATGCTTCCTTCCTGGAGCATTCCCAGTACTCAGCCTGCCTCTAGCCCCTCAGTCCGTTCAGCCATCACTTTGAACTTGCCCATGACACCTATGAATGACGTGAGCTGCCGGGGCTTCTGTACAAGTGGCCCCTTGAGTGTTAGACCTTAGGGTAACTAACTGCTTTGATTTTCCTGGGACTGAAGAGGGATTCCAGGGATGTGGGACTTTCAGGGCTAAAACTGGAAAAGTTCTAGCAAACCAAGATGAGTCGGTCATACAAGTGCTGGTGGGGTTGGTCATGAAAGGGTAGGGGCATAGCTGTGACTCTTGGCTGCCTGGATTCCAGCAGCAAGGGTTCAAACAGTCTGAGGCTTCCTGCTATATAGACATCCTGCCAGATGGCATGTGTCAGGTCAGCTCCTGAGATGCTTGCTTTCACTTCTTGTAAGGCACTGGGTTGGCTTCTTTTCCTTTTTAATGTTTAGTACATGTTCCTCCTAGCAGTTCCTGTCATTCTGGTCTTGGTACAAACTGAGAATGTACTATCAGTTTCCCTAGATCTGTTCTCTGCAGAAATCTTTCAGCAGGGACATTCCCATTTTTTCCTCAGGGAGGTGGTCACAAGATCAGAAATCCACACATGTACAGTTCAATGAGTGTTTTATCAATAACACTGAGAAATGATAACCTGTTAGCATTTCAAAAATGTTTTACTAGAAATTCAAATTGATTAAAAAAGTTTTATCACATTAATTAAATTTATTAATAATTTATCATATTTATTGAATTCATTTATAACTAATATTTAATGAGTGAGTGCTATGTTCAAGGTACTGTGCTAAGTATATTAAATATATCATGTTCTTTAATCTTCAGAATATGAGGTAGGTGAGGAGACCAAGACTCAGAGAGGTTAAGTTACTTGTCTGAGTCACAGAGCTAATAACTGGCAGAGCTGGGATTTGAACACAGACAGCCTCACTGCAGAGTTAACCCTTGGACTCAGAACCATAGACCTGGTGCTAAGCACAGTCATGCTTGGACAAGCCAGTGAAAACATTGTACTTTCACAGCTGCTCTGTGGACAACTAGGGGGTATATCAGTCAAACTTTGTCTCTTTTCTGAATCTAAATTGTATGTTACTGGCAGGGCTCTTTAATTTCCTTATCAATAGTTAAATGAAAGACAATGAATTATCTGTGGATTAAGTGGACCCAGAGCTTGGCCATAAATTCTGAAATTTCATGATCAATCTGAGAATTCAAATGCTTATCATCAAAAGTCCAGGGACACCATGCCCATGGCTGGTAGGCTATAGCTACTTTTCAGCTCAATCAGTTCTTGAAAATGAGCCATGCTGATAAAGTTTGGGCTTGAAAATTCAGGCACACCCTAAGATTTGTACTTCAGAGTCAGTCATGGAAATAAAAATCTCATAAGGTGATATTTTGTGACAGTTTGCATTTGCATGCCTGTGGTGGATTGAATTGTGCAGCCCAGTTTGGACATGTTTTTGTTTGTGGTCTTCATTCAAAATGTTACTTCAGTTAAAGTGTGATCCAATAGAATCAGGTTCGGCTTTAATCTGGATTATTGGAGTCCTTTATGAGCAGAGTGAAAGTCAGAGATAGAAATCATCGGAAACAGCCAGAAGCCAGAAGTCAACAGAACCCTGAGAGGTGAAGATATCACCTTGTGCACTGCCATGTGGCAGAAAGGCCAAGGCAACCCAAAGATTGCCAGCCAGCCGGAAGATACCAGCCCCAGGAGGAAGCAAGCCTTCTAGCCTCTGAAACCATGAGCCAAAAAATTCCTGTTGTTAAGCCAACCCGTTGTTTGGTATTTGTTTCAGCAGCTAGGAAACCAAAGCAATGCTTTTCTTTGATCAGATTCTCTGCATGCACATACATGCTCAGATTAGCTATATTTTGAGTTCTTTCATAGACATTCAAATTCAGTATATTCCATATCACATTGGTAAGGACATCTATTCTTATGAACTCTAAGAGGTCTAAAAAGTTGGGCTTCTCATAGATTTTAATTCTGAGTTAAAAATATTTTCCATTTTCTACAATATAACCATCTAACTGCATGGAAATCAAAGAAATCTTCACATTCTGCTTAAATGTGTTCAAAATATCATTTACAAGGGCAATGACTATACCTGAAGGGGACATAGCTTTAATAATTACTTGGAACTGACTGGATTTGCAAGGTTCATGTTGAATGATGCAGGGGACACAGGATGTGGCCCCCTTCTCTTTTGGCTTGAATAAACTGCTAATACATTCTTTCTGTCATATTTCATTGTAGGTGCTCCATCTGTGATAAGCTAACTTGACTTTCCATTGTAGCTAAAACATTTAAAATTCCTTACTGGCCAATGGTTAGGCCTTTATTGGTCTTGTGTACTGGCTAATTAGTTTCTTATTGTAGTGTGTGTGTGTGTGTGTGTGTTTTAAGGTAAAAATCTATTTGTGTGATGGTTAGGTTCACGTGCCCCGTTGTCTGGTCAAGACAAGTGATGGTACCCAGGTGTCTGGTCAAGCAAGCACTGGCCTAACCATTACTGCAAGGACATTTCATGGCTGGTTAATAAACCAGAAGGCTGGTTTATTAAATCATAGTCAACTGATTGCATCTGAGGCTGATTATATCTATGATCAACTAAGGGAGTGTTTCCTGCAATGAGAGAATCCAATCAGTTGAAGACTTTTAAGGGAGAAGAGAGAAATTTACTTTTCCTTCAGCCAGTCAGCCTCTCCTGGAGAGTTCCTTGAAGACTTTCATTGGAGTTTCCAGCTCATAGCCTGCCCTATGGAATTTGGACTTGTGCTTCCCCACAGTTGCATGAGGCACTTTTATAAAATCTCATATTTACAGATATCTCCTGTTGGTTCTGTTTCCCTAGAGAACCCTAACTAATACAACAGCCTTTGTGCAGTATGTGTGTGTGTGTTCCATATTTTCAGCATAAGCATGAATTGTTTGGGTTAGTGTTGGAAACCCTTGCACTAGAATATGAGTCCTCCAATTGTAAGAATCATGCTCTAGTCACCCTTAGATCTACAGTATCTAACACAGCACCTGGCAACTGATATGAATCAATTCAATGATTGTTTTGTGTCAGGTCCTGTGCAGTATGGCAAGATATAATTGACTTTAAGACATTTTTTGTGTGCTGTTAGGTTTCAAAAGCAGTCGGGGACTTCTGGCAGACCAAGAACTAAGATGTTCCAGGGTTGTGTTCCCCCACAGCATCTTTGAACAACTAGAAAATCTGACAGAGTCATCTTTCTCAAAACTTCAGAAAACAATTAAAGGGTTGCAGGAATTGGATGAATGCTGAATCAAGAAAACACAACTTCAAAACAAAACAACAAAACAATAGAAGCTCATGGTGTCTTTACTAGCCTCACTCCTAGCCCCTTCCCAGCATGGTGTGGACCTGGCCTGCACTCCCATTGTGGGGTCTCTGGCCCTGTTCTGGAGGCAGCAGAGTAACCCCTATATACTGGGGTGCCTGTATGGCTGTGCCAATCTATCAGGTGGCAGCAGGAAAGACTTTAAACAAGGATATTCCTCTCTGGCTGGCCCTCTAAGACCTTGCCCTGTGGGCAGACAGAAGCAGGTTGCACAAAGCTAAACCAGTGTAAGAAACAATTAAAACAAAGCAGCCTGGGGCAAAGGATTATTGGTTTTAAGATATACAACAGAGCACCAAGGAGTGGGGGAATTTCTACTTCACAGGGAGTAGAGGAGGCATTTAGATTCCTGTAAAAAGGGTAATTCCTGAGGCCATGAGTAGGCACAAGCCCAGGAAGAGAGGCAGGCTCACAAAAGATGGAGAGGAGTGGCACTTCACATTTGCCTCTCCTGAAGGACAGCACCAGCCAAACAGAGCCAATTTGCAAAGATTGTAAAAGGTGCTTTCAGCATTGGTCTGTATTGTTTAGATCCTGACACTCAAGGAAACCTGTGTCATATCACTAGCCGGATAAAAACTGAAGGAATAGTTAACTCAGGTACTAAATCCCTCAGTTAACACATTAAAATATTCAAATGTACAGTGTACAACAAAAGATGACAAGACAAAGAAACAGGAAATAATCGCCCATCCAAAGGAATATGAAAATTCAGAAATAACCAACAAAGAAGACCAGACTTTGGACACACCAGAAAAAGACTTCTATAATTTGATTTTAAATATGCTCAAATGAAAACATGGAGGTGGTACTACAGGATATTCAATATGATAATCTCAATAAAGAGATAGATACTAATATATGAATTATGGGAGTACCAGAAGGAGAAGAGAGACAAAGACAGAAGGAATATTCAAAGAAATAATGGCAGAACACTCACCAAATTTAATGAAAGACATGAATATACACATTCAAGAATCCCAGTGAACCCCAAATAGGATAAACTTGAAGAGAACTATTCCCAGACACATAGAAATCAACTATCAAATGCCAAAGACAAGGAGAGAGTTCTGAAAGCTGCAAGAGACAGAGAACATGTCATGTACAAGGGAGTCCCAATAGGACCAAGTGCTGATTTCTCATCAGAAACCATGGAGACAAGAAGGCAGTGAGATGAAATACTTAAAGTGCTGAAAGAAAACAATTTCCAAACAAGAATTTTATATCGGGCAAGACTGTCTTTCAAAAACAAGGGAAAGATTAATATATTCCCAGATTAAAAACAAACAACAACAACAACAAAAATACTAAGGGAGTTTGTCTCGTCACATGACCTAGTCTAGTGGTATTGCTAGTCCACAAGCAATACTAAAGGTAATTCCTCAAACTGAAAGGAAAGGACATAAGATTGTGGTTCAAAGTGGCATAAAGAAAAAGAGTCATCTGGTAAAAGTAACCACATGGGGTAATTATAAATGCCAATAGTATTTTATTATATTTCTTAATATGTAACTCCACTTTGTACTTCTTACAGTTGCTAAAATGCAAATGCATAAAAAGAAATGAGAAATCTATTGTTTGTGAATATGATGTATAAAGCTATAAACTGTAACAAAAATACAACAAAAGTGGGGGGGGTGGAGGAGTATAAGAACAGTGTTTGCTATTAAGTTAACTTGATATCAAATCAAATGTGATTGTTATAAATTTAGGATGTTAAATTTAAGCCCCTTGGTTACCACAAAAAAATCTGAAAATATATATATAGAAGGAAATGAGAAAGGACTCAAAAGAGTACACTATCAAAAATAAAATAAAAACGAAAGTAGGCATTAACAGAAGACTTGAGAGACAAAAAAGATATAAGACAAAGACCAAATAGCTAAATGACAGAAGAAACTGCATTATCAGTAGTCTTTAAATATGAATGGATTAAGCTCTCTAGTCAAAAGGAAGAGATTGCAAGAATGGATATAAAAGCATGAACCAACTATATGCTGTTTACAAGAGATTCATCTTAAATTCAAAGACACAAGTTGAAAATGAAAGGATGGAAAAAAATACTCTATGAAAAGAGTAATCAGAAGAGAGGTTGGGTAGCTACACAAATATCAAAATATAGACTTTAAGTCAAAAACTCTTACAAGGGACAAAAAGGGGTACTATATACTGATAAAGGGGCCAATTCAACAAGAGGATATAATTATAAGTATATACGAACCTAGTGGCAGAGCCCCCAAATTATGAAGCAAATATTGACAAGTTTGAAGGAAGAAAAAGATGGTTCTAAATTAATAATAGGAGACTTCAATAACCCCCCTTCAATATTAGTTAGAACAGAGGATTAATAAGGAAATAGAAGGTTCAAATGATACTATAAATCACTTAGACCTAAAGGACATACACATTCTTCTCCAGACCACATGGGTCATTCCCCAAGATAGACTATATGTTAAGTCACAAAATAAGTCCCAATATTAAAAATATTGAAATCATATACTGAATCTTTGCAGCTCATAATGGATTGAAGCTAGAAATCAATAACAGAGGCAGAATGAAAAATTCACAAACATGGAAATTAAACAACACACTCTTAAACAACCAATGGATCAAAGGGAAATTAAGACATATCTCCAGGTGAATGAAAATGAAAATACAACATAACAAAACTGTTATGTTGTATGGGATTCAGCAAAAGCAATGCTGAGAGGGAAGTTTATACTGCTAAATAACTACATTAAAAAAGAAGGAAGAAAACAAACTAAACCTAAAGCAAGCAGAAGGAAGGAAATAACAAAGATTAGAGTGGAGACAAATGAAATATAGAGAATAATTTAATAGAGAATAATTTTTTAAAAAATAGAGAGAATCAATGAAACTAAAAGTTGGCTCTTTGAAACGAACAATAAAATTGACAAATCTTTAACTAGACTGGCAAAGGAAAAAAGACAGAGGACACAAATACCTAAAATCAGAAATGTAAGGTGGGATTACAGCTGACCCCACAGAAATAAAAAAGAATATAAGAAGATAATATGAACAATTGCATGACAACAAATTAGATAACCCAGAAGAAATGGACAATTCCTACAACACACAAACTACCTACACTGATTCAAGAAGAAATAGAAGATCTCAAAAGAACAAAGAGATTAAAGTGGTAATCAAAAACCTCCCAACAAAGAAAGGCCCAGGTCCAGATGGCTTCACAAGTGAATTTTACCAAACATTCTAAGAAGAATTAACACCAATCTTGCTCAAACTCTTCCAAAAAATTGAAGAAAGAACACTTCCGAACACATTCTATGAGGTCAACATCACCCTAATACCAAAGCAAGAAATAGATACCACAAGAAAAGAAAATTACAGACCAATATCTCTTATGAATATAGATGCAAAAATCCTCAACAAAATATTAGCAAACTGAATCTAATTGAACATTAAAAAATCTCACACCATGATTAAGTAGAAATTATCCCAAGTATGCAAGGGTGGTTTGACATAAGAAAATCAATTAATGTATTACATCACATTAATAAAACAAAGGGAGAAAAATGATCCTTCCATTGATGTAGAAAAGGCATTTGACAAAATCCCCAAACACCTTCTTGATAAAAACCACCTTATTGATAAAAAAAACTCTCAGAAAACCAGGAATAGAAGGACATTTCTTCAATGTGATATAAAGGGCATTTATGAAAAACCCACAGCTGAAATCATATACTCAATTGTTAAAGATTGAAATGTTTCTCCCTATAATCAGGAACAAGGCAAAGATGCCTACTGTCACAATTGTTATTCAACATTGTACTACAAGTTCTAGTCCAGATTAGGTAAAAGAAAGAAATAAAAAACATTCAAATCAGAAAGGAAGAAGTAAAACTTTCCCTATTTGTGGATGGCAAGAGCCTATATATAGAAAATCCTGAAAAATCCACAACAAAGCTACTAGAGCTAATAAATGAACTCAGCAAAGTGATGGGGTAGAAGATCACTGCACAGAAATAACTTGTATTTCTATATACTAGTAATGAACAATCTGAAAAGGAAAACAAGAAAATTCCATTTACAATAGCAACTAAAAGAATCAAATATCTAGGAATAAATTTAACCAAGGATATAAAAGACTTGCACACAAAAAAAACTTAAAAAACACTGCTGAAAAGAAATCAAAGAAGATCTGACTAAATAGAAGGGCATACCATGTTCATGGTTTGGAAGACTAAATATTGCTAATATGTCAATTCTACCCAAAATGATTTACATAGTCAATACAATCCAAATCAAAATTCCAATAGCTTTCTTTGTAGCAATGGAAAAGTCAATCATCAAAATTACACAGAAGAGTAATGGGTCCCAAATAGCCAAAACCACCTTGAAAAAGAACAAAGTAGGAGGACGCTTTCTTTCCAATGTTAAAACTTATTACGAAGCTACATTAATCAAAACAGCATGGTAGTAGCACATGGACAGACATATAGAACAATGAATAAAACTGAAAGTTCAGAAATGAACTCTCACATCTATGGACAATTGACTTTTGATGAGGGTGCTAAGTCTACTCAATGAAAAAAGAATAGTCTCTTCAACCAATGGTACTGGGAAAACTGGATATCCATAAGCAAATGAATTAAGGTGGACCCCTACCTCACACCATATACAAAAATTCAAAATGGATCAAAGATATAAATATAAGAACCAAAACTATTAAACTCCTAGAAGAAATCATAGGGAAACATCTTCAGGACCTTGAATTAGGCAATAGTTTCTTAGACTTCACACAAAAAGCATGAAGAACATAAGGAAAAAAAAAATAAATGTGACTTCATTAAAATTTAAAAGTTTTGAGCATCAAAAGACTTTTTCATGAAATTAAAAACATGAACTACAGAATGGGAAAAAAAAATATGGAAACCATATATCTGATAAAGGTTTATTTAACATCCAGAATATATAAAGAAATCCTACAATTCAACATCAAAAAGACCCATTTTTAAAATGTGCAAAAAACTTGAATGGACATTACTCCAAGGAAGATATGTACATGGCCAATTAGCACATGAAAAGGGATGTTTCACATCAATGGCTGTTAGCAAAATGCAGATCAAAACTATGAGATACTTCATGCCCACTAGAATGGCTGCTATTAAAAAATGCAAATAAATGTTGAGAGGATGTGAAGAAATAAGAACTCTTATACACTGTTGGTGGGAATGTAAAATGAATGATATTAAACTATATTATATTTTAATAATATAAAACCAAATAAAAATATTATCATTTGTAATCAATAAAAAAATTATTGAGAATTTTACATTATTTTTTGTACTAATTCGCCATGTCCAGTGTCTATTTTGCCCTCATAGAATCTTAATTTGGACTAGCTATATTTCAAGTGCTCAATAGCTGCATGTGGCTATTGTATCGGACAGTGCAGCTTTAGAGGGTTTTCATTGACACAGCTCCGTGATAAGATTGCCCTTCAATTTTGTCATTCTCAGGCTGCATTCATAGAGGAACTATGCATAAATTATACTGCTCGTAAGTATTTGATTTCTTTGATGGTAAAAAGAAAGTTTCTAACCTCTCCAACCCCTCCTTAAACTTTTTTTGTTAAAAAGCAGTTGTAGGTTTATAGAAAAATCATGCAGAAAGCAGAGTTCCCAATATACTACCCACCTCACAGAGTTTTCCCTATTATTAACATTTTACATTAGTGTGGTACCTTTGTTACAGTGGATGAAATATTACTGTTATAATTATACTATTGATTTTAGCCCATAGTTTATATTAGGGTTCACTTTGTATTTTATAGTTCTGTTTTTTTTTCTTGTCTGGTAACTTACATAAACCTAAAATTTCCCATTTTATCCATTTTCAAATATACAATTCAGTGGTGTTGATTCACAAAGTTGTGCCTCCATCACCATCATCTATTGCCAACACTCTTCCATAACCCCAAACAGAAACTCTGAATCAATTAAATATTCTCACTTGTCACCCCTACTTGATCCCTGGTAACCTGTACTAGAAACTAGTTTCTAGCTTCTGACTCTATGAATTTGCATATTCTGCTTTATTTGTCCTTTTGTGTCTGGTTTATTTCACTTAACATGATGTCTTCAAGGTGATCCATGTTATAGCATGCATTAGACTTTCATTCCTTTTTACAGCAAAATAATGTTCCATTGTATGATTATACCACATTTTATTTATCCATTTTTCTGTTGATGCATACTTGGGTTGCTCTGCTTCTGAGCTCTCTCACATATAAAATTACCATGGAAGTTATACTAGTGCACACTGCCTGTGACCTGTATCTAATCCGTGACCATGAGTTCTGGTACAATTTCAGTGATTGAAATAGTGTAAGTTTTTAAAAAGTGAACACTTATTAAACTTTCTTCCTCTCTGCTTAATTCCCCCAAAGTTTCTGGATATATCTTTTTGTTCAGGGTACATGTCATTACTAGAGTTAGTAGTAGCTTATTTTTTAGAGTAAAATCTTCCTTCCACTATCATTTCTCGTAATACCCAATGCAACTCTTCAAACTGGTTTCAAGTTTCCAAAAACTGATTTGTGAAACACTAAGACCCATCTAGAATTTGCGAATCTGGCAACCTAACCAATATCAAATGCAGCTAAGAACCAGGAAGTAAACATTAAACAAACGAAAGAAGTCTGAGTAACCAAAATAGGTATTAAAAATGCACAAAAGCTCAAGCTCAAAACTATCATCCTTGATTAACCCCACTTTGCAGGCGAGAAAACTGAGGTTCAGAAAGGTTAATTGACTTCCCCAATGTCACAGGCCAAGCTTCATTTCTGCCTCAGTACGTTCTTCACTGGAATGACATTTTTCCTTACAGGACTGAAGACACTATTACCTGCTCTCCCACCATCACTATCTAGTGTTCTTCTTCAACAGTGTTTATTTTCTTTACCTATGAATTCATGGTAGTTGAGAATGCACTGTCTGGAGCAGATTGCTTGGGTTCAAATGTCGGTCCCACTGCTTGTGTGATGCAACTGTTTCTCATATTGTAAGTTGACAGTAATAGTACCCAGCTCCTAATTGTATTAAATGGGCTTATCTATACAAAGTACTTATAACCTAGCCCACGGTAAGCAGTTAGTATTTTTTATTCAGTGAGTGACTAAGAGTACAAGTTTCCATTATTCTTCACTTGAAAACGCTACAATATATGGAAACTTCTGGCTTGAAGAGAATTTACATTTTGGCTATTACAATCTCCCAAGCCTGGGAACCCTGCAAGATATCCTTAGTCTACTTGGCAGAGAGCTTGCTGCCTCAGGGACCACCACTTCATCTTTAGGTAGCACTAATTTCCAGGAAGGTAACTGTTGCACCATAATGCAAAATGCTTGGGCCTGGTTTTATGACCTTCCTATCATCCCCACCATCATCACCACTGCCACCATGGCTTTTACAAAACAATCTAGGGAACTTTGATATAAATCTTTCCAAATTACAGTGTGTTTCAGATAAGGCACTTGAAGAAAACTGAAGCTTACAGAGTCCAATGATGAAAGAGTATTCTCCAGCTTGTTAAATCATGGCAGTCTGCTGGCAGTCTGCGCCATGAAAAAAGAAAAGACAAAGCCCTATTAACATTTTTCTTTGTAGGAAGAGCATCATTGCTATCGAGTCTTTCTAGCCAAGCCTAATAATTCTAACTCTTAATATCATGACTGTCTCATAAATATCTTGGAAAAAGTTGGATTAGCAAGAGCAAATAATGATTTGATCAAGAGCTCTCCTGGGCTAGGGTATGCAAGGGAAATATTGATACTCATTTCTAAGAAATGCTCAATTAGGGGCAATTCAGTTACTTCCACACATAATGAATCTAAATTTAGGTACGTATTTGTGGGTGGTTTCATTTGCTTTCTGATGATAGATTTTCAGCATTCTAAATAAGCCTTTTAATTTTGTTCTTTTCCTTCACAACTATACACACAGCTGGACTATTCAAGTCCAAATAGCACCTGAAATTTAAAAATGAGTTGCTTTCTACCTTTTCCTTAACTGTTCTAAATTGACATTTTTGTAAAATATGTGCAAATGCAACAAAAAGGAAAATAATAACATTGGCTGCTGTGTAGCCAAAGTTAGCAATGCTGCTGGAACTATCCTGATGGCCGGAAGGCAGCTCCAAACACACTGTAACAGTTTGAAACATTTCATAGCCAAGGCAAAAGTACATGAAAAGTAGTGTATGATGTGACTGGATAATGTAGAAAAGTGAAGGAGGTTCAAGAGTCAAGTCACATACCATCTGAGTCAGGTGCCTCTGGAAAGGGCAAATGTAATTTGCAACTCTTCTTTAAAAAATTCACTTTCAGAGGCAATGGTTTTCCTAGTTCCTAAAATGAACCAAAGGCTTTCTAATCACAAGGTCAATTGAGATTGTGTATATGTGCTTTTGAAACAGTCAAGTATCCACAATAGATTTTGTTATTCCCAAATGAAGTGAGGAAACATACTTTACCCCAATCTCTAATCTATTTAGTTTTTAAAGATTATTTCTAGAAGATGCAATGTGTGTTTACTGAGTATGGGGACTGGATCTTCATTATTCTTTTGCATGCTTGTGTACCCATATTGCTTCGAGGGAGAAGGACAACCCAAATAGCTCTCAGGCATCAAGGGGGAGGGGGTTTGGGTACTGGGTAGATCAAGGGAAAATGACCAAAATGGAGATGGAAGAGACAACAGCATAGCTAAACCAACAAGAAACAGGAGCCAAGAAAAAGTAACAACAAAATGTATTTAAAAACAGACTTCTCCAGTTGGCATTTTGAATGAAATAGCTAACAATTAGCTTCAACCCTCTCTATTGAGTTTCTTTTGCTCCTGAAGTTCTCTTGAGGCTTTAATTCTTGAAACTCGGGTGGCAGCACCAGACATTAAAACCCCAAAGGGAGAGGTATTATTAAACCTTTTGCTGGTTATTCTTTTCTGAATGCAAATGGACAAATTCTTCAACCCCCTTATTCATTTCATGACAATCATTAGAAGAAAAATTTAGGCCAAACTTGCATATTGAAAATAAAAACAAAACATACAAAAAAAAAAACAAAAACAAAAAACAAAACCCTGCAGATAATAAATATCGCTGATTCACTTATTTTAAACAAAGTCCAATTTTATTCACTCTTAATATCCTTGCAGTCCATTGTATATCTTTTGCACTGATCCTTGTTTTAATAGCTGTTTGAGACCTGAAGGAAGAGTGGACAAACAACTCCATTAATAAAAATGTGTCAACTTTCCTAGAGTTTAAAGAGTATGTTTCATGTGGAGGCTCACAAAAGACCAAATGACAACCAGAGACTAGAATTAGACAAACCACTAACAACTACTAATCTCCAAGTTCATCGCGTGGGAATATCCATACAGGCAAATGTGCATCCAAGATGATCCCTTGACTCTTTTCCCCAGTCTCTTACGCACACACACCACACACACATCCCACATAATCTTAAGAATGAGAAATGAGAAGAGGCCTTCAGAACGGAAAGAAAGCCCTTCAGCTGCTTTCTCTCCTGTTGCTTTGTTCCTTTTTCAGTTTTTACCTCTTTTATCACTCCCCTTTCTCTCACTGTCCCTCTTCTCAACCAGTGGGCACATACATCACCTTTAAACTTCTAATCTTCCTAACATATACCTCACCTTTTCTTTTACAGCTTAGTCCAACTAATTTTTTAAGTGATTCTGTTTCATACCCACCTATACAATCCACAGTCCCTAGGTTTTAAAGCCCAGTTTCCACAGCCTTTTCTAACACAGTGACAAAAAGGCTTTTAATTTTGCCTTTACAGAGAAAGGGGAATTCATGCCTATCCTTGTATTCACAAGTGTTAATGGTTGATGCCATAGGCGGGTTCTTTTTATTGCCTACTCTCTTTAACCAACCTGTTCTCATACTCACATACACTCTTACACACACATACTCATTATACTGCACCTTCTTTTGCTTCCTCTGTCAACTGTTCTTTTGGAAAATCTACATCAAAAGTGATTATCAAAGAGCCCTTGATGTTGTTGTTGTCAAAATTGGGGAGCCCTTCCCCTTTCTTCCACAGCTTAGCTCCCGGCCTAGTGATCTTATCCCGGGAAATATGAACCTGGAAAGTAAAAGGCATGAACTGGAGTGACTGGTACTCCCAAAGTACATCCACAGCTTCTGGTGAGAACTGATGCACAAAGCTAATGTTACAAGCTCAGCAAGGAAGGATAGAGGGAAAAGAGAAACATCATTCAGGCAATGTAAGTCAAAGAAAGAAAAAGTTCTCCAAGTTAAAAGAAAAATCAAACACAAAAATAAAAAGTAAGACTATAAGAACAAGATGGCCAAAGGCTGTGCAATCTTAGTAGCTGTAAAATATGTGGCACTGTTACTGCCAGGTATTCAGCAGATGAGTAATGAAAGAAGGCAGAACAGTGGTTCCAAATGAATGAAGCAGCTGAAAAAATCTCAAAACCACCCAAAATTAAGGCTTTAAAAGGAAAGGAAGCAAGAACATTGTTTACCTTGTGACCATCCAAGTGAGTAATATCCATCTCAAAGCCAATAAGAGACTCAACTAGTGAGACTGTCACATTTGTATATAAATCATCCCCTCTCCTTTCAAATATTGGATGCCTAAAAACAGAAAAGATTAAAAGAAACATTAGTTTACATCTACCTTTGGGAAGAGTTCAAAAAGATTTTAGAAAAAAATTGGAAAAAGAAGAACACCACTCTTTCAAACAATAAGCATTTATGAGACACTCCTTTGTCCACAGAATTAATCGAGATTAAAAGCTGTGTAAGTCTTATTAAACCCTACCCTAAAGATGCTTACAATCAGCAGAAGCCAAAGCATGTAAGTAAAACTATAATATAAGTAATTAGATTATGAAGAATGGATGAGAGCTTCTGACAGCGGGGGTCAGTAGAACTGGACATCAGGAATGGGTCTGTGGAAGTGAGTTCCTGAGCTGTGCTCAAAAAGTTATTTGGGCCCTAGATATGCAGATGTGGTAGAGACCAGGGAGGAAGGGTGGGGATAGGGTAAGAGGCAATTCTGGCAAAGACAAGGAGCTGAGAAGGTATCAGGCTTATTTAGGGAATCACATGTTCCAGTTTTTCTGGGGAGTGATGAGAAACACAAGGTAGGTTAGGAAAGCTGGAGGAAAGATCACTGAGATTAAAGGGTACAGTGAAGGAAAAGACCTAAGCAGTGGGGGAGACAGGGGTCCATCTCTCCATATTCAGGTGGCAACCCTGTTTCAATGAATCCTTAGATGCAGAAGTACTGCTGGTTTCTGATTTGTAACAAGAGAGAAATAATAAACAAGAAAGATTAAGTCCTGGGGAAAATGATTATCTAAGTAGTACTTCATGGTGAAGAGAAGCCCACAAGGGAGAAGATCTCTCTCTGCAGAAAAGCTGCAAAATAATGTAACAGAAGGCCCTTTCTACGGAAAAGTCTCCTATTCTTGTATGGTACCATATTTCCTCATTTAAAATTACAGTTAATTACAGATCTTCTTGACTCTTAATCGTTTGCCTCTGTCTTTCAGCTCTTCACTTGTCTTATCATTTCTTTGCTTCCAGTATCTTTTGGATATGTAGATCTAAATCAATAAATAAGTGGAGCTCAATTGTAGGCCTCAACCCCAAATTTTATAACTTAAATTTTCAGTATTGTAAAGTTTCAAATAATGATTTAGAGTACCAAAGGCATGAAACAGACGAAAAGGCCTGGAGATGCTATGGTGGTTATACATCTCTATCATCTGACTCATCTGAAAAGCAAGGACTGAACACAAGGCCTCTAAAATTAGATCACTTACTTGACAACCTTGATTCGGAACCGTAAATCACCTGGTTCCCCATCCACATGAGGTTCACCTAGTCAGAACAGATTATGACATACCGTAAATCACACAAGTCAAATACCGCAAACCTATTTGGCAATTGAGAGAGAATTTTTTAAAGTCATTAGTTTAGCCATTGACTTTGTTAGGTCTACCTGTGTGAGGGCAGGTCTCTACCTGGTCAAATCAAGTTTAAGATTATAAGTGATCACCCGTGCCTCAGGCATAGCCATAAATAACTTCACTTACTTCCTGAACAAAAACCTTAAGTCTTAAAACTATTTTTTTTTAAATCTTTTAGTTTTACCCACAAAGGTGAGGTCTAAGAGCATTTTATTAAACATCAAGTAGAGTTACATGTCTTTTTTTATGAGTGAATTAAATTTTTATATGACTTAGGCTTCTTGAACAACTTTTGGCCAAGATATTAGAAGAACAAAGAAGAATGTTACTCCTTAAGGTGATCAACCACAATGGTTAAAAAGGCTTTCTTACATCCTAAAACTGGTTGAAGGGTATTGGGAATTGTATACACATTGACTATCTGGCCATTAAGATATGGGTTGTGGTGTGGGAGAGGGTGGGCAGTGTTCACAAACAAGCAGAGAACAGAAAGTTATAATAATGAAACATCAATATCAATATTTTACCTTCTCCAATAAAGGGATACTCCATGCCATCTCTCACCCCAGGTTCTATTTCTACCTCCAGTGTTCGTTCCTCATTCACTAATCTGAGACAAAGAAAATTAAGAAAAAATAAAATATGAATGAAACCCCAGATACAGATAAAGTTTTACCTACTCTATCAGAGCTTTTTCTTAGAAGTCTACCTTGTACTTCTACTTGACAAAACTATCTGATATACATTTATATCTCATACAAAAATCCAGGGCAAAGCTACAAGATGTTAAAGATCCAAACCACCCACTGCTGCCTCCAAAAACCTGCAACAGACTGATTACTTTGAACGATGTGATCAGTAATAGAGAAAACTACTCACACTTACATAAATTTGTACGTGGAAGGATGGGATCATGTTATCAGGAATCTAGTAGGAAAGTTCATCCTATCTGATTTTTTTTGTGATCCCACAAAGAACTAATCTATTTCTGAAATATATGTTTATATATGTATATACGTGTATATACAACTGGCAGTTACAAGTTCTGAAGAGGATGATAAAGCAATTTATGACATGGTATCACAAATCCATCAGAGGTGAGTGGCAAGGAATGGATTAAACATCAACACGGACAACTGTTCAGTCATCGTGATGTTTAAAACCCTTTCCAGTGCTAAGGAACAATTAAATAGTTGTTTTTTTACAACATAATCAGCAAATATTAATGCTCTAATCTGAAATATCAGGTGGACATATGATTGCTTTAATATTCCAAGTGGGAAGGAAATGCAACATCAACACCTGTTAAGAATATTTAGAAACAAAGGGTGTTGCCTACTAGATTCAGAAACATAAAAGGAGATATTTAGAAGCAATACTTTTAGGAAAAAATGTACATTTCTTTGCTCTATTCTCTACTCTTTAGTAGAACATGAAAGAGAAAAGGCAAAAAAATCTAGGTGTGGACCATCAGCATCTTATCAGATAAATGAGATTATTAGCGTTTCCTGGTAGAACAAAGAAGGTGCTTTCACTTACTTGACATTAGGGCACTCATCACAGACCACCTCCTGGGTCATCTGGAAGCGCCCGGGACCAAGCTGGGTGGTCCGCATCTCCTGCCGGCAGTTGCATTTCCGTTTGCCAGGTGCCTGTCTCGCCACAGGTTTGTTTCTAACTACCTGAGAGATGCATAAATAACATCAGCTCGGTCGGGTGCCTCAGGATTGAACTTGGGTTAGGGGACATCAAGACCTCTCTCAGCCTGTAGTTTCCTCAACCCATCAGGGCTTTCTGCACTTACCAGGGTGGAACTTTCCCCCTTCTGGAAATTTATCCCTCGGGGTTAACTAAAGTTGGCAGGACTCTTTGAGGAGTCACATATAAGCCCCAAAACAGGCATGAAGCAAACAGATACTTAAATGACTCAAATTCTAATGTTGGAGGAGAGAGAGAGGGGAGTAAGAAAGAATCAAAAAACAATGTGTATGATATCAGCATTTCTATCCCACAACTAAATGCTACTGAGTTAAAGTAATTCACAGAATTACTATCTTCTAAGAAATCTGAGCTGTGTAAAGCATGATCCCTGAAGAATAACCAGTCTTCAAAAGCTGGTATGTAGTTACCACCCAATCCTATGATTAACCTAATGAAATGCCTCTTTGTTTCAGGCACCTCAATCTCGGGCTGTTTTCCAATGTTCTCTCATCTGATACTTTAATACATAAGAAGAGACACAACCATCTCTTTGTAGCTGACTTGCAATCAAACACTCCAATCCCAAGAATGTGGAAATTAACTTTATATGAAGAAATGTATTCCTACTTTTGCCTGCTTAATTAGTCAAACACCTAACCACACAGCAAGTGCTCACGCAGCAGTATGACACAAACGCTCAGAGAAAAATCCCTAAAGCCTACCAACATATGAAAGCCCAAGCAACAGAATAAATCATAACAACAACAATAGTAGTGATGAGAGCAAACACTTTATAATAGAGCACTTACTATGTGCCAGGCAATGCACTAAATACTGCTAAGTAAAATAAAATGGTTGCCTGCCTTGGCAGTGCTGGGAATGAATCCCTTTCTGAGATGTGACAGGGACTTTTTTCAAAAGTTAAAAATAAAAGTGGGTCTTCCTGGAAAAAAAAAACAACAACAAATGAAACACATCTTGGAAAAGTTGCAGTTTAAGCAGCACTTGGAAATAAGCTGGTTTCAGTCCCACAGAGATAACCTATCAGAAATAAACGTTGTAATCACCTTATGATCATTCCCCACTTTGTAAAACACTCCTTTATAAAAGGGAACCCAACATTCTCTTTGGAAATCCCCTAATTGCCTTTATTTTTTATTTATTTATTTTTTTTAATTCAGTTTTATTGAAATATATTCACAAACCATACAGTCATCCATGGTATACAATCAACTGTTCACAGTATGATCATATAGTTATGCGTTCATCACCACAATCTATTTCTGAACATTTTCCTTACATCAGAAAGAATCAGAATAAGAATAAAAAATAAAAGTGAAAAGAGAATACCCAAACCATCCCCTCATCCCACCCTATTTGCCATTTAGTTTTTACTCCCATTTTTCTACTGATTTTTTTTCAATTTTTTAACTTTGTTTATCAAAAAATTAAAAACAAACAGGCAAACAACAACCAAAAAAACCCCACAACATTTCAAACAAAGCAATGGATTAAGGAAAACAAATAACCTAAAATAACTACTTTGCTTCCAACATGTTCCTACCATACCCCAAGAAAATTAATAAACCATGTCCAAACAGAGGAGTAAGAAAAACAAATAATCTAAAATAACTACATTGCTTCCAACATGTTCCTACCATACCCCAAGAAAATTAACAACCCCTAAGAAAACAAAGGAATAAGAGAAAAAAAAAAAACCTAAAATAACTCTATTGCTTCCAACATGATCTTATTATATCCAAGAAAGTTTACAAACCATAATCATTCCTGAGCATTCCCATAACATTGAGATTACCCTCCATAGTTTATCTGTTCTTATTAGATTATCATTCCCCCTCCACTAATTGGTATCTCTAGGTCCCCTACATTCTACAGTATAAAACATTGTACATTTTTCACAGAATTCACATTAGTGGTAACATACAATATCTCTCTTTTTGTGCCTGGTTTATTTTGCTCAGCATTTTGTCTTTTTTTTTTTTTTTTTTTTTTTTTAATCTTCATTTTATTGAGATATATTCATATACCACGCAGTCATACAAAACAAATCGTACTTTCGATTGTTCACAGTACCATTACATAGTTGTACATTCATCACCCAAATCAATCCCTGACACCTTCATTAGCACACACACAAGAATAACAAGAATAATAATTAGAGTGAAAAAGAGCAATTGAAGTAAAAAAGAACACTGGGTACCTTTGTCTGTTTGTTTCCTTCCCCTATTTTTCTACTCATCCATCCATAAACTAGACGAAGTGGAGTGTGGTCCTTATGGCTTTCCCAATCCCCTTGTCACCCCTCATAAGCTACATTTTTATACAACTGTCTTCGAGATTCATGGGTTCTGGGTTGTAGTTTGATAGTTTCAGGTATCCACCACCAGCTACCCCAATTCTTTAGAACCTAAAAAGGGTTGTCTAAAGTGTGCGTAAGAGTGCCCACCAGAGTGACCTCTCGGCTCCTTTTGGATTCTCTCTGCCACTGAAGCTTATTTCATTTCCTTTCACATCCCCCTTTTGGTCAAGAAGATGTTCTCCGTCCCATGATGCCGGGTCTACATTCCTCCCCGGGAGTCGTATTCCACGTCACCAGGGAGATTCACTCCCCTGGGTGTCTGATCCCACGTAGGGGGGAGGGCAGTGATTTCACCTTTCAAGTTGGCTTAGCCAGAGAGAGAGGGCCACATCTGAGCAAGAAAGAGGCATTCGGGAGGAGGCTCTTAGGCACAACCATAGGGAGGCCTAGCCTCTCATTTGCAGCAACCATCTTCCCAAGGGTAAAACGTGTGGTAGAGGGCTCAACCCATCAAACCACCAGTCCCCTATGTCTGTGGTCATGTTAGCAACCATGGAGGTGGGGTAGGCGAATATCCCTGCATTCTCCACAGGCTCCTCAAGGGGGCACTGCATCTTTTTTTTTTCCTTGTTTTTTTTTTTTTTTTTTTTAACTTTCCCTTCTTTTTTAAATCAACTGTATGAAAAAAAAGTTAAAAAGAAAACAAACATACAACAAAAGAACATTTTAAAGAGACCATAACAAGGGAGTAAGAAAAAGACAACTAACCTAAGATAACTGCTTAACTTCCAACATGTTCCTACTTTACCCCAAGAAAGTTACCTAATATAGCAACATTTCTGTGAACTTGCTCCTACTATATCCACCAGAAATTAACAGACCATAGTCATTCCTGGGCATCCCCAGAACGTTAAATAGCTTATCTGTTCTTCTTGGATTATTGTTCCCCCTTCCTTAATTGCTCTCTATTACTAGTTCCCCTACATTCTACATTATAAGCCATTTGTTTTATATGTTTCAAAGTTCACATTAGTGGTAGCATATAATATTTCTCTTTTTGTGCCTGGCTTATTTCGCTTAGCATTATGTCTTCAAGGTTCATCCATGTTGTCATATGTTTCACGAGATCGTTCCTTCTTACTGCCGCATAGTATTCCATCGTGTGTATATACCACATTTTATTTATCCACTCATCTGTTGAAGGACATTTGGGTTGTTTCCATCTTTTGGCAATTGTGAATAATGCTGCTATGAACATTGGCGTGCAGATATCTGTTCGTGTCACTGCTTTCCGATCTTCCGGGTATATACCGAGAAGTGCAATCGCTGGGTCGAATGGTAACTCTATATCTAGTTTTCTAAGGAACTGCCAGACTGACTTCCAGAGTGGCTGAACCATTATACAGTCCCACCAACAGTGAATAAGAGTTCCAATTTCTTCACATCCCCTCCAGCATTTGTAGTTTCCTGTTTGTTTAATGGCAGCCATTCTAACCGGGGTTAGATGGTATCTCATTGTGGTCTTAATTTGCATCTCTCTAATAGCTAGTGAAGCTGAACATTTTTTCATGTGTTTCTTGGCCATTTGTATTTCCTCTTCAGAGAACTGTCTTTTCATATCTTTTGCCCATTTTATAATTGGGCCGACTATTGTCATTGAGTTGTAGGATTTCTTTATATATGCAAGATATCAGTCTTTTGTCAGATACATGGTTTCCAAAAATTTTTTCCCATTGAGTTGGCTGCCTCTTTACCTTTTTGACAAATTCCTTTGAGGTGCAGAAACTTCTAAGCTTGAGGAGTTCCCATTTATCTATTTTCTCTTTTGTTGCTTGTGCTTTGGGTGTAAAGTCTAGGAAGTGGCCGCCTAATACAAGGTCTTGAAGATGTTTTCCTACATTATCTTCTAGGAGTTTTATGGTACTTTCTTTTATATTGAGATCTTTGGTCCATTTTGAGTTAATTTTTGTGTAGGGGGTGAGGTAGGGGTCCTCTTTCATTCTTTTGGATATGGATATCCAACTCTCCCAGCCCCATTTGTTGAAAAGACCATTATGGCTCAGTTCAGTGACTTTGGGGGCCTTATCAAAGATCAGTCGGCCATAGATCTGAGGGTCTATCTCCGAATTCTCAATTCGATTCCATTGATCTATATGTCTATCTTTGTGCCAGTACCATGCTGTTTTGGCAACTGTGGCTTTATAATAAGCTTCAAAGTCAGGGAGTGTAAGTCCTCCCACTTCGTTTTTCTTTTTTAGAGTGTCTTTAGCAATTCGAGGCATCTTCCCTTTCCAAATAAATTTGATAACTAGCTTTTCAAGTCTGCAAAGTAGGTTGTTGGAATTTTGATTGGGATTGCATTGAATCTGTAGATGAGTTTGGGTAGAATTGACATCTTAATGACATTTAGTCTTCCTATCCATGAACATGGAATATTTTTCCATCTTTTAAGGTCCCCTTCTATTTCTTTTAGTAGAGTTATGTAGTTTTCTTTGTATAGGTCTTTCACATCTTTGGTTAAGTTTATTCCTAGGTACTTGATTTTGTTAGTTGCTATTGAAAATGGTATCTTTTTCTTGAGTGTCTCTTCAGTTTGTTCATTTCTAGCATATAGAAACATTACTGACTTATGTGCATTAACCTTGTATCCCGCTACTTTGCTAAATTTATTAGCTCTAGTAGCTGTATCGTCGATTTCTCAGGGTTTTCTAGATATAAGATCATATCATCTGCAAACAATGACAGTTTTACTTCTTCTTTTCCAATTTGGATGCTTTTATTTCTTTGTCTTGCCAGATTGCCCTGGCTAGCACTTCCACCACAATGTTGAATAACAGTGGTGATAGCGGGCATCCTTGTCTTGTTCCTGATCTTAGAGGGAAGGCTTTCAGTCTCTCTCCATTGAGTACTATGCTGGCTGTGGGTTTTTCATATATGCTCTTTATCATGTTGAGGAAGTTTCCTTCAATTCCTACCTTTTGAAGTGTTTTTATCAAAAACGGATGTTGGATTTTGTCAAATGCTTTTTCAGCATCTATTGAGATGATCAATTGATTTTTCCCTTTTGCCTTGTTAATGTGTTGTAATACATTGATTGATTTTCTTATGTTGAACCATCCTTGCATGCCTGGAATGAACCCCACTTGGTCATGGTGTATGATTTTTTTAATGTGTCTTTGGATTCAATTTGCAAGTATTTTGTTGAGGATTTTTGCATCTATATTCACTAGGGAGATTGGCCGGTAGTTTTCCTTTTTTGTAACATCTTTGCCTGGTTTTGGTATTAGATTGATGTTAGCTTCATAAAATGAGTTAGGTAGTGTTCCATTTTCTTCAATGTTTTGAAAGAGTCTGAGTAAGATTGGTGTCAGTTCTTTCTGGAAAGTTTGGTAGAATTCCCCTGTGAAGCCATCTGGCCCTGGGCATTTATTTGTGGGAAGATTTTTGATGACTGATTGGATCTCTTTGCTTGTGATGGGTTGGTTGAGGTCTTCTATTTCTTCTCTGGTCAGTCTAGGTTGTTCATATGTTTCCAGGAAATTGTCCATTTCCTCTACATTATCCAGTTTGTTGCCATACAGTTGTTCATAGTATCCTCTTATAATTTTTTTAATTTCTTCAGGATCTGCAGTTACGTCACCTTTTTCATTCATTATTTTGTTTATATGGGTCTTCTCTCTTTTTGATTTTGTCAGTGTAGCTAGGGGCTTGTCAATCTTGTTGATCTTCTCAAAGAACCAACTTTTGGTGATATTTATCCTCTCTATTGTTTTTTTGTTCTCTATGTCATTTATTTCTGCTTTAATCCTTGTTATTTCTTTTCTTGTACTTGGTTTAGGATTGGTTTGCTGTTCATTTTCTAGCTTCTTCAGTTGATCCATTAGTTCTTTGATTTTGGCTCTTTCTTCCTTTTTAATATATGCGTTTAGTGCTATAAATTTCCCCCTTAGCACTGCTTTTGCTGCATCCCATAGGTTTTGGTATGTTGTGTTCTCATTTTTGTTCGTCTCTATATATTTAGCAATTTCTCTTGCTATTTCTTCTTTAACCCACTGATTGTTTAGGAGTGTGTTGTTTAACCTCCAGGTATTTGTGAATTTTCTAAGTCTCTGATGGTTATTGACTTCTAATTGTATTCCATTGTGGTCAGAGAATGTGCTGTGAATAATTTCAATCTTTTTAAATTTATTGAGGCTTGTTTTATGTCCCAGCATATGATCTATTCTGGAGAAAGTTCCATGAGCACTAGAAAAGTATGTGTATCCTGGTGATTTGGGATGTAATGTCCTGTATATGTCTGTTAAATCTAATTCATTTATCAGATTGTTTATGTTTTCAATTTCCTTATTGGTCTTCTGTCTGGTTGATCTATCTATAGGAGAGAGTGATGTGTTGAAGTCTCCCACAATTATTGTGGAAACATCAATTGCTTCCTTTAGTTTTGCCAGTGTTTCTCTCATGTATTTTGTGGCACCTTGGTTGGGTGCATAGACATTTACGATTGTTATTTCTTCTTGCTGAATTGCCCCTTTTATTAGTACGTAGTGGCCTTCTTTGTCCCTCAAAACATCCCTGCATTTGAAGTCTATTTTATCTGAGATTAATATTGCTACACCTGCTTTCTTTTGGCTGTAGCTTGCATGAAATATTTTTTCCATCCTTTCACTTTCAGTTTCTTTGTGTCCCTGTGTCTAAGATGAGTCTCTTGTATGCAACATATTGATGGTTCATTTTTTTTGATCCATTCTGCGAGTCTATATCTTTTAATTGGGGAGTTTAATCCATTTACATTCAACGTTATAACCGTGAAGGCATTTCTTGAATCAGCCATCTTATCCTTTGGTTTATGTTTGTCATATTTTTCCCCTCTGTCTATTAATATCCTTTATTGTACCCATACCGAATCTCTTTAGTACTGAACCTTTCTCCAAGTCTCTCTGTCCTTTCTTTGTTTCTCTGTCTGTAGGGCTCCCTTGAGTATCTCCAGTAGGGCAGGTCTCTTGTTAGCAAATTCTCTCAGCATTTGTTTGTCTGAAAAATTTAAGCTCTCCCTCAAATTTGAAGGAGAGCTTTGCTGGATAAAGTATTCTTGGCTGGAAATTTTTCTCACTCAGAATTTTAAATATATCGTGCCACTGCCTTCTTGCCTCCATGGTGGCTGCTGAGTAGTCACTACTTAGTCTTATGCTGTTTCCTTTGTATGTGGTGAATTGCTTTTCTCTTGCTGCTTTCAGAACTTGCTCCTTCTCTTCTGTGTTTGATAGTGTGATCAGTATATGTCTCGGAGTGGGTTTATTTGGATTTATTCTATTTGGAGTTCGCTGAGCATTTATGATTTGTGTATTTATGTTGTTTAGAAGATTTGGGAAGTTTTCCCCAACAATTTCTTTGAATACTCTTCCTAGACCTTTACCCTTTTCTTCCCCTTCTGGGACACCAATGAGTCTTATATTTAGACGTTTCATATTATCTATCATATCCCTGAGGTCCATTTCGATTTTTTCAATTTTTTTCCCCATTCTTTCTTTTATGCTTTCATTTTCCATTCTGTCATGTTTCAGGTCACTGATTCGTTGTTCAACTTCCTCTAGTCTTGTACTATGAGTGTCCAGAATCTTTTTAATTTGGTCAACAGTTTCTTTAATTTCCATAAGATCATCCATTTTTTTATTTAGTCTTGCAATGTCTTCTTTATGCTCTTCTAGGGTCTTCTTGATTTCCTTTATCTCCCGTACTATGGTCTCATTGTTCATCTTTAGTTCTTTGAGTAGCTGCTCTAGGTGCTGTGTCTCTTCTGGTCTTTTGATTTGGGTGCTTGGGCTTGGGTTATCCATATCGTCTGGTTTTTTCATATGCTTTATAATTTTCCGTTGTTTTTGGCCTTGTGGCATTTGCTGAACTTGATAGGGTTCTTTTAGGATCTGTAGACCAATTGAAGTCCTTATCTCTAATTTATCAAATCTACAGCTTCGTGGAGTACACTTTCTGTAACTAACCAGCAGGTGGTGTCCACGAGCCACCTGTTCTCCACAAGCCAGTTCTCCCCTGCTTAGCCTTTTTGGTGAGTGGGGGAGTGAGTCTTGTGGGGTCCAATTGGTGTACCAAGCTTGCGTGTGTAGTTGGTGTTGCCTGCCCTGTATATGGGGCGTGTTTCTGGGCAGTCAGGGAGGGGGGGTGGCTCTAACAATCAAATCTCCCTGGCGATCCTAGAGTTTTAAAGCTGCTGCAATAGTCTAATCCTTCAGTTCAGTCCTGCCACAGTTTGTCTCTGCCACTGACCCACAAGTCCTTGGTATTGGCGTATGGCTCCTGAGACTTGCAAGTGGGCCCCTCTTCCAGGCCGTGCACCCCGGGTCCTCTGTTGAGGGATGACTGTGCTTTGTCACAGGTGAGTGCCGTCCCCCCAGGGCAGTTCTGGGCTGCTGGGCTGTGTAGAGAGGCTCCCAGTCTGCTGAAATGATGGCTGAATGAGGCTTTGTTAATTCACACTGCTCTACCTTCCCAACTCTGGGACAATCAGCTGAGGTTGCAGGGAAGGCTAATGTCCACGCCCAGTTTTGTGGTGTGTGCCTGTTATTTGAAGCACTTCCGTCACACTGGGTTGTCTGGGGCAGCTCTGGGCTATGGGGCTGGCGATGGGCAGGAGTGTTTCCTGTCCACCAGGATGGTGGCTGTGAGCGGACACCCCCCTTTTCTTGGGAAGTTGTGGTGTTTAGTGAATTTTCTCAGCCACTGGATTATTGCGTTTTGTCTCAGAGCTCTCCTAGTTCTGCTCTTGACTTGACCTGCCCAAATAGCAAGTTTTTGAAGCTTTCTGTATTGGGCTTCTTAGAGTAATTGTTTTAGAAAAAGAAAAAAGGATTAAAACAAAACAAAACAAAACAAAACAAAACAACAACAAAAAAAAAGGGGCCCTCCTCAGAGATCTAATGGGTTATTGAAATGCTAAGAGACAAAGCAACCAGGGCCATTAAGGAAAGGTCCACAGGGCAGAGAGATCAGCTTTTCTTTGGGATTTGCATATGCGTCTCAGAGCCCTTCCCCTTTCTATGTTCACCAGAACTCCAAAAATCCTCCGCTTTTATTTTGGAGTTTTTCGTGTTGTTTTTTTTCTATGCCTGTCTCCTCTCTGCTGGGCTGGCTGCTTTCAGATTCTCTGGTGTCTGGTCTCATTCTATCTATGGTTGGAGTTTGAATCAGTAGAATGAGTTTCCGATAAGGGCTGCCATTGCAGTTCTCCCTTCTCCTTCCTGGAGCTGACAGCCCCTCCTCCCCTGGGACTGAGCCTGGCAGGGAGGGGCGCGGGTCCCCTGGCCGCAAAAACTTACAGATTTCGCTGATCTCAGCAGTTCCACGTTTTCATGAGTGTTGTATGAAGTATGCCCAAAGTCAGATTGCTCTGTGGTGTCCAGTCCACGCAGTTCCTGGCTTTCTACCTACTTTCCTGGAGGAGTAACTAAAACATACAGCTCACCAGTCTGCCATCTTGCCCCGCCTCCCCTAATTGCCTTTATAAGCCAATGTAACTTACTAACCATTTGAGAGTCTTACTTCAGTTTGAACTCTCCCTGTTCTAATAGTTTCTCTTTCAATAAATCCACATTATTGATTACTGATTATTATTGTTGACCCAGTTTTACTTAACAGTTTCTGGTGTAAGAAGTGGGAGATGGAGATCATCAACTGTCCCCGTGGGCTGGAGAGTGACCAAGTGTTGGTATGCATAGGACCCTTTGCATCTGCTGCTCTCTCACTTCCTGCAGGATGCAAGGAGTAAGTTTCTCCCATATCTAAGTTCTTTGCATTGAGCTCCTCAAGTTTATTGTTAGACTTGATCTTGGTCTGGTTCAGATGTCTCCTTGGTGAGTACCTTGTTATGTTTGTACGGGGAAGGTACGGAGGTTCCAGTATAACTTAAGACAGTCACTTTACTGTTTGCGGGACCCCTTCATAATTTTTGTTTTTGGAACCTTTGACTGAACATGGGTTCTTCTCAGTCTAAATCTTTCTTCTCTGGCAGATGCCTGGCAACGTACATGTTTTCTCAAATGGGCCCAGTTCATGTTTGTTTTTAGATAAGTGGGTAAACCTCATCAAGGATGACTTGAGCTTGCAGTGGCCACTTTGGGGAACAACTGAGCTAACTAGAATAGTATATTTATGAGGTGTTCTTAAAAATATGGGTTCCTGGACTCCACAAGGGAGAGGGGAGTGCGGGACACTGATTACGTGCTTTGACTTGGCGGGCCTGGGCCAGGGGATCGGCCACCCCTGGGGAGGGTAGTGGGTACGGGTGAACAGCGCCCTTCACAGCCCCCCGGGCCTGGGAAAGTGAGGCCGGAGGCAGGCCCCATTTCCTCACCCAAAATACCACTGTTAGGGGAGGCTTGCCGGAGGGAACCGCCTTTTCCCCACCCCCTTATCTTGCCCGGACACTCCCCGTTGCCAGTGCAACTCCCATTACCACCAGTGCGCATACATTGTTGCCAGACACCGTTGCCAGAGCAACTCCTGCCCCTTTTCAAACAACCTCCGTGCCCTCTTAGAACCAATCCTAACCTCCGCACCCTCTCAGAACCAATCCTAGCCTTTATCCCCTCAGCATTGGCTTGTAACAACCCCCGCCCTCTAAGCCAGCCTATATAACCTGTGCTCACCCCTAATAAACGCTCTTGGTTTCTTCACCCTCAAAGAACCGTGTCCTGCCTGTTCCTTCTCGCCGCCCTCCACACCTTGCACGCCTCCGCCGGGGACCGGGCCCAGTCCCCCGCCTCGCCCTCGCCTCCGGGAAAGAGCCCCCGCCGCCGGTACCCTCCGAGCAACGCCGAGAGCCGAGGGTTCAGCAACCGGCCGCCCCCCCCCCCCAGACAATTCAACTGCGACCGCAACTGGCGCCCAACGTGGGGCCCCTGCACTTGGAAGTCCTCTCCACGTAGCGGTCCAGTGAAGCCACTCGCTCGCCCGGACGCCTCTCCAGCTCTCCTTCTCCTCGCCTGCAAGGTAAGGGCCGCCTCTCCTTCGCCGCTCCCGGAGCCGCCTCTCCCTCGCCGCTCCACGTCAGGAGCCGCCTCTCCCTCGCTGCTCCGCGTCAGGGGCCGCCTCTCCCTCGCCGCTCCGCGTCAGGGGCCGCCTCTCCCTCGCCGCTCCGGAGCCGCTCCTCCCTTCCCCACTACCCATTCTTCCGTCTGCCTCTCGTCCTTTTCTTCTATGACCCCCATTCCTCCTAACGCTCTCCCTCTTCCCCTCCATTACTTTGCTGTAGTCCTTTGTGTTTCTTTCTTTGTTTGGCGCCGTGTACCTCTTTGCAACTGCCCCCCCAGACTGCTCCAAAATGGCGAACTTCCTCCTTCTTCTTCTACTGAGGGGAGGAAGTGCTCTAGTGATGACGTCAGCCCTAAGCCAGACCGGAAACCGCATGCGCTTTACCCCGCCCTTTCACAGGGCGGAGCTAGTCCGCCATCTTATGCCTTAGGCCCCTCCCTTTCACAGGGCGGAGCTAGTCCGCCATCTTATGCCTTAGGCCCCTCCCTTTCACAGGGCGGAGCTAGTCCGCCATCTTATGCCTTAAGCCCCGCCCTTTCGCAGGGCGGAGTTAGTCCGCCATCTTATGCCTTAGACCCCGCCCTTTCACAGGGCGGAGCTAGTCCGCCATCTTGTGCCTTGGACCCCGCCCTTTCCCAGGGCGGGGCTGGTCCGCCATCTTGTGTCTTGGCCACGCCTACCGCGCCGCCCTCTTGCGACGCTTGGGGCCTCCCACTTCCACCTCCCCCTTCGACAAGCTCCCCCTCGGAGCCGCTACCGGCAGCTGCCGCCGCTCCTCCCACCCTGCCGACTAACAACCCCTGGCTGCCTTCTACACCTCACGGCAACCCTTGGGGCAACGTTCCCCCTACCCCCACTCCCGCGCCAAGCCCTCTGCAAGCGCGTCCTCCTTTCTCTCGTGCTTTTCCCTGCTTTCCTCTTAACCTTCTCCCCACCCCACAGAAACCGTACGACTGGTATCCCATTGACTTAGATACTATCAAGCAGCTTCGCAGGGCCGTCAAGGAGGACGGATTAGGTAGCCCATATGCTTCCCAAATACTGCAGGATCTCGCCATGAACTATTGCCTCCCCCAAGACTGGGCCTCGCTTGCCCGTTCAATTTTTAACCCCGGTCAGTTTGTTGACTGGCGTGCTCACTTCCAGGCAGAAGCAGCTAAGCAAAGTGAGCAAGACGCAGCCATTGGAGTCTATCATCCCCCCGAAGCCTATTTGGGCACTGGAGCGTTTCTAAATGCGTCTGCTTATATTAATGCCCCTGCTGCCTTCTGGACTGTACTCAGAGGCATCGCCTTACGCGCGTTTGCCAACTGCTCTGCCCGTCGACCTGACAACTTTACCAGGCTCCTCCAGGAGCCAAACGAACCTTTCGCCACTTTCGTTTCCAGGGTTGAAGAAGCCTGTGCTAGAAAAGTTACCAACCCCCAAGCCCAGCTAGCTCTCACCCGGGAACTTATTCTAGAAGGGGCTAACCCCCCCTGTAAGCAAGCCATTCTCCCCTTGCGGGAAAAAACACTTAATGATTGGGTTCTCGCCTGCAGCGCCTTTGACCCAGCTGCCGCGTCCTTAGCCCAGGCTGTCTCCGGCGCTGTCACTGCCGCCTTAGCCGCCACCCCAGGTTGCTTTAAGTGCGGGCAGAGCGGTCATTTTGCCCGGGAGTGCCCCAATGCGGAGGTCAAACGCCCGCCTTACATGCAGCGCAATGGGCGCCCTCCTCCCACTCCCTGCCCACGCTGCCAGCGTGGCTATCACTGGGCGCGCGATTGCAAGGGCAAGCTCAGAGATCTTAGCCAGGATAGCTTAAAAAATCTCTACTATCCAGGGTGCCTTGACGGCAATCAGCGCCAGGGCACTGAGCACGCTTTAAACTCCAAGCGGGGCAAGCCTCAGCCCCGCCCCTAAGAGGCAGCGTGCCGGCCGGTTCTAATAAAATTAATCATTTCACCGGCAGTAAAACGCTTCTCTGGACAGTCCCTATCACTCCAGAAAAGCCTATTCGTAAGTTAAGAATAGAGGGGCAATGGTACACGGGCACGCTCGATTCAGGGGCAGAAGTCTCTTGCATGCCCGCTCAGTATGCCACCATGTGCATGGTTCTCGATGGTCCCTCGGTAGTGGGAGCCACCGGTACCTCTACTTCTCTTCAGGCCATGAGACCCATTAAGTGGGAAGATGAAGAGGGCCACTCAGGCACCTTCCGCCCGTTATTTCTGCACACCATAGACCAAATTTTATGGGGCCGTGATATCCTTGCCGCTTTTGGGGCAGTGCTTACCGCGCAGCCCCCCCAATAATGTGCGCCACTGCTCGTTTAACACCTCCAACGCCTGTTCCTCTGCAGTGGGATACCGAGGAACCTATATGGGTGGAGCAGTGGCCCCTTCCCACGCATAAATTAGTAGCACTATGTTGCTAAGTGTCCCTGAGCTGCCTGTTGTCTCAACAGGTTTAGCACTAAAGGGGGCAATCTTATAGCACTCATCCTTCCTACGCCCGGCACACCCATGGGCTGCCTGTGGCAGGAAGGCCCTCTGCTTTGGATGCACCCTGCTAAGAGCCGGCTTAGGAAAATTTGCCCCGCAGTGCGGCTCTGGCTTCAGATCTAGTCACTCTAGCTGTTCATGTATTTGGAGAGCCGCCGGAAAAAATTATCTGGCCCCTGGACGCAGGCCAAACCCGCCTACTTATCCGTGATAACCCGGACATGCAAATCCTCTTAGAAGGATTTCCGGGAGGAATTCAGCTGCCATTATCCTAGCCATCGACTGTTACAGGGGCTCGCCAAGCTTCCCTTCCGCAGCCCCTTCCATCCTTTCCCCTCCTCTGCACCCATCCCGGGTGCCACTACCGTCTTCACTGACGCCTCCAAAACCCGTTTCGCCTTCCTCTCTTATTCCCAGGACCACCCGGAACCCCGCCTATTCAGTTATGTCAACCTTCATTCAGTCCAAGTGGGGGAAATTCTGGCAGTGTCATACGCGCTGAACGCCCACTGCAACCACCCAGTAAACATTTTCACTGACAGCCTCTACACTTATCAGGTCTGCCGAGTCCTCGCATTTTCCACCTTTTTTCCCGGGAGACTCGGCCATTGATAAAGCACTTTCTGACCTCAGAAGCATCCTGGAGCATCGACAGGATCCTTGGTTCATTAGCCACATTCGTAGTCACTCAGGCCTTCCGGGGCCCCTGGCTAATGGCAATAGTATAGTAGACCAAGCGGTCTCAGCTCAGAATACCCAAGCTATGCTAACCCACACGGCAGCCCCTCCGGGGGATGCTGTTAACCAGGCCAAGTTATTGCATTCCAGGTTTCACTTTTCGGCTACGTCGTTACATCATTTATGTGGCCTCCCCCTAGACACCTGTAAACATCTTGTCCGCAATTGTGCAACTTGTGCGCCCTTTGCGCCGCTTGGCCCCCTGCAACCTCAGGGAGTCAACCCACGAGGCCTAAAACCCAATTCTAGATGGCAAATGGATGTAACTCACGTTCCGTCCTTTAGACGCCTCAAATATGTGCATGTAATAATTAACACCTTCTCGGCCATGTGTTATGCAGTCCCCCTTGCCGGGGAAACAGCCAAACACTGTATCAAGGCCCTAAGGCAAGGAATTCTCTTCATGGGAGTCCCCTGGGACCTAAAAACGGACAATGGGCCTGCCTATCGCAGTGCCTCCTTTGCGGCCTTTCTTCAGTTATATAACATCACCCATCATTTCGGCATCCCCTATAATCCTCAGGGGCAAGCCGTTGTGGAAGCAGTCCATCGCCGCTTAAAAACACAAATTAAAAAAGAAAGGGCAATGCTCCCCCAGGCAACTCCAGGGGACCTTATCATAGCAGCCCTTATTCACCTTAATCTACTCACATTCAATAAGGATGGGCTTTCGCCCCTACATAAACATTGGGGGCCCTCGTATAGGCCCACCCAGGCCCCGATGGTCTACTGGAAGGACCCAGAGTATAATGCCTGGAAGGGTCCCTCCCCACTCCTCGCCCAGGGGCGCGGGTTTGCTTGTGTTTTCCCAGATGATGCAGCACAACCAATCTGAATCCCAGGAAGGGCAATCCGGCCCGCCACCAGCAACCATGCGTCTAACGAGACGAGAACGCCGTCGTCTCCGCAACCTGGTGTACCAGATGACAACAGTACACCTGAGCCTGGACCCCAGTCCGAGTGAACCCCCTTTTTCCACAGCCCTCCAGCCGCACCTCAGCTGCAAACAATGCATCGCCAACCCCACCACCCCGACCTCCTCTACCCCCCTCTCGCTACTCCTCTCGCTACTCCTCTCCCCTCCTCGGCCTTATCCAAGTGGCCTTCACCTCAGTGAATTCCTCCAACCCCAATCTTACCTCCTCTTGTTGGCTTTGCCTCTCCACCTCCTTCCCCCTGTATGAGCCAGTTGCCTCCAACCTCTCCTTTTCAGAAAACACAGAGGACAGCCCCTCGAAATGCAATTGGAATACCTCTGCCGTCCCCCTGACCTTTCATTCAGTCTCCTTTACAGGAAAGTGCATCCACCCTCGCTCAAGTAACTCTCCCAACCTCACAGCTTGTGCCAACTACTCATCTCCCAGCAGCTCTGCCAAGTTTCTTATTCCCCACAACTCCTCCCAATGGCTCTGCTCCTCTACAGGACTTACCCCCTGCCTTAATGTGCAAACCCTCAATACCACTAATGAAACTTGCCTCCTAATTGTCCTTATCCCTAGGGTCTTATACCACAGCGAGGAAGACTTCTTCCTCCGCCTGGAAACAACTGCAGCTTCTGCCCCACTGCAAAAGCGAGAGCCCATCACCGTCCTCACGATTGCCTCCCTCCTAGGTCTTGCAGGCGCTGGCACCGGAATCGCTGCATTAGCCAGTCAAGACTCCGCCCTAACTCACCTCCGAGCGGCGGTTGACGAGGACATTCGTCACCTACAGAACGCTATTTCCCATCTTAAAAATTCTGTCAATTCCCTCTCTGAGGTAGTGCTCCAAAACCGCCGGGGTCTCGACCTTCTCCTCCTCAAAGAAGGAGGCCTCTGCGCCGCCCTAGGAGAAGAGTGCTGTGTATATGCCAATTCCACAGGTCTCGCCGAGGACAGCCTAAAAAAGGTCCGAGAGGGACTAGAACAACGTAGAAGAGACCGTGAAGCCACCAGCTATTGGTCCCACATCTTTACCCCCCTCCTCCCTTACCTCCTCCCTCTTCTCGGCCCCCCTACTAATGATCATTCTAGCTCTCACTTTAGGACCCTGCATTATCCGCAGAATCGTCCAACTTGTAAGAAAACAAACAGATGCTATTTTTTCCTCGTTCGTGCAAATCCAGTACCAGCGACTCGCCACCTCTGACGCTCCCTACTCCAAGATGACAACCAACCCTCCGCAACCTCACCGCCACCGGTCAACCCGCCGACCGCGAGGCCCTTCTCAATCGCCTGAACCTCGTACCAACCTCGAGCTCCAGTTAAACCTTCCACCTTCGCCCATCCCGCTAGCAGCGAGGCCCTTGTCGAGCGCCCGGGCGCCACACCAACGCTGAGCTCCAGCCTTGCTGAGCCACCGTCAACCCTTTTTCCCCTCCCCAACCTTCCCCTTCCCTCATCCTTTAGCGGACCTCTCCGGTAAGCTTCTTCCTTTAATTAGAAAAAAAGGGGGAAATGCGGGACACTGATTACGTGCTTCGACTTGGCGGGCCTGGGCCAGGGGATCGGCCACCCCTGGGGAGGGTAGTGGGTATGGGTGAACAGCGCCCTTCACAGCCCCCCGGGCCTGGGAAAGTGAGGCCGGAGGCAGGCCCCATTTCCTCACCCAAAATACCACTGTTAGGGGAGGCTTGCCAGAGGGAACCGCCTTTTCCCCACCCCCTTATCTTGCCCGGACACTCCCCGTTGCCAGTGCAACTCCCATTACCACCAGTGCGCATACATTGTTGCCAGACACCGTTGCCAGAGCAACTCCCGCCCCTTTTCAAACAACCTCCGTGCCCTCTTAGAACCAATCCTAACCTCCGCACCCTCTCAGAACCAATCCTAGCCTTTATCCCCTCAGCATTGGCTTGTAACAACCCCCGCCCTCTATGCCAGCCTATATAACCTGTGCTCACCCCTAATAAACGCTCTTGGTTTCTTCACCCTCAAAGAACCGTGTCCTGCCTGTTCCTTCTCGCCGCCCTCCACACCTTGCACGCCTCCGCCGGGGACCGGGCCCAGTCCCCCGCCTCGCCCTCGCCTCCGGGAAAGAGCCCCCGCCGCCGGTACCCTCCGAGCAACGCCGAGAGCCGAGGGTTCAGCAACCGGCCGCCCCCCCCCCAGACAATTCAACTGCGACCGCAGGGGAGCATTTTTTATTGGTATTCATAATCTTCTAAAAGACAAAATGATTCTAAAATAGCCTCTTTAAAAGATTCTTTAAAGCATGCAAAGGAAGAGTTTTAAAAAACCTGTCACTAGTCCTACTGCTCCCTCTTTTGGCCCTTCAGATCCCTTTTACCCTCTTTCACTTTCTAACTGACCCATCAGAACCTGTAAGTAAGTTGCTCCCTAAAATGAAACCATCTACTAAACCTGGTATACCAACCACCAAGAAATTTAAATCCTGGACCAGGGCTGAACTTCATACTATTATAAAGGATTTCCTGGACCCCAAGAAAGATCAGACTAAATTTACAGAAGAATTCAAAATCCTGATTGGGGCACATGACCCAGGACTCCCAGACTTATATCAACCATAATGTTAATGATAATGAGTCCATCCGAAGCTAAAAAATGGATGAAACTCAGTAAAGAGAACAATCTTGATGAGGATTTAAAGGACCCTGTCCAGCAAGCTGCTAAGAATAGAACCGAGCTCGAGATTGTAAAGTCTTTCCCATAAAAATAGTTTGGACAAATTCTGCAAACAAAAAAGGGATGAATCAGTGGAGACTGTCTGGAAAGTTTAAAAAATATCTTTTCGACAACATTCAGGACTCAAAATAAATGGAAATACAGGAACAGTGCTTTCTAGTTATTTTGTGAAAGGCCTAAAACCCAAACTAAATGATCTATTTAAAAAGCATAATTAGAATGGGAAATTGCCCCGATCTCAGAACTCCAACACCTGGATGAACATTTTGAAAGAACATCAGAGTATAAACATGCTCACCATGCTAGAAAGCTGATGGCTCTAAAGCTTGAACAATTACAGACATCAAATGACAAAACCCATCCTAAACAATCCAGTATTTGATAAAAATACTTGTCATTATTGTAGACAACAATGGCACTGGGAAAAGGACTGCCCTCCATTAAAGCAAGACACAGTTCCAGCATGCCTGCTGATGGCACCATGAGGAGAGAATTGACAGGTTGCTCCCTTTGCTTCCAATGACATCACAGGGAGAAACCACCCTGTTGGTTAATGGAAAACCTTGTTCTTTCCTAATTGACATGAGAGCCACCATGGCAACAATAAATCCATCACCTCTTTCTCAAAGTAATGAAATAGTATCAGTGGTAGTTTAACCAAACAAATCTACAAGTTTCCATTTCCCAAACCTCTTAACACAACTGTACCACCAAACGATGAACATTCCTTTCTGCTTTGTAAGACATCCCCAGCAAGTCTTTTGGAAAGAGATCTACTCACAATATGGAATTGTAAATTAGATTTCACATCAGAGGGAATAATGTTAGAAATTCCAGATCACCCAGTGCCTAAATACATGGCACAAGCCCAATTAGGCCCTCTTCCTAAAAAAACCTTTAGCTAATTTGGACTCCTCTGATCAACTACTTTTAGGAGTACTGAAATCTTTGAACAATTTTAAATGCCACTGTTGTGGAACACATCAAAAGTGCTGATCCCATAAAAATGCAAACTGACCCTTCAAAACTTTTACCTAAATTGTCCCAATACCCTGTTAAGCCAGAAGTAACAGATGGGCTAACTCCTTTAGTTGAAGAATTAATAAACAAGTCTCATTACTCCTTGCATTAAGCCCTTACAACATCCCATACTCCTTGCGAAAAAGCCTAATGAACGATTTCATTCCCCAACATCCTGTAGTTGCTAAACCTGGTACATTACAAAGCTGAGATTCTAACAAATACCAGATGGTATACAGTTATTGGTCTTTGTTCTGCCTTTTTCAGCATACCTGTCCACTCAGATAGTCAATATCTGTTTGTCTTCACTTGGAAGGTCCAACAGTATACCTGGACAATCATGCCTCAAGGGTTTGCTGAGGTCTCTTCTTATTTCTTGCCAACGCTTCAACAAGATTTAAAAGATTTAGAATTCCCTAGCAGGTCTACAGTTGCTTTGCTAAGATTCAAAAGTCGCTTGTCAGTGGGATTCCTTATATTTACTTACCCAACTTCCATTAAAAGCATCTAGAGAAAAATAATAATTTGTTAAACAAAAGATCCTTTATTTAGGTGATGCATTAACCCCTGAGGGTTACCATTATCCTTAACCACCTCAAAACAATCCAGAGTTTTTCCTGACCTTCGAGGATTTTGGGGACTTTCAAGCTATTGCCATCTGTGGGTCCCAAATTTCTCTCAATTATCTGCTCCTCTCTACAAATGAACTAAAAACTCAGCCCCTGGGGAAAATGACACAAGTTGGCCTTTATCCAATTAAAAGAAGCCTTAATGCAACCCCCAATCATAGGGTTACTGAACTACAATCTACTCTTTTTACTGTGCATGAAAATCAGAATCAAGCATTGGGAGTTCTCTCTCAAAAACATGGAAGACAACAGAGACCCATAACTTACTGCAGTCGTCAACTCGATCAGTAGCCGCAGCATTCTCGGCTTGTGTCAGGTAGTAGCTGCTGCTACCAAATAGGCTGAGGCATCAGCTGAAGTACCACATTAGAAGTAACACATGCTATCCATCGGGTGTTTAATTTCAGGGAAAACTCAGCATATGTCAGCTATCAGACTGACTTCTTATGAAATATTACTGTTTTTCCCTTCAAATATCCACATCCATCCCTGTAATGTTTTAAAACCTGGAACACTGTTGGGTGCTCTTAACTGAAGAAGGAGAAACCCATGATTGTGAAATGGTGGTTTCTCAATTTTTTTCTCATGGCTACATCTACAAGAAACCCCTTTGACTAACCCAGACTTAATATTTTTTTTTTTTTGTAAATGGATCTTAAGACAGAAACAGGAAAATATCAGACAGGTTATGCAATATCCACTAATGAGGAATTAATCAAAAGCCAATTAACTCCTGACTTCACCTAAGCTCAACAAGGCAAGTTAAAGATTTAACTAGAGCCTGTCATCTAAAGAAAGGGAAAACTTTCAGTATTTATACTGATAATAGGTATGCATTTGGAGTAGTTGATGATTTTGCAATATTATGGAAACATGAGGTTTCCTGACCTTGTCAGGAACCCCAATAAAAAATGGTAAACAAGTAGCTGAACTTTTAAAAACAATGTTATTACCTAAAAAATAGCCATAAAAAATTAAGAGGTTCATACATGCAAAACTGAGCCAGCATATAAGGTAAATACATTAGCTGATCATCATATGAAGTAAGAAGCGCAATAAATTAAGCCAAAGCAAAACTTCATATTATGAAAACATCCCTCATAAGATTAATTAGAAAAAATTGGCAGAAAGCAAAACCACTGCAGAATAATTTGCGAAGTATCAATTGTCAGCTTCTGAATTTGAAAAAGATGATTGGTAACAAAGGGATACGTAATAAATACTAACAATGGATTTTGGGAAGGCCTGTTTGGCCTCCTAGTTACCCCAGAATTCTTAAAGAACCTCTATTCAGAAGTTTCCACAAACTAAACCACCATGGAGTCCAAAAAATGAAAGAAGTTATGAACAAATGTTGGTGGGGAAATTTTGACAAGGTTGCCAGAAAAGTTTATAATACATGCTGTATCTGCCTCACTCTTAACCCAGGAAAAACTATTAAAGTAGTACCTGGAATGTTAGGTCCCCACATGAGGCCATTTGGATACTGGCAGGGGGACTTTATTCAACTATCCAGAACCATGAGATATAACTATATATTGGTAATGGTTTGTGTATTCTTTGGATGGGTTGAAGCATTCCCCTGCTGGAAGGCAGATGCAAATACAGTAGCTAAGCAACTGACAGAAAGTATATTTCTCACTTGGGGAGTTCCCTTTGAGCTCTCTAGTGATTGTGGTACTCAAATAATTAGAGAACTTTTACTGTCAAATAATTGGAGAACTTTGCCAAGTCATCCCCATTCATCAACATTTACATTGCCCTTACTCTCCTCAGTCCTCCAGAAAGGCTGAAAGAATAAACGCTATACCAAAATTAAAACTGGCAAAATTATCAGAGATTCTAGACTTACCTTGGCATACAGTCCTGCCACTGGCATTACTAGCTATACGATCTACACCTTCTTGCAAACACCATTTGACCCCATATGAAATTGTCACCTGATGTCCTAAGCTCCTGGGTGGCAGATTTCCATGAGCAACACAAACATAGACAAACAGGACATTCTCCAATATTATAAGGAATTGATGGAATATTCTCAAGATTATATTCAATAGGTCCAAGAGGCTTTTAGAGATCCTCCACCACTACCAAACAACTTGCCCAACAATCTACAAGCTGTGTTAAGGAACACACTAACTGCAAAGAGTGATGTATACTATGTATTAGCGATGAACAATAGGTCTAGAAGGAAATGTGAGGGTTGATAGGCTCACCTCTTTTCCCCCACCTAAACAACCTCTACTGTTTTTGAAGATGGCCCCAATACTTTTAATACTCTTTTCTCATGCTGCAGAATGAATGACAGTATTACAGCTAGTAGCATCTTCTGTAATTGTCTAGTCCTCTTCTTTCAATTCTTCAGAGCAAAAGCCATAACTAAGAAGAAAATGTTTGCTTCTTGTCAAGAAAGCAAAAATGCATAGGCTATTGATTGTCTCTACCAAAATCAACCCTGGAAAAACTATTAGAAAACAAGACTCCAGGAAACAAATAAAAAATGTATAAGAAAACCCCAGAGAGATGGAAGGCTTTTTTGAACAGCTATATATGTAGGGTGGAGGCTACAACTGGGGCAACAGTAGCTAGTGGTACCTGTGAGAAGATAGTAGAAAAAAAGCAGTTTAAGTTCTGTTCCTGCTTCTCTCCTGAAGTGCCTTGGGAAAAGCGCTGCCTGTCTACTCTCAGCAGAAAACAACTGAACTCTAGACACCAAATCAAAACAACAAAATCCCAAGAAAACACATAAACAAATAAAACCACTGAGCAAGGGCTTTCTCCAATATGCTGAGAGCTGTTAATGCCCACAGAGGAAATATGGGCTCACAAGTCAAAATAACTAGACACCTGAGGAGTACAACAACCTGTACCCACCCCTACCCCTCAAAACCACAAACTGGATGGTAGATATATTGTAAGCAAATGTATTAGAGAAGACAGTTCAAAATTTAAAACTTAAAACAATTATGGTAACACTGATAATACTTAAGGAGATAAGGGAAGTCATTAGCTAACTAGAATAAGAAATACGGAAAAAATCAAGTAGAAATACTATAGATAATTTGAGATAAAACCACAGCAGACAGAGAATATTATTAGAATGGCTATAGATAAGGATTGAACTAGTGAGTTAAAAGACCAAAATGAGATACTCTTCCAGAAGGAAGCGGGGAAGGATAAAGAAACAGAAAATTTTTAAAAGTTAAGAGTGGATAGAAGTACCAATGGAGAGGATTAAATATTTGAAGAAATAGTGGGGATAAATTTCTCAGAATTAAAAAAGGGATGAAAAACCTCAAATTAAAAGATCCCAAAGTTTTAGTAGAGAATATAGGTGAACAGCTTTCTGACTTTAGAGAAGAATTTCTTAAATAAGACACAAAAAATTAACCATCAAAGAAAAGATTGATAAATGTGACTATGTCAAAATTAATTACTTATGGTTATTTAAAGAAATCTTAAATATACTGAAAAGACAAATTACAAACTGGTAAGATTATATCTGAATCACATACAGCTGACAAAGGATTAATAGCAAGAATAATGTGTTCTCAAAAAATCAATGAGAAAAAGACAAACCATCCTGTTAAAAAATGGGCAACAGGAAAAAAAAAAATAAATAAATAATAAAATTTAAAAAAAAATGTGCAACAGACATAAACCGGCATTTCACACAAGAGGAAACACATATGGCTAATAAACATATGAAAAGATGCTTATCCTCCTTCATAATCAAGGAAACGAAAATCAAGACCACAATTGAGATATCACTTCATGCCCACTGGATGGGAAAATAATCAAGAAATCTATAATTCCAGGTATTAGAGGTGCAGATCTACAGGGTCTCATAAATTGCTGGTACAATTACTTTGGAAAACAATGTATTATCTTGTAAAGCTGAGTATTTGTTCATATTACCCAGCAATTCCACTCCTAGGTATATACCCACGCAAGAGAAATTCTTGCTTCAGGTACCCAGATATATGTACAAGAATGTTTGTAGAAGCACTGTTTGGAATTGAAAAGACTGGAAATAACCTAAATGCCTATTGATAAATTGAGCTATATTCACACTGAAATTTTATTCAGCAGAATTATAGCTACAAGAAACAACATAGATGAATTCTAGTAACATAACAGTGAGTGGGGAAAAAAACAGTTCCAGAATATAATGCATGGTACGATACCATTTTACAAAGACAACCAACAAAAATAAATTAATACACTAGTCAGGTATTCATACATATATATATAAAACAAACAAGAATGGCAAGGGAACAGTAAACACAAAATTTATGATGGTAGTTACTTCTGAAGGGAGGTAGGAGAATGGAATAGGAAGGAGCATAGGTAGATGTAAGTCATGGTACTGCTTTATTTAGTTCTTAGGCTGGGTGATGAGTTCATGAAACAATGACAACAATGTATCATAAACCAAGGATTATGATTAATTCAGTTCTTTGCACCCGGTCACTCCCCCCACCCCCTAAAACACAGAGAAGTTACTCAGAAACCTCTTACTTTTAGTCAAAAGAGCAAGTTTTGGGAGTCAATATGAATAGTTCTATTGTTTGAACTTACTTCCACAAAATTTCCTGCATACACTTCTTCTAAAGTAACTTCTAGATCTACAATAATATCACTTCCTCTTGGAATATTTCTGTCTTGCTGACGAGGGGCTCCTCCAAACATGAAACCAAAATCTCCAAAGAAGCTGTAGATAAGTGTAAAATCATCAGGAAAAGAAATCAGAGTTCATGTCTTGTGGTTATTGAGTTTCCTTTACACTGATAAAATATTGTACCCTACCAAACTCATTGTGCAAAACTGAAAGACATATTTAATACACTGGAGGCATACATCATATACACTTTTTAATTTATACAATATCAACTATCCTGCAACTATGTTGTTTCCATCACACAAAAAAATTACTTTTTAATACAATATGGCACTAAATGCTGATTAATTCGACATCGGGTTCAACCAATGAAATAATGATGTGTTTCGGTATTGAGGAAAATATGGATATGATGGATTTATTGAGAAGCTAACCATGGTGAAAGAAGCTACAGCTCTGCATAAAAATCTTGGGTACATAATTAAATAGGCTAAAAATTAGTCAGTCTTAGTAATATTCTAGTCCTGAAAGAAAAGAAACTTCTGGCCTCTATAAAACTGACATTAATTTCTATAAATAACAAAGCCTCACTTTGAGATTAATATAAACAGTAACCTTCAACTGTGTAGGCATTCTAATTTTAATATTAATTTTTGGTGTTAAGAAGCCTCACACATTAACATAGTGAAGATGACAACTATATAACTCCTCTATCACCAACCCTGGTAAATAGATTTCCCCAAAACATAAATAAAAGCTCAGTTTTTCATAATCATCCTGTTCTTGTTCAAAGAGATGAAAGAGAAGCAGGTCTGGGTTTGGGAGTTGGAATTTCTTTCTCTCTCTGCTCACAAGAATGGTTTTGCTCATTAAACAGTTTGCAGATTCTGCAACAGCAAGGATGAACTAGCTTTCATATATATCCCTCCCCCCAAATTGTCAGAGTTGATTTGACTGATATGGGCGGTTAGACAGACAACCCTTTCGGTATCATTTGCCTTTCTTGAAGCTTTGTGAAAATAAAGGACTATCTTCCCACAAGAGAAGAAAATGATTGTGCCCTGCACCAAAAGCTTCTGAGCAAGCGAGTGAAGAAAATTCTTCAATAATCACTAACTGATCCACTCATAGACACTAAAACTTTGCAGATGGGTCAATTACTTACTGTGAAAAAATGTCTCCATGAGAGCTCTGATGACCATCTTTTAATCCCTCTTCACCATAAGCATCATATTGTTTCCGTTTCTCACTATCCGACAGAACCTGGGGATAAAAACCAGTGGAGGGAAAAAGATCATGAATTGGTAAAATTCAATTAAGATACATTCATGTTTATGTTTTTCTTCTCTGATACCGTGTCTGCGATTTTTGTGGAATGTAGTTTTCATTTTGTATGGTACTAAGGCATGTTTTTTTTAGAAAGTTATTTTCTCTAACAGACTGTAAATTTTTTTTATATATTGTCCATTTTATAACTTCCACAATGCTCAATTCATGTTTTCAACCTAAATTTATTAGAACTCATCTAGTCACTTAAAAATTGTATCTGAGATTAGCAATGTGGCTGTGAAGGTGAAGGAGGTAAAAGGAAAAGGTGTAATAGGATCCTTCAAGCTTACTTTCTATGTGGTTTGACTTCAGTGCCTATGTTCTTAATCACCATGCTAGATTACCTCTCTAAACTATAAACTAGGATATGATTATGTGGGATCATCATTAGTGATAGAAATAGAGTAGAACAGCCTTAAAAATAGCTCTGCCTTACATGCTGGGGAAACACAGGCACACACAGTAGGAGATTGGTAAGTTAGGGAACTTAGATCACAGGCATTCCAGAAAGGTTTGAAATGCTATATATTCATTCTCCTTTTTTTCATCTTTTGTGTATGTAGAAATCCATTTGTGAAAGAATGTCCTCTGGTTTTTATGTTTAAGTTAGTAACTTCCTGAGTTTGAATTGCAGAGAGGGTAAAAACTGCTTTACAAAGGTTGCTCAAGTCCAATTTCACAGTGTGAAAAGAATTTTTGAAGTTTAATGGTTTTAGAAAATTGTACACAGCATCAAAACTATGTTTTCTCATTGAGTCCACTCTATATATAATACTAAAGAATGTAAAAACAAAATAAACTCCCATATTCTTCAAAATTTGCTCTCTATATGTTGGGAAAAAAAAAAAAAAAAGCTTCCCTTCAGAGCAATCTGAAGTATAAGCACACATGTACCTTTGAAAATTAGCTTTACAACCTTCCCTTGATATTCATATACTTCTCCTTAAAAGACTAAAGGAGAAAGTTATTTCAAACTCATACTCATAGTAGCCCAGGAAAGAAAAATTGGAGATAAATAGGGCTTGCTGACTCAGCAAAAGAAAAGGAAGACCTGATTGGCATATTCAAACACATTAGGCTCAGGGTCTGAAACATATGTAAGGAGCCATGGCAAAAATGTATTAACATTTAATATTTAGAGGATAAATAGAAATTAAGTGTACAAGAGAGTCAGCATTCTTCTTTTTTTTTTTAAGTTGACACATGTTTTTTATAGGTCTGATACATTACTGATGAAGTAAATAATAAATAGAAGTGGTAAGTGGATGATCCACTGGTTGGTAATTGAAAGGTGATGGCATTTTTATAGGTAGTGTTCCAAATCTTGGTCTGATTCCTTATCCTCCAAAGTTCAGCCCCAGTCTCAGCCCTCCCAAGATACTTTTCCCATCTGCTTCATCTGTCCACCCACTAATCATTCATTCAACAAATATTTATTGAGCACTGGCTCAATACTGGGCATTCTTAAAGGCAAGACTAAATGGATTTGTCCAGAAATGACCACAGTCCTTGGCTAAAACCTCTATAACCAAAATCAGAAGGTAAGAAAGAAAGGAATGTTTTGGCAATTACCCTTACAAAATAGGTACTTACCTATTACCCTTACAAAATAGAAATGGGCAGAGTTAACTTAAAAAGAAAAAAAACAAAAACAAAACCCAAAACTCTTATTATTAAGTAATCTGTATTTCTAATATTTTCACTTTCAAGTTTACTTTTCTGGACTTGTCTTGGCAAAGAAATGAATCCTGCATGTGTCTATAAAGAACACCATTTCAAAATCCCAAAACAAAGAGTATTTTAAAGTTAGTTTCTCTTTTGGACATCAGAGACTTCTGTAATAACCCACCTAAAACTACTCTTAAAGTCATCTATTCTCATTCACTCCCTCCTTATTTCGATTCTGACTAAGGAATGCAATTTTATTCCATGATCTTGGAAACTATTTTGTTTTTAAACGAAAAAAAAAAGATTCTTAATTTATTGGCCAACTAACCCACACTCTCAACTAATTAAAATTCCAGCAGTAAACCAGCTCAGTAAAGAAGACAAATTTATAGTCACTAAAGATTCTTCACACTGTACTGGGATTTTGATTTGTGAACACCAATTTATCTAAGGCCTGAAGGCAATCAAGCTTGAATGATCCAAAGAAGAAAGAAAACTTGAAGTAGTGACTAGAAACATTCTCAGAGTTCCACAAACTGCAGGCTCATGAACAATCTATGTATAGGCACCTCTGCCTAGGTCATGGTTAAAGAACATAAAAATCCTTAGCAACAGCTTTCCTAGAAAACCATTTGAGTACTGGGTTCCCAGTCACAATGGGACTGTTCATGGGAAATCCAATGCAAAATATGGAATCCAGTATATTATCAACAAGAAACAAAATGTTACATATAATACTAGAGGGCCAACCAACCCTCACAAGTTCATTCACTGGCCTCGGGTTAAGAATTTCTGTCCTATAGGCTCCCTGAAGGTTTGAAGGGAAGAAAGAAGGAGCCCATTAGCTCTAGGTTTCACCTAGGTAAAAATCACTTTTTCAGCCCGGTTGTTTCAAATCCAGGAAGGCTTGGGATCCCTTCCTTATTTTTTTTTTCTACTACTAAAACATTTTTCAGATTTGTTCCTAGCTTCTTTACACTACAGGGACTTAATTTGAATTCAGATGTTTTAGCTCTATGACTTTTATTGATAAACGAATTTTTTTCTGTATCGTTTTGAAAACCAGGAAATATATCCAGCTCTACTGTATTTCATGGTGTCCTAGTGAACATTATATGAGATGATACACATTAAATTGTTTTGACCTCTAGTTTAGGGGTTGCAAATTCAAACTGCAGCATTTTTTGTTTGGTCTGCATAATAAATGTATTTAAAAAAAAAATTTGTCAAAATTTTACAATCAGGAGAATTTACATTAAAACCTGTACTTCAAATTTCTCTTGAAAAATTAGATGATTTGGCAATAAAATGTTTATATTTCCATATAGCAACAACTGGCTGAGATTGAGTTGCCCTTAAAATGGGGCAAGAGGGCTCCAGTTTATCACAGTCTTCATCATTACCTATTTTTCCTCAATATGGAGATATACTATCCACTGTCTTGGTTTATCTTATATTGCCCTGTATGTTGTCTGTTCCCTATGGGCATGTGAGTTTTCAAACCTCAATTAGGTTTTATTTCTATTACTGGTTCTAGTTCCCAACCTGATCCACTGATTGATACATTAATCTACTTATTAATCTATTAATCTCACTTTCCCTCTTTCATTCAGTCTTTTTCAACATTATTCTCTTTAATAAAATAAATACCAATATGAAAAAGGCAGGCAAGGACATCTATTAACATGAATGTGAGACCGACCACAATATAGTATTAAGTCCTACTTTTACTTTTATCTATTGTTTATTTTTAAATAGGAGTGACCTGAAAGAAGGGGGTGCTTCTCTGTGCTATGTGGTCTGTTCTGATTCTGCAGGTGTTAGTCATACTTTATCTTTTTTCCTGACTTACCTCATAAGCAGCACCCAGATCCTGGAATTTCTCTTGGGCTCGTGGATCATCAGGGTTCCGATCTGGATGAAGCTGCAGGGCTAGTTTCCTATAGGCCTTTTTAATATCCTTTATAGAAGCACTTCGAGGCACCCCCAAAATCTTATAGAAATCTCGCCTGGATTGGGGTGAAGAGGATACTTTATTAAAGAGTTGTACATTACATTTAATAAAGTGAAAGTCTTTTTTTTTTCTTTACATTTACATTTGTATCTAAGTAAAGGGTTAGGAAAATGAAGATACACATGTGATAAAAAAAAAAAAAACTAAAAAGAGAACATACCAGAATTTCTAATGAGTCTTATACACAATGAGAAGCTTTCTAAGCAATATTAGCATTATTCAAAAACATTGGAGGCATTCTTTTTTTAGAACTATCCTCAGTCAAGAAAATTATTTTATTTTCTGATTATATGTTATTTTTGGCCAATAATTACATAATCAAATTAACTCTCCTCTTTATTTCCTTATACTGACTCCAAATGACTTTGACCATTTCTAAAAGTCAAATAGCCTCAAAGAATGACTTTCTTTATTCACAAAGATTATGTCATGTAAATGTTCTAATACCACCACTGTCGGAATGTTAAAGATGAAGTAACAGAAGTTGACTTCAGAGACTAAGCCAAAGCCCAGATAACTATGAAGAGAAAATAACACCCCATTTGGATGTAGGAGGTGTGGTGTCTGCTGAAAGAAAAAGAGAAAGAAAATATAAATCTTGCAGTAATTTCTAGTAGTTGTACTAGTTTGCCTAGGTAAAGCCTTAATTACAGATAGCTGCTGAAGCCCAGACGTAGCAGCCTATATGGCTCAGCAGCCAGGAATATGCACATGGCATGAGCTGGGAGATGGGATTCACTAACCTCCTAGCCAAGGACTATGCTGGAAACAAGTTAACTTTAAAGGGGATCTTTGCGAAGGGCCATGGGAAAGTAGTATAAAACTATAATAAACTTTTAGGGGAGGGACACTATCTGGCTCATAGAAGAAACCAGTATTTGTTGAATGAAATGAACAAATAAGAATGTTCACAAAAATCTATTCCTTTGTCAGTCACTCAAGCCACCAGAAGTTATTCTCAAAATGCTTTCTTTCAACAATGCGGATGGAAAGTTGTTCACAATAATGACACTGATGCAGTAGTGATAACATTGGAATAAAGTGCATTGGGGTAGCAAGATCCAGTTCATATAAGACAGAACATTAAAAAAATAATTTCATGTAACAGTTTCAAAAATCATCAACCATGAAGGGTTCCATAAGAACTAATTAGGGGCTTTTACCTCCCCACAAAAATCTGTAAAGTCCTGACATCTTTTATGATAAGAACTAAATAAATGAAAGGGATTGCTTAAATTAATAACAAAAGGGCTAAACATATAAAAACTGAGGCTTGTTTAGAATATGCTTAATATAAAAGTGGTTAATTAACAGTTCAGATAAATGCAGGAAAAGACAGCTGGTATAGTTAAGCATAAACATTACAGATCCCAAGAGACTACTTTACAAATGGCTGAAGCTTTTAAAGTTACAGTTTTAACAATACTAATACTGACATTTTATTTATACATCTTAGGGTACTTGTTTTAAGTGTAAAAAGCGGTAACAAAAACATACTAAGATAAAACAATAAAGCATTACCTTGGAGAAGTAAATTTTGTAGTATTTTAAGATGTTCCACAAGCAAAAATGACAAAATGCACAGAAAAAAACTTTTTTAAGAGAATAACAAGCACTTACAAATTTTAAAACTCTGCTAGGTAGTACCTTCCCCACTTATAGCAGGTATAAATTTTCAGAAGCTAAGATCCTACTGTTTTCCCCACTTTCTAAATTAAGAGCCTGGCATATCCTGTGCTTATCAGGCTTATATAAGATCTTGGATCTTTAAGGCTGGAAGGCTCCTCAAGAATTTATGTTCCCACTCCCTTCATACAAGTAGCACATTATTACCCACGTGTTTACAGATAAGAATTTAGGTGATTCCTTCAAGATCACATGAAAGTAGGGGATTTGGGGGGAGGGGGTGTGTGTGCAGGGGAGTGTAGAATAGCATTCCAGCCTGCTACCTTTTGGTGAACTGTTTTTCCACTCATAATACCATTCAGCTTCTCAAGAAAGCACAATAGAATGAGACAGTAACATGATGACAGCTGAGGCTCAATATCTCAAGAAGCTGGGAAAACAAGGGTTCTGCCTTGCTCCTTCAATTCAATTTCCTCCAGTCCCAGTATGGCTTCCCCACCTGCTCCCCTCACTTCCTCACTAGACCTGACATCATAACACACCCACTTTAATGTCAACTCCCCACTCCCCCTCAGTGGCTCGTCACAGGCTCAGCATTGTCTCTTCTTCTTCAGCTCAGCAGGGCACAGCAACACAGCCTGGCAGTGTCACTCCCTTCATTATAATCAGGCGCCCCTTCTTTTCCCCATGACACCGCTTTCGCCCACAACCATCTTCTTCTCAACGCCCCCCTCCCCCATGCTGTATTTGGCACTGCACCCCATTCTCACTCTCTTGGGAAAATCTAGCTCTACAGGGCCTCTGAACCAAGCCCTTCTAAATCATGTCACCCACGGCTCTCCTCCTTAGCTCACTAGCCAGGACCGCACTACCCATTCCTCCACTCACTCACTGCCTCTCGACCGTACTGCCCCTTTCCATCCCCTTAGCCTGGCAATTCTGCCTCCTCCCTCCACCTCCCCATCCACCCCAGCTAAGGCTGACTCAAGGACTCCGTGCCCGAGGATGCCTGTCTCTCACCCGGCGATCACGGCCCCGATGAGGTACAGCAGCAACAGGCAGAAGGTTCCCAGATTCTGCGGGGCCATAGTTCTTCCGTCCGTGCCCGGGTCTCACGCACTCTTCAGAGTCTCCTCCGTGGCCACGTCAGCTAGCCAGCCCACCGGGCCCTGCGAGGCCACCTCACGCCGGGGGTCTAGTACGCGGTCCGCAGCGACAGCTAGATTGCCCCCTCCTCTGCTGGTCCACTTCCCGGGAGTCCCAAGTCCCAGTGAGAGAAGCCCCCAGCAGGTGAGAGCCAATCAGTGCTCGGGACATCACACGCTGCCGGCGCCTCAGAACCAATCAGGGCGGTACACTTCACCTCCGAGGCGGCGCGGGCGGCCAGTTACGTTTCAGAATTGCAGCAGCAGCTCCCGACCAATTAGAAAAGTAAGCGTCAGAGTGCCGCGCCGTCGCAGGAAGCCGCTCAGCCCTGGCTCCAGCTAGTTGTAAAAAATTACATAAAGGGAGCGGTGGGGGCCAAAGGAGGACACCGGAGGCCCACGAAGTTCCTCACGCCCAGCTCCTCGGATTCTCCACCAATCACGAGGCGCCTCCTCCAGCACCGACCAATTGCGGGAGGAAAGCTTTATCTAGTTACATGTATCGGAATTTCATTCATATTGAGCTTCGTGCTGGATGCGGGGGCGGGAGGATGAAGGCAAAATGGGCGGGACAATTACTCCGCGGCAACGGTACATCATCTCCTAGCTTAACAGATCTTACTTTAAGTTCTCCAAACAATCCCGTGAGAAAATTGTCCCCGATTTACAGAGAAGAGGCTATGGTGCCTAAGGTGACCATCTTGGGTGGAGGCAGACAGACTTAGGTTCCGATTGAGACTCCCACCACTTCTTAGCGGCGAGATGAGCCTAAGCTGCTTTATTAACAAAACTGGGACAAAGCCCCTCCTGGAAGTGTAACTGAGAAGCTAGGATTTAAGGACTGATTCTGATTACTGAATCATTATATAGATATTCCTTTTTACTTTCTGGTACATCAGAGTAGACAGAGGGTATTTCCTGAACTGTAATCCAGCTGCCTTGATCTCTGATGATTGTGTAGTCTTTATCTTGTGCCCTTGTGACTGTAAAAACCTTGTGAATAACCTTCACTTGTACTCCTTTATCCAGTTTTTCGACTTTAAAGTCTTATGATCATTGAAGACAGCCCCTAATGCTTATTAATGAAGAGTCTTGGGTCAGCCCAGAACTAACCCACCCAAGTCCAAAGTTACCTTGATAACTGAAGCTGGATGTAACCAAAATGGGCCCACCTGACATGTACAATAGCTTAGACTTTAACCTACAAATCACCTCATTACAATACTAAAAATCACACTCATCATCATATTAAGGCCTCTATTTTTATGTATATGTTCTGTGACTAAGCATGTAATCAATCTGCATGTGCTCAATAATTAAATCACTTCTAATTATATAATCTGGGGCCATTGTACTCATTATCCTAAAACCTGCCCATCTTTTGATGCTATAAAACTATCAGAATTGCTGCAGTTTGTGGAGACAGATTTTGGACTAATAGGCCGTCTGTTCTGCTTTGCACCTAGCAGTAAACTCTGAAACCCCAGTGTCTCAGGAATTGGTCATTTGAGCACATTGGGCAAAAAAGAATACACTGCCTTGGTCTGGTAACAGAAGTGTTGTGAATTTTTAACATTAGGAAATCTGTAAATTGTCTAGCACAACATCAGGCATATAGTAAGCATGCAATGAATAACAACTATTATTACATTTATGAACAGAACTATTTGATTCTTCCCAATATTCTTCACCACCTAGTTTTGATCATTTCAGTAAATGCATTTTTTTGAGGACAAAACTCTAGGTGTCTTCCTTGATTCCTTTCATGCATGAGCTATCCAAATTTTTACCTCTAAACTGCTGTCCATTGCCCTACATACCCACTACTTCTCTGGGCCAAGTGAACATCATCTCTCACCTGAGAGAGACTCCTAACTGTTGTCCCTGCCTTCACTGTTAATATCCTACCATCCATTGTTCATTCCTGCACCCCCACCCCCAACCATGACTTAAAATAAAAAAATCAGATTATGTGGCTCCCCTGCTTAAAAGCCCCAAATGGCTTTTCACTACACTTAGAATAAAATCCCAACTCTTCCTACCCTAGCTTATGAAACCTTACATGATCTGTACTCTCACCTGGGATACTTCCAACAAACCTGGCTTCTTTTCTCTTTTTGAAAACACCAAACTCATTCCTGCCTTAGGGTCTTTACACTAGCTCTTCCTTCTACCTGAAACACTCTCTCCTCAGATCTTAACACGGATGACTCTTTTCTTAACTCACATATCAGTTTAAATGTCACCACTCAGAGAGGACTTCCCTGACCAATCAATCAAAATTAGTGTATACTGAATCCCTTATTCTCACACCACCCTATTCTATTGTTTCCATCCCTGACCCTCACATCCCCACACTTACATGACAGTTCCATGAAATCATGAATCAGGTCTGTTATGTTCACAGTTATATACACCTTAGAACAGGGCAGGTGCTCAAATACCTTTTGGGTAAATGAATGGTTGCTTTGACTGTGATTTTCATATGGTAGTTTCTTCTGGCCTCAGCTCAAATGTTGGCTCTATAAAGTGGCCTTCTTGGACTCCCTCCTCCCAATCTTCATAGCATTACTACCTGAAATTATTCTATTTCCTTAATATGTGTTGTATATTCTTCCTATTAAAAATATACTCCAAGAAGGTAGGTATCTTGTCTGTTTTGTTCACTATTGTAACCCTCATGCTCAGCATTGTGTCAGGCACACAGTGGTGCTCGATGAATAATTATTGCTCTTGGCAGAAAACTAAGACATAAATAGGTGAAGAAATTTGCGCAAGGTCAATAAGCTAGTAAATTGTGCAGCCTTACTAATCCAGGTCTGTCTGAATTCAAAGTCCCTGCTCTTTGCATCTACTCTTAGTGGGATTAAGAAGAAAACAAGGTTACTGCTTTCAGGAAGATGTCTCTTATGGGAAAGAAGCCAAGTAAATTAGGATCTGAATTGCACCTTTTTGTTTTATATACCTTTGTATCTCCCACACCTAGAGAGACCACAAACGAACAAAGAAAGCAGGAAATGGAGAGAAATTATGAAAAGGTTTAGAGGAAGGACTGATATCTTCTGCTAGATGGAATAAAAAAAAATCCTCATGAAAGCGGTAACATGCTAAGAAAGCTAACAGAGTTAAGGAGATAATGCAAGGGACTTTCGTTTCAGACTGGGTTTGAACCTTGGCTCCTCTCTCATTGTGTGCCCTTAGGGGTGTGTTACTTTAACCTCTCTACGCCTCAGTTTCTTCATCAGTAAAACAAATGTATTTTACTTAAAGGACTCTTGGGAAGACGGAAAAAAAAAAAAAAAAAGCAGGTATAGGTGCTTTACACAATGCCCAGCCTATAACAAGTGCTCTATAAATGCAAACTGCCATTATGATTATTATTACTTATCAAAGCGTGCTGATCTTACCAGCAGCTATTGACAGACCACGGTTCTGTGGAGCAATAGAAGTCTTCCTACTCTTCTGGGTTGAAAGGCAGGACACTAGACAGTGGCCGAGTCTGGCCCCTGCTGGAAGACTCCAGGACTCCAAGTTTCTCTCAGTGGCATAACCAAGGGGCGCTCTAGCAACGCCGCCGGGTCTCGGTGGTGCAAGACCTCGCGCTTGCGCTGTGGGCTCGGAGGCGCGCGGAGAGGTGGGGTGGCGCGGTTCTTGTTCTCTCAGGTAAAAATGCGCGGGGGTCGGTGGCTGGCAGGCTGGGACTGAGAGGGAGAGGGATGTGTCTGTCGAGTTTCAGGCTGGGAATGGGGAGGCTGCCTTCGCGCTTGCCAGGCCACGGGTACGCTGAGAACCCTTTCAGTTGGGGCTTCTCTATTCCTGTAGCCCAGACTTCCCAGTCCGGGTTCTTGGGCGTCCCCCGCCGCGTCTTACTCGGGGCTATGTTCCAGACGGTGTTGAAAGCCCCAGGGGGCCGCCGTGGGCCTCACGCCGACCTCTCCGCCTGAAAAACCTTAACGCCAGAGTATCCCTGGGGAGCTTTGGAAGAGGGAAAGGCCCCAGGTTATATTTGCTTATGAATTTAGCCCTCTCGAGTTCCGGAGTTACGAGAGACCTTAGAGAGTACACCTCTACGATTTGGCTTTTGATTGCAAACTTCAGAGACCTCAGAGAGCCGCCTGTTTCCATTTGAGGGCGAACTGAGAGCTTCCTCAAGTAATCATCTCCAGTTTTATTCAGAATGACGTTAAGCCTTTCCCATTTAGGGAAGCAGTTGTCATTTACTCTCCACGCCCTTCTTTTTGGTTCACAATCCCATGTTCCTTCATCTGGTCCTTATTTGGTCTCTTGGCTAAGACTCTTTATTATGGTGGCCTTCACCTGGATCCACTTCCGTTTGTTAGAGGTTCTCCCAAACTGAGTTCCACAAAATGTAGTATGTCCATACCCTCATGTTTCTCGTCACTCCACCTTTCCCTAGTCCTAAGCAACCTCTTACCTACTTTCTGTTTCTATAGGTTTCCCTGTACTGGACATTTCATACAATATGTGGTGTTTTGTGACTGGCTTTTTTATTTAGCATAATGTATTCAAGGTTCATCTATGTAGTAACGTGCATCATTACTTCATTCCTTTTTATGACAGAATAATATATCATTGTATGGATATATCACATTTTCTTTTTCCATTCTGGACCTTGGGGTTGTTTCCACTTTTTGGTGATTGTGAATAATGCTGCTACGAACATTTGTAGTAAGTTTTTGCATGGACAATTATTTTTTGAACAATTTCCAAAAAACTCACAGTTATGTAAGAAAGGTGTTTTTAAAGATGGTGTCACATAATGCTCAGGAGTATTCAGTGAAGAATGTGGTCAAGTGATTGTGTAAGATTTGGGAAAATCATTTTGGAAAGCAATGGGAATACACATCAGAAGCTTCAGAAATATCAATATTCATCTGCTAAATCCCCATCTGAAAATTTTCTTTGGGAAATCATTTATACTGCAGAAACAGCTATGCAGAAAGATGGTAAATAGCATTATTTATAATAGTGAAAACAATTAAACTTGTTATGGACATTTTTAATATACACAAAAGTATACCCATCACCCAGCTTCAACAGTGATCACTATTTTGCCTGTTTTTGGGAAAAACTTTAAACCTGTCAAATGTCTAAAATTAGCTGAATGGTTGAATAAACTGGGGTCCATTTATTTAGAATGCTATGAAATTATTAAAATAATCTTGGATTTTTATATGGTATTATCACAACAATGAAAATTCAGAAACAAGCTAAATAACATTCACTATGTAGAGAGAGACAGGAAGGAAGTAACAACAAAATATTGCCTGGTTGTGCTTTGGTGGTACGATTGTGGATGATTTTCCTCTTTCTATTTGAGGTATTTTATAAATATTCCATAAAAATCATATATTGTTATACAGAGAAACAGCAAACAAAGCAAAATCTAAAACAGTAGTACCCAAACTAAGCACAATAGAGTATGCCAAAGTGACTTCACTGTTACAGAAAGTAAGAGTGCTTTAACTTCCCTTGATCTATCTTTGCAGTCTAGGTTTACATAAGTATTCTTGTCTGCCATCTCATGTTATTGGTTCATATATGATCAACTAACAACTCCAAATATTTAACCAACCACCCCCATGTGTAAAAGTGATTTAACTCTGAAATTTTGTTCCCCTTATTTTTACCAGTGTTCCCCCTCAGGTTGGAGCAAGGTTTCCTGTTATAGGTTGCTCTTTTTCCCACTCTTTTTTTTTCTCCCTGTCTTAATAGCAAAGTTCCAACTCATACTTCATGCATTTGCACACTCTTCCTTAAATAGCCAATAAAAGTAGCAATACAAATAAGATAATTTTGTTTTATTGCAAAATTTTTCTTGTTCAAGTAAATTGTAATGAAATCTGATCAAAAATCTGTTCTGCTCCTCACTAATGAACTAGTGCTACTTTTCAAACTTGGTGGAGTACATTTAAAAACAATTAAGGGAGGTGTCACCTTGTAAGGCATTTATAAATGTGCTTTGTCATTTCAAATCAGTTTGTGAAGAAACTTTGTTTCCTAGGTATGCAAAGAAGCCTCTTTACACAGATGTCCTTTGAGGTAGCATGGATCAGTCCGGAGTTCTCCTTTGGGTGAAAGCAGAACCATTTATAGTGGGTGCCTTACAGGTGCCTCCTCCGTCTAAGTTCAGCCTTCACTATCTCAGGAAGATATCCACCTATGTGCGAACCCGGGCCACAGAGGGTGCTTTCCCACGGCTCTACTGGTCCACATGGAGGCACATTGCATGTGGGAAACTGCAGTTGGCTAAGGATCTGGCATGGCTTTACTTTGAAATTTTTGATAATCTTGTGGAAAGGACACCGGAAGAGCGCTTGGAATGGTCTGAGATTATGTCCAACTGCATGTCTGAGGATGAAGTTGAAAAGCAGAGAAATCAGGTATGGATTTTGTTTGTGTGTGTAATTATTTGGGAAATAATTTATCTTTGATCTTTGTACTAGCTGGATAGTTTGTTATTTTAGGTTATAACCATTGAATACCAAGAGACAATTTGAGTTTTGGTAGTTCTAGTTTGGCAGTATTTAATGTATTTAATGAATTGTTTCTTACTCTCCCATCCTTACCTTATCCTAAAGCAATACTGTTACAGGAACCCTCTAACTGAAAGAGGGGAATAGTTCCATTGATTGGAAAAATATTTTGCGGTGTGTGACTCCTTATGAACCACTGATATAGTTAGGGCACAAAACTTTTAAATGAACATCTGCTACATGCTGGGATTCAAAGATGATTAGGACAGCATCTCTGCTCTCAGAGAGGTAGGCTGATGTGTAAAAAAGTGCTACTTAATGTGATTTTTACAGTAATAAAAGTATGCATAAAATACAGAAGCAAAATAGAGAAGGGACTGATTAATTCTGGTGATAAGGAATATATGTCACAGAGGACATCTATTAATTAGGATAGACTAATTATAATAATGAGCCTTTTGGCAGCTTAGCACAAGAAGAGTATTTCTCATTCATGTAATAGTTCAACGTGTGTGCCTGATTTGATGAGTCTCTGGGCTGCTGTAGTTCAAGCAATGACTCAGGGACTAAGGTTCCCTCTCTCTTTTGGAACTACTATTACGTGAGTCAGCTTTGCTGCCATTTTTAAAAAAGCAAACAAACAAACAAAAACCCTGAAATTTCAGTGATTTACAGTAACAAAGGTTTGTTTCTTGCTCATTTTACGTGCAGGCAGCCCTTTAGTGATGGCTCTAGTCCAGGCTTGGCTCTCTGTGTCTTCTCATTGGGAATCCAGGCTGAAGAAACTCATGATGCCTTTTAAATCTTCTGCTCAGATGCAGCTCTTTTCATTCTGTTAGCTAAAACTTTGTCAGGTGGCTAAGCTTAGAGCCAATGAGATGAGTAGATAAACTCCCCTCATAGGAGGAGGCAAGTCCCATAGCCATGGGTAAGACTATAAGTATCTTGGAGAATGGGAAAGTGAACAATTGTAAATAATAGTACAATCTATTTCAGGCATCACTACTAGGCCTCAGAGCCCTTTTCTTCCATTTCTTTTGGGAGAGTTTGATGGGCCAGGCCTGAAAATGGTGTATATAAATCCACTGCATTCCATTGACAGTTAAACCATATCTGACTTCAAGGAAGGCTGGGAAATCTGTTCTAATTGTATGACCAGGAAGAAGAGAAAAGGTGTTTAGTTAGCATGTAGCCAGTCTCTGTCACATGAGGTAAAATATAAACAAACCTTTGGAAATTGAAAAGTTTGGTGAGTATACTGGTTTGAAACAGTTATGTACCCCAGGAAAGGCTATGTTCTTTTAATCCAGTCCTGTGGATGTGGACTTATTGTGTGTGAGGGTTTTTGATTAGGTTGTTTCCATGAAGGTGTGACCCCCGCCTATTCAGGGTAGGTCTTAATTAGATCACTGGAGTCCTTAAGAAAGCTGAGAGCCATCACAGACCCAGATGCTTGGAGATGCTGGGAGATGAAGACAGAAGGACGTTTGGAGATGTTAAGCTAAGAGACAAAATCCAGAGTTTGCACTGGAGAAGCTAAGAGAGGACTCCTAGATGCTTAGAGAGAGCTGCCCCAGGAGAACCAAGCAGAGAGCTGAGAGAAGCTGAGAGAGACAGAAACCCAGAGACATTTTGGAGAAAGCCATTTTGAAATGCAAGGCAGAAGCAAAGGACCAGCAGACGCCAGCCACGTGCCTTCCCAGCTGACAAACATGTTCCAGAGGCCATCAGCCTTTCCTCATTGAAGGGATCCTCTTGTTGATGCCTTAATTTATACATTTTGACAGTTTTTAGAACTGTAAATTTGTAGCCTAATATATCCCCTTTATAAAAGCCAGTCCATTTCTGGTATTTTGCATAACGGCAACTTTAGCAAACCAGAACAGTAAGCAACCAAGAAGGGAAGGTCAGTGAAACATTTATTGAGTGCCTACTATATGCTAGGTTCAGTAATTGGGTGCTGTAGATACAGAGATGACTAAAATTTTAGAAGTTCCAAATTTTTTTAGTGTTTACTATGTGCCAGAGTCTGGTAGTTGCCAGGATGTAAAAATGGAAAAAAAACTGTAAGGGATCTTATAGTTTTATGGGTAGGGAGGCATATGAAGAAATAATGATAATTTAACAAGTAATTGTTAAAATGGATGTATATCTGTTTTAATTTGCTAAAACTGATGAAATGCAGTATACCAGAAATGAATTGGCTTTTACAGTGGGGATTTATTAACTTACAAGTTCACAGTTCTGAGGCTATGAATATGTCCAAATCAAGGCATCAACAGGCAATGCTTTCTCCCTGAAGACCAGCTACCAGCAATCTTCAAGGCACATGGTGACATCTCTCTCTTCTCTCCTGGGTTTCGTTGCTGCCTGCTTCTGGCTTTAATGGCTTCCTCTCTGTTTCTGTGGTTTCTTTCTGTTTTCTGTGTGTCCTTCTCTCTCAGCTTCTCTGTGCTTTTTTCTGAATTTCATCTCTTATGTAGGGCTCGAGTAAGAGGATTAAGATCCACCTGGGGCATGCTTCAACTGAAATAACCTAATCAAAAGTCCCGCCCACAAAAGATCTACACCCACAGGAATGGATTAGCTTTAAGAACATGATCTTTTCTGGGGCCCATAAAACCTCCAAACCATCACAATGTACAAAATCAGGAAAGTAAGAGAGAATAAGGTATTTTTATAGTCTAAAAATAATTGGATGTTTATTGGGGCAGGAGAGGGGATGGGAGGAGTAGGACATGAGGATAAAAACATAGGAGGGATCAAATCCTGATATTGAATGCCATGTTAAGTTTGGGCTTTATTTTATAGTTAGGTTTCCAATATGGTTTTAAGAGTTATTCATCAAGACAAAAGTATAAGTACATTTGCATTTTAGATAGAGTACTCTGGTATCTGTCTGGAGATGGACTGTCGGGGTTGGGAGGGGGCAGAGTAAAGATAAGATAGGAGCAATAAATTAAGCTAAAGATTCTTGTCTATGTGGTCTTATTGTCAAGCCATCAGGTCTGTGGAATATATTCAGGAGATATGTAAGAGATTAAATCAATCCTAGATAATCTGGGATTTGTGATTTATTGATTGTAGGAAGATGAGCAAGATGAGTTGTGAGGATGAGTTCCAGCCTGTCTTAAGTGATGGGAATAATAATTATGCCACCAGTCCAGATAAGGGAATAATCCAAAGGTTAGGTTTTGTAGGAGCCAAGAAAATAGTGAGTTTAATTTGAACAGGCTAAATCAGAGATTTTAGTAGAACATAAAGGTTATAATGAACTGTAAACATTTTTAGAGTGCCACTGTATAGTTTTGCCTTAGAAATGGCTGCTGTTAATGTTGTTTTCTCAGAATTAAGGCAAAGAAACCTAGTAGAATTTGGAGGACGGGGATGGAGCTACTATTAACTCTAGATGGTGCTAGAGTTTTTGTGACATACCAAATGGTTGAATCTTTGGAAGATAAACTACTCTGATACTTGTTACTAACTTGGCATTTCCTGTATTAAGTAAGATATTATCAAGTTTGAAATGTATTTTTAAATTACCTCATAAAATAACTGGCAGTATTTCACATTTTGAACTTTTCTCCTTTTAGGATTGCTCCTTTGTTCCTTTAAAATTAAACCACTACACTTAATTTTTTATAGACTGGGTATAGGCAGTGTGATTGCACCTGTAAACTAGCCATATGTTTTGGCAGTAATATGCTTTTTTTTTTGTTCAAGGATAGGTGATTTATTGGTTTTTAAAGTTTCGATAGTAGAATGGACAATTATTAACATATATAATGGGGCAAAAACTATTTTGTACATGGATTTTTTTCTTTCCTTTTGCTTATTTCCTTAAATTATCAGATTGCTATCCTCGGAGACGTGTCCAGTTTCATTTATACCTTACTAGAAATGAGCTTTAACAAATTTTAAAAAGCAGTTTCGTAGTGGAAGTACATTGCTACAAGCAATTTGTTTTTTTTTGCAATTGCATATTATTTCATTTTCGTGAACTTCATGATTAGTTTTGTTTCTTTTCTTTTTTATCTTTGCCTGGCAACATTCCTCCTAGCCCTGTCTATGCTAGCAATGCTGCCAGGATGTAATAAGAATTTCCAATTTATTTTGTTAATAAATTCTTAGTTGTAATTTGTTTCCCAGCAGTGACAGTCATTGATTCTGTAATCTTGATAGAAAGTTCACTTTTGGTCAGCCACTTTGCCAACCTTTAGCAAAACAGCTGAGGCCCTTGAAGGCCACTGGTTTAGAAAAGGGTGAATGCTAGTAATGAGAGAATCCTGGTATGCTAAGAGAGGACAGTGAGCGAAGTGTGGTATGTTTAAGAGCCCAGAGGAAGGGGGTCAGGAAGGGATCCTTAGGGAACGCAATGACTTGATTAAGGCTCTGTGATGGGTCCAGGGTGACAGTAATATGCTTTTGATAACTGAATGACTTGGTACCAATTTATAACCATTACTGTAAAAACAATCCCAGCTATTATTTCAGGACTGAAATTCAGTAGCATACTCTTCAAAGAACATATCTGAGGTAAATTTCAGTTTTAAAAAATTAGGATTCTACAGACTGCACTATTGATGCTATTTGGTACTTTGGCAGCAAGAAGGTTAATTAACATTGCATTTACTTTTTGAGGATGCCGGTTAGGAGAAGCATGGTTCTGCCATATAACAAGCATGAATTTGAGATGCTAACACTGGCTTCCAAACAGATCCAAAGACTAATGCTGGCTAGCTACAAAGAAATCATCTGGGGAGCTTGTTAAATATTAGCAGATTCAGAGGATTTCCACTTCCAGGAAGATGCAGTAGATGTATTTTTCCCTGTTCTTCCCAAGAAGTACAACTAAAATCCCTGGACATTATTATATCAGAGAAACAGAAGACACTGAAAGGTGGAAGGAATAATGGAGACTGACTGGGAACCTCAGGACACAAGAGATGATACAGTCAGTGATGAGTTTCCTGAGTCTTCTTTTTGCCTAATATATCCCAGACTTGGAGCTGAAAAAGCCAGCAACCTGGAAATGCCAACATGCACAAACAAAAAAACACCCCGCCCCCCCAAAAGCCTGCTCTCTTTAGCCAAAGGATCAGGAAAGGGGCAGCCTAGCAGGACAGAAGCAATTAGAAGATAATTGCTCTGCTCTAGCCAAACACCACAGAAAAAACTGTAGGTGGGTCCTCAGCCAAAGCTGACTGAAGAGTCTAGGCTTCCTCCCTAATGAGGCTGTAAATGAGATACCGCAACACCTTCACCGGGCTGGTATCAGAGAAGAACAAATAGGGAGCTGGGACTTGTATCCCCAGAGGCCAATAACAAGCCCCTTCCCCACTCTTTTCACCATCAGTGAAGATGATGTATGGAGCCAGGACTCCCATCCCTGCCCAGCAGTAATAAGGATCCTTTCCCCATCTCCGCAGGTGTCAAAAAGGCCAAGTGTGGGGAACCGGTACTTCTACTTCCACTTGTCAGTGATGAGATTGTGCCCCCACCCCCATCCTTCCCTGCAGAGAAGTGTCAGAGAAGGACTGTCAAAATACAAGGTTTAAATAAATCCAAATGGTTTACTTGTCATACCAAGAACCAAGAAGATCTCAGACTAAATGAAAAAAGACAATCAACTGAAATGACAGAGATATTAAAATTATCTGACAAAGATTTAAAGCAAACGTGATGAAAAAGCCTCAACAACTAGGAATATACTCTAAATAAATGAAAAACTAGAAAGCATCAACAAAGAAATATTCTCAGCAAAGAAATGGAAGATCTAAACAACTAAGTGGAAATTTTAGAACTGAAAAACAGTAACCAATACAATAACTTGTACACTGAAAACTATATAATACTGATGTAAGAAATCAAAGACGATATGAATAAATGGAGAGATATACTGTGTTTATGGATTAGAAGAGTCAAGATAGTAAAGATGTCAATTCTTTCCAAATTGACATACAGGTTTAATGCAATTCCTATCAGAATCCAAGCAATCTTTTTATGTAAATAGACAAGACTATTCTAAAATTTATATGGAAAGGTAGAGGAACTAGAAAGATAAAAAACCATTTTGGAAAAGAGAAAAAAGTGGGAGGGGTAAGTCAACCTGACTTCAAGACTTAATGAATAGCTACAGTAATCTAGATTGTGTGGTATTGGCTGATGGATAGACACATAGATCAATGGAACAGAATAGCGAATTCAGAAATAGACCCATCCAAATAAGTCCGACCGATTTTCAGTGAAGGTACAAAAGCTATACAATAGAGGAAAGGTAGTCTTTTCAACAAATAGTGCTGGAGCAATTGGACATCCATAGGCAAAAAAAAAAAAAAGAAAAAGAAAATGAACCTTGACCTGAGCCTCACACCTTAAGCAAAAATTAACTCAAAATGGATCATGGACTTAAATGTAAAACAAAACTATAAAGCTTTTGGAAAAAAAAAAAAAAAACATGGGAGAAAGTGTTTAGGATCTAGGACTAGGCAAAGAGTTCTTAGGCTTGATACCAAAAGCATGATCCATAAAAGGAAAAAATGATTAATTCTACTTCATCAAAATTTAAAACCTTTGCTCTGCGATAGACACTGGTAAAAGAGGATGAATAGACAAGCTACAGAGTGGGAGAAGTTATTAGCAAACCATATGTTTGACAGAAGACTAGTATCTAGAATATATAATGAACCTTCAAAACTCAACAGTAAAAAAAAAAGTAATCATATTCGGACATGGGTAAAAGACACAAAACATTTCACCAAAGAAAATATACATATAGCAGATAAGCACCTGAAAAGATGTTCACAATTTTTGGAGAAATGCAAATTAAAACTGTAATGTGATGTTACTACATCCCTATCAAAATGACTAAAATAAAAAATATTGATAGCATTAAATGCTGACAAAGATTCAGAGAAACTGGATAATTTATACATTGCTGGTGGTAATGTAAAATGATACAACCTCTCTGGAAAACAGTTTGATAGTTTCTTTAAAAATGAAGTATACAAATACCATACAACCCAGCAATTGTACTTCTGGGCATTTATCCCAGAAAATTGAAGATTTATCTTTGTACAGACTTTCAAATGAATGTTTTTAAGGGTTTTATTCTGATGGCCACAAACTGGATGCAACCCAGATGTCCTTCATTGGGTGAAGGGTTGAACAAACTGACATATCCATACCATGGAATACTACTTAGCAATAAGAAGGAATGAACTATTACTATATACAACAATCTGGGCAAACCTCCAGAGAATTATTCTTGAGTGAAAAAAGCCAATTCTAGAAGGTTATATGCTGTATGATTCCATTTTTATAACATTTTTGAAATGACAAGAATATAGAGATGGAGAACAGATAAGTGGTTGCCAGGATTTGGGGGTGGGTGGGTGGTGAGGGTGGGAGGGTAACAGGGTAATAGGTGGTTATAAAAGGGGAATAGGAGGGATCCTTGTTTCTATGGAAATGTATCAATGTCATTATCCTTGTTGTGATATTATACTATAGTTTGCAAGATGGGAAACTGGGTAAAGGGTACATGGGATCTCTTTGAATTAGTTCTTAAAACTGTATGTAAATCTAAAAGTTATCTCAAAATAAAAATCTTAATTTGCAAAGCAAAAATAAAAATTAAAAATGCAGATTCATAGAGCTTCACATTCAAAGTTGATTGAATAGGCCTAGGATAGATCCTGCTATCCTTATGTGACAGCAACTTTTAGCCAGGTTGAGAATCATGAGATATAGATTAACTCCTTTGTAGCACTGCAGAATTCTCAGCTCTCGGAGGGTAGACCCAGATGTTTTACTTCACTTTTTTGCCTTCCCTGTATGTGTGTGGGAATGAGTAAATGAGGATATTCATGAGCTTCAAATTGTGAGCTTCAAACCACATTCATCCTCAAATAAAAAATGACTTATAAGCACCTATTAGACCAGTAGTTTTTCCCTTTATCTTTAAAAGTCAATCACTTCTGTAAAAATTTTATGAAAACCTGAGGTCTTTTTTCCCACCAAGCTACCGACACCAAAAAATTGTGTATAATTCCTAAACTTCCTTGATAAGTCTGTGAACCCTAGGTTAAACTAATCCCAATGCCTTGACCAAATTTCCTTCTTCCTTTTTTCCGTCTGGTAATTTATTCAAATTAGAAAGTTTTTGTATTTTTAACTGTAATTTTAAACTTCTGAAATAAAGTACTTTTAAAAAGTATGTACTTTGTCTTTTCCTTTTCATGTTTTGGGAGAGAATTTCTATAGCCATAGATGCTACTTGACTTTCAGGGAAAGTGACTCCAATTTAATTCCTACATCTGGATATCAGAGGCATAGACATCACATGCTAGCAAAATTTCTAAATTTTTTTTTTTTTTTTGGATCAGTAAACTGTTTTGAATTTAGTCTACTATATCTACTTAATTGTGGGCTAGTGATTGATGTCACTGTAGGGCATGTGCTGATAATTTATTTCTTTCTTGGACAGCTTTCAGTGGACACCCTACAGTTTCTGCTCTTCTTATATATACAGCAGTTAAACAAGGTGTCTCTCAGGACATCTTTGATTGGGGAAGAGTGGCCTAGTCCCAGAAACAGATCTCAGTCCCCTGATGTGACTGGCAAATCCAGTTGTCATAATAAGGTATTGTTTAGATCTTGGTATTTTTCTCTGAAAGGGATAATTTGTGAGGGAGATTGTTGACCTTCATCAAAATTTATTTTGGGATTCTTTATATAAGACATTGATCTGATGACCTGATGGCTTTTTTTTTTTTTTAATTGCTTTTTTACCTTTCTTGATTATAAAACAAAATCACTGTATACAATTTTAATTGAAATAGAGGAGTGGTTTCAATTCCTACACTGACAAAAAAAATCACTTACATGATTTTGGACAAATCATTCAATATACTCTTGTAACAATACCATTTTTGTAAATGTTAATGAATTTGAATCTACTTATTTGACTAAGAATAAATGAGAGAATGTGGTATTTGCAAGTCTGTTGAAATCTGAAAAAAATTCTTTAAAAAGATCTTCTTATATTGGTTTATCGTTTGTAACTAATTATATATGGTGTGACAACCTAGAAGTTAAATTTAACTGACTCACATTGTGAGTTTTGGAAAATGACCTATTGCTTCTTTTTGATTCGTATAGAAAACAATTGTTTTAACTGTTTTTATGAAAATATTTTGAAAAATTTTAAGTAAATCATAGATTTCGGTGTTACTGCCATGAGCAGCCTCTTGAAAAATGTTTTGAGGCTAAAGAACAGTTTCTTTAATATTGGTTCTTTTAAATCTCCTTTTAAATAAATCTGTTCTCCTTTATAGTCCATGACCTTTCGCTTTCCTGATTCTGCTTCTGTTTCTTCCTTTTCCTTCTTCATGAATTCCTCTCCTCCTGGCCCTTACATGCCACTCTTCCCCCAGGATTCTGCCTGTGACATTCTTCTCATTTGACGTACTCATTCAACATATGTCTCATTGGCTCCCAAATTTGTCTCTGTCCCAGAGCTCTTTCCTCATCTTTACCTCTTCACGTAGATGCCCTATATATACTTTAAACTTATAATAACCCAGTCTAGATGTATGTAGACTGCTATCTCCACACATAATTATTGCTGAATGGGCATTGTAAAGAGATGGTGTTTTGAGCTAAGGTAGCCTACGTTAAGATCTGGATCTGCTACTTAATAATCATGATTTTTGCCACAAGTCAGTTAACTTCTCTAGGCCTCAGCTTCTCTTTAAATGGGGAAAATAAAGCCTGTTTTTTGGATGGCTGTGAGAATTCAGTAATATATTAGCATAGGACTTGTAGCATAGTAAATACCAATAAATGGTGACTCTGATTTGTGCTATATCATGACCCCTCCCAACAACTGATCGGACCAGGGATGGAAACTAAGATTTCTTTTACTAGAATAACCCATTCATTGGTATGTATTTGAAATTGGCATGATTTGAAATGACCTGGGCTAATCAGTCCCCTGAGGGACTAAAGAAATTACCAGCTGGTGATGGATGCTTGAGTTGAAAGCTCATTTGGCATTGGGCCCAGAATTGCCACCAGACATCATGTGTGACCTGGAGTTATGAGAGATCAGAAACTCTGAGGTAATCATCAGACGAAAGAGAATGGAACAGACATGCAGTGAGACACTGGCCCTTGAGAGAAAACCAGGTTCCATATGACTTTCCAGTTCCAGTTTTTATGAGGCCTGCTTCGACTTCAGTTTGGGAGACTACCATGTATCCCTAAAGTAAAACCTCCCTTTACTTATATTCTCTATGCCAGTATAAGTTACCACGAGTCACCCTTGTTCTCTCTCTCACCATCCCTACCCAGTTAGTTATCAAGTTTTATTGACTGTGCTTCCAAAATAACACTTAAATCTGTCCCTTTTCTTCCTGTTATATAGATCCTAATGACTTTTTTTTTTTTTAAACCTTCTTCTCTGTAATTAGGTCTTAGCTGGTTACCCTGCTTTTAGTCTGTAGTCCACCTACCACACTGGACTATGTAAAATGCAGGTGTGTTTAGGTCCATGTCTTGTCTAAACTCTGTCAGTGAATCCTCATTGTTATTGTTTTCATAACTATACTCCATGGAGCCACCCCAAGGCCCACAGTGGGGGAGTCGGGAACAGCAAGAGGGAGGAAGATCAGGTGATGCTCTGCACAGCTCTGCTTTCATCAGTTTTCTTTGGCATCCAAGAAAGGCCTGTTTCATTGTGTTGTAATTATTTGTTTATATTGTCTTCTCCCTAAGAAGACACAGTTCCTTGAGGACAGGAACCATGTCTAATTCAATTTGCATATTCAACACTTAACATTGTATATCCATCACTTAACACTGCATATCCTACATTAGAGTTGCTAAAAACAAACAAACCTGTTAAATGAGTGAGCCAAACCATTGGGATAACTGCCAGCTCAAAGCTTATTCCCAGAGTTATAATTTCTCTTAAATCTAGTCACTGTAAGTCCATTTCAGTCAGTGGAATTTGAAATTCTGTTTATAATTGGAGCAGGCAAATAAAGAAGCCCAGTAGTGCTTTATAATTTGAATAATGTCTCTGGTGGTTATTTTTACATTTGAACTGAAACTTTTAGGATTTACTAGTTGTGTGGCCTTACACAAGTTTCATAAACCTTTCTTTATCTCCATTTCCTCACGTTAAAATTGAATGATACTGGCATTTATCTTAGGATTGTTGTTAGGATTAAATATGTTCGAGTATGTATAAACCTTAGTGCCTTTGAGGATTAGCTATTTAGTATTACTTTTGAGTTAGCTGGAATGAAGAGAGAATCCATATTTACCCTTTCAAAAAATAAACTTTATATGGTTTATATAGCAAACTTAAATGCTTTTTTTTTTGAGATGAGGCAGAGTATAAATATGAAATAATTAAAATATAAAAGTTTCAGCTCTTGTGAAATCTCTTTGTTCTGTTAAAAGTGCTTTCTTTTGATTTTTAGAACTGGAATGATTACAGTCACCAAGCTTTTGTCTATGATCACCTGTCAGATCTCCTTGAGTTGCTTTTAGATCCAGAACAACTCACTGCATCATTTCATTCGGCCCATAGTAGCCTAGTCTCTCAAGAAGCTGTTGAGGCACTCAGCTTTCTTCTTGAAGGTACAGTGAGCAAAGCCAGGAAGATCTATCCACTTCATGAACTTGCTCTCTGGCAGCCACTTCATTCAGAGAGTGGCTTCTCAAAGATCTCTAAGGCCTTCTCCTTCTACAAACTGGAAGCCTGGTTGAGAGCCTGCTTGACTGAGAATCCATTTGGTACTACTGCTTGTCTCAAGTCTGGAAAGAAATTGGCTTGGGCTCATCAAGGTATTTTTAAATTTTTTAATGTGTATTAAATTGACTGACAAGGAACCTAATGTTTTCTGGTGTATTAATGATGACACAGCATCTGTGGAGTATCTGAAAAATATTAGCTACTATGAAAGAGAAAAAAAGAGGCATCTTTTTTTTCCTTAAACTTTTAATTTTGAAATAATTTCAAACATACCGGGCAGTTGCAAAAATAATACAAAACCCAACATAGCTCCCTCCCCAGATACCCAGATCCACCAGTTATAACATTTTGCCACACTTGCTGTGTTATTCCTTCTTTTTTTTCCTACCTATCTGTCTATCCATCCCTCCATCCAACTGTCAGCTATCTCTCTATGTATTTTTGTAAACATTTGAGAGTGGGTTGTATAATGTCATACTCCTTCAACACCTAATACTTCCATATGCATTTTCTAAGAACAAAGATAATCACTTATGTAACCACCTTGAGTACAAGTTATCAAGTTCAAGAACTTCAACACCAATGTAAAGCTTACAGTCTATATTCCAATTTTTTCATTTGTCACAATATTGTCCTTTTGGGCCTTTTCTCCTCCATTTTTTAGGTCGAGTCCAGAATCATGTATTACATTTAATTGTCATTGACTCTTAAGTTTCTTTATTTTTAATTGTGAAAACGTATATAAAACATGAACTTTGCCATCTCATCTACCTAAGCACTCTATTCAGTGGGATTAATAATATTCACAATGTTGTGTTATGCTCACCACTATCCATTACCAGAATTTTTCTATCAGCCAAATAGAAACCATGCACCCATAATGCATGAACTCCCCATCCTCCCTCTGTACCCACACTCCAACTTGTACTCTGTTTTCTGTTTCTATGCATTTCCATGTTCTAGCTATTTCATATAAGTGGAATCATACAATATCTGTCCCTTTGTGTATGACTTATTTCACTCAATGTAATGTCTTCAAGGCTTCATAGTATCTTCAAGGCTTATCCAAGAGTAGCTTATATTTGAACTTCGTTCCGTTTTTAAGATTGAGTAATATTCCATTCATACGTATATACCACATTTTGTTTATCCATTCATCTGATGAATGCTTGAGTTCCTTCCACCTTTTGGTTATTGTGATTAATGCTGCTGTGAACATTGGTGTACAAATATCTGTTTGAGTCCCTGCTTTCAATTCTTTTGGTATATAAGTAGGATGCCTAGGTCATATGTTAGTTCTACGTTTAACTTTTAGAGTAACCACTAAACTGTTTTCCACAGCAGCTACACCATTTTACATTCCGACCAAAAATTAATGAGACTTCCTATTTCTCCACATCCTTGCCAGCACTGCTTTTTTAATAATAGCCATTCTGAGAGATGTGAGTTGGTATCTCATTGTGGTTTTGATTTGCATTTCTCTAATGTATAATGATGTTGAGCACCTTTTCATACACTTACTTGCTATTTGTCTATCTTCTTTGGGCAAATAGCTTTTTAAGTTCTTTGCCCATTGTTTAATTGGGTTGTTTGTCTTTTTGTTGTTGAGTTGTAGGAGTTCTTTATATATTCTGGATATTAAACCCTTTTTGGATATGTGGTTTCCAAATATTTTCTCCCATTCTGTTGGTTGTCTTTTTACTTTCTTGATGATGTTCTTAGATGCACAAAAGTTTTTAATTTTGATGAAGTCCAGTTTGCTTTTTCTTACATTGTTTGTGCTTTAGGTGTAATGTCTAAGAATCCACTGCCTAATATAAGGTCCTGCATATATATCCCTGTTTTCTCCTCTAAGAGTTTTATAGTTTAAACTCATATCTATTATAATCTGCCATCATTTTCTCTAAGAATGCTATAGTTTTAGCTCTAATCTCATTATATCCTACATCATTGACCCATTTGGTTTTTTTTTTTTTTTTTTTTTTTTTTTTTGGTATATGGTATGATGGTAGGGGTCCACGTTCATTCTTTTACATGTGGTTATTCAGTTTTCCCAGGAGCACTTGTTGAAGGAAGTGTTCTTTCCCATTGAGAGGACTTGACTGTCTTGTAAAAAAATCAATTGGCCATAGACGTGTGGGTTTATTTCTGTGCTCTCAATTCCATTCCATGAGTCTTTATGTCTGTCTTCTGTCTGTACTGCACCATTTTGATTACTGTAGCTTTGTAGTCACTTTCGAAGTTGGGAAGTGTGAGCGTCTTTCAACTTTTTCTTTTTCAAGATGGCTTTGGCTATGTGGGGTCCCTTGGCTATTTGATGATTAGTTTTTCCATTTCTGTGGAGAAGCCTTTTGGAATTTTGATTGGTATTGTGTTAAATCTGCAAATTACTTTGGGTAGTGTTGCAATCTTAACAGGGATAAGTCTTCCAATTCATAAGCACGGACTATCTTTCCATTTATTTAGGTCTTCTTTAATTTCTTTCAGTAATGATTTGTGGTTTTCGGTGTACAGGGACTTTATGTCCTTAGTTAAATTTATTCCTAGATATTTTATTCTTTTAGTTGCTATTGTAAAAATGGAATTGTTTTGTTGATTTCATTCTCAGATTGTTCATTGCTATTCAATAGATACCACTGATTTTTGTGTAGTGATCTTATACCCTACCACTTGACAGAATTTATTAGTTCTAGTAGCTCTCTTGTAGGTTCTTCTAGATTCTCTATGTATGGGATCATGTCATCTGCCAATAGGGAAAGTTTTACTTCTTATTTTCCAACTTGGATGTCTTTTACTTCTTTTTCTTGTATAGCTTGTACTGACTTAACACTTCCAGGACAACGTCGAATAGCAATAGTGATAGTGTGCACTCTTGCCTTTTTCTTGATGCCTTCTTTGCGTCAGTTGACATGATCATGTGGTTTTTTTTTTTTCATCCTATTAATGTGGTGTGTTATATTGATTGATTTTCCTATTTTGAACCGCCCTTGCATTCCTGGGATAAATCCCACTTGATCATGGTGCTGTTGGATTTGGTTTCCTAGGGATATTGGTCTTTAATTTACTTTTCTTGTGATATCTCTGTGTGGCTTTCGTATTGGGGTGATTTGGCCTCCTCGAATGAATTAGGGAGTTTTCCCTCTTCTTCAGTTATTTGGAAGAGTTTGGGAAGGATTGGTATTAATTCTTTTTGGATTGTTTGGTAAAATTCACCAGTAAAGCCGTCTGCTCCTGGGCTTTTCTTCTAATTTATTTGTTGAGATCTTCTGTTTCTTCTTGAGTTAGCGTAGGTAGTTTGTGTGTTGCTAGGAATTTGTCCACTTCATCTAAGTAGTCTAATTTGTTGATACAGTTGTTAATAATCTTTTTTAATGCAATTTTATTGAAATATATTCCCATAACATACAATCCTTCAAAGTGTACAGTTGTTCATAGTATCATCATATAGTTGTGCATTCATCACCACAATTGTTCATAATCTTTTACAAGCCTTTTTATTTCTGTAAGATCAGTAGTAGTTATTTGTGTCCTCTCTCTTTTTTCTTTGTCACTTTAGCTAAAGGTTTGTCGATTTTATTGATCTTTTCAAAGAACCAACTTTTGGTTTCATTGATTCTCTCTATTGTTTTTAATTCTCGATTTCATTTATCTCACCCTAGTCTTTATCACTTCCTTCCTCTGCTCACCTTGGGTTTGGTTTGCTTTTCTTTTTTAAATTATCCAGATGTGAGGTTAAGTTATTGATTTGAGATCTTTCTTCTTTTTTAATAAGAGCAGATTCCCTTCGGCACTGCCTGTGCTGCTTCCCATAAAATTCGGTATGTATTTTCTTGTTTACATTCGTCTAAATATATTTCCTAATTTCCTTTGTAATTTCTTCTTTTATCCATTGGTTGCTTAGCATCTTTTTTTAATATATGGCTTTTTCTCTCAAGACAGCAATAATCTCAGAAAGTTGATTTATTAAAGTCCTTTGGCTACAGTTAACAGAACCTCCAACCACAGTTAGTTCTGTCTTTCCTCTGCCTTTCTCTGACTCTCTTCCTCACTTTCATATGCTCACTTGCTTGAGGCTTTCCTATTTTCCATGCAACATATCAGAATTTTGTCTTCCCGTAGTAACAACCTCAGGGAGTTAGTATGTAGATGAGGTCCTTTTTAACTACACAAGCAGACTATGTATTTCTAAACTAGGAATTTAAATTTACAGTAGAGAGAATCTGGCCTTGTTTGCATTAGGTATCTGTTCCTGTTAGTCCAGCTATGGCTAAAGAGAGGTTCAGGTGATATATGACTGCTGGGGCCCAGGCGTGACTTTAAGAGAAGAAGGGGTAGCCACACATCTCAATAAGTGTGCACACCAAGGCATGTGCCAGCAAACATTAGTGAAAAATATCTGCACTGAATATACTATACTACTATAATCTCTGGATTTCAAAGATAAAGAACAAATAGGTTCCATACAAATATTTTTAAAAAATCAGTTTGTATCAGAGTTCTATATAACACTAAAAAAATTGTAGCTAGGTGAGGAACATTTATAGACTGTTGTATAGAGAGAACAAAAGAGATTTTAATCTAATAATTTTAGATTTTGATATAAACATCTAACCAAAGTATTGCTTTAGTATGAGGTCATATATTCTCTCAGATGTATAAGCTTTTATAAATATATAAAAGATGCTATTTCATTTTTGATGTTGATAGAAAAATATAGGTTCAAATAAGTTTTTGAAATTCTTAAGGTAGGTAACTGGTAAGAATAAAAAGGGTATCTAACTGCTAACGCTTATACTAAAATGTTAACAGTGGTGGACAATAGGATTGCAAATGATTTTTATCTTCTTTTATTGTTAGAATTTAAAATTTTTCTACAATGACTCTATACTACTTAGGTAATAAAAATAAACAATAAGAATTATTTTAAAAGAAGAATAATAGTGTACTTAGGTGACATTCTTTCCATATTCAGCCACTATTCTTTATGAGAATGTCTCTGGTTTGAGGGAATTACAGTCTGAGAAGCCAGTCTCATAATGGTGCACATATTTGTTGAGAGTCATTATGTACAAGGCACTACGTATGATAGAAAGATGTGCTCTCAGTTGGTAATGATTGGGGTTTAAAGACATGAACCCAAATAGAGTTCATGGAATGATGTGGTAAGTGACTCAAGAGGGCTATGAAATTAAAGTTATGGCAGTTTAGAGAAGTTATTTATGATTGGGATGGTAAAGTAAAGCATCTTAGAGGTCAGTATATTTGAGTTGGGCTCATTCTGCCATTTACTAGCCATGTGACCTTAGGCATGTCACTTAACTTGGAGGGTAGACATGAAAAAGTCTTAGATCTGTGGTTCATAGACAGTCTTGAATGGATTATAGGTTATAAATTGTTTTATAACAAAATTTCATGAAATATTGCAAACATACAGAAAAGTACAGAGAATCTTATAGCAAATGTCTCTTTACCTAACATCCAGATGTAACTTTTTTCCCTCACATGCATCTATCTAATTTTAGACATGTGTACATGTAGACATGTATAACCTCATATATTTGGTTGTTTTTCCTTGATTTAAAACTTTCTCATTTATTTATATGTTTTGTTTTTTTTTAAATAGTTGAAGGGACGACCAAAAGAGCTAAGATTGCTTGTAATACTCATGTGGCCCCTAGGATGCACCGCATGGTGGTGATGAGCCAGGTTTACAAGCAGACATTGGCCAAGAGCTCAGATACTCTGGTGGGGGCACATATAAAGATTCATCGTTGCAATGAATCTTTCATTTATCTGCTCTCTCCCCTACGGTAAGTCCAGTCTTCATAGTTTTCTGACATTCTGACATTTTCTTTGCACTAGGATTGATCCATTTTTCTTGTCATATGAGAATATCATCTTAGTCAAATACTGTTTATCTTATTCTCATTCAGAGGAATTTACCTCACATTTTTGTTTTTTTAGATCTGTGACAATTGAGAAGTGCAGGAATAGCACCTTTGTCTTGGGCCCTGTACAGACCGTTCTTCACCTCCACAGCTGTGACAATGTGAAAGTTATTGCTGTTTGCCATCGTCTGTCCATCTCATCTACAGCAGGTTGCACCTTTCACATTCTGACGCCTACACACCCACTTATTCTCTCTGGAAACCAGACAGTAACCTTTGCTCCTTTTCACACCCATTACCCAATGCTGGAGGACCATATGGCCAGGACTGGCATTGCTACAGTGCCTAACTATTGGGATAACCCAATGATTGTGTGCAGAGAGAACAGTGACACAAGTGTCTTCCGACTCTTGCCACCTTGTGAATTCTATGTATTTATTATTCCTTTTGAAATGGAAGGGGACACCACAGAGATACCTGGGGGTCTTCCATCTACATATCAGAAAGCACTAGGTCAAAGAGAGCAGAAGATACAAATTTGGCAGAAAACAGTGAAGGAGGCTCGTTTGACAAAGTGAGTGTTTTCTAGAAGTAGTAATTTTTCTTTTATGTGAAACTATGGAAAAACAAATATATCTGTACTATTTTACAGCTGTGCTAAAGCATTAAAAAAGATCTAGTGTGTCTTTTGTTAAGGTTTGGATTTCAGGTCAGTATTCTAGGCATTGTCTGTCTGGGGCATGGGAGTGGGTGGATACTGAAGTATCAGGCAACATTCTTTTAAGGAGCTTAAGATTGGTTGTCAAACTTACGTGAATGAGAGAAATCATAGATAGAATATGCCACGTAATCCAGTGCCTAAATGAATCGGTTTTTAGTTGTTAATTTACTTCTTTACACTATAGTAGTGGTTCTCAAAGTTGATTGTGCATCAGAATCATCTAGCAACTTGTTAGAAATATAGATTCTTTGGCTTCTCCATATCACAGAATTAACTGAATTAGAATCTCCAGCGGTGGATTCCTAATGTTGGTCTATGGACTAAAGCCATTCTCTGTCAAAGTTTGCCCTAGTACATGGTAAAATACAAAAAATAATTACCATGATTTTAAATAAAGCTAAATTTAGTCAACTTAAAATACTGTTTTATTCCAAGATTATTTTCTCCCTATTTAAAAAAAAAAAATACATTTTTTTAATAGAGAATTTGTAGGTTAACATAAAAATCATGCAGAAAATACACAGTTCCCATACACACACCCCTCCCCCCACATACATGTAGTTTTCCCTATTATTAATCCTTTGCATTAGTATGGCACCTTTGTAACAAATGATGAAACATTATTATTATTATTATTGTACTACTATACTATTAACTATAGACCATAGTTTACATTAGGGTTTACTGTTTGTTTTGTACAATCCTATGATTCTGTTTTTTTTCTTCAAAAATTTTTTCTAGTAATATACAATCTAAAATTTCCCCTTTTAATAACAAATTCGTAATTCAGTGCTGTTAATTACATTCACAGTGTTGTGATACCAACATCATCATCCATTACCAAAACGTTTCCAGCACCCCAAACAGAAACTCCCCATACCCACACCATGGCATCTGGTAACCTGTGTTTTAGTTTCTGACTATGAATTTTCTTATTCTAGTTATTTCATCTTAGTGAGGTCATACAATATTTGTCCTTTTGTATCTGGCTTATTTCTCTCAACGTGGTGTCTTCAAGGTTCATCCTTGTTGTCGTGTGTGTCAGAACTTCATTCCTTTTTATGGCTGAATAATATTCCATTATGTGTATATACCACATTTTGTTTATCCGTTCATTGGTTGATGGACACTTTTGGCAATTGTGAATAATGCTGTGTACATTAGTGTGCAAATTTCTGTTTGAGTCCCCGTTTTCAATTCTTCCAGGTATACACCTAATAGAGGAATTGCTGGGTCATATGGTAATTCTATACTTAGCTTTCTGTGGAACTGCCAAGTTGTTTTCCACAGCAGCTGCACCATTTTACAGTCCCACCAACAATGAATGAGGGTTTTATTTCTCCACATCCTCACCAATATTTGTTAATTTCCATTTTTTAAAATAATAGCCATTCTAATGGGTGTGAAATGGTATCCTCATTGTTGGTTTTGATTTGCATTTCCTTAATGACTAATGTTGAGCATCTTTTCATATGCTTATTGGCCATTTGTTTATCGTTGGGGAACTGTCTGTTGACATCTGTTGTCCATTATTAAATTGGGCGGTTTGTCTTTTTTGTTATTCAGTTGTACGGGCTCTTTGTATATTCTGAATATTAAACCCTTATTGGATATGTGGTTTCCAAATATCTTCTCCCATTGCGTAGGTTATCCTTTTATTTCATCATGAAGTCCTTTGATGCACAGAAGTTTTCAGTTTTGATGACTTCCCATTTATCTATTTTTTTCTTCTGTTATTTGTCCTTTTAGTATCAAGCGTGGAAAACATTGCCTAACACAAGGCCCTGAAGATGCTTCCCTATATTTTCTTCTAGGAGTTTTATTCTTTTGCTTCTTACATTTAGGTCTTTGATCCGTTTTGAGTGAGTTTTTCTTAATGTATGGAGTGAGATAGGGGTCTATCTTCATTCTTTTACATATGGATATACAGTTTTTCTAGCTCCATTTGTTGAAGAGACTATTCTTTCCCCATTGTGTGGACTTAGCATGCTTGTCAGAAATCAATTGGACATAGATGTGAGAGTTTATTTCTGAACTCTCACTTCTATTTTATTGATCTGTATGTCTTCCCTTGTGCCAGTACCATGCTGTTTTGATTACTGTAGCTTTTTAATAAGAGTGGGTCTTCAGACTTTGTTCTCCTTTTTCAAGATGATTTTGGGTATTTGAGGCCCCTTCTCCTCCTTATAAATTTGTTGACTAGCTTTTCCATTTCTGAAAAGAAGGTGCTGGAATTTTGATTGGGATTGTGTTGAATCTGTAAATTACTTAAGGCCTGGCCATTTCCAGCTGCACCAAGGCCTAGCTGATAGTGCTAAGCTAGCCCCCAGGTATCAGGAGCTGCTCTTCTCTTTCTTATTTTGAACATAATAAATACGCTCCCACCTTAGAACCTTTTCACTTTTTGTTTCCTCTACCTGGAATGTTCTTCTGTAGATACTCATTTTGCTTAATTCATCACTTCATTCAGACTTCTGCTCAAATGTCAATCTTAGAGAGGCTTCTCTGTTCATTCTTTTTCTAAAACTACATTCTCAATATGCTCTGTTCCCTTACTCTGCTTTATTTTCTCCAATACACTTATAACTACTTGTCTTTATGTATTTATTTTGTTTATTTATTATCAATCTTTTCTACAGTTGTAGGGAGTATAGACTGCATAAATCACAATGTGAATGGTGCCCTCTAGAGTTGTACAGTGCAAACCTGCCCAGACAGGGACTTTGTTTCTTTTCTTATCTTTACGCATATATTCCCATCAGTCAGAACAGGACCTAGTATTAAGTAGGACCTCAGTAAATATCTGTTGAGTGAATAACCATGGTAGAACAAAATGTAATGATGGACAATGGATAAGTCTTTACGGAGAGTACGTTGTATCCTTTTCTTCTTTTTTTTTTTTTTTTTTGGTGGCGGTACAGTTTACTCTGTACAGAGCAGTTATTTGGAGAGAAGAAGTAGATAATTAAAAATAATTAATCATTTAAAGTTATCCTGTTAAAGCATTTTTTACTCACTTGTTATAAAATTGTATGTGAATTAGTGTTCTTACATTCTTTTTCAGGGACCAAAGGAAGCAGTTCCAGGTACTCGTGGAGAACAAGTTCTATGAATGGTTGATTCATACAGGGCATCGCCAACAGCTGGACAGCCTTGTGCCCCCTGCAGCAGGCTCCAAACAAGCTGCAGGATAGGACTTCTATTTCAAAACACTTGGTAGGCATTTATAATGTAGGCCAGTGAAAAATTAGTTTTGGAAATTTTTCCAAACATACAAAAAACTGAACAGAATATTATGTTAATCATTGTCAAATGTTTTCCAACACTTCTCCCACCAGCATGTTATGATATTTATTCCTTTTTACAACCAAGTAATATTCCATTGTATAGGTATACCACGTTTTGTTTATTCATTCATCGGTTGATGGATATTGGGTTGTTTCCATTCTTTGGATAATGTTATGAATATTCCTGTGCGTGTTCTTTTCAAGATAAACATGTTTTCATTTCTTTTGGATTTATACCGAGGGGTACAATTGCAAGGTCATATGGTAACTTTGCTTAAATTTTGTTTTGATTAGAGAAGTTGTGGGTTTACAGAAAAATCGTGAATAAAGTACAGGCTTCCCCTAAATCACCCTGTTATTAATACCTTGTATTAGTGTGGTACATTTGTTACAATTGATGATAGCACATTTTTATAATTGTACTATTAAGTTTAATCCATGGTTTACCTTAGGGTTCACTGTTGGTGTTGTACTGTACCATGAATTTCTTATTTTAATTTTTATTCTAGTAACATAAATGCAACCTAAAATTTCCCCTTTTTTAAAAAATTTTTAATATGGTTTTATTGAGGTACAGAGGTATATTCACATATCCCACAATCATCCACAGTGTACAATCAGTTATTCACAGTACCACCATGTAATTGTGCATTCATCACCAGAATCAATTTTTGAACATTTTCTTTATTCCAAAAGAAATAAAAATGAAAATAAAAAAGAACACCTAAAACATTCCATCCACCCCCATCCCATCCTATTTTCCATTTAGTTTTTGTCCCCATATTTCTACTCATCTGCCCATACACTGGATAAAGGGAGTATGAGCCTCCAGGTTTTCACAATCACACAGTCACACCATGTAAGCTACGTAGTTATGCAATTGCCTTCAAGAATCAAGGCTACTGGGTTGCAGTTCAATAGTTTCAGTATTTCCTTCTAGCTATTCCAATACTCTAAAAACTAAAGAGGGGTATCTAGATCCGCATAAGAATGCCCTCCAGAGTGACCTCTCGACTCCATCTGAAATCTCTCAGCCACTGAAACTTTATTTTGTTTCATTTCTCTTCCCTCTTCTGATCAAGAAGATTTTCTCAATCCCACAATGCCAGGTCCAGGCTCATCTCAAGGAGTCATATCCCTTGTTACCAGGGAGATTTCTACCCCTGGGAGTCATGTCCCACATAGGGGGAGGGCAGTGAGTTCAACCTGCCAAGTGGGCTTAGAGAGAGAGAGGGGATCACATCTGAGCAACCAAGAAGTTCTCTGGAGGAGACTCTTAAAGCACAATTATAAGTAGGCTTAGACTCTCCTTTGCAGTAACAAGCTTCGTAAGGGCAAGCCCCAAGATTGAGGGCTCATCCTACTAAATTGTTAGTCCTCAAAGTTTGTGAGAATGTCAGTAATAACCCAGGTGGAGAAGTCCAACATTTCTGCATTTTTTTCCCAGTTCCTCAGGAGGGCCCCACAAATATATTTGTGTTCTCTGTCAAAATTACTTTGGGATGTATCATGATTTCACACTAACCTGTACAGACCTACCAGATCTCACTTCCTATTCAAAGTTCCATGTAATTATGGTGTGTGAATAAACTGACCATGCAAGTTAAATTATTTAGTGTGGTTTAGAAAATATAGATCCTGCACCAAATAAACCTCTCTTCTCTTGGTCTCACATAGAATTTGAAGTTTTAAAACACATTCAGTATCTTCCTTTACCCTTTGGCCTGATTTGCCTAGTCCTAACCAGATCCTCTTCATTTATAACTCATTGAAGTCTGAACTCTTTTTCAGCTTTTTTTAAACAGTAGCTGTATGAGGCAATACTGACATTCATAGCTGCTGAGCTCTAGCTCTGATTTTCAGGTGTCACACAGATACCCAAAGTTCCAGAGACTGACCAGGTTATACACAAAGAGCTCAGCATCTCAGAATTTGGAGATAACCATTACAACTCAGGAACAGATGTGACAGCTATAAGAGTTGACAATCTAGGGACCATTGCAATAAGCATTCCTCTGGTAAGCTGTGCTCTTAAGATTCAATTCTGAGAGTTCACACATTGTAGTTAGTCCATATTGGTGAGGCATTATGTTTATCTTTTTGTTTCTGGTGTACTTCACTCAAAATGCTGTCCTCAAGATCCATTCACCTAGTTGCATGTCTAACAGCTTCATTCCTTCTTGCAGCTGCTCAATATTCTATTGTATGCATACACCACAGTTCACCATTCTGTTCATCAGACAATGTACCCTTAGGCCACGTCCATCCATCACAAGTCATGAATACTGCCTCCATAAACACCAATGTGCAAATGACCATTCGTGTCCCTGCTCTCAGATATTCCAAGTATATACTACGTAATGAGATTGTGGGACGTTATGGCACCCACGTACTTAGCTTCTTGTGGAACCACAACACAGTTCTCCAGACAGGCTACACAATTCTCCTTCCCCACCAACAGTAAATTGGTACATCCCTCTCTCCATGTTTTCTCCAGCACTTGTATCCCTGTTTGTATTTTTCCCTGCAAATTTATAGAGATATATTCACATACCATACAATCATCCACAGTGTACAATCAGTTGTTCACAGTATCATCATGTACTTGTGACTTCATCACCACAATTAGCACTTGAACATAATCATTACTCCAAAAAAAAACTTTTTAAAGAATAATAAAAAAGATTTACAAAAATTAAAATACCATACAAAACAATATAATAATAAGGTCAGACAAACACCACCACTACCAAGAATCCCATTCCCCCCCCCAAATCCCCCTCTCATAGACATTTAGCTTTCGTATATTACCTTTGTTACATTTATTGGCAGCATGTTAGAATGTTACTGTTAACCATAGCCTCCAGTTTGCTTTGATGTTTTTTTCCCCAATACCATCCCTTTTTCAACACCTTGCAAGGTTCATGTTCATTTGTTCCCCTACATGAAAAAGCGTTTTTATATTTGTACATTTAATCACAATCCTTGACCACTCTAGGTTTCATTAAGTTTTACAGTCCCTGTCTTTATCGCCTGTCTTTCCTTCTGGTGTCATACGTGCCCCTGACCTTCCTCTCTCAGCTTTACTCACAGACATCTTTGTTCATTGTACTTACAATATTGTGCTACCATCACACAGTACTATGCTTTCCAATTCTGGATCTGTACAGTCAATCCTGTTGAACATTCTGTAGTCCTTCAGCATCAAATTCTTGATCTCTACCCTTTTTCTGTCTCCTGATAACCTGTGTTTTCAGCTTTTTTAACTCTCACCATTTGCACATTAATGTTAGTTCACATAGTGAGACCATACAGTATTTGTCCTTTTGTTTCTGGCTAACTTCACTCAACGTAACATCCCCAAAGTTCATCCACATTCTTATATGTTCCATGACTTTGTTCTGTCTTACAGCTGTGTAATATTCCAGTTTGATTATCCACTCATCCATTGATGGATATTTGGGCTGTTTCCATCTTTTGCAATCATGAATAATGCCACTATAAATATCAGTTTACAAATGTCCGTTCGTGTCTTAGCTTTCAGTTCCTCTGAGTATATACCTAGTAATGGAATTGCTGGATCATATGGCAATTCACTTAGCTTCCTGAGGAGCCATCACACTGCTTTCCAGAGTGGCTGCACCATTCTACATTCCCACTAACAGTGAATAAGTGTGCCTCTTTCTCTACATCCTCTCCAGCACTTGTAGTTTTCTGATTTTTGGATAACGCCATTCTAGTAGATGTGAGATGGTATTTCACTGTGGTTTTGATTTGTATTTCCTTAATAACCAGTGAAGTTGAACATCTTTTCATATGTTTTTGAGCCATTTGTACCTCCTCTTCAAAAAAGTGTCTGTCCGTGTCTTTTGCCCATTTTTTAATTAAGTTGTTTGTCTTTCTGTTGTAGAATCACTTTATATATTCTGGATATTAAACCCTTATCTGGTATGTGTTTTCCAAATATTGTCTCCCATTGTGTAGGCTGCCTTTTTACTTTTCTGACAAAGTCCTCTGATGTACTAAAGTGTTTGATTTTGAGGAGATTCCATTTATCTACTTCTTCTTTGATTACTCATGCTTTAGGTGTAAGGTCTAGGAACCCACCTCCTGTCACAAGATCTTTAAGGTACTTCCCTATATCTTCTTCTAAAAGTCTTAATGGTCTTAGCACTGTTTAGGTCTTTGATCAATTTCGAGTTAATTTTTGTATAAGGTGTGCGATAGGAGTCGTCTTTCATCCTTTTGGATATGGGTGTTCAGTTCTCCAAACACCATTTATTGAAGAGGCTGCTTTGTCCCAGTTGCTTTGGCTTGACTGCCTTATTAAAGATCATTTGTCATTAGATGCAAGGGGTCTATTTCTGAACATTTAATTCGATTCCATTGGTCAGTATGTCTATCATTATGCCAGTGCCATGCTGTTTTGACCACTGTAGCCTTGTAGGAAGCTTCAAGGTCAGGTAGTGTGAGACCTCCCACTTCTTTCCTCTTTCTGAAGATATTTTTGGCTATTCGGGGCATCCTGCCCTTCCAAATAAATTTGGTTATTGGTTTTTCTATTTCTGCAAAGTATGTTGTTGGGATTTTAGTTGTTATTGCATTGAATCTATAAATCAGTTTAGGTAGAATTGACATCTTAACTATATTTAGTTTTCCAATCCATGAACATTGTATGTTCTTCCATTTTTTTTTAGGTCTTGTTTGATTTCTTTTAGCAGTTTCTTGTAGTTTTCTCTGTATAGATCTTTTGTGGCCTGGTTAAGTTTATTCCTAAATAGTTGATTCTTTTGGTTGCTATTGTAAATGGAATTTTTTTCTTGATTTCCTCCTCCTCTTGTTCATTATTTGTGTATAGGAAAACTACTGATTTTTGCATGTTGATCTTATAGCCTGCCACTTTGCTGTATTCACTGATTGGCTCTAGTAGCTTTGCTGTAGATTTTTCTGGATTTTCTACATATAGGATCATGTCATCTGCAAATAGTGAAAGTTTTACTTCTTCCTCTCCAGTTTGGATGCCTTTTATTTCTTTTCTTGCCTAATTGCTCTAGGTGGGGCTTCCAGCAGAATGTTGAATAACAGCGGTGACAGTGGGCATCCCTGTCTTGTTCCGGATCTTAGAGGAAAAGCTTTCAGTCTCTCCCCATTGAGTATGATGTTAGCTGTGGAGTTTTCATATATTGACTTTATCATATTGAGAAAGTTCCCTTCTATTCCTATTCTTTGAAGTGTTTTCATCAAGAAAGGATGTTGGATTTTATCAGATGCCTTTTCTGCATCAGTTGAGATGATCATGTGGTTCTTCCGCTTTGATTTATTGATGTGGTGTATTGCATTAATTGATTTTCTTGTGTTGAACCAGCCTTGCCTACCTGCAGTAAATCCCACCTGGTCATGGAGTATAATTCTTTTAATGTGCTGCTGGATTTGATTTGCGAGTATTTTGTTGAGGATTTTTGTATCTATATTCGTTACAGAGATTGGTCTGTAATTTTCTTTTTTTGTAGTTTCTTTGTCTGACTTTGGTATTAAGGTGATGTTGGCTTCATAGAATGAGTTAGGTAGCTTTCCCTCCTCTTCAATTTTTTTGAAGAGTTTGAAGAGGATTGGTATTAATTCTTTTTTTTTTCCCTGTTTTTTTTTGTTTTTCATTTTATTGAGATATATTCACATACCATGCAGTCATACAAAAAAAGCGTACATTTGATTGTTCACAGTACCATTATATAGTTGTGAATTCATCACCAAAATTAATTTTTGACATTTCATTACCACACACAAAAAAATAATGCAAATAAAAATTAAAGTGAAAAAGAACAACTAAAGTAAAAAAGAACACTGGGTGCCTTTTTTTTTTCTTCCCCCATTTTTCTACTCATCCATCCATAAACTAGACAAAAGGGAATGTGGTACATATGGCTTTCCTCATCACACTGTCACCCCTCATAAGCTACATCTCTATATAATCATCTTTAGGATTCATGGGTTCTAGGTTGTAGTTTGATAGTTTCAGGTATTTACTGCTAGCTATTCCAATTCATTAGAACCTAAAAAGGGTTGTCTACATTGTGCATAAGAGTGCCCACCAGAGTGACCTCTCGGCTCCTTTTGAATCTCTCTGCCACTGAAGCTTATTTCATTTCCTTTCACATCCCCCCTTTGGTCAAGAAGATGTTCTCCATCCCATGATGCCAGGTCCATATTCCTCCTTGGGAGTCATATTCCATGTTGCTAGGGAGATTCACTCCCCTGGGTGTCAGATCCCGTGTGGGGAGAGGGTAATTCTTTCTTGAATGCTTGATAGAATTCACATCTGAAGCCATCTGGTCCTGGGCTTTTCTTTTTTCAGAGCTTTTTAATGACTGAGTCAGTCTTTTTACCTTGTGATTGGTTTGTTGATGTTGTCTGTTTCTTCTCAGGTCATTATTGGTTGTCCATGCTTTTCTAGGAAGTTGTCCATTTCATCTGAGTTATCTAGTTTATTAGCATATAGTTGCTGGTAGTATCCTCTCATTATCTCCTTTATCTCTGCAGGGTCAGTAGTATGTCCCCTTTCCCATTTCTGATTGTGTTTATTTGCATTCTCTCTCTCTGTGTTTTTTTTTTGTTGTTGTTGTTGTTGTTGTTGTTGCTGCTGCTTTGGTTTTTTTTGTTTTGTTTTGTTTTTGTTTTTGTTTTGTTAGCCTAGCTAAGGGTCTTTCGATTTTATTGATTTTCTCAAAGACCCAACTTCTGGTTTTGTTGATTCTCTCTATTGTTTTCCTGTTCTCAATTTCATTTATGTCTGCTCTAACCATTTTTATTTCTTTCTTTCCGTTTGCTTTGGGGTTAGTTTACTGTTCTTTCTTTAGTTCCTCCAGGTAAACAGTTAATTCCACAATTTGTGCTCTTTCTTCTCTTTTAATATAGGCATTTAGTGCAATAAATTTCCCTCTAGCACTGCCTTTGCTGCATCCCATAAGTTTTGATATGTTGTGTTTTCATTGTCATTTGCTTCGGGGTATTTACTAATTTCTCTTTTTAATTTCTTCCTTTACCCACTGGTTTTCTAAGAGTGTGTTACTTAGCGTTCATATATTTGTGAATTTTCTGACCTTCTACCTGTTATTGATTTCTAGTTCATTCCATTATGATCCTAGAAAGTGCTTTGTATAATATCGCTTTTTAAAAATGTGTGGAGACTTGCTTTGCAACCCAACATGTAGTCTTTCCTAGAGAATGATACATAAGCACTTGAGAAAAATGTGTTTCCTGCTGTTGTGGGGTGTAGTGTTCTATAAATGGCTGTCAAGTCTAGTTCATTTATCATACAATTCATCATCTCTGTTTCCTTATTGATCCTCTGTCTAGATGTTATATCCGTTGATGAGAGCGGTGTATTGAAGCCTCCAAATATTACTGTAGATGTTATCTACTTCTCCCTTTAGTGTTGTCAATGTTTCCCTCATGTACTGTGGGGCACTCTGGCTTGGTGCATAAATATTTATGATTGTTACGTTTTCTTGATGAATTGTCTCTTTTATTAATATATAGTGTCCTTCTTTGTCTCTGTTAATTGTTTTACATTTGAAATCTAATTTGTCTTATATTAATATAGCTACTCCCCCTCTTTTCTGGTTGTTGTTTGCATGAAATATCTTTTTCCAACCTTTCACTTTCAGCCTATTTTTGTCCTTGTGTCTAAAATGAGTTTCTTGTAGACAGCATATAGATGGGTCTTGTTTTTTAATCTGTTCTGCCAGTCTATATCTTTTTAGTGGGGAGTTTAATCCATTAACATTTAGTTTTATTATTGTAAGAGCCATATGTTCTACCATTTTGTCTTTTGGATTTTATATGTCATATCTTATTTTTTCTCTCTCTCTCCATTTACCCTTCCTGATGGTCTTCATTTCTACACTCTTCTCCAAACCTCTCTCTCCTGTCTTTTCCTATCAACCTGTAGCACTCCCTCTAGAATTTCCTAAATTGCAGGTCTCTTATTCTCCTGTCTTTTCCTATCAACCTGTAGCACTCCCTCTAGAATTTCCTAAATTGCAGGTCTCTTATTCACAAACTCTCTCAGTGTCATCTGTCTGAAAATATTTTAATCTCTCCCTCATTTTTAAAAGACAGTTTTGCCAGATAGAGAATTCTTGGTTGGCAGTTTTTCTCTTTCAGTATCTTAAATTTATCATACCACTGTCTTCGAGCTTGCCTTGTATGTGATGGATCGCTTTTCTCTTGCTGCTTTCAAAAAATTCTGTCTTTGATATTGGACAGTCTGATCAATAAGTGTTTTGGGGTAGGTCTTTTGGGATCTATTCTGTTTGGGGTACGCTGCACTTCTTGAATCTGTAATTTTATGTCTTTCATAAGAGTTGGGAAATTTTCAGTGATTATTTCTTTTACTATTCTTTCTGCTCCTTTTCCCTTCTCTTATTCTTCTGGGACACCCATAATATGTATACTCATGTGCTTCATGTTGTCATTCAGTTCCCTAAGACCCTGCTCATATTTTTTCATTCTTTATCCTACTGTTCCTTTATGCATAGGATTTCAGATGGCCAGTCTTCTAGTTCACTTATACTTTCTTCTGCCTCTTCAAATCTGGTGTCATAAGCCTCCATTGTGTTTTTCATCTCTTCTGTTTTACATTTCATTCCCGTAAGTTCTGCCATTTGTTTTTTCATACTTTCAAGTTCCTCCTTATGTTTGCCCAGCATTTTCTTTATATCCTTCATCTCTTTTGCCACATCTTCCCTCAACTCATTGATTTGAGTTTTTAATTGATTTAGGAGATTTGTTTGATTATTAATTAGTTTCAATTCTTTTATCTCAGATGAAGTGTTGGTTTGTTCCTTTGGCTGGTCCGTATTTTCATGTTTCCTAGTATGGCTCATTATTTTTAGCTGTCTAGGCTTGTTTTCTCTCTTTTACCTAGTTTTTTCTTGTTTGTTAGCTTTGTTCTGTATCCTTTGGCGTTCAGTTCAACTTATTCTAGACCTCTACTGTAGCTTCTGTTTAGTTGATCAGAGTTTTTCACCTCTTGTTTTTCTGGTTCTTGCTCTGCCTGTATGTAACCTTTCTGAGAGGGTGTCCCCAGATATGATCAACCCCAATCAGATTTTCCCAGTCCAGACAGGCCCAGGTCTCAGGAGGAGGGGATGGATTTTCCCAGAGAATGGGACCCTCCTGTGAAGCCTCTAGACTCTGTTCTTTTCCTGTCCTGTGCAGCAGGTGGCACTTTTCAGCCTGCAGCTCCCCACCAGTGTAAAGAGTTGCCACAGGTGCCTTTTAATTCTCCACAAGCCTTGTCTGTGCCAGGGGCTTAGCTGATTCAAGCTGGTTTCTGTTTTCTAGTCCTTGAGGTCTGAGTTCTCTGAATGAGGGCCACCACCTGAGCTGGACCCCCCCCCTGCCGCCCACTCCCTCTTTTCTTGGGGATGTTAGGCCCTTTAGGGAATTTTCTCCCCCTAGACTCATTGCTTTGTCTCTCAGACCTATTTTAGCTCTGCCCTTGCCTGGGTCCAGAGGCCAATTGCAAATATCTGAGGCTTTCTGTAATGAGGTACTTGAAATAGTTATTTCAATAAAAAGATAAAAAGGAAGAATGAAAAAAAAAAAATTTTTTTTTCAAGGCCTTTCCCCAGCTCCCAGGTTTTCTCAGTCCCAGTATGGGCTAGGAATTCCCTGGGAGGAATCTACACCTGGCATCGTGGAATGGAGAACATCTTCTTGACCAAAAGAGGGATGTGAAAGGAAATGAAATAAGCTTCAGTGGCAGAGAGATTGATTCCAAAAGGAGCCGAGAGGTCACTCTGGTGGGCACTCTTATGCACAATGTAGACAACCCTTTTTAGGTTCTAATGCATTGGAATAGCTAGCAGTGGATACCTGAAACTATCAAACAACAACCCGGAATCCTTGAATCCTGAAGATGTAGATGTAGCTTATGAGGGGTGACAATGTGATTGGGAAAGCCATGTGGACCACACTCCCAGTGTATGGATGGATGAGTAGAAAAACAGAGGCAAAAAAGTAAAAAATAAAGATAGGCCCTTTAGGCTATTAACTCTTTCACATGAATAGTTACTCTCAGACAACTTTAATTCTTAATTCTACCCTTTCATGGGGCAGTGGTGAAGCAGGAGCTCTGATGGGCTATTGGAAATTAAAAAGATAAAGAGTCGGGAGCCAGAAAGGATAAAAGGAAAAAAAAAAGAAGAAGAAGGAAAAAAAAAAAAACCCTTTTCAGAGCCAGACCCCCGCTTCCTGGGTTTGGGAGCCAGAGCCCCAATTGGTATCCCTTTCTATGTGCCCCTTTTTCTTGGAGCCCAGCCCTTTTCCAGTATTCAGAACACCTCCAACTTCAAAAGTCTCTTGTTTTTTTTGTTGTGGTGGTTGTCAACCCCGCCTCCTTTCTGCAGGAAGATTCCTCTGGCTCCTTGTTTGCCCACTCCTGGTTTATCTGTTTTTGGAGCTTTCATTCAGCAGTCTGAATTTGTTAATTAATTCTGCAATTAGGGCCAAGTTGATTCCCCCTCCTTGCTCCCAACACAGATATTTTTTTTCTTTTTCCCTTGGGAAGCCAGCTCCAAGACAGTCTGCCATGCCTCGGGGGGAGGGGTGCCTACCCCCTGGCCAGGGAAACTTGCAGTTTTTTGCTGGAATCTCAGCCATTCCACCCATTCCACACTGGTTTCACATCTTGCCCTGCCTCTCTCTATATATTTTTTAAATAAACATTTTAGAAATAATTTTACAATATTTAGTTAATAAATTACAGGATTATGAATTGGAAATCTTGACTCTGATGGGGAGTATAGAAAGGAAATGCCAACTATATGAGGGTAAGAATTTTAGTTTTAACTAATCCCTGTAGCCTGCCAATTTTTTATGTTTATGTATGACTTTCTTTTTTTCTTTCATAAATTAATATGGCACTCACAAAAAAAGGAATATAATGAACTTTAAACTGTGTACTTTGTCACTGTAAACTATCATCTCATCTTGATAATTTATGTGACTTTGTAAACTCAAGATTTTTCTTTTTCTTATTTCCCTGGAGGCAAAAGAAAATTAAGTTATTGATATTATTTTTCTTTTGCTGTTTTCAGTGCCGTGGAAGCATGAGGATGAATGGAAGATGGTACCTGTCTTGAAACTAAATTGGGAAGGCATTTTCTTCCTGCATAAGAGATTTTGGGGCTTTATCTCCGTATTTATGACCTTTCCATGATTACCATCCCTTATTCATTTATAGGTTGAGTTTTAGCTAAACTTCTCACTATCATATAAACATGTTGTTTATAGAACAGCAGAAAGCTCAATTTTGGCTCAATGCCAAAATGAAAAAGTTGTTTAAGGCAGGCCTGTATTTTATTAATATATTAATATTAAAGTGATTGTAGATTTTAATTGTGTGAAAGAGTTTTATCCTTTTTAAGGTTAAATAAGAGTTTTATAGTTCTTTGTAGCTATTTAAAAGGATATTGTTACTCCTTTAAAAAAATAACTAGAGTGAACCTGCGATTTGTTGATGAATAAATATAGCAGACATAGTTTTATACAAAAGATATTTTAGCCCTTAAAGTATCAAACTTAATGAACTTGTGTAAAAATAAACTTTATTTTCCATTTTCTGCTTCAAATTTTAATAAGCAAATTCTAAAAAGTAATTTTCTCCTTTTGCTAAAAAGATAAAGCTTTACATTTAATTTTAGAAGAAATTTCCAACACCGTTTTGTGATGTTACACCATTTAAAATAATGTTTATATTTTATTGGGAATGCCCTGTTGTTTAAGGAAAAGGAAAGCAGTTATCAAAGTAGTGAAATAAATTTGATTCCTGATAAACATTGTTTCATATGCTCATTGGTCCATTTAATTAGTCATTATATCAAAAAAGTCTTGATCTTTTATATTTGCATGGTGAAAATTTATGCTCAGAATATGAGTTTGTTAATTCTAATTGAGATTTTCATAGTTTTTATTTTAAGATAAAATTAAAGCAGACATAACATGACCAGTTAAAGAAATGGAGTTATGGAAGTGCATTTTGGAAATTGTTATTGGTTGATGAAAGTAATGGTATTAATCAGATTCTTTCTTTATAGTTTATTGTACGTAAAGTTTAGGGAGGTTTATTGCAAGGAATTGACTTATGTGATTGTGAGGGAGGGATGGTTAGGTAAGTCTGAAATTTGTAGAGCAGCTGGCAGGTAGAGTAGTCTGAAAACTCTTGAGCAGGAGCTGGCACTGCAGTCCATAAGTACAATTTTTTCTTCCTCAGGGAAACCTTTGTGGTGCTCTTAAGGCCTTTCAAGTGACTGGATCAGGCCCACCCATATTATCAAGGATAATCGTTACTGAAAGCAACTGATTAACATCAATCAACAAGATGTTAAAATATCTACAAAATTCTTTCACAATAACACTTAGGTTAGTGTTTGATTGAATAACTGAGTACTGTTGCCTAGAGCCAAGTTGACACATAAAATTAACCATAAAATTGTCAACCTGGTACCCTATCCATCTCCTTAAACTATACTTATAAGGACAATAACAAAGTCATACTTTTGCCTAAATGATACAGATATTCTTTGTACAACTGAAAACAGGTTAACCATTTATCCAGAATGGTATGCAAAGTCCTTGGGTGATGTTCACTTATTTTCTTGATATCCTGTAACTTAAATGCTACAGTGTAAAGATAACTATTAACGTGTCTTATATTAGATGATAAGGAGATGAGAGAGAAATAAAAACTTGCTAAATATATATGTATACAGACATGATGGTGAGAAATTAAGAAATAAATACTCATAAAATTAGAGTCTTTATTCCTACAATTGATCACATGGTCATAGCTGATATTTATAATTTACTTTCTTCCACTATACATTCCACATTCCCATTGCCTTCAGGAAGCATCTCATTTAGTCATGTTGCTCTGCTTGGTGAAGTGACCCAAATCTTTATTCCTATAGGGTCTAGGTCATTAGCAGTCCTGCCTGAATTGGTTTGTAGTTTTCCACTGACTTTAATCATAGGACATAGCCCTCAGGGATCTCCTATATTCCAGACATACTTTTCCTTTCCTTCTTTGTGTAGCAACAGCTCAGTTTCCCTTTGGTAGTCAGGATCAGTCACTCCAGCCAATACAGGAACTCCCATCTTTGCCTGTTGTTTCAGAAGTATGAGGAGCCCATAGTGACAGGTAGCAGTCTTAACTTCCAGTTCAGTGGAATCATTGTTGTCTCCTGGTGTCTTCTCCTTTTGAAACTAAGACTTCTAGGCCACCAAAACATGATGTCAGGGGGAGAGGAAAAAAAAAAAAATTTGCTAGTGGATTACTAGGGTTAATAGTGGTGCCATTCCTATTTCTATCCCTTGATTCCTGAACCTGTGAATTCTGGTTATAGGAGAAATGGCACCATGTATTTGATGATGATTTAGAGCATACACAGCATCCAGGGGGACACTGCCTCAGCCCTACAAGGTTTTGCCACCAAGCTGGTACTGTAACTGAGTCTTCAAAAGGTCATTTCACCAGTCTAGTAAGCCAGCTGCTTCAGAATCATGGAGAACATGGCAAGACCAGTGAAATGAGCCTTGGGTCCACTGCTGCAGTTCACTTGCTCTGGAGTTCCTTAATCAGAAGCAGTGTTGTATGGAATACCATAATGGTGGATTAGGCATTCCATAAGTCTATGGGTGGTAGTTTCAGCAGAAGCATTGCATGTGGGGAAAGCAAATCCATATCCAGAATTCATGTCTATTCCAGTAATAAGTGCTGCCCCTTCTGTGATGGAAGTGGTCTGATGTAATCAATCTGCCACCATGTGACTGATCATCCCAGGAAATGGTGCCCTATCAGGGACTCAGTGTTTGTTTCTGTTGCTGGCAGATTAGGCACTCAGCAGTGGCCTTGGTGAGTGGACAAATATGTTGCTGAGCCCATGCGTAACTTCCAAGGACCTGTTGCAGATCCTTCTCTTTTCCTGAGTCTCATTCAAAACCAATAACTTTTCGGGTTACTCAATAAGTGGGCTGGAGTAGCACACCCAAATGAGGAATATATAGGTTCCAAAATGCCTGAAGAGGCTCACTAGGCATTTGCCTCCTTTTTTGGTTGTAGGAGGTGGCCAGATGCAAAAACTTAAGCTTCACTTTAGAAGAGCCATCTCAACATGCTCCATACCACTGGACTCATAAAAATTTCATTCATGTGGGAGGCCCCTGAATTTTTGTCCAATTTATTTCCCACCCTCTGACACACAGATGTGTTACCAATATGTCTATTGTAGTTACTACTTCTTGCTTACTAGGTCCAATCAGCATAATATGAATGTGATGGAGCAGTGTGATGTCTTGATGAAGAGAAAGCAATCAGGGTACCTTCTAACATAGGGATGGAGAGTTGATATACCCCTGAGGTTAGACAGTGGTGTATTGCTGGCTGAAAGCAAACCTTTTCTGGTGGTCTTTACTAGCAGATATTGAGAAAAAAGCATTTGCCAGATCAATAGCTATATATCGTACCAGGGGATGTGTTAATTTGTTCAAGCAATGAAATCACATATGGAACAGCGGCTGCAATTGGAGTCACCACATGGTTAAATTTACAATAATCTGTCATTCTCTATGATCCATCTGTTTTCTGTACTGGCAGATAGGTGAGTTGAATGGGAATGAAGTGGGAATCATAATCCTTGTGCCTTTCAAATCTTCAATGGTGACACTAATCACTGCAATCCCTTGAAGAATGGGTGTTGGCTTTTGTTTTGATATCTTTCTAGGTAGAGACAGTTCCAGGGGCTTCCATTTGACCTTTCCTACCATAACAGGCTTCATTCTACAGGTTAGGGAACTAATGTGGGAATTCTGCCAGTTGCTGATTTTGTCTGTTTCAATTCTGTATTCCAGAACTGTGGAAACACCACAGGATGGATTTGGAGACACACTGGACCCACCATGAGATAGACCAGAACTAAAATTCAATTGATCAGCTGATGTCCATAAACTTCTTCTCTGACTGAGGACCACAGTGATTTGGGTCTCTGGAATTAGTGTCACTTCAGAGCCATGCCCAGTAATCTCTGAAAAATCTGAGTATCTCCCTTTCCCCAATGCATAGCCATCCTGATAAATGGCCATAGGTCTATTTGAGGAAGACTAGGGGGAAGATTAACAGCATTAGTTTTCAGCAGTGTAGCAGGGTCCTTCCCCAAGGGTACCTGGTCTTCCCTTCAGTCAAGGGGTTTGTGGGTCTGTAAACTGGCTCAAGTCTGGGAAATGATTGAGGAGCCATGACTCTCTGTTATGGGGATTCAAGTTAGGCTTGTATTCACTCGACCTAGAACTTTTCCATAAAACAGATCAAGTAAGAATTTAGTAGATGGCACGTCTATTTGTTTTCTTGGGACACTGTGATTAACTAGTCAATATCATAGGTCTCTTAAATCCCACTCCTCGGGTTACTGCTTCAACTCTGCTGTCCGTGATGGTAACTATATGCCCACCTTGCATTTGGTGATTAAGTGCCACCACTTGATCCCTGCCTCCGAGGATCCAAATACGGCATTTAGGGACCTTCGTCCAATGGCAGCAGTTCTCACTGTCACTTCTGTTCCCACTTCTGACCTACAGAGAAGAGTGACCACAGAGAGTTCTTCAAGGATGTAGGGGCTCCCTTCACAAATGTATTTCTCACAATCACAATGAAAGGTGTGTCCTCTGGACCCTCTCAGGTTGGATGAGCCTTTGGATAGCTTTTTCCACAGTATACTAATGCAGTTCTGGCACTTCAACCTCATTTAGTTTAGGCCACCTTTTGGTCCCTGTTTCAGCCAACCAAGAAACAAACTGTTAAAGCCTTTTCTAATCCCTTGAGTTAAAACATTGAATCCAGAGTGCTTAGTAGACCCGTGTCAATAAACTCAGACTGATCATTATACCACTTATACCATACTTCTAATACCCATTTCCACACATATTCCCCAGATTTCTGTCTGTATAAATTGGAAAAATCTTGCATTCCTTTTGATGTGTAGCACACCTTCGCCTGGGTCATGCTTTGTATTTCACCCTCTGGGACCTGATGGTTTTTTTGTTGTTTTGTTTTTTTATTTTGAAATAAATTCAAAGTTATAGGAACAGTTGCAAAAACAATACTAACCCCATACAAAGAATTCCATCCTACCCTGACCCCCCTCCCCCAATATCTCAATCCACCACCTTAACACGCTGTCACATCACTATTTCTTTCCCTCCCTCCCTCCCTCCCTCCCTATCATCCATCATCTATTGCTCTGTCTTCTGAACATATGAGAGCTAGCTGCACACATCCTTGAACATACACTATAATTCACGTATACACTTCCCATGAACAAGGACATTCTTTTATGCAATCCCATTAAGCACAGCTAAGAAGTACAAGGGGTTCAACAATGATACAAAGCTTACATTCCATATTTCCTTTTCCTTATGTCTCAACTGTGTCCCTTTGAGCCACCTGTCCTCTATCCTCCAATTCCATCCAAGTTCATCCTTGGCATTCAATCATCTATTTAGACTTGTCTTTTTTTTTTTTTTTTTTTCAGTTGTGGGAACATATATACAACCTAAATCTTCCCATTCCACCCCCTCCTTAGCCTTCCATTAGTGGGATTAATCACCTTTAGAATGTTGTAATGCTCTTTCCCACCATCCATTACTAGAAATTTCCCTTCACCTCAAACAGCAACTCCACCCTCATTTCTTAACTCCCCATTACTCCTTCCTCCATTTCTCTTAACCCGAACTCTACATTTCATCTCTATGGTTATGTTCTCTGATAGTTTCTTTGTGTTTGCTGTGGGGGTTAAAATTAACCTCTTAAATCCATATCAGTCTTGTTTTTCTTTGATACCACCTTCACTTCAATAGGACATATAAACTATGTTCCTATACTCCTCCATTCCCCTACCTTTATATAGTTGTCTAAAATTACATATTTTACATTGAGTTGAAAACCACTGATGTGTCATTAGGGTTTGTGTAATTTATATCATGTAGAAAGTGACTAGTGGAATTACAGTTCAAAAATTACTGACTTCTATTTGTATTCCATTGTGGTTAGAGAATGTGCTTTGAGTATATTCAATTTTTTTTTTTAAATTTCTTGAGGCTTGTTTTATGTCCCAGCTTATGGTCCCTTCTGGAGAAAGATCCATGATCACTAGAGAAAAATGAGTGCCCTGGTGCTTTGGGATGTAAGGTACTATATATTTCTGTTAAAATTCTCTATATCTCTTTCTTCTTTCTGTTGTTTCTCTGTTGGTAGGGTTCCGTTTAGAATCTGAAGTAGGGCAGGTCTTTTATTGGCAAAGTCTCTCAGGATTTGTTTGTCTGTGAAAAATTTAAGCTCTCCCTCGAATTTGAAGGAGAGTTTTGCTGGATAAAGTATTCTTGGTTGGAAATTCTTCTCTCTCAAAATTTTAAATATGTCATGCCACTGCCTTCTCACCTCCATAGTGGCCGCTGAGTAGTCACAATTTAGTCTTATGTTGTTTCCTTTGTATGTGGTGAATTGCTTTTCTCTTGCTGCTTTCAGGACTTGCTCCTTCTCTTCAGTATTTGAGAGTCTGATCAGAATATGTCTCGGAGTGGGTTTATTTGGATTTATTCTATTTGGAGTTTGCTGGGCATTTATGCTTTGTGTATTTATATTGTGTAGAAGGTTTGGGAAGTTTTCCCCAACAATTTCTTTGAATACTCTTTCTAGACCTTTACCCTTCTCTTCCCCTTCCGGGACACCAATGAGTCTTAAGTTTGGACGTTTTATTTTATCTGTCGTATCCCTGAGATCCATTTCAATTTTTTCGATGTTTTTCTCCATTCTTTCTTTTGTTCTTTCATTTTCTGTTCTGTGGGCTTCTAGGACATGGAGATGTTGTTCAGCTTCCTCTAGTCTTGTATTGTGAATATCCAGAGTCTTTTTAATTTGGCCAACAGTTTCTTTTATTTCCATAAGATCTTCTATTTTTTTATTTACTCTTGCAGTGTCTTCTTTACGCTCTTCTAGGGTCTTCTTTATGTAGCTTATATCCTGAGCCATGGTCTTCTTGATGTGCTTTAAATCCTTTGCTATGTTTTCGTTCCTTGATTGTATTTCTTTCATTAATTCTGCGAGGAACTTTGTTTCTTCTGATAACTTGATTTGTGTGTTTGGAGTTGGATTCTCCATATCGTCTGGTTTTATCATATGCATTGAGATTTTCTGTTGTTTTTGGCCTCTTGGCATTTGCTCTGCTCGACAGGGTTCTTTTAATTTGTGAAAAAAAAAAGCCTATCTAATTTTTCAGAAACACTGTTTGGTGACATACACTTTCTCTAACTAACCAGCGGATGGCATCTGTGAGTCACCTATACCTCTCAGGTCAGTTCTCCACCTTGTCCCCACAATGAGTGGGGAAATAATTCTTGTGGGGTTCAGTTGGAGAACTCAGCCTGGGTGTGTTGCTGGAGCCGTCCGCCCTGAATGCAGGGTGGTCAGGGAGGAAGGACAGCTTCAATATTCAAATCCCCCCAGTTCCCGGAGATTCAAGGCCGCCGCAAGAGTCCAAGCCTTCATTTCATTTCATTTCAGCCCTAGCCCCTCTCTCTCGCTGTCTCACAAACCACCGGACTTGGCTTAGTGTCCCTGGGATCTCCGAGTGGGTTCCCCCGCCCAGCTGCGCTCCTCCAGGATCTCTGCTGAGGGAATGCCATGCTACGTCATCAGTGCTTGCCGTCCCTCAAGGGAAGCCCCGGGCCGCCGGGCCGAGCCAGCTTGCTTTCAGCCTTATGCAAAAATGGCCGAACGGGGCGTCTCCACACCCCCCTCCTCGCACAGTTCCTCCTTCCCAGCTCCGGGACAACTGGCAGGGCTCTGGGCTGTGGGTACGGCCCCAGGCAGGAGTTTATCCAGCCCTCCTGGGAGTGAGCTGCTAGCTGCGGGGATTCTTTCAGCTTCTGGCTCCCCACTCCATTCCCTCGGCCCCCGGGATATCTGCAGCGGGCTATCTTCCAGGCCTGACACCGAAAGGCCAGCCCAGCCCCCTCTTGCTGTGTTTTACTGCGTGTTTCCCGTGATTGCACCTGCAGCCGCTTCTGGGTCCCCCCCCCCTTTTTTTATTAAAAGAGCCCGTTGGTCTCCAGATGCCAAACCCTGGCTTCCCCAGATCTTCGCATGGCTGCTGGACTTCCAGCCAGCTTACTCATTCGTTTCAGAATGCAGACTCCCAGTTTCACCAAGTATACAGCCCCTGGGAACTAGCAGATCTCATCCAGCTGGCACATCGCTGTAACCGGTATTCTGGGTCACTCTCTGGTCCTCATCTTGTTTTCCACGGAGGTGTTCCTTAGCCCTGTCTCACCTAGCCGCCATCTTGGTTTCTCTGCCTGATGGGTTTTGAGTCTAGTTAAAGGTCTAAAGCAGAGGTATGTCCTGAGGAGAATCAGCATTGCTTTGCAAGGCCTCAGAAGAGACCTGAAGTGTGCTGCAAGTTCTTCAGGCAAAGCAGGATTAACCTCCTCATACTGGAGAGGAAAGGGTACAAAGAAAACTCAGCAAGAGTTAAAAGTTTTGATGTTCCCAGTTTCAGGGATCAAGTGGTTTCACTGGGATCTTCTCAGTGAAGATTATGTTCCCATTTTAATCTCCAGGATCCCATTTCTAACCAATCAATGCCCTCACCTTAGCAGAAGACATCCTGAGAGGGTAGGAAGTCAATTTGCATTGTAATTCAGCTACTCACAGGATAAGACTCTGTGTTTGGTTTTCAGAAATCTCAGCTAGGCAGCAACCCTCTCAGAACAGAAACAGAAGTTTCCAATTCATTTATGTGGAGCTTGAATTGGGAATTTGAGGTCCTGAGTTCATCCTTTTCTTTTTCCATTTTTTCCAGTGCAGTTAGGAGCAACCAGTCAATCTCACTGTACTCCTTGGTTTGACTAAAGTATTCTAAGTTATCAAATACACAGTCATTGAAAACCTTGCCTTTAAATACAGCCAGACGAGAGAACCAATTCCAGAACCAATTCAGCAAGCTTATCCTTAAGATTCTGTTCTTCTAGAACCACTCTCAATACCAAATCTGTATCTGTCAGGGTTGCCCCAGAGAAACAGAACCAGTAGGAGACCACACACGCACACACACACACACACACACAGACACACACACACACACACACACACACACACACACACACTTACTGCCGTGAATTGGGTTATATGATTGTGAAGATGAGCTAAGTAGATCCAAAATCTATAAGCAGGCCATCAGGAAATGGTGGCTGGAAAATCTCAAGCAGGAGCTGACACTGCAATCCACAGGCAGGATTTCTTCTTCAGGGAAGCTTCAGTTCTGCCCTTAAGGCCAGATTATCAAGGATAATCTCCTTTACTTAAAGTCAACTGGCTGTAGATGTTAATCACATCTGCTAAATATCTTCACAGCAGCACCTAGATTAGTGTTTGACTGAACAATTGGGTAGTATAGCTTAGCCAAGTTGACACATTAAACTGACCATCATGTTTATTAAAATTCAGGAAACTACGCATATTGTTTCTCATATCTTCGTATCAAGGCACATTTGGCATTTTCCAAATTGGCTACAGTGCATCTTGGGGGTATCCCATTTATAAAAATATTTGTGGAAAAGCTTTGTTAGTGGAAAGATGAAGAAGTTCGACTTCTGAGAATAATATACTTGACCAGGAAATTAAAATGGATAAGAGTTGATTTGTTTTTCTTTGAGTTTACGCAAGATGTAATCTTCCTAAAGTTAGAGGCATATTAAATGACAAAAAATTGTTCTCTGAATAGGTGCTAGTTTGATATCCTGGGCAGAGAAAAGCCACTTAGCAGGTAGCAAATTGCTTGGCTACAGCTTTGCAAATTCAAGAGTCCCACAGTGGCTTTTCTATCTCCAGGGCTAAATACAGTAGCATCCTTTTCTTAAGGATTAAAACTTATTTTTTAAAATGTATTTTCAAAAAATTTTAAACTTAACAGTTGTAAGAAGAGATCAGTGAACTCCCACATGCTCTTCTAGATTCACCAATTGTTAACAGTTTGCCTCATTTGTTTTACCACTATCCATATATTATTATTTTACTTTGGCTCAACAAATTGAGAATAGGTTGCAGATATCATGGCCCTTTACTCCTAAACACATCAGCATGTTTCTCTTTAAAAGAAAGACATTCTCTTGCTAGTTGTAGTACAATGATCAAATCCAACAAGTTTAACATTGGTAAAATACTGTTACCTAATATATCCAAATTCTGCTAATTGCCCTCAAAATGTCCTTCAAAGTGATTTTTTTCAAACACCCAACATACATTGCCTTTAGTTGTCATGTAAGTTTTGTTGCCTTTGGAGTATTTCACTTCTGTAAAGAAACAGAGGGTGATCTTTTGACTCCTATCTCTGCAAGCTTTGTTGAAGAAAAAAGACATTATATATTTCAGAAGGGCTGCTTGCCAAAATACCAAACCACCCAGGCAAGAGGGACATTTTTGGTTTTAGAATATGTGCTGTCGAAGCGAGCATGACATTTTTTTGTTTTTAATTTTAAAAACTTTGGTTGGTTTGTGATGTCTTGACTCAGCAGTCTTTAATGCAGCTGGGCTTGGTAAGCATTAAAAGGGTTCTGAAGCTTTGCTTTATTTCATAATCCCAATTGTTTTTCTAGAAACCATCAATAGTCTCTAAATGACTGACTCAATTTTTGGATCCTATTCTCATGACCAAGCAAATGTTTGATTCGAAACCAGCCCAATATAAATGTTATCTCTGTCCCTCTAACTCTCTGTAGCAACTCCTGGATTTCTTTCAGCATCGAGAAAACGAACCTAGGCACCAAAAATGTCTAAAACTGGAGCCAAGGTAGGTAAATGTTCATCCTGATTTTTAGCCAACTAAAAATTTATTTCCAACTAATGTTCCATTGAAAGAAACTTGGGGAAAAGGGCTGGGATTAGCAAGGACAGTTAAAAAATGCTTATTGTATTTTCTACTTGAATAAAATTACCAAACACTTTGGTAATACTTAAATCAAGGTTTATTTATTTATTATTAAGGGTTTATCTTTATAAGGGGTGCTATGTTGAAAACTTGACAATTTTAATGTGTAGGTAAATATCACCATTATTTCTGCCTTTTATTCTACATATCTCCACAGCAATAGGTGCTAATAACAGGATTATGCAGGATAGAAAACTTTTAGTATTCAATTAAATTTTTGTTTTGTGAAATTATTCTCAACCATTAGTGTTCTAAAAGGCCAAGGTGGATGGAAAACTTGGGTGAATTAAATTCATGTTGCTCCTTTATTCATTCTTCTCCCCAAATAAAGCACTGACTTATATTAGGAAAACTGCCTCTAAAATATTTGCCTCACAGTTGCTGAAGTGGAAATTGATCTCTCCGACAGTGTTTTTGGAATGAGGGGTGTATCTTCATTCTCTTAGTTTTGCCACTGATCTGTGGATCTTAGGCAAAACCATTTTATGGTGTTTGATTCCCAACCCCTCCCCTCCCCCCACTTTTTACTTTGAAAATCTTCAAACCCATTGAATGCTGAAAGAATAAAGTGTTGAATGAATACTTGTATACCCTTCACTTATATGCTCACTTGTTAACATTTTGCCATATTTGGTCTCTCTTTCTCTTTACTAAACCATTTGAAAATAATTAGTAGTCTTCATTTTACTTTTCCCCTAAGTATTTAGACACATATCTCCTAAAAACAAGGGCATTCCCTTATATAAACATTATATTATTATCATGTCCCCCAAATTTATCGTCAAATATCTAATATGCAGACCATATTCAAATGTGATGTGGAGCTGTATTTTCCCCTGATCCAGTACCCAACCAAAAATCACGAATTGCATTTGGTTGTCGTGTCTCTTTAGCCTTCTTTAATCTAGAACAGTCCCCTACCTTTGTTTTGTTTTTCGAGATACGACATTTTTCCAAGTACAGGCCAGGTGTCTTATAGAAAGTTCTGCAATCTATATTTCTCTGATTGTTTCCTGATGTTTAGATTCAGATTAAACATCTTTAGTAAGAAGCTGCATGGGCAATGTGCTTCCCACTGCACCGTGTTGGGAGGCGTCTGTTAACTTGTCCCATAATTGGTTAATGCCTGATTGTTTTCTGTTTGGAAAATAGAGCTAATAATCATACTTGTCATCCAGGAGGTTTGGGGCAAAAAATGACAATGTTTTGATGCTCTGAAGTTCTCAAAAGTATGCCATGTAAATCTCATAAAAAGAATCAAAGATTTCCAGAGTACTAGTAGTTCTCCTGGCTGGGTTGCTCATTTACTTAAATAAATTTTTCTTGGTAGGCCAAAGAGATAGATTATCTCTTATGCTTTCTCTTATGGTTTCTCCCTTTCCCATTATTTTGCTAGCAATTTATTCAGAGGATTATAAGCCAGGCAAAAGAAGTAGGTTTTACTAAGTTTTTGTTGCCTGTGGGTTACTCAAGGCATTTTTTTCCTGCTGATTTGGATTAAAAGACTATTTTTCAAAAAATAAACATGAGAATGAGAGGAATTTTATAATAATTTCCAGAAAAATCCTCTGTATATTTTTTAGCTTTCTCTACAAAATTTTTTGCCTAAGTGTCAAAACTCTTTCAGCTGACAATTGAGTAGATTTCATAGTCCTTCTATGAATGGAAATTGAGTATACATAGGTGCAACATTCTCTGAGCCCTAAGATTTGGAAGATCTACCACTGAAAAGAGAGCTTTGTCCTGGAGTTCAGTAATGGTTCCATGGCCATGCTAGTGCTTTGTTTCAACCTTCAGGTGGTTGGCTGGTATCCCGGGAGAGTGAACAGGATGGTGAATTTATAAGACATTTTGTATATTTCCACCTTCAGATATTCGTAACAGGCAAATGTGCAGAAGGCATTAAGTGTGGGAAAAAAGGAAAATAAAAAAAGATGACATTACCCTCATTTCCAATAGCATATGCCTTGCAAAGACTCTTTTATTGGTGAATACTTGGCCAAAAACCAAAGGTAAATTGAGTATTTGAATCACGGTGTTTTGAATCTATCCATTCTTGGACAAGTTACCTTGATTTCCTAAAGGTCTTTTCACAGGTTGTAGGAAAAGTCCCCTGGACTCCCTTGTTCAGTTTCTGAGACAGTAAATGCTGCTGTATTGAACAGAGCTAGTGTGCAGGTAGGAAAATAGCAAAGGGAGATAAGATGGCCAACCGGGAGTTTTGCACTGCAACCCACTGGCTTGCCTGCAACTAACTTGTAACTAGCTAGTAACCTGAGGCAAATCACTTAACTTTTTCATTTATAACAACACCTATAGCAAAAGTTTATTGGCAATTAGGAGCCAGGTATTATAAACTGACATTATTCCCTGGGACCCTCAGAACCCTCTGCAGTAGATACTGTTATCCCGTTTCAAAGTGAACTGATCATGGAGAGATGCCCTCTAAATGCCCTGTCCAAGGTCACATACCTAGTACGTAGTAGTGCTGGGATTTAAATTTTTCTTCATGTATAGGAAAGGGAGCTGGAAGAGACAGACATTTAAGAGGAGAGAAAGGAAATGAAGTAGATGAATTAGGGGTGAAGAAGGGAGAGGGAGCTTTTAGGGAAGAGGAGAGAGAAAAGTTGAGAGAAATGAAATGTATAGGGAAGGGGAAAGATTAAGATGATAGGAAGGATTATTAGTATGTTACCATTTAGAAGGACTCACTGGGAGAATGAGATTTATGATTTGTTGTGAGTCATTCTTGATTTCTTCCTCTGCTTCATTCCCTGCATCTGATTAGTCATCAAAGCCCAAATTTCTTACCTACTGTTTTCTCATCTTCATTCACATAACAGCTCCTTTTCAGTTGGCTCTCATCATCTCTCACCTGGAGCACAGAAGCCACCTATTTCCAGACACAAACCCATACATTACATCTCCCACCAAGGCTCCTCTGTTACTTTTCTGGTTTCATTTCCTAATACTTCAGCACATGCTCAATATGTACCAGTCTTAATGAATGTTCTTTCACTCCTTTATTCTCTTGAACAGTCTTGTCCTTTTCCCTTTGCCTCGGAAAACCCTGCCTATCTTTCAGTCATCGGCTCAAAGATCCCTTCAAGATGCTTCTCTGCTCATTTCCTCTGAAACGGCTCATGTGCTTTTCTCCTTTTAGAGCAACAAAGCAAATCAGCCACCAGGTGGCGGCCAAATGCCAGGGAATTGGCTGCCTGTGATTTTATTTTATTATTATTTTTTTTTTTCCCTAATTTAAATTACAACCGAGCATAGATCTTGGATTGTGAAGTTGTAGTGCAAAAAGGCCAAGCCTTGGAGCCCATTTGGTCTCATAGTTTTCTGAGACCTCTCTATGAAGCCTTAGTAGTTCTTAAGAACTCCATCCCCTCTTTTAACCAGAAAAGCTCTGAGTTTTATTTACAGCCAGGGCTTCCAATCTGGTCTAGTCCCTTCATTTTACAAATGGGAAGCTGAAGCCCAGAAAGGTGACTTGACTAAGAAAGTAGGGCTGATTGTGGAGAGGCAGCTCTAGAGCCCACATTTACTATTCCCCATTTCCCAAGCTGCATATTTTCTACCACCCTTAAAGATCTCAAAGATTTCTCCCGGGCTTTGTCCCAGAAACTAGAGGAATGAATAAGAGTTTGAAGTAAAGAACTTTCTTGCCTCATCATTTTGATCACTTTGCAACTACTCCCATGGCAATAAACTAATAATTCAGAGCATAATATGATATACTTTCATGTGTGTGTACACACTATACCCATCCAAAAAAAGGTTCTCTAAAACTAGGTCTACGTTTTATTTTTCTCTATATATCTTTCTTCTTGCCTGGTGTGAGTTTCTGCATTCAGAGCTTATTCGTCTTCATCAAACATTTATGGAGGCTCTGTCATGTCCTGGGCACAGGGGATTGGTAGCTGAGCAGGGCTTGGTCCTTGCCCTTGGAAGATGGAAGATGTCTAGTGGGAGTCTGGTGGGAGAGACAGGCACAAACCTGGGTAATTTGTAATACAATGTAAGAAGTACAGAGAGCTGTGTGAACGTAATGGGAGGCGGAAGCGATGAATGTGAGACTGACATTCGTCATTTTAAGACTTCAGAAAGTACTTGTTCCTATTGTTGGCAGCTAAAGCTGTCTGCCAGAAGATAAACAATCAAGTGGGGTGAGGGGGAACTGCATATTATCTCAAAATCTGGGAGAAAGGAATTTCTGAAGTGGAGAACATGTTCTTAGTTTTTATTTTATCTTTGAGAAAGCCACTCAACTCCTCGGTTCTTCTCTTTGGTTGCCCTTTCTTCTAGATTACTTTCTATGAAGACAGAAACTTTCAAGGCCGCCACTATGACTGTGACCGTGACTGTACAGATTTCCACATGTACCTGACTCGTTGCAACTCCATCAGAGTGGAAGGAGGTACCTGGGCTGTGTACGAAAGGCCCAACTTTGCAGGGTATATGTACATCTTACCTCCGGGCGAGTACCCTGAGTACCAGCGTTGGATGGGCCTCAACGACCGCCTCAGCTCCTGCAGAGCTGTCCACCTGGTGAGGCTGGAGTCTCTCTTCCTCTCTTTTTTGCTTTTACATGCAAGAGTTTTCTTGAGGTTTTCCAAACTCTTAAAGGGTAGATGTCTTTTGTTGGCTGCTGAAGCTTGAGTAAAACCTTAGGGTAGTTCGTTATCAGTCTGAATACACTAATTATTTCCATAGTACTTCCATCTTCTAGAGTATTTTGAAGAATTAACTTTTTCTTATTGGAAGTCTGTGGTTTTTGTCAGTGCGCAGTGGGGACGAGAGTTCAGATCATGTAGCTTCTGAGATGGGAGCTTCGAAACATACTGTTCTCTGAGTTCTTGACCTGCTGGTGATATCCAAAGTGGTTGCCTTTCATTACATTCTGTGTTTATTTTCAGTCTAGCGGAGGCCAGTATAAGATTCAGATCTTTGAGAAAGGGGATTTCAATGGCCAGATGTATGAAACCACTGAAGATTGCCCTTCCATCATGGAGCAGTTTCACCTGCGAGAGATCCACTCCTGCAAAGTGCTGGATGGTGTCTGGATTTTCTATGAGCTACCCAACTACCGTGGCAGGCAGTATCTCCTGGACAAGAAGGAGTACCGGAAGCCCATTGACTGGAGTGCAGCTTCCCCAGCTGTTCAGTCTTTCCGCCGCGTTGTGGAGTAATGATGTGGATGAAGCCATAGGCTTCTCCTTGGGGGCCACAGGCTGGCTGGCCTTGTGGTTCAAGTTGGCATCATAAATAAAACAATCAGCATGCATTCCACTGCTGACTGTAATGCCTCCCCTTAAATGCTTTTAGGGACCAGCAGTGTAGTGCCTGCCACATTGGGCAGTTACACAAAGCAGTTCGTCCTTCAGATTAGCAGTCTAGATCCTGTGCCCAACAAAATGGGACTGCATTGCAAGGTTAGAGAATCAGAGGGCTGGGTGGTGGTTCTTTTTGCTTATGTCTTGCATTCATTCAACAGCTACAATAATAAAGCTGCCATTTATTGAGCACCTATTACCAAGAATCAGGAACTTTCTGACATTATCCCATTTTCTCTTCACAATAACCCTGTAAAATAGATGCTTTATCTGCATTTTACAAATAAAGAAATGGAAACAGTGAGATTAAAAACTTGTCCAAGTTCACCAGCTGGAGACTGGAGGAGTCATGATTTGGTCCAGGATATTTCTCCTTATTCCCAACTCACTCATGTAACACATATTGGCTGGTGATCAGTGTGCATAATATAAGTATGAGACCCTGTAAAATTTAGGAGGAAAGGGCCTCCTTATGGGTCCTCCTGAAGGACCAATAGAGGATATAGAATATCTGCCAAGAGTGACCAGTGAAAATAGGGCTGGAGACAATGGTGGACACATCAGTCACCTAAGGTCCCTTGTTTAATACTCAGAGATTCCTATGTCAGTCACTTCTCTACCCCTAAGTTTTTCTGTAGAAATAAGAGTTTATCAATTTGTCCCTACTTACAATAGCTAAAATGGAGTTTTGTCCAGTTTTACTCAATTTTAGTAACCCCTGAGATCTTGCCTATTTAATCTTGATGAAAAGGAGGTTGTGGAAGGAAACACAGCATTGGTAGGAATGTTCAGTGAGCATCTGGGGCTCTGCTGAATGCACCCCTCTGTTGAATGCATCCCTTGTTAAAAGAGTTGGCAAAGCCCATGTCTTTAAGAGTTTTTCTCAAAAGTGACAAATCTCCCCCAAATGTATTTGTCCATTTTATTGTCTTCCCCTGCCTTTTTCATTCTATGTTTCGAGTGATGGACTTTGAGAAAATTGAATGAAAGTAAGGGAGGGAGACATGATGAACTGAGGTGAGGGAATGGGAGGCCATTGCTACTCTGCAAAGAGCTCCAGCCCGAGAGCTCCAGCCACCAGTCTGGACCTGGTCACCTTACCGTGAGGCTAACTCTCCTTATCTCCAAAATGAGGGAGTTGAACCAAATGATCTCTCAAGTCTCGTCAAACACAAACATTTTAACTCTCTGGAGGCCAGAAGGAGGGCACAGGCTAGCTGATGATCAAAGACTACTAATGCTGAATCTTTAGAGACACAATTTCTGGAAGTGACCTCAGAGGTCCTGCTTCTCATTTTCAGCATAGGGAACACAGGCTGTGGGAATAGAGTGAGGTAGGGTCAGTCTCTTCTCTCATTTCAGTCTCTGCCACATTCCATTCCTTAGGGAGTCTGGTCACAGTCTGTTCAAAACAACCAGAGAAGCAATTCTGGCAGCAGGACAAGAAAACAAGTTTCAGGATGAGTAACCAGAGAAGTAGAAGATGGCTTTTGACAGATAAACCAGAACTGTCCGGCGCTCTCTCCACCCCGCCTCGAGTCCTCGGTCGGCCGGCGATGGGGACCAGAGAGATAAGGGGAGAGAGGGTGCGGACAACGTCTTACCCGGAGCACTTGTGATCACTCAGGACTCGCGGTGGTAAAGCAGATAAACTTTTAATGGGACTAGGCAATCATCATCTTTACAGGTTCCACCCGGGGCGAGACACCTCGGGGGAGAACAACCTCGATGCGGCCGTCAGGTACGGCTCCTTGTGGGCTGTCTCCCCGAGCTTTGCCCGGGAACTTTCTTATAAACCTTGCGTGTATCCAATGGGCTAACGCCACGCACACAAGCATGATTGGTGAATACAGCGGGTGGTTACATACATCAGAAGGCGGAAGCAGGATGTGGGCGCCATCTTGGCACCACTCGATGGGCGGGGGGACTTTGGAGCAGGTTTACAGCGCATGCGCTATGCCCGTCCCGGGAGACGGCTCTCCACATCTCCCCCTTTATTATTTATATCGACCCAGTGTCCCCAGTGATGAGTGTGCTCCCGTGAACCCAGATGGCTCACAATTTGTTCCGGTGCTTTGGGGAGTCTGGACTAGGTCTCAGCCATTTAGCGGCGGAGCCTCTAGCACCGACCAGAATGCTCACCTCATATGGAGACAGGAGAGTCCGTGAGCTGGAAACAACATGACTCTCCCTGCAGTGCTTTGCCTTGCAACTGGGGGACAAAGGCGGGGGCAGGGATAGCATTAACCAGAGTCGGAGGCGTCACTAGGCGTCCCTATGCATTGGCTAGAGTCAAGTCTGGCCACAACTATGACTCTGCCTTAGGGACCTACCTGAGACAAAAATTATGACTGCTGGCGTCGCCCGTTATACCCGGGACATAGCTGCGCGCTTAGCTACAAACCTCGCTCCCGAGTGCCCCGCCCGAGGCGGCCAGGATGGGGTATGGCCATCAGAATGGTCGCTGTTGGGGGTATCAAAGGTGGAGGACATAGCCATCATAATGGTAACACGGTACTGCCGCGCTTGAAACAGGCGTTCTAGCAAAGATTTAACAATGACTAATCCCACCAATAGTCCCACCATCAAGAGAATCCAATTAGTCAAATTGGGCCAAGAGAACCAAGAGGTGACTTGGTCCCACAGATTTTTTACAGTCTCGCCCAGTGTGGAAAGGTCGAAACTAACAGGCTTCAATTCCCTAATGTTCTCAAGTCCCTGAAGGCCGGAGGCTTGGTCCAATGGCCCAGGCCGTATATTCGTTGGCGTTTCTGACAGCTGCTCCCCGGCCTCCCCAGGTGATGCCACGGTTCCCACCAGTCTTTCCGGAACCCACACTGGTTGACGTCCTGGTTCCTGGGGAAAAACACAAACAGAGCCTCCGGCCCAGCCGAGCACCGGGTCAGGGCCTTTCCACTGTGACGTGGAGGGAGCGATATGGCCCTTAACAGTCTCCCATATAAGGACTAGAATCGGGTCCAAACAGACACCCGTTTGGCGCGCTCGGTCTATATCACGACCAAGTTTCATCCAAGAGGGCAGATTAAGGCTGCCAGAACAAGGAAACCAGGGGGCAAAAGTGGCCACATCATCAAGAAATCGCTGGAGAGAACTTCTCTTAATTGAGATACCCCGCTGTTTCAAAAGGGTCTTTAAGGGGGTTAATAGGGGTGAGCTTTCAGACTGCCCCATGCTTGCAGTCGGCACTATCTCTTAATCACTCGGAGAGCTCTTCCGAGTCCCCGGGGCTACCTGAACACCCACGGGCCCTAGTCCTCGTATGGAAAGGGGGTGCTTACCTTCTCGCGGTGATCAGTCGCGGAGGTCAAACCACGGATCCCGGGAGCACGTCTCCGTCGGGGCGAGGGGAACGCAAATGAGGTTGCGGGTTCGAAGTTCCCCGTACGGGCCACCACTTGTCCGGCGCTCTCTCCACCCCGCCTCGAGTCCTCGGTCGGCCGGCGATGGGGACCAGAGAGATAAGGGGAGAGAGGGTGCGGACAACGTCTTACCCGGAGCACTTGTGATCACTCAGGACTCGCGGTGGTAAAGCAGATAAACTTTTAATGGGACTAGGCAATCATCATCTTTACAGGTTCCACCCGGGGCGAGACACCTCGGGGGAGAACAACCTCGATGCGGCCGTCAGGTACGGCTCCTTGTGGGCTGTCTCCCCGAGCTTTGCCCGGGAACTTTCTTATAAACCTTGCGTGTATCCAATGGGCTAACGCCACGCACACAAGCATGATTGGTGAATACAGCGGGTGGTTACATACATCAGAAGGCGGAAGCAGGATGTGGGCGCCATCTTGGCACCACTCGATGGGCGGGGGGACTTTGGAGCAGGTTTACAGCGCATGCGCTATGCCCGTCCCGGGAGACGGCTCTCCACACAGAACTGTCATTTTGGGGTGTTACATGCCTCTTGGTTCATGCTCTGAGCCAGAAAGACGTTGCCACCATTCTCCCCAACTGCGGACAGATCAATCCACTTGCACTTGGAAGGAATTTTACTAGCAACTGATATTAGAGGTCAAAAACATTGTATGTCCTTATCTATCAATCAATCCCAGTTCTTCTGGTAGAACATTCTGCTGTTAGAGCAAGAAGCAGGTGCGCCACCTGTCAGCCACACCTGAACAGCCACTCGATTGTTAGTCAGAATTATCTCCCTCTACCTTTTATTGTTTTGTCACTCTGGGATGGGGAATCTCAAGAAAATGAAGCAAGGGCATTCTTAGACCATTTTAGCCAGTTTCTGTCCTGAGTATTCCTCTAAAACAAGTCTCTGCTTGAATATTTCCCAAATAGGGAACCCGATTCCTCAAAATGCAATATTAGGGACTCCCATTTAAAAGCCTCCAAGGTAGGGTTGCCAGACTAAATTCAGGACAGTATTAGTATATCCCACTTATTGGGATATAACTACCATATAAATATATCCCAAGTATTGTATAGGACATATTTAAACTAAGAAATAATTTGTTATTTGTCTGAAATTCAAATTTAACTGGATGCCCTGTATTTTTTTTTTATTAGAGAAGTGGTAGGTTTACAGAAAAGTCATGCATAAAATAGAGTTCCCATATACCACCCTATTATTAACACCTTGCATTACTGTGGTACATTTATTACAATTCACGAAAAGACATTTTTTATAATTGTACTTTTAACTGTGATCCATGGTTTACATTAGCCCTGTATTTTTATTTGCTAAATCAGGCAACCCTACTTCAGGGGCAAGGCAAGTTACACATGAGTGGCATGGGAGAAAAAAAGCACAGTTTTCCCCAGAGAAACAGGACTGACAGGATAGGTAGATAGGTAGAGAGAGATACAAAGATGATAGAAGGATAGATAGATGTGAGATTAATAACAGGGAAGTGGCTCACATGCCATGGGGTCTGGCAAGTCCAGATTCCACAGAGCATGCTGCAAGATGGAAACTCCAGTAAAGGTGATGCTGAAGTTGAGTCTGAATTCCACTAGGGAAGCTAGCTGACTGACTTTCAGGCAGAAATTCTCAGTTCTGACTTTTAAGACCTCCAACTGCTTGGACGAGGAGACTCCTCACATTGCTGAGGACAATCACCTACGTTGATTGTAGATATGATCAACCTTAGATGTAATCAACTGATTATAGATGCAAATCCAACTGCAAAATACCTTCACAGTAGTAATCAGGCCCGTGCTTGCTGGACCAAACAACTGGTCCTAGCCAAGTCGACAGATGAACTTAACCATTACATACAGGGAATGGTGTAGGTTACTGCAAAACTGGAGAGCACCTGCCCTGCAGAAAGGCATTAAATACAATTTTTACAAAAATACTGCAAGCCAACAAAACATGTCTTCAGCTGGATTGGGCCTGTGGACCACCAGTTTCCAATCTTGGCTTGTTGGAGTGCTCTGGATATTAGAACATGTTTTCTTTCATTGAAACAAAATCTGCTCCATGTAATTTTCAACCAGCAATCCTAGTTCTGCTTTGTATTTAGTCTTCACTCCCAAGGTTGCACTTTAGATATCTAAAGTCCCTCCTATTTGCTCCACATTCTCATTCCTAGGCTGAACAATTCCTATTCCTTCCACTTTTCTCTCTTGGTGTGGTTGTCTCCCAGATTCTTCACCATCCTGGTGACTCTCTTCTGTGCTGATTGAACTTTATATTTGCCACTCTGTCTTAGCTATAGTCTGACTATTGCAGACTACAGATGGAATATTATGTTCAGTTCTTTGTCCTTCCTGTCTCATATTTAAACTATTCTTGACTAAGCTCAGCTCTCCTGGTGCCCTCTCACCAGCACTGACATGGCCTGGGTTCCCTTTCATAAGAACCAGTTCAAGAATTAGGGGTACCCTTCCCCTCTGGGGAGTTAGACAAAGATGAATTAAAATCCTCACTTCCACAGTAAGTCACATAATTGAGTATGTATAACTTTTAATTTCCTTATATATATGACAAAGATAACACCTACTTTGTGGGCATTAAAATAAGATAACGTATAAAAAGTACAGAGAATGTACTTTATAACCAGGACACCATGTTCATAACATTTCCTGGTTCTAACATGCCTTTATTACCAAGTTTGGATTCTTTATTTTGTTTTGTTTTTTTACTTGTTTATCTTTTCCTACCTTTTTCTATCTCCAGCTGTTTCCAGAAAAGTACTTCTGTGTTTTCGGCAGATACTTTCTAGTTGGGAAGATGTATATCAAAGTGAGCCAACCCATCCCACTGCCTTGAGAAAGAGCCATATTTTCATAACCATGTGGGTTGGGCCTTCCCTTGGCTCTTCCATAAGCCTGATAGTTCCCAGCAGTTTCCAAAGTCAACAGGGCTGTCCCTAGGGTGCACACAAATCCCTCTTGTTCTCTAACTTCTACCTGTTCTCTCTTGTATGGAGTCTCTCAGGAGATTGAGGGCAGTGTATCACCAACCTCTCCTTCCAGCCCTTTGGCTGACCAGCAGCCCCTGGCCCACACAGGAGAGAAGGATCCCTTGTGGGTATGGCTTCAGTGCAAGGGAAGAACCTCTGCTTACAGACTGCTTCCACCTTGACCTCCTCACTCATGCCTCAAATTTCAAAATTGGGGTATTTTAGAACTGGAGGGGCTGGGATGGAAGCTTTCCCATATACCACTACAAGTTGGTGAGATGGGCCTTACTAATTTCAGTTTACAGATGAGGAACTGGGAGTCATAGGTTAAACACATTGTCCAAAGTCATTTGGCTGATTGATCTCAGAGACAAGGATAGAGTCCAGGTCTCTTTGGTTCCAAAACCCATGTTCTTTCCACTGCCCTGTGAAGCTTCTGCTTATCAGCCTTCAAGAGGCAGAACCAAGACACCTTGTAATTCATAGCATGAGCTATTGCTTTTTTAAAAAATAGCTTTATTAAGATATAATTCACACCCCATATAACTCACCCATTTAAAATGTACATTTCAGTGGTTTTTGGTATATTCACAAATATACGCAACTATCATCACAGTCAATTTTAGAACATTTTTATCACCTCAAAAAGAAACCTTTTACAGTATCTCCATCCCCTGCACTCAGCCCTAAGCAACCACTAATCTATTTTCTGTCTCAAAGATTTGCCCTTTCTGGGCATTTCATATAAATGGAATCATATTTTATGTGGTCTTTTGTGACTGGCTACTTTCACTTACATAATGATTTCAACATTCATCCAGATTCTAGCACATATTAGTCCTAAATTATTTTTCTGGCTGAATAATATTCTATTGCATGGATGTATCCCATTTTGTTTATCCATTCGTCTGTTCATGGACATCTGGATCATCTCTACCTTTTGACTATTATGAATAATGCTGTTATAAATATTCATGTACAAGATTTTTTGCAGACATATGTTTTCATTTCTCTTGTGTATATACCTAGGAGTGGAATTGCTGGGAGAATAAAATATTTTTTCTTAAGTCCTGGCAGCATGTGAGACCTTGACGCTCCACAGACCTAGGGCCAATTCTAGCTCTCCTACTTCCTAGTTGTGGGATTTGGGAGCAAATCAACTTCTTTTGGTCTTAACTTTCTCATTTGTAAAATAGAGATAATTCTACCTTCTTCCCAGAGGTATTGTTGACAGTAGATGAGATAATAAGGAAAAAAAAATTCTTAGCCTGCTGAAAGGAGGAGGTACTTGATTAAGCTAGCTACTATCCTAAAATCTTCCCAGTTATAGACTCCCTGAAGGAGGAAGCATAGGAAATGTCCTTGGTGGTGAAAAGGTTGGGAACCAGTGGCCCATGGTCTCTCTAGCCTCTCCCTGCTTTACTGATCTTAGCTGTCTGAGTAATTTTATGACATCCTTTCTGGAGAGCAGGTTGAAGTAAGGGGTTGGGAATGGGGGGTGGGGTGGGGATGGGTGGGTGACAAGGGGTACCAGAGAGTCAGAGGGGAGTAGCTGCTAGCACAGAAAGGGGAAGTGAACACGCTCCATTGATGCCCTGCCATGCCCCCTTTGTCTTCTCTAATTGCAGCTCAACAGTCTCATTTCCTTTAGCTTTGGTTCCATTCTCCCAGCACTAGTGAGCCCCTTTGGGAATCAGTGACCATAGGGGCTCAGCGCCCTGGTTCAGCGCCCTGAAACTGATTAGCTCTCAGGGGGAAATCCTCTCCAAAAGGGCTTTGTTCACATCATTCACGCCCCACCTCCCCAAACAGGCCACATTAGCCTGTCCACTGAACCATGGGGCCAGAACAATGGCAGGGCCTGGCTGTGGTGCTGACCTCCGTGGTTTCTGAGTGCACGCAGGACAGTTTGCCGGAACTGGTGATCCTGGCCAGGCTAGTAGTCCAGGGCTCAGACTCAAGACAGAAAGATAAATCGTTAGATTGTGTTCCTGTGAGCAGGAGGAGGGAGAAGGGAGGATATGGGGCTGCCTAAAGGCTGGTCGTAAACTAGAAATAAAAAGAGTCCCAACCACCAACACCTCTTGGTGCCACCTTTAAAGGCCACAGGTCCTTGCCTGTGTGAGGGAGCCTGCTTACCTGCTGTGTGGGCCGTGTCCTACAGCCACGCAGCAGCAGCTCGCATGTGCACATACCAATTTAGAGTTTATAAAGTTCTGTCACATGCAATGTCTCATGCTATCATCACCATGGTTAGGTGAGAAAACAAAGCAGCAGCAGCTCACATGTGCACATACCAATTTAGAGTTTATAAAGTTCTGTCACATGCAATGTCTCATGCTATCATCACCATGGTTAGGTGAGAAAACAAAGCAGCAGCAGCTCACATGTGCACATACCAATTTAGAGTTTATAAAGTTCTGTCACATGCAATGTCTCATGCTATCATCACCATGGTTAAGTGAGAAAACAAAGATCATTATTATTATTCCGATTTTACACATGAATAAGTTGAGTTGCAAAAGAGCCAAATGACTTTAGGGGGAATGCCAGGCTTCCTCTACCCTCATAGTCAAGAGCAGCCCTTTGGTGCAATAAGTGTTCACGCCAAAAGTCTTCCTCATATACGACAAGGTTGAAGAGAGCTATCGCCCTCATTTATATTACAAGTGTAAGTGGTGTCTGTGATTTCATTTAATGTTTATGAGCTACAAGTGGGAGTGCCGGACAGGGTAGGAATGTGTGAGCGTCTGTGATTATGCATTAGAAAGAAATAGAAAACATTTTGTTTATCCATTGTTTTGTATTATCTTCACCACTTTCATTTTTCTGGCTTCCAATTGCATAATGAAAAGACATACATGGTACATCTGTTAAACAAAACGGAGGCTTAATGGCTTGCCCTTCAGGTAGAGTCTCTTTTAGACAAATTTAATTCATGAGAAATTTCAAATTTACAAAACAGGTAAATTAGGGGAAAAGTATTCATTTAAAAATGACTCCATGGGACTCTCAAAAGTGCACCTTTAAAATTTCAACAAAAATTCAATTTTCATAGTAGGTTTGGTCTCAAATAGTTACATGTGGAGTGAGTGAGAACCTATTGGGTGTTGGAAGTTGAGGCTTATCAAGGCAGATTCTCTCAGTCAGTGACAATCTTGGACTGTCCTTAGGTCCTGAAAGAGGAGTCCCCCTCTGGCTTTGGGGCTACACTTTCAAGGCTCTTACATATCATAAACTCCAAAATACAAATATTTTCTGTCTAAAAATCTATCTACCATCTATCTATTATCATCTATAATCATCTATCTGTTTAATTTATCTATGCAATCTATCTACCTAAATTTATCTATCATCCACCATCTTTCGGGTTTGGTAAACAGCTGATGAAGAGTACTTACAGTACTTTGGCTAAATTGGATCCCCCAGACCAGGAGATGTGGGTTTGAATGTTCACATGGAAAGGGTGGGGAGTGAGGGGGTGGTAATCACAGACTCTAGCCTAGGAAGCCAGAGATAGAGAGTCTGATCAATTTATTTACTTATTTACTTATTTCTGAGGTTAATTTTATTAAGGTATAATTTATAAACCATAAATTCATCCCTATTAAAAGCAGTGTTTGATGATTTTTGACAAAGGTATACAATCATATAGCCACCACCACAGTCAAGACATAGAACATTTCATCACCTCCAAAATTCCCTCGTGTTCCTTTACAGTTAATTCCCTGCTCTGCAAACCACTGATCTATCTTCTCTCTCTTTAGTTTTGCCTTTTCCAGAATGTCATATAGGGGGAATCGTGCAGAATGTAGTCTTTGGTTTCTGGCTTCTTTCACTTAACATAATGCTTTGGAGACACATCCATGTTGTTGCATTTTTAATAGTTTATTCTCTTTTATTATTGAGTAGCATTCTATTGTACCACCTTCTGTTTTCCCATCCACCAGTTGAAAGACACTTGTGTTGTTTCCAGACGGCAGCTTCTGTTTATAGTTGCTTCAAGTCACCCAAAGTGGATGTCCAACCTGATCAGTTTCCCCAAGATAACTTTATTCTTGCTTGCCTCTTAGCTCAGGTGAGGTAGTTTTGGGAGGTACTTAGAACTACTTTGAAATCCTGAGTTGGAGAAATGACCCATGAGAGAGGAACCTGCCTTCATTGGCTTGCTGGGAATCTCGATTGGGTTAGTCCCTACCCTGGGTTCAGAGGGTCTGGCCAGGAGTTCTGGGCCTAAGTTCAGCTTCTGCCTCATCCTGCACCAGCAGATCTGAGCTACCCCTGGGGCTCACAGGAGGCAGGGCTGGCCCAGGGGATGGGGTGTGAAGTCCTGCTTGGAAAAGCAGGCTGGCTGTGGGAATAGCTTAATTTATAGTTCTGAAATATTTACCCTTCTGGAATGTGGGCCTCCATTTGCACTCTTGCCCGAAGCCTGCAAATGTCAGGGGAGGACACTCTCCTGGGTGTAGCTGCACAGATCATTTGGGAGCTTCTTTAGACACTCTGACAAACAAGTTACTACACCAGGCACGAGTGGCCCTCTAGTGGTTCAGAGGAATAAATTCTGCCTCTAAAAGCACCTGCTTCGCTCCCAGGGTGTAGCTTCTGTGCTGAGAGGCTCTTACCTCATTATTCCATCTGGTCCACTGACTGGGAGCAGCTGGCAGGCAAGGAGAAAACAACCCGTGCTTGGCAGTCCTTCTCTGTGTCCCTAATCAGTTCCCTCACCCACTCCCCACAGCAGCTGTTTCATCCACACACTCTTCAAGCCCCCACCATATGCTGGTCTCTACAGACACCTCCACCTCCTGCTTATCAGAAAAGAGAAAGCCTAGTGGGCAGCGTTCATCCACTGCCTCCTCATTCCCAGCAAATTTCTGCCTGTCCCTAACGTCTCAGTATTCCCTGACATTTTGTTCTTGGTCCTCTTCATGCCCGACTCTCCCGTGGATTCAACATTTCATCTCCATTCCTGTGACTCCCAAATCTGTGTCTCCAGAGCCACTCTCTCTGCTGAGCTTCAGAACCAGCCATCATGCTGCCCTCATCTTGTCATCTCCTATGTCCAGTTGGTTATAAAATCGTGTCCAATCCACCCTCCAAGGATTTCTCAAGGCCCTCCTCTCTCCCCTACCTCCTCAGCTGTTGCCCTTGATGTCCATGCTTTTGCCCGCGGGCCTTCCAGCCCCTTGTACTCTTTGCCGGTCAATCACCCCCACTGCTTTCAGAGTGTTGTTTCTCAAACACAGTTGTGATAGTGTCGCTTCCTTGATTTAAACCCTTCCACTTATTCAGGTTCTGAGTGTTTTCTGAACAAAACACGGACTTCCCAGATCATGAATGTGCCCTTCGTGCTTCAGTGCCCTCTGCCAGGCCACAGTGCGCAGTTGTGTCATTGGTGCACAGAGGCAACCAGCTGCGAGAGGTGCAGAAGTACAGCAGGAAAAAGAGGGCCTGGGAGAGCCCTAAGCCGGCAGAGGGGGCACCCTCCAAATGGGCACAAAGGCCTCATCTCTTCCCACTCTCCCCAGTTGCCTCACCTCCACCTCCAATCTACTACACCCACTGTGAAATGCTGGTAATTCTTCAGAGATGTTCTGCCTATTTCCTGTTGGGCATAATCACCCTACCTTTTGGCCTGGCTGTCTTCTCCTCATCCTTTATGACAGCTCAGGTGTACTCCTCACAGCGTCTCCTCTGACAGCATCCCTGCTCCCAATATGGCTATGCATCCCTCTTCTGTGTTCCTGATATACCCACACTCATCTCTCTCTTAGCCCTTAGAATCCTGAGTTGTACTTACCTATCCATGTTTCTCTTCCTCATTACCCAAAAGCCCAAAGACTGGGTCTTTTATCCATATATCCCCAGGGCAGATGATTTTTGTTCAATGGACATTTATCCTGAACCTATGATTGTCAGGTACTTTGTGTACTGTTGTCAGTACTGGTGGCTGGGAATTAAGAGAAAGGACGTTTTACCTAAACTTAAAGAATGGCTTATCAAAGATCAGAGCAGAGATCCTCATTACAGAGAAACAGGCTCCCCATCCTCCAAATTTTCTGTAACCTTGTTGAAAGTAACAAATCACTTATGAGAAGAAACAAGTTAATAAACAGAAGGGGCTTGGTCCCTTCTGCACTCCAAGGAAAGACAAGTCCCAGGGACAAACATTGGGTGAGTATAGCCAAATGCTGCCCTTGGGAGAAGCCCGGGCCCAGTACCTTTAGATTTCACTGTCCCATGGGCAGGAGCAAGGAGTCGTGCCTACTGTGGCTGGATTTACCAGCCTCCGGCTGTCAGACACTTGAATCCTCCAACTCCCTTCATTCTGAATCCGTGTTTTGCAGGCAACTTCTGATTCTGACTTGGCTTCTCAGGCAACATGACTGCTATTAGTCATAAGGACTCGAGGGTTTTGGTTGCTATGATAGTTATTACTCATTGTAAATTGGTGACTTGGTTTACACTTCAGTCCCTGGAGCTGGGTAATATTTGCATATTCCCAAGTGGTGGGTCCATCTTCATTGTTCTGACAGAAGCAGGTTTCAGGACAACTTTACCAGAGTAACGAAGGATAATTTGTGAGAAATATTGGGGCACAGACAGCATCGTCAGGAGGTGACACATGAGTGGACCTGTGTAGACATGGATGAAAACTTTCTTTTATTTAACAGACAGCATAGTAATGAATGGCTTACATGCAGGCTCCACAGCTAGATCACTGGGTTCAAATCCCGGCTTTACCACTTAGTAGCTGTATACTCTTAAACAAGTTATTTCATCTTTTGTGCCTCAATTTCCCTATCTATTAAATGGGAATAGTAAAACTACATCATAGGGATGTTGTCAGAATTAAATGAGTTGATACATACAAAGCAGCATTCTATTAGGCACTCAATGAATGTTAGTTATCATCATTTTCTCCACACATTTAAGCCCATTTAGTTCTTGCAGCAGTTCTCTATCAGTGCAAGGGGAAGAGAAATGCTGGGAAGTCACTGCCCTTGGGAGCATTCCCAGCAAATGATGGATGGTAGTTGGAGGATATGTACCCCATCTTCTTCACCCCTCAGGTGAGAAACCCTGAGGCATGTTCCACATCATCTCCCTGAGATCCCTGGCCCCGTTGAGCTCCAATTGCACACAGCAGTAACCTGCTTGATGACAAACTATTGGTGGCTTCCCTACCAACCCTGTCTCACTTCCCCACTTTCCTACCAGGGCTTCCTGGGATCACCTCCTAGATAAATTACTTCCACTCAAATCCTTGTCTTTGGATCTACTTCTAGGGGAACAGAACCTCAAGTAACCTGTTTCATAGGTGAAGGAGCTAACGCTCAGAGAGATGAAGTAACTGGCCCAAGATCACAGAGCCACAAGGGACAGAGCCCAGATTCACACCCAGTCTGCCCATTCTCTTTCCATCCACCCCACTGCCTTACCATGCAAGAGACCACTGCTTCACACTCTGGTTTTTTGCCACCAGTGGGGGCCAGGGGCTTCTACCTATGTCTGGCTCTGGGCTGCTGCTTTAATTCAGCACTGTCCTGCCACCACTGCTGGCAACTCCCATTAACAAGAGGGAAGCCCCCCATGGGCAGCCAGACAGAGATGAGTTCTTCAAATGTTCCCATCAGCTCAGTACACGTGTCTGGGCTTGTCTCTGATGGAACAGTTTTATTTTTTCGCCCTTGTATGGACACTGGTTTAGAGTTCCCTGTTTCTAAACAACAACAACAAAAAAGGTTGACATTTTAATAAACTTAAATATGATAAAAAAAAAAAATCTTTGAAGGCAGATGATAGTGTGAGGTGCAAAGCCCCAGGGGAGTTATTAACAATTTGCCATTTTCATTTCTGGTGGGAATGCTAATGGCACTCTAGAAACAGTGTCATTGTGATTAAGACATTGTAACTGTAGAAACTTAGAAGTGTGAACTTCAGCATAGGAACACATGCAAATATGCCACCAAGCCGGTTTTGTACATTAGTTAGTGTAGTTTCCTCCTTGCAACTGAAGTTCTAATCTCATTACAAGGAATGCCAAGAGGTTTGCTGGGATCACAGGCTATTTGAGCTGTCGGGGATGTAGGTCACCTAGTCCATAGCCCTACCTTGCAGATAAGGAAACTGAGGGCCAGAGAGAATGTGTGAATTGCCCAAGATCACAAAGCTTTTGGGAGAAGCGGGGATGGTGCAAAGCCAGGAGGAGGACCCTGGTCTTCCCTCCCAGTCCAGGGCTCTCTCTCTCTTATTCCATGCTGCATCTGTGCTCCCATCTTTGAGCCTCAGTTTTCCTTTCTGTAAAATGGGTATTAAAATTAACTCTTGTATTTCCAGGTTGTGAGGATCAAATGAGATAGTTTATGTGAGGTGCTTCGTAAATTGCGAATGTCAGACAAATGTAGGGAGGTGGTAGGGTAGAGTGGAAAGTGCATGTGTCTTAAGGACAGATATCCTAGTGGGAATCATTTCTTCCCCACCTGCTTATCTCAGCTCCAATTTCTATAAAATGGGGGTAATCCCATCTCCTGCATAAAGGTATTATGGAATCTGACTGAGATCTTTAATGTAAAATTTCTGGCCAAAACACTAATTCTCTCTCATGTGCTCCCCATCTTTTGAAGGGGGAACTGAAATTGGACATTTGGGAATATTGCCTGATAGAAGAATGTTTTTTATACTAGGAATTGGCCCCAATTAAATGCATAAGGCCTCTGACCTTCTCCAAGAGCACCTACCATTTTGTATCAGCGAAATGAGCTTAGTGGAAAATAGGTAGACATGACTTCCCATGAGGCTGTCAGAATGAAAGCCCTTTGCTGCAGCATTCAAAGCAAGCAGGCTGTGCTTTCTATGGGAGCCTTATTTGTTTATGTAAAGGAAACACTCAGGGTTTGCAGTATTTACAACCAGGAGCAAATTAACCCAGTAGGGATGCTGTGTAAAAGGGGACTATTGATTTCACTCTTGGGAAAGTGAGGGAGCAGTTACTGCTAATACTTCAGGTGGCCCTTTTATCCTCTGTTGTAACTTAGTGTGATATCAGTAAGAGACTCTTGATCAGACTTCACATTTTTTCCAACCTGTTTTTAGGTCCAAGGTGTCCTACTTTCCTATTTTTACTCCTTTTTATTTTCTTTTTTAAATATAGTACACAGCGTGCTTGCTTCAGCAGCATATATACTAAAAGTGGAATGATACAGAGAAGATTAGCATGGTCCCTGGGCAAGGATGACATACGAATTTGTGAAGCATTCCATATTTTTAAATGATCTGGAGAACAACAACAACAACAACAACAACAAAACAATAGAATAAATAAAACCAAAACTTGGTTCTTTGAGAAAATCAACAAAGTTGACAAACCCTTAGCTAGACTGACTAAGTCAAAAAGAGAGAAGACCCAAATAAACAAAATCAGAAATAAGAGGGGGTCATTACTATGGATCCTGAAGAAATTTTAAAAATCATAGGAGGATACTATGAACAACTGTGCACCAACAAACTAGACAACTTAGAGGAAATGGACAATTTCCTGGAAACACATGAGCAACTTAGACAGACTCGAGAAGACATAGAAGATCTCAACAAACCAATCACAAGTAAAGAGATCCAATCTCTTCCTACAAAGAAAAGCCCAGGACCGGATAGCTTCACTCCATTCCTGCTCAAATACTCTCAAAAATTGAAGAAAAAGGAAAACTACCTAACTCATTTTATGAAGCTAATATCACTCTAATACCAAGACCAGATAAAGATTCTACAAAAAAGAAAACTATAGGCCAATCTTCCTAATGAATATAGATGCAAAAATTCTCAACCAAATACTTGCAAATCCAATCTGAAGACAAATTAAAAGAATTATACACCACGTCCAAGTGGGGCTCATTCCAGTCATGTAAGGGTGGTTCAACATAAGAACATCAATCAATGTAATAAAGCACATTAACAACTCAAAAGGCAGAAATCAAATGATCATCTCAATAGACTCTGAAAAAGCATTTGATAAAATTCAGCATCATTTTTGATGAAAAGACTTCAAACGGTAAGAATCAAAGGAAACTTCCTCAATATGATAAAGGGCATATATGAAAAACCCACAGCCAGCAAAGTACTCAATGGTGAGAGACTGAAAGCCTTCCCCCTAAGATTAGGAATGAGACAAGGATGCCCAGTGTCACCACCGTTATTCAACATTGTGCTAGAAGTTCTAGCCAGAGCAATCAGGCAAGAAAAAGAAATGAAGGCATCCAAATTGGAAAGGAAAAAGTAAAACTGTCATTGTTTGCAGATGATGTGATCCTACATTTGAAAAATCCTGAGAAATCAATGACAAAGGTACTTGAGCTAATAAACAAATTCAGCAAAGTGGCAGGATAGAAGATTAATGTGCAAAAATCAGTAATGTTTCTAGACACTAGTCATGCCCTAACAGAAGATGCAATAAAGAAAAAATTCCATTCACAATAACAACTAAAAGAATCACGTTTACCTAGGAGTAAACTTAACCAAGGATGTAAAAGACCTCTACACAGAAAACTATATAACTTTGCTAAAAGAAATCAAAAAGGACCTAAACAGGTAGAAAGATATTCTGTGTTCATGGATAAAAAGGCTAAATGTTGTTAAGATGTCAATTCTACCCAAATTTATCTACAGATTCAATGCAATTCCAATAAAAATTCCAACAACCTACTTTGCAGAGTTGGAAAAGCTAGTTATCATGTTTATTTGGAAGGGAAAGGGGCTTCAAATTGCCAAAAACATCCTAAAAAAGAAGAACAGTGGGAGGACTTACACTTCCTGACTTTAAAGCCTAGTATAAAGCCACAGTGGTCAAAACACCATGGTACTGGCACAAAGACAGACATATTGATCAATGGAATTGAATTGCAAGTTCGGAAATAGACCCCCAGATCTATGGTCAATTGATTTTTGACAATGCCCCTGTACCAGTTTGAATGTATTATGTCCCCCCAAATGCCATTATCTTTGATGTAATCTTGTGTTGGCAGACCTATCAGTGTTAATTAGATTGTAATTCTTTGAGTGTTTCCATGGAGATCCGCCCCACCCAACTGTGGGTGATGACTCTGATTGGATAATTTCCATGGAGGTGTTGGCCCGCCCATTGGGTGGGTCTGAATTAAATTATTGGCGCACTATATAAGATCAGACAGAAGGAGCGAGCTTGCTACAGCCAAGAGGGACACTTTGAAGAAAGCACAGGAGCTGCAGATGAGAGACAGTTTGAAGACGGCTGTTGAAAGCAGACTCTTCCTCTGGAGAAGCTAAGAGAGGACAAATACCCCAAGTGCAATTAAGAGTGACATTTTTGAGGAACTTCAGACTAGAGAGGAACGTCCTGGGAGAAAGCCATTTTGAAACCAGAACTTTGGAGCAGACACCAGCCACGTGCCTTCCCAGCTAACAGAGGTTTTCCGGACACCATTGGCCATCCTCCAGTGAAGGTACCCGATTGCTGATGTGTTACCGTGGACACTTTATGGCCTTAAGACTGTAACTTTGTAACCAAATAAACCCCCTTTATAAAAGCCAATCCATTTCTGGTGTTTTGTGTTCTGGCAGCATTAACAAACTAAAACAGCCCCCAAATCCAGTTTATTGGAATGAAACAGTCTCTTCAACAAATGGGGCTAGGAGAACAGGATATCCGTACCCAAAAGAATGAAAGAGAACCTCTATCTCACACCCTATACAAAAATTAACTCAAAGTGGATCAAAGACCTCAATATGAGAGCCAGTACCATAAAACTCCTAGAGGATAGTATAGGGAAACATCTTTAAGACCTGGTAACAGGAAAGTAGATTTTTAGACCTTACATCCAAAGAACAAGCAATGAAAGTAAAAATAGATAAATGGGAACTCCTCAAAATCAAATGCTTCTGTGCCTCAAAGGACTTTGTCAAAAAGGTGATGAGGCAGCCAACTTAATGGGAGAAAATATTTGGAAACCATATATCTGATACGGGACTGATATCCAGTATATACATAAAGAAATCCTACAACTCAGTGACGAAAGAACAAACAACCCAGTTATAAAATGGGCAAAAGATATGAAAAGACACTTTCTGGAGAGGAAATACAAATGGCTAAAAAGCACATGAAAAAAATGTTCATCTTAGCTATTAGGAAAATGCAAATCAACCATAATGAGATATCATCTCAGACCTATAAGAATGTCTGCCGTTAAACAAACAGGAAACTACAAATGCTGGAGAGGATGTGGAGAAATTGGAACATTTATCCACTGCTGTTGGGAATGTATAACGCAGCTGCTGTGAAAGAGTTTGGTGGTTCCTCAGAAAACTAAATATGTTGTTGCCCTACGACCCGGCAATTCCACTACGTGGTACATACCCAGAAGATCTGAAAGCAGTGACATGAACAGACATCTGCACACTGATGTTCATAGCGGCATTATTCACAATTGCTAAAAGATGGAAACAATCTATGTGTCCTTCAACAGATGAGTGGAGAAACAAAATGTGGTATATACACACAATGGAATATTATGTAGCCATAAGAAGGAACAAGGTCCTGAAGCATGTGACAACTTGAATGAAACTTAAGGACATAATGCCAAGTTAAATAAGTCAGACACAAAAGGAGAGATACAGTATGATATCACTTATATGAACCCCCTTGATAATGTAAAATTGGTGTCTTAAAATGTAGAATATAGGGGACCTAGAGATAGAAACTAGAGAAGGGGGAATGATTACTCTGAGAGGGTACAGCCCTGGGGGTCCTTTTCATGGGAATGTCACCTCTGCCTCAACTTGTTTACTCATGGCTTGGATTCTGAAATCACTAATATACACAACACACACACACACACACACACACACACACATGCATACACGCGTAAGTCAGTCTGCAACTCTTACTAGATGGTTCTCTGGAATCAGGCTGAGCAAATCCATGTGGTGATCATGAAGTTACGAATGCTGCCAGAGACCATTACTGCTCTCTATTTCTACCTGAGTGTTGGGGCAGGGAAATGCTGATTCATCTTCTGGACTTTTCTGATGTCAAGAGCAGTTGGGTCAACGGGGGTTCTGAATTTATGCACTAAGTGGCTTTGTATTTGCTTTGCAAAAATTCTTTCCATCTTTATTTGGCAGGAGCAAGGGTTTATTTGGGTAGCATAGAGGGAAGGAGGTGGGATATAAGGGGCTCTGAAAATATCTTCCTCTCCTTTGGGGTGTGTCCTCTGGGTAGGTAATCTCTTTTCATTTTTCCAAATTATACTACTTGCTCCCTTCCACTCTACCCCATCTCATCCCTTTAGTATGGTGCAGCCAAGCTTCTGATAATGTGAGAGGGGGTAAGGCATCTGGAAGTGGAAGGCCATGCGGCTGCTGGGCTTTAAAATGAGATCTGTTTGGCTGTCTTATTCCTTTTCTTAGGACCAGACTTTGGAAGGTACACTCCAGAGGCCCACTGAAGAGACAAACCCACATAAAATCAACACTTATGAAAAGTCATTTTTGAGCATCTGGGTTCAGATCCACCTAAAATGATAGCTCATATTTATGGAAGACAAGCTTTATGCCAGGCACTGTGCTAAGTACTCTGCATGGAGTATCTCATTTAATCCTTAAACATTCATCTTGGTAAATAGGAATAATTTGCCCCATTTAATATAGGAACAAGCTGAGGTTCAGAGAGATTAATAATTCACCCAACCCACACAGCTGCTACATAGCAGAGCCAGCATTTGAACCCAAGCAGTTTGAACTCAGAAGCAGTACATCACACAAGTTTAGAAGCTGTGTGTTTGGAGGAAGTTACTTAACTTTTCTAAGCCTCGGTTTCCTTATCTAAATCCATGGTTATAATAATAGTACCTACCGCTCAGGGTTGTTGAGAACATCAGATGGGCTAATGAGTCTGAAGCAGCCAGCACATGGAGGAATGGGTGGAAGTGATTGTCATGTGATGCTCTGCAAAGGACTCATATCCTAGACCCACACTGAACGAAGTTTTCTCAAATCCTGTGCTGACGTCCAGGGTTGTGTGTTCTCAGTGCTCACATCTCTCCAGGAGAGGGTAGCATAGACATTGTTCTTCAAAGTGTCAGAAAAGTGAGAAGCAGGTCCTTATTAGGTACAGCGTGGGGTGACTTCTTCCCCCAAGCCAAGCCCCGCTGTGCTCAGGGTTGGGAGCATCCCCTGCCTGGCACTCAAGAAGGGACCCTTGTCACATGGCCTGAGCTGCCGGCGGCCGTGGGTGGTGGGTGGTCGTTCTAGCTGGATTGCTCCTGAGAACAGATGGGGCTTTCCGAGCTGCTTGAAGGTGGCAGCTTGATGTGTATTAACTGGCAGACTGCTCATTGTGTAGGGGCGGTCCGGAAGGAGGCCTGCGGTGGGGAGTGGGCAGAGGGGACCACGGAGGGAAGTTGGCAAGCGGGAAGGCACGATGTTGGCTGAGGCAAGGGCAGAGCTGTGGGCGGGGTGTGCTCGGGAGGTGAGGAGGTGAAACAGCTTGTCTCAGAGCCTACTTGGCCCTGACTCCTCACAGAGGAAAGCATATGGGATAATGTTTGCTTAACTTGTCTTCTAGAAACAGTGTTGCGGGAGCCTGGAATCAGAGTGTGAGGCTGCTTTTCTGCTCCAGCCTGCAGACCAGAAAACCGAGGCTCAGAGGGGGAAAGGGACTTATCCGAGTTGCCCAGTAACCTGCCTCTGCCCTTATAGACAGCTAAAGACTGTCTCTCATAAATCCAAGTCTACCTCTTACTATTATTTTTAATTTTTAAATGTATGATGATCAACACAAGAGAATTTTTGAAAGAGAAGAAATATGATCCAATACCCTAATTATTATTGTTTTTGTGCCTGTGTTTTCAGGCTTTTAAAAATGTATATTTTTATGCAGTTGCAATCATAGAGGCAAGACAATTTTGTGTCTACCTTTTCATTGAATACCACAATGCTTTCTCAGGCTAGTCTTCTCAAGTTTCTCAAGTCTTCAGATACTTTCTTAAGCCTTCAGAAGTGTCACAAAATGGTTACATAAGCCAAATGAATGTGCCCCAATTTACCTAACCATACCCATTGCTGGACAGTAAATCAATGTTTAATGAAACAGAATTGAACTCATGGAATATGACTGGGTCTGAATTTAGCTGGAACTCCCCTGGAGACAGCTTCATGCTCTGGCGTCACTCCTGTTCCCACCGGCACAAATGACATTTGGACCTAAAATGAGAGACAGGACAGGGCAAGAAACAGCATGGGCTTGTCTGGAAATCCAGACATCACCAGTATGGATGTTCTCCTGGAACAATGGTCATCATCTCTAGTGTACATTAGAATCACTTGGGGAGCTTCTTGAATTGTTGATGCCAAGGCTCTATCCCCAGAGAGTTTGACTTAATTGTTCTGGGACAGGACCCAAGCATGGGCACTTCTGTCAAAGCTTTCCAAGGATCCTGATATAAAGCCAGGATGGAGAACCACTGGTCTAACAGGACAAATCCTTAGAAAAATCCTCACCATGTGTCCCGGAGAATAGGGGCAGTTTAGTTAGAATCCAGCCCGATAAAAGATTAGAGAATTTTTTCTTCTGTATAATGTGACACCTGCAATTTGCATAGAACATACTTAGAGTCATTAGGCAGAATATGGCTAAGCATCATGAGAGAATTGCTTAATGTAAGGTGATTAGCAGGAGGTCTGGGTGTGTGTTTTGAAAGGAGGGTGGTGACATAGATTTATTCCTGGCTCACAAGTGCCTTTGTGTTGGTTTTCTGATTCTGAGATTCAGCAAGAGTTAAAAGGCTTGCATTGGTGTGGTCCAATAAACCAAGTGTATGCAGAGTCCATCTCAGCTGAGCCTGCAGTGGACACCCCTGGGCCACCCATGTGGACAAGAGTCCTCCAGCTCAGATCCACAGGAGACTTTAGGGGCATCTCAGCAGAGAAAGCACCAGAACACAAATGTCTGTTGTCAGTGAGCAAGGGATGATGGCCATCTCTAGCCTCTTCCATCTCTCTTCAGTCTGGTTTTAGCTTTTCAAAATTGTCTCAAAAGTTTTCCTTTCCTCTGGTTTGAAAAGTTTGTGTGATGGTTAGGCTCATGTGTCAACTTGGCCAGGTGATGGTGTCCAGGTGTCTGGTCAAGCAAGCACTGGCCTAACTGTTACTGCAAGGACATTTGTGGCTGGTTAATAAACCAGAAGGCTGATTTATTAAATCATCAGTCAATTGACTGCACCTGTGACTGATGACATCAAGGGAGGGCATGTCTTCTGCAATGAGAGAATTCAATCAACTGGATTTAATCCAATCAGTTGGAGACTTTTAAGGGAGAAAGGGAGGGGACCTTCACTTCTTCAGCTAGCCAGCGAAGTGTTTCCTGAGGAAGTCATCAGACACCTTCATTGGAGTTGCCAGTTTGCTGCCTGCCCTATAGAATTTGGACTTATACATCCTGCCCTACAGAATTTGGACCCATGCATCCCCACATTTGCATGAGATAATTTTATAAAATCCTATATTTACAGATATCTCTTATTGCTTCTGTTTCCCTAGAGAACCCTAACTAATATAGTTTGCCAAGACTGATTTGCACATTCAGCATCACTAGTCAATACTGTGTTCCCTGGGGTCTCCTTTATTCTCTGTGTTGGTCTTCTTGAGGCTACCTGTGTGCCTTGAGGGACTGGAGAAAGAAAAGATCAATTCAATTTGGCAAACACTGTCTGAGCCTCTAGTCTGTGCCAGGATCAGTGATTGGCACTGGGGCCACATGGAAGAATAAGACAAAATCCTTGCCCTCCCTATGCTGTGAGGTAGACAGTAATAAGTCTGTGTGATAGGCATGAAGAGCTGTGGGAACACATGGGACAGAGCAATTCATTCCACCCATCTTTCCACTGAGGAGGGGGCATGTGAGCTGTATTTAAAAGAAAGTAGTTCCAGAAATCTATTGCTTTGTAAAAAACCACTCCAAAACTTAGTGGCTTAAAACAATTTATTAAAAATCTCTCTTTGTGTAGGTTGACTGGGCTCCCTGGGCGGTTCTCACTGGGGGTCTCCCATGGGCTTGCAGTCAGGTTGCAGCTGGAGTCATACAAAGGCTGGGCGGTGGCCGGTCATCTCTCTCACTCTCTCTAGCCTGCCTACTTGGCTCACTGGGCTTCCTCACAGGATGGCAAACTCAGGGTAGTCGAACTTCTAGCATGGTAGCTGACTTCCTCAGAGGATGCATTCAAGAGATCAAAGCAGAAGCTGCAAGGCTTTTTGTGATCTGAGGCTTTTTCTGACCTCAGGACCAATGCAGTGTTGTGTTTACCACATTCTATTGGCCAGTCCAGATTCAGAGTAGGAGATTACACAAGGGCACAATGACCAGGATGCTTGGTTCACTGGGGAGTCTCTTGAGAGACTAGTTACCACAGATGGATAGGATTTTGTTTCTAATGCAATTTTATTGATATATATTCACATAACATACAATCCTCCAAAGTGTACAATCCGTTGTTCACAGTATCATCATACAGCTGTGCATTCATTACCACAATCAATCTTTGAACGTTTTCATTACTCCAAAAAATAAAATGAAAATTAAAATAAAAAGAACAGATGGATAGGATTTTGGCATCCGAGATGGGAGAAGGAAAACATCCGTGGTAGAAGAGACTGCATGAGCAAAGCACAGGTGTGTGTGTAGAACAAAAAGCAGTTTGGGTTGGCTTTTTAGTTTTGACCCAGTGGGATTACATGGAAGATAAGGCAGGAAAGGTAAATGGAGGTCAGGTCATGGAGGAACATGGATTTGATTCTATAGGCAATTGGGAACCACTGCATGTTTGCGGGGTCGGGAAATCCACGTAATTATGTCAGGGCTTTGTTTGGAGCACACTTGCAGCAGTGTGGAGGGTGATGATGCATGCTGAAGGTATGGATGTTTCCTTACATCACCACAACTAATAAAGAATCCACAATTCTTTGGTATCACCTAATATTTAGTCCATAGTCAAGTTTTCCAAGTTGTATAAAAAACGATTTTTTGTATTGAAGTTCCAAACCACAGCCATGATTAACTGGAAAAGCTTGATTAAGATCAACTTTTGTGGAGGAAGAGTGAAAATCCAGTTCATGATTGGTGCTATATGCTTCTTATGACATTGGTCTCAATCTTGGCTACTCAAGAGAATCAGCTAGGGTACGTTAACAAATCTCTATGCCCAGGCTGCACCCCAGATCTTTTAAATACGAGTAACTGGGGATGGGTCCCACGCATCAGTAGTTGCAAATTCCCAAAGTTCCTGCAATGAGAAGGCAAGGCACCATCCACTCTATACTTCATCCCATAAGAAGGCCCATAACATTGGTTATCCCATTCTTAAGGATCATGCTAAGCCTGATTGGCAAGTTCAGGTGGAACAACTTTATCTCTCCTTGTAAAGTTCCTCATCAATGGATCATATGATTGTTTTAGCCCCTGCTGATCCTCACCTGAATCAAATGGATTGCAACAATATGATTTTCTAATTCTGCACTCCTTCCATATTTATTAGCTGAAATTCTACATAAAAGAACTTTCCATTATCCAATTGGGATATTTGGGTACCCTGAAATCCAATCCTAGGCAAGGCAAGATAGTTATTTTTTTTCTAAGAGGTTAACCTTAAGAAGAACAATCACATCTTTTTCTGAGACCATTTGAAAGAGGTGAGGGTTAAAGATGCAAACATTCTTTGAGGCAGAGATCAGAGGAGGAGGTGGGAGTTTATATTGGTGGGTGTTTGTTTTCTTATTATAACATCATGTTGGGTTACACTCAGGGACTAAGTTAGGCAGAAAGAGAATAGAAGTCTGGATTATGTGTTGTTGGAAATGCGGCAGAGTTAATTATCAAGGAAAGAAGGATTGTTGAGTGACCAAGGGCCCAGCTGAGATTAGAGTGTGAATCGGTGTTGGCACCAGGTGGAAGCAAATTTCTACAGTAATGTTCAGTAGCCTGCAAGTGGTAGAGGATTCACCCAGACGGGTCAGTGTTGGAGTTGGTAAGGTGGGTGCTGGAAAGACAAATGCGTGAGGAATCAAGGATGCAGGGAAGACTATTGCTACCACGGTATCATGTTTTCTCTCTTCATAAAGGTTTCACCTGCCTAGAGCACTCTCATTTCCTGGCCAATTCCCGTTTATCCTTATGTCCCCTGTCAGATGCCACTTCCTCCAGAAGCCACCCCTGTCTTTCCATGTCTGGCTGAGTTTTCCCTCATATATGCTCCCACAGCTCCTTACACAGCCCCTTCACAGCTCATATTACCAACATTGCAATTGCTTATTTAGTTGCATCCCTTATTAGAGTGTAGATTCTAGTTGAATCCAGTTGAAGTCCATGAAAGAGACAATGATTGTTGACATATGGCAGTAGTAACAGAAAGGACTCCTTATAACTTCCGCCCCCACAAACATCATTATTGATCTTGATAACTCGTGGAGGTTGGGGGGGACCGCACACACAAAACATGGGTCAGATTGCCAGCCCCTTGCTTGGACCCCATTGGTGATTTTCAACACACTTGGAATAAAACTCCACCTCCTTACCTTGGCCCACAAGATTCTACGAAGTCCCCAGAAACAATGGCTCCTTGCTCTTCCTCATTACTCCACACACAAGAGCCCCACAGATCCCTGGTCCTTGCTCTTCTCCATGCCTGTAAACTTCTCCCCCAGACAGCAGCATATCACTCTCCCTCAGTTCATCAGGAGTCTACTCACATATCACATTCCCAGAGAAGCCCCTCCTGATCACTCCCTACCACTTCCTACTACTTCCCTGCTTTGTTTTTCTTCATAGAATTTACCACCACATGACACTATATCACATACTCAGTTGTTATTTGTTACCTCTGTCCCCACTGGAACAGAAGTGCCATGACGGCTGGCGCGGACTTGGTCTTATTCATCACTATGTACTCAGCACCTAGGACAGTGCCTGACCTGTGGTAAATGTCCAAATATTATTCGCTGAATGTGTGGATACATGCATAGTGCCTTTGGAAGGGAAAGAAAAATTGAACTAGGAATGGGGTGCTTGCTTGCCTGCAGGATATCATCCCTTGACCCCCACAGGATGAAGCATTAAGGCCAAAGAGAGGCAGATCCAAGGCTGGAAGAAGCGCCAGCAGTGCCCTGTCCTCAGCATTGAGAACAGGTCCAGGGACATGCCATGGGAAACCTGGAAAAAAAAGAGGTGTGAAGATGCATGTGACCCAAGGGAAGTGGCTACGGCACGTGGTCATCAGTCATGGATGCATTCAGAAAGCATGTATCAAGCTCCTGCTGTGTTCTAGGAACTGAGCTGGGCATGGGATATTCAGAGGAATAGGACATAAGCCTTCTCCTCAAGTAGCCCACAGAATAGAGAGGGAAGCTGCGAGATAACAAACAAGCAAAACAAGGAGTGACTGGTGCTGGGGAGACCACGTGTTGCAGTGGTTGGGATGAGGGATTCGGAGCCAGACTGATGAGACTCAGATTCTGGCTCTGCCACTTACTGGCTGGGTGATCATGAGCAAATTAATTAATCTTCTCTATAACTTGGTTTCTCCGTCTGTAAAATGGAGTTAACAGTAATATCTGTCATAGGATTGTAAAGATTAAATGGGTGTGTGTGTATACATATACATAACACACATACATGCATACATACATACATACATTTCTTAGAACCATGCTTGGTGCATAGTAAATACTAGATACATTTCTTGTTTATTATTATTGTGAGAGGCATGTGTATGCATATATGGAGGCTGTGAGGGCCCAAAGTGAGGAGGGGCAATACCACCCGGAGATGGCGGAGGTTGTCAAAGAAGGTTCAACAAGCGAAGGGTGAAAGATGACATTGGCCACCTGTGGAGGAAAGGGACTGCGGAGGCAGTGGAGATGAGGCCCTTCTCGAACACTTGAGCAGAGGGTCTGGCCCAAAGCAGAACACAGGACTTAGAGACAGCCTCAGGGGAGCCTCACATCCCTGGGTCCTGATTGCAGCTTCCAGCCTGTCCAGTGAAGTGGCCACAGGATGGCTCCATGTGCCCAGAATAAACCAGGGCCATTTGCAGGCTGACGGTGATTTATAAAGAAAGAAATACAATTTGCTGGTGCTGGACAAGACATTCATTTTGTTATGTGGGCTGCATGAGTCATTCAGGAACAAAGCAAGAGATGTAAGTACACTTTCCACTGCCCTCTTCCTTGTGTCACATCCCACCTGCCCAAGGCTATTCATTACTTCTGGAAAGATCCAGGACTGGGCCCCTTTGGGCTGGAGAAACTGGGTCCTAGACATCCTGGGTCTATACCAATACATTCTACAAGCCCAAATGGAGTGGGAAAAGAAAAAACCAAACAAAACTCCAGCTTCCTTCCATGCTCCATGGGGATTTTGGAGACAGGCTGGTGGGCATTCCTACCTTGGCTTTGCTTCTTCTCATGTGACCATGAGCAAGACACACGACTCCTCAGCTCAGGAAGTTCTTCATCTGAAAATGGGGTGCAAGTCCCTCTAATCAGGGCTGTGATAAAGATGATATCACCTGGGACAAATTCCTGTAGAAGAGGCAGGAATTCTTAGGAAACTCAGGAAATCTTAGTTCTGTCCCTCCCAGTGGGTGTGGTATGTGAAGAAGACAGCACTTCTCCCAGTGGTCCTTCTTAAAGTCCCTAGGCCAGCCCCTTCCACTCTCTGAACCTGGGTCTGGGATCTGTAAGAAGAGGTGCTTGAATTTGATTATCTCTGTTCCTTCTAGCACTGAGTTTCTACAATTCGATGACCCAGGAAAGAACACACTTGCCTTAAGGTAACATAAAAGATATGTTTGTGCCCAGCTAGTTAGAGAGTTGAATGGGTTTTTAATGGTGCATAACCGTGTAATAGCTCCCAGCAGGTGCTAAATTAATCTGGGTTATTGGTTCCAGTGGACAGGCAGTACGATTTGGATTAGCAGTGTGGTTACTTATTTAGGGTTGAATCACAGGTGGCGGCTGGAGAGAGGAACCCAAGTGGCTCTCCCCCCATCAGGCTTTATCAGCCCTGTTTAGAGAGATGACGGGGAGGATGTTAGCTGTCTCAGAGCAGGCAGCTCGTGCCTAGCTGGAAGTAGGGAAGCAGTTTTCAGGCCTAGCTCAAAACTAGCTTTCCCTAAGAAGTAGGCAGCCTGGCTTCCTGGAAAAATCATCCATTTTGGACTCAGAATCTTGTCTTGGTTCCAAATCTTACTGGGCAAGTTATTCAAGGTTTCAGAACCTCAGTTACTTCGTCTGTAAAATGGGGGTGATCATTTCATTCCTTGCAGAGTTGGGCAGGTTAAATGAGATAAGGGAAGTATCCTGCATACAGAAGGTAACAACAAATGGCAAGTGTTTTAAGCCTTTCTAGGGCCCCCTCAGTTGGAAAGCCTCTCTCTTCTCTATAGTTCTATAGCTGCTTCTTGTTATCATAGTAGAAGTTCAGAACTGATCATGGCCCTGCCTTTGTCTCTTATTGAATTGTATGTTTTAGAGGACAGGGGTGCAGGAACTGCTTCAAATTTACAGCCAATCTCTTAGTGTCTGGCACATAGCAGATGTTCGATTAAAACACCTTGAATTAAATGGAAGACAAACTCCAGAGAATTTCTTTCCTTCCCAACTTCCCTCCCCAGCCTAGCTTTCAGGCTCCTGTCAGCCAGCCAGGTGCTGTGAGCTCGTGTGAGTGTGCAGGCCCGGCCCTGGGACTGATTGTGCTGTGGGGACCCCAGCCTGGGGGAGCAGAACTGGAAGGGGGGAGGAGGCAGGCCAGCCAGGCCCTGCCCAGGCCCCGCCCAGGCCCATCTTCGATCTCCTTGGCAGTAAATTGCCAGGGAAACAATCCAGCCTGCCAGGCCAGTTAGGCCAAATGGCTGTTCTCATCACTCTAGTGGAAGCCTCCAGCAGAACATCACAGTTAATTGCAAAGAAGGGTGAGTCACAAAAAGCAGCTGGAAAGAAGAGGGCGCCTGTTGTAAAAGGACAAAAGAGACCAGCCAGAAGACTGCCGAAGACCAGTTCTGGTGTCCGGGCAATCACAGGACCCTCAGAGAGAGGGAAGGGGATCAGACCTACTCTGCCCTCATTATGTGCCAGGGATAATATGCAGGTCAGCGTTCTTTTTTTTTCTTTATTAGAGAAGTTGTGGGTTTACAGAACAATCACGTATAAAATACAGGCCTCCCATATAGCATCCTATTATTAACACCCTGCATTGCTGTGGTTCATTTGTTACAATTCATGAAAACACATTTTTATAATTGCACTATTAACTATAGTCCACGGTTTAACTTAAGTTCACTATTTGTATTGAACAGTCCCAAGGATTTTTTGTTTTAAGTTTTATTCTGGTAATGTATATACAACTTAAATTTCCCCTTTTAGCAGCATTCAAATATATGATTCAGTGCTATAAATTACATTCACAATGCTGTGCTACCATCCATTACCAAAACTTCTCCATCATCCCAAATAGAGTACATTTTAAGCCTTAACTCCCTATTCATTACCCCCATTCTCAAATACCTTTTGTTTTTTAAGATTTTAAAAATAGAGAAAAGCACAAAGAATACTATAGCAGATACCTGTACATACGATCATTTAACCCTTATGACAGGGCAATAGAATGAGCGCTATTAGCCTCATTTACAGATGTGAAAACCGAGACCTGGAGACTCTATGGTTTGTACCAGGTCCGAGGTGGCTGCGTGATGTGAAACCAGAGCAAGCCGCCACCAAAGCCCAGGCTCTGTTCTCTGAACCATGGTCTGGTCCAATTTCCCACCAGGGCAGGAATGCCTTCTAGCATCCCTGACACTCATCTTCCTGCCTAGGTTTGACAATGAGGTGATCACCACCTCATAATAATAATCATAACTAATACCTAGCACTTACAGAGTAAGTGTATACATTAGGTACTGACAATGCCCTTTCCAAACAGAAACTTATTTAACCCTCACAATAACCCTAGGAGATGGGTACTATAATTTCCTTCACTTTACAGGTGAGGACAGAGAGGTTAAATAACTTGCTAAGGTCACACAGTTGTTTAATGACAGATTCGCCTTAAGTGGTTACCTTCTGAGGCTATGCTCTTGTTCATTTCACTGTGGAGCTGCTCTGTTTAACCATTTTCCTTATTCCAATCGAAATCTGCTGCCCTAGAACTTCCAGCCACTAGTTTTAGTTTATTTCCTCCAAAGTGATACAGAAAAATTCCAATCCCTCTTGGATGTGACAGTGCTTCAGCTTGCTGCCCATTTCACTCCCCACCCCACACCCAAACTTCTCTTTTTTTGGTTTTGATTTCTGTTCATTCTCTGGTGTTGATGTGCTTCAGTGGAGGGCACAGAGCTTGCCCCGGTCTTTCAGGCATGATTGGAATGAATCCCCAGATGGAATGAGCTTATTGGGAGTCCTATAACCCCCATAGCTCTTGAATCATTTAAAACCTCCAGGTCATTTTCTTTTGAACATGGTGAGTCATGTGGCCTCCATCCTGTGCTTGTGCACTCAGCTATGAGTCGGGGGCTGCACAGCCCCACTGGCCTAGTGCTTGCTCTCCCAGAGCCCAAGCACAGGAGCTTCTACACCACCCACTGGGGTCTAGACCCTCTCTGGTCTCCCAGTTGTCCTGCGAACCCTAGAAGATGTGTCTTCTTAGAGAAGGCTGAAAAAGAGCAGGACAGTGATTCACTGCACGGGTCCCTCAGGGTTGTGGTTGATTGACATCTGGAGCAAAGCTCCTCCTCACCTCAAGGCTTCATGGAGATGGGCTTAGGCCCATTGCCGCAATATGAAGGTGCCACTCACGGGGATGATGAGGATGGATTGCAAGCTGTCTGATCTGGCTCCTAAGCATTTGAATGTGGTCTATTGAAGCAGTTCTTTTCCCAGCCCATCCAATGAGCAAATTAGGACTAGCAATATCTTAGAGGGAGAATCAGGGAGACACCAAAGACGTTCTTTGACTTTTTGGTTTCTTGGTGACTTAATTCTTCCATATTTTTACTTATTATAAAGAATCAAAATTATCCTTGGTTTTGGCCAAATACTAAAACATGATCTAAGAAAAACCAAATTTATTGGGAGGTTATCAGGGAGCTCGTGGAAGTGCTGGAAGCAGGACAGGAACCAGGACAGGGGGGACTTGAGAGTCAGGATGTTGCTCTTTCCTTCCTGGTGCCTTTGTGTTACTCTGTTCAACGTTCAGATTCCCAGGGGGAAAAACTGATTGGCTGAGCTGAAGTCGCGTGTCCACCTCCTTCACCGTATTGGGATGAGAGAGAAAGAATCTGATAGAGGGAGTCTCTAGGAACCCCTCAGCTTCCATGTTTGTAATCTTCCATATCTGCCATGCATCAGTCTGTACGCAATGGGGGAGAGGAAAGCCCCCAAAATGAAACTGGGAGTTTCTAGGACACGAAAAGAATGTTGGACAGTCAAAGCAAACATATAAACAAAACAACAAATGTCCATTCCACCCATAAAAATGAGCACAACTAATTAGTAGTTTTAGAAAGAAATAGAAGAAGCAGAATCTCTCTTCTATGAAAACATAAACATCATATCCTTCCTCATCTCCTGAGGATAGATTCCTTCTAATGCAGCAAGGAAAAAGTCCAAACAAATTGAGGTGTATCATCAAGACAAACTGAACATTCATATCCTGCTATAGTTACCTGATCCAAAGTTCCACAGGAATGTGCCCCATCTAAAGGCATTGTGAGGGATAAATGAGATGATGTTGTAGAGCTCAGAGTGCAATAAATATTTACTTCACCCTATTCATTGTTGTGTTTCCAATGTAGAAAGAGCTTCTCTATCTCTAAGTCTGGTCTAAAGCGTATCCCGATAAGAGATGTCCTTGTTTGGGATTATGCCACGATATGGCACTTCTGCAGAGTTGAGTTCAGGGCTAATTTTCTAGATTATAAGAGGATTCTCCCACTAAGAGCCAAGGAAAAGCAATGGTGATACACAGTGAATGGACAGCAGCAGCCACTTGGAGAAGACTTGTTTATAGGCTGCCAGATCCCCAGTGTATATCTAGACAGGATAAGGGTTGTGTTGAATGAGCTGCAGAACTCACCGGACCAGGGCTTGACACAAAAAAAGGATGGCCTATCAGAAAAGCCTGCCATGGTGTAATGACCTGCTGTCCTTTCCTTTAACAATGTGTCTGCACTCTTTGTGATCCAGTATTTTCTTCCTCTAGAGTCATGTATCCCAGGCTCAGGGAGGGCCCAGACAGAGTCTCAGATTATCAGGCATTGACCAGAAACAGACGCCTCCAAGTGGAGATGTAGAGCCATTGAGGACGAGCTCTGAAAGTTCAGCTTTGGTAATGTCCATGGGTTGGTGTGTGGGGGACAAGTTGTTCACTCTGCTGAGATGCTCAGTTTTATATTCTGATTTGGAAACCCACACTTACACAATCAGACCATCCTTGCATGCCACTAGTCTGTGGCAAATATTGTGGTGTCTCCATAACTAGTATAGTGTCCATCAACATCTCTTTACTTGGGGCATCTCTCTTTGGGGCATCATCTTCAAAATAGGTTATCCCTTTAAAGACCTTTGTACAGTGTCTGATCTACTGCCAACCTCTCTGACAGGTGGGGAGTTTTTTCTGTACCTCTGCCTACCTTCTGGCCCTAGCTCTGCCATGAGCTGTCCCTGATTATGGAAAATTCATCTTCCACATCTAGATCCTCACATATGTAAACCTAGGTGCCTCCAAGGCCTCTTTTTCCCTGCTATGCATCCTATGCTCCTTAAAGCATTCCTCATGAGCAAATTTTCCAGCTTCCTAAGCAATCTTGACCACCCTCCTCAGACCACAGCCCAGGAGGGCTTACTTAACCCTTACTGTGCCGGGGAAGGCAGCCTGCTTGTCTGGTTGGGAAGCATTTGTCACTGGAGATCTTAGTCTTCCTTCAGTCTTAGCGAGCTGTGGGCTAAGGTTCACCTTCAGTTGCCCAGGTGGGGGCTATGGTTTGACCCAGCCCTGCCTTTGAAGTCACGGCTGCCCAGGGTTTGACCTCCAAGTCTCCCACTCCTCCCAAATCTATGTATAGGTGCTAGGCTGTGAACTGTGAGGTCGCGCTGCTTGGAAACACCTGCTGCTCTTGGTCTCCCTTCTTGGATATCCTCAGCAGTCTGCAGTGGGGCCTGGCCCAGATGCAGAAAAGGCAGCAGTGTCAGCCTCTGGCTCCTGTTGTTTATCCAGCACCCACCTGACTGAGTGGGAAGGAGTCTCCCCTGAGCCCAGAGTCGTGACAGGCTTTGTGTAGCCTCTTGCAGCTCTGCGCGGGCGGGGCTGTGCTGCCAGCAGGGTGGGGAATGTGGGAAGGGGGAATGAATGTGCATTCTGCCGGGAGCCACAGGGGACCTGTCAAGCTGATGGTGTGAGTCGGGGGCTCTCTGTGCCTCCAACTCACCAACATACCACCCACTGTCCCCGGGACTGAGAAAACAGAGGGACGGGGCTTCATTTTTGCAGCTGTTGACAGCCCCCAGCTCCAATCGGCCCCATTGTCCCTGGAAGCTGTGGGGAGTTTACCAGAGACTCTCGTGGGAGTTGCAATCTGCATTTCATTTTATGGCTTTATATTTGCTTTGTTCATTTCCCTTTGTTTTCCCAGAGTTGTTTTTGGTGTAAATGTTTCTTTTGAATATTTTTCAATAACTCTAAAGAGGAGTCCTCCTCCCACCCCCGCTCAATCTTGATGACTCCCAAGGCTGGAGAGACTAGGCAGTGACACCTTCCACCAAGCAGAGGGTGGCAGCAGGAAGGAGCTGGAGGTGGTGATGAGAAGTGCAAGGATTCTTGAGCCACTTCTGTGTGCCAGGTGCTTTCGTGTATGCGATCAGATTTCATTCCTTCCCCAATCCTGCAAGTAAGCTTGATTATCCCCATTTTGCTGGGGAAAAACTGAGGCTCAGAGAAAGTAAGTAACCTGGATTGTCCCCAGCTGGTAAATGGCAGTGCTAGATTGGAACTCAGATCTGACCCCAAAGCCTTTCTCTCCTCCATGGAGCCTTGAAACTCCAAGGTGAAAAGGCAGGACTGCTTGACTTCTTTGGCAGGAGTTGATTCTCTCATGACCTTTTCTTTTCTTACCCTTTGGAAGATCATGTGTCTTGTGTCTGTGGGCTGATCCCACCCCCAAGTGTTTGAATGAGCATCCTTGGAAGTAAGCCACTCTCTGTGGGAGGAAATGTATGTGTCAGAAGGACCTGACCCACTGAGACAAATTAGCTCCTTGGCTGGAGCTCCATTCTGGGAGTCTCTGGGAAGGCCATGCATGGTGGAAAGGCATCAGGAGGGATGGGTCGTTCCCCCTGGACCAAGGACTCCTCACCAGGCTTGTCCACAGCAGAGCGGTATTGTCCAAGCAGCAATGTGCAGGACAGGGTAAGTGTGGTCTGTGCTCCAGTCAACCTGTGTCTGTCTGCTCAGCCAAGCCAAGGGGACTGAGCGTATGGGACTCATTGAATGACACAACCTGGGGATTACAGAACTGGCATGTCCACTAGGGTCATCCCATCCAATCTTCTTATTAAATCTTGGGGAGGTGAAGGGATTTGTCCAAGTCACACAGCCAGTTAGCCCACCCAGCTCCAGGCTCCAAGTATCTCTGTGACAAGCCCAGGGCTTTGTCCCCTTTCACAGACTTTCACTAGCCTGGGGATCAGCCACATTAGAATCATTTGGTTCTGGCTCAGAATCTTCAGGGAGGGTCCAGCATTTGGAAAAAAAAACTCCCCAGTGATTCTCATGCAAATTAAAGCTGAACCCCTTGGCTGGGCCTTGCAAATGAGACAAAACAATTTTGAATTATTAGGGTGTTTAAAGCAACCAAACCAGGCAGAGCTAACGGACTGAACTTAACCTGACTTGATTCTCCCTCTTTTGACCCCACCTGCTGGGTGTGGAGGGTGGCGGGAGGGTCTCTGGGTGCTGTTTTCGTTCCTGTCCCCTGCTGCCCTGCGATCCCCAGAGGCCCAGAGCAGGTAGACACTGGCCCTACAGACCCAACTCCTTGGATCCAGGAAATATGGAAAGAGTGTGTGGTTGTGCTGGTGGTCGTCAGCTGGCTGTTGGGAAACTGATCACTTCGTAAGCAAAGTAGTTGCTGTTCCCCACTCTGAGCTTACCCACTGCATGATGAGGCAGAAGGTCACGGGGCTCCAGCAGTGACCATGGACATGACCCATGTTGAACCTGCGTGCTTCAGAGAGCCACACACAGAGTTGGCACCTCTGACACAGTTGAACTGTTCCCAAAGGAGGAGGGCCCAGGCTCACAGTGTATGATGAAGTGATTTCCAAGGGTGGATGAGGGAGATATATAAAGGCATCTTTTCTCTCCTACACATACACGAACACATTCACATGCACGTGCACACACACCGTTGCATCTATACAAACCACTGGGCACCCTTGGGCCCACTCAACCGTCAGGCCACCCTTAACATTCCCTGTGTAAATGCCTAAGTTCCCTTTTTATTTTAATCTTTTTATTATTATTATTATTGGAGAAGTTACAGGTTTCCAGAAAAATCATGCAGAAAATACAGAGTTCTCATACACCCCCCCCATTACTAACACCATGCATTATTGTAGTGCATTTGCCTCACATCCCTTTGAAGTGGGTCTAAAGAGTGTCACTCAATACTGGACCTGCAATTCTCAGGAGTGGAGGAAGGTCATATGACATTGATTGAGCCCCTTCTCTGTAATTAAGCCTAATAAGCACACAACTGCCACAAAGCCATTATTACTCATTATTATTATTCAAAATTTTAGATGAGGAAAGTAAGGCTCAAAGAGGTTAAGTGGACCAACATCATAAGCCTCTATCTGTCCAATTCCCACGGCTCCCCAAAGTGGGGCCGGGGAAAGGACACTGGCCGGGCACCCGTGGGGCTGAGGCCCAGCTCTGTCCCTCCCTCCCCATGTGACCTTGGGGACATTCCTTAACCCCTCAGAGCCCCAGTTCTTCATCTGTAAAATGGGGGTAGTAGATAAAAGGTTTGTGCTTCCTATGGGATAAGGCTGTTGGTGAAGATCAGAGCAGAGAGTGTTGGGGGAAAAGGGCACTTTTGAGAGGGAAAATGCCATGCAGACCATTGTTCCTAGAGAATCACTGCCTCTCCAACCCCAACCAGCGTTTGGGCGGTGATGCCATGGCTGGGATCTTGGTCCTATGGAGACCAAACTCCGCCTCAGTGAGGACCAGTGTCTGCTCCAACTAGGAAGGACCTCTCTGACCTTTCACCTCTCAGGAACATCCAGCCTCAGTGGGGGACCTGGCAACGACCCAGGAGGTAAGGCTGTCCTTCTGGGCGAGGACCCCTGAGTCTGGACTACTTGGGAAGGATGGATGAACTCTTCTTTCTGGGAACCCCTACAGCATTTGATCAGCACCTTTCTGCTGGCAGCTAACTCTTTCTTCCAGCCTGTATTATGATTATTTCTATGCTTGTCTCGACTCTCCGTTACAGTCCCTTAGGGAGATCTTGCAAAGAAGGACTCACTGACCAAATCTTGCTCATAGACATATTTTGTTTGGCCTTTATGGACTTTTCTGTTCTGTTTTGTTTTGTTTTTAATTTTGAATTTGTGCTACTATGGATTGGACTGTGCCCCCCCACAAAGGTATGTTCAAGTTCTAACCCCTGGTCCTATGGGTGTGAACTCATTTATAAATAGGTTCTTTGAAGATCCTATTAAGATGAGGCCAAACTGAATTAGGGTGGGCCATAATTCAATATGACTGGAGTCCTATGTGCAAAGGAAATTTGGACACAGGAGTAGAAGTGAAGAGAAGACAGACGGAGACAGATGCCATGCGAAGGAGGCAGAGGTTGAGTTGTGGATTGCCTGCAAGCCCACCACCAGGATGCTACAGACTTCAGTGAAAACATGGCCCTGCCAAAACCTTGATTTTGGACTTCTAGCCTCCAAAACTGTAAGACAATAAATTCCTATTGTTTAAGCCAACCAGTTGTGGTATTTATTATAGCAACCCTGGCAAACTAAGTCAGGTGCCAAATTTAAAAAATGGAAAGATTTTTGGTTTCTCTTGGAAAAATGGGAAGCTCTGGAATCCCCTGGCAGTGATCAGACAGGGTGAAGGAGCAGGGGTCACCTTTAGAGAGGCCTGAACTCTCTGTTGAACAGTGTCCTTGCTCAGGCTGCTTTACTCCTTTAGGTTACCTGAGTGGAAACCTAAAGTTTGCCCTGTCTGCTCTAAGGATTCCCCATAGTGGAAAGGCATATCTGGCCAAAGAGTCTGAAGAACTTGACTCTAGTTCCAACTCCAATGCTAACTGTGGAACCCTGGAGAAATAAGACAGGTCCCCATGCTGGGCTTTGCTTTCATCTCTGTACAATAAAGGATTGGACCCCATGTTCGCCCACCCTCCCAATGTAACACTCTGGAGCTCTCTGATGCCTTGACGGCAAACGCTATCTTAATCAGTTGGTGTCTTCCACCACATCCGCCCAGGACCTAGTACTTGGTAGTTGCCCAATAAAGGTTTGTCGTCAGAAGAATTAATTTGGAAGTTTCAGGGTGACTTGTGGGAGTTTGTTTTGGTTAGAGACTGACTCAGGAGCCATAGGCATGCAGGAAAGGAAAGACATTCTGGGAGATCTGCTATTTAGAACAGCGTCTAACCTTGTTTCATCATGTGACACTTGGCCCTGTACAAACATGTGGTGAAGCAGCCAACCTCCAAGGCGCTCTTGGGGCTAGTAGATGAGGTGGCAAGGGGAGGTTCTGAGGGCTCCCCAAGCAAGCATAGGTAAGGGCTGGGAGGGAGGCAAGCTGGCCTCCCAGACACAGAATTTTATGCGGTGGGCTGGTTTTTGAGACACACTAGGGCCATTCTCATTTAAAAAGAGCTGTTGACAGGATATTATGAGACACAACATGAAAGGAATTAACTGCAGCCACCTGTGGGGCAGGGAAAGATGGCTCCCTGAAAGGATATATTTGATTTAAGGCAACGTTGAAGGGAAGTTAGGGATTTATCTGGCTGCTAAGTCACTTCTGTAGTTTTCTAGGAGAAGATAAGTATTGCCTTTGCAAACAGAGGCTATTATTCCAGAGCTTAGAACAGCCCCTGACCACTTGAGGGGAGCTACTGGGTGTTCCCAGGATAACCTAAGTCCATGGAACCTCTAGCTGGCTCCACTGGGAAAAGAATTCAGAGTGACTGTAACCTAAGACTGAACTATTTCTCAGGCTCTAAATCCCTAGCTCTAGGACTGAACTGCAACGTCACACATTTAAAACTATGTAGGAACATTACTGTTTATTTTCTTCCATAGTTCACACATTCTCCAAAGTCTCTACTTCAAAGTAAAGTTATTTTAGATTCTGCTAAATAATCTGAATTTTTAAAATTATTTTAGATTCTGCAAAATAATCTGAGACCCAACTCAGATACCCAAGGTGGTTACCATCCATCCAATCCTGGAAAATGTCAAGAAAACAACATCGTTTTCCTCCTGCCTCAGATAACCAGGCTCTTTACCCCAGATGTTGATTTTAAATTTGGTAATAAGGCACTACCTACCGTCAAAGTATGCCCAAGAGACAGCAAAAGGGATCCTGCGCTCAGCCTCGGGTTAAGGCTATAGGTCAGGCCTACAGACATCTCAGCCACACCTGCCTGTAACTAGAAGGTAAGAATAAAGACTTCACTGCCCACAGAGATTTGTGGCTCATGGCCAGAGTACCTGGGAGTCAGTGATAATAAACTGCAATCTCCAGGAGCTCCCATACATCTCTGAACCTTGCCAAAGTTCCCTACGCACAACAAAGGAAGATTCTCAGGTCTATGCCAACATTAACCCATTAGTGTATATTTGTGAGTTAAATTGTCTTTCCCAAAAGATATGCTGAAGTTCTAACCTCTAGTATCTAAGACAGTGATCATATTTGAAAATAGGGTCATTGCAGATGTGATTAGTTAAGATGAGATCATAATGGAGTAGGGTAGACCCTTAAACCAACCTGACTGGTGTCTTTATAAGAAGAGAAGAGTCACAGAGACATGTAGGGGAGAAGGCCTTGTGAAGATGGAGGCAAAGGCTGGAGCTATGCAGCTATAAGCTATGGAATGACAAAGATTGCTGGGAACCACCAGAAATTAGGAAGAAACAAGGAAGGATTCTTCCCTAGAGCCCTTGGAGAGAGCATTGCCCAACTCACGACTTGATTTCAGACTTCTGGCCTCCAGAACTATGAAAGAATAAATTTCCATCATTTAAGCCACCAAGTTTACAGTACTTTTTTACGGCAGCCCTAGGAAACTGGTAACAGGTACCTATGCTATACTCATAGCAAACTGGCAACCAAGGAAGCCCCAATATCTGTAATGACTATTTAATGAATGATTATTTGGTGAGTTAAAACCCTTACAATCATAGGTTCAGCCATACCAGTGGTTAAAACATTGTTTACTTCCATACTGGCTGATAAATAGCCACTGCCTTAGAGCCCCTCAAGGGTCCTACAACTAGTGTCTGCCCCAGCTGCTGTGGGTTGTCTCTTGAGACCTCTTCCACAATACAGCAACTAATGCATTAACACCAGGCATAGCAAGGGACCCCAAGACCCCACTATGCACCAGGGCTAAGGTCCATTTTACTGGTCTGGTGGATCAGCTTCCCCAAAATCCTGCTTGATTCACAAGACCAATCTGTGCCTTGCCTATACCTGGCTCCAGGGAGCCCTTGGTAGGCACCTCATGGGAGGTACTTTGGTGTTCACCAAACTGTTGGTCCATGAGCCAACCTGCTGCAACTCTCACTCCTATATCTCCCCTGGAACAAGTGGTCCTGACTCTGGCTTGGTGTCCACTGATTCCCAAGGCTGTGGCTGCCCATTGCCAGACAGCGTTTCCTGAAATCCCCTTTAGATAGCAGCTCATTGTACAAACTGCAGCCTCAGAAAGACTTTGGCTCTGAGGGAACTGGAATGAGAAAAAGAGAATTTTGATGATTACCTATATATACTTGGGGCTTTTTCTATTGCGAGGACGAGAGACACTTAACTCAAGAGCTACCTTGAGTAAAGATTTATTGTTAGATTCTGTGTCAGACAGGGTTCACACACAAGATACGTGTGTGCGTGCATGCGTGTGTGTGGAGAGAGAGATTTACTATAAGGAATTGGCTCACGTGATTTTGGGAACTGGAAAGTCCAAATTCATAGGGAATCCTGGAGGCTGGAGATTCTGGTGAGAATGATGGTGAGTTCTTGAGTGTGAATTCCTTAGGCTAGAAGAAACTCAGGAAGAAGTGAAAGGTAGAGTCTTGAGCAGAATTCCTTCTGATCCCTGGAACCCTCAATTCTTGCTGTTAAGACTTCCAATTGCTAGGATGAGGCTTACCCATATTATGGAGAGTAATCTCCTTTACTTAATTAAGGTCAACTGACTGTAGATGCTAAGCCCATCTATGGAATACCTCCACAGTAACACTAGACCAGTATTTGACCAAACAACTGGACACCACAGCCCAACAAAATTGACCCATAAAATTAACCATCACAGTTAATTTTGTGGAAAATTAAGGGGAACCTCAAGGAAATCTAGGAATGGGTATTAGGTTAAGTTTTTTTCTCCATAATTCTGGAAGCTGTAGGTGGCTCCGGATTCAAGGTAACATAACCCTAGTTATCTGAGAAGCAGCTATCTATGGATTTGGGGGTTACAAATACCAGTACCTACACATGCCAGACAGTTAACATAAGAGTGAGGCTGGCCAGATAGAACATAACAGGCTAGGGTGGAGCTCCTAAGCAGGAGATCGCATGGCCCTATCTAGCAGCTGCACCACAACTCCAGCTGACTGCAGCCATCAGATCCCCTGTTCCAGAGCTTCTGGCTTTTAAGGAGAAACCAGCAATCTGGACTTGCATGTGAATTCTCCCAATTTTTAAAGATCACTAACTGATTCACAAAAATGTAGAATACTGTGTGGGTCAGATGAGAAGTTTTATCCAGGACTACCAGTTATACACCTTCTCAATTGTTCCACCAACTGGCCTGACTTGTATTCTACCAACTGGTGAATTCTTTATTTTTTTCCTATTCAGTCTCCTAAGGAAAGAAAACCAATTGGCCTGGACCCTCTTTTTGGGTCAGATCAGGCCACAATTGGTTGCCTTTTGGTCGAAGGCCTGCCCCTGCCTAACCCAATCAGCTGAGGTGAACAGACAAGAGAGGCTATGAGGGTCAAAACGTGGTTGTCCAATCAGCTGGATCTGTGGACAGGCATGTCCCCCCTTGCACAGGCTGCAGCTGGGTGGGTCCAGCAAATATCACTAGCACACATATATCATCTCAATCCCCAAATAGCCCTACGAGGTAGATATTACTTCTCCCATTTTATGGGTGAAGAAACTGAGGTTTAGAGAAGTTAAGTAACCTGCCCGTCATCACACGGATTGGTGTGTGTCAGAGCTGGGTTCTGAACTTAGCTTTGAATGACTCCGAAGTCCACCCCTTAACTGCTGCATCATCCTGCATCTCAGTAAGGCCAAAAATCTGAATAAATCTGAAGTTGCTTTGGTAGTTTGTACTTTCCAAGAGGTAGCATGGGTTTCTCCTTTTCTTCTTCTCTTCTCTCTCCTTTTTGTCCTCCTTTTTCTTCTTCTCTTTCTTGATTCCTTCTATTTCTCCTGGTCTCCATACCAAACTGGTGAAGTAGTTTTCTTGCCTACAAGTAAAATGATTAGAATGATTTAAACTTCTATCCTCCTCTCTTGAAAAAGCTTTCTCCCCTCAGTTGGAAGCTGGTGGAAAAATGGAAGAAAACAGGTTAGTATTTTGGGCATCTTGGGCTGCTTTCAATAACAGAAGATGCTGAGAAAATTCCAGAGATGGGCATGAATTGCACTGAAGATATTTTCTCTAAGAGAGAAGTTGCTGCTTCCCAGAGAGGGCTCATTTATTTATTTAATCTGCTAACTGGAGCACCTTCACCAATAAAAGACTTTGAGTCATAGTGGCCCTGAAGTTGATCTATAGTTTAGTGCTCGGCTGTGCTGATAACGATGATGATGACACATTTCACATGTGTATGTGTTGTGTTTTATGGCTGAAGAGATGCTTACTCATGCAATGTCTGTGTTCCTTTTCACTCCAGGATTTTGCTTGCCCAAATGTCCTGACTGAGTTTCCTGAAGATGTGCTAGAGAAATCTCTGGCACTTTTGGGAGATAGGGGTAGTGCATTTCTGATTCATAAAGATTCCTAGAATATAACAACCAGGAGGTCCCTCCACCCACCCCTTTTATTTCACAGATGAGGAAACTGAGGCCCAGAGAGGTGGCCTACCAATATATGATGACTGCAAGCTGTTCCTCAGGGAAAAATGTTCTTTCTTTGCTGTAAAAGTCTCCCCTCACATCTGCTTTTGGTTGACAGGAACGTGCACCCAGTCTCTGGGGGCAGCAGCAAAGCTCTATAAAAAGGATAATCTGTGTATTTATTCTGTCTCCTGTTATCTTTGGCATGGCCTTGCATGCCAATCCTTAACCCTTTGCAGAGCTCTAGGCAGTGTCTCCACAGTGGATTAGAGCCTAATCGCTAGGAAAGGGCAAGGGCAAGCCCTTAGAAGAGCAGGAAATATGGAAAGTTCTGAGTGAGCATGAGTTTCTCCTTTTCTTCTTCTCTAGGTGAGAAAACCATCTTTCAGGGCTCCCCACCAACAGAATAGCATTTTGACAGGTTTTCCTTATTTGTCTGTGAAGGGGATTTCAGATCATTTTAGAGGGACTCAAGTGGTTGCCAAGGCAACAGTTTTACAGTCATCACTGCCATGGAAACCCTTTCTGTGGCATAATATAAATATTTTCCTTTAAGAATGAGATGGGGAGTTGAGTGGGCGACAAGTTATTTTCTAAAGTTCACGGGCTGTGGCCAGAGTCTGTAATGGACGGGAGGAAGGCGAAGACCAAATTAGCTCAGATTCTATATAATTCATGGAACAGACTGTTTTTATTTGCTTGTTTTTAAATATGAGCCAAAAAAAATTGGAGGAGGGGGGCAAAAATGCCAACTGAAGTAGTCCATAGCTCTAAGGTAGAGAGAAGTAAGAGTTTCTCATTTTCTTTTGTTTTTCCCAGGGATGCTCTGTAAGGCTGGAGCCCCAAAAGTGGAGGTGAAAGCCTTTTAAAGAGTTTCCAAAGCCTCCTCTTCCTCCTCAAACCCTCTCCAATCCAGTATGAAGCTTTCAGGGAATAAAGAGATTTCCAGGGAGTAGTAGTTTGGGTAGCGACCAGGGAGAAGGGACATATTTTGCCTCATGTACTGTATCAGAAGTTCAAGACCATGATAAGACTTCTGGTTTTCATGACCTTGTGCATGTCTCTGTATTTACAAGTTTCTGGTGGCCATACCATTGCCACACTCAGCTTCTTGCAGAAGAAATGCCTTTTGCTTAGGTGGGAAGATGGGACCAGGTGATCTTCAAGGTAGCTTCCAATGCTGAGATTCCAGGATTCCACGGTTCCTGATCTCAAAAGTTTATGATTGTAAGAGTCAATGGTTCTATATTCAAAGTTACTCTGATTTTATTATTCAAAAATCCCATTATTTTCATGGGGCAGGAAAATGAGCCCTGAGGGCAACCAGCAGCTGTGAGCAGGCTGGCAGAAAATGTCAGTGCTTTGCTGCTACGCGGGTCTCTGTAGCATCCCTCCCAGGGCCTGGAACGCTGAAGTCAAGGCCTTCGCCTGGCTCTGCTCCAGATGGTTTTCTATTTTTGGAAATTTTCTGGCTTAAATAACTGGTCAGGAGCATTTATGATGAAACAGGCTCACAGAAGGCACAGGCAGGCTGCTGTGATGACTGGGGCCTGAAAACAGCCAGCATCATCACTCTTAAATGCCTGCCTGCTGACGGGCCTGCATTGATTTAACATAGGCTGGCAGGAAAAGAGTAATAGTTCTCTAGTCAAAGGCCATTCCTGGGAAGAAAAAAAAAAAGCCGTTCATGGAGGGATCTGACCCTTCAGCCTGATCTTGGGACCCCTCTCCAGAAAAGGGCAGAGGGGCAAAGTAGCATTGCACAGATGCTTGACTGTAGGGCAATGTAGAAATTGGCCTGGGAGGTTAAGAAAGTTCAGAATTTTCATTCCAGTTTATCTATCAGCTGTAGGGTCAATGTCTGGGAAAATTCTCAGTTGTGTGATGCTGGGTAGACACTTTAATTTCCCATAGTCCTCGTTTTCTGTTCTGCAATGGGAGATTAGTACAATTGATGGAACAGTCAATAACCAAATCTATGAAATGGTTTCAGGTTTAGAAATGGGGAATGTGTACTTATTTAACGATTTACAGAATGTCAAGGAACCCTCCTCATAGCAAAAAACAGGGAGAGAATATTAGAATTCCCATAAGAAATACTACCTCCTTCATCACGTAGTAAAATAAAGGAACATGTTTGCTATATTGGGGATTGAATCATGTCCCCCACAAAGACAGGGCCAAGCCTTAATCTGCATTCTTGTGGGTGTGAACCCACTTGTAAATGGGACCTTTGAAGATGTTATTATCAGTTAAGATGTGGACTCATTTGTGACTAGGATCTTCAAAGACCCTATTTAGATAAGGCCAAATCACATCAAGTGGGCCTTAACATAACTGGAGTCCTTATAGGGCAGAGGAAATTCAGATGTGGCAGTCAGAGAAAGACACAGGAAAAGACCAATGAGACAGACTGCCGTGTGACAGAGGTAGACAGACAAGTCAAGGAACCCCAAGGCTTGTGGCAAGCAAACACTAGCATGCTACAGGGAGAAAGCCTGGCCTGTTGAGACCCTAATTTTGGAATTCTAGTCTCCAAAACTGTGAGATGATAAATTCTTATTCTCTTAAGCCAACCCATTGTGTGACATTTATAGCAGCCTGTGCCAGTTTGGATGTATTCTGTCCCCCAAAACACCATGTTCTTTCATGCAGTCTTGTGGGGACAGACATATTAATGTTGATTAGGTTGGAATCTTTGGATTAGGTTGTTTCCATGGAGATGTGACCCACCCAACTGTGGGCAATACCTTGATTAGATTATTTCTGTGGAGGTGTGGCCCCGCCCATTCAGCATGGGTCTTAAATTAAATCACTGGAGCCCTGTAAGAGTTCAGACAGAAGGAGCTCAGTGCTGCAGCTTAGAGAGACATTTTGAAGATGGCCTTTGGAAGCAGACTTTTGCTGACAATTTGCCCCGGAGAAGCTAAGAGAGGACAAACGCCCCAAGAGCAACATTTTGGAGAACGCCATTTTGAAACACAATCTGGGAGCAAGCGGATGCCAGCCACATGCCTTCCCAGCTAATAGAGGTTTTCCAGATGCCAATGGCCATCCTTCAGTGAAGGTACCCTATTGTTGATGCCTTACCTTGGACACTTTATGGCCTTAAGACTGTAACTTTGCAACCAAATAAACCACCTTTTATAAAAGCCAATCCGTCTCTGGTATTTTGTATAATGGCAGCATTAGCAAACCAGAACACAGCCCTAGCAAACTAAGACAGACTGGTTACAATTTCGTTTTAAGGAAATCATCAGGTAAATTCATGGATGATGGATCCTTGGCAAGTTTTTCTTTTTTTCCTTACTGTGAAAACTGCTTTATTGTTGTTTTGTAATAATTTGAACAATACATAGAAGTATAAGAAAGAACTAGAAGTATAAGAAAGATCTCTTAAATTTCCACCACCATGAAATGATCCCATTAACCATTTATTTACATACATTTGTGTATACATACATTTATGTACATATATATATTCACATATGTCATTTGACATAAATGAGATTATTTCATGAATGCTGTTTTTCTTTTGGGAGATCTTCTTTAAAATGCTATTTCTTGCTGTCTTACCCACCTGCTTCCTTTCTGCATGCCCCTTCACACACATCAACCCTCCTTCCCATTCCAGGTAACTCGTGATAATCAACTTATGTACAATATATATTTGAGCATATTTATTTGATCATATTTTTCCATGAAAAATATATTCTAGAAATCTCTCCAAGTTTTCTGATATAACTCCTTCCTTTACTATTTTTAGTCCCTGGTGATTTGTTGTTTTTTTGTTTATTTGCTTTCCTTTTTTTGGATTTTGATTGGTCACTTGTAATAAGGCTACCATGAATATCATTGACTATATGTCATTATATCCCCATGGACTCTTGTTTTTATTACTTTCAAATGGATTCCAAGGAGAGGAGTTGATGGACGGAGAAGAATGTGGATTTATGATTTTTTTAAAATGTAGCAAAGTTGATCTCCAAAAGGATTACTATTCATATTTCTAGTTATAATGAAAGAGAGCATTTTGGGGGAATCCTCACTCCAACTCTACAAGCAGTAACTGTTTTCATTCCCTTTGACTTTTTGCCATTCTGGTGGGGTTAAAGTGATGCCTCATAATTTTTAAAATTTGAATTTCTCTGATCCATTAGGGATACTGGGCATATTTTCCTATGTTTATTGGTCAATTCTTTGCATCATCTATTAACAGCCTTTACTTTTATTCTATCAGTTTTTTTTATCTTCATTTTATTGAGATATATTCACATACCACACAGTCATACAAAACAAATCGTACATTCGATTGTTCACAGTACCATTACATAGCTGTACATTCATCACCTAAATCAATCCCTGACACCTTCATTAGCACACATGCAAAAATAACTAGAATAATAATTAAAGTGAAAAAGAGCAATTGAAGTAAAAAAGAACATTGGGTACCTTTGTCTGTTTGTTTGTTTGTTTCCTTCCCCTATTTTTCTACTCATCCACCCATAAACTAGACAAAGTGGAGTGTGGTCCTTATGGCTTTCCCAATCCCAGTGTCACCCCTCATAAGCTACATTTTCATACAATTGTCTTCAAGATTCATGGGTTCTGGGTTGTAGTTTGATAGTTTCAGGTATCCACCACCAGCTACCCCAATTCTTTAGAACCTAAAAAGGTTTATCTAAATTGTGCGTAAGAGTGCCCACCAGAGTGAACTCTTGGCTCCTTTTGGAATCTCTCTGCCACTGAAGCTTATTTCATTTCCTTTCACATCCCCCTTTTGGTCAAGAAGATGTTCTCCGTCCCACGATGCCAGGTCTACATTCCTCCCCGGGAGTCATATTCCACGTTGCCAGGGAGATTCACTCCCCTGGGTGTCTGATCCCACGTAGCGGGGAGGGCAGTGATTTCACCTTTCAAGTTGGCTTAGCTAGAGCCAACTTGAAATTTTAAACTTACCAAAGATATCCACATGATATTACTGGGGATATTAATCTTGATCATTTCATTAACGTGGTGTCTGCCAGGTTTTTCCCCCAAGTTAAGGGTGTCTCTCTACTTTGGCTGAGCCACAGTGCCCAGCTCTCAAACCAGACCTGAGTATTGCAGCTGACACGTGAGGAATCACTGCCAGTTGTGGACAAACGACAGTCACGGATGGGCAATGATCTTGCAAGGTCTGCTGGCTTATCTGCTTGCTCTTGTAGTAACAATAATTGCTAACACCCTTTGAATGCTTACTGTGCCCCTTACGGAGCCTGTGGTGTTTTTTTCGTTACTATTGTTCACTGATTTCAATAAGTCTGTCTCAATCCTTAGCAGTGTTACTTTTGTTGATAATTAATGTTTTTCATGAAAGTAACATATGTTTGTCACTTGAAAGTCTAATGGTACCAAAAGGCCCGTATTGAAAATGCCGATCCGCTACCCACTGTTTACAACAATCCTCCCATCCTCAGTCCTGCTCCCTAGAGGCAACTACCTACAACTCTTTTTGTAGTTCTTCTGGTATTTGCTTCCAGAATTCTAAATAGTATACTTATACCACTAATTCTTAGCCTATCAATTTTAGCCATTTTCTATCAACTTCCTCCCATGGTAGATGAAGACTTAGCTCTCGTTTACCATCCCTGCTTCTCATTTTTCCTCCCTCCACCCCATCTCCCAAACATAGTTACATCACAATATTTGGTTAAATTGGCGATCCGTATTTCCTTATTCTGACTATGCTAACATTTTTCATAGTTGAGCAAAGTGGTGAGGTAGATTATACTTCCATTCTTATATGACCCTTATTTATTTTCCTGGAGTTTATAATTACTTTATTTTACATCTGCCTGTTTTTCTACAATCTATTATTTTTTCCAAATGCTGCAGCATACCTGACTTATTCCTATCAATCAAATTTTTTATATGCTTTTTTTCCTGGAGATTCTTCATTGTTCCATGATTGGCATTTCTCATAGCACCATGATCTTGTTTTATGATGCAATATTGTATGTTTCCTCCAATATCCTTTTTTTTTAAATGGATATTTTGTTACTCCCATGTTGGCAGCTTTCCTCATATGCCATATCCTTGGCTATCTACTCATTTTAAGAGTGAAGCACTAAAAAGCTACTCAGAAGCTCTGGAGTGTTTGAATAAAGCCCATCAACCGATTGGCTTCTCTTTCAGGTTTTCAAACACTGGGCCAACATTTTCACAGCATTTTCAATTGTGGTGTTTCAACAAAACTGGGTATTCTTACTGTCTACATTTTTCTACCTTTTTTATTACCTTGTCAAAAAAATTAGTGTGATTTTGCATTACGCTGTCAAAAACATTTATGCAGCAACTGCAGGCAGGCGGGAAGGAAGGAAAGAAGGAGAGAAGGAAAGCAGGAAGGATGCTTAGCTTCTTTGAGCTTCAATTTATTATCTGTAAAAGGGGAATAATAATACCCTTAGGGTTACTGTAAGGGTTAAATAAAATGATGAACCTGGTACATAGTAGATGCTCAATAAATGTTTGTGCAATGAGCATCAGAAAGGAAGCAGGAGAAGATAACCAATAGTCTTCCTTTATTCTTCCAGATCCACTTTCTAGAGGAAGGAACACATGAGGCAAGATGGGGCCTGCCTAGGTCTGTGGTCACACTGTGTCCCAGCAGCAGGTGTGGCACCTTGGAGCTGTGTTGCCAGGGAGGGAGCAGTGCCTCTACCAGCGGGCTGGGCAGCATGTAGAGGATGGTCCCTTCCAAGGAGGTGAAATGGAAGAAGAGTGACTTGTTTCTCCAAATTATTTGAGGCTGGATAATCGTTCAAGAACTCACCCTGCCTAAGGCAAAAGCACATTTAAATGATTCCACACCAGGGAGAATTTCTGTTTCTTTTAAGATCTCAAAGAAGAAACACATAGCATTTTTTGATAAATGATTAAACACTAAACAGTCTTCAGCTTCTACCTTAGAGCTAAGAGCCTGGAAAATTATAGAACACAGGGAGCAACTCCAGGGCCTTGCCTGGGGTAAACCCATCGGTGAATGGGGCTTCTCTCTCCCTCATTGCCTGTTCTTCCCCACACGTAGCCTAAACCCCTCTGCCTGGCATTTTTAACTTTGTTAAGAATATCTACCAAGCAGCAACTTTACATTTTTGTTTGGTAGGTACAGAGTGTTTGTAAACTTTAGAGACTTTGAAATCCTCAAAGTATATTATATGATTTTACTAATATGAACTAACTAGAATATGTAAACTCAGACTCTTAAAACATAGAATATAGGGGAGCTAGAGATAGAAAGAAGCTAGGGAAGGGGGAATGGTTACTTAATATGTACAGAATTATTGATGAAGCTGAACTTCAATGTTTGGGAATGGATAGTGGTGGTGGAAGCTCATTAGTGGGATTATAAGTAATAGTGCCGTATTGTAGTTGAATTTGGTTGAAAGGGATTGTTTAAAGTCATGTACGTCACTGAATAACACTACAAATGTGAATAAGTTCTTGCATGAATTACTACAAAGGTACAACACTTGTACAAAGTGTTAATAACAGAGTGGTATATGGGGAAAACTACCTGTTGCAAGCTACAGATTATAGTTAACTGTAATACCTTAATAGTCTTTCATCAATAGTAACAGGTGCACCACACCAATACTAGGGGTCAATAATGGGGGGAGTGGATAAGGGATATGGTATGTTTTGGGTTTTCTTTTTTGTGTGTCTATCTGTTATTTTTCTCTTTGAAGCAATGAAAATGGTCTAAAATTGAGTGTGATTATGATTGCATAGCTAAATATTGAAACCATGAGACACTGATTGAATACTTTGGATGGAATATAGGGTACGTGAATATAATTCAATAAAATCTGCAAAAAAACATTTCTTTTTGGCAAAGATCACTAATAATCTTTGATAAAGATGATAGTGAAAATATTTGCAAAAAGTTTGAGACAAGCTATTATCATTGTCTATAAAGAGTGCCTGCATTAATGAGAGGCAATGATGAAATAGAAAATTGTATAAAAGATACAAGGAAGGAGAGGCTGGCAAGATGGCAGCATAGGGAGGTGTGGAATTTAGTTAGTCCCCTAGAACAACTAGCACATAGCCAGGAACAACTAGTAAATAGTCTGGAACAAATGTTAGGGGGCATCTGTGACCAGACAACATTGTATACCAGTCTGAAATGGGTGGAACAGCTGAGATCACAGCATAAAACTGTAAGTAAAGTTCCTGTTCCAGTCTGCTAATGCTGCCATTTTGCAAAACATCAGGAAATGGATTGGCTTTTATAAAGGGGGTTTATTTGGTTACAGAGTTACAGTCTTAAGGCCATGAAGTGTCCAAAGTAAGGCATCAACAACTTTTACTGAAGGATGGCCATTGGCATCTGGAAAACCTCTGTTAGCTGGGAAGGCATATGGCTGGCATCTGCTTGCTCCCAGGTTGCATTTCAAAATGACATTCTCCAAAATGTTGCTCTTAGGAGGCATTTTGTCCTCCCTTAGCTGCAGCTCTTCTTCAAAATGTTACTCTCAGTTGCTCTCAGTTCCCTCTGTGAGCTCTTTTTATAGGACTCCAGTGAACTGATCAAGACCCAACCTGAATGGGTGAGGCCACATTTCCATGGAAACATTCACTCAAGAGGTCACACCCTAATCAAAGTTGTCACTCACAGTTGGGTGTGTCACATCTCCATGGAAACACTCAATCAGAAGCTTCCAACCTAATCAACACTAATATGTCTGCCCCCACAAGATTGTATTAAAGAATACGGCTTTTTCTATGGGACATAATATTATACAAACTAGCATAGTTCCCCAAACTGTGGAGCTGGCACCCCTCCCCCACCAGCATGGCTCTCTGATTTGGAACATGTGGGAAAATGAAGCAGTCCCTGCTGGAAGCAAGGGCATATAGCTCAACCAAGCTCCAACTGCTGTGTTAATTAACAAATCTGGACTACTGAATACAACCTACAAGCACAGATAAACCTGGAGCAAGCAGAAAAGGAAACTGGAGGTTTCTCCCGGCAGAGAGGAGGCTGTCCCTGGAACTTCAGGTATCTGTGTAACACCTGAGACTCAGAGCCAGAGTCCGGCAGCTATGAATGTCAGCATTACCCCATACAGCAAATGTTAAATAGGGTGAAAAAGAGATCACACTTCAATTAGGATATGAACAAAATGGATTTGATTAGAACTAAGGTAAACCAGACTAAAGGGAAAAGGATGATACCGACTGCATTCTAAAACCTCAACTTCTGTGTGAGACCAAAGGAAGAGATGTTTATTTGGTGCAAATCTATATTTTCTGTAACATGCTATATAATTTAAATTGTATGGTCAGTTTATTCAAACACCATAATTACATGGAACCTGAAATAGGGGATGAGATCTTATTGGTTTATACAGGTTAGTGTGTGTGCCGGTTTGAGTGTATTGTGTCCCCCAAATGCCATTATCTTTGTGGTTTTGTGTGGGGCAGGCGTTTTGGTGATGGTTGGATTTGCTTGGAATGTGCCCCACCCAGCTGTGGGAGATAATTTTGATGAGATGTTCCCATGGAGGCATGGCCCCACCCATTCGGGGTGGGCCTTGATCGGTGGAGCTATATAAATGAGCTGACTCAAAGAGAGGAAAGTGAGTGCAGCTGGGAGTGATGTTTTGAAGAGGAGCAAGCTTGCTAGAGAGGAACATCCTGGGAGAAAGCCGTTTTGAGGCCAGAGCTTTGGAGCAGATGCCAGCTGCCTTCCTAGCTAACAGAGGTTTTCCGGAGGCCATTGGCCATCCTCCGGTGAGGGTACCCGATTGCTGATGTGTTGCCTTGGACGCTTTGTGGCCTTAAGACTGTAACTGTGTAGCGAAATAAATCCCCGTTTTATAAAAGCCAATCCATCTCTGGTGTTTTGCATTCTGCAGCATTAGCAAACTAGGACAGTGTGAAACCCTGATACATTCCAGGGTAATTTGGACAGAGAATAAAAAGTGTTTGCAATGCCCCCTTGAGGGACTTGGAAAAAGGTGGAAATATTCAACTTCCTCACCTGGCGAATTCCTGATATTCTCACAAGCATTGGGGACTACCATTGTTGTAGGCCAAGCTTTCGATCCTGGGGCTTGCCCTTATGAAGCTTGTTACTGCAAAGGAGAGGCTAGGCCTACTTATAGTTGTGCCTGAGAGTCACCCCCAGAGAACCTCTTTTGTTGCTCAGATGTGGCCTCTCTCTCTAAGCCAACTTGGCAAGTAAACTCACTGCCCTCCCCCCTACATGGGACATGACTCCCAGGGGTGTAAATCTCCCTGACAACACGGGACATGACTCCCAGTGAGGAGTCTGGACCTGGCATTGTGGGATTGAGAAATCCTTCCTGACCAAAAGGGGGAAGAAAAATGAAACAAAATTAAGTTTCAGTGGCTGAGTGATTTCAAGTCAAGAGGTTATTCTGGACGTTATTCTTATGTGTTATATAGATAACCCTTTTTAGTTTCTAGGGTATTAGAATAGCTAGAAAGAAATACCTGAAACTGTTGAACTGCAATCCAGTATCCTTGATTCTTGAAGATGATCATGTAACTAGGTAGCTTATACAGTGTGACTATGTGATTATGAAAACCTTATAGCTCACACTCCCTTTATCCAGTGTATGGACAGATGAGTAGAAAAAAGGGGGACAAAAAGTAAATGAATAAGGGGTGGGAAAGGAGTATGAGATGTTTTGGGTGTTCCTTTTTACTTTTATTTTTATTATGCATATTTTTATTTTTTGGAATAATGAAAGTGTTCAAAAATTGATTGTGGAGAAGAATGCACAACTATATGATGATACTATGTACAATTCATTGTAGACTTTGGATGATTGTATAGTATGTGAATATATGTCTATAAAATTGCATTAAAAAGATATAAAGAAATAATTTATAGAAGAAAAAATGTACAATAAATATATTGAAATAATGCTAAACCTTAATAGTAACCACGGAAATTGAAACTAAAACAATATCGCTATATCCTTTTCACTCGTTAGGTTACGTAAAATTTTAAAGTTTGGTAATATCCCCTAAGGGAGGATATGGAGAAACAGGTACTTTCATAACCCATTAATGGGAGTTTAAAGTTTAAAAAAAAAAAACAGAATATCTAGTCATCTTTCACATGACCTACAATGTACCTACAACTGGTGGGGGTGGAGGATGAATGCTGGAATAAAATAAATATCTGTGAATGCACCCTACCCTCAAAGGCTTTAAAACTGGGGAGGGGGATGCAAGGTGCAGATGTGAGGATAATTAGAACTCAGTTCAACATAGTGGGTAGTACAGTGCTGTGTTACTTGGCATGGGAAAATCTTTGAATAAAAGTCATCCTTTGGCTTTCTCTAGAGAGAAATGCATGGCTCATTGCAATTTTAGGTGTTACTTGGCTTCCAACATCAAGGTTGGGTTATTTCCCTGAAATATCCTCAGACAAATTTCTAAAATATCAGGCCACCTCACAGAGGACCCACAAGGCAAACTCTGGGCATGTTTAGGGCATAGTACAGTGTCGAGAACCTGGAAAGTTCTTAATCAGTGGTTGATTTTATACTTACAATTCTATCCCTAAATGTTTCCTAGTCGATATTAACTGCAACCTCAGAAACTTCCAATTCGAACTCTCTTCCTCGGGTGCCAGTGTGAAGTAAAGGAGGAAATGGGTAGAGAGCAGCTCAAGGCTGTAAGTCAGAGGAAGAGAAACGGGAGGGGGAGGTCCTGGGTGGTAACAATTTGTCTCACTAGTTCATGTCTATGCTTGAATAATGATGCTTTGTGGTGTACACTGGAATCACCTGGGGAACTTTTTAAAAATAGTGATTCCTGGGTCTCATCCCAGATCAATTCTGCATGAAACTCCAGAGATAAGGCCGAGGCAACAACCTTTTTAAAAAGCAACCCAAAAAATTTTAATGTGCAGCCTGGGTTGAGAGCCCCTGGCCCAGACTTTCACTTTCTCTTCATCAGCAAATATTTGAGTGTCTACGACACGGGAAGCATTTCTCTAGGTGCTGGGCACTGAGCACTGAACTAAGCAAAGATCCCAGAGCTGACTTTCGAGTGCTGCATCCCCACATTTTCAAGGGGCATCACAGGCTTTAGGGCACATGCTTTAGAAACAAACAGACATGGTTGTGACCCAGATCCCGCCACAACCTGGGTGACCTTGACTCAGGCCAGCCTCTCCGAGTCTCATTCAGTGTTTCCATATGTAGCCTGGGGCTCATCATACCTACTTCACAGGGTAGCTGCGAGAGTGAATCGAGCTGATGACTGTGAATAGACCAGCCGGACCAGGCACACGGTAAGTGCTGAGTAAGTGCTGGTTCTTATTATGGGAAGGAAGGAAGCAATCAGGGCCTGGGGAACTGTTCCAGTGGAAAGCCAATCAATTAAATTTTAAATAAAACCTCTGAAAAACTGTTCAGGAAGAAAATGAAGAGAAGATTAAAAGGGGCTTTTTGAGAAAAGTGCAGGGGGAGAAGGAGAAAACAAACGTTAATAATTGCTGCCTCCCTCCTGCCAGTTGGATGGTTTTGGAAAATATGCACCTTAAAATAGGTGATTTCACCACCCCCCCCATGAGGGCTGGGCTAGAGCAGCAAGTGAGAGAACTGTAGGGAGGAGATATGAGGAACACCAAATGGTGCCAATCTTTGATGAGGCTGAAGAGGAGGGTTGGGAGGTGACAGTGCCCAGGGAGAACGACAGAGGGATGCTTCACAAGCCATCTTTTCTCTGGAAGATCAAAAAATCCTGGGGTTTGGGAGGGATCTTTGAGAGCTCGCATCCCAATCCTCTGTAATGAGGAAACATCTGCCTGGAGCAGAGAGGAGACTTGCTCAGGCCCTATAGCCAGTTCGAATAAAGTCTAGGAACAAGGTGTCCCGGACTCTTCCCATGACTCTTCGTCCTACTGGAGGGAATGATGTTTAATACTGCAAACAGGCACGGCCCCCTAACCAGGACAGGAGTTAACCTGATTTTATCCACCCTACTGGCTCATCCTGCAGGTGGGGGAGCTACAGAGGAGGTCAGGCCCTGGGGAGTGAGCTGGGCTATGTCTCTTTCTAGTCCCCTGCTGCCCTGGGATCTCCATAGGTCTGTGGCAGGCCCTGCCTTTCTTGCCCCAACCTCTTGGGTCCAGGAAAAATGGAAAATGTCCCTAGATTGTTTGTAGGTGACCTTAGCCTGCCTTTAGGAGGCTGCTTCACACACAGATACTCTTCCTAGCAAAAACTCAGGGGTAAGTCTTCCCCCATTCCACCTCATCGGTGAGGGTCCTTCCCATACCTCCAGGAGGCTCTGAGACTCAGAATGTGACCTGGTAACAGGGCTTAGGCCACGCCTGCCAGGCCCCTGGGGAGCCTTTAGGCAAAGTGGGACTTAGCCCATTCTAAGGATAACTGTGACAGGTGCTGGTGGGAGAGAAAAATTAGAACTGGTCCCTAATCTCAAGAATCATAATTTAATCAGGGTAGTACACATACAGCAAGCTAAGCCTTGCTGTATAACCTTCACAGAGAGCAGTTTTCTCTTCTGTCCTGCCAGTTCACCATTTAGTCCTCCATCTCTCAAACAACAGCCCTTCCCAACTCTTGAATTCTATAGAGACCGTGTGTGGCAGATTGAAGACATGCTCAAGTCCCAACCCCTGGTCCTGTGGGCATGAGCTCATTTGTAAATAGTACCTTTGAAGATTCCACATGGATGAAGTCAAATTGAATCAGGGTGGGCCTTAACCCAATATGGCTGAAGTCTTATATGCAGAGGAAATTTGGCTGTGGTAAGTTCGGAGAAGCCAGAGAAGGAGAGAGATTGCCATGTCATGGAGGCACAGATGCATCTACAAGCCAAGAAATGTCAAGGATTTCTGGCAGGCTATCACTTATACGGACTCCAGGAGAAAGCGTGGCCTGGTAATACCTTGATGTTGTACTTAAAGCCTCCAAAACTGTGAGACAGTGAATCCCTATTGTTTAAACCAGTCACTTTGTTGTATTTGTCATAGCAGACCCAGCAAACTAAAACGCCCTGTCATGGTACCCTGACATGGTGGAACCCTGGGAGTCCACATGGAACCAACCAGGTTTCCAATGGTCCATACAGGGTTTTATTAGTTTGTTTTTAGTTTGAGCCAATGTTTTAAAAATTTGAAATTTCACATAAAAATAAGGATTTCTAACTTCTCTTAAAAAAAATAAACTCTGGCCACATTGGGTCCATATTCCTTCACGGCATCAAGGGACTGGGTCTGAGAGCAAACTCCCCCCTTGATGAGGAAATCAGCTGCTCTACTAAAACAGCGCCACTGTCAGGAGTTCAAGGAAGGAAGTTAGTGTCCACAAGCCAATGGGTCCTTTATGTTTGACTGGATGGAAATTGTGACCTCTTTCATTTGTATTTCCTCCTCAATAGCCTTTTGAAGTTTGTTAACCTTTGTTTCTAAGGTCCTTCTTTGCTTTCCTTACCTGGATGTCAGGAGGCCCCTCTTCTCCTGATGATCACCAGACAGTTGTTGGAGAGGTCATGATTTGTACTTGTATAGAAAATAAAACTGTAATTTGATATATTAGGGAAATGAGGTGTAGTGGCTGTTCAGCTTCTGGCTGGTGAACACATCCCTCCATTCTCCTGCAATTCAATTACTGATACACAATACTTATTTTGAATTGCAAGTCTATGGAAATTTGAGTTTGAAACACTATCCCCATGTCTGTTTATTGCCTTCTCAACACTGGGGTTGAATATTGGCTGCCTTTTATCATCATCTTTGTATTGTTAACCAATTGTTAACACTACTTTAATGGTGGTGAAATATTTCTCTTTACTCTTATTCCCATGTCTCCCTAAAGGAGGTAAAAATGAAAACTAGACTGAGAAGGCCATATACTTTAAGGAAATTAGAACATTTCTTTGTGGATTAAAAGCTATTTTTAAATGTTTAATATGCTAAGTGGGTGTAAGTTAATACTGTAAATCTTACCTGATTCATTCATTTACATAATCTGCTTGACCCTTCCAAACATTTACCTGTGTTCTCCTAGCTCATAACATCTTTCTTTCAAGACAAAAGAAGGTCTGCAATTTCCCTTTTCCTATCTGTGAGTCTTACGGGAGCAGGTATAATCAATAACTACCATTTCACAAAGTTCTGCTGAAGGCACGAAGAAGATGGAGGCATTCGCTGCTGGTGCACTGGGAATAGCCCAGAATTTGAATCAGTCCTTGGCTTGAATCCTGATTCCACAGCTTACCATGGGATCTTAAGCAGTTTCCTAACTCTCCGATCCTCGGGTTGCACATCTGCAAACTGTGGATGATAGCATCTATTTCGTTGAGTTGATGCATGGATTAGGCACAACATATATAAAAGTGGAGTGGGTGTAGATGTTTGATGGGTAAATGTAAATGTTCTACATTTTAATGCTGAATTGGTGGTGGTGGCTCAGATCCCCACAGGCTTTCCCAGACCAGTGCCCAGGCACAGAATGTCCTCTTTGCAAATTGATTTGAATAATCCTGGGGAAAGGTGCCCTATACCTTTTAGTGTTTGGGATGATTTGAATTGCAAAGCAAGATTCCTAAAAAATCTTTAAAATGTTCTTTTGAAAATAAAATTTAATTCATGTTAAAAAATTAGTAAAAGACTTACTGTCTCCTGCTCATTTTTTTTCTAATATTTAATGTTCAAGCATTGGGGACCTGAGTGGTTTACAGACTTAGGGAATCTCTCTGCAATAATTATTGGTGTTATTTCAAGGGCAGGGAGAACAATGCTGGGATGGACAGTCATCAAATCTTACAGCTGCAAAGACCTCACTACAGTTGTTCTGAAAATTTAGTGCACATTACAATTGTCAGGAGCATGGGGGTGTGTGTTAACGATGCACACTCAGTATCCAGACTTACTGAGTTAGAATTCCAAGAGGCGGGGGCCAGGAATCTGCATTTCAACATGCTCCCCTCAAAGTGGTTCCGATACAGGTGGTCCTCCAGCAGCACTTTGAAAACACTCCTTTTGAGAGGACCTAATCCCATCCCATCCCTGTATCTTCTACCCAAGATCCTTGATCTCAAGTTATGCAAACTCTGTTTCAACTGATTCAGGGGCAGGGAGCTCACTGTCTCCCAAAGCAGCCCATGCCTGCACCGGGCAGCTCTGACAGCCAGAATGTGTCTTCCTTGCCTGGGCTTGAAAGCTGTCTCCCTCCTAATTGCACACACTGCAGATCTTCACAGAGCTGGTCCATCTTTTCTCACCTGATGGACCTTCAAATACTCAGGACCAATATCCCATCTGTAATCTGCTCTCCCTAGGCCTCACCAGCCTGTGGTTACAGAGTCCCATTAATGATTCTGACCCAATTTTACTGGTTCTTGCCCCTTTACAGGGCATGTCCCACACAAGCTTACAAATAGTCCTCCATTACCTTGGCCTCCAGTAGGTCTTGTTCATCTCCTGTCTGGTCCCTTCAGTGCAATCCAGGAAACCACCATACTTACTGCTACTGGTGTCTGCAGTAAAAAGCTGGTGCTGGTGCTCCCAGAGCTGTAGCCCTGAGGGGCTAGAGCAGCTGTTTCTTCCTGGAGATCTCAGTGGTTCCAGAGTCTGGCTGATTTCCCTTCCAAACTGGGGGGTAGGGAGTGGGGGTGGAGACTCGGGGGCATGCAGTCACCCGAGTCCCTAAGCAGCTGTGTGGTTGCAGCTCCCACAGCATCCCTGAAAAAAAAAAAAAAAGCAGCTCCTTCAGCTTCTGTCTACAACCTCACTCTGCAAAGGGCTCAGTCAGATGCCTGTCCCGGGGGCTGGGCCAGGGTCCAGGAGCCAACTCATCTTGTACCAATCCCTCCCTTCAGAGGCACTTTGTGCTTTTAGCATAGGAAAAATGGAGCAAATGGATGGGGAGGGCCCATCCCTCCATTCAGTCATGTGTGCCCAGATATATTTAAGTCCCAGCATAGGACCCTCCTCACATGCCTGACCCTCTCCCACAAACAGGGCCGGCTTCATGGGTACACAAACTGGGCTGTCACATGGGCTTCCACTCTCACAAGGGGCACTGAGCTTGGTTTAATGCTTTGTTGTCACTGTCTTAAAATTCAAGTAATTTTGTCTTGGAACATGTGTTTTGTAAATGAAGTCTGACAATGGCACATGTGTGAGCAGAGGAGAAACTCTGGGAAGCAGCACGTAGGCACAGAATCAAACCCACTGGCATGTGGGCAGCGGGTAGCAGGCATGCCAAGCAGTTGGCCTGGCAGGGTGAAGTGGGACCTGGCCCCAGGTTGGCAGCAGTGACAATGCCAGCAGCTGCAGAGGCAGCAGTGGTGGCTGCAGCAGCCACAGCCCTGGGAGCAGCTCCAGGACCCCAGTGGGAGGCCAACTTGCCTGTTTGTCCCTGGAGCATGTTCCTGCAGCATCTGCATAAGTATTAACTCTGGCCTGAGCACCAAAAAAGGTGATGCTGGAGCTCAGACAGTAAACTTTGTTGGTAAATGATTACAAAATAAAAGCATACACATGGACGTTGCAATGCAGCATATCAGGGAGTTATTAGAGTTCATCATAGAGTTTGGAATCTCTGGTTTTGAAAACTGCTGTGATATTGCAAAGTGAATTTTCACAGCCTCAGAATAGAAATTAAATTTAAAGATCATCTCATTTGATGGAAGAGAACACTATTTTCACTGAAGCTTTAGATGAATCAATTATTAATGAGGAAGACAATTTCCCTTATAATTGGAAATACAGTGATAGAATGCATAAAACAGTCATTTTGAATTACATAAAATCATGAAGCCATTTTCAGTTTCTTGTATGACCTTCACAAGTTACAGGAAATGTCAGAGAAAATTTTAATATGCCATTGTAGAAATCTTCTTCAAAGTTAAGTTCAGATGGCATGAAACTGGTTTGCATGAAGAGTTAAATCTTTTTAGAAAAACTGTTTCACAAGTGCTGAGGCAAAAGCTTCTTTCACAGGAGCCATTTCATCAGTTCTAGATGTACTATAATTTATATTTTGAAATAATTTATCAGAAATTTATCCCAATATTGTCACAGCCTATAATATACTCTTAACAGCTCCAGCAACAGTTGCATCAGCAAAAAGCCTTCTCAAAATGAAAAATTATCAATTCGTAATCTCGTACTTGCCAAGAGCGACTCATGTTGCTTTCGATGATATTGAATGATTTGCAGAAGGAGAGTAAGAGAATTTTTACTATCAGTGACAATATCCCACTAATATTATTGTAGCAGACCCTGACCTGTTTTTCACGCTTACTCCCCTCCCCACTAACCCACTTTCTGAAGCAGCTCCTTCCCTGACTAGGTTGCAAAAGTTTCCATTTCTCTTTTCTCCAATCTCCAAAATCCCCACCTATGCACCCAAGGGTAAATTCTTGTTTTAAACAGCTCCAGTCAGACCCTTTATTGGCTTTAACCACAAAGACATGTGCAGCTAAAAAGAAGGTTAACCTAGGAAAAAACTTTGCCTAATTATAATAGTAAAATTCACACTCACCCAACTGGAACCCAGACGCTTTGTTTTGCAGTACTATGTTTTGAAACTGCACCCTGTAACTGGACAATAAGAAGACAACTTGTAATTGGCCCCACTTGTATCCCCTTACCTTGTTTTGCAACCCTGAAGTCAGGTGCCCTTGCACATAGCTCCTGAAGTTGGATGCCCTTGCATGTAGCCCCTTATTGATTAACATGCATCAACCCAGAACTAAACACCCCAAATTCCCAAACTATCTTGCTGAACCAAGCCAGTTCTAATCAAGATTAACACATCTGACATGCGCAGTAGCCTAAGTATGTTAATCACTCTACACATCCTCAGCAATTAGACTCTCTGACCTCAACATTTCAAACTGCCCTGCTTATTATCCTAAGCCTGCATTTGGTGGAATGCTATAAAACACTGACAGTTTCTCCAGTTTGGAAAGACAGATTTGAGGACTCCCCTCCTGTCTTTGCAAGGCCAGCCTTTGCTAAATAAACTTTTTCTTTCTTCCCAAAATCCCAGTGTCTACTGATTGAGTGAGAACTCACTTTTGAGCTACAACATTATTATTCATTGTTTTATATAAAATGACACCAAAATATTATTCTTTTGCAATTTGTAAGTTTATGTTGTTACTCATGCATTACTACTATTCCTATTAAGATCAATAAGTAAAAAAAAATAGATTTTTAAAGGAAAAAGTTTTTATTTTAGTACTTTCATAGTGCTTTTTCCCCCTGCTTTTGAACAAGCCCCACCTCCCCCTCCATTTTCATTCTGAATTGATCCTACAAATTATGTAGCCTGCCTTGCCCACAAGCCTTCTTCCCTAGGGCCTACATGCCCACGTCCTTCAGTTGTCCTTCCTGTGGCATGTTTTGAATCCTGCTGCCATCCTGCTGTCTCTCTTTTATGGAAGTCCTTCCTAATGACAGGGCCTAGAATTGCCTGCAGACCCCCTGGCCAGTACAGAGGAGTGGTGGATTGCTAACCCTGCAAGCTGAGCAGCGGACTTCCCTTAATGCAGACCGAGACCACATTAGCCTGTTGGCAGCCTCCTGGTGCTGCTGGCCCATGCTAACTTTGTGGTCAACTAAAAACGCCAGCAGATTTCCACCCACCCTGCTTGCTGCCGAGCCATGTCCCTCCCATTCCGTACATGTGGCTGTGATTTTTGGACCCTAGTGAAGTCCTGTACATTTACCTTGTTGAGATGATTTTGGATGGGAATTCTGCCCTATAATGCATCAGCTTTGCCTTGCAGCTCTATGGTATCTCAACCTTGGTCAGTATGCCCTCCTGGGTCTTCATCTTGGTCACTGATAAAAGCGGGCTTGCTGGAGGGGTCTGCCTAATAGAGGAGGATGTAGTGTCAGTGCCACGTTTTGACTTGACTGGGGCCCTTTGCCTCTGCTCCTTTCTCTCCCTCCCTTTTCTGCCCCCTTAACCCAAGTATGCACCAATGCCTCTCAGAAGCCTTATCTTTAATCATCTTCCCCATCAGGTATTCTGCTCAGGATGACTGTAGCTTGGGGTAAAAACGGTGAAGTAGGCAGAGCTTGCTTGGGCCACCCTCTCTTTTCCTGCTTCCCTTGTTTTCAGCATCCCAAAGCCACAAGCACAAGAGGAGACTGTTGTCTGCTGTTCCTCATTTTTGGAGGCTGCCTGGGTCTTTCCTGAGGTAGGGTGCTATTTACCAAATCTGCAGCTTTGGAGCAGCAGGATGGAAAAAAGCAAATCAAATGCTGAGGTTTTTGGGATTTAATTTCCCTCCTGGGAGAAATCTCTTCAGTCCAACAATGTTGTGCAGAAGCCATGGCTTTGGAAAGAGCATCTTATCTCTCTTACTGGATCCCTGACAAGTTGGCTGCATACCTCATTCAGGTTACAAGAGTTACAGAAGATTAGATCTTGGGACTATAGATAGACAGGAAGGCAGCACAGAGTAAGATTTAATTTCCTGTTCCTTTGGACATTATACCACCATCTCTTCCAAATATAAACCATTACACGTAAGTCCTTGTTTCTAACCTTACCTCTGACTTAATGGGTCCTTCCAGACAAGCACTCTCATACTTCCCAGATACGATCCACCTATCCTGCACCTAGAGGCCCTCGGCTTCCTTGGCTGGAGCTGAGGACACCCTCCAGTTTCCACATTACCTGTAATTCTGGTTTCTGAACCTGTGCCTGGCTGTAACCTCAGTAACTAGGGACCCCTAGTTCTTTAGTAATCTCACAATCCACAGTTTGGCTTCTGTGGATTCCCTGGTTCTTAACTGCCCGTCTGGTTCCTGACCCAGGCCCAGCTTTGCCTTCTGCTACCAATGAGCACCTGGCCCATGACCCCTCTCCAGGCTTGACCCCTGACTGCCACCCAACATGTCCTGGCTTACACCCCACCTCTGACATCCTCCATCATCTCTGATGCTAGTAGGAGAAAATATCTCCTCTCAGCTGTTCCTTCTCCAGCTCTTTACTCACAAGCTGCACACCCTTGTCAGCTGTTACTGGTCTTAGTCACAATTAGCCAGGATAATCTCTTAGAAAATAGACCTTCCTTCTTAGAATCCCAGGAAAAATGCTCCCCAAAGTCAACTAAACATTGCCCTTGCCATTCTCATATGAGCAATGGCTCCTTCTTCTTTTATCCAAATCAACCACTTTGCTTTTAAAAACACTGTATGTTGTGAACAGATGGGCTTTTTGTAAATCAGACTATATTGTAAGTGATCCAGAACAACTCTTTATCAAAAGGAATCCTGGAAAAAAAAATCTCACAAAATAAAAAACTTACCTTCACTAATTTGCTCCTCAAAGGTGGATCTTCATGTATGGGATGTCCTTCAAGGGGCACGTGAGGTTCTCTGCCACCTGACTGTTCCCCGCAGCTGTCCTGAAAGACTCTTTGCAGTATGTTCCCGATAACTGAATCTCATCCAAGCGGCACAGCTTTATCTACCTCGTTTAATCTTTATATCTCACACAAAAGAAACAGTGTTGTGGATGCTACGTCGAATGTAAAAGTTAGTTTACATTAGGAGTCTAAAGGTTGAAGGCCCTTTCTGAAAGATTGCTTTAAAAATGTTCAGATCAACTTTGATCTCAGGCGAAGTTTTTTTGTTTGTGTTTTTTGCTTTATTCTCTCTTTCCCCTTTCCTCTCCTTCTCCCTCTTCATTTCCCCCTGTCCCACCCCTCCTCCTCACCTTCCCTCCCTCCCTCCCCCCACCTCTCTCCTCCTCTCTCTCTCTCTCCCTCTCTCTCTCTTTGCAGTTTAGCACCAGAAAAATAGAAGTTATGAGAGTTACAGGTGAAATATTCATGGGGAAAATGTAGCGGCTGCTCTACCTTCGCCAACAGCCCTTTGGGAGTGGTACTATGTACTTTTGAGGAAGAAATCTGAGGCTTGATCAGGGCTGAAGGCTGGTGAGAAGTCGCCTTTCTTCACAGGCCCACCTTTGCTGTGTCTGCAGCGGGCAGGCTGTGGCATGGAGAGGAGGGGCCCCGGCTGTCCTCAGGCTGTCCTCACCCCCACCGCCAGGGAGCTGTGGCTGGAGTTCTCAGGCCCTGCCCTCTTGGGGCCTCAGACTTAGAAGTTCCCTGGAGGTGGCCCTAAGGTAGGGCTTAGACACCAAGAGAGGCCTTACACGGATTATGCTGCTGGTGGAAAAGGCTGATTTCCCTCAGCAACTTGCTGTCCAACTTAATGTAGCCCCACTCAGATATCATCTCCTCTCAGAGGCCCGTCCTTTCCTTTCCTCCTCCCATAACTCAGGGTCTCCCAGGGGAGAATTAATTTGTCCAAGAGACACAACTAGTGCCTGGCAGAACCAGATTCCAACTCTGATCTACCTCATTCTGGGCCATACTTGATATTCAGGGCAAAGGGGGACCTTCGGAGCCGCCAAGGGGTGAGGGAAGCAAAGGAGGGCTGTTCATTTGCATAGAATTGCTGCAGGTTTTGTTTAGTTAAAAATCCAGAGCAGACGAGCAGAGAGAGACAAGCGCGGCTAGCCCCTCTTCTGCACCCACCTGGTTCTGCCTTTCCCTCTTATCTGAGCGGCTGTCAGAGCCATGCAGTTTGGATTTAAAAATGAAAACTAACAGTTTCCATTCCTACAAGATTTTTCAAGAAACCATACCTGAGTCTGCTCCTATATTGAAATTTTCCAAGTGGAGCAGCCAGCCTCATCCAGACCCCTGCTGCAGCACACGTGCACACACACACACCTCTTTTCTCTTCTAGCTTAGGCAGTGAGAACATTTGAGAGATGAGAGGATTGGTCTACAACGGTATTGGGAAGCCTCAGTGGTGCCATTCTAACTCTAGGTGGGAAGAGTGACATATCTGTTCTGGGGAAATCCAAGCCAGCAGCTGCTACCCAATAGGACAGGACAGTGGGTTCTAACACTCACTAACTGTGTAACCTTGGGCCAGTTACTAATGTCATGAGGGGAGAGTGATAGTAACCACCATCCATCTAGTATTTCACAAGCCTCTGGCTGCTGTTCTGCAATACTCGCCCCACTAATTAATGCTGTTAAATTCTAGGGTTTCAGGTTAATGGACTGGATTGATTGATCCAGATATAAACTCGGCATTTGCCCAGTGGCCAGGCCAATTTATGGACACGGTAGTTTTAGGAGATGGGCCAGGAGAGGGCTACAGTGGCCCACTCCCCCAGATTCCACCTGTGGCCTGGGGCAGTGGGAATTTTCTCAACTGCACCAGAAAGTCATCCCTCCTGGCCTCACACAGACTCAGAGATCCTCCTTTGTCCCAGCCTCTCTCTATATGTGCAATGAGCTGATATAAAAATTATTCTAATTTTCATCTTCATCTTTCTCTAAATCTATGGTGGGAATAGAATTGCAGTAAGTTTTAGATAACAGCCTCACAGCCTTAATTTTATTTATCTGACAAGTTAGACTCTGGGGATGCCAGCTATAAATTTATGCAAAATAGTGTGGAAATTCTTAACTTTCCAGCCTAGGGTCCTGCTACCTTCATAACAGCCCTGCAGGGCTGACTGTAACAATGGCATCCTCAAGAGTTTGGAAAAACACTTGTATAAGCCATGCACAAGAGGCAGCGAAGGAGAACTGTGAGCTTGATATCAAATTTCCTAGAGAGGTTTTCTCCATTGGCTTTGCAGCACTACTCATGCTCCCTGAAGCAGCCACAGCCAATGAGCCAGTGCAGGAGCAAGTACATCCTGTGGTAGTCTTGGGGGACAAGCTAGCTCTGCTATTTATTAGGTTTTCTGTTCTCTCCTGTCTCTTCTGGAGAGGTAAAACAAATGTAGATGAGACTGAAAAAATACGAGAAAGAAAGAAAGAAAGAAAGGAAGGAAGGAAGGAAGGAAGGAAGGAAGGAAGGAAGGAAGGAAGGAAATGAGATAAGGAGAGAGGGATAAAAATAAAACTAAGCAGAGATCCCTTTTTTTTTCTGGGCAGGTGGAATTACCTACAAGTAAAGATTAATAAGCTGTTTATGACGGGATGTCAAAGGAGTTTGGGCTTGAGATATACCCTGAGGTGGACTGGGCAGGGAAGGGTTAACTGCCAAGAGTAGCAAGGTGGGCCAGGTTCTGGGGGAAGAGACGGAGGGGATAGGAAGGGGAGCAGCCAGGCTGGTGAGACTGGTCTGGTAGGTTGAATTATGTACCCCAACATACATGTTTTTAATGCTAATCTGTGTTCTTATGTGAGTGAATTCACCATAAATAGAACCTCTTGAAGATGTTGTTTCTAGTTAAGATGTGGCCCAACTGAATGAGGGCGGGACTTAATCCAGGTTATACCGGAGGCCTTACTGACCACAGGGAGAAGCCAGAAGTCAGTGGGAATTGGGAAGAGAAAGAAGACATCGCCATGTGATAGGAAGCGGGGCTGCAAGCCAAGGAACAGAAGGATCGTGGCAAGCCAGCACCAGAACACGACTGAACCGGGGTGAAAGCAAGCTTTCTAGCCTCCGAAACCCTGAGACAATAAGTTCCTGTTGTTTAGGCCAACCCAGTGTGTGGTATTTGTCATAGCAGCAGAGGAAACTAAGGCACCAGGTAGCCAGAGAATACCTGGGCAGCAAGTTTGCAGCATCTGGATGACCTGGCCCAAGGGGAGGTGGTAGGTTTCCCAGCAGGTGGGAGACAGGTAGAGTCCCATAGTAGGGATTCTCAGAGGAGGCAGGGGGATAAAAGAGGTCTGCCAGAGGGGGAACAGGGCCTGGGAAAGAGAACTGACAAAAACAAAGCAGATTCAGGGCAGATCCAAATACCAGGCAGATTTCTAGAACAAAGACAATAGAGACTTAGACACAGGGGACAATCCAAAGATGAAGGCAGAATCAGAAAATGCCTTACCAGAGCCAGGGCTGCAAGGTCAGAGTGGGCCCAGCAGCCAAGGTGTGGCTGCCATGCCATCAAAGTCACCTTTGACGTCTTCAACCCAGCTTTCCTTGCCCAAGGTCCTGGGCCCAAAGCCTGAGGTCAGGGCTGAGTTTGTAGGGAGATGATGGGTGTTGGAGAGGACAGGAAAGTGGGCAGGTTATTAAGCTGGGTTGGGGATGGAGGGGCCTCAGGCCTGTTACCTTGCATAGTTTGCAGACTTTGGGTGCACAATAGCTACTGCTTAGAGCAGTGGTTCTCAAACTTCCCTGCCACAAAGTAAATGAGAATCTGTGATGGTAGCGCCTCCAGGTGATGCCCATGCCCGCTGAGGTTGAAAACCGCCATCTTATAAGCAAGAGTTGAACTATCAGTATCCACTAAAGGTGTGCTGTAAATTAAGGTATGTGGCATTTGAGCATTCGAATTGTGACTAGTTTAAATTGAGACATGCTGTCAGCCTAAAATGCACACTGGATTTTAAAGACAGTCTGAAGAAAGCAATGTAAAGTATCTCGCTAATAAAGAGGTACATATTGAAATAATAGCATTTTGGATATATTGGGTTAGAGAAAATACACCATTAAAATGAATTTCACCTGTTTGTTTTTACATTGTTAATGTGGCTACTAGACAATTTAAACTTACTGTGCCGGTTTGTATATATTATGTCCCCCAGAAAAAGCCATATTCTTTGATGCAATCTTGTGGGAGCAGATGTTGATTAGGCTGGAATCCTTGATTGAGTGTTTCCATGGAGAGGTGACTCAATCAACTGTGGGCGAGACCTTTGATTGGATAACTTCTGTGGCAGTATTACCCCACCCATTTAGGCTGGGTCTTGATTGAATCACTGGAGTCTTATAAAAAGAGTTCACAGACAGAAGGAGCTCAGAGCAACTAAGAGTAACATTTTGGAGGAGCTGCAGCTGAAAGACACATTTTGAAGATGACCGTTGGAAGCCAACACTGACATTTTGGAAAATGCCATTTTGAAACGCAACCTGGGAGCAAGCACATGCCAGCCACATGCCTTCCCAGCTAACAGAGGTTTTCCGGACACCATCAGCCATCCTTCAGTGAAGGTACCCAATTGCTGATGTGTTACCTCAGACACTTTATGGCCTTAAGACTGTACCTGTGTAACCAAATAAAACCCCTTCATAAAAGCCAATCCATTTCTGGTGTTTTGCATAATGGCAAAATTAGCAAACTGGAACACTTACATATGTGGTTGGCATTATCTTTCTGTAGGACAGCGCTGCACTGGAGCCTCTTTCAGTTCAGATTCACAAACCACACAACTGAAATTGCTTTTCCAACGTTGCTGCTGCAGGTGGTAATGAACTTTGGACAAAAGCACTCATCATAGTTTGCAGTTATGTATTCATTTTTGTGCTTGTTTAGTGTCTGATTTCCCCAGTGGACCTTCTCTTGTGTTTACCTGTCTATTTGCAGCACCTTGCCCAATGTCTGGGACATAGTAACAACTCAGTATGTATTGGTTAAGTGAACATATTGAGGAATGAAAGAATGAATGAACAGATGAATAAAATACATCTTTCTGTTGCGGCAGTCCATAGACACACAGGTGTTCATCGGCAAGAGGTTCCTGCTTGAGCTTTAAAAAGAAAAGGGGCAGTTTGCGTAAAGGGGAAGGGCTGTAGCAGAAAGGGGAGGGCGAGGGCTTTGGAGGAAATGGACCTGGGCTCACATCCAGGCTCTGCCACTATGCTCACTCAGCCTCTTGGATTCTGTGATTTCTTTTATTTATAAAATGGAGATAATATTATCTTTCAGGGCTATTGTGCTGTGAAGGGCTTAGCACAGTGTGTGGGTTTGGATATATTATGTCCCCCAAGAAAGAGTCATGATCTTTTTTTTTTTTTTTAAATCTTCATTTTATTGAGATATATTCACATACCACGCAGTCATACAAATCGTACATTCGATTGTTCACAGTACCATTACATAGTTGTACATTCATCACCTAAATCAATCCCTGACACCTTCATTAGCACACACACAAAAATAACAAGAATAATAATTAGAGTGAAAAAGAGCAATTGAAGTAAAAAAGAACACTGGGTACCTTTGTCTGTTTGTTTCCTTCCCCTATTTTTCTACTCATCCATCCATAAACTAGACAAAGTGGAGTGTGGTCCTTATGGCTTTCCCAATCCCATTGTCACCCCTCATAAGCTACATTTTTATACAACTGTCTTCGAGATTCATGGGTTCTGGGTTGTAGTTTGATAGTTTCAGGTATCCACCACCAGCTACCCCAATTCTTTAGAACCTAAAAAGGGTTGTCTAAAGTGTGCGTAAGAGTGCCCACCAGAATGACCTCTCAGCTCCTTTTGGAATCTCTCTGCCACTGAAGCTTATTTCATTTCCTTTCACATCCCCCTTTTGGTCAAGAAGATGTTCTCCGTCCCACGATGCCCGGTCTACATTCCTCTCCGGGAGTCATACTCCACGTTGCCGGGGAGATTCACTCTCCTGGGTGTCTGATCCCACGTAGGGGGGAGGGCAGTGATTTCACCTTTCAAGTTGGCTTAGCTAGAGAGAGAGGGCCACAGCTGAGCAACAAAGAGGCATTCGGGAGGAGGCTCTTAGGCACAATTATAGGGAGGCCTAGCGTCTCCTTTGCAGCAACCGTCTTCCCAAGGGTAAAACCTATGGTAGAGGGCTCAACCCATCAAACCACCAGTCCCCTAGGTCTGTGGTCATGTTAGCAACCATCGAGGTGGGGTAGGCCAATACCCCCGCATTCTCCATAGGCTCCTCAAGGGGGCACTACATATTTTTTTCCTTGTTTTTCTTTTTTAAATCAACTGTATGAAAAAAAAAAATTAAAAAAAAAGAAAAACATACAATAAAAGAACATTTCAAAGAGACCAAAACAAGGGAGTAAGAAAAAGACAACTAACCTAAGATAACTGCTTAACTTCCAAACTGTTCCTACTTTACCCCAAGAAAGTTACCTAATATAGCAACATTTCTGTGAACTTGCTCCTACTATATCCATCAGAAATTAACAGACCATAGTCATTCCTGGGCATCGCCAGAACGTTAAATAGCTTATCTGTTCTTCTTGGATTATTGTTCCCCCTTCCTTAATTGCTCTCTATTGCTAGTTCCCCTACATTCTACATCATAAACCATTTGTTTTACATTTTTCAAAGTTCACATTAGTGGTAGCATATAATATTTCTCTTTTTGTGCCTGGCTTATTTCGCTCAGCATTATGTCTTCAAGGTTCATCCATGTTGTCCTATGTTTGACGAGATCGTTCCTTCTTACTGCCGCGTAGTATTCCATCGTGTGTATATACCACATTTTATTTATCCACTCATCTGTTGAAGGACATTTGGGTTGTTTCCATCTCTTGGCAACTGTGAATAATGCTGCTATGAACATTGGCGTGCAGATATCTGTTCGTGTCACTGCTTTCCGATCTTCCGGGTATATACTGAGAAATGCAATTGCTGGATCGAATGGTAACTCTGTATCTAGTTTTCTAAGGAACTGCCAGACTGACTTCCAGAGTGGCTGAACCATTATACAGTCCCACCAACAATGAATAAGAGTTCCAATTTCTCCACATCCCCTCCAGCATTTGTAGTTTCCTGTTTGTTTAATGGCAGCCATTCTAATCGGTGTTAGATGGTATCTCATTGTGGTCTTAATTTGCATCTCTCTAATAGCTAGTGAAGCTGAACATTTTTTCATGCGTTTCTTGGCCATTTGTATTTCCTCTTCAGAGAACTGTCTTTTCATATCTTCTGCCCATTTTATAATTGGGCTGTCTGTACTATTGTCATTGAGTTGTAGGATTTCTTTATATATGCAAGATATCAGTCTTTTGTCAGATACATGGTTTCCAAAAATTTTTTCCCATTGAGTTGGCTGCCTCTTTACCTTTTTGAGAAATTCCTTTGAGGTGCAGAAACTTCTAAGCTTGAGGAGTTCCCATTTATCTATTTTCTCTTTTGTTGCTTGTGCTTTGGGTGTAAAGTCTAGGAAGTGGCCGCCTAATACAAGGTCTTGAAGATGACCTTATCTTCTAGGAGTTTTATGGTACTTTCTTTTATATTGAGATCTTTGGTCCATTTTGAGTTAATTTTTGTGTAGGGGGTGAGGTAGGGGTCCTCTTTCATTCTTTTGGATATGGATATCCAACTCTCCCAGCCCCATTTGTTGAAAAGACCATTATGACTCAGTTCAGTGACTTTGGGGGCCTTATCAAAGATCAGTCGGCCATAGATCTGAGGGTCTCTCTCTGAATTCTCAATTCGATTCCATTGATCTATATGTCTATCTTTGTGCCAGTACCATGCTGTTTTGACAACTGTGGCTTTATAATAAGCTTCAAAGTCAGGGAGTGTAAGTCCTCCCACTTCGTTTTTCTTTTTTAGAGTGTCTTTAGCAATTCGAGGCATCTTCCCTTTCCAAATAAATTTGATAACTAGCTTTTCCAAGTCTGCAAAGTAGGTTGTTGGAATTTTGATTGGGATTGCATTGAATCTGTAGATGAGTTTGGGTAGAATTGACATCTTAATGACATTTAGCCTTCCTATCCATGAACATGGAATATTTTTCCATCTTTTAAGATCCCCTTCTATGTCTTTTAGTAGAGTTGTGTAGTTTTCTTTGTATAGGTCTTTTACATCTTTGGTTAAGTTTATTCCTAGGTACTAGATTTTTTTAGTTGCTATTGAAAATGGTATCTTTTTCTTGAGTGTCTCTTCAGTTTGTTCATTTCTAGTATATAGAAACATTACTGACTTATGTGCATTAACCTTGTATCCCGCTACTTTGCTAAATTTGTTTATTAGCTCTAGTAGCTGTATCGTCAATTTCTCAGGGTTTTCCAGATATAAGATCATATCATCTGCAAACAAGGACAGTTTTACTTCTTCTTTTCCAATTTGGATGCCTTTTATTTCTTTGTCTTGCCGGATTGCCCTGGCTAGCACTTCCAGCACAATGTTGAATAACAGTGGTGACAGTGGGCATTCTTGTCTTGTTCCTGATCTTAGAGGGAAGGCTTTCAGTCTCTCATCATTGAGTACTATGCTGGCTGTGGGTTTTGCATATATGCTCTTTATCATATTGAGGAAGTTTCCTTCAATTCCTACCTTTTGAAGTGTTTTTATCAAAAAGGGATGTTGGATTTTGTCAAATGCTTTTTCAGCATCTATTGAGATGATCATTTGATTTTTCCCTTTTGAATTTTTAATGTGTTGTAATACATTGATTGATTTTCTTATGTTGAACCATCCTTGCATGCCTGGAATGAACCCCACTTGGTCATGGTGTATGATTTTTTTAATGTGTCTTTGGATTCGATTTGCAAGTATTTTGTTGAGGATTTTTGCATCTATATTCTTTAGGGAGATTGGCCGGTAGTTTTCCTTTTTTGTAGCATCTTTGCCTGTTTTTGGTATTAGATTGATGTTAGCTTCATAAAATGAGTTAGGTAGTGTTCCATTTTCTTCAATGTTTTGAAAGAGTTTGAGTAAGATTGGTGTCAGTTCTTTCTGGAAAGTTTAGTAGAATTCCCCTGTGAAGCCATCTGGCCCTGGGCATTTATTTGTGGAAAGATTTTTGATGACTGATTGGATCTCTTTGCTTGTGATGGGTTGGTTGAGGTCTTCTATTTCTTCTCTGGTCAGTCTAGGTTGTTCATATGTTTCCAGGAAATTGTCCATTTCCTCTACATTATCCAGTTTGTTGCCATACAGTTGTTCATAGTATCCTCTTATAATTTTTTTAATTTCTTCAGGATCTGCAGTTATGTCACCTTTTTCATTCATTATTTTGTTTATATGGGTCTTCTCTCTTTTTGATTTTGTCAGTCTAGCTAGGGGCTTGTCAATCTTGTTGATCTTCTCAAAGAACCAACTTTTGGTGATATTTATCCTCTCTATTGTTTTTTTGTTCTCTATGTCATTTATTTCTGCTTTAATCCTTGTTATTTCTTTTTTTCTACTTGGTTTAGGATTGGTTTGCTGTTCATTTTCTAGCTTCTTCAGTTGATCCATTAGTTCTTTGATTTTGGCTCTTTCTTCCTTTTTAATATATGCATTTAGTGCTATAAATTTCCCCCTTAGCACTGCTTTTGCTGCATCCCATAGGTTTTGGTATGTTGTGTTCTCATTTTCATTCGTCTCTATATATTTAGCAATTTCTCTTGCTATTTCTCCTTTAACCCACTGATTGTTTAGGAGTGCGTTGTATAACCTCCAGGTATTTGTGAATTTTCTAAGTCTCTGATGGTTATTGACTTCTAATTGTATTCCACTGTGGTCAGAGAATGTGCTTTGAATAATTTCAAACTTTTTAAATTTATTGAGGCTTGTTTTATGTCCCAGCATATGATCTATTCTGGAGAAAGTTCCGTGAGCACTAGAAAAGTATGTGTATCCTGGTGATTTGGGATGTAATGTCCTGTATATGTCTGTTAAATCTAATTCATTTATCAGATTGTTTAGGTTTTCAATTTCCTTATTGGTCTTCTGTCTGGTTGATCTATCTATAGGAGAGAGTGATGTGTTGAAGTCTCCCACAATTATTGTGGAAACATCAATTGCTTCCTTTAGTTTTGCCAGTGTTTCTCTCATGTATTTTGTGGCACCTTGATTGGGTGCATAGACATTTACGATTGTTATTTCTTCTTGTTGAATTGCCCCTTTTATTAGTATGTAGTGGCCTTCTTTGTCTTTCAAAACATCCCTGCATTTGAAGTCTATTTTATCTGAGATTAATATTGCTACACCTGCTTTCTTTTGGCTGTAGCTTGCATGAAATATTTTTTTCCATCCTTTCACTTTCAATTTCTTTGTGTCCCTGTGTCTAAGATGAGTCTCTTGTATGCAACATATTGATGGTTCATTTATTTTGATCCATTCTGCGAATCTATATCTTTTAATTGGTGAGTTTAATCCATTTACATTCAACGTTATAACCGTGAAGGCATTTCTTGAATCAGCCATCTTATCCTTTGGTTTATGTTTGTCATATTTTTCCCCTCTCTCTATTAATATCCTTCATTGTACCCATAACGAATCTCTTTAGTACTGAACCTTTCTCCAAGTCCCTCTGTCCTTTCTTTGTTTCTCTGTCTGTAGGGCTCCCTTTAGTATCTCCAGTAGGGCAGGTCTCTTGTTAGCAAATTCTCTCAGCATTTGTTTGTCTGTGAAAAATTTAAGCTCTCCCTCAAATTTGAAGGAGAGCTTTGTTGGATAAAGTATTCTTGGTTGGAAATTTTTCTCACTCAGAATTTTAAATATATCGTGCCACTGCCTTCTCGCCTCCATGGTGACTGCTGAGTAGTCACTACTTAGTCTTATGCTGTTTCCTTTGTATGTGGTGAATTGCTTTTCTTTTGCTGCTTTCAGAACTTGCTCCTTCTCTTTCGTGTTTGACAGTGTGATCAGAATATGTCTCGGAGTGGGTTTATTTGGATTTGTTCTATTTGGAGTTAGCTGAGCATTTATGATTTGTGTATTTATGTTGTTTAGAAGATTTGGGAAGTTTTCCCCAACGATTTCTTTGAATACTCTTCCTAGAACTTTACCCTTTTCTTCCCCTTCTGGAACACCAATGAGTCTTATATTCAGACGTTTTATATTATCTATCATATCCCTGAGGTCCATTTCGATTTTTTCAATTTTTTTCCCCATTCTTTCTTTTATGCTTTCATTTTCCATTCTGTCATCTTCCAGGTCACTGATTCGTTGCTCAACTTCCTCTAGTCTTGTACTATGAGTGTCCAGAATCTTTTTAATTTGGTCAACAGTTTCTTTAATTTCCATAAGATCATCTATTTTTTTATTCAGTCTTGCAATGTTTTCTTTATGCTCTTCTAGGGTCTTCTTGATATCCTTTGTATCCCGTACTATTGTCTCATTGTTCATCTTTAGTTCTTTGAGTAGCTGCTCTAGGTGCTGTGTCTCTTCTGGTCTTTTGATTTGGGTGCTTGGGCTTGGGTTGTCCATATCGTCTGGTTTTTTCATATGCTTTATAATTTTCTGTTGTTTTTGGCCTCTTGGCATTTGCTGAACTTGATAGGGTTCTTTTAGGATTTGTAGACCAATTGAAGTCCTTATCTCTAATTTATCAGATCTACAGCTTCGTGGAGTACACTTTCTCTAACTAACCAGCAGGTGGCATCCATGAGCAACCTGTTCTCCACAAGCCAGTTCTCCCCTGCTTAGCCTTTGTGGTGAGTGGGGGAGTGAGTCTTGTGGGGTCCAATTGGTGTGCCAAGCTTGCATGTGTAGTTGGTGTTGCCCGCCCTGTATATGAGGCATGTTTCTGGGCAGTCAGGGAGGGGGTGTGGCTCTAACAATCAAATCTCCCTGGTGATCCTGGAGTTTTAAAGCTGCTGCAATAGTCTAATCCTTCAGTTCAGTCCTGCCACAGTTTGTCTCTGCCACTGACCCACAAGTCCTTGGTATTGGCGTATGGCTCCTGAGACTTGCAAGTGGGCCCCTCTTCCAGGCCGTGCTCCCCGGGTCCTCTGTTGAGGGATGACTGTGCTATGTCACAAGTGAGTGCCGTCCCCCCAGGGCAGTTCTGGGCTGCTGGGTTGTGTAGGGAGGCTCCCAGTCTGCTGAAATGATGGCTGAATGGGGCTTTGTTAATTCACACTGCTCCACCTTCCCCACTCTGGGACAATCAGCTGAGGTTGCAGGGAAGGCTAATGTCCACGCCCAGTTTTGTGGTGTGTGCCTGTTACTTGAAGCACTTCTGTCACACTGGGTTGTGTGGGGCAGCTCTGGGCTATGGGGCTGGCAATGGGCAGGAGTGTTTCCTGTCGACCAGGATGATGGCTGTGAGCGGACACCCCCCTTTTCTTGGGAAGTTGTGGTGTTTAGTGAATTTTCTCAGCCACTGGATTATTGCTTTTTGTCTCAGAGCTCTCTTAGTTCTGCTCTTGTCTTGATCTGCCCAAATTGCAAGTCTTTGAAGCTTTCTGTATTGGGCTTCTTAAAGTAATTGTTTTAGAAAAAGAAAAAGGATTAAAAAAAAAAAAGGGCCCTCCTCAGAGATCTAATGGGTTATTGAAATGCTAAGAGACAAAGCAATTAGGGCCATTAAGGAAAGGTCCACAGGGCTGACAGATCAGCTTTTCTTTGGGATTTGCATATGAGCCTGAGGGCCTGAGCTCTGCCCTTCCCCTTTCTATGTTCACCAGAACTCCAAAAATCCTCCGCTTTTATTTTGGAGTTTTACGTGTTGTTTTTTTCTATGCCTGTCTCCTCTCTGCTGGGCTGGCTGCTCTCAGATTCTCTGGTGTCTGGTCTCAGTCTGTCTATGGTTGGAGTTTGGATCAGTAGAATGAGTTTCCGATAAGGGCTGCCACTGCAGTTCTCCCTTCTCCCTTCCCGAGCTGACAGCCCCTCCTCCCCCGGGACTGAGCCTGGCAGGGAGGGGTGCGGGTCCCCTGGCCACAAAAACTTACAGATTTCGCTGATCTCAGCAGTTCCACATTTTCATGAGTGTTGTATGAAGTATGCCCAAAGTCAGATTGCTCTGTGGTGTCCAGTCCACGCAATTCCTGGCTTTCTACCTACTTTCCTGGAGGAGTAACTAAAACATACAGCTCACCAGTCTGCCATCTTGCCCCGCCTCCTTGTCATGATCTTTTAATCTAATCTTGTGGGATATTTGAATTAGGTTTCCACGGAGATGTGACTCCAACTGTAGATGATAATTTTGATTAGATTATTTCCATGGAGGTGTGACCCTACCCATTCAGCATGGATCTTGATTAGTTTACTGGAGTCCTTTAAAAAGAGCCACATAGGCCCAAATGCTTGCTGATTCTGACGCTGATGCTTAGACATGCTTGGAGATGCTGACAGAAGGACGTTTAGCTAAGAGATGAAGTCCAGAGTTTACCCCAGGATATGGTAAGATAGTACCCCCAGGTGCTTAGAGAGAAATGTCCTGGGACAGAGAACCAAGAATGCACTGGAGCTGAGAGAGGAAGTGGAGCACAACCCGGGATCAGCAGACTCCAGCCATGTGCCTTCCCAGCTAACAGGTTTTCTAGACATCAATGACCTTTCTTCAGTGAAGGTTTACTTATATTGATGCCTTAGTCTGGACACTTTTATGGCCTTGGAACTGTAAATTTGTAACCTAATAAATCCCTTGTATAAAAGCCAACCCATTTCTGGTATTTTGCGTAATGGCAGCATTAGCAAACCGGAACACACAGTGTCTAGCATATTGTAAGTTAGCCATTGGTGTAAGAGGAAGAGAGAACAGGAATAGTCTCTGGGACACAATCTCTTCTCCACAGGAGGAAGCAGCAATTCCTTGCCTCCTGGGGTGGGGTAGGGTGGGGTGAGGGGCAAACAAGTTGCCTTCACCTGGGCAGGGTATGTTTAGTTCTTTGAAGTCTGACTCTCATTGTGCTTTGGGGCAGGTTATGACAATATTCAGGTGCAGTCTAGACCTTTTGGAGATGGGCAGGGTATCTTTTGCACCTGATCTTGTTTTGCATCAAAGGGATTGTCCCCTCCCCTTGCCCATGTTGCCCATGACATGGTCCATGTGAACAAAGAGGGAATGTTGGGAATCATAGGGCTTTACTGGGTGTGCTCCAAAATTTTCTAGTCTGGCCCAATGGTATAAAAGGAGATTCTCTATTTATCAAGCTCACATTTGAGGGAGTGGGGTTGGGGGAAATATCAAGAAAAAGAGATCAACTTATTCTCTCTTTTGGGGTCTATTTATAATTAATATTCCAGTTAAATTTATCTAGATAAAGAAAATTCTATCCATATGAATATGGATAATTTACATGTCTCTTCAAGGAGACTAGATACAAATCAGTGTGCCAAGTCTGACACAGTGGTGCTCAGCAGAAGACCTAAAAAACCTCATTCCCGGTTTTGTAATACCCTACAACTACAGGGATGCACATTTTACAAGCCAGGTCTTAAAGAAATTTGTAAAGCCTACAGATAAATTAATGCTGTCAACACCCACACTGTCTGCAGTCAACAGAAACAGTAGAATACCAAAATGGGAGTAAAAATAATAAACTGTCCAAGATTTGTGCAGAAACTGTATTGAAGAGACCAGATGTACTGTCCATGCCCCTACATATGAGGTCTACAAGAAGCAAATTTGCAAGACTCTCATAAAATTTTAATGAGTAGACCAGTGAGACTCTTGTTTTTCCTCAGCAGCTATGACCAGCAGAACATTCCTGAGCCAGAGAGCATTGTATTATATTGCAGGGCAGCAACAAGGGAGTCGAAATCCCATCCACAGGTTCAAGAAACTCTACCACCAACTTGGACAGGGCCATAATGTAAAGCCTCATGTCTGGTCAAGTTTCTTAAAAAAAAATCACTGCTTAAACCTCCCTGCAAAGGCCTTAACTGGTTTTGTTGTCTATGAATGCACTGCCTAGTGACAAGGCCTTTGTCTTGTACCCATGCCATCTACTGAAAGAAGGCAATGAAACCAATTCCAAATTATTAATCTTCATTTTTCTCATAGATACAGGGATCAATGACTCACTTCACACTTGAGGCCACACCCATCTGGATTATCCACAAGAAACTCTTGTCAGTGACCTGAAGTCACATGGGCAGCTGGTCAACCAATTCTGACTGTGAACTGCTGACTGTTATTCATTGCCATGTTCCAAACCTGTCCAACAACCACCCCAAACAACTCTGAGTTTCATCCAGCAACTCTTGGTCAGAGTCAAGAAGATCTCCAATGAGATAGCATTTAGCCTCTTTTGCTCCATTTCTCCCTTATTAGCTTGATTATTAATTCACCACTTATAAGTACAAACCTACATTTGCCTCACCAGTTGAGGTTTGGCATTGGTCACCTCTGAGGTGGGACCAGAATCCATAAACTTTAAAGGTACAATCAATGTACTGTTTCTGTATCAGTCAGGACGGGTTGGAGTATTCTGTGGTAACAATCACCAAATCTCAGTGATGTAAAGCCATAGAGGTTTATTTCTTGCTCACTCTGTATGTCCATGTAGGGTTAGTAGGTGCTCTGCTTCCCATCATCTTCATTCATCTACAATAGTTGGAAACATTTGGTATAAGAGCAAACACTTCTATTCATGTCAAGAACATGTCGGAAATTCTAAAGTGTCAGGTCAGTTTCCCTGAGAAACAGACTCTGAGGCACAGATTTGTGTGCAGTAATTTATTGGCAGTTGCTCCTGGGAACAATACCTGTAAGGGAGCGTGGGTGCAGGACTGAGCAGAGGGAGGAGTTGAACTGTGATGCAGTTGCAGTAAACGCTTAAGCCAATCCTATGGGGAGCTCTGGAGCTCGGATGGCCCCCTTGAACTGTTCCAAATTGAGGCAAGGGGGCTCTAGCCTCAGTACACCAGAAATGACCAGTCATTGAATACGGACTATCTCCAGGAATGGGTGAGTTCTTGGGCCAGACGGCTACCTTTAGTGGAGGGCAAGTCCTAGAGAGGCTCAGGTGTGAGTAATCAGTAGCCAACACTGGTGGCAGCTACGAAAATGAGAGTGTTGGTCCTAAAAAGAAAGATCTGGGCACCACAGCATCCACTACAGCCCACCGCTTGCACTGATCAAATCCACAGAATTCATATAAGTTCACTCGATCTGGGAATAGTTCCTCCAGGATTCTGGTTGGTGTCTTTACCACTTACCAGAGGAAGATTAGAGGCATAATCTATATGCCTCAAGGCCTCAGGCAGTTAGCCTCAAGGCTGCAATTGATACTCTTTATGTCCTTTCTCTGTTACCTATTTTATACTGCTCTCACTGATTAACTTTACTAATCAAGGTGTCTAACCTGATGGAGTGACCCCAACCATCACCCCTGAGCTTCTGGTCACTAGACTGTTCTCAGGCCATGGCTGCCGGACTTGCCGATTTACCATTAAAAGTAGTAGCAAAAGAGGAGCAAGAGATACCCCAGTAGATTGTCTGGGTGTCAACATTATTCTACTCTGCCCTCATTGTCATATAACAGTCCTACTTCATCCTGCCAATCAGGGTCAATTATACCTGCTAGTATGAGGACTCCTTTCCTTTTCTTCTGGACTTTGACACAAGATCTCAGATGACTTGACAGCTTCTGAGGCTTGAAGTTTACTGGGACCCTTAATATGTCCCCTGTTGTGTTTCTCTCCTGAGACCCACAGAGACTAAAGTTGCAGGATGAGAAGCACTAAATCCCCTAGTGAGACATGGGAGTGATGGCATGCATGGCCTTTCTCCTTTCAGGCCCCTGGCCAACAAGCCACACCGTTTTCCATAGCCCTGAATCCATGTATAGTCCTACCTCAGGCCACTTCTCTTCCCACACAAAACAAATGACCATTTGCTCTGTGTTAAGAGAGGATATCCCTTACTATTGTTTTTCAGGACCTCCCCTGAACAGGAAGGTAGTGCCACAGCAGTCCATTTATTGGCGAGCACCTCCAAACCCACCCAACACATCCTTGAACCAATCTCAGCCTTTTTCTTCCTCCGTCAGCTTGGTCATAAGAGATCCTTCAAGGGGCCATAAGTTTTATCTAAGGGAGAGACATTGGTACAGCAGTGGTAGATTCATGGGGGTCTGGGCCATCTGCTAGCACAGCTTACATTTGGCCTATGGCCCTGTTCATGCCTAATCCTTTGGATGTACCGCCTACATTATACATAAATTGCTTTTGGACCTGTCAACCTTATGACTTGGTGAGTTACATACAAATCATGATGGGTTGCTCTGGCCATATGGTTATTCATCAGATGATCCATCTCTTTCAGAGGCAGTAGCATGCCAGGAGCTGCTTTTCAAGTGGTGCATAGTTCTCTGCAGATGGCAAGGCCTTGCTTCAGAACCCTAGAAGTTGACCTTGTGATTCTCCTAATGGGGCTTGCCTTAAGTTCCACATGGTATCATCAACCACCATAGATAACTCTAATATCAATAGGTCTGCTGAATCATTTGGCCCAAGCAGTAATGCTTCTTGCACTACATCCTAGACCTGCTATGGCTCAAAACTGACATCCTTTGATGTCACCTGGTAAACAAGTCAGAGCCATATCACTAGGCATGGAACATGAGAACTCCGGAACCTGAAGAGGTCCACCAGGCACTGGGCCTCTTTCTTAGTGGGAGGCGTGAGATGCAGTAATTTGTCTCTTGTTTCCAGAGGATGTGCCTGCATTCCCAAGACCACAGAATGCCTAAATATTTCACTGTGACAGTGATGTGTTTTTCTCAGTTCGTTATATCAGGAGGCACATGGTGTTGATATGTCTCATTACTGGTGATGTTAACATTGACCACTTGGCTAAGGTTGTGTCTGTCCAGATTTCTCCATTATAAAGTAACTATCTTATAATCAACAGGTATCCTATAGAGAGATATTTTGAGACTATGAAAATACCCTGTTTCTCATACTTTCATCCACTGATTTTAGCATCCATTGATGCTTCTTACATGCAACAATTATTTATTGTGGCATTTGCCAAATGGTGACTTATTTCCATCTTTCCTTTTATTCTTATTAATTGGAAATATGTACAGAAGGAAGGTTATGCTCTTTTGTCCCCTTTAAATATATTTATTCAAGGACTAAGAGAAAATTCAGAAAAAAAAATAATGAAGCCAAAAAGAGAAGCAGTAACATCAATAGAAATTATTCTGACATTACGGATAGAATTTTAACCAAAAAAAAAACAACAAAACAAAACATTTAATCATATCAAAAGCAGTAAATTCAATAGGAAGAAGAGAGATTTCCCAATAGAAGAGTAATGAACACACTCTTGGATTGTTTGATAATAGAAGTAACAAGAAGAGTAATCATATGAATGCACTGGAAAAATATATACATTTCTTAATGATTTAATATGAAGACTGACACCTATGCATATAATCTACAACTCATGTTATGGCTCTACAGTGAATCAGTGACTGATTCTCAATGTAAAGAGTGTTTAATATTTGTCACTGTGGAAGAAAACTTATGTGAAGTCTTGCAATCATATAGGGAAGAAATTTTGTTGGTGGTTTTCCCAAAATTGACAAAAACCCTAAACATTCATATGACATTTCCAAAAATGAGTTGTAAAGCTGAAAGAAACCTTTCAAAATAATCAATAAATAAGAAAAAGAGACCAAACTTGCAAGAGAAAAGACTGACTTGTCTTCACTACAGAAACTGTTAAAAAAAATTGCTGTCATTTGAAGAAGTGATATAAAGAGTATGAGGCCCAAAAGTAGGAAAAAATATTTTAGTGTGTGTCAGGCAGTTAATTATAAAATATTACATCATTTTTCTGGATTTGGGGCTGTTTAAAGTATTTGTCAGTTTTTTTTTAATTTGGATTTTTTTTGTGATTTCTTTTGTCATTCTAAATAAAGTCACTTTCAAAACTCATTTTGTATTCATAATTTGGTATTCTTTTTCTTAAAGAGCTCCCCAACCCCCTGCCAAATTGTAAAAGCTTTAGAACCCACGACATTTTAATCTGCCTCTCCCCTAACTGAGATCTCAAAAGGGCAGGTTTCTAGAAGCATGCCCCTCTTGCCCCTTCTCTCACTCCCTGCACCCCGAGACGAGATGGGATCCCCAGTCTGAGGGCCAGGGTCAGGATGCCCTGTGCATACAGGAACATCACATGCAGGAATTGAGGAGGGGGCACATCTTGTCCACTGTTATCAGGCCCAAGGGGAGAGGGATTTGGAATGAAAGCAGCCCTCAGATCACCAGCAGTGCAGTCCAACACCTTTACCCCCCATTCATAGCTGTGATGAACGGTTGCTGTGAGTGTTATGTGTGTTTATCCAACAGGTCTGCAAGAAGTGTGAACCTCTGTGTGCTGCCAGTTTTATTCTCCAAATGGATACTGGTGGTGAGGGGGTGATGACAGAAAATTACCAGGTGGAAGGGTTTATTAATAGCAATATTCTCACCATGATAATGAATGTCCTGGGGGTTCTGGGGTCTGACAGTTTTCATTGGCTACAGATTGAAGGCCTCTCAGGGCCTCTGCCTTTACCGCCTGGGATGGATTGCTGCAATCACAAACTAATTGCAGCCTCAAGACCCTAGGTCCTTATAAAATCATGCAGTAAACACGAGATTAGACTAAAAATACCCCAGTACATTTTCATCTTTCCATCCCATCGTTCTATCTTCAATTAAAGAAAAGCTTCATAATATTCATCTTAACTCTTATGCTGACTCTCTTCCTAGAATGCTCTTCTCCCTTCTCTGCCTTCTCCAACCATGTCATCCTTCAAGATCAGCTCAAATGCTCCCTATTAAAGGAGACTACTTGAGTCCAGCCCAAACCCCCATCTTCCTCTCTGTATGTCATTGCTCTATTTTTAACTCTCCAGGAGGGCAACTCTAACTGTTCACCTTCCCCTCAAAGTATAGTTATTTATGCACCCAACTCATTTCTCCAGGACTGAAAAATCTTTGAGTCAAGCCTGAGTCACTGCTATGTCCCCATAGGGACCAGCAAAGTGTCTGTAGTTGATAAATAAGTGTTGAGCACAAACTTTCATTGACTGTGAGCATTAAATTTTCTAGTACACACAAAGGCCTCAGCTCAGGTCCTGACGCATAGCAGATGATCAATAAATGGTAGCTGTTATTTTTTGTTTCCATATAAACTGCCAGTTCAGCTCTGAGATGAGTTACGCCCTGTAGGGAAGGCAGTGCTGTGCAATAGTTAGAAGGCTAGATCTGAAGCCAGGCTGCCTGGCTTTACATCCTGTTCTGTGGCTTACTGGCTGTGTGACCTCAGGCAAGTTGTAACATTTTTGCTTCATAGTTTCTTCATCAGTGAAAAGGGGCAGTAATTGTAGGCTGTTGTGAACATTAAATGATTTGGTACATATGATACATGTAGAACAGGACCTGGCACATGGTAAGTGCTTTATTAGGACATTTAGTGGTACTAGTATATTAGCAGTTCTATTGTTATTATCTGTGCCACCCAATTCCAGAGGCCTCTGAGAGTCCAGTCCTTCTTGGATTGGTGCATAAAGGACTGTAGCTTAATTCTAGATTATGTCTCTTTTCCTAGGCCCCTCAAAATGTACTGCCTGCCTTCCTTACTCCTTCAGCCAGTGGAGAGAACACGGGGGCATAATCAGTGACTTCATGTGTCTGAAGTGCAGTCACATGGCAAAAGAAATGACTCACCTTTACATCATAAGGTCTACCTAGAACTAAGGGCAGAAGTTGAAAAACCAGCTCAGTGCAAGCAGCACTTGGTAACACTCGGAGTGGTCAACCATTGGACTGGGCTGTCCTGTGAGGAAGCAAGCTCCCCATCCACGGGCATGTTCAAGCTGAGCCTGGATGGCCTTTTGTTAGTGTTGCTGTGGAAAAGCATACAATCTTTATAATAAGCCAGATTGCTGCATAACAAAATACCGAGCAATTTAGTGCTTTTAACAACAAATTTTTATCATCTCACTATTTCTGTGGGCCAGGAATTCAAGAGCAGCCTAGTGAAGTGGTTCTAGTTCAGGGACTCTGATGAGGTTGCAGCCAAAGTGTTAGCTGAGGCTGCAGTCATCTGAAAGCTTTACTGGAGCTAAAGGATAGGCTTCCAAGATGGCTCACTCATATGGTTGTTGGCTGGAGGCCTCAGTTCCTTCCCATATAGACCTCTCCATAGGGCTGCTTGAGTGTCCTCATGACATGGCAGCCGGCTTCTTACAGAGTATATGATTCAAAAGAGAGTGCAAGACAGAAGCTGTATGTCTTTTATAACCTACTCTCGGAAGTTATATTCCATCATTTCCACTAAATTATATTCCTTAGAAACAAGTTACTAAGTATAGCTCACACTCAAGGGGAGAAGACTTATTCACTGCTGAAGGGAAGAATATCAAAGAATTGCTGGACTTATTTTTAAACCACCATAAGCCCCCTCCCCTTTTGTAATGCAATTTTATTGAGATACATTCACGTAACATACAGTCCTTCAAAGTGTACAATCAGTTGTTCATAGTTGTGCATTGATCACCACAATCAATCTTTGAACATTTTCATTACTCCAAAAAATAAAATAAAAATTAGTATAAAAAAGAACATCCAAAACATTCCATTCCCCTCCTTCCCCCATTGTTCATTTACTTTTTTTCATACTCATTCATTGTTTTTTTAAGCTTTATCAAAAAATTAAAAAACAAGCAATAAAAAAACATTTCAAACAAAACCAAAACAAAGGAATAAGAAAAAACAAATAACCTAAAATAACTACATCGCTTCCAACATGTTCCTACCCTACCCCAAGAAAATAAACAGACTATAACCCAACAAAGGAATAAGAAAAACAAATAACCTAAAATAACTACATTTCTGCAAACTCGTTCTTACCATGACCCCAGAAATTAACAAACCATAGTCGTTCCTGAGCATTCCCATAACACTAAGTTTACCCTCCACAACTTATCTGTTCTTATTAGATTATCATTCCCCCTTCACTATTTGCTGTCTCTCGCTAGGACACCTACATTCTACAATATAAACCATTTATTTTACATTTCAACATAAGCCCTTTAAGTTGCTGAGTTATTATGATGGCCTAGGCTAAACACAGATGTATTTTTAATTAGTAGTGATGCCATGCTCTTTTGCTAAAGTTCCTCAAAATCACGGGAATCCCTGCCCTGCTCCATCCCCACTGGGTAGAAAGCTCTAGTCCAAAAGTACACAGACTCCTCAGTCACTCTTTCTGCCTCTCAGATCTGGCTGTGCCCACGCGAAATCACTACGCAGCTTCACCTACTCTCACCAGGACAGCCTGTCTCCCGCTGCAGGCCAGCACGCTGGTGGATTGGGTGGCAGCTGGAGGGACATGGGAAGGGAATCCTGCCCAGTGCTCAGGAGGCCCCAGCCTCTGACACAGCCCTGTCCTGCAGATTTCCTTCAGGAGGGAGACTGGAGGGGCAGTATCAGGAGGGAGCTGAAGCTTAACAAATGACCTATCTAACTTAAAAATAAACTGTGGACTGCTTGAGATCTTAAGCACACTGGCACTATATCAAGGTCATCCATATTCAGAAACAGGTTTGTAAGATGTTCTTCCTCCTTCACTGTAAAGCCAGTAAAATACTGAGTGGATTTCGGAAGTGTAAGATGGTGTGACTGAATTGCTCTTGGGTACAATTCTTAGATTATCAGGTATGCATGTTTAAAGGTTGGTTTGGTTTAATAGTTTTTCTAGTTTGCTAATGCTGCTGGAATGCAAAACACCAGAAATGTATTGGCTTTTATAAAGCGGGTTTATTTGGTTACACAGTTACAGTCTTAAGGCCATAAAGTATCCAAGGTAACACATCAGCAATCGGGTACCTTCACTGGAGGATGGCCAATGGTATCCGGAAAACCTCAGTTAGCTGGGAAGGCACGTGGCTGGCGTCTGCTCCACAGTTCTGGTTTCAAAATGGCTTTCTCCCAGGACATTCCTCTCTAGGCTGCAGTTCCTCAAAAATGTCACTCTCAGTTGCACTTGGGGTATTTGTCCTCTCTTAGCTTCTGTGGAGCAAGAGTCTGCTTCCAACAGCCGTCTTCAAACTGTCTCTCATCTGCAGCTCCTTTGCTTTCTTCAAAGTGTACCTCTTGGCCATAGCAAGCTCGCTTCTTCTGTCTGAGCTTATATAGTGCTGAATGGGTGGGGCCACACCTCCATGGAAATTATCCAATCAGAGTCATCACCCACAGTTGGGTGGGGCATATCTCTATGGAAACACTCAAAGGATTCCAATCTAATCAGCACTAAAACATCTGCCCCACAAGATTGCATCAAAGAACATGGCTTTTTCTGGGGGACATAACACATTCAAACTGGCACAATAGTTAAGTTTCTGTGGCACATGGGATGGGGTGGGAGCCAACAGCTCAGAATGGGTCCTGAAGGGAGCATGTGTGTACAATGCAGTGACATCTGTTTATCTTACAGTGGTCTTTCTCTATTCAGTGAAGGGGAATGCTGCTATTATTCTCAGTAATGGAGAGAGAAGTAGTAACAAAAAGTGCTTTTATTGACATTGGTGGATTATTTTTTTGTGATTATGTGAGTGTGCTTGGGGAGCAGTGATAGTTAATGCACATTGTTCTAGTAACAGTGTCAGGACTTCCCATACAGTATTTTTTAAATTAATGCTCATAACAGGTATATGAAGTGGGGATTGTTATTTTCAGTTTACGATGATGAAACTCTGGGAATCAGCTTAAAATTAAAAAGCTACATTGTAGCTAGTTGCTAAGTAAATAAACAGTGGTAGCTCCCAGTTTACAAATGCCTGACTTATGTATTGCCCTTCCTGCCAGTAAATTGCTCATTCTTGCTGCTGAGAAAACAGTTGTGGGAGAACCAAAACCAGAGAGCTTTCAAAGAACTGGAAGGCAGCAGCACCTCTAGGCATAAAGCAGATGTTGACCAGCCAAAAAGCCTCAGTTTTCTTTCTAGTTCTGGCACTAACAGCGTGACCTAGAGCAAGTCAGTTTCCCTTTCTGAGTCACTGCTTTGTCACTTGTAAAAGAAGGGCGTGTGGGTGGGTGGGCGTTTGGCAGATCACAGGAGTCATCTGGGAGTTTTATAAACATACAAAATGCCCACCTTACCTGGGTCTGCCCTTCGAACCAGAATCTTTTGGGGTGAGGGAGGAACCTGCCCTGTTAAACCAACTCTCCAGGGGCTGCAGTCACACAGCCTTTGGCACAAACCAGTGTTTGGGAACTGTGGACCTAAGGATCTCTGAAGTCCCTTCAAGCACCAGCATTTAATTCCATTTTAGGTCAGCAAAGAAGGAAGAAGCTGTGAAAAGTTGGAACAGTTTGGGGAGTGCTGATCCAGTAAAGGCTACTCTGTTCCCCATCACCTCCTGGCACGCTGCCGGAACGTTCTACTTCATTTTCTCTTAAGACCTTACTTGTACTATTTGGAGACATATCTGCATTCAAAATCAACCTCTTTTTCAAACAAGATATGTCAGCCAGCTTGAAGGGTTTCTCATTATTCAAATCTGAGCCAACTGGGACATCAAAATAAATAATGATACTAATTTGTTACAACCCTTTGAATATAATAAGAATCCACAAGTCTATGTTTATATAAATAAATAAATAAGCAGAGAAGAATGAAAAGTTCTTCCTTACAGTAGAGGGGCCAACTAATAGATTACAGAAGAAATGGTAAAATTGGAAAATCACCATCTGGCAACCATCCCAGTTACCCTGGATTCAAGCAGGCATCATCAATGGATGCTAGAACATACAGATGAAAGTTTGATGAGGAACAGGATATTTATATGGTTTCACAGTATATTTTCACAAAATCCTTATTAATTACTAATAAAATACTTATTAAGTTGACAGGGAAAATTGCCAGAAACCATCTTAACCAAGTGATAGAGGTTAACGTCACCATTAATTAGACAAATGAACACCATGAACCACCTGAGAGTATGCACCAAGAAGATAGTGTCACTACAGAGGTGTCCCGCCAAAGACGTGTAACCTGAATCTAATTGTGAGGAAGCATCAGACAAACCCAAAGTGAGGAGCTTCCTACAAAGCAACTGGTCTGTGAGCTTCAAAAATATCAGAATTGTGAAAAACAAGGAAAATGAGGAACTGCTCCAGATTTAAGGAGACTGAAGAGGCAAAACAAATCAAGGCAAGGCATGATCATGGATCTCATCCTGGAGCAGAAAGGAAAGGGGGTAAAGGAAAGATACTGATGTTGTTGTTGTGTTTCTATAAAAGATATTATTGGAATAATCAGCAAAACTGGAGTGGAGTCTGCAGAAGTTGTATTAATGTTATCTTATTGATTTTGTGAGTGTACTTTGGCTCTGTAAGAGAGAGTCCTTGTTCTTAGGAGATGCACACGGAAGTATTTAGGGATATGCAACTTACTCCTTAATCGTCTGGAAAAACGAAGGTGTGTATGTGTGTATATGGAGAGAGAATGAAACAAATTTAGCAAAAGAGGGTGTTCCGGAATCTGTTCCAGTTTGCTAATGCTGCCCATTATGCAAAATACCAGAAACAGATTGGCTTTTATAAAGGGAGTTTATTTGGTTACAAAGTTACAGTCTTAAGGCCATAAAGTGTGCATCAATAAAGGGTACCTTCACTGGAGAAAGGCCATTGGCATCCAGAAAACCTGTGTTAGCTGGGAAGGAATGTGGCTGGCGTCTGCTTGGTCCCAGGTTGCGTTTCAAAATGGCATTCTCCAAGATGTCTGCATCAACTTCCAATGGCAGTCTTCTAAATGCCTGTCTCTTCTCCAGCTAGCTGTGAACTCCTTCTGTCTGAGCTTATATAAAAGGCTCTAGTAAACTAATCAAAGCCTATGCTGAATGGGCGTGGCCACACCTCCATGGAAATACTGAGCCAATAGGTTCCAACCTAATCCACACTAATATGTCTGTCCCCACAAGATTGCATTAAAGAATATGGCTTTTTCTGGGGGACATAATATATACAAACCAGCACAGAGTGTATATAGGAAATCTTTGTTCTTGTAACGCTTCTGTAAGTGTGAAATTGTTTTTTAAAAATGGTTAGAAAAAATGCTATTGAAATAACCTTAGGTGGGTTATGGGATCGTCAGTCATTCACATTTTAGTGTGAATTAGTCCAATTAGATTGTTTTTCTCTTAATATCTAGCTAACAGCAACTGCCCTGAGGAAATGGAAGTTTATTAAGTCATGGGAGATGATAAGAAGTTTGAGGGCTTGAAATACTTTGGAGGATAGAATAGATGGATAAAATAGGCCTGCTGCCATGGGGAACTTGGAAATAATAAAAATCCAAAGAACTGTGGGAAAGGGACCCAAGGAGATAGAAAAGGAATTCACAAAATGATACAAGAGAAAGAGATAGTGCAAAATTTTGTTGTTGCTGTGAGGACATCATCCTGACTTCCCTTTCTGGGTCTGCATCACAGTACTCCTCTCAAGTCAAGTTGCAAACCCACCTTAGAATAATTAAATCAGAACCTCTGGGGGATGAGACCTGGGTATTGGTACATTTAAAGAAGCACCCCAGGTGACACCAGAGTCAACCAGGATAGAGCACCTCTGCGTGGCACTGTGGGGTGAATGGGGCACTGTTCATATCAATAGCTCCCCATCCGGGAGCCTCTCCCCATCTCACCCAGACTTCACAAATATCACCAGGCTGAGTGTTCTAAAGAATAGATCTCATCACAACATTCATCCATTCAGAATCCTTCCCAAGATTTCTAAAGTCTTGAGCCTGACATACAAAGCTTCTCGTGGTCTAGGCCCAGCCACTTCTTTTCCCTCTATGATCTCCCTGAAGCATAATCCCACACCATTCTCTTCTTTTACCTTAAGCACTCACTGCTTGTTTTAATTGTTTTTAATGATGCTGTATTGTTCTCAGTTACCCAGACACAACGTGTACTCCTTCCTGCCTGCATGCCAACATTCACCTTGCTCCCTTCACCTGGTCAGTCCCTCCCTCTTGCTTCTAATCTCAGATCATTGAAATCCTCACCTCAAATGCCACTTCCTTCATGAGGTTCTCCCTGAATATCCCAGTTGGACTTAATGTCCTTCTCTGGCACTTTTGTACCTCTATTATAGCACACAATTATATTCTGCTTTGATTTATAGCCACCTGTTTACAAGACTCTTTCATCATTAAATTGTACATTACCTAAGGGCAGGTATAGATGCTAGAATGATAGAAAGGGCCAGGGCTTTGGAAGCCACCAAACCTCGGTTTGATCCTGTGGTGGATTTAAAAATATGTCCACAAATACTTCGATACTCTTCTCTTCAATAGATGGAGTTTAATTCCCCACCTCTTGATTGACTTGCTAGACTTGATGACTCACTTCTAATGTATAGAATAAGACTGAAGTGACTGTGTGACTTTCAGACTAGGTCATAAAAATCATTGTGACTTTCTCCTGGCTATCTTGCTCTTGGATGACAGGCTCTAGATGGATCCAGCTGCCACATCATGAGGGGACTCAGGCCACCTCTGGAAACATTGTGGGGCCATTGGCCAGAGAGGAGATTCTAACAAGCACATCAGTGAGCCATCTTGGAGCAGGTCCTTCAGCTTCCAGATGACTGCAGCCCAGACCAATAGCCTGACTGCAACCTCATGAGAGACCCTGAGCCCGAAGCTAAGTGCTTCTAGATTCCTGACCTTCAGAAACTGTGAGATAATAGTTGTTCTTTTAAGTTGCTGGGGTCTGGGGTAATTTGTTATACAGCAATAACTAACTCATACAGACCCTTAAAGCTTTCTTTTTCAATATTCAATATTCAACTTAGACATATGCTTGACCTCTTTGAAAAACTTTTGATTTTCTCATCTGTAGAAAGGGGGGACTACAATTTCCCCACTGTTGTGAGGATTAGATGAGTTGGTGCCAGGGTCACAGTAGGTATTCAACAAATAGTGGTTGCATGTTGAATGAAAAATAATGTATGTAAATCAGCTGGCACACAGTGGTTCTCCTACCTAAATTTCCTGACACATAACAGGGTCTCAGTAATTGCTGTGTGTTCCAGTTTGCTAATGCTGCCTTTTTGCAAAACACCAGAAATGGATTGGCTTTTATAAAGGGGATTTATTTGATTACACAGTTACAGTCTTAAGGCCATAAAGTGTCCAAGGTAATGCATCAACAATCAGGTACCTTCATTGGAGGATGGCCAATGGTGTCCAAAAAACCTCTGTTAGCTGGGAAGGCACATTGCTGGCGTCTGCTCCAAAGTTCTGGTTTCAAAATGGTTTTCTCCCAGGACATTCCTCTCTAGGCTGCAGCTGCTCTTCAAAACGTCACTCTCAGTTGCTCGTGGGGTGTTTGTCCTCTCTTAGCATCTCCGGAGCAAAAGTCTGTTTCAACGGCCGTCTTCAGACTCTCTCATCTGCAACTCCTCTCTCAGTTCCTGTGCATTCTTCAAAGTGTCCCTCTTGGCTGTAGCAAGCTCGCTCCTTCTGTCTGAGCTCTTATAGAGAGCTCTAGTAAACTAATCAAGGCCCACACTGAATGGGTGGGGCCACGCCTCCGTGGAAATTATCCAATCAGAGTTATCACCTGTAGTTGGGTGGGTCACATCTCCATGGGCACAACCTAATCCAAAAGTTCCAACTTAATCAACGCTAATATGTCTGCCCCTGCAAGAATGCATTAAAGAATATGGCTTTTTCTGGGGGACATAATATATATAAACAGGTACACTGTGTAACATTGTTTTTTTTGTTTTTTGAGAAAACAGGTATTAGAGTACAAAGAACTGGCTTACAAACTTTCTCCACCTGATGCACTGGATGTCTTTAATTCACCCTGAGGTGGTGATTAGGAAGCAGTTGTTACTTTGCTACAATGTGCTCCTGGACATTTTATCATTAAGGGGATGCTTATTAATGGGTGACTTTTTTTATGTAAAGATGTCCATTCCCTTCCTTCCATGGGCTTCTCCATCATATAAGCCAGAGGTCACCCCTGGAGGCTCACAGGGCAAATCTCGTCCCCAGATACATTTAATTTAGTCCATACAGTACTTTATATATTTGAACCAACATTTAAAAGATGGGAGATTTTAGCATTTCAAAAAATAGCGTCTTTGGAAAATTTGGGGGATTTGGCATTCCTGCAAGACAATACAAGTTGGGCTGAGAATCACTTGCTCTCTTTGAGCAGAGCTTTGCTGCAGCCTCCCTTGCTCCCACCCCACGTCAATGTGTGCATCTGCTCTGATGTACACGTTACTTTCCTGGGCTCTGGAAGTATTTCAGCTTGTGACCCCCTGTGCCAGTTTGAATGTATTATGTCCCCCAAAATGCCATTTTCTTTGATGCAATCTTGTGTGGGCAGATGTATTAGTGTTGATTAGATCATAATTCTTTGAGTGTTTCCATGGAGATGTGACCCACCCAACTGTAGGTGATAAATCTGATTGGATAATTTCCATGGAGATGTGGTCCCACCCATTCAGCATGGGTCTTGATTAGTTTACTGGAGCACTATATAAGCTCAGACAGAAGGAGCAAGCTTGCTACAGCCAAGAGGGACATTTTGAAGAACACACAGGAGCTGAGAGAGTACCTACAGCTTACAGAGACATTTTGGAGAGACCTCAGAGCTGAGTGAAGCTAAGAGAGGACAAACACCCTAAGAGTAACTGAGAGTGACCTTTTGGAGAGAAGCTGAAGCCTAGAGAGGAACATCCTGGGAGAAAGCCATTTTGAAGCCAGAATTCCAGAGCAGATGCCAGCCATGTGCCTTCCCAGCTAACAGAGGTTTTCCGGACGCCATTGGCCTTCCTCCAGTGAAGGTACTTGATTGTTGATGCCTTGTCTTGGACACTTTATGGCCTTCAGACTGTAACTTTGTAACCAAATAAACCCCCTTTATAAAAGCCAATCCATTTCTGGTATATTGCAAAAGGGCAACATTAGCAAACCGGAACACCCCCCATATAAACTGAAGTACTACCATTATAGTAGTAGAAGCAAAGGTATGACCATAAATTGGGAATTATCATTTAAAATACCTTCTCTGGTAAGATGGGCTTAAAAATGCACCATGGAGAGAACTCAGGATGGCTGCTAGGTAAGACAGGGCAAAAAAACACCTCCGTGAAAAATACTAGAGAAAAGCCAGAAAGTGACCCAGAACACCAGTTCCAGCGATGCACCAGCTGGACAAGGTCTGCTAAAACCACAGGGACCATGCATTTGGTGAAACTAGGAATCTGCATTCTGAAACGAGTGAGTGAGCCGGCTGAAAGTTCGGCGGCCGCACTGTGGTGTGGAGAAACTGTGGGTTGGAGTTTGGAGATGGACTAGTTCTTTTAAAAAAAAAAACAAACAAACCTGGGACCGACTGTGGATACAACGGTGAGAACTGCGCAGTGAAGCACGGCAGGAGCGGGCTCTCCCAACACCTTGGTGTCTGGCATGGAGGATAGCCCTTCCCACACCCGCTACTGATTATCTCGGAGCCAGGGGGGCAGAGGGGAGTCAAAAGGAGAAAGAAACTGCGCCCCTTGCAACCATTTCCCCAGTGGGCTGGGGACGCTCCCACCCGGGGTCAGACCCACAGCCCAGAGCCACACCAAGAAACCCAGTGTGACGGGGAGTGTTTCCCACAGCACTGCACACACGCCACAATATCAGCCATGGACAGTGGCCTTTAGGGCACCCACAGCTTTTGTTTTCCTGGAGCTGGGAAGGCAGAGCCGTGTGAAGAGGGGGAAATTAACACGTCCCACTGGTATCAAAGAAAAACAGGATTGTTATAGACCTGAGAGGTTAAATTTAAGCCCCACAGTAAACACAAAGAAAGTATCATAGAATATGACCATAGAGATGAAAAGTGGAGTATGGGTTATGAGAAGTGGGGGAAGGAGCAATGGGGAGTTAAGAAAGGAGTATAGGGTTTCTGTTTGAGGTGAAGGAAAATTTCTAGTAATGGATGGTGGGAAGGTGATAGCATTACAACATTCTAAATGTGATTAATCCCACTAATGGAATGCTAGGGAGGGGGTGGAATGGGAAGATTTAGGCTGTATACATGTTGCCACAATTAAAAAAAAAAAAAAGAGTCTAAATAGACAATGACAATTAAATGCCAAAGATGATCCTGGATGGGATCTGAGGATGGAGAGGGGCGGCTCAAAGGGACACAGTTGGGACATAAGAAAAAAAAAGGGAAATATAGAATGTAAGCTTTGTTTCAATGTTGAATTTCTTGAACTTCTTAGCTGCACTTAATGGGACTGCATAAAATAATGTTCTTGTTCATGGGAATTGTATATGTGAGTTATAGTGTTTATTCAAGGATGTGTGCAGCTTGCTCTCATATGTTCAGAAGACAGAGCAACAGATGATGGATGATAGACAGGGAGGGAAGGAGGGAGGGAAAGAAAGAAATGGTGGGGTGACGATGTTAAAGTTGGTGGATCAGGGTATCGGGGGAGGGGGCTCGGGGTATGCGGGAGTTCTGTGTATGGGGTCTGTATTGTTTTTGCAACTGTTCCTGTAAGTTTGAATTTATTTCAAAATAAAATTTAAAAAAAAACAAACTATAAAGAAAAGTAAGAAAATAATTATCCTTAAAAAAAAATGCACCGTATGCTTTGTCCCACAAAGAAGCTCAAATTACAGCAGGCAGTAAGGAGGATAGGGTGGGAGCAGACGAATAGAGATTAATAGACTTGGATGGCAGGAGGTTGAAGGTGTTAACATCTAATGGCTTCTATTTTCTATGAAATAGGAGGCCCGGCCATCTGCTACCAGCAAGGACTGAGGAGGGGAGATGAGGTTTGACGAGCGGGTGGTGTTGAAATAGTCACCAGGGACTTCAGGAGCATCACTGGCGAAGCCCAGATGAATTGTAGGATGGTGTGGAGGGTCCAGCTGAAGTTGGGGGGTTTTAAACTTATGATTTTATCAATCCTCCCATCTCATTGCTCTTTTGCTCACAGTTTTTTTTATTACTACTGAAGGTGAATGTATTTTATGATGTTTATTATCCACTTTAATTTTTCCCTTGCGGGTTTGTCCTTTACCTATTCTTCCTTTGAGGTTGTTAAAGGTCAAATCACCACTCTTATATGATCTGAAATGAACATGGGTCAAAGATTTCTTTGACTCATTAATTAATAAAGGAACCAGTAAGATAGTATAACCAATTCAAAGGAGAATTCAAAGTACCATACATTTATGTCCAGATAAGGAATGCTGAAATGAATTTACAAATGGATGCAAAACTGGAACAACTGCCAACATCCACAGGGGCAATAATCAATTCCATTCCACTGAACAATTTGCATTTCTATGGACAGAATTTATTTGCATTACTCTTAGTTTTCTACAAATTGATTTCTGTCTCCCTAGAGTCAAAGAATAGCCTGCTCAAAGACAAACAAAGGCACAGATCCTGTGGGATCAGAAAATCCCCAGATATGCCAGTATTCCATTGGAAGGATATGCAATAATCTCTCTGCTGATGTCAAAATTCTTCCACAGATTTTCCTTACAGTATCCTCCCCTCCTTGTGATCATGATAATCTCAGAGAGATCATTCTTGATAACAAGATAAGGCTGGTCTCATTATGTTTGGCCTAATTATTTACAAAGGTGTATCAAGAGTGCCAATTTATCATAGAGAACCCCTTAGCTTGCTTTGCAAATTCTAGAGTCATATAGTTTAAAACAATTACTAAATTAACATCTGACTGGAAGTTTTCCTAAGAAATTTCAGGTTGGACTTTGAAAGGCCTCTATTATTTGCTGTACCAAACCAAGCCTGAAAAACTGTCTCCACCTTGTTTCAACTGTATACCTGTAAATTTGGATTAACTCCTCTCTTCTCAAGGGCCTCAAACTATCTTTAGATTCCTGGTCTGCCAGGACGTGACCTTCCTTACCACCCATGAGGCTGGGACCCTATGAACCAAGTACTAGGCCAGTTTTTCTGGGAAGAATTTATAAGCATTGATCTCCTAAATCCCATTGAAGGAGCCTCATTCTCAAATGACATTCCAGGCCAGGCCTTTGTTATTTAATCAATTTTTCCAAATATATTCTAGTTAAATTAAAAAGGAAAAAAGAAAGTTTTTACTGAACCTGTACAAATAACTATTTTGCCATGAAAAGCAAAGAGACTTATTAATGAGTTTCTGAATTTGGGGAAGATCAGTGAGAATCAGATATCATTGTTAAATGTTTCATTTCAATGTATAAAATCAGAGTCTACTAAATTGTTATGGGTTATAGAGAGCTCAAGAAGAAAGAAAGTGCTCGCTTATCTGTATAGAAAACAGAACATTTAAACATCAACAATATTCCAAACAAATAACCACAATAAAATTTCCCTCATCAGTTCATTCAGTCCTTCATAATTAATTCCTATTCCACTGCACCTTGAATTAGAAATTTCATAAAGCCATATACTTTTAACTGAAAAGAATTATGGAACTCCTGACTCAGCCCACTGGTATGGTCTGAGAGTTGTCTAAGTGATGTACTCAAGAGTCTATTCTTTGAAGTGTCAATAATCTGAAATACCTGGTACAGTCCTCTTTCACAGGGCTCTAAGATGGTCCTTCTTTGTTAAGACACAAACTCAGGCCTGTAGCTGATAGCAGAACCTCCAGGCAAGCATCAGAGTAAACAAAACTCTCTTCAATGATAGAGAAAATGGCTGTGGTTAATTTATTACCGATAATGTTCAAATGTAAAGGTCTGAAGGGAGTTTGTACTAAGAGTAATATCACTGGCAAGGAATTCAATTGCTTCTGTGGCATGCATAACAAGATAATAAGGCCATTCCAAAAGAAATTTTTAGACAGTATGTCTCTAACAATAATGATTAAGACTGTTTTCAGATGTCAGTGAATGTTATATTTGATATATAAAAATGGTTGAACATCATATTATCGAGGAAAAACCTTGAGAAGTAACATAATAGTCCAGAGACAAAATAAGCATAATATAACAAGATTATACCAAGCATATATTAATAATATACCAAGAATATAAAGTCAAGAGATTTGGTAATTCTGGAATAGGTCCAAGACATCTGTGTTTTTATAAAACTCCTTTGGTAAGTTTTACCAATCAAAAACCACTGGTAAAGAAGATACTGTGCTTCAAATTAAAGAACTAAGACTGTAATGAAGTTACTATTTTAAATAATAACTGAAACTATGGCTAACACTGTACTGTTGTTGTTTAATATCAGCCAAAGCAGCACCAGGCTCACATTTATAGAGCTTTGATCAGTGTTTCCTTTGAAATTTTATAAAATATTATGAAAAGTGAGGGCACTGACCAACCTCCAGGGACTTTCCATGAAGCATATAATTTATGAAATATTTATGTTATAATATTTTACCTATCCAAATTTAACCTTGAGAAGGCTAAATGTCTCTTACAATTTGACAACTCTTCCCAGGAAACTTTAATAATATACCAAAAACCTTAATTATTTCTAGTGCCTCTCTTTTCATAAGGTAAGAGAACAAATCCTTGTGATTTTCCAGGGGCCCTCTGGGAAATATCAAAATAGATTTAAGTGTAAAGGATGTCCTGAAACATTTATATTATTTTTGCTATATTTGGGATCTGATCTAGGGAAGGCAAAAACAAAAAATTGTCAGAGGAGATTTGGACACTTGATTTGGATAGGATCACATGTGCCTGACAAAAAATATTTAGTTATCTATCCAATCAAAGTAGCAATTTCATAAAAATGGAAGGTAACACCACTGTAAAGAACTATAGCTCTTTCATGAGTGATGAACTTTTTTTTCCTTAAATAATCAAGAAAATAATAAAAAAATAATAAAGTCAACATAAAGCACAGAAAATTATTCTGGTAAAACACAGGACCTTCTCTGTCTAGGCAAATGATGTGGAAATTGAAGAATAATCCATCTATATTGTTGGCAAAGGGATTAATCGGTAAATCAGGGAAGCAAGACCTTTAAAGTTGATTGAACTTTACTAAAAATTTAACACATTTCATAGCTTCTTTTTCAGATTCAGGGTATTATAAACCAAGGCAAGTAAAATTCACTTACCAATTGTTGTCCTTTATTATTCACTTTCATATTTGTCACACTCTTTACTTTAAGACAAATCTCAGAGTTCCATGAGGTCAAAAGTAATGTCACAATGATTATACAAAGTTGTTATTTCTGTTAGCATGTGTTCCTCATTGCTATTTTCAAGTGAAAAGAAGTATTTTAAAATTGAGAAAATTTAAAAATTTACTTAAAACTGAGGAAGTTTTAATTTCTAACACATTAAGGATTGGTAGGTATCACCCACGTAAACAAGGTTTTTGGAGGTGGGGCAGATATCAATAATTTTTATGAGGGCAAAAGACATCCTGAGACAAAAAATTTGAAACCTGTTGCTCTAAATCAAGTAGTGTGACACACAGTGCTGGGTCCTCAGTTGGGAGAAACATGGGTCTAGCAACCAAAGGATAGGATAATGAGGTGTCCCATTCAGTCTCTCCCATAGCCACTCACTTGTGGAATTTGTGTCCCCCATTCCCATGACTCTGAGCTTTCTGGGTTTAGAGGTTCTGGTTTTCATAGAGGAAATGCTTCCACCAGGAGACCTAGCAGAGTTCCCATTAAACTTTCCATTATGACTGTCCCTGGGCCATTTTTGACTCTTTGTGCCAAGAGAACAGTAGGCATGGAAAGGAGGTGCCATCCTGGTGGAGGTTATTGACTCCAGTTATCAGGAGGAGGTAAGATTGCTATTACACAGTACCAGGGAAGAATATGTCCAGGACTCGGGTAATACACAGGGTGTCTCTTTTTATTCCCTTACATAATTTTGACAATAACTGAAAGTGTCACAGTCACAGCCTGAAAAAGCTATTGTGACCCAGGGCTCATACCCCTTAGGGAAAAGAGTCTGGTCACTCCATCAGGTAAGCCACCTAGGTGATGGCCTAGTAGCTAGTTCAGGGTGAGAGAAATCTAGAATGGGTAGTAGAGAAAAACAGATGATGGGTTGCAACCTGTGTATGAGCTGCAGCACTGGGCTGTATTTCCTCCCATTTCCGTTCTCTTGTAAGTTTCCCCAAATTAGACTGCCTCTAATGCTAGAGGAGTCATTCCCAGAACTTAGCGTACAAAGCAAACAGATCCAAGCAGCGTAAAGAGTGGACTGCAATGGATGTTGTGGTGCTCCCCCAGATGCCCTCTTTAGGATTGAGGCACTTCATAGGCTGACAACTGGGAGTATTGGTTGCTAATGGCCCTTAGCTGAGTTCCTCTCCAAGAATTGCCCTCACAGAAGAAAGCTGCCTAGACCAAGGTCATGCCCTGGAGGCAGGGTGGTGTTTAGGGGTATAAATACTTCAACTCTAATTCCCAGCTTTGGAGACCCCCTGTGATAGTGTGAAGCCTTTGCTTTAAATACAACACAGTTCAATTTCTCCCTCTGCCCTATCCTTTGTCTTAACTCCTTGACAGGTGTTGATCCTGAAACAACTCCCAATAAACTTCCCACACACAAGTCTCTATCCTAGACTCTGTTTCTGGGACCTGACCGAGGCAAAGCCTATACACAATCCTGTCCCATTTCAGTTCTATACATTTAAAAAAAAATTAAACATTTGACCTAAAACTTTCATAGATCAGTATAGTGGTTTGAAGCTGTGTATAGCCCAGAAAAACATGTTCTTAAATTTAATCCATTCCTGCGAGTGTGAACCCACTGTAAGTAGGACCTTTTGATGAGGTTACTTCAGTAAAGGTTTGACTCACCTCAATCAGCATGGGTCTTCATCCTGTTACTGGAGTCCTTTATAAGACAATGAAATTCGGACAGATGGTGAGATAGCCATGGAAAGTAAGAAGCTGAAAGCAATCAACAAACCCAGAGAAGGGAGAGACCAGGAGATGCGGCCATGTGTCTTGTCATGAGACAGAGGAGCCAAGGATCGCAGGCAACCAGCCCGAGAACTCCAGTCTTTGGAAGAAAGCATGACTTGATGATGCCTTGATTTGGACTTTCTTTTAGCCTCAAAACCGTAAGCTAATAAATTCCTATTGTCTAAACCATCCCATTTCATGATATTTGCTTGAGCAGCCTAGGAAATCAAGCCAGGTTTTGGTACCGGGAATGGGGCACTACTATTGCAAATACCAAAAATGTGGAAATGGCCTTGAAATTGGGTAATGAGTAGAGGCTGGAAGAATTCTGAAGCACTTGACAGAAAAGGCCTAGATTGCTTTGAAGAGACTGTTAGTAGAAATATGGATGCTAAAGGTACCTCTGATGAGGCCTCAGATGGAAATGATAAATGTGTTGTAAATGGGAGGAAAGGCGATCCTTATTTTAAAGTGGCAGAGAACTTGGTGAAATTGAGTTCTGATGTCAGATGGAAGGCAGAACTTGAGAATGATGAACTTGGATATTTAGCTGAGGAGATTTCCAAGCTAAATGTGAAAAGTGCAGCCTGATTTCTCCTTGACAGGTTACAGTAAAATGTGAGAGGAAAGAGAGAAGCTGAGAATTGAACTCCTGGGCACAAAGAAACCAGAAATTGATGGTTTGGAAAATTCTGAGCTTCTGGAAAGTGAGTCTTCAGAGAATAGTGCTCCATGTGAGGGTTTAACTGAATGTGGACCCAGTCAGCAATTTCACTGAAAGTCAGGATTGGAGATGGAGTTATCCAGGAGGGATCTGTGCAAAGTTCTTTTGCCTGCTGGATTGGACACTTGTGTACTACATGCAAAACCGGAAAGTTTTTTGTGTAATATGTATGAACAAAACCACTGCCTGCCTGGACTAAAAGGAACAGAGAAGGGACAAATCGAAGGAAAAATCACTTCAGGGGATGAACCATGGAAGCTGAGGTCTGGACCAAAGACATCTTTCTTGGGACAAGAGAAAAAACCCACCCAGGTGTGTGGAAAGTGTGAGTCTTCCCCAGTGCTTGGAGAACGCAGGACTTCCTCCCTGTTTTTCAGGAAGAGGGCTGCCACTCCAGTGCTCAGAGATGGTGGAGCCTGTGCCCTGGAGATTGCAGAGAGCTTGGCCACCATCCCAATGCTTAGAGAGGATGGCACCTTCACCCCAGTGTTCAGGGAGAGCATAGCCACTTTGAAAGCACTTGGAAGGGCTGGGGCTGCCACTTCATCAGACCCAGAGGACAAAACATCATTCCATAGATGACTCTCAGACCTCAAAATCTAATGAAGTATGCTCTGCAGGGTTTCAGAATTCTTTGGGACCCCTGACCCCTATATTCCTTCCAATTTCTCCCTGTGTGAATGGGAATGTTTATCCTATGCCTGTGCAATTTTTGCATCATCCCCCAATTCTTCCCTTTCCCATGAGCCCTAGAGAACAGATGTCTTCCCTATCAGTAAACCAGTAAATCATAGCTTAAGGAAAACAGCATTTCTGCACATACTAAAGTAAGGTTGATAGGCCAACTTTCAATCCTTAATTTGAATGTATACACAGCCAATCACAATGCACCAATGCCTCAACTCCACTTCCCTTTGTTCAAATCTCATAAAACATTGCCCTGTCCTCTGGTTAGTGTGGATGATCGAAGCTTGAGAATTACTGTCTTTCCTCCCATCACCAAGGACAAAGACCCCATGTAAGCCCCCTAATAAATCTGCTCATTTTCTCACCAAACTGGGCTTGAAGAAGTCATTCTTTGGTCTGTCATACCCCCCACAGTTTGGCAGAAGGCTGTCTTATTACACAGCCCCTTGCCTTATTCGGAGCAGCCTGTCCCTCCATTATATATTGGAAGCGGATAACAGATTTTTATGAGACTTTGTATTTAGCATTGTTTCTGAAGTGACTTAAGGCTTTGGGGATGTGATAGAATGAATGTATTTTGCATGTAGAAAGAACATGTCTTCTTGGGTTCAGAGGGTGGAGTGCTGTGGTTTGAACATGTTCCCCAGAAAAACATGTTCTTAAATTTAATCCATTCCTGTAGGTATAAACCCATTGTAAGTTGGACATTTTGATGAGACTACTTCAGTTGATGTATGTGTCCTACTTCAATAGAATAGGCCTTAATTCTTTTACTGGAGTCCTTTATAAGAGGATGAAATTCTGGCAGAGGGTAAGAAATCCACAGGAAATAAGAAGCTGAAATCAATCGACAAAACCCAGAAGAGAAAGAAGAGACCAGGAGATGCCATGTGCCTAGTCATGTGACAGAGGAGCCAAGGATCTCTGGCAGCCAGCCATAGAACTCCAATCTTTGGAAGGAAGCCTCACCTTGATGACACCTTGATTTGGACTTTCTTTTAGCCTAAAAACTGTAAGCTGCTAAATTCCCATTGTCCAAGCCACTCCATTTTCATGGTATTTGCTTAAGCAGCGTAGGGAACTAAAACAATCAGTATATCCTAAAATTAGAATTTGGAGATGTATGAGACAAAAAACAAGTAAATTTGGGAAATTCTGGGTTAAATAAAATTAAAACAAATCATTTTACAATGAAACAGATCAGAGCTTTAAATATGCTAATTGGAGAGTGAATCTCTAAGAGGTGGCCCTTGTAGTAAACAAATTCTTCACGAAGATTTTTAGATTTAAAATTTTTCATTTATTTACTTATTTTTCCTGAGTACATATTAACATTTCCTAGAAGCAGTTTCCTACAGGACTGTTTGGGAGAAATACTGGTCCACATTTATAGACACTTAATTAGTAGTCATTCTGCTGGCATCTTTAAAAATGAATGTGACTTTGGGGGATGCTCTTTGTAAGCTTTATAAGCTCTTCAAGGAAGTTAGCACTGATGCCCTCATTTGCTCTCAATAAATTTCTTGGTAGCAGCAGAGATATTGAAAATACATTCACTCAACTTGGACTCCCTCAAAGTTGGAGACATTATTTTGAAAAGATTGTCTCACTCGGAATTTAGCTGTGAGAGTTTGTAGAATCCTACCCTGAGAATAATTGTACTGATAATTCATGAAGTCTCCATGCATGTCTGGCTACAGCAGTCCTTTAGGGAAAGTAATTGCACAGGCTCTTGCCAAGTGAATTAAGTGGTACAACCATGATGAGCTCATCCAAATGATGGGCTCATGGGTTGACTGGAAGAGGAAAGCTAAAGACTTTGGGAAGACTTGGCATGAACCACTTCCCAGTAGAGATGCTCCATGTTGGATGATGACCACCTAACTCAATGGAAACCACTATTTGGAGAAGTATAAATGGCAACACAGATCTCTCAAGCTTAAATTGTGACCCAAACAACCCTGAGCTTTTGTCTAGTTCTCCATTAGGTTTGCAGCACTTCTTGGTCTTAGCAGCACCTATAAAAACCTGACACACAGAGTAGAGTTGCAGGAGGCCCCCAGGGGAGGTGTGGCCTGGATTAACATGGCACTGGGTGGAGGAAAATGAAAATATCCACATTTTGGGATGAGAAGCTAGTAGGCACATGGTTTATAGCTGGGAAGCAGTTAATTAAGCTCTCACATTTTGGTCTCAGGATCCACCAAGGACAGAGCTTTGGGGCAATGACAGATGTCATTTTACAGGGTATGGAGAAGTTCACGGATAAGGGCAGGGAAATAGGATAGGCAGCTTCTAATGGCTCAGAGTAACTTCAATCAGGAAAAGAATTGACTCTGGTCCCAGATTGCACCACTCCAGGAGGATGAGGAAACAGTGACCCCATTTCAGGAAATACTATCTCCTTGCAATTTGTCTTCTTGTAGACAGATACAGAACAAGATAAGAAACTGATTAGATTCAGAACTTGAGTGGAAGCTGAATTCCCAGCCACAAGGAGTATCTATGTTCAATGTTATATCCTTAATTGACAAAAAAGGAATCATGAAAACTAGTGTATTCTCTGGGAAGTCTTGGATGAGCCCAAGCATTAGAAGATCCCCAACATAGCTAGAGTTACTTCAGATAACTCCCCTGCATCCCTCTCATTTCCACTGGATGTTCCACTCCAATGTGACTAGGAAGTAAGTATAGATTCATACAGGGTTCTGTGTAAATTTCAGACCAGAGAAGAGAAAAATTATATTCAGAGTTTATTGCAGGACTGTCAAGAGAGAAAACACCAGATTCCAGGTGGGAATATGTAGACATGGGTTTTGAGGTTATATAATCAAGTAGAGTGACTGCAGAGTAGAAGTGAGCTGATTTTAAAGTTCTGATGCCAACAGCTATTGGTGGCTTTCATGCTTCCTTATCTGGCTGACAATAACAGGGATCCATGTCTGCCCCCCAAAGAACAGCATGAAAAAGTTAGACAGCCCCAGGCTTAATTAATGCAGAGCAGTGCATCTCAAACTAGAGACCCTCGTTGCCTAAGGCAGTGGTTTAGACACTTCTTAAAAATTCTTCAGTTTTTAAGAAACTCAAAAAGTTTTTGGTTATGTGGATATATTGATATTTACCATATTAAAAGTTAAAACTAAGAAAAAATTTAAATATTTATTAATTCATTTAAAACAACAGTCATAAACTCATTGTATGTCAACATCAATAACACATTTTATGAAAATCAACCATATTTTCCAAAACAAAGGACTTGGTGAGAAGAATGGCTCTGTTTTACATTTTTGCAAATCTCTTCAATATCTGGCTTGAGTTGAAGACAGCTAGATTTTCATATCTGCATCTGTATTCAATCTGTGCAATATGTTGTTTGGTTGAAGTGTATGAAGAAAATCTGGCCTCACACAGATATATAGTGGGAAAAAGAAGAGTACTTTAAGAGCCTTTTCGGATAACTGTGGATATTCTTTGACACTGCATCAAAACTTGACAGATGACAGTATCTTAAAAGTTAGTTACAAAATGGAATCTGAAACCGTGTCAATAAACTTTTCATACTCTGTTTCATTAAAATCCATTCATCTATTTTTCACTTTGAATAGATTTTTCACTTATACATGATTTTGTAATAGCATGCATTGGTCATTAGGAAAATACTGATTTTCTGAGTTACGTAGATCTTCCAAATAGTGACACTTTTCATTATAGAATACCAAAAAGTTAAATTCATTAATATCACTACCCATCTTAGGAAGGTCTTTAATTTCATGGATGCAAATTTTCTACTTGTCACTAGAAAGTTCAAATTTTATCATTGACTGAAAGTATTGCCAGTTGTTTTCCATGAAGTATCAGATTCTCCTTAATTCATTTCTGAGAAAAATTCCTGCCAAACACCTAAGTCTGAACAACCATAGTTTGTCTGTCAGTTGTACTTTCAAGTAAAAATGGTGCTCCATGAAAAAAACAGCTAGTTCAGCTCTCAACTCAATATTCCAAGTGCTTTTCCTTGAGACATCTAACTTCAGTATGGAAAAGGGCTTTATATGTATTTCCCATTTTGTCACTCAGAATATGAAAAAGATGGATTTCTTTATTGCTTCATCTTGGAAATTCTTAAGTGAAACCAGCTTTATTTTCCTTTGCTGAGAGGGTGTGACATGTTCATCCTCCAGCAGTTTTACCCACTGTTGGAGATTGAATCACATCCCCCGTAAAGGCATGTTCAGGTCCTAATCCCTGGATTTGTGGGTGTGAACCCATTTGTAAATAGGAACTTTGAAGATGTTGTCATTTGAGGTATGGCCAAACTGGATGGGAGTGGGCCTTAATCCAATATGGCTGAAGTCCTTGTAAAAGCCCAGCCGATGCAGTCAGTCAGTAGAAGCCAGAAGTAGGAGAGAGAGATGGCCACGTAAGGGAAGATGGCCATCAACAGAAGACTACAGACTTTGAAGAAAGCATGGTCTTGCCAACGTCTTGATTTGGGACTTCTAGCCTCCAAATATATGAGCCAATAAATTCCTGTTGTTTAAGCCAACCAGTTTGTGGTACTTTCATAGAAGCCCAGGCACACTAAGAAACCCACTATTGCTTTTGTGCCCTTAATGCACATGTGAACAAGAAGTAAAGACATCTTAGTATCATCAAGATCATAGTTTCAACCTTGTGGACCCTTGTAATAGGTTTCAGGGACCCCAAGGGATCCTTAGGCCACACTTTGAGAACCATACATCTAAGGATACCTTGAGGTTTCCTGAGATACCCCAAATATTTATGAATTCTGTATATTCATTTTTATGATAAACTAAAAAAATATGTATATACAAACACATTCGGGTCTCCAAGAAGGCCACCTCCCAGCTGAATAGGGCCATGTGTCTCGGGGTCACATTGACATTGTGGTCATGTTGGCACCAGGTGTTGAAGGTGCTCACATGGGGAAGAGGGACTGCAGAGGTGACCCATCCCAGGGTGCAGGGAAGTAGAGGCAGGCGGAAATAATTAGAGGTTGGCAGCAGAGATCAGAACCACACTTACAGCTGAGAGATTTATTGCATGGATCCCAATCGATCAGCACTAAGGGTGTGTGAAAATATTCAATGAAAGAATTTTCTGTTTCCAAGGTCAGAAATCTAAAGGAACTGATTGCCCATTTCAGATATCACTGATGCTGTGATAACCCCTTATCTGCCCATAGCCAGAGAGCTGTGCGAGTAGGGCTCAAGGGCAGAGCTTTAACTAAATATAAATTCTGACTTTCCTGAGCTAAGAAACAAAGGCTGCTCCTAATACGATTTTGCATAGGGTATTCACTGTGTAAGTACTATTAAATTTAAAATATAGAAGCACATAAAGACCTGACACTGAGGTATAACTTTCTACTGTTCAATGCAACATTGGCAATTTAGTTTCCACAAAACATTATCACATTAAACTAATGTGACTGGTTTTATTTTGACTGGGTTTGCAGTTTTAATATGCAGAAAACTCATGTGAGCTTTGTAGTGGAATAAGAACCATAGACATAAAGAGTTTGTAATGGTTAGGCTCATGTGTAAACTTGACCAGTTAATGGTGCCCAGTTATTTGGTCAAGCAAGCACTGGTCTATTATTGGGAGGACATATTGTGGACTTACATCATCAGTAAGTTGATTGCATGCATGGCTGATTGCATCTATAATCAACTGAGAAGATTGCCTTCAGCAATGAGAGACGTTTCATCCAATCAGTTGAAGGCTTTAAAAAGAGAAGTCATGACTTCAGCAGTCAGAAGAGAGAATTTTCATCTCTACCTCAGCCATCCAGCTTCTCCAGGGAATTCACTGAAAACCTTCATTGGAGTTCCCAGCTTGCAGCCTGCCCTATGGAATTTGAACTAGTGCATTTCCATAATTGTGTGAGACAATTTTATAAACTCTCATAATATTTACAGATATCTCCTGTTGGTTCTGTTTCCTTGGAAGACCCTTACTAATACAGAATTGATACTTTTTTATTTTGTGTATATTTATGTGAGATTATAATAAAAATAATTTCAGTCAACCTTGGTAATCCATGAGAATTTTTTATCCTCTGAAACAGATGCATTCGTTACTCAAATGAAGGAGAGGAGAGAATTAAAAGGCTATAGAGAATATTAAAGAACCTTCTAATATTCAATGTCTGTCTAGTTATATTAGAGAATGTACAGAAAAATTATCAAGCTTCATACATACTACGTGTGGATTTGCATATATATAAATTTGACAGTAACTTGAAATGTTTAATATTTTAAAATGTTCCTAGGTGTCTTGTGAAATTGTTTTGAATAGTACACTAATTTGTGAGAATCTCTGAAATCATAAATTGGAACACAAAAAGAAGGAAAACGGAATGTTAGTGCTACTGGAAATTTTTTCTTCAGTGTGCAAGGTGTTTCAGAGGCAGAATTTCACAAATTACTGAAGTTGTCTTTTCTCTTAGAGCACTTCTACCAGGCAAATCTTCCCCCATATTGTAAAGCAGTGTCCGTCTCATATTTCAGCAGTGGCACAACCCATACACCATCCCTCATTTGAACACAGGCTTTTGTTTCCTGAACATAGATACAAAGTTTCTAAACAAAATTTTAGCAAATCAAATCCAACAATATATAAAAAGGATAGTACATCCTGACCAAGTGGGGCTTATCCTAGAATATTAAGTTGATTTAATACTCAAAAATCAACCAATGGAGAGTGAACACTAATGTAAACTATGAACTGTTAGTAGTATAGTTATAATAATGTTTCATCACTGTAATAAATGTACCACACTAATGCAAAAATGTTAATAATATGGAAAACTGGGTGTGAAAGGGGAAGGTGGTATATGGGAACTCTGTACATTCTGCATAATTTTCTGTAAACCTACAACTTCTCTAATTTAAAAAAAAGTGAAAAAGATCAACCAATGTAATTCACCATATTAATGAGTTAGCAACAATTCATGGTCATCTTAATAAACATAGTAAAATTATTAGACAAATCCAACATCCATTCCTGATAAAAACTCTCTGAAAACTAAGACTAGAAGAGAATTTCCACAACCTGATAAAGGGTATTTACAAAAAACCTACAGCTAACATGATACTTAATAGTGAAAGACTGAATGCTTTCCCCCTAACATAAGGGACAAGACAAGGATGTCGGCTTCCTCATTCTTATTTAACATTGTATTGGATGTTCTAACTGGAGCAACCCAGCAAGAAAGAGGAAGAAAAGGCATCCAGATTGGAAAGGGAAAAACAAAGCTGTTTTTATTTGTGGATGATGTGATCATCCATGTAGAAATGATGGAATCTACAAAACAGCTACAAGTACTAAGTAACAAGTGAGTTTAGCAAGGCTTCAGGGTATGAGATTAATATACAAAAATCAATTTTATTTCTATATTTTAGCAGTGAAAATCAGAAATTGAAATAACAAATGCCATTTATGAAAGCATCAAAATGTATGAGACATTTAAATAAATCCGACCAAAGATATGGTACACCTGTACACTGAGAGCCACAAAACATTAAAGAAGGCTTACATAGCGAGGACACTTCCACGAGAAGGAGGAGACACCTGACTCTACTGATAATCAGTGTCTTCTCCATGAGACTTTGGCAAATATAATCTAAAGTCAGTGTGTCATAAGCCAGGGAGCAGAAAAAGGATTGTGAAATGACTTCAGGCTGACATGTTCCTCCTTTTAGTCTTTTTGATCATGCGGATGCTTATGAAATGATTGTATAGATTGAGATATAAAGGAAGAAACATGGGCTTTGAAGCCAGGCACATCTAAATTAAATCCCAAATACTGCCACATAAGCTGCATTACCCTTGGGTAAGTTATTTTTTTTTTTTTAAATTGTGGTGACATGAATACAACATAACTTTTGCCACATTCAAGTATACATTTCAGGGGTATTAATTATATTCACAATGTTATGCTACCATCTCCACCATCCACAATTTTTGCTTATCACCCCAAACAGAAACTCTGTCCCTTTAAGTATTAACCCACTCCCCAACCCCACCCCTGCCCCTGGTACCCCATAATCTACTTTCTGCCTCTATGAATTCGCATTTTCTAGTTATTTCATAGAAGCAGGATCATGCTTATTTTCGTCCTTTTGTGTCTGATTTATTTCACTACAAATATGTCTCAAAGTTTCATCCCTTTTGTAGCATGCACCAGAACTTCATTCCTTTTTATAACTGAATAATATTCCATGGTATGCATATACCACATTTGTTTACACATGCATCCATTGATGGGCACTTGAGTTGTTTCCACCTTTTGATTATTGTGAATAATGCTGCTATAGACATTGGTATACAAATACTTAAGTCCCTGCTTTCAGTTCTTTTGAGTACAGTAGGACCCTGTTTTACATGAACTCAACACACATGAATTCAGGTATATGCAATTGGCAATCGAAAAAAATAAAGGCAGAGAGAGAATTAAGATTTTAAAAAATTATGTCCATGATTAATTTTATTTAGTTGTTATTAGTAGAGTGTCTATTTGCCTTATTTATTTAAAAAAAAGTGTGATAGGTGTGTTAGTATAAGACATACCTGTTAAATAAGGGGGTTTGGTATTATGTGCATCTCATATAGAACCAGGGAGTGCACAGGGGAGGGTGCAGAATGCTGACTCATCCAGGGTCTCCAGGAAATGCCACCCCCCAGATCTCTGATGTCAGGCTGCCACCAGTATTTTTCCTATAGGGGAGGAAGTGGAGAGGCCTTGGCACAGTGCAGGCTGCTTGGACATACATAGAACAGAGAGAATTGAAATTTTTAAAAATTATTTCTATGATTAATTTCGTTTACTTATTGTTAGTAGAGTGTTTATTTGCCTTATTTATAAAAAAAAATGTGTGATAGGCTATGTCTGTATAAGAAATACTTGTTAAATAATGGGGCTCACTATTACGCACAATTTTCAACTTACGCAAAGGGTCTTAGAAAGTACTGGCATGTAAAATGAGGTCCTACTGTATATACCTATGAGTGGGATTGCCAGGTCACATGGTAATCCTGTGCTTAACTTTCTGAGGAACTGCCAAAATGTTTTTCACAGCAGGTGCACCATTTTACATTCCCACCAACAATGCACAATTTCCTATTTCTCTGCATCCTCACCAACATTTGTTATTTTCCATTTTTTAAATAACAGCCATCCTAGTGGGTGTGAAGTGGTATCCTGTGGTGGTTTCGATTTGTATTTCCCTAATGGTAATGATGTTGAGCATCTTTTCATGTGCATGTTGGCCAACTGTGCATCTTCTCTGGAGAAACACCTATTCAAGATCTTGGCCCACTTTAAAAATTGAGTTGTTTGTCTTTTTGTTGTTGCATTTCAGTAAGTTAGTAAGCTCTCTGAGACTCAGTTTCTTCCTTGGTAAAGAAGTGACTACAGCAATGTTGGCAGAGACTGGCCAGATGCTCACTAATCTCTTCCTGGAATCAAAGAAGACTACATTTCCCAGTCTTCCTTGAAGGTAGGATGGTACTAGCTCTGGCCAAATTAATTGGGTAGCAGTGATAAATACCAATATTAGGCTCAGCCATAAAGCTGCTGTGTGATCTTCCATGTTCTTTATCCCCTTGGTAAGATGGCTAGAAGTGAAGGCTTCTGAGACACCACAGCCACCTGATGGAAGGATCCCAGATGCCTGAGTGACCATCAGGAGGAGAGCAGCTCAGGAGAGTGTCTTAACCCACAGTGACTGTGATACGAGTGAAAATTAAATCTTAATTGTATGAAGTCACTGAGACTTTGGAGTTGTTTGTTATAGCAATTAGCATAACAATTCGCTTACCTTTCAGGGCTGGTGTTAGCATAATCATTTTTGGTGTGTCTATCTTGTTGGTCAGTTTCCTCTGCCTTTAATGGGGGCTGGCACATGAGAAGAACTTACATGGTAGCAATTGTTGCATCCATCAGTTGCCATGATAGCTATCTCCTTCTCACCAACCTGCAGCTGCCTGTAGAAGACACTGCCGAGTACAGCATCACAGGTACCCTCACTGCTTAAACCAGTTTGACCTCATTTATTAACCTCAAGTGTAAAATGAAGGAGTAAAGGAGGACAGAGGTGAGATAGAGATACCTGTGGCATGGCCTCAAATAAACAGATAGATGTGCAACAATAAAGTTGGGAACAGCCTGTGGTAACATAGAAGTTTTCCTGATAGTCTGTAACCTCTTTCTCCCCAATACAACAGTTTTTGCTAAAAGCATCTTATACTATTATTGCTGTGAAGCATCAAGCCTTCCCATGAATGAAAACCATTGCCATAGTCTTTTTAAATGTCTTTTTAAATAAAGACATCTGATTTTTAAGTAGGATGATCATAAATACCAATTTTCCTGGGACAGTTCTAATTTATGCCTGTAGTCCCAGGGTCCTGTCCCGTTAGCTCTCTCCCTTTACTCTCCAAAGTATCCTGGTTTGGATGACAAGTTATATGGTTACCATATTCCTAACTAAAATATATTATTTTCCCCAAGTTATTTACTTTAAGTTAATAGACTGTTCTTGACTTACTCTTTGAGTCATTTATTCTATGGTGCATTTGCACTTTGAGCAAAGAAAATCATTAGGGGAATAGAAATATCAAAGGAGTAAGACTCACTGATAAGTAGGTACTGCTGAGAGAGGCAATATGGAATAGATTAGTAAACACTGACTTCTCACCCCTGCCACCCACCCCCCACCCCCAGTGAATGTCCAGAAACTGCCATCTCTGTATTTATTGGCAGCTTATCCGAACTCAAAAAGATGGATGAGGATTCTGTCTTTGGATGGTTGGCACATGAAAAATATGCTCTTGTGTTTTAAGCTGAGTGTCAAAAGTGATACGGGAGAGAAGCCCAGAATCCATTTTCTGTCTCCACGCTGGTATCTGCCAAGTTCTCTCCTAAGTTAGAAGCTGGACTAAGCTCAGCCTCCTTAGACACAGGCTGAGGAATTTGGGCTGGGAATAAGGCTGCGTCAGAGGAGGGCTAGTGGTAGCCAGGGGCTCACTCTTAGGAGCAAATCTTGGAGGGAGGCTACCTAGGAACCCAGGAAAACCCCAAAGACAGAGGCTATTGACTGTCTACCAAAACCCTTCATTTTATGTGGCTGGGAACAGCATAAGTACACTCAATAAACATTTTCTGAGGACTTCATGTGTATTCTTACTTAACCAAGCTTTATGGAGGATACAAAGGTTATCTCTGCCCTGAAAGGGCTTTTATTAGATGAGGAATTGCAAACTCAGATGTTTTCAAGGGCCAGGCAGGTGACATCAAAGAATGAATGAAGAATAATGATAATGGCAGCTGCCATTCCGCTTCAGATTCTGAGAGACGGTAGGGAATGAGGGGTTCTGTGGACACCCGGAGAGACCACGTCTCTTTCCAAGGGGGCAGCCGCTGCTCAGATCCGGCAGGCCATTGCCGTGAGGGTCCAGTGCTGCCAGATTTTAGGATTTTTCAAGAAAACCCAGAAATAAAGGTTTTTATTCCTAATGTCCCTATTTTTAAATACTGGCAAGTGAATTGATTTTTATTTTCCCCTGTGCCCTCACAACACTGTGAGCCAAACAAAACATCTCTCAGGTCTGCATTCAGCTCCTGGGCCTCCAGTGTGTGACCACTGGCTTGAAACCCAGATTCGTAGTTCACACTACTTCAAAGTTTTCAGAAGGCAAATGGGCTTTTGGCACATCCAAACACTTGAGAAGCAATCGTCTACATCCAAACAACTCTTATCAAATCTGAGATCCAGAAGTAGCCTTAGAATTCATCAAGTTCAACCCCCTCATTCTGTAGGTGAGGAAGCTGAAGCCCAGATGCATAAAGTGAGATTTTGTTAGCCTGGTTTGAGTTATCATGCACAGTTGGAAAACATAATGCCGTGGAGGTGTGCAAATTGCCATCCTCCTTCTTGCTACACATTTGCAAGGTTGTGCCACAGTCCCCTTGAATGCAGGGTCTGTGCCCAGGCTGTTTCTAGGTGGATTCCACGGCCCTGAGGCCATGGTTCAACCCTCAGCCCACTGGCAAGGTTTTCACAGGCAGTGCTGAGGGGCTTGGGCTAAATGTGTGGAAGAAAATTTTGATTGAAGACGAGATGAGACAATGATGAGGTTATGAAGATTCTGAATCGCTCCCTCCAGAAGGTTCTTGGGAAAGTTAGGATTCAACAGTGACTTGAATTTACGAACTGAGAAGGTCATCCAGCCCATCCCTCTGCCTCCAATGAGCCTTGCCTTTGTTTTACATTCTCAGGGAGTTTCTAACGCAAATGAAGGCTACTTGTACCACCAGAAATTATTCTGCTTTCACATGGGCATGCCTAAGAACACACAGCTTTCACCTTGGTCAAAGTTTAAATCACATTACTGTGTTTTAAAGTAATAAAATGCTTCTTGTAGAACATCTGAAGTATAAAGAAAAGCACTTAGAAGAAAAAAATTACCATAATTGAACTATGCAGAAACAACCCAGTAACATATTTGTATTGTACATACACATACAGTTATATATGTACACACAGAATGACTGAATATGTATAATACATAATAATTTATAATATCATGTATATACATACATTTCAAAATTTTAAAAATGGAGATTATGTATACGCTCTTTGATAACCTAGTTTTCTCTTCATTGGGAACATTTTTACATGTCTTTAATTGTTCTCTTTTATGGCTTTACACTATTCCATGAACTAGAGTTCCAAAATTATTTTGGTGGCTTGTCTGAGGGGCCAAAAACTTCTTAGCAAGGACGTTTCTCATCCAGGTTTGTGTAAGGGTCTTGAATCTTTTCCTTTAAAAAGTACTGCTTTTGATTTCTCTAAAGCCTGGTAATGGTGGCAGAGTCTCTTACACAGAGAGGGGAGAGGTGAAGATTTAGTCCATAGCAGCTACCTGGAACACCCACGAAGTAATTCTCAAAATCAGCTGGTCGGCTTATTAAAATACATGTTCTCAGGCTCTCACAAAGCACCAGGAAAATGTCCTAAAATTGGGGTGGCATCCGCCTGGGGCTCTGGCCTCCTGGTGTGAGATACCCCAACATTACTCTCTATGAGGCCTGTTTACCGCAATACAAAAAGTGGGAATTACTGATGTGGAAAGTTGAAGAGGACGTTGCTGGCCCTGAGTGCAGTCACATCCCATTTTCTCCCCCTGCACAGCTTCTACCTATAGGACTGCTGTAAGAAGGCCAGATTTGCAAACCCAGCATCTTTGTACATGCACAATAGCAATTATCAATCTGAACATGAAGTATTTCTTCTTCCTGTGCAGAGACAGCCGTGATCTCCCGGCTGCTGGGCAAAAGAGTAAATAGGGCCTTCTCCAGTGGCCTCAGGTCCTTCCCAGAAAGAGCCCTGCAACAGACCCAAGGCCGAAAGGTGGCCCTGGAGGCCAGAAACTTAAACCCCTCTCAGTAAACACAAGAGACTCGCCCACCCCAGATGCAGACAAGGCAGGACTCACCGCCTGCAGTTTTCCTGCAAAAGGCCACTCATCTTCCCTTCTCCACGCACCCCCCCACGCCCCTCCCCTTCTCTGGCTGCAGAAGCTATTTTTAAATCACCCTAGCAACCGGAGGACACAGGCACCGGCCTCCTGCAACGTTGCAGTCACCAGAGCTGGGCAGGAGGGCAGGGGTGGAGCTGAGGCTGCCCAGCCAGGAGTGCTGCCCGCTCCCTCCCTCCTCAAGGCTCTCTCCCCTCCTGGCTGAGATGATGCCTGAAGACCTACATTCCCTGCCCTCCCTCTGCCTTCATTCCTATCTTGGCCGTTATCAATTTATTCTGAGAAAACTTCTTAGACTTTAGCTCCCAGGAACAAGTGTGATAGGTTTTCAGAAACTTGAGATAGAACTGTCTCCTCTGGTGTCTTGGTGTGCTGAGGAGGGGGTGCAGGGGGATGGGGGACACGGTGTTGGCTGTGGGAGTGGTCTACCCTGGTTGCAGTAAAATAAAGCTATATATTGTAGAGAATTTAAAATCAGTGATGAAACCGACTTAAAGCTGGTTTGGTTTTTGTTATCACCATGCGGTGGCAATTGTCTTGCCAGTGATAAAATACTCTCCTGCTGCCTCTTCCAGTCTCCCACCGTGCACACCGCTGCTTCAGTGACTCGCCTTCCACCAGGACACCCCCTTCACTCATTCCCTGGAATGACCTGGCACCCAATGCCAAGCACCTGGAATGCTGTGACACTCCTCAGCTCAAAGACTAACAGTTGCTTATGTTGGTGCTTGACCATGAGTACGAGACCTCCTGGCTGCCTGGACAACCACAACCCATTGTCCGAGGAGCCCTCCCCTCCAAGCCCAGGAGCCAACCTCCCAAAGGGCTCTCTCTACCGCCTCATAATGGTGCCCAAAAGCCTGTAGGTTTAGACTGACTCCTTTGGGTCCTGAACAGAATTGAAACTTCACAATTCCTCAGTGAAAGTAAATATGACTTAAGCCAAAGGGCCCCAGCCATTCAGAAGGAGTGAGACTGGCCACAGGGGAGCAAAGAGATGTGGAAAGAGGGGTGTAAGAAGTGGTTACAGTAAATTTTCATTTGCTTGGAAGTTTTGCCTGGAGCCTACCTACCCCACCGAGACCAAATTTGTAAACACAATAAAAATTTGCTAAAGGAATGAAATCTTTTTGCCAACTTTCCTGCCACACCCTGAAGGGACATTTTGTAAGTGTAGTGAGCTCTGAGAGCACACACTAGTGCACTGAATGGGGGCCTTTGGTGGCATTTACTCTTTAAAGGAACTATATGTTCTTTCTGCAGTTTTATACTGCCCCACCTGGAGCTGTTCCCTTAACCTCCTGTATATGCATGACCCACAGTTGAGCTAAAGTCTCTCTGAACTTGGTAAGAGCACCATTCACGTCTAAGTGCACAAGAAGCAGGAGTTTGGGACTTTTGGCAGCCTGAAAATACATTTGAAATTTGGATTAATTTGCTCTTCTTCTATTTTTAATTCTCTTGCATATTTACTTAGGACTTTTCCCCTCTGAGCTTTCTATTGCCTCTCGGCTATGATCTCCTAGGGGCAGTAAATGAGTACTCCCATCCGCTCAGGATCTAGGACAAAGCCTTCTTCATAGAATCTGCCCAAGAGCCTTCAGAACTAAGAACCCCCCAGCTCTCCATCCAGAACGCCGCTCCCCCACCCTCAGACAAACTTGGGCTAGTCTCTTCTTCCATCTCTGTGTGTCTCCCTTGTCACCCTGCACTTAGGCTGCTCTTTATAATTTCTTGTTGGACCAAACCACCAGTGTCACTTAAGCCATTGCCTGAGAACAGACAGGATAATCAAAATATTTAACAATCAGTACAGTGCACTGATCAGTCAGAATGGATGCTGCAGGTCTGGGGCAAGGTCCTTCAGGGCCAGGCATTCACCCTTTCTTTGCTGGATTGAACAGAGGTCTGGAGGGTCCCAGTGGAGATGCTGGCGCAACTGAGGTGCCTCGGGCCAGCAGTTCTTTTCCAAATGATACAGAAATATTCCAACATTTTAAACAACTGAGGCAGTTTTGGCTTGGTATTGGCTGAATACCAGCCCTGCTGAAAAATAAAGCCTGGAATTCTTACAGGATATTCCTGGAGTGAGAACAAGCAAAAGTAATTTACTCAGATGGTTTGCTGGGTCGAAGCAGATTGTGAGCAAGTTAGAAGCAGTCTCATGTACATTTCTCCTTGCTTCAAAACAGTTCAGCGCAGCCAGGAAACAGTTTGCTCTCAGAAACGTCGTTTTTAGAGGGAGAAATTGCACAGCGACAGCTCGCAGGCAGCTGTGTCCAGGTATAGCACTACATGAAGCCAGTTGAGCAGAGCCTCAGAGAAGTGACCCACCTGCGAGTGCTGCCTCTGCCACCACTGACCAAACACTGTCTGCCCACCTCTCCTTTAAGCCCTTCTGGGACCAACAGGGCATTTTAAGTATCCTGAAAGTACTTGTTTGGAACACTTAATTTTTTTTACTACACATTCAGTGAGTCTAGTTATTCTAATTACAATAGAATAATTACAATAGAATACCAGGCAATCGCCTGGTAGATATCAGGCTAACTTTGTTACACATTTCATGTGATTATACCATCAAACTGTTTGCATCTGGGGTTTTCTACAGTTCATGTAGCCTCATGATTCCCTCTCAGTGTTTTTAAAAAGTGACATTTTCAAATTTTACTTTTATGGTTAATCACCTGAATATGATATTCTTTTTAGATTCTGAGTGGGGTTGTAATAATTCACTTGGGTGTAACTATTGAGACAGTTGTAACTATCTAAATATTTCACCAGGGCTAAGAGAGTGATTTACACCAGGATGTCAACCAACCAATAGGGCATTTTAAATGTGCTTTCTCTGGATAGACAGCCAGAACCACCACCGCAAGGGGTGGGCACCACTGTGGGAGCTGATTCGTTAAGAGGTTGGCATGGGAAAAGTAAATCTGCCGAAAGCCGTTTCCTCTGAATGTAAATGTTAGATTTGACAAATTCTATCTGCTCTGACCGTATGTGATTTTTCAGAACTCAACATAAAAGTTACTATTTTCTATTGTCTGGTAGAATGTGAAAGAAAATTTATTTGGCTCTTAGCTTCCTGAGACAAAGACAGCAAACATCCCTTCCATGATATCATCCTGAAAACATCTGATTCCTTTAAATCAATGGATAATTGAATCCAAAAGCTTATTAGCTGATTCTTACATAAAATTGTTTACATTATCATTCTTTATTTCTTCTTGGGGTAATGGGACTTGTAACTTTAGGATCTATTATATATGCACTCACTGGGTCTTCCTCTAGATTCTGGCATTTTGCAAACAAGCGTATGTTCGTTCTCTCTAGAATGTTAATAATTTTACAGCGAATCATTTTCTATGTCAAATCTTTTTATTTTCTAGAGTTAGCCATTTTTCCCCCTCATCTGACTTCAGGCAGCAGCATTTCTACCCCTTGTGCAAGTCATTTAGCTCAATTATGTCTTCCTTAATATTCAGCAACCAGGATTTGGCTCATGGTTTCCTGGTTTGGAGGACCCCATGATTTTTATAATCAAGTGGATAAGGTTTCTGATGCTTCCCATTAGGGGGTGATCCACAATTGATGCAGCCCAGTCTCTTTTTACTCTTTGGGGCTATATTAGCTTGTTGGAGTCTAGAGATTATGCTCCTTTGGATATACAGTGATTCCCAAAGTCACTGTCCTTGACTTTAATTAGTCCCTTGCCTGCCCATCACCTTATAAATATAATTTGTCTCACTTAGAACACACAGCTTCATAAGATTATACAAGAGTTTGTTCCCATCAGACATCTACCAATCAGAGGTTTAATGTCAGTTTCATATCAGTTTCATTCTTTTCCACCTGACACAAAAATATTAACTAGGGCCAATCACTTATGTGGATCCTTGCTCTGTAAAGTTCATCATTCAGGAAAGTATCCTTTTATTTCGTACCTTTTACATCCTGCCTTTTAGGCATGTCCCTGGGCATAATGGGGGAAATTGAATTATCATTAATGGGAAATGGGGGAATAGTATAATATCTTTTGTGTGGCATCTTGTTACAGGCTTTTTGAAAATATCAGCAATATCCACTAATTTATTGTCATGTGAATGCTCTTTACCCTCAACAAATATGGTGAACAAGTTTGGTTTAATTTTACTTTTTGAGAAATATCCTTTTATTCCTTTACCACCCATAGACTATGTTTGTCTATAGCTTCAATAATTATACTGTTCAGTCTAGCATCTAATTCATCTAATGGAACTATAGCAGTCTGTGTGTCAGTGTTCTAGCACCAAACTTCCAAATTTTTGCACTTTTATTCCTGAAAGGAACATTATAGCATATCTGGTTCAAGTTTCTTGTTAATAGATATAGAAACTGAGGCCCAGAATGCTGAAGTGATTTGGTTAAAGCCACAAAATGAGCTAGTTCCCACTGGCTCTCCAGCATTTCAGCTTGCCTATTTAGACCTGTCATTTGTAAGGAAGCATTTAAACATTCTGACTTGGCATTTCTTCCATGTCCCTTACTGACCAGTCATCCAAAGGGATGGGTCAGCTTGTCATCCCCATTCTTGGTCTGTCATGTAGCTTCTTCCTGGATATTCTAGCAGGCTGTTGGCATGAATGGTTAAATGATTCATATTTTGTGCTCGGGCTGATGATATGCAGCTTGTCTCTCTAGGTATCATATCATAGCCTCTATTGACACTTATTTCTCCTATACTAGATGGTAAACATCTTAAGGACAATGGTCATTCATGATTAGTATCTTGGATTGTAGGGTGTTTGAGAAATGCTTGAACAACTGAATGACTGAGAGACATAGTAAGGACACAGGTAAAGGCATTGTAATTAACTACGTGTGTGTTTAGCTATTGAGTAAACCTATGCATAGGACACTCAAAGTGTTTTTGACAATTGAACATCCAAATGTAGAAAAGAGAACCTAGATTTATGCCTTGCATAGTATACAAAATTAAGCCAAAATGGATCACAGACCTAAATGTAAAAAGCTAAAACTATAAGACTCCTGGAAGAAAATATGTAAGACAATCTTTGTGGATTTAGGTTAGATAAGATTTCTTAGATATGACATCAAAAGCATGATCCACAAAAGAAAAACATGATAAATTGGACTTCATTAAAATGAAAACATCTACTCTTCAAAAGACACTGTTAAGAGAATCAAAATATAAGTCACAGACTGGGAGAAAATGTTTGCAAAACACATTTATCACATTCTAGTTATTGATTCTAGAATATATAAAGAACTTTACAAACTCAACAGTAAGAAAACAAACAACTCAATTTTAAAAGTTGCCGGAAGATTTGAATAGGCTTTTCGTCAAAGAAGGCATATAGATAGCAAATAAATAGATGAAAACATGCTCAATGTCATTGTTTATGAGGGAAATACAAATGAAATACCACTACACACCTACTAAAATGGCTTAAAAATACCAAATGCTGGCAAAGATGTTAAGCAACTGTAATTCTCATACATTGCTGGTGGGAATACAAAACGGTTCAGCTACTTTTGAAAACCATTTGACAGTTTTTATAGTTAAACAGACACTTACTGCATGACCCAGAATTTCCACTCCCAGGAATCTACCCAAGAAAAATGAAAACTTATGTTCACACAATAACTTGCACTCAAATGTTTACAGTGGCTTTATTAATAATCGCCACAGATTGGAAACAACTCAAATATTCTTCAACCAGTGAATGGATAAACAAACTGTGGTACATCCACACAATGAAATACTCATCAGTAATAAAAATATATGAACTCTTGATGCACACAATAACAGGGATGAATAGCAAATTCATTATGGTAAGTGAAAGAATCCAAACTTAAAAGGTTACACATTATATGACATTAAGTAAAAGGCAAAACTGTAGAGACAGAAAATGGATCACTGGTTGACAAGGATAGAGAATGGAGGGATAGGCTGATTACAAAGGGACAAGAGGACATTTTTTGGGAAGATGGAAATGTTATGAGTCTTGATTGTGGTGGTGATTACACAGCTGTATGTGGTTTGTCAAAATTCATAGAAGTGTACACTAAAAAGGCAAGTTTTATTATATATAAATTATATTTCAATCAACTTGACTTTAAAAACAGTGGTTTTGGTTTTTTCTTTTTTCCAGGTTCCTAAATTTTGAGCTCATTTACATGTAATTAAAACAGGAGACTCAGAATGGGATAGAGCCCTTCCACTCCACAACTGACCATTGGTCTTTGGACTTTTGCAAGACCCTTTACTGAGTCTTCCAGGCTCAGAGTTATTCAAATGTCTGTTAAATAATTAACACCCAGAAACTGTTTTTGGTTTGGATAAGGTCAAATCTTGTACCAAGAATATACATTTAAAAAAAATGTGTATTTTGGGTGCACAAGACCCTAAAACAATTTCACACCACAGGTTGTGCCTAGCTCTCAAAGCAAATCTATTAAAGGTACTATCTGTTACTGTTTATGAACAAAATATATACAAAGATACAGATAACTCATATTTGTCCAATAAGCCTTTAAAATACAGTATGAATTTATGCCAACATATGGATGGGAAAAATAATATGAGCAACATTAAAAATCTTAATAATGCATATGTCAGTGACAGAAATATGGATTAATTTTCAAACTTGTAAAAATGTAATATAAATATACATTAAAGAGAAAATTGTATAATGAACCCGCAGAAATCATAAAATTTTTGTTTTGGTGCCCCGTTACCTTTAATTTCTAAAAACATAACTGTTTTATGTATTTCCAAAAATAATACACATTTGTCATAGAAAACATTTGAAAATACTGCAAAGCACTTGTGGGCACACACATATACAAATAAATAAATATCATGGCTTTAAACATTTGTTGCACCGAGTTCCTCTTTTTTAAAAATGCAATAGTGTATAAATATTATTCACATTCTTTGACAAACATGGAATCATCCTAATTTGCAACAAGCTCTTTTCCACTTAATGATATTTCATTACCCCAGATGCCTCCCAGTCTGCACCTGCTGAAATGGACACAGCTTTGGGAGACTAATGTTTACTGCTGCAACCTGATTTGATAAGCAGCTTGCAGCTAAGCAGACTGTCTTTTTCCAGTGAAAGTTTTCTAGCTAATGCAGGAAAACTGTGTAATAGAGATAAATGCCTCCTCCTCCCCAGCGTTTTCCCAGAGTATCATCAAACTTCCCAGAGGCTTGTGGGTATGTGTGAGGTGGCTATAGGGGGTGGCTCTTTCCTCTATACAGCCCCTGACTTACCTTTCCATCACTTCTCTGCTTCTTGTGGAAACCCAGGAGCTGAAAGGCTTCAAGTCCCATGGGAACCACTGGGGAAGCTCACTGTCGTGACGTGCTCAGAGGGCTATTCTCTTCCAGACCTGTAACTCACTCCCGGGGCCCAGGGTGATGTGTTTGGCTTGTCTGGCTATAGGCCAAAGAGGGCTATACATAAAGTTGCCAGCCCACCACAGCTAACCCAGGCTGCCACGCGCCTTGGGCCTCAGCTAGCTCGGTCCCAGCTGCAAACTTGTGTCTTTCGGCTACTAGGAAGTGACTATAGAAGCCACCCAGCATTCACATACCTGGCCTTGAACTCTCCCACCTGAGAACTGTGCTTAGAATTGTGGCCAAGAAGAGTAACTGCTTGGTTAGGGGCTGGTGTGAGCAGTTACATGCTCAGACAGCCCTTGAAGCAGGCACGTGATTTGGGCTATTTTAACCTGGCAACTGTGCGCAGGACACACTGGAGCCATGAGGGCTTTGGGGAAGGGCACCCTCAGGCAGCCACTATAACTGTGCCGTTATACAATACCATGGAGGTGGTCTGGGGAGAGAGAGAACAGGGCTTCTGGAAGGAATTTCCTTTCCTGAACAAGATGGACAAAAACTTTAGAAATTCCTTTTACTGTTTTTGTATTATTAAAAATGCAATATGTGTTTATAGAAGGAAATCTAGGAACTGTATAAAAGCAAAAATGGAAAAAGGAAATTATTAATGATTCCATTACTTGGACTTAAGCACTGTTAATAGGTATAGAGGCTTCTAATTTTCCTGTTCATATGGAAAAATGGCTGACACTGTACATACCATGTTACAACCTGCTTTTATTTAATTATAGTGAGAAAACCCTCTTCTGTTATTAAATATTCTACCTTGCAGAAGATGGACAAAACAGATGAGCATTGCCTTCAGCTCTTCAACATCCCTCTTCTTTACTTTGTCTGTCTGGGTCCTTCTCCCCAGGGTCCCACACTCAGACAGCTGTCAACCAATCTCTGATTAAGTGCTACTCTGCTAAGGGGTGTTTATCTTTTACAGTAATCTCTTAAAAGCAGAATCATCTTCACAAGCCCCCAAATAGTCAGTAATGGCAGAATACCATGGTGGAGGAGACGTTTTGGGTTTCTCAAAACTTTCCGTGCAGTCTACTCCCTGGTTGAGAAGGGTTCTGAAGAAAATGTGAACACCTTGGACCTTTGGAGATATGGATGTAAAGAACTCTTAATTTGTCCTGCAGTCTGATAGGATGGTATAACCAAACCAATCATTGCATTAAGATTTGCTGATTATGGGGTATCTTAGTTTTCCAGGCTGCTATGACAAATGCCACACATGGGTTGACTTAAACCCATTTGTTGGCCCACATTTTCGAGGCTAGGAGAAGTCCAAAGGCAATGTTTTCTTCCCAAAGTCTGTAATGTTCTGGTGCTGGCTGCTGGCCATCCTTGGGGTTCCTTGGCTTGTATCCCTGCCTTGTGTTACATGGTGATGTCCTCTCCTTTCTCCTCCAGGTTCCATTGATTTCCAGCTTCCAGCTCCTCCCTGGGGTTTTCTATGACTATGTGTGAATTTCTTCTGTTTATAAAGAGTTCTAGTAATCTGGATTAAGAACCACCCTCATACCATTGGGTCACACCTTAGCTAAAATCACATCTTCAACAGGTCTTATTTACAATGGGCTCACATCCACATGAAAGCAGATTGAGATAAAGAACATACACAAATTGTGGTACATAATTCAAACTAGTACATGGAGGAAAAGCATTAGGGAGGGACACGCCCCAGCTAGGTGTAAGAGTAACAACATAGGGTTTGGAGTCACACAGCCATGGGTTAAAATTCTGGTTCTATAAATTACTAGCTGTGTGATACAGGGCAAATTACTTACCAACTCTGTGCCCTAGTTTTCTCACCTAAAAAAGGAGCTAGCTACCCCTCCCTTACAGATCTGTTATTTTTATTAGAATGGGATAATATCCGTAAAATGTTTAGCTGATGCCAAGCAGTCAATTAATGGTAGATATTAATTATATAAAACAACAAAAATAACAACACACAGTTTTCAGAATAATTTTAGCCAGCAGAGAAGTAGAAGGGTATAAACCCAAACCACATCAAGAAAATTTTATATATGAACATCTGAATTTGAATAACAAAGGAAGGCTTAATTATTTATACTATATAGAATAATTTGCATTGCAAAGATATTCAATCAGTTGGTCAACAAATCTCTATTGGGTGTCTACTCTGTGCCAGGCCCAGTAATAAGTCTGGGGTATAGAGAGGTGAACAGTCACAGTGTTTGCCCTCAAGATCTTTACAGTTAGTGGAAAAGACAGATACTGAACACTGGAGCATCATACTTATAGCCATACGTATAGGTATAGTTACAGAGATAGATATAGATATTTTCTCCTCTGGTGATGGGTACCATGAAGAAGATAAAATAGGACAATCTGTTGAAGAGTAACTAGTGTGGGGATATTTTCACTAGAGTGGAACCTCTGAGGAGATGACGTTTGAGCTGAGACCCACCTGGGGAGGAAGGAGCCATGTGGCAATCTGGGGTGGGGGATGCAAGGGCAAACCATGCAAGAACCACAAGTGCAAAGATGCTACAGCAGGGCCCAGCTCAGCCTGGGCAAGGAAGCAAAAGCAGGCCAGGGTGCCTGGAACATTGTGGGTGAGGAGGGGAACAAGAGGATGCAAGATCAGAGAGGCAGGCAGGAGCCAGATCACTTAGAGCAGGATTTGGCAAACATCTTCCCTAAAGGGCCCAGATAGTAAGTATTTTAAGTTTTGTGGGCCATACAGTCTGTGTCACAACTACTCAGTTCTGCCCACATAGCATGAGCCACCATAAACAATCATATATGAAGGGGCATGGGTATGTTCCAGTAAAATTTCATTTACAAAAACGAGGGCGAGCCAGACGTGGCCCAAGGGTCGCAGCTTGTCATACCTTGATTGAGAGTCTTGAAGGCCTGAATGAGAGCTTGGACTTTTATTCTAAGTGTGGGTTTTAAGCCGGGGAGCCATATGACCTGATTTATACTTTAAAAGGATGGCTCTATTCTTTGGATGATGGACTGGGGAGGCAAGCGTGGAAGCAGGGACCAGGGAGAAGCTGTTGAGATTGTCCAGTGAAAGATGATGCTGTGCAAAATCGGAGACACAGAGATGTTGAGAAGTGCCCAGAATCTGATTATACATTGGATTAGAGCCAGCAAGATATACAAATTGGACATGCGGTAATGAGGGAAAGAGGAATGAATCAAGGATGATCCCAGGTTTTTTGCTTTAGCAACTGGGTCAGTGGTGCCACATATACTGAGATGGGGGACATTCGGGAAGAAGTGCATTTTGAGGGAAAATAGCAACAGTTCAGTTGCCCATGTCTGTGAGAAGCGCAGGTGGAAGTGGCAAGCTGGCGGTAGTGTCTGCACATCTGGAACTCATGGAAAGGTTCAGGTAGAGATAGAAATTTGGAAGTCAGCAGAGTGCAAAGATGGAGCATCTTCCAGATGATGTAGGAAGAGGGAAATGAAGACAGGAGGACCACAGGGGGACTCCAAGGTCCCTCTAACACATGGAGAGCTGGTGGAGGCAAGGAAGACAGCAGAGGTGGAGAAGGCACAGCCAGCCATCATGAAGGAAGCCAGGGGAGGATGGGTCAAGGCATCACACTGTTTCAGGAGGAGGCCATGGCCAACTGCATCCAATACTGCTGAGCAATTCAGGTAAGAGGAATTTGCTCCACAGGATTCACTAGAAGATTCCTATAACTCTTAAGCTGCCCTGGACATTTAAAATATGATTTGATTAACAAAAATGCAAAAAATTCAATTTACACACAACTTCTTGGTAACATAAATCAAGATATACACGTACTGACTTACTACCGTGACTCACCTATTTGCTTAGAAATCATTGGAACAATGACAATTTTGCAAAGTGTCTTACATTAACCAGCCTACACTTGAGAGGGGCGGGGCAGAAAACAATTTTCCCTTTCTCCCAGAACTGCAGAGGTAATTTTTTTGTAAATAGCCAACTTTTTGTTTTTAGCAGATGTCTTTCATCTATTTTATTTTTTCTAAAGCAGTTTCAGTCACACACCACACAATCCATCATAAAGAGCCAACTTTTGATTATCTGTGCTCATCAGAAACAGAGTTGGGATAATCAAATCCATCAATTATTCACAAAATCCACAGGTGATTTCTTTTTCTGCAATAGTGTTCATCTCTTTCACCTTGTAGATTTGCCTTTCAATGAAAGATGATGAGAAGAAAACTGCCTTAATTTGAGCTCCTTCCCCTTCCTCTTTTTCTCTTATTGCTGTTACGAGGGGGTGATAAGAAGACATAAAATGACACAGAGCACAGGGAAAGAAGAAAGTCCAGAGGACTCTGAGATGGTCATCAGTCTCTGGTTCTCAAGAGTGGGCAGCAGGTGCAGTCACCTGTTCCTTGCAAAGGTTGGGGAAATGCCCACTTGTCTCCGACTTGGCTGATGCAGTTATTCACATTTCCTGATTTGCATTTAAAGATTGCTCTTTCTGACCCAATTTGGCCACTGGCGCATGGCTTCACTGCCTCCCTCCACTTCTCAGCCTGCCTTTCTCCCTTCAATCCCTTCCCCTCCATCTCTCTTTTCTCCTCCCTGCCCTGTGAAAAGCAGTTAGACCTCAGAGGCAGGATGTGCGTGGTGAACAGGCGTACCTGTTTGGTGAAAAGAAAATATGAAGCTTTCCCCAGCTTTTGCCTCAAACCATGAGCCCTGCAAGGTCCCCCAGGGCTAAAAATAACCTGAGGCTTGTAAATGAACAGAACCGTTTCTGCTGCTTTCTTAACCCTTCACAGTCCTGGGGACATAGCAAAGGCGTCTAACCCAAGCACTGTTTATTTTTCCTACCAAGTCTGTTTCTAGGCAAGGCCCCCACCCCCTGCTGCCTGGTGGATTAATGATGGCATTTCCACCCTCTAGCTTCCTGGTCTCCTGCGAAGGTACAACTTGTCCTGTTCTGGGACACCACTTGGCATTCCTCTTGGAGGAAGTAGATTTTGAGCCGCATTTCAAAAAAAAAAAAAAAAATGTAATGTCACACCAATGTGCTCTAAATTAGCAATCTCGCCCTGCTGTCATGATAAGTGCCATTCCCCAAAGTGCAGGTCCTTCTCCCTGAGGACATTCCCTGCCCTTAAGGCACGGTGAACCCAGGTGACAGAACATCTGTCAACTATCCATCTAATATTTTTTGAACACCTCCTGGTGCTACATAAAATTTACTATAGAAAATACTGTTGGTACTATGCTAGATGCTTGGAATTCAAAGATGAATAAAACATGCTGATGTGGTTATTTATTACTCATCATTTGCCCTGAAAGATGTGGAGCAGGGGAAGGATGTTCCCAGGTCTTTCCAGTATAGCCCAAGGATAGGCAAGGTCAAGGGCACCTCCAGGGGCTGAGGATGAGGAAGGGTATTTTCCTTGTGTCCAAAGCCCCTAGGGATGATCTCAGCTGCTACAGTTTTATGCTGTATTTTGGCACCTAGAAGGAACTCAATTAATGGTAAAACAAAGTATAGTAGTTAGGAGCATGGGTTTTCAGAATCAGACAGACTTGAGTTCAAATCTTACTTTATACCACGTAGAGGTGACATTTAATCTCTCCAGACCTCAGTTTCCTCATCTATAAAACAGGGTTAATGACAGAATCTTCCTCATAAGGTTGTTTCAAGGATTGAATGAGACAGTGCGTCTAAATCAGCTGTCCTGCCTGGCAGATAGTAAATAAACAACAAATGGCATCTAGTATTTTTAGTCATAAAAGCGAGCGTTTACAAGTTTGAGAAAAAAGGAAGTCAGGTTTCTTTTCTTCTAAATCAAACTGAAATCTGACTTGGAGACCCATTCTGCTGGTTTGCAGAAATTAACTTTCAGTTTTTATTGGGACTCTCCTCTCACCACCCAAGCCCCACTGCAGGAATCTACAGCAAAGGCCTGTGGATTCTTCAGGAGTTCCTGCAGACATGCCCATTGCCTGGGCCCTTGTGGCTCCTTGGGCCTGGAAAATCCAATGGCACCACTGTTTCCATGCAACTTGGGGGAGGGAGTCATTGCCCAGGCCAGGAGATTCCTTCAGGCACCATAAAATCATTCCTCCAAAGCCAGAAGCATGGGCAACTGGCCAACAGGAAGCTCCCCAGAAGCTGAACATGGACGCAAAGATCAGCTCAACTCCAGACCCCCTTACCCTCTCACCCACAGCCCTGGCCTGGCCCTAGCTTATCGGCTTCCTCTCGCTCTACCACTCCTAGCACCACCCCTCATCCTAGTCATCTCCAACCTCTTTGACCTCTCTGCGTGGACAATGATGTTTTAGCCCTGCCTGCTGCTCCCTCTGCCTAGAACTCACTTTTCTCTCTTCTTTGTCCACCTAACTTGCATTCACATTTAGCAAACATTTATTGAGAACCTGCTATTAGCCAGGGGACTTTTGTGACTCACTTTACCTGCACTACTTCTATTAATTCTCACAACAATCCTACAAGATAGGACTCTTATTGATGCCCATTTTATAGGTGATGAAAACAAGGCTCAGAGAGAGTAAATAATTTATTCACAGTTATACAGGCAGCAAATCCTAGGTCTATCCAACTGCAGAGCTGCTGTTCTGAACCAGCCAGACTACCTTCTCCAGGAAGTCTCCCCCCACCAATTTTGAACTAAGAGTCTATGGGAAAGGGTCAAATAGTGGCTCTCCAAACCTGTTTCCTCTTTTACCTGTGCACACAGCTGAACATTTCCCAGCCTCCCTTGCAGGTTGGTGTGGTCAGGTGACTGGGTTCTAGCTAATGGAATATTAGAATATTAGTGGAAAGCTTGAAGATCCTGTCCAAGGCTGGCTCATTGAAACCTCCTATGTGCACTCTTTCCACATCTGCTGGTTGGGTGCCTCTTGCCCAGAGCAAGCTTAGGGCCGCATGTTGAAGATGGCAGAGCCACTGAGGAACAGAGTTCCTCTCAACCCCAACACACACATGCACTCACAGTGAACTGTTATGTGAGAGAAAGAAACTTCCACTGTGTTAAGTCACTGAATTTGGGGGGTTTCTCTGTTATGGACGCTGGTATAATAGTTTCCTTTGGGGCTTTCCTTTAGGAAAACGTATCATAATGGTTGATCTACATATTCTTCTCTTCTGTGAGCTACCAAGATGTGCACCCCCCCCTTCCTTCCCCAACACACACATAGGAGTGAACTAAATTACATTCCATCAAATACCAAGGGCAGTTTTAAAGAGGAAAAATTATAAATAGCAACCTACAGGATATATGCGGAATGAGAAGGAGACAGTGGTGTTCATAGGTGGATCAGATTTGTACATTACAAGCACTTGGCTTAGTAATGGCTTAGTGGCCTCTGCTAACCACATACTGGCCGCTCCGCTTCCTACCACTTTGCTGCTCTGGGGTGTGCCGAGTCACTAGTGCAATGGTCTTCAGATTCCAGGATGCATAAAAATCACCTGGAACCTTGTTAAAAACCTGATTCCTGAGCACCCCAATCCCCAGATTCTAAATTATCAAGTTTCCTGTGAGGTCCAGACATCCACATTTTTAATGTCTTCCCGCGGTCTGGAGGCAAGTGGCTCACGTACAGCCCCACACTTGGATAAACGTGTCTCAGTGCCACCTCCAAGCCCTGGTTCTCTGTCTCCTGCCTGCAAGCCAGGAGCCCAGGGGCCTTAGACTTCCATTAGGATTCTGGGCAACTACTTTATGGGTGATTTGCTATTATGTGTACTGGTCTGGAATTTAATTACCATGTATTTAAGTGTTTCTATGGGAAAATGGGTTCCAAACAATTTAACTACAAGCTAACTTTAGAAACAAAACCCACTCTTAAGGAGAAACTGGCTCCACCAATGGAGAAGTGTACTTACTGGTGACTAGGGACTAGTGTGAGGCTTCCCCCAAGACTCTGAAAGAAGTCAAATAAGAGGACCTCTGAGTGTTCATCTTAAATCAGCATATGATGGGTGACTAGACGGGCGAAAGGAAAATCTGCTTTTAAGAGACAGCCCATGTCTCAGGTCTGGAAGATTTGACTAGTATCCAACTGGCTTTATTCACTATTCCCCAGGCTTCTGCCCTTGTCCCACCAGCTAAGTTCCTAAAATATCTGCCTACTTCCATGTGCCATTATTTACTTAATATTTCTCTTTCAATTGAATCCCTTTTTTTTTAAATTAAGATACTGGAAGAGGAAACTCCTATATGAAGGGGACTAAATCAGCAAGGGCCCTGGACCCAAAAAGAAAGTGGTATCTCCAGAGAGGGCAGACATCATAAAGATCAAAGGCAGGGAGGGCCTGGAACTGGTGGTCCTAAAGGAGAGAGGGAACAGTTGAGGGGAGATAGTCAGGCCTAGAGAGAAAGAAAGAACTCTGCCAGGGGAGGGAAAGCTTGGTGGGAAGTGATGGAGGAAGACAGATGAGGCACCTGGGGCTCACAGAAGGAACAAGCCTGAAAGGTTACAGACCAGCAAGCTGCCCCTGGGAAAGGAGCCCTGGGCACTGGGAGAACCATGGGACTGGGAGAAGAGGGGGCCTGCTGCAGGACAACCAAGGCCAAAGAAGGCAGAGGGCTGGGACTGAAACCTAAGCAGGTGGGGGGTTTAGGGCAGGGAAGGAATAAGATGGAGTCCAGGGGGACATTGAGGCCTGGGATGGGATACGAGTAGGGAAAGTAAAGAAAGGGAGGCTTAGGTAGGAGGATGCAGAGATGAGAGCTGGGTGAAGGACACAGCAGGGTAAAGTGAGTGGGGTCATGGACAGCAGGTGAGGCATCGGGCAGCAAGTACAAATTGTGTGTCCTCACAACAATGGGCTGCAGGGGTTGTCTTCCTGGGACTGGACTGGAGCCAGTAGTGCTGCAGGTGGCCTGGAGAAGATGATGTGTTTGACGTCTCTGTTTCATCCTTAGGGAAATGCTTCATTAACATATCCAAAGAAAAAAAAATCTGTGTCACCAGAAGGAGGCTGCTGGGCATAGGCAAAGGAGAGTGAGAGAAGCAAATGCCAGCTCTGCTCCTTCTCAACACCAGCAAGGAGGACATGACCTGTTTGGTCCTAGAACTAAAGGTCTATGACAGCAGGAGCCTGTCTCTCTTATTTCCGGCCATACCCCCAGAGCAGTGCCTAGCATGTAGTAGGAGCTCAAAAAATACTTGTGGAATGAATGAGTGGGTGACCAAGGGGGTGAAAGGTGGCATTTATCCATATTGTGAAGACAGTTGACTCAGACCTCCTTAGCCTGATGTCATTAACCTTTGGATTCAGACAAGGAGCCTGCTTGGCCGCCGGGCTCACAAGATCCTTTCGATCTGCCATCCTGCCTGATGGAGAGATACTGCTTTGTGCAGAACACAGATCCAATCTTCAAGGACAGCCATACATTGCTTCTAAAGTGAACACCTGTATTCTGACTTTAAACATAAATCTAGGAGACAAATTCATTCTCAGTATTTTGGCACAGCCAGGCTTCCGAGCCTGCCAGACAGATACCAGGCTCTGGACCATGAACATTATGAAAATAAATAGCAATAAAATAGCTATCAATTGCTTATTCTATATCAGCCACTGTGCTACAGGCTTAACATGTATCACCTGATGTAATCCTGGCAACTGTGTGAGTCGTGTCTTAAGATTACCCCCTCTGAGGGATCAAGTTCTTGCCCAAGGTCATGCACTAATAAGCAGCCATACTTGAGTGCAAGCAGTAGGAATACAGACTCACACATCGAACTGCTCAGCACAGCACTTCTCACCATCTGAACTGAATTCCACCCAGGGAACCTCTTCTGCAACCTGGGCCCCCATTAAAATCTCTTCAGGGGAATGGCGGCACACTGAACTGGGAGACCGGGACCTGAGTTTAACCTTTCTTTCTAAAACTTGGTAACTGTACGGCTTTCAGCAAATCATCCAGCTTTTTTGAGCCTCAGTTTATTCAGTTGATAGATACAGCAATATTTGTTCAATGAATAAAGAACCTTCCATCCTACCTCTCTCCAGTTGTTAAAGAGATCAAATAGTATAGAGGGCAACACTGTACAAAAGACAAAACCCTGTCTTTAAGGGATTATAATTATACAGTCTTGAGTTGTCCTTGTGATTGTTTTCATTCCAGATGACAGCACCACCTCTTTTTTTCCTTGTGCTCTGAGTTCTGACTCAGGGTTTGTCTTTGAGTGGAGCCCCTGTCTCAACGAGGACTCCAGGAGGGGTCTGAGCCTGGCTGCTTCACGGAGGCCAGGACCGCCAGAGGCCTGTGACTGGGAGGCCAGAAGGAACCGAGATCCACCCCATGAGAAGGTTAAGAAATTGAAACCCTGCAGGGCCTCTCCCTCACCTGACCCTAGTCCCCGGTAAGCCCCACGTCCCTGGGGTAGGTTTTGTTCTTTTTTCCAAGTGACAGTATCTCTGACTTGCTGAGATTTCTGGCTGAAGACGAGGGCCTGGGCTGTTGCTTCCCCAACATTTTGAAGCCATCCTTAGGTTTCCCGAGCCACAGGCTCAGCGCTGGATCTCAGAGCCTGGCACCTTCTCCCAACTTGGGGCCAGTCCACCCTCCAATGCCCTGGATGCCTGTCCAGCCTCTGGTCACCTGCCCACATATCTGCAAGGCCGGGGAGCCCATGCTGCTCCCTGAAAAACCCAGACTGTGGCCCTTCTCTTCAAGGAGGCAGCCTCCATTTGGGAGAAGACCCGGCCATCACCTCAGAGAGAGACCTCACCAGTTTGGGCAGAAACTTCAGACTTCTTAAACGTTTAACTTCAGTTCTTGACCTCTCTGACTGTTTTCTTTTTTCCACTTAAAGGGTAAAAACCTATTACTAGGCTATTTTAGGTGAACTCACTTAAAAAAAAAAAAAAGGACAGGAGAAAATCAATGTTAGTACGTCACAGCTATTTTTAGCTGGATCTCCTCTCCCTCCAGGACTCAGGCTCTATTTGGGAACTTTGTGTCTTGGTGGGCAGCCAACCTTTTGCTTTTTCACAGAGAAATCCCCTGGCATATGGCAAAGGCTCCTGGTCCTTCTCACTGTTTTTAATGGCAAGGAGTTGGGCCTTGCGTTCTAACCTCTGTTCCATTCTGGTTGCTTGCTCAGAGGCCCTGCTGCCTACAGGAGCTCAGGAACTTTTACACGTTGGGGAGCACTTTGCAATCAGGGCTACTGTCTGCCTCTCTGGGCTTCAGCCACATTAGAAAACACCAATTTTTAGTGAATGAATGAGTCTGTATAATGAGTCATGATGAAGAATCATTCATTATTTGTTAACCTAAGAATCCTTGTTAACCTAAGAACTGAAATTATTTGAGAATGTTGCCTGATCAGGGATCCCTGTTCCCAATTACACACCCAGAAAGTCCTGCATGCTTTTAAATTCAAGTAGAAGAAGTCACTTTGGTCTTGAGATGGGTCACCAGGAACAACGAGGGGAACAAATACAAACAAAGGGAATGGAAGTCCAGCCCAGGGACCAGACCTGGGAGAGCTGAGATCTAGGCCAGGAAGGCCAAGCCTTGGCAGGGATGAGATTCTGGGGATGGGAGGGTGAGGAGATGGTGATCAGGAACGATGCAAGGTCTGAACCAAAAGGACTATGGAGATACCTGGTTTCTTATCACCTAGTCTCCCTTACTACCAGAAAGAGCCTTAAGAATGGTGAAGTCCTGATTCTCAATTTCCAGTCAGAAGCTGAAGTTAGGGGTTAGATATTTCTGAGAATAAATGTGGGGACACAGATCAGAGTTACTCAGAAATGCTGAGTATTTGGCCAAAGAGGACAATATTTCTTGCTATATAAAGAGGGTTTATTTTTCTTTTCCAAAATAGAAGTGGCTTTTTGATGCAAGTACAGAAATAGTTTACATACATTGTAAAGAGATCTAAAATAACCCCAACCCCAGTGCCCAGATATAATCACTATTACCATATATCACTTTGATATATGTGTATGCAATTGCACCTACTATGGGGAGACACGATTAACTGTTTTTGGTTAAATAAGAAAGATAGACAGGCCTCAGTTATCAGCGAGAGGCAGGGGAACAAGTTTGATTCTCCTTACATCATCTACCACATGCAGTCATGGGGAAAGCAGACTGTTTATCTGGAGGGGGATGCTTTCCTATGGAAAAACACTAATCCCAACTCAGGCCCTTCCTAGTCTTGTCTCAGAAGAGATCATCCTCTTTAGCAGGGTAGAAGGGGAGACTTGTATCTAACTTTTCTTATATGTGGCATGGGAACTCCACCCTTACTCAGATGCCACGACACAAGCATATCACCCCAGAACTCGCCTGAAAGGGGCCACGGGCTTTAAAGCAGATGAACCTGGAGACTGCCATGATTTAAAGGGCCTGTTTACCTCTTACTGTTGCGGTCCTAGTGACAGATTGGGAGAGGAGGGTTCTCCACCCGTGAAAAGCATGTGGGCAGAACTCTGTGCTCTCTCAAAGGTCTGGTATTTGTTTCCTTGGGTTGTCCTCTGACTCTGGGACCACCAAAAAATGATAATAGTTAACACTTTTAGAATGCTTATCTACAGTATCTCATTTAGTGCCCACAACAATCCTATGAGATTATTATCCCCTTTTTATGGCTGAGAAACTAAGGCCTAAAGAGGTTAAGTGCCTTGCCCAAAGACACATAGCTGAGACTGACGTGAACTTGTGCCCACATGCAGCAGATCCCAGAGCCCATGCCAGCATAGCCACTGAAGCTATCACCAGTGACAGACTTGTGGTTTAAACAAGCAAATGCTTTGAGTTGATAGAAATTTTATTGCTGAATATGTTACTATTCTCCCTCTTTGAGCCAAGAGTTTGAATTGTTGGCTACTGGGATGGGAGTCCTAGGGTCTGGTTTCAGTTCTAGGCTGCTCTTATACATGCACTCCTTTCTCCCATTTATTGACTTACGTTCGGTAAATAAGTGAGCTTATTCTTTGCTTTCCTTATCAAATAATACGCAATTTACACTTATTGGTACATTTTGTTTATTTGCATCAGGATCCAAATAAAGTCCTAACATGGCAACTAGATGATATTATCCTTAAATTCCTTAATTTATAAATTTCTCTCCCTCTTCCTATCTTGCATCAATTTATTTGTTGACAAATCTGGAATTTGCTGACCATATGCCTGTGGTGTCATGACACTGAACTTTAATCTACTGCAGTTAGTGTCCTTATTGAGTTCAAATTGGTTCCATCTTTGGTTGTGGGAGTCTTTACAGTTTGGCTCCTAAGTCCTTTTGACACCACCCCGGTAGTCTTTAATAGCATCTTTTTTCTCTGTATAACAAGAAGTTCTAGACTTATTTTGTCTATTTCCTTCCACAGACCTGTAATTAGTCATTTCTCTGAGGAACCCTGTTTCCTTTTCATGGGGAATGGAATTAGGAGCCACAATCTGAGCACTGCGGTGCTCACTGCTACCAGTTGGTCTCTGTTGCTAGTCCTTTCAGGCGACTGGGAAATACATACTTTTATTGTGATAAAATAGATCACAAAGTCATACTGATACTGCAATTGAAATTGAGGACTGTAGGGTTTTTACTTAAGATCATCACTTTTATATCTGTACTCTTTTCTCCCATGTCAAAATTCCCAAGTCTCAACAACACCAGCATCATCACTTATTTTCATTATCTCATGCACAAAACAATCTTAAAATAACAATACTATCACTACTACCAACAATACGGTTCCTGAAAGCAGTTTAAGTTTTCTCTGTGTGTGGTTCATTTGTCCTTATTGTCTCCTACTAGGGATGTACCATCAAATGACCCTATTTTAGTCACTTGAAATATTTCCTTTGTGTGTTTATGCCACCAACTTGACATACATTTGTTTCATTTTGCTTTTGATTTTTAGGATACACTTCCACATTTTTATTTTATTATATAGCTGTGTAAAATATTTGTATAGTTCCAAAATAAAATTTGCAAAACAAGATATATTCAGAGAAATGTAGCTTCTATTTCTGTTCCTTCCCTCATACCAGAGAGCAGCTTTATTATATTATTATTATTATTATTATTTTATGGTTTATCCATAAATTTTTAAAACATAACCAAGTATGTATATATTGGGTTGAAATATATGATGTTATTTTTGTAAGTCAAAAATGGTCAAATATAGGCAATTTCATTTGAATCAATCTAATAATTCACATCCATCCTCCCTTTTTAAATAAATGATAGTCTGTGATGCATACTTTTCTCTACCTTGCTTTTTTTTACTTACTATATCCTAGAGATCCCTCCATAGTATCTTTAGAATATATTGATTTAAAGCATGCAGTAAAATTTGAATTACAGTATACCTCCTTAATATGATAAAACACATTTATCACAGCCCAAGAGCCAGCTTCATGCTTTAAGGGCAAATACCAGACATTTCCCCCTTAAAGTTAAGAAGAAGAGAAGAATGTCCAATTTCACTATTATTTTTAAAATATTGTAATACTCAAGGAAAAGAGAAAATAGAAGTTAAAGCTATGAAAATTGGAAAAGGATGGGGAAAAAAGTCTCACCACTTATAGATAATATGATTTTATACCCAGAAAAGCAAGAAAATCAAAAGAAAAACTACTGAAAATAATAAGAGTGTTCCATTAATAAGTAGGTAACAAAAATAACAACCTACTGAAAAATGTAATGAAAGGAAAGACCCAATGTATAAAAGCAACTAAAAAGATAAAGTATTTAGGAATAATCCTAATAAGACATATGCAAGATTTAAAAAAAAAAACAGACTTTAAAACATCCCTGAAAGTCATAAAATTGAAAAGATAATTTAAGTTTTTGGTAGAAAGCCTCAATAGCTTAAAGATGTCAATTCTTGATCTCACTACAAATACCTTTTTTTTTAATGTAGAAAGATGATTGTAAAGTTCAAATGGAAAGAAATAAAGAAATTAAACATAAGAATATCTGGGGGTGGGGAGAGGACGGGCAACAAAAAGGAGGAACTAGCCTGTCAAATGTTAAAATACACTATAAAATATCAATAATTAAAACAGTACAATACTATTTCATAAACCAACAGAAAGGATACAAAATATATACCCAAATATATATGGGAATTTGGAAAGTAATGAAATTAGCCTCTCAATTAGTTGGGAAAATAGGAACTATTAAATAAATTTGTTGGGACTACTGGTTAGTCACCTAGGAAAAAAATAAAGTTGAGTTCATCTTATAAAATATATACCAAGATAAATTCTAAATGGATTCTAAATGGACTTAAATTTAAAAATTGAAATCATTCAAATTCTAGAAGAAAGTCTGGAGAAATTCCTTTAGAACTTTGGAGTGATGAAAGCCTTTACAATTATCCAGAAGACTTAAGAGAATAGAATGATGCATTCAGTTACCTTAAAAAAATAGATAAAGAAAACTCTGCATGTCAAAAAACACCAAAGGCTATGTTATTAAATGGTAAACTGGAAAAAGTAATTGTGACTAAGATTACAGACAAAGGTCTAGTCATCTGGGACAAAGGTATAACACTCCTAGAAATCAATAAAAAGGCCAACAATCCAATTGAAAAATAGGCAAAGGTTTCGGACAAATAGCTTACATAGCAGGAACCAATGAAAATATGCTCACCTTTGCTCAAACTAAGAGAAACACAAGTTGAAACTACCCTGAGATACTATTTTCCACCTAATCAGTTTGATATTGTATTCATAGGCAAGGTTGTGGGGAAAGAGGAACTCTCACACTCTGATGATAGGAATGGAAGTTAGTATTAACACTGTAGAGGACATTTGGCAATATCTACCAAAATAAAAAATTGGAGCCAGCAATTCCACATGTAGAAATTTGTCTTATGGGTATACTTACACAAGTATAAAATAACAGGTATGCATTGGTGTTTAAAATAGAAAATTTTTGGAAATAACTCAGATGTCCATCAATTGGGGTCTAGCTAAATAAATTATAGTTTGAAAAGGATGATGCACTGCTCTAGGATCTGATATGGAAAGAGATCCAAGTTGTACTAGGTGTCTTTGTTTGCCAGAGCTGCTATGACAAATACCACACACTGGTTGGCTTAAACGACAATTGATTTGCTCACGTTTAGAGGCTAGATGTCCAAAATCAAGAGATTGGCATGGCAGTGCCTTCTGCCAGAGTCCGTAGGTTCTGGTGATGGCAATCCTCCATCATATGATGACAGGATGATGTCCTCGGCCTCCTCCCCTGTCTTTCTCTGACTTCTGGCTTCTCCGTCTTCTGGCTTATCTGACTGTGTCTGAATTTCCTCACTTTAAAAGGCTACAGAAATATGGATTAAAACCCATCCTGATTCAGTCTGGCCATATCTTAACAAATGATATCTTCAAAAGCACCTATTTACAAATGGGTTCACACCCACAGGAACTCAGATCAAGATTAAGAACGTATATTTTGGGGGTACATGATTCAGTCCCAACACAAGGTGAAAACAACAAGGTCAGAGCTATAAGTACACTCCCAAGCCTTTTATGCAGAAATGAGGGGAAAAAATAGAATCTATATCTGTATTTCCTCGTCTATCTATGCTAAGGAAACCATGGAAGGCCACGCAAGAAACTGATGACAGTCATTACCTAGAGCCGAGAACTGTGCGAGTGAGGAGTAGGGGTGGGAGAGAGGCTTTTTGCTGTATACACTTACATATTATTTATTTATAAACCATGTGGATGCATTATGTACTCAAAAATAAAATTAAAAGAGAAGTAAATTAGGAAGTTAAAAACATAGAAGCCCCAGCCCAGATTAATTCCCCGCAGTCCAGTCATCATTGCCAGTCTCCAGTGGCAGTCTAGGGAGTGAAAATGCTAACCTCCGCAAACAATGGGCAATGAGCCATACCACATATAACTAACAGAAATAAATTGAGTTGGTGGAAAATAATAACATAATTAAGAATGTAAGGAACTTCAGGCAGGTTTTTGCAAGGGAAAATCATGAACTCATTAATTTTCACAACTTATTAGAGTGTTAATTAAATATCCTGTTATTGAAATAAAGTTTATTATTTCAAAGGAAATTGCCAAGAGGAGAATGGGGCATAGTGCTAGCCCACCCTTCTCACTGAACATTCTCTCTGTGAGAATTTTTTTTTAACTCTTTTGATTTCCTCCGACATTCTAACGAGCTCCAGGGAAGTCTCCACCCCTTTCTCCATGCTTCAGTCTCACTGCAAACAGTCTACCAGACACTTCTCCTGAGATAACCCACAGACACTTCAGATTCAACCTGTCCAAAGGTAAACTCAGTACATGTCTCCAAAACCTGCTCTATGTTATTATGCATGGCACTGCCATCTACCCAGTTCCTAACAAGGAACTTGGGAGAAGTCATTTTTAATTCCATCCCCCCCTCTCCATCAATCATAAGATCCTGAAGATCTTACCTCCTCAGTAATCCTTCACCATTTGATGTTTTCTTCTTCCCCTTTTTATCTTTCACCACCGTCGCCTCCACCCATTGCATCTCTCTCATGCTATTGCAACACCCTCCTAAACACTCCTTCTGCCTCCAGCCTGGACCCCCTGACATCCATCCTCCACACTGGGGTCTCAATGACCCTTCAACAAAGCAAGACTAATTTGCCACTATCCCCTCCCCAATTTAAAACCTTTCCCTGTCACCCAATTGTGCATAGATTGAAGTCCAAGTTCCTCAGTGTGAACTCTAGGCAAGAGTGACTAGACCTCCCAGTTTCCCCAGGACAGTTTAGTTTATTCCTGTCGTCCGGCCTGCTAATGCCCTCACTCACTCACTCTCAAAGCATCCTGGTTTGGACATTAAATTATTTGGCCTTCCTAACCATAGCACCTTCCACAATCAGACTCTTGACAAACTCTCCAGGTTCCTCTCTTCCCACATTATGTTCCAGTAACACCAAACTGCAGACCATCCACCTTACATACGTAACCAATTCCCACCTTTGGGCTTTTCCTCAGATTTTCTCCTCTGCCCGAAATGGGCCGTGACCTTCCCTCTCACACATACTCCATCTTGTTCACTCTTGCTTGTTTTTTTTTTTGTTTTTTTTTTTTTTTTTCACATTCTTCATGAATTTATTTTGCATGTAAAATAAACAAGTGACTATCAATTTATACTTTAACAAATATTAATGTATAAGAATGCTCATAGAAGCTTTTATCCATGACAGATATAAACAGGAATGGCCATCAACAAAACAATGGATAAAAAGCAATTGTGGTATATTCATTACAGTAGAATACTACTTGGCAAATAAAAGGAACAAACTATTGCAACCTGAAACATGGATGAATCTTCAAAACATTATGCTGAACAAAAGAAGCCAGACACGAAGGGTTCATGTTCCATAATTCCATTTATAGAAGTTCAAGAGAAGGCTAAACTAATTGATGATGATAGAAGTAATATCTGTGATTGACTGCTGGGAGAGAGGATTGCCTGGAAGGGATCATGAGTGAAGTTTCTAGGGTGATTGAAATACTCTACATCTTGGTTGGACTGTTGGTTATACAGAAGTATACATTTGTCAAAATTCATTGGATAATACACTGAAGGTCTGTGCATTTCAGTGACTGTAAACCATACCTACATTACAAAACAACACCTAGTTGGGGTGGGAAGCCACAAAGAAGTGAGCACCTTACCTAAAAGTGCTCAGAATACCCAAAATGGTGTCCAGCATAGGTGCTTTATTTACTGGTGCCAAGATCCCTGGTGTTCCCCAACACTTGTTTTCTCCTTACTTTCATCTGGAACAAAAATTACATTACCCAGTGTTCCAGTTTGCTAATTCTGCCTTTTTGCAAATCACCAGAAATGGATAAGTTTTATAAAGAGGGTTTATTTGGTTACAAAGTTACTATCTTAAGGCCATAAAGTGTCCAAGGTAAGTTATCAACAATCAGGTACCTTCACTGGAGGATGGCCACTGGCATCTGGAAAACCTGTTAGCTGGGAAGGCACATGGCTGGCAACGGCTCCAGAGTACTGGTTTCAAAATGGTTTCCTTCTAGGATGTTCCTCTCTAGGCTGCAGTTCCTCAAAAATGTCACTCTTAGTTGTTCTTGGGACATTTATCCTCTCTTAGCTTCTCTAGAGCAAAACTTTGCTTTCAAAGGCCATCTCCACAATGTTGCTCTGTAAGCTGCAGCTCTTCTCGCAGCTCCTGGGTGTTCTTCAAAGTGTTCCTCTTGGCTGTAGAAAGCTTGCTCCTTTTGTCTAAGCTTATATAGTGCACTAGTAAACTAATCAAGGCCCACACTGAATGGGCAGAGACACACCTCCATGGAAATTATCTAATCAGAGATATCAGCTACAGATGGGTGGGTCACATCTCCATGGAAACGCTCAATCAAAGATTAACAATCTAATCAACACTAACACATCTGCCCACACAAGATTGCACCAAAGATAATGGTGTATTGGGGGACATAATACATTCAAACTGGCACACCCAGCTCCCTTGCAACTTGAAAGGAAATGACATGCAGCTTTTTCCTCCTTCCTCCTTCCTGATACTGACCTCATTGTGGCCAATAAGAATAAGAATGACAGGAATTGTTATGGGGAGTTTCTGGGGAAATATTTCCCCAAATAACAAGAGAGTCATACCCTTCCCTTATGTGAGGATATGATGCCTGGAGATGCTGTGTCCATCTTGAAGCCATGAGTGGAGAGTAAGAGAATTGAAGAGGCAGCAACCCAATGGGCTAGCATCAGAGAATTCACAAACCAACCCTTGAAACACTGGCCTCCAAACTTCTTATTGAACTTGCATGCCTCACAAGTTCATTTCTTCTTGCAGTCACTCAGTATTCCATTGTATGTGTACACCACAGTTTGCCCTTCAGTTCATCAATGTATCCTTAGCCCACCTCCATCCATTGCAGGTGGGTGAATATTGCCTCCATAAACAGGAGTGTGCAAATGTTATTCATGTCTCTGCTTTCACTTCTTCCAAGTATACACCCAATAACAGGGTTGTTGGATCATATGGCATCCCTATACTTAGCCTCCTGTGGAAGCACTACACTGCCCTCCAGAAGGGCTGCAGCATTCTACTTCCCTACCAACAGTGAATAGGTACATCCCTCTCTCACATTCTCTCCAGCATTTGTATCTTTCTGTTTATTTTTTTAACAGTTTTATTCACACACCATACAATCCTTCCTGGTTAAACAATCAATGGTTACTGGTACAATCACAGGGTTATGCATTCATCACCAAAATCTTTATGAAGACATTTCCATTTCTTCCACCAAGACAGAAGATGAGGGAAAAAATGAAGAATAAAAAATAAGAAATAAAATAAATTAAAAAGGAGAAGCAACAATAATTCTATGGATCCATACCCCTCTCTTATATCCCCCCTAAGTAAAATTTAGCTTTTGTATATTGCCTTTGTTGCATTTCATGGAAGTATATTACAATGTTACTATTAACTGTAGAATCTCATTTCCATTGATTATATTTCTCTATATACCATCCAATTTTCAACTCCTTGCAATGTTGACATTCATTTGTTCTCCTTCATGTAAAAACATTCTTATATTTGTACATTTAATCACTATCATTGTCCTCTCTAGGTTTCACTAAGTTATACAGTCCCAATTCTTATCTTCTATCTTTCCTTCTAATGTCATATATGCTCCTAGTCTTCATCTTTCAACCATACTCATGGTCAGCTTTGTTCAGTTTCCTTAAAATATTGTGCTACCATCAAGTAGTATTGTGCTATCCATTTCTGGATCTTTACAATCCAGCCTATTGGACATACTGTGCTCCTCAGCATCAAATGCTCAAACATTTTGGTTATTAATAATAACATTTATTTCAAAGTATGTACTATTCCATGCACTGTATAAGTGCTTTACATGCATTATTTCACTTAATTTCGCAACAAACCTGTGATCTTATCATTATCTCTCCTGTTTTATATAGGAGGAAAGAGAAGCACAGAGAAGTGAATGATGTTGCCTAAGGTTACACAGCAGTGGAGCAAGATTTGAATTCCAGCAGCCCTACCACAGAGCCTGCGCTCTAAGCACCACCCTACACTATTTCTAGGTACAGAACATAGAAGTCAAGGGTTGTAAATAACTATGCCCTTTCAATAAAATTCAAAGTTATATTTATTTCCCTACACAAACACATACATCTCATCTGCATTTGAACTCAATCTATTTTTTAATCCACTAGAGAAATTAAGGAAAATTTTATACAAATTAGCCTGAGAGATTATTCAGAGACCAGAAGAGGACCACATAAGGTCTAGTTCATTCGTGCTTCATCCAGGAACAGTGGGGAATATGTGATAGCCTTGCTGCTTGCAAACTGCCTTTTCCTTTTCTGTCACCACTGCCTCTTCTGTATTAATTCCTCTCCCAGATGTCCCTCCTCACTCCCATTCTCACTATCTCTTCCACTAGCAAATACCTCCTCTGTCCCCACAATGCTGCCTTAATTAGAAGCATAGACAGAGAAGTGACCAGCATGTAAAAGCCTCAATCAGCCTGTGAGCAAATGAACTAAACTGCTGGACTCTGAACCAGACTGTAATGATAGAATGTGGACAGTGAGATCATACAATATTCAATATTTGTCCTACTGTGTCTGGTATATTTCATTCACTCAGCATAATATCTTCAAAGTTCATCCATGTTGTTGCTTGTATCAAACTTCACTCCTTTTGATGGAGGAATAATATTCCATTTTAGGTATATACCACATTTTGTTATCCATTCATTGGATGTTGGACACTTGGGTTGCTTTCATCTTTTGGCAATTGTGAATATGCCACTATGAACATCAGTATGCAAATATCTGTTTGAGTCCTTGCTTTCAGCTCTTCTGGGTAAAGACCTAGTATGATGATTGTTGGATCATATGGTAATTCTATAGTTAGCTTCCTGAGGAACTGCTACACTCTTTTCCAGTGCAGCTGCACAATTTTACATTCCCCCCAGCAATGAATGAGTACTCCTATTTCTCCCATCCTCTCCAACACTTGTAATTCTTTTTTTCATTCTAGTGGGTGTAAAATGATTTCACATTGTGATTTTATTTGTATTTCCCTAATAGATAGTGATGTTAAGCACCTTTGCATGTGCTTTTTAGTCATTTGTATGTCCTCTTTAGAAAAATGTTTATTGAAAACTTTCACCCATTTTTTTTAATTGGGTTGTTTGTTTTTTATTGTTGAGTTGTAGTATTTCCTTATATATTCTGGATATTAAACTCTTATCATACATGTGGCTTCCACATATTTTCTCCAATGGAGTAGGTTGTCTTTTCACTTTCATGGTAAAGTCGTTTGATACACAGAAGTTTTTAATTGTGATGACTTGCTATTTAGCTATTTTTTCTTTTGTAGCTTGTGGCTGGATATAAAGTCTAAGAAACCATTGCCTCCTGCAAGTTCCTGAAGATGCTTCCCTACATTTTCTTCTAGGAGTTTTATTTTCCTGATTCTTGTGTTTTGGTCTTTGATTCATTTTGAGTTAATTTTTGTACATGGTGTGAGATATGGGTCTTCTGTCATTCTTTGGTATACGGATGTCCAGTTTTCCAGCACCATGTGTTGAAGAGACTGTTCTTTCCCAGTTGAGTGGACTTGGCAGCCTTGTCAGAAATCAACTGGCCAGCTGGGAGTTGAAGTTTCTGAAGAAGGACTCGTGAGTGGCACAAAGGCCACTCCAAAAGGCTTCCAGAGCATGGCTCTTGCATTCCTCACCAACTTTTTGGTTTGAAGCACCAAAAATGTCATCTGAAATGTTGCCAACATTTATTGAGATTTCCAATGCTGAGTCACACTCTCCTCTGAATCTTGGTCTTTCATTTACAGAGTTGATGGGACCAAATCATTCCCATGAATTGGGGTTTCCTGTAATACTCCTGCTGTCTGGGAGAGCCGGAGGGTTGCCTTGGACTGGGTCTGAAGGGGACTATCTGTTTCTTTTTTGGCTCAGTGGAGAAAGCCCCAGTCATTTTCAGTTTCCAGGGCTGTGAGTCTGGGCTCTTGCTTGTTTTTTAAGACTCAACTCAGCATCATTCTTCCATAAAGTCTTTCCTGACTATTCCTCCCCCTGCACACGTGCACACACACATACACATGCATTCATACACACCTACACACACACATGCACACTCACATATGTGTGGTTTGTTTCGCTTCTCTGTATTTCTGTTTTGTGTTTATTGAATTTAACCAATTGCCTTATAATTATCTATTTGTGGGTCTGCCATCCATCACTAGATTATAGATTTCTTAAGGGCAGATGCTGTGTCTTCTTTATCTTTATATCCCCAGTACCTGAAAAGTCCCTCGTATTCAAGGCAGACAAGTGCAAAAGTACAGCATCAGAAACGAGCTGGGCACATTTGAGGAACAGAAAGAAGGTCTGTGTGGCTGGAGCACAGTAAGGGGGAGAGTGGAGCACAGGATGAGGTTAGAGTGGGAAGCAACAGCCAGACCATGCAAGGGCCTCCGAGCTTCCGATGCCCTGACCACCCAGATTACCAGACAGTGTGCAGAGTGGCGTGAACATGGGATTTGGAGTCTGACAGACTTGAGTTTGGCTCCATCACTTACTACCTGGGCTGACATGGGTAATTTTTAAAAACTTCTCTGAGCCTAGTCTCCTCATACATAAAATAGACCTAATAGAATGATGGTGAGTAGTAAATGAGATCAAGTATGTTAATCACTAGCACAGTGCCTGGCCTGTCAGAGTTGTTCGTTAATTGAGAGATATTATGATTATTTCTCAGCAGACATGGAGGGAAAGGAGACAAACTCCAGAAGTTGTAAGTGTGGAGTCAGCATCCTCGGGGATTAGAGAATTTCCTCTGCTCTGAGAAGGGCTGAGAGGTGGCAACAGATGGAAGATCCGAGGGGCAGAAAAGTGTCGCTAGCTCATAAAGTTCTGCAAAAGCGATCTCATGTGTCAACAGCCAGCATGCTTCAGGTACAGCCACCATCTCAAGCTCTGCCTGATCATAAACACGCCCCTCTGTCTGCTGACAGTGAACTGGCAGTGGGAGTAATTCTGATTGCGATTATGGGCATCAATAAGAAAACAGGGTTCATTTGAAGACTATCACCATATGGCCACATCTCTTTGTGTAGGGATGGATCCTTAGCAAGCCTTTGCAGGTGCTCACTATGCCTCAACTCTGGAAAGACATCCTGAAAGTAGGATGCTTTTTTTTGTGCCAGAACCCAGCTGAGTATTTCAGATACCGCTCAGCTTCCAAGAGCCTCCATTCACGGCTTTCATTAGTTCAGGCAGGAATGGTGCCAAAATATATACCAACTGGTACAGCATAGGCACTGGCCAGTAGTGGTGGACAGAGGCCCTGAGGCCCCAACCCCCAGGCCCTTTAGTTGCTTGATAGTGGGGAGGTCGTGGAGGAGTGGTGGGGTCCTGCAAAGCCACTTGGGTAGAAATTTACCGACCAGTTCACATTTTAAGAGCCAGCTCTGTTCATCTGCAGGAGTTCTGCTCAGTGGTTTTCATTGCTTCATTTCCCACACTCCCAAGCCCCTGCCATCCAAGTGGGCAAAGTGAGCCCCCCAAGCAATGTATCATGTTGAAAGATCTCCAGATAAGGGGACAAGACTTCTGATCCCACTCCAGGCTTTGCTTATTACCACCTGTGCATCACTGGGCAAGTTAGTGTCTGAATATTGTGAGAATGTTGTAAGAATCAAATAAGATAATGCATATGAAGTGCCCAGCACAAGGCCTGGCACATAGTAGGTGCTCAAAACATGGAGGCTTTCATCATTACTCTCTCCAACAGTCCAAGAGCAGCTTTACCTGGGTGCCATCAGCCTTCCTAAGGGAAGTGGAGACTCAGTAGCTGCCCTCAGTGATTTGCATTCTAAAGATCCATGCCATCTACCCTCAAGTTGATTGCTGGTGGGTGGTTCCAGGGAGGGGTGATGGGCAGGACAGCTACCAGGAGCAAGGCTGCAGCAGCCTCCCTTGTCCCACCTGGGAGGCACCCACTAGTCTGGCTTTTGCAGTCCATTTGAAGAGGGACAGCAGGGCTCCGAGCACGGGTGTCGGAGGCAGCCGTGAGCAAAAAGAAGGCGAGCTCTGTTTGATGACTCACTGCACTGGGCCTGCGGGCACTTGGGAGACAGGGGAGAGGTTGGGGAAATTGATGTCTGCCTTTCTCCCTCCTGGTTTTCTTTCCTTCTTGCTCGCCACCATTTGGGCAGTTTGATAGAATTGTCATGGAAACATCCTGCATGTGGGGGATGGGGAGGAAGGAAAACAGAAATAAGTGGTCTGAAGACTTGAGTTTGGATCCTGCCTCTGCTGTTTTCTGGCCATATGACCTTGGGCATGCTATTGAATGCCCACTACCTTCCCTCCGTATTCTTTGCTTCCAGAAAAATAGGGATCTTGTGCCCTCCCTGCCCACCTGATTGTGATGCAGTGAGCTTGGCAAAACATGAAAGTGATTTGTGTAATGTACTCTGCAAACATGATATTCTGTAATGCGATTGTCCTTGCTTAATGTCACCTGAATTTCCCCAGACTTACCAGCTGGTGAGGTACTATTGGTGGTGTCTCTCCATGTTTACTCCTTGTGCTGGGCCCTGGTGCTGGTAAGGAGCTGTTTAAGCACTTCTCACACTTGCTGGGTGTGTGGCAGGCTCCCCACCAACAGCTGAATCCACAGGCCCCTCAGTTTCTGCTGGGCATCCCCAGTCCTCCCCGGCTCTGGAGCTGCCCCCACAGGCCTGCTGCCAAAGCTGCAGTCGTCCTCATGCCAGGTGGTGCTGCACCCTCCTCACCACCCCTCCTGCATCCCGTATCAGCTCTAGGGTGCCAACAAGGCCCTGCAGAGGGACAGCTCTAGTACCCTCTCTCTCCCGGGGGCTCAGACACCAGTCCCACAGGCCAGGCAGGGGACTGAAGCCCATCTGCCCTTTTCATCAATTCTCTCCCCCTTTAGGGCCTTCAGCACAAGCCTGCCTCCTCACCCAGCCAAAACTGAAAGTCCTCAGGCAAGCAAATCACAAAATTTAACTTTTCCAGGGACCATCTGCAAGTTATCTGGACACACTCGGATTAATTCGGATCTCATTTTGGGCTAAAGGTGATATGCTCGTGATAACAATATTTATTATGAACCACCGTTTTTATTATGGCTAATAGCAATACCCCCATCTGTGATCCTTTAATTTAGTTGGGGTGGTCCTGGTGGTGGGCTCACCAGCCCCCATAGCCCAGATGTGACCGAGGAGCAGCCCCCTTTAGATACCCCTGAAGAGAAACCAGTCCTTGGGCCTGAGGTCGATGAGCTCTGGCTGAAATGAGGACAGACAAGGACATTGGGTCTGAAGGTTCACCACAAGGAGATTTAAACTGAAATGAAAGAGAGTGGGATAAGAAACTCCAAAGAAGCACATTTATTTCTATGAGTTACAGTAAAAAATAAATTTGAAAAAACTATTGGATTTGGAGCCAGAAAATTTGTGCTTAGATTCCAGCAGAGTTATTTACTAGCTATGTACTCTTTTGACCTCATTTCCTTTATGTGTACGATGGGGCGATCAGCCTTGTTGATCGGACAGATGTTGAGAGAATTGTGGGAGAGAATGCATTTGCTGGCACGAAGTAGGTACTCTCTAGGCATCAGTTAAATCCGGGAAGAACAGTAGACACAAAGTGTGTATTTGTCAGGACACTCTAACTGCAAATGATAAGCCCAATTCAGACCAGCTCAAGCCCTGGGCATAACGATGCAAGACTCAAATGATGTCACCTGGTCTCTCAGTCTCTCCTTCCACCCCACAGCTCTACTCCCCTTTCAGGATGGGGCTCTCTTACACAGCAAGAGGAGAGGGAAGCAGTGTCACCCACAGTGCTGGGTCTACACCACCCCACTAGTGACATCAGAGATGCTCCCAGGGAGGACTCAGACCCGGATTGGTAGATGTGCTCTCCCAGGAGCCTGTCTCTGTGACTGAAGCTGGGATGAAACCGACCGGGTTGCACATCCTCCCCTTTGGCCAGCTAATGGGACTCTAAAATTGATGTCCCCAGCAGACCCATGGGGAGGTGGGGGAGGGGCGGGCAGTGCCCACAATAAGAGGAGGTTGTTATCACTAAAAGCATGTGAAGGGAAGGAATCCTGGGCAGACCAAAGCAGCAGATGTGCACCACAGGATGAGTAAGAGAATCTAAGGTGCCTTCATCAGGTGCCTGCAACAATATTTCTGATTAGAGATATCTAAGAAGTCTATCAACAAGATATATAGAGCAGGGATGGCGAGGAAAGTGAAACAGGTTACACATAGGGCAGCCTGTATGTTCTCTTATGACTCTCTGAATCACAGTGATATGGGTCTCAAGGCTGGAATGGGACTATTGGAAAATAGGAGCTATTCATAAGGAACATAACCATTACCAAGAGGGCAGAGAAGAACGAGAGTCAAGATTTAGGGCTTCATGGAAATTTACATTGCTCCCAAGGGTAGCAATATGCAGAACAATCAAAGAGAGGTGCAGAGACAGAACATGGTCAGAGAGAGGAAATAGAGAATGTATTTCTGATACAGATCATAAAACTGGCCCAAGAGAGGATAATAAGGTGAGAACTGTATATCCAGATCTGCTGGAAACATCAATTGACTACAAGCAGAGCATCCAACACATTCATAATTTGCCTTGCTGACTATTTTAATCACCCAGGGAGTAGAGGAAGTACCAGATAAACTCCTTTTTTAGAGCGAATTCTGACCAACAAGGAAACTGCAATGGTGACGTGGGGGGAGACATGTCTGGGAAAAAGCTTCTCACATTTCAGGATCACAGCGGAGGGGACAGCTGAGCATTGTCAAAGATTCACCTTGCACCTGTAACAGGCAGATTTCAGAGCATTTGCAAAGAATAGGTGTGATTTCATGACTAGAGGGAGGCTGAAAGGAGTTGGCAGGCTCTCAAAATATATTTCTGATGGTGTAGGTACAAAGGGTCTTTATTTTGGAACAAGAGATGGTAGAATCTTAAAAAACCAGAAATGGTGGACAATTCGCACAAATGACTAAGTTTTCTGTTTACAATGGAACCAAGTTTTTATCATTTTTATCTTCTTGTAGCTCTGGCAGCATTTGTCTACAACCAGCAACAGTACTGACAGTTTAATCTTTCTCTCTTCTCCCCCTTTTCTCTCTCTCTATCTCTATCACACACACACACACACCACACACACACACACACACACACACAAACCATACACATGCTTGTTCTCCAACAACCTGTTTCCTATTTCTCTAACTTCCTCTTTCTCTCTGTTGATGGAAAACTTGAGCAGTCACTAGTTTTGTCATCACCCTAGGGTTGTCATGCAATATTTAGGTCATACTTACACTAAAAAATTATTTGTTGTTTATCTGAAATGCAGATTTAATTGGACAACCTGTTTTCCTTTTTTCTGGTTGTTGTTTTGTTTAGTGTTTCACTAGGTCTTGGAACGTTACCCCTCCCCCAACCTCAGCCACTTACTCTGAAAGGCTGGGATAATGGAGGGGACAGTTCAGGGTGGATGGGGCAAAAGGCAGGGAACTGTCTCCCAGCCTCTGTGGCATCCCCTGTATTCCAAGAAGGGAGCAGGCCCCATAGCTTCCACCCTCTGTAGCCTCTTGTCCTCCCTGGCAGTTCCTCACCCAGCTTCTTAGCCCAGACACCTGCTGGGGAGGAGAGTCTTCTCAGTGTGTTCTTTTAGCTACACCACTTCCCGTAGACTGCTTTCTTTTCTTGGGCACAAACAAATAAAAGCTGTGAGCAGGAATGCTGTTGCTCAGTTGACAGCAGGGAGGGGTTGCTTTCATCTCCAGCGTTGGAGCATTTCTTCTCTGGGACCTCCTGCCCTCTCCTATTACTTAGAGCCTCTCAGGGTTCTCCAGGTCAGTCCCCTCTTTCCCTAGTCGTAAGTGGGTGTCACCCCTCTACTACTCCTCCAGCTGCTTAACATGGAGCCAGTGTTCCCATGTCTCAGGACTTGATTGCATCCTTTTCCAATGGTCGTTGTAGATTCCCTTTGAACACTCCAATTAGTTCTTTGGTTACAAGGTGTGTGCCCAGCTTTCCAGGCAGGACCCCTGGGTTTGTAGGGACAGGTCTTCTGTTCATAGGTCTACTGTGGCCTTCCCGGAAGACAAAATACCACTTCCTGGCCGTTGGGTTTAGGCTCCCTTCCCTGTTCAACTCTTTCACAGAGTATCAATGAACCGGAATTATTTCCTTTAAATTATCGCTGCCCCCTCCCTCCCAATCAAATGTCCTTTGATTAGAGTCAATGGATATGACTGACCCTTTTCTGGATAGCTATGGCATTCACATTTACAGGTTCCAAATTTTCATCAACAGTTTTCCATTTTCTTCTTCTAACAAGTTTTCCCTATTCAGATCTGAATCAGAGAGCATCGATCCTGTGTAAAACAAAATCAAGCAGATTTTATTAAATACCAAATTAATGAAATTGAGAGAGTCATTTACTCTTAGGGGAAGCATTTTATGTGTCTGGAAGAAACACTTCGATGAGTCAGGTGAGAGATGAGGTCACTGAGGGTGGGGGAGTGGATACTAAAAAAAAATAGAGGTCTACTCAAGTATCAAATGATTGCCACTTAATTGCCTTCTAAGGAAGGTAGGTCGGTCCAGGCGGTTAGAGGACTTTCGTTTTCCTGAATTCTCAGGATGAGTGTAAGTATGTGAAACTAGAGCTGCAGCAGAGCTAAACTGCTCTTATAATAGAAGTTTAAAAATATGAAGGGGGTGGGTATCTAGGAAGAAGGAAAGAAAACCAGGGAAAGGAAAACAAACAACAATAATCAAAAAAAAACCCTCTCTGGCTGCACTCCAGTACATAAGGGCTTAATATAAATCAGAAATGGTTAAGAGATGTGTTCAAAGCTGTTTGCTTTAGGATATACAATGTAAAATCTTTCTCCCATCACCCCTGTGAAATCTTCTGTAAAAGTCTGCATTGCTCATTGTTGATTTGGAATGAATTAATTCTTCTTAAAGAATTCAAAGAAATGCTGTGTTCCACAAATGGATTGTACAGAGAAAATAGGACATTGTATCAAAGAAAATAGGACAGAGCTAGAGGACAGAGGGAAAACCAACATATTTACATTTGTAAATCTTTATTAATATTAAATTAAGGAATATTGTGTAGCATTAAAAATTACATTTATGGAAAAATTTTGGTAATATGAGAAATAGTTTATGCTAATTGTTAAAATTAGAAAACAAGGTATAAATTGTATATACTCTATGATCTCAACTTTGTAAAAATTATAGAAAATGACTGGAAGGAAATGTAGCAGAATGTCAGAATGATTTTTTTTCTAACACTTTGTGCTTTTATGTACTTTCCAAGCTCTACACAATAAACATGTACTACTTTAACACCAAAACAAAAGAAAGAAAACCAGGCTTCTCAAAAATTCCATTTGACTTAAAGAAATGTTTGGTTCTACTCACTCTCCCAAGTATGTCTCTAATGGAACCTAGGGGCGACATGCTAGGACTCCAGAAACCTGGGTGAAAGAAGAGACGATGAGCTTGGTGGGAAGTAAGTTCGGGAAGCCTAATTCTCCTGGAGCTGCTGGTCCTGAAGCGCATATAGGCTGATTAAAAGAATATGGGACAGAAAGTGTACTGCTCTTGGATAATTAGGGAATATTATTTCCAAATTAGTTGGAAACTCATATGGATGGTGACTATAGGTAATGAGTAGATTCCAGGGAATGCGACAGACAGTGCTTATGGGTGTTGGAAGTGGTTCTGTGATGGAGACTTGCAAGAATTTGTCCCAGACAAGCTCAGAATCCAGGACAGCAAGAAATAGGAAATTGAGGTTCAAATCCAATTGTATAGGCAGGCACAACATTGAAAGATATGAGAAGGTTATGAGTTAGAGATAATGTAGCCTGTTCCTTTTCATTCATCCATTCACTCATTCATTCATTTATTCATCCACCCACCCATTCCTTCATTCATCCAACAAACATTTATTGGGTCTTCTATGCTAGGCACCAGAGACACAAAGCAAATAAGATGTCCCACAAGGACTCAGGAATAGCAGCAAGACTAATGTCAGGTCCTTTCACCTTGGTGGGGTAAGATTATGGATACACTTAGGATTTTTGTAGTCTTGACCAAGTCTGTAGATAAAGCATGTCAATGACTTCAGCTTGGCACAGCTGGGAAAGGGTTTGCATCTATAAGTCTCCCCTTGGATCATTCACATCTTGTCTACTGCTCCCTGTCACACAGAATCAGGGAAAAGACTCATTGGGAAATGCTGGAGCTAAGAAGAGATGTAGAAAGTTCTCCCAATCTGGCTCTACTTTTCATCTTACTTGCATTTGCTAAGAAGTGCATGTTGATACTACAATTTAATGAAAAAAAAAAAAAAAGTGGTCCTTGACATGTGCACAGAGCTTTAAAGATGACAAACTGCCTTTAAATCCACTTTATCATGCAGTCCTAACATAGGGTCAGTGAGCTAGTCAGGGACTACTACTCCCATTTTGCAAATGCGGAAACAGACTTGGAAAGGTAAGTCCTTTGCAACTACTAATAAGTAGCAAACCAAATCTCCAACTCAGGCCCTCTTCATACCTCCAAGTTACGGGTTTTCCATGATAACCCATGCAGGGAGTCAGGATGGTCACTCATCAATCCCAGTGAAACAGCAGGTCCAGGACATACTTGGAATAACACTATGTAGGTAGGATGAGGCTGGGTGTAATAGTTTCCCGTGGCTGCTGTAACAAATTTGTACAAACTTGGTGGCTTAAAACAACAGAAATTTTTATTCTGTCACACTCTTGGAGGCCATAAGTCCTAAATCGGTATCACTGAGCTGAAATCAAGGTGTCAATAAAGCCACATTCCCTCCAGAGGCTCTAGCCTCTTCCAGCTTCTGGTGGCTGCTGGCATTCCTTGGTTTGTGGCCACATCACTCCAGTCTTCAAGAGCAACCATCTTCAGATCTCCCTCTACTTCATCTTCACATGACCTTCTCTTTGGGGTGTGTCAAATCTCTGCCTCCTACTTATAAGGATACATTGATTGCATTTAGAACCTGTCCAGATAATCTAGGATAATCTCATCTCAAAATCTTTAACTTAATCACAAAGACCCTTTTTCCAAATAAGGTAACAGTCCCAGCTTCCAGATTTAGGATGTGATACCTTTGAGAGACATTATTCAGCCTCTTACACTGGGCCAGGGGCTTGCATGTTAAAGTGACCTCTTCTGCCCCTCGGTAACTGCTTAATCAAGGTTGAATCTACACAGGAAAAAGGAAATATGAAATGGTACCAAGAAAACCATGTGAAAGAGGGTAGGACTAAGACAGCTTTTACTAAATAGCATGTTTGGCAATTCTAGCCTGGAGGCAGTTTGTTTATTGATTGTGTCCTAAATCTGCCACCTCTCCCCATGTACCTGTAGAGTTGGCTCAAGTATTCAGGCTCTTAATCTCCTTTCCTTCCACCCAAATCCAGGGAAGATGGGCTGGCCCAACAATTCTGGAATATCAGCACTAGAAAGTCCCTAGAGATGGCCTCGGCCAATCCCCACTCCCTCCTTTACGATGGAGAGCCTGAGGTCTGAGTGATACCAGGTGTACTCAGCTCCCTCCCTCCAAGAATCATTACTTCAAATACTTGAGCCCGTATTTTTAAGGGGCCAGCACAGCATCCCCCAAAGAGGCTTTCAGGCCCAGGACGCAAGAATCAAGGCGGGAGTAACCAGGGTTGACTGAGTATGTGGAAATCATCTTGGGAGAGAGGACATAGTCCTGTATTCCCTCCTTTTATGCCTTTTTTGGGGCCTGTCCCTGGCTCTTCCTGCTCATCCTCCCTGGGTTTCCAGGCTCCTCCTTTTCACTCTCCCACGTCTTTTTCTCCCCATTTGACTATGTGTCTGCCCTACACCCGCACTCTCTTCCTTTCCCTTAGCCCTGGAGTCTCATATCCCGGGCAGGACTTCCTCCTCTCACCCCCATCGCCCTCCTCCCTCCCCTCACGCCTTCCTTCTCAGCCCACCCCACTCCTGCTCCCATTTCAAGGCCAAAGTGATGGACTAGAGAAGAATGGCAGCTTTTGGAGGCAAAGAATTATTTTTCTTTTCCTCCCAAGTATAAGGCTTCTAAAACTGAAAGAGATAATGAGGAAGGAAATAGGAATGTGGGGGAGAGGGGTTTACCTTGGCTTCTCTGTTTGTGGGTTTCATTTGCATGAACTTTCCTGTCACCAGAATGATGAGTAGGCATCTAGGCATCCACTCATAAAATTATTAGGTTAAAATTCGTGTGCATGAGCCAAATAGGCCACCAAAATTAGCATGTCCATTCCTTTGAGGGTCAGACTGTTTGAGAGTTAAAATTCTACCAAAGCTCCAGTATCATTTATCAGTCATGTGACCTTTGGACTTAAGTTTCCTCATTGTTGAAAATCACAGGGATAATGATATCTACCTCATAAGGCTTTTGAGAAGTATAAATGAGATAACACCTGTGAATTCCTCTGGCACAGAAGTTAGTGCCAGTTGACAGTCAATAAATAATTGTGGAACTGATATCTGGGTTACTTCCTCTATGAAGACTTTTCTGATCTCTTACACACAAAAGAACTGACCCCTCTTTTCTTTGTGCACCCTTTGCACCCTATTTATGTCCCTGTACTAGAACTTATAAAACTTTATGATTCTTACCAGTCTTCATATGCCCACCGCCCTCTGTCCTGATTCTAAGCCTCTCCAGAACAGAGAACATGCCTTACTGACATCTGTAATCCCAGTGCCTAGCACAGTGCCTGGCTCACGGAAGCTGCCCTGTAAATATTGGTTGAACTGATTTGAAATGGTGGGATTTCTGAACATAAGCCTCTGGGGCTGGTACTATTTTTGATTTATCATGCCAGTTGCTGACTGCTTGCGTTTATTAAGATGGATGGCAAAAGATGAAAAGCATCTGGCTGTAGTCATCCCGGGAGATTGTGCCGGCTCTAGTCCACCCCAGGCAGACAGACCCTATTAAGAGAGATCAAACTGTTTATCATGCTGGCAGTCCCCAGACTTGCTTCCCTCCCCAAGCTGGCACGGTTTGCCACTCAATGCAATCATCTCGTTAAGTATATACTTCTCCAACTTTTCCAAGGGGCTGCCCCATGGCTTATGTTCCCTGTGGATCATCTTCTTTGACTATAACCAAAGTCTTTCAAAAGCTTTGGGGTTGGTCATGTCTAGATGTGATGGGGGGTGAGTACACCCCAGACAGGAAGATTCCTGGGCCTGGAAGTACCAAAGGCCATTCTCCAAGAAAGTCTGTGGGATATTGTCAGGATGGAGTAATACCAGTGCTGTAACTTGGGAAAGAATAAGCTGTAGGTCGAATTGGAGGGTGATGTTGAGGCCCCAAAGAAGAATGAGCTGCAAAGACATAGGAATCTCTAAAATGGACAGGTCATGGCAAAAAGCGAGAAACTGGCTTAATAGTTACCAATACCTAAAAACAATTATCATTTATTTAACTGAGAAACCACTAATGTACCAGACACAATTAGATATTGTATCTTTTAAATCATCATGACAACCTATGTAGTAGGCTTTCACAAGGAGAAACTGTCTCAAGGGACTAAGTAAATGCTTCAGTTCATGCAACAGGCAAGTCACAGAAATGGGGTTCAAATCCAAGCAGTAGGCCCCCCGTATGCCCGTATTACATTCCACTGCCAATATGCGAACAGAAGGTATGTGCTGGGACCACCCCTTTTATGCTGTTTTCAGCACAGGCTGTAGAAATATAGACCCAGCTGATTTGGGGGTCCATGCTAGGTGGAGAAGAATGGCCCACTGCATATCTTATAAAGAAATAATCCTTTTATCCTACTTGTTAGGATATTTCTGGCTCTTGTATCAGTTTTGGTGCTATCACATTGTACGGGATAGGGTTTCCTACTCATTCGTTGTTCAACAAATATTCATGGGAGCTAGTGTGGCCTGAAGTAGGACCTCTTCCTTATGGTTAGGAAACATGGCTTTTCCTGAGTCAATCCCTGGAAGAAGAGGCAGGACCTGATACAGGAAACTGAAAAGGGGGGTTAGAGGACTTGCTGCTCTTCTTGGGGTCTCTCCCTCATTCCCAGACTAGATGTCAAAGAACATAGATCTTTAAGGTGTGATTCTTGGAGGCTAGATACTGCCCACCATATCATCATGGAATGAAGGCCAGAATTATAATCTAAAGAAGACTAACTCATGTCTTGAGAACCAGATTCCTTAGTTGCAAATTACTCTCTACGCTTATTTTCCTGTTGCTGTCCCTGAACATTGCATTGAGCTTTGTTTAAATGTCCCAGCCTACCCTCTGCAATAGGGGAGTTTTTGGAGAAGGACTGTGGTTAGAGCATTAAAGAGGAGTAATGCCCTCCAAGGTCACCACAGAAGGTTAACCTCTGGAAACAACAGTTGGGGCTACATTGTTTTGCTGCCTCTCTCCTCATGGAGAGTCTTCCCCTTTGGTTAGTTTTGCAGAGAGTATCACTTAGGATCCTTTTAGCTGCCAGGAACAGGACGTGCCACATCAAACTCACTTTAACAATAAGAATGTTTATTATCTGACATAACTGGAAGCCCTGGGGTAGGGCAGGCCCAGGCATGGTGCAATCCACATATCACTGACGGCATCAAGTGCAACAGCTCTTTCTGACTCTCTACTCAGCTGCCCTCAGTATCGGCTTCACCCCAAAGCTGGTGGTGCCCCTTGTGGTTTCAAGATGGCTGCTAATGGCAATCTGGGATATGTGCTTTTTGTTCACATCAATAAAAAGCAAGATGCTTCTTCATGCATGGACTGTAATTTCTTAGTCAGAATGAACCACCGATACACACTCCCACACCTGGACCAGTGACAGACGCCAGGGGAGTGCTGCAAGCTGGTAATGGGTGGTTGCCTGAATAAAATCAGGGCTCAACTGAGAAGGAGGGAGGGAGAAATGGATACTAGGTAGGGAGCCAACAGAATCTGTTTCAGGGAGTCTGGGTGTTATTTTATCAAGGAAAGTAGCAATTTCCTTAGAACCAGCCCTTTGCTTCCGTGGTTGGCTGGAGCTTGGGACGTCTCCTGGTATCTTGGCTCAGAGCCAGCCAGGATGGCAGAAACATGGTTGCCAGGTACACACAGTGCCTACACCTTGTGCCCACAGATGACTTGGTGTTGATTGTGGCCAATGTCTGAGTCACTGTCCAGGATTTCAGGGAGTTGTAGCTGCCAAAGGCTGACCCTGTCCTCATGGACAACCAGGATTTAGAAGAAACCTTTCAAATGGAGTCTCTGGAGAACTGCTAGGTTCCAACATGTGCCATTGGCTGGTGCAAACCTGTCCAGGTGGGGACTTTGCCTGATGGCTGTGTTCACAGCCTGTGGTCATAGGAAGTGGATTTGTGGTCTGGCAACACTGAGTCAGGCCTGCTGCTTCCTGGAGGTTGTCCAAGCTTTGAGTTGACTCTTTCCCTGTACTGTGGTTAATGTGGCCTTGAAAAACCTGAAGAGCTTCCGCATCGATATCTCCCAGTCCTCATTCCCTTCACTGAACACACATTTTTTAAGCATCTCTTAAGCACCAGGCACCAAACGAGGAAGGTTCTCTGCATGCTTTTCTACCTTCTTGCCCTCAGCCCATGTGAGGACGTAAGTGATCCTATTAAAGGCAGATGCGCTACCCCACCTCAATGGTTGCTAACTTGACCACAGACATAGGGAACTGGTGGTTTGATGGGTTGAGCCCTCTACCACAGGTTTTACCCTTGGGAAGACGGTTGCTGCAAAGGAGAGGCTAGGCCTCCCTATAATTGTGCCTAAGAGCCTCCTCCCGAATCCCTCTTTGTTGCTCAGATGTGGCCCTCTCTCTCTGGCTAAGCCAACTTGAAAGGTGAAATCACTGCCCTGCCCCCCTACGTGGGATCAGACACCCAGGGGAGTGAATCTCCCTGGCAACATGGAATATGACTCCCGGGGAGGAATGTAGACCTGGCATCGTGGGACTGAGAACATCTTCTTGACCAAAAGGGGGATGTGAAAGGAAATGAAATAAGCTTCAGTAGCAGAGAGATTCCAAAAGGAGCTGAGAGGTCACTCTGGTGGGCACTCTTACGCACACTTTAGACAACCCTTTTTAGGTTCTAAAGAATTGGGGTAGGTGGTGGTGGATACCTGAAACTATCAAACTACAACCCAGAACCCATGAATCTTGAAGACAATTGTATAAAAATGTAGCTTATGAGGGGTGACAATGGGATTGGGAAAACCATAAGGACCACACTCCCCTTTGTCTAATTTATGGATGGATGAGTAGAAAAATAGGGGAAGGAAACAAACAAACAGACAAAGGTACCCAGTGTTCTTTTTTACTTCAATTGCTCTTTTTCACTTTAATTATTATTATTTTTGTGTGTGTGCTAATGAAGGTGTCAGGGATTGATTTAGGTGATGAATGTACAACTACGTAATGGTACTGTGAACAATCGAATGTACGATTTGTTTTGTATGACTGCATGGTATGTGAATATATCTCAATAAAATGAAGATTAAAAAAAAAAAGGCAGATGCGTTAGTGTGTTATAGTGAATCTATGATTTTAGTGGTACTGCTAGGAGCATTTGGAGTGGTAGATGGATGGGTGCCTGGAATATGACCCACAGATGCTTGTGTGGGGAAGGAGTACTGTGGTGCAGGAATCATTATAGGTCAAAGCTACACTAAACTGCCTCACAAATAGCCACGCACCAAGGGAAGCCAATAAGTCATGCCAGTTAATATTAGATAGCACAAAATGGGGGTTTTCTTCATGAAGCATGCCATATATCAGTACTGACAGGTGAGAGGGCTGCTAAAACTAAACAGACGCCAAGTCTGGTATTGATTGGGGGAGCACTGAAAGCTGCTGTGAAGACCACCCTTTGTGACTCTTCATCTGGTGTTCTCACACTCCAGAGAGGTAAATAAACAACATATTGATTTTCTTCACTAGTGGTGTCTCAGTGACTGAGTCAGCAGCAAAGCTGCCAGTACTGTGTAACTAGCCAGGATCAGGCTGGCGGAGGAGGGCATGTGGCATGGGAAGCAGACACTCCATCCTATGTTGCTTTTAAAGACAAATAGCAGGAGCTTCTGCAGAAATTCTGGGTGTGTGTGTGTGTGTGTGTGTGTGTACGCACACGCATGTGGTGAAGTGCGTGTCAGTACGTATATATGTGTTAGAGGAAATGTGTTAGTGTGTGGACCTGACTATGTTTCCATCATAAATATTTCCACAGAAACTTAGAAAACTCCGCCCATCCTCAGGACCTTGTTTTCTGGCCACTTGGGAATGGAGGACACTGGCTGTCAGGCAGGATTCCAGCCTGGGCAGCCACCAAACCAAGCAGCACCCTGAGCTGGGTAGGCCAGGAGAAAGCTATGGATTCCTTCATCCTCCTTACAGGGCTGAGCTACTCTACAGTGGTAAGGGCAATTGTTTGGTGTCCTAGGAAGGAGGAAGAACTTACCCTCTGCCAGTACTGGGCATGGGACTTTCACACGTGAACTGGCTCTTTAGGTTTGGGGGAGTCTAACTCACTCTAAATCCTTGAAGGTAAAACACCATCCCCTCCAAGGCACTCCTACTATCACTCCCACCTTTATCCCTACATCCTCTTCAGTATCACCTCTGCCTCCATCTGTAATCACGAACCTAATCTCTACCACTACCACCAACCTGTCACCTCCACCTCCTCCTCTACCCCAGTCATCATCTCCAGCCAGCATTACAACCACTTCTACCATTATTGCCACCATCAGCAACTCTGCCATCTCTTCCAGTACCACTCTTACCACTACCATCTCCACTGCCATGATCAGCCCCACTTCTACCACTCCCACCACCACCAGTGCCACTGCCACTGTCTCCACTGCCACCATCACCAGTGCCATCTCCTCCACCACTATCATCACCACTCTCCTACCCCTCAACTCCATTAAGATCACCATCACCACTACTACCACTATTAGAACCAACACCCCACCACCTCTACAACCACCACCAAAACCACCACTGCATAATTCTGGATGTCTATAGTATAAGCCTGTGTATGGTTGGGGTCACACCTGATGTTTTTCTAGTTCTGATAGCAGTTCCTCCCTTTGTAAAAATCCTTGCAGTCTATAAATCTCCAAGCACAGACTACAGAACTGTTTAGCTTAGCTATTGGAACTTCAATCCATGAATCAGGGATTTGGATTAAATACCCTATAAAGTCTCTTTGAGCTCCAAGATTCTTTGGTAGGGGTGGATGTTTGTGTCTGAGTATATGTGTGCACACATGCATAGAGGTGGCCAATTCAGTATGGGATTCTGATCTGCCTTTCCATGAGCATTTCTGACAGAACCTTGATTTGGAGCCTGTGAAGGAGATGAGATGCAGTGACCCATCGTGCATATGTTAGCTCCTCCAAGATTCCACCATTCAACATCACATTATAAAACAGTGACGTGTCCCAAGAATTCTGGCTTTTGGCACGGTTTGGGGATTGCATGATATAAAGGAAGAGGTGATGATGGAGAATTAGAGAAGACTGGTGTCACAGCCCAAAAGGGCCATGCCAGTCCAGAGGCCAAAGAAGACAACGAGCATTTTCTGATACATGAACTTTTATTCAGGGCTTACTTACAGGGTGAGAAGTAGTGGAGAGATCATGACATCTCTCTCAGGCCCAGCAGGCATCGCATTCGCAGGGAAGATGACCAAGCGATGCAAAAAGGGCAGAAAGCCTTTTATAAGGGTTTAAGACAAAGGCTTTCCTAAGGGTGGGGGGAGCATAGATGCAGGAACAGGTTACTTTGACCTGGGGGATGGTGCAGGAAGGACTAAAGTAACACTTGAACAATTATATTTTGCTCTTTTTGTGAGACTAAGAGCCTCTCAATTCCTGCCTGCTTGCATAAAGTTACATTTTAAGGTCAATTTACCCATTTTTTCTCTACTGGCTTAGAAAGACAATAGGTTAAACATTTAGCTGCCTAGGTCATGCAGACTGCTGTGCACCAAAGATCTGCAGGCCTGTTTTGCTCAGGTCACGGGATGCCACAACTGGTTTTAAAGATCTTTTAGGCCACTTACTGACTGAATTACCTTATGTAAGTCACTTTCTCTCAACCTCAATTTTCTCTACCTGCAAATGCTACCAGCTTCCTAGTATTATTGAGGGGATTAAATGAGAGGACGATAAGTGAAAATACCTGATGCAAGGCCTGGAACACAAGGGGTGTTTGTTCCTTACCTCCTGCCCCGGACTGCTCTGAGACCCTGCGGCTTTCCATTGCTTGAGGTGTGTGAGATGTCCACCATTCTTGATCCAATCCTCTGAGACAGTGGGCTTCCTGTTCCCAGTTCTATCTCAAATGTCTCTGAAGAAAGAACACAGTGATCTTGGAAAATGTCACTGAATCAGAAGCTGTGCATCTTTGCCAGCAATCTGGGGGAGAGGAGTTCAGAGCAGCTACTGGGGGAGAGCAAGAGGACACAGCCCTGGGACTGACTTCCCAGATGGGTACGTATTCCAGGGTTTTAATCTTTTGTGCCCCTTTAGTGTGGGAATTCATACCTCCCCCCCGCCCCCCACACACACACACACCAGTCCAGTTATTTGGGCAGAAGACAGGAAAAGCAGGGAGTGGGATCAGAAGCCCCAGAAGTCCAGAATGGGCGCACTTGAGGCTTGGTTGATTCATGGCCCACATCCAAATGACTCTGCTCAGACAGTGGCTTCCGCTGTAGCCCTCACCCTCGGAGCATACAGATGAGCAGGCTGGTGGGCTCCCTGAAACCCTCTCAGCAAGTTTCCTTGCTCTGCTCTCCTCTGACTCTGGGTAAGAGTCCTTTCAGCCCATGTCTTTCTCTCCATCCCATTGGCCTCAGCAAGGTTCGCAGGGACTGCTGGCGGAGACTGGCTGGCCAGGTGGCCATCGAAGCAGAGGCTGAGGCAGGGGAGCCAGTTAGAGACAATGCTTCCTGACAATGACCAACCTCTGTCCCGGCTGCCAGCACTAACTCAAAAGCCCAGGATTAGGACCTGGAGTCAGAGCCAGGGGGCCCACTGAGTCTGTTCAACAGCTGTGCTACTTCTTGTAAGGTGCCTGTTTATTTCCTTTTAAACGCACAAGACTCAGTCTATTGGAACAAATTATGACCAGTCCTTGAGGTTCATGTGTTGGTATCCACTGGGGATGGAAACTTCACTAATACCATGAGCCCTGAGTTTGATTCTACCACTTACTAGCTGAGTGATCTTGGACAAGTTATTTATCCTCTTTATGCCTCACTGTCTTAATCTAGAAAATAGGAATAAATAATGATTCCTGTTTAAAAAGGTTGTGAATTTAAATGAGATTATTCAGGTATCTCATTTCTGTCATTTCTGTCATTAGCTATTTCCTGGCACTTACAGACTTTCCCATGTTTTACAAATGTTAGCTAATGCTGCTCCTACTACAACTACCACCACCATTATTAGAAAATCTTACCAGAAGAGTTAACACCAAACCCCAAAGTTACAATCAACTTTAGTTACCATTTAATTAGCATCTATTATGTGACCGATATGTTTGCCAACATTACCTCATTTAACCCTTGCCATAAGCCCATTCCCTAGGTTTTGGTCTTTCCTACCCCTTTATAGATAGGAAACCTCAGACATGAGAGGGGGTTTCCTAAGATCCCAGGGAAAATGGGGTAAGGAAAGGAACTCTGCATACCCTTTATCTAGTCGTTTGTCTAATTAGTTTACACCTTGCCTCATGCCAAAGAGGAGGTAAGGGCATCTACAAGTCATCCACGTGCCAGGCAGCAGAGTGGCCTAAAAAGCACAAAAGCATCAAACCTGATGAGGCCTCAGTTGGAATCTCAGTTCTGTCACTTTCTAATCAAATGACTTGGGTATGTACGTAACATCTGTAAACTTCAGTTTCCACCACCAATGGATGAACTATGCAAACTGAAAGAGAGTCATTATCTCCATTTTCCAGATGAGTAAACTGAGATTCAAAAAAATACTGAAACTTTACACTGTTCACAAAACTATTAGGTAAGCAAAAATACAGTCAGATTTTCGCCCCAGGTTGATCTGACTTCAGAGCCCATTCTGAAGTTCTCCCATTATACTGAGTTCTCTAAATGGTGAATCCCACATCACAGAGCTGGGATTCAAACACAGTTCAGCATGTCCCATTATACCATGGTACTCTCATTTTCTTAGGGGCCATAGGTTTAAGGGGCAAAAACAAAACAAAACATAAAACAGATATGCAAGTCATAAGACACCCTGATCCCCATTTGCACTTGCCCCTTCTCAAGTGACTAAGTATCTCAATCATTTCAAGAATAATTAAAAATAATACCCCCTTCAAAATATGGGTGGGAAGGAAGAGAATAGGCTAGTAAAAAATGAGACAGCCCAGAGTATAGCTTGTACTACGGGTTTGTTTTTCCTTCACCTCCTATTCCATGTACCATTGCTTCCTGGCCTCGGCCCAAACACACCATGGAAAATGTTCTCACCAAGGTTATCAGTGATCTCCTGGTGGTCAACTCATGGGCATTTAAAATTTTCTGTCATTCAGTTCCAAATATATACTGACAATCTGCAGTGTGAAAGCACAGTACTAGGTGATTCGAGAATTACAAAGGTGCTGGGCTTCAAGCAGATTGCAGTCTGTGGTAGGGAATGATGAAAAGAAATGTAACTAGGATGCAAGACTGGGTATGTGATGCTGAAGTACAAAGATCTGTAAGTGTTGTCATCACCTGTCATCTATTCAGCCCTCTTTCCCTGACCCTATCCATCTTTTCTGAGTGATCTTTTCATTCCCACAAATGAAACTACGTTCTCTGCCAACCACTCACCATTCAGGGCCTTCAGCTTAGGCTTCTCTCCCGTGTCAGTCCCCAATCGCTCAGTAGCCCTTGAATGGCCTTCAAAACCAACACGTGTGAAGCTACACTCATTATTTTCCTGGTATTTGCAAAATCCTCTAAGTGAAATGCAACACTGTTCACCAGTTGGCCAAACAAGTAACTCAGGAGTCACTGTTAACATCTCCGTCTCCCTCACTTCTCAAATTTAATGTCTCCAAAATCTTTTCAAATATTCCTCCCGACTATTCCTTGAACACAACTGCTTTTTTAATCCCTGTGTTCTCTTGGCATAGTTCAGGCCACCCTTATCTATTTCTTGTGTTGTTTAATCTGCATCCCAGCCAGTCTCCTAACTGGACCTGCCTCCACTTCTGTATTTCTCTGATCTGCTGTCCGCAGTATTATCAGTGATCTCCCTAAAAGCAAAATCTGATCATGTCCTTCTCAAGCTTGAAATCCTCACTGCCTTCAGGATAAAGTCAAAACTCCTTAGCCTGACCCACAAGGCTTTACAAAACCTGACCCCTTCCCTTGCATCCCTTCCCTTTGTCCACTCCACATCCCATGATCATCCATAATTAAGATGACTGGACAATTTATCATCCAAGCCAGGACACTTTTGAGCATGAAAGAAAGCCCTAATAATAATTAGGTTGGGATAAACCCAGACTCAATCCAAAATGGCCACTCCAGCCTCCACATCTATGAATTTTTCTCTCTTCCCCAGAACTAACTGGCAACTTTGCTCCATGTCTCTTGGTTCAGGTTTTCAGAGATAGACTCCTTTTATTCCAGCTCATCTTTTCGAGGCAAACCCAAGTTACAGCCCCTGGCCAGCCTCCAGATTGGCTGGCTGCCCTGTGTCAGGTGACCAAGATGGACCAATCAGGTGTGCAGGGTGGGCTGCCCCATGGTCGCTTACAGAAGCAGGACCCATGGGTGGGGACTCCCCTAGAAGGGGGTATAGAAAAACAGGTACTGTGAAATATCTCTAGAGTATTAGGAATTCAGCAAATATTTGTGGAATGAGTGGAGGCATAAATTTGTCCTCTGCTCCCAAGCCATCCCCCCACCCCAACATCTCCTACTCATTCATTCGCCCTTCACTGCTAACACTTTTTATGGCAAGACCGGATTTCAGAAACCCCAGGACCAATAGAATGTCAAGCAGACACTATCCCTGACCAAGAAAAGAGACAGGATTGGTCTTGGAGAACATGCCTGGGAAGTGATATAGAGCAGTGGTTAATGGTACAGATTTTGAAGTCAGATCCAAATTCCAGCACCACCACTTATTAACAGGGTAACCTTGAACAAGTTACCTAATTCCTCTCACTTTTGATTTCTTCATCTGTAAAAGGGGATAAAACTTACCCTAAGGGGGTTTTGCAAAGAATAAGTAAGATAAGGTATAAAATTGCTAACATGACATACAATAGTCACCATCATTATTATGACTATGGAGTAAGGGGACATTCAGCCCAACATAAGACTATGACATAGGTATGCATTCCCAAAGGCCTGTGTATCACACCTCCCACATTGCTTCCAAACAAAACCTACAAATGATTCCCCCCAAATAAATGCTCTGGGTAAGACAGACGAGGGAATCACATGAGAAATTTATTAAGATCATCAAGAAGCAGGAGGAGAAGCATTTCCATATTGTGTGACTTGATATGGGAAACACAGAATCGTAGATGATTCAAGGTGGAAGGGTCCCCTATAACACGGCCATCCAAGGGCAGTCCGGCCTCTGCACTAACTAGGGAACGCGCTACCTTCTGAGGAAGCTCATTCTGTTTTTGTTATTTCTGACCATTAGAAAGTTTTTTCTTACATTGAACCACAGTGCATTTCCTTTAATTTTGCCTGCTGCCCCTGCTTCTACCTCTTGGGCCCTCTAAGGGGGTTCGATGGAACTTGTCATTGTTTTCCAACCCCTTGAATCCAGCAGGAGTTTCTATGGTCCCATCCTCCACTTAGGCCACAGCTCAGCAGTCCTAGGATGGGCGCCTGACTCAGGCCAATCAGAGTCCTTCCTGGAATTTAAAAAATTGAAACCAGAGTGTCATTGTTTTCTGCCACCTAGAGAAAGACAGAGTGGGATATGAGAGGAAGAAGCTAAAAATCAGAAAGAAGCAGAAATGAGATTGGGTTTGGGGGGTGAGAGAAAGAGAGGAGAGACGGCGGGAGGGAGAGCAACATCTGGTGACACCCAATCTCCCGGCTTCCAATTGTTCATGGGGCCCATCTGTTTCCTGCTTGTTCTGCAGTTTGGCCATTCAGAGGTTTGTGTTGATTTTCTGCTATTTCTTAATAGAGCCTTGGCTAACATGGTACCAAAATGGATAGGTCAGTCCCCTCCTTCCTAGATCCCCAATCAAATGTTTGAAGACAGCTCTTGGGTCCCCTGCTCCTGAGTCTCCCCTTCTCTGCACGGTGGACCAGTGGACTCTCTGTAGCCCCAGGGTTCAGAGCAGCCTCATCAGGAGCCACAGATGAGGCCCACAAACTTTGCCTTTGTTTTACCTGGGCTTGTCTATAAACTTGCCCACAAACTTTGCCTTTGTTTTAGTCCTGGGCTTGTCTATAAAGCTTAGTTTGGACAAAGGATTTTATGGTTTAAAAATGTTTGAAAGAGACCATGTTGGGTTCATTGTTGTATCTTCAGTGTTCAGAATAGACCATGGCATACAGAGGCATCAGTTAGTGTTAGATGGAATGAATGCACTATTGGGTTCAAGATCTTCACCACCCAGGCTGCTCTCTTCTGAAGGCACTTGCCTGTAAGTCACCTGATGCTGTCTTCATCTACACTTTGAAAACCCCCTCCATTCTTTGGAAACATTTGCCTATAGGTGATAGGCCTGAATTGGATGGAGCTGAGGAAGGAGCTGCCACTGAAGTCATCCCACATGGCTCCTCCGCCATTCTCCAGCCACTCGCCCACATCCGCTAGCACAACCGACCCATCAGCTGGCTAAGTTGGAGGATGTCCTTTCTCCCCCGCCAAATTTTCTCCCTCCCTTTCAAATCCTGCTGTGCTGTTATTCAGAAATGGAAACAGCAGAAATCACTTTAAAAAGGAAGCCAGCTTGTTCATTAGCCTGATTAAACTCGAGCAATGGGATCTGAGCACAGTTCATATGATGAACAGTGTGCCTTCTCCTTGGCCACAGTGAGTCTTGCAGTGATTATTAATCTTGGGGCTCAGTCACCCCTCACATCATGTGGGTCAGAGAGAAAGTACAGGGCAACAGTGAAAGTGATGTCAGGCCTGTCTGAGTAGAAGCGGTTTGGTCCCCACTTTCTCCTTCACTGTAGGCATGGCCTACCCCAAAAGTACACCAGGTTCCCCCAGAGACTGTCAGAAAGACCTCAGTCTTCAGAGTCAGGGATACTTATCTCTAAATTCAAGTTTTGCCACTTATCAGCTGTGTGACTTGAGACTTGGATTCCTCACCTGACAGGGATGGGGAGTGGAATGAGATACTTATTTTTAAGGAAGTCACAAGGACTAATAACTACTTAAAGTTTTAAATGCAGTCATTCAGGATGTCTGGAGTGTAGGCAGGAGTGGGGAGATAAGAGAAACAAGTCAGAACAAGGTAAACAGGGGCTAACTCACAAAGGGTCTTACACATCAACCAAAAGAATTTCAGATTCTTTATTGAAAGTATTGGGGCAATTTTAAGAACTTAAATTTTCAGAAGGGTGATATGAGCAGATCTGCATTTTGGAGAGCTCACATGGCTGCAGGGCAGAGGTACAGACTGGATGGACACTAGGCTGGTGGAGGGAGAACAACCAGGGGGCCACCCCCATCATCTGGGGAAGAGTTGACCAGAGACTACCTGAAGGCAGAAAGAGTAGCAGTGAGGAATCTGCTTCTCTTGCTGCAGATTTGGAAACCAGCAAGAAAGCCAAACAAATTGTCATTGCTGAGGGGCTGAAGATGGATAGGGGCACAGGAGAGGGGAAGTCGAGATTGACCCCCAGGTTTTTTGGCTGGGGTGACTTTGCAGAGAGTGGGAGTCATTCTCCAAGAAAAGAAACACAAGAAGAGAAGCAAACTTGTGGGGACACAAGGAGAGAAGTTGAGCCGGGGACATGTTGAGTTTGGGGTACTATTTTCAAATTTTCCATTTAATGGCATTGAATCAAATCTGATTAAGGGTACAAAACTAAACAGACCTTGTCTAAGAGGTCACCTCCCCGGGCCCTATTTCTAGGCCAATGAGCAGCCAAACTAGCCAAGACCAATCTTTGTTTATTCTTCCAGACTGAAAGTTTCTCTGGGAAGTCTTTGGGAAGCTATAGAAGAAATGCTTCTAAATTTTCTAGTAAGAAATCTCACTTGCTGTGTAGAATGTCCAAACCTACCATTTCGCATTTTACCCTCACACTCCAGGTATACTTGCTGCAAATATACCTCTGCAAATACATCTCTGTTTAAGACATAGGAGGGCAGCAGCTTCAACAGGAAGGAACAGCAGCACATTTGTGCACCTGCAGAAAGAGGAAAAAGATGCCCCCAGATGACTGTTGCTACTTAGGGGAAAGTCACAATGGTGGGGAGAATTTCATGAAAATGTATAAGAACAAGTGGCGGGCAGGGATGATTTAAAAAAGAAGAAGAAGAAGAAAACATGACAAAACCCTAAGTTGCTCTACAAAGGGAAAGAAAAATAAAATGGACTTCAAAGTGGCCTGCAGAAGATGGCTTGGCACAGTGGAAAGAACACAGGGTTTAGAGCCCTCAGTCTTGGGTTACATCCCAGGTATATGCCTGGCTGTGGGACCTAGGCCAGGTCACGTCAGTGCCCTGAGATTCAGTTTCTTCCATTGCAAATGTTCATAATAATACCTTCTTTGCAAGGCTAGGGTGAGACTTGGTGCAGCAAGGGAGGCCAGCACAGAGGAGATGATGGGTTACTTTCAATAGTTGTTACTGCTATTATTGCCTCTATTTTCCAGCTGCCTTGGGCCAATTCTCTCTGCTTCACATGCACAGGAACAATCTTCCTTGCATCCCTGCAGGAGCCCAGACCTGAGGGACACTCTCCGGCCAAAAGCCCACAGTTTCAGGGTGATAGAGACTGCAAGACATCCCCTGGGCACATCTTCCCACCCAAGGGACTTTGGGGTTCCCCTTTGGTTTACAAAACAATGGGGGCTGGCATCAGCTTCTTTGGAATTTGAAAGCAGCTGGTGACTATGACTAGCAACGAGGTGGAAAGAGCCTGGGTGTTGGTGTCAGACAGAGATGTGTCTGCCTCCTGCCCCCAGGACCCTGGCCACATGACCTTAGGAAAGGCACCTACTTCCTGAGCTTTAGGGCCCCTGTCTCTCCCTCGAAAGGCTATTGTGAGAATGAATGACTTACCCCACAAAAGAGCACCTGGCACACAGCAGGCGCATGATACATGTTTTCCTTCTTTCCCTTCCTTTCTTCTCAATATCTTTGAGATTCCAAAGAAGATTATAAATGTATAGGGCTAAGTGATATAAATCAACTTTTAAAATTACTATTAAATGTAATTGTTAGCAGAAGAGATCAGAAAAACAAGCATCCTGAATCCAACAAAATAAGCTGATTCTGACTTTGTGGATTGATGGCACATTGGCTGAGTTCCTATTCTTCCCTTTTTTTAATGCTGCAGGGATGAGGTAACCACCAATACCCAGGCTGAGGAAGAAAACATCTCAATATATTTATGTTTTGAGCTTAACCCTTTCAAATATGAGAAGCAGACACTCATCTAGAACAAAGCAGCCTGATGATGCTTTGTTATACATCAACTCAGATTTGGGGGCTCAATTTGAGGTTCACACAGCCATTCTTCTCCATCCCCATACTTCACCCAAAGTGAGAAGATGCATGTAGCATATTTTGCACCACATTTGTTTTGATGGAATATTTGGAGGAAAACCCCTTTTTTTTCTGTAGTAAAACCAACATGGAAAGATCATGGAGTTGGAGTCCACATTTCCATAAACTTTAATGATAAAACATGGAGCAGTAAAGAAGTCTAAAGCCTGCAGTGATATGCTTCAAGCTTTGCCCCAAGACCTGGAGAGGGAGACACAAGTTTACTCCCCACTGACAGTGATATTTTGGGGGAAACGTTTGGGAAAAGCCAAGTGGGCAGCAGTGTCTCATCACCCTTCGGAGACCCTCCAGTCAGTAAAGACTTCACTGTGACCCTCAACACAGGGGCACACTCAGAGACACCTGGTCAGACCTCTATCCAGACACCAGTGAAGGGCAGGGGTCACTCCCAGGGTCCCCAGGCAGCAATCACCCAAAAGCCTGGGAAGACATTCACATGTTAGAACCAGAAGAGAAGTTGTATCTCTTCCTTGTCCCTGTGTTAGTTTCTACCAACAGCATGAGGGATGGAGTAGTGTGGTGGGATCAACACTGTGCTAGTAAATTCTTAACGACCAGCTCTGGTGGGAGGTGGGGCAGGGAGAGCCCTGTATTATAGCATTTGCAGATGTCTATGGTGTAAATACTCCCACCGTGGCTGACTTCCAACTACCTACACGATGTCACTGAGTGCGGAACTTGGAAAAGAGGCACACAATTGCCTCTGGCACCCCAACGGGGAAGACCCCAGGACCACCTGCCTGCGGTTGCCCATAGAATCCCATCACGTCACAGAAGGGCAGGTGGCAGGTCCTGACTAGCCTTCCATACTCAGACAAGGCATCGTCACCTGCCTCTGAGAAGGCTCTCCCCAACTCCACTCTCCCCACCCAGCTGGATCCTCGATGCTTTCACAGAGCCCTGTGCATCTTTCTCCCTGAGCACTTGAAAGGCCGCAATGTCATCCTCTGTTCACTCGCCAGTCCTCCCACTTAACACGGGCTCTGTCCTCATTTCCCTAACTTCAGCACCTAGCAGAGTGCCTGGGAAAAGCAGGCCCTCAAAGAAGGTTTGGCACATTAGCGTTGATTGAATGAACATCGGAATGAATGAGGAGTGGAGGCTCTGGGGTAGGGGAGGGGGAGGAACGCCGAAGCTGTGGAGAGATGTCTTGTAATACACGGATGTGATTTATTCTTTTGGACAGCAGTGGAAACCAGGACCAACAAGTGGAAGTAGCAGGGAAGCAGGCTTAGGGTCTCTTTGAAAAAATAAATTAAGTTCCAGCCCCTACAAAACTATAGAATGCAGGGTCCTCCCTATCTCCCCACCCCCGGCCCCCATCAGCTCCTGTCCCTCACCCACGTGAAAAATGGCCCGAATCTGTTACCCATGCCCCCAGCCCTGCTTCCATAACCCAGCACAGGGAATGGAGATTTTTGCTATTGCCACAAATATTGAGGGAGCATCTGCTGGTGTGTGGACCTGAACTGGCAGAGGTTGCGGTCACTCAAAGTGACGGCGGTCAGAGTCCTGGGATCTCCTCCCAGGATGTAAATGAATAAAAAGCACTCCTGGTGGACGCTTGTGACGTCTTTCTCATCTTTCCTTCAATTACTGCTTGACTCTCTCCCCTTTAGACCTCAGCCCACACCACCCTTCTCACAGTCAACTCCTTCCCAGTGTGGTCTCTGTAATTTTGCTCTGCTCCCTAGACTGTGAGACCCTCTGGGGCAGCAAGTGAGACTCCTGTCTGACTGTCCAGTGCCTTGCACAGCATGTGTACATCGGAGGTGCCAGAGAAGCATTTGTTAAATGAACAAAATCACGAATGGAAAAAAAAGAAAAGGCCACTTCCTACGCCTCTAATTTATATGCCCCAAATTGGCAAAACTCCCAGGAATACCCAGAAACAACATGCAGAATAAAGAAAGCCACAAAGCTAGCCAGAGATCTGTGAGAAGGCGACTGGGGAAACTCAGAGATTCCCAGTCTACAGCCTTCCAGGGCCAATTATAAAAATCCTTTCTCAGAGACAAATAATTACAAAAATTTTAAAATACAAACAGTTCCCTCATTAGGAACACATTGTATTCTGAAAGTCTGTTTATGAAATTGCTGTTTGAAATTCAGAATATATTTTCTTATAGAACCATATTGAGGTTAATCAGTAACGTGCCTCTAATGCTAGACATTTGCAAAGGGAAATAATTGGAAGCAATAAAGTTATACTGTGGAGTTAATTTTTTTTAAATGTCATAAAATAGACATCTGGAATATGTCGAACTACACAATAGCCCCTGGACAAGAGGAAGAAATAAAATAAAATTTTGAATTGTTTTTTTTTATTTATGATGAATGCTGATACTTGAGGGGGAAAAGCAAGTTCCATTTGGAACAGTTGCAGAGGTTAAAAGGGATTTCCACAGGGAAGCTTAGCACAGGCTGAGGTGCTCAGATGCCACATATAAGTCACCTACATGGGTTGTTTAAAATGCAGATTTCTGGCCTTTTATTCCAGGAAGGCTGATTCAGAGAACCCTGGAATGTGTCTTTTAATAAGTGTTTGGGACAGTCTATCCCAGGTGATTCAAGGACCACACCTAGAGAACCACTGGCCCAGAGAAGTCACATCACTCAATCTGGGCTGAAATCTCTTCTTTTGAGACCTCCTCTGTGTGTCTGGTCTAGAGCCATGGTCACCCACGTCCTTTACTCCTCCTGTCTCCTCTCGGTGGTGGGAGAAGGAAAGTGACTACCTGTTACTTCACAGAATACAGATCAGAGATTTAGGGTTAAGAGCACAAATCAGAGAGAAGAAAGAGGCTCCATCACTCATTCAGCAAATTTTGAGGACAAGAGTCAGCTGGTATGCACCAGCACAGCAGTCTTGGTGAGTAAAACAACAAAACAACTTTTTGGTTTTGTTATTTTTTAAGTAGGGGGTTCCTAAGTTTACAAAGCGTATGTTATATGTGATGTCCACGATAATAATGTCTCACATTATCATCATTTAGTTGTACAATCCTCATCTCTCTCCATTTTAAACAATTCTCATAACCCAACACACCTCATAGCTCTTTTCAGCCCTTAATTGTTTGTCCCCAGTATTTGGATGGTACTAGTAACGTACTTGTATTAATTATAGTCCCTAGTATGCAACAGGTAGATTTTCCCATATATTGTTCTGTTGTCAACTCTCTGTGCTAGTGTCATACCTTAGAAGTATATCATGCAAGCACCTGTCTATATTTATAGTGCTGATCTGTGGGATATGTGCCTTTAAACAACCCCTTTCCATCCTATTTGCCTTCAATACAGCTCTGATACTTATAAATCATCACCGCTATCCATTCCCATACCTTTGAATCTCACTAGCTTCTGTCTATCAGTAAGTCCCCAATTATAGGTCCTCACGTAAAGTGCTAAATACATAAGCGCACAATAAATGGTCATTTATTTCCATTATTACATTGCTGTACAATGATATTAAAATCTACTTGGAGAATCAAGACAAAGACATATTAAAAATATAGCCAGGCAGTAATAAATCAGTTTTATATAATACAGTTCAATTTGTTCACAAGTGCTCAGTGTGGGAGAATCTCAGTGGAGACTGTGTACACTTAGACTTCTGGCTTCTAATACCTGCTCCACCACCTACTCACTGGGAGTCCTTGAGCAACCAACCTCTGTGCAAAGTGAAGCTGATGGTACTCTCCTCACAGGGCTCCTGGTAGGCTAAAATTCAGGCACAGGGTAGGCACTCAGTAAGTAGTAGCTCTTCAGCAAGATTTAAAAGTGAAAATAAACCTTCCCTCAACTGTAGACTCTCAGAGCTGAAAGGCACATTTTGTCTTCTTCACATTCAATTCAATATTATCGATCCCCTACTATATGCAATACTCTGTGGGTAATAGGAAGATGATTAAGATGTGGTCTCAGGAAGATAAATCCTTGTCCCATAGATGGGGGAGGGCAGAGGGTGTGAAACCTAACACAAGTAACCATAATACAAGGCAGCCTGTAGTAAGTAGCAGAATAAATTATAAACAAATTTCAATGGGAGTATAGTAGAGAGAGTAATTAACTTCAGCTGGGTGGATTTAAGAGGCAGTACTGCAGAAAGGGTAAACGAGAGGAAAAAGGCAGCTCTCCCAGCTGTGGGGGCAGCTTGAGTAGGATACAGAGGGGAATAGGCACAAGGTGTGGCTGGAAAACGCACGGAGTTCTTGGCAGGTTTACCATGAGTGTAGTTGGATGGGTAAGCTGGGGCCACTTTGTGGAGGGCCTTGAAAGCCATTTTAAGGAACAGCAAGTTTATTCAAAAGACAGTAATAACGATTCCAGTTATTGAGCACCTATTATAGGACCACCACTGTGTGAGACTTTCTATAAATATTTCTCCCTAAATCTGCAAAACCGAAGCATGACAGGTGTGGTAGGTTGAATTATGTACCCCCAACAAACACATGTTCTTAAAGTTAATCTGCATCCATGTGGGCATGAACCCATTGTAAAGACGACCTCTGAAAGATGTTATTTTAGTTAAGATGGTGAACTGAACCAGGGTGGGCCTTAATCTGAATTAATGGAGGCCTTATAAGACAAACCAGAAGTCACAGAGCCAGGAAGGAGAGGATGTTGCCATGGGAGCTCCGAGCAAAGGAACCCCAAGGATCACTGGCAGTCAGCATCAGAATGCTACAGTCCTTGGGGAGACAGCAAGACTTTCTGCAATCCTGACTTTGGACTTCTAGCCTCAAAACCATAAGCTAATAAGTACTTGTTGTTTAAGCCAAAACCAGTTTTTGTGGTATTTGTGGTAGCAGCTCAGGCAAACTAATACAAAAGGTATTATTATGTCCATTTTATGGACAAAGCATTGAAGGCTTTTGAGAAAACAGAGTGCTCTGGGGTCTATACTTTCAGAAAATAACTTTGCAGCAGCAAATGGGAACAAGGATGAGAAAAGTCCAACCCTCAGGGGTTCTGCCAATTTCTAAGATATTGGGATGTTTTGTCCCTCCAAACTGGCTATCAAGAGTGAAGAAGTAACCAATATTTCTAAAGATATCTCAAAAGTATGGTGGGTTGGGCAAGTTTTGAAGGGTATGGTCATTTATGGAAGCAGAACATTTTCCTCCCTGAGGTTCTTCCCAGAGCTTCCCCCTCCAAGGACAACAGTGAGGAATTCCCCAGCAGTGTCTTCTGACCAGGCACAGCAGGAAACAGACCCAGAGTAATGCTAGTGAACCAAAATTAGCGTTTTACAAGCTCATAAAAGCATAAGGCTTTGCATCCACTGCCCAAAGTATAACAGGAAGACAAAATGTTTTTCACTTTCTTTTCCTCCTTACTTACTCACACCTCCCTTCCCTTCTCTCACCCATCCCTCTCCTGATAGGCAATAATCTCAGATGACTCCTTCCTTTTCAAGCAAACTCGACCAAAGCTCCTGAGAAATCCACTGTGAGCCACTCCAGTGACATTGCAGAATTCCAAGCAGGGGGCAGATTTGCAGCCTGTTAGTCCTGAAGTCTGCCAGCTAGTTTATTAAGTTTTCATGTTAATATCCTTAGGAGCACAGAGATAGAGTTGCTGACCCAAATTGTTGTTTTTTTAGGAGGCAGACAAGTGGGCAAGTAACACAATAATTAGACTGTTTTTTTAATAGACTCTCTTAGAGGAACAGACTATCTTTAATAACTAGACTTCACAAGTTTGCCCTAGTACTTCTAAATTTACAAAGCACTTCTACATGTGTCTGCATTTTAATCATAATCCCATCCCCATTGTACAGAAGAGGAAACTAAGGCTTAGAGACACAGACTCAGCTCTTTCAATTCCATCTAAGTAGTCTAGTTGTTACTCTTAGCCCCACAGCTTCTCTTTTGAGCTTCTTTGAAAGCTTATCAATTGGCACTGTGGAAATTTTCCCACCTTGCCTTGTGGAGTGGTTCCACCCTGTTAATGGGGCAGTACTTAAAAGTTGTTCAGATTCATTTTGAAAGATATACTCTTAACTTCTTTCCTATTTCGCTTTGTAGATATAATCTAACTTTTTCTCAAATAGCAAGTTGAGTGAAGCCTAAAACAAACAATACAAATAAAATTCCTCCATACACTAGCACTAATAAAAACTTTGAAAAGAGAGTATCTGAGTCAGAAGGAACTGTATAGATTGTTTCTAAACTCCTTATTTTACCAGTAATAAGAAAACTGAGTCCCAGAGAGGGGGCTAACCTCCCTGTATTCTCAGGGCCAGCTCCACTAATGCCATTCATGGTTACGTTGTGGCCACAAGCTGAGCCTCCTCGTTCTCCTTTCCTGTCCCACCATAGCACAATTTCTGTCAATCACCAACTTCGCAATCAAAGCAAAAAGGACAGCTAAGCTTAGGACTTGGCTAATTTTGGCCCCCATCCTGTATTTGTCTGATAGAAAGGACAGAGCTCATTAATTATGAAATCATGAAATGTTAGGTGGATGGGGGTCTATGGATAATCTGGTATCATCCTTTGGTTTTCATCTGTGAGAGAAGAGAGGCCTAGAAAGGCAAACAGAGTTCCCCCAAGCCAGGCTTGAACCAGGTGTCTGGTTCCCAGTCACTGACCTCCGCCTCTGGGTTTAGGAACCCTTATCTCAGCATCGGGAGATGTTCACCCAGCTTGTCAGAGATAGTCAGACTTAAAAATTTCCAGACACAGGTAACTGACTCAGCCCTTGCTTTCCCTTGGCAATGGAGATCAGTCATCAGCTGCTGGCTTGGATGATGTGTTCCCAGAGCAACATGGTGAATGTGAGCTGCCAACATTGAAGACTCAGGGAATGTAAAGTGTTGAGCCAATTAAACATCCAAAAATGCCCTATCAGAAACGAGGGTGAATCACCAGAACACTTGGGCTATGGCTGGGAATGGCATTAGAGAGGCCACAGGGGCTAAAAACCCACAATCAGAAGCCTCCAGCTTCCCTGCCTCCAACCTTTTGCTCACACTCTTTCCTCCAACCTACACCCAACACACACTTCACACCTCCAACAGGATCTCCTGCTCCCTTCCTTGACTCTTCCAGTCTAGGGGGCAGGATCCCGTCTTACGTCCTAAAAATCTGCGCTATATAATTTGACAGTTGGTTTTATACCATCTTTTCTTGCTTCTTAGCCTTTATAAGTGTTTGTTTTATGGCTGAAATGGATTGCAAATGCTCAGAAGGGAGGAGCTAAGCTTTCTCCCCTAAACCCCTCCATCCATCTCAGGGTGTCACAAAAGAGCAGGGTCACATACCCAGTCCTGACTCCAAGACTCTTCTCACTTCAACTTGTGTTTGGACATAGAGCAGATGCCCAATAAAGCCTCACTTGTCTCAGTGTGGCTCCAGCCTTTACCAAGAAAGTTCAGCAGCCAGGACCTCTGCCAGCCCATGTCAAGCCTTTGTGCAAATTAGAAAACAGAAACCCCTCCCCCCAGGCAGACTCTGTCCAGTTAGGGCACAAGGCTGGGCAACTGGAGTATGCACTAGATTTCAGGCCCTCAACTGGCAGCCTGGTGCAGTGAGGACAGGCGCCACCTGAGCAGGTCTGTGAGCAGCTGTGGCCCTTTGCGGGGTTCTGGCTCCTGATGAGGACAGGAGAAGATCACTTTCTCCATGGCTCTCCTAGCTCTCCTTTCTACTAGCTTTGGAAAGCTGGCATAAGACTACTCTTCCTAACTTGTATTCCAGCTCCTTCCCTATCAAAAACAAATAAGAACAAAACATCAGAAACCTCACACCCTCAAAAGCTCCTTGTTACTCAGAGCCTGAGGTCCACATCCTGGAAGGGCCTTTGGGGGCCTTCTACAATATGGTCTCTACTGGAAAGGCCCAGAACTCACCATGGGTTTTCCTACTTCTGTGCTTTTGCTTTCCCTCAACCTAGAATATCCCTTATCCTGATGATCTTTGTATCAAATCCCTATTCCCCTTTCAAACCCCATCACAAATCCTACCTTTTTCATAATGCCTCTGTCAGTACTAACTGTTATTCTTGGTTCTCCCACACTTCTCCTACCTCTGTTGCAACCCTTTCCCCATATTTTACTAGTCTGTAACCCAGAGGTCAGCCGTCTTTCAGCCTCAGGCCCTCTGTCCACACAGACTTCTCTGTACTCACTCTCATCATCTGAGATGTGCAACACAGCACCACCCTGGGTTCCCCCAAGGGAATTTACTCATCAAAGAATTGATGATCAGTTTAGACTTTAGAAATGATTTATTTCATAGGAAGGGTGGAGAGCAGGGGCTTTCATAGGCCACCCCACAGCAAACTATTTTCCAGTCTTTGCAAGCATTCTCATTCTCCAAATCCTTGCCTGGCAGCCCAAAGCTGGGAGTTTCCCTACCATTACCCATCCTCCCAGCCATGTATGTTGTCTCCAAGCTCTGCCTCTGGGTTTCTTCCTCATTACTCCCATCCAACTTCAGTTTCCTCCCCTTTCGAATAGGAAGAACAATTCAATGTTGCCCCTATCGGCAAACATGCACCCCCAAATCCATCATGATGCTCAGTCAAACACAGGCTCTCCCTTGGCCTAGACTTCCTTAGAAGGAAAGGGTCAGAAATGGACATAGCAAGAGTGTTTCTCTGGTAGCAGGTATGTGAGTCTGTTTTCCTCCATAGATGATGAGGTTCAGAAGGCAAGGGCTGTGTCTTTCTTCCACATCTATACAACCTAGCACAGTGAAAATATATACCGTTCCCACGATTCTCCTCAGTGGGGGCAGGAACAGCTCTAAACCCTTTCTGTCTTTCAGTTCCTCTTCCTTCCTAAGTAAGGCTCAGGACTGGAGTTAAAGGAAACTGACAGAGGACATAGTGGGTGCTTAATAAATACTTTTGGAATGAGTGAGCCAGTGAGTGAAAGGGAAACAAGAAAAGATAAAAGAACTTCAAAAGCACCTTCACTGGATTACTTCAGTCCAGCTAAAGGGAATTTGGAGAACCAACCCAGAGTGATAGAATGAAACCTAAATGGTGAATGGTGCCATGAAACGTGAACACGGTGCTGGAATCAGGTCTACCTTCATGGCCATGTGGAAACTTGGGGAGGTCTCTGAGCCTCAGCTCTTTATCTGTCACAGGAGCTTGCTTGCAGATGGCCCAGGATGGACACTGGCCATCAGGGTTCTCAGGGCTGTTTGACATTCCTGTTTGAGGCTTCTTCCCCAAATGCCCAGACACCAGGGCCCCTCGGCGCCTCTACACTCTGCAGAAAGCTTTTCTTGGCAGCAGTCCTGGCCTGGGGACCTTCACTGCCCGCTGAAGGAAAAGAATTCTCCACTGTGGAAAATGGTAAACTCCACATATTTTACAGATGAGAGTCCACACTTCAGATGACTCTAAATGTGACACGAAATGGACAGAAGTCATGCTGAAGTAGTGTCACCACCACCACCACCCTCCATGTGGTCAGACACGTCATGGAAAAAAGAACAAGGCACAGTGCCTGGGCTAGTGCTACCCCTATCCCTCACCCCCACCCAGCTCCTGTCCTTCCTCCCACACCCCCAGCCCTTTTTCTGTGCTTTTCTGCATTTCCGTTAAAGGAATTGGTCTATTTGCTCTGCAGGAAACCAATCCATGCTGACCTAAAAGCATAGGAAAAAGGACATTAACCATTCTCAGTCCTGAGACCTGACCCCAGAGGTCATCCCCATTATATTTTCAGAGCGGGAAATCTTTTGGGATCGAACCAATCCCCTACCACCCGGGCCAGGGATGTCAGAAATGTGTTTCGATTAGTGATTTGTCGGCCTGAGACATTGAGTTCCTGGGAAACGGGGAGAACTTGTTGATTTTTTATTTTTTTCTCTGATTGGGTGAGGATTTTAAGGCAGCCTAGACCCGGGTTGATATGCAGAAACGCTAGGCGAGTATTTAATCTGTAAAACACTTGATCTCGGAGGACTGCCTCCGCGTCCCTGAGGAGCACACCATGGCAGCATCCTTCCTGAACTGGCCCACCGGAGCCCCCAACTCCTCCTTCTAATCCCAAGGCCTGTAAGTGAGAAGCGCCCTAAGGAGCTCGCGCGCAAGTTGCACCAAAGAGGCGTGGGTTCCCACCGAGAGGATCCGCATCCATGTGTGTGCGTGTATGCGCGCGTGCATGTGTGTGTATGTGCGCGCGTGTAAATGCGCGCGCGCGGGAGTGTGGCGAGGGCGGACTCTGCGCCCAGGGGCAGGGCTCCGCCGTGAGAGTGGCAGCTGGACTTGCCAGGCTGCGAGGGGCCAGGAGCTGAGCCGCAGTGCCGTAGTAGCGGGCAGTCGAGACAGGCTGCTTTCGAGCTGCGGATCCCCGAGCCAGCGAAGGACCCCGGCGCTGCTTATCCCCAGCCGGACCGCCCGAGCCCCGAGGCGCCAGCCCGGGCTGCCATCCCCCTGCCCGAGAGGGCTGCGCGGGCGGGAAGACGCCCAGACGCCAGCTTCGGTCCCCTTTCTGTCTCTCGGTTCCTCTTTCCTCCCAAGTAAGGGAATAAGCCCCGAGGAAGGAGCGCTCCCGGCAACCGAACAACCAAGTATTGCACCCTGAGGTAAAGACGGCGGCCCGCGCGGCCAAGGGGGTCTCGGGTTCCAGGGGCGTGGGCTGCAGCAACTTCGAAAAGGCAGGGCAAAGCGAGAACCGGTCGCGTGGCCAAGGAAGGGGCTGGGGCCGAGGCAACTGCGCCCACCCTGACAGTGTCACCTGCGGCAAAGTCCCCGCAGGATGGGATCCCCCGCCTGAGAGATGCGGGCACGGGTAGGGTCACGAGATGGGGCGCCAGCTCCCTCTGGGACTGGAAGGCCGTCCCAAACCTCAAAGGTGTGCGGTGGGAGGTGGCCCTGCTCCGGGCAGTTTGCTGAAGCAACTGGTCCGACTGCTCCCCTTCTGGACTTACCTTCGGTTCTTGCGATCCAGTTCGCGCTCTAGGACGCGAACAGGGCGGCGGGGAGTGGAGGACGCGTTTCCTCTTATCTGACGGCCAAAGCCTCTGACCGTCCCGCGGGGTTCCGGGACTCTGCGACGCTCCGCAAAGCCCCTGGGCTTGGGGGCTTAAAGGGAAGCTGACGAAAACCTTGGCAAATATGAAAAAGGGAAGGCAGGTTCAGTCAGGGAGCGATTCTAAGTCTGACCTGTTTGGTGTCGGAGTCAAAAGAAGTGTGTACGTCTGTGTGTGTCTGTATCTTGAGGCACGCGCATCCACAATCACCTGTGGGGCTTTCCGAAACTCCATCCGACCACTACACCCCGCGTAGTCTGAGATTCGCTCCCTCCAGACCAGTGGACTAGAATTTAGGGAAGGGGGGTGTGGAGTTCAAAAAAGCCCTACAGGTGATTCTGATACGCTCCCCTCTTCCCGCTCCCTCGCCCCCACCCAATCACTACAGTGGAGACAAGCTTGGGACCGGGGCGAGGAAACATCTCTCAGATGTGAACTATCCAGCTGCGGAACTCAGGGTGGCGGGCAAGACCCCACCCTCGGCCGCCCCCACCTGCAGGAGGGTCTGCGGCACCGCGCGATTTGTGGCTGCGCTGCAGTGGCGCGCGGGAGCGCTGCAAACTCGCGGGCGCGCTCGCTCTCGCAGACCTAGCTCGGCGGTCTCCCGGGGCTTCATTAGCATACGATGACCTCGCGGTCCGGAGGACGGTCTGGGAGGATAGATACATTTCGGAGGGCTTGATGGACCTACCCTGAGTCTGGAGGTGTGGACCAAGGGAAGTGACTGGTGAGGGGCCAGAGGTCAGGACACAGGGCTGGAAAGCTGCCCCTCGGTTTCAGATGGGGAAACTGCTTCGTTATTTCCATGCTTGGGATTCTCTGTCTATAAAACGAAGCCCGCAAAGCCACTTGCTGTAGCATAGAGCACCCCTGTTATCAACGAAGGACATTAGACCATAGGGGACAAATGTCGAGGTTTGGTAACGTACACACACACACATACATACATACTTTTTTGCCTCTCTCTTCCCAGTTAAATGTCCTGAGGTGGAAAGGACACCATTTTTTTCTGTTAAAAAGGGCTGTATTTGCCAGAGATTCTGCTCTGAATACAAATTATTCTCATTAAAGAAAGTGACTGCAACTAAGCTAACTTCCCTGTTGTGCACCCTTCTCCCCGAGCTAGGTCTTTTCTTTGCTAACTATGCTTAACGTTTATGTCCAGCACTGTATGCAGTATTATAGGTATTGGCGGGGGGGGGGGGGGGGGGGGGGGGGGGGGGGGGGGGGGGGGGGTTGTCTGGGGTGAGGAAAGAGCCCACGAGTCTCTTCCACTTTACAATTTTACGTCAGTGTTTGATTCAGTTAAACAAAGACAGGAGGAGAAAATGATAAGTACCAGAGCATCTTGGAATCTAAACTCTCAAAGATGGAAGAAACTACTGAGGTCATCTGTTACAAGTCCGCCCTTCCCCAATTCCAAGCACAACACCATCAACAGGTGGCCACTGACCTCAACAACCCTACACTCCCAGAGGCCTAGACTGTGCACATGTGAGGCACTCTGCTAGGGGAAAATCCAGAAAGCATCAGCCCTTCCCTTTCCTAATGATCCCAAGTGGAGGAATCTGCTGTGATGCTGGCCCACAGCTCCTTCCCTGAAAGGGGAGTGGGAAGAGGAAAGGGAACTACTGTTTCGTTGTGGTAAAACCCTTTTAAAAATATCTTACTGTACTACATCATTATAATATACCTTTTTAGTATAAAAGCAGTTCATATCCATTGCATAACATTTGGGAAGTTGAAAAGTATGCAAAGAATCAAACAAATCACCCATGATTCTACCACCCAGATCCTACTGTTAATATAATGGCATTTTCTTTTCCATGTGTTTTTATGCCTTGACATCATACAATCCATAGAGAGCCAACATACATTAGGTACCCAATAAATGTGCTTTACACTATTAAGCATTTTATATTTAATATCTCATTTTAATCCTCACAGTCGCCTCTAAAGCAGGTGTTATTATCAGCCCTGTTTTTCTGGGTTTGTACAGAGTTCAGGTGACTTTGCCAAGTCACAAGAATCAGGATGCAAACCCAGGCTGTTTGACTCGAAATTGTATTTGCTTAACCACCATGGTATTACTTCTCTCCTTTTTTCTTGATTAGTGTTGTAGCAAAATCAATCGAGAACATCATTTTCAAGCCTGTGTATTATTATACCATTAGTCATTTAAATTGTTACCAGTCTTTAGCAAGCACAAATAACTCTTCAATAACATCCCTGGATAAGGATTTCACTGCACACATTTCCAATTACTTCCTTTGGATAGATTTCCACAAGTAGAATCACTGGACCAAAGGGGCATGGATGTTTTAAGGCTCCTGATACATATAACAAGCCACTTATAAAAGGGGCTACAAGAATTTACACTTCCATCCACCAGTGACAACTCTGCCTTAAGACAAACCAGGTCCTTAGCGGCTCAAATTCACCACAGCCTCATACAAATAGACCTCCTGGCTCAAGGGAGAAGGAAGCACACAGATCATCCTGCTTATACACATACGTGTGACTATGGAAACTATGCAGTATAAAGCCACACCTATTTTTATGGGAGCAAGTTTCAGCTACGAAAGTCTCTAGGTAGACATTGCCACATGTTAACTTTGAACAAGTCAAACTATTTTGTAAATGTATAAATGTGTTTAACATCTTACTTCTTCATGGAAGTAATCATAACAACCCTTACTCTTATGAATGTGCATCATTGTCAGGACCAGCCAGATTCAGCAAGCTCAACCCACCAATAGCAGCTTCTCCATACACTGGCCATGTTCACAGAGCTGTTTGCTTACACTAAGTATCAGAATTCCACAACCAAGTGATAGTAGGAGTAGGTATCACCTTATAAGTAACAGAGTGTATCTGTCCCCCACCAACAACAAAAGAAAAAAGAACTCTCTCAAGGTAAATGACCACTATTAAAACAATAAGGTTTTACACATCATCAAAAAATGTCTTGGATGGAAGAGAAAGTGGCAGCAGAATAGAAATTGAATTAGGCAATTCAAAAAGACATGAAGGGGCAACTTTAGAAGAGAGCAAATTGGACCTAGCTATGAATTTTTCCTAGGGCTGTGTTCCCCTCGTAGCCACCTCTGCCACCGCCAGCGGGCTTAGTAACCCTAGAATAAAATCGGTTGTTGCCAGCGGGCTTAGTAACCCTAAAATAAAACCAGTTGTTGTAAATGAATACATACAATTGAGCCCTCACCAAGACTTACTCAAGACTCAGCTCAGGTCTTAAAATGTCCTTCTGAGAAACCCTCCCCAACTTTTCACCTGGTTCATTGATCTCTTGGCTGCACCCACAGCATACACTTATCTCGCTATGGTGATTTCACTTATCTGCATATCCCCCACTAACCCATGGGCTCTCTGAGGGCAGAGACCATGCCTGATTTCTTTACTGGATCCCCAGCACCTGAGATAGTACCTATGCAGAGGAGACGCTCAGTTCAATGTGATGAATGAACAGATTAGAGAATTTTCATGGTATTATATTGGGTGCTTTATACACATTTTTTAACTTATTTTATTTTTTCCCTTCTTTTGCCATTTATCTACAATGCTACATTCCTAACCCTACCACTCCCCCCTCCTTTTCTAATGGCACTCACAAAGTGGGATTCAAATGAAGTTTTATATCCACCAGAGATCTTACCCCATCCTGTTCTATATCCCCCTACCCCTTAATGTATGTACATTTCTATTTTAGTGCATCTTTATTCTGCCAAGGCCAGTCTCAGAAATGTACCTGAAAGGTGTCTAGAGCTGTGCTAATACAGCAGCCACTAGCCACATGTGGCTATTTTCATTGTGGTTTAATTTATTAAAATTAAATTAAATTAAAAATTTATTTCCTCAGTCACGCTAGTGACACTCATCTTTCAAGCACTTAATTATCACCTATGGCTTCTGGCTACCATGGTGAGAATGCAAATATAGAACATTTTCATTGCTGCAGAGAGCTCAACCGGACAGTGTTGATCTAGAGTGTAAGCTTGATGCAGGCAGGGAGTGTGTCTGTGTCCATCTTGTTTTCCACTGTTTCCCTGCAACCAGCACGGTGCTGGGTCCAGAGAAGGATGGAGGAGGAATGCTGGTAGTAAATGTCATAGAAATAATAACTACACTTTTCTGTGTGGTCTGTATTGTGTTATCTACACAGGAACTGATTTTTTTTTACTTTCCTGGTGGCTAATCTGGTGTGAAAGTTCCAAGTAGCCAGAGGTCAGGGAAGACACTTTGACCCTTAGATACTGAAATGCTTGAAATGTTTTGACCCAAATGTTTTCATTCCCTGCTGCATTTCTCTACCCCTCTGCTCTGGGAGAGCAGCCCACAGTACTTCTTCACCAGTTGCCTTTCAGTTAAAGTGAATGAGCTAGAGGAAGATCCTCAATCTCCCAGAGGCCAGGGAATCCCTTCCAGAGGCCCTGGGAGTCACATAAAGTGGGTGCTCTTCATCCAGTCCCCTCCACACCTGATTCCAGGGGCTCATCACCAAGGATATCTATGATCCCAGAACCTTACCCCAGGACTTACCTTTGGGAAGTCAGTCTTCTCCCTTTTCTCATGCCAGGATGTCCAGTAGGCTTTGGTTAATCTCAAAGTGATCTTTCCCAATGATTAGAAAGTCAGTAGTCATATGTTCCTATGGCTGGGGAAAATCCCATCCTGCTTAAAAGCCCACACTGCCGCTATTTTCTAAATCATGCAGATGACGGCAAGTGCATTCCTGAGGAGGCTCACTTAATCATCTGGTCAACATAATTCAGCAAATACTTAATGAGCACCCATTCTATGTTTGGCATAGTGCTAGTTTCTCAAAATAGGACCAACTGGGTTCCCAGGAGCTGAGCAGAACAGAGCCAGAAACAGATGTGATGTAGCACCATCCTTAGATGAAAGTCAGAGGCAGGTCACCTAACCAGCCTGGAAGGGATTGGACCAGGGACGTTAGGTAATACCCCCTGGAGGAGATGAGATTGAGCTGAAATTTAAGTGGAGAGGTGAGTGCGGGTAATGCACTCAATGTGAGCAAAGGTCAGAGGCAAGAACAGCTTGTTGTCTACAGTTCAGTGTTGCTGGAGCAAGAAATCTAAGTCAGAAGTGATGAGAGGTAAGTCTGGAGGTGTGGGCAGGCGGCACACCGTAGAGTATCTTGTCTGTTAAATTGAAGAGTGTGGATTTTTTCTTGTAGTTAGTCGAGGGGGTGGGGTAGGCACTGAGAAGTTTTAGGTGGGGGTCTGACATGGTCAGATTTTAACATGAGAGCAGTCCCTCTGGCTGCAGTTTAGAAGATGGAAGGGAAGACAGAAAGCATGGCTGTCCACTGGGAGGCTGTTGTGGGAGTTCATGTAACATGAGGGCCTGAACACATGGCAGTACAGATGGAGGGAGGGACTGAATCAGGAAAGAACTTGTAATTGAGTGGATGTGAGGGGAGTGAGGGAGGAAGAGAAACCAAGGGTGGCTGCCAGGCTTCTATCTTGTAGGCCTGGGAAGATAGTGGTTCCACCAAGCTAGAGAATCAGGGAATAGGAGTGGGTTAGATAATGAATTAATGAATTCAGTTCAGGGCATGTTATATTTGAGGTGTCAGTGAGAACTTCAGAACGATATATAGTTGGATAGATGACCTCTGTGGCCACAGTCCCAGATTAGGGAGTCACCAGTGTAAGTGGTAGGTGAAACCACAAAAGTTGATGAGCTCATGGGAGAGTCAGGTTTCATTTATCTTGATAAATATATTGCCAATATCTGAATGATCCATGTCAACAAGATAGACACTTCTTTGATAAAAGAGAGGGAACTCACAGCGCTGAGAGGTGAGCAATGCCAGAAGCCTTTTGCTGACTCAGCTAGTCCAGCGTCCACTTCTGCCAGGTGAATGGTCAAGCACAGCACATAGGTTTTTGTTGTTTTTTTTTTAATTGAGATTGTTCACATACCATACAATTATCCAAAGATCCAAAGTGTGCAATCAATTGCCCCCAGTACCATCAGACAGCTAGCACATAGGGTTTTAAAGAAACGTGTATTCCTCTTAACACATTAGAGCTTCACAAATTTGGAAGCACAGTGCTTCTCTTTAGGCAGTGGTTCTCATATCTGATTAAACATTCAAAACACCTGAGGAGCTTTGAAAAATACCAACTGTGGGTCCCACCCCCAGATGTGCTAATTTAAATTGGTCTGAGGTTGGGGACTAGACCCGAGTATTTTTTTAAAGGTCCCCAGGTGACATCAATGTTCAAGAAATTTAAGATTCCTTGCTAAATGAGAATGTTGTAAATTTCTTCAGTGATTCCTCAAATGGCAAGGTTTCAAATTACTTAACTCGTCTGAAAAATCTCCCATGAATGCATTATAACATCTCCAGAAACCATTTTAAAGTGCGATAACCTAAACTGGACCCTGAGCTCCAGCCGTGGCCTTGTGTGTGCAGCATCCCTGACTTTGCATTCAACAGGTATTTCTCCTTCACGCCTGCAAGGCTCATGGGACACTTTGTCAGATATGAGATGCTTAGATCCACTGTCTACTACATTTCTCTGAGTTACATAACTAATGTACTTGTCAAAAAAAAGGTAAGAATCACCTGCCATGATTTCTTCTTGGTGAACCTTCACTGTTCCATGAGATCATTGCTTTCTCGTCTTAAGTGCTCTCAAATCCCAAATTTCAATTGTGTTAGAACTGTCTGGAGACCTGTCAAAAAACAAACAAACATGATTCTCAGGCCCTGACCTCAGAGATTCTGATTCAGAGATGTGGGATAGGGACCCAGAACCAGCATTTTTAAAACCAACACCCAGGGTGATTCTGATGCAGATATACCCTACCTTTGAAAAGTCCTGCCTTAAAAGTGAGAAATAAAGCATACACATTTAATTCATACTCACTTCCCCTAATTTTTATTGAAATAGCCAAATTAATATATAAATATCTGGGGGTATTTATTATACTACTGACAACCAGAAAAGGATACCAACACCACCCAACACACAAGAAACTTTGACAGCATTCCAAGATAAAGAGCGTGAGCAAGAGTAAATTCAGGGAAAGGCCAAACAACCCATAAGTCACCAGAAGGGAAGGGAAAGTTCGCCTGGGGATTAAACGGAAGGGAATCCTAGAAGAATTCCGCTAGCATCTCCAAGACTAAGATGGCAGGGGCTATAGGGGTGAAGTTAGATGATGAGAAACACAGCTCAATCATATTAGCACCTCCTTGGACATGCCTTGTGCCAGCACATGTGGCAGTGAGCCAGAGGACTCACTCTCAGTCATCACATGATAGAAGCTTAATGAAAAAAATATTTAGCAGTTCAGAAGAAGGGAGACATCTAAGGATGCAAAACCAGTGTGCCCCTATAAAATAGATACTGTTTAAAAAAGGAGAAAAAATTAGAATATGTAAGTTGTATTTATAGAGATTTAAGAGGATATAGCAGAAACTATCAAAAAGGAACAATTTAAGAGGATATAGCAGAAACTATCAAAAAGGAACAATCTGAGATCAGGAAACTTTTCAGGCTTTCAAATGAACAATGTTTTGCAGAATTAAAAATCATGCAATGGATACATGAACATTGGATGATGCAGAAAACTGATGTGGTTAAACTATCACAACATTAATAGAAAACACATAAAGAAATTAAATAATGAGTGAAAAAAATGGAGGATATAATGAAACATTAAATATACAGACTTTTTCAGAAGAGTGAAGAGGAAATGGAAGATAAATTGTAATAAAAAATATGGAAAAATATTTTCCCTTTCTTGAGTTGAGAATTGTTCATCTGTACCAGGGAGATTAAAAGTATATTGTGGTGAAAACTATTAATTATAAGAACAAAAAATCTATTGGCATACAATCAATTAAACAGTATTTTATTTTCATAGAAAAAAATAAGACAATAGAGATGTGGCTATAGAATTTTGAGGTAGTAAGATTATGACTCAGAATCCTGTATTCAGCAATATGTGAAGAGAAAGGAAATATTTACTTTATCCCGAAAGTAGAGCACTGAAATCCTTTACTGCAAAAAACATACTCAAAATATTCTGATAAATGGGAAAATTAATAAATATTAAAATTGGGCACTTGAAAAGGTGTGACATAAAATATATGAGTGAGCAATAAAATCAGTCAAACATAGAGTTAATATTTGTGTTATTAATATGGTTATGAAAAAATGCACTGGGCAAAACTAATTCTTAACAAAGAAAGAATATAATATTTAAAAAAATTAATGATAAGAATCTGGATCTAAAAACTCAGATTACTCCAGGAAAAAAACCTCTTGAGTTGCTAAATTTATCATGTACTATGGGAGACACTGAATATTGTTTCATTGACAACATAGATTATATGGTTTAAATAATCAGTTTAAATAAGAAAGAGAGAAGATGAATACAGAACTAGAAGTGTCATGTTTAACTTCAGAATTAAGAGGAAGATTTGGAACATTACAGCCAAGATTAAAAACAAAAAGAGAAGTAACAAGGAAACATAAAAATAGAAAGTATAAAACAAGATGATAGAAGTGAGGTCAAACATATTAGTTATCACATTAAGTGTGAATGGTTTGAAGGTTTCTATTAAAAGACAAAGAGACACAGATTGGGTGAAAAACAATTCTAAATATATGCTATTTTAAAGAAAATGGGACAGAAAGGAGAAAAAAAGGGAAAGGCCAATATTAATATTAGACAATGTAGAATTTAAGCAGAAAACAGTAAATGATGCAATAAATGTGGCTAAAAGATATCATCTGTTAGAAGACATAACATCTATGACTACTTTTATTCTGAATAGCATAAATATCAAAATATATAAAATGAAATTGTCAAAACACAATTATGGAGGGAGACGTTAACACAGTTCTATAAATCTCTGATTGAATAAAAAAACAAATATGTATATAAAGAATTTTAAGGATGTAAAGAACACAACACAATGGACATATACTGGACTTCACACTCAAAAGTAATAAATTTTAATTATTAATTAAAATCCTTAGGAGGCATTGAGAAATTTTTATCCCATTGTAAAGAAAATCATGATTTTCCAAAAAGTAGCAATTTTTCTACCAGCTAGGGAAAAATAAAAATGAAGTAGAGAAGACTTACCCTATGTTAATATATTCTAGAAACTTGATGTTGACTTGGAACCTAAACACATTCATCTGCCACCAATGATTCAGCATTTAGTGAGAAGGAGACTAAAGACCTGTTATTTGACAAACACCAAGTCTGTAGAATGCTTCCTTTAAGAATGACTAATGAGAAAAACAGATAGGAACTAAGGAAAATACTACAAAATAAGGGGGTGCAGAATAGCATCAGAATGAAACAAGCTACTCCAGCCAGACCTAAAAGGAGACTAGAATCCTTACGGAAATGTAAGAGGACATGGCCTCCACAAATCAGAAGACAGAGAGAATAGGCTGAGATGAAAATGAAATATGGTATGCAGAGAGATGGATGAGAAAGGAAGGACTGCAAGGACCAAAGCCCAATAGCAGAATTGAAGTCCATTAACTGGAACTTATGAGCAGAGTTTATTCTATAGAAAAATCAATTCAAGTATGTGGAGCAGTTAGCACTGAAGCCAATTTAAAAAGAGAGATGTGTAAATAATTATTTTAAATCCAGTTTTAAAACTTTATGCTGAAGTAAAATATCTTCAAAGAGAAGATATGCATTGTTTTTCTTTTTTTAAAAAATGAAACAAAAAATCTGGATCTAAAACCCACAATTACATTTTTTACAGCCTGAAAAGATTGGTGTTGGCTTGAAGTCAACAGGAAAGGCCAGACAGTAAAAATAAACTGTTCTGAATTCCCTGGTTCAACAATGAGAGCATCATTTCATTCTTGACATTTAAATTTAGTGAAATAATACTTATAGAACTTATTTTTCAGTAACGTATCTTCCAAATCAAGGAGTCTAAGAAACCTTATGGCAAATGATAGAGTTCAAATGCCTCAGTTATAACAATTCACATCAACGAACTAAATGATCCATTTTAAATAAAAACCTTCAAATCAGGTCAAAACCAAAATTCAACCATATGTTTTCACCATAGATACCCCTAACATGATGTGATGTGCAAAGATTCAAAGTAAAATTCTGAGAAATGGTACAGCAGATAGGTGCAAGAAAAACTAAAGCAGAAGTCTTGATATTAATATTAGACAAAATGCAATTCAAGCAAATATCATTTAATGAGATGAGGAGGGTTGTTTCATATAAATGAAGTGTCCAATTCACAGTGAAGATGTAACTTCACTGTCATGGAAATATATGAATCAATTAATATTACACCAAAAACCAATAGAAAAACAATAGCAGTGGAAGATTTCAAGATGCCACTTTTGGACTTTCATCTATTAAGTAAACAAACAAAAAATAATATAAATGTAAGAGTTGTGTAATATAATGAATACAATTGAAAATGTATATACTGTATAATACTCAAAATACAAAGAATGAAATTCCTTTTCCAGGGCTCATGGAATATTTAAAAAATTAATTATATGTTAGACTATAAATAAAACCTCAGCAAATTCCTCAAAGCAGAAATAGTAAAGGTCATAGTCTCTAGCCATAAGAAATGATTAAGCAAAATAAGCAACAATATAGGGGACTATTAATAAATTATAGTCCATTCATACAATAAAATACTATGTAGCCATAGAAAACAATATTTTATGTAGAACAATACTTGATAACACCAAATAATGGTTCCATACACTGTTGAATGAAAAAAGTCAAAAATAACTAAAAAGATATTCAAATTAAAAAAAAAAGTATGCATAGGAAAATGGGAACATTCTAGAAAGAATTTACAGCAAACTATTAATGGTAGCTATAGTTGGGTGATAGGATTATATGTGATTTTTATTTTAAATCATTTTAAAATATGACATATTCTTAGCTAAGATTAATATTGTGCTTAAACTGTTTAGAGTTTGTAGAATCTATCCTCTTCTATTTTTTTGATAATTAAAACAAGATTAAATTTTCTTGGTTCGAGTCCTTTGACATTTTGTTGTTGTTCTTTTTCAAACTTCTAAAAGATCAACCCCACTCTGAAGTTCCCCTGGCATCCTTGCTCCCAAGCAGTGAATAAAGCTGTTCTTTGCTATTCTTCTTACTCTAAAATTAACTAGCCCACTTCCCAAACTTCCTCCGACCTTTTTACCCATAGCAGTTTTTTTATTGTCTTTGTTATTTAGTATTTTCAGATCATTTTGGGCTATGTTTTCATGATGTAATTCCTAGAAGTTTGTGCTATCTTCCTATCTTTTCCTTTCTTTTCCTTTTTTTCTGAATATCCTTTCAAATCTGATTCTGAAGATGCTTTTTGTTAAGGCATTTCTTTTTCCTCTTACTGAAATTATTTTTTTTTAATGTTTCTCTATTTAAGAGAACTCCAGTCTGCCTCTCTTCTAGATTCTTATAGAATCATAACTATCTTTTTAGAAAAAAAAACTTTTTGGAAATATGTCTGCCTAAATCTAGAGTTCCTGATTATTTATTAGTCAGTCTTCTCCTTCTTGACAATCATTGATCTCCAAGTTGTCTTGCCTTCCCTCTCCTAAGATGTCTCTTACGCTTGCTTCACCAAGCAAGGTCTCTCTGTAGGTTAGAATTAGGTCCAGAGGAGTTCCTCCAGCTAAGCTTCTTTACTCCATGTATTCAAGGGAAATAAAAAGACTTGTCTGATGCTCTACTTTTAGCCAAATGTGGCTTTCAGCAAAAGTTTGGCCTGTAAAAGTCCCCTTTCACTGTTCTAACTGCTCTTGTGCCAGAATGGTAGTGGCTAGGAAAGAATTCTCCATTTCCTTCTTCTGGCCAAATGGCCTGTAGAATATGCTCGCAAATGGCATCGCACGTGTTTCTCACTCTTTTCTGCTCACTCGTGATATTCTAAGTACTCTATTCTAAGGGTCATGAATTCCCTTCATAAACCAACATTGGGTCCAAGGCCATGCAGCCATGTAGACATGTCAGCCTGTAATGAAGTTTCTTGTACTCTTTTGTAATTGTGTGTGCGTGTTTACATGTCACTAGGCACCTCCCCACTCTTGTTCATCTATTTTGCCAGCAGTTCTACACAGTGCATTGATTCATAGTATTATTCCAGTGCTTTGATTCTTTCTTGTCGCTTTTGGGCAAATACATGCCCCCCATACTCATGAGATGCAAGCCCTGCATCACTGGACATGAACTTACCCTTCCAACATATGGTAAATCATGGCCCAGAAATCTACAGCCAGTTTATTGATACTCTTTAGCCAATTGTTTCTTTTTTATCCCAGAATCCCAACTGCCAGCAGAAATAATGGATGACATCAACATCTGTTTTCCCAAGTCCTTCACTGTCTTTCCCAGGACTAATGGGAGATGAGGTCAGACTAGATGCTGATGGGCCTTGAATGCCTGGAAAAGGAATTGGCCACAGGCTGATAGCCAATGAGGAGCAATTGTCAGAAAATAATTGAAACTGGTGGCTTTGGTAAAGTACTCATGTGCAGTGCAGGCTGAATTGAAATAGGGCAATTAATGGCGACTAAACTCAGATGTTGGGGCTGTTACCAGAAATTGATGGGCTGTCACAAGGTATGAAATGAAGAGAAAGTAACAGATTTGAGAGATAATATGAAACAAAATTTGGTTGATTGGTTTCTGATTTTGTCTTGAAATTTTTGGAGAGGGAGGCGGTCAAAGGTAAATAAAACCAAAGTATTGAGCCCAGTGAATGTGGAGAATGGCATTTCCATTGAAAAAGTGAGGAAGATTGGTAAGTTATTTAATTTTTGAGGTGGAGGTGGAAGTAAGAGAAGTTTGAAAGTAGATCTATTTATATATTTAAAAGTCACACCTAGTAAATGGTAGGAGGAATGAATAAGTACATGCGATTCCATCAGCAACAGGACCAAACTAAACTCAGCATGTGATTTCACTCCCTGATCAAAATGATGTCAATCAATCAAATAAAATGATTTTTTCTTTTCTTTCTTCTTTAGGGGGGCTGGTTTCTGTGGGCTATTTTTGCTTTGTTCAAAGTGATTCACACAGGGAAGCCAATCCCTCCAATTAGATGATAATTTATTAAACAGATTCAGCCAAATGACTAACTCTCTGCTCATCTCCCAAGCCCTCCAGTATCTTAATCTAGCCCATGCATCCAAATACTTCTAACCCCTGCAAGCAGATGTCACCACAAAGTTCCTGTGTCATAGCTTTCTGCTTTACTCATTCATTGCTTCTAGGGGTGAAGGCAAAAATTTACACTCTTCCATCTTTTACAGATGGTACTGAAAAGCATCCTCTTTCCTCTCCACCATCTGCTTTAAATTGAAGTCTAAGATATTTCGTCCATAAATTATAGCTTCTCTTACCTTAAACTACTTCCCCACTAAATGAGGGCACCCAAGATATCATGGAATCTTGGCACATTTACATTTTACTGGTAAAGAAGAAGGAAAAGGAATTAGCATCTATTGAGTTCTATGCGCCAGGCACATCCATGTGTCAGCAACTTGCTAGGAAATCTGTATTCATTTAACTTACTCTGAAAGGTGATATCACTATTCCCATATTCTAGATGAGGAAATTTAGGCTCAGAGAGATTGAGTAGCAAGTTGTGTGCTCAAGACCACAAATCAAGGAAATGTCATGAATGAGACATAGACCCAGGTTTGTTGGACTCCAGGATTATCCTCCTTTCTGTTGTCTGACAGGTATCGATTTCCAGGTATAGGATACTGTTGGCATATTGTTCTCCACATCAGAAATCAGTGGCACAAAGGAGCAGGTGAAGAGAAGCCCTTTCCATCTCATGGCCCCCAATGTACAAGCCTCTTGACATCTCACCCACCCCCTGACCCACACACATGCTTGAGTAAACTGGGAAGAGTTAACTGGGAAGAGTTAAGGGAAAATATGTCACATTCCTAATTAGTTTGAACTGAGGAAACCATTAAGCTATATTTTTGACTGAAATTGAAAATACATGAAATAATACCATAGCATGAAGAAATTCTTCAGATTAGATCCACTTTTAGGAGTCTTGAAGTTCTGACTTCAGCAGTTCTTCACTCCACCGTAATAAGCACATAGGGTGTAATTGATAAACACAAGTCTTTTCTCTGCCCTCTCTTCTCAGTCAGCCATATCAACCTCCTTGTGCACTGAGTTCACCTTTCTCTGATCTCAGTTGCCCTTAGCACACACAACCCAGTACTACGGTTAATGTGGAAGCTCTGTAGTCTCCTCCAATGAAATGTCAGTTCAAGGAGGGCTGAGAGCAGTCGTAATTCATCTCTGCACCTCCCATAACTCCTAGCAGAATATTTTATACATACTAAGCGCTTGGTAAATTTGCAGGCATAACCACCTTTTGAACATCATTTTAACAAAACCTTTTGGAAAGGATGGGATAAATAGAAAATAGGACAGGATTTTAGGTTAGAAAAAGTCAGCTATGATATACAATAACAATTGTGATGTAGAATTTCAGGTGAAAGTAATTCATTTATCTAACCATGGTGCACATTTATGCAGAGTCCATAAATACAAGAATTCACATAAACTTATGTAGTACTCATAAATTGCAAAAAGGCATATGCACATTGTTCATACTGTAAGCCCAGTCAAATACCCATGTTCCATGGATTTATGCTCCACACAATAACTGCTTGGATATCTACCTTCAAGGCAGATTGTTCTGTAAGGCTCAATCTCTAGCCAATGTGGATAATGTGGATAAATTTAAGATTGATTTGGGCGTACCAGAAAAAAAAATGCAGCAGACCAAGAGGTGGAGGTAAGGAATTTCCTTTAAATTATTTTTCAATTATACAGATAATTAGATGCTTAACTTCTAATCTCTGTTTTCTTTGGAGGTAACTACTATTATGTTTGGTGTTCATTCTTTCATATCTCTTTTCTTTTCAGTTGCACACATATACTAGTACAATTAAGAAAGATTGCATGTAATTCTGAGATTTTGAAAACTGAAATTAAGTTCTACTAGTGTCACAATAACTCTATAATAGGGAGTCCATTATTCTTATTTTACAACTGAGGAAGCTAGGGCTCAGCTAGATTAAGATTTAAATTTTTTCCCAAGGTCACATAGCTAGTAAGTAAGTACTAGAGCTCAGCTGAGCCTTCCTATCCATAAATAAGATATATCTCCATTTATTCAGGTTTTCTTTTATGCCTTACAGTAAACTTTTATGGATTTATCCATAAAAGTCTTGCACATTTCTTGTTAGATTTATTCTAGGGTATATTCTACCTTTCATTTAAATTTTGAAAGGGATCCTTTTCTATTATGCTATATTTCCTAATTGGCTATTGCTGGTATAAAGAAAAGCACATTCATTTTGTAATATTGGTTTTATATACAGCCACTTTGCTGAAATCTGTTAATAATTTTTATTTATTTGACTCAGTTTTCTAGCTAAACTATCATATAATTAAAAACCTGTGACAGTTTCATCTTTTCCTTTCCAATATATGTACCTCTCATTTCTTGTTCTTATTTCATTGCAGTGGCTAAGGCCTCTAGTAGATTATCAAATAGTAGATATCATAACTCTCTATTCCCTAACACCACCCAGCCCCCAGTTACCTGTATTCTAGATTCTGACTCTATGAGTTTGCTTATTCTAATTATTTCATATCAGTGAGATCATCGTACAATATTTGTCCTTTTGTGTCTGGCTTATTTCACTAAACGTGATTGTTCCAGTTTACTAATGCCGCCATTATGCAAAATACCAGAAACGGATAGGCTTTTATAAAGGGGGTTCATTTGATTACAAATTTACAGTCCTGAGGCCATAAAAGTGTCCAAACTAAGGCATCAACAAGAGGATACCTTCACTAAAGAACTGCCAATGGGGTCTGGAACACCTCTGTCAGCTGGGAAGGCACGTGTCTGGCGTCTGCTCTTCCTTTGCTCCCGGATTGCATTTCAAAATGGCTTTCTCCAAAATGTATCTGGGTTTCTCTTAGCTTAGCATCTCCTAATGTCCTCCTTTCTGCGTCTCCAAGCATCTCTAAGCATCAGCAAGCACCTCTTGGGGCGTTTTGTCCTCTCTTAGCTTCTCCTGAACAAACTCTGGGCTAGCATCTCAGAGCATCAGCAAGCGTCTAGCTCTTAGCTTAGCATATCCTGGTGTATTTTCCTCACTCTGCTCTCTGTGTGAGCTCCCTTTAAAGGACTCCGGTAAACTAACTAAGACCTACCCTGAATGGGCAGGGTCAAATCTCCATGGAAACATTCAATCAAGAAACCAGAAAAATTAATAAATCTGCCCCCACAATATTGCATTAAAGAATATGGCATTTGGGGGGACATAATATATCCATATGGGCACAATGATGTCTTCAAGTTTCATCCTTGTTGTCATATGTATCAGAACTTCATTCCTTTTTATGGCTGAATAACATTGTATGTATACACCACATTTTATTTATCCATTCATTAGTTGATGGATACTTAGGTTGCTTCTACCTTTTGACAATTGTGAATACTGCTGCTGTGAACATCAGTGTGCAAATATCTGTTCCAGTCCTTGCTTTTGAATATTTTGGTTCTTTCTTTTCATCTTTTTGAATTTTTAAGAAATTCATTAAAGGCTACAAAGTGTCCTTTAAGCATTGTTATAACCAAATTGCCCTTCTACTAAATCAATAATGCAACACTTCCATGTTTTCATTTTCTCTTTAAACAAAAAGTTACTTAAAAATGTATATAGTTTTTTCTCCCCATAATGCTACAGGTCAGATTTCCTGTGAAACAGATTCTCAGACAGGGATGATAGTGCAGGCATTTTATTAGGTAGTGATAATCTTGGGATCACTACTTGTGGAAGGGTAGGGACAGAAGCAGGATTTGACCAGAGAAGTTGGCCTATGATGCAGTGTCATCAAAGGCATCAGATCACCACACAGGGAGCTTGGATGGCCTTGCAGAGCTGCTCCCAGTGGGGTGAGGGGGCTGGACCTGTATAGCCAACCCTTTGTATCAATCAGTCACTGGATGTGGACTGCTCAGGAAGGGGGCATGATCTTGGACAAGGCAGCTCTTTTCAGCTAAGGCAATTTCTAAGAAGGGTTGACAGCTGCAAACTGTCTGCTAGCAGCACCCTGAGCAGCTTGGGAAATAAATCCTTCATTTCCAAAGGGGGATCCAGTTGGTACAGTTCAGTATCTACTACAAATATTTACAATTTAATATTTTAACTACCTTTTTTGGTTGTTGACTTTTAATCTGAATAAAGCATTTCCCCATGGATTTGAATAATTTTTACAGCATGATTTTTAGTGGCTTCAGCATATTTAACTAGAAGTATGTAACAATTTAAAATGTTTGGATTTTTTTGCTATTCTAAACAATGTTGCCCCAAATATTCTAGTCACAGAAGTAGTGCTATTATTATTGCCTATAGTTATTTTATTAAGATAAGCTTACAGAAGTAAAATTTCATGGAAAACGTACATTTTGAGGCTGTTGATAAATAGTGCTATTTGGAATAATTTACTTTGACACCAGGAGTGTTCAATAGTTTCTGTTTCCTTGCTTTCTTGCCAACAAGAGTATTACCTATTTTTAATTTTTTAATACTTTGATAGGTGACAGTAGTTTCTTGCTGCAATTTCTATCCAATGAGGTGTGGTTTAAATGAATATTTAAGAAATGGACATTCCTAGCCTAAAATAATGGCATCAAATCTTATGCAGGAGGAGCAAAAAGTTGATGCCAAACATTTCTGGAAGGAAAATGGGATCTTACCATTAGATGAAATATTAATTATTAATTCCACTCTTCACAATTATCAGATAAGGAACTTAAGGTCTAGAGAGTTGAAGTGACTTGCTCAAAGTCACTTAACTATTAAATATCAGAACCAGGATTAGACCCAGAGGCTCCAGGCCACCCCACCCCAATTTCTCTGATTTTCTTGTGTGCCAAATTTGTTCTTCTTCCCAGTTTCCAAAACCCCATTGAGATATTCTGTGGTGTTTATGAAACTGGGATTCATTGGCCCCCTATGAAATGTGTTAGATTCTGTGCTTCATTATCATTACAATCAGAATATTAAAAAATTATTACATATACATTTGCCTTTTCTTGATGACTATCGTATGACAAGTACTGCCACTTCATTTCAGTGCCCCTGTTATCTTTGTGTCACATAGCATAATAGGGAAGAACAGCCTCAGAGTCAGAGTATCCAGATTTGAATCCTGGCTCCATCAGTTAATAGCTACACGACCTAGGGCAAGTTACTGAACCTCTGTGCTTCAGCTTCCTCATCTTCAGAATGGTCCATAACATTTGTATCTACCTTATAGAGTTTTTATGAGGAATCAACAGATAATTCACATAAATTACTTAGGCAATTTGGCACCCAGTAAAGATTAGCTATTATTAATGATATATTTTACAAACTGAGGCCTGGAGAGGGGCATCCAGAGACATACTGTGAGATGTAAGCATCCCTGGATGCGTTATCCATGGCACTGAATCATTGTTGCACACTTGACCTTTAGGACATGTTGTTTCTGTGGGGTGGCTGAGAAAGAGGCACTTGCCCACATGGAGCCTTCTGTAAACTAAATCCTGGGTTTCTGGAACAAGCTGGAAAAATCCATCCTCTGGCAGTTTATGATGTAGAGATGACATTAACAACCTCCCTAAGTCTGAGGACCAGTACAGATGCTGGGGGAGTAAGGCTTGGCATTCAGGCAGACTTGGGCTTGAATGACAGCTCAGCAGCCTACAGGGAGTCTGATCCTAGGTTCAGGGTCCAAAATTGTCTCTTCACCTTTAAGATGGGGAAATAATACCTACCTGCAAGATCACTGTGAGGATTACATAACGTAGAACTGGTAGACTCTCAATAAATGGCAGGTTTTGTTTATATTTTATGGGAAGCAGGAAGTGGGAGGAAGGAAAAGCCAAAAATTAGAGAATGGGAGATCAGGGGGTGATGAAGGAAGGAGGGGAGGAGGAACACAAGAGGTTCATGTGGAAATGGTGGAAAGTGGTGACAAGCCATCTGATCACGATTTCCTTCTGGCCCATGGCTGGCCAAGCTGAGCGTATTTCACACAAGGTTCCAAAGTAGATGGCTGTCTCTCTGGTGTAGAATTTTTTAAGTTTGTTGTCAAAAGCAACAACACCCAGGCACACACAAGTACACACCACCCACTACCACCAGAATTCCTGGTATTTTTACAGTGCTGTCCCTTTCTAGACTTCCCCAAGCCCTGACAGAGAACAATTCTGTACTCAGCACCTTTTCCCTGACAGTTCCATTTCTGACATCGGGATGAGCTGCTGGTGTTAATGGAGCTGTCATTTTCTCGCCTTCTCAGGTTTGTTTGTTGTTGTTTTCCATCCCTCCACTTCATGGTGGGAAACTCTTGTTATCTGTTCTGTGCCCTCTCTAGATTACATATTTGGTGCAGAATGTCTCAGGAAGGGTAAGAAAAACAGATCTAGATTGGAAAGAAAGGAAAATTGTATAGGGAATATAAGACATAACATGAAAATGTTAGGAGCTAGACAGGATGACAGGCTCTGGCAGTCCTGTATCCCTTGCTTCCTTGTAATGTCCTCCTGCCTCTGGAGAGTGGAACTGACTTGAAAAACCTGGCATCTGTCTGCCTGAGGGCCTCCCTAAGGAGCAAAGATAGCTCCAGGTACTCTAAACTTCTCCTCTTAGTTCTGTCCCTTACGTTGATATAGAGCAGCAGTTCCAAAACACTGGGTGTGCAGCAGAATCTTCAGGGCTCATTAAACACAGATTGCTGGGCCACCAATTTCTGTTGATCTGGAGGATGCCCAAGAATTTGCATTTCTAACATGTTCCCAGGTGATGCTGATACTGCTTGTGTGGGGACCACACTTTGAGAACCACCAATAGAAAGTTTTACTTGCTATGACTCTCATAAACAGTGTAAAAAAAACCCTCAGAACAAACCTTGAGGAACATTTATTGATATTATTATTCCCATTTATAGATGCAGAACAACTTGTTTAATGTCATGCAGTTGTAAGTAGCAGAGCCAAGATTTGAATTCTGGTCTCTCTAATTTCAAGGCCAGGTTTGTGCATGATGCTTTGGACAGAGACTCCCTGATATTGGGTGTATTAGTCTCCTAGCTGTTAGAACAAATACCATGCAATGGCTTGGCTTAACAACAGGAATTTATTGGCCATGGTTCCAGAGGCTAGAAGGCTTGCTTCCTCCAGGAATTGGTATCTTATGACTAGCCAGCAATCTTTGGGCTTCTTTGGCTTTTTTGTCCAATGGCAATGCACATGGCAGCATCTTCTCTTTTTTCTTCCTTGTACTGTTAACATCCACCTTCTGACTTCTCTCTGTGGCTTCCTTTTCTGTGTCCGATTTCCTTTGCTTACAAGGATTCCAGCCTTGGGTTAAGGCCCACCTCATTCAGCTTGGGCACACCTTCACTAGTAACATCTCCAAAGGTCCTGTTTATAAATGGGTTCACACCCGCAGGACCAGGGCTTGGAACCAGAACTTGCCTTTTGTTGGGGGGCGTGATTCAGTCCTCAACACTGGGTATGAGTCAGGGGACACATGTTCCCCAAGTAGCATTCTCATGCAGGAGGCCATGAGATCTCTCCATCCTTCCCTGGAGCCAGCCCCCAAGCTCTGGAGTCCACAATCAGACAGTGGCATCACTATTTACACCCCAACTCTTTACACTTCTACTGTAGCACCCATAGAGGTAAAGCTGAGTGAATGTTCTCCCAGGTTTGGGCGAACAGTTAGAGGTGGCCTCGGTCCAAGGGCAAGATTTTTTTGCAGTCTCATGTTTTGTCTCCAAAATTCCTGCATATTTTGCATCATGTTCCATTCTGTGTCCAAGTTTAATATAATGTAAATTGGTGGTTTTTTTCCTCAAATAACAGTGGCTTTCCAGGACCATGCCATGTTTTTTTCTCCAGCTTCCAGGATCAAAGATGTAGGATTCTCCACAGTTGGCTTATTGATGGAATCAGCACCTAGAACAGGGCCTGGCATTTGGATACTCAATCCTTATACACTCAGAGGTGTTAATGGTGAAAAGGAAAGACCGTGGGCATTGGAATTAAACAGACTTGGGTTCAAATACCAGCTCTGTCTTTTACTAGGGAGTGAGTGAACTTAGGAAAATCACTCTGGGCTTGTTTTTACAGCTGTAAAATGTGCATCAGAAGTACCTTCCTCACAGGGTTTGGTGAATATTACAGATGAAGTGTGGAAAGCACCAGATATATTAGAGTCTATAAAAGGAAGTTGCTGCCATTGCCTGTTATTACAGTGATCTTTTGAATGAGTCAATAAATAAATGAATGAATAACCCACTCTCAAGCTGTGACACTCCTGGGCTGTAAACACTCCTTGGCCTCACACTGCCTGTGCCAAAGGCAGCCCCTTGAGTGGCAGAGCTCAGCTTCTCCCTTCCCCACAAACCTCTCCTGGGCACAGGCTCCCCTCTGCACTGGGGCAGTTCTGTTTAGCCTGACACTTTCACACCTCTTTTAGAGCAGATATTCTCATGCTCACTCCGAGGCCACCAATGGACTGCAAAATGCTCCTTGACTGCAAGTCCTCTCTGAATTCTTATGGGTAGCATGCAATTCCAAGACTTATTTTTATGTTTGTTCAAGGACTATGTGCTGATAGTCTACTAAACGAGTTTTTAAGGATTACTCACATTTGCTATTCATAAACTCAAATTAGCTCATTACCAAATTTCCTGAGGGCTAAAGTTCATGTCTGCGAAGTCAGGCTGCATCGAAATTCTCAGCAACACTACATGCTTAGCAACACTGCGGAGCTGCTACTACCCCCACACTCAGGCAAATGGTTAGACTCCTGAGACCTGAGGGAAGGTCACTTTGTTATCATCGCAAAGTCCGACTTGTCTTCGAGTTGGTCATGTTTTTCAGCTACTGCTATTCCTGCTTTTTAATTAGAAAGTTTTGTTCATTGAACTTCGTCATCATCATAGTAACTGGTGGAGAATATTTAGTTAACCCTACAGCATGTAGTGATAACATATTTGCATCAAAGGTGTCTTCAGCCTATAATTTTCCGATAACTAGATGTTAAGACATGAACAACTTGTAGTTCAAGACTGAATCATCCACCTCTTTTTACAAAACATGTAGTTGGTTTGGTTATCTAGTACTGTGTAAACTACCTCAAAACTTAGTGGCTCAACAATCGTTTTATTATTCTGTGTGATTCTGTGCATCAGGAATTCACACAGGGTCCAGCAGGGATGGCTTATTTCTATTCCACGTTATGTTTGCTGAGGCTGGTGAGTCCAAAATGGACTCTTGTTTTGCATGTCCAGTGCCGCAGCTCAGAGGGCGTGAATGAGTGAGGGCTGGCTGGAGTGGCAGGCTGGGGTCTCCTATCCGGGGCTTCAGTTGCATTAGTGGTGGGGTAGCTTAGTTCTCCTCCATGTAATGTTAAGCCTTCCTCTCTCCTTGTGACCTCTCCATGTGGTCTCTGTAGTCTCACCTGCAATGCAGTTGAGCTTCTTACACAGCAGTTCTGTGTAAGAACTTCTTAAGCCTTCTTAAGACTTAGGCCTGAAACTGGCACAGCATCACTCTAACCACATTCTCTTAGTTAAAGCTAATTACCAGCCTAGCCCAGATTCAAGAGGAAGGGACCAAAAAGGGCATGACTCTCAGGAGGCATGGTATTTTGGGACCACAAATGTAAGAGACTACCACTATAGTGACGGCTCATTGATGAATTCAAGCAATTTAAATAATTTGTAACACAGTATCAAGTTATGAATAATAAAGTGATTAGGTAAGTTATAAGTTTATAGGTCATTATTTTAATATTAAAATACGTGCATTGATTCATATGTTTTTTTCGTTATAAGGTAAGTGATACATGATATTATCAATAATTTTACTCCAACTTATTTCTTTTGTTCCTTTCCAATTCTTTGTTCACACCCAGTTGTTTTTCTAGTAGGAAGTGCAAATAGGTGTGGTAGGTTCTTTTGCTCCACCCACATGAGTCTTGGTCAAAAAAGTTTGAGGATCACTTTTCTTGTGGTCAAGAAATGAAACCTTAGAAATTTGTAGTAGCTAGAGCTATAGAGTGAACAAGGCACTGTTTCTGCCCTGAAGGAGCTCAGAGAGAGTCTAGCAGAGAATAGAGTTGGCAAGTACACCACAGTGTGATGAGTGCTATGATGGAGAAAAGCCCATGTTATTACTGAAGAGCAGAGAAGATCTACCCAACCCTGTCTGGGCAATTAAAGAGAGCTTCTTGGAATAGGTGACACTTGAACTGAACTTTGAACACTATGTAGGAGTTACTGGGTTGCAGAAGGGATAGCAGGGGAGAACGCCCAGAGATGGGGCAGTTACGAAGACATGACTTGTTACAAGTCTGAGGAAAGAAAGGGATTCTTATCTAACTAGCTTTTAGTCACTCTTCCCTTTAAAAATGTACTTATTATGGAATTATTATAAATCTTTGACTGCACATAAATAAGCTCCCCTGATCTGATGTCATAGTCATGAATTAATGTTTTTATGAGAGCAAAAAGGAGATGAAGAGGTGTTTGTTCCTGGATAATTGGCTATAGCTGATTCATTCGAATGAATAGAGAGACCTGGGGTGCAATTCAATAGTCATTGAATTTGCTGGCTTCCTTCAGACTTGTGATTTCTAAGCTGACATCTGTACAGAACAAATAGAGTCTGATCCAGTATATGAAATTGCAGAGCTAGAAAATGTGTTAGAAACCATTATTCCAACCCCCTCATTTTATAGACAAGGAAACTGAGGCCCAGGGGGCTGAAGCAATTGCTCAGAGTGACATAGCTGTAGTGATATAAAATATTCCTCTCCCATCCAAGCCAGACAATATCCAATCTGAGTTTTATTTAGAAAACCCTATTAAAGTTTTTCTGTCAGGAAAGATGCTTGGGGTGGTAAAAAGATTGTTCATTCTATAAAGAGCCTCTAGGAGGGGAGTGATTGGGCAGGCTCCTGAAAGGGAAATGCCAAGTGGTGTTGGCTCGAGCAAGATATCTTGTGTGTTAGCTGTCATTTTTATCAAAGGGCAGGAAATCAGAGGTAAGATGCTATGTGGAGGTATACTCAGCAGATACCATCTGGAGTCAGGCAATGTTTATTTTCCTGATAGAAATGAAGAATGGTGCAGCTCCTTCCACTGTGAGGCCAAGTGCTGATTTACAATGGAACATCAGTGGTAATAATATGACTATTTATTGAGTTATTAGACCTCATACCTCTTCACCTCATTACCATTACTCAGCATCGGTGGGCATCAGCTCCTTCGGGAAACTTTTCCTGATCCCCTGTGCCTGCTTCAGATACATTAGATGGCCCCATAATTCTCTTTTTATAACTTTATTACTACTCTTCTGTTTGGGTACCTGTCTCCCATGATAGAGAAATCTAGAGAGCTCTAAGGAAACACAGCTGGGAGAACATGTAAGTCTGCTCAAAGAGTTCAAATAAGCTATGAAAAAGAAGTGACATTTTTATCTGGAACCAGATAGTTGAGTAGTAGTTTACTATGGGAAGGAGGATTGAAGGACATTCCAGGTAGATTAAAGACATGGCGTATTTGTCAGTCCATTAACTAATAGATGTTGAGGTCCCATTCCATGCCAGGCACTTTGCGAGGTACTAGGAATGCAGTGTTCAGAAAGTCGGCAGTGGATTGGCTTGACTGGAATGCAGATGTGTGGGGCAGAAGGTAATTGGGGTTAGACTGAGGAGGTGAGCTGCTACAGCAAGCAAAAGACCTTCTGGCACTGGCTAAGGAGTCAGCCCATTATCCTGGAGGCCTAGAGAGACCTGTGAAGGGTTTAAAGCAGGTGAGTGTTGGAGTCAAATTTGGTTCTAACTGAGGAAGATCTCTATGAACAGGTATGAAGTGATTCATGAGATATATTAGGTGGATAAAAAAACAATGTGCAAAAAAACTAAAGTGCTACCTTTGTGTAATAAAGAGTGGAAATAAGAAAATATCTGTGTATCTGCTGATTTGTGCAAAAATAAACATAAGAAGGATAAACTACAGACGAATGAGATTGGAGACAATAAAGCATGGGTGGGAATGAGGTGGAAAGGAGGTGGAGGGAAAGAATAAAAGGAATGGGGAAAGTGACTGAGCTTTTGATAGTTCTGACTTATAAAACCATTCTTAAAAAGAACCAATGATGATGGGGAAAAAAACCCTAAAGTATAATATAAACAGAAACAAATGGGAGTGGGAAAGAACTAACCTAAGTAACTTTTGAACATGTGTTTTGAGGATATGCTCTCAGGCTAAAGTCAAAAGAACTTTAAACTGTAAAAATATTGAACCCTAGTTTGTTTTTCTCAGAGGTATGGGTTAGCAATTCTGAAACTACTTTCCGTGCATTTTAGGATTGAGCAAATAAGTATTTTGTAGATAATGAATGCAAAGTTTCTCGCTGTTGGAGAAGGGAGTTTAAAAATATGGAATGAGAAGACTGTAATTAGCCCTGTAATGTTGGACAGGAGTTAGAGGTATCAGAATGAACTCAGAGTTTCTAAAATAGATAGAAATGGTGATGATGATGATGATAGATAGATAGATAGATAGATAGATAGATAGATAGATAGACAGATAGACAGACAGACACAGAAGTGTGTACACATTTGTATTTCTTAACTCTGTCACTGAGGGGGCCTAGAAACAATTACGTCCCAGTAGAAATGAGCACACCCTGTGCCCAAATCTTGGTTTCAAATACCATTCTCCACTGAAAGGAATCAGGGGTTCTTGGAAAAACGGGACTGAGAAAGTCCAAGATGAGCCTGAAACATTTTGTAGTTTTAGAAATTAAGGATGTGCTCAAAGAATGATGGCAACATGTCCAAAAGACAAGGAGCCACCTTTAATGAGCTTCCACTGGCCAAATCTGGGACAATTTGAGAATCAAAACAAATAATGGTAGCAATGGATTGTAACCCATTGAATAAAATAAGAATTCATATATAAATACATATGTTATATATAATATACATAAATTTTTACTTACACAAATATAAATATATAAAGATAAGTCTATATAAATAAACTGACATAAATAAATGAAGGGGAAGGGAATGTTCTTCCTTACAGTAAAATCCCAGCTAATAATATGGAAGGAAGATGGAATTAGAAAGTCACCATCATAGTAATAATTGATCCAAGCAAGAATCATCACTGGATGCTAAAACTAATAAATAAAAATGTGATTACAAATTACAAAATTACAATAACCTGGAGCAGGATAAGGCTAAGCTCAGAAATCTGTGGTAAACATTACAGACTTCTCAACTCAACTGCCACGAGCTGATAGTTTGAGCCATATTTCTAAGTGTTCTGTTTGCAATAGGATGATAACCACTGAATAATTTTATTACTGAGAGAGATGTGCTCTTATTGGCAATTTAGAGGGTGGACAAACGAGAGGAGAGAAAACCAAATCCAGGGAGACCATTCAGGAGGTTGTTGTCAAAGACCAGGCAAGAGATGATGGAGGTCTGAGTTGATGAAATGGCAGGTATGATGGAGAGGAGGGAATACACTGTAGACAGTCAAATCCCTGGGACTGGTGCCTGGGTTTGACAGGAGAGAAAGGGGGAGAGGCTTATGCTGACCCTCAGGCCTTGCATGACCATATTGCAGAGGAGGAACAGATTGGGGGCACAGGAAGGTAACAGTTTGGTTTGGGACATACGAGAAATTACAGTGGACAGTTGAGTTTTGAGATCTGGACTGAGGAGAGAGTTCAGGGCTGGAACAACATGCCTGGATGGCAAAAGACAAGACTGCAAGGAGACTTAGGGGGACCACTCTGAAAGATAAGAGAGGGTGAGGAGTTTCAAGGTGGGAGTTTCCTGCCATGTCAGAGGCTGCAGAGAGAGCAAATGAAGCCAGCAAGAGAGAACTGAAAGGTGCCCATTGGATTTGGCAATTAGGTAACTGATGAACTTGGCAAAAACATGTGCAGAAGAGCAGAATCCAAATGGCCAGTAGATTAAGGAGAGAGTTAGACTTTTTAAGAAGAGAAGCTAGACTTGAATGCTCCCAGGGATTAGGCCTTAACATGCATTTGGCCTACTGTTGGAGAGCCCTGATGGGTGGAACTTCATTACAGAGCCAGAATCTCTCTCCTTTCAGCATCCTCTCTCAGATCGAGTTCAGCCCTCCAGGTCCACAACAACCAACTTTATAGACTCCACAGAACTGTCCAAGCATGCATCTTCACTGCGTCATCTCTGCCAGCCCCTCCAACCATTCCTCATGTGCTCCCGACTCCCCAGTCTTGCCTTGAGTTTCGAGCCCCCAGGATAGATCCTGTTTTATGAAAACCAGGTTGTTCTTTGGTAACATCGGAGCTTATGTTTCAGCCAGTCTTTATTTCTCTTCCTTTAAACCAGTGGCTTTCCACATCACCTTATTCCAGTGTAAGAAATACCTTTTACATTGTGTATACTCACACATATAAATGAAAAGAAAGTGTCATGAAACAAACTTGGCCTTACTATGGGAAGTACACTCTAGTATTTTCAATTCCATTCCATTCTATCCTATTCTATTTAATGTTTTCAAATGTTGGTCCTCACACACTACTTTAATTTCAAAACCCACTAAACTGGTTTAATGACCAGTAGTGTGAAACACACTGTGCTAGGAGAGGCTCAAAGGAAAAGATATTAAGTGTTTGTCTGAACGGATCCCCCTTCCCCTCTCTCAGGCTCCTTAGGCTAGGCCCAGCTTGCATTCAGTCTAACTGCTCTTTTATTGATCAGAGAGGAAAGAGAACCGAATTCATTCATTAGGATGTTAGCCAGCCCTGGGGAGTATTTGAATTTTCAAAGTGGTACACCAGAGGAAGATAAGCAGCTAAAATGTGAGATTTTGACACCAGTGAAGGAGAGAACAACTCACCTTTCAAATCACTCCACACAGGCTGCTGTTCCTCTGCGGACTCATGAGGATTCTGAGGACTCATGAGGATTCTGTAGACTGAGGCATTTTCATCCCATGAGGGCTTATTCTAATACTACCTCTCATGTGAGACCTTTAAAATGCCCCAGAGCTTAGGTGTATTACAGTACGTACACTTTGCCCCCTGACCTCCACCCCCAGCCAGACAACTGCCTGGTCTGATCTCTGTGCCTTCTTCAGGTAGAGATCCCTTCCTTGAGAACCATTTCTGCCTGTAAATCGGTCAGAAAATAATGCTTGGGATTTTTCTGTGTGTATAACAAAAACAGCATATATCCTAACACTCTCATTCTCAATCTCTTTTCTGCTTCTACCCAGGAGGAACCAGGATTTCTGAATTTACCTTGACTTCAGACAGGAGGAGGTTGTCTGAGGAACAGCGGAGGTCTTTTCTCACCCGCTGAGGGGTGCCCACTGCCACCACAGACCCTCGAGTCCTTCAAGAAGGCTCCGGAAGGGCTTGTCTGCTGCATGCCTGCAGTGAGGAGGCCCTGAGCTGGGCCCCGGCTTCACTGTGGTGAACAAAACGCCGTCCCTGTCCTCCAGGTGCTCACACCTGGTTTAAAGATGAGCGAGGAACAGTGGGTCTCCCTTACTCCGGAAGAATTTGACCAACTCCAGAAATATTCAGAATGTGAGTACATGGATTATCCTATCTGGGGTGGCATGTCCTTTCGATTGAGGCGATCATTTCTGGAGAATGGTGACGTAAAATTATTGCAAAGCCACAGAGAACAAGGTCGGGTCTGGCAGCTTGTATTTCCTTATAAACACTGAATTAGTGATTTTAAACATAAAAACACAATTATTTTTAGGTTCTATCAATAATATTTGTTTACCATATAAATTTCAAATACACAGAGGGGGAAATAAAAAGTAGCTTAAAAACCATAAATAAACTCTAGTAATATATTGGAGCACTCTCCTCCTGTGTATACTGTTCAACGTGGTTGAATTCACACCAGATGTACCTTTTTGTTTTTTGCCTGCATTTTCCATCTAATGTAATATCATCAGTTTTTTCCTCTGGCCATTGAAAATCTTCTTAGCATACTTTCTGAAGGGCTACACACTGTGGTTACAGTGCTACTCAATCATTTAATATATTCTGGTGTTTTGGTCCAATGACTTCTTTGAATTTAAAGTGGGTCTCTTGCAGACAACATATAGTTTGCTCAAGCTTTTTTATCCATCACTCCAATTTCTGCCTTTTCATTGGAGAGTTTAATCCATTTTCACTTACACTCACTACTGACAGTTAATGCAGGACTTTCTTCTACCATTTTGCGATTTAGTTTTTTAAGTCTTGTATCTTTTTTGTCACTCAATTCTTTCATTAATGCCTACTTTTATATTTAGTTGATTTTTTGTGTTGTGCCATATTTAATGCCTTCTCATTTCTTTCTGGATATATTTTTTATATATTTTCCTTGTGGTTACCTTGGGGTTTAAATTTAACATCCTAAATAGATAATCATATTTGGTTTTATACCGACTTCATTTCAGAGGCATACACATATGTTTTCCTATATCCCTCCACCACCCCCCCACGTTTTTTGGTACTTGTTACCAATTGTATCTTTATACATTCTATGTCCCAAACCATAGATTCACCACTACTTTTTATGCATTGGCATTTTAGCACTGTAAGAAGTAAGAAGTGGAGTTATGTGCCAAAAAATACAATACAATAGTACTGGTGTTTATAATTACCCAAATGTTTACCTTTATTGGAGGTCTTTATTTCTTTATGCCACTTTGAGCCCACTATCTAGTGTCCTTTCCTTTTGGTGTGAAGAACTCCTTTAGCATTGCTCGTAGGGCAAGTCTGGTGGTGATGAACTCCCTCAGCTTTTGTTTATCTGAGAATGTCTTAATCTCTCCCTCATGTTTGAAAGGAAGTCTCGCTGGATATAAAATTCTTGGTTGGAAGTTTTCTTTCAGCACTTTAAGTGTTTCAACCCACTGCCTTCTCACCTCCATGATTTCTGATGAGAAATTGGACTCAATCTATTTGGAACTCCCTTGTACATAACATGTTGCTTTTTCTTTTGTAGCTTTCAGGATTCTCTCCTTGTTCTTTGCATTAGAGAGTTTGAACAATAGGTGATGAGGTGTATTTTTCTTCATGTTTATCCTGTTTGGTGTTCTCTGGGCTTCTTGGATGAGTATATTCACATCTCTTGTTAATTTTAGAAAGTTTTCTGTCATTATTTCTTTGAATATTCCTTCCATCCCTTTCTGTCTGTCTTCTCCTTCTGAGACTCTCATAATATGTATTGGCACACTTGACTGTGTCCCAGAGGTCTCTTAGGCTATTTTTGCTTTTTGTAATTCTGTTTACTTTCTGCTCCTCAGTCTGACTCATTTTGATTGTATTTTTCTCCCCGTTCACTGATTCTTTCTTTTGCCAGCTCCAATCTGCTGTTGAAATCCCCCTGGGAATTTTAAATTTGAGTTATTGTGGTCTTCAACTCTAGTAGTTCTGATTGGTCCCTTTTTAAAATTTCTGTCTTCCCTAAGAGTCTCATTTTGCTCATTCATTGTTTTCCTGATATCTTTTAGTTCTTTCTCTGTGTTTCCCTTCACGTCCTTGAGCATACTGAAGATTATTTTTTAAAGTCTTTGTCTGGTATGTATGCAGTCCGGTCTTCATTGGTGATTTCTGGATTTTTATCCTCCTTCGGACGGGCCATGATTTTTGGTTTCTTTGTCTTCTAATCTTTTGTTGCACTCTGTACATTTAAGATTTTTAAGTATTAACTCTGGGATTTATTCCTCGATAAGTCTGTTTCTTAAGACTTATCGATATGATGGAGACTTTCTTGGGTGTCAGTCCTCCTATCAGGAAGGTCCACCCCAAGGTGAATGCAAAGTGCGGGTCCTTCCCGTCTTTTCAGGGCCTGTGTCTTGTCCTGGGCTTGTGCTTTCTAGTTGCTTAGGATTTCCCCTGTTTCAAGTTTAAATACCCCTTCTACTTCCCAGGAGATAGACCTTCTCCCTCTCCCAGCTGTTTACAGCAGGTAAGCCATTGCCCCAGGCCTTCCATCTCAATTGTTTCTTACCCTGCTTTCATTGTCTCAAGATGCTTTTACCTGGAGGGCAAATTCCAGAGGGGGGTGTGTGAGGTGGGCAGCATGTCAGAGAGTAATTTCCAAGTCAGTCTTTCCCAGCCCTAACATGGCCAGGGGCTCACAAAGGACCCAATTTGCCCTGGAGGGGTGATGAGGGAGGGGCCAGGAAAGGCACCAGATACTTCTTCTATGGCTCCCCAAAGCTGTGCTTGCTTGACCTGCCCAAATGCAGCCCTTCAACCTTATCCCACAGTTCTGAGGATGCACACATAGTGTCTCTAAGTCTCCTCCATCACCTTTTTCTCCTGTGGGTTGAAACAATGGCTGCCCTGAAAGCAGAGACCCAGCTAATCAAAAGCTGTGATCAGTAATCAGCCCATGCTTACCCCAGATCTTGGGGAAGTGGATTTTTATGTCCCTTTCTGGCATCAGCAAGCTATGCCAGGGGTGGAGCCCACTGCAGCCTGCCAAGAGAGTCAGGGATGAGCTCAGGTAACTGCCCCATGGAGAGAACAATTTACTAGTCTTTACCGTAATTTACCAACCTCTCCCTTCTTCTCTTCCCTGGATGCTGTACAGTATTCTACTGGACTCCAGAGTTTTGAAAGAGTTGATTCAGATAGTTCCTGCCTGTTTAATAGTTGTTCTGGTGGAGGGACTTACTCAAGAAATGTACTACTCTGCCATCTTCTCACAATCCTCTCTCGATATCTCCCCCAATGACTTCTTTCAGTATCCATTAGAAACTGAGTTCTAATGTGCATTGCTTTCTTGATTTTGTTCTAGGCATTCAATTAGGCTTCTTGGTTTCCCATTAGTTGTACCCAGGAACCATTTCAGTACTCGAGACACAGTGGTGGTGAAATCCCCTGCACACAAAGGCACACAGCTGTTTCCTCACAGGCCACTCTTAACCCTGAAAGGGGACAGGAATCTGCCCGAGCTGGGGCAGGACCCAAGCTGACCAACGCACTCTGTACACAGAATGACCATCTTTTACTGTGCAGAGATATGACTTTTATCAGAGCCCTTTGTGGTGCAGAGTTCTCAGCCTTGCTACATGCCCCACCCCTTTGTTCTAATCGCCTTCTCCTTTCATGTTAATCCTTCTGGCGCTTTCATAAATCACTAGGCCTAAAGCAGGTTGAAGGTCTCAAACTGCCCAACAGAGTGCTCATAGGCCCCTTCCCATTGCCCTTTTGGCAGCCCCTCCCACCTTCCCACAAGGCAGGCAGCTGTTATCCATAGCACTGGTCTGGGAATCAAGGTGTCTAATTCTCATACCAGCCTTGCCTCTTGCTCTCTGTGATGTGACAGCCCTTAACTTCCCTGAGTCTCAGCATTCTCTCCTATGGTCCCTTCCACCCTTATGCTTCCCAAGGTCAACAGGATCCCTGTAGGATTACTAATCAGTCTCCTCCTGGGACCCTGTAGCCCATGGCCTCTAGTCTGACCTTGATGGATTTAGATCTGTAATGTATTGACAAGAAGCAAGGAATCACCCTCCAGGGTAAATTCAATTTCATTCAGACTGTTCTGTAGGTCAGCAAAATACCAGGCTCTGTCAGGAATGAAAAAAAAGCACAAAGTAAAGCCCTGCCCTGGAGGAATCAGAATCTAATTAGGGAATCAGAAATGTGCTCATGACACAAGTAAAGGACAGCTCTAAGACAACAGGTGAACAAGTTCTGGTGTAGGTGGCTAAACTGAATGCATGAATAAGAAGGGAATTTTAAAACAGGGGAAACTGGGATGAGAGGGTTGCATTGGATAAGCTTTATGAAAGAAAGAAGTGCATAACGTGGGTAGTAGATGAGAGGGGAAGAGAGACAATGGAAACAAATGTCAAAGGACACAAAAGAAGAGACTGTGAATGGAGTGGTAAGGAGAACATCTGGGCTAGAAAGGAAAAAAGAGGGAGGAAGAGGAGGACATAAGAAGGGGTGGGCCTTCGGTGTCAAGGTGTGGGCTTTAGACCAAGGTGGTAAAATTTAGTGCCGTAAATCCGGTGACTGTGTGCAGTGTGGGTCAGGAAGCTGCCAGGTTCAGGGGATAAAGCAGGGTTCCGTCAGATGAGTCTGAGCTGGGGAATGTGGCTAGGGTGGCGAGTGAGCCAATGAACAAATGGCTAATTTGTGGGAAATTGTGATGGAAGTATCATCAAACCTTTTAGAACAAAAGGAAACCATCAAAGATAATTCAAATACTATAAATCTGGGGAAAATGGTAACATTAGGGTGCAGAGCTGGTGAGGATGGTTTTGGAAGGTTGATTTAGGCATGGTGATAACACATGCACTTCTTCATTCACCATGTGCCATGTGGAAACAGCAATGAATGACACAGTTCCTCCCCTCGAAGAGTTCACAGCCTGTGGGAGTAGACAGACAGTACTCAAACAATGATGTTACAGTGCAATATGTGCTAAGAAGTGGGGAGCTCTGAGGAGGGGGCTGAGCCAGACCAACTGAATATGTAGGAAGACCTACTGGGTATGAGCCAGACCTATTAGGTATGAGCCAGATCTATAGGGATGTAGGTGTTGTTTCCAGGTTCCAGAAATACAAGCACGAGTAAAGCATGAGGGAAGAGTGGGAGAGGGTCTTCCGAGCAAAGGGAATAAAAAATCTTGGTAGCTTCTGAGAACTGCAAACCGTTCACAGGCTGGGGGCCTGGAGCACATGTTCATGGGTGGCATGGGAGAAACTGGGAGAATAATTAGAAGGGTGAGTAGGACCTCATCCTGGAGTCCTTGCTTTCCAAGAGAGATGTCCCGTGAATGTGAACGAGTGGTTGGAGGAGAGCTCTGACTTAGGAATCATTGTGTAAAAACAGCAAGGAAAGAAAAAATAATAATAAAGGCACTTCAAGATTAAGAATATTAGAAGAAAAGAGGAGAGGATGGAGAATGGGACTTAGAGTTTTCACATAATTGGGGGTCAAGGAAGGAAAGGAATCAGTAGAAGACAGACAGAAGAACCAGAAAGGCAGATAGGGAAAAAAAGAGTACAGGGTCGAGGGAGCTAGGGGAAGGAGAGATTACAAATGTGGCAAAGCAGTGGAGGAGGCAGAAGGTTGAAAAGAAACCAGAGTATCAGTTGGAAGGGGCTCTTTTGTGGTTTGGACCTTTTTTCAGTCATCATCTTTGTCCTTCTCTGACCATTCCTCATGTTGTCCATATCCCAGGACTGAGTAAGGTGCTCTGGCCCTTTTAGTTGTTCTAACAGGAGAGGAAAGAAAAAAATACAATTCATGGAAAATGATTAATCCTCAGAGGAAACCCTGAAAAAGTCACTTCTACCAATTTTAGACACTTTCTGGTGTTCAGTCAGATTGCATTGCCATAGCAACCGCTCTTCCATAAGCACATAAACAGGAGCTTTACAACATCAGAATAACTGAAGTGCACAGCCTGAAAACTGAGAACTTTCTCCAATAGGATTACCAGGCAGGAGACACCAAGAATTTCAAGACAAGAGGCTGTTGGTATGTTATGGTTACGTAGCATAAAACCTGTACCTTTTCTGGTTGCCTTTTACCAAGGGCAGCCATCTTGAAATTTCCTTGGAGATCAGTAGGTAGGTAGGTAGATAGATAGATGATAGATAGAGATAGAGATCGAATAGATTGATAGATGGATAGATTTATATCGATAGATGCTTACTATGAATCAACAGTGTAAAGTGCTTATCAAAAAAGCTAATGTGATGGTAAGAAATTTTATTATAAAACAAAAACAAAGTGTAAAATATTTGAAACAAAATGTAAAATATTGGAAAAACAGAGATAATAATGAAAATTAAAGCTACCCATGATCTTACCTCCCAGTTATTCCCACTACTATCATTATATATATAAACAACTTGAGCATATACATGATATACTATTTTGAATGCTGTTTTCTTCACTTTAGCAATATGTTACAGTTATCAATTGCTACATCGAAACTACTTCAAAACTTGGTGGGTTAAAACAACAACCATTTTGGTTTTTCCCCAGGATTCTGTGGGTCAAGAATTTGGACAGGGCACTGTGGGGTTGACTAGCCCCTGCTTCACAGTTTCGGCTTTCAGGCAGAATGCCTCAAACAGCTGGGGACTAGACCACCAAGATGGCTTATTCACTGGTTACCTGTGTTCCAGTGTTCCAGGTAGCCTGGCTGTGCCTCAGTGTCCCTCTATGAGGCCTGTTTCTCCAATGCCTTCTCAGCCTCCAGGGCCTGCTTTCCAGCAGGGTAGTCTGGACTTCTTACTTGGTGGCTGAGGGGTCTAAGAGCATACAAGCAGCAGCTGCCCAGCCTTTTTAAGCACCTGGGCTCAGAGGTCCTAGAATGGAACTCCCTAAACATCCCATTGGCCAAAGAAGTCACAAGCTTGGCCCGGATCCAGTAGAGTAGAAGGAATCGACTCCACTTCTAGCTGGGAGAGTGGCGCACACAGGAAAGGAAAGGATTGATGGCAGCCATCTTTGGCGACCAGCTCCCAATCTAGTCTAGCGCCACAATCTATCATGAGGTGTTCCCCGATCATTAAAGAGTCTTCAAAAGCATGATTTAATGGGCTGTAGAGATTTCTTTTGAATAGATATGCATTATTTTATTTAACCAAACCAGTGGTTTTGATCTTAAGATGGATTAATAGATGCATAGTGTCTAGTCAGACGAATTGATATCCATAGTCTACCTACCCTGATTAGACCTCCCTAAAGAACTGTATTTTTTTCTGGGAACCACAGTTTACAATGAGTATGGAAAACTGGAATTTGTTTGAGAAGTACCACCAACATGGTGAGGGTTCTACAGCCTGGTCATGGAGGAATGGTTGCATATTTCCTGGAGAAAGGTAAGGGAAAGCTAGTTGTATTAAAATAGCTACAGTGCTGGCATGGGGAGGATGTGTTAAATTGACTTCAAATGACTTCAGGAGGCAGCACAAGGACTGATGGGAGGAAATCATAGGAAGAAAAGTTTTAGTTTAAAAAAAGGAGTACATTAATTCCTAGTGGTTACAAAAAAAAATGACTAGGTTGTGCTTTGTTTGTTTGCTTGCCTTTCACCATAGGAAATGCCACTTGCTCTAGCTTGTGGTATATTGCTAGAAGTTTCTTAGCAAAATAAAATTGCTTTCTGAAGATTGCTATTTAAATATCTTTGAGGTTAAAACATATCAACCAATCTTTAACCGAGGAAATTATGCTTAGAAAATGTGTGAGCAGAATTAAGGAATTAGCAAATTGGAAAGTCTGTACAGGATTGTTTCTTGTACTATATTCATGAAATGTATTCATAGACTCTCAAAACTTGAAGAGTCAATTAAGATCCATTTTTTAATACGTGTCTTTGAATTCACCATGTTTGGAATCAGTCTGTATGCTTTCTTTGTACAATCATTCCTTGTTGAGTCGAAGCATTTACTCTTATAAAAGACATATGTTTTCTTAAAAAAAAAAAAATTCCTAGTGGTTAAACCTGTCTAAACTGGAATAGGATTGACTTAAAAGCTGCTGAGATTCCTTTTCTTGGAACTGTCTAGACAGAAAGTTGGCTAAAACATTAGAGGGGAGATTAGAGCATCAGATGTCTGATTAATTAGAATGCCTTTGTCATACCTTCTAATACTTATTTCTATGTTTAAATAGGTTTCTTTTCTACCCCAGACAGCATGAGCTTGTGGGGATGGCCACTCCCCACCCTCTCCTAACAACTTCAAAGAGATATAATTGGCTTATTGCCCTTCCAAATCTTGATATATGGGTGGAGATTTTTTTTTCAGGTTTTATTGTTGTTGTTAATTTTTTAAAAGTTCTATGACTTATCAAGGACAGACACTGCCAGTTAATTTAGAAGGAAAAAATAAACTGATAGAGCTTCAATTTTGGCTTTTAATTCTCTCTCAAACATTTGCTACCTCAGCCAGTGATTGCTTGATTTTGTAGAATTTTTGAAGTTGAGTAATCTCTTAGCCATCATCAGTTCCAAATGCTCCCCATTTTACAGATGAGAACACTGAGTCTAGAAGAGTGCAGGGAATAGCCCAAAGGTCATACAGTGGCAGAGCAGGAGTTGGAACCAAAAGTCTCTCCATTCTGGTGCAAATTCAATGTGTTTAAATTCAGTTCCAACAAATTAAACATAGAATACCTATTGGTGCTCAACCTTCAACCATACATTGGTTAAAAAAAAACATGGCAATTTATAGTAGAGCAAAATTTTAAAGTACATTTTAAAAGAATGATTTAGTAAAGTGTGCTATCAGGAAATAATATTTTGTTAGAATCAGATCAAGGCAAAGTTTCTGACTTTGATAAGTTGGTAATTTACAGCCCAAGATTCAAACCTGTCAGTGTTAATATGGGAGTCAGAAAATATGTTTAGGGCTGATTTGTAGAGGAACTTGAAGCTCTGAGTGAGCTTCATTGAAAATTTGGTACCCATTTTGTCCAGTAGAGTAAGACCTAATCAAATGTTCATGGCGTCCTGGGCCCCTAAAGGGTCATATCCAGTTTCTTCCATCTTGGAAGAGAAAGCCACAACTCCTTCCCACCCACATATCTTTCAGAAAAACTGATTTTCTTTCCCATCAGGGATGACTAGGACCCTGCCCATAAGCAATCACAAAATCTGTATGTAGAGAGAGAGCTCTATAGACCAGTGCCTCTCAAACTTTACTAAACACATGAATCTTCTGGGGATCATCTTAAAACACAAATAGGAATCAGGATTTTGGGGGATAGGGCTGAGGTTCTGCATTTCTAACAAGCTCCCAGGCAATGCTGACGCTGCTGTCCAGGGATTTCACTTTCAGGTTTAAGAAGATGGAGATGCTTCCTCTTCCTGATGAGCCAAATTATCAGGAAGAAGGATGGGAATTCTGCTAGCAATAAAGATTTTGCTTATGTAAATGTCATGCCAATCATTCAGATCATCTATGATGAATCAGAAAATGTTAGTATCCTAAAGAATGTTTTCTTGTATCAGTCAAATTGCCTTTGCTTCAATGGAAAGTCTTTTCCTCCTATTCTATTTGTAACATCTGTGGCAGAGCCATCACATCACAGGCTCCCCCAGGTGGTTAGCTTGTTCTCCTTCAGTAGTCCTCAGCCTTGGCTGCATACTGGAATCACCTGGGAGATTTTGCAACCCTTCATTGCCCAGCCCACACCCCGGACCATTTGATCATTACCTGTAGAGATGGGATCCAGGCATCAGTAATTTTTAAAGCTTCCCAGGTGATTCCCTTGTGCATCCAAGGTCAAGAACTTGGACAAGGTGGCAACCCAATCCTTTTCCTAGCCTTCATTTTTCAATAAATCTTTATTGAGCTTCTATTTTATGCCAGGCAATGTGCTGCATGCTGGGCTATTACAGAGAACAGGAAAAGAAGTTTGGTAGAATTTGTGCATAACAAGTTAGTCACTACTTATAGAAGATGAAGTTATCTTGTGGATCCCACATGCAACTTGTTTGGGGCCTCATTTCGCATGGCTGAAGAGGTGCAGCCTTTTGAAGAAGTGCTCCTGACCCTGGCTTCTCTGATTTGACATCATGCTCCATTTTTCCAGAACCCTCAAGAAACTTTGCTCTTGTTTTTATGCATCTCACCATGTTTTTGATTCCCTGAAGTACTTAGAAAACTTATTCATATTTTACAGCTTCATTGGAAGAAGGAAAATCTAGATTTTTTTCTCATGTGCTAACTTTTCCTTCACCTTCTCTCTTTTTCTTTCCTGGGTTAAGAGACATGCACTTTCTAATATGTGGAATATATTCCTCTACCCTCAGCATCATGGTTCCTTCTGTGTTGTGACAGCAACACCAGTCAGTCACAGATATGCAGGAATGTTGCTTAGGGCCTGCTCAGCAAAAGTGAGGTCCATTGACTGGCAGAATCAGCACCACCTAGGATCTTATTAGAGATGCGAAATCTCAGGCCCTGGCCCAGACCTACTGAATCAGGATCTGTAGTTCAACCAGATCCCCAGGTGATTCTCACACACATTACAGTTTGAGAAGCTCTTAGAAGACATCCAGGAATGGGGTGTTATCATGTACCTTAGAAATTTACTCTCACATGTGTTCTCAGTTTCACTTTTGAAAGTGCTGATTTACAGTTAATTCCAAGTTTAACAGTCTGACTAGTGCCTCACATACTCAGTGTTGTTAACTAGAAGACAGTCCACACATGTTAGGATCTGGTTCTGCAGGCAGAACAACTGATACTTTGCTCTAAACTGGAAGTTCCCAATTTGTCTGCTTGTTCCGATGGAGGGCATCCCTAGTCCAACCAACATGGCACCAAAGGTGCTTGTGAGTAGAGCCAAATTTTCCCATTAAAAAGGCTTTGAATTTGATCAAACTCTAGGAACAGGTGCTAGGTTAAGATCCCAGAGTCCCATATAAAGCATGAAAGTGACAACTTTGGATTGAAATTTCTTAGGACAGTTGTTACCGCTAGTAACCTGGATCACAGAGAAAAGCCTTCTAAATACCTGTTTTGTGTTAAAGCTAAGTGCTGAGGGTCCTGCCAGAGTGTAACTGTGAAACGGACCCCTACTTGCCAAGCAGCTGAATAAGTTGACCTGCCGGATGGAATTATTTTGCATTATCCTGTTAAACAATGGAAAATGTCTGTCAAGCTCAGCAATTTTAGATTTTGTAGTTGCTTTTTTTCCCTCATGCAATAATTATCCACAAGTTTAGCTATTTCTTAAGACAGGGGGGTACTTTTCTAATAATAAAATCGCATCACAGAACAGTGAATCTCAACATTACCTGCATATTTGAATCCCCAGAAAGCTTTAAAATATACCAATTCCTGGGTCCCCCAAGAGATGTTAACTTAATTAGTCTGAGGTGAAGTCTGGATTTCAATGTTTATAGGGTTCCTCCTGGTGATTCTAATGTGCAGCCAGGGTTGAGAGCCATTGTATTAGAGGAAGAACTTCATCTTCTGACTTACAGGTGTTTATGCAGCCACTGAATCTAATAGCTGAGTCACATTATTTAATATGTTAAAAATAAGAGCAACTGACTCACTAGCTTTGTGCCCTTTAAAGAATCACTTAAATTCCATACACCTCAGTTTCCTCTTCTCTAAAATAGGGATAATTATTTCTACCTTAAAGAATAGGTGCAAAGATTTAAATATAGTTTATAAGGTGATTAGGGCAGTAGCTAGCATGTAATAAGCCCTTGATAAAATAGGAGTTGTTCAAAGAAATGTGGACATAGCCCTATTTTGTACACTCAGAAATGGAGCTTGGTCTACTCTGAGTCTGGTGGTGGTGTTAGGATGCAAAGTAGTTCTCTACTGAGGTTGTGCTGTTGGGCCCAAAGATGGTACCTGAAGGGAAATCAGGGAATGCTCTGAAGAAGTCCTTCATTGCTCTTAACTGTTTTAAGGCAAAAGAAAATGGAGCAATGCATAGTGGACTAGTTGTACATAATACCCACTTACTCCCCAGTAAAGAGACACCCAGTCTAGCATTCAGTTGAGAGTAAACTATTATCAAGCATCAAAGGACATCCAAAGAGAAAGTAATGGGTTTCAGAATTGAGAAACAGGTTGTTTCCCTTTTTTGAAAAGGGGTTGATGCTATGAGCCCATAAACAAATTGAAGTAAAAGTTCAGTCAGGAGCAATCCCAAGCTAGGAGTCAGCCATCTCTTGGATTGTTTTTTCCATTTAATTCTAGTTGATTAATCAGAGGTTTCTTTTTGTTTTGTTTTGCTTTGTTTTACTTAGAGAAGTTGTGGGTTTACAGAACAATCATGAGCAAAATACAGGATTCCCATACACCACCCCACCACCAATACTTGCATTGTTGTGGAAAATTTGTGACAACTGATGATAGCACTTTTTTGTACTTCTACTATTCTTTGACAATGGTTACGTTTGTTCAATTGATGAAAGATTATTAAAGTAGTGCTATTAACTATCATCCATAGTTTATGTAGGGGTATTTTCCCCATATTCCCAGACTGTTATATATTATTTTTTATGCATGTCTTTATTTTATTACTCATCTAACCATTCATTGGATAAAGGAGGTGTCAGTCACAACATTTTTACGATCATACAGTCACAAGAATACGGTCACAAGATAAAAGCTATATAGTTATGCAATCATTTTCAAAGATCAGGCTACTGGATTACAGTTCAACAATTTCAGGTATTTCCTTCAATCAGAGGTTTTTTAATGAATGGCTTCTCTATTTTTTTTAAGAATCCTGTTTACTTGAATGTGAATATATGATTAATATATATGCATATACATAAACACACATAAAATCAGTGCCCAAAAGAGAATCAATATTACAGTACATACATATAAATATAAAGAAGGATTTTACTAATGTATCAACAGCACTTTAGAACCAAAGGATTTCAGCAAGATTGAACCATGGAATCTCCAGAATGTGACAATAATTTCAAACCTTACTATAAATTCAAACAAAATCACTCCCTTGATTCTTAATCAAAATGCTAACTCTACACTCCTCTTACACTAGCCACACCAGTGGTACCCATGTCTCCAAAGCTGCACTTTTTAGTTGGCCACTTTGGATGAGCTGAAAACCTCCCATTAAAGTAGAATCTAAAATGTAGGACTTTTCTGTAAGTAATTAAGCAGCTTGTAGAGTAATTTAAGCATAAGTTATGTGCAACATTAATTGGGCTCTTGCCTAATTCTAAACTCTCCTTCATTCTGTTGCCAAAGTGGCCTTAAGAACACAGAGTCTTGATGTTATTACACCATTCAAAAAATCTTTGATGATTTTGAATCAAAGTCCTTAACTCAGCATTCAAGACCACTCAAAAATCTGGCCCCACACTACTCTCTGGTTTCAAATTTTCCTGAATACTCTGTGGGACCCATCCTGCATCATTTGCCCACCTTGCCCCTTCTGTCCCTCTCCACATCAAGTCTGCCTTTCAAAACTTTACCCATTCTTTACATCCCAGCTCAAATTCTACCTCCTTCATAGGGCATCCCAGTTCCTATCCCAATTTCACTCTTATCTTAATTTTACTTCTTCCCCATTCTGTGCTTCATAGAGCTTCATATCACTGATACAGCATTAAATTTTTCCTTGTGTTAGTAAATGTTCAGGAAGTGATAGTGAATAGTTCATAAGAGGAAAGAATAAGACTTTAGAGCAAGGCTAGACCTGGGTTCAATCTCTAGATTTCAGGCAAGTCACATAATTTTTATGAATTGCAGTTTCTTCCTCTGAAAATAGAAAAAAAATATTACCAAACTTGCATAGATTTGTGGGGGAAAGTAAATGAGAATATTCAGGTAAAGTTTCCCAATATTTGATAGCTATTATTACCACAGTTATTCATATCATCTCCCCCACAAGTTCATTAACACTACCTTGCAATATCTTACCCTACACATTACTTTCTGAATTGAATGGCAACAGCCCAAATTGTTGGCATCTGCTGCCTGGATCTCAGTTTTTCAACATCTGTTTTGAATTTCAGAAAGAAATTTCCATTTTTAGGCAACAGCAGCCAGCATTTTCCTGTGGCATTTCAATGTCTCAATCCTGAAATGTTTATAACTTTTGCTTGATGAACCCAGGTCAGCAAAACAACAGAGAACAGCCCAACCCATCACACATCCACTTTACTAGGCCAAAGAGAGTATAATCATCTATTCAAAGAGCCCAAACACCACAAAACCCTGCATCGGATTTTAATAACATTGCCCTTTACTCAGATATTTAAATAATGGCAATAATGGAGCTTGAGAAACTCTTAATTATTGACAACACTGAGAGACAGGGAGCACACAGATCACAGAAACCCTGGTTTTCTTTGATGTCTAGAGTGGTGATAACTGCACAGTGTGCACTCAGCAGGTGTATTTAATAACAATGATTGACTGCCTTTTCTTGATTCCCAATTCCCTTATTATAAAAAAACCCCAAAAGAAGAAGCAACTATTGTCTTCAGCAGTTTGTAAATTATTTCCTATGGAAAGCAGAATTTTCTTGAATGCCATGCTTCATAAATCTTCTAAGTCTTTCTTTGCCCCCTTCCAATATAAATGTAACATACGGAGAACATTGAGTGGAAAGCATGGGAGTAGGGTTGTCTCCATTTCCAAAGGAAAATGTTCTGGCTCTCAGAAATATTATATAACTGCCATAAGAAACTGAAATCAGCCATGTATCACTATGAATATCTTATTTTTCCCCATTGGGATGGAAAATAAAAATTAAGAAAAATGGTGTAGAGTTGTCAGAATCCTAGAGTTAGAAAACACCACCCTGCCCTAGTGTACAGCCATGTTTCAGGACCAAGGACAGAGCCAATGATGCTTAATGTCCACCTATCCCTATATAATTAACAAGTTTTAAATATATTCATCTTAAGTATTTAAAATATATTTTAAAATTTATTTACTCATCTAATACATTTTTTAACCAAACACTGGCAATGTGCAAGACATAGATAACAAAGACTTACCAGGCAGTTACAACTCTCAGGCAGCCTATAATAGAACTTGGGCAGGAGATGAACAAGATAAGCAAGTTAATAAATAATTATAACACTATATGAAGAGTGCTATTACAGAGTTATGTGTATATCGTGTGGGAGGGGAGGTAAAGATTAACTTTGCCTGGTGCTGTCAAGGAAGGCTTTACAAAGGAGGTGACATTTGAGTGGGATATTAAGGATTAAATGAAGTTTGCTAGACAGAGAGTGACCCAAGGAAAGGCTACACAGTGTATTCAGGTAATTCTGGAAAAGCAGTTTTATGTGGCTGAAAATGGGGTGAATTGAAGGTTAATGTAAGATATAAGGAATAGTCTAGGCCAGATCACCAAGGGCTTGCTTGTGTACCAAGCTAAGGGGGTTAGGCTTCACCCTGGGAAAACTGAGGAAGGGCTGCTCCATCATAGCATGGTGGAAAGAGGAGAGTTTACTTGGCTCAGTTCCCAATAGCAGTTCATCAGTGTTTCACATGTGGATTGTGCCTCTCCAGATTCCTCCAAGAAGATAAAGGATGTCTTGACTGAATTTAATGAAGGTGGGAGCCTTGCACAATACGACCCACATGAGGTAAGAAAATTTCCATTTCAAGCCTTTTTAAAAAATCCTTTCCTGGTCTTTCTACAATTTCTCTCAGAGGCTTAGCTCACCTTGAAGATCTTACTTCTCAACATATTTTCTCCAAAGTCTCAAGTGAGCCATTAGTGCTCCCATTCTTCTAGAAGATTATAGCATGCCTTCTCCTCTCTCCTCAAATCTCTCCCTCCTCCTCCCAAATTCTAACTCTCCATTAACAACCTTGTTTTCTACTTCACTGACAAAACAGAAGCAATCAGAAGAGATCTTCCATAAGTTTCCTCACCTTATCTGCTCCCCCACCTGAACCTCTTCTCGTGTAACTAAGGAGAAACTGTCCATACTCCTACTGAAGCCCATCCCCTCCACAAGTGCACTCAATCCCATCCTCTCTTGCATTGTTGAAGGACATTGCTTGAGCAGTTTACTCCTCTCTCTCCCTCTCCCACAACCGTCTTTCTCCATCATCAACCTTCTCATCAACCTTCTCCTGTATCATAGATTTTCCCCATCAACATATAAATATGCTGTTATTTCTTCCATATTAAAAAAGTTCTCCCTTGACTCCACTTCCCCCTCCAGTTCCCACCCCATTTCTCTCCTTTTCTAAGAAAAACTTTGCAAAAGATTTCTCTATTCTGCCTCCAATTTCTCTACTTTCTACTTTCTTGAAAGCCCTTCAGTCAGTCTGTAACCCCCATTCCTCCACTGAAACCACTTGTCAAGATAGCCAGGCACCTCCATGTGTTTAATCCCAAGTTTACTCGGCAGCATTGGACACAGTTGGATGCACTGGACACTCCTCCTTTAAACACTTTCTTCACTTGGTTTTCAGGAGATTACACACACTCTCTCTCTCCTGGGTCTCTTCTTGCCTCTCTACTTGACATTTCCACTTAAAAATGAAATAGACACCTCAAACTTAACATGAGCTAAACTGAGCTCCTGATCTTCCCATACAAAATCTGCTTTCCCTGCCATCTTTCCCATTTCAGTAAATGACAACTCCCTTCTTCAAGTTATTCCACCTTAAACTTTGGAGTCATGTTTGACTTATCCTTTTCTCTCACATCCCACATCCAGTTCACTGGCAAGACCTGTCACTTCTACCTTCAAGATATGTAAAATTGAGCCACATCTCACCATGTGCACTGCTACCACCCTGACCTGAGGCATCACCATATTTTGCCTGGATTGTTGCAATAGCCTCCTGATGGTCTACCTACTTCTGCCTCTGCTCTCTATTCCCCACATGTGTCCTGGGTTATCTGTTAAAACTTAAGCCAGATCATGTCACTACTCGGGTAAACAATCTCCCATGGTCACTTCCACCACCCCCATCAGAATAAAAGACAAGGTCATTACAATCTGCCTTGCCCCGACTCTGACCTCAGCTATTGATACTCCCCTCCTCATTCCTTTCAAGCCATTTTGGCCCTAACTTCAGCACCTTTGCACTTGCCTGGCCCTCTTCCTGTAATGCTCTTCCACCAATTACCGTCCTCGTTCATTCCCTTATTTATTGCGACTGCGCAAATACCACCTTCTCAGTGAACGTCACATTCTCTATCTAAACTATTAAGCCCCCTTTCCTGATACTTCCTTTCTCCTTGCTCTGCCCTATTTTCCTCCTTAGTACTTCTCTCTATCTATCATGGTATGCAATTTTCATTTTTAATTGTCTTTCTCCCCACTAGAATATTATTGTTCCCTGGTGTATCCCCAATGCCCAGAACAGTGTCTGGCTCGTATCAGGCACTCAATAAATATTTGTTGAGTGAATAAATGAATGCAAGATCTCCTCCCACTTCAAATTCAACTCATTTAGCATTTCTTGGGTACCTAGGTACTGTGCTGGGCATTGTAGAAGATATAAAAATGAGGAAGCACAGTCCCTGCCCTCAAGGAATTTACTTCCTACTGGCAGGATCAAGTTCACAGCCACGATCCTGGAGTCACACAGTTCTTGGTTAGAACCCTACCTCTGCCACCAACCAGCAATGTGGCCTTGAATGATATTTCACCTCTCTGAGCCTCAACTTCCTCACCTGTGATCTGAGGATAACAAAAAACCCTTGAAGTTTGTGGGTGAGTGGATTAAATGAGGTAATTTTTGCAAAGTGCCTAACACTTTACAGGACACTTAAAAAAATGGTACCTGTTATTATTTCCCTTCTGTCCCCTTTTCCCAGAGAGTCTTTTTTTTTTTTTGCGCGTAATCAAAACTTTATTGAAAAACTGACACCAAAATAGGAAATCACTGCTGTATACCTCACAAAATCAAACGTAATTCCATTGTCTTGGTAGGTTAACTAAAATTACTGAATTGTTAAGGCATTCTGCGATGTAACACAAATTCAGGAAGTTGTATGGATCATTAGTGTTGTTTTCTTCTAAATGAACATCCTTCTGTGAGTCTGGCCTTTCCTCCTGTAGGCTGGCACAACATGGTTGAACAGCCTACACAAAGAACCACTGTCTGAGCATGGCTGAAAACCGTAGTAATCTTGTAGCAACCTGGACATTTTACATCCATAAAATAAGAATTTGGACTTTGAACTAGCCATTTCTTTTTATGTTTTTTCTTTTCCTCTTCCAAGGACGGATGTAGTAAATCTCTAGCCAAAGGCATGTTGATCCTCTCTCAAGCCCAGCCCTTTCAGATCTCTCCCAGAGAGTCTTAAACTGAATTCCCTTTTCCCTCCTCCTTTTATGAGGGCTAATGGCCTGAAAGTGACTGATCAGCAGGACTAACTTGGAGAGAAGCAGCTCACAAGTTTATTCACGTTGTCATCCATTCAATAAGCCTTGAGTCAATACCTTCTCTGCTGGGCACTGGGAATGAATCAACAGAGCCCATGCCCTCCAGAAGGCCTCTGAGAAAATAACGGATCAATCATTGAAAGGATGAAACAGAAGGGAGGTTGCCGGAAAGGGGAGAGGTTTAGAATGTCCCATTTCAAAGAACATTCCTGAGGAGAAACCATGTAGAGAAGATGGCAGAGCCAGCAAAGAACTTGATGCCCACCCCACCCCCACCCCCCACTTCCCACCCCCAGCTCCAAAAACACAGGAACAAATTCAGCCTGGGGTCACTAATCATCCTGTCCACCCTGGGGCTGATGAGTGGGAGGGAAACAATCTGGTCAGGCCCACCAGGGTGTGAAGGCCACGGGTGCTTTCGGAAGCAAGGAGAAGCCCGGCTGCTCTGAGCACGCCACCGCCCACTCCTCCCACAGGGCTGTCCCCACTCTTTGTATGTCTGGCACCGCTGCATCCCAGGGGAGCTCTTTCACTCTTGTTTCATTCTCTTGCACAGTGAGGTTGACTTCTAGTAGGTGTAATATCACTGCATGGGGTTGGGGGAACAATTTCTCTTGAGCTTGATGGCTCACTGCTGCTAAAATGTCTCAACAAGAAACAAGTTAGCACATGGAAGGGGCAGGTTGCTTGGAAAACTAGAACAGGAATAAGTTTGCAGAGTAGCTGGGTTGTGCTAACCAAGCCGAATGTGCCCATCAGCACTGAGTGATTCTCTGGAGAATGGGCTATGGCTGAAGACAGCCAAAGAGAGAATAAAAACACAGCAGAGCAGAAGAGGCAGGTGGCTTAGTGGCACTGTGAACCTGGACTCAGACGCACCTGACTGCAAATCCCAACTCTGCTACTTGTTTTTTGACCTTGAGTAAGTTATTTACATTCTCAGAACTTGTTTCAGCCACAAAATGGCAGAAATAGTCCCACCTCACACAGTTTTGAGAATTCAGTGAAAGCATTTATGTAAGTGCCTAATGCACAGAAATCAGTCTCTATCTAGTACTCCTCCCCTCCTGGCCTGTGTAAGAATTAACACTCTTCTTAAACAGGTTGTAGCAGCAGCATTGCCCAGCTAGTTGTTGCATGAAAGTTGCATTTGCTCAGCAAAAATGGGATTCTTTTGATCTGAATAACAGAGTTGCCTATGATGTTACTCCAGAGTTCAGAGAATTGGCAACTTGCCTCATAGTGATTGGTTGTCTGTGGCAAAGCACCCAGCCACTTGCTACCCTCTCACTCATCACACATTTATTGAGCAGCTACTCTGTGCCTGGCCTATGCCTATAAAAAAACTCATTCTCTCATAGCCCAGTTGTCTCCTTGCGAGTGGCTTCACAGTCACATTGTTTTGCCTACTGAGTTTGGGCTACTTGGAGGGAGTAGCAGGGAGCACCATGTCAATACCTATTCAGCACTGGGACCCGGGATCCATGCAGCAGTAAGAGCACCGAGCTAGGGGTCAGAGCATTTGGCTTCTGGTTTTACTCATCTGCTGATCAGCTGTGTGACCTGAGGCAAATCACTGAACCTCCTGAGCCTCAGGGACATGAAGAGACCCAGACGCCTCTTCTGGTTTGAATGCTCAGTATCTCTGGGTTCATAATATGCCATCCCTATTCCCTCAGAACCTGTATTCCATTGTCATTTTTTCTAAATTCTCATAAGAGTTTATCAGTTATTTTCTTATGGCACTCACTACTGTTGACCCTGTATTGTACTTATTTCAATATCTTTCCCTCCATATATAACACTGAATCTCTTGAAGGTATGGACCTATGCCTAATTCATTGGTGTTTTCCCCAGTGGTTCCTAGTACTGTGCCTTGTACTTAGGAGGCTCAGTACATACATGTTGACTGAATGGACCCCTCAGTAATTAACAACAGCCAGGACCAGACACCAAGCCCTTTCTGAAGCATACCAATTAGGAACCCAGCATCCATTCAAATAACTATCAAGCAACCGTGATAGGTGGTGTAGGGGATAAAAAGATACAAAGATGAAATAAGAGATTCTCACAACCTTCCAGGAGCTCTGAATCTAGTAGAGGAACTAAGGTAAGTCACAAACAACTATATATAGTTCAGGGCAGCAGATATACATGTTACAAGATAGGAACCAAGGTAAAAAATATTTAGAGAAATTCAAGTAAAGGAGACCATGCCAGGAGACCACTTCCTGGAGGAGGTGCATCCAAGACGGGCCTTAAAGGATGACTAGACATTTAACAAGTAGACAAGGTAGCAGTTCATGTGGAGTAAAGAGCAAGGAGGCTTGGTCAGGAAAGAACACACAGAGATCACTGTGGACAAAGCGTATAGGTGCACATAGAGAGTAATGGGAGAAAAGACCAGATTGGTCTTAGAGCTCAAAGCAGCTACAAATCTAGATTGGAGTAGGATTATGGGGGGGCCTATGAATCCCAAAGTTTTCGGGGAATACACAGAATGATCCACTGGTCTGTGGAACTCTACTTATTAGAACTTGTTTTTACATTTATTTTTCTCATCTTCTAATTTCTATTTCATATGTATTTTATCATGTATGATATAGGAACACAGTAGTACATGTGCACAATTTATAAATAATTAAAGGTAAATGTATTGGGAATGCATGCTTGAAAATGTTATAGATGGAATGCATGCCTTTTAAAGTTTAGAGACAACTGATCTCAACTCTCCCATGGGCAATTAGAAGCCATTGAAAGTTTCTGAATAGGGAAACAGTCTGATCAGAGTTTTGCTTAAGCTGCCAAGGATGAGTACAATGAATTGGAAGACCAGCAGAGAGAGGAGGGAAGTGAGAAAATGTTTGAGAGTTATTGTGATGGTCCAGATGAGTTGCATGAACCAGAAGTCTGAAGAAGTTAGGAACTTTGAGGCTTTCAATATCCCCCAGTTCAGGATGAAGGCAGCAAGGATAATGGACAGAGAAAGGAAGGTCTGGATGTGAGAGATGTTGCAAAGGAACAATGGACAGAAGGAAGAGGCAAAGACTAGTCTCAGATGGGAGAATAATAGAGTAAGGTAGAGGAGCTGGTTTAGGGAAGAAGCTAATCGAAGTTTAGAACTCAGGATCTTCTAACCCAACATTTACAATTTGCTGAAGAAGAAACCAAGGTTCAAAAGGGGGAGCAATGTGGTGGAGCTGGGACAAGTCTCCAGCTCTCCTGAGTCTTACTCAGATCTTGTTGGATGATTCTTCTGCTTTGGTTTTTTAGAGCCTTCTATTATACTTTATTTAACTGAACTTTCTTTTTCAATCATTTAGTACAGTCTGATTTAAAGAAATATTGTATTCTGATAGTTATCAATTCAATACTAACAAAACAAAAAGGTTAACAGTACATTTTGGAGCTCAAAATCACATTGTAAAGCAGTACCTGTCCATTAAAACAGTGCAAAGGAAAAGACAATGCAAAAAGACCCCTTTGAAATAATTTACTGACTAGCAATGCAATCAGCAAATATTCAGTCAAATCGAAGTAGAGAAGGAAGAGAACCAAAATAGCACAATGCTATGGAAAATAGAGTTTCAAGAAGAAAGGACAAAATGCTGCAGAGAAGCCAAAGATGAGAAAGTCCAAAAAGAGGTAATCGAACTTGTTATCTTTAAGAGGGCAGTTTCAGCAGTGATGGTCTCGACTCCAAACTAGATGGGATTAAGGAGAAGACAAGGGGCTAATATGACCTATTTGGAAGAATTTGAAGGATAAGTGAAGAAGGACAGCCTAGTAGCTCAATAGGCCAGCAATTTCTTGAGCACATTTTCAGGAGGAAAAGAGACCATAGGGGATGAAGTCAGAGACAGGAAGTGTGGAATCAGAGGTCAGAGTGGGTGGCTTGTACTTGGAAAGCAGAAAGAAACAGCTTTGCTTTTGTCTACTGGCAAAAGGCAAGAGGATAGGTGAGGAAGGGACATTCGAGGTGATGGGGCTGTGGAGACAGAGAGGGATAGAAAGATGGGAAATAGGGAGATATAGAGACTCGGAGAGAGAAGCAACAGAGAGAGACAGAGAAGTGGACAGCTGCGTAAGAAATGTGAGCCCATCATTTACTCAGAGATTCCTTAATTTGGTAAGAACCTTCATTATCCTCTGTCCAACTGACTCAGGCTTCCTCACTCTGCAAAGAAGATGCTCTGAACAGTCCAGCCCAGGGCTAAGTAGAAATTGCTTTGTGAGCTCCTGTTGGGGTGGGAGGGGCATCACTTTATTTTAGGGCCAAGACTTTGCATCCCCATCCTGAAGATACACATGCAACCCAGCTCGGGTTGTGGGAAGGCTCCCAGATCTCTCAGAATAGACAAGGGGTTAGATATACTGAACATTTTGGAGGAAGAGCCAAGGAGCCTCCCCCAGTGGGATTTTATTCTCATGGCTGCTGTTATCCACAAAAGCCTGCACAGCAGACCCTGAGGCAGTGCTTCCTCAAACGCTTACCAGAAGCATCTGCTGATTGGAGGAAGAATGCAATGCCATCAAAGCGCTAGCCAGTGCTGACTCAGTCCAAACTGTTGTTGTTGAGTGTTTGCTGAGTGCAGCAGCTTTTCTGGCATGGTTGCTCCCAACCTAGTACCAGAAGCCAGACGTGCTGGGGGAGACACAGCAGGGGGAGGTTCTAGTTTTGGGCATATCCCTTGCTTCTACCTTCTGTCCTTGGCTTCCTGCTCTTCTCTTGGTGCCTAAAGCCTTCACAGGGACATGTTTTGAGAAGCAGCTAAGCCAGACACACACACTCTCCTGTTATCTTGGGGTTTGTCCAGGGAAGATCAGAGTTGTGAAAGTAATGAGGAATGGAGCCTGTCTTTTTCTCTTCCAGTTCTTTCCTATTTTCTGAGACCTGAATACTCAGAAATCACATCCCTCACAGCACAAGAGAAAAAACAAGATATCACAGAAGAGCTATTTATTTTCACCACATTTTCAAGTACATCCTTTGTTATCTTAATTAAGATTCCAGGGTGTTGACGTAGTCCCTGCTTATTAGAGCCAAGTCCCTCAAATGGACCTAGACTCAGACAGAGCCCTCCACCCTGAACCCTAACCCCAGCACTCTCTATCCATGCAGGTCCCTTTTTACTCCCTTTCTACCTAAATTTTAGACCATATCTTTTCTTATTGCAAAAGCTCTCTCTAATTCTGTCTTCCAAACCCCAATGCGTAACCATGAGTGTTTTCTCTTTCTTATATCCCTTCCGAGGCTCTCGGTGTTTACCATTCTCACCTTTTATTTCCTGCCCCCATCAATTCCTCCACCTCCTTCTTCTTCCCTTTCCTTTTCTCTCACCTGTAGTCTCCCTGATTCCTTTTCCTTCCTTCCCTCTTCTCTGTCCCTTTACCTCCCTTCACTGACTTTTCCCTTTTTGTCCCTTGTCAGCCTATTAGCTATGATGTCTTCAAGCTTTTCATCAGGGCATACCTGGAGGTGGACCTTCCCCAGCCTCTGAGCACACACCTCTTCTTGGCCTTCAGCCAGAAGCCCAGACAGGAAACCCCTGACCATCCAAGGGAAGGCACCAGCAACAGCGAGGCCAACAGCCCAGGTACACAGACCGGCTGTCCTCAAGAGGGAAGGGGAACTGTGCAGTTCAGACCCACTTGCCACAGGTACAGGCTGCATTCCCAGAGGTCCCCTGAGCATAATAACTCCCCTTGCTATAAGAGTGACAATGGGGACCAAGAGACTTCTTTCTTCACCGGGCCTCACAGGAAGCCCTATCTGAGGAATCTCTCGGTAAAAAGAATAAGGAGGGGCATAATTCCTGTCACTAAAGATCAGAGTGTAGGATGGAGGAATGGGCAGGCACAAGCTAAGGTATGGCAGGGGGAAGGGAGACTTCAGCAAAAGAGGGAGCACATTGACCTAGTGTGCCCAGCCTGGGACAGGCCTGGGAAAGTCAGAGGGAGGAGAAAGGGAAGAGGAAGGGGAAGTCACAGCCATTGTCTACCTGGAGCTTGAGCTGTAATGGGGAAGATACAGCGAACCCCAACAAGTGAGCAGGAACGTGACCAACAGGGACCCAAAGATGTAGACACAAAGCAAGTGATTCAGAACACATGGGGAGATCCCTTACATGCCCCTCTAAAAAGTCAGAGGACATGGGCTGGTCTGTAAATCTTCTTTTTTTTCCTCAGATTCCAATGTACAGAATGCAGACAATGCTGCCAAAGCAGATGAGGCCTGTGCCCCTGATGTGGGTAAGTCTTTTGAATATAAGACTCCAACAGGCCTGCTTCCTTGGGGAGGATTGGGAATACCTCACCGGCAGTTTTGTCTCCATATGGTTATGCATCCTTGAGCAGATCTTGTCCTTCTGTGGCTTTTCAAAGCCTCCATCTCTGGGCCCCTGCCTCTGGAATGTGCTGGGATTCTGAGGTTGGGTGAAGATTCTCATACTTCACTTGCCTTGAAACAGGGCAGGGCAGGACTTCCCATGAGATGTTTGCCTCTGACAGACCTGCCTGCCCAGAGCAGGGAGCCTTCTCAGGAGAAAGTGTGTGCACACATGCATGTGTGTTTTCATGTGTGTATGTGTGTGTAAGCATGTTTGAGTGTGTGTGTGTGTGTGTGCTTGTGTGTGTAAAGAGGTGGTCTTAGGGCTGAGGCACAGATGACTCTCCTCGTGGATGGCTGGAGAGGGGTAGGGTGACAGCGAAAGAGTGTGCTCTGGTTGACTTCCAACAACACACACATACACTGGTTTGAATAAGGTGAGAGGAGGAGAAAGGGGAAGCCAGCTAAACTTATTGAGAAGCTCTGCTATTTGCCAGGTACCTGCTTATTTCGTATTTCATTGAACCTTCACAGTCCCGCCACTTTCTACATGAGAAGCTGGGGCTTTAAGAGACTATTACTGCTGGTGTGATCTGGTGAAGCCAGGGAGTCAACCCAAAATTTTCCAGTCTCAAAACTCGTGCTCTCTTTACTCTACCAAGAGGGGAAGCAGTAGTGTCTCTTGAGGTGCCTCGTGTTTTGCCTCCATGTAAAATCACCAGTTTGGTTAGTTCCTGTTGGAATGGCCAAGTCTATATTCTGGTGGGGCCGCTGCAGCAGTGCCTGGGTGTCTGTAGGTCCATTCCTAGGCCATGAATCATGTGGATTCTTTCTTGGTACATTTATCAATAGGAAGCCACTCCTTGTGCCATTGACAGGCCCAGGCCCAAGGCCATAAACCCCTAGGAAAACAAAAAAGAGCAAAGGCTGTTCTCCTTGGCCCCTGTTCTAATGTCCAATACAAATTTTCTGGGCATTATTGTGTGGGTTAAGCAATAAGGGCATTTTGGTTAAGAGATAGTCTGGCCTCAGAGCCAGACTGCCTGGTTTTATTCCCAATTCTGCCACTACCTGTCTCTGTTACTTTGAGCATGTTTGAATAATATCTCTGTGCTTCAGTTCTCTCATCTGTAAAATGTAATCGTAATGATATCATAGTGTTGATGGGAAGGTTTAGTGAGTGATATGTATAATATGCTCAGAACAGTGGTTGGCACATAGGAAATGCTCAATAAATAGTAGCAAGTATTATTCAGACCTCCTTCCAGAAATATGCTCTATTCTTAACTTGCCATGGTCTGCTGAGATCTCCATCAGGTCCTTTCTGCACCCTCGGTCTCCAGTGTGTCATTTGGGTTTCCTACTCTCATGGTCTCTCACCCAGGTTGCTCCTGAAGCTTCAAATACAAAGGCTCAGAGAGTTAGACCTTATTGCCTATGCATTGTCATGGTCTGGAAAAGATTTTAGGTACACAGAGGTGAATTCCAACTCTTGAGATGTGCCCAGTGAATAGAAGTGCAGCTGATCACACTGATTAATCATTGATTTGTTTACTACCTACCTCCCAAGACTCAAGTTTTAGTATTTTTTGAATATATATATTACAGAATAGATAAAAGATATAATACAAATGAAGGAGAAAGAAAACTAAGTGTAACAGGGACCTAGGATGACAGCGTTGCTTCATGTGGGCACTAGCTGTAGTTCTAGTCTTTTGCCAGTCACAGCAGAAAAAGGCAAATAGAAGGGGGAACGTGTTTTCATTGTTAAACTAAAGGACTGGAATATTAGTTTCCTGGGGCTGCTGTAACAAATTACCACAAACTTTGTAGCTTAAAACAACAGAAATTTATTCTCTCACAGTTTTGGGGGCCAGAAGTCTGAACTCAGGGTGTTGGCAGGGTTGGTTCCTTCTGGAGGATATAAGGGAAAATCCATTCCATGCCCCTCTCCTAGTTTCTGGTAACTGCTGGCAATTCCTGGTGTTCTTTAACTTTTAACTGCAGAACTCCAATCTCTGCCCCCATCTGCATATGTCCGTCTACTCTATGTGTCTATGTCTCCAATCTCCCTCTCTTTTCTCTTATTGCATGTGTAGTTGTCATATTTAGCATCTATCCTGAATCCAAAATGATGTAGGATGATCCCATCCCAAAATCCTTAATTTAATTACACCTGCAAAGGCCCTATTTCCAAATAAGTCCACATTCACAGGTAACAGGCATTAGGACTTGGACATATCTTTGGGGGGACACTGTGCAATCTATACGACTGATGAGACCCAAAATTCACTATGGATGGAAATCAGACAATAGTTCAGAAAGGAGAGTAACCTCTCAACTTTAGTTCATCAAATTCTGGCTGCTCGTGGAGCTCCAGAAAACAAGGATTAAGAGCATCGCTGCTTTCCTCATGCCCTCAGGGACAGCAGCACGGCAAGACTTGACAGGAGTGTGAGCTTATCCAACCCCCTGCCCAGCAGTCCCACCCAACCATGCTAAATCCATGGCCCATTGGTTTCATAGATGGATTTAAGGAATAACAACATAATCAAGGAGGGGCATCCTGAAAGAAATCATTCTCATGATAGAAAGGAAAGGGTGAAACTAGCAGCTGTGACATTTTAAACTCCCATTAAGAAAAATCAACAGTTTAAAGGATCTGGATCCCAAATTCTTTACCCAGATACTTGGTCCAGGTATCTGGAATTTCAAAGGGCAACTTGAAGAAATCACACTTCATTCTCTAAGATTCCAAATTGTCTAGATAGAGTTTTCTTAGTGGCTGAAGTTTCAGAGGTTCCAAGGAAGGATTTGTTGGGGTTGCTGTCATTATATGGTATTTAAGAAAAGATCATCAGTGATGACAATGAAAGCTGGTTGGCTACTATGACACCATGCTTATTCACAACACTTAGAAAGTTCTGGATGTAAGAAAGCAACTTCCAGAGGTTTCCTCCTGGAGAATCAGTTTCCTTGTCTATTGGATAAATCACTCCCCTGTGGTCAGATCATGAAATGTCAATTATCTGACTGCCTAGGAACCATGGAGAAGCATGGCAATCAGCTGTCACAGGGACATGTGTAGCATCTTTTTATCTTCTTTTGTGACCTGAAATTTAAAAGGAAAACTCCTTTTCCTGCTAGGCCTCCTTCTACAGATGTCTTAATTAAATGTACCTGTTCACCAGAAACAAGACTGTAGGCCTCCTTCTACAGATGTCTTAATTAAATGTACCTGTTCACCAGAAACAAGACTGTAGGGCCAGGCTAATACCACAGAGATGGACTTTTGCCAGCAAGAGAGAGCCAAGACCTGGAATCACCTTAGAGCAGACCATCTGTTGAAATTTCCAACCCTTTCCTGTTACCCAAGCAGAAGGCCTTTGGAAGAACTAAATTTTCATTCCATGTGGCCTATTTAGGACCTATCAGATCAGTCGACAAGCTCAGATCTAGCACAACCCACTTTGAGTTATTCATTCACAGAGCCAGGTGTGTACATGATTGTGTTTATAAGCACAGCAGAGAGGAGCTTTCACTGAGTCCAGACATCAGCTCAGAGCCTGAGCACTCTGACATTGTCAGGAGATCAGTTCAGGAAAGGCTGAATTCACCCTGAATGCCCAGGACTAAATGGATAAGCAATGAGAACTTCAGTCTCCTGACTTTTAGTGCCACAGGCAGGTGAGCTGTTTCAGCAACTCAGGACATTGGAGTCTCAACATTGGACACTGGAGTTTTTTTTCCTTAGTTTTCCCAATTATAAAACTTATATTCACAATGTAGAAATTTTGAGGGGTACAAAAGTAGCAAAAAGTAACAACAAAATCCCCGTAATCCCACCAATGCAAATACTCTTAATGGTTTTGCATATATCTTTGCAGGTTTCTTTTCTATAAAATTTTTATCAAATTTCATCAAATTTGGAAATTTTTTAGCTATTATTTCTTTGAATTTTTTTTTCTTTTCCAGACTCTTTCTCTTCTCCTTCAGGTAATCCAATTACATGTTTATTTGACTGCTTGAAGTTGTCCCACAGTTCACTGATACTCTGTTTTTTCCATGTATATTTCATTTTGGATAGTTTCTATTGCCATGCTTCTAGTTCACTAATCTTTTCTTTTGCAATGTCTAATCTGTTTACCCAATCCAGTGCAATTTTCTTTTCACATATCATCTCTAGATGTTTAATGTGGGTATTTTTTATCTTTTGTATCTTTACTTAACATGTCTGATCTTTCCCCTAGCTTTTTGAACATGTGGAATACAATTATAAATGTTTTAATGTTTTTGTCTATTTTATATCTCCTTTGCCATTTCTGGGTCCATTTCAATTGATTTTTCTTATTATTATTGGCCACATTTTCTCACTTCTTTACATACCCAGCAATTGTTTATTGGATACCAGAAACTGGGAATTTTATATTGTTGAGTACTAGATATTTCTGCATTCCTATAAATTTTCTTGAGCTTTATTCTGGGACGCATCTAGGTTGGTTGGAAATAATTTGATCCTTTTGGGTCCTGCTTTGCTAGGCAGGACCAAAGAAGCATTTATTCTAGGATTAATTTTGTCCACTACCAAGGCAAAACTCTTCTGTGTAGTCTACCAGATGATTCATGAACTGTGAGGTTTTTCCACTCTGGCTGGTGGTAATGGGCACTATTCTGTATCCTGTGTGTATTCAGGTATAGTTCTCTCTAACCCTGGCTCTCTCCACAGCCTCAGGTACGTTCCTCACACATGTGATCACTACTCAGCTGAACACCTGAGGGGAACCCTCTAAGGATTATTCAAAGAGGCCCTTCTGCAGATCTCTGGAGTTCTCTCTGTGTGCAGCTCCCTCCCCTCTGGTACTCTGCTTTGTGAACTCTAGCTATTCCTCAGACACTGAACTCCATCTTCTAAATGCAGATAGGCTGCCAGGCTCTGCCTGGGCTCCCCTCCCTGTGTCAAAACCTAGAAACTCTTGCCAACATGTAAAACATGGCAATTGCAGCATCACTCTATCTGTTGCCCATCTCTCAGGGATCACAGATTGGTGCTGCATGCCATTCAATGTCTTGTGAACAATTATTTCATTTTCTTTACCAGTTTTTCAGTTGTTTCAGGTAAGAGGATGAACTTGGTCCCTTTTATTCCCTTTTAGTCAAAGCAGAAGTCTCTGTAATAGTGTTTTCATGGGTGAATTATATGAGCATATAGCAGCAGTAACTTGGGGTACAATGGACTACCCAGTACAAAGGACCTCTCTTGTGTGTCTCCTATGTCATTAATTTGTTTTTCCTTAGCTTTTTCTCCAGCGGGGATTTTAATATTTCTGTTGCATATGTAGTTTCACTGCAATCCTCCCCTATTTCACCAGCTCTTGTTTTTATCTTATCCTATTGTATTTTCATCTCAAGTTACTCATCCCTGAGGCTTTTGGCTCTTGTTTGATAGAGGTTATATCTTCTTGCCACCTCCTGATGATCTTACTCCAGTAGGAAATTATGTTCAAAGATCCATTCCTCTGAGACTTCAGGATGAAGCTTCCTTTCCCTGTTCTGCAGCTCTCTTTCTTAGGCTCCATCTTGGTCTTTTCACAGGGCCATTCCCAACATACAGAGTGCATCAGTAGCCTTTGGTCTCTCCCACACCATCTGAATTGGTTAACTCCTTCTCATGTCCACAGCCCAACCCCAGGACCTGGCAGGCTTTTACCTGGCACAGCTCTGCTGGCCTGAGAGGCAATGTTTATGTCTACTTGTTCGCTCTTTAGTATTTTAAATAGAGTATTTTGCTAACATTACTTACCCAGCAGGCAATACTATCAGGACTGTCTCTAACTCTGCCTATGCCTCCTCTGCACTCTATTGAAGGTACAATACCTAAGTTAGATTTTCCCTGCCAGTCTTCCTGTAACTACTAGGCTAGTTGTTTCTGTTGCATGCCCTTACTGGATCTTAAGAGATCACTTATCATAGATGTGGAGGTAGAGAGGCTGGGAGAAGAGAGAGAGCACTCAAAGTGCCTCAAAAAGAATCCACACAGTAAAGTTATAGGTGCCCATTTTTTTGGTTAGTATAGACCTTATGTTTCTGAATCAGAGGATAAACAGTGTGGAAGCGAGTGTTTTCCTGCCTATTCAAGGGAGCACTTCAAAGAGAAAATGTACTCTTTTCCTATGGCATAAGCTACTTTCTGAATTTTTAATACAATTTTATTGGGATATATTCACACACCACATAATTAGTCCAGAGTATACAATCAGTGGCTCACAGTATCATCATATAGTTGTGCATTCATCACCACAATCAATTTTAGAACATTTTCATTATTCCAAGAAAAAATAAAAATAAAAATAAAAAAAGAACATCCAAAACACCCAATATCACTTATCCACACACACCTCAACCAATTATTTATTAATTTGTCTTATTTTTATAACTCATCTGCCCCTACACTGGATAAGGGGGGGAGGGTCAGTCACAAGGTTTTCACAATCACACAAGCACACAATAAAAGCTGTATAGTTATACAATCGTCATCAAGAATCCAGTCTACTAGATTACAGTTCAACAGTTTCAAGTGTTTCCTTCTAGCTATTCTAATACACTAGAAACTAAAAAGGAATATCTATATAATGCATAAGAATAACCTCCAGAATGACCTCTCAACTCTATTTGAAGTCTCTTAACCACTGAAACATTATTTTGTTTCATTTCTTTTCCCCTTTTTGGTCAAGAAGTCTTTCTCAATCCCACAATGGCAGGTCCAGGCTCATCTCTGGGAGTCCTGTCCCATGTTGTCAGGGAGATTTACACCCCTGGGAGTCATGCCCCATGTACTGGGGAGGGTAGTGAGTTTGTTTGCGAATTGGCTGAGAGAGAGGCCACATCTGAGCAACAAAAGCAGTTCTCTGTGGGGTGGCTTATAGGCATAATTATAAGTAGGCTTAGCTTCTCCTTTGCAGGAATAAGTTTCATAAGAGCAGGCCCCAAGATCAAGGGCTTGACTTACTAAATTCAGAGTCACTAATGCTTGTGAGAATATCAGAAATTCCCTTGGTGGGAACGTTTAATATTTCCACATTTTCCCCCAGTCACTCAAGTGGATTTTGCAAATACTTTTTTATTTTCTGTCCAGAATACTCTGTGATATATCAGGGTATTACATTAACTTGAACAGAACAACAGTATCTCATTCCCTATACCCTATTATAGAATATCCCATAAATATTCTAAATATGTAATTATTGTAATTTAAATAAGTATACATCATTGTAATTTAAATAAATGTTCAATTATGTTGTTTAAATAAAGTGCTATAGGATTCAGTTTTCAGCATTTGCTCATTTTAGGTAGTTTATATTAGTGAGGCATTACAATATTTGTCATTTACAACTTCCTTCCTACTTGCAGCCACTCAATATTCTGTTGTATGTATACACCAAAGTGTGCCCTTCTGTTCATCTGTTGATGTACCCTTAGGCCACCTACATCCACTGCAAATCATGAATACTGCTGCCATAAGCACCAGAATGCAAATGTCTATTTGTGTCCTTGCTTTCAATTCTTCCAAATGTATACCAAATAACAGGGTTGCAGGATCACATTGAAACCCTAGCTTCCTGTGGAGCCACCACACTGCCCTCCAGAGGGGCTGCACCATTCTACTTCCCTACCATCAGTGAATAGGTACATCTCTCCCTCCACATCTTTCCAGTACTTGTATCTTTCTGTTTATTTTTAAAACAGTTTTACTCACACACCGTACAATGCATCCTAAGTGAACAATCAATGGCTCCAGGTAAAATCACAAAGTTATGCATTCACCACCCCAATTTATATGAGAACATTTCCATTACTTCCACAAAGAAAGAAGAGGTAAAGAAAAAAAATTAATAAAAAATTTTAAAATAAAGAATAAAATAATAAAATGGAGAAACAACAAGAATCCCATACCCCTCCCTTATATTCTTATTGATATTTAGCTTTGGTATATTGCCTTTGTTACAATTAATGGAAGAACATTACAATATTACTGTTAATTATAGACCCTAGTTTGCATTGATTGTGTTTTTTCCATATACCATCCCAATTTCAACACCTTGCAATGGTGTTGAAGAGAACATTCATTTGTTCTCTTTCATGTAAAAACTTTCTTGTATTTACACATTTAATCATCATCATTGTCCACTCTATGTTGCTCTATGTTATACAGCCCCAATTTTTATCGTCTGTCTTTCCTTCTGGTGTCATACATGCCCCTAGCCTTCCTCTTTCAACAGTATTCACACTTAGCTTTGTTCATTATACTTACAATATTGTGCTACCATCATCTACTGATAACCTGTGTTCTTAACTTTAACTCTCAGAGTTTACTCATTATACTTCCTTCATATTAGTGAGACCATATGGTATTTGTCCTTTCTTTTCTTGCTAATTTCACTCAGTGTAATGTCCTCAAGGTTCATCCACATTGCCACATGCGTCATGACTTTATTCTGTCTTACAGCTGCATAATATTCCATCATATGTATATACCATAGTTTGTTTATCCACTCATCCATTGATGGACATTTGGGCTTTTTCCATGTCTTGGCAATTGTGAATAATGCCACTATAAATGTTGATGTACAAATGCCTGTTCATGTCCCTGCATTCAGTTCCTCCAAGTATATACCTAGTAATGAGATTGCTGGATCATACAACAATTCTATACTTAGCTTTGCTACCACCAAACTGCCTTCCAGAGCAGTTGCACCATTCTGCATTCTCAAGATGTTTAGTGATTTCTCTTGCAGTTCCTTCCTTGATGCACTGGTTGTTTAAGACTGTGTTGTTTAGCCTCCATATATTTGTGAATTTTCTAGCCTTCTGCCTGTTATTGATTTCCAACCTCATTCCATTATGATTCCATTAAGAAAGTGTTTTGTATAATTTGGATCTTTTAAAATTTATTGAGACTTGATTTGTGACTTAACATATAGTCTATCCTGGAGAATGATCCATGAGCACTTGAGAAAATGTGTATACTGCTGTTGTGATGTGCAGTGTTCTGTAAATCTCTGGTAAGTCTAGTTCATTTGTTATACTATTCAGAATCTCTGTTTCCTTATTGATCCTTTGTCTAGCTGTACTATCCATTGATGAAAGTGGTGTGTTGAAGTCTCCAACTATTATTGTAGAGGTGTCTGCTTCTCCCTTCAATGTTGTCAGTGTTTGCTTCATGTATTTTGGGCCATCTGGCTCAGTGCATAAATATTTTTTATTGTGATTTCTTCTTGATGAATTGTCCATTTATTAATACATAATGTCCTTCTTTGTCTCTTTTAATTGCTTTACATTTGAAGTCTAGTTTGTCTTATGTTAGTATAGCTACCCCCACTCTTTTCTGGTTGTTGTTTTCATGAAATATCTTTTCCCAACCTTTCATTTTCAACGTATTTTTGTCCTTGGGTCTAAAGAGAATTTCTTGTAGGCAGCATATAGATGTGTCCTGTTTTTTAATCCATACTGCAAGTCTATGTCTTTTGATTGGGGAGTTTAATCCATTAACATTTAATGTTATTACCTAAAGGCACTACTTTCATGTACCATTTTGTCTTTTAGATTTTATGTGTCATATCTTTTTTTCTCTCTCTCTCTTTACCCTTACTAATAATCTTAATTTCTACACTCTTCTCCAAACCTCTGTCTCCTGTCTTTTCCTTTCTGCCTGTAGTGCTCCCTTTAGTAGTTCTTGTAGAGCAGGTCACTTGTTCATAAACTCTCAGTGTCTGTCTGAAAATATTTTGAACGCTCCTTCATTTTTTTGAAGGACAATTTTTCCAGATATAGAATTCTTGGATGGCAGTTTTTCTATTTCAGTATCTTAAATATATTATACTACTGTCTTCTTGCTTCCATGGTTTCTGCTGAGAAATCCACACATAGTCTTATCAAGCTTCCCTTGTATGTGATGGGTTGCTTTTCTCTTGCTACTTTTAGAATTCTCTTTGTCTCTGACATTTGACAATCTGATTAATAAGTGTCTTGGAGTAGGTCTAGTCAGATCTATTCTTGGCACTTCTTGGATCTATAATTTTATGTCTTTCATAACAGTTGGGAACTTTTCAGTGATTATTTCCTCCATTATTCTTGCTGCCCTCTTTTCCCTTCTCTTTTCCTTCTGGGACACCCATACACATATATTCATGTGCTTCATGTTGTCATTCAATTCCCTGAGACTCTGTTCATATTTTTACATTCTTTTTCTATCTGTTATTTTGTATATAGAGGACAGATCCTCTAGTTCACTAATCCTTTCTTCTGACTCTTCAAGTCTCCTGTTTATGTATCCGTAAACAGATGAAAAACACATCTCTTCTGTTGTTCCTTTCATTCCCATAAGTTCTGCCATTTGTTTTTTTGAAGCTTTCTAGTTCTTCTGTATGGTCATTCAGTGTCTTCTTTATATCCTTCATTTCTTTTGTCATATTTTCCTTCACCTCATTGATTTGACTTAGAAGATTTGTTTGAACAGCTTTAAATTGGTTGTTTCAACTCCTGTATCTAATTTGAAGTGTTAGGTTGTTCCTTTGACTGGGGCATATCTTCATGCTTCCTGGTATGACTCATGATTTTTTGCTGATGTCTAGGCATCTGATTTCCTTGATTAGTTTATTCTGGATATTGTTTTCTGTCTTTTACCTAGGGTTTTCTTGTTGGTTGTCTTTGTTCTTTATCTGTTCTTTGACATCCAGTTCAACTTATTCTAGACCTCTAGCATAGCTTCTGTTTAACTTATCAGGATTTCTCTGCTCTTGTTTTTCTGGTATTGCCCTGCCTATATGGAAGCTTTTGGAATAGTTTCTTCCCAGATAAGATCATCCCCATCAGATGTTCCCAAACAATAGAGGCATAGGACTCAAAAAAAGGGTGTAATCAGTGTCTGGGGATGAGATCTAGCAGGGTGCCAGTCTTTCCTGTGCTTTCCTTGTCCTGCTCAGCAGATGGCACTTGTCAGTCCACTAATCCCACTAGCAAAAAATGGTACAATACCTTTAATTCTCAGCAGACCCTGTCTCTGCCAAGGGTGTGGTTGAGGCAGAGGCTGAGGCAGAAGGTGGGCCTAAATTGTTTCTGTTTCCCAGCCCCTGGGGTCTGAGTTCTCTGCATGAGAGCCACCACTTATGCTGGGCCCTGCTCCCCACTTTTCTTGGGGAACTAGTTGCCTTCACCTGACTAGTTACTTTGTTTTTCAGATATATTGTAATTCCACCATTACCTGGGGCAATGTTGAAACCTGAGAATGCCTGCAGCTTTCTTTAATGGCTGCTAATTTTTTTAAAAAAGGGAAAAAATCCTTTACGGAGCCAATCCCCAGCTCCCTGGGTTTGCCAGTAAAGAACCAGAGTTCGTACCTGGATCTATGTGCCCCTTCTTTTGAGGCACAACTCTTTTCCCATATCCTGAGCTCAGTCAATTCCAAAATCTTCTGGGGCTTTTTTTGTTTTTTGTTTTTTGTTTTTTTCATCAGACCCACCTCCTCTCTGCTGGGGAGCAACCTCCCAGTTCCTTTTGTGCTTATTTCAGGTCTATCTGTTCTTGGAGCTTGTAGTCAGCAGTCCAGATTTGTTAATTAATTCTGCAATTGGAGTGTGGTTGAGCTGCCTTCCCTTGCTCCTAGAATAGACTGCTTCTTTTTTCCCATAAGGGAGAGACTCCAAGACAGCCATCCATGCCAGTAGGGGAGGGGTGCCAGCCTCCACAGCTTGGGAGACTTACTTAAAGTTCTGCACAAAGATCTCTTCCCTTCCACTCATTCCAGACTGGTGTACAATTTGTGTCTCCACTTTTCTGCATTTTATAAATACAATTGTTAGTGTCACAGTTTGTCAAAATTCTTCTTAATTTCTGGATATTAGTTGATTGTCAATCCTGTTTTCTGTTTTGAATATATATCTTTTTATTTGTCAGTAAATGTAAGAAAGCTGTAAGAGGGTATGTCATAAACTGCTGGTTATTTACCATTTTGATATCCCAGCTAAAATTACTTCTACAAATCAGGTGTGCTCCAAAAAAATAGGTCAAATGACATTTACTAGTTGATGATTGATATTAAGAATCACTGTTGTTTCTGAAAATTCAGAGTACAGGTGAATTTCCTATAGGGAAACAGATCTTAAAAGGGTCAGATTGGGGTCTATTCAGAAATTATAAACTATACAACCAGATTTTTAGGATTACTGATTTGATCATCTGTATGTAGCCAAAGCTGTTGAAGATACTGGTATAAAATTCCTGACTCAGCCATGAAGAGGAAGGGTAACAAAGGAGCTTTCATGTTTACTATTCAGCAAGTAACCTTGGATGCTTCCCTTTTGCCTACCACAGAATCAAAGACCATCAAGAAGCAAGCACCAACTAAAGTCCGGGTGGCTGTGTCCCCACTAAGAGCTCCCGCTGCTCAGTCTCCAGGCTCCGTGTCCCCCATAGTGTACCTGAAGGATGTCATCTGTTACCTGTCCCTGCTGGAGACGGGGAGACCTCAGGATAAATTGGAGTGTAAGTACACGCCCTGTCAAGAGGCTCCACCTTTTTCCTATTGGAAGATCTAGTTTCCTGTCCATCATTCCTCAACATGCTGTCATTGATATGAGATCATGAGTGTTGACCTGCTTCCTTGGGGGAGATTGTCTAGTTTGGTTGCCAGCAATGACATGAGCAACATTTCCCAGAATACATGCTGGGACACAGTAGCTGTTGTGCATAAAATGGGAAGGGCATCTGAGATCTTCATATTGAGTCCAGAGTCTGGGAGTTTCTCAGTAAGGGATGAAGACTGCCTTATCTTTGCTGGAAGGACTTCCCCAAAGCCTCCATTCAGAAAGCTGCTGTCTTCACTTAGTAGATTTTCCAATGAAAGATTTTCAGCATCTGTGAATAGTCAGTGATATTCAGTATACAAACAACTCTTGAAATAAGAGGAATTAGTCTTTCTTAAAATCAAATCAACATCTATCTTGTTAAAGTTTATTCCTATTTCTCCACCCCATCCCACCCCCATTTCTGTTTGCTAAAGCTGCCGGAATGCAATATACAAGAAATGGGTTAGCTTTTACAATGGGGATTTATTAGCTTACAAATTAAGTTCTAAGTCTGTGAAAATGTCCAAATTAAGGCATCAACAGAATGATACCTTCTCTGAAGAAAGGCTTCTGGCATCTGGGACACCTCTGTCACATGGGAAGGCACATAGCCAGTGTCTGCTGGTCCTTCTCTCTTGGGTTTCATTGCTTTCAGCTTCTGGCTTCAGTGGCTCCCTCTCTTAGCTCCTCTGGGGACTTCTTCTGTATGAGCTTCTCTTAATGTCATCTCCCTTAATGAACTCCAGCGAAAGGATTAAGACCCACTTTGAATGGGGTGGTTCACATCTCATTTGAAATAACCTAACCAAAATGTCCCACCTACAACAAGGTTGCACCCATAGGAATGAATTAAAAGAACATGGCCTTTTCTGGAGTGCTTAACAGCTTCAAACTAACATACCATCCCAAGCCTCTAGAAAAAGAGGACTAATTACCTAATTAAGGGAGTTGATCTTGGTTTCATGAGGCTTCTACAACTGGTTTCAAAAACATATCTTCAGGGGAAGAGTATCAGCTGGTGGCAGAAAGGAAAGTTCACAGTGACTAAAAGAGACAGCAGTCTTGTAGATAACTCACCCAGGGATGGTTTAGCTGAACTCTGTGAGGCTACAGGCAAACTTTACAACAGGAGATGATAGGATCCTTGTTAAGCAAGATATACTCTCTTTGCTTCTCTTGGGAACTTAAGTAGACATTAAAGAAAAAAAAATTCATATTATAGCAAAATTCAAAATTCCAAGTAATAATAAAACTAGTCAAGAACATAAACATTAACAAGGAAAGCTTGGCAAAGGTTAACTCTTGGCAAAACCAGAATGAAACAGTTTTCTCATTAGCTGAGCTTAATGTTTCACTTATAAAGTTGAGGGTTAACAATTGTAAGTCTAGCAATTTGGTGGCAAATGTAGCAGATTTCTGTTTCGTCTGGTTAATGTTAAAAGTAAAATGTCAAGTTATTTCTAACATTTAGCCAGAATTTGAGCTTTAGGCATTATATTTGTTAATAACTATCAGAAAGAATGTTGCAGATTCTTCATATCAGTGGCTCAGAGACTAATCTTGTATGGCAATAAAAAGAAACTATTTTTTTAACTTTTTTATTATGGAAATTATAAAACAAATACAAATGTCAAGAGAATAGTATTTTAAACCCCAATGTGCCTATCACCTAGCTTCAACAATTATCAACTCATGGTCAATCTTATTTTATTTATATCTCCCACCCATTCCCTCTGACCCAGATTGTTTTGAAGCAAATTCCAGGTACCATATAATTTCATCTGTAACTATTTCAGTATGTTTGCTAAAATATACAGACCCTTTTTCTTAAACATAATCACAACACCATTATCACATCTTTTAAAAATTATTCCTTACTATTATCAAATATTAGTCAGTATTCACATTTTCCCAATTACTTTATATATATTTTAACTGGTTGTTTGACTCCATATCCAAGTAAGGACCACACATTGCCATTGGTTATTAAGCTCTTCAGTCTATTTTAATACATTGGTTTCCCTTCCATCTTTTGCTTACTTCTTTTCTTGCAATTTTTTATTGCAGAAATATGGTCATTTGTTCTATAGAGTTTTTGTTTTGGTTTGCTTTTTATTAAATCAAATCAATTCAAATCCCTCTCTGATTTTAATAATTGAAAATAAGTTAATACTTTTTCCTTCATAACCAAACATGTATCTTTTGGGAAATAATAGCCTGAAATCCCACCTATCACCAATGCAATAATAAAAGTAATAGCTCTCACCAATGAACACCTTATAAATGCTAAGCATTTTGCATGCATTGTCCCATTGTAACCTCACAACCACCCTAGAAAGATGATCTCATTAATCTCATTTTACATGGAAGGAAACAGAGTTCAGAAAGGTTAAATGGCTTGCCCAATGCCATGCCACTAAAAAAATGGGATGCTAGGTCAGGCCTTTCTAGTTCTGCTCTGTAGGTAAGTTAGAACCAAAGGAATCTCAGAGTTACAGATTCCTAGGCCCAGAGTCCTAGAGTCATGCTAGTTGGGAAGGTCTGTCCTTTTTCACATCATTTAGCCATCTGTTGGGTTGAGTGCCTTGACCCAGATATTTTGAGAAGTCACAAAGAATCTAAAGACATGAACCTACTTTTAAAGAGCTTATACTCCAACCAGGGATATACCACTTAACAAGCACAAGGTACAGAAGCATCAAAGTGTCTAGAAGGAAAGGAAGACACAAGGGCAACCTAGCAGGAATAGTATGGCTCTATGTGCTGAGAGATGCAGGGTGGTTTTATCAAGGAAGGATCAATCAAGGGAGACTCCAGAGAGAAATCAAGCATGATGAAGATTTTAAAAGATGGGAGGAAAATGAAAAAATGTTCATCACTGTCTCCACCCTGCTTAGTTCTGAGACCAGACAGGAGGTCATTGAAAAAAATGCAGGATTCAAGATTTCATAAATGAACATTTACTCCTTTACTCAAATTTCTTTCTCTGACCTTTGTCATTCTGCATCTCCTCCCTGCAGCTATAACATGACAGAGGGTGTTTCTAAATAACATATTGACATTTTAGGAAAAGAGATATGATAGCTCCTAGAATAGTAACTACCTTATAGCATTGTTGAGGATTAAGTCAATGAAAATGAGAAAGTGCTTAGGGTAGTAACTTTTACATATTAAATGCTACGTATAAATATTTGTTAATAAAAGAAAATAGAAAAAAATAACCTCTGTTGAGTGCTTTCTGCTTTCCAAGCACTGCAAACATGGCAGGTCATTTGCATATTAGTCTCATAATAATCCATTTTATAGATGAGGAAACTGAGCTTGAAGAGTTAAATGACTTGTTTGATACCACAGAGGTAGTAAGCATCAAGGCCAGGATTTTAAAAAGCCAGATCTGCCTACCTCTGTAGCCTGCACCCTTTCTATATATAATAGAAGCAGCAGCCCATCTACAATTTTGGTGTGCTGCCCCATCGTCACCTGGGCATTTGCTCTGAGTTATGGTCTAGTAATCCTGAGAGGTGTGCATGCTCTACAGGAATCCCACTTGTGATCTAGATCTCGCCAGCCAGTTATTGCTTAGACAGTCCTAAGCCAGGTGACTTTGTTCTGCTCCCTCTTTCCACCCTCTCCTTAAGGAAGTCAGACTCCACACCTTGGATGGTGGTGAACTGGCTGCAACAGCCTTTGCCCCAGTAATGACCAAAACTGATCTAAGCACACGGCAGCATCAAAACCTCAGCCCGTCCCTGGTTCCTAGAGGTCACCTCAAGCCTCACCTCTGTATTTTTTTGCAGTCATGTTTCGACTCTATGACAGAGATGAGAATGGTCTCCTGGACCAAATGGTAAGTTCCCTTCATCTATCCCTCCTGTGCCTGAGAAAGGCTGGGGGAGGGAAGAGCAGGTAGAGGAAGAGTCTGAATACTCTTGGTTCCATCTTTATAAGAATAGCAATGTCCCAATAAAGCCTGCAGAAATCTGAGTAGACCCTCCCCTACCTTCTACTTTGAAAGAGTGAACTCCAACATACCTTTTCATTCGAGAAGCCCTGGTCTGTATAATCTCAGAGTAGGGAGATATTTTAGTATCTCATCTAGTTTAACTTCCCAAGGCAGTTTAGAAATTACCTCTGCGATTTCCTGTTGGGGCTCAGAGACACAGGGAGGTGGGCAGTGGAATCAGCAAGACCAGGGCAAGTGGTAATAGAAAGGTGGGTGTTATGGCACCACCCTTGGCTTCCTCTCAGACTCCAGAGCACTAGCTCTAGTAGTGTAGTCTGGTTCTCTCTGCTCTGAGCACATGATCCCTTCCTATTGTACCTGGGAAAGCCTGAGACACCCTTCCTCTCCCCAGGAGTAGGCAGGGATAGGTCAGGGATCATGAAATAAAAGGAGTGATATAAAAGGAAGAAGGCAGAGAGAGAAGACAAACAGGAAGCCATGCCCTGCCCTCATGGCTGACAATATTATAGGTGGGTTCACTTAAAGGAAGGCTCTGAGGTTGAGGTGAATGCAGCTGAGTCAGCCTGGAGGAAGGAAGAAAAGGAGGGAAGGAAGGAGGGAGGGAGGGAGGGAGGAACACGCCCACCTGATGACCATGCCAAGGCCCTCTAAAGATAAGGTGCCTCTATGGGATCCCTACAACCACATTGCAATGCTGAGGGTTGGGTCATGCTAGGGAACAACCAGAGAATCCTACACTCTCAAGTATTTGGTCAACACATATTTATTGAGTATCTACCTTACATCAAGCACTATTCTAAGCACTGGGGATACAAGAGAGAAGCCAACTGACAAAATTCCATGCACTTATTATGTATGTAACTGACATGCAAATGTTCAGGGAAGATCACAAGTGTAAGTATGCATGTGTGCGTGTGTGTGTGTGTGTACATGCTCACACACACATTTATAAACACATACAGAGAGACAGAGAAAAAGATAAGTAAATGAAGTAAAAGGTTAATAGGTGAATCTGGATAAGGATATATATGAATGTCATTTGTGCTATTTTATTTTTGCCACTCTTCTGAAAGTTTGAAATTATTTCCAAACAAAAAGTTTAAAAAAAGTTCCATGCCCTCATGCAGTTTTCATTCTAGTGCAAGCACAGACACTAAACAACATGGTAAAATGCATGTTAGGTAGAGGTGTGTGCTAAGAAGAAAATAAAGAAAGGAAAGGAAGCATTGGAGGGTAGCCAAGGAAGGTCTCCCTGAGGACATCTAAACTGATGTTTGAAGGAGGTGAGGGAGTGACTCATGGGGATATGCAGAGGGAGAGTCTTCCAGGCAGATGAAACAGCAGGCACAAAAGTCCTGAGGAGCGCCTGGAAGATTAGAAGATTAACTAGGATAGCAGAATGAATGAACAGATAAGGTCAGAGTGAGTAATCAGAGGTGATCAGAGAATAATGGTGATGAAGAGGAGGGAGGAGTTTGCAAAACATGTCAGGTCTTATAGATGGTTGAAAGGGTTTGTCTTTTACTCTGGAAAGGTGGGGAACCACTGGAGACGTAGACTAGAAGAGTGATACGATTGACTTACTTATGTTAACAGGATAGCTCTAGCTGCTGTGTTGAAAATAGACTAGAGATGCCAGCAGGGATACCAGTTAGGAGTCTGTGGAAATAATTAAGCCAAGCTATGATGGTAACTTGGTGGAGGCACTGGAGGTGATAAGAAGTAGTTAAATTCTGGATATATTTTGAAGGTAACATGAGTGGACTGTAGTGAGGCTCAAAAGAGTTATCTAATTCAGCTTCCCACCCAAAATCCCTAGCAAACAGACTTCCAGCCTATTTTTGAACACTTCCAGTGATTAGGATGCTCAGTCACTACCTGAAGACAGCTATCCCTCTGCTGGCAATGGCCCTGGCACCAGGGACAGTTTTCAACACAAAACCTGCTTCTGCCCTCTCCTCCCCCACCCCCAACCCAGTATGGAGACCAAAATAGGCCAACCTTCAGCTCTTTCCTTCCTTCCATCCCGTACATAGTTCCGCCCTCTATAAATGACCAGCCTAAGTTGAATATTGATTCTATATTATAGGCCATCAAATACTTGAAGGTTTATCTTATGTTCCCTAAATTTCCCTCCAAGCTAAAATTTACCAATTCCTACACTGTTTCTCAAGAGGCATGGTATAAATATCCACTCTGAACAAGCTCCAGTTTGTCAATGCAATTTTTAAAATATGGAACCAAATGGAACCCAACCCTCCATGACTCTTTACATGTCCAAATGTGGCCTGACCAGAGTAGACATCTGGGGAACTAGTTGTTCCTAAAATCTGCCTACTCTCCTTCTATTTTCATAGCCCAAGACTGACTCTAATTTCTCAGTTCCAGAATACCATTATTCTCTCAATGAATCTTGATTCCAACCAAATTTACCAGCTCTTTTTCCATTGAAACTTCTGCCAAGCCCCATTCCCACTTTTCTGCTCATCTCTTTGCTCCCATCTACTGTTCCATTCTGCAATTTTTCAGTGGACTATTTTCTAATTTGCATGAAATGGTTTTTTAAATCTGTTAGATTTCACCTTGCTTGTTTCGATCCAGCATTTTACCTGATGGAGGTAACACTTTTGAACCTCGTTTCAGTTCACCAATGTGTTACCATAGCAATCTTATCATAAACATCTTTGATGGTTCCCTGGTGATTCAAATTTTGACTTCAAATGCTTTCTCAGTGTAGGTGTGTTTCAGGAGCTCCCTTAGCACATTGATTCATTAACAACCAACAATTCTTTGGGGTTTTAGATGAAGCCTGGATTTGGTATCAAAAGGCCCCCTCATCAGGCAAACACACTCCTCGTGAATTTTCTGCTCATGGAGCCATGGACCCAGGGCTGGACCACGGTTCTCAGGGAACAGAGGAGTTGCCAAAAGGAATCTAAATCATAGTAACTGAGCTAGGACCAACACAGTAGCCATCCATCCAACTGAAAATGGTTCTTGCTGAGTATAAATGGATCCCAAGTTGCTAAAGCTGTGGATGGGGAGTGATAAGAAGGAGGAGAGACTTTTCTTGGTTTGTAAATATTTGAGGAAACTATGACCACAGTGAAGGAGAAAAGAGTCGTCCTTTTTCTGTGCTCACCAAGTCAGTAGCAAGGAAGGTGAGTCCATGAGGAGTTCAGGGAGCTTTCTGCATACCTCTGGTTAATCCATGCTCTGTGCTTCCTGTGAGCATCTACTCTCCACTGAGCGTTGTGGTCAAGGCAGAAGCAAAGGCAGCAGTAAAAACAGAGAGCCAGCTTCTCGTGAAGTGCACCAGCTACTTCTCACACTCTGCTCTACCCGTTCTCCCACTAGGTTTGATTTTGAGTCTTGCTCTTGCAAATATATATTCAGTTGATTTCTCCCTGTTTTTTTTTTTTTCCAGGAGATGGATTGCATTGTCAACCAAATGCTGCACATTGCTCAGTACCTGGAGTGGGATCCCACAGAGCTAAGGCCTGTGAGTTTCCATAAGCATGGCATGACTTCCGAGTGCACTTCCAAGATGAGGTTGGGACACACTCAGGACTTGGATGTAAATGTTTACTGGCTCTCCCAGACTCATTCTTTGGCAGCTTCTCTGGGATCCTACATCCTGACCTCCTACTTCTCTGATAGGAAACCTTGTAGGCAGCAGGGAAAAGTATGGACATAATTGAAATAATTCCTCCTAACCATTTCACCAGAGCTAAATTTTTATAATAGAAGTTTAAAGATCAAATAAGTTAGAGCTAGAATGAACTAGAGATTTTGCTTAACCACCAGATACAACTAATAATTACATTTTGGTACTCCTATGTGTCAGGTATTATTAGAAACTTTGTATACATTTTCTTTATAGTCCTACAAATAGAGCAATATTATTTCCATTTGATAGATGAGAAACCCAGAACCCAGAGAATTGAGGTGGCTTATCCAAGGCTACAGGGTTGGGTTGGGACAGAGCCAGGATGAGAGAGAAAACAGAGGTCAGAAAGGAAGAAGAAAAGTTGAGGATAAAAATGGACAACTGTTGCTCTTTGAATTTCACAGATATTGAAGGAGATGTTGCAAGGAATGGACTATGACCAGGACGGCTTTGTGTCTCTAAAGGAATGGGTGCATGGAGGAATGACCACCATCCCACTGCTGGTTCTCCTGGGGATGGATGACTCTGTAAGTCAGTAAGCTCAAGTTTAAAGACCTCTTATTTTTCAGTAAGATTAGACTCCATGCAGAAGTTACTGTCTACATATAGCCTTGGTTTCTGCCCCAGACTTCCCAATAATCACCTTATGCACACTAGGGCAACCTAAAAGTCCTCTCTGTTCTCATGCTTTGTTACCTCTTGGTGCCTGAAATATATCAGTTCATCCAACAGACATTTACTAAATTATTACTAAATGAAAGAGACACAGAGAGATAGTATTTATCCTCAAAAAGCTTATACTCAACCAGGCACAGGGCACAAAACTTCAAAGAATTCCCTCTTTCCCACAGATAAGGTTTAAAAATGCTAAGAAAGTTGAGAAAGGAAGGAAGGAGGGAGGGAGGGATAGATGGAAAGAGAGAGAAAGGGAAGGTGGAAAGAAACAAGGAATTGTGATCTTTTGGGGAGGGGCTTTCATGCATGGTATCTTATTTAATAATCAAAACAACCAGATAAGGTAGGCATTTTTATTCCCAATTTGTGCAGATGGAAACTGAGGTTCTGACCCTGAGGAGCAAAAGGAGGAGACGGGGTTTGGGCCTAACTCCAACGATCCTGCACTTTCTAACATCCCACACTTGGGAGTGAAGACCAGCGGGAAGGAAACTTAGAAGGTGTTTGACCTGACCCTGAAGGATGCATGGGATTTTGATTTCCCATTCTTGAGAATAAAGATCAGGTGGCAGGAACCTAGGAGGACATTTGAGGTGGCTCTCAAGGATGGGTATGATTGGCCGGTAGAAGATGGTAGAAGAGAGAATTGTGTGGCCAGGAGAAGAACGTGATCAAAGACCCCCAAATGAAGGAGAGTTCGGGGTGTGTTAGGGAAATCTCCCAGTTTGATCAGAACAGGGGATACATGTAGAGGCTTAAGGTGGAATCAGTGGTTATATATGGCTAGTATCTGGCCTAGTCAGTTACTACATTTTCTGCTTATATGCCAGGTGAACTCACTTCCATACATGAGTTGGGGAAGAATAGAACTAAAAGCACAAATGGCGGCATTGTGCACTGGACTGGACAGTTGCCAGGTCGTGTGACAATATAATCTCTTTGAGATTACTGGAGTGTCAGAGAGGAACAGAACAGGACAGACAGCCGTTAATGTCTCCATCTGACAGTTCTGCAGTTTAGGACTAAACCTGAGCTTTCCTTTCTGACACTGATGTCTGGTTCTTTCCAAGTACTGAGTAGAAGTTGAAGAACCAGGATCCACACAACTCCCTTCTTACTACTTAGAACCCTAGGAAGTTAGAGCTGGAAGAAACCTTTGTGATCCTCCAGTCCTATCTCCTTCATTTTACAAATTGATGCCCAGAGAGATAAAGGGACTTGGCCAGGGATGCACACCTAGTTAATTCCAGAGGCCATCCCCCATATTCAGTAACATCAGACTTCTCATTCAACAATTCATTATGAAGAACCTACTATGCACACACATAGGCTGGGACCTGGGAGCGCAAAGATAAATAAGATATCATTTCTGCTATCAATACTCACTCAGGATTATATTTGGATAAAAGATGGAAGTTCTGCTTAGATGACTTTTCAATATACCTGTTTTTTCTCAGAATATAGGAATAGATTTGGTGCATTCTAATCACAAGGACCCATTTTCTACTTTCTATGCTGAAGTCCAAACTGCTATCAACTCCTTGCATGGAGAGGAGCCATAATCCTATGGCTGGGATGGGAGGGTCAGGCTATTCAGCATTGTCCCTGGTTTCGCTCCTCAGTACTAAGTTAGCTTTGCAAAAGTTATAATTCGCATCAGGAAAGTGGCAAACACAAAGCAAATTCAAATTTACCTTGTTTTAATCAAAAGTTTTGTACACTTATTTTTATATACTAAACTGTCAAATTTTTTATGTTTAATATTTGGGATTCTAGAAAAAGCAGCCCTCAATGTCTTAAAAGTCTTATTGCTTGTTTGGCTTTTCGAAAGCCCACATAAAGCCACTGAAAAATCTGGGGATCTCTGAAATGGATACACAGGAAAAAAAAACTGTCTCCTGGTGAAATTCCAACAATGACATAAAACTGGGTGTGTGCAAGGAAGGGTGGTTATACCCATGTTTTCCAGCCTCTGGTGTGCAGAAATGAAAAGCCACATGATGGTGCTACAACCCAAGCAGAAATGTTACTTTAGCCCAAGCCAGGGAAAACAGTAGCCGAGAAAGGGGGAGTCAGCTAACTGGTTCACTTTGCTAAAAAAGTATTTTCTGCTAAAATGACAGTCCTTTGGGCTACATGAAGAAATCGAATCTACTGAAGAATGCAGTGATTTCCCTTCAGCCCAAGACAGTCCATGAAAGCAAACCCTGGTAAATGGATGTAGGAAGTTGGCAGAGCAAGGACTCTGAGGCCAGCAAGAGACTCCAGTTTGACAACTGACTCAGTCTTTTATTATCTTGGGCTATTTCTGTAATTATATAACTCCCCTGCATCTCCTTTTCTTCATTTCTAGAACAGGAGTAAATCTATCTCTTTACATGTGAGAAGAAAACACCCTAGTTATTTTTGTGTTTCCCAGTGTCTGGCACTGAGTAGGAATTTAATAAGCTTTAATTGACAAAGTGTCAGGCACTGGTCTAACAGCTTACTTACATCATTTCATTTAATTCTTACAAAAAGCCCTTGAGATTGATGTTTGTCAAATGGATGAATGAATTGATTGGATGATGAAGCAGTTAATCCATTAGTAAATCCAGTTACTAGAATGGAGAGCATTAGATAACAGGGCTTTAATTTCACAAAGCTCATGTGTGGGAAGAAGCAGGCTTTTGAGGTAGTGAGAAAAACCTGGCCCAAAGGAGGTGAGTTGGAGAACATGGGCTTCTCTAGAGACTATAAGCAGAAAAGTCTGGGCACAGATAGGTCTGGCTGCAGTGACCAACCCAAACTCAGAGGTACCCTGGATTAAGAATTGGGTTTGAAGTCCACCATGTTGGACTCTGTACTGTCAACCCTCACTGCCCTACTACAGTAGTTTTTACTGCTCTTAGGACCAGTCTGAGAGTGTTACTCTTGTGATGGAGCCTTTGAGGAAGGGTCAAGGACAGTATGTGTGGGGAGGATGTTAGTGAAGCCATGACCTCAACAGGCTGTGCTCCCAGGTGCTGGAAAGTGGGAGATGTGTTGCTCCTTGGAAGGCCTGTGATTGTGTGGGGCTTTGCTTTCTAATGCATAAGGATGCACAAAGTTCTGAGCCAGGCCAAGAGATATGGTTTAGCTGTCTCTCTGACTCTGTCTCCTTACTATTTTACCTTTTTACAGAAAGTTGGTCAGAAAAGAACATTGTTTTTACTAACCTATTTTTGCTTGATTATAAAACTAGTACATGTTCATTGTAGAAAGATTGACAAATACAGAAGAAAGTAGAGATTCAAGAGTAAAATATATCCTCAGTGCTGCCAGCTATAACTAATCTCTGTTAATAGTTTGTCAAAATTTCTTCCCATCAAATATTTTATTATATAAAACTTAGATCATAAAAATATCATCAGATTTGAATTCTGCTTTTTTCATTTTAGCATTGTATCATGAGGACATTTCCATGTCATTAGATATTCTTATAAATATCTTATTGATTGTTGCCTAATATTAAATCATTAAATCAAAATTACTGCTTTGGAAATTTTGAGATTTGGTATATTTCCAGCTCTTTTGTTATTTTTAATAATGCTGGGTTGAAGATCTGACAGCATAAAAATGTTAATCTGCTTTTTAAATTTATTTCTTTAGGATAATTGGAAATGAAACCAAGAAGGGAAATTTGTAAGACAAATGGTATAAACATTTAAAATATCTCAGATAGATTAGGTAGGTAGGTAAGCAGGTAGGTAGATAGAGAGAGAGATGATAGAAGAAAGTTTATTTGGATTTACATTTCCACTAGCAGTGTAGGAGAGGGCTTATTTTATCATCTCCCATCCCCAACTCCACCCACACATACACACACCCAGTCAGGTATTCTTGGTTTTTAATATTGGCTAATTTTAGAAAACACCCACAAGAATTTTGTTTTAATTTGTATTTCTCTTAAGGGAGTCCTTAAAACAGTAAAATAAATGAATGTCTTGTCTTCCAAATATAAGAAGAGCATCCTACTTAGAAAACAGAAGAATGGACAAGAGCTGAGCCCTGGCTTCCTCTAGCTTGGGGCTGCCTGCTCAAGGGGTCACCCATCTGCTCCCCCTGCAGGCCTCCAAAGGGGATGGGAGGCATGCCTGGACCTTGAAGCATTTCAAGAAACCCACCTACTGCAACTTCTGCCACATTATGCTGATGGGCGTTCGGAAGCAAGGCCTGTGTTGTGTTTGTGAGTAAACTTCTCTCAAACCCTTTTCCCCCAGGAGCTCTCTTACTCTGCACATTCCAGAGTAAATCATAGTATTTCTGCCTACTATCTTGGGGAACTTCCCATATCACTCCAATGCAGGGAATAAAGCAAGACCTGTGTGTCCAGATTTTGCTGCACCAAAGTCAACTGACAAGTATTGTCCTATTGTTGAGTTCTGTCATGGGACACCAACCCCTAGGGGGAGAAAAGGTGTTGAGGTCCACATGCAATTAAAAAATATCTCATAATAACTTTAGTTGGGTTTTCCTAGCGAATGTTTATTTTGGGTATGGTCAGAGGAATCTGTTTTTTTTTAATTAATAAGCAACATAAAAAACTATATTCTGTAACTACAGTGGAAACTAAAACTACATTTATTTTGCTTTATAATCCATGTGGGAAAGTCAGAGAGAGGAAAGGGAAAAAACAAAAACACACAAGTGAGAGATAGGAGAAAAAGGAGAGAGGGAGACTGCAAAAGAGAACAGGGAGGAAAAAACAGAAGGGAAAGGAAAAGAATGGGGTGATAAAGGAAAGAAGCTGGGAACAGAGATCAAGGGGAGAGGGGAGAGATGCTACAGCAGGAAGGCTTGCAGGGCCAGGGTATGCAGGTGTGCAGAGTTCTGCCAGCTGCCTCACAGTACAGACAGCAAACACTCAGTCCAGACCCACCAGAGACGGGGGAGCTGCTGCTCCAGGGAGGCCCCTGCTTTTAGTCCAGGCAACCAAAGTGTTTCACTAAAATGCCCATGTGAGGAAGGCAGCAAGCAACCTTGGCCACAAAGTTCTTCTTAGCACAGCTGAACCCAGTGTCTACCAAAGAAAGGGGTCTGCCAGTCTTTCCAGCATCCATTCAAATCCAGCTCTCTCCCAATTATCAATAGACCCACTCTCATTTCTATTATGTTCTAGGCCCACAGGCCTCTGCTGTTTGCATATTGGTAAGTAGTAGTTGTCATCGTCATCATAGTAGTAGTAATATCAATGATAATTTATGGAATAGCTACTCTGACCAAAACACATGGTACTTTACACAAATTATTTCATTTAACCCTTCAAAAGCCTTACAGAGAGAGGCAATTTTATTCCCATCTTATAGAAAACCCTGAATTTCAGAGAGACAAAGCAATTTACCCAAGATCTTGTGGGTAGTTAGAAATGGCAGAGCCAAAATTCAGGCCAAGACCTACCTACCTGCAAGGACCCCTGCCCCTCCTATCCACTCACCAGCATGCTGACATAACACACTGTGACACTGGCTCTTCTCAAGCCCCATTTTCCTGGACATTCCTCCTGATGCCTTCACATCCACAATGGAAGGCAGTGCAATGAGGGACGGAGGTGAGCAGGACATCTGCAACATAACCGTGTGCTCTCTTCCCAATGAACGGGAGGCTGTTTTGAATTCCACCAGGCAAGGCCAGCTCCATATGTCCCCTGCCCCTGACTGGCCACCCAGAGGGAGGCAAAGGCCTTTGCTGGGTCGGGAGAGGGACTGGACATTTCTTAGGTGGTCATTTATAAGTGTTATCCTTATTTTTTTCTTTTCAGACTGTAAATACACTGTCCACGAGCGCTGTGTATCCAAAAACATTCCTGGGTGTGTGAAAACATACTCAAAAACCAAAAAGGGCGGTGAGGTTAGTATCACCTATTGCCTTGTTCTGCTGCATGCCAAGGCCCCGGCAACATGACCATCACCACAGACTCCTGGCCAGAAGGGGGCTTTGAGAGCTTTATCCAGTCTCTTCTCAGCCTTGAGGACCACTCTTAAACCACCCCATTCATCCATCCATCTATTCAGCATCTCCCCAGGGCCTTCTGTGAGCCAGGCACTGTGCTCGGAGGTACACAGATGATAAGACATGATCCCTAGCCTGCTCAAGAACTGTGATGTCTAGTGGGAGATAAAGATTTGCAAACAAAGAACAAAGTAGTGAGATATATACTCTAATAGGACTATGTAGAATGCATGGTTGAGGCACAAAGGAAGAAGTCAGGAAAGGTTTCACAAAGAAGTTGGCATTTGAGTTGAATCTTGAACCAAAATCTGGAGAACTTGACCAGGTGTTGTGGAGGACAAGGCATTCCAGGCAGAAGGAACCATGTGTTGGTGTGGCTGGAACAGAAGATTCTCAAAGGGAAGTGGTAGGACATGAGCTCAGACACAGCCTGGGAAGGGTCTTGTGAGGCCAGCTGAGGAGTTGGAAAGGAGTTTCCTATACAGCTAGGGGGTCACTGAGAGCCTTGAGTGCATGAATAGCATGATTGGGTTTGCAGACTAGGTAGCCACTCTGACCTGGTGCAGGAGAGAGACCCAAGAGAAATGAGCTCTTCCAACAGTTCAGGGAAAAGATAGTGCAGTGCCGAGGGCCAGACCGGGGCAGGGCTGACATACACCCACTGTGGTCCGAGAGGTCTGCTGTAGCACAAGTTGTGGCCCACCTGTGGCTGAATGTGATGTCAGGCCATTCTGGTTAAGTATTTTGACTATCACTCAGACTAAGGATTAAGAAGTGAAGGGAGACTGTGAGAGAGAATTTGGAGGTAGCTCCACCAGGGATATAGGCAATGAGAGTGGGGAAGAAGTCAGGAATGGCTCCCAGGTTTCCAACTTGGCTTTGGGTTATGCCATTCACTGAGTCTGGAAATAGATTCTCCTGAAAATTAGCAGTGGAAGGGCACTCTGAGTTCCTGCAGAGGGAGGATTCCATCAAAGAATGAGTCAGGAGATGGTTAGTGGATGGAAGTAGTACCCAGCCCTCCCCAAAAGGGCTCCTAAGAGAGAAGGGCATCTCCAAGGACCTGCATACATGCCCCTCGAGACAGTGCATGGCCTCCTGTGCACTCCTCCACACCACACCCATACACCCTCCCTTCCATGTCCATGCCTCTCACCTGGACACACAATGCACAATCTGGGGCCCAGGCCCTAACCCTATACGCTGGAAAAGGTGGCTGAGGGTCCAGCCGGGCACAGTCACAACCTTCTGAACCCGCAGGGATAACCCAAGTCCTTCACCATCTCCTCAGATCCCAGAAGAAAATAGCGAAGGCATCGTGGTATCAGGGAAACCACCCTGGACGTGGAGTGAGGAAACCTGGCTATGAGTCCTTGCCAAGCCACTTACCAGCCACCAAACCTTGGGCCACTCACTTAACCCCTCCAAAGCCTCAGTTTATTTTTTCTCTGCAAAAGAGAAATAATAATTTGGAGCAAATTCAATCTGACCATGAAGATGGGAAATTGATTAGCAAACTGGCTTATTTAGACCCTCAGGGATGCATAGCAGAAAATGAGAAGCGACAGATTAGTCATGACACTTCTAGAGGGACAACTTTACCAAAAACATCGCGGGGGGAGGGTGTTAAGTATCTTAATTTCTAATAATGTAAAAGTAGTATCATGCAAATATTTCATGCTTTTTTTTTGCATTTTTAATATTATATTTAAATATTACTTGTCCATATTACTTGTCCAGGCTCCCCAGAGTCCATATCTACTTCCTTCTTCTGTGAGAGTGTCCTGGTGGAAAGTTAGGAGAAGTTCTGTAGAATTCTGGGAGGGGAGCACTGAGGGCTCAGGCCCCCAGATATTGGTACCATAGGTCAGTCACCGTCACTTAGGTTGCCGTTATTTTGGCCACGGTTCAGGTACAGCCAGCTCCACAGGGAACAGGTGGGAAAGTCATGGACTGATCCTCACTAATTTCCTTTGGACTTTTTGTCTAACTTTCTCCTATAGTGCTTCTCAACCCGGGCACTCTAAAACCTTTTAATGATGAGTCCCTCCCCAGATGGTTCTACTGGGCAGCCAAGGCTGGGAGCCACTGGCCTATAGAAGATGGGAGGGCAAAGGGAGTTAGCTTTCATTGGGCAGCACCACGGGGCCAGGGACTGTGCCCGGGAGGCTCTCCCAAGTGTGAGATCTCATTTAATCTTCCCCACAACCCTGGAGGTGAGATTTATCACTCCAGTTTTTACAGATGAAGGGCCTGAGACTCATAGAGATTCAGTAACTGGCCAAAGGTCACCCCACTGCAAAGTGGAAGGTCAGTGACCCCAACCAGTTTGGTCTGCAGCCCCAGCCCTCCTGTGTTTCCCTGCACCGCACTGCCTTCCAGAAGACAGACAGATGGACTACCTGACAAGATGCTTCACAGAAGCTTGATTGCCAAGGTGATCAAGCTGTTTGGAGCACAAGCAAAATGGTTTCTCATATACTACTTTGCATGATTAGTGCATGGTTAGGCAGGGAGGGATCATATCAGTTTAATTCAGCAAAGCAACCCAGCATCCGGGACACCAGAAACAGCCCCCTCCCTGTGCTGCTCCCAGACCCTCCTCCCCTGGCCAGGGCCCTGGGGCATGGTTCTCCGGCCTCCCCTGGTATCCTTCGCTTCCCTCCTGCAGGTGATGCAGCACGCATGGGTGGAAGGGAACTCCTCCGTCAAGTGTGACCGGTGCCATAAAAGTATCAAGTGCTACCAGAGTGTCACTGCGCGGCATTGTGTGTGGTGCCGAATGACGGTGGGTTGGAGCCCAGGGTGGCCCTGGTTCTTCTCAGTGTGATTTTTTCTGCTCCAGCTGTGGCATGAAAGCAGTGGGCATCCCACCAGAGAGTATGAGCAGAGCCACACGAGCGAGGCTGGGGAGGGCCCCTGAGATCCATTCAATGTCCTGAGTCTAACAGTGCCTCTGAAAACCCGACCAAGAAGCCCAAAGAGAGGGCACCCGCTCAACCAGAGGAGAAAGGGAAGCTTAGGAAGAAGCTGGCCAGTCCACTGTCTGTGGCTGAGCCATGAACTTCCTTCATCTGGGTATCATCTGAGGCTGGGGGCACTGACAGAGTGGGAGAGGAATTAAGCACCAGAATCCCTGATGTACAAGGCGTCAGAGGAAGGGGCGTCTGCCCGAAGGCACATTTCTCACAGTAGCCCCACTGCGTTGGCGAGAGTCCTGTACCTGCAGCCTCTAGCCACAGCAAATGCTAGAGTCCACATCTCCCCAGGGAACCTGGAGCCCCACTAACAGTCACTGAGCTGCCCCACCTGCCTGCAAAGCAAACTCAGTGCCATGTCTTGTCCCTTTGAATAGTGAGCCTCAGAAGGGAGATTTCTCCAAACCACTGCAGATCTCTCAAAATGCAGAAGTTAAGTCATGGGGTTTACTTCCAGCCTCTCAAGAGTTTGTTCAAGGAGGCCTCCTTCCTCCCTGAATCTCAGAGCCTGGGGGCACATATCCAAAGGGGGCTCCAAAATCCACGTGGTAGTGCCAAGCTGAAGGGCCGCAGACCTGCTCATGGCCGCTGTTTCACCCGGGCAGCACTTTGGTCTCCTTTCTCTGCCCACAGCCAGCTTGGCACCCATGACCACATACACACCACACATGCGCGCACACACACACACACGCGTGCACACACACACACAATTATACTACCAAAGCCCGCAGTGCCTCAGGATTTGGGAGAGTACTAGACAGCTGGCCTCCCAAGTAAACCTCTAAACTCATGCTTGATGTTTCCTTGATCACTTTCACTCACTCTCATCTTCACTTTTTCCTCCAGTTTCACCGAAAATGTGAATTATCAACATTGTGTGATGGTGGGGAACTCAGAGACCATATTTTACTGCCCACTTCAATATGCCCCGTCACCCGGGTAAGTGCTCCTGCCCCTGCAGGCTTCTCCAAGCTCCCATTTTGGATGTAGGCAGCATTCAGACATTCGCTTCCCTTGGGGGCTTCCCTAGACAGCTCTTAGGGTTTGTGGGTTCAGTACAAGTTTAGAAGAGGTCTTACCAGCCAAGGGTGAGAGATAATCCCTTCGACTGAACTGGCTCCTGGTGCTGGCACCAGAATGCTCGGAAAGACCTAGTAAGGAAAGCCTGTGCTTTCTAAGCACCTTGTGGGTAGAACATGGCTCAAGATCTCAGTCTCCACCTGCACATGGATAGGCCTCCCAGGCCCCCTCCTCCCTTGCCAAACTCTCCTTTGGGCAGTCACGGATTTTCCTCTGCCTTGAGGATTTCCACTTGTGTGTCTTAGCCCCATTTGGAAATGAAAACATAGCAAAGTTAAACTCCTTTTATTCCCACCTGAAACTTTCTCTAGGCTACTGGGTTGAAAACTGTTCTTTCAAACCAAGAAGCAGACATTTTAACTTTTCTCTTCTTTCCATCTTAAAGATATTGCTTGGTCTCACTGATTCCTCACATGTCCCCATTGATTTGACCAGCTACTCCATTCTCATGAAAAACCTAAGAAAAATCACCACTTTGAAAAACCATTTGGCAGTATCCACTAAGTTGAAAATACACAAACTCTATGACCCAGTGATTCCCTTCCTATGTCTCTCCCTGAGAGATGTATTTATCCCACCAAAAGATATACACAAGACTAGTCATAGCAGCATTATTCATAATAGCCCAAAACTGGAAGCAAGCTAAATGTCCATTAACAAAAGAATGGATAAATAAATTGAAGTATATTCATATAAGGGGATACAAGATTGCACTGCAAAAGAACAAACCCTGCTAAATGCAAAAACAGAGAATCTCAAAGTCACGGTATTGAACAAAAGAATCTATTCTGAAAAAGAGACATGCTCTATGCTTCTACTTACATGAAATTCAAAAAGCAGGCAAAATCCATATAGTGCCAGGAGTCAGAACAGGTTTACATTTGAAGGGGTCATAGTTACAAGGTCATAAACACATACAAAACTTCATCTAGCTGTACCCTTGAGCATTTTACTGCATGTGAGATAAATCTCAATAAGATAAATAGTAAACGTTGAAAAAAAAAAAAACTAAGAAAAATGACTTGCTCAATATCACATTAGAAAGTGCAAAGCAGAGAACCCAGGCCTAAGACCTTCCTTCTTGGAGTTTAAGCTTCTAAATCAACAAACTAGATTTCGGCGGATCTCAGTGTTTACTCCCTTGTGTCCCCGGCCAGAATTTCAGATTGAAAGTGAGAATAAGTGTGGCAGAGGCCCTGGAAAAACCCCCAGAGGAGCATTCCTTTTTTTTTTTTTTAGGTGCAAAGGCCCCACTTGGAAAAGTTCCTACCCACACTATACCGGCTTTCTATTTTTGCTTCTGATTTCTTTTTCATTAGCGATTTGTTTTTCAAAAGATGCTTGTCTTTCCTCTCTTCTCACAGGACAGACAAGGTGGGAAGTCAGATGGAAACGTGGCAGCCAAGGGCGAAATTGTCATGCAGGTACTTCGTATACCTGAGTCTGAATCACTCATTATAAGTTGGTCCAAGGCTGTTGCAGGAAAGACAGAGTCTGGGTTCCAGAAAAATGTGTCTCATCCTTTGCTTTCTTATCTGATCAATTATACGCCACAAGAGGACACTTTATTTCTGGCCTCTGGAATTACCTTTGACAGCCATGCTGGAAACAGTTGTGAGAAGGGAGACTGATCCCACTGCCAACCTAATTAGCTTTGTCACCTTCCTTAAGAACAGTCACATAAAACTTCCATGTGCAAACCTCTTAAATAATAAAAAAAAAAGTGTGGCCTAAAAATAGAAGATGGGTTTTCCAAGACTGCCAAACTGTCTCCAGAACATGATCTGCCAAAGTGAAGCTAACCAGATACAGAAGTCCCTCTTAATCTTTAAATTTAGATTTAAGAACCCATCAGTTCATTTTTCACTTGGGTTCACCAATGCCTTCCACAAAGTGACAGGGAACGCCCGAAAGAAGGCCTGGTGAGGTAAAAGAGTGCTGGAAAAGGAACTAGAAAAGGAGGGCCTCTTCCCCACTGCCTCTTAGCTTTAAGTTTCATTGTTTGAAAAGGGGCCTAACAATCCCTACACTGCCCAACTGTAAGATTAAATGAGAGCACACAGGCTAGTTTGCTTTGAACTTTAACATACGAGATAATAATGGGGAAAGCCTTAATAAGTGGGAAAGCTCTAGATACCTAGAAGTACAGAAAAGCAGTGAATATACCTTCGAGGTATACCAGTTGCTTCCAGTGGGCATCCATCTAATTGTCCTGGCATCTATTCTGATTGGATCATGCCCATGCTGTACCAGCTGTTCAATATTTTGAGTATCACTCTAGAGGTAAGGGATTACTCCTCAGGCTCCAAAATGCTCTGGGTGTCACGTAGACCTGGGCAAATAAAAGAGAATTCTTAGAAAATCCTAAGGAAGGCTGCTGTCCTTTTCAAACAAGGTAGCACTGTGTCTGTTGGATTTTTCGTGTGCGATCTGGAAATGCAGATACACTAATACAGAGATCCGCTCCACTTCATATTCAGTATGTTCTTCAGCCAAATCCACAGACACTGAACACCAATGCCTGTGTCTGGTGCTACGGGGTCCTACACACTCCCATCCTCCTCCTGTGGCGTTTAAAATCAGTTGAGGTTTTGAGACATTTACCTAAGAAAGCAAAACAAACAAAATACAGTCATCAAGGAAAACTTCGCAGAGGAAGTGGCTCTTAAACTGGGCTTTGAAGGACAAGAAGTATTTGAAGAGGTTGTAAAGAAGGAAGTGGGCATGTCGGGTCATTGAGCAGGAGAAGAAAACAGTGCGAGCAGAGGCACAGGGAGGAAATGCCTGAGACAGACTTATAGAAAGATGAAGAGTGTGGCCTGGCTGGAACTGCAGCTAGGCACTAGGATAAGGGAGCGATAACAGTGGGTGGGGCTGGACTGGCAGGGCCTTGAATGCCACGTGAAGAGAGGTAGATTTTATCCTCTGGGCAAAAAGGTGTCATTAAAGGTTCTGAGCAGGAGTGGCATGACTAGTGTGTCATCATGGGAAGGAACTATGTGGGGGCAGCGTACAGGCCTGATCTCAGGGGGAAGGCCCGAGCAGCTGGGGACTGTGCAGGTGGAGAGAGAGGCTGCCAGTGAGAAAGGGACATTTCAGGGCCAGTTTTATGGGAAAATAGGGCAGCTCAGGTTTGGGGCATATTGAATTTGTGCTGATGGGGAGACATCCAGTTGAAGGTACCCACCGGGCAGTAAAGAAACGTGGGACCAGGACTCAGGAGGAAAATTTCACCTGGAAATATAGATTTAGAAGGTACCAGAGTGGAAGTGATGGTTAACTCCATGAGGTTTTTTTATTTATGTGTATAATCAGACGGTCATACCTTCTAAGATCTTATTCAGCTGTATGCGTCACAAAATCTGATATTGTGCTGTGCACACAACTCCACACCAATGTTGAATGAGTTAAAGCTTTGGCACCATTGCCCAATCTCTGATCCTGACCTCAAAGTCTTGTCACCATTAACACAACTTAAAAGGCCCTCAGAAAAATCAGCCAGTGGACAAAGGCCTACCTCCCCCACCTTCCCTCCTCCAGGCTGGGGTGCTTTCCATCCACCCCTCCTGAAAGCTGTCTTAGCCTCAACTCTCATCTCGCCCCCCTATTGAACAAAACAGAGCTAATTTTTCTTTCTTTCACCTTTCAAGTATAAGATCATCCCCACCCCAGGTACCCATCCTCTGCTGGTCTTGGTGAACCCCAAGAGTGGAGGGAGACAAGGAGAAAGGTATGTTCTCTTCTTTTTCAAAGTGGAAAGGCTAGGACAGCCTCACAGGGGCCCTTCCCTCCCCTCAACCATGGCACAGCGGACTATGGAGGCAGGCAGACAGGAGTTCAAATCCCATCCCTGCCTCTTACCACTTTATGTAACAAGTGACTTGACCTCCTCGTGTCTCAGTTCCCTTCTCTGTAAAACGGAGATAATAATAATCTCCACTCTCATCATGTTGTTTTAAGGACTGAAAGAGATAAAGTGCTTAGGCCAGTGCCTGTCACATAAACCAGGATTAAGGCTCCCAGGATCACACCCAGTTCTAAGATGTCTGTTTCCTTCCTAGTCTCCCAAGTCTTTTCTTGATTTGAGAGATGTGGCAGGACTCACCTGTTTGGGACCTTCTGGGCCATCCCCACCCCTGAGAAGGTACAGCAGCCACCTCGTCAGTGGATAAAGGCTGTTGAGCAGACTGGGAGGACAGAGAATGTGGCAAAGCAACTTCTGCTTCCATTCCTGTTCAGCTCTGGGGTAGTGATCTGAAATTCAAGTTAAAAAATAAGTCAAGTTAAAACAAGAAGGACCCTACTCCAGTCCAAGCAGTAGGACACCCTCCTTATCTGACCTAATTAGTCTCAAGCAAGAGTCTTGAAACCAAGCCTAGATGTGGTCACTATCCCTCAGCTCTCCTTTGCCCCAACCCCATCTCCGGCATTTCCTTCTGATCCCAGAACCTCTAGGGGGTCCCTTGTACAGTGCACAAAGGGGAGAATTGTACTACCTACAATATAAGGGACATTTGAGAGGTCTCCATAGAGGGAAAGCTTTAGAAGAATGGAAGTTCTGTTCTCCCAGTTTCTCTGCCCTGGTTCTTGGGGTTGAGGGCTAAAGCCTTGCGGTGGGGCAGCCTTGAACCAGGGGGTGAGGACATGGATGACCCAGGTGAGCTTGGGTCTTGAGGGTCTGCTGAGCCTGCCTGCAGTCTTCTCCCCTTTCTGGTCAGAATGGACTCTTGTTCCCACCATCAATGGGCTTCAAAGGTGTTAGCCTTACTGTGAGTTCTCATGATGACATTCTCCTTCTCTCTGTCTCTCTCTCTTTTTTTTCCCATAGAATTCTTCGGAAATTCCACTATCTGCTCAACCCCAGACAAGTTTTCAACCTGGACAATGGGGGGCCTACTTCAGGGTATGGAGATACAATCTTTACTTCCTACCTCTTTTTTTCCATTTTATCTCTGAAGAAGCTACCTAATTTTGTCTCTTTCATCTCTCTTCTGCTATTTCACTCCTTTTCTCTCCTTTTTCTCATATCCTACATGTATTTCCTCCTGGAGATACTCAGGAACACCCATTATGGTAACTCTGGGAAGTGGCCTTTGTACTTTGTCCCAGAAAAAGTTGTTGATCTTGTAAGGGGGAAAAACTGCATATGTCATTCATTTGATTGACAGGAATGCAGGCTGGTAAGTTGTTTTAATTATTTGTGAGGCTGTGTTAGCTGGTATCTTCATAATGAATCAGGGAAGAAGAAGAAGGAGTTTTCTTATCACTGTCAGTCAGCAGTTCAGAAATCTATACAGAGTTCTGCTGTGTGTTGTCTTGTGGTGGGGAAGGCATTTGGACATCAAGACAATCTTATATTCAATGAAATTACTTTTATTCTTTTCCACATTATCCAATGTGGAAGTTGTTAGGCTCCCTTTGGCCCTTCTCCCCCTGCCATTTGCCTACTATTTGAAGAGAGAGAGAGCAATGAGGGGACAAGGCACCCCCTTTGCAACTTGACTGCAGTTCTTGTCAAAGGCTGGTGGGAAAAGCTGGTCCTTGTGTTAGCAGCCAACGTGATAAATCCTGAGTCTCTGTAATCAGACGTCCTCCAACATCAGGGCTGGAAGGTATGGAAGATAGGGCTCCTTACCAGTCAAAGGCCATTGCACTAGAGCCCCAGCACTGTCCCGGTGTCTTGTCTTGGGATCTGCCCACACTGGGCTGGGCTTGGCCAGCACACAGCTGCTTTGTACAGCCTCCTAACCTGTCATTTCTACTCTGGGTTCAGCAGGACCCCTGAGAATAGCGAAAGTAAGGACTCTAAAAAGGGAATCTCTCCCTGTCCTCAGTTTTCTGACACAAAGCTGATAATTTACGGCAATGGCTGGGCAAGACCCAGCTAAAGAGAGAAAGAAACATGAGTGCAGATTTTCCATCCCTGCCATGATTTACCAGTAAAACTAATTTCAAAATAGAGCCCACTTATACTGCTGTAGTTGTCACCATGGTTGCCAATTACTGCTGTATAACACAGCCTTGTGACTGAGAAGCAGCCTGCAAATACTTTCATTCTTTTACCAGCCCACTCTTTTCTAGGACATTTCAATACTTGAATGCAGTTCTCCAGCTTAATCTCATCCATCCTAAATTGGTTTTGCCCTGGATGTCAAGCCAGGTGGCTACTTCCAGGACAGAGGTGCCCTAAGGATCTTTGACATGAGTGTCTGTCTGTAATCAGACAGGCTGCCCACCTGAACGGAGCTCCATTCGGAATTCACCTCCTATAGAAGAGCAGAGCTCAGCATGAGATGAGAAGAGAGGGGACGTTGATTTGCCCACCTGTGCATCAGTGACTCAGAAAGCCCCAGTGTCTTGTCAGAGCACCAGGATGGGCAGAGAGGAAGCACGAGCTTCAGCTGCCCTCGTCCGGCCCCAGGCGCTCACAGGTCACATCTGTTCTGAAGCAGAGGCTCTTATCCTCTTGTGTCCCGAGAGCCCCTTTGGCAGTTTGGGGAAGCCTATGGACTCCTTCTTGGAGTTATATTTTTTAAAGCATAAATGAAATATATAGGATTACCAAGGTAACTGATTATACTAAAAACACTTATCAAAAGTGTTTTGAAACAACAATGTCCAGAAATGAGTCTAATAACCCATTTCAAAGTAGTGATAAGCATAAACAATTCTATGTGAAAAAAAAGAAACAAAAACAATTCTATGTGATATCTGCCACAACTGTATTAAAATATCTTGATTTCGACTGCTGACAAAGTCACAGCTATTAATAACTCTGATTTTTTGCCTACATTCATAATTAAAGGAAATGCTAAATTTCAGTTAGAACTTAGGAAAAGTAAGAATGTAATACTTTTTCCCCTCCAAATTCATGGCCTTCTAAATTCTATCCACAGAAGCCCTTGGAGGGCCGTGGACCCTGATCTAAAGGGCTAAGACCCCAGAGGAAGAAGGGTTCTTGCTGTACACAGAGGGGCGAGATGGATTCAGCCAGTTCAGTGCGTCTCACAGGGGAGATTGTGAGGACAGAGGACTGTGATGCATGGGCATTGGCGAGGAGTCAAAACGTTGGGGGTTAGTTGTCTTGGTGCCAAAGTGTGCCAACTACAGATTCTTCTGCACAAATAGTAGAGAATTGCTGGAAAACCATTTTCTGTTTGTGTTGCATGTTGAGTCATGTTCTGCTTATTCAGGATTGCTCCTGAGGCTTTTTCTCCATACTCACTGGCACTGCTTAGTAAGTTCTGGTTCCTGAACATTAAGTGTCCCATTCAACCTTGAAAGGAACCAAGGTCTTAACACACTCCCCGGGAACAAAGGAGACTCCGGTTCAATGAGTATTAAATGTCAGCCACAGCCTGGTAAACAAGAGCATTCTGGACTTTCTTCTACTTCCCAGATTGAACTTCTTCCGGGATACTCCAGACTTCCGTGTTTTGGCCTGCGGAGGAGATGGGACGGTTGGCTGGATTTTGGATTGCATTGGTAAGAAAGTGCTGGGAAGGCCTTTGTGGTTTATTTATAGTAAGTATAGTACAAGTCAGCTGAGGACAATAAAAACAGAGAGGAATGGAACCATGTCTTATTCATTCCTGTATCCATCTTTGGACCAATGTTTGGCTAAATTTGTGCTTTTGTTTAAAAAAAAAAAAAGAAAGAAAAGGAAAGAAAACCACAGAAAGATTCCTACAGGGCAGATGTAACAGTTTTGTTTTAGGCCTTGCCTCAGATATGTACCTGTCACAACCAGGGTTTGGGTCAGATGGGGGAGACAAGGACTGGGATTCCAGGCAGATTCATGGCATTGGATAAAGGTCAGAGAGCTAAGCATAGATGCACAGCCCGACGCAAATCATTTTGAAATGAACTCCTGGAGCCTGATTCCAGAAAGACTTCTAGAAAATTCTGGTCAATACAAGAAAAGAAAGACCACATTGGGCTTGTATCTCATTAGCCTAGAACAAAAGAGCAGTGGGTAGGGTGCAGGCTGGGAATCAGTAGACCTGATTCCAGGCCAGTTCTGCTAGATCTGTGGATCCTTGGACATGTCTCTCCCCTTTAAATGATGGAAATTGTGTCTGTGAAATTCTGGGATTGGGGGAGAGGACATATACAAGATCTAATCCTGAAGAACCCAGATAAACCTGGGGACATGGAACATCAGGACAGGAAAGCAGCCAAGGGAAGACCTGAGGAGAGTCATTACCAAACTCAGAGACTGGGTCCAGAGCCATAGACTGGGCTGCTTCAGTCTTTGATTAATTTATTCACTCATTCATTCCACAAATGCTGCCTGAGCATCTCTATGGGCCAAGCTGTCTTCGAGACCTCTGGAGATACAGCAATGAATAAACTAGACAAAAGTCCTGCCCTCATGGAGCTTACCTTCTACAGACTGGCAATAACCAAAGCAATAAGTAAAGTCCATGGTATGTCAGAGGATAATAAAAACAGCAGGCTAAAGGCAGGTGAGCTCCAGGGATGGGGCGAGGATACAATCTAAACCAAAGTGGTCAGGAAAAAACACACAGAGAAGATAATATTTGCATAAAGACCTTAAAGAGGAGAGAGTCATGTGGATATCTGAGGGAAGAGTGTTCCAGGAAGAAGGCACAGCAGATACAAAAGCTCTAAGGTAGTGGCAGGCCTGGCCTTTTGAAGGCAGCAAGAAGGCTGTTGGAGCCAGGTCAGAGTGAGTGAGGGGAGATGGCAGAGAAGGAAGCCAGAGGTAATGAGGGACCAGGTCATCAGGACAGGAAGGACATTACAAGGAGGTTGGCTTTTTACAGTGGGAGATCCCTAACACATTGGATGGTTTTGAGCAAAGGAGGAATATGACAGCTTAGAGAGAAAAGGACAGCAGCAGGGAGATGAGTTAGGTGGCTTGCACCGTGGTGGAAGAAAAAGAGGTGGTGATAAGTGGTCAGATTCTGGCCATCTTTTGAAGTTTGTGCCAAGAAAATTGGCTGAAAGACTGGAGGTGGTTGATTAGAGGAAGAGGGGAGTGAAGGATGGGCCAGGACTGGACCCTAAGCAGAGCAGAGCAGTGCCGGGACTCCGGGGGTTGTTGGGACACACCTGTGGGGGTGAGAAGGCAGCAGGGCCCGGCACACCTGCCTCCTTCTCTTCCCCCACAGGCGCTTTGGTTTCCATGGCCACAGCCCTGCTGAGCAGCCACCCACACACTCCCTGTCACCTCGGGCTCTGAAGTTGTTTGTAGGAGGAGGGAGGAGTCCGCTGGGAGCCGAGGAAGGAAAAGCTGATCCACAGAGGGGGATGGTTGTGATATTGGGAACTACCCGCACCATTCTGTCTCCACCATGAAGGCCAGGAAAGAAAAAAAGTAGCTTTGGTGAAAAGTTTTATAAAATGCATCTGCAGAGGACACAGTGATAGAAGCTACTCAAAACAGAAAGAAAGAAGGTCAGGTGAGAGAGAAGAAATGGTCGCTTTTTCACAGGTTAATAGCGTAAAGGGGAAAACAGCTGTGAAAGGACTAACTGCATAATGTCCATTCATTCATTCAAAAAATATTTAAGCACTTGCTCAGTCCTCTCCACCATCCCACTCTGGTCCCCCGATAGCCAGAGTGATCTCTCCTAAAGGTCAAGGGGTTCACGATATGCAGAAAGCACATCAGTGGTTTCCCATTATTCTCAGGATAAAGACAAAAATCATTCAAATGATCTGTAGGGCCCTGGGTGGTCTAGCACTGCCCACCTTTCCAGCCTTGTTTCATATCTCCACCCCTCTCCCTCTGAAATCCAGCCACGCTGACTCCATCTCAGACCCTTGAACAGACCTGTCTCCCTTCCACCACAGGGCCTTTGCACAAGTTGTTCTGTCTGGAATGCTCCCCCAGACTGCTTTGCCAGCGTCTATTTCAGATCTCAGCTAAAGCATGCCTCCCCCAGGGGAACCTTCCCTGACTCAGTGCCAGCCTCAGTCACCTCATCATAGGACTGTGCTTTTTCCTTTCCAGTATGAATTTGAAATTATACATTCTTTCCATGAAGATATCATTAATATTTGTCTCTCCCACTAGACTTTAGCAACTTGAGAGCCTGGGCTACAGCTTTTTTGCCCATTATTGGAGCTCAGCACCTAGAACGACATCTGGCACATAGTAGGCCTTCAATGAATATGGGTTGAATAAATGAATGAAAAGGAAAGAGAGTCAGGCACTGCCTTAGGCAGTGAAGATACTACGGTGAATGAGACACAATTCCACCCAGGAAGCTTATTGTGTATTCAGGAAACAAACAGGTAGATGATAAGAGAATGTGGTGAGGTCATCCCTGGTGCTAAGGAAACACTCTGGAGAGGCACCTGGTCCAGACTGGGGCAATCAGGGAGGGCCTCCCAGAGGTGGCATCTGAGCAACAGAGAGCTTTGTGATTTGGAACTACCAAAAACACTTCAGCATGGTTGTGGGAGGTAGGACATGCAGAAGGATGAGGCTAGAGAGAAAGGCAGAGCCTGGATCCCGACATCTATTATGCCATGCTTAGGGGTACTGGGGAGCCATAGCAGAAGTTAAAGTTGAGAACAGATGCGATCAAGCTTGTGGCTTAAGAAGGGTTGGCCACCTAGGAGGAAGCGTGGAGAACACATTACGGGGGTAGACCTGGAAGCTGAGAGAGCTGAGAAAAGGCTGTTGCAGCAATTCCAGTGGAAGGAATCAGATCTGAACTTAGGGGTGGCCGTGGGGATGATGACAAGTGATTGCTTGGCGATCTATTAAGGAGACAGCACATAGAAACTGAAGTGTGAATAGATGTGGGTTGAGGGAGAGAGAGAGAAATGTAGGATGACATCTAGGTTTTAGCCTCAATACTCTGAGGAGGCTGCTGGCATGGGGGACACAGAAGAAAGGGCAGGCATAAGGGAACAAGGGCATTCCACGCAAAGAGAACTGTGCACAGAGGCATGAACACAGACCAGGTGTTCCTGGAACAATGAGAAAGTCCACTGCCCCGCTCCATCCTGCATCTCAGTCCTCCAGATGGTGATCTCAGCCCTGGCTCAGCCATGCCCAGCAGGAGTCAGACGTCCTGGGTGACCTATGCACTCCTGCTTTATGGTGGTAGCCCTGGCATAAGCCTCACCGGCGGATTTCTGCATTGTCCTCCTACATTACTCATCTCCAGAGGCATCGTGCACACTGGGGTTTAGGTAAATGGCGCCCCCTAGAGTACAATAGTTGCCTTGCCTCCCTCATCAACTTTCCCAGCCCAGTGAACATGCTGCTGTAGATCGCAACTCTGTGGCCAGATGAAAACACAACTATTCTGCTGGGCTTTCTCTAAAGCCTTGGATTGGATGCTTCTTCACAACCATCATGGGAGATAAGAGGAGGAATCTGTATATTTGCAAGTCTGGGTTGTGGTAGAAGTGGCAAACTAGAACCTAGGGGCCAAATAACACATTGTTTGGTTGATGCAATGTTATTTTTAGGCTTTGGACTCTGGAATGGTTTTGTTAGGCATCTTCAGTTTCCCAAATGCTCCACCATTCCCTAATGTCTTACCTGCCTAGCTCCTAAAGAAAGGAGGGAGGAGCTTGGAGCCACACCCGGGTTTGGAATTAATTTCCCTCTCTGAACCCCAATTTCTTCATCTATTAGAGGAGGGTGACAATACCTTGCAGGGTTGAGTCCGAGGGGTAAGTAGAGTAAGTTCTGGTTATCAGTAAGAATTAAAACTGTGTAAACTAATGCTTTTTAAGTATATGCTGTCATTCCAAAGGATAGAATTAGGATGACATTAGGATAAACAGGTGCAAGTTATGAGAAGACAGACTTGGCTCAATATCAAAGCATCCTTGGTAGTGATTTAACAGACTCCAGTTGGAATATATGACTTTAGGAACTAGTGTGTTCCCCATCATGGGAGGTATTCAAATAAGGAATGTTATGGAGGGGTTTAAGCATCACATCAGGATAAAATAACTCAAAAAAATCTATAATTTATAGCCCATGTCCTATGTTTCTCTCTTCCTCTGCCTGGGTTGCAGATAAGGCTAACTTCGCAAAGCATCCGCCGGTGGCTGTCCTCCCTCTTGGAACAGGAAATGACCTTGCCCGCTGTCTCCGCTGGGGAGGAGGTAGGTCTATGTGCTGGGAGCCCTACCCTGGGGCAGTTGTGCCAATTTACAGGGATGTTCTGTAGCACTAGATGAACTAACCCTTTCAAGGATCACATTCACAGAGCGATACTCAACTCTGGAGTCATCTGCTCCATGATCCTTTCCCTGCCCTTCATTCCAAGCTGGGGTAGGAGCCTCTATTCTGGGTTCTGGAGTCCCTGTGCTTAACTCGCTCACCATGTTTGCTATCATCCTGAAGCTATCAGCTTAGAACACCTCGCTCAGTAGAAGATGGTAAACTTCAGAGTAGAGCCCAAGTTTCACTGTTCTCCCTACAGGCCTGTCATCCCAACAGGCACTCACTTAGGTGTGTTCTGTCTATTGCCCCTCCCCCAAACTACTTATCTTCTTCTGAATTGTGACACAGAATTCGGACCCAAAAGCCTCATCGCCAGTTGCTTAGAGTCACTAGGGGCATCCAGATTATTCTAGGCCCCTCCATTTTGAAATTTCCGCCTGGCTGAGGGGGAACAGGGAGTGAGAATGAGCTTACAGGGCAAGGGGCAGAGGCTAAGAAGAACTTCCTCAGCTGCAGCAGCCCTCATGGAGCTGGACATGCTCCAGAGAGTGGAGAAGCTCAGGGCAGCACACGGAGCAGACAGATCAGACTGACAGTAAGAAGAGGGGAGGGTGACTCCAGCTGGCTGATCAATTCTGAGAGCAACTCGAGACCAAGCAGGGCAGCAGGCTATGTTCAGAGATCAGGCCATGCTTGGTGGGCAGAGGTGGGGCAAGCAGAAGCCAGACCTAGAAGGAAACTGAAATGCATGGGAAATGCTCTCAGGGTCTCTGTTCAAGAAGAACTGTCACCCTTGGTCCTACACTGTGGGCATCTAGGCAGCATAGCTACACACAGATTTTGCACAGGATACCCAGTATGCCCTCACGTAGCCCAAGATCCTGATAGATAGACCCTATCTTGTGAGAACTCCCATAAGGAGTTAACCAAAGCCCTGATAGTTTTAAAATACCCTGAGTTTGCCCAAAAGGTGAGGAATATTATTTAAAAAAAAAAAAAAGACTGTTTCTCCTACTAAACTCTCATCACTTATGATTCACTGTCTGTATTAGTTTTCTATTGCTGCATAACAAATTACCATAAATTTAGCAGCTTAAAACAACACCCATTTGTTAGGTCAGTTCTGTACGTCAGATGTCTTGGCATGGCATGGCTGGTTTCCCTGCTCGAGGTCTCACAGGCTGAAGTCAGGGTGTTGGTCAGACTGTGCTCTTTTTTGGAGGGTCTGGGGAAGAATTTGCTTCAAAGCTTATTCAGGTTGTTGACTGAATTCAGGGCATGGTGGTTGTAGGACCTAGGTCCCTGTTTCTTGGCTGATTGTTAGCTGAGACCACTTGTAGCTTCTAGAGGCCTCTGAATTCCTTGCCACATAGATCCCTCCCTCTTCAATGCTGACAACAGAAAGTCCCTCATGTCAAATCCCTCTTGAAGTTTCAAATTTCTCAAACTTTCTTAAGAAAATGCCCAGTCCCTTTTAAATGTTCCCCTTATTAGGTCAGGTCCACCTAGGATAATCTCCCTTTCTTAAAATCAACAGTGACATAAAACATAACCTAATCTTGGGAGCGACTATTCCATCTTATTCTTAAGTCCCAGGGATTGTACAGGGTGTACACACCAAGGGGAGCAGGAACCATCCTAAAATTCTGCCTGCCACACTGTCCATCTCTGACATGACATGGTACTAGAATGGATCTGCTGTCCTCCCTTTCCCAGCTTCCCAGCCATCCAGCCCACCAGAATTCTCTCAGGCTTGCTTTGCTACACAGCCCTTTCCACTTGTGACCAACAACCCCCATCCCGAACTCCTCTGGCTTCCAAATCAACCTGGCCTCTTTCTAATTACTCCTGTTGCCCTTCCCTTCTCTGTGACTCAGAGAACATAAATGTCTCTGGCCCAGAGACACACTGAGGAGTCTTCTAGTTACAGATGCCCATGGGATTCCCTGCCCTGACAGCTCCCCATGCATCAGCAATGACCTAGCCTTTCTGCTCTGGTGGCAAATGCAGTGTGGTGCTCCACAGGTTACGAGGGGGGCAGCTTGACGAAAATCCTGAAGGACATCGAGCAGAGTCCCTTGGTAATGCTGGACCGCTGGCATCTGGAAGTCATCCCCAGAGAGGAGGTGGAGAATGGGGATCAGGTCCCGTACAACATCATGAACAACTATTTCTCCATTGGCGTGGTGAGTTGTCCAGGAATCACCTTTCTATCTGGAAGAGAAATGCCAAGGCTGACAGGATGTCAGTCTTCAGTTGTTTCCTCTGGGTCCCTACTCTTTAGCTGTTCCAGCTGCCTCCAGCCCTGACATGGGTCCACTCATCCTTGCATCTGGCTTGGGAGTGGACACCCTGACTGTCTGTCCCAACCCCCCATCTCTGATTATGAGGCAATTCCTTCCCCTCTAATTTTAACTAACACAAAGGATAGGAATTTGTCAAACATACTTACCATTTGGGTAATTTGAAGCAGTTTAAAAAAACACCAAGAAATAACCAAAGGGAAAATAATTCCATAGTGGGAATTCTGATCCTCAACTAAGGATTCCAAGCTGGTTTGACTGTCAGCTTGCAGAATTCTTTCTCTCCTGTTCTCTTTCCTCATCTCAACCCCATCCCACAAGGTCTGTGCCCTTCACAAACTTTTAGGGGCATCTCCTCTGGGTTGACCCTTCAGGCTGAGCTCCATGCTCCTCATATTGCTCCCACAGTCCTCGGTTCTCACCCCATCAGTGCACTCTCTCCATTACACTGAGGGACTTGTTTAATGTGCCTGTCTTGTCCCCACCCCCAACACGTAGACAGAGGCAAGGACAGCGCCACATTCATCTTTCTTCCCCTGGCCCCCAGCACATCTAGTATAACTAGTTAGTTTGAATAACTGAACTCAGCTTCTGGTCCATAGAAGACTGGGGTGGACATTGCTTCCCAGGCAATTGGGGTGGGGGTGGAGGTGGAGGTGGTGGAGAGAAGGGCAATTAATGACTTCATAAGTCGAGTTGGGGTTTGGAAAGTGGGTGCAGCAAAGACACTTGCATTTATCAAGCACCTACTGTGTGTGCACCGCTGTGTTAGGCTTTACATATTATAGTCCTCTTAGCAGTCTGCAAGGTTGGTATCACTGTGCCCATTTTACAGATGAGACCTCAGGACAGTTGACTGAGAGGGGACTAGGCTCACATGGCTGCGCCTTAATGTGAAGCCAGGTTCTTCCCTATCTTTGGAATTATGCTTCTCAGTTTCATATGCATATGAGTCCCTCCAGACCAACCCTTAAGGAAAGGGTTTTGTTTTTAACAAGAAGACTAAACATAAAAACATAGAAGAGTAGAAAAGGAAAGGATTTAAAATAATATCTTATATTTACAGAAGGATTTAAAATTCACCATATTTTCTGGATTCTTATAACTACACTGTAGGACATTATAATCTCCATTTTATGGGTGAAGAAACAGAGACTCAGAGAGATTAAGTGATCTGCCTTCATTTTCTGTCTCCTAATCTAGTGCTCCTTCTATTACTAAAATAGAAGAGGAATAGATAGACCCATGATCAAGTCCTGAGAGGATGGAGGCAGGGAACAGAGAGCAATGCATGGCCTCTTGTGCCCCAGTTTGGTTGATCTCCCCAGGCCCCCTTTCCCCTAGCCTCATTTGGGGAAGATATCTTTCCTAAGCATCTTCCAGATCCCTCCTTCAGTGACCTAGACAGACAGGCTCCCTGATTGTCCAGCCTCTCTTGGACCTGTTCTTTCCCTTTTGGACCACCTGCTGAGAAACCACTTCCTCCCAGCAGGAACACGTGCTGTCTTCAGCTCCCGCACATCAGACACCACTACCAGGGCTGGAGTTCAGGGGACTTCCGGATCATGGGCTTCCCATCATTGCAGTTTTACCAGAACTGAAGTGTGTTTTCTTATGGTAACCGTTGCATAACTTGCTAACACTTACTGAGTACCTACACCAGGCACAGTTTCCCTATGAAGTGGGTATAGTCATTATCCTTCTGTGTAATAAGGAACTGTAGTGGAGAGACATCATCAGCATAACAACATAAGGCATCCCCTGAAAAAGCCTCCCCAGAGACTCAGTATATAAAAGACAAACCCCACTCATTTAAAACTCTGGAGGACAGTGGAGACTGGAGAAGGACTCCACAAATGCTGAAGTGAAGTAAAAGAAAAACACCAGGTAGGAAATTGCCATCCCAGAACACCAGTCCTACTCCCTCCCCTCATTCAGTCCTGCACAGCTTGGGAATCTCTCAGAGACAGAGGCTGAGGTCCCTCCCTCCCACCATGGCCGCTCGCAGGAGCATGTTAGAACCCATGCATATCTAGGCACCAGATCCCAAGTCTGCAGAGACCCAGGGTGGAACATAAGCTGCTTGGGTGTGCCCATGCATAAGGGCTCCCAGGGGGTTGAGGGGGATAAAGGAAGCTGTGGCTGGAATCAGGTGCACCCATTCAATCCAGTATCTATTAGCTGGACCACCTAAATGCAAAATGGACTTTCTGGAGTGCCCACCTCTCTGGATTGACTCCATCTGTCTCCCCAGGGCAGGATACCTAACAGAGAAGAAACTGAAGGCCGAAAAGAGAAAAATAAAAGGGGGGGGGGGTGGTAAATTGAACCGTTGTATGACAGGAGGTTCCCAGAACTAAAAGTGAAAGGAAAACAGGAAACTGAATGAGGGAAAGAATTTAAACAAATCATGGGAGCTGGGGAGAAAATTCTGCACAAAAACAAATAGAACATATCAAGATTCCCAGAGAAGGAACAGAGGAAGGATGTTTTCTCCTGGAGGTTAAACAATTGCACATAAAGTGCTATCTCAAAAATTGTACCACATATCCAGGGAAAGCATCAGATGAATAAGAGCTGAAAAAAAATCGGAGTATTTGACATGAGGTATTCTAAAGGTCTAGAATAAAGCAGACTAAGCATCAAAGAAACTTAACACAAAGCCAAACAACAATAAAACCCTAGGCAAGAGAGAGAAGCTGAACTTCAGAGTAAACTCATCAAGAAATCAGATGCCTATACATCAGCAAAAAATTACAAGCCATGTTAAGAAACATGAAGATACAGCCAAGTCAAGGGAACAAATTAAAACTTCAGAGGAAACATAGGATTTAGAACAACTTATCGAAGTTCAAACAAATCTCCTAAATCAATTCAAGGAGATGAAGGAAAATATGGCCAAAGAGATAAAGGATATTAGGAAAATATTTTGTGAGCATAAAGAAGAATTTGAAAGTATAAAAAGAAAAATAACAGAAATTATAGGGGTGAAAAGCACAATAAAAGATTTTAAAAACAGACTAGAGACATACAACAACAGATTTGAATCAGCAGAATAATGAATCACTGAGTAAAAAAACAGGACAATCAAAGTCTTACACACAGAAGAACAGATAGAGAAAAGAATTGAAAAACTTGAGCAATGTCTCAGGGATTTGAGTGACAGTGAAAAGCACACAAACATAAATGTGATGAATGTCCCAGAAGAAGAATGGAAGGGGAAAAAAGTAAGAAAGAATATTTGAAGAAATGATGTCTGAAAATTTCCCAACTCTTATGAAAGACATAAATATACAAGTCCAAGAAGCACAACATACTCCAAACAGAATAAATCCTAACAGACGTATCCTGAAACAAAATACTAATCAGACTGTCAAATGCCGGAGATAAAGAGAGAATTCTAAAATCAGTAAAAGAATGGTGATTCGTCACATACAAGGGATCCGCAATAAGACAATATGCTGATTTCCCATCAGAAACCGTGTAGGCAAAAAGACAGTGGTGTGATATATTTAAGGTACTTAAAGAGTACCAGGCAAAAATTCTTTATCTGGCAAAACTGTCCTTCAAAAATGAGGGAGAGTTTAAAATATTCACAGATAATCAGAAACAGCAAGTTCGTGAACAAGAGATCTGTCCTACAAGAAATACTAAAGGGAATTAGTTCTAAGGTTGGAAAGAAAAGACAGGAGTAGAGTGTAGAAATGAAAATTATCAGTAAGGGTAACTAAAAAGGTAAAAAAAGAAACAACAAAAAAATATGGCATATAACATTCAAAGGCTAAAATAGCTGAAATAAGTACTATCTTTACAGTAATAACACTGAATGTTAATAGATTAAATTCCCCAATCATAAGACACAAATTGGCAGAATGGATTTAAAAAATGATCCAACTATATGTTGTTTACAAGAGACTCATCTTAGACCCAAAGACACAAATAGGTTGAAAGTGAAAGGTTGGGAAAAGATAATCCATGAAAATAGTAACCAAAAATTAACTGGGGTAGCACTTCTAATATCAGACAAAGTAGACTTTAAATGCAGTAATGTTATAAGATACAAAGAAGGACACTATATGTTAATGAAAGGGGCAATCCACCAAGAAGAAATAATAATCATAAATATTTATGCACCTAACCATGTTTCCTCAAAATACATGAGGCAAACACTGGCAAAACTGAGGGGAGAAATAGAAGTCTCTATAATAATAGAGAAGCACAACAGACTTCAAACAGAATAAATCCTAACAGACTTTTCCTGAGAAAAAATTAGAGACTTCAGTAGACCACTCTCATCAATATATAGAACATGTAGACAAGATCAATAAGGAAATAGAGAACTTGAATAATATGATAAATGAACCAGACCTAACAGGCATATACATAACATTGCACCCCAAAACAGAAAGACATGCATTCTTAAGTGCTCATGGATCATTCTCCAGGATAGATCACACATTGGGTCACAAAACAGATCTCAATAAATTTAAAAATATTGAAATTGTACAAAGTCCCTTCTCTGATTATGATGGAATGAAGATGGTAACCAATAACAGGCAGAGAACTGGAAAACTCACCAATAAATGGAAATTAAACAACACACTCATAAACAATCAGTAGGTCAAAGAAGAAATTGCAAGGGAAATCAGTAAATATCTCAGCACTAATGAAAATGAGAACACAACTTGTCAAAACTGATGGGAAGCAGCAAAGGCAGTGCCGGGAGGGAAATTTATAGCCCTAAATGCTTACAGTAAAAAAGAAGAAAGAGCTAAAATCAAAGACCTAACTGCACACCTGGAGAAAATAGAAAAAGAACAGCAAATCAATACCAAAGCAAGCAGAAGGAAAGAAATAACAAAGATTAGAACAGAAATAAATGAAATTGAGAATTTAAAAAACAATAGAAAGAATCAACTAAATCAAAAGTAGTTTCTTTGAGAAGAACAATAAAATTGGCAAACCCTTACCTAGACTGACAAAGAAGAGAGAAGATGCAATTAAATAAAATCAGAAATCGGGGGGGAGGGGGGGACATTGCTACTGATCCCAGGGAAATAAAAAAGATTATAAGAGGATACTATGAACAAATGGATGCCAACAAATTAAACAACCTAGATAAAATGGACACATTCCCAGAAGCACACGAACAACCAATACTGACTCTAGGAGAAAAAGAAGACCTCAACAGACAAATTATAAGTAAAGAGATTGAATCAGTTATCAAAAATCTGCCAACAAAAAAAGCCCAGGACTTGATGACTTCACAAATGAATTCTACCAATCATTTCAAGAATTAATATCAATCCTGCTCAAACTCTTCCAAAAAATGAAGAGGAGGGAACACAATCTAACTCATTCCATGAGACCACCATCACCCTAAAATTAAGCCAAGTAAAGATACTACAAGCAAAGAGAATTTCAGACCAATTTTTCTTATGAATATAAATGCAAAAATCCTCAATAAGATATTTGCAAATCAAATCCAGCAGCACATTAAAAGAATTAAACACCATGATTAAGTGGGGTTTATCCCAGTATACAAAGGTGGTTCAACATAAGAAAATCAATTGGTGTAATATACCACATCAATAAATCCAAAGGTAAAAACCTCCTGATCATCTCTATTGATGGAGAAAAGGCATTTGACAAAATTCAGCATCTTTTCTTGATAAAAAGTTTGAAAAATAGGAATAAAAGGAAACTTCCTGAATATGATGAAGGGCATATATGAAAAACCCACAGGTGACCTTGTGCTCAATGGTGAAAGCCTGAAAGTTCTCCCTCTAAGATCTAGAACAAGACAAAGATGCCCACTGTCACCACTGTTATTCAACCTTGTGCTTGAAGTTCTAGCTAGAGCAGTTAGGCAAGAAAAAGAAATAAAACACATCCAAATTGGAATGGAAGAAGTGAAACTGTCACATTTGTGGATGACATGATCTTATATTTAGAAAGTCCCAAAAAGTCTACAACAAAATTACTAGAGTGAATAAATGAGTTCAGCAAAGTGACAGGATACAAGATCAACATGCAAAAATCAGTTATGTTTCTATACATTAGTAATGAGCAATCTGAGGAGAAAATCAAGGGAAAAATTCCATTTACAGAGGCAACTAAAAGAATCAAATATCTAGAAATAAATTTAACCAAGCATATAAAGGGCTTGTACACAGAGAACTACAAAACATTGATAAAAGAAATCAAAGAAGACCTAAATAAATAGAAGAACATTCTGTGTTTATGGATTGGAAGACTAAATATCATTAAGATGTCAATTCTGCCCAAATTGATTTACAGATTCAGCACAGTCCCAGTCAAATTTCCAACAGCCTACTTTGCAGAAATGGAAAAGCCAATTTTCAAATTTATTTGGAAGGATAAGGGGCCCCATAGAGCAACAAACACGTTCAAAGAAAAGAATGAAGTTGGAGGACTTATACATCCTGACTTTAAAGCATATTAAAAAGCTATAGTGGTCAAAACAGCATGGTACTGGCATAAAGATAGATATATTGACCAATAGGATCAACTGAGAGTTCAGAAATATATGGCCAATAGATTTTTGACAAGGCTGTCCAGTCAACTCAACTGGGAAAGAATAGTCTCTTTAACAAATGGTATTTGGAGAACTGGATATCCAAATACAAAAAGAATGAAAGAGGAATCATAGCTCATACAATATACGAAAATTAACTCAGAATGAATCAAAGGCCCAAATAAAAGAACCAGGACTATAAAACTTCTAGAAGCAAACATAGGGAAGCATCTTCAAGATCTTGTTGTAGGCAGTGGTTTCTTAGACTTTACACCCAAAGCACAAGAAATGAAAGAAAAAAAAGCTAAATGGTACCTTGTCAAAATTAAAGCTTTTGTTCACCAAAGGACCTTGTCACGAAAGTGAAAAGATAGCCTACTCAATGGGAGAAAATGTTTGTAAACCACGTATCTGATAAGGATTTAATATCAAGAATATAGAAATCCTACAAGTCAACAATAAAAAGATAAACAACTCCATTTTAAAATAGCCAAAAGACGAATAGACATTTCTCCAAGGAAGAAATACAAATGGCTAAAAAGCACACAAAAAGATGCTCAGCATCACTAGCTAGTAGGGAAATGCAAATCAAAACTACAATGAGATATCATTTCATACCCACTAGAATGGCCACTATTGAAAAAACAGAAAACTACAAGTGTTAGAGAGGATGTGGAGAAATAGGAACACTCATTCATTGCTGGTGGGAATGTAAAATGGTGTCGCTGCTGTGGAAGGCAGTTTGGCGGTTCCTCAGGAAGCTAAGTGTAGAATTACCATATGATCCGGCAATCCCACTACTAGGTACATTCCTAAAAGAATTGAAAACAGGGACTCGAACAGATATTTGCACACCAGTGTTCATTACAGCATTATTCACAATTTCCGAAAGATGGAAGCAAACCAAGTTTCCATCAACTGATGGATGCGTAAACAAACTGTGGTATTATACATACGATGTAACATTATTCAGCCGTAAGAAGGAATGAAGTCCTGATGCATGCAACAACATGGATGAACCCTGAGGGCATTATATTGAGTGAAATTAGCGAGACACAAAATGACAAATATTGTGTGATCTCATCAATATGAACTAATTACGATAAGCAAACTCAGAGTTAGAATCTAGATCATAGGTTACCAGGAGATAGATTGGGATTAGAAAATGGGGAGTTGATTCTTAACTTGTACGAAATTCCTGTTTAGGTTAATGGCAAATCTTTGGAAATGGATGGCAGTGATAGTAGCACATTATTGTGAGTGTAATCAACAGCACTGAATTATAGAGGTGAAGGTAGTTATAAGAGGAAACTTAGGATGTATATATTACTAAAATAAAAATTAAAAGATACAGCATAGGACTGTACAACACAAAGAACCCTATTGCAGATGATGGACTATAGTTGATAGTACAAGTGTAAGAATGTTCTTTCATGAATTATAGCAAATGTATGCTACTAATACAAGGTGTTATTAATACAGTAGTATATGGAAAAATACACCTAATGTAAATTATGGACAATAGATAATACTACTGTCAAAAAATAGTACAATTATAAAAAAGTGCTGTCATCAATTGTAACAAATGTTCCATACCAATGCAAGGTATTGGTGGTGGGGTGGCATATGGGACTCCTGTGTTTTATGCATGATTGTTTTGAAACCCCACAACTTCTTGAATAAAAAATTTTGAATTTAAAAAAAAAGGAACTGTAGCTTAAAGAGATAAAGAAACAAGTCAAGCTGGTGCGTGGTGGAGACAGGAATCACTAGTCTAGTTCCAGAGCTGGGCTGAGTTGTGGACAGCTGAACCATGTGGACTCTGCTCAGCCCCTCCATCCTCATTAGGGAGTCTTAAAATTGAGTCTGTTATGGCTCACCAGGGCCCCTTGTCAGAAATGCAGATTCCACCCTCAGGGTGGATTCTGATTCATGTTCTGATTCAGTAGGTCTGGGCATGGTCCAGGAATCTGCATTTTTAACAAACTTCTGAGATCATTCTGATGCAGATGCACCTGAGAGCAGGGAAGAATGGGCAAAGGAAGTGGTTCTTCACAAAAGCAGGAATCAGAACTGAGAAGGATGATGGAGAGGGAACCTAGAAAGAAGGGAAGCAACCAGGCTTTAGAGAGAGCTGAACTGCAGGACGGATGCTGTGCCTAGAAGGTAAATTACTATCACCGCTGCCTTCAGAGTCTTCAGCCCCAAAACTTCCCTTTTTTGACATACCCAGTTATGTATGATAGCTGGGAGCAACATGATTCCTGAAAGCTTACTTGCCTCTGTTTACACAGGGCTGTGTGCAAAAAATGGTATTCAATATTTGCTGACCAAATGAATGAACACACCAAAAAGAAATGACAATCTTTTCTCAACTGGGTAACTAACCCCTAAAAACTCAAGAGATAAGACTGTTTGGTAACCATGGTTTTAATTCATCTTTGCAAATGGAAGAAAGGGAGGGAGGGAGGAAGGCAGAAACGGCCAGCTAATTATCTCCCAAGAAAATGCATACACAGATTCTCCATCACCCAGTGGTCAAGATATTTATTTGCCATGGTCTGATTTATAATAATCCATTCTGTTCATCTTTTAAATTATGAAGAACTTCACAATATCTTCCTTAAGATTTTTTTCCTCATACTCCTTTAGTTTGTTCATGTTTAATATTTTATTGTGGAGGAGTAAGGTACCAGGACTGTTTTTATCTCTTTGTTGTACCCTTAGCCTTCTCTCAATAAAATGTTTGCAGGGTTTGTGTGCTCGCTCTTTAAAAGCTGGAAGAGAAATTCTTGAGAAAACAAGTAACCAAGATGCAACCCTAACAAAGTCTGGGGCTGACATTTGCAGAAAGTCTTGCTCCCTATTTGACTTTCCAAACATTTTAAGAGGAGAAGTAGATATGTAAACCAACCCACAGTTTTTCTTCCTTATCATGATTAAATAGAGTCAGGCTTTCTTGGCAAAGAGAGCAATGCAAAGTCTTTGCCTCATTTGAAGGACCTGGAATATCTTATTGATATCAAATGTCTGCTGTCTTGCATTTATAAAGGTGATGACGATAGCCACTACTGTGGTTTGGCTGGGTGGTAAAGAATTTTCCCTGATGAGTTCATCCATCACTTTGGTGCCAGTGGAGCCCACTTAATAGAAGGAAGGACAAACAAGTCAGCGGGTCCAGATTCGAATGGCCTATCCAGGCAGTGACTATGGCCTTGACCTCATAACCACCATATTCCAATTCTGATCAAGTGGGAACATACCAGTTTCCCACCAGTGAAGAATTGACCTTATCAGTCCTTTTAACTGATATTATCCACTGGCAGGAGATTTTAAACATAGTCATTCAGTCACCACTTCCTCTGACTTCTCTGACCTCCTCTTCCCCACTCTTTATTTTTGGATTTGCAGAAATGTCAGCATGGCCAGGTATCAGTGACAGGAAGTTTGGGGCTACAAAATAGTTCCTGAACTATGTGTAACTCTCAACTCCTCAAAGGCTCTGCTTTCACCAAGCCTTAACAAGATGAGTGAACAGCTAATCCCTTGATTCAATGAAATCTATTTTTGATGCTAGGGAAACCTGTGAGCCAAGGAGAGGTCACAGCCTATCCCACTAATCCACACAGCATTTTCCACCTTACAGATCGCACTTAATAGACTTCACCAGCCAGGTTTCCACATGAGGGAATTGGTCAACAAGACATGCAAGACATGATTTTTTTCCTGCAAACTTTTGAATTCCTTCAGCACCAGGTTCTTGTCTATCATCTGTGAGAGCCATGAAGCTACTAAGACAATGGGATTCACTGAGACATGTCCTAGGCAAGGGGTCCTTTCTTACCTAGGACATTGTTTTCTATTCCCAAATCCTCCATAACTCAGAACAATCCCCATTTCAAATAATCTGTCCTATTATCTCCTTTCTGTCTTTATACTATATCCCATTGCCAATATGGTAGCCACTGGTCACATGTGGCTATTGTGTACTTGAAATGTGACCTGTCCAAATTAAGATGTGCTGTAAGTGTAAAATATACATCACATTTCAAAAATTTGTATGAAAAAGAATGTAAAATATCATATTAATAACTTTTTTTACTTAATAGTGTAATATTTTAATTCTTTTTTTGATTTTTTCATTATACAGTTTTTAGCTATTAGTTGTTGATCTAGGGTTTACCATATATCATATTAATAATTTTTATATCAATTACATGTTGTAATGATAACATCTGGGGTATCCTGGGTCAATTAAAACATATTATTAAAATTAATTTTATCAGTTTCTTTTTACTTTTTTAATGTGGCTACCAGAAAATTTTTAATTACAAATGTGGTGTACATTATATTTCTGACCCAGACATTGCAGTATTTCAGAGTCCAAATTGCTGCTTGGATTTGGAAGGAACACAAAAATCCTTTGTCCAACCATGTGCTGGAGTTTTAGTTCAGGAAAGAGTAGCCCTGTGTCTACGTCTCTCATTGTCTCCTCTTCACCCAGCACCTCACAGAAAAGACCCCAGGCAGTGGGGACATCAGAAATGCTTTCCTCTCTTCCAAGGATTTGCAATTCCTATCTTCCCCCTTCACAAGAGAAGTCTCATTTTTCTGTCATTATGACCAAGAAAGTCTTTGGACCATCGTAGCTCTGGTCTCCAAAATTTAAATTAAATCACTACTGAATGGAAATGGACCCAGTTCAGTGGCTGACATGGAGAAGCTCAACAGAGGGTAAAGGTGAATCTCGACTCTCTTTTTAATCCTTTAGTAGAAATACATGGTCAGAGTCTTTATCATCGTTGTCTTTGCAAGTCTTAACAGCAAAGGAGCTCAGGGGACTACATTGTCAAATCAGGAGCCACACGCTTAACTAATAATATAGTAAAGGCTGGTCTTTGTGAAAAGAAGCTTTGCAATACCTGATTACGAAAAAGCCGAGGACAATCAGAACAGCTACAAACAGGGAGGAGGCCTGTGCACATATCCCAGAGAACAAAACAACAAAACAAAACAAAACAAAAACCCAGGAGCCAGTCACAGCAGTATTGGGGATAGGAGGTAGGGAAGCACAAATAGTGCCTGGCAACATGTGATTGCTTTTTTTTTTCTTCCTGACAGAAGGAAATTAATGTCAAAGGAACTCAAGTAGATGGAATGTTTTCTTGAATTCTAGAGAAGCATTTGACAAATGTCACATGAATCTCATTCAGAATGTTCACTGAAACTTGCTCAGGGAGAGGTAGGTGGGCCCAGTCTAGGAGAATGAGGCCCTACTGCCTGGAGAAGCCCTGCAGGCTGGCTGGGGTCCAGGGAGCAGACACCCCCCCCCACCCCTCCCGCCGCTCGTCCACAGCATGCCTTGCCAAGACCTTCAACTTCTGGTGTATCTTAAACTAAAACTTAAAACTTTTTTTTTTTAAATCAAAAGCTAAGGTTTAGATGTTAAATTCTCAAGACATTACTTCTGCAATGGTCTTTGCCAACCACAAAATAAACCCACCTTCTTGACTTTTTCTCCCTACCTTTCCAGAGTGGACTGCTGGCTGAGATTACATGTATGCCAAATCCTACTGTTAGTTTTTCTTTGCCTCCTAACTTGCTTCTAGACCTTCTGTCCCCCACCATCAGTCTGTATTTCACTCACTACACACAATGGATGCTCAAAGATGTTTCTTCATTGAACATATACCTTCTGATGCTAAAAAAAAAAAATTCAGAAATTTTCTTTGGTCGAGTTTCCATATCAAGGAATGGATTTAATGTGCATTAGCTGAAAAGTCACCATATGGAATTCCAGGTCTCTTTTAGCCAAGTATTACAGTAAATGAGTTTCTCTAGTTGTGCTTTTTTTTTTTTTTTTTAAGTCTGGATCAGTTGCCTTGTTTCTGTGTTACCTCCTGCTTTCAGTCCAATTGGCCTTTTTATTCCTAAAGCCCAGCAACTGTACCGAAAGTGCTGGCCACTGGGCCTGAACAGCAAACGGCAATACATATGCTTTTGCTCTAAAACAAGGCCATTTACACACTTGAGGAGGAAAGTTGAAGTTTGAAGCTCAGGACTGGTTATGGAGATAGGCAGTGTGGAGGCATCAGCATCTAGATGCTAGTGACAGCCGTGAGAGTTAACGAGATGGCCCGCGAAGTTGAGTGAGGGCCACAGATAGAAACTCAGGGGAACACACAGTTTCAAGAAGTTCTGGTCAGAGAGTAGAGAGCTGGGAAGCATGGTGCCAAGGGAGCCATCCTAACTGTGAGTTCTAAGGAGCAGGTGGTCAACAGTGCCGCAAACGGAGGCACTAATAATAGGTGAGCAAAGGTTCTCACTGACCTTGGAGAGAGTTGTTTCAGTGGAGTGAGAAGCCAGAAATTATATGGTAATCTACTAGGCAGCTTATCCAGTGTGACTCTTTCTACTGATATGGATGATTATGAGTTAATATATAATGATATCTACCAATGTCAGCTTCCTGGTTTTGACAATGTACTATGGTTATATAAGATGTTATCATTGGGGAAGTGGGTGAAGGTACACAGGAACTCACTGTACTATTTTTGCAACTTCTTGTGAGTCTTAAAATATTTCAAAATAAAAAGTATTTAAAAAAAAGAAAAGCATTAATATGCATAGCATTTCCAAGACTCACACTGAGCCCCACGGCAAGGCTTCTACACTCTGCTCAGTGACACAGACACCCTCTCTCTCCTCAAAGGGCCCTAGCCATCCCTTAACCCACCACTGAACTGTCTGTCTCTCAGCGGTCAGGTATAGAGTGAAGTCAGCTGAAGCAGGAACTCTATAAGTATTCATGGCACTAGCTTGCAACCTTGGACTCTATTGCTCAGTCGCTGTCTGAGCCTCAGGATCTCTCCTGTGAGATGGAGTCTCAGGATTCTGGGGGGATTCAATGAGATCATATGAGCTTTTATTCCGCCACATGCCAGTCATGACCACTAACCAGGAATCTGCTTTTGACTCTTTCCCTTTTAGGATGCCTCCATTGCACATAGATTCCACGTGATGAGAGAGAAACACCCAGAAAAATTCAACAGCAGGTAAGAAGACCATCACCCCTGTAGACCCGACTGCTCTGCCCTCCGTCCCCTTCCTCCTTCCCCCCAGGCATGGCTGCCCAGACCCAGGCCTCCCACCTGCTCGCAGGGAAATAAATATTCTTGACCGGGGCTTCCAAGGAACTTCACTTTCCTGCCAAGTTGCCGGAAGAGGGGGTTCCATTTCCAAAAAGAAAGAAATGTCAGAAACCTGCTGCAGCCTGGCCGCCTGTCCCCTTGCAGAGGGAGGGTGGAGGGGGGCGCCCGCCTGGGAACGGTTTTGCTCTTGGTTAACTGGAACTTCTCCAAGGCTCGGCTGCTTTCTCGGAACATACAGCGACCCCACCTGCAGCCCCTTGCAATTCTTCTGGGAAGGGGGGCAGAAAGGGTAGAAGGGCATTCCCAGAGCCCCTTTGCTTCTCAGTGTCCCAAAGAGGGGGAGACAGCAGCTCTGGGCTAAGCCGGGGGTGAGTGGGTGTGCGGGGACCAGGGGGGTGCATCATCGCTGCATCCCCAGACAGCAGAGGGCAGCAGCAGAGAGGCCTGTGGCGGCCCCTGCAAGGGCGGGGAGACCCAGAGCCCACCAGGTCCCAGCTTCCGCCTAGGCACTCTGTGTGAAGTCTGCGTATTAGGTCCAAAAATGAAAGGAAAGAGAAAGCCAAGTCATTTGCAAACAAAACAAAAGACTTCTTGCTTGCAGGTGGGAAATTGTGAGAACTGAGGTGTGACAGGCATATCTCTCCCCTAGGCTTGTTCAATTGCCTTTCTCCTTCTCCCTTTTCTTTTTCTTCTCATTGGTTAATTTCTATCCTTTCTCCTTCCTCTTTGTTGTACCATTTCAAGATGACCACGGGACCCCTCTCAGGCGGGGAGGTAGGAGAGTGGAAAATAAATTGGACTTGGTCTTTGAGCCTGAAACCTTTAACTTTTATTTAGCCATAAGATTATCTTCAAAACAGAGGCCAGGAAGTTATCTGAAGACATTCATTTAAAGCCAGCACCCCCAAAGAGCTCCCTCCTTTTCTTTCCTGCTTCTTTTCCCTGACCCCACACCTGGCAGGTTAACGGAAAAGAAGAAAGACATTTTGGGGATCGGACACTGAACAAAATGAAGCTACTCCAGCTTCAGGGAGAATGAGCTGTGGGGTCTAATAGCTGCTGAACTAACCTTATGAGGATTTGCGTTCAGTTTCCATCACAGGCACATTCCTTCTTGCTCTCTCACACGCAGAGACCACACCCACTCACTGACTGCTATTAACACATATACTTTCAGCCCGACTCCTACTATATTCACAAACTTACAAATCAAATGTTCCCTTTCTCACTATCTTTTTCATTCTCAAATACACATATGACCACTTTTTTATACTCCCACTCTTCCACCCATTCCACAGACTTTCAAGGTAGCCATGTACATACTCATTGCCAGTTAAGGTGCCATATGCTTGTGAAATCCATGGGGTTATGTTCATTCATTCATTCAGCAGCATGTTTTGAAAACATACTACAGGCCAGGCACAGCTCTGTAGGTGTTTTAGATAGAGATGAGTATCCTGGGAGTGGAAGCAGACTGGAAAGCAAATATGTACAATGACTGTTGTGTTAAATGAACAGAGGTAAGCTATGGGAATACAAAGCAAGAATATGGAACTTGCCCTGGAGGGTTTTCCAAAGATGGAGATCCTTAAACTGAGAAACAGAAAAGAAACAGACATTTGCCAGGTTGAAAAAAGGAGAAGGGCAACCCAGGCAGAAGGAATTAAATATACAAAAAGACAGAAAGGAGTGAGAGAGCATAGCAGGCTTGGGGAGGGGCAAGCTGCTCCGTGTGTGGTCAGTTATATGATCTCCTGGCACAGGAAAGGAGGAAAACTTTCATAGTTTGTAGAGAGCAAAGGAGCAGAGAAAAGGAGGAATTTCTCCATATTCCAAAATCCAAAAGATAGGTCACCATAATGGCATAAATAGAATAATCATCACATATCCACGTGTGGAATTATGCAAACTGATCTAAATAAGGCATTTAGGGTATTCGTTTTTCTCTTCACACCTTTCTCCCATGTGTGTTTTAATATGTCAGAATTAAATGCAATTAGAACGATACACCTGTCAGAAAAAAAGGTGTAGCGTGCATTTCAATGCAAAGTATGAACCAATTCTCTGTGATGGGGATTGTTGTTTTTCCTTCCCACCTCCCCATCCCCATTAACAAACTATTCTTTGTGGTTAGTTTGGTGCCTCACCCTTCACCTGGTTGAGGTCAAGGTAGTGTGGTCACCTGTGATAACTGGCATGTGGATTTGCATGTTAGTCCTTGTGCTTGCCCAATACGTGAAGACACGGTGGGATGGAGGTGGCATCACAAGGTCACAGAACACTTTCCGTTAAGAACTTTGTGCCCCTGCTGCTTCCACCCTGCCTTTCCCACGTTGGAAAATACCTAGGAGTGCCCAGTTTGTCCGCTGAGAGGCAGACAAGCAGCCATTTTCTCCAGGCTTCCTTATTTAGCATTGGAGATGGTTTTAAATACGCAGGTGGTTGTTGCCATGGTTACCCCTTTACACCAGCGGCTAAACTTAGGAAGGGCCACAGGGATAGGAAGAAAGCCTGATACCCAGGATTTGGAAATGTAAACGATACTATCAAACAAGGCTTCATTTTAACTTGCCTGAACTTAGGTTCACCAAAGAGTGGCCACTGCTTGGCTGCTTACCATTCAAAGCCCAGGGCTGAACCCTCAGGGATAACCCTGCAGTCAAATCTAGGGAGCTATAATTGTTTTGTTTTGTTTTATTTTCAGCAGAGGAGTATGACTAGCCAGGGCTAGAACTTATCAAAAAACTTAAATCTTCCGCATTGTTCATTGAGTTTTCTGGGCTATTTCAACAAGAATTCTAAACCTGGGATCAAGGGAGCTCGTTTAGTTTTCTGAGTAATTCTAATAAGAATTCTTAACCTGGAGTTTTTACTTTCTAGTCATTGCTGATTAGGACTGTTATGAACTTTATCATCTCATTGTTGATATAAACAACAGAAAAAAGATTTAATTCGACTGAGTTCCTAACGTGTTAGAAAGTGTGCTAGGATACAAAGGTAAAAAAGACATGATCACTGCCTTTAAGGAATTCATAGTCTAGGAAAGAAGGAAAAACAATCCTCGAATGTGTTTTACAAAATTATTTTAACATACAAGGAGGTTACATATGTCACATAGTATATAGGAAGCTGTATAGTATATGAGAACATATTAATGGTCATATCCCAAAAATCATTTGTAAATTAATTGTTCAGACTGCAGAAATAGTGTTATAAGAAGAGTTATATAAATTATATATAAACTAAGAAGCTTTATTTTTTGAACTCTTTCTGGATGCCGGCAATCAACTAGGTTCTCCAAATACATTAGCTTGTTTAAATCCCAAAACAAACTTACAAGATAAATATTAGTATTCCCATTTTACACATAAAGGAACTGAGGGGCTGGGGTAGCTAAGTCACCTAACTGAGATCATAGATCTTACTAAATGGTAAGGCTGATTTGATTCTAATCTAGCTTCTAAAACCAGAGTCCAAGTTCTGTTTGCTGCACCTGCTATCTCTCATGGATTTCATTTAGCAAACACCAGAGTATACCAGACTCTCTGATAGGTACTTTATATATGATCCCACTTAATACAATAACCTGCAAGGGTAGGTGCTACTGTCCCCATTTTAGAGATGAGGCAAAGCAAGATTGAGCTACCATCAGCTCCATCCACCTTACTAGATTGTCTCTGTGAGAAAATGTCTGCTGAGTTCCAAAGAGGAAGCCACAGGGTAGACCACCTCCCTTACCCCGTGTAGCAAGACTCTTCTCCCAGTGCAAGCAGCAGACCTGCCTACTTGATTTGTGGGGCCCAGGACAAGATGAAAATGTGGGGTCCCTTGTTCAAATACTATTAAGAATTTCAAGACGGTGACAGCAGAGCACTAAACCAAGCCCAGGGCTGTTCTAAATACTGGACCCTGTTTGACTCAGCAAGTGTCATGACCATGAGCCAGCCCTGACAAGGAGAAAGCACTTAATTTAAATTTTTAAAAATGACACTTTTTCCAGGGCTTACAGAGTGGGACATTTGTAATAGAGGCCAAAAAGTGGAAGAAAGAGGGTTTCAACAAGGGGAGGAGAGGCAGGCAGAAATCATAACTAGCAGAGAAGCTGAGGATGCCACCAAAGGCCTCCAGATACCCGAGAACAAGTCCTCTATGAAGTGTCTGGATTAAGTCCTGTGAAAGGTTTTGTACAGATGGAACATATACATAAAAGCTATTAATTCCAATGTCCCTGTCAGCTAGCATCCAGAAAGAGAAGTCTGACTGTGGAATTTTTTCATTATTGGTCAGAAACCCAGAGCACTTGTGGAATGTTGTTATTCCAAACCTGTTGAGTGTCATCCACTTGAACATGTCTCTCAACAGTTTAGTTGAGGCAAGATACTTCTTGTAAGCCTTTCAAAGAGACCGCAGCCATGCTTCACTCCTACCAGAAGCTGACCACCTTTCTCCGAAGCCCTTGCAGAATTAACAGACTCTGGAGTGTTAGCTTTCTTGGAGTCAGGCCCGTGAGGTAGTTGATGAGGGGTTCCTCAGCGGCCCTAATGTAGGTTGAGTCCTTAAGAGATTGGAAATATATCTTGCAAATAACTAAGCACTTAGTAGATGTTTACAGAAGGAGGCAGCAGGGGATAGACCAAGTTGCCATCGAAACCTGGCTCTGCCATTTACCAGCTCTGTCACTTACTGGGTGTAATGTCCCTAAGCCTCTGCTTCCTTATCTGAAAATCTTGAAAGTGTGCTGTAAGTATTTAATGAGGTAATATGTAGGTTCATGGCAATAGTACGTTCTCAACAAACATTTGTTTTTTAGAATTGTTGAATGAAATCTATGAGGAAAACATTGCTTGGTGCGAATAAAAGGCTTTTTTGATGGAGTGATAAGTGGGAGTCAATTATCACAGGGTCTTTGCTTCACTGACATAGCCCCTAAACTGAAAAGTTGGAGGACCACTACACTAAAGAGACCCCAGCAGCAACACATCATGTCTGTCCAAATCCCTCTCTTAGGGAATGGGATTATGCACCAATATGCACACCAACTTTTTAGGGTTGGGTTGGATTCTATAGGACTGGAGCTGTAGAGGAGAGTCTCTTCATTGTCTCCATGAAGGTCCAAGGGCAGAGGTTTGGGGCCTGCATAACAGAGATTCTAAATCCCAATGCCAAGTTCAGGCTAGAGGCAGGATCGAGTAAGGGATCACAGAGCCTCGCTGAAATGATATCAGGAGGAGCAGGGCAGGAGTGAGTAAGGAGGAATTGCAGGACAGGTGCTCTGTGCATCATGGATGCTCATGGTTTACCAGCCCGAGCCTTGCAAAGCACAATTGATGGGTAGGTGGGCCATGGCAGTCACCTGGATAATCCTAGATGTGACCATCCTTCCTTCCTTAATGTCTACTCTTCCCTCACCCACTATACACGTCTTCCCTCACTTTAGATGAACACAGAGATATTCTTTTTGAGGCAAAATAGACACCAGCAAAGCTCAAATCCTGCAAGTCTGTAAAGAAAAGGGCCTCCACTCTTGAATACCTGTGGTATGCTCTGCTGTCACAAGCAAAAGAAATTAGATAAGATTTCCTTTTTTCATCTAAAAATAAAGCTATTCAAAGTTATTCTTTCCAGGAAATCTGTGAGGTACTCCAATGTTATCACCAAGATATTTAGCTTCTCTAAAGCATGAAGATATAACAGCAGCAAATACAGCAGGGTTAAAATTCCATGACAATGGAGTCTTCATTCTGTGCCCTGAATTGGGTTTTGCATCTCTTCGTATAATTCCCGACATCCCAAAAGAGACCTGCCCTAGAAACCCAAAGGTTCTAATTGTCTGCACCTTTTCTCCTCAATATATCAAACCACTTTTTCAAATATTTGTGATTCAGAAAATCCCCAAACGAAGTTGACTGTGGAATTTTCTTTTTTTTCCTTATCCCCATAGATGTTTATAAAGGAAATGCAAACTTTTGCTTTGTGTTAAATTGTTTTGACTCTTCAAGTCAATTCTGACAGAGCAACTTACTCAATTACTGTTTATGTACTAACCCTCAAAAATGTTTTATCCACCATCCTCCCCAACTCTCCCTGGGAGAAACACAAAAAGTAAAACGAATGAAATATGGGTCAATGTTTTTTCTCACCGGGCATTCATCATTTTGCAAGTTATGAAAGACCAGGTTTTTATTGGCTGGACTATTTGTCTACAGTCGGCTCTTGATTACTCGCAGAAACAAGGGAGTGGCAGCATGGATCCTTCAAAGCCTGGTCGATCACAGATTTTAGGAGGCTGTTATTAATTGTGAGCTGGTCTCTCTGTCTTAAAGATTCTCCATTTTTTAAATAGTATAATGAACTCTCCTAACATTTCTTTCATCTTCCTCCTTGCTCCAGTAGATTGTGCTGTCCATTCCGACAGCACAACCTCTCAGACTGATACACAAGAGCAGCCTATGATACCTCAAGGCGCCCTATAAAGTTGCAGGTTCACCAGAGCAGCTTTATTTTAGCTTAGCAGGCCTATTTTTCTAGCACCTGCCAGGCTATTGTAAGAAAAGTATTATTCATGTCAACAAAGAATGGAATTAGTTTGTGATAATATCAGAAGGAACTTGAAAGCAAGCTATGTTTTCAAACCTTTCGGCCAGATAATCCATTAGTATCAATATTTATTTATTTCTTGATTTCTGGAAATACTTCCATCAAAGAGCTCAAGATGTAGTATATAATGAAGATCAGAAGGGTTAAGGTCAGCGTGATAACCTCATGGAAGAAAATCAAAGTACACAAATTCAAAGCAAGGTAGGAATTGGCTGGGTCCTCGAGTGAGTGTTGACAGTCTGGATGTTTTCCAGAAGGGAGGGGTCAGAATGTGCCAGAACTTAAAATCATATCTTATAAGAAAGAGCTGACGCAATTGAGGTTATTTCACTGAAAGAAGAGAAGACTTAGGGAGAAGTGATTATTGACCTCAAGTATGTCAAAGGCTTTGCTTGTAAAGGAGTAATTAGATTATTTTGTATGATAAAACAATGGGAAAAGTAACTGGACAGACCAATGTAAGCCCCAAAAAAGACATAAATTCTAACAGTTACAGCCAGTGCTGATTGCAGTGGACTATTGGTGGTGAGTTTTCAATTTTATATTTACCTGGTGCTGGACAGTCACTTTGGAGCTCCAACGGAGCCAAATGCCCAAGAGTGCAGGTTCTATCATCAGACAACCCAGACTCAAATCCTAGAGCTGTCATTTACTGCATATGTTTGACCCAGATCAAGTTACTCTTTCTAAACCTCAATCTGCTCACCTGGTAAATAGGTACTGCAACAAATTACACAAACTTGGTGGCTTAAAACTACACAAATTTATTATATTAAAGTTCTAGAGGTCAGGAGTCTGAAATGGGTCACACTGGGCTAGAATTAAGGTGTCAGCAGGGCTGCATTCCTTCCTGGATGCTCTAGGGGAGAAGGTGTTCCCTTGCCTTTTCCAGCTTCTAGAGGCTGCCCACATTCCTTTGCTAATGGTCCCTTCCAACTTCAAAGTCAGCAATGGCCAGCCAAGTCTTTCTCATATTGCATCACTCTGACATTGTCTTCTGCCTCCCGCTTCCACTTACAAGGACCTTTGTGATTACATTGGGCTCACCTAGATAATACAGGATAATCTTCCCATCTCAAGATCAACTGATTAGCAAATTTAATTCTATCTGCAACCTTAATTCCCCTTTGCCATGTAATCTGATATAGTCACAGATTCTGGGGTGCCTTTGGGGCAAAGAGACATTATTCCACTGACCACAGATAACTTACCTTGTAGGATTACTTTGAGAATTCAGTGAAACAATGCATTCCCAATGTAACATGCACTGCTCAAATCCATACTAACAAATAGTAGCCATCATTTATTGAGTGCTTTCAAGCATTTCACATACACTATTTTTAATAGGCACAACTCTCCAAGAATAAGATAAGTACTATTGATCCATTTTACAGATGAGAACATTGAGCGTCAGAGACATTATGCAACTTGCTCAAGACCACACAACCAGTTAACAGGGGAGCTGGTACTCAAACCTATGTCCCTAATTCCAAAGCCTCTACTTATGCTCCTATACTGCCCTGCCTCTCTATGCCCAGTTTGGTGCCCCAAAACCAAAGAACCTAAGAAAGAGACTAGAGAAGAGCCACAGAGATGATTACAGGGAGTAAAAGTCAGACCCCTTAAATAACCAAAATCATTTGTCCTGAAAAGGAGAAGGCAGAGAATGTATTGGGAATGGGTCTCCAGTGTGTGAAGGATCCACAATAGGAAATAGTGACCATACTTCCTTACTCTTCATTTGGGCTCAGGAAAAAAGGAGAAAAAAAAATGTGCTTAAAATGTGTGTGGTGGTTTGGAGCTATGTACCCCAGAAAAAAACATTATTAATCTTAATCCATTCCTGTGGGTATGAACCCATTGTAAAGAGGACCTTATGATACGGTTACTTTAGTTAAGGTGTCGCCCAAATGAGTCAGGATGGGCCTCAATACTTTATGGCAAAGGCCTTCTAGAGAAGGCCATGGAGAGAGAGGCCGTGGGAACAGCCATAAGCTGGAAGTCAACAGAACCTGGAAGAGAAGGGTGAAGATGCTGTCATGAGCATTGACATCTAACAAAAAAAACAAGAAACCCCAAAGATTGCTGGCCGGCCAGAAGACACCAACCCCAGGAGGAAGCAAGCCTTCTAGCCTCTGAAACTGTGAGCCAATAAATTCCCATTATTAAGCCAATCCATTGTATCATATGTTTCAGAAGCTAGGAAACTAAAACAGTGAGGAATTGCCATTTTGGATGGGAGAAGGAATCTTCTGGAGACATATTAAAGGCTGAAATGAGTTACTGAGAAAAGTTGTGGAATCTCCTGCAAAGGTTTCTAAAAACGGAAGGAAGCCTTATTCATCTACAATGACAAACACATCATCTTCTCTGAGGCCATTGTACCCACCATTCCCCCACTCCAAATGGGAGTTCTCTCCCTCCTCCTTCAGAACTGACTGAGGTGTCCTGTCACCTAAAAGACTCCTTACCTCCTTACCTCCTTTGTTCCTCAATTCCCAGTTGGTTCCCAAGATGTCCCAGCCTAAGATTTCCTCACCACCCTCTACCCCCACTCAGGTCCACCCTACATGGAGCAGCCCATCAGTCTCCCTGAAACATGTTTTCTGTCCTGCCACTGCTACCCAAGAGCCTGCTGCAACAACCCATGTCCCATTTAATGAAATTAAACTCCCCTGCTTTGCATTCATGGCCCTTTATAAAATTCTCCTCCTCAAACACAATCCAATCTTATCTTTTGCTTGCCCTGCTCCTCTTGCCTTCCCCTCACACCTGTCCTCATGCCCTTAATTCTTCAGTCTAATATGGCATCTCCCTCTGTGGCACTATTACTTGTTTAAAAATTCAGCCCAAAATATTCTGACCACCCCCTTCCTGAGTGCCCCCAGCCCTGGGCTCTGCTTTTGTCTCGACTTTCTCTTAAAATCTACCTATAAGGTTTTTGACACATTTTCTCCTACTTTTGGTTATCCTCTTTGTTTTCTATAACTCATAGTTTGAGTGCTTAACTGTTATCTCCCCAGCTGTAAGCTATCTCACCCAGAGAAGGGTTTGAATCCTTGTTGGGATCCACTGACTGAAACCAGAAACGTAGTGCTGAACATGTTCCTTCAGTTGGTGTGTGTTGAGCATCTATTTTGTGTTAGCCCCATGCTAGGGCTGAAGAGCAAGATGGATTACCACTGCCTCCAGTCTCCGGGGGTTCATGGGTCTCCCTGGGAAGCTGGCAACAGAAGCTATTACCAATCCTCCTCCAAACCCTCACAAAAGGAGAAAACACAATATAATTTGGTGAGCCGTATTTTAAAGAGGAGCCATGAATAATGAACATGTTGTGGGAGCCCCTAACTGAGAAAGTGAGCTTAGACTTCAGAAAAACAGTAACATTTGCGTGAGAGCTTGAGCGATCAATGGGGAGTTCACCAAGGGGAGAAGGAACCTGGTGTACCCTAGGAGGAGGGCAGCAGCCGAGCAAAGGGCAGAGGTGTGGGAGCCTTGAGAGGAAAGGCGAGAGCTTCCAAATGAGGTGGAAAGGCAGGTGGGAGGCACCTAAGGCAAGATCTCGGGACTCTGCACAGGAGTTTGCACTTTCTCCTGTAGGTAAGTGAATGGATGGCGAGGGCAGTCAGTCAGTAAATGTTTTTTGAATGCATAAATGAATGAATGAATTACCTCTCAAAGAATTTCCAGAACAAAACTTTCAAGGCTCCTAGAAAGAACTTCTAAATACTGGGCCTTGATGAAGTGTAACAACAGTGTAGGGTTTCTGATTGAACAGAGACCCGGGGAGTAAGAAGAAGGTAACTCCTGGAGGGAGAAAGAAGAGAGGATATGAGGAGAGGGACAGGGGGAGTCAGCCCTCCTGACCTGAGGAATTAGTACATGTCAGGTCAGAAAAACTGTGGAAACCAACCACAGGGCTTTCTTACAAGCCCTGAACCTTAAAGCATACTGTTTGGTTGTGGCAGTAGACATCCAATTGAAAGAAAATCCACATATATTCTCCCTTCCTCGTCACTACTATTTCAGAATCTCTCATGCAAAAATCATCTTAAACTCATCTTAACACAGGATTTTCTTTTATTCTGTTTTGTTTTTAGCTCATGAGAAGAGAATACCTGAGTTTGTTAGCCTTCTATTATACTTTCTTAGTTAGAGCTTAGGAGAATTACTGTCCTTTTGCATAGGGGCATTTTTATAATAGAATCCATATTTATATTTAGAGTTGATGTGATGAGCTTATTCATTCCAATGTATTTTCTTAAAATATATTGCACGTTTTATTAAAAAGGCATTGAAAAACAAGGTGAAAATAATATTCTTAAAGATTCAAGTGATTAGTTTTAATTCCTATTTAGATAAGCATTTATTAAAGAAAAGTATAATATGCTTATCATTTGGCCAAAGGAAATTTTGAAAGCAACATTTTGCTGTACTTATCAGGAAACTCAGTAACTCCCTTTAGTGACATAAGTGAATAATCTCTCAATTACTCTGGCAAGTGGCTTTGCAATGCCATGTGTCAAGCCACCCTTGTGCAAATTGTAGATGCCAGTGGGTAGATTTCCTTGCTTTCAACATCACATGAACTGAGTTTCAGCCCCCACCCTGCCTCTTACTTACTGTGTGCCCTTGGGAAAGTAACTCATTTCTCTGATTCTTAAATTTCTGGTGCATAAATGTAAATAACAACTATTTCGTAAGGTACTTACGAGAATTAGCGTAGATAAAGTATGTGAATTTGAAATTTTTCAGGTGTTGGTATGATGCTATTGGTTACTACAGCGATGTTTAAGGAGAACATACAGCAGTATATTTGTGAGTACACTGTAGAATCTAATTTAATTGCATGATGTTGTGACTCTTATCTGTAATAATAATTTATAGACTCTGAGCTTTGGACAGAACTTTAGAATTCAGGCTCCTTCCCAGTCTAAGAATCCCTTCTATAAATATGCCTTTCAGGGGGTCATCACAACTCTACTTTGAAGATTGTGGGGGTCATCACAGCTCTGTTTTGAAGATTGTAGGTCTCTACTTTGAAGATTGTAGAAGTGCTTAATTTCGTTTAATTTTTTTTTTCTTTGGTCTTATCACTTCACATTTTACTAAGAAAACATTTTCCCAATCTTCTAATGCTCTCCGATAAAAGAAGGGCTTCCTCGTTCCAAGAATGTACTTATATCCTCAAATTGCTAAAGCACCAGAGACTTACATAATCACTGGATACTCATGTTTATTGAACCTACTCTTAGATTGAAATTCCTCACTGTCTAGTAACAAGACATTTTCTATTCTGTAGAATGAAGGGTCCCTTTAATCTTGGAAGTGGCCCTTTGTGGAGAGCATTCCAAAGTGCCAATCAAGCCAAGTGCCTTACCAAGCCTTTGAACTCAATAAGCTGAAAGTGTATCCATAATCTCCATCTTGGGGTTACCATAGGGTAAGAGGTGGTGAGAAGGTCTTGGATAAATTAAAATCCCAAACTGTTAGTCTTAGTGAAACTTTTATTGGAGCTCCCAGTACAGATCATTCTAATTAGTGAGTTTCTCACTTTGCTCCCTTGTACTTGCCTGGTCACTTATCTTGGGTAGGAAAAGGGAAGGAGGCTGCTCATCATCAGGGTCTCTGCAGAGGCATGCAGATTGAGGGGTGAAGATAGCACAATGGGATGCCCTCGCATCTGTGCTAACAACCTGGTTCATGCTTTGTACTTAAAATCTTGCTTAACTGGTGAAAAGCATACTAAAGAAAAATGAAATGGTCAACAGGGAGTCAATAGGTTAGAAAAGAAGAAAAGATGTGAGGGACTGGATAATCCACTGACCAGGTAACTTCTTCATTTAATAACCAAGACTTGACATTGAAATGCTAACATTCCTAATAACTATCCCTCTGTGCAAAGTGGAGAAATTCAGGGACAGATCAACATTAGCTTAAGTTACTTGTCCAGTAGTTAAAGGAAAAGGTCATTACTTGCTGTTCCATGATTGTCAAATAGTTGATATACCATATGTGCCTTGATTTGTGCCTGGACAGAGCAACTGGAAGTATTTTTTCCTAGAAGAGGTAGACTTGGAATGTTGTCTTTCTATGCACAAGATCTTTGAAAATGCCAACAGCTTCAGACCTTATCCTGCTGCAGCTGGTCAACCCTAAGTATCAGACACATATTAGAACTCATGACCAAAGGTACCAGCACTTAAATGGGAAGGAAGTGAGGAGACAGTTCTGAGGCAACTTCCAGGAAAATTCCCAGGAGGAAACTACAAAAGTCTATATGAGGGCTTACAGATCCAAATGACTACAGAGGTAAGACAGTTACTGTAAATGAGAGAAGTGGGTGGACGGGAGGCATTAGGGAGTCCTGAGGACTCTAGCAAACTGGAGAGCATGTGCCCTGTCTAACATGAGCAGGCAATACCCAGCTCCTGCCAATTGTTTTCAGACTGGAAAGCAATCCAGTATCGACAGATCTTATTTCTCAAGAGAAGCTGGGCTCCAGATGTGTATGTAAATTTTTCCAATTTCAAAAATACTGTCCAAGTCAAATAAGATCCATAAGATCCTTGGGCCTCCAAATTGTTGCCCTGCTACCAAAGAAATATAGCCTTAAGTATCTGATGGGGTCAAATACTTATTTTTCTTCTTGAGGTGGTCACCAATTATAGGTGCTGCAAAAACAGAACTGGTGTATTAATAAAGGAGAGAATGAAAGGGCTTGAGGAAAAATCAAGAAGTCAGTGTATTTGCATTGATGAAGGGTTCCCAGATATCATAAAAGAAATGATTCAGAAACAAAAGGGAATCAAGAGATCAAAGATTATATAAAGCAAAGTCATAGAATGCCAAATAAATTGCTAAAAAATAGAGATAAAGAGGAAATACCCAACTCCTGTTTGGAAAAAAAAAAAAAGTAGGAGGCTCGGCCCAAGGGGGATAGATTTGGACCTTCTGAAAAAGGGAGAGTGCTGTAGTCAACATTCAGCCTGAGGTTTGATGAGAACCTGTGGAAGTGGCTATCCAGGTTGATTTCTTGCAGCATGTAGCACTGGTTAAAGTTCACAGAAAAAGGGAGGGGGGAGTCAATCATCAAATACACTTGGGAAGTTCCAAGTTAAACAGATTCCTTTTCTGTATGATTCCTTTTCTTTAATATAGAGTTTAACTTATTGAGACCATGCAAATCCAGGATAAAGTATTTACTTTCCCAAATTTACCTGATTAAAGAATCTCCCCACCCAGAATACATAGGCCAATATTTTGATGAATTCATATTGGTGAAAACCCCTGGTTCAGAGACAAAAAGGAGTGCACCTGCTCATGAAACCCAGGGACTCTTTCTCGCCTTCTGTTTAAGGGCATGGGAGCAAGTAACACATCCAGAAAAATCCTGGTTAGTATCGATAGTGACCCTGGTGTCTTCTGTAGGAAACGAATGGTCATGGGGCAGAAGCAATGCTTCTCTTTTTCTCCGCCATGAGGTGTAGTTTTAGAAGAAACAGGCACATTTGGAGAGCACAGACCTGCTCTGTATCTGATGCTGAGAATGCCTGTTCTTCTGGACCATGGTTTTTGATGCTGGAATGAGAAGCCTCTGGCAAGCAATCAGGAGCTTGTCACATAAACCAAGAGGAATATTTTTGGACAATGACTTGAAGACCAAACAAGGGAGCTTTAAAATGCTATTTAAGGGGGATAAAGTAGAATGTTCAAATGAAACTCTAAAATCACAGCCCATGGCAGGGCGGCAAGTGTGAGCTGGAAATAAGAGCCATGGCAGGGGTGGAAGAAGCAGTTCTCCCAAGGAACTGGCAGGGAGGAACATTAGGGCCTTCCTACAGCTGGGATGTGTTTGCCAACTGCACAGTGAGAGTGGCAAACTAAATGAGACATGTTCATTAGAAAGACAAGCATGACCTCAGAGAAGGCTCTGAGATAAGGTGGGATAGGGTGCACAACCAGAATATGATGCTGGGTGGGGATGGTGTTCAAATGAATCGCAGTTACTGAAATAGGTGTTAGGAATGTATACACAAGTATAAAATGTCACCAACCTCAGTGTGGAAGCAAAAGACAGCATATGGATGAGATTTGCAAAAGGGTGAAGTAGAAAGAAGGATCTTGCTGGCTGGGTATACTACAGTCTTCTCAGGCAGAGTGGGGCCCTGGCTGATGCTTTCTTATTTAAGATTTTTAAAACTGGCACAGGAGAAGAATGCAATAGGGAAAGAAAGGGAATATCTAACAAGGCATTTCCCCCATCCAATGAATTTTGGACATGCTTTGCTGACAATTTCATGGCTTAAAAGGTAGGAGAAGCAAGGATAGAAGTATGTACTCTGGACTTAAATCTGACCAGAAGGCATCTAACTGGTTGATGGTGTGGAAGGCACAGGAAACTTAGGAGGAAGTAACCTGATCATTTTGGGAGTTTTATGATAGCAGAAGAAAGAAATATGATGCATACAAACTGTGTGCCCTTTACTACACTGCCTGCCTCTGTTACTTCTCACTTTCCCTCTGGCATCTCCAGCCCACCTTAAGACTCGTCCTGATAAGAACTCTAGCCAGGACTTCAGGGTCACTACCAAGGTGTTTAGGGTAGAGGGGTCTCCATGTTTCTTTCCCAGGAAGTTGAGGAAAGCAAAGGTTCCCCATCTAACTTCAGCAGGAAAAATGTGTTGTTTGTATTTGAAATTGGAACTCAGAATTCATGAGGCCACATGGTGATGGAGTTCTGTTGTACCATTGAGTGTATATCATGTGATCCATGTATACATTCTCGATTAATATTCCCAACAACCTCTGCAAGATAGGTATTATCCCAATTCAAAGATGAAGAAACTAAGAGATAGAGACTAAATGGCTTGTCTAAACCACACAGCAACTAAGTTACTGAATTGTGGATTGAACCCAGACCTTTCTGGCTTCTAATCAGAGCTGTTTCAACTCCACCAAGCCATCTCCAAACCTAGATATTATGCTCTGTGTACATAATGGGTTAACTGGCTTTTGTGGGTTAGCCTGAGAACTCAATCTCAACATACCATTGTTTTTATGGGGAACTGCTCAGTGTTAGAAATCACTGGCTTAACCAGGAGCTTTTGTAAATCGACATGTAAATCAGGCACAGTCTCATGTTTAGAAAGGCTGTTTGTGAGAGTGAGAGTAAAAGAGAGAGAACAGGCTCATTCAGCCTGGGTCCCCTAACATAACATGATTTTATTCCAGTCTAGCTTTGCATCTGCCAAGCATCAATAGTCTCAAACACATCTACAAAATAGCTGCTGTAGTACCTACCTACCACAGAAGGTAGACATGAGGATCAAATGAGGGGGACACTTTGGTGCAGTTTCTGGTACATAGTAAGCATCTGATAAGTAGGAACTGAGATGATTCTCTACAGCTAGGTTGAGGGCTGTGGCGCTGGAGAGGGAGCAAGCTGAGAGCAACGCTGTTCTCTCCTGGAGCCTACATGGCAATTACAGTACAGGTGAAGATGTGAACCTGCTTCGGGGGGGGCTGCTGAGAGGCCCTGTGGTCTCAGACAGCCAGTGTCTGTGAGCACGTTGGGCCTGCATGTATTGCCACCCAGGCATGTGTCCCAATGTGCTGCACTGGGGAGGCATCTGATTTCAGGCTTTCGCAGGCTTCCTGCCTGGAGTCCTGCCTTGGGAAGTGCCAGACAGGATTCGGGCAAGCCTATCAAAGGGGAATGTATCCACAGTCCACAGGAACAAACTGCCTTGTGTGGAAGAGAAGGGTCACTGTTCAGAGGGCGTAGATTCTTAAGAACCCAGTTTTACCCTTGAAGGGTCGGAGAAGCTGCTCTGGGCATGATGCTTTGGGGTTTGGTCCTTTGTTACTTTGGGACAAGGGTGGAGACCAGAGACCAATAAGGAGGCCTATATCATAGTCTACTGGCATAAGAGTGCCACAGTGTCCACAGAGCCAGCCAACCTAGAGCAGAGGTTCTGTGACCATGCCCCTGGCCTGGGTAGCAGATATGAGCAATCCCAGCCCACAAGCATGAATGAGAATGACCTGCAGCTTTGTAGGCACTGGCTCTTGTGGTTCTGGCTGATTTCTCCATTTTGCTCAGATGCCTCTGGGACAGGGAGAGTGGAAAGGTAAGGCATAGGAACCAATTTGAACTCTAGCTCTGTGCCTCCCAGCTGCACCATCAGAGACTAATCTCAATTTCCTAATCTGTACCATGGGAACGCTTTTGTAGCTTAACAGCGAACCTCCATTTATACCTGGTATGAAGCAGCAGTTCCTCACCCTTTTACTATCAAATACCTTTTTTTTATTCATTTCCCATCACCCCAACCATGGGTGCCATATTGATTATGATTTTTTTTTTAAATTAGTTTGTCAGCCATAATAGTTTGCTTCCTCATTTTTGTTATTCAATATCTATTCACCATTCAATCAGCACCCTTGATCAGCAAGAAGTAACCATTGTAATTGATTTAATTCCATTTCACATAAAAAAATTAACCCACTAATTAGCCTATGCATCTTTATTATAATTAAATGCTCAAATACTATTGCACATTAGGAAATGCTGACAGCAATTCATGGACCCCATTTCTTTGGAAGACTCCTTGGAACCTGTGATCCCCTGGCTGGGAATCCCTGGACCCCATAGGCCCCTTAAGTTCAACCAATCTGTCATCTGTGACTTTACAGGTAACTTTTTTCACACATGCAAATGACTTAAGAAGTGTCTTCATTGGGTATTATGTAGATTCCATATTTATGCCAAAAAAAAAAAAACATCCTAGGCAAGTTTCTTTCTCCTTTTTTGGATGTGTGTGTGTGTGTGTGTGTGTGTGTGCATGTGTGTGTTTAGCCTTCTTGAGCTCTCCCTCTTTCTTGTTCCCCACTGTTCGTCCCCCCCTCTCTATCCTGGTCTTTGATCTCCAGTCCTCCCATCATTCGCCACCCTAGATTTTTCTGAGCACCATAAACACCAGGCTTGTCCCTAGTATGGAAAAAAGCCAGGGAATACCTTGCCTCTTGAAGCTGAAATACACCAAGCCAAGACAAATCTGTTGGCAAGAACAGCAGGCACAAGAGTCACATTCAGAGAACAAAAACAGCTATTTATAAAGCCTCCTTCCTGATTGCTGGGTGTTCACTTTCCCTTGAACCAAAGAGGCCACTGCCTCCTCTTGGAAAAGATTATCCGTCCGCGGCTCCATGCCTGCTGGTCACAGAGTGCCCATTCCAATGAGCAGTGAGAACAGGGTACAGCATGTGGGGTGGATTAGATGTGGTGACAAGCTCTCTGATGGGCCAGGGCAGCTGGCTGTGAGGGTGACACAGATGGCCTCTGCAGCACCTGTGAGTTGATGGTCACAGGCCTCATACAGGGCTTGACATCCTGGCCTTAGAGCCAAGCCCACCTGCCTTGGCATTTGTTAAGCTACTGATCTAAAATTTGCTTAGCACAATTACTAAGAAACTTCCAAAGCACTTAGTATTCAAACTATGTAAAATGTTAACAGATAAAATATACTCAGTTTGATAACTAGCATTCATCATTCAATTAGAATTCAACTCTATTTGCATTTGCCCTTTCTGGGTTTCTGTTACTCCTGTTTAATTTTGCTAGGTTATTTACCTGAATAATCTGACACTAGTCCACTATTTTCAATTGTAGTAGTGATATCACCACCAATAACCCAGCAAACCAAAAAGGATATTAGGAGTGATTTTTTTTAATTGAGATGAACTTTATGAAAATTTATAACCTGTTGGCTAGGCATAACTCTCAGGAAAAATACTTTCCTTGGATGTGTATTTTTTGGCCTATACAGTATACCCTTAAGAAGTTGCATTAGTTGCCAACTTGGAACATCAGGAGATTTTACATAAAAATTCATATTTCTGGCTTCTTTTTAAAAAATGGCAGCTCTGGCAACACCTGGGCCTGCATTCGTACATGGCAGCAATTGTGGACCACAGAGGCCCTCCTGTCTTGTCCGGTAGGGTGTTCTCTCAAGTTGTTCAGGCTACTTGGAGAAGCCTTAGAAAGCTTCTGGTCCAAGGCCTTCATTGTATGGATGGGGAAACTGAGTCCGTGAGACCTGGGACTGGAAGACAAATCTCCTGTCGGCTGGTCCAGCATAGACCCACCACATGCCCCCAATAACCCAGCAAACCCGAACATAAGACTCCTTGGAACCTGTGATCCCCTGGCTGGGAATCCCTGGACCCCATAGGCCCCTTAAGTTCAACCAATCTGTCATCTGTGACTTTACAGGTAACTTTTTTCACACATGCAAATGACTTAAGAAGTGTCTTCATTGGGTATTATGTAGATTCCATATTTATGCCAAAAAAAAAAATTCATTTGCTGAAACAGTGGCCCTCCCAACCTAATGCTGGCTGACACAGAAGGCCTAACTGACTATTTGAGGCATGAGCCACTCAGGGGACCTGATTATCAAAGTCCAGACCACAAAGAATACCTTCCCTTCAAGGGCATCTATTTACAGAAATAACTGTAGTGTCCTCTATGTAGACTTCTAAGCCCAAAGAAATGTTTTCATGTGCTGATGACTTCAAAAAATCCATTGCTCTTAAACTTCCTAGATTCTCAGAAAACGACCACCAGAAGCTCATGGGGAAAGGTTAAATAAGTTGCCTCTGCTGGTAAAAATGCCCAGCAGCTAGCTTGCTGTTGCTTGTGGACATCCTTCAAAACAGACTATTCATATCTGTCAGAATGATGACTGGATTCCAGCCCTAATTTGCTGACAAATATAAAAGAACATTTTTAATTAGTCTCCTTTTCCCGCCTCATTTGTCAAATGAAAAAGTTCAAATAACTAGCCTGCAATTGATATTATTTTCTTATAAACTGATGAAAAATTAAGAAAACCAGAAAAGCAGCCAATCCATTGTGTCACCACTGTTATATGCCATTTCTCCATGTGGCTGAGAGTCCTTTGGAGCCCAGGTCAGGACCCTCTGCCTCAAGAACGGGTACACCTGGACAGTTTAGAGCCTGACAGGGAAGCTACAAGTTTCCTGGACCTGGAAATTCATCCCTGAACAACTGGTTAAGGACTAGTCATCTCCAGCTGAAAGGTGATTACGAGAGGAAAAGAAATGGTGGGCCAAAGAAAACTCAGGAAGACTGACGCAGGAAAAGCATTCCAGAAGTCATTAAAACATTGTTAGTTTTATTTTCTTCAGAAAGGGTTGGCTGCCTCTGATAGACCCCCACGCTACTCCTACCCCTGACTCTGCAGCCATTTGTAGAATGAGTCTTCCAGTGACTGTGTCTCCTAGCAACAGGAAAGAACAGTAATTGAGCCCTTACCATGCACTAAACACCTGCTTGGTGCTTTATATTTGTCACATAAGCTGCACAGCAACTTTGTTGGGTAGAGATTAATATTCCCATTTTGTAGAAGAGGAAATGAAGTTTCAAAGAACTGAAAGAACTTTCTCAGCCAGTAAGTGGCAGAGCCAGGCAGGAACCCTGGCCCCTCAGGTTCTGAACCCCGTGTTCTTGCACCACAGAAGGTGAAACAGACACAAGCCAGGTGCCACTTTCAGCCACAGAAGTCCTCCAACGAGGGCTAAGAGTAAAGTGGGGAGGCATCTTCAAAAGTGGAGAAAATTGGTATTTGGGTTCTCTGGTCAGCCAAGACTGTGTCTCCCAACTCAAATTGTAGGCATGATGTGTCTATAGACATTCACCAAAGGCTTTGAAAGGTGATCATGCTGGTGCTGGTGCTGATGAAGGAAACAGAGGAAAAGAAATAGAGGAAGAGAATTCACTTCAATCTGGGAAATAAATGATAATGATAGAACAGCCTTCTACTTCCAAATCACCAAATAACCTGTGATCACTCCATGCTATACAGAGCTCTCCTGGCAGTATAGACAGAATCAAAGGAATCTGGGTTACAGCTCCCTAGGTAAGGTGTCTTGGTGTTCAATGACAGTGGGACAGGAGTTTGATTCATTTGCTGATTCCATAGCAGCAGAGAAAGGGGACAGCCAGAAGCCTGCAGGGAACCCAGCCTCAGACAAGCTCGGTGAAGTCCTGAACATGGGCACCCAACACACAAAAAGGAAGGTGTGCCCCATCTCTTCTTATGTCACTTGGCCTGAAGCCTGCCTCCACCTCAGGGCCCCTGTTAACAGCTCTGACCCCAACCATGCAGGCCCCTGGGAGTCTCTTTACCGGATCAGCCTTTATCTCAAAAGGAGACTCTTCCTTTCTCTGTCCCTGCCTCTATGGCCCCTGCCTTTGTTCTTTCAACCATTTTGGTGGCTAGGACAGAGGCAACCAAAAACCTTCCCTTTTATATTACATTGAATAAAGGCTAGTGGCTATTTTTCTGAGTAACAGATAAGTGGCCTTCATTAGGGAGCGATTGGCAAGGCATCAGCAACATTCAGTCGACAAACTTAGTGAGTATACAGCCTTCTGTAGACCAAGACCTGTTCCGGCTGATTTTACAAATGTGTTATCTCATGTAATCTTTTTAATACTCTTTTGAGTTAAGTATTAGCCCATTTTATAGATAAGTAGGCTCAGAAGAATCGTTACTTGCTCAAAGTTACATGACCCAAAAGGGGTGGAGCCAGAATATTAATCCAGGGTTCCTTGATTACATTACATCGGGTGATTTTGCCCTCTCTTATTATGAGTGGCCCATGTTGAACCTGAAATTGGAGGTGTCTGAAAAGCAATTTATGTTTGTTTCCCGAGAATGGTACATAGCTTTCTCTGCCTCCCTCTGTGTTGCGTACGGTTCAAGAGCAGTGTTTCTGCCCCATTCCAGTGTGAGCTGAGACAGGGAAATGAACAGAGAGTGTCCTGGGAGGCTGCTGCCTTTGCCAGGGGTCAGATGCTTTTTCGGCCTCCTGACTGTCTGATGCTGTGTAGATTCTAGACCAGGAGGTTCCTGTGCTATATCAGATTCAGACTCCTCAAGAACTTTCCTGGCCATTGGGAGCTGGGAAGAGCTGACACTCTTCATCAGGCAGTATTTCCTAGGATGTAATACAATCATGAACTCCCCAGGCCTCCAGGTCCTTCCATTTAATAACTTCTGGCAAAAAAGTACCACAGCAGTCTAGTAAGTATAATAAAAAGTACACACCACACCATATAACATATTACTACAGAATGCAAAGCATGCCAAGATAGGGCAGCATGGCAGCAAAGCACAGGTTCTGGGCTCATACAGGGGCAGTTGTGTATCCTCTCTGTGCTTACTAGCTCTGCAAATTTTGGCAAGTTAATTACCCTCACTAAGTCTTGGTTTCCTTATTTGTAGTAATAGTACCTACTCCACAGGGTTCTTCTGAGAATTGAAAGAGATAATATGTGTAAAAAGTTTAGCAGAATACAAAAGCAAAAAGTCATGGAAATAGAATGCATTCACTTCTAATCAAAAATTGCCTGCGTTTAAAAAGGAGATGTAGAAGCTCTCAGATTTTGAATATGTAGTCTCCTATCGGTCAGAGGTTGAATGCTAGACTCTTGGTGAAGCCATGGAAAGCGTGTAAGCTCTGTGAGGGCAGAGATCCTGCCTCACTTATTTATCACTTATTTCCAGGCCCCACACATTGCCTGGCCAATGGTAGGGTTCCATAAATGCTCAGTGGATAGAGAGATGGGATGGATGGCTGGATGGCTGGACAGACGGATGGATGGATGGGTGGGTGGGTGGACAGATGGACAGACTAAAAAGCAAAAGTGCTGTCCTTCAATTACAAAGAGGACTACCAATGGAGAATTGGTCTCTGGCACCCCTCTTCCAGAAAATGGCACCTTCATTTATCAGGCTGACCGAGACAAAACGTGGGTGTCCCCTTTACTACTTTTTCATTTACTCCCCACAACAAATCAGCCCTGTCAGTTCTACCTCCTACATTTTAATTTGTGAATCCATTCTGTTCTTCTCAACTCCACTGTCACTAGCTTTGTTCAGGTCTTCTCCAGCTCCCTCCTGGGTTTCTACATCACCTCCAAACTGATCTCCAAGCTTCCCGTCTGTATCCGCCCCTTCCAGTCCTCTCTCCCCACTTGCGACAGCGTGCTCTTTAAAAACACAAATCTGATCAGGTTACCATGGCCACATCCCATTTAAGATCTGTCCATGACTCCCTACAGACCTTAAAATAAAGCCAAACTCCTAAGCAGGATACCCACAACCTTCACAGTCTTGCTCCTGTCAGCCTCTCCAGCCTTAACTGGACAGCCCCTGCCTTGAGTTCTGTGTCTCCTCCAGCAGGGCTATGCCGTCTCTTTCCCTGTCCCATTGCCCTGCTGCTTCCTCTGTCTGGAATGCTCTTCGCTTCTATTTTTCCCTTCCATGTCCTTCAGAACTCAACCCTGTCATCACCCTCTAGGATGCTTTCTCTGACTGCCTTTGGTGCCACTAAGAATTGTTTCTCTCCTCCTATGTGCTCCCAGTGCTAATGCTTAATCAACCCTACAATGACCATTTTCCTTGTCTGTCCTACCCAGGGTGCCTTCTGCATAGAGTACTGGTTTTGTTCTTCACTGTACCTAGAAATCCTGCCCCACCCACCCCCACCCCAATCCAGTCCCTGGCACACAGTGCTGCTCTGTGAATGTTTGTTGAATTGATAAATACTTTTGTCTTGCACCAAATATGTGCTTTATCAGAAGCATGTTTACAGTCAGCATCACATCTTTGGCCAATAACTTGACCAGTCAAGATAATTAACTAAGAATTAGGGTGTAGTCTATGAACAATCTATTAGATTAGACATGCAGGGAACACATTTTTTAACCAAAAGTCAAGACACAGGATTTTAAAAATATGATTATGCATATTTCTGTCCCACAAAAATCTGAATATGTAATGTCTATAGTTACACAACCAGATCTGCCACTTTTGCTGTGTTATCCAAACATGCCAATTTAAGACACTGAACTAATAACAGCTAATAAATGAATAGCCAATATTCTTAGTGAGTTTACTATGCATCAAGCATTATGTGAAGAGCTTTACAGTCATCACATTTAATCCTCCTACTGCCCTTTGAAGTAGATCTTTTTATAATCTCCACTTTACAGATGAGGAAACTGAGGCTTGCCAAAGGTTATACAACCAGCAATGGACAAGAACTCTGTCTGATCCTCTTGGTTATTCTGCATTACTGACCCAACCATGACCTCTGAACCTTATTAGATCATCACAAGAGCCATTTCTGGGCAAAAAAAAAAAAAAAAAAAAAAAACAGCTAGTGGCTTCCGGAATTTTTTATTAAAACTCTAAATCTCCTGGCAATAACTTTCAAATGTCATGATTCAGACCCAGAGTGATATTTGAAAACAGAATCACAATACAGGTCTGCTGGCTTCAGTGATGCTCTCACTGCTGGGGAGGAATGCTCAGCCTTGACATTTATGACAATTGGTGTTTTTCCCATTACTTGGTCTTTTGCCATCATTGACTGTTAAAAGTCACTGATCCTCATTTCTTGCCTCCTTGGGTAATCCTTTCCTTTAGGTTTAACCAGTTCTCTTTCCTCCCTTGGTCATTTCCTTAGAATCTGCAGCAATGTTTCTCACAGTCCTACCCACTGACCACATGCATAGTGGTCACCTGGACACTCATAAAAATGCTTATTCCTGGCCTCATCCCACAACGATCACATAGACTGTCTACATATGGAGCCCAGGAAGCAGCATTTTAATCACATTCTCCAGTTGATTCTTATGAATAAGAATATCTGAAAACCACTGGTGTGGTTCATGGTGCCTGAACCAGCAGCATTTGCACTTGTTAGAAAATGCAGAATCTTGGGTCCCAACCCAAACCTACTGAATCAGAATCTGCATTTTAACAACACCACCGGTGATTTGTATGCCTGTCACTATCCATACAGAGAACCCCTGATCTAGAACTATACTTCCCAACATTTTTTTTCACATCATGGCACACATGAAACATGAAAACATTTGTTTGGCACACTGGAGTAACAGACGAGAATGCTTGCAGTGGTTTTGGAGGTTCAGCCTGACTCAGACCCCACCTGGATACCCTGAAAGCCGAGGAGATTGATATCTCAAGCACACCTGTGCCATGATACACTGATTGAGAAGCTCTGGTCCATGCCCAGTTCTTCTAATTTTCTTCAGAAAGCATAATTCCCTAGACCTTGCTGATTCTCATTGCCTTCATCGTTTATCACTTTGTCCCCTGCATACTGCATCAGAAAGACCACTTCCCAACCAAATAGGTCTTAGAAATCTTCATACAATAGAAGAACAGTGTCTCATATTCAAGTTCAAGGTAAACTCTTTGAGAAATGCCAAGAAAAGTCATCTGCTATGGCCTAACGAAAATGAGGAATAAAAATATAGCCCTCTTCTCTGTGAGGAGTAGTCTTTTCCTCTAGGCCCACAGATCCAGGGACAGAGGATCAGCAGTGTGCAAGATGGCTTCCTCTTTCCTGAATTCCAGGAGGAATATGATTTTGCTTAATCCTTCCTCAGCAAAATCTGTCTACTTGTAAACTGGACAGGTGTCCCTTCTCGTAGCCAGCCCCTGCTAATGGGGTGACAGTTGGGTTGGAAGGAATGGAATACCTTCAGAAACACCTCCTGGTGGGACCATCTGATCAAAATGACCAAGTGTCAGGGCACACCATCTGACCTTGCAAAGCTCCCAGAAACATGGGAACCCCATAGATTTTTTTCAGCTAAGGAAAATATTGAAAATTTTTAAGTTCAAAATAGTGAGCTCTAACTTTAAAGCACATATGACGAGGTCCACCACTAAATGAAGGATTGTCATGGCCTAAGCAAATACAATTGAAAAAGAAAAAGAAAAAAAACATTGCCACCAAACAACTCACTTTTTGTTCTTCTCTTTCCAAATTGCCTGCAATCTGTGTCTAATTCCCACTCCCCTCCCCACCACCACCACCCCACTCTCCTATAAGAGAGTGTGGCTGAGTTAGCATGGGGTTATCTCTCCTCCCCTAGACAATACATACCTTCAGTTTCAAAAGGTTACGTGATCATCCCTTTGTGCCCCAACCATACCCAAGACAGGGCTCTGCTTGAAGTCCCTCTGTGTTATCTTCAGTAGTAAAAAGGACACGGCGCCAGAGCTTGCTGTCATTTGCCACCTCTGGTTGAGTTTTCATGGAACTCTAACCTTGATCCAGATCCAGAGGCAAGAAGTCCTTTCTCTTCCTGTGACTAGGAAGTTTAGAGAGCAATCAGCAGTGCACCCGGAGTAGCCATGATGTCTGTGAAAAGAATGGGGTTTTCTCTAAGTTCCTAGCAAGACCAGTTGGTAAAAATTCACATCTTGATCATCTAATTAACGAGTGCTGAAACTGTAAGATTGGGGAAGGAGGAAGGCTTGGGTCTCCCAGTCCAAACAGTATAGCTACTTTACATGACGATTTCAAGGACACTGAGCCATCTCTCTGCTTCATGGTCCAGGATGAAGAACAAGCTGTGGTACTTTGAATTTGGCACTTCAGAGACCTTTGCTGCCACCTGCAAGAAACTCCATGACCACATAGAGTTAGAGGTAAGTTCCCAAGTGGGGATAAGGTTTCCAGGAACTTGGTTCTGCTCCTGAATTATCACATGCACCCTCAGGACATGTCTCCTTGGGTCCTGAAGTGGTGATCCAGAGCACAATCTGTTCATTGTCTCTCCATCCTATTCCCAAACATCCTATTTCCAAACCTCCACCCCCTCTTCCAGAGAGCTCCAATTGCTGCACCTGCCTTTCTTGACCTGCCCAGGAAGGCCTTGGGATTCTGGGACCCAGAGACCAGCTCCACAGTCCATTCCTTCCCTCAACACTCCTCCCTGGGACCTTGCTATTTCCGCTCTTCGAAGAGGGGAAGGCTTAGTTTCCACCACTGATGTTGAGGTGGAGGCAATGTCCCAAGCCTGGAGAAACACACATTGAGGCCAAAGAGACCAGACATCCCCCAGTTCATCCTGCCTCAGTTTTCACAGCTGCTTCAAGGAACCAGCTCACAGGGACACAGGGTCGGCTTCAGAGGCGTGAGGCCTGTAAGTCACAAAGGGCCCCGCACTCAGAAGGGCCGCGTGCTTGGTTTAATGCTCTGCTGTCGCCGTCTTAAGACTGGATAATTTTATAACAAGAGGTCCCACATTTTCATTTTCACTCTGGGCCATACAAATTATGTAGTCAGTACGTGCGATCGTGCTTCACTAACTCTTCCGGTACTTGTAGCAGCCTGTCTGTAGGCCTCCCCACTTCCCACCCCCTCACATGGCTCCTGCTGGGCTGCTCTGAAGAAGTCTTCTCATCGCTATGAGACTTCTCCTTGGTCTCTGACCACTTCAAAGCCCCAACCCGAAAGATCAGCTCCGTCTCTGCTTTTGTTTCCCTTGCCTAAGGATTTTAGCTACCAACCCCAATTTTCCATGGGATCCATGCCCATGGCTTTGTTTTCATTTGAGAAAAACAAGTGAAAGAGGCAGCTGGAGAGTTCGACCAGGATAGACTCTCCCTGGCCCAGCAGCTTTGTCTCCAAGTCACCACTAGCAATCGCCGGGAGCCTGGGCATCCCTTTGAGGAGAAGCATTTGGCCTGAAGCAGTGTGGGAAAGCCCCACCACTCCCTGCCAGAAAGGAGCCCGCACTCACAGGGAATTTTTACAAACAAAACACAAAACCGGAGATTCTGTGCTGTTCTATTTGACTCATCTGCCTGCCTCTCCCCTCGGTTGCTGGGTAACTGAGACACCAGGGTGGGAGGCCTGAATCCTATCTAATCCCCTGAACTTCTGGCCAGCTCCGTTAATGGGCAGAGGGGCCCAGGAGCCCAGAGTGCATGTCCCAAGGTGGTACCAGGTGGTACGTGGCTGTGACCACATGCACATGTCAGAGGCAGAGACAGTCCTCCTCTATTTGCATGTAAATACACTGCCTGGGAGCTGCAGTGGGAAGGATGAGGCCTTCGCCTGAGGATAAAGTGTGTCTCTCCATTTTTCAGAGGTATGTGTGCATTTTTCCTGTTGGCACAGTCGTCTGGTGAGGTCTTTTTAGATATACCCCAAATGAGGGACTGCCCTGGCCTCACCATGGCCAGCTGCAGGCACACAGCAACTGCTTGTTCTCCCTGCAGCTGGCCTTGAAATTGTGCCCAGAATACAGCAGCTCTTCTCCCAGCGTCTGCAGCCCGCCCTCCCAGCTCCAGGCCCAGCCGGCCCGACAGGACCCTCTGGGTCCCAGCGGCGGCTCTTCCTCATCCGCAGAGGGGGCTGGGGGCCTCGTTGCTAAGGACGCCGGCAGCCTCTGGAGGGGTTGGAGTCTTTAGCGCTGTGGGTTGTTGGGGGCTTTCGGGAGCATTTCCTGTTTTCCTTATCTCCCCATAATGAGCCTATTGAGTATTTATTCATGAGGGTAAGCTGTGGGGAGGGGCAGGGGCCATCATATGACAGGCAGCTTCTGACTGACCGCAGAATTGGGGCAGATGCCCTCTCTGTGTCCCGAGAACATTGGGTAAAATGGTCCTGTATGTCGTGGTCTAGGGGAGACTGAGAGAGGCAGAAGGAAGGGGTGACACCTGTATGAGACAGGTGTATGGAGGCTGCGAAGTGCCTCAGGGAGGTGTGAGAACAGGGAGCCTCCGGAGGAGCAGGTAAGAGAAGTTACGTAAAGTGGCCTTTAAACCTGGCCCCTGCACACAGCCGTGGCCTGTGAGGACCAGCAGGTGACTCACCAGCTCAAGGTCAACCATCCTAAGAGTAACTAACCCACATGGTTACATCCACTACATTTCACTGTGTTCAAAGCCCCACTACAGCCTTTATTCCATAGTCACACAGCGACCCTGCAGCCTAAGGTGGCCAGGCATTTTTAACCCCACTGTTATGGGGAGGCACATTATGGACAAGCAGGTGGAGGCACAGAGGTTTAGAAGGGTGGACAGAGGGAGAGAAAAGTGAAACGGGAAGAGAAAAAGTCACATGCTTTGACTGCCAACCATCACATGTCCTCATTTGAAACAACAACCCAGTGGGGCAAGTATTACCATCTCACTTTTAAAATGAGGAAACGGAGGCTTGGATACATAAAGTAACTTGACCAAGGCTTCATTGCTGATAGCTGGTAAGAGAGAAGATTCCACGTCTTCTGCAGTGAGTTTACCTTGTTTACCAATAAATAGAGTTCTACCTAACAAGTGTCAAGAACTCAGTAAATCCTTCAGCATGGATGCGACGTTTCTTCCTCCTTTACTGTAGGTGGGACTATTTGATTCCCTCTCAGCCCGGGCAGCTGGGCAGCTCTCCTGAGAAATGCTCTGCAAAGAACAGAAGACACAATCCTACTGTTCCTTTCAGGGAGACATGGATTCAAGCTGCACAGTAGAATAGAGAGTCAGAGAAGGAAACTGCCTTAAAGTTTACGAAAAGTTTCCCACACATTATCTCATTTTATTTTGATCTGCAGAGCATACAGGGCAAATATTATTGTCCTCATTTTGTGGGTGAGGAAACAGAGGTTGTGTGGTTCAGTGGCTTGAGGAAGGGCCCAACAGTAAAGAGACTTGGTTGAACAAATAGTGGAATCTGTTCAGTTTCCGTAGTTTTTGTCTCCTTTTTTTTTTTTTTTTGTCACTGTGGTAAAATGTTGGATGGTGAAATTTAAAGCTAAAACGAAATTGTGTGAAAGGGGTCTCCGTTAGCAGTCCCTCACATGATAAACAGCTCATTTGTCAGAGGCTAGTAGCTGATTGAGAAGGAATAGGAGCCCTGGTCCCTTCTCTGAAATAAAGCTGACAGCCCAGTTGACAAGAAAGAAAATCCGCAACTCTACAGTACGCACAAGAGCTCGTTAATACAGTACTCACTCAAATAGTGCGAAGGAAACTGGACGAGAGGGGTCCTAGGGAGCTACATGAGTCTGGTCACCCCGGACCCTATTTGGGGGAGCCCAGTGACTCAGGCAGGGGAGTAGGTGGTTCCAGATCTACTGCTCACCTGCAGACACGTGCCAGGGCTGGTACAGTGAAAGGGCCATGGCCTGGACTCACAGCCCAGGGATTGGCTTCATTCTGCAGGTAGGAAACTTTTGAATAGTATGTCTGGGCCTCAGTATCCTCATCTATAAAATGGGAGTATGGTGGGGTGAGAGAGTAGCCTATGTCCCAAGGTTATTTATTCAAATTAAAGTTTTCACTTCTCTTTATGTAACTGGTAGTGGTGCTAAGGGTCTCACAGAATCTTCAAATCCTCAAAGGAGCCCTAAGTAGCAGGTGCCATAACCACCAAGAAAGCAAGGAGCCCACCTGAGGTCCAGAACCTATGAGTGGTGAGGTCAATCTTCAAATCCAGATTTGCCCAAAACCCAGGAGGTTCAGAGCAGTGCTGGCTTTTGAAAAGCTCTGTCTGGAGCAGAGATTCTTAGCCAGGTACAGGGCATATCCAATCAGCTTTTAGTCACAGTCTTTTATTTATTTTGACATTTCAGATAACACTAATAGCAGGCATGAGATTTTCTATGCTTATCAAAAAGGGAGCATTAAAATATATTGCAGAATGCTCAGTCTAGATGTTTCCTCTATGGGAACACAAAGGAAGGCCTGTGGAAGTTAGTATTGTACCTGGAACACTGGTGCTCAATAATTGCTGTGGACTCTAATTAAGAAGCCGGCACATCACCTCCACCCCCACCTGGACCTGTCACCTCCCCTGGTCCAAGGCAGTCTCTCAGGGTGCCCTCTGACGTCTCTTCCCCTTCAAAGCATCCCTTGATACTCATTCAAACCTAATTTCACCTGAATAAACAGGTGGGGGGGGTGGGGGGGACAGTGAGTCACCTTCCCCACCCCAGGCCCAGAATAGTCTTGCAGAGGTTTTCAGAAGTGATAGCAGTTAGTTGGAGCAAACGAGACAGGCTTCAACTGGGGCACTCATTTTACATTCCGTGGAAATTTTTCATTTTACTGGCTGGAAATAAGAACTTCTAAAATCCCTTGATATTTGATCTAATCTTTAAAACAATGTTCACAAGGAAAGGCTAGCCAGCTCCAACATGAACCTCTGTATGGGGAAAAGTGAGTCCAGATTTGGAAGCTGGTCAAAAAAAATCTGTTATCTAGTATGCTTGGGGAATCACTGATCATTGATTTTCCTTTTTAACTGAGGATTGAAAAAAAAAAAAGAAATCCAGAAAAGTCTTGAGAATAGAATAGTAAATATTCCCATTTCCCCCTCACTCAGAATTGATGTTCATCAACATTTTGACTTATTTCCTTCAGGCCTTTTTTTTAATCAAAGAAATAAAATATTACTGATAAAACTGAAGACCCTGCAATACCTTCTGTAGCTTGACTATTTTACTCATCATTATGTTCTTTAGATCTCTCTGTGTTGAAGTTTAAAGAACTAGTTCAATGCGTTTTTTAAAAAGCAGCTTTATTTAAATATAATTAACATGCCACACAATTCACCCATTTAAAGGGTACAATCCAATGGTTTTTAGTATATTCACAGATACCTCCAACCATCACCACAGTCAATTTTAGAACATTTTACTCACTTCAAAAAGAAACCATGCACCATTTAGCTACCATCCTATCCCCTCATCCTCCCAACCCCACCCCCAGCCCTAAACAACCACTAATCTACTTTCTGTCCTATAGATTTTCCTACTCTGAACTTTCACATGAATGGAATCGTATAATATGTGGACTTTTGTGACTGGCTCCTTTCATTTAGCATAATGTTTTCAATGTTCATTCAAGTTGCAGCACGTATCAGTACTTCATTCCTTTTTGTCCTTTTTATGGCCAAATATTTATTTGGATAAACCACATTTTGCTTATCCATTCATCCATCCATGGACATTTGGATTGTTTCCACCTTTCGGCAATTATGAGTAATGCTGCTGTAAACATCTGTGCACAGGTCTTTGTGTGGACGTATGTTCTCATTTTTGTTGGGTATATACCCAGGAGTGGAATTGCTGGGTCATGTGGTGGTTCATTCTCTTTAACTGCCCTACAGTGCTCCCTGAATACCCCACCCAGTGCTGGTGTGCAGGACAGAAGAGGGATCTCTCAGACACTGCTGGTGTGATAAACCATTTTGTGGATAAACCATGTTGGAGAGAGCAGTTTGACAATATACACTAAATTGAAAATGCATTTATAGACCATATGACCCATCAGGTTCTTCTCAATCTGACCTAAAGAATCTCCTGCTTACGAGCAAAAGAGGATGAGCATGAGAGGATAAGCACAGAGGTGCAGTGCAACGTTTTTTGTTACAACAAAATGGAACTGACCTGAATGACTGTGTATCTAACACTTTAAAAAGGCAGTGTGAGTGAATATACTAAATGTCACTGATATGTACACTTTGATATGGTTAGTTTTATATTATGTGGATTTCACCTTGATTTCTTTTAACAAGAAGGCAGTGTGCTGGGCATTGTGCTAGGGATATGTAATTCTTATCTTGATATGGGTCCTGCTATGAGAATCCTAAATTCTAAAATTAACATTTAGCAGAGCCATGTGCATGTAAAGAAGCTTAATAAATAATGAATTAGATAACTTTAAAATTGGATGGATTTCTTTAGCTACTCCAATCCATTCCCATGCTATTAATTTTTAAATGAGAAAAATCAAGGACTTCACAGGTTAAGTAACTTGCCCAAGTTCACCCAGGCAGTAAATGGCTCTTAAGTCCCATCTGAAAGCATTATCCTGTTCTGCCTTAGCATCCACCTGCAGAATTGCACACTCTTAAATTAGAGAGGAAGACATCTTCAAGCTTGGTCTTCTCTGGCATGATCTGAACCTTCTCAGCTTGGGCAGATAGATCCTCTCAGAACTTGGAGTAAGCAAGGTGGGAACTGGCCAAATGCTCAGCCCATAAACCCAGCAGCACTGATTCTGAGAGGGATGAATTGGAAACATATCCAATAAGTGAACCATGAGAAGATTTTGAGCTCTTGGAAAATAAAGGTCACCACCCAATTGAATCTATGCATCAAACCCTAGAGTTAAGTAAGGCTAGAAGAGTTCTTAGAGATTCTCCTTCTAGTCTGTTCCCTTCCTTAATCAAATCCAACAGGAAAACACAATGGAGGTCCAGGGGCTCCCCCATCCCTGCCTCTGTGCCAGCATTATCCTCATTCCAAGAGCCAGCCATGGCAGCTCTTGTCACTTCAGATGTCTTCTTGCCCAACAATAGTTCTCACCATTCCGGATGCTTCTTCCTCAGTTTCTTCCTGCTTCCTCTTATATGTGTGCTAATCTCTTTTCTTGACCACAAAACTAATCCAAGTTAAATCCAAAATGGTAGAACATGTAAAAATAAGGAGAGGCAAAAAAGAGAAAAGTAACCCTCAATCTAACTATCCAGGTGTAACTACCGTTGAAATGTTGGCCTTGTTTCAATCCTTAATAATATTAGGAAAGCTTGCCCCCTCTTTCTTTTACATCAGATCCCTAGAGGATCTTTGTGAATTTTTGGCTTTCCTAAATCTTCACCCACTTTTCAGTGCAGCTCCATCCTCCCCATCTCTCTATCTCTTTCAGCCATGCACTGACTGTAAGTTTCCTTCACTGATGCTTAGAATCTTTCAGCCTACTAAGGAGAAATTGTTTCTGTCAATTTTCCCTTGTAAAATTCCATTGTTTTCGTGCAGTTTCTGACACATAACATTTTGTCTCTCTTAAACAACCCTCTTTTATATTTCCTACAAATGTGTACCCCATATTTCACTTCAATTCAAGCCTCCATTCATTCATAGACTCTTATTTTCCTGTTTTTTTCTTTTTCTTCCCATCTCCTTTGTTAATTGTGAATTGCTTTGATTTTTCTTTGTCTTTAGACTCCTGGCTGTACGCACTTTGTGTCTTTCAAGGACTTTGGAATTGCTTTAAAAGATTACTTCCCATGCTTACATTTTCACAAAGTTAGTTGGGTGAGATAGAGCACATTTGATAGACAGGGCCCAAGGAGGTCTCAGGAAACCATGGCTGAAATCACAAGTCACAGCAGCACCAAGTCAAATTAGAACACAATCCCATGACAGGTTCCTAGAAGATCTTCTAGGCTAACCTCCGCACCAGAAAGCATAACCTTCCTACCGCCAAAGTCCCTTAGTAAAAGAATAACTTTCTGCAAGCAATGTCTACCAAACAAATTGCATCTTCTAAGTAGTAATAGACTATGAGGCCCTGTTAGTGGGAAATGTATTGTTTAGACTTTCTATAATATTGAAAAGAATACATGAATCTTCATTGCCAAATTCAGGAGATTTGGGGATCTTGGGGAAGAAAACCATTCCAATCTTTTTCTTCCTCTACAATTGGATTATTAAACAGACAGAGAATATTATATGCAAGTATGTCTTGTTGACTATAGTGTGGATAGTTCTTTGTTTATCTCTCTTAGTGGGATCATTAACTGACTCATCTCAATCTGCACTAGAAGAGGAATTAAGAAGGTGGAAGAGTTGACTCTTTTAGGAGCATATAATCTAACAAGGGATCAGTTAAATGCCACTGTGCATACTTAAATGCTATATTTCAAATCCATCAGGATCGATAAATTAATAACACAACAGTCATTTATTGAGCACTTACATTTTGGCAAGTATTGTCTGGTGCTTTCACACATTATCTTTTTTAATCCTCACAACCATTCTGCATGGTGTGTGTTCTTCTCTTTATTTACACAAAGAAACTGGAGTCTCATAAAGATAAGTAAGTTCTCCAAAATCAGATGAGTTTCAAATCTAGATCAGTGATTCCAGGCCCACGTGTAGTCGTCCCCCACCCCCACCCCACCCCCATAGGAGATTGCCTCTGCATTACACTTCTACTTTTCATCTAATATGTGTGTCTGGTTAATTGACAGCGGGGTTCCCATTTAGGGCTTGGCATATCTATTGAGCAGTCAGTGGTCTGAAGCAAAAACTACATCTTATTCATTCTGTATCCCCAGGCCAAGCACAGTGCCTAAAACAAAGTAATTGCTTGTTAGGTATTTGTTGATTGTAAAATTGAACCAAAGAGATCTTTTTAAAGCCCCACAATTAGTGTGAACATGAATAGAAAGACTACTTGGCCAGCCTCAAGTCATAACTTTTTGTTGGAAGCCGCTGGAATAAAATGGGCCCACCCTGCTCCATTCATAATCCAGAGGAGGAGATGGCAGAGTTTGCAGCCTGGCACACAGGTTTTCTCCTAACTGTTCAATGAGTGGGAAGGCCTCCCACGCCCATCTCGGAGCTATTGCTGGGAACTTTGAGAGTAGCAGGGGGTCTGTGACAACTGTGAACTAGGGACAGGAAATGCCAGCGTTCTCCCACTTCTTTCCCACCAACAAGAGTTAAGACAGTGAGTAGGCAGAACCCAGATGGCAGCAAGGGTGCCAGGGGGCTGTAGGTTTGGAGGGCAGAGGAAGGGGGTCTTCATTCTGAATACTTTCTTGTGGCCCAGAAGCCTGCCTGCCTCTGAGCCCTACCAGATAGCAGTCCCCACAGTGATTAGCCCTGCCCTGTCTGCAGGAAACGCTGGCCCCTCAGAAAGCACCGTCCACCCCAAAGCAAGAATGCCTTAACATACCAGTTGTGTGTGTGTGTGTGTGTGTGTGTGTGTGTGTGTGTGTGTTTTGTTTTGTTTTAACTTGGGGAGGGTGGAGCTGTGGATAGGAAATGAAATTGCTTTGCCCTCTGTCCAACTCTGAGGCAACCCACCACCGTGAGCTCTGAGAAACAGCAGTTTTGTTTTGGAAACTGGCAATGGTGCAGGCTCACTCCTGGAAATGAATTTGGTTCCCCCAGCTGCAATGTTCTACTTCCAGCCTCCCTGCCAACACCCCCTTCCAGCTGCCCCTCTCAAAGGCACCATTGTGCCCACCTGGCATAGCAACAGAGGAGAGCTAAAGAGGAAGAAAACATTTTCTGCCCATGGGATGTTCTTGAGCAGGTTGTGTGTACATGGCTTTGATGCCACATTCCTTGAGCCCACACAAACCCGCCAGAACTCCATCATCCCTGTCACAGATGGCAGCCACCTTCCAGTCTAACTGGCTCCCCACAGCTCACTGTCAGAGGACACGGAGCACACAGCTGGGTGGGCAAGGCTGGGAGTCTGGGTCACGATGTCACTTTTTCACTTCAGCACTCTAGCCTGCCAAAGTAAGGCTAATATAGACTCCAGATCTCTGAACTGGAAGGGGATTTAGTCCCACTTACTACTCAACAAAAGGATTCATTCTGGCACATTCTAATAAGTGGGCTTCCAATCTCTCCCTGAATATTTTCAAGTATAGGGAGCTCATTACTTTTTAAGAAGCTGTTCCATTGCTGGACAGCTCTGACTATCAGAAAGTTTTGTATGTCAGAAAGGATTGTATGTCCTGTTCATGACCACATCCTTCCCTAGTCGGTACTTAACACAATTCTTGGAAGAAAATATGTGCTCAGTAAGTGTGTGTGGAATGCATAACTGAATTCCCCATCTTTTGGGCCTGTTTTCACACTCTAGGAGCATATTGAACATGCCTGTTCATTCCTGTATATTACTGTCATTCATAGGGCTGAAAATCTATCTTCCACGTTGTCTCCCATTAATCTTCACTGAGGTACAAATCCCCAGCTCCTCATATGACTTGATTTACAGATCTATAACTATCCTGACCACTACTCTTGATAGACTCCTTTGTGTGTGTGTGTGTGTGTGTGTGTGTGTGTGTGTGTGTGTGTGTCCTCCTTAAAATGAAGAATCAAATCCCTTGTATCTAGAATACTCCAAACATGCTCTCATAGGTAACAAAGCACAGGATTAACAGGCATTGGGTGCGTGTCTACAGATGTCTTCTTGATCTCGTTTGCATCTAACGAGGGAAGCTGAGGGTTCATGAAGCCTACCATGGACTTTGATAAGTTTTGAAAAGAAGGACCTTCCTTAGTTTCACTGAGTCAATATCTATCCATCTGTAAAAATGAGAATACAAATACCGACACTTGAAGGGTTTAAAAGAATACATGAAGTGAGGTTATAAGAATACATAAAATGTCTGACTCATAAAGGTACTCGATAATAATGTGTGTATTAGTATTAGTTTCTAACTGCCCACGACAGACGTCAGCTCCTAAAACTATATAAAACAGCCTCTCTGAATGCAGGAGCAGCCACTGTCCTGTAAGATTTACCTGCATACCAGGCCAATTGTTTTTATGTAGATGGTACTGGACCATCTTTCAATAATGCTATCACCACTCATCAACACCACTCAATTTATCTCCTTTCTTCCCTCAGAATACACATCAGATTGTTGACACTGAAAACATTCTCCATAGTTCTCCTCTAGGGGAAGTAGACATCATTGTTTGCCCTGGCTGCACTTCTTTCACTCCCAATAAATTTCTTTATTCTGGCCACAGGTCCTGCAGATATGGAGATACTTCCTTCTCTGTCTTGTTACCTCCAGCCGGGGGTGTGCAGGAGGCAGCACCTAAGAGTCCACTGGCACATGTCTTCCCAACTCTGCTTTCAGTGATGTCATGCTGGTAGCTTGAAATTGGCCACCATGGGCATATTAACACCATGGAATGCCAAAATCAGAGCTTTTTCCCTGTAGAGTCATCTGTTAGTCATTTAGCAGAACACCTCTGCCTCTAGCATTGAGCCACTGTGAGCACCTTGAGGACAGGGACTGTGTCCCATTTCTACTCCATTCCCAGGCTCTAGCATAGGGTAAGTAGGCTCTCATCATTCTTGATGGGTAAATGAATGCTTTTGCCTTCTGCCTCTTGATGTCTCTTTCATATAAAAGGTGCCTCATGTGCCCTATTCTTGCTACCAAGTGTTCAGACATAAAATTGAGCAAAAGATCACTTCTTGCAGACTTGGATTAGCCTTCCATATCTCTCCTTATACTGGACATGTACTTAGTCACTATATTCATCCATGGAGATGGTGGGAATTCCTCGGAAAGAAAGAAACCTTGTCAGATTTCTTCAAGGAAAACCTTGGTTTTCATTTTTGTATTTCTCCACAGTTTCCTTCTTTCAATTAACAAATAGTTATTTTGGACATTGGTGTGGGTAAGACATGCCAGGAACTAAGCAGAACACAGAGCTGTGTGAGCTATGGTCCTGTACTCTGGAAGCTTAAGGTCTCCTGGTGGAAAGATAAATATGCATAAGATATGGCAGAATATCCATTCCATATAAGAGGGAAAATTCACAGAGGGGAAGGATTATTTTCTATCAAGAGCATTGGGAAAAGCCTCATACAGGCTTTTGAGCAGGAAGAGTAGGATTTAAAAGGCATAAAAGAGCTGAGGGACATTCTAGGCAATAAATCCAGCAGAAACAAAAGCAAGTTGGAGAAATGTCCAGGCTTACAAAATCCAAGCCCCTCCCCAACTCTGTGGCTTAGATGCAAACCAGTCAGGCTTCCATGACTGGCCTCTGCTAGGGTCCAGCTAACCCCTCTTCCTCAACTACTCTCCTCTTTCCAAACCAAAGGACGACCTTGGACCAATCAATGTCCAGGCCTCCCAATGGCCCACCTTACATTCCAGTCTGCCAAGCCAGTTAACAGAGAGAACTCCTCTGCACCTACCGATGCAGAAATCCTCCCACCATAAATGAGCACTACCACCCCTGTCCTTCCATGGGCCCTGCAGGGTCCTGGGGCTACATAGAATGCTATCCTGGTGCTTTTCCTTTGCCTAATGCCTATCAGTACTCTGTTCCCTCAAATAAAAAGGGGGGGGTGGTGGATCTTGGTCAGGTGTATGTCAGCCTTCCATCTCCCTTCAGTGCAGATCTGAGGCTCTGCCCTGGATCACAGGCATGAAGGCAGACCACCCTATCTCCTGCCCATCCCCTCATCAGCCCTTCAGAACCCCTGTTCAAGTATGTTTGGATGTCCTCCACCTCTTCCTCAAGCCTCTCTCTTCTTCCTCATTGTAACTAAACTATGGTTTCTCCTGTATTTGCTCAGTATTCCCCTACTTCCTTCTTCAAAAGAGCCACCCCTCCCTCTTCCCTCACTACTGAGAAAGAAAAGGATTCCAATGTTATCCCCGGACCAATGTTCAACCCCATCTTCAGCATCTTCTCTTCCACTCCCTCTCCTTTCCATCCTAAGCATTCCATTTCTTCTTCCCTCTATGCATTCATCCAAAAAAAATATTCATTGAATATCTTCTCTGCCTCAAATATCCATGAAAAATCTTTTCCTTAATCATCTTTTAGACCTTTTAGATCCCATCTTCCTTCTCCTCTTCCATTTACCACCAAACCCACTGTTTTTCATACTCTGCTTCCTCACCCCCTCTACTCACCCTGATGTCCCAGGTTAAGTCCTAAGTCTTCCAGGAGATGCCTGTATGATCTGGGGAGGTCATTTACCAACTCTAGCCTCAGTGTTACCATTTTGATAATTAGGAATTGTCTACAATGTTCCATTTGGCTTTACCTTTCTAAGATTCTATGCTCTGGCCTTCTCTAACTGCCAAAATTTGTCATACAAGGTCACTTGACCTCTTTGGTTGTCAATCCGAATAACCTCAGGTCTAATTCCAGGTCAGTTGACTCTAGCTGTGCAGCATTGGACAATTCCCTTAACCTCACTAACCTCAGTTTTCTCTTATCTATAAAATTAGGTGATTGGACTGGATGTCCATGAGCACAAAGATGCAGAGAAGAAAGAAATTCTTTTTGAGAGTGGACAGAGAAGAATTCATGGAGAAAATGGCACTTGTAGAGATTTTGAAGAAAAACACAGGGAGGTTGCTAGGGAGTCGCAAGGGTCTCCTACTATTAGGGTCATATGGATCTAGACAGGATCATCAGTGGCTGATGGAGAGCTCTGTAATGGAATGTTCAGGTTGACAACACCTGAATGCACCGATCAATCTGAATGTCACACAAGCTAAGACAACCAAACTATGAGCCCCCTATTGAGATACAATAGGGAATACAGAGCACCATTGGTGAAGTGTTCTTGCCAAAAAAATCAGCCCTGAATCTAATCAAACCTCTAGATCTAAAAGTACCAATTTACTGAAAATACAGAGGATACACTGGGAACATGTTAAAAGACACTCCAGGGATGCAATCACCAAAATTCAGAATCTGGAATGCAATGCAGCCTTGCTACTCAAAGTGTGGTCCATAAACCAGCAGCAATGACATCATCAGGGAGCATGTCAGAAACATAGAGTCTCAGGCCCTAGCTCAGATGTGAATCAGAATCTGCATTTTAATAATTCCCTGAAGTGATTTGTATGCACATTAAATTTCCAGAAGTAATGCTCTCCAAGGCAAATGACCCATTTCCTTCAATAGATAAAAGGCAAGGAAAAAAAATGGCAGGGAACTTTACAGATCAAAAGAAACCTAAGAGATATATCTGCCAAATGCAATGTGTAGATCTTTCAAACCAACCAGACAGCTATTTTAAAAACTAAAATGATGGAGGAAATTTGAACAATGACTAGATATTTATATTAAGGACCTATCGTTATTTTTTGAGTGTTAATAGTATTGGGGTAATTCTTTTTTTTTTTTTTTTAAGAGTCCTTTTCATTTAAAGAGACACATAGAAGTGTTTATGGATGAAATGATATAAAGGCTGGGATTGCTATAAGAGTTCCATATGGAGTTGGGGAAATGGAGTGGGGTAAAGTTAAAACAAGATTAGACAGGAGCTGCTAGTTACTGAAGCTATATTTTGAGTAAATGGAGGTTTATTATTCTCTTTAGTTTCCTATATGTTTGGGAATATCCATAATACAACTATTTATGAAAGCAAACAAACGAAAAGACCAAGAAGGAGTCATGGAAGATGGGACGAAAGAATCAGGACAACAGTGTTGGCAACCAAAGAAAGAGAAAAATTCAAGCCAAACTGGGGCAAGTGCTCCAGAACGAGTGCGAGTGAGGTGGGGGTTACACCTCTCACCTGGCCTGAAGGGGTCATTCCTGAGAGCAAACACAGCCCAGTGGCAGGACTACGAAACAATCTGCCTTTAAAAACCAGAGAAAACGCACCGAATCCGTGACACGGTGAAACGAGCTAGAAGAAGGGAGAACTTCCTAGTTGCTAAAAAGTGAAACAGGTCATCCTATAGATTGTGGGATCTCCTTCTTTGCGGATCTCCAGAAATAGGATCGACCGAGCTGAAATGGAGGAGGCCTGGCTCCGGGCGGGGTTCAGACCCCCACCCTTTCAGGTCACCGCGGCCGCGGGCAGGCAGCAGCGGCGCGAACCAGCGCGCGGCAAGGGCTGGGAGGCATCAGAGCTCGCCCATCCTCTCCTCCTCCGCGCCCCGTCCCTCCGAGATTTCTGCCCAGAATTATGGGGATTCTAGGATCCGAAAGATTAAGGTGGGGGGAAGGGGGTGGCGAGTTCGAATTCCCAGTGCACTTCATTTGCCCATAAATAAGCTTTAGCCTCCTAACCCAGTCTCTGGTTACTTATTAACCATCCTGCCTCAGAAAGGATCCAGAACTAGGGATATTTCCTTCGCTAGGGGTACCAATGTTGAGCTTTGCCGACAGCTGCTGGGAGGAGGCGGGCGCCGGCCGCTTCGGCCTGGACTCAGGGAGATTGCTGAGCCGCTTCCAGGGGGGCTGGAGCCGAGCTGGTCTCGACGTCCCCACCTCCTCCTCCCCGCCCTCCGTGCGGGTACCGCTGCCTCGGACCCAGGCGGCCTGACATCGCGCATCTTGCCGCTAATCGTGTGCGCGCAGAGGGCGTGTGCGTGCTCGCTGCTCCGGCCGGGAGCTCTGTTTCATCCCCACGCCAGGCTATTAAAATAGCTGGGTTTTACGGTAGCGAGGCATCGGCTTCGAGGAGAACTCAGTCCCGGGTTAGGGATGGCTAATGGTGCGCTCAGGGACCGCTGCTGCCCTCCTTGTACTCTCCACAGAAGCCACCCGGGTAGGAGCAGGGAGAGGGGGCCGGGTGACGTCATGGAACATTTGGAGGATTTAGCTCAAAACCCTCTGGGGAGTGAGCCCCGGGCCGGTGTTCCAGTTAGGATGACTCTTCCTCTCTCGACTCCACTTTCCCAGATCCAGCACGGCAGCTTTCTGCCTTTCCTGAAACCTAAGCAGAAGTGGAGTTCTAAAGGAAATCATGTACGAGGGTTGAGAACTCCGGAGAATGGGCTTGTAGGCGTGGGCTGGCAAGGCTCTAGACAGCTAGAGTCGGTCCAAGAGGCCATTAAGATGCTTCCAGCAACGTCTCAGGTAATAGGGGAATAATTTCAGGCAGAAATATGGCTCCCGGCATGGGGGCTGGGCGACTGCAAAAGTAATGTCAGAGATTTATGGAAGGCTACTGCCTTCAGGAGACCAAGCCCCCTATCAAGCCCTTGAGAGCAACGTTATTCCTCACAGTAGGACAAATTAAAGCTCAGAGAAGTTAAGGAACTAACCCAGGATCACACAGCAAGCAAGTGATAGAGGCAAGATTTAAACCAGTCTCCAATCCACTCAGGTCTTTTCCAGTAACCACATTGCCCATCATTTTCAAGTAGGTGTGTTCCAAGGTGGAAGACATCTAAGTCAAGACTCCAGGCTCCTCCCACCTCTTCTATGCACGGTCGGGGTTCTGCCTAGAACAGAATGAGAGCATGGGAGAAGGGAACAATCTATCACAAAGCCAAAGAGCTAACCTGGGGCAGAGCAAGGACTATCTGCCTTTACAGGGAGTGGTTAAAGGCTTACCAAGTTAACAGCTAACTGTCCTAGCTGGTTAGTGCAAGAGATGAAAGGAACCAAGTACACTTAAAACCACAGTAGGGAAGACAGGTGACTTTGTGGACCACAATGTGCCAAGGACTGTGCTGGTGGTGTACATGTGGTTTTTATTACAAAGCTGGCCAGAGGCAAGATATTACAATACTAATATACAATGTTGCTGTACCAGGCTCTGCTCTAAGCACTCTACAAGATAGAGTAGTGGTGGGAGATTTCAATTATTCAAACAACAGCTGGAAGTTTAATTTTGCTATAAGGCTAGCATCAGCAAAATTCCCAATTTGCCTCATTGACTCTTTCATCTCTGAAGCAGGATCTGGCATCTGATTGCCTGGTTTGCATTCCAGCTCTGCTGCCTTGTAGAGTGGCAAGGTATGTAACCTGAGCAAGCACCTTAACCCCTGTAGGAACCTGTCAGTTGGAGGCAACCTCTCATTGCATCCTTGTGAGAACACAAGAGATAATGCAGGTGAAGGGTCAGAACAGCGCCTGTGCCAAGGAGGCACTTGCCTTGCGTCAGCTCGGAAGGGAGGGGAAGTTCTGACCAACAGTGAATAAATTGAGGTAATGCAGAAGTGACTACAACCAAAAGGGGAAATGGGCATGTTATTTAAGATGTGATAATAACAAGGAAAGACAATGCTGGATACAGCATTGTCATTTCAGAGAATTTGGAGAAAAGAGAATTTTGACCCCACAGTGGCTAGGATCTCTAAATAGGAATAAGTGTATGAAGGATGGAAGACATTCCAAAATAAATTTCTAACAATTCCTTAATCCCATTGAGAAGAAAAGGGAGCAAATTTTGTTTTTGTTTTTTAAATAATAAACTTGATTTTTAGAGCAGTTCTAGGCTTACAGAAAAATTGCACATAAAATACCGAGTTCCCATATTCCTCAACCCCCCACAAACACACACACACACAGCTTCCGCTATTATTAACATCTTGCATTAGAGTGGTACATTTGTTACAATTGGTGAGCCAATATGGATACATTTTAGTAACTAAAGTCCATAGTTTACATTAGGATTCACTCTTTGTATGTACAGTTCTATGGATTTTGACAAATGTGTAATGTCCTATATCCACCAATACAGTGTCGTACCAAATAGTTTCACTGACCTAAAAATGCCCTGTGTTCCACCTATTCTTCCCTCATCCCTCTCCCCTTCTCAAATTTATGGCAACTGTTGATCTTTTTACTGTTTCTATAGTTTTGCCCTTTCCACAATGTCATATAGTTGGAATCACACAGCATGTAGCCTTTTCAGATTGCCTTCTGTCACTTAGCAATATGCATTTAGGATTCCCCCATGTTTTTTGTGGCTTGATAGCTCATTTCTTTTTATCGTTGAATAATATTCAATTGTATGTATATGTCACAGTTTATCAGTTCCCCTGTGGAAGTGCATCTTGGTTGCATCCAATTTTGATCATTTATGAATAAAGCTGGAATTTTGGTTTTTAAATCACTGTGACAGCAACAGGGAGCTCTGGGTTGAGCCCATGCTTTATGGAGAGGTGTATATACCCACAAAGGCAGAGTAGGGGCACATGTATAAGCAAAAGCAATTCAGACTGTATGCTTGGCTTCAGGTGAGCCAAAGACCAATCTGGAATTTTAAACAATGTTTGAAACAAAAAAACAGCATGGAAAGCATCATTTGGTATGACGTTGCCATTCTGGAAGAGGTTTTATGTTTTTCAGAGACAGTGACCCTAACTAAAAATGAGGAAACAGATGCTAAGGGCGCGCACCAGAGCCCAACTTAGGTCAGTAGAGGACTAATTGATCTTGGAAACTTCACATATTTGAGTTCAAGTTGCTAGGCAAACCTACAGATGTCATTCAGGGGCCACTTCAAAAATTCTAGAGAACTGAGTAGGTTCCATCCAGTGAGAGGCAGACAAATATTTTCCAAGTTTTCAAAAAATTAGGAAACGAGTACCTTCTGGAAACCACAGACTTGTATGTTTCATCCCAATCTCTAGGATGACTCTAGAACAGATTATTAACCAAGTATTTGCCCTTTACACACAGATAGTAGTGACTTAATATAGCTTTCTTTCTTTTCCAATAGAGGTTGCAGGGTGGTCATTTAAGAAATGCTATTTGATTTTAGCACAATGCCTCATGTTTTAATGAAAAGAACATAGGATTGAGGTCTGGAGAGCTGGATGCTAGTCTAGTGCCATCATTAAGAAGTTGGATGACCACAGGGAAGTTCCTTAATCTCCATGGGCCTGACTTATGAAAGACAGAACATGTTCTCTTGGGTCCCTCTCATCTCTAAGTTCTGTGATTCCACATGTAGTGAAAAGTAGGCTGGTTGACAGTCTAGCCCAGAGGATGTAGCCATGACAGAGCACCCTGAGGGTTGTTTTTGTGCAATGTCTAGTATGTTAAAGTGACAAAGGGGAGGTCTTGGTCCCTGTAATTTTGTCCTTTATAAACATGTATTAATGATGTAATCCCAAACTGTGGGAAGCTATGACAAAGCAATACAAAATCAAGATTTAAAATAAGCTGGATGGGCTAGAAAAGATTAGGAATAAAAGCCAGATGAAATTAATTGACATAATGTAAAGCCATATGGCTAAGTTAAAAACAAACAAACAAACAAACAAACAAACAAAAACAGCTATACAAGTCCAGAAAGTCCGAGATAGGGAAGAGCTGGCTGAGCAGTAGATAAGGGTCTGAGTGATTGAGATGACCACATCCATTCAGGCTGAGGGGGTGCTGTCATCTAGCTGCTAAAAAAAAAAAAAAAAAAAAAAATCTAGGGCAACTTCAATTATGATTAACAATAAGGATAATGCTAATGAGTAACATATATTGAGCCCTTACATGGGCTTCACACATTATCTCATTTCTGGAGCATGACAGTGTTATAGAATCCCACCCCAGGAAGTGATGGGGTATTTGCCCCCCGCCCCGTCAGATCCTGTCATTGGTGTTGCTTGCAATGCTGGGGGCCTTATTGAGTGGGAGGGTAACAAATGGGATTGTGCACAGTAGAGGATAGCCAGGATGGGTAAAGGTCTGAAAACCAAGTCCCACAGGAGAGGGTGGAAAGGGTTGCAGGGCCTTGGCCCAGAATAGGCACAACCAAGCTGTGGTGTGAGAGGGAGGAGAAATAAGGGAGTAGTTCAGACTTAAGGTCTGATTTCCTGCCTTCAAATCTGCCTATTTCCATTTGTAAGTTGTGTGACACTTGGCAAGTTACTTAACCTTCTCTGTGCCTTGGTTTCCCCAAATGCAAGAGGGGATACTCATTGTAACAATCTCATAAGATTATTATGAAGATAATAAATGAGATAATGTGTATAAAAGCTTACTTGGCATATGACAAGTAATTAGCACATATGCATCATGATGATGAAGATGATGATGGTGGTGGTGGTGATGACTGTCATCACATATCTCCCCCATAGCCTCATGGAGGAGGAAGGATGGTCATTTTATCTGACTTCAGAAGGGAGAATTAGGACCAGTGGGTGGAAGGAGGAAAAAGAGAGAATGTGGTTCCACATGACGAGAACTTTCAAATAATAACTTCCAAATAAAGAGATGAACCCACAGTTAGTGCAGACGCACACACTATTCCCACTTTGTAGTTTGGGGAAAAAAAGTTGTGGCGATCAGACACCATAAATTATGAGCTTTAAAGATACCAGGAGGTAAGCCTATATGAATGGCAACACTTTTTAATTATTCCTATGTTGGGAAGTGTTGGAAGTTTAGGTATGTAGGTAAACTTGAAGGACAGTGGATTTTCATTGCATGCTTTTTGGTTTTTCCTTTATCACAATGAGCAAGACAAAGAGCACAGACTTTGTAGTCAAATTCCCCAAGTCTAAATCCCAGCTCTATTATTTTATCCATGGTGTGATCTTGGATAACTTAGCATACCTCTTTGGGTCCAGTTTTTTCTTCTGTAAAATGAAGGCAACAATCCCGAGAAAGGAGGATGGGAGCTAATATATTTCATGCTGCATTGGTAACCATCATTCCAAAGTGGGCTGACTTAATAGATCCATGAGACAGACAAATTCAAGCCTCTGGCCTTTTGTATCTCGTGGGGGATGCAGGCGGTGGAGATATTGAGTAAAGAAACTGCTACATCAGCAAGCAAGCACATATGCCAAAATTGTACTTATTATACTGATATGGGAGACAAACCAATTCTGAAAGCTTTCCATATCTTAAAGTCTAGTACTTCTCACAGAAGGGATAAAATGAAAATTGTTTATCATTTGTTGATAATCTACTGTGTGTTTGGTTCTGGGCTCAGTGTCCACCAAATCTTCACAATGATTCAGAAGGGGCAGAATTGATGGTAATAAGGTCAGACTGGAGGGCAGTGTTGCAATTGTCTTGTGCTCCATCCCTAAAGCAGTTCTGGACTTCTAGATGATCCCTGGAGTCTTCACCAGAGCCAGCCAGTACTGGATTCTCACCATCTCACCAAAGCGGTCAAAACATGAGACCTGGGTAACTTTGCCTAAGACTCAGCTTCTGTTGGAGATAGGGTTGTGGCTGGGAGCCAGTCACATCTCTTATGAGAACCATACCCACCCCGCCGCCCTCCCACCATACCCGTGGCACCTTAGGTTAGAATATACTGAGGGCAGTAACAGATGGCCTTTTCTCTCTGCCCCTCAGTGCGACGGGGTTGGGGTGGACCTGAGCAACATCTTCCTTGAAGGCATTGCCATTCTCAACATCCCCAGCATGTATGGAGGCACCAACCTCTGGGGGGAAACCAAGAAGAACCGGACTGTGATCCGGGAAAGCAGGAAGGTTGTCACGGACCCCAAGGAACTGAAACTCTGCATCCAAGGTAAGCCTGGCACTAACGGTGAGTGCTGTAGGTCAAAGGCCCTCAAGTGAGTCTGTTAGCAAACTGTATCAAGGCCTACAGTAGGCTTTATAAAGCCCTACAGCTGACAAGAACCCACACTGTGGGCGTACACCAACTCATTATGCACAATGTTGCAGTTTACAACCTAATTGAGAAATTAACAATAGGGGAACCCTAAATGATAGTCAGTGGTCAAACTGTGGGACTCCAGGAGGACAGGGAGCAAATGATGCTCCCTTTAAGGTTGCAAATGCCCTCCAAGTAACTAAATCCAATAGTCAATTTTCAACCCTCATCTTGCTTTGCCGGTCAGCAGCATTTGACCCAGTTGAGCACTCCCTCTTCTTGGAAACACTCAGTTCTCTTGGCATCTAGGACTCCACCCTTTCTTGATTTTCCTCCTCCCTCACTGATCTCTTCTTCTCAGTCTCTTTTGCCAACTCCTCGTCTTCTCTCTGACCTCTTGATGCTGAAGGGTTCCCAGAGTCCTCGACCCTCTTCTCTTTTCTGCCTGTGCTCACTCCTTTGCTGACCTTATCCAGTCACGAGGCTTCATTAAAATGCCACACATGTGCTGATGATGCCTAAGACATGTCTTCAGCCTCCCTCTGTGTCCCAGGCTCACATGTTCAACATCCTGTGCAGCACTCCCCTCCTATGTTTAACAGACATTCAAACTCAGCATGTCCAAATCTGAACTCCTGTTGTCCCTCCCCCAAACCTTCTCCACCCACAGCCTTCTCCATCTCAGTTGATAACTTCAACTTTCCAGTTGCTTGAGCCAAAACACTTGGCACCAGTCTTGACTCCTCTTTTTATCTCACATCTCACTTACAATCCATCATAAATTTGTTGGCTCAACTTTAAGAATATATCCAGGATCCAAACACTTTTCTCCACCTGCATTCCTACCACCTTGGTCTGAGCTGCCATCATCTGTCCCCTGAATCACTGCAAATCCTCCTAACTCCTCTGCTTCTGCCCTTGCCCTGTACAGTCTAGTCTCACCATCATATAGACAGTACTCTTGTGAAAACATCCCAGATTTTGTCATTCTTCTGCTCAAAATCCTATAGAGGCTCAGAGCAAACCAAAGATTTTACCATGACTTGTGGAGCCCTGTCTACTCACCTCTGTTGTTACCTCATCTTCTACTCTCCCCCTCATTCACACTGTCTTTGCCACTCTGGCTCCTCTAACACAGCAGGGTAATTCCATGAACAGACTATACCTTCTGCTTGGAACAGCCAGGTAGTGTGCCTTCAAGACCTCTGGGCCTGTGCCTTCTAACCCACCAGGATACAGAGCACAGCTTTCTGACAGTGCCCTTAAAACTACCTTTACCCCCACCCCTTACCAACCATCTCCACCAATGAACCAAATGGGAACTCAGTAAAAACTCCTGGCTTTGTTGAATGGCCTTGCTGGTCCTCAGAAGATCTCAGGTGAGCCTGGTGAGCCAAGGGAGAGAAGCCTGGTGTGAGGACCTTGGCAAGGGCACCCTACCAGGAGGTAGGTTCTAGTCCAAGCACCACCATCAACCTACTTCTTGGCACCTCCATTTTCCTCTGATGTAAAACCAGTGTCTAGTGTAAATGTTTTGATAAGTGGATAGATGGGCTGTACCAGACCATTGGTTCTTAAACCAAGCCTGCTTGTTAAAAATGCAGATTCCTGGGCCTCAGCCCAGATCTGCTGAATCAATCTCTGGGTTGTTTCCTGGGAATCTAAATTTTTAATGAGCTCTCCAGATGATTCTGATGGGCTTCCAGGTTTGAGAACCACTGTGTAGACAAATGTCTAAAGTCTCTTCCAAATCTAGCATTCTATGAATCTGAGTCTACAGTCTTTTATGCCTCAGGGAGTTAGAGCTAAAGTTGAATGAGACAAAACGAGGCTGACTATGGAAGGGAGGTGTTACTTGTTTCAGACCCAGGTATTAGAAAATCAGATTGTTACACTCCAGGGCCAGGTCATCAAGAATTACCATTACCACACCTCCATCCTTTAAGAGATGACTCAATAATTTTTATTTCTCTGTTGCCCTCTTAAGTCCCCTTCATTTCACACAGTAAAGTTTTCAATTTGCATAAATTATTAAACTGAATAATGTGTTCCTCCTTCCTCCCTTGTCAGGAGAAATTGTGCATGGGATTGTGGGTGCTAGCAGAGTGTGAGGGAAACATTGAAGTTGTAGAAAGTCCTTGCAAACTTTCTCACCCTGGTACTCCTACACCAAACCCCATTCCAGCTTCCTGCCTGGTCAGAAGAGAGAATGAAATCAGCAGGGCAAAGTCCTCCCCTTTCCCCCACCCAGCGCTTGGGGAAGCAAGCTCTTGCTGAGGTTCCCTTCTGATTAGTTAGTACTCAAAGAAAATCTTCATCTTCCCCTTAAATATCAATGTATGTATATTCCTTTTCTCTAAGCAAGAGTAGTTGGCCCAGAGTAAAGTGTCAGCTGATCGCTCTTGACCATCATGTACAGGAACCTTCTTCCCCAAATCTCCCTTTCTCACCCCCAGAATGTGCTTTCAGGGCTAAAAATGCAGCTACTTCCTATTCTTTAGACAAGAACATGAGCCAGTTGGAACCAAGGCGGAGGAGGAGGCCCTGCTCTTTGGGCTTTGCAGAGAATCAACACTGAGGTTTCTTTTTGAAAGAGCTATGATCTTATGTAAATTGGATTGGTCAATGGGAAAAGCTAAAGAAGCAACTTATTTTAATAGAAAACCATGGGCATGGGAGTCAGGAAACCTGGGTTCCTGTCCAAACTCAGCCTCTCACTAGTTGTGTGATCTTGGGCAAGTCCTTTCACCTTCTTGAGTCCCAGTTTTTCTTATGTGTAAAAAAGGCAGGTCTGATGATCATATTTTGAGGTTCATTCTGGCTCTGCAAAATTAAGGCACAGCCAGGTTTGCATCTACATGGACTCCTTGGACAGAACTATATAGTGTCTTCCTTCTTTTAGTGTGCTTTGTCCCAGGATTTATAGGCTGGTGGCTGAGGAGGCAGGGAGCTCTCTCTACAGGCTCTTCATTTGTTGGGATTCTTTGCTCCTTGGCAGTTTCATTGGGATTGGAGAAGGAGAATTCAAGAGAGAGTAGTGGGAGGGAAGGGATTTATCACAGGAAGTGCAAGAGGAAATGACAATGGAAGGGGTTACTATCAAATCTCTCTCATCACAGATTAGTCTTTCTCCTGGAAAAAAGGCAATCCAATTAAGAAGTTCATTCAAGATTAGCATGGAATGAATTCTATAAGAACAATGGCTGATGAGAAAGTAGTAAGGGGTACTGGGAAAAGCACCAGGTTTGCAGTCAGAGGCCTAGGTTTAGATTTTGGCTTTACGCTTTCTAGTTCTACAAACTTGAATCTCAGCTTCCTCATCTGTAAAATGGGCATAGTAATATCTAGCTTGTTACAAAGATAAAGGTTGTGAAAGTGCCTGGCACATAGTATAAGCTTAGTATATATACAAACTTTTTTTAATTTCGTCATCTTTAATCCTATTTTATGCTAAAGCATGCAGTTGAATTTCTGACTTTAACATGCTTGCCTTTAGCAATACCGTCGGCCTGCAGTATCACTGAGAAAGCTGCTTTTCTGTCAAACGCCAGGCCATCTTTGGTCCTAGCACCCTGAACTCATACCATCAATTGTTTTTCTACCTACAGTGTCTTTTTCTAGACCTTTCAGAGTCCAAGGATGGAGGTTGGGTGTTATTCATTTTTGTGTTTCCAGTGCCTGGCCCAGAGTAGTTACTAAAACAATTAAAAATTTAAAGTGTTGGATGAATGAAAAGCACATGGGCATTGGTTCTTTTTAGTTTTTGTAATAACAATAATGATAAATAGTCTCTTGTGTTTATATTTCATTTTGGCTTGCAAATAATCTTGCCTATGTTAACGTAATGCAATGTCAAGCAGAAACCCATGAACAGGTTACCTTCCCCCATTCCCCATTCCTTTCTCTCTGTTTCATAGTTGGGGGGAAACAGAGGCCCAGAGAAGGGGCTGGACTTATACAATTTATATCAGTGGTGGCATCAGAACCAAGACTCAAGCCCTTGTCCCCTGGCCTAGCCCCAAGTGGCTGTTGTCCAGCTTAAAGATTTATTTGAGGACCTACTGTGTATCTCACACAAACCAAGCACTTCAAACACCAGGAGGCATTTATGACCAAATCCAAGGAAAGGCTCCACATCTACCTGTTGAAATTCTGCTCCTCCTGCAAGACCCACCTAAGAGCCATCTCCTTCCTGAAGTCTTTTGTGGTGGCTCCCCTGGAAATGAGCCCACCCTCTGAATTCCCAGAGCACATAATTTTTCCTTCTATCTCAATGCTACACTGATTATGGGTTACTTGTTTCATAGGCATCTATATCCTCATCATATCTTTCCCCTACCAGTAACTGGAAAACAGGAAGTATGTCTTCTTCATCTTTGTGTCTCTTCAAAGCCTGACACCTTGCCTGGCTCACATGTGTTCTCCAGAAATTTTTGTTGGAGGGAGGGAGAGAGAGAGAAGGAATCTTGCCTTCATTTTTCTAGCACAGTGGGAAGGAATTAGGCACTTAGTTAAAAAAAAGAAAAAAGTCTTAGAGTTGTATGTATTCGTGAGACTGAAAATTTAGTTTCATGAAACCGTTAAAAAGTCATTTGGTAAGTAAAATGTGCCCAGTCATCTTCAAATAAGTCATTCAAATTTGGCTTAGCAGACTCACAGTTGAGAGTCAGAGTAGAGTTAGGAACTAAATAATGAACCAGAATTTAGAAGATCCAGGCCTTGCCACCATCAGCCACGTGATGTTGAATGAGTCAACAAACCTCTTCAAGCCTCCATTTCAAATTTACATGTTAGAAAGAATTACAGTCTCTCTCCCTCAGCATTTTGTTGAGGGTTAAATGAGATCATCTACACAGGGCTGAGTTCCAGGAAAATGGCAAGTCGTTGGTCAATATTAGTCAGAATTATTGTTAGGCTATAAGTGGAAGGTGCTTAGTATCTAAGAAAGGGGCCAAATTTAGGATTTCAGTCTTTTTGACTTCTCCTTCAGAAATTTGGTCCCTACACCTGTCCCAATCCAGTCTTCCTAACCTGCTGTGTCCTTACTTTTTTATCTTCCAAGACATAGGCCAGCAGCCTTGATGCTGTGTCACCCACCCCTGGCTGCTCAGGCTATATGACATTAAGGCAACATTCCTCTCAGTGCTTTTTAATCCCATTTGAACTGCAAATGGGATGTCCTAGACAAGGTTTTAAGCAGATAGGGCAAAATATCCCCCAGATTTGCATGAGGTAACAATTTTTGCAATTCTTGGTTAACAAAGATAGGGAGCCAGACACCGTTGGTAGAGGAAACACTTTGAGTAACTTTCCCCAGTGGGAACAGACTTTCTGTCATGTATTCAACACACACTTATGAAACACCTACCATATGCCAGGCACCAAAGTACAATGGTGAGCAAAAGCAGACATAGTCCCTGTAGATTGGGGAAGAGGGGGAGCCAGCCCTCAATAAAATAATCGCACAGATAGGCAGATAATTAGGAAAGGTGGAAAGTGCTAAGAAGGAGAGTTCTGTGGCTACCCAGGGCTCCAGCACAGCCAGCCAGTCAGTGTTGGTACTCACACCAACCGAGTGGAGCGAAGACACTGTTCGGGCGGAGTGCAGCTGCCCTCCCTGATGCTAAGCGCTTGCCTGGGAAGGAGAAAGCCCTCCAGTTTCAAAGTCTGTGACTCCACCACTCTGCAGGCATGTTGTGGTTTAGTCTGCCTATGCACTGTGCCCTGTGGATTTTCTAGGAAGCCCAAAGTAAGGCAATGGGACACCCTCCAGCCACCTCTTAGATTTGCCCTCCCAGGTGAGGAACTAGCACCCAGCTGAGAAATCAAAGTAATTACAAGCACACCAGTGCATTGTTTCTCGTGACTTTCTTTTCACTTGTATGAAGCTGTAATAGAAGGATCTATTTGGGTTCAGGAGCTGTCCAGGGTTGTAGGTTCCAAATTTTTCCATTCGGTAGAGATACAACCAGAAAGACAGTCTTAACCGCTCATTCAGGTTGAGAGACAGAGGTCTTTCTGGCCAAGGTCTCCTAGGAGCTGCTATAAAGAGCCCAGGGTATGTGGTGGGGGGGACACTAGGACTCCCCTCTGCTCTGGTAAATAAGCATGGCAACATGCATGGCATTCCTGTTATGTTTCCAGGCCTACAGAGAGACTGCTTTGCTTTTCACCATTAATCACAGCTTTGTTATGCAATCCTTCAAGCAGCCCACATTGGAATCAACATGCCCCAAACTAGTCATTATCTTCCCCTGTCTCCACACACCCTCCTTCCTCTTCTAAAACCCACTCCCTGCCACCACCACTGCCACATTCCCTGCCTTGTTAATAACTTCCCCTGTTGGCCAAGCTAGAGACCCAGATTCCTGCATTTCCTCTCACAGCTGCCTCTTGTAACTCTCCTGTAATGACTTATTTCCATGGCATTTCTCCCACCAAACTGAGAGCTCCTCGGGGAGCCCTGCGTGTTATAGTCCCTTCTGTATCCCTGTGCCTGGCACAGTCTGTGAGACTCCAAAAGAGTTTATGGGTATTGGATGACCAAAAGCACCCAGAGGCAGAAGCATGTGGAGCGGTGGGTTAGGGAAGCATATTTGAGTCAGCTGCTCAGCAAAAGGATATTCGTGTGTATAATGCAATGTTCCAACTTCAGCCTGTATAGAATCCAGGAGGCCTGCCTCCCGTCCTCATATGTCCCTTCTCTCGACCCCCTTTCTATTCCCAGCAGACTCTCCTTAGGCAGTGGCTGAGGTCTGTTTCCACAGACCTCTCATGGCATCTGGCAGTGATTGCCTTGCCAGAATTGGTAGGGTTAGGCCAGGTATTTTTATGCAGCTTTCAAATGAAAGTCATACAAGGTGGTTCTCAGATGCCTGTTTCTATAGAAACTATGATGTTTTCTATCAAGTATTGAGATCTCAGAATCAAGCCTCTTAGAAATTAAAGATCATTTTTATCCTCTAGATAAGGAAAGTAAGAACCTGCCAGGTGAAGAGGCTTGCCCACAGCCAACCCTGGATTGAAATCCAAGTCTTTCAGCTCACACAGACCAGTCCTCAGTCCACTAAAGCAGGGATCAGCAAACTTTTTCTATAAAGGGCCAAATAGTAACTATTTTAGGCTTTGTGAACTATATGATCTCTGATGCAACCACTCAGCTCTGCAAATGTAGCATGAAAGCAGCCATAGACAATGCATAACCAAATGGGCATGACTGTGTTCCAACAAAACTTTATTTGCAAAAACAAGCAGCAGGCTGGATTTGGCCCTCAAGCCATCATTTGCTGACCCTGCACTAGAGACTCATATGGTCCATGAACTAGCAGCACTGGCATTACCTAAGAGTATGTTAAAGATGCAGAATCTCAAGCCCCATGCCTGACCAGTTGAATCAGATTCTGTTCTTTAACAAGATTCCCTAGTGATCCTCACACACTGTACTCAAGGATCCTGCTGTTTCTCCCAAGAATGCCAAGAAGACATATTAGCAAAATGAGGCACAAGAAGGTTAATTGACCTTCCCAAGGTCACACTAATTGGTGGGTCTGGGACTAGAGTCCATGTCGTAATATCCAGGCATAGAATTCTTTCCCCACACACCACACTACTCTTCCTTCCCATTTCTAGCTGGGACTGACCAACTCAAATTCACTGGAAACTCAAGTGAAGTAATCCTTCATTCTTCCCCAGCTGATTCCTGAATCAAGAAGACTCTCAGACATCAGTTATGTCTCCTCCTCTTCCCCCACTAACCGCTAAAGACCAGAGAGGTAGCTGGTGAGCTAGAAGTGTGCCTTGGGAGGCTGCTCAACATCTGCAGAGGAGAAACTTGCTCACAGGGGTTCAAGCCAGGGTCATTCCAACTTAATTCCTGCCTCAGCAGGTTTGAGGCTCAAAATAGAACCACTGAGCCAAGGAAACTTTCATTTTATTCACATGCAGAAGAAACTTCTAAACTAGGACTAGACACCTTAGATTTTTCCTTCTTCTGCTTGCCCCATCATGGTCCCAAACCAGCTGCTGTTTCCCTGTAGCATCTCTGAAGCCATTTAATATTGGGCCCCTCCTGAGACCCAACTCATGGCAAAATTCCATGCTGGCCACATATTCTGCACAGCCTGAGCGTTGGTGTTTTTGTTGGTCTGTTTTTAATTTGTGCAAGAAATGTTTAATCTTGATCAGTCAACAAGCATGTATTGGATTATAATTAAGCACCTACTTATGAGCCATGCCTGTGGCATATTTAGTTATTTAATCCATTTTATGATTGAGTACACTGAGGCTCAGTGAGCTTAAGTGACCAGCTCTGGATCACACAAAAAATGCACAATACAGTGTGGATTCAAACCTCCCTTCAAGTACCTAATGGGATCCAAGTTCTGTAGATGATGAAAATACGAATATGATGTAGTCCCAGTCCCAAATGTCATTAGGAAGAGAAATATATGTTTAAAAAAATCATGTTAATACTGCAATAATAGGCAAGCACTGTAGAGTAGTAGAGACAATGAGTATCACAGGAATGTGGAGGCAAGAAAAGGAAGGGCTCTCCTTCAGAACTGATCCCCAGCTGCTCAGTGCTGTGCCATGCACCTAGGAGATGATCAATAAATATTTGATGTATGTATATACATTGAATGAATGAATGATGAATGAATGAATGAAAATATAGACTACGTACTAGTACTTGGAGATGGAAAGGATTTGAGAAGGTAGTGAATGAGAGAAGGGGAACATGGGCTAGGGCACTAGCACACAAAAGTAGCAAAAGCAAAGACTGGAGAGATAGGGACACTTGAGTAATATGCCAAGGCGTTTGCGCATAATCCTTTGAATGATAGGAAGAGGTGAAGGTTTTTAAGCCAGGAGTGCTAGGATCTGAGAGTAGTGTGCAGTTTGGATTAGAGAAAGGGAAAGGAACTAGCAACAAGAAGACCAGTTAGGAGGCTAATGGAGAATCTAGGCTTCCAGCTCTAAGGGCTTGCATTGAGAGTGGGCCAAAAGAAAGAGTAAATAGAAGCCATAGGACCTGGGGGACAGGTAGGGGAGACACTGCCACATGGTGATTCCTCCTTCTCTACAAACCACCCAACAGGATCCCAGATTTTTACACACACACACACACCAGCTCAGTCTCCAAGCCCAAATCCCTCCCCATGACCAGGGGCTTCTGTCTAGTAATTAGGTAACAGAAGGAAAGCTAACCAGAAGAATAGGTGCCTTAAGTAAACATCTATGTCTCCTCCACCTCCAGCACCCTTCTTTTCCCATTTCAGGCCAATTCATCCAACATTTGTTAAGCACCTACTTGAACTTAGCACAGGATGCTGCAACTAGTTTACATACAGCATCTCATTTCAATTCCCTAAAGCACCCCCCAAGAGACATTTCATAGATTAACGAAAAAAGGCCCAGGGAGGTTAACTGACTTGTCCAAGGTCATGCTAGTTGGTGGATCTGGAACTAGAGCCCCAGTCCTAGTATAACCCATCCTCTGCCTCACCGCACCTCCCTATTACTGGCTGGTTCTGACCCAACAACCAGAAAAAATCCTATATCCCTCCCAATCAGGACTCTCCTCTTGTTTTGCCTTGTTGGGGGTCAGTGGATGCCTGCTTGTGTTCCTCTGAGCTGTGATTAGTTTGGTCAGTGCAGATCTCTGTAATACACACACACACGCACACACATATATATATCACATATATATATATCATGCCTGAGATTCAAGTTTGAGGGGGACTAAAAAATCTCTCCATTAATTGATTTATTTTATTATATACCCTGTACCTAAAATTGAGGCTTCTTGAATTCAGCATGCAAAGTCGTGCCAGATAATACACCATGTAGTATTTAACATTCAAGCTAAGGAATTCAGCATTCCACTTAATAAGATTGTGTTGCTGAGAAGTCCCTGTTGCTCCACCACCTCCCAGGCCTTTCCAGACATTCTCACCCCTGGTATCTCTTAGAGGCATGAAGATGTCGGACCCTCACTTTAGGGCCATTTCCAGTAGATCCTCTCTCCCTGAAAAATTCCCCACCACACAACTCTGCAGCACGCTGCTGTTCCCCCTTCCGAAGCATCTGGTCCTTTGCACAGAAGCATTTAGAAACCTCCTTCCCCAGTGTGCAAAGGCTTCATCAGAGCCCTGGCTAAACCCAGAGAAGAGAGCCACACAGAACCGGGGAACATTCCTTCCTCCCCACCCCACCACACAAGCGGGCTTTCAGGAACCAACGACAACAATGCCCATTGTAAGCCCGGCGCTCGCTCTTTCTCTTGCCACAGTGTAGGGTTGCGCTGAACGTTCTGTCTTCTGCACAGTGTGAGGCAAGGTGAGGACTGCTGCCAATCTGCTCTTGTTCCAGACACTCAGGAAATCCAGCCTCCATTTCCGTAGGAAGAGCTCACACAGACCTTGTGGATAGACTGCCTTTCCCCAGTCAGGGGAAACTGGGACCCTGTGGAGGCAAGTGGCTTGCTCTAGGTCACACTAGACTGAGCCAGAGCAGAGACCAAAATCCCAGTCCCTGCCTACCTGGCCAACACATTCACCCTGCCTTAAACCCTGCAGCCTCTCTCTTCAGCAAGCAGTGGCTTCTGGCTGCTGCTGCTTCCTACCCCTTCCCAACTGATCACCCAGAGCCAAAGGCCTCTCAATGCCACATTTACGCCTTGATGGGGCTTTATTCTGCTTTTTCTTCCTCAGCATGTTTCTCCCTGCCCCTGCCCCCTTTTCCTCCTCCTTTTCCTACCCACCCCCCACCCCCCCCATCCTTCTCTTCCCTCATTCCTTTCCCCTCCTCTGTTGCCTTCTCTGGGTTACATTGCCATCTGAAGAAGGCCATGCACTGCATGTAGCAAAGACAGAACTTCCTGGCATCCCTTTCTAAGGAAACATAAAATTACAACAACAGCAACTGTATCTTAAGGGCCTTCTATGTGCAGCTCCTTGCAGGGCACTAGATGCCATCACTTCCAAACTGCATGGCAACCCTGTGGGCAGATTTTTGTATCTACATTGTCCAAATAAAGGACAGACAGAGAAATTAAGTGACTTTTCCCATGGTCATAAATCTAGTGAGTGGCTGAGCAGCTGGATTTGAACCCAAGTCTGTCCAAAACTCCTGCTCTTTGCTTCACAAAATGTTGCAGGGTCACATTCTTTATGTTGGGTTTATAGAACACCAGGGATGAGCAAGGGGCAAGGGGCCTTCTACCTCTCTCCTTGTGACTGAGTCAGGCTCTCTAAGGAAAGCATTAATCAGAACTTATTTTTTAGGAATTAATTAGGATTAATTAACTTGGATACCTGAGGGCCTGGCACTTTTAGAGGCCAGGTGGGAACATGGGGTGGAGGAGGTTTCTTTTGGCCAGTTAAGAGCCTTCCTTCCTTAGCTGCCCTTGTGCCCAAGGTCAAGACTCCAAAGCCGCCTCCCCTGCAGCAAATCAGGAAACAGTCTTGGGGGGTTGTCTCCACTTCCCCACCCCCAGCTATTTTCAAGCTGCCATGCTTCTAAACTGGGCTTTGAAGCTCTTTAACTGGGAGCAGTATTTCATCTCCACAGGCCAGTCCCAGGGAAAGCTCAGATGTCTGATTAGTGCTGGGCTTTGTTGGGCATCCAGGGCCTAGAGCCACCAAGGGCACATGTCCCATCTCCATGGAAATTTGGAGGCAGGAGAGGAGATGGAGGTGATGCCTGCCACAGCCATGGGGAGCCAAATCTGCAGAGAGGCCTGCCAGCTACCACTTACTATCTACTGTGGGGGCTGAACCTGGCCCGATGCAGAGCAGAACTGAGCTCATGGCCTTCCTTTCCTGGGAGAGAAAGAGGGTCCCACACCCCACCCACCCCCACCACCAATGCATATCAGCTGTCAGCACTGTGATAATGGAATTTCTAATTGTATTTTACAGAGCACCCTCACATTCTTCATCTCTTTTGTCCTCAAAATAATCCAGCAAAGTGGATTTTGTTATTGTCCCTGTTTTACAGATGTGAAAACAGACTGAAAGGATAAATGATACAGCTGTTAAGATTTTAGCCCCAAACTTGAGAACTTAGTTCAGTGTTTTCCAGCTTTTCTTCTTTGCCTCTGTGACTCCATATTTGCCATCAGAGGCCGTTTATTAAGTGGTGATGAATTCCTTTTTGCATTTCTGGTAATCAGACATATACCCCTGCTAGTAGGAGCTTCCAATCAGCATTAGATAACTAGTGTTAGCTAATGAACCAATAACATTTCAGCCCAAAGAATGACACCTGACATCTCTGTTCACCTGCTATAACCCAGGTAAAGGGACAGCAGCCACAGGTTTTATTATATTACAGAAACCCTAGGTAGGGTGCAGGCTTCCTTGCCACTACGGTGGGATGGTTCAGACACTCTTTAGTGCTTCATCACATAGTCAGGCTTTTAGCACCTCTATTTAGGGTTGCTTGATTCCCTCTTCCGGTCCCTTCCAGCCCACATACCTGGAGTGCTGGTGGATGGGGCAATGGGATAGACGGGAAACTTGAGTACAGCACAGGCACCCTGTTAGGCTAAAGAACTCTCCATGCTTCCCAAGGGTACCACAAGAGAGGACACCTCATCACAATAACTCATATCCCCAGAGTTTCCCTTGCACCTAAAATGGCTGGATTTTCAACACAGTGAACCAGCAAACAGGATGAGAAGGAAATTAAAAATTACACATGAAGGGAGACAGGCAAAAACCAGGCTGGGCTGTCATCATCTGTTAACGCAGACTATGTGAATTTATTCATGGAAAGCCCAGGACACAGTCTGGTCTGGTCAAGCAGTTATCGTTATTATTAGTCATTGTCTTTTTCCTCTTGCAGGCCAAACCTGTGGAGGTCTTTTGGCGCTAGAGCATCTACTTTATTCAGTTTATTCAGCACACATTTGTTAAGAACCTTCTATATGCCAAGGGCTGGGCCAGTTGCTAGGGAAAGATAAACAAAACAAGAACCTGTCCCTGCCTTCAACTCACAACAGAGTTGGGAGAGTGATATGTACAGAAACAATTGTCGTTGGGAAAGATATGCTATCAGAGCACGGAGAAGGAGCACACATGGTGCCTAGGGGATCCCAGGAGGGTAAACAGGAATTCTTCAGGGAGAGGGATGCTGGTGCAGCAAACAAAGCCAGAAAGGAATGGTTTCGCTTGCCTGGCCAAGGAACGTAGATATTGTTGCTTCAGCTTCCAGAGCCACCAAAAAGTCTGGGGTGGGGAAGGGGTTGGGCAGGTCTGATGTGCCCATTAGGGACAAGTGCTCTGCTGGTCTTAGTTGTCAGTCTTGAGCTCCCACCCCTCCTCCTAGCAGTGGCCTGGACTAAGAAATAAAAACACAATGGAACTGTTGAGATAAAGGAAATAGGAAAAGGAGCAAAGTCAGGGAAGAAATTTAAGGGGGAAAAACTGACTGAGGGGCACAGCTGATTTCCAGCCTCTTTATGGAGGGTAAAACTATGAGGAACAGAAAAAAAGAGGAACAAGGGAGATTTTTTTTTTTTTAAGTGTTTTAGCCCAAACAGTGAGAGTTCAGGGACTCTTATACATAACTCTAAGAAGGTAGGTGGATGGATGGATGGTTGGGAGTTACCAGGGTAAATGTGGCAGAAAAGGAAAGTGAAACTAATATGATTTGAAGGCCTACTCTGCTCCAGGCTCGGCCATTTAATTCTCACAACCACACTCTGAGGTCAGTATTATTGTCCTAATTTTCATCTAAGGAAGCTCTAGATCAAAGCAGTTGGGAAGTAACTTTATGTGCTCTTCACTCCAATTCCTGCAAGTTTTAGGCAGTTTTATTGCCTAGGGCTCAAGTTCTCAAACTTGAGCGTGCCTCCAAATCTCCTGGAGAATTTATTAGAATATAGATTGCTGGGCCCCATACCAGAGTTTCTGACTCAGTACCTCTGGGTGGAGACCGAGAATTTGCATTTTTAACTAGTTCCAGGGTGGTGCTGATGCTGCTGGTCTGAGAACCACTTTGAGAACCACCGGTCTGTGGGGATGGTCTACCCAGTAACCTAGCCCAGTGGTTCCCAAACGGTGCTGCACTTTGGCATCACTTGGCTATCTTTACAATATATATACTGATGCCTGTCTCCCGTGCCCATGCCTTCTGATTTAACTGGTATAGGGGGACAACCTGGGCATCATTACTTTTAAAAGCTTCTCAGCTAATTCTGACATGCAGCAGAGTTTGGAAACCACCGACCTAGCCTCACATCTCCACGACTCTAATCCCCATCACCACCCTCCACTTCAGCGGCCCACCAATGGGGCCATTTGTAGAACTCGTCATCAGCCAGAGCTCCTCACAGCACCTCTTTCCAACCATCTCTCTCCCACTGTCTCAGAACCCCTCTTCTTAGAACTCATCAGATCTCTTTTTTGCCTTCTTCCTTTTCGTTCGGGCCTCTCTCTCCTTCCCGATTCAACCTAGACCTGTGGTACAGTAATTACTGCAACCATCTCTTGTCTATAGCCAACAGCATCATTTCCCCTTGTTTTTTCTTCTGCCACTTCTTTCCAGCAAAGTTTGATGAGGAGTATCGAAGTCAAGGCATGGATGTCCAGGGAGGCTTCTTGAAGTAGATGACACTTGAGTTGAGTTTTGATGGACTAGTGAAAATGGGGGAGGGCATTTCAGACAGAGGTATACCATATGTGAAGGCACAAATGAAAGAAACAGTAGGGTTTACCTGGGGAACTATGGGTTATTTTAGGTCTGGAGCAAGTGCCTAGCCCTAAAATGTTAGGAAAAAAAGCTGCAGAGGCAGCACCCTGACAAATGGGATTGAGCCTTGAGTATCAAGCCAGGGAGTTTGAACATCATCTTACAACTATGAGGATCACTTGATAGATTTTTTAAATTACTTTTCAAGTACAGCTTTAATACATACTTAATTAGGAAACATCCAGAAAAGCATAAAGAAGAAAATAATATCTCCTTGAATCTGATTACCCAGAATTCACCACTGTTAAAATTTTTCTTTAATTTGTCCTTTTTTAAATTCATATCCTTGCTTAATTAAGAGCATGCTATATAAGCAAGTTTATATCCTGCCTTTACATGTAATATTGTAAGAAAAATAACTGAGAAATATTTTTTAAATTCCATCATATTGATACCCTGTATTTATTTAACTAGTCTCATACAGGTAGAAGTTAGGGAGGATGTCGTTATAAATGACACCACATTGAACTTGTTTGTATGAACTATCGTTCTGTCAATGATTTTTTTGTGCTCAATACAAAGAAGAAAATTAGTGGATCAAACGTATGAACGTTGTAGGACTTCCATTATGATTTGCTAAATTTCTTTCCAAAAAGTTTTCTCCCAGTTCACTCTTTCATCATCAATGTGAGAGAATGCACATTCCATCTTCTCTTCCTCGGCACTTACTGTTAATCACTGCAGGATGCCACTGAAGAATTTTTGGTATGGGGGTGACATGCTCAGATAGGCATTTTTAAATTGCATTCTGAGGGCTGAATCTAGTGGGCCAGATTGGAACAGTTACCATTGTCCTCCCTGTTCCTCCTTTGCCTCCACATTCTCCTCTCCATTTTCCCATTCTTTACCTTCTTTCTTTCTTTCCTGTGAGCGCAAATGAAACGTCTGCTGCATGCAAAACACTGCACAATGCTTTGTTACTGAGGAATAAATAAGAACAGTAATAAATAATAAATAAATAAGAACAGTGCTGAAGGTCTGGCTCTGTGGCTCTCCTATAACTCTGGCAAAAATAAAAAATAAAAAAAAAAATAAAAAGATTCTCTGGACAGTAATTCTCCTTAGGGAAAAATATTTAAATATCCAAGAAAATCGCCAAGTGTGTTTATTGCTATATGAATTTCTTTATCCTGTGGCTATCAAAGCCTATATGTGGTCATTCCTGAGCCTGGAGTGTCCTCCCTCCTTCCCCTTCACAACCCAGCAAATTACGTTGGTATTCATCCTTTAAGGCCTTCTGTAAATGTTTGTGAGGCCTTCCTTCCCTCCTTGCCCAGTCAGAATCAATCTCTCAGGTGTTCTTGTTTCTATAGTTCAATTATAGCATTTTCTACATCTAATTCTGTTTCTCCCTCTTGGTCAAGAGTCCTTCAAAAGTGAGAACATTTTGTATCCTCTGTTCTTAACAGTGTATGGTACTTGGTTGTTACTCAATAACTGTTGAATAAATACATGAAACAGGAAGTGAATGAATTTTTGTTGTACTATAGTGCATGCACATTCCGTATTAAATACTAATGAGTTGAAAGAATGTAAAGACAATATGGAGATATTAATTACTGAAACAACCCTCTGACTCATTGGTGCCTATAGTAAAATAAATACCTGGTATACCAGATGTCCTGATCCTGAATTCTGAGTTCTGAACTTCAATTTTTCTGTGTATCTAGACACTGCTTTACACTCTATTCTTGTTTCATTGTAACTCCCAAATTAATTTGCACCTAAGTATCTCTGTACTAGAGGAAGTAAAATGGATAAAGTGGTGCCAAAACTGCCTAAAATGTGTTCAGAAAAGAAACCTAACTCCATGAACTGCCCATAGGTATCACACAAAAGAAGGGTGCTATGGTCCAATAAGTTTGGGAAACAAATTTAGATAGATTTCTTTATCATAACTTCCTGGGAGGCATTCTAGGAAGTTGAAACAAAGATCAGCTAGACAATGGCAGGCAAGTAGAAGGACAGTCAAGCCTTGCCTCAGAAGTAAACAGGAGTCATCCTAGTCTTTATGCCAGGGAAGATTCAGTGTAAATTCAAAAGCAGAATGACAAAAAATGTACCAAGATCGTAGCCTCTTCCTCTACATTTATCTCCTCAGTCTCACATTTGGGTCAGCCCTTGCCCCCACCCCCCACTCATCCCCCTTGCCAATGAAATCAGCCTTTATTACTTCTCTTCTAGAGCCAGGAAGCAAGGTAATGTGTGGGAAGTGATAGCTGCAAGGTAATGTGTGGGAAGTGATAACAACTTTAGAGTTAAAGCCATTCAACAGGAAAATTTGTTAAAAGACCAAGGCATGGTGAAAGCTGAAACACTTGAGTCTATTAAGTTCCCTACTTCTTAGAACATTTTGTTACCAGGGAATGTTTCAAGAAGGGAAAACATTGAGCTATCACAGCTCTGTCAGATACTAAAGCCTGGAACAAAGAGCAACATTTTACAAGACATCTGCCTCTCTGCCACTAGAAAAACTTCTAAAAAGCTATGTTTCCCTTTTCTCATCCTCTCTCCAGCATATCTCGCCCACCCTCCTCACCCTCTAAACACATTCTACACATATCTCTCTTCCCTTCCCCTTTCCTTTCCCTTCCTCTTTCTCATCTCCTCCCCTCCACTCCCCTTCCTTTCTTTCCCTTTCATTTCTCCTTCCTTATTCTCTTTCCCTTTCTCCTCTTCTTCCTCCTGTCCTTCTCCTCCTCCTTCTCTCTTTTTCCCTCTCCCCTCCTCCCCTTTCCCATAGTCCACACTGTTTTCGCAGACACTGATAGAATGACACGGTTGTTTCTCACAGTAAGCTAAGATTATCCAATGGTTATTCAACTCTCTTTGGTAAGAAGAGAACTAATTAAGTGACTAGAGGTTTAAACATTCAACATTTTTTTTGGATATAAACTCCTTCAGAGAGTCTGGAGCATTCTCCTAAACTAACATTATCCCACAATGGCTTCTTGTCCCAAATCCAGATGAAATGGAGGGTTTAAGGAGACAGTTAACTTTTCACAGAGGTGAAGAAAGTAGTATCCGAGAAGGAAAATGAGAGTTTCGATGGGTAGAGAGGGGAAAATCTACATGCCTGTCACAGAAAGACACTGATTTGTATTCGTGTATCTGTTGGCAGCAGATGTCCAACAGTGATCATCATTAGGTTAGACTGTGGCATGACGACACATTTGCGGTCAGTCCAGTGGTCTGTTTAACTGTCTTCATTAGAAAAAAATCCACCAAAAGAGTGTTTTTAAACAATAGTTAGTATTCTAAATGAAAGAGTAAAGACAAACCCAAATATAACCTTTGCCAATCTCAACAAACACTATTACACTATACAGGAGGCATTGTAGAAGACAGAAGCCATCTGTTAAATAAACAAAAGCATTAACATAGACACGATATTCTAATTTGTTGTTATTAGTAGGATGTTAGATGGCCACAATCTATGATAAAGGTACATTTGCCTTGGTAGAAAAAGGAATGGAAGCTTTTAAAGAATGTCCCTCTTTATTTTGCTTCTGGTTTATATAAATAAAAAGTTGTGTTTTTATAAAAGTGAGCCTTGGCCTGACATCAAACCTTAATCCTGCCATTGCTTTCACAAGAAATTGGGCAGGCATAATTCAAGTCTTGGAAACTGTGAGAAAGGACCCCATCCAGGTTCTGAATAAGAGTAACTGCCACTGTGGGAGGCCCTTGGACCTGTGTGACTCTCTGAGCCTAAAACTCATAGTTTCTGTCCCTCTTTTTCTACTGGAGACCCAGAATAACCTGGTGTTAGGTGAAATATTCTTTTCCTTGGCTCAGATTAGGCACCTGGTGTCCTGAAGGAGGTCACTGATTTCCCCAAGGATGTCCAAGAAGGTTAGCTCACCAGTGGCTTACTACCGGCCAAATTTGAGGTAAATTAACCATGTCATCATCAGTGGGGCCAAGATGTTATTCCAACTTTCAGAGAAGAGGGACTTGATCCAGGTATGGATAATAATCTTCATCAACATTCCTTCCTAGCCTAATCCCAAACCCAAAGTGTATCTTTAGCTGTACAGTGGGGGGTGGGAAGCAGGTGAAAATTATTTCAGAAATAGCTGGCTCATCATTTATGTTTTTCTACATTTGAAGAAGTTTCTTGATGTGTCATTGGATACATATCCATATTCTCAATCAAAACCTTTTTTCACTAGAACTGGACTTCTGTTCATAAAAGGTACATTTGTGGACCTTTGGGGAAATGCTCTATGCAGATTGAGTATTGAAAAATTGTTTAGTGGGAGATGAAGGCATATTGATGGATCTGGATTGGCCATTCAGGGACCAGGCTTTCTAGCCAGAATCAGTAAAAGGAACAGAGCGATGTGTATGCACTGCTTTTGCTTGTCTCACTCTGCAGACCTCGGTGACCAGCTTCTTGAAGTGGTGGGGCTAGAGGGAGCCATGGAGATGGGTCAGATCTACACTGGCCTGAAGAGTGCGGGCAGGAGGCTGGCTCAGTGCTCTTCGGTCATGGTCAGGTATGCTTCCTCATTACCCAGAAGCCTGTTGGTCCACCATCTCCCTCATCAGACTTCCGGACAACAATTAGGAAGCCATCTTTGGATTTCCAGTCAGGAAGAGTGGGAAATGGAAGCCTGATAATGTTTGTAAAGAACAACTTTGCAGACCATTTCCCAGACCAGGTACATTGCAACCATCCAGAACATCAACAATAGGGTCCACCACAACCAGTTTGCTTTCTCTTAAAATGAACCAATGACATTCTCTAAACAGGAGTATAAGATTATGATATCCAGAGAACCAGAGGTCCAACTTCTTGCCTTTTTTATCTTCAAAAAATTTAAATGTTAGAGATATGCCAAAGAGCACACTCCAACAAAACCCAGGTTCTCTGCTCTGTTCTTTCTTGCATATTGGCCTGGAAAATGCTATTTCCTGTATGCCTTCCTAGAGGTAAATATCAGCAAACCTGTCATATTTGACTACACGAATACCAGCTCCTCAGGGTATGGAGTTCATAGGCCAGCCACTGCAAGGTCCTGGAAGAGATGGGGTCTAACGAGGAAGATCCTCTGACGTCGGTTACCTCTGTTTAATCAATGCAACTAGTCACATTTTGTCTGAGATTCTTCCCTACCTGATTATTACAAAAGTCTTTATTCCTTTCCTTTTTCCGTTCTATTTCTACAGATCAAATCTATTAGTGTGCTTGGGGATATTCTAGAGACCACAGCATGCAAGATTGCCCAGTTATTTATTACAGAACCCTTTTCTCCCAGACTCTTTTGGGCAAGTGTCCTCAGAGAACATTTGCAGAAGTTCTGCTCTGGGCACTATGCTGCATCTCTCAGAAAGGTCCCCAGAGCTGGTTCCCCAACATCTCTTAGCTGCAGGTCTATCACATTCACCCCTATCCTTCATCCCCTCTTTCCCTCGTCTGTCTTTTCTCTTATTCCCCAAAGGTTTGCTCCCCTTTATTTCTGAGCTGTTATGCTGGGACCCCTGTTTTTCCTGATTAATCTCTCTAGCTCCTTTCCCGTCCATTCTCCCTGACTCCAATACCAAGTAGGTCAGGTCTGTTAGCACTTCTAAGCCATAACTTATGTAGACCACACAGAACATAACAGACTGATCCAAACCCTGAGGAATCAAAAAGGCCTTGTATAATGGGGAGGACTTTTTCTTCATATTCAGTAGATCTATTTCCAGGCAGAAACAGAGGAGGGAAAATCTGTAGCCCCATGTTCCTTGGCATTTCCCAGAAGCTCTTCAGCCCCAAGAACTAAAATGCTACTCTCTCCTCTTACCTGTTTTTATTATTAGATTTATTTGTTTTTATTATTAAACATCCTCAGGGTCAGAGTATCATCTGCATCTAAACACAGCTTGCTTCCTGCATTTTATAACGTCAAAACCAGCAGATGTCAAACCCAGGTGAGGGCTTCCTGCTCAGTGGGTAGTAATTGTTACCTGCTCCCCCAGATCAGAGGCCTCTGAAAAAACCTGCCTTTTCTCTCAAAGCAAAATAGTACAAATTCACAACTCCTCCATTAGATGTCAAAAGACTGCTTCTCTCTCTTTTTAAGAAATCCGTATGCCAGAGAGGCCTTACCCTGAGCAAGAAAGCCAATGCTTTCTGCTATCTTCCTACCCACAGGACAATATTTCCCGGCTAAACCAGATCCACAGTCCATGCAACCCCAGAGCGTATAGTTGTTCAAGAGGTAAAAGAGGTGATAGTTAGAATCGCATACAGGGCAAGATACACTCACACCTGAGCTGTACCTTGTATAGATTGGAGACGTTACCTCATTGATATGATGTAACCTGTCATTCAACATAGAAACCAGGCACTTTCCCATTTCATAAGCCTAGTAGTGGAATTTTTGGCATGAACTGTAGGGCCTCCAGCTAATTGTTTAACTAATAGGTCTGCTCAGCAGTGGTGCTGCCATACTTGTTAACTACCAATTCTCAGGCTTCTGTGGATTTCACTGCTCACCCAGGGCAGTATTTCTCAAAATGTGGTGAGAGGACAAAAGCAGCAGAATGAGCCATACTGCTTATTAAAATGCACATTTCTGGGCTGGCCCCAGACCTGCTGAGTTGGAATCCCTAGGGTGGGCTCAGAAATCTACTTTTCTCAAGCTCCCCAGGAAAGTCTTAGAAAACAACTCCTAGGTGTGCAGATAAGGTCTTTGCATTTCTGTTTTCCCTAGTGGGAACAACTGATTCTTCAGCTCCAGGGAGCTCACTGTGTTCTCTCTTGGTTTTGGGGGTTCCAGGACTAACAAGCTGCTGCCAATGCAAGTAGATGGAGAGCCCTGGATGCAGCCTCCTTGCACGGTGAGTTTGCCAATCTTTAAAATGAGGATGACAAGCCTTATATTTGGTTGTCCCTTTTAGGTACTGAAATATGGAATTACTGAATCTCAGTGTTTGCAGGGGTCTTGGGAGACAACCTCATGCAACCTCTCTTCTACTTTATTCTTCCATCCATTCATTTACCCACCAAATTTATTATTGAATATTTGCTGTGTGCCAGGCACTGTTAGGCTACAACTGAATGAGATGCAGATCCATCTTCAAGGAGCTGAGAATTGTAGCTGGTGAATTCTGAAACTTCATGCACAGTATCCTTGACAGTTTGAATCATTCCAGTGGCTTGGAACATACTACCTCAAAAGGAAGACTGCTGATGAACAAGTCTAGTTGTTAGAAAGTGCTTCCTTATGTAAAAGCCAAATCTGCTCTCTTACGTATAACTTGCACCTAGTTGCTCTGACCACTAAGTTCCTGGAGGAAAATTCCCCAGAGTGTACAGACATACTTCACCATCTGTGTGCCCACAGCCCTAAGGACTTACATAACAACTCCACTGAAAAGGTAACCACATGGGTGATCTATTTTTTTTAATGGCACTCTCACCCAGCCCCTAGCACAGTGCCTGTTTGTAATTGAATGATGAACAAATGAATGCCAGAATGGGCAAACAAAAATAAAGGCACCCTCCACATTCCCTTATTTACCATACCTATGTTAGCTCTCTACTTAACACTACTACAGAAGCCATGCATCGCTCCTTCTTATTTTTCCTCAGTGAGAAATCCAGCTAGAGAATCATTGTCCTGGTTTTCATGGCCTCTGCTGAGGTATTACATTAATACTATCCTCAATACTATCATAAATGTGCAAATCTCAAAGCATAAGTTGTGTCTCTAACCTTTCTCACTCTAGTGGTCTATTCAGATACCTTGATAATCTGCTATTTTGAATCCTTCAGAACATCAGGCTATTTTCTACTGTTATACTGCGGGGAGGGTTTTCACAAGACTTCTACTAGGCCCGAACTTAGGTGTATTTTTATAACTTTTTGTTCCAAATAACTTCTATAAATTATGAAACAGGTCCCTAGTGACTCTTGCACTATCATCTTCTATGAAGGTTATCAAAGACAGAAATTTCTCTGCAAAATCTTCCCTCAAACTTCTGGTTCATGTGAAAACTAAGAAAAAATGAAAACACATGATAACAAAAGCTAACAATAACTCAGCTACCTTGCTGGAATTAGAAAGGATGGAGGGAATTTTTGCTGCTTATCATTTGATGGAGCTGAATTGAGAAAAATCTATGCAAGTTCCTCCTATCTCCTAAAGAAAGACAGAAAGACATCAAACCTCTCCCACTTGGTTCAATGACATTGTCTCTATTAATGTGAAGATAGGTGTGTGCCATTCCTCTAAATCCAGGCATTTGTGTTTGAAATAACCAAAAACCCCTCCCTATGCCACCCCCACCCTCTCCATGAAAAAAAAAAAAAAAACTAAAACCTGTGACCCAATGATTATATGGTGTGAAGTCCATGGAAATTCATAGGTGAAGGCATCAAAAAGTCATTCTTAAACTTGCAAGTGATAAAACAAATGTACCATTCTTGAAACATTTTCTTAAAGGCACACAACAACCAAGAATTGATTTAAAATTAAAGGCTTCAGAATGGGACCTCACAACACAAAAGAACTGGTTGGTAAAAATTGAAACCAGTTAAATTACAATGTAGTAGAAAAGAAAACACATGATAAATATGTTATGTCATTGAATGCAAATAGCAAAAACCAGTCTTTGAAAGAGAAATTATGTAATGTAAATGTCAATAACCTGGATCCCAAACTTAAGGTGATATTAACAAAAAGACTGAAAGCCTGTGGGAGGCACTATTGAAGGAATAGTAGAAATATGCTAAATTCCTCATTTTTCTCTCTTCCCTTTGATAATTATATAGTAAAAATCAGAAGGAAATTTTAATAACTAGCAATCATTGCTGAAACTAAAAACAGGGCATACACTTACCAAATCTGAGAGAATTTAACTTATTTCAACCCTATCAATGTAACACATGTTAAAAATTTTGAAGTAATATGAAAGAGGTTAAGACTAAATATGACAGTACTGACAATAAACATAAATGGGCTAAAGTTGCCTATTAAAAGACCAATACTATCATACTGGGTTAAAAATTAAAATCCAAGTCTATGCTTCTTATAAGAGCTATACCTAAAACAAAAGAGCATGTATATCATTTTTACCCTTTATCAAGCATAGAGATATTAAAAGGAAGAAGTGATAAGGTCAATTAATTTTAGGCAAACTAACGTCTCATTTACAAGATGTAATAGTCATAAAATCAAAATAAATATTGGGAAAAAGCACAGCATCAATATGAATACAAAATATAGTGTCAATAATCATGGATATCAATAGATAAATACAAAGTTGACAGAAAGACCATTATTGAGAGGCTTTAAAATATTTGTTTCCATCTTCAAGTTCAAGTAGAAAAAATAAATGACATAAAATCTGGATGAAATTATGAGATGAAATTAATAGATATGTGTTAAACTCTATAACCTATAAACAAATTAGATATCTTCTTTTTTCAAGGATCCTTATAATATAAAGTAGTCCCAAAAAAAAAAATCTACATAAAATCCAGAAGCAGAAATTATAAAGGTCATTTTCTTTGATGATGGGAAATAAAACTAGAAGTTAATAATAGATTATTTAATGAATAAAGCAAAACCCAATCACTTGGAAATTTTTAAAGTCCCCTAAATAACAATAAATATAAATTCAGTGTTGGAGAATAAAACATGGGAATGTACAACACAGTGAATCTTGTGGTGGACAATGCTCACAATTAACTGTACAAATATAAAAAGCTCTTTCATGAACTAGAACAAATGCATGACACTATCACAAGGAGTTAATAATAAAGCAGTATATGGGGAAAATGTACCTATTGCAAACTATGGACTATAGTTAACAATAATATTTTAATATTCTTTCATCAACAGTAACAAATGTACCACACCAATATTATGAGTCAATAATGGAGGGGGGTGATAAGGGGTATGGGAGGATCTAGATTTTCTTTTTTTTTTTTTTAATTCCTCTTCTGGAGTAATGGAAATGATCTAAAATTGATCAGGAGTTGTATGCACAACTATATAATGATGCTGTAAGCCAGTGATTGTATACTTTGGATAGTTTGTATGGTGTGTGAATATATCTCAATAAAACTGCATTAAAATTAAATAAATTCAGGAGGAGATCAAAACCACCATTATGAACTATTTTAAAAAGTATAAAAATTAGATGGCTCTAGTTCAAAACTTTAAAACTATAGCCTAAACAGTATTTGGAAGTAAATTCAAAATCTCATATACTTCCGACTTTTACAAAGAAAAAAATTCAATGAAAAATCCCCAAATTAGAAAAACAATAATAAAACAAACTTAGGAAAAGCAGAAGGAAGAAAATAATACAAAAATGTAAATTAAATACTGAGAAAAAGGAAAATAGTAAATCTAAGAACTCATTCTTTAAATGTGACAAATTTAATTAGCTTTTTTATTCAAAACCTAATTTTAAAATGAGAAACGTAGATTATAGATATTAAAATATTTAAAATGTATAGTAAAATATATAAATGTGATATTTTATTTAATTATAAGCTAATATATAATCAATTTGTTATTAATGTATTTGGACATCTCAAGAAAAATGGATGAAAATCCCAATAACCATCAAAGAATTATATCCAAAATGATCTGATGAGTTCTTCCATACTATTAGGTAATAAATATTTATGTAAACTTTTCCATTGTATAAACAAAGATATAAAGCTACCCAATCTGTTTTATAAAACCAAAATAAGACAGATACAGAAAGCTAACAAAAATTTTACTTAAAATTAGAAAGCTACAAACCAATCTCAACTATGAATATGATACAAAATTCTAATTAAAATATTAGTAGATAGAATTGAACAATATATTAGAATCATTCACTCCTCAAGAAGGATATATCAATGGTTTGCAAAGTCTTCTAATACCAGTTCAGATAGAAAAGTTACACGATAGTGTAAATAGATGCCCCCAAAATGTTCCATTACATTCAACCCCATCTTGGATTTAAAAAAATATAAACCCATAGAAAATGAAGAACAGAAAGATTTTCCCTCAATCTAATTTTTAAAAAACCTATCATTAACATTTTACTTAATAGTAAATAGTAAAACTTAACAGTAAAACACTAGAGGAATTCTCATTAAAATAATGGGCAAGACGTGTATGCTTGCCATCATCAATAATATTTAATACTGTTGGATATTCTAGCCAATTCAACATGTATGAAACAGAAAAGTATAGCTATTTAGAAAGGAGTCAAAGCTGTCATTATTTGCAGATGATATGATTATGTATGTAGAAAGCAAATAGAATCATGGAAAAACTCAAAGGAAGAGTTATTTCAATGAAGCTCTATAAAAACATAAATACACAAAAATTAATTACTTTTCTACATCTGTTCAGCAATAACTGAGCAGAATAATATAACAAAGAAAAGTAAAGGTATCATAATAGCAACTACAATAAAAAAACATAAAACACTAAACTGATTTGTGGAAAATGAATGATGACAACTATCAAAATGAACCAATTAAAAAAAAAATGAAGATCTAAATATAAAACATCCCATGTTCCTAAACAGGGAACCCCAATGAAATCCCAGTACAGTGCTTTTCTAACTTGACAATACAATGTCAATAGCTAAGCCATTTTATAAAACAAGAATTATGAGGAAGGACTTCCCGCAAGATATTAAATTGATTATAAAGTCACACTAATTTGAATAATGTGCTACTGACACAATATTGGCTAGAGAAATCAGTCGTGCAGAAAAGAGTCTTAAGAAATCCTAGTATACATAAAAACTAATGAAGGGGAAAAGAAAGATCATAAACTAATGCGAAAGGAATGGACTGTTTAACACAAAGAATCCAAGAAATGGCCTGTTTGGGGAAATGCTGTTATATGCTCACTTCTCACCTCAAATTATACTCCAATTCAATTAAAGAGTTAAATGTTACAAGCTAGGGGGAAAATAGGTGACTATAATCACACTGTGGGTAGGAACTTTCTATTAGATATTTAAAAGGCAAGGGACAAGATACTTGAATAGCTATCTCAAAAAGCAAATTAATTCCCATATGTACAAAGAGCTCTTAGAAACCAGCGGGAAAAATGCCAGCAATGCAATGATGCACAGACAATTCAGAGAAGAAGGGCCATGGACTAATAAACCTATGAAATAATATTTAACCTCACAAGTTAAAAAACATTAAAGAATAACCTGGAGGGCTTGTTAAAACACGGGTTGCTAGGCCCCATCCCAGAGACTCTGATTCAGTAGATCTGGGGTCCTGAGAACTTGCATTTCTAACAATTTCCCAAGAGATGCTGATGCTACTGCTCTAGGGACCACACTTTGAGGACAGAAGTATAGTCCAACTTACCAATATGACTTATCAGTAAGTCCCAGACTTCTCCATTCCTTGCAATACCCGATTGTCCAGCTATGTTTGAAGATCTTTGATGGCAAGAAACTCTCCCATGAAGCAGGGCATTCTCAGATCTTGGAGAGCCCAGAAGTAGCTCATACTTGAGAGACTGTGCAAGTATCCTCCCTCCTCCCCCAGGCTTCCTTTAAGCAGGACTATTTCCTTAACTGCTTCAAATATCAGAGATACTACTTGAGATCTTTCAGGTTCACATTTTTTCCATTTCCTTTTTCTCCAGCTGAAACTAGAGCAGACTTCTGGGGCTTCCCAGATGATTTCAGAAGGTCCATCCATGTGGTCATTTGCCATTTTACTAGCCATGACTGGAATCATGCAGCCTGAAAAGGCAACGTCTGGGAAGGAGTCGCTCGGTTTATTACTTCTCTTGAAGTAATGAAAATGTGTTGTTTTGTGGAAAATGGTCCCCAAAATGAAATCACCCTTGTGCACTAGTTTTAATTTTTACTCCATTTGAAAAGGAAAACCATAGACTGCAGTAGTTGTGTGAATTTTGAGCTATCGCACAACAGTCTACTGTATCAATTCTGTCAGTAATAGAGCAGACACCTCAGAACATGGGCTACTTTCCTTGGAGCTTGTCAGGTTTTGTGTCATGAAAGGTTTTTAAGAAAATCACAGAGACTTTAGTTAATCGCCTGACCTGCACAGTTACCAGGGAAGGTTGGTTTCTTATGACCGAAACGTGGGATGCTCCCTTTCTGTTAGTTTGAAAAGGCAGGTTTAGTCATGTCTACCTACCTTCCCATAATGGGATCTTAACTATTTAACCCACTAATTCCTTCCAATAGGGAGAGTGGGTGGAGTGGGGGTGATATAAGGGACTGGCATCTCTTCAACTCTAAATGAGGAAACGATCTCACACTACTTGCCTTCAGTATGTGTGCATATAATCAACTCTCAGTTCTCTGCGGTGTTATCAACCCAGACCAAAATCCCATGTTACCCAGGAGCTCCAAACTCCTACCCTATCAAAATTTTGTCAAAACTGCTGAAATACCGAATGGGAGGGATTCGAATTTCACTTCCTCCTCTTTGCCCTGGAGGTGCTAACAAGTAAATAAATAGCTCAGCTAGAGCTAGAAAAAGGAGAAGTAAGGGTCCTCTATCATCTAAAATAAATGGGCTCCATCAGCCGGAAATGTAGGCAGTGCACCAGCTGCCACCCTCCGCCCCAAACATAGAGGTCTCCACTGCCCCGACATTTTCTCTTTCTTCTTGGTTGTGCTAACCAGTCAGTACTTCCACAGCATATGCTCTGAGCCAGGCATTGCCCTGATTCAGGGAATACCAAGACAAATAAGACAAAGTCCTTCCCCTCAAGGGCTCATGTGCTCAGGGGTGAGAGGAGGCTTACCACAAGAGAGTGCGCCACAAATCACTGCCATCAGAGAGTGCTAACTGCATGCCACCTGTACAAGTGCTCTCAGGGTCCCTGGTCTGTGCTTTATTTCCACGAATGCTGGAGTAAACATAATGTCCACAATAAGGCACATGACACAAAATGGCATTCAATGTTCTCTAAGTTTGCTCCTCTGGTAGCAGCTGCAACATGAAAAGGTTCACTCCCCTTCCAAATCTCTAGACTGGTGGAACCCATCACCAGGCTATGGTGATTCTCCACAATGCCTTTTTGTTCCATCCTTTTATTTCCATTTCCTGAAGACTTATCAATTTAAACCTGCCTTACTATCATACCCTCTTGGCCAGATTCTCCCCCACTCCAGCTCATCCTGACAATAGCATTTGAATAATTTCTGCCAAACTCTTTTTTCCTTCATGTTATTTTCTGGTTTAAAAGGCCATCAGTCATGGATCCCCATTCCTTCACATCAGACCCAATCTCTGCAGCCTCCCCTTTACGGACCTACACCAGCTGCCCCCACCCACCCATCCTTTGCCCCACACTCAACCTGTCCATATGTGGCTCCTCTACCCAGTCCCTTCCCTTTCTCTTTCCACCAACATATCTCCTTCCCATCCTTCAAATACCAACATAACATTCTTCCCTAACTGCTTCCATCAGACTCTTCTCATTCCTTCTGCAACCTCTTTTAACACCACTTCGTTTGTGCTACAGTAATTTAAACTTGTGGATGGTTCTCCTTCTTCAAGAGAGCTTCTGTTGTTCTTTGCAGTCACACTATCATTTCCAATAACAAGGTAAAAACGGTAAACACCATGAGAATGGCTTCAGACATTCTTTTCCTTTTCCTCCAATGTCAGGAAACAATAATTTAACTGACTGTTACTTTCCAGTTTTCAGTTGACAATGGGCTTTCATTGATGTTCTCTCATTTGATCTTCACAACAACTTTTGTGAGAAAAATAGGACAAATGTTAGTATCCACATTTTGCAGTTCAGGGAACACAGACTCTGAAGGTTAAATTATTAATCCAGAGGCTCACAGCAAAGAAGTGGGAGCAGGACCCACACCCAGGTATTTGAATACTAATTGCCTCCTGTTCCCGCATCATCTTCCTATTCTGAACGTGTGTCATACTTGATAAATGTTGTTGATGGACTGTGGCTGCAGAGTATTAAGGGGGAAGTGCACCAGGCCACATTCAAATACAGATTAAGCATTTTGAAGCCATGCCCTGAGGATAAGTTCGGGAAAAAAGGCAAATTTAGAATTCACCAGTATCTTTCACTTCCAAATGATTTAATATTTGCAAGAGAAAACGTAAAATTCTAAAAAAATATGTTACTAAAAGAAAATTGGGTTTCTCTGGAAGACCAAGAAAGGAGGAAACACCTAAGAGACACATTTGGGGCTTTTCCCATGATGTTGCTTGGGTCAGCAGTGAAACAGAAGTCTCTAGGTCTACTTTGAGTTACTGGTTGGCATCTCTGTTGTGCCGGGGAGCAGTGGCCAGGAGCAGTGGAGGCAGGGAATCTGAAGAACCGGGATCCGGCTGTTCTGCCCCTTTTGGGATGACCTTAGGCCAAATTAGGGCCAATGGAGCCTCCATTCCTTCATCTGTCCTGCAAAGAGGTTGAATGAGACAATCCCTGAGGTCCCCTCCGGCTGTGACATTCTGAAAGTCTATGAATAGCAAGGACGCAAGACAGGTGCGAGCTGATCACCATGTGGGAAGCTCACACCTGTCTCTCCCCAGTGTTTCCGCCCCCCACTTCCAGCAACGCCAAACTCCAGGCCCTGTCAGGGTCAGGTTGCCAGTTCTGAAGCTGTTCAAGGGCAGTTGTCCTTCGGCATAGGGCCCATTCCAGCCTGAAGTGGGCCTTCCTTACACTCTCTGTGACTCTGCCTCTCTCTTGAGCTACTAGGATGTGCATGTCACTAATTCATTTCTGCCTCTTTGCTTTTAGATTAAAATTACTCACAAGAACCAAGCACCCATGATGATGGGGCCTCCCCAGAAGAGCAGCTTCTTTTCACTGAGAAGGAAGAGCCGTTCAAAAGACTAAGCAATGTACCAAACTCCAGCTAAACCAAGAGAGAAAGCAGAAACTGTAACTACACATACACACACACACACACACACATACACACATGCACACACATTTTTACACACATTCTTATCTAACCAGTGGAAGCAAAGCCACCCTTCAAAAAGAAAATCTTCACTTTGCCATACGTTCTACTTCAATAATGGATACACCCCTAACAGAACCAGTGCCAGAAGAACATTTTGAATGGACTTAGGGTCCACCAGGGTGTGGTGCAGCAACTGCCATATTCCCAGCCTTGAGTAAGACTTTCTGGGACTAAAGAAGTCCCCCTTTCTTTCCACCAGCCCCGCAAGTTTCCTCATGGACGCGCTCAAGGAGCAGGCTTCGGATTTCCTGCCTATGGTAAACTCGGATGTGGTGGAGAGAAGGAGCCCCGGTTCCAGAGAACTTGCACAAAGGTCCCTCTGTACAGAGACAAAACGGCCTCCAACTCTCTGAGCAAAATCCTTGGCAGGGCTCAGCAAGCTCACGTTGGTTTCTTGGTTGTCCTCTCGACGACAGCTTCTTCCTGAACCTGCTGAGGAGGCAGAAAGGCTGTGGAAAGCTGTTTCCCTTCCTGGTTCTCTGAGCCATCAGCTGGCACTTGTTATTTTCCCGAAGCCTTCTCCTGGTGGTGGCGTGTTTGCTTAGTGACGGCTCCAAGAGCCCCCAGAGCTGCCTGCGCAGCACACCTTAAATGTGGTATTTATTTTCTTAGTTCTGTGAACACCTGGGAGGGAAAGCAGAGAATCTGGGATTTATTTTTCAAAGTGGTGTCATAATATTGTGTAAAAAGGGAAGAGAAAAAAAAAAAAAAAAAAAAACACCCCCAGCTTCTTTCTTTTTCAAGCCAAAGCATGTTTCCTGTTTGAGTTCCAAACCCCGGCGGCAGACTATTCCTGAAGGCAAAGAAGATGGGAGAGAAGGGCCATTTGCTGGGGAGAACCAAAGACAAACCATCATATGGTTCCCTCCTGCTTCTTTGTGCCTACTACCCCCCAAAATATGACCCAAAGGCCCTTGATGGTTTTATGTGTTTGTGTATATATGTAGCATATATATTTATATATATAAATATTTATTTCCTGATGGACTTTTACTGATTGAAATACATATATATATAGTGTAGGAACAAAAAGTGAGAAAGAAAAAGAAGGTTCTTACTCCCCCACTCCTTATTTCATTGTCAAGACACACTTCCCTGTGGTGATCATAAGGTTTTAAGGAAATGAAAGTAGCTTCTTATCATGAAGAGACTGAGAACTTCTAATTCTGGATCCTCAAAACAACCATGAATGATATGCTGGACAGGATTTACTCTCCCTTTTGTTGGATAAGGAAACTGACTCAGAAAAGTTAAGAGACTTGTCCATGGTATCTTGGTAAATGTGCTTTGGGCATAGGTACCACTAAGAAAACATTTAATAAAGAAAAGAACTGAACTCTCCATGTCTTACCCTCATCATGGTCATCATATCTTTTCATCTGGAAAACACTCATGGCTGCAGGGATAACCTCAGTGGAGAGTCACAAGGACAGAGGCTCCGTTTGCAAGGTGCTGGCAGCTAGGACTGAGAGGTCTCTGCAAAGCTCAATGGGCTTCAGCTGATACCAGCATTGCCCTCTTTTCCCAAGGGCAAGTCTGACCAGAGCTTCATTGGTAGAATGGAACAGAATGAAACATCTGTCTTGACCCCTTTGCTCATTCGGGACTCCATCCCCCTCTCAGAGATTTCTCAAGAGGAAATCTGGCCTCACTTGAGTTCACACCACTGAGCTGTCTGTAATCTCCTTGCAGTGGGGCAGGAGTCTTGGACAAAGAAGAGAAAATTAACATTGTATGTATAAATTGAGCTTAACTCTAAGGGAAGCACTCCTCCTGAGATCTGAAACCATCCTGCTGAACCTATCAGTGCAGAACGCTGGGCAGGGGGAAAGCCAGGCCACCTGAAGAATATCCTTAATTATGGAATCCTTGGCGATGGGACCAACAAGCTCCAAAGTGACAACAGGTACTATCTTGGAAGACACGTGATTCTGAAACTGAGGCAGGTTCAGGTTTGGAATCATTGATTCTAAAACATTTACAGAAGTTTCTGCATGTGTTTCAGCCCTGATCCCCCAAGATTGAGGCTGTTGAGACATAGCATATCAACAAGTGGAACTGATTCTGCCTTCTCTACCCTAGTGCTCAGGACTTCCATTGTTGCTTGAGAGACATGTCCCAAGTCCTCCTTAGAACCACAGAATATAAAAAACATCAGTGAAATTGAGCTTCCTATTTGATAACTTTAGTAAGTCTTGTGTCATTGCTTAATATTACCTTGAAAATCATCTTTTAACTACTGTGACAGTGATTTCTTATTGTAGAATGCCTGATAATAGCAATCCTTATAGGCAGATACAGTAATACAATCCCTGTCTTAAAAATGAGGAAAACAAAGCTTAATGAGGTTTAGTGACTTCTCAGAGCCATGCAGTTTAGGTAGTCAGAGGACCTGATCCCTTACTTCTCATCTTATTCTGACTCTAACCATGCCACACACATGTTCTCACCTGCCCTCACACTTCTTTCCCACTAGTAGCATAAAGAATGAAACAGAGATTCTTCAATATACTGCATTGTCCCTGAACTGACAGGCTACAAGTTAGTTGTGTCTCATTATGCTTGGTCTTTGTTGGGTTCCCCAGTGAGCTGAAAGAGGAGATAGACTTAGTAAGATGTCTATATTTCAGGTTGGAGACCAGCGCTTCTCAAGAGAGTTCTTTCCGCAGACAGAAAAGATACATAAAATTGCCAAAAAAAATTAGGAAATACTTGGCAGAACCTGGAAGAACCTCCAGACTGGTGTTACATAACATGCATATACATTATACATATGCACATTATATAAGGTGAAATAGTACTTAATGTGCTGTATATATTATGTAAATTACGTATTTGTGAGTAATCATGATAAATATAGAGACCCACTAATCACTTTTTTTACACATACTCAGTGACAGATTAGGAAGTTACTTTGCCAGAGAGTCTTAAAATTTACTCTCTCCTGCTGCTTTGGTTTCAATGCCTTCCAAAAATTATTGCATCAACTTTTCCCATCTCTAGCCCCCTATCCTCTTGGCCAAAACTCTCAGTTACCTCCTGTTTCAGCTAGGTTGTGCCTTCCATGGAATGCTACCACAATGGGGATCCAGAAGTATAAAATCATAGGAATGGGAAGGATCTGGGCCCCCACGTTCCTTATGTCACAGGCCTTCACCTCAACACTCCCAGGCAGGTGGGTGCCTAATGCTAAAATTAAATTAAACTTCATAGTCTTCCTTGGTCACCAGTTCCAGGATCCAACAATTATCAGTGAGGAAATAAATTCAAATGTCTATTCTGAGTCCCCACAGCATAACTGAAGCATAAATTCCTGAAATGTGTTTCATAAAACACTAGTATCCATAAAATGCCCCATGAAGAAAAGGTTCTGTGGTCAAGTACTAGATCCTTCTTGGAGATAGAGAAGCTTAACTCTGAGAACTCACAATAAGGAACCATAGAGTCCTTTATTTGTCTATCAATATTAGATAACATTACTTTAAGTCCACGTTTTCTTCTTTTTGTTCTCAGTGGAGATGGGAACATGCCAGGTAACCATCCTCTGCAATAATATTCCAAAAAGTACTTTTCCAGGACAAAGAATCTCCACTTTTAAAACATTCATGACAGCAAGCAGTTTCTTCTACATGATTGTTTGACTACTTTTTTTTTTTAATTAAATTCAGCTTTATTGAAATACATTCACACACCATACAATCATCCATGATATACAATCCACTGTCCACAGTATGATAACATAGTTATGCGTTCATCACCACAGTCTATCTCTGAACATTTTCCTTACATCAGAAAGAACCAGAACAAGAATAAAAAATAAAAGTGAAAAAAAACACCCAAATCATCCCCCCATCCCACCCCATTTGTCCTTTAGTTTTTATCCCCATTCCTCCACTCATCCATACACTAGATAAAGGGGGTGTGATCCACAAGGTCTTCACAATCACACTGTGTTTGACTACTTTTATTGTTTCCCTCTACACATCTTCAAGTAAGGATCAAGAATCTAGACTCTGTCCTGAATGGGGAAGCAACTGGGGAGAGGCTTAGTGAAAGCAAAAATTAAGGGAAGACATGATACCTGCCAGGGGTCAGACTTGATCTGAGTAGCTCCAGAGAACAGAGCACAATTGCAGAGAGGTAGCTTTTTATTAAGTTTAATGACTGCTGTTGGAGATGTGGGAAGAGCTAATGTGGAAAGAGCTGCCTTGTGAGAGAACGAATCTCCACCAGTTCTTATAATAAAATCTTTGATCTGTTTGGGTGAGTAACAAACAGTAATTGATCTACCTTCTCCAAAAGGTTGTTGAATTTGTTTCTGTAGCCATCAGTGTTAAATCAAATGGTCTGTCACTTCCTTTTGAACAGCATATCTCAGTGTTCCTTGTTTTTTGAAAGAATGAAAAAATGGCTCCCAGAGAGATTTCTAGAACAGTGGGTACTGACCAGTTAGACCAGAGTTACACATGACAGAATTGAGCTGGCCCACTTACAACCCAAAGGCAACTGGTGATGGTGGTGATCTTTCTTTGGTGGCTCTGAGAGTTAGAGGAATGAGTTATAGTATTAAGACCAAAAGGAATTGTGCATTTCTGTAGAGGGTCATCCATATTAGCAGTTTGGAAGTCTTTTCCTTGTCATAAATACCAGATGTTGCATCAGACTCACAATAGCAAGGAAAAGGAAACTATTCTATATCTCAAATACCACTCAAGTTTTGGATAAAATGAGATACCAGAATTGTATAGCATTTCACTGGGAGCCATTGTTTTTTGCTCAGTTTGATGTCCCACCATCTTAGAGTGCATCTTTCAGCTTCCTACAGTGAAGAGTGAACAGGAATGGGAAATAGAGAATTCCCATGTTTTGCTTGTGGGGTTCCAGATGCTGTGTCAAGTTCTTTTCATGTCCTATCCCATTTAATCCTCAAAACGGCCTTATGGTATGGACATTGCACTTATTTTACAGATAAAGGAACTGGGGTATAGAAAGATGAAGTAACTTATTTCAAGTCAAACAGATAGCAAGTGGTAGAGCTAGCACTTAACATGGATCTGTCTGACATCAAAATCTATGCTTTTTACAGTATGTTTTAGTGCCTTTAACATTCTCATCTAATGTTTCCAACCCTGGTATCATTCTAGGTGAAATTACATGACATCAACAAACTGATCTCCTATGTGGTCAGCCTCTGTAGAGCAATCTAATCATGTTCCTACTAAAGAACTTCCAGTGCTTGGTCATATTTAAATTCAACAGCTTCCAGGGACAGCTGGACCCCAAAATCTCACCCTTGCAATCAAATTAGCAACTATCCCTTAATCCTGAATGTCTTCAAGTTCTAGCTGAAAGAGACTCATTTTCCAGGCCTACCTAATGCCTTTCTGTTCATCTGTATGAGTGGGAGAGCAGCAAGCAGTCTTCTCAGACTCAAATGTCATGGTCAGCAGTGACCAGCCTGCATGGGGAAGGGGGTTGGGGCTGTTGAAGAGAGCCTCCAGCAAGGAGGCTCTGCATGTGATCCTCATTAGTGATAGGCGTGGGCTAGGCCATCTGTGTTCCACAGGAGAACAGAATGGCAGGCTGCCTTTCAGATGCCAAGAGATGCTATCTAATGGGAAGATCCAGAGAGCTCAAAAAGCAAGAGGCATCTTTCCTCATGGGCATCTGGGACACAGAAAACCAAGAGGATTGGGAAATTAACTGCTTAACTGGCTGGGCATTCCACCCTTGCTATCACTTCATTCTTCATGTCCACCGTGCAGGACAGCAAACAGAGCCCTTCAGCCTCATCTGCTAATGAAACTCCCTTAAGTAGAACCCACGATGGACCCATATTATCCTGAAATCTGTGTGTGCAGTGGCAGGTGCATGAGAGCAAGGCACCAGAGGTTGAAAGTAATCCTCCGTGTCTCCCAGGAGTCAGGAAACACTGCAGATAGGAGAAACCAATTAATTGCAGGCTCAATGTAGATTCTAGAGAAATAATCAGAAAATATAGAGGATAATGCTAAATGGGTCAAGTTAGAAAAATGCAGCTTGAAAGCAAAGAGGATGACACCTAACCCAGTATCAAGCATGAGTAAGTAAATATTTATTGAATGGATAAATGGTGGGGAGCTTTTTAACTAACTCAGGCACTCGAAATCCCAGGATGTAGAGGGAGCTCATAGGGGCCTTTAACTACCCAGACATCTGTTGAATGATGGCTACAGCTAAATATGGATCATCAAAGGGCTTTCTAGGTCACATGGAGGACAGCTTCATCATTTAGAAAGCATGAAGTTCAGCTTGGCCAGAAAGACAGAAATATATGCACTCCACTTCTTAGAGACCAGAACAGAATTGACAATGAATAAAAGGGCAGCACAGAATGGAGTGACAGCACAGTAAGGGATCAGATCAGCATAATAAAGATACGGATTCATGAGATGAAAAGGGGTGGAGAACTGGATTTTTTTCTTTTTTCTTTTTTTTTTTTTTTTTTTGCAGATTTATTTGGGCAAGGGAAGTTAACATGAAATGTTGAGCATAACGGTCCCAAAATGGAAGAACTGAGAAATCCTGATACAAACAAAAATGGAAATGTTCCAGCATTAATGAAATTGTTATTAAATAATCACTATTATTTATTGTCCAGTCCACAGCCTATTACTTTTATGACCACTTTTAAACTTCACAAAAGCTTTATGAACTTGATTCCCCATTTGACAACTGGAGAAAACAGAGCAAGTCTCATAGTGGCAGATCTTGGATTCAGATCTCAGATTCAAAGTCCATGTTCGTGACCGCAGTGGCACCACTGACTCCTCTGAGCTTCAAGCGTGGTGACAGGGATTCATTGCCCCCAGATCAATCCCATGTGTATGACTTTACTTCCTTCTCAAGCTGGAAACCCTGCCCCTCTCCCAAGCCCCTCTTCCACAGAGGGGGAGAGGAAAACGGTATTCATTTGTCTGAGAGCAGGGGCAAGCCAAGAAGAAGGAGCAGATATGGGAAGCAGAAGCTCTGTTCCACCTTACCCTCCACCCTTTTCTTAGGACCCCTCTCCAAGGCTACCAGCTGGGCTATATCCTAAGACACTTCCTAGAGAACAGAGAGCCAACAACAAACACCTGGTAAAGAACTCAGCCAGATCAGAGTATACACATAATATTAAAGATCATATTAAAAGATACACAGAAACCATATTAAATATCAGGAGCAAGGGGAATGAGGTCAGGTAGTCAAACATCAGAATTCAGTAACTGGTATCTAAACGTGGAACAGAGAATAGAAGTGTTCTTTTAAAAATCTGTTGGAGATAAATTTTAGAATCAAGGTGAATCCTAATTTGGGGTTAAAAATAAAAAGACTGCTTCTAGAATGATGCAAAAAAAAATTTGAACTTCCTTTTTAAAATGGAATCTTAGCAAGAAATAGAAAGGGAGGGATAATAAAAATGGTAATTGCTCTCTACCTTAGGCAATACAAAAGGAAATAATGTACCAGCTACACGATGTAAGTATCAATCCAGAAGAAAATTCCAGAAAGTCTGCATCTTCTGCTGAAGGACTAAATCAAAGTACATTCAAAGCAGTTAATGAAATTGTTTGCTTATTTCAAAGAAAACTGGTATCAGTTGGTTACCAGAAAATGGCATGATCTTCCAGAAAAGAAAAGTTTTCCTGGTGAATATTTCCTCTTTCCCCTAGAAGTTAAAGAATTAAGAACTCGACCTGTTAACTTGGAGATCCATACATGCCTGGAGAGTGTTTATAGCAGAGGTTGTCATTAAATGGCTCTTTGGTGTTTGCTAATGCCATACTCTGCTACCACCAGGCATTAGAGCAATGATAAGAAACCTAAGAGGGTTAAGCAATTCCCACCTCACACACCCCCCACTCCTCACCCCATCTGCCCCCTAAAGTCTCCCCGGGTTAAACGTACTTCCTAGAATTAGAACATCTGGGAATAATTTCCTTTCTTTATGAAAATTTTCAAACATACCAAGAGTAGAGCCCTCAGTGTAATGAACATTCGTATGCCCATCACCTAGATTTAAAAATTGTTAACATTTTGCCATATTCACTTCATCTTTTTCTTTGTGGAAGTATTTTAAGATTAATTATAGGTATCATGACATCTCACACCAAAATCCTCAAGCATGCATCATCATGGGGAAGCCTTTTTTAAGCGTTAAAGGTTGCATGTGGCATCCACATTGCCGGAAGAGGATTTCGTGGTGTTGTGCATATGAGCTCTGTCATTTCTCCATTGACTGAAGCCAGCTGTCACCCAAATAGAAGTTAATCAGGACATCACTCTATGGCTGATGAGGAGAAAATCTGGGCTGGAACCCAACAAAGGTCTTAGCTATATTCGAAACGTCCCTGGTTGATCTGGGAAGAGGAAAGTAAATAGCACATTAACTAAATTCCCAGCAGACACTAAATTGGGAAGCGTTATAAGCACTGATGAAGACAGAGAGAAAATGCAAAGCACTCGGAGGATTTAGAAATTCACCTGAACAATGCATGTTCTTATTTCTGAAATAAAAATTGTTTAAAGCATTAGTAGTTACAGAAAGGCTGGGCATGGCATTATTCTGAACAAGAAAGAACAACAGAACATCATATCTGCAAAATCATGTATTCATTTAAGTAGCAGTTACTGCACCCATCATATGAAGAATATGAAAGTAGTCTGGGGGAGGAGGGAGGCTACAGAGATGTATAGACAGAGCCTCCCCCTCTGCTGGGACGAAACTGAAATGGAAGTGTGTCGACCCTCAAGAGAATGTCTGGAAGCCTGGTTTAGAGTCACTGGCTCACTTATAATTTTCAATAGACAAAGGATAAGGAGAGCAGGAATCTTTCCACTTGTGTGCTTAGCTGTTGAGTCCTGGGCAGGCTGATACAGATGTTCTGAACAAGATGGTGGAGTGAACTGGTTAGTTAGATGCTCAGTGGTTCTGCCCAGTGAAAGGCAAGCAGGTGAAATGAGTGACAGCAGATTCCAGAATATTCAGCCTGTCTCAGTCAATGAGTGAAATGAGTTTCCTTTTCAACAACAGCCTGGGTATGGCAACAGCCTGTGGAAGGTGAACCTAGCAGCACCCGCCTGACTTCCTACACGTCAGGAGGAAAAGCTTTCTTATCCATACCTGGAGTGCCCATCTGCATGCCTTTGCCTCATCAAGCAACCCCTCTATCACCACCCGGTGCCCACACACCATGGGGTTCATAAAAACAATCACCCTTTCCTTTCCTGACCTTGCAGCTGTGAGAAATGAAAGTCTATGTTGACTGACGTGGAGATGAAAATTTGTTTCATTATCCTGAGAGTAGGAATATGATTTCTTCCCAAAGCTCCCTCTCTTTGGAAGAACAGTCTTCTGAAGCTTCCTCCTCCATCATAACCCCTGGCACTGAATCTCATGATCTGTTGATGGGCATGAAAGCACATGAGTTCACTGGAGCTTATATAAGAGCTTTTGGCAGGTCTTCCTGTAGACGGATGGTGGGCTGGGTCTCGTCTCTGCACACTCCCATTTGCCTCATAAAGGCAATGTGATTTTTCTTTTCTGTACTTCCTTGGAACAGAGAGGTCTCTTTGTACTACTGTTCATTTGTTTTGTAAAAGGCGGGAAACACAACGTTTCCTAGGATGTCCCAGTGACTAAAATTGGCAGTTTCTGAAGAAGAAATTAAGCATTCAAAAGGCAACATTCACTTAACTGTGTTGAGTACCCTTCCCGCTTGCACTGTTCCTTCTCTTGGCTCTTTTCCACGATGGGACCATCCCGCTTTGGGTCCCCACAGAGAAGCAATGAGAGAAATAAAGTGGGGTATGAAGGCCGCAACTTCCTTGACTTCTGAGAGGACTCCAGCTCGAGCATCTTTCTAAGATGTTTGTGAGCAGTGCCCAGGGCAGAGGGAGAGACAAAACAGATGGGAATTCTCATCTCCCCCTGAAGGAGAGACCAAAGGACGTTTATGGAAATCTGTCAGATGTTCTCAGAGGCAGGTGATCTGCAGGAAACTGTTGCCTCCAATCGACTTGGTGAGAACTCTCCCACCTTTCCCCAAACTCCATTTTCTCGAGGGGAGGAGAGAAACTTTTGGAAACTGCACTCAGGAAACTCAAAGAGAAGCAAGGAGAGAAAGGAATCAAGGGAAGGCCACAAGCCCAGCCTCCAAATTCAGTAGATAGTTTTTACATGGCTCCCAAGAGGAAAAGGGAAGATTTTACATCACCATGCCATTCTTCTCCTCCTGTCCCTGAGGAAAGGAAAGGGAGTGGGAAGAGCTGTGAGACCTAGGTGATACTCGGTAGCCTCTTTTACTCCAGATGGGCAGCTCAGAAGCAACACAGACAAAGATGCCGGGCTCAGCCTGTGCCTGTTCTCTTTCTCCTTCCTGAGCTTCCTGAGTCCTGAGGGCACTTCCTAACCCCACGGCACTGGGATTGGGGTCTGGAAACGTGCTCTTCTCCCTCTGCTCAGCATCAGGCTTTTCTTGTAAAGGCAACTCCAGCCCCTGTACTCAGGCCAATTAGCAATAGGGACTCAGGCGAGTCACGTCACATCTCAGGTTTCCCCCATGGAAAATGGGGCTGGATAGGAAGATTAGTGCTTTTATTCTCTTACTCATCAATAGATATTTTTTTCTTAAGCAAGGTCTATCTGCCAGGCATTGTATCCTCATCTTTGAACCTTTCTCTCTTTTATGTTTTCTCCATCTTTTCTCATCATGTTCTGCTTTTCTCAACTTCCACCCATTCTCAGTGCCTGCTTCTACCACTTTTTTTCTTCTTTTATTCTCATGATGTTTCTCTTTGTTTTTCTCCCCACCTTTAGAGTACTGATACAAAGAATCAGAAGATTAAAAGAGATGTTAAGGAGACTTCTATCAACTTTGTTATCTCCTGGCAAACCTGTGCCTTAAAAGCCCAGGAAGGAGCAGAAGGCATACTCCAAAGCCCAATTTCAGGATTCACCCCATTGTCTCACAACTTCTCCTATCAAGGAGTTGTCTAACTTAAACACCTCTGTTCATTAATACTCCCTCCTTTTTCCCTTTACCTTTTACTTCATAGACATAAAGTACTTTCATCAGTATAGAACCGTTGGGAAGTTTAACCCAAAATGACATAATTGAACATCCCAGACCACAGGACATTGGTTTCAGTGTATAAACAACAGAACCAGGAACAAATAGAGGCCAAGGCAGTTAAGTGGCTTTGGCTTCTGTAAAATCAACAAAAACAAATAAGCCAAAACCCATAAGCATAACCCTACTGGAGTCACAATTTCTGATAGTTTCATTGAGCAGAGAGTTCTGGAATCAGTCTCCTTGTGTTGGAAAGTCTCTTCTTCAGATGTCATCTAGTCTAACCTTCTCCACAGAGTCAGCCGCCGGTGTAGTATAATGACTGTGCTCTGCTGGTTGTAAGTGAATAACAGATGGTGGTCATTCAGCATTGGTTCCAACATCAATATATACAAAATCCCTCTCCAAAGTCATTTTCCCAGGCCTGTTTGTAGTGGACAAGCCAGGTCTACACTCTCAGACAGGCTGATGTTCCAGATGTTGCCCGTTTTGATCTGGGCTAATCTGTCCAGATAGACTACCACCTTGCTAGAGGTGATATGGTCCAGTGTGTGCGTCATCTGACAAGGGGGCAGCTTTCAAAACCTGCAGCATTTTATTTCTTTATTTTCCAGATGGCAAAAGGCAGGAGACCCAACTAAAGAGAGGAGGCGTCTACAACAATTTGCTTACCCGGCTTATAGCACAGCTCTCCTCTTCTGCAGAATGGAAAGAAATGACCAGTAACCTTTCGTGCCTCTCTCTGTGCCACCATCCTCAACACTAGGTGGGTATCTCAGAGAAGTGTTATCATAAGCAAGTAATCACAATTCCATGAAGCCATCTGCTAAGGGGGTTCTGATGGATGCTTTTCTCTCTCTGCAGAAAAGACATAAGACTCATCTATCTTGGGAAAGTCTGGTGAATGTTCCATAGAGGCTGCTGTAGAAGGGAGCCAGCCGAAATCCCACGCTGGTATGAGGAACAAAACCCTGCCTGGGAAAAGAAGAGGAACACAGGGAGCGGGATACAGTGCTGTCTCAGCCACAGGGCCTTGGACATGTCCTTAGCCTGCTGGGACCTCTCATTCTCCATCCGTCAAACAAAGTGGCTCTAAAGACCTTCCTGATTCGATGATCTTCCTTTCATCTGGGTAAATGCTGTGGCCATAGCCAGGGAGGCAGGCTCATTGTCCCCATGGGTCTTCCCCCAACCCTGCTGACCCAGGAGGGCTAGTCCTAGCCCCTCAGCTGAGATCGGAAGAGAAACTACCTTTCTTCCCTCTTGAGGCTTTTTCATGCTCAGAAGTCAGCTGATGTAGGGGGCCAATGTGAAAGAAACACTACAAAGAAACTGGTAAGCTCTCCACCTATACAAACACTCACACATACACATACACACATACACACACACCCAACCCTGAAATGTAAGCATTTTCCATTCTGTGTATCCAACCTCTCTTATCCTTTCTAATTGCCAGTGTGTTCGGAGAGAATTCAGTCCTACCAATGGAAAACAGTTCTCTCTCTGAGGCAACCCAGCTAAACCTCAATATTTAGGGGTGATCCTGGGCATCAACTGAAGTTGTAGGTCCTAACACACCTCAACTGCGGCCCAGGAATGTAGACTTGACCAGCCAAGATGGAGGCAGAAACTAATTAGCACAGTGACAGGGTCCTGATGCCTCCCTCCTTCCTCTCCCACCCCAACCTCCTCCAAACCCCATAGCTGTGTTGTTTTGTACTGGTGGTGCCTGCTCACGCCTGTCCGTCTGCCTGCCTACAGTGCCGTGGACTTGTTCTGTAAAGCACTGTGTATACGTATGTCCTGACTCTGGTTTATTGCAAATAAAAATGATGGCAGATGGCTAACTTCTGACCTCCCAGTGGTTTCTCTTCGTTCCAGGATTATCTGATCAGCCATGGGGCCTGCATGCTCCTCTTGACACTTCTGTGACCACAGTTGCCCACTGCCAGCAAGATGCCACTAATATGCCAGGACTGGGAGAAATAGGAAACTCTCTGTTGCCACCTTCCTGTGTTTGAAGAGGGAAAGAGGAGGCCAAAACCCCATTAAAGCCCCTACTAAATACTTTACATATATCATCTTATTGACCTCTGAAAACTCCCGTGACATGGTTAGCATTTTATAGATGAGGAAATGAAGGTTCAGAAATGGTCGTTAATTTAATAACACAATAAGTAACTCAGGTCTGTCTCTCTCATACTCCAAACTTCATTGTCTTTCCTTCCAACTTAGCATTTCTCAAAGTGTGGCCCATGAACCACTTACACCAGAATTACCTGAGGGCCTTAATTAAGTTCAGATACCTGGGCCCCACCCAGACCTCCCAAATCAGGATTTCCGAGAGTGGGACCCTTAAATCTGATATTTTACAAGTGAGACTGGAAGTGGATCCTCATGCCCATGAAAGTTTGAAAACCATTGCACCACGCCTTGCTGGGAGGGCAGGAACATTCTGGGAGGACAGAGACAAGCCAGGACTTAAGAACAACCCAGAAACAGGAGCCTGTGGGAGAGCACCCTTCGACAGAAGAGACCAGGAGAGGATGCACGTCTGGAATGAAAGAGCAAATAGGAGACAAGGCCGTGGACTTCACACCACAGTTGACTGTGGCCCCCCTCCCTCGAGTTTAGACCCAGGAACAGTCGGTCCCCTGGCTGGCACTGTCCTGAGCCAAAGGTTTATGGACACACCTGGGTAGGAGGGTGGTCTCTACACAACAGCCTCAGGTACTGGGGGTGAAGGGTCAGCAGGCCTGCAATGGGGCAGGAGCCTCAGAGGATGAGGCCACGGGTATTTTGCAGCTGCCTGGGGACTTCTGCTACCTTTTCAGCCTTCTCCCTCTTTGCCTGGCTGGCCCTTCCTGCCACAATTGACCAACAAGGCTCAAAAACCCTGGGACTCACCCCCTGCACCCTCAGGCTTCTCCACATCCCTGCTGTCATTCTCAGCTGCTGCCTCTGGGCTCAGGGAACCTAACCAAAATGTTATTCACTCTTACCCAATCCCTCCTCCTTCCACCTGAAGCTGCTGAATTCTATTTTGTGCCTCAGAGTCTAAGTGGCATTTTCTGAAATGACAGTTGGGATGTCTGGGGTGGGGCACGGTGAGGCAGATGCATAATTGCTACTTGGGGACAGAACAAAAAACTGTAAATAGCTCCGCTGCCCACTCAACTGCGGAGATCTGGCTATCCTCTCACCCTCCCAGCTGCAACACTAACTTATGCACGAAAAAGTATTTTCCTCTAGAAACTGGCTTTCCTGGAGTCAAGAATTCAAGAAAACACCTGCTGTACAGAATTTGATACAACCAAATCAGCAAAGCACTTGAATTATGGATCTGGAAAGCAGTTTATGATATGGAACTCTCATAGTGAGAATTTTCTTGACTCTCTGTAACGGACAAAAGAATTAGGTAAACACTGAAAACGCGGGTCCAGAACTAAGGCCTTTAGCAATTGTGTTTGCATTTTAAACAACGACTTAAGAAACCAGGGACGTCTATGCATTTGCTGTAGCATTTACAAGGTTCTTTAACACATATGACCACGTTCCTGTTCCTTCCCCCCACCCCACCCCCTTAATGGATTACTGGGAATCCTGGAGAGTAACAAACTGCCTTTGTTTTTAAATGTCCATCCCTCCTGCTTTCTGTTAAGCTAGACTGTTAATTATTACAGAAAATATTCGAAATCTTGAGCACTAAAGCCATTCACCGAATGAGCAGAAACTTAACCAAAAGTAGTGAGAGAAGCAGATCAGAAAGAAAGAATAGAAAGATCAGAAGGAAAGAATTGTGGTCTCAGAAGTAGAGGGATCCCAGGGAGCATTTGGTCCTACTTCCCAGCCAGAGCAGGGCTCCCCTATTACACAGTATCCTGTCACGTGGGCAGCCACCTCTGCTTGAAGACTCCCACTTAAGGGCAACTCACTCCCTTCCCAAGGGGTCCATTTAGGAGCAGCTGCCTGTGGCTCCTATTGTGCCCCAAATTTGCCTCCCACTAACTCCCATTCCTGGCCCTGGCTGGGCCACTAAGAATGCAGAATAAATCTCACTTCCCATCCTCAGGACTGCTTTTAGATATTTGAGAACTGCTACCTGATACTAGCTTAGTCTTTATTTCATTTTTCTCCGGATTAAACATCCTCCAAATCCCTGCAACTTTCCCTGAACCAGCAACAGTTTGCTAAATTCCCTCTTAATCTGTGATTCGCAGAACTGAATACAGGGAAGATGCTACATCAAGAAGAGATGGCAGTAGACGAGGATGAGGTACCAAACAGGAGGAGCCTTTGGGAGAGAGGGGAAGTGCCCCCCTGAAAAGGCTCTGCGAGTGCAAAGTAGCAGCCCCTGCTCTGGACACCACTTTAGTTTTCTTTGGCAGCCATATCACTAATTCAGCCTGTTCTCACAGTCTGCAAGATATCCTAGCCTCTTACAAAGTTTGATGATACACATGGTCTCGTTTGCTCCCCACAACCACCCAGTGGGGTTAAGCACAGATGAGGAAGCTAAGATTTTCCCAGGGCCATACAGCCAGGCCTCAAGCCCTGAGCCAGTGATGCCAGACCCATCCGCTCCTCCAAACTCACCATGTTGTTTTTTTCCCAGGAGCTGCTGTTAAGGCCAAGGAAGTTCTCTCTGGCTTCAGTGTGCTAGTGTTTAGAACCCACAATTTGAAATCTATTTTATTTTCTTTTCCATTTTATCTTATTAGTTTCCACCCATCCTTTAAATTACCTGCCCTTTGACTCCCGATTCTGTCACCTGTTACATCACAGGGAAGATGCTACATCAAGAAGAGATGGCAGTAGACGAGGATGAGGTACCAAACAGGAGGAGGCTTTGGGAGAGAGGGGAGGGGAAGGGAGCACCTCAAAAAAGAATAGGCAGCGTGGTGGGGCAGGTGTGGATTGAATGGGAAGATCAGCAGACTGGCTTCCAGTCCCAGCCCACCTTGGCTATCTCTGTGACCCTTAACCTCTCCGAGCCTCACCTCCTGAAGAGGGGCCTCTGAGTGGGACTAATCAATTCCCAAGACCTTTCCCAGTTTTATGAATCTAATAGGTAAAAAAGGCCTTACCACTAATTCAATGAATTGAATTCAATGAAGATAATTGAAAATCACACTTCCCTCAAAATATTTAAAAGGACTTTCTTTTCTAAAATAAGGAAAAACAAAGAAGACTAGTGGCCAAGGCAATAAGCAACACTGATTTCATCTTATTGCAGCTCTGTTTTTTTGGGAGGGCACAGGAAGGATTGCAAAAGCCACCTCTACCCCTCAAGACGTGGAACCCAAAGACAAAGGAATCCTGAAGGGGGGCTGAACAAGAAACCCTGCAGCCACAACACCTGATACCCTCTCCACATTGTCAGAGGACAGACGGAGAGTCCCACAGTGAACAGCCCTCCCTTCAGCGGCCACTTCAACGACCTGGGGAGGGAGAGAAACCCTCCCTGTTAAGCATCTCTTGTGTGTGTTCCTGGGTATGTCACATGAGCAGTGTCCCTTGGTTCTTGAACTAATCCCCCAAGATAGAAAATATCAGACCATGTTTTTATTCTTCTAGAGAAGCACTGTCCAAGGGAAACATAATGTGAGCCACATATGTAAGTTTAAATTATCTAATAGTCACATTAAAAAGGTAAAGAGAAACAGGTGAAATTAATTTCAATAAAATATTTTATCTATCTCAACATCCAAATATCAAGATTTCAACATACAATCAATATAAAAAATTGTTAATGAGGTATGTTACATTCATTTTTTTTGTACTAGGTCTTCAAAATCCGGTATGTGTTTTATACTTATACCACATCTCAGTTTGGATCAGCCACATGTCAAGCGTTACAGCCATCCTGGACAGAGAAGCTCCAGATTCTCCCATTGCATCTGCATCATCCATCAGGCTGGGAGCTCTGGGGGCGCAGGGACTGAGAGTGAACTGGTATACTCCCAGAACTCAGCTCAGGGCTTGGCATGGATGTATTAGGACTTCAGTGAAAACTTGACAAGGAAGGGAAGAAGGGAGGAAGAAAGGGAAAGAGAGAAACAAAGATTCAAGTAATTGCCCAAGGTCACAGGCATAAGCAGTGCAAGGGAGAGCTTCGGTGTAAACCAATGTCTATCTGATGATAAAACCTATCATCCTTTCAGTATATCACTCTGCCTCCTTAATGTCAGGAAGCAGTATGACAAAAGCATGATCTTTAGTGCCAAACAGAGTTGAGTTCAAATTCCAGCTCTAAAATGACCAGTGATGGAGAACTCACTACAGAGGTTATTAGAGTGATTTTGTGCTATTTTACTAGGACCTCTTAACTCCAATTTCCTTGTCTGTAAAATGGGGGTGATGATAACTACCTCACAGGTAACCATGAAGATGACACGAGGTAATCTGACTAGTAAAGGATATTGCAAACATTAGACTCTCGATAAATGGTAGTTTCCTTCCCCTGCCTAATAAAATGGAAATAATAATTCTTATCTGGCCAAGGTTTAACCAGGCAGCAGCTTTGACCTGTAATGAAGAGTGAACCAGAATTTGAGAAAGGGAGCCAGCTCCTACCATCTGCCTCCTTGTTTGTTTTTGAGAAAATGCAGATCTAGCCAGGGCATGAGGAGGAAGCTAGAGATTTCCTTGCTTTGCCAGTGTAGATGCACACTGTACTTTGTTCTAACATTTGCCTCAGGGATTGTAGCATTTAAACCTCCTCTGCCCCAAGCTCAGTAGAGTTTACTTTTGCTATTCTGAGAGCTCAGGAGGCTGGAAGCTCCAAGTTCCATCCCTGGTGCACTAGCCCAGGTGGAGAAGGAGCCCAGGAAAGGCGCAGAGATTCTGTCACGTGGCCTTCCCAAAGTGAAAGCCTCAGTCCTAGCTAGGATTTTATTTCCTCCCAGAGTAGGAAATACCTCCTTTGACCCAAGATCCCCACATGAATTCAGGAAGAAGGGCAGCTGAGGGGTGCAAAACTGCCACTATGTGGATCAGAATTTGTCCAAAATAAATACTCCTTTCTAGCTGATTTCCAACCACTCACCTCCCCCTGGCGCATGCCCTCCAGAGCTTTCCCCCACCCCTGCCTTTGCTGACACTTTCCTCTGTCTGCTGGGCCTTCCTCCTACCCAGGCACCCTCAGTCCCACTCCCACCCATCCTCCTTTGCCAGTAAGCCTTACTTCTACCATCAACATGACCAACATACATGCACACGCACAAACATACCACCCTGCGCAACACACAACACACATACACACCAACAAACAAAAACACACCACCCTGCACACCACACACACACACACACCACCCTGCACACCACACACACAAACACATACATACAACATACCACCCTGCACACCACACACACACCACACACATAAACACATAGACACACACATACCACCCTGCACACCACACACACACCACACACACAAACACGTAGACACACACATACCACCCTGCACACCACACACACACAACACACACAAACACATACAAACACATACCACCCTGCACAATACACACACAATACACACATACACATGCAAACACATACACACAAACATACCACCCTGCACAACACACACATACACCACACACACACAAACACATACACACATACCACCCTGAACAACACACACACAACACACACACACACACAAACATTCCAGCCTGCACAACACGTATACCACTTATAAGTGCGCGCACACATGCAATCACATACACACAAACATACCACCCTGTGCAACACACACCACACACGCATGCACACACATACAAACATACCACCCTAAAGAACACATACATACACCACACACACACACACACACAAATACATACACACACACATACACCATACACATATATACCCACAAACATGTACGCACACAAGCATACCACCTCATGCAGACACTCCCCCCCACACACACAAACATACCACCCTGCACACCACACACACACACCACACACAAACACATAGACACACACATACCACCCTGCACACCACACACACACCACACACACAAACATGTAGACACACACATACCACCCTGCATAACACACACACAACACACACAAACACATACAAACACATACCACCCTGCACAATACACACACAACACACACATACACATGCAAACACATCCATACAAAAATACCACCCTGCACAACACACACATACACCACACACACACACATACACACAAACATACCACCTTGAACAACACACACACACCACACACACACATGCAAACACACACAAACATTCCAGTCTGCACAACACAAACATACACCACTTACAAGTGCGCGTGCACATGCAATCACATACACACAAACATACCACCCTGTGCAACACACACCACACACGCATGCACACACATACAAACATACCACCCTGAAGAACACACACATACACCACACACACGCACACACACACAAATACATACACACAAACATACCACTTCACACAACACACACATACACCATACACACATATACCCACAAACATGTACGCACACAAGCATTCCACCTTGTGCAGACACACACACACACACACAAACATACCACCCTGCAGAACACACACATATACCACAAACATGCGTGAACACACACAAACATACCATCTCACAAAACACACATGTACACCACACACAGATATACCCACAAACACGTACGCACAAAAGCATACCACCCCGCGCACACACTCCCCACACACACACAAACATACCACCCTGCATAGCACATACATACACCAAACACACACAAATACGTACACAAACATACCACCTTGCACAACACACATACTCTCCATACCTCAAATACACACACATATATATACACAAACACATACACACACACAAACATGCCACCACTATTACACAGTTATACACATACACAAGACCACCACCACTTACTACATCTCTTACACATATACACACCAGTCCCACACACATACTTACACACACACCCCACAAACACATACCACACAAGCACACACGCAGGCACATACATACCACCACCACCCTGCACATCCCGCATACTCTACACCCGCTGCTCCCTACATAGACCCCACACGAAAAGAGAATCACCTACCTCAAAACACTTTGTAAGTTCTGAAGACACTTACCTTTTCCCCTTTAATTAGAGTCATTAATATACAAATCTCTATCTCCCCTACCTGATTATTAGCCCCTTGAAGATAGAATCTGTTGCTCTTTTTATCCCTATAACCTGCACTGTGCTTGGTACATGGTGGAGGCTCAGTAAATATTTCTGAATGGATAAAGGACTCAATGAATCAATCAGTAGGGTCTCTAGGGCCTCAGTGAGGCGAGTGGGGACACTAGTCCTGAGCCAGCCTGGGGGGCTGGTCGTGCCTGGGGTGGCTGGTCCTGCCTGATCCTGCTCCGCTGCCTCGGTTTCATTCCAAAGGAAATATTTGTACTGTGAGCAAATAAAATGTGAATATGTTCTAATCTGTTGCAAAGATACACAGAGCTGCCTCCAGCCTGGTGCTTAGATCCCTGAAGGCACTTCAAAGAACTGCTAAAATAAAATGTCCGCTACGGGGGCAGGAAAAATGTAACTCTTTCCTTCCCAGAAAGAAGAGCAAAGGAAGACTGGATGACAAATTTCCCCTCGAACATTTCTAAATAAAACCTCTTGTGGGCCTCTCGGGCCCCCAGGGGTGATAGGAAATCATGGGTTCTCTTTCCTATCATTCTACAGACGCAGGAGTGCCGAACCAGCGATTGAAAACACACAGACACTCACACCAGAAATCGTCACTTAACATCCATGTTGAACTGATGAGGGGGAAGTTCAGCTCCCAGAACCTGGTCCCCCTCCCTGGCCCACACCCAACATCATATGCCAAGGATCCTGGGTGCCTACGTTTTAACAAACTCACAGAATGGGTGGAAAAATCAAGAATTAAAAATAAAGTTCCTGGAGGCAGAAAACTAGGAAGAGATCTTCATATTTTGTTTGTTTCCTACTAAGGAATTCTTAGAAGTTCAGAACCTTCTGTAATAAGCTGTCATCGGATACAGTTGTTTCCGAATACAGCCTCATTTTGACTGCAGGGTTTTTAAGTGTCTGGCAGAGAAATGCAATGTTTCAGCCTTCTCTTAGCCCAGCCACATCCCTTCTTACAGACTGGGGCAAAAAACCATAGCGCTGAACCAGTCATTTATGGAAAACCAATGTGCGCAAATTAAACCACTTATTAAGTGCCTGAAGAAGATGGCTTAAGATTCCTGCAATGGATTCTGAAAACATAACCCAGGATTCTCCCCCTTCCTTTCCGTGTCCTGTAAGTGTGAGTCTTTGTCGAGCTGGCCGGCAGTCAGGCCAACCTATTTAGAATTCCGGCTTCAGAACAAGGCTTGGCAGCCCTTAGGGCACGGTCAAAGCAGCTACCATTTACTGGCCTCTGTTGGGTGTTTGAAGCCTCTCAACAAACTCCAGGTAAGAAATATTAATGTCATCTTCTGCCTCTTTTTGTAAGTGAGGAACCTGAGGCTCAGAGAGGCTAAGCAATGTGCCCAAGATGGCCCAGCAAGGGTAGGACTCTGATTTGCTGACTCCAGAATTCCTCCTGATGAGGGTCTGCTTCATCAAGCAAGCCAGTCTGCACTGAACTTCACAAAGCCAATGTCTGCTTATTCCTACTAGTTTGTTATTCATTCGAAGCAACTTCTGTTCTCTACCTCATTAGATGCCCTGTTTTTTAAAAATACGTATACTTTGAAAGCCACACAATCCTAACAGAATTGTTTCAAAACCTCTATGTTTCCTTTGAAACATATTAGTGTTTTGTATTAATATGTAAGGATTGGATTAATGTAAGGTCTTTTAGTTTCCTCCATTAAAAAGCGGAATTTGCAATATCTCTCTGGTGTGTTCACAGCGTCCCTGTGCTGAGTGTTATTCCCTCTCCCTGGAGCCAGAATGAAAGAATCTGGTGCAGCCCTCCCTTCGGCTGACAGCTGTCATTCACAATGACAAGAGGGTGGGCCAATCCTCATCTGAAATAGGTTACAGGGTCTGGCCGACAGTCATACCTACATTAAAAAAAAAAAAAAATCTGAGATTAACACAAAAAAGATGTTCATGATACTGCTGTTTTTAACCTCAAAAAACTGGAAATGAACCAATACCCAAACTTAGAAAAATAATTAAGTAAATGATGTTAGAGCTTTAAGAAGGTCTATTAGGTAAACCTTTAAAATAGTGTTTATGAAGAGTGGTGAGTGCCCTGGGGACATGCCTATGCTATAATGCTAAGCAAAACAAGCAAAACGCAAAGTTATACATTAAGAAAAAACAACTCCATTATGTAAAACAGCCAAGAAAAAAAACTGGGAGGAAATATGTTGAAATGTTAACGGTATTCCTTTCTGGATTTATGGCTGTCTAATAGTTTATTTTTCATTTTTTTTTTTTTTTTTTTTGGTATTTTCCTCCTTGTACACAATGGGGATATAATAATTTTGCAATTTGAAATGTTTTAAAAACTTTTCTAAAACTAAATTCCTAGTTTGAATGAATTAAGAAGACTAATTTAAGAAAATAACAAAAACAAACAATTTTGGAGAAACTACACACACAAAAAATGAGATCATTAATATTTGAAACCTCTCCGGAATTGGGCTCTAAATTTTTAAAATTTTGAAGCATCTTGGTAGATATGCATGCTCTCCAGTCGAAAGAACGATTTTTACTTCTGCCCCCACTCCCTTACAAATAATGTACTAAGTCTTAAAATCACAAATCTAACAGCCTGGAGGATTCTGTTGCAAGTCATCTCTAGACTTGAGCTCAGTATGGCTCGAATCGACCTCTGCCTTTCATGATTAGCCCTGATGAAGTGCACTGGGAAGACATCCCTGGTGGGGGCTGGGCGAAGGGAGGGGGTAATGAGCCCCTCCCCCCAATCTATTGCATACCCAAATAAGAGGAGCCCAAATAAGAGACTCCTCCCATGCCAGGTGTGGAGAGCTTAGTCATTCACAGAAGGAATGTAAAACTGGCTATTCTCCTTCCTCTATCCAAGCTAGCAGCAGCAGGAGGGCATGCTGGTTTGCTTCCATTCATTCTGAGACACTCGGAGCGCAGGTAGCCCACAGCCAGCCTTCTCCCTTCTTCCTGGGAACCTGGTCCTGTTCATCTGCACTTTTGGATGTTCTGGACCAGAAAAAGGCAGTGTTTGATGAATGAGTCTTCTGATCCACCCCCGTCTCTCTTCATCTGGGTTCTGTCTTTCCCAGATTTCCCACTTCCACTGTCACTCCTCTACTCCAGAACTCACTGTGGCTCCTGCTCAAGGAGTCAGATTCATATTTTTCAGATCTCCAATATCCAGTTCCTACCCAGTTGCCTGTGAACTTGCCTTCCTCTGCTCTCTGTCAGCCCCCTCTGCTCCAGCCCAGCCCTCTTTGTCCTGTAGGGTGCCCTTCAATGGCTCTCATTAGTCCTATCAGTTGCAAAGCAATATTCCTTCACTAAAATAGAATAGTGGAGTCTTTCCCAAATTACACTCAAAGATGCAATTTTCTCTGTGTTGTTTTCTCCCATCAACTTTTGTTCAACCTTTGGCACTAGCAGCTCTGCCTATCTCTAGCGTGAGTGCACAGATGGCAAAGCCAAGGATCAAGTCCCTAGTGAATTATGGAAAAGCCTCAAGAACAGCCCATCACATGTCCTTCAACAGCTTGTTATTTCACAGACACATGCTCATGGTTCTGGGTTTATATGTACACACAAAATAAGTTCTCAATTTTTGCTAATAAATGTGTTTTCTTGTTTCATGTGATAGGTTTATATGCTACATGATTTGTGATAGTCTTCAAAAAAAAATCATTGTGTTCTACTAAGAAAATTATGATTTCCATGAGCCAGGACACCTAGGTGATTTTGCAAACCATTGCTTAAGACTCATTACACTCCTCTTCCCCCAACACAGCACACACTCACACACGTGTGCCTTAATCATGCTGCTCTATGATCTCTAATCCCCCTTCTCTGCCAAAGAATACCTAGGCATTCCGCAACATCCCAGTCAAATAGCATATTCTCCATGAAGACTTTCTTCCCCTCCTTCCTGAGCTCCAAAGGAACTTATGAATGAGGAAGAGAGAAGCACCAGATATCAGAGAGAGATAATTAAGAAGAAAACACTAAGTGAAATCTACAAATAAAAATATCACATCAGAAGAAAGATATTGGGTACTCTTTAATTTATTCCAGGGAACATTATTGTAGATCTTACTGATAAGGTCAGTAGTGTTATGAAAGTTCAGCGTTCGAATTCATGCAGAAAAAGAGGGAAGGGAGCAAGATGTATTACATCTCTACTTCATGCCAGGTACTCTGCTGGATGGCTTTTGAATATTCTATTCATTCCTCTTCAGAAACCTTAAGGTTTTCCTTGTGATTGCCATTTTACAACTGATAAAACTGAATCTCAGAAAGATTAAATTACTTGTCCAAATTCATCCAGTTAGCAAGTGATGCCATGATTGAAACCCCATTCTGCTGCCCATACCTATTAGACACCAGACAGCTTCACACACACCGGCTCGCTGAATAGTCAAACAACTTTGTGAGGCAGCTCTTGATATTCTTATTTTAAAGGTGGGAGACTGATGTGCAGAGAAGCAAAATGGCTTGCACCAATGGTCACATAGTAGTGAAGGAGTTGAGATAGAAATGGGGTTTTGAACTTCCAGTCCATGCTCCTCTCGTCACACCCAGCTGCCACAGGAAAACTCAGGTATAATTTAATAACTGTGAGGGAAAGCAATGAATCTGGGAAACAAAGGAAGATAGTTCAACCCACTGAAGGTCTTTGAATAAATAAAAAGCTTCTTCCAGACGTGAGACTGTGGAGCTCTTGCCATATTACCATATGGATTACCTCGTTACCATTTACATTTGCAAGGTATACACATTGTAAATGAATGCTACCCACATTCCAGTTGGGAATGTGTGGGTTGGAAAGGGTAAACTTGCATCCTGTAATGAAACATTACATCTTGGCACTGAAGTCAGTTTAACATATAGGGAGGAAGGTAAAGACCATATTTAGCTTTTAAATTCAGCTAGTGGCTGACACAGACCCAGTCAGAGCAGGCCCTGAGGTCAGTTTCCAGGTTAAAAATGAGCATTCCTAAGCGGGAATGTCCAGATGAAACCCAGTTAAATATACAAAGCAATTAGATTATGGAACAAGGAGCGATGAGAGTGAGGAAAGATTTCAAAGTTGGTTCAAGTCAAAGGGCGGGTGAAATTCTTCCAACTAAGATGCTACATGGTGCTGTGGCTGGGGCTGGGGAACTCAGACGAGTTTGTCTAGTGGGCAACAAAGACACAAGAACAATGTGATAGGTGCTTTCATGGAGGGTGTCGCAGAGGATATGATGCTTGAAGCAGTATTTTTGTGTCTTGGTTGACTGTTTTTAAGTACCTATGAGATGCATCCCCGGATTCAAAATGTGAATGATCATCCCTCTAATGTTTTCATAAGACCCCTAACATCCTGTGCTCAAAATACCCACCCTAGCCTCCTCTCAGTCGTGGCCCTTCCCTGCCCTGACATCCTGCAGTTTAGGCACACATGAGCGACTGATAGTCCCTGGACATGCCAGTTACTGCAAAGCCTCCGAGTGTTTGTGTGTGCTGTTCCTTCTGCCTGGAAATCCCTTCCCTCCTTGCTCTGCCCAGCAAAGTCCTGGTAATTAATCATCCAAGGGCAGGCCCAAATGTCACCTCTGGAGCCTTCCTTGATCCTCACAGGAAGCACCCATTGTTCCTTCATTTGTACTCCCAAAGCCCATTTACAGGTCTTTATTAGGATACTTGTAAACATCATATAATGGCTGTTTGTTCCTATGCTTTTCTCCCTCTTCCCACAAGATTGTGAGCTCTTCTTGGACAAGCCCCAAGCTGCACAGACACCAGCCACTCAACAAATGTTTATGGAAGTAGAAATGAAGTTTGCTGCTGTGTAAACGCCTGTGTATCTTATGTAAACAAGGGTCTACTAAAAGTGATAGAATGGCCTCATCCAATAGGTGCAAAGGACCATTCACCTTTCCTGACCAGAAACCCTCATCTACTCACTACCGGGACTCTATAGTGCTAGGGGAGGAGGCAGGGGGGTGGGGGGTGGGTGGGGGGAATAGAGTGCAGAAATACAGTGTAGTAACAACCAGTTAAAAAAAAACAAGTCTTGAATGTATATTCTTAGATATATCTTTTTATGCAATAGAAAATATCTAGAATGATACCCAAGAAACTGTAAAAGTACCTGACTCTGGAGAATGGGTACAGGTTAGGAGATGATGTAGGGGCTTTTCTTTTCCATTCTATACCTACTGTGAGTTGGAAATTTTGCCATAAATCTATGTCAGTTTTCAAAGAAATAACACATTCAAATGAATCCTGTGACTTCATCTTGAAAAAACCAGTAAAATTAGATTGATATTTACCAAAAGGCATGTATGTACTGGAGTCTCACTAGAACATTCATAGCAGTGTCATTAGTAATAGCAAAAACTAGAGACAACCCAAATGACCGTTAATAGTAAAATGGATAAATCAGTTGAAATATATTCATACAATGGGATACTATACAACTAAGAGCACAAGTGAAATACAACTACACACTACAAAATGGATGAATCTTCCAAACCTAATGGTGAGGAAAAGAAGCCAGGCGCAAAAGAGTGTGCACTCCAGTATTCCATTTATACAAAGAAAAAAAAAATCAGAGAAAAACTGACTTGTGATGTTAGAAGCCAGAATGGTGGCTGCCCTTATGCATGTAGAGGGGAGGGGGTTTTAGTGACTGAAAGAGAATACGAGGAGGACTTCTGGAAGGGGGCTGGTAGTGTTCTCTTTTCTAATCTGGGTACTGGATGCACAGCAGCGTTCACTTTGTAAAAATTCACCATGCTCCACACTTGTGATTCGCACACTTTCCTGTATGTATATATCCATAGAAAAGTAAACATATCGAGATGCCTGAGCATTCCCTTACATGGAGCTGGTAATCCCACTTGAGAATCAGGGGCCGGCCTTCCAGGCTCCTAGACACCCAGCAGTGGGACGACATGGAGGAGGGGGCTAAACAGTGGTCCCTAAAGGTTTCATGAGTGCCCTGTGTCCTGCCCCAAGGCAGGGAGCAACAGACAGGGGGCCTGAGCCCCTCAGGGTGCTGAGAAGTCAGGGCTGTCTTGGGATGGGATATTGTTCTCATATGTTGCACTTTTAGGCTTGTAGTTTGGTTTCTTAATGGGTAAGAGTGCTGAGAAGGGCAAGGAGCAGGAATGAGGAGAGACTTTGAGATGGGTTCTGGTTTAAATCAAAACTGCTTTCTGCCCCAGGAGCCAGGGGCAGACATACAGACTATCAGCAAGAAATATGGGAGAGGGAGCACAAGAAGATGTATCCTTGTTTGTAAACGTTTGCTGTCGTTGTTTGGTTTCGAGTCAAGCAGTAGATGGGAAGACTACTTCGTGTTAAAAGGGCAGGCCAGATGCCCCATTTGAAGCCAAGTGATTGAATCCACTGATGGGGTCTTTCATCTGGGGGCTCTACTACCAGTTGGGCATGGTTGATCTTCCCTTTGTCCACCTCAAAATAAATACAGCCTCCTTCACAGGCCAGAAGAGTCGAAGTGGAGGCTGGGCACTTGCAGACCAAGCCAAGAGCTAAAAGAACTGTCCGCCTGATCACCCGCTCTCCAGCTGCCACACTGACGCAGGCCAGTGAGAGAATGAGAATTCCAGCCCTACCGTCCCCTTAGCGTGCTCTGCCAGTGGGGTGATGCTAAAGCAAAGACTTTCACAGCCCAACGTGGGCAAGTTCTGATTAGCCCACTCCTGCTTTGGGGGCTGACATCTGAGGATGTCACAGCAAGGGTTAACCCTTGGCCCTCTGAAACTCACAACTATGGGCATAAAGGGAAGCAGAAAGAGGCCTCAGAAAAGCCAAAATAGATTTTGCCAAGTCCACACATTCAAGCTCATCCACTTCCTCATCAGAGGAGGCCTTTTGGGGTTCACTTGGAACTATGTACTCTCTCTACAAACATTTCAAATTCACTCTGTTTGCTGGTTTTCAAACCCATGGCAGATAAGAGGCTGCTGGAGAATATGTGCTTAATGCACTGAAACATTCTGATTGGCAATCTAACATTGAGAATGCAGAACACTTTAAAGATCAAACACGAGTTCCCCCAAATCCCAGAAGTCTGAGGCTCCTTTATGTAGGGACAGGAAGTCTTCACAGCCAGTGGAAATCAGAGGAAGAACAGGATGCTGGCCCATCACTAGCTCAGGGAACAGGCACTTTCCCTCTCCTGTACCCCAGACCACGGAGTCCAGGAGGCTTGGGAAAGACGGATGGCAGGGTCCCCAGGTGCTGCGAAGATCCTGCCGAGGAGCTAGACTCAGTTCTGAAGGCAACAGGACACTGTGGGAAGTTTTCAGAGACTTGAACCTAATGATTTCTTTAAGGTTTTGAGCTTAAGGAAGAAACACTTCAGCCATCAGAAATCTAAATACGACATGCTTTCCAGTTTTTCTTAATAGTGGATATTTTATAATCACTAAGAATTTAGAGTTAGAAGGAGAGAGGAGAGAGGATGTCCTAAGCTCAAGAAATGAGTCATGAGAAGAATAAGGCCCTGCCTGGCCCAGTAGATAAGAATATGCAACTGGTCAGAGACCTGGCTGGCTGCTTCCTAACCGTGAAACCTCAGACGTGTTTTTTAACCTCTCACTTTGAACCTCAGTTTTACTATCTGCACGTTGGATAAATATTACTACCTCTGAGAGAGCTTGGGAGTAGTAATTAAGATAATGTATGTGAAGGGTCTAGCACAGACCTTGGCATTTTGGGGATGCTTAACAAATGTAATTGCCATTCTCTTTCTAAAGTGACGTTAATGAAGACAAATCCTTGTGGTCCAGGACAATGTTTCTGGAGTCTGGCTGGTGCTGCTAGAGCAAGTTCTCAAGGAAGCACAGGAATTCTCCTGGGAGTTCCTCAAGTCCCAAAGGGAAGATGAAGGCAATCGTTGGAGTGGGAGATTGCAGGAACTAAGGCTGCATAGTAAAGTATTTAAGAGCAAAGACTGTTCAAGATCAGGGCTCAGCTCCCGTCTTCAACGATGTGACCTTGGGCAAGTCACCTAACCTCTCTTTGCCCCGCTTTCCTCATCTATAAAGTGGGGATAATAATGGTACCTACATCACAGTGTTGTTAGGAGGATTAAGTGGGCTAATATAAGCAGAGCCCCGGACCAGGGCACGGTGCAGAGTAGGTACTTTTGCAGTGTTGGTTGTTGTCATGAAGTACACACAGTTTCCACAGCAGAGGGCTGAATGGGCCGGCTCTGGAGAAGCCCACCTGGGTACACCTCCCCCTCCTGCGCCTCACTAGTTACATGACAGGGAGAAATGTATTTAGCCTTTCTGTACCTAAGCTTCCTCATCTGTGAAAAGGGCATGTGATTATTACAGTACCTCCCACATAGGGTTATTGTTGGGATTAAAGGTGTTAATATACGTGAAGTGTTTAGAACAGTATTTGGCTCCTGTAAACTACTCAGTAAATGTTAGCTATTATCATTCCCTGGCTATAAGGAACCCTGGAGGCAAAATGGCTCCTATTTATTTAAAGAGACATTGGCTCTAAAAAGATTCTCTTTTTTCCTCTTGGTTTTTTGGACACTCATTACTGAATTTTAGAAGAGAACACGTGCCAATGTTTCCATCTTTTTTGACCCTGTTCCCAAGGAACCTCCTTTACACTACACAAAGATAGGAAAGGGCCCCTAGGGACCAGGTAGCCCAAACCCCAGCCTCTAGACAGGACTACACTCACCATAGCATTTCTAACACAGGGAGAGGAGGCATTTTCCCCTGTGAGGGATCGAGATCATGAAGTCTCCACATTTCCCACCACCAATTTGTTGATCAGCTCATACTATTGGTTGCCTGTCTTACCCTTTGACTTGCTTTTGACATTTTAGAGGAAAATTTTAAGAGCTGTCCTCTAAAGGGAAACAAAAGCTTTCAGGCTTGAGGCAAGGTGTTTGTTTTTCTACCCTTCCACCGTGGCTTCTCTGAAGAGAAGCACTGCAAACTGAGTTTAAAGAACAAGAGTCTGGTTATCCTATTGTGATTAACTGAGTTTTGCTACTGGCAGAGGACAAAGGCTAGATTGACACTAGATGAATGTTCCAGAGGACTGGTCTCCCTTTTTGTTTTCTTTTCCTATCCTATTTCTCTCCTGGAAGAGAGGGAGTGGTATATTAGAACACATGCTTGACAAAAGCTCTAATGTAAGTAATGTTCTTAGGAGGAAAGACTCAATGTACTGGACAAAGAACTTCTAAATACTGACCCCTAACTCTTATAACAAGAGAAGGAGAGTGGGGGGAGGGGGATGTTGGTGGGGGAAGTAAGTCACTAAGAAGGAGGATTAGAAGAAAAGAGGAAGAAGAGCAGAGAGAAAACATCAGTAAACATTTAACAATAAGAAACCCACCCTGGACCCAAGAGTTGGCCTGGCAAGTTCTTCACAAGCCACTCCATGCCTGACCTACCCTACCCAGCACAAAACTCCAAATTCCCAGAGTCGTAGAATCTTTGACCTAGAACAATCCTTAGGGTTTATCTTTCCCACCCGGCACAGAAATCTCTCCACACTGTCCCTAAATGTGTAAATGCCTCCTGTGACAGGAGATTCATTAGCAGCTGTAGTAGCTCTCTGTCAGATCACTCCAAACATTTCAAAGTCCTTCCTAACACTCTACTGAGTTAAAATCTGCCTCCCTATAATTTCAGCCAGTTCTATCCTCTACATCTCTGGGTTTGAACGATTTTCCCTGGCAGTTTGCCAAGCAACAGAGACACATGCTGGGTCTCCCATATATCCACTCTGGTTTTTATTCAGGCTTAGCAACCTCCTAGCTTTGTGACCACAGGCAAGTTACTAAACCTCTCTGTGCCTCAGTTTCCTATCTATAGAATGGAGATAATAATAGTACCGACCTCTTCAGGTTATTACAAGGATTAAATTAGATAGTCTGTGGAGAATTGTATACTGCAGGTCATGTATTAAGCACTCAGTACACCTCAGCTACTGAAATTGTGCCATGGACTGTGGGCTCCTCCAAGGCAAAGACTGGATCTTATTTAGCTCTGTAGGATTTTTGCCTAGCTCAGGGTTGGGCCGAATATTTTGTGCAAAATGAGTATTTACCCAATGATTAAATAATTGACAATAGCTCTCTTCCTGTGCTAAATCCCTGCACACAATCTTGTATCTGTGACAATCTTCCTATAAAAACTCATCCTCCCCAACTCCTCCCCTGCCCCTAATTTAGCCACTACTTATCACTACTTCATCCTAAATACCCAAATTCTCTTCCTGAGGTGGGATGGAGAGCCTGGGCTTGAAACAAAGACCACAAGAGCCACACTCCAGGCATGGAGTCTGACCCCGAGAAGGAAGTAGCTACGACATGTCTGGCACTGGTTTTCTGCAGCCAAAGTTATAAAATGTGATTGATGTGCTATGGCTTATATGATGAGAACTGGTGGCTCCATGACGCACTTAAGCAAAGAAGAGTAGGAAAGCTCTTCTGGAGAAAGCAGATGAGAGAGCAAGATGAGATGGGGAGAAGGGTGTGATAGGGGTGGAGGCAGATAAAGCTTGAGGGGAGAAGGAGTAAGGAGCTAACGTGGGCCCAGCGTCCAGCTGGGGAGATAGTGTCCTCTGAATGAGCAACCACAGGGATATTGCAAGAAGCTGGGAGCACAACTGGACTAGTGTAAAACCTCCAAACAAAAATGGTCCTATCTGGAGAATGAAGAGAGAAACTAAGGAAAAGCTTTATTAGAGCTGGGGTCAGAAGAAAAGGCTCAACCAGGAAATTAAATATCCAGGAACTCCTTTTGAAGGTTCAGAGTACTTTCTCACTCCTTACCTCATGTCCATCCAGTCTCTTGCAAGGCCAGTAACTTTTCACTGGTCAGTGCTGGGCCAAGAACTGAACCCTGAGTGGTCCAGTTTCCTTAAGTGCACTTGAATCTTCCTGCATTCAAATATTTCTTGAGCTACAAATGACAGACTAAATGACAGATCAAGCTCCAGCTCTTGGAAAATAAAAGAAGGTAGGCAAATATTTCCTTTTTAAAAAATTATTTCTAAAAATCCACACTGCATTCCCCACAGTGTGGGGAGGAGGGGCAGCTGGAGAGTTTGCTACCATGGAGCCCCTTTGCTAGGGGCTCTCTCCTAACATGTGGCATCTTCCCTCCTCCTTGGTGGCACACAGGGTGAATGACAGGGCACACCAATAGAATGAGAACAGAAGAGCTCCCTCAAGAGTTCCCAGCATCCTGAGGGACAGGAGAGAGCCCCATAGCCTTCTCAGGAGGAGACAGAGGGGGCAGAGGGGGGAGAGGATTGCTTGTTTATTTGTTTCCTGGAACACCCTGTTAAGAATCTCAGCAATTGCAGCTAGTGCCCGATCGTTTGGCAAGCAGAGTTGCTTCTCTTCCTTCCCAGCTGCACGGGATCGAATTCGCAAATGCACCATCTTGCATTCAACACTTAAAAGGAAAACAAGCAGCCCGGGGAGACAGGCAGGCGGTCTAACTCTTACAAGCCCGTTTCAGAGGGATTTATGTTTCCAGATCGGTTGACTGGCTGGTACCGTCCCCGGAGAGGATTTCTTGAGCCCAGACCCTCTCTTGCCTCGGATCAGAAACCTACTCTGGGGGAGGTTAAGGACTGCAATTAAACACGGGGACAAAACGGGATTTGGTTGGGCCTTAGGCCTTGCCAGTGAAATAGGAACCGAAATCTGTTTATGAGCTTGAATTTTAAAAAGGGACATACTGCTTATTCTTCCCCACTGGAAATCTGGTTAAACGAAATTAAGGCCTCTAAACGAAATTAAAGGTAACTAAGATTAGAGGACTCGGTTTCCGTTTTGTTTCTGTGGGCCGAACGCCCAGGTGGGTCAGCGAGTTTCTTTCTGGGTGGAATGACGAATTCCTTTCTCCTGAATTCGAAAATGATAACTATGCTTCGTGCTGCAGTTGAGAACGTCTAGCGCCAAGTGGTCCCATCCTGGCTGAGGGGACGCTGGGGGAAAAGGTGGGGGTGAGCGGGGAAGGATAAAGAGCCATGCCTCGGGGAAAAGCCGGGAGAACTGGCGAGGAGGAAAGTAACGGCAGCTTCTCTCGGCTTCGGCCCCTTTAAGTGCTTCACTGACTCAGCTAAGCTTCCCCCTCAGGTCGCGTTTTTTATGAATGAAAAACGTTCTTACATTCATTATATAAACAAGTCTGTGCTGATTGGCCAATATCCCCCGGTGCATAAATTATGTAAAACATGTCCCTGAGAGGGTAGGGAGGGACGCTTCGTAGGCCAATGAGGTCCGGAGTTGATGGGGCGGCCCGGCTGGATTTGCCCGAAGACAGGGTAAACAACAGGTGATGGACAGCTGCGGGAGCGGCCTCGGGCCAATGGGAATGAGGATGGGCCAAGGTCCTGGGCCAATGGCGACGGGCGGAGCGGGGGCCGCGAGGGGCCGGGCTAGCGCTCCAGCCTGGTTGGCAGCTGCAGCGCAGAGTCCAGCCGCTGGTGCGCGGAGCGGTTCACGGTCCTCGGAGCTGTTCAGAGCTATTCTCATAGGAGCCCAGGCCCGGTGCGCGCGTGCGTGAGTGCGCCTGCGCCGCCCGGGCCGCTGCAAGGGGTGGAGAGCCGCGGCCTCAGGTGAGAGGGCGTCGCGGGGGCAGAACGTTTCCGGAGGGGGCGTCCAGGAATGGGTCAGAAGGGCCCAGCCGGCAAGAGTTCACCGGCTGTCTCAGAATCCTCAGAGTCGGGGTGCACGTTCTCTGGGGTGAGCTCCCCAGGGCTGAGCGTCCCCTCCTCCTGCGGTCCGGTCCGGTCCGGTTCGGTTCCTGGGAGGCGTCGGGAGGGGGCAGCTAACGGTTCCGGAGCGTGCCGAGAACTGGTTTCCGCACGTCGCGGGGGAGGCGCGCCCGAGCGCGAGGTGCGGGGGTTCCTGGGTTGGCGGGGAGGGCGCGGAGTTGAGGGGCTTTACAGTTTCTGGAGATCTGAGAACCCCGAGGAGACTTGGAGGCTCGCGAGAAGAGATACTCGGTGGAGCTTTGCAATTAGGAGGAGGGGGTGGGAAGCAGCTTGGCGGGGGGGGGCGGGGTACATGAGTGTGATTTCCACCCCCGCTGCGAGCACCGGGAAGGGTTAACTGACAGGCATGTGCAGCCTGAGGGATTGGGGGTCGGCCAGGAACTTATGCAGGCCTCGCAAGTTCCAGGTTGTGCAAAGTGGACACCCAATTCTCCCCCCTTACACACACACACAACTCCTCAGCAGACTGAGGGCGTCGGGCTGCGCGGCGACTCTCGAGAAATCGGGGAGCATTAGAGCAGCGGCCTGAGGATGGTGGGATTAAAAGGGGGGGGGGCGGAGAGATGCTGGAGCCCGAGGCTGTATTAGGGGTCTTGGCCGCATTTCCGGATTCTAGGTGGAACTGAACTTCTGTTCGAGGAGAGGGTGCCAAGGAGCGGTTGTTTTTTTTTTCTTTTTCTTTTTTGCTGGAGGTGGGGGAAATGGTAGCACCCGCGCTGCAGCTCGGTTTAATGAATGTGGGTGACTTTGTGAATGAAGCGGGTTCCTTTCGTTGGCTCGCGGCTCCCTGCGGCTTTTTTTTTTCTTTCCTTTTTGTGAATGAAGCATTGAGCTTTCCTCCTAAAACGCTGGGGTGAGGGGCCTGCGTCGGAGGCAGGGCGTGCGTTGAGAGTGGGGGCGGGGGCGCATCTGAAGGAGTTTTCATGAATGGGGAAGGCTGGGAATTGGGTGGAAGTGTGTCTTGTTTTGTGAATGGGGCCCAGTGCGAGGGATCCAGTTACAGCCTCTACCTGAGGTGGCGGCCGCTGCTCGCTCGCCCATTCATAAATCCGGGCCCGCTGCGCTCCGCGGGGGAGGGGCCTCGATCTCGCAGCTCGGCAGTGTTAAAAGTTTTCCTGAGGGCTCCGGGAAGGGGGGCCACAGAGGAAGTGGTTTAAACTCCTGGATGAATTTGAGTCTACCCTTCAGGCTTAAAAAAAAAAAAAAAATTATACTTGGAACACAATTTTTCTAGCCCTTGAACTCTGAGGGCTGCTTAAAAGATCCTCGATCCTTCTTTTGGGTTCGTTTACGGCAGTTTATTTTATTTATTTATTTGGATATTTTTGCTCTTCCTGGTGAAGTATTTTGCAACTTTTTCATCATGAGATTCTGAAAATATCTCCCGCTCCAGTCTCCTACCCGTTGTCCCCCCTTCTCCCCAACAGACATTTACAGAATATTTTTAAGGCCGCGATTTTTTTTGAAGGCTACAGCGGAATCGTGTTTATGCCCCTCAACTCACTGCCGAGGTTTCTCAGATTTTGCAACGCGAGTTGGTGACATTGGAGAGAGGGGCTTTATTCTAGACGTTTCAGCGCTGTTTGGAAGGATCTCAAGCAGGCTGGCGGGAGTGTTTTAATAGGAAGTTATGATTTGTGTGCTGTTTGATGAACTGTAGGCTATTTCGCTCCTCTCCCCCTTTCTCTTTGACTTTGAAAATATCTGATTATTTGGGTCAAAGTGCTGAGAGGAGACGGGGCCATGAAGGGTTTCCTTGTATCCTGCTCACTTATGAAAATTTGATATGTTCTACAGTGTGAAAAATACAATTGGATAGAAATGCCCCCTGGGGAAAAGTTCCCTATTTAAAATTTGTATACAAGTTAAACAAAATAAACTATCCTTTAAACATTTTGCATTGCTTAGAGCTGAGAAGAGTGAAATTAATGTTTTCCCCCATTTGTTGACTTAGTCTTTTTATTTGGAGAATAAAACATAGTGGTCAGGAAGATGGTAAATTCCTGAAAGTGTTACTTTGTTGCTCCCAAATTGGAAAAAGTTCTCTCCTTTCTCTTTTGATTGCAACCTCTCTTCCCAACCCCAATACTTGCTATTGTTGAAAGTTTAATTTTGTTTGATATGCCTGGGAAAGTTGACTTTACTATAAGAAACAACACAATTTTCTTTCCATGGTTTTTTTGTTTTTTAATGCTTTTTTTAAAACCTGTGATTAAAATGCATTTAAAATATGTGCTGTGGAATTTAGTTTACTTTATCCATTACTTTTCATAGATGTTTTATTCTTTTAGAAGTTAGAGATATCAGAGATATCTCTGTAAGTTGCCATGGAGACAGTTGTACCATTACAGACATTATACCTGTGTTTCAACAGAAGCTTAGGTTTTAAATAGTTGTGTGAAGATAAGTGTGCCTCTGATGCATTCCTGGAACCAAATATAGTGTTTTACCATTGCCCTACAAAATACTTTTAGAAACGGTATGTATGTCAGATTCCTAATTGCCCATGATTTGGAATATTTAAATCCAGTTTCTCTACTTCCTGACACTGTACTCTCAAGAATTTAATTATCTCTTTAAAAAAAAAAAAAAACTAACATTACAAATATCCTGAGGGTTCTTCTATATGAAGGAATCCTGAAATCTCCCTTTTATAATGAAAATAAGCTGCGGCGGGGGGCGGGGGCATGGCGGGAGGGGTGCACAGAAGCAAACCTATAATCATAATTGATCCAAAGTAAAGAAAAGATGACTCAGTAAATGGATTTGTAAGTACATTGAGCACATTTGATGCTGATAATCAAGACCCATGTTAGTCTGTAAAGCTCACACCTTGAGCAGTGAGCTTTAATTACTTCAGAGAAAGGTGATGAATGATTTTGCACAGGTCCTAAAGAAAGAGCAGTATAAAATTACTTTGTTTCTCTTCCCCCTCCCTCATTTAAAATCTCCGAAATTCATGTTACAGGAGGACCCTTTTCCCCCAGAAATTACTCAATGCTGAAACCTCTCAAAGTGACATTAGAGACGTTGGAAGCACCATGGATGGGTTTTATGATCAGCAAGTCCCTTTTATGGTCCCAGGGGTAAGTTTACGTGGCTTTTGATTTGTTTTGTTCTCTTTCTTCAAATATGCATCTTTTCTTTATTGGTTTCATGGTACAACTCCCTTTGGACCCTTTTGTAACACATGAGTCTTCTCCATCTGTTGGCCTCTTGCAGAAATCTCGATCCGAGGAATGTAGAGGGCGACCTGTGATTGACAGAAAGAGGAAGTTTTTGGACACAGATCTGGCTCATGATTCTGAAGGTAGTGAAGCTTTGCCCAACTCTTATGTCGTGTCTTCTTCAAATCCCGTCCCCACCCCCAACCCCATAAGCAACATGTAGACTCTTCTTCCCTCTTCCTACCAGAGGAAAGCTCCTCATTCTTTCCCTTATATTTTCAATTCCAGAGTTGTTTCAGGATCTCAGTCAACTTCAAGAGGCTTGGTTAGCTGAAGGCAAGTTTCTTGGCTGTCCTATTTTTTCATTAAAAAAAAAATTTATTTTTTACTGTGCTTTTTAGTGAAACTTAAAGACCTAAAATAAAAATCTCTTTTCCAGCACAAGTTCCTGATGATGAACAATTTGTCCCAGATTTTCAGTCTGATAACTGTAAGTACCTTTTGGGTAGCGGCACATTTTTTATGAAATTGTTTGGTCTTGGATCATCCGTGTTCAGAAAGTTACAACTAGCAGGTCTGGGAGGCAGAATGCATTTAGAGTTGTGTGTTTTTGTTTTTAAATAATTCAGAGTTACCCCTAAAAATTTTAGTCATTCCTTATTGAAATCGTTTCTGAATTGCTTCTTTTATTTCTTTTTCCTAAGAATATTGCAAGATTTCAAGATCAAACTTAAAAATTAATTGACATTATGTATAAGGTGTTGGACTAAGGTCCATTGATCATTCTCTTAAGCATTTTTTGTTTGATTTGTAGATTAAGTCCTTGGGGTGAATCATGAGCCTGACATTTTTCTTTTTTTTAAAGGTGCAGAAAATAGTTAATGGAAGATTCCAGCTAATTGTGGTTACACCCAAAGTATTGTCAATTTTATTTTGACTTCTGAGCTAATAAAGGGTGGTCACAGCATGATCCTAATTTACTCTTATTTTTCATGTAGTTGTTGCATACTCTTCAGAGAAGAGTAAAAACATTTTTTGTTAAATGGTCATTAAGTGTTCATTACTTGAGATAGCATAATGCAGTGAGGAGTACAAAAGATGGCTCTCAGTGCTGGCAAGGGCATGACTGGCTTTGCACTGAATTTTCAGGGCTCCTCAACAGGTTTGGGAGCTTTTATGGTCCAAACTGAGCTATCAAGGACAAAGCTGGCTGATGAAATTTGAGCAGCACAGGGCAGCTCTAGAGAGCATTAGTCACTGGCGAATGAGCAGGTTTAAGAGAGGCCTAGAGAAAATGCTGCCTCTCTTGAGAGTTGCATCATAGAGAAATTCTTGTCTCTTAGTCATAGTTTATAATAGCAAGCACCTGAGCCAGGCAAGGATTTGATTTCTCATTTTGCACCCAAGAAATTCTTCCCAGTTTTGTTTTATCTGTGTATGTGTGTATGTGTATGTACAAAATGTCACTGGGAGAGAGGGTATCTTTGGGTCTAAATAAAAACTAGGTATTCTAAATCATTAAATGAAAGAAGGGAGGTACTAGCTAAACATTCTTTAATGACAGACGTCATTTTCAAGGCACAATGCCATGAAACTTTAAGAGGGAATCGACTGTAACCCACAAATGCATGGTTACCTTAGCTTTGTCACGGCTTGCCATGAAAGTTTTCTCTAGGAAAGTAAATGCGTGTTAATTATTGCCCTTTGATTGCTTTCAAGTGATTGGGAAGCTTGCCACTGAAAGGCTAAATAAAGACAACCTAAATTGTGTGTGTCCTTTCGCAAGATGAAAGACAGCAGATTTGTAATCCACCTTGGGTCTGTGTTGATACTTTGGTGCAGCCTTTCCAGTTCTCCCTTGGAGCAACATAAACTGCAGTCTTTTTTGGAGATGGCTTTCTTGGCAGATACTCTTTCAAATGCTTTTATGACACTTTTGTTTCACCATAACCCAAAGAGTTAAAAGGGAGGCAAGACAGCTGCATTGAAATTGATTTCATATGCTGAAGCAAAGATGTTCTTTAGAGAAAGATGTTGACAAACAGGATTTATATTTGGAGAGGTATTTATCTGCAGGAATAGGCTAAAGTGAAGGAATTAATAAATGTGTTTTGGCTCTTTAGGAATAATGCCTACTCAGCAAATAGAATGTGCTAAGTTTTTAAATTAAAATACCATACCTAAAATGGAGGTGCTTTCGGAAATGTCTCTGCTTCCCAAATATGATGTTGTTGTTTTTTTTTTTTTACTTTGCTTTTTGCTTTAATTCTTAAGGTGAGTTTACCTATGTTTTAAGTATAAAAGAGATGGCTGAGTAGCCTTTTATAATTCTCCCTCCCTGACTTATTTCTGGAGGTGGTGCTTGAAGAAGGATAAATTAAAATAGACTGACTTGCTTAGAGTTTAGGCAAGAAGTGTGGGGTGGTATATTCTTGAGCCATTAGTTCTTGCTTTTATGTTTGAGTGCAGTTCAGACTGTCAGTGCAAAAGCTCAGGAGCTTGCTGGGCCTGCTTCTGGGTAGCAGTCTCCTGCTTCTCTATGAGCACATTTTATAGAGGTTGTGTTAAAGATCAGTTTCCACTCCAGTCTTCTGGAAGAGCCCATGATTTCTCCAGAGGAGGGGGAAAAATCTATTCAAATTTAATGAAACTTTATGAGTTGGTTTGAACCACTCAAGCAATGTCCTAAAAAACCAAACCTCCATTTACCCAGTAAAGCAGATATTATTGCTAAACTTGTTGGTTCTGCAAGCTCAGTAGCAGAAATATTTTTAACAAATATTCTCCTGTGTGGCCTGCCACTGATAATAGACAACCTTTCCCATTAACAATGATTTGATTAATTTTCCTTTGTGTGTATGTGACTGTGTGTGCATATGAGAGAGAGAAATACTATATTAAGTAATGTGGGAAATCATTTTTATTTTGGAAGAACAGTTATATGGCTTACTTATTTGTAAATACTATAGTTCAACTTCTAAGGAGCTTACATTTTGGAGTTTTCCAGATTTGTGTTTCCTGCCCATACATATCCATCCGTAAGTGTGATTTGAATACATGAAACCACTGTCATTATAAATCCTTATTAGAAATGCCCAGCTTACTTCTAGCTGTACGGCATTCACCTCTACCTCAGGAATGTAGATTTTATTAAAGTATCACCAACCTAGAGACTTTGAGGTCAAGTTCAAGGAAATAAAATGTGTTGCCTGTAGCTCATAAAGGAGTCTGCCAGTTGCTGGGATGGAGCGGGTGAGGGATGTTTGTCCCTTGGTCCTGAGAAGCAACTCTGAAGATCCCAGATTGTTTGAGCTGGAATTCCCTTTTAGAGATAGTCTTCCCCAACCCCCTCATTTTACAGAAGGGAGAATATGAGGTCCAGATCTCTGAAGAGACTGACCAGAGGTTTTGAGCCAAATGGGAGGAGATAGTGAAATAAGGGGGTGGGGAGGAAAGAATATTCTTAAAGAAGCTCTCACAAAGCTGCAAAACCTGGGAGTGCCAGCATTTTCAGGTATATTCAGGCCTTTCCCTCATTATTTCAAATACCTAGAGACACACCTCAGGAAAGCCTTCAGCCTTAGGAGAGACGGTTGGCCAAGACCTCAGTTCTCGTCCCTCTGTGATCCTGAGAAATTTTTTCCATCTAGGATTTGAAAGAGAGAGATGCTCAAACAGAAAAATTATAAATTTTGACATGTTTCCTAGAAGACATATTTGTATGTATGTTTAAATATATCTTTACATATATTTGTATACTGTACTTTATAAATATGTGTGTATGTGTATATAACTATATAAATAATTGTATATTTAAATATTTATATTAACATATAGAGCTATCAAACCAGGGAATCTGGGTTAGCACATAGATGTGTACACATCTTTACTATACATTTTCCCAGAATCAACTACAAATCAAGGCCATGGCTGAGATTGGAACTCAAGAGTGCTTAGATTTATGTGGGGAGAGGGGGTTACATTCATTTTTCTGAATAGACTTCTTGTGTACTTGAGGGCATTATTAGATTTTAGCATATATAAATAGTCTTTTAAACACATATTTGAGTTTTTTTTAATCTCATTCATTTGTTTCAGTTGTAATGTTGTGAATGTTTACATGTCATTCAGATTCTTCAGCATCATCTAAAATATTTTAAACTAGGAAGAGGGCATGATAAAATCTTATTTTAAAATCATGGCTTCCATACCAAATATAATTTAGAGAATTGTTTTGAAATTCAAATGACCCCTCTTTCCCCTTGAAGTGTTCTGTTTAGAGCTGTGTTTCAAAAAGAATGGAATGACAGGAGAAAGTATGCATAATTTCCTAAGGACCAGTTAATTAGCTTGATAGAATCGACTTTTCATAAATACATTGTAGTAGATGGCTGGGGAAGCAGGATTAACTGTTATGACAGCAACAGCCTTTGAACCTAAAACATTTTGATCTTAATCCTGTTTCAATTTGAGATTATTCAGCTGGATTTTTTTTTTTTTTCTGTAATACTTATGAAGTTTGTATAATAGAAAAGCAGCACTTACCCTTTCGAGAGAGCTCATCATTTGGACTTATGTGGGGAATAGCAAAACCGTGGTCCTGAGGCCATGTCTGTGTGAAAGGACCATCCTAAGTTCCTGTTGTTATGGAAGGTAAGAAAGAAAATTATAGACACTTTAAAAATAAGAGACTTGGGAGAGTCAAGGTTGTTAAAAGGTAGTTTATCCTTTTAAGAACCAGCAGATACTAACATAGAGGGGAAATGAGGGAAAAGAGAGAGAAGAATGCTAAAGAAAAGCACAAGGAAAATATGAAGGGGAGAAGTTATTTGTCTCCAGCCCACTTACTACCTTACCCAAGAAGGTATTGAACAACTTGAAATCCTTCCTCTTTGGATAGCCTCTAGGATCCTCAGACATCTAGGATTCTTAAGAGCCCAAGACTTGAAGTTCCCATTTATCTGAAAGAGCCATGTGTTTGACAAAATCTGTTTTTATCTCACTTTAATTCTGTTAGGCTTATTAAAAACAGTGGCTTTTTCTCTGACGCTCTTATGTCTCTTTGCTCTTAGTCCTTTAGTAAAATCTAGCAGCCTTTCCAGTCCTTTGTACTTGGTGAGAGAGACTTGAGATACAGAATTTCATATCTGTGTCTGCCAGGCAGATCACTTACATAGGTGTCAGAAGTAACAAAATCCTGGCATCAATCAGGAAATTACTCTTTATCCCTTGCTCTTCAGGGTCCTTCAATTTGTAAGGGGTGGATAGAATAATAAAGATGAGAATTTGTACTGTCTGCCGTTTCTACCATCTTGTAGTGTCAATGTCTTAATTTCAGTACCAGAAAAAAGTGTTACTGGTGAGGGGGTGGGGGGGGATTATTCCCTACCAAGAGACTCCTCTCTCCACACATTTCTTGGGTTTTAATAATGGTCGAGTACATCCAGGCTCAGAAGCTGACAGCCCCCTTGCAGGCGGATGGCTGCCCTTGAGGCAACTTGAGCCCCATCTGTGCCCTGGCACACCATACTTCTCCACTTGGAATCTAAGGAGCTCAGCGTCTTGTCATGTTGCAGCTCCCAGCTGTTGGATAAGTGCCAAGCATGCTGATGGCAGAACCGGATTAGGTTGCTTTTTTAAAAATTCATTTTGTGAACTCATCAAGCTCATTTAACAAAGTCTCTGGTCATCGGTTTCTGTCATTGTCCCATCCCTCTAAGAGGCTCAGCTTAAAGAAGGGGCAAGGTTTTAGGTCCCTAGTATATGTGTGTAACACCTTTAGGCCTGGCAGGTAGATGACAGTGAACTAGCAACTCAGACGTTAAAGGGAGAAGAGTCCTCCCTAAAGAGTCCTCCATTCCAAATAAAGGAGGCACCCCTATCTACAAAGAAGAAGTATATAAGGGAAAATTGTAGCAGAGCATGCAAGATTCCTGGGAACAGGATAAGATCTAGGTTTAAGAAGCCAGGAGATCGAGGCTGATCTGCAGGACAGCCAAGGCATTGAACGGTGATGCTGTGGTCAGAAAGACTCCTGAGTAATGCCATCTGGTGTGGTCAGGGGGAGAGGAGTGGGCAGTGAAAAGAGATAAACACAAGGAATTTGAAAATGTCCAAATATGGGGGAAAAAAAAAAACATGGCTAAAATTTGTCTGTTGTATTTGATTTTATAAAGTAGTATTCTTTTCCTTGAAATAAAAAGTCTGTTTGTCCAATGGGCTCCATCAACTCTCCCTCAGGGTGATTATTGAAGCTTTGAAAAAAATCCCTAAGACATCAAACCAGTTTTTAGCCTTGTGCTTTGAGATGTCCTTGGAGCAGATTTCACCCTCCAATCTCAGCCTAAACCCTTCAGGCCAGGCCAGATCCAAAGCCAGGAAAAGGAACTCTGAAGACTGTTTATAATAGACAGGTACCTTCCCTCCTCTGCTGCCCCCAGAGACCTTCTCCCCTGGGGAGGAGGCCAAGTGGCTCCCATTGTAGCTGTAGGTGATAAAGGAAAATCCAGTCTGGAGAGGCTGCCTTCTGTAAAGAGCCATCCCCTAATGCAAACCAGCTCTCCCCGGGGGAAGGAGAAATACCACTAGAAGTCTGTTTCTCTCTGCTGGTAACAACAGTCAGATTCTGAACAGACCAGCACAAGGTAGTTTTTCTTTTGCCTTTCCCCTTATGCCAGGCAGCAGTTCCAGACCTCACTTCTAGCTGACTTGCACACCCTTGCATATTTCAGCAAGAGTTGGCCAGTTGAATCCTTGGGAGGGTGCAGAGCAGGCAGGCTAGCCGCCCCTGCAGTGTCTGAATTTCTTACATAAACACTGCGCACTGGGTAAGCAAGCGTCCCTGCGGTGACAGCTGGGCTCTGTTACGTCTGCCCCAGCCAGTGGAGCTGTAGATTCCCCCTCTTGCATGAATGGAGCATTCCAAATTGGTTGTGAATGGAGGGCGGGGCACACTTGCAGACTTTTTCAATGAATAACCAGACCCCATTGTGCAGCCTGTGGAAAAACAACCAACTCAAACAACATGGGGACTGTTGGAAATATGCTTGTGATTGGCAGCTTGGAGAGCCTCCAAAATTAGTTTCCTTTGGCTTCCCTGCTGCTCCCCATTCTTCAAGCCTGGGCTTAATGGGGTTGAGTTTTAAGTGCTGACGTTAACCCTCACACTGCCAGGCCGATGGCCTGGGCTTGTGGGGAAGGCTGCTCCTGAGGGATGAGGCCAGCGAAGTCCTCCCCCTACCCACCTCCCTTGTCTCCTTTTTTAGAGTTTACCTATCTGAAAGAAGTGATAATAGAAGAGTGGGTGGTTTGGGTTTCCCTGGAGAGAAGTGTTGGGACTTGATCTGAGGATATTACCCTTTTATCTGCTGCTATTATGGGCTGCTGGCTTTAGCTCCCCACTGAAGATTCCTGCCTGCTTTTCTTCTCTGACCTCCCATCTTTATTCCAGGCCTGAAAAACTTGGGTGTTTGCCTCTCACAACACAGATATTTTTTGCTTAGGCTTACATTTTCACATGGGGGTAACAAAGCCTAATTCCCTCCTTCTTGGCTTCTCTCTCTTGCTGAATTTTCCCACTGTGGTCAGTTAAGTGTCATTTTAAATTGACACTTCCTAAGTTGCCTTCCATTCTGTACTCATCAAATGCTTTGCCTCCCAAAATGACAGTCCCAGGAAGTAACAGAAAGAACCCAGCCTCTGGGCAACCCTAAAACCAAAGTGGCCTCCTCACCCTGGACGGAGGCCAGGTTCTAGGGGTATACTGTTTCTACAGCACTCACCCTGACCTGAACATCGTCCTACATCTTGACTGACAACTCACAGACACATCCCCAAATGGCTGCATGGGCTAGACCAGGGCTCTATGATAAGCATAAGGACAATCAGTTAAAAACAAACCAACAAATACAAAGTAATGATACAGAGCAATTTCCTCTGGGATTTTTAAGGGCTTTTTTGGGTCTTACTCCTCATCCTCACAACCATATTAAGGCTATTTGCATTTGTGTTTTGCCATAAGGATTTTTTTCTGAAGTGTTTCCTTTGCTGTAAATTGGTCTTGAGTGAGAATGTCTTTCCTTCCCTATTAAAAAAAGAACAGGCCCGGGCAGATTGTCCTTTTGTGAGAGAGTTTGAAACCTCTCAGGAGGTAACCCTAGATATCAGCTGTGTAAGAGGATGCTGATATTTGTGCATTTCCAGAGGGGCTAAGGAGGACTTAAGCTTACATAAACACTTTCCAGCTGAGTGCCTGGAAATGCTTTGTAATCGCCTGAAAGGGCACTTAATGAGGGTCTTTTATACTTCTTCCATAGAAAAGGGAGAATAGAAGAGCTCGACTGTCTCCTCCACAGGGTCACCCAAAGTAAAGACCAGATCCTAGAATGCCTACCCCATGTTTTCTAATCTGAATTTTAATAGAGAATAATTTAGTGGTGGTGTGTTGACGGTGCTGAGGGGTATCTTGAGTCAGAAATTTTCTGCCCCTCTTCAACTTGCTTTTCCTTCCTTTCCTTCCCCACCAGCCATGGTATCTCGTTTCTTGAAGAATAAGGAGAAAACAGCATAGGGTTTTTGGTGTATTCTGTATTTTGATGAATGTTAAACTTTAGTCCCTGCTTCCCAATTTCCCTTACTGTTGAAATAGGAAGCCGTTTCTCTTAGGCTCTAAGTTGTCTCTAAACACTAAGAATCCTTGCCATCTATATATCTTTGTATCCACCTCAGCCACAGCACCCTTTACTGCACAGTGAATATTAAGTAAATACTTGGTGAATGAATTTTGCATACCACCACCTTCTCTATTACATTCCCTCCCACCCCATCTTTCGACAGCCCCAGGCACCAGCCTCTAGCTGGTAGGGAAGTAACTCAGTAAAGGTCTCAAAACCCGAGTTCCAGGAGTCCTTGACATGACTTTAGAAATAAATAGAAAAAAAAATAGAGGTGTTCCTCATTTTCTGTTTCCTCTTTTAAACACCTACACTAGCCAAGTCTTCCTAGGCTGCATTTAGACTTTATGCAACTAATGCTGTGTTTCCCAGTAAGACTGCATGTGCTAGAGAACAAGTCACAGTTTAGGCGCCCTTGATGTGCTTGCTGAATTTCTGCTTTTAGGAGAAGTGGGACTATAGATAGAAGGGAATGGTTGTGGCCGAGAAGCCAATTTCCCTAGGGTTTGGATTTTCTCCTGTCAGATTTTAAGGATCAATTTTAAATTTGAAGTTGGAGATAAAATTTTGCAGAGTGCTTAAAATCTATTTCAAATATCTTTAACACTTCACTTTAGTGCCAATTTAGATGATAATTTTAAAAATTGGGAGTAAATTACAGGAGGGATGTTAAAGCTTAAGGCTTAAGTGTGCATTTTTTTCCCTTTCCGTGTATGTTCCACTGAGAGCAGTACTTCCTGGTAAAATCTGTGCATAATGTAAAACCCACAGTGGAGGAAGTCATCCTGTCATCTCCGACACTGGAGTTGGGGGAACAAGGGTCTCTGCAGACCTCTTTTTCAATCTTGAAAATGAAAAAAAAAAGTTATGTTGGTAAAGATTGAATAATATTAAAATTCTTTGAACGGCTGCCCCAGGAAATAGTAAAATGTTGGTCCAGATAATACTCAGATCCTCCTTTTGGTGTAATCAGGCCAATAAATTACCTTTTCTGGCTCTTAAGCATGAAAGTAACCCAATTACCCAGGTGTACGCTGGCTCCGTGGGCTGTAGGTCTGAGAAGATAAACACCATGGTAGTCAAAAGGGAGACAGTGTATTAAATGCTAGAGGAACCAACTTATTTTTATCTTGACTCTCTCCAGAGCCTTTTATTGACTGTTCAGTGCTTTGCTTACTCCATGTGAAAATTGGTTCAAAGTGGTGAGAATGATTGGAAAGAGAGCTTACTAGTTCTGGGATGTGACACTTTTAATACAATGAGGAATATTCTGTACAAAATACTTTTTTTGTGGAATAGCCCCATATCTATTAATATGCAGAGGCTTACCTCAATCACCAATGTTAGGATAAATGATTCCTTTGAAGAAAAGGAAGTGGCACAAATCCAAACTGTTTCAAGAATAATGCCTAAAGGGTAGAGAGAGTGTAAACTTAGTGGAAGTAAATCTGAAACTAGTTCATCTGGGTCAAAAAAAAAATCTCTACTACCATGGGCAGTAAATTAGTTTCCTTATTTGATAAGAGGTTTTCTGTTTGGAAATGACTATTTGAAAGATGCAATTTTGTACCAAGAATGAGGAGCAGCTGTTCAGTGATAGTCCACTTGCCTGCAGTTCAGCTTCAGTGAGCCAAGACATTTCTGATTTAGTATACATCCAAGGCGGGGGGCTCCTCTTAAATGATCACTTCTTTGGGGAGGAGAAGAAAGGAAGAACTAATACACAAATCTCTTTTATTCTTCTATTTTAGCCATACTTAGAATAGAAACTTTTGAAAATCACTTGTGTCATTATTGTTAGTAATGATAGCAGTGAGAAAAGGACAAATCCATATCCCCAATTCCAACCGCTTGCTCCTGTTTCTGGATTCCCAGACACTTGCCCAGCCACCTTCTCTAGCCTGGTAAACTTGCCACTGGACCATATGTTATTGAGGACTCTTGCTCCTAAGGCCTACAGCAGGCCAGTCCTTGCCTCCCAGAGCTCCTGCCAGGGCTCTCTCTCAGCTTTTGTAGGGCAGGTGCCACTTCCAGCTGCATACAACAGGAGGGACAAATAGGTTCTTCCTAGCCAAAACTAACTGTCCGTCTGTGCTTTAGGACCTGAGAGTTATCCTAGACCCAAATCATAATGTCTTCTCTTTGGAGGGGAAGTGAAAAGGTAGAGCAAGCCTTGAACTCCCCCTGGAGTTTAGAGCACCCCCCACATTTTGACCTTTTGCTCAGTTTAACCCAGTAGGTTTATCAGCCACATCTCTGGTCAACCTGAATGGTACTGTCCCATCTGTTGTACATAATACAGTAACACTCCCAAAATGACTTTCAGGAGCAACATTTTATTTTTTAATCTTCTGACCAACAATGTTTCAGTTGATGATTTGATTTTGAGATATGTGTTGGCTCTGCTGGCCAGCTGGTGCCATTGCAAGAAGAGGCCTGGCCTCATGGAAGGGCAGGAATTTTTTTTTTTTTTTTTTTTTTTTTTTTTTTTTTGCTGTCTGTTGCAATCATTGAGTTGGACCTAGCAGAAGCAAGCCTCCAACCCCCCCCCACCATGTTACATGAAGTCATCAGATAATACAGTCATTGTAGTTCAAATAAAGTGATTCCAACAGTTTAAGAATCTCACCAACTAAAGCCCTTTCCTATAATGTGTGACTCCCTTATCAAGTCAATCCTCTTTTCCCACAAAGAAATTAAAATCTCCTTCTACATGTAAAACCACCATTTTTTATGTTTTCCTGCCTTTACTCTGGCTGGAAGGACTTTGTTCTAGAGTCTAATAGAAGCTACAGCCTGGGGACCCTTAAGCTGGAACTGCTTTCATGCTTTAGCACCTTCAGAGTTGGATTTCTCCACTGTTGAATCTGTCTTGTATCTCATCTCTTCCACATTCCAGGGAACAGTGAGGGCACAAAATACAGTATACCAGCCCTATAGAACAAAATTTAGAAACACCTCAATCTCCAGAACCAATGTGAACACTGCAGCAGTTTGTCATGTAAGCACCAATACTATATACTGCCAGCTTCTCCCCAGAGAAAGCAAACTTTTCCCAGCCCAATACGTTATACTTGTCACAATCTAGACCCATATTGCTGTTGTCAGCTTGAATCTGTAGTGGAAATTTAGGTTTATCTGAAGTAAACAGACAAAATGGAAGAAAGGCTTATAGAGAATGGCTTTGTGGTTTTAACTTCTTCACTGTATCAATTCTGTTGTAATCTAAAGCCCAGGTGGGGGAATTCTCTCAATAACTGTAATTCCTGTATCCTGGGGAAATTTTTACTAATCTTGCAAGAGTCCTCTTAGAGATGTTTCAGATACCCCTCTCTGTCTTCTAATGCTATGTATATGTTTATAAAGTTGGCCCAGTTCTTTACTAAGCTCCTTTTCCTCCCTTTAGTTTTTAACACTTCTATTCAAGGCCTCTGAGTTTCCCTTTTCAGATTTCTAAAGTCAACTTCATTGTCCCTGTTGACCCAATGTTTCTGCCATCCACTTGTGTGGGCTCTCTGGAGACAGTCTCTACTTTTATCTTTCAAGCAAGGATTTTTAATGGGAGCTCACCAACCAAATTCCTGGGCTTGCATCCCAGAAATCCTCCCCCAAAAGGTACCTGGACCTTGAATGTCCAAACACTTGGTATAATTTCATCTATTCTTATGGGCAAGAAAGGTGGCTCCTTCACTCACTTCTATTTCCACTGTAGCAAGAGCTGGCTCTAATTTTGTTGGTTATTAATTTTGCTTTGTATTCCCTAGCCATTTTCATGCAAGGTCATCAGGACTTGAATCTGCCTCTTAGGTTGGTCCTATTTCTATACTAGTGTAACCCTAACCTGTTTGCTGGATCTGACTGTTTTCTGCTACAGTCCATGTCATAATTATAAGTTCAAAGCCTCTTTTCTTAAGTTGATCATATTACCCCAAGTTTCTGAGTTCTAAATGACGAACAGTAGTGGGGTTTTTTGTTTGTTTTTTGTTTTTCTGTCCACACACCAATTCCTGAAGCCTCTCCTCTGCTGACTGAACTTCTTTCCCACTGCCTAGGAGAAATTTGATTCCTGGAGTCAGATGTTCCGGGAACTGGCTTTATCAGCTCCTAATTTGGCTCTTGCGTTATTTACTGTATAGAAGATGATATTGGTCAAATAGGAACAGCTTCTGTTCTATAATTGTTCATTGATGAATTCTGCCACCCTGTGGTTGATCCTATACCCTGGGACCCCACAACATACCACCAGGGTGACAGTCAGTCCTTTAGACCTGTCTGAGAAACAAGACAGATGGGGGGAGGGGAGGAATAAGCTGAAATAATGAACACCATAAACCCACTACCACTACCATCATAACTGACCACCAATCTAAAATCCTGAAGACTGCAGCTATGCCATACCTGAAGCAATCTTTCCCTATACCCACTGGTATCAAATCCTATGCCAGAGCAAAAGCCTTGCTTTTTTCATGTAGGGCTTTGCCCAGGACAAGTGCAGCTGTTCTTGAAATTTGATATTGCAGAATGAGCCTGCCCCGTAAGCTCAGAACCTGGTGTGCTCACCTAAGTGTTGGCAGCACCGGATGTTTGTCATGCCTCTCATGAGTTGTGTGGCGGGACTTGATCTCACAGCAGAGTCCTACTGGTGGAGTCATCCTCCTTGGTTTCTGACACTAAATGCACAGAGGATCCTCCAAGCCAATGTACTTTCTTTAACACAAATTAAAGTCTTCAGCTCCACATTCCTTTCTGATCTCCTAGCCTGGTAATCTATGTCGGACAAGTTGCAACCTCCAGAAATTCTTGTGCCTTTTTATCCTAAGTCTCAGACTAGCAAAAGTTTAGGCCATACATTTCCATCTTCCTCTCCTAGCCCTAGTCCTGGCTCTCCTTTGCCTTTACTGGGCAGAAGGGGCCAAACCAGCTGCTTGGGAAGGAAGAGAATGAGAAGGACCACAAGGAAAAGAACTTTGATTCTGCCAACTCTCACAGGTTGGTAATGGCTGCATTATGTTTTCTTTAGAACTCTGGGGGATGAAATCTAGTTAGTTGTCCAGCTGGTCTGGTAATGTTCTAAACTTGTTGTACATATATACTCAAAGGGAATGGAAATTACCACTTTTTTTCCCCCTGGATGCTTTATGGTCTTGAGTTGGGCATACATTTTAGTTTCTGTTACATGTCTGTTAATGTGTGTGTAGAATTCAGGAATTGTGTAATAGCTGCTTTTTTTCCCCACTTGGTGGTAGTGGTGGCAGTGGTGGCAGTAGTTGTGGAGATAGTGGTAGTAGTTTTCATTTTGCCCTCTCTGGGTGTTCCCTTGTCCTTTCTAAGTAGACCAGAGCCAAAACAAAACAAACAAACAAAAAAACCCCAACTATTTGAGAACCACTGAGTTAGGTGTTCGAGTATGACCAACATTTATCCTTCTGTAACTTGCGATTCCCAGGGCTATTTTATTCAAATATGGTAAAGGACAGAATAAACAGGGCAGCATCCTTCCAGTTTGGTAATAGGCCAGGGGTGGCCTTCTGCATGTGTGAATGCATGATGTTGAACTTCTCAGCACATCTACTTTTGACATGTTACATTATATTCGAGATACAAGCTGTTTTCCCACCAAGTATCTCAGAGGAAAGGGGATATGATACCTGTTTTATAGGTTTATTTTTAAACCATATTGCTACATTTGCTTCATCTCTCTCTCTGTGTATTTATGTTTTCTTTCTGAACCATTTTGAAAGCAAGTTGTAACACATTATGACATTTCACCCAAAATACTTTAGTGTACATCTCCAAAGGTTAAGGACATACTTCTACATAGCCTAAGAAAATGAGCTTTTATTCTAGCATATATTCTATATTCAGAATTCCCCAACTGTCCCCTAAATGTCTTTTATAGCTGATGCTATTAATTTTTTTTAGCTAGGATTCAGTTAAGAATCACATTGCATTTATTGTTATGTCTCTTTTGACATCTTTAATCAGGAATAATCTTCCTACCTTTTTTTTTTAATCCTCTATAACACTGACCTCTTTGAAGAGTCCTGGCCTGTTGTTTGTAGCTGTTGCCTTTTTTATGAGTACATTTTATAGGATATGCAGAAATACAAACATAATATTCCATATACAGAAATGCTGATCTGAGGCTTGAAGTCTCCACTGTGATATCTCTCACCTCTCACTTCTATGTAATTGTGTTGACCTTAAAATGCTGGTAGAAGAACTGAGCCAGTCAGACGGAGGTAATTGGTTTGGAGAAAGTTTGTACATGTTTAAGAAGAGGATTTTTAGGGGTCTCATTAAAATTGTTTAGTACAGCTTGCTAAGTAGTTGATTTTACTATTTATAGATGCTACATTAAATTTGAGAATTTATGCTTAAAAAGGTTAGCTGTGTCAGATATTAAAGAAAACTGCACATTTCCCCATACCTGTTCCCATTCTGCTTTTAGAACTTGTGCCCCCTGACTAAATTTAGTGACAGTTCAATATTTTATTTTTGGAAATTGTTGCCAGGCAGAATCTATGTTAACCATACAGACAAGCTTGAGCATGCCTCTTATTTGGTTTGGAAATCCAAAAGGCATCTTCTTTTCCAGGTACTTTGTTTTAAGCGCCACTTACCTTATCTCCTTTAAGCTCCTTGTTCCCAGAACAGGGTACTATCTATTATCATTGTCACTCACTAGTGCTGCTATAGAAATTATGAAGAATATTGAAATTAATGTTTTGTGCCTGAAATGAGTTTCTAATCCACTCAGCCCTAAAGTAAGGAAATATTTCTGACCCTTTCTGGTAATCTGGTAGAATTTAAGAACTAAGCCTCATTCTATCTACCTCTTTTTTTCCTACCAACTAGCTGTTTGAGCTGTGTGTCGCTAGAAGACGGAAGTCAAGCTGAGGAAAGGCAGCAGTATGTTGGAAAGTAGATTTTTGGGGTTCATTTTGCTATCAAACCACAGAACCTAGGGAGCACTGCCTGTGGTGACTCAGAGCCTTCTAGTCTTTGCCAGCGGGTACCTCAGACAAGTTAAGGGTACATCAAGGGAGAAGAAGCCACACCTGTTCCTCCCTGGTGGGATCCTTCAGTTCTCTCTTGCCAGTGCCATTTTTTATTCACACATCTGTACTGTTCCTCTTCCCATGTGGCACAGTAAGATGGGAAACTTCCTCTGCTTGATAGTCTTTTTTTCTGCCTTTCCTCGATGTTCCACTGCCAGCAACTAAAGAACACTGTGGACAGATGTCTCTAGCTTTGTCCCCTTGCCCCTCCATCTTGAACTAAACAGGACGTAATTCTTCCTCTGGAGGGGAATGAGATGGGGGGTCGTAATGGTCTAAGAGAGGGGCAGTAACCCAAACCAACCTGTAGTAGGCTTAGGAATTGGCCTTCACTTTAGGACTGCAGCTTTGGAATCCTGAGAAGTATCTGGCCATTACTATTTGTATCCCTTCCACATCATGTTTGTTCAGAAGTGGTACTGGAGGCCCTGGAGACCTAGGCTGGCCACCTGAGACACAGCCTGATGGACAGTATGCCAGTTGGAGGCAGGTGTTGGTGTTCTGGTCAACTTGCGCCATGAGACAGCTCTCTGTGCAGAGTAAGAGGATCAAGGCTGTTGAGTGTGACCAAAATAGGGTCTTCTCCTGAAGTCAGGCCTGCACAGCTGATTTGGGAAAGATGAGTCTGCCCCAGATGAAGGTAATGAAACTGAAGAAGGGAGGAGGAAAACCCCAAAACAAAACCTGAAGGAGCACAACTGGTGGAAGCCAAGCAACACCTGTGTGTGTGAAGAAGGCAAAATAAGGCTAGGCTCAGTTGTTCTCCCCCCCTCAGACCATAGTATAACTGATTGACAGTTTCTGTAATGCTCAGTGGCTACATAAATGTTGCGTGTATTCACAACAAAGTGTGACAAATTAAAACTTTGATGGTTATGAGACCTCAAAGGAAAGCCTTATTGGACAAGGTGGGTTTTGTCTTTCTAAAAAAAGAAAAACAAAAAAAAAAACAAAAAAAAACTTTTGAACTGTGGTTCATCATAACATTCAACAAAAGTGTTTCCCCTTGATTTGGTCCTCAGAGCTGTAATGGTGAAGTTCACTGCCAGCACTGGCATGGGGGAGCTGCCTTGGACAGAGTCCACAGGCCTGTACTTGTGGGCAGGAAACAGATTTTGTCAGCTGAGGGAATTATTATTTCTCTTGAATGGACCAGCTTGTCTGTTTTTTCTATTTTAAAACAGTCATGTTATTTCCCTGGAAGACTGCTGTTATACCATCAGAGAAGAAATATTTTCTAAAATTTGAAAAATCTTAATATTAACTCAGTGGTGCTGAGGCCGGCTACTTTAAAAAATAGGAACTTTTAGTTGAAATACCATATAGAAATCTTAAGGGTAGAGCTCAATGAATTTTCACAAACTGAACACACCCATAGTAACAAGCACTGAGATCAGGAAATAGAACTTAACAGAATACAAGAAGATTCCTTGTATCCCCTTAACAGTTGCTACACCTTACCCCAGGGTAACCTCCATCTTGACTTTTTTTTTTTTTTTTTTTTTTGGCATTGATCTTATATTTCATTAAATAATAATTTCTACTTTTTATTGCTTCTGTGTTGACATGAGCAGCCTCTGGCCCCCCAATTTGGGGGATGCTTCCCTTTTTTTCTTCCTTTTGTCCTGAGGTTTAAGCAACATGTCCTGTCTCAAGTGAGCTGGCTCCTGGTATATGTTGCACTGTGTTTAGCCTGAACAATAGTTGCTGACTCAAAAGTCACACGAAGTCTCCTTGCCTCAGAGGTGGCATTAAGAAAGAATTGTCCAGAAGCAATATCATTTAGTGGGAGGGGCAGGGCATTTGGAGAGAGAGATGGTATCTGTGGTAGCAGTGTTGATCCTGGCTGATCAGTGAGTGGCTGTTGAAGAAAGCAGGTCTGGCAAAGGGCCTGCAACTAAGATTTTGGTCAGCTGGAGCGTAGAAGAGAGAAGAAGTCCTTTTAGATGGTCTGTTCTCCCATTCTAGTGTTAGAATGGGAGGCAAGGATTAAAGATAAAAAGGCTGCTGGAACCAGAGATGCTCGTTGCTGGTGAGGGGGTGAGGAAAGGGATGGCGGGAGTTTTAGTGGCCTAGGGACAGTGGGAGGTGTCAGTTTAAGTCCTTGAGTGGACTTGGGTTTATCAGGTGTGCCTCTAGATGGAGAGTACAAAGTTAACTTGAGGATACAGACCCTGGGAGTTGGCAAAAAAGCAGTCTTCCTTGCTTTTCTCAGGTGTTTTTGATCTTCTTCTCCATCTCTTTTCCTATTTCTTTGAGTCCCTTTTTGTTTTAATCTTTTTCTCTCAGATTCCCTCTGGGGGGCAATATAGCAGAATGACTAAGAACTGCTTAGGTAGGAATCCTGACCACTTACTGGCCGTGAGTCTGTGGCAAGTTCCCCTTCTGTCTATACTTTGGTTCTCTTACCTATAAAATGGAGCTGAAGGTAGTAATTGTCTCACTGTGTTGTGAAGATCAGATGAAAATAGTGTAAGAGCAACTTGGCACATAGTAAATGCTAAGGAATCTGGCCGCCTCTGCCTTAGTCTGTTGTCCTTGTTCTTTTCCAGTGGTATGGTTCTTTTCATCCATTTTTCCTTTATCCTTGAGACTCAACCAGATGTATTGTGATATTTTCGTTTGTTTTAGTAAAAAGGGCTTTATGTTCTCTTTGTTTAATGTATAAAATAGATGAGTGGAATATTTTCCATTTCTGTCAGTGTGATAGAAAAGTATTAAAATGACAGTGGGGAGCTCTTGCTTCCTCTCCCTTTTAATAGCAACAAATCCAAGACCTTGAGCAATTCCTTTAACTCCTTTGGGCCTCACGGTCTTTCTCTGTGAATGTAAGGGCCTGATTTAAGTGTACTGTAGAATCCTTTTGTATCTCTAACTGCGTCTGTGAGATGTTCAGTCAGATCGCTAACTAAATTATGTGTGTCATGAGGAAAGAACCCTGTCTGTTTTTCTTACCATCGTATTCTCAGCACCTCTAGAATGCCTGACCACAGAAGATGTCCAATGAACAGATGAATGAATGAATGAATCTTTTATGACAAGTAAGGTGGCCAGTATTCACCAGGAATTGCTGTCAGAACCCCAATGGCTTTATGGGCCCATCTTCTATAACTCAAAATATCTAGTTGTAGATGGTTATCGGCTCAAATGGTTAACTTCTTTAGTATTTCTTGTCAAACTTCCTCAAGAGTTCATGATCTTTTTTCAATTGCAATTCATTGCTATCTTTTATAGTGCTAGGTCTCTGTCAGCATTGAGCAAGTCCAATGTACAGAAGTAAATATGCTATTTTTTAAAGCACAGCATATAATTACACATCATATCACCATCTACAAAATGCTGTACCATTTTCTTTACTTCTTAAGGCAGTATCGCGTACCTCATTTTGCAAATAAGGAAACAGAGGCAAAGCAAGGAGCACTCCTTGAGCTTCTGAGTTTCTGCTTTAAATGCACCACTACCTCTGACTGAGATATGCCGTTATCAGGCCCCTTCACACATTGTCTGTGACCCAGCAGTTGCTTTGGAGAGCTAAACCTTGCTCGCCACTTGCAGGGCCCCAGTAGGCTTTCCTGTCATAGTAGATCTGAGAAACTTTCCATTATCATTCCTGCCTTGTTCCAATCTCTTCTCTCCTTCAAATGGTTGATTCCTGAGGAAAAAATATTTATGGCTGTCATTGTGCCTAGTCTTATGGGGAGATGTGGTCACTGTAGGTTAAGAAGTTGAAAATATAATCCACTCAATGCATTTGCTCAAATATTCCTGGTGTAGAGAATACAAAATTGCACATATGAGACAGTTTAGGGTAGATGAAGATACTGTATAATTTAGCCCCAAAATGGTGTGGTATGCACTGAGTGCTTCATAGCTTTGAAGATCTCAAGACTTCAGAATTAGCTGATAGTTTAGGTTCTATTTCCAAATGGATAGATGTTGTTCCTAAAACCATTATACAGTTTTCTTTCTGGGCAACTTTGATTTACCATCTAGTGTTTGGTTTACCCTCGGGTACCTTTTATAATAATGTGAAGATGTCTAGACATTTTTAAAACCTCAAATGAGAAAATTAATACCATTATTTTTTACCTCCCAAGTTTAGGTGAAGCACCCATTGTAAATGATTTTCTTTAAAGTAAGAAAAGTGGACTTTTTAAGGACATGTAACTTTTGTTTAAACTGGGACATCATCACCCGCCCATTATTTTGCCAAAACTTTTATGGCAGAGGACTGGGGAGAAAGGGGGCAATGACCAAGGAGCAGTGATGAGAATCTCCAGAATATCCACTGCATTGGATATTCTGATTCTGCCTTATCATTTACTACAAACATCCAAACAACAATAAGCTTAGCAATTTTCTGTATCTGAATGTCTGAAAACATTTGATAGCAATTGAGCATGGCTGCCATGATGTCACCATCAAAAAAATCATGAGAGAACTCTAATGACTTCTAAATATAACCTACCTGTTCTGTAGTTATTTCATCTATTCAAGAAAAGCAGTTGGCATCATGTAAAAAAGGAATTGAAAACCTGTCCTTTCCTGTCAGTCACTGGTAGGACTTTGTGGCAACGTTGCTTTATGAACTTTGTTGTTTTTTGATCGTTATCCAACTCATGTGTTCACTCCTGAGTCCAGAATTTGAGGTTGTAGGAGGCACCTGAGAAACCAGTTGGCGAGAAGATTGTTATCAGACAGGAAAGGGATGATCGTTTAGCTAATTCTACTTAGTAGAATCATTAAGAACTAACCAAACTCCTGAAAATGTTCTAGAAGTAAACACTGAGTCCAAGAAAATGGTAGTGGTTTACTAAGGCCCTGGCCATGGTTGGCTATGTAATGACACCTTTGATACAGTGAAAAGGCAGGTGGCAAAAAAGCTGAACTCATTCCCCTCCCCCATCCCCCAAAGTAGCTAGACAAGGAGTAGCCATTATAACCCATAACTAGAAAAAGACAGCGCTCATAGTGTAGCATCTTTAGAGTTTGTCCTGCTACTTTGATAAAATGCCCTCTTTGTAATAAGTTAGCTCCTAGATAAGACAGAAAAGGCAAACCTGGATTTGTTTGGTTTGTTGGGCCAATGTAAGTCATCTTGATTTGAAAAACTCCTGTTTACTTTGCCCTCTCAGAATCAAACGGAGAATATGCAGTTGGCTTCCCAACATGAAGCAGCACCTCTGTGTACTTACTTCATCAATTCCGGAAAAGGAATTGGCACTATCTACAAAAGGATTGACTATGGAAACCTGCCTTTCCTGGCTGGTCACTGGGAAAGGCATGGAGAAAGCATTATAAACACAAAGGTTTCCAGGACTACATCTATATGCGGTTAACCTTTCCTGGGTAGTAGCTTGTTCAGTTGTTTTATTCCTTTGTTTTTGTAATGTCCCCAGAATTCAGTATTTCTTACTCAGATCTGGTATTTAGAGCTACTTAAGGATTTTTTAAAACAATATATTTAATTTGTAAATATGCCTCTGAATAAGAAATATATTTGCCAGAGCAGTTTCAAGAAATGCAGTGCCTACCAGCATTTTTTTTGGCTGTTCTGTCCTTTTTGGAAGCAGAATTCTTCATGTCTGCAACCCTGGTATTCTATCACCACCTACATTTTTCTTGAAGACTCATCATCTGCAGGATTTTTAAGGGTTTTGGAGCCTCTGGGAAGCAGACCCATGACCAAGGAAATTTTGGGGAAAAAAAAGACTTGGCTGATTTAAAGTGTTAGATGATGATTTCTGACTTTAAAGAACTTTTAATTGGTTTTACATGGAAAGGTTCTGTGTTTAAGTGTTTTGCTTTCTCTGGCATGTGATTTGACATGAGTTCCAAGAACAATTGGCTGGTTACAAGGTGTGCAGAAGGAAGCATGTTAATCAGCTGCCCTCTCGCTGTTCCTCCCTCATCCCTCTTCTGATTTCAGTGGTGCTTCACGCCCCACCTCCAACCAAGATCAAACGGGAGCTGCACAGTCCCTCCTCTGAGCTGTCATCCTGTAGCCATGAGCAGGCTCTTGGTGCTAACTATGGAGAAAAGTGCCTCTACAACTATTGGTAAGTGGAGCTGAAAAATGGGTGCCCAGAAAGGCTCTGGAAGTAGCTGTCATGCTGACTGTGCCGAGTATTATCCAGCAGACACTCAGGGGTAGAGCACCTCTGCCTTTCGTGGCAATGTAACCTTCCTGGTGCAGACCAGTCCACTTGGGGCCATTGTGCTGCACATGAAATGCAGAACTTTTGAAGCATTGTGACTGCGGGGAACAAGGTTCATGTGGTAGCAAGCCCTCCTAGGGGAATGAGCCTCAAATACTGGGATATTTGATCTGTGGCTTCAAGGGAGGGAATATACACTTCTTCATGTCTATCATATGTTAATGTGAACTTTAAGCACCAAAGAAGTAATCTGCAAATCAAAATATATGAAAAGTCCTGATGCTTGTGCCCTTTACTTAAGAATATCCAGGCCCCAGGAATGAAGCTTTAATTTTAAATCATTCTTTGCTCTAGAAGATAAACAAAGATCTGCCTGAAAACGGGAGGAGGAGTGGTTGTTAATTCAAGTGATGTTACAGCAGATATTTATTCTTCACCAGAGATTCTGGCTAATTCAGAGAACCCTGGAATATTTGAGAGGGGGTCAGAGAACACCGCCCGTGACTTAGATTCTCCCCTCACCCATCCGCCCCTGCACATGCACACATAGAGAATTCTTTTAGAAGGGGGGAAAAAGGAAACCGGAAGCAGAGGCTAAAATTATCTTTGAGAAAAATCACTAGAAGTGTTAAACAAGTCCCTGTGACGCAGTGTGTTTGTCACTTTTCAGAGGTACAAATATTCCCTCCGGGCTGCTAGCAATTTAACTATGTTAATTCTGCCATTTCCTGGCAACCGTGTGCGGCCTACTAGAGTTCTGCAGGACCAGGTAACCATGCTAATGGCTTGATCACAACTCAGTGGTTCCTTCTCTCTTTTTTCTCTTCACAGTGCCTACGATAGGAAGCCTCCCTCTGGGTTCAAGCCATTAACCCCTCCTACCACCCCCCTATCACCCAGTCATCAGAATTCCCTGCTACCCCCGCCTCAGGCAGCTCTGCCCCCCTCAGTGCAGCATGCCCCTACAGCTGGCCCTGTACAAGGTGTCGGTCCTGCCCCCACCCCTCATTCGCTTCAAGAACCTGGACCACAGCCACAAACCTTTGCAGTCCCCCGACCACCACATCAGCCCATGCAGATGCCAAAGATGATGCCAGAAAACCAGTATCCGTCAGAACAGAGGTTAGTGCTGATTTGGGCTTCTTAACTGTCTTACTCATCCCTCCTTTTCCTCAGTGGAAGAAGGTAACAGTTAGTCATGTTTAGCAGGTACCTATCAAGTTCTCATTCCATCGAGGTGTCTTGTGAGGTAAGATTAAAATAATATGAATAATGTGACCTGTTTACATACCATCCTGTTCTTGAGGTGCTCCAAGTGGTTTATAGACATTACAAAACCTTATGAAGTAGGTAAAGGAGAGATAATTAGCACTATCTCCCCATTACAGAGCTAGAAGAAGAGTGACTTGCCTGGGAGCCATGATCTGTTGAGTTTCTCCAAGGGCAGATTTCCTGGCTCCATGTTGGATGCTCCTTACTAGAATTGAACCTTGGTTTATGCTACCCATAATTACTTTATTACCATTTTACTTTTATATTAGGGGAGATTGCTGAGTTGATAGCAAATGTTATTACTCATTTGATTTGAACACATTTTAACAGTAGAAGATTAGATAAGGGCCTTACTTACAATTACCTGCTTTTGAGATAGAAATCTCCTGGTTACACTCCAGGTAGTTCTACATTCCTAATAAGGATATTGAAGCATCAGGAGTAACATGTCCAGTGTTGTTCAGTTCACCAAAACAAGCTAAGGTGTAAATGAGGCCTACTCTGCAAACATCAAACTTAAGTCCCAACCTTCTAAGTCTGTTATCTAAGGTATTCTACAGTTTCAGGTGCCAGTCAAAAAGTCTCTCTGGGATGTGGAGATACTGTCAGCAGGTAGTTGTGATATTTTTGTCAGTAATGTTACCAATGCTGCAAGATGGTGGCTGTGGTATTTCATTCCTATCTTTCTTGCTCAGCACTGAATGGGTGTAAAAAGAGGCATAGGAGAGTGGAGAGAATATATGAGTATACCTTTCCCATACCTGGTCCAACCAAGACACCTACCAGGATTTGCTTGGAAGTCACTGTATTTCTAGATGAAACATAGAAAAAAGTAGGCGTCTTGTCTAGTTCTGCTCCTTCTTCCCCCTTGCTGTGAAAGTCACCATAAAAAACTGCATAAGATTGCCGGTTACCGGATATCTCCCTGCTTAGGTAAAGGACCATGAACACTAAAGCCATATAGTATGGGGCCAAAGGGTAAGTGTTGAATGGGGGTTTGTTGGTTCACTATTGGGGTTCTCTCATGTCTGAGCTCATCTATCGGAGACAGCTGCCACTAAGCTTTTACCATTTGTTACCCTGCCTTAACAATCTTGCCCTTTTTCGAGATAATTTGGAAATATGGATTTTTATGTAAAAGTTCCAGATTTTTTTTTTAAGTTGGCAACTAATTCAAACTAAAAACACCACCAACACTTTGCAGACTAAACAAAACCTCTCTGTGTGGGTGAAATCACCTTGGAGGCCTGCCAGTTTGTGAACTCAGGTCTAGATACCATTTTCATCTCAATAGTTTCTTGGTTTTATGATTTTAAGCAGCAGTATCCTGATTTTCTTCAGGGGTTATTAATTGAGAAGGAGAGGTGGTGTGTACATTCAGTATTTGAAATACTCAGCAACCTTTTTGTTTGGTATACCATGTTTAAAGAAAAATTACTTTGTGTTAAACCTCTTGCTAACATTTCCCCTTTAATTCTTGTTTCTTATCCGGGGGGTTCATATGAACAGATTATAGTTAATTGAGTTGGGAGAGAAATACCTTAATTCCACTGGAGATTATTTCTCCTCCTACAGACCTGGCAGACAGGGTGACTTAGTCTACTTAATGAAGTAGGTTTGTCTCCAGGCTACTCAGCCTCCTCATGAAAGGGGGAGATTTGGATTCCTGAGATAACGTAAGTGTCTGCCCTCACATGTCCAAGGTACAGAGACCAGAATCAGAAAGTTGGTGTATCTTTTATGGGGGGAGGGGATGATTTTCCCTGAATCTGAAGCATCTGCCTTGTGATTAATGAAGATATCCATGTGATATCTGTGATGCAAAATACATCAAAAACATGGCATTGATTTTGTTGATAGATACTGGGTAACACAGAAAAATGAGACCAACTAAACACTTTCTGTGTATGACATCAAGTTTAATACTTGCGAACTTAATAACTTTTATGTCTGCCCTAAAGTGGGATAGATTACTTTTGTTTAGTACTATAGTCTGTTCTTTACTCGTAACTTTTTATTAAAACCAGAGGGAATATCAACCTCCTAACAAAAATACATTGTATTTTACAGATTAGAAAGAAATATGGTCTTATTTGAGTCTTTTCACAGTTCTGGGACCAAAGTAGAGTAGAAAACACTGTAAGAGAAATGGTGTAAAATACAGCTAAGGGGCTTCCTCAGTGTCTCATAGCCAAATTCTGAGTCCTACATTTGGAAACCAAAATATAAACTTGTAACAAAACCATTTGTTTTGGTTTTAATTTTCCTTGGGTTGCTGACATTCACTGAGGACTACTAAAAGCTAAATAAGTGATCCTGAGAAATCTGTTTCCACCTTGACCCATAACAGGACTTTATTCATTTCTTAAGCTCCAAAATCCTAAATTCCTACATCTCATTTATCTAATCCCATCTTGTAACACGTATCTTTTTCATTTTGCTCACAGTATGCCTTGTATCTTCAGCTGAATAGAGTAATCTCTTTGAGGGTGAAAAGTACAATTTAGACTCCTGTCTTTAGACCGCATTTAGCAGAACATCTTACTTGTCCTCAATACATGTTTAATAGTGATCATAGTTTGCTACGATTACACTTTAAACAATTAAAATACGATCTAGTCAAAAGTACATTCTTAATGTATTTTTATAATCTTAGTATATAATTCTTCACAACTCAGAATTTATTTTTAGAAGATAAATACTATGCTTGAAAGCAGTGATTTATATTGCTGATTTCCTCCCCCCAGGGAAGAAAAAAAACACATGTAATTTGGCATGTTCAGACATGTTCCATTTACCCTTAAAGACCAGCTGCTCCTTGAAGAGAACTGCTTTTCATTCAGTCATCCAAGTCTTGTATATTTTTTCATCGTGCTGTTTAGTGTTTACATGTACTGGTTGAAGAACTTAGAAAATATTCATATTTTAAGCCTATAGTACTGAACATAGATATTTTTATTGTACCATTTTCCCATCGCATCTCAAGTTGAGGGAGACCCCACCACAATCCCACACTTCAACTGAAGAGGCTCCACCAAGAAACTTATAATCTAAGAATTTTGTAATATACTGCTTTTTGCTTGGCATCAAGGGAAGAAGCAAAAACTCAAGAAAAGGCATGAACAAAAAGAACATGAAAAGGCAATGTTTATGTTATATATAGTGTCTTCTGAAAGAGGAATTGTTGCATATACTATATAACCCGTTAGAGAAAGGTTTCTCTCTCGGTGGTTGTGATCAAGGCTTCAAAGCTATAATTTATGAGCTTAAGTTTTCTGGAATTTTGCTATATAGAAAACTGCTCATGCCTGAAGATGCCAGATAAATTGAGAGATTTAATATCTTCAGGTTTCTCTTTTGTTTCTATTTCCCATCATATTCTCCATCCCTAATAAATTTCTGTTCGTTTCTGTCCTTCAAATTTTGTAGTTTTTAGAGAGGGAAAAGCTTGACTGAGTCACACTTGTAGCCTAGCCTGAAATGAAATGAATATGTCTGACGCATCTCCTCTCCACACACCCCTTTTAACAGCATGTTATATATGGCAGCACAAATTTACTTTGGGATCTAAAACTGAATTTCATGGATGCTTAATGGACCCTTCTTTGACTCAATAATCAGAGTGGGAGTTTTTAAAATTCTGACTCTTATAGGGCTTGTTTTCAGCATTTCACCATGTTACTATGGATTTTTAGCTTTTATCAAGTTAAAGGAACTTTCCTTTTATTCCTAGCTTATTGAGAATTTTTAACCTGAATGGAGGTTGAATTTTATAAAATTCTTTTTCTGCCTCTATTGAGATGACCGATGATTTTTCTCCTTTAATTTCTTAATGTGGTAAGTACATAATTGATGTGAACCCAACCTTGCGTTCTTGTGATAAACTCAACATGTTTGTTATGTATTATGTTTTGGATATCACTGAACTTAGTATTCCAATATATATTTAGGATTTTTGCATCTGTATTGATAACTGAAAACAATGTATAGTTTTTATATTGTACTTGTTCTGTTTTAACATCGAGGTTATAACTAGCTAGCCTCATCAAATGAGTGGGCAGTATTTCTTCTTTTTCATATCCTGGAATGGTTTGCATGAAATCTTTTATTCCTTGAATTTTTAGAAGAATACATCAGTAAAACCATTTGGGGCTGATATTATCTTTCTGGGAAGATTTTTAATTACTGGTTCAATATCTTTACCTTTTATAGTCTTGTTCTGGATTTCTATTTAGTTGAGTGAAGTTGAATAAATTATTTTTTTCTAAGTATTTCTTCATTCTGTGACAGTTTTAAGTTAATGGAATAAAGTTGCTCATAATGTCCTTTTAAAAATCTCCACAGCATCTGTAGTTGTCCCTTTTTCATTTTTCATGTTATTTATCTAGATTTTTTGCACTGTTAGTCTTGCCAGACAATCTTATTTGTCTTTTCAACAAATCAAGTTTTGGCCTTGTTCATTCTCTCTATTATATGTTTCCTGTTTTTTTGATTTTTGCTCTTCACTAAAATATTTTATTCTTTCTGTTTTTCTTTTTCTAACTTCTTTAGTTAGGTGATTAGCTTCTTAATTTTCAGCTGTTTTTTTCTTTATAGTATATGCATATAACCAAATAAAATTTCTTCTGAGGCTGGCATGACCATACATTCTGGTTTGCCCATGTCACTTACGGTTTATACCTTGTATGGAAATAATGGCCAATAATTTCCCCCTTTCACTCCCCAAAGTATCCTGGTTTGGACCATCAATTATTTGGTCTCTATCTAAGTCCTTTGTTAGCTGTGTCCTGTAAGTTCTGATTTGTGGTATTTTTAAAATTTAGTTCTGAATGTTTTCTATTATGATTTCTTTTGATCTTGAGTTCTTTTGAAGTATGTTTCTTAATTTCCAAATGTATGGGGATTTTCTGATTGTCTAGTTGTCTATATGATTTTTATTTAAAGGTCATCAAGAGAGTATGTTAAAACAATTATAGAAACTATTTTAGAAACAGTACAGTCCAGTGTCTCTAGAGTTGGACAGACTAACAACCTGGGGTTGAATCCCATCTCTGCTACTTACTATCTGTGTAACCTCGGTCAGGTACTTCACTTCTCTAAGCTTTGGTTTCTTCATCTGAGAATGGGACAGATACCACAGAGAATCATTGAGTGGATTAAATGAAATAATATTTGCTTAGAGGAAGTGCTCAGTAAATATTAGCTTCTATAACAGTATTACATTTTAAAGATCACTTTAATTTTTCATAAGAAAACTATAGTAAAGGAATCCTCTAAAATGATGTATCACAAACGTAGACGCTTCAGTTGCTTCATTGTTGAATGTTAAATTTTGAAATTTAAAGTTCTGCTATATCCCTAATCTTTTCTCTTCATCATCAGACTTATTAATACTTTATATATGAAACTAATACTTTCACCATATAATATTCTGGGGACATGTTATATTTTGCACCTTCCTTTTCCCGTATTTGATCTTGAGAAATGAGACATCTAGGCCTTGAAACGAAATATTTTGTACCTCACCTTTCAATGTTTTATCACAGCTTAGATCAGTCAATTTGAGCCCAAGCAGCACTGACAGGCCTTATCAGGCCTTATCAAGCTTTTGGAGTTGTTTTAGAGTACTTTGATGTGTTTTTAGGAGCAGGATTTGGTTTTAATTTTCAGCAGTGTCTGACCCTTGGTTACATGGAAAATAAATAATAAAGTAAAATTGGGTGGCACATTACCACCCTGTATAAAAAAATCAGCATTCTCTTACTGAGAAAGGAGAATGGATATTGGGTAGACAACCAGTGGGCTCTTTTATTTTGATTTGTGTGTGGTTTGTGTCTATGTGATAGTCTACTCCCAGTTTCTTAAGATCTCTTATATTTGCATAGCTTCTGAGTTTAGTGTATTGGGGATGGGAAGGCAGTTGATGGTGGAGTTGGAAGGTAATGTATGTCAAACCTACCAATGAACTGGGCTCCTTTACATGAATTATCTTATGTAATTTTTACAGCAAACCTTTGGGACAGATATTCTGGTTGTCCTCATTTTACTAATGAGGAAACTGAGTATAATAGCAGTTTTATAACTTTTTCAAGGTCTCAAGAGCTAGTAATAAATGGTGAAAGTTGGATTTCAGCCCAGGATGTTCTGACCCCACAGCTAGAGCCTTTTAGCCGTCTTTTCTCCTTCCCTATTTTCCATCTTCTCTTAGCCTTAACAGAAACATGAAGTACATGGTGTCAGTCTCTTCACAGATTTTGTGTCTTACCTCACTGCGGGCCTCAGAACTGTCTTTACTTCACCTGGCACCCATAGCCACTGTGTAGCCTTCATCAGATTCACACTTTCCTCCTTTCTTTTTCTGTAAGCATTGTGTTTACTCTGTGTGTTGGCAGCAGAAACTGAAAAGGAAATGCAGAAAAAGCATCTAACGGTTTTCATAATGTAAACCAAAATGTTGGTAGCGTGGGTGGGCTCTTTGGAGCAAGGCACTATAAAAACCTGACAAATAAATAAATAAATGTTTCTTTAAATAAACTGGAGCTGAAAAAGCCTTAATCTGTAACCTATTGAATTTAGGCCTACTCGGCAGTCAGAAGTGTCCTTCTGCTCACGAAATGTGAGTTTATTAAGGCATGATCTCTGTTGGGATCATTGGGGGGAGATTCCAGAAGAAAGGGAGGGCTTTTATTTTTTTTTTTTTTTTTTTTTTTTTTTTTTTTTTTTTTTTTTTTTTTTTTTTTTTAAATCATCATTTTATTGAGATATATTCACATACCACGCAGTCATACAAAACAAATTGTACTTTCGATTGTTTACAGTACCATTACATAGTTGTACATTCATCACCTAAATCAATCCCTGACACCTTCATTAGCACACACACAAAAATAACAAGAATAATAATTAGAGTGAAAAAGAGCAATTGAAGTAAAAAAGAACACTGGGTACCTTTGTCTGTCTGTTTCCCTCCCCTACTTTTCTACACATCCATCCATAAACTAGACAAAGTGGTGTTTGGTCCTTATGGCTTTCCCAATCCCATTGTCACCCCTCATAAGCTACATTTTTATACAACTGTCTTCGAGATTCATGGGTTCTGGGTTGTAGTTTGATAGTTTCAGGTATCCACCACCAGCTACCCCAATTCTTTAGAACCTAAAAAGGGTTGTCTAAAGTGTGCATAAGAGTGCCCACCAGAGTGACCTCTCGGCTCCTTTTGGAATCTCTCTGCCACTGAAGCTTATTTCATTTCCTTTCACATCCCCCTTTTGGTCAAGAAGATGTTCTCCGTCCCACGGTGCCAGGTCTACATTCCTCCCTGGGAGTCATATTCCACGTTGCCAGGGAGATTCACTTCCCTGGGTGTCTGATCCCACGTAGGGGGGAGGGCAGTGATTTCACCTTTCAAGTTGGCTTAGCCAGAGAGAGAGGGCCACATCTGAGCAACAAAGAGGCATTCAGGAGGAGACTCTTAGGCACAAATACAGGGAGGCCTAGCCTCTCCTTTGCAGCAACCGTCTAGGGAGGGCTTTTAGAGGGAAGAAGAAAAGATCTGTTAGGAATAGAGCTGCTCTGCAGTTGAAAATGATTGCCTGCCTCGGTAAATAAGAGCAATCTTTGTCATAGCTGTGTTACCTATACAAGACATTCTTAGATAACTTCAGAAGGATGTGGAGAGGAGAAGGGGTTCAAATGAAGGTCAGTGAATAAAGTTCACATAATGTATTTTGAGGACAAGAACTGAATTACTTTACTAATCTCTGCAAATAAAGGCCATTACCAGCAGCAAGCTCTGAGAGAATCTTTCTTCCAAATATATTGGTTTTGCGATCTACCCTTATGATCCCCTTTGCTACTCCCACTCCCTCAAAACAAACAAGTACTGAACAATCCCAAATTATAGGATCCCTCCTGTGAATCACAGGCATCTTTAAAATTATGCTTGTGGGGAGGGCTGGGGGTTGCTGGCGGTTGCCCATATAGAGCACCCTTTCCGGAAGAGGCCACACCAGGTGAGATTTCATTCTAGAAGGTAAGATGAACACTGAGCGGAAGTGGAATGATTGGGCCTGTCAGCTGCAGAGGCTCCAGTTACAGAACCGAGAGGGACATGCAGTCTCTGGGCCATCAAAGCAACTGATTTATGGCAGAGGGGAAAGGAGAAAGAAAATGGAGGATGTGTGCCCTTGTTATTTTTCCTTCAAGTAGCATATGGTTTGGGCACTTTGTAAAAATAAGGCTTTAAGAACATCTTGTCTTTATTCTCTGCCCACAGCTTCAGAATTCCCTTCAGGTTTGCAGTGTGCTGCTGGTGCCCACATTCTAAATGTCAAGCCTAAACCTGAGTTTCAAATTTACACTTCTTCAAAGACCATTGAAGGATTTCCTTAAAAAACAGCAACCTTGAAAATTGTATTCCTGATGAAATTACACTGTAGTGTATTCAGAATCCCAGTGAAAGGCTCTCAACCTCACTGAACCTTATATAGGTTGTAAAACCTGTTTAAGATGGTGACCCAGACAGATTCTGACACTTTTGGTGTCTGGGATAAACAGATGACTGTATGTAAAAATGTTCAGTGATCTTCATGCTATAAAATGATCTTACCATGCTGCTTTTGGTAGTAAAGGCTCACACAGAAGACATCATACCATGCTATACCCTGATCTCAATGGTGCTTTATCTGCACATAAAATCTCTTCAGTTTAAGATTTTAAATCTTGATGTTTTAGAAATCTGTTGGCCACCTGTTGCCACAGATTGATTAAAATCAAATTCAAGTTATTTGATTTAAAGTATTAATAGAAGTCACACTAAAATTAGAAGGTAAGAGTATAGTATTAGAGAATTAAATTGGTTTTTTTTAAAACATCAACAAAGCTAGTTGGATTTAGAAATCCTTTACTTCTCTAGGAACCATGGCTCCTACTTTCTACTTGATGGTATACATTCACAAGTGCTTTTTTTAAATATTCACATGGACTAGTGCCTAATGCATAGTAGGCACTCAAGTATTTCATAGATTTAGGCCATACAGTCTTGGAGGAGGGGTCACTCATCTCTAACCTCTACATCCACCCTTCTGAGGTCAACCCCACAGTCTATAATTACAGCCTTTGTCTGCAAACAATCCCAGCTGTGGCGGAAACCATGCTTTATAGACATGATTTCATTTCATCATTCCAATAGCATTTTGAAGAAATATCATAGCTGCATGTTACAGATGAGGGAACTGAAGCCAAGAAAATGTGCCCTCTGTCAGGACCTCAGGCTCTCCTTTCTGCCACACTGCCTGCCTAACAAGGAAAGGGCAGTTGGCATCCATCTGGATTTCTTTGACAGCTAAAGGATGTTAATGATACTCATGGGTTAATAATAGTAATGAAAAACTTTTATTCTGTCTTATAAAAATGCATATTTATTATGTATTATGAGCAAGAAAGAAAGATCACCTAAAATCATAACCACCCAAAGATGAACATTAATATATATAGCTTAAATCTTTGCTGGATTTTATGTGATGCTATAAATGCTCCCCCTCCCACATGTACTGCTTAGCAACCTGCCTTTCTTAATGTATCAAAAATACCTGTCCAGGACCTTATGTATTTGCACATCTATCGTGTTTAATGGTTGAATTCAACTAAATGACTCTATTACAGTGTACTTTAGCCAGTTCCCTTGTTAGCCATTTGAGTTGAGGACCATCTTTGTAGCTACAACTAATTATATCCATGATATAAGTGCTTTTTATGAGCCGGACACAGAATTATTAACTGCCTACTAATACTCCAAGTTATCAGGAAAAAATATTTCTCTTGTCTACTTTGTACTGTTTGGTTATTGATGAAGCTAAACTTTTTGTTTATGGCCATTACTATTTCTTCTTTCGTGATTTTCCTGTTTACATTCTTAACCCATTTTTTCCATTGGTATATTCATCTTGTAGTGATTTTTAAAACTCATTATGTCAACAGTATTAACATTGATGTATCTGTTAGAGATTTTCCCCCAGTTTGTTTTTCTTTTGGTTTTGTTTCGGGTATTTTTTGATGAATAGAAAGTTCAAACTTACACGGTAAGGTATATCCATATTTTTCTTGATGATTGCTGTTGTGATGCTTAGATTTTTGTAACTCCAAGATAATGTAAGTTATCACACATATATTTACTTTAATATTATGGATTCACTTTTCACATGTAAATTTTAATCCATATGAAATTTCTTTTGGCATGTGATGTAAAACAGGGTCTAGCTTTCTTCCCCCTACTGATTTGAAATGCTAAGCTTAACAAACATTAAATTTGATGCATTTCCATTTGGTTCCTTTGATTTGCCTATCTTACGTGCCTTGTATTACTGTTTTAATTGGAGTAGTTTTATAATAAGTATCAGTGTCTGTTAGGGCATTATTTCTTTTCAAAGATTATTTGATGTTTTAAATAAAATTTGGAATCATCCTTTCAAGTTGGTTGGGAATACTTTGCTTTTATAGAATAATTGCCAGAAAATCAACAACTTCAAAGTTGTTTTAAATATTCGTGATTTGCTGTTTTTCTCTTTACTCAGATCCTTCTGTTCCTCAAAGAACAGTATTAAGATTTTATTCTTATATAATTCCTGGTTATTCCTAGGGATTTTATGGTTTTCATTGCTATTATGAATGGCCTTTTTTTTTTTTTTTTTTTTTTTTCCTAACTGTTTGATTTATACTCTTCCATCTTTAAAAGTTCATTCTGTCTACAGGTGAAAGAATCAATGAACTAGTGAACAAACGTATATGCAGATTTACTGCTACTTGCACATAATTGGTCTTATACATTCAGATGCTTAATGTAAGGCAACTGTAGAAATAGACTGCATGAAATAAACATTCATTGAAGATGAGAGGCCACTACATCATTGCTTTGATTGTTGGTTGTTTTTTGTTGTTGTTGTTGTTTTTACTACCCCCAACATAGGTTTATAATGTGCTATGTAATTTGAGGAAAAGGCTAAAATGTCCAGAAATAAGCATTAAGTACTACGTTGCAAATAATTTCACTAATCTGAACTTTAGTCCCTGTGCTAAATCATAGTAGGTATTCATCATATTGCTGATTAAACAGTATAACTTCTGTCTTCCTTTACAGATTTCAGAGACAACTGTCTGAACCCTGCCACACCTTCCCTCCTCAGCCAGGAGTTCCTGGAGATAATCGCCCCAGTTACCACAGGCAAATGTCAGAACCTATTGTCCCTGCAGCTCCTCCACCTCCTCAGGGATTCAAACAAGAATACCATGACCCACTCTATGAACATGGGGTTCCAGGTTTGCCGGGTCCCCCAGCACATGGGTTCCAGTCACCAATGGGAATCAAACAGGAGCCCCGGGATTACTGCATTGATTCAGGTTAGCATAAAAAATCATGCCATTCGTTTCTTCATTGTGTTGTTCATCTGTCGCATAGTTATTGGGTGTCCTCTGTGCAAGGCCTTTTATAAAACAAGGCCTTGTTTTATAAAAATTGTCTTTGAAGAACTTGAGGTCTAGTAAAGCAGACATGTTTAGGCATAACTGAATACAAAGCAAAAAGGAAGAGCCATGCAAATGGTAGCAAATGTGGTAGGCATTCAAAAGTGGCTCAAAGTATACCTCTTAGCCCTAGCCTGAAGATTGCTGGGGTACATTCTTGGTGGTACCTTTTTAAAGCTCTTTTAACTTCAAGGTCACTGGACACAGGGTATATCATTTCTGCATTTCAGTCCTGTCCATAGTTCGTTGGCTTCCTTTTGGAGTACACCAAACCCATTGAACTCCCAATATGAGTATCAGGAAGATAGTGGACATGTAGAACATGATTCTTTCTATTCTTGAAATGAATGGTGTTCTGATATTTCATGGCTTTATCGGGCACTGGGTATACCATGGAAAAGATTGTCCTGTTCTTTGCTTGATGGGACTCACTGCTGTATTTTAATTCTTTTGTCAGGGAAAGTTCTTTTGTCTTTCAGCAGCTCCTGTTATACACAGGGGGAGGTATAACGTTGTACCTATTGTTTAGGTACCTATTGTTTAGTTATGGGATATCTCTTGTCTAGGAAGTTTAAGCTGTACTTACAGGACCTACACACACACACACACACACACACACTGCTAGACATTAAATGAAACCATTAGGGAAAAGAAGAGTTGGAATTTTGCAGCTTCTCTTTATTTCCCCCTTCCCTTTCAGAATTGATTTTGCCTTTTCACTCTTCTCTTGCAGTTGAGGCTAAGGGAATTTGATGGTGGTTTTCCACCTTTCCCTGCATGTGTAAGTTTTCTTGATGATCCTGAGGAGAGATTGGGCTATATGTATATGAATGACATTTTTGCAAGTGGAATGTGATATAGAATTTGCTCTTGGCCTTCTCTGAGATAGTACATAGATTGCTCCATTCAGGCTGAAAATGGGCAGAAATGGGAAAGTTTGGAAAGGTAGGTAGAAGAATGGAGACATCTGTTGCTTTGTGACAGAAAAATTACCAATTGATATCTTATAAAATTTCCACTGGCATTCCTCATTAAGGTTTTGATGTGTTTTTCTCAGGAGCTGGCATGACCAGCAATATTTTTCTTTAAGGATTGACATTTTAATCTGTGCTGACCTACTCCATTAAAGTAAGACACTTGGCAGATGTTACCATATCTGTAATTCTTTGATCAGAGTAGCATTCCTGAAGCCTGAAGAAGAGATCACTGGAGTGTGGTTGGTTTTGGTTTAACAGTTTCAGCATGGCTAAAATGTACTTGCCAAACTGCAAATCCCCCAGCCCTGCCAGCTCTGTTCAGGCTTCATAGTTTCAAATCCCCTAATCCTTTGGCCTAAAAATACCCAGGCCATTTGGAGCAGAATTGGACGTGACCATCAACATAAAGGCGAACAGATAGGGAAAGATCTAAAAGCAAGCCTCCTCCCCCTTCAAATCCCCAGAGCCCCTGAGTCAAAGGTAGGCAGGAGGCCAGCCTTGGCCTTTTAAAAGCCAATATCTTTTACTACCGTTAACTCCCCCCAGATTTGGTATTAACTAATGTCTAACATAAGTGAGGTATCAGCAAGATATTACTTTTTCCTCCTTGATTGGGTACCTTCCTTTCAGATGGTTGGCTTTAGTGTGTTTTCCCTGATGGTTATTAGGGTGGTGTATTCTTTCCCAGGACAAGGTTGAAAAGACAGACCCTGGAACCAGGCAAAGCTTTAGGGACTTTGCTGCAGAGCTGCAGTAGAACCAATGTGCTAATGCTACTGCAGAACTATTGACAGGGGTGTGTACGTCTGTGCTTCCCTTTCAGAAGTGCCTAACTGCCAGTTGTCCTACATGAGAGGGGGATATTTCTCCAGCAGCCATGAGGGTAAGGAGCTTTAAAAAAAAAAAAGAAAAAAAAACCACCCAAGGAATCTTAAAATTGCTCTATTTCCTGGCTAAGATTTGAGATTACAGGTTAAACCCTCCTTAGCTCATTGATAAGAGAGCTTCTTGATCGTAATCTTATTATTTTGCACACAGCATTTGAGGCACAGTCCTAAGCACTATGGGGGCTGCCATCATTTTGAATGGCAATGACCCTAGCCTTCAAGAGTTCATTGGGATAGTATGAAGTAAAAATGAACCAACCTGTTTTCCTTATTTTCATACAGGGGATTATGTAGCTGTATATAACACTGTCAGCCTCAAGTGGAATTTGGGAATATGTCATTGAGGGTTTTATATGGATCAAGGTGTTGGGAAAGAGTTTGACACTGCTTTTCTAGTTTTTACTTACTTTGGGTGCTTAGGTAGGTAGCACTTAATTGTAATTATTATTATATGATATATGATTACTGCTTTTAAAATAGGGAAATCTGAGATGTGCCTTTTGTTCTGTGTTCTTGTGCTGACCTTGAGAGGGCTGGTGAGGAGGTGGGCTGGGGGAAGGGGAGAGGCTGATGAGACTCTAAAGGGGAATATTATGTACAAAATGCTCTGTAGAAGAACCCAAAAGAAATGTTGTCTAATTGGATAGACTTAAAAAAAAAAATTCAAAGGAGAAACATGAGAACAGATATGAAGCAGTTTACCCAGAAGCCAGGATCATCACATGTCCTGACAATTATTTGTATGTGTAGTTTCATGTCAGGGGTAAGATATTTATTCAAGTTCTTAGGCCCTGTTCCTTTGGGACCAACTAATTCAGCAAGTCTCTGAGATAATCTGACTGTAATTAGGAGAAGGAGCAGCGGCCAAGATTAAACCTGTGACTGCCTTCATTAGAACTGACCTCCTAATTGGGGCGAAAGTAATTTCAAACAAATAAGATGCATAAATTTTGTCCAGGAGATGGCCTTAAGGAAGTCAGAATGGAGCTAGAGTCTCAAAGTTTCTTTGAAGAACTTACTTTCAAACTCATTTTGTTTAAATTATTAACTTTTGTAGCTTATTCTTATCGCAAATAAATAGTGGATATATAATATTTAGATAGTACAGGCAAGCAAAAAGATGAAAATTAAACCTCAATATCCAGAGATCATCATTAACGTTTTACTGTATAGTCTTCTGGTCTTTCCCTACATACTAAATATAGACTCATACAGGACCCATTGTTTCATAGTCTATTTTTTCTTTTAGTAATAGTCATTAGCACATATTGAGCCCTTACTGTGTGTTAAACACTGTTCTGAGTACTTTACATGCACTCAGATTATTTAAATCATTTAATCCTCGGAGCAGTCCTATACAAGGGATATTCCCACTATGCATATGTTATAATGATGAAACTGAGGCTCAGAGGTTTAAAAGGTTTGCTCAAGGTCACACAGCCAGTGAAGTGAGGCCAGAATCCCGAGCCACATCGTGTGAGCCCCTTTGTCCACCCTCTTCATCTCCCTCCACACTCTGTAGCTGATGTTCTTTCTAACGCATCACACATTCTTGTATAATTTCCTGTTTACAGTACTCACTGCACAGGTATGCATATTTTTGGTCACCTGTTACTGGAAATGTAAACATTTACATATTATTCCCAAACTAAACCAAACTGAGGTGAATAACCTTCTAGCTAAATCTTTTCACACTCCTTTGATTCATTCTTCTTTTTGTTGTTGATCACTTTTTTTAAAGCAATTTTATTGGGATATATTCACATATCATATAATCCATACTAAGTATACAATTAATGGCTCACAGTATCATCATACAGTTGTGCATTCATCACCACAATCATAAAGAAAAAAATTGAAAAGACCCAAAACATCCCATACCCCTTTTCCCCCCTATTATTTATAAACATTTTTGTCTTTATTTTATTACTCATCTGCCCCTACACTGAATAAAGTGTCAGTCACAAGGTTTTCGCAATTATACAGTCATGCCTTAAGAGCTATATAGTTATACAATCATCTTCAAGAATCAAGGCTACTGGATTACAATTCAGCAGTTTTAGTTATTTCCTTCTAGCTATTCCAATACACTAAAAACTACAAAGGGCTATCTATATAATGCATAAGAATAATCTGCAGAATGACCTCTCAACTCTGAAATCTCTCAGCCGCTGAACTCTATTTTGTTTAATTTCTCTTCCCCTTTTGTTCAAGAAGCCTTTCTCAATCCCATGATGCCACGGCCAGGCTCATTACCGGGAATCATGTCCCACATTGCCAGGGAGACTTACATCCCTGGGAATCATGTCCCACATAGGGTGGAGGGCAGTGAGTTTACTTGCAGAGTTGGCTTTGAGAGAGACCATATCTGAGCAACAAAAGAGGTCCTCTGGGGGTGACTCTTAGGCATAATTATAAGTAGGCTTAGCTTCGCCTTTGCAAGAATACATTTCATAAGGGCAAGCCCCAAGATCGAGGGCTTGACTTACTAAATTGGGAATCCGTAATGCTTGTGAGAATACCTTGATTCATTCTTGAGGATAAATTCCTGAAAGGGAAATTTCTGGCTTAAGGGGTATGACATTTGTAAGGCTTCTGCTGCCAGTTTCTGTGAGGGCCTGTGTTTTTGTTGGTAGTGGTTTGTTTTTAGTACATCACAGATTTTGAAAATTTAAGATTACTTTAAAGAAGTAATTAGATGCTAATCAAAAGAAAGAGGAGGCATTTTGCGAGGGGAGGATAATTGAGCTTCCAGAGCTGGAAGGAGCATTTACTGAGTAGCTCCTGCACAAGTGGATGACAGTAGCAAATGGCTTCGTTCAGTTGGTGGACAGGAGCCCTCTTGGGGACTGAGGTGAAGTTTGGGAAGTATGAAAGGCCTTGAGAAAGAGGCTCAGACATACAGAGTTACTCTTATGGCAAAGGTACAACCTTAAATGGAAAAATTGGGACTGCCCTTCTGAACTTTGAAATAGGGAAGATTTTTTTTCTTTAGAACAAGTTTCTCCAGAGGTATCTCTTGTCTTCTGTCCTATACATTTCTCCATTACCATCTAGAGCAGTGATTTCCCAAACCAGCTTCCTCTGGGACTTCTCTGGCCCTACCCCCGAATCAGAAACTGTGAGGGTGGGACAAGCAGGAGATTCCATTGCACACTTGAGTTTGAGAACTACCACTCCAGAGTACTGATTCTCATCTTTGGTTACACATTAAAATCATCAGGGAGGCCTTTTAAAATCCTGATGTCCAGACTTCTCCCCAGAATAATTATATCAGAAATTCTGAGATGGGACCCAAGCTTCAGTTATTTTTCAGGTTTCCCAGGTGATTTCCAGTGTGCATTAGTTCACAGCAATGGCTTCAATGGGTAGCTGCTTCCTACTGACTTGGTTAGACGGAAGACTGAGTGTTATTGCACAGGGCACCTGTGACATCATGCGTGAGCCCAGTCCTGGAAAGGAAGGGCTGTCTACTGGACCACTGACTGTGATAGGCACAGCTGTGTAGAGAGCTTCTTCCAGGTTCTTGAATGTTTCTGCAGCAGCAATTGATGTCTGCAGCAGGCCAAGGCAGCCGGGGGGCGGGGAGAAGTATAAGATGGAGGAAAGTATTTTTCATAATTACAACATTTATGAAAGCACATACTCTTAAAGGAAATATTTTTAGTAAGGCATTGGGTTGCTTTCTACACACAGAATAACTGATGGCTTTGTGTGATTTTTTTTTTTTCCCTACTCTTTCCTACTCCTTTCCTTGCCCCCACACACATCAGAAGAAGTTAGTTTGAAAGGCCAGCGTTCATAATTGCTCTAAATTACCCTGAGAAGGTTTTTCTATCCTTTTTTTACAGGCTTGACCACAGATGCCCTTAAAACATTTAGTGAAACAAGTGTTTCTGATTGGCATCTGTGATTGCTAAGATAGCCATCCTGCCTTATAAGCGTTCACCTGGAGTCCTTGCCTACTGTTTCGAATCTTTCATTTCCACTTTGCCCCTCAAACAGGTTCTTCCTTCCTGCCACCTTTATTTGAGAGATACGATGGTTGTGGCCACAACTGATGCAGCTGCTGGTGCAAATTCAACTGACATTTCACTTAAACCAACAACATCTTCCAGATGTTTTAGAGAACCATATGTGGCAATGACTGGAAACCACAAAATACACCAAAATGATGCTCCTTGTAGGCAATCACCCTTCATCTGATTAGCTTTGAAATCTATACCTAGAATTTAATCTAGATCTACTTTTTTTCCCTATTTACTGTGACTATATTATCCTTACCTCAGAGAAAGAAAAGCTCTAAAAATAACATGACAAGTTTGACAGGTGTGTAACCTTTGAAGTAGTTCACTTATAATGACTTTATAATAAGGCCATTAAAACATCACCGAACTACCAAAATCTATATAGAGGGTTGGGAAATATATAGTTTCCTGACAGCCAAGGAAAAAGCATGAAGCATGATGGATTATATATGTAATTCTTGTTGATGAAATAAAGAATACCAATTTGTCATAAAAGTTAAACTGTTTCCTAGTACCAAATTGGAAAATAAATTTATCACAGAAGTCACTGAATCCATGACTTAAAAGGTAACATTGTATTCTTAATTTTTTTTTAAGGGAGCATGTAGACACTCCCACATTTATTTATTTATTCAGCACTTATTATATGCAAACTACTGTGAGGATACTTAGATATTCAGCACCTGGTCTTTATCCTAAAAGAATTTAGAATCCATGATGGGATATAAGATATGGTTCTCCCATTTTTTTCGGTGAGTTTTCTTTATAGTACTTCTTACAATGAGCAACTACTGTGTTTCTTTATTATTTATTGCACACTTATGTACCAGGAGCTATTCTTGGCACTTTAGATACATTAACTCATTCAATCCTCACAACATCCCTTTAAGATAGGAATTATTATTTTCCCCAGAGCACAGAGATTAACTTTTCAAGGTCACACAGCCAGCAGAGTAGAACCATCTAGCTTCAAGGCCTACACTCTTTATCTTCCACACCATATACACCTCATCTCATTCATTTCTTTTTCTATTTTATTGTCTGTCTCCCCCAGGTGACATGTAAGTTCCATGAGAGGAAGGACTGAGTCTATGTTGTTCTCCTCACTGTCCCCTTCTAGCACAGTGCCTGGCATAAATATTTATTAGATTAAATAATAAATAAATGTCAATAAAATATACAGCCTTTGATGTAGTTGAGCAACAGAGAAGTCATGCTTGGGGATGAAGAAACAAAAATGAGGAAGACAGACCTCAAAACAATCTCAGTTTCTGCCAACTTGGGCATTTTTCTCCCAGTTCTGGGCCTCTTAAAATGGTGCTGGGCCTACCAAGAAGCAGCTACTTAACCTGGGCTGACTGGGGAGAAAGAAAGAAAACAGATTATTTTTTGACACCTTTACCCATGGGATTATTCAGGTTACAGTGACTCCCTGTCAAATTCCAACAAAAGCTCTTCATTGCAGAGCATCTTGCCTTGCCTGTCCCCATTGCGCCCCCGACACCCACACACCTGTATTGTGCAGCCAGATGAATCTATCAGAAAGCCAAGCCGAGCACAGGGAGGCATCGTTTACCAAACAGGAGCTCCTGGGGATTTCTCCTGAGAAGAGATGTTGACAGAGGAGAGTGACACTGAAGGTCTCACACCTCTGAAACGGGATAGACCACAGGGAAGCATGTGGTCCCCATGGAGGCTGTCTGTTAACTGGCTTTGATTTGAACCACGGACCTTGTCAGGGTGCTCGGTGACATGGTGGTCAACACCGAATGCGAGTTAAAACGGGTTTGTAGATTGAGAATCCTGTCCTTCCTTCTCCTTGACTCCTTTAACGTTTTGCTCTACCTTCCTTTCCTTTCCACTTGTGTGTGTTGTTAGGCCAGTCTGCTCTCCATTCTTGACCTCTGTTTTGTCATGTATAAAATAAAGAAGTTTTATTAGTAGAAAATCTCTTGCGATTCCTTCCACCATGTTGGGTGATAACAACAGCTCCAACTTGCTTTTAAACTTACTGCTCTTAGCAATCCTCCTCTGGCCCAAGTCTTTCTTCATTTTGGAGGGTTCTCCACCATCCAAGCTCATTCATAATTGAATAAGGTATGTAGGTAGTCTGGACAAGTTGTAGGAAAGGTTGGAATTAATATTAGCTGAAAGGAAAATGGCAGGACTATACACAAATGAACCAAATCCATCTAGCTAGGGCAACTAAAATAGATGAGATGTCTTTTCAGATATAAAAGTCTTAATCACAGCAACACAAGATGTGCAGGACCATACTGGTGACTCAGTCAACTCTAATAACAGAATCGATGCTGTGCTGGGCCAAGGCTCAGGTGATGACATCAGAACAGCAATGCCTAAGCCCCCTGTAAATCCCTGAGAGTTCAGTTTGGCATAGATACAGCAGTAGGCCTTAGGGCCTGACATGGTAGAATCCCATTTTAGTCCTGAAATCTGTAATTTTAGTACAACACAAATATAAATTGTTGAGCAGCATCTTCTTTCTTTTTCCCCCCTTTTTTGTTTTCTTTTTTAATTCCCCTTTAGGTTTTCCATATGAAAAAGATCCCCGGTTGTATTTCGATGACACTTGTGTTGTGCCTGAGAGACTGGAAGGTAAGTAGCCTCACCTGAAGTTTGCTGTTACAATGGAGGGTTGAAGAATGACTGAATTGTCGTCAATAATTCCTTTTTTCCCCACATCACTGAAGAAACCAGAGACTGAAATATTGTTTATGTATCTTTGCCCCAAACAGGCAAAGTCAAGCAGGAGCCCACCATGTACCGGGAGGGGCCCCCTTATCAGAGGCGAGGTTCCCTTCAGCTCTGGCAGTTCCTGGTTACGCTTCTTGATGACCCAGCCAATGCCCACTTTATTGCCTGGACAGGCCGGGGTATGGAGTTCAAGCTGATAGAGCCGGAGGAGGTAAGGACCGATGCCAGACTTAGACGGTTTTGGATTTGTTGCTGTTGATGATGATGATGATGATTGTTTTTCAGATATACAGATATACAGATTTTTACTGTATTAAACATGTTCTCCCTTCGCATTCACATTCTCACCTGGCCAGTGGGCTTGGCAGTTCCCTTCCTATTAATAGGACAGTTTACAATACACGGACAGGCAGAATTCTTCACTGTAGAATACAGAAAAAGTATTTGTAACACTTCTGCAAAATCCATATTCAAATAGGATAAGCTTCCCTCTTGGAAAGTCTTTTTATTTTTATTTTTGTTTTTTCAGTAATATAGACTTATTTTGGCCTCCACACTCATATGTCATAGTATACAGCTGAGGATATGTGAACATGTTATCTGACATTTGGGTAAGGTATTTCAGGATACAAGTACCCCACTGCATGTCTCAAATGGCTCTAACCTGGAGAAAAAAATTATCAGAAATTGGTCAATCTTACCAGCTGAGATTTTCAGAGTGTGTTATGTGGCATCACAGTAGAACAATGATGACACAAACTTCCATTATTTTGTTAATAGAAAAAGAAACATTGTTACTATCTGTTTACCCAAAACTATTGGCAGAAAAGCTTCTGGACAGAACCAGTAGCATTTCTTCAATGTCGGAGAAGACACCATAGAGCCCTTTTCCTAAATATCATATAACAAAGTAAATTAAATCAGGCTGTCAGCTTAGAGGCTGATTTTCATTTCTATTTGATTTAGAATCTAGAGCAAATATAAATAGAAAAGAAATAACTGCCCCCCCTAATCAACAGTGTGCTTCTTTTGGTAGCAGGTACTTAGGCATTGTATATTAAAACAGCAGGGCCAAGGGTATCATTGGGCCAAGTATGAGTGAAATGGAAACAACGCTCTTGGAAGGCATTTGAGCAAGAACAGCAACTTTTGGGTGGCATTCATTTAACTCCAGGGTTCACTTTAGCACAACAAGAGGATAACAGCAGGAGGAAACAATCTGAAGGTTAAGATAGGAAAAGGAGGAGAAAGTATGGACTAGAAACGTATGAAGAACCCCGAATGGTAGGAGAAAAAGGAAAGGTTCATTAAAGGCATTTGTAAAAGTGGCATATGTTTATGGTGTTCCGTGTCCTGAATTGTTTTGAAAGGGAAATATATCAACATCTCGTGTTGTAAATATTTCTGTTAAGGTTCAGTCTACTTTCTAAGCCAGAGTTTGGTGCTTCTGTGTTTCTCTAAGCATTTCTTGTTGGCTAAGCCATGTTTTAGGCTTCCAGCTGTGCTAGAGGGCCATCTGTCACATATAGTCCCATTCTTCTCCTCTCTGCATTCCTAATAAGATGGCCTGGTAGTCCCATTCTTCTCCTCTCTGCATTCCTAATAAGATGGCCTGGTTTTATATAAGGCTTGAGGAAAGCATGTCACTTAGACCCACTGAGGCTTTTTGAAAGTAGGTCTGTTGTGTGGGCAGCCTTTATTGATTTATCTCATTTCACAAACAGGAGCTTTTATTGCTTTATTGCCACTGCCTCGGGCCTAAGCACAGGCTGTACAGCTGCAGGTAAACCTGGTTATGACCCTTTGTAAAGCTGTTATTGAATCTTCTGCTCTCCTACCAGTGGTAAAGAAAATGATGAACAGATGGCAAAGAGCCCCTGCTTTCTTACTTAATAAAGAAACTAATATTAATCCAGAATGCTCATAAATGCCAAGTATCCAAGCCATGTAAGAGGTCTGTTGTAGCCTTGAGTCCACCTTGGCTGATTGAGCCCCTTTGTTTCTCCAGGAAGTGCTTCTCCACACCCCCCACCCCACCCCCTACCCTACCCCACTTGAAGTCCCGCAGCATTCCATAAGTTCTGAATCTTTCCTTCTCTTAACCCAGGATTGATTTGTTTCCACTTGTGCACTTTGACCTTGTGACAAACACCATTGGTTGAGTCTTTTCCCTCCTACTCTTTGTATCCAAGTTTGGGCATCCTATTCTTGCTAATCTCGGGATGATACCAACCCCTTAGAAAAACTGTAAGGAGTCGACACGTGGGGAACTTGAAGGGTGAAGTGGAGGAGGAAGCTGTTTGGGACGTAATTGTAGGCAGCTGTGTGGCTGAGTAGTGCACTCTGGGTAATTATCCATAATATCCATTACACTGTGCATGGAAATTGTGGTTTTAGAACTGCGTTTTGGCAGGCCCCCTAATCAAATGTCTTTTGATAGTCATCCAGCTTAGCACCCTCTCAATTATGACTGACTCGGCTTTAATCTGGAGCCATTCTAACTGTGAATCTGCATTAATGAATATTTTGGGGGGTAGGGTTGTTTGTTGAACATGTGGTAGATAACTGATGCCATGGGAAGGTTTAAAAGGATGGGCTGCTAGAAAGAGCCGTTCCCTGTGCTGTGGCTTGCTGTCGAGACATCTTTAATGGGGAGAAGGAGCTCTATGGATGTTTTACCTCCTTCAGCCTAAGTCCTCAAGATGTGTGCTATCAAAGTAATTAATGGGAAAGCTATTGCCTGCTCCTCACCCGCTCCCTCCCCTCCAAAAAAAGATGGGCCCTAATTTTCAGCTATTCCAGAGCTGTGCTGCATCATGCTTTACTATAGAAGGAGCAGCCCTGGCAAGGGCTACTGAATCACAGGGCTCTGGCCCTAGAGGATGAGTCAGTAACTATGACTACCAGAGCTGCTTTGAAATCTGCATATACAAAACCTCTCTCCAGTAAGCTCTTGCATATGCAAGTGCCAGCAGAGAAAGGTCGTGGCTGAAGTTAAGAATATTCACGAATTGTTTTCCACCTCTGAATGTAGTAAACGATTTTTCAAGAATTGTTTTCCACCTCTGAATGTAGTAAACGATTAGGCTGGGCTTCTTTCAAATTTCCCTACATTGCGGCCAACAGCAGTTAAAATAGTTTCATGGAGTGTCATTTCTTTTAAACTGGATAGAAGGACACGTATTGGTTAGCAGTTTTCCCTTCTTACCACTATTTTCCATTGGTTTTAAAATGTTTATTTTCTGTAACCAGGATTTGATTTTTGGTGAATTTTGCCTTTTTGGCTATTTTGAAGGTAGAGTTGAATGGGTACAAGAGGAGAAAAGAGGAGACCCAAGCCATCGTGTGTCCCATAAGAGCATGAAGCAAATGAATGGAAATTTAACTTTCACAGGGTTTCTTGCAAAGCAGAGTGAATCATGGCTATTGAATTATTCTAATGCAATCAGGACAGATGTATTCTTCCTTGCTCATCTGATCATTTCTGGTATTTATTAAAGGTCATTTTAGAAGCCTGAATTTGGGAGATACGTTACTTTCATTCTGCCCAAATATGTTAAGGAAATACTGAAGTGAATTGCTGGCAGTCTCCCTTCTTCCCAATCCACATTTAACAGGTTTTTAAAAGATGAAAAGGATGTAGTTATTTTGCTTTTTTAAAAAGAAGTTTCCAAAAACTGACCTAAAATGTGTAAAACATGGCCCACGATTTGCATAAATTTAAAGATTTCATGAGAAGACTCACATTTCCAGGGTTGTTATTCTCCTTCCTTGACAGTCATCCTTATATATATGACTTTGGATGTTGAGATACTTGAGAACAGAAATTGCTTGACTGCTCTGGCAATCCAGTAACTCCACTAGGAAGATTTTCTGCTATAAGGCTTCTCTCCCCAAAGCTCCAATTACTTCTCCCCATCACTGCACCTCAGGTGGACTGGGTTGGATATAATGCACTGCAGAACTGTTTGGGAAACCCTGTTAATTTTTCATTAAGTGGATAATGGTGCTATATGCTTTAGTGTCCATTCTGCACATCTGCTGGGAGCAGGGGATTGGATGGTAGCAGGCTGAAATGATCTGATTCCCCCTTATGTTGCAAGCTGCAATAAGTAAACATCTCCCAGCCCCTCTCCAATCTTATTAGAATTGAACTTTTGCTCTTGTTGGCCCATTAGCAACTCACTAGTGTGTTTCTAATGTTTCAGGAATGACCATTCTAATTATTCCTTATTGACTGCTACAGAAACCATAGCACTTAATGGCAACATGTTAATGGGCTGTGGGTATTGGTCAATAATTCATATATGGAAAAATGGTAGGGAACTGCCTTCCTTGGGGGCTTTAGCCAAGCCCTTTGCAATCTTAAAGCACCAGGATTTTTCTGCCCCTAGGTCTCACCTCCTAGCAGTTGTGACTGAATCATCATCATCTTTGTTGTTCGTTTGGTCTTCAGGGAATTAAACCCTTCCCCTCTCAGGTCAGGGAAATGGGTCATTAAACAACATGATTGGGTTAGAAAACAGGCTCTTCTGGGATTGGGAGAAAACCTCCAGGCCCAGGGAACGTGTTTTCCATTGTTCTCTGCTTTCTTTTCTCTTCAGGTTGCTCGGCGTTGGGGCATCCAGAAGAACCGACCAGCCATGAACTATGACAAACTCAGCCGTTCTCTGCGCTATTACTATGAAAAGGGAATCATGCAAAAGGTGTGGCAATTATAAGGGACACATAGACCACCCTGACTACTTTGAAATAAAACGTCAAGGGCATTTCTCATAAGACTGTTTATAATGAGTAGGAAAGAATGTTGGCCTCGTAAGTGATTCTGTGATAGGAAAAAGTCGTAGAAAAACAAACTTAAAACAAGAGTCAAATGAGATATTATGAGGCCTTTAATGCTCTTGAGTACATGGAAACCAGAGGATGTGTGTGTAGGAAAATTCGGCTCTTCTGCTTTACTTACACAATGATATCCAGAAAGTCAACCATAAAGAAGCACATGAGGGAATGAGCTTGAAGGTCTCTACTCCCATGAGAGCTTGTTGAAGTCTTTAGTTGTTAAAACACCTAGACCTCCAAAGCTCTTGGTTTGAGAATCTCAAAAGTGATGGAAACTGCAATTCAAGTTAAAAACCCAAGGTTTATAAAATGGCAGCAGAATCAATTGGGAGCAGTTTGCTCTTTGTGGACAGAGGATGAAGCATTTTTGGAGGAAGCCAGTACAAAATTCTTATTGGGATGGCTGGTAAGGGACCACAGTCTTAAAATTCCATGGATAGACAGAGGAAAGAATGGCAAGTTGGTTGGTCTTTCTTGGCCACCAAGTTTTATACTGTAGTGTTCCCCAGAATTTAGCATTTACACATTTAGGAGTCTATATGGTAGTAGCCAACATGATGCCTTTGGCAGAATTGTATGGGCAGTGCTGCTGAGAACTTGTTCACACTGAAGCCAGATCCATCGTTTTCGTAGGCATAATGATAATTTGACCCCTAAATTCCTTGTACCACCTTAAAAAATATTAAACATGGTCTTCTGGGTAAAATCCAGACTTTTTAACACTGCATACAAGATCTGAAGTGGTTCCCAGTCTGGTTGCCATCTAACTCCTCCCATTTGCTCACTTGTACTTGATTAATTTCTCTGGCACAACCACTTTTCCCTCTTAATTATGTTTTTATGAAGTATTTGTTTACTAAAGAATACATGTTTCATGTATGTAAGTTATTGAGTATAGGATAAAATGAAAAACTGCCTATTAAACTACTACTTAAGAACTAGAACATACCCAGTAGTTTCTTTACCTGGCCAGTCCCTACTTCTTTTCTCCCTCGATATCTATCATCTGTTTGCTCCTCCAGAATCTGAAGTCCTCAGCCTGGGTTAGGTGTCCCCTTTTCTGCTTCTAATAGCATCTGTGCTTATCTCCATCACTACCCTTCTCTCTGTGTTGTAAATTTGCTCCTTGGCTTGTTGATATCCCCCACAGGAGTGTAAGCTCCTTTGGAGTAGGAATTGAGGGTCTGACTTCAGTGCCTAGCACAGTTAGTAGATGCTGTAGGATGGGTGTTCATCCTACCCCAGCCCCTCTTTTTAAATTTATATTTATTTATTTAACAGCTTTATTTAGATAAAATTCACATACCTTATAATTTGCTCTTTTAAAGTATATAATTCAAAGGTTTTTCATATATTCACAGAATTTGCAACTATCACCACAGTCAGTTTTAGGATATTTTCATCAGCTCCCCAAAAAAAAACCCATCACCATTAGCAGTCACTTCCCAACCCTCCTACTTGCCTTTTAGTGTTAATATTGTCAGGTCAAATCTTAAGTTCCAGAGGGAGAACCATTATTCCTTTGCTGTTCCCAACTCCAGATCCAATATGAGGCCACGTAGCCAAGACACAGTAACTCAAACTAATGGAAGAGAGTTGTCCCTCTGACCGGTTCCTCGGTTTTTAAGGAAGTAGAAGAGAACATTCTCTATGAGAAGGCCCGGGAATGAGACTTGGGTCGGTTCAGACCCTAACACTACCATTTATTAGCTGTATGCTTTGGGGCAAGTTATTTAACTTCCCAAAGCCTCTTTTTCCAATAAAAATGTAGGTAATAATCCCTCCCCTAATCTCTTAGGGTAATATGTGTGAAAATGTTCCAAAAATAATAATGTGCTGTTCTATGAAAGGGATTGTTATTATATTTACTATATGACCTTGAGTAAATGGGAACTATTTAAGAGATGAATGATAACATGCCCAAGTGGGGACAGACTTTAGAAAAGCTGTAGTCCTATACCTTCAATTTTGAAAGGGAAAATTGAGGTTCACAGAGGTGAAGACTTGTTAGTGACTGAAATTGGACTAGAAACCACCTAATATTAACTCCACTCTGCCCTCCTGGCTCACTTTTCCACATATATGTGCTGACTTTGGGGTTTGGGAACCCATAGGTTAAGATAAAGCTGTGGTTCCCCAAAAATCTAGTAGGATTGGTTGATAGATCTGCCACCCTGAAGACTTCCTTTGGTGAAGATGCTAATTGTCCAGTTTTATACACATAGCTCCTGATTCCTCAGTGTTGGAGTTCCAAGGAATGTTGGTGCAGAACCCATATTCTGGTAGCTGGATATAGAAGTGTCACCATAAAATAAGTTTATGACCTATTGGGTTATAGTCACTTACTATAGCAACAGACTTCTTAAACCAAGATTTACAAGCAAAGCCGTATTTCAATTCAAAAGAGATTTTAGAATCACAACAGAGTGATTAAAGATCATTGGCTTTTGGTTTGCTGTGAATGAAGGGCAGGATTAAACTCAACAGTTTATAAAGTTTTTAATCTAAAATGTAAAATGTTTATTTTGCCAGTAATTTCAGCCACTTTGCCTTGTCCCTCTGCGTTACCCAACCAAAGCCAATTATTGGGTTTGATCTTCAGTGTGCGTGCCCTCTTGTACTGTTGCTAAACATTGCGAAACAACCAGCAGCAGAGAGTGGGTGATCCCATTGACCTGTATCATGGCTTATTAGCTACACCATCAGGCCCTTGAATAATCAAGACCTTTTTGGTTCTGATAATATTATAACTCATAAAATCCACATAAAGGCAGTAATATTTATCTTCCATCAGTGTAGAAGAACTGTGGCATAAGTAATGTAAAACTGCAGGTAAGCCAAAAAGCAATTCTATTTGGCTTTGCAACATACTGAAAATTTCCACATAGACTCTCGAATCAAATTCCTATCCCTTCAAAATTGTAAAGCCTTGCTGTGAAGACCGTAAACTTTGGAGGGAGCTGAAAATGTGGTCTGACATCTGCATTGCACATTTCAGTCCTTAAATCTTGTAACCCCAAGCCCTAGTCTCAGCGTAACCATGCTTTCTAAGCTTTCTAAGCTTTCTAAACTGTAAGTATAAGAAAGTGAGGGTTTTCTGTTAAAAGAGCCTATCTACTATGAGTTTGAAATTCAAATATCTTTTCTTTCAGCTGCTGATCTTTGATGTTAACAAAACACTTGGCAGTTAATAGATCCCCAAGATTTATCAAAACAAATCTGGATTATTTGAATAGTCAGCTAACTAATGAGCTTTCTTTGGTCCTTGGGTCCCTGAGAGCTTGGTGACTTAGAAATACCTCATTACTCTTTCCTTAAACCCCAAGCCCTGTTCCAGCCGATCCTTATGGTATGTTTTCTCTCTCTCTCAGGTGGCAGGAGAACGATACGTCTACAAATTTGTCTGTGACCCAGATGCCCTTTTCTCCATGGCCTTCCCTGATAATCAGCGTCCGTTCCTGAAAGCGGAGTCCGAGTGCCATCTCAATGAGGAGGAAACCCTGCCACTGACCCACTTTGAAGACAACCCTGCTTACCTCCTGGATGTGGATCGCTGCAGCAGCCTCCCCTATGCTGAAGGCTTCGCTTACTAAGTTTCTGGGTGGCTGAGTGGCCAAACCCTAGAGCTAGCAGTTCCCATTCAGGCAGTGAGGGCAATGGTTTTGTTTGTTTGTGTTTCTGGCTGTTCCTAAAGCTTGCCCTTGAGTATTTTCTGGAGAACTGAAGCCATCTCTGGATTGGCACCCTAAAAGACAGATACCTTGGCTGGGGAGTGGGAACAGGGAGGGGCAAAAAACCACCAAGAACTGGTGCCTTGGCTCTGATTCTGATGAGGTTTCTGGTAAGAGATTGAAATGGAGGCTCCTTACCATGGACAACACACGCACAGCAATATCTTGTTGAGGTTAGTACCCGCAAACTGGGATGGAGTGTGTGACAATCCACGCTGTTCATGGACTACTAAATGCCTTTACATAGAAGGGCTCTGATTTGCACAATATATTGAAAAAGAAACCACAGTCCCACCGAACAGTAGGCCAAGTTGGGGAGGCTCAAATCATATGAAGCGTTAAAAATATATCTTGGGATTAGGAGAGAGAGAAGAGCTCAGTCTGAACTTGCTTCCTCTTGGTCCAAAAAAGAAGAGGAGGGGAAAGAACAGCTGTTACTGGGCCCCATGGTTCTCAAACAATAAACCATCACCGCTCTTGGGAACCTTCTGGCCAGGTGGTCACCAAGCAGAGCAGGCTCCCTTTCTCTCCCCAGTCACATGGCTACGGATGGATGGCTGTAATTTTAGGAGAAGGGTGATTAACATTTTTGACAGTATTTTGTTTTGCTTTGATTTGGGGGATTGTTTTGTTTTGGTGGTTGTTTTGGAAAAACAGTTTATAAACTGATTTTTGTAGTTTTGGTATTTAAAGCAAAAAACAAATCTTTTGGTAACTGTGCACTGTGTCCTTTAGACAGGACCATGCCGACTTACGAAGACGCTGCAGCTTGAAAGGGGCTTTGCTGGAGGCTTCCCCTTAGCCATGGAAAAGCCCGCTTTGTTGCCTGCTTTGTGCTTTCTGCACCAGACAACCTGATGGAATATTTGCACCTGAGTTGTATATTTTTGAAGTGTGCAGGACCACCTGGACACACAGCTTAGAGTCTATGTGTATAGTTCCCCACATTCACTGTCATGCCCTCTCTGGAAAGCATGTGTACATAATACACGTCATGTCCATTAAAACCTGGTTGCCTGTGGGACCCCTAGGGATTCTACTCTGGGCTTGACTTATGACAATTTTCATTTTATTGGTTTGTTTTGTTTTCCTTTTTCTTTCTATCTTGGACCCTGCATATGATTCAGTAGGGTTTGGGCCTGATGTGTGCCACTGACAGGTAAGACAGTGCTAGCATTTTAGTCTCCAGCCACGTTTTTCTTTTAAAACGTTTTATTCTGATTGCTGTATTATAAATTGAAGAAGTTTTAAGCAGCCAAACTAAAGCTATGTGAAAGTTGAGCTCAAAGTAGAGGAAAAGCTATTAGAAAGTGGTAGTGCCTCGCTGCCTGCTCTTTGGATAGAATTCCATGCTCCCCGAGCCACTATGCACGTTGAGTGTGACTGCTATTCATACCTGAAGGTGACGGTGCTGCCTCAGTGAGTGTATGACACACGCTGTGCATTGTTTTTCTGTCTCCGTAGTCTTAAACAGTCCCCCTTATGACCAACAGCACACTTGTGAAGTGGCTCACAGGGGTAAGGGGTGCATTTATAGCTATGGAAGTGTAAGATTTTCCTCTGTTGGAAACTAACTGACCCACAAAGGTATTGAACCTATAGCTTGGGCTTTAATTAGCATCGTACTCTAATCAAAGGACTCTTTCCAGACTATATTTATAGCTTTCTAACCTACCCATAGTCTATACATATGTGCGTATTTTACCTCCAGCTGGCTAGAGATTTATTTGTTGTAAATGCTGTATAGGATTTGTTTTTCTTATCTTTACTTATCCTGGTTTGGGATTTTTTATTTTTGGATGGATTTATGCTGTTTTAGCAAGTATGCAAATAATCCTCTGTGGCCCGAGCTACCTGCCCCTCCCCTGCTGTAACGACGTGGCCTGTGCTGTCACGGGACATAGGATGGTGGCATCACCATTGCACTCCCATCGGACTCATGCACCTCCCGGGTGGTTTTGGTTTTTGTTTTTTGTTTTTTTTTTTGCTTCTTTTCCAGAGTGAGGAAAGTCTACAGTGCAGAAAAGCTTTAACCTGCCAGTTGATTTGAAATACTTTCCCCCTGCGCAGGGCCATATGCATCCTGCCAAGCTGCGTTATATTCTGTACTGTGTACAATAAAGAAGTTTGCTTTCTGTTTACCACATGCCTGAAACCCGCCTCTTTCTTGCCCCTAATGCTTTAATTTTAAAGCACTAATTTTAAAATTAATTTTTAAATTTTATTTTAAATTTTATTTTAAAGCATTCAAAACCACCTGTCTTCATCTCTCTCCCTAAACTGTTTAGCCTCACCAGCGGATGATGGGGTTGAGGAAATTGTTACCTGGAATAGAATTGCACAGCTGCTATTTGATCTCACCTCTTGAACCCTGGTTAAAAAATTTATCCAAAGGGGTAGAAGGTAAAGAGAGATACTCTTCTTGGCCAATGGTGAGCTGAGAACACCCCTCCATCCCTTTGAGCCCACTGTCTCGCCAACTATTCCTTAAAGAAGCATAGCTAGTGCTGGGACCCTGGGTTGTGTGAAAAGATTACTAACAATTCTATGATTTTGAGTCCCAGAATTATTCTAGCTCAGCCCCTTTGATGGATGCTTTAAAACCAGTTAGAAGTTAGACCTTTCATGTCCTCATTTTCCCCAACAAGTTCTGATCTTAACAAGTAAAAATTTTACTAATGGTTAGTTCCTAGGAAAATAAATTAATTAGAAGGTTTTGCCTATTTTGTTTTTCCATCCACGCAACAGAAAAAATCTTTCCTCCAAGTTTGTCTCCTTCTCATGGGTATAAATCACTTGGGAAATGTGTGGAAGAAAATAAAGTTTGCAGGGTTGTGTACAGTTTTATTATGCTTTTTAGTGTTCTTATTTCACCCTTTTTCTACACCTTTAGTTTGGGCTTTTCAAGACTCCTATTACAGTAGAGAAAAAAGCAGAGTGTTTTTTCAAGCCTAGAACAGATGGCTTTCTGTAAGATTATCTACTATCTTTCTTTCACTGTTTTACAAGCCCTTAAGTGTAGAAACATCCGAGACTGAATCCATGCACGGCTGCTAGAATCAGAGCTTGTGAAGAATGAATGTCTCCACATAAACCCATTAGCTTTGACGGATTAAGAAAAGATGCTTGGGGAGAAGGACCGGGGAGTGCAGGACAAAAGGAGCTCTGCATCTCAACTTCACCATGATAAGGCTTTAACAATGGGCTCCCCATTATTCACGGGCTCATTATCCAGCCTGGGCCCAGACCCAAATCGTTAACCCACTGTAAGGAGGTCACCAAATACACTACCACCCTTCTAGTTATGGGTGCTAGGATAAGGAAGCCCAACAAATGAGACGTTTACTCTTCGTCAGGATCCCCTTTCACCAGCCAAGCCAGGGAAACAATGCTTATTCAGTTGTTAGATGACAAAGAGTTAGTGTGAGGCAAAAGAATGTGGTTTTGAGAGCCAGATTATGTGCAGAATCTAAATTCTAATGCAGCTGGGACAAATGTAAACTAATGTGGAAGAAAAACACTAATGGGCCCAGACGGTTGGAAACTTTGGAGAGACAGCCCGTTGCCTGCTGGTGCAGGTGGCTGGAGCTCTGTGTGTGGCCTTTGAAACACAAGTGAAAGGAAATAGGCCAGAAAATAATCAGCTTTAACACAAATATATAATGTGAGCATTGATTCTATTCAGTATAAATGTTTTGTACTTAAGTAGGGGCATAGGGGCTGAACCCAGCAGATACACTGGTGTCCCATTTAGATGGGGCTCTTTGAATGACCAGACTTTCCTTAGCTCCTTCAATTTAGGAGCTGGCTGTACACCCAGGCCTGGGTTTATTGACCTTGGCAGTGAACCACAGATAGCTAACCTTTGGATAGCACTTCACAGTTTACAGAGCACTTTTTCATCCCCATTATCTTTTTGGCAGGCTTTCTTAAATGGTAATACTTTGTTGAAATTGAATCTGAAAATGCTCAGGGCTGTTAGCCTCCAAAATTACTTTCTTCCCTGGGATGTGGATAAAGGACTAGATGTTGGAGGCAGGATATTTGGGTTCTAGCCCCACTCTGGGACTGGTTGGCTTTGACTAGATGGTCTCAGAGGGCCATTGGAGTCTAACCTCCTAGGCCAGTAAGAGCTCAGATCAACTGCGACTTCCCTTATCTCTTAATAGGTAAAAGAGAAAAGAGTTTCCCTGGAAACTCAAGGTGGGAGGAGGGCAAGTTTAACAGTTGGGGGCAAGTTTAACAGTTAAGAACATCATTCTTAAGTCACGTCTTTAAGCAGTCTCTGAAGATTGCTCAGTCCCACCATTAAAGGCATATGTTCATTCATTTTCCAAGCATCCACTGAGCAGCTACTAAATGCCAGGCACTGCTGGTTGCCGAAAACAAATGATTTAAGGTGGCATTTTGAAACCAAAGCCATATTTGTGGCACAGTAATACATGTGTTTAAGTATTCTAGTCGCTGTCTCATACCAGCTCATTCTTAAACACTACTCACACCATCCCATTCCAACCACATTGAAGCCCCAGACCCTCGCCTTTTCAATATCCTTATGTTTAATGCTTTTACCCCAGATCCTCCCCACCCCCAACATACACCCCTGGATCCTCAGCTAAAGTTGTTCTTGAGGAGCTCCGTCATCCTGTTGGAAATCTTAGCTCTTCTTCTGGAAATGGAAAAGTGACCCGCCAGCTAGCTTGGTCTACCCTAAGTCCGGGATTTGAGTTCAGATAAGGTTATTTAAACGGTAACCCAGAAAGCACAAATGAAGTGGGAAAAGGGAGCCGGAGGAGGAGAAGAGCCAAAACATGTTGCATAAATGAACAGTGGTGGCACTAAGGGCTTGATCCTGGAGGGACCATAAGATATACTATGTGAAACTCACCTCAGAATTACCACCACCAGAGGCTGAGGGGGCTGGGGCATTCACCAAATCCCACCATGATTGGTTGGGGGCTGTCCCCTGGGATCTTAACTCTTCCATGTACATCACACTTGGGAAGAGGAGGGTAGATGCAGGTGCTGAAACTATCTGCAGACAGTGAACTCAGGTGGGCTGAAAGGACGTGGAACAGTCACCAATGATGTCTGCTTTACCTACCTTTAGCCATTAGCAGGAGTGCCCTGTTTGGGATATATTAAGCCTGAGCTGCCTATATAGAAATCCAGATAGGACTGCTGATTTGGAGTTCAAGGGAGAGTTCCAGGCTGAAAATAGAAAATTAGGAGTTGTTAGTGTGTAAAAATGTATTTAAAGCTGAGACTAGATGAGCTCACCAAGGAAATAAGTATAAATAGAATAAAGAAAAGTTCCAAGGACTGAGTCCTGGGGCATGCCAAGATTAAAATGCTGGGAAAATGAAGAGGAACCAGCAGACTGAAAAAGAGTGGCCAGTGAAGTCGAGGTAACCAGGAGGGTGCTTCTGGAAGGAAGGAAAAGTGGGTCCTGACAATTGGATTTGCAATGTGAAGGTCATAGTTGACTTGCAAGAGCCATTTCCATGGAGTAGAGATAATAGAACTGATCAATACTACTGGAATCCAAAGGAGGTTTGAGTTGACTTTCAGCTTGGGCAGGATCAGAGAAGACTCCATGGATACCAAAATCCTGAGTTTGGATTCGGCCAAGCCTCTAACCTTCCCAGACTCTGAAAATCCTCTTCTCTGAAAAAGGACTTGAAATCTCTGCCAGGTGTCCTGTCCAAAAGGCACTGGGTGGGAAAGAGCCATTCGAGGATGAAGGAGGAGGGCTTAAGATACTGTTTTAGTTATCACCAACACCTTTCCCATCCCCAGTACTCTATTAGTGTTTTCTGCTCTTAAAATAGATTTCTATTTTTCAAATAGTAAACATTTTTAATTGTTTTTTTTTTCATATTTCACAATTAACATGTTCTTTGTAGGAAAAAAAGAGGAGAAAGCCATAACCCAATTAAGCACTCTTCTGAAAATTTGATCCAGAGATCCCAGTTAACACTTTTCTGTACATCATCTCCAAGTGGCTTTTCTCTATATTGTTTTTAAAATATAAACATGTGATAATACTATACATTGTAATAGTTTGTAACTTATTTTTTTAAAACAATGTATTTTGAACATCTTTCCATATCAAGAATTATTATTCTGCAACATCATGTGTAATGACTGCAAGGTATTCCACAGCACATAAGTAGCACAATTTATTTAAGCAGTCCCCTTTGCTGGAGACTCAGGCACCACAAATATGATACATCCATAACCAAACCAAGCGATCTCCACCCTTAAAAACAAACAAAAATCATTTGGACCTTTTTTACGTATTCCCTATCAGTAAGCAAGTCCTATTAATTTTACCTTCTAAATATCTCTCAAATCCATCTCCATCAACACTACCATAATCCAAAACACCGTCTCTCTCACCTGACTTGTTACAATCACCTAATGGGTCTCCCCACATGCATTCTGGCCCACTCCAAACCCTCCATACTGTAGTCTTCAGTGATTTTTTTTTTAAAGCCGCAGATGGATAATGTCGTTTTCCCACTTAAGACTTTTCAATCATACCCATTAGAAAGGCTAAAATTAAAGACTAACACCACCAAATGGCGAGGATACAATGCTGGTGGGAGTGTAAAATGGTTTAATCACTTTGGAAAACTGTTTGGCAGTTTCTCATAAAAGCAAACATAACTCGACCCTAGGACCCAGCAATTCCAATCTTAAGTGTTTACCCAAGAGAGATATAAACATGTGTTAACAAAAAGACCTGTGCAAGAATATTTCACAATAGCCACTAAAAACAACCCAAATGTCCATCAAACAGATCAGATAAACAAGCTGTGGTATTCATACCACAGAATACTACTCAGCAATAAAAAAGAATGAACTACACAGCACCATGGATGAATCTCAAAAACATTATGTTGAAACAAAACAAGGCAGACACAACAGAATATATACTGTATGATTCCATTTATATGAAATCCTGGAATAGGCGAAACTATTCCATTGTGATAGAGGGGCAGAGAGGACATTCTTAGTGATGGAAATGTTCTACATCTTGTTTTGGGTGGCTGTTACGTGGGTATGTATGTTTGCTAAAACTTGTCAAACTGAACACCTGAGGTCTGTGCATTTTATTTTATGTGAATTATAACTCCAAAGTCTATTTATAATCATTTCTTGTTATAAAACCAAAATCCTTAATCGTACAAAGTGAGTACCTGCCTGCCTCTTGCACCATTCTCTCCCTTGTTTTATATGTCTGGGTGCCCCTAGCTTACTTCCAGTGTCTCAACTTTATCTTTTGCCTTCCTGTTTTAGTCTTAGCATAAACTATTTCCTGGACCTGAAATGGTACACCACTTCTGAGTCCATCCTGTCCCTACAATCAGTTTAACCTTCACAAATCCTTTAATCTCAATTCAAGGGTCTCCCAGAGAAGCCTTTCCTGGTCCTCCTAGAGTTCCCTGTTTCCCATTATGTACTTTTTCAGCACCACTATCTTTTTTTCAAAGCACCTATCACAATTTTTAATTATTCATTTATTTGTAAGATTAGTTCATTTTTTTCCCCAAATGACTGCAGGCTATATGGAGAGAGGGCCTATCTATTTTTGCTAACTGTTTATACCCAATGCAGAGTAGGTGCTAAGAAATACCTGTGGAATAAGTGAATACAATAGTGAGCATCGCTGTTGATTTATGACTTTGGGGATAAATTCCTGGAAGGCAGATTGCTTTGTCAAAGGTTAGGCATGTTTTAAAGGCATTTATACGAATAGCAAAAGATTGCATTAATTTATATCTGTACCAATAGGAGATTGGTTCTTACAACCTTTTCTACACTGGGTATTGTTTATATTCATAACTATATTTGCTGTTCATTCCTGCTTATCTTTAATTTATGTATTCAAATAGCACTTATTGAGCAACTATTTTGTACCACGTACCAAGCTAGATGCACATTTGTTTTTGCTCACAAAACCTCTAAAATAATTTCAAAAAGCTAGGTATCTCTTGGGACTATTTTAAATTGACATTTAATATTTTCTTTTTTTTTTTTTTTCATAATCCTTTTTTTTTTTATTTTTTTTTATTTTTTATTTTTTTATCATCATTTTATTGAGATATATTCACATACTACGCAGTCATACAAAACAAATCGTACTTTCGATTGTTTACAGTACCATTACATAGTTGTACATTCATCACCTAAATCAATCCCTGACACCTTCATTAGCACACACACAAAAATAACAAGAATAATAATTAGAGTGAAAAAGAGCAATTGAAGTAAAAAAGAACACTGGGTACCTTTGTCTGTTTGTTTCCTTCCCCTACTTTTCTACACCTCCATCCATAAACTAGACAAAGTGGAGTTTGGTCCTTATGGCATTCCCAATCCCACTGTCACCCCTCATAAGCTACATTTTTATACAACTGTCTTCGAGATTCATGGGTTCTGGGTTGTAGTTTAATAGTTTCAGGTATCCACCACCAGCTACCCCAATTCTTTAGAACCTAAAAAAGGTTGTCTAAAGTGTGCGTAAGAGTGCCCACCAGAGTGATCTCTCGGCTGGTTTTGGAATCTCTCTGCCACTGAAGCTTATTTCATTTCCTTTCACATCCCCCTTTTGGTCAAGAAGATGTTCTCCATCCCACGATGCCGGGTCTACATTCCTCCCCGGGAGTCATATTCCACGTTCCCAGGGAGATTCACTTCCCTGGGTGTCTGATCCCATGTAAGGGGGAGGGCAGTGATTTCACCTTTCAAGTTGGCTTAGCCGGAGAGAGAGGGCCACATCTGAGCAACAAAGAGGCATTCAGGAGGAGACTCTTAGGCACAAATACAGGGAGGCCTAGCCTCTCCTTTGCAGCAACCGTCTTCCCAAGGGTAAAACTTATGGTAGAGGGCTCAACCCATCAAACCACCAGTCCCCTATGTCTGTGGTCATGTTAGCAACCATGGAGGTGGGGTAGGCGAATACCCCTGCATACTCCACAGGCTCCTCAAGGGGGCACTACATCTTTTTTTTTTTTTTTTCCTTGTTTGTCTTTTTTCTTTTTTCTTTTTTTTTTTAACTTTCCCTTCTTTTTTAAATCAACTGTATGAAAAAAAAAGTTAAAAAGAAAACAAACATACAATAAAAGAACATTTCAAAGAGACCATAACAAGGGAGTAAGAAAAAGACAACTAACCTAAGATAACTGCTTAACTTCCAACATGTTCCTACTTTACCCCAAGAAAGTTACATAATATAGCAACATTTCAGTGAACTTGTTCCTACTACATCCATCAGAAATTAACAGACCATAGTCATTTCTGGGCATCCCCAGAACGTTAAATAGCTTATCTGTTCTTCTTGGATTATTGTTCCCCCTTCCTTAATTGCTCTCTACTGCTAGTTCCCCTACATTCTACATTATAAACCATTTGTTTTACATTTTTCAAAGTTCACATTAGTGGTAGCATATAATATTTCTCTTTTTGTGCCTGGCTTATTTCGCTCAGCATTATGTCTTCAAGGTTCATCCATGTTGTCATATGTTTCACCAGATCGTTCCTTCTTACTACCGCGTAGTATTCCATCGTGTGTATATACCACATTTTATTTATCCACTCATCTGTTGAAGGACATTTGGGTTGTTTCCATCTCTTGGCAATTGTGAATAATGCTGCTATGAACATTGGCGTGCAGATATCTGTTCGTGTCACTGCTTTCCGATCTTCCGGGTATATACCGAGAAGTGCAATCGCTGGATCGAATGGTAGCTCTATATCTAGTTTTCTAAGGAACTGCCAGACTGACTTCCAGAGTGGCTGAACCATTATACAGTCCCACCAACAATGAATAAGAGTTCCAATTTCTCCACATCCACTCCAGCATTTGTAGTTTCCTGTTTGTTTAATGGCAGCCATTCTAACCGGTGTTAGATGGTATCTCATTGTGGTCTTAATTGGCATCTCTCTAATAGCTAGTGAAGCTGAACATTTTTTCATGTGTTTCTTGGCCATTTGTATTTCCTCTTCAGAGAACTGTCTTTTCATATCTTTTGCCCATTTTATAATTGGGCTGTCTGTACTATTGTCATTGAGTTATAGGATTTCTTTGTATATGCAAGATATCAGTCTTTTGTCAGATACATGGTTTCCAAAAATTTTTTCCCATTGAGTTGGCTGCCTCTTTACCTTTTTGAGAAATTCCTTTGAGGTGCAGAAACTTCTAAGCTTGAGGAGTTCCCATTTATCTATTTTCTCTTTTGTTGCTTGTGCTTTGGGTGTAAAGTCTAGGAAGTGGCCTCCTAATACAAGGTCTTGAAGATGTTTTCCTACATTATCTTCTAGGAGTTTAATGGTACTTTCTTTTATATTGACATCTTTGGTCCATTTTGAGTTAATTTTTGTGTAGGGGGTGAGGTAGGGGTCCTCTTTCATTCTTTTGGATATGGATATCCAACTCTCCCAGCCCCATTTGTTGAAAAGACCATTATGGCTCAGTTCGGTGACTTTGGGGGCCTTATCAAAGATCAGTCGGCCATAGATCTGAGGGTCTATCTCCGAATTCTCAATTCGATTCCATTGATCTATATCTCTATCTTTGTGCCAGTACCATGCTGTTTTGGCAACTGTGGCTTTATAATAAGCTTCAAAGTCAGGGAGTGTAAGTCCTCCCACTTCGTTTTTCTTTTTTAGAGTGTCTTTAGCAATTCGAGGCATCTTCCCTTTCCAAATAAATTTGATAACTAGCTTTTCCAAGTCTGCAAAGTAGGTTGTTGGAATTTTGATTGGGATTGCATTGAATCTGTAGATGAGTTTGGGTAGAATTGACATCTTAATGACATTTAGCCTTCCTATCCATGAACATGGAATATTTTTCCATCTTTTAAGGTCCCCTTCTATTTCTTTTAGTAGAGTTATGTAGTTTTCTTTGTATAGGTCTTTTACATCTTTGGTTAAATTTATTCCTAGGTACTTGATTTTTTTAGTTGCTATTGAAAATGGTATCTTTTTCTTGAGTGTCTCTTCAGTTTGTTCATTTCTAGCATATAGAAACATTACTGACTTATGTGCATTAATCTTGTATCCCGCTACTTTGCTAAATTTGTTTATTAGCTCTAGTAGCTGTATCGTCGATTTCTCAGGGTTTTCTAGATATAAGATCATATCATCTGCAAACAATGACAGTTTTACTTCTTCTTTTCCAATTTGGATGCCTTTTATTTCTTTGTCTTGCCGGATTGCCCTGGCTAGCACTTCCAGCACAATGTTGAATAACAGTGGTGACAGCGGGCATCCTTGTCTTGTTCCTGATCTTAGAGGGAAGGCTTTCAGTCTCTCACCATTGAGTACTATGCTGGCTGTGGGTTTTTCATATATGCTCCTTATCATGTTGAGGAAGTTTCCTTCAATTCCTACCTTTTGAAGTGTTTTTATCAAAAAGGGATGTTGGATTTTGTCAAATGCTTTTTCAGCATCTATTGAGATGATCAATTGATTTTTCCCTTTCGAGTTTTTAATGTGTTGTAATACATTGATTGTTTTTCTTATGTTGAACCATCCTTGCATGCCTGGAATAAACCCCACTTTGTCATGGTGTATGATTTTTTTAATGTGTCTTTGGATTCGATTTGCCAGTATTTTGTTGAGGATTTTTGCATCTATATTCATTAGGGAGATTGGCCGGTAGTTTTCCTTTTTTGTAGCATCTTTGCCTGGTTTTGGTATTAGATTGATGTTAGCTTCATAAAATGAGTTAGGTAGTGTTCCATTTTTTTCAATGTTTTGAAAGAGTTTGAGTAAGATTGGTGTCAGTTCTTTCTGGAAAGTTTGGTAGAATTCCCCTGTGAAGCCATCTGGCCCTGGGCATTTATTTGTGGGAAGATTTTTGATGACTGATTGGATCTCTTTGCTTGTGATGGGTTGGTTGAGGTCTTCTATTTCTTCTCTGGTCAGTCTAGGTTGTTCATATGTTTCCAGGAAATTGTCCATTTCTTCTACATTATCCAGTTTGTTGCCATACAGTTGTTCATAGTATCCTCTGATAATTTTTTTAATTTCTTCAGGATCTGCAGTTATGTCACCTTTTTCATTCATTATTTTGTTTATATGGGTCTTCTCTCTTTTTGATTTTGTCAGTCTAGCTAGGGGCTTGTCAATCTTGTTGATCTTCTCAAAGAACCAACTTTTGGTGATATTTATCCTCTCTATTGTTTTTTTGTTCTCTATGTCATTTATTTCTGCTTTAATCCTTGTTATTTCTTTTCTTGTACTTGGTTTAGGATTGGTTTGTTGTTCATTTTCTAGCTTCTTCAGTTGATCCATTAGTTCTTTGATTTTGGCTCTTTCTTCCTTTTTAATATATGCGTTTAGTGCTATAAATTTCCCCCTTAGCACTGCTTTTGCTGCATCCCATAGGTTTTGGTATGTTGTGTTCTCATTTTCATTCGTCTCTATATATTTAGCAATTTCTCTTGCTATTTCTTCTTTAACCCACTGATTGTTTAGGAGTGTGTTGTTTAACCTCCAGGTATTTGTGAATTTTCTAAGTCTCTGATGGTTATTGACTTCTAATTGTATTCCATTGTGGTCAGAGAATGTGCTTTGAATAATTTCAATCTCTTTAAATTTATTGAGGCTTGTTTTATGTCCCAGCATATGATCTATTCTGGAGAAAGTTCCGTGAGCACTAGAAAAGTATGTGTATCCTGGTGATTTGGGATGTAATGTCCTGTAGATGTCTGTTAAATCTAATTCATTTATCAGATTGTTTAGGTTTTCAATTTCCTTATTGGTCTTCTGTCTGGTTGATCTATCTATAGGAGAGAGTGATGTGTTGAAGTCTCCCACAATTATTGTGGAAACATCAATTGCTTCCTTTAGTTTTGCCAGTGTTTCTCTCATGTATTTTGTGGCACCTTGGTTGGGTGCATAGACATTTACGATTGTTATTTCTTCTTGCTGAATTGCCCCTTTTATTAGTATGTAGTGGCCTTCTTTGTCTCTCAAAACATCCCTGCATTTGAAGTCTATTTTATCTGAGATTAATATTGCTACACCTGCTTTCTTTTGGCTGTAGCTTGCATGAAATATTTTTTTCCATCCTTTCACTTTCAGTTTCTTTGTGTCCCTGTGTCTAAGATGAGTCTCTTGTATGCAACATATTGATGGTTCATTTTTTTTGATCCATTCTGCGAATCTATATCTTTTAATTGGGGAGTTTAATCCATTTACATTCAACGTTAAAACCGTGAAGGCATTTCTTGAATCGGCCATCTTATCCTTTGGATTATGTTTGCCATATTTTTCCCTCTCTCTATTAATATCCTTTATTGTACCCATACCGAATCTCTTTAGTACTGAACCTTTCTCCAAGTCTCTCTGTCCTGTCTTTGTTTCTCTGTCTGTAGGGCTCCCTTGAGTATCTCCAGTAGGGCAGGTCTCTTGTTAGCAAATTCTCTCAGCATTTGTTTGTCTGTGAAAAATTTAAGCTCTCCCTCAAATTTGAAGGAGAGCTTTGCTGGATAAAGTATTCTTGGCTGGAAATTCCTCTCACTCAGAATTTTAAATATATCGTGCCACTGCCTTCTTGCCTCCATGGTAGCTGCTGAGTAGTCACTACTTAGTCTTATGCTGTTTCCTTTGTATGTGGTGAATTGCTTTTCTCTTGCTGCTTTCAGAACTTGCTCCTTCTCTTCTATGTTTGACAGTGTGATCAGTATATGTCTCGGAGTGGGTTTTTTTGGATTTATTCTATTTGGAGTTCGCTGAGCATTTATGATTTGTGTATTTATGTTGTTTAGAAGATTTGGGAAGTTTTCCCCAACAATTTCTTTGAATACTCTTCCTAGACCTTTACCCTTTTCTTCCCCTTCTGGGACACCAATGAGTCTTATATTCGGACGTTTCATATTATCTATCATATCCCTGAGGTCCATTTCGAGTTTTTCAATTTTTTTCCCCATTCTTTCTTTTATGCTTTCATTTTCCATTCTGTCATCTTCCAAGTCACTGATTCGTTGTTCAACTTCCTCTAGTCTTGTACTATGAGTGTCCAGAATCTTTTTAATTTGGTCAACAGTTTCTTTAATTTCCATAAGATCATCCATTTTTTTATTTAGTCTTGCAATGTCTTCTTTATGCTCTTCTAGGGTCTTCTTGATTTCCTTCATATCCCGTACTATGGTCTCATTGTTCATCTTTAGTTCTTTGAGTAGCTGCTCTAGGTGCTGTGTCTCTTCTGGTCTTTTGATTTGGGTGCTTGGGCTTGGGTTATCCATATCGTCTGGTTTTTTCATATGCTTTATAATTTTCTGTTGTTTTTGGCCTTGTGGCATTTGCTGAACTTGATAGGGTTCTTTTAGGGTTTGTAGACCTATTGAAGTCCTTATCTCTAATTTATCAGATCTACAGCTTCGTGGAGTACACTTTCTCCAACTAACCAGCAGGTGGCGTCCACGAGCCACCTGTTCTCCACAAGCCAGATCTCCCCTGCTTAGCCTTTTTGGTGAGTGGGGGAGTGAGTCTTGTGGGGCCCAATTGGTGTACCAAGCTTGCGTGTGTAGTTGGTGTTGCCTGCCCTGTATGTGGGGCGTGTTTCTGGGCAGTCGGGGAGGGGGGGTGGCCCTAACAATCAAATCTCCCTGATGATCCTAGAGTTTTAAAGCTGCTGCAATAGTCTAATCCTTCAGTTCAGTCCTGCCACAGTTTGTCTCTGCCACTGACCCACAAGTCTTTGGTATTGGCGTATGGTTCCTGAGACTTGCAAGTGGGCCCCTCTTCCAGGCTGTGCACCCCAGGTCCTCTGTTGAGGGATGACTGTGCTATGTCACAGGTGAGTGCCGTCCCCCCAGGGCAGTTCTGGGCTGCTGGGCTGTGTAGGGAGGCTCCCAGTCTGCTCAAATGATGGCTGAATGGGGCTTTGTTAATTCACACTGCTCCACCTTCCCAGCTCTGGGACATTCAGCTGAGGTTGCAGGGAAGGCTAATGTCCACGCCCAGTTTTGTGGTGTGTGCCTGTTATTTGAAGCACTTCCGTCACACTGGGTTGTCTGGGGCAGCTCTGGGCTATGGGGCTGGCGATGGGCAGGAGTGTTTCCTGTCCACCAGGATGGTGGCTGTGAGCGGACACCCCCCTTTTCTTGGGAAGTTGTGTTGTTTAGTGAATTTTCTCAGCCACTGGATTATTGCCTTTTGTCTCAGAGCTCTCTTAGTTCTGCTCTTGACTTGACGTGCCCAAATTTCAATTCTTTGAAGCTTTCTGTATTGAGCTTCTTAGAGTAATTGTTTTAGAAAAAGCAAAAAGGATTTAAAAAAAAAAAAAAAAAAAAAAAAACGGCCCTCCTCAGAGATCTAATGGGTTATTGAAATGCTAATAGACAAAGCAACCAGGGCCATTAAGGAAAGGTGCACAGGGCAGAGAGATCAGCTTTGCTTCGGGATTTGCATATGCGCCTCAAGGCCTGAGCTCCTCCCTTCCCCTTTCTGTGTTCACCAGAACTCCAAAAATCCTCTGCTTTTATTTTGGAGTTTTTCGTGTTGTTTTTTTTCTATGCCTGTCTCCTCTCTGCTGGGCTGGCTGCTCTCAGAGTCTCTGGTGTCTGGTCTCAGTCTATCTATGGTTGGAGTTTGAATCAGTAGAATGAGTTTTCGCTAAGAGCAGCCACTGCAGTTCTCCCTTCTCCTTCCCGGAGCTGACAGCCCCTCCTCCTCCGGGACTGAGCCTGGCAGGGAGGGGCGCGGGTCCCCTGGCCGCAAAAACTTACAGATTTCGCTGATCTCAGCAGTTCCACGTTTTCATGAGTGTTGTATGAAGTATGCCCAAAGTCAGATTGCTCTGTGGTGTCCAGTCCACGCAGTTCCTGGCTTTTTACCTACTTTCCTGGAGGAGTAACTAAAACTTACAGCTCACCAGTCTGCCATCTTGCCCCGCCTCCGACATTTAATATTTTCTATCATAATAGGTAAAGTTGAAATTAATATTATTTCCAATATATTATACATTATGACATTTTAAAATAAAATCATTCCAGTTTTTACAATTCTATATAGATAGCAATACCACCATTACCAAATTACCACCATTATCACCAAAATGCACAATCTCTTCTTTAACAGAAATTGTATGCCATTTCTTTTTATCCTTAAACTCATATTTCCATGTACTTCCCCAAAAGAGTTTTATCCTGATATATTTTTATGCATGGAAGTCTTATATCCATTTTTTAATCTTACCCTATCATACTTATATAAAACAAATTATTGTTTAATTTCCCTTTGAAAATAGGGTCTGCAGGTTAAATATTATTCTGTATTGAGTCATTATTATAATCATTACTAGTTCATAATTGATTAAAGCAACATAAATATGTAACCAAATATGACATATAATTAAACATAAAAGATAAAAACTTATCAGAAATGAATCTCAGTGAGACAGATGAGAGTGGTTTTTTTTAATTAGTTCACTGAAAGAATGATACAGGGTTTCACATCAGTTCTATTCCTATTTTTAAATTTTACAGAGTAAGTGCTAAGAAGTGTGGCAAAGAGCACTAGCTGTCCACCAAAATCATTTTTGTTCTTCTCCCTTGGTAATAAGATTGTAGATTGTAGTCAGATGTGTGGCTGGACTGTATCTCCCAGAATCCCTTGCAGTGTGGCTATTGCCAGTTATCAATATATTGCCTCTCAGTTCAAATTAGTACTTTTTGTCTGTTCTGTGGAATGGATCTGGGCCTTTTGAACATTTTTCCTTTACCAGACGGCACTGAGCTTTGTCAGGAGACGGTGCTGGAGAGACAGTGCAGGAGAAAGGGGTTTACTTCCTAGTTGAGTGAGCACAGCTTCTCCAGTGCCCACCTACTGCTGTGCATAGCAACCAGCTTCCAGCCGCTTCCTCTGGCACCAGCCCCCCTCCTTGAGCAGTTTTGTAGCAGAGTGCTTCTAACTCCTGAGTGCTCACAGCTACTCCAGAGCCTGGCTCCTGTAGTGCACGATAGCCTGCAGCACCCAGCAGCCAGTGCTTCCCTTGACACCATAACCTCCCAAGCCATTTTGTAGCTGAGCGTCTTGAACAGCTTTCCCCAGCATGCTTGAGGGCAGATTTCCAGCAAGTCCCACCAGCAAGGCACCTCAGTGACTTCTCTGCTCTTCAGTGAGCCACAGTTCTGCCTCTCCAACAAGATCTAAATCTTAGCCCTAAGAGGGGAGGGTGTGGGAGGGGCTTCTCCTTGCACTTCTTTCTCAGCCCTTGGCAGTTCAACCTAGAACCTTGTTCTTTATATCTGCTATCCTTTTGTTTCTTTTTGTTTGTTTGTTTGTTTAATCAAATTCAGTTTTATTGAGGTATACACACATACCATACAATCATCCGTGGTGTACAATCAACTGTTCACAGTACCATCATATAGTTGTGTATTCATCACCCCAATCTATTTTTGAACATTTTCCCTACACCAGAAAGAATCAGAATAAGAATAAAAAATAAAAGTGAAAAAGAACACCCAAATCATTCCTCCCCCTCCCACCCTATTTTTCATTTAGTTTTTGTCCCCATTTTTCTACTAATCCATCCATACACTGGATAAAGGGAGTGTAATACACAAGGTTTTCACAATCTCACTGTCACCCTTTGTAAGCAAAGGTCTTCAAGAGTCAAGGCTACTGGATTGGAGTTTGATAGTTTTAGGTATTTACTTCTAGCTAGTCAAATACATTAAAATCTAAAAAGTGTTATCTATATAGTGCCTAAGAATGTCCACCAGAGTGACCTCTTGACTCCATTTGGAATCTCTCAGCCACTGAAGCTTTATTTTGTTTCATTTCACATCCCCCTTTTGGTCAAGAAGATGTTCTCAATCCCATGATGCTGGGTCCAGATTCATTCCCGGGAGTCATATCCTGAGTTGCCAGGGAGATTTACACCCCTGGGAGTCAGGTCCCATGTAGGGGGGAGGGGAGTAAGGTCACCCGCCAAGTGGCTTAGTTAGAGAGAGAGGGCCACATCTGAGCAACAAAGAGACACTCAGGGAGAGACTCTTAGGCACAATTATAAGCAGGTTTAGCCTCTCCTTTGCAGGGATGAGCCTTGCCAGGGCAAGCCCCAAGATAGAGGGCTTGGCATACCAAGCCGTCAGTCCTCAATGTTTGCAAGAAATCAGCAACAATCCAGGTGAGTAAGTTCAACGCTTTCGCATTTTCCACCAGCTCGTCAGGGGGTTCCTGCATAAATATTTTTATTCTCTGCCCAAATAACTTTGGGATGTGTCGCTGTTTCACTCTAACCTATACAAACCTACCATATCTCACTTCCTAGTCAAAGTTCCATGTAATTGTGGTGTTTGAACAAACTGACTGTAGAAGTTATACTGTTTAGAAAATATAGATCCTGCACCAAATGAACATCTCTTCCCTTGGTCTCACATGGAAACTGAAATTTTAACACACAGTTTCAACCTTTACCCTTTGGCCTGATTTGCCCTAAGCTTAACTAGATCTGCTTCATGCATATCTCTAATTGAAGTGTGGGCTCTTTTTCAGCTTTTTTTTTTTTAAAGTTGCTGTATGCACTAATACTGACATTCATATCTGCTGAGCTCTAGCTCTGAGTTTCAGGTGTCACACAGATACCCAATGTTCCAGAGACCAATCAGGTTATACACAAAGGGATCAGCATCTCAGAGTTTGGAGATAGCCATTACAATTCAGGAATAGATTTGACTGCTGTAAGAGCTTACAATAATCATTCCCCTGTTAGGCTGTGCTTTAAGATTCAATTCCAAGTTTACACATAGTAGTCAGTTCACATTGGTGAGGCATTATAGTGTTTGCCTTTGTTTCTGGTGTACTTCACTCGAAATGCTATCTACAGGATCCATTCACCTTCTTGCATGTCTCACAGCTTCACTCCTTCTCGTAGTTGCTCAGTATTCCATTGAATGCATACACCACAGTTCACCATTCTGTTCCTCAGTCAGTGTACCCTTAGGCCACCTCAACCCACTGCAAATCATGAATACTGCCTCCATAAACACCACTGTGCAAATGACCATTCATGTCTCTGCTCTCAGATCTTCCATGTACATACCCCATCATGAGGCTATAGGACCTTATGGCCCCCACATACTCAGCTACTTGTGGAACCACCACACTGACCTCCAGAAAGCCTACACCATTCTGCATCCTCATCAACAGTGAATAGGTACATCCCTCTCTCCATTTTTTCTCCAGCACTTTTACCCCTATTTATATTTTTTCCTGCAATTTTATAGTGATATATTCACATACCATACAATTATCCACAGTGTACAGTTGTTCACAGTATCATCATACAGTTGTGCCTTTATCACCACAGTCAGCAATTGAACATATTGATTACTATGAAAAAGTTTTTTTAAGTGAATAATAAAAAAGATAATAAAAAGAAAAATAAAATGTCATATAATACAATGGTTTTTTTTTAACTTTTTTTTTTATTACACAGTACATACAATACCTGAATCATACTTTAAAGAGTCACAGGTTGACAGATCATACATTACAGTCCAGCTAAGGAAAAAAGGATAAACAAGAAACCACAGTTCAGACATAGTAGACTTAAAAGCTCAAGAGTATGCTGACAAAAGCATGACACCTAGACCCCACCCCCTAGTGTTAGTTTACCATTAGCTTGTGGTACATGTCTGAATTAAGTATTGCACAAGAACTTTAATTTTTCACAATAATGTTGCAGAACCCAAAATAATATTTTAAAAAAATTACTTCCACTCTGCATTTCAACAGTCTCCAATTTTTTTTTCTGTCCCTTGAGGAATTTGTACGACATGGAGTCACTTTCTTTCCCTAAGTATTCCAGACGCAGGCATGCTTTGCATAAGTAAACCAGCCTTGAAATTTTTAAATCCCCAAGACATGCACCTGCACATACATACCAAATAAAGTTAGGAAAGAAATAAAAAAGACAGGTGGCCCTGTCACACACAGTCTCATGACATAGAAAAAAGGGAAAGAGAAAAGAGTAAGGGACAGAGAGAAGAGATAGAGGATGCCCTATTCCTATCAGCGACCACCATTCAATTCTATCCAATGAAGATAACTTTTTAAAAATGTGTTATACCTACAAATTATACTCTCACATAGCCTGTATATAAGTGACAAGCAAAAAGGAAAGTAACAAAAGTTTTCTTTTCTTTCTCTTCTTTAGGTTTATGAGGTCTGCATTGTTACCAAGAAGTGATATGGTTTGCAGCTGTATGAGCTTAACTTTTGGTATCCTGGTTCTTTTATGCTCATTTGGTTTGACTAGACCAGTTTTTGTTAGCTACTGGTGCAATATACATGCTGTCAGAGGTAGAGTGAAACTTTTTTTGCCACTGAGGAGCATGTAGCAAAACAGGAGGAGAGGCGAACTATTTCCACGTTGTGCTCCAAACTGGCCGTCATTCAGAGCAGCTCCTGAACCTATTCAGAGAAGCTCCTGATTTCAGGGCAACGTGGCTTGACTTCCCCACTCTGTAGTATTTAAATCCCTCCAGCCAGACTGCATCCACCTTCACGTGGGAAAACCAACAATGGACATTTTCTGTGCTTCCACAAGGATACCTCCACAGTCCCACCATCTGCCATGGACTGGTAGCACAAGATTTGAAGAAAAGAACACCCCCTATGTTTCACTATAATGATGATATCATGCTAACCAGTAATTCTTTTCCAGAACTAGAAACTGCTGCTAGCACAGTGGTGACCCACCTTGAAAGTTGAGGATGGGTGATAAATCAAAGCGAATTACAAGAGCCTGGACATTCTATCATGTTCTTGGGTATTTCTGGTTGGGTAAAACTAAAGCTATTCCTTTAGCTGTTGTTGTTAAAATACTGCTAACTTCTAAACAATTAATAGCTTTTCTTGGTTTATTAGGTTATTGGAAACTGTTTATAATCTATTTAAAAATTTTAAAACTTTTGTACACCCTAATTAGAAAAGGAAAAGCATGGGGATGGGATTTTCCACAGCAGGCTGTGTTTATAAAAGTACAAGCACAGGCTTTAAGGCGGGTAGACCCCAATATAGCCTGTGAATTGGATGTGGCCAGTGCCAATATTGGCTTTGGGTGGGATTTATGGCAAAGGCAACAGGCTAAATGTGTATGCATTAGATTCTGGTCCCAACTTTGCAAGGGCACAGAACTCAGATATAGCCCATTGGAAAAACAATTGTATGCAGCTTACAATGCTCTGTTAAAAGTGAAAAGTTTAACTCAAAGTTGTCCAGTAGCCACACTCATACAGGAGTGGACACAGGCGACTATAAATAAGCCCCATTCAGGGAGTGCTCAGCTAAGCACGCTGACAAAATGGAAAGCCTACATCCTACAATGCTGAATTTTTAACAATAGCCCTGTGAGTGCAGAGATGCATGAAATTTTAGGAAGTGTCTCCCATGTGGAAGAGCAGCATGCCCTGCCTCCTGTTGATCCTCCTGAGGTGGCTCCTCCCATGCCCCACCATTGAGTATACCTGACTCTGCATGGATTGGCACTTGGGCAACATGATACCTGGATGCTGTGACTGTCTAGCTAAGTACTGACATCATCTGGTGGGATACTGGAACTTTGCAAAGCAGCCACTGCGGGCTGTACAGATGGTAATTGTCCATGAACCAGGAGACACCTTGACTGTCTTCCCAGATAATTGGGCCATATAGTGGGGCCTAACAGTATGGATGGCCATGTGGAAGCAGGAGCAATGGATGGTGGTCAGCCACCCCCTATGGGGAAAGAAACTGTGGGAAGACATCTGGATGGCCTGCCAGAAATGTAAGGTAACTGCTTTCCATATTTCTGCCCATAATGTTAACTCATTGCCAGGTAATGCAGCTGCAGATGCCCTAGAGAAATTCCACAACCTAACAGCAATGATGCATGAGGCGACCAAATAGCTGCATCAGAAAACTGAGCACCGAGGATACCGGACCCTGTGGAAGCTGGTGCAGCAGTTTCAGCTGCTATCACCCAACAAGAGCTAAAAGGAGTAGAGGACACTAGCCCCTCCTGCTCGCTGTGACAGCCCAGAATGCTTCCTCACCGGCTTGGACCCATCAGCCGAGACCAGATTCCTCTCACCTGGTGGTAAGTAGACTATATTGGCCCCTTCCTCTGTCCAAAGGGGCAAAATACACCTTCACCACTGCAGATACAGCTACGGGCCTGCTGCTGGCCTTCCCAGGGGTCAAGGCCAACTAGTGAGCTACCCTACGTAGCTTAAAAAAAAAAATTAAGTGCCTTTTCCGGGGTCCCCACACACATGGACAGCTATAGGGGGACCCCCTTCACCGGGTACTTAACCCAGGCCTGGGCTACAGAACATAATGTCCTTTGGACTTTTCACTTGCCCTATAAACCCACAGCAACTGAGTTAATTGGAAGAATGTATGGACTTTTAAAGGAACACTTAAAGGATAATAGAAACTCCTTACAACAATGGACTTGACGACTGTACCAGCATTAACTCCAGACCTAAAGCAGCGGCTCCCGAGCCTGTGGAAATGGTAACCGCGGGGCCCATGCAGGCCTTACAAATTCAAATAAGGGGGCCCTGCCTTCAAGCCGCAGCGAGGCAGCGATAATAATCTGCTCTTGCTTGTACCACAAACACTAGAAATTGGGGGGGAAAGGTCAATTGGCTCTGGTTCTGGCCCATGCAGCCAAGCTGGTTGAGAATCATAAGCCCACGGGGTATTTACTGTGCCAAAGGTTATTTGTGTTCCCCAACTGGGGTCCCTATCTCCCAGGGAACTGTGTGTGTAACTTTGCAACCCCAAACTAACTGTAGATCTGACCCTGAAGGGCTCCCTGCAGGGGCAGAAAATATGGCATTTAAAAAAAAACAAAACCCTCACCGGAAACTCTTCTATACACTAATGAAAATTCAGTATATATATTGTGCCTATGTGTGCTATTAATTCTTGTTAAAAAATTGTATATTACTGTTTCAATAATACATTGACTAAAGTGCTGTATTTAGCATTATTCCAACAAGTTAATTTTAGTGGTAATTGTATGCTGTAGAATGTCTGCTTGAAAACGGTTTTCAAAGTTATTTTGGTAACTTAAGTATAATAGGTATAAAGAATGTTTTGTATGAAAAGGATAAGGAAAGTAGTTTTGTCCTAAATGGCTGGTTGTTTCAGAATGGAAAAGAGAAAATGTAGGACAAAAACCTGGATGGTTATAGAAAGTTGCGAAAGTTTTGTGGAAAGGGAAATTTAGGCCTGTGGGCAAAGTTAAGAAATGGCAAAAAAAAAAAAAAAAAAAAAAAGCTAGATCTAGAATAAAGCAGACTGCCTGGTAGTTTATCCTTTAGCTATTTAGTCTCAGGTGTACCTGTGCTTTAATTAATATTCAGTGTTGTGTATATGTACCTGATAACTCACAAAATGTAACACAAGCTCTTAATCACATGCCAGATCATATTGAACAGTTATCTGATAATCCTTTGTCCAAATGGTATAATTCTCTAACTTGGCCATGATGCCATGGGGATTAATGTCCATATGTACTTGTTTACCTATACTCTGCTGTTCACTGTATTGTTGTTGTGAATTATGGATGCAATGTCTATCCTATCATCAATGCAAATTGCTGCGTGGGGGGTGGAATGTGGGAGCCCCTGGCCCCCGAGTGTCTTGAAAACTGCACACAGCAGTTTGCTTGACCTAGGACCTATTCTCCCTGTAATATCAGATGCTAACTGTAATCTATACCCAAAACTGCCTCCTCCCTGATGCTCACTGAGATAGTTATCTCTATAATCCTCTTCTCCTCCCTGTTGACAATCAACCACTCCCTACATTGCAGGACCCCACTCCCTGCCTTATGCTCTCATACCCATTGGAATGTCCCTTATAACCAGCCCTTATAATCAGCTTATTCAGCCCCCAAAGGGCAGACTATTTCCATGTTGTGCTCTGAACTGGCCTCCATTCAGAGCAGCTCCTGAACCTATTCAGAGAAGCTCCTGATTTCAGGGCAATGTGACTCAACTTCCCCACCCTGTAGGTAAGCCCTATAATAAAAGCTCATGTCTCAGAAAGAAAAAAAAAAAAAAAACAGGAGGAGAGAAGAAGGGAAGAAGGAAGAGGAATCAGAGATAGAGCTCAGAGTTAGGGATTTTTTTTTATTATTTGTTTTTACTCAGGATGCCCTGAATTAAAAGTAATGAGACATATTGTACTAACCCTTATTTTACACACTAGTGTTAAGAATAACAGTGCTGTTTCACATACATCACAGCTTCTAGAGATGAAGAATCCCATATCTCTCCCTTGTATCCCCCTCTCATACACTTTAGCATTGGCATATTGCCTTTGTTACATTTAATGGAAGCATATTACAATGTTACTGTTGACCATAGACTCCAGTTTGCTTTGATTATGTTTTTTCCCCAATACAATCCCTTTTTCAATACTCTGCATGGTTGACATTCATTTGTTCTCCCACATATAAAAACATTTTTATATTTTATATTTATATTTTTATATTTGTAAATTTAGTAACAGTCATTAGCCACTCCAGTTTTTGCCAAGTTATACAGTCTCAGTCTTTATCATCTATCTTTACCTCTGGTGTCATACATTCCCCTATCCCACCTCTCTCAGCTTTACTCACAGACATCTTTGTTCAGTGTACTTACAATATAGTGCTACCATCACACAGTATTATGCTATTACTGGATCTATACAATCAATCCTGCTAAACATTCTGTAGTCCTTCAGCATCAAATGTCCAATCTCTACCCTCTTTCTATATCCATTTGCTTCTTAACTGCCAATCCTTTGTTACTCCAATCCCGTTACAGTTAATATTTCTTCATATTAAACATTCCCTGTTCCAATTATGTTTTCTCTCTCCTGACTGCACCCTGAGGGATATATTGTGGGTCATATTACTTAGTGATCGTATTACTTCGTTCTCTACAAAAAAAGGTAAAAAGAAACAATGTGTGTTATTTAGGGGCCAGTGTTATTAAGAGAGCAGGTGTGCCTCTTGCATGTGCTCTTCCAGTTGGATGTGGATGATGACTGGTCTCCGGGGGATAGCAGAGCCACAAGACGGAGAGAACCTGGGTCTCTGATTCTCCACATGCAGGAGAGCACCAGTTGGGAAATAGGTTTCTACTATGTTTGAACCATTACATATTTGGGTCTATTTGTAACAGCTGTTTAACCTACCCTATCTACTGCACCTTATTCACTTAAAACAAATACTTAAGAATGGAAGGAGTTGTGTGTGTGTGTGTGTGTGTGTGTTTTAATAAAAAAATTTCACTCAGTTCTTAGAAGTCCTTCCAAGTTATATGCCACAATTCACATACTGATCTTTCATCAGAAATTATTTTTAATGATCTATCATTTGACAACTCTATTAGGTCCTCCTTCATATTTGTGAAAATAAAAGAACTGGAAACAACTTAAATTGCAAAGGGGTTTGTTGCCAGTCACTAGAAGCTATTCATTTCCCCTATTTCTGAGAAGTGTACCAAAAAAGTTTACGAGTTAGCTACCAAATGATTCTACATTGGTGGTTCTTAAAGTGTGAATCCCAGACAAGCAGCATCAGCATCACCTGGAAACTTGTTAGAAATGCAAATTCTTGGAACTCACTTAAATCTACTGAATAAGACACTCTGGGGATGGGACCCAGCAACCTGTTTCACCAACAATCCAAGAATCCATGTATTCTGATGCATGCTAGAGTTTGAGAATAACTGCTCTATATTATATTGGTAACTTTTTCACTTAGAGGAGCTTTATTGAATCTGATCAATTGCAAAAGTATTCAAAAATTGAAATATTAATTTCAACCTACCTTTGGCATTTGTATTAGTGAACTATTGCTGCCTAACAATATTACCACAAACTTGAGATTTAAAACAACACGTGTGTTCTCTGACAGTTTCTGTGGGTCAGGAGTCCAGGTATAACTTTGCTGGGGCCTCTGCTTCAAGGTCTCACAAGGCCACAATCCAGAGTTCAGCCAGGACAGTGGTCTCGTCTGAGGCATGACTAGGGGAGATCCACCTGTAAGCTCATGTGGATGTTAGCAGCCTTCAGTTCCTCGGTAGCTATCAGCCAGAGGCCAACCTCAGCTATTTATCAAACGGGCCACTCGCTTTATCAAAGCCAGTGTTCTAGTTTGTTAATGCTGAAGAATGCAAAACACCAGAGATGGATTGGCTTTTATAAAAGGGGTTTATTTGGTTACACAGTTACAGTCTTAAGGCCATAAAGTGTCCAAGGTAACACATCAGCAATCGGGTACCTTCATTGGAGGATGGCCAATGGTGTCCGGAAAACCTCTGTTAGCTGGGAAGGCACGTGGCTGGTGTCTGCCCCAAAGTTCTGGTTTCAAAATGGCTTTCTCCCAGGATGTTCCTCTCTAGGCTGCAGATCCTCAAAAATGTCACCCTTAGTTGCACTTGGGATATTTGTCCTCTCTCAGCTTCTCTGGAGCAAGACTCTGCTTTCAATGGCTGTCTTCAAACTGCTTCTCATCTGCAGCTCCTGTGCTTTCTTCAGTGTCCCTCTTGGCTGTAGCTCCTCTTCAAAATGTCACTCACAGCTGCTCTGGGTACCTTCTGTTTTCCAGCTCATTTATATGGCTCCACTGATTAAGGCCCACCCTGAATGGGTGGGGCCATGCCTCCATGGAAATTATCTCATCAGAGTTATCACCTACAGTTGGGTGGGGCACATTTCCATGCAAACAACCTAATTCAAATGTTCCAACTTAATCCCCATTAATATGTCTGCCCCACAAGATTGCATCAAAGAATATGGCTTTTTCTGGGGGACATAATACATTCAAACCAGCACAGCCAGCAAAGGAAAGTCTCTCCTGACAAGGGTATTAATGTTTATGTAACATAATCATGTACACATAATCACATGCATCCCATCATCTTTGCTGTATTCTATCGGTTAGAAGCAAGTCATGGGGCCTACCCACACTCAAGGGGTGGGGATTACACACAGGTAAGATTACCTGCAGCTGTGGATCATGGGGCCACCTCATCCAATATATTTTGTTCAAAAGCCTACATCTTATCACATGCTTAAAATATATTTTGTCAAAAAACTCAGAGGCTCAATTTAGATCATTCAATAATAAACATTCTGGAAAATGTTTATTAAAAACTTTCTGGCAAAGCCAGACCTTATTTGTCACACCAATCAGCCAAATTAGACTTACTTTCTGTCAGAAGGAATCTGATGTATACATCAATTTTTCAAGTCAAATAAGTGTGTTAATACACATTTTAACGAATAATATAGAAACTTGGAGTAACATATTTTGTTATACATTGTAAGAAAGATTACGAAAAGCAGTCAGGTCAAGATTAAACTAATGAATATCTAATATAATTAATCATATCCAAGTTACCAAACAGTATGTTAATGATATTCCTCATTATTTTATAATTATCCAATTTGACATGCGGCTGAAGTTATCAATTATTATTGATGTGATGAGTATGACTGAAGGGAAGGTACATGTGTGTCCATGTGGGTATTAGACCCTGGTGGACAACTTTTGGGCATAATGCAATAAAAAGTCCAAAATAGCTCCATTAACTTCATTAGGTATTATGATTAAATTTCCTATGTATTTAATGAAAAAGAAAGATATATACTGCTAAAATGAATTGGTCCAGCAGCTAGCATATCATTTTATTTTTTGTTAATAAGAGTTAGGAAATCTTATTATAAGATGATTATAAGATGAAATAAGATGAGTATCGACTATTGTAATACACGTCACAATATGATTTGCTAAAATAGATAACAATTTCATTGAATGATACACACCAAACTTGAAAGCACATGAGATTTTTTATATAGCATATAGTTCATGTGTTTATCTGAAGGACACTTGTTTTTCAAATTTGTTATTTTAAAAATTTTCAAATCTATCAAAAATTGAAAAAACAGTGTAACAAACACATGTAAACACTTTACTTATTGTCCTCTATCTTTCTGTCTGAACATGTTTTAATGAACTTCAGCTCCTAAGTGCAAGAACATTCTCTGGGTCATTGTGTACCAGAATGTCCCACAAGCTGGATTTGTCTGATAATTTTTCATGATTGGAATTAGATTAAACATTTTCAGCAGGAGTACTGTGTATATGTTATTGTATACTTCCTATCACATCACTTCAGGAGGCACGTGATGTTACTTTGCCCACTTATCAGTGATGCTGAGTTTGATCACTTGGTTAGATGGTGATGTCAGTTCTTTACATTAGGAAAGTACCTTTTCCTCCTTGTAATTAAAAAGTAATCTGTTCCCCAACTAATTTTCACCCAATGGTTTTATCATCCTCTAGAGATCTTGCCTGAATCACATTAACATTTCTGATTGCCCAATGTTAATTATCTGATGTATCTTGACACTTTGGTAGATCCAGAAAACTTTGAAAATACATTTAAAAGAATCAACATCCCTAATCTGCCATTCCTTCCATTGTTATAGGGTCTACTCCTTCCCGTTAGTGTCAGCACCTAGACATGGATATTGGGAATAGCTGAAAAGAATTACTTTCTCCCTGTGGGAACCACAGGCCCAGGGCATTCAAGGGCCTTGAAGACTGCACACAGCAGCTTGCATGACCTAGGTCAGTTAAGGTTTGACCTATTCTCCTTGTAAAATCAGGTGCTAACTGTAATCTATACCCAAAACTACCTCCTCCCTGAGACTCCCTGAGATACTGTTATCTATAAGATAATCTATAATCCTCCCCTCCTCCCTGTTGATTACAATCAATCCTTCCCCATGTTGCAAGACCCACCCCCCACTCCCACCTTCTGCTCTCATATCCATTGGAATGCCAAGCCCTTATAACCAGCTTATTCAGCCCCCCACAAAGGGCAGAGTATCTTCACACTGAGCTCTGAAACCACTGCCATTCAGAGCAGCTCCTGAATCCATTCAGAGAGGCTCCTGAATTCAGGGCAACATGACTCAACTTCCCACGCTGTAGTAAGCCCCATAACAAAAGCTCATGTCTCAGAATGTGTCCTGTGCTTTCTTTAGTCCTTTCACTATGAAAGCCCTCTTGGGGCATGATAGTTGCTGTGCCAGCCTGAAGACTAAAGAAATCCCAATCACTGATGACATGAACTTGGGGAAGGCATAGGGGAAGTCCCTGGGTGGGATACTGGGATGGCCTGCAACATCTATGTGGGGAGGGGTGGTTATCCTCCTAGATAAATGGGGTCCACTGAGTGAGTATGGAGATGCATATAACTCCCCAGCTGGATTAATAGTCCTCCTGCAACAGGCTGCAGGACTAGTAGGATTTCATGAGAAAAAGGAAACCTGCTAGGCTGCTGCAGCAGTAGCCTGGCCATTCTTGGATGCTGTGTGTGCAGCTACAGAAAAGGCCTTAAAGGCCAATATAGCTGTCTGCTGCTTAGAAGAAGAATTGAAGTTAGAAAGGGATATGCAATTGACCCAAGCAGAATTGAAAGACTCTCTGGATAAAAGTTGAGAAATACTGGAATGCCAGTACACTAGAGTAAGAAGGCATAAGCTGCCCAAAGGGCAAGTTAGGCATACCCTAGCTTCCTCTGACTGGGACCCTAAAGTGTGATACCCTATTGATACCTCATCAAAAGATTATGAGCCCCTGTCTGGGAAATTAAAACTGAGGAAAGTAAGCATGCACGTCCTCTGGTCCAACAAAAGTTACCTTCCCACAGATGTACTATGGCAATATATCAATATAAATTACTGGGGTCATTTCATTGCCCTGTCTGGCCAATGAGAAAAACTAATAGTTCCTGGCAAAAAACTATTAAGTATATTGAACTTAATTTAGTAACTCCTTTGTTTGAAGCTGTGTCAAAAGCAGCTACCTTGTTGTAGGATATGAGTACTCAATTAAGCCAATTTTCATTTTGTGTTAAACCTTGTGTGCCGGTTTGAATGTATTATGTACCCCAAAATGCCATTATCTTTGATGCAATCTTGTGTGGGCAGATGTATTAGTGTTGATTAGATTGCAATTCTTTGAGTTTTTCCATGGAGATGCAACCCACCCAACTGTGGGTGATAACTCTGATTGGATAGTTTCAGTGGAGATGTGGCGCCACCCATTCAGCATGGGCCTTGATTAGTTTACTAGAGCACTATATAAGCTCAGACAGAAGAAGCGAGCTAGCTACAGCCAAGAGGGACACTTTGAAGAATGCACAGGAGCTGAGAGAGGAGCTGCAAATGAGAGACAGTTTGAAGATGGCCATTGAAAGCAGAGTTTTGCTCCAGAGAAGCTAAGAGAGGAAAAACAACTAAGAGTGACATTTTTGAGGAACTGCAGCCTAGAAAGGAACATCCTGGGAGAAAGCCATTTTGAAACCAGAACTTTGGAGCAGACGCCAGCCATGTGCTTTCCCAGCTAACAGAGGTTTCCAGACACCATTGGCCATCCTCCAGTAAAGGTACCCGATTGTTGATGCATTACCTTGGACACTTTATGGCCTTAAGATTGTAACTTTGTAACCAAATAAATCCCCTTTATAAAAACCAGTCCATTTCTGGTGTTTTCCATTCCAGCAGCATTAGCAAACTAGAACACCTTGCTAAAGCTTATTTTAGTATTTTAGATCCCTCCAGTCAGACTGTGTCCACCTTCATGTGGGAAAACCAACAATGGACATTTTCTGTGCTTCCACAAGGATACCTCCACAGTTCCACCATCTGCCACGGATTGGTAGCAAAAGATTTAAGGAAAGGACAGCCCTATGTTTCACTATAATGATGATAATCATGCTAACCAGTAATTCTTTTCCAGAACTAGAAATTGCCACTAGCACAGTGGTGTCCCACCTTGCAAGGTGAGGATGGGCGATAAATCAAAGCAAATTACAAGTACCTGGACATTCTATCAAGTTCTTGGGTACTGTCTGGTTGGGTAAAACTAAAGCTATTCCTTTAGCTTTTGTTGTTAAAGTACAAAGTTATCCTACACTACTAACTCCTAAACAATTAATAGCTTTTCTTGGTTTATTAGGTTATTGGAAACTGTTTATACTCTATTTAAAGATTTAAAAACCTTTGTATACCCTAATTAGAAAAGGAAAAGCATGGGAACATGATTTTCCACAGCAGGCTGTGTTTATAAAAGCTAAGCCAACTATTGTTCAAGCACAGGCTTTAAGGGGGGTGGACCCCGATATACCCTGTGAATTGGATGTAGCCAGTGCCAATATTGGCTTTGAGTGGGGTTTGTGGAAAAGGCAACAGGCTAAATGTGTAACTATTCAATTCTGGTCCCAACTTTGGAAGGGCACAGAACTCAGATATAGCCCTTTGGAAAAGCAATTGTGCACAGCTTATGCTGTTACAAGCGGAAGGTTTAACTCAAAGTTGCCCAGTGACCATCCCCATACAGGTATGGATACAGAACACTGTAAACAAGCCCCATATGGGGAGTGCTTATGTGAGCACACTAACAAAATGGAAATCCTACCTCCTACAGTGCAGCATTTTTGACAACAGCTCTTTGAATGCAGAGATGGCATGAAATTTTCCAGTGGGCTGAGCTGCGGGCTGTATGGATGGTCATTGTCCATGAACCAGGAGACACCTTGACTGTCTGCACAGATAATTGGGCTATATATCAAGGCCTAACAGTATGGATGGCCAAGTGGAAGCAGGAGGAATGGATGATGGTCAACCACCCCCTATGGGGGAGGGAACTGTGTGGGAAGACATCTGGACAGCCTGCCAGAAATGTAAGGTAACTGCTTTCCATATTTCTGCCCATAAAATTAACTCACTGCCCAGTAATGTAGAAGCGAATGCCCTAGCAAAATTCTGCAGCCTAACACCAACGATGCATAAGGTGACTGAATGGCTGCATCAGAAAACTGGGCACCAAGGGTACCAGACCCTGTGGAAGCTGGCATAGCAGTCTCAGCTGCCTATCACCCAACAAGAGTTAAAAGGAGTAGAGGACGCTAGCCCCTCCTGCTTGCTGTGACAGCCCAGAATGCTTCCTCACCAACTTGGACCCATTGGCTGAGACCAGATTCCTTTCACCTGGTGGCAAGTAGACTATATTGGGCCCCTTCCTCTGTCCAAAGGGGCAAAATATACCTTCACCATCATAGATATGGCTACAAGACTGCTCTTGGCTTTCCCAGTGGGCAAGGCCAACTAACGAGCTACCATACATAGCTTAGAAAAATTAAGTGCCTTTTTCGGGGTCGACACACACGTGGACAGTGATAGGGGGATCCTCTTCACCAGGCAATTAACCCAGGCCTGGGCTATAGAACATAATGTCCTTTGGACATTTGCTTGCCCTATAATCCCAAAGCAGCTGGGTTAATTGAAAGAATGAATGGCCTTTTAAAGGAACACCTAAAGGATAATAGAAACTCCTTACAGCAACAGATTTGATGACTGTACCAGCATTAACTCCAGACCCAAAGCAGCGGCTCCCGAGCCTGTGGAATTGGTAACCGCGGGGCCCATGCAGGCCTTACGAATTCAAATAAGGAGGACCCTGCCTTCAAGCTGCAGCGAGGCAGCGATAATAATCTGCTCTTGCCTGTGCCACAAACACTAGAAATTGGGGAAAATAAGGTCAACTGGCTCTGGTTCTGGCCTATGCAGCCACACTGGTTGAGAATCTTCAGCCCATGGGGTATTTTGCCAAAAGTTATTTGTATTTCCCATTTGGGACCCCCATCCCCCTGGAAACTGTATGAGCAACTTTGCAACCCCAAACTAACTGTAGATCTGACCCTGAAGGGCTCCCACAGGGGAAGAAAATATGGCATTTAAAAACCCCCTCACCTGGAACTGTCCTATCTGCTAATGAAAACTCAGCTTATATATTGTTCCTACATTGTGCTATTAATTCTAATTGCATATTACTGTTTCAATAATGAATTAACTAAAGTGTTTTAAATATTTAGCATTATTTTAACAAGTTTTAATTTTAATGGTGATTGTACGCTGTAGAATGTTTGCTTGAAAATGGTTTCCAAAATTATTTTGGTAACTTAACTATAAGAGGTATAAAGGATGCTTTGTATTTTTTTTTTTTTTACATTTTATTTTGAAATAAATTCAAAGTTATAGGAACAGTTGCAAAAACAATACAAACCCCATACACAGAACTCCAGCGTTCCCTGACCCCCCCCGATACCCTGATCCACTAACTTTAACATGTTGTCACACCACTATTTCTTTCCCTCCTTCCCTCTCTCCCTATCTATCATCCATCATCTATTGCTCTGTCTTCTGAACATATGAGAGCTAGCTGTACACATCCTTGAACAAACACTATAATTCACATATACAATTCCCATGAACAAGAACATTCTTTTATGCAATCCCATTAAGCACAGCTAAGAAGTACAAGAGATTCAACAATGATACAAAGCTTACATTCTATATTTCCTTTTCCTTATGTCTCAACTGTTTCCCTTTGAGCCTCCTGTCCTCCATCCTCAGATCCCATCCAGGACCATCCTTGGCATTCAATTGTCATCTATTTAGACTGTCTTTTTTTTCTTTCTTTTTCCTCAATTGTGGAAACATATATACAGCCTAAATCTTCCCATTCCACCCCCTCCCTAGCATTCCATTAGTTGGATTAATCACATTTAGAATGTTGTAATGCTATCACCTTCCCACCATCCATTACTAGAAATTTCCCTTCACCTCAAACAGAAACCCTACACTCATTTCTTAACTCCCCATTGCCCCTTCCCCCATTTCTCTTAACCCATACTCTACTTTTCATCTCTATGGTCATATTCTCTGATAATTTCTTTGTGTTTACTGTGGGGCTTAAAATTAAACTCTTAAATCCATAACAATCTTGTTTTTCTTTGATACCAACTTAATTTCAATAGGACACATAAACTATGTACCTACACTCCTCCATTCCCCCACCTTTATATAGTTGTTGTCAAAAATTACATATTTTACATTGAGTTCAAAACCACCAATTTGACATTAGAGTTTGTGTATTTTATATCATGTAGGAAGTAAATAGTGGAGTTACAATTCAAAAATTATTGACTTCTATTTGTATTCCATTGTGGTCAGAGATTGTGCTTTGAATATGTTCAATTGTTTGTTTGTTTGTTTGTTTTTTAATTTATTGAGGCTTGTTTTATGTCCTAGCATATGGTCCATTCTGGAGAAAGATCCATGATTACTAGAGAAAAATGGGTGTCCTGGTGATTTGGGATGTAATGTTCTATATATGTCTGTCAAAATTCTCTGTATCTCTCTCTCCTTTCTTTGTTTCTCTGTCGGTAGGGCTCCCTTTAGTATCTGAAGTAGGGCAGGTCTTTTACTGGCAAAATGTCTCAGCATTTGTTTGTCTGAAAAATTTAAGCTCTCCTTCAAATTTGAAGGAGAGTTTTAATGGATAAAGTATTCTTGGTTGGAAATTTTTCTCTCTCAGAATTTTAAATATGTCATGCCACTGCCTTCTCACCTCCATGGTGGCCACTGAGCAGTCACAACTTAGTCTTATGTTGTTTCCTTTGTATGTGGTGAATTGCTTTTCTCTTGATGCTTTCAGAACTTGCTCCTTCTCTTCAGTATTTGACAGTCTGATCAGAATATGTCTCAGAGTGGGTTTATTTGGCTTTATTCTATTTGGGGTTCACTGGGCATTTATGCTTTGTGTATTTATATTGTGTAGAAGGTTTGAGAAGTTTTTCCCCAACAATTTCTTTGAATACTCTTTCTAGACCTTTACCTTTCTCTTCCCCTTCTGGGACACCAATGAGTCTTAAATTTGGACGTTTTATTTTATCTATTGTATCTCTGAGATCCTTTTTGATTTTTTCAAGTTTTTTCTCCATTCTTTCTTTTGTTCTTTCACTTCCTATTCTGTGGACCTCTAGGACACTGAGTCATTGTTCACCTTCCTCTAATCTTGTATTGTGAGTATCCAGAGTCTTTTTAATTTGGCCAACAATTTCTTTTTTTTCCATGATATCTTCTTTTTTTTACAATTTCTTCTTTATGCTCTTCTAGGATCTTCTTTATGTCCCTTTTATCCTGTTCCATGGTCTTCTTCATGTCTTTTATCCTGTGCCATGTTTTCATTCCTTGATTGTGATTGTTTGATTAATTGTGCCAAGTACTGTGTCTCTTCTGATATTTTGATTTGGGTGTTTGGGATCTGGTTCTCCATATCATCTGGTTTTATCATATGCAGTAAGATTTTCTGTTGTTTTTGGCCTCTTGGCATTTGCTTTGCTTGATAGGGTTCTTTGAAGTTGTAAAAAAAAAAAAAATACCAATCTAATTTTTCAGAAATACAAGTTGGTGGCATACACTTTCTCTAACTAACCAGCAGATGGTGTCTGTGAGTCACCTATATCCCTCAAGTCAGTTGTCCCCAACTCTGTCTCTGTGATGTGTGAGGAAATGATTTTTGTGGGGTTCAGTTGGTGAACTCAGTTTGGGTTTGTTGTTGGAGCTGTCCACCCTGAATGTAGTGTGTGTGTCTGGGTGGTCAGGAAGGCAGGGCCACTTTAATATTCAAACCTCCCAGGTGTTCCTGGAGATTCAAGGCTGTTGCAGGAGTCTAAGCCTTCATTTCAGTTTTGCCCCAGCTTTTCTCTGTCGCTGACCCACAAAACACCAGCATTGACATAGTGTCCCTGGGTTTTCCAAGCGGGCCCCCCCTTCTCAGCTGTGATCTTCCAGGACCTCTGCTGAGGGAAGGCTGTGCTACGTCACTAGTGCACATCATCCCTCAAGGGAAGCCCTGAGCCTCCGGGCCGTGCAGGGGCACTCTCTGCCTGATGCAAAGATTAGCCTATAATTCTCAACTGGTGTAAGTTCTGAATGAAAGGCAGGTAGCAGAGCTGGGCCCCACCCCTTTCCTCTTAGAGAAGATAGACGCCCTAGAGGGAGATCATTAACATTTCAATGGTCTCTCTCTGCCTGTGCCACACCCCTGTCTGGGTCACAGAACTAGGAACTGAAAATGGCTGAGGCTTTCTCCACTGAGTCAAAAAAGGAACAGAGCTAGTCCCAGGTGACCCTCCAGCTCTCCAAGGTCAGTTGTCACCCAAAGCCTCTGTCTACTTGTTGGGGATTCATACCTCATAGTGAGCAGTTCACACTCACTAATTAAAACCCCAGCTGGAGCTCAGCTGAGCTATATTCGCTTGCTGGGAGAAAGCTTCTCTCTGACACCATGAGGCTTTGTAGCTCGGGCTGTGGGGGAGGGGTCTCCCGATTTGGATCCACAGTTCTTACTTACAGATTTTATGCTGTGATCTCGGGCATTCCTCCCAATTCAGGTTGGTGTATGATAAGTGGACGGTCACATCTGTCCCCCTGCAGTTATTCCGGATTATTTACTAGTTGTTTCTGGCTTTTTTTTAGTTGTTCCAGGGGGACTACTTAGCTTCCATTCCTCTCTATGCTGCCATCTTAGATCCTCTTCGGATGCTCTGTATTAAAAGGAAAAGGAAAGAAGTTTTGTCCTACATGACTGATAATTTCAGAATAAAAAAAAGAGAGAGAGAAGATGTAGGACCACATCTGTATGGATATAAAAAGTTTCAGAAAGTTTGTGGAAAGGGAAATTTATTTTTGTGATCAAATTTAGGAAATGGCAAAAACTAAAATAAAATAAAGCAAACTGCCTGGTAGTTTTATCCTTTAGCTATTTTAGCCCCAGGTGTACCTGTGCTTTAATTAATATTCAATGTTGTATATATGTACCCGATAACTCACAAAATGTAATACAAGTTCTTCATCACATGCAAGATCATAAACAAAATATTGAACATATATCTGATAATCCTTTGTCCAAATGGTTTAATTCTTTAACTTGGCCATGGTGCCACTTGTTAATAGGATTACTGTCCATATGTACTGGTTTCCTTGTACTCTGCTGTTCACTGTATTGTTGTGGGTTATGGATGCAATGTCTGTCCTATGGTCAACACAAATTGCTGCATGGGGGTGGAATGTGGGAGCCCCTGGCCCAGAGCATTCCCCAAGGGCCTTGAAGACTGCACACAGCAGCTTGTGTGACCTAGGTCAGTTACGGTTTGACCTATACTCCTTGTAAAATCAGGTGCTAAATGTAATCTATATCTGAAACTACTTGCTCCCTGAGATGCTATTATCTACAAGTGGCAATCTATCAATATAAATTAGTACTTTGGCTACAAAAGTCCTCTTGGGCTGTGACACTCTCTTAGGTCATTTTCCCTAGAGGTAGAGCCTCTGATCAGGATTCTTGCTCAAGTGATATATCGGGAACAACGTAAAGGTAACAGGATAGGGCAAGGAGGGAAAACTCAGCAAAAATGCTCTGGAACAGAAAGTCCCACCTTGAGGCAAGAGGGTTGTCCTTTCAACCCCATGCCAGTCAGTCATTAGCAGAGTCTGGAGGTAGCCACGGGGCATACCAGCCCCAGTGGGAGGACTCCTCTTTGACCAAGAGCAGTTCTCTCAAGAAGGGGCAGATGAGAACTATCAGCCAACACTTACAACTCACAGCAGCATTCAAATTCAAAGTGTTTTTAAACAAAAGACACCTGAACACCAAGTTTCTCTTGTTTAGGACCCTTGCAATAGATAAATGGGTCAGATTTGAAGGACAATTCATAGCAGAATCTCACAGGATAAAAGCATTACTTCACATCAGTAGATATTTTAGTCAGGGCTCTTTTGATAACATGTGACAACCCCAACCCCCACTCCCAACCCCCAGAAAAAATATATATGTGTATAGGTACAGACTCATATAACTCACATAACTGAAAAGTCCAGGAGTACAGTATAGTTGAATCCAGAGGTTCAAATGATTTCACTAGTTCCTAGTCTTTTTGGGTTTCATCCTTGGGCTACATGGTCATGGTCCCAGAAAGCCTAGGATTTTATAGCTTCAAGTCCAACAGAAGAAGACTGTCTCTTCTGAATAGATACCAGTAGAAGTGCTAGAGTTGAGTCTCCTTGACTCTGGCTTGGCTTGGGTCTTGTGCCATTGCTGAACCGATCACTGTGGCCAGGAAGACGTGGCCAAGGTTGATTTACATACCCAACTCTTGAGCAGGAGCTAGTGTCAGTTTCAAACAAACTATATGGACTGAGAGATGATGGCTCCCCAAGGAAAACAGAGAGGTTGTTATTAAAAGAAGAGGCAAAGAAAGCTGGGCAAGAGGCAAAAACAACAGATGTCTATGATGACTGATTACTCAAGAAAGATGTGTAGACATCTTTATCAGAAGCCATTTGAGAAAACCAGGATTGAGAAGTGGGAGTGAAGCTAGGCAACTACTCACTTTTTACATCAAAATTAATCCCAGTTGAATTAAAATTTATGTGTTAAAAATAAAGTCACAGAGTACTGAAGAAAAGCATGACTGAATAATTTTAAAATCTTGGATTACAGAAAGCCTCTTAAAGCATGACACGAAACACAGAAACCATAAAGGATAATATCGATAAAATTTGACCACATGAACCTTAAACATTTTGTACATCAAAAATACCATCTTGAGATAATAAAGATCCACAATGCAGATATAATCTTATAAAAATCCATATACCGAGTAATATAACAATATAACTATCACATTGCATAAACTATACCAGATACAAGAAGAAATAGAAACACATTAGTAGAAGGCTTTAATTTACTTCTTAGTCTATGACAGGTAGGGACAAACAAATAAGCAATTACATACAAGACCGCATATATAAAATTATCAATAAGGAAGTACTGATACATAGAATTTGAACACTGTACCCCAAAAATAAAGAATATACTTTTCCCCCAAGGGCCTGTGAAACATTCATGAAACTTGACCAACTCTTAGGCCATAAGAAAATATTCTCAGACCAATATAAAAATAAAACCAGTTATAATAAGAAAATCAGAAAATAAAAGACCCTTCCACCTGAAAATGTTAAAATTGTCTTAAACAACTTTTGGGTTTAAGGGAAAATGACAATGTTATAGACCATCTAGAAACAATGATAATAAAAACAGCCTATCAGAACCTGTGGAACAGAGCTAAAACAGTGTTCAGAGGAAATTCCAGAGCTTAAATTACTTGTATCAATAAAGAAAAAGGTAGAAAAACAAATTAAGCACCTGACTCCACAATTAGAAAAAGCAATAAAATAAAGTAGAAAGATTTTTTTAAAAGCATAAATTAATGTCAGAAAATAGGGAAAAATGGTAGAAATGATGAATAAATCAAAACATAATGAATAAATTAAGGACAAATAATAAATAGATAAAAATTTGGCCAATCTTATTTTTAAAGCGGGGGATGTGGTAGGCAAAATAATGGCCTTCCCAAAGATTCACACATTAATCTCTAAAATCCATGAATATGTTACTTTAAATGGTGTTTCCATTTGCTAGAGCTGCCGTGATGCAAAATACCAGAAATGGATTGGCTTTTATGAAGGGAATTTAGTAGATTACAAATTCACAGTTCTAAGGCCATAAAAGTGTCCAAACTAAGGCATCAATAAGAGGATACCTTCTCTGAAGAGTGGCCGATGCCATCTGGATCACCTCTATCGGCTGGGCTGAAGGCACATGGCTGGCGGCATCTGCTGGTTCTTTGCTCCCCAGTTGTGTTTCAAAATGGCTTTCTCCAAAATGTCTCCGGGCTTCTGTCTCTCTTAGCTTCTCTCAGCTCTCTGCTTGGTTCTCCTGGGGTGTTTCAGTAAAGAATACTGGGCCAGTAATTGAAAGATGGAGCAGAGATGAAGCTCTGTATTCTAAGGCCAAATGCAGGACTTTCTTTCCAGCCCACCCCATTGCCCTCAGCGCAAATGTCAGGCTTGGATCTGCTCCCTTTGATCTGGGCGGGGCAGTGATCCCCTCTCTTCCCCATTCTCCTTCTCTCAGGCCACTCTTTACACTTGGATCAGAAACTATCTAAAGAGCAAGTAAGGACACCTCACAGATTGCTCTCAGATCAACTTTCTATCCACTAGCCACCACCGACAATGGAAGGCCAACTAATTTGAAAGGCAGTGAACTCTCTGTCACTAGAGTGTTTAAGAAGACATTGGGTGACCATCTGGCAAAGGTGTGGTAGAGGAAATTCCTGATTTGAGAACCAAAAAGGTCTCTAAGATGCCTTCTAAATTTGAGAGAAGAGGACTCACTTAGGGAGAAATCATGGCTTGGAAGCAGGCTGGGCAGAGGCCCAGGCTATGAAATAGAGACAAGTCTGAAGAAGGAAATTAAGAGAAGAAAATCTGGAAGTGCTTGTGAAGACTAAAGCAGATTCTTTTATTCCAAGAGACTGGAGACCCAACAGGGAGGGAGAGACAAATTGGGTTGATGCCTAGAGAGGAAGTTAGGGGAAATGTCAGTACTTCTCAAATAGCCTTGCCCAGAAAATGTGTCAACAAACACCCAGCCATTCTCCACTGACTACAACCCAGGCAACGCAGAGAGAAACAGAGAGGCGCGGCCAGTCTCTTGAGAGAGAAGCACTTGAATTGAGTTAAAAATACATTGAATTCACAATCAATCAAAAAATGCTAAAGGCCCAGAGAGTATCTTTGGACTAGGCTTCTTCCATTTCCCTGAAAGTAGGTGGTGTGGCAATCTTTTTTAAGCTATCTGAATCAACATTTAGCGGGGAGAAGACTGTCCTTGCAGTGGGAAATCTGCATTTCATCTTGTAGCCAGAGAAGTATCCTGGAGGCAATTCCAGAGGGAATTCTGGAGATGAATGCTTTTCTTAACATTGAATCCAGGTTCAGAATGGGTCTTTGCAGATACATTCCTGCAGGTTGGAATCATAAACAGTTTTAGGTGAAAAGAGGATTCATGTTTATAGCACCCCACAGAATACCGTGTTTTCTGATACTCTTTAGAAAACTCATTCAATTCTTCTTTTCAACCATGGGAAGAAAGATTTTTAATAAGTTAGAGAAAAAATTTCAAAATATCTCCTTTTTTTACATATGTAAAGCATTGAGAAAATACAGATGAGCCAAAAGAAAAAAATAAATGTTACCTGTTTTCCCACCTCCCAAAAATAAGCATTTTGGTATATCTTCCAGATTTTTTAAAATTTAATTTTAGCATTTTGAATTGTTCAAAATCCAAGTGGTGTTAAAAAGATGTCCCTTGGGAAGTTGCCCCATCCCCAGCACCATCCATCACACACACCCCCACTCCCACTCCCTCCATCACTAATAGGTGAACGCTTTACTAGTTATTTGTGTATCTTTCAAACATTTCTTAATGAAAATACAAGCACAAACACATATTCTTATTTCCCATCTTTCTTACTACAAAAGATTGTGTACCATATAAACTGTTCCTACATCTAGATTTTTGCACATGATAATATATCCTATTTCAGATTTTTTGGTGCTTCTGCAAACATCTTAGTTTTCACAAAAATGTGATCGTATTTTTATAGCTTGCTTTTTTTTCACTTAAGAAATTTTTATGAACATCTTTGCATATCATAAAATATTCTTCCACGGTATCATTTTCAAAGGCTGTGATGTCATGAAAAAGCCCTAGAATACTAACATGGCTGGGTTTTGTATTTTGTTTGTTTGTTTCTGTCTTTTGCACCCTAAGATTATCTCTGGCCCTTGGAGATCAGAGGCTGGTGGATGAGTTCTGGCTCAGCCACAACCAGCTGTGTGATCTTGACTAGGCATAGATTAGAACCGAAACCTCTGCTTACTATTTTATACTCAAAGGAACGGAAGATTTTCCATAGGTCAGTTTCTGGCTCTATCTATCTCCAACCCTGTTTCTTCTCCACTATCTTCATACTTCTGGAACCAGGCACCATAGGACACACTCTTCTTACAATATGGTCTCTAGACCTGGAGCTTCTTGATGAGCCAGCGGGTGACAGAAGTATTTCTCAAAGACATTCCAACTAGCAATAGCTCCACTATACATGCAAAAGACTGATTCACTTACATTATGTCAAAATGCCCACAGCCACTCCTACACCAATGCTCTACACAAAAGGAAGTGTATGATAGAAAGAAGGTGGACTGGAAGAAGACAGTGGCCGTAGCCAGTTGCAGTTGAAATCACCTACTTTAAAAAAAAAAAAAAAAAAAACATTTGGCCACGGGACTATATGACTAAGGGTCATCCAGGGGCTAGGAAGGGGCCTGGGCAAGTGAGAGGTTCTGCAGTTTCCACCTCATTAGCTTCCCGGTACACCCGCCCTCTGACAACGTCTGAGCACATACCCGGCAGCAGAGCCCACACAGGCAGTCAGGAGCCTGCCCCCAGAGGCAGGTGCAATGGAATGACAGTTTGGATGAAGAGCCAGGACTCCCAGATCCTAAGGCTGACAGAGCCACTAACTCACTGAATGACCATGGGTAATTCATTTCCCTTTCGTCCCATAGAAAATGGTGCAAGAGGTAGTTGGACTGCATTATCTCTGGAATCCCATACAATTCACGTGGTCTCCAGGAACACACTAGCTGATTGCCAAGACCTGAAATACCTCTCACAACCATCTCTCCATTCTCCCATCTCTGCTCCCATCTCTCTGGACTGGGCTCTTGGAGGAAACTTCTAATTGTCTCACTTCCTGTCCTGTCTTTTCCTGGCCAATGCTCTACAGCCAGAATGACCTTTTGAAAAGACAGTTCTGATCATGTCTTGATCCTGCTTAGAACTTTTTGGAGTCCCCATTTCTCTCAGGATTAAGTCTATACTTCTAATCCAGATAATATGGAGGGCTTTGGATAACAAACCAAGCACAGCACTTATCACGTGGGGCTCCAACTCCATGTTCAACTTTCTGTCTTCCTCCACCACATCACAGGCTCTTTGAAGGGAGACACCATTAACAGTCATGTTTATCTTGTATCCCCAAAGCAAAGCACAGTGCCTGGCACAAAATAGGCCTTAAAATGTATTTGTTAATTAAACTGAAATGATCTGATGGGCTAGGAGGTTGTTGTAATAGCTTAGATCACAAGTAGTAATAATATCATGTAGGATTATTACAGAGGATTGGAAAGAAAAGAACATTATTAAAGATGGGTATGAAAGAAGAAATCAATAGGACTTGGCACCTGATTTTGTCTGGAAGGGAAAAGGCAGCTTTGACTCAGAGCCTGGGGGAGTATTAGCATCATTCTGCCACTAATGAGGAGACAGAAAGTGGGTGTAAAACACTAGTTTAGGGGAGAAGAGGATGGATTTGATTTTAAACAGGTTGAAATTGAGGTGCAACATTCACATAGAAATACCCAATGAGAGTTAGAATTTTGGAGTCTAATCTCAGGAGAGAGGACAAGGCTGAAAATGTAGATTTGGATGCCAGCTGCAGACAGCCTGGGGAGTGGAAGAGATGGTGTTTGGGAGGAAAGTCACACAGTGTCTAGAACCTGGACTTGAAGTCCGGGTTAGGGGTTATTCTAACTAGGGGTTGCTCTTGTGCCCTGGACCTCAATCTATTTGACCCCAAATGTCCTTATTAGTAAATGAGGGGTTTTGACTAGATCAATGACTGTTGTGCATATCTTACCTGGAAGCATTTTTAAAATGAAACAGATAAAAGCAAGCTGCTCCAGTTGAATTGGGGATGAGGGCCTGGAGCCCTAGCAAATTGGCCCTCCCCTCCGCAACCCTCCGTGGCACCCAAGGGACTCCCCAGGGCTCAGGGGAGTAAACTTGATCATTCATTCAACAAACATATGTGGTGCCAATAGCTGGGGATTACAGTGGCGACCAAGCCAGACAAAGTCTCTGCTTCCTTTAAGAGATGGCCTTGGAAACCCTGGACCCCGGCAGGGATTCTCAGTCCTGGTCAGGCTTTAGAATCATCTGGAGAATTTTTTTAAAGACCAATGCCTGGGCCTCCCCAGGCCAATTAAACCAGAATCTCTGAGGGTGGAGCCCAGGAACTGGTTTGCAAGCTCTCCAAATGATTCTAAAGTGTGGCCAGGATTGCAAAACACTGGACTAGATGATTCTGTGTTCTACAGTGGGTGTTCTGTGATCCTTGACATCATGGAAAAGGAGGAGAAAGGGGCTAAGGACCCTGGGGAGTGTCCCTTCCCTGAGGGAGCCTGGAGAGGAAGGAGCAGTGGCGGCAGAGGTTCCTCAGCCAAAGGCAAGGCTGGCATTTGCAGAAGTGGGGGCGAGGGGAGGGTGCTGCAGAGCAGTGGTGCCTGCAGCCCACACACTTGCTCGTTTTAGAACAAATCAGCTCTTCTCAGACATATGTACCAAAGAAGCCTGCTCCTGGAATTTTCCAGACAGAGATGAGGACTAATCCCAGCATAAAAGCATCAAGCCTAGATTCTCCTTATATTGATTCACAGAATCTCAAGACTGGAAGGACCATAAGGGTCACCAATATCTATCTGTCTATCATCTATTTATCATCTATCTGTCTATCTATCTATCTATCATCTCTTTCTCACACACATGCACACACACACCCAAGCTCACGCATGTGCATGCGCTGAACTTCTGTTAGTGCCACGAGTTGTATGTTTCAGAGCTAGTTTTTGTGGTGTGTCTGAACACAAAATGTGGATATTTGCTCTGCTCTTTGGCATTTTTACAAACACTTGTTTGAGCTCAGCTTAGGGAGAAGCCTGGAAAACATGTCTGAGAGCTTAAAAAAAGAGAAGAACAGATAGATGATCTGATGGCCTGAAGTTGGACACTTTCCCTTCCTTATAACCTTGTAGAGAAGGTATTACTCTCCCCTCTCTATGGAAGAAACTATGCCTTAAAAAATTGAATGTCTTCTCCAGGGTCATTTAGCTAATATGGGACAGCGCTAGGATTTACTTTCTCTCCATGACTTTAGCAGGTAGGTGTTACTACCCCTGTTTTCATATGAGGAGACTAAGGTAGGAAGATGAAGAGATGTCCAGTTCCTGCAGCTGGGGGTGGCAGAGCTGGGCTCTAAAACACTGCTCTAAGTCCAGCATCTCTCTCCTCTGGACCACAGTGGCCTGTTGATCCGGGAGACCATCTACCGTCCCCACTCCCCCAACCAGGAACGGTTCTGAAGAACTCTCTACACTATCTCTGAAGCTTTTCTGTAAATGTAAAGTGATTATTTTAAAATGGTATTTTCAATATCATTGCTCTCAAACTCTTTTGGAGACCATAAATAAACATGATAGGATTATTTTTAAAATATTGGTTATTTCGTCTTTATACATTTTTTCAATATTTATTTTTGTGTGTATTTTATAATGTACATAATATATCAACACTGTAGCACACATGCAAGATTAGGTGATGAATATACGGGAGTGCATTAGTCTAGTCTTGCTATTCTTAGGTTTGCTTAAAAATTTCCAACATAAAAAATATGTACGTATTTTAAGGAAAAGTGGCTTCTTCTTAACTAACACAAGGAGTGCATGCTTATTGCAGAAAAAAAAAAAAAAAAAGCAATAAATAAGTAAGTGTAAATATAAATCACTCCTAATCCACTACCCAGAAGTTACCCACTGTTCATATTTGGCACATTTCCATATATTCATTGACTTTATTTTTTGTCTTTTAGCATTTTTCTACATTATGCCTTTGTTATTGGAATGATAAAAGAAAAACTATATGAATTATATGTAGGATTTTAACTACTTTGTTTAGGCAGTCTGTGTCCCAGCTCATGGATTTGCCTGGCAGTTGTTACAAATAGCCTTGTTGGAAGAGGAGGTATTACTTGCAATTTCAAGTAATATCCAGCCACCAGCCACTGATCCTCACTAAAGAAATCTATTGGAATAGGGAAGACTCTAAGAATAGAATGAAAAGTTACCTTTATCAGATTTAAAAAAAAAAAAGGCCTGGCTCTTTCAGGCTTTCAGTACTTCTTTCTTTTCTTGCGTTCTTTCTTTTCTTCTTTGGCTCAGTATCATGGCTCTAAAGAAGTTAAACTCTGAAGTATATTATCATAACAATACATTGTGAGGGAAGGTGATCATGGAAATGATTCTTTGAGCTAAGTTACCTACCACTATCTGAATCTGGAGAGTTTCATTTTGTTTTTTTTAAATGTTGTACATCAATTCTGGAAGTAGTATTACTCCAACAAATAAATTAAATGTAATTTAAAAAGAAACATCCCTACCTAAGACTGGGGCCATACAGATCGCATTAAACTGTGATTGATAATACAGTGTTGAAAATGTTCCAAGATTCTCCAAAATTCCATTTACCTCTGTGTATCTCCAAAAGCTTGCTCAATAAATATACTTTTTACATTTAGGGTTTGGTGATGAAGTTTAAGTCATCTATGTAATAAAATTTATATTTTTATTTAAAAATAAAATCAGTGAAATGCAACAATCGCAGCAACCTTGCATCAATCAGCTCCCTCCTGTTAGACCACAGCAGCCTTCACCCACAACTGTTTTTATTAACTGGGATATCTTCCATCTCTGTGTAACTTTATGAAATGTGTTTTGGCTTCGAGAACAGAAAATCCATTTAGACATTAATCATCTAGTTGCAAGTTGTATTATTCATTCATAAGAGTAACAACAGTGCGCTGTGAGTTATTTTCCAGCATTTTCCCCTTAATTTTATTGGCTAATAAAACCAAACACTGGAATCTTTTGCCCAGAAAGTGGCGCCAAAGGAAAGCAGCTGCCCACCCGGACCCCCAGGGCTGTCCCAGCAGCACCTCAGAGTCCTGAGTGAGGCCCCAGGGGAGAGAGGAAGGCCTGCTCTCCAACCACTAATCCTCCTCGTGGGTCAGCCAGAGGTTTCCCTCTGTTTTCCTGACTGAAGGAAGAAAATTCAGGTCTTGCCGTAGTTGTAAAAATTCAAAATGGTGGTGTTGCTATAACACATTCCTTCATCTCATTCTTTCACTCAAAAACAATTTTTTTCAAAAACCCAAGCAATTTTGAGTAAATATTATGTCCCAGATTCTATGCAAGGTGTTAGGGACATAGAAAGGAGCTCATAGTTCAGTAGGAGAGAGACAAACCAAAATGTACAAGATAACATGTGCACCAAATTGAGATATGAAGGAAGTACTTGGGAGCCCATAGTTTATTTAGCACAAATTTAATTAAACTAAGGTTTAAAAAAAGGAACAGCTGACCAGTATAACTATTTGTAAAAAAAAATAAAGTGTCAAAGAGTTATTTTTTATACCATATAAGGATACATATATGTGCAGACCACCTCAACCCCATTAGGCAAATGGCAAAAGACACAAATGGGCAATTAACACAAGAAAAAATAAAAAGAATGAACAAGCAGTTTTAAAAGATCTTCTATCTTAGTCTTCAGAGACACAAAAATTAAAACACTACAAACAAAAATTTATAAAATCCAATTATGGGAAATTGCCCCAAGACTTGAAACTCCACTTAATTTCTGGTAGCACTGGATATTTGTTCAAATCTCTAGGAAGACAACTGGGCAATATGACACAAGTCAAAATAATAATTAAATCTTTAAACCCAACATTCTCAATTCCACAGAATTTATCCTGAGGAAATAACTGAAATGAAGGAGGAAAAAAATATGTGTATAAAGATGTTTGCACAGTGTTATTTGTATTAGTGAAAAACAAAATATAATATACATACCTAATAAAAGAAGAATGTTTCAGTAGATTACAAAATAATCATAAAGGCTCCGTAGCAACAGAAGAAAAGGTTTACTTCTTACTATAAACATTTTTAAAAGGAAAACTCATAATCGTACACACATATTAAATATAACTCTAGCTCCCAGACCCACTTAGGAATCCTGCATCAGAATGTCAGCTAGAACAGATTTCATAGTAGCCCAATATGGAACCACTAGGCTAGATAATTCCAAACCCAGAGTTAATCAGCCATCCCCCTTTTCCTCCTTCCTAGCCACCACCTGCTACCAACCTCCCCTCCTTCACACTTGTCATTCTCTGCTGTATTCGTTCCATTTTAATAATCTTATTTACCTCTCTGTATCCCTCCTATGAAGGGAGAAACTATGTCCTACTCATTTTTGTAACTATTTGTAACCACGTTAGCAGCCTCTAACAAGTTTCACAATGTCATGATTTGTTTAATTTGACAGAATAAAAATATGTATGAGAGGGAATGCGGAGAAATAACAAAGTTTTGTTAGGCTTGTGGCATTAAGAATATACATATTTTTAAATTTCCTTTTATGTTCGTTTGTTTAAGGTAAAGCCAATTGCCGGACAGGATTTCACTGTGGTATCTGCTATCAGGCTCTGGGTCTTTGCATCCCATATTAGTAAATAGCTATATCTGTAAAAATAAATTTATAAACTTGAAAGACAGTCAAGACATTTTCTAAAAAGAATAAGGAAGGGGGACTGTTTCTATAGACATGAGAACTTCTTTTAAAGCTACAATAATCATGTGAGTGAGAAAGATCTCTCCTTAAGTCAAAGCCCCAGACAAGAAACCTGTCCAAGTGTGACTATGTGGTTTTATTATCACTGGAATAGGTCTGACTTTAAGACATACCCAGAGCAAGCACGTCCACATGTTCAATAGTGTTGGACACACACATTTTTTCATTGTGAGGCATGATGAGTCTGAAGGGCTATAGCTTGCTTGTCTTCCATAAAATTGGGTTTTCGATCTTCACTTCCACTCTAGATATTATTCCTGCAATTCAGGCATCTTCCACTAAATGATCCAATGCCAATAGGAAGGCATAGATCTAGAAGGGACATTGGCAATCACATCACCTGATGGTTTTCCCAATCTTTCTGTAGCAGTAAAGAACTTCTAATAAATTCCTACACAAAGGCCTGATCTCGAAACACAAAAGAGTAGCTGCCCAAGCTGTTTGGCTCCTTCTACTCCCCTTCCCTCTCCCCTGCGACCCCTGTGGGACCCCTTGACACTCCTAGGGATGCTGGTAACACAGTCCAATCTCCTAATTATGAAATAGCACAAACAAATGAAGTCACCTGTCCTCACTCACACAGTTAGTCAGCAGTGGAGAACCTAGGGCTCTGAAAAATTGTGTTTGGCAGTTTCTTCCATTAAAAGAATTGATGAATTTGTAGAAAGTAAAAATAAATAAATAAGAATAATCATTATCCATCTACTTCTTTTTTCAAGCACTCTCGTTTTTCCATGTCATATACCAGCAGATACCTTTATTAGAAAAAGTTTTTAACTAACTAGTGAAGCATAGAATTATGAAACCTACATGGTTTTAGAGCTGAAAGAAACATAGAAAGTTACTGTTGTTGTTGTTTTATCCCACCCCCTCATTTTACAGACCAAGAACACACGGAGTGTATGAAACCAATTACCCTCTTAAGTGTTCCAAGTTACAGTCCTGTTCAATATATCGAATGCTGTTACATCTGGACTTGATGATCAGAAACCAGAACTTTCTATTTTAACCAGCTTCTTCATGAAAACTGAGCAGTTAGATATAAAGTTGTGCTCTCTTTCTCTTTGTGATTTTCTTCAATCTTTGAAACACACACTCTCAGCTTGGTATTCAAACATCTCTTTACTCCAGAAAGTGCATTTACAAACTTCATGAGAAGGTTGTTTGCCTCAAATTGAGGACAATTCAAGTCAAACTATCTATGGTCAAAGAGCTTCTTTAAAAGACAAAAAAAAAAAAAAAAAAAAAAAAAAAAAATCCCAAGGTATTGCAGGCCAATGCTTTTGTAAAATGATATAAAATCAATTTACTAGGAAAAGGAAATGAAAAAGACACTCAAAATACAGTAATTTTTTATTATTAGACTCTAAATATAAAACTACTCTCTCAAATTGTTATAGCAGTTTCTAAATGCCTACTCTATTTCTGGTACTCATTTTCTTCGTGAACCAGTAACAAAAATTTCATGGAGCAAGCCTGGAATTGCTTTGAGGAGCCCTGCGGTAAAGCACCATCCAGTTGGTCAGTCTGGATATAGGGCAAGTATTCTGCTCATTAGAACCAGGCAATGTTTCCCATCCTTAAATCCCAGCCCTAGACAACCATTTTGAAAATATAATTGTCGTCCCCAAAGACCTGGGTCTCTATATGGCTCATGGGAAAAGAGAACACACTCTCCTGATTGTACCACTTGGAAAAGAGTAAGGCAGAGTTCAGATTATGGAGGACCAAGGAATTTTGGGACTTCCTCCTGAGAGCAATGAGAAATTGCTGAAAGACTTGAATCATGTTTGGGTCTAAGAAAGATAGCTCTGCCTGCAAGGTGGAGCATGGTATGAAGGGGAACAAACCTCTTTAGAAAGCTTTTGCAGTCGTTTCAGGAAGAGATGATAATGGGCTCAGGTAGTATTGGTAGGGATGGAGAAAAGGTTTCAAGAGCAATTTAGGCACTTGATTATTGATTGAATATAGGTGTTGAAGGGCAGGGAGGTGTCAACCAAGACACCCAGTTTTGGGCTCGAATGACTAGCTGGCTGACATTTCCATTTACTAAGGGAACCCAGGGGGAGGAGGACACTGAAAACAATGAGTTCGGTTCTGGGTAGACTAAGTTTGAACTTTCCTGACCCTGACCCTGTGCTGTCACTCACAGTGCTCTCTAAACTGGATTGCCCTACCTTTATCTTCATTCATGAAAGTTCAACCATAAAAGGGCTTTGCAACCATAACAGGGCTTATTAAGAAGACTTTGAAGTGACATGGGAAAACATTTATTAAGTAAAATTAGGTAAAGTAATAAAAATGAAAATTAAAATGAGGTAAAGTTCTTCCCCTATTAAATTGACAAAAAAAATTTTTTTTTCATTAAAATATCCCAAACTGCCAAGAATGTGGGAAAACTGGCACTCTCACACATTGCTGGTGGCAGTGTAAATTGGTACAAACATTTTGGAAGAAGTCTGGCAAAATGTATCAAGAACCACAGAAAAGTTCATATCCTGTGGCCCTGTTTTTCCACTTCTGGAAATCCACTCAAAAGAAATAATTTTAAATGTGAGAAAAATCACTTCATACACAAAAATGCTTATCACCGCAGAAATTGGAAACAACCCAAAGATTCAATAATAGGAGATTGGCTAACTAAATCATGATAGGTGTATTTTCTGGTCTCTTGTGCAGTCATGCAAATTATTGCTATGAAAACTTTGCAGTAATGAAGAGGAATGCCTGTGTTATAATGTTATAATATATGTATAATACACATCTACTATTATCTCAATTATGTAAATAACTTCCACACCAAAAAAAGACTAGAAGGAAATGAAAATAACTATCCATAGGGTAACTTCTAAAATTTTCTTCCATGAATTTTCTCAAATGTATTATAAATGATTAAAATGCTCATATAGGGGGCAAGATGGTGGAGTGGTAAGGCGTGGAAGTTAGTCTCTCCTCTAGGGCAGCTGGTAATTACCCAGGAACTGTATGAAACAGTGTTTTTGGGGTGTCCAGTGACCAGTCACACATCGTACACAAGTTTGGAATGGGCAGAAAAGCTGAGATCGCAGCGAAATCTGTAAGTTCCCCTGACCAGGGTCAGGTGCCCCTCCCCACCCAGACCCCACAGACGATCTTGCAGCCGGCACTTTGAAAGGAAAAAAAGCAACAATCTGCTGGCAGCAAGAAGAGGGGTTCAACCCAGCCTCAACTGCAGAATTAATTAACAAACTAATTAATTAACTTTTGGAGCTGGGGGTGCTAGAGAAGGGCTGGGCTCCAGGAAGGGGGGCACATAAAAGCAGGCACCCTTTCCTTGGCTCCAAAAATCCTTGTTTGTTTGTTTTTTCCTACATTTTGTCCCTTCTCCTTTCTCACTGAATCCTTATCTTTTTTCACTTCAATAGGCTCCCCCCACCTGCTACCCCCCAACCCCCAACCCCCCCCCCTACACACACAAGGGCAGAATTAAAGCTTTTAGAGAGTAATTAACCAGATAATAGCCAAAGCACATCTTTAGATACTGTATTTTGACGCTGACAAAACTTCCAGGCTGGGGAAAGGCTTTAAAAAGGGTCTTCTCTTTTTTTTTTTCTTTTTTTTCTTTTTTTCCTTTTTTTTTTTTATTTAAAAGTAACATATGTGGCTCAAAAATTTAAAGTAACATATGTGGTCATTTTCTATCAGACAGCCCAAGTTGAAGGTCTAGGCTAGTCTTGGGGGGAGATGGAATACCCCAGAACTTCTTTGAATTCCAGATTCACTTCTGAAGAAAGTCTCCACCCCAGTCTTTAATTCATAACTCAGGCTGACCAAGGAATTAAGCTGGAGTTGCCCCAAAGAGGAGAGGGGAGAAAGGAATCGTGCTCCTAGGAGACAGCTGGAGTTCCTAGGATTGGGAGAGTGGAGGGAGGTCCAGCTCAACTGGCAGTCCTCCTTCTGGGAACTCAGACCCCAGGGGCTGGAATTCAGATTCTGGCTTCAGTCAGCCATGCCCCGGACAGGATCAGAGTCACCAGGAGAACTAAAGGCTCCATGCCTCCTTACCCTGGTGGGGGAGCTGCGGACTGGCAAGCGCCACCTGCTGGATAGGATAGGAAAAGCTCTGAGTCTAGAGGCCTCACAGGAGGTCTCATTCTCAGGGAAACTCCAAATCCTCCTCCTGAGACTTGGGCCTCTCTAGACCGGGAAAACCTGACTTAGATTGACCATATCTGAGGAGACCCTCTCACAAAAAGGCTACATAGAGGCAGGGCAAGAAACAGAAAAACAAGAGGTGAAAAATTCTGATCAACTAAATAGAACTTAAGTTAGAGGTCTAGAATAAGTTGAACTGAACACCAAAGTTTAGAGAACAAAGCCAACCAACAAGAAACCTCTAGGTAAAAGAGTGAAAACAAGCTCCAGAATAAATTAATCGAGGAAACCAGATGCCTAGACAACTTAAGATAATGAGCCATCCTAGGAAACATGAAAATAAGGACCAGCCAAAGGAACAAACTAACAGTTCAACCAAGATACAGGAGTTGAGGTAACTAATGCTAAATCAATCCAGTGAGCTGAGGGAAGATATGGAAAAAGAGATGAAGGATATAAAGGAGACACTGGATGACCATAAAAAAGAATTCGTCAACTTGAAAAAACAAATGGCAGAACTTATGGGAATAATGGGCACAATGGAGGAGATAAAAAACACAATGGAGGGATACAACAGTAGATTTGAACCAGCAGAAGAAAGGATCAGTGAACTGGAAGACAATACATTTGAATTCATACACACAAAAGAACAGATGTTGAAAAGAATGGAAAAATACTAGTATGGTCTTAGGGAGCTAAGTGACAATATGAAGCACATGAATATACATGTTATAGGTATCCCAGAAGAAGGAAAGAGAGGAAAAGGGGAAGAAAGAATAACAGAAGAATATTCACTGAAAATTTCCCAACTCTTATGAAAGACAGAAAATTACAGATTCAAGAAGTACAGCATACCTCAAACAGACTAGATTCCAGCAGACCTACTCCAAGACACTTACTGATCAGATTGCCCGATGTCAAAGACAAAGAGAGAATTCTGAAAGCAGCAAGAGAAAAGCAATCCATCATACAAGAGAAGCTTGATAAGACTATGTACAGATTTCTCTGCAGAAACCATGGAGGCGAGAAGACAGTGGTATGATATATTTAAGATACTGAAAGACAAAAACTGCCAACCAAGAATTCTATATCTGGCAAAACTATCCTTCAAAACTGAGAGAGAGATTAAAATATTTTCAGACAAACAGACACTGAGTTTGTGAATAAGAGACCAGCACTACAAGAAATACTAAAGGGAGTGCTACAGGCTGTTAGGAAAAGACAGGAGAGAGAGGTTTGGAGAAGAGTATAGAAATGAAGATTATCAGGAAGGGTAAAAGGAGAGAGAGGAAAAAATAAGATATGATTGATTGTATAGATCCAGGGATAGAGAGCATAATACTTTGTGATAGTAGCACAATATGGTAAGTACACTGAACAAAGATATCTGTGAGTAAAGCTGAAAGAGGTGGGATAGTAGAATGTATGACACCAGAAGGAAAGTAGATGATAAAGACTGGGACTGTATAACTTAGCAAAACTGGAGTGGCCAATGACTTTTACTAAATGTACAAATATAAAAATGTTTTTACACATGGGAGAACAAATGAATGTCAACCATGCAGAGTGTTGAAAAAGGGATGGTACTGGGGAAAAAACGTAATCAAAGCAAACTAGAGTCTATGGTCAACAGTAACATTGTAATATCCTTCCATTAAATGTAACAAAGGCAATATACCAAAGCTAAATGTGTATGAGAGTGGGATATAAGGGAGGGATACGGGATTCATGGTAGTGGTGTTGTTATCTGTCCTTACTATTATGTTGTATTATATGACATTTTATTTTTCTTTTTGTTATCTTTTTTATTATGTACTAAAAAAACTTTTTCTCATGCTAATCAATATGTTCAAGTGCCGACCAGGGTGATTAATGTACAACTACATAATGATACCGTGAACAACTGATTGTACACTATGGATAACTGTATATATAGTATGTGAATATATCTCTATAAAATTGTAGGAAAAATAAAAATGGGGATAAAAGTGCTGGAGAAAACATGGAGAGAGGGATGTACCTATTTACTGTTAATGAGGAGGCAGAAGGGTGTAGCCTTTCTAGAGGTCAGTGTGGTGGTTCCACAAGAAGCTAAGTATGTGGGGGCCATAAGGTCCTGCAACCTCATTATGGGGTACGTATGTGGAAGATCTGAGAGCAGAGACATGAATGGACATTTGCACACTGGTGTTTATGGAGGCAGTATTCATGATTTGCAAATGGGTGCAGGTGGCCGAAGGGCACATCGACTGAGGAACAGAATGGTGAACTGTGGTGTATGCACTCAATGGAATATTGAGCAACAACAAGAAGGAGTGAAGCTGTGAGACACGCAACAAGGTGAATGGATCCTGTAGACAGCATTTTTAGTGAAGTACACCAGACAAAGGCAAACACTATAATGCCTCACCAATGTGGACTAACTACAATGTGTAAACTCAAAATTGAATCTAAGAGCACAACCTTTCAGGGGAACGATTAGTGTAATGGTCTCTAGATTGTAAGCTCTTACAGCAGTCAAATCTATTCCTGAATTGTAATGCTGATCCCTTTGTGTATAACCTGGTTGGTCTCTGGAACATTGGGTACGTGTGTGACACCTGAAACTCAGAGCTAGTGCTTGGCAGATATGAATGTCAATATTAGTGCATACAGCAACTGTTAAAAAAAAAAAAAAAAGGCTGAAAAAGAGTCCAGATTTCAACCGGAGACATGAGTGAAGCAGATCTGGTTAAGACCAGAACAACTCGGGCCAAAGGGTAAAGGTTGAAACTGTGTTTTAAAACTTCAACTTCCATGTGAGACCATGTTTATTTGATGCAGGATCTATATTTCCTAAACAATATAATTTCTACAGTCAGTTGGTTCAAACACCACAATTACATGGAACTTTGAATAGGAAGTGAGATATGGTAGATTGGTATGGGTTGGAGTGAAATAGTGACATATCCCAAAGTAATTTAGGCAGAGAATAAAAATATATATGCAGGGCCCCCCTGAGGAGCTAGGGGGAAATGAGAAAGTGTTGGACTTCCTCACCTGGATTGTTGCTGATATTCTCACAAACATTGAAGACTGATGGTTTGGTATGCCGAGCCCTCTATCTTGGGGCTTGCCCTTGTGAGGCTCGTTACTGCAAAGTAGACACTAAACCTGCTTATAATTGTGCCTAAGAGTCTCCCCCTGAGTATCTCTCTGTTGCTCAGATGTGACCCTCTCTCTCTAGCTAAGCCAACCCGGCAGGTGAACTCACTGCCCTCTCCGCTATGTGGGACCTGACTCCCAAGGGTAAATCTCCCTGGCAATGCAAGATATGACTCCCAGGGATGAATCTGGACCTGGCATCATGGGATTGAGAATGTATTCTTGACCAAAAGGGGGATGTGAAATGAAATGAAATAAAGCTTCAGTGGCTGAGAGATTTCAAATGGAGTCGAGAGGTCACTCTGGTAGACATTCTTACTCACTATATAGATAACACTTTTTAGGTTTTAATGCATTAGAATAGTTAGAAGTTAAATACCTGAAACTATCAAACTGCAACCCAGTAGCCTTGACTCTTGAAGACGATTGTATAACAATGTAGCTTACAAGGGGTGAACGGTACGATTGTGAAAACCTTGTGGATCACATTCCCTTTATCCAGTGTACGGATGGATGAGGAGAAAAATAGGATGGGGGGGGAATGATTTGGGTGTTCTTTTTTACTTTTATTTTTTATTCTTATTCTAATTCTTTCTGATGTAAGGAAAATGTTCAAAAATAGATTGGGATGATGAAGGCACAACTATATGATGGTACTGTGAACAGTTGATTGTACACCATGGATGATTGTAAGGTATGTGAATATATCTCAATAAAACTGAATTTAATTTAAAAAATGCTCATATAAAACACAAACATATTACAAAGAAACCTGTGAAAAAAGTAAAATGGAAAATTTAATGTATGTTATTTACAGATAAATATATATGATTACTCCTAGACCAAGAATGGAAAAGACCATAGGTAAAAGGAAACAATTTGTTAGGGTGGAGGATTTTTAAAAGTTCCTTTATTATCATTCCAATATTATTCATGAAATCATATTCATTTCAAGTAATCTACCCAATCTTCAAAACCCATCTCAAAGACCTCTTCTTTCTATAGGGCTTTCATCATCTTCTGACCAAATATTATTGTGTCTTCTTTGAACCACCAAAGCATTTGGTTTTATGATCATGATTCAAGGGTTCTTGAACTTTAGTATGCATCAGAACACCAGGAAGTGATTGCTGGGGTGGAGTCCAAGAATTTGCATTTGTAACAATTCCTCCCTCAACACTTGTCCATGACTGACTAATCCAAGAGTACAGAGAATTAACCAAGCTGTGTCAATCAGAATATATCATGCCCCTGGGGACATGAAAGGGCAATCAGGATCCATGCCAGATCAGTCATAGTCCTTCCCCACAAGCTTTCACACACACAGCCATTAGGATATATGTGCAGAGCCTGCCATGTAGAGGAGCCTTGCTGCAGTAGAATGAAGCCAGTGTTTAGAGAGAAACCCTAATATTAAGAGTGATGAAGGTGTTTGACTATACTAATTTCAATGCTTTTAGGTGAAAGTAGCAGACACTGAACTCAAGCCATGAACAAAATGAAAATAAAAAAAGTTTTTAAATTAATTGTCTCATAACTTGAGATAAGGTGGGCTCCAGGGTTGACTGATAAAGTAGAGCAACAATGTCAATAAAGACCCAGGTTTTTTCCATCACTCTGCTCTTACTTCTTGCATACCATGACTGGCTTAGTCGAAGCACTGGAACAGAACAGATGTTAGGGAGTCATTCACAAAGATCTCGGCAGAATCCAGGAGCTGCCCTAGTTTCTGCCCTTCTGGAAAATTGGTTGCTCAACTCTTCATTTGATCCTGTCACCCTACCCAATGTCCTTTCAATAAGTTGTTTTTGTTTTTTCTTTTTTGCTTTACTTGCTTTGAGTTGCCATTCACTGCTATAAGAACCCTATTTACCTTATCTACCTTGGAGTACCTAATTTTTTGTGACCCATTTCCATTAACCCTTCAGGTAACCACTATCCTATTTCCCTCCCCAGCCTTCAGCCTATGTGCTTCAGGTGAGGTCCAACCCCTGATTCAGAGATGTAGTAGGTATCCTAGGCCTAGGTTTATCATACATCATCTCCCTCTGCCCTCCACACTATAATCATTGTTCGGAAATGGGCATGTAACCTGTTAAGAGTAAGTGATACATGATGAAGATTTTGCCAGAGATTCTGGGAAAGAAATTTTCCCTACTTCCCATTATACATAAGCCAAATGGATAGCCCCATTAGCTGCTGGGAACCATCTTGCAACCACAAGGGAAGAGCATCACTGAGGATGGAGTTGACTCAGAAAGAGAAAAACAGGGTCCTGAGGGCCCCTGCTGTGCCTATTCTCTTCCTTTGCTTAAGTTGGATGGAAGCAACATTTACAAACCAAAGGGCCCTAACTGATGTGTCTTATTCCCCGCCCCTTCTACTGCAACTGCAGTTGTGTTGATGGTACCTGGCACACAGTAGGTGCTGAAGCTGTATTTCCTGGATGGGCTTGAGGTTGCCTCTACAAAACATTTCTAATTGGGTCCCAGGCCTGGGTAGCTAGGAGAGCCTTTATCTCTTCTCCAGGCAGTTACTGATGCAGGACATCCTAGGTAATCAGCAGAGATCCACAGGTTTTGGTCACAAGAGAAGCTGCGGGGTGGGTTATGATTGAGTGGCCAACTGGAAGGTTCCAGATGGAACTATGGAGGCCAGATTCACCCATCTCATTGCCCACTCCACCCAAAATAGACCCTGAAATATAGCAAAAGAGTCAAGGAGAGCTCTTTATTTTCCACCTAAGCAGGAGACCCTTCTTATATATTTTGCATAGGAGCCCAATAATAAACCCAAGGTCAAGGATGCCAGATCTCTGGCTGCTCTACATGTAGAGAAAGAAGGTTTTTCCATTTAGCCAGACTCCCATTATTCCTCAGAACCTGTCAGAATTGCCATGTTCCAACAGAGACATTTGTGGCAGAGCCTGGGGCTAAGAGCAAAGTGCAACAAGCTTGAGCTCTCATGGAGGCTGATAAACAATTGCATAGCCCACTTCTTTTGACTCTGACCTAAGACTCCTCCAGCCTGTTTGCAGGAAGCTAGGGACCTCTCAATTTCCAACACGTCCCTAAGCCATTTGAAACATCCAACACCTGGAGAACATACCTTTCTAAGAACACAATAGCCTAGAAGAGAGTGCTCTAGCTGTTCTTTCATGGGAGGGAGGTTTAGGCAATTGTTTTTCCAGAGAGAGAGGTGCCTGCTTTGTCTCTGGACAGCATCTCAGCACTATGGGGCCCTGGGCTGCTTCATTCCTACCTCTGCTGCTAGAGGGTGGGTCAGCTTGATCATACCAATGTGGGAACCGAGAAGATGAAAGAAGTGATTAGCCTGCTGAAATTTTGTTAATAGATATCAAAGGTGACCACCAGCTCCCTGTCTCCCGATTCTGCAGACCCCATTGGTAGTAGGGGATTATCATAATCCAGCCAAAACATGAATCTCACCATGTAACTCCCCATATACCTGTTGATAAAGCCCAAACACCTCAGCATGGCATTCAGGCCCTCCAGGATCGGGGCCCTTGCCTCTCTCCATCCCCATCTCTCATCTCCCAACTCTTAGTCCAGTGACAAACTTCTTGGGGTTGATCACTTGTAACCAGCTGCATCATTCCCCATGCCTCTGCTTACACTATTTCTCTGCCTGGATTGTTCTTCAACCCATATCCTATTTCTACCTCTATCTATCCAAAATCCTTCTATCCTTCAAAGCCCAGCTCAAATGCCACCATCTTCTCTATCACTATCTCTATCTTTCTTCATCTCACCACAATCCCCTACCCCTCATCTCACCAATAATCTTTTAGCTCTGAATCCTTGTGGTAGCTTGAGGCTGTATTAAGTTGTACTGCCTGACGCCTGGACATCCTTTAATGTTCAGCTCAGGTATTACCTCCTCCAAGAAGCCTGCTCTGATGCTCTCATGCTCGGCTGAGCATCCCTTCCAGCTCCACGCCTTGCCTTGAGGTCATATGTGTATGCAAGTCTCCTCCACAAAGGTCAGGGACAATGTCACAGTCTTGTCTATGTACCCAGAATCCAACACAGGGTTGGCCACATAGTGAGGATAACTGTTGGGAAGCTCAGTTAGGCTGAAGCTCCTGCCACTTGGGACACTTTCTTGGATACAGACATGTAAGCAGGGAGTAGTTACCCATGGTAAACAAGGAGGCAACTACCCATGGCCCAGTACCTAGTACACTACACTTTCCTGGAGAGTAGGGAAAGCAGATCAGTGAACATGACCGAGCCGATAACTCAGTCTATGGTTTTGACTCCTCCCTGGTACCAGGGGAGTTTGTTCCATAAGCTTTCAATGACAAATAAATATATGCTGCACAAGGCAGTGGGTATAAGGTGGCAGGTGCTTCATTATAAATAAGACATAGTCTTGTCCCCAAGGTCACCTAGCAGAACACACAAACTAGTGCAGGATACAAGTCCCTTGGAGTAGAAAGGAGGTGGCATCAGCTTGGTCTGGAGGAGTTGAGAAAGGCCTCACAAGATGAGTAATATCTGAATGAGGCCCTGGAGCATGAAGAGGAATTTAGCAGCAAAGATGGGGACTGGGGGAGAGCACCCAGGCAGAGGTACCAGCCTGGGCAAAGGTTCACAGCCTGGAATGTATACGGCATGTCTGGGATGGCATATATCTAGCTGACTGGTGTTAGGGGCTTTGTGGCGGGCGAAGGATGAGATGGGGAGAGAGGGGAAGCTTGGGGCCTGCTTCCAGGGGGCCTTGAACCCTGTACTAAAAGGTGGGGATAAGCACTGGGGAGCCTGCAAGTTTTTAAGCAGAGGAATAAAAACTAGCAGCAGTGCTTGGGATGAACAAGAGAGGCAAGAAGAGTTACCAGAAAGTATCACTATAGTTGGTAAAGATGCTGAGGGCCAGAACAGGGTGCTGGGCTAGAGAAGTTGAGGAAGGAATGGCTTGAGAGATGCTGTGGGGGTGGAATCAGAAAAAGCCAAGCCTGTTCAGCCTCCTGAATCCTTCCAGATCTTTTTTACACACCTGCCCGCCCCCCCCGCCCTCACTCCCCAGCTCTCTAGCATATCCTTCTTCCTTGGCTGTTAAATTCTAAGGCAAAGCATTTCCAAATGCTGACTACATCTTCCTTGGCCCATCTCAACTTTTGGCAAATAAAACAGTGCCATTCCCCAGAAAGCTTTTCTTGAACTTCATAAAGTTAGCAAAGAGGAGAAGTGTTAACAGTATGATCTGTTGAGTCCCAAATTCTATCCCAGCCCTAACACTAACCCAGCTTTTTCACTCCCTGAAGTTCTGCCAAAGTCAAAAGAGGAGGTCTGTGCCAGACACAAGTAATTTCAGCTGAACAAGCACTCCAAGGGTCACAGAGTAGTGCTGCGCTTGCAAAACATTCTACTGCTATAGAACCAGCTTTGGGCTGCTGGTGGCAGTGCACTGGGATGACATGGTCAAAAGGAGTACGGAAAATATTTTTCTTTGGTAAACAAATATTCCAGTGTTGATACTGAATTAAATCAGAAGCTCAAGAAGACAGATGCCATGCATTCATTAAAAGAATGGAGGAAGAGAAAATGACATGATTCTGAACTGCCCTCTTCTAATGAGAGACAAAAATTATTTCTCTCCAGCAGCTAAAGAAAAGTCAAGGTTGGGAGGGGTGGGCAGCAACCTTGAGTGTCTGTCATGTGTCTAATCCTTTAAAGACATCATTCCATTTAATCCCGACAGTCATCCTGTAAGGTAGATGTATCATCCCCATTTCACAGATAAGGAAAGATGAAGTCATGAGTCCAAGGGAATGTGTAAGCAAACTTCTCCAGAATGAAGTACAGACTGTATAGAAATAGTCTTATTTGGGGAAACTGAGGGAGTAAATGATGATGACTCCCTTAGGACTCTAGAGTTTGCAAAGCAGGGTTCACATACGTTATCTCACATTGTTTTCAGGCTGGCCCTGTGAGGAGGGTGGTAATATTCCCACTTAGAGATGGGGAAACTGAGAGTCAGGGAAAAGAAGGGACTTGTCAGCTGGGAACTGGGACTTTAGCTTATAAATGAGTCCAGACCCAGCTCCTTTTCCACAGAGAAAGCTCTGTAAAAGAGGTAGGGTTTGATAAGAACAAGAATGGCATTCCCAGGAGAGAGAGGACCAGGAGGAAAGGCCCACAGGGAGAATTTAGAGTGAATGGTGGAAACTGAGATCCACAGGACTGGTTACACAGAGGCACAATGGGTTGTGGTCACGTGTGCCAGGCCTGGGGCCAGGCCAGGCCGCCTGGGTTTGAACCCAGCATCTGCCATTTAGCTCACCTGTGCCTCAGGTTCCTCATTTGTAAATGGTGATACCAATTGTACCTCCTCCACAGAGAATGTTGTGAGGAGTTAATACAAGAAAATCACTTAGAAGAGGACCTGGGCATACATAATCTTAATGAAGTTTTGCTACTATTGTTACTAGCAGCATTATTATTTCTAGTACTACTTCTAATTTTACTATACAGGAGAGTCCTGGGGATGAGGAGGGAGGGCTTGGAATCCCAGGTGGTAAAGTTTGAACTGGAAGGAGGGAAAGTAATGAGGCCAATTTTGGTTGAAACAGGAAAGAAGTGTGACTTTATGAGGCTGAATCTGGCAGGAATAGGCAGGCCTCTCCTCGCATCTTGCCCCACATCTGAATCAGGGCCACACTCGAGGGCTCCCCTCACAGCCCACTCTTCCTACATTAGCACACTCATCCTGCAGCACTGTAATTGCCTGTTAATTACTGGACTCCCAAACTGGACCACGTCTGTCACTCACTAGTGCATCTAATATCTAGTTTGGTATCTAGTACCTAGTGGGTGCTCAGTTGATATTTTCCTGATGAATAAGTAAATGGAGTGAAACAGTCCATAGGGAGACCAGCCAAGAGTCAGATGCAAGGCCCTATGCTAGGGTGGGAGCAGAGGGAGCAGGAGGGAAGTAAGAAATGCAATAGATTTGGAACAAACTACAAAGAGGACTTTGTGAATGACAGAATACAGGAGTTCATGGGGAAGCAAGAGTCAATGTTGATTCCAAGCCTGGGCTCCTGGACATTGGCAATGGCTCTGTTGAACAAACAGGAAGAAAGGAAACGTTGGTTTGAGAGAGAAGATATGGCCTTGACTTTGCCTTTGTTGAGCTTGATAGAAGTAGCTGGTGATGAAAATGGGGGAATGCAGGGCAGGATGGAGTGAGAGGTCCTGGCCGGCAAAGGGTATTTGGGAAGAACCAATTCAGTAAACTTCAATGGGTGATTCTTCTTCTGGGAAAGGGGCAAGCAGCCAGAGGACCAGTCAGAGGACCCAGGGAGTAGCCTTGGAACAGAGAGGAAGCAGGTAGATGGGCAAGAAGGGGACTTGGATGGAATAGTAAGACCATCATATTGCTCCTGGCTGTTTTGCCGCAGTCAGCCCATCCCATTTGGCAGAGCTGGCTTTAAAGTCAACTCTTGGCCCTGCTCAGACATCTTCTTTGACTCTATCTCCTCACCCTGCCTTTCCATGCTCTTCCTTTCCCTTCAGTGATACCCCACTTTTCTCTAATAATATAATAAAATACAAGAAGAGGGCATGTTCATAAGGTGTCATAAAAGAAGAGTGGCAGCTCTTGGAACAACTTTCTCCCCATCCCTTTTCCCTGCCCAATACCTGCCAATGGAAGAAGTGAAACTGAAAGGACAGGCGTTTAATATCCGAGCTCCAATTAGCTTAAAGTTTAGCACAAAAAGAAGAGTAAATCACTTAACGTTTTTGTTTTATTTTCTTGAAATATTCTCTTACCACGGTAGCTACTGCAAACCTATAACTTCTCATTTCTTGGTTTCTATAGGAGTAAACTGGGCAGCTTCTGGGGTTCTCAAGATAGAGAAAACACAGAGCCATCTCTGCATGTTTCTGCCTCCCCTGGTAGGGGGAAAATCATGGAAAAGAAAGCTAATGTTCATCTACACTGTGGTATAATGGAAAGAAAATTGGCTTTTGGAGTCAGACAATCTTGGGTGTGTTCTGCGACTAAGGGGCTGAGACATTCCTTTTCTGAGCCGGTTGCCTCACTAAGACACAGCTGATGAAAACTTACCTCAGGACACAGTTGTCATAATGAGATGAGATAAAGGTGGTAAAGTACATTGCACATGCAGACACTCCATAAATAACAGTTCCTGGTGGTCTTTGCCTCTGCTATCTGCTGGCCTCTGTGGAGAGCTGCAGAGGAGGGGGTGCCAGGGGCCCGGCCCCAAAAGAGTTTTCAGCCAAATGATTTCAAAGAATTTTCACTTTATTCCACATTTGTCCAGGCTTCAGCCTTGTCTGATTGAAATGTAAAGAAACTATTTGGGGTGCCAGAGCAGCATGGGCTTCCTAAGCTGGGCACATTCTGTGGGCCCACGTGTCACCCCATCCCCAAACAAAAGGACTATTTCTTGCCAAAAGAAGGCCCCAGAAAGACTTTGAACTGTCTACCTCATCAAGTGATACACTTGCTTGGAAGGGGTCCAAGTGTGTTGGGGAAATAGTCCTGACCAGCCGAAAGCACCCTACCCACTTTTGGACAGAGCAGGCGGAAGTGAGGGCTCTGATTTTCATATTCAATCCCCATTTGGCCTTGGAAACGTTAAAAATAAATTTTCACCTGCATCTGATTTTCCTCTTTGTTACTGCAGCCATTGTCTGCCTGAACAAAGAGGTAGCAAGAGCCCCTCTGAGCAGTTCACAGAGTTCAAGCCAGAGCCCAGATTGGAGGAACGCAGATGTTAATGAACAAGGGGACCATCGAGGGTGCCACTGGGAATAGAAAAACATCCCCAGGGTTTTCAGACCCCTGCTGGCAGGCTGGGCGCTGACAGCCCTATTCTGTTCTGCCAGCAGTCGCACCTGGCTCTCAGGAAAGGGACCCGGAGCTGCCTGCCCAGCATCCTTTGCACCCACACTCACACAACTTGATATCAGAGTGATTTCTCCAGCTCTCTCTCTCCCTTGCATTTTTGGAGGCTTCCACCAGATTGGGGTAGAGGGCAGTTACAATAGGATGAAAACTCACAAATTAGGCACTATCATATTTCTTGGTTACCTTAGTAGTATGTTGCTGTGGAAAGAGCCTGGGCTTGCAAGCTGGATAAACCTGGGTTCAAATGAATTATTTTTCAGCTGTGTGACCTTCAGCAAATTACTTGATGTCTCTGAGTCTCAGTTTCCTCCTATATAAAATAGGCACTAAAATACATACAGTATCGGTTAAGGCAGTGGTAGCTGCTACAATAAATAAACACAAAAATACGTAAATTGGCTCCAATGTGGGAGTTGATTTCTTATCCGCACGAAGTCCAAAACAAGTGTTCCTAATTAATCTGTAGGCTGCTCTCCTCCAAGAGGGGATTAGGCACCTGAGCTCCTTTCTTTGTCTGGTGCCATCATTTTCCAAACATGGCTTTCAAGGTCATGAGGCTTGTAGGAATCAATCCAAAGGTAGGGGGAGGATGATGGAGGACTGTGGCTAGTGGAAGAGTCTGCCAGGCCAAGAGGTAGCACACATCACTTGTACTCACATGCTACTGTCTGGGACACCATCATGTGGCTTCAATTAATTGCAAGAAAAACTGGGAAATGAGGTGCAGCTGTGTGCCAAAGAAGCCAAGGAAACACGTTTAGTAAACATCTAGCTAGTCTTTGCCACATGCGTCAACTTTTCGAGGAGAGTGTAAAGCTTAAATGAACTGGTGACTTTAAAACAGTGCAGTTTTCAACAAATGTGGTTCCTTTCTTTTGTCTCTCTCCCCCTCCCCGCCCATGGCAAAACTTTTGCTAGAAGCGATGAAGTAATGCTTCATTTTTAATGCCCACAAATAGGGGCAGCTGCTGCCGACAAGCTCCTCAACCGCCAGAGTCCTTGCCTAGCAGTTTCCCCATCACCAAAGCAGGGGACACTGGAGGTTCATTCTTGCTCTTCCCCCTCATGATCAAGCCCTCTACCCACAATCTGTACAGCTTCCCCAGGTTCCTTGCCTTCCACAATATCAGTAGGTTCAGATATTTAGACCCTAGGATCAGAGAACTACCATTTTAAGAAAAGCTAAGACAAGATATATTTCACCATCACTGCATTTTTGTTAAAATTTATTTTTAATATTTTAGGTGAGTCATGCAGTCTTCCATTGCCATAGTCTCCACCACTCCTATTGTCTTATACCTGTCCTGCTTCATTCATTTACCTGCCTGGCTCTTGGAAACATTTGGGTCAGGACCCTCAAGACTTCCTGGGGGCTCCCTAGGTTTCCTCATAGGGTTCCACGCTCAACCCTGCAACCCTAATCTTGGACACTGTCCCAGGCTGCCAGTCATATACTTCATGACTTTTGCCCACACTCATGCACACCTTGGCTCTCCTTTCTTTTTTCGTATGCATACATGGCTTTTGTGACTCCCCATAAACTCCCCCAAGTACTGACTTGTCCTCACCCAACATTAGTTTTGTTATTCTCTTGTATGAGAAGCTGGGAGAGAGAGTTAGCAAGCATTACATTATGAAAGTTGTGGTTTCACAGTGTTTGAGTAAATGTGGCTTAAAGAGATTTTGGAGTTTTGGCCTTTAAGCAGTGCTGCAGATTAGTATTTAAACTGTGTTTCTAAGAGAAAACATGTCCCAAATTCCAAATGATTGAACTGTGAATGAATTTGTGACCCAATCCTTTCGTAATCTGAGAGTTGCCTTGATCAGGGCTCTGATGTGGTGGAAAGTTCATGGTCATTAGACACAGACAGTCTTAGATTTAAATCCTGCCTTTGCCAACAACTAGCTGTGTGACTTTGCGTAAGTTACCTAAACTCTCTGAATTATGTTTATGTTATGGGGAAATAGTCTTGCTTAGAGTATTGGTACAAAGATTTAATGAAAGTATTTCTATATGCAGTTTCTATTATGGTGACTGGTACATGGCAAACACTCATAAATAACAATTACTATATTTACCTTAAGGAAGAATTAGGGCAGTCTGTGATATTTACAAAATTTTTAAAAATAACTCTTTTTTAACAAAAAATTCAACAAAAAGTAAAATATGTTCATTGTGGAAAACTGGGAAGGGGAAACTTAAAAGAATAAAATAAAATTCATCCAAAATCTCCCTTCTCAACGAAAACCACTATTAACATTTCAGTGTTTTTCCTCTCATTACTACATACATGCATAATTTGCACAATTGGAATTATGCTAGATATAATATTGTTTTACATCCAGCATTTTTCACCTAGAATATGTTTTTTCTCTTTGGTAAAAAATGCTTTACAAATGTTAGTTTTAAAGAATTTGACATTTAAAGGAGTCAACCAAGATGACAGAGTAAGATGCTCCAACGTATCATCCCCACACAGAATATTTGAACAACAGGCAACAAGTGGCAAAGCCATCTTCCTCAAAACTCTGGAAAACAGTTAAAGGGTTGTGATTAGTGTATGAGTGCCAAATCAAGAAAACAGTTTTAAAAGTGGTTGGAAAAGTTCATGGAGTTCTTGCTGGCCTCCCTCTTTTTCCTTCCCGGCATGGTACGGAACCAGCCTACACTCCCAATGTGGGTTCCTGGATCTGTACCAGAGGGAGAAGAGTAACTCTATACCATACTGGGGGGCCTATATGTTTGTGCTAATCAATCCAGCATCAGCCTGAAGATTGAGCCAGGTCACTCTTCTCTGGCCTGCCCACTAAGAACTTGCCCTACGGACAGAAGCTGTTTGTAACAGCTAAAGCAGAGTAAGAAACAGTTAAGTCAAAGTGGCCTGGGGCAAGGGATTACTGGCTTTAAGTCACACAATAGAACATCAATGGAGGAGAAAAAAATCTATTACATAGGTAGTACAGGGAGCACTCATATTCCCTAAACGGGAATTTCTGAGGCCAGGAGCAAGCACAAGCCCAGGACAAGACACAGGCTAAGAAAAGACAATCCACATTTGCCTTGGGCTGATCGTCTTAATAGAAGAGTTAACTCTGAAAGACAGCACCAGCCAATGCAGAGACAATTTGCAAAGATTGTGAAAGGAGTTTTCTGCATTGGTTTGTTTGTTTTTGTTAGCTCCTGGCACTCAAGGAAATCTCTGTCCTACCACTAGCTGAATACAAACTTAAGGAACTGACTGCTCAGGGACTAAACCACAGAGTTAATACTTTAAACTATTAAAATGTAAAGTATGCAAAAAAGAGGTTACAAGACAGCTACAAAAACAGGAAATGATGACCCATCCAAAGAAAGAAGATAAAAATCCTGAGAACATCAACAAAGAAGATCAGACATTGGACATACTGGACAAACACTTTAAAAAAATGATCCTTGATATGCTTGAGGAGATAAAGGAAAACACAGAGAAAGAACTACAGGATATCAGGAAAGCAATGAATGACCAATATGAAAATCTCAATAAAGAGCACACAGAAATTCTAAAAAGGAACCAAACAGAAATGCTAAAGTTGAAGACCACAATAACTGACATGAAAATTCCCCATGGGCTTTCAACAGCAGATTGGAGCTATCAGAAGAAAGAATTAGTGAGCACAAAGGAAAAACAATTGAAATGATTCTGGCTGAGGAGCAAGAAGGAAAAAGAGTAAACAGGGTCTAAGAGACCCATAGGACACTGTTCCAGTTTGCTAATGCTGCCATGATGCAAAACACCAGAAATGGACTGACTTTTATAAAGGGGGGTTATTTGGTTACATAGTTACAGTCTTAAGGCCATAAAATTTCCAAGGTAATGCATCAACAATCAGGTACCTTCACCAAAGGATGGCCAATGGCATCCAGAAAACCTCTGTTAGCTTGGAAGGCACGTGGCTGGCATCTGCTCCAAGTTCTGATTTCAAAATGGCTTTCTCTCAGGACATTCCTCTCTAAGCCACAGCTCCTCTTCAAAATGTCACTCTCAGTTGCTCTTGGAGCATTTGTCCTCTCTTCTCTGGAGCAAAAGTCTGCTTTCAACGGCCATCTTCAAACTGTCTCTTATCTGCAGTTCCTCTCTCAGCTCCTGTGTGTTCTTCAAAGTGTCCCTCTTGGCTGTAGAAAGTTTGCTCCTTCTGTCTGACCTTTTATAGGGCTCCAGTGAACTAATCAAGGCCCAAGCTGAATGGATGGGGCCATGTCCCCATGGAAATTATCTAATCAGAGTCATCACCTACAGTTGGGTGGGTCACATCTCCATGGAAACACTCAATGAAAGAACTACAATCTAATCAACACTAGTACATCTGCTCACACAAGATTGCATCAAAGATAATGGTGTTTTGGGGGACATAATACATTCAAACTGGCACAGACACCATCAAGCATACCAATATACACATTATGGAGATCCCAGAAGGAGAAGAGAGAAAGTAGCGGAAGGAATATTTAAAGAAATAATTACAGAAAACCTCCCAAATTTAACAAAAGACATGAATATGCTCACTCAAGAAGCCCAATGCACCTAAATAGGAAATCATACCCAGACACACAATAGACAAACTTTTGAATGCCAAAGACAAAAAGAGAGTTCTGAAAGCTACAAGAAAAAAGCAATATGCTATGTACAAGGGAGTCCTAATAAGATTAAGTGTTGATTTCTCATCAGAAACCAATAAGGCAGTGGTACTGGCAGAGAACAACTGCCAACCAGGAATTTTATATCCAAAAAACTTTCTTTTAAAAACGAGGGAGAGGAGCACTTCCAGGAAAGATGGCAGAGTAAGGAGCTCCAGGACTAAGTTTGTTCTCCAGGGCAGTTAGTAAATGGACAGGAACTGTCTGAAACAATTGTTCTGGGTACCCAAAGGCCAGAAGAACACTATACAGCATCCAGAAAAAGTGGGAGGAAGAGACCAATGAACAGCAGTGAAGAATCATGGGTAGCTCTCTCCAAGTGGAAGCAGCTGTTGCTTTTCCCCCACTCTTATGGCAGGCTGCTTGGGACCCAGTCCCTGGCTGGCTACTGCTGTCAGAAAGGGACTAAAAGTCCTCTTTGCTGAGAATAGGGGGAGGGCATGACCAAGCACTGATCACAGCTTTTGAATAGCAAACTTGGATAACTGGGTCCTAGCTCTGAGTGAAGCTATTGTTTCAACCCACCATGGACAAAAGCAGCTGGCAGCTGCTATTTCAACCCATCCCCAATGGGGGCAGAGTTGGTGGAGACTTAAAAGCACAGTAACTCCTTAGGACTGCAGAGAATAGTGCCATCTTCTGGGCAATCCAGGGAAACATAGATTCAGGGAGCCATCAAAGAGAAGTTTGTCATCCTTCCTGAATTCCTCCTTAGGGCATTTTGGGACCTGTCTACTACCCATTTGTGGGTCCCTGGCCCTGTTTTGTCTGAGAAATACTGACTTGGGAAAGTCCTCTCTGGGGTAACACTCCTCCCAGAATTTGCCCTCCAGAGACATCAAAAGTAGTGTTAAACGTTATAGAGTCAAATAAAACACAAACAGAAAAGACCAACATTCCTAAAAAGGGAAGAGAGGAAAGGAAGCTTTCTCCCTGAGGGGGTGAAACAATTGCAGAAATAGTGCAATCTCAAAAATTGTACTGTACACCCAAGGCAAGAATCAGATGAAGAACAGCTGAAAAAAAAATTGAATAGCTAAACACAGGCTATTCTAAAGGTCTAGAATAAGTTGAACCAAGTGTCAAAGAAGAGTCTTAACACAAAGCCAACCAACAATAAAACCCTAGGTAAGCGGGAGAAACTGACCTCCAGAATAAACTCATCAAACTAATCAGATGAATAGACATAAGCAAAAAATTACAAGCCAGACTAAGAAACAAGAAGATATGGCCCAAAGGAAAAAAATCAAAACATCGGAAGAGACACAGAATTTAGAACTAATCAAAGATGTTTAAATAAATCTCCTAAATCAGTTCAAGGAGGTGATATAAAATATGGCTAGAGAGATAAAGAGAAGGCACAATAGAAGAGATTAAAAATACACTGGAGGCATACAACAGCAAATCTAAACAGGCATAAAAAAGAATCAGTGAACTAGAAGATAGGACAATTGAAATCTTCCAGACAGAATAACAGATAGAGAATAGAATGGGGAAAATTGCACAGGGTCTCAGGGATTTGAATGACAGCACAAAGTGCACAAACAGATGTGTCATGGGTGTCCCAGAAGGAGAAGAGAAGGGAAAAGGGGCAGAAAGAATATTTGAGGAAATAATGGCCAAAATTTTACCAACTCTTATGGAAGACAAATATACATGTCCAAGCAGGGCAACATACTCCACAGAGAATTAACCCTAACAGACCTACTCTGAGACACATACTAATCAAAACAGCAAATGCCAAAGATAAGGAGAGAATCCCAAAAGCACCAAGAGAAACGCAATTCATCACATATAAGGGAACTGCAATAAGACTAAGTGCCAATTTCTCATCAGAAACCATGGGGGCAAGAAGGCAGTGATATGACATACTTAACATGTATATCATAAATGCCAGCCTAGAATTCTTTATCTGGCAAAACTGTCCTTAAAAAATGTGGGAGAGTTTAAAATATTCACAGATAAACAGAAACTGAGAGAGTTTGTCAACAAGAGATCTGCCCTACAAGAAATACTGAAGGGTGTTCTGCAGGCTGAGAGGAAAAGTCAGGAGAGAGAGGCTTTTAGTAGAAGGCAGAAATGAAGATTATCAGTAACAGTCACTAAAAGGGTAAAAAGAGAGACTGAAAAAAATAAAAGATATGACATAAAAAGGATAAAATGGCTGAAGCAAATACTGTCTTTACAATAATAGCATTGAATGTTGTGCCAGTTTGAATGTATTATGTCCCCCAAAATGCCATTATCTTTGATGTAATCTTGTGTGGGTAGAGGTATTTTGTGTTGATTAGATTCTGATTCTTTGATTGAGCATTTCCATGGAGATGCGACCCACCCAACTGTAGGTGATAACTCTGATTGGATAATTCCCATGGATGTGTGGCCCCACCCATTCAGCATGGGCTTTGATTAGTTTACTAGCGCATTATATGAGCTCGGACAGAAGAAGCAAACTTGCTACAGCCAAGAGGGACACTTTGAAGAACACACAGAAGCGGAGAGAGTAGCTGCAGATGAGATAGTTTAAAGACGGCTGTTGAAAGCAGACTTTTGCTCTGGAGAAGATAAGAGAGGAAAAATGCTCCAAGAGCAACTAAGAGTGACATTTTTGAGGAACTGCAGCCTAGAGAGGAATGTCCTGGGAGAAAGCCATTCCAAAACCAGAACTCCGGAGCAGACACCAGCCACATGCCTTCCCAGTTAACAGAGGTTTCCCAGACACTATTGGCCCCCTCCAGTGAAAGTACCCAATTGTTGATGCATTACCTTGGACACTTTATGGTCTTAAGACTGTAACTGTATAACCAAATAAACCCCCTTTATAAAAGCCGATCCATTTCTTGTGTTTTGCGAGGAGGCAGCATTAGCAAACTAGAACAAATGTTAATGGATTAAACTTGCCAATCAAAAGACATAGATTGGCAGAATACATAAAATGTATGATCCAACTATGTTCTCTTTCTAAGAGACTCACCTTAGACCCAAACACACAAATGGGTAGAAAGTGAAAGACTGGAAAAAGATATTCCCAAAAACAGTAACAATAAAGAGCTGGGGTGGCTTTACTAATATCAAAAAGAATAGACTTTAGACTCGGGCAAGATGGTGGCATAGAGAGGAGTGGAAGCTAAGTAGTCCCCCTGGAACAACTACAAAAAACCAGAAACAACTAGTAAATAATCCAGAATAACTGTGGAAGGACAAACGAGACCATCCACTCATCATACACCAACCTGAATTGGGAGGAATGCCCGAGAACACAGCATAAAATCTGTAAGTAAAACCTGCGGAACCAAGTCGTGAGACCAGCTCCCCCATAGCCCGAGCCGCAAAGCCTCGTGGTGCCAGAGAGAAGCTCTCTCCCAGCAAGCGAATATAGCTCAGCTGAGCTCCAACTGGGGTTTTAAGTAGCGAGTGTGAACTGCTCACTACAGGAACGCATCCCCAAAAACAGACAGAGGCTTTGGGTGACGACTGACCTGGGAGAGCCGGAGGGTCACCTTGGACTGGGTCTGAAGGGGACTGTTTCTTTTTTGGCTCAGTGGAGAAAACCCCAGTCATTTTCAGTTTCCAGGGCTGTGACTTGAGGAAGGGCGGACACAGCACAAGCAGAGAGCAAGACCATTGAAATGCTAATGACCTCCACCTGGGGGGTCTATCTTCTCTAGGAGGAAAGGGGTGGGGCCCTTTCCATTCAGAACCAGACCACAGAGCCTGGGGGAACATGGCCATACCGCCTCACACCAGTCAAGAATTATAGGCTGACAGGCGCCACCTGCTGGGCAGAAAAGCACAGTGACCCAAGGCATCAAAGGGTGGAACAATTTTCTAAGACACACCCGCAGGGAAACCAGATACTGAATATTTCTTCCCTCTGGGACCTGAGCCTGTTCTGGTCTGGGAAAACCTGATTTGGATAACCAAGGAAACCATGCCTAGACAACAGAAAATTACAACCTACACTAAGAAAAACAAAGTTATGGCCCAGTCAAAGGAACAAACGTACACTTCAACTGAGATACAGGAATTTAAACAACTAATGCTAAATCAATTCAAAAAGTTTAGAGAAGATATTTGCAAAAGAGATAGAGGCTGTAAAGGAAGCACTGGGCATGTATACGGCAGAAATCAAAAGTTCAAAAAAACAACTAGAAGAATCTATGGAAATGAAAGGCACAACACAAGAGATGAAAGACACAATGGAAACATGCAACAGCAGATCTCAAGAGGCAGAAGAAAACACCCAGGAACTGGAGAACAAACCACCTGAAAGCCTACACGCAAAGGAGCAGATGGAGAAAAGAATGAAAAAATATGAGCAACATCTCCGGGAACTCAAGGATGAAACAAAGTACAATAATGTACGTATCATTGGTGTCCCAGAAGGAGAAGAGAAGGGAAAGGGGGCAGAAGCAATAATAGAGGAAATAATTCATGAAAATTTCCCATCTCTTATGAAAGACATAAAATTACAGATCCAAGAAGCGCAGCGTACTCCAAACAGAAGAGATATGAATAGGCCTACGCCAAGACACTTAATAATCAGACTATCAAATGTCAAAGACAAAGAGAGAATCCTGAAAGCAGCAAGAGAAAAGCGATCCATTACATACAAAGGAAGCTTCATAAGACTATGTGCAGATCTCTCAGCAGAAACCATGGAGGCAAGAAGGAAGTGGTGTGATATATTTAAGATACTGAAAGAGAAAAACTGCCAACCAAGAATCCTGTATCCAGCAAAGCTGTACTTCAAATATGAGGGAGATCTCAAAATATTTTCTGACAAACAGACAATGAGAGACTTTGTGAACAAGACACCTGTCCTACAGGAAATACTAAAGGGAGCACTACAGGGTGATAGAAGACAAGAGTGCGTGGTTTGGAACACAATTTTGGGAGATGGTAGCACAACAATGTAAGTACACTGAACAAAGGTAACTATGAATACGGTTGAGAGAGGAAGGTAGGGAGCATGTGAGACACCACAAGAAAGGAGGAAAGATAAAGACTGGGAGTGTGTAACTTGGTGAAATCTAGAGTATTCAAGAATTGTGATAAAATGTACAAATATGTTCTTTTACGAGGGAGAACAAGCAAATGTCAACCTTGCAAAGTGTTAAAAATGGGGAGGCATTGGGGGAGGGATGCAATCAGCATAAACTAGAGACTGTAACTAATAGAATCATTGTATTATGCTTCCTTTAATGTAACAAAGGTGATATACCAAGGTGAATGCAGATAAGAGGGGGGGATAGGGGAGACATGTTAGACACTTGACATTGGTGGTATTGTCTGATTCTTTATTCTACTTTGATTTAAAGTTATTTTTCCTTTTGCTGCTTCCTAGCTGTCATTTTTTTTTCCTCTTTCTTTTGCCTCTCTACCTTCTTTGACTCTCCCTCCTGCCTTGTGGAAGAAATGCAGATGCTCTTATATAGATAGTGGTGAAGGTGGTGAACACATAAATGTATGACCATGCAGAAAACCATCGATTATTTACTTGGGATGGAATGCATGGTGAGTGAACAAAACCATATTAAAAAAAAAAATGGGTTGATGACAAAACCTCGAGGGCAATATACTGAGTGAAATAAGCCAGACACATTAGGACAATTATTACAGGGTCTCACTGACAGGAACTAATTATAATATGTAAACTCATAGACATGAAATATAAGGTACCAAGATAAAGGACAAGGCTTAAGAATGGGGAGTGGTTGCTTAATATGAGGAGAATGTTGAATTAGGATGAACTCAAATGTTTGGAAATGAACAGGGGTGTTGGTAGCAAGATGTGAGAATAACTAACAGTGCCGAACGGTGTGTGAATGAGGAGGAAAGGGGAAGCTCAGAGTCATATGTCACCAGAAGGAAAGTTGGAGGTCAAAAGATGGGAATGTATAAAACTGAATCCTACGGTGGGCAATGTCCATGATCAACTGTACAAATACTAGAAACCACTTCCATGAACCAGAACAAATGTATGACAATACAATTAGAAGTTAATAATAGAGGGGCATATAGGGAAGAACTATATACCTATTACAAACTATATACTACAGTTAGTAGTATTTTAACATTTTTTCATAAACAGTAACAAATGTACTATATCAATACTACAAGTCAACAATTGAGGGGGGTTGGTCAGGGATAGTGGAAGATTAGAGTTTCCTTTTCTTTTTTTCTTTTTTCATCTTTCACTTTATTTCTTGTCTGGAGTAATGAAAAGTTTCGAAAAATTGAACAAAATTAAGTGTGATGGATGCACAGCTGTATGAGGGTACCCAGGGGCAAGTGATTGTACACTTTGGATCTTTGGATAATTGTATGATATCTGAACAATCTCAATAAAAATGAAAAAAAAAAAAAAAGAATAGACTTTAAATGCAAAACTGTTATGAGGAAAAAAGAAGGACACTATATGATAATAAAATGAGCAATCTACCAAAAAGAAATAACAATCACAAATATTTTTGCACCTAACCATGGTGTCCCAAAATACATGAGGCAAACACTGGCAAAACTGAAGGGAGAAATAGACGTCTCTACAGTAATAGTTGGAGACTTCAATACATCACTCTCATCAACAGATAGAACATGTAGACAGAGGTTCAATAACAAAACAGAGAACTTGAATAATACAATAACTAAACTAGACCTAACAGACATATACACCACAAAAAACCAGCAGGATATACATCCTTCTCAAGTGCTCAAGGATCAATCTCCAGGTTAGAACATGTTAGGTCACAAACAAATCTCAATAAATTTAAATCAATTGAAATTATGCAAAGCACTTTCTCTGACTATAATGGAATAAAACTGGAAATCAACAACAGGCGAAGAACTGGAAAATTCACAAATATATGGAAGTTAAACAACACATACTTAAACAATCAATGGGTCAAAGAAGAAATTGCAAGAGAAATCAGTTAATATCTCGAGATGAATGAAAACAAGAACACAGCATATCGAAAGTTATAGATTAAAGCAAAGGCGATGCTGAGACGGAACTTTATAGCCCTAAACACCTACATTAAAAAAGAAGAAAGATCTAAAATCAAAGCTCTTCCACACCTGGAGGAACTAGAAAAAGAACAATCTGAAAGCAAGCAGAAAGAAAGAAATAACTAAGATTAGAACAGAAATAAATGAAATTGAGAATAAAAAAACAATAGTGAGAATTAACAAAACAAAAAGTTGGTTCTTTGAGAGAATCACTATAATTGACAAACCCTGAGCTAGACTGACAAAGAAAAAAAGAGAGAAGACGCAAACAAAATCAGAAACAAGAGGGGGGACATTACTACTGACCCCACAGAAATAAAGATTATAAGAAGATATTATAATTGAATGTGTGGTGACAAATTTGACAACTTAAATGAAATGAACAAATTCCTAGAAACACATGAACAGCTTACACTGACTCTAGAAGAAATAAAAGACCTCAACAGACCAACCACAAGTAAAGAGATTGACTTATTCATCAAAAAACCTCTCAAAAAAGAAAAGCCCAGAACCAGATATCTTCACAGGTGAATTCTACCAAACATTCCAAGAATTCAAACCAATTCTACTCTAATTCTTCCAAAAAATCAAAGAGAAAGGAATGCTAATTAACTCATTCTATGAGGCCAACATCACACTAATTGCAAAGCCAGATAAAGATACTACAGGAAAACAAAATTACAAATTTCTCTAACGAACATAGATGCAAAAATCCTCAACAAAATACTTTCATGTCAAATCCAACAGCATACTAAAAGAAGTATACACCATGTTCAAGTGGGTTTTATCCCAGGTATGCAAGGGTGGTATTCTAGTTTGTTAATGCTGCCTTTTTGCAAAATACCAGAAATGGATTGGCTTTTATACAGGGGGTTTATTTGGTTACACAGCTACAGTCTTAAGGCCATAAAGTGTCCAAGGTAAGGCATCAATAATCAATAGGGCACCCTCACTGGAGGATGGCCAATAGCGTCCGGACAACCTCTGTTAGCTGGGAAGGCATGTGGCCAGAGTCTGCTCTGGATTTCTGGTTTCAAAATGGCTTTCTCCCATGACGTTCCTCTCTAGGCGTCTGCTTGCTCCTGGGTTGTTCTCTCCAAAATGTGTCTGTAAGCTGCAGCTCCTCCAAAATGTCACTCTCACTTGTTCTTGGGGTGTTTGTCCTCTCTTAGCTTCTCCAGAGCAAAAGTCGCCTTTCAACGGCTGTCTTCAAACTGTCTCTCATTTGCAGCTCCTCTCTCAGTTCCTGTGCATTCTTTGAAGTGTCCCTCTTGGCTGTAGCAAGCTCACTCCTTCTGTCTGAGCTTTTATAGGGCTCCAGTGAACTAATCAAGGCCCATACTGGATGGCTGGGGCCACGCCTCCATGGAAATTATCCAGTCAGAGTTATCGCCCACAGTTGGGTGGGTCGCATCTCCACAGAAACACTCAATCAAAGAATTACAATCTAATCAACAAAAATATGTCTTCCCATACAAGATTACATCAAAGATAATGGTGTTTGGGGGGACAAAATACATTAAAACTGGCAAGGTGGTTCAACACAAGAAAATCAACTACTGTAATACACCGCTTTAACAAATCATGGGGGGAAAACCACATGATCATCTCGATTGATGCCAAAAAGAAATTTGACAAAATCCAGCATCCCTTCTTGATAAAAACACCTCAAAAGATAGGAATAGAAGGAAACTTCCTCAGCATGATAAAGGACATATATTAAAAACCTGCAGCTAACATCAAATGCAATGGTGAAATACTGAAAGCTTTATTCTAGGATCCAGAACAAGAGAAGAATGCCCACTGACACCATGGTTATTCAACATTATGCTAGAGGTTCTAACCAGAACAGTTGGGCAAGAAAAAGAAATAAAAAGCATCTGAATTGGAAAGAAAAAAGTCAAACTTTCACTACTTGCAAATTACATGATCCTATAAATAGAAAGTGCTGAGAAATCTACAGCAAAGCTACTACAACTGAAGAACTAGTTCAGCAAAGTAGCAGGATACAAGATCAACATGCAGAAATCAGTAGTGTTTCTATACACTAGTAAGGAGCAATCTGAGGAGGAAATAAGAAAAAAATGGACACTTTTTTAAAAAAAAAGAAAACTAAAAGTGTTGGAGTAACAGGAACACTCATTCACTGCTGGTGGGAATGTAAAATGGTGCAGCCGCTATGGAAGACAGATTGTAAGCTCCTTAGGAAGCCAAGTATAGAATCACCATATGATTTGGCTATCTCACTATAGGTATATACCCAGAAAAACTGAAAGCAGAGACTGAAACAGTATTTGCACACTAACGTTCATAGAAGCATTATTCACAATTTCCAAACAATAGAAGCAGCCAAGTGTCCATCAACCAATGAATGGATAAACAAAATGGTATATACATGCAACGGAACATTATTCAGCCATTTAAAGGAATGAAGTCCTGATCCGTGTGATAACATGGATGAGCCTTGAGGAAAGTATGTTGAGTAAAATAAGCCAAACAAAAAAGGACAAATATTGTATAGTTTCACTGTTATGAACTAATTATAACTGGCAAATTCAAGGAATTAGAATTTAGAATACAGTAGATAGATTGGGGTTAGGGAATGGGGAGTTGATGCATAGCTTGTACAGATTCTCTATATAGGCTGATAGTAAAGGTTTGGAAATGGATGGTGTTGATGGTAGCATATTATTGTGAATATAGTCAACAGCACTGAACTGTATAGGTGAATGTAGTTAAAATGGGAAACTTGAGGATGTATATGTTACTAGATTAAAAATGGAAGGATAAAACATAGGACTATACAATACAGTGAACTGTATTATAGATGAAAGACTATAGTTATTAGTACAGTATAAGACTGTTCTTTCATGAATTATAACAAACATACAACAGTAATACAAGGTATTAGTAACAGGGAGGTATATGGGAAAAAATAAACCTAATGTAAACTGTGGATGACAATTAATACTATTTTTTTAAATCTTTCATCAATTGTAACAAATGTAACTACTGTTAAAAAATACTAAAATTATTTAAAAATGCTATGAGGGGATAAGGAAAATGAGATGTTTGGGGTGTTCTCTTTTATTTTTATTTTTATTTTTATTCTTATTCTTATTTTTGGAGTAATGAAAATGTTCAAAAAGCAATTGTGGTGATGAATGCACAACTATAGGATAATACCATGAACCATTGATTGTATACCTTGGATGATTATCTGGTATGTGAATATATCTCAATAAAATTGCATTAAAAAAAGTGCTATGAACAATCGTAACAAACATTCCACACCAGTGCAGTCACTGTAGAAGACAGTTAAGTACAGAATTATCATATGACTTGGCAATCCTACTTCTAGGTATATACCCAAAAGAATTGAAAGCATGGACTTGAGCAGATATCTGCATGCTGATTGTTCTGGTTTGCTAATGCTGCCATTTTGCCAAACACCAGAAATGGATTGGCTTTTATGAACGGGGTTTATTTGGTTACAAAGTTACAGTCTTAAGGCCGTAAAGTGTCCAAGGTAAGGCATCAACAATAGGGTACCTTCACTGGAGAAAAGCCATTGGCATCCAGAAAATCTATTAGCTGGGAAGGCATGTGGCTGGCATCTGCTTGCTCCCAGGTTGTGTTTCAAAATGATGTTTCTCCAAAATGTCTGCATCAGCTTCCAACAGCCGTCTTCAAAATGTCTGTCTCAGCTGCAGCAGCAAGCTCCTTCTGTCTGAGCTCTTATAGAGTGCTCTAGTAAACTAATCAAAGCCCACACTGAATGGGCAGGGCTACACCTCCATGGAAATTATCTAATCAGAGTCATCACCTACAGTTGGGTGGGTCACATCTCCATGGAAACAACCTAATTCAAAGGTTCCAACCTAATCAACACTAATATGACTGGCCCCACAAGAACGCATCAAAGAACATGGCATTTGGGGGGACATAATACATCCAAACCGGCACACTGATGTTCATAGCAGCATTATTCACAACTTCCAAAAGATGAAAGTAACCCAACTGTCCATCAGCAGATGAATGGATAAACAAAATGTGTTGTCTACATACAAGGTAATATTATTTAGTCATAAAAAGGAATTAAGTTCTGATACATGCAACAATATAGATGAACTTTGTGGACATTATGTTGATTGTAATGAGACAGACACAATAGTACAAATATTGTATGATCTCATTGATATGAAATAATTCAAATAAGCACATTCATAGAGCCAGAAACTAGAATACATATGGGAATTCTATATTTTCTGCATATTTTTCTGTAAACCTACAACTTCTCTTAAAAAAAAAAAAAAGAAAGAAACTAGAATACAGGTTACCAGGGGCCAAGGTGTCAGTAGGGAACAGGGAGTTAATGCTAATTGATACAGAGTTTCTGTTTCAGGTGATGGAAAAATTTTGGTAATGGATAGTGGTGATAGCAGCAAAACATTGTGCATGTAATTAACACCACTGAATTATATATTTGAATGTGGTTAAAAGGGAAAATTTTAGGTTGTAAATGTCACTAAGGTAAAAATTTAAGAAAACCATAGGACTGCACACCACAAACAGTGAACCGTAATGTAAACCATGGACTATAATTAATAGCATAACTACAATAATACTTTTTCACTAATTTAACAAAGGTAACACACTAATGCAAATTGTTAATAATAGAGAAACCATGTGAGTGAAGCAGAGTATACAGAAACTCTGTATTTTCTGCTTGATTTTTCTGTAAAACTCTTAATTGCTCTAATAAAAAAATTGAAATTAAAAAAATAAAGGAATTTTCAAACTTTCCAATAATTATTCATTCTTTTAATGCTGTATATTTAGCAGGCACAGAGAAGATGACTAGCACACATTTATTGAAATGACCATGGAGGGTGACTGAGAGAGACTGAAAGACCGAAGGGCTGTAATATTCGCCCTATAACTGTCCCCTTTGGCCTCATCCCCAATGCAAGCCCCTGAAGATTGGGAAGAGGTTGGAAAAACACAATGATCCTTTGGGACATTTCTCATGCTGGACTCGTCCTGCCCTCTAGTGGCAGGTGAAGGAAAATGGAAAGGGGTGACAAGGCATGACGAACCCACTGTCTGGCTGGATGGACAGGTCTAGATGGGGGAGACCTGGAGGTGGGCACGCAGGAATTTGGGTGCAATGCAGAGGCAAGGAAGGAATTACTCTCAACAATTATTACAGCTACTGTTTATTTAGCACTTACTATCTGCCAAAGACCTCACTAAGTGCTTTCGCACTTTCGATCAGCCCTTTATGCAGATGAGAAAAACCAAAGCTCAGAGAAGTCAAGTAACTTGCCCAAATTTACACAACTAGTCAGTGGCAGAGGCAGGAATCAAATCCGGGACTATCTGACTTCATAGCTTGAGTTTCTAGAAACCTTTCTAGAATCACAGAGAGAAATCTTCTGCATCCCTTTTGCTCCTTCCACCCTATCTCCCCACCCCTCATCCCACCCATTCCCTGGACCACAGAGGGTAGGTTTATTCACTGCAATGCACAGCCCCATTTTCACCTTCTATGCTTCTCCTGGGTCTTCAAGTCTCTATCCAAAGCAATTCCAAAGGGAAGCTGTTCTCTCCCTTGCCCTGGATGGAGAAAGTGGTGAGGCAGATGTCCTTTGTGCACTGTCAAAAAATATTAAGATGTTTTAGACTAACCTTCAAAGCTCTTTTCACTATTGGCTGTTTGAACTGGAAAGATGAACTAGGCTCCTAAAAGGCCACCGTAGTCTGCTTCTGAACCCAGAAAGGGCTTCTCATGGGTGCCAGAAACAATGGCCCTGTCTGGCCCAGGACTACTCCAGCTTTGTCCCAGAGACTAAAGAAACCAATCTGCTACCCCAGCAAACAATCAACACAACCAGAGGGCCCAAGAGCCCTGGCTGCTCTCCCTTGAGGGAACCCTGAGGTTAATTTACGGAGCAGCAGCCCTTCTTCCTGCCTGGTCTACCCAAATGAGTAGTAAACCACTTATTTTTAGTTCAAGGTTTTGTTTTTCTTTTCCGCTTTTAGAAATTTATCCAGACCCATTTCTCAGTGTTGAGAGCTTAAGTTGCATGAAGCCTATTGCTAAAGAGCTTTGCACTTTGAAGAGAATAGTCCTCAAATGCACTTTGGACTGTCACAAACTCCCAAGAATCAAAATTTGTCTGCAATAACTTCGACATCATTCATTCAACACATACTTACTCTATGCCATAAAAGACAAAAATCGCTGATGTTTAGCATCACCAGGCACCACCACCCCATCATCCTCCTTGTTCACACCCTGCCTGCCTCGGGGTAATGGAGTTCATGTCCTCTCCCAGAAGTGGGCAACTTCTCACCCTTAAAATATCAGTTTACATTTCTTAAAACTTCCCAGCCCATGTGCATGCTTATTTCCCTTTTGTTATATTCATGTGATCAATTAACTTTATTCACTCATTTAGTTATTCAACACTATTGATAACAAATTATGTGCCAGGCACTGTTATAAGGAGAGTTCAAATCACTCATAGACAGGAGGAAGACTACTAAATAAGACAATTACAGTATGGTATATGTGCCGGTTTGAGTGTATTGTGTCCCCCAAATGCCATTATCTTTGTGGTCTTGTGTGGGGCAGGCGTTTTGGTGATGGTTGGATTTGCTTGGAATGTGCCCCACCCAGCTGTGGGAGATGATTCTGATGAGATGTTCCCATGGAGGCGTGGCCCCGCACATTTGGGGTGGGCCTTGATCGGTGGAGCTATATAAATGAGCTGACTTGGGGGGAGAAAACTGAGTGCAGCTGGGAGTGATGTTTTGAAGAGAAGCAAGCTTGCTAGAAAGGAACGTCCTGGGAGAAAGCCGTTTTGAGGCCGGAGCTTTGGAGCAGATGCCAGCTGCCTTCCAAGCTAGCAGAGGTTTTCCGGACGCCATTGGCCATCCGCCGGTGAAGGTACCCGATTGCTGAGGTGTTACCTTGGATGCTTTGTGGCCTTAAGACTGTAACTGTGTAGTGAAATAAACCCCCGTTTTATAAAAGCCTGTCCATCTCTGGTGTTTTGCATTCTGCGGCATTAGCAAACTAGGACAGTATAGAAAATGGTAAGCCAGAGATGTAAAAAGGATGCTTGTGGGGCCCTTCCTTCCACCTCCCTATACTTCCCCAGCCCTTGTCTCAAGCTTCCTGGCCTTCACCCACTTCAGATCCTCCTGGTTAAACCTGTGGCTAAATGGTTGGATGGACTCCCCTCCCCTGGAATAACACAAATCCAACCACAAACTGAAATAGTAGCCATGACAGCAAGTATGGGTCAAATAGTGTGTGCCAGTTTGGATATACAATGTCCCCCCAAAAAAGCCATGATCTTTAATCCAATCTTGTGGGATATTTGGATTAGGTTGTTTCCTTGGAGATGTGATTCACCCAATTGTAGATGGTAACTCTGATTGAATTATTTCCGTGGAGGTGTGGCCCCGCCCATACAGCGTGTGTCTTGATTAGTTCACTTGAGCCCTTTAAAAACAGCCACACAGGCCCAGACATTGCTGAGGCTGACACTTGAGGATGCTTGGAGATGCACACAGAAGGCCATTTGGAGACGTTAAACTAAGAGATGAAGCCCAGAATTTTCCCCAGGCTATGCTACAAAAGGACCCCCAGGTGCTTAGAGAGAAACATCCTGGAAGAAAGAACAAAGGATGCACAGAAGCTGAGAGAGGAGCTGAAACACAACCTGGGATCAGCAGACACCAGCCACATGCCTTCCCAACAGCAGAGGTTTTCCGGACGCATTGGCCATCCTTCAGTGAAGGTATCCTCTTGTTGATGCCTTAGCTTGGACACTTTTATGGCCTTGGAACTGTAAATTTGTAACCTAATAAACCCCCTTTATAAAAGCCAATCCATTTCTGGTATTTTGCATAACATCAGAATTAGCAAACCAGAACACAGTGTACCCCTAAAATTCATGTCCACCCAGAACCTCAGAATGTGACCTTATTTGGAGTTTTTCCAGATGTAGTTAATATAAAGCCATACTGGACTAGGGTAGACCCTAAAGCCAATGACTGGTATCCTTATAAGAAGAGGAGAGAAGCAGGCCTGGAGTGATGCAGCTGTAAACCAAGGAACACCAAGGACTGCTGGGTGCCATCGGAAGCTAGAGGAAGCAAGGAAGGATCCTTCCCCAGAACCTTCAGAGGGGGCGTGGCTTGCCAAAACCTTGATTTCTGACCTCCAGTACTATGAGAGAATTAATTTCTGTTTTTTAAGCCACCAAGTTAGTGGTAATTTATTATGGCAGCCCTAGAAAAGAGTACATGGCCTCTGAAGAGTGAACAACTCCAGTAAGAAAACACGTAGAGGAGCAGAGGGGAAGTCCACAAATGTACCACAAGTGCTGGTGCTAAAAAAAAGTTTGTGGACTAGATAAATGAAGGATAGATGAATGAATGATATGCATAGATGAATAACTGAATGATGGACTAATAGATGATTTGATACATGAATTAGAAATGAAGTTGCAACTCTTAAAGCAAAACTGAATTTCAGTTTCCAACTCCCATGCTTGTTTTTTAAAGACCAAGTTCCTCAGAAAGTTCTTGAAACATTTTTATTTAACGAATTAAACTTACTTAGAAGTTCGCTCAGAATTTAATGCACTTGAGAAAACTGGGATCACCTAGAGGAGTTTCAGAGTCCAAGTTCAAAATGACTTGCCTAAGTGGAAGCTGAGTGGCCCCCCAGTTCATGTTAGGAAGGAAGCTCCCCAGTTGCTCAGGCCAGACCCTTTTGAGGTGAGTTGGCTGTTGGAGACAGAGATCTACAAAAGGTGATGTAAGTTTGGGGCTTCTTATATAACCAAATAGGGGTACCTCCCTTATCACTTGCTGGAAAGTTACATGTTAAGCAAATTATTGTGTCAAACCACCAATGGAGTATTTCCTACTGAAAAATGGACTGCAGAGAAACATTTACTCTTGCAAATAACTGCATTGGAACATGTCGGTTCTGTAAATGTAGATATTATGCTGTAAAGAGGAGCAGGATCAGGGAGAAAGGAGGTTGTGTGGTGATGGGCTGAACTTAATGGCCGAGTTTTTACAGACCCTTAAAGGCTCCTTGGTTCTCTGAGATAAACTGGCTGAAGCTTCTGACTTTGGGGTTTAGTCGGTGGGTGAGCTTGACATCACGGTCTGGCCTCACATGATAGAAACAACACACGTTGGCTATTTCCTCTGCTGCAGAGAATCCCAGCTTCTTATAAGCGTCCAGGGTGATCTTTTAAGAACAAATAAAAAGGCAGGAAATGTTATAGCCCACATTTAAAACAGTTTGAAAAGAAACCATTCACCTTAACGATGAGACAGGTCTACAATTCTTTAGCTCAACTCCAAAATTCATTTGGGAGCAAACTCTGACTTACTGGATTAATTTGGTGGCTAAACCCGACCTGAACTGATGTGACTCTATTCGTAGTCTTTAATTATCCGACTTAGTACAAATATTCATATATTTTTTGTAGCGATACTGATGCGTTTGATTAGAGGTTCTTGTCCAACCCCGTCAGTCTTGTTGTGTAATATATAACCTACCATAACCTACCAAAAAAGCTGTAAGATTCTGAAATCTGAATTGATTCAGACCCCAAGGGTTTTGGATGGGGTACTGTGGATCCTGTTTAGCACTTCATAGTGTTTTCATATACATTTGCTCATGGTATTCTCCCAGCAGCCCTCAGAAAAGTATCCATCAGGCCCTCCATGCAGCATCAAGGCCCACCAAGCCTGGCACTAGGCTTTCTATCCTTCCCACATGGCTGATGTTCTTTCTAGCATACTTCTCTCCATGGTTAGAAAGGAGCATTTTGTCTTCAACCACCCCAGCCTCTGGCAAGGTCAGGCCCAAACAGAAATGCAGCCTATACTGTACCTCTTGAGCCACCTTCTGTCATCTACAAAATCCACAACTTGAATCAATTCTGTTGCTAACTAGATCAATAGCTCCCCCTAGTGAATTAGCAAAGATCATTTCTATCCATCTGGTCCAATGTAATCTGTCTTTAGCTGCCAGAGATAAACTCTGGACCTAGCGATTCCACTTGGCTTTAGAAAAATGTCATAGACACAAGTGACTTATGTAAAACAACGATTGTCACAATGCCATTTATAAAAAAGAAAAATCAACAACCTATGTACTCAACAATAGAAAAATCATACAGTAAATGGTGGTACATCCATTCTAAAAAAATTATGCTGTTAAAGTACTGTTTTGAAAAAAATTTAATAAAATAGAAGGCTCACAACATAATGTTAAATGAAAAAGCCATATACAAAATGCCATATATATTATTTTAGTTTTAGTTTTAAAATATATATTTATATTTACTGGAAAAAGACTGGAAGAAAATATATCAAATCTAACAGTAGCTATCTCTGAGAGACTGGAGTACATGTTATTTTTTATTTCCTTTTTTCACTTTCTGTAGTTTTCTACAATAAGCAATAGTTATTTTTTTGAAATCAGAAATTAAATTTTTAAGTGAGTTTAGAAATAGAAGGCTCTGTATGAGAAGCATGGAAGATGACTTCTAAAATGTCTGTCTACTTGAGTCACTCTCTCATCCTGTTACTTTGACAAAATGACTAATATCCCTTAGTAAAATAAGGGATTCCTTTCTGCAGATTTTTGAAGGAAAGAGATTTGCTCTGTGTGTCTCACTTTCTGAGAGAACCATGCTCCTTTGAGGGATAGACAGCTTCAGCTAGACTAGAGTACATGATGGGAGTTGGTTCTGGGTAATCCATTCACTGAAGCAGTTAAGCAAACCAGTCTCAGGTCCAGAGACTAGTGAAAGTTAAACTATGGAGGCTGGAGCGCCACCTTGTGATCAGATTCATCCATCTCCAGAGCAGCATCAGGCTTTAGCCCTCCCACTCTATACTGGTGAGCAGCGTCTTCAAGTTAGACTAGCTACTAAGAATAGCGTTAACCATTCTGTAGAACCTCCAGCCTCTAACGCTCTAGAACTTTTGGTGCCAGAGAAGTTTAAGCTGCATTATGAAACAACTTTATATACCAAAAATAGTCAGGGACCAGGTATTTGATTGAGAGATGCTGAGAAGTTCTAAAACAATGTCTGCCTCATCCTCTGGGAATGAATACACATACATATTCTCTTTCCCCCATTCTTCCTTACACAGAATTTACATCCTACAAGACAATGAATATAAGACCCAAAATGCAAGTGCATCTGTGAGAGGGGTCACTGAGAAGTGAATTTGCAACTGGGTACAAGGGACCTTGAAGATTATCTTGTGAGCCCAGCTTTGAGTGGATGGCTGCTTTCTTGAGGTTGGGATATTTATTTTCCTTGTGAAATTTTATGTGATTTCAATGAATCCCCACTGGATTTAATGAATCTCCATTGGATTCATGGTTTGGGGGCTGGGTTGGCACCTACAGTAGCTTTCTAGTTATGGCCTCACAACGCCTATACCTAAGACTGAATTGGGAATTCTAGAAACCCCCTCAGGACTCACTGGACCAAGGTTGCAGATGAAAACACAAACCAACCTTCTATCCCTAACTCTAGGAAACACTTTAGAGCAGGGGCCAATAAACTTTTTCTTAAAGGGCTATATGATAAGTATTTTAGGCTTTGCGGTCCATATAGTCTCTATCACCACAACTCCACTCTGCCATTGCTGGGGAAAGCACTCGTGGACAATGCATAAATGATGGAATAGCTGTGTTCCAATAAACCTTTATTTACAAAAACAGGCGGTAGACAAAGGTACCCAGTGTTCTTTTTTACTTCAATTGCTCTTTTTCACTCTAATTATTATTCTTGTTATTTTTGTGTGTGTGCTAATGAAGGTGTCAGGGATTGATTTAGGTGATGAATGTACAACTATGTAATGGTACTGTAAACAATCGAAAGTACAATTTGTTTTGTATGACTGCGTGGTATGTGAATATATCTCAATAAAATGATGATTAAAAAAAAAAAAAAAAAAAAAAAAAAAAACAGGCGGTAAGCCATAGCTTGCAGACCCATCCTTTAGAGAGATGTTTGTGCTAGACAGGACTTTAGAAATCATCCAAACAACACTAACTTCATAGATGGGAGGACTGCAGTCAAGAAAGGCAAAGAGCCATCTTAGTTAATGCCCTGTCACCTTGAGAGAATGTATGGGTCCTCCTTTAAGCTCTGACTGTGCCTAAAGGAGGCACATACAAACACACACCTTCTCAGAAATGTGTACTCTTATGCCTTCCTCTTATCAACACCTGCTTGGGGAAAATGGTTGATAATGCTCAATATCACCAATTCCTCTCACTTTTCAGTAAAAAGACTGTCCTAGCCATCCTCTAGTCTGGATCATTCCTGCCTGATTTGTGGCATGACCAATTACTGAGGCTCACTAAATGCCGGACAAAGTGCCAAGTACTTGCCATACATATCTCATTTCATCGTCACAATAGTCCTGTAGGAAAGAATAATAACTTCTCTTTTTAACATACGAAGAAACTGAGAGTAAGAGAGGTTAAGTAATTTTCCAAGATTCCACATATAGATAAGTACCGAGCCAGGATTTGCCTCTGGTTCATTCATGATTATTGTGAAGCCCCATCCATCCCTTCCATCTATATATAGTCTTGTGCCTCCCTCAAGCCCACTTCCTTCTCTGGCCCTTGTCTGATCACCTATAGTACATATAGGTATTAAGTTCCTATAGTATTATGTCTTGTACTGATTCTGTGGCTTCATGTGCATCAACAATTTCACCTTGATGCCACTGTAAACTCCTTAAAGATAGCACCAGGTACATAATGGGTACTGGACGCATACATCTTATGTTCCAAACACTAAGCTAGGCCCTTCAAATATATTCTCTCTAATTTTCACAGTACCACCCCAAAGTAGATTCTAGCATTCCCACTTTACAGAGGAGGAAGTGAGGCTCAGAGAGGCTACATGCCTTGGCCCACGACAGCTAGCTCTGGAAGACTGAAGTGATCAGCTTGTGGGAGGAGTTGGTACAGTGTATCTGAAGAAGTTGTACCTCAGTCTTCAGAGTCTAAGTTCTTTCCATTCAAAAGTAATTTTACCTTAACAAGCCAATCAACCTTACACCAAAGAAATAAAGCCATAAGGGCGGCACCAACAGGTGAAGATAGTTCTGGAATCCTCCTCAATTTCTTCTGATTTCCCAAGTTCAGCCCTGCTCAAATCTGAGGCAGCCTCTTTTGACAGCATTCATGTCTCCAAAGAACTCACCTTTGCATCTCGGACTTCTTTCCCCAAACTCTTGGACAAAACATCAGCATATTGCTGTATGGTTGGAGCTTCTGCACTGAGACCCACAGCCTTGCCTAAAAACTCCTCCGGAGAATTAAAAATGCTAGAGACAACTGCGCCAACATCAGCAACAGAGATGCCATCCATTGGTATGTCCCCCATGGGCACGGCTAGTTTAAAAGAGAAAGATAAAAAGAGCTAATTACTTCATGTCCTTGACAGGTCCTGTCAACCCAAATTAATCAACTGTTGAAACAAAAGTTGTGGAAAAGCCCTGAAACTCCAAGTGGCCACAATCTATGCACAAGTATAAGGTTTCATTTGAGAAAATACCATAGTGCTGGTACTTGATAAAAAGAGTAGCCATTTACTAAGCAAGTGCTGTGTGCAAGATGTGATCAACTGTATCTCCATCTCAGACATCTCTGCTGAATTCCAGGCTCATATGTCCAATTTCCTACTCAACATCCTTACCTGAATGTTTAAAAGACGTGTTTAAACTCAACATTCCAAATCCCCTAGTTCAGAACTTATGAAATGTCAGTGAGCTGGCTTCCGAAAGCTGATAGGAACAAGGAAGGGGGTGGGTGTCATGAAGAGATGCATCACATTTGTTCATTTATTTAGTCAGCTGTTGAAATACCATCCAAATAGCCTGTGTTGTATGACAGACGCACCTGGCTCTAGATGGGGTCTACTCTGACCACCACCAGTTGTGCCCCTGACGAGTCTTAATTACATGTCAAGGAAGAAAGACTGAGTTACTGCCATTGATACTCCCATATTCCCTCCACTCCACAGAGGCCTCCTGTGACTATGGCCAAAGGAAATGTCCCCAAAGGGCAGGGAAATGCCAGCCAGTGGACTGGCAGCATTGGAATGATCTGGGAGTCATTGTTAAAACTACAGGCTCCCAGGCACCAAACCAGACCTGTGGAATCAGGGAGGGCCTGGGAACCCATCTCCCAGTGGATCAGAGTTCCTCTGAACTCTAATTTTTTTTTTTTTTAATTTATGGTAGAACTTTATGAACATTCACAATTCAAACAGGCAACACATTTCAACTGCAATTGCACATTTTTTGTAACAGTATATACGATGACTCAGCCAAGCCTCACTCACAAGGTTACTTTAATTTTTCTCCTCTCCTCCCTCCAAGTTTTACCCAAACTCCATTAGATGCTTTTTTTAAAGAAACCAAACAAAAACAAAAATCAACACAGGCACAACAGCAGCTGTCAAGAGACAAACATCTCCTCAGCTGGGAGCTGAGGACATGCAGGGCAGTGTGGAGGAAGACAGTCTGCAAGGTGGGCTGAGCAGCAGGGAGGCTTCTCTCCTAAAAGCAGCTGAGTTGGGGTAAGAAGGATAGAGAAACGGGATGGGAGTGGGGAGGGGGTGTCACAGCTGTTTACAGCACTCGTATGCACAGTTTTGAACTTACTTTCCATTTTAAGTGGCCCACTTGGCCTCAACAAACGAACTCTTCTGTCACCAATTAGGTGGCTGGTTTCAATCCTACCTCTAGCTGTTTGACCTGCAAACCTAGACCTCTAATTCTGACCAGGGGACCCAGATCCCTCCCCTGTTGCCACAGAAGTTCAAATGGATGAGCTAGAAGGGACCTTTGAAGTCATCTTGTCCAACTTCCCCATTATAGGTGAGGAAACTGAGATTCGAGGGCACATAGCTAAGTACTTACAAAACGAGAGCTAGTATGTTAAGATTGGAAGTGTAATCCCTCGTGTTTTTGTCTAAGATCCAGTTCCCAGCCCTCTATAATGTAACTGCCCCTGGAAAATCTAGGACAGTTTGATGTCCCTCTCAGCCTCCCACGAAGCTAAGCTCGTAGTAGTCATTCAAATAATAAAGGTGTCCTGAAGGGAGGGAGGGAGGGAAGGGGATAGGGACGGTAGGATAGGGAGGTGTCTGGTTAACTTGCACTTACAACCCTCCATTTACCCAAGGTGTAGTAATCTCCATCAGGGGCTTTCATGGGTTTCCACGTCGTGAGAAGGTTTCCGAAGTAAGCTGCCAGGCGGACGCTGGTCGTGGGAACACCCGTGGACCAGAAGTACTCCTCCACCTCTCCCTTCCCATCAAGTGCGGCACCTCCAGCTTGCCGCCAGTCAGCCGCTTCACGTTCTCCAAGCCGCTGTACACCACGTGCTTCAGACCCAGGCGCTTGGCCGCATCTGCCACTATCTTTCCCTAAAGGCCAAGAACAAATTCTTTATAGAGAATTTGCATGTATGCATATGTATTTGCATACATATTAGAGGGCAGGTGCTGTGTCCCTGCCACCCCCTCCTTTTCTTTATTGTCCTTATCCCTTATAGAGAGGGGGTCTTCCAGCATCAAAATATATTCAAGTTATGTTATGAGAGGCCACCCAGCTCCTCTCTTTTTCTAATGTAAAGATTTTTAAGTATTAAGAAGAACATAAAATATCTGAAAGTATGATAATATTCCTGTTCAAAATTATGGGCTATGACAGAGAGGGAGCAGAGAGACACAGAAATATTCTAACATTAAAAGATTAACACAATGAATTCATTTCTTTCAAATGAAAGGGGAGATCCAGTTGGGGTAGGGTCAAATGTTTGAGCTATTTATATTAACCTAGGATGTGTGAATCTGAAGTAGTGATTACATTTTGCTACGTCCTTTGAGATGAGCTAAATTCACATCACTTCCCTGTCCCAAAACCATTAATAGCTATGGCTGTCAAGTGTTCATGATCCTCCATAACTCAGCCTCTAAATCACCCCCTATTATTCCTTTACCTTATACTTACAGCCAAACTGAATTATTTGCTGATTCCTAAACATGTTTACGTTTTCCAATCTCACCAATTATTCCATCTGAGCTATCCTCCAACCACTCTACCTCTCCCTGACATAAATCCTACTCACATATGTGTGTGTATGTTTATGTTTGGGTGCACACACACATATTCTCTTTTTTTGGTGTTTTTAGTTTCTAAATTTTCCAAAGCATCCTCATGTCCCTTCCTTTCTTCCTTCTTTCTTTCCCTCCACCCATCCCTTCCTCCCTCCTTTCTCTTTCTTCCTTTCTTTCTTTTTTTCTTTCCTTTTCTTCTTCCTTCTCACTGTTTTCTTTCTTTCTTTCTTTTCCTTTCAAAACCCCATGCTGCAGGAGAGGGAGACATAATTAGTCTGGCTTAACAGATGGAGAAAGTGAATCAGGAGGTACCTGTATCCCTAGGCTCCATAGTGAGTGAACATCAGATTAGAACCCACCTCCTAAAATAAACCTTTCCAGAGTTAATGGCCAAAAGACAGGCTCTAAATAGTATAATTAATTCAAGAGTCATTTATGGAGCCCTATTGACCAGACAGTCTGTTCAAGGTTGTATAGACACAGAAATGTAGTAGATATAGTTGCTGCTCTCAAGAGAAGGCAGATTTTTTTTTTAATCTTCATTTTATTGAGATATATTCACATACCATGCAGTCATACAAAACAAATCGTACTTTCGATTGTTTACAGTACCATTACATAGTGGTACATTCATCACCCAAATGAATCCCTGACACCTTCATTAGCACACACACAAAAATAACAAGAATAATAATTAGAGTGAAAAAGAGCAATTGAAGTAAAAAAGAACACTGGGTACCTTTGTCTGTTTGTTTCCTTCCCCTATTTTTCTGCTCATCCATCCATAAACTAGACAAAGTGGAGTGTGGTCCTTATGTCTTTCCCAATCCCATTGTCACCCCTCATAAGCTACATTTTTATACAACTGTCTTCGAGATTCATGGGTTCTGGGTTGTAGTTTGATAGTTTCAGGTATCCACCACCATCTACCCCAATTCTTTAGAACCTAAAAAGGGTTGTCTAAAGTGTGCATAAGAGTGTCCACCAGAGTGACCTCTTGGCTCCTTTTGGAATCTCTCTGCCACTGAAGCTTATTTCATTTCCTTTCACATCCCCCTTTTGGTCAAGAAGATGTTCTCCGTCCCACGATGCCAGGTCTACATTCCTCCCCGGGAGTCATATTCCACGTTGCCAGGGAGATTCACTCCCCTGGGTGTCTGATCCCACGTAGGGGGGAGGGCAGTGATTTCACCTTTCAAGTTGGCTTAGCTAGAGAGACAGGGCCACATCTGAGCAACAAAGAGGCATTCGGGAGGAGGCTCTTAGGCACAACCATAGGGAGGCCTAGCCTCCTTTGCAGCAACTGTCTTCCCAAGGGTAAAACCTGTGGTAGAGGGCTCAACCCATCAAACCACCAGTCCCCTATGTCTGTGGTCATGTTAGCAATCATGGAGGTGGGGTAGGCGAATACCCCTGCATTCTCCACAGGCTCCTCAAGGGGCACTACATCTTTTTTTTTAACTTGTTTTTCTTTTTTTTTTTTTTTTTAACTTTCCCTTCTTTTTTAAATCAACTGTATGAAAAAAAAGTTAAAAAGAAAACAAACATACAATAAAAGAACATTTCAAAGAGACCATAACAAGGGAGTAAGAAAAAGACAACTAACCTAAGATAACTGCTAAACTTCCAACATGTTCCTACTTTACCCCAAGAAAGTTACCTAATATAGCAACATTTCTGTGAACTTGCTCCTACTATATCCATCAGAAATTAACAGACCATAGTCATTCCTGGGCATCCCCAGAACGTTAAATAGCTTATCTGTTCTTCTTGGATTATTGTTCCCCCTTCCTTAATTGCTCTCTATTGCTAGTTCCCCTACATTCTACATTATAAACCATTTCTTTTACATTTTTCAAAGTTCACATTAGTGGTAGCATATAATATTTCTCTTTCTGTGCCTGGCTTATTTCGCTCAGCATTATGTCTTCAAGGTTCATCCATGTTGTCATATGTTTCACGAGATCGTTCCTTCTTACTGCCGCGTAGTATTCCATCGTGTGTATATACCACATTTTATTTATCCACTCATCTGTTGAAGGACATTTGGGTTGTTTCCATCTCTTGGCAATTGTGAATAATGCTGCTATGAACATTGGCGTGCAGATATCTGTTCGTGTCACTGCTTTCCGATCTTCCGGGTATATACCGAGAAGTGCAATCGCTGGATCGAATGGTAACTCTATTTCTAGTTTTTTAAGGAACTGCCAGACTGACTTCCAGAGTGGCTGAACCATTATACAGTCCCACCAACAATGAATAAACGTTCCAATTTCTCCACATCCCCTCCAGCATTTGTAGTTTCCTGTTTGTTTAATGGCAGCCATTCTAACCAGTGTTAGATAGTATCTCATTGTGGTCTTAATTTGCATCTCTCTAATAGCTAGTGAAGCTGAACATTTTTTCATGTGTTTCTTGGCCATTTGTATTTCCTCTTCAGAGAACTGTCTTTTCATATCTTTTGCCCATTTTATAATTGGGCTGACTGTACTATTGTCATTGAGTTGTAGGATTTCTTTATATATGCAAGATATCAGTCTTTTGTCAGATACATGGTTTCCAAAAATTTTTTCCCATTGAGTTGGCTGCCTCTTTACCTTTTTGAGAAATTCCTTTGAGGTGCAGAAACTTCTAAGCTTGAGGAGTTCCCATTTATCTATTTTCTCTTTTGTTGCTTGTGCTTTGGGTGTAAAGTCTAGGAAGTGGCCGCCTAATACAAGGTCTTGAAGATGTTTTCCTACATTATCTTCTAGGAGTTTTATGGTACTTTCTTTTATATTGAGATCTTTGGTCCATTTTGAGTTAATTTTTGTGTAGGGGGTGAGGTAGGGGTCCTCTTTCATTCTTTTGGATATGGATATCCAACTCTCCCAGCCCCATTTGTTGAAAAGACCATTATGACTCAGTTCAGTGACTTTGGGGGCCTTATCAAAGGTCAGTCGGCCATAGATCTGAGGGGCTATCTCTGAATTCTCAATTTGATTCCATTGATCTATATGTCTATCTTTGTGCCAGTACCATGCTGTTTTGGCAACTGTGGCTTTATAATAAGCTTCAAAGTCAGGGAGTGTAAGTCCTCCCACTTCGTTTTTCTTTTTTAGAGTGTCTTTAGCAATTCGAGGCATCTTCCCTTTCCAAATAAATTTGATAACTAGCTTTTTCAAGTCTGCAAAGTAGGTTGTTGGAATTTTGATTGGGATTGCATTGAATCTGTAGATGAGTTTGGGTAGAATTGACATCTTAATGACATTTAGTCTTCCTATCCATGAACATGGAATATTTTTCCATCTTTTAAGGTCCCCTTCTATTTCTTTTAATAGAGTTATGTAGTTTTCTTTGTATAGGTCTTTTACATCTTTGGTTAAGTTTATTGCTAGGTACTTGATTTTTTTAGTTGCTATTGAAAATGGTATCTTTTTCTTGAGTGTCTCTTCAGTTTGTTCATTTCTAGCATATAGAAACATTACTGACTTATGTGCATTAATCTTGTATCCCGCTACTTTGCTAAATTTGTTTATTAGCTCTAGTAGCTATAGCGTCGATTTCTCAGGGTTTTCTAGATATAAGAACATATCATCTGCAAACAATGACAGTTTTACTTCTTCTTTTCCAATTTGGATGCCTTTTATTTCTTTGTCTTGCCGGATTGCCCTGGCTAGCACTTCCAGCACAATGTTGAATCACAGTGGTGACAGCGGGCATCCTTGTCTTGTTCCTGATCTTAGAGGGAAGGCTTTCAGTCTCTCACCATTGAGTACTATGCTGGCTGTGGGTTTTTCATATATGCTCTTTATCATGTTGAGGAAGTTTCCTTCAATTCCTACCTTTTGAAGTGTTTTTATCAAAAACGGATGTTGGATTTTGTCAAATGCTTTTTCAGCATCTATTGAGATGATCAATTGATTTTTCCCTTTTGACTTGTTAATGTGTTGTAATACATTGATTGATTTTCTTATGTTGAACCATCCTTGCATGCCTGGAATAAACCCCACTTGGTCATGGTGTATGATTTTTTTAATGTGTCTTTGGATTCGATTTGCAAGTATTTTGTTGAGGATTTTTGCATCTATATTCATTAGGGAGATTGGCCGGTAGTTTTCCTTTTTTGTAGCATCTTTGCCTGGTTTTGGTATTAGATTGATGTTAGCTTCATAAAATGAGTTAGGTAGTGTTCCATTTTCTTCAATGTTTTGAAAGAGTTTGAGTAAGATTGGTGTCAGTTCTTTCTGAAAAGTTTGGTAGAATTCCCCTGTGAAGCCATCTGGCCCTGGGCATTTATTTGTGGGAAGATTTTTGATGACTGATTGGATCTCTTTGCTTGTGATGGGTTGGTTGAGGTCTTCTATTTCTTCTCTGGTCAGTCTAGGTTGTTCATATGTTTCCAGGAAATTGTCCATTTCCTCTACATTATCCAGTTTGTTGCCATACAGTTGTTCATAGTATCCTCTTATAATTTTTTTAATTTCTTCAGGATCTGCAGTTATGTCACCTTTTTCATTCATTATTTTGTTTACATGGGTCTTCTCTCTTTTTGATTTTGTCAGTCTAGCTAGGGGCTTGTCAATCTTGTTGATCTTCTCAAACAACCAACTTTTGGTGATATTTATCCTCTCTATTGTTTTTTTGTTCTCTATGTCATTTATTTCTGCTTTAATCCTTGTTATTTCTTTTCTTCTACTTGGTTTAGGATCGGTTTGCTGTTCATTTTCTAGCTTCTTCAGTTGATCCATTAGTTCTTTGATTTTGGCTCTTTCTTCCTTTTTAATATAAGCGTTTAGTGCTATAAATTTCCCCCTTAGCACTGCTTTTGCTGCATCCCATAGGTTTTGGTATGTTGTGTTCTCATTTTCATTCGTCTCTATATATTTAGCAATTTCTCTTGCTATTTCTTCTTTAACCCACTGATTGTTTAGGAGTGTGTTGTTTAACCTCCAGGTATTTGTGAATTTTCTAAGTCTCTGATGGTTATTGACTTCTAATTGTATTCCATTGTGGTCAGAGAATGTGCTTTGAATAATTTCAATCTTTTTAAATTTATTGAGGCTTGTTTTATGTCCCAGCATATGATCTATTCTGGAGAAAGTTCCCTGAGCACTAGAAAAGTATGTGTATCCTGGTGATTTGGGATGTAATGTCCTGTATATGTCTGTTAAATCTAATTCATTTATCAGATTGTTTAGGTTTTCAATTTCCTTATTGGTCTTCTGTCTGGTTGATCTATCTATAGGAGAGAGTGATGTGTTGAAGTCTCCCACAATTATTGTGGAAACATCAATTGCTTCCTTTAGTTTTGCCAGTGTTTCTCTCATGTATTTTGTGGCACCTTGATTGGGTGCATAGACATTTACGATTGTTATTTCTTCTTGCTGAATTGCCCCTTTTATTAGTATGTAGTGGCCTTCTTTCTCTCTCAAAACATCCCTGCATTTGAAGTCTATTTTATCTGAGATTAATATTGCTACACCTGCTTTCTTTTGGCTGTAGCTTGCATGAAATATTTTTTTCCATCCTTTCACTTTCAGTTTCTTTGTGTCCCTGTGTCTAAGATGAGTCTCTTGTATGCAACATATTGATGGTTCATTTTTTTTGATCCATTCTGCGAATCTATATCTTTTAATTGGGGAGTTTAATCCATTTACATTCAACGTTATAACCGTGAAGGCATTTCTTGAATCAGCCGTCTTATCCTTTGGTTTATGTTTGTCATATTTTTCCCCTCTGTCTATTAATATCCTTTATTGTACCCATACCGAATCTCTTTAGTATTGAACCTTTCTCCAAGTCTCTCTGTCCTTTCTTTGTTTCTCTGTCTGTAGGGCTCCCTTGAGTATCTCCAGTAGGGCAGGTCTCTTGTTAGCAAATTCTCTCAGCATTTCTTTGTCTGTGAAAAATTTAAGCTCTCCCTCAAATTTGAAGGAGAGCTTTGCTGGATAAAGTATTCTTAGCTGGAAATTTTTCTCACTCAGAATTTTAAATATATCGTGCCACTGCCTTCTTGCCTCCATGGTGGCTGCTGAGTAGTCACTACTTAGTCTTATGCTGTTTCCTTTGTATGTGGTGAATTGCTTTTCTCTTGCTGCTTTCAGAACTTGCTCCTTCTCTTCTGTGTTTGACAGTGTGATCAGTATATGTCTCGGAGTGGGTTTATTTGGATTTATTCTATTTGGGGTTCGCTGAGCATTTATGATTTGTGTATTTATGTTGTTTAGAAGATTTGGGAAGTTTTCCCCAACAATTTCTTTGAATACTCTTCCTAGACCTTTACCCTTTTCTTCCCCTTCTGTGACACCAATGAGTCTTATATTTGGACGTTTCATATTATCTATCATATCCCTGAGGTCCATTTCGATTTTTTCAATTTTTTCCCCATTCTTTCTTTTATGCTTTCATTTTCCATTCTGTCATCTTCGAGGTCACTGATTCGTTGTTCAACTTCCTCTAGTCTTGTACTATGAGTGTCCAGAATCTTTTTAATTTGGTCAACAGTTTCTTTAATTTCCATAAGATCATCCATTTTTTTATTTAGTCTTGCAATGTCTTCTTTATGCTCTTCTAGGGTCTTCTTGATTTCCTTTGTCTCCCGTACTATGGTCTCATTGTTCATCTTTAGTTCTTTGAGTAGCTGCTCTAGGTGCTGTGTCTCTTCTGGTCTTTTGATTTGGGTGCTTGGGCTTGGGTTATCCATATCGTCTGGTTTTTTCATATGCTTTATAATTTTCTGTTGTTTTTGGCCTCGTGGCATTTGCTGAACTTGATAGGGTTCTTTTAGGATTTGTAGACCAATTGAAGTCCTTATCTCTAATTTATCAGATCTACAGCTTCGTGGAGTACACTTTCTCTAACTAACCAGCAGGTGGCGTCCACGAGCCACCTGTTCTCCACAAGCCAGTTCTCCCCTGCTTAGCCTTTTTGGTGAGTGGGGGAGTGAGTCTTGTGGGGTCCAATTGGTGTACCAAGCTTGCGTGTGTAGTTGGTGTTGCCTGCCCTGTATATGGGGCGTGTTTCTGGGCAGTCAGGGAGGGGGGCGGGTGGCTCTAACAATCAAATCTCCCTGGTGATCCTAGAGTTTTAAAGCTGCTGCAATAGTCTAATCCTTCAGTTCAGTCCTGCCATAGTTTGTCTCTGCCACTGACCCACAAGTCCTTGGTATTGGCGTATGGCTCCTGAGACTTGCAAGTGGGCCCCTCTTCCAGGCTGTGCACCCCGGGTCCTCTGTTGAGTGATGACTGTGCTATGTCACAGGTGAGTGCTGTCCCCCCAGGGCAGTTCTGGGCTGCTGGGCTGTGTAGGGAGGCTCCCAGTCTGCTGAAATGATGGCTGAATGGGGCTTTGTTAATTCACACTGCTCTACCTTCCCAACTCTGGGACAATCAGCTGAGGTTGCAGGGAAGGCTAATGTCCACGCCCAGTTTTGTGGTGTGTGCCTGTTATTTGAAGCACTTCCGTCACACTGGGTTGTCTGGGGCAGTTCTGGGCTATGGGGCTGGCGATGGGCAAGAGTGTTTCCTGTCCACCAGGATGATGGCTGTGAGTGGACACCCCCCTTTTCTTGGGAAGTTGTGGTGTTTAGTGAATTTTCTCAGCCACTGGATTATTGCGTTTTGTCTCAGAGCTCTCCTAGTTCTGCTCTTGACTTGACCTGCCCAAATTGCAAGTCTTTGACGCTTTCTATATTGGGCTTCTTAGAGTAATTGTTTTAGAAAAAGAAAAAAGGATTAAAAAAAAAAAAAAAAAAAAAAAAAAGGGCCCTCCTCAGAGATCTAATGGGTTATTGAAATGCTAAGAGACAAAGCAACCAGGGCCATTAAGGAAAGGTCCACAGGGCAGAGAGATCAGCTTTTCTTCATGATTTGCATATGTGCCTCAGGGCCTGAGCTTGGGCCTGAGCTCTGCCCTTCCCCTTTCTATGTTCACCAGAACTCCAAAAATCCTCCGCTTTTATTTTGGAGTTTTTCATGTTGTTTTTTTTCTATGCCTGTCTCCTCTCTGCTGGGCTGGCTGCTCTCAGATTCTCTGGTGTCTGGTCTCCGTCTATCTATGGTTGGAGTTTGGATCAGCAGAATGAGTTTCCGATAAGGGCTGCCACTGCAGTTCTCCCTTCTCCTTCCCGGAGCTGACAGCCCCTCCTCCCACAGGACTGAGCCTGGCAGGGAGGGGCGCGGGTCCCCTGGCCACAAAAACTTACAGATTTCGCTGATCTCAGCAGTTCCACGTTTTCATGAGTGTTGTATGAAGTATGCCCAAAGTCAGATTGCTCTGTGGTGTCCAGTCCACGAAGTTCCTGGCTTTCTACCTACTTTCCTGGAGGAGTAACTAAAACATACAGCTCACCAGTCTGCCATCTTGCCCCGCCTCCTGAGAAGGCAGATTTATAAACAGATTATTTCAAAACCATATGAGAATGTATATATGGGTTATTATAGAAGTAAAAATGAGGAGGAACTATAACCCAGGTGAAGGAGGAAAGAGAAGTCAGGTTGGGCTCCCTGGAGGAGGTGACACCACTTATTAGGCAAAGGGGACCAAGAGCATAGCATGAGTTGAGGCCAACATAAGCCAAGGCACGGAAGCCAAGAATAGCTGACCTCAGTCCTCCTAGCAGCAAAATAGTGCTTGCATCAGACAGAAAAAAAGTAATATGGAAGGCCGGGAAGAACCTAGAGATGTGGGACCATCTTGGGATGTCAAATCAAGAAACTGAGCAATCCTGCGTCACAGTCATTTTTTAACATCACTTTGTATGCCAGGGACTAGGATAGGCACTTCCCAATAACATTAAGAGGTAAGTCCAGGTATTATCCATATTTTGTACATGAGAAACTGAGGTTTGGGTAATTTAGGCAATGTGGTCACACTGCTAGTAAATGGAATAATCTTAGCAATTAAGATAAAAATAAAATACCACTGAGATAGAAGGGCCTTTCTTGCTCTCTCCCCTTTTATAAGTGCTATTCAGTCATGCCTTGGATTAACAAAGAGGGTTTATTTAACCACATACCATTATTATCTCTGTTGTTCTAGGAATTACAGCCAAGTCACTCTGTCTGGATTCTGGGTATTCCTGAAATAGTTCATTTCCATTCTTAACTTTTTGAATTCTGCCATTTCTGCAAGTAGTTGTTCTCACCCATTACGTTTTTTAAATTTAACTTTCATTTTCTTTCCAAATGTATACCTATGCATAGTTTAAATTTTCAAATAGTACTGTCATAGGGAAAAAAAGTAGACCCGATAATGAAGAAGTTCCCTGTCCCCCTCCCCCTACTGATTACTGTTCTCCAGAACGAACCACTTTCATCTTTTAGCTGTTTCTTTATTTCTAAATAACATGTTTACACTGCAAATTCTTGATTTTTCAGCTTGAGATATCACCCACTAAGTTCCTACCATAAAAGATAAAGATACAGCACATTCTCTCTCTTTTTCTCTTTCTCTCATACACACACACACACACACACACACAGAGCCCACCACCACCCCTCACCATCACACATAGATAGAATTCTCTTTTTCTCATCCTCCCAATATCATAATTTTGGGCTAGGTCAATTTTCAGCTAAGTGATGTGATGTTCTATGGTTATATTTACTTTTTGTACAAAGTTTCATTTTGCTGGAGTTAAGAATTTTGAGTTTGCTTATCTGCTTACTTTTTAGTCTATGTACTTATCATTAATCCATCACTAAATTCTCTGCCAGAAGTATACATATGCCATTACATGTTTATTCTCCCCATTTCACCCTCAGAGCAACCTTAATTTGAGGGGTATCCAGATCTTTGGTGCCTCCCCCAAATGCCATCTACAAACAAAACAGTGAGAATTGGAGCATCTAATGACTGGGTCCATTAAACAATCACTCTTGAATATCCAAGGTCTTGAGATGTGGATGAGTGCTGCATAACACTCATTTTAAAGTCAAAGACACCTCCAGTAAGTATTTAAAGTACATGCATTTCATGAATACCAGAAAGATGTGGTGGACTGAGGCTTATATTTTTGACCAGATTGAAGGCTGATTCCCTTCCAGGGAGGAGAGAAGCAACCAGGGAGGGTAAGAGGAAAGGGCTCAAAGGGAAAAGATTTGGTTTCCACCTGATACACTTCCTTCTCTTTGCTGAGATGGTCCCAGAAGTTGGTCACCACGACGGCCCCATAGGCACCTTTTAAGATGGGCTCCACCGAGGCTTCATCATTCAGATCGCCTTTTACCAGTTCAGCACCAAGGTTCCGGAGCACCAGGGCATTTGGTCGAGTCACATCCCTGGTCACTGTTCTCACAGCAAAATTTTTGCTCTTCAAAATGGCCCTGGCCACAGAGCCACCCTGAGCTCCTGCAAGTTTGGGGGAAGAAGAAACACAGGAAGGATCGGGAAGATGTTCACTGAGAGATTAGGTCAGGAAGTTCCATTATTCAGAGAACTGCTGTAGTAACTACTCCAGGAGGTATCCCCATTGATTACAACAGTGACTTTCAAACACAGTTACATGACCTGAAGTTAAAAACGGGAAGAAAGGACAGCAAGCAAAGTCAGCATGCACTTCAAAATAAAGAAGTATTTTTTACCTGTTGCTCCAAATACTACAATTATTTTCTTGCTGGTCATGTTACAGGACAAAGAAAGAGTTGGTGGAGTTGCAGAACTTTCTTCAGAGCAGTGATAGCAGCTGAAATGCAGTCTCTTTCCTCAAGCATGAATTATAAAGCAAATCTGATTATCACACCCCTTATCCTGCCCCTACTTGTAAATTCTGAATCGTTACCAGCCAGCCTACTCACTCTGACACTGCAATTTTTGAAATTAGGATTCACTCACTCACTGTACAGCAAATGTGTATTGCATGCCTTTATTACACCAGGCATGGGACTAAAGGCTCTGGTGATATGGATCTTATAAGGGAGATAAACTAGTAAGTAAAAAGCATGGTATGAAGGAGTGGTAGAGGGAAGCTGAGGGCCCTGGGTCTTAGAGCTGGCCCAAGGACTATATATGAATTATTCAATCAGAGGGATGGGAGAGTAGGGGGAGAGTCCACTCCAGGTGGAGGAATACATGTAGCCAAGTTCAAAGGCAGGGCCATCGTGACGCGTGGTGCCTGATGGCTGTAGCAATGCTATGTGAGAGGCGGGAAGTAATACTGGGAAGGAAGGCAGAAGCCAGGCCATGAAGGGCCTTGTAGACATGGCAAGGAACTTGGAGTCATCCTGACAGGGACAAAAGGTTTTATGTGATCCTCCAGTGACAGAGTAGAGGCTGGTTGAAAAAAGACAAGACTGGAAGCAGGATACTCCTATGGAGGCTGAAGAAATACAGATGAGAAATAACGAAGGCTTGAACAGAGACGGTGACAATGAAGGTGAATTGAAAGGTATTTAGGGGGTAAACTGAGGACTTTGTGATTAATTGGTTGTGGACGAAGGGAGAGCGAGGAAGAGAAAGGATTGAAAAAATGACTCCACATACTGAGCAGGGAATTGAGGAACGAAAGTGGGGCTCACAGGGGCTCAGAGTTGGACCAGTTGGATTTGAGGCTGCAGCTTGTTGATGAGTGATTGGGAGGTGAGAACGTGAAGAAAGCAAGTGTAGTCTCTTTAAGGAAACTTGCTCTGACGAAAGTGAGAGTGAACTGTGGTTACAAGAGAAAATGAAACATTTTTCATAGGAAAGACTTGACCACCTTTGTAGGTTAAAGGTGGCTTCCTTCATCCCCCATACTCTGCTTTATTTTTCTTCGTAACACTTACGACCTGACATGTTAAGTGCATGTTTACCTGCTCATATGTTTACTTGCTGCACCACCACCCCCAACTAGGTTGTGTGCTCCATGAGAGCAGGGGCTTTGTTTTAGTCATTTACGTATATTTTCAGTGTCTATAGCTGTAGCTGGTACATAGTAGGTACACAGTAAATATTTGTTGAATGAATCAATGCATAATTGATGGAGTTAGGTTCTTGTGAAGGCTGGAGGGCACGGACTCTGCAGCACAGATGGAGAGGTGCTGAAAACAGCAGCTACCAAAGTAACACCTGAGTCCCTCTGCCAATTAGCTATTCAGATGGATACAAAAGAGGGGACGGATCGTGGATCTGCAGTACCTCTGCCTCTTTCCTTTCACTCCCCTCTCCTAATTGTCCTAATTGTCCCACTCCAAAATGTAACACACAATGAAATGGAGAAGTAAACTCTGTAGATTTGTAAAGATTGGAAGAACTGGTCTTGCACATCTGTCCATTTCTTGAGAATAGAAGTGCGGCAGCTGAGCCAAACAAGGTTGTGACGACAGACAAAGGAGACATTGGGAGAGGAAGGTAAGAGAATTTCATAAGAAGTTAATCTATTGGTAGAAAGGACTTCAACAGAATGAGGGACATAAATAGTTAAGGGAGATTCCATAATTAGTTCTTCAATTGATTCTAAAAGTTTTGTAGTCACAGCAAAGTGAATGCAAGGTGAACATACGTCCCTTGGCTATGGCATCCAATTGCTGGATATAATATCCTAGAGGTCTACGTTGGTCTCTATGCTTTTGAGTAAGGCCACCTAAGATGTTCCCTTCTTGTTCGTGGACAGAGGAAAAGGGGTAATTTATAATTAGGGTGTCCCAGAGTGGGCGTACTGAGCAAACTATGCTTTATTCCCTTAAAGAAATTTTGACTAGTTTCATCCCTAATAAGGGGCTCAATTTGTTCAGCTTTAATCAAGGCATATAAAGGTTGAGCCATCAAAGAAAAATTAGGACATCCTGCAAGGACAAAAATCCTCTCAATCAACGTTTGGTGGAGGAGGCCTTGGGGCCAGAGATAAGTGGGGCAGAGAAAATGTGGCCAATATCAGTGGACCATAAGCGGGATGGTGTTTAAATTTTATGTATTTCAAAGGGCAGGAATATGTATGGGACATAATTCCTTATCCAGATCTGTTGAATCTCCTTCTGAGGGTTCCAAATAAATTTCCCCCCATTGGGAGAAACATATTGTGTTTGGGATGATCCAAGGAAATCCCTTCCAAGAAGGTAAATTGGGGTAGAGGGGATTACTTTAGCTTCCTAGGCTGCTTAAAGCAATATACCATGAAACGGGTTGGCTTAACAATAGGAATTTATTAGCTTACAGTTTTAAGTCTGAGAAAAATGTCCAAATCAAGGTGATGCTTGCTGTCCGAAGACTGGCTACCAGTGACCCTTGAGTCCTCTGCCACATGGTAAGACAACTAGTGGTGTCTGCTGGTTTCTCCATTCTCTTCCAGGTTTCATTGCTTTCAGCTTCTTGCTTCCATGGCTTTTTCTCTCTGTATTCATCACATTTATAAAGGACTCCAGTAAAAGGATTAAGACCCAGCCTGAATGAGGTGGGTCACACCTTAACTAAAGTACCCTCATTACAAGATCCTACTTACAATGCAAACGCACCCTCAGGAAGGGATTAACTTAAAAAAACATGCTTTTCCCAGTTTCAAACCACCACAGGGACTAATAAAAATTGATGGATGCCTTGTAAATGTCCTACCTGAAAGGGAATTGGGGAGAATTAAAGATGATCATGGGTTTGTTGGAGAGTCCTACCATTTGAATTGTTTCTGTACTCCAGGGAGAAGGGTTAATGAGGGCATTGGATTTAAGACAGAGAAGATGGCCTTAATACCTATTAGAACCCAAAATCCTCATTTCTGATTATCAGATCTATTTTGCCTAAAGACATGATATGGACAGTTGGAAAAACTTCTCCTGTGTCCCCAGAGCAGCCCTAGTAGTTGCATTAAAGCAACTAACAAGGGTTGCTTTCTTAGAGGGCAAAGAAAACATTCATGGGGTTTCTGCTGTTTTTTTTTATTTGGATTTTTTAGTTTGGGGCAGTTTCTTTTCCAATTTCCAGAGTGTTTACAATAATTATAAATACCCATGCCCTGAACCCTGATGCCTAAAGATTTTACTTGAAGGTGTATTTAGCTGCTATAATTGGAAACTCAAGGTTTGTGCTAATCATATTTGCACTGTCTTAGCTTGGGAGGATTTTTTTCCCCAGCCTTTTTAAAGTTAAGGTCTAATTGATCTGTAAGATTTACTAAATCATTAGATTCCATTGTGGTCCAATTTAGTTGTTTACACTTTAGGATAGTGCTTAATTCTCTGAAAGGCTGTTAACAAAAGTAGAATTAAACAGGGTAGAGGTTTCATAGTCACTATGGTAAAGACCTGAGAATTGTTTAAAGGTTTTATCAAGCCTGTTATAATATTCTTACATGGGCTTTTCAGGTTTCTGGGTACATTGTTGGATTTTTATCCTATCAGTAATTTGGGGAAAAACTTCAGGTATGACCTTATGAAGTTCCTTAGCTAGCTTAATGCTTCAGTTTTCAGTAGCTCTTCAGTTTTGAAAAGTCATTTAAGGGATCTTTCCAATTAGCTTTGTCTATCCAGATTTTGACATGACCTTCTCCAGGAGTTATGTGAATTAACTGGTAAAGGTCTGAGTATCCAGTCCACAAAGCTGAATGATAAGATTAAATTCTTATGAAAAATCAACTGGGTCTTCAGTAGGATTCAGGAAGATATCACTATAGAAGGGGAGTTGGGCTAAGCTAGGACATAGAGGAAGAGGACAGAAGAGGTTTAAAGGAGGGTTAGAATAGTCAGAGTCAGGAGTTCCGGATAATTTTTCAAGCTTGGTAATACACCTAGATAAGTCTTTCTTAATTTAGTATATGGTTCTTTGAAGAGAGGCAATTTTAGAATTAGTTATATGTTTAGAAGTTTCCAAGTTCCAATTAAAATAAGTATCCCATTAGGCTTGCTTAGTTTTAGAGCCTCTATTTTCCAGTTGCGCTCACAAATATACCAATTTAGGCCTATCAAAAGATCCACTGTGGTCATTATAATTTGAGATTTTCTCTAGTGCACCAGGTCCAGCAGGATAAGATTTTACATGATGCAAGACCATAATTTTTGTACATAAAACCAGCTGGTGTGCCAGGTGGTGGTGAACCATTAGAGTTCTTAGATGCGTTGGAACCTGTTCTTTTCCAGTTAGTCCTAATGGTGAACAATTCTAAGTCCTAAACCTAAGAGAAATTGTCTGGGTTTTGGGCAAGTGTGATATTTTACAATGTGCCTTTCATGAGATTCTTGTTTTACCTAGTATACAGCCTGTGTTCTTGTTGTCTGACCCCTTGACCAGGGGTCCCTAGTTGTACAGAATTGTCTTGAGGGTGGTGGGCAAACTTGTGTCCATATAGCCCATCTGTGACCACCTTATCCTTTCATGGGATTTTCGGTCTTTGGAAGCTGAGTCTTCTCTTCAAATGGTGGCAGGTGTGCTAATGGCATTTAAGTGCCCATCCTGTGCCCACTAAAGCAATATTTAATTTCTCACAATCAGAACATAGGTCATATTGATGGTTAAGGAGGTGTTCCTCCACTGAAAAGAGGTCAATACCAAAGTGGGAGTCTAATTTAAAGTCCCACTTGAGTATCACCAGACAAGGAAAGTTTCCTTGTATGACAAAAAGGGCCAACAAAAGGACTGCTGACACCAGCCCAAACAAGAACAAAAGTTCAAATGCCCTTTACCAGAAGACACCCAAGGAAAGGCCAGAGCCTCAACCAAAAAGTGGGTGTTTTGGAACCAGGAGGACTCACCAACAGGAATCTGGGACTGTCAGGGAGATGACAGAGTGCAAGGGGCTCTTGCAGTTACATGCTCGAATCCAACAGCAGCTCCAGAGTCAGGTCGGTGGTCCCTTCAGATCCCGTTTCTGACACCATCTAATGTCAACCAAGAAATAACAAACTGAGCTGCAAGGCAACAAAGTATTTTATTTGGGGTCTTAAAATTTCAATTTGGAGAGCACAGATTCAGGTAGTATTTGGGTTTGCTAAAGCTGACGGAATGCAATATATACCAGAAATGGTTTCACTTTTACAATAGGGTTGTATTGACTTATAAGCTTACAGTTCAAGGGCCGTGAAAAATGTCAAATCAAGGCATCATCAGATGGTATTTGGACTCCTTTGTCACATGGGAAGGCACATTGCTGGCATCTGCTTGTCCTTCTCTCCTGGGTTTCATTGCTTCAGCTTCTGGCTTCTCCATCAGTGGATTTTTCTTTCAACTTCTCTGGGGCTTCTCTGAGCTTCTCTGGAGCTTTTTCCTTGTGTCCTTTATCCTCTTATAAAGGACTCCAGTAAAAGCATTAAGGCTCTTTTGAATGAGGTGGGTAACATTCCAACTGAAATAACCTAATCTGAAGGTCCCACCCACGATAGGTCTACACTCACAGGAATGGATTAAAAGAACACGATCTTTTCTGGGGTGCATAACTGCTCCAAACCAACACAGGTAGCAAGCTGAATTTTGTCCCATCTTGGCACTTCTAGGTAAAGGATTTTAAAGAAAAAGAAGATTCCATAAATTGTTTGCAATTGGTGGATATTCTGGGTGCTCCAAATGTCCTTCAGTTTAGATAGTTTACTGATTGCTTTATCTTGTTTAGACAGTGTACTGATTTCTTATCTGGCAGTTTGTTTTTAGTGTCTAGATGTCCTTAGGGTTTTGAGGAGCATTACTGCTTGAGGCTTTGCATACTTTGGCCATTTGTGATAACTGGCTGAGATTTGCTTAAGAGTCACTTCCTGAATGACCCTTCAACACCATTTTAAATCTCTTAGCCATAGTAGCTCCATTTTGTTTTATTTCTTTTCAGAGTGTTATCAAAAATTGTAAAAAAAAAAAAAAAAAAAATTATGTATACATAAAATTTATAGGAAATAGAGACTCATCAGACTGATTTTATGAAATACATTGGTGGTAGAGACGAGGATTGAGCATGACATGGTATTATTACTCTTGCGTTTTGATTACAGTTTAGTACTATGAAAAGTACATTTGAAAGTGTCTAATCAAAAAAATATTTAAGTCTAACATGACCAAAAAATTGGAAAGAACCCAGATATCCATCAAGGGTAAAAGAATAAATACAGTGTGGCATATTCATACAGTGGTGTACTGTACAGCAATGAGAATGAATGGACTATTGCAACATGCAACAAGCTGAAAGTGTCTCATAAACAATGTTGAGGAAAAGTAAAAAGGAATACCTAGCTTATGATATATTTTTATAAATTCAAAGGCAGAAAGAAATCATCTATCATAACAGAAGACAGAAGAATCATTAATTTTGGAAGTAGTGTTTGGAAGGAGCCTAAGGAGAGTTTCTGAGGAGCTGGTAATCTATTTCTTGATCTGAGTGTTGATTGCATGGACAAGTTCAATTTGTGAAAATTTATCAAGCTGTACAGTTAAGAGTTGCATAATTTTCCATATGCATCTTATATTTCAATTAAAAGTTAACTTTAAAAATAATCTTTAGGAGGCACCCTCTACACGTGGGGCCGCGTTTGAACGGCTCTAAGTGAGGCCGGGCCGGGTATCCCTGGGACGCTTTAGGCTACCAGGCGCGGTTCATCATCAGCACGAGGGCTGAAGTGAGGCGCCGCGGTACGACGGGGCGCCGGTGTTTAAGAGATTATGGCATCTGAAACCAACAATATTAAAAAACGGAACTTGTGTAATAATATTGAGGATCATTCCGTTGATCTTCCTAGAAAAAGGATCTCTAATTTCACTAATAAGAACATGAAGGAGGTTGAGAAATCTCCAAAACAGTTGCCTGCTTACGTAAATAGAATTGGACAAGCTGTGAAAAGCCCAGATAAACTATATAAGGTTATCTACCTCAGAAAGAAAGTTCACCTTTTCCAAATCCTTGTTATAGAAAAAACAGTCCCTGAGAAGTGGGAGATGTGACATGGCAAATAAAGAAAATGAAGTGGTTTGTACCCGCCACCTGCCTGAAACATTACGCCTTGATAGTTGAACATATTTGGTTAACTCCAGTGATTCTGGTTCTTCGCAGAGGGAAAGATCATCATCAAAATATAGTGGATTTTTTTCTGAGCTTTCTCAGGACTGTGAAACAATGGCACAAGTTTTGTTCAGCCAGAATTTAAGATTGAATGTAGCTTCACTTTCTGGAGGAAGAGAAGTATAAGTGAACTTGGAGCCTGTTTGCTGAGGATTGAAGATCTTGGCATTGTGGTGGATTGCCTTCCTGTGCTCACCAATAGTTCACAGGAAGAAAAACAATACATCTCACTTGGCTGCTGTGTAGACTTGTTGCCTCTAGTAAAATCACTACTTAAAAGCAAATTTGAAGAATATGTAATAGTTGGTTTAACTGGCTTCAAGCAGTCATAAAAAGGTGGTGGTCAGAATTATCATCCAAAACAGAAGTTACAAATGATGGAAATATTCAAATTTTAAAAGAACAATTAAGTGGATTGTGGGAACAGGAAACCATCTCACTTCGGTTCCAGGATATACTGGCACTATAGCTAAGGATGTAAATGCTTATTTATTACAATTGTATTGACAGGTTTCATCTACTGAAGAGTGCTTGGTTATTCAGAATATCCCTGGACTATCTGGTTTCCAAAAAATAATGTCTCCTCTGAGAACTATGAATTGTGAAAGAAATCAAAACCATTTTTTTTTGTTTTAAGAAGCCTCATAATCAAACCACTAATGAAATGTAACAATCTACTTTGCATTGAAGTGGAAAATATCCAAAAGGAGCAGCTTCAACTTCAATGAGGTGAAAGTGCAGTAAGAAGATTGTTTGCCTTTGCTGCATTTGGGATTTAAATAACCATATATTCGGTAACATTGTTTAAGAACTACTGGGTCTTAATTCAGTCCTGCATATTGCATAAGAATAATTTATACTATGTGAAAAAAAATGACAGGACTTATCACTAGGAACCAAAAAGACCAATCATCATTAATTTTTTAAGATTATGTTTTATGAGAAAACGCTTAGATGTGTGCAGCTGTTTTCTTATGTTGAAAAGACTGAAAGATTAAAACATAGCATATAATCAATATTAAATAATTTTGTCCATGCTGAGATACTATGTTTGCAAAATGCCTTAATTATTAATAAGCCCATGTGTTGTGATACCAATACCTGTTAAAAGATTTTATACCAACCATGTTTCTGGCATGATAAAATCATGGGATTAAATCAGGGGTTTACATTCACATAGAATGTTGATGTTTGAAACCTATTCCATGCCACTTTTTAAACTTAAAAACATTTTTAGTATCTCTTTTTTTTGTTGTTGTTGTTAGAATCATCATGTTGTGTATGTATGTGTTATGCCTATATAAAATTTTAAAAGGTGAATACATATTTGTATGAATGCTTAACTGGAAATTTCCATGAAGTTGGCTAATTTATGGTCACTTTTTATTGTATATAGATTTCTAATATTTTCAATTCTGTATCATTTAAGCTTCCTTCATTTGAGTAAATTCACTAAATATTTTTAAAAAATAATCTTTAAGGAAAAACAAGAAGTATAAGTGACTGATAAGTAAAAGCTAAAATGGGCAGGTAGCAGCCTGTAAATATTTACATTTGGTGGAGACAAAAAGCTTTTTAACTAGGCTAATGTATGTCAGGACAAGTAGCAACCCATTAAGACTCAAGGAATGTGCTCAAGGAGAACAATAATGACTTTTTATTTTTTTTTAAGCTTGAAGGTATCTTGAGCTGATATCAAATCATTTGTTTAGGGTCCCGTTGATGAAAGGAGTCTGATTTTTTAGTCCATCCAATGAAGAGAGTGGGCAGGATTCTCAGTTCCTAACATTCATCTGTGCACTGTTTTGTTCATTAGCTGCCCTCTTACTTCCAAGTGTAATTAACTCAACTTAGTCCACTCTCAACTGGAAGGCTGTATAATGTAATAAACGTTGGAGTAGAACAATCAGGTTAACCATTCGCTACCTGTGTAAACTTTGGCAAGTTTTAAAATTTCTCTAATCTTCAATTTCCTCATCTATAAAATGGGGGATAATAATAGTATCTTTCTTATATAGGTGTAGCCAAGATTAAATGAAAATAAAACCACTTAATCTCTGAAGCAAGTGGTGCCCTCTCCTGACCTCTTCCTTCTCTTCTGCATTCCATTGATCTTCAGCTTCTTGTTTCCCATATGTTTCAGTTTAGCAAATTTGTGGCTGCCAGAATGCAATATTCCAGAAATGGGTTGGCTTTTAACAATGGGATTTATTAAGTTACAAGTTACAATTCTAAGGCTGTGAAAATGTCCCAATTAAGGCATCAACAGGATGCGTTAGTATCTCTCTGTTCTCTTTCTCTCCCTCTTTTTTTTTTTTCCAGACACCTTCTCTGAAGAAAAGCTAACAGCATCTGGGGTTCCACTGTCACATGGAAGGCACCGGGCTGTTGTCTGCTGATCCTTCTTTCCCGGGTTTAGCTTCTGGTTTCAGTGGCTGTCTTCAAATGTCTCTGGACATTTCTCTGTTAGCTTCGCTGAGCTCTCTGAGGGTCATCTGTCTTTTATCCTCTCATAAGGGACTCCTGCAAGGGGATTAAGACCCACCTTGAATGGGCTGGGTCACATCTCAATTGAAATAGCCTAACCACAATAGGTCTGCCCCCACAAGAATGGATTAAAAGAATATAATATTTTCTGAGGTACATCCCACCATGGTTTTTTCTCACTGTCTGAATTTCATTCTGCTTATAAAGGTCTCCAGCAATAGGATTAAGACCCATCCTAACAGAAGTAGGCCACACCTTAACCTCATCAAAAGGTCCCACTTACAATGGGTTCACACCCACAGGAATGGATTAAGTTTAAGAACATGTTTTTCTTGGGTATACACAGCTCCAAACCACCAAAGCAGGGTTGCCACAAACCTTCCATTTGTAGAAAACACAATTTCTGCCCAGCACAATACAACAAAGCACAATAAATTATGTATGCCTGTACATTAGGGGCTTAACAAAATGTCTAACTCTTACCAAAACCCTGTAATTTAGGTATCATCACCTTCAATTTTCAGATGAGGAAATTGAGTTACAGAGAGAGCAAGTGGATTTATTTAAATCCACTCAGGTAGTAAGCGGCAGAGCTAGGATTAGAATCTAGTTCTTTCTATCTAGCTACAAAACCCCATGCTCTTTCTGATAAGCACACTGCCTTCTCTTTGTCTGAGATATATAGCAGCTGTTCAATAATATCTCAATAGTATTATAATAGATTTAAGCTAAATTGTTGGTGTTCTGAAAATGAAAAACCACATATCACTTGAAGAAGCTGAGGGAAGGGACAAAATCGAGGGAAGTGTTTATAAAAGTCTTGGTATTCTAGCTTATATAGAAGTTGAGATTGGAGAGAGGATAAGAAAGATACTTCTGGCAAAGGAAAAAGCTTTACAAGCCACTGGCTGCTTTAAACATAAAAGAGTTTAGATGAAGTTCTTTGCTTTTGTTTTTTTGCTTCTCAGATTTTAATTGATTTTTCTTATTGATCAAATAATGCATTCCAGTGAAGAAAATTTGGAAAGTTCTGGTAAGTGGAAAGAATTATGAACTTTTTTTGCATAATATTTCACCACCCTGAAGGAACCACACATCATATTTTATCCCATGATTTCTATGCATTGTTTTCCTTGCATCCTGGTGATAATTCTCTACATACAATTTGGTATCTATTGAGGAGTAAAATAAAGATGAATAAAACTGATAATAAAACATATTAGTATGTTCAAGCTTTTACTATTTAGGATTCTTATCTCTAAGCAACAGACATTTACTATGGAAATTATTCAAAAGATATTGGGTCATTTTTAGAATCTTCAGAAATGCTGCAAACAAAATTTAGAGGCTGAGCAACCAGGACATAACTCAAAACCACACCATAGAATTGGTCTTGCAAAGATACCACTGTTGCTGCCACTGAGACCAACCATCATAGCTTATAACTGCCAATATCACTGACCCTGGATACTGGACTCCTATAGCTAAAACTGCTACCCTGTTCCCTCTGGTAACCGCATGTAGCTGCTGTTGCCACCACTATCCATGTCCAAACTGTATTCTGTGGAATCTCTGTTTCTTTACATCACCAATTTCTGCTTCAAAGACTAGAGTGGTACCTAGCTACAGGGAAAGGTGCGGGGGGGGAGCAAGTATCTGGGGTAGTTTTTATAATGGGAGGCAGGCCCTGATGCATAAAGCAGAGATTCCCGCAAATACCGGGAAGGAATTCAGATGATAAGTGACTATGAAGAGAGACAAATGTCTAACACAGTCTATTTCTTTGGCTTCTTGACATCAACATACACTCCTCTTACCACATTTGCATGTTTTTAGATAAAATAACATCTAAGGTCGATTCTAGAAGATGGCAGACTGGTGAGCTGTATGTTTTAGTTACTCCTCCAGGAAAGTAGGTAAAAAGCCAGGAACTGCGTGGACTGGACACCACAGAGCAATCTGTCTTTGGGCATACTTCATACAACACTCATGAAAACGTGGAACTGCTGAGATCACCGAAATCTGTAAGTTTTTGCGGCCAGGGGACCCGCGCCCCTCCCTGCCAGGCTCAGTCCCGGGGGAGGAGGGGCTGTCAGCTCCAGGAAGGAGAAGGGAGAATTGCAGTGGCTGCTCTCATCGGAAACTCATTCTACTGATTCAGACTCCAACCATAGATAGACTGAGGCCAGACACCAGAGACTCTGAAAGCAGCCAGCCCAGCAGAGAGGAGACGGGCATAGAAGGAAAACAACACGAGAAGCTCCAAAGTAAAAGCAGAGGATTTTTGGAGTTCTGGTGAACACAGAAAGGGGAAGGGCGGAGATCAGGCCTTGAGGCGCATATGCAAATCCCGAAGCAAGGCTGATCTCTCTGCCCAGGGCACCTTTCCTTAATGGCCCTGGTTGCTTTGTCTATTAGCATTTCAATAACCCATTAGATCTCTGAGGAGGGCCGTTTTTTTTTTCTTTTTTTTTTTTTTTTTTTTTTTTAAATCCTTTTTGCTTTTTCTAAAACAATTACTCTAAGAAGCTCAATACAGAAAGCTTCGAAGAGTTGAAATTTGGGCACGTCGAGTCAAGAGCAGAAATAAGAGAGCTCTGAGACAAAAGGCAATGATCCAGTGGCTGAGAAAATTCACTAAACAACACAACTTCCCGGGAAAAGGGGGGTGTCCGCTCACAGCCACCATCCTGGTGGACAGGAAACACTCCTGCCCATCGCCAGCCCCATAGCCCAGAGCTGCCCCAGACAACCCAGTGTGACGGAAGTGCTTCAAATAACAGGCACACACCACAAAACTGGGCGTGGACATTAGCCTTCCCTGCAACCTCAGCTGAATGTCCCAGAGCTGGGAAGGGGGAGCAGTGTGAATTAACAGAGCCCCATTCAGCCATCATTTGAGCAGACTGGGAGCCTCCCAACACAGCCCAGCAGCCCAGAACTGCCCTGGGGGGACGGCACTCACCTGTGACATAGCACAGTCATCCCTCAACAGAGGACCCGGGGTGCACAGCCTGGAAGAGGGGCCCACTTGCAAGTCTCAGGAGCCATACGCCAATACCAAAGACTTGTGGGTCAGTGGCAGAGACAAACTGTGGCAGGACTGAACTGAAGGATTAGACTATTGCAATAGCTTTAAAACTCTAGGATCATCAGGGAGATTTGATTGTTAGGGCCACCCCCTCTCCCCGACTGCCCAGAAACACGCCCCACATACAGGGCAGGCAACACCAACTACACACGCAAGCTTGGGACACCAATTGGGCCCCACAAGACTCACTCCCCCACTCACCAAAAAGGCTAAGCAGGGGAGATCTGGCTTGTGGAGAACAGGTGGCTCGTGGACGCCACCTGCTGGTTAGTTAGAGAAAGTGTACTCCACGAAGCTGTAGATCTGATAAATTAGAGATAAGGACTTCAACTGGTCTGCAAACCCTAAAAGAACCCTATCAAGGACAGCAAATGCCACGAGGCCAAAAACAACAGAAAATTATAAAGCATATGAAAAAACCAGACGATATGGATAACCCAAGCCCAAGCACCCAAATCAAAAGACCAGAAGAGACACACCTAGAGCAGCTACTCAAAGAACTAAAGATGAACAATGAGACCCTAGTACGGGATATGAAGGAAATCAAGAAGACCCTAGAAGAGCATAAAGAAGACATTGCAAGACTAAATAAAAAAATGGATGATCTTATGGAAATTAAAGAAACTGTTGACCAAATTAAAAAGATTCTGGACACTCATAGTACAAGACTAGAGGAAGTTGAACAACGAATCAGTGACCTGGAAGATGACAGAATGGAAAATGAAAGCATAAAAGAAAGAATGGGGAAAAAAATTGAAAAACTCGAAATGGACCTCAGGGATATGATAGATAATATGAAGCGTCCAAATATAAGACTCATTGGTGTCCCAGAAGGGGAAGAAAAGGGTAAAGGTCTAGGAAGAGTATTCAAAGAAATTGTTGGGGAAAACTTCCCAAATCTTCTAAACAACATAAATACACAAATCATAAATGCTCAGCGAACTCCAAATAGAATGAATCCAAAAAAACCCACTCCGAGACATATACTGATCACACTGTCAAACATAGAAGAGAAGGAGCAAGTTCTGAAAGCAGCAAGAGAAAAGCAATTCACCACATACAAAGGAAACAGCATAAGACTAAGTAGTGACTACTCAGCAGCCACCATGGAGGCGAGAAGGCAATGGCACGATATATTTAAAATTCTGAGAGAGAGGAATTTCCAGCCAAGAATACTTTATCCAGCAAAGCTCTCCTTCAAATTTGAAGGAGAGCTTAAATTTTTCACAGACAAAGAAATGCTGAGAGAATTTGCTAACAAGAGACCTGCCCTACTGGAGATACTAAAGGGAGCCCTACAGACAGAGAAACAAAGACAGGACAGAGAGACTTGGAGAAAGGTTCAGTACTAAAGAGATTCGGTATGGGTACAATAAAGGATATTAATAGAGAGAGGGAAAAATATGGCAAACATAATCCAAAGGATAAGATGGCCGATTCAAGAAATGCCTTCACGGTTTTAACGTTGAATGTAAATGGATTAAACTCCCCAATTAAAAGATATAGATTCGCAGAATGGATCAAAAAAAATGAACCATCAATATGTTGCATACAAGAGACTCATCTTAGACACAGGGACACAAAGAAATTGAAAGTGAAAGGATGGAAAAAAATATTTCATGCAAGCTACAGCCAAAAGAAAGCAGGTGTAGCAATATTAATCTCAGATAAAATAGACTTCAAATGCAGGGATGTTTTGAGAGACAAAGAAGGCCACTACATACTAATAAAAGGGGCAATTCAGCAAGAAGAAATAACAATCGTAAATGTCTATGCACCCAATCAAGGTGCCACAAAATACATGAGAGAAACATTGGCAAAACTAAAGGAAGCAATTGATGTTTCCACAATAATTGTGGGAGACTTCAACACATCACTCTCTCCTATAGATAGATCAACCAGACAGAAGACCAATAAGGAAATTGAAAACCTAAACAATCTGATAAATGAATTAGATTTAACAGACATCTACAGGACATTACATCCCAAATCACCAGGATACACATACTTTTCTAGTGCTCACGGAACTTTCTCCAGAATAGATCATATGCTGGGACATAAAACAAGCCTCAATAAATTTAAAAAGATTGAAATCATTCAAAGCACATTCTCTGACCACAATGGAATACAATTAGAAGTCAATAACCATCAGAGACTTAGAAAATTCACAAATACCTGGAGGTTAAACAACACACTCCTAAACAATCAGTGGGTTAAAGAAGAAATAGCAAGAGAAATTGCTAAATATATAGAGACGAATGAAAATGAGAACACAACATACCAAAACCTATGGGATGCAGCAAAAGCAGTGCTAAGGGGGAAATTTATAGCACTAAACGCATATATTAAAAAGGAAGAAAGAGCCAAAATCAAAGAACTAATGGATCAACTGAAGAAGCTAGAAAATGAACAGCAAACCAATCCTAAACCAAGTACAAGAAAAGAAATAACAAGGATTAAAGCAGAAATAAATGACATAGAGAACAAAAAAACAATAGAAAGGATAAATATCACCAAAAGTTGGTTCTTTGAGAAGATCAACAAGATTGACAAGCCCCTAGCTAGACTGACAAAATCAAAAAGAGAGAAGACCCATATAAACAAAATAATGAATGAAAAAGGTGACATAACTGCAGATCCTGAAGAAATTAAAAAAATTATAAGAGGATATTATGAACAACTGTATGGCAACAAACTGGATAATGTAGAAGAAATGGACAATTTCCTGGAAACATATGAACAACCTAGACTGACCAGAGAAGAAATAGAAGACCTCAACCAACCCATCACAAGCAAAGAGATCCAATCAGTCATCAAAAATCTTCCCACAAATAAATGCCCAGGGCCAGATGGCTTCACAGGGGAATTCTACCAAACTTTCCAGAAAGAACTGACACCAATCTTATTCAAACTCTTTCAAAACATTGAAAAAAATGGAACACTACCTAACTCATTTTATGAAGCTAACATCAATCTAATACCAAAACCAGGCAAAGATGCTACAAAAAAGGAAAACTACCGGCCAATCTCCCTAATGAATATAGATGCAAAAATCCTCAACAAAATACTTGCAAATCGAATCCAAAGACACATTAAAAAAATCATACACCATGACCAAGTGGGGTTCATTCCAGGCATGCAAGGATGGTTCAACATCAGAAAAACAATCAATGTATTACAACACATTAAAAACTCGAAAGGGAAAAATCAATTGATCATCTCAATAGATGCTGAAAAAGCATTTGACAAAATCCAACATCCCTTTTTGATAAAACACTTCAAAGGTAGGAATTGAAGGAAACTTCCTCAACATGATAAAGAGCATATATGAAAAACCCACAGCCAGCATAGTACTCAATGGTGAGAGACTGAAAGCCTTCCCTCTAAGATCAGGAACAAGACAAGGATGCCCGCTGTCACCACTGTTATTCAACATTGTGCTGGAAGTGCTAGCCAGGGCAATCCGGCAAGACAAAGAAATAAAAGGCATCCAAATTGGAAAAGAAGAAGTAAAACTGTCATTGTTTGCAGATGATATGATCTTATATCTAGAAAACCCTGAGAAATCAACGATACACCTACTAGAGCTAATAAACAAATTTAGCAAAGTAGCGGGATACAAGATTAATGCACATAAGTCAGTAATGTTTCTATATGCTAGAAATGAACAAACTGAAGAGACACTCAAGAAAAAGATACCATTTTCAATAGCAACTAAAAAAATCAAGTACCTAGGAATCAACTTAACCAAAGATGTAAAAGACCTATACAAAGAAAACTACATAACTCTACTAAAAGAAATAGAAGGGGACCTTAAAAGATGGAAAAATATTCCATGTTCATGGATAGGAAGGCTAAATGTCATTAAGATGTCAATTCTACCCAAACTCATCTACAGATTCAATGCAATCCCAATCAAAATTCCAACAACCTACTTTGCAGACTTGGAAAAGCTAGTTATCAAATTTATTTGGAAAGGGAAGATGCCTCGAATTGCTAAAGACACTCTAAAAAAGAAAAACGAAGTGGGAGGACTTACACTCCCTGACTTTGAAGCTTATTATAAAGCCACAGTTGCCAAGACAGCATGGTACTGGCACAAAGATAGACATATAGATCAATGGAATCGAATTGAGAATTCAGAGATAGACCCTCAGATCTATGGCCGACTGATCTTTGATAAGGCCCCCAAAGTCACCGAACTGAGCCATAATGGTCTTTTCAACAAATGGGGCTGGGAGAGTTGGATATCCATATCCAAAAGAATGAAAGAGGACCCCTACCTCACCCCCTACACAAAAATTAACTCAAAATGGACCAAAGATCTCAATATAAAAGAAAGTACCATAAAACTCCTAGAAGATAATGTAGGAAAACATCTTCAAGACCTTGTATTAGGAGGCCACTTCCTAGACTTTACACCCAAAGCACAAGCAACAAAAGAGAAAATAGATAAATGGGAACTCCTCAAGCTTAGAAGTTTCTGCACCTCAAAGGAATTTCTCAAAAAGGTAAAGAGGCAGCCAACTCAATGGGAAAAAATTTTTGGAAACCATGTATCTGACAAAAGACTGATATCTTGCATATACAAAGAAATCCTACAACTCAATGACAATAGTACAGACAGCCCAATTATAAAATGGGCAAAAGATATGAAAAGACAGTTCTCTGAAGAGGAAATACAAATGACCAAGAAACACATGAAAAAATGTTCAGCTTCACTAGCTATTAGAGAGATGCAAATTAAGACCACAATGAGATACCATCTAACACCGGTTAGAATGGCTGCCATTAAACAAACAGGAAACTACAAATGCTGGAGGGGATGTGGAGAAATTGGAACTCTTATTCATTGTTGGTGGGACTGTATAATGGTTCAGCCACTCTGGAAGTCAGTCTGGCAGTTCCTTAGAAAACTAGATATAGAGCTACCATTCGATCCAGCGATTGCACTCCTCGGTATATACCCGGAAGATCGGAAAGCAGTGACACGAACAGATATCTGCACGCCAATGTTCATAGCAGCATTATTCACAATTGCCAAGAGATGGAAACAACCCAATGTCCTTCAACAGATGAGTGGATAAATAAAATGTGGTATATACACACGATGGAATACTACGCGGCAGTAAGAAGGAACGATCTGGTGAAACATATGACAACATGGATGAACCTTGAAGACATAATGCTGAGCGAAATAAGCCAGGCACAAAAAGAGAAATATTATATGCTACCACTAATGTGAACTTTGAAAAATGTAAAACAAATGGTTTATAATGTAGAATGTAGGGGAACTAGCAGTAGAGAGCAATTAAGGAAGGGGGAACAATAATCCAGGAAGAACAGATAAGCTATTTAACGTTCTGGGGATGCCCAGAAATGACTATGGTCTGTTAATTTCTGATGGTTGTAGTAGGAACAAGTTCACTGAAATGTTGCTATATTATGTAACTTTCTTGGGGTAAAGTAGGAACATGTTGGAAGTTAAGCAGTTATCTTAGTTTAGTTGTCTTTTTCTTACTCCCTTGCTATGGTCTCTTTGAAATGCTCTTTTATTGTATGATTGTTTTCTTTTTAACTTTTTTTTTCATACAGGTGATTTGAAAAAAGAAGGGAAAGTTAAAAAAAAAAAAAAAAAAAAGAGAAAAAAGAAAAACAAGGGGAAAAAAAAAAAAAAAAAAAGGGTGTAGTGCCCCCTTGAGGAGCCTGTGGAGAATGCAGGGGTATTCGCCTACCCCACCTCCATGGTTGCTAACATGACCACAGACATAGGGGACTGGTGGTTTGATGGGTTGAGCCCTCTACCATAAGTTTTACCCTTGGGAAGACGGTTGCTGCAAAGGAGAGGCTAGGCCTCCCTGTATTTGTGCCTAAGAGTCTCCTCCTGAATGCCTCTTTGTTGCTCAGATGTGGCCCTCTCTCTCTGGCTAAGCCAACTTGAAAGGTGAAATCACTGCCCTCCCCCCTACGTGGGATCAGACACCCAGGGAAGTGAATCTCCCTGGCAACGTGGAATATGACTCCCAGGGAGGAATGTAGACCTGGCACCGTGGGACGGAGAACATCTTCTTGACCAAAAGGGGGATGTGAAAGGAAATGAAATAAGCTTCAGTGGCAGAGAGATTCCAAAAGGAGCCGAGAGGTCACTCTGGTGGGCACTCTTATGCACACTTTAGACAACCCTTTTTAGGTTCTAAAGAATTGGGGTAGCTGGTGGTGGATACCTGAAACTATCAAACTACAACCCAGAACCCATGAATCTCGAAGACAGTTGTATAAAAATGTAGCTTATGAGGGGTGACAATGGGATTGGGAAAGCCATAAGGACCAAACACCACTTTGTCTAGTTTATGGATGGATGTGTAGAAAAGTAGGGGAGGGAAACAGACAGACAAAGGTACCCAGTGTTCTTTTTTACTTCAATTGCTCTTTTTCACTCTAATTATTATTCTTGTTATTTTTGTGTGTGTGCTAATGAAGGTGTCAGGGATTGATTTAGGTGATGAATGTACAACTATGTAATGGTACTGTAAACAATCGAAAGTACAATTTGTTTTGTAAAAAAAAATAAAAAAAATAAAAAATAAAGTAAAGGTAAAAGAAAAAAAAAAAAAAAAAAAAAAAAAAAAAAAAAAATAACATCTAAGATCCTGACCTTACCAAATATCCATATCCTTAATCTCTACTAAAAGTGGTTAACTCAAAAATCTCATAAATTGTTGCACCCAGGATCCAGGATCTCTGGATGATGCCCATTCCTCCTCTAGTTCTCTTAGATTCTGTCTTGAAAATGTATAAACTATTCTTTAAATTATAAGATCAACAAGCATCTTTACTATATAAAATACCAGGGGACAGGGTGTACAAAGAGGTATATTAGTTTAAAACTTATACTTTTCTTCATGGAATGCCAGTAGATGCTAAAGTTCTCATTTTCTGTAACTGAATCCAAGAATTTATAATTTCACTTCCCAATTACCCATTGCTATTTTTGTCTGTGGCCAGCATCTTAGCTGACCAAATCCTTATTGCCAAAGGATTTGAATTCTTTGTGGTCATGCCTATGTAGGGTTACTGGAGTCTTCCATGAACTTTCACCCTACCAAGAATTATGCCTCTTTGTTAGTGGTAGGAAGAAAATGCGACAATTAGTCCTTGCTTTTGGAGAGAAACTAACAGGCCCCAGAAACGTCACTGTACTGGTTTGGATCTATTATGCCCCCCAGAAAAGCCAAATTCTTTAATGCAATTTTGTAGGTAGGGACAGACTAAATAGTCTGTTGCCTATGGTGGAACCTCTGCCTGAATTATTTCCATGGAGGTGTGGACCCTGCCCACTAAGGGTGGGTCTTGATTAGTTCACTGGAGTATTTAAGAGAGAAGCTAAGAGCCAACACAGACCCAGATGCTTGCTAGTGTTTAGGGATGCTTGGAGATGCTATGCTGAGAGATGAAGCCCAGAGTTTGCCTCAGAGAATCTAGAGAGGACCCCCAGAGGCTTAGAGAGAAATGCCCTGGGAGAGAGAAGCAAGGATGCACAGGAGCTGAGAGAGAGGAGCTGAAACACAATCCGGGAAAAAAGGACAAGCAGACAACAGCCACGTGCCTTTCCAGCTGACAGAGGTGTTCTGGATGCCATCAGCCATTCTTCAGTGAAGGTATCATCTTGTTGATGCCTTAGTTTGGACACTTTTATGGCTGTAGAACTGTAAATTTGTAGCCAAATAAACTCCCTTTATAAAAGCCAATCCATCTCTGGTATTTTGCATAACAGAAGCATTAGCAAACCAGAATATTCACTGAGATAGCATGTCCTTTTAATTTCATGGGATTCTCCTGCCCCCTGGCATATCTGTTTTTTAACTAAGGCATCTAGGGTAACCGCTTCCAGTTCTCTAGGTCCAGCATAATGGCAACAATGTAATGGACTAGTGTGTGATAGCCTGTGGATTGATGAAACAAAAAAGGTTCCTGAAACAGAGCCAGAGAATTAACACAGCTTGATGGAAGACAATAAAGGTGTGTTGCTGTGCCTGCCAATAGAAATGTATACTCTGTTTATTGGAATCAAGAACAAATATAATTTTTAGATCAATAGCTACATGTCAGTGACCAGGACTTGCGCTGATTTCACCAAAAAAGGAAACCCCGTCTGGAGTAGCAAACGCAACTGGAGTCATTACCTAAGTTTAAGGAAGGCCACTTGTCATCCTCTAAGACTCATCTGCCTTTTGCACTGACCAGCTGTTGAATCAAATGAGTCTGTGGTAGGCATCACCACCTTTGCATCTTAGAAGGTTTTTAGATTGTGTTACAGGTTAGTCTCTTCACACCTCAAACCTGTCATCTCGGTTAGAAAAGGCCTGAGCCTAATCAAGTTGTGATTCGATGAGTTTAGGCTTCATTAAGTAAACTCTCACTCAATTGAGAGTATAGGAACAGATAATAGTTTAAAAGTAAAGAGCACTCAAGACAAGAATTCACCTTTAACACATTTTTACTAAAGGAGCACTTAAGGTAAAAGGAACAATTTTACAATGTGAAAATTAATTGATACATTACCAAGCCGGGGAGCCCCACTTCTTCAGACGCAGCTGGACATGAGATCAGAGAGCTCCTTTTGTTGGCATTACATAGAACTTATAGTATCTTGATTTATATTCAATTAAATCATATTCTATTTTTACATTTAAACCATGAGTGTAAATGATGCATCATGAATATGAGTGGTTCAAGATCAAAGAAGGGTATCCACAGCGTTATCTAAGACTTAGCCTTAAATGCCTGTAAAACTCTACTAGGAATTTTTAACTAATTAAACTATGATTTCTGTAAGAGCAATATAACATACTTCCACTTATACAGAGTCTAAAAATCAGAAAAGAGATTATTATTACTTGTCTCTAACTTGTTAATAAAGTTTTTTCATTTTGTTCTATGATTAATTTAGCCATTACATCATATTGCTAAACATACATTTGATTAGGACTGTATTCAACCTTGCTACATTATTTATGACTCATTTATGGTTAAAGTAACAGCTGTAGCCCCATCCTATTTTCACAGAAGACTAGGCAACGTGTTATCTATTTCTAAGAAGGCTGAGAGGCCTTTCTGCTTTCTTGAAAATATTGAGTTCTTTTTAACTGTCTAGCTTTTCCTTCAGTATAATTTTCTAATATAGGACTTGAAGGATATGAATCATCTGTGCCAGTTATTATAGTAAGGCCTTTCCACTTTTTACTATTTGGAAATTGTACTTGAGTGTTTTTTTGGTAAAAGTTCTGTTAAATATGCTTCTACATCAGAAGGAATAACTGGTTCTTCACTATCAGAACAGAAAACATCAAGTGGTATATGAGAGCAGCATAGAGAGAAGGAGTCAGCATTCTCATTATCAGATTCCTTAGTAGAGATATTATCCTATGATAATTGACACTAATTTCTGTGTCACAATTTCACTATTTTAGTAGGAAGAGAGAGTTTCAGGGACTTCCACTTGGTCCTTCCTACCATAATAATAATAACTCTTACTCTATAGTGAAAAAGCCAATATGGGTATTATGCCACTTGCTAAAGATGGTAAAATTCTGATGGCAAAACTCCAACAAAAAAGCGGTAAGTGGGGTCCAAAATGGTCATTTGCCAAAAATACAGGGACATGTTTATTGAGGGTTAATGAAATGATTGGGCTAAACCTTCACAAGGAGGTGGCTTAGTTGCAACTATCCAGATTTCCTTTTCAATCCTATGAGTTCTGGTTGAGGTTTGGCACCACCTAGTGGAGATAATCTATTTTGCCTTAAGCATTGAGTGGGGTGATTCTGACACCAGCTGATAGCTGGAACTTCCAGAACAGCTACAATGACTCTAGGAAAATCTTAACAAGTTAGCACTTGTTTTATTGGTCGAAACTAAAAATATTGGATCATTCTTGCCCTCAGATTATCTACAGAAGCCCTCTACTTACAGAGAACACTCATTGTAACACTATTCAAAGAAGTTGATACTCACTTCATGAAAGTATCTCAGTGCTTTCATGGGAGAAGTATTTTCTGGGTTCTTCTATTATATAGCTGGAGGGTGGGTGAGTAGATTGCATAAGAGAAATCCACTGCAATATTCCCATTGCCTTAAATCTTTACATTCCTCCTCCTGTCTTATATCAAATAAAGTCAAGAAACAAGAGGTGTAAGGATGGAATAGTAAAAGATAAAACTATCATTATTTGAGGTTGAAATTATCATCAACCTAGAAAAAGCAGTGGAATCTACAAACAAACAATTAGAGCTAATAGAAAGTACAGCAAGTTTGCTACTTGTAAGATCAACCTACAAAAACCAATAGCATTTCTCACACCATCAATAACCAACTAGAAAATATAATTAAAATAAAATACTATTCACAATATCAACAAAATAGAAAGTATACAGGAATTGAAGAAGAATACATAAGATGTCACAGGAAAAAATACCTTAAAACTCTTATGAAGGACATAGAACGTGATCTGAATACATGCAGAGACAGTCATTCTCTTGCATGGAATGACTTAATATTATAAAGATGCCAGTTCTCTCCAAGTTAACTAATAAGTTCAATGCAATAAAAAATAAAAATTTCACATGGAGTTTTTGAGGAACTTAATAAAGATCTCTATAATTTGTTTAGAAGAATAAATGTTCAGAAATAAGTAAGCCAATCCTTTAAAAAAGCATAAAGAGTAGTATATCAGGGTTCAAGAAAAGAAAGAGAATCAGTTGAAAATATACATTAAAGAGATTTATTGCAAGGAATTGTTTTCTGTGATTGTGGGGTCTGATTGAGTATGTCCAAACTTTGGGAGCAGGCCAACAGGAAGGGCAGGCAGGAAATCTCAGGCAAGGCTGAAGTTACTGTTTACAGGCAAATTTCTTTTCCAGGGAAGCCTCAGCTCTGCTCTCAAAGCTTTGCAACTGAAACAGGCCCACCCGGATTATATAGGATAATCACTCTTACTTAAAAATCATTTGATTATGGACTTTAATCACATCTATGAAATAACTTCACACCTAGCTTAGTTTTTTTAATGCAATTTTTTAAATAAGTCAATGTTATTGAGATATATAATGCAATTTTATTGGGATATATTCATATAACATACAATCATCCGAAGTGTACAATCAATTGTTCACAGTATCATCACATAGTTGTGCACTCATCACCACAATCAATTTTTTGAACATATTCATTACTCCAAAAAATAAGCATAAGAATAAAAATAAAAATGAAGTAAAAAATAACACCCAAAACATCTCATACTCCTTTTTCCCCCTATTATTCATTTACTTTTTGTCCCCCTTTTTTCACTTGTTTGTCCATACACTTGAAAAAGGGAGTGTGAGTCAAAAGGTTTTCGCAATTACACAGTCACACCATGTAAGCTATATAGCTACATGATTGTCTTCAAGAATCAAGGATACTACATTGCAGTTCAACAGTTTCAGATATTTCCTTCTAGCTATTCTAGTACACTAAAAACTAAAAAGGGATATCTGTATAATGCATAAGAAAAACCTCCAGAATGACCTCTCAACTCCATTTGAGATCTCTCAGCCACTGAAACTTTATTTTGTGTAATTTCTCTTCCCCCTTTTGGTCAGGAAGGCTTTCTCAATCCCATGATGCTGGGTCAAGGCTCATCCCTGGAAGTCATGTCTCATATTGCCAGGGAGATTTAAACCCCCGGGAGTCATGTCCCATGTAGCGAGGAAGGCAGTAAGTTTACCAGTCAAGTGGGCTTTAGAGAGAGACAAGCCACATCTGAGCAACAAAAGAGGTTCTCTGGGTGTGACTCAGGTACCATTATAAATAGGCTTAGCCTCTCCTTTTCAGTAACAAGCTTCATAAGGGCAAGCCCCAAGATCAAGGACTTGGCCTACCACAATGGTAGTCCCCACTGCTTGTGAGAGTATCAGGAATTCCCCAGGTAGGGAAGTTTAATGTTTCCACATTTTTTCCCCAGGCCCTCAAGGGGGCTTTGCAAATACTTTTTAATCTCTGCCCAAATTACCCTGGGCTGTATCAGAACTTCATGCTAACCTGTACAAACCGAACAGATCCCACCCCCTATTCAAGGTTGCATGTAATTATGGTGTTTGAATAAACTGACCATACAAATTAACTTATATAGTGTGCTACAGAAAGTACAGATTTTGCACCAAATAAACATCTCTTCCTTTGGTCACACACAGAAGTTGAGATTTTAAAATAGTCAATATCATCTGTATCAGGGTTCTCTAGGGAAACAGAACCAACAGGAGATAGCTGTAAATATGAGGTTTTATAAGTGTCCCACAAAACTGTGGAGATGCACAAGTCCAAATTCTGTAGGGCAGGCAGCAAACTGGGAGCTCTGATGAAGGTGTTTGATGAACTCCCCAGGAGACACTGGCTAGACAAAGAAGTGAAGGTTCTCTCTCTTTTCCCATAAAAGTCTTCAACTGATTGGATTAAATCAAGCTGATTGAATTCTCTTATTGCAGATGACATGCCCTTCGTTGATGTCATCAGTCACAGGTACAGTCAATTGACTGATGATTTAATAAACCAGCCTTCTGGTTTATTAACCAGCCACAAATTTCCTTGCAGTAATGGCTAGGCCAGTGCTTGCTTGACCAGACACCTAGGTACTATCACCTGGCCAAGTTGACACATGAACCCAACCATCACACCACCCTAAGTAAACAATCAATGATTCCCAGTATAATCATATAATTATGCATTCACCACCACAATCTATATGAGGACATTTCCATCTCTTTCCCAAAGAAAGAGGAAAAGGAGGAGAAAAATGAAACTACAAAGATAGAATAAAAATAAAAATAAAATACAATGAAAAAGTCAGACAACATCATCACCGTCAAGAATCTCATGTCACTCCCTTATATTCCCCTCTTATAGACATTGTGCTTTGGTATATTGCCTTTGTTACAATTAATGGAAGCATCTTACAATTTTACCGTTAACTATAGACTCTAGTTCGCATTGATTATATTTTTACCCCATACCAGCCAATTTTCAATGCTTTGCAATGTTGACATTATTTGTTCCCCTCATTGAAAAACATTCTTATATTTGTACATTTAATCATCATCACCGACCACTCTAGGTTTGTCTAAGTTATACAATCCCAGTGTTTATCTTCTATATTTCCTTCTGGTTTCATACAGGCCCTTAGCCTTCCTCTTTCAACCATACTCACACTCATCTTTTTTCAGAGTACATACAATATTGTGTTACCATCACACACTATTATGCTATCCATTCCATTCCTGGATCTATACAATCAATCCTGTTGAACTTTCTGTACTCCTTCAGCATCAAATGCCTGATCTTCAACCATAACCTGTGTTCTCAACTCTCAAATTTTGCTCATCTATGTTAGTCCATATTAGTGGGACCATACAGTTTCTGTCCTTTTGTTTCTGGCTAATTTCACTCAATGTGAATCGACTGTCTACCATTTTGTCTTTTGGATTTTATGTCATGTCTTATCTTATTTTAATTTTTTCCTCTCTCTCTCTTTTTACCCTTACTGGTAGTCTTCACTTCTACACTCTTCTCCAAACCTCTCTCTCCTGTCTTTTCCTATCTGTCTGTAGTGCTCCCTTTAGTATTTCTTGTAGAGCAGGTATCTTGTTCACAAACTTTCTCGTTGTCTGCTTGCCTGAACATATTTTAAACTCTCCCTCATTTTTGAAGGACAGTTTTGCTGGATATAGAATTCTTGGTTGGCAGTTTTTCTCTTTCAGTATCTTGAATATACCATACCATTGTCTTCTTGCCTCTGTGGTTTCTGCTGAGAAATCTGCACATAGTCTTATCAAGTTTCCTTTGTATGTGGTGGATTGCTTTTCTCTTGCTGCTTTCAGGATTCTCTCTTTGTCTTTGACATTTGATAATCTGATTATTAAGTGTCTTGAGTCAGTCCACTTGGATGTATTCTGTTTGGGGTATGCTGCACTTTTTGGATCTGTAATTTTATGTCTTTCATAGCAGATGGGAATTTTCAGTGACTATTTCCTCCATTATTGTTTCTGCCACTTTTCTCTTCTCCTTCTGAGATATCCATTACACATATATTCATGTGCATGATGTTGTCATTCAGTTCCCTGAGACTCTGCTCACATTTTTCCATTCTTTTCCCTATCTGCTCTTTTGTGTGTAGGATTTCAGCTGTTCTGTCCCCCAATTCATGAATCCTTTCTTCTGCCTCTTCAAATCTCCTGTTGTATCCCTCCATTGTGTTTTTCATCTCCTGTATTAAGCCTTTCATTCCCTAAATTCTGCCAATTTTTTTTCAAACTTTCAAGTTTTTCCTTATGTTTGCCCAATTTTTCTTTATGTCTTTCATCTCTTTTGCCATATCTTTCCTCAACTCATTGATTTGATTTTTGAATTAATTTAGGAAATTTGTTTGATTAATAATTAGTTGTTTCAATTCTGTATCTCAGTTGAAGTGTAAGTTTGCTGTGGAGACACGGAAAGTTCCCTGGCTGAATAACTTATACAGGGAGGCTGCTCCCAAGGTCCGGATGCCCGAAGGTGGGCACCATGCTAGGAAAAGGCCAAAGCATTGCCTGCCTGAAGGCAGGCAGCGATTTAGGTAAGGGCTCCTTGCTGGGCTCCTTCCATGCTCCTGTCTCCTGCTCCTGCTGTTTCCCATCTAGCCCCCCAAAAATTGTCCCTTGAGATTAAAGACATGTAAACACACCTTATGGCTTTAGAAAAAATGTACCCTCCCTAAAATACCTGAAAACAGTCATGTAGGAGACTACCTTATATGCTATAAAAACCTGTAGAAATGAGTAGAATAAAACTTTCTTTTTAACACAGTGGATGGAGTGGGCTCCCTTCTTTCACAATTGGCGCCCAACATGGGGCTCACCAATCCTGACCACAACGTTTGGAAGTTGTGCCGTAAGTACAAGCAAGTTGTCTCACGTGGGTCAGAAGTTTCAGCCACTCAATGATATGGGTCAGTCTCTCAGTGTTCCCCAGCGCTGGTATGTGTTAATTTTACAACGGCTGCTGCAGGCTACTGGAGCTTCTGTTTCAGAAGATAATTTGTATTCTTTACTGCATGATGTGGTTCAGCATAACACTTGGTTTCCTGAGGAAGGCACGTTAGCCTTAGATGTGTGGGAGCGCATTGGAGAAAATTTAAAGTGCCACTTTGAGCGAGGACAAAAAGTTTCCTCTAAAACATTTACTATGTGGGCTCTTGTTCGTACTGCCCTGGCCCCTCTTCATATTGCCGAGACTGAGAGTTCTGAAACTGAGTTCCCTAAAAAAGAAACCGCTGCTTTCTCTGATGAATGCCTCCCACCCCCCAAACCCTTGGCGCCCATACCGCCAGCCGATAAAGGTGGTGGGGAAATGACTATAGCCTCACTCCCTCCCTTTCCTCCTTTATTGCCACCACCGCTGCCTTCCCTCCCTAAAGGTGCCGCACCAGTTTTGCAACGCTGTCTTCACAAGGCAGCATTAGCCGGAGATTTTGTTTGCCCCATTGTGCTTAACCAGTTGCCCAGAAATTTTTCCTAGAGTACCAGGACTGGGAAGTCCAGATAAAAGTGCCTGCCACAGACAAACACCAAAGGCATCTGAGTTAAGGTAGCTTTGCAATTCAAACTTTCCCTGTGCTGAGTAAGTGTATAATTTTTTGTTTATGGTCTTCACTTTGCTTTCTTTTGTTTCAATTAGTCTATTGTGTAGTAAAGCTAATTAAGTTGATCCAAGGTTCATGCATGCAAACTCAGTGGATTTAAGCCCCACTAACAGTAACCCCAAATTTGCAGTTCTCCTTTTAAATTTTGTGCAGTTTGCACAGTTTGCATTTGTGTAAAAAACCAGTGCCATAAAATAATATCTCTACTAAGGAATCTAATAATGAGAACTTTGACTCCCTCTCTCTGTAAAGAATGTTTTGTTTTAAATATTTAGCATCATTCTAACAAGTTTAATTCTGGTGGTAATAGCATGTTGTATAGAAGGTATAAAGAATGTTTTCTAATTAAGGAGAAAAGGAAAGTAGCTTTGTCCCAAATAACTGAGAAATGTGGAATGAAGCCTGGATAGATAAGAAATGTGGGATGAAGCCTAGATAAATACAAAAAGCTGTAGAAAGTTTGTGAAAACAATTATTTCTGTGGTCAAAGTTAAAAAAAATGGTAAAAACTAGTAATAACACTGCTTAACAATAGAACCTCACAACTTAAAGAAAAAAGGTGGTTTTATAAAACAAAATAGCATTAAATATTTTAACCACCACCCAAAGCAGTAATTAATATTCAATGTTGTAAGTATATGCCTAATAATTCACAAAATATAAAACATTCCTCACCATACTGCAAGCTCCTCACATTAAGGTCTCCTGCTGTTTTTATTAAGGAAAGGTTTCCTTAAATTATTGAGGTATTATTTCTTGTTAAAAGGTTGTAAAAGTGTTTTTCTGAATAATCAGTGTAGAATGCAAAAAGTCTCTTTTATCAAAATAACTTCTTGCACTCAACATATGTTAAGTTTATCATGTCCTTAGTTGTTTAAAAATATTGTCTTCTCACTTTGAAAAAAGCTAAGTCTTTTCCTTAACTTTAATTACAAATAAATAAATAAATAAACTTCTAAAAATGATTAAATTCATGTAATATGTTATAAGTTGCAGAAAAATATTTAGACAATGCTATAAAAATTAAAAACATCTAGCCTTCTTTTGGTTACTAATGTGCATAACATCAAACAACAATGTAATACTGCTTATTATAATCTCAGTTACTTTTTAAAGGTTATCTGTCACAAAACAGCCCAATGGAACCCTGGAGCCCACCGTCCTGTTTCCCAGAGAACCAGTGATGCTGTGCTATGACAACTGTACAAAGAAGATACCTCCCAAAGCTAGCTCCAGTGCAGATGGACCAGCCTAGGAAAACATGGCACCCATTCCCAGAAACCCCATGATATCCCTATGAATGAGTTTTATGTCACTACATCAAATTGTAATCATAATAAAAAGGGGGGAGATGTGGAGACACAGAAAGTTCCCTGGCTGGATAACTTATACAGGGAGGCCGCTCCCAAGGTCCAGATGCCTGAAGGTGGGCACCATGCTGGGAAAAGGCTAAAGCAGCGATTTAGATAAGGGCTCCTTGCTGGGGTCCTTCCATGCTCCTGTCTCCTGCTCCTGCTGTTTCCCGTCTAGCCCCAAAGAAATTGTCCCTTGAGATTAAAGACATGTGAACACACCTTATGGCTTTAGAAAAAAATGTACCCTCCCTAAAATATCTGAAAACAGTCACGTAGGAGACTACCTTATATGCTATAAAAACCTGTAGAAATGAGCAGAATAAAACTTTCTTTTGCAGGAACACAGAGGACGGAGTGGGCTCCCTTCTTTCACAGTTTGTTCCTTTGACTGGGCCATATCTTCATTTTTCCTAGTGTGATTTGTAATTGTTTGTTGCTTAGGCATCTGGTTTCCCTGATCACCCCATGATGGTTAGGTTCATGTGACAATTTGGCAAGGTGATGGTACCCAGCTGTCTGGTCAAGCAAGCACTGGCCTAACTGTTGCTGCAAGGATGTTCGTGGCTGCTTAATAAACCAACAAGCTGGTTTATTAAATCATCAGTCAATTGGCTGCAGCTATGACTGATGATGTCAACATAGGGTGTATCTTCCATAATGAGGGAATGCAGTCAGCTGGATTTAATTAAATCAGTTGAAGACTTTTAAATGAGACAGATAGAGGACCTTCACTTCTTCAGCTGACCAGCAAAGTGTTTCCTGAGTAGCTTGTCAAAGTTGCCAGTTTGTTTCCTGAGGAGTTCATTGAACATTTTCATTGGAGTTGCCAGCTTGCTGCCTGCCCTAAGGAATTTGGACTCATGCATACCCACAGTTGTGTGAGACACTTTTATAAATCTTATATCTATAGACGTCTCTCATTGATTCTGTTTCCCTAGAGAACCCTAACTAATACAACCCCAATCAGATTTTCTCAGACCAGATGGGCCCAGGTCTCAGGAGGAGGCTGTATTCAGTTTCAGGTTTCCCTGAGGGTTAGACCCAGATGCTTGTCAGACTTTCCTCTGAGGCCTCTAGATACTGTGTTTTTCCTATCCTGCCAAGCAGGTGGTACTTGTCAGCCTGCAGCTGCCCACTGGTGTAAAGAGGTGTGGTATATTTCATTCTCAGTGGACCCTGTCCAGGCCAGGGACCGAGGGTGTCAGAAGCCCAACTTAGGCTGTTTCTGTTTGTTTGTTGTTGTTTTTTTTTCCCCCAGTCCCTGGGGTCTGACTTTTGTGAGGGAAGATCACCACTTGAGCTGGTTCCTGCCCCTCCTCTCCTTTCTCAGGGAAGATAAGCCCTTTAGGGAATTGTCTCCTACATTTGAGTTTTTCCTTTGACTCTCCAACTATCTTAACTCCACCCTTGCTTGGGTCAGTGCTGATGATTGAAACAGCCTAAAGCTTTCTCTAATGAGTTACTTAGAATGAGAGAAAAAAAAAAAACAGGGAAAAAGCAAGAAGTCCCCTTTTCAAAGCTAATCCCTGGCTCTTCAGATCAACAGACAAGAGTTGGTACCTGGTTCTGTGTGCCCCTTTTCTTGGGACACAGCCCTTTTCCAGTGTTCTGAGCTCAGCAGACTCCAAAAGCCTCTGCTTTTATTTATTTAAGTATTTTTTTCCCATCAGCCCTGCCTCCTCTCTGTTAGGGTAAACCCCTGGGTTCCTTTCCTGCTTATTCTGGGTTTATCTGTGCTCACAGACTATAGTCAGAAGTCCAAATTTGTTAATTAAAACTGCAACTGGAGTTTGGTTGAGCTACATTCCCTTGTTCCTTGCAGGGACTGCTTTTTTTTCCCCACAGTGAAGTTTTCCAACTCAGCATACCATGCTGGTGGGGAAGGGGGACAGCTCTGCAGTTTGGGAGCTTTGCTTACAGTTTTAGGCTGTGATGTCAGCTGTTCCACCCATTTCTGACTGGTGTATGATGTTGTCTGATCACAGATGTCCCCCCATCAGTTGTTCCAGACTATTTTCTAGTTGTTCCTGGCTATTTACTAGTTTCTCTAGGGGACTAACTAAATTCCACACCTTCCTATTCTGCAATCTTGCCCCGCCTCTCCCTAGCTTAGTTTTGATTGAATAACTGGGAACTGTAACCTACCCAAGATGACAAGTAAAGATATACATATATCACAAGGGGTACCTGTCCTACCAGTTATAAGATGGTTCTATAAAGACTTAGTAATAAAAAATGTATTGTTGTAAGCACAGTCAGAGAGACCCATGAAATGAATAGATAGTTTGGAAATAGACCTGTGTATATATGGGAACCTAATATACAATACAAGTGGCACAACAAAGGAAAGGTAAGATTAGTTAATGTATAGTGTTATGAGAACTGGTGATGTCAATAGAGAAAAATAAAATGATCCCTATCTCACATCACACACAAAAGTGGACTCTAAATGGAATTTAACCTAAATGTGATGGATAAAAACAATAAATAGAAGAAAGTATAGAATATCTCTGTAACTTAGGGGCAAGGAAAGACTTCGTAAACAAAATTTCTTGCAGAAACCATACAACAAAACTTTACAGCAAATTTAAATAATTTTATTTAATGAAAGACTACAGACAAAATTAATAGATGATAGAACACGAAAAGATATTTTGTTGTGTCTAAAACTGACAAGGGATAATAGCTAGAATATACAAGGAACTCATGAAAATCAACAAGAAAAAGGCAGGAACCCAACCAAAATAAAACAAAGGTTATGAACAGGTGATTTATAGAGGAGGAAATCTAAAATCTAAATCTAAAAGTAGAAAACAGATACTCAAATTCATAATAATAAGAGAAGTTGAAATAAAACAGCAATAAGACATTAGACTGGCAAGAATAGGAAGCTGGATAATGCCAAGATTTAGAGGGATATGACACTGTAGGACACCTCTCACTTTGCTGGTGCAAGAGTAATGAACAGCAACTCTGAAGAGATAAGAGACAAGCCATCTGACAGTCCTTAGTCAAAGTAAATACCCATTGACTCATCAAATCAAATTTTCACACATGTTCATAAGGCAACATGCATGAAGATCTTCATCACAGCATTGTTTAGGGTGGTGGGGAGTTGGAGGTAATTTAGATTGTACACCACAGAATAGTGTGGAATAGCTAGAAACAACATGGAGCAGCATGGATGAACCTTAAAATATGGCGTTGAGTGAAAAAAGTAAGAAACAGAATGAGATATTTAGCACAATAGAATTCACATGAGCTTAAAATACAAGAACAACATAGAAACAAAAAGAAACACATTAAACACAATTGAATAGTTGGGGAGGGAGTGGTGGAATAAATAAATATAACTAGAAGGACCTTACATAGACCAATGGTGAAAATAGGCCATGAACTGAGCAGTAGCTGACCTTCTACACACGAAGTTCCCCAAAATAGTTATTCTGGGTAGCAAGTACACACCTATCTCTGTTTTTATTATCATAAAAACAGAGCATAATACCTAAGTCAGGGCTGGCATGTCTCCTCCAATCCTCACCCTAGAGGAGGGAATGACCAGGAAGGGGTGGGGGATGGGGTAGGGATATGTGTTATTTGGAAAAGTTCTAAAGATGATTCTAAATGGGATCCCTAGTATGTCATTTGTCTTCCCTCCCTTCTCCCTCAGGGCAGCCTCTACTAGGAAACTCCAAAGAAAGAAGAAGGAGACACTGTCACAAGCAGCATGGAAAGTGGTGCTAAATAAGAGGCTAAAAACAGATGAAGCTGGTGGTGAAAAACATTGCTACATGAGGAGGTCTTCATACCATGCCCTGCCGGATAGGTCAATAGGCAGAGAATGGAGCAAAGGGCTGCAATGTGAGAAAAGTGTACTACACACTTTGTTTTGTCCAATCTTTCAAAAATATTTTCTTATTATTTCAGACATACAGTAGAAAGAACATATACCAAATACTGTGTTTTTAAGCTAATTTAAGAAACAGAACATTATAAATACAGCATCTCATTTCATCTCATTAAAGTGGGTCTTAATCCTCTTACTGGAGTACCTTATAAGAGGCTAAAAAACAGAGAAGCTGAGAGAGGACCCACAGAAAACAGAGGAAGCCACCGAAGCCAGAAACTGGAAGCAACAAAATCTGGGAGAAAAGGACCAGCAGACATCACCATGTGCCTTGCTATCTGACAGAGGAGCCTAAGCTCACTAGTAACCAGTCTTCAGGGAGAAGGTATCATCCTGTTGATGCCTTAATTTGGACATTTTCATAGCTTAGAACTGTAAATTTGTAAGCTAATAAATCCCCATTGCTAAAAGTCAGTCGATTTCTGGTATATTGCATGTCATCAGCTTTAGCAAACCAAAATACCCACTAATATATATATAATTAGAAATAAATACTCTGAAGGAGAAGAACATTAGTCTATAAAAACATGTATCAAAGAAACCAGATCTATACTGGAGGCAGAGAGGAGGGTGGTCAGGAAAGGCTTCATTGAGGCGATGTCACTGGAGATGAAGGGTGAAGAATGCCTAGGATGAACCAATGAAGGGGTCGTGGGGATAGCGGCAGGATTGCAAGCAGGACAACAGCAATCAGTCAGTTGTAAAAGCAACTGGAGATTAGCAGAGATAAACTTTGTCATCGGTTGTCAAAGAAATCCAAATTACAACTCCTAGTCGTTTTTCACCTGCTAGGTTAATGAAGCTTTAAATTATGATATCGCTGGTATGGTGAACATTGATGGATTACTACCAGCAGTGTAAATTAAAAATTAATACAACTATTATGTAAAGTAAGTTAACAATATGTTTCAAAAGTCCTAACAAGGATCATACTTGTTGACAAAGTATTTCTTTTCCTAGGACTCTAATCTAAGCGAAAAAATTAAAACTCAGAGATAGATTTATGCAATAGATTTATTGCTGAATGACAATTCACAAACAAAAACAAATATGATTCCACCTTTAGAATTTTTTATATTTTATAAATTCCAGGTGGATAATAAGATTTTAATGCACATCCAACCTCGTGTATCTGACTGCCTATTTAACAACAGGAACAATGTTTTCCCTTCTTTTTAAATAGCTGACTTCATTTCATCTTCTAGGTCTTCATATATAGCTGAATGGTAAAATATACCATGGCACATATTTACAATGGAATACCAGGCAGCTATTTTAAATATAAGATAAATCTATATGTACTGATGTGGAAAGATATTCCATGTATTTTATTTTGCTAAGTGAAAAAAGCAATTTGAAGAAAAGCATGTTAAAATAATATGTATAGCAGGTACTTTGTACATATGTATACATGTTGTCCAAATAAAAATAATAAATGATAAAGAAAAAAATACGTATAGCATGATTCCATATGTTTGTTTCAAAAAAATTTGAATTCTACCTATCTCTCTATGTCTCTTTCTATCTATTGAAGTTCTAGAATGTTATATATTAAATTTTTAGCTGGAGGCAGAGAGGAGGGTGGTCAGAAAAGGCTTCATTGAGGCAGCGTCATTGAAGCTAAAGGGTGAAGAATGCGTAGGATGAACCAATGAAGGGGTCTTGGGGATAGAGGCAAGGTGCCGGGGGAAGCTGCTAGCTGCTTGAAAGAGCTGGGAACTGGAGAAGCAGCCAGCACACTGCAAAGCCTATGCTGGAGAGACCTGAGCCGGTCACTGGAGAAGCCTCATATGTTACAGGAACCTGTGGAGCCAACACACCAGAACCAGTAACTAGGAAAGACAGGCATAAAAGACCTAATCACAGAAATAATTATATAACTACTATTGTTTAATCACAATCGTTATGAAATTTATGAGTATTGAGGGATGCTTATATAAGTGTAATCTAATCTAAACTAGGAAGCAAGGCAAGGTCTAAAATCTGATTTTGTAGGGCTAATCCAGGTTTAGGTATGTTTTGGAGGAAGGGGTAGTTGGTGAGTGACCCAGGCCCAGGCAATGGTTCATGAAAAGGCCCAGGGTTGAAGCTATATGGAGTTTGAGGAACTGTATGCTTAGAGCATAGTGGACAAAGGGGAGAGTGTCAGTTAAGGAACAGAACATGCAGAGGCTTGCCAGCCATATTAAGGTTTTTGGACTTTGCCCTGAAAGTTTTAGGGAGCCATTGACGGTTTCAGAGCAAGCGGTACTGTGACCTGACTTTTGTTTCTTTCTCCCAACATTTTATTATGAAAATTTTCAAACATAGTGGAAAGAATTATACAACTAATACCCATATACCTTTCACATAGATCCTACAATTAACATTTTGCTGCCATCTGTCAACCCCGACCCAGAGCAGTTTTGGCCACCCTGGGAGACCAGCCATAATGGGACTTCTCTGCCTGCTCTTTTGGATTCTTTGTACTGTATAAGTAACAAAGAAATTATTTGCCCTTTTTGGACTCTTTATATTGTGCAGGTAATAAAGAGATCTTTGCTGAAAGTTTCTGTTGTGCCCTGAACCAGTATCACCATGACACACTGTTGTGCCAACTTGCTCCATAGATTTAACCCAGCAATTCCACACCTAGGTATACACACCCACCCCCCAAGAATTCAAAACATATGTTCATACAATTGAATACATACGTTCATAGCAGTATTATTCATAATAGCTAAAAAGCATTAACCCCCCAAGTATCTAATTGATGAATGGAAAAACAAACTGTGATATACATCCATTCAGTAGAATATTTGTCCTTAAAAAAGAATGAAGTACTGATAAATGCTACAATATGGATTTTCTTGAAAATATGCTATACAAAAGAAGCCAGTCACAGAGGACTATATATTGTATCATTCCATTTATATGAAATGTCCACAATAGGCGGATCTATAAACAGAAAGTAGATTTGTGGTTGTCTAGAGCTTGGAGAGTTGGGGGGTAGGATGCAGATTCAAAATGGCTGCTAATGGGTGTGGGGTTTCTTTTGGGGTGATGAAATTGTTCTAAAATTGATTGTGGTGATAGTTGCACAACTCTGTGAATATACTAAAAACCATTTCAATTGTACCTTCTAAGTGGAAGAATTACATAGAATGTGAATTATATCTCAATAAACCTGTTAAAAATAATCAAATTGCCCTTTAAAGGTATCAAAATACCGCAATAGCGGTACCACCCCCTTTTTACGGATGGGGAAACAGAGGTGCAGAGTTGTAAAATCTCCTGACTTCCGAGTTTTAGCTCTTTCCCCTAAACCATGCTGTTGGGTAGTGGCAGAATTAATCATTCTTTCTGTGACACTACTGTCATTTTATATGCTTCTATTACTTAAAAATCATAGTTTACAATTAATAGCTTTTGATGGCTCTCCCTTATTAGACTTATGGGCTTCTTGAGAATAGAGATTGTGTCTGAGTCATGTCTATCAAGGTCTGCTAAAAACATTCAGAAGACGCTCAAGCGAAGGTTTATTCAGGAAGGAAAGAAATGTAGCTGAGGCTAAATAAATGCAAAATAAAGTAGGAACGCAGTATATGGATTTCTGCCACCCCCAGCCATGGGAAGGCACAAGAAGAGGCCGAAACTCAAAATGCGGAAGGAATAAGGGATGGGAGAAACGGAGGGCATCTTTTCCTTCCCCTCACCCCCGACGGCTGCTCTGGAAAATTCCAGAAAGGATTCAGGCGCGGCCGGTGACATCACCGCATCCCGTGGCGACCACCACAGAGACCACCCGACGCGCAGACTTTTCCCGCCTCAGAGAGGCCGGGAAGAGGAGGGGGTGGGCCCACGCGAGAGGCGGGGCTTACGTCACTTCCGCTTTGGCCATACCACTGCAAGAGAGGGAAAGCCGAGCGGGGCGGGACCAAGAAAACGCGCGTTCTGGGCGGGGGAGGAGAGGGTTTAAGGAGCATCGCGTCACATCCGCTATAGTTAGAGTCCGTGCGGAGGCGGTGCGGAGCGTTTAGGCTCTGAGCGGTTGTAAAGCCAGTGTTTTCTGAGAGGCTGCGGCGGAGCCTCGATAAAGAAGGCGCCAGAGGTTGGTAGCTTCTGTTAAGCACATCGAGCGACGACAGCAGCCGGGAGTCATGAGCGACAGCGGCGAGCAGAACTACGGCGAGCGGGTACGTAGAGGCGGTGCAGGGGGCGGCTGTGTGGTCCCACATTTCTTTGGAGGCCCGTCGGTCTCTGACCGTAAAGTCAGGGCCGATTTGGTCTCCAAAATCTGGATCCCGGAGGGATGGGAGAAAGGGTTAAAGAGACCTGTGGATAGTGTCTTTAGTCTTGAAGGAGATCACCAAGGGCTTTATGTGGCCACATACCCGAGACGGCGGTTTTTTTCCGTTATAAGGGGAGGGGGAGAGATTTAAAATGGCTGCTGCGTCCCATCGGTGTTGGGGGAGGGGAGCGGCATCGTATTTCGCCGTTGCTCTCCTGCGAATCCTCGCCGCAGCCATCTTGGGCTGAATAACTGGGCGCGCAGCCAGAGGCACAAAATGGCGGAGGAGCCGCGCGGCGACGCGGGTCGGCGCCTCACGGGGCAGCGTGGTGGGTTTTAAGAAAAAAGATAACGTTTTTTGGGCTTTTTCGCTTGGTGTCTAGGTTAACGAACGGCATTCTTACCGGCCTCGAAAAGGGCAGAATCTAGGGTGTCCTCGGGGCCTCTTAGGAAATAATCTGAGGTAGAGTTAAATTTGGGGCCCATTAGTTTGACGGGATTGCGCACTGGCTTTGCTGTTGGCCTAGATGGGGTGCTTTTCTCTGATACCGAGAGAACTTTGAAGGGAAGAGTAGAGCAGACTACGAAATCAAGGCTCTTATTTAATGGAGTCGTGGGTTCCCCCCACCCCACGGAATTCTGTAGGAGAAAATTGGGCAACAATAATGGCGCCGTTACTTCCTTTGTTTTGAGGGGTTTTATTGAGAATCATATTTTGTGTTGGCACACGCGCTTTACCTGTCCCCCCACCCAAGTTATCGCCTGTGGACAAGTTCAGTGAGTTGAGATTAAATGCAGGAAACAGTTCTGAGGCTTAAAACGATATTGTAAAGTGTGACTGTGAGGCCGAGGATATTAGATTCGGAAAGCGTCTCGTGAAGATGCAAAAATTTCTAGTTTGGGAGGTTAGAATTTGTTAAAGGGTAATATATTTCTTGAACTTGATTTAGGAGACTGGCATATAGTTGTATGGTTTTTACAATGTTACCTGTTAAGCGTCCCCCCCTACTGTTACTTTAGATTTGAATGCCTTCTGTCAGGTAGAGAAGTCCACTCAGTGTTGGATATTTCATTAGAAAGGGTATTTTTAGGAAGAAACTTCCCTAAGTTCCTGGTACTTGACTAAATTTACTGGGGAGGAGCCAAATTGGGTTTAGTTCGAACTAATCAGGCCTGCCTTCAGATTTCAGATGTGTATTGATTGGGTTGGTTTGGGGTTTTTTTTTCCACCCTAAACAGATTTAACTTTAGGGTCACCAGTGTGTGTGATTATTTAAGGTCTTGGCTTTCTTAAGTTTGGATTGAGCCACAAGTTGTTAAGGCTGAGGCTTCTGGTTCCTGTTGAATATACTGTTGAAACAAGTCATCAGGCTTGAAAGGGAAAGCAAGTGATTTTTAAGTTGTTAGTTTTTAAACATCAATTATTTGGTACTTTTGGACTATTTAAGAAGTGGCAAAATGACTGGTTTGTACCTAGGAAGTTCCCTATTTGATAAAAGCGAACAAAGTTACATATGAGGATGTGTTTGTGAAGATGAAAAATTGGGGAAACTTGGCCAAAGAATACTTAAACCAGTGTGTTTTACATGAGGTCTTGGTTTGGTACACAGCTGAAGAGACATTATTGTCCTTAGACTAATCAGAAGTTTTCGAATTGGTTCTATTTTCTTTGTTAGTAGAAACCAAACTCTTGTGTTTTTACAACCCTGTTATATAAAATTGGTATATGGAAGAAGAGAAAAGTTAAAGTGTCAGAAGTTGCTTATTTTTCTTACATGGTAGTGAATTTTGGGGAGAAATTTCTAAACCTGGAAGTTGTGGAATATTTCCACATTGTTTTGCTTGGTGGTTTATGTTTGTTTTCCAGTTGAAGTATTGATATACGAAGTGATTAGAATAGAACTAAAACAAAAACAAATCTTTGAAGTCCTAAAAATTATTGGCACATCGATAAAGCTTGTTGGAAGAGGTTGAAATACTATAAAAAATAAGTCGATTGGTTAAACTCCCTTTTAAGAGTGCCTAAAAACATTGGAAAATATGTTAATGAAAAAGATGTGTTCGAGGCGATAATTACTGACATGCCTACTGTAAATAGCTTCTCTGGAGCCGGAAAAATGAGTTTCATTTAACTCGAGACTAAGGTTGGGTGTGAAATCAAGTATCCTTAAATTGACTCTTGGAGTTGTGGTTCAGTGTGTCCGTTGTTTGAAATGCACAGCTACGATGTGTTCTTGAATTTTTGTGGTTTGTGTCACACTTTAGTCGTGGCAGTCTTTTTACCTGTGGGATACGATGGTTTTTGGTTTTTGGTCCTTGGTTTGGTTTTGCATCTCAAAGGTGATATATTTAAGTTAAAATCTGTTTCTGAGGATCTAGTCAGAGTAGGCTTCTCTGTTATAGCCTAATCAAATACAAAGTAAATCATTTTCATCTTAAAACTTAAATATTCATTACTTTCCAAAGGTTTCTTGGCAATCATTTTGTAAGGGGATTGATTGACTACTTTTCTTTGAACAAAAGAAGCACTCTTAGCACTTAGTTTCTGTCATTTTGGAAGAATAAACTTGGCAGCAAGTCTAGAGGTTGCAAGGTAATATTGGGAGTGTAATATTTGTAATAAAATTTTTAAGGATGAGTTATGGTCACAATATAGGGTAATAGGGCATGTAAGGTTTACTTGTTACCTGGTCTTGTATTCAGTTTAATTTTCTGCCCTTCTAAAGAGTAATTTCTTTAGTTTCTACAAATGAATTTTACCCAAAGAATCCAGAAACTAAGGAAGAACACTATTGTACGGACCAGGTAGTTTTGATTTCTGTTGAACTATGAAAATTGCAGTAGCAAGCCATTTCAGACATCTATTTTGACCCAGCAAATCTAACAGAATGTTGGCTGTTTTTGTAAAAGCAGTACACTTGCAATTTAGATACATTGTCCCTAGTCATAGTCTCAGTAGAGTTGAGTAGCATCTGGTTACACATCCCATCAAACTGCCTTTCAAATTCTGCAGTTTTCCTCTTCTGCTTACTCTTTAGTTCTTTTTGTGTTCCTTGGTTTTAGCCCTGAACTCTAAATTCTCATTTTCAATATTGAAAGCTTCTCTGAAATTATTTTAAAGAATGTAGCCATCTCATCAAATTCCTTTAATAAAGGATTGAATTAGTGTTACGTGGGAGAAAATACTGTGCGTTGTTTTGTATTGGGTTAGCTGTGAGTAGTCTATAGTTCCTTGAAGAAGCCAGTTTGAAACATGTTTACTTGATTTTAATTAAGAATGCTTTAATCTCGTGGACGTTGTCTGGAACTAAGTGACATTCAAAACGAAATTACAAGTGATTATAAGGTAAGTACTACCAGTTTTGTCAAAAGATTAAAGAATTCAGATGAAGAGATGTGTTACAACCCTTTTACCCTTACTCCTGGGGAAAAAACCCAAACCTGGGTGATAAACATTAATGCTTTCATAGTCGAGTTCACATTTTTCCTAAGACCAAGGACAGAGCTACAATTGTGTGTTATCTTTTCAACCTTAGCATTATGTTTTCTGTTGATCTATTTTTATATATAATTACATAGTGATGGTATGGTGACTGCTGTTCAGGAAATTCACATGTTTTTATCCAGATTAGTTTTTTTGGATTATAGGTCACATAGAATTATGTATTGTCATTGTTTGCTCTTGTTCTTAAGCCTTAAGCCAGAAAAACATGTTAAGGAAATTAGTCTTGAGATTCCCAACATTCTTTGTTTTGGATTGGGTTTTGGAGGTTATTGTGAGATCATTATAGCTTGTTTATGGTGTAATGACAGCCCTTTTGATTTTTGTGCTTAGATAAGTCAAAAATTAGGTAAACATCTGAAAAAATGAAAAAAAAATACTTGATTTTGCTGGAAAGTGCTGCATGTTTTATGATTGTAAATGTTCATTTAAGGGTCTCTGTTTTTGCACAGACTTAGAACAGGTTAGGCACATCAGGTTTTGTTTTTTTCAGAGAATATTCTGCTCAATCATGAAGTGCTTTCTGTCCAACCTTCTGGTGGACAGTTGTAGTTGAAGGGAAAAAAGTTCTTTTAATGTTTGTGAGCATTAACCTATATGAGGATGGATGAGGTTTTCTTCGCACTTCTCAATTTTTAAAATATTCTTCAATCACCATATTGAATTTGAGTGTGCTTAATGCTAAATGGATTCCAGGTCTCGCCCCTAGAATCATCAAAAATTTGTTGATGGGACAAGTTTCTGTTTATTTCTAAGTAGGGTCTCTGAACTAAATGTGCATAATAACTTTAGCCTTCATGGTTGGTCTTGGTTTTATAAAGTGGCCACTTGAACTAGCTGAGTCGAAATAAACCTGATGTTTACATTATGCAGTAGTGTGTTTTCTTCGAATATGGAAGAAGTTTGGAAGGGATAATGAAATAACGGTTGGGGAGTTGTCCATATTAAAAACAGTTGTGATATCTCGAGCTTTGGCCTCCATTCCAGTATTTTATGTCTTGTACATCTAAGCCCTGTATATCTGTACATAATCGTTAGGAGGCTCTAAGGAAATCTGCTTGGGCATTCTGATTCCACGATTACATTTGTGTTGCCAGCAAACAGTTCCCATTACACTTGAGTGATGGATATTAAAAGAGAACCAATTACTCCCTTAAATAAAAGTCCATTTAAAAAACTTCCTGGATTAAATAAAGTTAAACAATAATTATCTATCTTTAAAGACATATAGAAAATTTATGTTTACTTTGTTAGAAAAGACATCATGATGCTTCCATGATAGAGCCATAATTGTCTTTGTGCCCAGATGAGTATAAAGGTTGGTCTTTTAAGAAAAGACTTTATTTCTTCAGAAATAAAATTAGGTGAGGAAATCATTGACAGGCAGGTGAAAGCTCATATAGAGAAACACAGGCTAACAAGGACAACTAGGATACCTTATGAAGGCAATGTTTTGTTTAGTGTTCAGTATACACTGTTAAACTAAATTGGCGCTGAGACTTTGAATAATTATTTCAAGAGGTGAGCTATAATTTTCTTACAAAATCACCACCCTTTAAAACAGATTTTCTCTAAGGGACATTTTAAGCCTTTAATATTTTATTCAATGAGGGGAAAAAATTTTTAAAGAATTCCTTTAAAATACTCCACTGTTGGATTAAAGTTTGTTTTGCTTTCCTTCCTTGCTAGTCACATAAAATAATTGGTTGACTTGATACTTAATTTTTTCTTTTATGTTTTTAGTTCTAAATTTAGTAGCTAGACAGATCATACTATAAATTCTCTAGAATAGCTTTCTCTAGGGGTGGGTTGAAAACTAAAGCTCCAAATTTTCAGATTCCCTGACAGTGTCTTTCTGCAGAGCTCTTTTAAATATGCAGTGCAAAAATGTCTGACATTAAATACATTCCTTGACCCTATCTAGACAGGTCATAACGTAAACCTCTTCAGCCTGAGCGTTTGTCATTATTACACAAATGAATTGTCCGTGCTTTCCTTTCTTGCACTTTTGTATTAATGTGTCATTTTGACTAGAGAGATATGCTTTTGACACTTAAATATTTTCTAGCGAAGAATATAATACGTAAGAAGTGTGGATTGTAATTAAGTTTTTAAAATGTTAAATGAACAGTAAATGTTCAGTTGCGCACTTCACTTTTAACTTAAGCATGATAAATTATTTGGAGTAGACAGATGAGATTGATTACCATATATATTCTAGAACCAACAGAAAACTATGTAGTTTCTGTTTTTTGAGCTGCATATTCTAGGTTTTTTAAAAATCCAAAACAACAAAAGGGATTTTTTTTTCTAGTTTCAGTTTTGGCACTGGATTTTATCCTGGAGTTTTAAAATATTCTTCATCCTGTTCTTTTTCTATTAAGGTTAATGTTGAAGAAGGAAAATGCGGAAGTCGTCATTTGACAAGTTTTATAAATGAGTATTTGAAGCTCAGGAATAAGTGAAGCTGAAATTTGAAAAAATAAAAGAAAGAATGCATGCTAATTATCAGACCAGAAGTCCCACTTGTAGAATATTGAGCAATTTGTGTGAAGTGGGGAAGATGAAAGAAGTCAGAATTTGAAACGGAAGAATGAAGAAAAGAAATAAAAATGAAGTTAAGATAAGAAGTAATCTGGAATCAGAAAGCACTACGCTAAGTAATTACTAGTCTGTTTATGTGTCCCTGTATATTTTGCTAAACATGCATGCATTATTTGTTTAATAGAAGAAAATATATACAGGGTAAAGAAGTGCCTTCCAGGGGAAACGTTTAAATTAGGTAATTCTAATTTTAACTGCTTAGTCATAAAATGATTGAAATGCAATTTTAAAACAAAAATAATCCTTTGTAGTCAAACACCAGGCAGGAATGGGCTCTCCAAGAGCATGGGTGACAGTTGGTTTCATGTTCTTCCCTTTGGATTTTTTGTCGAACACTATCCTGGGGCCTGAGTAAGTACCTCCAGAGTGGGAGCTAGTGGTCTTGTGCCCCCACCACACTTACCTTGGACTATTAACTGCACTGACCCCTTTTTCAGTACTGAACAATGTATAGTAAAATAATGCTTTCTGAACTTGTCAGTTTTTCAAAAGAACCTCACTCAGGATAGTTATGGACCCAAATTCCAAAATCCTAACAAAGTATTGAACAGGGTATAGTTCCTTTGGGCATTTATGAAGGCATTATTTTCTTTTCAAGTGCTCTCACTGGGGAGCTATGACTGTTCAGGCCCCAGTTTAAGGTGCATGTTGTGCTAAATTAAAAGGAAGATTCTTAAAATTATGCTGCTGTTTATAATGCCTGTCCCAACTGAGTAAAATGACTCTAAAATATTATAGCTTCTCTTAGAAGGAAGTAGGTCACACAGGTAAAGAGAATATCTAATTTAAAGAGGCAATAGTAGCAGGTGTTGTATTCAGAAATCGGCTTTACTCCCTTATCTGGTTATCAACACTTAACTATTATAATGATGTGATGAATACAGATTATGAAGTAGTTTTGTTCTAGTTCCACACTCTCCCCACCATCAAGTCTGTTACTGGGGAAAGTGACCCCAGTAAGAAAAAAAGTTCTGAAATCCTGTAGTTTGTTTTAGCTGACTAAAAGTCAGATAAATGATTGGTGAAATGGTGTTAGCATTAGTTAAATGGGTTATTCACACATACTAAAATAATACCCAGTAGTAGCCAACCAGCAGCTCTCTACTACCTTATTGGGAAAGGTCAAGGGTATCATCTTAATACTCTTCTCCTTCCTGAAATGAAGACAACTTAAAACTTTCTCTGAGAGTTAAAGTCCTAAAGCTGTTGGGAAAAGTGACTTACATGGCAATTCTTAAAGGATCCATTTCTGAGGCTTTAGAGCCTATTGTTGCAGTATGAAACTTGTGCTTTTTATTATTTATCTTGCAATGAGAAAATTATCCATGTTTATAGAAGATAATTTTCTGCATTTGCTTTGCCTTAATTACTGCTTTGGAAAATATATGTGAGGCTACTGTCATACACCTGACAGTTGAGTATCCAGGTTGACTTTGTTTTTAACTAGCTCAAAGGTGAAACCAGGTTTTCAAATTGAATACAGATATGGGGTAAGTTATTTATTCCCAGGATGCAATCAATCATTCTTTTAAGGATTACCTATGTACCTTTGGCCTGCTGTGTCTGTGCAGTATTTTAACGTAATCGTTTGTCCACAGAATCCAGTTTGACATAATGTTAATCTGCATTCTGAATTACTTAAAGGGCAGGCAAATAGCTGAAGTAGAAATGATGTTAATAGTTATGGTATTTGTATTCAAGCCCATGGGTTCTTTTGTTAGGTGTTCCGACAGTCCTTGAGATCAAAAAAAAAAAAAAACAAACAAAACCTACCTATTTACCCCCCTGAGGGAAAGAAAGCGGCTTGGAATCTGACCTTATGGCCCAAGCTGGATAGATTTTAGATGAAAATTGCATTTGTGCTTGTGGACCATCTGATCCTTTCCCCCACCCCTCCCCCCCTTGGCTAAAGCATCTTTGGGTCTGAGGGATTCTACCTGGGGTCAGTGGGGGAAGGGTGAAGCAGGCAAGCCTGTGGACATACAAACAGTGGCACGCACATCCCAGGAGGGCCAATTAATGCCAGGGGCAGATAAAGAAATAACAGACAAGGTGCCAAGAAGATGTTTTTGCCAAGAAAAAAAGTCAGATAGGTAGGAAACGCTTAACATAATTCACTAAGTGGGTAGGACTGTTAGCCAGCATCAGAGATGGATTTGGCGTTTGGTGCATTTAAGAAATGTAGGCACCCAACTCAAGACCTACTAAAAACACACTCCAGGTTAGGACCCTCTACTTCTAAATGCTGTACAGCATTCCTGTTTAAGAGTCACTGCTCTAAGTCTAATATACTGCACCCAATTTGGAAGATAACAGGAGAAATCTAGGGTTTGGGTGATTGTTCAAGTTTTTCTAAGATATTATCATTCCTGGACTACAGAGATGCAGATTATCTTGTTAGGCTGATTTTGTTTTTTCCTAATGTGTTTTCCTGCAGGTTGTATATTAGTAGAGGATTAAAATCTAGTTTATAAGTACTTCTGGACATTTTTAAGGGACTTCTTGTCTATTTTATTGATGCTAACTTGAGGTCCATGATCCTTTTCTTTGAGGTATGATGTGTCCCCAATAGTACTTAATTGCAGTAGGATTTTAAAGTGTTGACACTTGTGTAGCTTTGTCGGCCCTGAGAGTGGAGTTTGAGTTTTCTTATGTGTAGAGGCCTTCCCACCTGGTTTTCTAGATTTGCCCATGGGTTAAGGTTTAAAGCTAACTTTCCTTTATGCTTCTAGATTTAGCTAGTAGTTGTAGATCTCGTTTCTTCCTGCACAAGCTACATTTCCTTGCATATGTTTTCCCAACCAGGTAATGGCCAACAAAACTGCAGAGGACTTTAACAAAGGCCAGCAGCAGGCATTGTTTAAGGGTTAGCCTTAACCAAGATCAGTACAGAAAGGATGATCTACATTCTGATGCTTCTGTATTCTTGGTCTAAGAAATGGTTGTTCCCAAAATATATCTGCATGGCCAGTTCGTTTTGGAGGCTGCATGAAAATTCTTATGATTATTCTACAGATGTTGCGATGTCTTTGGCTTTTGATCTGCTAGAATTTCATGAGGAAATCTCATTAAGGCTTCAGTTCTAGGCAGGAGCAGGAGTATTTGTTTCTTCCTTCTTAGTAATGGATGGACTGTCTGGTGAAGCCATCTCAGTGTGGGTTAAGGCATTTCTGTTAAACCAGAGGCTTAAGGGGGATCTTGACTTTTTACCCACTCTTCCTTTATACTAAGATCCCTAGGCTAAATGGTGTTACGTTAACTACAGTTACTTTCTTGGTTTCTTTTAACTCATTGTGGAGCTTCCAAATTCTTTTTTGCTTTTCTGAGCAAATTTATTTTCTTTCGTTTCCATTAAAGGTTATAATCATTTTGGTGAAGTAATCTTTCTAGCATTGGATAAACAAAGGATATTTAGTAACTTGGGTCTCCTGTTTAGATTTTCTGTTCTAGATTAACTTTTGTCTGTGATGAAGGTGGCAGGAGCTAGATCCCTATTTTTGAGGTATTATTCTTTGTCCAAGAAGAGAAGGAATGTGAATTGTTCTTCTAAATGTCTCAGTGCTCAGAATATGTGTTAGAGAAGTCAGGTGCTTGTTAATGGGGGTCCTCAGAGTAGTGGTACATCTCTTAACCATTCTACTAGTGTTCAAAGGCAGCTGTTCTCACTAATAGTAGGGTATTATCTTTTTCTTTTCTTTGAATCTCTCTATGGTCACTCATTGCAGGGTTGGACTATCGTGTTTCATGTCACTTTGCACCATGTTTTTATTGACTCTGAGATCTCAATTGAAAGTTCTAGAATTGCTGGGTTCCTAGAGACTACTGGCTGAGTTACTCTTTTCTGTTTTACACTTTGAATTTTAATTTGTCTCTGTTGTATGTAAATTTTTTCTCCAGTGCCCAGAATATACTGAAGATATACTACATAGGGAGGTCTCATTGTAACTTCTACTGTGTTGCTGCTTCCTTTTGAATCTGGCTGTTTCTGCTCTCTATCTTGGGTGGAAAGACTCACTAGAGACTTTGTATGTCTTTTAACTTGCTTAAGTTTGATGACTTGAAAGAAAGGCTTTCTTGCATTGGTACAGGATATCTTAGTGTGGAGTGTCAAAATGAAGACAGATTCTGTCCCTTCCTCCTCTTCATCATTGTTTTCAGTTTTGATGCATTGGCAGAATTTTTATCCTGGCTCCATTACTTAGTGTATATATGTGCTTTTCTGCTTATTGATTAACCATATGCCTTTGGCTTGTTGATGAACTGGTTATCTTGTTTAGTCATTCCTTTTCTCTCTTGTTTAGAGATATTCCTTTTTGTGCCCTTTACCTTGGCTTCTGGTTCAAGTTTTGATTGGGAAAGCTATGAATATATAGTATATGCTCAGGCTTTGGTTTTTGCATACAGAACCTAAAACTCCCTCCCGTCCTGGGCCCTATAGATGAGAATCCCCTGATCTAAGCTGTCCATGGTTTCAGTGTGTCCTTCATGTGACTTTACTAGCTTGCTTACTCCCAGTTCCCTTTAAGTTGGCCCCGACTCATCTGCATTTGGCTGAGGAAGCTATGGATCTCTAAGCATCCTCTCTGTTCTTATCTCTGTCCAGTTCACTACCTTTCTATTCTATTTCCATCTGGCTGATTTGAGATTCTTAAACCTCTCACCATGGTTAAAATGGAAGAGGATCTATGGAGTCTAGTGTCCTTGAGCTGGTTTTTTCCAGTAGGTTACTGTCTTCCTCTAGGGACTAAAACTGAGATGGTCCTTGTCTCTTTTCCCACTCAACTATAAATATATAACTTGAAAAGTTCAGATCTTATGAAAAAATCAAAGAATTTTAAATTAAATTTTACGAATTTTGTAGGGTCTGTTTTATTGATTGTAACTTGACTGCAAATTAGGTATGAAGCATAGATGTCATAGTTAATAAGGTTCTTTCTCACCCTAGTCTTTATGGAATAACATTCCCAAAGCAGTCCTTTGACAGGTTCCTTACCTGTTGACTTTGGCACCCCTTTCTGAAAGGCGAGTGGGGTCAGATAACTCTTACCCTGCTCTAAAAAGGTGGAAGAAAGGACAGGCTGACTTATGTCAGTTGGAGTAATGAAACTATTACAACAGGTATACTCAGTTCCTGCCCTTACCTATGATTTCTTATCTTGGAAGGGGATTGCTTTCCCTCACCATTTATCTCACACCAGCTTATTTGTTTTTAAAGTTGCCCAGAAAGTATACAAATTAAACTTTTGAAATCTACGTGTAGGAATCCCGTTCTGCTTCCAGAAGTGGAAGTGCTCATGGATCTGGGAAATCTGCAAGGCATACCCCTGCAAGGTCTCGCTCCAAGGAAGATTCCAGGCGTTCCAGATCAAAGTCCAGGTCCAGATCTGAATCTAGGTAAGAAAGACTGTCTTGGGATTTTCTCCTGTTACTCTTAGCTCTGAAATTGGTGTGCGCTTGTAAACCAGGAAGGTAGAGAGGATTAGATCATTTGTTGGCCTATGTAATATTGGTATTAGCAATGAACTTAATTGTAAGTTCTGGGAGGCAGAAGACTTAAGTGCTTCTCAGCCTGGGCTTTGGAGTCAGGGTTCAAATCTTAACTATTTTTGTTGGCTTGGACAAATTACTTAACCTTTTTCAACCTTAGTTTCCTTCTCTGTAAAAGGAGAGTTAGTAATAGTACCAGTCAGAGTTGTTGTAAGGATTCACTATGAGTGTAAGTAAAGTGCTTATTAGTATGGCAAACTGCAAAATAGTGGCTTTTAGTAACTGCAATTCATGATAGGTGTAGTCTACTATATTGCATACAGTTGTAAAGAAAAAATAACAGTGCACTTTTTTCTTTTCCAAATGTTGTTCAGGAGTAAGGTATAACATCCTGGTTTGCCCAGGACAGTCCCAGTCTATGCCTGTTGTCAGGCATAATTAATAGTACCCCTTTACGCTCCTAGACTGTGTCCTGGTTTAGATGACAAATGATGTGGTCACTCTAGACTAAAGAGCCACTTAGTGTTTGTTTTTTTTGTTGTTGGTTTGTTTTTATAACTCGGAGAAAAATACCTAGGATGGTGATTTAATATCTTGTGTAGTGAATGGTGTGCATAATGGAAGAAGCAGAAAAAGAGTGGTATTTTGAAGGGGAAAGATGGGCACAAATCAAGGTAGGAAAGGGCTGCATGTTTTAGGATTTTCCAGGAGCTATTGAGTGTTAATTTTATTCTCTCTTCATCTTTTCATAATTTCAAGAAATGTTGGAGGAGAGCTTTTGGCTTTGGGACTCTTAACTAGCAAAGTTGAAATGACTAGCTAATAGGGAAGTAAATTAAGTATTGATCCCAGTTAATGGGTACCATGTCGCCATATTCCTGGAATGTGTTCCTTCTTTTGGAATTTACTCTAGATAGTGATGTAACAGTTGAAAGCCTATCTGTTAGTTTTGTCATAACCTTGAAGCCTTTGTCTTGCAGGTCTAGATCCAGAAGAAGTTCTCGGAGGCATTATACAAGGTCACGGTCTCGATCCCGCTCTCATAGACGATCCCGTAGCAGGTCTTACAGCCGAGATTATCGCAGACGGCATAGCCACAGTCATTCTCCCATGTCTACTCGAAGGCGTCATGTTGGAAATCGGGTAAGATGAAGGTCTGCTGTGTTTTCGAAGCAGTGGACTGCCTAAAACCACTTTGTAACACACTCGTTTTTAATTAGAACTGACTGCAGAGCATTAGCAGTGAAGGCGTGAGTTGTCTGTAGAGGCCTTTTGGTGTTGATATAATTCTTTAAGAAGACCCTAAATATTTAAGTAATTACAACTTTAGAATTAAGGAAGGGGCTGGGAAATTCAGCCTTAATGATCACTATCATAGAAAAAAATCCTCCTTTTTAAAATAGTATTTCCTGCTTAATGCTCTGGATTTAAGCAAAATATTGACAGGCTGTTGTAACTCAGCCCATGGTGGGGAGAGAAATCCATTCTGCTTTGCTATTACAATATTGGTACATTAGATGTTACAATATACATAGTTCACGCTTATGTTCGGGTTTCTGAGTTTATTTCATATACTTCTTCTAAGATGTTCTCCTTAGTTCTAACCTTGTTTCTTTAAGTTTTTATTAAGGCTTTTCTTAGATTCCATGAGTGGTTCCAAATGAAGTGGCATTTAGTGTATTTAATATAGTGACATCGTCTTAATCTAAGTGGTTTTGTGGGGAAGAGGTGGTTAGTGGTTGATAATGAGTTGGAAATTCTCCTTAGTAAATTCTTAATATATGAAATAAGTGGAACATTTGGGTAAATTAATTATGGCAACAGGAATATCAACAGTATGTGGTTCATTCTGTTTTTTTCTTTGTGGTAATGATCGCAAATGCTAATAACTTTAAAATGGGTATATTTCCATGGGCTTCGTTTAGTGGGCATATATGAACACTTTCACAAAAATGCAAACAAACTATAGAGGCTCTTCTATATCTTTGTCAATTCAGAGCATTTCATTGTATGGATGGTATATTTTAATTCAACATTTTAAGTTGGCAGTTTCTTTGGCTGGTAGAAACAGTGTTATTCTAGTTATCTTTATGTCTGCATAGTGCAGATGTGTGAATATTTCTTTAGATTAAATTCCTAAAAGAGAAATCCCTTAGCCAAATTGCCCTCCAGAAAGATGTCAGTTCTTTAACAGTAGAAGCTCTTGTTATCCCGTTACTTTTGAGTTTGAAATTATTCTTTTGCAGTCTTTTCTGCCCATTCTTAAACTTGGCCTGCAGTGCCTGCTGTAACAAATTTGTAATTTTTCAGTAGTGTTTGGTTTAATCGTTAATCTGATTTTATTAATGAAATTTTGGGCCCATTTATGTTCTTTTTAAAAGTTTGTTTTCAAAGTTTAAAACCCATTTATCTATTTCTAGGCGAATCCTGATCCCAACTGTTGTCTTGGAGTATTTGGGTTGAGCTTGTACACCACAGAAAGAGATTTAAGAGAAGTGTTCTCTAAATATGGCCCCATTGCTGATGTGTCTATTGTATATGACCAGCAGTCTAGACGTTCAAGAGGATTTGCCTTTGTATATTTTGAAAATGTAGATGATGCCAAGGAAGTAAGTAAAAGTCTATGTGTACCTTTGTAAAACATCAGTTCTGTTGTTACCTCCCAAATACTAATGACCAGGTGCTTGAATAAGGACAATTTTTCTTTTTATGGTGTAAATAGGATACACTATTGAAACAGGTATAGAATGACAGGAAGCATGGCTTGGGGCAAATATACAGGTCACTTTGCTTCACTAATCATTAATTTGTGGCCAGCTTTACCCAAACTGGCTACCCCTCCAAGTACATTATATTGGAGCAAATCCTGACATAACACTTCATACATGACTATTTCAGTGTGTGTGTGTGTGTGTGTGTATCTGTATCTAAATGGTAAGAATATTAGTAATTCCTTAAGATATCTAGTCAGTGTTTGTACTGGGCTTTTCTAGAAGAGAAGATAACAAGAAAGTGATAACATGGTTTGGGAGGAAAAGGGAACTGATTTTGAGTATATGTTGGCAAACAGGTGATTTCACATTTGGATATTAATTTGACTTGAAGCGGAACATAAAGTTTAAAAAGTTGGTTCCTGAACATGAATGTGGTCCCCACTTAGGAAATTTAGACTTCAGTCATGTCTAAAGGAAATAGATGGAAGAGAAAAGGCTCTGGGAAAGTTTAAAGACAGTCCATCTTATGGTATTGAGGTGAATGTTGAGATTAGGTATTCAGCTCTAGGTAAAATCCTTTTTTATGAAAGTTATGCTAATTTTTGAAAATCAAACTAATTTTCAAAAGGAATAACTTGATCGACTTGAGTTAAAACTGAATGCAGTTAATTACTAATGGATGATTTGTGGGATTTTGTCATTGACTTCCTTTTAGAAATAAAAAAGTTGAAATGTTGAAAGCTGTAAGTGGGGTTTGTCCAAGGTCACTGTCTGAAAGACACACACACACACACACACACACACACACACAAACTTGAACATCTGAACTAAAAGCTACATAACAGTGTAATTGGAAACTTCAAATTTATTTTTAGGTGGAGGGGTGTTTACACCAATAAATTGAGAACAAACTTCTAAGTCTTTGGAATAAGATATATGTGTATTTTTAACTACATACTGTTGCAGGTATTTGTATGCTCCTGATGACTGAACTGTATATGTAACTCAGGCCCTCTTTATTTCTTCTCTTTATCCCAGGTTTTTTTTTTTGTTTTTGTTTTTGTTTCTTGGTTTCCATAGCAGGCGTTTACAAACTTCTGTAGGGAGCTAGATATAATGAATTTGGGCTTTGTGAGCCCAGTTCAGTCTCTGTCACAACTACTCAACTCTGCTGATGTAATGAAAGGGCACCATAGACACTATGTAAATAAGTGTGGTTGTGTTCCAATAAAACTTTATTTATGAACACTGAAATTTTAATTTCATCTAATTTTCACATCTGAATGCTAACCATCCCCACTGCACCCCAAAAAACCATTTAAATTCTTAGCTCTTGGGCCATACAAATATGGGCAGCTGGCCAGATTTGGCCTACAGGCCATAGTTTATCCGTTTTTCCTTTAGAGCTTCTGGAAGCACTCAAATTTGTAGTTGGATACAATGATTCAAGTATTTGATGGGTTAGATTGACCTTTTGTGGGCTTTTTGGTAAAACAAAGTTTTTATGCCTAGCTTTTACAAATGATTATTTAGTAGGGGAACAACTTGTAAGTTGTAGACCCTCTTCTGGCCAACATTAAAATAATGGCTTCATTCAGGATGTGTATTAACAATTTGTTTATTTTTTGTAGGCTAAAGAGCGTGCCAATGGAATGGAGCTTGATGGTCGTAGGATCAGAGTTGATTTCTCTATAACTAAAAGACCGCATACCCCAACACCAGGAATTTACATGGGGAGACCTACCTAGTAAGTGAAAGTAAAAAATTGATTTATGGTTCAGTTCAGCTGTCTCCAAGGATCACATATACTGGGAAAAATCTTTGGTACTTCATCTAATTATGACACAATTTAAGTCATTTATCCTATAAATTTTTTTAACTGACTAAAAATACAGTCAGTAGGATATATTCAATGGAAACATTCTGTTTTGTGTTACAGATTTTGAATTGATGCCTTCAATAGATCACATCCTTCATCATAGGAAAGAAATGCCATATATTTGATTTTGTTAGGGAATTAAATTTCCTGACAAAGAGCGTTCTTCCCATAATCAATAATTTTAGTAAAATGCATTTTTTAGCTTTTGCTTCCTTAAACAGAGTGAAAAACACTGACTTCATTTACTGTATCCCAACTGTGGTAGAATATTTCTGTATTCTGATGTCACTCTTTTCAGTGTGTTATCTTACTAACAAAAAGATACAAATTGATTTTGTTTTTGAATTTAAGTATGCTCTTACAGATAGAGCAGAGAAATGTAATTAATTGTCATGTTCTCTTCAGGACTATTGCTGAACCTTTTCCCTTACTCTAGGGAAAAGTAAGGGATTCACAAGTTCAGTGACTCACAGTTGAAAGCAAACCGATAGGATTTTTGTGCCTCCTTAACCAAAAGATTTTTTTTGTTGTATGTAATTGTAAAAAGTAAAGAGAAAAGACACTACTTATCTAATACCTGTGAGAATTATCCTAAGAGAAATATTTGCTAGTTAACGTTATCCCTCAGGAAAACCCGTTCTATAAACTCGTGATTAGAGTAGATATCCCCATTTTTGCCCTGGCAAAGAGAATAAAATGCAACTACATTTGAAACAGTTATCCAGACATTTCCATAGAGCATGGCTATGGGATTGTATGGTAGTACCCCCAAGACCCAAGTGAGACATGCTGTGGATTTTTGCTGTTGCTGCTGATACGGATAAATATCTGAAACAGTTTTTTTTTTGTTTTTTTTTTTAAAGGTTATTAGAGATTTTATTTGCAAAACACCTCATCAGAACCTTGCACATTTTAAGCACTCAAAAAACCAATTGTTATTACTATTATCATTATATTTAATATTTGGGGCACTGAAATCCAGTAACTACAAAACCGAAAGAAGTTATACATTTAAAAATAATTTCCAAATAATGTCAGTGAACTGTGTTTATCTAAAGTGCCAAAGCTGAGTTCTGCTTTATCACCTTCTAGAAGCAGCCATTATTTTTTTTTTTATTAAATTCAGTTTTATTGAAATACATTCACACACCATACAATCATCCATGGTATACAATCCATTGTCCACAGTATGATAACATAGTTATGCATTCATCACCACAGTGTATCTCTGAACATTTTCCTTACATCAGAAAGAACCAGAACAAGAATAAAAAAATAAAGGTGAAAAAAGAACACCCAATCATCCCCCCCATCCCACCCCATTTGTCCTTTAGTTTTTATCCCCATTTTTTCTACTCATCCATACACTAGATAAACGGGGTGTGATCCACAAGGTCTTCACAATCACACTGTCACACCTTGTAATCTGCATTATTATATGATTGTCTTCAGGAGTCCAGACTGCTGGGTTGGAGTTTGGTAGTTTCAGGTATTTACTTCGAGCTATTCCAGTGCGTTAAAACCTAAGACATGTTATCTATATAGTGCATAAGAAAGTCCACCAGAGTGACCTCTCGACTCCATTTGAAATCTCTCAGCCACTGAAACTATTTCGTCTCATTTTGCATCCCCCTTTTGGTCAAGAAGATACTTTCAGTCCACGATGCCGGTCCACATTCATCCCCGGGAGTCATATTCTGCATTGCCAGGGAGATTTACAACCCTGGGAGTCGGGTCCCATGTAGGGGGGAGGGCAGCGAGTTCACCTGTCGAGATGGCTCAGTTAGAGAGAGAGGGGGCCACATCTGAGTAACAGAGGTATTCGGGGAGACTCTTAGGCACAATTATATGCAAGTTCAGCCTCTCCTTTGCAGTAAAGAGCTTCTGAAACAGTTTTTAACAGTGGAAGTCAAGTCCAGGAAAGACTGCTTGATATTTACAAAAGACATATTGTTATTTGTAGTGGCAGCTCTCGCCGCCGGGATTACTATGACAGAGGATATGATAGAGGCTATGATGATCGGGACTACTATAGCAGATCATACAGGTAAGATAATCTGAGGTTCAAGTTGTCAGAAACATGAAGGATGTTTCATCTCTTCCCTTAAATCTGAGTTCTAGTTTAATTTGAGGCATCATTGTTGTTATTCCTAAGTTTTAAGCCTTTAATAAAAGCGTTACTTATATTTAATTTGCTAAGAAATGCAAAGCTTAGGTTTAAACCAGGTTTTTCTTCTGTTTTTTTTAATTCACTTTATTGAGATATATTCACATACCATGCAGTCATACAAAACAAAGCGTACATTCACTTGTTCACGGTACCATTACATAGTTGTGCATTCATCAGCAAAATCAATCCCTGACACCTTCATTACCACACACACAAAAATAACAAGAATAAAAAATTGAGAAAGAGCAATTAAAGTAAAAAAACACTGGGTGCCTTTGTTTGTTTGTTTTCCTTCCCCCATTTTCCTACTCATCCATCCATAAACTAGACAAAGGGGAGTGTGGTCCATATGGCTTTCCCAATCACATTGTCACCCTTCATAAGGTACATTTTTATACAGTCTTGATGGGTTCTGGGTTGTAGTTTGATAGTTGCAGGTATTTACTGCTAGCTACTCCAGTTCACTAGAACCTAAAAAGGGTTGTCTATATTGTGCGTAAGAGTGCCCACCAGAGTGACCTGTTGGCTCCTTTTGGAATCTCTCTGCCACTGTAGCTTATTTCATTTCCTTTCACATCCCCCTTTTGTTAAACCAGGTTTTAAGGTTATCAGTTTTTTTTTTTAATTTAACTTGGGTATTTATTTGGATTTCTGTTCAGTATTATACAATTGGAGGAACTTTAATGATAACTTTGGGTACCTTAATGAAGAGGTAACCCATTTTCTAAACTTGGGGTGTAAAAAATTGTTAGAAATGTTTGGTGTTCTGAATTACGCTCATTTTAGCCACCAGAGAGCCCTTTGCCAGTTTCTAAAAAGGGTGTCAAAAATGGCTCTTTAATCTGTTTACCTTCAAGAAACTAGCCTTCACTTACACAATGTGGGAGCTTTTATTGTTTGGTTGCATGAATTGAAAAATATATATTGTATGCATATTCTTTCAAAACCTTACAAAACTGAATATATGTTGTTTTTCTGCCTTCACAGAGGAGGAGGCGGAGGAGGTGGAGGATGGAGAGCTGCTCAAGACAGGGATCAGATTTACAGGTATGCCAGGAGAGGATTTAAAATCTGGGCAGTGGTGGAAAGATTCACACAAAAATGTTTACCTATTAATATTTTGGTAGTAAAATTATTTATAAGGAGGATCACCCAAAATTTAATTGCATGAATTTCATAAAAATGTCTAACTCGAAGCCAAGTAACAATTTAAAAGGCTTAATGTGGGATTGCAAAAATAATTGGGCTCATACTAGAGATTTTATATCTTGATATGGTCAGGTATAATTTTAAGCATTGGTTTAAGAACTCTGATAATACATTTTTAGACAGAATTTATTTACTACATGATTGCCGTGTTGTATTCTTAAATTTTTGTGGTTTGCTTTTTATAAGCATTTCCCTGAGAAATAAACAGGAATATTCCAGTTTTTCTTACACAAAACTAAACCTACTTTGAAACACTTAGTGAAATTTGTTTTGGATGTTAGTCTGTGGAATTGATCATAAGTTTTTTTCCTTTCCTTTTCTGATGTATTCTTCTCAAAATTCAGGTCTGCGGATTTTTGATGGATCAAATACAGCAAGGAGTATTTGACCTGATAGTTTTAAGAGGATGATTATTTGGTACTAGGCCTGAAAATGTGCTTCATTCTCATGACTTAAAACAGATCTTGAAGCCAAGCCCCATGGCTAATAGAAAATTAGTGAGGGTTTAGAGAATAGGGATCGTGTATAATCTTTGTATGTCATTTAGTTCAGTTGTGATCTTTGGAGATAGACATTCTTGGCATTTGTTTACAGAAGGCGGTCACCTTCTCCTTACTACAGTCGTGGAGGATACAGATCACGTTCCAGATCTCGCTCATACTCACCTCGTAAGTTATTATTTTGATTGGACTTTGTCAGTATATTGTAATAATATGGCTTGCCCCAACTTTGCTAAAACCACAGCAATTATTTACATCTACCCACATCCCTCAAATGTTTGGTAGGGTTAGGGTTCAGGGGAGTATTTAAAAAAAAAACAAACCTTGAAATCCTATTCTTTTTCTTAATTGAAATAGTAAATTTATAGTATATTGTCATTAGTAGCTTTTTTGGTTTAGGAGTCCTTGCAATTTTTGGCCAACTTAAACATCTGAGTGGCTTAAAACCTTACTTAGCTCTCTGACTTAAACTTCCCACCTGTTTAACAGTAATGTATCTTGCTTCTAGTATAACCCTTAGCTGACAGCCTTCCTCTGTTTTCACCAAGGGAATCGGGGGCATAAGGATTTCCTGGTGACAGAATAGTCTAGCATTCTCAGCATCGAGGTTTACTAGGTAATCAGTTTTGTCAGTATTAAAGCATATTTATTCCTCCTTTTCTTCCTCAGGGCGCTATTAAAGCATGAAGTTGAAGACTTTCTGAAACCGGCCCTAGAGTTGGGATGTTTGTGGACAATATTTTTTATTGTCTCCTGTTTAAAAAGTGAACAGTGCCTAGTGAAGTTAGGTGACTTTACACCTTTTATGATGACTACTTTTGGTGGAGTTGAAATGCTGTTTTCATTCTGCATTTGTGTAGTTTGGTGCTTTGTTCAAAGTTAAGTGTTTTCAGAAAAGTATGTTTTGCATGTATTTTTTTACAGTCTAAATTTTGACTGCTGAGAAGTTTCTATTGTACAAACTTCATTTAAAAGGTTTTTCTACTGAATCCAGGGTATTCTGAAGATCGAAGCCTGTGTGTAAAATGCTACCAAATGGCAAAAAGCAACAATAAACACTTTGATTTCTACTTTTCTTTCTAACATACCAATGCTTAGCAGAACTGTTCTAAGTTGTCGATAGTAAATTTAAAGACAAAAATGCCCTTTTTCCTCTAGTCCATGAAAAATACCATACTTAAATATATCTGCAAATAAGTGTTAAAATTACGCTCTGTAACTCTGTACTGCTAGTATTAGAACTAAAGATTTCAATACAGCAAATGCTTAATGCTTATCTAAATGTGGATTTGTCAGCCTTTGTGTATTCTGTATTATATATAGCAGAGAGTAAAAGTAAAGAAAAGAGTTACACGGTGCCTACAAAAGGCTAAAGCTTGTTACAAAGGTAACAACTATTAATTATCAGCAAGTGACAATACATTCCACCACAAATGTACTCTTGTTCTTCTAGCTTTTAGGCTATATGAAAAAACTGGGTGTTTCAAAGTACAGGATAAGAAGGGAACACTACACCTGTGTCATGGATGAACTGAAGAATTTGCCTGTTCATTTTTTAAATAGTATTTTCAGGTCCTTTGCTTACCAAAGGAGGCCCTATTTCACTCAAATGTTTTGAGAACTGTGTTTAAATAAACTCAAATGAAAAGAGAAAAATTCTTGGTGCAGCTCTCCATTTACAAATAAGTTTTCCTTTGTTTTGTTTTTAAACTTGGTTACATTGCATTTAATTTCATCTCATTGAGATCCTTTTGTAGTTTAGTCTCTAATACAGTGTACATTGGACTGAGATGTATTGTTTTGTTTTTAAATAGGTAAATTATATTACTGGAAAATACATTGAATGGATAACTAGATTTTGGAGTCACCATCTCCTTTTCAGGGTAGGATTATATTAAATAATTCTCTGGGCTCCAAACATGCTGTGAGAACACTTGTTTGTTGAAATCCATGTTCTCAGTATCATTTTGAATTCAGGTTATTTTCACAGCCAATTCTAGGGAAATTGCTCCTTTCAGATTAGTCTACTGCTCTTTATGGTGCTTAGATACCACTTAGTATGCTCCAGATACTTTGTAAAAACCTTACATTGATTCATTTAGTGTTCAACAATCCTTTGGTTTAGAGTATCTCACATTAGATTGAACAGCTATAAAGTGGCAATGCTAGTATTTGAACCTAGGCAGTCTCAGTGTAGAGTCTGTACACTTTAATTCTGAATCATGGTGGTACAGTGCCCCTAATTTTAGTAACCAGAAACCAATAAATTTTGGGGTTTTAATTTCCTAGCTGCTAAAACACCGTGCAATGGGTTGGCTTAATAGGAATTTGCTGGCTCATGGGTTAAGAGGCTTCCTCCTGGGGTTGGTTGGTATCTTCTGACTGGCCAGCAATCTTTGGGGTTCCTTAGCTTTTCCATCAAGTTGGCAGTGCACAAGGCAGCATCTTCTTTCTCTTCTAGGTTCTATTGACTTCCAGCTTGTGGCTTCTCTTTCTATAAGGCCTCCAGTAATAGGATTAAGATCCATTCTGATTCAGTTGGGCCACACTCTAACTGAAGTAACCTCATCAAAAGATTCTGTTTACAATGGGTCACCCCCGGGAATGGATTAAAATAAAGAACTTGATTTTCTTGGTTATATAACTCCAAGTCATGGCAATTGATAATGGAGTATAGACAGTATTAGATCTTAATCTGTAACTACTGGGCAAGGTGTTTCTAATGCTGGCCTCAGACCTTTTGATGACTGTGAGGCATGGAATTTTGTTTTTCCATTGAGCATCTAGAGCTCACTTCTTTACTCAGTTCCTGATAGATTATTTCATATCCATTCTTGGCCAGTTTTGGAATAAGAGACAACTGAAATTTTTGTACCAGTAGAGTTTTAGGATGTGATCAAGAAGAGGTTGGATTATAGAGGGACAGTAAAGGTTTAGAAAGCCTAGTTTGTGTAATGATAAGTGTGTATTGGGGAACTATAGTTCTTACTAGAGAAAACAGCTAGGCCAGCACCAAGGCATTGGGGGTGGGAGCAAGTCAGCATCTAGTGCAGTGTCATTGCTGTCCTAACAGAAGACCAGGGTCTGGAGCACCTTTGGAAAGGAACCATGCCTAATTATGTATCCTTGAAAGGTGTTGGAACCGTTCCAGTAAGTTGCAGATCCCACTTAGGCTGTTGCATTTCTCAGACTTCATTTTCACCCCTATATTTTCCAAAATCCTGGTTCTGTATGTCCCTTGGAGTTTCATAAATCTAAATAGGACAGGCAATAATAGTGACTACATTTGAGCTGTTTTCCTAGGCACTGTGTTTAAGGTAAATGCTTTATAGATCTTATTTCATCTAATTTCTACAAAATCTGAGGATTGACACTTACCCGGTAGGTTGAGTTCTTAAATAGTATGATAAGCTGCTTTTGCCAGTATCACTCCCTACTCTTGAAGAACTTATCCTTTGTTTTTGGATAAAATTTACCTGTGAACATACAACAAACTTTCTTGTCAGATGAGGTTTTTAGGCCTCTTGTGATGATTCTGATAGATACTTGGTACTGGTTTATAAGTGTAAATGGAAGTGGACATAAACTAGGCAGACGTAGTACCCAGTTGCAAGGAGTTAAGTTGCTTATGCAAACCACATCCATATCTGAATTTATCAACATTTATTAAATATGGACTGTATGTCAGACAATTTTTAGGTGTTGGGGATACAGGGGCATGAAATGAGTTTTGTAAGCAGTATTCCCAGTTTTACATGGTTCTTCTAGTCGAATTCTCAGTGAATGGCAGGATTCTACAATAAGGACAATTTTGGTTTTTCTCTCTAATAGGTTTAATCTGGAAGTACAAGGATTAAGGGTGACATGTACCTTTTCACCCAGAATGCAAAGGTATGCAGTGAATGTGAATTTCACCATAGATGGAATATTAAGAAATGACCGAGTTGGGTGAAGTGGCTTACAGATTTAGTGGTCATAAGCTGAGTAATTTCCCCATCAATACTACAGTTTGTGGTGACCAACATCCCTCTCCTTTAAGGAACTTAACTGCTAATTAATACCCCCACTCAAATTTTTGTCCCAGAAATTTGATTTTATTGCATAGAGATTCTGGGACAGAAAGTGGTTAGAAGATAACTGAATAATGGTGTGTGACTTAGCTATTAATAACCACTGACATAATCCTCGTTAGCTCTTCACTTCTGCGAATGATGCATCATCCTGCCAATAAAGCTGTTATTGCATTTTCTGATGCTTGGATTTGGAAGACTTGGCAAATTCCGGAAGTTGCTGTCAAGAGTGTTACAGGCAACATGTTGAGGGAAATTTGGAACTTAGGTGAGTTGGACTGAAAAGTAATAGGAAAATTTCATATTTTGGGATAGAGAAATTTTTAGTCTATTGTGCTGTACCCATGTGTGGTACCCATGAAAAGCTTTTGGGGACCCTCAGGTGACTGACATTCATGGGAAAATTCTTGATTGGAATGAAAGTGTAACTACATCAAGTCAACATGCATCCGATCTTTTGTGCACACATTAAGCATTTATGAGCTATGTTACTTGCACTGTTTTAGGTTCTAGGGTTACAGCAATGGATGTACAAGACAAAAATCCTTTTCCTCAAGGGGCTTTCCTTTTGTCGATGAGAAAGACGATACACAGAAAACACAAAGCATGTCAGATATTGCCAAGTTCCATGGAGAAAAATAAAAAATGGTTTAAATAATATGGTCAGGGAAGGCCATATTTAATATGACACTTGAATAGACGGGTGAACGCATGAGCCATATGGATATCTAGGGAAGGAAAATTTGAAAACAAAGGGAACGGTGAGTTCTTTCACCTCTTCAAATTTAAGGCACACCAGGGAGGCCAGTGTCAGTGAAAAGAAGTAGGAAAAAGGTCAGATGGCTAGTGTGATCTGATGGTGCAAATGTAAGGAAATGACTGGCTTTTATTTGTGATGTGGGGGGAACAATTAGGGATTTGGGGCAAAGTGGCATGATCTGAATTACAGAAAGGTCAACTATTGAATGACAATGTGTTATGAATACAAGGATGAGCTCTCAATATAGTGGGAAAGATGGCTATATCGAGATGTGATTTCATTCTCACACAGTGAAATCTGTTGCAAGAGTAGTCGTGGGGGTGCTGTGAGAGACCCCGCAGGATGCAACATGGGCAAGGCTTTTTGGAGAAGACAGCAGAACCACTAGGTTTGAAATCATGTTTGCAAAAGTGCTTTGTAAGCTGTAGAACTGCAAATAAATAAGAATTTTGACGACCATCCCTGCATTCTCAGAATCTGAGACAGAGAAGTCCCCTTAGTTACCATCCACACTCTGTAAAAAGTCCTTGTTCCCATATTTAATGCTTTCTAACAGGTTTTATTTGCCAGCCCTTTTTATCATCTTAGACCTCTTCAAAGTACTCCACATATATGTGATCAGCTATTGCTGTATAATAACTAATATTTCAGGCATACAATGGTAATTATTTATTTAACTCATGAGACAGATCAGCTAGAATGGTTCTGCTGCTCTCAAGTCAGGCTCTCACCTGCAGTACAGCTAGGGGTTGGCTGATAAAAGGCTGCAGTGCCTAAGAGCTTTGCTTCACATTCTTTCATCATCCTTGCCAGCTCAAGCCATCTCATGTTCCTCTCATGATTATGGCAAAAGCTCAAGACCTTGTCCAGCCACACAAATGTATTTCAAGCCTATGTTTGTATTATGTATAATAAATTCCCATAGGGAAAAAAGTAACATGGGCGAGGTAGGAGTCAAGGGATGAGGAAATATACTACTTTTAGTGGGTGAGATAGCAGTGTTACATGGCAAACAGAGGTGCAGAGAAGGATCAGTAATTCAATGTACCACAGTAAGTTTCCTGAGCTGATACTTTTTCAACTGCCCAGCATTCAGAATTGTCTCCAGGAAATTCCCCATTGAATGGGTCTTTGTGGCACAGCCTACCTCCCACCATAGATACTGAAGATCCAGATTCTTTTTAGTTCATTTGCCGTTGTATCCAGAGCATATGCATGTGACCTTACCCTTGGTCAGTCAGATGTGTCCAAACTTTAAAGCAGTAACCAGTGACCCATGAAGTAAGGATAGTGGAAGACCTATTCGAGTGGTGGGATGGGGATGGTAGGGGTGCCTCAGAGATGGCAGCAAAATCGTGGGGGAGGGGTGATGATTCCAGCTTCAGTAGCCAGTTCCTTGTCCAGTGCTGGTGGCATTGGTGGGGCAAGTTGTGTCCAGGGTTTGGCAGCGGCAGTGACCTTACTTAACAAACTGGTGTGACTGGCTGTTAAACTTTGTTACAAGGCTGTTTTCTAAGCTTGGTTCTCTCCCTCTTTTTGCTGTCTGTGAACTACCCAATACTCTAATAAATTCCTTTTCTGCTTAAATAAGCTGGCATTGGTTTTTTTGTTCACTATCAAGAATTCTAATGATAAGAATACTAATCAACCATAAGCCATCTCTCCAGTTTCCATTCATGTTCCCAATCCATTCTACGCTTAGCTGTGAAAGTGAATGTCAGAAAAGGTAAATCAGATTATATCACTTCTGTTTTCAAATCCTTCAGCGCACTTAGATTCAAGCTTTTTGGTGGACTCCAAGAACCTTCTTGTTCTAGCCCCCCACATCCCCTCCAACTTTGCCTTGCATTTCCTTTTGACTACTGGAAGCAGGAGCGTCCTTGACTTTAATTACTGGGAGTACGAGCTCCAGCAAGAAGCCACTTGGGGAAGAGAACGAGAGAAAAGAGGCAAGGTGGAAATAGAGAACTTGGAATCAGGTGCTTCACTGGGCTGTTTTTCAGGCTTGGGACCAATTTCCTAATCCTTATTTTACTTACTTCATGCTTGACTTTTTAAAATAGTCTTTAAAATGTAGGCAAGCCAGGATATGACTGGGGGATGTATCTGGACCCAGCATCATGGAATTGAGAACATTTTCTTGACCAAAAGAGGGATGCAAAATGAAATAATGCTCCAGTGGCTAAGAGATTTCAAATGGAGTCGATACATCACTCTGGTGGACATTCTTACATATAAATAACACTTTAGGTTTTAATATGTTGTAATAGCTAGAAGTAAATACTGAAACTATCCAACTCCAACCCCGTAGCCTTGACTCTTGACGATTGTAAAACAATGTAGCTTACAAGGGGTGACAGTATGATTGTGAAAACCTTGTGGATCTCACTCCCTTTATCCAGTGTATGAATGGTTGAGTAGAAAAATGGGGACAAAACCTAAATGAAAAATAGGGTGGGGTGGGGTGATTTGGGTGTTCATTTTTATTTTTATTTTTATTTTTATTTTTTATTCTGAGTCTGATTCTAGTGTAAGGAAAATGTTCAAAAATAGATTGGGGTGATGAATGCACAGCTGTATGATGGTACTGTGAACAGTTGATTGTACACCATGGATGACTGTATGGTATGTAAATATATCTCAATAAAACTGAATTTTTTAAAAAATGTAGGCAACCTGAGTTAAAAATTTGATTTCTTGAATTTAGTAAGGCTTATAGTCTTGATTACGTTATGTTTAAATTGACTTATTTTCTCAATATAATTTTTATTAAATTAAAAAGTTTACCACACTCATAGGACAAATACTATTTTTCTTTTTCCCTGTCCCCAAAAATAATTGTCTCTAGGCAGTATAGAAAATTACAACTGTATTTGTATATTCTGATCACACTGCCTCAGTGTTAAATGTGTTAACATGAATGAAAAAGTTCTCAAAGAAATGGTGCCACTCAAACCATTGGCATCTTACAGTAAACATCCATCTAGATAGATTTGCGCTTCCTTAAGTGTTTGCAAGCACTTTTTTCGCATGTTTATTGAAATATATTATGATGAACCGCAGAAAATTTGTATACAATTTGATCAGTTTTGAAAAATGGATACGCCCATGTAGCCCAAAACCATAACAAGACCTAGAACATTTCCATTACCTCAGAAAATACCCTTATGTCCTTTCCAGTCAGTTCCTATCCCTAGAAGAACCACAGATTTTATCATAATTAGTTTTGTCTGTTGTAAATCTTTATCTAAAAAATCCTCCAGTGTGTACACTTGAATCTGGCTTCTTTTACTCGGCATGATATTTTTCGTGACAGTTTGTATACATTAGTGGTTTGTTGCTTTTAATTGCCAAGTAACAATTCATTGTATGAATACATCATCATGTTTTTATCCATTCTCCTGTTGATAGACACCTAGGCTGTTTCTAGTTTTTAGGTATGATGACTAAAGCTGCTATGAACAGTCTTATACAGATCTTTTGGTGGACAGGTGTTTTTGTATCTGTCGAATAAATAGCTCCTTAACAAAATGCTGGCAAACTTGACTCCAACAGTGTATTAAAAGGGTTATACACCATGACCAAGTGAGATCTATTCCAGGAATGCAAGAATGGTACAACATAAGAATATCAAACAATGTAATCACATTAATAGAATGAAGGGGAAAAAAACACATGATCATGTCAATTGATACAAAAAAGGCATTTGACAAAATCCAACATCTCATGATGAAAAAAAAACTAAAAATTAGGAATAGAAGGAAACATTCTCAAAATGATAAAAAGGCATTTATGAAAAATCCACAAGAGACATACTAGATGGTAAAAGTCTGAAATCTTTCCCTAAGATCAGGAGTAAGAGATGCCCACTGTCATCACTATTATCAAACACTGTACTGAGAGTTCTAGCCAGAGCAATCAGGTAAGAAATAAAAGGCATCCAAATCGGAAAGGAAGAAGTCAAATTATCCCTATTTGCAGATGACATAATCCTATATATAAAAAATCCAAAAGAATCCATAAGAAAGTTATTTAGAACTAGTAAATGAATTCAACAAAGGTGCAGGATACAAGATAAACACTCAGAAGTCAGTCTGCATTCTATACACCAACAGTGAACAATCTGAAAAGGAATTTTTTTTAAAATTCCATTTGTAATAACATCTAAAGGAACAAACAGAGGAATAAATTTAACCAACAATGTTAAAGACTTGAGTACTGAAAAATTACAAAACTACTGAAAGAAATATAAGCCTCAATAAAAGGAAAAACATCTTGTTTTCATGTATTGGAAAAACAATATTGTTAAGATGTCATACTGCCTAAAGCTATCTACAAATTCAATGCAACCCTTATCAATATTTAACCAGCCTTATTTATTTATTTATTTATTTATTTATTTATTGCAGAAATGGAAAAACTGATCCTCAAATTCATACAGAATTGCAAGGGGCCCTGAATAGCCAAAACAATTTTGAAAAAGAACAAGATTGGAGGACTCACACTTCCTGATTTACTACAAAGATACAGTAATGGAACGAGTGTGGTATGGCATAAGGGTAGACATACAGACAAATGGAATAGAATTGAGAGTACAGAGTTAAATCTACATGTATGTGGCCACTTTTTTTTTTTATTTATTTTTTAACTTTATTGAAAAATTGAAAAACAGACAACAAAAGAACCCCAACATTTCAAACAAAACAAAGCAAAAGATTAAGAAAAACAAATAACTTTAAACAACTACATTACTTCCAACATGTTCCCACCATACCCCAAGAAAATTAACATACCATAACCAAACAAAGGAATAAGAAAAACAAATAACCTAAGATAACTACATTGCTCCCAATATGTTCCTACCAAATCCAAGAAAATTTGAAAACCATAATCATTCCTGAGAATTCCTGTATCATTGAGATTGCCCTCAATAGCTTATCTGTTCTTATTAGATTATCATTCCCCTTCACTAGTTGCTACCTATCTCTAGGTCCCTTACATTTTTTTTTTTTTTAAATCTTCATTTTATTGAGATATATTCATATACCATGCAGTCATACAAAACAAATCGTACTTTCGATTGTTCACAGTACCATTACATAGTGGTACATTCATCACCCAAATCAATCCCTGACACCTTCATTAGCACACACACAAGAATAACAAGAATAATAATTAGAGTGAAAAAGAGCAATTGAAGTAAAAAAGAACACTGGGTACCTTTGTCTGTTTGTTTCCTTCCCCTATTTTTCTACTCATCCATCCATAAACTAGACAAAGTGGAGTGTGGTCCTTATGGCTTTCCCAATCTCCTTGTCACCCCTCATAAGCTACATTTTTATACAACTGTCTTCGAGATTCATGGGTTCTGGGTTGTAGTTTGATAGTTTCAGGTATCCACCACCAGCTACCCCAATTCTTTAGAACCTAAAAAGGGTTGTCTAAAGGGTGCGTAAGAGTGCCCACCAGAGTGACCTCTTGGCTCCTTTTGGATTCTCTCTGCCACTGAAGCTTATTTCATTTCCTTTCTCATCCCCCTTTTGGTCAAGAAGATGTTCTCCGTCCCACGATGCCAGGTCTACATTTCTCCCCGGGAGTCATATTCCACGTTGCCAGGGAGATTCACTCCCCTGGGTGTCTGATCCCACGTTGGGGAGAGGGCAGTGATTTCACCTTTCAAGTTGGTGGCCACTTATTTTTGACAGGGTTGCTAAGTCCATTCAGTGGGGAAAGACTAGTCCCATCAACAAATGCTAGGACAACCAGAAATCCACATACAAAAGAATGAATGTGGAAAGGATTGTGGGAAGATGGTGGGTTGGGGAGCTCCAGGACTCAGTCCTTCCATCAAAATAACTATTAAACAAGGAGAAACTGTCTGAAACAACTATTTTTAAATTCTGGAGGCCAGAAGAACACTGTACAGCATCCAGGGAAGAGTGGGAGGAAGAGGCTGATAAATTAGAATAAAGAACAGTAAATTGCTCTGTGTGGAGGCTGCTGGCCCCCATCCCCCACTCTCGCCACAGGACACCTTGAGGTCCAGCCCCTGATTAACTTGCTGGTGACAGAAAGGGACATAAAAATCCTCTTCCCCAAGAACAAGGGTGGACATGGCTGATCACTGATCACGGCCTGACTCTGAGGGCAGCTATTGTTTCAATCCACTATAGACAAAGTCAGTGGCAGCTTTGTTTCAACCTGCTCCAGAGAGAAGAGGGGGCAGAGGCAGTGGAGACCAAAAGACATCATGCTTCCAGGGCTGCAGGAGACAGTGAAGGGCTACATTTACTGGGCTGGCCAGGAAGGATCAGCTTTGGGGAGCTGTCAGAGCTCTTGGTGCACTTCCTGAACTGGTCCCCAGTGCACTTTGGAGCCAGTCTGTTGCCCCCCTTTGTGTGTCCTGGTCCCTGTTTGGGCTGACAAAGACTGACTTGGAAAGCCCTCTATAGTGTGCCCTCCTCCCAGAATTTGCCCTCCAAGCAAAAGCAGCTTGAGACAACGAAGAGAATGTAAAAAAAACTATAAAGGCAGACAGTCTAGGACAAAGGGAGAGGGGCACTCTCTCCTAGGAAATAGTAGGGACAACCAAACTCCTGCAAAAGAGGGGAGCTCCAAAACATAAAAGCAAAAGCCCAGGACAAGAGGGTGGCACAGAAAGACAGGGAAATCCCTGCACACTTCATTTGCCATGGGTTGACCTTCCTGACTGGAGGGCTAAACCTCAAGAAAATCTGTATTATCACCAGCTGATTACAAAACTAAGAAATGGACATCTCTGAGAATAAATCCCAAAGGTTAACATTTTAAAATACTAAGGTGAACAGTGTGCAACAAGAGTACAAAACAAACAAACAAACGAAATTATGGCCCATCCAAAGGCAGAGGATAAAAGCCCAGTGAGCACTAATGAAGAAGATGCAAATGTGGATATACTGAACAAGGCGTTTTAAAAAAATGATCTTAAAAATGCTCAAGGAGAAGAAAGAAAATACAGAGAAAGAAATAAAGGATATCAGGAAAACAATGAATGAGCAATATGAGAATCTTACTAAAGAGATAAGTAGTTCAGAGTTGAAGACCACAATAACTGAAATGAAAACTGCCCAGGAGGATTTCAAGAGCAGAATGGAGCTGGCAGAAGAAAGAATAAGTAAACCTGAAGACACTTAAAATGAGTCAGGTTGAGGAGCAGAAAGAAAAAAGCACAAAAGCAAAAATACCCTGAGAGATCTGGGACACCATCAAGCAAACCAATATATGCATTAACGGAGTCTGTTTCAGTTTGCTAATGCTGCTGGGATGCAAAACACCAGAAATGGATCAGCTTTTATAGAGGGGGTTTATTTGGTTACAAAGCTACAGCCTTAAGGCCATAAACTGTCCAAGATAAGTCATCAACAATTGGGTACTTTCATTGGAGAATGGCCAATGGTGTCCAGAAAACCTCTGTTAGCTGGGAAGGCACATGGCTGGTGTCTGCTCCAGAATTCTGGTTTCAAAATGGCTTTCTCCAAGGATGTTCCTCTCTTAGCTTCTCTGGAGCAAAAGTCTGCTTTCAACGGCTGTCTTCAAGCTGTTGCTCATCTGCAGCAAGCATGTGTATTCCAGTGATCCAATTAAGACCCACCCTGAATGGATGGGACCACACCTCTATGGAAATAACCCAGTGAAAGGTCTTGCCCACAGTTGATTGAGTCACATCTCCATGGAAACAATCAAAGAATTCCAATCTAATCAACACCAACACATATGCCCCCACAAGATTGCATCAAAGATAATAGCATTTGGGGGGATGTATATATAATACATCTAAACTGGCACAGAGTCCAAGAAGGAGAAGAAAGAGAAAAAGGAGCAGAAGGAATATTCAGAGAAATAATGACAGAGAACTTCACAAATTTAGCAAAAGACATAAATATGTACATCCAAGAAGCCTAAAGAACACCAAACAGGATAAACATTATGAAAAATACACCCTGTCATGTACTGATCACACTATTGAATGCAAAGGACAAGGAGAGAGTTCTGAAAGCTGCAAGATCAAAACAACAAGTTATGTACAAGGGAATCCCAATTAGATTGAGTGCCTATTTCTCATCAGAAACCATGGATACAAGAAGGAAGTAGGTTGAAATACTTAAAGTGCTGAAAGAAAACAACTGCCAAACAAGAATTTTATATCCAGTGAGATTCTCAAAAATGAGGGAGAGATTAAGACATTCTCAGGTAAGCAAAAGGTGAGGGAGTTCATCACTACAAGATCTGCACTAGAAGCAATGCTAAAGAGAGATCTTCAGACGGAAAGGAAAGAACACCAGATAATGGCTCAAAGGAAACAGAAATAAAAACTGTGGTAAAGGTAAACATTTGGGTAATTGTAAATATCCAATATTATTGTAAGGTATTGTTTGGTATGTAAATATACTTCTTCCTACAGGGGCTAAAATGCAAATGCAAAAAAAAAAGTAATGATAAATCTGTTTTTGGACATACAATGTACAAAGATATAAGTGGTAACAAGTACAAAAAATGGTGGTGGTGGGGACAAAGGGCTATAAGAAAAATAAATGTGCATGTTATTGAAAATAAGTTGGTATCAAACCAAATGTATCTATTATATATTTTGGATGTAAAAATTAACTGCATAGTGACTCCAAGGAAAATAGGTGAAAGATATATCCAGATAGATATGAGAAGGCACTTATTATGATACCACACAAAAAATCAAATGAATATAAAAGTAGACATTAGCAGAAGTGAGGGACAAAAATGGTATAAGACTTACAAAGGATAAGTAGCAAAATGGCAGAAGAAATACCTGCATTATCAGTAATGACTTTAAATGTTAATGGATTAAACTTTCCAGTCAGAAGTCAGAGACTGGTGGAATAGGTTTAAAAAATAAGCATGACCAAACCATATACTATATGTTATCTGCAAAAGATTCACTGTAAATTCAAAGACACAAATAGTTTGACGGTGAAAATATGGAATATATGTGTATATATATATGTATATATGTTTATGTGTGTGTGTATATATTTTATATGTATACTATATATATATAATATATGTATGTATATATATACATACCATTGGTAGCAATCAAAAGAGAACTAGAGTGGCTACAGTAATATCAAATAAAATAGACTTTGTCAAAAAACAGTTATGAGGGACAAAGATGGTCATTATACACTGATAAAGGGGGCCATTCAACAGGAGGATGTAACAATTATAAATATATGTGCACATAACAAAAGAGCCTCAAAATATATGAAGCAAACACTGACAGATTTGAAGGCAGAAATTGATACTTCTACATTAATAGTAGGAGATGTTAATATGCCACTCTCAGTGATGGATAGAAAATCTAGCCAGAAGATCAAAATGAAAAAACAAGACTTGAATGATACTCTAAGCCAAATAGACCTAACAGACATATATAGAACACTTCACCCAACAAAAACAGAATACACATTCTTCTCAAGTGCACATGGATCTTTCTCCAGGATAGAACATATGTTGGGTCTCAAAATAAGTCTCAATAAATGAAAAAATATTGAAATTATACAATGTATCTTCTCCAACCAAAACAGAATGAAGCTAAAAATCAATAACAGATGGAGAAAGGGAAAACTCACAAATATGTGGAAGTTAAACAACGTACTCTTTTTTTTTTTTTATGTTTTTTTTTAATCATCATTTTATTGAGATATATTCACATACCACGCACTCATACAAAACAAATTGTACTTTCGATTGTTTACAGTACCATTACATAGTTGTACATTCATCACCTAAATCAATCCCTTACACCTTCATTAGCACACACACAAAAATAACAAGAATAATAATTAGAGTGAAAAAGAGCAATTGAAGTAAAAAAGAACACTGGGTACCTTTGTCTGTTTGTTTCCTTCCCCTACTTTTCTACACATCCATCCATAAACTAGACAAAGTGGAGTTTGGTCCTTATGGCATTGCCAATCCCATTGTCACCCCTCATAAGCTACATTTTTATACAACTGTCTTCGAGATTCATGGGTTCTGGGTTGTAGTTTGATAGTTTCAGGTATCCACCACCAGCTACCCCAATTCTTTAGAACCTAAAAAAGGTTGTCTAAAGTGTGCATAAGAGTGCCCACCAGAGTGATCTCTCGGCTCGTTTTGGAATCTCTCTGCCACTGAAGCTTATTTCATTTCCTTTCACATCCCCCTTTTGGTCAAGAAGATGTTCTCCATCCCACGATGCCGGGTCTACATTCCTCTCCGGGAGTCATATTCCACGTTGCCAGGGAGATTCACTCCCCTGGGTGTCTGGTCCCACGTAGGGGGGAGGGCAGTGATTTCACCTTTCAAGTTGGCTTAGCCAGAGAGAGAGGGCCACATCTGAGCAACAAAGAGGCATTCAGGAGGAGACTCTTAGGCACAAATACAGGGAGGCCTAGCCTCTCCTTTGCAGCAACCGTCTTCCCAAGGGTAAAACTTATGGTAGAGGGCTCAACCCATCAAACCACCAGTCCCCTATGTCTGTGGTCATGTTAGCAACCATGGAGGTGGGGTAGGCGAATACCCCTGCATTCTCCACAGGCTCCTCAAGGGGGCACTACATCTTTTTTTTTTTTTTTCCTTGTTTGTCTTTTTCCTTTTTTCTTTTTTTTTTTAACTTTCCCTTCTTTTTTAAATCAACTGTATGAAAAAAAAAGTTAAAAAGAAAACAAACATACAATAAAAGAACATTTCAAAGAGACCATAACAAGGGAGTAAGAAAAAGACAACTAACCTAAGATAACTGCTTAACTTCCAACATGTTCCTACTTTACCCCAAGAAAGTTACATAATATAGCAACATTTCAGTGAACTTGTTCCTGCTACATCCATCAGAAATTAACAGACCATAGTCATTTCTGGGCATCCCCAGAACGTTAAATAGCTTATCTGTTCTTCTTGGATTATTGTTCCCCCTTCCTTAATTGCTCTCTACTGCTAGTTCCCCTACATTCTACATTATAAACCATTTGTTTTACATTTTTCAAAGTTCACATTAGTGGTAGCATATAATATTTCTCTTTTTGTGCCTGGCTTATTTCGCTCAGCATTATGTCTTCAAGGTTCATCCATGTTGTCATATGTTTCACCAGATCGTTCCTTCTTACTGCCGCGTAGTATTCCATCGTGTGTATATACCACATTTTATTTATCCACTCATCTGTTGAAGGACATTTGGGTTGTTTCCATCTCTTGGCAATTGTGAATAATGCTGCTATGAACATTGGCGTGCAGATATCTGTTCGTGTCACTGCTTTCCGATCTTCCGGGTATATACCGAGAATTGCAATCGCTGGATCGAATGGTAGCTCTATATCTAGTTTTCTAAGGAACTGCCAGACTGACTTCCAGAGTGGCTGAACCATTATACAGTCCCACCAACAATGAATAAGTGTTCCAATTTCTCCACATCCCCTCCAGCATTTGTAGTTTCCTGTTTGTTTAATGGCAGCCATTCTAACCGGTGTTAGATGGTATCTCATTGTGGTCTTAATTTGCATCTCTCTAATAGCTAGTGAAGCTGAACATTTTTTCATGTGTTTCTTGGCCATTTGTATTTCCTCTTCAGAGAACTGTCTTTTCATATCTTTTGCCCATTTTATAATTGGGCTGTCTGTACTATTGTCATTGAGTTGTAGGATTTCTTTGTATATGCAAGATATCAGTCTTTTGTCAGATACATGGTTTCCAAAAATTTTTTCCCTTTGAGTTGGCTGCCTCTTTACCTTTTTGAGAAATTCCTTTGAGGTGCAGAAACTTCTAAGCTTGAGGAGTTCCCATTTATCTATTTTCTCTTTTGTTGCTTGTGTTTTGGGTGTAAAGTCTAGGAAGTGGCCTCCTAATACAAGGTCTTGAAGATGTTTTCCTACATTATCTTCTAGGAGTTTTATGGTACTTTCTTTTATATTGAGATCTTTGGTCCATTTTGAGTTAATTTTTGTGTAGGGGGTGTGGTAGGGGTCCTCTTTCATTCTTTTGGATATGGATATCCAACTCTCCCAGCCCCATTTGTTGAAAAGACCATTATGGCTCAGTTCGGTGACTTTGGGGGCCTTATCAAAGATCAGTCGGCCATAGATCTGAGGGTCTATCTCTGAATTCTCAATTCGATTCCATTGATCTATATGTCTATCTTTGTGCCAGTACCATGCTGTTTTGGCAACTGTGGCTTTATAATAAGCTTCAAAGTCAGGGAGTGTAAGTCCTCCCACTTCGTTTTTCTTTTTTAGAGTGTCTTTAGCAATTCGAGGCATCTTCCCTTTCCAAATAAATTTGATAACTAGCTTTTCCAAGTCTGCAAAGTAGGTTGTTGGAATTTTGATTGGGATTGCATTGAATCTGTAGATGAGTTTGGGTAGAATTGACATCTTAATGACATTTAGCCTTCCTATCCATGAACATGGAATATTTTTCCATCTTTTAAGGTCCCCTTCTATTTCTTTTAGTAGAGTTATGTAGTTTTCTTTGTATAGGTCTTTTACATCTTTGGTTAAGTTTATTCCTAGGTACTTGATTTTTTTAGTTGCTATTGAAAATGGTATCTTTCTCTTGAGTGTCACTTCAGTTTGTTCATTTCTAGCATATAGAAACATTACTGACTTATGTGTATTAATCTTGTATCCCGCTACTTTGCTAAATTTGTTTATTAGCTCTAGTAGGTGTATCGTCGATTTCTCAGGGTTTTCTAGATATAACATCATATCATCTGCAAACAATGACAGTTTTACTTCTTCTTTTCCAATTTGGATGCCTTTTATTTCTTCGTCTTGCCGGATTGCCCTGGCTAGCACTTCCAGCACAATGTTGAATAACAGTGGTGACAGCGGGCATCCTTGTCTTGTTCCTGATCTTAGAGGGAAGGCTTTCAGTCTCTCACCATTGAGTACTATGCTGGCTGTGGGTTTTTCATATATGCTCTTTATCATGTTGAGGAAGTTTCCTTCAATTCCTACCTTTTGAAGTGTTTTTATCAAAAAGGGATGTTGGATTTTGTCAAATGCTTTTTCAGCATCTATTGAGATGATCAATTGATTTTTCCCTTTTGACTTGTTAATGTGTTGTAATACATTGATTGTTTTTCTTATGTTGAACCATCCTTGCATGCCTGGAATGAACCCCACTTGGTCATGGTGTATGATTTTTTTAATGTGTCTTTGGATTCGATTTGCAAGTATTTTGTTGAGGATTTTTGCATCTATATTCATTAGGGAGATTGGCCGGTAGTTTTCCTTTTTTGTAGCATCTTTGCCTGGTTTTGGTATTAGATTGATGTTAGCTTCATAAAATGAGTTAGGTAGTGTTCCATTTTTTTCAATGTTTTGAAAGAGTGTGAGTAAGATTGGTGTCAGTTCTTTCTGGAAAGTTTGGTAGAATTCCCCTGTGAAGCCATCTGGCCCTGGGCATTTATTTGTGGGAAGATTTTTGATGACTGATTGGATCTCTTTGCTTGTGATGGGTTGATTGAGGTCTTCTATTTCTTCTCTGGTCAGTCTAGGTTGTTCATATGTTTCCAGGAAATTGTCCATTTCTTCTACGTTATCCAGTTTGTTGCCATACAGTTGTTCATAATATCCTCTTATAATTTTTTTAATTTCTTCAGGATCTGCAGTTATGTCACCTTTTTCATTCATTATTTTGTTTATATGGGTCTTCTCTCTTTTTGATTTTGTCAGTCTAGCTAGGGGCTTGTCAATCTTGTTGATCTTCTCAAAGAACCAACTTTTGGTGATATTTATCCTCTCTATTGTTTTTTTGTTCTCTATGTCATTTATTTCTGCTTTAATCCTTGTTATTTCTTTTCTTCTACTTGGTTTGGGATTGGTTTGCTGTTCATTTTCTAGCTTCTTCAGTTGATCCATTAGTTCTTTGATTTTGGCTCTTTCTTCCTTTTTAATATATGCGTTTAGTGCTATAAATTTCCCCCTCAGCACTGCTTTTGCTGCATCCCATAGGTTTTGGTATGTTGTGTTCTCATTTTCATTCGTCTCTATATATTTAGCAATTTCTCTTGCTATTTCTTCTTTAACCCATTGATTGTTTAGGAGTGTGTTGTTTAACCTCCAGGTATTTGTGAATTTTCTAAGTCTCTGATGGTTATTGACTTCTAATTGTATTCCATTGTGGTCAGAGAATGTACTTTGAATAATTTCAATCTTTTTAAATTTATTGAGGCTTGTTTTATGTCCCAGCATATGATCTATTCTGGAGAAAGTTCCGTGAGCACTAGAAAAGTATGTGTATCCTGGTGATTTGGGATGTAATGTCCTGTATATGTCTGTTAAATCTAATTCATTTATCAGATTGTTTAGGTTTTCAATTTCCTTATTGGTCTTCTGTCTGGTTGATCTATCTATAGGAGAGAGTGATGTGTTGAAGTCTCCCACAATTATTGTGGAAACATCAATTGCTTCCTTTAGTTTTGCCAGTGTTTCTCTCATGTATTTTGTGGCACCTTGATTGGGTGCATAGACATTTACGATTGTTATTTCTTCTTACTGAATTGCTCCTTTTATTAGTATGTAGTGGCCTTCTTTGTCTCTCAAAACATCCCTGCATTTGAAGTCTATTTTATCTGAGATTAATATTGCTACACCTGCTTTCTTTTGGCTGTGGCTTGCATGAAATATTTTTTTCCATCCTTTCACTTTCAGTTTCTTTGTGTCCCTGTGTCTAAGATGAGTCTCTTGTATGCAACATATTGATGGTTCATATATAGGGAAGAACTATATACCTGTTACAAACTATATGCTACAGTTAGTAACTGTGCTACAGTTAGTAGTATTTCAACATTTTTTCATAAACAGTAACAAATGTACTATATCAATACTACAAGTCAACAATTGAGGGGGGTTGGTTAGGGATAGGGGAGGATTAGAGTTTCCTTGTCTTTTTTTTTTTTTTTTTTTTTTCATCTTTCACTTTATTTCTTGTCTGGAGTAATGAAGTTTCTAAAAATTGAATAAAAATTAAGTGTGATGGATGCACAGCTGTATGAGGGTACCCAGGGGCAAGTGATTGTACACTTTGGATCTTTGGATAATTGTATGGTATCTGAACAATCTCAATAAAAATGAAAAAAAAAACACAAAACTGCAGCACTGCCCCCCCCCAAAATGTAAATGAAATAGAAAATAAAAAACAATGGAGAGACTCAACAAAACCAAAAATTGGTTCTTTGAAAAGAGTAATAAAATTGACAAAGCTTTAGCTAGACTGGCAAAGAATAAAGAGAGTATACAAATAACTAAAATCAGAAATGAAAAGGGGGACATTACTACTGAACCTGCTGAAATAAAAAGGACTAAAAAAGGATACTATGAACAACTGTATGTCAATAAATTAGATAACCTAAATGAAATGGACAAATTCTTAGAAGCACCACTGACATTAACTCAAGAATAGAAGATTTTAACAAAGTAATTACTAGTAAATAGAATGAATCAATAATTAAAAACCTCCCAACAAAGAAAGGCTCAAGACCAGATGAATTCACAGTGGAATTCTGCCAAACATTCCAAAAAGACTTAGCTCCAATTCTGCTCAAAATCTTCCAAAAAATTGAAGAAGTGGTGTGATGCTTTGAAGCTGTATGTACCCCAGAAAAGATCATGTTCTTAAAGCTAATCCATCCCCATGGGTTTGGGCCCATTTTAATTAGGATCTTAGGGTAAATAGGATCTTAAGATGTCTTTTATAAATGAGATGAATATCAAGAGAGAGGTAGAGAGAAAAGGACAGACAGAAAACAGACATAAAAAGAGTCACAGAGAAGCTGATAGAGAAAAGCCAGAGAAGCTTAGAGAGCAGCCAGAAGCTGAAAGCAATGAAACCCAGGAGAGAAAGACCAGCAGATGCTGCCATGTGCCTTCCCATGTGACAGAGGAGTCCTAGATTGCCAGCAAACTTGCTTCAGGAAAAAGGTATCATCCTGTTGATGCCTTGATTTGGATATTTCCATGGCCTCAGAACCGTAAACTATTAAGTTAATAAATCCCCATTGTAACAGCCAACCCATTTCTGGTATATTGCATTCCATTGGTTTTAGCAAACTAAAACAGGTGGAAACACTCCCTACTCATTCTATCACCATCATACCAAGGCCAGATAAAAATACCACAAGAAAAGGAAGTTACAGACCAATATCTGTTATGGATATAGATGCAAAAATCCTCAGCACAATACTAGGAAACCAAACCCAACAACATATTTAAAAAAATAAATGCTATGATCAAGTGGGATTGATGTTGGTATGCAAAGTTGTTTCAACATGAGAAAATCAACTCAAATAATATACCACAGAGAATGAAGGAAAAAATACTGGATGATCTCAATTGATACAGAAAAGATGTTTGACAAAATAAAGCACCCTTTCTTAATAAAAACACTCAGAGCACTAGGAATAGAAGGAAACTTCCTCAACATGTTAAGGGCATATGTGAAAAGTGCACAAGCTGACATCCTGCTTAGTGGTGAAAGACTCAAAGCTTTCCCTCTAAGATCAGGAACAAGACAAGGTGCCCACTGTCACCACTGTAATTCAACACTGTACTGGAAATTCTTGCCAGAGCATTTAGGCAAGAAAAAGAAATAAAATGCATCCAAATAGGAAAGGTAGAATATTTCCAGAAGTTATGATCCTATATATAGAAAATCCTTAACCCACAACCAAGCTTCTAGACCTAATAATTCAGTAAAATTCAGCAAGACACAGGATCAAAACCCTAAAATCTGTAGGGTTTCTATACAAAGCAATGAACAATCAGTTAAAGAAATCAAGAAAAAAAATCCATTCACAATAGCAATTGAAAGAATCAAATATCTAGGAATAAATCTAACCAAAGATGTAAAGGACTTGTACACAGAAAACTACAAAACATTGCTAAAAGAAATCAAAGAAGACTTAAATAAACGAAAGGGCATTCCATGTTCAGGGATTGGATGACTAAATACCATTAAGATGTCAATTTTACTCAAAATGATTTACAGATTCAATGTAATCCAAATCAAAATTCCAACAGCCTACTTTGCAGAAATGGAAAAACCAATTTTCAAATTTATATGGAAGGCTAAGGGACCCAGTACAGCCAAAAACATCTAGAAAAAGAAGAACAAAGTTGGAGGGCTCACAATTCCTGACTTGAAAGCATATTACAGAGCTACAGTTGTCAAAACAGCAAGGTATTGGCACAAGGATAGATATATCAACCAATGAATTGAATTGAGATTTCAGAAATAGACTCAAGCCTGTGACCAATAGTTTCGACAAGGCTTCCACGACCACTCAATTTGGGAAAGAATAGGCTCTTCAACAAATGGTCCTGGGAGAACTGGATATCCATATGCAAAAGAATAAAAGAGGACCGCTATCTCACCCCTTATTAAAAAAAAATAACTCCAAATGGATCAATATATAAAAGCCAAGACTATAAAACTCCTAAAAGAAAATTTAGGGAAGGATTCTCAGGATTTGTGTTAGGCAATGGTTTCTTCTTTACACACAAAGTACAAGCAATGAAAGAAAAGTTAAATGGTACCTCTTCAAAGTTACTTTCGGGCATCAAAAGGACTTTGTCATGAAAGTGAAAAGGCAACCTACTCAATGGGAGAAATTATTTGGAAACCACATATCTGATAAGGGTTTAATAGCCAGAACATATAAAGAAATCATACACCTCATTAATAAAAAGACAACCCAATTTTAAAACGGGCAAAGAATTGAATAAACATTTCTCCAAAGGGGACATACAAATAGCTGAAAAGCACCTGAAAAGATGCTCAACATCACTTGCTGTTAGGGAAATGCAAATCAAAACCATAATGAGATATTATTTGACATCCACTAGAGTGGCCACTATTAAAAAACTATAAATGTTGAAGAGGACATGGAGAAATAGGAACACTCATTCACTGTTGGTGGGAATGTAAAATTGAAAGCAGGGACTCAGATATTTGTACACAGATGTTCTTTCACAACTGCCAAAAGATTGAAGCAATCCAAGTGTCCATCAACTGATGAATGGATAAAATGTGGTATGTACATAAAATGGAATATTATTCAGCTGTAAAAAGGAATTTATTTCTAGATATTAGATTCTTTGTTAGTATTGTAAATGGAATTTTTTTTTATTTCCTCCTCATATTTCCCAGTACTAGTGTACAGAAACACTACTGATTTTGCCTGTTGATCTTGTATCCCACCGGTTTGCTGAACTCATTTATTAGCTCTAGTAGCTTTGTTGTAGATTTTCAGGATTTTCTAAATATAGGTTCATGCCATGTGCAAAAAGTGAAAGTTTTACTTCTTCCTTTCTAATTTGGATACTGTTTTTTTTCTTGCCTACTGCTCTAGCTAGAACGTCTAGCATATTGTCAAATAGCAGTGGTGACAGTGGTCATTCTTGTGTTGTTCCAGATCTTAGAGGGAAAGTTTTCAGTATTTCACCATTGAGTATAATGTTAACCATGTGTTTTTCATATATGTCTTCTATCATGTTGAGGAAGTTCCCTTCTATTCCTATCTTTTGATATGTTTTTATCAAGAAAGGATGCTGGATTTTGTTGAATGCCTTTTCTGCATCACTCAAGATGATCATGTGGTTTTCCCCCTTTGATTTGTTAATGCAGTGTGTTACATTAACTGATGTTCTTGTGTTAAGTCACCCTTGCATACTTGGGATAAAACCCACTTGATCATGGTGTATCATTCTTTTAATGTGCTGTTGCATTCATTTTACAAGGATTTTGTTAAGAATTTCTGCATCTATATTCCTTACAGAAATTGGCCTATGATTTTCTTTTCTTGTAGTATTTTTACGTGGCTTTGTTATAAATATGATATTGGCTTCATAGGATGAGTTAGGTAGTGTTCCCTCCCCTTCAACATTTTGGAAGAGTTTAAGCAGAACTGGTATTAATTCTTCTTTGAATGACTGGTAGAATTCCCCTATAACATCATTTACTCCTCAGCTTTTCTTTGGAGTTTTTTGTTTGTTTTTGTTGTTGGTGGTGGTGTTTGGAGGTTTTTGATTACTGATTCAGTCTCTTTATGAGTTATTGGTTTGTTGAGCCCTCCTATTTCTTCTTGAGTCAACGTGGGTCATTTTTGTTTTTCTAGGACTTTGTCCATTTCTTCTATGTTGTCTAATTTGTAAAGTTGTTCATAGTACCCTCTTGTAGAACTTTTTATTTCAGTGGGGTTGGTGGTAATGTACCTGTTTTCATTTCTTATTCAGTCATTTCTGTCCTTTTTTTTTCTGTTTAGATAAAGGTTTGTCAATTTTATTAATGTTTTCAAAAAACCAACCTTTGGTTTTGTTGATTCTCTCTAGTGGTTTTTTTTTTTTTTTAAATACTATATTTCATTTATCTCTGCTCTAATCTTTGTTCTTTCCTTCCTTCTGCTAGTTTTGGGTTTAGTTTGCTCTTCATTTTTCTGGTTCTTCCATTTTTGAGGTTGTGTGTCTGATTTGAAGTCTTTGTTCTTTTCTAAGGTAAGCATTTAGAGCTGTAAATTTCCCTCCCAGCACTGCCTTTGCTGCATCCAATAAGTTTTGACCAGTTGTATTTTCATTCTCATTTGCTTCAAGGTATTTCCTAATTCCCCTTTTGATTTTTCCTTTGATCATTGTTAAGTGTGTGTTGTTTAATTTGCATGTTTGTGAATTTTCCAGTTCTCCCTCTGTTATTGATTTCTAGCATCATTCCATTGTGGCTGGAGAGTATACATTGTATTATTTCAATATTTTTGTATTTGAGACTTGTTTTGTGACCTATGATAAGGTCTACCCTGGAGAATAATGTGTATTCTGTTGTTTCTGGGTGAATGGTCCATTTATGTCTGCTAGGTCTAGTTGGTTTAGAGTATTGTTCAAGTCTTGTGTTTCCTTGTTGATCTTTTGTCTAGATGCTTTATCCATTATTGAAAGTGTTTATGAAAGTGTCCTACTATTAATGTAGAACCATCAATTTCCCCCTCCAAATCTGTCACTATTTGCTTCATATGTTTAACAACTCTGCAGTTAGATGTGTGTGTATGTATGTGTGTGTGTGTATATATATATACATATACATATCTATACACATACATACAAATTATATATTTATAATTGTTACATCATCTTGTTGAATTGACCCCATTTATCAGTATATGATTGTCTTTGTCTCTCATACTGTTTTTGACCTAAGGCCTATTTTACCTGATATTGCTATAGCTATGCCAGCTCTCTTCTGGTTACTACTTACATGGTATGTATGTTACCATCCTTTCACTTTCAACCCTCTTGTGTTTTGAATATAAGATGACTCTCTTGTAGACAGCAGATAGTCTGGTCATGCTTTTTTATCCATTCTGCCAATTGCTGCCTTTTAGACTGGAGCGTTTAATCCATTTGCATTTAAAGCCACCTCCTATAATGTGGGATTTTCTTTGGCCATTTTGCCTTTTAGTGTTGGAAGTCATACTTTTGGTGCCTCTAATCTTCCATTAATGCCTGTTTTCATAATTATTTGATTTTTTTAAATTGAACCATATTGAATCCCTTCTTATTTCTATCTTGATATATTTTTCATATATTTTCCTTGTAGTTAGCATGAAGTTAAAATTTTAAATCCTAAATATATATCAATCTGATTTGATTTGATACCAACTTGACTTCAATTGCATACACATACACTGTTCCTAAATCCCTCCATCCCCCACCATTTTTTTAAAATTCAATTTTATTGAGATATATTCACATACTATGCAGTCATACAAAGTGTACATTCTGTTGTTCATAGTACCATTATATAGTTGTACATTCATCACCAAAATTAATTTTTGAACATTTTCATTACCACACACACAAAAATAATAAGAATAAAAATTAAAGTGAAAAAGAACAATTAAAGTAAAAAAGTACACTGGGTGCCTCCCCCCCACCCCCATTTTTCTACTCATCCATCCATACACTGGACAAAGGGAAGGGGAGTATGGTCCATATGGTTTTCCCAATCACATTGTCACCCCTCATAAGCTACATTTTTATACAATCGTCTTCAATTGTTCTGGGTTGTAGTTTGATAGTTTCAGGTATTTACTGCTGGCTATTCCAAATCATTAGAACCTAAAAAGGGTTGTCTGTATTGTGCGTAAGAGTGCCCACCAGAGTAGCATCTTGGCTCCTTTTGGAATCTCTCTGCCACTGAAGCTTATTTCATTTCCTTTCACATCCCCCTTTTGGTCAAGAAGACGTTCTCCATTCCACGATGCTGGGTCTAGATTCCTCCCCAGGAGTCATATTCCACATTGCCAGGGAGATTCACTCCCCTGGGTGTCAGATCCCATGTAGGGGGGAGGGCAGTGATTTCACCTGCCAAGTTGGCTTAGCTAGAGAGAGAGGGCCACATCTGAGCAACAAAGAGGCATTCAGGAGGAGAATTATAGGCAGGCCTAGCCTCTCCTTTGCAGCAACAGTCTTCTCAAGGGCAAGTCCCATGGTAGAGGACTCAGCCCATCAAACCCCCAGTTCCTTTTGTCTGTGAGCACATCAGCAATCATCGAGGTGGGGAAGCCCAACACCCCTGCATTCTCCACCAGCTCCTCAGGGGGTTCTGCATATTTTTTTCACTTTTTTTTAATTAACTCTCTTTTTAAAAATTAACTATTAACTACATCAAATATATAGATATAGATATAGATATAGATATATAAAATACATACAATAAAAAAAGATTTCAAACAAACTATAACAAGGGAGTAAGAAAAAGACAACTAACCTAAAATAACTACTTTACTTCCAACATGTTCCTACTCTACGCCAAGAAAATAACCTAATACAGCAACATTTCTGTGAACTTGTTCCTACCATACCCACCAGAAGTTAACAAACCATAGTCATTCCTGGGCATTCCCAGAATTTAAGATTACCCACAATTGCTTATCTGTTCTTATTGGGTTATCATTCCCCCTTCATTAATTGCTATCAGTAGCTCCCCTACATTCTACATCATAAACTTTTTACATTTTTCAATGTTTACATTAGTGGTAGCATATAATATTTCTTTTTATGCCTGGCTTATTTTGCTCAGCATTATATCTTCAAGGTTCATCCATGTTGTCATATGTTTCACGACCTCGTTCCTTCTTACTGCCGCATAGTATTCCATCATGTGTATATACCACACTTTATTTATCCACTCATCTGCTGAACGACATTTGGGTTGTTTCCATCTCTTGGCAATTGTGAATAATGCTGCTATGAACATTAGCATGCAGCTATCTGTTCACGTCACTGCCTTCCGATCTTCCGAGTATGTGCCGAGAAGTGCAATTGCTTGATTGAAGGGTAACTCTATATCTAGTTTTCTAAGGAACTGCCACACTGACTTCCAGAGTGGCTGGGCCATTATACAGTCCCACCAACAATGAATAAGAGTTCCAATTTCTCCACATCCTCTCCAGTATTTGAAGTTTCCTGTTTGTTTAATGGTAGCCATTCCTATTGGTGTGAGATGGTATCTCATTGTGGTCTTAATTTGCATTTCCCTAATAGCTAGTGAAGATGAAAATTTTTTCATGTGTTTCTTGGCCATTTGTATTTCCTCTTCAGAGAACTGTCTTTTCATATCTTTTGCCAATTTTATAATTGGGCTGTCTGTACTATTGTCATTGAGTTGTAGGATTTCTTTATATATACAAGATATCAGTCTTTTGTCAGATACATGGTTTCCAAAAATTTTTTCCCATTGAGTTGGCTGCCTCTTCACCTTTTGGACAAATTCCTTTGAGGTACAGAAACTTCTAAGCTTGAGGAGTTCCCATTTATCTATTTTTTCTTTTGTTGCTTGTGCTTTGGGTGTAAAGTCTAGGAAGTGGCCGCCTAATACAAGGTCTTGAAGATGTTTTCCTACATTATCTTCTAGGAGTTTTATGGCACTGTCTTTTATATTGAGGTCTTTGATGCACTTTGAGTTAATTTTTGTGTAGGATGTGAGGTAGGGGTCCTCTTTCATTCTTTTGGATATGGATATCCAACTCTCCCAGCCCTATTTGTTGAAAAGACTGTTATGTCCCAGTTCAGTGGCTTTGGAGGCTTTATCAAAGATCAGTTGGCTGTAGATATGGGGGGTCTATCTCTGAATTCTCAATTCGATTCCATTGATCGATATGTCTATCTGTGTGCCAGTACCATGCTGTTTTGACTACTGTGGCTTTATAATAAACTTCAAAGTCAGGGAGTGTAAGTCCTCCCACTTTATTTTCTTTTTTAGAGTGTCTTTAGCAATTCAAGGCATCTTCCCTTTCCAAATAAATTTGATAACTAGCTTTTCCAAGTCTGCAAAGTAGGTTGTTGGAATTTTGATTGGGATTGCATTGAATCTGTAGATGAGTTTGGGTAGAATTGACATCTTAATGACATTTAGCCTTCCTATCCATGAACATGGAATATTTTTCCATCTTTTAAGGTCCTTTTCTATTTATTTTAGTAGAGTTATGTAGTTTTCTTTGTATAGGTCTTTTACATCTTTGGTTAAGTTTATTCCTTAATTTTTTTAGTTGCTATTGAAAACGGTATCTTTTTCTTGAGTGTCTCTCACTTTGTCCATTTCTAGCATATAGAAACATTACTGACTTACATGCATTATTCTTGTATCCCTCTACTTTGCTAAATTTGTTTATCAGCTGTAGTAGCTGTATCGTCAATTTCTCAGGGTTTTCCAGATATAAGATCATATCGTCGGGGGAGAACCTAAGATGGCCACTAGATGAGACAGGGCAAAAAAACACCTCCATGAAAAATACTAGATTAAAAACCAGAAAGTGACCCAGAACAGCAGTTTCAGTGATGCACCAGCTCGACAAGGTCAGCTAAAACCACAGGGACCGTGCACTTGGTGAAACCAGGAGTTTGCATTCTGAAACGAGTGAGTAAGCCAGCTGAAAGTCCTGTGGCCATGCTGCAGTGTGGGGAAAGCAGGGATTGGCATGTGGAGACAGAATAGTTCTTAAAAAAAAAAAAAAAAACGCAGGAGCAGCTGCAGTTACGATGGTGAGAACCTCACAGTGAAGCACGGCAGGAGCGGGCTGTGCCAACCTCTCTGTGTCTGGCATGGAGGAGAGACCACTGCTGATTCCCTCAGGGTCAGGTGGGCACAGGGGAGAGCCAAAAGGAGAAAGAAACTGCACTGCTTGCAGCCTGCTCCCCAGCGGGCTGGAGACACTCCTGCCTGGGGCCAGACCCACAGCTCAGAGCCACGCCAGGAAACCCAGTGTGACGGGGAGTGTATCCCACAGCACCATGCACACACCACAATATTGGCTGTGGACAGTGGCTTTGGGTGCATACACAGCTAGTTGTCCTGGAGCTGGGAAGGCAGAGCTGTGCGAAAAGGAGGGGGGGGGGAGTTAAGATGCCCCATTCAGCCATCTTTGCATCAGGCTGGAAGTACCCCTGCAGGGCCCAGTGGCCCGGGGCTTCCCTTGAGGGATGGGACACACTTGTGATGTAGCACAGCCTTCCCTCAGCAGCGGTCCTGGAGGATCACAGCTGAGAAAGGGGACCCACTCGGAAAACTCAGGGACGTTACGTCAATGTCGGGGACTTGTGGGTCAGTGGCAGAGAAAATCTGGGGCAAAACTGAAATGAAGGCTTAGACTCTTGCAACAGCCTTGAATCTCTGGGAACACCTGGGAGGTTTGATTATTAAAGCTGCCCTGGCCTCCCTAACCACCCAGACACATGCCCCACATTCAAGGCGGATGGCACCAACAACACACCCAAACTGAGTTCACCAATTGAACCCCACAAGAATCATTTCCCCACACATCACAAAAGTTGAGGAGAACTGACTTGAGGGGAATAGGTGACTTGCAGACGCCATCTGCTGGTTAGTTAGAGAAACTGTATGCCACCAAGTTGTAGATCTGAAAAATTAGATTGGTATTTTTTATAACTTGAAAGAACTATATCAAGCAAAGCAAATGCCAAGAGGCCAAAAACAACAGAAAATCATAAAGCATATGATAAAGCCAGACAATATGGAGAACCCAATCCCAAACACCCAAATCAAAATATCAGAAGAGACACAGTACTTGGCCCAATTAATCAAAGGACTACAATCAAAGAATGAGAGCATGGCACAGGATATAAAGGACATGAAGAAGAACATGGCACAGAATATAAAGGACATAAATAAGACCTTAGAAGAGCATAAAGAAGAAATTGCAAGAGTAAATTAAAAAAGAGAAGATCTTATGGAAATAAAAGAAACTGTTGGCCAAATAAAAAAGACTCTGGATACTCATAATACAAGATTAGAAGAAGTTGAACAATGACTCAGTGTCCTAGAGGACCACAGAACAGAAAATGAAAGAACAAAAGAAAGAATGGAGAAGAAAATTGAAAAAATCGAAATGGATCTCAGGGATACGATAGATAAAACAAAATGTCCAAAGTTAAGACTCATTGGTGTCCCAGAAGGGGAAGAAAAGGGTAAAGGTCTAGAAAGAATAGTCAAAGAAATTGTTGGGGAAAACTTCCCAAACCTTCTACACAATATAAATACACAAAGCATAAATGCCCAGATAACTCCAAATAGAATAAATCCAAATAAACTCACTCCGAGACATATTCTGATCAGACTGTCAAATACTGAAGAGAAGGAGTAAGTTCCAAAAGCAACAAGAGAAAAACAATTCACCACATACAAAGGAAACAACATAAGACTAAGTAGTGACTACTCAGCGGCCACCATGGAGGCAAGAAGGCAGTGGCATGACATATTTAAAATTCTGAGAGAGAAAAATTTCCAACCAAGAATACTTTATCCAGAAAAACTCTCCTTCAGATATGAGGGAGAGTCTAAATTTTTCACAGACAGACAAATGCTGAGAGAGTTTGCCAATAAAAGACCTGCCCTACTTCAGATACTAAAGGGAGCCCTACCGACAGAGAAACAAAGAAAGGAGAGAGAGATAGAGAGAATTTTAATGGACATATATAGAACCTTACATCCCAAATCACCAGGACACACATTTTTCTCTAGTGATCATGGATCTTTCTCCAGAATAGACCATATGCTGGGACATAAAACAAGCCTCAATAAATTAAAAAAAAAAATGAATATATTCAAAGCACATTCTCTGACCACAATGGAATACAACTAGAAGTCAATAATTTTTTATTTGTAACTCCACTATTTACTTCCTACATGAAATAAAATATACAAACTCTAAAGACAAATCAGTGGTTCTGGACTCAATGTAAAATATGTAATTTTTGAAAAGAACTATATAAAGGTGGGGGAATGGAGGAGTATAGGAAAATAGTTTACATGTCCTATTGAAGTTAAGCTGGTATCAAAGAAAAACAAGATTGTTATGGATTTAAGAGGTTAATTTTAAGCTCCACAGTAAACACAAAGAAATTGTCAGAGAATGTGACCATAGAGATGAAAAGTAGAGTATGGGTTATGAGAAGCAGGGAAAGGGGCAATGGGGGGTTAAGAAATGAGTGTAGGGTTTCTGTTTGAGGTGAAGGGAAATTTCTAGTAATGGAAGGTGGGAAGGTGATTGCATTACAGCATTCTAAATGTGATTAATCCCAGTAATGGAATGCTAGGGAGGGGGTGGAATGGGAAGATTTAGGCTGTATATGTGTTTCCACAAGTGAAAAAAAAAAGACAGTCTAAATAGACAATGACAATTAAATGCCAAGGATGATCTTGGATGGAATCTGAGGATGGAGGACAGGAGACTCAAAGAGACACAGTTGGGACATAAGAAAAAAAAAAAAGAAAGGAAATATAAAATGTAAGCTTTGTATCAATGTTGAATTTCTTGAACATCTTAGCTGTGCTTAATGGGAATGCATAAAAGAATGTTCTTGTTCATGGGAATTGTATATGAATTATAGTGTTTGTTCAAGGATGTGTGCAGCTTGCTCTCATATGTTCAGAAGACAGAGCAATAGATGATGTATGATAGGGAGGGAGGGAGGGAGGGAAAGAGAAATGATGGTTTGACAGCATGTTAAAGTTGGTGGATCGGGGTATTGGGGGAGGGGGGTCAGGGTATGCTGGAGTTCTGTGTATGGGGTTTGTATTGTTTTTGCAACTGCTCCTATAACTTTGAATTTATTTCAAAATAAAAAAAAAAGATCATATCATCGGCAAATAATGACAGTTTTACTTCTTTCTTTCCAATTTGGATTCCCTTTATTTCTTTGTCTTGCTGGATTGCCCTGGCTAGCACTTCTAGCACAATGTTGAATAACAGTGGTGAAAGCAGGCATCCTTGTCTCATTCCTTATCTTAGGGGGAAGGCTTTCAGTCTCTTACCATTGGGTACTATGCTGGCTGTGGGTTTTTCATATATGCTCTTTATCATATTGAGGAAGTTTCCTTTAATTCCTACCTTTTGAAGTGTTTTTATCAAAAAGGATGTTGGATTTTGTCAAATGCTTTTTCAGCATCTATTGAGATCATCATTTGATTTTTCTCTTTTGATTTGTTAATGTTTTGTAATACATTGATTGCTTTTCTTATGTTGAACCATCCTTGCGTGCCTGGAATGAACCCCACTTGGTCATGGTGTATGATTTTTTTTATGTGTGTTTGGATTCAATTTGCAAGCATTTTGTTAAGAATTTTTGCATCTATATTCATTAGGGAGATTGGCCTGTAATTTTCCTTTTTTGTAGCATCTTTGCCTGGTTTTGGTATTATATTGATGTTAGCTTCATAAAATGTGTTAAGTAGTATTCCATTCTCTTCGATGTTTTGAAAGAGTTTAATTAAGATTGGTGTCAGTTCTTTTTTGGAAAATTTGGTAGAATTCTGCTGTGAAGCCATCTGGCCCTGAGCATTTATTTGTGGGAAGCTTTTTGATGACTGATTGGATCTCTTTGCTTGTGATTGGTTGGTTGAGGTCTTCTATTTCTTCTCTACTCAGTCTAGGTTGTTCATATGTTTCCAGGAAATTGTCCATTTCATCTACATTATCCAGTTTGTTGGCATACAGTTGTTCATAGTTTTTTTTACTTTCTTCAGGATCCACAGTCATGTCACCTTTCTCATTCCTTATTTTGTTTACAAGGGTCCTCTCTTTTTTTATTTTCTCAGTCTAGATAGGGGCTTGTCAATCTTGTTGATCTTCTCAAAGAACCAATTTTTGGTGTTATTTAGTCTCTCTATTGTTTTGTTGTTGTTGTTCTCTTTGTCATTTATTTCTGCTTTAATCCTTGTAATTTCTTTTCTTCTATTTGGTTTAGGATTGGTTTGCTGTTCATTTTCTAGCTTCTTCAGTTGATCCATTAGTTCTTTGATTTTAGCTCTTTCTTCCTTTTTGATGTATGCATTTAGTGCTATAAATTTCCCCCTCAGTACCGCTTTTGCTGCATTGCATAGGTTTTGATATGTTGTGTTCTCATTTTCATTCATCTCTATATATTTAGCAATTTCTCTTGCTATTTCTTCTTTTTTTTTTAACTTTCCCTTCTTTTTTAAATCAACTGTATGAAAAAAAAGTTAAAAAGAAAACAAACATACAATAAAAGAACATTTCAAAGAGACCATAACAAGGGAGTAAGAAAAAGACAACTAACCTAAGATAACTGCTAAACTTCCAACATGTTCCTACTTTACCCCAAGAAAGTTACCTAATATAGCAACATTTCTGTGAACGTGCTCCTACTATATCCATCAGAAATTAACAGACCATAGTCATTCCTGGGCATCCCCAGAACGTTAAATAGCTTATCTGTTCTTCTTGGATTATTGTTCCCCCTTCCTTAATTGCTCTCTATTGCTAGTTCCCCTACATTCTACATTATAAGCCATTGGTTTTACATTTTTCAAAGTTCACATTAGTGGTAGCATATAATATTTCTCTTTTTGTGCCTGGCTTATTTCGCTCAGCATTATGTCTTCAAGGTTCATCCATGTTGTCATATGTTTCACGAGATCGTTCCTTCTTACTGCCGCGTAGTACTCCATCGTGTGTATATACCACATTTTATTTATCCACTCATCTGTTGAAGGACATTTGGGTTGTTTCCATCTATTGGCAATTGTGAATAATGCTGCTATGAACATTGGCGTGCAGATATCTGTTCGTGTCACTGCTTTCCGATCTTCCGGGTATATACCGAGAAGTGCAATCGCTGGATCGAATGGTAACTCTATATCTAGTTTTCTAAGGAACTGCCAGACTGACTTCCAGAGTGGCTGAACCATTATACAGTCCCACCCACAGTGAATAAGAGTTCCAATTTCTCCACATCCCCTCCAGCATTTGTAGTTTCCTGTTTGTTTAATGGCAGCCATTCTAACCGGTGTTAGATGGTATCTCATTGTGGTCTTAATTTGCATCTCTCTAATAGCTAGTGAAGCTGAACATTTTTTCATGTGTTTCTTGGCCATTTGTATTTCCTCTTCAGAGAACTGTCTTTTCATATCTTTTGCCCATTTTATAATTGGGCCGACTGTACTATTGTCATTGAGTTGTAGGATTTCTTTATATATGCAAGATATCAGTCTTTTGTCAGATACATGGTTTCCAAAAATTTTTTCCCATTGAGTTGGCTGCCTCTTTACCTTTTTGAGAAATTCCTTTGAGGTGCAGAAACTTCTAAGCTTGAGGAGTTCCCATTTATCTATTTTCTCTTTTGTTGCTTGTGCTTTGGGTGTAAAGTCTAGGAAGTGGCCGCCTAATACAAGGTCTTGAAGATGTTTTCCTACATTATCTTCTAGGAGTTTTATGGTACTTTCTTTTATATTGAGATCTTTGGTCCATTTTGAGTTAATTTTTGTGCAGGGGGTGAGGTAGGGGTCCTCTTTCATTCTTTTGGATATGGATATCCAACTCTCCCAGCCCCATTTGTTGAAAAGACCATTATGACTCAGTTCAGTGACTTTGGGGGCCTTATCAGAGATCAGTCGGCCATAGATCTGAGGGTCTATCTCCGAATTCTCAATTCGATTCCATTGATCTATATGTCTATCTTTGTGCCAGTACCATGCTGTTTTGGCAACTGTGGCTTTATAATAAGCTTCAAAGTCAGGCAGTGTAAGTCCTCCCACTTCGTTTTTCTTTTTTAGAGTGTCTTTAGCAATTCGAGGCATCTTCCCTTTCCAAATAAATTTGATAACTAGCTTTTCCAAGTCTGCAAAGTAGGTTGTTGGAATTTTGATTGGGATTGCATTGAATCTGTAGATGAGTTTGGGTAGAATTGACATCGTAATGACATTTAGTCTTCCTATCAATGAACATGGAATATTTTTCCATCTTTTAAAGTCCCCTTCTATTTCTTTTAGTAGAGTTATGTAGTTTTCTTTGTATAGGTCTTTTACATCTTTGGTTAAGTTTATTCCTAGGTACTTGATTTTTTTAGTTGCTATTGAAAATGGTATCTTTTACTTGAGTGTCTCTTCAGTTTGTTCATTTCTAGCATATAGAAACATTACTGACTTATGTGCATTAATCTTGTATCCCGCTACTTTGCTAAATTTGTTTATTAGCTCTAGTAGCTGTAGCGTCGATTTCTCAGGGTTTTCTAGATATAAGATCATATCATCTGCAAACAATGACAGTTTTACTTCTTCTTTTCCAATTTGGATGCCTTTTATTTCTTTGTCTTGCCAGATTGCCCTGGCTAGCACTTCCAGCACAATGTTGAATAACAGTGGTGACAGCGGGCATCCTTGTCTTGTTCCTGATCTTAGAGGGAAGGCTTTCAGTCTCTCACCATTGAGTACTATGCTGGCTGTGGGTTTTTCATATATGCTCTTTATCATGTTGAGGAAGTTTCCTTCAATTCCTACCTTTTGAAGTGTTTTTATCAAAAAGGGATGTTGGATTTTGTCAAATGCTTTTTCAGCATCTATTGAGATGATCAATTGATTTTTCCCTTTTGAATTTTTAATGTGTTGTAATACATTGATTGATTTTCTTATGTTGAACCATCCTTGCATGCCTGGAATGAACCCCACTTTGTCATGGTGTATGAGTTTTTTAATGTGTCTTTGGATTCAATTTGCAAGTATTTTGTTGAGGATTTTTGCATCTATATTCATTAGGGAGATTGGCCGGTAGTTTTCCTTTTTTGTAGCATCTTTGCCTGGTTTTGGTATTAGATTGATGTTAGCTTCATCAAATGAGTTAGGTAGTGTTCCATTTTCTTCAGTGTTTTGAAAGAGTTTGAGTAAGATTGGTGTCAGTTCTTTCTGGAAAGTTTGGTAGAATTCCCCTGTGAAGCCATCCGGCCCTGGGCATTTATTTGTGGGAAGCTTTTTGATGACTGATTGGATCTCTTTGCTTGTGATGGGTTGATTGAGGTCTTCTCTTTCTTCTCTGGTCAGTCTAGGTTGTTCATATGTTTCCAGGAAATTGTCTATTTCCTCTACATTATCCAGTTTGTTGCCATACAGTTGTTCATAGTATCCTCTGATAATTTTTTTAATTTCTTCAGGATCTGCAGTTATGTCACCTTTTTCATTCATTATTTTGTTTATATGGGTCTTCTCTCTTTTTGATTTTGTCAGTCTAGCTAGGGGCTTGTCGATCTTGTTGATCTTCTCAAAGAACCAACTTTTGGTGATATTTATCCTCTCTATTGTTTTTTTGTTCTCTATGTCATTTATTTCTGCTTTAATCCTTGTTATTTCTTTTCTTCTACTTGGTTTAGGATTGGTTTGCTGTTCATTTTCTAGCTTCTTCAGTTGATCCATTAGTTCTTTGGTTTTGGCTCTTTCTTCCTTTTTAATATATGCGTTTAGTGCTATAAATTTCCCCCTCAGCACTGCTTTTGCTGCATCCCATAGGTTTTGCTATGTTGTGTTCTCATTTTCATTCGTCTCTATATATTTAGCAATTTCTCTTGCTATTTCTTCTTTAACCCACTGATTGTTTAGGAGTGTGTTGTTTAACCTCCAGGTATTTGTGAATTTTCTAAGTCTCTGATGGTTATTGACTTCTAATTGTATTCCATTGTGGTCAGAGAATGTGCTTTGAATAATTTCAATCTTTTTAAATTTATTGAGGCTTGTTTTATGTCCCAGCATATGATCTATTCTGGAGAAAGTTCTGTGAGCACTAGAAAAGAATGTGTATCCTGGTGATTTGGGATGTAATGTCCTGTATATGTTTGTTAAATGCAATTCATTTATCAGATTGTTTAGGTTTTCGATTTCCTTATTGGTCTTCTGTCTGGTTGATCTATCTATAGGAGAGAGTGATGTGTTGAAGTCTCCCACAATTATTGTGGAAACATCAATTGCTTGCTTTAGTTTTGCCAGTGTTTCTCTCATGTATTTTGTGGCACCTTGATTGGGTGCATAGACATTTATGATTGTTATTTCTTCTTGTTGAATTGCCCCTTTTATTAGTATGTAGTGGCCTTCTTTGTCTCTCAAAACATCCTTGCATTGTAAGTCTTATTTTATCTGAGATTAATATTGCTACTCCTGCTTTCTTTTGACTGTAGTTTGCATGAAATATTTTTTCCTTCCTTTCACTTTCAATTTCTTTGTGTCCCTGTGTCTCAGATGAGTCTCTTGTATGCAACATATTGATGGTTCATATTTTTTATCCATTCTGGCAATCTATATCTTTTAATTGGGGAGTTTAATCCATTTACTTTCAATGTTAATTCTGTGAAGGCATTTCTTGAATCAGGCATCCTATCCTTTGGTTTATGTTTGTCAGATATATTTTTTCTCTCTGTCTCTCAATGTCCTTAAACATACTCATACTGAATCTCTTTAGTACTGAACCTTTCTCCATACCCCTCTCTCCTTTCTTTGTTTCTCTGTCAGTAGGGCTCCCTTTAGTATCTCAAGTAGGGCAGGTCTCTTGTTAGCAAATTCTCTCAGCATTTGCCTGTCTGTGAAAAATTTAAGCTCTCCCTCAAATTTGAAGGAGAGCTTTGCTGGATAAAGAATTCTTGGTTGGCCATTTTTCTCTCTCAGAATTTTAAATATGTCATGCCAGTGCCTTCTCACTTCCATAGTGGCCACTGAGTAGTCACTAATTAGTCTTATGCTGGTTCCATTGAAAGTGGTGAATTGCTTTTCTCTTGCTGCTTTTGGAACTTGCTCCTTCTCTTCAGTATTTGACAATCTGATCAGAATATGTCTCAGAGTGTGTTAATTTGGTTTTATTGTATTTTGAGTTCACTGGGCATTTATGATTTTTGTATTTATGTTGTTTAGAGCTTTGGGAAGTTTTCTCCCAAAATTTCTTTGAGTACCATTCCTAGACCTTTACCCTTCTCTTCCCCTTCTGGAACACCAATGACTCTTATATTTGGATGTTTTATATTATCTATCATATCCCTGAAGTCCATTTTGATTTTTTAAAAATTTTTTCCTTATTCTTTCTTTTGTTCTTTCATTTTCCATTCTCTGATCCTCAAGGTCATTGATTTGCTGTTCAGTTTCCTCTAGTGTTGTACTATGAGTATCCAGAATCTTTTAAATTTGGACAGTTATTTTTATTTCCATAAGATTGTCTTTTTTTTTTTTTTTAATTTACTCTTGCAATTTCTTCTTTATGCTCTTCTAGGGTCTTCATGTCCTTTATATCCTGTACCATGCTCTCATTGTTTGTCTTTATTTCTTTGATTAATTGCTCCACGTGCTGTATCTTCTCTGTTTTGATTTGGGTGTTTCAGTTTGAATTATCCATATCATCTGTTTTTTTCATATGCTTTAAAATTTTCTGTTGTTTTTGGCCTCTTGGCATTTGTTTAACTTGATAGGGTTCTTTTAGGATATGTAGGCTGATTCAAACACTTATCTCTAATTTGTCAGATCTACAACTTGGTGGAATACACTTTTTCTAACTAACCAGCAGGTGGCTTCTGCGAGCCAGCTATTCCCCTCAAGCCAATTTTCCCAACTTTGTCTTTGTGGTGAGTGGGGCTCTGAGTCTTGTGGGGGTCTGATTGGTGCACCAAGTTTACCTGTGTCATTGGTGCTGCCTGCCCTGAATGTGGGGTGTGTGTCTGAGTGGTTAGGGAGGGAGGGTGTCTTTAATAATCAAATCTCCCAGGTGTTTCTGGAGATTTAGAGCTGTTGCAGTAGTCTAATCCTTCATTTAAGTGTCACCATGGTTTGTCTCTGCCGCTGACCTTGGTATTGGCATATGGTCCCTGGGACTTGTGAGTGGATCCCTCTTCCAAGCCATGCCCTCCTAAGGCCTCTGCTGAGGGAAGACTGTGCTATGTCGCAGGTGAGTGCTATCCCCCAAGGGAAGTTTTGGGCCACAGGGCCGTGTAGGGGTGTTCCCAGCCTGCTGAAAGGATGGCTGAATGGGGCATGTCAATTTCCTCCTATTCACACAGCTCCACCTTCCCAACTCTGGGACAATTAGCTGTGGGTGGGTGAAAGGCTATTTTCCATGCCAGATATTGTGGCATGTGCGTGTGTTGCTAGAAACACTTCCTGCCACACTAGGTTGTTTGGGGCAGCTCTGGGCTGTGGCACTGGCACCAGGCAGGAGCATTCCCAGTCCATTGGGAAGATGGCGATAAGGGGATGCCCCACTTTTGTTGGGGAGTGTGCCAGTTTGAATGTATTGTCTCCCAAAATGCCATGATCTTTGATGTAATCTTGTGTGGGTAGATGTATCAGTGTTGATTAGATTGTAATTCTTTGAGTGTTTCTGTGTAGATGCATCCCACCCAACTGTGGATGATGACTCTGATTAGATAATTTCCATGGAGGTGTTATGCCACCCATTCAGGGTGGGTCTACATTAAATCACTGGAGCCATATAAATGAGCTGACAAACAGAAGGAACACAGTGCAGCTGAGAGTGACATTTTGAAGAGGAGCTACAGTCAAGAGGGACACTTTGAAGAATGCACAGAAGTTGAGAGAGTAGCTGCAGATGAGAGACAGTTTGAAAATGGCCATTGAAAGCAGACTCTTGCTCCAGAGAAGCTAAGAGAGGACAAATGTCCCAAGAGCAACTAAAAGTGACATTTTTGAGGAACTGCAGCCTAGAGAGTAATGTCCTGGGAGAAAGCCATTTTGAAACCAGAACTCTGGAGCAGATGCCAACCACATGCCTTCCCAGCTAAGAGAGGTTTTCCAGACACCATTGGCCATCCTCCGTGAAGGTACCTGATTGTTGATGACTTACCTTGGACACTTTATGGACTTAAGACTGTAACTTTGTAACCAAATAAACTCCCTTTATAAAAGCTGATCCATTTCTAGTGTTTTGCATTCTGGCAATGTTAGCAAACTGGAACAGGAAATTATGGTGTTTAGTGAATTTTCTCAGCCACTAGACTTATTGCTTTGTCCCTCAGAGCTATCTTAGCTCTGCTCTTGCCTAGGCCCAAATTGCAAGTCTTTGAGATTTTCTGTAATGGGCTTATTAGGGTAATTGTTTTAGAAAAAGATAGAAAAAAAAAAGTAAAAGAAAAAGAAGGGCCCTACTTGCAGATCTAATGGGCTATTGAAATGCTAAGAGACAAGGAGTTTAGGGCCATTAAGGAACAATCAAGGAAGCAGACAAGGGTCCTCGCCCTCTGGAATTGCTTGTGCACCTGATTCTGTTTGAGCCCTGCCCTTCTCCATTTTATGAACTCTAAAAAGTCTCTGTTTTTATTTTTTTTTATTTTTTATTTTTTGCTGTTTTTGCTAACCCTATCTTCTCTCTGCCAGGCTGACTGTTCCCAGATTCTCTGGTGTCTGGTCTCTATCTATGTTTGATGTTTTTGATCAGCAGTCTGAGTTTCCAATAAGAGCCACCACTGCAGTTCTCCCTTCTCCTTCCGAGTGCTGACAGCCCCTCCTCCTATGGGACTGAGCCTGGTAGGGAGGGGCGTGGGCCCCTGGCTGCAAAAACTTACAGATTTCACTGATCTCAGCAGTTCCACGTGTTCATGAGTGTTGTATGAAGTATGCCCAAAGTCAAATTGCCCTGCGGTGTCCAGTCCACGCAGTTCCTTGCTTTCTACCTAATGCCCCGGAGGAGTAACTAAAACCCACACTTCACCACTCTGCCATCTTGCTTCGCCCTCTGTCCCCCACCATTTTTGTACTTGTTACAAGTTATCTGTGTGCATTGTATGTCCAAAACATAGATTTAGCATTCCTCTTTATGCTTGTGCATTTTAGCACCTGTAGGAAGTAATAAGTGGTGTTACATACCAAAAAAACACAATACAGTAGTACTGGCATTTGTAGTTTCCTAAATGGTTACCTTTACCACAGGACTTTATTTCTTTATGCCACTTTGAACCACTGTCTAATGTCCTTTCCTTTCAATCTGAAGAACTTCTTTAGCATTGCTTGTATGGGAAGTCTAGTATGATGAACTCCTTCAGCTTTTGTTTATCTGGGAATGCCTTATTCTCTTCCATTCTCTCCCTCATTTTGGAAAGGAAGTCTCACTGGATATAAGATTCTTGGTTGGCAATTATTTTCTTTCAGCACTTTAAATATTTCATCCCACAACCCTCTTGCCTCCATGGTTTCTGATGAGAAATCAGCACTTAATCTAACTGGTAATTCCTTATACGTAAGGTGTTGCTTTTCTCTTACAGCTTTCAAAACTCTCTCTCCTTGTATTTTGCATTTGTCAGTTTGATCCATATGTAGTGGGGCATGTTTTTCTCTAGAGGTATCCTGTTTGGTGTTCTCCAGCCTTCTTGGATATGCATATTTATGCCTTTTGCTAAGTTTGGGAAGTCTTCTGTCATTATTTCCTTGAATATTCCTTCTGCTCCTTTCTTTTTTCTCCTTCTGGGACTCCCATAATGCATATATTAATATGCTTGATGGTGTCCCTGAGGTCTTTTAGGCTATTTTCACTTTTTATAATTATTTTCTTTTCTGGTTCTCAATCTGACTCATTTCAATTGTTCTGTCTTCAAATTCACTGATTTTTTCTTCTGCCAGCTCCTATTTGCTACTGAAACCCTCCTGGGAATTTTGTTTTGTTTTGTTTTTCCCTGCAATTTTATTGAGCTATATTCACATACCATACAATCATCCACAGTGTGCAATCAATTGTTCACAGTATCATCATATAGTTGTGCATTCAAAACCACAATCAGGCCTTGAACACATTCATTACTCCAAAGAAAAAAAGAGAACAAAAATAAAGTAAAAATAACACCCCAAACATCCCATACCCCCCATCCCCTCCTATTATTCATTTACTTTTTGTCCCCATTTTTCTACATATCTATCCATTCATTGAATAAAGGGAGTATGAGCCACAAGTTTTTCACAATCACACAGTCACACCATATAAGCTATATAGTTATACAATCATCTTCATGAATGAAGGCTACTGGATTGCTGTTCAACAGTTTCAGGTATTTCCTTCTAACTATTCTAATACACTAAAGACTAGAAAGAGATATTTATATAATGCGTAAGAATAACCTCCAGAATGACCTCTCGACTCCATTTGAAATCTCTCAGCCACTGAAACTTTATTTTGTTTCATTACTCTTCCCCTTTTTGGTCAAGAAGGCTTTCTCAATCCCATGATGCTGGGTCCAGATTGATCCCTGGGAGTCATATCCTGTGTTGTCAGGGAGATTTACACCCTTGGGAGTCATGTCCCTCATAGGGAAGAGGGCAGTGAGTTTGCCTGCTGAGATAGCTTAGAGAGAGAGGCCACAGCTGAGCAACAAAAGAGGTTCTCTGGGGGTGACTCTCAGGCACAACAATAAGTAGGCTTAGCTTCTCCTTTGCAGCAACAAGCTTCATAAGGAGAAGCCCCAAGATCGAGGACTTGGCCTACTAAATTGGTAGTCCCCAATGCTTGTGAGAATATAAGGAATTCCCAGGTGGGTAAGTTTAATATTTCCACATTTTTTCCCCAGTCCATCAAGGGGGCTATGTAAATACTTTTCTATTCTCTGCCCAAATTACTCTGGGATGTACTGGGGCTTCACACAAACCTGTACAAACCAACCAGATCTCACTTGCTATTCAAGTTTCCATGTAGTTATGGTGGTTGAATAATCTGATCATGTAAGTTAACATATATAGCGTGCTACAGAAAACATAGATTTTCCACCAACTAAACATCTTTTCCTTTGGTCTCACACAGAATTTGAAGTTTTAAAACACAGTCAATATCATCCTTCACTCTTTAGTCTGATTTATCTTAGTCCTAATCAATTCCATGTTGTTCATATCTCTAATTGAAGTCTCATCTCTTTTTCAGCTTCTTTAACATTTGCTGTTTGGGGTAATGCTGACAGCCGAGACATTCCTGAGAATTTTTTATTTCTGTTATTGTGGTCTTCAAATCCAGTAGTTCTGTTTGGATTCTTTTTAAAATTTCTGTCTCTTTACTTAGATTTTCATATTGTTCATTCATTGTTTTCCTGATATCCTTTAGCTCTTTCTCTGTATGTTCCTTTATCTCTTTGAGCATATTGGAGATCATTTATTTCAAAGTCTTTATCCTGTATGTCTACAGTCTGCTCTTCTTCACTGATGTTTCTGGATTTTTATCCTCTTGCTTTGGAAGGGCCATCATTTCCTCGTTTTTGTTTGCCATATAATCTTTTGTTGCACACTGAACATTTTAATACTTTAAGATGTTTTCTCTGAGATTTATTCCCTAAGATGTCTGTATCTTGACCATGTAACCAGCTGGTTATACGCAGGGGTTTTTTTGAGTGTCAGTCCTACATTCAGGAAGGTCTGCCCAAGGCAAGTGCAGATTGCAGAGTCCTTCCTGTATTTCTGGGCCTGTATCTTGCCTCAAGGTTGTACCTGCTAGTGGCTTAGAGTTCCCCAGTTTACAGTAGTTTGAATGCCCCTCTACTCAAAGGAGAGAATTTTTCCTCTACCAGTTACTCTACTCCAGACTTAAAGCAGATAAGCTTTGTCCCAGACTATCTGCTTCAACTGTTTCTTACCCTGCTTTCCTTATAGAGAGGTTCAAGTGGGGCAGTAGGAGCTTCTTCCATGGCTCCCCAAAGCTGCTCTTTCTTGCACTCCCAGAAAATGCAGCCCTTTAACTGTGTCCGCAGCTCTGAAGAAGCAACTGTCTTTAAGTCTCTCCCACCACCTTTGTCCAGGGCATGTTGGAGCAGTGGCTGCCCTCAGATAATCAAAATTTGTTATCAGCAATTGACCCATGCCCACCATCTTAGAGAAGTGGAGTTTTATGTCCCTCTCTGGCACCAGCAAGCTATGCCAGCAGTTGGACCCCACTGCTGCCTGCCATGAGAATGGTGGATGGGCACCAGTAACCACCATGCAGAGAGAGCAATTTGCTAGTATTTACCATAATTTATCAGCTTCTTCCTCCCACTCCTCCCTGGATGCTGTACAGTGTTTTATGGACTCCAGAGTTTTGAAATAGTTGATTCAGACTGTTCCTACCTGTTTAATAGTTGTTCTGGTGTAGGGACTGGTTCCTGAAGCTTCCTACTCTGCTCTCTTCTCACAATCAGGGATCATTCTTAAGATTGTCATTTGTTTTTTCAGTAATTTAATAAACCATTTACTGAGCACCTACTATGCACCAGATGCCATAGCAGGAATTGAGAGTTCAACAATGTCAAGACAGACATGTGTCTACCCTTATGGAGCCTAAGTTCTTGGGGAGGCAGGCAGAAAAAAAACAAGTAAAAAGAAAGATAAATGTGCAAAAAAGCACGTGTGCATGTGCCTTTGCACACATATATACACGAATGTTGGCATGCTTTTTACCACTTTTTTCTGTAGTGAATTTTTCTTTAACCCTCAAAGTGGTTAGTTATTGCTTCTGAATTTCATGTGGTCTGGGAACTTTGAAAACAGTCTCTTCTGTTTGATGTCCCTCATGTCTCTATGAGAACTTAAGGTGTCTTTTGCCCAGCTTTGTGGTATTTCAGGAAACGTAACCACCCTACTGGTGAAGAAAACTGACCTGTTGAGAAATCAAGAAGTGGACAGAGGAGGGGCATTGCTACAGCCCCTCCCCCCCAAAAAAAACAGTGGGAAATAAATGAATGAGCAAAGGATATAATTTGGAATGAGCAAAGGATATAAGAAAATAATACTCATTCTGAAGGATCCATAAGTTTTATGTGCTGTGGTCTTGCTAGTGTTTGCCATGATTGGCTTGTTCTTAAGGATTTACATTAACCAAAAGTTGCAGACCTGAAGTGTGGAACTGTAGACCAAACTAGAGAATACAAATTTTATGCTGTACACAGAATAGTTTTATGAGCAAAGTCTGTCCATTGTTATAAATTTGATGTGATAAAGTTAAGCAAAAAATGTCTTTTAAAGTCACTCATTCATTTATTCAATAAACAGTTATTAAGCACCCATTATGTGTTAGACATTTTACTTGGTGCTGAAAGTGAGGGATAAAAGATGAGAATAGGATGATACAAAGAGAAATTGGCATGTGCAGGCCCATGATTTCAAGGCATTTTTCCTTTCTTTTAGAGCAAACAGGACAAGTCCTGAAATAAAAATAGCACACTGCAGAAAATGGTAAAAGAGGCACACATAAAAGCCAGAAGAGGCAGCCATCATTTTGAGCTGGGTGGAAATCAGGGCTGGTGTCAGGACACAGACGCCATTTGAGTTGTGCGCTGGAGGACTGGTAAGGCATTTGGTCTGGACCTCATAAAATGAAGTCACATGGGAAAGGAATTGCAGATGATTCCAACTCTCACTGAGGTATCAACAAGATTTACAGGGTTAATGGTCCAACCTGGAGCTGGGGGAGGAAATCAATTTTCTTGAGACACTCACTTCCATCCAGCAGAAAGGAGAGTGTCCAGCAAGTCACTCTCTAACCGGAAACTGCTGACACCAGGCATCACTAGGCATGCTGACTCAGCAATGGGAGCATCCAAATCCTTGTCACCCCTCAGTGCAGGAGTCTTTGCTGCAGCTGTTGATGTAAAGCCAGGCTTGCAAATTGCCTTTCATGCTACTTGCCAAGAGCGAGTGTACACTGTTTTTCTCCCCCCAAGCAGAGGAATAAATGACAATGATTTCCTTGGCTTTCCCTCCTGAGAGAAGAACAGTTGGTTCAAAATGTAGAGTCTGGTAAGCTTTGTGCATTTCTATACAGGCCCAAGGGTAGGAGTGATATAAATATAATTATGTTATGGGTTTGCCTATAAGTCACATGTCTTAGAAACAGCTGAATGGATGAAAATATTTATGTAAAGTTTTAAAACAGGAAAAACAATACCATATATTTTTGAGATATATACATGGGATGTAAGATGATAAAAACAAGCACAGGAATAATAAACACAAAGTTCAAGATAGTGGTGTTTTAGTTTCCTAGGCTGCTTAAAGCAGATCCTGTGAAATAGGTTGGCTTAAAGCAATGGGAATTTATTAGCTTACAATTTGAGGCTGAGAAAATGTCCAAATCAAAGCATCATCAAGGCGAGACTTTGTTTCTGAAGATCAGCTGCTGGTGATCCTTGACTCCCCTGCCACATGGCAAGGCACATGGCAGCATCTGCTGGTCTCTCCCTTCCCTTCCAGGTTTCCTTGCTTTCAGCATCTTGCTTCCATGGATTTCTCTCTCTTTGTCTGAATTTCATTCTATTATAAAGGATTCCAGTAATAGGATTTAGGCCCATTCTGAATGAGGTGGATTATACCTTAACTGAAATAGCCTCATCAAAAGGTCCTACTTACAATGGGCCAAAACCCATAGGAATGGATTAAGTTTAAGAACATGCTTTTTGGGGGTACATACAGTTTCAAACCACCACAAGTGGTGACTTCTGCAGGGCATAAAGGGGATACACAGGGAGCTTATGGTTGTATTTGTATTGTTTTATTTTGTAATCTGAGTTATAACCATACAGATGTTTTGCATACTATTCTCTACATTTACTTGCATGCCTAAAGTATATTTTTCTTTGCATTTGACAAATGTACAGACATGTAACCACCACTAAAATCATGTTATAGAACAGTTCCATTGCCCCCTCAAAATTAAAAATATAAAATCAGCTGAAGAAAGGATTTGTGCTTCTAGCTATGATGGAGAAACTGATACTCAAGCAGCCCTCACACTGTAAACAAATATAAAACTGTTTAAGATACATGAAATAATTGTTTTCAGATGTTGGACAATGGGCAACATAAGACTGTGATCCCTGAGAGAATGGAAACAAATGAGGTGAGCCCTACATTCCCCAGCTGTCTACCTGGAGTCAATTTCTGGAATGTGGTGTATAGAGAAGTAGCCCAAAGAGCACATAGCTTCCTCACTAACTTAAGAAGACATAAATCAGAGTTCAGGGCTACTTAAGGCCTGGCATTTTTGAAGTAGAGTACCAAATAGAAAGGAGCAATGCCAAGAAGGAGCTCCAGAAATATGAACAGATAACTGCCCTGAGTCTTTGGCCAAATATTAAACTTTATATGCACAGGACAGGATTCCATGATGCTGAACAAAGAACAATTATCAGGGAAAGAACGACTATCAGTTGACTGTGAGAGAAAGAAATACTGAATCCCATGCTGGGCTGAGAAATGTTCAAGTTTCAACCAGAGTGGAAATAACTAACAAAAACTATGAGGCATTCAGTAGAGACCTCAGAAGCACCCCATCTTAGGTAAAACTCTAATCCAGCTTAGAGTAAATGCTTTACTAGATCTACTCTAATGAAGCTTAAAAACAAGTCTCAGAATAAGTTAACTGCTTCTTAGTATAAAACCCAAAATTCGACTGAGGAAATTTTTTTTTTAATGTATACAGTCGACAATGACATATCCATAATGTCCAGCAAGTAATAAAAATTACTAGATATATAACAAAACAGGAAAATATGATCCATAACCATGTGAAAACTTAGTTAATAGAAACACACCCCCAAATGATGGAAATGATGTAATTATCAACCAGGATTAGATTTTTTTGTTCATCAATTCATTAATACATTCAAATATTTATTGAGCACTTACTATGTACCAGGCACAGTCTTTTCCCACCATAAAAATAGTGAGCATAGTGTCAAAGGAAAAGCTTTACATTTTTGTGTCAAAAAAAGTGTCTACATGTAAGTCCAAACAGCAATTAATTGTACAATGCAAGCTATATATTGTTACATATTTTCATATTTCCTTGATAATGAAAAAAAATTTAAAACACCAAACATAAGATATAGGGGTTGGTCAGTTGTACCACCAGCAGGCTAAGGGAAGGAAGTGGGTACCTGGCCTAAATACAGGCAATAGGATATTGGAGAATGTGCCACCTCATTGTCCCACTTCCCAGGTGTGTGAACCTGTAAATTTATGTCTTCCAAGATGATCTGGTGTACTTCAATTGTAGGGATTCTACTTCCCTGGTCTTTGGCCTATCTAGGCTTTTTAACCTCAATTGGTCAGATGACTGATTTGATCCACATTGAGTAAGATCTGGTGACTTCTTTGAAAGGCTATATTAAGGCAGAAGAGGAAAGCTAGAACAAATAAAAATAATGGGCTAAGAAGTTAGATCAGCTAACCAGCACAGCGACAAAAAGATCCAGAGGAATTTGTTGGACACCCTGTAAATGCATTCAAGTTAATGAAACAGCTGAACTCTGAATGGGGTGAGTTGGAGAATCTGGTCCTTAAGGACATGTCGGATAGCTTCATCTCTAACTTAACTATTCAGAGACAGTTCTACCCTAATGATCAGGTTGGGGCAGCTAAAGCTCTGTTGCATCTTCAGGACACCTACAATTTGGATACAGCTATCATCTCAAAGGGTAGTGTTCCAGGTAAGATATTCTTCTCATCTACAAAACACCTATCACCTGGCTTTTCTGTTCAGTTCATTAAGTCAATATTAATGTAAAGACTTCTGTATTTTAAGATTTTTAACTATAGTTCATTTACATAGCCTTGAGAACAAAAGAACCCTTCTTTTCTCTAGGACTTCATAGTTGTGGTTAAGCTTCTAGTTTGTTACTTGAAAGCTTATAGTTATAGGGACTAACTTAAGGACACAAATTTAGTAATTAAGTGAAAGAATTGTTTTTCTAAATGTTTTTGTTCAGAACACCCATTAATACTTGACTGCTTTGTATGTTGTAAAGCTATAAGGGGATTGATATTGAACAATTATGTGTTCAATACTTAGAAACCAAGATATGCTTAGTATGCATAATTAGATTTTTTAAGTGTTTGATAGTGTGTATAATACTGCTTTCTGACTTATTTTCAGTAAAACTCTTTTTTTAAATTGCATCTGATTTTATGATCATTTACTTTTGCCATCTTTCACTTTTTCAGAGTCTGTGCCTTGCTACCATTGGTGTCTCCTGTTACTATCAACTGGAGAAATAAAATATTATTTTATTTAACCTCTATTTTTATGTCAAACATGATTTTCCAAGTAAGGAAGACTGTGGGATAGTTATTTATCAAGTCGTTTTCTTGCTTATTTCCTTTCATTTGGAAATATTATCCTATTCTAAAAATGTACAAATTTGCAAATTTTATTTTCTGCTTCTAATATTATGTAACACTTCTTATAAGAGGATAACCTTATTTTTTAAAACTGTCTTCACATTTGGAACATCAATTTATTTAATAAACATTAGCTATTTGGTACGTGGCAGCCTTTATGCTAGGTACTAGGGGTACAATAAGGGACAAGACAGGCATTGCCCTTACCCGTAGGATACTTACATTCTTGTAATACACTACAATACATGGTCGGATGGGGGGAAATTCAGGAATACTGTGGGAACACATCAAAGAAAACCTAGTTCTAGACTTGATAAAAGGTGTAAAGGAGACTTTCTTCAGAAGATGACATAAAAAAAACTGACATATAATGGACAAGGAATTAAACAGCTGAGTGGGGGAGAGGGGGAGAAAAGAGGGGATGGGCAAAGTAATCCAGGCAGCGGGAGCTTGTACTAAGGCCAGAGAAGAGAGGGCACCTTGTATTCAGGTAACTAGGAAATAGTTTGTGTGGCTTGATGTAGAGTTTAAGTGGTGCATAAATGAGATACAGGGATAGGGTTGTTGAAGTTTTCACGAGGAAAAATTTATTATCTTAAAGACACTTCTGAATTTAATTTAGTAATTTAATTAAAGTAACATTCAGCTAACATGCTGACAATTAAGGATTAACTTCCTTTTATCATATTTAGAAAATATGCCTCCATGAAATTCTTGAAAAGTAGGTAATGAAACAGTAGATAGAAGAGTAGATAGAAAAGAGAATTTTTTAATCTTCATTTTAAAAAATAGAACAAGTAAAAATATCTTGAGGATACTTTTTTTAAATTAAATTCAACTTTATTGAGATATAGTCACATACCATACAATCATCCATGGTGTACAATCAACTGTTCACAGTACCATTATATTTGTGCATTCATCACCCCAATCTATTTTTGAACATTTTCCTTACAGGGTTTGGTTCTGTAAGAGTAGTGAGGCATATGACTTAGAGAGGTAAAGAGAAGCCATTTCTTTCAGGGCTTTGTTTGTTGCCAGCAAATATGCACTTTAAGAAATATTAAAGAAAGTTCTTCTGTCTGACTGAAAGATGGAAACATGAATGAATAAATGAAGGAATAAGGAATAAAAATAACTAGAAATGGTAAATTTGGAAGAAAATATAAAAGCCTATTTTCCTCTTTTTATCTTCTTTAGAAAACTAAGGAAAAACTAACAATGTATCACAGGGTTTATAATGAATGTAGAACTAAAGTACAATAAAACAAAGAACAGGAGTGGGACATGAAAATACACAATAATAAGGTTCTTAAATACCTGTGAATTTGTATTATTTGAAGTTGGAGTGTGAAAAGTTAAATATGAATATTGTAAACCATAGGCAACCACTAATAAAAATACAACAAAGTGGTACAACTAATAAGCCAATAGTGAAGATAAAGTGGAGTAGTGAGAAACTCAAATAATCCAAATGGAGGAGGAGGAGGTAAAGAACAAAGAACCTATGGAAGAAATAGAAAACAAATAGCAAGATGGTATGCTTCAAACTAACTATATCAAACATTACATTAAGTGTCAATTGATTATACATTCTAAATAAAAGCCAGAAGGGGTCAAACTGGATTTTTTTTTTAATTGAGATTGTTCACATACCATACAACTATCCAAAGATCCAAAGTATACAATCAGTTGCCTATGGTACCATCATACAGCTGTGCACCCATCACTACAATTAATTTTTTTTTCAAATTTAGTACATATTACTCCAGAAAAGAAATGAAGACAAAAAAAGGAAACTTAAATCCTCCCGTACCCCTAACCACCCCCTCCATTACTGATTTATAGTTTTGTTATAGCACATTTGTTACTGTTGATGAAAAAATGCTAAAATACTACTAATGTAGTATATAGTTTACAATAGGTATATATATATTTTCCTATATGCCTCTCTATTATTAACTTCTAGTTATAGTGCCATACATTTGTTCTAGTTCATGAGAGAGAGTTCTAATATTTGTACAGTTAATCATGGACATTGTCAACCACGAGATTCACTGTTTTGTACATTCCCATCTTGTAATCTCCAACTTTCCTTCTGGCGACATACATGACTCTGAGCTTCCCCTTTCTACCACCTTCACACACATTTCAGCATTGTTAGTTATTCTCACAATGTGCTACCATCACCCCTGTCCATTTCCAAATGTTTAAGTTCACCCTAGTTGAACATTCTGCTCATAATAAGCAACTGCTCCTCATTCTTTAGCCTCATTCTATATCCTGGTAACTTATATTTCATGTCTATGAGTTTACATATTATAGTTAGTTCATATCAGTGAGACCCTGAAATATTTGTCTTTATGTGTCTGTCTTATTGCATTCAATATAGTGCCCTCAAGATTTCTTCATCAACCAATTTTATTATTGCGTCTGCCCCTGTTCCCTTCTCTTCTCCTTCTGGGACACCAATGACATGTACAATCCTGCTTTTTGTTTTGTCCTTAATTTTCCAGAGACATTGCTTATATTTTTTCACTCTTTTCTCTTTCTGTTCTCTTGTGGGTAGGCTTTCAGGTGCCTTGTTCTCCAGTTTTCCTGAGTGTTTTCTTCTGCCTCTTGAGATCTGCTGTTGTATGTTTCCATTGTGTCTTTCATCTCATGTTGTGCCTTTCATTTCCATAGATTCTCCCAGTTGGTTTTCTGAACTTTCAGTTTCTACCTTATGTATGCCCAGTGTTTTCATTAAATTATTCATCTCTTTTGCCATATCTTTTCTAAACTTTTTTAATTGATTTAGTATTAGTTGTTTAAATTCCTGTATCTCATTTGAAGTGCAAGTTTGTTCCTTTGACTGGGCCATAACTTCATTTTCCTTAGTGTAGGTTGTAGAGTCCTGTTGTCTAGGCATGGTTTCCTTCGTTACCCCAGTCAGGTCTTTCCAGACCAAAATGGGCTCTGGTCCCAGACGGATGAAGTATTCAGTATCTGGTTTCCCTGAGGGTGTGTCTTAGAAAATTTGTACACCCTGTGAGGCCTCAGGTCACTGTCTTTTTCTGCCTAGCAGGTGGCACCTGTCAGCCTGTAACTCCAGGCTGGTGTAAGGAGGTGTGGCCCATGGCTGTTTTCCCCCAGGCTCTGAGGTCTGGTTCTGAATGGAAAACAGGTAGTAGAGCTGGGCCTCACCTCTTTCCTCTTAGGGAAGATAGATCCCCTAGGGAGAGGTCATTAGCATTTCAGTGGTCTCTCTATGCCTGTGCTATCTCCACCCTTGCCTGGGTCAGAGTGCTGGGAACTGAAAATGGTTGAGGCTTTCTCCACTGAGCCAAAACAGGGACAGAAAGCCCCCTTCAGGGCCAGTCCACAGCCACCCTCCAGCTCTCCAAGGTCAGTTGTCACCCAAAGCCTCTGTCTGCTTGCTAGAGATTCGTAGCTTGTACTGAGCAGTCCACTTTTGTTAATTAAAACCCAAGGTGGAGCTCAGCTGAGCTGTATTCACTTGCTCTGAGAGAGCTGCTCTCTAGCATCATGAGGCTTTGCAGCTCGGGTCATGGGGGGAGGGGGATCCTGGCTTGAATCCACAGTTTTTACTTACAGATTTTATGCTGCGATCTCGGGCATTCCTCCCAATTCAGGTTGGTGTATGATGAGTGGACAGTCACGTTTGTCCCCCCACAGTTATTCCAGAGTATTTGCTAGTTGTTCCTGGTTGTTTATTAGTTGTTCCAGGGGGACTAACGAGCTTCCACTCTTCTCTGTGCCACCATCTTAGGACCAATCCTCAAACTGCATTTTAAGAAAACAAGACCTAGATATAAGCAGTTAAAGAGATGCCCATTAAATAAAGGACATAGATAAGTTAATGGTATAAGGAAGGAAAAAGATACACCATGCCAACACTCATCATAAGCAAAGTTGAAGTGTCTATCTTAATATCAGACAACATACTTCAGGACAAGGACATTACCATAGATAAAGAAGCACATTTTATGATGATGAAATAGTTCATCAAGAATACACATAATCTTAAATTTGTATGTACCTAATAACAGAGAAATCAATATACACAAAGTAAAACTGACAGAAATGAAAAGAGAAATAGAAATCCACAATTATAGTTGGAGATTTCAAAATTTTTCTCTCAATAACTTACAGAAAAACTAGAGAGAAAACCAGTAGAATACAGAAGAATTGAACAATACTATCAATAAATTCAATCTAATAACATTTATAGAACAATACATTGAAAAATGCAGAATACATTTTCTTTTCAAGTGCATATGGAACATTCATCAAGAATGCCCTAGAGTGAGGAACCTAAGATGGCAGCTAGGTGAGACAGGGCAAAAAAACACCTCTGTGAAAAACACTAGACAAAAAGCAGAAAGTGACCCAGAACACCAGTTTCAACGATGCACCAGCTGGACAAGGTATGCTAAAACCACAAGGACCATGCACTTGGTGAAACCAGGAATCTGCATTCTGAAACAAGTGAGTAAGCCAGCTGAAAGTCCCGCAGCCACGCGATGGTGTGGGGAAACTGGGGGTTGGCATTTGGAGACGGACTAGTTCCTTAAAAAAAACCAAAAACCCAGGAGAGGCTGCAGTTATGATGGTGAGAACCACGCAGTGAAGCACAGCAGGAGTGGGCTGTGCCAAGCTCTCGGTGTCGGGCATGGAGGATAGACCGCTGCTGATTCCCTCAGGGCCAGGGGTTAGACAGGAGAGCCGAAAGGAGAAAGAAACTGCACTGCTTGCAGCTGGCTCCCTGGTGGGCTGGAGACACTCCTGTCCGGGGCTGTACCCACAGCCCAGAGCCATGCCAGGAAACCCAGTGTGATGGAGACTATATCCCATGGCACCATGCACATGCCACAATATCAGCTATGGATGGTGGCCTTGGGTGCAACCACAGCTAGTTGTCCCGGAGCTGGGAAGGCGGAGCTGTGCAAAAAGCGGGGGGTTGAGACAACCCATTCAGTCATCTTTGCATCAGGCTGGGAGCACCCCTGCACAGCCCAGCGGCCGGGGACTTCCCTTGATGGATGGCATGCACTTGTGACGTAGCACAGCCTTCCTCCAGCAGAGGTCCTGGAAGATCACAGCTGAGAAGGGGGGCCCGCTCGGAAAACCCAGGGTCACTAAGTCAATGCTGGGGACTTTTGGGTCAGCGACAGAGAAAATCTGGGGCAAAACTGAAATGAAGGCTTAGACTCTTGCAACAGCCTTGAATCTCTGGGAACACCTTGGAGGTTTGATTATTAAAGCTGCCCTGCCTCCCTAACCACCCAGACACATGCCCCACATTCAAGGTGGACAGCACCAAAAACACACCCAAACTGAGTTCACCAATTGAACCCCACAAGAATCATTTCCCCACACACCACAAAGACAAAGTTGAGGAGAACTGACTTGAGGGGAATAGGTGACTCGCAAACGCCATCTGCTGGTTAGTCAGAGAAAGTGTACGCCACCAAGTTGTAGATCTGAAAAATTAGATTGGTATTTTTTACAACTTGAAAGAACCCTATCAAGCAAAGCAAATGCCAAGAGGCCAAAAACAACAGAAAATCATAAAGCATATGCTAAAACCAGACGATTTGGAGAACCCAATCCCAAACACCCAAATCAAAATTTCAGAAGAGACACGGTACTTGGCACAATTAGTCAAAGGACTACAATCAAAGAATGAGAGCATGGCACAGGATATAAAGGACATGAAGAAGAACATGGCACAGGATATAAAGGACATAAAGAAGACCCTAGAAGAGCATAAAGAAGAAATTGCAAGAGTAAATTAAAAAATAGAAGATCTTATGGAAATAAAAGAAACTGTTGGCCAAATAAAAAAGACTCTGGATACTCATAATACAAGATTAGAGGAAGTTGAACAATGACTCAGTGTCCTAGAGGACCACAGAACAGAAAATGAAAGAACAAAAGAAAGAATGGAGAAGAAAATTGAAAAAATCGAAATGGATCTCAGGGATATGATAGATAAAAAAAAAAAAAAATGCCCAAAGTTAAGACTCATTGGTGTCCCAGAAGGGGAAGAGAAGGGTAAAGGTCTAGAAAGAGTATTCAAAGAAATTGTTGGCAAAAACTTCCCAAACCTTCTATACAATATAAATACACAAAGCATAAATGCCCAGAGAACTCCAAATAGAATAAATACAAATAAACCCACTCCGAGACATATTCTGATCAGACTGTCAAATACTGAAGAGAAGGAGCAAGTTCTGAAAGCAGCAAGAGAAAATCAATTCACCACACACAAAGGAAACAACATAAGACTAAGTAGTGACTACTCAGTGGCCACCATGGAGGCAAGAAGGCAGTGGCATGACATATTTAAAATTCTGAGAGAGAAAAATTTCCAACCAAGAATACTTTATCCAGCAAAACTCTCCTTCAAATTTGAAGGAGAGCTTAAATTTTTCACAGACAAACAAATGCTGAGAGATTTTGCCAATAAAAGACCTGCCCTACTTCAGATACTAAAGGAAGCTCTACTGACAGAGAAACAAAGGAGAGAGAGATATAGAGAATTTTAACAGACATATATAGAACCTTACATCCCAAATCACCAGGACACACATTTTTCTCTAGTGATCATGGATCTTTCTCCAGAATAGACCACATGCTGGGACATAAAACAAGCCTCAATAAATTTAAAAAAAAATTGAATATATTCAAAGCACATTTTCTGATCACAATGGAATACAACTAGAAGTCAATAATTTTTGATTTGTAACTCCACTATTTACTTCCTACATGTTATAAAATACACAAACTCTAATGACAAATTGGTGGTTTTGGACTCAATGTAAAATATGTAATTTTTGAAAAGAACTGTATAAAGGTGGGGGAATGGAGGAGTATAGGAACATAGTTTATGTGTCATATTGAAGTTAAGTTGGTATCAAAGAAAAACAAGATTATTAAGGATTTAAAAGGTTGAGTTTTAATCCCCACAGTAAACACAAGGAAATTATCAGAGAATATGACCATAGAGATGAAAAGTAGAGTGTGGGTTAAGAGAAGTGGGGGAAGGGGTAATGGGGAGTTAAGAAATGAGTGTAGGGTTGCTGTTTGAGGTGAAGGGAAATTTCTAGTAATGGGTGGTGGGAAGGTGATAGCATTACAACATTCTAAATGTGATTAATCCTAGTGATGGAATGCTAGGGAAGGGGTGGAATGGGAAGGGGCGGAATGGGAAGATTTAGGCTGTAATATGTTTCCACAATTGAAATAAAAAAGACAGTCTAAATGACAATTGAATGCCAAGGATGATCCTCAATGGGATCTGAGGATGGAGGACAGGAGGCTCAAAGGGACATAGTTGAGACATAAGGAAAAAAAAAAAGGAAATATAGAGTGTAAGCTTTGTATCAATGTTGAATTTCTTGAACTTCTTAGCTGCGCTTAATGGGATTGCATAAAAGAATGTTCTTGTTCATGGAAATTGTAAATGTGAATTATAGTGTTTGTTCAAGGATGTGTGCAGCTTTCTCTCATATGTTCAGAAGACAGAGAAATAGATGAAGGATGATAGGGAGGGAGGGAGGGAGGGAAAGAGAAATGGCAGTGTGACAGCATGTTAAAGTTGGTGGATCGGGGTATCAGGGGCAGGGGGGTCAGGGTATGTTGGAGTTCTGTGTATGGGGTTTGTTTTGTTTTTGCCTGTAACTTTGAAGTTATTTTGAAATAAAATTTAAAAAAAAAGACTGCCCTAAAGAGAAAGTCTCAATACATTTAAAAGGATTGAAATAATATATAGCATATTCTCTGACCAAAACTTAATTGAAATAGAATTAAATGATACAAAGATGTCATGAAATTCTCTGAGTACTTGGAAATTAAACAGTATTTTAAAATAACCCATGGATCAAATAGAAATTTTGCAAGGGAAATTAGAAAATATTTCTAAGTGAATGATATTGAAGACACATATCAAAATTTGTGGAATTCATTTAAAACAGTGCTTAATGGGAAATTTATAATTCTAAATGCTTATTTTAAAAAGTAACATTTAAAACCAAAAAGTAAGTAGAAGAAAGGAAAAATTCAAAAGCAGAAAAATCAGTGAAACAAAAATCAGGTTAGAAAATAAATTAAACTCAGTTTGTTTTATTTGAGAACATTTGTTAAAACTTATCTAAACTGACCAAGAAAAAAGAGAAAACACATAATACAAGTAATAAATGAAGATAAATCACTACAGAGCCACCAGACATTAAAAGTGTGATAAAGGAATATTTTGAACAACTTTGTGCCAAGAAATTTCACTAACTAGATAAAATGGATCAATTCTTTAAAAGCCATTATTAAAGAAATTCAATTCATAATGAAAATATATTTCCATTAAAAAGAAAACCCAGAGGAGACTCCTGGGAAAACAGAAGAGTCGGTGAGGTGGATGGGCTTCTCCTCCATCAGAGTAACTAGAAAGGGGCCAGAGGATACCCAGGACCATGGTTTGGGGTGTGACCAGCCATAGAGGGTCCCCCACAGTATGTGGAGGGGACACTCAACAAAAATGGAGGAGAGACAGTGGCTGGAGGGACACGGTGACTGTGTTCCCTGGACAGACAACCCCCAGGCTGGCAGCTGCAAAACCAACCCCCCACAATGGAGTGAGTAGTGGCTCTCCAATCCCATCCACCTACATTCAGTTTGCTGGGAGGAGGAGGGTGATCCTCCACAGCCAGATAGCAGGGAGCTCCTGTGAGGGACCCCAGCAGGCTGCAATTGCTCTTCCCCCATGGAAGTCCAGGGGGTTGCAGTGGTGAGAAGTGGGGGAAGGGAGAGGCATCATACCAGTGATCCAGAGCCCCTCCCACATCCCAGAGACTTGGGGCACAAGGCAGGCAGAAAACCAGCAAGCAGGGCCCATGTCCTGCCTGTGGGGTGCCCTTGATAATGCTCCATGTCTACCTGCTTGAGGCCCACATTGCAGCCCCAGGACCAGTATTCCCCAGAATACACAGCAATCCCATACACTGATTGGTTCCCCATCCAGTTTGGACTTCGCCCACCCCACAGGAGGAGTTCAGGGAAGACCTACTTGAGAACTCCACCTGCTGGTAAGTTAGGGAAACTGCACACCAGCAAACTGTACCTCGGGAGCACCACCTACTGGTAGAATTGGGAAACTGCACACCAACAAACCAAATTATATATAAATGCTCAATTAATTCTGCACTTCCCCAAATAAACCTATCATGACAACCAAATGCCCCAAAGCCAGCAGAAAATTACAAAGCACTTAACGGATATAGAAGACATGGACAAGCCAAACAAACAAATTAAAAAGCCACAAGAGACAGAAAATTTGGAGCAATTAATCAAAGAGGTACACACAAACATCAATATTATGGCTCAGGATATAAAGGACATGAAGAAGATCTTAGAAGAGCATAAAGAAGAACTTGCAAGAGTAAATTTAAAAATAGCGTATCTTATAGAAATAAAAATACTGTTGATCAAATTAAAAATATTCTTGAGACACATTACACCAGGTTTGAAGACGTAGAGCAACAAATTAGCAACTTCAAAGATAAGGTGATGGAAAGTGAAAGCACAAAAGAATGAATGGTGAAAAATAAAAAAATTTTAAATGGATCTCAGGGATATGATGGACAACATGAAGTGCACAAATATAAGAATCATTGGTGTTCCAGGAGGGGAAGAGAAAAGGCCTGGGAAGAGCATGCAAAAAAATTGTTGGGGAAGACTTCCCAACCCTTCTAAATGACATAAATATCCAAATTAAAGCTGCCCAATGAACTCCAAAGAGAATAAATTCGAATAAACCTACTCTGAGACATATACTGATTACATTGTCAAATGCAAAAGAGAAGAAGGACTTCTTAAAGCAGCAAGAGAAAAGCAATTTACTACATTCAAGGGAAACAACATAAGACTAAGTACTGACTACTCAGTGGTCACCACGGAGGAAAGAAGGCAGTGATATGACATATTTCAGATTCTGAAAGAGAAAAATTGCTAGCCAAGAATTCTTTATCCAGCAAAGCTCTACTTCAAAATTGAAGGAGAGTTAAAATTTTCACAGACAAACAGAGAATTTGTTAACAAGAGACCTGCCCTGCAAGAAATGCTAAAGGGAGATCTATGAGCTGAGAAAAAAAGAAAGGAGAGACAAGTATGGAGAAGAGCACAGAAATGAAGACTTATTAGTAAGGGTAACTTGAAGGAAAAAAAGAGATGGGGAAGAAAATAGATATAATAGCTAAAAACCAAAGGATAAGATGGCTGGTTCAAAAACTCACTTCACAGTAATAACTTTGATTGTGAATGGATTAAACTCTCCAATTAAAAGATACAAACTGGTAGAATGAACTAAAAAATATGACCCAGTGATATGTTGGTTACAAGAGACTCTTCTTAGAGCCTGTGAAACAAAGAAACTGAAAGTGAAAGATGGAAAAGAAAATTCCACACAAATTGCAATCAAAAGAAAGCTGAAGTAGTTATACTAATATTGGACAAAATAGACTTTAAATGCAAAGATGTCATAAGAGATAAAGAAGAACATTATATATTAATAAAAAGAATAATTCACCAAGAAGAAATAACAAAAATGAATGTTTAGGCACCCAATCAAGGAGCTCCAAAATACATAAGACAAACATTGCATAAATTGAATGGAGCAATTGACATGTCTACAATTATAGTGGGAGACTTCAATACATCACTCTTTTCTATAGATAGAACTAGACAGAGGAACAATAAGGAAATTGAGAACCTAAACAATATGATAGATGAATTAGACTTAACAGACATATACAGATCATTACATCCCAAAGTATCAGGATATACATTCTTCTCTAGTGCCCATGGAACATTTTCCAGGATAGATCATATGCTGGGGCACAAAACAAGTCTTAATAAATTTAAAAAGATTGAAATTATTCAAGGCATATTCTATGACCACAATGGATTGCAACTAGAAATCAACAACCACCAAAGAACCAGATCTTTCATAAATATATGGAGGTTAAACAATACACTCCTAAACAACCAGTGGGTCAAAGAGGAAATTGCAAGAGAAATTGGTAAATATCTAGAGACAAATGAAAATAAGAACACAACATATTAAAACCTATGGGATGCAGCAAAGACAGTGCTGAGAGGGAAATTTATAGCTCTAAATGCATATCAAAAAGAAAGAAAGAGCTAAAACTAAAGACCTAACTGAACAACTGAAGAGGCTAGAGAATGATTAGCAAACTAACCCTAGAGAAAGTAGATGAAAAGAAATAACAAAGATTAAAGCAAAAATAAATGAGCTGGAGAACAACAACAACAAAAACAATAGAATAAATAAAACCAAAAGTTGGTTCTTTGAGATCAACAAGATTGACAGACACTCAGCCAGACTGACAAAGTAAAAAAGAAAGAAGACCCAAATAAACAGAATCAGAAATGAGATGGGGAGGGGATATCCAAGATGGTGGATTAGGAGGGATGGAATAAAAAACACTAGATAAAAAACAGAAAGTGCTCCAGAATAGCAGTTTCAGAGTTCTACTGGCTGGACAGTGTCCACTACATCCACAGTGACTGTGCACTTGGTGAAATTGAAAGACTGCACTCAGAATTAAGTGAGTGTTTGAGCTGCTGGGGAGATGGCACTTGGCGACCATGGTGGGTAGAAACCTGTGGTTGGTGTTTGGAGGTGGGTTAGTTTGAAAACCCGGAGGATGGCTGCAGATCTGGCAGTGAGAGCCACATAGCCAAGTGCAGTGAGGAGTGCCTTCCATGCCCTGGGCACCCGTCTTAGTATCTGGCATGGGTGATAGCCTTTCGCACACCCACAGCTAATTGTCCTGGAGCCAGGAATGGGCCAGTGTAGCAGAGGGAGGACCGCGGAAGTGGGAAGTTACCATATCCAGTTCAGCCATCCTTTCAGCGGGCTAGGAGATACCCCTTTGCAGCACCATGACTGAAAGCTCCCCTTGGGGATTCCACTCACCTGTGACATTGTGCAGAATTCCTCCATGGAGACCCACAGAGTGCACATCTTAGAGGCGGGGTCCCACATGAGAGTGCAAAGAGTCCTACACCAATCCCAGGAACTTGCGGGTCCACAGCAGAGAGGGACTACAGGGAATCTGAGCTGAAGTGTTGGACTCATGCAACAGCCCCAGGGTATTACAGTCACAGCCCCAGGAACAGCTGGGAATTCTGGGTCTTAAAGCCATCTTCCCTGTCTAATTGCACAGGGTACATCCCCCACACTCAGAGCCAGCGATTCCAACTGCAGATGGAAAATTGGTGCACTGAATGGACCTCCATAGTTTTGGATCCCCACTTGCTGTATAGATGAAGCTGGGGAGAACTGGCTTGAGGGTAATAGGTGGCCAGGGAGCACCATCTGCTGATAGGCCAGGGAAAGTGCATCCACCAAGCTGTAGCTGTCAAATTATAGACAACTGTTCAAATAAGTCTGCATATCCTAAAAAAACCCTATCAAGATAAGCAAATGCCAAGAGGCCAAAAACAACAGAAAATTTTAAAGCATATGAAGAAACCAGAAGATATAGATAACCCAAACACCCAAATTAAAAAACCAGAGAAGACACAGAACCTGGAGAAATTAATCAAAGAAGTAATCATAAACAGCAAGATCATGGCTCAGGATATAAAGGACATCAAGAAGACCCTAGAAGAGCATAAGGAAGAATTTACAAGAGTAAATTAAAAAAAAAAAAAAAAGATGAGTTTATGGAAATAAAAGAAACTGCTAATCAAATAAAAAAGATCCTGGAAACTCATAGCAGCAGATTAGATGAACTTGAAGAAAAAGTAAGCAAACTGGAAGAAAATGTTTTGGAGAGTGAAAGTATAAAAGAACAAATGGAGAAAAAAAGTCAGAAAATTTGAAATGGATCTCAGAGATATGATGGGAAACATGAAGCACACAAATATAAGAATAACTGGTGTTCCAGAAGGGGAAGAGAAGAGTAAAGGACTAGGAAGAGTATTCAAAGACATTGCTGGGGAAAACTTCCCAACCCTTCTAAATGACATAAATACACAAATCATAGACACCCAATGAACTCCAAACAGAATAAATCCAAATAAACCCACTCCAAGACATATTCTGATCAGATAGTCAAATGCTGGAGAAGGAGCAAGTTCTGAAAGCAGCAAGAGAGAAGCAATTCACCACATTCAAGGAAAACAACATAAGACTAAGCAGTGACTACTCAGAGGCCACCATGGAGGCAAGAAGGCAGTGGTATGACATATTTAAAATGCAGAAAGAGAGAAACTGCCAAATAAGAGTTCTTTATCCAGCAAAGCTCTCCTTCAGATTTGAGGGAGAGCTTAAAATCTTCATGGACAAACAAATGCTGAGAGAATTTGGTAAAAAGTGACATGCCCTACAAGAGATACTAAAGGAAGACCTACCAGCAGACAGAAAAAGAAAGGAGAGAGAGGTGTAGAGAAGGGCTCAGAACTAAAGAGTTTTAGTAAGGACACATTAAAGGAAATAGAGGGAAAATATATCTAACAAATAAAAACCAAAGGATATGATGGATGATTCAAGAAATGCCTTCACAGTAATAACATTGAATGTGAATGGATTAAACTCCCCAATTAAAAATTATAGATTGGCAGAATGGACTAAAAAATATAAACCATCAATATGTTGCTTACAAGAGACTCATCTTAGACACAGAGGCACAAAGAAATTGAAAGTGAAAGGATGGAAAAAAATATTCCATGCAAGCTACAGCCAAAAGAAAGCAGGAGTAGCAATATTAATCTCAGATAAAACAGACTTTAAATGCAAAGATCTTATGAGACAAAAAAGGTCACCATATACTAATTAAAGGGACAATTCAACAAGAAGAAATAACAAGCATAAATCTCTGCACCCAATCAAGGTGCACCAAAGTACATGAGACAAACATTGACAAAACTGAAGGAAGCAATAGATGTTTCCACAATAATTGTGGAGGAGTTGAATACATCATTCTCTCTTACAGATAGATCAACAAGACAGAGGACCAATAAGGAAATTGAAAACCTAAACAATGTTATAAATGAATTTGACTTAAAAGACATATATAGAACATTACTTCCCAAGTCACCAGGATACACGTTCTTCTCTAGTGCTCACAGAACTTTCTCCAGAATAGATCAGATGCTAGGCCATAAAACAAGCATCAATAAATTAAAAAAAATTGAAATTATTCAAAACACATTCTCTGATCACAATGGAATACAATTAGAAGTCAGTAACCATCAAAGATTTAGAATACTCACAAGTATCTGGAGGTTAAACAACACACTCCTAAACAATTAGTGGGTTAAAGAAGGGAGGAAGAGAAATTTCTAAATATATAGAGATGAATGAAAATGAGAGCACAACATATCAAAACTTATGGGATGAAGTGAAGGTGGTATTGAGGGGAAATTTTTAATGCAATTTTATTGAGATATAGTCACACAACATATAATCCTTCAAAGTGCACAATCAGTTGTTCATAGTTGTGCATTGATCACTACAATCTCTGAACATTTTCATTACTCAAAAAAAAAATTAAAAATTATAATTAAAAAGAACATCCAAAACATTCCATTCCCTTCCTCTCCCCATTGTTCATTTACTTTTTTCCACACTCATTCGCTGTTTTTTTAACTTTATCAAAAAATTAAAAAACAAACAATAAAAAGAAAAAAAAAAACATTTCAAACAAAACCAAAACAAAGGAATAAGAAAAAAACAAATGACCTAAAATAACTACATTGCTTCCAACATGTTCCTACCCTACCCTAAGACAAGAGGGAAATTTATAGCTCTAAATGCATACATTAAAAAGGAAGAAAGAGCTAAAATCAGATAACTGATGGAACAACTGAAGAAGCTAGAAAATGGACAGCAAACTAATCCTAAACCAAGTTGAAGAAAAGAAATAACAAGGATTAAAGCAGAAATAAATGACATAGAGAACAACAACAAAAAAAAAACAATAGAGAGAATGAATAAAACCAAAAGCTGATTCTTTGAGAAGATCAACAAGATTGACAAGCCCTTAGATAGACTAAAAAAAATCAAAAAGAGAGAAGATCCAAATAAAACAATAAATGAGAGAGGGGGCATTGCTGCAGATCCTGAAGAAATTAAAAAAATTATAAATGGATACTATGGACAACTATACACCAACAAACTAGATAAAGTAGAGGAAATGGGCAATTTCCTGGAAACACATGAACAGCCTAGACTGACCAGAGAAGAAACAGAAGACCTCAACAAACCAATCACAAGCAAAGAGATCCAATCAGTCATCAAAAAGCTTCCCACAAATAAATGCCAAGGGCCAGATGGCTTCACAGGGGAATTCTACCAAACTTTCCAAAAAGAACTGACATCAATCTTACTTAAACTCTTTCAAAACATGAAGAAAATGGAACACTATCTAACTCATTTTATGAAGCTAACATCACTCTAATACCAAAACCAGGTAAAGATTCTACAGGAAAGGAAAATGACAGGCCAATCTCCCTCATGAATATAGATGCAAAAATTCTCAAAAAAAATACTTGCAAATCAAATCTGAAGACACATTCAAAAAAATCACACACCATGACCAAGTGGGGTTCATTCCAGGCATGCAAGGATGTTACACCAGAAGAAAATCAATGTAATACAACACATTAACAAATCAAAAGGGAAAAATCAAATGATCATCTTAATAGATGCTGAAAATGCATTTGACAAAATTCAACATCCTTTTTTGATAAAAAAAAAACAAAAACAAAAACACTTCAAAAGGTAGGAATTGAAGGAAATTTCCTCAATATGATAAAGGGCATATATGAAAAACCCACAGCCAGCATAGTACTCAATGGTGAGAGACTGAAAGCTTTCCCTCTAAGATCAGGAATGAGACCAAGATGCCCGCTGTCACCACTGTTATTCAACATTGTGCTGGAAGTCCTAGCCAGGGCAATCTGGCAAGACAAAGAAATAAAAGGCTCCAAATTGGAAAAGAAGAAGTAAAACTGTCATTATTTGCAGAAGACATGATTTTATATCTGGAGAAACCTGAGAAATTGACAACATAGCTACTTGAGCTAATAAACAAATTTAGCAAAGTAGCGGGATACAGGATTAATGCACATAAGTCAGTAATGTTCCTATACACCAGAAATGATCTAACTGAAGAGACACTCAAGAAAAATATTCCATTCTCAATAGCAACTACAAAAATCAGGTACCTTGGAATAAACTAAACCAAGGATGTGAAAGAATGATACATAGAAAACTATATGACTTTACTAAAAGAAATAGAAGGGGACCTAAAAAGATGGAAAAATATTCCATGTTCATGGATAGGAAGGCTAAATGTCATTAAGATGTCAATTCTACCCCAACTCATCTACAAATTCAACGCAATTCCAATCAAAATTCCAACAACCTAACTTGCAGACTTGGAAAAGCTAGTTATCAAATTTATTTGGAAGGGAAAGATGCCTCAAATTGCTAAAAACGTTCTAAGAAAGAAAAACGAAGTGGGAGGACTTACACTCCCTGACTTTGAAGCTTATTATAAAGCCACAGTAGTCAAAACAGTGTGGTACTGGCACAACAATAGACATTTTTTTCATGCATTTTTTTTTTTAGTTTTGAAATAAATTCAAACTTACAGGAACAGTTGCAAAAATAATACAAACCCATACACAGAACTCCAGCTTACCCCAACCCCCCTCCACCGATACCCTGATCTACCAACTTTAGTATTTTGTCACTTTACCATTTCTTTCTTTCTCTCCTTCCCTATCATCCATCATATATTGCTCTGTCTTCTGTACATATGAGAGCAAGTCGCACCTATCCTTGAACAAATAATATAATTCACATACACATTTCCTATGAACAAGAATATTCATTTATGTAATCATATTAAGTGTAGTTAAGAAGTTCAAGAAATTTAACATTGATACAAAGCTTACATTCTATATTTCATTTTTTTCCTTATGTCCCAATTGTGTCCTTTTGAGCCTTTTCTCCTCTATCTTGTCCAGGATCATCTGTGGCATTTAATTGTCATTATCTGTTTAGACTTTCTTTTTTTTCAATTGTGGAAACATATCTACAGCATAGATCTTCCTATTCCAACCCCTCCCAAACACTCCATTTAGTGGGATTAATCACATTCACAATGTTGCATTGCCATCACCTTCCCACCATCCATTACTACAAATTTCCCTTCACCCCAAACAGAAACCCTACACTCATTTCTTATTAACTCCCCATTGTCCCTTCCCCCACTTCTCATAACCCATACTCTACTTTTCATCTTTATGATCATATTCTCTGATACTTTCTTTGTGTTTACCATGGGGCTTAAATTTAACATCTTAAGTCTATAACAATCTTGTTTTCTTTGATACCAACTTAACTTCAATAGGACACATAAACTATGTCCCTATGCTCCATTCCCCCACCTTTATGTAGTCAAAAATTATAGACATTTTGATCAATGGAATCAAACAGAGATTTCAGAGATATCCCCAGATCTACAGTCGACTGATCTTTGATAAGGCCCCCAAAACCAGTGAACTGGGACACAACAGTCTAGTCAACAAATGGGGCTAGGAGAGCAGGATATCCATATCCAGAAGAATGAAAGAGGACCCATACCTGACACCCTACACAAAAATTAACTCAAATTCATTAAAGACCCCAATATAGGAGACAGTACCATAAAACTCATAGTAGATAATGTAGGGAAACATCTTCAAGTTACGAGGTCACTTCTCAGACCTTACTCCCAAAGCACAAGCAACAAAAGAAAAAATAGATAAATGGAAACTCCTCAGACTTAAAAGTTTCTGTACCTCAAAGGAATCTGTCAAAAAGTTGAAGAGGCAGCCAGCTCAATGGGAAAAAATATTTGGAAACCAGGTATCTGACAAAAGACTGATATCTTGCTTATATAAAGAAATCCTACAACTCAACAACAATAGTACAGACAGCCCAATTATAAAATGGGCAAAAGATATGAAAAGACAATTCTCTGAAGAGGAAATACAAATGGCAAAAAAACACATTTAAAAAATGTTTATCTTCACTAGCTATTAGGGAGATGGAAATTAAGAGCACGTGGAGATACCATCTCACACCACTTAGATTGGCTACCATTAAACAAACAGGAATCTACAAATGCTGGAGAGGATATGGAGATATTGGAACTCTTATTCATTGTTGGTGAGATGGTATAATGGTACAGCCACTCTGGAAGACAGTCTGGAGAGTCCTTAGAAAACTAAAAAATAGATATTTTCCTAGAAACACGTTAGAGTTATCCTTCGATCTAGCAATTTCACTTCTCGGTATATACCTGGAAGATCTGAAAGCAGTGACACAAACAGATATCTGCACACCAATGTTCATAGCAGTAATTTTCATAATTGCAAAGAGATGAAAGCAATCCAAATGTCCTTCAACAGATGAGTGGATAAACAAAACGTGGTATATACGCACAATGGAATACTATGTGGCAGTAAGAAGGAATGAGGTCGTGAAACGTGGATTAACCTTGAAGACATAATGCTGAGTGAAATAAGCCAGGCACAAAAAGAGAGATATTGTATGTTACCACCAATGTGAACCCTGTGAAAAATGTTAAATAAATGGTTTATATTGTAGAATGCAGAGGACCTTATGAAAGACAGCAAATAGTGAAGGGGGAACAATAATCTAATAAGAACAGATAAGTTATGGAGGGTAAATTTAACATTATGGGAATGCTCAGGAATGACTATGGTTTAATTTTTTTGGGGGTGTGGTAGGAACAAGTTAGCAGCAATGTAGTTATTTTGGGTTATTTGTTTTTTCTTATTCCTTTGTTGGGTTACAGTTTGTTTATTTTCTTGGGGTAGGGTAGGAACATGTTGGAAGCAATGTAATTATTTTAGATTATTTGGTTTTACTTATTCCTTTGTTTTGGTTTTGTTTGTAATGTTGTTTTTTATTGTTTGTTTTTTAATTTTTTTGATAAAGTTAAAAAAACACTGAATGAGTATTTTAAAAGAAGTAAATAATTAAATGAACAATGGGGGGAGGAAGGGAATGGAATGTTTTGTATGTTTTTTTATTTCAATTTTTATTTTATGTTTTGGAGTAATGAAAATGTTCAAAGACTGATTGTGGTGATGAATGCACAACTAGATGCTGATACCATGAACAACTGACTGTACACTTTGGAGGACAGTATGTTATGTGAATATATCTCAATAAAATTGCATTAAAAATGAAATGAGAAGGGGATAGTTACTACAGATCCTGAAAAAAAAAAATCGTAAGAGGATACTATGAACAACTGTATGCCAGCAAGCTAGATAATTTAGAAGAAATAGATAATTTTCTAGAAACACATTAACAATGTAGTCTGACCCAAGAAGAAATAGAAGACCTAAACAAACCAATCACAATTAAAGAGATCCAATTGTCATCAAAAATCTACCTACAAATTAAAGCCCAGGGCTAGAGGGCTTCACAGGGGAATTTTACCATACTTTCCAAAAAGAATTGACACCATTTCTGCTCTAACTCTTTCAAAAAACTGAAGAGAAGGGAATACTACCTAACTCATTTTATGAAGCTAATATCACTCTGACACCAAAATCAAATAAAGACACTACAAAAAGGAAAACTATAGGTCAATCTCCCTAAAGAATATAGATGCAAAAATCTTAAACAAAATACTTGCAAAAAGAATCCAAAGGCACATTAAAAGAATTATACACCATGACTAAGTGGGGTTCATTCCTGGAATGCAAGGGTGGTTCAACATAAGAAATCAATCAATGTAATTCAACACATTAACAAATCAAAAGGGAAAAAATCAAATGATCATCTCAATAGATGCTGAAAAAGCATTCGACAAAATTCAACATCCCTTTTTGATAAAAACTCTTCAAAAGGTAGGAATTGATGGAAACTTCCTCAATATGATAAAGGGCATATATGAAAATCCCACAGCGAGGATAGTACTCAATGGTGAGATGCTGAAAGCCTTCCCCCTAAGATCAGGAATGACACAAGGATGCCCTCTGTCACCTCTATTATTAACATTGTGCTGGAAGTTCTAGCCCAAGCAGTTTTCCAAGATAAAGATATAAAAGGTATCCAAATTGGAAAGGAAGAAGTTAAAGTGTCATTATTTGCAGATGATATGATCTTTTTTTTTTTTTTTTTTTAGAGCTTCACTGTTTTTATTTATTTTTTTTTAATCATCATTTTATTGAGATATATTCACATACCACGCAGTCATACAAAACAAATTGTACTTTCGATTGTTTACAGTACCATTACATAGTTGTACATTCATCACCTAAATCAATCCCTGACACCTTCATTAGCACACACACAAAAATAACAAGAATAATAATTAGAGTGAAAAAGAGCAATTGAAGTAAAAAAGAACACTGGGTACCTTTGTCTGTTTGTTTCCTTCCCCTACTTTTCTACACATCCATCCATAAACTAGACAAAGTGGTGTTTGGTCCTTATGGCTTTCCCAATCCCATTGTCACCCCTCATAAGCTACATTTTTATACAACTGTCTTCGAGATTCATGGGTTCTGGGTTGTAGTTTGATAGTTTCAGGTATCCACCACCAGCTACCCCAATTCTTTAGAACCTAAAAAGGGTTGTCTAAAGTGTGCATAAGAGTGCCCACCAGAGTGACCTCTCGGCTCCTTTTGGAATCTCTCTGCCACTGAAGCTTATTTCATTTCCTTTCACATCCCCCTTTTGGTCAAGAAGATGTTCTCTGTCCCACGGTGCCAGGTCTACATTCCTCCCTGGGAGTCATATTCCACGTTGCCAGGGAGATTCACTTCCCTGGGTGTCTGATCCCACGTAGGGGGGGAGGGCAGTGATTTCACCTTTCAAGTTGGCTTAGCCAGAGAGAGAGGGCCACATCTGAGCAACAAAGAGGCATTCAGGAGGAGACTCTTAGGCACAAATACAGGGAGGCCTAGCCTCTCCTTTGCAGCAACCGTCTTCCCAAGGGTAAAACTTATGGTAGAGGGCTCAACCCATCAAACCACCAGTCCCCTATGTCTGTGGTCATGTTAGCAACCATGGAGGTGGGGTAGGCGAATACCCCTGCATTCTCCACAGGCTCCTCAAGGGGGCACTACATCTTTTTTTTTTTTTTTTTTTCCCTTGTTTGTCTTTTTTCTTTTTTTTTTCTTTTTTTTTTTTTTTAACTTTCCCTTCTTTTTTCAAATCACCTGTATGAAAAAAAAAGTTAAAAAGAAAACAAACATACAATAAAAGAGCATTTCAAAGAGACCATAGCAAGGGAGTAAGAAAAAGACAACTAACCTAAGATAACTGCTTAACTTCCAACATGTTCCTACTTTACCCCAAGAAAGTTACATAATATAGCAACATTTCAGTGAACTTGTTCCTACTACAACCATCAGAAATTAACAGACCATAGTCATTTCTGGGCATCCCCAGAACGTTAAATAGCTTATCTGTTCTTCCTGGATTATTGTTCCCCCTTCCTTAATTGCTCTCTACTGCTAGTTCCCCTACATTCTACATTATAAACCATTTGTTTTACATTTTTCAAAGTTCACATTAGTGGTAGCATATAATATTTCTCTTTTTGTGCCTGGCTTATTTCGCTCAGCATTATGTCTTCAAGGTTCATCCATGTTGTCATATGTTTCACCAGATCGTTCCTTCTTACTGCCGCGTAGTATTCCATCGTGTGTATATACCACATTTTATTTATCCACTCATCTGTTGAAGGACATTTGGGTTGTTTCCATCTCTTGGCAATTGTGAATAATGCTGCTATGAACATTGGCGTGCAGATATCTGTTCGTGTCACTGCTTTCCGATCTTCCGGGTATATACCGAGGAGTGCAATCGCTGGATCGAATGGTAGCTCTATATCTAGTTTTCTAAGGAACTGCCAGACTGACTTCCAGAGTGGCTGAACCATTATACAGTCCCACCAACAATGAATAAGAGTTCCAATTTCTCCACATCCCCTCCAGCATTTGTAGTTTCCTGTTTGTTTAATGGCAGCCATTCTAACCGGTGTTAGATGGTATCTCATTGTGGTCTTAATTTGCATCTCTCTAATAGCTAGTGAAGCTGAACATTTTTTCATGTGTTTCTTGGTCATTTGTATTCCCTCTTCAGAGAACTGTCTTTTCATATCTTTTGCCCATTTTATAATTGGGCTGTCTGTACTATTGTCATTGAGTTGTAGGATTTCTTTGTATATGCAAGATATCAGTCTTTTGTCAGATACATGGTTTCCAAAAATTTTTTCCCATTGAGTTGGCTGCCTCTTTACCTTTTTGAGAAATTCCTTTGAGGTGCAGAAACTTCTAAGCTTGAGGAGTTACCATTTATCTATTTTCTCTTTTGTTGCTTGTGCTTTGGGTGTAAAGTCTAGGAAGTGGCCTCCTAATACAAGGTCTTGAAGATGTTTTCCTACATTATCTTCTAGGAGTTTTATGGTACTTTCTTTTATATTGAGATCTTTGGTCCATTTTGAGTTAATTTTTGTGTAGGGGGTGAGGTAGGGGTCCTCTTTCATTCTTTTGGATATGGATATCCAACTCTCCCAGCCCCATTTGTTGAAAAGACCATTATGGCTCAGTTCGGTGACTTTGGGGGCCTTATCAAAGATCAGTCGGCCATAGATCTGAGGGTCTATCTCTGAATTCTCAATTCGATTCCATTGATCTATATGTCTATCTTTGTGCCAGTACCATGCTGTCTTGGCAACTGTGGCTTTATAATAAGCTTCAAAGTCAGGGAGTGTAAGTCCTCCCACTTCGTTATTCTTTTTTAGAGTGTCTTTAGCAATTCGAGGCATCTTCCCTTTCCAAATAAATTTGATAACTAGCTTTTCCAAGTCTGCAAAGTAGGTTGTTGGAATTTTGATTGGGATTGCATTGAATCTGTAGATGAGTTTGGGTAGAATTGACATCTTAATGACATTTAGCCTTCCTATCCATGAACATGGAATATTTTTCCATCTTTTAAGGTCCCCTTCTATTTCTTTTAGTAGAGTTATGTAGTTTTCTTTGTATAGGTCTTTTACATCTTTGGTTAAGTTGATTCCTAGGTACTTGATTTTTTTAGTTGCTATTGAAAATGGTATCTTTTTCTTGAGTGTCTCTTCAGTTTGTTCATTTCTAGCATATAGAAACATTACTGACTTATGTGCATTAATCTTGTATCCCGCTACTTTGCTAAATTTGTTTATTAGCTCTAGTAGGTGTATCGTTGATTTCTCAGGGTTTTCTAGATATAAGATCATATCATCTGCAAACAATGACAGTTTTACTTCTTCTTTTCCAATTTGGATGCCTTTTATTTCTTTGTCTTGCCGGATTGCCCTGGCTAGCACTTCCAGCACAATGTTGAATAACAGTGGTGACAGCGGGCATCCTTGTCTTGTTCCTGATCTTAGAGGGAAGGCTTTCAGTCTCTCACCATTGAGTACTATGCTGGCTGTGGGTTTTTCATATATGCTCTTTATCATGTTGAGGAAGTTTCCTTCAATTCCTACCTTTTGAAGTGTTTTTATCAAAAAGGGATGTTGGATTTTGTCAAATGCTTTTTCAGCATCTATTGAGATGATCAATTGATTTTTCCCTTTCGAGTTTTTAATGTGTTGTAATACATTGATTGTTTTTCTGATGTTGAACCATCCTTGCATGCCTGGAATGAACCCCACTTGGTCATGGTGTATGATTTTTTTAATGTGTCTTTGGATTCGATTTGCAAGTATTTTGTTGAGGATTTTTGCATCTATATTCATTAGGGAGATTGGCCGGTAGTTTTCCTTTTCTGTAGCATCTTTGCCTGGTTTTGGTATTAGATTGATGTTAGCTTCATAAAATGAGTTAGGTAGTGTTCCATTTTTTTCAATGTTTTGAAAGAGTTTGAGTAAGATTGGTGTCAGTTCTTTCTGGAAAGTTTGGTAGAATTCCCCTGTGAAGCCATCTGGCCCTGGGCATTTATTTGTGGGAAGATTTTTGATGACTGATTGGATCTCTTTGCTTGTGATGGGTTGGTTGAGGTCTTCTATTTCTTCTCTGGTCAGTCTAGGTTGTTCATATGTTTCCAGGAAATTGTCCATTTCTTCTACATTATCCAGTTTGTTGCCATACAGTTGTTCATAATATCCTCTTATAATTTTTTTAATTTCTTCAGGATCTGCAGTTATGTCACCTTTTTCATTCATTATTTTGTTTATATGGGTCTTCTCTCTTTTTGATTTTGTCAGTCTAGCTAGGGGCTTGTCAATCTTGTTGATCTTCTCAAAGAACCAACTTTTGGTGATATTTATCCTTTCTATTGTTTTTTTGTTCTCTATGTCATTTATTTCTGCTTTAATCCTTGTTATTTCTTTTCTTCTACTTGGTTTAGGATTGGTTTGCTGTTCATTTTCTAGCTTCTTCAGTTGATCCATTAGTTCTTTGATTTTGGCTCTTTCTTCCTTTTTAATATATGCGTTTAGTGCTATAAATTTCCCCCTTAGCACTGCTTTTGCTGCATCCCATAGGTTTTGGTATGTTGTGTTCTCATTTTCATTCGTCTCTATATATTTAGCAATTTCTCTTGCTATTTCTTCTTTAACCCACTGATTGTTTAGGAGTGTGTTGTTTAACCTCCAGGTATTTGTGAATTTTCTAAGTCTCTGATGGTTATTGACTTCTAATTGTATTCCATTGTGGTCAGAGAATGTGCTTTGAATAATTTCAATCTTTTTAAATTTATTGAGGCTTGTTTTATGTCCCAGCATATGATCTATTCTGGAGAAAGTTCCGTGAGCACTAGAAAAGTATGTGTATCCTGGTGATTTGGGATGTAATGTCCTGTAGATGTCTGTTAAATCTAATTCATTTATCAGATTGTTTAGGTTTTCAATTTCCTTATTGGTCTTCTGTCTGGTTGATCTATCTATAGGAGAGAGTGATGTGTTGAAGTCTCCCACAATTATTGTGGAAACATCAATTGCTTCCTTTAGTTTTGCCAATGTTTCTCTCATGTATTTTGTGGCACCTTGATTGGGTGCATAGACATTTACAATTGTTATTTCTTCTTGCTGAATTGCCCCTTTTATTAGTATGTAGTGGCCTTCTTTGTCTCTCAAAACATCCCTGCATTTGAAGTCTATTTTATCTGAGATTAATATTGCTACACCTGCTTTCTTTTGGCTGTAGCTTGCATGAAATATTTTTTTCCATCCTTTCACTTTCAATTTCTTTGTGTCCCTGTGTCTAAGATGAGTCTCTTGTATGCAACATATTGATGGTTCATTTTTTTTGATCCATTCTGCGAATCTATATCTTTTAATTGGGGAGTTTAATCCATTTACATTCAACGTTAAAACCGTGAAGGCATTTCTTGAATCGGCCATCTTATCCTTTGGATTATGTTTGCCATATTTTTCCCTCTCTCTATTAATATCCTTTATTGTACCCATACCGAATCTCTTTAGTACTGAACCTTTCTCCAAGTCTCTCTGTCCTGTCTTTGTTTCTCTGTCTGTAGGGCTCCCTTTAGTATCTCCAGTAGGGCAGGTCTCTTGTTAGCAAATTCTCTCAGCATTTCTTTGTCTGTGAAAAATTTAAGCTCTCCCTCAAATTTGAAGGAGAGCTTTGCTGGATAAAGTATTCTTGGCTGGAAATTCCTCTCTCTCAGAATTTTAAATATATCGTGCCATTGCCTTCTCGCCTCCATGGTGGCTGCTGAGTAGTCACTACTTAGTCTTATGCTGTTTCCTTTGTATGTGGTGAATTGCTTTTCTCTTGCTGCTTTCAGAACTTGCTCCTTCTCTTCTATGTTTGACAGTGTGATCAGTATATGTCTCGGAGTGGGTTTTTTTGGATTTATTCTATTTGGAGTTCGCTGAGCATTTATGATTTGTGTATTTATGTTGTTTAGAAGATTTGGGAAGTTTTCCCCAACAATTTCTTTGAATACTCTTCCTAGACCTTTACCCTTTTCTTCCCCTTCTGGGACACCAATGAGTCTTATATTCGGACGTTTCATATTATCTATCATATCCCTGAGGTCCATTTCGAGTTTTTCAATTTTTTTCCCCATTCTTTCTTTTATGCTTTCATTTTCCATTCTGTCATCTTCCAGGTCACTGATTCGTTGTTCAACTTCCTCTAGTCTTGTACTATGAGTGTCCAGAATCTTTTTAATTTGGTCAACAGTTTCTTTAATTTCCATAAGATCATCCATTTTTTTATTTAGTCTTGCAATGTCTTCTTTATGCTCTTCTAGGGTCTTCTTGATTTCCTTCATATCCCGTACTAGGGTCTCATTGTTCATCTTTAGTTCTTTGAGTAGCTGCTCTAGGTGTGTCTCTTCTGGTCTTTTGATTTGGGTGCTTGGGCTTGGGTTATCCATATCGTCTGGTTTTTTCATATGCTTTATAATTTTCTGTTGTTTTTGGCCTCGTGGCATTTGCTGTCCTTGATAGGGTTCTTTTAGGGTTTGTAGACCAGTTGAAGTCCTTATCTCTAATTTATCAGATCTACAGCTTCGTGGAGTACACTTTCTCTAATTAACCAGCAGGTGGCGTCCACGAGCCACCTGTTCTCCACAAGCCAGATCTCCCCTGCTTAGCCTTTTTGGTGAGTGGGGGAGTGAGTCTTGTGGGGCCCAATTGGTGTCCCAAGCTTGCGTGTGTAGTTGGTGTTGCCTGCCCTGTATGTGGGGCGTGTTTCTGGGCAGTCGGGGAGGGGGGGGTGGCCCTAACAATCAAATCTCCCTGATGATCCTAGAGTTTTAAAGCTACTGCAATAGTCTAATCCTTCAGTTCAGTCCTGCCACAGTTTGTCTCTGCCACTGACCCACAAGTCTTTGGTATTGGCGTATGGCTCCTGAGACTTGCAAGTGGGCCCCTCTTCCAGGCTGTGCACCCCGGGTCCTCTGTTGAGGGATGACTGTGCTATGTCACAGGTGAGTGCCGTCCCCCCAGGGCAGTTCTGGGCTGCTGGGCTGTGTTGGGAGGCTCCCAGTCTGCTCAAATGATGGCTGAATGGGGCTCTGTTAATTCACACTGCTCCCCCTTCCCAGCTCTGGGACATTCAGCTGAGGTTGCAGGGAAGGCTAATGTCCAGGCCCAGTTTTGTGGTGTGTGCCTGTTATTTGAAGCACTTCCGTCACACTGGGTTGTCTGGGGCAGCTCTGGGCTATGGGGCTGGCGATGGGCAGGAGTGTTTCCTGTCCACCAGGATGGTGGCTGTGAGCGGACACCCCCCTTTTCTTGGGAAGTTGTGTTGTTTAGTGAATTTTCTCAGCCACTGGATTATTGCCTTTTGTCTCAGAGCTCTCTTAGTTCTGCTCTTGACTTGACGTGCCCAAATTTCAATTCTTTGAAGCTTTCTGTATTGAGCTTCTTAGAGTAATTGTTTTAGAAAAAGCAAAAAGGATTTAAAAAAAAAAAAAAAAAAAACGGCCCTCCTCAGAGATCTAATGGGTTATTGAAATGCTAATAGACAAAGCAACCAGGGCCATTAAGGAAAGGTGCCCTGGGCAGAGAGATCAGCCTTGCTTCGGGATTTGCATATGCGCCTCAAGGCCTGATCTCCGCCCTTCCCCTTTCTGTGTTCACCAGAACTCCAAAAATCCTCTGCTTTTACTTTGGAGCTTCTCGTGTTGTTTTCCTTCTATGCCCGTCTCCTCTCTGCTGGGTTGGCTGCTCTCAGAGTCTCTGGTGTCTGGCCTCAGTCTATCTATGGTTGGAGTTTGAATCAGTAGAATGAGTTTCCGATGAGAGCAGCCACTGCAATTCTCCCTTCTCCTTCCTGGAGCTGACAGCCCCTCCTCCCCCGGGACTGAGCCTGGCAGGGAGGGGCGCGGGTCCCCTGGCCGCAAAAACTTACAGATTTCGCTGATCTCAGCAGTTCCACGTTTTCATGAGTGTTGTATGAAGTATGCCCAAAGACAGATTGCTCTGTGGTGTCCAGTCCACGCAGTTCCTGGCTTTTTACCTACTTTCCTGGAGGAGTAACTAAAACATACAGCTCACCAGTCTGCCATCTTCGCTTCACTCAGATGATATGATCTTATATTTGAAAAATCCTGAGAATTCAACTACAAAGCTACTTGACCTAACAAACAAATTCAGCAGAGTGGCAGGATATAAGGTTAATGCACCTAGTTGGTAATGTTCCTATACTCTAGTAATGATCTAACTGAAGAGGTAATAAAAAAAAAATTCCATTAACAACAGCAACTGAAAAATCAAGTACCTAGGAATAAACTTAACCAAGGATGTAATAGACCTCTACACAGAATCTTACAAAATTTTACTAAAAGAAATAAAAAAGAACCTAAATAGGTGGGAAAATATTCCATGCTCATGGATAGGAAGACTAAATATTGTTAAGATGTCAATTCTACCCAAACTGATCTACAGATTCAACACAATCCCAATACAAATTCCAACAGCCTACTTTGCAGACTTGGAAAAGCTAGTTCTCAAATTTATTTGGAAGGGAAAGGGGCCTTGAATTGCCAAAAACATCATAAAAAAGGAGAATGAAGTGGAAGGTATTACACTTCCAGAATTTGAAGCCTGCTATAAAGCTACAGTGGTCAAAACAGCATGTCATTGGCATAAAGCTAGACATATAGATCAATGGAAATGAATTGAGAGTTCAGAAATAGACCCTGGGATATATGGTCCACTGATTTTTGGTAAGGCCCCCAAATCCACTGAACTGGGATAGAACAGTCTCTTCAACAAATGGGGCCAGGAGAACTGGATAGCCATAAGAAAAAGAATGAAAGAGGACCTCATACCCTATACAAAAATTAACTCAAAGTTTATCAAAGACCTCAATATAAGATATAGTACCGTAAAACTCCTAGAAGATAGTAGGGAAACATCTTCAAGACCTAGTATTACGAGGTCGCTTCTTAGACCTTACACCCAAGGCACAAGCAATGAAAGAAAAAAATAGATAAATGGGAATGCCTCAAAATCAGAAGCTTCTGTACCCTCAAAGGAATTTGTCAAAAAGGTGAAGAGGCAGCCAACACAATGGGAGAAAATATTTGGAAACCATGTATTTGATAAGAGACTGATATTTTGCATATATAAAGAAATCCTACAACTCAATGACAATAGTACAAACAGCCAAATTATAAAACAGTCAAAAGATATGAAGAGACATTTCTCTGAAGAGGAAATACAAATGGCTAAAAAACACATGAAAAAATGCTCATCTTCACTAGCCATTAGGGAGATGCAAATCAAGACCACAATAAGATATCATCTCACACCAATAAGAATGGCTGCCATCAAACAAACAGGAAACTACAAAGGCTGGTGAGGACGTGGAGAAATTGGAACTCTTATTCATTGTTGGTGGGACTGTATAATGGTACAGCCAGTGGAAGACAGTTTGGCGGTTCCTCAGAAAACTAGATATTGAATTACACTATGATCTAGCAATTCTGCTTCTCAGAATATACCCAGAATATTTGAAATCAGTGACACAAACAGACATTTTTTACACCAATGTTCATAGCAGTATTGTTCACAGTTGCCAAGAGATGGAAACAATCCAAATGTCCTTCTGCAGATGAGTGGGTAAACAAAATATGGTGTATACACATGATGGAATACTATGCAGCAGTAAGAAGCAACGAGGCCTTCAAACATATGGCAACATGGATGAAACTTGAAGAAATAATTCTGAGTGAAATAACTCAGACACAAAAGGAGAGCTATTATATATTACTATGAAGTATCTGAATAATGTAAAATCAATGTCTTAAAATATAATATAATATAAGAAAATTGGGGACCTAATGATAGCTACTGGCTAGTGAGGGGGAATGATAATCTAATATGTTCAAATATGTTAATGATGCTGAATTCAAGGTATGGTAATGGATAGGGGTGTTGATTGTTAATGGGATTGTAAGTATCAAATCTGTATTGAAGGCGAATAGGAATGAAAGGTGTTGTGTAAAGACATGCTTCCACAGATTAGCACCACAAAATATAGATAGGTGCTTGCATGATATATTTCTAAGGTATAACACTGGCATGGAGAGTTGACAACAGAAGCATACATGGGAAAATCTACCTATTGCATACTAGGGACTATAATTAATAGGAATACCATACTAGTATTACACAAATACTAGGGACAAATAATTGGGGGCTGATGAGAGCTGTGAGATGTTTTGGGTCATGAGAATTGTTTAAAATGGAGAGTGATGAGGATTATACAACTGAGTGATGATAGTGTGAGATATGGATGGATTATTGTGGATGTAACATATGCTATGTGAATTTAGGAAACCCCTACTTTATAAGTTAGGCCCTCAATATTGAGGCTTGCTTTTGTGAAACTTATGGCTGTAAAGGGGAGACTAAGCCCACCTGTAATTATGCCTAGGAGTCACCTCCAGAGAAACTCTTTTGTTGCTCAAATGTCGATTTTTCTCTCCCTAAGCCTAGCTCTGCAAATAAATTCATCACCCTCCCCCTGATGTGGGATAAGACCCCCAAGATGAATGAGCCTTTCTGGTGACATGGAACATGGATTCTGGGAATGAGCCTGCCCTGGTATTGAGGGATTAAGAATGCCTTGTTGACCAAAAGGGGGGAAAGAAAGGCAACAAAATAAGGTTTCAGTGGCTAAGAGATTTCAAATAGAGTCAAGAGTTTGCCCTGGAGGTTACTCCTATGCAAACTCCACCTAGATATGCCAAATGACCACAGTATAAGTCCAAGTGAACAGTAGTCACAAAAATCTTAAAGAATACCTGAATCCCTATCTGAGACTCTATAAAAGTGTCACTCACTAACTTTATTTGTTAGAAACTTAGATCCTTCATTGTACTCCTATGCTAGCTAAGTCCCAAAACCCAGAGGCAATAGCCTCTTCAAGAATATCACTTAAACGTGTCCACTTTGCTCATAAAATTGGCACCACTTTTCGGCATGAACAGGTTAGGGTGGTCACAGCCTAGACATCCCTGAATATCCAGAAAGTAATTAAACTAGAGGTAGGGGAAGCAACTGACAAGATGGCATTTAACAAAGGATTGTTAATACTGAATCTTTATATAATTTTCTTTTTCTTAGTTGCTAGGGTATTAGAATAGTTAGAAGGAAAGAAATGAAATGGTGGAAATGTAACCCATAGCATCCTTTGAGATTTATTCTATACCTATTTGTTAAATTGTAATTTGAAAGCTATACCTTTTTGTATATATGTTGGATTTCACAATAACGATGTAATTGAAACTATGGTACTATAACTCATAATAACTTTGGAAATTTCCTATATATCTACTTGTTAAATCATACTTTGAAAAATATTACCTTTTTGTGTATAAATTATATTTCATAATAAGGAAATAACTGAAACTGTGGAATTGTAACCTATTATATTCTTTGAAATTTGCTCTATAACTACTTGTTAAATTGCACTTGGAATGTTATCACTTTTATGTACATATGTTATACTCTACAATAAAAAATATGATTTAAAAAAAAAAAAAAGAAAAACCCAGACTTAGATAGCTTAGTTTGTGAATTCTATTAAACATTTAAGGAAGAAACACCACCAATTTTACACAAACATTTTCAGAAAATAGACAGGGGATCATTTCCCAACTCATTTCATGTTAACATTATTACTCTGATATCATAACCAGATAAATACATTTGAAGAAAAGAAAATCATAGAGATATTCCTTGTGAACATAAATGCGGAAATCTAACACAAAATATTAGCAATCGAATTCATGGACATATAAAAAGGATAATACATCACAATTAAATGAGGTTTTCTGAGGCAAGCAAGGTTGGATTTACATTAAAAAATCAATTTAGGGGCAGGATTGTGGGAGGATGGTGGAGTAGGAGGCTCCAGTACTCAGTCCTTCCACCAGAACAACTACTAAACAGGCAGGCAGGGTCTGAAGCAACTATTTTGAAACTCTGGAGATAGAAGAGCACTGTACAGCTTCTATGGAAGAGCAGGAGGAAGAGGCTGATCAATTACAGCAAAGAACAGTAAAAAACAGATATTTCCATGCAACAGCTACCTTCATGCATTCCCCACTATCATGGCAGGCTGCCATGGGGTTCAGTCCCTGGCAAGCTCACCGATGACAGAAAGTTACATAAAAGTCCTCTTCCCCAAGACCAGGGGTGGGCATGGCCAGTCATTGATCATGGCTTTTGATTAATGAATTCAGATCACTGGAGTCCTACCTCTGAGGGCAGCCATTGTTTCAACCCTCACTGGACAAAGGCAATAGCCACTATTGTTTAATTGTTTCAATGACCATGGGGGACAGTTAGTTGAGAGCTACATTTATTGGGGAGTCAAAGAAAGCTCAGCTTTGGGGAGCCATGAAAGAAGCTCTTGGTGCCCTTCCTGATTTCCTCCTTAGGACACTGTAGAGATGGTCTGTGCCCCATTGTGGGTTCCTGGCCCTGTTTTGACTGGGAAAGACTGATTCGGGAAAGTCATCCCTGTGTGGCCCACCATCCAGAATTTGCCTTCCAGGCAAAAGCAGCTTAACACAAAGAGAGGTGTGTGAGAAACTATAAAGGCAAAAAGTCTGGGGCAAAGGCTTACAACTTCAAACACCCAGGAGAGGGAGGTCTGTCGTCTAGAAAACAGAGGGAACAACCAAACACCTGTAAACTAGGGAACTCCAAGAGTGAAAGCCCAGAACAAGACAGGCCAAGAAAGACAGAGAAGAGCTGGCATGCTGCATTCACCTTGGGTAGACCCTAATAGAAGGGCTAAAGCTCAAGAAAATCTCTGTCTTATCACCAGCTGGCTATAAAATCAAGAGACAGACATCTCCAGGGATAAATTCCAGTGTGCACCAGAAAAGTACAGAACAAACATGTGAAAAGTAAATGGCCCATCCAAGGAAGAAGACGAAAGTCCAGAAAACACCAATGAAGAAGGCCAGAATGTGGACATAACCAATCAATCCTTTTAAAAAATGATCTTAAAATACTCAAAGAAATGAAGGAAAATACAAAATGAACAAAAGGATATCAGGAAAAAAATGAATGAGCAATATCAGAATCTTAGTAAAGAGACAGAAAATTTTTTAAAAGGAACCAAACAGAACAACCACAATTGAAGACCTCAATAACCAAAATGAAAAATGCCCAGGAGGGTTTGATGAATAGATTAGAGCTGGCAGAATAAAAATCGGTGAACTTGAAGACAAGACCTAGGAATGAGTCAGGCTGAGGAGCAGAAAGGAAAAAGACTATAAAAGGCAAATACTCTAAGACACATCAGGGACACCATCAAGCAAACCAATATATGCATTATGGGAGTGCCAGAAGGAAAACAAAGAGAAAAAAGGAGCAGATGGAATATTTCAAAGAAATAATGACAGAGAACTTCACAAACTTAGCAAAAGACATGAGTATGCACATCCAAGAAGCCCAAGGAACACCAAACCAGATAAACATGAAGAAAAATGCACCTCATTATTTACTGATCATACTATTAAATGCAAAGGACAAGAGAGTTCTGAAAGCTGCAAGAGGAAATCAACATGTTATGTACAAGGGAGTTCCAACTCGATTAGTGCCAATTTCTCATTAGAAACCATGGAGACAAGAAGGAAGTGGGTTAAATATTTAAAATGCTGAAAGATACAACTGCCAAAAAAATTTTATATCCAGTGAGACTTACTTTCAAAAATGAGGGAAAGAATTAGACATTCCCAGATAAAAAAAAAGCTGAGGGAGTTCATCTCCACTAGTCCTGCCCCACAACCAATGCTAATGAGATATCTTAAGACTGAAAGGAAAGGACACCAGACAGTGGCTCAAAGTGGCATAAAGAAATAAATCCCTGCAGTAAAGGTGACCATTTGGGTAATCATAAATGCCAGTACTATTGTACTGTGTTGTTTGGTATGTAACTCCACTTCTTACCTCCTACCAGTGCTAAAATGCAAGTGTATAAAGTAATGATAAATCTATGGTTTTGAACATACAATGTTCAAAGATATAATTTGTAACAAGTACAAAAAAGTTGAAGGGACAGAGGAATATAAGGAAAGCATATGTGTATGCTATTGAAGTTAAGCTGTTCTCAAACCAAATATTTTTGTTATCTATTTAGTATGTTAAATATTAACCCCATGGTAACCACAAGGAAAACAGATAAAAAATATATATCCACTGAACAAAGATGTCTGTGAGTAAAGCTGAAAGAGGTGGGATAGGAGAATGTATGACACCAGAGGTAACGATAGATGATAAAGACTGGGACTGTATAACGTGGCAAAAACTGGAGTGGCCAATGACTGTTACTAAATATACAAATATAAAAATGTTTTTGCATGTGGGAAAGCAAATGAATGTCAACCATGTAGAAATTTGAAAAAGGGATGGTATTCAGGAAAAAACATAATCAAAGCAAACTGGAGTCTATGGTAAACAGTAACATTGTAATATACCTCCATTAAATGTAACAAAGGCAATATGCCATTGCTAAATGTATATGAGAAAGGGATATAGGGGAGTAATATGGGATTCTTGGTAGTGGTGTTATTTGCTGTCCTTAGTAGTATATTGTATTGTATGACATGTTATTTTTCTTTTTAACATTTTTTCTTATTGCAAAAAAAAAAAAAAAAAACAAAAACGATTTTTCTTGTAGTAATCAGTATGTTCAAATGCTGATTGTAGTGATAAATGTACAACTTTATGATGATACCATGAACAACTGATTGTACACTGTGGATAAATGTATGGTATGTGAATATAAGTCTATAAAATTGTAGGAAAAAATATATATAGGAGTAAAAGTGTTGGAGAAAACATGGTGAGAGCAATGATGCCTCACCAATATGGACTAACTACAATGTGTAAACTCAGAATTGAATCTTAGAACATAGCCTAACGTGGACACAATAATTGTAATAGTACCTAGATTGTAAGCTCTTACAGCAGTTAACTCTATCCCTGAATTGTAAGGCCTATCTCTAAACTTTGAGATGCTGATCCTCTAGCGTATGTTGTCACAAACATTGGGACTGGTGGTTTGATGTGCTGAGCCCTTGAGCATGGGACCTTGCCCTTATGAAGCTCATTACCACAAAGGAGAGTCTAAAGTTGTATGTAATGGTGCCTAAGAGTCTCCCCCTGAATACCTCTTTGTTGCTCAGATGTGGCCCTCTCTCTCTCTAACTGAGCCATCTTGACAGGTGAACTCGCTGCCCTCCCCCCTACGTGGGACCCAACTCCCAGGGGTGTAAATCTCCCTGGCAACGCAGAGTATGACTCCCGGGGATGAATGTAGACCCGGCATCGTGGGACTGAGAGTATCTTCTTGACCAAAAGGGGGATGCAAAATGAGACGAAATGGTTTCAGTGGCTGAGAGATTCCAAATGGAATTGAGAGGTCACTCTGGTGGACATTCTTATGCACTATATAGATAACACCTCTTAGGCTTTAATGTATTGGAATAGCTAGAAGTAAATACTTGACACTACCAAACTCCAACCCAGCAGCCTGGACTCCTGAAGACAATTATATAATAATGTAGATTACAAGGGGTGACAGTGTGATTTTGAAGATCTTGTGGACCACACCCCCTTTATCTAGTGTATGGATGAGTGGAGGAATGGGGATAAAAACTAAAGGACAAATGGGGTGGGATGGGGGGATGATTTGGGTGTTTTTTTTTTTCACTTTTATTTTTTATTCTTGTTCTGGTTCTTTCTGATGTAAGGAAAATGTTCAGAGATAGATTGTGGTGATGAACGCATGACTATGTTATCATACTGTGGACAGTGGATTGCATATCATGGATGATTGTATGATGTGTGAATGTATTTCAATAAAACTGAATTAAAAAAAAAATATATCCAGACAGAACAGTGAAGGAACTCAATATGGTAGAACACAAAAATTCAAAAAAATGTAAAAGTAGTCATTAATGGAAGAATTGAGGGACTAAAAAGGTACGACACACACAAAAACTAAGTAGTAAAATGTAGAAGAAAGTCCTGCATTATCAGCAGTGACTTTAAATGTAAATAGATTAAATTCTCCAGTCAAAAGGCAGAGATTGGCAGAATGGATTAAAAAGCATAACTCAACTATTTGCTGTCTCCAAAAGACTCACCTTAAATTCAAGGATACAAGTAAGCTGAAAGAGAAAGGATGGAATACCATGCAAGTAGTATCCAAAAAAGAGTTGGGGCTGCTATATTAATAAAAGATAAAAATAGACTTCAAGTAAAAAATCTGTTACAAGTGACAAAGAAAGGGCATTATATATTGAAAAAGAGGTCAATTCAACAAGAAAATGTAACTATTGTAAATGTATATGCACCTAACAGAGAGCCCCAAAATATATGAAGCAAATATTGACAGAGATTTGAAGGAAGAAATTGATGTTCTATATTAAGAGTAGGAGACTTAATGTACCACTTTAAATAAAGAAGAAAACATCTAGTCAGAAAATCAATAAGGAAATATAAGACTTGAATGATACACTAAATGAACTAGATCTTACAGACATATATAGAAATTGCACCCAATGAAAACAGAATACACATTCATCTCAAGTGCACATGGATCATTCTCCAGGATAGACCATCTGTTAGATCAAAAAACACATCTCAATAAATTAAAAAATATTGAAATCATGCAATATATATTCTCCACTCAAAATGGAATGAAGCTAAAAATCAATAACAGAGGGAGAAATGAAAATCTCACAAATATATGGAAATTAAACAGCATACTCTTTAACAACAAATGGGTTAAAGAGGAAATCACAAGCAAAATTAGGAAATATCTAGTGGTGAATGAAAACGAAAATACAAATAAGAAAACTTATGGGATGCAACAAAAGCAGTGCTGAGAGGGAAATTTAGAACTCTAAATGTTTACATTAAAATAGAAGAAAGACTTCAAATCAGAGACCTAACCTCGAAATTGGAAGAACTAGAAGAGTAAGAGCAAAGTAAACCCAAAGCAAGCAGAAAGAAGGAAATAAAGATCAGAGTGAAGATAAATGAAATAGAAAACAAACAAAAACAACAGAGAGAATCAACAAAACTACAAGCTGGTTCTTTGAAGACATCAATAAAATCAACTGACAGCAAAAAAGAGAGGATACAGATAATGAAAATCAGAAATGAAATGGGGACATTACTTGCAACCCCATTGAAATAAAAAGAACTGTAAAGGATGCTGTGAACAACTGTACCCAATAAATTTGATAATCTAGATGAAATGGACAAATTCTTCGCAACATATGAACTACCTACATTGACACAAGAAGAAATAGAAGCTTTCAGCAAACCAATTACTAGTAAAGAGATTAAGTCAGTAATGAAAAACCTCCCAACAAAGAAAGCCCAGAACCAGATGGTTTCATAGAGGAATTCTACCAAACATTCCAAGAAGAATTAGCTCCAATTCTGCTCAAACTCTTCTATAAAATTGAAGAGGTAGAAATACTCCCTACTCATTCTAAGAGGCCAATATTACCCTCATACCCAGGCCAGATAAAAATACCACAAGCAAAGAAAGCTGCAGACCACTATCCCTTATGAATATAGATGCAAAAATCCTCAACAAAATACTAGGAAACCGAATCCAACAGCTATTATAAGAATTATACACTATGATCAAGTGGGATTGACTGCTGGTATGCAGGGCTGTTTCAACATAAGAAAATCAATTAATGTAATACAACACATTAACAGAATGAAGGAAAACAAAACATGATTATCTCAATTGATACAGAAAAGGTGTTTGACAAAAGGCAGCACTCTTTCTTAATAAAAACACTTAGAACACTAGGAATAGAAGGAAACTTCCTCAACATGATTGGGGGTATATATGAAAAGCCCACAGCTAACATCCTACTTAATGGTGAAAGACTGAAAGCTTTCCCTCTAAGATCAGGAACAAGACAAGGATGCCCACTGTCACCACTGTTATTCAACATTGTACTGGAAGTTTTTGCCAGAGCCATTAGGCGAGAAAAAGAGAAAAAGGCATCCAAGTTGGAAAGGAAGAAGTAAAACTTTCCCTATTTTCAGATGACATGTTCCTATATATAGAAAATCCTGAAAAATCCACAACAAAGTTCCTAGACTAGTAAATGAATTCTTCAAAGTGGCAGGGTAACAGATTAACAACCTAACATCAGTAGTTTTCATATATACAAGCAATGAACAATCAGAAGAAGAAATCAAGAAAAATATTCCATCACATTAGCAACTAAAAGAATGAAATATTTAGGAACAAATCTGGCCATGGATGTAAAGGACTTGTACACAGAAAACTACAAAACACTGCTAAATAAATCAAAGAAGACCTAAATTAATGGAAGGACATTCTGTGTTCATAGACTGGAAGACTATATATCATTAAGATGTCAATCCTACTCAAAGTAATTTATAGATTCAACACAATCCCAATCAAAATTCCAACAACCATCTTTGCAGAAATGGAAAAGAAAATAACAGAATTTATATGGACAGGTAAAGGGTCCCGAATAGCTAAAGCCACCTTGAAAAACAGAACGAATTTGGAGAACTCACACTTTCTGACCTTAATACTTATTACAAAGACACAGTAATCAAAACAGCCTGGTAATAGCACAAAGAGACATATTGACAAATGGAATAGAATTGAGAGCTCAGAAATCAAACCTCACATGTACAGCCAACTGATTTTTGACAAGATGGCAAAAACTAATCAATTGGGAAAGAACAGTCTCTTCAACAAATGGTTCAGGGAAAATTGGATCTCCATTTGCAAAAAACAGAAGGAACACCCCTACCTCACACCACATACAAAAATCAACTCAAAATGGATCAAAGATCTTAATGTAAGAGCTAGAACTATCAAGAGCTAGAAGAAAATGTAGGGAAGCATCTTCAGGACCTTGTATTAGGCAATTGTTTCTTAGACTTTACACCCAAAGTAAAAGCAACAAAAAATAGATAAATGGACCTCATCAGAATTAAAAGCTTTTGTACCTCAAAGGACTTTATCGCAAAAGTAAAATAACTCACACACTGGGAGATAATATTTGGAAACCACATAGCCAATAAGGGTTTAATATCCAGACTATAAAAAGAAATCCTTCAAATTAACAAAAAGAGAAAGAACCCAATTAAAAAATGGACAAAAGACTTGAACAGACATATCTCCAAAGAAGATAAACAAATGGCCAGAAAGCACATGAAAAGATGCTCAACATCATTAGTCACCAGGGAAATGCAAATCAAAACCTCAATGGCATACCATTTCACACCCATTAGAATGGCTGCTATTATAAAAAACTGAAAAATAACAAGTGTTGGAGAGGACATGGAGATAGACACACTCATTCATTGCTAGTGACCATGTAAAATGGTGCAGCCACTGTGGAAGAGAGAGTGGTGGTTCCTCAGAAAGCTAAGTATAAAATTACCATAGGACCTGGCAATCCCACTACAAGATATATACCCAAAAATTGGAAGCAAGACTCAAACAGATATTTGCACACCGATGTTCATAGCGGCATTATTTACAATTTCTAAAAGATCCCTGAAGACATCATGTTGGGTGAAATAAGTGAGATACAAAAGGACAAATATTGTCTGATTTCATTGATTTGAAACAATTAGAATAAGCAAACTCAAGAGTCAGAAATTAGAGTAAAAGTTACCAGGGGACAGTGTTGGGATAGAGAACAGGAAGTTTAGGCTCAAAATATACAGGTTTCGTACCTGGAATGATGGAAATGTTTTGGTAATAAATGGTGGTGATAGTAGCACAATGCTAAAACAATTAACAGCACTGAAATACATATCTGAATATGATTAAAAGGGGAAATTTTAGATTGTATATATGGTAACAGAATAAAAATTTTTAAAAAATCCATGGAACAAATATCAAGCCCTAAGTTAAACCATGGACTTTAGTTAGCGGTAAATTGTAAAAACATGCTCTCATCAATTGTAACAAATGTTCTACCCCAATTGCAGGGTGTTGGTGGTGGGATAGTGAATTGGAGTCCTGTATTTTATGCATGATTCTAAACCCATAAATTCTCTAATAATAATAATAATGACATGTCCTGGCCTTTGATCTGCCAGCATTTCAAAACTTGTGGCTGCATTAGGAGTTTGGACCATAGCCTCATCCTCTTGTAACTCCTCTCCAAATCTAATCCCACTCCCCTAGGCAGGGAAGGTGATTCTCATGATGAAGGATAGGTAGGAGCTTGTTTGCGACACCAACAGGGGCAGAGTGTTTGAGGTAGAGGAATGAGCGTGTGCACAGAGATTGGAGAGCCTGAGAAGCTTGTGTTGTTCAGAGCCACTGATAGAAAATTACAGGGTGTGTGGAGTTGCAAGATTGAGACCATACCTGTAGACAGGGCTCAGGCCATAAAGGATCTCTCTGATAATTGGTGTACAGGATATTAGATAGTGTCCAACAGAAGATGATGCACCACTGAAGTCTTCTGACATGTTAGAATATCACACTGGAAAGGACAGGTTGGCAGCAAAAAAGTGATCACAATCAACCATCCACCTGCCAGTACCCTTGTATCAGTCAGGAAAAGGGGCTCCATGCCAAGTAGTTCAATAGGGAGGCTCCAATGAGTCAACCCAGAGATTAGCTGCAGGACAGGAGATAAAGGGAAGAGGTGGTGTTACCAGAACCTTGGAGCTGGATGTGCTTGGCAGGAGCTGGAAGCATGGTGGGCTTGGACCATGGAATTAGGGGCTATGGAGAGGGAGCTGGGTCACAGAGGAGTCACCGCTACTGCCAGAGTTGTGTTTAAAGCAGAGAGAGAGAAGGAGAAATTCTGTGGCTTCTCCCATCCTCCCGCCTTCCAATATCCTATTGGCTGAACCTAACCAGAAGCCAGTGGGCAAGGGACGCTGTGAAATGTCAATTTCTGGAGTCATTCTTCGGTTACACAGAGCCGAGGCAGGAAAGGCAAACAAGCAAATGACCAGCAAAACTCTCAACATCCTCATCCCTTGAATCTTCTGTTACTCTTCCACATGTTCCTGCTCAACTTCCTCCCAGCTCCTTTCTTTCCATCCCTCCCTGCTCTCTAGCTCTCAGCCCACCTCTGCCCCAGTTCTCAGCAAATGTCTTGGTTCCTACCACAAGGAAATTGGAGGTTCTCAGGCATTCACTCCCTGAGCCTTATTTGTTCTCAGTTCCATCCTTTGTTGTCTTTCTCCAAGGTCCTGCTCTCCTTCCTGTGTTCTAAACATCTTCTTTCACTGACTCCTTCCCCCAGCCTTGGAGGCAGGCTAAAAAATCCCAGTGGGGGATAGACCAGAAGAGAGCACGAGGGAGGCTTCCAGGCCATGGCAATGTTCTATTCCTTTATACAAGTGCTAGTAACAGTGTGTTCCATATTTGAGAAGTTACCACACTGTATGTGAACTTGTGAATACACACTATTTTTGTATGTACATTTTATTACAATAAATGGTTAAAAAAAGAAAACTCCCCTGTACATTTGTCTTTTCTGAGCCACATCCTCACCCTTGGCCTTCAGAAACAACCTCTTCACTGTTTCCGTTTCCTCACCTCCCTGTTCACTGTGTTTTTTCCCTTTCAGCAATATTGCAAGCATATAGAAAAGAAAAGAGAAAAAAGATAATGAACATTCACATTCCTAGTTAGCTCATAATCTTTTAAAGATCTTTATCTCAGACCTTTTTTAAAAAATAAAATATTGCAGATACAGTTGAAACCCATTGTTTTCAACTCTTTTCCCCAGAGGTAACAGGTATCCTGAAATTGGCATCTATTATTCCTATTCATGTTTACATACTATTATTTTATGTGCATGTATTCATAAATAATACATACCATTATTTTACATATTTTCAAATTTTATATAAATGATGTGACACTACATCTCTTTCCAATGTCTTGTGTTTTTTGAGGTTGATACAAGTAGAATATGTCAAATGAGATTTAAATTTCTATTTAGCATTCTATTGTATTTGTAAAGCACAAAATTTATCCTCCTTTAGTTGGACATTTAGGTTGTTGCCATTTTTTTGGTATTGCGAACAATTCTGCAATAAACATTCCTGTACATGGTTCCTTACGCAAACATGCAAAGATTTTCTTGTACTCTACACTAGGAAGAGAATTTCTGGGTCATTGTGTATACTGTATATCCTTTTTCAACTTTGCTAGATATTTTGATATTGTTATTCAGTGACTGTCTAATTTGCATTCACAGTAGCAGTTACTGAGAATTCCCATTTGTCCACATCTCTGCCAACACAAAGTTTTATCAGATTAAATTTTGCCTAATGTAAAGGGTGTGAAACAGCATCTCACAGTGGTGTTACTATGCCTCCTCCTGATTACTAAGGAGGTTGAACATCTTTTTATATGTTGGTTGGTAATTTAGATTTCCTTTTCTGTGAATTACCTCTTATTCTTTGACCATTTTTCTATTGCAATGTCTTTTTCTTACAGATTTTTGTTTTGTTTAATGTTTGTTAATATGCATTTATCTTCTCAGTCTGTCTTTTCCCTTTTTTTGTGATAATGCTCTTTGTTAAAAAGAATTTTAAAATGTTTAATGTTAATTAATGTATAAACCTTTTTCTATAGGATTTGGTGCTTTTTATATCTTATCAAGAAATCCTTATCTAAATTATTTTTAATCTTGTTAGGCATGATAGTGTTATGTTAATTTTTAAAAGAGTGTATTCAATCTGAAATTAATATGGATTATTTACAGGTGAAATTAAATGATATCTACAATTTGCTTTAAAATGATTCCTCAAAAATTGGGGGAGGGGCAGATGAAACAACATTGGCCAAATGTTCATTATTGAAGCTGGGTAATACGTACATGGGGGTTCTTATATTATTCTTTCTTACTTTTTCTATTGGTATGAAACTTTCCATAATACAACATTTAAAAAGAGACAGGGAGAGGAAAAATTCTCTGCTAACATCAAGGTATAGAGGTATTCTAAATCATTCATTTTTAACCTGCTGCAAACTGCCTCCTATCCTCACTATTCCATTGAAGCTGTTCTGAAAAAGGGCACCAATGACAGCTTAATTGTTAAATTACATGGAATCTTCTTAGTTTGCATCTTATTTGAACTCTGTGGAATTTGACAATGTTGGTAATTTCTTTTGTGTATTCTGTTTTAGCACTTTTTGTGATGGAAAATTTTAAACCTATATAAATGTAGACACAATTATATGAATTCCCCAGTGTCCTTCACCCATCTTTAAAACAATAATCAACTCACAGCCGTTCTATTTTCTCACCTACTTGCCCCTTCCCATATTGCTTTAAAAAAAAATCCGAAATATTTTATCCACAAGCACTTAGTATTCTTACTAAAAGATAAGGACTTTTTAAAAAATAAAATATACAACACTATTATCATACCTAAAAATGAATAATAATTTCTTAATATACAATCAGTGTTCATTTTAACATTTTCTCAAATGTCATAAATGTATGTGTGCGTACACTTCAGAGTTTGCTTGAATCATGATCCTAAATGTGTCTATACATTGCAAATGGATAATATGTCTCTTAATTCACTTTTACTCTAGGTTCTCCCTCCATCTCTCTCTTTTTTATTTCCTTGAAATTTATTTATTGAAGAAAATGGGTCATTTGTTCCGAGGAGTTTCCCACACTCTGGATTTTGCTGACTGCCTTCCATGGTGCCAAATAACAGGTTTATCTGTCCTCTGGTTTTTTTTTTCCCCTGTAAATTGGTAATTAGATGTAGCAGCTTGGTCAGATTCAGGTTCTGTTTTTTTCAGCAAAATTTCACTGGTCATATTGTGCTTTTTCATCATAAGGCACACAATGACTGTCTCTGTTTGTGGGATATTAGTAGCTATTGAACATCAATACATAGATCCATTAATTCATTAGCACTTATGGTGATAAACAAATTCTATGATTCCTTCTTCATTTATTAGCTAACACTTTTTTTTTTTTCAAATTCAATTTTATTGAGATATATTCACATACCATACAGTCATCCACAGTGTACAATCAATTGTTCACAGTACCATTATATAGTTGTGCATTCATCAGCACAATAAATTTTTGAACATTTTCACTACCACACACACAAAAGAATAAGAATAAAAGTTAAAGTAAAAAAGAGCACCAAAAACATTCCATACTCCCTATCCCTCCCTATTATTCATTTACTTGTTGTCCTCATTTACTTTTTTTTTTTTTTAGCTGTTTCTTCCTTTGTTTTTTTTTTTTCACATACCACGCAGTCATACAAAACAAATCGTACTTTCGATTGTTTACAGTACCATTACATAGTTGTACATTCATCACCTAAATCAATCCCTGACACCTTCATTAGCACACACACACAAATAACAAGAATAATAATTAGAGTGAAAAAGAGCAATTGAAGTAAAAAAGAACACTGGGTACCTTTGTCTGTTTGTTTCCTTCCCCTATTTTTCTACTCATCCATCCATAAACTAGACAAAGTGGAGTGTGGTCCTTATGGCTTTCCCAATCCCCTTGTCACCCCTCATAAGCTACATTTTTATACAACTGTCTTTGAGATTCATGGGTTCTGGGTTGTAGTTTGATAGTTTCAGGTATCCACCACCAGCTACCCCAATTCTTTAGAACCTAAAAAGGGTTGTATAAAGTGTGCGTAAGAGTGCCCACCAGAGTGACCTCTCGGCTCCTTTTGGAATCTCTCTGCCACTGAAGCTTATTTCATTTCCTTTCACATCCCCCTTTTGGTCAAGAAGATGTTCTCCATCCCACGATGCCAGGTCTACATTCCTCCCCGGGAGTCATATTCCACATTGCCAGGGAGATTCACTCCCCTGGGTGTCTGATCCCACGTAGGGGGGAGGGCAGTGATTTCACCTTTCAAGTTGGCTTAGCCAGAGAGAGAGGGCCACATCTGAGCAACAAAGAGGCATTCAGGAGGAGACTCTTAGGCACAAATATAGGGAGGCCTAGCCTCTCCTTTGCAGCAACCGTCTTCCCAAGGGTAAAACCTATGGTAGAGGGCTCAACCCATCAAACCACCAGTCCCCTATGTCTGTGGTCATGTTAGCAACCATGGAGGTGGGGTAGGTGAATACCCCTGCATTCTCCACAGGCTCCTCAAGGGGGCACTACATCTTTTTTTTTCCTTGTTTTTCTTTTTTTTTTTTTAACTTTCCCTTCTTTTTTTTTTTTTTTTTTTTTTTTTTTTTTTTTTTTTTTTTGTGATACTCATTTTATTTATTTATTTATTTATTTATTTTTTTAATCATCATTTTATTGAGATATATTCACATACCACGCAGTCATACAAAACAAATTGTACTTTCGATTGTTTACAGTACCATTACATAGTTGTACATTCATCACCTAAATCAATCCCTGACACCTTCATTAGCACACACACAAAAATAACAAGAATAATAATTAGAGTGAAAAAGAGCAATTGAAGTAAAAAAGAACACTGGGTACCTTTGTCTGTTTGTTTCCTTCCCCTACTTTTCTACACATCCATCCATAAACTAGACAAAGTGGTGTTTGGTCCTTATGGCTTTCCCAATCCCATTGTCACCCCTCATAAGCTACATTTTTATACAACTGTCTTCGAGATTCATGGGTTCTGGGTTGTAGTTTGATAGTTTCAGGTATCCACCACCAGCTACCCCAATTCTTTAGAACCTAAAAAGGGTTGTCTAAAGTGTGCATAAGAGTGCCCACCAGAGTGACCTCTCGGCTCCTTTTGGAATCTCTCTGCCACTGAAGCTTATTTCATTTCCTTTCACATCCCCCTTTTGGTCAAGAAGATGTTCTCCGTCCCACGGTGCCAGGTCTACATTCCTCCCTGGGAGTCATATTCCACGTTGCCAGGGAGATTCACTTCCCTGGGTGTCTGATCCCACGTAGAGGGGAGGGCAGTGATTTCACCTTTCAAGTTGGCTTAGCCAGAGAGAGAGGGCCACATCTGAGCAACAAAGAGGCATTCAGGAGGAGACTCTTAGGCACAAATACAGGGAGGCCTAGCCTCTCCTTTGCAGCAACCGTCTTCCCAAGGGTAAAACTTATGGTAGAGGGCTCAACCCATCAAACCACCAGTCCCCTATGTCTGTGGTCATGTTAGCAACCATGGAGGTGGGGTAGGCGAATACCCCTGCATTCTCCACAGGCTCCTCAAGGGGGCACTACATCTTTTTTTTTTTTTTCCTTGTTTGTCTTTTTCCTTTTTTCTTTTTTTTTTTAACTTTCCCTTCTTTTTTAAATCAACTGTATGAAAAAAAAAGTTAAAAAGAAAACAAACATACAATAAAAGAACATTTCAAAGAGACCATAACAAGGGAGTAAGAAAAAGACAACTAACCTAAGATAACTGCTTAACTTCCAACATGTTCCTACTTTACCCCAAGAAAGTTACCTAATATAGCAACATTTCTGTGAACTTGCTCCTACTATATCCATCAGAAATTAACAGACTATAGTCATTCCTGGGCATCCCCAGAACGTAGCTAACACTTTTATAAAGAGAAACTTCCTCTCATCTATTTTGTTACTCAGTGATACAATGCATAAAGGAAAAGCAGAACAAAAGCCTAACTTCCCTCTTTATTTAGCTGTTCTCAAAATAAATGAATTGTTCATTATCTTCCAACAGGAAACAATTTTTAGTTTTAATGTGGATTGATGTTGACAAATATATTTGATGTGATGCCAAAATTGCCCAATCTTTGGTCAGTGGGAGCCTCTTAAAGTTGGCTTCTGAGCTTTTTGGACAAGACCTTAGTGGTCTTTGATAGCTTCCCTTCTATTTGATGTTTCAGCTGCCCCAGACATGGAATCTCCAAGGAGTCCTGGTTCCTTTTAGTGGGAAATAATATTTTAAGATCACAATCTGGGTACAAGGATGCTCATTGCTACCGATAAATCATTGTTTCTAGACCTTTGTAGTTGGCAGAGATGGAAAATACTTTTTTCTAAAATAAAATTAAACATGAGTTTATAATGTTACTTCCAATTCCAATTTAGTATTTATACTTAATGTCTTCTATCTTACATTGGTATCTTATTTTTTCCATTCTGAGAATCCTGCATTCTCAGTGACACCGGAAATGAATCTACAGAATCACATAATTACTTATTTTCTTCATCCCATAATATAGACTCAGAATATAACAATCGCAGAATAACAATACTAACAATACCACCAATATGATTATGATAAACAGTTTAAGATTCTTTTAGCAGTTATTTTTGTCCTTAGAGTATATCCCACTAGGGATAAACAAATTACCATGTTTTAAACACACTTTGAATAAGTCCCGTCTGTATGTCTGTTACTCACTTGATTTACAGTTAGGTTCATTTGCTTTGTTTCGCTTTCAATTTTTAAAAATTTAAATTGTTTTACAATTATGTAAAATATTTACATAGTTCCTAAGTCAAGTTTACAAACAAGTCTAGCTTTTATTCCTCTCTTCTCCATGCTAACCCTCTGTCCTTCTCTAGATAACCTTTCAAAACCTTTTGGCTTTCTCCTTCCATTTTAAAAAATAAGCAGTTCTTTTATGTAAGTAGTTTTCACTATGAGATCCATTTTATTTGGTCTCTCCATTTGGTTCTCTCTCAGTTTATTTTTTTGGTATTTAGGAAAACAACCCCCAAAACTCACACAGAAAGTGGGCCTGAAAGAGAGAAGAATTGGGCACAATTCCTGGGACCAATCAGACTCTGTGAGCAGAAGGAATGGGTTGGAGGTCAGGGAGTTCTGACTTAGCTATCAGTGGCCTGAAGTGTAGCTGATAGAGGTGAAGGCATAACTAGAGACACACTTCTGACAAATGCTTCATCTCTCCCTGCCAGACAATTAACTGGGGTTTCCTGTAGATGGCTGTTTTAGTTTCCTTGGCTGCTAAAGCAAATACCATGCAATGGGTCAGCTTAAACAATGGGAATTTATCATCTCATGGTTTTAAGCCTAAACGAAAGTCCAAATCAAAATATCATTAAGTCGATGCTTTCTTCATGAAGACCATGGCCATTCTGGGTCTGGTTGCTGCTGATCCTTGGCTCCTCTGTCACATAGCAATGCACATGGTGGCCTCTCCTGGCCTCTCTGTTCTCTTCCAGGTACTACTGAATTCAGCTTTTTGCTTCCTGTGGCTTTCTCTCTTTCTCTCTGATTTTCACTCCACTTATAAAGGACTCCAGTAATAGGATTAAGACCCATCCTAATTGTGGTGGGCCCACATTAACTGAGGAGATAACCTCATCAAAAATTCCTACGTACAGGAGGCTAAGCCTACGTATAATTATGCCTAGGAGTCACCTCCTGAGAACCTCTTTTGTTGCTCAGATGTGGACTTTCTCTCTCTAAACCCAACTCTGTAAATAAATTCATCACCCTCCCCCCCATCATGGGACAGGACCCCCAAGGTGTATGAGTCTTCCTGGTGACACAGATTCCAGGAATGAGCCTTATCCTGGCATTGAGGGGTTGAGAATGCCTGTTTGACCAAAAAGGGGAAAAGAAGGGCAACAAAATAAGGTTTCAGGAGCTAAGAGATTTCAAATAGAGTAGAAAGGGCTATCCTGGAGGTTATTCTTATGCAAGCTTCAGTCAGATATTCCAAATGGCCACAGTATGTCAAGCCCAAATCAACAGTAGTCCCCAAAACCCTAAAAAATACTGAAGTCCCTATCTGAGACTCTATAAAAGATTCATTCATTAAGTTTATTTTTCAGAAACTTAAAAACTCCAGATCGTTCCTATGCCAGATAAGTCCCAAAACCCAGAGATACCAGCCTCTTCAAGAACATAAATTGTTGCATCCCCATTCCCCATAATGGCGACACCCCTTTTCAATAGGAACAAGTTACAGTAGTCACTGCCCAGATATCCCTGAAGATTGAGACAGTAATCAAACGAGAGGGAGGAGTAGCAACAGACAAGATAGGAATTAACAAAGGATTATGACTCCTAAATCATTATATAAGATATTTTTAGTCTCTAGTGTATTAGAACTAGAAGGAAATAACTGAAATTGTGGAAGCATAATCCATAACTTACTTTGAAATTTGCTGTATAGCTACTTGCTAAATTGTACTTTGAAAGTTATCACATTTCTGTATATATGTTACATTTCACAATAAAAAATGTTAAAACAAACAAACAAACAAATTTCCTACTTACAATAGGTTCACACCCATAGGAACAGATTAAATGTAAGAACATGTTTTTCCAGGGCACATACAGCTCCAAACCACCACAGTGGCCTAGTTTGTGTTTAGTTTTGTTTTGTTTCTTTGATGATTTTGCTATTTGAAGAGACATTAAGATCAGGTCTGTGGAGAAATCTGAGAAATCACATTTTTGGTTTCCTGGCTGGTGGGGTGAGTAGCACCGGGTTGGTCTCCCAAACTCAGCCTACCACTAACCAGGAACTACTTTGGCCCCTCGCCATTGTGTTTAGTGGCTCTTCCGACCAAGTGGTAGTTTAGAGAAGCTTCCACAGGCTCCCTGTGTGGGTGGGTGGGTCATGGCACACTACACAACTATATGTTTGCTTCTTGCTGAGATGCTAGAATGGAGAGAAACCTGTGTGGTCTCAGTTCCTGGAGGACCTTAGGAGCTCACTATAAATAGTCTAGGCACCCTAGATTGCATGACCCTGGATCCCAGCCATTAATGCCTCATGCTCTACTCAGCCCTTAAAGACACTGCCTCCTCTCTGTACCCAAAAACAACTCCACTAACCCTAAACAATGAATCAAAGCATTGTATGAGTGAGGTACTAGATTCCTGGTGACATCTGCTCCAGGATCTCATCACTTACGAGGGGCAAAGACCAGAGGATAGCCATGGGAGCTGGACAACTGCTTGGAGCCCCTAAAGACCTTTTATTCAGCAAATCATGGAGATTTTAAACCTTGAAAAAGAACTCAACTTGTACAAGAGCACTTCAAACTATTGCCAGTGTTCGCACTCCATCTCTTGAATTCTTCTAGGTTTCTAGGCTTCCTTTTGCTTATCCTGGCCCTTTGGCTTCTGTCATTTTGACTCCATAACTCAGCTTCTGCTCTTTGCCCACATCCTCAACTGGTCAATCATTTGGGCTGACCTTTCAGTCTTGACATTCTTTTTAGTGTCTGCCCTTCAACTCCTTTCTGGACAACCAATGGGAACAGGTGTCCTTCATTTTATAACTCCTCACATATCATGCCCCTTCAGGAGATAAGAAATGGACATAAACTGTCTAAAATACATACTTTCTCATTAATATTTTCCTCCAGTTTTCCTGTTTACTTCCATTGCTTTGTTTTCCATTTAACAACTATGTTTCTAAAATATCTTTCCAACTAGAATATGCATTCTTCAGATACAAATATACAGTTGCATACTGGATATATCCATATAACTGTACAACAGCCATCTCAAATTCAACATATGCAAACTTATAATCATCAACCTCTTAAATATGTTTTTTTCTTTGCCTTCCCTATGTCAGGGGATACCACCAAAGTCCACTTAATAATCAAAAGACATACCTGTTTGTTGATTTTACTCCCTATTCTTTCTTATCAGATCTATCCAGAGCTTTTAAAATCAACCTTCTTTGAATAATCTTGATCTGTTTCTTTCTATTCTCACTGCTATTTTCTTAGTGCAAGCTCTCACCCTTTCTTGCCTGAAATACTGTAATTATTTTCTAATTGGCCTGCCTGTACCTTCCTGATGTACCTTCCACACAGATCCCAAAGTGATCTTTCTAATACACAAGATAGATGAGGTTTCTTGTCTGTTTAAAACTCTTCAGTGGCTCCCCACTTCTGCCTCACCCTGACTGACAAGGTCTGCCATGAGTTGGCCCAGCCCATTCCATTTTTTTTAAATTAAAGAAGTTGTAGGTTTACAGACCAGTCATGCGGAAAGTAGAGTTCCCACATGCTCTCTCCCTCCCCCACAGTTTTCCCTATTAATATTTAGCAATAGTGTAGTATCTTTGTTACAATTGATGAAACTATATTATAATTATATTATTAACTATTTTGATCCATAGTTTACATTAGGGTTCACTCTTGTGTTGTACAGTTCTAATCTGGAGATATATATATATATATATATATATATATATATATATACACACATAAAACCTCAAATTAATCATTTTAGCCACTTCCTAGTATACAATTTAGTGGTGTTAAATATATTCACTTTGTTTCTCTACCACCACCATCATCCATTATCAAAACTTTTCCATCACCCCAAACAGAAACTCCATACCAATTAAGCATTAACTCTCCCTTCTCCAATCACACTCCTGCTCCTGGTAACCTGCATTCTAATTTCTGACTATAAATATGCACATTCTAATTATTTCATATAAGTGAGATCATACAATATTTGCCCTTTTGTGCATAGCTTATTTTACTCAATGTGATGTCTTCAAGGTTCATCCATGTTGTAGCATGGATCTGAACTTCATTCCTTTTTATGGCCGCATAATATTCCACTGTGTGTATATACCACATTTTGTTTACTTATTCACTATTGATGGGCACTCTGGTTGCTTCCACCTTTTGGCAATTGTGAACAGTACCAATATGAACGTTGTTGTGCAAATATCTGTTCGAGTCCCTGCTTTCAATTTTTTGGGTATATAACAAGAAGTGGTATTGCCAGGTCATACTGTAACTTTGTACTTTCTGTGAAACTGCCAAACTTTTCCACAGCCAGCCCATTTCATCTTCTCTCTTAACTAGGCTCTCTGTCCTAGGTTCAATTATTTGCAGTTTACCAAGCCTGCTAGGCTATTTGAAAAGCACTTCTATGCTTTCATATGTGTTGGTCCCTCTGCCTGAAAATGCCCTTTCTCCCAGAATAACTGGTGAACACTCACTTACCCATCAATAATCAGTTCAAGCACTGCCTTTGCCTTGAAGCCTTCTATGATCTGCTTCCTTCTCATGCCTCCTGTTCCAGTTTGCTAGAACTGCCATTATGCAAAATACCAGAAATGGATTGGCTTCTATAAAGGGGATTTACTAAGTTACCAACTTACAGTTCTAAGGCCATAAAAGTGTGCAAACTAAGGCATCAACACCAGTATACCGTCACTGAAGGACAGCCGATGGCATCTGGAAAACCTCTGTTAGCTGGGAAGGCATGTGGCTGGCATCTGCTTGTCCCGGGTTATGTTCCAGATCCTCTCTCAGCTCCTGTGCATTCTTGGTGCTTTCTCCCAGGATGTTTCTCTCTAAGCACCTGGGGGTCCTGTCTTAGCATATCCTGGGGCAAACTCTGGGCTTCATCTTGTAGCTGAACGTCCTACCGTCTGCATCTCCAAGTATCTCTTAAGTGTCAGTGTCAGCAAAATTCTGCTTTCAACAGCCATCTCCAAAATGTCTCTCTCAGCTGCAGCAGCCTGGACCTATGATGGCTCTTTTAAAGGACCCCAGTAAACTAATCAAGTCCACCTTCAACAGGTGGGGCCACACCTCCATGGAAATAATCTAATCAAAAGTATCACCAATTTACAGTTGGGTAAGTCACATCTCCATGGAGACAACCTAATCCAAATATCCCACAAGCTGGATTAAAAGATCATGACTTTGTGGGGGACATAATACATCCAAACCGGCACACCTTCCAAGCTGTAAAACTGACTTTCCTCCTCTTTGGTACTGCAACCCAGGGTTGCATTCACTTATGTATTGACATGTCATCAGGCTCTGCTGGTCTGTAGGGGGGAATTTTAAATGTAATTAATTCATTTTACTATCTCCAGCACCTTGCACAGCACACAGTAGCACATTGTATGCAGCCAGAACCAGGTGGTTGGGGGTGGGGGGAGAGTAACTAATGGTGAGAAGAAAGAGCAATGGTGGTTGCTCTGTCAGGGCTCTCCTTCTTTTGTCCTGCATGTAAATGAGGGGACCCTCAGCATTCTTTCCTGGGCCATTTTCTCTTCTCACTGTACACCTGCTCCCAACACAGCTCATTTATGAACACAGCTCCCACTGACCTTAATAAGCAGATAATTCCTTTCTCTGTATCCCCCTACTCCAGATCCCTGTATCCAATTGGCCACAGGATTTCTCTCTCCAGATGTCTTTCTGGCATTAAAAGTCAACATGCTCGAACTGAGTCAAATTCTTCTTCAAATCAGCTCCTCCTCCCACATTCCCTCTCTTAGCTTGGGGCATTCTCATCTTGCCCCATGTTTTATCTGGAAACCTGGGGATCATCCTAGATTCCCCCTCTACCCCCAACCCTCATCCCATCAAGCATTCAGCCCTGCTGGTTCTGTCTTCTCAGTATCTGTGAATGGATCTGTTTTACTATCTTCACTGCCAATCTCCTGCTCAAGCCATCATCACCTCTCACTTGGATATACTGCAACAATTTCCAAATAATCTCTCTGCCTCATACCTTCTCTGCAATGTAGACTTACTATTATTTAAATCACAGAATTAGGGTTTATCTGAACCCAGATCAGCCTTTAAATTTAAAAATGTATATATTAAAATTTTCAGTAGTTTTGGAAACCTAAGCTAGCTCTAAATACAGAAAAGGAAAAAGTTGGCCTTTTCTTTGCACACTTCTATGCTTTTGTCTACTTTCAATGAGCATCTATTGCTACTGTACGTTGAAAGGAAAAATCCAACAAGCTATATTAAATTACACTCACACTTAAGTGGCAGGAAAAGGAGAATGAGAAATAATTGCCAGAAAAAAAGGGAGGAGAACATTACCGTGGAAGCAAAGGCAGAAGAGAAGTTCAAAGAAGAGAGGGTAGCTAACAAGGTCAAGTGCTACAGAGAACATCCCAGTGGGACAAGAACTCAAAAACATCCTAGAATTTACCAACTATGAAGTCTTGGTGACCATGACACATGTACAATAAGGCAGAATGGTGGAAGCAGAAGCAATTGCTGTGGGTTGTCAAATGAATGGAGTATGAAGAGGTGGAGAAACACATGATGGTAATTGGTGGAAAACAATTTTTACAAGAAAAATTAGCACTTGGGGTGCTAAAAGAAAGAGACAAGACTGTGTGACTTACTGTCCCTTTAAAAGGTTTTTTTTTTAAAACTTAGCGGGGGCTTCTTCCACCTCATCAGCCAAAGTAATGACAGGATGAGCTGGGTGACAAGGATAGTGATGTCAAGGGGCTACAGCAGCAAGGCTATCAAAATGCAGCATAAGGAGAGTGCAGAAGACCATACAGGCTGGAAGCAATGGCATCCAGATTCTAAGCCTGGAGGTAGAGTAGAGAACAAGACATGCAGTGGCAAGGTTGGTGCCTCTAGCATCAGAGAAGCTGAGGTCGAGGAATTTTTTGAAAAGCAATTATCAATATTTATGGATATTCTATCTTCTTCTGATCATGTGCTTTTTGACTGTGACTCACAATAAGATATGTTTCTACATTGTGATCTAACACAAATATATGTGAAACAAAATTTCACAAAAGTGTACATCTTGATATGTATGATAAAGTAAAAATATAACTTTGTATTAAATATTATTAATATTTAAATACAATATAGAAAAATTCTAAAACAAACAATACAAAAACAAAAATCGGGAAAGATTAGGACTAGCAAAATGTGAATCTCATTCCTAGGTTCATGCAACTTGCTAAGTACTTCCACTGAAGACAATCAACTAACTTGGGTATGGTAGCTCTAATATCTGAAAATAATATTTTAAAGGCTTAGTTATGTATTTATAACAAAAGATTAGAAACAACCCAAATATCCATTAAAACGGAACTGTTGGAATTAACTATAGTATATATATATATATATATATATAATAGAATACCATGCAGATGTAAAAAGAAATGAATAATACCTGTGATGGTTAGGTTCATGTGTCAACTTGGCCAGGTGACGGTACCCAGGTGTCTGGTCAAGCAAGCACTGGCCTAACCATTGCTGTGAGGATGTTTGTGGCTGGTTAATAAACCAACAGGCTGGTTTATTAAATCATCAGTCAATTGACTGCAGCTGTGACTGATGACATCAATGAAGGGTGTGTCTTCCACAATGAGAGAATGCAGTCAGCTGGACGTAATCCAATCAGCTGAAGACTTTTAAGGGAGACAGACAGAGGAACTTCACTTCTTCTTTGACTAACCAGCGAAGGATTTCCCCGAGGAGTTCGTCGAAGTTGCCAGTTTGTTTTCTGAGGAGTTCATTGCACATGTTCATTGAAGTTGCCAGTTTGCTGCCTGAGGAGTTCATCAAACATCGTCACTGGAGTTGCCAGTTTGGTGCCTGCCCTACGGAATTTGAGCTTGTACATCCCCACAGTTGCTTGAGACACTTTTATAAAATCTTATATTTATAGATATCTCTCATTGATTCTGTTTCCCTAGAGAATTCTAACTAATACAATACTTTTATAAGCTGCTATGGAGTGATATCCAAGACATATCATTAAATGAAAAATGCAACCAAAAAAGTGCATACGCTATGTGAGAGAGAAGGAAAAGATAGAGAAACAGAGATAGAAGCTAAACCTTTCTGAATGTATCTTGTTTGATAAATTTAACTATGGAATCATGTAAATATTTTATGTAATTATAAAATACTCAGTTTTTAAAAGCAATTCTTAAAACTCAAAAGTAAAAGAAAAGAAACCTAACTGCATATTGAGTTGTTAGTATAACCATACAAATATAAATTATTTCAAATGAGTTTAAAACACTGTAATTTGGCTTTATATTCTTAGTGGAATATAACTTAATGACAAAAAGAAATGGAAAAAAACACTAATCATACTGTTGTGCTAATGTTAGTGCTGTTATTATAAGACAGTTGTGTGTGAGTTGTGGGATAAAGCAGATGAATGATAATAGTGGTTTTATGGTTTGGAGGGAAAAAAGAGAGAGAGAGAGAGAAATAGATTAGGATAGATGAGCCTAAATAAAATTTCTGTAGTTCTGAATTTGAATTGGAAATATTAATGTAAATCCATGATGTATTTTACCATTAAAAACAATAAGTATTTTCTAGCAATGTCATTGAAGAGGTATAGAAACAAGGCCCAATCTAGCATCAGTAAGCACCCTGGTACCCAGATTTTGGTATCAAAAATCAAAATCATTTTACCACTTGTCCCAGTTTGCTAATGCTACCATTGTGCAAAATACCAGAAATGGATTGGCTTTTATAAAGGGGATTTATTAGGTTACAAATCTACAGTTCAAAGGCCATAAAAGTGTCCAAACTAAGGATATCAACAAGAGGATACCTACACTGAAGAAAGGCTGATGGCATCCAGAACATCCCTGTCAGCTGGAAAGGCGTGTGGCTGGCATCTACTGGTTCTTTGCTCCTGGGTTCTGGTTTCAAAATTGCTTTCTCCAAAATGTCTCTGGGCTTCAGTCTTTCTTAGCTCCTCTCTCTCAGCCTCTGTGCATCCTTCCTTGTTCTCCTACAGTGTTTCCCTCTAAGTATCTGGGGGTCCTCTCTTAGCTTCTCCGGGGCAAACTCTGGGCTTCATTTCTTAGCTCAGCATCTCCAAACGTCTTTCTGTCTGCATCTCCAAGTGTCTGGGTTTGTTGGCTCTTAGTTCTCCCGGGGGCAAAGTCTAGATTACATATCTTAGCTTCTCTCCAAAATGTCTCTCTCAGCTTCTCTGAACTCCTCTCTGTGAGTTCTCTTAAAGGACTCCAGTGATTAGTTAAGACCCATCCAGAATGTGTGGGGTCACCCCTCCATGGAAATGATCTAATCAAAAGGTCTCACCTACAGTTGGGCGGGTCACATCTCCACAGAAGCAACCTAATCAAAAGGTCCCACCCTAATAAAAAGACTAACAAATCTGCCCCAAGATTACATTAAAGAGCATGGATTTTGTGGGGGTTATAATAGATTCAAACCAGCACACCACTTAAAGAAACCAGAGATCTCTAGAAAAATGACTTATTCCAAGTCTGGGGCAGGAAATACACAAGTATTCAGAAATATGTCAGAAATAAGAAAGCCATTGAAGACTAGTGACGGATCTTAAAATGAGCCACAAGCCCCCAAATGAGACAATTGAATGGCCATAAGAAAAATAAATGCAATTATTTGAAGTATATCAAATATATTGCATTCATAATAATACTATAATAATAATAATCTACATCTTCTATTAGACAGTGGGAGACTCACAGAGGAAGAGAAAAATTGGTTAATATAAACACAGAACTTTGTATAAAACAATAATTTCAAGCATCACCACTATTAGTCACATTTAATTATAAACTCCAAAATATTTTCTGAGCATATTATTGCTCCATCATGTGTACCTTCTTTACATTTTTGTACCTTTCCAATTCTGAAAACATCTCACTCAGTTGTGAAGTTAAATCTAAACTTCACACCAAATCCTCCACAAAATCTCATTGAATATTTATGACAAACTAAAACTGCTGCACAATAGGCACTATCAGTGCCCTTATTAAGTTGTATTACAGAACCTATTGCATACTACAGTTGGGTAACAAGTTTGTTTCTAAATGTTCTGCAACAGTGCATGTTTGATGAGAGGCTGTGTTATCACACATTATATAACACCATAGAAGGTAAATGTCATGTATCATCAGAAATCGTGTGCCCCATGCAAATGGGAAAAACGATTTTTTTTTTTCTTTTTTGCAGTGAAGCCAAGCCATTTTCTCTTCTGCCACACAACATACAACTAAATAGGCTAACAATAATGCTTAATCATCAGCGGCCATAGAATGCAGAAGAAATTGTGCAGGTGACTTTAGTTTGTTTTGTTTTTTTTTTTTTGTAAATATTCAAGGGGGGTTATCACTAAGTTTAGCATGCTGTGTTTCCAAGAATCTTTTTTATTTTGAAGTGTTTAAGCTTTCATTTGTGAGAATATCAATACAAAGAATGCTTGCTGCCATTTTTGTGGATTTTTGAATATTTAATAAAACTATACTTCAAGTAAGTTTCATTATATAGTCTTGAATTTCCTTTTTTTTTAGAAAGTGAGTAAAATAAAGTCAAAATCTGCTTATTCGAGTAAGCATTTTTTTCTCAATTTTATCACAATTTATACTTTCAGATCCAGCAGTTAAACTTGAACTTGAACTTGTACAAAACACCTTAAAAAGGATAATTTTATAATAGAAAAAAAATGAAGGTGTTTTGTACAAGTTCAGATAAAATGTTATAATTGTCATAAACTCACAATATGACTCATTGATAATAATGCCTTTTCTGAAAAACACACTGAAATTTTTTATCTAAAATTCATTAGAAAGTCTCAATAATTTTGCCAACAACAGATAAAATCATACTAAGCTTTGCTCCATTAGCTGCAACTGTACAACATTAACCCTCTTATTACAAGGACAGTCAAATCAACCTAGCATATACCAGGGAATAAAGGATCAAAGACCCAGTCATAACCAGTTCATGAATGCATCACAGCCCTCTCACTGACCCCCCTCATTGCATTGGGCAGAAGATTGGTGCTGAGCTTTTGCTAAGCATCCTTATGATGAACTCTGATATTCTTCTATTCCATTATATTTTAGTCAATTCTATTTCATTAAAAAAAAAAGCTGATTGAGATTCACTAACTTGATTCCATGGCTCACTAATGGACTGTGACCTGCAATTTGAAAAACACTGCTTTAGAGTGGGTTACATTTACAACATTGAAATTCCCCCTGTTAATGCTTGAAGTCACTTACCTCTTTTGAGTCTCTGGGTCTTTCTTATATTCATTCTCCCTGTATGTACTTTCTGATTTCTGCTGCTCCTTATACTGATCTATTGTAGAAACTGTGAGTGTGTGTGATTTTGAGGGTCCTGACATGGTTTCCTTCTGCCTTAAGAAGAAGAGAGAAAAGTCAGCCTGACTAAGCAATGACTCGATTCTCTTAAGTCTTGCTCCAACATCTGAGGGACAGGTGGTAAGGATATCCTTATCTTTGGATCGCTGAAAGTTCTCTCTCCCTTTTTATTTATAACTCATAAAATCCTGCTTTTGTTTTTTTACATTTAAACATCTGACAAAAGCCATCTTTAGAAGGGCTGTAGGGTAATTGTTCTGGTTACTGTATTGCTACCTAATAAACCACCTCATCCTTGGTGGCATCAACCAACCACCATTTTATTATGTTATGGATCCTGTGGGTCAGTGATTCAGAGAGGGCACAGCAGGGTTGGCTTGTCTCTGTTCCACAACATCTGGGGCCTCGGCTGGCGAACACTGGTAGGGCTGGAGGATGGAATCATCTGGGGATTTCTTCACTCACATGTCTGGTACCTGGGTGGGATGACTTGAGGGCTCAGCTCGGCTGAATCCGTCAACTGCGTGCTCTCCTGTAGCCTCTCCATCTGGTGTGGGCTCCTCGCAGTCCAGTGATTAAGTTCTGAAAAGGTGCATCCCAAGAGGGAGCTTCTGGACTGTGAGCATCCTAATACAAACAGGTGGAAGCTGATGGCCTTTATGACCTGGCCTTAGAAGTTACCTAGAATCACTTCTGTCAGACTCTGATTGAAGAACTCACAAGCCCTCCCCCGATTTAAAAGCATAGACCCCACCTGTTGGGGCTGTGTTTTAAAATCACTACAGGTGCCTTTCTTTGAAAATTTTCTAATGGAATCTTATATGCCTTCTTATTATCTATGCTGAGCTTTCTTTTATTCATTCAACAAATTACTGATGGAGCCCCTGCCTTACATACTTACACAGTCAGGCACTGTGTTAAGCATTGAAGAAAGATACACTGACAGACAAGAGAACAATGTTTCCTGCCCTCATGGAGCTGATGGTCTTAAAGGTAGTAAACAAAGAATCACACAAAGAATTCTGTACCGTTTTTTTATTCAGCTGCATTTTCTTTACTTCCTCCCCTGATAGTGTTTTTCACATTGTTAGCCTTCTTTTCTTCCTATGATTTTACCAATCTATGTTCTAGGTCTGTTAGGGGTTTTTTTTTTTCTTTGCATTAAAAAAAAAAAACATTTTGTGTAAACGTCCCAAGATTTAGGTTTCCGGGTTGGTGTTTCCTCTCAATCTTGCTCAGTGACACCCATTCATATCTTTATTGCTTTTCTTGATGTCTTGGCTCATTTATTCACCCACCAAGTTTTATAGGCCTACTATGTTTCAGGTACTGTGCTGAGCATATAAATACAGGGCTCAGACACAGCCCCTGCCCTCAGGCAAGAAATGAAGTTTAAGTGAAGCGGAATGAACTCTGATGTCAGGCAGATTGAGGCTAGAATTGCAGCTTCATAATTTGCTAGTTGGAATCTTACTTTATAAATTACATACTTTTTTGCCCTCTTTCTCCTCCAATGAAGGTTTTCAGTGAATTTGCCAGGAGACGCTGGCTGGCTGAAGTCAAGATGGAAATTTTCCTTCTGTCTGCTGAAATCATTACATCTCCTTTTAAAGCCTTCAACCGATTGGATGAGACTTCTCTCTTGTTGAACGCAACCTCCTCAGTTGATTGTAATCAGCCGTAGATGCAACCAACGTACTGATGATTTAAGTCTATGAACTATCCTCACAGTAACAATCAGGCCAGTGCTTGTTTGACCAAACAACTGGACACCACAACCTGGCCAAGTTGACACATGAACTTAACCATTACACATATTTATATCTGTCACTTGGGGGTATGGTTTTTAAAAGGTTAAGGAAAAATAAATTAAAAGGTTAAGAAACTTCACTATAATTAGTAATGACTAAGCTGAGCCTTGGAGTTTCTTAACCTTTCAATTTATTTTTTCTTAACCTTTTAAACAATTTTATTATCAAAAAAATTAAAGGGAAAAAACATAAGGGAAATTCTTTCCCATAATTTCACCATTTTAGCACAAAAGTTACTTTTATTTCTTCCTATCCATTCCATTTTTTATCCATGTGTACAGATATTTTACAGTTTGTAGGTACAATCTGATATTCTGTGCTTTACTTTTCCACTGAGCATCTTAATCATATGTGCTTTCCCTAGCCTTCAAAATTAACACTTTTTTGGCTGCCTTATATTCTACTACCCTATTGTAGGCCATGTAGGCTGTTTCAAATTTTTTCCAATCATGGCTAGTACTGCAAATAAAATCCTTATGGCAATAACCTATTCTTTATGTTTTTAATTGTATTTATTTTAAATAAGCAATACTTGAACATCATACAAATTGAAAATATTTTCCTCTGTCTGTGGCGAACCCAGTGTTAAAAATTTCTTTAAAAATGGACTGTTTCTATCACACAAATGGTAGCATACTACCCCATGTGCCACTTTGGATATATTATGTCTCCCCAAAAGCCATGTTTTAATCCAATCTTATGGGATATTTGGATTAGGTTGTTTCCATGGAGATGTGACTCACCCATCTGTAAGTGAAACATTTTGATTAGCTGTTTCCATGGAGGTGTGGCCCTGCCCATTCAGGGTGGGACTTACTTAGATCACTGGAGTCCTTTAAGAGACTTGGGCACCAACAGAGATGCTAGGAGCCAACCCAGATGCTTGCTGAGGCTTAGAGGTGGTTGGAGATGCAGAGAGATGGACATTTGGAGATGCTAAGAGATGAAGCCCAGAGTTTGCCCCAGAGGAGCTAAGAGAAACCCAGAGACATTTTGGAGAATGCCGTTTTGAAATGCAACCTGGGAGCAAAGGAACTGCAGACACCAGCCACGTGCCTTCCCAGCTGACAGAGGTGTTCTGGACGCCATCACCCTTTCCTCAGTGAAGGTGTCCTCTTGTTGATGCCTTGGTTTGGACACTTTTATGGCCTTAGAACTGTAAATTTGTAACCGAATAATCCCCTTTTATAAAAACCAACCCATTTCTGGTATTTTGCATGACGGCAGCATTAGCAAACCGGAACACCCCACTATACTGTACTTTTCCATTCAATGATACACCTTGGCCTTCTTTCACGCCAGCATGCACTGCTTCAGTGCTTCTGACTGGACCATTCCTTCAGTTCCCCTCTCTGCTATTTTTTTTTTTTTTTTTTTTTTTTGTGCCAACAGCTTCCAGCATAGGGACTTTCTCCCCCAGGCAGACTAATCAATACCTTCCTTTTCCATACATTTATTTGTCATTGTTTTAATTCTCAACAAATGTTTCCTGAGCATTTACAATGTGCTGAGCACTGTATTAGGCCATGGCATAGAGTGTTGAGCAAAATAGGCTAGGTCTCTGCCCTCATGGAGCCTGGTCTAGGGAGGAACAAAAAACTTGAACCAGAATCTCAGAGAAGTCAGATGAGTGAAGTGACAGAGGGTGTGTGGGATGTCATGGACCACACAGGAGGGTGGACCTGGCCCAGAAAGTCTCCCCAAAGGAGGTGCCAATCCAGAAGAATAGCAGGATTAGCCATGCACAGGTGGGAAGAACATTCCCGGCAGGAGAGGACAGGAGAGAGAGAGGGTAGGGAAGAAGAAAAAGGTTAACATGAAGGAAGTTTAGTGAGCTGGAGAAATGAGGCTGGCAAGTTTGTCAGCAGCCAGAGCATGAGAGATTCTTGGATTTTATCCTGGGGGCCATGGGAAATCAAAGGGTAACTTACTGAATTAGTTTCCTTTGGCTGCAGTAACAAATTACAACAAATTCGGTGGCTTAAAACAAGAGAAATTTATTCTTTCACAGTTCTAAAGTCCAGAAGTCCAAAACCGGTATCATGGGGCTGAAATCAAGGTGTTGGCAGGACCACACTTCTTCCAGAAGCTCTGGGGGGAAATTCCATGACTTGTGGCTGCATTATTCCTCTGCTCTCATGGTCACATTGGCTTCACTTCTTCTGTGTGTAAAATCTCCCTTGGCCTCCCTCTGTGACTGCATTTAAGGTCCACCTCGATAACCCAAGATACTCTTCCTATCTCAAGATCCTTAACTAAATCACATCTGCAAAGAACTTTTTTTTCTGTCATGGAAGTTTCCATGGGTTAGGATGTGGATATCTGTGTGAAGGGAGGAAGAGATTTTGTAGCCTACCCGCCAAAATTACCCTGTGCTATTCCTTTTTTTCCCTCCAAGTGTTGACTTCCCTCCAGAATCTGCTTGCTTATGCTCACTTTCCAATGCCTTCAGGTCACTGTGTTGTGTTGTTTCATTTGTCCAGAGTTTATAGTAACCTGTGGGAGAGTTGAGCCTGCTAGGACCTACTATAGGCTATTCTTCTTTTGAGTCACATGTTTAGGATAAATTGTCAGGATTTGCATTTATAAAAAAAAGGTATAAAGATTTTATGTCTCATGGTGTGCTTACTCATAGATATTTCTTAGGAAAGATGAAAAATCTTCAGACAATCTCATTTAACTTTATTTACATTTATTTCTCATTTCATTATTTTTATTAAAATAAGTTTCTTTAATCTATTTTGTCTTCTTTAGTTTTTCTCTTCTTCCTTTACTTTATTTTCTGTTGCTTTTATTTAGCATATATTGCTTTAGGTGTAGATTTGTGTTTGTCTTTTAAACCTAGTGTTAACATGTTTTAAAAAGGTGGAGGATAGAGCATGGGAAAAAAAATGCTTCTGTCTGCCTGAACTCACAACCAAAATAAGCAGATGCTCTAAGATGCTGGACTATTGAAGACAATACTCTGGAACCATTAAAATTAAATCATACAAGAATATTACATGATTTGGCAGGTGGTTCATGGTATTATGCAAAATATAGTTGATTAAAAGACATATGATCTCATTTTCACAAAAAGAAAGGGGAAAGAGGGTGGAAGTATTGGGCTCCAAAATTGTTCTTCATAGACTGAATTGCAGCACTCCAAAACTCAACACATGGTACCCACAGTGACTGGGTCTCAGAACCTTCAGCTACAAAATTGAAGGTTGTTGAGTGTAGTCTTCCATAGCATGGGGATGTTTTCTTGAGTTCCGGGGACCAGCTTATTTCCTCTCTAGTCCTCATTGTTCTTCCCCTACTCTGGGCCCAGGATGTAACTGCTGTTTTCCCAACTCTCAGCTTTAGATATTTGGGTTTGTATGACTTTTTCCCAGAATACCATGCCTTCCTTAGGTAAATATTTCTCTCCTCGCTAGACACTAGCTCTCATACAAAGCAATGAGGCAGTTTGCCTAAATAAAAGGTCTTGTTATACCCTTTCCCAAGATAGTAAGTATCTGTAGACCCTAAAATATTTTCATAAACAAATTTGGACTTACACTGACATATAAAGGTGAAATCAAGAGATTCATTTCTACTTACACTGACATATAAAGGTGAAATCAAGAGATTCATTTCTATTATTTTAATATGAATGTCTTTATGTTTTAATGACTTAAAACCATAATCATTTATTTTTCACTTTGTGTCTTCAAGTTGGCCAAGATTTAATCTTTAATCTGTGGCTCAAGTCTGTGTCTGCTCCACATATGCCTCATTCTCCTTGGACCAATGGATGCCCCAAACATGTTACTCTCATTGCAAAAGGCAGGAGTGCAAGAGAAAAGGCCAAATCCTGCTGGCCCATTTTAAGCCACCCCTTGCATCACGTTCACACTCAATCCATTGGCCAAAGCAAGTCACATGTTCAAGCCCAAAATCAAGGGGCATAGAAGTACATTCTATCCATAATGAGGCCACAGGAAAGGTGTGAATGTAAAATACTTTGACAGGGCAGTGAAGAAATGGGACCAATACTTCAATTCACCACACTCAGAGCATCTTATTTGTGTTTCTTTTACTCATGGCTTTTCCTTTTATGTAATATTCCAGCAGCTGTTAGAGGATAGACTTTATAGTTAAGTAGACTTGGGTTTGAACCAATACTCCAGGACTTGCTGGCTATGTGAACTTGGGCAAATTACCTCTGAATCCTGGCTCTTCATTTAAATTGTGGATGGCTCCACAAGTCTATCACCCAAACATAAACCCTGTAGAAATTTTGGTGTATGTATTTTTTTCTAAGCATGTATTAATTTCTCCCACAAATTTGGAATAATACACTATAGGTTTCTTAGTTTTCTAGGGCTGTTATAACAAAATACCACAGACCAGTTGGCTTAAACAACAAGAATTTATTGGTTCACAGTTGGGAGGCTAGGAGCCCAAAATCAAGGTATCAGCAGGCCATGCTTTCTCCAAAGTCTGTAGTGTTCTGGTAGTTGCTCACAAACAATCAATCCTTGCCACCGTAGCATGGCAATCTGTCTCTGTCTCCTCCTGTGGCTTCTACTTCTGTGTCCAAATTTCCTTTGCCTGTAAAGACTCCTGCCAAACCATATAAAGGCCCACCCTGTTTCACCTGTTTCAGTTTGGCTTCGTTTTGATAGGATCTTCGAAGATCCATTTACAAATGAATTCACACCCACAGAACCAAGATTAGTGCCTGAACGTGACTTTGTGGGGGACGTGGTTCAACTCCAACAATGGGATTTTATCATTCAAACTTCAAAATAACATTTCCCCATATATTGAAAAACTTTCGGAAGAGCAATATTTTTCTGTTCCCATTCTCATCCCCCATTTCTGTCAGAGTTCAGACCTTGGGGGTCTTAGGCTGTGCTCATATCAGAATCATCTGGAACACTTGGGGCTGGGCCTCTGGGTTGAAACCTCACTTCCATGCCATCAGGTAGGCTGTTTTCAGTCAATGGACTGTGTTAAATCTCTAAAGAGACCCAAGTCACTTCTGCTTTCCATCCTGGAAGTCCTGGACACTCAAGAATGGCTCTACAAATATTTTTAATTTTAAGTAAAATTTAAGCATAAATTTTAATTGCCTGTATAACTTTATGACATGGATGTAATAATTTATTTTCCTTTTGCTGGGCATTCAGGTTGTTCCCAATTTACAGTACTGTAAATAAATAATGTTGCAATAAAGATACTTGTACATAAATCTTTGATCACGTTTATGACTATTTCCAGAGGAAAGTTTCCTAGAAGAGTGATCACAGGGCCAAAGGATATAAACATTTTAAAGGCTCTTGATAAGTACCATATTGCAAAATTGCTTGCCAGAAAGTTAATACCAATTTATTCTCCCATCAGCATAATCTTTAGAAGGCATTATTAATGCTTAATGTTTTCACTTAGGGTGAGAATGTGAAACTTTCATTGAATAGAATTGAATGGGAAACACTAAAATATGAATTTCTGTTAAAGACTGGAGTTGGAAGAAGCAATACAATTTTGTGTCTGAAAGATGTTCTAATTTACACTAAATATGCCAAAAATTGTGTCCTGTAGAATAGTGTTTATAGAAAGCAAACTATAGTTGAGGAAGCTTTGCAGGTCATCTTCAGAGATTTCCAGGTAAAGAAAAATCTGAATGTCAAAATGAGAAAGAGGAGTAGGGAATAAACCAGAATCTCTGTCAATTCACTTCTAAGAAAAAGAGGAAAAGAAGCAAAAAGGCAAAATGAGCCAAAGCTAGAAAACTATTTAAGAACAGTATGGAGGGGTTTAAGAAATGCATTGGGGGGGCGGGGGTTGGGGGAGTGGTGATATTAGGGGAAAATGCTTCATGTTCTAATCTGAATGGGGGAGATGACAGAGGTGACCCCATGAGACTCTGAATTCACCTCTTAAAGTGCCACTGATGTGACAAGGATGAAAGCACTGAGGATGAAGCTGGTAGTGGTGCCCAGCGGCCATACAATATCAGAGATCACTTGTAACCCAGCTGGGCTCTGCTGGCCCTTCCTGGCCACCTCAGAGTTACCGAGCCCCATTATGCCTGGTGGTGGTCCAAAGCCCTACAAAGCCTTCTACTAATTCACTAGGGCATGTGTTTCTAAGGGTCTATCCCCAGTTCCGGCTTTTCCGAGACTTTCTGTTCTCCAACACGTCCCTATGTTTCCGTATTCCTATTTCAACAACCTCCCACTCACACAGAACATTAGTTAGTGTGTTCTGTTTTGCTGAAGATCTGGATGGAGGAAGGTCCCAGTGCTCATTATACCACAGACCTCTTAAAATTTAAGATTTTAGCCTTTCTTGTTCTTAAAAGTCCTTTTGATTATTCCCTACTGAAGGTTTTTAGGAGTAACAAAATTCCTTACTGCTGGATTCAAAAAGTCAGAGAACTGCTAAGTTGAACAATATAATAGACCTTGTAGATACAGTAACTACCCATCCAGAACTCAACCCCTCCCCTTCTCTCAGAAACATAAAACAGATCAGATGAAAAGTTTAAGTAGAGTTGGGAATAATGCTAATTTACAAATTGAACCAGATTTCCCTTCGACTTCCATTATTAATTTTATCATGCACAGAGAAAAATGTTTTGCCCATAAGATAAATAACATTCGAGAAAGCAACAAGGATTTATAAACTAGTCTTTAAAAATAAAATTCAAAATACACCACCAAGTACAATTACTGTACTACACTAAAACCAAAGCAATATTTTATAAAGCTGCAGAAACTCCACCTCCTCAAACTGGAGCAAAAGATGCTCACTGGCCCACTGCCTGACTTTTACATTGAGTCTTTCAGTCTCGCCTAAGCCCAGGACAAAGTCTCCCTTAGAGAGCATTACAGGAGTGAGTTGGCTATTTGTTTATTTCATTGACCTGGGGAGGGCTGCTAATAGCTCTATGTTAGTTGTTCTTTTTAAAATAGCAACAACCACACAAAAAAAGTGCCTATCAGCAGCTGCAAGTGCGTTATTTACTGTTGCCCATTTGAAGAATGGCAAGCTTCTGACAGAAACAACAGTTTTAGTTTTGGCATGGTTCTTAGCTGTTCCTCTGACAATAATTAGCTAATCAGATCAGTTGCTTATGAAGAGTACTTCTGGGGTGTGATTGCTAAAAATTTCTTTCACATAAAGCAAGGTGATTTTTTAAATCATGTTATCCAGGAGGGTATATGTCCAATTTGTCTACATTTTTAAAACTTCTATAAATAAATGGAAAAAAAACACACCCAAGAATCTGGTATATAACATGGGTAATTCCCATCAAAACAAGAAACTTAATGTACTTTTAGACCACTTCATCCCATTTTAGTAATGGCAATTGTCATTGGTTTTTAAGATTTGGAAAAGAAAAAATCTCAATGCCAATAGCCACTTACTGAACAAATGTCATATTTAAATGTTAGTTACTACAGCAATTTCATGAAAACATAACTTCCCTGAGGATTATTTGGTTGAATAACATAGTAATATTTTCATCCACACACACCCCCCTTCTCAGAAATGCTGTGAGAAACACAGAGATATTTTCCCTAAGTGACTTTGAACAAAAGGTCTCACCTTTTATTGTATCTTGTACCAGACAAGTTCTTTATTGTGCTTTTTCTATTAACATTTCCAGAAAATGCCTACAGTGCTGGACTTCCAGAAATTTTGCTTAGGTTTATTTTGAAGTCATGTCATAAGTCCAATTCTTTCCTTGGGAGAAGTTGCTAATTAACAACTCTGGTTTTGAGACAACAGGTTTATTTCCTGCTTTGACACTTTCCCTGATCTCCCTCAGTCCCTTCTTTTGCACGTATTTGTTAGAAAAAAGGTTAAAACCAAATTTATATTAATTCAACAGATATTACTGAGCACCTTCTCTGTGTCTTGCACAAATGTTTCAAAAGTGCATAGGACAAATTCCAAGTGTTCATTGAAGAGGATCTGAATGGAATTGAACAGCCACAACCACCTCCATTTCCGTAATTGATCTGCTGGTTCTAACTCCAGTTCTTGGCCTTTCTAAGTCTAATAGCCTTGCTCCATATCTGACAGTAATTGTCTCATTTCACTCTGCTGGGGTCAGATCATAATAAAAATCAGATTTAGTTCATGGCATCACCAAATTGAGCATATGCAAATGTAGGTGATCAGAATGGTTAAGAGCAAATCTTGGTTTATGCCAAGGTGGGGTGGAGAAGAGGGAATGGGGGGTGCTAAAGAATATAGAAACTGGGAGGCTATGCTTGTTGTTTTGATGCACTGAAGGGCTGGGAAGAGACTGTTCTCCATAGCTCCACACATCTTTACCAAGAAGAGCAGCACTTCACCTTACTTACCTGAACCTCAGAGTCTTCATCCATAAATAAGTTGGTGGGCTCGATGATCTTGAAGATTTCCTTTTAGCTCTAAATGGTTTTATGAGTTTATAATTAACAGGCAAATGATTTCTGTTCAATTCAAGGAAAAGCCTTCTTCCAATCAATCAGTCTTCTGATAATAGGCAGTTTCAGGGGATGGTGAGTTCTCCATTGTATGGGCAGAGTTGGGGTGAGCATGTGTCAGGAACCCTGTGGTAAGATCTGAGGCTTCTGGGTAGATGGAACAGATGACTGCGAAGGTCCTTCCCAGCGTTGCCTAGAAACTTCCTGTTTTAAGTAGTTTCCAGTAGAGCAGCCTCCATTGTAGAGATGCTAAAGCACTCCAGGTCTGAATATGAGCAAAAGGAGGGAAAGCCCATCAATCTGCAGTAGGGCAGTAACAACCTAATCTGCCATCTACTCAGTGACAGGCCTGGTGCCAGGTACTTTACATCTAGCAACTCTAACTCACAATAGCAATTCCAAGAGGTAAGTTTTATTCTCCTTTTAGAAAAGGGAGTTTGGTGCTCAGAGAAACTAAGTAAACTTTACTAAGGTCACACAGCTGGTAAAGTGAAAGTTCAAGAATTAAAGTCTAGGTCTGTTGACTCTAATCCATCACTTTCTATTATGCTTTCCCGTCTGAGGAGAAGTGCACAATGGGAGGAGGCAAAGAACACAGAGAGGAGAAGAAAGTCGGGGAAGCCAAGTACAGTATAGATTAGAAACCATGAACTAGGAACTAGACTTCCATGGCCTATGGGTTTCATAGGCCACTGTACCAATAATGGACATCTAATTAGAAATCAAGGGGCTTTGGAAATTTTTGCCGACATGGCCTAAAGCACATTGCCTTGATCATTTTCAAGGCCCACCACAAAGAAAACTGGTCTGAAATACTATAAAATCCCTTGTAATTTAAGTCCACAAGGGAAAGATAGATCATAGCTTCCATGAATCAAAATAAAACTCTAAAATAGTCACTGCAAAGTCAAATGCCGTCTCTGTCCCCCCTCCTTTAAGAGTTATGACATTGAGCAAGTCTGGGTACACTTGATTCCAATATGTCTTCTCATATAGTCCATGAATCACCTGCCTGATTCACTTGGGGTACTGGTTAAAACAGATTCCTAGGCCCCATCCAAGCCTACAGAACCCATCACTGGGGGTAGGCCCTGGAATACAGATTTTTTACAAATACCCAAGGTGATTCAAATGTGCATTAGTGTTTCAAAGCCACTGATTCTTTTTTGATGGGTGTTGGTAGCTAATTAGGGGATCTAATTAGATTAGGCACAACCAATCTACCAATGTGTTTTACAAAGTCATTCCCTGAGAGAGAGAAGAGTAAAAAACTGAACAGGAAGAAACTGACTCTTTTTTTCCCTTGGTAAGGAAATCTGGGAATTGTATCTGAAATTCCTATATTAAAAGGCAATATATAGAGTAGTGGTTATAAGGTAAGCTTTGCAGTCAAATCTAGGTCATGATCCTGATCCAGTTATGTGTCCTTGTGTAAGTTACTTACCTCTGGATATCAGATTTCTTAGCTGTAAAATGGGGATATTAAGACTTACCTCAAAGGGTAGTGAAGGGTAAATGAGCTCATGCATGTAAAGCCCTTAGCACTATGCAGGAGCAGAGCACATATTCCCATCTTGAGGACATCAATGTAAAATAGAAGCTGGAAGAATTATAACAATAAAAAAACCTTATAGAAAAAAAAGGCAGGTATCCACAGGGAGCAGAACAATGGAAACCATGAGGTTTGAGTGACCACTCAGACTCTCCTAGGGATGTTTTGTTACAGAAGAATGGATCAGTGTCCATCTACCCAGCCACTTCATGATGCCAGAGAGCCAGCTCCAAGGCCATCACCTCCATAAGTCTGCCAGGGTCTCCTCACTGGGAATATCCCTAATCTCTCTTCAGGAATTTATCACTTTTCAAACTTATTATAATTATTTGACTCATGTTCCTTTAAAACATAAATAGAATAATGTATTAAAGTTTTTTGTTGTTATTTTATTGTTTCATTGCTGTCATGTTTTATGTTTATATTTACACACTTAAATGTATTACAGTACTACATGGGTAATTTCCATGTGTCCTTCCAAATCCACTCTCTACCCTTTCCGCCCTATTGTGGCTGACCATTACAAATGGCACTAATGGGCTCTCTTGCCCTCTGCCCTCTGCTTTGGTTCAGTCATTAGGGGCCACTGGCAGGAGTGGGAGGAGAGTGAGATGAAGAGGATATTTATTCGCTTAGCTCTCAACCTGTCATGCTGCAATGAGCAGTCACTATTCTACCAAAGTCTACGGTTTCCATTGGGGAGTCCTCTCCTCTAGCCTCTTAGCTCCATAAAGTCAACCCTCCCATTACCCTTTGGGCAGAGGGGTGGTAATGATTTCCTATTGCTGCCAGTGGCAGGGGGCTTCACCAGCTGTTGTCAATGTCACTTAACCCCACCACACCTCTAAATAGTATTTCTATTATATTTTCAATTACCCTAAGAGTGACATCTGTTTCCTACCAGGACTCTGACTGATACATATACTAAAAGCCTTATTAAAAAAAAAAAAAGTGCCCCACTCTTGTAGCTTTCTTTTCCCCGGTCTTTGCTATGCATTGCTAACTAATTTGCGTGTACCATTCCTTGATTTATCAATCATAGCCATTACCTATTGATTTCCCATCGAAGTAAATGACACTTAGCTCTCCCACATCTCCTTCTTTCCAACATAGTTAGAACCCAATGTTATTGTCAAATGAGATTGATGAGTGGAAAGATAGCCTTTGTACTTAGATAATTCAATACCGTAAAGATGTCTATTATTCCTGTGATGGTTTGGAACTTTATGTACCCCAGAAAAACATATTCTTGAAGTTCATCCATTCCTATGGGGTGAACCCATTGTAACCTTTTGATGAGGCTACTCATCATCCTAATGAGGCTACTCATTCAGGATGGGTCTTAATCTTATTACTGATGTCCATTATAAAGGGAATGACTGCAGAGAGAGAAAAACAGGGAAGCAAGAAGTGACATCAAGGAAACCAGCAAGAGAAGGGAGAGATCAGCAGACACTGCCATGTGCCTTGCCATGGCACAAGGAGCCAAGGATTGCTGTCGGCTTGTCTTTGGGAAGAGAGCATAACCTTGGTGATCACCTTGATGATGCCTTGATTTGGACACTTTCTTGGACTCAAAGCCATGAATTAATAAATTCCCATTGTTTAACCTGACCCATTTCATAGGACTTGTTTTCAGCAGCCTAGGAAACTAAGACAATTCCTAAGTTAATTTATAATATAATGCAATCCCAATAAAACACCAACACCTTTTTTATGTTGACAAGCTGATTCTAAGCCAGGAAAACACTAAGAAAAGAAAAAATCTACAAGGAGCATTAGGCCTACCAGACATTAAAATGTGCTATAAAGTATCTATAATTAAACACTGGAGTACAGGCATATTAATAGATAGTCCAATGGAACAAAAAAGAAAGTCCAGAAATAGAACAAGGTACACATGAAACTTTAGTATACGATGAAGTTGTTATCTCAAAACACTTGGCCACAAAAAGACTTTTAAACAAATGATGATGGAACAACTAGTTAGCCATTTGGATAACAAAGTTAAAATTAAATCCATACTTCATACAGTACACAAAATAAATTACAAATGGATCAGTGGTCTAAATGTAAATATGAAACTACACGAGTCTTATAAAAAAATGAGTGAATTCCTCTTTAACCTGGGTGTGAAAGAAAGTCTTCTATGAGTCAAATTCAAATGCTATAAAAGGAAAGACTGATAAACTTGACTACGAAAACTAAAAATTTTGCCTGGGAAACAACACCATAAACAAAGTAAAAACCTAATTGAAACCCGGGAGAAAATATCTGCAACTTATATTACAAATAAAGGGCTTATACTCTAATATTTAAAGAATTATTAAAAATTAGGAGGAAAAAAGTTCAAAATCCAATAGAAGAAAGGGCAAAAGACTATGTACCAAAAAAAGAGAGATGATTAAACACTTGAAAAGATGTTCTACCTCACTCATAATAAGAGAAATACAAATTAAAAACTACACTGAATTTGTACACCAATGTTGATAGCATTGTTACTCACAATAGCCAAAAAGTGGAAGCAACCCAAATGTCCACCATAATGGATGAATGGATAAACAAAATGTGGTATATACATACGATGGAATATTACTCAACCTTAAAAAAGGAATGAAGTCCTGATACCTGCCACTACATGGATGAACCTTGAAGACGTCATGTTGAAGAAAATAAGTCAGACACAAAAGGACAAATATTGTATGATTTCACTTATATGATATTGCTAGAATGTGCAAATGCATAGAGACACAGTAGAATACAGGTTACTAGGGGTAGTGGTGGGGAGAAATGGGGAGTTAATGCATAATGGGTATATGGTCTGTTTGGGGTGATGGGAAAGGTCAGGTAATAGTTGGTGGAGGGTAGCACAACACTGTGAGTATAATTAATCCCACTGAATAGTAAGCTTGGGAGTGGTTGAGATGGGAAATTTTATGTAGTATATGTTTCCACAATTAAATGCAATGCATGATCCTGGAGTGGATCTAATAATGGAGAAGAAAACGCCCAAAAGGACATTAGTGAGCCATATGAAAACATTGGAATATAGGTTGAGAACTTTATATCAATGTTAAAGTTCTTGAGCTTGATGACTATATTTAAGGTGTTTACAAAAGTGAATATCGTTATTCTTAGGAAATACACATGGGAGTATTATGTTTCATGGAGCATGATTTATACATGTTTAGAAAACTGATAGATAAATAAATAGATGGACAGATAGATGGACTGATAGAATGATGTAGCAAATGTGGCAAAATGATAAAATTGGTGGATCTCGATATCTTGGGGGGAGAGGAATGCTGGATTTTGTAAAAGTTTTACATTTTTTTCAACTGTCCTGTAAATTTTAAATTATTTCATAATAAAAGGTTTGAGGAAAAGAAAATTAAAACAAACTAAACCTACACAGATACACAGATACCATTTATCACCTATCATATCAGCAAAAATTTTAAAGTCTAATCACAAACTATGTTGGCAGACTGTAGGGAAGTGGACACTCTTATACATTGCTAGTGGGAATGCAAATTGGTAAAGCTGCTATGGAGGGGAATTTCACAATATATATTTAAAACACACACATATGCATTACTTTTTAAAAACTTTTTATTGTGGTAACAAATATAGAACTCAAAATTTCCTGTTTTAACCACTTTCAAGTATATAACTTGGTGGAATTAAATATATTCACAATATAGTGCTACCATACCCATCGTCATTACTAAAACTTTTTCATCACCAAAAACAGAAACTCTGTACACATTAAGCAATAAATCCCCATTCTCACCCTACATCCCCCTACCCAGGCCTTTGGTAATCTGTAATTGACTTTCTGTCCCTATGAATTTTCATATGCTAGGTGTTTCATGTAAGAGGAATCATACAATATTTGTCCTTTTGTGTCCAGCTTATTGCACTTAACATGATGTCTTCAAGGTTCATCTGTGTTGTAGCATATACAGAACTTCATTCCGTCTTATTCCCAAATAATATCCCATTGTATGCATATACCACATTTTGTTTACCTGTTCACCCATTGATCGACACTTGGGTTGCTTCCAACTTTTGGCCATTGAGAATAAAACTGCTATGAGCATTATTGTATAAATATACCTGAGTACTTGTTTTCAATTCTTTGGGGGTGTCCCGGTTTGCTAAAGCCAGTGGAATGCAAAATACCAGAAATGGATTGGCTTTTAAAAAAGGGATTTATTAGGTTACAAATTTACAGTCCTAAGGCCATAAAAGTTTCCAAACCAAGGCATCAACAAGTGGATACCTTCACTGAGGAAAGGCCGATGGCATCCAGAATACCTCTGTCAGCTGGAAAGACACGTGGCTGGTGTCTGCTGGTCCTCTGCTCCCAGGCTGCGCTGCTTTCAGCTTCTGATTCCAGTGGCCTTCTCGTTAGGCATCTGTTGGTTCCCACTTAGCTTCTCTGGGGCAAACTCAGGGCTTCATCTCTTGGCTTAGCAACTCCAAACATCTGGTTTCAACGGCTGTCTCCAAAATGTCTCTGGGGGTTTTCTTTCTAAGCATCTCTCTCTCTCTTCAAAATGTCTCTGCCTTTTATCCTCTCATAGAGGATGCCAGTAAACTAATTAAGACCCACCTTGAATGGGCGAGGTCCCATTTCCATGGAAACAACCTAATCAAAAAATCCCACCCACAATAAGTCAGCACCCACAAGGGTAGATTATAAGAAGATAGTCTTTCCTGGGATACATAAGCATTTCAAACAAGCACAGCGGGGTATACATATACCTACAAGTGGAATTACTTGGTAATATGGTAATTCTGTGTTCAACTTTCTAAGAAACTGCCAAAATGTTTTCCCCAGTGACTGTACCACTTTACGTTTTCACCAACAAAGTTTCCTCTTTCTCCGCATCCTCATCAACACTTGATATTTTCTGTTTTTGTAAATAGCAGCCATCCTAGTGGGTGTGGAGTGGTAGCTATTGTATTTTTTTTCCTTTTTAAACACTCATTACATATATTTATCACCAAAGCGTACAAAGAATTCACAAAAAAGTAGGCTTAGTTTAATCCACAACAATATAGATCCTGTGAAAACACATTTTTCATCTTACACTTTGTAATACTCTATTTACATAATTTTTAAAGCAATTAAACACTTGAGATTAAATTTGTCAAAAAATGTAATTTAATTCAGACCTTGGAAACTTGTGAAATAAAAGGCCATGATAGAGAAAACATTAAGAAATCTGTAGAATTACCAAACTGCCACAATACTACTTTCCATTATAAAATCAACTCAATAAACCAAGACCATGGAAAATACAAAAGTCAAATTAGAGATTTTTGATTTAGTACCTTCCTCAAGACTCTTGTTTTTAAAAAATCAAATGTAAGGCCGGTTCAAAATTTGACCTAAAAGCCTTTCCTCCTCCATGCTGCTATGGGGAATACATTTAAGACAAGTGGCTATACAAGCTGAAATGGTCCCAGGGTTTTATTCAAATGCCGATTTGCTTGTGCCACAGGGTTATCTGACCAGGTGAGTTTAAAGAGCTGTCAAGATTTTACCTTGGCCTGTGATGATATAACATAAGATAATTTTCGCCCAAATGAGGGTGAAAGATCTTCAGTTATTAATACATATTAAATTTCTAAATGGATATGGATACTACATACATCAAATTGTGGCAACATAACACAAACAAACTTATATGTTTTTAAAAATTTTACACAAATAGAGGCTGGAGGACATGTCCTCTTAAAATTCTAAATCTCAGATGTTATAAGAAAAACTTCAGAAAACAAGATGCTTTCACAGTTATAGAAATCTAATTTGGTAGATCCTAATAAAACAAAGTAGGAAAAAGTGACTATAAGTTGGTTCTTGGGTACGGGCACCCAGTTCCAAAAAGTAGTTGTCTCCTTGATACTTAAACAAAATTGTCCCTTACAGTGTATTTACTTGCTCACTTAATTGCAACTATATGTGTGTGTGCATATATAAGTGCATATATCTAAATGTTTGTATATTTGCAAATAATCAAGCATTGCATAAAAAGCATATATAATAAATCAAATTAAAGATTTGCTGGAATCTAAAAATTTTTTTCGATTTCAAGTGTACTATGTTACTTGCTGGGCTTATGCTAGTAAGGCACTAAGTATTATGGATCATACTCTCTAGTCAAATGTAGGAAAGCTTTTTTCCAGCAGACATATTTTGCACAACCATGCACCATCAAATTGTGTCTCCTCACACCATAATGAAATTTCAATTGTAGAGCAACAGCCAACATTTCAAAAGCTAATAATAATGCATGATCTTAAAATTTAGGGGTGAAATGATGGCTTCTACCATCAAAAGTATGACACTTATTCACATTCCTATAAACTAAGATAAACATCCCATTCACAGTTGGAGAAACTGAAGCATGAATAAGTATGTTTTGTGATTTTTTTTTAAAAGAGATTTGTCTAAGTTAGACATAACCACAACGAGACTCTAGAGGTTACACTCCTATGGAATATAATGGATTCAAACTGCATGAAATGTTACATTAATTCACCTATCCTCTCTGCATCACATCTCCTACCTTGATCGAACCTCTCGCGAACCCTTCACAGCATGGACTTGACAAACACCGCTTGCCATCTGCCTTCTCTGACCAGATAATAAAGGCTAGTTAATGCTTGTGTTAAAAAAAAAACAAAAATCTCATATTGCTGTACTATATGCAATTAGCAAGGTTTAATTATGAAAAAAACTGAATTTGAACAACTCTTTAAAGACCTTCCAAAATTCTCTAAGAATTCTTGGGAAGATACAGTACCTGGCATTTCCCTCTTAAACAGAAGTTTACCTCTTATTTGCATTAGTGTTGAATATCTGAAATTAAATGTATACAATCTCATAATTGGTAACCCGCCAAGTTTTACAAAACTCCTAAATAAAACTGAAAGGACCACACAAATTCCTAGATAACACCAAAATATTTATCTAGGATTATTAAAGAAAGCATGGATGGTAGTTTTTTTTTTTCAGAAAAATTCTAAAACTCACAGAGGTAAATATAAGCATGTGGCATTTTATATTGTACCAACTGAGTAACAGTAACTTGATAACAAGGTATAATTACTATAACTTTCTGACCAACTTTATATCTAGAAACAACATACTTGCCCCCACCAGCTACCATCCCAGTTCTAGAAGGTATTCTCCAGTGAGACAAAATGTACAGCAACTGCTCTTTTCAAAACATTTCAGACCATTCCCATTTACTTGAATCATAATTTCTTGCTTTTCCACTTTCTGTTATTAAAATTTTACCTGTCCTCATACAGATGAAACCAGTCCTTCTACTGACAGATATACAATAGTGTTTGCTCCTGAATATTCTGCAAGTTTATCAAATTCTGGCTTATTGACAATAAGCTCTTCTTTTGTGGGAATGTTTATTCTTAGGAAGCATGGATATCTAATTGGTGGTGAGGCTACTCAAATGTGTACCTCTTTTACACTGGATTCTTTGAGCAATTTTATTATGGGAAAGATGATATTGCCTCTCACAATAGAATCATCTACAAGAACAATTCTTTTGCCTATGAAGTTGTCTGACAATACTCCAAATTCTTTGGCAACACCACGTTATCTTAAACGCATATTTGGCTAAATGAACGTTCTTCCTACATATCAGTTTTTTACACAGCCCTTCCACATATGGAAATCCATGCTTTACTGCGTAACCAAGAGCAGCAGGCTTAGCTGATTCTGGAACAGTGTTGAACAAATCTGCATCCACAGGTGCTTCAATTGCCAACTGCTGACCACAATGGTATCTTCCTGTGTAAACCATTTTGGCTTCAAATATACGAACTAGTCTCACAAAATAAACTTATTCAAATATACAAAAAGCCATTGGATTTCCTTCAGACCTGGATATAGTATCAAGAGTTGATCATTATGTCTGGAAATTTCACAGTTTCTCCAGGCAAGACTTCAGGGTAATATGTTGCACCAATAGGTGTAATGTTACAAGATTCTGAAGATACCACCCATCCTTCCATTTCTGAGAGTTTTTTTCCCTTCTTCATTTGTATAAAATACAGGAATAAGACGATCAATATATAGAGGTTGATTTCCATAAGCATCGTGGACTGCATAAATAACATTTCTGAGCATGATAAGCAGGGAGTATGCTGCAGGCACCTCCTTCATTAAGTTGTTGTTTTTAGTAACTTTTTATTTTGAAATACTTTCAAACTTACAGGACAGTTACAAAAGTAATACAAACCCCTGCAGAGAACTCTAACATGCCCCTAAACCCCTGCTTTGTTAAGTTTTTAATCCTTGCTACCCAGTCTGGGTGTCATCTTGTTCTGAGGAGGGTTATTTGCCAGTAATTGGGTAATCATGTCCCTATCAAAACTTGTCAACAGACCAACACCATGAAGCAGATTATTTTTTCTTAATCGGGCAGCATTTCCCAACTCACCATTATTGCCATTCTATTTTCCCATGAAGTGTTTCAACAACAAAAGGCTGAAAATTTTTTTAATCCACAGTTTCCTATAGTAGCATACCTCCTCTGTCCAATTCCAAGATTTGAAATATATAATTTCTTTAAACTGTCTTCAGTAAAGACATGATTTACAACACCCATACCCTTGAGTGTTTTGAGTGTTGGCACTGTATTCCCATCACTGGTCACAATACCAGCTCTCTCCTGACCCCGGGGCTGTAGCCCCGAGTCCCAGGGTGATCACATGCGGCATATCCAGCTGCATGGGCCACTCGCCAAGGCCAATACAGCTGAACACACCACATTCCTCTTGGATCCCAACTTCTCCAGCTCCATGTGGCCACTGAAAGCACGTGGAGGAACCTGCCATTGCAGCCCCCTTGGCCCATGGGTCTCAAACGATCGCCACAGTGGCTTCTTTCAACTCCATGTGGTTTTGATTTGCATTTCTCTAATAGCTAATGATGTTGAGCATCTTTTCATGTACTTATTGGCCATTTGTATATCTTCTTTGGAGAAAGGTCTGTTCAAGTCCCTTGTCCATTTTTTTAAATTAGGTTATTTGTCCTACTGTTGTTGAGTTGTAGGAGTTCTTTATATGTCCTGAATATTAAACCTTTATTGATATTTGATTTCCAAGTATTTCTACCATTCAGTAGGTTGCCTTTTTTCATTCTTGATAATGTTCTGTGATGTACAAAAGTTTTAAATTTTGATGAAGCCCATTTTATCTATTTTCAATTTTGTTGCTTGTGCTTTTGGTATCATATCTAAGAAATCACCCTGAAATCCAAGGTGTTAAAGATTTTCCCCTATGTTTTCTTCTAAGAGGTTTATGGTTTTATGGTTTCAGCTTTTATGTTTGAGTCCGTGATCTTATTTTGAATTAATTTTTGTGTATGGTATGAGGTAGGGCTCCAACATCATTCTTTTGCTTGTGAATATTCTGTTTTTTTCAGCACTATTTGTTGAAGATACTGTTTTCCCCATTTAAGGTATTTGACACTCTTCCTGAAAATCAGTTTGCCATAGATGCGTGGGTTCATTTCTGGATTCTCAATTCTATTCCATAGGTATATATATCTATCTTTATGCCAGTGTCACACTGTTTGGATTACTGTGACCTTGTAATAAGTTTTGAAATCAGGAAGTGTGAAACCTCCAACTTTGCTCTTCTTTTTCAAGATTTATTTGGCTATTTGGGACCCCTTGGAATTTCATATGGATTTGATGATTGGATTTTCCATTTCTGAGAAAATGGTTTCTGGAATTTTGATAGAGATTACATTGAATCTATAGATCACTTTGGGTAGTACTGACAACTTAACAATACTAAGTCTTCTAATCCATAAACACAAGATGTCTTGCACTGTTTAGGTCTTTAATTTCTTTCAGCAGTGATTTGTAGTTTTCAGTACATAAGTCTTTCACCTCCTTGGTTGAATTTATTTCTAGATATTTTATTCTTTTAGATTCTGTTGTAGGTGGAATTCTTTCCTTAATTTCCATTTTGGATTATTAGGTGTTGGTGTATATAAACGGAACTAAAATTTTGGGGTGTTAATCTTGAACTCTGAGAGTTTGCTGAATCCATTTATTAGCTCTGAATGTTTCTTGTGGATTCGTGAGGATATTCCATATAAAGAATCATGTTATCTGTGAATAGGGAAACTTTTGTTTCTTTCTTTCCAATTGGGATGCCATGCATGTCTTTTTCTTGCCTAATTGCTCTAGCTAGAACTTCCAGTACAATGTGAATAACAGACATGACAGTAGGCATCCTTGTCTTAGAGGGAAAGCTTTCAAACTTTCACCAAATATGATGCTAACTGTGGGTTTTTCCTATATGCCCTTTATCATGTTGAGGAAGTTTCCTTCTATTCCTAGTTTTCTAAGTGTTTATCAAGTTTCTAAGTTTTCTAAGTTTTTCAAGAAGTTTCTAAGTTTATCAAGAAAGGGTGCTGGATTTTGTCAAATGCCTTTTTTGCATTGATTGAGTTGATCACATGCTTATTTCTCTTCCTTCTGTTCAGGTGTAGTGTTGCATTAATTGATTTGATTATATTGAACCCTGTGGTAGTTTGAAGTTTGAAGCCAAATGGACCCCAGAAGATCATATTGCTAAAACTAATCCATTCCTGTGGGTGTAAACCTATTGTATGTGGGACCTTTTCATTAGGTTATTTTATTTGAGGCATGCCCCCGGTGGGTTTTAATCCTCTTACTGAAATCAATTATAAGAGGATGAAATTCAGAGAAACACAGAGAGAAAGACACAGAAGCTGAGAGAGAAAGCCATATTCACAAAGAGGAAGCCATGGAAATCAAAAGCTGAAAGTTACAAAACCCAGAAAAGAAGGGAGAAAACTATGACTTGCCATGTGACAGAGGAGTCCAGGATTGCCCACAGCCTGTCTTCAGGAAGAAGTTCATCTTGATGATGACTTGATTTGGACATTTTCAAGGCTTCAGAACTAGAATCTTTAATAAATTCCCATGTTAAAAGCCAGATAATTTCTGATATATTGCATTTTTTTTCATTTTTATTGAGATTGTTCAGATACCATACAATTATCCAGAGATTCAAAGTGTACAATCACTTGCCCCTGGGTACCCTCATACAGCTGTGCGTCCATCACACTTAATTTTTGTTCAATTTTTAGAAACTTTTCATTACTCCAGACAAGAAATAAAGTGAAAGATGAAAAAAGAAAAGAAGAAAAGGAAACTCTAATCCTCCCATATCCCTAACCAACCCCCCTCAATTGTTGACTCATAGTATTGGTATAGTACATTTGTTACTGTTTATGAAAAAATGTTGAAATATTACTAACTGTAGTATATAGTTTGCAATAGGTATACATTTCTTCCCTATATGCCCATCTATTATTAACTTCTAATTGTATTGTCATACATTTGTTCTGCTTCATGGAAGCGATTTCTAGTATTTGTACAGTTGATCATGGACATTGCCCACCATAGGATTCAGTTTTATACATTCCCATCTTTTGACCTCCAACTTTCCTTCTGGTGACATATATGACTCTGAGCTTCCCCTTTGCACCTCATTCACACACCATTCAGCACTGTTAGTTATTCTCATATCTTGCTACCAACACCCCTGTTCATTTCCAAACATTTAAGTTCATCCTAGTTGAATATTCTGCTCATACTAAGCAACCACTCCCCATTCTTAAGCCTCGTCCTATATCTTGGTACCTTATATTTCATGTCTATGAGTTTACATATTATAATTAGTTCCTATCAGTGAGACCCTGCAATAATTGTCCTTATGTGGCTGGCTTATTTCACTCAGTATATTGCCTTCGAGGTTTTGTCATCAACCCATTTTTTTTAAAAATATGGTTTTGTTCACTCACCATACATTCCATCCCAAGTAAATAATCGATGGTTCTCTGCATGGTCATACATTTATGTGTTCACCACCTTCACCACTATCTATATAAGGGCATCTGCATTTCTTCCACAAGGCAGGAAGGAGAGTCAAAGAAGGTAGAGAGGAAAAAGAAAGAGGAAAAAAAATGACAGCTAGGAAGCAGCAAAAGGAAAAATGACCTTAAATCAAAGTAGAATAAAGAATCAGACAATACCACCAAGGTCAAGTGTCTAACATGCCTCCCCTATCCCCAACCCCCTTATCTGCATTTACCTTGGTATATCACCTTTGTTACATTAAAGGAAGCATAATACAATGATTCTATTAGTTACAGACTCTAGTTTATGCTGATTGCATCCCTCTCCCAATGCCTCCCCATTTTTAACACCTTGCAAGGTTGACATTTGCTTGTTCTCCCTCGTAAAAGAACATATTTGTACATTTTATCACAATTGTTGGATACTCTAGATTTCACCAAGTTACACAGTCCCAGTCTTTATCTTTCCTCCTTTCTTGTGGTGTCTCACATGCTCCCTACCTTCCTCTCTCAACCGTATTCATAGTTATCTTTGTTCAGTGTACTTGCATTGTTGTGCTACCATCTCTCAAAATTGTGTTCCAAACCATGTACTCCTGTCTTCTATCACCCTGTAGTGCTCCCTTTAGTATTTCCTGTAGGGCAGGTGTCTTGTTCACAAAGTCTCTCATTGTCTATTTGTCAGAAAATATTTTGAGCTCTCCCTCATATTTGAAGGACAGCTTTGCTGGATATAGGATTCTTGGTTGGTGGTTTTTCTCTTTCAGTATCTCAAATATATCACACCACTTCCTTCTTGCCTCCATGGTTTCTGCTGAGAGGTCCGCACATAGTCTTATTAAGCTTCCTTTGTATGTAATGGGTCGCTTTTCTCTTGCTGCTTTCAGGATTCTCTCTTTGTCTTTGACATTTGATAATCTGATTATTAAGTGTCTTGGCGTAGGCCTATTCATATCTCTTCTGTTTGGAGTACGCTGCGCTTCTTGGATCTGTAATTTTATGTCTTTCATAAGAGATGGGAAATTTTCATTGATTATTTCCTCTATTATTGCTTCTGCCCCCTTTCCCTTCTCTTCTCCTTCTGGGACACCAATGATACGTACATTATTGTACTTTGTTTCATCCTTGAGTTCCCGGAGACGTTGCTCATATTTTTTCATTCTTTTCTCCATCTGCTCCTTTGCGTGTAGGCTTTCAGGTGTTTTGTTCTCCAGTTCCTGGGTGTTTTCTTCTGCCTCTTGAGATCTGCTGTTGTATGTTTCCATTGTGTCTTTCATCTCGTGTTGTGCCTTTCATTTCCATAGATTCTACTACTTGTTTTTTGAACTTTTGATTTCTGCCGTATATATGCCCAGTGCTTCCTTTACAGCCTCTATCTCTTTTGCAATATCTTCTCTAAACTTTTTGAATTGATTTAGCATTAGTTGTTTAAATTCCTGTATCTCAGTTGAAGTGTACGTTTGTTCCTTTGACTGGGCCATAACTTTGTTTTTCTTAGTGTAGGTTGTAATTTTCTGTTGTCTAGGGATGGTTTCCTTGGTTATCCAAATCAGGTTTTCCCAGACCAGAACAGGCTCAGGTCCCAGAGGGAAGAAATATTCAGTATCTGCTTTCCCTGCAGCTGTATCTTAGAAAATTGCTCCACCCTTTGATGCCTCAGGTCACTGTGCTTTTCTGCCCAGCAGGTGATGCCTGTTAGCCTATAATTCTTGACTGGTGTGAGGCGGTATGGCCGTGTTCCCCCAGGCTCTGGGGTCTGGTTCTGAATGGAAAGGGCCCCACCCCTTTCCTCCTAGAGACCACAGACCCCCCAGGTGGAGGTCATCAGCATTTCAATGGTCTCACTCTCTCCTTGTGCTGTCTCCACCCTTCCCTGAGTCACAGGCCTGGAAACTGAAAATGACTGGGGCTTTCTCCACTGAGCCGAAAAAGAAACAGATAGTCCCCTTCAGACCCAGTCCAAGGCAACCCTCCAGCTCTCCAAGGTCAGTCATCACCCAAAGCCTCTGTCTGTTTCTTTGGGATGAGTACCTGTAGTGAGCAGTTCACACTCACTACTTAAAACCCCAGTTGGAGCTCAGCTGAGCTATATTCGCTTGCTGGGAGAGAGCTTCTCTCTGGCACCACGAGGCTTTGCAGCTTGGGCTATGGGGGAGGGGGTCTCGCGACTTGGATCCGCAGGTTTTACTTACAGATTTTATGCTGTGTTCTCGGGCATTCCTCCCAATTCATGTTGGTGTATGATGAGGGGATGGTCTCGTTTGTCCCCCCGCAGTTATTCTGGATTATTTACCAGCTGTTTCTGTTTTTATGTAGTTGTTCCAGGGGGACTACTTAGCTTTCAGTCCTCTCTATGCCGCCATCTTGCCCCGCCTAGATACATTGCATTTTGACAGCTTTAACACACTAACACAACGCCCCCCTGGCATACCTGGGATAAATCCGACTGATCATGGTGTATGTTTCTTTTAACGTGCTGTTGGATTTGATTTGTTGGTAGTTTGTTGAGAATATTTCCTTTTCTTGTGGAATCTTCATCTCCCTCTGATATTGGTGTGATATTGGCCTCATAGAATTAATTAGGGAGTCTTCCCTTTTCTTCAATTTTTTGGAAAAGTTTGAGCAAGATTTGTGTTAATTCTTCTTGGGGTGTTTGGCAAAAGTTCTCTGTGAAGCCGTCTGGTCCTGAGCTTTTCTTTGTTGGGGGTTTTTGATTATTGATTCAGTCTCTTTGCTAGGTATTGGTTTATTGGGATCTCCTATTTCTTCCTAAGTCTGTGTAGGTAGATTGTGAATTTCTAAGAGTTTGTCCATTTCATCTAGGTTATCTAAAATTTGCTGGCATACAGTTGTGCATCGTATCCTCTTAGTGTCAGTTTATTTCTGTGGAGCCATTAGTAATGTCCACATTTTCATTTTGATTTTAGTTATTTGTGTCCTCTCTCTTTTTTCTTTGTCAGTCTAGCTGAAGTTTTGTCAATTTTATTGATCTTTTCAAAGACCAACTTTTTGGTTTGTTGATTCTCTTTATTGTTTTTTGCTTAATTATTATTCTCTATTTCATTTATTTCCACTGTAAAATCTTTGGCATTTCAATCCTTCTCCTCCCTTTGGGTTTAGTTTGTTCCTGTTTCTTTAGATCCTCCAGTTGTGAGGTTAGGTCTGTGATTTGCAATCTTTCTTCTTTTTTAAGATAAACATTTAGAATGAAAAATTTCCCTTTCAGCACTGCCTTTGCTGCACCCCTTAAGTTTTGGTACATTGTGTTTTCATTTTCATTTGCCTCAAGATATTTTCTAATTTTCCTTGTGGTTTCTTCTTTGACTCATTTGTGTTTAAGAATATGTTGTTTAATTTCCAAATATTAGTGAATTTTCCATCTGTCCCTCTATTATTGATTTCTAGCTTCATTCCATTATGGTCAGAGAAGATACATTGTATGATTTCAGTATTTTTGAATTTATTGAGACTTGTTTCATGAACAAACATATTGTCTATCCTGGAGAATGATCTATGTGCACTCAAGAAGAATGTGTATTCTGTTTTTGTTGGTTGAAGTATTCTATACATGTTTGTTAGGTCTAGCTCATTTAGAGTATTGTTCAAGTCTTGTATTTCCTTAATTATCTTCTATCTAGATGTTCTATCCATTATTTAAAGTGTGTATTAAAGTTTACTACTATTAATGTAGAACTGTTTATTTCTCCCTTCAAATTTGTGAATATACTTCATATATTTTGGGGCTCTGCAATTAGGTCCATATATATTTATAACTGTTATGACTTTTTGTTGAATTGACCCCTTTATCAGCATACAATGCCCTTCTTTGTCACTTGACTTAAAATCTATTTTATCTGACATTAGTATAGCTACTCCAGCACTCTTATGATTACCACTTGCATGGCATATTTATTCCATCCTTTCGCTTTCATCCTGCTTATGTCTTGAATTTCAGGTGAGTCTCTTATAGACAGCATACAGTCAGATCATGCCTTTTTTAAATCCATTTCGCCAATCTCTGCCTTTTGAATGGAGTGTTCAATTCATGTATATTTAAAGTCACTACTGATAATGCAAGACTTTCTTCTGACATTTTGCTATTTAGTCTTTTCAAGTCTTATACTTTTTCTAATTAATTTTTTTCTTTATGAGAGAAGTTGTAGGTTTACAGAACAATCATGCATAAAACACGGATTCCCATAAGGCACCCTATTATTAACACCTTGCATTAGTGTGGAACATTTGTTATAATTGATGAAAACACATTTTTATAACTGTACTATTTACTATAGTTCGAGGTTTAACTTAGGGTTCGCTCTTTGTGTACTGCATTTCCATGGATTTTAAAAAAAATTTATTCTGTTACCATATAGTCATTTAAAGTAACTACTGATAATGCAGGTCTTTCTTCTGCCATTTTGCTATTAAGTCTTTTCAAGCCTTATGCTTTTTCTTTTTGACCCTCAATTATTCTTTTGATTTCTACTTTCATATTTTTTTGTTTTTTGTATTGTACCGTATTAAGCCCCTTCTCATTTTCTGGAAATATTTTTCCTATATATTTTTTGTTATTACCATGGAGTTAAAATTTAACATCCTATATATAAAACAATCATTTTTTATTTGATACCAACTTGATTTCAATAGCATACACATACACTGTTTCTATACCCCTTCGTTCTCCCACATTTTAAAAATACTTGTTACAAATTATATCGTTGTGCATTGTTACGTCCAAAACCATAGATTTATCATTACTTTTTCTTTATTTGAATTTTAGCACCTATAAGAATTAAGAAGTGGCGTTTCACACCAAAAAATACTACAGTACTGGCATATATAATTAGCCAAATAGTTAACTTTATTCAAGTCTTTTTTCTTTGTGACACTTTGATCCATTGTTTAGTGTCTGTTCCTTTCATTCTAAAGAACTCTATATTTAGCATTGCTTATAGGGCAAGTCTAGTTGTAATGAACTACTTCAGCTTTTGTTTATCTGGGAATGTCTTAATCTCTCCCTAATTTTTGTGTGAAAGTCTCACTGGATAATAAAATTCTTAGTTGGCAATTGTTTTCTCTCAGCACTTTAGGTAATACAACCCAATGCCTCCTTTCTCCATGTTTTCTGGTGAGTAAATGGCTCTTAATCTGAATAGGACTCCCTTCTATGTAATGCATTGCTTTTTCTCTTGCAACTTTCAGAACTGTCTCCTTGTCTTTTGCATTCAATACTTTGACCACCATATCTTGGCATATTTCTCTTCAGGTTTATCCTGTTTGGTGTTCGATGGGCTTCTTGGATGTGCATATTCACATCTTTTGCCAAGTTCGGGAAGCTTTCTGTCATTATTTCTTTGGATATCCCTTTTGCTCTTTTCTCTCCTCTTCTCCCTCTAAGACTCCAATAATGCCTATTTTGGTATGCTTGATGGTGTCCCACAGGTGTCTTGCGCTCATTTCACTTTTTCTAATTCTTTTTTCTTTCTGGTGCCTCAGCCCAACTCATTTCAATTGTCTTGTCTTCGAGTTCCTTGAGTCTTTCTTCTGCCAACTCCAATCTGTTCTTGAAACCCTCCTGGGAATTTTTCATTTTGGTTATTGTGGTCTTCAACTCAAATAGTTCTCTTTGGTTCCTTTTTAAGATTTTTCTCTTTATTGAAATTCTCATAGTGTTCATTCACTGTTTCCCTGATATCTTTAGTTCTTTCTCTGTATTTCCCTTCATCTGTTTGAGCATATTGAACATCGGTTTTTAAAAGTCTTTGTCCAGTATGTCCACAGTCTGGTTTTCTTTGTTGATGCTTTCTGGATTTTTACCCTCTTCCTTTGGATGGGCCATCATTTCCTCTTACTTTCTTTGGCTTGTATCTTTTTGATGCACACTGTACATTTTAATATTTTAAAATGTTAACTCTGGGATTTAGTCCCTGAGCTGTCTGTTTCTCGAGTTTCTTTCCAGCTACTGATTTCTTGAGTGCCAGGAGCTAACAAAAGCAAACAAACTAACGCAAAAACACCTTTCATAATCTTTGCAAATTGGCTTTGCTTTGATGGTGCTCTCCTTCAGAGTTCTCCTCTCCTATCAAGAGGGTCAGTCCAAGGCAAATGCAAAGTGCAGGGTCCTCTTTATCTTTTCTGGACCTGTATCTTGTCCTGGGCTTATAGTTGCTAGTGGCCTTAGAAGTTCCACTGTTTACAGTAATCCAAATGCCCCCTTTACTCTCTAGGAAACAGAACTTCTCCCTCTCTGGGGTGCTCCACTGAAGGATTTAAAGCAGGTAAGCTTTTGCCCTGGTCAACTGACTCAATTGTTTCTTACCCCACTTTCACTGTCTCAAGCTGCTTTTGTCCAGAAGGCAAATCCTGGGAAGGTGGACAAGCAGGAGAGGAGTTTTCCAGGTCAGTCTTTCCCAGCCAGGACCTAGGCTAGGAACCCACAAAAGAGGTTCTGGCTGCCCCCACACTGCCCTGGGGAGGGGGTGAGGTGAGGACAGCAAGGGTGTCAGGAGTTTTTCCTATGGCTCTCCGAAACTGCGTTTTCTTGATTTGATACTTGCCCAGTAAATGTAGCCCTTTAACTGTTTTCTGTATTTTTGAGGAAGTGTACTATCTTTAAGTTTCCCCTACTGATTTTGCCTGGTGTGGGTTGAAACAATGGTCACCCTCATATCCAGGTCCCCAGCGATCTGAAGTAGCTAATTAAATGCAGTAATCAGCAATTGGACTGCACACACCTGAATCTTGGGAAACTAGGTCTTTATATTCCACCCTGGCACCAGCAAGCCACACTAGAGGCCAGGGTTGAATACCTCACGTTGCAGCCATGCTATTGGGGAATGGGCGGTGATAGCTGCTACATGGAGGGTGAAATTCACCAATATTTACTACAATTTACCAGCCTCTTAGTCCTGCTCTTCCTTGGATGCTGCACAGTGTTCTACTAGGCTCCAGAGTTTCAAAATAGTTGATTCAGACTGTGCCAGTTTGGATGTATTATGTTCCCCAAAATGCCATGTTCTTTAATGCAATCTTGTGGGGGCAGATGTATTAGTATTGACTAGGTTGGAACGTATTGATGGAGTGTTTCTATGGAGATGTGACTCAATCAACTGTGAGTGAAACATTTGATTGGATAATTTCCATGGAGATTTGGAACCTGCCCCTTCAGGGTGGCTCTTAATTAAATCACTGGAGTTGTATATAAGAAGCTCAGATAGAAGGAGCTCGCTGCTGCAGCCTAGAGAGGAATGACCTGGGAGAAGGCCATTTTGAAACCAGAACTCCAGAGTGATGCCAGCCACGTACCTTCCCAGCTAACAGAGGTTTTACTAGATGCCATTCGCCAACCTCCAGTTAAAGTACCTGTGCTGGTTTGGATGTATTATGTCCCCCCAAACGCCATTATCTTTGAGGCAGTCTTGTGTGGCAGGAAAAGTATTGGTGTTGATTGGGTTGGAGACTTTTGATTGGATGTTTCCATGGAGATGTGATCACTCAACTGTGGGCAAGAGCTTTCATTGGACAATTTCCATGGAGGTGTGGCCCTACCCATTCAGCATGGGCCTTCATTAGTTCTCTGGAGCCCTTTAAAAGTTCAGATAGAACAAGCGAGCTTGCTACAGCCAAGAGGGACACTTTGAAGAATACATGGAAGCTGAGAGAGGACCTTCAGCTTACAAAGACGTTTTGGAGATGGCCTTTGAAAGCAGACTTTTGCTCTGGAGAAGCTAAGAGAGGACAAATGTCCCAAGAGCAACCAAGAGTGACATTTTTGAGGAGCTGAAGCCTGGAAAGGAATGTCCTGGGAGAAGGCCATTTTGAAACCACAACTCCAGAGCAGACGCCAGCAATGTGCCTTCCCAGCTAACAGAGGTTTTCTGGATGCCATCGGCCATCCTCCAGTGAAGGTACCCAATTGTTGATGTGTTACCTTGGAGACTTATGGCCTTAGGACTGTAACTGTGTAACCAAATAAACCCCCTTTTATAAAAGCCAATCCATTTCTGGTGTTTTGCATTCTGGCAGCATTAGCAAACTAGAACAGTACCCAATTGCTGATGCCTTACCTTGGACACTTTATGGCCTTAAGACTGTAACTGTGTAACCGAATAACCCCCCTTTATAAAAGCCAACCAATTTCTGGTATTTTGCATAATGGCAGCATTAGCAAACTGGAAAAGATTTTGGTACCAGAGGAGTGGGGTGCTGCTGAGTTTGCAAATACCAAAGATGTTGGAGCAGCTTTCTAAATGGATAAGGGGAAGATTCTGGAAGAATTGTGAGGAGCTTGATAGAAAAGGCCTAGACTGCTTTGAAGCAAGTGTTGGTAGAAATTGGACTCTAAAGATACTTCTGATGAGGCCTTGTGCAGAAATGATGAATGTGTCATTGCCAACTGGAAGAAAGGTGATCCTTGTTTTAAAGTGGCAGAAAACTTGGCAAAATTGTGTCCTCATGTCAGATGCAAGGCAGAATTTGAAAATGATCTATGATACTTAGCTGAAGAGATTTTGAAACTATATGTGGAAGATATAATGTGGCTTCTACTTGCAGCTTATAGTAAAATGCGACAGGACAGAGACAAGCTGAGAAATGAACTCCTGGGTACAAAGAAGCCAGAAACTGACAGTTTGGAAATTTTGGGCTTCCAGAAAAAGAGACCCCAGAAGCTACAGCCCCACATGAGGATTTCACCAAACATGGAACCCGACCACCATTTCAGAACAAGCCAGGATTGGAGATGGAATTATCCAGAAAGGATTTGTGGAAAGTCCTATTGTCTTATGGCTTTGACCCCTGTGTGCTTCATGCCAAGCCAACAAGATTTTTGAGAGAACTGTATAGCGAGAGCCACTGCCAGTCTGGACTGGAGGGGACTTTGAAGGAACAAATTGAAGGAAAAATTTCTTCAAAGATGGAAACATGGAGGTTGAGGTCTGGAGTCAAGAGGTCTTAGGCTGGGAGAGTGGAGTGGCCCATGCATGTGGAAAGGGTGAGTTTGCCCCAGAGGCAGAGGGTGGGTGTCCAACTCGATGCTCAGGAAGAGTGCTGCCACCCCAGGCACCAGAGAGGGTGGAGCACATTCCCCTGGAGTTGGGGAGAGCCTGGCTGCCACCCCACTGTTCAGATTGGGGAAAGCCTTTCCCCTGGAGAGGCAGAGTCTGGGTGGCCCCCTGATGTTTGAGGAGGGTGGGGTAGAGAAGAAGGTGGTTTCTGCAATATTTCTGCACTCATCCCAGCGTTTGGAGAGGAAAGGGCTGCTGTGTAGGCCTCTGGAAAGGGTTAGACTCCTGCTCTCTCAAGCCCCAAGGATAAAATGCCATTCTCTAAAATGACTCAGACTTTGAAATCTAATGAAGTTTGCCCTGTGGGTTTTAGGAATTGTTTTGGTCCCTTAAACCCTGTTTTCCTTACGTTTCTCCTTATGGCAATGGGAAAGTTTATCCTATGGCTGTCCCTCCCTTGTATATTGGAAGCAGGTAATTTGTTCTGCATTTCACAGGTCTACAGCTAAAGGGGAATTTTGTCTTAGGACAGACCATGCCTGTAACTGATTTTGATGGGATCTTGTACTTACCTAATGTTACTGAAATGATTTAAGTTTTTGTGATATTGTGATAGGATGAATGTATTTTGCATATGGAAAGATCATGTCATTTTGGGATCTAGGGGGTAGAATGTGCTGGTTTGGATGTATTATGTCCTCCAAAATGCCATGTTCTTTAATGCAATCTTGTGGGGGCAGATGCATTAGTATTGATTAGGTTGGAACCTATTGATTGATTGTTTCCATGGAGATGTGACTCAATCAGCTGTGAGTGAAACATTTGATTGGATAATTTCCATGGAGATACGGACCCTGCCCATTCAGGGTGGCTCTTAATTAAATCACTGGAGTCCTATATAAGAAGCTCAGATAGAAGGAGCTCGCTGCTGCAGCCTAGAAAGGAACGTCCTGGGAGCAAGCCATTTTGAAACCAGAACTCCAGAGCAGATGCCAGCCACATGCCTTCCCAGCTAACACAGGTTTTCCGGACACCATTGGCCATCCTCCAGTGAAGGTACCCAATTTTCGATGTGTTACCTTGGACACTTTATGGCCTTACGACTGTAACTGTGTAACCAAATAAACCCCGTTTACAAAAGCCAATCCATTTCTGGTGTTTTGCATTACAGCAGCATTAGCAAACTAGAATAGAGCTTAACTTCAATCTATAACAATCCTCAATCTATAGCAATCTTATTTGGTTTGATACCAACTTAATTTCAATAGCATACACATGCTAGATTCCTATACCTTCTCAATCACCCAACTTTATGTATTTCTTATCACAAATTACACATTTATACATTATAAGTTCTAAACCATTCATTTATCATTCTTTTTTATACATTTGCATTTTAGATCCTGTAGGAAGTAAAAAGTACTGGCATTTATATTTACCCATGTCATTATCCTTACTGGAGATCTTTACTTCTTCATATGAGTTTAATCTATTATGTAGTGCCCTTTCCTTCAACCCGTGGAACCCTCTTTAGAATTTCATGTAGGGATGGTCTAATGGTGATGAACTCCACCACCTTTTGTTTATTTGGGAATGTGTTAACCTCTCCCTAATTTTTGAAAGACAGTTTTGCCAGATATAGAATTCTTTGTTGGCAATGTTTTGCTTTCAACACTTTAAATATGTCATCTCACTGCCTTCTTGCCTCCATGGTTTCTGATGAGAAATTGGCACTTACTGTATGTGACATGTTGTGTCTCTCTTGCAGCTTTCAGAATTCTCTATCTTTGGCATTCAGCAGTTTGATTATCATATGTCGCAGTACGGGTTTATTTGGGTTTTTCCTATTTGGAATTCATTGAGTTCTTGGATGTGTACATTCATGTCTTTCATTAAATTTGGGAAGTTTTCAGCTTTTATTTCTTCAAATATTCTGTCCCTTTCTTTCTTCTTCTTATAGGACTCCCACAATGCATATATAGATACACTTTATGGTGTCCCATGTGTCTCTCAGGCTCTTGCATTCTTCATTCTTTCTTCTTTCTGTTCTATGGACTGATTGATTTCAATTGTTTTGTCTTTAAGTTCACTGATTCTTTATTTTTGTCAGCTCCAATCTTCTGTTGAACCTTTCTAGGGAATTTAATTTCTATTACTGTGATCATTGTCTGTTTGATTCCTTTTCACGGTTTCTATATCTTTATTGACATCTCTTTGTGTTCATTTATCATTTCTTCTGTTTCCTTTAATTCTTTGTCCTTATTATCCTTAAGCTCTTTGAGCATACTAAGGACCATTAAAAATTTTTTTTTGTCTGCTATGAATCCAAGCTGAGGCCTTCTTCATTGTTGGTTTCTAATTCTTTCTTACTCTTTTGCAGGAGCCATTGTTTACCGTTCATTTGTATGTTTTATAATCTTTTATTCCAACCTGGATATTTCGATATTTAGTGTTATCTCTAAGATTTAGACACTGAGTCTTCTGTTCCTTAAGCTTTATTCAGCTAATGTTATGAGAGAAATTTCCTTGAATGCTAGGAGCTAATAAAGGGGGCTGGAGGGAGAGAGAGAGGAACCACCTTTCTCAGTGTTTGCAGATTCACCTGTATGTACACTATCCATCAGAGCTCAGCTGTTCTAACAATATGTTTAGACAGTAGCCCAAGGCATAAATGTAAGGTCATCCTTGGATTATCTATGCACGTGTCTTGTCCTGGACATACCTCTGTGGCCATAGGAACTATGCCATTGACACAGATCCAAATGTTTCCTATTCGCCAGGAAACAGTGGTCCTGGGCACAACACTGTATATTCCACACCAAGCAAATCTTTGCTCCAGAAATCTGCAATTTGACTATTCTCCTACAGTGTTCTGTAGGCGAGCTCTGCGATCTGCCCTCTGTGTAGGGCTAGTTCTGGGATAATGAGCCTGTAATGAGTATTCCAGTGCAGTACTTTAGGCTGCCACCAGATAGATTGGTACAGATATACATGCACATATGAACCCGAGGGTTACTCTGCTCCTTCTGGATCTAGGTCCAGGGACCTGCCCTGGGAGCATGGGCTGGCTGCATGCTGAGCTGGTGAGGAGCCAGGGAAGGGGCCAGCCAGGGTGTCACAAGGAGGTTTTCCTACCACTTTCAAGTTGCCTTTTTCTTAATTCAGCACTTGCCCCATTAACTTTTCTCTGGAGGCTTGAGAAAGCTAGTTCACTGAAATCTTGTTTTTTGCTTAAAGTTCCTATTGGAGAGCAGAGCCCTGGAGTGGCTCACTCTACAATACTGATGACTGGAAAATAGCATTATCTTTTTTTTTTTTTTATCATTTTTTTTTTATTGTAGAATATAACATATATACATAAAAGTGATAACTTTCCAAGTGCAATTTAACAAGTAGAGAGCAAAATTTAACAAGTAGTTAGAGGTTACAATTCCACAGTTTCAGTTATTTCCTTTTATGAAATATATACACAAAAAGGTAATATCTTTCAAAGTATGATTTAACAAATACATACATAGGAAATTTCTAAAGTTATTATGAATTTTAGTACCATAGTTTCAGTTATTTCCTTATTGTGAAATCCAACATATATACAAAAAGGTATAGCTTTCAAATTCAATTTAACAAATAGGTGTAGAACAAATTTCAAAGGATACTATGGGTTACAGTTCCATCATTTCCATTCTTTCCTTCTAGATATTCTAATACCCTAGCAACTAAGAAAAAGAAAATTACATATTCAGTATTTATAATCCTTTGTTAAATTCCTTCTTGTCTGTTGCTACCCCTTCCTCTAGTTTAATCACTTTCCTGATCTAAGGATAGCTATGCAGTGATCACCCTAACCTGTTCCTGTTGAAAAGGGGTGTCAACTTTATGAAACAAAGGGGACACATCTAGTTGATATTCTTGAAGAGGCTATTGCCTCTGGGTTTTGGGACTTAGCTGGTGTTCTAGTTTGCTAATGCTGCTGGAATGCAAAACACCAGAAATAGATGGGCTTTTATAAAAGGGGTTTATTTGGTTACAGAGTTGCCGTCTTAAGGCCATAAAGTGTCCAAGGTAACACATCAACAATCAGGTACCTTCACTGGAGGATGGCCAATGGTGTTTGGAAAACCTCTGTTAGCTGCGAAGGCACGTGGCTGGCATCTGCTCCAAAGTTCTGGTTTCAAAATGGTGATCTCCCAGGACTTTCCTCTCTAGGCTGCAGTTCTTCAAAAATGTCTCTCTTAGTTGCTCTTGGGGTGTTTGTCCTCTCTTACCTTCTCCGGAGCAAAAGTCTGCTTTCAACGGCAGTCTTCCAACTGTCTCTCATCTGCAGCTACTCTCTCAGCTTCTGTGCATTCTTCAAAGTGTTCGTCTTGGCTGTAGTGCCTCTTCAAAGTGTCACTCTCAGCTGCACTGAGTTGCTTCTGTTTGTCAGCTCATTTACATGGCTCCAGTGATTTAATTTAGACCCACCCTGAATGGGTGGGGTAACACCTCCATGGAAATTATCCAATCAGTCTTGTCCACAGTTGACTGAATCACATCTTCATGGAAATGCCCAAAGGATTCCAAAATGTAATCAACACTAATACATCTGCCCACACAAGATTGCATCAAAGATAATGGCGTTTTGGGAGACATAATACATTCAAACCGGCACAGCTGGCATAGGAGCATTATGAAGGACCTAAGTTTCTTAGTGAGTGAAACTTTCATAAAATCTGAGATAGGGATCCAGGTATTCTTTAAGGTTTTCAGGACTACTGTTGAATTGAGCTTATCATATTGTGGTCATTTGGCATATCCAGGTGAAGCCTGCATAGGAGTAACCTCCAGGACAAACTATTCACTCGATTTGAATTCTCTTAGTCACTAAAACTTTGTCACCTTTCTTTTCCTCCTTTTGGTAAACAAGGCATTCTCAACCCCTCAGTGCCAGGGTCAGGCTCATTCCCAGAATCCATGTCCCACATTGCCAGAAAGGCTCATTCATCTTGGGGGTCGTGTCCCACATCGGGGGGAGGGTGATGAATTTATTTGCAGAGTTAGGCTTAGAGAGAGAAAGTCCACATTTGAGCAACAAGAGATTCTCTGGAGGTGACCTCTAGGCATAATTACAGGTGGGCTTATCCTCCTCTTTACAGCCATAAGTTTCACCCAAGCAAATCTCAATATTGAGGGCCTAACTTATAAAGTAGGGGGTTCCTACATTCACATAGCATATGTAACATCCCTGATAATCCATCCATGTCTCACATTATTATCACTTAGTTGTACAATCCCCATCACTCTTCATTTTAAATAATTCTGATCCAAAACATCTCGTAGCTCTTGTCAGCCCTTATTTGTGTAATACTAGTAATGATATTCTTATTAATTATAGTCCCTAGTATGCAATGTGTAGATTTTTCCCATGTACCCTTCTGCTGACAACTTTCTATGCTAGTGTCATACCTTAGATGCATTATCTTTTGACCTAGTAGCCATACTCATGGGAATTTACCCTGAAGTTACACCTGCAATAATATAAAAATACATGCAAACAGGAAACTCATGGCATAATTGTAAAATTACAAAATATTGGAAGCCATGTATTCATCCATAAATGGGACATTATGAAACTATTAAAAAAACAAAAGAATGAGAAAGATCTCTATCAATTAATACGGAGTGATTTCCAGGATATATTGTTAAGTGAAGAAAGCAAAGTGCAGAACAGTATCCATAGTATAATACTACCTTTTTGTTGTTGTTGGATGGAAGGAGGATAAGAAAACATACATGCATGTATTGATTTGTGCAAAAAGAAACAGGGAAGATAGACCAGAGACTAATAGGACTCATTACCATTAGTGAGTGGGCTAGACAGAACATAAGGAATAGGGAGGGGATTGAAATCTTGGCAAAAACCTTCTGTGTTTTGGAACTATGTTCTGTGCTGTTGTCAACAACAACAAAAAGAAGAAACTAAATAAACGCAATGAAGATGGGGACAAAAACCTCAATGAAATAAACAGAAAGAAATAAACCAAGCAAATTTTAAATGAATAACACAACTAACACTGAGGTGGGAAAACTCCAGTAACTTTTGGACACTGCTTTTGGACTATATACCTAAGGCTAGAGACAAAAAGAATGCTAAACATTTCTTAGATAATAGTTGTAAGCCTAGATAATAGACTTCTTTTTCAGAGAAACACGGGTTAGCAATACTGTGCATTCTAGGTTTGAGCAAGTAAGTAAATACATGGTAGATAAATGGGGTAAGGTTTCTCACTGTTGAAGAAGAGAGTTAATAAGAAAAGGCAGAAGGAGAGAATGAATGCTGTGATGTTGAGTTGGAATCGTAGGTATCAGTGTGAAAGTGTGATTTTTAATACAGCGATAGATAAATATAGACACCTGCAATTTGCATGTGTGTGGGTTTACATACATAATCTATATCCTAGTTCTTTCAGCAGAGAGGGTCTAGAATAAAAAATATTCCAGTAGCAGTGATTATATCTAGCATCAGATCTTGGTTTCTCAATACTGTTCTCCACTAAGAAGTACCAGGACTCCTTGCATAACTGGCTAATTACAGGATTGAGGCAGGGAAAGTACAAACCTGGAACAATATCAGAAGTTCATATGAGCCAGCTTAAAGGGGCTTTCACTGGACAAATCCAGGGCATTTGAGCATCACAATACTAAATGATAGTAAATGTTTATAATACTTTGAATAAAATAAGAATCCGTTAGTCCACTCTGGGATAAAAAATTTCCTTGTAATGGAAAGCCAAGTAATAAACGTAAAATGAATGACAAAATTAGAAATCACCACTTGGCAACCATAATAATAATAATAATAACAATAATAATAATAATAAATCAATAAGAGATACCAGACACTAAAACTAATGGTTGAAATTTTGAGGAGTAAGAAGGTGTTTACATAGTTTCAAAGCATGTTTCCAAGAGATACTTAGTAACTTTACAATAGAGAAACCTGGCAAACACACCTGAACCGAGCAAAATTATTATCACCGGTAATAGGACAAATTGATGTCATGTGCCTCCTGATATGATGCACAATATCACTCGAACACAATATCACTTCTGTGGCATTCCTGTAAAAAATATATAGAACCTAGATCTAATCATGAGGATACATCAGACAAACCAAATTAAGGGGGATTCTACCAGGTAAGTAGCCTGTACTCATCAAAAGTGTCAACATCATGAAACACAAAGAACAAATGAGGAAATGTCCAGAATAAAGGAGAGTAAAGACACAGACAACCAAATGCAACAAATGATCATGGATTTTCTTTTGCTATAATAAATATTGGCACAATTGGTGATATTTGAGCAAGGTCTTTAGATTGGGTAACAGTATCAGTGTTTATTTCCTGGTTTTGATAATTGTACAGGGTTACATAAGGGACTGTTCTTTTTTCAGTAGGTACGAACTGTAGTATTTAGGCATATTGGTGCATCCTGTCTTCAATTTACTCTTAAATGGTTCAGAAAAACAGAGAAAAGGATAAAATAAATGGAGCATAATGTTAAATGTTAACATTTGGGGAATCTGGTAAACGGTATATGGGACTTTGTGGTACTATTCTTGCCAACTTCCTGTAAGTCTGAAATGATACATTCTTAAAAGTAAAACAAAACAAAACAAAACAAAAAACAACAAGTACATTCCTGGGCCCCAGCTGTGAAAATTTTGATTCAAGAGTTCTAGAGTTGGTTTTGGGAATCTCCATTTTTAAATTTCTCCTGGTGATTATGATACATAATCTGGTTTGAGGATCAGCCCCTGCCAAACAGGGTAATAATTAAAAATTCTGGTATTAAAGAGATAAAAAGGATAACAAATACCCATGTACTTAGCACCTGGTTTGAGAAAAAATGAAACATACAATTCAAATTCCATGTGTGTCCCTCCCTCTCCTATTCTTTTCCCTCCCTTCCCAGAGGTAATCATTATCCCAAATTTGGAGCTTCTCATTCCCATGCATGTTTTTATATGATTACATCATACAAATGTGTCCATAATTAACACATAGAATTGTTCTGCATGTTTTCAGATTTTATATAAATGATTCATGACATAGAATTGTTCTGCATGTTTTCAGATTTTATATAAATGGTTCATGACAAACATATCCTTCTACAATATAACTTTTCACTCCTTTTTTTTTTTTTTTTGGTTTTTAATGTTGTTACATGAAACAATTTATTTCATCTAGAAGAGAGGGAAAAGAGAAAATGAATAAATGTGCATACCCTTTGACTGGATGTATATTATTCAATTTATGATGATACCACAATTTACTTCTTTTAACTATTTTCTTTCTGAGGATATTTAGGTTCCTTCCCATTTTTACTTCCATAGTTCTACAATGAACAGACTTGCAATGTCTTCTTGAGCATATGTAGTATTAAGAGGAAAAACTGCTAGGTCTAAATGTATGCACCTTTATTCTTTTCCCCTAGAATCATCAGTTTTTTCCCTCTGCCCTAGATTATGCATAGTGATCCACAGTATTATGAGAAGGTAAAATCATATGGCAGATATGATGGGAATTTGTTGAAGTACTCTTCTGATTGCTTCTATTTTCTCAATGGAATAGAAAGCAAGGTCATCCACTGAGATCCAGGGTGGAAGGAGAGTTGGAGGTTTGAAGAGGGATGAGATAAGAAATAACCATCTAGGACAATAGGAGAATGATTGCCAGGCAGTACTAAGGATTCAGGTCTTCAGCATTACTAGATATTGACATATTGCTCTACAGAGCAATGTAAACTCTTACCAGTGGTGGACAACTGTTTCTGATGCTCCACACCCTTGCTTTGCATCATCAGAATTTTAAATTTTTGCCAATTTGGTTGTGAACAGTTTTAATTTCATTTCCTCAATTTCTTGTGAGTTGAACTTGTTCATTTGAATTTCATCTTCTGTGAATAAGCCCATTTATATTCTTTGACCATTTTTCTATTGGTTGTATTTTTCTGATTCATGTATAAGTTCTTTCTATGCAGTCTGAATAATACATCAGTGTTTACATTATGACAGTACAAATATTCTCACTGTTGAGCCTATGACCATTGCTCCTTTCTTGTATGACCATGTGTTTTACCTAGAGTTAATGATTTCCTTATTTTTCCATTTTCCTGGTTTTCCATATACCTGTGGTTAATTTTTTCCAAATGCTCCAACAGTAGCCTGCTTTCCTATCAGAAATAATGACTGTGTACTCACGCATCAGTTCCTTTTCTTTTTCCCTTCAAGTCCTCTCTCCTAGCCATCTGTCCTCTTGCACCAACCTGCGCTGGTTGCTTTCTGGATTCACTACTGTCACCCTGGATCTTCTTTTCATGATCTCCTGTGTTGGATTCTCCATTTCCCAAATCTCACATTTTCCTCTTCCATGGTTTTGCTGGCACTTGTCTTCCAGTAGCTTCCCAAGAATGGGTATATACCTGAATCCTTGCATGTCTGTTTAATTGATGGTCTAGGTTTAAAATACTAGATTGGAAATAATGTCTGCTCAGTTTTGAAGGCATTGCTCTACTGCCTTTCAGGTTCCTTTGTTTTATAAAAATACATTCCATTTTCATTCCAAATCCTTTGTATTTGGCCTATTTTCCCCCAGACACTTTTATTTGATTGAGTTCTAAATTTCCCAATGATGTGTTTTTTCTCTGGAACTTTCGTCATTCATTGTGCTAGGTCTTTAGGTCTTCAGTGAACACTTTCAATCTGGAGATCACATCTTTGAGCCTGAGAACATTTTTAAAATTATTTCCTCTGTTCTCTCTTTCTCAAACTGATTTCTGAATTAACATTTGGATTTGATTTCAGGTGTGGAGTGGATGCATTTTTATACCCCTGTGACTTTGCATATGCTATTCCTTTGGCCTCGGATGCATTTCCTCTCCTGTTCTTCCTTTCCTAGCAAATTCCTACTTATCCTTCAAAACCCCAGTTCCAATACCACCTCTTCCATGATGATTCCCTCCTCCACTTTAAGCAGAATGAGATGCTTTCTCCTCTATGTTCTCAAGGCATACTGTAAAGACCCCTACAGTGGCACTTCTAACACCATACCATAATGTCTTTATTCATCTGCCTCCCCACTGACCATAAACTCCCTGAGAGCAGGGGCTATGTTAATTCATCTCTGTATCCCCGGTGCCTAGCACTGTGTAATGCAATGAATAAATGAATTCATCCAACAAGAGGAGAAAAGTAAACATTTCTTACTGCTATGTGTCAAGCACTGTACAAAACAGGAACTATCACATACATCTTCATTTAATACAGCAAACCTTGGAAAGTCACTGTTTATTAAACAAATATTACCTGAGCCCGTATTATATGCCAGGCTTTCTTCTAGTCAAAAAGAGTTACAAAAATGAAAATGACAAGATCTCATTCCTCCAGAAAGTTACTATTATAGTAGAAAAGAAGAGATTTTTTTCTCATACAACTTTTTAAATTGAGATATAATTCACATACCAGAAAATGCACTTTTTAAAAAGTGGTTTTACTACTTCAGTAGTTTTTTAGTGTATTCACAAAGTTGTGCAACCATCATCACTAGACAAGATATTTTCTATCTGCATGAATCAAGTGCTGTGTGTACCCTGAGACCAAGTCAGGGGAGGAGGCAGAGATTTATCAGTACAGGAAATGCATTGCAGGGAAAGGGAGCAGTATGTTCAAAGGGGCGGAGTTCTGATGTGGCCCAGTATCTGGGAAATATGAAAAGTGCTAGAGGGGCTGGGGGCTGGAGTTTATGGTGAGGAAGTAGGTTAGACCATTTTACAAATGAGGAATCAGAAGGTTGGAGAGGTGAAGTAACTCAACTTAGGTCAGACAATTTAGTTTAAGTCAACTGAAAAAAAAGGTTGTCTATGGACATTACCTCCCACAAAACCATTCCCAATGAACAGGTAGGTGCTGACCCCACTTTCTCAAAATTACCTCCAAATGCTGTTTTTCCCCCAGAGTCCCAGCAAATAGGCTTCATTTTCTCTTCCAATTTCTCATATTACCTAGAAAGGTTGGCCACCATCAGTTAATCAAAAAATATTTCCAATGAGATCATGTAGATTCAAAATACTACAGCTACCACAGCGATGCTATCCAAATGTGCTCTGACCACAGACAGGAATGTCCAAGATGAAGCCTTATACTTCAGAGACTCTTTGTCAGGCTAAAATGTGCTTGCCAGTCGTGTTTCAAGTCCTCTGTATGGCCATGAAGAAATTCTACTTTTCTGGACCTTGGTTTTCTAACCTGCAAAATGGAATTAAGAAATCTTGTCTCAGCCACCTTACCACCAACCTATCCAAAAAAATCATTGGAAGCTTTGTGGCTCTGCATCACTTCTAAAACTCTTGAAAAAAAAGGTTAGTTGATACATGCTTAAAAAGTAATATGCCTTCTAGAAGAATTTCCTCCAAGTTTCTGATCTCAGTTAAACATTTATAAAGTCTTATTAGGATTCATCTGAGTCCGGCTCAATCATGATCTCCGAATGACCTCCATTTCAGCTCTCTGGAGAGGGATGAGGTAGGGGAACTCAGGAGAAATCAGGAAGAAAATAAATTTTGTTAGGTAGAAGACAATGACCTCTAGAATTCAGGTTTTGCATATGGAGGCTGTCCTCTTGTTTTCAAAGATGAAAAAGCAACTCTGTGTCCTAGAATAAGGAACTGTGACTGTTACAAATCAGAGGTGTGCTGGAAAAGGGTCTCCATCATATTTACCATCTAAGCCTTACTTCTGCCTACAGAATAGGAGATACAACTTATGGCAAATAGCAGTTATTTCTCAGAAAAGCATTTGAAAGTGACTTGAAAGTCATCTCTGCCAAGAATTCTTACATTATGCTTTCTGCTCACTGGAGAATCCATGCTAAAATAGTTGAGGTTTTACAGTATGACCAAAGAACTGACATGCATGAAAATATTATACAACAAAATGTTTTATTAACTTTTCAGAGAGGAATTAAGAACTATCCCTGCCACTCTTGTTTCTCTTTTAGAACATGTGACTTTGAATTACTATAAATAAAATCAATAGATTTGAGATGAAGGTGACCATTCCAATTAGAGGCAGTTGTATAAAAACTCTGAAAATAGTTCCCTTCTAGTCTGCTGAAGTTTATGTACACACGGGTAGTTTTCATTTGTGAGTCTCCACTACATTTTAGTAGGGAAGCTTCCATACCTGGTTTATCCATTAGTTTGGGGACTAATGGCAAAGTCCTTTCCCAACCCCAGGAACAGTAAAATCCAATTCCTTTTTTCTAGAGAGGAGGAAATATGTGAATATTTGAACAAAAGCCAGAATGCAAATAACTGCAAGTATCTAGTTGAGAAAGGCTACATTAGTTTCTCCTCTGAACAACAAATTATTTGTTCCTCAAAATAAAGTAATTGAGAACTCATGAGTTCTGGGGTGAAAGCAAACAAACATTAAGTGAGTAGCTACTGTGTCTTAACACACCTGCTCAGTTAGCCTTCAGGTAGCCCTCAAAACAGTCCTGCCAAGGTTGGCTGTTTCATAGCCATGCTCGAATACCCCACCACACACCTGGCAGCAGACAGGACAAAGCCCTTAAGCCTAATCAGACAGACCTTCTACCACAGCAGTGTTTCCCGAACTTCCACATCAGAATCACCTGGGAGACTTGTGGAAAATACAAAACCCAGGCTCCCAGGAAGAGGCCGGGGAACTTCTATTTTTTTCTTTTTTTAAAGCAGCACTGCCCTCCTTCCTTCCTAAACGGGAAAGACTTTAGGACCCTGCTAACAATCCCGAACCTGTTCCATCCCTACATTTGTGGCTTCCCCACACAGAGAACCCCAATGCACTCACAAAACCCAACATTTTCCCAAACCATCACCTCGCCTAAGGTCTCCAGAAGCCCACAGCACGGAATCTTCTGCCCCTTCACCTCCGAATCCTCCCATTTTCTTTCCTGTAGCATTTCATTTCTTGGTTGGGACCAGGCTCTACCCACCAGGCTTCCAGTCGGGCCCCCTAGGACTCACGGCCGGCCTCCAGCCTGTCTGTCTCCTTCCCTAGCCCCTCGGCTCCGGCTGCTCTCATTCCAACCCTGCCTCTTCCGTTGGTCACGTTGTTTCCTCCGTCAGGAAGAAACCTCTTTCCTCTCAGGGCCCTTACCCAGTGCTCGTGGAACTCCTACACAGCCTGCGCGCCTCGGCTTTCCAGCCACCCTCATCTCCCACCGACGCTGGGTCTGGGACTGGCCCCGGTGGCGCAGCCTTGCAGCAAGCGTCCATCCCCCCGGCTGCTGATCCAACTGCTTAGGCTAAGCCATAGCCCTTGCCCCCTCCCCGCACGCCTTCCCTCTCGCCACCTGGCTTCGCAGCGGCTGCCCGGGAAGCTCTAGGCACTTCCCAGAATAGAGAGCGGTTGCCAATGTCAGGCTGCAGCCCGCCGCAGAGGTCCGAGTGTGAGGAGTCCGGGCGGAGGGGACGTGACGCTGCTCTGGCCTTCCGCCTTCCTTTACCGGTCGGGAAACTGAGGCCCAGGGACGGAAACAACTTCCCCAGGGCGCACGGCTCGTGGAGCCGGACCAGTCCCGGGGCCCAGGCGTCCTGACTCCAGTCCACGATCCTCCGACCACACGCGCCGCCGGGTGGCCTCCGAGAGCGAGGCGGAACGGGGGTCTCGGAGCGAGCGCTCCGCCCGGTAACGCGCAGGGCGCCAGACTCGGCAACTCCTGGCGAAAGTTGTTGTCTCTCACCTCTGAGACACCTTCCCGCTTGCCTCGGCAGCCGCGCACTCACATCCGGTCCACCTTGCGCACACCCCTTCTCCACACTCACTCGGAGTCCCTCTCCCTCCCACGCCCGCGGCTCCCAGCAGCTCCCCTGCGCCCCCTCGTGCAGTCCCACCCGCGCCCAGCGCGCGCCTTCCCGCCGGGCCGGTCGCCTGGCCTCTGCACTGAGCCCGCCCGGGGTTCCGGCGCTCGGGAGCCCCCGTCCCGGGCGGCGACCCGCTTCCGCCCGCCGGACGCGGGTCAGGAACCCGGGTAATCGCACGGAGCGCTCCGAGCGCCGCGGGCGCTAGGCGAGGGGCGCAGTGGCGCGGGGCGGGGAGGGGGCGCTCGCTCGCTCGCTCACTCTCAGCTGCGCACACGCCCGTACAAACTCTCACACAGACACACGCGGGGTGCGCTGCCGCCGCCCGCTGCTGCTCCTCCTCCCGCCACCGCCTTGAGAAGGAGAGAGGGAGGCAGAGAGCGCTTTGTCCGCTCGCCGCCGCCCGGCCCGGGACTCTGCCCCGAGGAGGCAGCCGCGCCGAGTCCCCGCCTCCGCCTCTGCCCCCGGGCGGGCCGGGCCGGCCGCGGTGGGGGGAGCCAGGCTGAGGGTGGGGGTGGGTGGCGGGCGGGCAGGGGGGGCGGAGGAGGAGGAGGAGAGACGAGGGCAACGGAGGAGGCGAGGAGCGCCGGGTACCGGGCCGGGGGAGCCGCGGGCTCTTGGGGAAAAGACTGATGATGAACAAGCTTTACATCGGGAACCTGAGCCCCGCCGTTACAGCCGACGATCTCCGGCAGCTCTTCGGGGACAGGAAGCTGCCCCTGGCGGGACAGGTCCTACTCAAGTCTGGCTACGCCTTCGTGGACTACCCCGACCAGAACTGGGCCATCCGCGCCATCGAGACCCTCTCGGGTGAGCACTCGGCTTTGCCGCCCTCCCCCCGCCTCGCCTAGCTCAGGCCCGGACGGCGCCCCGAGGGAGGCCGAGAGCGGCGGGCGGCGGGCGGCGCCCGGCTGGGGCTCTGGAGCCCGCACGCTCACTTCCACGCACCAGACCCTCAACTCTCGCCGCCTGCCAGCTCTCGGGACAAGCCCGCTCCCCTCCCCCCACAGCTCCGGGGTCGTCCCTCGCCCTCGGGGCGTCCCTCTTGCCGCTGCGAGGGTCCCTGAGTCTCTCTCGCACTCTGGGGGCATTCCTCGTTCCCCTGGCGCCCGGAGCTGCTCTCCAGAGCTCCCCACTCCCACCAAAGAGAGCCCCCCGTCTTCCTTCTCCTACCCTAGAAAGCCCCCTGTCTCCCCTCTTCCTTGACCTCTCCGTCACTCACCTTATTAGGGACCCCTTCCCCCTAAATTCTGCATCTTCTCCCCTAGCCGTACCTACCCCCTTCCATACCTCGTGCCCAGGACCTTTCGCCCCTCTGGCGTCACCCGAGCCGCACTATCCTTTCGAGTCCCCTCCCCACCTCACCCGGCGGCCCCCCACTTTGGGCACCCCTTCGGCACCCCCTTGATGAGTCCCTCGGAGATCCGGGGTCTCCCCAACCCCAGCCCCTGCACGACGGCGTATCTTCCTCGATCCTCTCCGGAACCTCAGTCCCCTTTCGCTGGTCTCTCAAGCGCTCCTATTTTTCTCTGAATTTTTTGTCCGATTTTATTGAGAAGACCTCCGGGCTGGGGGCCCTCTGCCGCCCGTCCCCCCGCCTCCCGCTCGGCCAGAAGCACCTTTTTACGAGGTGCCCTGTCTCAACTCGGTGGGGGCCGGGGCTGAGAACCGGGAAAGAGGCGACCGGGGGGCCCGCGAGCGCGCTGGAGCCCAGACGGGAGACGGAGAGCGACACACACACACACACACACATACACACAGACTCTCGCGCGCGCGCACTCACCAACTCTCCCTCCTGCACACGCACGGATCGAAGACCCGCTCGCCCCTAGGCCACGAGGCTGAGCCCCCTGAACCTGGGTCAGGCGGGAGCCCCTTCCTCCCAGGAGCGCGGGGTGGAGGTGGGGCGGTGGCGAGGCCAAGGTGACACCCAGAAGCGGATAGGGACGAGTCTCTCCCAGAAGCGGACCCCGGGGGGCTTCCGCGCGTCTTCTCGGGGCTAGTCAGAGAACGAGAGGGCAAGGAGGGGAGCTCAGCGGAGCCTTCGGGTCCCGGGTTAGCGGAATGGGGAGGTGGGGGCCGAGAGAGAAGCGGGGCCGCGGCGGCCCTGCCGCTTGAGTTTCAAATGAGCTCATCCTTTCAAATTGGCGCCGCTCTTTATTAAATTTGTTTTTCCGGTAATGCCACCCACAGCTATACCTGGGGTGGGATCCTGGTTCTCAACATTTCCCACCTTGTCCCAGGACTTGGGGCGCCCACCTTTCTTCACACTGAGAACCAAGTTCGCCCAGCTGGAGCCGGGTGGGAGACCCCTTGAGGCCGCCGGAAGGCGGAGCCGGAGCGTGGAGTTCTGTGCCTGCCGCTCCTAGACCCCCGCCGGTTTGATCTAAGGAAGGTTCTGAGTGTTTTAATTCTTGTTTTAAAGGTAAAGTGGAATTGCATGGGAAAATCATGGAAGTTGATTACTCAGTCTCTAAAAAGCTAAGGTAATTATCTTTTGCTTAGTTATTTGTGATTGGGCTTACGTATAAGTTAAAAAAATGCACTCAGCTTTTGTAAATGTGCTCTTACAGTTTTTAAAAGGCTTTCGTTTGTTGGTGGAGATGCATAGTTTCGAAAGTTGCATTTTTAACTTTCATTATATAAGGTGTTGGCTGTATTTGGAAAATATCTGGTGCCTTACTGGGGGTGAGGGGGCAGCGATGGCAAACACTAGCTATGAGTTCTCTAGGACTGTTTAACTTGTTTATCAAAAGTTGCTTCCCACCCCCTACCCCCAGCACAGTGGTAACAAATGCTTGTCAAGACTTCCTGTGAGATGTTAAGAGTAAATATTTACTGTGTCAGCTAAATTGCTTAACTAAACTTCTCGATTAATTAGTTTTCTGCTTTAGATAGCTAATATTGAATAATAATTCAGTAAGGGGTCATTATTTTGCATAACATTCTAAAGAAGTAGGTTGTTTGGATTGGTTGGCATTTGAAAGCCAGACTTACTTTAGTTCTTTCGACTACTGAATATCGCTTTTGAGCATTTTGTTGTTGTTGTTTTTAAGAAATGTTTAAAGCTAAACAAGTATCACTGTGAAACTTATATTTAACTGCTCTGTTTTGATAAGTTTTTTGGAGGTTGGCTTTCTCCAGTGATTTGCTTTCAAGAGAACATATCTGTCTATGAGGAGAGAATGAGGAGGAACATCTCTGTTTAAAGTTTATCGTGGACTGCAGATTTGTACCTTTTATTACTCATTTCAACTTTTTTCTCTTGCTATGTGTTGTAACTTAGTTTATATCCCATTCACATACATTTCTTCACCATTAGTCATTAAGTAGCTAAATTGGAGAGTCCAAGTGAAGTCTTTGATTTGCCACCTTTACAATTTGTGATAGTAATCACTTGATTTTTGCCAGGATTGAACAGATTGTTAAACAAATTACTCCAATTTTGTAAATACTAAGATGTTTTGTTGAAGAGTTTTTTGAAATTTGTGTGCATGTTTCTAGATATGTTCTAATTAAGCAACTAATATCTTTTGTTTGCATATGATTCTGTGGTATATCAGAAAAGTACTTAATAGCTTTTTAAGGAAAAAAAAAGGAGATGAGAGTTATGATTTGCAGTTTCATCTGTAATATTGTTAGTTCTTCCCTCTAGGAAAAGATGTAATGTGTAACTGGTTTTTCAGTTACGCATTCTAAATTGTAAACTTTGCTCTAAAATAATATCTTTTGTTCAAGAAATCCAAGTTGAAGGTTTCTGATATAAGTATCTATTGTAAGTTTAAATTACTGTCTCTCACACGTGAAAATTTTTTTATTGAACAAGGTTTGAAAGAACCTCCCAAAATATTTGATGGACTTGTTTATGAATGTCTGATTCTGTTGGTTGTATAGCTGTTGTGAACTCTTTTCTTGGGTTATACTTAGTAAGAATCACTAAAGTTTTAACTTTGGTTAGTGGGTGTCTCCTTATTTAATACTGCAATGTAAGTTTTTTTTAATGTTGCAATATAAGTGAAATACTAGTTTATCTAGTATTATTAACATCTCCCCAAACTTTTCATAAATATTCTACTTTTTCTTTTAGCTTCCTTTCCTTCCTTAGTCTTTTTTTGTTTGTTTGTTTCAAAATGCAAAGGTTATTTGCTGTTAGTTGGAATGTCATGTAAGTAATTTGATCGTGTTGATAGAAGAATTCAGAATTAAAAGTGCACCCTAAGGTTTTAGTATAAATTAAATAAAGAACAATCTAGGACTTACACAGCCCTATTAGTAGATGATTACTTTGAACATGTGGGTGATATGAAATATCCAGGAGGTATATTAAAATGCGCTGTGTATGATTCACTACACTGAAGACGTCTGACATACCAAATGTATGCATAAGCTGCTGCTGTAGAGGGGGTTGCATCATTCTGATTGGGTGGTTTTTAATCCTTTTTCCTTTCTGTTAGTGGTTTAAAATGCAGAAATTAGCTACTAGTACTGCAGGCTAAGGGAGAGATGGCTATTGACTGGTATTGTGTGCTGAGGTCAGATGCCCAGGATGAGGCAGCTGTATGTTTTCATGTACAGGGCACTACCACGTTGGTGGCTTTTAAAAAAACAGGGTATTATGACATTTGAAACCAAAGCTTTTATGTTCTTTGGTGGCTATCTTACTGTTCCTTTGTTGTATTCTGTGAAAAGTAGCGTTAGAAGTAAGTTTGTCAGCATTAAGACAGTTCTGTATATGGTTTTTGTGTTAATTGAAGTGAAAATGTGATGAAAATAATTCATTCTCATTGCTTTCTTACTTAAAAATCATTCAACAATCGAGTGCTAATTTTCTTTATATTGTATTGGTATTCTTTCTATTTGCAAGATTCAATTTTAATATCTACATAAACAAATAGATTTTTTAAAGCTAATTCTTTGGGGGAAGTTTTTTTATCTTAGGTTATAAAATTATTGTGATTCCATTTGCTATCAATTGGCTTTTTGTTAAATATCATTCCAACATCATTCTATATATGCTATTGTAATAGATATGCTGGACACCATTACTTTCTCAGGGTTACTAAGAGGTAGAAAACTTTGTATTTTTACAAGTTTCATTCTTATTAAATGCAAATTATTGTTATGTAAACTACATACAGAGCATCTATTTCTCTTACTTTCTAAGTTGGCTTCAGGCTCTGGTAAATAAAAATCTTTGGATCTTTTTTCTCTTCATATTTTTCAGTTCTTGGTTTGATAAATTTTGGCATTGTTAGTCTATATGGATCAAAAGTTTCTTAAAGGGGAAAAACTGGTAAGATTTAAAATTCAGTTAAAAGTTGTAGAAATTTCCTTGATAGAAATTCCATTTTTGGTGTTAAAGTTTATTTAAAGAATATATATGTAGATATGCACACGCTCATACATTGTTTTGAGCCAAGACGTACAATAACTTGAATGGGCTTTTATGACTGAAGATGAATAATTCTATGAGAAACAAAACTTTGAAACATGAAGTTTCTACCCACCTTTAGGAAGTCACTCAGTGGTGCTAGACATGCTTCCACTGCAATGGTGTGAATACTATGAGGTAGTGAAGGAAAAAGCTATGAATTTGCCTTTCATGAGTTAAAAATCAGTAATTGTGTTCTCTCCAATGCAAATGAATTTGGTCCCCTATAGGAATGTTAAAGAGAAAACAATATCTCAATTGTATTTTGCTTGTATGTACTACATTGTGTATAGATGAATTAAATACAAAAAAAAAAAAAAAAAACCCAACCAAACAAAAAAAAACTCAACCTCATTCCCTCTATTCAAGAAAGGTTTTTGCTGCATCAATTTTTAATTTTCTAGAAACAGAAAAGATTTTATTAAGTTAAAATCATATGGTAGCCTCCCATTTCAAGAATTTGTTGAATTAGAAATCATTGCCTGAGTTTAATTATATAGATTCCATGTGTGACTATAACACATATATTAATACAAAATATATGATATTGAACTGTAGGGTTACTTTTGATTTGGCTTTGGAGGTGGACATTTAGTTTCCCATTTTAAAAAAGGCTAGTGATATTTTAATAGTGGTTCTAGGTAATGCCGTAGAGAATTATAGACTTTTAATCTTTAAGAGATAAGTATTTGAGTAAAATAGAAGCAATAAAGAAAAAAATTTACTTGATAATTCAGGTAATGATAAGGTTTAAAATACTAGTTTACATATTGAAAAGACTGGGTATTTCATGTTTTTACATTATTAAATATTGAAAACCAGTGTAATCTAAAAATCAAAAGTTACATACTGCTTGATTTTCTAATTTATCAAATCCATATCAATTTTAAATTTTATCATAAATAAATGCCTAAATATTAATTTTAAAAGGTGGTTTGGTGATCTGTAATACATTTGCCAAATTGTTTTTAATAATCAGAATGTTGCCTTGTAATTGTGGCTATAACATGATCGATCATTAAAGGACAGTCTGTAATTTTTGTTTTTTCTTATGTTAGCCTGACATCATTTAGTAGAGAGAAGATAAGGGAAGATTAGTAATATTTGTACAGAGGCTTTTATAAATAATGATCTAAAGTATATATTTTCTATAAGAAAAAATTCTTTTAACTTTTAAATATTTTTAAAAGGACATTTGAAGATTTAGAACTAATTGATATTGAAATTAGCATTTCACTATTATTTTGAGTATAAACGCTTTTATTTTGTGAAGGTTGCTTTAATTTTTTAAGTACTGGTGGAGGAAATGTAAATGAATACATAAAAGGATAGTAGCTTGGGTACATTTATTAGAAATCAAGAAAGCTGTGAAAACCAGATTTCTACAGGAGCTACTTATATGTATTTGATACTTTTAAACTTTCTAAATATATACTGTCTATGGCTGAATCACTTTTCCAAGCTTGCTAATGAAATCCTCTAAAGTAGATGTGCAATTGGTCAGAGTTGTTATTAGAGGATATTGTCTGAACTGAGTGTGTCATTTCTTTGATCACTGGGGTGTGTGCACGTGTACATTGTGTGTATGTGTTTGTGTGTTGTGAGGGACTGTAGTTTCAAAGACAGATGGTATGAAGAGAGAAGAGGAGGAGACCAGTACTTGAGTAAGAATTGCTCTGGATTTCAGTCCTGACAGGGCAAATGAAAACCTTTAGGTGACTGAAGTTTGTGGCAAATGGAATCAAGTGCAAGAGTTGAGTGATGCATAATCCTAGGTGATTAACCTTGTTGTGGAAGCCAAGTTACAGGCATCTCTAGTGGCTTTTCAGTGAGCATGCCACTGAAAGGACCATCCAATGCAAAATCTACCCTCCTTCCTTTTTGCTTGGCCATACCTTTATCTCATAAAGTTATCCAAATGATTCTGTGAAGACTTTGATGAGCTATAAGCCATTTTTTTAAGTGTTAGAAAAATTCAAAATTTGAATATATATTTTCATTTAGAAATTCTATTCGTTGAAAAGGAATCTATCTTTTGCATAGCAAAAGTATTGTGAGTGAATTAATTTCATTAGAAGAAACGGTATTGAGATGGTCTCTGGAGTTTGTTAAAGTTGAACTATAAATTTAAAAATATATTTTAACAAATTATATTTAAATAACGAAAAATGATCTTCAGTCCTCTTTTGGGTGTTGAGGAGAGCTGTAGGTTTGGCTAAACTCCTTTTGTTTGTGTGCGCGCACGCGTGTGTGTGGTTTAAAAACTGCTGTCTCTAAAGCTTAGTCAAAAGCACAACATCTCAAATGCTATGATTATCCTCTTAATTTGAGGGGCAGGAAAATTCTGTTTAACAAAAAATGCCCAAATAATTTATTAATCAAGGTTTATACTTTTTATATTCAAATTCAACTTCAGATTAGTTTGGGTAGTCATTCAAAACAGTATCATTGAACAAAACATTATAGCAGATAAACAACAAACACCTACCAGTAATAAGTCTTTCCTCCCATTTATTACCATTAAAATATTTTAAAAACTCTTTTACTTTATAATTTGACCTCATGCTTACAAACTTGTAATTTTCATTTGGTGGGATGGACTGTATGGGTTCTATTTTGGGCAGCAAAATTGCAGAGTGCTCAGAGCATTATTTTTAAGGTTTTACTTTCCTGTTTTGATCATGGTCTCTCCATAAAATAGTGAGGAAAAATGATTTTCTTTTGCAGAAACTTCAGATTCTATTGCTTTGGCTTCCAAAGAGGAAGGGAAATGCAGTAACTGTTCCTTTAATTTGCTTTACTTTGATGGCATATCGAGATAGAATAAGTAGACCAGCAAAAAATGAATGCTTTTGCTTTAATAGGAGGCAGTGAAAACCAAGAACTAACCCTGTGTCCATCATTCAATAATAATCTGTCTCCTTCCCAAGTGTCTGGTTTTCACAAAATAACGTTTGCATTTCTGAGATTCATTTTGTTTGTTTATTCCCAGCTCTTCTGGTTATTATCTGTTCTACACTTTATTTCTTAAAATGTGAACATTTAATTAGGATTTTCCCATTCTATTTACTATCATGGTAAAATAGGTATTTCATAAATACAATAGGTATTTTAATAAGTCTAATAACTAAAAATTAAGAGTCCGATGCATGTTTTAGAATTTCTAGTATTAACCTATATCATAAGAAATGTTACATGTAATGACCAGGAAAATTTGTATGGGATCATTGCAATGAGAATGGTATTTTCAGGGTCTTTTTAATGGTCATATTATTAATATGTCACAAAGTGTGAATTTGTCTTGGGGGGAAGCTTGGATTTTATTTTTGTTCTAAATTTGAGCGGAAAGGTGGTTTTGTGATTCCATGTGTTGCTAGGTCAATAATACTGGTAGCATTATCTCATAGAGAGAGATGCGTGTATATGTAACTGCATCTTATATTCATATAGCATTGATGCTGTTGCAGCTTCTTTGACACATTATTTCATTTATTCCAAATGATAATTATGTGAAGAAGATAGGTCAGTTGATATCTCTCTTTTCAGATGAAGGAACTCAGAGAGTTTTAGTAATTTGCCGGAAGCACATAACTATTAAGTAGTAGAGCTAGGGCTAGAATCCAGTTCTTCTGATTCTCAGTTTAGTGTGTTTCACCTACATTGATTTCTTTTTATTAAATAAGTCAACCAAAAGTATTATAAGGTTCAAAGAGCGCCATTCAAGAGTGACGAAAATAGAGGAAAAGTGATTCATTTTTGAATTGATCCTTTGCAATGATCTTATTCTTATCTCAGTCTGAATGGTTCATACTTTTGTTATAGTTTTCTTAGAAAAATTAATTAGAAACAAATCGGTAATTTTAAAAGCAATGCTACCTTCTCCTGTCACATGCTTGCCCATGAGTGGGAGCTATATCTAAGCAGGTTGTATTTTTCATTGTTACATTCATTGCCTTTTTCAGTGGTTGTATTCCTTGTGTTATGAAGTAGGACATTGCAAAGTCAGATGTTTCTCTCAACATCTGAGCCACACAGATTAGGCAGTGGCAGTAACCCTTGTCAAGACTAATGCACCATGTGGTAAATGAAAGTCTACCTCAAGGAATCACTTGGGTTGGTTCTTCACTGGTTCCAGCCAGCCCATATAATGTCAAGACGGTATTTTGGTTAAAGGGCTTTCCTGGTTGCCAAGTCTTTCTCCAGATTAGCCCCCAGAAGTGGTTTCTTTCTCGGCTTCGTTTTCTGTATTGAATATGGCTTTTGGCTTCTCCTGTGGGGATGGTATGAGTATTAATAGGATAGCATCCATAAAGTTCTAAAAATTTTTCATTAATGTTATACCACACAAAAACATCCTTGATATGTATGAAATTGACTATGCATGTAAAGAACAGCCCATTTACCCTTAATTGTAAGCTTTTTCTCTTTTCTCATTATCCTCGTTTCCTTGAAATTTTGTGGACATATGTATGGTGGTGGTCAGAGGGCAGAAGAAATTATCAAGAAAAAAAAATAGATGAAAGAAAGTTATTTCCAACTCCCCACACGCTTCTTCGAGTTAGTAGAGCTGAAAGTGGGGAATGGCATTTTCCATGGGATTCTGACTCAGAACCTGGAGAAAAAGGAAGAAAAGTAACTAAAACTTATTGAGTAGCTCCTCTGTGCCAGGGACTGGACGAGTCCATCTGTATATCTTATTTAATTCTCACAAAAGCCTGAAGAGATCTGTATTTAATCCCTTTTACAGATATAGCTGTAAAGCTTCAGACTCTAAAGCAACTCCCCCTTCCACCTGACCAAAACTGTGTCCAAAGGAGCAGTGGCCATATTATCCTTTCTGAATATCTAACTTGAATACGGTAACCGCACCCTGGCAATAAAGTAGAAAATTGTGATTATGTATACATAGATTATTGAATAACTTTGTGTGTTTTTCCTAATGCAGAATAGGAGACAAAATTTACATGTTTATACAACACATGCTGAGGAAAGTAAAGGACTGAGGTTTAGTATATTTTTAATTTGGTGTAATTAAAAAGCAAAAAATATTGTTAGTCATAATTTGAAGGAACTTTCTTGAAGTAGTCCTTTAGTAGAGGTATTTTTAATTATATAAAAATGTAAAGGTATTTTAGAATAATCATTGCCATTAACGTTAAGTATGCAATGTGGAGTGAGGGTTTATATTCCATAACTTTGATCCAGATTTTTTTTTTTATAAAAACTGAAGAAAAACTCAGGCTTTTTTTGTGTTTAGAACCTAGAATGTTACACAGAGTTTGGCATGGTTTCATTTTTGTCTGTATATAAAAGTATCATTTGGAGAAAAAAAGAATGGGCTTCTTGCAAATTACTTTTTATAAAATGGTTCATTTTAATAACACTAGAAAAATTTAAACCTTTTTGATATATGAAAAAGTCAGGAAGACACAGAAGGTAGAAAGATTTGTATGTTCTTTCTCAGACAGTACTTAAGCATATTATGTGTTTGTGACTTTTTTTGTTTAGTAATATAAGACTTAGAGTATAGTTAAATTACCAATGAAATGACATATACAACAGTGCCTCTAGATAGAGAGCTGGTGCTTTTTTGATGAGAACATAATTTTATTTAATTTATTATTAGGTTAAAAAAGAATGACTTTTCAGTCAAGAACTTTTAGCAGAGCTTGGGAGCAAATATCAGAAAAGACATTTCTAATACTATGCTATATATCTGCTCTTCACTCTTTCTCTTTGAAAAATGAAGCAAAAAAAAAGTAATTGAATGATGATTCTATGGACAGGTTGACATCAAACCAATTGATGAAATAGAGGATATTTTGAAAAAGTACCTGTGAGGTCAGGTTGCATTGATTTTTTTGTAGTTTTTTAGTCCCTCCTGATCTTTGTGATTTTAACAGTGCATATTTTGACAAATGGATGATTTTCTTTTTCATTTTATAGATAAGATTTTGGAGTAAAATGTGCATTTCAGTATGAGAGAGTATCATGTAGATGATGAAAGCAGTTTAACACTGAAAAAATTTGTAGTTTAGCATCTTAAATTACTAAGAAACAAAAGAAAAGAAAGGGAGGATAAGCAAAAAGCAAGCAGGCGGCCATAGAACTGTAGGCCTGGCTGAGCCATGGTATACAGTGTGTGCATTCTCTCTTTATAATTCCAGAACATGGGAGAAAGACTGGTGCTCACTGGTAGTGTGAGAAGACAGTAAGTGATTCCAGTGGTGACAGCAGGACAGGGAGTCTCATACAACCTGTTCTTTTCTTTGATGTTTAACAACTCTAGATGTGTGTGACCTGCCCGCCCCACAAAAGGTTTTGCATTTCTTTCAGTGAGGCCGTGCACTGGCCACTTCCTCTCTTTCTCACTCTCCTTCCGCTTTGCATTTCAGTGGGGATGGTTGGGAAGGCTGGAAGGGCAGCACTTGGTGTCTAGGCCTGCCTCCAGCCCGTTGCCCCCTCACTGGCTGAGGTTTGGGGAAGCCGGGGAGGCGTGTGTGTGCTTGCTCAATATGTTGGAATGTATGGGTTCTGTGGCATATGCTTACTTGGAATGTGCAGCAGACACGAGCTCCTCAATGGTTGTGGGGGTCAAACGTCGTAGGCTTTTATAAGTGTTTGAAAATGTGGGAAGGAATTTCCCAGTGCCGAAAGTTTGTTATTTTTTTTCCCTGAAGTGCAGTTGTATTAATTCCTTTGTAAAAGGAAAACATATTCCTTTTTGAAAACCATTGAAGGGTAGAAAAAATTTTGTGGGTGCAGAAATAATCTGGCCTCTCTGTTGGATCCAGCTGGATTCTTTTTCCTTTTCTATTCAAACTGATAGTGATGTCTGCAAATCAGGGACACTGAATTTGTAAACTGAGCTTTTAAAACTCCCTGAGTCATGCCACTCCTAAAATAAATGAAATTAAAGATCTTTAAAAAGCAAGTTTTAAGCTCAGCTATTTAAAAATATGGGGTTAATTCTCCCTTTTAAGGAATAAAGAACAAAATACTAGTTGCTTAATATTCTTTAACATTTTTGGCTACTTAATATATTTTAAAAATTTTACACATTTTATTTATATTTTTCTTCATAGACGAGTTGAAATGACAAATGTTCTGGTTGCTCAATTATTTGAAATAAAAAGGACAGGGATTTTTTTTTTTTTTGATTATTTATTTATTTGTTTATTTTTTAAAGGGTTCTAAAGGACCGGGAACAGGTGATTAGCTCTAATATAATTCTTTATACATATTAAAATTTTATTAAGAGTTTTGCTAGGAAAAGTTCTTTGGTTTATTGCTTTTTATATTGATGGTTTTGTGTATGGGTCTATTTCAGTAGTGTTTTCAACGCAGTAATTTAGATGTTGAAAATGATTTGTGGCTTTAGTTCTCATATAAGGATCATGGTCAAGTTGTTAATACCTGTGCTTAAAATTTTCCAGGACAAAGTCTTATCTTTTATTCTCCATGGTACTGCTTTTTAACACTAAGTTCCCCAGATCCCTAGGGTTCTGAGGAGATGCTAAATTTATGGGAAGGTGTAGATGAATGTACATAGGGACTCCTGGCTTCCCACCCACGTTTCAACCAGAAGACAGCTGCATTCATTGCTGTTTTATACATTAGACGTCTATCTAGAATTTCATTTAGAAAAGGAGTTTGCTGCTTTTTAAAAAGTTTGAAAGTGTCCACTTTACACTATGTAATTCTAAGCCTTGAGTCCATTCCTTGATAAGGCACTCCAACAGATCCAAGGCTCCTCCTTGAGGAGAATTTTGACCCTGCCTTTACTACTTCTGCATGTACTTCCTGGGGAATGGCCTTCCATCTCCTGTCACTTTTGCTTTAGTAACAAATGTTTGCTTTGCCAACTGCATGCCAGACCACAAAATCTATGGATTTTTCTACAGCCCACAATACAGAATGCTTACCCTTCAGGAACTTTCCAGAGACCTCACTGGTCAATGATTGTGCTCCAGCTGTTAGCAGAGCCCATCAGAGTCAACTGACTTTTAAGAGCAGTGGTTCTAGTAAGATGGCACCCACTCATTCATCAAGAACAGGGTTTTTTGCTTTAGAAGGTCTGAGCTATTTGCCTTCCTACCCCTACTTCAACGAGGGCACTTCCATTTTTATCTGTTGTGTATGTTGGGATGCCATGAACATGGGTGATTTTCAAGATATTTTCAGCTGGTTAGAATGGATGCCTACCAAGTCAGGAGGGACATGAGCTATTATATTCTGCTAGTACACACTTGCTGAATATAAGTCTTGCTTGCATGATTTTTGTTCAAAAACAGGATATTATTTGAAAAAAAAATATTCTCGGTGATTTCTTACCCTGTGGCCAAGGATTCTTGGGGGGAGTCCTTGAAGTCCTCAGATTTTGACTTCTTTGTTGTTAAAGAACTCCCTGGGTGGTTCTGATGTCCAACCAGAGTGCCCTTCCCCTCTGCTCCAACAAAGGTCTTCAGGGAAGGATGATTTCATATCATGTACCCAACTTTTGTAGTAAGATTGTTATGAGAGACCAACTTTTGTAGTAAGATTGTTATAAGAGATCGCCATCCATTTTCAGGGGTCCACCCTCAGATGCCTGTAGGGGCCAGGTAGATGACATGATATTTTTCAAGGGAGCTGCTGTGGCATACAGGAGGGGCAGCTATTAGTCAGCTCCAGCCTGTTGCTGCCATATAGAAATGTAGGGCCAGAGTTCCCAAACCTGATTTTTCAAGAGAAGCTAGAAAGCAGAGATTTTATGTTAAATATCCAAATTTCAGAACGTTGGCAACAATTCAGAAATTTTTGTAGACCCTGTGAGGGTCAAAGAAGACGTGGCTGGGGATTGAAACTGACCCTGGGTAGCTAGTTTGCAATCTCTGCAACATGAAAATATTCACTTTCTATAAAATGTTGAAGGTACTGTCCATTATGTTTGGCGTCTCTCACATGTAGGGCTTATCTGTGAAGGAGAGGGAAAAGTCCTTTTGATGAACTGAGTGAACTAGTATGTCTCTTTTCTAACATCGATGGCTGTTTGGAAGTACAAAACTAAAATTAGGTCTCAGTTGCAGCAACCATTCTTAGTCTAGTTTTCTGGAATAATTATTTTCTCCCTTATAAATTAGCCCTTACTTTTGTCTTTATGTAATGATCTTATTGTATGTGTTATATTAAACCATCCGACATCCTCTTGTAAATAAATGTGGAAGGAATGTATTCTGAATATGTAACAGTCTTAAAAGTTTATGTATATAGTATTTCATAATACATATTAAAGAGAAAAAATAAACCTGTATTCATATAATTGTGGGAAAATGTTTCCATGTTAATCTAAATTATCTTCTCCAATTAAAAACTGAGCTAACTATAGATAACTTTTTTTAAAAAAAATAGATAACATTTTAACCCATTTCCTAAGAAAATATGATTCTTGCATGTCCAGGAAACATTTTTGAAAACACGATTCAGTTCTTCTGCCTGTTAAATGCCTGATAAAAGGCAGGTCGTTTTAAAAGTATAGAGTGTACCTGATAGGAAAATTCAGTGGAGAAAAGCGATGCTTTTAAATATGTTTAAAAAGTATTTTGTTTACTGAGCACTTTCTTGTATTTAAGTTGAGGAAATTGAAGGCCATATGGATTCTGCTTCTGGACCCCGGATGCAATAAAGACTCATGAAGGCCAAACTAAATGAAAACTGCCAGTGACCTAAGGGATCCTTTTCCTTTTAAAGAAACAAAAGTAAAAAACAAAACAAAACTAAAAACCAAACAGTTCTAACATTTGGAATTAGCACTTTTAGAATGTATTTTTTTGTTGTGTAACTTAATATACATAATGAAATAGCATATTAGTAATCAGTTTATAATAGTGATATCTTGGAGATTTTAAGTTAGCAAATCATGTATGAGAAGGTACAGTACAACAGTATACATTCTAGGAATTCAGGATTTCATTTGGCTCCCTGTGATGGATCCAAATGGTCATCAGTTCCACAGAAATAGCCAACCCCAATTTTTTTGACTGGTCTTATGAACTTTAAAAATTTGAAGTTTCATGGGGGCTGGATCTTCTTATTTTTTTCTTTCCACAGCTGCATCTTGAATGCCTTGAATAGTGGAAATAGCTGCTCATTAAATACTTTTGAATGAATGAATTAAAATTAAAGCCATGAAATTAAAACCCCTCTTTCTCTCTTACTTTCCTTCTTTATTTTCAGACTGGATTAAAAAAGAAATAGCTGTTGAGAGATTTTGCATTTTTGTGAATAGATTTTTAAACTTTTGACTGAATCTTTGGCCTGAGTGAAATAAAAACCTTTTCATGGGCAGGTGAGGTAGGGAGATTCTTTAAAACATGAGGTGGGCTGCAAAGAGCAATTCCACAGGGCTTCAAAAGGAGCATTGGAAAGCAGAGCTTTAGATTTGGTGGGACCAGAATAGGTTTTGCAGTCAGTCTTTTTTTTTTTTTTTTTTTTAAAGAATAAAATAAGGATAGGTTAATTCTTAGAATGGTAAGATTCAGTAGGAAAACATGAAAATACAGTTTTCCCCTGTAGCTGTTTCTCTCCATAACCCTAAATTGCACTAAAAATCTGCTAAGGATCACATGCCAAAAAAATCTGTTTGAAAAAAAAATTAATAGCTTTCCTCTTATTGCAAGATAACAGGTAGATACAAGAGTCAAACTTTATGTTTTTATATAGTAAATAAAGTACGATCAGTTTAAGCAGAGTTTCTAAAGGTATTGTAAAAAAAAACCAAAACTCAGACAAGTACAAAATGACATTTACCAATGGATAAGATAATTCAAAACCAAGGAAGTGGCTGATCTTGAATGTTAATTGCAAAGCAAGATGCTGTCAAATGCTCTGTATTAGTAATCTATTGCTGTATTACAAATCACCCCAAAACTTAGGAACTTAAAGCAACAAACATTTATTATTGCAACTTTTTCTGAGGGTCAGGAATATGGGAGCAGCTTAGCTGGGTTATCCTGGCTGATCGTCTTTTTTGAGATTGCTGTCAAATTGTCTGCTGGGGCTGCAGGATCTGCTCTCCAGCTTACTCGGGTGGTTGTTGGCAGGCCTGTTGTTCTCTGGTTGTGGGTTGGTGGCCTCTCCGTAGGGCTGCTCAAAATATGACGTTAGTCTTCCCCAACATGAGTACTCCAAGAGAGGAAGAGATGTGATGCCAAACTGTCTTTTATGACCTAGTCACTCAGTTATACTTTGTCACTTTTGCTCATTCTGTTCATTAGAAACAAGACACCAAGTCCAGCCCACACTCAGTGGGACAAGAATGTGAATACCAGGAGGTGGGATCATTGGGGGCCAACTTGGAGTTTAATTTATTAAGTCAGTCAGGAAAAGTCTGTAAACCAAAGATAGACTTGGTAGATTTGAAGCATATGCTAAAAAGTAGTAATCACCCTTTGGTAATAATTATGATAAGGCCCCTTTCATAGGAAAATTGGAATTCCTTGTAAAACAACAATAGTAATGTAGATAGCACATTTTTATAGCAGTTTACTAGTTACGGAATACTTTTTATAATCTGTACTTAATTTTCACAACACCACATAGGTAAGGAAGGCAGATACTAATATCTCCTTTAGGTAACTGAGGCTCAAATTATTCGTAGTGCCTCAGACAAGGTCACATGTTTAGCATTCAGCCTCGGTTTTGTTTTCTTTTTTTTTTTTCTCCTCTTTCTGTTCTTTCTCCTAAAGAATTATTTCAATTATTGCAACTTTTTAAAAACAGAATTTGATTTTTCCCCTTTCAGTCTTATCTGAAAGCACCGATTTTTGTATGCCTAATTGAAAAGTTTAAAACACTGCTCTTCTAGTATCAATAAAGATGTTTGTCACTTTTCTGCCAGCAGCAAGACTCTTTTTTGCTATTTTTAGAACTGGGTGAGGTCTGATTTCTCCAGAATTGTGCCATACTGTGGTTAGCCATGGTCTACAAGAGGAAAATATATTTACTCTTTAAAATCATTGGTTTTCTAAGAAATATGCCATTTACTATACCAAATCTGAGTAAATCTTTCTCAGGCAAAATGCAGTAATCACTTTGATATCACACATGGCTAATTTTCTCCACCACATACAAAGAAAGTATCAGGCATCTTTGGTATTTGCCTTTTTTTATACATTGGAAAAATATCACAAATGAAAATAATAGTAAATGAAATTATTTTCTTGAAGAAATGGGATAGTACTTTTATATTGTTTTTGATTCATGCACATTCATGTTGATGTAAGTGATTCATTTTCTACGAGCATTTTGCCAAACTCATGCAAAACATCACCTTTGCTTATAGAAGGCCCTAAATTACTTTGACTTCAGTCAAATAACGTATTTTAATAGTCATGTCTTTAAATTTTTATTGAATCTCATTGCTTACTTTACTTGCATTATATATTCCCGTAACCTATTTAACCTTTTCTTTTAAAGGTTCTAAAAACACGATAGTTATATGTAGTGAAAAGTATTTTAGTTTTTTCCTTTTGAATGTGTATACACTGAGGCTTATAGGATGTTAGAGTCCCTTAGGAACACCTGCTTTTTAGGAAAGATGGAAGCTTTTTGGTTTAAAAAACTGCTAGGGGTAAATATTATATTTTCTATACAGTTTATATAGTCTGGTCAAGCAGAGCATATCCTGAACTATCTTTTGCCCATGCCTCCTTTTTTGTACCCTCTGAGAGGACTGATTACCTCTCAAAAGTTTAAAATCTTAATTTTTTTTTTCACAAAACAATCAAATGATTTAATTTTTTTTTTTACCTGCTTGGAGAGTTTAGAGAGAACTCTCCAATTGTCTTCAGTGGAGGGGTTGAGTTTAAAGTTTATTTCAGATTTTTATAAACTTCAGGAAAGAGGTTAAATGTGGTAGAAACAAGGAATTCTGTGAGCTCAGAAGACCAAATGTGATACATATCTCTAGACCCTTTTTTTTTTTTTAATCTTCATTTTATTGAGATATATTCACATACCACGCAGTCAAACAAAACAAATCGTACTTTCGATTGTTTACAGTACCATTACATAGTGGTACATTCATCACCCAAATCAATCCCTGACACCTTCATTAGCACACACACAAAAATAACAAGAATAATAATTAGAGTGAAAAAGAGCAATTGAAGTAAAAAAGAACACTGGGTACCTTTGTCTGTTTGTTTCCTTCCCCTATTTTTCTACTCATCCATCCATAAACTAGACAAAGTGGAGTGTGGTCCTTATGGCTTTCCCAATCCCATTGTCACCCCTCATAAGCTACATTTTTATACAACTGTCTTCGAGATTCATGGGTTCTGGGTTGTAGTTTGATAGTTTCAGGTATCCACCACCAGCTACCCCAATTCTTTAGAACCTAAAAAGGGTTGTCTAAAGTGTGCATAAGAGTGCCCACCAGAGTGACCTCTCGGCTCCTTTTGGAATCTCTCTGCCACTGAAGTAGACCCTTTTTTTTAATTGTTGGTTTATAAATATTTTGACTGCCTGTGGATATGCACCCACAGAAATATCTTTTCTCTCATGTTTCCTCAGTGATCTTTCTTCTTGTTAGAATCCCAGCCTGGCAGAGGGAGGCCCACCCTGGTGGGCAGAACTGCCTCAAGTGACCTGCTCAGGCCTGGGAGGATCTTGATTATTCTGCCTCCATTTACCCTTCCAGTTGATTTCAAAGCAGCATTTGAAATCGGGGTATAAGAGAACGTTTCCTCCTCGGCAACCTGACAGAGCCAGTTTCCCAGGCCTCCTCACACAGCTGTTAGGTGTCTCTACCTACAAAATGTCACTTCACAAGAGCTTTCCATAGATCTCCAGTTAGGACGACGCTCCTGGGGTGGGTTTGCAGCGTGGTTGTCAGCCTTTGGCAGGCTCCTTCCTGGATTTTCAGAAATGCTTCTGGGCTAGTGCAATTGTGTTTGAATCTCAGAGGTTCACTTTTTGTGTTCAGGAGCCTAGGAGCTGCATAAAACAGAGTGATTGTGATTGGGCATTTTTCATCATCAAAATGCATCAGTTCCTCCTCTGAAAACACAGGCATTATCAATTTCTTTGAAGTTGGTTGATGCTGTTCAGTTGTTGGCCTGTGGTTATGATGGTTAAAATTAAGTACATTGAGCCTCATTAATTCAGACTAGTTGGAGAAGTCTCATGGGAAAGATCAGTGATAATTAATAGAAGGTCTGAGTGGTCAGATTTTTTTAAAAAAATTATTACTTTCAATTACATCTTATAACTTGAGTAAGCTAACAAAATGTTGCCAAAGAGCGGTCCTGCCAGACTTACTGAATAAAGTTTAAAAAGTGATTTGTATTCAGTATATCAGTTATATATAAATGTGTTTAATTAGCTTATTCTCTGGAGTAGTTTAAATGCCCCTCTTATGATTTTGTTTATATTGATTCCTTTGTTGAATATGCATCCCTCCTCACCTTTTTTTTTTTTTTTTTTCTTTAAAGAAAAAGATAAATTCTGGCTTTGTCCTGTTGCAGCTAGAATTAATGATATTTCACTATTCTGTCAGTTACAGTTTGATTCATTTTAGGTTTAAGATGCCCTTGAGGCATAAATAGTGAATATCTGGGTGCCTTCCTTTTCTAGAAGAAATTAGAATTGTGCCTTCATAAATCTTACATGATGGAGAAAGTGGTTAAAAAAAAAAAAAAAAAGGCCATCCATTCAAAATAAAGAGGTTAATTTAAGTTATGGCATAAAGTATTATTTAATTGAAAGAAAATGAAGAGAACTTTGATCAGAATAATCACATCTTAATAAAAATGGGAACACTTCTTTTTTATTACCTTTATTCGGGAAATAGCCAGTAAGAAGAATCCAATAACCAGTAGTACTTAAATTTTGGGCTATTTCAGTGTTTGATCATTTGACATTTTATTCTGTACTCTCCTTTAAAGTAAATTAAAAAAAAATTTAGTTTTAAAACAAGTGTTATAGGTAACTTCTAGGATTGGGCCTAGCAAACTACATTTGTCAGAAATAGGATGATAACCTCTAATATCTGGCTACGGAGTAGTAGAGGCTGCCTGGGAACTGTGTTCTGGTGTACTGGGACAGAGCCCACGGTCAGCCAGACTCAACTACGTTAGTTCTCCAAAGGGTACTCTCAGCATTTAATGTCTACATTTATTTCAGTTCTCCTAATTAAAAAATTAAAGTGTCTGTGGGTGTTGTCATCCAAAGAAAAGCCTTTACTTCAGGATATTTTTTGCTGTCAGTGGTCTTTAGAGAACTAAGCCTCACTAACAGCTCTTCAGTCTGGTTAATGGGGGTGTACGAAGGATTCTTCACCTGGTTGGTGATATTATACTTGGTCCTGAAATTAAATAACTGCCTGCCACCTCTCACCACAGCGGAACCAATTGCTGAACCTAAAATAATATCACAATTATTTTAAAAGTGTTTTTGAGACTCAGAAAGGAATTCAGCAAGTTACGTCAATCCCGGAGGGCATTACTTACTTGAGCACCTACCATGTGCTTAGCCAAAGTGCACAGCACAGAGTGTAGTCTGCAGAAGCAGCCAGCCCTCTGTCCCTACACTGATGAGCTAGGCTCTGAGGAGCCTCTGCCTGTTATTCTTTCCAAATCTACAGAAACAAACCATGGGGAAAATGCTTCTTTTCACACTTCCCTTCCCAATGTGTGTTACCACATTTCTGGTTAGTCAAGAACACTTTCTAAGGAATGAAGTCATGAGGCATGCAACAAGGTGAATGAACCTTGAGGACATTATGTTGAGCGAAATAAGCCAGAAACAAAAGGGCAAATATTGTGTGGTCTCACTAATACGAACTAACTATAATGAGCAAACTCTGAGAATTAAATTCAAGAGCATAAGTTACTAGGACATAGAAATTGGGCAATTGTTGACTAAGGAGTACAGAATGTTCAATAAAGTTCATTGTAATGGTTCAGAAATGAATAGCACAATACTCTAAGTGTAATTAACAAAGCTGAGTGTGAGTGTGGTTGAAAGAGGAAGGCTAGAGTCACATATGTCACCAGAAGGAAAGTTAGAGGATAAAAATTGGGTCTTTATAACTTAGCGAAACCCAAAGTGGACAATGGTGGTGGTGAATTATATAAATATAAAAGAGTTCTTACATGAACTAGAACAAACATACATCACTATTACAAGGTGTTAATAATAGGGTGTTATATGGGACAAAAATACAATTAATGTAAACTAAGGTCTGTAGTTAACAGTAACACTGTAATATTCTTTCATTAATTGTTAACAAAAGCACTTTTCCAAAGCTAAATGTCAATAATGGGGTATCTAAGGGATATGGGAAATTTTTCTTCAGGGAAATGGCAATGTTCTCATATTGACTGTAGTGGCGAATGCGTAACTAGGTGATTATACCAAGAGCCATTGATTGTACACTTAGGATGTGAATAAAACTGGTTTAAAAACAAACAAACAAACGACAGTTTCTAATGCATGTGGTGTGTTAAGCCTGGAATGGGGATGGCTGCAGAGAGCAAACGACTGGTGGCTGAGCTTGACCTCCCCTCTGTACTGGTCCACCTGTCTGCACCCTGGGGTACATTAAGCTTACCTTCCGGTTTACATTTTTCATCATTTACTCACAGGCATTCAGCAAGTACTTCCTTTTGTGTTGGGTGCTGGGCTGTTGTAAAAGTACAAAGGTAGATAAACTACTTCTGCCTTTGCGTAGAAGTAAAATTAACTTGTAGTTCCTCGTGGCTCTACAATATTGGGGTGACAAGTTCTAGATGTACCCTCGTGGGGCAGTGGGTAAGCTGCTCTGGTATTGTAAAGTTTGTTGTGGACAGTGGAGAACTGGCAGCTGGGTGGTCCCCTTAAAGATCCGGCTAAAAGGCCCCCTCCTGCGTGAAGCCTCCCCCAAGTGTTTTTGAACTGCTGCCTTTCAGGATCTTGCTGTTACTTCAGCTGTCAGGGTCTGACTGCGTGGCTATTTGTGTGCACAACAGTTGTGCCTGATAGGCTGTATACTCCTCTAGGAAGGAAAGAATGACTTACTCATGATGTGTGCCCACAGACGCCTCGCACCAGCCATCCCATGGGAGGGGTGAATGGAACTGCTTCTGAGTTTATCCTGGTTTCACTTCAGTAACTAAAATTTTCAGGAAATGGTGCGTTCTGATAAACCAAGTCATCGGTTTTAATTAATGGCAAAGCAGAAAATCCTTTCTCTTTAGCCTATACTGTTGAAAACTTCCCTAAAATATATTAGGCCACTCCTTAGTTGTTTTTTTAAATGCAGTTTTATTGAGCTGTAATTACATAACATACAGTCATTCAAAGTGTACAATCAGTGTTAACAGTATCGTCATATGGTTGTACTTTCATCACCACAATCAAACCTCGAACATTTTCAATACTCCAAAAAATAAAATGAAAATTAAAATTAAAAAGAATAATCCAAAACATCCCATTCCCCTCCTCCCCCCATTGTTCATTTACTTTTTTTAAAATACAGTTTAATTGAGATATATTCACACACCCTACAGGCATGCATAGTGTACAATCAGTTATTCACAGCACCATCATACAGTTGTGCATTCATCACCAGAACCAATTTTTGAACCTTTTCCTTACTCCAAAATAAATATAAAAGCAAAAAAGAACAACTAAATCTTTCCATCCCCTTCATCCCACTCTATTCCTCATCTAATTTTTGTCCCCATTTTTCCACTCATCTGTCCATACACTGGATAAAGGGAGTGTGAGCCACAAGGTTTTCACAGTCACACAGTCACACTATGCAATCTACATAGTTATAAAATCGTCTTTAAGAATCAAGATCACTGATTTGCAGTTTAACAGCTTCAGGTATTTCCCTCTAGTCATTCCAACACACTAAAGACTAAAAGATGATATCTATATAGTACATAGGAATACCCTCCGGAGTGACCTCTTGACTCCATTTGAAATCTCTCAGCCACTGGAACTCTACTTTGCTTCATCTCTCTTCCCCCTTATGGTCAGGAAGATCCTCTCAATCCTGCTGTGCTGGGTCCAGGCTCATCTCCAGGAGGCTACTCCTTAATTTTTAATATATAAGTATGTTTTTGTTTACTTTATAGTGATAAATAATTTTATAATAGAAATAATTGAGAATAACTGTCAATATGGTTCAACAACACAAGATGTAGGCCAGTGGTTTTCAGTGTGGCTGTTGGAACAGCAGTATTAGCATCACTTGGGAACTTGTTAGAAATGCACATTTTCCAACCTACCCCAGACCTTACTGAATCAGAAATTCTGGGGGTGGGGTTCAGCAGTCTGTGTTTTAACAAGGCCTTTAGGTGATTCTGATGGTCCCTCAAATTTGAGAGCCACTCTTAAAAGGCAATTGTTCTTAGTCTGGATGTACATTATCATTACCTGGGAGCTTCTAAAAAAATAACGGCCCCCAAACCCACCCTGAGAAATTCTGATTCAGTTGGTTGGGGTGGGGCCTATTGTAGGTTTTTTTAATTTAATTTTATTGAGATTGTTCACCTACCATACAATTATTCAGAGATCCAAAGTGCATAATCAGTTGCCCACGGTACCATCATACAGCTGTGCATCCATCACTACAATTAATTTTTTTCCCAATTTTTAGAATATTTTCATTACCCAGAAAAGAAATAAAGACAAAAAAGGAAACTAAATTCCGCCCCTACCCCAACCACCCTCCACTCCATTATTGACTCATATTACTGGTATAGATTTGTTGCTGTTGATATATATTTTTCCCTATACACCCCTCTATTATTAGCTTCTAGTTATAGTGTCATACATTTGTTCTAGTTCATGAGAGAGATTTCTAATATTTGTACAGTTAATCACAGACATCATCCACCACAAGATTCACTGTTTTATACATTCCCATCTTTTAACCCTCCAACTTTCCTTCTGGTGACATACATGACTCTAAGCTTCCCCTTTCCACCACATTCATGCACCATTCAGCACTGTTCGTTATTCTCACAATAACATGCTAGTGCCACCTCTGTCCATTTCCAAACACTTCGGTTCAACCTAGTTAAACATTCTGCTCATAATAAGCAACCACTCCCCATTCTTTAGCCTCGTTCTGTATCCTGTTAACTTATATTTCATGTTTATGTGTTTACATATTATAATTAGTTCATATCAGTGAGATCATGCAATATTTGTCCTTATGTGTCTAACTTATTTCACTTAATGTAGTGCCCTCAAGGTTTCTTCATCAACCCGTTTTTTTTTTTTTTTAAGGTGGTTTTGTTCACCCACCATACATTCTGTCCTAAATAAACAATTGATGGTTCCCTGTATAGTTACATATTTATGTATTCACCACCATCACTACTCTCTATATAAGGACATCTCCATTTCTTCCACAAAGAAGGAGGAAGAGTCAAAGAAGGTAGAGAGACAAAAGAAAGAAAAATGACACCTAAAAAGAAATGGAAGGAAAGATAGAATTAAACTAAAGAGGAATGAAGGAGTCAGACAACATCACCAATGTCAAGAGTTCCATACCCCTCCCTTATGTCCCCCACGTACAGGCATTTAGCTTTGGTATTGCCTTTGTTACATTAAAGGAAGCGTAATACAATGTTTCTGTTAACTATAGTCTCTACTTTGCATTGATTGTACTTTTCCCCCAATGCCACCGTATTTTTAACACCATGCAAGGTTGACATTTTTTTGTTCTCCCTCACGTAAAAACATATTTGTACATTTTATCACAATTGTTGAGCACTCTAGGTTTCACTGAGTTATACGGACCCAGTCTTTATTTTTCCTCTTTCCTTCTGGTGTCCCTGAACTCGTTGATTTGGTTTTTTATTTGATTTAGCACATTTCTTTAAAAATCTTTAATAGCTTTTTTCATTAAAGTGAAACAATATCTCAACTGTATCTTGATTGAGTTGTAAGTTTGTTCCTTTGACTGGGCCGTATCTTCATTTTTCCTAGTATAGATTGTAGTTTTCTGCAGTCTAGACATCTGGTTTCCTTGGTTTCCCCAGTCAGATTTTCCCAGACCAGAATGGGTTCAGATCTCAGAATGGGGTTATAGTCAGGGTGTATCTTAGAGGAATGACATACTTTTCTGTGAGGTTTCCAGTCACTGTGCTTTTCCTAACCTGCCCAGCAGGTGGTGCCTGTCAGCCTGTTCCTACCAACTGGTGTAGACCTCCTTAGTTTCTGTTTTTGTTTTCCCTCAGGCTCTGGGGTCTGATTCTGAAGGGAAAGCTGGGCCCCACTTCCTTACTCTTAGGAAATATATACCCCGTAGGGAGTTGTTATCTGCATTTGAATAGTCTCTCTGACTCTGTTATCTCCACCCCTGGAACTGAAAATGGCTGCAGCTCTCTCTTCTGAGCCCCTAAGATTGAAAGAGAGAAAAAGGGACAGAAAGCCCCCTTTTGGAGCCAGGACATGGTCCCCCAGCTTCACTTGTCGGCCAGAGGTAACACCCAGCCCTCTGGGCTCCCCTGCCCAGGACAGATGAGTCTTCCGGTTCTTTAAGGTCAGTCATCACTAAAAGCCTGTGTCTGCTTGTTGGGGGTTTGTAGCTTGTATTCAGCAGTTCTCATTTGTTAATTAAAACCCCAGTTGGAGCTCAGTTGAGCTATATTTACTTGCTCGGAGAGTGCTGCTAGTTTCTACCACAGGGAGGTTTTGCAGCTCAGCCTGCCATGCGGGGAGGGGACTCTTGGCATGGTTCTGCAACTTTTACTTACAGATTTTATGCTGCAGTCTCAGCCATTCCTCCCAATCCAGATTGGTGTACGATGTGTGGACAGCCACGGTTGTCCCCCAGCAGCAGTTATTCCAAATTATTTACTAGTTGTTTCTTGTTTTTATTAGTTGTTCCAGGGGACTGACTAAATTCCACTCCTCTCTATGCTGCCATCTTGCCCCTCGTGTTTTTTCATTTTTTTTTTTTAATTGCTCCATGAATACTACTGATATGCAGCCGGAGTTGAGAACCACTGATTCAGGGGTTAGAATAAAAACTTGAAACTTATTCCACCATTATCCTCTGCAACTTACTTAAAAAATAGATCCAAGGTAATGCTTCTTTCTCCTAGAAGTTGGATAAAGATAAACTTAGTATTGTTTTATTTAATCAGGCTTTTATTGAGCAGGAGGCCCTTGCTTTTTGTGGCATTGCATTAGTAAAATCTCCCCCATAAAAGCAGGTGTTTTAAAGCCAGTAGTATTTTCCCACAGGAACTATGTCATATTTGGGCGTAAACTTCCTGATCAAGGTCTTGGCATCAAATAAATCATAGATGGAACCATAATGTACCATCAGATCAATGATACAGTAATTATAAACCTCTGTGGTCATTTAAAATAATAAAGTTATGGTCTAAGTCCAATAAAATTCTCATAAATTTAGTGTATACCCTAGGATTACCTCAGAGGTTTCAGTTTTGTAGAAAAATGCACATGGTTGTAGGAAACAGTTCCTTAAATCTATTGTGTAATAAATATTAATTAACACTATTTGTTTGCACTCTTAGAATTTGAGGAGGGAAGAGTTGGAGAGTAAAACTCTCCTAACAAGTCCAAGGAAGTCTTGAGTTGGATGTCTTTTCCCCCCCGTAGACTTCCCAGAAGCAAGCCTGAGGTTCAGAGTCGCTGCCTTTTTCTTAAAGGTGCTTGAAAACACCTAGTCTGGCCAGTGTCTCCTGTTGTTGAGGGTGGTGAAAATATTGGTTTCCATCCCAGAAAAGCATTTTTTAATAAAAGGGTTGATCCATGGTTTCTCTTCTGTACCGTCTCCTGTGGCCTATCTGCTGAAATAAAGGTGAGAGAATAAATGATCGGCACAACCCACACTTGACTGAAAAGCCATAAGATTAATTATTAAATCATTAGGGTTTTTTTAAGAGAGCCTCTTTGAGCAGCCAACTTGGCATAAACTGGTAAGAGTGTGGGCAAATGGTGTGGTGGAAAGAGCACTGGATTGGGGGCCAGAAAATGGATCAAACCTGGCTGTTCTCCTTACCTGTGTAAGATGCTCCCTTCTCTGAGCTTCCATCTCCTTTCCTCCGGAGGAAGGTTGAACACCCCCAACTTGCAAGATTGTAAGGCTTGGGTAGGTTAGTGTACCCAGTTTAGGGAACTTTCCATAAAAGTTACTTTAATGGTTGAAATATTGATTAGTGAAATAAACTTGAAGAATTTTATCTGTTCTCCTGCCCTGCTTGCCCATGTTGTAAAAAGCCTGCTTCATGGTGGATACCCAGGCAGAAACAGTTCTAGGGAAGCTGGGGGAAACAGGGTGCAGGAGTGTTTCTCACACTGCAAATCCCTCCTGGGAAAAGAGATTATTCCTGAGAAGAGAGCTTAATGTCCACAGTCTGGCTCATTAGAGAAGGCCCAAGAATAAATGGGGTTTGGTGTGTGTTCTTGGTTTATTACCTGGGATCAAATTTGCGTTTTGAATCAGAATGCATAGTCAGATGTCTTGATGACAGTATGTTGTTCAGTAACTGAAGTGTTGTTTTGACCAAACTTTTTAAGCAGACTTTTCTTGGCAGTTTGATACTGAGCTGGGTACACACTGATAGTTTTATATCAACTACTATAAAGTCATCACCAATTGACAGTGACTCAGATTAAACCATAGTGACTCGGATTATACAGATACTAGACTGTAGTAATTCTAAGGCAATTATCAAATAAATCTGTTAGAGAAAATTATTGCCTATTGTTTTAGTTTGTTAATGCTGCCGGGATGCAAAACACCAGAAATGGATTGGCTTTTACAAAAGGGGGTTTATTTGGTTACACAGTTACAGTCTTAAGGACATAAAGTGTCTAAGGTAACATATCAGCAATCAGGTACCTTCACTGGAGGATGGCCAATGGTGTCCAGAAAACCTCTGTTAGCTGGGAAAGCATGTGGCTGGCATCCGCTCCAAAGTTCTGGTTTCAAAATGGCTTTCTCCCAAGACGATCCTCTCTAGGCTGCAGTTCCTCAAAAATGTCACTCTTAGTTGCATTTGGGATATTTGTCCTCTCTTAGCTTCTCTGGAGCAAGAGTCTGCTTTCAACGGCTGTCTTCAAACTGTCTCTCATCTGCAGCTCCTGTGCTTTCTTCAAAGTGTCCCTCTTCATTGTAGCAAGCTCACTCCTTCTGTCTGATCTTACATAGTGCTCCAGTAATTTATTCAGACCCACCCTGAATGGATGGGCCAACACCTCCATGGAAATTATCCAATCAGAGTCATCACCCACAGTTGGGTGGGGTGCATCTCCATGGAAACACTCAAAGAATTACAATCTAATTAACACTGATAGGTCTGCCCACACAAGATTCCATCAAAGATAATGGCATTTGGGGGGACGTAATACATTCAAACTGGCACACCTATTATATTAAATTGGTCTTGATTATTTTTTTTCTAACTTACGAGTTCTCATTACCCTTGGAACTGTTGTTTCAAAAATACACTAAATTATTTAGAATCAGTTCTTTAAAATATAATATGCCTGGTAGTTCAAACAGAACTAAAGGAAATAAAAAATGATTAAATAACAGTAATACTTTAAGTTTTTTCATAGATTTGTAGAACCCATAGAATGTTAGATCTTAGGGATTATCTAGACCACTGTTCCCTGCCCAAAGTTCTGGAAATTCTTGCTGAGAGGTCAAAAACTAGTCCAGTAGTAACAAAGGGCAATAATATAAAATAATCCTCCTCACTGCCATTGCTGTGCTTTTTCCTTGATACCATGTGTTCTAGTTTGTTGATGCTGCCAGAATGCCAAATACCAGAAATGGATTGACTTTTATAAAAGGGAGTTTATTTGGTTACACAGTTACAGTCTTAGGGCCATAAAGTGTCCAAGGTAACACATCAACAATCGGGTACCTTCACTGGAGGATGGCCAAAGGTGTCCAGAAAACCTCTGTTAGCTGGGAAGGCATGTGGCTGGTGTCTCCTGCAAGTTCTGGTTCCAAAATGGCTTTCTACCAGGGCGTTCCTGTCTGGGCCTCAACTCCTCTTCAAAATGTCACTCTCCGTTGCTCTTCGGGCATTTGTCCTCTCTTAGCTTCTCCAGAGCAAAAATCTGCTTTCAAAGGGTATCTTCAGAATGTCTCTGTATGTTCCTGTTCCTCTCTCAGCTCCTGTGCATTCTTCGAAGTGCCCTCTTGGCTGTAGCAAGCTTGCTTCTTCTGTCTGAGCTTATATAGTGCTCCAGTAAACTAATCAAGGCCCATGCTGAATGGGCGGGGCCACACCTCCATGGAAACTATCCAATCAGAGTTATCACCTACAGTTGGGTAGGTTGCATCTCCATGGAAACACTCAATCGAAGAATTACAGTCTAATCAACACTAATACGTCTGGCCACACAGGATTGCATCAAATATAATGGCGTTTTGGGGGACATAATGCATCGAAACTGGCATACCATGCAACCTCGAATAAAAATTTTTTTTTTTTTAAGTAAAGCTAAGTTCAGGACCAAAACTTACAGTATTTTTCATTTTTTTTAAGAAATTAACCAAATTAAGATGATTTAGTCTTTGCTAAATTAAGATGATTTAGTCTTTGGACAGTTCAGAATAGCACTGGTAGCACCAATCAAGGAGACTGCTGTTGGCTGATCTTTCAGTGAGATTGTGAAATACAGTGGAAGGACTTCTGTCATGAACTGGCTCTGTGACCATTAGTTTACTCGTCATTAAGATGAGGATATAGACTGGTTGTTCTCCAACCTCTCTGTCTGCTTTAGAGTTCTATGAGATCACAAGTCTTTGGCAAAACAAAACAAAACAAAACTCATTTAGGAACAACTGCCTGTGTGACAATAAGGTGCTGGGCATACTTGTGATAGGAGAACAAAACCAGTTCTCCAGAACCGGTTCTGACCAACCCTTGTCTGGGGGTTTTGAAAACATAGTAAGCATCTTTAATCTTCTATCCATTTTGCCTCGTTTCTCTCTAGACGGAACCAGACTCTGTAGAGCTTGTCAGATTCCAGGACTGTGATTTGGGGTCCTATATCAGTTTTGACATCACGCCAAGAGCCAGGGCTGTTACTTTGAGTGCTTTTCTGTGCAATTGTGGCATCAGAAGTTAGTTCCTTTATCATTTCCTCAAGGATGGGACTGTTTCTCCCAAGTTTCCCTTCTTTTCTGTAACGTAGGGAAAAGATTCTTATCTTTACCAGTGATTTCACTTATATAAAAATTGTTCTTTTTTGGCTTTGGAGCATATAGTTTGGTGTTGAGTTGATCTTTCCTCTTTAGTTTTCACTTAGGCATATATTAACAGAGCTTTGCTTTTTTTGAGCACCTACAGAACAATTGATGGGCTGAAGCTTTCTTTTAACACATTCTGAGTGTCATATGTGGTCAGCATGTGGATATATTGGGTGGGAGAGGGTATGGACAGCCCAGCATGAAAAATAGAGGTCATTTACTAGACTAGTTGCTTTACATGGATTATCACCTATCTCTCATTGGCCCCGTGAGGCAAGTGGTGGCAGCCCCATTACTCAGACGAGGAAACTGAGGCTCAGATTGCCACTTTCCTGAGGCACCAGCAAGTACTGTGACAAATCTTGGATCTGAATCTAATCTGACTACAAAGCCTGTGTGCTTTCTGTTATACCCACACTTCTTAATATAGGAAGGCAGGTAACTGTGCTATTTGATAACTGAAAGATTATCTCCAATTTAAGAAGGCTGTAATAGAATCGCTAATTAGCTCTGTTCATGATTTTCTCCCCTGTAATGCCAAGATCTGAACTGTTCTATGGCTATTGAGCCACATTTGCAATCACCACACCCAAAACGAGTTGAGCAGTTCCCTACACCCATGTGTGTTGGGACAGTAGGCTATTCCAGCCAGGATAGAGGAGGAGGAGCTCTGGGCTGCTTGTGAGGGGGTCTCATGTAGTTCAGGAGCTATCATGGGAGTCCAGTGCTTCTAGTTCTTTGTAGATCTATTTACAGTATCTTTTAAGAATACTTCGATATGACCAGATACTCTCCTTGTTTTGACTGCACCTATGTATTTCTGAGTAATAGCGGCTCCTACTCAGTCTCTTTTAACTCCTACTCTAAGGTACTATGGGATAGGATTTGTAGAATTTATCTTCCTTTCCTATTCTACCCATTGTCATTCAGTTAGATTTAATGAGTCAAGATAAGAAGTAGGAAGTATACTAACTGGTATTACTAGTTGAGGGTGTGTTGTCCCCCTGCCCCCTTATTTTTCATTAAGGCCTATGTGGTATCTGGCTCATAATTGATGCTCCATGGATGAATGGATGGATAGATGAAAGAGCCTGCAGTTTTTAGAAAACTGTGTGTTGGAAGGGGTAATAATATAATTGTATCTGAACCCATTAAGTAATGTTCTGCTTTTTAATAGGATTTGCTATAATTTGATGAGTGAAATAAGTGTCTATGATCATCCATTCAAGCAGATGCCAGTATTACCTTTCATAAGGTGGAATGCAGATATGAGAAGGTGCATCTGTGCTTAATGAGGTTCAAGGTGCAGCTGCTCTCTTCTTCAACTAGTCAGATAATCCATATCATATGTAGGCATATCATCCAACGCTCTTCCCATATTTTTCCATCCTAGTCCCTTTCCCGTCCTTGTGTTTTTTCCCTCCACCTCTGCCTGAACAAAGCTCTGATGGGAGCAGAGCTGTGGGGCTTGTCACTGGAACTATGGAATGTATTTTTTCGAATGTATTTTTTCTGTGGAAATGATGTTATGGGAATAGGTCATATATTACTGTAAGCTTTTAATGGCTAGTTAGGATATTTAACTGCATTTATAAATCACTAATTTCTTAAGTATTCCATGGTCTTCTCTGTTCTTCCTACTTTTACAGTCTGAAAGAAGACGAGCCTCCTGGTGAGTGATTGGGTCCTGTCCCCAGGTGGTGTCCCCCGGGTGATCCCCAGGTAATGACCCTAGGTGCTGCCAGCTTACTCTCTCATGCACCTGGGAGGCAGGGGTTCTGTCGTCTTTATCTGGGTGTCAGCAACTCCTCTCCCAGTGCCTGGCACAGAGGACGTGCTAAAATACTTGCTAATTTAGGTTGAATTTAAGAACTAGAAACTTTTACATCCTCCGTTTTCGGTCTTGGCAGTTTCTCAACGACATTCTTATGCCTAACTCTATCAAAGTTGATAGACATGCATTAGATTTTCTTACTGATCCTATTATTCACTTATTGACCAAACATTTGTTGATCAGCTATGATGTCCTGGGCACTACCAGACACTAAAAACATTGCAGCGGACCAGTACACATCCAGTGTCTGTCCCCTTGGAGTTTATTGTTAGAATACAGACCATCATTAGGAGGGCACTAACCCAGTCTAGGATGGGACTATTCCCTAGAAACTGTTGCTATTTTAGAAACGTATGGACTGACCTAGAATTTGCCTAGGTTTCTGATGTTGAAATCTTCTCTTTGCCCTATATCAGTGATGAAAATGTGACTTTTAAAATAATTCGGAATTGTCCTTAAAAATAAACTAATGGAAAATGTGATGCAGTTTGCTTTTACATAGCATAGTCTTTGGTTAGAGAGTAAATTAGATTTACTTTTCAAATAAAATTTTAAAATAGTAATCTCAGATACTAAAGAAAGGTGACCTTTTAAAAATATTCTGCTAATAAATTATTAATTTTCTGAATTATCTATTAAGGTAAACATCAGGTTTCCTTGTGGTTGCTGACTAATTTAGTTGCATTCTGTTTCTATTCATAGCTCCTCAATCTTAGATAGAATTGAGCAGATTTAACACAAATAGCTTCATCTAGTTTCACACATTAAAAAACAAAGATAAGAAGGAAAGGTAAGAAAATGGTAACACAAAACTAGCAAGATAAAGGGTGATTGGCTAGTGGCCAACTTTAGAAGAAAATGAAATTTTTTCTTGGCATTCTCTTTGTGTTGCAAGATTTCTTTCCATAGATTAGTGTAATTTTAGGGGGCAATATGAAGAGATAACATTCTTAACAATTCTTTTACAGCTCTTTGTTTTGTGTAGCCTGAAGCCCAGTCACTTCTTCACACTTGTTGCTGTGCATGGATGCTCTATGAAACGTTGAGGGACTTCAAGATAAAAATTATTCTCTTTGGAGATTTTTTTGGTCTCACTTCTGTTTAAGAACATAAATGAGTAAAGACTAACACATATGGGGAGTTAATGTTTAATTGGTATGGAGTTTCTGTTTGAAGTGATGGAAAAGTTTTGGCAGTAGATGGTGATGGAGGCACACTTTGTGAATGCAATTAACATCACTAAGTTGTATATTCGAAAGGGGATAAAAATGGAAATCTTGTGTTGTATATAAGCTACCACAAAAAAATCCCATAGAACTCTAAAACGCAGGGTGAACCTTAATATAACAGTGGACTCGAGTTAATAGCATAATATAACAATATTGTTTTATCAATTGTAGTGCAAGTACCATACTAATGCAAAATGTTAATAGGGAAACTGTGTGTGTGACATAGGGTTATATGGGAAATCTGAACTTTTTGCATGATTTTTCTTTAAACCTACAATTGCTCTAATTTTTAGAAAAAGCAAACCACAAAAAAAGAAAGCAAAGAAGCTAGCCTAGTACGTTACATCATATCTGACTAAGGGATTTGAGCACACCTGGCAGCAAAGAGCTTTAACCTAGTTTCTCAGATGAAAACTCAAGGTGGGGGGAAGGATAAAGAGGTAGTGCGGGGTGAACTGAGGAGCTGGGTTACCTTTAGCCTACTTTCTCTGGGATGATGCCGTTTATCCTTCTAAGTCAGTTAACCGCCTCAGTCCACGAACTAAAATTCTTGGTTGCAACTAAAAGAAACCCACTTAATCTTGTTTAAGCAAAAGGAGGGGCTTTTTGTTTTTCTTACTTAACCAAATTGCAGATGAGCAGGGCTGGAGTGGGCTTTAAGGACAATGAGAATCAGGAATTGGAACGTGGCTGTTTATCTCCATGTGGCGTCCTCCTCTCATTTTCTCCACTTTTGTTCTCTCTTTTCCTGTTGGCTTCATTTTTCTCCCAGTGCAGGTGGGCTTTTTCTACATGGATAGGGATATGACCATGGTCAGTGCAATTCCATAGAGATCTTTGCAGCCTGTGATCTGAGAGAAAACAGGGTTCTTTCAACCAGTGGAAGTTTGAAAATCCCAGGGAAGGATTCTGATTGGCCTGTCCTGTGTGCCATCACAGCTTGTACAGCCCAAGGGGACAAGGTACTCTGTAGCTTGGCCTGTGTCCTGTGTCTGGGGAGGCACAGGGACATTGTCCGGAGGGAATTATTATAAACAGGAGCCCACAACAGTATTTTTTTTAAGGCCAGTTCAAGCAATTAGGTAAGATTCTTCCCCTAATTCAGTGAAAATCTTTTAAAGCCTTTTTTTCTTTTTGTCAATGTGTGACTTTATGTTCCCCTTCTGTTTACTCTGTATTTCCTGAGGAACACTGACGAGTATACCACTGCAGTGAGCATATTAAGGCACAGAAGCATAAAACTTTAGAGATGAAACAAATCTTAGCGTCCACTTGCCTCAGTAGTTTCAGATATATTATGGAGTCTCCCAGAAGTACCTACCAATAAGGGAGGGTAAGAACTTTTTAGTATCTTCAAATACTAGGTTCTATTCTAGGAACTGGGGATACTGGGTGAAACTGATTGATCTGGTCTTTGCCCTCATGGACCTAACATTTACTTAAAGAAAATATTGACAGGCTAACTAGAATGCCAAATTTCTTTTATTTTTAGCTGAAATCATCAATTCAAAGCTTATCTTTTCAGAATGGGCTGAACCATGAACTGATCTGAAGCTCTGATTGTCAATATATATCTTTGAATAATTGTTTAAGAAGCGAAACACAATATTAGTAAATGGCTTGTTTAGCAGAGTTGGAGAAAATAAATAAAAGGAGTTCTTGCTGATGAAAATGCTGGGAAGATGGTTTCCCATGATGGCTAAGAGCTCAGGCCTTAAGCTGGCAGACTTGGGCTCAAATCTCAGCACCCTACTTGCCAGCTTTCTAAGTTGTCAAACCTCTTTTTTGCCTCACATTCTTCAGCTTGAAAATGAAAATGAAAATAATCTCCTCCATAGGGGTTTTTGATGAGTGTTAAATGAAAGTTTTCTATTTTTTAATAAATGATATGAACTCAATAAGCATTAGCCATTATCCCTTTAGATCTGGGGTCAGCAAACTTCAAACCACAGACAAATTTGGCCAATAGCCTGTTTTGGTAAGGTCCTTTAACTAAGAAAGGTTTTTATATTTTTAAAGAATTATAGAAAAAAGAAGCAAAACAAAAAAAACAAAGATGACTAGGCTACAGAGACAGTGTGAGGTCCAAAAAAACCTGAAATATTTTCTCTCTGATCCTTACGGAACAAATTTGCCAACTACTGTTATAGTTTGTGTATGTGTGTGTATGTTTTTTTATATCATGGAATCCTTTAAGAATTTGATTCTTTAAAAAAAAATATGTGTATATCTATATATATATACACATATAGGTATACATACACACAATATATGTCTTTTCACATACTCATATTTAGCTTAAAGGTGTTTTATGAACACCTGCCTAGACCATTCTCAATGGCGACAATGTTATCCTTAATGTGGTGAAAATTAAGTCTTGGGTGGGAAGTATGGGTAAAATCGTAGCTATTTTAATGGTTTGCAGCCTTCCAAAGAGCCACAGTATGTAGAGAGATATACGATATATCTCTGGTGGGAACATTTGTGGGGAGGGGTGGCAGTTAGGAAAAAATGTCTAATAAAGCTTAGGAGAGCAATAATGAAAAAAATTTTGGGTAACCTGTCCAAGACTGAATTCTGGAAGGCAGGACATGTGTCTTATTAACCTCTGAATATCAGCACTTAGCAGAGGATCTAGAAAATTTTTTTCAATCCATTAAATTTGTTACAGTTGAGTTAAGTGAATGAAACCTCTGATGTCATTCAGCAACCCATTCAGTGTAGAAATTGCTTCCATGATAAACTCTATAGCACTGGAAATTTAAAAAAAATTTTAATCTTTTAGGAGCATGTTAAATGATTAGTCTCTGATATAACACAGATGCTTCTTTCTTATTAGACCAGCATTCTTAATATTTTCCTTATTTTTTCTTGTATTTGTTAATGAGTGTAAATGAGTGTAGGTGGTAGGATGTAAAGGCCTCTAACCTTGAAGTTCCATGAAGGGCTCCTCACTATCGTGTCAACACATTTGAAAAGAAAGCACGGGTATATCATTTTTATACCTGAAAAATAAAGTCTGATTTAGAATACACAAATTTTTGATGTCAGGCTGCAGGAATGTCAAGAACTTGGGCCACCCTGATCTTGCCGTATAGGCAAAGCCTGTGTCTTATGCCTCTGTGTATCCCCAGTGCCAGGCATGTGGTAGTGGTCAGTGAATGTGTTTCTCGGACCGATATACTGGCGGTAGTTCTGCACATGCCATTGTACCCTGGAGTTCTTTTACCAGCAGTATTTTTGCTTCAACTTACTCTTACTCACAGACCCATTCCTCTACCCTAGTTCCCTCTCTCACTTTGGTCTCCAGTACTAATTGGTCTGTTCACCACTATTGCAGGGTTTGATGATGATAAAGGGCAGGGGTCATTCAAATAGCATTTATTGCTTAGGAAAAGTCTTCAGGGCACAACCAATGCTGCCACCTTGATCAAGAGGCTTTTCTGAGATGTAATAGTGCCAAGCCCTGAGAGTGGTGTGGTGGGGGTTCCTGAAAGAGGCAGTGCCAAGGATTCCTGCCTCCGACTGGGCTGGCAGCTGAAGGTGGCATTTGGGGTGAGGAACCTTTCACTGCACCCTGAAGTTCTGAGGGAATTGCCTAGAGATCTAGCCGACCAGTGTTCCTCAAATATCTATACCCAAATTCTCTTTATAACAGAGCAGGATGCTCCTGGGGAATCAGGAGGTGTTCACCAAAGTGACCTCCAAGAACATGAAACTTGTCTCCTATTTTATAGGTTTCAATAAGTGTGTGTTTCTAGCAGTGTACTCCACCATATGTTTGTTTACTTTAATATAAAAGTATCGAAAAATGTTTTTAAAGTTTACATTCTTGGAGTTGATACTCCATGAAAATGAACTACATTCATCCCTAGCCCATCTCTGTGAATCCCCAGAAATAGTTACACTGTAGATGGAAAAGCATAGCTGAATATCAGTTGGGTACAGACAGCCTCTTTGACCAAAGTGATCTTGGAAGTGGTGATGTGTTTTCACATAAAGTTAAAAGACAAAGAATCAAGCACAGAGGCAGAGGCCCGTGGTTAGAGTGACAGTGACAGCCCTCTTAGACCCTCCCTGATTCATGTCCCTGAGTTTGTAATCACCTGCTGAGTTAGAATCTCTGGGAAGCCGTTTGTCCTGCCCTCAGAGGTGAGAACTCCATTTGCTGAAGGTGACAATCACAGTGGCCCTGGGCTGCCCACCATCTTAACTCCTCCTTCACCGCTGCAGAGGCTCCAGGCATCTCTCCAGCCCTGGAGAGACCCACCACACTCTCCTTGCTGAGGGTCAGGGTGGAGTTAGGCCTTCCATGGCCTTCTCCAAGAAGCATCTGCCTGTTTTACTAAAAATGTTCAAATGTTCAAAAACCTGTATATGTGAAGAGCATATTTACTTTTATTGCTGTCTTGGAACAAGAGCATCCACTCTTGGTGTACAGTTTATCTCAGGTGTCTTAAATTTGAATCTAGTGTATGAAAACCTTTAATTATCGTTAACCCTTTCATCCATAAGCCTTCATGAATGGTCTAGTTTCAGTATGATATTTTAGAGGAATTAAACATGTACTAAAAATTACGTGATTAATTGTAACTAATTGAGTCAAGCCTGTAACTTGATAACACAAGGGCCACAGCTGACAGGTGGTTAATCCCTACTGCATAACTTCTTCATATGTATTCCTCAAGAAGGGGTTGAAAACAACAATCCCAACAAGACTTTTTGGTAGAAATCTCAAGTGGGCATCATTTGGTGACCAAACTAAAAAGCCAGTGACTTCTACCTCCTAGCCCCCAAACCTGTAGTCCTGGTCTGCCTTCCTATAGGCTCTCCTCTGCTAAAAGTCCTGGCCCCATGAGTCTTGTGCTTTGACATATCCTAATCACTGTGTGGACACAGTTAGTCATGCGGTTATTTTCAGACAAGAGCAGCGTAGCTGTGCCCATTAATTTACATTCTGAGCTCCTGGTGATGGGATAAAATTACTAGGAATAACCATTTTTTGATGACCACCTTGTAAGTGCCATAGTGTGGTGGAAAGCTCCTTTCAAGGCTCCTCAAAATTAGTGGGTATTGATATAACTTTCTCCGTAATGAATGTGAGTTTTCTGAACATTGTACATTAGAGAAAGCCAAGATCAAAAGGTTAATTTTAAACAGAGATGGTCATTAAAACTTACTCAGGACTATCTGAAGCAAACATGGTGCTGCTGGCTTAGATCAGTGTTGATTCAGTGGAGAAGAAAAGCATAGATTTTTGGAGTCCAGCAGACCAATGCTTGAAATTAGCTGTGTGATGCTATGCATTTAAGAAAAAAATTTTTTTTTGTTGAGATTGTTCACAAGCCATACAATTATCCAAAGATCCAAAGTGTACGATCAGTTGCCCATGGTACCATCATACAACTGTGCATCCATCACCACAACTAACTTTTTTTCTGTTTTTAGACCATTTTCATTACTCCAGAAAAGAAATAAAGACAAAAAAAGGAAACTCAAATCCTCTCATACCCCTAAACACCCCTGTCCATTATTGATTCATAGTTTTGGTATAGTACATTTGTTACTGTTGATGAAAGAATGTTAGAATACTACTAACTGTAGTATATGGGTTGCAATAGGTATATATATTTTTCCTATATGCCCCTCTATTATTAGCTTCTAGTTAGTGTCATACATTTGTTCTAGTTCATGAGAGAGATTTCTAAGATTTGTACAGGTAATCACAGACATTGTCCACCACAAGATTCACTGTTTTATACATTCCCATCTTTTAACCTCCAACTTTCCTTCTTGTGACATGCGTGACTCTGAGCTTACCCCTTTCTACCACCTTCACACACTGTTCAGCACTGTTAGTTACTCTCACAGAGTGCTACCATCACCTCTGTCCATTTCCAAAGATTTACTTTCACCCTAGTTGAACATTCTGCTCATAATAAGCAACCACTCCCCATTCTTTAGCTTCGTTCTATATCCTGGTAACTTATATTTCATGTCTATGAGTTTACATATTATAATTAGTTCCTATCAGTGAGACCCTGCAATATTAGTCCTTATGTGTCTGTCTGATTTCACTCAATATAGTGCCCTCAAGCTTTTTTCATCAGCTCATTTTTTTTAAGACAGTTTTGTTCGTACAGTATACATTCTGTCCTAAGTAAACAATCATTGGTTCCCTGTATGGTCACATATTTATGTATTCAGCACCATCACCACTATCTATATAAGGACATCTCCGTTTTTTCTACAAAGAAGGAGGAAGAGTCAAAGAAAGTAGAGGGACGAAAGAAAAATAAAAGAGTAAGAGAGAGAGAGTCAAAAAACACATGCCAGCTAGAAAGCAACAAAAGGAAGGATAGCATTAACCTAAAGTAGAATAAAGAGTCAGACAACATCACCAATGCCAGGAGTCCCATACCTTTCCCCTATTCCCCAGCCCCCCATATGCATTTCGCTTTCGTATATTGCCTTTGTTATATTAAAGGAAGCATAATACAATGTTTCTTTTAATTACAGTCTCTAGTTTGTATTGAGTGTATTTCCCCCCCAATCACATCCTATTTTTAACACCTTGCAATGTTGACATTCATTTGTTCTACCTCATGTAAAAACATATTTGTACCTTTTATTACAATCTTTGAGTACCCTAGGTTTCCCTGAGTTATACAGTGCCAGTCTTTATCTTTCCTCTTTCTTTCTGGTGTCCCACATGGTCCTAACCTTCCTCTTTCGACCATGCTCACAATCATCTTTGTTCAGTGTACTTACATTGCCACGCTACTATCTCCCCAAATTGTTTTCCAAACCTCTCACTCCTGTCTTTTCCTTTCTGTCTGCAGTGCTTCCTTTAGTGTTTCCTGGAGAGCAGGTATCTTGTTCACAAACTCTGTCATTGTCTGTTTGTCAGATAATATTTTAAGCTCTCCATTATATTTGAAGGACAGTTTTGCTGGATATAGGATTCTTGGTTGATGTTTTTTCTCTTTCAGTATCTTAAATAGATCACCCCACTTCCTTCTTTCCTCCATGGTTTCTATTGAAAAATCTGCACATAGTGTTATCAAGCTTCTTTTGTATATGATGAATAGCTTTTCTCTTGCTGTTTTTGGGATTCTCTCTTTATCTTTGGAGTTTGGTAATCTGATTACTAAGTGTCTTGACGTAGGCCTTTTCAGATCTATTCTATTTGGGGTACACTGTGCTTCTTGGATCCATAATTTTATGTCTTTCATAAGAGAAGGGAAATTTTCATTGATTATTTCCTCTATTATTGCTTCTGCCCCTTTTCCCTTCTCTTCTCCTTCTGGGACACCAATGACATATACATTCCTGCATTTTGTTTTGTCCTTAAGTCCTGGAGGTGTTGCTCATGTTTTTCCATTCTTTTCTCTATCTGTTCTTTTGTGTGTAGGCTTTCAGGTGCCTAGTTCTCCAGTTCCTGAGTGTTTTCTTCTGCCTCTTGAGATCTGCTGTTGTATATTTCCATTGTGTCTTTCATCTCTTGTGTTGTGCCTTTCATTTCCATAAATTCTGCCAGTTGTTTTTTTGAACTTTCAGTTTCTACCTTATGTACGCCCAGTGATTTCATTGTATGCTTCATCTCTTTTGCCATATCTTACCTAAACTTTTTGAATTGATTTAGTGTTAGTTGTTTAAATTCCTGTGTCTCAGTTGAAGTGTAAGTTTGTTCCTTTGACTGGGCCATAACTTCGTTTTTCTTAGCATAGGTTGTAGTTTTCTGTTGTCTAGGCATCTGGTTTCCTTGGTTACCCCAAGCAGGTTTCCCCAGACCAGAATGAGCTCAGGTCTTGGAAGGAGGGAATAGTATCCTGTTTCCCTGAGAGTGTCTTAGAAGATTGGTACACCTTGTGAGGCCTCAGTCACTGTGCTTTTCTGCCCAGCAGGTGGCTCCTATCAGCCTATAGCTCCAGACTGCTGTAAGGAAGTGTGGCCTGTGGCTGTTTTCCACCAGGTTTTGGGATCTGCTTCTGAATGGAAGGCGGGTAGTAGAGCTGGGCCCCACCTCTTTCCTCTTAGGGAAGATACCCCCCCTCGGGAGAGGTCATTAGCATTTGAATAATCTCTCTGCCTGTGCTATGTGCACCCTTGTCTGGGTCAAAGCGCTGGGAACTGAAAATGGCTGAGGCTTTCTCCACTGACCCAAAAAAGGGACAGAAGGCCTCCTTCAGGACCTGTCCATGGCCACCCTCTGGCTCTCCAAGGTCAGTCGTCACCAAAAGCCTCTTGTCTGCTTGTTGGGGATTTGTAGCTTGTATTGAGCAGTCCACGCTTGTTAATTAGAACCCCAGTTGGAGCTCAGCTGAGCTATACTAGCTTGCTGGGAGAGTACTGCTCTCTAGCACTAGGAGGCTTTGCAGTTTGGGCCATGGGGGGAGGGCGCTCCTGCTTGGATCCACAGTTTTTACTTACAGATTTTATACTGTGATCTTGAGCATTCTTCCCAATTCAAGTTGGTATATAATGAGTGGACGGTCATGTTTTTCCCCCTGCAGTTATTCCAGATTATTTACTAGTTGTTCCTAGTTGTTTATTAGTTGTTCCAGGGGGACAAACTAGCTTCCACTCCTCTCTATGCCGCCATCTTCTTCCATCTCTCCCTATGCATGTTTTTAAACTTCTTTGACCTAATGACTTCCTATTTTTAAAAAACGACTGTTAATTTTCTCTGTCAATAACCAATTCCTGGCACATAGGTGTTTTAACAACAATACAGTACTCTGTATTGGAGCAGTCTTCCACTCTTCCTTCCCAAAAGAAGAAGGAAGGATTTGTCTTACTCGACTGAGTCAGGGTTTAAATTTGGCATGATTCCAGTGTCAGTACATATATGTTTTAAATGGCTATGGGAAAATATTCCTTCTACTTGGAATGAGCTGTGCTTGATTCATATTTTTTAACAATATAGATATTCTGCCCAATTCTAAAAGTATATTTAAGACAGCTAATTCATTTCTTAGTCATACTGTGAACTCTCAGGGCTTTATCCTGCTAATACAGCCCTGGTTAGAACTCTTTATTGAGCCTTTAATGCTTCAAACCCACTAACCTCATTTTGCACATTTTCCAAAAACAAGCAGATACATGCGCACGTGCACACACAATTTGTGACATACATACAACACACACAATTTGTGACCCAACTTTTGGGAACAATGTTAAAACAGACAAACAAAATTCTTAGAAAGTTGTGAGGTGCTTAAAATAGTTTGACTTTTAAAGGATTGAGGAACATTTCCCATAAGACTTGGTGCTTCCTGCTATAAATAGAGTCTTGCATATATGTCCAGATTTGCAGTTTTCGGCATGCTCCTCTCTGGTCGTAAGGCCTAAGAGGATTTGTGTAAGAAGTCAGTTGTGTTATTTTTTTTTTTTTTTATATTTAATTCTGTTTACTACAAAAGAAAATAATCTTTTAAAATAAAAATAGCAAATAACATGTCATAAAAATATGAAAGCATTTCCTAAAACATGTCTCAGTTGGATTTTAATACCTAGAAACTCAGAAAATCAATGAAAAGAATACAGTAGCTTAGAATTCAAACATTATCAAAGTGTACAATATAGTAACCTTCTCTGTGCTTATTTCTGGGGAGGCATGTGGCCATTGAGCAAGTCACTGTGACATTCCAAAATACCAGAAACAGGCCATTTTCCATTCCTCAATATGGTTATCTGATCTGCTTTGTCTTCGAAATTGGGATACAGTTGCATACCAAATGGCAGTGGGAATCAGGATGGTGACACATGTTATCTCTGCCTCCTTTTCTCCACCTCTGCCAGGGAGTTATTTCTGATTATCAGTAGATTCATTCATTATATATTGCTTTAATAATGTTGTTTTGGTTAATAATTTTTTGACAAAGTTTCAGTTATTATTACATATGGCATCCTTTGCTGTGGTATTAGCATTCACCAGCATAAATATCTCAAATATTAAGCTGGCTGAGAATTCTCCAGACTGCAGACATTTGGGAAAATTCTGGGATCTCCATGTGTCAGAGCTGTAAGGAAACTTTGAGGTCCACTTTAACCCTTTCATTTAACATGAGGCAATTTGCCATCCTTAGAGACTTCAAACAGACTATCCGAAGGCAGATACCTTTATGGAAGGACTTCCATAGGATATGATGCTTTAATAAGTCTGGTACTGAGACCCTGAGAGGAATTTTTCATTGATTCAAACTTTACTATCTTGTACTATTATTCTGCCTCATTTCTTCTTATTGCATCCTAAGTTGAGATAGAAAATGTCTTCTTATTGTCCTTTCAGAAACAAGCAGTTGTGCAAGAGGTATGTTCTTGACAGTCTGGCTGTCCTCACTTAAGTTTTCACTTAAACAGAAGACTTCTGGGAATGCCTCTCTGTCAGGGTGGGAGGTGTGGGCAGTGACAGGGGATGTTACCGATCCATCGGGCTTCTTCCCTGGAAGACTAAGTGAGAGGCCGGGCAGGAGAGGGTGATTAGAATGAGGATTAGAGTAGATGAATCACCTGGAAGACTCATAAAGCCATCTTCCTCAGAAGTACTGGTAGGTATAGTGTGAATTATCTAATCCTCATAGAGGGAGTCTGCTCTTACTAGAATTGGATGACAAGTTGATGGCAAAATGATGAGTGGGCAGAGAGGAAAATGAGAGAAGATAAAATCTTAAAAAGGACATGGCAGAGACACCTGTTTGTTGTCCAAATTCCAGACTGCAGCTGCTAAGCTGATGCCTGATTGAAGAGCAGGCTTAGTTGAAAATGCTGTAAACCTGTCACTTCTAGTTCAGCCCAATCTCTGTGGGAATGCTCCTTGGATATCCTGCACCATCCCCGATCAATTTCTTTCCCTTTCCTCAGAAGAGAAAGTGACACCCATCCTACCACTTGATTCTCTGCTTTATAAAATAATCAGTATTAAATTCTCTGGATCCTCATGTGGTGTCCTCAGGAGTGCTCCATGGTGAGGGTCTGCTCTGCTCGAAAAATGCGTTCATCCTACCTTCTCACCAGAGCTTGAGATGTCTCCAAAGAAGCTAGAATTCCGGGAATTTTGTGTGTGGTCTCTTAACGTTTACGTGTTGCCATCTAATTAGAACTTTTAAAACATAGTTGATGTTGCTCTTGGACCATGACTGTGCAACGTCTGCTCTGGGTCTTAGGCAAGAGCGAAGCTTAAGACCAAGCCCAGCATTAAGGATTTGATAAAAGTCTCTTTGTATCCTGCTGGTTTTCTGCTCCATGTCTCTCTTAGAATTGTTCTCTGGTCAGTTGCAATTCTTTGACTTTTTCCTTGAAAGATTGTGTCATTTTTGAATAAAAGTAGTTGAGAAAAAGAAGTATCTTTTTGATCTGAGGATATCTAATATTTTTTCCTCCATGAAAGAGGCATTCACAGAGAACTAAGAAAAACCTGCACTTCCAAAGATTGACTGTAGGATTAGCGATTGGCCCCTGCACCATTTGGGGCTACAGAGGTTTTGTTTTTTTTTTTTTATCTTCATTTTATTGAGATATATTCACATACCACGCAGTCATACAAAACAAATCGTACTTTCGATTGTTTACAGTACCATTACATAGTTGTACATTCATCACCTAAATCAATCCCTGACACCTTCATTAGCACACACACAAAAATAACAAGAATAATAATTAGAGTGAAAAAGAGCAATTGAAGTAAAAAAGAACACTGGGTACCTTTGTCTGTTTGTTTCCTTCCCCTATTTTTCTACTCATCCATCCATAAACTAGACAAAGTGGAGTGTGGTCCTTATGGCTTTCCCAATCCCATTGTCACCCCTCATAAGCTACTTTTTTATACAACTGTCTTCGAGATTCATGGGTTCTGGGTTGTAGTTTGATAGTTTCAGGTATCCACCACCAGATACCCCAATTCTTTGGAACCTAAAAAGGGTTGTCTAAAGTGTGTGTAAGAGTGCCCACCAGAGTGACCTCTCGGCTCCTTTTGGAATCTCTCTGACACTGAAGCTTTTTTCATTTCCTTTCACATCCCCCTTTTGGTCAAGAAGATGTTCTCCGTCCCACGATGCCGGGTCTACATTCCTCCCCAGGAGTCATATTCCACGTTGCCAGGGAGATTCACTCCCCTGGGTGTCTGATCCCATGTAGGGGGGAGGGCAGTGATTTCACCTTTCAAGTTGGCTTAGCCAGAGAGAGAGGGCCACATCTGAGCAACAAAGAGGCATTCGGGAGGAGGCTCTTAGGCACAACCATAGGGAGGCCTAGCCTCTCCTTTGCAGCAACCGTCTTCCCAAGGGTAAAACTTATGGTAGAGGGCTCAACCCATCAAACCAACAGTTCCCTATGTCTGTGGTCATGTTAGCAACCATTGAGGTGGGATAGGCCAATACCCCTTCATTCTCCACAGGCTCCTCAAGGGGGCACTACATCTTTATTTTTTCCTTGTTTTTCTTTTTTTTTTTTTAACTTTCCCTTCTTTTTTAAATCAACTGTATGAAAAAAAAGTTAAAAAGAAAACAAACATACAATAAAAGAACATTTCAAAGAGACCATAACAAGGGAGTAAGAAAAAGACAACTAACCTAAGATAACCGCTTAACTTCCAACATGTTCCTACTTTACCCCAAGAAAGTTACATAATACAGCAACATTTCTGTGAACTTGTTCCTACTATATCCATCAGAAATTAACAGACCATAGTCATTCCTGGGCATCCCCAGAACGTTAAATAGCTTATCTGTTCTTGGATTATTGTTCCCCCTTCCTTAATTGCTCTCTATTGCTAGTTCCCCTACATTCTACATTATAAACCATTTGTTTTACATTTTTCAAAGTTCACATTAGTGGTAGCATATAATATTTCTCTTTTTGTGCCTGGCTTATTTCGCTCAGCATTATGTCTTCAAGGTTCATCCATGTTGTCATATGTTTCACGAGATCGTTCCTTCTTCCTGCCGCGTAGTATTCCATCGTGTGTATATACCACATTTTATTTATCCACTCACCTGTTGAAGGACATTTGGGTTGTTTCCATCTCTTGGCAACTGTGAATAATGCTGCTATGAACATTGGCATGCAGATATCTGTTTGTGTCACTGCTTTCCGATCTTCTGGGTATATACCGAGAAGTGCAATCGCTGGATCGAATGGGAACTCTATATCTAGTTTTCTAAGGAACTGCCAGACTGACTTCCAGAGTGGCGGAACCATTATACAGTCCCACCAACAGTGAATAAGAGTTCCAATTTCTCCACATCCCCTCCAGCATTTGTAGTTTCCTTTTTGTTTAATGGCAGCCATTCTAACCGGTGTTAGATGGTATCTCATTGTGGTCTTAATTTGCATCTCTCTAATAGCTAGTGAAGCTGAACATTTTTTCATGTGTTTCTTGGCCATTTGTATTTCCTCTTCAGAGAACTGTCTTTTCATATCCTTTGCCCATTTTATAAGTGGGCTGTCTGTACTATTGTCATTGAGTTGTAGGATTTCTTTATATATGCAAGATATCAGTCTTTTGTCAGATACATGGTTTCCAAAAATTTTTTCCCATCGAGTTGGCTGCCTCTTTACCTTTTTGAGAAATTCCTTTGAGGTGCAGAAACTTCTAAGCTTGAGGAGTTCCCATTTATCTATTTTCTCTTTTGTTGCTTGTGCTTTGGGTGTAAAGTCTAGGAAGTGGCCACCTAATACAAGGTCTTGAAGATGTTTTCCTACATTATCTTCTAGGAGTTTTATGGTACTTTCTTTTATATTGAGATCTTTGGTCCATTTTGAGTTAATTTTTGTGTAGGGGGTGAGGTAGGGGTCCTCTTTCATTCTTTTGGATATGGATATCCAACTCTCCCAGCCCAATTTGTTGAAAAGACCATTATGACTCAGTTCAGTGACTTTGGGGGCCTTATCAGAGATCAGTTGGCCATAGATCTGAGGGTCTATCTCTGAATTCTCAATTCGATTCCATTGATCTATATGTCTATCTTTGTGCCAGTACCATGCTGTTTTGGCAACTGTGGCTTTATAATAAGCTTCAAAGTCAGGGAGTGTAAGTCCTCCCACTTCGTTTTTCTTTTTTAGAGTGTCTTTAGCAATTCGAGGCATCTTCCCTTTCCAAATAAATTTGATGACTAGCTTTTCCAAGTCTGCAAAGTAGGTTGTTGGAATTTTGATTGGGATTGCATTGAATCTGTAGATGAGTTTGGGTAGAATTGACATCTTAATGACATTTAGCCTTCCTATCCATAAACATGGAATATTTTTCCATCTTTTAAGGTCCCCTTCTATTTCTTTTAGTAGAGTTATGTAGTTTTCTTTGTATAGGTCTTTTACATCTTTGGTTAAGTTTATTCCTAGGTACTTGATTTTTTTAGTTGCTATTGAAAATGGTATCTTTTTCTTGAGTGTCTCTTCAGTTCATTTCTAGCATATAGAAACATTACTGACTTATGTGCATTAATCTTGTATCCCGCTACTTTGCTAAATTTGTTTATTAGCTCTAGTAGCTGTATCGTCGATTTCTCAGGGTTTTCTAGATATAAGATCATATCATCTGCAAACAATGACAGTTTTACTTCTTCTTTTCCAATTTGGATGCCTTTTATTTCTTTGTCTTGCCGGATTGCCCTGGCAAGCACTTCCAGCACAATGTTGAATAACAGTGGTGACAGCGGGCATCCTTGTCTTGTTCCTGATCTTAGAGGGAAGGCTTTCAGTCTCTCACCATTGAGTACTATGCTGGCTGTGGGTTTTTCATATATGCTCTTTATCATGTTGAGGAAGTTTCCTTCAATTCCTACTTTTGAAGTGTTTTTATCAAAAAGGGATGTTGGATTTTGTCAAATGCTTTTTCAGCATCTATTGAGATGATCAATTGATGTTTCCCTTTTGACTTGTTAATGTGTTGTAATACATTGATTGATTTTCTTATGTTGAACCATCCTTGCATGCCTGGAATGAACCCCACTTGGTCATGGTGTATGATTTTTTTAATGTGTCTTTGGATTCGATTTGCAAGTATTTTGTTGAGGATTTTTGCATCTATATTCATTAGGGAGATTGGCCAGTAGTTTTCCTTTTTTGTAACATCTTTGCCTGGTTTTGGTATTAGATTGATGTTAGCTTCATAAAATGAGTTAGGTAGTGTTCCATTTTTTTCAATGTTTTGAAAGAGTTTGAGTAAGATTGGTGTCAGTTCTTTCTGGAAAGTTTGGTAGAATTCCCCTGTGAAGCCATCTGGCCCTGGGCATTTATTTGTGGGAAGCTTTTTGATGACTGATTGGATCTCTTTGCTTGTGATGGGTTGGTTGAGGTCTTCTATTTCTTCTCTGGGCAGTCTAGGTTGTTCATATGTTTCCAGGAAATTGTCCGTTTCCTCTACATTATCCAGTTTGTTGCCATACAGTTGTTCATAGTATCCTCTTATAATTTTTTTAATTTCTTCAGGATCTGCAGTTATGTCACCTTTTTCATTCATTATTTTGTTTATATGGGTCTTCTCTCTTTTTGATTTTGTCAGTCTAGCTAGGGGCTTGTCAATCTTGTTGATCTTCTCAAAGAACCAACTTTTGGTGATATTTATCCTCTCTATTGTTTTTTTGTTCTCTATGTCATTTATTTCTGCTTTAATCCTTGTTATTTCTTTTCTTGTACTTGGTTTAGGATTGGTTTGCTGTTCATTTTCTAGCTTCTTCAGTTGATCCATTAGTTCTTTGATTTTGGCTCTTTCTTCCTTTTTAATATATGCGTTTAGTGCTATAAATTTCCCCCTTAGCACTGCTTTTGCTGCATCCCATAGGTTTTGGTATGTTGTGTTCTCATTTTCATTCGTCTCTATATATTTAGCAATTTCTCTTGCTATTTCTTCTTTAACCCACTGATTGTTTAGGAGTGCATTGTTTAACCTCCAGGTATTTGTGAATTTTCTAAGTCTCTGATGGTTATTGACTTCTAATTGTATTCCTTTGTGGTCAGAGAATGTGCTTTGAATAATTTCAATCTTTTTAAATTTATTGAGGCTTGTTTTATGTCCCAGCATATGATCTATTCTGGAGAAAGTTCCGTGAGCACTAGAAAAGTATGTGTATCCTGGTGATTTGGGATGTAATGTCCTGTATATGTCTGTTAAATCTAATTCATTTATCAGATTGTTTAGGTTTTCAATTTCCTTATTGGTCTTCTGTCTGGTTGATCTATCTATAGGAGAGAGTGATGTGTTGAAGTCTCCCACAATTATTGTGGAAACATCCATTGCTTCCTTTAGTTTTGCCAGTGTTTCTCTCATGTATTTTGTGGCACCTTGATTGGGTGCATAGACATTTACGATTGTTATTTCTTCTTGTTGAATTGCCCCTTTTATTAGTATGTAGTGGCCTTCTTTGTCTCTCAAAACATCCCTGCATTTGAAGTCTATTTTATCTGAGATTAATATTGCTACACCTGCTTTCTTGTGACTGTAGCTTGCATGAAATATTTTTTCCATCCTTTCACTTTCAGTTTCTTTGTGTCCCTGTGTCTAAGATGAGTCTCTTGTATGCAACATATTGATGGTTCATTTTTTTTTAATCCATTCTGCGAATCTATATCTTTTAATTGGGGAGTTTAATCCATTTACATTCAACGTTATAACCGTGAAGGCATTTCTTGAATCAGCCATCTTATGCTTTGGTTTATGTTTGTCATATTTTTCCCCTCTGTCTATTAATATCCTTTATTGTACCCATACCGAATTTCTTTAGTACTGAACCTTTCTCCAAGTCCCTCTGTCCTTTCTTTGTTTCTCTGTCTGTAGGGCTCCCTTTAGTATCTCGAGTAGGGCAGGTCTCTTGTTAGCAAATTCTCTCAGCATTTGTTTGTCTGTGAAAAATTTAAGCTCTCCCTCAAATTTGAAGGAAAGCTTTGCTAGATAAAGTATTCTTGGCTGGAAATTTTTCTCACTCAGAATTTTAAATATATCGTGCCACTGCCTTCTCGCCTCCATGGTGGCTGCTGAGTAGTCACTACTTAGTCTTATGCTGTTTCCTTTGTATGTGGTGAATTGCTTTTCTCTTGCTGCTTTCAGAACTTGCTCCTTCTCTTCTGTGTTTGACAGTGTGATCAGTATATGTCTCGGAGTGGGTTTATTTGGATTTATTCTATTTGGAGTTCGCTGAGCATTTATGATTTGTGTATTTATGTTGTTTAGAAGATTTGGGAGATTTTCCCCAACAATTTCTTTGAATACTCTTCCTAGACCTTTACCCTTTTCTTCCCCTTCTGGGACACCAATGAGTCTTATATTCGGGCGTTTCATATTATCTATCATATCCCTGAGGTCCATTTCGATTTTTTCAATTTTTTCCCCATTCTTTCTTTTATGCTTTCATTTTCCACTCTGTCATCTTCCAGGTCACTGATTCGTTGTTCAGCTTCCTCTAGTCTTGTACTATGAGTGTCCAGAATCTTTTTAATTTGGTCAACAGTTTCTTTAATTTCCATAAGATCATCCATTTTTTTATTTAGTCTTGCAATGTCTTCTTTATGCTCTTCTAGAGTCTTCTTGATTTCCTTCATATCCCGTAGTATGGTCTCATTGTTCATCTTTAGTTCTTTGAGTAGCTGCTCTAGGTGCTGTGTCTCTTCTGGTCTTTTGATTTGGGTGCTTGGGCTTGGGTTATCCATATCGTCTGGTTTTTTCATATGCTTTATAATTTTCTGTTGTTTTTGGCCTCGTGGCATTTGCTAAACTTGATAGGGTTCTTTTAGGATTTGTAGACCAATTGAAGTCCTTATCTCTAATATTTCAGATCTACAGCTTCGTGGAGTACACTTTCTCTAACCAGCAGGTGGCGTCCACGAGCCACCTGTTCTCCACAAGCCAGTTCTCCCCTGCTTAGCCTTTTTGGTGAGTGGGGGAGTGAGTCTTGTGGGGTCCAATTGGTGTACCAAGCTTGCGTGTGTAGTTGGTGTTTCCTGCCCTGTATATGGGGCGTGTTTCTGGGCAGTCAGGGAGGGGAGGTGGCCCTAACAATCAAATCTCCCTGGTGATCCTAGAGTTTTAAAGCTGCTGCAATAGTCTAATCCTTCAGTTCAGTCCTGCCACAGTTTGTCTCTGCCACTGACCCACAAGTCCTTGGTATTGGCGTATGGCTCCTGAGACTTGCAAGTGGGCCCCTCTTCCAGGCCGTGCACCCCGGGTCCTCTGTTGAGGGATGACTGTGCTATGTCACAGGTGAGTGCCGTCCCCCCAGGGCAGTTCTGGGCTGCTGGGCTGTGTTGGGAGGCTCCCAGTCTGCTGAAATGATGGCTGAATGGGGCTTTGTTAATTCACACTGCTCCACCTTCCCAACTCTGGGACAATCAGCTGAGGTTGCAGGGAAGGCTAATGTCCACGCCCAGTTTTGTGGTGTGTGCCTGTTATTTGAAGCGCTTCCGTCACACTGGGTTGTGTGGGGCAGCTCTGGGCTATGGGGCTGGCGATGGGCAGGAGTGTTTCCTGTCCACCAGGATGATGGCTGTGAGCAGACACCCCCGTTTTCTTGGGAAGTTGTGGTGTTTAGTGAATTTTCTCAGCCACTGGATTATTGCCTTTTGTCTCAGAGCTCTCTTAGTTCTGCTCTTGACTTGACCTGCCCAAATTGCAAGTCTTTGAAGCTTTCTGTATTGGGCTTCTTAGAGTAATTGTTTTAGAAAAAGAAAAAAGGATTAAAGAAAAAAAAGGGCCCTCCTCAGAGATGTAATGGGTTATTGAAATGCTAAGAGGCAAAGCAACCAGGGCCATTAAGGAAAGGTCCACAGGGCAGAGAGATCAGCTTTTCTTCGGGATTTGCATATGCGCCTCAGGGCCTGAGCTCTGCCCTTCCCCTTTCTATGTTCATCAGAACTCCAAAAATCCTCCGCTTTTATTTTGGAGTTTTTCGTGTTGTTTTTTTTCTATGCCTGTCTCCTCTCTGCTGGGCTGGCTGCTGTCAGATTCTCTGGTGTCTGGTCTCAGTCTATCTATGGTTGGAGTTTGGATCAGTAGAATGAGTTTCTGATAAGGGCTGCCACTGCAGTTCTCCCTTCTCCTTCCCGGAGCTGACAGCCCCTCCTCCCACGGGACTGAGCCTGGCAGGCAGGGGCGCGGGTCCCCTGGCCGCAAAAACTTACAGATTTCGCTGATCTCAGCAGTTGCACGTTTTCATGAGTGTTGTATGAAGTATGCCCAAAGTCAGATTGCTCTGTGGTGTCCAGTCCACGCAGTTCCTGGCTTCTACCTACTTTCCTGGAGGAGTAACTAAAACATACAGCTCACCAGTCCGCCATCTTGCCCCGCCTCCCAGTTGTGTTATTTTGATGTCTAAGGTTTAACATTGTTAACTTCAAACTCTTTTAAAAATATTTAACTTCCAAAGCCTATAGGTTAGATTGAGAGTATTTCATATGGAGCAAAACTTCGTCACTTTCCTTTAGGAGTGGAATTTTTCAGTGTATTGTTATGGACAGACATTAGATTCTCCCTTTCCCTGAAGTTCCCTAAACAGTATTTACATTGTCAGTAGGATTTTTCTAATGGGCTATTATAATTGTTGAAAATGGAAATTGGGCGCATGGAGTTCTGTCTATTTTTGTATTTAACAATTGTTTCCATAATAAATTAAGACAGACAAACTTTCAAAACTCAGAATAGCTGGAATTCATGCTTTATCTACTTTATAGTGGGGATAACAGTGGTAGTATTTTTTTTTTTTCAGTGCCATCTCCTTGGGCTGTTCAAGGCAGAGTATTTGAAAAGAAAAGAAACTCAAAATAAATAAATAATTATATCTGAGATTTTAAAAGAGTAGGCATTGAGTTCTAATATTTCTCCTGAGAGTTTTCAATCTGAAGCTATCTAAACACTGCCTAAAAATGTGGATAAGTATTATATTTAAATATGGCAGTGGCAAATATGCAGTGATCGGAAGGGCAAAGGACTTGGGATCACAAGACATGTGCCAAGGTCTGGCTTTGCTCCTCCTTAGCTTAAGGGTTTTTGGTCCTGTCACCCAACCTTTCTGAGCCCATTTCCTCAGCTATAAAATGGGGACAATAGGTGCTCCCTCTGTCTCTTAGGGTTTTTTTTAAAGCTACTATTATTAAGTATAGGGTAGTGAGTTTTTAATTTAGCTAGTCTACACCATCATTTGTTGAACTATGAACTGGAATATGCAGCAAGAAATTACATGTGTTATACATGTAATATAACTTGATATCATAGCTCATAGACAATGAAGGGAATACAAAAAAAATACAGAAAAATGAACATGCCCCCTTTTGAAGACATTTTAAAATGTGCCCAGTTTCAGCTAGATGTGTATGTTGAAGAAAACAGTGGGGGAAAATTGGTCCTTCATATAGATCCGTGCAAACATACTTAATTTCCAAATACCTGCAGTTTATCAGAAGTCTTTAAACTTTCTTTCTGCAGTCTTACCCTGACCATATTTTCTTTACATAAACTCATTTGGTGTAAGTACTATATAGATACTTAAAAATGTTTCCCCCACAAGTGATAGATGAATGCATTTTCCTTTCAATAAATCAGTAAATAGATAAATAAAACATTAACAATCCTTTACCCTCCACCCCTAATCTTGATTTACTTTATCCCTTCCCAAATGTAATCACTGTTTCCTTTTGGTATCTACCCTTCCAGACCTTGTCTGTTCCTTTACACATATATGTAGATATCCAAAGAAAATACATAATAAGGAAGCTTTTGTTTTTCTTTTGTTTTGTTTTACGTAAATGTTGTCATACTAGTTAAAGCATTCTGCGACTTGTTTTTTTCACTCAATATGTCTAGGAAAACTTTTCATGATCTGGCTCATTCACTTTAACCACTGCTTACTATTCTGTACTGAAATTTGTTTTGCCATTCCCCAGTTGTTGGATGGTTTGGTTACTTCCAGTTCCAAATAAGACTGTAATAAAAATCTTTGTAATTTTTTATTTAAACATTTATGTGTGTAATTCTTTAGGATAGATACTGAGAAGTGGAATTGCTACGTCATAAATTATATACCTATAAATTTTACTAGTAAGTGCCAAATTATCCTCCCATGTAAAATGGCCACTATTTTCTTTAATGCAGTTATTGCGATATATTCACATACCATACAATCCATCCAAAATGTACAAAGTATATGGCTTTTAGTATAATCACAAAGTTGTGCATTCATCACCACAATCAATTTTAGAACATTTTCATTAATCCAAAAAAAAAAAACCCCAAACCCTTAGCAGTCACCTCTCAATCTGTCTATCCTTTCCCATCCCTACATAACCACTAATCTATTTCTATTTCTATAGATTTATTTATATTTACATTGTATATATATGGAATAATACAATATGTAGTACTTTGTGTCTGATTTCTTTCACTTAGAATTTTTCAAAATTTATTGTATTATTTTTTTTAAATACAGAAGTTGTAGGGTTCCCATATACCCCCCTTATTGTTGACACTTGGCATTTGTGTAGTACCTTTGTTACAACTAATTAAAGAATATTAAAATATTACTAACTATAGTCCGTAGTTTACATTAGGTGTATTTTCCCCCATATAGCGCCTTACTGTTAACACCTTGTAATAGTATCGTACATTTGTTATGATTCATGAAAGGACATTTGTACATTTTTCTATTAATCACAGTCCGTAGTCCATAACAGAGTTCACTGTATTATACAGTCCCATGTTTTATCCTCTTTCCTTCTAGTAACATATACAACCCCAGACTTCCCTTTCAACCACATTCACAAAACGTAATTCAGTGCTGTTAATTAGACTCAGAATGATGTGCTAGCATCACCACTACCCATTTCAAAACATTTATAATTAACATAAATAGAAATTCTGCACAAATTAAGCATCAGCTCCCCATTCTCTACTATCATTCTGTCTCCTGAAAAACGCTATTCTGAATTCTAACTCTGAGTTTTCTTATAATTACTTCATATCAGTGAAATCAAACAGTATTTGCCCTTTTTGTGTCTGGCTTATTTCACTCAACATAATGTCCACAGGGTTTATCCGTGTTGTTCCATGCATCAGGACTTCATTCCTTCTTACGGTGAATGCATAATATATGTATACACGCACACCACATCTTGTTTATTCATACATTGGTTGATGGACCCTTGGGTTATTTCCAGCCTTTGGCAATTGTGAATAATGCTACTATGAACATCGGTGTACAAATGTCGGTTTGCGTCCCTGGTTTCAGTTCTTCTGGGTATAACCTGGTAGCGGCATTGCCAGATCATATAGCAATTCTGTACTTAAGTTCCTGAGGAACTGCCAAACTGTCTTCCACAGTGGCTGCACCATTTTACATTCCTACCAGAAATGAATGAGTGTTCCTGTTTCTTCGCATCCTCTCCAACACTTCTTTTCTGTTTGTTTAATAGTGGCCATTCTAATAAGTGTGGAAGGGTACCTCATTGTAGTTTTAATTTGCATTTCCCTAATAGCTGGTGACGTTGAGCATCTTTTCATATGCTTTTAGCCATTTGTATTTCCTCATTAGAAAAATGCCTATTCAAGAAATGCCTTTTCTTTCCCCAATTTTTAATTGAGTTGTTTGTCCTTAACTGTTGAGCTATAGGATTTCTTTATGTATTCTGGATATTAAACCTTTTTTGGATATATGATATCTAAATATTTTTTCCCATTGAGTAGGCTGCCTTTTCACTTTCTTGGCAAAGTCCTTTGAAGCACAAAAGTTTTTAATTTGGAGGAGATCCGATTTATCTATTTTTTCTTTTGTTGCTTGTGCTTTGGGTATAAAGTCTAAGAAACCATTGCCTACCACAAGGTCTTAAAGATGCTTTGCTACGTTTTCTTCGAGGAGTTTTATGGTCCTTATTGTTATAGTTAGGTCTGTGATCATTTTGAGTTAATTTTTGTATAAAGTATAAGATAGGGGTCCTCTTTCCTTCTTTTGTATGTGGCTATCCAGTTCTCCTAGCACTATTTGTTGAAGAGACTCTTCTTTCCCAGTTGAATGTCTTAGTAACCTTGTCAAATATCAATTGGCCACAGATGTAAGGGTTTATTTCTGAACTCTCAATTTGATTCCTTCGGTCAATATATCTATCCTTACGCCAACACTATGCTGTTTTGACCACTGTAGCTTTGTAATATTCTTTAAAGTCAGTGTTCTGGTTTGCTAATGCTGCTGGAATGCAAAACACCAGAAACAGATTGGCTTTTATAAAAGGGGATTTATTTGGTTACACAGTTACAGTCTGTGTCTTGGACACATCAAGTTTTGGACACATACAGTCTTGGACACATGAAGTGTCCAAGGTAATGCATTTACAATCGGGTACCCTTACTGGAGGATAGGCAATGGCGTCTGGAAAACCTCTGTTAGCTGGGAAGGCACGTGGCTGGCATCTGCTCCAGAGTTCTGGTTTCAAAATGGCTTTCTCCCAGGACGTTCCGCTCTAGGCTGCTGTTCCTCAAAAATGTCACTCTTAGTTGCTCTTGGGGCGTTTTTCCTCTCTTATCTTCTTTGGAGCCAAAGTCTGTTTTCAATGGTCATCTTCAAGCTGTCTCTCATCTGCAGCTCCTTTCTGAGCTCCTGTGTTTTCTTCAAAGTGTCCCTCTTGGCTGTAGCAAGCTCGCTTCTTCTGTCTGAGCTTATGCAGTGCTCCAGTGAACTAATCAAGGCCCATGCTGAATGGGCGGGGCCACAACTCCATGGAAATTATCCAGTGAAAGATCTCACCCACAATTGAGTGATTACATCTCCACAGAAACATCCAATCAAGAGTCTCCAACCCAATCAACACCAATACTGTTTCCTGCCCACACAAGACTGCATCAAAGATAATGGTGCTTTGGGGGACATAACACATCCAAACCAGCACAGTCAGGAAGTGTGAATTGTCCAACTTCATTCTTCTTTTTCAAGATGTTTTTGGCTATTTGGGGCCTGTTACCCTTCCAAATAAATTTGACAATTGGCTTTTCCATTTCTGCAAAGTAGGCTATTGGAATTTAATTGGTATTGCATTGAATTTATATATCAATTTGGGTAGAATAGAAATCTTAATGATATTTTGTATTCCAGTCCATGAACCTGGAATGTCCTTCCTTTCATTTAGGTCTTCTTTGATTTCTTTGACCAATGTTTTGTAGTTTTCTGTGCACAAGTCCTTTACATTCTTGGTTAAATTTATTCCTAGATTTTTGACTCTTTTAGCTGCTATTGTAAATGGAACTTTTTTCTTGATTTCCTCCCCACATCACTCATTACTCATGTGCAGAAACACTACTGATTTTTGTTTGTTGATCTTGTATCAAGCCACTTTGGTGAACTCATTTATTAGCTCTAGTAGCATTGTGGTCGATTTTTCAGGACTTTCTTTATATGGGATCATATTATCTGCAAATAGTGCAAGTTTTCCTTCCTTTGTTCCAATTTGGATGCCATTTATTTCTTTTTCTTGCCTAATTGCTCTAGCTAGAACTTCCAGTACAATGTTGAATAACAGTGGTATAAACAGTGGGTAGCCTTGTCTTGTTCCAGATCTTAGAAGGAAAGCTTTTAGGCTTTCAACATTGGGTATGATCTTAGCCATGGGGATTTCATATATGCTGTTTATCATGTTGAAGATTAAAAAAACAGTGTTTTTATCAAGAAAGGATGCTGGATTTTGTGGTTCTTCCTCTTTGATTCATTAATGTGATGTATTACATTAACTGATTTTCTTACGTTAAACCATCCTTGCAGACCTGGTATAAAACCCACTTGGTCATGGTATATAATTCTTTTAATGTGCTATTGGAATCAATTTCCAAATGTTTTGTTGAGGATTTTTGCATCTATATTCATCAGAGAAATTGGTCTTTTCTTTTCTTGTATTATCTTTATCTGGCTTTGGTATTAGGAGGATGTTGGCTTCATAGAATGAGTTAGGTAGTGTTCCCTCCTTTTCCATTTTTTGGGAAGAGTTTGAGCAGGGTTGGCAATAATTCTTCTTGGAATGATAGGTAGAATTCACCTGTGAAACTATCTGGTCCTGGGCTTTTCTTTATTGGGAGGTTTTTGATGACTGGTTTAATCTCTTTACTTGTAATTGGTCTTTTGAGGTCTTATACTTCTTTTAGAGTCAGTGTAGGTTGTTCGTATACTTCTGGGAATTTGTCATGTAAGTTTTCTGATTTGTTGGCATACAGTTGTTAGTAGTATCCTCTTATGATCCTTTTTATTTCTGCCCCCCTCTCATTTCATGTTTAATGTATTTGCATCGTCTCTCCTTTTTTTTCTTTCTCAGTTTAGCTAAGCATTTATCAATTTGTTGATCTACTCAAAGAACTAACTTTTGATTTTGTTAATTCTCCGTATTTTTTTGTTATTCTCAATTTCATTTATTTCTGCTCTAATCTTTGTTATTTCTTTCCTTCTGCTTGCTTTGGATTAGTCATTTGCTATTCTTTTTCTAGTTCCTCCAGGTGCAGTGAGGTCTTTGATTTTAGCTTTCTTTTTTAATGTAAGCATTTAGGGCTATAGATTTCCCCTCTCAGCTCTGTCTTCGCTGTATGCCATTAAGTTTTGATATGTTGTGGTCTTGTTTTCATTTGTCTCGAGATATTTACTGATTTCCCTTGCAATTTCTTCTTTGACCCATTGATTGTTTAAGAGCATGTTGCTTAACTTCCATACATTTGTCATCTTTCTAGTTCTTTGCCTGTTAATTGATTTCCGGCTTCATTTCATTATGGTCAGAGAAAGTGCTTTGTATAATTTCAGTCAATTTAAATTTATTGAGACTTGTTTTGTGACCCAACATGTGGTCTATCCTGGAGAATGATCCGTGAGCGCTTGAGAAGAATGTATATCCTGCTGTTTTTGGATGCAATGTTCTATATATGTCTGTTAGCTCTAGTTCATTTACCATATTATTCAAGTTCTCTCTTTCTTTATTGATCTGAACATCTCTTCTAAGTGTTCTAATCTGTTGATAAGAGTGGTGTATTAAAGTCTCCAGCTATTATTGTAGAGACATCTCTTTTTCCCTTCAGTTTTGCTAGTGTGTGCCTTGTGTGTTTTAGGGCACCATGGTTAGGTACAGAAATATTTATGATTGTTATTTCTTCCTGGTGGATTGCACCTTTTTAAAACATTGAGTGTCCTTCTTTGTCTTTTATAGCAGTTTTGCATTTAAAGTCTATTTTGTCTGATATTAGTATGGCTACCCCAGTTCTTTTATGGTTACTGTTTGCGTGGAATATCTTTTTCCATCCTTTCACTTCCATCCTATTTATGTCTTTGCGGCTAAGGTGAGACTCTTGTAGTCAGGACATTATTGGAGCATACTTTTTTGACCATTCTACCAATCTATGTCCTTTGATTGGGGAATTTAATCCATTAACATTCAGTGTTATTATTGTAAAGCAGTACTTCAGCCATTTTATCTTTGGTTTTTGTATGTCATATCTTATTTTAGCCTTTTTTACCCTTTTGGTTACCCACTCACCTCCAAGCCTCTCTCTCCTGTTTTTTCCTTTCAGCCTGCAGAACTCTCTTTAGTATTTCTTGTAGGATAGGTCTCTTGTTGATGAACTCTCTCACATTCTGTTTATCTGTGAATATTTTAAACTCTCCCTCATTTTTGATGGACAGTTTGGCTGGATAAAGAATTCTAGGCTGGCAGTTTTTCTCTTTCACTACCTTAAATATATCATACCACTACCTTCTCGCCTCCATGGTTTCTCGTGAGAAATTGGCACTTAGTCTTATTGTGGTTCCGTTGTATGTGAAGAATTGCTTTTCTCTTGCTGCTTTCAGGATTCTCTCTTTATCTTTGACATTTCACATTCTGATTAGTATGGGTCTTGGAGTAGGTCTATAGGATTTATTCTGTTTTGAGTACGTTGTGATTCTTTGACATGCATCTTTATGTCTTTCATAAGTGTTGGTGTTCCAGTTTGCTAATGCTGCCATTTTGCAAAACACCAGAAATGGATTGGCTTTTATAAAGGGGGTTTATTTGGTTATAAAGTTACAGGCTTAAGGCCATAAATTGTCCAAGGTAGGACATCAACAATAGAGTACCTTCACTGAAGGATGGCCATTGGCATCTGGAAAACCTCTGTTAGCTCAGAAGTCATGTGGCTGGTGTCTGCTTGCTTCCAGGTTGCGTTTCAAAATGGCGTTCTCCAAAATGTTGCTCTTGGGGCGTTTTGTCCTCTCCTAGCTGCAGCTCCTCTTCAAAATGTCACTTTCAGTTGCTCTGAGGTCCGTTTGTTTGTGAGCTCTTTTAATAGGACTCTGAACTAATCAAGACCCACCCTGACTGGGTGGGGCTACATTTCCATGGAAACATTCAATCAAGAGGTCACACCCCAATCAAAGGTGTCACTCACAGTTGGGTGGGTCACATCTCCATGGAAACACTCAATCAGAAGGTTCCAACCTATTCACTAATACATCTGCCCCCACACGATCGCGTTAAAGAATATGGCTTTTTCTGGGGGACATAGTATATACAAACCAGCACAGTCAGTAAATTTTTGGTTATTATTTCCTCAAATATTTTTCTGCCCCTTTTCTCTTCTATTCTCCTTCTGGGACACCCATGATGCATATGTTTGTACACTGTATGCAGTCATTCAAATCCCTGATATCCTGCTCAATTTTTCCATTCTTGTCTTTTTCTGTTCTTCTTCTGTAAGTTTTCAATTGTCCTATCTTCTAGTTTGATGATTCTTTCTTCTGCCTGTTCAAATCTGCTGTTGTATGCCCTATATATTTTTAATCTCTTCTATTGTGCTTTTCATTCCCATAATTTTTGCTGTTTCTTTTTATACTTTCAAATTCTTCTTTATGCTCACCCAATGTCTTCTTAATATCCTTTATCTCCTTATGCATATTTTCCTTCATCTCCTTGAATTGATTTAAGAGAACTTTTTGAACATCATTTATTAGTTATTCCAAGTTCTGTGTCTCCTTTGAAGTTTTAATTTGTTCCTTTGTGCCATATTGTCCTGTTTCTTAGTATGACTTTTAATCTTGTGCTGATGTCTAGGCATCTGGTTAACTTGATGAGTTTACTCTGAAGGTCAATTTCTTTCTCTTGCCTAGGGTTTTGTTATTGATTGGCTTTGTGTTAAGGCTTTTCTTTTGACACTTGGTTCCTCTTATTCTAGACATTTAGAATTGCCTGTGTTTGATCAGATTTCTCCAGGTCGTCTTCATCTGTTTCTTGCCCTGGATATGTGGTTCAGTTTTTAAGACTGCACTGTTTGTGCAATTGTTTCACCCCACAGGTGAACACTTTCTTTCTTCTGTTCTTTCTCTCGGAATCTTGGTCTCTTCTGTTAGTTTTTGTTTTGCCTTGATAGTTTTTTTTACACTCCTTTTGTTGCTTGTAGCTGCTTTTGCTTGGAGGGCAAATCTGGGATTGGGGTTGCCTTGGAGAAGACTTTCCCAAGTTGGTAATTCCCAGGAAAAACAGGGCCAGGGGCCCATGAAGGGGATGCAGACCATCTCCAAAGAGCCCTGGAGAGAGAGAGAGAGGATCAGGAAAGACCCCAGAGGCCTTTCTGATGACTCCCAAAGCTGTGCTTTCCTGTCCTGCCCAGCAGATGGCACTCTTCAGCAAACTATTCTTCTCACCCCTATGGGGGTACTGTGTCTATAAAGCTCTGCTGTCTCTGCCCCTGTCGAGGGTGTGGTTGAATCAGTGGCTGCATCCATCCCTGTCTGAGGTGGGAGCAGCTCAGAGCTGGGACCTAGTGATAACAATTTGGTAATCAAAAGCCGTGATCAGTGCCCAGCTGTTCCTCTCCCTCCCCGTTCTTCAGGAAGAGGACCTCCGTGTCCCTCTCTGTCTGTTGCAGTAGCCAGGGACTGGACATGACCTTGAGAGTGGGGGATGGATGCTGGCCACTGCTGTGGAGTGAGCTACTCAGAAACCTTACTGCAGTTTCTCAGCCTCTTCTTCTCGCTCTTCCCTGGATGCTGCACCATACTCCCCTGGCCTCCCAAGCCCCAGAACAGTCTTTTCAGACAATTCCTCCCTGTCCACTAGCTGTTTTGGAGGAGGAGTGAATCCTGGAGCTCCCTACTCTGCCATCTTCCCTGGAAGTTCAATGGCCACTGTTTTTCACTCTTCAGTTTCTTGTCCAGAAACTCAGAGCCACTTAGTTAGAAAAACTTTCCAGAGGACAGTTGTGGTTGTCTAGAGGAGACCAATACCCAATGCTTCTCAGACTTTCATGTGAAAACTAATTACCTGGGGATTTTCTTAAAATATAAGTTACGGCAGTAGGTCTGGAATGGGGCATGAGATTCTGCATTTCTAACAAGCTCCCAGTTGATACTGATGCTGCTGATCAGGGACCACATTTTGAGTAGCAAAGATCTGGAGAACACATCTTTCTCCAGCTTGTTTCTTAAAATTGCTGTGTTTTTTTTTTTTTTATGAGCATATGCATTAATTCATGGATACAGGTGTGTTTACAGAGGAAGCTGTATTTTTCTAGAACTATTTGAACTCCAGCCCCAGAAGGCTTGAACTTTAAAGTTAGATCCTGTGAATATGTATGGCAAAATGCTGATGGTTGCTGGTTGCTAAAGGTGGGTGATGGATGAATGCATACAGGTTCTTTGTACTACACTCTTTACTTTTGTGGGTATTTGGAAATATTCATAATTTTTTAAAATGAAAGATCCTTTGAAGTTTGAGTTGTTCCTTAAGGTTTTCAGCTTGGTATACTTGCTGCTTTGCCTTTCCTAGATTTCTTCTGATAGATGATTTGAAAGTATTTAAGAAAAAATCAATAGTGTATTTTGACTCGTGTGAGTTTTAATTTTAACATATCGAAGTATTTTTGGAAGTTTAAAAATAACTGGAAAAAACAGTTTTGTTCCATATCTGCCAGTCTTAGCAGCTGCAGTCAAATCCCCCTCAGTCTTCCTCGTTCAAAAGAGAATGCTGTGAAGTATGACATACCACAGTCACAGCATGATGGCGTGTTAGAGCTGGAGGCAGTGTAGAGGACATGTAGTGCCAGAATGCCCATGCTGATTGGTGATTACCTGGAACACTGCTGAGCAGGATTTTGAAATCTCATCATGGTCGAGTAGAGAAGAGTTCTGTGATTGACTAATAAAGTCTGCCAGGGTCTATAATTCTCTGTAATAGAGAATTATAGCACAAATGTTATGTATTAGTTAATCCTGAATCAGTGAAAGCATTTATTTTATGGTAAGAAAACAAGGCACAAAGAATTTAAATGTTCTGCTTTAGGTTTGTGATTAGCAGAGGAGCTAGTACTAGAACAAGCTATCTTGATTCCTAGTCCAGTTCCCTTTCTTCTATTCCACCCTGAAGAGGGAATCTATGCTATAGGGTATTTGCATGTTGAAGCAACTTGGTAGGGTGGAGGGAACCATTCTCCTTTTAACTGTGTGGTATTGGGCAAGTCATTTAATCCTAAGGAAGGTATAGTTTCTTACATCCCCTGTGGCCTACAAAATTGTATCCTAACCCGGCCTTCTCCCCCAGCCTGCCTCTGCCTGATCTCCTAATATAATTCCATATTTCCTTGTCTTGATTTATTCATTTCATTTTTGTTTCACAGTTTTATTGTATGTCTTTATTTGTGAAACAGATGGTATATAAATAAAGAACATTGGAATATTTGAGCAAGTTGTTGTTGACAAGACTGATGAAGATGAAAATAGTATTGTAATTCTGAGAAAATGTTGATGGCTGTGGCGTCTGCTCTCCTTTTCTCCCTGGTCCTCCTGTCTCCCTCACTGATCCAACTTGTTCACCTCCGGTCCTCTTTCCCTTTCTCTACGGCATACCCAGCAATGATGGCTCCTCTCTTTTCTGGTCTCACCCTGGACTCAGATGTAGATCCATATTTCTGACTTCCCTCTTACTGAATGGTGCCATCTAAATGCCCCAGAGGCACCTCAGCTCAACATGTTAAAAACTGAGCTCACTGTTACTGCAAAGGAGAGGCTAAACCTGCTTATAATTGTGCTTACGAGTCTCCCCCCGAGTACCTCTTTGTTGCTCAGATGTGGCCCCCTCTCTCTCTCTCTAGCTAAGCCACCTCAGCAGGTGAACTCACTGCTCTCCCTCCTACGTGGGACCTGACTCCCAGGGGTGTAAATCTCCCTGGCAATGCAGAATATGACTCCTGAGGATGAATCTGGACCTGACATTGTGGGATTGAGAACACCTTCTTGACTAAAAGGGGGATGCGAAATGAAACAAAATAAAGTTTCAGTGGCTGAGAGATTCCAAATGGAGTCGAGAGGTCACTCTGGTGGGCAATCTTACACACTATATAGATAACCTGTTTTAGGTTTTAATGCATTGGAATAGCTAGAAGTAAATACCTGAAACTACCGAACTCCAACCCAGTAGCCTTGACTCTTGAAGACGATTATATAACAATGTAGCTTACAAGGGGTGACAGTGTGATTGTGAAAACCCTGTGGCTCACTCTCCCTTTATCTAGTGTATGGATGGATGAGTAGAAAAATGGGGACAAAAACTAAATGAAAAATAGTGTGGGGGGAATGATTTGGGTGTTCTTTTTTACTTTTATGTTTTATTCTTGTTTTTACTTTTTCTGGTGTAAGGAAAATGTTTAAAAAAAATAGATTGGGGTGATGAATGCACAACTATATGATGGTACTGTGAACAGGTGATTGTACACCATGGATGATTGAATGATATGTGAATATATCTCAATAAAACTGAATTTAAAAAAAAAATGTTCAGCACTTTCTCCCCAGACCCACCTCTACCTGGATCACAGGTGTACCACCGTCTGCCCTGTTGCACCAGTCAGTAACCTGGTCCTCGTTTTTAACTTTGTCCATTCTCCAACCTTTCACATCTTATCAGCAACCAAGACCTGTCTCTTTCTAAATATTCCTTGGGTCTGTTTTTTCTCTCTCCTCCATCCTTCCTTTAAGGCCCTTTGGGATTATTATCCATCCTTGCCCACTTTAGGGTTTTTCTTATTATAAGTAATTGCTGTTCAGTTTCCCTGCCCCTATTATTTCCTCATTCCAGCCCATCCTTTGCCCTAAATTCAAGTGTCCCTATTTATCTCCAGGCTAAATTTCAAATTACTTAGTCCTTTCCTCACCAGTCTTCGCTGAGCTTGTTAGTCATTTGTTTTGCCATATCTGACCCTTGCCCAGAATGGCGTTCATTTTCCTCTTCCTTTGGTGTACTCCTATGTGCCTTTTAAGACTTGGCTCATTCTCTTTTCCTTGGACTTCTCAGGTTTCTTCTTGCTTCTTAAGATCCTGTCCTCATCTCTGTTACAGCTCTTACTACTCCATAATATATTTAAGTGACAGTCTCGCACTTGGTTGGGAGCTCTTTGAGCATCTAAATTGAGGCTTTTAAGTCTATATCTTTAGTATTTATAGCACCAACTTTATTGCCATGGTAAGTGTTCATTAAAATGTTTGCTGAATGAAAGAGTGAGAATTCTTGGAAGCCCTTTAGAAAACTACAGTAGTAATAGTAATAACCTCATCAGCTATGACTGCCATCATTTAATGAGCTCTTACATGCTAAGTAATATTCTAGATGCTTTACATGTTTATCTCATGTATCTTCTGTACAATCCTATGAAGTCAGTACTATTATCCTCTTTTACAAGTGAGGCCACCGAGGCACAGAGCTTATGTAACTTGCTAGAATTCACCCAGACAATAAGTGATGGAACCAAGATTTGAACCCAGGCTGTCTCTTTAACTGTCACATGTATTATCTGTGAAACCTATGTATCTCTGGGAAGGCAGGTTATTTCTTGAAGTTGCTTTAATTTTCTTAGTCTTTCATTTTGCAGTAGTGGAGGAAAACAATTTGAAACCCGGTAAATGTCATCGGCATCATGTAATCCCTATGCAAGAGGGTCCCTACTTCCTTCCCTTCTACTCTAGACCCCTCCACATGCTCCCCAGCTGTATAAAGTGGAATAAGGATGATGTCACAACTCTTTACCCTTCTAGAGAGTATATATACTGGAGCTCCTCCATAAAATTGGGTTCAGCACTATATTAAGGAGAAGTGGAGAGATGCACACTGCGTTCACCCCTGCATATCAAAAGAGATTTGTTTCTTTTAATCAGAAAGTCAGGACTTCATTAGCGGGGGGGGGGCCAAGAGTGAGAAGAACTCTAAGAAGGTAAATGGAGCTGACAGAAGTACGTGCCTTTGTCAGATCACATGGAAGCGTGTGCTTAGCACATTAAACATGTGGCACAGGGACTTTCAAGCATTTGTTTTTAGAGTACTTAGATTGCAAGAAAATAAAATTGAACTAGTGAGTGGTTACAATATGAGAAAATTGTATTTAACCCCAAGGGTTTACACTGAGAAATTTCAACAAGCAAGTGGTACAAGGTGAAGTGATAAAAAGAATTGTAGGGATGAGGCCAGTTGCTCATTTATCCATTGGTGATGAGGTTTCTTTCCACCTTGTAAATGAGGCCCTTCTTGGTCTCCCTAACTTGATTTCTTTGTTGGGAATTTGAACTTATGTTAAGCATGTTGTTTTAAATTAAGTGATTTTAAACACAAACACTGAATTTTGAAGCCATATGAATGGGGCTATTTCTATTTCTTCATTATGCCTCTATTTGAATATGTAATCTGGACTTGAACTTTACCTAAGAAAAATTTTATATTTATTTAGCATTTTTGCTTCCTACATTATATAAAAGTCTAATAGATCAATTTATCTTAGCCAAAATCTTGAGTTATATAGTCTATATATAACTTGAGTTATATAGTTTTAATAATGATTATTCCTCCTCAGCAATATAGGGAATAGTAATGACCTACTTATTAATTGATGTATAGAGCTGTTAAATGGTTCAGTTATAGCTGCTGAAATGGTATCTAGGAGGCACAAGAAGGCGACCAGCTGTCCTTTTGCAGCTTGTGCACTCCCCTGGTCCTCAGTGAAGGGATTTGGAGGTGTACTGATGTTGTTTGGCCTCCTGGGTAGCAATCACCTGTATTGCTGCTCTCAGGAACCTTGTTGGTACTATAACCAAGTCATTAGGTCTTCCCGAGCATCTCTTTATTCCCTTGCTGGAATCGTTTAAACCCTGGAGCTTGTGAAGTAGTCCCTGTGGAATGAGGCCTCTACCAATTCTTTAATAGATGGCCCAGCCTGTGATATTATTGAGAGCAGACATTTGGAGGAGGTAAAAGAGAAGGGAAGAAAGGGAAATGCAGGGGTTGTCCCATTATGATGATACAGTATACTACCTTACAGCAGATGTAGGATGAAATTTCTGCCATAAAGAGGTGGAGATGTGACTCTTCAGAGACAGAAGCATGGGGAGTAAGTAGATATTTGAGAAAGGATGAATTTGAAAATTTTTCAGATACTATATGTAAGTTTTGGTAAAGACCAAGCTTTGCAGGGCTGGGCTTTGCTCCTTAAACAAATAGAATGTGTACAGTGAATAAAACCTACAATGTGGAAAACTAAGAAAGGCTCACAACCCTCATTATTCAAACATTTTGAGTACCTACTATGGGTCAGGCATTTTCTAGGCACTTGGGTTATAACAGTGCACAAAACAGACAAAAATCTCTGCCTTTGTAGAACAAACAATTTAGTCTGGAGAAACAGAAAATTAAACAAATGTGTAAAATGTGTTTCTTAGAATCTCTGGTTCCAAGTAATAGAAATAAAATCAAGGTAGGTTAAACAAAAGGAATTGTTGTGAGGATGTTTCTGATTGGCTCTGTTTGGGACAGATGTCTACTACTGATCCATTCAGATACAGCCCCAGGGACATGGTGCCAGGATATTACCAAGGCCTCCAAGATCCACCCCTGTGGATGAAGAGACAATTCCTGAGGGTATGGATTGCAATGTGAGCTGGAGAGTCTCAGAAATCTGTCTGTTACAGGCCCTGTACCTTTCCATTGCTCTCTCATTACCAAGAATGAGTTTTATATCACAAATAAGCTCATAGGATTTGAAATATACCATCTTAAAAACTCTGAGTACAGGACTATTTGTTAAAACTATAAGTAAATACAGGGAAAAATGAAAACATCGGACAAAGTGAGAGAGATTGACTAATTGAAATTTTTGAGAAGAGAATCAAATAGCCAGAACCTTGGTTATCCAAAAGGTTGTTAGAAAGTGGAGAGTTTTCCTCTTCAAGCGAATATTGTAGCAGTTTTGGATGGCAGTCTCTGTAAAATGGGTTTCCCACTTTCCTCTTCTTAAGCAGAACATATTGAACCTATTTTAATTGTAATAGAGAAATTATGTTAGGCACTTTCAAGGTTTGTTGGCCTGTTTGTCCCTATTCTAAATGGTCTCATACTGCTTGCTTTTTAAATTCTCTGACTGTTCCTTAGATTTTTAAAAGCCTTTCCAGGAAGTTATCTGTTACCAATCTCTTTTTGCTGCTCTGATTGCCTATAAGGGATACTCCTCTCATAATTTGTTTTCTGGCAATTAAGTCACCTCCCACTTAGTGTCACAGGTGCTGTAGGAAACAAAGTAGATCTCAGGGTATGTTACTTCATCAAGCCACTTAACTTGGAATCGTTTCTTCTTAATCTGTAACCTTGGCATAAGGGTATGTACTTGCCCTATGGGGTCGCGACCAAAGGAACAAATGAGATGTTTGTGAAAATACTTTGCAATGCGTAAAATACTCTGCAAATATGAACTACTACTCACACCAACGTAATGGAACTCTTCTCTGCTCTCTGGGTTTGCCTCTCCTACCACATCCCATTTTTTCCTGAGAGATGTAAAGTTTCCTGTAAATCACTAAATATGTTCCCTAAGGTGGCCAGTCCTTCTTTACCAATCCCAAATCCTAACCTTGTGGTTGTGCTCCTGCAGAACAGGAGTGTGGGCTTCATTTTCTGATGTAAATAATATATGTGCTACCGCATCTCCTGTTGTGAGACATGGCTGTAAGCCTAAGAGGAAGACTGTCTTCCTGTTCTGCTTACTGAGAAGATGAGGAGAGTGCTCCTGAGTCAACTGCAGACAGGTGTGGTTTCCCTTCCAGAGGTAGCTGCACCTTACACAGTTTGTGTGGGCCTCTGGTCCACACGGCCTGAACTTTGCAAAGAACAGTGTAACTGCAGGCATGGGCACTTTATATTTAGAAATAAAATATGAAGAAATGGTTGTTCGTGCATCCTCAGTTTGTGGTTTTCACCTAATAGACAGTAAGCATGACAGACACAGTCCAAAAGTTCTAGTCTTTTCTAATAACTTCTAATCATTTTCTAATCATTTCTAATATTTTGAGGCCTTGGTTTTTGCATCAGTAAAGTGGACTTGAGAGCAGTTCAAGGAATGACTAAACTGAACACCGCTATTTGATCATAACCTTCACCATTTAAGAGTTACAGTTTCTTAGAAATAGTTGCGGTCTCTTCAGACTTTATTTTTTGTGGATCCAAACTTTTAAAGATGCTTATGGATCTCTCAAAAGTCTCAAAGTGAAAGTGTGGGTCTCCATCACTGGGGCATTACTGCCCTACTCCTTGGTCAGGAAGAGCCCCTCAATCCTACACAGAATCATACTTCAGATTTCTATTATTTACTTATATGTGTTAGATTTATATACATGGACTTAAAATGTAATTTACATAATATTCAGTGACCTTTTAAAAATATTTAAATCAACTTTAAAAGGTAAATGTTTAAGGTACAGTTCCTTATTGTTATTAACTTAGTTTTAACTGAGTTAACCAGAATCCTGGAGTGAAAATCTGTCCTAAGGGTTTGTGGTTTATCATCAGTCTTCAGGTTAACTGAGCATAATAGCATCTTTAACTACACATTTATGTTGTATAGGTATCTTCTCCATGCTTCATTTAAGGAGATGCTGTGCATCTGGCCTAGGATTTTTTTTTTTTTCCCAATTCAATTTTATTGAGATATATTCACATACCCTACAGTCATCCACAGTGTACAATCAGTTTTTCACAATACCATCATATAGTTGTGAATTCATCGCTGTTCCGATTTGCTAATGCTGCCATTATGCAAAATACCAGAAATGGACTGGCTTTTATGAAGGGGATTTATTAGGTTACAAATTTACAGTTCTAAGGCCATAGAAGTGTCCAAACTAAGGTATTAACAAGAGGATACCTTCACTGAGGATAGGTCGATGGTGCCCGGAACACCTCTGTCAGCTGGGAAGACATTGGCTGGCATCTTCTTGTCCTTGGCTCTGGGTTTTGGTTTCAAAGTGGCTTTCTCCAAAATGTCTCTGGGCTTCTGTCTTCACCCTTCTCTCTCTCAGCTCCTGTCATCCTTGCTTCTTTCTCCCAGGGTGTTTCTCTCTAAGCGTCTAGGGTTCCTCTCTTTGCTTCTCTGGGGCAGACTCTGGGCTTTTCTTAGCTTAGCATCTCCAAACTTCCTTCTGTCCCCAACTCCAAGCGTCAGTGTCTGTATTGTCTCTTGAGCTCTCTTAAGTAGTCCAGTGAACTAATCAAGACCCACCCCAAATGGGTGGGGTCCACACCTCCATGGAAATAATTTAATCAAAAGTCTCACCCACAGTTGGGTGTGTCATATCTGCATGAAAACGCTCAATCTAAAGGTTCTACTCAACAAGATTGGATTAAAAGATCATGGCTCTTCTGGGGCCCATAACAGTTTCAAACTGGCACAATCACCAAAATCAAGTTTTGAACATTTTCATTACTAAAAAAATAAAATAAAATAAAATAAAAATACAAGTAAAGAAGAACACCCGTAACATCCCATTCCCCCTTTCCCCCTATTATTCATTTAACCTTTGTTCCCATTTTTCTACCCATCTGTCCATATACTGGATAAGGGGAGTGTGAGTCACAAGGTTTTCACAATCACACAGTCACATTATATAAGCTACATGGTTATACAATTATCTTCAAAAATCAAAGCTACTGGGTTGCAGTTCAACTGTTTCAGGTATTTCCTACTAAATATTCTAATACCCTAAAAACTAAAAAGGGATATCTATATAATGCATAAGAATAACCTACAGAATGACCTCTTGACTCCATTTGGAATCTGTCAGCCACTGAAACTTTATTTTGTTTCATTTCTCTTCCCCATTTTGGTCAAGAGGACTTTCTCAATCCCACGATGCCAGGTCCAGGCTTATCCCTGGGAGTCATGTCCCACACAGGAGGGAGGGCAGTGAATGTACCTGCCAAGTGGGCTTAGAGAGGCCACATAGGTTGTTTTAATTAGCAACAGAGAGCATCTTGGGAAAGTTTTTCAACTTTCCTTCTTCCTTTTTCTGTAGAAGGTAAAGAGCTAAATAAATGTTTATGTAGTGTCATGATGCCACTACGAATATAAATATTCCTTTGTCTATTTTCCCTCCATCATAAGGGAGTCTTTTTTCTTTAATCATCTGAGTAGAAAGATAAAGCATCCCCTTTTTGTGTTTATCTAGAGTCTGAGTTTCATTTCTTTTGCATAAAGTGATAAGGTTGTACATATTCAAGACCTGATTTTTGCCTACATTTCAAATTATTTTCTGAGGATAAATTCCCAGGTGGAATTACTGGGTCAGAGAATATAAATATTCTTAAAGTGCATGCTATGAGAGTATTTTTCTCACTGTAACACAGTCAAGAATTGGCTTCTCATTTTGACATTATTATTTTTTCATATTTTGTAATTATAAGCATTTTTCTGGGTACAGAGTGTATTAATTGATATTTCTCAAGACATATCACCATCTTGGGGAGACATTATATTAAACAATGGTTTAGTGGTCAAATAAAATTCTTAGATGTTGCGTACTTATCCTTATCTTGGAGATTTATGTAGCACGTGTACATATTAAGGCTTTGAGAAATTTTGAAGTTTAGCTTGGCATTTCACAATTTTATTTATTTAATTATAAAATCCTTTTTACTCATTACATCTGGTGATAGGTTATGGAAATATGATTGTATTGTATTTTAGTTGTGGAGAACAGAATCCACATATGGTGGTATGTAAGTAGATTACAGAATTGATGGGTAGGTAGGCTGAAGAAACAGACTCCAGGTTGAGCTTCCAGGAACTCTGCAGAACTGGTCTGCCAAGAGAGCTGCTGCCTTTCCCACCATCAGGAAGCTTCCCCTAGAGCTGCCAATGGAAGCTGGCTGTCCCTAAGGTCAGAAACCACCAAGATAACAATCGTGTGTGTATCTTAGCAGACGGGTGTGCTGGGAAGTACAGGGCTTTCAATTCTACTTTAAGGAGGAGGGATTTTACACTTTGGTGGACTATCAGATATGAAGAGAGTGCTAAAAATACTTTGGGCACTCCCCATTGGCATATCCAAGAAGACAAAATTGTATGATGTGAAGGTCTCTGGCTGTAGGTCAGAAAACTGGGGTCTAGCACTGACCTTGCCACTTAACAGAAACTTGACCTTGGCAAATCTAATTTCAAATATACTCATCCCTAAGGAAAGAATGTAATTTCTCTTTATCTATCTTACAGGCTTGCAGTAAAGATGAAATAAAATAATATGTATGAATGTACCTGGAAAAACTTAAAAGTATGAAGTAAGTGAAAGGTATTTTTCACGACTAAGATATGTCTCTAGACCAGAGGTTGGGCCAACTTTATCTGTGAAGGGCTAGATAGTAAATATTTTGACTTTGTAGGCCATACAGTCTCTTTTGCACAAACTCAACATTACAAGAGTTGGACACTTAAATTTGAGTTTCATATAATTTTTATATGCCTTGGAATATTCTTTTAAAAAAAATTTCTGTCAACCATTCTTAGCTCACAGTCTGAATAAAACCAGGCAGTGGGCTGGATTGGGCTCATGGGTCATAGTTTGCTGAACCCTATTCTAGACCATTATACTTAAAATGGTTTAAAACTTAGCGTTATTTTGCTTTAATGTAGTAGCAATAAGTTTTGAGCTTTAACAGATGATATTGTGTAAATGGAGAGTGTACTTCCTTCATTGTTCTTCGGATTGGATTTGATAGTAGTTTTCTCTCTTTTTTTCCAAATTGTTTTCTTAAGTTTGGTATAATTTATATACAGTAAAGTTCACAATTCTTAATTGTTAAAAATATATATATTTATTTATATAGGCAGAAAAATGATAAATTTCAAAGTGCAGTTTGGCAAGTAGTTATAGAGCAAATTTCAATGTATAGTGTGGGTTACAGTTACACAATTTTAGATATTTCCTTCTGGCTGTTCTAATACACTAGAAACTAAAAAGGAATATCTATATAATGATTTGGTAGTCATGATTATTTGTTGAATCCTAACTTCTCGGTTATGACTTCTCTCTCTCATTTGATCATTCTGTCAATCTTCAGGGCTATTTGGGCAATGACCATTCTAACTTCTTCATGTTGAAAGGGGGTGTTGATGTTACGGGGTAGGGGAATGCAACTAGTTGATGTCCTGGGACATTCTGTTACCTCTGGGTTTCAGGGCTCTTCTGGCATAAGGACAATCTGGAGGTTTCAAGTTTTTGAAAAACTTATTACTTAGATAGAGCCCTGGGTTTTCTTCAGGGTTTTCAGGAATACTGTTCGTTGGGGCTTAGCATACCATAGCAATTTGTAGTATCTGGCTGAAACTTATATAAGAGAAACCTCCAGAATGACCTCTCCACTATTTGAAATCTCATAGACACTGAAACCTTATTTCGTTACATATCTTTTCCCTGTTTTGGTCAAGAAGGCATTCTCAATCTCACCATTTCAGGACCAGCTCATCCCTGGGAGTCATGTCCCATGTTGCCAGGTGGACTTACACCCCTGAAAGTCATGTCCCACATAGGGGAGGGGTAAAATGAGTTTATTTGCAGAGTTGGCTGAGAGAGAGAGAGAGGCCACATCTGAGCAATAAGAGAGGTTCTCTGGAGGCGACCCTTAGGCATGTTTTTAAATAGGGTTAACTTCACCATTACAGAAATAAGTTTCGTAAGGGCCAGCCTCCAGATAGAGGGCTTGGCTTATTAGATAGGGAGTCCCTAATGCTTGAGAGAATATCAGGAGTTTACCAGGTGGGGAAGTTTAATAGTTCCATATTTTTTCTCCAGTCTCTCAAGAGACTTTGCAAATACTTTTTTATTATCTGCCCAAAATACTCTGGGAAGTATCAAGATGTTACATTAAGTAGCTTTCTCTTTGATAGTTCATTTAAATTAATGTAGTGGTCATATATATGAACATGGGGAAACATTAATGTGAGAGTAGTCTAAGAAGGATGAATTTGCTATCCAGCCATTACGTTCTTAGCACTTCCACATTGTTTTCCTTGTCATCCTCTATGCCTTTGGTTTTGGTAAAGGGATAGGACAATCAGGTACTTCTTTTATGGGAAACGCTAAAGTTTCATTTGGGAACATTCCTCTATCCATGTCCATGATCCCTGCTCCTCAAACCCATCCTTGTTCCCTCCTTTGGAATGTTCTGCATTTAGGTTTACAGCTTTACTATCTTATGGACAAGAGTTCTTCCCCCTCCCCTCCAAGAAAAATGTACTGGCATTATAAGCATATCATGCCTAGTAGAAAACCAGAACCAGAGCATTTTCCTTGCCTCCAAGTCCCATAGAAATTTCCTCCAGTCAAGAAAAGTCAAGATCCATTTTAATAAATCAACCGAGGCAAAAATGTTAGTGTACGCCGCTTACAGAGGTGGGTTTCTGAACCAGCTTGGTTCAGAATTCCTTGGTCATCTGAACACTCCTCCATGCTTCCTTTCATTTAGATGTACCCTTCACTTTTTTTCTGTTTTGCTTCTAGGTGTAGACAGAGAATAGTTTGTGTTGTGGATACATTGGCATCTAGAAATGGAGAGCAGAGAGATGGGGGTGGGATGTGAGAACAAGAGGAAAGGGTAGTCAGAGATTGAAAATGGGGAGATGATGTGTTTGTCTTCCTGGGTGCACCTGCTACTTGATGAAGCAGCTGAGAGTGCTGAGCCGTCTTTGGTGGACAGCATGCCTTATGAGTATACGTATGTTCATAGGCACTTCACTTTCTTAGCTGCTGCCATGTAGCCTAACTCTAGGGTTTACTGATTCAAAGAAACTATATTTAATTTTACTTTGCATGTATCCCTTTTATTTGGGCTTTACTAAATATAGCTGGATGGGAGGGAGGGAAGGAGAAAACAGTGTATAGAGCAGAAGTTAAAACACGCCAGAGCTTTGGCAGCTTTGGGACAGAAAAATAAAACTTTAAACTTACTTTCTATTTTGAGGCCATCACAAGATATTTTGTGCTTACGTTCCTAAGTCGTAAACAAGGGTAGGAGGGACTGGGAAATTAAGTAAGTTATCTCTTGAAATGTATTAATTTGAAATTGTGTTAAAATTAGCCAAGGGAAGAAGAGGGAGGAATCAAACATTGGACTTAGTTTATTTGGAAGCAAAATGATAAACACCTCGTGGGGGTGAAAGAGGCATGCAAATGTGCTCCCAATTTTTGGCCTCTGCTCCTTCACAGAGCCCTATTGTCTCAGAGAAGGGGGCAAGGCCTGAGGGCTGTGAAAAATGACTTGGCAAATAAAGCTCAGCAGTGATTTTTGAGACAGGTCAACCTCTTCTTGAGGCTGTGTTCTCAGGGTCAACATGATTTCTGACTAATAGGCAGTAGCTGTCATAGTATGAGCTGTTTTATCGTAATATAATTATCACAGACTAGATGTAGTAACCACCTATTTTTAGGAATTTCTCTACAGGGAATAATGGTGAGAATGATCTCTAGAAAAGCTCTCTTCAGCCTATGAACAACCCCTCTTCTCGAGATAAGATTTTCCTCCCTGACAACCTGCTGGTGTTACAGATCAGTCTCTCCACCTCTATCAAGTTCTTCCCATTTTGCTGAATGTTATTAAAAAAGGTTACCCCAGATTTCAGACTTGGGTTCCCCCGTCAGTTTCCTCTTATCCTTCAGAACATATTTGTGGAAAGATAAGCAGGAGAAGCTGTAGATGCGTGTGAGGGAGCCAAAGCCGGTCATGTCCATTGCCAGAAAGTCTGCTCTGTACTTACGACATCTTGTAACCCAGCCTTCCTAGAGCCTAGCCCTAATGATGTCACCTTGCTGCTCAGAAATCTTCTAGAACTATATACACAGAGAAAAAACTGAAAGGAAGTATGCAAAAATATTAGGAATGGTTTTCTCTGGGTGATGTGAGTCCTGATAGTAACTCTGATTTACCTTACGGGTTTTCGAATTATTCTTAAAAGGAATGTTTAATACTATTTTTTGTTTTGTTTGTTTTTTGAGAAAAGTGTTATCTTTACAATAATAAATCATGCAATTTAAAAACCTTCAGTGGTTCTCAATTGCTGATTATACATCTTCCTCCTGACATTCAAGGCTTTTCAGTATTGTGTTACTCTCTCTTTCTAGCCTTGCTCCTTTGATCTCTGCCCTATACTCGCAGAACAGAGCTACTCACTTTTACAAAAACATTTGGTGCTTTGTCTTTCCTTAGGCCCCTTTTCCACCTATTGATTTTCCGTTCTTAAAACTGATGTCACCTTCTGTAGAGAATATTTTTCATCACAAATCCCTAGTAAAAGACTTGGAAATACATAGAAAAATATAAATAATCCTACTTCCTAGAGATAACCTCTTACTTTTTTTTTTTTTATTAGAGAAGTTGTGCGTTTACAGAATAATCATGCATAAAATACAGGATTCACATATATCACCCTATTATCAAGACGGTTCATTGGTGTAGTACATTTGTTACAATTGATGGAAGTACATTTTTGTAATTGTACTATTAACTGTAGTCCATAGTTTAACTTAGAGTTCACTGTGTTGTACAGATCCATGGTTTTAAAAAAAAATTTTATTCTAGTACCATATATACAATCCTTCTAACCACATTGAAATATATAATTCAGTCCCATTAATTACGTTTACAGTATTGTGCTACCATCACCATCATCTGTTATGAAACCTGTCCCATTGTCTCAAATAGAAGCTGTGTACATTTTAAGCTGTAACTTCTTATACACCGCCCCTAATAATCTATATTCTAGATTTTGACTTTATGAATATGCTTATTCTAATTAATTATCAGTGAGGTCATACAGTATTTGTTCTTTTGTGTCTGTCCTATTTCTGTCAACATGAGGTCTTCAAGATCATCCGTGTTGCTGCATGTATCAGAACTCATTCCTTTTTGCAGCTGAATAACATTCTTCTGTGTGTATATACCACAGGTAGTTTCTGCATTCATTGGTTGCTTCTATCTTTTGGTGATTGTAAATAATGCTGCTGTGAACATTGGTGTGCAAATGTCTGTTCAGTTTGCTGCTTTAATTTTCTTTTGGGTGTATACTGTGTGATTGAGGAGTCATATGGTAATTTTATACTTAACTTTCTGAGGAACTGCCAAACTGTCTTGCACAGCGGCTGAACCACTTTCCATTCCTACCAGCAATGACTGAGTGTTCCTGTTTCTTCACATTCCTCTTCAAAATTTGTAATTTTCTATTTTTTTAATAGTAGCCATTCTAGTAAAATGGTAACTCATTGTGGTTTTGATATGAAATTCCCTAATTGCTGATGATGTTTAGCATCTTTCATGTGCTTTTTGGCTATTTGTATCTCTTCTTTGAAGAGATGTCTTTTCAAGTCTTTTGCCCATTTTTAAATTGTGTTGTTTGTCTTTTGTTGTTGAGTTGAAGGATTTCTTTATATAATCTGGATATTAAACTCTTATCAGATATGTGGTTTCTCCTATTGTAAAGTCATTTCATTCTCATGATAAAGCCCTTTGTGGCGCAAAGCTTTTTAATTCTGATGAGGTTCTATTTATCTGTTTTTTCTTTTGTTGTTTGTACTTTTGGCAACCATTGCCTAACACAAGGTGCTGAAGCTGCTTCCCTACCTTTTCTTCTAGGAGTTTGATAGTTCTGGTTCTTACATTCTCGTCTTTGATCTAATTTGAGTTGGGTTTTGTATGTGGTATGAGGTGAGGGTCCACATTCATTCTTTTGCAAATGGAGATCCAATTTTCCCACTGCCGTTTTTGAGGAGACTGTTCTTTACCAACTGAGTGGCTTTTATCCCCATGTCAGAAATAATTTGGCCATAAATGTGAGGGATGATTTCTGAACTCTCAGTTTGATTCTTTTGTTCTGTATGTCTGTCCTTGTGCCGGTACCATACTGTTTTGATTGCTGTGGCTTTGTTATAAGTTTTAAGATTGGAGCGTGAGTCCTCCAACTTCATTCTTTTTTCAAGACGGCTTTGACTATTTGGGGCCCTGTACCCTGCTGTATAAATTTGATGATTGGCTTTCCATTTCTGCAGAGAAGGCTGTTGGAATGTTGATTGGGATTGCCTTGAATCTTTAAATAACTTTGGGTGGGATTGATATCTTAACGTTTAGTCTTCCAATTATGAACGCAGAATGCCCTTCCATTTATTTAGGTCTTCTTTGATTTCTTTAAGCAATGTTTTGTTTTCTGTGTACAGGTCCTTTACATCCCTGGTTAGATTTCTTCTTTGATATTTGATTCTTTTAGTTGCTGTTGTAAATGGAATTTTTTTCTTCATTTTTTCTTCTGATTCTTCATTGCTAGTGTGGAGAACTGCTACTGAATTTTGGGGTTGATTTTTTTCCCCACCACTTTGATGAATTCATTTATTAGCTGTAGCGACTTTATTGTGGAATTTTCAGGATTCATTTCATAGGATCATCTCATTTGCATATAGGGATAGTTTTCTTCTTTTCCAATTTGGATGCCTTTTTAAAATATTTTTTCTTGCCTGATTGCTCTGGCAAGAACTTCCAGTACAATTTTGAATAATAGTGGTGACAGTGGGCATCCTTGTTTGTTCCTAATCTTAGAGGGAAAACTTTCAGTCTTTTGCCATTAAGTATGATGTTAGCTGTGAGTTTTTCATATATACTCCTAATCATGTTGAGGAAGTTTCCTTCTATTCCTAGTTTTCTAAGTGTTTTTATCAAGAAGGTGTGCTGGATTTTATCAAATGCTTTTTTTGCATCCAATTGAGATGATCATTTTTTCCCCTTCATTCTCTTAATATGGTGTATTACGTTAATGATACACTTATTTGAACCACCCTTGCATACCTGGGACAAATCCCACTTGGTCCTGATCTATAATTCCTTTAATGTGCTGTTGGATTTGGTATGCTAGTATTTGTTGAGGTATTTGGCATCTATATTCATAAGGAATATTGGTCTGTAATTTTCTTTTCTTGTGTCTTTATCTGGCTTTGGTATGACGGTAATGTTGGCCTCATAAAATAATTAGGGGGTGTTCCCTCCTCTTTAATTTTCGGAAGATTTTGAGCAGGATTGGTGTTAGTTCTCCTTGGAATGATTGGTAAAATTCCCGTGAAGCCATGTTTTCCTGGGCTTTTTTTGTTGCAAGCTTTTGATTACTGAATCAATCTCTTTACTAGTTATTGGTTTATCGAGATCTTCTATTTCTTCCTAAGTCAGTTTAGGTATTTTATGTATTTCTAGGAATTTCTGTTTCATCTAGGTTATCTAATTTTTTGGCATACAGTTGTTAATGTCTTCTTATATTCCTTTTATAGTAATGTCCCCCTTTTCATTTTTGATTTTAGTCATTTGTGTCCTCTCCTTTTCTTTGTCAATTCAGCTAAAAGTTTATCAGTTTTATTGATCTTTTCATAGAACCAACTTTTAGTTTGTTGTTTCCTTCTTTTGTTTTTTTATTCTCTATTTAATTTATTTCTGCTGTAATCTTTATTTCCTATTTCCTTCCTTCTGCCCGCTTTGGTTTAGTTTACTCTTTTTTTCTAGTTCTTCCAGTTTTGGGGTTGCTCTCTGATTTGAAATCTTCCTTTTTTTTTTTTTAAATGCAGTTTTATTGAGATAAATTCACATGCTGAATAGTCAGTCAAAGTATACAGTCAGTGTTTCATGGTACCATCATATAGTTGTGCATTCATCATCACAATCAATTTTTGCTTCTTTTTTAATGTAAGCATTTAGAGCTATAAATTTCCCATCAGCACTGCCTTTGCTGCATCCAATAAATTTTAGGATGTTGTAACTTAATTTTCATTCTCAAGATAAATTTCCTGATTTTGCTTGTGATTTCCTCTTTAACTCATTGGTTGTTTAAAGAGTATGTTGTTTAATTTCCACATATTTGTGAATTTTCCATTTTTTCCTCGTTATTGATTTCTAACTTCATTCCATTGTGGTCAGAGAAGATATATTGTATGAATTCAGTATTTTTGAATTTATTGAGACTGGTTTTGTAGCCTAAGATGTGTTCTATCATATGTACTCAAGGAAAATGTATATTCTCTTGTTGTTGGGTGAAGTGTTCTGTATATGTCTTTTAGGTCTAGTTGGTTTAGAGTAGGTTAAAGTCTTGGTATTTCCTTATTGATCATCTCTCTAGATATTTGATCCATTTTTGAAAGTGTATTAAAGTCTCCTATTATTAATGTAGAAAATCAGTTTCTCCCTGCAAATCTGTGATTATTTCCTTCATAGATTTTGGGGTTCTGATGTTAGGTGCATGCATATTTAAAATTATGTCTTCTTGTTGAATCTGTGCTTTTATCAGTATATAATGACTGCTTTTGTCTCTCATAATTGTTTTTTACTTAAAGTCTGTTTTATCTAACTATAGCTACCCAAGATCCTTTTGGTTACTACTTGTATGGCATATTTTCCCCCTCTTTTCATTTTCACCCTGTTGATATCTTTGGATTTAAAGTGAATCTCTGGTAGATAGCATATAGTTGCACCATGCCTTTTTGTACCGCCTTTTGACTGCAGAGTTTAATATTTTTGCATTTAAGGAAACTACTGATAATGCTTAGACTTTCTTTTGCCATTTTACTATTTAGTCTTTGTGTTATACGTTTTTTGACCCTCAATTCTTCTGTGAATGCCTATTTTCCTTATTTGATTTTTTTGTATCATACAATATTGAGTCCCTTCTCCTTTATAAGTGGATATATCTTTCATATATTTTCCTTGACGTTACCATGGGGTTAAAATTTGACATCCTAAATATATAACAATCATATTTCATTTGATAATAATTGACTTCAGTAACATATATATACACTTTTTATACCCCTCCGTCCCCCCTACCTCTTTTTGTACGTATTACAAATTTTATCTTTGTACATTGTATGTCCAGAACCATAGATTTCTCATTAGTTTTTATGCATTTGCATTTTAGCATCTGTGGAAGTAAGAAGTAGAGTTTATACCAAAAAATACAATGGTACTGGCATTTATAATTACCCAAACGGTTATCTTTACTGGAGGTCCTTATTTCTTTATGCCTCTTTGAACCAATGTCTAGTGTCCTTTCAGTCTGAAGAACTCCTTTAGCATTGCTTCTAGGACGGGTCTAGTGGTGATGAGCTCCCTCTGCTTTTGTTTATCTGGGAATGTCTTAGTCTCTCCCTCATTTTTTGAAAGATAGTCTTGTTAGATATAAAATTCTTGGTTCTCAGTTGTTTTCTTTCAGTACTTTATGTATTTCAACCCACTGCCTTCCTGCCTCCATGGTTTCTTAAGAGAAGCTGGCACTTAATTTAATTCAGACTACCTTGTACACAACAGATTGTTTTTCTCTTGCAGCTTTCAGAACTCTCTCATTGTCCTTTACATTTGATAGTGTGATCCACATGTGATGGGCCATAGTTTTCTTCACGTTTATCCTGTTTGGTGTTCCCTGTGCTTCTGGAGTGTGCACATTCATGTATTTTGTGTGTTTGGAAATTTTTTGTCATTTTTTCCTTGAATATTCCTTCTGACTCTTTCTTTCCTTCTGGGACTCCCATAATGTGTATTTTGGTATGCTTGATGGTGTCCCAGAGGTCTCTTAGGTTCTTCTTGCTTTTTTAATTCCTTTTTCTTTCTGCTCCTCAGCCTGACTCATTTCAATTGTCTTGTCTTTGAGTTCACTGATTCTTTTCTCTGCCAGCTCCAGTCTGTTCTTGAAACCTTCCTGAGAATCTTTCATTTCAGTTATTCTGGTCTTCAATTCCAGTAGTTCTGTTTGATTTCTTTTTAAAATTCTGTCTCTTTTAAAAAGATTTTCATATTGTTCATTCATTGTTTTCCTGATGTGCTTTAGTTCTTTCTCTGTATTTTCCTTCATCTCCTTTTGCATATTGAAGATCATTTTTTTAAACGTCTTTGTCTGGTATGTTCATAGTATGGTCTTCTTTGTTGATGTTTTCTGGATTTTTATTCCCTTCCTTGGATGGGCCATAATTTCCTTTTTCTTTTGTCTTGTATTCTTTTGTTGCACATTGTGCATTTTAATATTTTAAAGTGTTAACTCTGGGTTTTATTTCCTGGGATGCTGTTTCTTGAGTTTGAAACCAGCTGGTGATACTTCAGAAATTTTCTTGAGTGTAATCCCTCCTATCAGGAAGGTCCACCTGAGGCAAATACAAAGTACAGGGTTCTCCCTGCCTTTTCTGGGCCTGTCTCTTGTCCTGGGCTCAAGCTTGCTGTTGGCCTTGGGAGTTTCCCAGTTTATAGGAGTTTCTGTGCCCCTTCTACTTCCCAGGAGACAGATCTCTCTCTCCTAGGTCTCTTCCACTTCTGAACTTTGAGCAGGTAACCCTTTGCCCCAGGCCGCCCAACTCAATTATTTCTTACCCTGCGTTGGCTGTCTGAAGCTGCTTTTGCCTGGAATGCATATTTGGGGTGGGAGAGGGGGTGGCATCCAAAACCCAGAGAGGATTTTCCCAAGTTAGCCTTTCCCAGTCAGAACAAAGCCAAAAACTCACAAAGGGAGTATAGCCAGCTCCAGACTGCCCTGCAGGGGGGGGGGACGAGGGAGGGGCCTGGAAAAATGTGTGTTTTCTTGACTTTCCCAGCAAATCCAGTGCTTCACCTGTCCACTGCAGTTCTGAGAGGCATACTTTCTCTAAGCCTCCTCTGCCACTTTTGTCTGGGGTGGGTTGGAACAATGGCCACCCTCAGAGGAGGTCTGAAATACCTAATCAAAAGCTGTGATGAGCAATCAGTCCACATCCACTCCAGATCTTGAAGGTGTGGATTTTTAGGTCCCTTTCTGGCACCAGCAGTGTACCCAAGGGGCTAGACCCCACTGCTGCCTGCCATGAGAGTGGGACTGATCAACAGTGAACGCCACTTGAAGAGAGCAATTTACTAGTATTTACAGTAACTTACCAGCCTCTGACTCCTGCTCATCCCTGGATACTGTACAATGTTCTTCTGGACTCTGGACTTTTGAAATAGTTGATTCAAACGGTTCCTTCCTGCTTAATAATTGTTCTGGTGGAGGAACTGATTCCTGGAGATTCCACCATCTTCCCATTTTGTTGACATTTTGATACTTGTCTTTCGGAAATATTTTCTAGTTCTGCATTTGGAAGTGATCTTGGATGTCTGTTATAGACTCTGTTTTCTATCTTACGTTGTTGTTACTCATGCCAGTCTTATCCCCATTCTAGACTTTTAAGTTCCTTGGCTGCCGGTATAGCCACAAGAGCAGCTTTTCATCTTCACAACTTCCACAGGCTTTGAACAGAATGCCTTTCCCATAATAAGCACTCCACAATTTGCTGAATCAGAAAAGGCAGACAAGATAAACATGTAGCTTAAGGGCAAGCCACACTAACAAGCACAAACATGACAGTTACATTATGAATGTAATACTGAATATATTTATGAATACCATGTCACAAGAAAAATGCAAAAGCTTCTAAGATTGGAGGTATATCAGAAATTGTTCAATGGCTAAGCTACAGTAGGACCATTTGGTATATTACATGGAGGGAATTCAGACTTGGAAGAAGGAAAACATTCTTTAAAATGAAAAAAAAAAAAAAAAAAAACCAAACAAACACAAAACCATAGTAGGTATAGAAATAAGGAGGGGACTTTATAGGCCAAGGATTCTCAACCCTGACTCTCATTGAAATCACTGGGGAGCTTTTTAAAAATATCAGTGCTTGGGCCCCGTCCTAGACCAGTTAAATTAGAATCTTTGGGGTTGGCTTAACTGTTTAAAAAAGCTTCCCAGGTGATTCTAAATGCATGAAAGATTGAGAACCACAATCTAAGCAGAGAATTCTTCTTCCTCTTCTTTCTCTTCTTTCTCTTCTTCTTCCTCTTCCTCCTCCTCCTTTTCCTCCTCCTTTTCCTCCTCCTCTTCCTCTTCTTCTTCCTCCTCTTCCTCCTTCCCCTCCCTCCTCTTCTTCTCCCTCCCTCCTCCTCCCCCCTCCTCCTCCTCTTCTTTCTCCTCCCCCTCCTCCTCCTCCCCATTCTCCTCCTCCTCCCCCCCTTCCTCTTCCTCCTCCCCCCTCTTCTTCCTCCCCCTCATTCTCCTCCTCCTCCTCATTGCGCTGTGACACTGTTGGAGAAGCCAGGAGATTGGTTCCTCTTGAGGAAGGGAGAGTTTTTTTGGGGGGGGTGGCGTGGGATGTGTGTGTGTGAGAATAGCTGGTGCAGTTTCTGCCATGGTATATGCCCTTTTGGATATATGTAGCATTTGGATAAACTTCATCTGTTGGGTTTTATTAAGAAAATATCTCTTGTGTATCTCATATTGCCCAGGTGGTTTTTGCCCCCCACCCCCACCCCAAAGGCTACTTTCTCCTAGAGAATGTCTGAAATAGAATGCAGCCAGGACAAGTCATGTCATCACATTTACCTCTATTATGGTTTCCATGCTCCTTCCAGGAATTTGACCCACATTCAAATAAGATCAAAATATGCTTTCTCTCAGGCTTGGAATTTCCCACATTTGTGTCTTTTTTTTTTTTTTTTGGCATGTAAAGCATAACCAACCTTCTCCCCAACTCCAACAAAACAAAGCAAATATCAACAAGGAAATATTTCTTAATGCATGCTTTTTTAAAGCCACAAAACAGGGTGGGGTATCTACTGCAGTTTATCACATGGAAAAGGAAATCTCAGTCCTTTGCTCTAGCTTTTAAGTAGTTATGCAGCCTTAGGATAATGCACTTTTCACTGTGTGCCCCTTTGGATTTAATGCAGGACATGTTATTTTGCTAAACTGTGCTTTCATGTTCTGAGTGTGCTTGCATGTTGTCATTGAGTAGTGTTTAAATCCAAACCAAAGTGTTTTTATTGCAATAGAAATATTTCAATTAATGTTTAGGGTAGAAACATATAAACAAAACTTGGATCCAAATTAGTTGATTAATCATTGCATTCCTGGATGCAGGAAGGGGGTTTGTTGAATTCTATCATGTGAGGAATTAAAGTCCTCTGCCTGTGAGGTCTTTCCTTGGGAAAGCCTGGGTTTTAATGTTATTTGGTACAGGATATTTTTCTTTTGGCAAGAGCAAAGCAACCAATACTACCAAGTAAAATATACTAGATAGCCAGTAGTTGGGATGAGGATGAGTTTTAGCACTAAAGCCACTTTTAGCTCTAAAGCTGCTTCTTATTCTCTGAACGCTCTCTCTCTCTTTCTCTCTCTCTCTCTCTCTCCCCCTCCCTCCCTCCCTCCCTCTCTCCCTCTCCCCCCACCCCCTCTCCCCCCACCCCCCTTTCTCTCTCTGATAAATTTCACATATCCTCACTGAAGTCACCTTTTATACATTTCTTTTCCTTCCATATCCTTTAGTGGGAGTCCTGGGACCATATTTTTGGGAATGCCAGTCCAAGCATCCATCATCAAAAAGAAAATAATTATATCTAAATGGGAGAGCTTTTTCTAGGCCTTTAAGACAATGATAGGATGCTACAAAATGTCTGGAGGGAAATATTATATGTTTAAATCTTTCTTGTTACAAAAAAGTATTTGAGGCAAAGTATAAAAATTCTTGAAATATAAGAAGAAAAACAAATGAACAAAGCAAAAGGCAAGTTAAGATAGGATAGAAAATTGAGGACACAGGGAAAGCTTGGTCAGAGAAATGCATATGATATCCTTCACGGTTATAAAAGTTGGGCCACCAATCTAACTCTGAGCTTTCTGACATCCCCAACAAAAAGAAATAGCTGATCATTCTAAGATTCACATCTTCCACAAGATGCACGCTTCTCAGGGGAAGGTGTCACGGCTGAGGTACTACTGCTTGAAAGGGGATTGATTAGGTCGTGTTGCGTAGAAGTTGGACTATGTGATCTCTTAAGTTCTTTTCCATGGTGAACATTCAATTACTGACCAATTTTAAAAAGATTATGAGACAGCGGGAAAATTTGAAATCTGATGGCATATACTTTTCATTGTTAATATAACAGTATTGCGCTGTTTTAAAAGTCCATATCTTTTGGAGATATATACTGACATGTTTAAAGGTAAAATCCTATGATATCTGGGTTAACTTTAAAATAATCCAGTGGGTAGGGTACAGATGAGACAAGATTAGCCATATTTCATAACAATTAAAGCTGAGTTCATTATACCAGTCTTTCTACCTTGTGTAAATTTGAAAATTTCATGATAAAATGTTAAAACAGATTTTACTATTCTCTGTCAACAACAGAAAATCTACCAAAACAATCAAGGACCAGGGTCCTTGTTCATGAGAAATTATGCTATTTGCAGCACTTGTCTCATTTGCTAATTAATGGGTGACTTCTGAGAGATTGGAATCCTGGGTACTGGCTCTAAGTCACACATACAAGTAAGCATGAAATTCGAGTAAGGTCATCTGCAGCTTTTTTCAGCTTTCTCTGTGCTTGTCAAATACTGATACTGGAGTTATGGAAGGAATAGTCAAAGGAGAACACTCAACTCTTGTCTCTTAAGGAGGGGCTTTCCTTTTACATTTCATCGTCTTCCATCTCCTCCCGCTCTTCAATGGGATTTGTGCACTAACGGAACTTAAATTTGATATCTTTGGGGATAGGAGCTAAAATTTTTAACAAGATACTGAAGAATAGCATTTATCCTTGACTTTCTATATGAATTTGAAGCCCACTCAACTAAAATATGCACACACACATTCTAAAACTGGGGAGGAATAATGGGTGAAGTTTGTCAGTGGCATGTGTTTGAGAGTGAATGATAGCATTTTTAAATTCGTGTTTTTCACGTACTGTTTGTACTCAAGAGAGATGGAAACTGGGTTTGCTCTATTTCCTTCTCTGATCCTGAAGACCACGACTCTTAGTAGTAGTAGCATTTATGACGTTGATATCCAGGTGCTTTATTACACTGGATGTACAGGTCCGTTGTAACTGAAACTCATTCTTGTTCAGCAAATGTTTGTGTGTCTACTATGTACTAGGTTTGTGTGTCCTCATCACAGTGACCCTTGTGGGGGCTGAATTCTTACAATGGTTTTGGATTCCTGACATTACCTTCCCTAAAGAACTAACAATGGTTTTAGGCGTAGCAGTAGCCCCACTGGAGTTTACAAGCTATATAACTCAAGGTAAAATAGGAGAAAGCACTTTGAATTGCAGCCATGCATTTCACCTCTGAGTGCACCCTGAAAGCAGTTTGAATGGTTGAAAGCACCAAGTGACTATGACATGAGTGTGGCTGTTGATGGGTATTTTACTTAATAAATGCTTTGAGATCATATTTCTTGTGATATCAATGAAATATCTGAATTTCCACATCTTAGAATTTTATGACAGAGTTCCAAGGTATAAGATAGTTTTGAGTATATTCATCTTATTTTCTTCACTAAATGAAGGTCTCCCTTGAGATTGTCTTGTTGGTCAGATGACAATACTAAGCACAGTGCCCAGCACTACAAATACCACTACTGCCTGTTATTCTTTTCCTTCACCATAGCAACAGCTTACCACCTACCAAACATCCACTCTGTGCCAGATGCTTCTGTACATTATCTCATTTAATCCTCAAAGCAACCTTTTGAGCTGGGTGGCCCTGTCCTCATTTTATAGAGAAGGAAACCAAAGCTGAACAAGGTCAGATGTTTTTGTACATAACTAGTTAGTGGTAAAGCCAGGAATCAAACCCAGGTGTTCTTAATTCCAAAACCCATGCTGCTTTTCCCTCTAAAGTTGTTGCTTCTTGTTGGCATTTGATAAGTATTTACTGAATTGATGCACACTTTGAATGCTTGACTGGTCTTGCCTATCTCCTAAATTTATATGAGATGAAATGGTTATGAGTCCAGAAGAATATCAAAGGCATTACTTGGTTGGGAATCTTTGATGAAACCCATGCTCTGTTGCCTGCCTCATCATATGAAGGCACAGACCACCTGTACCCTCTCCTGTTGCCATTCAGAAGGGTGCCTTTGCTGTTGTGAATCCGAAGAGTTTCACAAAGTGCTCTAGGCACACCACTCACATTCTTTATGGAAGAAAAAATGACTGTTCTTGGTCAAGTGGCCAGTCAGCCCGGTAGGTTTTGGGGCATAGCATTAACAAAGGTGAGCCTCTTCAGATATGAGCCAGTTAGTTTGGATGTGTTCTTTGGAAATAGCTGCTGTCACAGGCAAGTCAGGGAGGATATGTGGTAGATGAGTTTGGATCTGTATCCACCAATCAAAAATCAGTCAGCCAGCGGGAGGAGGTGAGGCAGGATGGCGGAGTGCTGAGGTCTAGGTTGTAGTTACTCCTCCGGGACAGTTGGTAGAAAGCCAGGAACTGTGTGGACCGTACACGGCAGAGGAATTTGAGATTGGTAAACTCCATAGAACACTCACGAATGCGTGGAACACCTGAGATCAGCGAAATCTGTAAGTTCTTGTAGCCAGGGGGCCTGCACCCCTACCTGCCAGGGACAATCCTGAGGGAGAAGGGGCCATCCATGCTGGGAACCAGGAGGGAGAACGAAAGCTGCAACCATAGATAAACTGAGAGCAGACACCGGAAAATCTGGAAGCAGTCAGCCCAGTGGAGAGGAGATAGGGCTAGCAAAACAGCAAAAAAGTAGAAAACACAATAAACACAGAGACTTTTTGGAGTCAAGTGAACATAATATAGAGAAGGGTAGTGCTTAAACAGAATCAGACACATATGCAAATCCAGGGAGGGAGAGCCCTTGTCTGAAAAGCCAGCTTCTCTGCTTTCTTCATTGCTCTTTAATTGCCCTCAACTCCTGGTCTTTTAGCATTTCAATAGCCTATTAGATCTGCAGAGACTGTAAATAGTCCATACTGGGCCCTCCTTTTTATTTATTTATTCATTCATTTATTTTTTTATTTTTTTATTTTTCTAAAACAATTACTCTAAGAAGCCCACTACAGAAAGCCTCAAAGACTTGCAATTTGGGCCCAGGCAAGAGCAGAGTTAAGATAGCTCTGAGAGACAAAGCAGTAAGTCTGGTGGCAGAGAAAGTTCGCTAAACACCATAACTTCCCAGACATTTTGGGAGCTCAGATCCCAGGGTTTGGAATTCCTTAACTAGCTTCAGTCAGCCATGTCCCAGACTGGGTTAGGGTCACCTGGGGAAGTAAAGGCTCCCTGCCTCCTCACTGGTGGGGGAACTGTGGGCTGGCAAGCGCCACCTGCTAGACAGCATAGGAGAAGCACGGAGTCTAAAGGCCTCACAGGAGGGTCTCATTTTCAAGGAAACTCCATAGCCTTCTCCTGAGACCTGGGCCTCTCTGGACTAGGAATACCTAGTGGGGCAGACAATATCTGAGGAGATCACACAAAAAGGCTACATAGAGGCAGGGCAAGAAACAGACAAACAAAAGGTGAAAAACTGATCAACTAAACAGAATCTTAAGTTAAAGGTCTAGAATAAGCTGAACTAAACACCAAAGGTTAGAGAACAAAGGCAACCAACAAGAAAATCCTAGGTAAAAGAGTGAAAACAAGCTCCAGAATAAACTAATCAAGAAAGTAAGATGCCTAGACAGCTTAAGATAATGAGCCATACTAGGAGACACAAAAACATGGATCAGCCAGAGTAACAAACTAATAGTTCAACTGAGATACAGGAGTTGAAGCAAGTATTGCTAAATCAATTCAATGAGCTGAAGGAAGAACTAATTGGAGATGTTCGAACAAATCTAAATCAATTCAGAAATCATGTCAATGAACTGAGGGAAGACATAGCAAAAGAGATGAAGGATATAAGAAGGACACTGGATGACCATAAGGAAGAATTCATAAACGTGAAAAAACAAATGACAGAACTTACGGGAATGAAGGGAATAATGGAGGAGATGAAGAAGACAATAGAGGGATACAACAGTAGATTTGAACAGGCAGAAGAAAGGATCAGTGAATTGGAAGACCAGACATCTGAATTCACACACATGAAAGAACAGATGGTGAAAAGAATGGAAAAATATGAATTGGGTCTTAGGGAGATGAGTGACAACATGAAACACACAAACGTGTTATGGCTGTCGCAGAGGGAGAAGAGAGGGGGAAAGGGGCAGAAAGAATAATAGAAGAAACAATCACTGAAAATTTCCAAACTCTTATGAAAGACAGAAAATTAGAGATTCAAGAAGTACAACACACCCCAAATAGAATAGACCCCAGTAGACGTACTCCAAGACACTTACTGATCAGATTGTCCAATGTCAAAGACAGAGAATTCTGAAAGCAGCAAGAGAAAAACAATCCTTCACATACAAGGGAAGCTCGATAAGACTATATACAGATTTCTCCACAGAAACCATGGAGGTGAGAAGACAGTGGTATGATATATTTAACATACTGAAAGAGAATAACTGCCAACCAAGAATTTTGTATCCAGCAAAACTGTCCTTCAAAAATGAGGGAGATATTAAAATATTTTCAGACACACAGACACTGAGAGAGTTTGTGAATATGAGACTGGTGCTACAGGAAATCCTAAAGGGAGTGCTATAGGCTGATAGGAAAAGACAGGAGAAAGAGGTTTGGAGAATAGTGTAGAAATGAAGATTATCAGGAAGGGTAAAAAGAGAGAGAGGAAAAAATAAGACATGACATATAATATACAAAAGACAAAATGATAGAAGAAAGTACTGCCCTTACAGTAATAACACTAAATGTTAATGGATTAAACTCCCCAATAAAAAGACACAGACTGGCAGAATGGATTAAAAAACAGGACCCATCTATATGCTGTCTACAAGAAACTCACCTTAGACACAAGGACAAAAATAAGCTGAAAGTGAAAGGTTGGAAAAAGATATTTCATGCAAACAGTAACTAGAAAAAAGTGGGAGTAGCTATATTAATATCAGACAAAGTAGACGTCAAAAGTAAAACAATTGAAAGAGACAAAGAAGGACACTGCATATTAATAAAAGGGTCAGTGCCTCAAGAAAACATAACAATCATAAATATTTATGCACCAAGCCAGAGGGCCCCAAAATTCATGAGGCAGACACTGAGAACACTGAAAGGAGAAGTAGATAACTCCACAATAATAGTTGGAGACTTCAATACACAGCTCTCATCAATGGATAGAACATCTAGACAGAAGATCAGCAAGGAAATGGAGATATTGAATTGTATGACAAATGAACTAGACTTGACAGACATTTATAGAACACTACACCCCACAACAGCAGGATACACATTCTTCTTGAGTGCTCATGGAACATTTTCTAGGATAGACCACATGCTGGGTCACAAAGCAGGTCTCAACAAATTTAAAAATATTGATACTAGAAAAAAAACACTATCACATCATAAGGAATGAAGTTGGAAATAAATAGCAGGCAGAAGATGGAAAAATTCACAAATATATGGAGACTAAACAGCACACCCTTAGAAAACTAGTGGGTAAAGGAAGAAATTACAAGAGAAATTAGTAAATACCTCAAGGCAAATGACAATGAAAACACAACATACCAAAACTTATGGGACGCAAAGGCGGTGCTGAGAGGGAAATTTATTGCCTTAAATGCCTATATTAAAAGAGAAGAGAGTGCAAAAATTGAGGAATTAACTGTCCACCTGGAAGAACTAGAGAAAGAACAGCAAATAAACCCCAAAGCAAACAGAAGGAAAGAAATAACAAAGATCATAGCAGAAATAAATGAAACTGAGAACAGGAAAATAATAGAGAGAATCAACAAAACCAGAAACTGGTTCTTTGAGAAAATCAACAAAATTGATGGACCCCTAGCTAGGCTAACCAAAAAAAAAAAAAAAAAAAAAAAAAAGCAGATGGAAATAAATGCAGTCAGAAATGGGAAAGGAAACATAACTACTAACCCTGCAGAAGTAAAGGAGATAATGAGAAGATACTAGGAGCAACTATACGCTAATGAACTGGACAACTTACATGAAATGAGCAACTTCCTAGAAAAGCATAAACAACCAACATTGATCTGAGAAGAAATAAATGATCTCAACAAACCAGTCACAAGTAAAGAGATTGAGTCAGTCATCGAAAAGCTCCCAAAAAAGAAAAGCCCAGGGCCATATGGCTTCACATATGAATTCTACCAAGCATTCAAGAAAGAACTAATACCAATCCTGCTCAAACTCTTCAAAAAAATTGAAGAGGAGGGAAAGCTACCCAACTCATTCTTTGAAGCCAACATCACCCTAATAACAAAAGCAGCAAAGATACTACAAAAAAAGAAAATTATAGACCAATCTCTTTAATGAATATAGATGCAAAAATCCTCAACAAAATACTTGCAAATTGAATCTAGCAGCACATTAAAAGAATTATACACCACGACCAGGTGGGGTTTATTCCAGGTATGCAATGCTGGTTCATCATAAGAAAATCAATTAATGTAATACACCACATCAATAAATCAAAGCAAAAGAACCACATGATCATCTCGATTGATGCAGAAAAGGCATTTGACAAAATTCAGCATCCTTTCTTGATGAAAACACTTCAAAGGGTAGAAATAGAAGGGAATTTTCTCAATATGATAAAGGCAATATATGAAAAACTCACAGCTAACATCGTACTCAGTGGGGAGAGACTGAAAGCTTTCCCTCTAAGATCTGGAGCAAGACAGGGATGCCCACTGTCACCATTGTTACTCAACATTGTGCTGGAAGTTATAGCTAGAGCAGTCAGGCAAGAAAAAGAAATAAAAGGCATCCGTATTGGAGAGGAAGAAGTAAATCTTTCACTGTTTACAGATGACATGATTCTATATGTAGAAAATCCAGAAAAATGTACAGCAAAGCTATTAGAGCTAATCAGTGAATACAGTGAAGTGGCAGGCTACAAGATCAACACGAAAAAATCTGTAGTGTTCTTATACAGAAGTAATGTGCAACAAGAGGAACAAATAAAAAAAAAAGCCATTTACAATAACAACCAAAAAAAATGAATTATTTAGGAATAAACTTAACAAAAGCCACAAAAGACCTGTACAAAGAAAATTATAAGAAATTGCTAAAAGAAATCGAACAGGACCTGAAAAAATGGAAGAACATACCATGTTCATGGATTGGAAGACTAAATATAATTAAGATGTCAACTCTACCTAAACTGATTTATAGATTCAATGCAATACCAATTAAAGAAATAACAACTTACTTTGCAGAAATAGAAAAATCAATAACCAACTTTATTTGGAAGAGCAAGGTGCCCCGAATACCCAAAAAAATCTTGAGAAAGAGGAATGAAGTGGGAGGTCTCACACTTTGAAGCATATTACAAAGCCATAGTGCTCAAAACAGCATGGTACTGGCAGAAGGACGGAGATACTGACCAATGGAATTGAATTGAGTGTTCAGAAATAGACTCTCGCATCTACGGACAATTGATCTTTGATAAGGCAGTCAAGCCAAATCAACTGGGACAGAGCAGCCTCTTCAATAAATGGCATTGGGAGAACTGGATATCCATTTCCAAAAGAATGAATGAGGACTCCTACCTCACACCTTATACAAAAATTAATTGGATCAAAGACTTAAATATAAGTGCCAAGGCCATAAGACTCTTAGAAGAAAACGTAGAGCACTATTTTAAAAATTTTTGATAGGAGGTGGTTTCCTAGACCTTACACCCAAAACGTGAGCAACCAAAGAACAAATAGACAAATGGGATCTCTTCAAAATCAAACACTTTTATACATCAGAGGACTTTGTTAGAAAAGTAAAAACGCAGCCTACACAATGGGAGACAATATTTGGAAATGACATCAGATAAGGGTTTAATATCCTGAATATGTAAAGCAATCCTACAACTCAGCAACAGAAAGATGAACAACCCAATTGAAAGATGGGCAAAAGACATGCACAGACTCTTTTCTGAAGAGGAAATACAAATGGCTGAAAAACATATGAAAAAATGCTCAACTTCACTGGCTGTTAGGGAAATGCAGGTGAAAACCACAATGAGATACCATCTCACACCTACCAGAATAGCCATTATCCAAAAAAAAACAGAAAATGACAAGTACTGGATAGGATGTGGAGAAAGAGGCACACTTATTCATTGCTGGTGGGAATGTAGAATGGAAGACAGTGTGGAGGTTCCTCAGGAGGCTAAGTATAGATTTGCCATATGACCCAGCTATTCCATTGCTAGGTATGTACTCAAAGGAACTGAAAGCTAAGACACATACAGACATTTGTAAACCAATGTTTACTGCAGCATTATTCACGATTGCCAAGAGATGGAAGCAACTGAAATGTTCGTCTACTGATGAGTGGATAAACAAACTGTGGTATATACACGTGATGGAATATTATGCAGTTGTAAGACAGAACAAAGTCATGGAACATATAATAACATGGGTGAATGTTGAGGGCATTATGTTGAGTGAAGTTAGCCAGAAACAAAAGGACAAATACTGTATGGTCTCACTAATGTGAAATAACATTAATTGACAAATTTGAGAGTTAAAAGCTGATAACACAGGCTACCAGGAGATAGAAAGAGGGTAGAGATCAGGCATTTGATGCTGAAGGACTACAGAAATGTTCAGCAGGATTGACTGTATAGATCCAGAGATAGATAGCACAATACTGTGTAATAGCATGATATTGTAAGTACATGGAAAAAGATGTCTGTGACTAAAGCTGAAAGACGTGGGATAGGGGAATGTATGACACCAGAGGTAAAGATAGATGATGAAGGCTAGGACTGTATAACCTGGCAAAAACTGGAGTGGGCAATGACTGTTGCTAAATGTACAAATATAAAAATGTTCTCACATGTGGTAGAACAAATGAATGTCAACCGTGCAGAGTATTGAAAAAAGGATGGTATTTAGGAAAAAATGTAATCAAAGCAAACTGGAGTCTATGGTCAACAGTAACATTCCAATATGCTTCCATTAAATGTAACAAAGGCAATATACCAAAGTTAAATGTGCATGAGAGAGGGATATCAGGGAGGGACATAGAATTCTTGATAGTGGTATTGCTTTTTGCCTTTACTGTTTATGGTAGTGTTTTTTGTATTGTATGACATTTTTATTTTTCTTTTTATTATCTTTTTTTATTATTCACCAAAAAACCCCACACTTTTTCATAATAATCAATATGTTCAAGTGTTGACTGTGGTGATAAATCTACAGCTATATGATGATGCCGTGAAAAACTGATTGCACACTGTGGATGGCTGTATGTTATGTTAATATATCTCTATAAGATTGTAGGAAAAAATATAAATAGGGGTAAAAGTGCTGGAGTAAACATGGAGAGAGGGATGTACCTATTTACTGTTGATGAGGAGGCAGAATGGTGTAGCCTTTCTAGAGGTCACTGTGGTGGCTCCACAAGAAGCTAAGTATGTGGGGCAAAAGGTCTGACAACCTCATTTTGGGGTATGTATCTGGAAGATCCGAGAGCAAAGACATGAATGGACACTTGCACAGTGGTGTTTATGGAGGCAGTATTCATGATTTGCAGTGGGTGGAGGTGGCCTAAGGGTACACTGACTGAGGAACAGAATGGTGAACTGTGGTGTACGCATGCAATGGAATATTGAGCAACTACGAGAAGGAGTGAAGCTGTGAGACACGCAACGAGGTGAATGGGTCCTGTAGACAGCATGCTGAGTGAAGTACGCCAGAAACCAAGGCAAACACTTTAATGCCTCACCAATGTGGACTAATTACAATGTGTAAACTCAGAATTGAATCTTAGAGCACAGCCTAACAGGGAAATTATTATTGTAATGGTTCCTAGATTGTAAGCTTTTACAGCAGTTAAATATATTTCTGAAGTGTAATGGCTGTCACCAAACTCTGAGATGTTGATCCCTTAATGTATGACCTGGTTATCTCTGGAACATTGGGTGTCTGTGTTACACCTGAAACTCAGAGCTAGAGCTTGGCAGATATGAATATCAGTATTAACACGTATGGCAACTGTTAAAAAAAAAAAAAAAAGCTGAAATAGAGCCCAGACTTCAATTCGAGATATGAATAAAGCAGATCTGGTTAAGACTAGAGCAAATCGGGCCAAAGGGTAAAGGTTGAAACTGACTGTGTTCAAACTTCAACTTCCAGTGAGACCAAGAGAAGAGATGTTTATTTGGTGTAGAATCTATATTATCTAAACAATATAAGTTCTACAGTCAGTTTGTTCAAACACCACAGTTACATGGAATTTTGAATAGGAAGTGAGCTATGGTAGGTCTGTATAGATTAGAGTGAAATAGCAACACATCCTAAAGTAATTTGGTTGGAGAATAAAAATACATATTCGGGTCTCCCCTAGAGAGCTGAGGGAGAATGCAGAGGTGTTGGATTTCCTCACCTAGATTGTTGGCTGATGTTCTCACAAACATTGGGGGCTGACAGCTTGATGTGCTGAGCCCTCTGTCTTTGGGCTGGCTCCTATGAAGCTTGTTGCTGCAAGGAGAGGCTAAACCTGCTTATAATTGTGCCTAAGAGTCTCCCCGAGTGCCTCTTTGTTGCTCAGATGCTGCCTTTCTCTCTAACTAAGCCACCTTGGCGGGTGATGTCACTGCCCTCCCCCGTACATGGGACCTTATTCCCAGGGGTGTAACTCTCCCTGGCAATGCAGGATATGACTCTCCGGGATGAATCTGGACCCGGCATTGTGGGATTGAGAATATCTTCTTGACCAAAAGGGGAATGCGAAATGAAACGAAATAAAGCTTCAGTGGCTGAGAGATTTCAAATGGAGTCAAGAGGTCACTCTGGTGGACATTCTTATGCACTATATAGATAACACTTTTCAGGTTTTGATATATTGGAATAGCTAGAAGTAAATACCTGAAACTACCAAACTCCAGCCCAGTAGCCTTGACTCTTGAAGACGATTGTATAACAAAGTAGTTTACAAGGGATGACAGTGTGACTGTGAAAACCCTGTGAATCGCACTCCATCCAGTGTGTGGATGGATGAGTAGAAAAATGGGAAGAAAAACTAAATGAAAAATAGGGTGGTATGGGGGGTTGATTTTGGTGTTTTTTTATTTTTATTTTTAATTTTTTTCTGATTCTAATTCTTTCCGGTGTAAGGAAAATGTGCAAAAATAGATTGGAGTGATGAATGCAAAACTATAAGATGGTACTGTGAACAGTTGATTGTACACCATGGATGATTGTACAGTATGTGAATATATCTCAATAAAACTGAATTTAAAAAATTCCATTATTATTATATATCTAGTCTATAAAGTACATATTTATATATCTCGAAATAAATGACATAAAACTTAAAAAAAAATCAGTCAGCAAGCATGTCCTGCGAATAGTCCATGTATGTGACACTATACTAGGTGCTCTGAAGGATTAATTATATAAAAAAAAGATGTGTGAGACACAGTCTGCCCCTTAAAGGTTTCCTGCTAATTGGTGCAGATATGACTCACCCAGAGAGAAAAATATAAAAATAGGAACAGTATTTTTTTCATTACCTCATCGTTAGCAAATAGGTTAGTGCCTAACGCATTATAGGAACACAGTGAATATTTTTGAGTGAATCGGAATGTAGGGAAGAGAGATTTGTACCTTTTTTAAAGGATTCATGGAAGAAGTTGGATTTGATCAGGACATTCAAGTCTGAATAGAATTCAAGGAAGAGGAGAAGAGTTGGAAAGTGGGAAGGCCATTCCAAATATAGGAAATGGTGTCATGAATTTTTTGGAAATATGAGTGCCCTAGGGTAGGATAAACCAGTTTTTCCTGGGTCAAGGATATGGCTAGAACCATAGAGTATATTGATTGGTGGCCTAAGACATTCAGATTTTATTCTGGAGCCCTGGAGTTTCTGGTCAGGGGAGGGAGATGACCAAAGCAGGTGGATGGATGGAATGGACTGAGGGGTGGGGTAGAGCAGTTAAAAGGCTACAGATTTGTTGTGGTGTTGGGTAAGAATAGTCTGGGCTAGGATATGGCCAAGGAAGCTGAAAGAAAGAGGCAGATAGAAGAGATATGGTGGAGAAAGAAGAAAGAAGACTTGGCGAGTTTTAGTGACTGTATATACGAGTCTAGCAAATTTAAGGAGGATGAATAATAAACATGGTCTTTGATTCTGACCTGGGGTCTTGGGAGATGAATGATATTATTGTTTCATTATGTGTAATATGGAATTCAGGAAGGAGTTGTGGGTCTGGGGAGATAGGGTTTTTAATTTGAGGCAATGGGGATGCCTTTTATTTCTTTGTCTTGCCGGATAACTCTGGCTAGCACTTTTAGCACAATTTTGAGTAACAGTGGAGACAGTGGGCATCCATGTCTCATTCCTGATTTTAGAGGGAAGTTTTTCAGTCCCTCACCATTGAGTTCTTTGCTGGCTGTGGGTTTTTCATATGCGTCCTTTATCATATTGAGGAAGTTTGCTTATTCCTAACTTCTGAATGATTTTATCCAAAAAGGATGCTGAATTTTGTGAATGCTTTTTCTGCATCTGTTGGAATGATCATTTGGTTTTTCCCTTTTGATTTGTTAGTGTTTTATTATATTGACTGATTTTCTTACGTTGAACCACCCTTGCATGCCTGGAATGAACCCAACTTAGTCATGGTGTATGATTCTTTTAAAGTGTGTTTGGATTTTATTTGCAGGTATTTTGTTGAGAATTTTTGCATCTATATTCATTAGGGAGATTGGCCTGTAGTTTTCCTTCCTTCTAGCATCTTTATCTGGTTTTAGTTTTAGAGTGATGTTAGCTTCATAAAATGAGTCAAGTAGTGTTTCTTTTTCTTCAGTTTTTTGAAAGTTTGAGCAGGAATGGTGTCAGTTCTTTTTGGAGAGTTTGGTAAAATTCCCTCTGTGAAGCCATCTGACTTGGGCTTGTATTTGTAGGAAGCTTTCTGATGACTGATTGGATCTCTTTGATTGTGATTGGTTTGTTGAGGTCTTCTATTTCTTCTCAGTTCTATCTAGGCTGTTCATGTGTTTCCAGGAAATTAGCCATTTCCTCTAAATTGTATAGTTTGTTGATGTTCCAGTTTGCTAATGCTGCCATTATGCAAAATACCAGAAATGGATTGGCTTTTATAAAGAGTTTATTTGGTTATTTGGTTACAAAGTTACAGTCTTAAGGCCATAAAGTGTCCAAGGTAAGGCATCAACAATTGGGTACCTTCACTGAAGGATGGCCAATAGCATCCAGAAAACCTCTGTTAACTGGGAAGGTACATGACTGGCATCTGCTCCAGGGTTCTGGTTTCAAAGTGGCTTTCTTCTCTCTTAGCTTCTCTCTAAAATGTCACTCTTAGCTGCTCTGAGGTCCTTTTGTTTGTGAGCTCTTTTTATAGGGCTCCAGTGATTTAATTAAGACCCACCCTGAATGGGTGGGGTAAGAACTCCATGGAAATTATCCAATCAAAGGTCTTGCCCACAGTTGATTGAGTCACATCTCCATGGAGACACTCAATAAATAGGTTCCAACATAATCAACACTAATACATCTGCCCCCAAAGATTGCTTCAAAGATAATGGCATTTTGCAGAACATATAATACGTCCAAACTGGCACAGTTGGCAAACAGTTGTTCCTAATATCCTCTTATGATTTTTTTACTCTCTTCGAGATTCACAGCAGTGCCCCCCTTTCATTTTTTATTTTGTTTATTTGGGTCTTCTCTCTTCTTGACTTCGTCAGTCTAGCTAAGGGTTTGTCAATTTTCTTGGTCTTCTTAAAGAACCAAAGTTTGGTTTTATTTATTCTCTCTATTGGTTTTTTTGTTCTCCATATCATTTATTGTTATTTTCTTCCTACTTGCCTTATTGTTAGTTTACTGATCATTCTCTGTGTTCTTCAGCTGTTCTGTTAGTTGATTTTAGCTCTTTCTTCCTTTAGATGTATGCATTTAGAGCTGTAAATTTCTCTCTCAGCACCATCTTCACTATATCCCATAGGTTTTGATATGTTGTGTTCTCAATTTTCATTCATCTCTAGATATTTAGGAGTTTCTCTTGAAATCTCTTCTTTGACCCACTGATTGTTTAGGAGTGTGTTGTTTAACCTCCACATATTTGTGGATGTTCTGGTTCTTTGATAGTTCTTAACTTCTAGTTGCATTCCATTATGGTTAGAGAATGTGCTTTGAATAATTTCAATCTTTTTAAATTTATTGAGGCTTGTTTTATGCCCCATCATATGATCTATCCTGGAGAAACTTCCATGAGCACTATAGAAGAATGTATATCCTGGTAATTTGGGATGTAGTGCTCTCTCTATATATTTATTAAGTCTAATTCATTTATCACATCGTTTAGGTTCTCAGTTTCCTTATTGGTGCTCTGTCTGACTTGTTCCATCTATGAAAGAGAGTGGCATATTCAAGTCCCCCACTATTATTGTAGAAACATCTGTTGTTTCCTTCAGTTTTCCCAATGTTTGTCTCAAGTACTTTGGAGCATCTTGTGCATATACATTTATGATTGTTTTTTCTTCTTGGCGAATTGTCCCTTTTATTATTATATAGTGTCCTTTTTCTCTTATGACATCTTTGCATTTAAAGCCTATTTTGTCCGATACTAATATTGCTCCTCCTGCTATGTTTTGTCTGTAGCTTGTGTGGAATATTTTTTTCCATCCTTTCACTTTCAATCTCTTTATGTGACTGGGTCTAACATGAGTCTCTTGTAAACAGCATATTGATGGTTCATACTTTTTAATCCATTCTGCCAATCTGTATCTTTTAGTTGAGGAGGTTAATCAATTCACATTCAGTGTTATTACTGTGAATGCAGTTTTTGAATCAACCATCTTATCCTGTTTTTTATTTGTCAGATCTGTTATTTCCCTCTCTTTTTATTTTCCTTTTAAGTTTCTCTTACTAATACTTCTGTGCACTTCTCCAGACCTCTCCTTTTTTCTCAGGTGGTAGAACTCTGTTTAATATTTCTTGCAGGGCAGGTCTCTTGTTAACAAATTCTCTAAGCATTTGTTTGTCTATGAAAATGTTAAACTCTCCCTCAATTTTGAAAGAGAGCTTTTCTGGTTAAAGAATTCTTGGCTGGCAATTTTTCTCTTTCAGAATCCTAAATATGTCATACTACTACCTTCTTGCCTCCATGGTGACTGCTGAATAGTCAGTACTTAGTCTTATGCGGTTTCCCTTGAATGTGGTGATCACTTCTCTTTTACTCCTTTCAGAACTTTCTCCTTCAGCGTTTGGCAATCTGATCAGAATATGTCTTGGAGTGGGTTTATTTGGATTTAGTGTATTTGGGGTTCGTTGGGCATCTTTGCTTTGCATATTTATGACATTTAGAAGGATTTTCCCCAACTATGTCTTCAAGTACTCTTCCTATCCCTTATCTCTGCCCTTCACCTTCTGGGACACCAATGATTCTTATATTTGTGTGCTTCATGTTGTCCATCATTTCTCTGAGATCTATTTCAAAATTTTTTATTGTATTCACCCTTTTGTCTTTTCTGCATTCACCTTCAATTGCTTTGTACTCAAGTTCACTTATCCTTTCTTATGCCTCTTCATATCTGCTTTTGTGTGTCTGTAGTATATTTTTAATTTGATTGACAGTATCTTTTATTTCCATAAGATCTGCTATTTAAAATTTACTCTTTCAAATTCTTCTTTATGCTCTTCTAGGGTCTTGATGTTCTTTATGTCATTAGCTAACTCATTGAAGTTGTTTTGGAGATTTTTGTGTACTTCTTTTATTAGTTGCTCCAGGTTCTGTGTCTCTTCCAGCTTTTTAATTTGGTCACTTGGGTTATCAATATTTTCTTGTTTCTTCTTGTGCTTTATGATTTTCTGTTGTTGTCCTTGCAACATTTGCTTATCTTGATAAGGCTTTTTAGGATATGCATGATTATTTGAACATTTATCTATAATTTGGCAGAGTTACAGCTTGGTGGTGTGCACTTTCCCTGTTTTACCAGCAGATGGCGCTCTTAAGTCATCTCTTACTCTCAAGCCAGCTCTCTCTGAACTTCTGTGCATTAGGCAGGTGTGCCAGTTTGAATGTATTATGTCCCCCAGAAAAAGCCATATTCTTTGATGCAATCTTGTGGGGCAGACAAGAATAGTGGGGATTAAGTTGGAACGTTTGAATTAGGTTGTTTGCATGGAGATGCGCCCCACCCAACTGTGGATGATAACTGATGGGATATTTCCATGGAGTCATGGCCCCACCCATTCAGGGTGGGCCTTGATCAGTGGAGCCATATGAACGTGCTGGCTCAAGGAGATGGAACTCAGTGCAGCTGTGAGTGACGTTCTGAAGAGGAGCAAGCTTGCTAGAGAGGAACATCCCGGGAGAAAGCCATTTTGAAACCAGAACTTTGGAGCAGACGCCAGCCACATGCCTTCCCAGCTAACAGAGGTTTTCTGGATGCCATTGGCCATCCTCCAGTGAAGGTACTCAATTACTGATGTGTTACCTTGGACACTTTATGGCCTTAAGACTGTAACTGTATAGCCACATAAACCCCCTTTTTATAAAAGCCAATCCATCTCTGGTGATTTGCATTCCACAGCATTAGCAAACTAGGACAGCAGGGTTCAACACAGATGGAAGTCCAACCAGTGCACCAGTTCTCCACGTGCACTTCAGACTACCAGCCCTGTGGGAGGAAAACAGGCTCTGCACAGTTTGGCAGGGAATCCACTCCAGGGCACCATGGTCCCAGCCATTCCTGGGGCTGCAAGTGGACCACTCTGGGGCTGTGGAGCTGTGTGCCTCACCCTCCAGCTCAGATGCATGGCTGTCCCTGTCCACTGTGTGCCCGTGAGTCCCTGGGATTGGGGAGGGTCTCCTGGCACTTCCGTGCCCCGCCCTTGCCTCTCGACTGTGCTCACCATGGACTTTCATGGAGGAAGAGTGAATGTGGTTACCACAAGTCTGCCGAATCCTGAGTTTCCTCATGGGAGAGCTCAGCCGTGGGGCTGTGAAGGGTTATCTCCCCAGCCAAATGCTGAGGTGGGTGCATGGGGTGTGGAAAGCTGCTCTCCTCCTTACTCATTGTCTGATTCCAGCCGCCAGTCCCCAGCAGGTCACTCTTGGCCATGGGGCTGTGAAGGGTTATTTCTCCAGCCAGATGCTGAGATGGGTGCATGAAGCCTGGAAAGGTGCTCGCTCCCACACTCGGTGGCCAACTATCTAGTCTTTTTCATGGAGGAGAATTTTGTTTTGTCTCTCCTAATCTGCTATCCTCCTGGAAGTCTCAGAAAATAAAGATTTTGCACCAGATAAGTATCTCTTCCTAGAGTCTCACACAGATCAGTCCCTGGGACATCGGGTGTCTGTGTGACACCTGAGATTCAGAACCAGAATTCGACATCTATGAATATCAGCATTACCCCATACAGCAACTGTTAAGGAAGGTGAAAAAGAGGTCAGACTTCAATTAGAGAGATGAATGAAATGAATTTGGTTAGGACTATGGTATATCAGACTAAAGGGTAAAGGATAATATTGACGGTGTTTTAAAACTTCCTCTTTTTTTTTTACCACTACTATCTTCAGGCCCTGGGGAATGTGTATGAAGTATATTCTGATTTAATTTAATTTTGTTTCATTGAAAAAGTTAGATTTCTCATTTAAATAAAAGTGAAAAAATATTTCATCTACATTGGAGTACAAAGGGGAAGCAGTTTATGAACCACTTGTTCTCTGGCCTTAGAATGTGCAGAAAATGAGTAGAAATTATTTTTAATTAATTAATTTAAATGTGTTTCTCTGACTAAGGGAGTTAGTCTGCAAGTTTATTGGGTAATGATTCTTTTTACTTCATCATCCAACAGTTCTATCTCTGCACGTGGTTTGGTGATGGAGAGCAGGGGTTATTGTAAATACCCATGTTCATTCTGTTGCATCCTAAATGTACACAGCTTGTGAGAAAGAGAAAAGGCTCCAAGGAGTTAAGTAAATTATTGCCAAACTATGCCAACAAACTTTTTAGTCATTAAAATTAATAAATAGTATATTGAATATTTAATGATAAGACATGTACAATATACTAGTGGAAAAGATTGCATAACAGTAATAAATACTATGATCCCATTTTGCAGATACACATAACTAACTGATAACATTCATCAATTTGTTAACAGTAGTTATCTTTGGATGATAGAATTATCAGTGGTTCATTTTCTAATTTCTGTGTTTTGTTTTTATAACAAAAAGCTATAAATTAAACAAATTTTTAAAATTAGAGACTGTGCATTGCCTTGTATACATTTCACAGTAAATGTATGTGTTCCTGGTATATGTCGTGTGATGGTTTGCCCTTCTTTAGTTGGTTAGATTAATGATGGTTCACACCTTTCTTCTTGTTGGAAATGCGTGGGTTGGTGGAGCTGTCAGTGAAGAAACAATTCCTGAATTACAAATGATCTGTGTAGAGAATTCTAATAACCTCAGCAAGGACCAGGAGTGAAATAGTTGACACTTAATGAGTTTTTTAATGAGTTAGACTTTGGACTAAGAGCTTTAGATATATTATTATTTCATTGAATTCTTACAGCCACCCTAAGAGATGTCAGCTTTTTCATTATTATTCCCATTCTACAGATGAGGAAACAAAGAACATGTACTAATGTGGGATGGGATGAATGATATCTCAAGGCAGGTTGTCCCTAGGCAGGGGGAATTGCTCTCATTTGCTTTGAAAGATCTGAAAAATCTTTGGAAGATCTGTAAAACGAGAAAGATTTCTAATATATAAATTTAAAATCAAAGATGATAAATTTCTGAGGTCCAGGCAAAGTGTGGACCTCTCTGGACTTTTCCTGAAGGATCCCTTCACAGTGCAGCTCCTCAGTGCCGTCCTGGGGATATTCCCAAAGAAAAGTAATTGTCCTCTCACCTTTGTGCATCCCATGTAATATAGAAGCCAGGACAGTAATTATCAAAGTGTGGTCCTTGGCATGCACTGAGAACTTGTTAGAAATATGAATTGTTGGGTTCTACCCCAGATCTCTTGGCTCAGAAGCTGTGGAGAGTTGTCCTGCAATGAATGTGTTAACAGGTCCTGCAGGGCATTGTGATGCATGCTGAGGTTGAAACAGCTGAGCTAGGAGCTAGTCCCTACCTTTAAGAATTTATGGTCATGTATTAAATCACCAACAGGGTTAAAGACCAAGGTGCTGTTGTGTTTTCATGTACTTTTAATTTTTGTTAAAGATGTGTGTTTGCCTGATTTATCTCCCAAGCAGGCTCTCTTCTGTCTGAGCCAAGCTCATTAATGTTTTTTATTTGGTGTCAGGAACCTTTTTAACACACTACAACTTTGCTATCATCCGAATGAGGGATCACATCCTGGCTAATTCCAAGTCCAAGGTATGCAGTTGTAGGCCTATTTTACTTTCACACTGGGTAGTAAAGCGGCTTGCATTTTTTGCTCACAATTGCCCAGAGGAAGAAGTGGCATTCATAAAATATAAACCTGCATTAGTGCTGCTGCACATGGGAGGAAGTAGCATGGGAGTCAGCATAGAGATTTGGGGATAGACTTTCGCAGAGTCTGTGGGAGAACGAGCGGCCAGATAGGACAATCATCTCCATTCAGAAGAGCAATTGGCCCATTCGTTAATTGTTTACACATCTTGTATCAACCTAAACCTAATTGCTTGTTTGAACTATAGACTCCAGCGTTTGTTATAATCATTAGTGTCTAATCAGCAATTGATTTTGTGTTTTTATTTCTCCAAGCGTGTTGAATCTTCAAGGGATAATCCCAACTTCTTAGTTTCTTTTTTCCCCTCCTGACATTAATCTTTAAGGCCAGAAGTATGATAAATAAACTAAAGGTAATTATCCTTTACAACACACCCTGGCGTATATAAGTTTATGTTAAATTACTGTTTTTAATAAAAATCTAGCAAGAAAAGAGAAAAGTTCTTTGATTACTATATATAGATTTTAAAATAATTTTAATGATTGGAAAGAGGTAAGAAGACCTTGTGAAGTTTAAGAGGTTATCAGTAACATTGGAGTTCTCTGTGTCAAGAAGTTGAGGCATAGGTTTCACAAAATGAATTGTGTGGGACAGTCAGACCTTCTGGAACAGAGATGCCACATTGCAGGCTGGGGAGGGGTGGTTGTATTCTAAATCAAGAATTAGGGGTTCAGTAGATAATGATTTTGTCTTATATACTGCTGGTCTAGGATTTGCTGGTTGGGAATTTTTAAAAATGAAACAAATTCTGTTACTTGGAAGAAAGCTTTTATATTTTGGGGGAAAGAAAATTGGTATTTGAAAAGATTGCTCTTTGACTTCCCACAGTAGTGGCATGCTTTTCTATTTGCTAGTTGCGACTTCGAGTTTGAGGCACAGTAATACTTGTTTAGTAACACACAGTGCATCATATACCTGACAGTGTATCCGTTATACTAACCTATCATTCCTTCTTCCACTTTTTTTTGTTGTTATTGCGGAGGGCAATGTGAATAGGATCCCCCCCCCCAAAAAAAAAATGATAGGAAACTTTTATGATCACATTTGGGACCCTCCCAGCATATTAAAGAAACTGAACTATTCATTTTCCATGTATTAAAAAAAAAGCAAAACTGTAAAAGCCAGAGTTCTGTACCCTAAATTATAAGTTAAAAGCTGTAAGTGGATAATTAATTTTGGAAGAACAGAGATCCTAGAGAGTTAAAACACAGTAATTCCATCGATACATATAGCTGGATAATTATCCTCAATGCCTAGTGATTTGGAAATCGGCTGTTCATTTTGGGGTTTTCTGGGTCTCTGATTTTTCTGTTTTGCCTGGGTTTTGCTTTTTTTTTGTTTTTGATTTTTCTTTTTGTCCAATCACAATTCCAAAAGAAGGCAGTCCAGGAATGAAAAAGAGCCTGCACTCAAATTTAACACAGCCACATTTGGATCTCTAGATCTTCAGAGACCTACCTTTTCAACTTTCCTTAAAGCAGCAAAGAGATTCTTCTCTGGGTCCTGCTTCCAAAAATTAGAGCTGTATAATACTGAAGATAATTTCTACAAGAATCCCTAGCTCAAGAATCTCTCATTTAAATAAAAAAGGTATAAATAGGTATTTTGTTTGCATAATATGATATATGCTTCCTGTTGGTTTTATCCTCTCTTTTGCTCCACTCCCATGTACAGTCTTCCTCATAAAGGCATACAGAGCTTATAAATAAAACTGTGTCTCATGCCTATGATTGTGAGAGCTGCCTTTTTTTGATCCAGAAGAGAGACATTCAATTTGTGCTAGGGTTCCAGTGCCAGAAAGGCTAGTCCTTCTGAATTATGATGTCCTAGCTGGCCTCCCCATTGTAGCTCAGGGAAGTAATTTGGTATTATTAGGTAGATCAATCCCTGCTGTTATGGGAGGCTATGGCATCTCCCGTGTTAGAAGTAGCTCCATGGCAGCTCCTGCCATTCAGAGTACCTGCTCTTGAGAATGCTGATGTTTGGAACCAGCAGGTTTCATATCCACAGATACTGTGGACAATCACAAGGCTCCTTGACTTTAGCAGCTCTGGAAATGACTTTCTAGCTCTTTTAATGCCCCGTTCTTCCCCAGGATACACCAAAGTAAAATTTTTCCTGCCATGTAGACTATATCTTAAGTTATGAGAAATGGGTTTATTTTTTTAAAATCGGGGCTTAGGTTAGAGTTGAATTGGGGGAGTGGGAGGGATTTCCCAGTAAAGTGTAGCTAAATATTTTCATGTTTTCCAGTAGGTTTTGGAATCACTGTCTCTGGGTCCTTAAATACAGGATAGATTCTTTTAGGTCTGGAGGGATTTAATTGTGGTTCTGCCCGAGGGTAGGTTGTCTTCTCAAACCTAGGTTTTTGGCTACTTCAGTTTAGCAAGGAGTATAAAGGAATGGACATGGCCTAGGCAAAAAGAGCGCATTCAGACCACCCACCAAACCAGAGGAAGGCTGGGACTTTTTTTTTCTATGCATGGCCTCCCCACAGCTCATGATTTTTATTGCCATCCAGTGGCATTCACATTTTTGAATGATGCCAGTGATATTTCAACCTGCTGGAAAACAGCTAAACTGTGTACTGTGACCAGAGCTATTTGTTTGTCTAGCTACTCCAGGCTCTCATTTTTGTGGCCAGTGTTTTGTTTGTGAGTGTCTTTCCTTCTATGGTTTCCTGCTTCAGTGAACAGGGTGGGATTGTGGGGGTTGGGGAAGAGGACAGAAGATGGTTGGACTCATTTCCTGAATCATCTTAGGCATGCTTGCCGTCTTTTGGTTCCATCTTGGCTGGGCAGTGTTTCCCACTAGTTTGTCAGATCAACTTTCCCAGCCGCCTCCGGGGGTGGGAAGGAAAACCACACCTTGCTCTGTGTCAGCCAGTTAACAAGCAGAGTTTTGTTCAGTAAATATTTATAGAACCTCCTTACTAACCTCGAACCTTGCAACCCTGTACCTTTGAAAAGTTTATTCTCCTTCTTCCCTGGCCTGCCAAGGAAGTTTTTGGGCCAGGCAGGACACCTCAGACTGGCAGTGATGGTACTGCTTCATCTGCAGGCTGGGTACCACAGACATATATCCTTCCTGATTTAACCGTGAACTTGGTAGATCGTGCGTCTTTATAGGATAAGAGTTCATGGGAAACGGTCAGGAGTGGATTGTCTTTCACTGTTTTCCCTTTAATTTGTCATGTTAAACCCTTGTGATCAGAGGAAGTGCAGCGCAGCGTATAGAGAGGAGCTAAGCCTGGGAACCCAGTGAGTGCAGCATCTCCTGCTCCACTGCACACTAGCTGCAGGATTATTAACCTCCACGAGCTGCTCCTTTCTCATGAAATAGAGTTCAGTGCCCTCTGGTAATTCCTGAAATAAATTAGAAACAGCCTAAATATCCAACAGTCGGGAAATGGTTAAATAAACTATGGTTTATCCTGATTAAGAAAAAAGAAAAAGACGCAAACACCATAGAAAGTGTGATTCCAACTTTATAAAGACACAGAAGCAGCATCAAGTTCTTAACAGTAGCTTCCTCTGATAGGATTAGGGGTTATTTTAATCATGTTTCTTACAATGAATATTTATTACCATTTTTTTCTTTTTGTTGCATAATATATCATACACAAAAGTACAGAAAACACATATGCAGGTTAAGTGAATGAGTATAAAGTGAATACCTAGGTAATGACTACCTAGGTCAAGAACATTAAAAGCAACATTACTTTAATTGTTGTAATAGGAACAATAAAAATTATGTTAAAAATCTTTTCCTGAGTCCCTCACATAGAATGACTGTATATATGAAAGTGATGTGTTAATTAAATCTTAAAACATCAGTCAAACATAAGGAGTTGTGTTTTTTTTCTTCTTCTTCTTTTATAAGGAGTTATCTTTCTCCTCTAAATTGTCGAAGAGGACATGTACACATAAGCAGTAAGTTGTTACCAAAGTCTGAGGCTGCTGTGTCATACAGAGATTTGCACTGAAAATATGTAAGTTATACCACTTGTCCTATCTGCATGTTTTCCCCTCCCAGGGAAGCCCTTTATGCAGTCTTGGACACTGGGAAAATGTTAGTGCTGACTTGAAGTATAACCTCCTTGCTCAATTTCAGGCTGAACACCCTTGGTCTTCTGTGATCCCTGGGTAATTTGCACATGGTGGCAAGAGGTGTTAGTCTGAGTGGCCTTATAAGAGGGGGAACTTAGAGTTGAGTGGTCCACGAGAAGGGACAGACTGAAGGAAACTAAATATGTTGATGGAAGGGGGACTGAGTATGCAAGTGATAGGAGGAAGTCCAAGTGGGCCCATGGAGCCTCCCATCCTGAGATAGGCCGTAGGTGATGGGCCACATCTTGGTGGTTAGTGATGAAAAACATTAACAAGGGATATGAGAAAACAGGTGTAGCATAGAGGTGATGGAGACAACTGAGCATGATGCATGAAAGTCTGAGCAGGAGGCCTCTGGGTGGGAACTTTGCCTAGCCCTATAAGAGTGGTTCTCAACCAAGGTGGGGGGGGGGTGCAATTTTGTCCCTCTTGGAGGCATTTGACAATGTCTGGTGGTATTTTTTGTTGCCACAACTTGGGGGATGGGGCACATTTGCTACTGGCATCTAGTGGGTAGAGGCCAAGGATGCTGCTAAAATCTTGCAATGTACAAGGCAGCTCTCCACAACCATGAATTATCCTAGCCCAAAATGACTGTTGTGCGGAGACTGAGAAACTGTCATAGAACAAGGCAGAGCACCCAAATACTAAGGCTTTAAGATACTGGGCAGGTTATGAAGGTAAGAACTCAGGAATAGGCACCCAGAAAGGAGCCGAGTTACAAGAGCTATCATAAGTGGCTGGGTCTAGATCTCAGGAAGTTACAAAGGATTTCATTTTTCAGAACCCCCAAGGGTCTAAATTTGCAAAGAGAGATCTGGATTCTCAGTGCATGTGTTTGAGTAATTGATTTCACGAAAGTCAGAATTCCACACAGTAATAATCCTTTATTTTTGAATTATCTAGTCTTTTGCCTCTTGATTAGCAGTTTGACTGTAAGGAGGCAGTAAATCAATCATAATTTCATCCTTTTATATGTTACTGTTGTCGAGGCCAGCTACATAATTTGCAGGGCCCAGTCCAGAATGAAAATATGTGGTCCCTTGTTCAAAAAAGGAAAAAAGTGTTGTGAAATACATGGCTTTTATATGTAGCTAAATATGTATTTTTAAATAGTTTTAATATGTTTATCTCTATAAAAATATACATTTTAAATATTTTTATATATTTATATAAGTATAGCTAAAATTTGAAGTTTTTCCTTTCTTGGTCTCAACTTGGTGTTTTTTATTTCCTAAGTAAAGTATTTTTTTAAGTAAAGAAAAATAAAAATTTTTAGTAGTTTGGATTTTATTGTTCATCTTTAAATGTGCAATGCCAGTTTAAAATGCAAACATGAGAGTGCTTAGCTTATACATGGAATCAACAAAAGTACACCATTCGTATTTTGTTGCTCATACACGCATATATATTTCATTTTATGCAGTGGAACGCTGCACCAAACTGACTCAACTGCTTTTATTTCCTTCTTTAATATGTGCACATTCTACCAACACTCTCTACCATCGGCTTACTGATGAAAAAAGGAACAATTGAAAGGAAAAAAGCTGGGAGTTACTCTATCTTTTCCTTTCCTTTTACTTCAAACATCATCAATTTTGGTATAAACAGTTGGCTAATGTGAAGAAGTAACACACATAAGAAAGGATTTGATAGGGTTCCTTAATTGTTCATGTTTCTTAGGATGCCACTGCCGCCTTTCTACGTTTGCACCAAGTTCTGGTTCCAGTGGAAAGCGTGGGTCTCTTGGGACTCTCAGTGCCCCCAGTTCATCTTAAATGTAACCCACTGTACCTGTATTTGCGTGGAGTCTCCCTGAGCTCCTATGCGTTGTGGGCCCACTGGAGTTCTGTGCTCACAGGGATCACAAATGCTATGTGCAAGTGGAGCAGCAGGAATGGCAGCTCACTTGCTGCATGTATCTCCTCGGCTCCTGTGCTTGCTTCATTGTCCCATGGGACCTCACTTACTTAAAACACAAGTTCAAAGACAAAATTAAGACTTCAAGGCTGTGCAGCAGAGCATTAAACCAAGTGCACAGCCCCTTTGTGACTGCACAGGTCACATGCCCCTGAAGCCAGCCTGACTAGTGTTGTTTTGACATCCTGATGACCAGTTTCTGTTTTTGTCAGTCTTCTCGTGGCTTTCTGTTCTGGGTTATGAGACCTCCTTGTCTGTAATCTTATAGGACCCAGAATTTCGCTGTCTTCAAGAATTCCAGGATTTTGGAAAGTGACAAATAACAGCTGTTTGTAGGACAAGGTGCCACTCACTATTGATACAATTCATTCTTTCTTCACATGTTTGTCATACAGATTAGCCTGTGAATCCCAGATGGGAAAAAAAATGAAGCTGAGTCTAAAAGGTCAGGCCCTTGGGATTGTAGAATGTAATAAAAGTCAAAATTTGTAACCAATAGCTTCAAATTGGGCTTCTGCTGGCAGTAAAGCATTCTCCATATAGCACTGTTAGGTTTATAAAATTATCAGTGCACTGGTCAAATGTTTCCAAGCCAGAGAAGTTATCTCTGAGAGGATTTTGTAGACTATTGGAATATTTTGCCCCTGTGCTTTGACAGAACATTTCCTAAGAAAGAAAATACCCAGAGAATCTCTTGTTGCAACAATCCTTAGAATCCCTTGAGTGAGTGGAGGGTGCAAAGCCTGGTGTTAAGTTTTGGTCAGGCAGACTGAAGTTCACATCCTGGCTCTAACCCTTAGTAGGTTTGTGACTTTGGACAAGTCACCTTTGGTTTTAAGCTTGGTTTCCTCACCTGTGAAGAGCCAGTGATAACAGTATTAGCTCAACAGATTGCACTTAAGAAAATGGGTTCATTTGATGTTTGACAAACAGTAGGCATTCAATCAATTTTAACTATGATGATTATTAGTATAAAACTGACAAAAATACTGCAAATGATTCTGCTTGTGAGATCAGAAGGTGAGCAAAGCTGATAGGCAGTTCTGGTTCTGTTGGAAACTCAGCAGACAGAAATTAAATACAAAGGATGAGATTGGGAGTTGTATCTCATTCATTTCAGTATCTTCTCAGCACAATGCCTAGCACATAGTAGGTGCTTGTTGACGAATGAATAGGTAAGTATTCTTCACCTTGTAGACATGTATCCTCCTAAATTTGCAAAACCAACAAACAAAACAAGAGTTTTTTTTTTTCTTTTTCTCCCCAACCCATTAAAAATTGTTTGGGCATATGTAGTTTTGTGTTTATGTGAGGATCCCCTTTGCTTTCTGACAATTAAAAAAAAAAGATGGTTAAAAACAACCAAACAAAATCTGTTATTATGTTTATTTTTAATAGCTGATGAACATAACTGATAATTTTCCATATCTGAACAGAGGCTTGACCTGTGAGTCCTGGCACCATGGCAGGTAGCTTGAGCCTCTGCTGAAATCTGGCTGCAGTCTAGGGCTGGACAAGAAACTGGAGCCTGCTGTGGTTGCTCACCTGGGCTCTGGGGTCATAGCTTTAACTCAGAGCACCCTGGGTAGAGAACCTGTCCCTAATATGGGAGCAGCATCAGAGAATAACAGGTATCTGCTCATGGACAAGCTCAGCTGTGTTCCAGCAGGTGGTGGTGATACCCAGGGAGTCAGGAAAGCCACACATTATTTAGAGTCAGGGGAAGTCTGTTTGCCTAAAATAAATAAATAAATACACACACACACACACACACACACACACACACACACACACACAGTTTTCTTCTTATTCCTGGAGCATAAAAAGAATTTCTGTGTTGGGAAAAAGGCAATTTTTTAAAACATTTTATTTTGAAATACTCCCAAACTTACAGGATTGTTGCAAAAATAATACAAACTCCATACAGAGGACGCCAGCATACCCCTATAACCATAGATACCCAGATCCAACAATTTTAACATTTTGCTGCCTTTGCCTTATCATTCTATCTGTCCATTTATATATAATGCATTTTCTGAATACTTGAGTGTAAGTTGTATACATCTTGCTTCTTGAATACTTAATCCTGCCATGCACATTCCTACAAACAAGAATATTTACTTTTATAACCAACTTAAGTGCAATTATCAAGTTCAAGAAATTTAACATTGATATAAAGCTTACAGTGTATATTAGAATTTTTTCATATGTCCCAATAATGTCCCTTTGAGCCTTTTCTCCTTGCTTGCTAGATCCCATCCAGGATCATGCATTGCATTTAATTGCATTATCTCTATAGTTGCTCTATACAACATAAACTTTCCCATCTCAGCCACTCCCAAGCATACCGTGGGATGAATTACATTCACAATATTGTGGTAGCCTCACCTCATTCCATTACTAAACCTTTCCCATCTCCCCAAACAGAAACTCTACACCCATTATGTATTAACTTCCTGTTCTTCTTGCCTCCTGCTCCGGACAACCTGTACTCTAATTTCTGTCTCTATCAGCTTGCACATTCCCTGATGTTTTCTTTGCAGTTTCCATGGGGCTTAAGTTTAACATCCTGCATCTATAACCATCTCGTTTGCTTTGATACCAACTTGACTTCAGTACTGTACTAGCACTATGTTCCTATACTCCTCCATCCTCCCACCTTAATGTAGTTCTTCTCAGAAATTACACATTTTTACATTATGAGTCTCAAATCACTGATTAGATTTTATGCATTTGCCTTTTATATCCTGTAGGAGTAAAGTAAAAAGTAAAAGTAAAACGTGGAGTTACAATTCAAAAATACCACAGTACTGGCATTTGTATTTACCTGTGTCATTACCCTCACTGGAGATCTTTACTTCTTCATGCTGCTTTGATCTATTGTCTGTTGTCCTTTCAACCTGCAGAACTCTCTTTGGCATCTCTTGTAGGGCTGGTCTAGTGGTGATGAAGTCCCTCAGCTTTTGTTAACTGGGGATATCTTAATGTCTCCCTCATTTTTAATGACAGTTTTGCTGGATATAGAATTCTTGGTTGGCAGTTTTTTGCTTGCAGAACTTGAAATATGTCATCTGACTACATTTTTGCCTCATGGTTTCTGGTAAGAAATTGACACTTAATCATATTTAGGCTCCTTTGTGTGTGCCACGTTGCTTCTCTTTTGTGGGTTTCAGAACTCTCTTTGACATTCGACAGTTTGATTACAATATTTGAATAGTCTCTTTTCCCCTTTCTCTCTTTCTTCTCCTTCTGAGATTCCCACAGTGTGTTTATTGGCATGCTTGATGATGTCCCACATTTTCCCCAGGCTCTGTTTGCTTTTCTTCTTTCTTCTTTATGTGCCTCAGATTGAATGATATAAAATGTCTTATCTTCAAATTCTCTGGTTCTTTCTTCTGCCAGCTCGAGTCTGCTATTTGAACCCCTTTTGAGTTCAGGGAGAGGATGATAGAGCTACAGAAACCAACAGCGGGTTCCTCTGCCTAGATTGTTTTCCTTCACTGTCCCTTCTGCACATCCTTCAGAATCCAACTTAGCTGTCAGTACCTCCCTCAAGCTTATCCCAGTTCTCTCTTCTGTGTTGCTTTTGCACTTTACACATGCTTCTCATGGGGCACTTCTACAATGCTCTGTAATTATTGGTGTTTATTTTCTGCCTTAGATTATGAGCCCTGTGAGGGTATGGTCTGCGTCCAATTCATCTTTGTGGTCTAGCCCCCAGTATATTGCTTGGAAAGTAATAAACACTCAACTAATGTCTTTTAGAAGACTAAAGATTCTGTTGAAACTTAACTACCACAAGGCGACACCAGCATTGGTGCCAAGTGGGGATGTTTTGTGTTAGTAAAACTGAATATATTTTAGATTTTCTTATGTTTTCATTTCTGATTTCTAAAAGTAATCCATTCACTTGGGAATGGTGTGGTGAAGCTCTCTTATACATTGGTGATGAGGGTATAAATTGACACACCCTTTCTGGGAAACTGTTTGGAAATTTGAGGCTTGAATATGGGTATAATCTTTAACCTAGTAATTCTATTTCTAAGAAGCCATTCTAAAAAAAGTAAGAAATCACCCCAATGTTATAATATAAAACATAAAGAGACGGCAGCAACAGCTTTCTGATTTTATGTGATCCAAACTGACCTGTGAGTTCCTAAGAATTTGGGATGATAATTATAACGTCTTATGTTATCCCCCATCATCCAGCCCACTGTCTTGTCATGTACTAGAGGTTCAGTAAATATTTTTATAAATGAATAAATGAATAATTCCTTAGACTTGAAACAAAAAGCACCAAATACATGGAGTAATGTAAACATTACTCTTAACACCCTCATGCAGATTTTCTACTGGTATTATTTGACCTTCTTGCTTCCAGTCTTAATTTTCATTGTTTGTAATTTAAAAATTATGCAAGTAATATATGCACACATTCTCCATGCACAGTAATTTATAATCTGCAACATGATTTTATATTTAACGTTCTCTTTTGATCAAGTCAGAAAAGGTATTGCCTCCTTTTAATGGACGGGAAGCTAAGGTTGGGAGAAGAGCCAGGACTAGAACTCCCACTGCCGACTCTGGACAAGTATTATTTTCACTACAGGAGTCTTTGGAGAACTCTTAGGAAACAACGAGTACCTAGAATGTTTATTAAAGGAGGGTGTGCATCAGTTCCAGAAAGATGTTGACAGATTAGAAGGAATTTAAAGAGGAGCCAACACTGCTGGAAGGAAGGACATAGGAGAGATGAAAGGAGCTAAATATGTATAGCTTGGCCAAGGGATGATTAAAGGGGATATGATAACAGTCCCTAAGAATGTGAATGATATAAACAACATGGAAAGAGAAGATGTATTTAGAATCGGTCAAAGCAGTATAGAAAACGAAATAGAAATTAATACTAAACATCAAGAAAAGCTTATTTCGTGGTGAGATTTGTCAGCTTGTAAATTGGAGTCCCAACAAAGTATCGCAAGACCTATATAGGAAGGCATTTAGAACTGAGCTATTCTGCCGATTTGGGGAGGTTTCTATTTCTAATTTTGATGGCTGAGATCATGTCTCTTCCTAGCATGGATTTGCCACCCAGTTCCAATTGCGCAGTTTTGCATATCAGGGTCAGAAGGAAGAGTCTTGTTACAATCTGCTAGAAACCAAACTTGGGCATGTCCCCAACATCATGCAGTCAAATTTGCCAAGACTGTCCATGTAGCCTAAACCCAAACCCTAAGATGATTAACGTGCCATAAGAAGGTGACTAATTCCCCCCTGCTTGGTGCCCCCTGGTGGGATTTTCAGGATGTGGGTGAGATGCAGAGGTGCCACATTGGGTAAGCAAGTGGGCTCGTTCCTGAGGGCACCTAGAAAGAAATGCAGTAAAGTATGCCATTCCTTGGATATAGAATGATCTTGCTCATATTGTATGTATGAAGTCATGTCCCCCGGTGGGGACATCATATAAAAGCTAATATCAAAAGCTGTAAAAGGTGTTCACCTTTCATTGGGATATAGCCATGGAATTATCTCTACCCCCATTGGAGTCAGGAGATAGACATGTCCTTCAAATTAAATGAGAATTTACAGGGCAGTCTTAAAAGGAGGGAGTGTGATGTTTGGAATGAGAAGGGACAAAGGTTTGTTGGGGCCCTTGAAAGGAGCTGGAGCACATTCAGACCCTGTGAAGGAATGGTCCACGCTACCTCTGAGTGCACATGACTTCATGTGAATCTACTAGACCCAGTTCCACCTTAGACCTAGAGGTGCCAAAGCTGCTTCTCCCAGGTGCAGGAGCAGCCAGCCTTAATGATCTATGAATTTGATCTGGCAAACTGAACAGGACCAATAAACTTAGACTGAGGGTCCTTATGGCACCTGTGATACTACCATTAAGAAAAAGTTCTGAGAGGGAGGGCGGATTCTTTCAGATCAGCCTTGCTGGAGTGACGTAGCATTCTACAGGTCAGATCTGAGCTAGGACTTGAGTTAACAAAGTGTATGTATATAGCTTGTAAACTAATCTTTTTCCCCTGATTTTGCAGTTTTCTCCCTTTAGTGTTGCTATTCCCACCCCCACCCCCATTTATTCACTCATTCAGCAAACTTAATGAGCCATTCCTGGTTCACTTACAAGGCCAAGATGGTAGATGGTAAGGATATAAATTAAGGCTGTGGTGGTAGGAATGGAGAATAGGTGGACTTTTAGAGAGGATTAGGAGGTATGGATATGGGGTTTGGGGACCCCCAGAGCTGTGACTACAACCTGGGTCTTCAGGTTTCTAGGGCAGTGAACGTGTATAAAGCATATTACCTCCTCCCAGAGGAACTCTGCAGTTTAGGTTTTCTTTCCTAAGTTAGGACTTGGCATCAAGTTAACCACAGATATGACAAATAAAGCAAAGATATGAGAACTATATATTCCTTAACAACTTATAGTAATATATATATATATATTTATGCTCTAAATCCTTTAAGATAGATATAATTAGCTGTGCACATAGATTAAGGGACTTAGATATATTTTCAAGTGTACATATTGTCAGAAAATGCAGTTCTGTTGTGACATAAAGCACACGCAAATAATGTTTTCTTAATAAGCATTATAATTAATCATTTTGTCTCCCCTTTTAGAATAAGGGCTGCCTTTTATTTATTAGGAGCTTAATAATTGTTCTTTACATGTAATACCTCTTATCTTCACTATTAGACTGTGAGATAGGTGCTGTTCTTATCTCCACTCTGCAGAGAGGGAGACTGAGACATACAAGACATTGAGTAATTCGTGAAGGTCACATGGTAAGTGGCAAAGCCTGCATTTAAGCTCAGGTAGTCTGGCTGCCAAGTTCAAATCCTTGACCACTTAGGATATACTGTCTTTCACAAGAGAAGGCCTTTGGGGTTATGTTTTAGCCTGACTCTTCTAAGATGTGTCCAGAGAAATTTGAGCTTACAGTTAATTTCCCTGTCCTAAGCAATACTTAAAATGATCCTAGGCCATGTTAATGCTGCCTTGGACTACTACAGACAGGTATCAGTGCACTTCTCACTGCATTGGAAACCCATAAAAATAATTGCTAGGTGTTATACATACTCCCCCCCCCCCCCCACACACACACATACAAAAGAGCTTTAACATTGCAAAAGTGAGCAAAGTTTCCTAATCTACCTGCTTGGTTTGTGATTCTTTGCTCAGAAAAAGTAGAATGGATAGATAGAGGCCCTGAGTGAGTGAGGTATGGGTTTTGATGATGCATGTACAGGAAAATAATAAAAATGTATACAGGATTTGGGAATCAGAAGACATTATTAGTTCAAGTTTGGGCTGTAACATTCTCTCTTTGACTTTGGGCAGGTCACTTGACCTCTGAGTGTGTGTTTCCTTATCTTTAAAATGAGGTTGATACTTTCTGCCCTACCCACCTGTTCCAATTTGCTAAGGTTGCCGTTATGCAAAACACCAGAAATGGATTGGCTTTTATAAAGTGGGTTTATTTGGTTACACAGTTATAGTCTTAAGGCCATAAGGTGTCCAAGGTAAGGCATCACTGAAGGATGGCCACTGGCGTCTGGAAAACCTCTGTTAGCTCGGAAGGCACGTGGCTTGCACCTGCATGCTCCCAGGTTGCATTTCAGAATGGCGTTCTCCAAATGTTGCTCTTGGGACATTTTGTCCTCTTAGCTGCAGCTCTTCCAAAATGTCACTCTCAGTTGCTCTGACGTACTTCTATCTGTGAATTCCTTTATATCACTCCAGTGATCCAATTAACACCCACTCTGAATGGGCGGGGTAGCACCTCCATGGAAATTATCCAGTCAAAGGTCTTGCCCATAGTTGATTGAGTCACATCTCCATGGAAACACCCTAATCAAAAAGATTAATCAATCTGCCCCCACAAGATTGCATCAAAGATAATGGCATTTTGGGGGCCATAATACATCCAAACCAGCATACCACCCTCACACACAGCTATTGTTGGAATTAAATGAGATACTGTATGTGGAAGGGATTTAAAGTCCTTCACTGTGCAGATGCTCATTGCTCTTGTGATATAGCAAGGGTCAGGGAGTGAGGTGCTGGAGCAGAGATGGCAGCTGCCTGGAGGAACTGAAGAAGAGTTTCCCTTGGTTCCAGTATTAATAAGGGAATGTATCCCCTCTTACGGTGAAGTAAGGGGGGAAAGGGTGTCTCCTGAAAAAATACTTGAATGTTGTTATTGTGGTTTTTTAAAATTGTCACCAGAAATCTTTCCCCAGTAATGAATGTACACACTCTTTCTAAACAAATCTTTAAATTGCAATGTGAATGAATTGTTTAGTCCTTACTGACTTTTGCTTGCAGTGAGAGATATTCCATTTTGTTATCCAGTCAGAATACTGTAAATGTTTTATGCTTTCCTCTATTCTTTCCTATGCTGTCCATACAGAACGTGGCTAGGCTTTTTGTTTTCCTAGACTAGTATATTTATTTTGCCTTTCTTTATGCTTTTTGCATTTTTTGGGCTCTGATTTAATATCTTTCAATTTTTAATTCACAGAGTTCTCTTTTTCTGCCTGTACTGACAAAGGGCCTCAGGTACCCTGGATATATGAGATGCCCAGTAAATGATATTGAGTAGATGCTGATTATCTTCTTACCCATGCCTCAGTTTCTTTACCCCTTTTAACCTTTGGGCATCCCCTTTCCTTGCCATCAGATTTCCTGAAACATACAGAAATTAAGTAAGAAAGTGTGGCGCTTCGGTCAATTAACATGGTTTTTCTCAAATTCCTCTCTAATGTAATGAGGGAGTGAGACTAGATGACTTCCAAGGTTCCTTTTTACTCTTTAGGGGGAAGGAAATGAGAAGGTCTTGTTCTCTGACAGATCTTAAGAAGGCTTTGGGAGGTCTTATGTACCTCAGCTTTATTGTGTCCTCCCCAGTTTCCAGGTGAATAGAGTGAGAAGCATTAGAACTTGGCAGAGTAGAAGGAAGGGCATGAAAGCAAGGGAAGAGACTGATGAACAGGAGGATAAGACAAGGCTGTGTGTGATGGGCAGGATTAACCAGGCAGTAGCAGCATTCCAGAAAGAAGCTGTACATCCTGAGGTATGTGGACATCTTGCATAATTTATACACATTGTATCATTTGTGATCCTCATGGGGGATTATCTGACTCAACATCCTTTATCCCAATACATTGCTCACATTAAATTTGAGAAAAAGAGATCTTTTTTTTCTAATCAAGCTAAAAAGTCCCTGATCATGTAGTTTAGGCTATCTATAGCCACAGACTTCTTATTTGGCTTCATAGACTCTTCATTTTACTGAAAATTTCTTCTTCAAATCTGGCTGTCTAAAACTAGAAAATAACCTTTTGTTTGTTTGTTTGTTTTAGAAAGCTTGAGATACAGGTATGAGAGAGGAGGATCTTGTCTTCCTTTTGGGAGTTGGGGACTTACCTTGGAGCATCCTGCAGCCCCAGGTTTGGGTCTCATTGTTAAAATTTCAGGATCATGTGAATCTCACAAGAGACGTGAAAGTGAATCAGAATGTCAGTTGAGAGATGAGACATAGCTTCAGTGGTGACAGCCACTCTCGCCAGGCCTATACATGAGACCGCTGCAGCCAGCCAACTCTACTCCTCCATTACCAGGTGCAACTGAAAGGTCATGGAGAAAAATGCAGACAGGTTGGAGGACTTGCAACAGGACCCAGTGGGAGTTGGAGAAATATAACAGAGAAGGACGTTGCAGCCCATATCAAGAAAGAGTTTGACAAGAAGTACAACCACACCTGGAACGGTGTTGTGGGGAGAATCTTTGGTAGTTATGAGACATATGAAGCCAGGCGTTTCTTTTACCTCTACCTGGGCCAAATGACCATTCTTCTGATCAAATCTGATTAAAGCATGGACCATGCCACACACCCAGTGATCCATTCAAAAACAAGGACTGGTGCCCAGACTACAAATACAGAGACTGAAATCCTCAGCCTTGTTAAGGAACACCTTGATCTCTGAAACTTTATTGTGTTGTTTTGTACAAGGCATTCTCTGTAATAGTTTGTTGTGGCTATGAAACAATTAACGAAAACAGCTTACATTTGTATTTATTTTCTGTTCTGTATTTCTCCCTGCCCTAAGTTTTTTTTTTCTTTCCAAATCTGTTCCTTTCAAACAAAATAATAAATCTATCGGAGACGTGTTTTAAAAATGCAAGTTGAACAACATAATGAGAAATGCCAAAAAATGACAATATTCTTCTTTGCTTATCAGCATAGTCTTCCTTTGGAGAAACCAGATTGCTATTAGAAGATTGCTTTGTGGGCATTGGGAAGTTAATTTGTTTAATTAATTCAACAGATCCTTATCGAGTGCCACTCTCTGTGCCAGCTACTGAGCAAAGAGCTGGAGGAGAGTGAGCACCTATTGAGACAGAGATCTTGAACAAGAAGAGCTTCCTAGTAAGACATTAGGGAGAACAAGTGCACAAGAGTAGAGGTTGAGTACACTCTGGAAACTACAAGGAGTTGGATTATCTTTAATGTTTACTGTTATCAAGCCATAAAGCCTGATGAGAAATTGGGTCTTGAAAACTTTCTTGCTGAGAAGTCCATAAAATTCATGGTGGTTAGTCCTGGTACACTCTTAGCTAGCAAGTGATACAGCTGCACAGTCTGCTCTTTGGATTTCCCTTCTTCTAAATTCCATGCTGTGTAGCAGGGATTTTCAAACTTCTTGTCTCAGGACCCCTTTATACCATTACCAATTATTGAGGGCTCCAAAGAGCTTTTGTTCCTGTAGGGTCATGTCTGTGGATACTTACCAAATCTGAAGTATTTATTAATTCATTCAAAAATAACACTAATATATCAGTTACATGGTAACGTAACATTTTATTAAAAACACCTATATGTTCCAAAGCCAAATAAATTTAATTAGAAGAGTGGCATTTTGTTTTACCTTTTTGTTTTTATAAATCTCTTTACTATCTTAATAGAAAACACATATATTTGCACATCTATTTCTGCATTCAATCTGACACAATATATTATTTTGCCCAAAATATATGAAGAAAATTTGTACTCACCCAGATATGTAGTTGGAAAAAAGAAGAGTATTTCAGTAAGACTTTTCAAATAATTGTGGATATTCTTTGATACTAATCACCAAAACTTGACAACTGGTAGTTTCTTAAAAGTTAGTTGCCATATAGTATCTGAAACATGAGTGAACTTTTAGATTATGTTACATTAAAATCTTTTACTCACGTGGGATTTTGTAACATCATACATTAGCCATTTGGAAAATATTGGTTTGCTGGGTTATTAAGATCTTCCAAATGTTGACAGGTTGTATTATACAATATAAAAAATAACAAATCTGTTAATATCATGGCCATCTCATCAAAGTCTTTAAACACAGGGAAGCTGTAAGGTCATGGTAGTAAATACAAGTTTTCCAAAATTCTAAGTTTTGCTTGAAAGCTCAAATTTCATTGGCAACAAATAAGTAAGGTAGTAAAGAGATTCCTTGAAGTGACCATGTCACCTCGTTCATTTTCAGAAAATGTATATCAAACCCCAAATTCTGAATAGCCATAGCTGTCTGTCAGACATTCTTTCAAGTAAAAATAGTATGCTATGAAAAAAACAGTTCAAATCACAACTCAATCTCACAAGTCCTTTTCCTCAAGACATCTTCAGTATGTACGAGAAGTACTTTATGTGTATTATCCATTTTGTGACACAGAATATTTAAAAAGATTTGTTTTCCAGTTACCACTGGAGTCACCAACATTATTCAACATCGTACTGGAAGTTCTAGCCTAAGCAGTTAGGTAAGAAAAAGAAACAAAAGGCATCCAAATTTGAAAGGAAGAGTAAAACTATTTCTATTCATAGATGACATGACATTATAGACAACCTCAAAGAATCCACAAGAAAACTAGTAGAGCTAATAAAGAAATTCAGCAAAGTGCCAGACTACAGGATTAATACACAAAAATCATTTATGTTTCTATACACCAGCACTAAACAACTCAAAGTGGAAATCAAGAAAACAGTTTCTTTACAACAGCATCTAAAACAATAAAATATCTAGCAATAAATTTTAACTTAGGAGGTTAAAGATTTGTATACTGAAAATTACAAGACACTGCTGAAAGAAGTTAAAAAAGACCTAAGTAAATGGGAAGAAACCCCGCATCCATGGATTGAAAGACTCAATATTGTTATGATGCCAGTGCTACCCAAAGTGATCTATGGATTCAACATAATCCCTATCAAAATTCCAGCAGCCATTTTTGCAGAAATGGAAAAGCCGATCCTCAAATTCATGTGAAATTGCAAGGGATCCTGAATAGTGAAATCAATCATGAAAAAGAATGCAGTGGGAGGTCTCACACTTCCCAATTTCAAAACTTACTACAAAGGCACAGTAATAAAAATAGTGTGGTACTGGCATGAAGGTAGACATATAGACCATAGAATAAAATTGAGAGTTCAGAAATAAACCCACACATCTACAGCAAGTTGATTTTCAACAAGAAAACCAAGTCCACTCAATGGGGAAAGAATAGTCTTTTCAACAAATGGTGCTGGGAAAACTGGATATCAACATGTGAAAGAATGGAAGTAGACTCCTTCCTCATACCAAATATAAAAATGAACCTTAAATGGATCAACAACCTAAAGATAAGAGCCAAAACCATACAACTCCTAGAAGAAAACATTGGGGAATATCTTCAGGACCTTGTATTAAGTAATGGATTCTTACATGTGACACCAAAAGCATGAGCAACAGCAACAAAAATAGATAAATTGCACTTTATCAAAATTAAAAGGTTTTGTGCATCAAAGGATATTATCAAGAAAATGGAAAGATAACCTACAGAATGGGAGAAAATAGTTGCAAATCATTTATATGTTTATGATTCAATATCTAGAATATATAAAGAGTTCCTGTAACTCAACAATAAAAAGACAATCCAATTAAAAAAATGAGCAAAAGACTTAAATAGACATTTTTCCAAAGAAGATACACAAATGGCCAATAGACATAAGAAAAGATCAACCTCATTAGTCATCAGGGAAATGCATATCAAAACCATAATGAGAGACTACTTCATACTCTCTAGGATGGTATGCCGGTTTGAAACCATTTTGGACCCCAGAAGAGCCATGATCTTTTAATCCAGACTAGTTGGGTGGAGACTTTTGATTGAATGTTCTTATGGAGTTGTGACTCACCGAACTGTGGGTAAGACCTTTGATTAAATTATTTCCATGGAGATGTGACCCTGCCCATTCTGGGTGGATCTTAATTAGCTCACTGGAGTCCTTTAAGAGAGATCACAGAAACAAGGCACTCAGAGAAACTGAGAGAGACATTTCTGGAGAGAAGCTAAGATATGTAATCCAGAGTTTTCCCCCAGGAGAAGCTAAGAACTGACACAGACCCGGACGCTTGGAGATGCAGACAGAAAGATGTTTGGAGATGCTAAGCTAAGAGATGAAGTCCAGAGTTTGCCCTGGAGAAGCTAAGAGAGGACTCTCAGATGCTTAGAGAGAAATGCCCCAGGAGAACCAAACAGATTGCTGGGATAAGCTGAGACAGAAGGCCAGAGATATTTGGAGAAAGCCATTTTGAAATGCAGCCCAGGAGCAAAGGACCAGCAGATACCAGACGCGTGCTTTCCTAGCTGACAAAGGTGTTCCTGATGCCGTTGGCCTTTCTTTAGTGAAGGTATCTTCTTGTTGATGCCATAGTTTGGACACTTATATGGCCTTAGAACTGTAACTTTGTAACATAATAAATCCTCTTTATAAAAGCCAATCCATTTCTGGTATTTTGCATAATGGTAGCTTTAGCAAACCAGAAAAGATGGCTGTAAGTAAAAAGTCTGAAAATAACAATGTTGACGAGGATGGGTAGAAGTAGAACCCTGTATATAGTTGGTGGGAATGTAAAATGGTGTAGCCACTGTGGGAAAAGTTCAGTAGTTGGGAAAAGTTCAGTAGTTCCTCAGTTAGTTGATCATAGATTACCACATGCCTGGCAATCCTACTTCTACATACATACATAAAAGAAGTGAAAGTAGGGATACAAACAGATATTTGTACACCAGTGCTCATAGCGGCATTATTCACTATAGCCAATTGGTGGAAGCAATCCAGCAGATCAGTGGATAAACAAAATGTGGTATTTGCACACAGTGGAATAATATTCAGCCATAAAAAGTATTGAAGTTCTGATTCATGCTACTACACAGGTGAATCTTGAAGACATGTTAAGTGAAATAAGCTAGACACATAAGAACATATATGGTATGATTTCACTTATATGAAAGTTAGGATAAACAAATTCATAGAGATAGAAAGTAGATTTCAGGCCATCAGGGGCCAGGGCAGGGGAGATGGGAATGGGGAGTTACTGCTTAATGGGTATAGAGTTTTGGTTTGGGGTGGTGAAAAACTTTTGGTGGCACAACATTATTAATTTAATTAATATGGCTAAATTGTACACTTGAAGGTGGTTAAAATAGGGAATTTTGAGTTACCACAATAAAAAGTTAAAAAAAAAAAAAGAGCCTGACTCAGGATCCAGATTGTTTGGGTGTGAATCCTGCTTTTGCCGCTTAATAGCTCTGCAACTTTGGGAGGTTATTGAACTTCTTTGTGACTGTTTCCTCTCAGCAAAATGGGTGGAATAATAATATCTACCTCATTAAATGAGTTAATCCACCTAATAGTGACTCTGTCGATGGATATTGGGAAGACTCAATACACAGTTGATTGATTGATTGGTAGGGGAAATACCCAAAGGCTAACTTTCCCTAAATCTGTACCCTCTTTCAGCCTTCCAAAATCCCCGAAATGTCTACCGTTATAATTATTCCTTTGGTACTCTTATGGTGGCAAAGTAAATGTAAACTGAGTTGAAAGTCATATCCTAGAGCTAATGATTTAGCAGGGATTTGGTTTATCTGATTAACCTGACACTTTTTGCCACCCAAGTCAAGGCTCCACAGGAATGGAGAAGAGGAAGTATAGTGCTCAGTGAAGGGAGGAGGAAGAAAAAGACCTAAAAGCAGTTGGGGGAGAGGGAGGTCCCTTGGACAGCTTGAGTGTAGCATGAGAGTGCTGAGTGAAGGGATCTGTAAGGGAAAGGATCAGGCAACAGGAAGTCTGCCTCTAGTGCACTGGGACTAGTCTTGGTCACTTCTTTATCTTTTGTGAGTTGCTAACATAATCCAGGCATACATAGTATGTGTCCCTCCCTGTGCATGCTCCCATTCTAAGGTGCAGTCATCTGTGGGGTGGTACAATAAATCTCATTAGTTCAGACCTGACTAATGTTGAACTTGTGATTATTGAGAGGTAGGCAGCACAATGCACAGAAAAGAACATGGGCTTTGGAGTCGGGCATGTCAGGGCTCAGATTCTTGATCGGTCCTAAGCTAGCTGTATGGTCTTGGGCAAGGGATTTAACCTTTCTAAGCTTCTGTTTAGTCTTTTTAAAATGGGGCTAGCAATAGCTCATGAGCTAGTTGTAAATATTAAATGAGACAGCGTATGGTAGGCACTCAATAAATGACTGTTATCATTGCCAGCTCACTCACTCACACGTTAGGTGGTTTGATGTTGGCTGTCAGCTGGGACCTCAGCTGGGGTGGTCGGCCAGAACAGTGGCCTCTCCATGTGGTTGCTTGTGCATCCTCACAGCATGGTGGCTGGGTTCCAAGAGCAGACATTCCGAAGAGAGGCAGGCAGGCAGGCTCCGTATCACCTCTTACGACTTAACTTCAGAAGTCACACAGCAATCGCTTTTTAGCTGTGGCCACATTCCTGCCGAGATTCAAGGGGAAGAAACATAGAACCCCATCTCTCAGTGGGAGGAGTGTCAAAGCCACATTGTAAGAAAAGTGTGTGAATGAGACATTTTGTTGCAGTTGTCTTTGGAATTGTCTTTGGAAAATACAATCTACCACCAATATCAGACTGACTTGGGTGGTTCTTTAAAATTGGACCCAGCTTGTCTTTAAAATAGAACACTAGTAGACCAACCACTCACAGAATACTTACCATGTGCCAGGCACTGTGCTGAAAGCACTTTTTATGCATTCTCGTTTAATCTAACAATTTTGAGAGTTTGGATGAGGGAGCCGAGTCAGGGAAGTTAAAGCAACTTTGCCAGCGGTCACTTAGTAAATAGCTGTGTGAGTTTTAAACTCAGAATCTATGAGTCCAGTCTTAACTCTCATCTATCAAGGCAAAAGCCCAGGTGAGAGAGAGAGAGAGACAGAGAGAGAGAGGGAGAGAATGAATGAGAATAAGTACAGTCCTACAGGGCTCACAACTCAAGGTAAACAAGACCCTTGTTGGCTGATGACTCAAGCCAGCTTAGTCTTTGGACCACACATGACACCAGTGAACAAGAAGAACCCAGGAAATGACCTCAGTGACTCGTCTCTGTGTCTGACTCTTCAGGCCTTAGTGGGACTATTTTGCTCATTTGCTGTCTGGGAGGCTGTCTTCCCAATCTCTCCTGATCTGTTCATTCCTGCCTAGATCCTAGTGCCCAATTGGCACTTCTTGGTTCTAGCTTGTGTTTGTTTTGACCATGTTCTTATTGCAGCCCCACTAGTTTTCACTGGGTTTGGCTCATCTGGCTTCCCTGGGATTGCCCAGCCTGAACCTGCTTACCTGCCTCCCATGCTGTTTCCTCTGCAGGATGAATAACCTTTGTCCACTTTCTTTTCCTGGCTAATGACTACTTGACCTTCAAAATTCTTATTGGGTTCCCACTCCCTCCCTTAAGACTGGATTTGGCTCCTCTTTTGGGCTCCCATAGTATCCTGTATATTTTTCTAGAGTGGTTTTCACCTTCCTCTTTATTCATCAGTTGTTCAGTTGCATTTGACCCTCACCTCCCAGAGGGAAGAAGCTGTGTGCCACTCATCTTGGAGTCCTCAGTGCCTGTTCAAACTGGGCACATCAAAGACACTCATATCCTCCTGAGGTGACTGGCACAGTTCCCAGAACACTGGTGCTTGTTTCATGTCTATTAATGGGTTGACTGGGGTGGATGCCACCAGCAGAGTCATTGGGTTGGGAAGAAAATTCAGGAATCTTGAGAATCAGAAAATATGGATTCTCTTTCTAAAAACTGTTATGTGCCTTTGGATAACATACTTCATGGGAATGCAGTTTCCTTACTTATGAAATGAAGGGGTTGTCCCAAGGATCTTTCCAGCCCTGATACTCTGTGCACATGACTCCATCTGATAAACTTTTGACTATGGGCTGCCATGGAACCAAGCAGTGAGTTCTAAGTATTGCAGATTTTACCCACTGACATCATTTCCAAGAGAGAGAAACTTAGTTGTTTGCATATTTTTAAGATTATGCCCCTGATGTGAGGCTATGGCTGACTAAATTTGCTGGAATCATAAACATATCCACACTCCACACACTCTTTGCTCTTCCCACATAAACTTCAGTGGATCTGATTCTCAAGACATGTAAGTTTCCATTGAATTTTATTGTCTTTTCTCCAGTTTAGCCAACAAGAAATATTTTCAATAATTTTCAATTCTTAACTCGCAAAAGCAGGACAAAATGACGTATCTCTTTGAGGATAAGACAAAATGATGTTTCTTTGGCTGTTTTCTCTTATAGTGACTTCCTTAACATAGTGGGTTCTTGTAACTCAAATAAAATTTAAAAATTACATATAATTATGCATGTTTATATGTGTATGTGTATGTACACATATACCTGTATATTTAAGTACACACGTACCTGTATGTATATGTATAGTTTGATTATCCCAGGTCTGGATCATATAAGCTTCTTGTCTTGCCTTCCCTCTCTTCACCTTTCCACCTTATTACTTATTTACAAGCTCACTATACCTCCTCTAGAAAACACAAAATGACCTAAAGCTAAAACTTAAGCAGTTTTGCTCCTCATTAGAGGTTTCATTTCACAATTGGCTGGTGGAGGAAGTAAAAAGCAATGCTGTAGTAGGTGTGATTAAGTTCTTACTGCGATCTGTTCTGTAGTTTAAAAAAATAGTCCATGAAGCTGAATTACTCTCATCTCATAAGTATCTTGCTCTTGTGGCATGTCTTGACAGTGATTTTTCCTTCTTGCCTCAGTTTCATCCCCTAAAAATGGGGATAAACAAACACTTGCCACCTGGAAGCTTCTAAGGGTTGCCAAGGAGGCTGGTTAGTGGTGAGTGAATGGTTGGTAAACAGAAGGCATTATCTACCACCCAGAAGAAAAGCATCTCACAACCCTACCAAAAAAGCCGCTCTGACTTGCCAAAGGAGCATTCTTTGGAATTAGGAAGAAGGCTAACATGGCTGATTTCTCCCCAGGATCTCTTGGCCTTGATGACATAAGGAACTCACTAGGTGTGCACGTCTTTTCAGATGAGGGTGAGTGGGTTGGTCGACAGGAAGGAGAGAGACAGGTGAATGAGAGACCTATTTAAGGAAATGAGCACAAAAGTAAAGTTTTAAGAGAAAGAATTGATTTCCCATAAAATTTACAGTTCACTTGGTAAGCTGAGTGGATAGCAAAATTAAATGTTTTAACTATAGAAATAAAATTAAGGGAAAAGAAAACCCCGTTTGGAAGAAGAGAGAATGAGTCTCCCCTTACACATGTGGCATTAATTTGTTAAAATGCATGCACAAATTTTTTATTTCTGTCAGATTCCTGGGACTTCTTGCTCTATTGACAATACACAGGATGTGGCTATTGTGAGTGCTTGGTGACACCCACCCACTCACACATGTGTAAAACACACACACACATGCACACACACAACATTCATGCACTCCCAGGTATCCTCCTTTCTTTTCTTTGACCAGACTACTCTCAGAGTATATTTGACAGACCCTGTATCAGTTCATGTCGTCCGACCATTCTTCTCAGACTGCCTTCTCTACTCTGCTGTTACTCCCTATTTGGTTTCAGACTTTGTTTCTGATCACAGAAAGCATAATGATCCCAGTCCTGCCATGTAGTCCAAACTGAGCAATTCCGTAGCATGAGCCTCAGTTTTCTTATCTGCAAAATGAAGTTCTCCTGAAGTCTGAAACTGAGGTGCTACAAAAACCTCTTGGAAATGTCAGCTCAAGATCTCAGACTGAACAACTGGCTAGGTGGTGTAGTTTCATCAGCAGGACTTCTGAATGAGCCTTCAGGGTCATCTTGCACCCCAGCAGACCATTGTCTAGGAAAGAACTGCTGTGAGCACCATCCTGGATTTCCATTACTATGGTGGACAAGGCTGACTTTGCTCATCAGAACCACTGTATGCATTTCTTTCCAGCTGCCATCAGTGACTTCACATGAGTAGCTTGAAATCAGCTCTGGTGGGAGTATTTATACCATGGAATTTGGCAAACACTACAGATTGCCCTCCCCTCCCCTGAAGAGCCTGTTGTTAAACATTTATGAGCACACTACTGGATTTACCTCCCACTAGTGCTCTCGTTTCCAAAGAAGGTATTACCTTCTTATAGACCATGGCCAGAGACTACAGACTCTTGAAAGTTGTACACAGGCCTGGTGACCTTCTTTGTGCTCAGTGTCCATAAGCTCCTTGTAGACAGAAGGTTACTCTAAGGGAGAATGTTCTCCCACTTTCCAGGAGCTTTCACTGTAGAAAGCTTATCATCTCCCTGGGTCAACATTAGACAGCCAGAAATGGCACATCTGCAGCTGTTCTCATACCAGTATTCAAGTATGTATTAGTGACTTCTAGATCCAGTGCAACTTGCTTCTCTCATTTGAGTTCATCTTCATCAAAGCTCACTTTTTTGTACTCCAGCCTTCACCCCCCAGTCAACACTCCTGGTTTTCAAGCTCATCACTGCCTTCTTTCTAACTCACTGAAATGCTCACGCAAATGTGATGAAGCACAAGAAAGAAGAGCTAGGCATAGGGGTTTTTGAGTTTGTGGCTGCAGAAGATTCCAACACTGCTAGTGACAGCCATCTTAACACTTTTCTTTTAGCAAACCCAATCCATTTTTATCGTTTATGCTATTGTTAGTCAAACATATATATTTTCTTTTAATTTTATAGAGCTTTGTCATGCCCTGCTATCTTTGCTTCACGAATGTAGTCAATCCTCATTATTCACAGATGCCATATTTACGAATTCACTTACTTCAATTAATTTGTAACCCCAAAGTCAATACTTGCAGCACTTTTGCAGTCATTTGTGGATTGTGGACATGTGCGGAGCAGCAAAATTTTGGGTCACATGATGCACACTTTCCCAGCTGAGATTGAAAAAGGCAACACTTTCCCTTCTTGCTTCAGCTTTCAGTATATATTTAGTGCTATGCTTTTTGCATTTTTTGCTTTTTATTGGTGAATAATGGCCCCCAAGCATAGTGTTAAAGTGTGTCTAGTGTTCCTAAGTGCAAGAAAGCTGTATTGTGCCTTACAGAGAATATATGTGTGTTAGATAAGCTTTGTTCAAGAATGAGTTATAGTGCTTTTGGCTGTGAGTTCAATGTTAATGAATCAACAATATGTATAAATAAGGTGTCTTTTAACGGAAACACACATGAAACAAAATTATGTGTTGATTGGTCCAAGAAAATGTTGTGACCAGAGGCTTGCAGAAATATAACTCTGTAATTTCCCTAGGAACTCTTGTTCAGTATTTGCTAACTTGGTGTTTGCAGCAACTTTACAGAACATAACTACCATGAATACCAAAAACCTACTGCAACTATAATCATGAATGGCTACCCCGTTCAAATCCCTGCAGTGATCTCCCATAGCCTGCTATATTAATGCAAACTCCTCATCTTATAAAATAAAGCCTCCACAATCATCCCAACTTGGTATTCATCTGTCTTCCACTAGATGTACCCTATTTGCTCTTGACTGAATACAACCTGTTATTTCCTCTTTCTGGGCTGTTTCCTCTCCCCACCCAAGCCCAACTGTGACTATCCCAATCCTATCATGTTCTACCCTGAATATCAAACGTGGCAGAGCATAAGTGGGGTCCCTGGCTTCCTTAAAGATGTGGCTCCTTTAAGCTGTAAGGCTCAAAAGGCTCAGCTCCTTGGAAAGGCACGTCTGGGAATCTCAGAAAAGCCTATCAAAGGGATGAGTCTTGGCTCCAAAAGATGTTATTCCTGCCCCTTCTTTATCTTCTCTGCTTCTCAAGTTTTGATCATGGCTTTTCTGTTCCACTCTTCTGTTGCAGTTTTCCACTCAGATTTCTTCCTACGCATCTGCCAGTTCCAGGAGGGAATTTCTGGCTTAATTTCTGGCAGAGTTACCATTCTGCCCCTTGAACTACACTCAAATCCCTTCCTGAGCCCTGATCTTCTCAGTTTCAGTGTCTGGTCCACTTAGTCCAAGGACCAGCAACTTTTTTTGTATTACACCAGACTGTAAATATATTCACCTCTGTAGGCCTATGGTCTCTGCTGCAACTACTCAACTCAGCCATTAGAGCAGGAAAGCATCTATATAAAACATATAAACAAATGGATGTTTTAATAAAACTTTATTTAAACAAAAAACAGGCTCTGAGTTGGATTTAGCCCATGGACCATTGTTTGCTGATCCCTGCTCTCGCCAAACACCAGTTAAGGCTCATTCCTGACACTTATTCACATAGTAGCCTGCTAGCCTGAATACACCACTTCCATTAGTGTAACCCATGCAAGATCATGTCTGGGACATGCCCAGCTGAGAATCCTGAAACTTCACAGTTGAGAGTTGTAATATATTGCTTGTTTTATTTGTCCCCCACACAAAAGAGGACTGATGCAGATCTGGGCAGAAAATTTTTGTGTTCTGAGGGCAGTATGAATACAGCAGCATTTCCCAAATTTCTGCCATTCATCTACTATTTTCATGTTTTTTGCCATAGCTATACCACCTGCACTATTCACTACCTAACACTGTCTTTTTTAAAATTTAATTTTATTGAAATTGTTCACATACCATACAATTATCCAGAGATCCAAAGTGTGCAATCAATTGCCCCCGGTACCATCATATAGCTGTGCATCTATCACCACAGTTAATTTTTTTTCAATTTTTAGAATATCTTAATTACTCCAGAAAAGCAATAAAGACAAAAAAAGAAAACTCAAATCCTCCCATACCCCTAATCACCTCCCCTCCATTATTGACTCATAGTATTGGTATAGTACATTTGTTACTGTTGAAAAGAATATTAAAATACTACTAACTGTAGTCATAGTTTGCAATAAGTATATATGTTTCTCTGAATACCCCTCTATTGTTAACTTCTGATTATAATGTCATCCATTTCTTCTGGTTCATCACAGGGATTTCTAATATTTGTACAGTTAATCACGGACATTGTCCACCACAAGATTCACTGTTTTATACATTTCCTTCTTTTAACCTCCAGCTTTCCTTCTGGTGACATACATGACTCTAAGCTTTCCCTTTCCACCACATTCACACACCATTCGGTATTCTTAGTTATTCTCACAATAACATGCTACCATCACTTCTGTCCATTTCCAAACACTTAAGTTCAACCTAGTTAAACATTCTGCTCATAATAAACAACCGCTCCCCATTTTTTAGTCTCGTTCTATACCTGGTAACCTATATTTCATGTCTATGAATTTAAATATTATAATTAGTTCATATCAGTGATACCCTGCAATATTTATCCTTATGTGTCTGACTTATTTCCCTCAATATAGTGCCCTCAAGGTTTCTTCATCAACTCATTTTTTTTGTTTTGTTTTGTTTGTTTTTTTTAAGATGGTTTTGTTCACCGACCATACTTTCCGTCCTAAGTAAACAATCGATGGTTCCCTGTATAGTCACGTATTTATGTATTCCCCACCATCAGTGCTATCTATATAAGGACATCTCCATTTCTTCCACAAAGAAGGAGAAAGAGTCAAAGAAGGTAGAGAGAAAAAGAAAAAGAAAAAGAAATTTAAAAAAACACCATGACAGCTAAAAAGCAACAAAAGGAAAGATGAAGTAGACTAAAACAGAATAAAAGAGCAGACAATATCTCCAATGCCAAAGTCCCATACTCCTCCCTCATGTCCCCCTCTTATAGGCATTTAGCTTTGGTATATTGCCTTTGTTACATTGAAGGAAGCATAATACAATGTTTCTGTTAACTATAGTCTCTAGCTTGCATTGATTGTATTTTTTTCCCCAATACTACCCTATTTTTAACACCTTGCAAGGTTGACATTCGTTATCCCTCATATAAAAACCTATTTGTACATTTTATCACAATTGTTGAGCACTCTAGGTTTCACTGAGTTATACAGTCCCAGTCTTTATCTTGCCTCTTTCCTTCTGTTGTCCCACATGCTCCTAACCTTCCTCTTTCAGCCATACTCTCAGTCATCTTTGTTCAGTGTACTTACATTGCTGTGCTAACCATCGCCCAAAATTGTATTCCAAACCTCTCACTCCTGTCTTTTCCTATCTGTCTGTAGTGCTCCCTTTAGTATTTCCTGTAGCACAGGTATCTTGTTCACAAACTCTCTCATTGTCTGTTTGTCAGAGAATATTTTAGACTCTCCCTCATATTTGAAGTACAGTTTTGCCAGATATAGGATTCTTGGTTGGTGGTTTTTCTCTTTCAGTATCTTAAATAGATCACACCACTTTCTTCTTGCTTCCATGGTTTCTACTGACAAATCCGCACATAGTCTTATCAAGATTCCTTTGTATATGATAGATAGCTTTTCTCTTGCTGCTTTCAGGATTCTCTCTTTGTCTTTGACATTTGATAATCTGATTATTAAGTGTCTTGGCATAGGCCTATTCAGATCTATTCTGTTTGGAGTACACTTTGCTCCTTGGATCTGTAATTTTATGTCTTTCATAAGAGATGGGAAATTTTCATTGATTATTTCCTCCATTATTGCTTCTGCCCCTTTTTCCTTATGTTCTCCTTCTGGGACACCTATAACACGTATGTTTATGTGCTCCATGTTGTCATTCAGTTCCCTGAGATGTTGCTCATATTTTTCCTTTCTTTTCCCTATCTGTTCTTTTTTGTGTAGGATTTCAGATGTCTCATTCTCCAGTTCCTGAGTGTTTTCTTCTGCCTCTTTGACATCTGCTGTTTTATGTCTCCATTGTGTCTTTCATCTCTTGTGTTGTGCCTTTCATTTCCATAGATTCTGCCAGTTGGTTTTTCAAACTTTTGATTTCCACCTTATGTTCACCCAGTGTTTTCTTTATAGCTTTAATCTCTTTTGCCATATCTTCCCTGAACTCATTGATTTGGTTTTTGATTTGATTTAGCATATTTCTTTGAAAGTCTTTAATATATTGTTTCATTAAAGTGAAACAGTATCTCAAATGTATCTTGATGAGGTGTAAGTTTGTTCCTTTGGGCTATATCTTTATTTTTCCTGGTGTAGATTGTAGTTTTCCATTGTCTAGGCATCTGGTTTCCTTGATTACCCAAATCATATTTTCCCAGACCAGAACAGGTTCAGAATGGTGTTATATTCAGTTTCAAGTCTCTCTGCAGGTGTGTCTTAGAGATTGACAGTCTTTCCTGTGAGGTCTGTAGCCGCCATGCTTTTTCTAACCTGCCCAGCAGGAGGTGCCTGTCAGCCTGTTGCTCTGGACTGGTGTAAGGAGATGTGGCCCCTTTAGTTTCTGTTTTGGCTATTTTCCCCCAGGCTCTGGGGTCTGGTTCTGGAGGGAAGGCAGATAGTAGAGCTGTGCCCCACCTCCTTCCTCTTAGGGAAGATACACCCTCTAGGGAGTTATCATCTGCATTTAAATAGCTCTTTTGTCTCTCTGACTCTGCTGTTTCCACCCCTGTCTGGGTCAGAAGGCTGCAAACTGAAAATGGCTGAGGCTTTCACCACTGAGCCACTCAGGTTGAGAGAGAGAAAAAGGGACAAAAAGCCCCCTTTCAGTACCAGTCCATGGACCCCCAGTTTCACCCATCGGCCAAAGGTAACACCCCATCTTCTGGACTCCCCCTCTTGGGACAGAGGAGTCTTCTGGCTTTTTAAGGTCCGTCATCACTAAAAGCCTCTGTCTGCTTGTTAGTAGCTTGTATTCAGCAGTCCACATTCGTTACTTAAAACCCCAGTTGGAGCTGGGCTGAGCTATAGTCATTTGCTCAGGGAGTCCTGCTTTCTACCACAGTGAGATTTTGCAGCTCAGCCTGCCGTGGGGGAAGGGAGCTCTTGGTGCGGTTCCACAGTTTTTACTTACAGATTTTATGCTGCAATCTCAGGCATTCTTCCCAATCCACATTGGTGTACGATGTGTGGACAGTCACAGTTGTCCCCCAGCAGTTGTTCCAGATTATTTACTGGTTGTTCTTGGTTGTTTATTAGTTGTTCCAGGGGACTAAGTTCTACTCCTCTCTCTGCTGCCATCTTGCCCCCCTCACACGTATATCTTAATCAATACTGTCTTTTAAATTGATCCCCCTTTTAAAAACTTAACCTAAATTTCCTTTAAAAGGAAACTTTATATACTTACTGTAAATAGAGGACCAGTACTGTTTTCCATAAATAGAAGGTAACCCTAAAAATAAAATATACTGAAAACAAAGTATTCTTACTGAATTCTGGCTAATGTTGCTTGCTGGGAGGTTCTGCACCTAAGACTTTCTCTTTTTAAAAGACAGAGAAGGGTTAGTATTAGAGAATGTTGAAGACCAACCAGCCCCAAACAGGGACTCTTTCCTTGACATAATAAAAAATATTCAAACATAAATGAAATGTAATCTGTTATTATGTACTGCTAAATTTGCTCACCTCCTGCAGTCAGTACTTGGAACCTTGTGTCTCATGTACCACCTAAAACACTACCAAAACGAAAGATTAGCGACTTAGGCTTCAGACAGACCCATGTTCAAACTCCTGACTTCACCTCAGATTCCCCAGCTACAAAGTGGGAACAGTTCATGCTTACCTCACTACCTTCATCAAATAAGAGTCGGGTGTTGACTCTCATGCCAGTCCCAGGCTCCTTTGGGCACGGAGCTAATGTTCATAAGGAACTCAATACAATGCCAGTTCATAGCTTCAGCTCTCATTATCATTGGCTTTTGTTGTCCTTGTGAATTCAGAATATCTTCTGCAGGTTTCACAGTAGTATATATGAAATTTCTAGAATTGGTCTTCCCATGTTGTAGCTGAGAGAATTACTATCTGCCGACCATTGTGAGAGTCAAGTAAGATGAAGTGTGTAAAAATGATTCGTAATGGTAAAGGCTACACTGGTTTTATCACTGGTCATGGGTTTTGGTGTCCTTCTCTTTCTTGCCTCCTGAACTGAGTTCTTTGAAGGCAGAGCCTATGTCGGGTGGGTTTCCATCTGCATAGCCTCTTGGCATTTGCCTAGCACTATGCAAGGCTGTCACTGAAATGAGTGAAAAATGTCATTCCTATTCATTCTCACTTCTTTCCCTTCTCTCACCCTCCCAAGACCAGGTCTTTCAGCCTTACAAACTGTAGTGATTCTCTCTGATCCTTACTTACCATCATCTGGAAATACTAGTCCAGCAGGCTTTCTTTCCCCTTTAGTGCAAGGATGACGACTCCTGCTCTGTTGACTCTGGATGCTGCCTGGATTCGTATATGTCACCTTCTGTGATTGCATTCTGCACCATTTGCCCTTTGGCCAGTTAATTCTGTGCTGTTTCCAAGCCCCTTTCTACCCCTGCAATCCTGCTGATTCACAGTTGTTCCCTTAGAACTCGTTTGTTATAGATGTTTTTACAAGTTCTTAGCCATGGGGTTCTTTTCTTTTAGCCTTTACAACCCATTATTCTTGGCTTACAGATTAAAGTCTGTCTGTCTGTGTATCTATCTATGGCTTTGAATGAAGGTCTCTAAAACTTCTCTGAGTCTTATTCTCAGAACAAACCACTTGTGGTACAGGAATTCTTCCTTCAAAGGTTTCTTTGCCTGGACAACTTAGTTCTTGCACCCATTTCTATGGGAGGAAGCAGCATCTGTTCTGTCTTTAAGGGGAGATAGCATCCATGGCTGGAGAATTCTGGACACTGAGGAGGATTGGAGGAAGGAGCTATCTGGCCCAGACAAGTGAAATAATGTGCTAGTCACACATCCAGGTAGTGGCCTAGTGCCATGAGCCCGGTGTCTAGTCTAACTCTCTGCCACGGCTTCCCAGTTGAGAGGGGTCTCAAGCTCCCAGAGAACAAACCCCACTCAGAGTTCCATGGCCATCACAGGGCTGTGAGGAGCCTGCTCAGAGACTGAGAGGACCCTTTACATTCAGATGACATGGCCTGACCATGGTGAGTTGATTGAGGGACCCAGTGATACAGGCTTAAAAAGCTGCCACTCCTGCCATGTGTTCACTTGTTTACACTCATCCCACGAATGTGAAAGTACTCAGTGGTGGGATGAATGAAACACAGGAGTGGACTGTAACCCATGGGTTACAGTGCAGTGTGATAAATGCCACCAACAAGGCATGAGCTAAGTAAGGGCTATGGGAGCACTGGCCCTGCCAGGCAGGGCAGCCTGCCTCAGCCCCTCAGTTCAGATGAAATGCTGATCCTGGCCCCTGATGTTGACCTAGTTGTCTACCAGACACAACTTGGAAATGGAGAACGCCCTCTAGCCACCATGCTGTTCTGCCCGACCACACTGATGGGGTTGGCTTCCCTATGCACCAGCAGGGCCCTGAGTAAATACCTTTCCTTAACCAGACCAGGTTCCTCGAGACAGCCAAGACGCTCCCTGGCACTGCTCCTCCACACGTCCCCCTGAAGTAAAGTAGGAAGCAGATGCCTGTATGAGAACACCCTGGTGACACAGGTGTGATGGCCAACCAGTAGCTACCGTGTCTACAAAATAAGGCATGTCACTCCTCAGAGAGCTGTTCTCTTTGCTCTTAGCAGAGGTGTAATGAGAGGCCTCTGAATTTTGTTTTGTTTCTGTTGAATGCAGAAAGAGACATGAAAAGGCAAAGGATATTCTTTCAACACAAAATGTATCCATAAGATTGCACTACAGTCTAAATGCAAAAATTAATTAAATTAATGTTGATTAGATAGGTACTGCAGAAAATATCATTAAAAGGATTCCAAAAATATGTTGGGCAGAGAAATCATTATTGGATAAGTAAAATAGTCTTCCAAGGACATTGCTTTGTTGGAGGCAGTATTCATGTGGATTAAAAAAGTAGAAGTTCTGTTGTGTTTGCTTTGAAAAAATCAATCATGTTATTTAATCATCATACCTTCTGCTAACCTGAAACACTCTTAGTATGTCAAATGGATCTGTCTGAGCACTCTCAAGAGGTGTGGTAAATACTTGCTGAGAATAGAACAGTCTTATAATGGTAGTTGGTGAGAGGTTTTTATTTTAAGATGAAGAGGCACTTAGTTTGTTGGTTAAGGTATACCCTGCAACCGCATTTCAAGAGAAGTGAGAAGTCATCAGTAGAATGCCCCAGTGGTGAAATGAACAAACAGAGCCATAGGAAAGGGATAATTGTACTTCGACCCAAATTTTCAGAACCACAAGATACTCTTCTCTAAGGAAGGAAGTCAATAAGAAAACAACATCTGAAAAGGAAGTTAATGATAACAGCTTTAAGTGTTTCCCAGTTTTTCAGCTGATGTCCACTGATTCCATGTGGGATGTGATTATTCGTTTCTGGGTCTTGGTGAAGGGTTTATTGCCTTCATGTTTCAACTCAGGAATATGAGGACTTCCTGAGCTGGTTCCTTCCTGCCAACTTCTCCAACCTGCACTTTTGCCATTCCCCAGGAAGTATTCTTATCCTCTCAAACCTGAAATTCCTCCAGTGGGCTTTCTTCCTGGCCACTGCACCTTGCAGACCTCATTCCTTTGACTTGAAATGTCTTCCCTGACCCCCTCTGCACTCCCATCCTTGCCTGTGGTTGTTCACTTGGTCCCTCCTTCAGGACACACACATCCTCCAACAGGGTAGGGCTGGATCATGGCACCACCATATGCAGGGCTCACCTGCCTGTCTTCCCCACTGTACTGTGAGCCCCACATAGTGGGAAGCAGGTTTTCCACCACTGTCTTTCTGGTGTCTAACATAGTAATTGCTCAATAAGAATTTGTCAAACAATTGAAATGAATGAAACTGATAAGACCCACCTGAATCCTGAAAAAAAAAAAAAAACAGATCAGGGAAGATTTCTGTAAATACGAATTTCCCAGGGGCATGGGATGGAGTAGGTTCTTTAACATATTAAAAATGATCACCTTCATTCATAATTTCAATGCGAGTAAGTTAGTATTTTTCACTGATGTTTGGGAAAAAAATAAAAAAGCTTGATAATTCTGTTTTCATATGTGTGGGGAAATATTGCATTTGTAATGTCAGCATTACAAATGCACAGCCCTCTGACTCAGTGAGTCATGGGTCACATCTAGAAATTTATCCTCTGAGATATAGTCACACAGGTGCAAAATGGAATGGATGGATGGGTGGATGGATGGATGGATAGACAGATATTCATTGCAGCATTTTGGGGGGTGGTGGGGAATAGCAAAAGATTAGAAGCATATGTTCATCAGTAGGAGACCGGTTTAATTATGGTATACTCATAAAATTGAATATTATGCATTTGTCAAAAAGAATGATGCAGCTCAGTGTGTAGGATATGAAACAGTCTCCAAGATATACAAAGTAAAAAAAGCAAATACAGAGTACCAATATTTGTGTGTGGAGGAAAAATGTATATACCTATATGCTTACATATACAATACTTGGGAACGTTTAAAAAACTGGGAACAGGATCTGGAGGACTGAAGGATAGGGATAGAAGAGAGAATTTTTCTGCTATACCCCTTGGTACCTTTTGAATTTTGTGTGAAGAATATGTAGTACTCAACTTCTAAAACTTACGTTTGTTTCAAAGATACCAATTGAGTGGTAGGTGTAAGTGTTCAGATTTCCTGAGATTTGCAAAATCACTATGTCAAAATCATTAGGAAGAGTTCCAGGTGATAGAAACACTTTTGAATGTGATATCTCACCTCCCACCCCTGAAGTCCTTCTTATTTACCTATTACCTAGGTCACTGGAGCTTGGAAGGGCGGGCCTTGGACGCTAATCTAATGGTGTTTCTATTAAATAAAGCTACCTGCCAATGTTTTCCAAATAAATGTGAGAATCTGCCTTAAGTTTCTCTTCCTGCTGCTAAAATGAGCTACTTTAAAAATGTGAATGTGGGTGTTCTAGTTTGGTAATGCTGCCAGAATGCCAAACACCAGAAATGGATTGGCTTTTATAAAAGGGGGTTTATTTGATTACGCAGTTACAGTCTTAAGACCATAAAATGTCCAAAGTAACTCATCAACAATCGGGTACCTTCACTGGAGGATGGCCAATGGCATCCGGAAACCTCTGTTAGCTGGGAAGGCACGTGGCTGGCGTCTGCTCCAGAGTTCTGGTTTCAAAATGGCTTTCTCCCAGGAAGTTCCTCTCTAGGCTGCAGTTCCTCAAAAATGTCACTCTTAGTTGCTCTTGGGGCGTTTTTCCTCTCTTAGCTTCTCCGGAGCAAAAGTCTGCTTTCAGCAGCTGTCTTCAAACTGTCTCTCATCTGCATCTCCTCTCTCAGCTCCTGTGCATTCTTCAAACTGTCCCTCTTGGCTGTAGCTCCTCTTCAAAATGTCACTCACAGCTGCACTGAGTTCCTTCTGTTTGTCAGCTCAATTATAGAGCTCCGGTGATTTAATTTTGACACACCCTAAATGGGTGGTAACACCTCAATGGAAGTTATCCAATCAGAGTCATCACCCACAGTTGGATGGGGCACATCTCCACGGAAACATTCAAAGAATTACAATCTAATCAACACTGATACATCTGCTCACACAAGATTACATTAAAGATAATGGCATTTTGGGGGACATAATACATCGAATTGGCACAGTGGGTTTTACAGAGCTGTTTAGATAAAAGTTGCAATAGCAAATAGAGTATCGCTAGAATGCTAATTAACCGACGTCTGAATTATAGCCAGAGCTCTGTTTCGGTGTTATGGAAACGTATGCTTTGATCCGATGGTTAATGACATCACTGGAATTCCTTGGGGCAATCACAGTCTCCTAATTCATGATCCCACCACGACTCCTATGCTTGTAGGAAATCAGTGAGCTCTTACTTGGCTGTGTCATACCCTCTATTCATAGTAAATTTCATGAAACAAAATTACACCTTCAAAACATTCCCTAGATCAAGCAATCTCAGGCAAAATCCTAACACAAGAGATTGTACAAGAGTAACCCTAGCAGGAATGAAAATGTAAACATAAAGCTTTCTGCAATAAGGTAGAAATGGGGAGAAATGGGATAAATTATGGCTGTGGAGATGGGCTGTAACACAGTTAGAGTCACAAACCCATTATTTTTTTATTTGATTTTACAAAATCAATTGTTTGTGATCCAAACAAAATGCAAGATTTGTCAAGATGAATTTTTTAAAATTCCACTCCTATTTGTAGCCTAACGTACATGGGGGATACCTCTTTCTATTCCTTACATTTTCTGTGCAACAGTTTTGTTTTACTGCCAAAATGCAGTGAATCTTAGATCTGGAAAGGATCTTTTCTTACTGCCTATCTTCTTGTCTCTCTTCATGTTTGGGACATTAACCAGAGAGCTTACATGACTGGCCAAGTGTCAGTCCATCAACTTGTCTGTCATGGAGCTGGGATTGGAAACCTGGTCTCCAGTTCCTAGCTCTGCATGCTACCTGCTCTGCTTCTCTGTTGTGTTTGAAATATGGTAGCCTTTGGTAACAATAAAATGTTTTATTGAAGATGGAGGTATTACTTGCTAGAAAATCCAGGGAATATGTTAATTTTTTTCTTAAGTCATTGCTCTCTAAGAAATCGAGGCCTTTTGCTTTGCTTATAGAAATTAGTCAACAAAAGTGTTTATATTTTCTAAGTATCTATGCTTGAATATTACAAATTTTGCATTTCACACCAAGAACAAAAATACTATCACTTAATAAGCATGGTAATCAAGGTGCTGTTAAATGAAAGAGAAGCATAATCCATTGGTTTGCCTATTGTACTTCTCAGCTTCTGAAATCACCCTGAAATGGGTCTTTTGCCTTAATCCACAGGTGACTGTACAAATTTAGAAGTTTTTCTCTTGGTTTAATGCCGGCTCCAGGCAGTGCCTTCTAATTAGTTATCTGACTGAGACTCACCTGTGAAGTCAGATTTGTTTACATTTCACAGGAAAACAAAGTACCAGTTCTCAAGGGCACATTGGGACCAAATCAGGGAATGAGAGGTTCTATGGGAGTTTTGAGGTATTAAGTATCAAAATATTTTCCTATAGAATGAAGTCATGAGGCATGCAACAAGGTGCAAGAACCTTGAGGACATTATGTTGAGTGAAATAAGTCAGAAACAATAGGACAAATATTGTATGACCTCACTAATATGAGCTAACTGTAATGAGCAAACTCTGAGAATTAAATTCGAGAACATAGGTTATGAGGAGATGGAAAGCAGGCAGAACTTGAGCAATCGATGATTAAGGGGTACAGAATGTTCAGTAAGGTTTATTGGGAAGGTTTGGGAATGAATAGCACAGTACTGTGTGATGGTAGCACAGTACTGTAAGTGTAATTAACAAAGTTGAGTGTGAGTATGTTTAAAAGAGGAAGGCTAGAGTCATGTATGTCACCAGAAGGAAAGCTAGAGGATAAAAACTGGGACTGTATAACTTAGCGAAACCCAGAGTGGACAATGATGGTGGTTAATTGTATAAATATGAGAGTTCTCACATGACCTAGAACAAACATATGTCACTATTACAAGGTTTTAATAATAGGGAAAATATGGGGAAATACAGTTAATGTTAATTAAGGTCTGTAGTTAGCAGTGACATCGTAATATTCTCTCATTAGTTGTGACAAAAGCACTATACCAAAGTTAAATGTCAATAAAGGGATATAAGCGGTATGGGAATTTTTTCTTCAGAAGAAATGAGAATGTTCTCATCTTGACTGTAATGGTGAATGCAGAACTATATGATTATACCAACAGCCATTAATTGTACACTCAGATGGATTGAATGGTGTGTGAATAAAACCATTTTAAAAAATTTCCTATAAAAACACCCACATTTGTAGGGTGCACTGTAGTTTATGGAGTACATCCTTATAATTCCTGGGGTTTGGTTAGGGCCCGGAGAGCAGAGGGCAGGAGGTCTTCACAGTTCCAGGGAGACTGGGACCTGTGAACAGCTCTGGGAAGGCACCTGCTGAGCCCTTCGCCTCACCTCAGTCCTGCTGCTGAGGGTCTGGATCCAGGCAAGGAAAAGAGCAGGGGTCCTGAAAGTAGGGAGCAATCTGAGACTACATACAGGAAAGGGAAAAAGGAGGAAATGGAATTTGAAGCTGTGGCCGCCTGTTGGGTCAGTTTGGGTGTTCACCTTGATTTAAATTCGGGTGTTGCTCCTATGTGCAACTGCATATTCATTGATGGATCCTGCTGGGACCTGCACAGCTGATGGTGCTGGCTTGAGAGGAAGTGATGAAAACTCAGGAAGCAGCAGAGACAGATGCTCTGTTTACTGTCTGTGTAAGACAAGGAACTCAGAAGATAGTGTGAATCAACAGCTGGAAGGAACTCTGTGTTTAAGTGCCAGAGACGTTAACCCTGTCATGTGCATTCACTCATCCATCAAACTTAGTGAGTGCTGTGTACAAGTCCTCTGATGAGAAGCTGTGGATATGCAGGGATAGAAATAAAATGTACTTATTTTAGGAAGAATACAGTATAGAATCTTGCATTTCTATCAGTAAAACTGAAAAAATTCCTTTGTGCAAAAGTTTAGTCTCCCTGAATTGGTTATACATCAAATTAGTACATTTGGGGTTATCTCCCCTAATTTCCTTCATTTCAGAATTGATTTAAAGGGATCTTTAAAGATGAATTCTCAATAAGCTGATGAATCCTTTTTAAAATAATAATTATTTATATCTCATCTTCCCCAAGTTCATCTTTTTTTTTAGTTCATCTTTTAAAAAGTTGGCTATTCAAGCTTTGAAAAAGTGTACTTTTGCTGTATTCAAATCATGTAGTATTAGTTCTATGAGCTAATGATTTTCATTTTTTTAAATCAGCACCTTATGAGATACCAAAGATGTTCACTTATTTCTTTTTCTTTCTCTCCTCTGAAGTACTTTTATTTTATTATTGGTTTTGTATGAGAAGTTGCTTTTTGGCTCCCCTTCCCAATTTTAATAAATAACTTTTCCTTGTGGCATTAAAACAAAATTCCTTTCTCTCCCCCTCTGGAGCAAGTAACCAGAATCAGCTAGATCTTTTTATTTTTTCCTTTGTGTATTATAAAAAAAACCCATGGAAGTTAGTGCCTTGGTGGCTGAACCTTGGTGGCTGAGGAAAGCTTCACCTTTCTGTGTCACTGAAGGTGGCACACTGCTCTTTGACACAGAAACACCTGTTCCAGCTTTGATTTTCCCATGGTGCTTGGAAATAATGTCTCATGTGGTGCTATTTACTATCTGCTACTACATTATAAGGATGCCACACAGATATAGGTGTTTAAAATATTTGGTTCACTTCTAGTCAAAAGAAAAAAAAATTATGAGAAAAGGGTGGGGATGAAGAAGGAATGATCAGAGCCATTCATTTTCCTTGAAGATTTGTTAATTGGATCAAGCAACCAAAAGAGCTAATAAACTAATTCAGCAAAGTTGTGGTATACAAGATCACACAAGAATCACTGTTTCTGATTACCAGTAATGAGCAATTCAAAAAGGAAATTAAGAAAACAATTTCATTTGCCATAGCATCTAAAAGAACTAAGTATTTAGGAATAAATTTAACCAAAGATATAAAAGAATTGCATACTGAAAACTATGAAACATTGCTGGAAGTCCATGGATTGGAAGACTTAATATTAATATGTAAGTACTGCCCATAGCAATTTACAGATTCTGCACAATTCCAATCAAATTTCCAGAAGCCTTGAGGAAAAGGAAGCTGTCCCACCCCATAAAGATGGTGGCGTGAGACACTCCAGGGCTTTATCCTCCCACAGATGCTTTGAACAACCAGGAAGAACTAGCAGAATATCTTTCTCAAGGCTCCGGTGAACACTTAAAGGATTACAGTAACAGGGTGAGTGCTCAATCAAGAAAAAGAAAACTTAAAAACAGTAGACTCTCCTGCCACCCATGCTGGTCCTTCCCCCAGCCCCTCACTGGCTCAGTGCAGAGCCAGCCTGTGCTTCCAGTGTGGGTTGCTGGCCACCATTCAGGATGAAACAAAGTAACCCTCATGCACATACTAGGAGCATGAAAGTCTGGCCCAGTCTGTCTGGTGTTAGTTGGAAGGACTGAACCAAGATGCTTTTTGCAGGCTTGCCATCCCAGAACTTGTCCTGCATGTAGAGGCAACACACAGAGGTCTACTACAGAATGCTGTGAGAGAGCAGTCAAGTCATGGCAGCCTGGTTCAGTGAGTAGCTGACTGTGGGACATAATGTAATGCCTGGGACTGTGAGGTAACACCTTTTCCTAGAGAAGAGGGGACAGTCATATCCATGTAAATGGGGGAATTCCTATGGCCCTAGGCATGTGCCCAAGACAAGACATATGCAAGAAGGGACATTGTATGACTAAGCTCTGTAGGAGAGCATTCACACAAGTCAGTCTTCAATGACTAAGAAAGATCTTTTCTTTTTTTCTTTTCTTTTTTTTCTTTTCTTTGTTTCTTTTCTTTACTTTTTTTTGTTGTTGTTGTTAGGTCCTGGCATTAAAAGAAAGCTCTGTCATAAACACCAGGTAGATACAAGCTTAACAACAGTCATCCTCAAGTCTAAATTCCATCAATAGCATGTTAAAATATCAAAATGTCCAGGTTTCAACAAAAGATTATGAAACATACAAAGAAATAGGAAATAATGGCCCATGCAAAGGTGAAGATTAAAGCATTAGAAACCATCAACGAGATGGACCAGATCTGGGGCATACCAGACAAAGACTTTTTAAAAAATGGTCCTAAATATGCTCAAAGAGATAAGGGAAAACATTGACAAATAGCTAAAGGACATTAGGAAAACAACAGAGGAACACATAGAGAATATCAATAGATAGATAGATATGAAAAGAAACCAAACCAGAGCTGAAGACTACAGTAACAGAAATTAAAAATTCCCTAGAGTGATTGAACAGAAAATTGGAGCTGGTAGAAGAAAGAATCAGTGAACTTCATTTCAAATCAGTCTGAGGAGCAGAAAGAAAAAGAAATTTAGAAAAGTGAATAGAACCTGAGGAACCTGTGGACACCACCAAGCATACTAATGTATTTATTGTAAGAGTCCCAGAAGGAGAAGAAAGAAAGGAGCAGAGAGAATAATCAAAGAAATGATGACCAAAAACATCCCAAATATAATGAAAGACATGAATATACACATCCAAGTAGTTCAATGAACTCCAAACAGGACAAACCCAGATAGGCCTACACAGTGGCATGTTATAGTATAGTCAAACTGTGGAATACTAAAGATGGAGAATTCTAAAAGCTGCAAGAGGGAAGTAACTTATCAGTGTCTCATCAGAAACCATGGAGACAAGAAGGAAGTGGGATGACATGTAAAGTGCTGAAAGCAAAAAAAAAAAAAAAGTGCCAACCAAGAATTGTATAGCTGGCAAAACTGTCCTTAAAGAATGAGGTACAGATTAAGACATTCCCAGATAAACAAAAGCTGGGGCAGTGGGGGGTTGGTGGTGATTCATGACTACTAGCCCAGTCGTAAAAGAGATGCTAAAGGGATTTCTGCAGGTTGAAAGGAAAGGAAGCTAGACAATTGACCAAAGTCACAGGAAAAATAAAAATATAGATAGATAATGATATGGAAAAATGTAAATACAAATTCTGCTGTATTTTTTATTTGTACCTCCACTTTTTACTTCCTACAGGATCAAATAGGCAAGCAAGTTCATGAAATGTAATGATAAATCAATGGTTTTGGAACCATAATATATAAACATGTAATTTGTGAAAAGAACCACACAAAGTGGGGAGATGAAGTGGTGTGACAACATAGCTTATGTGTGCTATGGAAGTTAAGATAGTATCAAACCAAATGAGGTTGCTATAGATTTAGGATGTAAAATTTAAGCCCCCTGGTAACCACAAAGAAAATATCAGAGAATATAAAAATTCATAGAGATAGAAAGTAGGGTACAGCTTACCAGGAGGTGGGTGGCAGGAGGAATGGGAAATTAATAAATAAAGAGTGTAGGGTTTCTTTCTGGGGTGAAGGGAAAGTTCTAATAATGAATAGTGTGAAGATACTACAACACTGTAAATGTGATTAATTCCACTGAATGGTATGCTTGGGAGGGGTTGCAATGGGAGGATTTATGCTGTATATATTTCCCCACAGTAAAAAAAAAAAAAAAAAAAAAAAAAGAACTACTGAAGAGACAATGACAATTAAAAAATGGAAGAGGAAAGCCGAAATGAACATTATTAGGACATGAAAAAATTGTAATGTAGACTGTAAGCTTTATATCAATGTTAAATTTATTGAATTTGATAATTGCCTTTAAGAGGCTTACATAAGTTAATAATCCTTGTTCTTAGGAAGCATATATGGCACTATTATATGTTCAAAAAATATGAGGTATGCAGCCTGGCTCTTGAAATCTTCAGGAGATAGATAGATAAATAGATAGATAGATAGATAGATAAATTGATTAATAGACTGATAGAACAACAAAATAATACTGCAAGTGTAGCTAAATGTTAAAATTGGTAGATCTGGATATGGGGTGGGGAGATTAAGGGTGTGTTGGAGTTATCTGTATGGATTTTATATTACTTTTGCAACTGTGCTGTAAGTTTGAAATTTCCAACATGAAAAAAAAACAGCCATTTTACAGAAATCAAAAAACCAATCCTCAAATTCATATGGAGAGGGAGGGGCATGATGGCAGCATAGAGAGGACTGAAATTTAGTCAGTTCCCTGGAACAACTAATAAACAACCAGGAACAACTAGTAAATAATTTGGAATAACCGCTGGGAGACAACCGTGGCTGTCCGCACATTGTGCACCAACCTGGATTGGGAGGGATGCCTGGAATAGCAGAATCTGTAAGTAAAAGCTGTGGAACTGCATCAAGGGCCCCTCCTGCAATAGCAGGCTGAGCTGCAAAACCTCTCTGTGGTGGAGAGCGGCATGGCACTCTCTGAGCAAGCAAATATAGCTCAGCTGAGCTCAAACTGATATTTTAATTAACAAGTGTGGACTGCTAAATACAAGCTACAAACCCCCAACAAGCAGACAGAGGCTTTTAGTGATGACTGACCTTAAAGAACCAGAAGACTCATCTGTCCCAGGAGGGGGAGCCCAGAAGACCAGGTGTTACCACTGGCTGACGAGTCAAATTGGGGGTCCGTGGACTGACTCTGAAAGGGGGATTTCTGTCCCTTTTTCTCTCTTTTCCTGAGCGGATAAGTGGAGAAAACTTCAGCCATTTTCACTTTGCAGCACTCTGACCCAGACAAGGGTGGAGATAGCAGAGTCAGAGAGATGAAAGAGCTATTTAAATGCAGATGATAATTCCCTAGGGGGTGTATCTTCCCTAAGAGGAAGGAGGTGGGGCACAGCTCTACTACCTGCCTTCCCTTCAGAATGAGACCCAAGAGCCCAGGGGAAAACAGCCAAAACAGAACTAAAGGGGCCAAACTTCCTTACACCAGTCCTGAGCGACAGGCTGACCAGCTGACAGGTGCCACTTGCTGGGCAGGTTAGAAAAAGCATGGCAGCTACAGACCTCACAGGAAAGACTGTCAATCTCTTGAGACACACCTGCAGGGAGAATTGAAACTGAATATAACCCTGCTCTGAACCTGTTCTGGTCTGGGAAAATCTGATTGGGGTAACCAAGGAAACAGATGCCTAGACAACAGAAGACTACAATCTACACTAGGAAAAATGAAGATATGACCCAGTCAAAGGAACAAACTTACACCTCATCAAGATACAGATGAGATATTATTACACTTTAATGAAACAATCTATTAAAGACTTTGAAAGAAATATGCTAAATCAAATAAAAAACCAAATCAACAAGTTCAGGGAATATATGGCAAAAGAGATGAAGGCTGTAAAGAAAACACTGGGTGAACATAAGGTAGAAAATGAAAGTTTGAAAAAACAGCTGGCAGAATCTATGGAAATGAAAGGCACAACACAAGAGATGAAAGACGCAATGGAAGCATACAACAGCAGATATCATGAGGCAGAACACTCAGGAACTGGAGAATGAGACACCTGAAATCCTACACACAAAAGAACAGATAGGGAAAAAATGGAAAAATATTAGCAGTGTCTCAGGGAATTGAATGACAACATGAAACACATGAATGTATGTATCATGGGTTGTCCCAGAAGGAGAAGAGAAAGGAAAAGGGACAGAAGCAATAATAAAGGAAATAATCAATGAAAATTTCCCATCTCTTATGAAAGACATAAAATTACAGATCCAAGGAGTGCAGCGTACCCCAAACAGAACAGATCTGAATAGGCCTATGCCAAGATACTTAATAATCAGATTATTAAATGTCACAGACAGAGAGAGAATCCTGAAAGCAGCAAGAGAAAAGTGAGCCATCACATGCAAAGGAAGCTTGATAAGACTGTGTGCGGATTTCTCAGTAGAAACCATGGAGGCAAGAAGGAAGTGGTGTGATATATTTAGGAGACTGAAAGAGAAAAACCGCCAACCAAGAATCCTGTATCTGGCAAAACTGTCTTCATTTATGAGGGAGAGTTTAAAATATTCTCTGACAAACAATGAGAGAGTTTGTGAACAAGATACCTGCGCTACAGGAAATACCAAAGGGAACACTACAGACAGAAAGGAAAAGACAGGAGTGAGAGGTTTTGGAACACAGTTTTGGGCGATGGTAGCGCAGCAATGTAAGTACACTGAACAAAGATGACTGTGAATGTAGTTGAAAGAGGAAGGTTAGGGACATGTGGGACAACAGAAGGAAAGAGGCAAGATAAAGACTGGGACTCTATAACTCAGTGAAACCTAGAATGCACAACAGTTGTGATAAAATGTACAAATATTTGTTTACATGAGGGAGAACAAGTGAATGTCAACCTTGCAAGGTGTTAAAAATAGGGAGGTATTGGGGGAAAAATACAATTAATGCAAACTGGAGACTACAGTTAACAGATACATTGTATTATACTTCCTTTAATGTAACAAAGGCAATGTACCAAAGCTAATTGCCTATAAGAGGGGTCATAACGGAGGGGTATGGGACTCTTGGCATTGGTGATGTTGTCTGGCTCTTTTATTCTACTTTAGTTTAATTCTGTCTTTCCTTTCATTGCTTTTTTAACTGTCATGTTTTCTTTTTTTCTTTTTCTTCTGTCTCTCTACCTTCTTTGACCCTTCTTCTTTGTGGAAGAAATGGAGATGTCCTTATGTAGATAGTGATGGTGTTGAAACATAAATGCATGACTATACAGGGAACTATCGATTGTTTACTTAGGACAGAAAGTATGGTGGGTGAACAAAACCGTTTTAAAAAAAAAAACAGGTTGATGAAGAAACCTTGAGGGCACTATATTGAGTGAAATAAGTCAGACATGTAAGGACAAATGTTGTATAGTCTCACTGATATGAACTAATTATAATATGTAAACACATAGACATGAAATATACATTAACAGGGTATAGAATGAGGCTCAAGAATGGGGAGCAGTTGCTTATTATGAGAAGAATGTTCAACAAGGTTGAACTTAAGTGTTTGGAAGTGGACAGAGGTGACTGTAGCATGTTATTGTGCTGAATGGTGTGTGAATGTGGTGGAAAGGGGAAGCTTAGAGTCACATATGTCACCAGAAGGAAAGTTGGAGGTTAAAAGATGGGAATGTATAAAACAGTGAATCTTGTGGTAGACAATGTCCGTGATTAATTGTACAAATATTAGAAATCTCTTTCATGAACTAGAACAAATGTATGACACTATAACTAAAACTTAATGATAAAGGGATATATGGGGGAAAGTACACCTATTGCAGACTATATACTACAGTTAACAGTATTTTAACATCATTTCATCAATAGTATCAAATGCCCTATACCAATACTATGAGTTGATAATGGAAGGGGGCTGTTTAGGGGTATGGGAGGAATTGAGTTTTCTTTTTTTGTGTCTTCATTTTCATTGAAATGTTCTAAAAATTGGGGAAAAAATTAATTGTTGATGGATGCACAGCTATATGATGGTCCTGTGGGCAACTGATCGTGCATTTTGGATCTTTCGTTAATTGTATGGTATATGAACAATCTGAATAAAATTAAATTTAAAAAGATTCATATGGATAGACAAGGGGCTAATGAAGAATAGCCAAATCAATCTTGAAGAAGAACTAAGGTGGAGGATGCATACTTCCTGATTTCAAAACTTACTACAAAGCTAAAGAAATCAAAACAATGTGGTACCAGTATCAAACAGACCCAGCGGAATAGAAGTGAGAGTTCAGGGAAAACTCCAGACGTCTGTGGCCAATTGATTTTTGATAAGGGTGCCAACACCATTCAATGGGGAAAGAACATTCTCTTTAACAAACGGTACTGGGAAAACAGGATATCCACTTGCAAAATAATGAAAATGGATCTTTACCTCACACTTTATACTAAAATTAACTCAAAATGAATCAGCAACTTAAATATAAGGGCTAAAACCATAAAACTCTTAGAAGAAAACATAGGGTAAAATCTTCAGGGCTTTGTATTAGGCAATGGCTTTGAGATGTGACACCAAAGCATGAGCAACAAAAGAAAAAATAGATAAATTGGACTTCATCAAAGTTAAAATCTTGTATCTTGAATGACATTATCAAAGGAGTGAAAAGGCAGCCTTACAGTATGAGAGGAAAGAGTTGCATATCATGTATCTGGTAAGGTTTTAATACCCAGGATATATAAAGAACTCCTACAATTCAACAACAAAAAGACCAACAACCCAATTAAAAAATGAGCCAAAAAGAATAGACATTTCTCCAAAGAAGATACATGTTCCAGTTTGCTAATGCTCCTGTTATGCAAAATACCAGAAGTGGATTGGCTTTTATAAAGGGGGTTTATTTGGTTACAGAGTTACAGTCTTAAGGCCATAGAAGTGTCCAAGCTAAGGCATCAACAATGGGGTACGTTCACTGAAGGATGGCCAATGACGTCCAGAAAACCTCTGTTAGCTGGAAGGCATGTGGCTGGCATCTTCTTGCTCCCAGTTTGCATTTCAAATGGTGTTCTCCCAGGATGCTTCTCTCTAGGCATCTGGGGGTACTCTCTTAGTTTCTCCCAGGAGCAAAAGTCTGCCTTCAATGGCCATCTCCAAAATATCTCTCTCAGTTGCTCTCCAAAAATGTCACTCACAGCTGCTCTGAGTTCCTTCTGTTTGTCAGCTTTTTTATATGGCTCCAGTGATTTAATCCAGACCCACCCTGAATGGGTGGGGTAACACCTCCATGGAAATGATCCAATCAAAGGTCTTGCCCACTGTTGATTGAGTCATATCTCAGTGGAAACACTCAATCAATAGGTTCCAACCTAATCAACATGAATACGTCTGTCCCCACAAGATTGCATCAAAGATAATGGCATTTGGGGGCACATAATACATCCAAACTGGCACAATATACAATTGACCAATAAGCACATGAAGAGATGCTCAACATCCTTAGCCATTAGGGAAATGCAAATTAAAACCACAATTAGATACCACTTCACATCCACTAGGATGGCTATTATTAAAACAATGGAAAACAACAAGTGTTGGTGAGAATATGGGGAAATGGGGACCCCCACCCCCCCTTACATTGCTGGTGCGAATGTAAAATAGTACATGTGCTGTGGGAAACAGTTTGGAGGTTCCTCAGAAAGTTAAACATAGAATTACGCATATGCACTGGCAATCCCCACTTACATACACAAAAGAATTGAAAGCAGGGACACAAACATATATTTGTACACCAAGGTTTATAACAGCATTATTCATGGAACCAATCCAAGTGTCCATCAACAGATGGATAAACAAATGTGGTATATCCATACAGTAGAATATTATTCTGCTTTAAAAAAGAATGAAGTTACAATATATGTTACAATGTGGATGGACCTTAAAGATACCATGTTGAGTGAAATAATTTTACTTGTATGATATACCTAGAATAAGAAAATTCGTAGAGACAAAAAGTAGAGTACAGGTTACCAGGGCCTGGGGGCTTGGAATTGGGAGTTATTTCTTAATGAGCACAGAGTTTCTGTCTGAGGTGATGGAAAAGTTTTGCTGGATGGTGTGCTGGTAGCACAATATTGTGAATATAATTAATAGCACTGAATTGTACATATGACAGTGGCTATAATAAGAAATATGTGTGATGTATATGTTACCACAATACATTTTTAAATTCTGTTTTTGTTGATACCAAGTAGAGAGTTCTAAGGATTGCTGAGGTGAATATTGTCTTATTTTTTTAATCCCTCAGAATGTAAGTTACATGAGGACATCTTTGTTTTTGCTCACTAGTTAACCCCAATACCTGAAACAAGGACTTGACACTTAATAGACACTCAAGTAAACATTTGTTAAATGAATTTGGAGATGCTTTTAATCTTATAGATCAACCTGTTCTCCAAAATCAGATACTATGTCAAGTCAACCTGCAGTCAAACCATTAGAGTATGGGTGGTTTGGATTGTTCATATCACCCCAACCATCAGCATAGGTGAGGGACGCTGTCTGGTGTGAGATGGTAAATGCTATTTGGTTTACACAGTAAGGGGAGGGAGTTTTTTTTTTCCAAGAAGGGAAGGATATGTGATTTGTTGACCCTCTTCTGGCTTCTGGCTTTCTCTGCTTTCTTAGGGTTTAGGACTACACTGAGATGAATTTAATCTTCCTTAATCATCAAGATAAATATAATGAATAATATCAAAGTCTTTTGTAACCTCTGGGAACATTTTCTTCTCTATAGTAAAATGTTATTGGTTTATCACTCATTCCCAAACACTGACGACTCACAGCTTCTGGCTTGAATTTTTGTGTTCATTGTGAAACTGTTTCTTCAGTAAGTCATGGCATGCCACAAAGAAAAAGCACCACCTCCACATGAGTCATTACATTGAATCAAAGGAAATTTACACAGTGGCTACTGTGTTAGGAAATATCTTCCCCAAGGTTTCCAGCCAGCAGCCTGTTGCATTGAGCTGATGAGCTTAAACTGAAGTGAAAGAAATTGGCTTGTTTCAAGACCAGTCAGTGTCTTCAATAAGTGTATATTCCTCTTATAGTCAGGAAACAGAATATGGGATGGAGAAGGCCAGGAAAAAGAAGCCAGCTGTCAGCAACAAATGCTCTTGGTGAAATTGCTGATTGCCGAGCTCCTGTTCTGTTCCAGATGCTGATTGGGCTGAAGAGGTGGATAAATGAAAAAGACACAGGTAGTAGGGAAGGAAGGAAAGGGACAGATTTGAGTGCTGTTTGGAGAACTAAAGAGAACAATTATTTGAAAACCAGTTGAAGAGATGCTAAGATGTTGAAGTGATCGAGCTTGTGACTTCCTTTGCCTTTAAAAAGATGATTTTGTATTTACTGCTCCACACAAGGCAAACATTTATATACCTAGGTACCTTAGTATAGATTATAACTTGTACTGCATCATGTTTATGTAGGTTATTTATCTGGCCTCAAATTATTATGTGTAATATTCATTTTTACCTTGGTGAGTCTCAATTACAGATAGTAAGTTGACCTTTCAGGCTCACTAATCACTTATCTAGAAACACAGTTTGGTTTTGTTAACTAGACTCTTTATTACAGTGGAATAAAAACCTTAAAGAAAATGCTTTCAGGTCTTATTCAGGGTAGAACTTGCAAAGCTGGAAGCAGGCATATAGACTTCTGGTTCACAAAGACTCAGCCTTGTCTCTCAAAATCTCACCTTCCTGAATCCAAATGCCTGTTCATACTCATGCACAAATGAATGTCCTAACCCTTCTGGGGCTTCATTCCACCTTTCTCCATACAGCAATCCATGTTTCGGGGAAGGGTTTCAAACTTCCCTTGCCACATGAGGCTTAGCACAGCACTGATTCGGGCCAGGGATAAGCAAAACTGTGAAGCAGGTGAATTCTCACATGTACCGTCTCACTGCCTCAGCCATTTCCAGGAGAGCCTGGCTCACCAGAGTCAACTAGCCCTGTGTACTAGTTGACACGTTTGCTACCCTCTCTGAAGGGCATTTATATTTAAATAAACCCTTTTGAGAAACAAAGAATGAGCCATGATTGGGAAAGTTTCCAAAATAGGAGATGTTTTTGGTCAGAGAGCTCACAAGTGAGGTTGACACTGAGAAGGATATGGTGGAAATCCATTCCTAAAACCCATTTTCCTAGAATCTGCCTGAGGAAGTTGCCTAATATGTCCAAAATTCACTGAATTGAAATAAATACACAAAATGTAAATTTTGTAATTGGTGAATTGAAAATTCTAGAGTCATGCTTTAAGCACAAAGATTTAAACTTATTAGACCACAAGTCAAAAGTATCACTTAGAGGCTGTGAGATTATGACAAGGGACTCATCAACTCTCCGTTCACTTACCTGAAAAATGGTGACTAATGATACCTACTTCATAGGGGAATGGTAAAGCCTAAATGAAAGGCTTAGCATCCAAAAACATAAGTAGTGACGGAGGTTTGGAGAAACCTCCCTACTGAAAAATATTAAATAATATTTTGGATGTACCTCTGAAACTTTATTAGATTTCCCTCAAATGAAATAACTGGGGGATAGAGAATAAATAGTGTTTAATGAAGCCCATGGAGAAGTTCTGAAAAAACTAAAGATAAAACTATATTGCTTTCTCTTTCTCTATATTTTCACAAAATGGGGTAAGGAGGAGTGGGATGGTAAGTGGGAGAGATGGTATTGTCTGTAGGGAATTTGTACACAAGGCTTGATAAGAGTGGTCACAATTTTGCTATGCAGGTGGGTTTTTTTTTTTTTTTTTTTTCTTAGTTTCTGAAAGCAGTCTTTGACAAAGAAATATTAAATCTTTTCTCTGAATAATTATTTAGATTTTTAGTCTTCTTCAGTTCAAATAGTTCTGTGATTTGCTACTATTTGAGTAAAAGGAGCCTCTCATTAAATCTGAATATGAATTAAAGACATTTTAAATATTGATTTCCTTTTTTAACAAATTAACTTACAAAGCTAAAATATTGAATCTCTGAGAAATCGGTCATCTGTTTTACTAGAGCAGAGTATGATGGTTTCAATCTATAGCTAAGCACTTACTCCTTAAACAGGAGATGGTTTTAACCTTCTTCTTAAAACTCTCCAAAAGATTTGTGTAATCCTGGGGTTGGAATGAAACTTAATGGTCATTTAATGCAAATCCTAGTCTTAATGCAAATCTACTCATTTTACCACAATCTAATAGAGGAATTCCTTCACCATCTTTCCAGAGTAGCCATCCAGCCTGTCTACTAATCATCCCACTGATTTTCCTTTCTCCTTCCATTTATTTCCACAGCAAACAATTAAGAATCCCTGATGCTTTCCTTTAAAGGGAAATCTAGAAATGTGTTGGCTTCCACTAAAAACAAAGAAGGCCCTTTTATGAGCTAGCAGAATATCTCTTTGAGAGGTGGTGAGGAGGTAAATTGACAAGATCTCAGACTGTGGCTTATAATTTTCATTGATTTCTGTCTCATTCAAGCAATGAACTTTCATGAGCTCTTGTCACTAAATGCTCAGAATGCATCAGTGTGTTAGGGCCATTCTGTGGAGTTTATGGTTTTCTGGACATTAGTTTGTAGAGCAGTGAAGTTCCTGGGTACATAACTGTAGTTTTCCTGGCTCAAAATACTTTGCAGTGGTTCGCCCCAATAATATCTGATTTATTCTTTTTATGATTTGGCCCATAACACTGATAATATTCACAAGAACTCTCCTCTGATCATATGGGTCCTCCCCACGCTCAAAAGCCTCTTTTTGTTAAGTTTTCAACAGTTTATTATATTGAAAGCATCTAGTTTCCTAACAACTGCTAGAATACATTTGTTTTGGATTCCATAGAGGCAAAGATAATTGTTCTTAGTCACATTGCAACAAAGAGAGTAACTAAAGAATGTGTTTTATTGATTCTTAATAATTCCCTGTGCTCCCCTCCCTCTTTGCGAGAACTTTAAGAGACAGTTGGATTGAAGATTGGACTTGGTCATCACCCCTGATTCATTTGCTTCCCTGAGCAGCTCTCAGTCCTAGTTCCATTTAGCACAGGATGTACCTAGTACAGAATGTCCAGAAGTTTTAAGGAGAACTTTCAAAACTAATGAGCGATGAGAAACAGATAAGGTACCCCAAACACATATCAGTGAGTGCATGAGATGCAGTGGAGTGTAGCTATAGGGCTAAAGCGGGGAGGAGAGGTGGGAGCTCTGGTGGTTTCAGTCCCAGCTCTGTTACTATCCTAGGACTTGGTTAGAACACTAGCCTCAATTTACGGATATATACATTCCATGGTGCCTCTTTTACAGATAATGCACATTCCATAGTGCTCTGATTTTCCTCTAGGATGTGGACCATATGTCATTTGATAGATCTTGGGAATTGCTATGGAAACAGATGAGACCTGGTTGGGTAGAATCCCTCATTGATCCCCAAAGGACTCCCGTGTAGGACCTGCTTTACTTCTCTGTTCCTTTCTTTTTCTTTAAAGCTATTTTATTGAGATATAGTCACACACCATATGATGCATCCAACATATACAATCAATGGCCATCAGTATAATCACAAAGTTGTGCTTTCATCACCACAGTCAGTTTCAGAACATTTTCATTGCTCCAAAAAGATAAATCCCTTGCCCCTTAGATCTCCCTATTATTGAGGTCCCTATTATTAGCATTGGTGTGGTACTTTTATTACAATTGATGACAGAATATTAAAATATTACTAACTATAGTCCATAGTTTACATTAGATGTGTTTTTTCTCATATACTACCCTATTATTAACCCCTTGTAGCAGTGATACGCATTAGCTCTAATTCATGAAAAAAATTCTTAGATTCTTAGATTTGTACTATTAACCACAGTCATTGTCTACAACAGAGTTCACTATATTATACAATCCCATGTTTCATCCTCTAGCTTTCCTTCTAGTGACATACACGATCCTAAACTTCCCCTTTCAATCGCATTCATACACATAGTTCAGCGCTGTTAATTACATTAACAGTAACATGCTACTATCACCTCTATCCATTTCCAAACATTTACAATCAACCTAATAAAAAATTCTGTACAAATAAAGCATCAGCTCCCCATTCTCTACCCTCATTCTATCTCCTGGTAACCTATATTCTAGATTCTAACTCTGTGAGTTTGCTTATTGTAATTAGTTCATATCAGTGATATCATACACTATCTGTCCTTTAGCGTCAGGCTTATTTCATGCAAAATAATGTCCTCGATGTTCATCCATGGTGTCATATGCTGAATAATATTCCATTGTATATATATATACCACATTTTGTTTATCTATTCATTGGTTAATGGACACTTGGGTTGCCTCCATCTTTTGACCATTGTGAATAATGCTGCTATGGACATTAGCAAATGTTTGTTTGCATCCCTGCTTTCAGATATTCTGAGTATATACTTAGTAGTGGGATTGCTGGATCATACGGCAGTTGTATACATAGCTTCCTGAGGAATCACCAGATTGTCTTCTGCAGCAGCTGCACCATTTTACATTCTAAGTAGCAGTGAATAAGTGTTCCTGTTTCTCCACATCCTCTCTAACACTTGTACTTTTCTGTTTTTCTTAAAAGTGGCCATTCTTGTAGGTGTGAAATGATACTCATTGTGGTTTTGATTTACATTTCCCTAATAGCTAGTGATTTTGAGCATTTTTTTCATGTGCTTTTTAGCCATTTGTATTTCCTCTTTGGAAAAATGTCTATTCAAGTCTTTTGTCCATTTTTTTTAATGCAATTTTATTGAGATATATGCACATACCGTAAAATCATCCGAAGTGTACAGTTGTTCGCAGTATCATCATATAGTTGTGTATTCATCACCACAATTTTCACCACAATTTTTTGAACATTTTCATTACTCCAAGAAATAAAAATAAGAATAAAAATAAGAGTAGAAAAGAACACCCAAAATACCTCATACTCCTTTTCCTCCCTCTTCTCATTTACTTTTTGTCCCCCTTTTTTCTACTCATCTGTCCATACACCGGGTAAAGGGAGTGTGGGCCACAAGGTTTTCACAGTCACACAGTCATCCAATATAAGCTATATAGTTGTATGATCATCTTCAAGAATCAAGGATACTGGGTTGCAGTTCAACAGTTTCAGGTATTTCCTCCTAGCTATTCTAACACACTAAAAACTAAAAAGAGATATCTGTATAATGCGTAAGAATAATCTCCAGAATGACCTCTCAACTCCATTTGAAATCCCTCAGCCACTGAAACTTTATTTTGTTTCATTTCTCTTCCCCCTGTTGTTCTAGAAGGCATTCTCAATTCCACGATGCTGGGTCCAGGCTCTTCCCTGGGAGTCAGGTCCCATGTTGCCAGGGAAATTTACACTCCTGGGAGTCATGTACCATGTAAGGAGGAGGGCGGTGAGATCACCTGCAGTGTTGGCTTAGAGAGAGAGGCCACATCTGAGCAACGAAAGAGGTTCTCTGGGGGTGACTCGTAGGCACAATTTTAAGTAGGCTTAGACTCACCTTTGCAGTAATAAGCTTCATAAGGGCAAGCCCCAAGATCGAGGGATTGGCCTACTACAATGGTAGTCCCCAGTGCTTGCAAGAATATCAGGAATTCCCCAGGTAAGGAAGTTTAATATTTCTACTGGACCTATGCTGGATAATAGAGTGGTGAACAGGGTACCTGTCCTTGAGAAAAATCACCATCTAGCAGGAAAGAGTACCAGCAGATAAATAATTACGGTGAAGAGTGAGCTGTTAACAAAACTACAGAATTAGGAAGAAACAGTTCTACCTGGAAGGCTTTGCAGGGATTGTGTGTGAACTGGGTTTTGAAGGATCCACAGAGGTGTCCCTCACCAGGGATGAAGGGTGAAAGGCATCTTGGGTATCAAGACAGGAAGACATGGTATCTACACAATACCATGGAGATTAGCAGATCTCAGAGCTCCTGATCTCTCCTGATCTTGAAAAGATGGTGTCTCAGGATATTCTCCCAAATACCTCCAATTTAATTGGTTCTCCTATAGTGATCTCCGTTTCCCTCTTTTAGTTACTGGTTCTTTTTCCTCCTTTCCATCCTGATGTCAAATTAGAGGTGCTACTGACTAGCTTTTTAGAGATTACTTCTCCAAGTATCCTGCTTAAAGAAGGTTCCAGTTACTGAATTCATTGCCTGACCTGATTGTCTGATATGCAATCATGTGTTAATGTGGGGTGTTAGCATTGCTTTAGGCCCATTCAGTTAGGATTTGGGGAAATCTGGACTGAGAAGTTTCACTACTTTTCCACAGTGAGCAAAGGGTTTGCCAAATAAGTTATGACTCTGTTAAGTAAGAGTGCAAGAATACCTAACCTATTTATGGAAAAGAAAAAGTGAGGGGCATTTTTATTTTTTATTTTACTTAGCAGATTCCAGTATACTTTTTTTATTTCATTTTTTCATTAGAGAAGTTGTAGGTTTACAGAAAAATCATGCAGAAAATGAGTTCCCATGCACACCCCCTGCACACTCAGTTCTATTATTAACACTTTGCATTATTCTAGTAACATATATGCAACCTAAAATTTCCCCTTTAACTACATTTAAGTATATAATTCAGTGATGTTAATTTAATTCCCAATGTTGTGTTACCATCATTCCATCCATTATGAAAACTTTTCCATTATCCCAAACAGAAACTCTATACCAATTAAGCTTTAACTTCCTATTTGCTTCCCCTCACACCTGATCCTTATAACCTATATTCTAGTTTCCAAATCAATGAATATGTTTATTCTAATTATTTCATGTCAGTTAGTTCATACATTATTTGTCCTTTGGTGTCTGGCTTATTCACTCAACCTTACGTCTTCAAAGTTCATCCACGTTGCTGCATGTATCAGAACTTCATTCATAATGGTTGAAAAATATTCCATTTTGTGTATATTACTTTCACCTATTGATGGACAATTGGGTTGCTTCCATCTTTTGGCAGTTGTAAAAAATGCCACTGCAAACATTGGTATGCAAATATCTGAGTCCCTGCTTTCAGTTCTTTTGAAGATATACTTAGAAGTGGAATTGTGGGTCATATGTAATTCTATGTTTAAATTTCTGAGGAGCTATCATACTGTTTTCCATAGTGGCTACACCATTTTATAGTCCCACCAACAATGAATGAGGGTTCCTATATTTCCTCATCCTCACCAACTGTTCTTATTTTCCTTCAAGTGACTGTGAAGTGGTATCTAATTGTGGTTTTAATTTGCATTTCCATAATGGTTAATGAAGTTGAGCATCTTATCATGTACTTATTGACCACTTATATATATCTCCTTTGGAGAAATGTCATTAGAGTCTTTTGTCCATTTTAAAATTGTCTTTTTGTTGGTGATTTGTAGGGTTTCTTTATATGTTCTAGATATTAAATCCTTGTCAGAAATGCAGTTTCCAAATATTGTCTCACATTCTCTAGATTGTCGTTTTACTTTCATGATAAAGTTCTTTGATGCACAAAAGTTTTTATTTTGGTGAGATCCCATTTTTAGATTTTTGTTGTTGCTCATGCTTTTAGTATAAATTCTAGGAAACCATTGCCTAATACAAGGTCCTGAATATGCTTCCCTATTTTCTTCTATGAGTTTTATACTTTTGGTCCTCATATTTAGATCATTAATCCGTTTTGAGTGCATTTTTATATGGTGTGAGGTAAGGGTTCACCTTCATTATTTTGCATGTGGCTATGCAGTTTTCCCAGCACCACTTGATGGAGAGATTATTCTTTCCCCATTGAGTGGACCTAGAAGCCTTGTCAAAAATCAGTTGACCATAAATGTGAGGGTTTATTTCTTAATTCTCAATTTGATTCCTTAGGTCTATGTGTCAGTCCTGTGTGAGGAGTGTGCTGTTTTGTGTACTATAGCTTTGTAGTAAGTTTTAAAATTGGGAAGTATGAGTCTTTTGACTTCGTTATTCCTTTTCAAGATGGTTTTGGCTATTTGAGCTCCCTTACCCTTCTTTATAAATTTGATGGTTGGCTTTTCCATTTCTGCAAAGAAGACTGTTAGAATTTTGATTGGAATTGCATTGAATCTGTATAATGCTTTGAGTAGAATTGACATCTTAAGGATATTTAGTCTTCCAGTCCATGAACACGGAATGTCTTTCCATATGTTTAGGTCTTCTTTGATTCTGTTAAGCAATGTTTTGTCATTTTCTGTGTATAAGTCCTTTACATCCTGGTTAAATTCATTCCTTGATAGTTGATTCTTTTAGTTGCTTTAGTAAGTATAATTTTTTTCTTATTTCCTATTCAGATGGTTCATTATTAGTGTATAGAAACACTACTGATTTTTGCATGTTCAACTGGTACTCTGGCACTTTGCTGATTTTGTTTATTTGCTTCTAGTAGCTTTGTTGTGGATTTTTCAGGATTTTCTATGTATAAGATCACGTCATCTGCTAATAGGGAAGTTTTACTACCTCCTGTTCAATTTCAATACCTTTTATTTCTTTTTCTTGCTTAATTGCTCTGGCTAGAACTTACAGTACAATGTTGAATAATAGTGGTGACAGTTGGCATCCTTATCTTGTTCCTTAAATATGAAGTTAGCCATGGGTTTTTCATATGTGCCCTCTCATGTTGAGGAAGTTTTCTTCTAGTCCTAGTTTTCTGAGTGTTTCTCTCAAGAAGGTGTGCTGTATTTTGTCATGCCTTTCCTGCATCAATCAGGATGATCATATGTTTTTCCCTTTGTTTTGTTAATGTGGTGTATTACATTAATTGATTTTCTTATGTAAAACCACTGTTGCATGCCTAAGATAAAATCCACCTGATCATGGTGTATAATTATTTTGATATGCTGTTGGAATCAGTTTCCTATTGTTTTGTTGAGGAATTTTGCATCTATATTCATTAGAGAAATTGGTCTCTTTTCTTGTAGTATCTTTATCTGGCTTTGGTATTAGGGTGATGTTGGTCTTATAGAATGAGTTGGAAATATTCTCACCTCTTGAAGTTTGGGGAAAGTTTGAGCAGAATTGGTGTTATTTTACTTGGAATGTTTGGTAAAATTTACCAGTGAAGCCAGATTTATGGGGATGTTTGATGAATGATTCCATCTTTTTACTTGTTGTTGGTCTGTTGAGATATTCTATTTCCTCTTCAGTCAGTATAGGTAGTTTGTATTTTAATATAATTTGTCCGTTTCATCCAGCTTTTCCAATTTGTTGGCATACAGTTGTTTGTGGCATCCTCTTATAATCATTTTTATTTCTGTGGGATTGGAAGTAATGTTTCCCCTTTCATTTCTGATTTTAGGTATTTGCACCTTTATTCTTTTATTCTTAGTATTTCTAAGGTTTCTTGATTTTATTGATCATTTCAAAGAACTAACTCTTGGTTTCATTAATCCTCTCTATTTTTAAAATTCTCTATTTCATTTATCTCCACTCTAATCTTTATTTCCTTACTTCTGCTGTCTTTGGGTTTAGTTTGCTCTTCTTTTTAAGTATAAGCATTTAGAGCTATCATTTTTCTCTCTCAGCACTGTCTTTGCATCCCAGAAGTTTTGGTATGTTTTCTTTTGTTTTTTGTTTTTGTTTTTGTTTTTTTCACTTTCATTCACATCAAAATGTTTCCTAATTTCTCTTGTGATTTTGTCTTTGACCCACTGGTTGTGTAAGAGTACATTATTTTGGGGGTGGTGCCATTAACATGGCAGTTTAAACAGCTACTGAAAACTCCTCTCCAGAGACTCAACCATAAAAGGACAATTCTGAATTGTTTGAAACTCTGGATGAGGATATAGACTAGAGAAGGGCCCTCAGAAGCCAAACTGAAGAAAGAGAAGAAATATCAGGTAGGAATCTTTAGGACCAGACCAGCTGGTCCTCTCCCCTCCCCCTCACTTGGTCTCCATGTGGGAAAGGCACAGAATCAGATGGAAATTCACGCACCAGGGACAGATTTTAAAATCTCTTGCAGCAGTAAGACATAACCACAGTTTGAAGACCCAGTGGACAGAGGGCATATCAAGGCCCAGGTCAGTGGGGGACAAAAGTACTGAGAAAACGTAGACAAAGACTGCATTTCCAGCCCTGGGTCTGAAAACCCTTACCCCATCCTTGAGGGAAGCAGCAACTTGCAGCCGTTTCCTTGCCTTTTGAACGGCTGGAGTATTGGGTCAGCTGAGGGAGTACTCTGCCATAGGTGTAGCAACACCTCAAGCCAGATTGTGGCCAGCAAAGTGAGCACATAGGAATCCCACAGTTTCAGCTCACCTGTGTGCACCCTGTGCTCAGAGGCAAAGCAACCTCTAAGGATGATTAAGTTACTCAACAGTGACATCTGCAGGACAGTCTGGAAAGGGCAAGGGAAACAGAGCACCACTGGAAGCCAGCAGATCTATACTACCATACACAGTGAACTTGCTAGGGTGCCCAGTGCCTTCCTCCCATCCCTGTGACAGACCACAGTGGATGTCTGATTTGTGGGGAAGACCGGGGTTCGGAACCAATCTGTCAACTGGCCAATGAGAGAAACAAAGAAATAAAGAGTTCAAAGAAAACCAACAAGAAAACCCAAGGCCAAAGAGAGAAAAGAACCTGCAAAATAAACTAATCAAGAAAATCATATGCCTAGGCAGCAAAAAATCACAAGCCACACCAGGAAACACGAAGATATGGCCCAGTCAGAGGAACAAACTAACACCTCAGCTGAGATTCAACAGGTGAAACAACTAATTAAAGATGTTCAAACAAATCTTATAAATCAAATCAACAAGTTGCAAGAAAATGTGACAAAAGAGATGAAGGATATAAAGAAGACACTAGGGGGTCATAAGGAAGAATTTGTAAACTTGAGGAACAATTGGCAGAACTTATGGGAATGAAAGGCACAATAAAAGAGATGAAAAACACAATGGAGGCATACAACAGCAGACTTGGAGAGGCAGAAGAAAGGATTTCTGAACTAGAGGACAGGACATCTGAAATCCTACACACAAAAGAACAGATAGGGAAAACAATGGAAAAATATGAGCAAGGGCTTGGGGAAATGAAGGGAAACATGAAGCCCACAAATACATGTGTTATAGGTGTCCCAGAAGGAGAAGAGACGGGAAAAGGGGCAGAAAGGATAACAGAGGAAATATTCAATGAAAATTTCCCAACTCTTATGAAAGAAATAAAATTACAGGTCCAAGAGGTGCAGTGTACCCCAAACAGAACTGATCTAAATAGACCTACTCCAAGACGTTTACTAATCAATTGTCAAACGTGAAAGACAAAGAATTCTGAAAGCAGCAAGAGATAAGCAATCCATCACATACAAGGGAAGCTCAATAAGACTATTTACAGATGTCTCCGCAGAAATTATGGAGGCAAGAAGGCAGTGGTATGATACATTCAAGATACTGAGAGAAACTGCCCACCAAGAATCCTATATCCGGCAAAATTGTCCTTCAAAAATGCGGGAGAGTTTAAAATATTTACAGATAGACACTGAGAGAGTTTGTGAACAGGAGACCTCCTCTACAAGAAATACTAAACAGAGTGCTGCAGACAGATACGAAAAGACAGGAGAGAGAGTTTTGTAGAAGAGTGTAGAAATGAACATACCAAGAGATAGGGAGAGGGTAAACATCAGGCATATGATGCTGAAGGAGTACAGAATGTTCAACAGGATTGATTGTGTAGATCCAGAAATGGATGGCACAATACTGGGTGATGTTAGCACAATATTTTAAGTACACTGAACAAAGATGACTGTGAGTATGGTTTAAGATGGAAGGTTAGGGGCATTGTAGGACACCAGAAGGAAAGATAGAAGATAAAGACTGGGGCTGTATAACTTAGTGAAACCTAGAGTGGTCAATGATTTTGATTAAATGTACAAATGTAAGAATGTTTTTACATGAAGGAGAACAAATGAATGTCAGCTTTGCAAAGTGTTGAAAATGGATGGTATTGGGGAAAAAACACAATCAATGAAAACTAGAGTCTATAGTTAACAGTAACATTGTAATATACTTCCATTAATTGTAACAAAGGCAATATACCAAAGCTAAATGTCTATAAGAGATACAAGGGAGGGGTATGGGATTCTTGGCGTTGGTGTTGCTTTCTGACCTTTTTATTGTATTGTACTGTATTTTTTTGTTGTTGCTTTTCATTTGTCATTTTTTTCTTTCTCTTTTTTCTTTTTTCTCCTTTTACTCTTTCTTTGTGGAAGAAATGGAAAGGTCCTCATATAGATAGTGGTGGTGAATGCATAAGTATGTGATTAGACCAGGAACCTTTGATTGTTTACTTAGGAGAGAAAGTATGGTGTGTGAATAAAACTGTTTAAAAATAAGCAGAGGGATACAGTGCTGGAGAAAATGTGGAGAAAGGGATGTACCTAATCGCCATTGGTGGGGAAGTAGAATGGTGCAGCCCATCTGTGTGGTGGTTCCACAGGAAGTTAAGAATGGGGTTGCCATATGGTTCTGCAACCCTATTATTGGGTATATACTTGGAAGAACTGAAAAGAGGAACATGAATAGACATTTGCACGGTGGGGTTTATGGTCGCAGTATTCACAATTCATGGTGGATGGAGGTGACCTAAGGGAACATAGTCTAATGAACAGAATAGTGAATTTGGTGTATACATACAATGGAATATTGAGCTGCTACAAGAAGGAATGAAGTTGTGAGGTGCAACTAGGTGACTGGACATTGAGGACATATGTTGAGTGAAATAAGCCATAAATGAAAAGACAAACATTATAATGCCTCACTGATATGGACTATCTATAATGTGCAAACTCTGAGAATTGAATCTGAGAGCATAGGTTATCAGGGGAAGGTTCGTTGTAAAGGTTCCTAGATTGTAAGCTCTTATAACAGTTACATCTGTTCCTAAGTTGTAATGGCTATTTGTACATTCTGAGATGCTGGGCTCTGTGTATATAACTGGTCAGTCCCTGAAACTTCGGGTATCTGAAACTGAGAGACTCAGAGCCAGTATTTGGCATCTATGAATGTCAGCATTACCCCATACAGCAAATGCTAAAGAGTCTGAAAAAGAGATCAGACTTCAAGTAGCAATAGAAATGAAATGGACTTATTTGGACTAAGGTAAAACAGACTAAAGAGTAAAGGATGGTCTCTGTTTGAGACCAAAGGAAGGGATGTTTAGGACATGTACAATCTATATTTTTTGTAGCATACTGTATAACTTAACTCGTATGTCAGCTTATTCAAACACCATAATTACATGGAACTTTGAATCAGGAGTGAAATCTGCTTGGTTTGTGCAGGTTAGTGTGAAGCCCCCATATATCCCAGAGTAATTTGGGCAGAGAATAAAAATCTATTTGCAAAGCCCCCTTGAGGGACTGGGGGAAAATTCCCACCTAGGGAAATACTGATGTTCTCACGAGCATTGGCGGTTGCCAATTTAGAAGGCCAGCCTCTCGATCTTGGGGCTTGCCTTTATTAAGTTTGTTACTGCAAAGGAGAGGCTAAGCCTACATAAAACTGTGCTTAAGAGTCACCCTGTGAGAACCTCTTTTGTTGCTCAGATGTGGTCTCTCTCTCTGTAAGCCCACTTGGTAGGTAAACTCACTGCCCTCCCCCCTACATGGGACATGACTCTCAGGGGTGTATATCTCCCTGGCAATAAGTCATGGGACATGATTCACGGGGATGAGCTCGGCTCTGGCATTGTGGGATCGAGAAAGATTTCTTGGACCAAAAGGGGGAAGAAAAATGAAACATCATAAAGTTTCAGTGGCTGACAGATTTCAGTTGGAGTCGAGAGGTCATTCTGGAGGTTATTCTTATGCATTATATAGATATCCATTTTTAATTTTTAGTGTATTGGTATAGCTAGAAGTAAATACCTGAAACTGTTGAACTGCAACCCAGTAGCCTTGATTCTTGAAGATGATTGTATAACTATATAGCTTACACTGTGTGACTGTGTGATTGTGAAAACATTGTGGCTCCCACTCCCTTTATCCACTGTATGGACAGATGAGTAGAAAAATGAGGACAGAAAGTGAACGAATTATAGGGAGGGATGGGGGTATGGGATGTTTGGGGTGCTCTTTTTTACTTTAATTTTTATTCTTATTTTTTTGTGGTAATGAAAATGTTCAGAAATTGATTGTAGTGATGAATGCACAACTGTATAATGGTACTGTGAACAAGTGATTGTAAACTGTGGTTGATTGTATGGTTTGTGAATATATCTCAGTAAAATTGTATCTTTAAAAAGATTGCGTTATTTCTTTTCCACGTATCTGTGAATTTTCCAGTTCTCTCTCTCTTACTGATTTCTAGACTCATTCCATTGTGGTTGAAGAGATACATTTAGGATTTCAATACTTTTTAATTTATTGAGACTTTTTTTGACCTAAGATATGATCTCTCCTGGAGAATAAGCACATACAGTAGAGAAGAATGTGTATTCTGTTGCTTTCGGATAAGGTGTTCCATACATGTATGTTAAGTCTAGTTGAGTATACTATCATTCAAGTCTTTTATTTCCTTATTGGTCATCTGTCTAAATGTTCTATCCATTATTGAAACTGTTGTATTGAAATCTCCTTCTATTAATGTAGAATCATCTATTTCTCCCATTAAATCTGTCAATATTTGCTTCATATATTTTGGAGCTCTGCTATTAGTTGCTTATTTTTTTATAATTATTATGTTTTCTTGTTTAATTGACCCCTTAGTCAGTGTATAATGGCCTTTTCTTGCCCCTGTAACAGTTTTTCACTTAAAGTCTATTTTATGTAATATTAGTATGGCTACGATGGTTCTCTTTTGCTTACTTATTTGCATGGCATTTTTTTTTTTACATCCTTTCACTTTCAGTCTACTTGCATCTTTGAATTGAAAGTGTCTCTTGTGAATAGCCTATAGTTGGATCATGACATTTTATCCATTCGGCCAATCTCTGCCTTTTGACTGGAGAATTTAATTAATTTAAATGTAAAGTAACTTCTGATAATGTAGGACTTTCTTCTTCCATTTCAGTATTTAGTCTTTGTAAGTCTTTAACCCTCAATTCTTCCATTAAAGCCTACTTTACTGTTTATTTGATTTTTGTAGTGTACCATTTTGAGTTCCTTTTCCTTTCCTTATGTATTATATTAGTTAGGGTTCTCTAGGGAAACATAGAGGTGTCTATGACTATAAATTTATAAAAGTGACTCACGCAACTGTGGGTATGCACGAGTCCAAATTCTGTAGAGCAGTCAGCAAACTGTCAACTCTAAGGAAGATGTCTGATGAACTCCTCAGGAAACCGGCAACTTCAACAAACTCAGAAAACGACCCAGCAACTTCGAGGAACTCCTCAAGAAACGCTTCACTGGGCAGCCAAAGAAGTGAAGGTCCTCTGTCTGTCTCGCTTATAAGTCTTAACTGATTAATTGGATTAAATCCAGCCAATTGCATTCTCTCATTGTGGAAGACACGCCCTTTGGTGAGTCATCAGTCACAGCTGCAGTCAATTGACTGATGATTTGCTAAACCAGCCACAAACGTCCTCGCAGCAATTGTTAGGCCAGTGTTTGCTTGACCAGACAGCTGGGTACTATCACCTGGCCAAGTTGACACATGAACCTAACCATCACAGTACACCCCTCATCAACTTGGCAGTTACACACATCACCTAAAACCATACTTTATCTCTAAGTAGATAACAATAACAGACATATATTTTGCTTAACAATACTCCGCTGTGCAGCATACAACTGGAAACACACTAAATCTCTCCAGAATAGGGTGCAAGTCCTTGGGTGACATTATCTCTTAAAATTTATTTCCTTTAGCTTAAATACAGCAAAATGAATAGTACTGGTTATGCCATATGATAAGGGGATCAGACAGTGAAGAAAGCAAAGATATTTGCTTTACAGACGAATACAAACATAATCATAACAAAACAAGGAGGAAATATTCATGCCATCATAGTCCTCATTTCTGTAACTGGTCACATGGCCATAGTTCATATTTATCACTACCTACTTCCACTACCCATTCCATGTTCCCTTTACCCTCAGCAAGCACTTCAGCTGGCCATGGTTCTTTGCCTGGTGGGTTGACCCAAACCTTCATTCCTGAAGTTTCTTGGCTGCTGGTAGTCCTGCCTGGATTGGGTTGTTGCAGTTTTCTATTGACTTTAATCACAGGGAATGGTAGTACTAAGAGAAGCCCTAGGGGATCTCCTGTTTTCCAGGAAAACTCTTCTTTACTTCCATTGTGTAGTTGCATTGCTATTTCCCCTTGATAGTCAGGATCAATCACCCCAGCCAGTACAGTAATCCCCTTCCTTGCCTGTTGATTCAGAGGCATAAGAAGACCAAAGTAGCCAGGTGGCAGTCCTAACTTCCAGTTCAGTGGGATTATTGTTGTGTTTCCTGGTGGATGCACTCTTCCTTTTGGAACCAAGACCTGTAGACCAGCAGAGCTTAAGCTTGCAGAGACAAGAAGCAAAAATTTACCTAGTGAATCAGTAGGAGTGATAGTGAGTGGTGCCACTCCTGTTTCCACCCCTTGATTCCTGGACCCATGAATCTTGGCTATGGGAGAAACAGCACCATAGAGTGGACGCTGATTCAGAGCATACACAGCCTCCTGGAGAACACTGCCCCAACCCTGCAAGGTGTTGCCACCTAGTTGGCTCCATAATTGAGTCTTCAACAGGCCATTCCACCGTTCTATCAACCCAGCTGCCTCTGGATGATGGGGAACATGGTAAGACCACAGAATTCCATGAGCATGTGCCCATTCCCTCACTTCATTTGCTGTGAAGTGGGTTCCTTGGTCTGAAGCAGTGCTGTGTGGAATACCATGACAGTGAATAAGGCATTCAGTAAGTCCACAGATGGTAGTTTTGGCAGAAGCATGTCGTGCAGGGAAGGCAAACCCATATCCGGAGTATGTGTCTTTTCCAGTAAGAACAAATCACTGCCCCTTCCATGATGGAAGTGGTCCAATGTAATCAGCCTGCCACCCAGTAGCAGGCTGATCACCTCAGGAAATGGTGCCATTTCAGGGACTGAGTGTGGTTCTCTGTTGCTGGCAGATTGGACACTCAGCAGTGGCTGTGCCCAGGTCAGCCTTGGTGAGTGGAAGTCCATGTTGCTGAGCCCATGCATAACCTCCACCCCTACCTCCATGACCACTTTGTTCATGAGCCCTTTGGGCAATGACAGGAGTTGCTGGGGAAAGAGGCTGATTGGTATCCACCGAACGGGTCATTTTATCCACTTGGTTATTAAAATCTTCTGCTGAAGTCACCCTCTGGTGAGCATTCACATGGGCCACAAATATCTTCATGTTGTTTGCCCACTCAGAAAGGTCTATCCACATATCCCTTCCCCAGACTTCTTTGTCACCAATCTTCCAATCATGTTCCTTCCAAGTCCCTGACCATCCAGCCAAACCATTAGCAACAGCCCAGGAATCAGTATACAGACACACCTCTGGCCAGTTCTCCTTCCAAGCAAAGTGAACAACCAGGTGCACTGCTCGAAGTTCTGCCCACTGGGAGGATTTCCCCTCACCACTGTCCTTCAGGCACATCCCAGAAAGGGGCTGCAGTGCTGCAACTGTCTGCTTTGGGGTGGTGCCTGCATATCCTGCAGAACCATCTGTAAACCAGTCCTGAGTTTTCTCTTCCTCAGTCAACTGATTGTAAGGAACTCCCCAAGATGCCATAGCTATGGGGTGGGAAAGAGAAGGTAAGGTGGAAGGAGTCGGGGCCATGGGCATTTGGGCCACTTCCTCATGTAACTTACTTGTACCTTCAGGACCTGCTCGAGCTCTATCTCGTATATACCATTTCCATTTTATGATGGAGTGCTGCTGTGCACGTCCAACTTTATGGCTTGGTGGATCAGACAATACCCAACTCATGATGGGTAACTCAGGTCTCATGGTAACTTGGTGGCCCATGGTTAAGCATTCTATCTCTACTAAAGCCCAGTAGCAGGCCAACAGCTGTTTCTCAAATGGAGAGTAGTTATCTGCAGAGAATGGTAAAGCTTTACTCCAAAATCCTAAGACCCTACATTGTGATTCTCCTATAGGAGCCTGCCAAAGGCTCCAGACAGCATCTCTATTTGCCACTGACACTTCCAGCACCATTGGGTCAGCTGGATTATATGGTCCAAGAGGCAGAGCAGCTTGCACAGCAGCCTGGACCTGTTGCAGTGCCTCATCTTGTTCTGGTCCCCACTCAAAACTAGAAGCTTTTCTGGTCACTCGGTAAATAGGCCAGAGTAGCACACCTAAATGAGGAATATGGTTTCTCTAAAATCCAAAGAGGCCGACTAAGCATTGTGCCTCTTTTTTTGGTAGTAGGAGGGGCCAGATGCAACAGCTTATCCTTCACCTTAGAAGGAATGTCTTGACAGGCCCCACACCACTGGACACTTAGAAATTTTACTGAGGTGGAAGGCCCCTGTATTTTTGTTGGGTTTATCTCCCATCCTTTGCCACGGAAATACCTTACCAACAAGTCTAGAGCAGTTGCTACTTCTTGCTCACTAGGTCCAATCAACATGATATCATCAATATAATGGACCAGTGTGATGTCTTGTGGGAGGGAGAAATGATCAAGATATCTGTGGACAATGTTATGACATAGGGCTGGAGAGTTGATATAACCCTGTTGTAGCACAGTGAATGTAAACTGCTTGCCTTGCCAGCTGAATGCAGACTGTTTCTGGTGGTCCTTACTGACAGCAATTGAGAAAAAAGCATTTGCCAGATCAATAGCTGCATACCAGGGGATGTGATGATTTGCTCAAGCAATGATACTACGCCTGGAAAAGCAGCTGCAATTGGAGTCACCACCTGGTTAAGCTTACGATAATCCACTGTCATCCTCCAAGACCCATCTGTTTTCTGCACAGGCCAAATAGGAGAGTTGAATGGTGATGTGGGAATCACCACCCCTGTATCCTTCAAGTCCTTAAGAGTGACATTAATCTCTGCAATCCCTCCAGGAATCCAGTATTGCTTCTGGTTCACTATTTTGCTAGGCAGGGGCAGTTCTAGTGGCTTCCACTTGGCCTTTCCCACCATAATAGCCCTCACTCCATGAGTCAGGGAACCAATGTGAGGATTCTGCCAGTTGCTGAGTATGTCTATTCCACTTATGCATTCCGGCACTGGAGAAATAACCACAGAATGGGTCCGGGGACCCACTGGACCCACTGTGAGATGGACCTGAGCTAAAACTCCATCAATCACCTGACCTTCTTAAGCCCCAACTCTGACTGGTGGACCAGAGTGACATTTTGGGTCTCCGGGAATTAACATCACTTCTGAACCAGTGTCTAATAATCCATGAAATACCTGATCATTTCCTTTTCCCCAATGCACAGTTACCCTAGTAAAAGACCATAGGTCCCCCTGGGGAAGGCTGGGAGGAAGATTAACAGTATAAATTTTTGGCAGTGTAACAGGGTCCTTCCCCAAGGGTACCTGGCCTTCCCTTCTTTCAAGGGGCTCTGGATCTGTAAACTGTCTCAAGTCTGGGAATTGATTAAGGGACTGTAACTCTTTGTTTTTGTAATTCAGGGGAGACTTTTGTTCACATGACCTAGAATTCTTCTGCCTATATAGTTCAAAGAAGAATTTAGTTGATTGCCCATCTATTTTACTGCTTGGTACGCCATGATCCACTAGCCAATGCCATGAGTCTCTGTGAATCATATTATTTTGATTGCTGCTTTGAGCCTGTTTTCCATTATGGTAGCCACGCCCACCTTGTCTGTGGCGATTAACTGCTGCCACTTGGCTTCTGCTGACTCAGGACCCGATTATCCCCATTGTGTTTAAGGATTCCAGCTCAGTGACAGCAGTTCCTACAGTAATATCTGACATACAGAGAAGGGCAACTACAGAGCTCTTCAGAGATGACAGAACTAGTCTCACAAATTTATTCCTCACAGTCCTGTTAAAAGGTGTGTCTTCTGGACATTCCAGGGGTGTGTGAGCAGGTCTTCCATGATAAATCCACTGTAACATTCCAATCTCTCTAAGCCTTTGAATCCCCTCTTCCACATTGTACCAGGGCAGTTCTAGCATTTCAGCCTCTGGTAATGCCAGCCACCTTTTGATCCATGTTTCAGCCAACCACCCAAACAAACTGTTAACACCCTTTCTAACCCCTCAAGCTACAACATTGAATGCAGCATCTCTGCTTAGTGGGCCCATTTCAGTAAATTCAGCCTGATCCAACCTTTTATTTCTTCCACCATTATCCCACACCCTTAATATCCATTCCCACACATATTCCCGTTTCTGTCTGTATAAGCTGGAAAACTCATACAGTTCTTTTGGATTGTAGCGTACTTCTTCATGGGTCACACTTCGTACCTCACCCTTCGGGGCCTATTGGGACTTGAGTCTAGTTATAGGTCTTGAAGCAAAGACTGGTAGTGGGTGTGGGTCATGAAAAGAGTTAGAATTATCCCTCAAGCCATTTACCTCAGGACATTCTGTTGCATTTTCATCTCTTAAAACAGGATTAATCTCTCCAGACACAGGAATGAGGGCTGCTTCCTCAGGGGAGGTGATTACAGGATTAGCAGGCAATGAAGGGTTAATCTCTTTAGGTGGGGGTTGGATGGCAGGGTCCTTGGGGCAGACTGGAGGTGGGGAAGCTGTTTCCTCAGGACAGCCCTCTACAGGTAAATCTAATAATGACTCAGCAGAATCCAGGGTTCCAATGTCCTCACTGCTATTATTATCAATCCATATGTCCCCATCCCAAGTTTCCAGATCCCATTCTTTTCCAATCAATGCCTTTACTTTAACAGCAGACGTCCTGAGAGGTTGAGATTTTAGTTTACCTTATAAATCAGCTACTCACACAATGCGAGTCTGCGTCTGGTTTTCAGAAACTTCAAGTCTGCGGGCACAGGAAATAAGATTTTCTTTCAGGGCACACATAGAAACCTTTACATCTGTCATATGGCGTTTAAGTTTTGAATTTGAAGCCTTTAGCTCATCCCTTTCTCTTACAACTTTATCCAAAGTATCTAAGAGCAGCCAGCCAACATCATTACACCTTTTAATTCTGCAAAACTCTGTGAAGGTGTCAAAAACACTGTCACCCAGAGCCTTGCTTCGTACCTAGAGTATGATTAGGAGAATCAAATGGTGCTATTTTGTGTCTCTCCTTTGCCAACTCATGCCATGGACTGTCAGTGCCCTCTTGATTATTGGAAATAGAGTCATTAGTGCCTTTGAATCTAATCAGAGTAGAAAACAAATTGTAAAAGCCCATTTTAAGATTCTGTTTCTCAAGAACCACTCCCGGTACCAAGTTGTATTAGTTAGGGTTCTCTAGGGAAACAGAATCAGTGAGAGGTGTCTATGACTATAAATTTATAAAAGTGACTCACGTAACTGTGGGTGTGCACGAGTCCAAATTCTCTAGAGTGGTCAGCAAACTGTCAACTCCAAGAAAGATGTCTGATGAACTCCTCAGGAAATGAACCGGCAACTTCAACGAACTCCTCAGGAAATGCTTTGCTGGGCAGCCGAAGAAGAAGTGAAGGTCCTCTATCTGTCTTGCTTATAAGTCTTCAACTGATTAATTGGATTAAATCCAACCAATTGTATTCTCTCATTGTGGAATGCACGCCCTTTGATGCGTCATCAGTCACAGCTGCAGTCAATTGACTGATGATTTACTAAACCAGCCACAAACGTCCTCACAGCAATTGTTAGGCCAGTGTTTGCTTGACCAGACAGCTGGGTACTATCACCTGGCCAAGTTGACACATGAACCTAACCATCACACCTTATATATGCATTTATCAGTTATTTTCTCTGTGGTTACCATGGATCTTAAATTTAACATCCTAAATCTGTGGTAATCAAATTTATTTTGATACCAACTTAACTTCAGCAGCATTTATAAACACTTTCTATAGCTGTCCCCCACCTTCATGTTGTAGTTGTTACAAATTATATCTTTACGTACTATATGTCCATAAATGTAGATTTATCATTACTTCTTAGGTATTTGCATTTTAGAACTTGTAAGAAGTAAATAGTGGAGTTTCATACCAAAAAAATATAATACAATAATGCTGACATTTGTAATTACCGGTATGGTTACATTTTCTGAAGCTATTTATTTCTTTATGCACCTTCAATCCCCTATGTAGTGTCCTTTCCTTTCAGTCTGAAGAACATCTGTTAGCATTGCTTGTAGGGCACATCTAGTGGTGATGAACTCCCTGAGATCTTGTTAACTGGGAATGTCTTAATCTCTCCCTTATTTTTTTTTTTCATTTTTATTGCGATTGTTCAGATACCATACAATTATCCAAAGATCCAAAGTGTACAATCACTTGCCCCTGGGTACCCTCATACAGCTGTGCATCTATCACACTTAATTTTTGTTCAATTTTTAGAAACTTTTCATTACTCCAGACAAGAAATAAAGTGAAAGATGAAAAAAGAAAAAAAGAAAAGGAAACTCTAATCCTCCACTATCCCTAACCAACCCCCTCAATTGTTGACTTGTAGTGTTGGTATAGTACATTTGTTACTGTTTATGAAAAAATGTTGAAATACTACTAACTGTAGTATATAGTTTGTAATAGGTATATAGTTCTTCCCTATATGCCCCTCTATTATTAACTTCTAATTGTATTGTCATACATTTGTTCTGGTTCATGGAAGCGATTTCTAGTATTTGTACAGTTGATCATGGACATTGCCCACCGTAGGATTCAGTTTTATACATTCCCATCTTTTGACCTCCAACTTTCCTTCTGGTGACATATGACTCTGAGCTTTCCCTTTCCTCCTCATTCACACACCATTCGGCGCTGTTAGTTATTCTCACATCTTGCTACCAACACCCCTGTTCATTTCCAAACATATAAGTTCGTCCTAATTGAACATTCTGCTCATACTAAGCAACCACTCCCCATTCTTAAGCCTCGTCCTATATCTTGGTACCTTATATTTCATGTCTATGAGTTTAAATATTATAATTAGTTCCTATCAGTGAGACCCTGCAATAATTGTCCTTATGTGTCTGGCTTATTTCACTCAGTATATTGCCCTCGAGGTTTTGTCATCAACCCATTTTTTTTTTTAATATGGTTTTGTTCACTCACCATGCATTCCATCCCAAGTAAATAATCGATGGTTCTCTGCATGGTCATACATTTATGTGTTCACCACCTTCACCGCTATCTATATAAGGGCATCTGCATTTCTTCCACAAGGCAGGAGGGAGAGTCAAAGAAGGTAGAGAGGAAAAAGAAAGAGGAAAAAAAATGACAGCTAGGAAGCAGCAAAAGGAAAAATAACCTTAAATTAAAGTAGAATAAAGAATCAGACAATACCACCAATGTCAAGTGTCTAACATGCCTCCCCTATCCCCCCCTCTTATCTGCATTTACCTTGGTATATCACCTTTGTTACGTTAAAGGAAGCATAATACAATGATTCTATTAGTTACAGTCTCTAGTTTATGCTGATTGCATCCCTCCCCCAATGCCTCCCCATTTTTAACACCTTGCAAGGTTGACATTTGCTTGTTCTCCCTTGTAAAAGAACATATTTGTACATTTTATCGCAATTCTTGAATACTCTAGATTTCACCAAGTTACACAGTCCCAGTCTTTATCTTTCCTCCTTTCTTGTGGTGTCTCACATGCTCCCCACCTTCCTCTCTCAACCGTATTCATAGTTACCTTTGTTCAGTGTACTTACATTGTTGTGCTACCATCTCCCAAAATTGTGTTCCAAACCACGCACTCCTGTCTTCTATCACCCTGTAGTGCTGCCTTTAGTATTTCCTGTAGGGCAGGTGTCTTGTTCACAAAGTCTCTCATTGTCTGTTTGTCAGAAAATATTTTGAGCTCTCCCTCATATTTGAAGGACAGCTTTGCTGGATATAGGATTATTGGTTGGCGTTTTTTCTCTTTCAGTATCTTAAATATATCACACCACTTTCTTCTTGCCTCCATGGTTTCTGCTGAGAGATCTGCACATAGTCTTATTAAGCTTCCTTTGTATGTAATGGATCACTTTTCTCTTGCTGCTTTCAGGATTCTCTCTTTGTCTCTGACATTTGATAATTTGATTATTAAGTGTCTTGGCATGGGCCTATTCAGATCTCTTCTGTTTGGGGTACGCTGCGCTTCTTGACTCTGTAATTTTATGTCTTTCATAAGAGATGGGAAATTTTCATTGATTATTTCCTCTATTATTGCTTCTGCACCCTTTCCCTTCTCTTCTCCTTCTGGGACACCAATGATACGTACATTATTGTACCTTGTTTCATCCTTGAGTTCCCGGAGACATTGCTCATATTTTTTCATTCTTTTCTCCATCTGCTCCTTTGTGTGTAGGCTTTCAGGTGTTTTGTTCTCCAGTTCCTGAGTGTTTTCTTCTGCCTCTTGAGATCTGCTGTTGTATGTTTCCATTGTGTCTTTCATCTCTTGTGTTGTGCCTTTCATTTCCATAGATTCTACTACTTGTTTTTTTGAACTTTTGATTTCTGCCTTATATATGCCGAGTGTTTCCTTTACAGCCTCTATCTCTTTTGCAATATCTTCTCTAAACTTTTTGAATTGATTTAGCATTAGTTGTTTAAATTCCTGTATCTCAGTTGAAGTGTACGTTTGTTCCGTTAACTGGGCCATAACTTTGTTTTTCTTAGTGTAGGTTGTAATTTTCTGTTGTCTAGGCATGGTTTCCTTGGTTATCCAAATCAGGTTTTCCCAGACCAGAACAGGCTCAGGTCCCAGAGGGAAGAAATATTCAGTATCTGGTTTCCCTGTGGGTGTGTCTTAGAAAATTGCTCCACCCTTTGATGCCTCAGGTCACTGTGCTTTTCTGCCCAGCAGGTGATGCCTGTTAACCTATAATTCTTGACTGGTGTGAGGAGGTATGACCGTGTTCCCCCAGGCTCTGGGGTCTGGTTCTGAATGGAAAGGGCCCCACCCCTTTCCTCCTAGAGAAGACAGACCCCCCAGTTGGAGGTCATGAGCATTCCAATGGTCTCACTCTCTGCTTGTGCTGTCTCCACCCTTCCCCAAGTTACAGCCCTGGAAACTGAAAATGACTGGGGCTTTCTCCACTGAGCCGAAAAAGAAACAGATAGTCCCCTTCAGACCCAGTCCAAGGCGACCCTCCGGCTCTCCCAGGTCAGTTGTCACCCAAAGCCTCTGTCTGTTTTTTGGGGCTGTGTACCTGTAGTGAGCAGTTCACACTCGCTACTTAAAACCCCAGTTGGAGCTCAGCTGAGCTATATTTGCTTGCTGGGAGAGAGCTTCTCTCTGGCACCACGAGGCTTTGCAGCTCGCGCTATGGGGGACGGGGTCTCACGACTTGGATCCGCAGGTTTTACTTACAGATTTTATGCTGTGTTCTCGGGCATTCCTCCCAATTCAGGTTGGTGTATGATGAGTGGATGGTCTCGTTTATCCCCCCACAGTTATTCTGGATTATTTACTAGTTGTTTCTGGTTTTTTGTAGTTGTTCCAGGGGGACTACTTAGCTTCCACTCCTGTCTATGCCACCATTTTATCTGTCTCCCTTATTTTTGAAAAGCATTCTTGCTGGATATAAAATTCTTGTTTGGCAATTTTTTTCTTTCAGCACTTTCAGTATTTCTTCCCACTTCCTTCTAGCCTTCATGTTTTCTGATAAGAAATTTGCAGTTAATATTTTTGGGCTTCCATTTTACATCATATGTTGTTTTCCTCTTGCAGCTTTCAGAATTCTCTCCTTGTCCTTGGCATCTGGTAGTTTGACCACTGTATATCTGGGCAAAGTTGTTTTTGAGTTTATCCTGTTTGAGGTTCACTGAGACTCTTGAATATGCATATTCATACCTTCCATTAAATTTGGGTAGTTTTCTGCCATTATTTATTTAAATATTCCTTCTGCTCCTTTTTCTTCTCCTGACACTCCCATAATATATATACTGGTGTGTTTGATGGTGCCCCACAGGTCTTTTAGGCTCTGTTTACTTTGTTTCATTCTTTTTTCTTTCTGCTCCTCAGACTGAATGAAATCAGTTTTTTTTTTTTTTGTCTTTAAGTTCACTGGTTCACTCATTCTTTCTTCTGGCAGCTCCGATATTCTGTTGAAACCCTTCAGGAAATTTTTCATTTCAGTTATCATTGTCTTCAACTTCAGTATTTGTTTGGTTCCTTTTCAATATTTCTGTTTCTTGGGATTCTCACATTGTTCATTTATTGTTTTCTTTATATTTTTTAAGTTGTTTCTCCATGTTTTCTTTATCTCCTGGCACATATAGAGCATCATTTTTAAAAAGTCTTTCTAGTATGTCTCTAGAGTCTGTTTTTCATTGATGGTCTCTGAATTTTTATCTTGTTCCTTTGGATGGGCCATCATTTCCTGTTTCTTTGACTTGTAATTGTTTTTTACACACTGTTTATTTTAATGTGTTAACTCTGTGTTTTAGTCCCAAGTTATTTGGTCCTTAAGTGTATTTACAGGTAGTAATATGATAGAGATTTCCCTGAGTGCAAGGAGCTGTCGAAAACAAACAAACCAATGCAAAAACAAAACGAAACGAAAAAACACTTCACAGTCTTTGAAAATTGGCTCTGTGTTGGCTGATGCTCTCCATCACAGTTTAGCCCCCATGTCGAGAAGATAATCCTGAAAGAAATGTGAAAGAGTCCTCTCTGTCTTTTCTGAGCCTGCATCTTTTCCTGGGCTTCTTGCACATGCTACGAATCTGAATGTCTCCTCTGTTCCCTAAGAAATAACCACCCTTCCCAGGTATTCCCTTTGCTCCTGGTCTTTTTCACTTTATTGTTTCTTACACTGCTTTAGATGTCTGCAACTGCTTTTTTTTTTTAATAATTCAATTTTATTGAGATATATTCATATACCGTACAGTCATACAAAGCATAAAATCAGTTATTCACAGTACCACCATATAGTTGTGTGTCCATCACCAAAATCAATTTTTGAACAGTTTCATTACCACACACACAAAAATAACAAGAATAATAATTAAAGTGAAAAGGAGCAATTAAAGTAGAAAAGAACACTGGGTGCTTTTGTGTGTGTGTTTGTTTTCCTTCCCCCATTTTTCTACTCATCTAGACAAAGGGGAGTATGGTCCATATGGCTTTCCCAATCACATTGTCACCCCTCATAAGCTACATTTTTATACAATTGTGTTCAAGATTCAAGGGTTCTGGGTTGTAGTTTGATAGTTTCAGGTATTCACTGCTAGCTATTCCAATTAATTAGAACCTAAAAAGGTTTATCTATATTATGCGTAAGAGTGCCCACCAGAGTGACCTCTCGGCTCCTTTGGGAATCTCTCAGCCACTGAAACTTATTTCATTTCATTTCACATCTCCCTTTTGGTCAAGAAGATGTTCCCCATCCCACAATGTCAGGTCCAGTTTCCTCCCCGAGAGTCATATTCCACATTTCCAGGGGTATTTACACCCCTGGGTGTCAGATCCCATGTAGGGAGGAGGGCAGTGATTTCGTCTGCCCATTTGGCTTAGCTAGAGAGAGAGGGCCACATCTGAGCAACAAAGAGGCTGTGATGGTTAGGTTCATGTGTCAACTTGGCCAGGTGACCCAGCTGTCTGGTCAAGCAAACACTGGCCTAACAATTGCTGTGAAGAAGTTTGAGGCTGGTTTATTAAATCATCAGTCAATTGACTGCAGTTGTGACTGATGACTCATCAAAGGGCGTGCCTTCCACAATGAGGGAATGCAATTGGCTGGATTTAATCCAATTAATCAGTTGAAGACTTATAAGCAAGACAGATAGAGGACCTTCATTTTTTCTTCGGCTGCCCAGTGAAGCATTTCCTGAGGAGTTCGTTGAAGTTGCCAGTTCGTTTCCTGAGGAGTTCATTGAACACGTTCATCGAGGATCCCAGTTCATTTCCTGAGGAGTTCGTCGAAGTTGCCGGTTCGTTTCCTGAGGAGTTCATCGGACATCTTCCTTGGAGTTGACAGTTTGCTGACTGCTCTACAGAATTTGGACTCGTGCATACTCACAGTTGCGTGAGTCACTTTTACAATTTCATAATCAGAGACACCTCTCATTGATTCTGTTTCCCTAGAGAACCCTAACTAATACAGAGGCATTCAGGAGGAGACACCTAGGCACAATTATAAGCAGACCTAGCCTCTCCTTGTCTGCAACTGCTTTTGACTTCAGGACAAATTCTGGGAGGAAGGGCCAGATATGAATGTACTGGTTCGTTCTTTGAGGCTGCCAACTGTTAGATCACTGACATAAAGGCACCCCAGTGTATGCATAGAGGTTACTCTCTCGCTCTGGAATAGGGTCAGTGACCCATAATGGAGGCACAGGGGATGGGGGGAGTGGTTGAAGAACCAGCAAGGATGCCATGAACAACATCTACCATTTTTAAAGCTACCATTTCTTGATTTTCCACTTGCCCAGTTACTGGAACCCTTTAACTGTTTTCTAGAGTTTTGAAGAAGATGTCTCTGCCAGTTTTTTCTCATTGTTCAAGGATTCTTTGGGGGAATCTTATACTTCCATGTTGGTCAACCAGAAGTCCTTCAGTATACTTTTTAAAAATAAATCTTGTATGTTTAATAAATCAGCCTTACTATGAATTTTAATTGATCTTTAAAAGTAAGTGAGGCATAAATATATTCTCACGTAAAAAAAAATCAAGCAAGACAGAAGTAGCTAGAATAAAAAGGGCATGTCCCTTTTTACCAACCAGCATGATGTGTGTAGCTATCTTTTTCTATGCATTTACATATGCATGCATTTGATAACATTCAGTTTTGGCTTTTTGCTCTTAAAAAAATGATCATCTTAATCTGAAATTAGCTCTTTTCTTGTAGTTGCATGCCTTGCAAGTTTCCTATGGCAGTGTATGTATGTCTACTTCATTCTTTTTAACTGCTGCACAATGTTCCATATTATGGCAGTATTATAATATATTTATTCATCTCCCTGTTGGTGTATATTTAGACTGTTTTCAGTCTTTGCCTATTACAAAAAATGCTAGAGTGGCTGTCTTTGTTCAAGACTCTCTGTGTTCATGTGTGAGTTTCTTCCATTAGGATTTCTACCTATAAATTTTGGGTTAGTAGTTGGAATCAATGTTTGTACTTGGAAATAACAAAATGTGCTTCTTTAAAAATATTTAATTTTCTTGCAAATTCTGATGTCTTTTCCACAATAGTTAGGCCTGGTGACATCTTCTGTAATGCATTCCATGTAGCCACAATATGGGATGGTGTTAATAGTTTTATTATGATCTGTTGCCAAAGGCTGTGTCAGGAAATCACCTCCACAGCATGGAAGGAGAAATTAGTTTTCCATCCTTTTTCTCCTTTCCATCCTGATATAAGTTTAGAGGTTCGACAGACTAGCTTATATAGTCATTAAAGTGGCCCTAGTAAAGCATGAATACATACTCACTTTTTAAAATTCAGGTAAGACAGAAATAGTGTATGGGATCTAGAACAAAGGATGGCCTCCCTTGCATTTCATTAAAAAGATATGAAAAAACTAGGGCTCCTGTTTATTTCTTTGTTTGTTTCCTTGTGTCCTCTATGTGTGTAGCTCTCTCTTTCTGTCTCCTTTTCTCTCTCTGCTTCAATAGGATCATCTCTCTTTGGGGCTCTTGCCCAAGTTAAAGTTATGGACAAGCATTTGGCTGGGTGTAGCAACTTTTTGGTATGCCTGACACCAGAAGTTTGAAAGAAAAAGAATGGAGACAGTATGTTCACCACATTCCTTCTCTGGAAACCCCCCAAAATGTGTACCCAAGAGATTTCAATGTCCAACTCTTCCATTAAAATGACCTTCTATAACATTTAAATGCTGATTTGAACATGTTAAAATTTGTCTTTCCAAAATTTAACATGTTATTGAGCTATAGGAAGTAAATTTTCATCCTCATATTTCCATTCTTTTTTTTTTCTGTCTAATTTTAATACTTAAGGAAAAAAAAACCATATAAGAAACAAATCTACAACACTCAATGCTATCAGACGAGCAGGAGTCTTGGTGAAAGCCATTGAGTAAAAAGACAGGAAAAGGCCCAAATACCCATTGATAGGGGACTAATGAAACATAGTATGATACATTCATGTAGCATTAAAAAAAGAATGAGGGCCAGATCAAGATGGCAGAATGAGAAGCTTTGCCACTCTGTCACCCCACCACCGCCACCACACACAGAAGCCTTGAAAAACCAGCAAGAACTGGCAGAAACATCTTTCTCAAAGCTCCATAAAACAGTTAAGGGACTGCAGTAATAGGGTGCATACCACATCAAGGAAAAGGCTACTTAAAAGTGTGGGATTTTGTGGTGCCTTGGCTGGCCCCTCCCCCACCCATCACCTGCTCAGCACGGAGCCAGCACACATTGCCAGTGCAGATCCCTGGTCCCAGTTTTGGAGGGAACAAAGTTATGCTTGTGCATATGCTGAGAGTATGTATGTGGCCATTCCAGAACTTGCCCTGCACATAGAAGGCAGCTCACAGAGCTCTCCTACGGCATACTTTGGTAAAGCCATCAGGTTGTGCTGCCTGGGGCAAGGGACATTCAGTGCAGTGCCCAGGACCATGTAGAAACTCTTTCCTAGGGAAGAGGGAACATGGGTACCCATGTAAACAGGGGAATACCTAGGGCCAAATACTTATGCCCAAGACAAGACATTAATGCAGAAAGGACCAGGGAGACCCCTAAACTTTAGCAAAGCCTGGGAAAGGTGTTTTCTGTTTTTCCTCCTCCTCTTCTTCCTCCCTCACCACCACCACCACCTCCTTTTTTTTTTTTTTTTTTTTTTTTTCCTGTTAGCTCCTGGCATTTTAAGGAAAAGGTCTGTCGTATCATGAGATGGGTACAAGCTTAAGGAGCAGACGCCTCAGTCTAAATTCCAGTGATACCATGTTAACATATCAAACTGTCCAGATTTCAGCAAAAGATCGCAAAACATAGAAAGAAACAGGAAGTGATAGCCTAGGCAAAGGAGAAGATTCAAGCATTAAAAATCATCAGTTATGAAGATCAGACCTGGGACATTTCAAACAAAGAGTATTGGACAAAGAGTCCTAAATATTTTCAAAGGGCTAAAGGAAAACATGGACAAAGAACTAAGGGAAATCAGGAAAATGACAGATGAACTCAAAGAGAATGTAAGTAAAATCAAACAGACTGAAGACCAGAGTTAACAGAAATTCAAAATTCCTTAGAATGCTTCAATAGCAGATTGGAGCTGGCAAAAGAAAGAATTGGTGACCTTGAAGATAAGACAATGAAAGCCATATAGTCTGAGGAACAGAAAGAAGAAAAAATAAAGAAAAGTGAATGGCGCCTGAGGAATATACACATTGTAGGAATCCCTGAAGGATAAGAAAGACAGAAAGGAGCAAGGAGAATATTCAAAGATATGGTGGCTGAAACTCCCCAAATTTAATGAAAGACGTGAATATACCCATCTGAAATGTTCAGTGAATTCTAAACAGGATAAACTCAAATTGACCCATACCGTGTCATGTTATAATCAAACTTTCAATTACCAAAGATAAAGAGAATTCTGAAAGCCACAAGAGAGAAGCAACATGTTACACTCAAGGGAGCATAAATAAGATTAAGTGCTGATTTCTCGTCAGAAGTAATAAGGCAAGAAAGAAATAGTTAAATACTGAAAGAAAACAACAGCAAACCAAGAATTCTATATCCAGCAAGAGTGTTTTCCAAAAATGGAAGAGTGGTTTAGATATTCCCAGATAAACAAAAACTGAGAGATTTTATCACCACTAGACCAGCCTTACAAGAAATGCCAAAGGGAGTTTTGCAGGTTGAAAAGAAAGGACACTAGATAATTGACTGAAGCCATGTGAAGAAATAAAGATCTCTGGTAAAGAAAATGACATGGTAAATATAAATATTAGTATTATTTTATTTCTCATTTATAACTCCACTTTTTACTTTCTATAGGATCTAAAAGACAAATACACAAAATGTAATGATAAATCAATGATTTTGGACTCATAACATATAAACATGTAATTTCTGACAAGAACTACATAAATTAGGGGAGATACAGGGTTATAGGAATATTGTATATACTATTAGGTTGAGCAAATGAAATTGTTATAGATTTAGGATGTTAAATGCAAGTCCTATGGTAACTACAAAGAAAATATCAGACAATATGCAAATTCATAGAGAATTTGGTTACTAGGGGCAAGATGCAGGGACAATGGGGCAAGTACAGGTTACTAAGGGCAAGAGGCAGGGACAATGGGGAGATAATACAAAATGAATATAAGGTTCCTGTTTGGGGTAAAGGGAAAGTTCTAATAATGGTTGGGTTTGAGGGTACTGCAACCTTATGAGTGTGGTTAATCCCACTGAATGATAGCCTTGGAAGGGGCTGGGGTGGTAAAATTTATGTTGCATATTATGTTTTCACAATTTAAGAAAAGAAGCTAATGCAATAATGAAAATTAAATGCAATGCATGATACTGGATAGGGTCTAAGAATGGAGGAGGAAAGTACATTACTCAAAAGTACCTTATTGGGGCAGTGGCAAAAATTGGAATATAGAATGTAAGCTTTACATCAGTGTTAAATTGCTTGAACTTGATAATGACACAAGATGATTACATAAGTGGATATGTGCGTGGAGGTATTACATGCTCAAGGAATATGATGTGTGCAACCTGTGCTCAAATGTTCAGAAGACAGGAAGGGAGAGATATGTTAAAAGTGGCAAAATGTTAAAATTGGTGGATCATCTTATCTTTGGAGGATTAGGGATATGTTGGAATTCTCTGTATGGGGCTTGCATTATTTTTGAACTGTCCTGTAAGTTTGAAATTATTCCAACATAAAAAGTTTAAAAAAGAAATAGAAAGAATGAGGAAGCTTTCTATCTACCAATAGAAAGATCTCCATGATATTACTGTTGAGTGAAAAATCAAGATGCAGAGAATGTATGGCATGTGCACACTTTTGTATAAGAAAAGACAAAATAATAAGAGTGTATATTTGTATTTGGTATTATTGGCATAGAGAAATTGGAAGGATACATAAGAAACAAGTACAAGTGTTTATTTCTGGTCAAAGAAGAGAATGGGTGAGAGGAAAACTTTTCACAATTAAGACTGATTACCTATTCAGAAATAAAAATAATTTTTTTAAAAAATGAAGTTTTGCATTGTCATATAAGGGGCAACCTAAATTTGATCTTGTTTAAGCCTGCTATGTATGAGATTTCACCTACCATGTTTGAACCTAGTTACCCTTTGGGGTAGGGCCAATTGCAAGACCATTTATTTTGAGGAAGAAAGGGATAATTCTATTTTTAGACTTTTTTTGGCAGTTTAAATCCTAACTACTTTGGTAAGAAATTTGAAAGGTATCTTCATTTAAACTGTTGTTTCTTTAGTTTGTTGAGAACTTCTAGAATTTTGTTCTTTATTGTTTCTCAATGTAACTGGAAACCTTAAAACATGATACTCATGATTCACAGTAAGAATATCTTGCTGATACCTTGGTAAACACAGTGAGAAAGAGAGCTCAAATTACTGTCTGAAGCTCAGTTTTATGATTTGCTAAAGTTTGTGTACTGGAGAAAGCATTATACTCTGTGGTTTTATCTTTACAGGAGCAGGAAAATTCAAATTCGAAATATCCCTCCTCACCTGCAGTGGGAGGTAAGTCAATGTCACTTCTATATTTACTGTCTTTCTGTTTGTCTTTCCTCATTTTACTTTCTAATAGGTTAACAAGATGTTTTCTCTCTTTGTTAGTTCCCTTTCACATTTCGGAATTAGAGGTTCTCAGACACTTCCACAAAGCCTCTGGTCCCTCTCTCTCCCTTTTTCAGTATCCTAATATAAGTTGACTCATCACGTGTTTGGGATCATACTTGTCCCTTACATTGTACAGGATGTGCTCGTTCATCTCTCAGATTCTGTCTTCTCAAGCACCAAGAAGCTGTGAAACAAAGTGCATACCTGGTTTGTAATTTTTACATCTCATGATTTTGTAAAAGATTTTTACCTTTCCAAATTAGGATTTAAAATTCAATTAGGGCTTTCGGGAAGACAGTGGATTAGGAGATACAGAGCAAATTCTCCTCCATGAAAAACACTAGCTCAAGGACAGAAAGTGCTCCAGAACAGCAGTTCCAGGGTTCCACCAGCTGGGCAGGGACTTCTGCACCCATAGTGAGTGTGTATTTGGAGACGCTGAGAGACTGTATTTAAAACCAGTGAGTGTTTGGCCCGGAATGCAGCCAGGGATCGGGTGGTTGGAGCTGGCAGACGAGCCCAGAAGGGAGCAATCTTCCACACCCCAGGCACCCACCTCAGCTCTTGGCTTGGTTGATAACCCTTCGCAGACCCACGGTAAAGAGCCCCCATGCCAGGGACTGGCCGGTGGAGCAGGCAGACGAGCGCAGAAGGGGCCTGCTTTCCATGCCTCGTGCAGCCGTCTTTGCAGTTGGCGGGGGAAGATGACCCTTCACAGCCCCACAGCTGAGAGCTTCCTTGAAGGAATTTGTGATTCGGTGGGCTTATGATGGTGTCCACTCTTCCTCCACTGAAGCCCACGGTGTGCACAGGCTAGAGGCAGGGGCACTGCATGGAAGTCCTGGGAGGTCTTCCCCAATCCCAGAGACTCACAAGCACATGGCAGAGAGGGACTATGGGACATTTGAGCTGGAAGGGTTGATGTGCAGCTCTGCAGCCCCAGGGTATTGCACCCACATCCCTGCAAATGGCCAGGAGCACTGTGCCCTGGAATGGACTCCCTGCCAAACTGCGCAGAGCACGTCCCCACCTGCAGGGCTGGAGGTCCCCAGCGCACACAGAAAATTGCACTGACTGGTTTTCCACATGGTTTGGACCCCCACTCAGTGCATGGATGAAGTTGGGGGAGAACTGGCTTGAGGGTAAGAAGTGGTTCAAGAGTGCCATCTGCTGGTAGGTCAGAGAAAGTGCACTCCACCAAGCTGAAGCTCTGCCAACTTTTAGACAAATATTCAAATAATCCTGCATATCATAAAAGAACCCTATCAAGATAAGCAAATGCCAAAAACAAGAAAAAATCATAAAACATACCAAGAATCCAGAAGATATGGGTAACCCAAACATCAAATTAAAAAGCCAGAGGAGACACAAAACTTGGAACAATTAATGAAATAAGTACACACAAACATCAGTTTCATGGCTCAGGATATAAAGGACATGAAGAAGACCTTAGAAGAGCTTAAAGAAGACTTTGCAAGAGTAAAAAAGAAATAGCAGGTATTATGGAAATAAAACATACCATGGTCAAATTAAAAATATTCATGAGACACACAACAGCAGATTTGAAGAGGTAGAGGATCAAATTAGTGAACTTGAAGACAGCACATTAGAAAGTAAAAACACAAAAGAGTGCATGGTGAAAAAAGTAGAAAAATTTGAATGGATCTCAGGGAAATGTTGGATAACATGAAGCACACAAATATAAGAATCACTGGAGTTCCAGAAGGTGAAGAGAAGAATAAAAGGCTGAGAGGAGTACTCAAAGACATTGTTGGGGAAAACTTCCCAACCCTTCTAAACAACATAAATATGCAAATCAAAGATGCCCAACAAGCTGCAAGTACAATAAGTCCAAATAAACCCACTCCAATACATATTCTGGTCAAATTTTCGAATGCTGAAGAGGAACAAGTTCTGAAAGCAGCAAGGGAGAAGCAAATCACCATTATACAAGGGAAGAAAACATAAAACTAAGTATTGACTACTTAGTGAGAACCATGGAGGTGAGAAGGCAGTGGTGTGATGTGTTTAAAATTCTGAGAGAGAAAATTTGCCAGCCAAGAATTCTTTATCCAGCAAAGCTCTCCTTCAAAATTGAGGGAGAGCTTAAAAATTTCACAGAAAAACACAACACTGAGAGAATTTGTTACCAAGAGGCTTGCCCTACAAGAAATACTAAAGGGAGCTCTACTGGCTGAGAAAAAAAGACAGGAGAGAGCAGCCTAGAGAAGTGCACAGAACTGAAGAGTATTAGTAAGGGTGACTTAAAGGACGTAAGGAGAGAAGGGAAAAAATAGATCTGACAAATAAAATCCAAAGGATAAGATGCTTGACTAAAGAACTGCCTTCACAGTAATAACGTTGAATGTAAATGAATTAAACTCTACATTTAAAAGATATAAATTGGCAGAATGGATTTAAAAATATCAACCATCAATATGCTATTTACAAGAGACTCATCTTAGACCCAATGACACAAAGAGATTGAAAGTGAAAGGATGGAAAAAAATGTCCCATGCAAGCTACAGCCAAAAAAAAGCATGGGTAGCAATACTATTATCAGATAAAATAGACTTTAAATGTAAGGATGTCGTAAGAGACAAAGAAGGACACTATATACTAATAAAAAGGCAATTCACCAAGAAGAAATAACAATCATAAATGTTTATGCACCCAATCAAGGTGTTCCAAAGTACATGAGACAAACATTGGAAAAACTGAAGGAGGCAGTAGATGATTCCACAGTAATCATGGGAGACTTCAATACACCACTCTCTCCTATAAATAGATCAGCCAGAAAGAGGACCAATAAGGAAACTGAGAACCTAGAATGTGGTAAATGAATTAGATTTAACAGACATATATAGAGCATTACATCCCAAATTGTCAGGATTTACATTCTTCTCTAGTGCTCACAGAACTTTCTTCAGAATAGATCATATCCTGAGGCATAAAACAAACCACAATAAATTAAAGAAGATTGAAATTATTCAAAGCGCATTCTCTGACTGCAATGGAATGCAACTAGAAGTCAATAACCTTCAAAGATTGAAAACATTCACAAATATCTGGAGGTTAAATAACACATTACTAAACAATCAGTGGATCAAAGAAGAGATTGCAAGAGAAATTACTAAATATCTGGAGATGAATGAAAACAGGAACACAACATATCAAAACGTGGGATGCAGCGAAGGCGGTATTGAGGGGGAAATTTATAGCTCTAGATGCATACATTAAAAAGGAAGATAGAGCTAAAATCGAAGAATTAATGGGACAACTGAAGAAGCTAGAAAATGAACAGCAAACTAATCCTAAAGCAAGTAGAGGAAAAGAAATAACATGGATTAAAGCAGAAAGAAATGATACAGAGAACAACAACAACAAAAAAAGAATAAATAAAACCAAAAGTTGGTTCTTTGAGAAGATCAACAAGGTTGACAAATCCTTGGCTAGATGGACAAAGTAAAAAAGATAGAAGACCCAAATAAACAAAATAATAAATGAGAGGGTGGGCATTACATTGGATCCTGAAGAAATTTTAAAAATCATAAGAGGATAGTACGAACAACTGTACACTATCAAACTAGACAATTTAGAGGAAATGGACAATTTCCTGGAAATACATGAACAACCCAGACTGACCCAAGAAGACATAGAAGACCTTAACAAACCAATCACAAGTAAAGAAATTCAGTCAGTCTTCAAAAAGCTTCCTACAAATAAAAGCCCAGGGCCAGATGGCTTCACAGGGGAATTCTATCAAACTTTTCAAAAAGAACTAATTCCATTCAAAAAGTTGAAGAAAATGGTACCCTACTTAACTCATTTTATGAAGCCAACATTACTCTAATACCAAAACCAGATAAAGATGCTGCAAGAAAGGGAAACTATAGGCCAGTCTCCCTAATGAATATAGATGCAAAAATTCCCAGCAGGACACTTGCAAATCAAATCCAAGGACACATTTAAAAAGTCATACACCATGACCAAGTGGCGTTCATACCAGGCATGCATGGGTGATTGAACATAAGAAAATCCATCAATGTAATGCAACACATTAACAAATCAAAAGGGAAAAATCAAGTGATCATCTCAGTAGATACTGAAAGTATATTCAACAAAATTCAGCATCCTTTTTTGATACAAGCACTTGAAAAGGTAGGAATTGAAGGAAACTTACTCAATATGGTAAAGGGCATATATGAAAAACCCACAGCCAGCATAGTACGCAATGGTGAGAGACTGAAAGCCTTCCCCTAAGATCAGGAACAAGACAAGGATGCCCACTGTCACCACTATTATTCAACATTGTGCTACAAGTTCTAGCCAGAGCAATCCGGCAAGAAAAGAAATAAAAGGCATCCACAATGGAAAGTTATAAGTAAAGCTGTTATTATATGCAGATGATATGATCGTATATATGGGAAACCCTGAGAAATCAATGACAGCTACTTGAGCTAATAAATTCAGCAAAGTGGAGGGATATAAGATTAATTCACATAAGTCAGTAATGTTCTTATACAGTAGAAATGAACTAATGGAAGACACACAAGAAAAAGATTCCATTCTCAATACAACTAAGAATGTGAAGTACCTGGGAATAAACTTAACCAAGGTTGTAAGAAACCTCTATACAGAAAATTACATAACTTTACTAAAAGAAATAAAAGGGATCCTAAAGAGATGGAAAGATATTCCATGTTCAAGGATAGGAAGGCTAAACGTCATTAAGATGTCAGTCCTACCCAAACTGATCTACAGATTCAATGTAATTCCAATCAAAATTCCAACAACCTACTTTGCAGACTTTGAAAAGCTAGTCATCAAATTTACTTGGAAGGAAAGGGGGTCTTGAATTGCTAAAAACGTTCTACAAAAGAAAAACAAAGTGGGGGGACTTAACACTTCCTGAATCTGAAACCTACCAGAAAGCCACAGCATGGTACTAGCACAAAGATAGATGTATTGATCAATGGAATTGAATCAAGAATTCAGAAATAGACCCCCAGATCTACAGTCTACTGATTTTTGATAAAGCCCCCAAATCCACTGAACTGGAACAGAACAGGCTCTTCAACAAATGGGGCTGGGAGAACTGGATATCCATATCCAAAAGAATGAAAGAGGACCCCTACCTCACACTCTATACAAAAACTAACTCAAGGTAGATCAAAGACCTCAATATAAGACACAGTACCATAAAACTCCTAGAAGATAATGCAGGGAAATATCTCTACAACCTAGTATAAGGTGGTCACTTCTTAGACCTTACACCCAAGGCACAAGCAACAAAAGAAAAAATAAATTGAACCTACTCAAAATAAAAAGTTTCTGTACCTCAAAGGAATTTGTCAAAAAGGTGAGGAGACAGCCAACGCAATGGGAGAAAATATTTGGAAACCATGTATCTGATATGAGACTGATATCTTGCATATATAAAGAAATCCTACAACTACTATAATAGTACAAACAGCCCAATTATAAAATTGGCAAAAGATATGAAAAGACATTTCTCCTGGGAGGAAATACAAATGGTTAAAAAACATGAAAAAATGTTCATCTTCACTTGTTATTAGGGAGATGCAAATCATGACCACAATGAGTTATCATCTCACACCAATAGGAATGACTGCTGTGAAACAAACAGGAAAGTACAAATGCTGGAGAGGATGTGGAGAAATTGGAACGCTTACTCATTGCTGGTGGGACTGTATAATAGTACAGCCACTCTGGAAGACAGTTTGGTGTTTCCTCAGAAAACTAGATATCCAGTTACCATACAATCCAGCATTTTCACTTCTCAGTATATACCCAGAAGATCTAAAAGCAGTGACAGAAACAGATATTTGCACACTGATGTTCATAGCAGCATTGTTCACAATTGCCAAGAGATGGAAACAATCCAAATGTCCTTCAACAGATGAGTGGGTAAACAAAATGTGGTGTATACATAGCATGGAATAGTACATAGCAGTAAGAAGGAGTGAGGCTGTGAAATGACAATGTGCATGATCCTTGAAGACATAATGCTAAGTGAAATAAGCCAGATACAAAAGGAGAGATATTGTATGTTACTACTAATGTGAACTCCATGAAAAATGTGAAATAAGCGTCTTATAATGTAGAATATAGGGGACCTAGAGATAGACAGAAGCTAGTGAAGGGCGGAATGATAATCTAATATCTACAGATACGATAATCAGGGTGAACTTAATGGTATTGGAATAGTCAGGTGTGACTATGGTTCGTTAATGGGATTATAAGTCTCGGTGACTCATTGAAGGTGAAAATGTTAGTAAATGGTTGTTTAAAGCCATGTAACCCCCAGAGTAGCACCACAAACCTAAATAAGTGTTAGCATGATATACTTATAAGGTATGACACTGGAGCAGAGGTTTAACAAGAGTGGTAAATGGAAAAACTTCCCATTATATATTAAAGACTATGTTTAGTAGAAATATCTTACCAACACTACACTAATACTAGGGATGAATAATTAGCAGCTGATAAGAGCTCTGGGATGTATTATGTTATGATAGAATTGTTTAAAGTTCAGAGTGAGGAGGATTGTACAACTAAGTGAAAATAGTGTAAGAACCTGACCATTTATCATGGGATAGAATATATATTAAGTGAAGTTAGGAACCCACTACTTAATAAATCATACCCTCAACTTGAGGCTTGCTTTTGTGAAATTTAGAGTTGTAAATAGGAAGCTGAGCCCTCCTCTAATTATGCCTAAGAGGCACCTCCAGGCAACCTCTTTTATTACTCAGATGTGGCCTTTCTTTCTCTAAGCCCAACTCGGCAAATAAATTCATTAACGTCCCTCCCACGAGAGACACTGACTCCCAGGGGAAAGAATCTCCCTGGTGACATGGGACATGATGCCCAGGAATGAGCCTGGCCCTGGCAGCAAAGGATTGAAAATGCCTACTTGACCAAAAGAGGGAAAAAAGAAAGGCAACTAGCCGAGGTCATAGTGGCTGAGAGATCCCAGATAGAGTGGAAAGGCTATCCTGGAGGTTTCTCTTACGCAGGCTCCAGCTAGACATCCCAAATGGCCACAATATGCCATGCCCTTACAAAAGTAGTCCCCAGATACTTAGGTTCCTACCTGAGATTCTATAAAATATTAACTTGCTGAGTTTTATCTCTGAGAAACTTAAGTCCAAGAGAGTGTTCTCATGCCAGACAAGTCCTAAAACCCGGAGGCAACAGCCTCTTTAAGAATAGCAATCAGATGTATCCCCCTTCCCCATACTGTTGACACCCCCTTTCAATATGAACAAGTTAGGATGTTCATTGTCTAGACACCCCTGAAGATGGAGAAAGAGATTGAGAGGAAGTGGTAGTAACAAAGAAGGTAAGAGTTAACAAAGGTCTGTGAAAACTGAAACTTGATATAAATCTGTATATTTTTAGATGGTGGGGTGTTGGAATTGCTGGAAGGCGGTAAATGACATGGTGGAACTCTAACCTATAACATCCTTTAAAATTTGCTCTATAGCTAATCATTGAATTGTGCTTTGAAAGTCTTCACCTTTCTGTATATAGCCTATATTGCATAATAAGGAAAGAACTGAAACTGTGGAACTGTATCCCATAACAATTTTTGAAATTACCTATATAACTGCTTGCTGAGTTATACATTGAAAATTAATACCTTTCTGTATGTAGGTTATATTTTACAATAATGGAAATAGCTGAAGTTATGGAACTGTGACCCATGATATTCTTTGAAATATGCTCTCTAACTACTTGTTGAATCATACTTTGAAAGTTATCACTGTTATGTACACATGTTAAAGTTCACAATAAAAAAGTGCATTAAAAAATACAATCAATGGAAGACCAACAAAAATAGGTTTCTTTGTTAGTTTGAGTAGGTTTTTTGTTTGTTGTGAATTAGTTCCTATGAGTAACAGTTAAGATATATTTTCAGAGTTGTAAAACTTCTTAAGATTGCTACATTAAAATAAAATACGATAAAATATGGGGTTCCTTATTACATTTTTTAAAAAGCAACTGCCCCATGCTTTATTCCCCAACGCATAGGAATTCAAAATAGCCTTAAAGGAAACAGGATTTTTTTAATTAAATTCAGTTTTATTGATACATATTCACGTACCACACAGTCATCCGTGGTGTACAATCAGCTGTTCACAGTACCATCATATAGTTATGCATTCATCTCCCCAATCTATTTTTGAACATTTTCCTTACACCAGAAAGAATGAGAATAAAAGTAAAAAAGAACACCCAAATCATCCCTCCCATCCTATCCTATTTTTCATTTAGTTTATTTCCCCATTTTTCTACTCATCCATCCATACATTGGATAAAGGTATTGCGATCCACAAGGTTTTCACAATCACATGTCACCCCTTGTAAGCTACATGGTTATACACTCGTCTTCAGAAGTCAAGGCTACTGGGTTGGCGTTTGATGGTTTCAGGTATTTACTTCTAGCTATTCAATACATTAAAACCTAAAGAGGGTTATCTGTAGAGTGTGTAAGAATGGCCATCAGAGTGACCTCTCAACTCCGTTTGGAATCTCTCAGCCACTGAAGCTTTATTTCGTTTCATTTCGCATCCTCCTTTTGATCAAGAAGATGTTCTCAATCCCACGATGCTGGTTCCAGATTCATCCCCTGGAGTCATATCTGTGTTGCCAGGGAAATTTACACCCCTGAGAGTCGGGTCCCACGTAGGGGGGAAGGCAGTGAGTTCACTTGCCAAGGTGGCTTAGCTAGAGAGAGAGGGCCACATCTGAGCAACACATAGGTACTCAGGGGGAGACTCTTAGGCACAATTATAAGCAGGTTTAATCTCTCCTTTGCAGTAAGGAGCTTCATAAGGGCAGGCCCCAAGATACAGGCTCGGCACATCAAACCGCCAGTCCCCAGTGTTTATGAGGACATCAGCAACAATCCAAGTGAGGAAGTCAACACTTCTGCATTTTCCCCCAGCTCCTCAGGGGGGCCCAGCATATATATTTTTATTCTCCACCCAAATTACTTTGGGATGTGTTGCTATTTCACTCTAACCTATGCAAACCTACCATACCTCACTTCCTATTCAAAGTTCATTGTAATTGTGGTGTTTGAACAAACTGTAGAAGTTACATTGTTTGGAAAATATAGATCCTGCACCAAATAAACATCTCTTCCCTTGGTCTCACATGGAAGTTGAAGTTTTAACACACAGTCAGAAACAGGATATTTTGTCTAACCTTTTCATTACTTTAAAAAAAAATTTATTAGGGAAAATTCAAACATACACATTCCCATTGCTTTGTAAAATAAGAGATCCCTGGAGGAAAACTGAGGAAAGAATTGTCAAATCTTCCCAAAAGGAGAAGTGAGCCTTCTACTTTTATTCTGCTTCTCATTTCAAGAACAGTAGGTGGGCTCTAACCATCATAGCTGTTAACAGTTACCAAAAATGATATTCTGCTCTGCCTCAGGCAGCGGGGGCAGACTAACCGCTCTAAGATATTTTCTCAAAGTATCAAAATCAGACAAGGTGTCACCTTAGTGAGTAGATTACTTGGAAACCAGTAAGGAATTGAAAGTCCCATATACTTACTCACTTCTCATTGTTTTTATAGAAGACCTGGAATATCAATTGATTACATTCTTCCTGTAACCGTCCTTGTTTTAATTTCATTCATTTGCTGGGGGTTAGCACTGCACCATTTTTTGTGAGTGTGATCTTGCTTTACCATCCTGACATTAAAAGCTTTCTTTTCCAGGTGTTGGATGGACTTTTGGCTCAGTATGGGACAGTGGAGAATGTGGAACAAGGTAATAAGTGGGGGGATTAGCCTGTTGAATTTTGAGAGGAATAATACTGCTATTCCTTATAGGTTAGGTTAACTCCAGGGTGAAATAGTAAAAATTCCTTTGAAACAAGCCTCCTAGAGTGTGTCTATCTATATCTAATTTGAGAAATCTTCATCTATCTATGTCTATATTTATAATATGCTTTTTCATGGAATATGATTTTTAAGCTATTTTTCTTATTGTCTGTAATATGCTCAAGCACTGGACAAATACTGTCAGGCTGGGAAAGGCTTAGTTCACATGGGAGTAATTGGATTACACTGTCGCTACTTCTTCCTGACTAAGAAAGCTGAACCCTAATGTCTTGGACTGAGTGTTTCCCAAGGAGCAGGACTCCTATACCAGAATCCCTGGCCAGCTTCTTAAAACGCGGATTCCTAGGGTTTACCATAGACCTACTGAGTAAGACTCTTGAGGGAAGGGCTCATGAGTGTGCATTCAGTCAAGCACCCTCCAAGTGATTCTTGTATGCACTCATGTTTTAGAACTGCTGCCATAAGAAGCAATGCTGCAGAAGCCCAGAGAATACTTTCCTTCCTGCTGCCGTCATTCATATTCTCTTCTAAAGAGTGAAATGCTATGATTTAAAAAACAAAATAAAAAGGTACCTGAAGCTGATTTCTTAGGTATCTCTTTAAAGAGACCCAGAAAAGTAGATTTCAAGCTCACTTAACCTCACTGAGTTAGTTTTCATATGTGTAAAATGGGGAAAATAATTTCTGCCCTTGCTATGTCACTGAATAGTTGTAATGCCCAAGGAGAACTTGTATAAGGTATTTGTAGATTATGATGTGATACGTAATCTTAAGGAACTGGTAAGGTTCACCTGAGAAAAATCGCAGAGAACCCGTTTTCTCATATGCAATCTGCTCTGTGTGCCAGTATAATTAATATAATAGTTTTAAAGCAGTAATTACTCAGATGTTCTCCACTCCATGAATATTAAAAATATTATTATTCAATTTCATGCTGCTGCCTGCCCATGGCCAAAGGTGAAGGGAAAGAGCTCAGGAAGAAGACATGATTTACAAGGATTATATTTCTCAGTTCTTGTTATTTCCCTCAACATGGAAAAGAAGACATTCAATAAGGATTGGATGTAGTAGGCAAGATGGCCTTACAGACATGAGCCTATAAATTTACTAGCTAAGACCATGTTGTAAATTCAGGACAATTCTACGCAAGGAAGAAATATTCCAGGCCCCTGGGGCAGTTTGCAGGTCCTGGGGCACCTCTGCCCTGGAGACTGCTCGGTTTCCAGCTGTCTCACAACTACAGGATAGAATTGCTGGGCTTTTGTTTTATCCCATTTCATGGGTGATTCCTGATTCAGCAGGAAAACACCTTCAGTAAAGTTTTAGGAGACTTTATACTTTGTAAAAGGGCTTTCATATCCAGTGAAATAAATTATTTGAATGGAGCACAGCTCATTCCAGAAACAAAGAACTGCCTGATTTCTTGAAGATAACGTCTTTGAAGAACAGAGACTATGACTAAGAATTGAGAACAAAATCTGAGAATCTGAGAATCCTAGTGGGTAGCTTTATTCAGGAGGTTCAAATCCAGCCCTCTCTGGGCATCTACTGCAGCCTCATCTGTAGCACTAGAAAGCAGCAAATATGAAACCTCTGTAGCATTCTATGTATCAGCACTCAGAGAGGACATTTATGGGCTCCAGATCCCCTGTTTTGCAGTGTGAGGACTTCTCTGGGGTAAGCGTAAATTAGAGCGCAGTATGGACACTCCCGGGCAAAGTCCAGGAATGGCTCAGCCGTTTATTACATGTAGATCTCAGTGGCAGTTCCTTCCTGAGAATTACACACCCCTTTCCCCTAAAGACTGGAGCTACTTTGAAGTTATTGGACAAACATTATTTTTAACAGTGTTTTTTTTTTTTTCTTTTTAACCTTTTTGAGGTCCTGGATCCCTTTGAGAATCTTATGGAAATTATAAACCCTCTTCCCAGAAAAATTAACACATCCACAAATTTAATCATTTTGAGGGCTCATAGAATTCCTGAAGCTCAAGCATGGATCTAAAGTTTGGAATCCCTACATGATAGAGTTTTATTGTTACTTTGAAAAGCAACTTTATCATGGTTTCCTTGAGTTAACCTTAATTTAATGTTGCCGTTAACTCCAAGTCTCCCAATAGCTTACATGTTTTAAAGGGTGGATGTGATTTAGTCACTTTTGCTTGTTTTCAGAAAATAGATATTTTTGGTTTAAGTTTACTGGCTTGAATTGAGAAAGTTTTATCTTATCTGCTGAAGTTATTTTTAACTTTTGACTTTAGATGAAGAGGCAAGCAGTTATGAACCAAGATAAGCCAATTCACAAGAGTGATCCCTTATTAGCCTATCTTAGAGACTCCAAGTTGAGTTGGAATTGTCAGTTTTCCTTTTTTTTATTGTGCACAGTTACCAGATTTAACTTACACAAACAGTCAAGGAGTTCAAACAAAGGGAAACAAAAATAGTAACAGTTCAATCTTGTTACTGAATAAGAAATTAAACTCCAAACACCTTGCTTGTAAGATATGTAAAATTGCTTGCTTTATAAATATATATGATTGGATATATACCCAATAATTTAAAAATAAGTGCTCAGAAAAGAAATGGGGGAAAATACATGCAAATCATTAAAATTAGAACTCATACACTGATAGGAATAATAAAATGAAACAAACTTCTAAGAGAACAGTCTGAAAATATGCATTAAAAGTATCATGCTCTTTTACCAAGGTTTTTTCCTTCTGTGATTGTAGCCTAAAGTAATTCAAAGGAAAACTAAATCAAATACTTGTAACAAAGGTGACTTTTTTACCCACACTATTTGTAATAGCAAAATTCTGGTAACAGTCCCGTTTGTCAACAATTGCAGACTGGTTAAATCATGGCACATGTACTCAATGGAATTTTATGTAGGTATTAAAAATGAAAAATAGAAAAATATATATATGTGCACATGCAAAAGTGTAAAATAAGTGAAAAATATAGCTCTGAGTTAAATGTACAATTGATTACAAATGTAAAAAGTTTGAGTGCACATGAATAAAGATTGAGATGCATGTTAACTGTAGAGTGAGCGGGATGAGTTTTTTTGTGCATTATTCTCTAAAGTTAGTATGTTTAATTTGAACCAGAGGGGGCAGCTATTTTTTTCTATGACAGTGTATTTTTTTCTTCTTCCCTAGTCAACACAGACACAGAAACTGCCGTTGTCAATGTCACATATGCAACAAGAGAGGAAGCAAAAACGTAAGTGGATTTGGGTTTTTTCTTGTAAATTTATGTTGGTTTTGTCTTTGAATGTTATTGAATTCTGGGTTTACAACCAGACCTTTGACCTTTGATATGTCACTGGATTGCCAGGGCATTTGTGCCGCCTTTGACATATAAGTAGAGCTCCCAGGCTTTTGTACCAGGATGTATGTTTGTTGATTGTGCGGCGACTTTACCTTGAGGAAGGTAGCTGACCCCCAGCCTCAAAACCGAGGGGGGTGCTGTATCTCGGCATGATCAGGAATAGAGGGCATCAGCTCTGTGACAATGTGTCCCCTAGAGTTTGCCAGCCACCTGGGGCTACTTTTACCTAGAGCTTCCTCCCTACCCCGTGAAGAAGCAGACACTCATTTCTCTCCACACTTTTGTAATGGATACTGAATTGTCTGGGAGGAGCTAATCAGAGAGCACCTGGCTCAAGTTCTTGTCTCTCCTGTTGCAACAGGGATAGTTATTTTTGAGCCTGGCTATGAGCTTGGGATTGAGAGATTTGTTTTGTTGTTGTTGTTGTTCCTTTTTATAGGACTTTGAAGTGCCTGTCAGGTTGTGATAACTAAAATTATGTTCATGTATGGTCATGCTTTATGGATATGGCATAACCTTGGTTATACATCCAAGATTCCAGTTTTATTTCCTTTTCAAAGCTACTACACACATGAAGACATATTTAAAGTTAATTTTACACTGAAAAGGCCATAGTTTGTTTGCTGTTACCTTGCACCCATATGTGTACAGGACACATGCCGACAACTCATCTTTTTACAATCCTTGTCCAGCTGCCCCTTGGGTGAGACCTCTGTATATGATATCTCTGTTGCCTTTGTGAACACAAACGGAGATACTTTGTAATAAATTCACAAACCCTAAATATCTACCAAGTAGAATTGGGTTAATACTGCCAAAAAAAAGTGTAAAAAAATGCTCCACCTCCACTTTACATATAATTTTTAAAATGCGATCATGGGATATCATTTACCCCCTGTCAAATTGATAATGATTTTTAAATAATAATAGCCTGTGCTTTTGAGGATTCAAGGAAGCAAATGCTCTGTTAAAATGGTGCGGGACAGTAAATGGTGAAGCCTTTCCAGAGAGCCACTGGGCACAATACTTAAACAGTAATGTTAGAATACTGCACAATCCTGACCCAGCAATTCCACTAGGAATGTATCCCATATGCAAAGTGGTAATTGCAAAGATGCCCATGGCAACACTGAATGTAGTGGTAAAAGATTGGATGTAACATAGATATCTAATAATAGAGAATCATTTGCAAAATATGGTAAACCTATAGAATGTTAATTAGTCGTTAAAATAATATTGTAGGATATTTAATGACATGAGAAAATGTTTATCAAGTATTAGCTTTTTTAAAAGGTTAGAAAATAGTACATATAATATTAATCTGTTTTTATAAATAATATACTTATGTTTAAGAAAGACAGGAAAGAGTTCTTATTTGTGCTTACCTATTTCTGAATTTCCAATAATAAATATGTATTATGATTAAAATGAGAAAAATGAGTCTTTTATATTGACATCTGCAAAGTTATTGATGGGGAAGGGGGTATAGTCTTGAGTGGTGAAAAAACTCAGAACACAAAATTGTGTATCAAGTCTGACCACGCCTGTTCATTGCGATTACTTGCTTAATCATTAACTCAAGCTCTGGAGGAGCAGAGACGGTGTCTGTCTTGCTCACCACTGTACCCTCAGTGCCTGGCCTCAGTACCCACCCTCATAAGCACCTAGTAAACAAGAGTGAATGAACCAGTCAATTGGGAGGGTCTTCCATGATGCTGCTCTTTAACTAAGCTCTCCTATCCTGCTGCATTTCAGAGCCATCGAGAAGCTAAGCGGGCATCAGTTTGAGAACTACTCCTTCAAGATTTCCTACATCCCCGATGAAGAGGTGAGCTCCCCTCCACCCCCTCAGCGAGCCCAGCGTGGGGACCACTCTTCCCGGGAGCAAGGCCACGCCCCTGGGGGCTCTTCCCAGGCCAGACAGATTGATTTCCCGCTGCGGATGCTGGTCCCCACCCAGTTTGTTGGTGCCATCATCGGAAAGGAGGGCTTGACCATAAAGAACATCACTAAACAGACCCAGTCCCGGTACGTGCCTCCGGGGCTTCCTTTGCTTCCTTCCCAGGGGTCCCCTGCGTGCTGGTGGGTCTCAGCCAATGTCAGACCGCTATTGCTTGTCAGCAGTAGAGGGGTGGGTGTGGTGGATATGCCGTATGGGACAGTGGCTTCTTTAAACAGGACTGCTAACAGACTAACATAAAGCTGGGGGCTGGGGGCTTTGATGTGCTTTCTTGCTAACGGCTTAAAGATCATACCCTGAAAAACTGAAGGTCCATAAAGAGAAAACAAATTATCTCACAGCCAAGAATTGTTCTCGTGGATGCATTGCAGGCTGTTTCTAAAACTGCAAGGGTTGAGCTTGGTGGGATCCTAGAACCCACTTACTTAGTTCTTACCTCCTCTACTAAATCAGAGCCCTGGGTCGCAGTCGTTCTTTGAGACCACCAGAGTCATCTCACAAATAGCCACATGAAAGAAGTTGATGAGTCACTTTTATATTGAGCAAGAAATAAAGGTCACTAGCCTTATGTCTAGTTTCTATCTCTTTAAGGAGAATAAACTGGTAGTAGGGGTTGTAGTAGATAAAATGACTTGTGGACCTGTTTATTTTTGTAGGTTCGTAAGACCATAGCATGTTGTAACGAAGAAAGCATGGGACTTGAAAACAAAGACCCAAGTTCAAATTTTACTGAGCATCATTTACTTCTTCTGTACAAAGGGGTTTCCTCTTTGTTTTGCTAGGAATATTGTGAAGATGAGTACAGTTGGACAGAGTGAATGAAATAATTAATATGAAGCACTTAATAGCAAAGCATGAAATTATTGAGAAATATTATTCACATTAGCTAGTGCATTTTATGCAGGTCATTCAGTGTCTTATAACCTAAAAGAGAAAATGCTGCTTTCTTCAAAGTGCCCATGTTACCCACAGATAACAGACACTTCTATGGGTGAGTCCCACGTGCCAGAGTTTACAATCATGGGAATTAGATGTTGTTAGAATGTGGAAGCAAAGAGTGGAAAGGGGAAGTTCTGTCTGGTTCCTTGTATTGTAAAATCAGCCCTTTCTTTTTCTCCAAGTTTGCTTCACTGTGAAAGTGATTTTTATTTGTTTATATATCTTTTTGTTCCTAAAATTGTATAAGGTGACTTTAAAAATACAAGTTTAAATACACATGAGATTATTTCTCGAAGTGTGTGCCTGCTTTTTTAGAAGGAGGCCAAAGACTTGGCTCTGGCCTTGCTGGTAACCAAAGTAAAAAAAAAGGGATACAACTTATGTGATTTTGAAAGTTAACAAATACACACAGGGCCACAACTGCCCAAAGAATTCTGATAAAGTCATCATGCTTTTTAGTCATTAGTTTTAAGAGCCTGGAAGAAGGCAGGGTGCCAGTAGAAAAGAAACCAAAAACTCTGGGAGGCAGAGGGGGACATGCCTCTGTTTTCTATCCGCACCCAGATATATAAAGCTTGCTTGAATTTGGTGTTTGGATTTGGATTAATATATGGCTTTTAAAAGCTGCAGCCAACTCAGAGAACAGCACTGGGCCATGGTGCAGTGTTATCCTTCTCCCTTTGCCCTTCACTTCTATGATCGTTTGAAAGACCACACAAAATACTTCATTTACCAAACTGGCTTCGTTACCAAGCTGGCTTGGTGCCTTCATCCAGCAGCACTCCTATAAGAACCATTCTCTTCTAAATGGAGCTGCACAGAATTAAAGTTTTGCACAAAACCCCTGCGCTGCTTGCCGTCGTCTTGGAGAATGGTATTTGTTGCAAACATGCTAATGACACCTCCACGTCTGTCTGTTCCTTGCTGTAAGTTGGCTGGCGTGATGCTTTCTTGGGACAAGGGTCCTGTCCCAGGTGACTTGCTTATGGTTCCCGATTCTTTTCCTACAGGGTGGACATCCACAGAAAGGAGAACTCTGGGGCCGCAGAGAAGCCTGTCACCATCCATGCCACTCCAGAGGGGACCTCTGAAGCATGCCGCATGATTCTTGAAATCATGCAGAAAGAGGCTGATGAGACCAAGTTGTACGTTTTCATGCTATGCTCGGATCACTCAACAGAGGATAAGAGTAGATTCCCATTTTTAACCCAAGAAAAATTGTAAAGGCTGTAAATCTATTACTCAGTAAAAGGGGCAGGGAAGGGATTATGTTTAAGGAGTTTGTTCGCAAGGAAACTACAAGGGGAAACTGATCTTCTTATATTTATGATACAGCTTTTCTGCATTTGCATGTTACTCTTGGTGATCCTAACACTCCCCTCACCCATTGGTAGGAATGTATAGTCCAGTGCCGTCCAGCAGAACTTCCTATGGTGATGGAACGGTTCTAGGACCGTGCTGTTCCATACAATGGCCACTAGCTGCATGTTGCTATTGAGCAGTTGAAATATAGCAAGTGAAATTGAAATTGAGGAACCAAATTATTTTATTTTGGTTTAATTAATTTAAAAATAGCCACACGTAGCTAATGGATACTGTATCAGACAGTGCAGGTATAGAAGCTACATTATCATCAGAAATATTATTCACCATTCCAGAAAAGGTTTTCACCTCTATGCTTCTAAACATTTGCACTCTTTTAAAATGGGTTACCTTTTCTTAAGGAGTAGAAACTAGTTTCGAAGTAATTACTTGACTCTTCTTCCTCTCTTCTACCTCTCTCTCCCCCTCCTTTTCTTTTATGAACTACTTCTTAGGATTCCACAGTGTAAGGAGTGCTATACCAATTTGAATGGCAAATATAGTTTTTACTAAATGAATTGATTCTGTGTTATAAGCAGATTATCATTTACCAAGTATTTATTGAGCACCTACTACATGCCAGGCATGTGCTAGGAACTCAACAGTGAACAAAGCAGATATAAAATCTTACCCATCTGGTAGTTAGAGTCTAGTGGAATGTCTTCAAACATCATGTTTATTTTGAGGCAGCAGTAATGCATCTATTAGATGCTTTGGGTCTGAAGAAAACACAAATGACTTAGGCAATGATTATGTCATGTAGCAAAACATCCTAAGTAGAGTGACATCAAAGTCAGTTGAATCATGGCAAAAACCCAGGATTTTTCTATCAGTCTGTTTTACCATCCTCAGAATGTCCAATGCTCCCCTGATAATGACAAGATGGTAGTAGCAATTTCAGATATTGTGTGTCCCCACACAAAAATATTCAAAAGTTAAGAAAGGGGAAATCTCTTCCTTGTGCTTAAAAAAAGAAACAAACAAACAATGAAAACCTTCCTGAAGTCACCTGACTGACTCTTTCTTCATGTCTTCCTTATCAGATCTGCCTTATGGAGCCCCTTTCAACCAGTCACTGGCAGGGGAGTAGAATTACCATGATTCGTGTTGTATTATATTACTCAGAATTCACACACTGGGGCTTGGGAGCTGGCCACTTGGTAGCTGAACACAATGGCTTCCATTAGCAAGAAAGAAGTTGGGCAGCAACCACCGTGTCTACCTTAAGTGTTAAATTGTTGTTTGTCTCTTTTAGAGCCGAAGAGATTCCTCTGAAAATCTTGGCCCACAATGGCTTGGTTGGAAGACTCATTGGAAAAGAAGGCAGAAACTTGAAGAAAATTGAACATGAGACAGGGACCAAGATAACAATTTCATCGTAAGTCCCCCATTCAAATTAGTTGTGCCCAATAATGGAGAATTTCAGCATTTTGATATGACCAATTTATTAATCTGTTTTTCCCTAACATGGGAATAGTATAATCACAAGTAATGTAATTCTTTCCAACACTGTCAAGAACAAATGCATAAGTGCTTAGTTTTCCACTGTGGATATTATCTAAGTAACTAGAAGATTTGCGATAAGGTGGCAGGCAGTCTGCCCCACGGTTCTGCAGGAATCCAGACTTCTTCACCAAGACTTGTTTGAGATCACACTGGCATTTTACAGTTTCTTTCTTTTCCCCATTGGCCAGCTTGCAGGATTTGAGCATCTACAACCCTGAAAGAACCATTACTGTGAAAGGCACAGTGGAGGCCTGCGCCAACGCCGAGACAGAGATCATGAAGAAGCTGCGGGAGGCCTTCGAAAGCGATATGCTGGCTGTTAACGTAAGTACCTGACGCTTGCTTCTCCAGCGGCTTCCAAACGCAATTTCGGGAAGGATCTCTGCATCTCTTTGGATGATTGTCGTTCAGCTAGTGAGTAAGCGCCTTAGAATAGGTGCGCCAAATTATTCCTGACTTCTTGGGGCAAAGGCATCAAGACGGTCGGGAAACCAATTAGTAAATTATGATAAACACTCTGGACAAAATATTATGGAGTCATTAAAAGTAACTGAAGACTGAAAAATGAGGAAATGCTTATAATAGAATGTTAATTAAGAAAAGTAATATATAAAAGTATATGTAACTAGGGTTACAATTACATAAAGTAATACGGTTCAAGATGATTAGAAGGCTAGGAACAAAAGTTAAAAAGGGAGTGTGTGAGGAAAGTGGGATTTTTTTTTCACTTTGCAACTTCCTGTGATATTGTGGTTATTATTCTACAAAATTGTCCTGTTACTTTTTAAATTTTAAAATACATTTTTTTTTAGTTAACTTATGATTTTCATCTCTTGCTTGCTGATGTATGCTTTTAGATTGCCTGGTAGATGTTGTCAACCACTGATCTTTGTCAACCTTTCTAGCAAACTGATGTGGATTTGCTCCCTGGTCCCCACTTCATAATGGAATACACCATCCTGGCATTTGAAAATCTTAAAAATATTTGTTCATTAGCAAAAGGAGGAAATTTTTTCTTTTTTTTATTATAATAACTTTCTAATATATACAAAAATGGAAAGGATAGTATAACAAGCCCTCATATACTCATAATCCAGTTTCAACAATTTTTCAACAATTACCAACTCATGGCCTCTCTTCTTTCATCTAAACCCTTTCCCACTTCCCCACCTGTCTTGGATGACTTTGAAGCAAATGTAAGACCTCATAACATTTCATAGAGGAATAAATTTTGAGAGAAAGCTATGTAGGCTAAGCCCTAGTTCCTTCACTGCAGCTCCCTAAAAGTGTTAGACTCTTTTACTCAGGTCTAACCCCCCTCACCGCTTCCTCCACCTCATCAACCCACATCACACGTAATCATGGGACACAGGGAAGAGAGTAGAGGAGGAGACAGGGTCACCCTCTCCCCCATCTGTGGAGCTATCATCAATGATCTTATTTTCTTTTTGTGGGCTCTTGTCACCTTACGATAAACATCTCTGTGAACACCAGGAGAAGCTACAAAAGAGCCTGGATGCCACACATATCTTGACCTGAGCTTCATTCACATCTGCACCAAAGGTCTGATAGAGTGTACATATCACCTGGGGTGAAGGTAAAAGATTGTAGCTGTGCTATTCCAAATGTTCTAAAAGAATGCAAGTTACTGGTTGAGTCACAGGTAAGAAAACAGAAGATGTTAGAAAACTGCTTGGTGTTCAGGGGTCAGAGGTGGGGGCACGGTGGACACAGGTCGGGCTGGGTGACTGCATCCCTCTGGTCATAACATCTGTGCAGTTAACCCTCACCCCAGCCTGTGTGAGTGCCCCATGTTTAAATGTGAAATAAATAAACAAGTGAGATGATCACGAAGCTGGCAACTCAATGGTGAAAGAGCCAAAGTGGTAAATTATCCAGAACCTGGATAATGGGATTTGCAAATGTGATATCCTAATGAAGGGTCTGATCCTTCCCTGGATGGAGTTAGAGAAAACTATTAATCCAATTTGTTTTAAACATATTCATTCAACAAATATTTACTGAGTACTTACTAGGTACCAGGCACTGAGAACACAGCACTAACAAAGACACAGTCTCTGCCCACAGGGAAGAGATTAACTAAACAGGCAATTCATACACCATGTAAGGATGTTAGGAGAGCATGGAAAGGGTACTCAAGCTGAGACCTTTGGGGGTGAGAGGAGGCTTTCAGGATGAGGTGACACGTAAGCAAAACTCATAGGGTGAGGAGGTAGAGAAGCACATTCTTTGCAGGGGAGACAGTGTGCACAGGGACCCCGAGGTGAGAGAAAGCACAGGATTTGGGGGCATCAGGAGTGGGTAGCAAAGGGATGAGGGATTAGTAGGAGAGAGGTTGGTGAGGTGGCCTGCATGCCCCAGAAGAGCCTCATTTGCCATGTTAACACGTGCAGACCCTCCCAAGGGTGGCCAAGAAGCTTTGCAGGAATGCCAGTCAGGTTGAGGATGGAGAGCCCACCCTGGCTGCAGGGTGGGGAAGAGTCCACGGGGCCAGGGCAGAACTGATTAGGAGATGCTGGTGCCATCCAGACAAGAGATGGAGGTTGACCCAGGCAAACTGAGCCTCTCTGGTCTCCTCCCCTCATCTTTTTTCTCCATTTCTGTTCCCAGCAACAAGCCAATCTGATCCCCGGGTTGAACCTCAGCGCACTCGGCATCTTTTCAACAGGACTGTCTGTGCTGCCTCCACCAGCAGGGCCCCGCGGAGCTCCCCCCGCTCCCCCCTACCACCCCTTCGCTGTAAGTAGCTCAGCATTCAGAGGTCTCATGCTCAGGGCACCTGCAGGCAGCAGCTTGCCCTGCTGTATTGAATCAGAGCAAAGGCTTTCACGTAGAAGCCGTGCTTCTGACTGACTATAGGATGGAGCCAGTGTTACATAGGACTGCTTCCTAATGGGCAGATTAATATGATTAAACCATCTTCTGAATTAAGGGTCCTCACTCATAGTACACATCATTTCTAGGAGAGGGAGAAAGTTACTCGCAAATTCATTAACCAGAAACAAATTTATTCTAAAAGAGGATTTGTTAGCTCAAATAAGAACCCTTGCCTACATGAGTGTTGGTCATTTATTAAAATATTAGGCAACCTGGATGATTCTTGGGATATAGACAATTCCTACTTATGCCTACAATTCAAATGTTTTATATTTTATTAATAAGCAGTTTTAAAAGAAAATACTACATAGTATTTATGTCTGAACATATACACAATGCCTGGCATTTAGTAGGTTCTCAGTAAGTATTTGTTGTCTGAATCATAATTAACAACAAAAGAGTAAATGGAATTTTTATGACTTTTCTAGTTGTTGCTGCCATTCACAAGCTTTATTCAGGATTGATACAGTACCAGATTGGAAGCTGGGATGCTTGACAGCTTTTTTACATTCCTAATTCTTCTCTACACATGTTGCTTATATTTTTAGCAAACTTTCTTTCCCCCATGTTTATACTGTTTAAATGGGAAGAATCAGTTGTGTGAACGTTACATTATCCACTCCTTTCTTTTAAGAGGTGGTCATTGCGTTGTGTGACTTCTCAGTAGCTGTCTGGGTTGTCTGTAGGAGATGGGGCAGAGCCACTGTGCCTACAAAATACAGATATTAACTGGCAGCCACACTTTAGTCACAAGCATATATACATTCTCCAATTTTGTTTATATACAGATCTTCCAAGTCATTTCTAAGTCTCTCCATACCATTTCTTTAGAGTTATATCCATTTTCCCTTTAACTAAAGGACAGAGCACACAGTGAGCCTGTGTCTGTGTGGTAGAGGGAGCTGGAGAGATGGGAGGAGGGATCGAGGCAGCGATTAGAGTCATGTGGCTTCTCCAAGGAGCAAAAACAGGTCCGAGGGGTGCATATCCCTGCACCTTTGCGGTTGGATTTGAGAATGACCCAGCACGGTACAGTAAATGGCACCGAGCTGTCATTTCTTGGAAGAGAAGTTACGTGTTGGCCCCAGGAAAGATAACCTCAAAAGCTAGGCCACCCTCTCTCCTAGGTCACACTAAGTGGTGTGGGGAAGAATGGGGCACCATAAAATAGAGTACTTCTAAAATGAGACATCTAAACAGGGGTCAGCAAACTGCAGCCGAAGGGCCAAATCCAGCCCCACCTAATTTTGTAAAGAAAGTTTTATTGAAACACAGTCATATCCATTTGTTTACATGTCTCTTTCTGCTTGCCTGCCACAATGGCAGAGTTGAATAGATGCAATGGAGACCATCTGACCCCCCAAAGCCTAAAATATTTACAATTTGGCCTTTATAGAAAGGTTGCCGATCACTGATCCAAAACAAGAGTTGTCAGCTGATAAAAGAATATTTTCTAAACTTGAAAATAGAATTTGTCATTTGGAAAACATTTTTTACACCAGAAGTTTTTACTAACATAGTAGAATAACTGTTTTACATAAATATGTGATTCCTGTTCTTTATAAAATAGGTTTTAAATAAAACCAGAGCACACACAGTTGCCCCGGCTCCGAGACCAGCCGGCTCCCCAGGCGCCTCACTCCTTTGCAGGACCTCAGACAGAGCCCCCGAGCCCCCCGGCACTCTGCGCTGCAGGCTGTGGGCCTCCCTGGGGGGCCCAGGTCTCCCAGAAGGCTGGGGCCTGGGTCCTTTAAATGCAGATCACATGCTACTGCTTTCCTGTCACACAGGCAATCAGATTTCAAGGAACTAGGGTATTTCTTGGATGCTTTTATATGTCACAAAACTCTAGTGCTTTTGCTATATCTAAAGCTCAGGAGGAGTCTATGTCACCTTCCTTCCAGCTGGCTACACGACAGAGCTGGTCTCTAAACTCTGGAATTTTTAATGCCTCGGTGTATGTATGAAAACTTGTAATTTTTATTTTTCTGATTATAAAAGTAATATATGCATGATATTTAAGAAGCAAATATTACAGAAATGTAGAAAGTAGAAGGTCTTTTTTAGTCCAGAGATAACCACAATTTCTATTTATTTGTATATATTTTTTAAACAAAAATAGGATCATAGCATAGATAGCATTCAGAATCTTGCTTTTTTCATTTAACTACATGGATTTTTTCCATATGCATATATATAGCTTTACAACTTTTAAAAATAGTTGCATCACCCCTATCTATATGATTCACAGTTTTAAAACCAATTATTTATTACTAGACATTAAAATTCCATATTTTCAAATTTTCACTTTTATAAATAACTCTACTGTGGAAATCCTTGTACATACACCTTGGCTGTCTTCTCCAATTTTTTCCTCAGAATAAATTCCTGGAAATAGAATTGCAGAGTCAAAGAATGTATATATTTTTAAAGTTGATACTTAATATATAATTATATACATAAAGGATTTACCACTTATCCCTCCCACTAAGAGTGTGTGACAGGGACATTTTTCTCCTGTTCCCTCACTACCAATGTAGTTAGTCCTTGCAGTGTGATATTTTGAAAATACACATTTGGGTTCTTTGGCCAATTTTTAATCTCTTTAATGAATTGTCTTTCTATATTTTTTGCCTATCAGTCTCTTGAGAGGTTGTATAACTTACATTCTGGAGCCAGACTGTGCATTTACATCTCTACACCAACACTTACTATTTTTAATACTTTGGAGCGAAAAAAAATAAGTGTCTTTGGGTCTTGATATCCCCATCTGTAAGATGAGGGTAATGTGTTCCTCCCTCAGAGAGTTCTGAGGATTATTAAATAAGTTAAAACCTGCACATGATAACTGCTCTGTAAATCTTAGGTGCTATTCCCTCATTCCCCCCATCCCCATATTTTTCTTAATGATTTGTAACAGCTAATTATATGTAAGGCTGTTCACCACTTGTCATGTTGTGAATATTTTCCAACAACTTGTCCTTACTCTTTGCTTTAGCTGTGGGATCTTTTGCCATAATAATAATAAAAAAATTACCATAAACAAACTGTATGAAGGTAAAAAGTAAAAATATCCCTTCAGTTCTCTCTTCTCTTATCCAAATTTCATCCAACACCTGTTCCCCAGAAGTATAGCACTGTTATGTTTACACATTTTTCCTAATTTTTTGTGTCTATACACTCATACTTTCAAAATACAAATAGTTGGAATCATGCCATACACAGTGAATTACAACTCCATTTTAAAAATTTATTATGGACATTTTTCCATAACTAAGCCTAGTTTTTTTTTTTTTTTTTTTAATGCCTGCAAACTATTCCAAAGTATGAAATTGCCATAATTTTTCTAATCAATGCATTATTTGGGGGCATTTGGGTTATTTCTAGGTTTTCCCTATTAAAGCAATGTCAAAATGAATATCTTTATATATAAGATTTTGCATTGTATGTGAATATATCTGAAAATAAATTCTCTAAGACTGGAATTATTGCATCTCAAGGTATATGCATTTTAAATTTTTGCAGATTTCTCTCCAACAGAATTCATGCAGAAATTATAAGAATTAAGATAGTCAAAATCAGTGGTGCTTTCCTTGATGGTTTCTGGCCTTTGATGTCATGCTAAAGAAAAAGGCTTCCTCTATCCAAGACTGTAACAATATTCTGTCATGTTTTCTTAAAGTAATTGTTAGTTGTTGGTTTTGGGGGTTGTTATTTATATTTACATTTGCAATGCATAGGGAATTTATCTGCACCTATACTTCAAGATAGAGATCTAACTTTTTAATTTTTTTCCCAAATGGATAACCAGTTTTCCCAAAGTCAATTTATTGAGTAATCTACCATTTCATCCCTCAATTTGAAATGCCAGCTTTGTCATACAATAAATTCCCACTTAGTCATATTTCTGGACCTTGTTTTGTTCCATTCAACTCTTTGTCTACACTGTAATTATTGTAGTTTTATACTATCTTTGACAGTTTTAACAGCAGGGTTATTTTACTCTCAAAGAACAGATTGGAAAAATGGCCAACTTTTTCTATGCTCTGAAAAATTAAAGAATATATAGGAATTCTCTGTTCCTCAAAGATTTGATAGAGCCCATCAGTAAGACATCTGGGCCTACCAACTTCTGTTTAGAGAAAGATCATTTATAAACATTTCAATTTCTTGTAAGTTTTTTACTCCATTTTGTTGATTTATATTTTCCTAGAAAAGTATCCATTTCATTTATTTTTTTATGCATTAGTATAAAGTTGAACAAAGCAGACTTGCTTTTTAAATCTTTAAACTTGTGCTTCTCTCTCCCTTAATTTCTAACAAGTATTTATGTTTTCTCTTTTTTTACTTTGATCAGATTTGCTAAGAATTTTTCTATTTTTAAAATTTCCAAGTAGTTAAGTGTTTCCTTTTTGTCATCTTACTATCATTTTCAATATTCTTTTGTACTCAGAGAATGTGATTGGAAATTTTCTGATTTTTGTGGCCATCCTCGTGCATGATCACTTATTGCAAATAATGGGCATTTGAAAAGATTCACCTTTTCTGATGGGTTGAAAGCTGTTTACAGCTATAAAATTCAGACTTCTAATTAGTGACTTGTATCTTCTATATAATTATTTTTATCTAACTCATTAAATTTTGACAACAGTCTACTGTTCTCTTATGTGATCATAGTTTTGTCAAATTCTTTATTTCTGACAGATTTTGATCATATTCTAGAAATAATCTGGAATTTTAGTTCCAAATTATCCAGCTTTCTTTCTTAATGAAAATTCATAGTTTCATCCATAGTTACTTGGAATTAACTAAACTTTTAGTGGTTTCTTTGCTCACCACTGTTTTTTGTGTTCCATATTCTCCCATTTTTTCAGTTCTTTATTTGTATTTTTTTGGTCTGGCTAGAGTACTTCCTCAAAAAATTTTTCTTCAGGATTAGTACATGAGTAGTGTGATTTCTAAGCCCTTCTATATCTGAAAATGCCTTTCTTTTTCCCTCAGATATGAATGAAAGTTTATTGGGTTGTCTGAAGTGTTTCAGATAAGTGTTCTACCTGCTTGGTTCTCTTTCTTTTGTAGATTTCTTTTTTTTCTTCTGTAAGATTTGGTCTTTATCATTGGAATTCAGAAATCTGAATCTGAGCCCTTTGATTTGAAGATTCAAAAGTTTTTCTGTGGCACAGAAAAAAACCTTTTCCCTCTATAATTTAATGTATTGCTTTCCCTCCATCCATTTCATTTTCTCCTTCTGGAATTCCCGTAATATGTTAGTAGATCTTCTCAATCTGCTCTTCAAATCTCTCTAATTCCCTCTCTTTGTCATTCTGGTTTGCATTTCAAAAGAAAAGCATAGGCTAATCTTCTAAGGCATTGATGGGCTTGTCAGCAATGCCCATTCTGCTATTTATACTGCCTCTGTTGAGTTTTTACTTCAGTAATCATGATTTTAATTTCCATAATCACTCCAGTTCTTCAACTGGTCTTTTCTCACAGCAGTCTACTCATGTTTTAAAAAAACATCGGTACTTTTTAAAAAGTACCATCCTCTTGAATCTCACTAAGAAATCAAATCAGAGTTTTTAAAAAAGCCTTGCATTCTTTCCTGAATCAATTCACTGGGGGTGACTTGCTTGGATTGCCCAGCAGTCCACCCTTTCATGCTGCTGATTCTATGTCCACTGATCTTTAATTGTCCATTCATATATTTAAATAAACACAACAGTGGGCATATTGGAATCCTTAAGAGAGCTTTTTCATTACACATGCTCCAGGCCACACCCTGAATCGGTTAATTCAGAATGTTCCAAGTAAGGGCAGTGTTGGATATAGTGATTAAGATCTTGGGCTGCAGAGTTGCACACGGAGATCTGCATTCAAATCTTGGCTCTACCTCTTACTAACACACTGATTTTAAGTTCCTGCCAGCTCCTGAGGTTGTCCTAGGATGGCACACAGAGGTTGATAAGCAGATGTAATGTAAGGAAGCACTTTGACGAGGTCTGGTAGAACATTGGAAAGCTCTGTCCATGACACTGACCCTCCCGGCCAAGTCCTCTCCCTTCCCCAGGCCTATGTTCATGGTTCCCAAGAGGAGCACCTGCCATCTTTGCAACTTGGGATCACTCGCTCATCACAGGAAAGTTCTTTAAATATTTGAATATAACTCCCGTGCCTGACCCTCACTCTTTCCACCACCCCGTCCCACCCCCACTTCTCCCACCCCTTGATTTCTTCATGTTTCAGAATATTGCCTAAATCATACCTCAAATGTTCATACATAACAGCTTGAATCCTATGGATCTTGCAGTTTATTTTCCCAAGAAAAGCAGGTTCATCAGTTTATATCTCCATTTCTAATTTTTACATGTGTGTTTGCTGTATTCCCACCCCATTTCCCAGCATAGTCAAACACAGAGGAAGAGTACAACCAGTATCTCTCAAAGTGAGTATTTGAAATGAACCAGTGACACACATAGACACACACACACACACACACACACACTCACTGCCTCCTCTCCCCCTCTCCACTGATCATAACACTTAGAAAATATTGAAAAATAAAGTACCTTCCCCCCTCATAAAATAGCTAGGGACTGTCAAACTGGGACAGTGAGCCTGTGAGGTCAGGGTTCCACACTGACCTCCCCTCCACCGTGCCTTGGAGCAGATGTCAGGTGGCGACAACCTGCTTTCCCATTAAGAGAACATTTCTTCAAGACAGCAACAGGTTACTTTTTCTGATCATTATAAATAAGCGTGTTTGAAAGTCCCCTTCCATCTGAGGCTGTAGGGCTCCATGTAAGCTTGGGAGAATGGGAAACAAAGTGTTCTCTGATGAGACATACATTTTATTATAAATAAGTACTCATTTAACACTCATTAATTCTGCCCATACAGTGCTTCCATTCACCTGCTACCACATAGCATCTTTCAGGAGCATCCACTGTACTTAGGATCAAATCCAGGCTCCAAGCTGCAGCTCACAAGGCTCTGCATGATGTCTTCCTGCCTGCCTCTACACTCGTCCTCTTAATTACCTTCACCACACTGGCCTCCTCTCTGTTTTTCTAGCCCTGGACCTTTGTAGCTATGCCTGAGAGCCCTGCTTAGACAGCCAGTGCTTTGCATGGTGGTGCTTCTCCTCCATGGGTCTCAGCACAAATGCCATCTCTTCCCAGAACCTTCCAGAATACTCTGGCTAAACTAGGCATCCTACCCTCATCTCTGCAGCTACCCTTGCTCACATCATCCTGTTTGTTTCTTTTGGGGTACTTCTCTGAAATTATCTAAGGCCTGCTTCCCCAGAAGAATGTAAGTTCTGTGGTGGCAGGGACCTTTTCTGTCTTATTCACTGTGTCCCCAGCTCCTGAATAGCATTTTGCACATGGTAGGTACTCAGACATCTTTTTTTAAATTCAATTTTATTGAGATATATTTGCATACCATACAGTCATCCAAAGTATGTACAATCAGTTATTCACAGTACCATCATATAGTTGTACATCACCACAATCAATTTTGGAACATTTTCATTACTCCAAAAAAATAAAAGTAAAAAAAACACCCAAAGCATCCCACCCACCACGCCCCCAACCCACTCTACTTTTCATATAGTTTTTGTCTCCATTTTTCTACTCATCTGTCCATACGCTGGATAAAGGGCGTGTGAGCCACACAGATACACCATGTAAGCTATAGAGTTATACATCAGACATCTTTTGAATGAACAATTGAATGAATCCTCACAACAATATAAAATCAAGATATTATTTTATTCACGTGTGGACAAGGCTCAAAAATGTTAAGTATTCCAACTTTACAGAGTTTGTGATTCAGACTCTGGTCTCCTAACACCAAAACCAACTTCTGTACACAAAGGCTAATGCCAGAGCCGGACTCGTCCCCTACAATGGTTTTCCAGCTGTGACTCATGAATAAAGGGGGAGTGGGAAATTTGTCCTTTTGATCTTTTTACAACTAATTCAAAACATCCCTCTCCTCCCCCAAGTGCTAGGTCTAAATTTGATACAGTGTTCATGTTGGGACTATTTGAATCCAAAATAAGAGCTATGCTGTAGCTTGTCTATTCTTGGCCTCACATGATTTTTTTGTGAAGGAAAAGCAAATCACAATTCAAACCATTAATTTCTGCTATGAGGACTGAAGGAGTGGCTTTCCAGGTGAGAGAGGGTGTCACATTTACCTTTTCTCCAGGTAGAGCTTTGTCTGAGCTGAAAAGCTGTAGGAATTCTCCCCATACCCTCCACAGCCCAGGACAATCCCCAGGACAGGGACATGCGCGAAGGAGTGGATGCTGTTCCCAAAAAGTCCTCAAGAAGGAGGTAGGGCCAGTGAGCCAAACCTCCTCACCTTGTTCCTTTCAAAACTAGAGGTTGCCCAGAGAACCTGGTCTCATAACACCCTCTTATGGGCGTGAGGTGTCACTGCAGCCTCTTGCCAAGTCATGAAAGCAAAGGCTTCCTCTGCAGCGATGATTCCCTGGTATAAGCAGAGCTCTCTCCGCAACAGGTGCTCTGGGGACCTAGAGCTCCACCCTGGCGGCAGATCCCTCTGTGTTTACTTCTCTGCCTTCTCCTCCAAGGCCAGAAGTCCACTCTCCAAGCCCAAAATGGGGAAGAGTTTAATTTTGTTCCTAGTGAGTCAGAAGATGAAGTAGTGGTCTGGAGCTCTGAGTCCAGCTGGAGATTCAGGAGAAGGGGATGTGTGTGTCACCATGAGATGTGCCCAGGGGCCCTCAAACGAAGCCTGGATCCCCTCACTCCAAGCCTCAGCCATGTCTGGCCACTCTTGGAATTGTCTTCCTAGGGCTTATCTTGCAGGTTCTGCAGGAATTGGTTCCATGATGGCCCAGAAGAGCCCTTTACCGCCTTGCCTGCAATAAGTCAGTGTTTACTGGGCCCTATGCAAAGCACAGTTAACCAGACTTTGCCAGCCCTGGTCATTGTCCTGCCATAAGAATACATGAAGTCAGACATATTTCTGTCTTGCCAGGACTATTGTGAGGATTGAGAGTTTATGAGTAGATACTATTAGGCAGTGTGGTAGATTCTTTGTAAGTATTCAGTAAAAAGCTGCTACTTTTTTTTTCTTTTTTCTCCTAATAGCTCTATTTTCTTCTATCCACATCTGCCCTCCTATCCCCTGCCTCCCCATACACACGCTCACACAATATATTTATTCATTCATTTTCTTTCTCTCCTTCCTCAAAGTCTTTTTCTCTCTCTCCATTCCTTCTATAATTCTCTGATGGAGATGACTGATCCGACTTTCCAGTAGCACGTTTCCTCATTCTGAATAACTCTTGGATATTGTCCTAGCATCCTCTGTTCCCTTTAACCTACAACTTGCAGTTCTCCAGGAAATAGAACCCACTGGGCCTGCCTATCTACCTGGGGGCAGGTAAAAAGAGTGAGTGTGCGCATGCGTGTATGCACATTTGTGTGTGTGTTCGTTCCCATGCTAGGTTCCTAGGAAGCCTAAAGCATAGCTCAGCTTAGAAATGATAAACGTTCAAGCTGGGGAGCAGCTGCGACCAGGTGACACCTTGCCAAGCATTCAGTGCTCCAAGGGATAAGGCGGAGGAGAGAGCTGTGATGCAAAGGGACTGGTCTGTACACACCACAGCAGGGCCAGGGGAGGGGGCAGAGCACCTTGTCATGTGTGGGAAATCCTCCGCCACCTGAGTCTGGTGACTGTCCATGGTGTACCCACTAACTGATTGTCTGTTTCTCTCCTACTGCAGACCCACTCTGGATACTTCTCCAGCCTGTACCCCCCTCACCAGTTCAGCCCATTCCCGCACCATCACTCCGTGAGTGCCCCCTCAGTTCAGCCCTCTCCACCCCCTCCTCTCTCCTGTGGCCGGCACCTACCGTCCTTGAGGGACTGACCAGTGGGCATTCATGGTGTGTGTTCTAGGCCATCCTGGAAGTGACGCATGACAGAGCATAAACATACCAAGCTACCCAGGCCTTAGGTGCACTTGAGATTCTTCAAAAGGCTGGGACTTTTCCTGTTGAACAGTCCTGCTGATACTTGCAAATCTCATATGTGGCAGGAAGCTGTTGCAAACAGACAATCAAGAAGTCAAATTAGGAGGTGGTGTTGTGCTAAAGGACAAAGTCTCCAAAGGGGATCTTTGAACATTTTACAAATGGAGGCATGGCATTCCCACAGAGCCCTACGGGAAGGACACCTGGTGGCCTTGTCTGAGAGCCCCTCCCTCTCATCACATGGCCCCATGTGTCTCCTGGTAGCCATCATGCTGGTCTGCTCAGGGCAGATTTAGTTGCCATCTTGTTTTGAATCTGGATCCACCTTTGTGAAAATGCCATCTCTGGCCACAGGGTGGGCTGGGCAGCTTTCCATGCCCTCTAACAAAGTGCTTCAGGGCCCTGTCGTGAGACCAGGATTGTTTAATAACTTCATTATTATTTCTTGGATGAAGACACAGGAGAAATACATGTCTGATTTACATGTGATACAAAACCAGGAGGGATAACTAATGAAGTGGAGGACTGAATCCAGATTTAAAAAGTTTCTGACACTAAAAAAATCAGGCTGTGCCCAAAGGTAGAATTTGATAGGGAGAAGTCCTAAGGCCTGCAGTTAGATTCAAAAATGAAGTGGGCAAATGTAGGATGGTGGAGAGCTGTGAGAAAATAAAGGGTCATATGAGAAAGACCGGGGATTTCTCATTATCTAGACATTGGAGATAAAATAACATGACAGTTACTGACTACATTCGTGGAATCTTAGAAATTAACAAAGGAATATCACGGAAAATGAGAGCTGTAGTGGATTCCATACTAGCCTGCACTGATAACTGACTAGCAGAAGGAATGTCGAGATCAGTTCTGGTGGCCTGTCCATGAGAAGGGCATGTCAAGCCAGAGATTGTTCAATGGAGCTGCCCATGACTGGGGGACATCTAGAAACTGTTGTTGGAGAGAGGAATAAAGAAGAGGAGGCTCAGAAATGGTTCTCATATGAAAGAGGAAGTATATTTGTTTCTTGTTGTGCCTTAGTCCAAGAGTAAAACCAGAGACCGTAAGTTTCCAGGAGTTGAATTTCGGACCAAGGTAAATAAGAGCTTTAAAATAACCAGATTATAGACAGGTCTGTCTCCTGAAGCAGTGAGCTTCCCAGTACTAGAGAAGCATGTCTTCATAATACAGATTACACATTTATTTAAAACAAAAAATCCAAGATAGACATATAAGGCCAAGGGAAAAACATATACATACACACACACACACACACACACACACTGTTTTGAATAATAACATGCCGAGCACCCCTTCTTCAATCCACCGGAAAAGCAGTTTAGGGTTTCTCAGAATCCACTGTGTAGCACCTTACATCTCAGGCAATGCTCACTGTGACCCTTTGAGGCACATAATGGAAGATGTTTCATTATCTCAGCTTATAAAAAGCTGAGTCTCAGAGAAATTTAAGGGAGTGGCTAAAGGAAGTTAGAGGGTCTTCACCTAGAATTCCAGGGTCTTGAGTCTGTGTCTTTTCCTGCAGGGCTGACCCAGTAAAAGAGTTTATGGGTGGTGGGCAGACGCATGAGGCCGTTGACTTCTCTTCACTACTGTTTTACCTGGACTCTGATTTCCTGACAGTCCTGAGGGGGTCCTGTATTTAAGTTCCCCTGATACCTTCACTTTCTAAGAATCATGAAATGAGGTCTGGTTTACACGTTGGAAGCATTCCAAAAGACTGCGTCAATTGAATGATTGCAAAATCTATTTATGTTGAAAAGGCTTCAAGCAGTCTCATGATTTAATGGAATTTCTGTTAATAGTTTTGTAAAGCAACCAACCTCTATTTTTCCTCCTCTTTAAGTTGGGATTTTAGTTTGTATTCTCAAAGTGGAATACACTTGTGTATTTTATCTAAGCAATAATCAACTTGAGGGGGATCTATTATCTGCCAAGTTTTGGGTTTTAAAATCTTACCCACCTCAGAAGCTTCGAAGGATTGGATATGGCTTTAAAATCTACACTATTGTTCCTAGCAGATAAAGGAAAGCACACCTGATTCTGTAGTCCAAACAGTAGTTTCTCAGCTCCATCTTCTGTGGTGTAAAGATTGATCTCTCAGTGGGGGTGTCACTCTGGACCCTTCTTTCCTGGGAAATTTCCCAGGGCATTTTAATGTCATACTTGTTTAAGCCTGCCTGTCTCTGGGTTGGTTGACTTCTGCCCTCCACTCCCTACTGTGGCTCTGTGAATTCAGAGTGTACTTCAAGCCATCCCTTCCCAGCCCCAGTCCTCCTTGAACTTCTCTACTCCAGTCTTTTCCCAGGCGCAATGTTGTTTTAACACTCCGTCTTCCCGCAGACCCTTTGTCAGTTGGTGCCAGACCTAGGAAATGGCCCTCTTCTATCACCACCTCCCTCCACTCCTTATCCCTTATGCTCCTTTCAGTCGTAGGCAACTCTCACACCATCCAAGGCAAAATCCCTCAGGATCTAGAAAACTTGCCTCCAGGAAAATTCCCGTCTCCTCTTTTATGTATAGGTTGTTTATTTAGTGCTACTCTGGTACTGTTTTCGGTGTTAGGTTACAAATATGTGAATGCGTCACCCCTACCTTGCTTCTATTCTGATGGGAGACTAGCGTGTGAGCATATAACTGTAGTTGAACGTGGAAGCCCCAGAGAATCACGGCCTGCTTCCCTGGAAATAACAGGGAAAGTTTCACAGAGACAACATTTGAGCTGGGCAAGCAGAAAAGGAAGATGTGGGAAGGGGATTCAGGGCCTCTGTAGACTAATTTACTGACTTTAGCATGGCCAACTTCTGTGCATTCTTGGACTCCTACTGAAAAATACACAAACACCCTCCTTCACCAAATATAAGCTTGAAAGTGAACTTCCTCTTCAGTGCCCCTTCTTGAGTTTCCTAGGGAATAAGTGAGCCTAACCCTGTGAACAGACAGCATTTGGGATCCAACAGATTCAGGGATGAGTTTGTATTTTGATTGTCACGTCTTACTGCCTGGGTTGAGATTCATCACTCCAGAATCACACCTGCAGAGCCTATGCCCAGAGAAGACTCTCATGCACCATTTTGGCCATTTCCTTGGACAGGGAGGGTGGACCCACCATGGGGCTCATCATAGCTCCTCAGTAACTGTTGGGTGCCTGCAGGAGAAACCTCGATTGGAATAATGTCTTCTGTCTTGTCTTGCTCTTCCAGTATCCAGAGCAGGAGATTGTGAATCTCTTCATCCCAACCCAGGCTGTGGGCGCCATCATTGGGAAGAAGGGGGCACACATTAAACAGCTAGCTAGATTTGCTGGGGCCTCCATCAAGGTAAGGCTGCTCTTGGCGGCTGTTTGTATCCCCCCTCTTCCATCACCACCTCCCTCCACTCCTTATCCCTTATGCTCCTTTCAGTCGTAGGCAACTCTCACACACCATCCAGGGCAAAATCCCTCAGGATCTAGAAAACTTGCCTCCAGGAAAACTCCCATCTGCTCTCATCTTTCTCTATATTCCTTCCTTTTTTTATTCAACAAACAACCATATTAGCAAAAAATATTAATAAACACATCATTCAGGTCAGTCCTCTTTGAGTTATTGTTGTCCCGTTCTTCTCAAGAAGGTAAAGCAAAGAAAGGTTGGGGATTTCTCCCAAGCTAAGAGACCAGACTTGGGTGGGGCCATAATTTGTACTTAGCAGTTATCATTGCTTGGTTCTTTAATTAGCATCTGTTTCAAAAAACCCTTGAACTTTGAGAAAAATAGTTTGAATGAAAAGCTCTTTAAAAAGGATGATAAAATCATAGATAAACAAAAACTGATGACATAGCCTGATACGAAGCCCAGGAATGAGCAGAGAGGCTCAGGAAGGAAGGCCCTTGATTTATGGAAATGGTTGTGAGTGCAGACATGGCTGCAGCTACATACTCACATCCTGCCTCATCGAGAACCATCAGAGAACTGAAAGGGAAGGATTATTCGACCCTGGTCCTGCTCCAAGCCCAGCTATCAGCTCTGACTCACGGGCAGAATGCTGAGCACGTCCCAAGCTCCATGAAACACTTTCGGAAACAGAGTTTCCGTTGTTACGTAAAATAATTTGCTACCATGGGACAACCCGGGATTCCGAACAAGAAGTCTCATGACTTGGAGAGAAAGAATGCTTATCCTTTCCCCCAAGAAGAACTGGAATTTCTCCCACAGCAAGTGTGCTAGAGAAAACAAAACAAAACATTCTGAGTACTACAGAATAAAGATTGCAGTGAGTCCATAAAAGAATTGTATTTGGGTAAATCATTTCCCCTCCCAGGCCTCATTTATGTCACCTGCATAGTGGAGAACCTGGACAAGAACCCCAAGGTGGGGGCAGTGTGGAGCACACAAGGCCACTGTACCCCTCAGGCTGGGTGTAGGTGAGACCCTGGCCCAGTTACTGATAGGCAGGTGCTGCCCCCACCCCCAACCCCCTGGGCTAGCTGTACCCCCAAGGGCCTTCCCTGGCATTAAATCCTGTGGTCTGAGATGCCAAGAGATGGAATGACATTTCAACTAAAAGGGACTTGAGGGATCGGCTCATCAAATCCCCCCCTTTTCTTCATCTGAGAAAAGTACGACTCAGAGGTATAAAGACACAGCCAAGGCATGGGGCTAGCTTGTACATGGCAGGAGTGGCTCTTAGATATAAATTCTGCGGACCTGTGAGACATGGAGCACCCCCTGGGGCCAGTTACAGTAGTCACTGATTTCGTGTACCTGATGTCATTTAACCCTCTCAGCTCTGTGAGACAATGATTATTACCTGTGAGGAACCAGGACACACAGAGTTTCGTTGTCCAAGGTCACAGAGCTAAAGGAGGTGAGAGTCAAGACTTGATCAGGATGTTTTGTTTCTAGTCCAGTGGTTTTTTTTTTCCACTGTAGCAGTCTGACTGCTATGTCAGAATCATTCCCAACAGGGTTAGGAAAAAGAGAGGGAAAGGTAGCTGTCAATCCCCTGTCCTTACAAGCCCACAGCAGGCCCACAGTCCATCCCTGTCCCAGCTGGGTTGAGTGACCGGTCACTTTGCTCAGGACTTCTGAAATGGGCACAGAGAGCAGGGCTGCACCAGGGGTCAGGATGCCTCTGCAGACTGGTCATGATGAGACGTTTTCCATGCTGGGCCAGCAATCTTCTTCTCCAGCAGCCTTTTCCTTCCCCAACCCCTGCCTCTCTGTAGCAGTGTATAGGAGGAAAGGAAACTAGGAACGCCCAAGCATGCATGAGCAGAATTCCTACCCTTTTAAGTCAGTCTGGTTTTTTGCTAGATTCCATTTATCGCAACAGGTCTCAAAAGCATCTGTCCCTAAAGCAAGATGGATGATCTCACTAACTCCAGAGAACCCTCCAGTTTCTGCTCTGCCAGTCTACAGGGGCTACCTTTGATGCAGCCAGGGCAAGGAGAGAGCTTTCCACTCACCCATGGGCGCAAAGTGCCAGGCAGGGTTCTGGGAGATGCGCCCAGAGGCCCTTTGGTTACAGGCGCACTTGCCTTTCCTGTAGGGTCTCTGGTCTGCAGACTCCAGGATGCCACATGGAACATGACCCACCGTGTCCAGCCAGGGACACCCGATTCCTGGTCCTTGCTTCAGCACCTGCTTTCTCTGTGAGCTGTGCAGTCTCCTCCCCTCTCTGGGTTCCATCTGCTTCAGTCATAAAATGGGTCCCTCATTCCTGGACTTAGAGGGAATTTCCTGTGGAATGCCACCCCAAAACTGTGAGAGTACATGTGTAGCTCCCATACTTGCAGGCTGAGCTGGGGAAAGCCGGGCAGCCAAGAGATCAGGGGTTTCTTTCAGAATTGGAGTGAGGCAGCCATGAGTCACTAGGAAGTGGACAGAGACAGCAGGACTGGTTTGGTCAAAATGAATCACAAGTCAGCCTTTTAGCTCTTCTCAGTTTGGGTGGCAATAAGAGCTGGGAGCCGCCACGTCCACTATCTGACCTCTCTTACTCTGAGACAAGGACCAGATTGAATGCTGGCTATAGGTATAGAGATGGAGGTAGTGGTTCTTGCCAGCAGTCTCAGGGCCAGTCTGTCTGTGGCCTGCTGGACAGTCTCGATTCCTTGGACACAGCGTGAGCTGTATTTTTTGGATGGGGCAGCTGCTGAGATGGCTGCTATCTTGCCGTGTGAAGGCTGGCACGTGGCCTGTCCACAGCAAAGGGGAATGTCCCAAGCAGCTCAGTCACTGGCAACAGAAGTCTCACATTCATCTTCATGCTACAAAGTAATCAAAGCCAAAGAGCTCTTCCAAGATCTCCTCAGTGGGTCCCTTCTTCTAGCTCAGGGCACAGGTCAGAGCACACCTGGGATGCGCATTCACAATAAAGCTAGGACAGCAACACAAGGGCCCTGGAGCCATGGATGGAATGTGGCTTAGAACATATACTGAGAAAAAAATCTAAGTAAATCCTGCAGAAGTGGCTGCCTTCCTGAGGCAGCCCAAGACGGGAGAGATTCCGTGGGCCAGAGATGATAAATGCCTAAATGTAACATCATTGGTGAAATGGTTTTGTAGCCACTGGTTTTGTTTTGCTTGAGGAACACCAAAACCCTGTAATTGATCGTGTTTCTGTTTTTACATTGGCTCTTAGAAAGCGTAGAAGCAAATCAGTGGCCCAACCTCAGTCTGTGGGACTTTATGGGATACATTTTTTATACTAACCTCACTCCTGACTCATCTGTACATTCCCAAATGGCCGGTTTACTTTGAACTCATTTTACTTTTAAGTAGGTTTACTTTTGCTACTTTTTTGTTTTGTTTTGTTTTTAAAGCTACTTTAAATCTTTTCTGGAATAAGGCAGAGTATGCAGAAAACAGATATGTAATAATGATCTTTAACAACAAAAAAAAAATGCTCCAGTGGTTTCTTAGACCTTACACAAAAAGCATGAGCAACAAAAGAAAAAAATAGATTTTAAGACCTCAGCAAAATGAGAAACTTTTGTACATCAAAGGCCTTTATCAAGAAAATAAAATGACAGCCTACCAAATGAGAGAAAATATTTGTAAACCATTTATCTGATAAGGGTTTAATTTCCAAAATCTTTTAAAAAAAAATCATACAACTCAACAACAAAAAGACAAACAAAATGATCAAAAGACTTGAATAGATATGTCTCCAAAGAAGAAACACAAATGTCCAACAAGTACATGAAAACATGCTCAACATCATTAGCCACTAGAGAAATGCAACTCAAAACCTCAATGAGATACAACCTCACACCCACTAGGATAACAAGTGTTAGAGAAGATGTGAAGAAACAGAACACTCATTCATAGTTGGTGGGAGTATAGTATGGTACACCCACTGAGGAAGACAGTTTGGTGGTTCCTCAGAACATTAAATACAGAATTACCATACGACCCAGTAATGCACTTCTAGGTATATACTCAAAAGCATTAAAAGCAGGAACTCAAACAGATATTCGCACACTGATGTTCATAGCGGCATTATTCACAACTGCCAAAAGATGGAAGCAGCCCAGGTGTCCATCAACAGATAAATGGATAAACAAAATGTGGAGTATACGAACAATGGAATATTATGCAGCCATGAAATGGAATGATGTTCTGATACATGAGACAACATGAATGAACTTTGAAGACACTATTTGAGTGAAATAAGGCACACAAAAAAATGACAAGTATTATGTGATCTCACTGATAAGAAATAATTAGAATAAGCAAATTCATAAGGTCAGAAGCTGGAATACAGGTTACCAGGGGTTAGGAGGATTAGGAAATCCAGAGTTAAAGCTTAATTGGTACAGAATTTCTGTTTGGGGTGAAGGAAAAGATTTGGTAATGCAATGGGAGCACACTGTTGTGAATGTAATTAACACCATTGAATTATATATCTGAGAAAGGGTGAAAAATTAGGTTGTATATTTGTTACTAAAATAAAACTTAAAAAAAAAGTTTGCTCCATCCATTAAGTTGTGTTAAAGGAAATCACACTCAGAAAGCGAGAGGTGGAAGGAAGCACTGAGCTTGCGCGGTTCAGCCTCCACACTTCACAGATGAGGGAACAGAATTTGCTCAAAAGCACTTAGTGAGCGACTTAGGGGCTGGAAAGAAGGCATCCCTGTTCCTACTCAGATGCTGTCAGATTTCTGATTCATTTGCCGTGGAGGAGGTGCTCCTAGCCAAAGCTGCCCTAGCTCAGTTGTCATTCACAGCTGACTGCCTGTGTGAGCTCAGAATTGGAGCCCAGCTTTCCTGCAAGCTGGGTTCCAATGTAACATGGCTGTGGACTAGTGTTTCCTCTGCTCCAGGCCCTGAGTGGGTTGAACGGTTCTGTACTACCCTCTTCTTAGAGCTCTTGATTTCTGGTTATTTCCTAAGATCTGACTTGGTGAAAGGAGGTTGGTGCTCAGAACAGGAATAGGCAGTAATCACAAACATGCTTGTGATTCTCCCTGAGTGGCCAAAGAACCAAATCTGGTATTGGGCATTACAATCATGACTTCCTAAAGCCCAGGTGGAGGGAGCGTGGTGTCAGACAAAGCACCAGCTCCAAAGTCAGAAACCCTGAGAGTTCTCTCTCACGAATGTGCCATCCACTGAGACAAGAAAGAGGGACTTGGGAAATGCAACCAAGCACCAGTATTTTCCTCTTTTCCTGTGAACTGCAGATTGCCCCAGCAGAAGGCCCTGATGTCAGCGAAAGAATGGTTATCATCACTGGGCCACCAGAAGCCCAGTTCAAGGTCAGTACCAAGGGCCACCTCAGCCCTGCAGGTCCTGGGCACAGGGCAACAACCCGTTAGGGGAGCCGAGGTCCTGGCTGCATGCAGCACCCACCTCGGAAGCGTATTCAAGGCTTTTCTTTGGAGACTCAACCTCCAGTTCCCTTCCTGCTGCTGCCTACTAATCTCACACCCACCCTTCTTCCCACCTCCAGGCTGCACCTCAGTTTGTGCCCCCTACTTAGCAGCCCGCCATCCCTTGTCTCCCGTGGAAAATTAGATCATCTGTCAGTGCCCAGTTCAAATGGCAGCTCGTCTAGGTTATCTCTGACCCCTTAGCCATGGTTTTGAGAAAAGGTATCTCGGACTCATTTAGTTATTTCTACCCTCTTGGCTGTAGGGACATTAACAGAGGGTATAAGGGGAAATAGCATGGTCTGTTGGAAGCTCTTTGGTGAGGTGCATTTGCTTTGTTTTTGCTCCCTAGAAAAATTATAACTTGGATTTTCTAAAAGTCAGGAACACATATTTATTTATAAAAGTGTAATCTTTATCATTATTAATATTTAAAATTTAGCTAAGAAGAAGACATCAACACATCTTGAACCATTCAAGAACAATAACCCTTAAACTAATGAATGGAGAAACAAAATTTACAATGGAATATTATTTGGCCATTAAAAGGAATGGAGTACTGATAAATATGCTACAATATGGATGAATCTAGAAAATATAATGCCAAGTGCAAGAAGCCAGACACAAAAGGCCACATGTTATATGATTCCATTTATATGAAATGTCCAGAATAGGCAAATCCGGAGGGACAATAGATGAGATAAGTGGTTATCAGGGGCTGGGAATAGGAAGGAATTAATTGGGACTAGCTGCTAATAGGTTTGGGGTTTCTTTTTGAGGTGATGGAAATGTTCTAGGATTAGATAGTGGTGATGATTGTACAATGTAGTGAATACTAAAAACCACTGAAGTATACACTTTAAAATATATTATGCAAATTATATCTCAATTTTTTAAAAGTTAAAAAAAAGAAAGAAAACAAAACCTTGAGGTGAAGAGCACTGGCTTTGGAGTCAGACACCAAAAACCAAGAGCAACTCATCAAAATCTCACCACCACCTTCACCTCCATCCTTTAATAACCAGAGGGCTGAACATACAATGGTGGGAGGGAGTTAAGAACTCCCTGAACAAATTCACTCAATCAGCCGAGCATTTATGGGTGTGAGGGATATGAAATACGACAGACCTATCCTCTGACCCTGACACACAGAAGGCTTCCTGGAGGAGGTGATCATGTGCAAACCCATGAAAGCACAAGAGTGTCCATGCATATCTTAAGAAGTGCAGTAACTTAATATGGCGGGCATAACCCCTTATCGGATAGCAGGTCTGAGAGAGAACTGAAACAGGGCACACTGCTTCCGGGAGCCTCTGACCCGGATGAGTTTTGGGGGTGGGGGTTGCCCTGACTAACTCCCTTAGCGGCACTGATAATGCAGCTTGACTTGCATGGCTGAAAGCTACCAGTCATGTCTTGCTTTCTCAGGCCCAGGGGCGGATCTTTGGGAAACTGAAAGAAGAAAACTTCTTTAACCCCAAAGAAGAGGTAAAGCTTGAAGCCCACATCAGAGTGCCCTCTTCTACAGCCGGCCGGGTGATTGGCAAGGGCGGCAAAACCGTAAGTCTGCCCCATGTTGGCTTTGTCACCTGGGGTCAGTTCCCTGCCCTGGCTTTGACTGGCTTCCTTCAGACCCCCATTGGCTCTTCTCTCCAAACATATCGTTAGGGTCTTTGACCAACAAAGTGAGCCTCTCCTGGCTTCTAAACCCTATGGGGAATGAAGATCCCAAGGACAAATATGTAATCAGCATCTCTCCAGAACATAGTTGCCCAAATCCATTGTGCTAAGCCAGGCACCAAAAACACTGGGGTCCTGTTCCCAGTAACAGCATATCTCAGCTGCATGCTGGAAAAGGAAGGTCCCACTCCCTGAAGATGAGGAAACTGTCTTCCACCCCTGTTATCCCCACACAGAGCAGCAGGTAAAATAGGAAAGGGGGTAGAGTCCCACCCAGAGTTCCCACTAACCACTGTCTTCTAACAGGTGCCTCCAAGGGCCGTAACTCTCTCTCCTTCTGAGTCCATTTTCTGGCTCTTTCCCAAACCTGGTGTTCTCCTGTAGAGGCGCTATTTTAACAGCAAGGTGTTGAGTGAGAAGGAACTAGTTTTTTAAAAAAAAAAAAAAAAAAATCAAGGTTTTCAACGTGAAGGTGGCAGTAATGCTATGTAACTTGAAAGATGCCAGAGAACAACTGAAAGCTGCAGGAACAGGCAGGTCCTGTCAGACACAGGTGCATCCTGGAGTGCGACCCACCCACCTGGTGGGGCAATGACCCCTGAGAGTTCCAGTAGAGTCTGCTTTGTTGGGGGGCAGAAATTGAGGAGGAGGGGGCATCTCTAGAGTCCTGAGTGTGTGCGTGCTTATATGTACGTGTGCTTGCTGTTCTGTAAAGTTCTTGATGTCAAAACTCAGAAGAATCAAAACCAAGTTCTAGACATGCCGAATCACGTTTATGCAGAGGACTCAAGTCACATGGAATGCAGATTATTCCCCATATCCAGGAACATGATCAACATCCCAGGGCACCCATGCTGATCCCCTGGCAGAGTTGGGAATGTAGGCAAAAGCAAGCAAATAGTCCATGAGAGAGTAGAATGCTGAGCCCGTGTCATATGTGGCTATTTTAAGACCAGTCACTGAGTTTTGTGAGCCCCCTAGATGTAGTCATCTGTCTGCTAAGTACTTGCTGAACCCACTGGTGTGCCTGGCACCCTGCCAGGGGCCAGATGTCAGGGCGGCCCTGTGGGCAGTGCACGGTCTGCTGGGAAGTGGGCCCTGTGGCGCAGGTGGGGAGGAGCCCTCGCTGGCAGCAACTGAGTTTTAGAAAAGGGATGATCATCATGGGTTGGAGGCTCCATGGGGGGGGGGGGGGCCTGCTACAGAACCTTACAAGCAGGGAGAAGGGATAACAGTCCAAGGTTAGGGAGCAGCAAAAGCAGGACTTGGAGGCAGGAATGAAAATGAAGAGTGGAGAATGGTGCAGGGCCTGATGAGAAAGTCAAGTTCACATTGGTGAGTCAGACAAGAGGAGATGGTTGGCTCCTGGTCGGCCCAGGAGTGAGCATGTCCAAGAGAAGTGATGTTCACATATGGCTCATTGGAAAGTTGGGGTCATTGTGAGCCCAGGCAGGAACTGCATTGACGGGAATTCAGGATAAGAAAGGTCAGGCTGAAGCTGCCCCACAGATCCAGCAGTTGGACTCTCTCCTCCTGCCACTGAGCTCCCTAGAGCCCAAACCAATATGGCCCCATGTGCCAAAGTGGGGAACCCCCCGGAGGTGCCCTAGGAAGGAGAAGAGACACAAGCCTCCTTGCCCTCTCCCTCCTGCGCCCACTACATTTGGGGGCCCATCCAAGGCACTGCCTTTTCTCCCTCCACAGGTGAATGAACTGCAGAACTTAACCAGTGCAGAAGTCATCGTGCCTCGTGACCAAACGCCAGATGAAAATGAGGAAGTGATTGTCAGAATTATCGGACATTTCTTTGCTAGCCAGGTACCTGTGCTGTGAGGGCCCCTCTCTTCTGCCAGTTGCTTTTCAGTTCTCTGTCCAAGCTATTGGTGGCCACAGGCTCTGAACACCCCCCACCCTCCAGGTGGGACCTCTCCTTGGTTCTTCTTAGCTCTTCACCCATTTCCACTGCCTGCAAAGCAGGGCAAATTGTTCCACATCTTCTCACCACTGCTGTCCTCAGGCATGCTAGGGGAGCTCGAGGAAGAGTATGGAACTTTTGAGTCAAGCAAATTTCAAGCCCCTTGGAATACTAAAACATGAGGTCTCGGCTCCCCTCCCGGCCTTTCTCTGCTCGGAGATACCAGTCAAAAGCCCATTCTGTGCATTCCCCAGCCGGGGCTTGAGTGCTTTCCTGAATGCCAAAATCCACACTTAAGGGTTAAATGCTAATCTCCAAGGCTTCCATTTCTTGTTTCTCTCTCCTCTCCTTCTCCACCTCACCACCCCACCTCCTATCAGGACACAGGGCCTCCCCATGGAAAGGCAAGCACCTCGGCATAAGTTGGCTTGGTTATCTTTGATGCTTTTTGCTGGTTGGCTTTGGGGATAGAGCACTCCCTGTCCTTGTCTTAAACTAGCAAAGACAAACAGTATGAGTTTGCCTTGAAGCTTTGTCTAAGCTGTCAGCTTGCTCTTCCAGGCCCTGTACCTGGGCCAGGAGACCTGAATCTCTGGGAAGGCAGTGGGGGTGGGAGAGCCTGCGGCTCTGCTACTCCTGACCCCATTGCCCTTTGACAGTTCTACCCGATCTCCTGGCAGTCAGAGCCCTTGGCTACACCCAACTCCATTTTCTCATATCCCAGCTCTGGCAGGGCCCCTGCCATGGGAATGCTGGGGCTGAGGGGTGTAGGGGGCCAGTTCAAGTCCATGCATCCTCCAGTTGTTCAGGGTAGAGTGTCTAGGCCCATTTCTCCCTTCCTTCCCCCTCCCATTTGCCATCCGTCTTTCCCAGCGGTCACATAACTCTAGAAGAAGGCAAGTGCCACAACGTGAGGAGTTGTATGTCGTTTGCTATCTGACCTCTGCAAGGCTCTCTGGTCACTGGCTCCCTGGGGCTGCTTCCTGGACTACCTGCCCAGCAATTAAATGCAACCTTATCATCCACCCAGCAGCTTTGTGTGTGTGGTAGAGGGGTGGGGGTTGAATCTACAGAGAAAAGGCCCAGGAATAACATCCCCCCGCCCCGAGTTAGGGGCTCAGGATACATAACACTTCTCTGAGCTTAGCCCCCTCCTTCCCCCACCTCCCAGACCCTCCCCATACTTTTCTGAGAACCGGGTTCCTTTTCTTTCCCTTTCTCCCTCCTCTCCCTTGCTGCAGACCGCACAGCGCAAGATCAGGGAAATTGTACAGCAGGTGAAGCAGCAGGAGCAGAAATATCCTCAGGGAGTCGCCTCACAGCGCAGCAAGTGAGGCTCCCACAGGCACCAGCAGAACCATGGATGAATGTAGCCCTTCCAACGCCTGACAGAATGAGACCAAACCCAGCCAGCCAGATTGGGAGCAAACCAAAGACCACCCTGAGGAAAGAGAAGTCTGCGGAGGGGGCCGGCCAGGGACTCCGCAGAGACCCTGAGATCGACCCTCAGGGCTGAGGATGGAGGGAGCGGACTGGTCTCCCCAGTTCCGCACAGCCCGGGCGGGCCTGGCCCCATGGCAGGGCTTCTGCGGGCTTCCCCGTTGCCCCCGTCCCCATCCACTCGGAGCTCTCCTAAGCTGCCACGACGCTATCCCTTTTAGTTGAACTAACATAGGTGAACGTGTTCAAAGCCAAGCAAAACTCACACCCTTTTCTTTCTTTTTTTGTGGAAAATAGTCTCTGTACATGTGTGTACATATTAGAAAGGGAAAGATGTTAAGATATGTGGCCTGTGGGCTACACAGGGTGCCTGCAGCGTTAATATATTTTAGAAATAATATATCAAATAACTCAACTAACCCCCATTTTTAATCAATTATATATATATTTTTCTTTTTAAAGAGAAAGCAGGCTTTTCTAGACTTTCAGGAACAAAGTCCTTCTTTGGGAGGTCTCACGGTATAGTAAGGAACTTCAAGGCCACCCACACAAAATTCACCCGGAGGGGACTCTCGTCAAAAGGACACTCACAGCAGTTCTGGATCACCTGTGTATGTCAACAGAAGGGATACCGTCTCTTTGAAGAAGAAACTCTGTCTCTCTCCATCCCTGTCTAGTTCATATACCCATTTATCTTTGCTTCACAGGTTTTAGACTGGTTTTTGCATACTGCTATATAATTCTCTGTCTCTATTTATCTCTCCCCTATCCTTTCTCCATCCCCATTCTTTTTAATTCCCTCATCCCTCTGTCTCAGTTCCCTGTATCTACACACCCAACCCCCCACTCCAGACCCCCCATCCCCTTGTACCCACCTCCCCTCACCCCCACCCCCCGGCAAAGCAGTACTCTGATATCACATCACACAAAAGGAACAAAAGCGAAACACACAAACCAGCCTCAGCATACACTTGGTTACTTAAAAGAACAAGAGTCAATGGTACTTGTCCAGCATTTTGGAAGAGGAAAACAGGAACCCACCAAACCAACCAGCCAACCAACAAAAATTCCACCAAGAAAGAATGTATTTTGTCTTTTTTACATTTTGGTATATAAGCCATCAGTATTCGGCAAAATGATTTCTTTCTTTAAAAAAAAAAAAATGTGGAGAAAAATAGAAATTTACTAGAGGTCGTTGGCCCAGGGCGTTAAATTTACAGATTTTTTTAACGAGAAAAACACACACAAAAAAAGCTACCTCAGGTGTTTTTTACCTCAGCACCTTGCTCTTGTGTTTCCCTTAGAGATTTTGTAAAACTGATAGTTGGAGCATTTTTTTATTTTTTTAATAAAAATGAGTTGGAAAAAGAATAAGATATCAACTGCCAGCCTGGAGAAGGTAACAGTCCAAGTGTGCAACAGCTGTTCTGAATTGTCTTCCGCTAGCCAAGAACCTATATGGCCTTCTTTTGGACAAACCTTGAAAATGTTTATTTAAAAAAGATAACAAAGAAAAACACAGAAAATATTGGAGATGTCCTGAATTTCATAGGGTACGTGCCATTAGGGCTTTTTGTGCTAAAGGATGACCATGAACTGGTTTATGTGAACAAGCCATTCTACCACCAGACTGCAATGCCAGTTTCCTTTACTGCAAACAGTGTTCTGTGACAAAAACAACAAAAAAAAGAAATATATCCAGCTAACAAGATTCCAGTGTCTTGGTCTCTTATTTCACTAAGCATTGCCTCATCTCAAAGTATCAGCCGAGTTCAGACTTGGAGCGGACTTAGGGAAATGGTGGGGACGGTAGCCACACTCAGGATCTGGGAAGCCACTGTGAGGAGGCTGGCTGCACCCAGGAAGGTCTTTGGGGAAGCTAGACTGGATCAGTGGTTCCTGAAGTAGGGCTCCCAGACCAGCAGGGTCAGTATCACCTGGGAACCAGTTAGACATGCAGATTCTTAGAGTCCGTCTTGAGTCAGAAGTTTAGGGGATAGGGCCCAGAAATCTGTTTAATCAAGCCTTCCAGGTTGACTGTGATGCATGTTAAAGTTTGAGAACCATGACCTAGAGGGATTGATAGATCTCACCTAGCTTGATATGCAGCCCATCTTTAAGGAACTTAAGCCCTGGCTGGGGAAATAATTTATTTGGGGCTGGAGGAGAGAGGGACAATATACCTGATGAGTCAAGGGAAGAGGTACTTCATCCCCCTCGGAAGCCTGGTTGTAAGTATTCTAGATCAGAGAAGGGCAAGATCAACCTTGGGTGGGGGTGGGGTGGGGGTGGGGAGGTGGTGCTGGACCTGGGGCTCCCACCAGCGTGCTGTGAAGACGCTGGACAAAAATGGTCCTGCTCCATTTATAAAACTATGTGCATAGACCTTTGGGTCTAACAGAGACAGCTGGTAAATGTCCAAGCAATCTTAGGAATAAAGAGCTTATATTTGACTGCCCAAGGTGATCCATTAGGCTTTTTGGGGTGACCATTCACAGCAGGGGCAGATGGTGTGGAACTGATGGGTTTCAAAGTAATCTCATTCCCCTTCTAGTAAACTCTGAGGGATCCTGAGTCACTTAAAAGTTGTTCCTCACTGATGTCCTACCTCCCCTGCTGATTTTCTCATTACTTTCAATTTATGAGATGCTGATTTTACTTTTAAAGTTTTATGGTGTATAGGTACACAGCTGTGCCTCCCACTACTACTCTCGCTGCTATGATCAGTATGAATATGGGCAGGGACAGGTTGTCCCTTCATGTGGCCATGAGAAATCCCTGTGCCTGGGCCTGCAGCTTCTCCTTCCCCATGTAGGACTCAGTCCTGCTGTCCACTCAGAGGTTGAAACATAGCACAGGGTGCCAGCCCAAGAGGAGTCACAGGTTACCTGGCAACCAGGTTTTACTGAAAGTTGTTCCCCAAGTTGCCATGTCCACGTCAGATGAATGGGCAAAGGAACAGCACATCTTTAAAAGAAGGACTTTAAATACATACTCCAAAGGCTAGGTAATGACTGTACTAAGATGAGGAATCGGTGTGGGAGAAGTGACACAAGAACCTCCAAAAGTACCCTCCTGGCTCTACCTCTCATATTTCATTCCCCAGTTGTTATTCTAAATGGCAGAGTTTTAAGGCTTAACTTCTAGCTTTTAAAGTGCCCATTTCCAAAATAATCTATGAACATGTGAGAGAAAGGCAGGGAAGGAGGAATTGAGATGATGCCCACCTTGACCTGGTATAAAACACCCATAAGTTGTCCTAGGGTTGCAGAAACGGGGGCACCACACGGAGAGGCAGAGGCTTTAGGAACAAGACAGCTGGGTTTATTCCTAAGCAAAGATTTTCTCCCCACAGCTCATTTGCAGAGAACCCAAGAGCTGGAGTTTTAGCACTTGGGGTCAACTCCCTTGAGCATTTCAAGGGCCGCACACACATGAGACCATCCCTTTTCCGGAGGAACCACAATCCCACCTTCCTGTGAATCAGAACAGCTTTGTGGGTGTGGACTGGGCTCTGAGGAACTGTTCACCACACGTGGGCTAAGACCATTATGCAGTTGGCATTTATTTCTTCAACTATACATTCCAGACTTTTCCTCTCTTGAAAAGACATCCTGACATCCCAGAAACCCCTAATTGCACAATATTTTATGCTAAAAGAAAACAAAACGACAGTTGTTGGATGGAGACAGAGTCCAACAACAATGGTTTTATTCATTACATTATCCCATTCAAAAGGCCCCTCCCTACTGCATTGGATTGAACCCCTTGAATATCCATGACACATAGTGGTCTTTGAAACTGCTAACATTTCACTGAACTTAAGTGATTAGGCCTGAACAACTCTTTTGTCCTGATTAATTCTCTCCCCAACTCAGCCCCATGCCATTCTTGTTTCCTCCAACACAGAGCTCCAGAAAGGACAGTGCAAGCTGGCTGCAAATTAGAGGAGGATTCCAACATAGAGGAAGAACTTAAAAACATGAAAAAAAGGATGCCCACCTTGACCTGGTATAAAACACCCATAAGTTGTCCTAGGGTTAGAAGTTTGGAAGGGTGAGGTCAAAGAACAAAGGAAAGGATTAGCCTTAGAGAGGAAAAGGACATCATGACCTCTGGGACAAGAGACAAGGCTGGGAAAAAAGCACTGGACTGTTAAGGTTTGGGCAAGCAGGGGAAGTTGATAACCTGCCATCAACGAGATCTGAATGACTTATTGATTGAGTAGAAAGAGAAGGAATGAGGACTTGAAAAATAAACACATTTGGCCTAGTCTTGTTTCCCCAATTCCCTGGGGAAGGATGTGAGCAATAGAGACCTCTGCATGCTCCCTGTTACGAAAGGAGCCCACAACTGTAGATATTTAGAGATGAGCCTAAATTGTACCTGCATCCAAATCTCTCCACGTCTAAAAGCTTTGTGGGAGTTTCCTTATCTCTGCTACCCCTACTGTTGATGTCTACTCACACCGCCAGCCAGCTCCCCTGCTTTTACTGTGAATTTTTGCTGCAGCCCTGTAATTCATTTCCTCTACATTCCCTGTAGTACTGATGACTTATCCCAAATACAGGTTAATTTCCTATTCTAGCTCACATAAAGCCACAGAAAGTCTTGTCTCTAGAATAGGTTCTTAACAGAGCTTGCACTTTCGAAACAGCTGGCATGGGGCAAAACTTCATAAGAGAAAACTATTTTAACTTGACCTCTGTGTTCTCTGGTGAAAGCAGTGGTTTGATCATGGATCCAAGGCAGTTGGTTTCTTCCCGCTAGTGAATGTCAGGGCATCACCTCTAATCTCTCAGATGTGGCTGACAATAAACAGTGAAGAATCTTCCCATTTACCCTTAATGATCTTGTTAAACTCAATAAAAAACTAAACTCAATCTGATCCCTATCCTGACTTATCTGTGATTTCAACAATTTCCAATATGAAAGATTCCCAATTTCCACAACTCTTGACTTTCCCTGATTCTCCTACAGTCACAAAACAACTTCCAGTCAACTTTGGTGAACTCGGTGAAACCTCAGTGGCCTAACCTCACAGAACAGCAGTATTGGGAAAGGATCTTAAGGGTCACCCAGTCCACTTTCCTAAACTGGCATAAATGTTCTCTGAAATCTAACCACTGGTCATCCCATGTGGTGAGGGGAACTCGGCTCCTAAGGCAGGCGGTTCTGTCTTAGGATGGTCCCAGGTTTAATACTTCATCCTTCCACTGACCTGAAATTTGCTCCCCTACAGACCCACCACAGGCAGTCTGCTATACCTTATTTGGAACAACTCTCCTAATGTTTGAAGACAGCTGTCACATCCTCCCTCCCCTCAGTTCCTCCACTTGTTCCCCATCTTTAGGACTTGCTCTCTCCCTGCCTTTAAAAATCCTGTTGTAAAGAAAGACAGCCCCAGCTCCTTCATCAGAACACCTTTGAAAGCCACGGTCCATAACTGGCAGTAGACAGGGAGAGCCTTATTCAAGAAACAGAGCAAGAGGCTGTGGGAGGGAGGGTACCAGGGCAAAGGCCTGCATCACCAAAGGCCATCTGAAGGCTGGCACCAGAACCAGGTACCAGAGCTCACCTTCTTTACCGGAGTCTCACTCTCTCATCAGGGAAGTACTAGAAAGACCAGGCCTGGAACTTTTCTCCCCACTAGCCTGGACACTCGCTATATGAACTTGTGCACATAACAGCCTCTTTGAGACCTTTCTCCATCCATAAAATGAAGGGGTGAACACGATAGTCAAAGTATAAAGAAGGGACCTCCAGATTAAAACAGACTTCAATGTTCCTTACTTTTCTCATTGAATATCAAAAAAGATGAAAACTAGATATAGCTAGATAGATGATGATAGATAGAAAAATAGATAGATGATAGATGATATAGATCAAAAGCAAGGGAAATTGACAATAATTATAAGATACAGAGAAGTAGAATGAGAAAGCTCTGGCACATGGCATGATCTTGTTTCATGGAACTACTGTTTACAAAGGAAAGTGCTTACTTGCCATCTGTATTTGTTCCTAGGGCTGCCCTAACAAAGTACCATAAACTGGGGAGCTTAAAACAACAGAAATTATTTCACAGTTCTGGAGGCTACAAGCCCAAACTCAAGATGTCGGCAGGGCCATGCCTTGGAAGCCTCTGGGGAGGATACTTTCTTGCCTAGTCCAACTTCTGCTAACCTCAGGCATTCCTTGGCCTGTGACGGCATCATTCCAACATCTGCCTCTATCTTCCCATGGCCATTTTCTCTCCGTGTCTGTGAGCCTGTGTCCAAATTTCCCACTTCCTATAAGGACATCAGTCATACTGCATTTAGGACTCACTCTAATCCACTATGACCTTATTTTAACTTGATTTCATCTGCAAAGACCCTATTCCAAATAAGGTTACATACACCATTTCCAGGTAGACATGAATTTTGGGTGGACACTATTCAACCCAGCATACCATCTCTCTAGTCTGCATCCTTAAAGGGACAGGATATACCCACCACTTTCCCCTACCTACTGGTTGGAATGCAGATGTGGTACTGGGAGCAAGAACAGTTTTCTAAAAACACAAAATGGAAGCCATGTAGCTGAGGGACACAGGCCCGGCCTCTGCGAGATTCCCTCCTAGAGGAGCTGGGCTCCGCGCACAGAACGAGCTGAGGTTCCCTAGATGCTGCTACGGGAGGGTCAAGACCGAGTGTTCCATGCTGCAGGGCACTGCGGGAATGGAGAAGGCCTCTGAGAAAGCGGCAGTCAGGTCAGCCCTGAAGGGGAAGTCGGAGCTCCACAGGCAGGGGAGGGCAAGAGCAGTTAGGTGTGACCGGCACTTCGGTGAGTGCGGAGAAGTTGGAAAATTCAGGAGGGCCCAGAAGGTCAGTCTAAAAACTGTGGAGTTTATGCTGTCGACTTGCACTGCCCAGTATGGGAGGCACTAGCGGCACATGGCTATTGAGTTTGAAATGTGGCTAGTAACAAATTGAGATATTGCTGTTAAGTGTAAAGACCACACCAGATCCCAAAAACATAGTACAAAAATTATGTAAAATATCTTTATAATATTTGATATTAAATATGTTGAAATATTTTAGAAATATTGGGTTACAGGGGAGTGAATCTCCCTGGCAACGTGGAATATGACTCCCGAGGAGGAATGTAGACCTGGCATCGTGGGACGGAGAACATCTTCTTAACCAAAAGGGGGATGTGAAAGGAAATGAAATAAGCTTCAGTGGCAGAGAGATTCCAAAAGGAGCCGAGAGGTCACTCTGGTGGGCACTCTTACGCACACTTTAGACAACCCTTTTAAGGTTCTAAAGAATTGGGGTAGCTGGTGGTGGATACCTGAAACTATCAAACTACAACCCAGAACCCATGAATCTCGAAGACAGTTGTATAAAAATGTAGCTTATGAGGGGTGACAAGGAGATTGGGAAAGCCATAAGGACCACACTCCACTTCGTCTAGTTTATGGATGGATGAGTAGAAAAATAGGGGAAGGAAACAAACAGACAAAGGTACCCAGTGTTCTTTTTTACTTCAATTGCTCTTTTTCACTCTAATTATTATTCCTGTTATTCTTGTGTGTGTGCTAATGAAGGTGTCAGGGATTGATTTGGGTGATGAATGTACAACTATGTAATGGTACTGTGAACAATCGAAAGTACGATTTGTTTTGTATGACTGCGTGGTATATGAATATATCTCAATAAAATGAAGATTAAAAAAAAGAAAAATGGAAGCCATGTGTTAAAGCTCCCTTAACACTACGAAGCTGTCACATTAGTGTTGGACTGCTTAATCTCAAACTGGTACCTGATAGAGAAAATTCTATCTTGTTTAAGCCAGAACAATGAGACAAAAGTAGAGATTCGTGCCTAGACAGATTCTGGCAAATTTTTTCAATAGAATAAAAATTCTAATAAGATACAGACCCCCAAAATGGGTTACTTACCAAATAAAAAACATGCAAATTATCAAGCTACTTTCAGATATCTCTGTTCTATCATTAAATGCCAGAAAACAAGTTTGGAGGAGAAAAAGGGCTGTGACTCAAGAATTTTTATACCCAGTCAAGTTACTCTTCATGTTTGAAGACTTAAGAAAATTCCTCATACCTGCAACAATTCAGATAAAGAGTATTCCTATGATGTTAAAAATAAGTACATAAAAATATTTTGAACTGAAAGGTAACGCCAAATAAATTTCACATTTTAAAAAAAAAGACACTTCTGGGAAGATGGCAGAGTAGGTGAGGTGGATAGGCTTCTCCTCTGTCGGCATAACTAGAAAGGGGCCAGAGGACAACAGAGACAGCAATTCTGGGGTTTGACTGACCATAGAGGGTCCCCCACAGTACGTGGAGGGGACACCCAACAAAAACAGGAGAGACAGCAGCTGGAGGACATGGTGAGTGTGTTCCCCCTCTGATGCCAACCCCACCTCCAGGCTGGCAACAGCAAAACAGCTGCTGTGAAAGGGAGTGAGCAGAAGCTCTCCACTCCCATCCACCTACCTTGACAGTTTTCTGGGAGGTGATCCTCCACAGCCAGACAGCGGAGAGTTCCTGTGAGGGAACCTGGCAGGTGGGGATTGCTCTTCCCCCACAAGAAGTCCAGGGGGTGCAATGCCAAGAAGTGGGGAAGGGAGAGGCACCATACCAGTGATCAGGAGCCCCTCCCACACCCCAGAGACTCCTGGGTACAAGGCAGGCAGAGAACCGCCAGGCAGGGCCTGCATCCTACCTACAGTGTGCCCTTGATCAGGCTCCCTTCCTACCTGCTCAGGACCCACGTTGCCGTCCCAGGACCAGGATTCCCCAGAGACCACAGAGCTCTGGTGCACTGATTGGTTTGCCCAACACATAGGAAATCTACTTGACAGCACCACCTGCTGGTAGGTTAAGGAAACAGCACTCCAGCAAGCTGTACCTCAAAAATGCCACCTGCTGGTAGGATTGGGAAACTGCACTCCAGCAAACCAAATTATATATAAAGGCTCAATTAATTCTGCACTTTCCAAAATAACCCTATCAAGATAAGCAAATGCTCCAAAGCCAGCAGAAAATTACAAAGCACTTGAAGGATATAGAAGATATGGACACGCCAAACAAACAGTGAGAAAAGACATAAAATTTGGAGCAACTAATCAAAGAAGTACACACAAATACCAATATTATGGCTCAGAATATAAAGGACATGAGGAAGACCCTAGAAGAGCATAAAGAAGAATTTGCAAGAATGAATTTTAAAACAGCAGATCTTATGAAAATAAAAGATACTATTGATCAAATTTAAAAGATTCTTGAGATACACAACACCAAATTTGAAGAAGTAGAGGAACAAACTAGTGACCTCAAAGATAGGGTGATGGAAAGTGAAAGCTCAAAAGAACGAATGGTGAAAAAATTCAAAAAAAAAAAAAAATGAAATGGATCTCAGGGAATGATGGACAACATGAAGTGCACAAATATAAGAATCTTTGGTATTCCAGAAGGGGAAGAGAAGAGTAAAGGACTAGAAGAATGTTCAAAGAAATTGTTGGTGAAAACTTCCCAACCCTTCTAAATGACATAAATATGCAAATTAAAGATGCCCAATGAACTCCAAAAAGACTAAATCCAAATAAACCTACTCCGAGACACATACTGATTAGATTGTCAAATGCTGAAGAGGAGAGACTTCCGAAAGCAGCAAGAGAGAAGCAGTTCACCACATACAAGGGAAACAACATAAGACTAGGTACTGATTACTCAGCAGGCACCAAGAAGGCAAGAAGGCAGTGGTATGACATATTTCAGATTCTGAAAGAGAAAATTTGCCAGCCAAGAATTCTTTATCCAGCAAAGCTCTCCTTCAAAATTGATGGAGGGAGAACCTAAGATGGCGGCTAGGTGAGACAGGACAAAAAAACACCTCCGTGAAAAATACTAGATAAAAACCAGAACGTGACCCAGAAAACCACTTCCAGCGATGCACCAGCTGGACAAGGTCTGCTAAAACCACAGGGACCATGCACTTGGTGAAACTGGGAGTCTGCATTCTGAAACGAGTGAGTAAGCTGGCTGAAAGTCCTGCGGCCATGCTGCAGTGTGGGGAAACGGCAGGTTGGCATTTGGAGATGGACTAGTTCTTTTAAAAAAAAAAACAAAAAAAAATCCCGGGAGTGGCTGCAGATATGGCAGTGAGAACCGCGCAGTGAAGCACTGCAGGAGCAGGCTGTAGCCAATGCCTCAGTGTCTGGCATGGAGGATAGCCCTCCCCACACCTGCTGCTGATTGTCCCGGGGACAGAGGGACAGAGGGGAGAGCCAAAAGGAGAAAGAAACTGCGCCCCTTGCAGCTGGCTTCCCGGCATGCTGGCGACACTCCTGCCTGGGGCCAGACCCACAGCCCAGAGCCGCATCAGGAAACCCAGTCTGATGGGGAGTGTATCCCATGGCACTGTGCACACACCCAAATATTGGCTGTGGACAGTGGCCTTGGGTGCACCCACAGCTAGTTGTCCCGGAGCTGGGAAGGCAGAGCTGTGCAAAAGGGGGGGGGGGGGCTTGAGATGCCCCATTCAGCCATTTTTGCATCAGGCTGGGAGCGCCCCTGCACAGCCCAGCGGCCCGGGGCATCCCTTGAGGGAAGGCACACACTTGTGATGTAGCACAGCCTTCCCTCAGCAGAGGTCCTGGAAGATCACCGCTATCAAGCAAAGCAAATGCCAAGAGGCCAAAAACAACAGAAAATCTTAAAGCATTTGCTAAAACCAGATGATATGGAGAACCCAATCCCAAACACCCAAATCAAACAATCAGAAGAGACACACTACTTGGTGCAATTAATCAAAGGACTACAGTCAAAGAGTGAGAGCATGGCACAGGATGTACAGGACATGAAGAAGAACATGGCACAGGATATAAAGGACATAAAGAAGGCCCTAGAAGAGCATAAAGAAGAAATTGCAAGAGTAAATAAAAAAATAGAAGATCTTATGGAAATAAAAGAAACTGTTGGCCAAATTAAAAAGACTCTGGATACTCATAATACAAGATTAGAGGAAGGTGAACAACGACTCAGTGTCCTAGAGGACCACAGAACAGAAAATGAAAGAACAAAAGAAAGAATGGAAAAAAAATCGAAAAAATTGAAATGGATTTCAGGGATATGATAGATAAAATAAAACATCCAAATTTAAGACTCATTGGTGTCCCAGAAGGGGAAGAGAAGGGTAAAGGTCTAGAAAGAGTATTCAAAAAATTGTTGGGGAAAACTTCCCCAAACTTCTACACAATATAAATACAAAAAGCATAAATGCCCAGCGAACTCCAAATAGAATAAATCCAAATAAACCCACTCCAAGACATATTCTAATCAGACTCACAAATACTGAAGAGAAGGAGCAAGTTCTGAAAGCAGCAAGAGAAAAGCAATTCACCACATACAAAGGAAACAACATAAGACTAAGTAGTGACTACTCAGCAGCCACCATGGAGGCGAGAAGGCAGTGGCATGACACATTTAAAGTTCTCAGAAAAATTCCCCACCAAGAATACTGTATCCAGCAAAACTCTCCTTCAAATTTGAGGGAGAGCTTAAATTTTTCACAGGCAAACAAATGCTGAAAGATTTTGCCAATAAAAGACCTGACCTACTTCAGATACTAAAGGGAGGCCTACCGACAGAGAACCAAAGAAAGGAGAGAGAGAGACAGAGAATTTTAACAGACATATATAGAACCTTACAACCCAAATCACCAGGACACACATTTTTCTCTAGTGGTCACGGATCTTTCTCCAGAATAGACCATATGCTGGGACATAAAACAAGCCTCAATAAATTAAAAAAAAAACGATTGAATATATTCAAAACACATTCTCTGCCCACGATGGAATAGAAATAGAAGTCAATAATTTTTATTTGTAACTCCACTATTTACTTCCTACAGGATATAAAATACATAAACTCTAATGAAAAATCAGTGGTTTTGGATTCAGTGTAAAATATGTAATTTTTGACAAGAACTATTAAAGGCAGGGGAATGGAGGAGTATAGGAACATAGTTTATGGGTCTTACTGAAGTTAAGTTGGTATCAAAGAAAACCAAGATTGTTATGGATTTAGGAGGTTAAATTTAAGCACCACAGTATACACAAAGAAATTATCAGAGAACATGACCATAGAGATAAAAGTAGAGTATGGGTTATGAGAAGTGGGGGAAGGGGCAATGGGGAGTTAAGAAATGAGTGTAGGGTTGCTGTTTGAGGTGAAGAGAAATTTCTAGTAATGGATGGTGGGACAGTGATAGCATTACAACATTCTAAATGTGATTAATCCCACTAATGGAATGCTAGGGAGGGGGTGGAATGGGAAGATTTAGGCTGTATATATGTTTCCACAATTGGAAAAAAAAAAAAAAAGACGGTCTAAATAGATGACAATTGAATGCCAAGGATGATCCTGGATGGGATCTGAGGATGGAGGACAGGAGGCTCAAAGGGACACAGTTGGGACATAAGAAAAAAAAAAAAAAAAAAAAGGAAATATAGAATGTAAGCTTTGTATCAATGTTGAATTTCTTGAACTTCTTAGCTGCGCTTAATGGGATTGCATAAAAGAATGTTCTTTTTCATGGGAATTGTATATGTGAATTACAGTGTTTGTTCAAGGATGTGTGCAGCTTGCTCTCATATGTTCAGAAGATGATAGGGAGGGAGGGAGGGAGGGAAAGAAAGAAATGGTGTGACAGCATGTTAAAGTTGATGGATCGGGGTATCAGGGGAGGGGGGTCAGGGTAGGCTGTGTATGGGGTTTGTATTGTTTTTGCAACTGTTCCTGTAACTTTGAATTTATTTCAAAATAAAATTAAAAAAAAAATTTATGTAGAGGAGTGACATCAACATAGCAACGTAAACAGTTAATGAAAACTTCTCTCCAGAGATTCAGTGAAAAAAAGTACAATTCCTAATGGTTTGAAATGCTGGAGGAGGATATAGGCTGGAGAAAGACCCTGAAAACACTGAATTGAAGGAAGAGAAGAAATACCAAGTAGAAATTTTCCATCTCAGACTAGCCAGTCCTCTTCCCTCCCCCTCACTTGGGCTCCGAGTGGGAAAGGCACAGAAACAGCAGACCGGAACCCTCCCACCAGGGACACAGATTTTAAAATCTCTCACAGCAGTGAAAAATATTCTCACTATTTGAAGACCCCCACTGGGTGGGAGGACATTTTAAGGTCCACATCAGTGAGGGACAAGGAGACTGAGAAAATGTGGACAGAGACTGTTTCCAGCCCTGGGTCTGAAAGCCCTTCCCCACCCTCCAAGGAAGCAGCAGCCGGCAGCTGTTTCCTTGCCTTGGAGATAGCTGGAGTACTGGGTCAGATGAGGGAGTACTTTGCCACAGGTGGAGCCCCACGTCAAGCCAGATTTTGGCCAGCAAAGTGAGGGCACAGGAATCCTGCAGTTTCAGCCTCACTGGGTCATACAAAGCCTGTGCTCAGAGGTAAATCCTCTGAGGATGATTAAGTTACCGAACAGCACCATCTACTGGACAGTCCAGAAAGTGAAAGGGAAGTAAAATACTTTTTAAAAGATACTTCATTACTTTCTTAGGAGCACAGAAGCTGGTCTACATGCCCTATAAAACCCAGACCTATTTTGGCTGAGAAATAGGGAAGACCCAGCTGTTAAAGTCGGGTCCCAAAACAAACCCAGGTCTTGCTAGTGGGTAGAAAATAGAGCATCACTGGCAGCCAGCAGATTTGTATTATCACACAGTGAACTTGCTGGGGTGCCCAGGGCCTACCTTCCAACTTGCATCAGGCCAGGGTTGGTGCCTGATTTTGGGTGGAAGGCTGGGGGACACAGTCAATCTGACAGCTGGACTGGGAGAGAAAAAAAGAAAAGGCAGAGATCAAAGTCAACCAACAAGAAAACCTTAGGCAAAAGAGGGAAAATAACCTCCAGAATAAACCAACCAAGAAAATCAGATGCCTAGACAGCAAGAAATCATGAGCCACATCAGGAAACGAATATATGGCCCAGTCAAAGGAAGAAACTAATACCTCAAATGAGATTCAGGAGTTGAAACTACTAATTATAGATGTTCAAACAAATCTTTTAAATCAATGAGTTGAGAGAGAATATGACAAAAGAGATGAAAGGATAGAAAGAAGACACTAAATGATCATAAGGAAGAATTTGTAAGTTTGAAAAAACAAATGGCAGCACTTTATTGTGCTCTTTTATGGGCACAATAAAAGAGATGAAAAACACAATGGAGACATACAACAGCAGACTTGGAGAGGCAGAAGAAAGGATCAGTGAGCTGGAGGACAGGACATCTGAAATCTTACACACAAAGTAACAGGGAAAAGAGTGGAAAAATAGGAGCAGGGGCTCAGGGAACTGAATGCCAACATGAAGTGCACAAATACACATTATAGGTATCCCAGAAGAAGAAGAGAAGGGAAAAGCAGCAGAAGGAATAATAGAGGATATAATCAATGAAAATTTCCCAACTCTTATGAAAGATATAAAATTACAGGTCCAAGAACCACAGCGTACCCCAAGCAAATAGATCTACTCCAAGAAAGTTACTAATCAGATTTTCAAATGTCAAAGACAGAATTCTGAAAGTGGCAAGAGAAAAGCAATCCATCACATGCAAGGGAAGGTTGATAAGATTAAGTGTGGATCTCTTAGCAGAAACCATGGAGGCAAGAAGGCAGTGGTATGATATATTCAAGATACTGAAAGAGAAAAACTGCCAACCAAGAATCCTATATCCGGCAAAACTGCCCTTCAAAAATGAGGGATAGTTTAAAATATTTACAGATAAACAGATACTGAGAGGGTTTGTGAACAGGAGACCTCCTCTAAAAGAAATACTAAAGGGAGTGCTACAGACAGAAAAGACAAGAGAGAGAGGTTTGGATAAGAGGGTAGAAATGCAGATATCAGAAGACAGAGGGTAGAGATCAGGCATTTGGTATTGAAGGAGTATAGAATGTTCTAGAGGATTGATTGTATAGATCCAGAAATGGATAGCACAATACTGTGTGATAGTAGCACAATATTGTAAGTACTCTGAAAAAAAGATGACTGTGAACACAGTTGAAAGAGGAAGGTTAGGGGTATATATGACACCAGAAGGAAAGATAGAAGATAAAGACTGGGACTGTGTAACTTAGTGAAGCCTAGAGTGGTCAAAGAGTGTGATTAAATGTACAAATATAAGAATGTTTTTGCATGATGGAGCAGCAAGAAGGAATGAAGTTGTGATGTATGCAACTAGGTGAATGGACTGTGAGGACAGTAGGTTGAATGAATAATCCAGAAAAGAAAACACAGACATTATAATGCCTCACTAACATGGACAAATAATAATGTGCAAACTCTGAGAATTGAATCTGGAGCATGGGTTATCAAGGGAAGGCTTATGTAAAGGTTCCTAGATTGTAAGCTCTTGCAGCAATAACATCTATTCATGAGTTGTAACAGTTATTTCCAAAGTTTGAGATTCTGAGCTGTTTGTGTGTGATGTGATTGTTCCCTGGAGCCTTGGGTGTCTGTGTGGTGCCTGGAACTCAGAGCCAGAGTTCAGCATCTGTGAGTGTAGGCATTGCCCCAAGAATCAACTGTTAAAGAGGCTGAAAAGGAGATCAGACTTCAACTGGAGATATGAACAAAATGGACTTGGTTGAAATTGGAGTAGATCAGACTAAAGGGTAGCGGATGATATTAACTGTGTTTTAAAAGTTTGGCTTCTATGTGAGACCAAAGGAAGAGATATTTATTTGGTGCAAAATCTATATTTTCTGTAGCACACTATATAATTTAATTTGTGTGGCCAGTTTACTCAAATACTGTGATTACATGGAACCTTGACTAGAGAGTGAGATCTTGTTGGTTCGTACAGGTTAGCATGAAGCCCTGATACTATCCAGAGTAATTTGAGCAGAGAATAAAAAGTATTTGCAAACCCCCCTTGAGGCACTGGGGGAAAATACAGAAATATTAAACCTCCTGAGCTGGGGAATTCCTGATATTCTCACAAGCACTGGGGACGACCAGCTTAGCAGGCTGAGACCTTGATCTTGGGGCTTACCCTTATGAAACTTGTTACTGCAAAGGAGAGGCTAAGCCTACTCATAATTGTGCCTAAGAGTCATCCCCAGAGGGCCTCTTTTGTTGCTCAGATGTGGCCTCTCTCTCTAAGCCATCTCGGCAGGTAAACTCACTGCTCTCCCCGCTATGTGGGACATGACTCCCAGGGATGTAAATCTCCCTGGCAACATTGGTTGTGATTCACAAGGATGAGCCTGGACTCTGCATCATGTGATTGAGAAAGCCTTTTGGACCAAAAGGGGGAAGAGAAATGAAACAAAGTTTCAGTGGCTAAGAGATTACAAGTAGAGTTGAGAGGTTATTCTGGAGGTAACTCTTATGCATTATATGGATATCCCACTTTAGTTTTTAGTTTATTAGAATAGTTAGAAGGAAATATCTGAAACTTTTGAACTGCAATCCAGTATCCTTGATTCTTGAAGGTGAGTGTATAACTATATGGCTTATATGGTGTGACCATGTGATTGTGAAAACCTATGGCTCACACTCCCTTTACCCAGTATATGGACAAATGAGTAGAAAAATGCGGACAAAAAGTAAATGACAAATCTGAGGGAGAAGGGGTATGGGACATTTTGAGTGTTCTTTTTACTTTTATTATTTTTATTTTTTGGAGTAATGAAAATGTTCAAAAATTGATTGTGGTGATAAATGCACAACTATATGATGATACTGTGAACAACTGTTTTACACTTTGGATGATTGTATGGTATGTGATTATATTTTAATAAAAATGGTGAAAAAAATTGAGGGGGAATTTAAAATCTTCACAGACAAACAAATGCTGAGAGAATTTGTTAACAAGAGACATGCCCTGCAAGAAATGCTAAAGGGAGATTTACTAGCTGAGAAAAAAAGAACAGAGATAGAGGTCTGGAAAAGAGCAGAGAACTGAAGAGTTATTAGTATGGGTAATTTAAAGGAAAAAAGACAGGGGGGAAAATAGAGCTAACAACTAAAAACCAAAGGATAAGATGGCTGGTTCAAGAATTCCCTTCACAGTAGTAACTTTGAATATGAATGGATTAAACTCTCCAATTAAAAGATACAGACTAATAGAATGGATTTAAAAATATGACCCAGTGATATGCTGTTTACAAGAGACTCATCTTAAACCCTGTGACACAAAGAGACTGAAAGTGAAAGAATGGGGGAAAAAAATTCCATGCAAACTGCAATCAAAAGAAAGCTGGAGTACTGTGCTAATATCAGACAAAATAGACTTTAAATGCAAAGATGTCATAAGAGACAAAGAAGTACACTGTATATTAATAAAAGGGATAATTCACCAAGAAGAAATAAGAATTATAAATATTATAAATGTTCATGAACCCAATCAAGGAGCTCCAAAATACATGAGACAAACATTGGCTAAACTGAAGGGAGCAATAGGCACATCTACAATAATAGTGGGAGACTTCACACCACTCTCTTCTATAGATAAAACAACTAGACAGAGGACCAATAAGGAAATTGAGAACCTAAACAATATGATAAATGAATTCATTACATCCCAAAGTACCAGGATATACATTCTTCTCTAGCGCCCATGGAATATTTTCCAGAATAGATCATAAGCTGGGGCACAAAACAAGTCTTAATAAATTTAAAAAGATTGAAATTATTCTTTGACCACAAAGGAATGCAACTAGAAATCAACAACCACCAAAGAACCAGATCTTTCACAAAGATATGGAAGTTAAACAACACACTCCAAAACAACCAGTTGGTCAAAAAAAGAAATTGCAAGAAATATTAGTAAATATCTAGAGATGAATGAAAGTGAAAACACAACATATCAAAGCCCATGGGATGCAATGAATGCAGTGCTGAGAAAGAAATTTGTAGCTTGAAATGCATATATCAAAAAGCAAGAAAGAGCTAAAACTAAAGACCTAACTGAAAACTGGAGAGGCTAGAGAATGATCAGCAAACTAATCCTAAAGAAAGTAAACAAAAAGACATAACAAAAATTAAAGCAGAAATAAATGAGATGGAGAAAAAAAATAGAATAAATAAAACCAAAAGTTGATTCTTTGAGAAGATCAACATGATTGACAGACCCTTTGCTAGACTGATAAAGTAAAAAAGAGAGAAGACCCAAATAAAGAGAATCAGAAATGAGAAAGGGATAATTACTACAGAACCCCAAAAAATAAAAATTAAAAAAATCATAAGAGGATACTATGAAGAACTGTATGCCATCAAGCTAGACAATTTAGAGGAAATGGACAGTTTCCTAGAAACACATAAACCACCTAAAATGACCCAAGAAGAAATAGAAGACCTCAACAAACCAATCACAAGCAAAGAGATCTGATCAGTCATCAAAAATCTACCTACATATAAAAACCCAGGGCTCAATGGCTTCACAGGGGAATTTTACCAAACTTTCCAAAGAGAATTGACACCATTCCTGCTTAAACTCTTTGAGAAAATTGAAGAAAAAGGAACACTACCTAACTTATTTTATGAAGCTAATATCACTCTGATACCAAAACCAGATACAGACACTACAAAAAAGGAAAACTATATGTCAATCTCCCTAATGAATATAGATGCAAAAATCCTCAACAAAACTGGCAAATTTCTGAATCCCAAGGTGCATTAAAAGAAATATACACCACAACCAAGTGGGGTTCACTCCTGGCATGCAAGGGTGGTTCCAACATAAGAAAATTAATTAATGTAATTCAACACATTAACAAATCGAAAGGGAAAAATCAAATGATCATCTCAATAGACACTGAAAAAGCATTCGACAAAATTCAACATCCCTTTTGGATAAAAACACTTCAAAAGGTAGGAATTGAAGGAAACTTCCTCAGTATGATAAAGGACACATATGAAAACCCCACAGCCAGCATAGTACTCAATGGTGAGAGCCTGAAAGCCTTCCTCCTAAGATCAGGAATGAGACAATGATGCCACTGTCACCACTATTATTCAGCATTGTGCTAGAAGTTCTAGCCAGAGCAATTAGCCAAGATAAAGATATAAAAGGTATCCAAAATGGAAAGGAAGAAGCAAAACTGTCATTATTTGCAGATGATATGATCTTATGTTTGAAAAATCCTGAGAATTTGAGCTAATCAACAAATTCAGCAGCGTGACAGCACATAAGATTAAGGGACATAAATCAGTAATGTTCCTATACACTAGTAAAGACCTCACTGAAGAGGAAATAAAAAAAAAAATTCCATTCACAACAGCAATTAAAAAAATCAAGTACCTCGGTATAAACTTAATGAAGGATGCTGTGCCAGTTTGAATGTAAAAAGGATTTTGGTACCGAAAGTGGGGTGCTTGTGCTGCTGTGTTTGCAAATACCAAACATGTTGGAACAGCTTTTTAAATGGATAAGGGGAAGATTCTGGAAGAATTGTGAGGAGCTTGACAGAAAAGGCCAAAACTGCTTTGAAGAGACTGTTTATGGAAATATGGACTCTAAAGATACTTCTGATGAGGACTTGAGCAGAAACGATGAATGTATTGTTGCAAACTGGAAGAAAGGTGATCCTTGTTTTAAAGTGGCAGAGAATTTGGCAAAATTGAATCCTGATGTCAGATGGAAGGAAGAATTTGAAAGTGACGGCCTGGAATACTTAGCTGAGGAGATCTCCAGACTACATGTGGAGGATGTACCCAGGCTTCTTCTTGCAGCTTATAGTAAAATGCAACTGAGAAGAGAGAAACTTAGAACTGAACTATTGGGTTCAGAGAAACCAGAAGCTGATGGCTTGGAAAATTATGGGCTTCCAGGGGTGGAATCCCAGAAGCTACAGCCCAACATGAAGATGTAACCAAACATGGAACCCAGCTGCCATTTCAATACAAGCCAAGATTGGAAAAGGAGTTAAGCAGAAAGGATTTGTGGAAAGTCCTATTGTCTTATGGCTTTGACCCCTGTGTGCTTCATGTGACACCAACAGAATTTTTGTGAGATCTTATTAGAGATGCTGCCGGTCTGGACTGGAGGAGACAGACAAGGAACAAACTGAAGGAAAATTTTCTTCAAAGACAGAGCCATAGAGGTTGAGGTCTGGAGTCAAGAGGTCTCGGGCTGGGAGAGTGGAGAAGCCCACATGCATGGAAAGGGTGATTTTGCCCTGGAGGTCGAGGGCGAGCCTTCTGCCTCGATGCTCAGAAAATGTTCTGCCATCCCAAGCCTCAAAGAGGGTGGAGCACATTCCCAGGGAATTGGGGAGAACCTGGCTACCACCACATTGTTCTGAAGGGGTTGAGCGTGTGCCCCAGAGATGGAAGGGAATCCGGGAGCTGCCCCAGTGTTTGAGGAGGGTGGTGCTGAGAAGGTGGTCTCCTCAATGTGTGGATATGTTGGAGCACTCACCTAAACATTTGGAGAGGAAAGGGCTGCCACAAAGGCCCTTAGGAAGGGTTAGACTCCTGCTCTCTCAAGCCCCAAGGATGCAATGTTGTTCTGTTAATGACTCTTGGACTTTCAAATCTAATGGAGTTTGTCCTGCGGGTTTCAGGAACTGTTTTGGTCCTGTTAACCTGTTTTCCTTACTGTTTCCCCTTATGGAAATGGGAATGTTCATCCTATAAATGTCCCTCCTTTGTATATTGGAAGCATATAACTTGTTCTAAATTCACAGATCCACAGCTAAAGGAAAATTATGCCTTAGGACTGACCATGCCTATAATTGATTTTGATGGAATTTTGTACTTAACCATTGTTATGGAAATGATTTAAGTTTCTGTGATATTGTGGGATGAATGTATTTCGTATATGGAAAGATAATGTCACTTTGGGGTCCAGGGGGTGGAATGTTCCAGTTTGAATGTATTATGTCCCCCCAAACTCCATTATCTTTGATGTAATCTTGTGTGGGCAGACGTTATCAGTGTTGATTAGATTGTAATTCTTTGAGTGTTTCTGCGGAGATGTGCCCCACCCAATTGTAGGTGATAACTCTGATGAGATATTTCCACGGAGGTGTGGCTCCGCCCATTCAGGGTGGGCCTTGATCAGTGGAACCATATAAATGGGCTGACAAACAAAAGGAACTCAGTGCAGTGCAGCCGTGAGTTACATTTTGAAGAGGAGCTGCAGCCAAGAGGGACATTTTGAAAAAAGCACAGGAGCTGCAGATGAGAGACAGTTTGAAGACAGCCGTTGAAAGCAGACTCTTGCTCTGGAGAAGCTAAGAGAGGACAAATACCCCAAGTGCAACTAAAAGTGACATTTTTGAGGAACTGCAGCCTAGAGAGGAATGTCCTGGGAGAAAGCCATTTTGAAACCAGAACTTTGGAGCAGACACCAGCCATGTGCCTTCCCCGCTAACAGAGGTTTTCAGGACACCATTGGCCATCCTCCAGTGAAGGTACCCGATTGCTGATGTGTTACCTTGGACACCTTATGGCCTTAAGACTGTACCTGTGTAGCCAAATAAACCCCCTTTTATAAAAGTGAACCCATCTCTGGTGTTTTGCATTCCGGCAGCATTAGCAAACTAGAACAGATGCAAAAAACCTCTACACAGAAAATTACTAAATTTTACTAAAAGCAATAAAAAAGGACCTAAATAGATGGAAAAATATTCCATGCTCATACATAGGAAGACTAAATATTAAGATGTCAGTTTTACTCAAACTGATCTACAGATTCAATGCAATCCCAATCCAAATTCCAACAATGTATTTTGCAGACTTGGAAAAGCTAGTTATCACATTTATTTGGAAGGGAAAGGGGCCTTGAATTGCCAAAAACATCCTAAAGAAGAAGAATGAAGTGAGAGGACTTACAATTCCTGACATTGAAGCCTACTATAAGGCTACAGTGGTCAAAACAGCATGGTATTGGCAAAAGATAGACATATTGATCAATGGAATCAAATTGAGAGTTTGGAAATAGACTCCCGGATCTTTGGTTGACTGATTTTGATAAGGCTTCAAATCCACTGAACTGGGACAGAACAGTCTCTTCAACAAATGGGGCTGGGAGAACTGGACAGCCATAATAAAGAGAATGAAAGAGAACCCCTACCTCACACCCTACACAAAAATTAACTCAAGTTTTATCAAAGACCTCAATATGAGACAGTACCATAAAACTCCTAGAAGATAATGTACAGAAACATCTCCAAGACCTTGTATTAGGAGGTCACTTCTTAGATCTTACACCCAAATCACAAGCAACAAAAGAAAAATTACATATGGGAACTCCTCAAAATCAGAAGCTTCTGTACCTCAAAGGAATTTGTCAAAAAGGTGAAGAAGCAGCCAACACAATGGGAGAAAATATTTGGAAACCATGTATCTGATAAGAGACTGATATTTTACATATATAAAGAAATCTTACAACTCAACAACAACAGTACAAACAGCCCAATTATAAAGTGATCAAAATAAATGAAGAGACATTGCTCCAAAGAAGAAATACAAATGGCTAAAAAACACATGAAAAAATGTTCATCTTCACTAGCTATTAGGGACATGCAAATCAAGACCACAGTGAGATATCATCTCACACCAATAAGAATGGCTACCATTAAACAAACAGGAAACTATGAATGCTGGAGAGGATGTGGAGAAATTGGAACTCTTATTCATTGCTGGTGGGACTGTATAATGGTACAGCCACTCTGGAGGACAGTTTGGTGGTTCCTCAGAAAACCAGATAGTGAATTACCCTATGATCCAGCAATTCCACTTCTCAGCATAAATCCAAAAGATTTGAAAGCAGTGATATGAAGAGACATTTGCACACCAATGTTCATAGCAGCATTATTCACAATTGCCAAGAGATGGAAACAATCTGTGTCCTTCAACAGACAAGTGGATAAACAATATGTGGTATATACTTATGGTGGGATACTATGCAGCCATAAGAAGCAACATGGATGTACCTGGAAGATATAATTCTGAGTGAAATAACTCAGATGCAAAAGGAGAGATACTGTATATTACCACTTCTATGAGCTATCTGAACAATGTAAAATCAATGTCTTATAATGTAAGAATATTGGGGACTAGTGATAGACAGTAGCTTGTGAGAGGGAATGATAATCTAACATGTTCAGATATGTGAGTGATGGTGAATTCAATGGTATGGTAATGGGTAGGGGTGACGATTATTTGTTAATGGGATTAAAAGTATCAGAGCTCTATTGAAGGTGCATAGGAATGAAAGGGGTTGTTTAAAGGCATGTTTCCCATGGATCAACACCACAAATATAGATAGGTGCTTGCATGATATACCTCTAAGGTCTGACACTAGCACAGAGTTGACAACAGAAGGGTACATGGGAAAAATCTACACATTGTATAGTAGGGAATATAATCAATAGGAATACCATATTAGTATCACACAAATACTAGGGACAAATAATTAAGGGTTGAAAAGAGCTACAAGATGTTTAGGGTCATGAGAATTGTTTAAAATAGAGAGTGATGAGGATTGTACAACTAAGTGATGATAATGTGAGATATGGATGATCGTGGATATAACATATGCTCTATGAACTTAGGAACCCCCCTACTTTATAATCAAGCCCTCAATATTGAGGCTTGCTTGGGTGAAACTTATGGCTATAAAGAGGAGGCTAAGCCCACCTGTAATTATGCCTAGGGATCACCTCCAGAGAACCTCTTTTGTTTCTCAAATGTGGACTTTCTCTCTCTAAGCCTAACTCTGCAAATAAATTCATCACCCTCCCCCTGATGTGGGACAGGACCCTCAAGATGAAAGAGGCTTCCTGGCCACATGGGACATGGAATCCTGGAATGAGCCTGATCCTGGCATCAAGGGATTGAGAGTGCTTTTTTGACCAAAATGGTGAAAAGAAAGGCAACAAAATAAGGTTTTAGTGACTAAGAGAATTCAAATAGAGTCAAGAGGTCATCCTGGAGGTTACTTCTGTGCAAGCTTCACTAGATATTCCAAATGACCACAATATGATAAGCCCATGTCAACAGTAGTCCCCAAAACCTGAAGTAATACCTAATTCCCTATCTGAGACTCTATAAAAGTTTCACTCACTAAGTTTATTCATCAGAAACTTAAATCCTACAGAGTGCTTCTATGCCAGCTAAGTCCCCAAATCAAGAGGCAATAGCCTCTTCAAGAACATCAACTAGATGTGTCCTCTTTGCTCATAAAATTGACATGACACCCCTTTTTAATATGAACAGTGTGCCAGTTTGAATGTATTGTGTCCCCCAAACACCATTATCTTTGATGTAATCTTGTGTGGGCAGATGTTATCAGTTTTGATTAGATTTCTTTGAGTGTCTCTTTGGAATGTGCCCCACCCAGCTGTGGGTGATGACTCTGATGAGATACTCCCATGGAGGCATGGCCCCACCCATTCAGGGTGGGACTTGATCAGTGGAGACATTTAAATGAGCTGACTCAAAGAGAAGGAACTCAGTGCAGCTGTAAGTGATGTTTTGAAGAGGGGCAAGCTTACTAGAGAGGAACGTCCTGGGAGAAAGCCATTTTGAAGCCAGAACTTTGGAGCAGATGCCAGCCACATGCCTTCCCGGCTAACAGAGGTCTTCCGGACGCCATTGGCCATCCTCCAGTGAAGGTACCCGATTACTGATGTGTTAACTTGGACACTTTATGGCCTTAAGACTGTAACTGTGTAGCCAAATAAACCCCCTTTTTATAAAAGCCAATCCATCTCTGGTGTTTTGCACTCTGCAACATTAGCAAACTAGAACAAACAGGTTAGGGTGGTCATGGCCTAGACATCCCTGAAGATTGGGAAAGTGATTAAACTAGAGGAAGGGGTAGCAACAGACAAGATGGAATTTAACAAAGGATTATGGATACTGAAACTTGACATAATTCTCTTTTTCTTAGTTGCTAGGGTATTAGAATAGTTAGAAGGAAAGAACTGAAATGTTGGAACTGTAACCCATAGCATCCTTTGAGATTTTTTCTATAGCTACTTGTTAAATTGTAATTTGAAAGCTATACCTTTTTGTATATATGCTATACTTCACAATAAGAAAATAACTGAAACTATGGTACTATAACTCATAATAACTTTGGAAATTTCCTATATGTCTACTTGTTAAATAATACTTTAAATGATATTACCTTTTTGTATATGTTATATTTCTTAAGGAAACAACTGAAACTGTGGAAATGTAACCCGTAATATTCCTTGAAATTTGCTCTCTATTTGTTAAATTGCACTTGGAAAGCTATCACTTATATGTATATATGTTATATTATATAATAAAAAATATAAAAAGACATAGTGAGTATTGAAACCAATTAAACTAGATATGTTTAAATTGTTGCAAATCTATATTTAGAGTTAAATTATGTGTAAATTTACAACCAAATATAAAACAGAATTTAATCTTAAAAATTTCCCTTGGAGAGGAAGAAAAATATAGTAGTAATAGTAATAAAGTTCCAAAACATGTATTACATTAACAAAGACCAATAATGTATATACAATGTGATGTTATTCAGCCTTAAAAGGAATGAGGTTCTGATTCATGCTACAACATGGATGAACCTTAGAGACATGTTGAGTGAAATAAACGAGACACAACAGAACAAAAATTGTATGATTTCACTTGTATGAAATAACTACAATGTGCCAATTCATAGAGACAGAAAGTAGAGTGTAGGTTACCAAGGGGCAGGAAGGAGAGTATGGAGTGTTAATGCTTAATGGGCATACTGTTTCTGTTTGGGGTGATGGAAAAGTTTTTGGTAATGGATGGTGATGTTGGTAGCACAACACTGTGAATGTGATTAAAACCACTGAATTTTATACTTGAAAGTAGTTTAAATAGGAAATTTTATCTGTATATGTTAACACAAAAAATTTTTAATTAAGAAAAAGGAATGAGGGGAATAACAACCAAAACGATTAATTTGTATGTAGTAAATACAATTTCCTTTTAAAAAAATACACACACAGGAGGCAGGGCAAGATGGTGGAGTGGTGAGATGTGGTTCTATTTACTCCTCTGGAGCAGTTGGTAGATAACCAGGAACTGCATGGACCAGACACCGCAGAGGAATTTGAGTTTGGACATACATCATACAACACTCACAAACATGTGGAGCAACTGAGATCAGTGAAATCTGTAAGTTCTCATGGCTAGGGGGCTTATGACCCTCCCTGCCAGGCACAATCCTGAGGGAGGAGGGGCTATCAGTGCTGGGAACCAGGAGGGAGAACTTCAGTTGCAGCACAGATTAACAAACTCAGACTGCTGCACAAAAACTCCAACCACAGATAAACTGAGACCAGACACTGGAGCAGTCAGCCTGGTGGAGAGGAGATAGGACTAGCAAAAACAGCAAAAAATAATAGTAATAATAGTAATAGTAACAATAATAATAATGATAAGAAGAAGAAGAAGAAGAGACTTTTAGAGTTGGGGTAAACATAATATGGAGAAAGGCAGGACTGAAACAAAATCAGGCATATATGCAAACTCAGGGGCCCAGAGCCCTTCTCTGAACAGCCAGTTTTTCTGATTTCTTGATTGTTCCTTAATTGCCCTTAACTCCTTGACTTTTTGCATCTCAATAGCCCACCAGAACTGCAAGGACTGTAAATAGTCTATACTAAGCCCTTCTTTTTCTTTTTTCTTTTTTAATCTTTTTCTCTCTCTCTCTCTCTTTTTTTTTTAATAGCTATTCTAAGAATCTAAGAAGCCCATTACAGAAAGCCTCAAAGACTTGCCATCTGCATCTAGGCAAGAGCAGAGCTAAGATAGCTCTGAAAGACAAAGCATAAGTCTAGGGGTGAGGAAAATTTGCTAAAGACCATAATTCCCAAGAAAGAGGGGCATGGCCCAGCTCCAGTGGCAGCCTCCTTTGTGGAACTCAGGTCCCAGGGGCTGGAATTCAGAAACCAGCTTCCGTCAGCCATGCCCCTGACAGGGTCAGGGTCACCAGGAGAACTAAAGTCTCCTTATCTCCTCACACTGGTGGGGGAGCTGTGAGTTGGTAAGTGCCATCTGCTGGACAGCATAGGAAAAGCACAGAATCTAAAGGCCTCACATGGGGATCTCATTCTCAAGGAACTTCCATATCCTCCTCCTGAGAGTTGGGCCTCTCTGGACTGGGAAAACCTGACTGGGGTTGACCATATCTGAGGAGACCCTCACACAAAAAGGCTACATAGAGGCAAGGCAAGAAACAGAAAAACAAGAGGTGAAAAACTCTGATCAACTAAATAGAACCTAAGTTAGAGGCCTAGAATAAGCTGAACTAAACACCAAAGGTTAGAGAACAAAGCCAACCAACAAGAAAGCCCTAGGTAAAAGAGTGAAAATGAGCTCCAGAATAAACTAATCAAGAAAGTCAGATGCCTAGACAGCCGAAGATAATGAGCCATATTAGGAAACATGAAAATATGGACCAACCAAAGGTACAAACTAATAGTTTAACTGAGATACAGGAGTTCAGGCAACTAATGTTAAATTAATTCAATGAACTGAAGGAAGAACTAATTAAAGATATTCAAACAAATCTCCTAAATGAATTCAAAAATCAAGTCAATGAACTGAGGGAAGATAGAGCAAAAGAGATGAAGGATATAAGGAAGACACTGGATGACAATAAAGAAGTCATAAAATTTGAAAAACAGATGACAAAACTTATGGGAACGAAGGGTATAATGGAGGAGATGAAAAAGATAATGGAGGGATACAACAGTAGATTTGAACAGGCAGAAGAAAGGATCAGTGAATTGGAACACCAGACATTTGCATTCATATACACAAAAGAAAAGATGGTGAAAAGAATGGAAAAATATGCACAGGGTCTTAGGGAGCTGAGTGACAACACGAAGCACACAAATATATGTGTTATGGGTGTCCCAGAGAAAGAAGAGAGGGGAAAGGGGGCAGGAAGAACAATGGAAGAAGTAATCACTGAAAATTTTCCAACTCTTATGAAAGACAGAAAATTACAGATTCAAGAAGTACAGCATACCCCAAACAGAATAGACCCCAATAGACCTACTCCAAGACACTTACTGATCAGATTGTCCAATGTCAAAAACAAAGAGAGAATTCTGGAAGCAGCAAGAAAAAAGCAATCCATCACATAGAAGGGAAGTTCGATAAGATTATGTACAGATTTCTCCACAGAAACCATGGAGGTGAGAAGACAGTGGTATGACATATTTAAGATACTGAAAGAGAAGAACTGCAAACCAAGAATTCTATATCCAGCAAAACTGTCCTTCAAAAATGAGGGAGAGATTAAAATATTTTCAGACAAACAGACACTTAGAGAGTGTGTGAATAAGAGACCGGCACTACAAGAACTACTAAAGGGAGTGCTACAGGCTGATAGGAAAAGACAGAAGAAAGAGGTTTGGGGAAAGTGTAGAAATGAGGATTATCAGGAAGCATAAAAAGAGAGAGAGGAAAAAATAAGACATGACACATAAAATCCAAAAGACAAAATGGTAGAAGAAAGTACTGCCTTTACAGTAATAACACTAAATGTTAATGGATTAAACTCCCCAATAAAAAGACACAGACTGGCAGAATGGATTAAAAAAACAGGGCCCGAGGCGGGGCAAGATGGCAGACTGGTGAGCTGTATGTTTTAGTTACTCCTCCAGGAAAGTAGGTAAAAAGCCAGGAACTGCGTGGACTGGACACCACAGAGCAATCTGTCTTTGGGCATACTTCATACAACACTCATGAAAACGTGGAACTGCTGAGATCAGCGAAATCTGTAAGTTTTTGCGGCCAGGGGACCCGCGCCCCTCCCTGCCAGGCTCAGTCCCGGGGGAGGAGGAGCTGTCAGCTCCAGGAAGGAGAAGGGAGAATTGCAGTGGCTGCTCTCATCGGAAACTCATTCTACTGATTCAAACTCCAACCATAGATAGACTGAGGCCAGACACCAGAGACTCTGAGAGCAGCCAGCCCAGCAGAGAGGAGACGGGCATAGAAGGAAAACAACACGGGAAGCTCCAAAGTAAAAGCAGAGGATTTTTGGAGTTCTGGTGAACACAGAAAGGGGAAGGGCGGAGATCAGGCCTTGAGGCGCATATGCAAATCCCGAAGCAAGGCTGATCTCTCTGCCCAGGGCACCTTTCCTTAATGGCCCTGGTTGCTTTGTCTATTAGCATTTCAATAACCCATTAGATCTCTGAGGAGGGCCGTTTTTTTTTTTTTTTTTTTTTAAATCCTTTTTGCTTTTCTAAAACAATTACTCTAAGAAGCTCAATACAGAAAGCTTCAAAGAATTGAAATTTGGGCACGTCAAGTCAAGAGCAGAAATAAGAGAGCTCTGAGACAAAAGGCAATAATCCAGTGGCTGAGAAAATTCACTAAACAACACAACTTCCCAAGAAAAGGGGGGTGTCCGCTCACAGCCACCATCCTGGTGGACAGGAAACACTCCTGCCCATCGCCAGCCCCATAGCCCAGAGCTGCCCCAGACAACCCAGTGTGACAGAAGTGCTTCAAATAACAGGCACACACCACAAAACTGGGCGTGGACATTAGCCTTCCCTGCAACCTCAGCTGAATGTCCCAGAGCTGGGAAGGGGGAGCAGTGTGAATTAACAGAGCCCCATTCAGCCATCATTTGAGCAGACTGGGAGCCTCCCAACACAGCCCAGCAGCCCAGAACTGCCCTGGGGGGACGGCACTCACCTGTGACATAGCACAGTCATCCCTCAACAGAGGACCCGGGGTGCACAGCCTGGAAGAGGGGCCCACTTGCAAGTCTCAGGAGCCATACGCCAATACCAAAGACTTGTGGGTCAGTGGCAGAGACAAACTGTGGCAGGACTGAACTGAAGGATTAGACTATTGCAGTAGCTTTAAAACTCTAGGATCATCAGGGAGATTTGATTGTTAGGGCCACCCCCCCTCCCCGACTGCCCAGAAACACGCCCCACATACAGGGCAGGCAACACCAACTACACACGCAAGCTTGGGACACCAATTGGGCCCCACAAGACTCACTCCCCCACTCACCAAAAAGGCTAAGCAGGGGAGATCTGGCTTGTGGAGAACAGGTGGCTCGTGGACGCCACCTGCTGGTTAGTTAGAGAAAGTGTACTCCACGAAGCTGTAGATCTGATAAATTAGAGATAAGGACTTCAACTGGTCTACAAACCCTAAAAGAACCCTATCAAGGACAGCAAATGCCACGAGGCCAAAAACAACAGAAAATTATAAAGCATATGAAAAAACCAGACGATATGGATAACCCAAGCCCAAGCACCCAAATCAAAAGACCAGAAGAGACACACCTAGAGCAGCTACTCAAAGAACTAAAGATGAACAATGAGACCCTAGTACGGGATATGAAGGAAATCAAGAAGACCCTAGAAGAGCATAAAGAAGACATTGCAAGACTAAATAAAAAAATGGATGATCTTATGGAAATTAAAGAAACTGTTGACCAAATTAAAAAGATTCTGGACACTCATAGTACAAGACTAGAGGAAGTTGAACAACGAATCAGTGACCTGGAAGATGACAGAATGGAAAATGAAAGCATAAAAGAAAGAATGGGGGAAAAAATTGAAAAACTCGAAATGGACCTCAGGGATATGATAGATAATATGAAGCGTCCGAATATAAAACTCATTGGTGTCCCAGAAGGGGAAGAAAAGGGTAAAGGTCTAGGAAGAGTATTCAAAGAAATTGTTGGGGAAAACTTCCCAAATCTTCTAAACAACATAAATACACAAATCATAAATGCTCAGCGAACTCCAAATAGAATAAATCCAAAAAAACCCACTCCGAGACATATACTGATCACACTGTCAAACATAGAAGAGAAGGAGCAAGTTCTGAAAGCAGCAAGAGAAAAGCAATTCACCACATACAAAGGAAACAGCATAAGACTAAGTAGTGACTACTCAGCAGCCACCATGGAGGCGAGAAGGCAATGGCACGATATATTTAAAATTCTGAGAGAGAGGAATTTCCAGCCAAGAATACTTTATCCAGCAAAGCTCTCCTTCAAATTTGAGGGAGAGCTTAAATTTTTCACAGACAAAGAAATGCTGAGAGAATTTGCTAACAAGAGACCTGCCCTACTGGAGATACTAAAGGGAGCCCTACAGACAGAGAAACAAAGACAGGACAGAGAGACTTGGAGAAAGGTTCAGTACTAAAGAGATTCGGTATGGGTACAATAAAGGATATTAATAGAGAGAGGGAAAAATATGGCAAACATAATCCAAAGGATAAGATGGCCGATTCAAGAAATGCCTTCACGGTTTTAACGTTGAATGTAAATGGATTAAACTCCCCAATTAAAAGATATAGATTCGCAGAATGGATCAAAAAAAATGAACCATCAATATGTTGCATACAAGAGACTCATCTTAGACACAGGGACACAAAGAAATTGAAAGTGAAAGGATGGAAAAAAAAATATTTCATGCAAGCTACAGCCAAAAGAAAGCAGGTGTAGCAATATTAATCTCAGATAAAATAGACTTCAAATGCAGGGATGTTTTGAGAGACAAAGAAGGCCACTACATACTAATAAAAGGGGCAATTCAGCAAGAAGAAATAACAATCGTAAATGTCTATGCACCCAATCAAGGTGCCACAAAATACATGAGAGAAACACTGGCAAAACTAAAGGAAGCAATTGATGTTTCCACAATAATTGTGGGAGACTTCAACACATCACTCTCTCCTATAGATAGATCAACCAGACAGAAGACCAATAAGGAAATTGAAAACCTAAACAATCTGATAAATGAATTAGATTTAACAGACATCTACAGGACATTACATCCCAAATCACCAGGATACACATACTTTTCTAGTGCTCACGGAACTTTCTCCAGAATAGATCATATGCTGGGACATAAAACAAGCCTCAATAAATTTAAAAAGATTGAAATTATTCAAAGCACATTCTCTGACCACAATGGAATACAATTAGAGGTCAATAACCATCAGAGACTTAGAAAATTCACAAATACCTGGAGGTTAAACAACACACTCCTAAACAATCAGTGGGTTAAAGAAGAAATAGCAAGAGAAATTGCTAAATATATAGAGACGAATGAAAATGAGAACACAACATACCAAAACCTATGGGATGCAGCAAAAGCAGTGCTAAGGGGGAAATTTATAGCACTAAACGCATATATTAAAAAGGAAGAAAGAGCCAAAATCAAAGAACTAATGGATCAACTGAAGAAGCTAGAAAATGAACAGCAAACCAATCCTAAACCAAGTAGAAGAAAAGAAATAACAAGGATTAAAGCAGAAATAAATGACACTAGAGAACAAAAAAACAATAGAAAGGATAAATATCACCAAAAGTTGGTTCTTTGAGAAGATCAACAAGATTGACAAGCCCCTAGCTAGACTGACAAAATCAAAAAGAGAGAAGACCCATATAAACAAAATAATGAATGAAAAAGGTGACATAACTGCAGATCCTGAAGAAATTAAAAAAATTATAAGAGGATATTATGAACAACTGTATGGCAACAAACTGGATAATGTAGAAGAAATGGACAATTTCCTGGAAACATATGAACAACCTAGACTGACCAGAGAAGAAATAGAAGACCTCAACCAACCCATCACAAGCAAAGAGATCCAATCAGTCATCAAAAATCTTCCCACAAATAAATGCCCAGGGCCAGATGGCTTCACAGGGGAATTCTACCAAACTTTCCAGAAAGAACTGACACCAATCTTACTCAAACTCTTTCAAAACATTGAAAAAAATGGAACACTACCTAACTCATTTTATGAAGCTAACATCAATCTAATACCAAAACCAGGCAAAGATGCTACAAAAAAGGAAAACTACCGGCCAATCTCCCTAATGAATATAGATGCAAAAATCCTCAACAAAATACTTGCAAATCGAATCCAAAGACACATTAAAAAAATCATACACCATGACCAAGTGGGGTTCATTCCAGGCATGCAAGGATGGTTCAACATCAGAAAAACAATCAATGTATTACAACACATTAAAAACTCGAAAGGGAAAAATCAATTGATCATCTCAATAGATGCTGAAAAAGCATTTGACAAAATCCAACATCCCTTTTTGATAAAAACACTTCAAAAGGTAGGAATTGAAGGAAACTTCCTCAACATGATAAAGAGCATATATGAAAAACCCACAGCCAGCATAGTACTCAATGGTGAGAGACTGAAAGCCTTCCCTCTAAGATCAGGAACAAGACAAGGATGCCCGCTGTCACCACTGTTATTCAACATTGTGCTGGAAGTGCTAGCCAGGGCAATCCGGCAAGACAAAGAAATAAAAGGCATCCAAATTGGAAAAGAAGAAGTAAAACTGTCATTGTTTGCAGATGATATGATCTTATATCTAGAAAACCCTGAGAAATCAACGATACACCTACTAGAGCTAATAAACAAATTTAGCAAAGTAGCGGGATACAAGATTAATGCACATAAGTCAGTAATGTTTCTATATGCTAGAAATGAACAAACTGAAGAGACACTCAAGAAAAAGATACCATTTTCAATAGCAACTAAAAAAATCAAGTACCTAGGAATCAACTTAACCAAAGATGTAAAAGACCTATACAAAGAAAACTACATAACTCTACTAAAAGAAATAGAAGGGGACCTTAAAAGATGGAAAAATATTCCATGTTCATGGATAGGAAGGCTAAATGTCATTAAGATGTCAATTCTACCCAAACTCATCTACAGATTCAATGCAATCCCAATCAAAATTCCAACAACCTACTTTGCAGACTTGGAAAAGCTAGTTATCAAATTTATTTGGAAAGGGAAGATGCCTCGAATTGCTAAAGACACTCTAAAAAAGAAAAACGAAGTGGGAGGACTTACACTCCCTGACTTTGAAGCTTATTATAAAGCCACAGTTGCCAAGACAGCATGGTACTGGCACAAAGATAGACATATAGATCAATGGAATCGAATTGAGAATTCAGAGATAGACCCTCAGATCTATGGCCGACTGATCTTTGATAAGGCCCCCAAAGTCACCGAACTGAGCCATAATGGTCTTTTCAACAAATGGGGCTGGGAGAGTTGGATATCCATATCCAAAAGAATGAAAGAGGACCCCCACCTCACCCCCTACACAAAAATTAACTCAAAATGGACCAAAGATCTCAATATAAAAGAAAGTACCATAAAACTCCTAGAAGATAATGTAGGAAAACATCTTCAAGACCTTGTATTAGGAGGCCACTTCCTAGACTTTACACCCAAAGCACAAGCAACAAAAGAGAAAATAGATAAATGGGAACTCCTCAAGCTTAGAAGTTTCTGCACCTCAAAGGAATTTCTCAAAAAGGTAAAGAGGCAGCCAACTCAATGGGAAAAAATTTTTGGAAACCATGTATCTGACAAAAGACTGATATCTTGCATATACAAAGAAATCCTACAACTCAATGACAATAGTACAGACAGCCCAATTATAAAATGGGCAAAAGATATGAAAAGACAGTTCTCTGAAGAGGAAATACAAATGACCAAGAAACACATGAAAAAATGTTCAGCTTCACTAGCTATTAGAGAGATGCAAATTAAGACCACAATGAGATACCATCTAACACCGGTTAGAATGGCTGCCATTAAACAAACAGGAAACTACAAATGCTGGAGGGGATGTGGAGAAATTGGAACTCTTATTCATTGTTGGTGGGACTGTATAATGGTTCAGCCACTCTGGAAGTCAGTCTGGCAGTTCCTTAGAAAACTAGATATAGAGCTACCATTCGATCCAGCGATTGCACTCCTCGGTATATACCCGGAAGATCGGAAAGCAGTGACACGAACAGATATCTGCACGCCAATGTTCATAGCAGCATTATTCACAATTGCCAAGAGATGGAAACAACCCAAATGTCCTTCAACAGATGAGTGGATAAATAAAATGTGGTATATACACACGATGGAATACTACGCGGCAGTAAGAAGGAACGATCTGGTGAAACATATGACAACATGGATGAACCTTGAAGACATAATGCTGAGCGAAATAAGCCAGGCACAAAAAGAGAAATATTATATGCTACCACTAATGTGAACTTTGAAAAATGTAAAACAAATGGTTTATAATGTAGAATGTAGGGGAACTAGCAGTAGAGAGCAATTAAGGAAGGGGGAACAATAATCCAGGAAGAACAGATAAGCTATTTAACGTTCTGGGGATGCCCAGAAATGACTATGGTCTGTTAATTTCTGATGGTTGTAGTAGGAACAAGTTCACTGAAATGTTGCTATATTATGTAACTTTCTTGGGGTAAAGTAGGAACATGTTGGAAGTTAAGCAGTTATCTTAGGTTAGTTGTCTTTTTCTTACTCCCTTGCTATGGTCTCTTTGAAATGCTCTTTTATTGTATGTTTGTTTTCTTTTTAACTTTTTTTTTCATACAGGTGATTTGAAAAAAGAAGGGAAAGTTAAAAAAAAAAAAAAAGAAAAAAGGCAAACAAGGGGAAAAAAAAAAAAAAAAAGATGTAGTGCCCCCTTGAGGAGCCTGTGGAGAATGCAGGGGTATTCGCCTACCCCACCTCCATGGTTGCTAACATGACCACAGACATAGGGGACTGGTGGTTTGATGGGTTGAGCCCTCTACCATAAGTTTTACCCTTGGGAAGACGGTTGCTGCAAAGGAGAGGCTAGGCCTCCCTGTATTTGTGCCTAAGAGTCTCCTCCTGAATGCCTCTTTGTTGCTCAGATGTGGCCCTCTCTCTCTGGCTAAGCCAACTTGAAAGGTGAAATCACTGCCCTCCCCCTCTACGTGGGATCAGACACCCAGGGAAGTGAATCTCCCTGGCAACGTGGAATATGACTCCCAGGGAGGAATGTAGACCTGGCACCGTGGGACGGAGAACATCTTCTTGACCAAAAGGGGGATGTGAAAGGAAATGAAATAAGCTTCAGTGGCAGAGAGATTCCAAAAGGAGCCGAGAGGTCACTCTGGTGGGCACTCTTATGCACACTTTAGACAACCCTTTTTAGGTTCTAAAGAATTGGGGTAGCTGGTGGTGGATACCTGAAACTATCAAACTACAACCCAGAACCCATGAATCTCGAAGACAGTTGTATAAAAATGTAGCTTATGAGGGGTGACAATGGGATTGGGAAAGCCATAAGGACCAAACACCACTTTGTCTAGTTTATGGATGGATGTGTAGAAAAGTAGGGGAAGGAAACAAACAGACAAAGGTACCCAGTGTTCTTTTTTACTTCAATTGCTCTTTTTCACTCTAATTATTATTCTTGTTATTTTTGTGTGTGTGCTAATGAAGGTGTCAGGGATTGATTTAGGTGATGAATGTACAACTATGTAATGGTACTGTAAACAATCGAAAGTACAATTTGTTTTGTATGACTGCGTGGTATGTGAATATATCTCAATAAAATGATGATTTAAAAAAAAAAAAAAAAAGAGTTATAACAGTGTTAGAAAACTAAAATAATATAACTAGTAACCAACTTATTGTAGTGTTAACGCCATGAGGCAGTTAGCACTCAAATCTTGAACTAGTTGGTTATAATGTCAATAGTGATGGAGGGCAATCAAAATAGACAGCAAATACAACTGGAAAAAGAGAAAGTGCAGAACAGAATCAACAGCACAGAAAAAAAAATGCTTACCAGCTTGAAGTCTTGAATGCTACAGATGAAATACGGTGTGTTTGGCCTCCGACTCTCGATATATACACAGTCTTGAAAAGAAAAAGAAATTTTAAAAAAATAGTATTTATTGTTAAGGGAACAGAGACAGGGCCCATAAAGCCACTGCATAAATAAACAAATAACAAAGCAAAAAAAAAAAAAAAAAAAAAAAAAAAAACAGGGCCCATCTATATGCTGTCTACAAGAAACTCACCTTAGACACAAGGACAAAAATAAGCTGAAAGTGAAAGGTTGGAAAAAGATATTTCGTGCAAACAGTAAAACCAGAAAAAAAGCGGGAGTAGCTACATTAATATCAGACAAAGTAGACTTCAAAGGAAAACAATTAAAAGAGACAAAGAAGGACACTACATATTAATAAAAGGGTCAGTGCCTCAAGAAAACATAACAATCATAAATATTTATGCATCAAGCCAGAGGGCCCCAAAATTCATGAGGCAGACACTGTTCTCAACACTGAAAGGAGAAGTAGATAACTCCGCAGTAATAGTTGGAGACTTCAATACACAGCTCTCATCAATGGACAGAACATCTAGACAGAGGATCAACAAGGAAATGGAGATATTGAATTGTATGACAAATGAACTAGACTTGACAGACATTTATAGAACACTGCACCCCACAACAGCAGGATACACATTCTTCCTGAGTGCTCATGGAACATTTTCTAGGATAGACCACATGCTGGGTCACAAAGCAAGTCTCAACAAATTTAAAAATATTGATATTATAAAAAAACACTATCACATCATAATGGAATGAAGTTGGAAATAAACAGCAGGCAGAAGATGGAAAAATTCACAAATATATGGAGACTAAACAACACACTCTTAGAAAACTAGTGGGTAAAGGAAGAAATTACAAGAGAAATTAGTAAATACCTCAAGGCAAATGACAATGAAAACAGAACATATCAAAACTTATGGGACACAAAGGCAGTGCTGAGAGGGAAATTTATTGCCTTAAATGCCTATATTAAAAGAGAAGAGAGAGCAAAAATTGAGGAATTAACTGTCCACCTGGAGGAACTAGAGAAGAACAGCAAACTAACCCAAAAGCAAACAGAAGGAAAGAAATAACAAAGATTAGAGCAGAAACAAATGAAACTGATAACAGGGAAATAATAGAGAGAATCAACAAATCCAGAAGCTGGTTCTTTGAGAAAATCAACAAAATTGATGGGCACCTAGCTAGGCAAGAAAGAGAGAGAGAGAGAGAGAGAGAGAGAGAGAGAGAGAGAGAGAGAGAGAGAGAGAGAGGGAGAGAGAGAGAGAGAGAGAGAGAGAGAGAGAGAGAGAGAGAGAGAGAGAGAGAGAGAGAGAGAGAGAGAAAGAGAGAGAGAGGGAGAGAGAGAATTCAAATAAATGCAATCAGAAACAGGAAAGATAACTACTGACCCTGCAGAAATAAAGGAGATAATGAGAAGATATGAGCAACTATATGCTAATAAACTACACAACTTATAAGAAATGGACAACTTCCTAGAAAAGCATAAACAACCAACATTGACCTGAGAAGAAATAGATGACCTCAACAAACCAATCACAGGAGACTGAGTCAGTCATCAAAAAGCTCCCAAAAAAGAAAAGCCCAGGACCAGATGGCTTCACATGTGAATTCTACCAAGCATTCAAGAAAGAATTAATACCAATCCTGCTCAAATGATTCAAAAAAAAATTGAAGAGGAGGGAAAGCTACCCAACTCATTCTATGAAGCCAACATCACCCTAATACCAAAATCAGACAAAGAAAATACAAAAAAGAAAATAATAGACCAATCTCTTTAATGAATATAGATGCAAAAATCCTCAACAAAATACTTGCAAATGGAATCTAGCAGCACATTAGAAGAATTATACACCACAACCAGGTGGGATTTATTCCAGGTATGCAAGGCTGGTTCAACATAAGAAAATCAATTAATGTAATACACCACATCAATAAATCAAAGCAGAAGAATTACATGATCATCTCCATTGATACAGAAGAGGCATTTGACAAAATTCAACATCCTTTCTTGATGAAAACACTTCGAAGGATAGGAATAGAAGGGAATTTTCTCAATATGATAAAGGTACTATATGAAAAACCCACAGCTAACATCTTACTCAATGGGGAGAGACTGAAAGCTTTCCCTCTAAGTTCAGGAACAAGACAGGGATGCCCACTGTCACCACTGTCATTCAACATTACGCTGGAAGTTCTAGCTAGAGCAATCAGGCAAGAAAAAGAAATAAAAGGTGTCCATATTAGAGAAGAAGAAGTAAAATTTTCATTGTTTGCAGATGACATGATTCTATATGTAGAAAATCCAGAAAAATCTACAGCAAATCTATTAGAGCTAATCAATGAATACAGCAAAGTGGCAGGTTACAAGATCAACACACACAAATCTGTAGTGTTCTTATACACAAGTAATGTGCAACAAGAGGAGGAAATAAAAAAAATCCATTTACAATAGCAACCAAAAGAATCAAGTATTTAGGAATAAAGCTAATGCAGGCCACAAAAGACCTATACAAAGAAAACTACAAGAAACTGCTAAAAGAAATTGAACAGGACCTGAAAAAATGAAAGAACATACCATGTTCATGGATTGGAAGACTAAATATAATTAAGATATCAAGTCTACCTAAACCAATTTATAGATTCAATGCAATGCCAATTAAAATCCCAACAGCTTACTTTGCAGAAATAGAAAAACCAATAACCAAATTTATTTGGAAGGGCAAGGTGCCCTGAAGCCAAACATATCCTGAGTGAGAGGAACGAAGTGGGAGGTCTCACGCTACCTGACTTTGAAGCATATTACAAAGCTACAGTGCTCAAAACAGCATGGTACTGGCATAAGGATAGAGATACTGACTAATGGAATTGAATTTAATGTTCAGAAATAGACTCTTGCATCTACAGACAATTGATCTTTGATAAGGTGGTCAAGACAAAGCAACTGGGACAGAGCAGGCTCTTCAATAAATGGTGTTTGGAGAACTGGATATCCATTTCCAAAGGAATGAAAGAGGGCCCCTATCTCACACCTTATACAAAAATTAACTCTAAATAGATCAAAGACCTAAACATAAGTGCTAAGACCATAAAACTCTCAGAATAAAAAGTAGGGCAATATCTTTGAGATCTTGTAATAGGAGGTGATTTCCTAGACCTTAAACCCAAAGTGCAAGCAACCAAAGAACAAATAGGCCAATGGGATTTCCTCAAAATCAAACACTTTTGTACATCAAAGGACTTTGTTAGAAAAGTAAAAATGCAGCCTACACAATGGGGACAATATTTGGAAACCACATATCAGATAAGCGTTTAATATCCCAAATATATAAAGTGATCCAACAACTCAACAACAGAAAGACAAATAACCCAATTAAAAAATGGGCAAAAGACATGGACAGATATTTTGCTGAAGAAGAAATACAAATGGCTCAAAAACATGAAAAAATGCTCAACTTCACTGGCTATTAGGGAAATGCAAATCAAAACCACAGTGAGATATCATCTCACACCTACCAGAATGCCCATTATCCAAAAAACAGAACAGTCCCAGTCGTCATCATCTATCTTAACCACTGGTGTCATACATTCCCCTATCCCACTTCTTTCAGCCTTACTCACAGACATCTTTGTTCAGTGTACTTACAATGTTGTGCTACCACCACACAGTATTATGCTATCTATTTCTGGATCTATACAATCAATCCTGCTAAACATTCTTTAGTCCTTCAGCATCAAATGCCTGATATCTACCCTCTTTCTATCTCCTGGTAGCCTGTGTTATCAGCTTTTAACTCTCAAAGTTTGCTCATTAATGTTAGTTCATATTAGTGAGACCATACAGTACTTGTCCTTTTGTTTCTGGCTAACTTCACTCAACGTAATGTCCTTGAGGTTCATCCACATTATTATATGTTCCATGTCTTTGTTCTGTGTTACAGCTGCATAATATTCTGTCATGTGTATATACCACAGTTTGTTTATATACTTGTCCATTGATGGACATTTGGGCTGTTTCCATCTCTTGGCAACTGTGAGTAATGCCGCAATAAACATCAATTTACAAATGTTCGTTTGTGTCTTAACTTTCAGTTCCTTTGAGTATATACCTAGCAATGGAATAGCTGGGTCATATGGCAAATCTATACTTAGCTTCCTGAGGAACCTTCACACTGTCTTCCAGAGTGGCTGCACCATTCTACATTCCCAGCAACAATGAATAAGTGTGCCTCTTTTCTCCACATCCTCTCCAGCACTTGTAATTTTCTGTTTTTTGGATAATGGCCATTCTGGTAGGTGTGAGATGATATCTCATTGTGGTTTTGATTGGCAAATCGTTACCTTCACAGGGAAAGAAAACAGTGTGACCCTGACAGCAAAGCCAGTGAAACGACTGTGAATTTATCTTGTTATGTAATTTTGACTTCAAACCTATATAAATGTATTACATAATTTAAAAATAAAAGCAACAGGCAAAATGGTAATCCCTAAACACTAAAAATAAATGAATCCAGCTGGGTTTTGGGTATATCACTGATGGCCTAATGTCAGAGAAAACAATTAATTGAATTTTTAAACAGAACATTTAGACCGTGACTCTCTAGTGAAATATATTCTAAGGATTAAAAGAAATGCTGAGAAATCTTAAACTACATTTAGTGGTCTTACTACTAGTTATGCTGGCACTGATATTTTCAAACTATTATACGTGTGATGTAGGGTAGTCAAATAAATAGTTTGTAGATGTTAGCCCCGGAGATTTTCAAAATTACATTATAAGATCAAGAAAAGCTTTACAATCTTAAATTTGAATTGGAAATCAGTAAAACATTTTTTTTCCTGTAAAAGAAAAAAGATTTTCTATTCTGTCCTCTGTAAACGCCTGGAAGTACCAACAACTAAGTAGTAATCAGCATTAACAGTGCCCAAATTTTGGTCTATAAAGCTTCTCACTTTATGAAATCATTATTTTTTTTTCAAGAAATGGCCAAGGGAATGATGTCACCAAGATGATGGAGTGAGATGCTCCAGGGTTCTGTCCCCCAACAGAAGATTTAAAAACAACAAGCAAAAACTGGTAGATCCATCTTTCTTAGTGCTCTGGAAAAGTTCAAGGGTTGAAGTAACTGTGAGTGCTGAATCAAGGAAAAAGCAACTTAAAATGGAAGGAAAACTTCGTGATGCCCTTGCTGGCCCTGCTTCCACCCCAACATGGTTAGTGCCGAGCTACCCACACTCCAGTGCAAGTCCCTGGTCCTAGATCCTGAGGGACTAAAGAAACCCTTCTGTGCATACTGGGTGTATGCATGTCTGTGCCAATATGTCTGATGAAAGCCTGAAAGACTGAAACAGGACACACATTGCAAGTTGGTCATCCCAGAACTTGCCCTGCTCATAGACAGCTAGAACACTATAGGAGAACAGTCAAATTGAAGCAGCCTGAGGTAAAGGATTGCTGGCCATGGGACATATAGTGTACCTACCACTAAGGACTAGGAGGAAACACTATTTCTTAGGGGAAAAGAGACATTCTGATCTTGGTAAATGGAGGAATTTCAAGGGCCATCTGCACATGCCCAGGACCAGACACATTCTAAGACCATACTGGAGAGGACCCTAAGCCTCCAGCTCAGGCTGTTCTTTAAACTCATTGTTAGGCACTGGCCCAGGCCAATATGCAAGGGCTGAGAAAGGTGGGGTTTATGGTATTTTGTTGTTTTTCTTTACTAGCTCCTGGTATTCAAGGTAACCTCTGTCATAAAACTACTTGGATACAAGCTTAAGGAACAGATGCCTCTGAGAAAATTCCACAGATAACATTAAAATATCAAAATTTCCAGTGTGCAACAAAGGATTGCAACACATACAAAGAAACAGAAAACAATGCCTCATGCACAGGAGCAAAATAAAGCATTGGAGACAATCATAGAAGAGGACCAGATCTTGGACACACCAGAAAAAGACTTTAAAAAAAAAAAAAAGCCCTACCAAAGGGTAAAGGTTGAAACTAACTGTGTGTTAAAACTTCAACTTCCATGTGAGACCAACGGAAGAAAGATTTATTTGGTATAGGATCTATATTTTCTAAACAATATAACTTCCACAGTTTGTTCAAACACCACAATTACCTGGAGCTTTGAATAGGAAGTGAGATATGGTAGGTCTGTATAGGTTAGAGTGAAATAGCAACACATTCAAAAGTAATTTGGGTGAAGAATAAAAATATACATTCGGGGCCCCCCTAAGGAGCCAAGGGAGGAAGCAGTGGTTTTGGACTTCCTCACCTGGATTGTTGTTGATGTTCTCACAAACACAGAGGGCTTGACATGCTGAGCCCTCTGTCTTGGGGCTTGCCCCTAAGAAGCTTGTTACTGCAAAGGAGAGGCTAATCCTGCTTATAATTGTGCCTAAGAATCTCCCCGAGTGCCTCTTTGTTGCTCAGATGTGGCCCTCTCTAACTAAGCCACCTTGGCAGGTGCTCTCACTGCCCTCCCACCTATGTGGGACCTGACTCCCAGGGGTGTAAATCTCCCTGGAAATGCAGGATATGACTCCCAGGGATGAATCTGGACCCAGCATCGTGGGATTGAGAACATCTTCTTGACCAAAAGGGGGATGTGAAATGAAACAAAATAAAGCTTCAGTGGCTGAGAGATTTCAAATGGAGTCGAGAGGTCACTCTGGTGGACATTCTTACACACTATATAGATAACACTTTTTAGGTTTTAATATATTGGAATAGCTAGAAGTAAATACCTGAAACTACCAAACTCCAACCCAGTAGCCTCGACTCTTGAATACGACTATATAACAATGTAGATTACAAGGGGTGACAGTGTGATTGTGAAAACCTTGTGGATCATACTCCCTTTATCCAGTGTATGGATGGATGAGTAGATAACTGGGAACAAAAACTAAATGAAAAATAGGGTGGGATGGGGGGGGATGATTTGGGTGTTCTTTTTTATTTTTATTCTTATTTTTTATTCTTATTTTGATTCTTTCTGGTGTAAGGAAAATGTTCCAAAATAGATTGGGGTGATGAATGCACAACTATATGATGGTACTGTGAACAGTTGATTGTACACCATAGATGATTGTATGGCATGTGAATATATCTCAATAAAACTGAATTTAAAAAATTTTTAAAGAAAAAAAACTGCTCTAAATATACTCTAAGAGCTACAGGAAAAATGGGAAAAGAACTAAGGGAAAGCAGGAAAATGATGAATACAAAGAGAATATCAATAAAGAGGCAGAAAATATGAAAATGAACCAAAATGAGCTGAAGACCAAGATAACAAAAAGTTCCCTAGAGGGGTTCAACAACAGTTTGGAGCTGGTGGAAGAAAGAATCAGTGAACCTTAAGATGAAACAATTGAAATGATTCATCCTGAGGAGCAGAAAGAAAAAAGAAGGAAGAAAAGTAAACAGAGCCTGAAAGAACTGTAGGACACTATCAAGCATACCAATGTAAGTATTATGTGGGTGACAGAAGGAAAGAAAGAGAAAGGAACAAAAAGAATATCCAAAGAAATTATGGCTAAAAACTTCCCAAATTTAATGATAGACATGAATATACATATTGAAGAAGCTTAACAAACTACAGACAGAATAAACCCAAATAGAACAACACTGTGACATATTATAATCACTGCCAAATGTCAAAGATTTTTAAAAGAGAGAGAGAGAACTCTGGATGCTGCAAGAGAGAAGCAATGACATGTACAACGGAGTGTCAATAAAATTAAGTGCTTGACTTCTTTTAGGCAAAAGCAAAAGTTCCTCTGTGACCACTGTATCATCATCATCATCCAAATGTCTTCTGACATATGGTGATGTTTTTTCATCTGTATGGGGCCTAGTCTGCCATTTTTATCCCTTTTCTTTCTTTGTCATGTTTAAAAATTAATGGGTATACCAATTTTTGTATTGCTTTTGACTTTTTTAAGATATGGATGAAGAAATCTAACTGGAAAAAAAACAGGCCTCAAATGAAATTAATTCACTTGAAATCACAAGACATATAAGTGATTGATTATTCATTATTAACAACTTTGTTGCCAGAACAACCCTTTAGCTATTCTGCATCCTGGCGAAGAAAGACAGCTTTCGGTTTGAACTTTGATTCCATGAGTAGGAAAGGACATCAGATCCCACTGATGAGAAAGATGAAGAATGCATCTGATTGCCTAAGAAGCTCTAAACTCTAAGTACAATAAAATGATATTTTTTATTTTTCAGATACCTTGCACTGTGATGCTATGAAGACAAGTGTCTTCTCCATATGCCATTTTCAAAAAGTCATTTGCCAAATAATTCTGGTATAATTCTGGTAATGTGGTTTTGGATCTTGAAAACCAAACTTCTACTAGAACAATGGTGACATGGATATTCAGAATAACAAACTAATTCCATGGTAAAAATGGTTCACTCTATCTCTTTTTGTATATCAGAAAAATCAAATGGGATTTCTATTTTGAAACTTGAAAAAAAAAAAAACACCATTAAACTCTTTAAATATTTAAGGGAAGGAGAACCTAAGATGGCAGCTAGGTGAGACAGGGCAAAAAGACACCTCCGTGAAAAATACTAGATAAAAACCAGAAGGTGACCCAGAATACCGGTTTCAGCGATGCACCAGCTGGACAAGGTCTGCTAGAACCACAGGTACCGTGCACTTGGTGAAACCGGGAGTCTGCATTCTTAAACAAGTGAGTAAGCCGGCTGAAAGTCCCGCGGCCACACTGCAGTGTGGGGAAGCCAGGGGTTGGTGTTTGGAGACAGACTGGTTCTTTTTTTTTAAAAAAAAGGGAAAAACCCAGGAGCGGCTGCAGTTGTGACGGTGGGAACCGCGCAGTGAAGCATGGCAGGAGTGGGCTGAGCCAACCTCTTGGTGTCTGGCATGGAGGAGAGCCCACTGCAGATTCTCTCAGGGCCAGGGGAGTGGAGGGGAGAGCCAAAAGGAGAAAGAAACCCCGCTGCTTGCAGCTGGCTCCCCGGTGGGCTGGAGACACTCCTGCCTGGGGCTGTACCCACAGCCCAGAGCTGCGCCAGTTGTCCTGGAGCTGGGAAGGGAGAACTGTGTGAAAAGGGGGGGGGGTTGAGATGCCCCATTCATCCACCTTTGCATCAGGCTGAGAGCGTCCCTGCATGGCCCAGTGGCCTGGGGCTTCCCTTGAGGGATGGCGAGCACTTGTGATATAGCACAGCCTTCCCTCAGCAGAGGTCCTGGAAGATCACAGCTGAGAAGCAGGACCTGCTTGGAAAACCCAGGGGCGCTATGTCAATGCTGGCAGTTTGTGGGTTAGCGACAGAGAAAATCTGGGGCAAAACTGAAATGAAGGCTTAGACTCTTGCAACAGCCTTGAATCTCCAGGAACACCTGGGAGGTTTGAATATTAAAGCTACCCTGCCTCCCTAACCACCCAGACACACGCCCCACATTCAGGGTGGACAGCTCCAACAACATACCCAAACTGATTTCACCAACTGAACCCCACAAGAATCATTTTCCCACACACCACAAAGACAAAGTTGAAGAGAACCGACTTGAGGGGTATAGGTCACTCACAGATGCCATCTGCCAGTTAGTTGGAGGAAGTGTATGCCACCAACTTGTATTTCTGAAAAATTAGAGTGGTATTTTTTTTTACAACTTGAAAGAACCCTATCAAGCAAAGCAAATGCCAAGAGGCCAAAAACAACAGAAAATCTTATAGCAGATGATAAAACCAGATGATATGGAGAACCCAATCCCAAACACCCAAATCAAACAATCAGAAGAGACACAGTACTTGGCACAATTAATCAAAGAACTACAATTGAGGAATGAAAACATGGCACAGGACATAAAGGACATGAAGAAGAGCATAGCACAGGATATAAGGGACATAAAGAAGACCCTAGAAGAGCATAAAGAAGAAATTGCAAGAGTAAATAAAAAAATAGAAGATCTTATGGAAATAAAAGAAACTGTTGGACAAATTAAAAGGACTCTGGATACTCATAATACAAGATTAGAGGAAGTTGAACAATGACTCAATGTCCTAGAGGTCCACAGAACAGAAAATGAAAGAACAAAAGAAAGAATGGAGAAAAAAATAAAAAAAAATCAAAATGGATCTCAGGGATATGATAGATAAAATAAAACATCCAAATTTAAGACTCATTGGTGCTCCAGAAGGGGAAGAGAAGGGTAAAGGTCTAGAAAGAGTATTCAAAGAAATTGTTGGGGAAAACTTCCCCAACCTTCTACACAATATAAGTACACAAAGCATAAATGCCCAGCGAACTCCAAATAGAATAAATCCAAATAAACCCATTCCAAGACATATTCTGATCAGACTCTCAAATACTGAAGAGAAGGAGGAAGTTCTGAAAGCAGCAAGAGAAAAGCAATTCACCACATACAAAGGAAAGAACATAAGACTAAGTTGTGATTACTCAGTGGCCACCATGGAGGTGAGAAGGCAGTGGCATGACATATTTAAAATTCTGAGAGAGAAAAATTTCCAACCAAGAATACTGTATCCAGTAAAACTCTCCTTCAAATTTGAGGGAGACCTTAAATTTTTCACAGACAAACAATTGTTGAGAGAGTTTGCCAATAAAAGACCTGCCCTACTTCAGATACTAAAAGGAGCCCTACCGACAGAGAAACAAAGAAAGGAGAAAGAGATACAGAGAGTTTTAGCAGACATATGTAGAACCTTACATCCCAAATCACCAGGACACTCATTTTTCTCTAGTGATCACAGATCTTTCTCCAGAATAGACCATATGCTGGGACATAAAACAAGCCTCAATAAATTAAAAAACAAACAAACAAACAAACAATTGAATATATTCAAAGCACATTCTCTGACCACAATGGAATACAAACAGAAGTTAATAATCTTTGAATTGTAACTCCACTATTTACTTCCTACATGATATAAAATACACAAACTCTAAGGACAAATCAGTGGTTTTGAACTCAATGTAAAATATGTAATTTTTGACAAGAACTATATAAAGGTGGGGGAATGGAGGAGTATAGGAACATAGTTTATGTGTCCTATTGAACTTAAGTTGGTATCAAAGAAAAACAAGATTGTTATGGATTTAAGAGGTTAATTTTAAGCCCCACAGTAAACACAAAGAAATTATCAGAGAATATGACCAAAGAGATGAAAAGTAGAGTATGGGTTAAGAGAAATGGGGGAAGGTGCAATGGGGAGTTAAGAAATGAGTGTAGGGTTGCTGTTTGAGGTGAAGGGAAATTTCTAGTAATGGATGGTGGGAAGGTGATAGCATTACAACATTCTAAATGTGATTAATCCCACTAATGGAATGCTAGGGAGGGGGTGGAATGGGAAGATTTAGGCTGTATATATGTTTCCACAATTGAGAAAAAGAAAAAAAGACAGTCTAAATAGATGACAATTGAATGCCAAGGATGACCCTGGATGGGATCTGAGGATGGAGGACAGGAGGCTCAAAGGGACACAGTTGAGACATAAGGGGGAAAAAAAAAGGAAATATAGAATGTAAGCTTTGTATCAATGTTGAATCTCTTGTACTTCTTAGCTGCGCTTAATGGGATTGCATAAAAGAATGTTCTTTTTCATAGGAATTGTATATATGAATTATAGTGTTTGTTCAAGGATGTGTGCAGCTAGCTCTCATATGTTCAGAAGAGAGAGCAATAGATGATGGATGATAGGGAGGGAGGGAGGGAAAGAAACAGCAGTGTGACAGCATGTTAAAGTTGGTGGATTGGAGTATCGGGGGAGGGGGTTCAGGGTATGCTGGAGTTCTGTGTATGGGGTTTGTATTGTTTTTGCAACTGTTCCTGTAACTTTGAATTTATTTCAAAATAAAATTTTAAAAAATGTATTTAAGGAAAACGGCTTTTAGTAGTCCCTATGGAAAAAAAAGTCAATTTTTTTTGTAAATTTAAATGTTAATGAAAATGCTTTTTAATAATGGCATTACACTGCAGAGAAGGTAGCAGATTGAGTGAAAGGTGTGACAAACTGGCTTGATGCAGCTTGCTTTCCAGATGTCATTCTGGAACACATGGTAGAAGGCTGGCATACAGGAACAACTGGCAGAAGCAGTTGACTAGTCAGCAGCTAATAGATGGGAATAGGCATGTGACTCCATAATCTAGCCTTTCCACAAGCGTAGCCACCCTATGCACAAAACAAGAAAAAGACAGTTCACATTTTGAAGGCCCATCCTTCTGATTCTGAAATCATCTCCCCCATCTCCAGCCCTGTTTGTACATGAAACAGACTAGCTTAAACTTCCATTTTTTTTTACATTTATGAGACAAAAAATGCAGTGTTCAGTTTGTATGTTATCACATGATTTTCATAAAGAAACTATATATTTTTGCCCTCCAGAGGATTGTTACACAGGTCAAATGTGTTTTCCTGATATTCCTATGCAGTTACAGTATGTTGAATTTAGTGGTTTACCCCAAGAAGGAAACTTTCAAGAATCACATTGTTAATTGGACTTGCAGATAATTATTATTACTTTGATTTTAAAATTTGACAAGGAAAACAAACAAACAAAAAGATTAAGTGCTGAGTTCTCATTGGAAACCATGGAGGCAAGAAAGCAGTGGGATGACATATTTAAAGTGCTAAAAGTAAAAAATTGCCAGTCAAGAATTTTATATCCAACAAAATTGTCTTTCATAAATGAGGGAGATATTAAAACATTCCCAGATAAACAAAAGCTAAGGGAATTCATCACTAGACCATCCTTATAAGAAATGCTAAAGGGAATTCTTTAGGTTGAAAGGAAAGGACACTGGACAATAGATTGAAGCCACATGAAGAAATAAAGATCTCTGGTAAAGGTAACAACATGGGTATATATAAATTCCAGTTCTATTGTGTTTTTAGTTCATAACTCTACTTTTTACCTCTATAGGACTTAAAATGCAAATGCATAAAAAGTAATGATGAATCTATGGTTTTGAACACATAGTTTAAAATGTAATTTATGACAAGAACAATGTAATGGCAGGGGAGAAGAAGGGGTCCATGAATATATTGTTTTCAAATCAAATGAGATTTTTTTATAGATTTAGGATATTAAATTCAACCCCCATGGTAACCACAAAGAAAATATTGGGAAAATATGCACAGAAAGAAAATATGCACAGAAAGGGTTCACTACAAAAAACCAACTAAATACAAACACAGGCAGTAATGGAAGAATTGAGGAACAACAACGCAAAATTACAAGACAAAAAGCAAAGAGCAAAATGCAGATTGTTTTGGTTTGCTAAAGCTGCCAGAATGCAAAATACCGGAAATGGATTGGCTTATACAATGGAGGTTTATTCACAAATTTATAGTTCTAAGGCCATGAAATTGTCCCAATTAAGGAATGAAGGCATCAACAGGACAATACTTTCTTTGAAGAAAGGCTGATGGCATCTGGGGTTCCTCTGTCACGTGAGAGGGCACATGGCCAGAGTCTACTTGTCCTCTCCCGGACAAGCTTCTGGTTTCCGTGTCTCTCTCCAAGAAGTCTCTGTGCTTCTGTCTTAGCTTCTCTCTTAGCTTCTACAGGGGGCAAACTCTGGATTACATATCTTAGCTTCTCTGAGCTCTCTTCAAAATGTCTCTGCATTTTATCCTCTCATACAGGACTCCAGCAAGGCTATTAAGACCCACCTTGAATGGGCAGGATCGCATCTCCATGGAAACAACATAATCAAAAGGTCCCACCCACATTAGGTCTGCCCCCACAAGATTGGATTAAAAGAGCATGGCTTTTCTGGGATAGATAATAGATTTGAATACACAGATGTAAAAATCCTGCATTATCGGTAGCTACTCTAAATATATATAAATCAATTAAACTCCCAAAGGGCAGAGATTGGCAGAATGGATTAAAAAAAAGCATGACCCAACTATATGCTGTTTACACAACTTACCTTAAATTCAAAGACACAAGTAGGTTGAAATGGAAAAGGATGCAAAAAAAAATTCCATGCAAATAGTAACCAAAGAGAGCAGGAGTGGCTATAATAACAGACAAAATAAACTTCAAGTCAAAAACTGTTAAAAGGGACAAAGAAGGACACTATATATTGATAAAGTGTCAATGATCAAGAAGATGTGATGATTATAAATATATATGCAACTAAAAACAAAGCCCCATAATATACAAAGCAAACATTGACATATTTCAAGGGAGAAATGGACAGTTCTATATTAGTAGGAGAATTCAATACACAAGCTTCTATAATGGCTAGAACATCTAAACAGAAGATAAATATGGAAATAGAAGACTTGAACAATACTATAAATCAACTAGACCTAACCAACATATGAAGAAAGTTCATCCAACAACAGCAGAATATATATTCTTCTCAAAAACAGGTGATCATTTTCTAGAAACAGCATATGATACGTCATAAAACAAGTCTCCATAAATTTTAAAAGAGTAAAATCATATGAAATATCTTGTCCAATTGCAATGGAATGAGTTAGAAATCAATAACAGAAGGAGAATAGGAAAATCTACAAATATGTGGAAATTAAACCATATACCTTTAAACAACCAATGAATCGAAAAAGGAATAAAAAAGGGGGCAATAAGGAAATATTTTGAAATGAAAGAAATGGAGAACACAGCATACCAAAACTTAATGACTGTAACAAAGGCAGTGTTGAAAGGAAAATTTATACCTCTAAATGTTTGCAATAAAAAGAAGAAAGATCTCAAGTCAGTAACCTAACCTCACATTTTTAGGAACTAGAAAAAGAAGAACAAACTAAACCCAAAATGAGCAGAGGGAGGGAAGAAATAAAGATTATAGCAGAGATCAATGGAATGGAGAATAGCCAAACAATAGAGAGAATCAACAAAACCAAAAGTTGGCTCTTAGAAAAGATCAATAAAATTGGCAAGCCTTTATCTAGACCGACAAAAAAAAAAAAAAAAAAAAAAAAAAAGAGGATGCAAATAACTAAAATCAGAAATGAAAGGGAGATATTACTACCAATCCCACTGAAATAAAAAGTTTATAAGGATATATTGTGCACACACCAAATGATTAGATGAAACGGACAAATTCCTAAAAACATACAAACTACTCAAACTGACTCAAGACGAAACAGAAGATCTCAATGGCCAATAGTAAGTAAAGAGATTTATTCAGTAATCAAAAACCTCCCAACAACAAAAAAAATCCAAGACAGAATGGCTTCACAGAGGAATTTTACCAAACATTCCAAGAATTAACATCAATCTTGCTCAAACCATTCCAAAAAACTGAAGAGGAGGGAACACTCTAATTCATTCTATGAGGCCAACATCACCCTCACACCAGAGCCAGATAAAGATACCACACACAAAAAAGAAAACTACAGACGAATATCTCTTCTGAATATAGAAGTAAAAAACCCTCAACAAAATACTAGCAAACTGACTCCAACACACATTAAAAGAATTATACACCATAATCAAGTGGGATTTATCCCAGGTATGAAAAGTTGGCTCAACATAAGAGTATCAATCAATGTAATATATCACATTAACAAAATGAAGAGAAAAAAACCCACATGATCATCACAGTTGGTGTAGAAAAGACATTTAACAAAATCCAGCACTGTCTCTTGACAAAAATGCTTAGAACACTAGGAATAGAAAGAAACTTCCTTAACATGATAAAGGGCATATATGAAAAACCCACAGCTAACCTCATACTCAATGGTGAAATACTGTGAAGTCTCACCCTAAGATCAGGAACAAGATAAGGAGATCTGCTATCAGCATTACTATTACTATTGTGAAGGAAGTATTAGGCAGAGCAAATAAGCAAGAAAAAGAAATAAGACACATCCAAATTGGAAAGGAAGAAGTAAAACTATCCCAGTTCACAGTTGACATGATACTAAATCTAGAAGAATCTATAAGAACACTACTAGAGTTAATAAATGAATTCAGGAAAACAAAGATGGTGTACAAACAAGATCAATACACAAAAATCAGTGGTGTTTCTATACTCCAACAACAAAAAGCAAATAAAAAAAAATTCCAGTTACAACAAAAAATATAAAGAATAAAATACCCAGGAATATGTTAATCAAGGATGTAAAGGACTTGCATGCAAAAAACTACAAATCTTTACTGATAAAAATTAAAGACAACCTAAATAAGTGGAAAGATATTCCATGCATATGGATTGAAAGACTTATCATGAAGATGTCAACACTACCCAAAGTGATTTACAGATTTAATGCAATCCCAATCAAAATTCTAATGGCCTTTGCAAAAACAAAAAAGCTAATCATCAAACTGACAAGGAAGGGTAAGGAAACTCAAATAGCCAAAACCATCTTGACAAAGAAGAAACAAATTGGAACACTCACACTTCCCAATTTCCAGACTTTGTTACAAAGCTCCAGTAATCAAAACAATGTGATACTGGCACAAGGACAGACATACAGACCAATTCAATAGAACTGAAAGTTCAGAAATGAACCCATACATCTATATCCAGTTGACTGCTAACACAGTTGCCAAGTCCACTCAATGGAGAAAGAACAGTCTCTTCAGCAAATGGTCCTGGGAAAACTGGATATCCACACACAAAAGAATGAAAGTGGACCCTGACCTCATACCAACCTCACACCATATACAAGAATTAACTCAAAATTAAATATAAAAGCTAAAACTATAAAACTCTTAAGAAAACACAGGGAAATATCTTCTGGCCTTGTATTCGAAGTGGGTTCTTATACTTTACTCCAAAAGCATAAGCAACAAAGAAAAAACTGAAGTGTATTTAATCAAAACTAAAAACTATTGTACATCAAAGGACATTATCAAAAAGTGAAAAGACAACAGAAAGGAGAAACTATTCAGAAACCATCTACAAGTGTTTAATATCCAGAATATATAAGAAACGCCTAAAAATCAACACATTAAAAAAAAACCCAATTAAAAAATGGATGACTTGAATAGTTAATTCTCTAAAGAAGATATATAAATGGCCAATATGCACATTGAAAAGGTGCTCAACATTATTAGCCTTTAGAGAAGTGCAAATCAAAACCACAATGAAATACAATTTCATACTCACTAGAATGGATATTTTTTTAAAAAAATAAGTGCTGGTAAGGATGAGGAGAAATAGGAATGCTCGTATATTGTTGGTGGGAATATAAAATGGTGCAGCTGCTATGGAAAACAGTTTGGCAGTTCCTCAAAAATTAAACACTGAACTACTGTATGATCCAGCAATCCCCCTTTTAGGTATATACCCAAAAAAATTGAAAGCAGGGACTCAAATAGATATTTGTACAACAAGGTTCACAACAGCATTCATTATTCACAATAGCCAAGAGATGGAAACAACCCAAGTATCCATCAACAGATTTATAAACAAATAAAATGTGATATATACATACAATGGAATATTATTCAGCTGTAAAAAAGAATGTGTTGCTGATAAATGCTTCAACACAGATTAATCTTGAAGACATCATGTTAAGTGAAATCATCAGAAACAAAAGGGCAGATATTGTATGATTTCAATTATATGAAATAACTAAAATTTCCAAATTCATAGAGACAGAAAATAGAGTACAGGTTACCAGGAAACGGGAGGAGGGGATGTACTTAAACTACATCATGGAGCTATAAGACAAATCTTGAATATGGATGTTGCACAGGACAACACAGTTTCTTCTGCAAAGAAGGCTATTGAAATTTTGATTGGGATTGCATTAAATCTGTAAATCACTTTGGGTAGTATTGATAAGTCTTTCAATCCATATGCATGGAATATCTTTCCACTTATTTAGGTTACCAGGGAACAGGAAGAGGGGAGTTAATGTACAACAGGTGCAGGGTTTCTATTTGGGGTGAATGAAAAGTTTTGATAATAGATGGTTGTGAGGGTGGCGCAACATTATGGATGTGATTAATGCAACTGAAATGTATGCTTGGGAGAGGCTGGGATGGGAAATGTTATGCTGTCTATATGTATCCACAATTAAAAAAAAAAGGCTAAAGAGACCATGACAATTAAATGCAATACATGGTCCTGAACTGGGTCTAATTAATAATGGAGGAGAAAGTGTCCAAAAAGGTATTATTGGGTCAATTAAAAAATGGACTATAGACCGTATGCTTTATACGAATGTTAAATTTCTTGAATATGATTACTGTACTTACTGATGTTACTTAAGTAACTATTCTTGTTCTTACATAGAAGTACCAAGTGTTCAAGAAGCACGATGTATGCAACCTCCTCTGAAATGTTTAAAACATAGATAGGCAGACAGAATGATATTACAAATGTGGCATAATGAGTGTCTGGGTAGGGGGTTGTATTAGTCAGAGCTCTATACAGAAACAGAACGAACAGGAGATATCTGTAAATAGTATGAGATTTTATAAAAGTGTCTCATGCAACTGTGAAGATGCACAAGTCCAAATTCTGTAGGGCAGGCTGCAAGCTGGCACTCCAGTGAAGGTCTTTGATGAATTCCCCAGGAGAGGTTGGCTGGCTGAAGCAGAGATGAAAGTTCTCTCTTCTGACTGCTGAAGCTATCATCTCCCCCTTAAAAGCCTTCAGCTGATTAAGTTAAATGTTCTCATTCCAGAAGACACTCCCCTTGGCCAACTGCAGAAATGTAATTAGTCACAGATGGAATCATACTGATGATTTAAGTCCATGAAATGTCATCGAGCAACAGATAGGCCAGTGTTTGCTTGAGCAGACAACTGGGCACCATCACTTGGCCAAGCTGACACATGACCCTAACCATCACAGTGGTATGCTGGAATTGGTCAGGTATTATCTTTAAAACTGTCCTGTAAGTTTGAAATTATTTTAAAATTAGTTTAAAAAAAGAGGGGAATGGCCAATTCCAGGTCTGAGGCAGGAAATATACAAGATGAACCTGCAACACTTTGTCATATTAGTAAACAAGAAAGCTAACACCAAAGGCTTATGGGCTTAATTACATCATCTGGAGCCATTGTGCTCATTATCCTAAAACCTGCCCATCTTTTGATACTATAAAACTATCGGAATTACTGCTGTTCAGGGAGACAGATTTTGGGCCAACAGGCCATCTGATCTCCTGCTTCGTGCCTAGCAATAAAACTCTTTCTCTCTTTGAAACCTGTGTCTCAGGAATTGGACATTTGAGCGCATTGGGCAAAGAATCCAATACCTTGGTCCAGTAACAGAGGAACTAGTTAAACTTCATCATGGAGCTATAATACAAATCTTGAATGTGGTTGTTGCACAGGACAACACAGTTTCTCTAATAAATGAATATGAAGGAAAAAAAAGGGAGGAAGGCAGACTGGTTGAATAAAAGAAACTAAAGAAACATAACCAAGACAATGTGGAGGTTTTCTTTGGATCCTGTATAATTTCCTGAGGCTGCTGTAAAAATTATTAAACTTGGTGGTGGCCAAGATGGCCTTAACCTTCCCTTTAGCTTGACTAAACTTTAGACAGGCTTCTCCCTGTCTCCAGGTCCCTGATGCCCTTAAGCTATCCAGTTTCCTGAAAGGCACCTACCTAGGTGGTTTCTTATCTCCCTCTTCACTCTCAGCTTTTACAAGCTCCAGGTGGCCTAATTACAGCAAAAGAAAACATTCAGAACCAAACGGCCCTTGTTGCAAACTCAGTAACTCACTCACCATCCCAGGGGATCAACCTCCCTTAACATTCTCCAAGTACCTTCCCACTAGCCCATCCCAGACCTTAAAGACCCTGCTGTCCTTTGTCTAAAGGAAGTTGAATTCTAACTCTCTTTCCTGCTGTAGCAACCCTTGAATAAAGACGTCTTTGCCTGTGTAATATTATCTGGTTCAATATTTCTTTGACATTGGCTTTTAAAACAACAGAAATTTACTTTCTCACAGTTCTGGAGTCCAGAAGTCCAAAATCAAGCTGTCAGCAGGGCCACACTCCCTCAGAAGGCTCTGGAGGAGAATCTGTTGCTTTCCTCTTCGGCTTCTGGTGGCCGAAGAGGAAAGCACTCCAATCTCAGCCTCCTCCTCTTCCGTCTCAAATTCCCTCGGACTGGCTCTTAAAAAGACACGTGATCACCACCAGGCTAATCAGGACAAGCTCCTCCTCTCTTTAATTATGTTTTGCCATATAAGGTAATCACTCTAATGTAAACCTGTGAAATATTCACAGGTTCTGGGCATTAGAACAGGGATATATGTTTTGAGGAGCCACCATTCAGCCCACTACAGGTCTAAATTAGAGAATATAATAAACATTTTTGAAACAATTAGGGAAATTTGAATATGAACTAGGTAAATGATATTAGGAAATTATTTGTTAGGTGTGAAAATGTGAGCTTTAAAAAAAGTTATTGTTGGGAGTTATTAAGTATTTAGAAGTAAAATAACATAATGTCAGGGTTTTGCTTTAAAACAATCCAGACACGCACACCCCTCCCCTTTCCTGGAAAGAAAAAGTGAATCATTTTAATAACTGCTGAAGGGGGTGATGGGTACATTAAAATTCATTATATTATTCCCTCTACTTTTTTGTGTTAGTCTGAAATTTTCCATAACAAAGTGTTTTAAAAAGTAATTGAAAAAATGATAAAAATTGTCTACTAAAATGAGACTTTTAATGTTAACTGATTTACAGAGCTTAGGTGATAACCAGTTGTTGGTCTTTTTGCTTATAAACAAAATTTGACAGTTATAAGAACATAGGTTTTGGTTTTACTTTCAGAATGTGACAAAATTAAAGCTCATTTCAAGAAAGAAAAAAAGGGGCAGAATATCTATTTTCAAAAAAGCTGGAAAAGAAAACTGCAAAGAAATTATAGTCCAAATATTATGAATTATATGGAAAGAAGAGCAATTGATAGCAAATATATGTTATAATAATACATGTAAATTAATCTGGTTTCTCTATAGATTGAGTCAAAAAACAAAAAGCTCACATTTTCACATCTAAAAACCCAACTATATGCCAACCAAAAGAAAGCAAGATAATACTATACTGATATTAGACATAATAGAATTCAATTCAAAAAGCATTGACACAGAAGACCTATTATATTAATAAAGTGCACATGCCATAACAGAAAAACTTACATGTGAGGAATAATGCTATAGCAAGACAGTATAAAAGAAAAGCTATTTGAAATACAAGAAGTAATTGACAGATAGACAGTAAGAGTGCAAGTTTTAGCTCATCCTTCTTAGACTTTGATAGCTTATGCCAGCTAGAAGCTGACTGAATTGTTCTGGGGTGCAGCACCGTTTTGGTTTTTCTTAAAGCTTCTTAGGTGTTTCTAATGTGCAATTAAGATTGAAAACCATTTTTATAGATAAGGAGATAAAAAAGCTAAAATCTACATTTTCCAGATACTCTTGCTAGAATTCTGAGTGTAAAACAGGTTCTTCTAATTAAATGCCCTTCTGCAGGAGACCTATAAGGTAGAAATAAGGCAAGAGTCATTTTCCTGCCCTTTTCAGCTGGTTGGCAAGTAGCTCATTGGAAATGTGAGATTCTTCTGCAGCAGCTTTTGAGGATTCATTCCCCACCTTTGTGCTTGTTAAAAGGCACATGTAGTGGTAGGGACAGTGATGGAAATTTCTTAATTCTAGCTTCCCACTTTCTGGTTTGCAGTAAAGGGATTTTCTTGGCCTGATAGTTCCAGAGCAGCCTTGAGGATCACAGCTCCCCTTGAGCCAGGTCTCTGATGTTCTAGGAGATATTTAAAGAAGTTCAGCCTAGAAACTGCTCCTTGAGCCCTTCCTTTCCAATGATTTTTTAAGCATCTTAGTCCTTCATATTAAATGTGTTCCCGCTTAAAATGCCTAGAGAATTTTCCATTTCCTGCAATGAATCTTGATTGACACAATCATTTATTCCCAAAAATACAGGTCATGTGTATTTTTTAGTGGTTGGGCTTTTATCGATTTCTAGGTTTGTTGCATTGCAGTCAATCATTTGAAATTAAAACAAAACAAAACAAAATAAAACACCCTTTGAATAACTCTTGGATACAGGGGAGTATCCAAATTACAATTACAATCTATTTGGGAAATAATATTGGAATTGTTACATATTACAACTTACGGAGTGTGGTCAAAGTTGTATTAAGAAAAGTGAAAAAATAAAAATATATGTCTACACAAAGAACTGTACAGGAATGTTCATAGCAGCATTATTCATAGTAGCCAAAGAGTGAAAACCACCTAAATGTCCATCAACTGACAAATGTATTTATAAAATGTGGTATATCCACACAATAGAATATTATTTGGAAATAAAAATGATGTACTGATACATGCTATAACAGATGAACCTTGAAAGCATTGAAAGATAGACACAAAAGGCTATACATTGTATGATTCCATTTATATGAAAGGCCTAGAAAGGCAAAACTACAGAGATAGAAAGTAGATTAGTGGCTGACTAGTACTGGTATGGGCCAAGGTGGGGTGAAAATGGGGACTACTGCTAACAGTGATGGTGATAAGGACAGATAGACCAGTGGGATAGAAATGAGAGTTCAGAAATGAACCCATACTCCTATGCCAGTTTGATTTCCAACACAGAAGGCCAAGTCCACTCAATGGGGAAAGAATATTCTCTTCAACAAATGGTGCTGGGAAAACTGGATGTCCGCATTTAAAGAATGAAAATGGACCCCTACCTCACGTCATATACAAAAATTAACTCAAAATGGATCAATGACCTAAATATAAGAGCTGAAACCATAAAATGCTTAGAAGAAAACATAGAGGGATATCTTTGAGACCTTTTATCAGGTCATGGATTCTTGGATGTGACACCAAAAGCATGAGCAACAAAAAATAGATAAATTGGACTTAAGAAAATTTTGGGCAACAAAGGACATTATCAAGAAAGTGGAAAGATAATCTACAGAATGGGAGAAAATAGTTGCAAATACACAAACACACACACATACAAGATAAGAGTTTAATATCCCGAATATGTAAAGAACTCACACAATTCAGCAACAAAAAACCAACCCAATTTAAAAATGGGCAAAAGATTTGAATAGAATTTCTCCACAGAAGATATACAAATGGCCAAAAAACACATGAAAAGATGCTTAATATCTTTAGTCATTAGAAAATTGCAAATCATAACCACAATGAAATACAATTTCACACCTACTAGAATGCCTATTTTTTAAAAAATGGACAATAATAAGTGCTGATGAGGATGCAGAGAAACAGAAACCCTCAAGTATTGCTAGTAGAATGTAAAATGATGCAGCTACTATGGAAAACAATCTGGCAATCCATCAAAAAGTTAAACACGGAATTACCATATGACCTCGCAATCCTACTTGCGGGTATACACCCAGGAGAATTGAAAGCAAGGACTTGAACAGATATTTGTAACACAATGTTCACAGCAGCATTACTCACAATAGCTAAAAGATGTAAGCAACCAAGTGTTCATCAATAGACAAATGGGTAAACAAAATGTGGCATATACACACAATGGAATTCATTCACCCATTAAAAGGAAAGAAGTTCTGATATATGTTACAACATGGATGAATCTTGAAGACATCATGCTAAGCAAAATAAGACAGACTCTAAAGGATAAATATCGTGTGATTTCACTTACAGGAAATACCTAGAATAAGCATGCAAATACTTAAGAGACAGAGAGTGGATTAGAGGTTACCCAGGTATGGGGATGGGTGGGGAATGAGGAATTATTGCTTGATGGGTAGATTTTCAGTTTAGGGTGACCAAAGTTTTGGTAATGATGGTGCTGGTAGCACAGTGTTGTAGAAAGAATTAGTATCACATGAATTACATACACATGATAGTGGTTAAAATGGGAAATATTTTGTTGTGTATGTTACCACAATATATTAAAAAAAAAAATTCAGTAATCACAAGAAAAATTGACTACATTTTCAAATAACCACTTCAAAAAGAAAAAGGCCTAGCTCAGACAAATTGGGGCAGGGAGGTGGGTGGAATCATGTCCTAGCAAAATGCCATAGCTATTCAAACTATTCCAGAGTATTAAAATGATGGGCAATTTTCCAATGACATTTACCAAAGAAGCATACCTCGATACCAAAAACCTGTGCCCCTCACCATGCACACAACTACAGACAAATCCCACTTATGAGTAAACATTTAAAATCATAAATGAGCTAGCAAAATGAGTTACCATGATCAAAGATGATTTATTCCAAAAACAAAGGATGGTTCAATATTTAATCATATCAACCAACTAAGAACACGAATGTGGATCCTCGTTTGAGATAATGAAAAACCATCTGGTAAAATTTGATCAGTCAGCAGCCATCCACTCCTCAAAGTCATCTGTGAGGGCTGGAATCAACTTCTTCCAAACTCCTGGAGATGTTGGCATTTTGACCTCCTCTGAATCATAAATGTTCTTAATGGTATCTAGAATGGTGAATCCTGTTCAGAAGGTTAAATTTACTTTGCCCAGATCTGTCAGGGGAATCTTTATCTATGGCAGCTATAGCCTTAGGGAATGTATTTTTTAAATAATAAGACCTGAACATCAAAAAGACTTCTTGATCCATGGGCTGCAGAATGGATGTTGTGTTGGCAGGCATGAAAACACCAATAATCTCAATGTCCATCTCCATCAAAGCTCTTGGGTAACCAGGCACATTGTCAATGAGCAGTAATATTTTGAAAGGAATCTTTTTTTTTTTCTGAGCAAAAGTCTGAACAGTGGACTTAAAATATTCAGTACACTGTAAACAGATGGCTGTCATCCAGGCTTTGTTCTATTTCTAGAGCACAGACAGAGTAGACTTAGCATAATTCTTAAGGGCCCTAGGATTTTCAGAATGGTAAATGAGCATTTACCATTTTACTCAAGTCTCCAGATGCATTAGCCACTAACAAAAGACTCAGCCTGTCCTTTGAGCTTTGAAGTCAGGCATCTTGCTGTCAGGTCACTTATAGTAGTGTTTTTCAAACGGTGGATTTCTATTAGTGGATTGGGAAGTCAACTTTGTGGTCACAACCAATATTTTTTTAAAAACTGAAATTAAACTGTAAGAGTGAATTAAGAATAAATATTGTTATGTGAAACTTTTGAGTCCATGTATAATCATATATCATGTGTATGTGTGTGTGTGTACTGGCTACAGCATGAAATACATTTATTATTGGGAGCTGCAATTGAAAAAGATTTGAAAGTCACTGAATTAAAGAGATGAATTTATTGGTAAATAGATAAAAATCAATGCCTTTTCCAAATCCCTTCCTTGTATAATTAAAAGAAAAAATTATCAAAGCAATACAGCCAGCTAGATCCTCAACTTACAAATGAGTTACATATGAAAGATTGTTTGAATTTTGGGTGTTGGGAGTTTTTTTCAAAGAAACTGTTATAAAGTGATTAGGTTCCCAATTAGTTAAAAGCCAATTTAAACAAGGCAGATTCATCATAGTACTGTAAGGTTATTATAAACTTAAACTTTTCTATATTTCTTATTTATTTATATTCTGAAGTTTAATATATCTCCAAGGACATTCTCTTCACCCCCACCTTGGTCCCAACCAAGAGACTCCTCACAGGGCAGGCAAACATCCATCATTCTACATGGGGTTTCCCAAGTTGTGCTTAGGATTTAGAAGGAGGGAAAAGATCAGAGGTCCTAACAGCCTTAATAACTGAGGTAAAATATGGGGCTTCCCAAAATCTCTCTCCCATATGCCCCAAATCTGCTTCCCTCCCGCCCCCATACAGTTCTGGCACAGGATCAAAGGTGAGAAAGATGCTCACCAACAGTATTTTTTTTTACATTTATCACTCTTTAGGAGAGACTACCTACTAAAAAAGAACAGTGAATCCCTGCAGCTTTTTTCAGACCCCCAAACTACTACAAAAAATAAAAAATAAAAAAAAATAAACACTGGTATTAATGTTGATAATTTGCTACTGATAAAATTAATAGTTATTCTTATAACCTGACCACTTTTCTCATAAACTATTTAAATATAAAAATTCTATTACCAACAAGTTTCTTTATACCAAAGGAGACATCCCAATGCATAGAGAAGCATGACCTAAAGTATCATCTATTAAAATTCAGGAACTCTCAACTCTCTGCTCTTATCAATTTCATCAAGGTCCTGGGAAATTATTAAGAGCTGCTGTGAAGAGTACATATTAATTGCAAGCTTAGTGCAAGCTGATCCTAAGAAGCCCTTCAAATACTACATTAACCCCTAGCTTTATTTACTTAAGCAGAACACAAACTGCCATTCTTAACAGGATTTACCCAATTTGGCACAAATCTTAATCAAGGCACTAAATTCTCAAATGAATCATACTGGTGCCAAGTAGGAACCAGGTTTTTAGTACAATGCCGATCCAGTAAATCTTTGGCCTTTTCGGCTATGCCAGCCGCTATTCACTGGCATAGCTCTGGAGCCCCCAGGAAACCAGAGCAAGGAACAGGGGATATAGGAAGGGTTCCCCGTGCAGCCTAGGCTTGAGAGATATCCAGCACAACCAGCTTGCTCTTCAATCATCACCTAATCATGTCGCCTCCAGTTTGGCCACCAAGTAGGCATAGCAGTTGCAATCCACATCCAGGGCCCCAGGTCCTGTATAAAGACTTGGGCAAGTCTCAGAGACACTGGTTGCTGGAGATACAATGCGTGCTTCTGTGATCAGCAGCCTAGGCCCTCAAACAGCAGGCACATTGATTTATAGTTAACACAAGCCAAATTTGTCTAGTTTTACCTCTTGCTTTTACATACCAGAACATGTTTGGGAGGTTTAAGTAGGAAAGGAGTTAGAAATCATTTCAACATATACTTTTCAGGTTCTGCCAGACATCCTTTTATTACATCAGAAAAGCAACACTAGGCACTAGATCTTGCAAAATATGTTCTGAACAACTCTAAACTCTCTGAAATTAAAAATGCATAACCACATCTGTAAGGATTTTAATGAAGGAAAAAGTTAAATACAAACTTTCATATGCAAAATAGAATATTGTATAACTGGTAACCTCAGAGCCAAGTATTAAATCTTCATCCACAAATTTCCATGAACGGTGGAGTGGGGGAATGTTAATCCTAATGAGTACAAAACTTAATTTCGACTTTATATAGAAAAAAAGAACTCTGAGGAAAAATAGTTTTAACTTGACTAGAATCGTTTGAAACAAACAGCTCAGGCCAGCTCTTACAGTTCTGAGGTTTACACTCAACCAGATCTGTGATGAAAATGAAGATTTGGGGTTTACAGTTACTTCAAATCCAGTTTCAAGAGTAAGTCATGTAACCTCCATTTCCAGAAAGGGAAGTCCCTTTAGGATGACCAAGACACTCTTCTGAAGATACCGGGTAGCTAGAGCTTCTTGGCCATAGTCCCCCTTTTCCACAATACCATGCCAAAGCTGTAGTGTCAGGCTTCCTCTGAAAGGCACTCAGAGCCCTATTCCACAGCATTTCTCTTGGTATTTTCAAGCCTCAGGAAAAAAAAAAAAAAAAAAAAAAAAAAGACACCTCCAGCTTCAAGTTGGCACTTGCTGCTCCAGCGTTAGAGAAGTTAATGAACACTTCCTTCCTCTCATCACTGATCACCTTCCAGATCTTCAGCAGGGAATGGCAGCTTGATTAACATTCCTTTCAGAAATAAATAGTTCAAACAAGTAATTTAAAGTTTCTGTAAAAGACCAGGGGGAAATGGCCACTGCCCATTTATGTTTGCAAATGAGTAAGCAAATGAATACACAAGAACAAACACACAGAAAAAACAATTCATAGAATAAATCCTGAACTTCCCACATTCATAGGGAAAAATTTAAAACAAAAACAAAAATAAGTATAATTAGCATTTGTTCTTATGTGGGTTGAATAGTCCAGGGCTCTCAGCAGGCACAGCCCTTACAAACAGGGTTGCAAGCAGCCCTCTGCACACCAAAGTCAGGACTGGGGTGCAGTCAGAGGCCTTCATGCACTTTTGACAGCTCAGTACCTGTAAGAGAACAGAGGTGATGCAGGGACTTTTTAACCCACAATGCATGAGGTATATGGAACTGTCTGTGAAAGAACCATCAGCAGCCAGAGGGAACAGGCAGGGCATTCTCACAGCAACTGCTGATGAAGGATTTCCCACACCATCTTCTTTCGGAAGAGAGGCATCTGGTGCTGCAAAGAATTCCACAAAAGATACATGCATTACACACTAATATGCACACTGTCACAACCTTTAGGTATAATCATGTAAATAAAGTAGGATATCTATTACTTATGGAGCCTTGACTTTTTTTTTTACATCATGGTACCTACTTACAAGCCACAGAAAAGGTGTATAATGTTTATAATTACATTATATGTGTCATAAGCTTATTACATATTAAGGAAAATAAAGGCAGAATGTGGAATTAATCAATGTAGTACAATGACAACTTCAAAATAAAAACATTTACCAAAAATGGAAACACCCAGGTAATGGGACAAAAGGTAACTTTTCACCTTGTAAGTATTTTCAAAACATTCTAAAATGATCATATTCTGCTTTTATATAAGAAAAACATGAACTTCATTTAAAGAAAAAAACATACAATTAAATCCACAAACTTCTTTCTGTTCTACCAAATATTGAACACTGTCAATTCTGTTAAAACAGCAACTCCTCCCCTTTAAATCTCATTTCATTTGATTCAAAGTACAATCAACTACTTGCTATTTAGCAGCATCAAAGAATGTTTTGCTTAAAATATTATTCTGTTTAGACATCCCAAAGTAATTTGGGCAGAGAATAAAACTATATATTCAGGGCCCCCTTGAAGAGCTGGGGGAGGATGCAGAGGTGTTGGACTTCCTCACCTGGATTATTGCTGATGTTCTCACAAACATTGGGGACTGACGGCTTGATATGCTGAGCCCACTGTCTTGGGGTCTGCCCCTATGAAGCTCGTTACTGCAAAGGAGAGGCTAAACCTGCTTATAATTGTGCCTAAGAGTCTCCTTCTGAGTGCCTCTTTGTCACTCAGATGTGGCCCTCTCTCTCTAACTGAGCCTCCTTGGCAGGTGAACTCACTGCCCTACCCCGCTACGTGGGACCCGACTCCCAGGGGTGTAAATCTCCCTGGCAATGCAGGATATGACTCCGGGGATGCATCTGGACCTGGCATTGTGGGACTGAGAACATCTTCTTGACCAAAAGGGGGAATGCTAAATGAAACGAAATAAAGTTTCAGTGGCTGAGAGATTTCAAATGGAGTCTAGAGGTCACTCTGGTGGACATTCTTACACACTATATAGATAACACTTTTTAGGTTTTAATGTACTGCAATAGCTAGAAGTAAATACCTGAAACTATCAAACTCCAACCCAGTAGTCTTGACGCTTGAAGATGATTGTATAACAATGTAGATTACAAGGGGTGACAGTGTGATTGTGAAAACCTTGTGGATTGCACTCTCTTTATCCAGTGTATGGATGGATGAATAGAAAAATGGGGACAAAAACTAAATGAAAAATAGGGTGGGATGGGGGAGATGATTTGGGTGTTCTTTTTTACTTTTATTTTTTATTCTTATTCTGTTTCTTTCTGGTGTAAGGAAAATGTTCCAAAATAGATTGGGGTGATGAATGCACAACTACACGATGGTACTCTGAACAGTTGATTGTACACCATGGATGACTGTATGGTTTGTGAATATATCTCAATAAAACTGAATTAAGAAAAATAATATTCTGCTTTAACTGATAATCACTACATGTGTCAATTTTCAAAGCAGCAGCACACAAGACAACTCCAAAATTAAGTGTAATTCAACTAGTCCTCTTTCTGATGAATCAATTTCACATCATCGAGAAACTCTTGGTGTAATGTTATAAAGAGTTGGATGCACTACTTTACTATAAACTAGTGACTTCCTATGTGGGGGGCCTAAAAAGTCTTAACACTTGGATTCTTAAATTATTATAAATAGTACAGAACATTTAGTAAAAAAATTGCACACTTATTCTTGGTAAAACTGCTGACACCAGTAATAACAAATACTTTTACTTTAGACTGAAATTGTATTAATTCAGCATGGGAACCCTAGTTACTTCATGTTGCTCAAAAGCTTGTCTACCAAAAACAAATACATTTTGTTTGGTAGACAACATATATAAAAATATGACATCTGTTGAAGAAAAATTATTTTTTGAAGGCAGTTGTCCTTGATTTTAAAAAAAAGAATCCACTGTTATAAATATAAAATGCTCAAGAGTTCCCAACATACTTGAGCTTCCCCTCAAATGCAGAGCCATGGAGAACCAAAAATAACTGAAACAGAAAGAAAGGGCAGTATTCATTGCTACATCTTAGAATTATGGCTAAATCCTAACTAGGCCTGATTTTTTCTTTGCTAATACATATTCAGACATGCCTCCTTCTTTGGGTAAAAGTATCAGTAATACACAGCAACCTGTGAACACTGGACGGAGTTCAGAGATATAAATTGTTCCAGTGGTCTCCAAAGACAATGATAAATCTGAGAGCAGATGTGTGACAAGCTGTGATCCTGGCAAGAGTAGGGCTATAGCCAAGGTTTTCAGCCATAACAGCAGCACAGCTAACATTTACTGAAATCTCAGTGTGTGCCAAGCACTGGAAAAGTGCTTTAAATTTATATTGTTTAGTAACAAGTGGATAAGGAGGGGTTGTCACTCACCTGAGTAAATGTGATAGGTTTGTCCCTAGAAATATAATCTGCATATTTACAAGTAAACATTCCACAATCACTCCCATTCAACTGTTGAGGAATCTCCTATAATTAAAAAAAAAAAAAAAGGAAGGAGTAAAAGGTAAACAAATATAAACTCCCTTGGCTTGTTCTAAATATCACTTTCGATTAACAATACTATGAAAGTAAATGTTAAACTTGGTATTATACAAACACATGGACACACAATACTACAAATTAGTCTTACCTATGCAGTATAAAAATCCTAACCACTACATGGAGTATGTGACCCCATAGAAAATATTTTTCAGAAGAAAAGAGAAAAGCAAAGTAAGAGTTCCATCTCTCAGCTCTAATACAAAGAAACCAAATTGAAAGAAGGTTTATTACCAGGAAGAGGAATACTAGTCAGAACTATTTCAGAAGCATTTATAAATTTTGAAAATATGGGTCAATCAGAAATATACTTAAAATATAATCAATCCACTTCAATATTGCAGAGTTTAACTCTCTGCCCTTGACAAAAAAAAAATAAGACTACCGTTTTGGACCCCTACAGATTCAAGCAGGAAAAAGAAAGAAGCCTCTTCATAAGCCTTAGCCTACTAGGATCTTGTCATGATTGTTACAGGTATGTCCTGAGGCTACAACAGAACTTTCTGCCAACAGCACTAAAAGCATCATATGCCAAAGGTGGTGGACCCAAACCCAAATGAGGTAAGCTCACGTTCCCCAGCCCTGTGTTGCACTAATTTTGGTCAGCCCTTTACACACTCTGGCTGTCAGTTAGTATGAACATGAAGTATTAAGCGTATGAAACAGGCTGAATCCACAGCTAGAAACATATTAGATGACAACAGTTCAATTTTTATTCAAAGAAAAACAGGTGATTATTTGGAAGAAGAAAGACTACTGGAACATGCATACCACCAGAACACATGCTAGGGTTGGGGATTGAATCATGTCCCCCACAAAAGGCATGTTCAGATCCCAATCCCTAATCCGGTGGCTATGAACCCATTTGTGAATAGGATCTTTGAAGATGTTATGCTAAGGTGCACAAACTGAATGAGGGTGGGATTTAATCCAATATGGCTGAAATCCTTATAAGCAAGGGAGATTGGACACAGACAAACCACAAGGAATAGCCAGAAGCTGGAAGTCAATGGAACCCAGAAGTAGAAGATGGCACCATGTGCATGACAGAAAAGCCAAAGAACCCCAAAGATTGCCAGTCAGCCAGAAGATACCAACCCCAGAAGGAAACAAGCCTTTTAGCCTCTGAAATTGTGAGCTGGTAAATTCCTGTTTTTAAGCCAACCCACTGTATGGTATTTATTTAAGCAGTAGGAAAGTAATACAATTTTTGGTACCAGAAAGTGTGGGGTGCTGCTACTGCAAATGCCTAAAAATGTGGAGACGGTTTTGGAATTGGGTAATGGGTAGAGGCTGGAAGAATTGTGAACTGCTTGAAGCCAGACTGCTTTCAAAAGACTATTGGTAAAAATATGAACTTAAATTAAAGGTACTTCTCAGGAGGCCTTAGAAAGATTTAATGATGTGCTATTAGAAATTGGAAGAAAGGCGATCCTTGTTATGAAATGGCAGAGAACTTGGCAAAATTGTGTTCTGATATTGGGCTGAAAGAACTTCCTTACTAAGCAACAAACCTGGATATTTAGCTGAGGAAGTTTCTAAGCTAAGTGTGAAAGGTGCAGCCCGGTCTCTCCTTGCAGCTTATAGTAAAATGCAAGAGAAAAGGGATAAGCTGAAAACTCTTAGGCACAAAAAAACCAGAAAGTGATGGTTTGGGAAATTCTGAGCCTATTCAAACAGCGTCCTCTGAGACTAGGGCCAGCAGTGGCTCAATAAGGGACCTCCCTGAGCTGTTGGAAGGTGAGTTCCCAGATGACAGGGTTCCATGTGAGAGTTTAACTGAACAATCCTTTGCTAAAGAGGATGCAGCAGAACATGGACCCAATCCCCTATTTCAGTGGAAGTGAGGATTGGAAATGTAGTTACCTAGGAATAATCTGTGATAAGTTCTACTGTCTGATAGTTTAGACCTGCATGAACTGCTTGCAAAGCCAACAATGTTTTTGCAAAATTTTTGAGAGCAGAACCAATGTCAGCCTGGACTGAAAGGGACAGAGAAGGGATGAATTGAAGAAGAATGACGTCATGGGCAGAACCATGGAAGCAAAAGTCTGGACCGAAAACATCTTCTTGGGCAAAGAAAACAGCCCCACCTATGTGTGTGGAAAGGGCAGGTCTACCTCTGTGCTTAGAGGGGACAAGCCTTGCGCCCCATTGTTCAGGGAGAATGCTGCCACCTCAATGCTTGAAGACAGTAAGGCCTGTGCCCCTGCATTTAGGGAGAGCCCAGTTGCCATCCCAATGCTTACAGAGGATGGGGCCTACACCCCAGTGTTCAGGGGAAGCATGGCCACTGCACAAGTGCTTAGAAGGGGTGGGGCTGCCACTCCATCAGGCCCAGAGGACAAAGCATCAAGCCACACAGTTCTCAGACCCTGAAATCTAATACAGCTTGCCCTGCTGGGTTTCAGACTTGTCAATTTCTCTCTTCTGGTGGTGGTGGTGGTGGGGGGTTTATTCTATGCCTGTCCTACCATTGTATTTTAGAAACAGATAACTTGTTGTCTAGGTTTCACAGGTCCACAGACAGGACTTTTGCCCCAGGACCTGCCACACCCATTACAGGTTTGGATGAGTTTATACTTAGCAGTGTTAATGAAATGACTTTAGGCTTTTGGAATATTGTGATGCAATTAATGTATTTTTCATGTGGGAAGAATATGTCTTTTGGGGGTCCAGAAAGCAGACTGTTGGAGACTGAATCATGTCCCCCCCACCACCACAAATAAAAGGCATGTTCAGGCCCTAATCTTAGTCCTGTGTGTGTGAAATGCATTTGTAAATAGGACCTGTGACGGTGCTATTATTTAAGGTGTGCTCAAACTGAATGAGAGCGGCCTTAATCCAATAGGGCTGAAGTCCTTATAAGCAAAAAGGGAATTGGACACAAAAAGACAGAGGGAGAATCCAGAAGCTGGAAGTCAATGGAACCCAAAAGAGATAAAAGATGCTGCCATGTATACTGCCATATGACAGAAAAGCAAGGAAGCCCAAACATTGCCTGCCAGCCAGAAGATACCAACCTCAGGACAAAGTTTCAGGGGTTTCGAGCCCCTGAAACTGTGCACCAATAAATTCCTGTTGTTAAGCAAACCCACTGTAAGGTATTTGTTTTAGCAGCTTGGGAAACTAATATAGATAGGTACCACATGGTTCTCCATTAGAAACACAGCAGAGCCTCAGCATCTCTCACAGAGAGACGGAGTTTTAGAGACTCCAACATAGAAAGGAAGAGACTTTGTTATCTTTACTATGACATTTCCCATGCCAGATATAGTAGTCATCCTAACAGACTCGTCTTATTTCCGTGCTCTCCGCAGGAAATTTCAAAATGTAACCCTTTAATTATTCAACTTAAAAATGAAAAAGCTTTTTGGATAAAAATAGTTATACTACTATACAAAGATTAGGGCTAAAACTTAATTCATGTAGCTGACTTTCAAGGGAAGCCATTAGGATACAAAGAGAGATGCATTTTCAAATCTTGAACAAGATTCAAATCTGGTGAGATACAAAGCACATTCACAAATGACCCACAGGCATAGGATCCTTAGACCTAAATAAACAAAATTCCCAAATAAATTTTAGACAAAAGCTTTGAACTTTTATTAGAGCCAATCAAGAAAAGTAACTGACTTGAGTTTACTGGGGATTTTTATGAGACAGGTGTTAGCAGACAGTTAACATTACATTTGGAGGAAGAAGATAAAGGCTAAGAAAGAAAATCTTGGTTAAATTAACTGGTAAAGACTTAGAAAGTAGGCTGTTCTTAAGATGCATACTTTAGGAAAATACATGCCAAAGGGGGTAAGTGAGTGAGGGGAGGAAGGAAGCCAAGTCTGAATAATGTGACACTGTCAGCATTTCAAATACAGTTGATCTTAACTTACATGTGGCTTCATGCTGTAGTGGGTCCACTCTAAAAGATTCAGATCTATATTTCTTTTGGTCTTACTTTCATCTTGTAAATACTGACTAAAAAACAATAAAGAAGGAATATACCAATAAATACCCATGAAGATTTATCAATGATTATAAACGATTCTGTTAGGTTTAACAGATATGCCCTTCTCAAATCCTTCTCTATTAGTTTTTTAAAATATGATTGCCTTTTTAGTTTTAAATTTAATTTTGCTGTTGTTTTGGCTTACAAATATTGTACATGCTTGTTTCAAACCTTCAAAACATATAAAAACGTAAAAAGCAAAAGACCCCTCTAATAACCACTCCAGAAGTAATTACTAGTAACAGTTTGCTGTGTACTCTTCTAGTTCTTCAGCCCTTAGACATACCCACAATAAAAGACATACATTTTATTTTTAAAATGACCTCATTCTTTATACTTCATTTTGCAACTTGCTTTTTCTCACTTAAAAATGTATATGAAACAAGACAACTGGTTTGGACTCTTTAAAAAAAAAAAAAAAGCCACTGCCATGAAAAACAAAAAAAGGCAGAAAGACTGTTCTAAATTAAAGGAGACTAAAGGGACATTAAGTGTAATGTGTGAACCCTGACTGGCTCCTGGATTAGAATAAAAAGGCTATAAAAAATATCTGGGGAACAAGTGAGAAAACTGGAATATGGATTGTATATTACATGATAATACTGAATACTTTTTTAAAGGTGATAATGCTGCTGTGGTTTTATAGGAGAATTTCCTTATTCTTGGGAGAGATAAACTAACATACTAAGAGTGGTTAATTTTATCCAAATCTCTAGAAGGTTATCAAATTTAACAACTCAGGCACCTGAATTCTCCTCCTGCACAGAAGATACGCCAATGTTAGACTAGGGCATGCAAAAGGGGTAACAATGCCAACCAAGAGGATGAAAAATGGTTCTTGGGGGACAAAAATCTTAGCTATTTCAATGATTTGTAGTCCTCCAAAGCTCAACCCCATCTAACAAAATCTTACCCATTATTTAATTACTCTTGTTAGGGAGAAATTCAATTTAATTTATCTCCTGAGGGGGTGGTAATGAAAAAAAGGTTAAGAAACTGTACTACCGGTATCAGGAAAGGGAGTGGGCCTCAGATATTCACAGAAGCTAAACCTTTCACACTTAAAAAATAAAGAATGACTGCTATAAAAGTATGATTTTTAAAAATTAAATCTTGTTCAAAGCAGCATACAAAATTGTACTGTATGGTGCCACTGAGAATATTTCAATGCATGTGATGATGGGGGCGTGCACATTTATACACATATTTCTTATGCAGAAAAGACTAGAAGAAAATAACCAGTTTATCACAATTTGGAGCATCATGATTTTTAAAATTTCTTCTCTGTACTTTTTATTCAAGATAAGCATCCATAAATAAAAATGATTTTTTGCACTAAAACAATATTGGGGGGTGGGAGGGAGATTGGAACTAATTTTTGGAAATAATTTTTCTTCACAAGATTCATTTAACAAATTCATTTATCCCTACTAAAATTAAAAGCAGGAACCTGCATTTGCTTCCTGTGGGTGGAAGAGGTTCCAAATTGACATGTATTACTGATATTCTTCCTCACTATCAAATTCATGTCACTACTTTACACAGCTAGTAAGTGGCTATCATACAGGTTTCTAGCAATTACTATTTGAAATAATTGTCTACAAACTACACATTTTAATTAAAAAATTTCCCCTGGGCTCTATCAGATAAACCCAACTACTATGGGCTTAAGAATGTAGAGGAATAATACTCTCCAGATAACTGTTCTTTAGAACTTTCAGAATGATGGCTCAATGCCAAATATATCTAATTCAAACCACAGAATTCTTTTAAGGTACATTTTACATTATAACACATGACAAACTTGCTTTCAATGAAGAGTAGTACTACACAAGACTTCTCAGTTCAGATTAGATATTAGGTTAGTTTTGACAATAAGATGGATTCAAGTTAAATCCTGAATGGGAAGATAGCCTTAACTTTACAACAGACTACCATCCACTAGACTTCTGTAGGATTAGATTGAAGAAAGACCCCCTGACAAGGACATAATGAGGCAACAGTGAAGCTTTTCAGCATTTACTTACAGGAGAACCTCACAGATCCTGTGGCCCTTTTGTCCCATAGAATCCAGGTATTTAAGACACTTTTTTCTTAGGTCTATCACCTATAATAGAAAAGTACAAAACCCAGAAGCATTTTAACTATCATAGGAGTTAAAATTTCATTTCTAAAATGAAAAGCACCTTTGAAAAATTCAATATATGAATCAACATAATGGATTTCTGAGAAGCATTTTTTATTTTTTTTAAAAAGCAAGTTTCAAAACATCACAGATGATAAGAGTTTTACTTGTATAAAATTATCTGTTTCTATCCCTAGAGAAACACCTGGAAACTTCTTCACTAAAATATTGGTGCTGCTCTCAGGGTGATGGAATTTTTTTGTTTGTTTGTTTTTGCTTTTTCCTTTACTACAATAAACCTATACCATCTTGTAAACAAAACTAAATAAATAAACCATGTTTGTACTAAACCTCATTCCTGCTAAGAAAGACAAGCTCCTCGAAAACACAGGGATTTTCTAGGTTTCTAAGTAAGAAGGGACTCTGCAGAGTTTGTCTTTAAACATATACTATTGGCCTGTCACAAAATAGCCTTCATTATTTAGGAAAATATTTTGCATCCAAATTTCAACAATTTAACTCTCTCAACTCACCACCAGGCTCCAATGTACCTTCCGATGAATAGGCACCAGAATAAGCTCTTGTTCAAAGAGATTTACCCCTTTGGTCCATCTTTTCACTGCTTGGTAACCCCCAGACCTTAATTTAGGATAGAAGAAAGTACTAAATGCATGAAGTGCTGGATAGCCTTGCTTTTTATTTCTTTCCACAAGAAGATTCATGTAAAAATTAATGACCTGTAGAGAAAGAAAGTAGATTAGAGGTTACCAGGGGCTGGGGGGAGAAAAGAAAGGGAAGTTATTGTTTAATCGGGACAAATTTGTTTGGGGTGATAAAAACAAGTTTTGGAAACAGATAGTGGTGATGGTTGCACAATACTGTGAATGTGATTAATGCCACTGAATAGTGCACTTAAAATGGTTAAAATGGCAAATTTTATGTTACATATATTTTTTACCACAATAAAATAAAAATAAAATAAATGACATAAAAAATACCAAGAAAGTAAAAGTCAAACAGGCAAGTATTTTATTGAAAGTAAATTTATACCTGAGTTAGGTTGAATTAGAAGGTAAGAAAGATTGGGATAAAAGAACTATGTACAGCAGAACAGTGAAGAAAAAACAATCAGTACGAATAGGAGGGATTAAGAAGGAATAAAACTGTACTTTTGAGACATATTAGTAACACCTATGAAAGCCAAGAGAGGGATCCCAAGGAGAAAGTGTGTGTAACACAAAAAAGGTATATGTAACTTATCTATCACACAAAAAGTATGCATAACATTAACTGGAAGAAAATATACTGCAACATTAATATTTTATTTTTGAGTTCTGTTACTTTTGAATGATGACATTTTTCTTCTTTCAACTTTACTGTGTTTTTCCAAATTTTCCATAATAAACATATTACTTTATAATGTGTTAGCGTTTACAGGTTTATAGTCATGGAGGAAGGCAAAGGGGGCAAAGGGAAAAAATGCAGGAACTAAACAGTTAGGGAAAGGATCAACTGGAAAAAGGGAAGAAGAACTAACAGAGCTAGCTACCTTTTGCTACATATGTAAGGACAGAAGATGACAAATTAGTTAAATTTTTGCAGTTATCATTCAAATGAAATAAAGAAAAAGACAAGGAGAGATGTGTACATACAGTAATCAACATATCCCTTTATTATTAAAAAAGTAAAATGGCTCCTATAAGAATTCATCTAAAAGAAAGTATCATTTGCTGCTTCTTTCCATTCATCAGCTGTATCCAGGGTTTAGAAAAATGTCATTGAAGACTAGTAAATAAAGTGGTGGATGAAAGTAAGCACTGATGCAGAAAAGGGAAAAAATATAAATAAAGTCAGCAGTAAGAATTAACCATCATTTTTTTAAGGTTTAAGATGATTTTGTTTTACATAAAACTAAAAGTTGCTTTACCCTTAACTAGGTAGAAGTCACTTTGTTTATGGAAAGCAAATGGCTAAACATCATAATAGGCAAAGGGGGTTAAAAGACAACTTACTTCATCATTGAGCCAGTGATAATTCTTCAAGGTCTGGATATCACTGCGAGTGATTCGCAATTTGAAAGCACTACTTAGGATCTCATCCTGGGGGCCATGGCCTAGGGCATTACTGATTTCTTTTTCCATGTCCTGAATTAGAAAATCCAGAGGTTGCTATTTTAATATAATATAACAGAACCACATCAGATACTGAAAGTTTGAGACTGAAAAAAGCTCTTCACCTGTCCCTTGAGAAGAATATACTATCAAAGACCTACTACATTGAAGTATCAAAATATTTAAATTTAGATTACAAAGCAATCTTACCACTGGTTAATTAAAAAAAATGTAGGTTTAATTATTAGCTTCTGAACACAAAATTTAGTAATAATATTTAAAGTATATTCTCAATAATCTGCTACCATGTATTGGGCACTATGTGGCAAACATGGTACTATATACTTTAAGTACATTATTCATCCTTAATTGTGGGGAAGGTAGCATTACCGTTTCATAGAAGAGAAAACTGAAGCTCAGAAAATTTAGGTTACATGCTCCAGGTCACATAATTATTAAAAGACAGAACCAAGATTTGAATCCAGGTGTGTCTAATTTCCCAGCTTTTGCTCCTTTTAAACTCAACTTTGCTCCTCCTAAAACTCAACTTTTATTTAAATATACCAAAATAATAAAATTAGGGCATCTAAGAGATCATACTATCCCATTTTGTACATGAAGAGCATAAGCAAACAGACAGGAACTAAGAAACCAGGCAGCAGTCTAGCAACCAAGTCCTTGTGGAATAGATGGCTTCATAATTCTAAAGAATTATACTGATAGATAAATGCATATTTAAGCTACGAAAATGAATCTATAAACCCAGTAGAAATTATTTCCCTTCAAATATCTTTACCACTGCTTCCCCTAATGGTTTTGCTGTTTTATGGATCTCTTTTTCCATCTGCATGCCCAACATATAGCAAGTGCTGAAGAGATACTCACTGAATAGAACCGACTACCACCTACCAAGACAACAGTAGAGGGGCCAAGATGTGGGTTCATCTTTCAATAAGAATTTTTAACTGTCACCATTTCTTTGTGTTCTATAAGTTTTTACTATTTTCAAATTGAATAATCAATGAAAGGGACATTTTAGTAAACAGTAATCACTTTAAAAAGCTGCAATGAACTCATTCCTAATGCCAAACCCATACTACATAACCCAACATATTTGAAGGTCAGAAAAAAACATCTACAAAGAAGCCATTATATCCCAAGATAACATGACAATTTTGTCTACTCATATATGCTGAACATTCATCTTGTCCCTTAGGCCACCTTCAGAGATCACCAAGGATCAACGTAGCCAAAGTGAGTCAATAGACCTTGGGCCTGATTTTTTTCATACATTCTTCCCTAGATACTTCAGCCTAAAGAAAGCCCTCAAAACAAACCATTCATTCAAGTCTAGAATAATGGAGGTTAATTTAAAAATATGCCTCTTACTGTCATTAACACAAGGGATTATACCTCTGTAAGTTCAAGAAGATCATCCGTCCTTCTATCCCTCTCTTTGCCTGGGCAATTCTTTTCTTTTGTCTCAAGTATTGACATTTTCCTTCTGAGTAAACCATTGCTTCCACTGCCCAGACGAAGTCGGGCTGACACTTCTTCAGATAGGTCAGGCTCCAGTTGGTGTCCCCTCCTCTGATCAAAAAAGTTTCTATATTCCATTTACATGTTTAATACTTGCATGTATAAATATAAATTATACATGAAATATCTTGGAAGAAAAGAGAATTAGCACATCCCCCAAATGAGTCAAAGTAGATTTTGTGCCTGTCCCTGCATGGGGAAACAAAAAGGAGTTCAAGGCCTAAAGCTCACAGGACACCTAAATTATAAACCCAGAAACAGAACACTCATCACTTTCCCTGGAGATGGCAAGAAAAGTATTTTCAATTCTCCTATTCCAATTATAAGACATTCTGAAAAGTCTGAAAAAGCATAAAACATGACCTATAATTCTATCACTCAAAATAAATCATTGCTATGCTTATACTAAGTAAATTTGTTCTATTTCATCTTTTAAAAAAATTCCATATTACAGAAAAAATGCACAAAACATGAATTAATTAATTAATTTTGGTAAAATGAACACCTATGTAATCACCATTCAGGTCAACAAACAGAACTCAGCCAGCACTCAGAAACCCTGACAAGACCTTTCCCTATCATAACCCTAAGTAACCCTTAATACTAAATTTAAGTCATTTAGGGGGCAAACTATTTTAAAATCAGGAAATCTATTTAGAAATAGAGCTTTGAATTAGAACCATATTAGTCTCAACATGCCTGGCCAGTACTCTTCACTCCAGCTTAATTGCTAGGTGTACTGGTCCTAGCAAACCAGCAGCTTCTGGCCCTCCCCAGCAGCAAAGTGTTCCATGTAGGCCCCTTGACCAGGTTCCAAATACCCCTACTCCGTCTTCTCTCTGCCTTAGTTCCCCTGTTCTCTCAACTTTTGCTCCACATGTGATAAATGATAATCAGACATAAAAAGCTCCACTTCAAATCACAGGAAATGGGGAACATTTGAGAAAGGAAAGTGTTAATAAGCTTTATGACTTAAGACCATGATTTAAGACTATAACTTAGCCTTAAGACTAATTCTTATGAAGAAATCTAGTGGAAGAAGACAAATTTGATAAAATTGATACTTAAAGCAGTTCCCCTAACCTTTCATATTTTTATTTGTCTAAATGTGAAAAAACCCAAAACTTCAAGTTTGCATTTAAGTTAGGAATATATTTCTTTCAGATATAGGGTGTTTGGCAAAAACTTGGACACTATTATTAAAAATGTTGGTATTGCTACAGAGATCACTGGAACACTTCTTATTCCAATTCTTATATAGAAAATGTAAAATCCAATTAAGCATAAGATTGCTAGTATTTTCAAGTAAATCTGAAACCTTGACTCTTAAAACAAAATCCTGAGCATATCATCTTTCCCTAACTAAAAAAAATTCTCCAAAAGAAACCATAAAACACAGAGATAAGGGTTGGGTTGGAATAAGCTTGGTCTCTGACTTCAAGTTACAAACCAAGGTGGTTGCTGCACAGAGGTAAAAATCTAGTAACTCAGAATGAAGCAAAATGTTTTATATCTTAAATACCTGCTGCTTTTTCAAAGAAAACAATAGAATTAGAAACCAAAGTAATATATATCATTGCTCTTATTTTTCATGAGCATCAAAATTTTAACCTAAGTCAGGTATAAGAGAAAAATATATAAAATTTAACTAAGGTTTCTACTTACACCTTCATTTTCAAGTCTGACTCCAATTGTCTTCTCTACATCCAAAATTTTCCCTTTTAAACTCCTGAGGAAAAATTTGAGAGATTTTACACTTTTGTTGGATAATTTTAGTCTGGTACATGTCCGGCCAGTTTTACAAAGAAGATTTAATATTTACAAGCAAAAACTATCTTGAATTTATAAATTCCTCTAAACAAGGGGTCACAAACTTCTTTTCTGAAAAGTTTTGTGGGTCTTATGCTCTCTGTCACATCTTCTCTACTGTAGCATGAAAGCACTAGACAATATGTAAATGAATGAACATGGCTGTGTTCCAATAAAACTTTATCTACAAAACAGGCCGAAAGAAGAGATTTGGTCCACAGGTCAGTTTATCAACCCCTGCTCTAAAACTAACTCTCATCCAAATTCCTAAGGCATGCAGAACTGCCTTAACCGTCAGTAACGAGAAAGACCACCTCATGCACACTTGATCTACGAGGCTTTTCCCAATTTCTATTGTCTAGGAGTATAGGGACACCTGACACCCATGTACCCATATATGCTGACCAGCTGACAGAGCTCAGGAGAGTTGACAACTCCTCAGACACAGTTAATTACAGTTTAGGATGAAAAAATATACACATAAAGTAAATATATATATGTTATTAAAAATTTAGAATGAACTGAACCATGTACCTCTTTTCACTTCTCACTGAACACAGAGGTCCCCTTGTTTCAACAATTCTATCTGTGAGGATGGCAAAAAACAGAGATTAAATTTTTCCTTTATTAATCAAGCATATAGCTAGAATTTCAACTTAGGCAGTTTCTAAAGTATCAAGACATTCATTAACATTGAAATATTAAAAGTGAATTCCAAAGATATTAGGCTCAAAGATACAGACTAAGTTGCCTAAACATACATAAATCTCTTTGTTCTTTAAATACAACCTTCAATTATAAACTGAAAACAGCTCATTTGGTAAGCTGTCATTTAGTGTCATTTAATGTGGAAATATAAGGAAATTAATCTAAGGTAACCCAAGGAAATTAGTATTGGCTTTTGAAATATTTGTTATCATATAAGAACCTAGGAATGATAATCAAGAGGCCTTTTATGAATCTACTTCCTCCTAAACTCCTGGCACAGGATAAGTCCCAGAGTTAATGCCTTGAGGTTTGACAATGTTGTAAAGCTTGGTACATCATCTTTCACTAATATGTCATTTTTCAACTTCCTATGCACATTCTAACACACACTAAGGTCAATATTTTAAAAGAGGACTAAATCTGGGAACTCACATTGTTTTGGAACAAACTGAGTTGTTCTGACTCCGTGATTTTGCTCTTCCCCCCAGCCTCTGGTCTTTAATGTGTCCATCTGACTTCTTTGAGAACTTAGAAATGCAAAAAGTGAGGAAGATCAGATACAAAAGGAAAAGTCTACCACAAAGATTCACTATCTCTGTTTGGCAAGTTTCTCCAAACAGGGGTTTTGCTGATTACCTTGCAACATCAAACTATGACAGAGAGGAAGTAAAATAGCACTATCTGGGAATGAGGATAAAAGCAGTTCAATCCTGATTCTAATACTTCAGCCAAATTATCTAACCTTCAGTTTCTTTATTTGTAAAACTAGATGTTCTCAAATGCCAACCTTGTCAGAATACACTGAAGACTAACAAAATCTCAGTGTGATAAAACTCAGATTAAAAGATGAAAATTTAAAAACAATATAACTGAAATGGACCCTAAAACAATACATTAAAAATAAGACCTAAAATGCAAAATAGTTTGACAATTTTGAAATGACAAAAATACAACAGTTCATTAAGCATACACCTGCTTATAATAGTGGCTGGTCAATATGGAAGAAATATTAACATTCTGACTGATTAAAGTAAGAGGATTAAAAAGATTAGTTTGGAACCAAAGTTAAAATCATTCTTTCTATTTCTGCATTCAACAAGCTAGACAGTCATGTGACTTCTGCTGTGACATAATATCTGGAATCTCTGTGTATTCCCACATTACTTGTTAAAATTATCAATTGCACCACATTCCTCAGCTCATGTATTTTGTCCTGTTTTCGCAGCTAAATATAAAGCCAGACATCAGCTCTTTCTGTCATTCTCATCTATTTGCTCATATCATTAGAATATTTAATTAATAAGCTGTCTTACATGGAAAACTTCTTGTGATCTGGGGTGACTTTTGTCTTGTCTTTAAAATGAGGGTCCCAATTGTGCTAAAATGCATCCACTAAGATGCCCCAGAGATTATGTACGTGACATCTGTCGAGGGTGGGGAGGATGGAGGGGGAGAGGGAGAGAAAGAAGAAAGGAAAGAAAAAAGAGAAAGACACTGAGGGGAGAAAGGGGAGAGTGAGGGAAAGAGAGAGAGGAAGAGAGAGAGATGAGCAAGGGGAGAAAAGAGAGGTAGAGAGAGAAATCATGGGGACTGTGTGTGTTCAGGAGGCTGAAAAAATTAGCTGCCCTCTGGGACCCTGCTTCAACCAGTGATTACACTTTTCTACATAAGAGTTTCAACTAAGAGTTTACTTGAATGAAGGTTTCTAAATCTAACAGAAATTTTTTTTTTTTTTTTTTTTTTTGGTAAAACACTAGATATAATGTTCAGGCAGATTACAAGGACTAGTTCTCTCAGTGTCGATCTCTTTTCAAAAAAGCCCTTCCCACCAAACCCTCTCCAAAATTAAGTAAAAAGATGTCTTTATCTTGTTAGCTCATTTTTACCTATGATGGTTTGAAGTTACAGGAGGGACAGAGTTTCCATGACCACCTTCTTTAAGTCGCTCCAATAACCTTCGGTATTTCTCTCTTTCCTCTTTTTGAACACCCTAAATAAAACGAAGCATGGTAGATAAGTATTATCACATTAAATCTATAATTAAGTCATAAACAGAGACTAAGAGGTCAAAATACTATCACATTAAATCTATAATTAAGTCATAAACAGAGATAAGAGGTCAAATGCAGCCCACAGATGTGCTCTATTCGCTAGCTCGGTGTTTTCAAAATGACTTTGAATTATCAACTTTACAAATGGAAAAAAAAAATTTTAATCTGGTCTCTTGAAAAACTGAATCAACAATCAGGAGCTATGAAGGGCTGTCCCCGTTAGACAGGACATAATGCTTTCCAGTCCACTTCATTCATTTAATGTAATTTACTACTACATCTTGATGGTATCTGGGTTTTTGTACCAGAATTGAGTTAATCTCAAAAACCTAAGCAGAAATAATCTACTTGCAAATTCAGAACATGTAGTTTCTTAAATGGAACTTGTCTTAACATAGTCACCAATTACCTTTAATGGACACTTTTTCAGTCCTTATGCTACCTAATGTCTCTTCAGCATCTCACCCTACTAACCTTCCTGGACACTATACTTTCTTGATTCTACTTACCTTCTCAGTCTCTACTATAAATTATTCTTCCTGCTTGCCCTTAAATGCTGATGTTTCTGCCCACATTTCTTCTCCCACTAAACTCTCTCCCTGAATAATCTCATTAGCTCCCTTGATTTAAACACCACCAATATGCAGAAGATTCAGAAACGTTTCTCTAACCCTGCCTGTTTCTCAAAATTCCCATCACCTATATCCAAGAGTCTAATGGACAGGTCTGGGTGTTTCACAGGCACTTTAAACAATGTCTAAAACTGAACTCATCATTTTTCCCTTAAACACATGCGATCTTGGTCAGTGACATGTATTCATCCAAACTGAAATGTGGGATTATCTTGGTCTCTTCCCTCTACTTCATCCCACACTTAATCAATGAATAAATCCTTGCTAATATTACCCACTAATATTTCTAGAATATATCCTCTCTGAACTTCTTATAGATATTTGCTCAATTCTGTCTCAGATTTCTCATCTGAACTACTGCAAATCTAACTTACTGTGTCCTGTTGTGCCCTCAAATTTTGACATACCATGTAGATATTCCCTCTGTGCCATACCTCATACTTTTCCCATCAGGCTAAACACTTCTCCTTCCCCTACTACCCAAACTAACTCCTTATCCTTTAGGACTCATCTTGGGTATTATTTCCTCTGGAAGCCTATTTTAACACCTCTCCTTAAGAACCCTTTCAAGAACTGGGGACATTTCTGCAATGAATCTACCATGTTGCCTGAATTTGGGTCCAAGCTCAGAAAAGCAACAAAAAAGAACCCTTCCAGGTCCCAATCCATTCCCCTCTGTGCCTACTTCTTATTGTTAAATTACAACTATTTATGTATAAGCTCCTGGAGGATGAGAACTACATTTTATTCAATTTTGAATTGCTGACAACCAGCACAATATCTGGGATCCAAATAAATATTTCTTTGATGAACTGAACTAAGTGGCTCAGAAAAAACATCTAACAAATTGCAATAGCTAATGGTCCTGGGGAATGCCAGATACAGGGATAATTCTAAATTCTCCTGAAATAAGAGAGGACTTCAAAAGAGAAGTGAAGAGAAGATTGTCTCTTTTCCATGCTTTGAAAGAAGAAAGAAAAAGCAGAGATGTGTGCATTCACTTCCTTTACTTAGTCATGGTTATTACAGCTTAAAAAAGAAACAAGTTAGAATAATTCTGGCACTAAAAGTAAAGAACCTATACTCTCATCTCTTCCTAATATGATCTCTATTTCTTTCTCATAACGAAATAACTACATCTGAAAATTATTAAATTATATATGTACAGAATATCTCTGGAAGAATACACATAGGTATCGTGCCAGTTTGAATATATTGTATCCCCCAAAAGCCATTATCTTTGATGTAATCTTGAGTGGGCAGACGTTATCAGTGTTGATTAGACTGTAATTCTTTGAGTGTTTCTTTGGAATGCGCCCCACCCAGCTGTGGGTGATGCCTCTGATTGGATAATTTCCAAGGAGGTGTTGCTCCGCCCATTCAGGGTGGGTCTAAGTTGAGTCACTGGAGCCATATAAATGAGCTGATGGACAGAGAGTGCTCAGTGCAGCTGTGAGTGACATTTTGAAGAGGAGCTACAGCCAAGAGGGACATTTTAAAAAAAGCACAGGAGCTGCAGATGAGAGACATATTGGAGACAAACGTTGAAAGCAGACTCTTGCTCCGGAGAAGCTAAGAGAGGACAAATACCCAAGTGCAACTAAGAGTGACATTCTTGAGGAACTGCAGCCTAGAGAGGAACGTCCTGGGAGAAAGCCATTTTGAAACCAGAACTTTGGAGCAGACGCCAGCCATGTGCCTTCCCAGCTAACAGAGGTTTTCCAGACACCATTGGCCAACCTCCAGTGAAGGTACCTGATTGCTGATGTGTTACCTTGGACACTTTATGGCCTTAAGACTGTAACTGTGTAACCAAATAAACCCCCTTTTATAAAAGCCAATCCACCTCTGGTGTTTTGCATTTCAGCAGCATTAGCAAATTAGAACAGGTATCATAGTTACTTCCTAATGGGCAATCAGGGTGGCTGGGGGCCAGGTATGAAAAGTATGGAAGGGAAACCGGAAAACCTACAGTCACTGTACGTCTTTTCATATCTTTTGAATTTTGTACCATAGTATATACATTATTTATTCTAAAAAATTTCATAAAATATTTGTAAAAAGGAATCAGACTAAAAGGGCTTACCTCCTCCACAGTACCATGGGGCCGCCTCAGACCCTTGCCACCCTCTTCAGAAACCATCTCTGTTACAACCTGTTCCTGAGGCTTCCACATTAAGGGACTCTCTGGACTGCCTTTGCTATGGCGACGGCCACCTGGTCTTCTATTATAGCCTTCTGAGTTCAAGGTAAAACTGAGAGACAAAAAAAAATAACAGTATCGATAAACTGCTTTAACTGCTCGAATTCAAGTTCCTAGACCACCCTGCAATTAAGCTGGTTAAGCTCTGCTCTTGGCAGGTCAGACCACTACCATTTGCAAAAGTCTGATCTATCTCTAGAGCTGAGGCAGCCTAGCATTCTGCTATGAAATGTCTGTTTCCAGTCACAAAGGCTGCTACTTGAAAGCCTCTGTCTTCTCCCATGTGCCCAACTTCCCAGCCCCAACTCCAGATCTAGCTCCCCAATTGTACGTACCCTACTCTGCACTTTTCCTTTAGTCACTGGCACTACTAGAATTAACTATTGGTGTGATTATTTGTTTGTTCTCTATATCCAATACTAAACTTTAAATTCTATAGTCAGAGAGTACATTTTTTTACCACTGTATCCTAGTACAGGATGGATCTAAGCTAAAAGGCACTCAACAAATATCTACTGAATGCTAAATTAATGAATGCTCAAGGACCTGAAGCCACAGAGCCCCTGTCTAGCCACTGCTGCTGATGACAGAATTTGCCTCTCCTGCCATTACCAATAATGAGACAAACTACCACCATACCCCTCTTGATGTCATGCTTTGAAAAAGATACATTATTACTTATGACAAATTTCTACAAAAAAAAACCAAACTATAAATCTGAATCAAATCATGAGTAAATATCAGACAAAATTAAATTAAGGGATATTCTATAAAAGAAATGTCCTGTACTCTTCAAAAATACCAATGCCCAGTAAAGACAAAGAAAGGCTGAGGAATTATTCCAGATTAAAAGAGATCAAGGAGGAGGCGGGGCAAGATGGCGGACTGGTGAGCTGTATGTTTTAGTTACTCCTCCAGGAAAGTAGGTAGAAAGCCAGGAACTGCATGGACTGGACACCACAGAGCAATTTGATTTTGGGCATACTTCATACAACACTCATGAAAACGTGGAACTGCTGAGATCAGCGAAATCTGTAAGTTTTTGCGGCCAGGGGACCCGCGGCCCTCCCTGCCAGGCTCAGTCCCGTGGGAGGAGGGGCTGTCAGCTCCAGGAAGGAGAAGGGAGAACTGCAGTGGCAGCCCTTATCAGAAACTCATTCTACTGATCCAAACTCCAACCATAGATAGACTGAGACCAGACACCAGAGAATCTGAGAGCAGCCAGCCCAGCAGAGAGGAGACAGGCATAGAAAAAAAACAACACGAAAAACTCCAAAATAAAAGCGGAGGATTTTTGGAGTTCTGGTGAACACAGAAAGGGGAAGGGCAGAGCTCAGGCCCTGAGGCGCATATGCAAATCCCGAAGAAAAACTGATCTCTCTGCCCTGTGGACCTTTCCTTAATGGCCCTGGTTGCTTTGTCTCTTAGCATTTCAATAACCCATTAGATCTCTGAGGAGGGCCCTTTTTTTTTTTTTTTTTTAATCCTTTTTTCTTTTTCTAAAACAATTACTCTAAGAAGCCCAATACAGAAAGCTTCAAAGACTTGCAATTTGGGCAGATCAAGTCAAGAGCAGAACTAAGAGAGCTCTGAGACAAAAGGCAATAATCCAGTGGCTGAGAAAATTCACTAAACACCACAACTTCCCAAGAAAAGGGGGGTGTCCGCTCACAGCCATCATCCTGGTGGACAGGAAACACTCCTGCCCATTGCCAGCCCCATAGCCCAGAGCTGCCCCAGACAACCCAGTGTGACGGAAGTGCTTCGAATAACAGGCACGCTCCACAAAACTGGGCGTGGACATTAGCCTTACCTGCAAACTCAGCTGATTGTCCCAGAGTTGGGAAGGTGGAGCAGTGTGAATTAACAAAGCCCCATTCAGCCATCATTTCAGCAGACTGGGAGCCTCCCTACACAGCCCAGCAGCCCAGAACTGCCCTGGGGAGACGGCACTCACCTGTGACATAGCACAGTCATCCCTCAACAGAGGACCCGGGGTGCACAGCCTGGAAGAGGGGCCCACTTGCAAGTCTCAGGAGCCATACGCCAATACCAAGGACTTGTAGGTCAGTGGCAGAGACAAACTGTGGCAGGACTGAACTGAAGGATTAGACCATTGCAGCAGCTTTAAAACTCTAGGATCACCAGGGAGATTTGATTGTTAGGGCCACCCCCACTCCCTGACTGCCCAGAAACATGCCCCATATACAGGGCAGGCAACACCAACTACACACGCAAGCTTGGTACACCAATTGGACCCCACAAGACTCACTCCCCCACTCACCAAAAAGGCTAAGCAGGGGAGAACTGGCTTGTGGAGAACACGTGGCTCATGAACGCCACCTGCTGGTTAGTTAGAGAAAGTGTACTCCACGAAGCTGTAGATCTGATAAATTAGAGATAAGGACTTCAATTGGTCTACAAATCCTAAAAGAACCCTATCAAGTTCAGCAAATGCCATGAGGCCAAAAACAACAGAAAATTATAAAGCATATGAAAAAAACCAGACGATATGGATAACCCAAGCCCAAGCACCCAAATCAAAAGATCAGAAGAGACACAGCACCTAGAGCAGCTACTCAAAGAACTAAAGATGAACAATGAGACCATAGTACGGGATACAAAGGAAATCAAGAAGACCCTAGAAGAGCATAAAGAAGACATTGCAAGACTAAATAAAAAAATGGATGATCTTATGGAAATTAAAGAAACTGTCGACCAAATTAAAAAGATTCTGGACACTCATAGTACAAGACTAGAGGAAGTTGAACAACGAATCAGTGACCTGGAAGATGACAGAATGGAAAATGAAAGCATAAAAGAAAGAATGGGGAAAAAATTTGAAAAAATCGAAATGGACCTCAGGGATATGATAGATAATATGAAACGTCCGAATATAAGACTCATTGGTGTCCCAGAAGGGGAAGAAAAGGGTAAAGGTCTAGGAAGAGTATTCAAAGAAATTGTTGGGGAAAACTTCCCAAATCTTCTAAACAACATAAATACACAAATCATAAATGCTCAGCGAACTCCAAATAGAATAAATCCAAATAAACCCACTCCGAGACATATACTGATCACACTGTCAAACACAGAAGAGAAGGAGCAAGTTCTGAAAGCAGCAAGAGAAAAGCAATTCACCACATACAAAGGAAACAGCATAAGACTAAGTAGTGACTACTCAGCAGCCACCATGGAGGCAAGAAGGCAGTGGCACGATATATTTAAAATTCTGAGTGAGAAAAATTTCCAGCCAAGAATACTTTATCCAGCAAAGCTCTCCTTCAAATTTGAGGGAGAGCTTAAATTTTTCACAGACAAACAAATGCTGAGAGAATTTGCTAACAAGAGACCTGCCCTACTGGAGATACTAAAGGGAGCCCTACAGACAGAGAAACAAAGAAAGGACAGAGAGACTTGGAGAAAGGTTCAGTACTAAAGAGATTCGGTATGGGTGCAATAAAGGATATTAATAGAGACAGAGGAAAAATATGACAAACATAAACCAAACGATAAGATGGCTGATTCACGAAATGCCTTCACGGTTATAACACTGAATGTAAATGGATTAAACTCCCCAATTAAAAGATATAGATTCGCAGAATGGATCAAAAAAAATGAACCATCAATATGTTGCATACAAGAGACTCATCTTAGACACAGGGACACAAAGAAACTGAAAGTGAAAGGATGGAAAAAAATCTTTCCTGCAAGCTACAGCCAAAAGAAAGCAGGTGTAGCAATATTAATCTCAGATAAAATAGACTTCAAATGCAGGGATGTTTTGAGAGACAAAGAAGGCCACTACATACTAATAAAAGGGGCAATTCAGCAAGAAGAAATAACAATCATAAATGTCTATGCACCCAATCAAGGTGCCACAAAATACATGAGAGAAACACTGGCAAAACTAAAGGAAGCAATTGATGTTTCCACAATAATTGTGGGAGACTTCAACACATCACTCTCTCCTATAGATAGATCAACCAGACAGAAGACCAATAAGGAAAGTGAAAACCTAAACAATCTGATAAATGAATTAGATTTAACAGACATATACAGGACATTACATCCCAAATCACCAGGATACACATACTTTTCTAGTGCTCACGGAACTTTCTCCAGAATAGATCATATGCTGGGACATAAAACAAGCCTCAATAAATTTAAAAAGATTGAAATTATTCAAAGCACATTCTCTGACCACAATGGAGTACAATTAGAAGTCAATAACCATCAGAGACTTAGAAAATTCACAAATACCTGGAGGTTAAACAACACACTCCTAAACAATCAGTGGGTTAAAGAAGAAATAGCAAGAGAAATTGCTAAATATAGAGAGACGAACGAAAATGAGAACACAACATACCAAAACCTATGGGATGCAGCAAAAGCGGTGCTGAGGGGGAAATTTATAGCAGTAAACGCATATATTAAAAAGGAAGAAAGAGCCAAAATCAAAGAACTAATGGATCAACTGAAGAAGCTAGAAAATGAACAGCAAACCAATCCTAAACCAAGTAGAAGAAAAGAAATAACAAGGATTAAAGCAGAAATAAATGACATAGAGAACAAAAAAACAATAGAGAGGATAAATATCACCAAAAGTTGGTTCTTTGAGAAGATCAACAAGATTGACAAGCCCCTAGCTAGACTGAGAAAATCAAAACGAGAGAAGACCCATATAAACAAAATAATGAATTCAGTGTGACCTATAAAAATCATTAGCCAACTTGATCTAAGAGAAATTTATGAAACACTCCATACAATAGCAGAATGCACATTCTTTTCAAGTGCACATACAACATCACCCAGAAGACTGAAGCTGACTGTGTGTTGGAACTTCAACTTCCATGTGAGACCAAGGGAAAAGAAGTTTATTTGGTGCAGGATGTATATTTTCTAAACAACATAACTTCTACAGTCAGTTTGTTCAAATACCACAATTACAATGAACTTTGAATAGGAAGTGAGATATGGTAGGTTTGTATAAATTAGAGTGAAATAGCATCACATCCCAAAGTAATTTGGGTGGAGAATAAACATATATATACGCAGGGCCTCCCTGAGGAGCTGGGGGAAAATGCCGAAGTGTTGGACTTCCTCACCTGGATTGTTGCTGATGTTCTCACAAACATTGAGGACTGATGGCTTGGTGTGCCGAGCCCTCCATTATGGAACTTGCTCTTATGAAGCTCGTCACTGCAAAGGAGAGGCTAAACCTGTTTATAATTATGCCTAAGAGTCTCCCTGAGTCCCTGTTTGTTGCTCAGATGTGGCCCTCTCTCTCTAACTAAGCCACCTTGGCAGGTGATCTTGCTGCCCTACCCCCTATGCGGGACCTGACTCCCAGGGGTATAAATCTTCCTGGCAATGCAGGATATGACTCCTGGGGATGAATCTGGACCCAGCATTGTGGGATTGACAACATCTACTTGACCAAAGAGGGGTGCGAAATGAAACGAAATAAAGCTTCAGTGGCTGAGAAATTTCAAATGGAGTCGAGAGGTCACTCTGGTGGACATTCTTACACACTATATAGAAAACACTTTTTAGGTTTTAATGTATTGGAATAGCTAGAAGCAAATACCTGAAACTACCAAACTCCAACCCAGTAGCCTGGACTCTTGAAGACGACTGTATATGTGAAAACCTTTGGATCGCTCTCCCTGTATCCAGTGTATGGATGGATGATAGAAAAATGGGGAGAAAAAATAAATGAAAAATAGGGTGGGAAGGCAGGGGATGATATGGGTGTTCTTTTTTACTTTTTTTTTTTTTTTTATTCTTATTCTGATTCTTTCTGGTGTAAAGAAAATGTTCAAAAACAGATTGGGGCGATGAATGCACAACTATATGATAGTACTGTGAACAGATGATTGTATACCATGGATGACTGTATGGTATGTGAAAATAGCTCAGTAAAACTGAACTAAAAAAAAAAATTAAGCAAATATATTCCAAAGCCAAAAAAAAAATCACCCAGAAAGACAACATTGTAGGCCATAAAACAAACTTAACAAATTTAAAAGAACTGAAACTATACAAAGTATATTCTCTGACCATGATGGAATTAAACTAAAAATAACAGAACAATATCTGGAAAACCCAAAATATTTGCAAATTAAACAGTATACTTCTAAATAATCATGAGTCAGGAAGTAAAACAATGGAAAGTAGAAAATATTTTAAATGAATGAAAATGAACACCAATATTTCAAAATTTGTGGGATGCAGCTAAAGCAGTTCTTATAGGGAAATTTATAGCATTAAATGCTTATATTAGAGAATAAGTTCACCTCTAAACTGTTAAGCATGTATCTCCCAAGAACAAGGACATCTCTTACAAAATCAGAAAACAATCATCAAATTCAGGAAATTTAGCAATGATACAACATCTAATATGTAGCCCATATTCAAATATATCCAAAGGTTTAAAAAATATCCTTCATAGCAATTTTCCCTCTATCCAGGATCCAATCCAGGATCTCACATTGCATTAAGTTGTCATGTGTCTTTAGTCTCTTTAATCTGAAAAAGTTCTTCAGCTTCTCATTTTCTTTCTCATAAAGAGTACAGGCTTGTTGTTTTGTAGAATGAACCTTAATTTCAGGTTAACCAGCTTCCTCATGATTAGATTCAGATCACTGATTTTTTGCAGAAATACTATATTAAGTGATGAGGTCCTTCTTGGTGCAATACATCTGGAGGTCAGTTTGTCCCACTGTTGGTGATTTTAACTTTGGTCCTCTGGTTAAGGTAGTGTCAGGCAGGTTTCTCCACTTTAAAGTTACTATTTTTTCCTTTTGCAATTAATAGTTTGTTGGGAGATATTTTGAGTTTATGTAAATATCCCATACCACACTGAATTCTTACTTACTAGCCTGTTTCAGCACAGTTGATGATTTCTGCCATATCAATTATTACAATGATAGCTATAAAAAGGTGACAGTCCAATTCGATCATTCCTACTACATGTATTAGTTGGTATTCTAGTTAAAGGAGACCTTTCCCTCCGTACGTTATATGTTCATTTGTTTATTAGCATCTGTATTACTATCTTTACTCATTTTGATGCTTACATTGTTCCCAATTTGGCCAGTGAAAGTCCCTTTCAAGTTTTCTCTTGTGTAATTTTGTCATGTCCCCACAATTTCTGAGCACTTGCTTATTTTCTGGCACAAGAAGTTCCAGGGTCACTTTGTCCTTTCCCTCCTAGCCCTACAATTAGCCATATATCCAATTCTAGGGGGCCCAGGTTTTTCACTTAGTGTCTCATTCTTAAATATGAGTTAATGTTATTTCTAAATTCTGAGATGCTGTGCTTTTTGTGTATAACCTGGTAGTTCCCTGGAACTTTGGGTATCTGTGTGACACCTAAGACTCAGAGTTAAGAGTTTTGCAGTTCTGAAAGTCAGCATTACTCCATACAGCAACTGTTACAGAAGCTGAAAAAGATATCAGACTTTAATTAGAGATATGAATGAAATGGATCTGCTTAGGACCAAGGTAAATAAGAATACAGGGTAAAGGGTGACAGTGTCTATATTTTAAAACTTTAACTTCTGTGTGAGACCAAAGGAAGAGATGTTTATTTGGTCCAAAATTAAAATTTTCTGTAGCACACTATCTAATTTAACTTGTCTGGGTAGTTTATTTAAACAACCTAATAACATGGAACCTAGAATAGGAAATGAGATCTTGTTATTCTGTACAGGTTATGGTAATACCCAATACATTCCAGAGTATTTTGGGCAGAAAATTAAAAAGTATTTGCAAAGTCCCCTTGTGGGACTGGGAAAAAATGTAGAAATATTAAACTTCCCCACCTGAGGAATTCCTGATATTCTCTCAAGCATTAGGGATTCCCAATTTACTAAGCAAAGCCTTGATCTTGAGGCTTGCCCTTATGAAACTTATCTCTGCAATGGCAAAGCTAAGCCTACGTATAACTATGCCTAAGAGCCACTCCTAGAGAACCTCTTCTGTTGCTCAGATGTGGCCTCTCTCTCTCTCTAAGCCAACTCTGCAAATAAACTCACTACCCTCCCTGCTTCATGGAACATGACTCCCAGAAGTGTAAGTCTCCCTGGTAATGTGGGACATGACTCCCAGAGATGAGCCTGGTCCTGGCACCATGGAATTGAGAATGCCTCCTTGACCAAAAGAGGGAAAAGAAATGGAACAAAATAAAGTTTCAGTGGCTAAGAGATTTCAAATAGAGTTGAAAGGTCATTCTGGAGGTTACTCTTATGCAAGCTTCAGCCAGATATTGCAAATTGTCACAGCATCTAAACCCTAACCAACAGAATTCCTGCAAACCCTAAAGAATACCCCGGACCCTATCTAAGACTCTACAAATGTTTTACCTAGTAAGTTTATTTTTTCATTAAACTTAAAACCTCCAGATTGTTCCTATGCCAGATAAGCCCTGAAACCCAGAGGTAACAGTCTCTCCAAGAACATCAACCAGTTTCATTCCCCTACCCCATAAGGTCAACACCCCTTTCCAGCACAAAGAAGTGAAAATGGTCATTGCCCAGATATCCCTGAAGATTGACAGAATGACTAAATGAGCGAGAGAAGGTGTAACAGAAATTAGGATTTAACAAAAGATTATAATTACCGATTCATTATATAGATATTTCTTTTTAGTTTCTAGTATATGCAAATAGCTAGACGGAAATACTGGAAATTGCTGAGCTATAATCTAGTAGCCCTGATCTTTGATAATGATTGTACAGCTTACACAGTAAAAAAAAAAAAAAAAAAAGTCAGTTGCCTGTGTTTGTATAGATCTACTGCTGGATGTTTTATTCTGTTCCACTAATCTTCATATCTATCTCTGACAATACTACACTGTCTAAGTTAACCTACCTTTATTGTAAGTCTTAAAATTGGGTAGTGTGCAATACTAGGGGTCAATAAGGAGAAAAGGGGATAAATCATACGGGATGTTTGGGATTTTCTTTTCTTTTTCTTTCTTTCTGGAGTAATTAAATGTTCTAAAATTGATCATGGTGAAGAATGTATAACTATGTGAACCAGTGATTATATACTTTGGATGGATTGTATGGTGTGTGAATATATCTCAATAAATTACATTAAAAAAATACATAAACGAGTTAAGTAGCCAAGGGTTACCAGGTATCTGAATAAAGCTCTAAGGTGAAAGATTAAGACTAAAACAAACAAAGGAATAAAGAAATTCAGAAGAAAGAGACAAACAGAAAGAAGAAATTTTAAAATAAGTAACAGTTTCATAGAGAAGAAAAGATATTGCAGCCTTATAATAAGAACTAGATGCTTGGAGAATGAAAAAAAAAAACAAAAACACGGGGATAGGGTAAGAGGAGGACCTTAGAACTTAAAAACTATGACAGCCAAAAAAAAAAAAAAAAAAAAAAAGTAAATCAGTAAAAAATTTTAAAGATAAAGCTGAGGAAATATCCCGTAAGTAGAATAAAAGGGCAAGGGGAAAGACAAAAGAAGAGATCGCATAGGGAATTTAGAGATTATGTAGGAAAATTAGAGCAATCCAGAAGGTCTAATATACAAGCAATAGAAATATTACAAAGTAAGAACACAAAAAGAAAAAGGTAGAAAATTATTAATAAAATAATAAGAACATTTTATAGAACTGTTGTTCAGTATATGAAAATTCAGCAGGCTATACTTTCTATAATGTTTTGTAATGCACATTATGCTTCAAAAAAAAGATTAGAAGATAGTAAGTGACAATTCTTTTCAAAAAGATTTTTTTCAAAATCAGCTGCTAAATAGGCATACAATTTGGTAGAAAAAGTAACACACACCTGGGAGTTTAACTAGCTCACTAGCTGCGCAATATTCAGCAAATTACTAACCCCAGAGTTCTTTCATCACAGGATTACATAATAGAACAAAAGTGAGAATGCCTAGTAAGAGTGAGTTTCTAATAAGCATTACATTTCCATTTACAGAAAGGTAGAAGGTAACACTTACCCAAAGGAAGGCAGGACTTTACGTGGCTGATCTCGGGTTACTGTCACTCTGATTTTTGGATAGTCACTTATTCCATTAGGAGATTTATTACCTATTTAAAAAATATTTGTAATTGTAAACAAAACAAAACAAAAACCTGTGAAGAGTGTGCATTAGGAAATAATATCCGTGAATGGTCACTGTATAGGTAGCATTAGTGTGTAGTTTGTCTTTGATCTCAAATAGGCAATAACAGAATCAACAGGCAAGCTCTTCTGGTTTTGCTTGCTGGGACTGACAAGAGGCCATGAGGAACTCTCAGATTACAAAATCTCTGTAATCTAATCAGTTTGAGCAAGTAGTTCAAATTAAGTTTCTTCCTATGAAAACAATTTGGGGCTTTTCCAGAAATATTCAAAAATGAAAACCAGCCACGTTACTACGTTTCAGTGGTCTTCCAACAATTTTGAGATGGTTACTCTCTGCTGGAGCTACTACAGGGGCTTAGAAGGGAGAAACAATCAATGAATTTAGAGTCCCTGAGGACTCCAAAATGTAAAGAGTTCTGACACTCAAAAGTTTTTTATAAGTCAATTGGTAGCAAAAATCTAAAGTGACCCAAACTCATTTGGTGGCAAAATCTGACTTGCACCCACATGAAGCTAAAGACATTATTTATCCTACTTAGTGTGCATACTCATATATTTAGTTGCAGAAATATTTGTGTTTGATTACAGGATTTTACTCTTAATAGAAAGAATCTGTTCTTTTTATATATAATATCCAACGTACATACCATATCTAAACTAGGAAAAATTGTAAATTCCCTCTGGCTTCCAAGGCTGTGGGATCTCTTTACATACAAAGTCTGCCCGACGAATTTCTGTGCTTCTCTGACTACGCTAAACCCACAGAAATAAACTGCTGGCACCTCAAGCACAAGATAAACTACCATCCCTCCCATGTCAATTTTACTTAATGGCAAATCATTTAAAACATTTATATATTCAAACAATATGAATACATTATAAAATTCAATTTACATTAACTTCTAAAATAAAAGACTTTAAAGTTTCAGGTCCTTCAGGACTAGAGTCTCCTAGAGTCTTCTCTGCCATCAGAAGTACTTACTAAAAAAGTTTGAAAAGCACTTCTCTAAATAAGGCTTTTATCATTTCCTTAGCTGCTTCCACTTTTGACTTTCAAACCCACAACTTCTCTAAAAGCTCCTTTTCCCAAACTTTCTCACCTGCCTCTCAGCCTTTGCAAGCCTACCTGGTGTGGCAGAAATCACAACCATTTCTCAGGACTCTGGCTTCTTCCTACTTCTCCCCATCAAAGCATACTGTTTAGTATAGACAATAATTGCACCACAATTTCAGGATATGATATGGAGGTTCCTAATCCATAAAGCTGTGAGTAGTACTGGGAACCTAAGGTTTCTCTCCAACTAGATGATGAACAGGGACAAGTTTTTATTATTTTGTTATTCCAGATAACTTAGCACAGTGCCTGGCACAAAGAAGCACTCAGGACATGTTTTTTTTTGTTTGTTTGTTTTTGTTTTTTTTAATGAAAGAACCCTGATCTAAAGCACATTAAGAACAGTGAAAACGCAAATAGAAAACATAACATTAAGTTCAAAGACAACAATTCTGAAGGAAAGCTATTCAGCTTTTTAGAATGGTAGAAGAGAATATGCCTTTGATTGTTCTCACCCCAACCAAAATCAGTGCTTGCTTTTCATATTCTCAAAGCTCAGGAAAAAAGAGGGCAGAAAGAGGTAGGAGAAGCAGAAATATTTCTGACCACCTTACCCAGTTTCAGCATGTTGTTCCAGGATCCAGAACCTGTCAGTTCACAAGACGAAGAGTTCGAAAATACCTTGAGACCAAAACAGAATCATCTCTGTATCATCTAAATTTTTGCAGTTTAAGTAAGTTTTTTATACAAAAAAAATCATTCTGTTGATGATTATTCACTTGGCTAGCTCACAGAAGGGATATCATCAATAAGACCAAAGATTTAATTTGTCAAAGCTCACAAAATGATATAGAAATAACAATACCAGGTTCTTCACACATACTTAAATAAGTAAAGCTGACGCACTAGTAAATAGGATCTTTATAAATAAATATATTTTAAATGTTTTATTTCTTAATCTTTAATTTCTTGACCTTTATATCAAAGTTAAGAAAGACATGAACATTTCTAGGAAGTCATTCTACACATTAATTCACAAAAAGAGAATATTTCTAAAATTCAACTCTAATGATTAAGTACAAAGATCAGTAACCTCAATGGGGCCCCATCCCCACTGACCTCTCCTGAAGGGGCCACATTCCGTGTTCCATTGCAAGTAGAAGTTACCATGGGCTTTGTAGTCAGCTGAAATGGGAAGCCAAATAAGCTGGCAGCATTGTAGAGACTGTTTTTCACTTGGTGAATAAAGCAATCTAGAAAATGTCAACAAACTATAAATACAGAGCAATAAAATTTCAGCAAAAAAATAAGATTACATCCTAGAAAGACCTCTCAATTTTCTTTAGCAGTCCTATTTTTAATCACTGAGATAAAAAGGTATCTATGAAAATATTAAAAATTTTTTAAAATTTTTATTAGAGAAGTTGTAGGTTTACAGAAAGATCTTGCAGAAAATTCAGTTCCCACAACCCCCCCCCACCCCACCCACACTTTTCCCTATTATTTATACTTTGCATTAGTGTGGTGTGCCAGTTTGAATGTATTATGTCCCCCCATACACCATTATCTTTGATGTAATCTTGTGTGGGCAGATGTTATCAGTGTTGATTAGATTGTAATTCTTTGAGTGTTTCTGTGGAGATGCGTCCCACCCAACTGCGGGTGATGCTCTAATTGGATAATTTCCATGGAGTGTTGGCCCACCCACTGGGTGGGCCTTGATCAGTGGAGCCATATAAATGAGCTGGCAGGCAGAGGGAACTCAGTGCAGCTGTGAGTGACATTTTGAAGAGGAGCTACAGCCAAGAGGGACACTTGGAAGAATGCACAGGAACTGAGAGAGGAGCTGCAGATGATGGGACAGTTTGAAGACAGCCGTTGAAAGCAGACTTTTGCTCTGGAGGAAGCTGTGAGAAGAAAAACACCCCAAGAGCAACTAAGAGTGACATTTTTGAGGAACTGCAGCCTAGAGAGGAATGTCCTGGGAGAAAGCCATTTTGAAACCAGAACTTTGGAGCAGACACCAGCCACGTGCCTTCCCAGCTAACAGAGGTTTTCCGGACACCACTGGCCATCCTCCAGTGAAGGTACCCCATTGCTGATGTGTTACCTTGGACACTTTATGGCCTTGAGACTGTAACTGTGTAACCAAATAAACCCCCTTTTATAAAAGCCAATCTATTTCTAATGTTTTGCATTCTGGCAGCATTAGCAAACTAGAACATGTGGTATCTTTGTTACAACTGAAACAATTATTATAATTATACTATTAACTACAACCCATAGTTTACATTAATAGGGTTCACTGTTACACAGTCCTATGTGTTTTTAATAAAACTTTCATTCCACTAACCTATATACAACCTAAAATTTCCCCTTTTAACCAAATTCGAATGTAAAATTCAGTGGTGTTAATTATATCACAATGTCGTGCCATCATCACCACCATCATCTACTAAATCTTTTCTATTACCCCAAGCAGAAACTCTGTACCAATTAAGCATTAACTCCCCATTCCCTACCTCCATCCTGGCCCCTGGTAACTTGTAGTCTAGTTTCTTACTCTATGAATATGCTATAAAAATAATTTTTAATGGAATAACTAAAATTTCACTATTGTGATTTTTGGTTGTTTTTTTTTTTTTTTTTTTTTAGTAAAATATCTGGGATACAGAGTAATTTGGACAGATAATAAAAAATATATTTACAGCCACCCCCTCCCCAGCCCCAAGGATCTGGGGCAAGGTGTGGATGTGTTGGACATCCTCACCTGGACTGGTGTTGATGTTGTCACAAACATTGGGACTGGCGGTTTGATGTGCTGAGCCCTCGATCATGGGACTTGCCCTTATGAAGCTCGTTACCGCAAAGGAGAGTCTAAACATGCATGTAGTTGTGCCTAAGAGTCTCCCCGAGTACCTCTTTGTTGCTCAGATATGGCCCCCTCTCTCTGTAACTGAGCCATCTCGACAGGTGAACTCGCTGCCCTCCCCTCTACGTGGGACCCGACTCCCAGGGTTGTAAATCTCCCTGGCAATGCAGAATATGACTCCCGGGGATGAATGTGGACGTGGCATCGTGGGACTGAGAGTATCTTCTTGACCAAAAGGGGGATGCAAAATGAGACGAAATAGTTTCAGTGGCTGAGAGATTTCAAATGGAGTCGAGAGGTCACTCTGGTGGACATTCTTATGCACTATATAGATAACACCTCTTAGGTTTTAATGTATTGGAATAGCTAGAAGTAAATACCTGAAACTACCGAACTCCAACCCAGCAGTCTGGACTCCTGAAGACAATTATATAATAATGTAGATTACAAGGGGTGACAGTGTGATTGTGAAGACCTTGTGGATCACACCCCCTTTATCTAGTGTATGGATGAGTAGAAAAATGGGGATAAAAACTAAAGGACAAATGGGGTGGGATGGGGGGATGATTTGGGTGCTCTTTTTTCACTTTCATTTTTATTCTTGTTCTGGTTCTTTCTGATGTAAGGAAAATGTTCAGAGATAGATTGTGGTGATGAACACATAACTATGTCATCATACTGTGGACAGTGGATTGTATACCATGGATGATTGTACGGTGTGCGAATGTATTTCAATAAAACTGAATTTAATTAAAAAAAAAAATCTGGGATGCTACAAAAACATGAAATCATCATTTTAGCAAATCAAATACTGATTCACAAAAAAATGTCCTGATATGAAAGCTTTTAAGCAATAAGTTCTCCAGAATATATAAAATAAATCTTCGCAGAGAGATGGGGCATAACTTAAACAACAAGGAGCATGTAGGAACAGGTATGGCAGGATCCTTCAGGAAGCATGACGTTTACTCACTGGTTTGCTCTTAATTTCCCCAGCAAGTGAACAATATGTTTGTCCCAAATAACTATCTACTAACTGCCTAATATATCCTGGCTAGGCCCAGGGTGGAGATTAGTGAAGTATAACACATGTAGCTTTTAAACATCTGTTATGAAACAAGGCTACCCTCTTACTGGGGACGATATGTTGGAAGATCTCAGACCAACCCCTCCTTGTCCCCCCCAAAAAAGATGACAAAATAAATTAAATAAATAAGGGGTAGAAGTAAATTTCAGTGCCTTCCCCACTTCCTCCTTTATTACACTATCTCTTTCTCCATTCCTACACTTTTAAGTTTTCTACCTTTTCCTATTTCCTAACAGAAATAGAAACAGAGTATTCTGAGAAGCACTAGTATGAGAGAAAGAGACCATCACCTTAGCTACATTCTGCTTTAGAGAAAATGGCCTGAAATGGTATCTTTTAAGCAACAAATACTCCAGAATATATAAAATAAGAAAATATTTTCCAGAGAGACAGGGAAATAACTTAAACAACAGGAAGATGTGACAGCTGGGTAAAGCAAAATCCCATCGAAATTTGTTACTAGAGAATAGTTAAAAGTACCAAGGTTTGCAAATGACTTGCTTCTCATTTTATGAATTATGAGAGAATTCAGTTATCCCTGTTATAATGTTGATTCCTTCTCACTAACATTCTGCTGTGCTTTCTTAAGTGGGAGAACAGGAGCTTTAAGGTGTATAACCCAGACACTGTCATCCAGATCCCAGAGGGGAAGAGGTACTTTTGACAACATATCAAACAGTGGCTACTAAAAAGTACTGTAATATTTATTTCCCTAGAAATTTTGTCAAAATCTGGGTATGTCCGAAATTAAGTCAAAAGATGTCATGATTTAAAATAAAGGAAGAAAGAGAGGATGGGAGGACGAAGGAAGGCCGGCCTCATCTGTAAAACGCGGATAAGACCACCGTATTTTCCTGAGCCTAGACTAAGAAGATTTCTTAAAATCCCTTTCTTTTGTAAGATCATCAATCTGTGATTCCAAGATCCTTTTTCTTTTCTCTTACCCCTGCTTTACTCCTCTCAAAAGCAACTATCTGAGTTGTGTTGCCCAATAAGGTAGCCAGTAGCTGTATAGGGTAAACTGAAGTTTAAATTTAATTAAAATTAAATAAAATTAAAAATACAGTTCTTCAATTGCACTAGCTGCACTTGAAGTACTCAAAGCCACATGGTGAGTGTCTACTGTAAGGGACAGCACAGATTCGGAACATTTCTATTACTACAGAGAGGCACAGAGCATAAGCTGTATCTCCGCTCCCCACTGCTTTCCCCTTGATCTAGGTTCCCTTCTACAGTTTGCCATTCAAAAAATCATAATACATATTTAACAGAAATCATGATGGAGGATACTTAATACAGAAGTTCACAAATAGGTGATTACATTTATTTCAGTACCCTGCTGCAATATCATCAAAGTTTTGTGTGTTTTTTTTTACCACATTCAAGTACAACCTACACAGTTATATATTTATATTTTTCTTTAAAACCAATGCATTTTTTAGCTTAAATAAATATATTTTAAAAGATAATTTAAAACTTCTAGTGAAAATGTAAAGCTAACATCATTTGCCATATATAGAAATAAAAAGTATATTATTAAGCTTTAGCTAGGTCTGTTAAAAGGGGACATTAGCATGTGTTAGACAAATATTCACAACATATTGGCACTAAAATCAAGACTTTCTGCTTAAAATAATCAGGAAATTAAAAATAATTGCAAAGAATGCAACTTCCTAAGTATATAATCCAACTGTTTCTTAATGCTGTGAATGCTGTATCACTTAAAATCATCTGAATAGTATCTATCCTGTGCTTTGGGAAACATTGCCCTAAAGAATTTAGTAATATGGGCATTCAACAGCCTCTATAATTTGACCTCTCTCTCTACAATCAACCCCTTCCCTGAGCTCTATTCACTATTTCCCAAATTTGCCCAACTTTCTCATACTGTTCCCTCTGCCTAGAATACTTTTCCTTCCCATTGCTGCCTGTTGATACCCTATCTAGCCTTCAAGACGCATCTCACATATTAGCTCCTTCAAACATTTACTGAGACTCTCAATCAGTTTAAAATTGGATAATGTTTTGTTACTGCCATTTTAATTCCATCTATTGGAACCTTGTTGACATTAGCATTATTTATATTCTAGTTTTAGGCCCCTACTATATAATCTTGTATCCCTACCATTGTAAGGTCCTTAAAAATAAAGACACAGTCTTACTCGTTTTTGTACTCCCTGTAGAACCTGACACATTGCTTAGCATTAAGACTTACTTAGTAAGTCCTCCCTCATGGGATTTAAATGAAATTTTAACAAGGATATATCTGCTCTCTCAACTATCACATCTGGAGTGAGACCCAAATTCACAGTCATTGGGGGGAGGGGGGAGTAGGAATATATTGTTACAATATTTCAATGCACCTTTTCCCTTTACTCTAACCTAGTTTTATTCATGTCTATTAAGCCAGGTCTAGCCATTCAGACAAAGGAAAGCAAAAGATTTGTGACAACACATTAGATTGGTACACTCAGCTATCCAAACTAGATGACTCAGTTTGAGATACTTTTTATAAGATTTCCTTCTCAAAAATTAAAAGCATCTTTCTTTTTTAAAGGAAGATTTGGAATTTAAAAATGAACATTCAACACATAGGCTTATTTATTTGAAAAGATACACAAGCCCTTGGTACAAGTGGTTACATCTAGAAAAGAAACCTGAGCAGGAAAGGAAAAGGAAACACTTTTCACTGAATATACTTTTTACCTTTTGAATTTTGTTCCATGCATATATTTTTCCTATTGAAAAAAACAATTTTTAAAATTAATATTCAATACCTAATCTTGGTCTTTTGGCTGGTATTTCATCAGTGTCCACTGTGGAAAACAGAGTGCTGAGGGAAGAGAGAAAAGGGGAAAATAATAAATACATAAATGTGTGTGTGTGTGTAATACATATATATAAACATCCATTTTTATAAGTAAACTTATTATTCATACAACACACCCTCTTCTTATCACGTTGTCATAAGATGATATCCAACCCATGTTTTAAAAGAGAATGTTACTCTATAGTAGACCTTTACCATTTGAGGATTTAACACTATGGAAATCAACTATTTGAGAGAGATCCAAAACTCCCTATCATGTAACAGATCCGTAATCTGACTGAGGCACAAACTTGCAAGTGGACAGAGTCACAAGTAAATGAACCTAGGTAAGAGCCTAGGCCTACTATTTTCTTTTTCTTGCTAACATTATTTAAAAAGAACAATTTCCTTTTGAAAGATGAACCCCAAAGAAAACTAACTTCTAAGTCAGGTGACGAATAAAAGCAACCTTAAAAGATACTTATTCACAGAGAAGGTGTTATATTTAACTGCATTTACACCATGGAAAGTATATTATGGTGGTAATAAAAAAAATGTGTGAACTGAGAAAAGTTTTGGACATACATCTCAAGAATGTTAAAGGCTCATGGCATACCACCAATCATCTTCCTGTATCCTTTTTGATCATATTTATCAAAAAAAGAACAGAATGAGATCCCAAGAGGACACCATTCAGTTCATAACTTTAAAATCCCAACATGGTTTCATTTACTGAAAAATGGCTTATTTGAGCAATGTTGTTTTAGATTAAGGAAGTGAAGAAAGTATGGTAATGAAACGATTTTGCTCTCTAAACCCCTGTTCCCCTAACTAGCAAGGATTCACAGGAGAAAAGGGGAAAGAGGGAGGGAATTAACTCAACTTTCCCTTATTCAATAAATATGTACTAAATGCCTACCATGAACTAGACACTACACAAAGCCCTGGAGATAAACAAACATTATCCTTATAAATATTAAGCATCATGTTAGGTGCTTTACAATAAGATCTTAAATGATCCTCACGTCAACTCTGCAGAAAGGTAGAAAGGAGAGATAGGTTGAAATCATGCCCTGTGATGGAATTTAGCCAACAACCAATTTCATCAATGACCTGCATTCTCAGACTCGTGTATTAATCATCATCTTCTCTCAGCTCCCAGAAACCACCCTTTTTGCCATATTCCTTGATCCTGAGGCTTAAAAAAAAATGAAATTAGCAGTTGAACACTAAAGTTGGGAGATGTATAGTACTTGTACGGTATTTGATTCTCTAGATTAATCCTTAGGTGAAGGGATTGATACCAGGAAATAAGACAAACCAAGGGATAGATCCTAAAATTAAGAATATCTTTTAGTTTCCCCCAAATTTTAACTGAACTTGATAGCACAGCGATGTTTTTAAAGGAATGAGGTACCTACAATTTTTTTTTCTCATACGCTAATTCTAAAGCCCAGAGCCATTCCCCCAGTGCTCCAAACACACACTGGCAGCTGTTTCAGAACAAAACAGCTGCTGTCTGTTGGTGCTAGGAGAACAGTGCTTGCAATCAAAATAGCTTTGGACAAGCTATGAATCTGACTTCTCTTTAACTGCCATTATTGCCAAGATGACACTTGGTAACGTACTTTGTAAACAGTGAGCCACAACAAAGACAGTATTACTTAAATTTTTACTTTTAGACCTAAGGGCAGCAACCGGCTTGGACTCTAACAAGAACATCAAAGATCCTACCATCTCCGGTCACTCCAAAGATAAATGTTTCCCTAGCTGCTTCCTTCTTCAGGAGCTGCATCCCCACAGCGTGGAGGGAGGCGGCTACATCACTAGGATACCAGCGATCCGCACATCTTCGGCCTCAGCCCAGAAACCGGTTTCGGCTGAGCAGGGCCTGCCTGATTGGATCAGCGTTATGCCGGCGGAGGAACCCGGGATAGGCGTTGGGGTACAGCTAGGCCAGCCCAAGGCTCAGCACCCTCTCGTCTCACCTGTTAGAGCGCCGCCTCTTCAGGAGGGCCCGGGGAGGGGGCACCGGCCGATCACAAAAACGGAAAATGGTGCCGAGAATCCTAATCAGCCATTTGTACATACCAGGCCTGAGCAGCAGCGGCGGCCGACACACCCCGAGACGGACACCCCAGAGCTGTCGCCGCCACTGCCGCCTTCGCCGCGTCGGCCACCACCGCCAAAGCGCAGTCGCCGACTTGTGACGCGATCCGAGGGCCCACAAATAAAGCGTCCCCAGGGTTACAGAAGGTCCCCGCCCGCCACCGTTCTTGACGTCACCTTCTCCCGCCGGACCGGAAAGTCCTCTTAGTCCTCAGTTTGCGCAGGCGCAAACTCGCTCCACCTCCCGAGCCTAGCAACAGTAACGCCTGCGGGCCAGTTCAGGCCCAATCGCCGACGAGATCGGACGGGCTATGGGCGGGGTTTTCTCGTTGGCGGAGCCAGTCCTGAGCGGACCAGCGGGACAAGGCCCACTGGCCACACGTGCGGCTTCTCGTGCGGGGGCCTGGAAGTGTAGATGGTCAGAAATGTTTTGAGTGTGTAAAATAAAAGGAGTTTAGGCTAATGGACAAGTTTTTCCGTGCTAGGCGCTCTTTATTTTGCGTATACTGTGTGCACGGGAACTTTACAGGCACTGTCACCTTCATTTCTCCCAGCAACCGCATGCAATGGGAAGTCTTGTGCCCAATTTATAAATACGGAAACTGAGATGCAGAGTGATTGAGTAATTTGCCTAAGACCACAAAGCTATCTAGTGGCAGAGCTGGAATTTGAACCGGAGTCTTAACTACCAGCTCCAGTCCCTCGCCCTGGAGATAAGTTTACTGGGAGAAACATGCACACAGATAATTACAATTATATGATTGTGTAAAAAAAATATATATATAATATATATAATACGTTATATATTATACAATTCAGGATAGTTGACCTCTATGATAAAGGTGTGTAAGTGCAGAGGGAGCCAAAGAAGGGAAACCCACATGCTTGGGAAGAGAGGGCCAGGGCAGAACACCTCAAGGAAAGCTTCGAAGAAACGTAAGGATAGAAAGATACCTCCTCCCCTGGGACAACAGGGATCACTTCGTTTTTCCCGTCCTCTGGCATAGAGATGTCACACTTCTAGTTCATTTTCAACAATAGAGCAAGTCCTCATCCAAAATCCTCGGGTTACAGTCCCCTCCCCCAAACAATTCTGGGACATCTCAAAGGTTTCCATGTCCCACAAATCCATCCCTGACTGCACTTGTTTCTCAACAAGTGATTCTGTTAAGGCCAGACTTCTAGACTTGCTCAAGCTTCAATTGACACAGGCACTCCCCAGCACAACCTCCTAGGAACAGCCTCCCCTGAACTGACAGCATTCCCGAATGCTGTTGCAAACCACATCCTAGATCCAGAAACACCAGCCTCCCATCTATGGCTCCCACCTCCCGCAGGGTGGAAGCAAGTCCCAAGGGTGTACACAGGCCCGTCCCTCAATTCCCCAAATCCTAGCTAACACCAGGCTATTACTGAAAGTTTGTGAATTCAGGAGAATTACAAAGCTGAGAAGACTTCAAAGTGACTGTTAGATATGCAGCATCTATGACCCATTGCCCATTGTTCCCCAAAGGGAAACCCCCCACTCCCAAGGCCGTTTCTCCACTCTTCTCGGCAGAAGAGAATTTCTTCTCCACTCACCCCTACCTATCCCATTTCAGGCAGAACCCAGTAAACTTAAAATGAACTGGAATTCCTCTCGAGAAAAGAGAACTGTTGACATTATTATGCAGAGTTCAGTATTGAGGATTCCATTCCACTATATAAGAGTTGGTCTTTACTTTTGCCAAACCAAGGAACCCACTCACGTATTAAGGGGGGGATTCTCCAAACCAAAAGAGCAGTCTTTTTTCAAACATGAATCAGAAAATTACAAGCAGCTATGGAACCGCAGCTTATCTCAGTTCTACTCAAATTTAAGAAATACCAGGTTCAAGACTCGGAACAGTTCATTGCAACATTGAAACTTTTTTTTTTTTTTTTTTCTTTTCCTGCCTCATAAATAGCACCCGCACTTACCCAATACTGAAATGTCAGTCACGTGCCATGAAAAGAGCGAGTGTTTTAGAAACATACCTCTCAGGATCCTAGGATCTCATCAACAATAATTCACACAATGAGGGTAGCAGCCCCCCAAGCTCTACTCATGTACATCCCCAGTATTCTCAGTGCTCCTAGTTATTCTTGGAATGAAGAAAAAAGGGGGCTCAGCATTACAGTTGCTCCCACCTGGGACTTGTCCACCAGTTCGTGCCTTTGCTGCTAGCAGGGTTGGGGGCCACTGTCCATCCATTGGCCCTGGAATGGGGTCACCTTTAATGGTAATCCCACCACTGCCACAGCCATCTCTGGACCCAGGAACTCTCCACCAGAGAGCCAGGGGAGTATCCCAGGGCAATATGGAGTAACGAGGGAATTGATATTTCTGCCCTTGATTTGGTTACCATGAGCCCTTGGGCATGACTTCATTGCTTAAGCCTTCACAGGGTCTCCCAAACAGACGCTCCAACTTTCCTTAAGGATCCCCATGCCCCTCCAGCTTACAGCCTCTCCTTCAAGTCCTTTCAGGGTCCCACCCCCATTTTCCTTAAAACCCACCTCCCCTCCAAAGAACAGTGAAGACCCAACCCACCAATCCATTCTTCTTGCAAATTTTCCCTCCTGGAGCATTCACTAAATGTTAAAAGATTTCCTCCCAACTTTGCTTTTGTTGACCCCCTACCAGACTGAAGTTCTGGATCATTTCATGGGGTAGTGGCCTAAGAATGAAATGTTGCTGTTTGGGGTCCAAAGTGCCCAAAACCCAACATAATTCACCATCCTTAAGATTAATTTCCTTCTGGGGAACAACAACTCTGGTATTCAAGAAAAAAATGTGTACTCCTAATAATGTGACCTTGATCTTATTCAATCTGTCTAATAATAACCATGGCCTTTTTATGCTAAAAGCATTTGCACTCGTTTCTTGTCCTGGATTTCATTACAAAACTTGCCCGTATTTACTGCAAATGGTTCAGCTTACCGTATGTGGAGAAACAGCATCAAGCCCCACCTATGCATGTTTCCTAATCTGTAAAATGAGGTTAATAAAATCTGTCTCTCAGATCTTTGGGCTGAGTTAATGCTTAATGTTCCTTTTCTCAGTCTTTCCTTCTCTCATCTAATAAGTCATTTAACTTAACAGTTCTACATCCTAAAATTTTCACAGATCTGCTGCTTGTTCTCTCCAAACCTCTCTCTGCTGCCAGTAGGCCTTGTCAATTTTCTCTTACATCAATGCAAGAGCCACTGACTTAATGGCTATCCTGTCGCCACTCCTGCCCTTTCCCTTTCCTATATTAATCCATCTGAAAACAATCAGGTTTCTGTTTTCTGTTACTAAATCACTGAAAATGGATTGGTTGGTGTATTAGTTAGGGTTCTCTAGGGAAACAGAATCAACAAGAGATATCTATAAATATAAGATTTTATAAAAATGTCTCACACAACTGTGGGTATGCATGACACAAATTCTGTAGGGCAGGCAGCAAACTGGCAACTCCTATGAATATGTTCGATGAACTCCTCAGGCAGCGAACTGGCAACTTCGATGAACTCCTTAGGAAATGCTTCGCTGGTTAGCTGAGGAAGAAGTGAAGGTCCTCTGTCTTGCATAAAAGTCTTCAACTGATTGGATTAAATCCAGCTGATTGAATTCTCTCATTGTGGAAGATATGCCCTTCATTGATGTAATCAGTCACAGCTGCAGTCAACTGACTGATGATTTAATAAACCAGCCACAAACGTCCTTGCAGTAAGAGTTAGGCCAGTGCTTGCTTGAACAGATACCTGGGTACCATCACTGGCCAAGTTGATACATGAACCTAACCATCACAGTCCACACCTTGTCAACTTGACAGTTATACACATCACCTTAAACCATACTTTATCTCTAAGGAGAGAACAAAAACAGATGTATATTTTGCCTAACAATACTCAGCTGTCCTGCTTACAACCAGAAACACACTAAATCTCTCCTAAGGTAGAACTCCTTGGGTGACATTAACTCCTAAAATTGATTTCTTTTAACTTCAATACTGCAAAATGAACAATACAGCATATGACATATGATTAGGGAATGAGAAACAGAAGAAAACAAAGATATTTTGCTTTATAGAAAAACACAAACATACTCATAACAAAACAAGGAGGAAATATTCATGCCATCATAGTCCTCATTTCCATAACTGGTCACATGGTCATAGTTCATATTTATTGCTACCTTCTTCCACTACCCATTCCATGTTCCCTTTACCCTCCAGAAGCCCTTCAGCTGTCCATGGTACTTTGCCTGGTGGGGTGACCCAACCCTTCATTCCTGGAGTTTCTTGGCCATTGGTAGTCTTGCCTGGATTGGGTTGTTGCAGTTTTCCATTGACTTTAATCACAGGGCATGAGAGTACTAAGAGAAGTCCTAGGGGATCTCCTGTATTCCAGGAAAACTCTTCTTTACCACCATTGTGTAGTTGCAGTGCTATTTCACCTTGATAGTCAGGATCAATCACCCCAGCCAGTACAGTAATCCCCTTCCTTGCCTGTTGATTGAGAGGCATAAAAAGCCCAAAGTGGCCAGCTGGCAGTCTTAACTTCCAGTTCAATGGAATTATTATGGTGTTTCCTGGTGGAAGCACTCTTCCTTTTGGAACCAAGACCTGTAGACCAGCAGAGCTTAAGCTTGCAGAGACAAGAAGCAAAAATTTACCTAGTGGATCAGTAGGAGTGGTAGTGAATGGTGCCACTCCTGTTTCCACCCCTTGATTCCTGGACCCATGAATCTTGGCTATGGGAGAAACAGCACCATAGAGTGGATACTGATTCAGAGCATACACAGCCTCCTGGGGAACACTGCTGTAGCCCTGCAAATTATTGCCACCTAGTTGGTGCCATACCTGAGTCTTCAACAGGCCATTCCACCATTCTATCAACCCAGCTGCCTCTGGATGATGGGGAACATGGTAAGACCAGAGAATTCCATGAGCATGTGCCCATTCCCTCACTTCATTTGCTGTGAAGTGGGTTCCTTGGTCAGAAGCAATGCTGTGTGGAATACCATGATGGTAGATAAGGCATAACGTAAGTCCATGGGTGGTAGTTTTGGCAGAAGCAATGCATGCAGGGTAGGCAAACCCATATACGGAGTATGTGTCTCTTCCAGTGAGAACAAATCGCTGCCGCATCCATGATGGAAGTTGTCCAAAGTAATCAACCTGCCACCAGGTGGCAGGCTGATCACTTCGGATAATGGTGCCATATTGGGGACTGAGTGTGGGTCTCTGCTGCTGGCAGATTGGGCACTCAGCAGTGGCTGTGGCGAGGTTGGCCTTGGTGAGTGGAAGTCCATGTTGCTGAGCCCATGCATAACCTCCATCCCTACCACCATGACCACTTTGTTCATGAGCCCATTGGGCAATGACAGGAGTGGCTGGGGAAAGAAGCTGATTGGTATCCACCAAATGGGTCATCTTATCCACTTGATTATTAAAATCTTCCTCCGCATAAGTCACCCTCTGGTGAGAATTCACATGGGACACAAATATCTTCATGTTTTTTGCCCACTCAGAAAGATCCATCCATATACCTATTCTCCAGACTTCCTGTCACGAATTTTCCAATCATGTTCCTTCCAAGCCCCTGACCATCCAGCGAAACCATTAGCAACAGCCCATGAAGCAGTATACAAATGCACCTCTGGCCAGTTCTCCTTCCAAGAAAAGTGGACAACCAGATGCACTGCTCAAAGTTCTGCCCACCGGGAGGAGTTCCCCTCACCACTGTCCTTCAGGGACACCCAGAAAGGGGCTGCAGTGCTACAGCTGTCCACTTTCAGGTGGTGCCTGCACATCATGCAGAACCATGTGTAAACCAGGCCCAAGTTTTCTCTTCCTCAGTCAACTGATTGTAAGGGACTCTGCAAGATGCCATAGCTGTGGGCTGGGAAAGAGAAGGTAAGATTTTGGAAGGAATGGGGGCCATGGGCATTTGGGCCACTACTTCATGTAACTTACTTGTGCCTTCAGGACCTGTTTGAACTCTATCTCTTATACACCATTTCCATTTTATGATGGGGTGCTGCTGTGCACGCCCAACTTTATGGCTTGGCAGGTCGGACAACACCCAGCTCATGATAGGTAACTCAGGTCTCATGGTAACTTGGTGGCCCATGGTTAAGCATTTTGTCTCTATTAAGGTTCAATAGCAGATCAACATCTATTTCTCAGATGGAGAGTAATTATCTGCAGAGGACGGTAAAGCTTTACTCCAAAATCCTAAGAGCTTCCATTGTGATTCTCTTATAGGAGCCTGCCAAAGTCTCCAAACAGCATCTCTATTTGCCACTGACACTTCCAGCACCATTAGATCAGCTAGATCATATGGTCCAAGCGGCAGAGCCACTTGCACAGTAGCCTGGACCTGACACAGAGCTTCATCTTGTTTTGGTCCCCACTCAAAACTAGAAGCTTTTCTGGTCACTCAGTAAACGGGTCAGAGTAGCACACCCAAATGAGGAATATGTTGTCTCCAAGATCCAAAGAGGCCAACTAAGCCTTGTGCCTCTTTTTTGGTTGTAGGAAGGGCCAGATGCAACAGCTTATCCTTCACCTTAGAAGGGGTATCTCAACATGCCCATACCACTGGACACCTAGAAATTTTACTGAGGTGGAAGTCCCCTGTATCTTTGTTGGATTTATCTCCCATCCTCTGCCACACAAATACTTTACCAACAAATCTAGAGTAGTTGCTACTTCTTGCTCACTAGGTCCTATCAACATGATATCATCAATATAATGGACCAGTGTGATGTCTTGTGGGAGAGAGAAATGATCAAGATTCCTGCAGACAATATTATGACATAGGGCTGGAGAGTTGATATACCCCTGAGGTAGCACAGTGAATGTATGCTGCTGGCCTTGCCAGCTGAATGCAAGTGGTTTCTGGTGGTTCTTACTAACAGCTACTGAGAAAATAAAGCATTTGCCAGATCAATAGCTGCATACCAGGTACCAGGGGATGTTTTGATTTGCTCAAGCAATGATACCACATCTGGAACAGCAGCTGCAATAGGAGTCACCACCTGATTAAGTTTACGATAATCCACTGTCATCCTCCAAGACCCATCTGTTTTCTGCGCAGGCCAAACAGGAGAGTTGAATGGGGATGTAGTGGGAATCACCACCCCTGCATCCTTCAAGTCCTTAAGAGTGGCATTAATCTCTGCAAACCCCCCAGGAATCCAGTATTGCTTCTGGTTTGCTATTTTGCTAGGCATGGGCAGTTCCAGTGGCTTCCACTTGGCCTTTCTCACCATAATAGCCCTCACTACATGAGTCAGGGAAGTCATGTGAGGATTCTCCAGTTGCTGAGTATGCCAATTATGAATTCCAGAACTGGGGAAATAAACACAGCATGGGTCTGGGGACCCACTGGACTCACTGAGACAGACCTGAGCTAAAACTCCATTGATCACCTGACTGCCATAAGCTCCAACTCTGACTGGTGGACCAGGGTGAAGTTTTGGGTCTCCTGAAATTAATGTCACTTCTGAACCAGTGTCTAATAATTGATGAAATATCTGATCATTTCCTTTTCCCCAATGCAGTTACACTGGTAAAAGGCTGTAGGTCACCCTGGGAAAGGCTGGAAGGATTATTAACAGTATAATTTTTGTCAGTGTAACAGGGTTCTTCCCCAAGGGTACGCAACCTTCCCCTCATTCAAGGGGCTCTGGATCTGTAAACTGCCTCAAGTCTGGAAATTAAGGGGGCATGACTCTCTATTTTTGTAATTCAAGGTAGACTTTTATTTGCTTGACCTAGAATTCTTAAGCTTATACAGTTCAAACAAGAATTTAGTAGACCACCCATCTATTTTACTACTAGGTACTCCATGATCTACTAGCCAGTGTCATAAGTCTCTGTGAGTCAGATTGTTTTTACTGCTGCCTTGAGCCTGTTTTCCATTATGGTAGGCACACCCACCTTGTCTTTGGCGATTAACTGCTGCCATGTTGCTTCTGCCGAATCAGGATCCAGTTATCCCTAGTGAGTTTAAGGATTCTAGCTCAGTGACAGCAGTTCCTACAGTAATATCTGACCTACAGAGAGGGACAACTACAGAGCTCTTCAGGGATGATGGAACTAGTCTTACAAACTTATTCCTCACAGTCCTGGTAAGAGGTGTGTCCTCTGGACATTCCAGGGTCATGAGAGCAGGTTTTCCACGATAAATCCACTCTAACATTCCAATATCTCTAAGCCTTTGAATGCTCTCCTCTACATTATACCAGGGCAGTTCTGGCATTTCAACCACAGGTAATGCTGGCCACCTTTTGATCAAAGTTTCAGCCAACCACCCAAACTGTTAACGCCCTTTCTAACCCCTCAAGCTACAACAGTGAATGCAGAATCTCTGCTTAGTGGGCCCATATCAGTAAATTCAGCCTGATCCAACTTTATATTCCTTCCACCATTATCCATTCCCACAGATATTCCCCTGATTTCTGTCTGTATAAGTTGGAAAGCTCATACAGTTCTTTTGGAGTATAGCATACTTCCTCATGGGTCACACTTTGTACTTCACCATTCAGGGCCTGTTGGGACTTTAGTCTAGTTATGGGTCCTGAAGCAAGGACTGCTGGTGGGTGGGTCATTAAAAGAATTAGAAGTATCCTTTAAGCCATTTACCTCAGGAAATTCTGTTGCAGTTTCATCTTGTGAAAAAGGGTTAATCTCTCCATACAGAGGAGTGAGGGCTATTTCCTCAGCAGGCACTGAAGGGTTAATCCCTTTAGGTGGAGTTTGGATGGCAGACTCCTCAAGACAGACTGGAGGTTGGGAAGCTGTTTCCTCAAAGCAGTCTGGAGGTTGGTTATCTGTCTCCTCAGGGCAGACTGGATGTGGGGGTGCTGTTCCCTGAGGACAGACCACTACAGTTATATCTAACAAAGACTCAGAAGAATCCAGGGTTCCAATATCCTCACTGCCATTATTATCAATCCCAAGTTTCAGGATCCCATTCTTTTCTAATCAATGCCTTTACCTTTACCTGCAGACACCCTGTGAGGTTGAGATTTTAGTCTATGTTGTAAATCTGCTACTCTCACAATGAGACCCTGGATCTGGTTTTCAGAAATCTCAAGTCTGCGGCCACAGGAGTTCTTTCAGAGCACACATAGAAATCTTCACATCTGTCATATGGTGTTTCAGGTTCATATTTGAAGCCTTTTGCCCATCCCTTTCTCTTATGACTTTTCCAGTGTATCTAAGAGCAACCAGCCAACATCATTAAACCTCTTAACTCTGTAAAACTCTGTTAAGGTGTCAAAAACACTGTCATCAGAGCCTTGCTTTGTACAAGAGTATGATTAGGAGAATCAAACGGTGATATTTTGCATATCTCCATTGCCAGCTCATGCCATGGACTGTCAGTGCCATCTTGATTATTGGAAATGGAGTCATTAGTGCCTTTTAATCTAATCAGAGTGGAAACCCAATTGTAAAAGCCCATTTTAAGATTCTGTTTCTCAAGGACCACTCCTGGTACCAAGTTGTATTAGTTAGGGTTCTCTAGAGAAACAGAATCAACAAGAGGTTATCTATAAATATAAGATTTTATAAAATTGTCTCATGCAACTGTGGGGATGCATGAGTCCAAATTCCTTAGGGCAGGCAGCAAACTGACAACTCCTATGAAGATGTTCGATGAACTCCTCAGGCAGCGAACTGGCAACTCCAATGAACATATTCAATGAACTCCTCAGGAAACAAACTGGCAACTTCAATGAACTCCTCAGGAAATGCTTTGCTGGTTAGCTGAAGAAGTGAAGGTCCTCTATCTGTCTCACTTAAAAGTCTTCAACTGATTGGATTAAATCCAGCTGATTGAAATCTCTCATTGTGGAAGACATGCCCTTCGTTGCTGTAATCAGTCACAGCTGCAGCCAATTGACTGATGATTTAATAAATCAGCCTTCTGGTTTATTAACCAGCCACAAATGTCCTTGAGTAAAGGTTAGACCAGCACTTGCTTGACCAGACACCTGGACACCATCACCTGGCCAAAGTGACACATAAACCTAATCATCACAGCCCATCTTAAAATTACTTTATCATTTCCCTTTCATACACACCAAACTCCCAAACCACACTTCTTTCATGTCTCCAAGTCTGTTCCCTATGCCTGGAATGCCTTTCTCCCTTCTTTACCTCATAAACTCCTATCTATTCATTGGAACCCAGCTCAAAAGAACCCTTTCTATAAAACTTTTTCAGTGGCTCCTCCCTCTGGGATTCCCAGTATCTAGCTGCTCCTCCCTTGATTCTCCTAAAGAATTTGTATCCATATATCTATTATTTTATTATTGTTGTCATTATCATTATATTTATTATTATTTTCACTAAGGATTCGGTCTCCTTCAGAAGAGAGACCATGTCTTAGTTTATCCTACTATTTCTCTTAAGGGAGCTCAAGAAATGTTTGATAAATTGATGAAGAAATGAAACAGATATATGGATAAACATATAGATTTGGGGCCTGAGAAAAGTTACCATGTTCTCCTTGTATGATATCAATTGAGCAAACAAACTTATCTTCTCAAACTTGGACTGTAAGTAAGAGAAGACAGGTTGAGTAATGTGGATGTAAAGACAAAAGGGTGTTACAGTGAGTCATATACCAGCTTGGAGCCCTAGACCAGGGTGGGGTGGGGACATGGGTCACCTTTCCTGACTGTTGAACCAAATTCCCTCAGTTCCATTAAATTTCCATACCTGTTTTTCCTGTCCATGCATTTGGAAGCTTACCTGCCCTTTCCTACTTTGCTTGTTGTAGCAAATAGCATCTAGAGGTTAGTAATAGATCAACAATAATAATGACAATAATAATATCCAGTACATAATACTAGATTTAAAATGAGGAAAATTGTGACATTCTGGAGTTGTGAACAGGTAGTTTTCTTCAGAATACTTTTGAATACATGTTGGCATTCAAATAATTATAAGATTTGCCCCATCTTTCATAATTTTTTTATTTTGAAATCATTATAGGTTCACAGGAAGTTGCAAAAATAGTTCAGGGAGGTCCCTGCACCCTTCACCCAGTTTTCCCCAACTCTAACATCTTCCATAACTATAGAACAATACCAAAACCAAGAAATTGACATTAGTACAATTCACCGACCTTACTCAGACTTTACTAGTTTTATTTGCATTCATTTCTGTGTGTTAAGTTCTATGCAATTTTATCACATGTGTAGATATGTGTAACTGCCACTATAATCAAGATACAGAACTGTTTCAACACCACAGATTCCTTGTGCTACCTCTTTATAGTAACACCCAGCCTCCCCTTTTCCCTTTTCCTCCCCTCTCCTCCATCCCTTGGAAAGTGTTATGTTTTCTATATTTGATATTTCTCAATAACCCAAAAGAGAAGAGACAGGCTCTCCCATTGATTTGTCTACTGTTCTGAAAGCTGGAAGTAAAAAGGTGTGCATAGCTAGGAAGTCAGGGGACCTTTTGTGCCCACCAGCATGAAGATCATTAATAGTAACATGAAGAGACCTCCCAGCTGAGGTCATTTCCCTTTCATGAACCAAATATACTCCTATAATTGGCTAATTTCCAGGAAATGGTACATTGGCTCTGTCTAGATAAGCACTTGACACAGTACTTAAAACTGATAGGAACTGAACAAATATTTATCAGGCAAGCACACTGATCCAGCAGGGAGCAATGCTTTCCATAACAGGTTCCTAAGAGAAATGTGAAATAATTCTCCGTTTGTTCCAAAGGGCAGTTGTTTATTATTTGTAAAGCTTAGAGCAAGTGGAAAAAAAAAAAATAGAAAAGCTGGCAGGTAATCTATTTGATTTTCCTATTTATGTTTCCTTAATTTATTTCTCCAAGCAAGAGGCAAAAGAGAAAAACAGCCTAAGATGCCAAGATTTCTGTCTTTCACCTAAAACATCCCAACTCTAAGGTGCCTTCCATTCCTAAAATCCCACAGGGATTCTTGACCTCAGCCATCTCCTCAGCACCTTGCAGCCCACCTTATGAGAGGAGGGAAAGGTGCTGGTTGAGTGACTAGTTTCGTTGCATAATAACAGTAGTTACTAAATGTTGAGTGGGCTTACCTTCGTAGGAGGCCCAGTGCTGAGCTTTAGCTATAATAATAACTCATATAATCCATGTAACAACCCTGTGAGGTAGTGAGATGCACAATTTCACTATCCTCACATTACAAAGTTGAAGAAACGAAAACTTAGAGAACTTAAGAATTTTGCTTAAGGCCACACAACTAGTGAGTGGAAGACTTGGAATTTGAACCCAAGTCAGTGACCAGTGCTAGGCAGTCTTGGCGTTCATTAGGTCTGAGGTAGGAGGCAGGAATCTATACATAGTACTTTTTTTAAAAACCCCAAATAATTCTGATGTACTGACTCCTTGGGAAGCATTGCTAGTGTCCACTTCTTGCAAGGAATCCCCTGCTCATTCAAATGGCACGCAGACATAGAGGGGATTGGTAGATAAACTTATATGAGAGATGCTATTACTAATAAATACAAATATTAGATAGAGGATGCCAAGTGACAAGTGGCCTTTGTCTAATGAGAGCTTTGGATGAAACTGTATTTTTAAATTACTTGTATCTTTATCTGTCTACCTACCTACCTACCTATTATAAGGTCATTAGCCCACCAGCAGTCTGAGTATGTGTTGCAAGCACTTCTACCAGAAAGAGAATAAAACTACTTTGTAGCCATGGAGCACAAGTTTAGTTACTTCCAACACTATGCTAACATAGTTCTCTATTTAAGTTTTTGCATTTACTTTTCCTTTAAAAATGAAAAAGAAATAATATACAGATGAAAACACTGTATAGGAAGAAGTAAAAACAGAGATATGTAATACCTCCCAAAGCATCCTTTAATCTGAAGCATAGCTATATTTTGACAAATACAGGTTTATGATTGGACTTGAAACATTCTTAATAACATCTAAAGACTCCCTATGAGGGATGAGTGTGTGAATTTAAAAAAAAACGGTTTTGTATACATGGGCCAACAGAATACTAACTGGGCTTGTTATTTTATTCACAAGAACAAGAGGGTAAAAGATCTCAGATCACACCTGATTTCAACACACCAAGCCAAACAACTAATAAACCGCCCACAGAGAATGAAACTATTTTGAACTCAGCATTTTGCAAATACAAATTATAATATTAAGATATGCATAAAATTGTGTAAGGTAGAAAGTCCCCGGCCTTTTATTGAAAGGGGAGGAGTCAAAGATCCTGAAAGGGGTTGGGACCCGCCTGCAAGGGGTTGGGAACTTCCTGTTGTCACCACACCTTTGGATTAGTTATCTGAGCTCTTTCTGAGCAAAGCCCGCAGTGAAAATTTCAAGACTGAGAAGCAAATCATTCTTCCTTGTGAATACGACACACACTCTCCAGTTTCCATATGCTGAGATTATACTTCTTCATCCTTTTGATGGGCTTGGTGAGGTCAGGTAGGTCATTAATTGAATGGTTTTCTCAATTCCTTTAAAAAATTATTAGTATTGCTGTCATTTTGCATTTTATCTTGCCAGTTCCTTCAATGGGCGCAGTAAATTTCATACAGTCATTCTTGAGGAAAGAAGATATGAGTTAAACAGGCTTTCTAATCTTGAAAAAAATTATTTTCTCACTAATAAAAGAAGCTATTATTTCTTTGAATTAACTTGTTCTTATGTATAAAAATGAAATATGCTAAATATCTAGAATAGTGCTATTTTCTTTCGCAGTTAAATTTGCTGTGCCTTTCTAACTCTATGAAATGAGATCATTTATTTAAAATAATATCTAATATATAGTGGGTGACTTTTTAGCTTTCATGCATTGGGTTTATTTAAATTACTCATATAGAAAATGATGATCTTATACATATAAACCCCTTAAAATAGTAACTGGCATATTGATAACTTAAAAATTACTATAATAAAGAAATAAAAATCAAAACAGTAATGCAAGTAGTACGGCAGCAAAAATAAAGTGAAAAGATTTTTTTTTTTTTTAATCTTGACACATCTCAATCTTCCTGGGTGTCCAGTTTTTTTTTTCACAGAGCTTGTGATAATGAAGACTGGAACAATTTCTTTGAAGGGCAAGGGGGAAATTTGTTATTTATTAGACCCCATAAAAATTTTCATGCCCTTCGAACTAGTAAAATCATTGCTGGTAATTTATTCTAAAGAAATATCTTTTAAAAGAAAAAAAAAAGCCTCTTGCAGAGAGGGTTCAAACTATGCTCCTTATAATAACTTGAAACTAGATACAATAGAAATATTCCTACATATAGGAATGGATAAGGTGCAGTGTATCAACTTAAAAAAAGGTATAGCCTTTAAAATAATTCTGAAGCTATGCAGAAATGTACAAACATTTTTATAAAATAATGCTAAGTAGAAAAAGTGTGGAATGCAAATTTATAGATAAACTAAAATTACAACTATGTTAAAATCATGTATTATGCCTGTAAATAAAGTTTAGAAGGGAAAAGGAAAAATTAAAATGGTTGTATTAGGATTTCAGGCCTACAAATACATTTTCCTTAATTTATGCTTTTAAAGTTGATTTAACAAGTTAAAATTATATCTATGATGACATTTTAAATTTAGAAGTCAACATTTTAAAGTGTATGTTTATTACCTTTTTTTAAATTTAAAAAACAAACATAAAATTAGAAATATAATCTTATTACCCAAACCCTAAAACCTACTGATGATCTATGGGTACTTTCTTCCACTCTCCCATTATCTATCTCTATTTATAAAGTTGAAATTATGACAACTTAATTTTTTGTGACTTGCCTTGTTTCTTAACATTGTCTTATAAGTGAAGTCGTCTTAAATGATTCCAGACTATCACTGCTGCATGATAGCATCTAAGCAGATGGAGATACATCAATAAATGCAAGCAGCTGGGCAGAAGAAACAATATAGCTGTAAGCTAAATCTAGATTTCTCAGTATTTTCAAAACCATTAACTTGGAACTTTCTTGGGGTGGGTGTTGCATGTGAGAGCAGAAATTATTAATTACAAATACATCAACTTTTTGTTTTTCCATTCTTTGGCTTGCAGTCCAAAAATTAGCAAATATTAAGACGTGATTCAGAAATCCCAAGGCTATTAGGCATTCAGTTTCTGAGATTTTTGTTTTATTGTTCTAACATTTGTGAAATTATGATAGGAATGTTCGCAGGAATGTTCGCTATAATCTTATCAGGGAAGAAAGCAATGGCTAGCAAACTTTAGTGTGCACCTAGAATCACTTGGGGAGTTTGTTAAAAATGTAGAGGTCTTATCTCTCCCCCAAGCCCCACTGCCACCCCCAACCTCCTACCCCAGATCCAGATTCTGTGGGTGTGGCATGAGATCTTGGACTCTGTATTTTTGACAAGCCATCAAGGTTTTTCAGCTGCAGGTGGTCCAAGGAACACACTTTGAGAAACACTTGTTTGTCGTAAGTATTTTTAAAAGTTACTCTGCTATTAATATTTTGGCTTGGCAACTTGTGTAAAATTAGGTAGATATTTTCCTAGAAACAATAATTTAGTGCCAACAACAAACAGAATTATTTCCTCAGATATTGGAAATCCCCTCTAGGTGATTTATAACTGGGTGTGTGTTTAATTGACTCATTTTTCTCCGATGTGGAGGCAAGGTGAGTGAGGGAGTGTGAATGTGCATATTTTTGCATATGATTTAGCACTGAGAGTGAGAAAACCTGACATCTCATTTGTCTTCTGTGTTGCATCCTGAAGAAATACAGCTGATGGTTAAAAGCAGCATATCCTACCAATCAAGAGGGGGTTTTGCCCACGTTTCTTGCTTTCTCTGCTCAAGGGTCAAAGGGGAACAAGAGATATCCCACTAGGTTTGGCCCTGGCCAACCGTGAATGCTTCAAAATCTGGCTCAGGGTGAGTTTTTTTTTTTTTTTTTTTTTATTTATTTTTTTTTAATCATCATTTTATTGAGATATATTCACATACCACGCAGTCATATAAAACAAATTGTACTTTCGATTGTTTACAGTACCATTACATAGTTGTACATTCATCACCTAAATCAATCCCTGACACCTTCATTAGCACACACACAAAAATAACAAGAATAATAATTAGAGTGAAAAAGAGCAATTGAAGTAAAAAAGAACACTGGGTACCTTTGTCTGTTTGTTTGCTTCCCCTACTTTTCTACACATCCATCCATAAACTAGACAAAGTGGAGTTTGGTCCTTATGGCATTCCCAATCCCACTGTCACCCCTCATAAGCTACATTTTTATACAACTGTCTTCGAGATTCATGGGTTCTGGGTTGTAGTTTAATAGTATCAGGTATCCACCACCAGCTACCCAAATTCTTTAGAACCTAAAAAAGGTTGTCTAAAGTGTGCGTAAGAGTGCCCACCAGAGTGATCTCTCGGCTCGTTTTGGAATCTCTCTGCCACTGAAGCTTATTTCATTTCCTTTCACATCCCCCTTTTGGTCAAGAAGATGTTCTCCGTCCCACGATGCTGGGTCTACATTCCTCCCCGGGAGTCATATTCCACGTTGCCAGGGAGATTCACTTCCCTGGGTGTCTGATCCCACGTAGGGGGGAGGGCAGTGATTTCACCTTTCAAGTTGGCTTAGCCAGAGAGAGAGGGCCACATCTGAGCAACAAAGAGGCATTCAGGAGGAGACTCTTAGGCACAAATACAGGGAGGCCTAGCCTCTCCTTTGCAGCAACCGTCTTCCCAAGGGTAAAACCCATGGTAGAGGGCTCAACCCATCAAACCACCAGTCCCCCATGTCTGTGGTCATGTCAGCAACCATGAAGGTGGGGTAGGCAAATACCCCTGCATTCTCCACAGGCTCCTCAAGGGGGCACTACATCTTTTTTTTTTTTTTTTTTCCTTGTTTGTCTTTTTTCTTTCTTTTTTTTTTTTTTTTAATTTTCCCTTCTTTTTTAAATCAACTGTATGAAAAAAAAAGTTAAAAAGAAAACAAACATACAATAAAAGAACATTTCAAAGAGACCCTAACAAGGGAGTAAGAAAAAGACAACTAACCTAAGATAACTGCTTAACTTCCAACATGTTCCTACTTTACCCCAAGAAAGTTACATAATATAGCAACATTTCAGTGAACTTGTTCCTACTACATCCATCAGAAATTAACAGACCATAGTCATTTCTGGGCATCCCCAGAACGTTAAATAGCTTATCTGTTCTTCTTGGATTATTGTTCCCCCTTCCTTAATTGCTCTCTACTGCTAGTTCCCCTACATTCTACATTATAAACCATTTGTTTTACATTTTTCAAAGTTCACATTAGTGGTAGCATATAATATTTCTCTTTTTGTGCCTGGCTTATTTCGCTCAGCATTATGTCTTCAAGGTTCATCCATGTTGTCATATGTTTCACCAGATCGTTCCTTCTTACTGCCGCGTAGTATTCCATCGTGTGTATATACCACATTTTATTTATCCACTCATCTGTTGAAGGACATTTGGGTTGTTTCCATCTCTTGGCAATTGTGAATAATGCTGCTATGAACATTGGCGTGCAGATATCTGTTCGTGTCACTGCTTTCCGATCTTCCGGGTATATACCGAGAAGTGCAATCGCTGGATCGAATGGTAGCTCTATATCTAGTTTTCTAAGGAACTGCCAGACTGACTTCCAGAGTGGCTGAACCATTATACAGTCCCACCAACAATGAATAAGAGTTCCAATTTCACCACATCCCCTCCAGCATTTGTAGTTTCCTGTTTGTTTAATGGCAGCCATTCTAACCGGTGTTAGATGGTATCTCATTGTGGTCTTAATTTGCATCTCTCTAATAGCTAGTGAAGCTGAACATTTTTTCATGTGTTTCTTGGCCATTTGTATTTCCTCTTCAGAGAACTGTCTTTTCATATCTTTTGCCCATTTTATAATTGGGCTGTCTGTACTCTTGTCATTGAGTTGTAGGATTTCTTTGTATATGCAAGATATCAGTCTTTTGTCAGATACATGGTTTCCAAAAATTTTTTCCCATTGAGTTGGCTGCCTCTTTACCTTTTTGAGAAATTCCTTTGAGGTGCAGAAACTTCTAAGCTTGAGGAGTTCCCATTTATCTATTTTCTCTTTTGTTGCTTGTGCTTTGGGTGTAAAGTCTAGGAAGTGGCCTCCTAATACAAGGTCTTGAAGATGTTTTCCTACATTATCTTCTAGGAGTTTTATGGTACTTTCTTTTATATTGAGATCTTTGGTCCATTTTGAGTTAATTTTTGTGTAGGGGGTGAGGTAGGGGTCCTCTTTCATTCTTTTGGATATGGATATCCAACTCTCCCAGCCCCATTTGTTGAAAAGACCATTATGGCTCAGTTCGGTGACTTTGGGGGCCTTATCAAAGATCAGTCGGCCATAGATCTGAGGGTCTATCTCTGAATTCTCAATTCGATTCCATTGATCTATATGTCTATCTTTGTGCCAGTACCATGCTGTTTTGGCAACTGTGGCTTTATAATAAGCTTCAAAGTCAGGGAGTGTAAGTCCTCCCACTTCGTTTTTCTTTTTTAGAGTGTCTTTAGCAATTCGAGGCATCTTCCCTTTCCAAATAAATTTGATAACTAGCTTTTCCAAGTCTGCAAAGTAGGTTGTTGGAATTTTGATTGGGATTGCATTGAATCTGTAGATGAGTTTGGGTAGAATTGACATCTTAATGACATTTAGCCTTCCTATCCATGAACATGGAATATTTTTCCATCTTTTAAGGTCCCCTTCTATTTCTTTTAGTAGAGTTATGTAGTTTTCTTTGTATAGGTCTTTTACATCTTTGGTTAAGTTTATTCCTAGGTACTTGATTTTTTTAGTTGCTATTGAAAATGGTATCTTTTTCTTGAGTGTCTCTTCAGTTTGTTCATTTCTAGCATATAGAAACATTACTGACTTATGTGCATTAATCTTGTATCCTGCTACTTTGCTAAATTTGTTTATTAGTTCTAGTAGCTGTATCGTCGATTTCTCAGGGTTTTCCAGATATAAGATCATATCATCTGCAAACAATGACAGTTTTACTTCTTCTTTTCCAATTTGGATGCCTTTTATTTCTTTGTCTTGCCGGATTGCCCTGGCTAGCACTTCCAGAACAATGTTGAATAACAGTGGTGACAGCGGGCATCCTTGTCTTGTTCCTGATCTTAGAGGGAAGGCTTTCAGTCTCTCACCATTGAGTACTATGCTGGCTGTGGGTTTTTCATATATGCTCTTTATCATGTTGAGGAAGTTTCCTTCAATTCCTACCTTTTGAAGTGTTTTTATCAAAAAGGGATGTTGGATTTTGTCAAATGCTTTTTCAGCATCTATTGAGATGATCAATTGATTTTTCCCTTTCGAGTTTTTAATGTGTTGTAATACATTGATTGTTTTTCTTATGTTGAACCATCCTTGCATGCCTGGAATGAACCCCACTTGGTCATGGTGTATGATTTTTTTAATGTGTCTTTGGATTCGATTTGCAAGTATTTTGTTGAGGATTTTTGCATCTATATTCATTAGGGAGATTGGCCGGTAGTTTTCCTTTTTTGTAGCATCTTTGCCTGGTTTTGGTATTAGATTGATGTTAGCTTCATAAAATGAGTTAGGTAGTGTTCCATTTTTTTCAATGTTTTGAAAGAGTTTGAGTAAGATTGGTGTCAGTTCTTTCTGGAAAGTTTGGTAGAATTCCCCTGTGAAGCCATCTGGCCCTGGGCATTTATTTGTGGGAAGATTTTTGATGACTGATTGGATCTCTTTGCTTGTGATGGGTTGGTTGAGGTCTTCTATTTCTTCTCTGGTCAGTCTAGGTTGTTCATATGTTTCCAGGAAATTGTCCATTTCTTCTACATTATCCAGTTTGTTGCCATACAGTTGTTCATAATATCCTCTTATAATTTTTTTAATTTCTTCAGGATCTGCAGTTATGTCACCTTTTTCATTCATTATTTTGTTTATATGGGTCTTCTCTCTTTTTGATTTTGTCAGTCTAGCTAGGGGCTTGTCAATCTTGTTGATCTTCTCAAAGAACCAACTTTTGGTGATATTTATCCTTTCTATTGTTTTTTTGTTCTCTATGTCATTTATTTCTGCTTTAATCCTTGTTATTTCTTTTCTTGTACTTGGTTTAGGATTGGTTTGCTGTTCATTTTCTAGCTTCTTAAGTTGATCCATTAGTTCTTTGATTTTGGCTCTTTCTTCCTTTTTAATATATGCGTTTAGTGCTATAAATTTCCCCCTTAGCACTGCTTTTGCTGCATCCCATAGGTTTTGGTATGTTGTGTTCTCATTTTCATTCGTCTCTATATATTTAGCAATTTCTCTTGCTATTTCTTCTTTAACCCACTGATTGTTTAGGAGTGTGTTGTTTAACCTCCAGGTATTTGTGAATTTTCTAAGTCTCTGATGGTTATTGACTTCTAATTGTATTCCATTGTGGTCAGAGAATGTGCTTTGAATAATTTCAATCTTTTTAAATTTATTGAGGCTTGTTTTATGTCCCAGCATATGATCTATTCTGGAGAAAGTTCCGTGAGCACTAGAAAAGTATGTGTATCCTGGTGATTTGGGATGTAATGTCCTGTAGATGTCTGTTAAATCTAATTCATTTATCAGATTGTTTAGGTTTTCAATTTCCTTATTGGTCTTCTGTCTGGTTGATCTATCTATAGGAGAGAGTGATGTGTTGAAGTCTCCCACAATTATTGTGGAAACATCAATTGCTTCCTTTAGTTTTGCCAATGTTTCTCTCATGTATTTTGTGGCACCTTGATTGGGTGCATAGACATTTACGATTGTTATTTCTTCTTGCTGAATTGCCCCTTTTATTAGTATGTAGTGGCCTTCTTTGTCTCTCAAAACATCCCTGCATTTGAAGTCTATTTTATCTGAGATTAATATTGCTACACCTGCTTTCTTTTGGCTGTAGCTTGCATGAAATATTTTTTTCCATCCTTTCACTTTCAGTTTCTTTGTGTCCCTGTGTCTAAGATGAGTCTCTTGTATGCAACATATTGTTGGTTCATTTTTTTGATCCATTCTGCGAATCTATATCTTTTAATTGGGGAGTTTAATCCATTTACATTCAACGTTAAAACCGTGAAGGCATTTCTTGAATCGGCCATCTTATCCTTTGGATTATGTTTGCCATATTTTTCCCTCTCTCTATTAATATCCTTTATTGTACCCATACCGAATCTCTTTAGTACTGAACCTTTCTCCAGGTCTCTCTGTCCTGTCTTTGTTTCTCTGTCTGTAGGGCTCCCTTTAGTATCTCCAGTAGGGCAGGTCTCTTGTTAGCAAATTCTCTCAGCATTTCTTTGTCTGTGAAAAATTTAAGCTCTCCCTCAAATTTGAAGGAGAGCTTTGCTGGATAAAGTATTCTTGGCTGGAAATTCCTCTCACTCAGAATTTTAAATATATCGTGCCACTGCCTTCTTGCCTCCATGGTGGCTGCTGAGTAGTCACTACTTAGTCTTATGCTGTTTCCTTTGTATGTGGTGACTTGCTTTTCTCTTGCTGCTTTCAGAACTTGCTCCTTCTCTTCTATGTTTGACAGTGTGATCAGTATATGTCTCGGAGTGGGTTTTTTTGGATTTATTCTATTTGGAGTTCGCTGAGCATTTATGATTTGTGTATTTATGTTGTTTAGAAGATTTGGGAAGTTTTCCCCAACAATTTCCTTGAATACTCTTCCTAGACCTTTACCCTTTTCTTCCCCTTCTGGGACACCAATGAGTCTTATATTCGGACGTTTCATATTATCTATCATATCCCTGAGGTCCATTTCGAGTTTTTCAATTTTTTTCCCCATTCTTTCTTTTATGCTTTCATTTTCCATTCTGTCATCTTCCAGGTCACTGATTCGTTGTTCAACTTCCTCTAGTCTTGTACTATGAGTGTCCAGAATCTTTTTAATTTGGTCAACAGTTTCTTTAATTTCCATAAGATCATCCATTTTTTTATTTAGTCTTGCAATGTCTTCTTTATGCTCTTCTAGGGTCTTCTTGATTTCCTTCATATCCCGTACTAGGGTCTCATTGTTCATCTTTAGTTCTTTGAGTAGCTGCTCTAGGTGGTGTGTCTCTTCTGGTCTTTTGATTTGGGTGCTTGGGCTTGGGTTATCCATATCGTCTGGTTTTTTCATATGCTTTATAATTTTCTGTTGTTTTTGGCTTCGTGGCATTTGCTGAACTTGATAGGGTTCTTTTAGGGTTTGTAGACCAGTTGAAGTCCTTATCTCTAATTTATCAGATCTACAGCTTCGTGGAGTACACTTTCTCTAACTAACCAGCAGGTGGCGTCCACGAGCCACCTGTTCTCCACAAGCCAGGTCTCCCCTGCTTAGCCTTTTTGGTGAGTGGGGAAGTGAGTCTTGTGGGGCCCAATTGGTGTACCAAGCTTGCGTGTGTAGTTGGTGTTGCCTGCCCTGTATGTGGGGCGTGTTTCTGGGCAGTCAGGGAGGGGGGGTGGCCCTAACAATGAAATCTCCCTGATGATCCTAGAGTTTTAAAGCTGCTGCAATAGTCTAATCCTTCAGTTCAGTCCTGCCACAGTTTGTCTCTGCCTCTGACCCACAAGTCTTTGGTATTGGCGTATGGCTCCTGAGACTTGCAAGTGGGCCCCTCTTCCAGGCTGTGCACCCCGGGTCCTCTGTTGAGGGATGACTGTGCTATGTCACAGGTGAGTGCCGTCCCCCCAGGGCAGTTCTGGGCTGCTGGGCTGTGTTGGGAGGCTCCCAGTCTGCTCAAATGATGGCTGAATGGGGCTCTGTTAATTCACACTGCTCCCCCTTCCCAGCTCTGGGACATTCAGCTGAGGTTGCAGGGAAGGCTGATGTCCACGCCCAGTTTTGTGGTGTGTGCCTGTTATTTGAAGCACTTCCGTCACACTGGGTTGTCTGGGGCAGCTCTGGGCTATGGGGCTGGCGATGGGCAGGAGTGTTTCCTGTCCACCAGGATGGTGGCTGTGAGCGGACACCCCCCTTTTCTTGGGAAGTTGTGTTGTTTAGTGAATTTTCTCAGCCACTGGATTATTGCCTTTTGTCTCAGAGCTCTCTTAGTTCTGCTCTTGACTTGACGTGCCCAAATTTCAATTCTTTGAAGCTTTCTGTATTGAGCTTCTTAGAGTAAGTGTTTTAGAAAAAGCAAAAAGGATTTAAAAAAAAAAAAAAAAAAAAAAAAAAAAAAAAACGGCCCTCCTCAGAGATCTAATGGGTTATTGAAATGCTAATAGACAAAGCAACCAGGGCCATTAAGGAAAGGTTCACAGGGTAGAGAGATCAGCCTTGCTTCGGGATTTGCATATGCGCCTCAAGGCCTGATCTCCGCCCTTCCCCTTTCTGTGTTCACCAGAACTCGAAAAATCCTCTGCTTTTATTTTGGAGTTTTTCGTGTTGTTTTTTTTCTATGTCTGTCTCCTCTCTGCTGGGCTGGCTGCTCTCAGAGTCTCTGGTGTCTGGTCTCAGTCTATCTATGGTTGGAGTTTGAATCAGTAGAATGAGTTTCCGATAAGAGCAGCCACTGCAATTCTCCCTTCTTCCCGGAGCTGACAGCCCCTCCTCCCCCGGGACTGAGCCTGGCAGGGAGGGGCGCGGGTCCCCTGGCCGCAAAAACTTACAGATTTCGCTGATCTCAGCAGTTCCACGTTTTCATGAGTGTTGTATGAAGTATGCCCAAAGACAGATTGCTCTGTGGTGTCCAGTCCACGCAGTTCCTGGCTTTTTACCTACTTTCCTGGAGGAGTAACTAAAACATACAGCTCACCAGTCTGCCATCTTGCCCCGCCTTCTCAGGGTGAGTTTTTAATACCAAATTCAGTGTGGTTGTCCACAATATAAAAATATAAATTTAGTTACTTTAAAAATTTAAAACATTTAATAGATTTTCAAGGAAGGAACACCCTTCCCTTTATAAACAGGTATCCAATTCATTTTCTAATCTCTCCAAGACAAGTTTTTTGGCCTAAAAAGATTTTTATTTCTCAGATTTTTGGAAACTCCTTCAGAATAGGATTTTCAGGTAAGCATGAGTATGTGCTCAAGCTTCGGTTACCGTAAACATTCTGGCGTCATCAGTGAGCATGTATTTAGCGTGTGTCCCAGAAATCGAACTAGGCTCAATTGCTGAGCATGGGGAATATTCAAACATGTATCTCTTATCTTGATCTGAATCTCAGTAAAAATTTTCAGCAGCATAGTGTCAGTAAACCTGACTTGGACTTCTGTGCTAAGAAAGACGCTGCTAACATGTAACTTTGTCATGTTGGAGGTGGGAAAACGATAGCTTGAGTGCTTCTTGGAGCTCCAAAATTGAAATAAAAGGAATATGAGTCAGGGCCATGCCTGTTTTACTCAGATTGGACACCATGCACCAAGGTTAAAGTAGGTGGAATTTCACATCCATCACTTGGATTTGGAAATTAGTAGACTAGTGGATGAAGGGTAAATGTCACCTGCTATGGGCCTTTAACACACTGATGCCTTCATTTTCAGCCACACAGAGAGGTTTAATGTGAACCTCACCTTTTGCTTATTGACTCTTATAAAATCTTGGAAAGTTTTCTCCTCTTCCCATACTCAAAATTTCTTCATCAGTGGGTTATTCTGCCATTCCATCTTCTCTTGTTCACTGACAACTCTTTGAATGTGAATAAGGTGGCTCCTCTCCTTGAAGAAGTTTTCCCCCAATCAGAAATGTGAGAAATGGAATCAGTTCCTCTAAAAGCAGGTAGAAACTAAAAGCCAGAACTGAGTGTGATGTCGAAACAGCATGGGCAGCTTTATGTGTCTTTAGGGCAGACATGGAGTAAAAGGATCATGAAAGTTTCATCAGAAAGGGAGATGGGCTGGCAGTCATCAGTCTTGTTTCAGGGATCATGCTTTTCTACATGACTGGGGCTTGTATAAATAAGACAATCTAGGGAAACAGAAGTCTATCCAACCCAGTTTTCTTTTGCAAAAATAAAACAAAATGGCAGCTATATTTAGTTCCTAGGTCTGGGAATAAGAAATAAGAGTGGTTTATTTTGCCAGAAGCAGCTACAAAAACTCCCTCAACAGACTGACCAAGGTAGGGGACTTGATTTAACCTTCACCGGTAGAACATGGAAGTCCATCAGCCTCAGCCTCTTAGAGGAAAGGAAACGAATTGGGAAACTTGGAGCCAGTCTGGAATTTGAAAGAAAAAGTGAAACTTCTGCCATCAGTCACCTCCAAAACACTTCCCATCTTTTCATTCTGGTCTTTCCGTGAAATTGTAAAATTATAGAAACCATGCTTGTTATCTAAAGAGAATTTAGTTAGCCAAACACAAAAATGCTTCACATAAAGGTGACAGAGCATTCTATTATCAGAGTAAAGTATGGTTATTGTCAGGCCATAAATATTTTCATTTCTTGCTATACTTATTTTTATAGGTTTGGGTTATCTTTGGTTAGTATGACTGGCCTACAAATTTGTTTTCCTGAAAGGATTCCTCTTGTCCTTTCAAATCACCTCACTCTCAGACCTTAGAATTTAGTGTCCAAAAGCAATGCTCAAGTTTAGCTAAATATCTCTGGAATGAGGAACCAACACCTCATTTTAGTATGAGAAAAATGGTGGCCCTAGATAAGTACTTTCTTTTTCAACCTTTTTAATGACAGAGCCAGGACCAAATCCAGATCCCTGACTCCTAACCCAGTGCCCTGGTCAGAGAGAAGCAGGGTCGCCTTTATTCTGGCTAATAGAGCTTGAGGTATCCTTACTGGATTAAAGGAATTAAAAAATGGAAAGGAAGAAATTAATATTTATTGAGCACTGCTATATAGCAAATCCCATGTGGATTTACTCACATTATTTCATTTAGTTTTCATAACAACTCTATGAGGTAGATACTATTATCCTCATTTATCGTCATCATCAACAATTACTAATTTTTTAGCACCTACTATGTACCGTAGTGTTTTAGAAACATTATAGACATTAGCTCTAATTTTTGTAACAATCCTGACAAGCAGGGCCAGAATTGGGGTGAGGTGAGTAAGGCATTCACCAGGCTTGAAATTTAAGTGGGGAGGGGCACTGACAGCTCAGTAATCAAAATATTTAATGCAGTATTTTAAAAAATCAAAATCAAAGCCAAAAAATCCACTAGGAACAGAGTATCAAAATTTAAATGAGTGAGCCATGGTTAGTTTGACAACCTTGCATTGTTATGCAATGGGAAAACTTGTTTCCAATTGGCCTGCAATTCCTGGGCCCTTGCTGCCTTCACTTCCTTGCTAGGCAGTTTATGAGGGTTGACAGTGAGGCATCAACAGACTGAACAATGCAAGGTTTTAAACATAGTCATGTGTTTTTTGTTTGTTTTTTTAACTGTAGAGGTTTTCTTAACTTTTTCCACTTGGTTCAGAATATGGGAGGATATTTTGATAAGTGCAAACAGGGGCACAGCTTTTCATTTTCCCTCAGGCTCACACACGGCTCCTGGTGGTACTGCCTGACAGGTCAGCATTATTATTAATATCCTTTTGCAGAGGCAGAACTGAGGCACAGAGAGTTTAGGTAATTGCTAGGGGTCACAGAGCTAGTAGGCAATGGAGGTAGACCTCAAAACTAGGGCTGACTCCAAAATCTGTGCTCTTTCCAAAACAGTATTGCATTTTTTTAAAGACGTTAGATCAGGGTTGGCAAACTTTTTTTTTTAGGGGCCCAGCAGTAAATATTTTCAGTTTTGTGGGCAATTAGTCTCTGTCAATTTAACAGATGGAAGGCAATAAATGATAATCAGGACTGTTCTACATAGGACTTTTAATTATTCATAAAAGGGTTTGGAGACATCAACCATTCAATAGTAATTTTCCAGTCAACAGGAATGGCATTTTGGAGTAATTGAATTTTAAAGTAGTCTGAAAAGGAAAGGCAAAGTTTCTCTTGTTTCAAATAAGCTCTAAGAGAAGAGGCTAAGCTTTAGAAACCAGTTTAACATGTTCTGTGGTTACTTGCTGTGCTCTGTTGATACTACCTATAAGCAACCTGGACTTTGTAACAAAACATCAAAAATAACCCCAAAGAAGTTTGCTTTCTGAAAGCATACAAGCAGTTGATTACTTCAGAAATACCAAAATAAGTTAGAACTTAAAGAACTATATTTGGATGAAGCCATTTAAAAATTTTGCTATTCACAAATACCTAGTGCTTGCATGTTCTCTAATTTTCTGAGAATTTATAGTCCAACAAGAAGACAAGTTCCTATGCTAGGTGCTGGAGAAACAGTATCGGACAAAACAGACATTGTGCCGGCCCTCAAGGAGTGCTCAGTCACCGGCTGGGAGCAGCCTAGGGGAGCTGTGGTGTCAGTGAGTACTGGGGGCAGCTGGAGGCCCTCAGTTAACTCAGCTGTGCTCCCTGTGGCAGGTTCTCTTGAAGGCAGACCTGAGGGGCACTTCCACGGTTGTCACGCTCATTATCTGTTACACCAATAAATATCAGTGAGATAAACTCACCTTTTAAGAAAAAAAAACAAAACTCTCAAATTAGGTCATAAAATAAAGCCCAGCTGGGTACTGTATATGAGACCCCTCTAAAACAAAGGGATTCAAAGGTTTGTAAAGTTCAAAAGACATGCTAGGCAAATGCTACCAAAAAGCCGAGTTATGGTAATAATATCATTTGGTGGACTTTCAAGACAAAAGCGGTACATTAAAATGAAAAAGGATATAACACCTGAAACATTAAGTATAGGAAATAAAAGGAAAAATCTATGAAACTAAAGTTCAGTGGTTTGAGGAACTTGAACTTGCCCCTCAATGTGATATTATACTTTGCAAAAGGAATCCTCCATGATTCACATTTAGACACATTGTTTCCAGTTGATGTAAGAGAAAGAAGATTCCTTGATCCCCAGACCAGGCCAAATCCCCTATTTAAGTTCTCATTTTACACAATATCTCTTTTACAGGGCACTATTCACAGATTGCAATTTTATACTTTGTTTGTGTTTTATTTAATTAACTCCCAACTCCTCCTCTAAAATGCCTCTTAACACAGAACCTAGAATAGAATAAATTCTTGTGGAATGAATTATAAATATTCTCTGAGGATGAGAGGTAATATGTGTAAACTTATATAGTACCGAGAGAGAGGAACAAGGAAACCTGTTTGCCATTCAAAACTTGCAATGGACTTCTCTCAGGCACAGTGCTTTTACAAAAATAACCAAGACATTTAAAAAACATCTAAAGTCAGAGTGGTTCTATCATACGAAAAAAAAAATATCATTTTTTATGCCCCTCATTGCCCATCAACAACAGATTCAAGGGCTTCTAATGAAGATTCAGCAAGTAAAAAGGAGGCTGGTTTAACCATTCCAAAGATGTTAAAATTGGCAGTTGCTGCTGAAAATAGCTCTCATCCAAAACATCATGACTCCTCTCTGAACCTTCCAAGGACTCAGAAATGTGACTTATGACACACTGGTCTAATATTACTCATTTGGCTCAAAATGAATAGTTTTAGCAATTAAATAGTCCCCTTTTTTTGGATAAGGATCCCTGACTTCCCCAGGAAGAGCCCATTCATAATTATTCTCTGCAACATTCCTCTCTTGGGCACGTAGGTGGCAGGTGAACCATGACATAATTTCCCCAGGCTGTCAGGTGAGTCAGTAGCACAACCCAGCTCTACTGATAGCTAAGAGTGAGAGGCTCAGCCCTACCCCACGATACCTCCTGTTCAATAAAATGACTAATTAAACAGTTATCTGCTCTCGGACTTGCTGTATGAGCAGCCAGACAAGTTTTAGTTTGTGTTCTTCAGGAGCATACAACCCACAGAGAGAGACACGAAAGGTGCCAACAGATGGAGAAAATATTTACAATGTGCACCCGCCTCATTGCCTGTGCTTCCTACATGGTAAAGAGTAAAAGGAGGAATGTGTGAGGTTGGAACGCGATCAATATTAACCACCTCTTATATGGGGTGAGGGATTTCAAGGTCTCCTTGAAATATTTTAATGCAATTTTATTGAGATATATTCACATACCATAAAATCATCCAAAGTGTACAATCAGTTGTTCACAGTATCATCGTATAGTTGTGCATTCATCACCACAATCGTTATTGAACATTTTCATTACTCCAAGAAACAAAAATAAGAACAAAAATAGAAATAAAAGTAAAAAAGAACACCCAAAACATCTCATAGTCCATTTTCCCCCCTGTTATTCATTTACTTTTTTGTCCCCCTTTTTTCTACTCATTTGTCCATACACCGGATAAAGGGAGTGTTGGCCACAAGGTTTTCACAATCACACAGTCACACCTTATAAGCTATATAGCTATACGATCATCTTGAAGAATCAAGGATACTGGATTGTAGTTCAACAGTTTCAGGTATTTCCTTCTAGCTATTCTTTTTTTAAATGACTTTTTAAATTGAAATATTATTCACATACCATACAAACATCCAAAGTGTAAAACAATTGTTCACAGTATCATCATATAGTGGTGTATTTATCACTGCAATCAATTTTTGAACATTTTCATTACTCCAAAAAATAAAAATAAGAATAAAAATAAAAGTAAAAAGCACACCTAAAACATGCCATACCCCTACTCCCACATATTATTCATTTACTTTTTACCCATCCTTCTACTCATTTGTCCATACACAGGGCAAAGGGAGTGCACGATCACACGGTCACATCATATAAGCTATACAGTTATATGCTCGCCTTCAAGAATCAAGGATACTAGACTGCAGTTCAACAGTTTCAGATATTTCCTTCTAACTATTCTAATAAACTAAAAACTAAAAAGGGATATCTATATAAGGCATATGAGTTACCTCCAGAATGACCTCTCAACTCCATTTGAAATCTCTCAGCCACTAAAACTTTATTTTGTTTCATTTTTCTTCCCCCTTTTGGTCAAGTAGTGGGGAGGGCAGTGAGTTTACCAACCAACTGGGCTTAGAGAGAGACAGGCCACATTTGAGCAACAAGAGGTTCTATGGGAGTGACTCTTAGGCACAATTATAAGTAGAATTAGCCTCTCCTTTGCAGTAACAAGCTTCATAAGGGCAAGCCCCAATATCAAGGGATTGTCCTACTACAATGGTAGTCCCCAAAGCTTGCAAGAATATCAGGAATTCCCCAGGTGGGGAAGCTTAATATTTCCACATTTTCCCCAGTCCCTCAAGGGGGCTTTGCAAATACATTTTTATTCTCTGCCCAAATTACTCTGCGATGTATCGGGGCTTCATGCTAACCTGTACCAACCAACAAGATTTCACCACCTATTCAAGGTTCCATGTAATTATGGTGTTTGAATAAACTGATCATATATGTTAAATTATATAGTGTGCTACAGAAAATATAGATTTTCCACCAAGTAAACATCTCTTCCTTTGGTTTCACATAGAAGTTGAAGTTTTAAAACATAGTCAACATCATCCTTTATCCTTTAGTCTGGTTTACCTTAGTCCTAACCAAGTCCATTTTGTTCCCATGTCTAATTAAAGTCTGATCTCTTTTTCAGCTTCTTTAACATTTGCTTTATGGGTTAATGCTGACATTCATATCTGCTGAACTCTGGCTCTGAGTCTCAGGTGTCACACACATACCCGAAGTTCCAGGGTCCGACTAGGTTATACACGAACAGCTCATCATCTCAGAATTTAGAAATAACCATTACAACTCTTGAATAGATATGACTGCTGTAAGAGCTTACAATCTAGGAACCTTTACCATAAGCCTTCCCCTGATAACCTATGCTCTCAGATTCAGTTCTCAGAGTTTACACATTATAGTTAGTCTGTATTAGTGAGGTATTATAACATGTATCTTTTCGATTCTGGCTTATTTCACTCAACATACTGTTCTCAAGGTCCAGTCACCTAATTGCATACCTCACAACTTCATTTCTTCTTTCTGCTGCTCAATATTCTATTGTATGTATACACCAAAGTTCACCATTCTGCTTATCGGTTGATACCCTCAGGCCACCTTCATCTGTTGCAAATCATGAATACTGCCTCCATAAACACCTGTGTGCAATGTCCATTCATGTCCCTGCTCTCAGTTCTTCCAAGTATATACCCATAATAGTGTTCCAGAACCATATGGTAACTCCATAGTTAGCTTCCTGTGGAACCACCACACTGCCTCCCAGATGGCCTGCCCCATTCTACTTTCCTACCAGCGGTGAATAGGTACATCCCTCTCTTCACATTTTCTCTAGCACTTGTATCCCTCTATTTATTTTTTAAACAGTTTTATTCACACACCATACAATTCATTCTAAGTAAACAATCAATGATTTCTGGTATAATCACATAATTATGCACTCATCACCACAATCTATATGAGGACATTTCCATTTCTTCTGCAAAGAAGGGGGAAAAGGAGAAAAAAAATGAGGAATAAAAATATAAAAGAAGAAAAAGAAAATAAAATACAATGGAAAGGTCAGACAACAACACCACCAAAAATCCCGTATCGCTCTCTTACATATCCCCCTTTTATAGACATTTAGCTTTGGTATATTGTCTTTGTTACAATTAATGGAAGCTTCTTACAATGTTACTATTAACTATAGACTCGAATTTGCATTGATTGTATTTTTTCCCCTATACCATCCAATTTTCAACACCTTGCAATGTTGATATTCATTTGTTCTCCCTCTTTTAAAAACATTCTTATATTTGTACATTTAATCTCCATCATTTACCATTCCAGGTTTCACTAAGTTATACAATCCCAGTCTTTATCTTCTATCTTTCCTTCTGGTGTCCTACATGCCTCTAGCCTTCCACTTTCAACTATATTCACACTCATCTTTAATCAGAGTACTTACAATATTGTGCTACCATCACAGAGTATTATGCTATTCATTTCTGGATCTATACAATCAATTCTGTTGAACCTTATATACTCCTTCAGCATCAAATGCTCATTTTCTAACTTCTTTCTATCTGCTGACAGTCTGTGTTCTCAACTTTAACTCTCAAATTTCACTCATCAATGTGAGTTCATATTAGTGAATCCATAGAGTATCTGTCCTTTTGTTTCTGGCTAATTTCACTCAATGTGATGTCTACTGTCTACCATTTTGTCTTTTGGATTTTATATGTCATTTCTTATTTTTAATTTTTCTCTCTCTCTCTTTTTAGACTTACTGATAGTCTTCATTTCTACTCTCTTCTCCAAACCTCTCTCTCCTGTCTTTTCCTATCTGCCTGTAGTGCTCCCTTTAGTATTTCTGTAGAGCAGGTATCTTTTTCACAAACTCTCTCAGTGTCTATTTTAAACTCTCTCTCATTTTTGAAGGACAGTTTTGCCAGATATAGAATTCTTGATTGGCAGGTTTGTTTTTTTTTTCTCTTTCAGTATCTTAAATATATCATACCACTGCCTTCTTGCCTCCACGGTTTTTACTGAGAAATCCACACATAGTCTTATCAAGCTTCCTTTGTACATGATGGATCACTTTTCTCTTGTTGCTTTCAGAATTCTCTCTTTGTCTCTGACATTTGATAATCTGATTATTATGTGTCTTGGAGTAGGTGTCTTCAGATCTATTCTGTTTGGGGTATGCTGCACTTCTTGGATCTGCAATTTTATGTCTTTCATAAGAGATGGGAAATTTTAAGTGATTATTTCCTCCATTATTGTTTCTGTCCCTTTTCCCTTCTCTTCTCCTTCTGGGGCACCCATGACATGTATATTCATGAGCGTCATGTTGTCATTCAATTCCCTGAGACATTGCTCATATTTTTCCTTTCTTTTCCCTATCTGCTCTTTTCTGTGTAGGATTTCAGAGGCTGTGTTCCTCTAGTTCTTGAATCCTTTCTTCTGCCTCTTCAAATCTGCTGTTGTATGTCTCCATTGTGTTTTTCATCTCTTCTATCATGACTTTCATTCCCATAAGTTCTGCCAATTGTTTTTTCAAACTTTCAAGTTCTTCCTTATGTTTTCCCAATGTCTTATTTACATCCTCTGCCATATCTTCCCTCAACTTGTTGATTTGATTTAGCATATTTTTTGAAGATCTTTAATTAGTTGTTTCAACTCCTGTATCTCATTTGAAGTGTAAATTTGTTCCTTTGACTGGGCCATATCTTTGTTTTTTTCTACTGTGATTCATAATTTTTTGTTGTCTAGGAATCTGGTTTCCTTGATTACCCCAATCAGATTTTCCCAGACCAGATGGACCAAGGTCGCAGGAAGAGGGTGTAATCAGTATCAGGTTTCCCTGAGGATGAGACCCAGAAAGTTGTCAGACTATAGCTCCCCAAAGGTGCAAAGAGGTGCATTGCCCTTAATTCTCAGTAGACCCTGTCCCTGAGAAGCCAAGCTTAAGCGGTTTCTGTTTTTTTTTTTTTGCCCCCCCCCCACAGGCCCCAGGATCTGAATTCTCTGAGGGAGGTCAGTGGCTTGAACTTCGCCCCACCTCCCCTTTTTCTTAGGGAAGATATGGCCTTTCTTAGGGAAGATAAGCCCTTTAGGGATTTATCTTGTACACTTGACTTCTTCCTTTGATTCTCTGCATATCTTAACTCCACCCTTGCCTGGGTCAACACTGACAATTGAAAATGCCTGAGGCTTTCTCTAATGAGCTACTTAGAATGAGAGGAAAAAAAAGAAAAAAGAAAGAAATCCACTTTTCAGAGCCAGTCCTAAGTCCCCCAGTTAACAACCAAGAACTGGAGTTGGTGCCCAGTTTTATGTGCCCCTTTTCTTGGGACACTGCCCTTTTCCAGTATTCTGAGCTCAGCCAATTCAAAAGCCTCTGTTTTTATTTTTTATGTATTTTTTTCCATCAGCCCTACCTTGTCTCTGCCAGAAGAAACCTCTGGGTTCCTTTCCTGCTTGCTCTGGATTTATCTGTGCTTGTAGATTGTAGATAGTAGTCCAGATTTGTTAATTAAAACTACAGTTGGAGCTTGGTTGAGCTACCTTCCCTTCCTCCTGGTAGACTGCTTCTTTTTCCCACAGGGAAGTCTTCCAACTCAGCCTGCCATGCCAGTGTGGGAGGGGCACCAGTGCCACAGTTTGGAGAGGTTTACTTACAGTTCTTATGCTGCAATTTCAGCTCTTCCAACCATTCCAGACTGGTGTATGATATTTGTCCGGTCACAGATGTCTCCCAACAGTTGTTCCAGACTAGTTTCCAGCTATATGCTAGTTGGTCCAGAGGAGTAACTAAATTCCACACCTCCCTATGTCACCATCTTGCCCTGCATCTGCTCTCTCCTTAAATTTTAACCTTCTATTTGGGCTTCTTTTTCTCATTCTATTTCAGAACGTCACTCACTCCTGAATATCAGAGGCTTTGCAAGAAGTTTTAAATAACTGCACACATGAATGTGCCCAGGTTACTAAGGATAGGCAAGGACCTCGGGATGAAGGCTTCTCTGAGGCCCAGAAAGAAGGAGGATCAATTCCAAGATGTGCAAGTGTGGATCCACCCAGGGTAAATGGTCCCTGAATTCCCACTAGAGGAATTCTAACAACAGAATTGACGTTTCCCAGGGCACTCTTGTCTTCTGTTGGCCCATTGCAAGTTATGAGTCTCCTCTTTCTTTTCCTCCCCCCTAAGAATGGCCAAGTCATTGTAGTCTTTGTCTCCTCTCTTGAATATCCCAAAGGATCATCTCCAGCTTGGGGTTAGGGATGGCTGATTGCTCCAGTTCACCTCATTTATTTGGCTTTTCTCTCAGCCAGGCAGGGTGAGGGACAGTGAGTCACAGCACAGTTTTAAATCATTCTCATAATTCAAAATTATGCAGTCTTCCCCATCATTATTAGTATGTGTCTGGATAACAATACTCATTTAGAGATTTACTTTTAGCTTTCATTTGGTCATGGTTCTTGATCAAGGCCTTCCATAACATTGCAAACATAACACTCTGCCTCAATACCCAAGGATGCAAAGTCCTCCGTCATTCCTACCCATTCCTACCTACTCCTTTATCTTATAAATTGACCTTTAGTTTATTTTAAATCCCTGTTCCCTTTTGAGCAGAAGTCTTGAGCAGTCCTATCTTCTTTCATTTCCTGATATCAGACTTACAGCCTCCCTTCCTCTCTGTCTATCACTGATGTGGCTCTGTCCCACCTTTCTTCTTTCTATTTGAACTTTTTTGGAAATAATTTAAAACTTGCAGAAAAGCTACAAGAGTAAAAACAATACATAGAACATATAAATCCTTTACACTGATGGTTATTAACATTTTGCCACATGTGCTTTATCATTTGCTATCTATCCATCTATCCATAATAATTTTTTTCTGAACCATTTGAGAATAAGTTGCATTCATCATGGCCCTTTATCTGTAAATACTTCTATTATATTTCCTAAGAATTCGGATTTTCTCTTATATAACCAAGGTACAGTTTTCAACTTCAATGTAATATTAATATAATACTTTTATCTAATTCAGTGTCCATATCTTGATTTTGTTAAATGACAAAGACATTAATGTCTTACATAGCATTTTTTTCGTTTACCATTCAGGATCCAGTTTAGGACCAGGTATTGCATTTATTTATTGTGTCTGTTTAGTCTCATTTAATCTAGAACATTTCCATGTTTAGAAGTTTATGACATTGTTTTTTCTTTGTTTATGACTAACCTCTTTTAGAATATAGGTTTCTTTTTTAATAGAATGTTCCTCATTCTGTGTTTGTCTGACTTTTTCCTCATTGTTAGATTCAGGTGGTGCATTCCCCACAGGAATACTACATGGGTGACATTGTGTCCTTCTTGGTGCATTACACCTGGAGGCACATGATGCCCATCTGCCCCTCATTGGTGATGTTCATTTTTATTTTTTATTTTTTATTGTTACAAACAAATACTCCTAGTGATGTTAATTTTGATAACCTGATCAAGATGTTGTCTAGTTTTTCTACTGTATAGTCATTATTTTTTTCCCTAGTCACTAATAAGCAATCTGTGGAGACAATTTAAGACCACATAAATATCATGTTCTTCATCAAGGTTCCCCCACCACCAAGATTTACCATCCATTGATGATTCTTTCCTGGCCAGTCTATAGGTTGCAAAATGATTAGTTTCAACACCAGCATTACTTCCACTTTTACCAGTTGGTATTCAACATTATACTGTAAGCAAAAGCCTCCTCTCTCCTCCATTCATTTATTTCTTTTTCTATTTATTTTGTTATGGAATCATAGACTCCTAGGTTTTTCCAAAGGCCCATAATTCATCACTATCCTTAATTATTTTGGTGCTCAAGTTGTCCCAGACCCAACAAGTGGGAGCCCCTTCAAGCTGCCACTTGTGCCCCTGTGATGTAATTTAAAGCATTCCCTTACTTTCTTGCATAGCAAAATACTCCAGGCTCATCTTATCGTCCCTCCTCCCCTTTCCCTAAGGTTATCCTTAGAGCCTACTCAGCAGGATGGATGTTTGAAGGTGGTGCTTGAAGAGCAAAGAAGAAGAGAGTCCAAGGAAGGCCACAGTAGTCAACAGTTTCATACTACAGAAAGGCTCAGGGCAGAACACATTACTTTCTCCATTGCTGACCCAGGCAGGTGCTCTAGACAGGGAAAGAGGTACCTGCACAATGCAGTCTCATCCCACTATAGATATTTACTGAGTCCTCTATCATGTGCTGGGCACTGTGAGGGATACATGAGATTATAAGACACCATTTCATGGAGATTATGGTCTAGAAGGATAGATATGAAGGTACATATATATCCATAATACAACCCTGGAAGTGTTTTAATTGTACTGTTAAGGAGTTTGGGGAGTTCTGGGATGAAGCTGGGAGGGTTGGAGAATGCTTCATTGAGGTGACTTTTGGGTTAGATTTTGAAGGAGGATAGCATTGGGAAGAACGGTTTTCCTGGTGAAGGTAACATGTGTATGAAATGTCAGGGGTCAATACTTATAAGCTCCAAATTAGATATGACCTTGCAACATCATTCAACTGGATCCAGCCTCCTGCTTCTAAGGAAGATTAAAAAAAAGTCCAGTGAGTGTAGGAAAGCATTCTTGCCTGATTCTCAACCAAGGAAATAACTGTCATCATGCCATCCAATTTTTATTTTCAGACACAGATGAAGCATGTTCTGAGTTCACCAGACTGGGCTTTCACAGTGCAGTGGTTGGCACAGGACTGAACGTGAAACTGATGCTTTACACAAGGAAAAACCTGACCTGTGCACAAGCCATCAACTCCACAGCTTTCGGGAACTTAAATGTGACCAAGAAAACCACCTTCATCATCCATGGATTCAGGCCAACGGGCTCTGCTCCAGTTTGGATGGGGGACTTAGTAGAGGGGTTGCTCTTTATAGAAGACATGAACGTGGTTGTGGTTGACTGGAATCGAGGAGCTACAACTTTAATATATACCCATGCCTCCAAGAAGACGAGAAAAGTGGCACAAGTCTTGAAGGAATTTATTGACCAAATGTTGGTAAGAGAGACATTCTCTTAGATGACTGTAGGCCAAATTGAAACTGGCGAGCCTGGAGATTTTACAGCCAAGTGGTTTCTGCAATGAGCAGGGGGACCATTTTGCAAGTCTGAATAAGCCCCAGGGAGGGTGGGAGGAAAGACCTTGCAGGGGGGTCGTGACATTTAAATAAGATAATGGATGAATGGTGCTAAGAAATGCTTCTCCAAAGTCAGCAGCTAGGATATTTCTCCAAATGTCAATTTCTTGGCCCCTCACAATTTATAATGCTTGAAATTCCAGGCAGACGGCACTTCTCTGGACAACATTTACATGGTTGGAGTAAGTCTAGGAGCCCACATATCTGGGTTTGTTGGAGAAATGTACAATGGGCAACTGGGGAGAATTACAGGTAAGGTTCCTGTGACTGAACACGAGGTAGCCAGCCTGGGCAGAGTGTTGACTGGGGGAGCACTAAGCAGGCACTCCGTGTCCTTGGGTCCAAAGCCAGCACTTCCAATTACTTAACCTCTCTGAATGTGTATTCTCTTGGGCATACGGAGGATCATAATAATACTGACCTTGGGTTTCAGAAAACAAAATATGTACAAAGCACTTTGTAAAATGCCAAAGAAAAGATTGGTGGTGACTTCGTTTCTCCTAAGGCTTGGAAAAACAGTTGTGTCGCATGGGGATTTGATCTCTGTGCCCCAAGCAGATGGTCTTCCTCCTTTCATTTAATCTAGGACAGCTTTAACTACATACCCCATACCCTTCAGTCCCCAGGAATAACTGGAGTCTCATAAAAGGAAAATGAGATGGGGTTTTTTATGGTTGGGCTTTATTCTCTAACTATCAGCTTTCGGGCCAAAACTGAATGAAAACACTCAGAAACACAGCAGGTCAAACGCCATACAAAAGTTTCCTTGCTGGGTTCTCTTGCCTAATGCTTTAGTAACTTTCCACAGCTACAAACAAAGGGCTGAAGAAGGCTTTCTCTTTCAGAGACTGAAGGCTTCTCCCATTGATATCTTCCCTGGAATCCATCCTCCTATTGAGGTAGCTATTTTAAACCCAGGGAATCTAGAAGGTAGAAATAGATGGAGGGATGGGTGAGGTAAATGATTCAAACCTACCATAGTTGGAAGGTAAGCTTTAGGGCCATAAGTCTGAACATGCTGCTTAATATGACAGGTAGCAATAGGCAAGTCATTTGCTTCTCTCTCTCTCTCTTACACATACACACACACACACTCACGCATGCACGCATGCACACACACACACTACATTAGCTGGCATCTCCTCTAGTCCTGATGATTTTTTCTTTCACCCCAAAGACCAAGGCTGCCCTCATCTTATTTACCTGCCTACTATTTACCTGCAAAGTTCCTTTTAATTTTTGAAAGTATTATTATTATGTTTTAGAAAGCAATGTGTCCTTACTAGTTAAAAATCTCGTTTTCCCTCAAGCTTAAAGGAAACATAGCTTGAATCTCCCTTCTGTATTGGGAGTTCCTCTTATGGCAGATGAAACTATTCCCAGTAGTGTGCTGGAAAGCCAACTTGCTATCTAAATAAAAGCCTGGATCTGTAGCATTTGCTGATTTCTATGGTATAAAAACTTCCACCATGGCTGATTTTAAGCTACTAACCTCACATCACTGGCCAAGGAGATGAGCAAGATCGGCTCTCCATTGCCAGTGCTGGCAGGCTCCAGTCCATCACCGCCTTATTCTATCTGTGCCCCACTTTCGCCCCTTCCACACAGCTACTTTGGATGTGAACTGCATTGTATCCTGCTCTCTGACCACAGGCATTCCCCAGGCCAGCCTTCCTTCTACTCTGGGCCCATGTGGCCCTGCTTGTGGCCTGGACTCAGCCAATGTGCCAAGGCCTCAATTTTCTGCCTCTACTGACTTCTGCATATTTTTCTGAGTCCTCGTCCTCTGTGAGGCCCATAGTTAACCTCAACTGTCTCCTAGAGCAGCTTCATGGGTAAAGCATTTCCCCTCCCCACTTGCCTTCCACTGCCTAGCCTAGGTGGGCTCAGTGAGCGTGCCACCTCAACTCCCAAGAATTAGATGGTTCTGCCTGTTAATTATCTAAGCCTTAATGGTTGCTTCTTCTTGTCTGTTTCCCTTGTTTCCTCTGCCCATTCTTTTGCTCTTCCTCTCCTGAAACCTCTTCTGGCTTTACTTCTCATTAACTTCTTCAACAGAAGATGATTGAGGAGGAATGAATGGAAAAATATTTTGAGTACCTTGATCATCTGATATTACACTAAAATTTGATTCTCAAACTTAAGTGTGTATAAAAGTCACCCTGGAGTGCTGGTTACAATGCCAACTTTCTGAATTGGAATCTCCAGGGATGGGGTTGAGGAGTCTATATTTTTAACCAGAAGATGCACATGGTCTTACACCACCCTTTAAGAAATTTTAGAGCCACATTGTCCAATACAGAAGCCACTGGCCACAAGTGATTACTGAGCACTTGAAATGTGGCTGGTCCCAATTGAGATGTGGTATAAGAGCAAAATACACATAGGATTTCAAAGATTAAGTGCAAAAACACAGTGTAAAATATCTCAAATTTTAAATATTGATTACATGATTAAATGAGGATATGTTGGATATAGTGAGTTAAATAAAATGTAGTATTAAAATTAATTTTTCCTGTTTCATTTTACTATCTAAAGTGGCTGCTAGAAAATTTTAAGTTACATATGTGGCTCATGTTATAATTCTACTGAACAGCACTGCCTTAGAGAGTTCCTGGTGACTGGGGGGATGGGAATTAAGAGGCCCCTGAAATTGCATGCAAAATGTTGGATGCCTGTCCTGGGGAGAAGTCCACAGTTTTCATCAAATTTTCAAACTAGTTAATGCTGCCAAAAGGCCAAGGATTACTCTCTAGACACTTCTCTGGTGATCTTAGAGCAATAAGAGAGAGCTCCATTTGTCTATTTTTATTCTGTAATAATCATAATTTTTTTTATTCAGATTCAGGTGTCATTTTATAAGCCTCCTGAAGTAGGTGTTAATCTATCTCTATTTAATGGATAATGAAACTGAGCTTCAGAGAAGTAAAATAAACTGCCTAAGGTCACATGGCTGGTTAATACCAGATGTGGGACTTCACACCACATCAGTCTATCTCCAATGTGCTCTGTCCACACAGAGTATCCAGCTTTTTAGGGCACCTTATATGTAATTTTTGGCTGATATTGTAAGCTGATCATTTGCTATGGCTTGTCACTAAGGTGGTCATACATCTAAGTCTGCCTGCCTGTGTCTTTTGTCCTGGTATAATTATTAGTAGCACCCCCGTTACACTCAAGGTGGCCCTGGTTTGCACATTATGTAGCAAGCTGATTTATTGGCCATGTTTCTAGAGGCTGCTATCAATTGGGGCTCTCACTGTTAATTTTCTTTGGCAGGAGTGGTACTGTCTCATGTGGGGAGACAGAGGCTAACTCAGCAAATTCTTTCTGAAATTGCGAGTTTCTCCTGTTGTGTTGAGAATATCCTGTGGGCTTAGGTACTGGGTGTTGATCCACCTCCTCACACATCAGTTTCAGTTGGAAGTAGACAGAAGAGGAAGAAAGGCTCAGGAGGACACAGAAAAAGAAAGGAGGCAGATAAAGAAATGCCCCTAAGGAGACAAAAGAGTGTTGGGAGAGAAGAAATGGAAAGATAGAAGTTAGAAGCAGTAAAGTAAAGACAAAGATGCTGTCTCTCATATATATGAAACCAGGGGATGGGAGCTATCATCTAAAATGACATTCATAGATAAAAACTTCATGGGAGCCATTCCTTGAAAACTTCTTCACTCCAGCTAGGTCTCCATCACGCAAGATCTTTTTGAGCTTGTGGCTTTTTCATTTTTATTTTTACTTTAAAATTATTACTTTGTGTTACAACATCATGGGAGCTGCTCATCTGTTTTTCCAGCTGTTTCACAGTGAGGGTGAAGAATACCCAGCTAACACTGACCAAGGATAAGAAATCAGTGCAGGCATTTACGGGGTGGGTTGATTCCACAGGGACTGACACCCACTCTATTTCCCTTTTCGAAATCTGGCCTGCCTGGTGAGTTTTGCCCTTTCCTGCCAAGCTTGCCAAACTCAGTGGAGTGAAACCAAGAGCTCAACAGTAGAGGCGGCTGCATCGCGAGGCTTGTGGCTCTGGTCAAGATATTTCTTCTCCCTGAACCTCAGCTCATTTGTAAAATGGGAATAATAATAGCTACCTTGCCTCCCTTATAGGCTTGTGATGAGGATCAAATGAACTAGTCCTAAGAATAAGATTTAAAACCATAAAATGCCAAATGAACATAAAGGAGTTTGATTGGCACTAAGAAGAAAGGGCTGAGTGGGTTTTCTGGATCATCTAAAACGGGATAAAGATGAGTATAGCACCTCATGCACCCTTGGCTGCCTTTTCCCTGAGGGTAGTGTCCGCTGTCCGTCCTGCTCCCATATGTGTGTGCACACCCTGCTGTTATGCTCACACTGATACGCATCCTTTTGGGGTCTGGAGGTAGTTCTTAGTGGGCACTGCCAGGGCAGCCATCTCCACTGTGGGAAAAGGCTGCAGGGCCGTGGAAAGGAATCTTGACAAAGCAGGATGGGAACGTGAGTGCAGCCTGGGAGCCAGCCTCGTGGGGAGAGATCACAAGCTTGGCTGCAGGTGACTCATGGCGTGGGGCTGCCAGGCCAACTCCGTTTTCCTTCCAGGTCTCGACCCTGCAGGCCCTTTATTCAACGGGAGACCTCCCCAGGACAGATTAGATCCCGGCGACGCGCAGTTCGTGGACGTCATCCATTCCGACACTGACGGTAACATTCCTGTCCTTGTGGGTCAGTGACCTCCCAGACTCTTCCCCTGGGGGCATCGTCATGTAGGGGCACATCAGGCTCCTCCGGATTTCCACTTTTCCTACCGGGCAGGGCTCCAAATCTACAGAATTGTTGAAAGGAAGCTGGTTTAATGCAGGCACCCAGGAGTTCTTTTTGGAATGGGGATGATTTTCCCATCATCTAGTCTTATTTTTAAAATGACCACTGTGCCCAATCAGAACACGTTGATTTACACACCATGTGGACAAATGTTTCCATATGTGCAAATAGGTTGGGATGTTTGCCTTCCTGTTTTTGTTGGTTCTTTCTCATAATTTCTTTAAACTGAAAGACATATTCAAGTGTGTCTCTCCACACAGAGAAATTCTAGACCACCTATAGCTCTCTCTAGCTTTCTGAGGGTCTTCCTGGCCTTTTCTATCTTTCATGGTGCTGATTTCATATCTGGGGTTAGGTATAGGTCACAAGGTTTGGGGTGATGTTCAAGATGTCTGGGAGAAGAGCTGGAATAGCAAATTGAGGGCTGGGGGGACAGAGCAGTCATTTAATTGTACATCCTCTTCCTGATACAAATACCTGGAAAATGCTTGGGCACCTATCATGGGCCCTCTGGTGTTGTATTCAGCAATTGTTGGCCTTAGAAAAAACTTTCCCATGTGAAACAGTTGCAGTCTTACAATAGAGTTTGCAAAGCAGTATATTACTTAAATGCAGAATTACAAAGCCATTTCAATGCTTGATGGAACTGAGCAACTTATTTTTTTATTCTTGGAGAGAAAGTCTTAGTTTTGCAGTCAGGAGAATCAGGTTTTGCTCTTTCTAGTGGTGTCTTGTGAGCTCCTTAACTTGTCTGAGCCTCAGTATCTTCATTTTTAAGTTACTTCATCTGAACTTCCTGAAGGGCATTTACAGACATTGTGAAAGTCAGAAGGTGGGTAAAGCACCTAAGAATGTGCCCACAGACACATGTAGGTTCTCAAGATATAATAGCTATTACCATAATGTCATATAGATATATATACACATGTGTATTATGTGTATATGTAAATCATTTTTAATCAAGCATTTTACTGATTGTTTCAGTGTTACATGGTGAAAGAAAATAAGGAGTTATAAAATATATCATACTTTTTTTTTTTGAGATTCCATTTTTCAGAAGTGTTTCCAGTCTGTTTACCATCATGGATCCCAACTTTTAAAGATTTTTGCCTCTTAAGTAATTTTTATTTAAGTAAGAATTCATTTTTCCTGTTTCTTATTCATTAAAGATGTATAGAAATGCAATAAAAGGTTCAGGAAGGATTCCAGCCAAACATAAAGAAACATATCATTTTCTCAGCCTTGTAATGAATGAGTGATCAATCTCCCTTAAGTTTTTGGAAATAAATTCCATTAAAATCTTCATGGTCATGTTGGAAAGCATTGCTTTATAGCTACTAACTAGCTACGTAACTTTGGGAAAAACATTTAGGTAGGTATAACTGGAACAATAATAATATAATCCCTGCCTATATCCTAACGGTAAATGAGCTGTGAGATATGAAGAGTCCAAAGCAGTATGAAAGCATAGTGTGTTCTCTTTTAGCACTGGGCTACAAAGAACCATTAGGAAATATAGACTTCTACCCAAATGGAGGATTGGATCAACCTGGTTGCCCCAAAACAATATTTGGCGGTAAGTGCAGATACTTTATATTCTGTAAAATAGTTGTTTAAAACATGGCATATTTTAAAAATCTGTTATTATTCTACATGGAATGGTTTTATAAATAGAAAACAAAATTTCCTGAGAAGATAGAAATGATAATATAAAATATAAATTAAGAATTGTAAGTCAAATATTAACTTTTAAAAGCCATAACTATACAGCTAAAAGCTATTATGAATTATCACTCTCTCTCAAAAAGGTATGTCTTTTACCTAGAAATTTCACTTCCGGGAATCTCCCCTAGAGAAATAATGGAAAGCGTGGACAAGACTAAGTGTGTAGAGATGTTCAACAAACCATTATTTATAAGAAAGTTTTAGAAATAATCTAAATGTCCAAAAATAGGAAAATTATTAAATGAATTATGGTACATCTACGTGAAGGAATCTAATTATTAATGATTGTATTCTGTGACTTCAGGTGACCCTTCTGACACTACTTTAACTCTTCAAAGACCCCTCCTCCTTCTCTGGCTCTCAGGTCACAGGTCTGATTTTCTCTTCACAGTCTTTCTTCTTTAAATATTTTATCTACTTTTCTGACTTCAAATATCACCCTGAGAATAGGAGGGGAGAACTGACACCAATTCTAACTGACCTCATATGCAGTGGATTACGTCAAACAGTCCATACTCATTTAGAGAGTTCCTCACCCTTGGAGGTATACTTTTTTATGCAGCTGCTGTAAGGAGAAAGCAAATTTGGGATACTTGATTTGCCAAGTAATGAGTTTTTTTTAAAAAACCACAAAAATACATTTGTTGTCACCATCATTTCATAAAATAAAGGACAATTTTAACAAATATACACATACCAAAGAAAGGATATAAAGCCAGAACAGGAATAGCTTGAAATTCAATATGCTTAGCTTAATGAAAAACTCACTATTTCATCCATGTTTTTCTCAGTTTGCTGCAAATCAGTAAAAACTTTGTCACAGACCAGCACCATCCAGAAACAGCATTTGGGAGCCACAGGGCAGTGGAACTTTCCAATGGTGCCCTACATCTAGCAATTATGCCCCACATCTCCCTTGGTTGCCTGCCTGAGCTCTGTCCTGCCCCATACCCTGCTTTGACATGCGTGAAAAATGTGGCAGGAATCAGAAATTCTCTCTCTCTCGACCTTTGGCAGTCATTGAGATTATCAGTGCTGAACAGTAATACATTGAGGAAGTGCATAGTAACTAGACTCCTAGTTAAAGTCACAAGCAGAAAAAAAGACAGAGGGGTTTCAGCATACAGCAGAACTGGCTAGGGGTTGAATTTATTCATTCATTCAACAACTATTTATTAATAATCTGCCATGTGCCTGGCATTGTTCTGGGACTTGGAGCCACAGCAGTGAACAAGATAGGCAAAAAGAGAGTCAAAGTTACTCTACTTAACATAGAAGATAGTACTTGATTAGATTTAATGGTGCTATTTAACAGAGAATGGATATTTTATAAAAACACAAAGCTAGGGGGCAGGTGAAATAAGAACCGTGAGGTTGATAATAATTGAAGCAGGAGTGATATGTACATGAGGGTTCTTTATATACCATTCTCTCAACTTTTGTGTCATAATAAAGAGGAGTTAATTAATGATTGTGCTTTGCCATGGTGATAAAGAGTTCTGTGCTCCCTCATGATCATCCATGCCCCAGGGAAGTGAACTGTTTGGCTCAGACACCATCACCCCACAGGTGGCTGTCCATCTGACCAGCAGGCATATCACCCACTCAGTCTGCAAAATTAGACTAGGGGCTTCCAGGCTTTTATATGCTTCAGAATAACATGGTGGTGAGCATTTATCAGAATGCTGATTCCTGAGTTCCCTCAGAACTAGTGAACCGAAAGTCTCTGGGGGTGGACCTGAACTCTATTTTTACAGGCCTGATTATGATGCAGGTGATCTGGGGATCAAACACACTGGATGGCAATGAAAGACGCCTCAACTGCTAAAGGAACAATCAAGGCCTTTAATTAAAATGCATTTGCTTTCCTTCTTGCCACAATCCTAATCTGATTTCATCTTTTCTCCTGTCACTTGCCAGCATGAATTCGTAGCTATGGGTTTTTATAAGGATTAAATGAATCAAGAACACTGAAGACGTTCGCACTGGAAGTAGTGCCCAGCATATAGCAGTGATGAATTGTGTATGTGTGTACAAATATATGATGTACTATTATTAAATTCTTCAAATGCTCTACTCTTTAATCCTTCCTTTTACAACTAAGGAATGCAGTATTTTAAATGTGACCACCAGAGGTCCGTGTACCTGTACCTTTCTTCCCTGAGAGAAAGCTGTGCTATCACTGCATACCCCTGTGATTCCTACCGGGATTACAGGAACGGCAAGTGTGTCAGCTGCGGCATACCACAAAAGGAGTCCTGCCCCCTTCTTGGTAAGCCAACCATGAATCTCCCCCATTGTTGACCAAAGAGCATCTCAGCACCATTTCACTGTCTAAAAATGGACCTGGGTATTGTATGCTTTTTAAAAAATCTGTTAAGTCAACTTTTGCTAGCCAATTTCTTCGGTGAACTACTCTGGCATCTCCTAATAATAAATAGTGTTAGAGAGCAATCTGAATAGCATTTCATCCTGAAGGTAGTGCAACCTCCCTGGATACTCTATTCTAGCACAAAAAAGAAGTTTCCAGAAGAGTTTCCAAGCCGAGCCAGGCCTGTCACCCAACCTAACTGCTTCCATGAAAACTCACCCCTCTATATACACAATCTCTCTGCTTAGGGAGGGGCCGCAGTGAGCCAGAGATCCTCCTGCCTCCTTGAGCCTTGCAGAGTGATTCCCTTCCATCAAGCCACGACTGCAAATGCCCTCACTCCACACTCTGGCTGTTGTGCACTTATGGATTTGGGTGTGTAATAGATATTGTGGAGGTGGCTTGGATGGTTGCTAAGGGTTAGCAGAAATAGTCTAGGTGTTGAGGACTTTGAAATTGGATGGCCATGGAATTTTCTAGTGATTCCCAAAAGGAAACTGTACATTAACATCAGAGTGTGTTATAGACTAGTGAATCTATCGTGCATTAGACTCTCCAGGGGAGTTTTAAAGAATACTGATGCCTTGGACCCCACCACAGAGCAATTATATCAGAATCTGGAGGCCACTGTTGGGGGTCGGGGGTGGGGGACACAGAGAATAGGGAGAGGCCCCATGGGAATGCATCCAACTACATTTCCTGCAGGCACAGACAGGAAGAATGACATTCACATGCTTGGTGACATAGTCACATGGCAAGTCAGGTTCTCTGCTATTTAGGGGCCCAATTGTGGTTCTTCAAAAAGCACCATGCTTTGCAAGACTAATTTTAGGTATAACCCTGATCTGTTATAATTTAGAAAATGAATGTATTACTGAAAAACATCAGCCTTATTTTTAGAACATACTAGCATGTGCCACCACCCACTATTCCACCCCTGCAACAGAGAACAAGGGCTGGGTGATGTAATGTTAGTGGAAAGGGGGAAAAGCCATGGTGGGACCTTTGGCAAGCACCAGCAGGTAGAGTCAGCCAGAGAGATGTGGTAGGTGCTGGGGGTACACCTGCCTTGGTGGCCCTGTTGTTAATAACAGTTAAAATGAATGAACTAAAGGTGCATGTATTGTCTTGCAATAACCTCTGTAACATTACATTGAATTAACAAGCAAATTGCAGAAGAACAGGTTCACTTACAGAAATTAATACTCTATATAGTTCACAAAGAGTATAACAACTGGATGGGAAAGATATGTACCGGCCTTCATAAGGAAAGTTGAACTGTACCTATGATATATTTCTTTTAAAAATCTAAAGCAAAAAATATTAATGTGTCCACTTGTTGGATTTTGGCTCACTCATTTTTGGTGACATAGTAAATCTGCTGGAACAGATTGTGTTTAGAGAGGTTGGTCCTTGATGATAGAAATGTCTTATCCTGGAGCAGGGGCAAGGCATGACTTAATGATTGGGATGGATCTAGTATGCTGGGTAAATCTGGTCATGCACAAATGGGTGTTATTACTGGAAGCATAAGCTTAAGGGCAGGGTATGGGCTGGGTCAGAGAGAAAAAGGGTACAATAAAAGAATACTAAAATGGACTTTAAGGATAGCAAAGCAGGCTTAAAGTCTTTTTAAAATATGGCCACAAACAAATAAGCTATCAATTAAGAAGGAACAGTGAAACATCGTGGAGGATTGTGAGGGAGGCAGGGCCAGTTGTCTCAGTGTTGGTGGTTGTAGTTAACCTCACAGTTGTCACTATCTCCCCAATTGCTTTTACATTTACATAATACATGTTAATATTATACTTTTCCTTTTGTTTTATAGGCTATTATGCTGATAACTGGAAAGACTATTTAAGAGAGAAAGACCCTCCTGTGACTAAAGCATTCTTTGACACAGCTGAGGAGAAACCATACTGCAGTGAGTGGTGAATGTGGCTGTTTGCTTTTGCCCAGCTCTTCCTTTTGGGATGGCTGAGTCTCAGCTTCCTGGCAACTTCTTGGCAAATGAGGGCCATAGTGAAGCAGGGGCTTTGGAGCCAGACAGGCCTTGGTCGAATCCCCATTTTACCACATAATAGCTGGATGACCTTGGTTAAGCCATTTAACTCTTGGAGTCTCAATGTCCTGACTGATGAAATGGGGATAATAATGCCTATCTACTGACTTGTAGGTATTATAATCTCAAGAAATCATAGTTGTTACATCACTGAAAGGCCAGCCAAATCACTAAAATCTTGTGGGAAACTAGCTTGATCCCTGTTTCAGTTTGCTAAAGTGACGAAAATGAAATATACCAGAAATGGGTCAGTTTTTAACAGTGGGGATTTATTAGCTTACAAGTTACAACTCTAAGGCCATGAAAATGTCCAAATTAAGGCATCAACAGGATGATACCTTCTCTGAAGAAAGGCCACTGGCGTCCAGGGTTCCTCTGTCAGATAGCAAGGCACAAGGCCGGCATCAGCTGATCCTTTGCTCCTGGGTTTCTTTGCTTTCAGCTCCTGGTTCCAGTGGCCTCTTCTCTAAGCTTCTGTGGGTCCTCTCTTAGCTCCTCTGGGGCTTTTCTCTCTGAGCTCTCTGGGCTTTTTCTGCCTTTTATCCTCTCATAAAGGACTCTAATAAAGGGATTAAGACCCACCTTGGATGGGTTGGGTCACATCTCAATTGAAATAATCTAACCAAAAGGTACCACCTACAATAGGTCTACACCACAGGAATGGATTAAAAGAACATGGCCTTTTCTGGGGTACATAACGGCTTCAAAACAGCATAATCCCTAACAGACATGAGATTGGAGCTGGGAAAAATCAGGTATCCGTCACATCTATGGGTCTGTTCCATCTCCAAAGCAACCATGCTGACTTTCTAAAGACATTGAGAGGTTGGTTATTCCAAATGGAAGCTAAATGGAGGCAGCAGAGGATTACATGCCCTGGAAACAACTAGTAATTTTCCTGGGCAGATGTCTGTGTTGAAATCTTGTCCCACTTTTCACTTTTCTTGGGAGCAATCCTTAGAGAAGAGGTGGCAGGTCACTGGGTTCCCTCCTTCTTTGGAACCATGTATGGCAGCTCAGGATTTCTACATGGGGGGAAAGCCCCTGAGCAATAATGGACAATGAAATGGCAACTCCAGAGCTGACCTTATTCCTCCATGGGACTGTCAGCTTTTCTTTCCCCTTCCCTGAAAGTCTGACCAAGAGATAGGGAATCTGTCTACCATGATGGGATTCCCATCTCCCCTAAGCATCCTTGACCTTGGAGTGCAAAGAGCAGGGAGGAAGATAGTTCTCTGAACAAATCATGTGCTCTCATTTATTTAATAAGAATTTACTGGGTGTCTACAAGGTACCAGTGCTGGGATTTGGGAAAGGAATAATTACCTCTTCCAGTTACAGCTGCAGTATAATTTAGGCTTTTCTTTTCTTTTTTTTTTTTTTAACCCCACAAGACGTTATTCAAGCAGTAGTTGTATTACCACATATTTACCCCTTTTTTGATTTATCATCCTTTCCTACATTTTGTAAATACAATACACTGTGTGTTAGTAATGATGGGGGAAGCCCAAGCATGACTGGAACTCCAAGAAGGGAGACCTGACAGTCCAAGGGTCAGCAGGGAAGGCCTCCTTCCCTTCTCCTGGAGGAAGTGGCATTAAGTTGAAACCTGAAGGATATATTGGCACAGGACACACAGTAAGAGTGTCCCAGGCAAGGGGAACAAACAGGAGCAAGAGAAAGCTTGGCATTGCAGGCAGTACAGCCATTTAGCATGACTGAGGAAGAGATGCAGGAGGCTGAGTAGGCTGGTGGGCAGCTCCCAGATTGCAGAGGACATTGTCAGTCATGGAGGGTCTCCACATGGCCACCTGGTTGGTATATTCTAAAATGGGTAGGGATTGAAGTGAACCAGTCAAACTCAGCAATAGTCCATGGGACCCCAGTCAATAAGGTAGAAACACCAATTCAACCATGATCCCTAAACTTGGCTACTGGACACCACTGAACTCCGCTGTCACTCATGCCATCTTTACCAAAGAAAAGGGAAGAGAATATTAGAAAAATCTGCCCTGGATCTTTGCAGAGAAATAAGAGAGGAAGAGAAAAAGAGACTCAATTATTAGGCACTGACCCTTTAGGGAAGAAGTTGGGAGTACCTCTTTCTTACCATGTCCTCTCCCTGTTTTCTAGTATATCATTACCTTGTGGATATTATAACTTGGAATAAGAATGTAAGAAGAGGGTCCATTACAATCAAATTGAAAGACAAAGCTGGAAACATCACCGAATCCAAAATTGATCAGTAAGTTGGGTTGGGATAGTTTGCGGTTTGTCATTTCCCTTTTTGCTCAGTGAAACTGAATCCCAAATGTATCAATTTTCTTCTTTATAAGTTTACACTTTTCCTTGTTCTAAAAAGCTATGAGGGACAGATTGCTTGGTTGCTTTCTCTGGCTCTTGATCTCCCAGGCTCTTTAAGGGTTTTCTTTCCTTCCCTTCTCTCCGTTCTTCCCTTACTCGATCCTTCTCTTCTTCCCTTCCTCAGTTCCTCCCTTACTTCCTTTGACTAAATTGCGAAAGTCATCTAGGTTTTTTGCAAAGGATTTAAAGAATAAAGGAGCATGTAAATAAAAGTTCAAATTCATGCCCCTTCCCCCCCCAATCCTACCTTCAAAGACACCTATTCCCCTACACGTTTCATTTCTTTTATGGGCTCATACTATATTTATATATATATAAATTATATAATTAATAAATATATATGTTTCTGAAACTCGGAAAATGTTATTTGCAATAATAAAAAATTAGAAATACCCTTGGGTGTGTATATAGCTGTTTTTCTTTTCAGCTTCTACTTACTTTTCAATTTTCTATAATGAATGAATTTTTTTAATTTAAAAATATTTAATTAACAAAATTTCATTTCTTAATTTTAATCAAGAAAAAGGAAAAAAAAATCTTTAAGAGAAGGAATTTGAAGTTCACCTTATTCACTTACCCAGGAAGTTCCTGGACCCTATTCTCTATTGGGCAGTTGGGTTGTTTCCTGGCCTCACCCCTATAAAGGGCTAAGTAGAATGTCATGTGAAACTGGCAATAACCTATAGGTTCACTGTGTAGATGAATAGAGGAGGGTGGGTGGGTTGTTTGGAAATGACCTTTTTAATGCATCCTTGGATAATAATAGCCTTCATTTAAGGCTATTATTAAGCACTTAACACACATCAGCTCATGCAATTTATCACTAAATCCCTATAGACAGTATTATCAGCCCTATAATATATAAGAGGAAACTGAGACTCAGAGAGGCCAAATAATTTGTTTAAAATGACTTACACTGTACATAAGAGCACCTGGCAAGGGCTCCTGGGATGGTACAAATCAACACAAGAAAGAAGAAAATGAAAGAAAAAAAGATAAGATTGTTTAAAGTGTACAATTTGGTAGTTTTTAATATATTCACAAAATTGTGCAATCATCGTCACTAATTCCAGAACATTTTCATCAACTCAAAAAAGAAACCTCAATACCCATTAGTAATAATTTTCCATTCCTCTTTCCTCCCAGTCCCTGGAAACCATTAATCTACTTTCTGTCTCTATGGATTTGCTCATTCTGGGCATTTCATATAAATGGAATCATACAATATGTCACCTTTTGTGTCTGGATTCTTTTGCTTAGCATATTGTTTTCAAGCTTCAACCATTATGTAGCATGTATTGGTACTTCATTCCTGTTTTGTTTTTTTTTTAACCAAATAATATGCCATTTTATGGCTATACAATACTTTATTTATTGATCCATCAGTTGATGGACATTTGAGCTGTTTCCACTTTTTGACTATTATGAATAATGCTGCTATGAACACACATATACAAGTTTCTGTGTGGATATATGCTTTCTTTTTTCTTAGGTTTTACCAAGAAATGGAATTGCTGGGTCAAATGGTAACTCTGGTTTAACATTTTGAGGAACTGCTAAATGATTTCGCAAAGTGCTGTACCATTTTACTTTCTCATCAGCTATATATGAGGGTTCTAATTTCTCCCCTTGCTCACCAACACTTATTATTATCTATCTTTTTGATTAGAGCCAGTCTAGTGAGTGTGAAGTGGTATCTCACCTTGGTTTTTATTTGAATTTCCCTAATGATTAATGATAGTTGAACATCTTTTGTGTACTTATTGGCAATTTGTATATCTTTTTTGGAGAAATGTCTTTTCTGATCTATTGCCCAGTTTTTAAATTGGGTTATCTTTTTTATTATTGAGTTGTAAGAGTTCTTTATATATTCTGGATACAGTTCCTTTATATGAATTGTGAATAGTTTCATAGTGGGTTGTCTTCACTTTCTTAATGATACCATTTATAGCACAAAACTTCTTAATTTTGATGAATTCAATTTATCTATTTTTTTCTTTGGTGCTTGTGCTTTTGGTGTTGTATCTAAGAAACCATCACCTAATCCAAGGTCATGAAGATTTACCTGTTTGTTTTCTTCTAGGAGTTTTTAGTTTTAGATCTTACATTTAGGTTTGAGATTCATTTTGAGTTAATTTTTATATGTGGTGTGATGTCAGAGGTCATACTCCATTTTTTTGCTTGTGGATGTCCAGTTTTCCAGGCACCAATTGCTGAAAGACTATTCTTTCCTCATGAATTGTTTTGGCATCTTGATGAAAATCAACTGATCATAAATATAGGGGCTTATTTCTGGATTCTCAATTCTATTCCGTTGTTCTATATGTCTATCCTTATGCCTGAACCATACTGTCTTGAATAATGTAGATTTGTAGTAAATTTTGAAATTGGGATGTGTAAATCCCAACTTTGTGTAAATCTTCCAACTTTGTGTAAATCTTCCAACTTTTTTTTTTTTTTCCCTGGGTCTTTTGCATTTCCATATGAATTTTAGGATCAACTTGTCAATTTCTGTTTTAAAAAGGTAGCTGGGATTCCGATAGGGATTGTGTTGAATTTGTAGATGAATTTGGGGAGTATTGTCATCTTGACAAATATTAAGTCTTCCAATCCATGAACTTAATCTTTCATTTATATAGGCCTTCATTACTTTCTTTCAACTATGTTACATAGTTTCTATATGTCTTGCACGTTTGTTAAATTTATTTCTAAATACATGTTCTTTTTGCTCTATTGTAAATGGAATTGTTTTCTTAATGTCATATTTGTATTACTCATTGATAGTGTATAGAAATACAACTGATTTTGTATATTGACCTGCAACCTTGCGGAACTCATTTATTAGTTCTAATAATTTTTAGAGGATTCCTTGAGGTTTTTAATACACAAGATCATATTATCTGCAAGTAAAGATAATTTTATTTCTTCTTTTCCAATCCAGATACCTTTCATTTCTTTTTCTTGCCTACATGGCCTAGCTAGAATCTCCAGTTAACATTGAATAGGAGTGATAGCAGACATCTTTTCTTGTTCCTGATCTTAGGAAGAAAGCATTCAGTCTTTCACTATTAAGTATGATGTTAACGTTGGGTTTTTGGCAGATGATCTTTATCAGGTTGAGGAAGTCCCCTTCTATTTTTAGTTGGTTGAGTGTTTTTATATTGAAGGGTGTTGGATTTTGTCACATGCTTTTTCTGTGTCTTTTGGGATGATTAACAGAAAGGTATTTGTCCTTTATTGTATTGATATGGCATATTATATTAATTGATTTTTATTTATTAAATCCACTGTGCTTTTCTGGGATAAATCTCTCTTGGTTAAGCCATAAAATCATTTTTATTTGTTGCAGGATTAAGTCTGCTAGCATTTTATTGAGGAATTTTGCATCTATTTGTAAGGAATATTGATCTTTAGTTTTTATTTCCTGTGATATCTTTGCCTGGTGGGTATCAGGATAATACTGGTCTCATAGAATGAATTGGGAACTATTTCCTCCTCTTGTATTTTTTGCAAGAGTTTGAGAAGGAGTGGCGTGAATTCTTCTTTAAACATTTGGTAGAATTTGCCTGTGAAGCCAACTGGGCCTGGGCTTTTGGGGTCAAGTTTTTTTTGATGACTAATTCAATCTCTTTATTGTTATAGTTTGGTTTTGATTTTTTATTTCTTCTTGAGTCAATTTCAGTATTTCGTATCTTTCTAAAAACTTGCTTATTTCATCTAGTTTATCTAATTTGTTGGCATACAATTGTCCATAGTATTCTTTTATAATCCTTTTTATTTCTGTAAGATATCCCCTCATTTATCCTCATTTTAGTAATTGAAGCCTTCTCTTTTCCCCTTGATCAGTTAGCTAAAGGTTTGTTGATTTTGTTAATAATTTCTAAGAATGAATTTGGTTTTGTTGATTTTCTCTATTTTTCTATTCTCTATTTCATTTATTTCTGCTCTAGCTTTTATTATTTCCTTTATTCTGATTGCTTTGGGCTTAGTTTTTCTTTTTTTTATTCTTAAGATAAAAGGTTAGTGTGCCAGTTTGATACTATTATGGACCCCAGAAGAACTATGATCTTTTAATTTAATCTTGCTGGGTGGAACCTTTTGATTGAGTGTTTCCATGGAGATGTGACTTACCCAACTGTGGATGAGAACTTCGATTAAACTATTTCCATAGAGATGTGCCCCCACCCATTCCAGGTGGGTCTGGATTAGTTCACTGGAGTACTTAAGAGAGCTCAAGAGCCAACACAGACACTGATGGTTGGAGATGCTTGGTAATGCAGACAGAAGGATGTTTGGAGATGCTAAGCCCAGAGTTTGCCCCAGAGAAGGCAAGATAGGACTACCAGATGCTTCGAGAGAAATGCCTCAGGAGAACCACGCAGAGAGCTGAGAGAAACTGAGAGAGACAGAAAGCCAGAGACATTTTGGAGAAAGTCATTTTGAAACACAACCCAGGAGCAAATGACCAGGCCTTTCTTCTGTGAAGGTATCATCTTGTTGATGCCTTAGTTTGGACACCTTTATGGCCTTAGGACTGTGCATTTGTAGCCAAATAAACCCACTTGATAAAAGCCAATCCATTTCTGGTATTTTGCATAATGGCAGCTTAAGCAAACTGAAACAGATTTTGGTACCAGAGACATGGGGTGCTGCTGAGTTTGCAAATACCAGATATGTTGGAACAGCTTTTTAAATGGATAAGGGGACGATTCTGAAAGAATTGTGAGGAACTTGATAGAAAAGGTCTAGACTGCTTTGAAGAGACTGATGGTAGAAATATGGACTCTAAAGACACTTCCAATGAGGGCTTGAACAGAAATGATGAATGTGTCGTTACAGACTGGAAGAAAGGAGATCCTTATTTTAAAGGGGCAGAGAATTTGGCAAAATTGAGTCCTAGTGTCAGATGGAAGGCAGAATTTGAAAGCAATGAGCTGGGATACTTATCTGAGGAGATCTCCAAACTAAATGTCAAAAAAGCAGCCTGGCTTCTCCTTGCAGCTTATAGTAAAATGCGAGAGGAGAGAAATAAGCTGAGAACTGGACTCTTGGGTACAAAGAAACCAGAAATTGATGGTCTGGAAAACTCTGGGCTTCCAGAAAGTGAAACCCTGGAGGCTACAGCTCCATGTGAAGATTTAACGAAACCTGGAACCAGCCAGCCATTTCAGTACAAGCCAGGGTTGGAGATGGAGTTATCCAGAAAGGATCTGTGGAAAGTCCTATTGTCTGATGGTTTTGACCACTGTATACTGCATGCCAAGTCAACACATTTTTGCGAGATCTGTATAAATGGAACCACTGCCAGTCTGAACTAAAAGGGACAGTAAAGGGACAGATTGAAGGAAAAATTTCTTCAGAGAAGGCAGAACCATGGAAGTCAAGGTCTAGAGCCAAGAAATCTCAGGCCAGGAGAGCTGACCTACCCATGCACTTGGAAAGGGTGAGTTGCCCTGGAGGCAGAGTGTGGGCCTCTCTCCCACGCTCAGGAAGAGTGCTGCCACCCCAGGCCTCAGAGAGGGTGGAGCACATTCCCCAGGGATTGGGGAGAGCTGGGCCACCATCCCACTGTTCACAGAGGGTAGAGCCTTTGCCCTGGAGATGCAGAGTCCGGGTAGCATCCCGATGCCTAAGGAGGGTGGGGCTGAGAAGAAGGTGGTCTCCCCATTGTGTGGATATGTTGGAGCAATCACCCCAGCATTTGGAGAGCAAGGCTGCTGCATGAGCCTTTGGAAAGTGTGGGACTGCCGCTCTCTCAAGCCCCGAGGATAAAATGTCATTCTATAAATGACTCTCAAACTTTTAAATCTAATGGAGTTTGCCCTGCTGGTTTTTGGAACTGTTTTGGTCCCATGAACCCTGTTTTCTTTTCAATTTCTCCCTATGGCAATGGGAACGTTTATCCTATGACTGTTGCTCCTTTGTATATTGGAAGCAGATAACTTGTTCTGAAGTTTCACAGGTCCACAGCCAGAGAAGAATGTTGCCTGAGGACAAACCACACCTGTAACTGATTTTGTTAAGACTTTGTACTTATCTATACTGTGATGGAATGAATGTATTTTTGCATTTGGAAAGAACATGTCTTTCTGGGGTCCAGGGGGTGGAATGTGCTGGTTTGAAACTGTTATGGACCCCATAAGAGCCATGATCTTTTAAACTAATCTTGTTGGGTGGAACCTTTTGATTGAGTGTTTCCGTGGAGATGTGACTCACCTAACTGTGGGGGAGAACTTCGATTAAATTATTTCCATGGAGATGTGCCCCCGCCCATTCCAGGTGGGTCTTGATTTGTCCACTGGAGTATTTGAGAGCTCAAGAGCCAACACAGATGCTGACATTTTGAGATGCTTGGTAATGCAGACAGAAGGATGTTTGGAGATGCTAAGCCCAGAGTTTGCCTCAGAGAAGGTAAGATAGGACTACCAGATGCTTCGAGAGAAATGCCTCAGGAGAACCACACAGAGAGCTGGGAGAAACTGAGAGAGACAGAAGGGCAGAGACATTTTGGAGAAAGTCATTTTGAAACACAACCCAGGAGCAAATGACCAGGCCTTTCTTCTGTGAAGGTATCATCTTGTTGATGCCTTAGTTTGGACACTTTTGTGGCCTTGGAACTGTAAATTTGTAAACTAATAAGCCTGCTTTATAAAAGCCAATCCATTTCTGGTATTTTGCATAGCAGCAGTTCTAGCAAACCAAAACAGTTAGGTTATATTGATTTGAGGTCTTCTGTTTTAATACAGGTGTTTACAGCTAAAGATTTCTCTCTATTGCTTTATCTTCTCATAAGATGTATTATGTTTTCTTTCTTTCTTTCGCTAATCTCAGTGTTTCTAATTTCCATTGTGAATTCTTTGACTCATTGGTTATTTAGGAGTGTGTTGTTTAATTTCCATATGTTTGTAAATTTCCCAAACTTACTCCTGTCACTGATTTCTACTATCATTCCATTGCTATACATCTTTTAAAAATCACTTTCCTGAGGGGTTTTATCCTGGTAGCTTTTATTGGCTGTTATTTCGATACTGGAACAGGAGGGTTCAGGTTGAGTGTCCCCCGAGAAAAGAGAAAATGTGTGAACTTTCCTCATCATCACACAGTTGTCTAACTGAAACAGCAAATGACTCTTGGGCTGCAGCATCAGGGTGACAGTCCGGATCTTCTTCTGGAGGACCCTGTAGGAAGCTAAGCTGCTCAGGTCACATGTGAGCGATTTCCCCCTTCCCTAGAACAGGAGTATGTAGACTTCATTATACTCTGCTTTCATGGGCCATTACATTTTTTTTGCCTGATCCTTGATGTTTTCCCATCACGTCTTCTGCAGTTTGAAATCTCACGGTGAACACTTGGTTGAGAGTGGGCAAGTACTTGCCAGCAGGTACATTGCTTGCATGCAATAATCCACACATCATTTTTTTTTTTTTTTTTTTTTTTTTACATTTAAGCACATATTTGTAGGCTCTTGGACAATTCTGAGCCTTATTTGGTAGGTTTTATACTTTCTTGTTTTGCATTTTCCCCTATGTTTCTTCCGGCGGTAGCAATCCGAGTCCCATCAGGGTTCCGGGAGTCGCGGAGAGATGGCTGCCAAGTCCCCTGCCGCAGAGCAGGAGTTACTTGGGGTCTGTCCCGGGCCCCAAGCTCCGCTAGGAGGTTCGCCAGGCCGGTTCAAAGCCCCCAGACGCTCAGTCCTGCCTGTCACCGGGGTTCGTGGGACTCTCCCGACGCTCAGTCCTGCCTGTCACCGGGGTTCGTGGGACTCTCCCGACGCTCAGTCCTGCCTCTCACTGGGGTCTGTGGGACTTCCTGCCCGCACACCCCACCCGGCCGTGGCCTGGCTCAGGCCCAGGTAGCTCCTCCCTGCAGCTGCAGCACGTCGGAGAGCGGCGCACGGGCGGCTGCACCGCAGGAGCACTGGAGGGGCCGGGCCTCGGCTCCCACCGCGGGGCGGATTCTGGAGCGCCCGGTCTTGGGCGCCGACTGCATTTTCCGACCGCAGGCCACAAAATCTGAACCTAGCAATTTTTGTTTTGTTTTATATTTTTAAAATGTATTTATTTTGTTCTTTATGTGCGGGAATTCTTTGGAGCGTTGAGTAAATGTAGGATTTTTCCAGAGAGGATTTGTATTTGCCTCTGTCAGGTTCCTGGGGACAAGATGAGTTTGGGACCATTTTAATTTCTAAATCTGAGATTCTTCGGACCCTGGGTAGTTCGAATTTGAGCTGTTGAACCACATGAAGGGCAGCCTGCGTTACAGTTTCTTAGTGCCAGGGCCAAGATTTTGGGCCAGCAATTTTTCCGCGACCCTCCTACCTCCTCGCCCCAGGCGGTGTATGTGTGTGTATGTGGGGAGGGCGGAGGGTGTTCACATCGAAATCATTTTCAGTTCACCCTTCCGCAGCGAGGTCCTATTCAACTCCCCCTGCAATCCCAATCCCCGCTTCTCCGCGCATTTGAGTGGCCCGTAGACTTTGTTTCCTGTCCCACTGAACGGCAAAGCCATGAAAATTGAAGCTCAAGGTTACCAAGTGTCAAAAAAGGCAGACAAAATGTGATTTAAATATTCCTCTTATGTATTTGAAATTTTGCTTCCACTTATTTATTTTTTTGGCTTCTCAGTAAACTTTATTTTTTCCTTAGTGCATTTTAAAACGTTTTAATTGTATCTGTCATTATAAGTCAGTCTCAGAGTGTTTAGTGCTGGTTGCATTTGGTTGTCATATCTCTTTAGGCTTCTTTTCTCTGGAATAGTTCTTCAGTCTTTCTTTGACTTTCTTGACCTTGGCAATGTTGGAGATTACAGTTGTTTTTGTTTTTTTTGTTGTTGTTGTTGTTTGTTTGTTTTAAGAATGTGGCTCAATTTGGGTTTATCTGCTGTTTCCTAATGACCAGATTCAGTAATTATGTATCTTTGGCAGGAATATCACAGAAGTTATGCTGTGTTCTTCTCAGTGCTCCCATCAGGAGGCTCGTAACTTTGATTTCTCTAATTACTGGTGGTTAACTGATTAAGGTGGCTTCTGCCAAGTTTCTCCCCTTTGTAATTAATAAGTATTTTGTGGGGATGTACTTTGAGACCATGTAAATATTCCATTCCTCATCAAACTTTTACCAACTAGTTTTGACATTTTGTGGTTCATCATTACTACACTGGTGGCCAAATGGTGGTTTTTCTAATTCTACATTTAGGAAAACCTCTGTTCTCCCATTTATTTATTTACTTTTATCAATGTGGACTCCCAGATTTTCATCTTATTAATGGGCTATTATAATTTGTTCATTCATTCATTCATTCATTCATTCATTCAAATGGTCCCAAATTTGTCCAATGGGAACCCTTCAAACTGGCTCCTATATCCTTTTGATGTCTCCATCATTCTTTGAATACTCCCGTACTTTCCGACACAACAAGATGTTCCCAGATCATTTTGCACTTTCCCTGCCCTAATGGAACCAGCCATTTCTCCAGGGAGCTCTTGTTCCTTCTGGTGGAGAATGGTATTTAGAATCCAAAATCTGGGAACCCTTCAGATAAGTTTTACTTGTAGCACTTCTGCTCTTCATGGGACTTAGAAACGATTCCAGTAGGCATCCCACCTCCAAACTAAGGATTTATTTCCAGAGCAAGCCTACTGTTCCTGAACCTGGGGGAGAAAAGAGGGGAGAAGGGGGCTCCTTGATTCCTTATGGGCCTCTCCCAGCAACCCAGAGAGACATGGATGCAGCTGAACCTCTCCAGTGGATACACTTTGGGCACAATTTGGGTTTCCAAATACAGAAAGCATCTCCATACACTTGGAAAAAGTATTGGAACCTGAGACTTTGTTATCTTAAGAGGTAGAACTGAAAGAATATACACCTAAGCACAACTTCTCATTTAATATCTAGTTTGGTTAAAAAGATGTAAATAAATTTACCCCAATCTGTATCAGGGTACAGAAAACATATATGTGCACACAGCAATGCAGTTTAATGGCAAGACCATAACCATGAATTCAGCCAGAAGTGGATTAGAATCCCTGAACTGCTACATATAAACCCAGTGACCTGGGTGAACTTGATCTCTGTGAGCATCTGTTTTCTTGTCTGTAAATGAGGATAATAATACCCACTAATCAGTATTTTTCAGGGCATTGTAGAGATTTGTCAAGAGACAGGGACACCATCTGGCATTTAGCAGGCAGTCAGTAACACCATGCCTCTCTAATGTCACAGCATTCCATCAATCCAGGGGTTAGCAGCTTCATCGCAGTCCTTTGGAACCTAGTGGACTTTGCCCATGAAAGTTGGCTAGCAGAGGCTATGGATCAAGTGGTTACCTGCTATCAGCAATTTATGGACTACAAAATTGTTTTTTCATTAGCAATTTATATCTATTTTTAAATACTGTTTCTTCTTTCCAGTGAACCTGCAACATTTCAGAAATACCACCAAGTGAGTCTGCTTGCAAGATTTAACCAAGATCTGGATAAAGTGGCAGCAATTTCCTTGGTGTTCTCTACAGGAGCTATAACAGGCCCAAAGTACAAGCTCAGGATTCTCCGAATGAAGTTAAGGTCACTAGTCCATCCAGAGAGGTGAGCAGTAGGCAGGGTTTGATAAGCTCCTGTTTTTCAAAGATATTGTTGGATACTGTCTAACCTATTTGGCCTGAAAATTTAACAGAACTCCATCAATCACTATAAAGGAAGTGGTTTTATAAAAACAAGTAGCCCAGTCAGTAATCTATGAAAATTATACTTGTATATGCTTAAAGATAAATGGCCCAGTAATACAAGAAAATAATGTCGCTATTGCTTGCTCCCTAATTACTCACACTTTTTACAAGTTGATAATTTGTTGTACAAAAGAAAGTCTCATTTTATTAGGTAAACAGAGGCTAGTATAAAAAAAGTACAGAAAAACTGAAATATTTTATTCCATTGACATAGTATAAAATAACTGAATCAATGTTAAATATATTAAATTTGATAACTGTACTGAGAAGATCCTTGTTCTTAGGAAATAAACACTTAAATAATAAGGGGTAAACAGTTTTCTATCTTAAGGATATAATTCAGTTTACTAGAATGTGGGATTTTAATTCTCAAATGGTTCTGAAAAAATAATGTGTGTGGGGGGGTGGTTAAAAGTACAGAGCTGTGTTGTATGTATGTTTTGTGACAAATTCCACTTGACAATGCAGTTTATAATCTATGAACAGAGTCAGGAAGTGATGTAAGGAGTTAGTACTTTATGTTTATGAAATTTGTTTTTCTTGAAAGTTTAGGATACCCTAAAATATTTAATAATACAAGTTTCTTTTAAGAGGATAGTCATTACATCTCTAGACTGTGGGACTTATTTTTTTCATGATTATCAAGAGAATACATGTCATTTTATAAAACTGGAAGGTATAGAAAGTGTTAAATATTACCGATAATATTCTTCAGAGGCAACCACTGTATGTATTTGGTTAGTTCTTTCTAGTCTTCTTTCTATTATACTTTATTTAAAAACTTAGTTGAAGTTGTGAGGTAAATAAAAGTTTAAATCTTGCTTTTTTGTTGTTGTTTTGCTTATTTACCATAAGCATTTTCCTATATCATGACAAATAATTGCTAAATAATTTTCTATCCTAAGGATATAATACAATTTACTACAGTGTGGTATTTTTATCATTTTATTGATAAGAATATTTTTTCTTATTTTCACAGGCCCCAGTTGTGTCGGTATGATCTTGTACTGAAGGAAAATGTGGAAACAGTCTTTCAACCTATTCTTTGCCCAAAGTTGCTAATGTGACTTGTCAGAATACCAGCACACCAGGAACATCAAGGAAGCTACGATGACAGGCTTTTTCAAAGCTTCACCTCACTTTTTTCTTACGGCACAAAAAGTACAGGAAAGCCAAGGATTTTTTCACTACTGTCCTATGGATGTCACATTACAAAACATCAAATGGCCTTGTGATTATAAAATCATCCTGGGAAGGGAGCAACTAACTAGGGCAAGTCAGAAATTGCCAGGCTCCTGAAGGCACAGAGCTTTGTTCAGCTACATCCTGAGGCCTCGTTTGTTCTGGTCTGTCGATCCCGCTGCTCATCACAGGGGCTCTTCTGCTCACTGCAGCTGCGGGGCAGGTGTCTTAGAGGGAAGGACTAGCTGGAGCCTACACTTTGGACTCGACTCCACATTCCCTGTGCCAAATTCCTCCAGGTCCCGCATGCAGGAGAGAAAGGAAACTGACCTACCTCCCAGAGCTGTTGGGTTCAAGAAGCGAGTCTGTGAAGGGTTCTTTGAAACCCCGTGAGTGCCGCATCTGTGAAATGTCTGATAAATGTGAATATGCTTTTATTTATTTTGATATAGCTTTTCTAATAGGCAATGAGAAGGCTTCTCCTTATCAACACCAGCTTCTCTCCCAGGCCATGCTCTGGGAAGGCCAGAAAGTTGCACCCCTGGCTTCCTGCCTCTCTAAAGTCGTGCTGGTGCCACGAGGAGGTGGGGATGGTGGGGATGGAAAGGAGGCAGCTGTTGGCACTAGATAGTAAGTGGATGAGGGCGGAAGGGCAGAGGAAGCAGTGGAGCAGCCTTACAGAAGAGTGACAAAAAAAGGACTGAGAGGCAGGAGAGAAAAAGCAGAGCTTATTTTTCACTTAAGATGGAGAAAGAATCACTTTACAGGCAAACCTCATTTTAAGAAATCCTTTAAAAACATTTTTCCTTATTACCAATGTAATCCATGATTATTGAATGAAATTTTTAAAATGTATAGATGCAAAACAAAAAAGTACCATATGTAATCCTACCTGTTGGAGGTAATTAGCATTTTTGAAAGTCGTGGAGTAATTTGCTTTGCTAATGTGAATTCAAAGCATAGACCAACTTGCTCTCGGAGAATCTGAAGCCTCCAGTTTCAGGAAGCCTCAGCCTTCCCCAGAAGTAGGTGTGATCTGTACAACTGGAATGACAAGAGCAGCTGAGCCAAGAGGCCCTGGAGGGCCAAGGCCAGAGGAACGCGTTCATCCGTCCCACAGCTGTGGCCACTGCAGGATGGTTCCTGAGATTCCTGAGTGCCATGGATCTCCTCATCTGAGTGACTCCTCTACTGCTTTCTGTGAGAACAGCCCTTAATTTACAGAAATTAATATACTTATTAAATTTATATTAATACATTTAACAGTATGTAATTAAAATTTATATACTCTATGTTACAAAGTATTTTAATCTGTAATACATTCTTGTGTGGCACATCCTCTTATAGATTTACCCACGTATTAAGTACAGAGTCTATTTCACATAAGTAGGGGATGTCTACAGCGAATGACCAAACCCAGAATGGAATAAGGCTCAGCGATGCTCCTGCCCGCTTGGACGTCATATCACCCTTCCCCCCTTCTTCCCGAGTTTCCTCAGCAATTGTGGAGAGAGAGATCAATGTGCTGATAGGACCTGATTTCTTTTTAGCATTTTACTGGCCCTGTATTTTGATTAGCACAACAGTAATTTCTTTGCTCTTTCCTTTGCCTGTTGAGCAGAGGGTCACAACAATGGCAAGAAAATACCAGGAATAGCATCATTATCAACTGATAAACTCCTTGGGCCAGTGAGTCTTTCTCAATATCTTCTCTTGGTTCCTCTTGTCATAGTACCTGGCTCACTGTGCCCCCCAGATAAATTTCTATGGAATGGGTGGATGGATAGATGGATGAAAGAATAAACAAAGCAAGGATGAAGAAGAAGGGGAGGAGAGGAAGGAAGGAAAGGAGGGAGGGAGGGACGCAGGCAGGCAGGAAGTTAGTTCACTTGAGTGCAGATGAATATCAAGTGAGTTTCATATAACAGTGATCAGGAGAAATGAAGGTAGTTACAGGTGTGGCCACTGTCTTTTCAGAATCTTTCCCCCAAGGCCCTTGAAGCTTTTGGCTCTGTCTTCTTATCCTTGATTTTACTCCCTTCTTTTGGTCAGTACATCTCCCTGCATCCCAAATGCAAAATGTAATTAAATTTTACTACCTTCTTCCATCTCCTCTTCACCTGTTTACTCCTCATTCTTTGCCTCTTCAGGGGAGCCTTCTTGGACCTTGTTTCCCCACACAGCACTTTTTTTTAAAGTTGTAATTTTCTTTTACATTTAGTTCTGTGACTATTTCATTAATTTGTATGTCTTCTTGACTAGACTGCCAGCTCTGTGAGGCAGGGGCTGTGCACCTAGTATGGTGCCTAGCAGACAGTCCTGAACATAAGACATATTTACTGAATGAAAGTCTCCAGTATCTTCTGAGCTCTGTGGAACCACATTTGGTTGTAAACAAAGACATCCTCCCTCCCCCAAGTCCAATTCCATGAGGGCACCTACCTTCTCTCCCTTGCTGGGAAGAGTCTCCCCCAGACTTCTTCATTCCTAATGTCTTCATTCATCTCTGGAGGTCAATTCCCCATTTCCTAGGCTTCCTGGAAAAAAAGAGAGGTTGGCCCTTTTTTTCCCCACTCCTTATTGCATCTTCTAGATAGTCCCAACACCATTCCCCAGCAACCATGTCTAACCTGGAGATTTTACCCTCCTCCCATTTTAGCACCACTGCTAAAACCCTCCAGGACCCTCTCACATTACTGGACAACTCCAAGCCGTGGTTCAAAGTCCTCTCTCATGCTTTTCCACAGTTCTTCCTTCCACCACCTCCTTCACCAACGATGTTGTACATGCTTCCATTACTGTTTTTATTATACCATATTATAGTTTATATTATAATATTATAATATATTATATTACAAGTCTGTGTGCTCCACAACAGCAGGTGCTGTTTTCTTATCTTTGCCTCACTAGCAGCTAGTACAATGCTGGGCACGAAGCAGGTGCTCAATTGATGCCTGTTGAACACAATGGAATGGACCTCATCCTTAGGGACTCTTAGGGACTTGAGGGAGTTATCTCCACTCTGATTCAGACATCAACACACGTAACTGTTATTTCCAAAATCCTGACCTTAGAACTTCTTACCCTTGGACATCTGCCCTATGCTCTCATTCCTGTACAACCCTATCTTAGCCAAGGAGACTTTGCATTCCAGAAACAGAAACCCAAACTTTATGAGAGAGCTTATTGAGGGATAGAGAGAAGACTTATGGAAACCCAAGAAGAGATGAGCCATCAGAACTCAGGAAGGGCAGGGATGGGGCAGCCCTAGAGCCTTCAGCAACAAGAGTTCATGGACCTTCATTAACCTTAGTGCTCTGCCATGAATCTCTTCAGCTCAGCTCAGCTCCCTCCACAGGGCTGCTTCATTGGGTCCTCAGCCACTCACTGACTCAGCCACTAGGTGGCTCAATTCCAAAGTCTCAGGAGAGAACCAGCCCTTGGATCCTCTTCTTGGGTTAGGTGTCCATCCTATTCCCTTCAGTTAGGGTTGAGATGGGGTAGGGAAGCAAAATCATACGGTCCTCAGAGCTACTCCTTTCATTTGCTCTGGGCAAGTCCAACTGAGCCAGAAGAGAAGGTTGAGCACTATTGACAAAGAGCAATAGCGAAGTCTGGCTAATTTGCCCTCTGCTTCTTCTTCAGTCCCCCTTTTCTAAGCCATGGACACCTTCCTGTTTCCCTGTCCAGTGTGTGCACCAGTAGGGGGTTGTTGTTGCCTTCTGCCAGGCTGCATAGGCAAGTGCCATAAATGAGTGGATTCAGTGCTGGTTGTGCAGCCTGCGGGAGATGTGTTGGCTGGTTAGTTGGCTCTGTAGGTGTTGGGTTTGGTGCCAGGAGGGTTGTAGAGACTGAGATCAGGGTGGAAGTGGTTGGGGGTGGGGAGCACAGTCCAGGACTTCTTCCCCAAGCAGACAAGGTGAGCACGAACAATCAGAACAGGAGTCCAGGGAGCAGATCAGGCAGATGTTTGGTAATAGGTCTGCGGGAAATCAGGTTGTATCTACTGAAAGGGCTCTATCAAAGGTCCCTTACTGCCAAGTGTTAGCCAAATCCCATGACCCTCAGGTCCTCCTGCTGGATTTCTCCATGGATTTTGATACTGTTCACTGGTTGCTTTTGGAACCACCTCTCTTGGGCTCTCAAGACACTTTGTTCTCCTTTTTCTCATCCCACAACTCTGTTTTGGCCATCTTGTTCTCCTTCATTGGTTCCACTATTTCCTCATCAGGTTTCTGACCTTGGTCTTCTCTCTCAAAAAGACAGTGGAGAGTAAGAGATGAGGCTTCAGTGGTTGCTAGGTGTGACCTCTGTTGACTGACTTAGCTCCTCCCAAAGCTGTTTCCAGAATTATAAAATGGAGACTAAGAGTCCCTACTTCTTGGGTCTGTTAAAATGGATTAAATAAAATCATGCATATAAAATGCTAACTATGGGTCTGGAGTGCCAGCTGCTGTTACTTTCTCTCTCATGGCCTCCCTAGGAGACCTTTCCCTATCCCCTAGTTTTAACTGTCTCCTCTAGACAGATGACCTCCAAATCTATATGTTCAATCTGAGCTGCTTGTTGAGAGACAGTGTGGACCTGAGGAAAAAGCATGGGCTCAGGAAACAGCAGACATGGTCTTGAGTCCTGCTCAGTATCCACAGCTGTGGACTTTGAGCAAGTGACTTCATCTGAACACCTGTTCAGCCACCCATCAATAAGTTAGACAATGATACTTGTTTCACTGGAGTGGAGTAAACTTTGCCATGTCTAATTCCTCCATGGCACTTTGCACTGTAATTATCTGCTTTATTTCTTTACCTGTTTATTATAGCTCTCTCCAGGCTTTTCCCCAACCAAAGGGAGAGTAAGGTCCTTGAGATCAGAGGCCTGACTTTCCTGTTCACTATTCTATTCAGAGTCCCAGCATAGGCTCAGTAATGTTAGTTCTTCATCGGCTCTCTCTCCTCCTATATTCCTTTGGCATCTCGAAGTCAACATGTACCAAACCAACCAACTAATCATTTTCTTCACTAATCCTGACCCATCAATTTAACAAGCATTTATTAGGTGCTAATTAGAAGCCAAGCACAGGGTTAAGGGTTGGAAAAGACAGGCAGATAGATGAGGCATTCTCTCAGTTATGGAAATGTTCACTATCTACTGGAGAGACAGATGACGACCCTGGATCAGAGTATTTGCAATAACAGGAACGCAGACAGTCCTCGGGAAGCACCAAGCAGGGACAGCTGTTCTCACTCTGGGAGCTGGAGAAGGCTTTTCAGAGGAGGTGACAATGGGCCTGAGTGTTTACAGGAGAATGAGAATTTGCCAGGCAGAGAAGATTGCCAGATGGAGGGAAGTGTGTTGTCAGAAGCATGAACCAACACAGTGTGTTCAGGTTCCAGCCACAGCTGGAATGGAGGGTTTGAAGAGAGAAAATGAGAAAGGAAAGTTGAGATCATTTTCCCCCATTAAAAAAAAAAATGGATTATTTCGAACATATACAGAAAGAGAAAATGCTATAAAATCTACCTCCATGTACCTATATCCATAACTACTTAACCCTTGTCCCATTATTTTTTTTCAGTTCAGTTTTACTGAGATATAGTCATATACCATACAATCATCCAGTGTACAATCAGTTGTTCACAGTACCATCATATAGTTGTACATTCATCACCAAAATCAATTTTTTGAATATTTTCATTACTCCAAAAAAATTAAAATAAGAATAAAAATACAAGTAAAGAAGAACACCCAAAACATCCCATTCCCCCATCCCCCCTATTCATTTAATTTTTGTTCCCATTTTTTGACTTATTTGTCCATATACTGGATAAAGGGAGTGTGAGCCACAAGGTTTTCACAAGCACACAGTCACAGCATGTGTCATATCAGTGGGATTGAGAAAGTCTTCCTGACCAAAAGGGGGAAGAGAAATGAAACAAAATAAAGTTTCAGTGGCTGAGATTCCAAGTGAAGTCGAGAGGTCACTTTGGTGGGCATTCTTACGCACTATATAGATAACCCATTTTAGGTTTTAATGCATTGGAATAGCTAAAAGTAAATACTTGAAACTATCAAACTGCAGTAGCCTTGACTCTTGAAGACGATTGTACAGCAAGGTAGTTTACAAGGGCTGACAGTGTGATTGTGAAAACCTTGTGGATCACACTCCCTTTATCCAGTGTATGGATGGAGGAGTAGAAAAATGGGGACAAAAACTAAATGAAAAATAGGATGGGAGTGGGCAAGGGATGATTTGGGTGTTATTTTTTACTTTTATTTTTTATTCCTATTTTTACTTTCTCTGGTATAAGGGAACTGTTCAAACAATAGATTGGGGTGACAAATGCACCACTATATGATGGCACTGTGAACAGTTGATTATATACCACGGATGACTGTATAATGTGTAACTATATCTCAGTAAAACTGATTTTTTTATAAAAAGGACTCATAGTATACTCTAACACTGTCCTGCAACTTATTTTTTTAATCCTAGTCATCCATGTGGTCATTGCATCATATCAGAATTTACAGTGTTGCTTCCCTCTTACTATCACAAACAAAGCTGACAGAATACCCTTGAACATACATCTTTGCTACATGTGGGCGTATCTGTAAGTTGAGTTCCCAGACATAGAATCTTGTACACTTCTAATTCTGACCACTGCTCCCTATTTGGTCAACAAGGCACTCTGAGTGATACAACAAGGATGCATTCTCTCTGGTGTCCAGGCTTGTGACACACTGGAGTCCTCTCTGTCCCTTCCTCCATTAAAGTCATGTGTCCTACTAACTCAACTCCCCCCAACCTGTTTGTCTTCCTCCTCCATTCTACTGCTATAGTCCTGGCTCAGACCTGCTTCTGTTCTTTTAATGCAATTTTATTGAGACATATTTACACACCATATAATCTATCCAAAGTATACAACCAGTGGCTCACAGTATCATCATATAGTTGTGCATTCATCGCCACAATCAATTTTAGAACATTTTCATTACTACAAAATAAAGAAAAAAATAAAAATAAAAAAAGAACACCCAAAACATCCCATACCCCTTATCCTCTCAGTATTATTTATTTATATATTTGCCTTTATTTTATTACTCATCTGCCCATACACTGGATAAAGGGAGTGTCAGTCAAAAGGTTTTCACAATCACACAGTCACATGATAAAAGCTATATAGTTATACTGTCATCACCAAGAATCAAGTCTACTAGATTACAGTTCAACAGATTCAGGCATTTTCTTCTAGTTATTCTAATACACCAGAAATTAAAAAGGAATATCTAAATAATGCATAAGAATAACCTCCAAAATGAGCTCTTGACTCTATTTGAAATCTCTTAGCCACTGAAACTTTATTTTGTGTCATTTCTTTTCCCCCTTTTGGTCAAGAAGGCATTTCAAACCCACAGTGCCAAGGCCAGGCTCATCCCTTGGAGTCATGTCCCATGTTGGGGGTAGGGAGGAAGGGTAGTCAGTTTACTTGCAGAGTTGGCTGAGAGAGAGAGAGAGACTGGTCACATCTGAGCAACTAAAGCAGTTCTCTGGGGTTGACTCAGGAATAATTATAAGTAGGTTTAGCTTCTCTTTGCAGGAATAAGTTTCATAAGGGCAAGCCCCAAAATCCAGGGCTTGGGTTATTAAACTTGGAGTCCCTAATGCTTGAGAGAATACCAGGAATTCCCCAGGTGAGGAAGTTTAATATTTTCACATTTTCCTCAAGTCCCTCAAGGGGACTTTCTTGTTCCTGCAACCAGGACAGTTGCAGCTATCAGTATAGAACGTGTGCCAGAGTGAACATCCTAAAACTGGAACTGAATTTAAACACCTCTGTTGGCATCTCAATACTAAAAGAATCCAACTCCTAAGCCCACCCTTCTACGTTTTCCAGCCGGTCGCCAGTTTCTCACTCATTTCTCATATACCTTAGGCTCTGGTTCATTACTTGGACCTCCTGGCTCACGTTCTACCTCCTTTCTCTGCTTGTGGAAATCTTGCTCATTCTTTAAGGTTTTCTCCAATCCCGCTTCCGCTTCTCACCCCCCCCACACACACACACACACACAGCAAGGACCTTTAGTTTTGGATCCAAATTGGCTTGGATTCTAATTCTGGCTCTCCTTTGGGGGCATCTAATTTCTCTGAGAGTCAGATTTTTCATCTGTTAAGTAAATACAAAAATATCTACCTCACAAGACTGTTGTGAAGATTAAGAATAACTGGCATACAGTGGGTGCTCAAAAGGTAATTCTGATTATTTCCGTGGTAACTATTACTGTGCCGGCCCTTGACCTCCACCGCCCATATTGCAACTCTTGGCTCTACAGTGGTTGCCTTTGCCCTGTGTTACAGCGGGTGGTGGACAAGGCCGTCTTACCCCTTAGACCCGAAGCTCGCTGTGGGCAGGGCTCGTGATTCACCCTTGGGTCTCCCAGCGCCTGGCACACAGCCTGGCACTGTGGGCGCTGAATGCTGAGTAGATGGAGAAACGGGCAGAGATGAACGCATTAAAAGATACAAAGACAGACGGAAAAAGGACAGAAGCAGGCATAGAGTTGCTGGGAAAATGGGTTCTTCTAGGAGTCTTCGCCCAGAGGCACAGAGGTCGGCGCCCCGCCCGGGAGGGGAGGGGAGGGGCTAGGGGCGGGGCTTGGACGCGGACCCCGCCCCTGGTCCGTCAGCCATCGTGCTCCGCTGGCGCAGCCGGCGCGTAGCGTGGTCCCGGCAGTGCCACCAGGCTCTTCAGCGGCCCCGCGGGCGGGGTTGCGAGCGTCGATATGCGCCCCCTGCTCGGCCTCCTCCTGGTCTTCGCCGGCTGCACCTTCGCCCTGTACTTGCTGTCGACGCGACTGCCTCGCGGGCCGAGACTGGGTTCCGCCGAGGAGACTGACGGCAGGTCCGGGGCAGAGCGGTGACAATCTGGGTTCGGTTGAGAGGAAAGGAGTCACGTCCGAGAATGGGGTCTGGGAATCGAGATTCGGGTTCCCGGATTGGAGGCGTCGGGGGTCGGAATTTGATGGAGTTCCGTTCCGGGACCGAGGATTGGGGTGTGGTATCCCGGCCCGTGTCTACGCCTCCTCGGGCAGGCCGGGTGGATGGGAGCCTAGCCCGGCCCCGAGTGGGACCTGCCGAGTCCTGGCCGCGCGGGGTGTGCTGTCGTGGCGCGCGGCGGGTGCCTTTGGGGTGGTGATTTGCGGAGGAAAACGGGGCGCATCACCCGGGACGTTGCCTGCCGGAGCACCTCAGCCCTCGAGTCGAGCTCCCCTCCTTTTCCCAGTTCCAGCCCTGACTCCCATTTCAGGCCGACCCTCGCCCCTGAGTAGATCCCCAGCCATTCTTCACGGCCGCTCTCAGCCTCCCTCGGACCCCCTTCCTCACCCCACCCCACTTCTGTCAGGCCCGCCCTTGGCACTTTAAGACTTTCGGTTCTCAGGAGAAATATTTAAACCGTTCACCAGTTATTTGTCGGGTCTGCGCATCCTCCCGACTATCCCGACCTATCCCTTCTCTTGAACGACCGGGCGTGGCTGGAGGCGTAACAATACCTACCGGGCCGGTTTGTGGTGAGTGCTGCGCACCGTGTATGTTAAGTGCTGCCGACCATATGTATTAAGTGCCTGCAAGTGTGCCTGGCACACAGCATTGCGCCATCAAGGGATGTTACAGATATTTCAATATTAGGACAACTGTTTTGTTATTATATTCTTTTGCTCTAGCCAAGAGGGGTCTTTGGGTGTCAGACATACTAGGAGAAGCATTCTGATGAGAACCAGGAGGGTTCGCTCATAATTGCTCTTTGATGAATTTAAGGGCAGTTTAGATTGCAGAGGCAATGCGGCCTTTATAAACTGGCCTTTATAAACTTTGTGAACAGGATTCGGGGTGCAGTGAAGACCAGATTAAGAGCAGGATGAGAAACTAAGCTCTTTGAATGGGTTAGTTTCCAGCCTGACATATTCTCAAGAATATTTATGATGTGGGACAGATATGCTTTCCCAAAGAATCTTTAATTGGCCTAATAGCGAGTGATAAAACAGTCATTTTACCTGGTAACTCAGGAGCAGTATTAAGTCCGAATTGCTCTTGGCCTAAAGCTTGGGGTAGGGGACCCGCCCTTACAGGACGGTAAGTAGGATGTTTAGTACTCGCCTGGAAATTAATATATTTGCTTCTTAAGGATAGTTCATAAAATCTGAGAGCTAAAACTCAGATACTGTCACTTAATGATAGTAGCAGAGTTGGGATGCTGAGTCAGGTCTCTTTCTTCCAGACCTGGGCTCTTTTGTCTGCCCCTACTGTATTGTATCAGGTCAGCCATCACGTTAGGTTCAGCTTATGTATATATTTCCAGCAGACCAGATAATGGGCATATTTATAAACCTTATGTGGAAAGAAGACACAGCGAGTGACTTTCTTAGGTACTAAGCTGATCTGGATTCATGTTTCCATCTGCTTTTCCAAACCCTCAGGTTGGTGTGGTTCCCTTCAGACTTGGCGGAGCTGCGGGAGCTCTCCGAGGTCCTTCGAGAGTACAGGAAGGAGCACCAGGCTTATGTGTTCCTGCTTTTCTGCAGTGCCTACCTCTACAAACAGGCCTTTGCTATCCCCGGCTCCAGCTTCCTGGTCAGTGCCCTGCCATGCTTCTGTGCTTGCCAGGAAACTATCTTTGTAGGCTGCAAATCATATAGACCAGAGGACAGACCACTATAGTGACCATTTGTTGACAACTTCCCCGTATCAGGCACTGTCCTGGTTGCTTTACCTGAATGATGTTATCTAATCCTCAAAACAATCTTATAATAAGGCCATTATTATCCCCATTTTACAGATAAGGAAACAGTTGGGGAGAGGTTAAGTAACTGTCCAGGGTAACATGGTGAGTAGGGCACAAGGCGGGGGTTTGAACCCATGGCTTCATGGCTCCAGAGTCTGCATTTCCTTTCAGTTCGTTGTGTTTGTTTCTAAGACATTGATAGCTTTGGAAAGCTGACTTTGATACACACACAGACACAGACACACACACACACACACACAACAGGGCTGGGTGAACTCTTCTTCCTAAGAGCTTCTAAAATATTCTACATTTTGGTGCTATTATATATAATTAGTTTTCTCCACCAGTCCATGAGTTCCTTGAGGGCAGGCTCTGTTCCTTATTCTCAGCCTTTGTATTCCTTTGCCTGGTACACAGAAGTACCTCAATAAATGTTCCATTAACAAATGAATATTGTTCATCGTGATATTAGGCTGAAGAGGATTAGGAAGACTCCCAGGTGCAGAGGGGAGGCATTCTCATTTCCTAGCAGCCCCCACTGGTTCTCAGGAGCTGCAGCGTTAGACCCGGGCTTGTGCTCTGGCTGTCACCTATTTCTCTTCAGCCATCATCTCAGGTTATGCAGGAGAATCTATGCTTTCCTCCCTGAACATTTTAAGCTGTTTCATATGTGTGTTTATGTAAGATTGGGGTTTGGAGTGGATTTGAATCCCAGCTATGTGACCATGGTTAAGGACACTTAACTTCTCTGACCTAGTTTCCTCATCTGTAAAATGTAGAAATTCCTCTGTAACCCCTTAGGATTGTTCATGGGAGGATTAAATGAAATAATGGGTGTAGAGGGCCTGGCCTCAGCCCTTGTTGAATGATTGAATGACATACTCAGAAACCCTGAAAGCTTCCCTCTGTCTTGCTTCCCTGTCCTGCCCCAGTATCTTTTCTCTACTCCAGGCTCGGGCTGGATCCACTTAAGCAGTTTTTATTGGAAACTGGAAAAAAAAAAAAAAAATGTCCATGCCAAGAGAGACAGGGGAGGTGTGTGGTGCTTGCAATAAAGGACTGACTTCTGCATGCTTTCTTCCCTCTTGGGCTGATCCTTCTCCAGGGCAAAGAGCCAGCTGCTTCTCGGTGGGGGTTAGACACAGAATAAGGAGTGAATCCTGGCTCTTCCTTGCACAAGTGATCTCGGGCAAGATACTTAATCTCTCACCTGTAAAATGGGGTAATGAGAGTATCTATGATACAGGGGTGTAGAGAGAGTTAAAGGAGACATGTAGTCAAGCACATAACACATAGTAGATGCTCAGCAGAACTCACCCCATTTCCAAGACCTCCTTTTCACTTTCTCTCTTGGATCCCATGTTTGGCAGGATGATGTCTGTGAGACAAACTGCATTGACAAAGTATTAGTTCATTTTCCTATTTTTGGAAATCTAAGGCTTTTTTTTAACTGTCAGTAGAGCTCTGGTCAATGTGGAACCCGGGAGTTAGCATACCATATAGATGTTATTCCAACAACAATAACAAAAGACATTTATATAGCTTTTGTAGTCTTACCAAGGGAGAAGTCATGATTTGTGTTCATCATTTGAAATAGTAAAAATAACTTGTGAGTTTCATTTCTACCTCTTGGAGCCCCAGTGATTGCAGGACCTCCTATAGCCAATACAGCTGGCTGTGCTTTACATGTATTCTACTTAATTCTCTCCTGCCCTATGTAAGGTGTAGGAATCTGAGGTCAAGGTTATAGCTCCCAGCCATTCCATCACTTTTCATCTACCTCTTTAAAATGTGAGTTAGTTCTTGGCCAGAAAAACCACTGAAGAAGGAGAGAACTTACAACTCTCAGGCTCTGGGGCATGGTAGCTGGTGGCTGCCACATGTTCCATGGCTGAGGGTTTGTTTTCTTCGCAGAATGTTTTAGCTGGTGCCTTGTTTGGTCCATGGCTGGGGCTCCTGCTGTGCTGTCTGTTGACTTCTGTGGGTGCCACATGTTGCTACCTGCTCTCCAGTATTTTTGGCAAACAATTGGTGGTCTCCTACTTTCCTGCTAAAGTGACCCTCCTGCAGAGGAAGGTAAGGGGAGGAGCACATTGGCCTCCTAGACCCCCAGATTGTCACCTCATGTCCCTGAGCAGGGATTTCCCATGGGGCTTCACCCTGCCTTGGGAGGTGTTTTACAGACCAAGAAGCTTGGGTTCTAGGGGTTCTTTTGATGCCTCCAGGAGGCACAGATACAGGATCAAGCCTCAGTTCCACCATAACCAGCTCTGTGACTTTAGGCAACTTCCTGGCTTCTCTGAGGCTCAGGTATGTCCATTTTTAAAATGGAAAAAACAGCCTCTACTTGGGAGGAATTGGGGACTGAATATGTGAAGTGTTTAGAACAGTGCTTAGAACCAGCAAGTTTTCAATACATGGTGACTCTTTCTGCTTCTTACCGGCCGTGTCCTCTTTGGCTACAGGTGGAGGAGAACCGGAACAGCTTGTTTTTCTTCTTACTGTTTTTGAGACTTTTCCCCATGACACCAAACTGGTTCTTAAACCTCTCAGCCCCAATTCTGAACATTCCTATTGTGCAGTTCTTCTTCTCCGTTCTTATCGGTAAGACACTGGTGGGGGATGAGTTTGAGTCTTCAGAGCTGTCATGTTGTTAGACAACTACATGGGTGTGTGCCTGCCTTGGAGAGAACAGGCTACGAAGAGCATCTTCGAGCCTTAAGACTTAAAGTAATTATGCCTGATTGCAAATTGAAGCAGGCCTGAACACGAACACCTATAAAAATGATTTTGGAAGAAACTAGCATTTTTTAATTGTACTCAGTAGGCAATGAGTACCTACTGTGTGCCAAGCACTGCTGGGTACTGGGATTAGAAGAGAGAATCCATGTAAAGCACATGGCTTGGCATGCAGTAAGTGCTCAGCAAACACTACCGGGAAGAGCAGGGGTGGAGTGAGGGTGTGTGGGCAGCTTTTTGGGTGGAGGGCCAAAGAAAGGAGCAGAGCAAGGGGACTTCCTGTCTGGTTTTGGCCGCTTTTCTGACTAAAGTCTGCTTTAGAAAGAACTGGGAACTGGCCAGGTTCATTCTTGTCGCTTGACAATTGTATGACCTTCAGCAAGCCACTTACTTTCATGGGCCCCTTGGCCAGATAGGGGCTGGAACTAGAGCAGAGTTTATCAAAGTATGGGCCTGGAACACCTTTATCAGAATGGGAAGGTCAGGAGGCTTGTTAAGAATGTGGATTCTGGGGTCTGCCCCATATCTGCTGAATCTTGGGAATGAGACCTGGGAATATGCTTTTTCTTTAACTTTTAATTTTGAAATAATTTCTAACTTATAGGACAGTTGCAAAAATGATACAAATCCCATACAGAAGAACTCCAACATACCATCCCCCCACCCCCCAGATACCCACATCTACCAATTTTAACATTTTGGCATCTTTGTGGTTTCTTTCCTACTTTCTTTCTTTCCTTCTTTCTTCCCTCTCTTTCTCCCTCTCTCCCCCTTCCTTCCGTCCTTTCATCATCTATCTATCTTTCTATCTACCTACCTATCTATCTATCTTCTGAACATTTGAGAGCAGGCTGTACACATCATACTCCTTGAACACAATACTTCCATGTACATTTCCTGCAAACAAGGATATTCACTTATGTGATTACCTTAAGTGCAGTTATCAAGGTCAAGAAATTTAACATTGATATAAAGCTTACATTCTATAGTCCAGTTTTTTCTTGTGTCCCAATAATGTCCTTTTGAGCTTTTTCTCCCCCATTCTTAGATCCCATCCAATGTTGTTTATTGCAAATTATCATTACTTTTAGTTTCTCTCTTTTTTTAAATTGTGGAAACATGGAATATGCTTTTAAATCTGGTATCTAGACAGTGGTTCTAAAACTTTGGCACCTATTAAGAATCTCCTGGAGAGCTTTTAAAAATCTCTACACACACCAAGGACTCAGAAATTAGTATGTTTTAAAACATTTCCCAGATAGTTCCAGTGTCCAGTCAGGTTTAAGTAGCAAGTCCTAAAGAGGGATTCTGCTATATCCTGAGGTTTTCAGACCACTGAATTAGATGATATCTAAAGTTTCTCCCATTGCTAACTTTGTGAAAACAAAATGAAACAAAACAAAAAAAACAACTAGTTACCATCACTTTCTCCATGCTGGCAGTAGACCACCCTCTTTGAAGGATTGCCTTCTCTTAAACCTTCCCTAGAGCAAGGAGGGAAAGACAATTGAAGGCTTCTAGGTCAGACAACAAATCTGTGGTTGAGCAGCTGCTATTAATAGGGAATGCCTGAGAGAACTGAGATCTTAAATTGAAGCAGGATTTACCACAGATAATTCTGATCATATCTGCTTTCAGACAAAGTGCCTCAGCACCTCAATTAATGGGGGTCATCAGCTTGTAATGACCTAGGTGGCACTGGGCTTCGAAAGCCTCTGGAGACTCGGGTTCCTTCCATTTTACAAGTTGCGTGACCTTGAGTCTTCTGTGATCTTGAGGCTGCGTCTACTATAGAAGAAGAATAGATTCTTAAGGGGTTCCAAACCAATCAGAATCTCCTGTTGGGGGAGCATTAGATGGGAACTTTAAAAATACAGGATCCTGGGCTCCACCTTAGGCCAAGTTAACCAGACCCTTAGAGGTGGAGCCCAAGAATCTGTTTTAACATGTTTACCAGGGGATTATTATGCAACCAGCTTGTCCAACCACCAGTCAGACTTTTGGGATCCAGTAGATTTGGTGACCTCTTAGAGAAGGGAAGGGGCAGTGAAGGTCATGAAAAGCAGTACGTCTTCTAAGAAACTGATTTTAATCTTATGCACACTGAAAATCTCATGATGATGGTGTTTTCCTCTTTACTTTTGCTGCTGAAATGCTCAGAGCCAAATCTGGGGCCCATTTCTAGCAAATGGGTGAACCTTATGCATTTTTGTGCTAACTTTCCTCTCTGACTTATTTTATTCTTCTGTACTCATTTTGCTTTTTTTTTCCTGTCTTAAAATTTTTATCTTATTGTAGGGTATACATTTTTGTATACATTTGTGTAAACCCTCTAAGTCCTTTTTTTGAACAAGTCAGGTTATCTGGGAAGTGAGGAAAGGAGGGGAAAAGGTGGGAAAGGAGGAGGAAAGAAAGGAAAGAGGGAATATGTTTAGGGGTAAAGAGTTGGGCAAAAAATTGGAGTCACTATTTTTAATTCCTGGTGACATTTCTGAAAGGTTATTTTTCTTAATTTTTGTTTCCCTTTTCTTCCCCCAGGTTTGATCCCATACAATTTCATCTGTGTACAGACAGGCTCCATCCTATCAACCCTCACCTCTCTGGATGCTCTCTTCTCCTGGGAAACTGTCCTTAAGTTACTGGCCATTGCCCTAGTGGCCTTAGTTCCTGGGACCCTCATTAAAAAATTTAGCCAGAAACACCTGCATTTGAATGAAACAAGCAACTCTAATCATCTAAATAGTAAAAAAGGCACGTGATTTAGATTTTCTGATTGCCACATCCCTGGACTCCATTGCTTCTTTAAGCAATGGTTGTGGTTCTCTAAAGCCCTACACTGTTTTCTAGTTACCCTAAACAGATGATCGTACACTGTCTGTGGGCAGTGTCTTGTCGTAGAGGACACTGTGTTCTAGATGGTGAATTATATCAGGTTTGTTCTCAAACCAGCCCTGGTTTAGTAGGACACTCTGAGAAATGGAGGGCTTCCTAGAATATCCTGTTTAAATTTTCCTGAGTAACAGGGGGAATTCAGGATAGGCTATTATTATACTTGTCTCTTGCCAACTCCTGAGCTGCCATGGGAGAGGATGCTGATTGTCCTTCTCCAGAGTGCCTCTTTTTGCAAAATGACAGGCTGTTGTGACAGGTGTTCTCCTATTACCTCCCTAGTGGATGTTATTAATGTAAATGATGACATGTGAATCCATGGCACTAACATCAGTCTTCATTGTCTGTTAGTCTCTTGAAGAGTGTTTCCTTTGTTATTTTTTGCTAATCACCTACCTCTTCTATAAGCCAAGGGAAACAAGCTGACGAACTGCGTGGGACTTCCACACAGAGCTGAAATGCACAGCAATTTCTGTGATGCTGTTTGTGTTCAGACACACTGATGTTACCATGTTTATCAAACCTCCTTATAGTTGCATGTCCTGACAATTCAGCTGATTGCAAACAGACTATTAAATATGAATAGAGCAAACTCTGTATGTTTTGGATATGTTCTGGATAAATTCTTACCCATGGATGGGGACAGGGCTCTTGACTCACCTGAATCAAATAAACATCATTACATTTTTAAATCTGTCCTGTCTGTATGGGAAATCCCTTCTACCTGTTCCTGCTAGGAGGAAAGACTCAGCACACTAGGATATCCGAGTCAGTGTACCCCCTGAATGTTTTTCATTTTGTCATTTGCCAAGAAGAACTGAGGAATGATTTTCTTTTAATTCAAAGAGAAAAACTTGGCTTCTGATTATACTATGTTGTATTTTAATTACCCATATAGTTCTCATTGTTTCCTGCAGCTGCAGTATTGAATTGGCACAGACCTGTGTTAATGCTTCCAAGGACAGAAGGACCTTGGCAGCAAAAGTGACCAGCTCTGTGATCCTATACCCTACAAGAGTAGTTCACCATTACTTATTAGAACTGTTGTCCTTGGGCATCTTGCTGGGTTTTCATCTTGCCAAGAGCTTTAATCTAGACCTCTTGTTCTACATCAGTTCTTGGGAATACTCACGTTCAGTAGGAAGAATGAATTCCCAGACTGTTTTTTGTTTTTTTGATATCTTATAATCTTTTCACACCAAGGACTTCATTTTTAAAATGTGTTTCTTTAAAAGAAGGCTTGATAGCAAAAGTGGGGTGAGATCTGGAGTAGGGGGAAGGAAGGAGAAACAAGGAAGTTTTGCACACTTGCAAGTGTGTGCCCTTTGCCCTTTAGCAGGACCCTTAAGTTTTTCACATCCCCTCCCCCTAATTTTACAACAGTGTGCCTTATCACTTGTGAGTTTATAGGCAATTTCCCAAATGAATACAAATGTTCTGTGTGGTGCCTGTTTGTACATGTTGCTAACTTCAACTACCCTTGCCAAAAGGAATTAGGATTGGTTGAAAATCAGACAATCCAAAAATGATGTTTTAGCTTTCCAATGTCAGTAAGCTTCTTACCAGAATTATTCATTGGAAACCATATTTTTCATTTTCATCTTTTACTGCCTTATGCTTACTTTATCTCTGGGTCACTAAGAAGGGTGGAATAACTACAAGAGAGCAGCAGGGAAACCATAGGGAAAAAGCAGAAAGCCTGTGTAGACTATGACAGAATAACCAAGTGGAGGCTATAACAAAAGAGAACCATGGTTGTCCCTTTTGTCATTTTGTCTGAGTCACAGAAACCAGCATTCCCCCTCACCTGTTTCCCTGGCTTCAGGAAACCTAGTCATGTGAAGTCTTCTTTCTCTAAAGTTCTGACAAATTGAGACTCCACTAGTTGTTACAGCAGCTTTCAGGACACAACAGGACCTTCAGGAAAAGACAGGACCCCAAAACAGTGAAGTATTCTGTTTAATTCCATGCATTTGTTTGCTTTGATAGTTATTCTTGTTCCCATTGCTGTACAATTGTTCAATACAAAGAGGGCGTCGGCATCAGAAAACACAGGGAGCAAGGGAACTGATAGTACGGGATAGCAGGGGAGACATGAGGGCATTCAATTTTAGACTTAATCATGTAAAACAAATTAGTTTCTCCAAATTGATAGGAACTCGAGTTATTGCAATAAAAAATCAAAGTGGGCATTCCCACTTCCAGAGTCTTAAGAGTGGTCACTCTGGAGGAGGAGAGCCATCCGGGGGTGATACGGCCAATGTGGGCATCTTCCTAATAGCACACATTCTGGCTTGGGTTCCCCCTGGCCTGTAACCATTGTAAGATTCTCTTCATCTGGACAGTAGTCTGGGGCCAGGAGCCAGTGTTCCCCTGAGTGCTGTGAAGTGGCTCGAGAGCAGGCCTGAAATTCTGCCGGAAGCTACCTTACAGTGGTCTTGGCTCTGTGTAAAATCCTGCCAGCATGCCCTGGGCACGTGACAGTTAACAAAAGCCTTAACACAACTCCTTTGGGATAATCCTGTTTCACAGAGCAGTGATTTCAGAACTCCCCTCTTCTGCCACCTGTCCCTGAGATGTGTTCCAGCTTCCAAAAGGGTCCTCCACTTGACAGCCTAGTTCTTTCCAGTATAAACAGGCTTTTGCAGTATCACTTGGTAACATAAAAAACAAGCAGACTAACGTGATTGTTAAGTAACAGGATGTGAGGCTGGTAACTGGTGATGTGAGTATAACTAGGGCATTTATTCTATGAAATCAGCTAAGAAGAAAAATCTTGCTGCCTGGAAAGGCACTAAATTCATACTGACAGTACAAGTCAAAGTCTTGAAAAGAATGTCACATTGTTTCAGTGCCATTAGTCTCACAGAGTCTAAGGAAAAAGCAGGTAACTGGGACTTACATTAACTTTGTTTAAGGACGGTGAGCGAGGAACATGCTCATGCAACACAATGAAATGATGTGAATGAAGAGACATTTTGGCATTTGACCCATCAGTGTGCTTGGTGATTATCCCTAGGTGGCATCCATAAGGAGAACACTTGAGTGATCCTGTCATTTTACCATCAGGACTAACTCAAGATCTCAAACCATCTTTAGGAAATCAATTATGAGCTTAAAGCTGGGATGGCAAACATTTCCCCTTTACATCAATTCCAATCAAGTGGTAGTTGTTCCAGTGCTGGGTTGTGAGGGGTTGTGAGGCTATGTCCAGGCTTAGTAGGAAAGAATATGGTGATCAATAAATAATGTAGGTCTTGGGTGTTTCAGGTAGAGATGGTGGATGGCTGTAAATGGAAGTGTTTCAGTTTCTGGTTTAGAGAATTACATGGAGGCTAAATGAAAAAACAAAACAAAACATCCCAGGATAGTAATTCCTTGTACTTCAAATATTATGTTCTATTCTGGAATATTCTGTTCCAGGAAATTCAAGTACGAATGTTTGAAGAAAAGGGGAGCAATTGAGATGTGAAGACATGAGAAAAAGGAGAGTAAATCATTGGATCAATAAGGAGGCATTCATGCTGAAAGGCTGCCAGTGCTCCACATGGAGGGGTGAGGGCATTTGAAATAGTCTGGGCTGGTACCAGGAGAAACCCAAACCATCTATTGCTTGGGGTGGGAGAGGGGAAAATTTTTGCTCAATGAGTTCCTGAAATGATGTCCAGTACTTATTTAAATCCTACTAAAAATGTCCTTAATTTTAAAAGGTTGGACTTGTTGATACTAAAGTTTTTTATTATCTGACCTTCAAGTAGGCCATTCAAAATCATCTTGCAACAGAGCTAACATCTTTATCTTTCTGAGTAGATCGAACTTTGAATTCCCCATGATCTTAGAAACAGACTTATACTTTAGTGGTGATAAGGTCCATTATAACTTCAAAGTGGATGCAGGCTTTTCTGTCCCCCTGCTAAGCAATTTTAAGAGGAACTGTTCTTCAGAGGACATGATCTAGAAATAGATGGAAATCAGAACCAAATGGTTATTTGCAACACAAGTTAAAACTCATTATAGCAGTCAGTCAAAAACAGATGCTGTATGTCACATGTGGACATTCATCTCAAGGGGATTACACTTTCAATCACTGATGAAGCTTGAAATCAGTCTGATGAGGTTCTTTGAAGTACTGTTTGCATAATGCGAAGGTATGGCCTGTTCCAAGTGACATTTTGTCAGAACTGAAGAATTAGCTGTTAAATTCCCTGAGCTCTTGATTCAACACTTTAGATGACTGTTGAGTTGTTCCCCCCAAAAAACACACATCAATTCAAGATTTTTCTGGTTATTACAAGGCAGGCAGTGAAGGGCAAGGCTGGGATAGAGAAGATATTTCCTTTCTTACCTCAACTAATGGCACTGTTCTTTTCTGAAGCCTCTAGTTAGTTCTACTCAAAAAAGTAAAAATGTTCATGTGGAATTTTATTCAACTCTTGACCATACTATGAATGACTGAAGATATAATACTATCTACTACCCTAACATGCTCATAACGGTTAATCTGGATAAGGTATATGGATGGCATCATCATGACAGAGAGCCAAGACAGGAATTCAAAAAAACTGATCAAAATTATGAGGTACCAGGTGTGGGTTTTCTAGGAAGACAGTCACAGGAAACATAATATAGAAGTTGACCCTCATTTTCCTCTGCTGCCACTGAAGGTGGGCAAAAAGAACCACACAAACTGAAGTGTCAATGTTTTATGTTGGACAGAAAGAGGATTTACAACTTAAAAAGTTGTAGCTTCTCCATTCCTAGAGTAATGAATCCAAGTGCAATGCGTCTGAAGGCAGAGGGTGGAATATATGGCTTTCAAGGTACTTTTCCAGCCCTATGACTCTCTAAGTGACTAAGTCTCATTCTAGAATTCTTCTGTCTTGTTATGGGATGACATCACAGACATTTTATGTGATGCTCATATGTATATTTTTTCTTTTTTTAAATCTCCCTTCTACTCCCAACTAAGTTAAAAAAAAAAGTTGGTTTTGTGGGATCTGGCAGGGATTTTATGTAATCTGTATGACTACAAATTATGCTGTCAATTCCTGAAACTATGTAACCCATGCATCCCATGCAAAAACTTTCTACATCTGTTTCTCTCAGGGCATTAAATAATTCTTTTTTCTTCTAACATAGTCCCATGATTTTATTTCACTTACACACTTACTAAGAAAGTGTACAGCTTTTGAACTCTTTGTCTGTTCACTCAGTTACCTGCCCACCCAGGAGCTTTCATGATCAAGTCAAAATCACAATGTTTCCACTGGGCTCTAGGACAGAATTCATATCTTCAGATGATTGTTGTACAAAAAAAATTAGGGAATACCAGGGAGCTCCCAGATGGCAGTTCCATTTTCATTCCTTCATAAAAATCACATAATCCATGGTTAGCAATCAACATAATCATTGTGCTACACCATAAACCACACCTTCTGATCAACAGAAAATGAGAATGATAATAATTATTATAAAATAAAATAACAATAATGCCATAACTTAAGATCTTTCATGTAGTCCAGCTACAGGATTTATACAAAATGGAATAATTTAATGCAAACAATACTGCTCTCTGTATAAGTTAAACATTTTCCTTCATCCTACCTAAAAGCTATAAATTATAGACACTAAATTTTAAATCAAATGTCTCAACACAAAGTGTAAACAAATGGAGGGATCAAACAAGCAAAAGAAACTGCTCTAAATTCCCCCCCCCCCCTTTCCTTTTTGGCTGATGCAATCAGTGAAACCCAGAGGAAGGGCAACATTTTCATCTGCATTGAAATGGTTTAATACCTCTTTGTGCAAGTCCTTCTCTGTGTCAAACATGATGCAATGCCAAAGAGTCTAGTGGTCTTTTTCTGGTCTTGAGCCCAGAGAGGTTGCTTGACATTAATCTATCTTGGAGACAGAGAATGGAACTAAGCCAACATGTTTGTATATAAAATTCTAGAAAAAAAATTCCTTAAAGCCAAGGCACCATGAAATACCTTGGGATGCTTTTCGAACCCATGGCACTGGAGACAGGAAGGACAACATGTCTTTGACAACATAAAATCTTTCCAAGCTCTGCTTAGCATCATTCTTTCCCCAAAGTTCCAAATTCAATTATTTTAAACTACACTGCTGCTATGCACTACATATTATAGTGATTCAAACTGAAGTAAAATACATTTTACAAACAGCATTTAATAAAAATGCTATTGCGGCAGGAGATGGGTTGCCTTATATAAGTTGCTTATTTTGCCTTTATTCTGACAGTGGTAGCCAGTCATTAAAGCTTCCAAGATAGAATGAGTTATTGAAAAAAACAAGGGGATGACTTGGGATTGAACATTGGACAGGCTCACACACATCATAGCTGCCTTCAAAGTCTGTCCTCCTGTCATTGAATCAAATGACTCTAGCAGACAGACACCTGGCTCCAAAGAGGGGTGATCCCATTTCTCCACGTAGCTCAACTGAGATGTTCTGAAAGTGACTTTTACAAATTCCACATTTGCTTTTCTAACACTGTTGTAGATTTTTTCTCTTATCCTTCTCTTTTCCTCAGTAACCACCCACCATTTTATCCTTAAAGAACGTGGTCAACAGGTGGAAAGGAAATACGCTACAAGAAAATGTCTGAAAAATCAACACATTGGTCAAGGTAACACATCTGTCAAGGTAATGATAATGACAGCATTAAAGAGGGAAGTATTTGTGAAGGACAAGGTTTGATGCTATCTGTAAGTCTCACTACCTAATGCTGCTTAAAGTTTTAAAAATGCAATCAGCTTCCACATATACAGGTTTGTTTGTTTGTTTCCTCCTAGAGGAAGCACATGACCACAAAAACCTTGGGTGCAAGGATCTGGTTACCAAATGTTTCTAGGTCATTTCCATCATCCATCTGGAAAAAAGCTGGTTGAATTTAAAGTGATTTGTTCACAAGTTATCTGGAATTGCTTTTCTTCTGCTGTAACTTGTTTTCTAAAATACTCATAATATGTCTTGCTCTGGCTCTTCTTCAGTCACTTATGGCCAAAAGACCTGGTCCCCTGTTCAAGCAGCAATAACACCTCCGGGCTCCACAAATTCCCAAGGATGTTGTTCCTGAATTCCATTCTTTTTCTCTCTTTCTCTCATTCTTTCATTTTCTTTATTTCTTTTGCAACAAGTTTTTGTCTCTATATATCATATATAGTTCACTCTTTACAGTACAAAGTGTTAAAATGTCAAACAAAAATAAATATCAATGTTACAGTAGCTAGAATATTCAATAAAATAGATCCCTGCCATTCTTGATTGAAATGTTTGGTGAGACTTACTTCCATTTGGATGTTTTTTCCAGAGATTTGCAAAGCCTCATGTCCCTGTTATTGCAGCTCATTTCTAGGGGTAGTAAAGACGGGGCAGCTCTCTTCCCAGACAAAAAAGCAGGGAGAGAGTAAGAAGAGTCTGGGAGTGGGGTGGATATGAAATGCCAGTATAATCATGAGATCTTCAGCATGGTATTCTTTCATTACCAAGTAGCAGAGTTGTAGTGTTTATTGGTCCTAACTGTGGCATCAGAACACTCCCCATCTGAAGAGTCACAGTCCGATTCTTCAAACTGCATAGGATTCTGCAAAGCCAAGACAAAACAAAACCTTAATTCATTTCTGCAGTAACTCAGTAAACATGAATTGAACACCTCCCATGCAACAGGCACTGTGCTAGGAAAGTGGGATACGAAGATAAATGGGTTCTGTCCTTGTGGGGCTTGGGAAGAAACAAGACATAAAAAGATGAGGATGATGACAATTGTAACAATACCACTGAAACCCATTTACATAGCGTTTACTTTGTGCCAGGCACTGTTATTAAGTGCTTTACATCAATTAACCCATTTAATCCTCACAACAACCCTAGGAGATAGATCTTGTACTATACCTGTTTTACAGATAAGCAAACTGACCTACAGAGAGGTTAAATGGTTTGCCCAAGGTTGTACAGCAAGTAAGTGGGAAGGCTGGGCTTTGAATCTCTAGGCAGTTTGAGTCCAGGGTGTCTACTTTCAACCACTATGCTATCCTGCCTCTGAAAAGGCGGTACTGTATATGAAACAGGGTTACATGTGCTATGACAGCATAGTCCAGGGGATGGTGGGACATGGAGGATGAGGCATCATATCCTTAACTGAGTTGGGACATGGGGCGGCAGGAGGTGATGTTTGAGTTAAACCTTGAAATGGAGGGTTTCCTGAGCAGTTTGTGGTTTGTGCCTCATTTCAAAGCAACTGCCATCATTTCTGAGAGCTCTGTTGATCTTTGTACTTCTATCTACTTCATGGAGGCAGTTGATGTATCTTACACACTAAATGACAGCTGTAATGGTCACAAGGACTTTGAACATTTTCTAACCCAGAAGAGCTCCAGGAAGGGAACAGGGAAGAGAGGAGAAGGGAGGAGAAGCCCCACCTCATAGTTCCGTTCCTCCATACACAGTTTGCCCAGAGACATCTGTGTCTTCACGCGGCGCACGGCACACTCCTTGTCAGACAGCCCGTCCGAGTGTGAGGAAATCTCAAGGGGGATCTCCGGCGTCTGGGACAGCAGGTCCTCCAGCTTCTCCATGAGGCAGTCTTCAAGTTTGTCAGCTAACTCATCAGGGCTGTGTGAGTGATCACTGGTATTTCCCTCCTCTCCATCGGACACAGAGAAATTCTCAGAGCTGAAGGTTGAATATGACTGGCAGCTGCTGATACAGCGATGGGGCCTAAAACCACAAAGAAGCAGACGTGCTTAATCACAGGAACAACTGCTTCCCTTTCCTTATCTGTCACTCACAGCCGTGGTGAGAAATCATCTAGTTTTTTTCTTTTTTTCTCCTGCCCTTGAGGGAGACTCAAATCCAGATAGGTAGAAGGTATTCAATTTTTTTTTTTTTCAGTTTACAGATATATTTTATTTAACATGCCCAAGTTAAAAAAAGTATAACAATTAAACAGTAAAATGCACAGATCTTTAGTGTGTATTTAATGAAGTTTACTTGTTGAACGTGTACCAGTGTAACCACCACCCAAAGCAAGATACAGAACATTTCCATCATCCCGGAAAGTTCCCTCATTCCCCTTTCTAGTCAATTCCACACCCCTACCCCACTCATAGGCAACCATTTGCTAACTTTTATCACCATTTAAAAAAATTTGGCCATTTGATTTTAAAGCAATAATGAGGGATATTTGAATGTCCCTTTTCATTTGGTTTGTATGTTTGACTAAACACTACACTCCAAAGCTGATGGCTACCCTGGTCTTTGAAAAAAAAATCAGCTGATCTAAACACACTGTATGGAAATGCTCAAATTGAAATCATGTTTCTTATTCACAGAGGCATAGATTCTCACAGGTGAAACAGACTTTAGAGATCCAGATCAGAAAACTGAAGCCAGAGGGCAAGTGACTTGTTCAAGGCCACACCATTAGAGAAGGCAGAACTGAGGCTTGGGCCAGGTCTGCTCACATTCTGCTCAGTGTCCTCCCCAACATTCCCCCCGACCCTATCCCAATTACAGTTCCAGAGCCCAATGCCCGGGGGCATGGCCAAGTGCTTTCCACCATCCCTGTAGACCAAATGCCAACAGAAATGAGCCTGGAAGGAACACTCACTCTGCTGCTGGCACAGCCCAGCCAGTTAGTGACCCATTCCAGTTAACATCGGGGTTTAGTGCTAATGAGGCAAAGCTTCTGAGGGGAGAATTTGCAAAGGTTCTTTTTTCTTTCCCATTGTTTACAGATAGGGTAGTAAATAAGAACTCTTATTTACACTAATTTAAAAATCAATATAAAACAAATAGTAAAAACAAGACTGCCCTTTCCTTCTGCTGTTGTCTGGTCTTTTTGTATTTTTTAGTACAAAGTATTTTTGATGGTCAGACAAAGGAAGACTATGTGGGAAAAGAAAGTTAAAGTAAGATTCACACAACTTCAAAAGGCTATTAATCCAGGCGGGGAGACAGAGAGAAGAATGTTATAATATAAAGAGCAAAACTGTGAGATAAAAACAAATATAATTTGCAGTATAGCTAAAACGGAAAGTGGGAAGCCTTCAGATGGGTTGAGCTCATGTTGTGTCACTGGAACAGAAGCTAGAAGTAACATAATTGTGATGTCAGCAGAATGAGTTCAGAGACATATTTTACTGAGGCTGAATCTCACTGCAGTGGAGAAACAAACTATCAAGGAGACAATAAGCTAGCAAAAGCAATGTGGCAGGAATAGATCAGGGGATGAGAACATTTGTGCACAGCGTGGAAACCCAAAATACAATTTACCAAAGGAATTCCTTGGGTTGGAGAGAATTTCTGTCTTTGGGCAGGTACACAAATCTTCCTGGGAGATCCCTAGAGTCTCTTCAAGAATCAAATCTCTATTAGCACAAAAGGCCTCCTGGAAGGAAAATTACCTTCCCTACTTCTGCTTAAGGGAAGCTCATATTTTAGAAGTAGGGAGAAGTGATCCTTCTTTAATCCTACCACCAACATTATTATCCTTGGCTAAGCAAGAAGTTATTTCTAAGGCAGGATTGAATGAGGATTCATCTAGTCATACTTCACTTGAATGATAAAATCCAAGACATAAGGAGGTACACTAGAAAACAGTAAAATTACCCATAAGACAGCATGGCCAGCTCTCACAAACTTCTCACTCTATTCCCAATTGTAACCTTAAATCTCTAATTATGCACCGCAGCTTGAAGTTCCTATGAAATGAATTCTGATGAACTAGGATCTGCTATTACATAGCCAGCTGCCAAAATGTGGCAATGAGAAAACATGAATACAGTGAGTTCAAATTTCCCCATAAGGTGGCTGTCAGAAAGTGACCTCTGATTGAACAAGGTGTGTGGAAACCCAGGACATTACCCGATGGAAAGCACTCGGTGTTTGAAACACTGAAAGCAATTGTGTGTATTTGTTGGTTTTACCTCTGCCTACGTGGAAATTCAACTTCACTATCTACTTCCCCTTCTTCCTCTTCTGAGGAGTCATCTCCACTCTGAGGAGAACAAGAAGAAAACAGTTCAATTTATTTTAGTCTCTCTCTTTTGCTGTGTCACATACCATGCTTGCTGAGTGTCTTCAAACGTATATATCCTCATTCACTCATTTAGCAACTTTTCCTGGGTACCCATGATGACAGGCCCTGTAGTAAATCTGGAAGACACACAGAACTGAGTAAAACTTTATCTTATCCTCAGGAAGGTGACAGCTTCATCAAAGTGTCCAGAAGTGAGTGATGGAGAAGGAAAATGGGAGAAAAGGTCTTGGAGTTCGGAACGGCCTCTCGTAATCACTGTCACTAGGGGTTTCAGGCTTTCTGTCCTAGAGACTCCACCAAGAAGTGATCTTTCAGTTCTTCAAAGTCCAACAACTACATTTTTCCCCCTTTATGCACCAATTACTTTTTCACTAACATCATAGTTATTATGCTATGTCATCTCTACTACTAAGACAGAAATTATTTGAAGTTCAGACCATGTCTTAGTTGAACTGTGTGTCTCACTCCACTTTTAACACAATGCTGCATACAAAATAGGTGCTTAATAAACTTTTATTGAGTCAGAATGTTGGAGGGAGTTCTGGTTGGAGAAACTGCCAGTACTATGTGGTTGATCCGGAAGACTGGACAAGTGTCCTGCCTGAGAAGATGGTCTTCCTTTACAGAGAAAGATCCCATCTTGCCTCAAGGGCTTAAGAACAGCCACACTTAAGATCAACCATTCTTAACCACAGCATCATGATACACAGGAATACCACAATCCTCTGGGAGGATTAATTGTATCACAATTAATTGTATCAAAGATTGAGGATAATTTATCTTTTTAAAAGTAAGTTCCAAAATATTATCACTCTCACCCATTTGCACTCCAATATGCTTTCTTGAGTATAAAGACAGGGATGGAGTTATACTGACATTACCCTAGGAACACCTGTGGGGTTGTAGCTCAGGGAGGAGAAAGGGAGCTGCTCTGTGAGAGTGCATTTCTAACGAGGCCAAATGTACCAGGTGTGTGCTCCATGGCCTGTGGAGTCAGAGATGGCATCCCAACCTTGAAGTGAGTTCAAAAATGTGAGAATTGCAGGGAAGGGGGTACTGCTAAAGGGTGGGGTTTTTGGGGGTTTTAGTATATTCACAAAACTGTGCAACCATCACCACATTCTAAAATAGTGTGGTGATGGTTGCACAGTTTTGTGAATATACTAAAAAACCACTGAACTGGACACTTTACATGGGTGAGTTGTGTAGTATGTGAATTATATCTCAATAAAGCTGTTACCAAAAAAATACACATTATTGATCATAGGGGTAGGGAGAGCAGAGAATGATTTAGCCCAAACTACTGCACCATCCAAAACACAATTTAATTTCTAGGAATGCTTAGCAAGTAGCAGCCTTATATGTAGATGAAGAAATACAATTTTCAGACAATAGCCCTCCCTTCAACTAAATGTTTAGTTGACCGAAATATACTCATTTGCATTTCAGACATTTTCATACCTTCAACTCCTGATAGATGATGGTGATGATGAGACAGAAACAATACATAGCACTGAATGGGTGTTTACTGTGTGCTAAACACTTTTCAAACATAATCTTATTTTTAACTCATCAGAAAGAAAAGCTAACATTTTGGGGGAAGCATGCTATGTGCCAGGCCCTATTCTAAGTGCTTTATATATAGTAACTCTTTAAATCCTCCAAACTACCAATGGGGCAGAGCCCATTATTAACCCCATTTTATAAATGAGGAAACCGAGGTTCATAGAAGTTAACCAATTGGCCCAAAGTCATACAGGTACTAAGTAGAAGAGCCTGGCTTTGAACTCAGGTCTGTCTGACTCCCAAGCTCCTGTTCTTAACCACTAGTGCAGACTACCTACCAGCTAATGAACTCCAGTCAGCCAGAGAAAGGAGAGAAACAGGCTTCAACAATTGAGAATTGGCTGGGTAGTGATGGCTATGAATTAAAGTAATGTTTTCCAAAGTGTATTCTGAAAAAAGACTAGTTCATTGGGGGAATATAAAAAGGTGCTATCGTCAAATAATCAGAGGGAAATGCTAGATTAAACAAATTTACTGCATGATTTTTCAAAGCCTATAATTTGCTAATGTGAACCAGGAATCTCCAAATGGGACAGAGGACCTGTTTTCCAAACTTGTTTTACAGCGGTACCCTTTCTTCTTGCAACATCTCTCAGGACTAGGGTTCGTGGGTAGTAGTTTCTGATCTATTTTGATTACATATGCCCAATATATAGTGGTTTATTTATTTGGAAATTATATACATTTGAATCAGTTCCCCTGGGTCAGTATTTACCAAAGTGTATTCCCTAACTTTTCCCTTAAGCAGTGTAGAAAGCAAGCACTCAAATTTCTATTTGTTTTTGTTATCTCATCCTTTTATAAAATATATATTTTTGTGTATCTTTTATAGTGCACCTAATATGAAAGGCTCTGACATTAAACTTTACCTTCTGAAGAGGCCTTGTTTTTCGAGGTAGCACTGGGGGGGTTATATGCTGGGGGGTGCCGAGGGACGATGCAGACCTACAGCTGTTGAATTCATTTTCTTCCATTTTCTCAGAACCCTGGGCATCTTCTGAGCGGGAATTGTGTGCTGGTGACTTGGAAAGGTCAGGGCTTCTCCCTGCTGGCTCAGCAGAGGGTGTGGCTACGGACCCATGCTGTTCTGGCCTGCACTGGAGGCAAGGGTCATAAGGGTCAGCCTGACAACAGCCCCAAAGGTCAGCCTGGTCCTTGTCAGGCTCAGAACTTCTCCAGCAATCTGCTGCCATGGCTGTAGAAATGAGGTCAGGGCTAGAGCCAGGCATCTGTCTTTGAGCATGGTTGCTGAGTGGGCTCCTCAGGGCTGCTGCTGGGCCAAAATACCTCAGGTTGTTGGCACAGGTTGCAATGTCCTGTCCATGCATATTGAGTCTGGGGTGGTGACTCTGAGACGTGGCGGGAGGGGGTTGCTGGTATTGCTGCTGCAGAGGATTATGGTGATGGGGAGGAGGGTACTGGGATTGAGCTTGGTGCAGATATGTGGGATGGGACAAATTTTCCTGGGCTGGCTGGTTTTTCAAGATTGCTGCAAAGTCACTATGGCTGCCTCTGCTGTTTCCCCGTCGGTGGCGTGGTTTGCTTCGATACCGGCTCTTGCTGCTTGAGGTGGACATTTTGGGGCTTCCAGACAAAGGGGATGCATTGGGAGCCATATCTATGTTGGGGATACCTTCAGATCTCAACAGATCTGGCCTGGGAGAAAAGAACAGATAGGGTTTTAAACACATGAAAACTTATTCGAATTTCAGTAAATGTATCCCAAGCCTTAAAATATATATACTCTTTGAATCAGCTGTCACATTTACAGGGATTTATCCAATGGAGATAATGGGTTTGCACAAATATGTATGTTTAAAGATGTCATGCTACAGTATTGTTTATGATAGCATAAAGTTGAAAACAACTCCCATGTTCACTAATAGAGGAGTCCCTTTATTCCTACTGGATTTTATTCTGTGCCTGGCTAGCCTAGGTACTAAATCCCCTTTCAATTCCAAGCCTATCTTACAGGTTTCTTAATATCTTCCTCATAATCCCAGCTACAAGCTTGGTGCCAATATGCCAAGGTATGGGCAAGGATGTTTGCCCATGATCAGAAATATGTCTGATGATGGATCTGGGCAGATTCTGCAAGGGATCGCAAAGGAAAGAGGCCTGGTAGCAGAGAAGGAAATCTTAGGTTAATTAGACAAGAGGCTACATTCAGGAAGTTTGGCCCAAGCATGGTGTCCTTAAGGACTGGAACTATGTCATATGCATCTGTGTATGTGAAGGACCCTAGAAAGAGTCTTGCTCATTGCAGGTACTCAATCAATGTGTAAGGAAGGAAACGGGGTAGGGTTGGGGGGCAGAGAGGGGGAAACAAGAGAGTTCAGGAATTTGAGCAGGGCCAGTAAGGGAAGGATTAGTGAGGAGTGACACTGGCTTTATACTTTTTCTAATAGCAGAATCCTTTTCTCAAATGAATTATTATGAGAAATTCAGTATCTGAAACAGAAATGGAACTGATTGAAGAGAGGTGGGAAAGCAGAGGTCCTTTCTTGAAGCCCCCCCCCCCCTCCATTCTCTCTAATCCTGCAGCAGCCCAAGACATCTCTGTGGAAGTCACAGACTGTCCTCCTTGGAAACAGATACAGTCCTGCCTCCACCAAACGTGATGATGAACCCAAAGCCCAGCCCAAGTGGCTCATGGTTTAACAGCGGGTTAGTGACAGAACCCAGACAAGAAGTCTCTCCTGATTTCCAGTCTGGTTTACTGGACAGTCAGAATACAAACCTGAAGGTACATACAAATCACCTGTGGAGCTTATTAAAATGAAGATTCTGATTCAGTAGGTCTGGGGTGGGGCCTATGATTCTGCATTTTTAACAAACTCCCAGACGATGCTGGACTGAGGACCATACTTTGAATAGCCAGGCCTTAGAAGAAATCAGTAGTCATCAGACAGTGGGAAATGGGTTTTTCTTCTCTTCCGGAAGAAGTACAGTTAAAGGCTTGTTTTGGCACAGAAGTTCCAGGTGTTACTGGTTTATGAAAAGGTGGATAGTGCATTGTGCTGCTATCAGCAGCTCCCTGTGCCAGAAGTCAAAGTTCTATGGTCATCTGACCAACTTTTGCCACAGAAGGTATCTGGATTGAGGACGTTCTGGGGCTCTTGCTGAGGCAAGAGAGCCCTCTATGTGCAGTTAGAGGCATTTACTTGCACAGTAAATGAATCTGATGGGGCCTAAAAGAGAGCTGAAGTGAAAGCATCCTAAGTCAAGTGAAAGTTACTTTTATTGAAGCTGACAGTGCAAAAATTATAGCACTTTACAGTTTAAAAAGCACTTTATAGTATATAAGTACTTGCTTACTACTATACAATATCCATTTTACAGATAAGGGCATCAAGGACCAGAGAGGTTAGCTGGCTTGTGTCTATCAGAAGGCTAGTAAACAGCAGAACTTATGACTTGAACCCAAGTCTTCAGGCTCTAAAGCATAGGTTCTTCTTTCCCTATTCCAAACTTCTCCTTTAAATGAGGTATTTAGACCATCTTAGTGGGCTATACTCACTTGTAACAGGCTTGGTGGAGCCATAACTGAACTTTGACTCTCTTCTTTTTAGTCCCTAACCAAACAAAAATGGAAACCTAGGCTAAAGGATGGTGAATGGTTTCTCCTTTCTGACCACCTTGAAGGTCTCTGGACTTCTGATTTGATAATCATTGGGCTGTTAACATAATCTGAAATTTAAATCCTTTAAGAGACAATCAATGGAAAACACAAATATTCCCAGCTTTAATATCCACTTTGGGATGATGTCTTTGTGTTCAGCTACACTGTTGACTAAGTATCTATTGGTGAAGTCACTCTTTCAAATCTATTACAGCCAAAATAAAGGTAAATACGAGATCATATTTCAAAAAGTTAAACAATAGTGTTTTCTACCCCGACCATGCTCTTAATTTCAAATGTTGGCAGAATGCAGGGAGGGGCCAGCAGGTGAACACTGTCCTTACTTAGTACACTAAAAGAGATGCTGGAATTGCCCTGAAGGTTTTGCCAAGTCCATCTGGAAAGAATTCCTCAGAACTTGACCAGAAGATGATCGGGTAAGTAAAAGCAAAATTGGAATTAATCCATGTAGTTCCTCATTAGTCGTTTAGATTTATATTATGCATGCTATGGTAGAATGACCACCATTTCTGATAGCCTTAAAATGCATTCTTGGTTTGTGTTTTCTCATTACTTGCATTCTTACTGTCTTTCACTGGAGTTTCACTGTTAAGGGACATTTCTTTCCTTTATATTAACTTAGCTAGAAAAGAGACAATTTTCTGTTATAGGGGAGGAATGAGGCTCTAGCAGACATTGGTAATAAAAACTGACTGGAAGAGTATTCTTAGATTAAACTAATATAAGGAAAATGTGTTGTAATTAAAGGAAAGAGCAGTCCCTAAGTATTCAAAAACTCATTTTTCGAGCACCTATTTTGCCAGGTGCTTTCACATGTTATCTTATTTAGATGTCACAAAAATCCTATGTGGGGGTGGAATGAAGGGAACCATATGGTGAGGTATAGGTAATTATCAATGCTCCTACTTTTGTTTTTGGTGGTGGGTTCACAAGAACTTATTACCTTACTAAAAATAACTACCTACCTGAATAATCAAAGTGGGCCATGCATGGACCAATGTGACACAAATCAAGAATTACGATTAATCCAATTCTCTGCACTAGAAGTCATAAAAAGACTTATGATATGGTTATGATATAACCATAGCATTTGACTGTATTGGGAATGGCAGTTGAAGAGTTAAAGTGACACCCCAAATCACACAGCTTATAATAGGCAGAGCTGGGTTTTGAATCAAGGTCTTTCTGGCCCCCAGTTTATTTCTCTTTCCACTATTTCATGCTAAGACACAATAAATATCTATGCCTCAGAAAAAACAAGATTCCTAGAATCCACAACACACACACTTTTTCACCTTCCCATTCTGTTTCATCTGGAGACAAGCATGCTAATAAGGAGCTATGGGAGTGGCCACATTGGCCATCGTCTGACAATGCATCCCTAGGGGTTACCCTCCCATTCTCTGATCTCTCCTGTATTTATCTGAATATCAAGTCATACACGTGTCTCACCGTTTGGTCTGCATCCCAGGTTTGTGAGGCACGCCTTTCCTTTTCATAAGTTTCTCCATGGCATTAGGGTGGATTATTGGACGGACAGGGTGTCGTTTGTAGGTCCCAGGATACTTCTTTTCCACTGCTTGCTCACGCCTACAGGTTGAAAAGAAAAAGCCACTTCTCAGTCACTGCAGACAGAAAGGATGGGCAGAATGTTATCATAGGCTAATTCTATCCCCAGATTCTGGCCACACTTAACAGATAGAGGCTATTTGAATAACAAGGATGGCTATTCAGGTTAAAAAGGGGGGAAAGGATACTAAATTCAAACTAACCTGACTTGATTCTGCTCTTCAATTCACAGATGGACTCAGAGGCTGACCTTCCCTTCCCCAACACACCTCATGAGAGACCCAATACAATGGCAGAGGTCCTTCTTATTTTCAGTAGCTGCTTTTTTGGTCAGGATCCCAGGGTTTTCTTGCCACCATCAGGAATACCTTAAACCATTTTCAGCAGTCATATTGCTTCCCCAGGGGGCAATAAGCTCCTGCTGTTGCCCTTCTCTGAGCTACCCAGCAAGGTGAAATTGCAAACCTATCAAATGCATGTTTCCCTATAACCAGCATCAGCTCTGGGGCAACTCCACTTAACTTTAAGCCTCATGAGGGGCAGAGAACCATGCACAGCACATCCTTTAAGTAATACTGGATAAAAGAATAAAATATCTGCTAGTTCTGATTAGCAGCAACATGGAAGAGTAATTTATTTCTGCTTATTGATAGACCGAAATCAATTAGGACAGCCACCGATCTGGATACATACTTAATAAGCTCCTTCTCTCGCATTTCTAGCTGCAGCATGATCGCACTCAGTTCCATGTATAAATTATTAGCTCGCTCAAGTTTTCTCTCATAGTGTTCACGAATATCCAAAGCATGTCTATCAACGAAAACACAGGATCAGTGAGGAAGACCAACTTGGGGGAGAACGTCAGCTCTAATGAAATAAGAAATAGTATGGTTGATCTCAAAAGATTTACTCAAAGGCTCTTGAGAGCTAAGTCTCCCTTGTCTGATACAACAGACAAGATAGAGTGGAAGTGGCAGATGGGAAATCCAAGCTCTCCGTTTGGTTTATCTTTAAGAGTCACATACAGCCATACAGACTAGCCAGGAGGGCCAAGGACTAAACCGCAAAGTGATTTGTGTATAATTTGTAGCCTTTATCTGTGTAGTGTTGACAGGATCCACACTAATATTTTCAGCCTTGTTCACCAACCAAAGTAAAAACTTGGTATCAATATTTTAATAAGAATACAGTATATTTTAATGAAAATGTACAGTTAAAGCTGACATCATGATCATTTATACTTAATTCATGGCACAAATAATACCCTGTGTAATAGTGTGGTAATCTGTGAACATATCTGTGTCCCTTGACAGGTTATAAGCCTCTTGATGTCAGGGACTAAATCTTACACATTTCTGTCCTTCTGTAGCATTGAGGACCTTCCCTAGTTGAGTGAACAAGCAGTATTGCTCAAGGAAACTTTGTTACATAAATATAACAAAGGAGGATAACAAAGTTGGGGAGTGAGCATAAGAGACAGATATAAAGAAAGGCAAACATTTAGTGCAACTATTAAAGAGCATAACAATAAAAAAAAGGAGAGAAAGATAAATAGAAGGTCAAATGGTGATTCACAAAGAGGATTCCTATCAATATCTGAAGACTTGGGAATGAGAAGAGGTGGATAAGGAGACAGGTAAGCTGACCTGAGCTCTTCTCTGCGCCTTCGAATCAATTCTTCATCTAATCGGTGTATACAAGTCCCTTCACTTTTGATCTTCTCGAAGTGTTTTTTCACTTCTTCTCTCCATTCAGCCTAGGCAAGGACAAATTAGATTTTATTAATATTTTAGGAGTTTCAATTCCTGGTCTAACCCTGGGATGATGTAAGAGAGTTTTTTCTTGCATGTTTCTACTGAAGAGCCTTATTCAGAATAGGTGTTCAATAAATATTTGTTGATTGATAGAGAATAATCTCATGCTAGTGTATCTGCAAACCCCATAACATTTTTGCATTTCTAGTCCAATATGCAATGCTGTCTCTTTTCCAATTTTCCTACAGCACTGGCCACCAGAAACATCACAGTAACACACTGAACACATTTCTGGGGAAAGAAACTCAATTTAAGTCAAGATGGTAGCTGAAATAGCCTGGCCCTAAAGAACAGCTCTGATAACTACATGCTGCACATGTGTATCTATGAGAATATGATCATCTTTATCATGGGTACCAGAATTCCTCCTGGCTTTTATTTAGCAAAATATCTTGAGAAAATATTTGGAGTAGAAACCCCAGGGACATGAACAGCAGGAGATGGGAATAAAAATACAGGCAACTACACAGGAATTTGGGGACAAGTAAAAGAACAAGAAAGAGAGGAGGAAAGAGAGGGTATGGCCAAGGAATTTAGTAGCCCAACAAATTTTTAAAGACAGAGATGGATACTAATATGCAACTTAGGTTGTTTAAAATTGAAACCTCTTCCAATTTCCTAAACATTGAGTAAAATGTCCGATATCTACGTTGGCTTTGCATGAGTGTTTTTGTGTTTGTTTTGTTTTGTTTTTTCAGAAATTGAAGAAAGGTGCTGAATTTCACATTTGGGTTAATGACAGGACAGATAAAGGAGCAACCATAAGACTGGAGCAGGGAGGGGAAAACAAGAATTTAGGAAGGCAGAGTCAAAGTGGCCATGAAATTGTAAATCTTCCAGGAATTCACAGAAGTGCTAGGGTGGGCACTAGAATTTCCACAGAACCTGGCAATTCAAGCCAATTTTACATAAATCATAGGAGGGAGAAAAACTTCTGCTGGAATATGGACAACAAACAGTGTCTAGGAAAAGAACTAAAAGAATTTTTGTCATATTATGATAGACTACCATTCCAAGAAGATAATGAGATTAAGATAATTTCCAGTGAAGGTTAAATGTGTAACTAAATGTTCCCCTAGAACTATTCCATTATCTTTAGATTCATGTTAAAGTATCTGTCTGGATCATGGAAGAATTTATTCTCAAGTAATTGTGGCACCATACTTCTATAGTTTCATTTATATTCTCCTGTTTTATCCAAATCAGCTATTTCTTATTTGTTTTTATAGAGGAAATTATATTGTTAATTAGAAAATGACTATCCTGCTTATTGTTCATAACATGCTAGATCTTCATTTATATATTGTTCATATGTTGATCATTGGAAGAAAAGTTTCTATCATTGACTTTTAGGCATCAAAGCTACACAACTGTCTTCAGAAAGCCAAGATTGGAATGCACTACCCCCTTTATTTGATAACAGCTTTTGACAGCACCTAAGCACTAAGTGCAGGTTTGGTTGAGCTCCAGGTAATGCTGCTCTCTCAATCATTAGATCATTGTTAAGGAGTAAGAATTTAGAGGATTTGAGTTTTAAGAGACCAAATAATGACAAGCAAGAGTTGTTATTCCAAAAAAAAAGGATAAGGAAAGGGTCAAATTTGGGCCTTAAAGGGTCCTATTTTGTGCAAAAACATGTCAGTGGATCCTAGTAGAATACTTAGGATAAAGGAAGCCCCCCCCCCCCCAAAAAAAGGATACCTCCCTCTGGTGGTAAAGAATACGATATTACAGATCAGATTTTTCTTTTCTTTTTTTTCAATTCTGGAGGAAATAAACCTCCTAGAATACAGCTTATGAGAATCTCTTGAAGACTGAAACCTATAAGGAAGTAGACTTTCCAAAAGAAGTTTGTGGAAACACAGAAGGTTCCCTGGCTAGATAGGCTATACAGCGGGGCCACTTCCTAGCCTCGGAAGCCTGAAGGCGGGCACCAGGCTGGGGGAAGGCCAAAAGCTTTGCATGCCTGAAGGCAGGCAGCAATTTAGGTAAGGGAATAGTCGCTGGGCTCCTGCCGGGCTCCTTCCGTGCCCCTGTCTCCTGCTCCTGCTGTCTCCTGTCTAGCCCCAAAGACATTGTCCCTTGAGATCAAAGACATGCAATCACACCTTATGGCTTTAGAAAAAATGCACCCTCCCTGAAATACCTGAGAACAGTCACATAGGAGTCTACCTTGTATGCTATAAAAACATGTAGAAATGAGTAGAATAAAACTTTCGTTTGCATGAACACAGAGACAGAGAAGGCTCCCTTCTTTCACAATTGGTGCCCCATGTGAGGCGTTCCAGTCCTGACCACAATGTTTGGCAGCTGCGCAGTAAGTACAAGTGAGTCATCTCGCAGTGGGTCAGAAGTTTCAGCCACTCAACAATATGGGTCAGTCTCTCAGTGTTCCCCAGCACCGGTATGTGTTAATTTTACAACGGCTGCTGCAGGCTAGTGAAGCTTCTGTTTCAGAAGACAATTTGTACTCTTTATTGCATAATGTTGTTCAACATAACCCTTGGTTTCCTGAGGAAGGCACATTAAACTTAAATGTGTGGGAGCACATTGGACGAAATTTAAAGTGCCACTTTAAGCAAGGACAAAAAGTTTCCTCTAAAACATTTACTACATGGGCTCTTATTCTCACTGCCTGGCTCCTCTTCATATTGCTGAAACTGAGGCTTTGGAAAGTAAGGTACCTGAGAAAGAGACCGCCGCTCTCTCGGATAAAGGTCTCCGCCTCCCAAGCCCTTGGTCCCCATACCGCCAGCCGATAAAGGCGGTGGGGAAATGACTATAGCCTTGCTCCCTGCCTTTCCTCCTTTATTGCCACCACCGCTGCCTTCCCTCCCTAAAAGTGCCGCACCAATTTTGCAACACTGTCTTCACAAGGCAACATTAGCCGGGAATCTTGTTTACCCCATTATGCTTAACCAGTTGCCCAGAAATTTTTCCTAGAGTACCGGGACTAGGAAGTCCAGATGAAAGTGCCTGCCACAAACAAACATCAAATGCATCTGAGTTAAGGTAGCTTTGCAATTCAAACTTTCCCTGTACTGGGTAAGTGTGTAATTTTTTTTATTGTGTTCACTTTGCTTTCTTTTGTTTCAATTAGTCTATTGTGTAGTAAAGCTAATTAAGTTAATCCAAGAGTCATACATGCAAACTCAGTGGGTTTCAGCCCCACTAACTATAACCCCAAATTTGTAGTTCTCCTTTTAAATTTTGTGCAGTTTGCACAGTTTGCATTTGTGTGAAAAACCAGTGTCATATAATAATATCTCTACTAAGGAATCTAATAATGAGGACTTTAACTCCCTCTCTCTATAAAAAATGTTTTGTTTTAAATATTTAGCATCATTCTAACAAGTTTAATTTTGGTACTAATAGTATGTTGTATAAAAGGTATAAAAAATGTTTTTCTAATTAAGAAGAAAAGGAAAGTAGCTTTGTCCCAAATGACTGAGAATGTGAAATAAAGCCTGGATGAATAGGAATGTGGGATAAAGCCTAGATAAATACAAAAAGCTGTAAAAAGTTTGTAAAAACAATTTTTTCTGTAGTCAAAGTTAAAAAATGGTAAAAACTAGTAATAACACTGTTTAACAATAGAACCTCAAAGCTTAAAGAAAAAAGTGATTTTATAAAACTAAAACAAAATAGCATTAAATATTTTAACCACCACCCAAAGCAGTAATTACTATTCAATGTTGTGGGTATGTGCCTAATAATTCATAAAAATAAAACATTCCTCACTGTACTGCAAGCTCCTCATGTTACGGTCTCCTGCTGTTTTTATTAAGAAAAGGTTTCCTTAAATTATTAAGGTGTTATTTCTTGATAAAAGGTTATAGAAGTGTTTTTCTAAATAATCAGTATAGGATGCAAAAGGTTTCTTTTATCAAAATAACTTCTTGCACTCAACATACGTTAAATTTATCATGTCCTTGGTTGTTTAAAAATATTGTCTTCTCACTTTTAAAAAAGCTAAGTCTTTTCCTTAACTTTAAATTAAAAATAAATAAACTACTAAAAATAATTAAATTCATGTAGTATGTTATAAATCGCAAAAAACAAAGTTTAGACAATGTTATAAAAATTAAAAACTTCTAACCTTCTTTTGGTTACTAATGTGCATAACATCAAACAACAATGTAATACTGCTAATTATAATTTCAGTTATTTTTAAAAGGTTATTTGTCACAAAACAGCCCAATGGAACCTTGAAGCCCACCGTCCTGTTTCCCAGAGGACCAACGATGCTGCGCTATAACAACTGTACAAAAAAATACCTCCCAAAGCTGACTCCAGTGCGAATGGAACAGCCTAAGAAGATGTGGCACCCGTTCCCGGAACCCCCATGATATCCCTATGAATAAGTTTTATGTCACTACACCAAATTGTAATCATAATAAAAAGGGGGGAGATGTGGAGACACGGAAGTTTCCCTGGCTTGATAGGCTATACAGTGGGGCCACTTCCTAGCCTCGGAATCCTGAAGGCGGGCACCAGGCTGGGGGAAGGCCAAAAGCTTTGCATGCCTGAAGGCAGGCAGCAATTTAGATAAGGGAATAGTTGCTGGGCTCCTGCCGGGCTCCTTCTGTGCTCCTGTCTCCTGCTCCTGCTGTCTCCTGTCTAGCCCCAAAGACATTGTCCCTTGAGATCAAAGACATGCAATCACACCTTATGGCTTTAGAAAAAATGCACCCTCCCTGAAATACCTGAAAACAGTCACATAGGAGACTACCTTGTATGCTATAAAAACATGTAGAAATGAGTAGAATAAAACTTTCTTTTGCATGAACACAGAGACAGAGTAGGCTCCCTTCTTTCACAGAAGTTCTCTTCTGTGAAGAAGGAATAGGATATGTGGGAAAACACCAGGTACTGATTTAATAATGTGTTTTCCCCCAGGTATTGTGTTCCTGGTAAATATTAATTTTGCAATTAATTAATTAAAATTAATTAATGAATTTTGCAATTCAGACAAGTCTGGGCATATCAGAAAAACTGGAAGGTTGGCAGGCCTGAAGCCAATTTTCAAAGAGACTGCAAACCTCTCTGGAGAGAAAACACCATGAAGGAAGGAGTAGTTCTGCATGGGTTTGACCTATAACAAAGCCTCAGTCATAAGAGCAAAGAGGTATTTGGACTGTTTCACTAAAAAGCCCATAAAGCATTGTACCATAACCAGCATTGTTCTGTTACTTCAACAAAGTATAACTCCGCAGGGGAAAGAAGAGTTAGTTGCATAAACAGAACACTTGGCAGCTTGGGAATCTTGGGAACTCCAGAGCTTTAGTTGTAGCCAGAGATAGCAATTCCTGGTACACAATGGCAGTGCCTTAAGGACACGGCAGCATCCAGCAGGTGCCAGCTGTGGACAGTCTTGCAGCAGAAATGATCGCTAACCAATAAAGCCACACCCAGTAGATGCTAGGCAGGAGACTGCAGTATCTAGCCAGAGTCAGTAGAAAGCAGAGCGTATGCTAGCATGAGGCTGTCTGAGATCCCCACTCCTTGTTGGAGAGTCCCAGAAACAGGCATTATGTGTGTGAAGTGGGGGTATAGGGAGGGGAGCACTTAACACAGCACTTCAGTCCTGTGTAAGCAGGTCAGGGAAAATTCCAGTGACATTTGGCTTATTACCATTAATGTGATCCCCTTTATGTCCCAGGTAAGGCCTGAGAAAGCCAGTAACATTTGAAAGGTTTCTGTCTTCTCTCCAGTCATTCTATCAGCAGAGTGAAGCTCTCATACCCAAACCCTGCATCTTACATCTCCTAAAATATCTCAAGAAATGAAATTGAGTCAGTTCTAGCCTAGCATGAGGAACAGAAAAGATGGTGGTGAGAAATCACAGACTCTGAGTCAGAACAGCCTTAAAAGTCATCAAGTCCAACTCTCAATTGTCTCCCAAGGTATGAGTATCCAGCCTCTTCCTAAGCAGCTACTAACTCGAGGATATTACTCTTAAGGCAGGACAGTCTCTCCCTAAAGGAGTTGATATGTCTTCTCACCTCACAACCCCTGGATTTCTGGATGGTCACAGTGGCACTCTCAAAAACACAAGAGGAAACTAGAATGGTGCAAAGACAGAGGGTACTGGAAGGGCTTAAAAGCAGGGCACATGCCCCATCTAGCAGCTGGGATCTGGGATGGGACCAAAATGTTCTCTAAAGACAAGTATTAAAGGTAATTGAATACCAGGAGCAATAATTGCCTATTTGGAGAAATGGGTTATGGTCTAGGAATGAAGCAATAGCTTTGGCAGAATCTAATATTATACTGAGATTGGTTGCTTTGTTCATCTGCTCTATATGTGCTGCATCTTTATACATGTGCCATTGATGAGAAACAGATGAAGCATTTTCTCTCAGGAAGAAGTCAGCTGGGTTCTTGGCAGCATTCTTAACTGACAGCTTTGGTGGAAGGGGAGCCCAAGGGCTAATAACCACTGATTGATAACTGACCCTTCGAGGATCTTGTCAGCAGGCAGGAGAAGGTGAGGCCTCAGGTACAAAGCTGCTGTAGAAAAAGCAAAACCATGTGTGTGCTAAGAACCAGTTATTCCTCACTGGGGGAGGAAAGAGTAGTAAAAATACAATTAATAGGAGTTCCCTGGCTACCATCTTATCCATCTCAGGAAAGGCACCCAGAAAGTAATAACCCAAAAGGAGGCTTTTAAGGTTTTGCAGTAGGGTAAATAACCACATTTACAATTGAACAGTTCTTTATAGTTTACAATGTTAATTTTATTTTTATCATCTAATTTGAAGCTCACGGAAACTCTATAAGGAAGGGAAGGTATGATTATCTTCATTGTTTAGAAAAGTTAGCTGAGGTTTAGAAAATTTAGTGATATTATCTAAGATCTATGTGATCAAATTCTATGTGATCAAATGACAGGACAGGGGTTTATACTCAAGGTCGGTTGCTTTTCTTAGTACCTCATTAGCTAGTTCATAAATACTTCATCATCTCTCTCCAGAGATAGTCTCAATTTCAAACCCAGAGACAAAACAACTTTTTAAATACCTGAAAAATTCCAAGAACTGGCAAGGAATGTTTGGGGCTATTTAAGGAGAAGTGAAATTTTATGTTGGGAGAAAAATGTGGAAGAATTAATGACGATTAAAAGATGCCAAATGAACAAAGCATTTTCCTTCCCCTCCCCTCCCCTCCCCTCCCCTTCCCTCCCCTTCCTTTTCTTACTCCAAAAGAACATTTTCTGCTTTCAATTTTACACTACATGTCATCGATACTTGATAATAAAAAGTGACTTTTTGCAGTTGAGGATACTGACTATGGGTGTGTGTTGCCCTAAACGGTGCCTTGCATAAGGTAAGTTCTCAGAAAATCTTGCAACTGGCTTCAGAAGCCATATTCTGAGAACACTCAAGTAAAATCTATTTAGAATTTGAGTTTTCCAAATATATATAGTTACACAGTCTCAATGGCATGTGACTTAGTACCTTCAGCAAAAGATTGCTTTTCAAGACTGTGGAATGGATGTTTTTATTATAAAGGAAGCAAAGCTGCGATTACAAGCATATCAAGGAGCTTGAAAAATTTCCTAGAGAGTAGTCACTGTTATTCTGTTTCACTTCACAAAAGGGCTTAAGTCTTTTCTGAATACTAAGAGAAGATACTTGCAAGTTTTTTTATCCAGTGCCCCATACCTACATGTACTTGAGTAGACAGGCAACTGTTTTTTTAGTTCTAAGGTAATTTATCTGAATGCAGGTCAAAGAAAATAGGAAATGTTATGAAGTCATGCAATAATACATCTTCTTATTTTCTCTAAAGCGAACACTTTACTTACATAATAATTTCTCAGAAACACTAAAAAACTATAGGGACAAGCCTGACTATAATTAAAGATGCAGTCATGGGGAAAGCTAAGTTTGTGAATAATACAGAATATGTTGGAGCTTTGGGCAACAAGGCTAGAGTCTCTGATTTATCATTCCTCAGAAATGGCACACAGAAAAATTGTGCCTTTATTAAGATATTCTTCAATGTCTGATAGGCAGAGCATCTCTGTTTATTAGACACCAGGAAAGCAAGTATTCTGAGGTTCTACTGGGGAAGGTGGTAAAGTCTATTGGAGGACTTGTTTAATTTCCAGGGGTGATATCCATCCCAGCACTCTTTCAGCAGACACTTTCTTTGTAGGTAAACTCATCACCATCGGGTTTGAGGAACTATGAAGAATATGTTGAGACACCAATTGGTAACAAAAAGCCTTTTGTATAATGAATCTTTGTAATGATACAGCAAGTCAGTGGGGAGATGAAATTTACTACACGAAAATTCATTTTAGAAATATAATAACATTGAGACAAAGCTATATGAGAAATTAGAAATTAAGTAATATTATAGTTAAATTCTGTAAGCATAAGCTGTAATTCAAAATCATTACATTTATCTCAAAAGCCTATTTTATTTCATCCTATTTTATTTCATCCTATTTTATTCCTTTGGATATTGGCTGGGTCTGGTTACAATGACTCATTTACCCCATCACTCCCCATCCATACTGGTAGTGATTAGACTACCAACTCATATGATATTTGTAGCATTTTAAATATCTACAAAGTTTTCTCCATTCTATCCAAGCCTTACAATGTGATGTTGCAGATCCTCTTATCAAGAGGTAAAGTCTATTTCTCAATCCCCAGAATTTGGGTGGAATGTAAGTTGCTTTGGCCAATGGGACATAAGCAGCATTATTCAGAGAGGTTTTAAAGTCACTTGTGCACTGGGGCTTGTTCTTTTGCTTCATTTTTTACTCTGAGAACACCAGGTGAATGAGCCCAAGCTAGCCTGCTGGAGAATTAGAGGCGACATAAAGGAGAACTGAGGTGCTCTAGGTAATATCTAGGTGACCACCAGACTTGAGAGTGAAGCCATCTGGGACAAGCCAACCTCCCACCTGACCTCCCAACTGAGTATTCAGTTACAGCGAGTAGAAAAACCACCTAGCCCCAAACCCACCTAACCCAAATACCAACCCACAGAATCAAGAGCTATGTAAATGCTTACTGTTTTAAGCCAATATGTTCTGAGATGGTTTGTAATGCAATAAAGGCTAATAAACACATGGGATTATATTTTATTTTGTACTACTAGGTGACAGATTTAAAGTTAGAGAACAGGTTCTCTCTGGACCTAATTCTACCATGGCATCTCTCTGGTATTTAACTCCCCTCCTCTGTATTTCAGCTTTTCTAATTCAAGGAAAACAATACTTTTATGAAGGTCAGCAGAATATTATTCAAATGTATGTACACTGTGGTTTTTACATCCTCTTTCCCTCTTTTTCTATTCAACAATTGCACCAAATCCCACAATGAGAATGATATTCTGATACATGATCTTTCCAAATGAGATAATAACTTATGTTAAGTGCTTAATAAACTCCAAAATGTCATAGAGCATGAATAGAGCTATATAATTAATGATCAGAATGGTTTTCTTTTAAGAGTTACTCTTTCTCATTGAGAGTTCCCTGTCTGGCAGTTCAGTATCATCTGGTATAAAATATCCCAACTTACCTGAGACTTGAAGTAAGTCTCTTGTGGGGTGGCAAGTACATCGGCAGATGCAATATCTAAATGCATGAGTGTCTGCCGAAAAGAAGGTCTATTGCGAGGTTTACTCTGCCTAAAAGTAAAAAAAGACAGCTTGTACATTTCAGAAGTTATATCCAGGAGGGTGAGGATTTTATACTACCTTATGAAAAACATTTTTTGGCTCCATGTACTCTCCATGCATGGCTATATCTCAGACAGATAGAGCAAAAGGAAAATGCAATTATGAGATACCTCAAATGATGAAAAGGAAATCTCCAGGATCAGTCATCTGTTTGATAATAGTCCCTTAGGACTGGTAAAATAATAATAGCTGTCATTTATTAAGGCCTACATACTTTGAGATATTATACCAAATGCTTTGTTTATAAATTTTAATTTCTTATCACAACATAACAACTCTGGATAGGTGTTAGCCTATTTTACAGGTGAGAAGGTGATATGCCCAAAATTATAAGATAGAAAAACACAGAGCTAGCATTTGAACCCAAATTCCTCAAACTCAAAAGCTTCTAGTCTTTCCACTACCAGGTGATTCACTCCATAATAATTAGAGATCTTCCCTGCTATTTTAGAGACGTTTTATTTATGGGTTTGAGGCAGGCGTTAAAAAAGGAATACTGGGGGAAATACATATCTTACCAGGTCTGTTTCATAAGGATTTTGAATCCATCTGGGCAAGTGGAAGGAACTGGAAGGTGTAGGCTATTGCTTCCAACACCCCAAATTATGGCTGAAGAGTCCACATCTTTGTAAGGGATCTCTCCTGTCAGAAGCTCCCAAAGCACCACTCCAAAAGACCTACGGTAGTACCAGTAACACATACAGAAGATATTTTCAGAAACACTGATTTCATATTTTCATTCTTTTTACATTTTTAATTAAGTTAAGATATATTCCCAGTTTTAAAGTATCTAATACTGCATAAGACAAACAGCCAGGAAAACTCTGAAAATGAAAATCAGTGAGGGGTATTTGGTACTACCAGATATGAAGACATGTTTTAAAACCTGAATAATGAACTCTAGTGTATGAACAGCCAGCCAGACTAATGGAATGGAATGGATATCCAGAAATAGATCAAATACACATGGGAATTGAATATATGATAGAAGTGACATCTCAAACCAGTGGGGAAAAATTTGCTTAGTCAATAAATGCCACTGGGACAACTGGGTAGCTAACTGGGGAACTGTAAACAGAATATATATTCCACCTAACATTAAGATAAATTCCAAATGAATAATGTGAAAAATGAAACCATAAAAATCCTAGAAGAAAACATGGGAACAATTTTTAAAAATAATTTGGGAGTGCAGGCCTTTCTAACTATGAGATCTAGAAGCTATAAATGGAAAGACTGATAAATTAAATGGTATTAAACAAAAAACAAAATGAAAAACCTTCAGCATGGACAAAAACCCTACCATAAGCAAAAATAACAATGTGAAAAATATTTGCAATTCATATATTCAAGAGGCTAATCTCCTTAATATATAAAATACTTCTATAAATTGATAAGAATAAAGACAGAAAAATGGGCAAAGGGTATGAACAGTTCACAGACAAGAAATTATAAATGACTCTTAAATATATGAAAAGATGCATAACCTCACTTATAATAAGATGCCTGCAAATTAAAACTGCACCCAAGATACCATTTTTTACCTGATAGGCAAAAATCCAAAATTTTGCCGGTGAGACTGAGAAAACACTCATGTACAATTTTGGTGGGAACATAAATTAGCATAATTCCTAAAGGAAGACACTTGGCCAGTAATTAACAAAACTACAAATGATCTGACACTTCTACTTTATCCTATTTTCTCTGGTGCTATATACAATTTTAACATAGGCTGTTATTTTGGTTTTAAGCCTAAAGTTACTAGAAGCCAATTTTAAGGGTGGAATAAAAACAACTAGGAATTATACTGGTTACTATAAAAGATTTATAACCTCAGAGAAAAAGTTTATAAAGATTTAAGAAAAAAAGTCGCTCCCCCCTCCTCAAAAAAAAGCCAAGCCTTTTAAAAAGAAGGCAAATAGCCCTACACACCTCAAATAAGTCTAGAGCACATAATTGTATCACAGTAAAGCACATTGCTGATACATATAAAGATGATCTGAGCCCCCTTGAGGAGCCTGTGGAGAATGCAGGGGTATTCGCCTACCCCACCTCCATGGTTGCTAACATGCCCACAGACATAGGGGACTGGTGGTTTGATGGATTGAGCCCTCTGCCATGGAATTTGCCCTTGGGAAGACTGTTGCTGCAAAGGAGAGGCTAGGCCTCCCTATAATTGTGCCTAAGAGCCTCCTCCCGAGTGCCTCTTTGTTGCTCGGATGTGGCCCTCTCTCTCTTGCTAAGCCAACTTGAAAGGTGAAATCACTGTCCTCTCCCCTACATGGGATCAGACACCCAGGGGAGTGAATCTCCCTGGCAACGTGGAATATGACTCCCGGGGAGGAATGTAGACCCGGCATCGTGGGATGGAGAACATCTTCTTGACCAAAAGGGGGATGTGAAAGGAAATGAAATAAGCTTCAGTGGCAGAGAGATTCCAAAAGGAGCCGAGAGATCACTCTGGTGGGCCCTCTTATGCACAATATAGACAACCCTTTTTAGGTTCTAATGAATTGGGGTAGCTGGTGGTGGATACCTGAAACTATCAAACTACAACCCAGAACCCATGAATCTTGAAGACAATTGTATAAAAATGTGGCTTATGAGGGGGGACAGTGGGATTGGGGGGGCCATAGGGATCACACTCCCGTTTGTCTAGTTTGTGGATGGATGAGTGGAAAGGTGGGGGAAGGAAACAAACAAACAAGCAAACAGACAGGGGCGCCCAGTGTTCTTTTTTACTTTAGTTGCTCTTTTTCACTTTAATTATTATTCTGGTTATTTTTGTGTGTGTGGTAATGAGGGTGTCGGGGATTGATTTTGGTAATGAATGTACAACTATGTAATGGTACTGTGAACAATCAAATATATGATTTGTTTTGTAAAAAAAAAAAAAGATGATCTGAGTCATCAAGAATTTTACTCAACAAGGTAAGAATTACGTAATACATTTTAGAAAGAAGGCTATACTAAACAATTATTTGAAGTAAATTTGCAGTTTTCCAGAAAGTTCAGGATATTCTCTAAGGGTCCCAAAAACTAATGATTTACTGAATGGATAATTACCCTAATTCCCCTTCCAATTCTTCTTACCATATATAGTCATATGGGACAGTACCTCAGACAATATGAGAAAAATCAACCAGAAGTGATCATCACTAAAGAATATTCTAGGAAAGTAGAAGTGTTGAAGAAGAAAAATGCTAGTAGGTTGAAAGTGAGAAAAGGTTTTCTAGTTGGCACAGATGATGCCACTCACCATATATCTACTTTTTCAGAGACAGGTTCATTCCTTATCACTTCTGGTGCCATCCATGCTACTGTGCCAGCGAAAGACATCTTAGTACTTTTATCACTGAGTTCCTTAGATGTACCGAAATCTGAAATTTTTACTGCATCTGTGTGAGTCACTAGAACACTTTAAAAAGAAAGAAGAAAACATCCAGGTCGTTAGTTCTAATGAAAACCATGACTCTAAAAGGCAACAGAAGATTTTGTTTGCTGCTTTCTATCCTGTAGAATTCAGCTTGCAATTTCCATTCGTATTTGGGCAAGAAATACATACTCTACACAGCATCATTCACACTTGTGAGGCAGCATAATACAGACTTTCTTGTTTTTAATTTTTTATTTTGAAGTACTTTCGAACTTTACAAAAACAATACAAACCTCATACAGAGAATGCCAACATAACTTCCCCTCCCCCAGATACCTAGATCCACCAAATTTAACATTTTGCCACATTTGCCATATCATCTTATCTATCTATCTGTCTATTCATTCATCCATCCATCAATCAATACATCTTCTGAACACTTGAGTATAGGCTGTATACAGCCTGTTCTTTGAACATTTACTGTCCCCCAAACAAGGATATTCCTAAAAACAAGAATATTCACTTATATAACCACCTTAAGTACAGCTATCAGTTCAAGAAATTTAACATAGATATAAAGCTTACAGCCTATATTCCAATTTTTCACATGTCCCAATAATGTCCCTTTGAGCCTTTTCTCCTCCTTTGTTAGATCCCATCCAGGACCATATATTGCATTTAACTGTCATTGTCTCTTTAGCTGCTGTCTCCTCTCTCTCTCTCTCTCTCTCTCTCTCTCTCTCTCTCTCTCTCTGTGTGTCTCTCTCTCTCTTTTAGATTGTGGGAACAGATATACAACACGAATTTTTCCATCTCAACCACTCCCAATCAGTGGAATTAATCACATTCACAATATTGTGGTACCCTTACCATTTTCTATTATTAAAACTTTCCAAACTCCCCAAACAGAAGCCCTACACCCATTATGTATTAAGTCCCCATTCCCCCCAATTGCCACCCCTAGCAATCTGTACTTCAATTTCTGTCTCTATGAGCTTGCATATTCCTCAATATTTTCTTTGTAGTTACCATGGGACTGAAATTTAACAACCTAAATCTATGACAATCTTATTTGCTTTGATACCAACTTAACTTCAGCAGTACACAACACTATGGCTCCTATAGCCTTCCTTCCCCTCACCTTTAAGTAGTTCTTGATACAAATTACATGTTCATACATTGTGAGTACAAAACCCCCTCACAGGAGATCTTTACTTTTCATGCGGCTTTGATCTATTGTCTATTGTCCTTTCCCTTCAACTTGCAGAACTTTTTTGCCATCTCTTGTAGGGCCACTCTGGTGGTAACGAACTCCCTCAGCTTTTGTTCAGCTGGGAATGTATTAATCTCTCATTTTTGAAAGACAGTTTTGCTGGATATGGAATTCTTGGTTGGCAGTTTTTTGCTTTCAGCACTTTAAGTATGTCATCCAATTGCCTTCCTGTCTCCATGGTTTCCATGAGAAATTGGCATCTAATCTTATTAAGGCCCCCTTGCATCTAACACATTGCTTCTCTCTTCTGGCTTTCAGAATTCTCTCCTTGGCATTTGACAGTTTGATTACAATAGGCTGTGGCCTGGGTCTATTGGGTTTATCTTGTTTGGCATTTGTTGAGCATCTTGGATGTGTATATTCATGTCTTTTATTAAATTTGGGACATTTTCAGCCATTATTTCTTCGAAAATTCTCTTTGCCCCTTCCTTTCTTTCTTCTTCTGGAACTCCCACAATGCGTATATTGGTATGCTTGATGATGTCCCACAGGTTCCTTAGGCTCTGCTCAGTTTTTTCCATTTTCTTCTTTCTGCTCCTCAGACAGAATGGTTTAAATTGTTTTGTCTTCAAGTTCTCTGATTCTTTCTTCTGCCAGCTCATATCTGTTACCGTCGTCTTCAGCTCTGTTTGGTTCCTTTTCAAATTTCCATATTTCTAGTGATACTGTCTTGATGTTCAATTGTCATCTTCCTGATTTCCTTTAGTACTTTGTCAATATTTTCCTTTAGCCCTTTGAGCAAATTTAGGACTGTTTTTTTTTTTTTTTTAATTCTTTGTTTGAAATGTCCCAGGTCTGATCTTCATCATTGATGGCTTTTAATGCTTTAATCATCTCCTTTGCCTAGGCTATCACTTCCTGTTTCTTTGTATGTTTTGTAATCTTTTGTTAAAATCTGGATATTTTGATATTTTAATTTGGTATCACTGGAATTTAGACTCTGAGGTGTCTGTTCCTTAAGCTTGTATCCATCTCATGCTATGACAGGGCTTTCCTTAAATGCCAGGAGCTAACAAAAAAAAAAAAGAAGAAGAAGAAGAAGAGGAAGAAGAGGAGAAGAAGAGGAGGAGGAGGAGGAAGAAGGAAGAGGAGGAAGGAGGAGGAAGAGGTAGCAAAAAAAAGAAAACACCTGCCTTAGCCTTTGTAGATTGATCTGTTTAAGTACTCTGGTTTGGGGCTTATCTATACGATGAGTATGAAGAATAACTTCAGGCCAAAGTGTAGGGACCTCACTGATCCTCTCTGTACATGCTTTTTGTCTTGAGTATGCATGTGGGCCTCGGAATTTCCGCTTATAGGGTTCCCAATGTCCCCCTTTTCCTAGGAAAGTTTCCTCATAGTCCCAGTACTGTACTTTATGTCCTACAGCCAGCAATCACTTACTTGCCCCAGGCAAAATGACTTGACTGCTCTTCCACAGCATTCTATAGGAGAGCTCCGTGAGCCCCCTTCTACATGCAGAGCAAGTTCTGGGATGGTAAGTTCCTCAGGCCACCACCAGACAGACTGGGCTAGACACACATGCTTCCAATAGGTGCACAAGGGTTTCTCTACTCTCTCTGGAACTGGGACCAGGTACCTGTACTGGAAGTGTGGGCAGGCTCTGTGCCAAGCTGGTGAGGGGCTGGGGAATGGCCAGCCAGGGTGCCACAAGATCTTACTGCTTTAAAGTAGCCTTTTTCTTGATTTTGCACTCACCCTGTTACCGGAGTCCTTTAAGTCTTTTCTGGAACTTTAAGGAAGATGTTTCTGCCAGTTTTTGCCAGTTTTCTTCCATGGGGAAATAGAGCCCTAAAGCATCTCATTTTGCCGTCTTGCTCCGGGTGTATCAAGCCATAGTGGACTTTTTAAACCTGTGTTTATCCTGCCTCCAGGATAACTGTGTGACCTCCACCAAGTTACTTAACTCTTCTGAGCTTCTTTTCTCAGGAGAAGGTATCTTATGCACAATTCAGAAATGCAAAAAGATCTGAAAAGGTTTATAAATGTTTTTTCATATGTATAAAGCAAACTCATTTTATTAATCTCACTTCATGTGACTATCATAGATTTCACTATAGATATATTAACATGGCTGGTTACAGGCGTTGTTCCAGACTTCACTGGAAGTATAAAAATAACTGATTTTTCTGAAAGTATCTGGCTCTATGAGTTTTGGATACAGGATTATGGATCTGTAATAACCACATTATAGGATTTTAGTTTGAATTAAATGAGGTAAGATGTAAAGCATCTGTGATCAATAAATATTGGTTTCCATCTTTGCCAGTCTCAGCACCAATCCACAAAGAATAACATGTCTTTTAAAATTCTGTTTTAAAATGGCCAACTAAAATCATGAATGGGACCCTGACACTAGGAAGTCATTACATTAAAAGGCTAATACGTATGCTGGAATTCTACTAATGTTAATAGAGAAAATCAGGAATAAATGTAAGCTTAAGTAGGCACCATACAAGTAGTATTTTGCTTTTCACAGTAGGTATCTGAAATGTTATCTGGGGCAAATTGCTTTTGCTAGTCTTAAAGATGATTACAATCTGATGCCAGTCAAATTCAAAGTATTAAAATCCTCACACATTAGACTGAACTCATTTGAAATAATCTGTTCACAACTTTATAATGTTAATGAGTTAAGAGTGTCAGAGCTTTTTTAATGATAAAGGATCTATTTTTAATAAGAAGTCTTGATACTCAAATAGTATTCAAATTCAGAAAACTTCTGAACCTAAGCTTCTTCTCTATTTGAACCAGGTACCTCATATCTGTACCCCCAATGCTTAATGGCTCTCTATTTACCAAACAACTCAGTGTTTACAATTGCTTTAGAATACTTCTATCCATATCCTACCCCAGGTTTTGCACCTGATATGGAAAATTGACATAACTTAGGAGTTTGATTTAATGATGTTAGACTTGATGAAAATGCATAAAGGCTTAAAATATCATGGGATATCTGAAATAACTGGAGAATTGATAGTATCATGTACCATGAGAGTCAGAAAAGGTTTTTCTTTTCTAGGGGCTTCACCCCAAGAAAAGACAAACACCTGAAGCTTCTCTTCCATCCCTTCTTTGCTGCTCGTTATGGGACATGTTGACAAGACAACAGGGAAAGGTCTTGGGAGGAGACTAGAGAAGATATAATGTTGAAACTTAAGTGAAATCTTCTCTGAGACAAAGTTGGGCGGTCCCTGGTTACAGCAAACCAGACTGATCTTTGTCTTCTCAAAGTTAGCTTGAAACCCAAAGAGGCCAAGGCTGCTGGGGGTTGGGGACTGGTTTTGATAACAGAGGGAAAAACTTACTGGGTCACCAACTTATTACCCTACTCTTTAAATGACGAGACTTAAAGACTGGCATGTGATTTTATATATTCCAAGATTTCCTAACTCCCTGTAAAGTTAATTCTCAAGAACAAGTTAGTTATAAAGGATGCCATTTAGGGAGACCTTCAGCAAAGAAATCATGTAGTTTGTGTGTGCGTAATGGATGGCAAGAGCAGCAGTTGTTTTAAGACTGTGGATAGAATGAATGAACACCATGCAATAAAATTTATTTGCAAGTAAATCAAAGAGGAGATTGTTCAGTGAGCTGATCACTGTAATAAACAATGTTGAGAATTATGGTGACAAATCAGTGTTGCTTGGAAGTATATTATCAAGAACTGATTTATATCTTCCATGGAGAAGAGGCAGGATTCAATGTGAATCCTTTACTTTCACATGATAAGGTAGGATACAGTGGTCCTTGGACCAAAAGTTTTCTGTTCAAGTCCTAACTCTATGACTTTTAGGCTCTGGGTCCTAGTTTCTCTTATATAAAATAAAAATAATGGTATTTGATCCATTTTGCCCACATAATTTTTGTCAGGATCAAAGTAGATGTGAAAGTAGATATTTAGGAACATTGTAAACCATGAGAGCATTAAGCAAATATGCTTTTAAAAAGAGATTAATCCTTCTCTGTGTCTCTAAACCAAAATGTGATGATAAATAAAAATACTGCTTAAAAATAGGAGTTATTTTATCAATTCTTTTCTTTCCTTTGTGCAGTTTGGGGAATCGAATAAACGCTGTTCTTCAAGCAGTCACTGGGAGCCAAGGAATCATTTGGAAAACAGAAATTACTAGAAACATCTCTGCTTCTATTAAATAATCAGTTTGTATTTTTCTTACGGTCACCATGAACCCTGTAACTGCTTTCTTCCTCCTTTGGTTACACTCTAGGAAGCTCAAGACAGATTTGTGATCTACCTCTAATATCCATACAGAATCATATGGCATGCATTGTGAACAAATTTCAGTTCTAACATATTTTCTTTTTGCCTCTGTTTCTTATTTTCATCTGTTGAATTGTATACATTTCTGAAACTCAGTTTTAAAAAACAAAATTTGGGGGGAACAAGGTAGGAAAACAACAGATCAAGACTTCAGGTGGGGAAGTTTGGTGTTAATTATGATGGAAGATGAATACTTCAGATAATAATGAAAGTTTTTTCATAATTGTACAATTTAAAAGCAACAAAAGGGATGCCTAGTGTCAGGTACTTGGACATATCTGCCATATTGGTAAAGAAGTAGATCAACAATAACCCAAAAGACACGCAAATAGAATTACCCACGATGCTGAATTTAACCTGAACTGAAAGATGTCTGAAAACTTCAACTATGATTGATAAAATCCTTATTTCAGACAAAAAAACAAAACAAATAAAGAATTATCCCACAACTCACTTAGGTGACTTGAGATCACGATGAATAATTTTATGGAGGTGCAAATAATTCATCCCACTTGCAATTCCTGTGGACCAGTCTACCAGCAGTCGAGGGGTGATCTTCCTGCCAGCACGCAAAACCTCATAGAGTTGTCCGTGTGCACAATATTCCATGATGATACAGTAACAAGGCGCCTGGGTACAAACACCCCTTCCAAGAAAACACAAGCATGTATATAAATACACACATACAAACAGACATATATACATGTTGATACTTTAAGGATACTTAATAAAGACCAATTCACTATCCAAATTATTTTTGACATGCCCATAGATAATCTTTCCTGATTCTTTAATGAGCATTAAAACCACTCTACCCTGCAGGTTTCTCTATTATGCATACAGAAAAATCCAGTTTGTTTTGTTCAGTCCAGATATCCATGCTATATTGTATCCATGCTTTTCTTGTATGATCATTCCATTCAGAGACAAAGAACACTCTTTCTTGAGGTTTATATAGGTGGGCTATTGTGTTGCTTTAGAGCCTCAAGAATAATTTAAAATATCTTCCTTTTAAATTTAGAGTGCTCTAAATATATGGTGTACAGAAAGAGAAAATGCAAATAAACTATTACTGTTTTTATCAGAGAATTTCAAATTACTCAAATTTTAAATTAATTAACTAGACTGAGGGCAAAAATGAGCCAATTTTCTATATTATATAGTCTTTGAAAAGCTTTTTTTTTTGTTTAGGATAAAAATAACATTACACAATGCATTATGCATCTATGAAGCCTATATTTCCATCAATCCTTATTTCCTCTATGAAGCCTTTCCTGATTAATCCTGTTCTCTCTCTTTCTTCTCTCTCTAAATTCCTGTCATACAGAGCAGTCATTGGTTTTTATATGCATTTTTTTTTCTCTCCCCATATAGATTATAGGATTCTTGAAGGGAGAGGTCCTCAAGATCTTTTCTCTCTAACACCAAGGCCAAGAAGTTCACAGCAAGTCCGTGACAATTATTTCTTAACTTCACCTAAACTTTCTTTGCTGAAAAAATACCTCCATAAAAACATGTGCAGAGGCAGCGGGTAGGAGGAAGGGTACTAACATAAAAGACACCTTCTATTTGTCAGACACATTTACATGCTTATTTAATTGTCTTATTTAATCTGTCTTTCCTACCCCCAAACATTATAACATAGATATTTCCTTTTCCAGAGTCAGACAGGGAAAGTGACTTGTCCTAGGAAATATAGCTAACACATGGCAGACCTAGGATTCAAATCCAGTCTGACTTCAAAGCCCATGCAATTTCCACTCACTATAAGACACTGCCTCCCTTTTAGCTTCTGTATAGACAAGCATCCTGGGGATTCCTATATTAACACTATCAACTCAAAAAGTGGGAATAATCATATTAACTCTACTTCACAGTTTTGCTCTGAGGGTGAAACAAGAGAAGAAATATTACCATACGTAATTTTCTGTGTCCTATCTCTTAAGGGTACGTATGCTTGCCTTTGAAACTTCTTAGAGACATTAATAGATTATCCTCTCAACAAGACACCCAGTGAAAGTCCTGGACTAGATACCAATCTGTATCCTATCTCTTAGACTGCTGTAGGTGATGAAAGAATTTAGGGGCCATGGCTTGAGGCACCAGATCATGTGAAGCTCTTATAACAATAGCAGGTCATGAAGAAGTATAATTAGTTTGCATTTTCCCTGCCTTGATGTGTCCGTCACATGTCACAAAGCTATTTCTATTACTCTCCCATCATCTTCTTAGATACCCAAAGTTCTTATCATGGTTTTTAATGAAAAAATTTTTTCAAGTTTCTGTTTAACTTTTAGAAAAGCTCAGCACAGCACAAGCTGCACAGCAAATACAAACATAATTTAATTTTCATTATGGAGAAATGGCAGGAATTCTGTAATATCATTAAGAATATAAAAATAAATATTTGTTTGAAGGTACTCAGTATCCTGTTCAACTATGCTTTAACTCATCACACAAACATAGAAAAGGTCTAAGAGTGATATGTTAATGCATTTTTCATCTCTCTTGATGGACAGATGAGAAGCAATCATTCCATCAGCACAAGGCTTCTTTGTGGCTATAAATAACAGCTCTATAATAACTTCTAATTGCTACCTTTTCTTCTCCCTTGGCAGTGAATTCCATTAGGAACAGTCAGGTTTTGTTTTCTTAAAAGATTATTTGAAAAAAAATTGGAAGAAAAAAGAATATAGTATTCTTATCTTGCACCTCCCCTTCTGTTCATGGTTCTTACTAATTTCAAAAGAAGCTGAAGCATAAAATCAGTATCTAGAGAAATGTATTAAAATCTAAGCATGCCCTTTTATCTTCCAGACAGTCCTGAATATGGTCCATCAGCCAAGCAACACTTGGTACAGATGACAGCAAATGTAACACTGCACAATGCCCCAAGAGCATGGTGTAATGGGCCAGGGACACAGACTCATTATTGTTTTCCATGTAGAGGTTGACACTAGTCAAGCACCTTCAGCCTAAAGAGTTGGCCACTAGCATGGCAATGTTCGTCCAAAATGAGGAAAACTGTTTATGCAGGTAGGAGGGTCAGAAGAGTGAGGTGGGAGAAAGTCTGGAAGGAAAAGGAAGAAACAAAAGAGAAGAAAAAATAAATCTTCTCATATCCCCATTGTCTTGGGATACATTGCTACCTTCAGTTACCTAGGGCATCCTGCTGGAAAGCCTTCTTAACTGGGACACAAAACTTTGTTCATTTCAGGAGGCCAAAAAGCGGTGGTAATCTATAGAATAATTCTGTCTTAAACCCAACATCCTAGTGGTCTAAGTTTAAAAGTTCTTGGTCCTTCCTTCCAATTAGGAGGGTGTAGCATACTGAAAGCAATGATCCTGTCAGTGAGGTAAAATGAAGGAAAGAAATGGGTCTCAGTTGTCTGTTTAAAAATAATCCTCCCATCGTCTTTTCAAATTTATCATTTTTGGAAAGTTTATCATTGGTTTCTATAGCAGTTTGTTTTAGTCTCTACTAAGGCAACCCACTAGAGCAAGCAATGATAGAAATCACAGAAATTGATGTTCTCTCCCATGTTCTCTGCATGAGTATTCCTTCCACAGTGAAATAAATCCAAGCACTCCATTCACTCTCTCAGCATCCCAGTTGAATGCTTCTCTTCTTTTCACACTTCTTTCCTTTTTCATTAGGGGTCTTGTTTGGGAATCAAAACAACAATACTTATTTAAACTCATCCTACAAAACCCATATCCAAGATTTCTATTCCATGCTTTGGAGATGTGGATCTAATTAAAATTTACCTTATGATACTTCCAGCTTTATAACAAGAGTTTTATCAAGAAAGGATCTTTTTTTTGTGCTGGGAGAAGTCCTTCCTAGGTTAGGGAAGGGGGATTTGCAAGTTATTCCACTTTTATCTGTAGCTTCATTGGTCATACTATTTCCCAGGAATAAAAAATATAACAAATATAACAAGAAGCTCCAATTTCTAAACTTTCATCCCACCTAAAGGCTACTTCTCCTATTTTTCAACTTATTGCATCTAATCCTCCTCTAAAGCCATTCACCGTTCACTTGTTCAAGAATAGCACAAAATTTAAAGGCTGACAAGGGAGGGAACTTGAGTGAAGGGTATAGGAGGAAAATATTGCACATATTTAGATCTCTGCACTTATGAGTTTGGTGACTTTCCTCAAATTTACCTTTAACTTTCCTCCTTCTACCAGGGATCCCAGCCAATAATATGAAAATAATGGTTTATACTAGGGAGATACATTTATATACTCTTGAAAACAACCACAACCACTTTGTAAAATGAATATAACATAACTTACAATCATCAATGACTCTACTATCATTAGATTTGGAAATCTAAGTGTTCAGCATTACTTGAAAAGATATAAAGCAAAACCTGAGACAGAGAAAAATATTCTGAAGGTACTTCTATTACAAGTTAATATTTAAGAAGGAAAGCTAATAGAAACTAATATAAATATATATATATTACACAGGTACTAATTATTTTCTGATCACTTCAGATATGTAAGCTTTGTTTTCTTAACCGGAGTGTAGGATGTTCATGTTATCTGGAAGTGACCTCTGTCACCCCAGTGATAAATGAGGATGAATAAGCAGATCTGACTGTTTGGTGGGAATCTGTTTCCTTCCTCCCTGTCCTAGTTGCATCCCTTCCAAGCAGTGCATACTCGAGCAAAAAGAACTATTATATATAAAATCCCTAAGGTCATGACTCAAATTTAATCTGTACCCTCCCAAAGCACCTAGCATAGTTCTAAGTCTATACAGTACTCTTGACATGTCTTCGAAAATTGGAACTAATATGTGTATATTAGGGGAAAGTCTCTCTATTTCTTTAAAATAAAAAAAAAAAGCCTTGACCTACTTGAAAGCGATGATGTTAGGGTGCTTCAACTTCCTCAAATGCTTGATATCCGTCTCATTCTGTTCTCTCACTTTCTTGATGGCCACTTCCTCTGCTCGGAACTTGCCCAAGAAGACAGCTCCTTGGGCTCCACTACCCAGCCACTGCAGCTCTGAGATCTCCTCAAATGGCACTTCCCAAGTATCTAGGCACACAAGTGAAAAACAAGCTTGAAGAGATCTCAGAATTTACTCAGGAACCATTCTACAAGACCACCCCAAAGGTACCAACTTCACCATCACTCAGAATGACCTCTATCTTCTGTCTTCTACCTGGTAACTCACCAAAAGATGTAACCTTTCTATGGGCTTTGATACTATTGATCAGCTATTCATATGTATTAATTTGTATCAATTTTCAACTACCTAAATCAAGAAGATTGCAGATCTCCAATATACTGTCCTAGAAACAAAGCACATCCTGACACTCCTTCAGCCCCACTTCCATAACTCAAAGCTTGCATATTCGGTCATTTCACCTATCTATCCCTATACCACTACCCCCACCCCATCACCCATGATTGGTGTTGTTTTATTTCTCTTCGGATTTTAGTGCAGATGCTCAGTGAATTCTTGCTGAATGAATCTTCAGTGATACTTTCCTAAGAACTTAATTGTGCATAATACTTATGTTGGTATTTACCTTTTACTGGGTACTCACTACACGCCAGATACTAGGATAGTGCTTTACATATATCAAATGTTTAATCCTTACAACAGCTCTACAAGTCTGGCCTTTTAATGGTTATTCTAAAATGAGAAAACTAAAGCATAGGGTAGTTATGTAACTTACCCACAATCATATATTTGCGAAGTGGCAGAACTGGACCTAGAACCCTAGATATGGCTGACTCCAAGGACAGGGCTTTCTCCACTATACCACAGTGTTGCACATGAAGTAACTGGGAAGGCCCTTCCATAAGTCATGATGTCTTTGCCTATATAGCTGCAGTCTTTTCAACTTAAAATGTTATTTCTCTTTTCTTAAGTGATTTTTTTTTTACCAAAATGTTAGCAGGGTCATTTCTAAGTATTTGGTGAGTCATATTATTATCTTATCCTTTTCAGTATAATTTTTTTTTTACCATAAGCCTATATTACTTTTATAATGAATAAAATACTATTTTTGAAATAAAGCACTTCAAAAATCAAAAAGTGCTTTAATTTCATGAAGCTTAAAAAGAAGATTGTAATCATTTGCTCCTTCTCCTTGTCCCCTTTTTAACCAGTGCATTACAATAGGTAAGAAACATACGTCAAAGAGGTAAGAACCCCATGGAGTGAGGAGAAAGATGATAACAATCTGAAAGGTTATGAGATATTCTTGTCAGACCATTGATCATTAAAAGGCCACTGTTGGAAAACAGTGGAGTAGAGAGCTTCAGGGTTCATTCCTTCTCCAAGGATAGCTAGTAAACAGGTGAAACTGTCTGAAACAACTGCTCTGGGGCTCCGGAGGCCAGGGCAGCACCATGCAGCATGCAGGAAAAAGCAGACACAGAGACTGAGAAACTTTTTTATGGTTATTCTAAAATGAGAAAACTAGGGCATAGGGTAGTTAAGTAACTTACCCACAATCATATTATCTGTTAAGTGGCAGAATTGGGCCCAGAAAAAATGTGCAGTGAAAAAGCGTGAGTAACATGCTCTGTTATGGCTGCAGGTGTTCATCACCCACTCTGGAGGCAAGCAGCCTCAGGTACAGTCCCTGGCTGGCTGGCTGCTGCAGACAGAGAAGAACGTGGAAGCCCTCCTCCTCAAGAATGTGGGGGGAGGGGGCATGGCTAAGTGCAGATCACAGTTTCTGGTACACAACTTGAAACTGCTAGGTCCCGCTGTTTTAGCCTGCCCTGGACAAGAGCTGCCACACCATTGTTTTGTCCCCACCTCTGACAGGGGTGGAGCTGGAGGATGACTAAAAATACACTGCCTTCTTAGGGTGCCATCTGCTGGCAGGCCAAGAAAGTATAGCCTTGGGGAGGTGACATAAAGGTGTTTTGGTGTCTCTCCTGATCCTCTTCCCATGGCCTTTTGCAACTGGCCTGCATCATTTGGCTGGGAAATACTGATGAATCAAATGTCAAAAATCCTTGACACAAAACCCATCAACAAAACCCTAGACAAGAGAGAAACTGACCTTCAGAAATATCTCAAGATGATCAGATGCCTAGCCATCAGCAAAAAGTTACAAGCCATACTAAGAAACAGGAAGACATGGCCCAGTCAAGGGAAGAAATTTAAAAGTTGAAGGAGATACAGAAGTTGGAAAAACTAATTAAAGAAGTTGAAACAAATTTCTTAAATCAAGGAGATGAAGGAAAATATGGCTAAAGAGATAAAGGATATTAAGAGGACACTATATGAACATAAAGAAGAATTTGAAAGTATGAATAGAAAAATAACAGAATTTATGGGAAAGAAAGGCACAATAGAAGGGATTAAAAATACACTAGAGGCATACAACAGCAGATCTGAACCGGCAGAAGAAAGAATCAATGAACTGGAAAATAGGACATTCAAAATCTCACAGACAGAATAACAGAAAAGCAATTTGTCACATACAAGGAAACTGCAGTAAGAATAAGTACTGATTTCTCAGCAGAAACCATGGAGGTGAGAAGACAGTGGTATGATATATTTAAGGTGCTAAAAGAGAAAAACTGCCAGCCTAGAATTCTTTATCCAGCCAAACTGTCCTTCAAAAATGAAGGACAGTTTGAAATATTCAGAGATAGGAGTTAATCAACAAGAGACCTGCCTTAAAAAAAAAAAATACTAAAGGGAGTTATGCAGGCTACAAGAAAAGACAAGAGAGAGAGGCTTAGAGGAGAGTGTACAAACGAAGAGTATCAATAAGGGTAACTAAAATGGAAAAAGAGAGAGAAAAATAGGATGTGACATACAAAAACCAAAGGGTAAAATGGTTGACGTAAGTACTGCCTTTACAGTAATAACACTGAATGTTAATGGATTAAATTCCACAATCAAAAGACAGAGATTGGAGGAATGGATAAAAAGTATGGTTCATCTATATGCTGTCTACAAGAAACTCAACTTAGACTGAAGTACACAAATCGGTTGAAAGGTAAAGGTTGGAAAAAGATATTTCATGCAAACAGTAAATAAAAAGAGTGGGGGTAACTATACCAATATTGGATAAAATAGACTTTAATATTGGATAAAATACACTAAAAAACTGTTATAAGAGACAAAGAAGGACACTATATATTATTAAAAGGGGAAATCTACAAAGAAGAAGCAACAATTATAAATATTTATGCACTTAACCAGGGTGCCCCAAAATACATGACGCAAACACTGGCAAATGGAATGGGAAAAGACACATCGCTACAATATTAGTTGGAGACTTCAATACACCACTCTCATCAATAAATAGAACATCTAGACAGAGGATCAATAAGGAAACAGAGAACTTGAATAATATGACAAATTACTTAGACCTAACAGACATACACAGAATATTGCACCCCAGAACAGTAGGCTATACATTCTTCCCAGTGCTCACATATCTTTCTCCAGTATAGACCACACATTGGGACACAAAATAAGTCTCAATAAATTTAAAAATATTGATAGTATACACAGAACTTTCTCTGACCATAATGGAATGCAGCTGGAAATCAATATGTGGAGAACTGAAAAATTTACAAATATATGGAGGTTAAACAACACACTTAAAAAAAATCAGTTTTATTGAAATATATTCATATATCATATAATCATCTGTGGTGTACAATGAACTTGTTCATAGTACTATCATATAGTTGTGCATTCATCATCCCAATCTATTTTTTGAACATTTTCTTTATACCAGAAAAAGTAAAAATAAGAATAAAAAATAAAAGTAAAAAAAGAACACCCAAATCACCCCCCACCCTATTTTTCATTTAGTTTTTCTCCCAATTTTTCTACTCATCCATCCATACACTGGGTAAAGGGAGTGATCCACAAGGCTTTCACAATCACCTTGTCACCCCTTGTAAGCTACAATCATCTTCAAGAGAACAACACACTTTTAAACAATCAGTGAGTCAAAGAAGAAACTGCAAGAGAAATCAATAAATATTTTGAGATAAACGAAAACAAGAACACAACATATCAAAACTTGCGGGAAGCAGCAAAGGCAGTGCTGAGAGGGAATAAGAAAGAGCTAAAATCAATGACTAACTACACACCAGGAAGAACTAAAGAAAGAACAGCAAAGTAATCCCAAAGCAAGCAGAAGGAAAGGAGCAATAAAGATTAGAGCAGAAATAAATGAAACTGAGAACAAAAGAACCATAGAGAAAATCAACAAAACTAAAAGTTGGTTCTTTGAGCTGATCAAAAAAATTGACAAACCCTTAGCTAGACTGGCAAAAATTAAAAAAAGAGAGAGGATGCAATTAAATAAAATCAGAAATGAGAGGCGGCCATTACTACTGACCCTACAGAAATAAAAAGGAGCATAAGCAGATATTATGAACAACTGTTTGCCAACAATTTAGGCAACTAAGATGAAATGGATAAATTCCTAGAAACACATGAACAACCTACACTGACTTTAGAAGAAATTGAAAACCTCAAGAGACCAATTACAAGTAAAGAGATTGAATCAGTCATCAAAAATCTCCCAAGAAAGAAAAGTCCTGGATCAGATGGCTTCACAGGTGAATTCTACCAAACATTCCAAGAAGAATTAATACCAATCCTGCTCAAACTCTTCCAAAAAGCTGAGAGGAGGAAACATTACCTAAACTCATTCTGTGAAGCCAATATCACTCTAATATCAAAGCCAGATAAAGATACTACAAGAAAAGAAAATTAAAGACCAACTTCTCTATTGAATATAGATGCAAAAATCCTCAACATAGTACTTGCAAATCGAATCCAAGAGCACATAAAAGAATTACACACCACGATCAACTGGATTTATCCCAGGTATGCAAGGGTGGTTCAATATAAGAAAATCAATTAATGTAATACACCACATTAACAAATCAAAGAGGAAAAACCACATGATCATCTTGATCGATGCAGAAAAGGCATTTGACAAAATCCAGCATACTTTTTTGATAAATACACTTCAAAAGGTAAGAAGAGAAGGAAATTTCCTCAACATGATAAAGGGTATATATGAAAAACCCACAGCTAACATTGTACTTAATGGTGAAAGAGTGAACGCTTTTTCTCTAAGACCTGGAACAAGACAAGAATACCCACTGTCACCACTGTTATTCAACATTGTGCTAGAAGTTTGAGCTAGAGCAATTAGGGCAGAAAAAGAAATAAAAGGTATCCAGATTGGAATGGAAGGCATAAAACTTTCACTATTTGCAGATGACCATGATCCTATATATCGAAAGTCTCAAAAAATCTCCAAGGAAGCTATTAGAGCTAATAAATGACTGCAGCAAAGTGACAGAATACAAGAGCAACATGCAAAAATCAGTAGTGTTTCTATACACTAGTAATGAACAATCTGAAGAGGAAATCAAGAAAAAAAATTCCATTTACAATAGCAACTAAAAGAATCAAATATCTAGGAATAAATTTAACCAAGGATATAAAGGACCTGTACACAGAAAACTACAAAACATTGCTAAAGGAAATCAAAGAAGACCTAAATAAATGGAAGGACATTCCATGTCCATGGATTGGAAGACTAAATAATGTTAAGATATCTACTCTACCCTAACTGATTTACAGATTCAATGAAATCCGAATAAAAATTCCAATATCCTAGTTTGCAGAAAAGCCAATGATCAAATTTATTTGGAAAGGTTAGGGGACCTGGATAACCAAAAACATCTTGAAAATGAAGAACAAAGTTGGAGGACTCACACTTCCTAACTTTAAAGCATATTACAAAGCTACAGTGGTCAAAACAGCATGATACTGGCATAAAGACAGATTTATTGACCAATGTAATTGACTTGAGAGTTCAGAAATAGACCGTCACATCTATGATCAATTGATTTTTGACAAGGCTGCCAAGACCACTCATCTGAGACATCTCTTCAACAAAGTGTTGGGAGAACTGGATATCCATATCCAAAAGAATGAAAAAGGACCCCTGTCTCACATCTTATACAAAAGTTAACTCAAAATGGATCAAAGATTAACTATAAGAGCCAGGACAATAAACCTCCTAGAAGATAATGTAAGGAAACATATTAAAGATGTTTCTTAGACTTTAAACCCAAAGCACAAGCAACGAAAGAAAAAATAGACAAATGGGACCTCCTCAAAATTGAAAAGTTTTGGGCTTCAAAGGACTTCCTCATGAAAGTGAAAAGGCAGCCTAATCAACAGGAGAAAATATTAGGAAACCACATATCTGATAAGGGTTTAAAATGCAGAATATATAAAGAAATCCTTTATATGAAAAGAGGAACAACTCATTAAAAATGGGCAAAAGACCTGAACAGACATTTTTCCAAAGAGGAAATAAAAATGGCTAAAAAGCACATGAAAAGATGTTCAACATCACTAGGTATTAGGGAAATGCAAATGAAAACTCCAATGAGATATCATTTCACACTTACTAGAATGGACACTATCAAGAAAACAAAACTACAAGTGTTGGAGAAGATGTGGAGAAATAGGAACACTCCTTCACTGCTGGTGGGAACGTAAAATGGTGTAGCCGCTGTGGAAGACAGTTTGGCGATTCCTCAGGAAGCTAAGTATAGAACTGCCATATGGTCAGGCAATCCTGCTACTCAGTATCTATCCAGAAGAACTGAAAGCAGCAATGCGAACAGACCTTTGCACACCAATGTTTGTAGCGATGTTATTCACAATTGCCAAAAGACATAAGCAACCCAAGTGTCCATTAACTGAGGAATGGATAAACAAAATGTGGTATATGCATACAATGGAATATTATTCAGCTGTAAGAAGGAATGAAGCCCTGATGCATGTGACAACATGGATGAATCTTAAGGACATTATGTTGAAATAAGCCAGGCACAAAAGGACAAATATTGTATGATCTCACTAATATGAAGTAATTATATTAAGAAAACTCATAGAATTAGAATCTAGAATAGATGTTATCAGGAGATACAATGAAGGTAGAGAATGGGGAGCTGATGTTTAATTTGTACAGAATTTCTAATAAGGTTGATTATAAACATTTGGAAGTGGATGGAGGTGATGTTAGCACATTATTGTGAGTATAGTTAACAGTGCTGAATTGCGTGTGAATGTGGTTGAAAGGGGAAGTTTAGGGCCATGTATGTCACTAGGAGGAAAGCTAGAGGATAAAACATAGGACTTTATAACACAGTGAAACCTGTTGTGGATGATGACTGTGGTTAATAGCAATTATAAGAATGTTCTTTCATGAACTAGAACAAATATACATGACTATTACAAGATGTTAATAAAAGGGTGGTATATGGAAAAAATATACCTAATGCAAACTATGGACTATAGTCAACAGTAATGTTTCAATATTCTTTCATCGACTGTAACAAGGGTGCCACCCCAATTCTAAGTTTAAATAATAGGGGGTATAGGGGATACAGAATTTTTCTTTTTGGAGTAATGAAAATGCTCTAAAATTGATTGCAGTGAAGAATGCACTACTGTGTGATTTTTCTGAGAGCCACTGAGTGTACACTTTGGATGGACTGCATGGAGTGTGAATATATCTCAATAAATTTGCTTTTTTTTTAAAAAAAAGAGCCACTGTTTTGCAGAATACTGAACAAGGTAGTGTTGTGTTAGCTTTGAATATATTCTGGTGTTGAAAGCATAGCGACTCACTGTTCACTGTATCAATGAAGCAAGAGCAGGAAGAGTTCAACAGTTATCTAGAAGAAAGCTAATTTCCCTTTTTTTTTTTTTTTTAAGTTTTCTCTACCTTAAGGGAAAGAGATTCTGGAGATTCTTAATAAGATGTGGTTTCTCATTACAACAGTTAAAACACAACCTTCAAAATATAGCTACATAAAGCAAAAAAAAATTATATTTAGGATGGTTTATAGCCAGGCATTCATCCCATTCTCCTGACATAAGCAATATTAAAGGTTTCTGCTTTATTGAAATTGAATGGATTTTATATTAATGCAAATCTCTCTAAAATTTAATTAGCTCATAAATATCAAATTATTAAAGGAACAAATTATACCAAGTAAGATTTGGGAGCAAGTTGCAATTTGACTACTTTCAATATCTTTAGGGCTTCTATGACTGACAAGTATTAAGTGCAAGCAATCTCGCTTTCACCCTCACAGGTTTACTGATGCATATGGTGCGCAGACTTTGATGGTATTCTGTAAGAGAATTTTACTCATTAGGGGATCAAGTAAAGAACCCAAGCCACTAAAAACTGCCATTTTGACTATTCTGGAGGTTTAATAAAGTACTATTACTAGATCTTGGGACAAGAACAAAACTGAGCAGTATTTCTTCGAGTACCTTTAATACGATAACTACAAAAATTAGACCAATCTTTGGTTGTCCTTTATTTGCTTTTTATTCAATCTTTATTTGCCATTAAGTATTAAAAAGATTAGAAAATATTAGAAAAATCAGAAAACATATTTTATCTGTTATCTGTTATCCCACACCATATTCACTTTCCTTCTGGAACATACTTCTTTGCATGTTTACAGTTACGCAAAAATTGCAAACGTGATATATTGTTTTCCTCCTTTTTTCATGTATTATATATTCTCCATGTGTTTATAGTTTTCATCACAAGTTTCAATCACTGTTTACTGTACCCTCTTACTTTCTGTACTTTCAAAGCATTTACATCCTTTTGTTTTGCTAAATTAAATTTCATACTTTTTTCTTTCTTCTTTTGTATTATTTCCTCAGACTTAGTCCCTAGGTTAAAAACAGTTTTCTGGCTCTTGGTATACATTCCAAATTGCTATCTAAAAGGATTTTTCTAGTTTTTGATATCAGCAATGTCTGAAAATGTCAATTTCACCAGAAATTTCCAGTACTGAGTATTATTGTTTTTTTTCCTAATTTCATTAGGTATAAAAGAGTATTTTTCTGTTTTAAGTTTGAACTACTTTAATAGCCAGTGATTTAGATTATCTTCTCCACATTTGTGTAATACTCTTATCTGCTTTGTGTAAATTGTCAACACCCTTTATTCATGTATCTATTAGGGTCTTGTAGTTCTCATTAATTTCAAAGAGCTTTCTCTCTCTCTTTCTCTATAATATACATATGAAGAGAGTATTTTTACAAACCCTTTTCTTTTAATTTTACTACTTTATAACAAAGTATTTTATATAGTCAGCTGTCATTTCTTTTGTAATTTCTTCCACTGTCTAGTCTATCTACTAAGATATTCATATAGTTGATTTTAAAAACTGACCCTTTACATCCATCTGGTGTTTAATTTCGTGTATGGTGTGAAGACGGATGTAAATGAATTTTTTTCTATCTTCCTATTTAGATATTTCAAAACAATTTGTAAAATAAGCCTTTCTTTTCATATTGTTTTATAATGCCTACATAGTAATTTAATACATTTTAATAAATAATGTCCATTAAGTTAAAATGAAAAATGATAAATACATTTGGCACTCAAATACCAGGGGTTCAGAGTATTATAATAAAGAATAAAATTCTCCTCTACCAACAGTAGCTCATGCCTGTGCTATTCATCCAAGCCTTAATTATTCATGGAAAAATAAAGGGGATAGCATTGGTAATTCAAGAACATGGAGCATAAAATAAAGACAGTAATACTTCAACCACCTTTCCATAGATATTTTTACTAGAACTGATTACCAGAAGTAAGACTGATTAATATGAATTTAGTCCTTCTCTGTTCTATCCCAACACCCCTGTCAGTGTCTAGTAGGGAGCCAAGGAGCAGGAAAAGGGCAGACTATGAAAGTTAGGTAAGGATGTGCAAAATTGGGAGACTAATTGAAATGCAAGATTACTAACCCAAAAGATTACAGAACTGGCTATGCTCTCTCCAGAGTCAGTCCCAGACTTTTTGCTGCTTTTAAATCTGTCCCACTGGTATTCTCCCCCAGCTTTTATCTTCTCTCTCACTTATCACTATGACTACTATCTTTATTCCAATGTCCACCAGGATCCCTAAGACTGAGAAAAAGCCCCAGGCCTACCCATTTTAAGGCAGCCGTCCTACTTTGTTTATTCAGACATGACCATGGTAATACCGGCTTTGAGAATGGAAACTATTTGGTAATAAAAGATTTCAATGAAATGTACTACCTTACTTGGGCTTCACTACAAACATGCTAAAAGGGAGACGCCAATGTCATTAAATTTTTTAAAAATCTGGTGAGATTTCCTCATAAGTACCAAATGCAGGGACATTTGTGTTATATGTGCTATCCTGTGGCCAACTGCAATCCAGGATTAAAAATCAGATCCCTGATCCCACAGCCGACAAGGAAAACATGACATTTAGTTTCTGGCTAGCAAATTTTTTTGTGGCTCACAGCAACAACCGCCCAAAGTAGGATATCCTGTCATCTGCCGAGGAGTTAGGCAGCTGCTGTGCCTTGTGAGAATCTTAAGTTGACCACATTATTTCTTATTTATTCATGAAATAAGCCTTCCTGAGAGTCACATAATCAGCTGGAAGACAAATTAAATACAAGTTTGTACAACAATAAAAAAAAAATGTAAAAGGCTCCTTTTAACAAACACATAGGATGTGTCTGTTGCATCTCTTTATGAGTTTGAATCACAATGATGCATTTTCGATCCTGGGACCTTCAAATTACCACCAAAATATTTCAGACTGTATGACTCCTGGGGAGGAATCTTGACCCAGCATCATGGGATGGAGAACATCTTCTTGACCAAAAGAGGGATGTGAAAGGAAATGAAATAAGCTACAATGGCAGAGAGATTCCAAAATGAGCCGAGAGGTCACTCTGGTGGGCACTCTTTATGCACAATATAAACAACCATTTTAGGTTCTAATGAATTGGAATAGCTAGCAGTAAATACCTGAAACTATCAAACTACAACCCAGAACCCATGAATCTTGAAGATGATTGTATAAAAATGTAGCTTATGAGGGGTGACAATGTGATTGGGGAAGCCACATGGACCACACTCCCCTTTGTCTAGTTTCTGGATGGATGAGTAGAAAAATGGGGGAAGAAACAAACAAACAAACAAACAAACAAAAAGGCACCCAGTGTTCTTTTTTACTTTAATTGCTCTTTCTCACTTTAATTTTTATTTTTGTTATTTTTGTGTGTGTGGTAATCAAAATGTCAAAAATTAATTTTGGTGATGAATGCACAACTATATAATGGCACTATAAACAACTGAATGTACGCTTTGTTTTGTATGACTGCATGGTATGTGAATATATCTCAACAAAATAAATAAAAAAATAATTCAGGCTGGATGGTTTTATATTGTAAATGAAGACCCTAGAAATCAAATATAGTCTTTTATATAAGCAGATACTGTAAGATTCCTATCTAAGCAGAAACAGGGAAATTTTAAAAAATAATAAATTAAATGGCTATCTCTGGATTGTGGGGTGACAAGTGATTTTTATTTTCCTCTTTGTACTTATATTTATTCATAATTTTTAAAGTAATAATATTTGTTTATCACAGGAATCCCCATCCTTTCCGTGTCAAGGAACATCTTCTTGAAACCTTAAGATCATGGAGGGGAAAAGGGAATGGAATGTGTAGGGCATGGGAGTATTTATGAAAGAAAGAGAAAAAGACAGGCAGATACAAACACACACACATACACAAACCAGGAACAAATGCTGTGGTTGACAAATCTGCAAAGTACACCTGGAATTGACACATTTACTACTCAATCACAATACACTTATGGGGAAGGGAGGATTGCAGGGAGAGGTTGGTATTTTAGTTTAAGAGAAAGTATTTCAGAAACAGGAAAAATAGAATGCATGAGCAAAGTGGCTAACAGTGACTGATGTTGACTGGCTGTTGTGGAAAAGCTGTCAACAGTCTTGACTAAAAGAGATACACACACACACACACACACACACACACACACACGAACAGTATGGGTCACAAAGTCCAAAATTCAGTTACAAAATAAAACAGAATCTCACTTCTGGTCTATAATGTTTCTTTCTAGAATTTCTTAATGAGAACTCATCAAATCAGAATCATTTATATAAAGCTTTAAAATATGTATCAAAAGTTTAAAAACAACAAACTGTTTGAACCCAAAAATTCCACTTCTTATCCTAAGGAGCAATCAAAGATGTGTGCAAAAATAAATGAATAGATAGATGTTCATTGCAGTGTAGATTATAATTACTGAAAACAGCAAACAAATTAAGTGTCCATTAATAGAGGAGTGCTTAAATAAATACCGGCATGTCCATAAAATTAAATATTATGCAGCCATTAAAAATGCTGATAAAGAAATATATTTAATGATATAGGAAATGTTCACAATATGAAGTGGAAAATGTTTAAAAAAAACAGTATGACTTTTAAAAAAACATATACACATACAAAATAGACTATAATATATGTCAAAAACATTAATGGTGGTTATTATCAGGAAGCTGGTATAATAGATTATTTTAATTTGGGGGCAGTACTTACCTGTATTTTCTAAATTTTCTATACCTATTACTTTTGTTATCAGAAAAGAAATGTTCTTTTAAAGATTATGAATGAAGTCATAAAGAACACTAGGGCCATGTATTCTCTTTACTTCAAAAGGATAACACTTTAATTGGAATACATGAATATACATGTTACACAATGATGTAAGTTAAAAAACTTAGCTTTAAAAAAGCTGGGTGTGGAAGCTAGAAATAATAATCTGATACAGTGCTTCTCAAGATTGATCAGATATTTTGTTCTTTCCTGAAATGTGAACTTTCCCTGCCTTGACTGTAAGAAAGTAATTCATTTTCATCACAACCTAAGGCAGGCCTGCAAGCTTCAAGGGCAGTATCAAGGGGCTTCTGTCTGGCTTTGAATTAGTGTAGTAGTTCTCAGAGTTTTTCATTGTGTAACCTAACAAAAATTTTTTTTCAACATGCACCCACTATGTCAATTATTTACAAATTATATATCTGTGCAACAATATTAAGACATCAGGCATACCTTAAAATATGCATGAAAGTTTCTATTTAAAATGATGAGATAAAATAAACAGACACTCTAATTTTCTTCCTTTATCCCATGGATCATACTGAAAATATTCTACTTTAAACACCACAGAACTTGACAACTACAAAAGATGGGCTTCTACCAAAAAAAGACCCACTGCTTGTGAATCTGTTCCATTTCAGAAGGTCTATAGGAAATTGAAATGGGGTATTCATATGACACTAGTTCTTTAATTTACCCACAGTTCAAAGGTTGCCCAGGTAATGGTGGTAGTGGTGGGGTTACACAGGCAATATCTTCCAGGTCCATCGTTTAGCTTACCCTGCTGCTGCAGCTTGTAATCTGTAGAATATGCCTTTCCAATGATATTCCATACAGGCCTTAAACATCCAAATAATCCTTCAAGAAATCCACCAGTGCCGCTGCCCGACCTGCTGAACTGAATCTTGATGTCTTCAGTTCCACTCGGGCTCTCTTCATCCATGGTGTTGCTGTTCCCTTGAGATACAACCATCTCCAACTCATCTTGTTCCCTTAGCTGAAGAACACTATTCTCAAACTGGTCCCTGGAATCCTCGCTTACACTTGTCAACACTGTTGTGGTGATGGGGCTATTGATGCTCTCAATTAGTTCTGTTCGAACTACCCCCTTTTCCTGCAGGTCCTCAAATTGCTTGGGTGAAGTGCGGTTCCCCATAGATGCGAGTTCATCTTGTAGTCCATTGAAGGTTTTGTTTTCACTCAAGGGTAAGTGTGGAGAAGAGGAGCAGGTCAGCTGCTCCTGAGAGTTGGCCATTGTGCCATGAGTGTGCCCAAGGTCTTGAGATGACACTTAGAGGATTATTAGAACAGAGTTCAGATGCAAGAGAAGGCTCCCAAACCTGGGAAAAACAGAAGGATACACGAAATTACCCTTTCTTTAGTTATCCACACTAATATTTATAATAATAAAAACCATCAAAACAATGAGGGATGGGTTACACTGTGGTATATATCACATGATGAAATACTGTGCAGTGATTAAAAATCACATTGTAGAAGACTATTTACCAACATAAGAAAATATTCATGATATATTAATATTAAAAAGCAGGCTAGAGATAGAAAGTAGAGCACAGGTTACCAAAGGTGGGGAAGAGGGTGGGGATGGGGAGTTAATGCTTAATGGATATAGGGTTTCTGTTAGGGGTGATGGGAAAGTTCTGGTAATGGATGGCGGTGAGGGCAGTGCAACATTGTGAATGTGATCCTGCTGTATGATATACTTGGGAGTGGTAAAGATGGGGAAGCTTATGTTGTATATATGTTTCCACAATTAAGAAAAAAAGAGCAACTAAAAGAGAGAAGACAATCAAATGCAATCCACAATCCTGGACTGAATCCAAGAATGGAAGAGAAAATGCCCAAAAAGACATTATTGGGACATACAAAAAAACTGGAATATAGTCTGTAAGTTTTGTATCAATGTTACATTGCTTGAACTTGGTAAATCTATTTAAGGTGGTTACATAAGCGAATATCCTAGTTCTTAGGAAATATGCATGGAAATATTAAGTGTTCAAAGAGTATGATGTCTATAACTTAGTCTCAAATGTTTAGAAAATAGATAAATAAAAGAGAGAAAGATGGTAGATGAATAGACAGATAGAATGATATGGAAAATACAGCAAAATGTTAGAAGTTGGTGGATCTGGGTGTCTAGGTGGGGGGTTTGTTGGGGTTCTCTGTATGAGTTTGTATTATTTTTGCAACTGTCTATAGCCTTAAATTATTTAAAAATAAAATATTTTTCTAAAAAAACAGGCTAGAACAATATATACAATATGAACATTGTTTTAAATTAAATTCAGTTTTATTGAAATATATTCACATACCATACAATCATCCATGGTGTACAATCAACTGTTCACAGTATGATCATATAGTTAAACATTCATCACCGCAATCTATTTCTGAACATTTTCCTTACATCAGAAAGAATCAGAATAAGAATAAAAAATAAAAGTAAAAAAGAACACCCAAATCATCCCCCCCATCCCACCCGATTTTTCATTTAGTTTTTGTCCCCATTTTCTACTCATCCATCCATACACTAGATAAAGGGAGTGTGATCCACAAGGTTTTCACAATCACACTGTCACCCCTTGTAGTCCACATTGTTATACAATTGTCTGGAGTACAGACTACTGGGTTGGAGTTTGATAGTTTCAAGTATTTACTTCTAGCTATTCCAATACATTAAAACCTAAGAGGTGTTATCTATATAGTGCATACGAATGTCCACCAGAGAGACCTCTCAACTCCGTTTGAAATCTCTCAGCCACTGAAGCTTTATTTTGTTTCATTTTGCATCCCCCTTTTGGTCAAGAAGATATTCTCAATCCCATGATGTCAGGTCCAGATTCATCCCTGGGAGTCATATTCTGCATTGCCTGTGAGATTTACAACCCTGGGAGTCGGGTCCCACGTAGGGGGAGGGCAGTGAGTTCACCTGCCGAGGTGGCTCAGTTGTGGGGGCAGGGGTCACATCTGAGCAACAAAGAGCTATGCAGGGGGAGACTCTTAGGCACAATTATATGCAAGTTTAGCCTCTCCTTTGCAGTTACGAGCTTCATAAGGGCAAGTTCCATGATAGAGGGCTCAGCACATCAAACCGCCAGTCCTAATGTTTGTGACAACATCAATATCAGTCCAGGTGAGGAAGTTCAAAACTTCCACACTTTCCCCCAGCTCCTCAGGGGGCCCTGTAAATATATTTTTATTCTTTGCCCATGTTACTTTGAGATGTGTCCCTATTTCACTCTAACCTACACTACCCTACCACATCTCACTGCCTGTTTCAAGTTCCATGTAATTGTGGTGTTTGAACAAACCGACCATAGAGTTATACTGTTTAGAAAATAAAGATTCTGCACCAAATAGACATCTCTTCCCTTGGTCTCACATGGAAGTTGAAGGTTTAAAACACAGTGAGCTTTGACCTTTACCCTTTGGCCCAGCTTGCCCCAGTCTTAACCAGATCTGCTTCATTCATGTCACTAATTGAAGTCTGGGCTCTTTCTCAGCTTTTTTTTTTTTTTTTTTTAACAGTTGCTGTATGTGCTAATACTGACATTCATATCTACCAAGCTCAATATGAACATTCTTAATTTAAAAGATACATAAACACATATACAACAAAAAAGACTGGAAGGGTATATGCAAAGAATTAACAATAGTTAATTCTAGGTGGTTCAATTTTTAGATGGTTAGATTTGGGTGGAGGTGATGGACTTTTCAAGGTATTCCGAGCATTCTGTATTAATATGCATTATTTTTATAATTAGAAAAAAACTTGTTTCCCTTCCCAAAAGGAAAATTACATTTTTTGGAGAGATATGTATATATACATATATATATATATTTTTTCATTAGAAACCACTTCTTAAGTTTATAAACTGCTGCTCATCTTTTCTCTTTACTTTAATGTCTTATCCACTGGGGTGCTACTTCACTTTCTAAGGCATTCATTAAGCCGCATTGATAAATGTCTTGTGTATGTGGTAAGACAAATTCCTGAGATACAAAATTTGCTTTTAATATATTCCACCAAATTAATGGCAACAGAACTAAGCCCCAGACAGTGAATTGCACCAACCCTTTAAACATGTTCTTTGCTTCTTATATGCCCACTAGCCAATTTCTCAGGGCCAGCTAACCTCTGAAAATAAAGATATAGAATTGTTCTAGATTGGAAAGAACATGCAACGCTAGTCTTAAATTTATTCAAGGTATGCCTCGTCAGAAATTTAGTTTCTTTACAAATCTCTATGTATTAGTCCTTCTTTCCTTCACTTTGTATTAACCATCTAGAATGTGCTAGAGACTAGGGCATGAAGATGTCCTTGCTTTGCAGAGAAGGCAAAAGACATACCAACAAAGACTGGCAGAATAGTGCAACCAAGTGTTCTGGGAGTATAGAAGAGAGGGAGGGTGAGTTTCATGCACAGCTGCCCAGAGGTGGTAACTTTTGATCAGTTTGAAGGAAATGTAGGAATTCATCAAGCTAGTAGACAAGGGGTGAATGAAAGAAGAGTGACAGGGTATTACAGATGTGGGAGAAAACATAAACAAGGACATGGAGGGAAGAAATACTATGGAATCGAGAAATGTGATGTATCCGTGATGTAGGTTATGTATATGTGCACAGAGAAAGATACGGATGGAAAGGCAATTAGAGGCAAGATTGTAAGAAGCTTTGTATGAGAGCTTAGGACCTTATCCTGAAGGTGCTGGGAGTCATGGTATCCTATACTGGGATTCACAGATAAAAATGGATAATCATATTTTATTAATTTCTATTTTCACTACTGAGACCCACGTTTTAAGCCTTTTTTTCACTGCCATATCCTATGAACAGTTTGTGTGAGTGAACCAATGAAAATACCCTATTGTCAGAACTCTCATTCATTCATTCAACCATTTATTGAGCTCGTTACATGCCATTCAATGGGCTAGGCATTAATGAATGGTATATCGTTCCTACTCTTTAGGAATTCACAGTCTAGAAGGAAAGACAGATAGATAATAACAACCACATGGTTAGTGTTATAACACAGGTATGACAAAGCACTATGGGAGTTCAGAAAAATAAACATCAAATATGTCCAGAGAATGTCGTAGAGTCGAGTCTTGAAGGGCAAATCAGGGGTCACTAGGAAAGAGCCTGTGGGCATTCCGGGCATTGTTGGGGAGCATCAGCAGATAACGTGTAGAAAAGGTAGGCAAAGGTCAGATTAAGTGGACCTATATGACAAGCTAAAGCTTTTGGATTTTATCAAGACAACAGAGAGTCATTAAGGAATTTTAAGCAGGGGAGTGATTTGGTCAGATTTGTAATTTAAAAATCTTGTTGCCTATACAAGTAGAGGTTGGATTGAAGGAAAAAAGGCTGAAGGCCAAGATACCAGTTTGGAAGAAGAATTCAAGTAAGAAATGATGAGGGCCTGAACCAAGGCAGTAACAATGGCAGTGAAGAGGAGGGGATGGATTCCTAAATCCTACCTTCTAAGGTACAACTGGTACCACCTGGTGATTTATTAGACATGGGGACAGATGAGAAAAGGGGTGTAGAAGACTTTCAGATAACTCACTCCGGACAATGGATAGATGGGCAATGTCATTAACTGACATGAAATACTAGAAGAAAAGGTTTGGAAAGAAGATAATTAGCTCATTTACGGACACTGAGAGTTTAAGGCCTACTATGTGCCATGCACTGAGCTAGGCTTTTATATATGTTGTCTGACTTTAAAAAGACACTTTGTAAAAAGGAATTCAATGAAAAAAGGTCACGATGGGGACTCATTCACCTCAGGAGCAGAAAAAAAATAATGCAAGAGTAGACCTAAGTCAAATTTTAAAATATTTTTAAAATAGATAATAGGAGTTATGACATGAACTAGGCTAGGTTCTAGGGATAAAGAACACTACTCTTACCATTACTTCTTTTAATGATAAATAAGATAAAGTGCTTTACAATTTACAGAACGCTGTTTACATAATCAGAGCTGGTAAACCAGCTCTCCAGAAAAAAACAACAATCTAATTTACAGTGTTTACCAATTTCTTTGTTATAAATATGCCCACCAAGGCATATTTCATGCTAATAGTTTAACAATCTGCTTGCAATGTCTCTAAATATTCAACAATTGGCTCTCGCAAGTTGGCAAAAGCCAGCTCCAGCATACCACTATACATTTCATTTAATCCTTACCAATATCCTTGTAATGGTATCATTCCCATTTTACAGAGAAGTAACAAACTTTTGTAAGGTCATGTACTGAGTAAGTGGTAAAGCAGAAATTAAAATCTAACTCAAAATTCAGATTTCCAAATTCCCTTGCATTTTTTACAACACAGTGTACCTCAATGATAACCTCTCATTTTCTTAGAGTGCCTTACAGGTTTAAACGTGCTTTTATCTGTGATCATTTGATCTGAATATTTGGTCCCCTGTGTAAAGAAGCCAGAACATGGGATCATTATTGCTGTTTTTCACAGAAGGAATCTAAGGCCTCCAGAGAAGTTACGTAACATGCCAAAGGTCACAGAGTCAGGATTGAATACCAGGTTATTTTTCTTGGTGCAAGAACTCCCTCCTGCACCATGCATCTAAGACACAGTTCCTATCCTTTCAAAGCTTACAAACTACTTAAGAAGTTAAAATTAAATCGAGGGTATAACTTGCTCCTCCCTCCACTCAGAATGACAAATGTTCCATATTCCATTATACAAAGCTTTGAGCAAAGGGAAACAATAATGAGGGCAGGAGTAGTTAACACAGGCTGAATGAGAGATGTAGGACTTGAGAAGGACCTTGAAGGGAAGATGTGTTTGAGACTGACAAAGGAAAGGAAGTCATAGAAGAGTAAGAATGTTAGCAGAGGCAGGGAACCAGGAATGACAAGGACCTGTGTGAGAGGGTTGGTAACCCAGAAATAATGAACTAGCTGGCCAAAGGCAACTGCTGCCCTCACACAAGGCCACTGATAGCTCAAGGAAAAATGCAGATTATTCTTCCCTTTAAACAAATCAGAGCGATCACTTTAATTGGATCAGGTTAGGTTAAGAGGGACTTAAATTCTAGAGCATGGAGAAATCCAGGGGCTGAGAAGCTGCCTGGGAACACAGAATGGAAAAAGAAAGAAAGAAAGAAAAAAAGGTGGAGCCCTTTTTAAAGCAAGAGCTCTTTGGTCAATTGAACCCCCAAACCCTATCCCCCATTTTCCTCACTCTTGCCCCTTTTATGCTCATCTCTAAGCTTTGAGATTACCGATCCCCATCTTTTTGCTTTTTTGCTGATCTTCTGCCACAAATTTGAGCTGTCTCTTGCCTTTGGCCTCCCTGACCTTGCTCTGTCTGTCTTTTAAGATTGCTGACTTCATACAGTCTGACCTGGCCACTGCCTCAGCAGTTATTTCCAGTCTGCCTTTGTTGTTGGGACTCCTGGTCATCCTATACTGCACAGGGCATACATTGTGCTATTGGCTCATATCAAATTTGAGGATAATGCAAATACCCAAATGTATATGTGAATTTCAGTCAACCACCTCTTTCTGCAATATATTTTTTTAATCAAACCACAGGGTATTATATTAATTCCTGGTAAATTTCCACTTTGTTAACCTTTGTCCTGAGTTTCTGCCTTATGACATCTTATTGGAATGAGCTCATATACAAAAAGTTAGAAACATATTCATTTTCTAATCTCTTCCCACCTCCGAGAGGTTAATGGTTGAATAAATAATGTGAAGTGGACCTGTTCACAACTGACACTGGGAATGAATCTAAGGAAAGGAACTCCAGCACAATCACCACATTCAGTTTGATAAAGAGGAGATGAAAGCATTACAGAACCTCAGGGTTGAACTGTATTTTGTTTTACATTGAGAAGATCAGACTTGCTCAACACAACTAGCTGATGGCAGAGCTGGAATGAGACCTCCTTCCTCATTCTATGCTCTTTCCATTAGTCCAGTTGTTTACTCAGACAAAGAGAAACAAATTGCAATGATATTATGACCACTGATGACAAAAATAACAATAATAATTCACACTAAATAATAATAATAATTATTATTATTATTATAATGCACTAAAGCTGCTCCCAGGGAAGCACAAGTATCCACCTAGAGTGGTGACCTGCACTTATCAACTGGGCAGTGGGAGGCTGACCAGCTATTATTGGTGATTCAACTGCTCTGGGAGTGGGGGGAGTGAGGTAAGTGTCAAGTTGTGCATAAAGAGGTATAGTCAGGCTTCCCTCTTGCTTACCAAGAATACCAAGGCCAATCAAAACCAACTAAGGCAGAGAAATTGGGAGGCACAAGAACAAAGGGCAAGAAAAATCATCATCCTGACTATATTCAAATACAATCAGAGCTGATTTTACATTTAAGAAGGGTGTAGGAAGATAAAAATATCTCCATTTTACCTGTGTTTGTATGTACACCCACATGCCACCACTGCACAGTTGAAGCTAGCAAGTGGAAATTGAAGGAACACAAGAAACCCCACTATCTCTGCCTCTGTCTTCTACCTTCTTAGTTTCTCTCTGTGTGTCCAGATTTTGCTCAGGTATCTCCCTCATGGGTACTGACTGATTCTTTTAATTCATGAGAAATCAAAGCTAGTCTTTGTTAGAAGGGGACGGAAAGAAAATAAGGCAAGACTTTTAAATATTGAGAGTAGAATGTAAAAACACAGGGACAGCAGCGAGGCTGGAATATCTGTAGGCGAAATGGTACTGCAGCTCCCCTTACAAGGGCTCCTGAATAGGTAAGGGGCACAGGGTGCTGCTCCCATAACTGTCCTTGAGACACACTTCACCTGCCCTGTGAATTTCTTAGCCCCAAGAGGAGAAAGTGGTTTGTGCAAAATTAGTAGGCAAGATGTGGAGAAAGCAGCAGCTGCCCGTTTACCAGGGCAATGCCAATTTCTGGAAATTACCTTGGTTTTGTGCCAAGATCCCAGGAGGTAGCACAGAGAAAAAGAGGGATGGAAGAAGCATCATGGCCTAATGGCCCTAGAACTCTTGTATTTTTATTACACAACAGAATTTTTCCCACTTTGCTAATTGAAGATAATTTTATAATGGTTAGATTTTGAATTTTGTGTCATAAATATGCATAAATAAAAGACTTTGGAAAACTCAGCCCCCAAATAAAGTTTTCAGTATGACTAAAATCAAATAAAAACTCTAAATTAGGCAGTACTGCTATGAGATTTATTTGTTTATTTATTGGTGCTGCGCTCTTCCCAAGCTGTCTTCCTTTCCTTGGCACTACCTTGCCTATTCTTAAAACAAATGCTACCCTGCCATTTGGCCTTCTGGTCATTTCTCTAAAATACATATGGCAGTCATTAGAGCCTAAGAAAGATTTCTGCTCTTAAGGGCATCATTTCCATTTTAAAACTGGGATTATGGTACTTGTTCATAGTAATACTGTAAAATGATCTTCCCAGCCTAGACATCTGTCACCCAGATCCTGATTTGAACTTCAAAAAAAATTAGGTAGCTTTTTCAACTGGAATTTTTAAATTGTGAGATTTTTTTATCTGAGATAAAATCAGATAAAAAGAGTAGCCTACAACTGCACATTTAGCTCCACTTGCTTTCTTAACTATGAACCATCTACAGGAAGCTCCTGTTTGAATGGACAATAATGATCTTTTATCAACCAAATCTACTGACCTACTTCATTCCATCTTCTTTATAACATTTCATTCAAAAATATTTATTCAGTTCCTATCACATACTCATCTTTTTGGTTAAGATTATGAATGTTTAGTAAAATTGAAGCCACCAAAAAGTTAAAATTACAAAAAGGCAAACCCTCCATGATGACAGTAGGGATTACCTACCAATACCTATCCATACAAGCATGATTAAAGTTGAAAGAAGTTTAGAATGTAGGCTTTGAAATGAATAAAGATATATGATTTTCAGAGTTGTATGCTATAAACATATCAAGAAATAGAAACTTGTGAGGTTTTAAAAATGCCTTACATCAAAGGCTAAATATAGTATTTCTTGACCAAAGGAAAGGTTTCTCTATAATCTCCATAAGTCTTTAAGTATTATAAGTATTAATATTCCTGAATAGAATCAACATTTTCTGAACTAAATTCTATCTGCCATGTGAGGAATAAAATCAGTAACTGCATAAATTCACTTAAAATGTCTTAAAAAAAGATATATATGTGTTTAAATATAAATATTAATAAGTATAAAAATCATTATATAATCATTTTAAGAAAATAGGAAATAGGTTAAAAAGGCCTACCATGGTTATTAATGTTGTTCTTTATAATTTTCTATATTTTCCCAAATTTCTATCATTAGCATGCACTGTTTGTTTACTCAGAAGTTTTCAATCTAAAGCTTTGTTGCTTTAAACACACAGACTAAAAAAGCCAACTTTAACACATTTGCAAATATGGGAAATGATATGGAATGTTAAGGACATTGTCAGGAAATCTAATTGTCAGTTTGCCCTAAAGCTTGAAAATGGGCTTAAGAAAATTGAGAATTTCAGAGCAAAAAGAAAAAAGGAGTAAAAGGTAACAGATGACAATGAGGAAACAAAAGTTCACAACACCTATTTTGTTTTTATGTCTCCCATGAGTGGGAATCATATTTAAGCTAGGAAAGGTAGATTAATCGTGACTAAAACAACTGAAACTCAGGACAGATGAAGAGACAAAAAGAGAATATCTAAATGTTTGGATTATTTCCAATTTCTAAGGTCCAAATGAATTACATGCTAGGGTACTACAAATCTTGCATTTAGGAGAATGAAAACAACACTTTGTAAAGAATGGGGACTATGAGCAAGACAGTTATTCAAAGAAGAGTAGAAGACAGAGGAATACCCTAATTGTCTCTTTCCCTGAGAAAAGCATCAAGTATACAGTAAGTACCTCAATAAATGTTAGCCCCTTTTCTTCTTTTCCTTTCCCCATATTTTGTGCCTTTTCCCTTTCGTTTTAGAATTCCTCCTTAAGACAGTATAGGAAAACCAGGATTGAAATGACAATTGAAATTATTTAAAAATTAGCATTTGAAATTAAAGTTATTTTTGAAATTTGGGCTAGAATGCATCCTTTAAACTGTTTTCCCAATCAATCAGAATCTTACAAGTATTTCATCATAGTGTAAGGGGATAAAGAGACAAAGTGCAAGAGGGAAGGTGCTGAGGAAAAGACACCTAGATTCAAATCCTAATCATTAATTTGACCTTACTCTCTCTAAGTCTCAATTTCATTACCTATAATTGGTGATGATAACAGAAACCACTTCATGGAATAGTTGAGATAATCACATGAGAAAACGCATACACACATATCTGGTATTTAAGAGGAAGTCTCAATGCTTTAGCCATCCAAATCTTTAATTAGAAAAACTAAAATAAATAGATATATGTCATATGCTTCATATATATGTGAGTTTAAAGGGGACAGAAGGAAGGGCAAGAGAAAGACAATTATGCTTTTCTTAAGGAAAGCAAAAAGATGAGAAAAGGGGGCTAAAAAAGAGGGACTGATCAATTTATATAGAAATTGAGGCTAGTTTAGCTTGCAACAACATTCACTTGAAATTATAAATCAAAGCACAAGGAATCAATAAATAAAGAGATACCAGGCTAAAAGGGCAAAGGTAAGATGGAAAATAGGAAAGAAAAATCCCAAATGTATGCAACTTCTTTTTCATATTTAATTTCCTTTGTCTTTAATTACAGCAGTTATTTTTACATTCCAGGTTTTAATTAAACTGCAAACAAAAAGAAAAAAGGAAGGCTCTATGGAGTCAATCCTATGTAGTTCTAATATTTGGTAGAAAATAAATCAAATACCTTTTTTTTAATTCATTTTATTGAGATACATTCATATACCATGCAGTCATACAAAACAAAGCGTACATTCAATTGTTCACAGTATCACCACATAGTTGTGCATTCATCACCAAAATCAATCCCTGACACCTTCATTACCACACACACACAAATAACAAGAATAAAAATAAAAGTAAAAAAGAGCAAGTCCATGTGGCTTTCCCAATCACATTGTCACCCCTCATAAGCTACATTTTTATACAATCATCTTCAAGATTCATGGGTTCTGGGATCCTTTGGTTTTTAACACTGCTATATTATATGAGAAGATTTTACTGATTCAGGAAAATATCTGTTCAAAAAGGTTGTTTATGTTTTAAGCAAAAGAGCAATAAGAGTAGGGGACCATTGCAGAACCGTGTTCCCAAGGGAGACTGTGGAATTTTCTTCCCTAGAAACCCACATTTCCACAAATGAATGATTTGTGGAGGGATGAAACCTAAGTGCAGGGTCCTGATAGGGAGGGAGCCAGGAGGAATTAATATTGAACCCCAACCTCACTCTCCTGCTTACTCTGAGCACTTGCAAGTATCTCCTATTGGTTGTTCCCAAAAGAAAACCAGAAGGCAGGGAGCCCACTGATGCAGTCCATACAAGTCAATTTCCAGAAGTACAGAACAGGGTGCTTTAAGAAGGGCAGAGAGTGGACCCATCATACCATGGAGATCCTGTGGCTAAAGGCAGAGGCATCTTGGCCAAAGCTGGAAATGCAACCCTCAGTGCTGAGCCCCTGCCACTAAGAGTTCTACCTGTGACTTCTGAATCTTTCAGTTTGGTGAGAAAACTCTAACCCTGGGGTCAGTCATTGGCTCTGACTGGGTATCTATTGTACAATATTTTTTTCTGCCTGGGCTTAGGCAGGGGAATATTTTTCTCTCTAAATACATAAAATATAATTTATTACATTCAGGTCATCCATGAGTCTCAGCACCATGCAGTATGTTCCAAAAAAGCACTTCATAATAAATACTACATGATATCCATACTGTGATTAAATACTTTTAGTAGAGGCAGCTTCCTACACACGGGTTCTTAAAAATGAGGACAATAACCTTCCTCATAGGATGTTGTGAGGATTAAATGAGATACTGGACATAAAAGTGCTTTGCAAGCTATGAGGCAGTATCCTAGTAGTTGCTATTAAAATATATTCTAGCCACAGGAAGGTGTTGCATGGTGTGCTGATTAGTGAGAATTGGTGGGCTCTGCAGTCAGGAGCGTCTGTTCATGTCTCTAAGCCAGTGAGAGAAGAGGGAAAATTTTTTGAATGAAATTATTTTATAAAATTTCTCTTTTCCCATCCCATTCACTATTAGAATTTGGATTGTTTAGTTGGACAGTAAAATACAACTGAAGTAGAAATATGAACATAACACATTCTCCACTTATTTTATACTATATAAAATTAAAATCAAATGCTTCATTGACAGTTTGGTATAATAGAGCTATTGGTGAGCATCAGTAACAGTAACATCCAGCATTTCCCATGAAGCTGCAGATCCCACACACAGTTCCTGGGCAAATCCTACATGTACCGGTAGGTAAAAAGTCGTCAAAGTTCCTACTGCCATCCTTGCGTTACTTTTTCAGGTTTTTCTCAGGAATGACAGAATCAGAGATTGTTGGAATTGGAGGGAGCAGTGAGTGGGTTGTGTCTTCTGTTTTCCAGGAGAAATTCATTAGTTTGTGAACTCACTGAGGGTAGAACCCAAGTAGTATTTATCTCTGTACCCTGCCCCTCTTCCTTTCCTTCCTATCTTATCCCAGCACCTACTACAGGATGTGATATAATATGATGAATTTCATTTTTTGGATGAGAGAACTATATACACACACAGAGTAATGTGATAATATATTAATAACAATAGTTTTCAACTATTAATAGTAAATTAATATTTACTGAGATTATGTACCACTCACTGTTCTAAACACCTTTCTTGTATGAACTTACCTAGTCCTCAAATCAATACTTTGATAAAGGTACTATTATTATCCCTTATAATAACTGATGAAGAAACTGGGGCATAGAGAGTTTAAATAGCACACCTACAGCCACTAAGTTGTGAAGAAAGGATTTGCACTCCTCTTCCAGACCCCAAGCCCTTAGTTAACAACACTGTACTATCATATTATATTGGCCTTCTATTTTACTAAGAAAGGTACAAGTCAGAAAAATATGGAACAGGTTCACAGCTTACTTGGAGGTTAGATTCTAAATTTAGAAGGAAAGATAAAAATTCCTATCAACAAATAAAGATTAAATGGAGAATTCTAAACTATCCGTTTTGTTTTCACATTAAACCTCTATACCCACACTGTCCAATATAGTAGCTTCTAATCACGTGTGCCTATTCAAATTTAATTAAAATTAAATACAGTTAAAATCCATTTCCACATTTTCCCTAGTCATATTTCAAGTGCTCAGTAGCTACATGTGGCTAGTAGCACCCATATTTGACAGCACAAAATAGAACACTTCCATCATTGCAGAGAGTTCTATTTGGCAGCACTGTTCTGTACACTATTCATATTAATAGATTTGTTTTTTGTAAGGATTAATCAAGATTGTGGCTTCCCTTCACACATGGGGATGTGGTAAATGTGTAGAACTCCACTACCTTCTTTAAAATAACAGATTTTCAATTAAATTTTAGTAATACCTGTAAATGAAATGATTTACATATAACCTGTAATTATGGTTCATTAGGATCAAAATAAAGCAGAGATCTTTTATAGGATTTGCCAAAGGACCAAAGCCAGATGTCTAAAATCATTAGGGGAGCCAAAGGGATCATTTTCAAATACCTAAGTAGATTGAACTGTCATCTGTGGAGAAATTTTAAATTGAAATTTGATTACTGCTATTCTCATTACCTTTGATTGAATATTTCCATGGAGATGTGACCCACTCAACTGTGGGTGAGAACTTTGATTAAATTATTTCCATGGAGGTGTGGACCGTGCCCATTCAGGGTGGGTCTTGATTAATTCACTGGACTACTTAAGAGAGCTCAAGAACCAACACAGATGCTGACGCTTAGAGATGCTTGGAGATGCAGACAGAAAGACATTTGGAGATGCTAAGCTAAGAGATAGTCTAGGTGAAAGGGGAAAGGCAGAAAACTAGGGAAGGGCTAACGAAGGGAAGGGAGAATAGGACCAGAAACAGAAGTTTTTACCATATCACCAACAGCTCTTGACACTTCTCAGAGAAGGCTGGATTACAGATAACCAGGACAAAAACTCCAGGATGAGCAAGAAACCCTAGACTCCGGATCCAATGTCCAATTTCAACAGAGAAGTAATTAAAACCATATTAAGGAGGCGGGGCAAGATGGCAGACTGGTGAGCTGTATGTTTTAGTTACTCCTCCAGTAAAGTAGGTAAAAAGCCAGGAACTGCGTGGACTGGACACCACAGAGCAATCTGTCTTTGGGCATACTTCATACAACACTCATGAAAACGTGGAACTGCTGAGATCAGCGAAATCTGTAAGTTTTTGCGGCCAGGGGACCCGCGCCCCTCCCTGCCAGGCTCAGTCCCGGGGGAGGAGGGGCTGTCAGCTCCAGGAAGGAGAAGGGAGAATTGCAGTGGCTGCTCTCATCGGAAACTCATTCTACTGATTCAAACTCCAACCATAGATAGACTGAGGCCAGACACCAGAGACTCTGAGAGCAGCCAGCCCAGCAGAGAGGAGACGGGCATAGAAGGAAAACAACACGAGAAGCTCCAAAGTAAAAGCAGAGGATTTTTGGAGTTCTGGTGAACACAGAAAGGGGAAGGGCGGAGATCAGGCCTTGAGGCGCATATGCAAATCCCGAAGCAAGGCTGATCTCTCTGCCCAGGGCACCTTTCCTTAATGGCCCTGGTTGCTTTGTCTATTAGCATTTCAATAACCCATTAGATCTCTGAGGAGGGCCGTTTTTTTTTTTTTTTTTTTTTTTTTTTTTTTTAAATCCTTTTTGCTTTTTCTAAAACAATTACTCTAAGAAGCTCAATACAGAAAGCTTCAAAGAATTGAAATTTGGGCACGTCAAGTCAAGAGCAGAAATAAGAGAGCTCTGAGACAAAAGGCAATAATCCAGTGGCTGAGAAAATTCACTAAACAACACAACTTCCCAAGAAAAGGGGGGTGTCCGCTCACAGCCACCATCCTGGTGGACAGGAAACACTCCGGCCCATCGCCAGCCCCATAGCCCAGAGCTGCCCCAGACAACCCAGTGTGACGGAAGTGCTTCAAATAACAGGCACACACCACAAAACTGGGCGTGGACATTAGCCTTCCCTGAAACCTCAGCTGAATGTCCCAGAGCTGGGAAGGGGGAGCAGTGTGAATTAACAGAGCCCCAGTCAGCCATCATTTGAGCAGACTGGGAGCCTCCCAACACAGCCCAGCAGCCCAGAACTGCCCTGGGGGGACGGCACTCACCTGTGACATAGCACAGTCATCCCTCAACAGAGGACCCGGGGTGCACAGCCTGGAAGAGGGGCCCACTTGCAAGTCTCAGGAGCCATACGCCAATACCAAAGACTTGTGGGTCAGTGGCAGAGACAAACTGTGGCAGGACTGAACTGAAGGATTAGACTATTGCAGTAGCTTTAAAACTCTAGGATCATCAGGGAGATTTGATTGTTAGGGCCACCCCCCCTCCCCGACTGCCCAGAAACACGCCCCACATACAGGGCAGGCAACACCAACTACACACGCAAGCTTGGGACACCAATTGGGCCCCACAAGACTCACTCCCCCACTCACCAAAAAGGCTAAGCAGGGGAGATCTGGCTTGTGGAGAACAGGTGGCTCGTGGACGCCACCTGCTGGTTAGTTAGAGAAAGTGTACTCCACGAAGCTGTAGATCTGATAAATTAGAGATAAGGACTTCAACTGGTCTACAAACCCTAAAAGAACCCTATCAAGGACAGCAAATGCCACGAGGCCAAAAACAACAGAAAATTATAAAGCATATGAAAAAACCAGACGATATGGATAACCCAAGCCCAAGCACCCAAATCAAAAGACCAGAAGAGACACACCTAGAGCAGCTACTCAAAGAACTAAAGATGAACAATGAGACCCTAGTACGGGATATGAAGGAAATCAAGAAGACCCTAGAAGAGCATAAAGAAGACATTGCAAGACTAAATAAAAAAATGGATGATCTTATGGAAATTAAAGAAACTGTTGACCAAATTAAAAAGATTCTGGACACTCATAGTACAAGACTAGAGGAAGTTGAACAACGAATCAGTGACCTGGAAGATGACAGAATGGAAAATGAAAGCATAAAAGAAAGAATGGGGAAAAAAATTGAAAAACTCGAAATGGACCTCAGGGATATGATAGATAATATGAAGCGTCCGAATATAAGACTCATTGGTGTCCCAGAAGGGGAAGAAAAGGGTAAAGGTCTAGGAAGAGTATTCAAAGAAATTGTTGGGGAAAACTTCCCAAATCTTCTAAACAACATAAATACACAAATCATAAATGCTCAGCGAACTCCAAATAGAATAAATCCAAAAAAAACCCACTCCGAGACATATACTGATCACACTGTCAAACATAGAAGAGAAGGAGCAAGTTCTGAAAGCAGCAAGAGAAAAGCAATTCACCACATACAAAGGAAACAGCATAAGACTAAGTAGTGACTACTCAGCAGCCACCATGGAGGCGAGAAGGCAATGGCACGATATATTTAAAATTCTGAGAGAGAGGAATTTCCAGCCAAGAATACTTTATCCAGCAAAGCTCTCCTTCAAATTTGAGGGAGAGCTTAAATTTTTCACAGACAAAGAAATGCTGAGAGAATTTGCTAACAAGAGACCTGCCCTACTGGAGATACTAAAGGGAGCCCTACAGACAGAGAAACAAAGACAGGACAGAGAGATTTGGAGAAAGGTTCAGTACTAAAGAGATTCGGTATGGGTACAATAAAGGATATTAATAGAGAGAGGGAAAAATATGGCAAACATAACCCAAAGGATAAGATGGCCGATTCAAGAAATGCCTTCACGGTTTTAACGTTGAATGTAAATGGATTAAACTCCCCAATTAAAAGATATAGATTCGCAGAATGGATCAAAAAAAATGAACCATCAATATGTTGCATACAAGAGACTCATCTTAGACACAGGGACACAAAGAAATTGAAAGTGAAAGGATGGAAAAAAATATTTCATGCAAGCTACAGCCAAAAGAAAGCAGGTGTAGCAATATTAATCTCAGATAAAATAGACTTCAAATGCAGGGATGTTTTGAGAGACAAAGAAGGCCACTACATACTAATAAAAGGGGCAATTCAGCAAGAAGAAATAACAATCGTAAATGTCTATGCACCCAATCAAGGTGCCACAAAATACATGAGAGAAACATTGGCAAAACTAAAGGAAGCAATTGATGTTTCCACAATAATTGTGGGAGACTTCAACACATCACTCTCTCCTATAGATAGATCAACCAGACAGAAGACCAATAAGGAAATTGAAAACCTAAACAATCTGATAAATGAATTAGATTTAACAGACATCTACAGGACATTACATCCCAAATCACCAGGATACACATACTTTTCTAGTGCTCACGGAACTTTCTCCAGAATAGATCATATGCTGGGACATAAAACAAGCCTCAATAAATTTAAAAAGATTGAAATTATTCAAAGCACATTCTCTGACCACAATGGAATACAATTAGAAGTCAATAACCATCAGAGACTTAGAAAATTCACAAATACCTGGAGGTTAAACAACACACTCCTAAACAATCAGTGGGTTAAAGAAGAAATAGCAAGAGAAATTGCTAATATATAGAGACGAATGAAAATGAGAACACAACATACCAAAACCTATGGGATGCAGCAAAAGCAGTGCTAAGGGGGAAATTTATAGCACTAAACGCATATATTAAAAAGGAAGAAAGAGCCAAAATCAAAGAACTAATGGATCAACTGAAGAAGCTAGAAAATGAACAGCAAACCAATCCTAAACCAAGTAGAAGAAAAGAAATAACAAGGATTAAAGCAGAAATAAATGACATAGAGAACAAAAAAACAATAGAAAGGATAAATATCACCAAAAGTTGGTTCTTTGAGAAGATCAACAAGATTGACAAGCCCCTAGCTAGACTGACAAAATCAAAAAGAGAGAAGACCCATATAAACAAAATAATGAATGAAAAAGGTGACATAACTGCAGATCCTGAAGAAATTAAAAAAATTATAAGAGGATATTATGAACAACTGTATGGCAACAAACTGGATAATGTAGAAGAAATGGACAATTTCCTGGAAACATATGAACAACCTAGACTGACCAGAGAAGAAATAGAAGACCTCAACCAACCCATCACAAGCAAAGAGATCCAATCAGTCATCAAAAATCTTCCCACAAATAAATGCCCAGGGCCAGATGGCTTCACAGGGGAATTCTACCAAACTTTCCAGAAAGAACTGACACCAATCTTACTCAAACTCTTTCAAAACATTGAAAAAAAATGGAACACTACCTAACTCATTTTATGAAGCTAACATCAATCTAATACCAAAACCAGGCAAAGATGCTACAAAAAAGGAAAACTACCGGCCAATCTCCCTAATGAATATAGATGCAAAAATCCTCAACAAAATACTTGCAAATCGAATCCAAAGACACATTAAAAAAATCATACACCATGACCAAGTGGGGTTCATTCCAGGCATGCAAGGATGGTTCAACATCAGAAAAACAATCAATGTATTACAACACATTAAAAACTCGAAAGGGAAAAATCAATTGATCATCTCAATAGATGCTGAAAAAGCATTTGACAAAATCCAACATCCCTTTTTGATAAAAACACTTCAAAAGGTAGGAATTGAAGGAAACTTCCTCAACATGATAAAGAGCATATATGAAAAAACCCACAGCCAGCATAGTACTCAATGGTGAGAGACTGAAAGCCTTCCCTCTAAGATCAGGAACAAGACAAGGATGCCCGCTGTCACCACTGTTATTCAACATTGTGCTGGAAGTGCTAGCCAGGGCAATCCGGCAAGACAAAGAAATAAAAGGCATCCAAATTGGAAAAGAAGAAGTAAAACTGTCATTGTTTGCAGATGATATGATCTTATATCTAGAAAACCCTGAGAAATCAACGATACACCTACTAGAGCTAATAAACAAATTTAGCAAAGTAGCGGGATACAAGATTAATGCACATAAGTCAGTAATGTTTCTATATGCTAGAAATGAACAAACTGAAGAGACACTCAAGAAAAAGATACCATTTTCAATAGCAACTAAAAAAATCAAGTACCTAGGAATCAACTTAACCAAAGATGTAAAAGACCTATACAAAGAAAACTACATAACTCTACTAAAAGAAATAGAAGGGGACCTTAAAAGATGGAAAAATATTCCATGTACATGGATAGGAAGGCTAAATGTCATTAAGATGTCAATTCTACCCAAACTCATCTACAGATTCAATGCAATCCCAATCAAAATTCCAACAACCTACTTTGCAGACTTGGAAAAGCTAGTTATCAAATTTATTTGGAAAGGGAAGATGCCTCGAATTGCTAAAGACACTCTAAAAAAGAAAAACGAAGTGGGAGGACTTACACTCCCTGACTTTGAAGCTTATTATAAAGCCACAGTTGCCAAGACAGCATGGTACTGGCACAAAGATAGACATATAGATCAATGGAATCGAATTGAGAATTCAGAGATAGACCCTCAGATCTATGGCCGACTGATCTTTGATAAGGCCCCCAAAGTCACCGAACTGAGCCATAATGGTCTTTTCAACAAATGGGGCTGGGAGAGTTGGATATCCATATCCAAAAGAATGAAAGAGGACCCCTACCTCACCCCCTACACAAAAATTAACTCAAAATGGACCAAAGATCTCAATATAAAAGAAAGTACCATAAAACTCCTAGAAGATAATGTAGGAAAACATCTTCAAGACCTTGTATTAGGAGGCCACTTCCTAGACTTTACACCCAAAGCACAAGCAACAAAAGAGAAAATAGATAAATGGGAACTCCTCAAGCTTAGAAGTTTCTGCACCTCAAAGGAATTTCTCAAAAAGGTAAAGAGGCAGCCAACTCAATGGGAAAAAATTTTTGGAAACCATGTATCTGACAAAAGACTGATATCTTGCATATACAAAGAAATCCTACAACTCAATGACAATAGTACAGACAGCCCAATTATAAAATGGGCAAAAGATATGAAAAGACAGTTCTCTGAAGAGGAAATACAAATGACCAAGAAACACATGAAAAAATGTTCAGCTTCACTAGCTATTAGAGAGATGCAAATTAAGACCACAATGAGATACCATCTAACACCGGTTAGAATGGCTGCCATTAAACAAACAGGAAACTACAAATGCTGGAGGGGATGTGGAGAAATTGGAACTCTTATTCATTGTTGGTGGGACTGTATAATGGTTCAGCCACTCTGGAAGTCAGTCTGGCAGTTCCTTAGAAAACTAGATATAGAGCTACCATTCGATCCAGCGATTGCACTCCTCGGTATATACCCGGAAGATCGGAAAGCAGTGACACGAACAGATATCTGCACGCCAATGTTCATAGCAGCATTATTCACAATTGCCAAGAGATGGAAACAACCCAAATGTCCTTCAACAGATGAGTGGATAAATAAAATGTGGTATATACACACGATGGAATACTACGCGGCAGTAAGAAGGAACGATCTGGTGAAACATATGACAACATGGATGAACCTTGAAGACATAATGCTGAGCGAAATAAGCCAGGCACAAAAAGAGAAATATTATATGCTACCACTAATGTGAACTTTGAAAAATGTAAAACAAATGGTTTATAATGTAGAATGTAGGGGATCTAGCAGTAGAGAGCAATTAAGGAAGGGGGAACAATAATCCAGGAAGAACAGATAAGCTATTTAACGTTCTGGGGATGCCCAGAAATGACTATGGTCTGTTAATTTCTGATGGTTGTAGTAGGAACAAGTTCACTGAAATGTTGCTATATTATGTAACTTTCTTGGGGTAAAGTAGGAACATGTTGGAAGTTAAGCAGTTATCTTAGGTTAGTTGTCTTTTTCTTACTCCCTTGCTATGGTCTCTTTGAAATGCTCTTTTATTGTATGTTTGTTTTTTTTTAACTATTTTTTTCATACAGGTGATTTGAAAAAAGAAGGGAAAGTTAAAAAAAAAAAAAAAAGAAAAAAGAAAAAAAAGGGGAAAAAAAAAAAAAAAAAAAGATGTAGTGCCCCCTTGAGGAGCCTGTGGAGAATGCAGGGGTATTCGCCTACCCCACCTCCATGGTTGCTAACATGACCACAGACATAGGGGACTGGTGGTTTGATGGGTTGAGCCCTCTACCATAAGTTTTACCCTTGGGAAGACGGTTGCTGCAAAGGAGAGGCTAGGCCTCCCTGTATTTGTGCCTAAGAGTCTCCTCCTGAATGCCTCTTTGTTGCTCAGATGTGGCCCTCTCTCCCTGGCTAAGCCAACTTGAAAGGTGAAAGCACTGCCCTCCCCCCTACGTGGGATCAGACACCCAGGGAAGTGAATCTCCCTGGCAACGTGGAATATGACTCCCAGGGAGGAATGTAGACCTGGCACCGTGGGACGGAGAACATCTTCTTGACCAAAAGGGGGATGTGAAAGGAAATGAAATAAGCTTCAGTGGCAGAGAGATTCCAAAAGGAGCCAAGAGGTCACTCTGGTGGGCACTCTTATGCACACTTTAGACAACCCTTTTTAGGTTCTAAAGAATTGGGGTAGCTGGTGGTGGATACCTGAAACTATCAAACTACAACCCAGAACCCATGAATCTCGAAGACAGTTGTATAAAAATGTAGCTTATGAGGGGTGACAATGGGATTGGGAAAGCCATAAGGACCAAACACCACTTTGTCTAGTTTATGGATGGATGTGTAGAAAAGTAGGGGAAGGAAACAAACAGACAAAGGTACCCAGTGTTCTTTTTTACTTCAATTGCTCTTTTTCACTCTAATTATTATTCTTGTTATTTTTGTGTGTGTGCTAATGAAGGTGTCAGGGATTGATTTAGGTGATGAATGTACAACTATGTAATGGTACTGTAAACAATCGAAAGTACAATTTGTTTTGTAGGACTGCGTGGTATGTGAATATATCTCAATAAAATGATGATTTAAAAAAAAAAAAAAAAAAAAAAAAAAAAAAACCATATTAGTGAGAGATCCTATTGCTTTAGACTTATACACTTCTCCTTATTTAACATTGTTTTTGCTCACAGAAGCAGTCCTGAGTTTTAATTTGTTAAGCTAATGTTTCAATCAAGATGATAACCTGGAAAATGTACTATAGGACATTTTGAGTTTTATCAAGAATAAAAATTTAAAATTGGCACAGAGCAATCATTTTTCTCCTCTCTCATGTCACTGTTTTGGAATGTGAATTTGCCTTTGTGCTAAAGAGTAAGCCATACCCATTATTCAATTATTCATTGGGGTAATTTCTATTTCCATTCCTAATACATAGGTGAAATGTGCAGACTACTAAAGGTTCCTTGATAAGTTGTATCTGTCCAAGGTAAGGATGACAAGAAAAAACATCAGTAAATATTAAATATTTATTCTAAGTGCTATATACATATATATGACACAGTTCTAATGGAAAGCAAAATAAATATAGAATAATGAAATACTTGTGACAGAAAACAGCATGTAGCCCCTCAATACAAAGATTATATTATATGTAAAAGATGGAATTTAAAGACCTATTTTGTTGCCTCCCGTCAGATATTACCATTTGAACTCACTACGAGTATTTGTGTTTTCGACATACATTGTTATGTATTGAATCATTCCCCCCACAAAGACACATTCAAGTCCTGTGGGTATGAACCATTTGTAAATAGGATCTTTGAAGACACTATTGGTTAAGGTGAGGCCAAACTAAATCAAGATGGGCCTTAAACCAATATGACTGGAGTCCTTATAAGCAGGGGAAATTTGGACACAGTTGGTGAAGAGAGAAAAGGCCACGTGACAGAGGCAGAGATTGAGTTACAGATTGCTGGTGAGCCTCCACTGGAAAGAGAGCTACAGAATTTTCCTCCCTCATTTTCTGGGTTTTAGCTGTGTTTTAAATAACTGATTGGAAATTCACGTGTATGTATGTGTGCCGGTTTGGATATATTACGTCTGCCACAAAAGCCATGATCTTTTAATCCAATTTTGTTGGGTGGAAACTTTTGATTGAATGTTTCCATGGAGATGTGACCCACTCAACTGTGGGTGAGAACTTTGATTAAATTATTTCAGTGGTGGTGTGGACCCCACCCATTCAGGGTGGGTCTTGATTAATTCACTGGACTACTTAAGAGAGCTCAAGAGCTGACACAGACGCTGACACTTAAAGATGCTTGGAGATGCAGACAGAAGGACATTTGGAGATGCTAAGCTAAGAGATGAAGCCCAAAGTTTGCCCCAGAGAAGCTAAGAGAGGACCCCCACACATTTAGAGAGAAACACCCTGGGAGGAAGAAGCAAAATGCACAGGGGCTGAGAAAGAGAAAGGAACTAAGACAGAAGCCCAGAAACATTTTTGAGAAAGCCATTTTGAAATACAACCCAGGAACAGAGAACCAACAGACACCAGCCACGTGCCTTCCCAGTTGACAGAGGTGTTCTGGACGCCATTGGCCATTCTTCAGTGAAGGTAAATGCCTTTGTTTGGACACTTTTATGGCCTTAGGACTGTAAATTTGTAACTAAATAACCCCCCTTTATAAAAGCCAATCCATTTCTGGTATTTTGCATAAAGGCAGCATTAGCAAACCGGAACAGTATGTTTAGCCATTTTCGAAGCATAGAATACCTGAGTATTCCCAGTGAGGACAAGAAAAGACAACTTTTCCCTGAAGAACCTAGGAAACACCCTTTTAGCCTAATACTGTGCTTCTGACAATATCTTTAAAGGGGTCATAGTTGGCTTTTCAAGACTTCAATTTCCAAAAGAAATAGATATAAATAACTCTTGTTTCCCTTAATAATCCATTAAAGAATCTTATTCATGTGCTGAACTTATTTTTATATTAAACGTCAATACTATTATTCTAGCACTAAACTTAATAAATGATTGCTTTACATATTTCTCTTACTAGAAGACAAGCTTGTTAAGGGTAAGGACTACCTTATTAGTATTTTTCCTAGCATCTAGCATGGAACCTGGCATTAAAAAAAAAAGTTTTTATGAATTAATGAATCAAGGTAAAAATGCCTTCTTAAAATTGAGAAGTAACACATTTTAAAACGTGTCCCAAAACTCTTTCAAGTTTTGGTGGCTGTTTTTGAAGTCTAGAATTCCAGAATTTGTGCACACCATGATTTTATAAATAGTAATCTTTGTTCTTCAATACTGAGGGATCTTGAAAGTTTCAGCTGCAGCTCTAAGGCAAAACACATACTCCGTGATTCATTTCAATTGCCCTTGTCTGATCCATCTCCAACTCTACTCCATCTTTCTTAAGATTGCTACCCAGAATTATGTTCTAGGTGTCACTGCCCCTTGGTTATGGATGAAAGGGAGGATACTGTTTTCTGTTTCATGGCTAAGCCCCTTCCCCTTTCTGATGATGCCCAACATATTAGCGAGTTGGCCATCAACAGCACAGTGAGCAAATTTCATCAGTAAATAACTTATCATTACTGCAAGGTTCTTCCCAACACTATAATGAACCAGACCATAATGAAGTCCAGGTTATTATAAATAGTTGCTTCCTCCATGCTCATTACATTATGTTTATGATATGCTGTAATAGGAAAGAAGGTGGGTTTTCAAGTCAGAAAGACTATATTTGAATCCTAGCCCTGCCACTAACCAGCTGTGAAGTCTTCAACATGTTTATATATAAATATTCTGAATACTAGCTGCCTCTTCTGTACACTAGGGAGGATAATAAGCCTCCCTTTTGGGTTTTTGTAGATGCAGATCAAACTAACAGGCATTTTATTGAGTGCCTATTATAGACAAGAGCCTGAAATCTTCAAATGATTTCTCTTGGTTGGCTTCGCATTTCTCATACCAGATAAACTTAATTGCAACTGCAAAATGGAAGATTTTATTCTATACTTCCACTTTCTGATTTTTTCTAACACTGTCAAAAAAGATTTCTTGTTAAATGTGGCAGATTGACATAAACATTTATCTTTGTCCTCCCCTCAAACACCACTAAGATGACAGTAAAGTAACTAAAAAAAAAAAGATGTAACATGCAACTACATGGAAGAATCTCAAAAGAACAATGCTGAGAGAAAGAAACCAAACACCAAAGGTTATATACACTACGATTTCATTTATATGGCAGTCTAGAAAGGACAAAACTAAAAGGACAGAAAACAGACCAGTGGTTGCCAGGGGGAAGATGAGGGGTAGAGGGAACTGACTTGAGCCTTCCTTCCCCCTAATTCAGTGCTGAGATCTACAAAAGGTATTCTGAAGGCAAAGTTTCCAAGCCACGAGCAATGGCAGAATTGTTAGACTGCATTAACAGGCTTCTATGGACACTGACACTTTTCCTGGCACTTTTACTGGGGTGCCTTTAACAAAGACAAAGTCCATTTAGTTGTCTAAATTATAGCAAGCTTTGCTAAAATGAAATCACACTGTGTTACTTTCTGTTTGTGTGTATATTAAAATTAATTTTTATTTAAAATCCTTTAACACCCTTTGAGATAAAAAGGTACCTCTGAGTGTTTCTAAATGAAAGTTAATGATCATGAGTCTAAAGAATAAAATGAGATAAGAATTATGAGGTTACATGTCATTAAAAAACTGAAAGCCATGGGTGGAGCTTAAAGGAAAAGATTTCCTAGAGTTTCCCACCCACAAATCAGCACTGGTTAAAGGTAGAGGTAAAGATCCAGGGTCTGGTGTCAAGAAACAGTTAAGGAGGGAGCCATTACAAACAAAACACATAATCACTCTTTTCCTCACGTACCAAGGCAAGTCAGAGTGTCCTTCCCCACTTCCTTTTAAGGAACTTTTGAGTGTCATGTGTCTACCATAAACAATCTTTTACAATTTTCTTTCCTTTCCAAGAATGCTTTTAATATTAGTTTTTTAACCTTATTTCACACCCCACATCTCTTTCCACCCTATGATTTCTTTCATTTAAAAGATCTTTCCCATGGAACCCGTTTTTCCTTTCCCAGCACAAAAACATGTAGGTTTATTAGTGAGAATGGCTATTACCATGAGGGCATCCATTCAACCTCACTAAACTAAAATAAATTGAGCACCGACTTAAAAATATGAACATAAATCATTATTAAATACTTTTGGGGAATCATGAAGTCCTTCAACCCAGGCTATTAAATGGCCTTCCCATAGCCACTGAAATCAACATAAGGCTGGGATGATCCACCTTTTCTACCAGTAACCTAGAAAATGACCCCATTTACAATGTTGAGCCCATTTGGACAATCAAGGCTTTGGGATTAGCAGCTTTTCCTTTACCTTACACATGTCTAATTCCATGGAACAAAATTAAAAGTCAAGATTGGTTATGGTAATAAAGAAGCTCAAGAGTGAGTCTGATTATTTTTTAACCTCAATAGATTCAGATTCTGATTTATTTTCTCTTTTTCTCCCCTTACTATCTAGGCAGAATCAAGATAAAAGGCTCAAAGTTCACAATAGCTAGGATTTAGTTGCAGAGTTAAAGTGGTAGAATAAAAATGTTTTTAACCTATTCCTAAGTATGCCTGCCATATTCGTGGATTTATTTCAAACTTTTTGTTGGCATGACAGTATAATTTAATCAAGGAAGGTGCTACAAAAAGAAAACTTGAGAACTAAATTGCTGGCTAGGAACGGCTAAATTGAGAGGCAAGTGGTACTCTGGGTTTCCTGTTGTTCAGACTTCAAACTGTTTTGGTAATCTTTCTTGACATCTCTGAGGCCTCCAATCTTTAAAAAATATTCTCTGCTCCTGGAGTCTCACTGTTCTTTGACCTGTAGTCACTACATTATAAAAGTTTAAAGATCTCATTCCCACGAACAGCCTTGCTTTTATTATTTCTCTCTTGCACAAGTAATTTTCAAAGTCAAAACTATTTCCGAGAAGATCAAACTGGTATCAATTGGCTGTTTCATTTTAGGACATTACAACCCGTGCTTCCAAAACACAAGATAATACTGTAAAGGAACTAGAGTAGTCCAACCAATTCACTCACTTAGTAAACACATGTTAAGCATGTGCCAGTGTGTTATGATGCTATGGATGGTGGAATAGAGACAAATCAGACAGTCCCACCCTCAGGAAGCATACAGCCTACTGTGTCAGATAGGCCCATAAACAAGTAACTAGACTGCAGGGCAGGATTAAATGAGCCTTTGAGAGCAGTATGAGCCATAACACAGCAGAGGAAGTAGCAATTAACTCTGATTGAGAGTATCAGGGGAAAACTTTATAGAGGAAGAGATATTTGAAAATGAAGCAGGATGTTGAAGGAGGAATAAGAGTCACAGCAGCGGGGAAGGGGAGAAGGAGGTGAGGGTGCTCTTTGGAAGAAGGCATACATTTTTGGCAAAGGGAATTTCATGAAGAAAAGAATGGAGCACAAGAAAATAAATGGCATTTTTCAGTATAAGCAAACAGTCTGTAACAGCCGGGATACAAGGTACATGGAGAACAGTGGTAGGCAGTGCTGTGACTATAGGGTTGTGCCACCACACCATGAAAGGTTCTGAATGCTCTGATCAGTAGAATTTGGCCTCATGAAAACATTACTCATTACTTATGCAGTAATCAGAAAGCTTTCATTCCAGACCCCAGTAATTGGAATGAGGAAAGTATGTAGTTTCTGAAATCATGCTATTATATTAAATAATATTTATATACCTTGTTAGCAAAATAGCATTGTTTGCAGGCATAAAATTGTGGCAGAGTTTCTCTTAAGTCATTCATTGGCACAAACACATTCTTCAAAGCTACTTCTAGATATCTAACAGTAGCCAGGCAGGAACAAGTATGCTGGCCTTTGAGCAAAAAGAGGAAGGGCACAGGAAATGTTTGGTGTACGAAGATTCATTATTAGTGAGAATACCATCTCAGGGCTTATGAAGATTGTATACATTGCTAATGGGATTGGATACATAATTTGAGAGGCCCCTTGTTCAAAACTTAAGAACTTCAAGATGTAGATGGCAGAGCATTCAACCAAGTACAGCGCCCTGTGTAATTTTGCCCATGAAGCTGAACTATGAAGCTGGCCCTGAACCCTAACTCATGACAATCCACTTGGTTTTCACAGCCTGATATGTGCAAAGCAGCTCTCACATTCAAGTGTGAAATTCTGCAGCCAAATTAGCCCCAGAAGTTATCCCCTCCCCACCAGTGTGCTTTCCTCCCTGCCTTTGCTAACAGTGGGGACTACAAGAGAGTCCTCCTTAGAGAAGTCTAACCTCTTCCCCTGTTCTTATAATGCCATTCTTCTGTTCACTGAAAACTCAGATGCTTTCTCCTTCATCTTTTGCATTTAAAATTTCACCTCTTCATAGAATCTTCCCTAATAAGAGGTAAGGTAATAAATTTTCAACAACATAAGGAAGGCATTTAGTCTTAAATGGATGTATTATTTAGGCTACTATTTACGCAGAGTAGCAGTAAGTATGGTTGCTGCCACCGCCACTGCTGCTGATAATGTTGATGGTGGTGCCAATGAGGACCACCACTTGCTGAATACCTAGGCACTGTGCTGAGCATGTGACAGTCCTGAAAAATTCATCAGTCAATGATTCCATTCTTATCTGGTTTCCTTGTTCTTTATATTTTAGTCCTACTCCTCAGCATATTAACACCTTCCCCAAAGGAAAAACACAGGAATGAGAAAAAAAAATACTCAGGTCAGACAATTTGATTTGGTGAGAAAAAAGTGTTAATAACTTAAAAAAAAAGATTTAAAACAATTCACTTAATAACAGCTCTTTTATTATCTGTACATTTCATTTATCCTCCCTGACTTTCCTTAATGGATATATTGGTTATTAGGTTTATCCGTAACAATAAGTTAGCCATTTTAGATAATAAAATCATAGCAAGAAGATACTATGCCTTTTTAAATTGTTTTAATACAAACTACACGTAGGCTTAATTGTCAGTGGAAAAAACTTAGACAATTTACTGTAAATGTAAATTCTACTCAACCAATTAATAAGTATATATACTATCCTGAGTCTGGTGCTGCATGTTATATTAAAAAGGTTCAAGTTTTCATAATTATTAGTGTACCATCACCACTAAAGAACCTCAGACAATCCATCTTGTCCTGAATCAATCAAGGACATGTATTTGGTTCAGAGTGCTAAGTAGGATTAATTTCTTTAGACTTCACCAATTTCAGAACAGCAGTAGATCCAAAGTCAGATATTCTCAAATGAACTAAAACTCTTTTGCTCGATTATTCCTATTTGCTTTAGCTAGAAAGGGAATTATTTCAGTCTACCAACAATTCCCAAAGCACCGTATACATAGCGGAAGTTTAGCATACAGTTTTTCTTTACTTCCATTTTGCCTTCTTATTTTTGATTTGGAAGACTGTAGCTGTAAATTCTACTCAACCAATTAACAAGTATATATATTATCCTGTTCTCTGAATATAGGAGGAAGGTTTTTCTTTTTACATGCAGAAGACATATCTGGTACTTCAGGACATTTTGCCTCCTGAGCCACAGCTTAACAGCATTAGCAAAAGCAGTTCAGCCAGAGGGAAATCGAACAGCAGCTGAGTCAGTCTAATAATTTACACTGGGGAAAGCCCTTGGAATTCAGAGGCACATTGCCCAGCTGGAGAGACAAATCTAATCTCTGCTAATGATGTTTCTCTCTGTCTTTCCTATCAGGGCTGGGCTTTTTACACATGCGCACATAATTACATATGCACACTCAAAGTCCAATGAAGCCGAACAACGCAGCACCCAGGATTAAATTACACAGTAAGACTTCCAGGTGTCATCTGGCCTCTACATCCTGTCTAATAAATGCTGTTCATAGTTCACATTGTGGAGCCGTTAAACATCTCAGAGTTCAAAAACATATAACACTAAAATTCAAAGGTGACAATATTATGGTTTTAGTATAAGACTGAATATAATAAACTTGACTTCTTAAATAAATGTAAATAAACAAATAGACATTAAGAGTCAGACACACTGACTTTGTTCCAAAAAGAACTTAAGGCTGTTAACAAAAATGCTCACAGTACAATAGGTAAAGAGGTGAAGAGAAAATAAGAATAAAATGTCAAAAAAAAAAAAAAAGCCAAGATAAAAAATCAGTAGACAAAAATCATTTGTATGCTAACAATATTACAGATGGTTCACAAATTTGACCCAGAGCTTTATGTGGATTGAAGTAAAGAGAAAGGCACAATTAATTATCCAAGTAAAATAAAAACACACCAATTGTCCAGGAGAAGCAGTTTTGACTTGCATTAAGGCCTCAGGAGGCCTTTCTTCCATTGATCCTCACAAAATGAGGAAAATAAAACAGCCTTAACAATATTCTTACAGCAAATGCAGTAACAGTTTTCCTAGGACAGTTTTTGGAATCTCTCCGTACAAGTTGGGATTCCCAAGTATTCCAGAAAAGCAATACTTAACATTAAGCTGCTTTTTGAAAGTGTGATTTAATTCAGAAGGGCATGAACTACATCTTCTTCAGGAAAACCTCCTTGACCATTATTTTTCACACTCAAGGTTTTTTTTTTTAAAAAAAAAAAGAGTAGCTAAGAATTATAGGTCATATTCTCTGGCAGGAAACAGAAATGCAAATATTCTGGGTTTCCATTTCAAGGGGGATCCATAAGCTTTAGCAAACAAAGAGAAGAGAGAGCTGACACCCTCCTATGAAAATTCAGGAGGATGACCAGAATGTGTGCCTCAAAACCTCATCTCCATAAGGAGGTGGGCTAAGAAAGATAAGCCTGGCAGTGTGGTTGCTTATCTTTTTAATTACAACTCATAATGTTGTTCACATTCTGATGAAACTTTATTTTCAATGTTTTTATAAGTACAATTATTTTTATACAAAGCTCTCTGCAAATAGTATCAATTATTTTTAAAAGAGGGAAGCAATTTAATAGTTAATATGTGTGCTGCTTTCCTGAAGTAAACAAGGAGTGATGGGGAAGTGAGCCACCATCTGGGGCTATAAATTATAATCCTGCTACATGGTATTGGATGGAGGGCTGATCCCTGAAGCTCCCCTAGGAGAATCCATCTATCAGTGTGCTCGTCTACAGAAGGGGCTAAAGAGAAGGGTAGCTGCTGAGCATGGACAAGCGACTGTCTGCTAGGGCAGAAGGATACAGTGATGTCAGATTTCAAAAGCAACTCTCTGATACAATCCCCCCTCCTCCCATATACCAAATTCCCAAATTCAGGAAATTATAGGGAAAATTCTCACCCTCTAAATAATGGCAATTACAAGGACAGCTATGGACAAAAAACAAAACAAACAAAAACCCTGCCCTCAAGTGTGAGACAACAATGATAGGTTTAGGGTTGCTTCACTTATTTTTAATCAACTTGTAAATATCTCTTGAAAAGAAAATGATGGCATTATTTACCATAAAATGAAAACCACTAATGAGAAGTTAATCTAGCAAGAAGCTACAAGATTTTGCATGCATGTGCTTGAAGAAACTTGCAGAGCTGCTCAGCAAGGTACCCTATTCTTTTCTGCCTCTTATTGCAAGCTAAGGGCTTAGCTGCTTTGAACTGTCTCCCCAAAATATGAGAATTTTAAAGATAGTATAAACAAGAAAAAAAGAAAGCAGAAGATAGGAACAATCCTAAACAAGAAAGGAACAGAGGAGCAAATCAAGTTTATCAAAATAATCACAAAATTACAAGTCAAAGAAAAACTCACAGGTCTCAAATTAAGCCTTAAAGGGCACCTAAGTTCACTCTTAGAAAGAGAATGTTAAAATAACTGGATTTTTGGCATGCTGGTTGAGCATATTAAAATAACTGGATTTTTGGCATGCTGCTTAAATACCTAAAACTTAGACGTGACATGTCTTCTAAGACTTCAAGGACTTTTACAGATTTCTCCACATCAGTTCTCACCACAGCCATCTAAGAAAGGCACTCCTTAGAATTGCCATCCAAATCACAAGACTACATACACCTGAATAACTCCCATATCTGGAAGAAAAATGGTTACTTACCAAATATTTTCTATTCAGCTCATTCATTGATTCAACAAATGTTCTGCTAATCACCTACTGTGACAGCTCCTTTGTTTGGCAGTAATGATCATGCAAAGATGAGCAATACAGTGGAACCCTGCTCTGGAGGAGTTTAAAGTCTATTAGAGGAGAAATACATGAATAAATTATTATATAGTGTGAGAAGCTTTCTAAGGGAGACAGGTACAGATTTTTGAAGTGCCAAGAATGGAAAAGTGACTTCCAGGATGAACAGACAGAGGCATAAAGAGCATCAGCCAGAGGGGGACAGGCATGCACAAAGGCATAGAGATGTGAAAGAAATCATATGGTTATTTGGGAAAAGGGGAAGAGTTCAGTACGCTGGTACAAAGTGATGAGAGACATAGAAGACAAGGCTAGAAAGGTAGATTTGAGGGTTTTTATTTTCCTGTGGGCAGAGACTATGGAGAGGTGAAGGGAGGTGGCACAATTAGATTGGAAAGATGATTCTGTTTAAGGGTAGAAGAACATGGAGTGTGGGGAAAAGGTAGTAAAGAGAGAATTGAATGAATTTGAGAAATATTTAGAAGACAGAGTTGATAGTAGATAGTGACCGGCTGGATGTGATGGTGAGAGAGGACTTTCCAGTGTGAAAATCTAATCAAGGCAGAAAATAAAGAATAAGTGCCAGTTTGGGATCTGAAGTTAGGGTTTATACTTTCACATATTCTATCAGGCAATACAGTTGGAAACAGGGAACAAGGAAGCAGCTAAACTAAAATGGGGACAAAGAACTACAGATATTGTTGGGAAGAAAAATATAAGGAAAATGTTTCACATAATTATTATCCTCAGGTCAGGAAAGCTATGAATTTTATGGACCCACTTTATCCTTAGCTTGGTAATCAGTATTATCCCTTTCTCAAGGATAATATTATGTTTCCTTTGTCTATTTTATGATCCTCCTGAATCTACCAAGCCTCACCCTCCCCACAAATACCCAAACACAAATAATCTCCTCTTATCCTATCTTCAAAACCCCATCTTCCATGAACCACTTTTTAGGTCTTCCCAATAAATCAGTGATGGCTAAAGGATGTAACCATGAACACAAATAGCAAACTCCCTCTATCAAAGGCCAAATGCATATTCCCATTAGCTACTTATACTTCTATTGTTTCATTGCTTTATTTAAACTTTACATTTTCTAAATAGAACACTAAGTATAGCTGAATTCTAGTGACTATCAACAATTAGGATAGTGGACACCACTGTTCCAAAAGCCTTTCAGGACAGCTACTAATTCCATGAATATCAGAGTATATTTGTTCTGTCCCTGAGAGCTTAGGTCCCCCAGAGAAAATTATTCTGATTCCACATAATCTGCAAGGGATAGAAAGGATGACTGTACAAGTATAAGAAGGAAATCAGTACGGCAAGTCAATAAACCTTGACTGAGTACCTGCTATATGCTAGGTACTGTGCTTTCTTAGAAGCCATGTGGGGATATAAAGGTGAGAAGACAGCATTCACTTATCTTTTAGTGTGCCTAACATATTTCATGATTTAATTTAAAAAAAAAAAGACATGGTCCCTGCTCTTCAGAACTCAAATCTAGGAGGGAAGATAGCCACAAACACAAATAGTTCTAAATCAAGGCAGCCTGTGGTAAGAGTTTATAATAAAAGTACAAAGAACAATGGGATAACAAGAGATAGAGAGCTTAATCTTCCTACTGCGGGAGAATACAAGTCTAGTTAACTGTCTTCACAGGAATATGAAATCAAAAGTTTGAAATTTGGGGGAAAATATCTTTCTTGCTGATGCATCTGAATATTTCTGCATTTATGCCTAAAAAGACTAACCCATTGAATCACAGGCCCAAAGCTGCTGTCAGGTCCTCTTTCTAAGTCTCTTGGTTATTTCTCGGAACAGATAGTATCGCTTGTCAGTTCTTAGCACAACACTGTTTCCAATGTTCCACCCACCCCAGCCTGCCCATATTCCTCAAAATCCTCTGAGATCTATGAGTTTCTCTCATCTAGCCAATCAGTGTACTGCCCTCTCCTCACCATCCCCAACCCCAAAAACTACTGGGCAAGTTCCAGTGAGTAGTTCCAGAGGACAAAAGGTTGCAGATTCCCTTTAAGTACAGTCCTTCCAGAAGGCAGGGAGAGACCAGGCCACCTTTCAAAGTCTCCCTGGTATATGGGCAGGCTCCACTCTAGTCTCATCTGCACTGCCACTGACAGGCCTGGACCAAAGCCGGACAGGAATATAAAAAAGCCCCTGGTTCCACTCTACTTCATAAGCCCAATGTCAGGCAGAGAAATGTGTTTTGTGCATTATTTTTGGTCATACAACATCTTAGATATATTACAAGGGTCAGATTGATGACCTCTTTTTCTTCCTCCTAAAAAAAATGTAAAGAAATAAAAAGTCCTGTTAAAAGTAGGGAGTTTCTGGTAAAAGCTTTAAGGAACTCTTTGACAAAATTAAAAGGAAATATTTAGACTTTTTTCATCCAAATAAAATAAGTTTTTCTACACTGCAACATAAATATTTGCTATGTTAAAACATGCTGCATACTAAAGCATTTACATACTGCATAATAGCATATAATACTACTCAGTAATTTTATTTACAACTTCAGTAAGTTTGCAGTTGATGATTTGGAAAGAAGCTACTAGGAGTCAGGGGTCCCAGCTGTGTCATAAATTAGTTGCTTGGCCTTGGATAAGTCACCCAACCTCTCTAGAACTCAATTTCCTCATTTGTAAACGGAAGGAATTGAACTAGAGGATCTCTAAGGCCCCTTTCAGCAATTAAAAAAAATTCTGTGAATATAAGGAATCAGACGGATCCAACAATGGAATACAGTATTTCAAAACTGATTAGCTCCCCATCACTGGAAATGCTCAATGTGGGGCACACCTATCAGAGGTACAAGAGATCATTCTCTTTTAAAGAGAATTGAACCAAATGATCTCCCCCATGTCTTTTAGTTGTAAGATTCTCTCATTTTATGGATTAGTTCTACAGACCATAAAACAAGTAGAGAATGAAATTAATTTAATGATAAAAGCGAGGGGAGACTCTGTCTTCTAGTTACAGTAAATGTTTGCTGTTAGCAGAGCAATGACAGGTATAGCAAGTCACTGTGTAGTTAGTAGGGAGTGTTTGTCTTGGGCCAGGTTGCTGGGTGGTGTAAGTAACTCTGCAAACATAATACCCAGCAATGAAAAGGTCTAAATGCCTTCAGCCACTCCAGACTAAGTACATAGGGTTTCTTCACACAAAGCTTTCTGAATGCTAATCAGAAAAATTAAGAGGAGGAAGGAGGAAGATCACAACCAGCTCTCATTTGTTTGGGGCAAACAAGCATTCCCTATAGTGGGTATGCTCTATTGGCCGATGCCCTTAGGAATAAATATCAAAAAGAATGGGAAACTCAGCAGGTGAACTCACTGCCTTCCTCCCTACATGGGACCTGACTCCCAGGGGTGTAAATCTCCCTGGCAACGCAGGATATGACTCCCAGGGATGAATCTGGACCCGGCACCGTGGGAGTGAGAACATCTTCTTGACCAAAAGGGGGATGTGAAATGAAACAAAATAAAGTTTCAGTGGCTGAGAGATTTCAAATGGAGTCGAGAGATCACTCTGGTGGGCATTCTTATGCACTATATAAATATCCCTTTTTAGGTTTTAATGTACTGGAATAGCTAGAAAGAAATACCTGAAATTATCAAACTGCAACCCAGTAGCCTTGACTCTTGAAGACGACTGTATAACTATGTAGCTTACAAGGGATGACAGTGTGATTGTGAAAACCTTGTGGCTCACAGTCCCTTTATCCAGTGCATGGATGGATGAGTAGAAAAATGGGGACAAAAACTAAATGAAAAATAGGGTGGGATGGAGGGAATGATTTGGGTGTTCTTTACTTTTATTTTTTATTCTGATTCTGATTCTTTCTGGTGTAAGGAAAATGTTCAAAAATAGATGAATGCACAACTATATGATGGTACTGTAAACACTTGATTGTACACCATGGATGATTGTGTGATATGTGAATATATCTCAATAAAACTGAATTTAAAAAAAGAATGAAAATAATAAAATAATCTCTGAGTTATCATACAATTTTATATTGAGTTGGGTTTCCAAATTTATTTCATATATTTTAATCTTATTTCAGCTCATAATAGTCATATGAGGTGGGTAGAGCAGTTATTATTGACCCTTCTCTGAAGAAAATTGAGGTGTAAAGTTTAGGAAAGTTTCCTTTCCTCAATAGAGGAAAACTAATCAAATCCTTAGTATATCACTTTCCACTCCTTTAAATGCTTTGGTCACCAGAGGTCTGGAAGGATATAAGTACCTGTTTTGATTTCATTTTATTTGTATATACTCAGTAAATGGCAGTGAAATAAATTATTGTTATAGAATTTCAGAGAATACATTTTAAAAATGAAACCAAAAACAACAATCCTGAATTCTAACGGAGTTTTAAAAAGCTTAATTAGAAATAGACATTGAATTAGAAATGTCTGCTGCACCTGAGAAATTATAAAAGGGGAACAAAAATATGATAACAAACCCTCTTTAAGTTATAATTCAGCAATGGATTCTGGCAACATGTAATAGAAAGCATAATATATTAGGAAGAAAGAGCAAAGTCAGCAGACTGGGAAAAAAGAGAAAAATAGGTGGTAAACATATCAAGAAACAAAGATCTTTCTACAAAAATAATATTGAAAAAAATTTAGATTGATCAAGAATTAAACAAAGGCACCCACATCCCAACAAAGGTTTGATATAAAGTAAGCTTGCAAAAGCTTTAAGCCTTAGAAACAAAAGATGTTAATTTCTGTTAAGGTATCTATTGTACCTACACTTTTTATACACCTTATCTCATTTAATCTTTATCTCTTCATAAAGGTCAATATTACCATCATTTTATGGATGAGAAAAGGGAGGTCCAGGGAGATTAAATAACTTGTCCAGGGTTATACAGTTAGCAGATGGCTTGTTAGGTCTAAATGATTTCAAAGCCAAGGCCCTTCTACCAATTTATCTCTCCTTAGAAAAAGTTATAACTAAATTTTGCAGTTTTATTTCATTACCGGAAACATAAGAAATCAAGAAAAAAAAGTACTTTTTTTTCATCTCTAATAATCTGTAGACTGAAAATTCCATGAGATATTATAATGTCACTCATCTATTGTAGTGATATGATCGTAGTGATATCATAGTGATTCTCACCTTTAAGTAAGAATCCTGGAATTCTTACTTAAAGCACCTATATGCTCAAGGGTAAGCCACTTGATGTCTTTAAGTCATAATCCAATTTTTAGTCTTTCATTCTATATATTTAAGAACTATAATTGGCAGATTCATGCTATGTATCTCAGGGATAAAAGATGTACAAGATGTGATTCTCTGGCTCAGAGTTTATTTTCATTAAACTAATTTGGTTAAATCAAAATCACTTTCTACATTCCTAATAAACATCATTCTTTTACTCTTCTACTCCAAGCAAGCAGGTACCTAGGGACAAGGGCCCAGAATGACATGGGATAAATGAATAGTCTGAGGTAAGAGGCCACTGACCCCACAGATCAGGAGAGTACTGGGAACAATTCTTCAAAAACCTTGCAGAGAAATTAAAAACAAAACACCATTTGCATTAGCACCAAAAAAAAGGTATAAATTGAACAAAAAGATATACAAGATCTATATGAGGAAAACTATAAAACTCTGATGAAAGAAATCAAAGAAGACCTAAATAAATAGAGAGATATTTCATCTTTATGGATAGGAAGAGTCAATATCAGTTTTCCCAACTTGATCTACATATTCAATGCAATCTCAATCAAAATCCTACCAAGTAATTTTGTGGATACTAACAAACTGATTCTAAAATTTATATGTAAAGGTTAAAGACCCAGAATAGCCAACCCACCACTGAAGAAGAACAAAGTCAGAGAACGGACACTACCTGACTTCAAAACTCACTATAAAGCTACAGTAATCAAGACACTGTGGTATTAGTGAAAGAGTAGATAAATAGATCATTGGAACAGAATAGAGAGTCCAGAAATAGACCCACACAAATATAGTCAACTGAACTTTAACAAAAGAACAAAGGCAATTCAATAAAGGACAGCCTTTTTAACAAATGGTGTCGCAACAAATGGACATCCATATGCAAAAAAAAAAAAAAAAATGAATCTAGACACAGACCTTATACTTTTCAAAAAATTTGCTAAAATGGATCACAGTCCTAAATGTAAAACACAAAACTATAAAATTTCTGGAAGATAACACAGGAGAATATCTAGGTGATCTTGAGTTTGGTGACTTGGATTTCATTAAAATTTAAAACTTCTGTTCTGCAAAGGACACTGTTAAGAGAATGAAAAGACAAGCTACAGAGTGGGAGAAAATATTTATAAAATATATATCCATTAAAGGACTTGTACCCAAAATATACAAAGAACTCTTAAAACTCAACAATAAGAAAACAAAACCTGACTAAGAAATGGACAAAAGATATGAACAGACATCTACCAAAGAAGACATGCAAATGGAAAATAAGCATATGGATTGAGGCTGCACACTATTTGCCACTAGGGAATTGCAAATTAAAATGAGATACTACTATACACCTATTATAATGGCTAAAATCTAAAACACTGACAGTACCAAGTGCTGATGAGGATGTGGACAACAGAACTCTCATTCCCTATTGGTGGGAAGGCAAAATTGTACAGCCACTTTGGAAGACAGTCTGGCAGTTTCTTACAAAGTTAAATATAGTCTTACCATAGGATCCAGTCTCCTGATCCTAGGTACCTATTTGCCCAAGTGAGGTGAAAACTTATGTCTATCCAAAAACCTGAACATGACTGTTTATAGCAGCTTTATTCATAATTTCCAGAACTGGGAAGCAACCAACATGTCTTCCAGTAGGTGAAATGATAAGCTACGGTAAATCCACACAATGGAATATTTTTCAGTGATAAAAAGAAATGCACTATCAATCCAGGAAAAGACATGAACTTTAAATGTGTATTGTTAAGTGCAAGAAGCTAGCCTGAAAAGGCTACATTCTGTATGATTCCAAACATATGACACTCTGGAAAAGGCAAAAATAGATCAGTGGCTGCCAGGGGTTCAAGGTGAGGGAAGGAGGAATGAATAGGTGGTGCACAGAGGATTTTTAAGGCAAAAGATTCTCTATGATACTCTAATGGCGGATACATGACATTATGCATTTGTCAATACCCATAGCAATGTACAACACAAAGAGGGAACACTAATGTAAACTAAAGACTTCAGTTAATAATAATGTATCAACATTGGTTCATCAATTGTAACAAATATACCACATGAATATTAATCATAAGAGAGATAGGGGGTGGGGTGGTATATGAGAACTCTCTATACTTTCTGCTTGATTTTTCTGTAAACCTGCTCTAAAAAAGAAAGTTTACTAATTAAAGAAAAAAAAACCCACAAAACTAAAATCCTTGTAGCCAGTTAATCTCATTTTGCATCATATTCCTATTCTCCTTTGTTACTGCCCAAAATGTAGGTCTCCCTGGTTTACAGTCTCAATCCTATGCCTCTCTGTGTATCCTCTTACCTAACCCTACCTCCCATTCCTCCTCTCCCTCCAAAACCCTCCCATTATACCCTTCTGTTCCATCTTCAACATCTTGGCTGGATGCTCCCTCAATTTCCTTGAATGAGTGATAACACTTGACTTTTCTTTTCTGCCCCACAAACCATCACCACATCCAACTAATCACCAAAATCCTGTCAATATACTTTCGTCAGGAAAAACTGTGAAAGACATTGAAATGAGCAAAAAAAGATTACTGAATTTCCTTTTTAGGGCACTATTCCAATTTATCCAAGTCTTTCATTGTTTTTGAAATATTTACAGCTCTGTAAATTGTAGTAAATGGAAAGTACTGCAAATGATTCTTGTTTATAGAAATGCAAATGAACAGTGTCTAGTGGAATGCAATTGATTATTGCCCTGTAGATATTGACTTGTTCTACAACTAACTTCAAGTTCATTTCAGCATTCCTAACTGCTTGTATGTGTGTCTTCTTTGAATTTTCATTAAAACATCTTACCAGTTAGCTCATTAATTAATAAAATAAAATAAAATATTTGCCATATGTTCATTATATGTGTGCATGAATCATTAACTCCTTAAAAAAGTACCCTTTATATGACCACATGGGTCATATCATTATCAAACTGTTGAATGTCAGAGAGAAACACAAAGTCTAAAAACCACAAAAGAGAACTCTATCTATTTCTAATTGGAAACCATGGAGGTGAGAAGGCAGTGGAATGACATATTTAAAGTACTGAAAGCAAAAAATTGTCAACCAAGGATTCTATATCTGGCAAAACTGTCTTTCAAAAATGAGAGATTAAGACACTCCCAGAAAAACAAAAGCTGAGGGAGTTCATCACCACTAGACTGACTCCAAGAAATTTTAAAGGGAGTTCCTCAGATTGAAAGTAAAGGACTCCGGATGACTGAAGCCACATGAAGAAATAAAGATCTCTGGTAAAGGAACAAATGACATGGGAAAATATAAATGCCAGTACTACTGTATATTTCGTTTGGCACTCCACTTTTTACTTCCTACAGGATCTAAAAGGCAAATGCATAAAAAGTAATGATAAATCAATGGTTTTGGACTCATGATCTATAAATATGTAATTTGTGATAAGAACTACATAGGTGGGAAGGGTGGAGAGGTACAGAAACATTGTGACTACTATTGAAGTTAAATTGGTATCAAACCAAGTGAAACTGTTATAGATTTAGGAAGTTAAATTTAAGCCAATGGTAACCACAAAGAAAATATCTGAAAAATAAGCAAGAAAGGCAATGAGAAAGGATTCTAAAGGTCAAATATAGGCAGAAATAGAAGAATTGAGAGACAAAGAAGGATTTATACAACTGGAAAAAAACAAAGAGTAAAATGGCCGAAGAAAGTCCTGCATTATCAGTACAGGCATACCACATTTTATTATCCTTTGCTTTCTTGTATTTTGCAGATATTGTGTTTTTTACAAATTGAAAGTTTGTGGTACCCCGGAATTGAGCAAGTCTTCAGTGCCATTTTTCTAACAGTTGGTGCTCACTTTGTATATCTGTGTCACACTTTGGTAATTCTCATAATATTTCAAACTTTTTCATTATTATTACATCTACTATGGTGATCTGTAATCAGCGATTTTTAATTTTACTACTGTAATTGTTTTGGGGCACCACAAACCGCACCCAGGTAAGACAGTAAACAATCAATAAACGTTATGTGTTCTGACTGCTCCACCGACCCACTGTCCCCCCATCTCTCCTGTCTCTCTCTCTCCTTGGGCTTCCTATTCCTTGAGACACAGCAATATTGAAATCAAGCCAATTAATAACCCTACAATGGCCTCTAAGTATTCAAGTGAAAGAAAGAGTCCCATGTCTTGCACTTTAAATCAAAAGCTACAAATGATTAAGCTAAGTGAGGAAGGCATGTTGAAAGTAGAGCTAGACTGAAAGCTAGGCCTTTTGGGTCAAATTATTAGCCATGTTGTAAATGCAAAGGAAAAGTTCTTGAAGGAAATTTAAAGTGTTACTCAAGTGAACATACGAATGATATACATATATATAAAAAAAAGGTAAAACAGCTTTATTGCTGATATGGAGAAAGTTTTAGTGGTCTGGATAGAAGATCAAACCAGCCACAACATTCCCTTAAACCAAAGCCTAACTTTCTTCAATTTTGTAAAGGCTGAGGGAAGTGGGGAAACTGCCAAAGAAAAGTTTCAAGCTAGCAGAGGTTGGTTCATGAATTTTAAGAAACTATCTCCATAACATAAAGTGCAAGGTGAAGCAGCAGGTACTGATGTAGAAGCTGCAGCAAGTTATCCAGAAGCTCTAGCTAAGATCATTGATGAAGGTCGCTACACTAAACAACAGATTTCCAATGTAGACAAAACAGCCTTCTATTGGAAGATGCCATTTAGGGCATTCATAGCTAGACAGGTGAAACCAAGACTTGGCTTCAAAGCTTCAAAGGACAGGCTAACTCTCTTGTTAGGGGCTAATGCAGCTGGGGGCTTTAAGTTGAAGCCAATGCTCATTTACCATTCTGAAATTCCTAGGGCCCGTAAGAATTATGCTAAATCTACTCTGCTTGTACTTTACGTGGGACAACAAAGGCTGGATGGCAGCACATCTGTTTACAACATGGTTTACTGAATATGTTAAATCCACTGTTGAGACCTGCTGCTCAGAAAAAAAGGATTCCTTTCAAAACATTACTGTTCATTGACAACATACCTGATCACCCTCTGATGGAGATGTACAAGATTAATAATGTTTTCATGCCCACATCCATTCTGTAGCATGTGGATCAAGGAGAAATTTCAACCTTCAAGTCTTATTATTTAAGAAATACATTTGAAAAGTTATAGCTGCCATAGATAGTAGTTCCTCTGATTCCTCTGGGGAAAGTATTTGAAAAACTTCTTGAAAGGATTTACAATTCTAGATGTCATTAAGAATATTTATGGTTCATGAAAGGAGGTAAAAATATCAACATTCACAGGAGTTTGGAAGAAGTTGATTCCAACCCTCATGGATGACTTTGTGGGGCTCAAGACTTCAGTGGAGGAAGTAACTTCATATGTGGTGGAAATAGCAAGAGAACCAAAATTAGAAATGCAGCCTGAAGAGGTGACTGAATTGCTGCAATTTCACGACAAAATTTCACGGATGAGAAGTTGCTTCTTATGGATGAGCAAAGAAAGTGGTTTCTCGAGATGGAATCTATTCCTGGTGAAGAACTGGTGAAATGACAAGAAAGCATTTAGAATATCACATTGACTTTGTCAATAAAGCAGCAGCAGGGTTTGAGAGGATTGACTCCATTTTTGAAAGAAATTCCACTGTGGATAAAATGCTATTAAACAGCATCCCATGCTATAGAAAAATCTTTCATGAAAGAAACAGCCAATCGATGTAGCAAACTTCATTACTGTCTTATTTTAAGAAATTCCCACAGCCACCCCAACCTTCAGCAACCACCACCCTGACCAGTCAGCAGCCATCCAAATTGGGCAAGACCCTCCACCAGCAAAAAGGTGATGACTCAATGAAGGTTCATATGATGGCTAGCATTTTTAACAATAAAGCATTTTAATGAAGTTATGTACATTGTTTTTTGGACTTAATGCTATCATATACTTAATAGACTATAGTATAGTGTAAACATAACTTTTATATACACTGGGAAACAAAAAAATTCATGTGACTCTTTATTGTGATATTCGCTTTATTGTAGTGGTCTGGAACCAAACCTGTAATAACTCCAAGGTATGCTTATAGTTACTATAAAGGTAAATGAATTAAACTTACCAATCCCAAGGCAGAGATTGGCAGAATGATAAAAAGGCATTACCCAACTATATAATATTTATAAGAGATGCACTTTAAATTCAAAGACACAAACAGGATGAAAGTGAAAGGATGGAAAAAATATATTCTATGTAAATAGTAACCAACAAAGAGTGAGTGTGTTTATATTAATATAAGATAAAATAGAGTTTTAATCAAAAACTGTTAAACGGGACAAAGAAGGACACTATGTACTGTAAAAAAGGGTCAATTCATCAAGAATATATAAATGATTATAAACATATATGCACCAGACAACAGAGCTCCAAATTATATGAAGCAAACACTGACAGATTTAAAGGGAGAAACAGACATTTCTACATTAATAGGAGAATTCAATACACTAATTTCTGTAATGGATATAACATCTAGACAGAAAATCAATAAGGAAATAGAGGACTTGAATAATACTATAAACCAACTAGACCTAGGGAAGTATATAGAACACTTCATCAATCAACAGCAGAATACACGTTCTTCTCAAGTGCACATAGATCATTCTCTAGAATAGAACACATATTAGGGAACAAAACAAATTTCAGTAAATTTAAAAAGATTGAAATCATAGAAAATATCTTCTCTGACCAAAATGATGAAGCTATATATCAATGACAGAGGGAGAACTGAAAATATGCAAATATGTGTAAATTAAGCAATATACTCTTAAATAACCAACAGATCAAAGAAGAAACCACAAGGGAAATTATGAACTATCTTGAGATGAATGAAAATGAGAACAAAACATACAACAACATATGGAATGCAGCCCTAATGCAAATAGGACTCAGTGAAATTTATACCTATAAATGCTTACATTAAAAAAAGAAGATATCAAATCAGTAACCTAAACTCACATCTAGAGGAACTCAAAAAAGAAGAGCAAATGAAATCCAAAGTGAACAGAAGGAAGGAAATAATAAAGATTAGAGTGGAGATAAACAAGATAGAGAATAAAAAAATATAGAGAGAATCAATGAAACCAAAAGTTGATTTTTTAAAAAGACCAATAAAATTGATGAACCTTTAGCCTGAAAGAGGAAGAAAAAAAGAGAGAGGACACAAGTAACTAACATCAGGAATCAAAGTGGGGGCATTACTACCAACCTTACAGAAATAATAAGGATTATGTGTACTATGAACAATTATATGCCCACAAATTAGAAAACCTAGATGAAATGGACAAATCCCTAGAAACATAAAAATTACCTAAATTGATGCAAGGAGAAATTGAAAATCTCAACAGACTAGTAAAAAATAAAACGAATCAGTAATCAAAAACCTTCCAATAAAGAAAAGTCCATGACCAGATGAAATTTTACCAAACAAAGGAGATCCTATTAATATTAATCCTTCCTAAACTCTTCCAAACAACTGAAGGGAGGGGAATACTTCCTAATTCATTCTATGAGGCCAGCATCATTCTAATACCAAAGCCAGATAGCAACATCACAAGAAGAGAAAATTATAGACCAATATCCCTCATGAATATAGATTAATAAGTTCTCAAAAATATACAAGCACACTGAACCCAACTGCACCTTAAAGGGATTATATACGATGATGAAGTGGGATTCATCCCAGAAAGACAAGGGGTGCTACAATATAAAAAAATCAATCAATGAATACACCATATTTATAGAAAGAAAGAAAAAAATCATGTGATCATCTCAATAGATACAGAAAAAGGTGTTTGACAAAGTCTAGCATCCTTTTTTGTTAAAAACTCTTATAAAACTAGGAATAGAAGGGAACGTCCTCAACATGATAAAGGGCATATATGAAAAAACCATAGCTAATACCATACTCAATGGTGAAAGACTGAAAACTTTCCCTCTAAAGATCAGGAACAAGACAACAATGCCCATTATCACCACTGCTATTCAAAACTGTTTTGGAATTGCTAGCCAGAGCAATTAGGCAAAAAAAAAAAAAAAGAAAGAAAGAAAGAAAGAAAGAAAGAAAGAAAGAAAGAAAAGAAAAAGGCATCCAATTGAAAAGGAAAAAAAGTAAAACTCCACCTATTTGCAGATCACATGATCCTATACATAGAAAATCCCAAAGAATCTACAAGAAAGCTACTAGAGCTAATAACATAATTCAGCAAAGTAGTGGTATACACAAATACCAATGCTGTTTCTATACACTAGTGAGGAATGATCCAAAAAGGAAATCAAGAAAACAATTCCATTTACAATTAGCAACTAATTGAATAAAATATTTTGGAATAATCTATGAGAATCCAGCTGTCTTATATTAAGTCAGTCATTAAAGAGATTTGCAAAATCTCTTCTCACTATGCCACTCTTTTCACAAAAAAGTTGGAGGTTTGGAAAATATATCTTTTTTGGGAAAATATGTTTTTTATGTTAAAGTGTAATGGGTTTTATTATTTTTTTAAAATAAGTTAATAAATATTAAAATTTTTTTTCTCAGTTTTAATTTGGTAAATATAAAAGATGTAACTCACATAAATAGGGAAACTCTCTTCATTTTGTATTCATCAGTATGGATTTTTTCTTATATCTTTTCCATTTTGTTTAATAGCCCAGCAGAGAGGACTAATGTCTAGTCCTGACAGCTATAATAATTTCATATGGTGGTTCCTTTTAGTAACAATACTTACATGTGTAGCGGTGTGGTAAAAACAGCTTGCAAAAAAGCAATTGTGAGTCATTGGATAACCCTAAGAGAATGTGCAGGAAGTATACAGTTTTAATCATGTAAAAGTTCAAGGAAAAACCATGAGGGACTTCTACTGACAGATGGTGATTGTCTTTAAGGTGTTAATTTTTATTGAGAATTCCTGGGTTAGGGAATCAAACAGTACTAGGAGTGCATTTTAGTAAAATACTGTTTTTAAAAAAGGCCAGAGAACTGAAGAATGAGTTGGTTGAGGGTGAAGGTCTGAGGAAATAGCCCAAGAGTAAAGATTGGAGAAAGGTGATAGAAAAAAAGAACTTCAGGGTACTGTCAATGAGCTGAAGAGATGGGTACCTGCAGGGATAGCAGTTTGCAGCTTAAACGGAAGGGAGTGGATCTGGACCCAGGCTTTTTTAGGGTCCTAAAGGGGGCTGTCACAGTTGCCATACACTAAAGAGGGCTCAATTTGCAAAAGAAGCTCTCAAAAGCATTTTATTTCCCCTGGGGCACTGTGCCTGCATTTCTAGAAATAGGCCCCGCCTGCCTTTAATGGGACTCATTAGGCTATCTGCAGGCGTGGAGAATCATGGATAATTGAGACTAGCGAAATAAAACTTACAAAATACATAGCCACGATTCCTCCCCCACCCCCACCCTATGGGAAAATAACCTTTTGATTAAAATGAGATTAAGCATTTTACTAATTACTCACCAATTATTTCCTCTCACATAACAAATTCAAATGCATATACACACTAAAAAGAAACAGATGCAACAAACCTTTGGATATTTTCAGTCACTTCTAGACCTAAATTACAGACTCTAAATCTATGCTAAGCATAGAAACTCTTGGGAAATACCCACCTGATATTGCAGCTGCTAGGGCTCAAGAGCCAATTTGGAATGAAATTTTATTACTTTGCCAGGTTCTCCCTTCCCCCTTTTTTTCTGGCCATTTTTTTTTAGCAGAACCCCTTCCATCTGTTTGTCTAATCAAAAATAAGTGAACATTTTCTTTATACCACTTGTATTAATGACTGAGGCTAGGCCCTAATATAGTCCTTAAGCATTCTCAGAGATCTGGAGACCAAGTAACAAGGTTTTTTTTTTCTGGAGAAAGAAAAACAATCACATAATCCTTTATATTTTCTGTAATGATTTCTTTCTTCTAATCAGGGCTTCTGCCACAACACCTTGAAACAGGGCATGCTCCATATCACCTGTTCTCTTTTGAGAACGGTTATCTACATTGATAAGGATTTCTTTTAACTAAAGCTCATAACTATAATACTAGCTTTTGTCAAACTGCTTTTGCCACAGATTGTTTTATAAATAGGCTTTGTCTTTTTCTTGCTAAGCATTTAAAATGCCATGGAATGAAAGACAAAGAACTGCCACATGGGTTCTAAAAATTTGGACCAGATCTGGGAAGTGAAGAGAGATGATCAAGAGAATCTTATTATTAACATAGGACAAAGGGGGACTATTAAACAAAATGAAAAAGGATATAAGAAAGAAATACAGACTGATGAACACAAAATGCAAAGGGAGTTTTCTGTTGTGTAATTTTTTTATTTACCTTTAACTTTGACAAAATCTGCAAATTCAAAACATCAATTCATCAACCAATTTATATTGGAGAATTCTGAAAAGAATAATTTTCAAAAGCTAGCAATTATCATACAAAATTAAAAATCTGTTTTTTCAAAGACTGGCCATGCCACTTATGAATTTAGTGGGTTTTCATTTTGTTATTTACGACGACTTTCCTCTGCTTCAGCCTAAATTTGAGGATAATAGGAGGTAGTGAGAAATGGGTCTGATGTGTATATACTACCTGGTATCTTTGGTTGAGTCAGCAACCTCTCTGAGCCTGTTTTCTCATTTGTAAAATGTGGATAATAGTAGCTACTTCACATCATGAGGATTATATTTTCATGAAATAAAGTATGTGAAAGCTCCTAGCAGATATATGGGTATGTAGAAAGTACATAATAAATTTAAGTTCCTCCTCTTCCTTTTATTCAACGTACTTCACTAATTTCCAAGGATACCCTCTCTCTTTACAGATCATTGACTCCTATTTCACCAAGAAAATTTATGCTATGTAGGTATGAATCCTTTTAATTTCCCTCTCTTTCCTCCTTTCCATCTGGAATTCAATGTTCTCACTCATTCTCTCTCCTGATTCAGTAGCATCTCTCTTCTAAGTTTTCCACTCTGGCTACACATGAGAATCATCTGGGGAACTTTTTAAAAATGCAAGTGTCTGGGCCTTAACACAGGCCAAATACATACATACACCTAAAAGCAGGGATATGGCATCAATATTTTTTTTGAGTTCCCAGGTAGGGTGCTAAGACAATTCAATGTGGGAAAGCATAGTCTTTACAACAAACAATGCTGGAACTGGATACCCTCATCCAAAAGAATGAAGTTGGACTTCTTCCTTATACCATAGGAAAAAAATTAACTCAAAATGGGTATAGACCTAAATATATGATCTGAAACTACAAAACTCTTAGAAGAAAATTTAGGGAAAAATCTTCAGTATCTTGGGTTAGGCAAAGCCTTATTAAATATACCACCAAAAGGACAAGCAACAAAAGAAGAAAAAGATAAATTGAAATTTATCAAAATTAAAAACTGTTGTGCTGAAAATGATACCATTAAAAAAATAGACAACCTGCAGAATGAGAGAAAATATTTGCAAATCCTATATCTGCTAAAGGACTTGTATCCAGAATATAAAGAGAACTTACTCAAAAATAAAAATAAACTAAGTTTAAAAAGTGCAAAGGATATGAATAGACATTTCTCCAAAGAGATGGCCAATAAGCACATGAAATGACAGTCAACATCTTAGCCATTAGGGAAATGTAAATCAAAACCAAAATGAGATACCCTTTCATACCCACTAGTATGTCTAGAAACAAAAAATAGGCCCCGCCTGCCTTTAATGGGACTCATTAGGCTATCTGCAGGTGTGGAGAATCATGGATAATTGAGACTAACGAAATATAACTTACAAAATACATAGCCATAATTCCTCCCCATCTTGGGCTATTTCCTCAGACCTTCACCCTCAAGTAACTCATTCTTCAGTTCTCTAGCGGGGCCTTGACAAGGATGTGGAGAAACTAGAACCTTACATATTGCCAATGGGAATGTAAAATGATACGGCCACTTCAGGAAAAGGTTTGGCATTTCCTCAAAATGTTAAACACAGAGCTGCCATATGACCCAGCAATTCCACTCCTAGGTATATAACCAAGAGAAATGAAAACATATGTCCACACAAAAACTTGTACATGAATGTTCATAGCAGCATTATTCACAACAGTCAAAAAGTGGCAACAACCCAAATGTTCATCAACTGAAGACTGGGTAAGTAAAATGTGGTATATCCATACAATGGAATATTATTCAACAATAAAAATGAAGTGCTGATACATGTTACAATTTGGATAAACATTGAGAATATTATGCTAAGGGAAAGAAGCCAATCCTATAAGACCATATATTGTATGATTTTATCTATATGAAATGTCCAGAATAGGTAAATCTACACAGAGAGAAAGAAAATTAGTGGTTCCCTAAGACTGGGGGCATTGAGGAAAAATGAGGAGTGACTACTAATGGGCATGATGTTTGTTTTGCAGATGATGCAAATGTTCTAAAATTGATTGGAGTGATGGTTAACAACTCTGACTACACTAAAATCCACTGAATAATTTTAAACAGGAAAGAAAATGTTCCCCAAGTAATTCTAATGTTAAAGTCTATTCTAGAGACCAATTTCTGAACCACAACACCACATGTGCATCAACTTCTAGATTCCTTGAGAGGGCGGGGGTGGCGGAGGAGGGAACGCATCTTCTAAATCTTTGTCTCCTCCATATCCTTATGGCATAATAACCAATACAGAAAGAAGTGTACTATGTTTTGAGTGCCTTTTTTTTTTTAAAGTAGCAGAGTATTCTTAGGGAATGTTCTTTATTTTATTTAAAATTTCAAGAGTCAGCCTACCACCTGGCAGAATTGGTTATTTTTACTATCTTGATTCATTTGTACTCCCCAAGCAATTAATTCAGCTATAGCACATAGGGAGAGGGTAGATATACCGTGCAAACCAATCCAACCGGTTCTGCCATCTAAAGTATGGTTGTTGGGTCATATACCAGTGGATGTGGCCTCTGGCCCTTAGGAACCATTCTTTTTACAGTTTCCCCAGGACACAGCTCTGGTTCGACTGACTTTGTTTTCTAAATAAATTAATTCCTACTTCTGGAGTAGCTTCAAGTTTAAACAGAAAGCCATCTATTGACAGTCACTAATACACACGATTTTATTGTTTAATATTAAACAATTAAGAGTTATTGTTTTTTTTCCTACAAGTATCCTATACATGAAAATAAATATAATCTAGAATACAGCTACAGGGAGTGAGGAGAGAGAGGTATTCTATAGCCACTTTGTGCCTTAAAGGGATAGTTTTACTTTAATAAATTCAATGCCTAATACATCTCTTCCATGAAATAAAACTCTCGGCAAAATGTACATAAAAGACAGTCTGATGAACATTTCTTAAGATGAGTTTGATTATGCAAACACGGTTTTTTTTTTTAATTCCTAACAATTCAGTCTTTTGATCTATTAGACTACAATGATTTAAAATAACTTTGAAATTGCTACTTACAACAAAGTCTCTGAAGGTACATTAAAGAAGAAAATGCTGAAATAACTCAAGATGTTTATAAATATAGGGAATGGTGTCTAAAATGTTATCTCATTTGATCAACCCAGCAAATAAAAAAATAGTAAAATATGAAACCACAGTCATCTGAGTATAGGACAAAGATCTGATTTAGCAGAGGTTTTCACTTCTCGTATAACTTTAGTGAGTTCAAATGTGTTCAGAAAAACAAAATGAAAGCTAAGTGAGGGCAATCCAAGATGAGAGACATAAGAAAATTCCAAATCCTCAAGCATGATGATTTTGAAATTAAATATGAGTTTACAGTTGGAAGATTCATTAAAAATAATAATTCAAAAGATATTGCTTGATCCACAATTTAGAAGCCTTGCTTCATGAAAAAAAATTATACTATGAACTTTTCAGAACTAAATATTCATTATACAAGGTAAACATGACAAGAATGAATGATAAGAAATAATATGTATTTCGCTTTTTCTCTCACTGGAAAGAACAACCAGGTGCATGCTGTGGACTCATATGCAAATTACTCAAAGTAAGGCAGGTGGAAAATGATTAGATTATTTGGGTTAAGGAGTTGCCCCAGGGACAGAACATGTCACAGTGTCACATCCCTCTTCATTACTATCACAACTTTCATCAAAAGACACCAGAGCTTGGAAAACAAATTCAATCACAAATACTAGCTTTTGTTAAAAGCTACAAACTAACTATCAAACCAATTTAATACATAGAGCATATAAGAACTTATTCATGCTTCCCAAACACAGTGGAATAAACTGTTTTCAGTTGAAAGAATACCTCAGAAAAATACTCGGGTGCATTTCTATGCAATATAATTGTAGAACATAGTAAGAAATCACTTAGTTCTCATTAAAGGATACTTCAGAAGAATTAGAATTTTAAGGATAATTCCCCTTTGCCTCTGGTATAGACTTTCAGGTTTTTCCAGACACTGTAAGCAAAATGCATAGTGACATAAGGAAGAGCTACAAATGAGCATAAATATACCACTATAGCCATCATAATAAAAGCTTTTGGGAAAAAAAAAAAAAGGATTTAACAAGTATTCGTCTTCCCCAAATTGCAATCACAATATATTGATTATTACACAATTATGAAACAAAGGCAAGGTGAAGGGTGAGAAACGACAGAAAGGACAGCAGAAAGGAATACAAGTGCTCCGCGGGCTAGAACCTGCTCTGTCTAGCTGGCCCCGCTTTCCCCAGCACCTTTCTGGTCTTCTGGGCTTTTCCTTTGAAACCATCTTCCTCACCTCTCAGAGAAACGAGTCTCCCTTTAAGTAATGCCAAGCCAGCATCCGGAGGTAACGTGCAGACCCGTAAATGAAAAATGTCCACGTCTAGCAGGCAGACAAGCAAAGGAAAACCAGCTGTCAGTTTCAGAGGCTCCTAGCTGTAACGGGGTTTCGGGTTTCTCTCTGCCTCTGTCTCTGTCTGTCTGTCTCACTGTGTCTGCCTCAGTAATATCAGTTTTCTAATCACCTCAAATCACAAATACATTTTTCATCTGTCCTTGTGAAATAAATGCTGGTGAAACAGAAAAACAGAGTGCAATACTCACAACAATGAAGAATTCCTACACATGCTGTTCCATTTTCTTGCTTTAGAAGATGGAAGGTTAATTTAAAATTTAAAAAAAAAAAAAAAAAAAAGCCTTGCGGAATTAGAAAAATAAGGGGAAGGTGGATTCCACCCACATAATCCTCCAGCCCCACTGCAAAGGAGCCCAAACGCTTCCTGACGTCACAGATTCATGAATGGATGTAAACTGGGCTGGTTTAGGATTCCGCACAGACTTCGCTGTCGTGTGTGCCATGAAAAAGAAAGGGAGGGTCCAGAGAAGGCCTGGCCAATAGGCTTCAAGCAATCATGGCCTGCCTTCTTTTAGAAGGAATCTGGTAACAGAATAAACAGAGGCTGCTAATCAGGCATCTGCCCCTGTTTAAGACAGACGGGCAGCTTGAGGAGGGCGTGTGTGTGTGTGTGTGTGTGTGTGTGTGTGTGTGTGTGTGTGTGTGTGTGTTGTGTGTGTGTGTGTGTGTGTGTGTGTGTGTGTGGCAGTGATAGTCATGAAAACATTATTATTGCAATTGAATGACAGAATCAAAATAGAATTCCAGTGGAATCAATGCTATAAAAATGCATATAGAAGAAATCACATAATCTTTTATTCATTGGAGCTATTTTCTTTAACTCTTTGCTTGCTGTTCAGCAATGTGCCTGATGTGTCAAAAACAGTTAAGAAAATAGTTTCTAAAAGTGGTGACCTGTGGACATGCACACCCTAACATCAAGACTTATAAAAGCAAAATTGTATGGAAAGGGTGCATGGAAATAATGATCTAGTGACTAAGGAAATATAAATAAATAAATATAAGATGCTATTACATAAATGTAATTGTTTTGTGTATCAATAACATCTTGCTTATCTTTGTGATGCATCAAAACTGGGTGTGACATCCTAAAGTAATTTGGGTGGAGAATAAAAATATATTTTCAGGGCCCCCCTGAAGAGCTGGGGGAGAATGCAAAGGTGTTGGACTTCCTCACCTGGATTATTGCTGATGTTCTCACAAACATTGGGGAATGACAGCTTGATGTGCTGCACTCTCTGTCTTGGGCCTGGCCCCTATGAAGCTTGTTGCTGCAAGGAGAGGCTAAACCTGCTTATAATTGTGCCTAAGAGTCTCCCCTGAGTGCCTCTTTGTTGCTCAGATGTGGCCCTCTCTCTCTAACTAAGCCACCTTGGCAGGTGATCTCACTGCCCTCCCCACTACGTGGGACCTGACTCCCAGGGATGTAAATCTCCCTGGTAATGCAGGATACGACTCCCAGGGATAAATCTGGACCCAGCATTGTGGGATTAAGAACATCTTTGTGACCAAAAGGGGGATGCAAAATGAAACAAAATAAAAGCTTCAGTGGCTGAGAGATTTCAAATGGAGTCGAGAGGTCACTCTGGTGGACATTCTTATGCACTATATAGATAACACTTTTTAGGTTTTAATATATTAGAATAGCTAGAAGTAAATACCTGAATCTACCAAACTCCAACCCAGTAGCCTTGTCTCTTGAAGATGATTATATAACAATGTAGCTTACAAGGGGTGACAGTGTGATTGTGAAAACCCTGTGGATCGCATTCCCTTTATCCAGTGTATGGATGGATGAGTAGAAAAATGGGGACAAAACCCAAATGAAAAATAGGGTGGGATGGGGGGAGAGGTGATTTTGAGTGTTCTTTTTTAATTTTTTAATTTTTTATTTTTTATTCTGATTCTTTCTGGTGTATGGAAAATGTTCAAAAATAGATTGGGGTGATGAATGCACAACTATAAGACGGTACTGTGAACAGCTGATTGTACACCATGGATGATTGTATGGTACATGAGTATATCTCAATAAAACTGAATTTTAAAAAAACTGGGTTTGAAAGTGTAATTGACTGCTACATTTAAATAAGGTAGAACATTTCCTCGTTGGTTTATTTAACTTCTGACATTCGATTAAGACACAGCTCCAAAAGGGCTCTTAATTTGCTAAAGCAAATTTTCAAAGCTATGCAAAAGTGAAAGTTAATATAATTTACTGCCTCTGTACCTCAACATTTTGCTTCACAATAACCAATATTGTATTAATACTGATCACAACCTTTTTTAACTTGGGAAATGGTCTCAAATCCTTGAAATTAGCACAAAGTGGTTAATATAAGTCCTCAGTTATGAGGTGACAAATGACAGAGAACATTCTGAAAAGAAATCTGCTCTCTTTCAATCAGATTATTTTGTACAGTGAGAGAAGAAAAATGGTAGCCTGTTTCTTTGTGATTATAGAAGGTCCAAACCAGAGACTAATAGGTGCTACACATTGCTTAGCTCATTTGAAAAAATAAAACTTTCCAGGACATTTTACACACAGCAAAGACAAGTGCAATTTTCTATATACTCAAGCAATACAATATCATCAACAAACAACATATTCAACAAATTTCTCTAAAGGAGAATATTACTACAGAAAAGATAGACCCAAATAGGTTTTCCCAGGTAAGGTGGCAGTGCTCAAGACTTTGTAGTATTGATTCATTCTTAATATGCCTGAGAGTTCCACATACACCTGTATCAACATGTTCACATACCAAGATTATTTTAGAACCCACTGGAAAGAAGATGAAGAAAGTACATAGCTGTATCTTTTAACAGCAATCAATGCCATCCATAAAGACACACTAAAAGAATCATTTATAGAAAACATTTTTTCGTCCAAAATAATGTACTTTAACTAACAGAACCTCTTTGTAGAACATATTAATAAGACGGCAAAATCTGTTATAGAAGCTAACAAGTTTGCTGTAAGGTCAGACAGCAACATCATTACTAACAATAAGTCTATCTGGGGTGGAGGTCATCTCTGAAGCTATTCAACAAAACAGTACCTATAAATGCCCCTAATAATGGCCACCTAGATTGGCAAATAAAAGCTAGCGGGCTCTACGGACTTGCCAATTAAGTAAGATGAACTTGGTCTGGGTTAGCATGCTTCCCTGTACCATAGAAGTACCAACTGGGTGAACAAAAATTTCTCCATGTCAAGTATCACGGGAAATCTTTGGGAAGATAAATTATCTCCCCCAAACTCGAGAAGGTGTAGAGGTCATCCTCAGAGGAAGCCATTGTTGTTGGGGGACAGAGGGAAGTAGGGAGAGGAAGGGAATGAAAAATGTACATTCCAGAGCAGAAGAGCTCAAGAGACCTCTTGCGATGATGGGAATGTTCTATAATCTGCATTAATACAGTAGCCACATGTGGCTATTGAACATCTGCCATGTGGTTAGTGTGACTGAGATACTGAATTTTAAATTTTATTTAATTTTAATGAATTTAAATTTAAAAATAAATAACCATATGTGACTGGTGCCTACGGTATGGGATACTGCCACTCTGGAGATATCAAGCCAAGTTCCATCCTCACTAGTTATTTTTTATTTCAGCATTTGGGCATGCTCAGTATAGAGAACCAAAAGCCATTATCAAGGTGAGTAAGGTCTTTTAAGAAACAAGTGAAACACTTCAAATTTCAATAATGATTTGAAGATGACCTCGGTCTCATTACACAAGAAGAAATTCACAACTCATTATTAGATAAAAATCTAAGAATAGAAATTAAGGAAAAATTATTCTGCTATAAACATATGCACTATTCTTGTTTATGGTTTTTGGAAAAAAAATGTGGGTTTTTTCTCTTTTTTTAAGGGAAAATGACTCATTTGAGCCAGAACCTAAGAGAAGTCCAAAGTACCAGGACCCAGGGGCAATCTCTGACAGAAATGTCAGGAAAAAAAAACTGAGTATAGTGATATTATCCCTATAATGCTTTCTGAGTAACTGACCACAAATGCTAATGCATGAAGACTCATATTTCATTTATAGGCAACAGAGTGTAGCAGTGTAGCACACATCTATGGCCAATAGATTTTTAATGCAATTTTATTGAGATATAATCACATAACATACAATCATTCAAAGTGTACAATCAGTTGTTCATGGTGTCGTCATATAGTTGTGCTTTCATCACCACAATCAAACTTTGAAAATCATTACTCCAAAAAATAAAATAAAAATTAAAATAAAGAAGAACATCCAAAACATCCCAATCCCCTTCTCTTCCCATTGTTCATTTACTTTTTTTTAAATACAGTTTAATTGAGATCTATTCACACACCCTACAGTCAACCACAGTGTACCATCAATTATTCATAGCACCATCATACAGTTGTGCGTTCATCACCAGAATCAATTTTTGAACCTTTTCATTATTCCAAAATAAAAATAAAACCAAAAAAAGAACACCTAAATCTTTCCACCCCCTTCATCCCACCCTATTCTTCATCTAATTTTTGTCCCCATTTTCCCACTCATCTGTCCATACACTAGATAAAGGGAGTGCAAGCCACACAGTTTTCACAGTCACACAGTCACACTGTGCAAGCTACATAGTTACACAATCGTCTTCAAGAATCAAGGTCACTGGGTTGCAGTTTGACAGCTTCAGGTTATTTCCCTATAGCCATTCCAACACACTAAAACTAAAAAGTGATATCTATATAGTGCATAAGAATACACTCCAGAGTGACCTCTCGACTCCATTAGAAATCTCTCAGCCACTGGAACCTTATTTTGTTTCATCTCTTTTCCCCTTTTGGCAAGAAGATAGTCTCAATCCCACAGTCCTGGGTCTAGGCTCATCTCCAGGAGTCATTTCCCGTGTTGTCAGGGGGATTCACACCCCTGGGAGTCATGTCCCATGTCGGAGGGAGGGTAGTGAGTTCACCTGCCGAGTAGGCTTAGAGAGAGAGGGAGTCACATCTGAGCAACAAAGAGGATCTCTGGGGGGGACTCCCAGGCACAATTATAAGTGGGCTTAGTCTCTCCCTTGCAGCAATTAGCCTCACGGGGAAAGCCCCCAGATTGAGGGCTTGGCCCACTAAATTGGCAGTCCTCAATGTTTGCAGGAAAATCAGCAATAGCCCAGGTGGGGAAGTACAACATTTCCGCATTTCTCCCCAGTTCCTCAGGGGGCCCTGCAAATACACTTCTACTCTCAGATGTATCAGGATTTCACTCCAGCCTGTACAAACTCACCAAATCCCACTTCCCATTCACCACTCCCTGCATCTATGGTGTTCAAATAAACTGACCGTACAAGTTAAATTATCTAGTGTGCCACAGAAAATATAGATCCTGCACCAGATAAACATCTCCTCCCTTGGTCTCACACAAAAGTTGTAGTTTTAAAACACAGTCAGTATCATCCTTTACCCTTGGGCCTGATTTGCATTAGTCCTAACCAGATCCTCTTCATTCATGTCTCTAATTAAAGTCTGAATTTTTTTCCAGCTCTTTCAGCAGTTGCCATAAGATGTAATACTGACATTCGTAACTGCCAGGTTCTAGCTCCAAGTCTCATGTGTCACACAGATACTGAAAGTTCCAGAGACTGACCAGGTTATACACAAGGAGCTCAGCATCTCAGGATTTAGAGATAACCATTACAACTCAGGAATAGATGTGACTGCTTGCTGTAAGACCTTACAATCTAGGGACCATTACAATAAGTGTTCCTCTGATAAGCTGTGCCCTAAGATTCAGTTCTCAGAGTTTACACATTATAGTTAGTCCATATTAGTGAGGCATTATAATGTTTGTCCTCTCGTTTCCAGTGTACTTCACTCAAAATGCTGTACTCAAGATCCATTCACCTGGTTGTGTGTCACAGCTTCATTCCTTCTTGTAGCTGCTCAATGTTCTACTGTATACATACACCACCGTTCACCATTCTGTTCATCAGTCAATGTACTCTTAGGCCACCTCTGTTCATTGCAAATAGTGAACACTGCCACCATATATACCAATGAGTAAATGTCCACTCGTGTCCCTGCTCTGCGATCTTCCAAGTATATGCCCCATACTGAGGTTGCAGGACCTTGAAACCCCCACATACCTAGCTTCTTGTGGAACTACCATACTGTCCTTCAGAAAGGCTACATGATTTTACTTCCCCCCCAACAGTGAATACATATATCTCTCTCTCCAGCACTTGTTTTTTTTTCCCTGCAATTTTATAAGGATATATTCAAATACCATACAATCATCCACAGTGTACAATCGTTTACAGTATCATCATATGGTTGTGCATTTGTCACCACAATTGGCACTTACATATGTTCATTACTCAAAAAAAAAGAACTGAAACAAATGAATAATAAAAAGGATAAAAGGAAAAATAAAAATAAAATAAAATACAGCAATAAGGTGAGTCAACAACACCACTACCAAGAATCCCGTACCCCTCCCCTACACCCATCCCTCCTAGACATTCAGCTCTGGTATATTGTCCCTGTCACATTTAATGAGAGCATACTACAATGTTACTGTTAGCCTCTGACTCCAGTGGCATTGGTTATACTCTTTCTCCCCAATACCAACCCCTTTTCAACATCCTGCAAAGTTACCATTCATCTGTTCTCCCACATGTAAAAACATTTTTACATTTGTGTATTTAGTCACCATCACTGACCACTCTAGGTTTCACCAAGATACACAGTCCCAGTCTCTATTGTCCATCCTTCCCTCTGCTATCAGACATGCCCCAGCCCTCCTCCCTCAACCCTACTCACAGACATCCTTGGTCAGTGCACTTATAATACTATGCTATCATCACAGAGCACTGCACTCGCCATTTGTAGATCTACACAGTCAATCCTGTTGAACATTCTATAATCCTTCAGCATGAAGTACCTGATCTCTACCAACTTTCTATCTCCTGATAACCTGCGTTCTCAGCCTTAACTCTCAAAGTTTGTTCATTAATGTTAGTTCATATTAGTGAGACCATACAGTATTTGTCCTTTTGTTTCTGGCTAACTTTGCTCAACATAACGTCCTCAAGGTTCATCCACATTATTATATGTTCTGTGACTTTGTTCTGTCTTACAGCTGTGTAATACTCCATTGTGTATATATACCACAGTTTGTTTACCCACTCGTCCGTTGATGGACATCTGGGCTGTTTCCATCTCTTGGCAATCGTGAATAATGCTGCTATAAAAATCAGTTTACAAATGTCTGTTCATGTCTTAGCTTTCAGTTCCTCTGGGTATATACCTAGTAACGTAATTGCTGGCAATTCTATATTTAGCTTCCTGAGGTACCACCACACTGCCTTCCAGAGTGGCTGCACTATTCTACATTCCCACCAACAGTGAATAAGTGTGTATGGCCAACTGATTTTTGACAAGGTGCCAAGTCCACTCAGTGGGGAAAGAATAGTATCTTCAACAAAAGGTGCTGGGAAAACTAGATAGCTGCATGCAAAAGAATAAAAGTGGACCCCTACCCCACACCATATGTAAAAATGGGCTCAAAATGGATGAACGGACTAAAAATAAGAGCAAAAAAGCATACAACTTTTAGAAGAAAACATAGGGAAAAACAAAACAAAAGAAAAAACAGAAAAATTGGACTTCAACAAAATTAAAACTTCTGTGCATTATAAAGAAAGTGAAAAGTCAACCAACAGAATGGGAGAAAATAGGCAGAAACCATATATTTGATAAGGGTTTAAAATCCAAAATACATAAAAATCTCCTACAACTCAACAACAAAAAGACAAACAACCCAATTAAAAAATGGGCAAAGGGGAGAGGATCTAAGATGGCAGATTAGGAGACACAGAGCAAAATACTTCTCTGTGAAAAACACTAGATAAAAGACAGAAAGTGCTCCAGAATACCACTTCCAGGGTTGTACCAGCTTGACAAGGTCTGCTGCATCCACAGTAACTGTGCACTTGGTGAAACCGAAAATCTGCATTAGGAAATGAGTGAGTGAGGCTGCGGGGGAAATGTCAGCCACCCCACAGTGGGGAGAAAATTGGGGTTGGTGTTTGGAGACAGATGAGTTTAAAAACGCCAAAAGTGGCTGCAGATCCGGCAGTGAGAGCCACACAGTCAAGCGAGGTGGGGAATGCCTTCCACACCCCAGGCACCTGCCTCAGTATCCGGCATGAACAATAGCCTTTTACATACCCACAGCCAATTGTCCTGGAGCTAGGAAGGTGGAGGTCTGCAGAAGTGGGAAATTACTATGTCCCATACAGCCATCTTTTCAGTGGGCTGAGAATGCCCCTGCATGGCACCATGGCCAAGAGCTTCCCTTGGGGATTCCACTCACCTGTGATATTGCGCAGTCTTCCTTCACAGAGGCCCACGGAGGGCATGACTTGAAGGCGGGTTCCTGCACAGAAGACCAAAGGGCCCTACAGCAATCCCAGGGACTTGTGGGTCTGCAGCAGAGAGAGACTGGAGGGAGTCTGAGCTGAAGGGTTGGACTCGTGCAACAGCTTTAATTCTCCAGGAACGGTCAGGAGATTTGAGTCTTAAAGCCGTCTTCCCTCTCTAACTGCACAGGGCACAACCCCTCCCTTCAGGGCGGGCTGCACCAACTACACACGGAAATTTGGTGCACTGATTGGACCCCCACAAGATTTGAACCTCCACTTGCCACATAGATGAAGTTGGGGAGAACTGGCTTGAGGGTAATAGGTGGCTTGGGGTCACCATCTGCTGTTAAGTCAGGGAAAGTGCACTCCACAAAGCTGTAGCTCTGACAAATTATAGATAATTGTTCAAATAAGTCTGCATATCCTAAGAGAACACTGTCAAGATAAGCAAATGTGAAGAGACTAAAAACAACAGAAAATTTTAAAGCATATGAAGAAACCAGAAGATATGGATAACCCAAACCCAAACACCCAAATCAAAAAATCAGAGGAGACATAGTACATGAGGCAATTAATCAAAGAAGTAATCACAAACAACAAGATCATGGCACAGGACATAAAGGACATGAAGAAGACCCTAGAAAAACATAAAGAAAAATTTGCAAGAGTAAATTAAAAAAACAGACAATCTTACGGAAATAAAAGAAACTGTTGATCAAATTAAGAAGATTCTGGGTACACACAGTACTAGATCAGAGGAAGCTGAGGAAAGAATAAGTGAACTGGAAGAGTGTAGGCTGGAAAGTGTAAGTACAAAATAAAGAATGGAGAAAAAAATAAAATAAATAAAAATGGATCTCAAGGATATGATGGACAATATAAAGTGCACAAATATAAGAATCATTGGTGTTCTAGAAGGGGAAGCAAAGGGTAAAGGTCTAGGAAGAGTATTCAAAGATATTGTTAGGGAAAATTTCCCAGCCATTCTAAAGAGCATAAATACACAAATCATACATGCCCAACAAATTCCAAACAGAATAAATCCAAATAAACCCACTCTGAGACATATTCTGATCAAATTGTCAAATGCTAAAGAGAAGTAGCAAGTTCTGAAAGCAGCAAGAGAGAAGCAATTCACCACATACAAGGGAAAAAACATAAGACTAAGCAGTGACTACTCAGCAGCCACCATGGAGGCGAGAAGACGGTGTTATGAAATATTTAAAATTCTAAAAAAGAAAAATTGCTAACCAAAAATTTTTTATCCAGCAAAACTCTCCCTCAAATTTGAGGGAGAGCTTAAAATCTTCACAAACAAATGCTGAGAGAATTTGCTAACAAGAGACCTGCCCTACTTGAGATACTAAAGGGAGCCCTACGAGAAGAGAAACAAAGAAAGGAGAGAGAGGTATGGAGAAGGGTTCAGAACAAAAGAGAGTTAGTAAGGGTACGTTAAAATAAATAAAAAGAGAGAGGGAAAAATATATGTGACAAACAAAAACCAAAGGATAGGATGGCTGATTCAAGAAATGTCTCTACAGTAATAACATTGAATGTGAATGGATTAAACTTCACAATTAAAAGATATAGATTGGCAGAATGGATTAAAAAATATGAACCATCAATATGTTGCTTACAAGAGATTCATCTTAGATACAGAGACACAAAGAAATTGAAAGTGAAAGGATGGAAAAAAACTATTCCATGCAAGCTACAGCCAAAAGAAAGCAGGAGTAGCAATATTAATCTCAGATAAAATAGACTTTAAATGCCAGGATGTTATAAGAGACAAAGAAGGTCACTATACACTAATAAAAGGGACAATTCAACAAGAAAAAATAACAATCATACATGTCTATGCACCCAATCAAGGAGCCCCAAAATACATGAGACAAACATTGGCAAAACTGAAGGAAGCAATAGATGTTTCCACAATAATTGTGGGAGACTTCAGTACATCACTCCCTCCTATAGATAGATCAACCAGACAGAGGACCAATAAGGAAATTGAAAACCTAAACTATGTGTTAAATGAATTTCATTTAACAGACATATAAAGAGCATTTCATCCCAAATCACCAGGATGCACATTCTTCTCTAGTGCTCATGGGATTTTCTCCATGATAGATAATATGCTGGGGCATATAACAAGCCTTAATGTATTTAGAAAGACTGAAATTAGTCAATGCACATTCTTTGATCACAATGGAGTACAACTAGAAGCCAATAACCATCAAAGTTCTAGAACATTCACAAATATCTGGAGGTTAAATAACACACTCCTAAATAATCAGTGGGTTAAAGAAGAAATTGCAGGAGAAATTGCTAATTATATAGAGATGAATGAAAATGAGAACACAACATATCAACACTTATGGGATGCAGCAAAGGCGGTATTGAGGGGGAAATTTATAGCTCTAAATGCAAACATTAAAAAAGAAGAAAGAGCTAAAAACAAAGAACTAATGGAACAACCGAAGAAGCTAGAAAATGAACAGCAAACTAATCCTAAAACAAGTAGAAGAAAAGAAATGACAAGGATTAAAGCAGAAATAAATGACATAGAGAAAAAAAAAAGAGAGAGAGAGAATAAATAACACCAAAAGTTGGTTCTTTGAGAAGATCAACAAGATTGACAAGCCCCTAGCTAGACTGATAAAATAAAAGAAGACCAAAATAAACAAAATAATGAATGAGAGAGGTGAAATTACTGCAGATCCCAAAGAAATTTAAAAAATTATAAGAGGATACTATGAACAATTGTATGGCAACAAACTGGATGATGTGGAGGAAATGGACAATTTTCTGAAAACACATGAACAACCTAGACTGACCAGAGAAGAAATAGAAGACCTCAACCAACCAATCACAAGCAAAGAGATCTAATCAGTCATCAAAAAGCTTTCCACAAATAAATGCCCAGGGCCAGATGGCTTCACAGGGGAATTCTACCAAACTTTCCAAAAAGAACTGACACCAATTTTACTTAAACTCTTTCAAAACATTGAAGAAAATGGAACACTACCTAACTCATTTTATGAAGCTAACATCACTGTAATACCAAAACCAGCTAAAGTTGCTACAAGAAAGGAAAACTACAGGCCAATCTCCCCGATGTATATAGATGCAAAAATTTTCAACAAAATATTTGCAAAATCAAATCCAAAGACACATTGGAAAAATCATACACCATGACCAAGTGGGGTTCATTCCAGGCATGCAAGGATGGTTCAACATAAGAAAATCAACACTGTAATACAACACTTTAACAAATCAAAAGGGAAAAATCAAATGATCCTCTCAATAGATGCTGAAAAAGCATTTGACAAAATCCAGCATCCTTTTTGTATAAAAACACTTCAAAAGGTAGGAATTGAAGGAAACTTCCTCAATATGTTAAAGGGCATATATGAAAAACCCACAGCCAGCATAGTACTCAATGGCAAGAGACTGAAAGCCTTCCCTCTAAGATCAGGAATGAGACAAGGATGTCCGCTGTCACCACTATTATTCAACATTGTGCTAGAAGTGCTGGCCAGAGTAATCTGGCAAGACAAAGAAATAAAAGGCATCCAAATTGGAAAGGAAGAAGTAAAACTGTCATTATTTGCAGATGATATGATCTTATATCTGGAAAACCCTGAGAAATCAATGACACAGTTACTTGAGGTTATAAACAAATTTATCAGAGTGGGATACAAGATTAATGCACATAAGTCAGTAATGTTCCTATACACTAGAAATGACCTAACTAAAGAGACACTCAACAAAAAGATACCATTCTCAATAGCAACTAAGAAAATCAAGTATCTAGTAATAAACTTAACCAAGGATGTAAAAGTACTATATACAGAAAGCAACATAACTTCACTAAAAGAAATAGAAGGTAACCAGAAAAAAAAAATGGAAAAATATTCCTTGTCGTGGATAGGAAGGCTAAATGCCATTAAGATGTCAATTCTACCCAAACTCATCTACAGATTCAATGCAATTCCTATCAAAATTTCAACAACATACTTTGCAGACTTGGAAAAGCTAGCTATCAAATTTATTTGGAAGGGGAAGATGCCTCAAATTGCTAAAAACATTCTAAAAAGGAAAAACAAAGTGGGAGGACTTACACTCCCTGACTTTGAAGCTTATTATAAAGCCACAGTAGCCAAAACAGCATGGTACTGGCACAAAGATAGAAATATTGATCAATGGAATTGAATTGAGAATTTGGACCCCCAGATCTAAGGTCAATTGATCTTTGATAAGGCCCCCAAAACCACTGAACTGGTGGGACATAACAGTCAATTTAACAAATGGGCTGGGAGAGCTAGATATCCATATCCAGAAGAAGGAAAGAGGACCCCTACCTCACATCCTACATAAAAATTAACTCAAAATGGATTAAAGACCTCAGTATAGGAAACAGTACCATAAAACTCCTAGAATATAATGTAGGGAAACATCCTCAAGACTTTGTATTAGGAGGTCACTTCCCAGACCTTACACCCAAAGCATAAGCAACAAAAGAAAAAATAGATAAATGGGAACTCCTCAAACTTAAAATCTTCTGCACCTCAAAGGAATTTGTCAAAAAGGTGAAGAGGCAGACAACTCAATTGGAAAAAATATTTGGAAACCATGTATCTGACAAAAGACTGAGATCTTGCATATACAAAGAAATCCTACAACTCAACGACAATAGTACAGACAACCCAATTATAAAATCGGCAAAAGATATGAAAAGACAGTTCTCTGAAGAGGAAATACAAATGGCCAAAAAACATGAAAAATGTTCAGCTTCACTACCTATTAGGGAGATGCAAATTAAGACCACAACGAGGTATCTCACACCAATTAGATTGGCTGTCATTAAACAAAGAGGAAACTACAAATGCTGGAGAGGATGTGGAGAAATTGGAACTCTTATTCATTGTTGGTGGGACTGTATAATGGTACAGCCACTCTGGAAGACAGTCTGGCAGTTCCTTAGAAAACTAGATACAGAGTTACCCTTCGATCCAGCAATTGCACTTCTCAGTATATACAGAGAAGATCTGAAAGCAGTGACATGAACAGATATCTGCACGCCAATGTTCATAGCAGCAATATTCACAATTGCCAAGAGATGGAAACAACCCAAATGTCCTTCAACAGATGAGTGGATAAACAAAATGTGGTATATACACATGATGGACAGTAAGAAGGAACAATATCATGAAACATGACAACGTGGATGAACCTCGAAGACATAATGCTGAGCAAAATAAGCCAGGCAGAAAAAGAGAAATATTGTATGTTACTACTAATGTGTACACTGTGAAAAATGTAAAATAAATGGCTTATATTGTAGAATGTAAGGGACTTAGTGATAGACAGCAAACAGTGAAGGGGGAACAATAATCTAATAAGAACAGATAAGTTATGGAGGGTAAACTTAATGTTCTGGGAATGCTCAGAAATGACTACAGTCTGTTAATTTCTGGGAGGAACAAGTTTGCTGAAATGTAGTTATTTTAGGTTATTTGTTTTTCTTATTCCTTTTTTTGGTTATAGGCTGTTTATTTTCTTGGGGTAGGGTAGGAACATGTTGGAAGCAATGTAGTTATTTTAGGTTATTTGTTTTTTCTTATTCTTTTGTTTTGGTTTTGTTTGAAATGTTTTTTATTGTTTTTTTTTTTACTTTTTTGATAAGTTAAAAAAACAATGAATGAGTGTGAAAAAAAGTAAATGAACAATTGGGGGAGGAGGGGAATGGAATGTTTTGGATGTTCTTTTTTATTCTAATTTTTACTTTTTTGGAGTAATGAAAACGTTCAAAGATTGATTGTGGTGATCAATGCACAACTATGAACAACTGTACACTTTGAAGAATTGTATGTTATGCAAATATATCTCAATAAAATTGCAAAAAAATAGTGAAAAGGAGTTGAATAGACATTTCTCTAAAGAAGATATATAAATGGCCAATATGTACATGAAAAGACACTCAACATCATTATCTATTAGGGAAATGTTAAGCAAAACCACAAGAAGACACCACTTCAACACCCACTAGGGTAGCTATTATTAAAACAAAACAAAACAAAATAAAAAACAAAAAATAAGTATCAGCCAGTGTTTTAGTTTGCCAGAGCTGCTATGATACATACCACACAATAGGTTGGTTTAAGCAACAGGAATTTATTGTCTCACAGTTTTGGAGACTAGAAGTCCAACATCATCTGCTCAGTGACCCGAATTTCCTCAGGTCATAAGAATTTTAGCCATATTGGATTGAGGCCCACCCTCTTTCAGTTTGGTCTCATCTTAACAAATAGCATCTTCAAATGTCCTATTTACAATTGGGCTCACATCCACACCCTGACAAACCTTAACTTAACATATTCAAAGATAAAATTTACAAATGGTTTCACACCCACAGGACCAGGGGTTAGGATTTAAACACATCATTATGGGGGACATGATTCAATCCCTAATAGCAAAGATGCAGAGAAATAGGAACCATTGTACATTGTTGGTGCGGATGTAAAATGGACCTGTGGGAAACAGTTGGTGGGTCCTTAAACAGTTAAACAGAATTATCATATGACCCGGCAATTCCACTTCTAGGTATATACCCTAAAGAATTGAAAGCTGGGACTCAAAGAGCTATTTGTACACCAACATTCTAAGAAATTATTCACAATAGCCAAAAGGTAGAAACAACAGAAGTGTCCAACAACAGTTGAATGGATAAACAAAATGTGATGGACACACACACACACACACACACACACACACACACACAAAAACACACAATGGAATATTATTCAGCCATAAAAAAGAATGAAGTTCTGATACATGTTATAAAATGAATGAGTCTTGAAGATGTCATATTGAATGAAATAAGCCAGATACTAAAGGAAAAATATTGTATGACTTCACTTATATAAATACCTAGAATGAGCAAATTCCTAGAGAAATTACAGGTTATAGGGGTGGGGGTGAGAGGAGGAGAGAATGGAAAATTATTGCTAGGATAATGAAAACGTTTTGGTAATGGATGGTCATGATGGTAGCGATATTGTGAATGTAATTAATATCAGTGAATTGTAGACATGACAGGTTAAAATGGGAAATTTGGCATTGTATATAGGTTACCACAATAAAAATTTCTTTTTAAATGCTGGTAAAGTAATCTGGGTTCAAATACTGGCTCTGCCACTTTTTAGTTATGTAAGTTCAAGTAAACATGAGTTACAGTTTTTTCATTATTAAAATGGAGATTGTGCCAGTTTGTATATTTATGTCCCCCAGAAAAAGCCATATTCTTTAATGCATTCTTGTGTGGGCAGACATATTAGTATGGATTGGGTTGGAACCTATTAGTTCAGTGTCCATGGAGATGTGACCCACCCAAATGTAGGTGATAACTCTGATTGGATAATTTCCACAGAGGCATGGCCCTGCCCATTCAGCTCTGGCCTTGTTTAGTTTATTGAAGCACTATATAAGCTCAGACAGAAGGAGCTCACAGCTAGCTGGAGCTGAGACAAACATTTTGAAGATGGCCGTTGGAAGCTGATGCAGATATTGTGGAGAACACCATTTTGAAACGCAACCTGGGATCAAGCAGACACCAGCCACGTGCCTTCCCAGCTAACAGAAGCTTTCCAGATGCCATTGGCCATCCTCCAGTGAAAGTACCCTCTGTTCATGGACACTTTATGGCCTTAAGAATGTAACTGTGTAACCAAATAAACCCCCTTTTATAAAAGCCAATCCATTTCTGGTGTTTTACATTCCAGCAGCATTAGCAAACTAGAACAGAGATAATAATAGGCTCTTCCTACTATACAAAAGTGAAACAGTATAATGCATATAAAGAGTTTAGCACAGTACCTGCATATAAAAGTGCTCACTAAATGATAACAGTAGCTGTTTGTGCTTGCTTTGTGGTTGTTGTTGCTGTTATTCAAATACAATGGACCCTTTTACTCTCTCAAAAGGAAATTTCAATAACTGTGCAGAACCAGGAATCAAAACTTTAGGAAAGCCTTAACACACCATATACAAAAATCAACTTACAAATGGATCATAGACCTAAGCATAAGAACTAGAACTATCAAATTCCTAGAAAAAAATGTAGGGAAGCATCTTCAGGACTTTGTGTTAGGCAATTGTTTCTTACAGTTTACACCCAAAGCACAAGCAATAAAAGAAAAAAAATAGATAAATGGGACCTCATCTAAATTAAATATTTGGGGCCTTGTATTAGTCAGGGTTCTCTAGGGAACCAGAACCAACAGAAGATATCTGTAAACATGAGATTTATAAACGTGTCTCACACAACTATGGAGATGCATGAGTCCAAATTCTGTAGGGCAGAATGCATGAGTCCAAATATCGTAGGGCAGGCTGCAAGCTGGCAACTCTGATGAAGGTCTTTGATAAACTCCCCAGGAGAGGCTGGCTGGCTGAAGAAGAAATGAAAGTTCTCTCTTCTCCCTTAAAAGTCTTCAACAGATTGGACTAAATCCAACTGATTGTATTCTCTCATTGTGGAAGACATTCCTTTAGTTGATCAAAGATGTAATCAGCCACAGATGAAATCAATTGATTGAGGATTTAATAAACCAGTCTGCTGGTTTATTAACCAGCCATGAAATGCCTTGCAGTAAACACTTGGGCAAGTGTTTGCTGACAGCTCACCTGGGGCACCATCACTTTGCCAAGTTGACACATGGAACCTAACCATCACAGTCCCACCCCTTGTCAACTTGGCAGCTATACACATCACCTTAAACCATAACTAATCTCTAAATAGAACACAATAACAGACATATGTTTCACCTAACAATACTCAGCTGTCTGCCCTGCATACAACCAGAAATGCACTACATCTCTCCAGAATAGGGTCCAAGTCCTTGGATAATATTCACTCTTAATCTTGATATCCTATAAATTAAACATTATAATATGAACAATACAACTTATGTCATATGATAAGGGGATGAGACAGAGAAGAAAGTAAAGATATTTGCTTTATGTACAAATACAAACATACTCATAACAAAACAAGAAGGAAATATTCATACCCTTACAGTCTTCATTTCTATAACTGGTGATGTGGTTGTAGTTCACATTTATGACTACCTTCTTCCACTACCCATTCCATGTTCCCTTTACCCTCAGCAAACACTTCAGCTGGCCATGGTTCTATCCCTGGTGGGGTGACCCAAAACTTCATTCCTGAATTTTCTGGGCCATTGGTAGCCCTGCTGGATTGGGTTATTGCAGTTTTCCATCGACTTTAATCACAGAGCATGGTAGTACTAAGAGACACCCTAGGGGATCTCCCATATTCCAGGAAAACTCTTCTTTACCTTCATTGTATAGTTGCAGTCCTATTTCCCATTGATAGTCACGATCAGTCACCCCAGCTAGTACAGTAATCCCCTTCCTTGCCTGTTGATTCAAAGGCATGAAAAGCCAAAAGTGGCCAGGTGGCAGTCTTATTTTCCAGTTCAATGGAATTATTGTTGTGTATACTGGTGGGAGAACTGCTCCTTTTGGAACTAAGACCTGTTGACAAACAAAGCTTAAGGTTGCAGGGACGGGAAGCAAAAATTTTCCTAGTGGATCACTAGGGACGATAGCGAGTGGTGCCACTCCCATTTCCACCCCTTGATTCCTGGGCCTGTGAATCATGGCTGTGGGAGAAACAGCACCACAGAGTGGATGCTGAATCAGAGCATACACAGCTTCCTGGAGAACACTGCCCCAGTCCTGCAAGGTATTGACACCAAGTTGGCACTATAATCAAGTCTTCAAAAGGCCATTCCAACGTTCTATCAACCCAGCTGCTCTGGACGATGGGGAATATGGTAGGGCCAGACAATTCCATGAGCATGTGCCCATTCCTGAACTTCATTTGCAGTGAAGTAGGTTCCTTGATAAGAAATAATGCTGTGTTGAATACCATGATGGTGGATAAGGCATTCCATAAGTCCATGGAGAGTAGTTTTGGCAGAAGCATTGCAAGCAGGGAAGGCAAACCCATATCTGGAGTATGTGTCTATTCCAATTAGAAAAAATCATTGTTCCTTCTATGAGGGAAGTGGTCCAATGTAATCAACCTGCCACCAGGTAGCAGGCTGATCACCTCAGGGAATGGTGCCATATTGAGGACTGAGTGTGGGTCTCTGATACTGGCAGAATGGGCACTCAGTAGTGGCTGTAGCTAGGTTGGCCTTGATGAGTGGAAGTCCATGTTGCTGAGCCCATGTAACATCCATCCTACCACCATGACCACTTTGTTCATGAGCCCATTGGGCAACAACAGGAGTGGCTGGAGAAAGAGGCCAACTGGTATACATAGAACAGGTCATCTTATCCACTTGATTATTAAAACATTCCTCTGCTGAAGTCATCCTCTGGTGAGCATTCATATAGGACACAAATATCTTCACGTTTTTTGCTCATTCAGAAAGGTCTACCAACATACCTCTTCCCCAGACTTCTTTGTCACCAATTTTCCAATTATGCACCTTCCAAGCCCTGACCATCCAGCTAAACCATTAGCAACAGCCCATGAATCAGTATAGAAATGCAACTCTGGCGAGATCTTCTAAGCAAACTGAACAACCAGGTGAGCTGTTCAAAGTTCTGCCCACTGGGAGGATTTTGCCTCACTACTGTTCTTCAGGGACATCCTAGAAAGGGGCTGCCATGCAGCAGCTGTCTACTTTTGGGTGGTACCTGCATATTGTGCAGAACCACCTGTAAACCAGGTCTGAGTTTTCTCTTCATCAGTCAACTGATTATAAGGAAATCCCCAAGAGGTCATATCTCTGCTGGGAAAGAGAAGGTAATGTGGCAGGAGTGGAGGCCATGGGCCTTTGAGCCACTTCCTCAAGTAACTTACTTGTGCCTTCAGGACCCCTCAAGCCCTATCTCGTATATACCATTTCCGTTTTAAGATGGAATGCTGCTGTGCACACCCAACTTTGTGACTTGGAGGGTCAGAAAACACTCAGCTCATGATAGGCGACTCAGGTCTCATGGTAACTTGGTGGCTCATGGATAAGTGGTCTGTCTCTACTAAGACCCATAGCAGGCCAAAAGCTGTTACTCAATAGGAGAGTAGTTATCTGCAGAGAATGGCGAGGCTTTGCTCCAAAATCCTAAGGGTCTTCATTGTGATTCTCCTTTAGGGTCCTGTCCAAGGCTCCAAACAGCATCTTTATTTGCCACTGACACTTCCAGCACCATTGGGTTAGCTGAATCATATGTCCAAGTGGCAGAGCAGCTTGCATAGCAGCCTGGACATATCACAGAGCCTCCTCTTTCTCTAGTCCTGAATCAAAACAAGAAGCTTTTCCAGTCACTTGGTAAATGGATCAGAGTAGCACACCTAAATTAGGAATATGTTGTCTTGAAAGTCCAAAGAGGCCAACTAGGCATTGTGCCTTTTTTTGGTTATAGCAGGAGTCAGATACAACAGCTTATCCTTCACCTTAGAAGGGATATCTTGCCATGCCCCACACCCTGGACACCTAGAAATTTTACTGAGGTGGAAGGCCCCTGTTTTTTTGTTGGATTTATTTCCCATCCTCTGACATGCTAATGCCTTACCAATAAGTCTAAAGTAGTTGCTACTTCTTGCTCACTACATCTAATCAATATCACCAACATAATAGACCAGTGTGATGTCTTGTAGGAGGAAGAAATGATCAAGGTGTCTGTGGACATACGCATAAGCTTGGAGAGCTGATATAACCCTGAGGTACATCAGTGAAAGTATACTGCTGGCTTTGCCAGCTGAATGCAAACTGTTTCTGGTGGTCTTCACTAACAGCTAAGAAAAAAGCATTTTCCAGATCAATAGCTGCATGCCAGGTACCAGAGGATGTGTTGACTTGCTCAAGCAATGATACCACATCTGGAACAGCAGCTGCAATTGAAGTCACCACCTGAGTAGGTTGATGATAATCCACTGTCATCCTCCAAGACCCATCTGTTTTCTGCACAGGCCAAATAGGAGAGTTGAATGGAGATACGGTGGGAATCACCACCCCTGCATCCTTCAAGTCCCTAAAAGTGGCATTAATTTCTGCAGTCCCTCCAGGAATCTGGTAGAGCTTCTGGTTTACTATTTTGCTAGGCAGGGGCAGTTCTAGTGGCTTCCACTTGGCCTTTCCTACCCTAATACCCTTTACTCCATGAGCCAGGGAACCAATGTGGGGATCCTGCCAGTTGCTGTGTATGTCTATTCCAAGTATGCATTTTGGAACTTGGGAAATAACCACAGAGTGGGTCTAGGGACCTACTAGACACACTGTGAGATGGACCTGAGCTAAAACACCATTGATCATCTGACCTCCATAAGCCCCTTCTCTGACTGGTGGACAAAAGTGACATTTTGGGTCTCTTGGAATTAATGTCACTTCTGAGCCAGGGCCTAATAATCCCCCAAATATCTGATCATTTCCTTTTCCCCAATGCATGGTTACCCTGGTAAAAGGCCACAGGTACCCCTGAGGAAGGCTGGGAGGAAGAATAACAGTATAAATTTTTGGCAGTGTAACAGGGTCCTTCCCCAAGGGAACCCGGCCTTGCCCTCATCAAGGGGCTCTGGGTCTGTAAACTGTCTCAAGTTTGGAAATTATTAAGGGGCCATGTCTCTCTGTTTTGTAATTCAAGTTAGACTTTTGTTCACTTGACCTAGAATTCTGCTTATACAGATCAAACAAAAATTTAGTAGACTGTCTGTCTATTTTGCTTCTAGGTAACCCATAATCTACTAGCCAACACCATAAGTCTCTGCAAGTCAGATTATTTTGACTGCTGCTTTGAGTCTGCTGTCCATTATGGTAGCCATGCCCACCTTGTCTTTGGTGATTAACTGCTGCCACGTGGCTTCTGCCAACTCAGGATCTAATTATCCCCTGATTCCAGCTCAGTGACAGCAGTTCCCACAGTAATATCTGACCTATAGAGAAGGGTGACTACAGAGCAGTTCAGGGATGATGGAGCTAGTCTCGCAAATTTATTCCTCACAGTCCTGGTAAAAGTTGTGTCCTTTGGACATTCCTGGGGTGTGTGAGCAGGTCTTCCATGATAAATGCACTCCAGAGTTCCAATTTCTCTAAGTCTTTGGATCCTGCCTTCTACATTACACCAGGGAGATCTGGCATTTTGACCTCAGGTGATGTTGGCCAACTTTTGATCCATGTTTCAGCCAACCACCCAAACAGTTAATGCCCTTTCTAACATCTTGAGCTACAATAATGAATGCAGAATCTCTGTTTAGTGGGCCCATATCAATAAATTCAGCCTGATCCATCATTATACTCCTTCCACCATTATCCCACACCCATAATATCCATTCCAACATATATTCCCCTGATTTCTGTCTACATAAACTGGAAAACTCATGCTGTTATTTTAGAGTATAGAATACTTCCTCATGGGTCACACTTTGTACCTCACTTTTAGGGGCCTGTTGGGACTTTGGTCTAGTTATAGGTTTTAAAGAAAAGAGCAGTGGTGGGGGTGGGTCATGAAAAGAATTAGAAGTATCCTTCAAGCCAATTACCTCAGGGCATTCTGTTGCCATTTCATCTGATGAAACAGGATTAATCTCTCCAGAAAGAGGAGTGACGCCTGTCCCCAGGAGATGTGATTACAGGTTTAGCAGGTACTGAGGGTTAATCTCTTTAGGTGGAGGTTGGATGGCAGGCTCCTTAGGGCAGACTGGAGGTCAGGAAGCTGTTTCCTCAAGTCAGGTTGGAGATTGGGTAGCTGTCTCCTCAGGACAGGCTGGAGATTGGGTGACTCTTTCCTCAGTGCAGGCTGTTTCCTCAGGGCAGACCGTTACAGGTATCTAGCAAAAGCTCAGCAGAAACAAGAGTTCCAATGTCCCCACTGCCATCATTATTAACCCATATGTCTCATTCCAATTTTCAGGATCCCATTCTTTTCCATTCAATGCCTTCACTTTAACAGCAGACACCCTGTGAGTTTGAGATTTTAGTTTACGTTGTAAATCTGCTACTCACACAATGAGACTCTGGGTCTGGTTTTCAGAGATTTCAAGTCTGTAGCCACAGGAAATAAGATTTTCTTTTAGGGCACACACAGAAATCTTTACATCTTTCATACAGCATTTAAGTTGCAAATTTGAAGTCTTCAGGACATCCTTTTCTCTTGTAACTGTATCCAGCATTTCTAAGAACAACTAGCCACATCATTATACCTCTTAACTCCACAAAACTCTGTTAAGGTATCAAAAACACTTTCACCCAGAGCCTTGCCTCATGCAAGAGTATGATTAGGAGAATCAAATGGTGATATTTTGCATATCTCTACTGCCAACTCACATCATGGACTGTCAGGGCCAGCTTGATTATTGAAAATAGAGTCATTAATACATTTGAATCTAATCAGAGTAGAAAACCAATTGTAAAAGCCCATTTTAAAATTGTTTCTCAAGAACCACTCCTGATACCAAGCTGTATTAGTCAGGGTTCTATAGGGAAACAGAACCAACAGAAGATATCTGTAAATATAAGATTTATAAATGTGTCTCACACAACTGTGGAGATGCACAAGTCAAAATTCTGTAGCAGGATGCACAATTCCAAATTCTGTAGGGCAGGCTGCAAGCTAGCAACTCTGAAGGTCTTTGATGAATTCCCCAGGAGGCTGGCTGGTTGAAGAAATTAAAGGTCTCTCTTCTCCCTTAAAAGTCTTCAACTCATTGGATTAACTCCAACTCATTGTATTCTCTCATTGCAGAAGACAATCCTTCAGTTGATCATAGATGTAATCAGCCACAGATGCAATCAATTGACTGAGGATTTAATAAACCAGCCTGCTAGTTTATTAATCAGCCATGAAATGTTCTTGCAGTAATGGTTAGTGAGTATTTGCTTGACCAGAAAACTGTGCACCATCACCTTGTCAAGTTGACACATGGAATCTAACCATCCCAGGCCTCAAAGGACTTTTTGATGAAAGATTAAAGAAAAATACTCAATGGGAGAAAATATTTGGAAACCACATATCTGATAAGGGTTTAATATCCAGAACATATGAAGAAATACTACAACTCAAAAATAAAAAGGAAAAAGAACCCATTTTAAAAATGGTAAAAGCCAAATCTGCAAATAAATCCATTACCCTCCCCTATGTGGGACATGACTTCCAGGGATATAGGCCTCCTGGCAACATGGGACATACTTCCCAGGGATGAGCTTGGACCTAGCTTCATGGGATTGACAATTTCTTCCTGACCAAAATGGGGAAAATAAATGTAATAAAATAAGGTTTCAGCAGCTAAGAGATTTCAAATAGAGTTGAGAGGCTATTCTGGATGTTATCCTCATGCAAGCTTCAGCTAGATATTGCAAATTGCCAGGGTATGCCAAACCCCAACAAATAGTATTCCTGAAAACCCTAAAGAATACCCAGGGTTCTATCTAAGGCTCTATAAAAATGACACTCATCAGTTTATTTTTCAGAAACTTAAGACCCCCAGATTTTTCCTATGCCAGATAAGCCCTGAAACCCAGAGGCACCAGTCTCCAACTAGTTGCATCCCCTTACCCCATAATGTCCACACCCCTTTTCAATGTGAAGAAGTTAGAATGGTCATTGCCTAAATATCCATGAAGATGGAGAGAGGGATCAAATGAGAGGGAAGAGTTGTATAGAGAAGATAGGATTAACAAATGATTGCTACTACTGAATCATTATATTGATATTTCTTGTTAGTTTCTAGAATATTAGAACAGCTAGAAGGAAATATATAAAATTGTGGAACTTTAACCCATAACTTTGAAATTTGCTCTATAACTACTTGTTAAACTGTACTTTGAAATTTATTGCTTTTCTGCATATATGTTATATTTCACAATAAAAAATGATAAAAAAAAAAGGAGGGGGCAAAGGGACAAAGAACACATTTTAAAAAGAGGCAAAGACTTGCACAGACATTTCTCCAAAGAAGATATACAAGTGGCCAAAAGGCACATGAAAAGATGCTCAACATCATTAGCCATTAGGGAAAAGCAAATCAAAACCACACTGAAATACTATTTCATACCCACTAGAGTGGGTATTATATTTAAAATGGAAAATTACAAGTGTTTGAGAGAATGTGGAGAAATAGGAATATTCATTCATTGATTGTGGGAATGTAAAATGGTGCAACCACTGCAGAAGACAGTTTGGCAGCTCCTCAGAACTTAAGTATAGAGTTACCATATGATGCAGCAATTCCACTGCTAGGTATATACCCAAAAGAATTTAAGGCAGATAACTGAACAGATATTTGCATACCAATGTTCACTGTGACATTATTCACAATTGCCAAAAGTTGGAAGCAACCCAAGTGTCGATCAACCAATGAATGGATAAATAAAATGTGATACACATATAATAGAATATTATTCAGCCACAAAAAGGAATGAAGTCCTAACACACGCAACAACATGGGTGAACCTTGAAGACATCAGTTTGAATGAAACAAGCCAGACACAAAAGAATAAATATATGACCTCACTGATATGAAATAATTAGAATAAACAAACTCATAGAGATAGAATCTAGAATATAGGTACCAGGGGACAGGGTTGGGGGTAGAGAATGGGGAGTTACTGCTTAAATTGTACAGTTTCAATTTGGGTTAATCGTAAAGTTTTAAAGATGGATGATGGTGATGGTAACACAGCAGCACTGAATTATATACCTGAAAGTGGTTAAAACGGGAAATTTTAGATTGAATATATGTTACTAGAGTAAAAATTAAAAAAAACAAAAAGACATAGGGCTGTACAACAAACAGTTAACCCTGTTGTAAATGATGGATGTGCTGGTTTGGGTGTATTATGTCCCCATGTCACATTCTTTAATGCAATCTTAATAGCATTAATTAGGGTGGATCTTAATTAAATCACTGGAGCCATAAAAAAGAGCTGACAAAAAGAAGGAACTTAGTGCTGCAGCTAAGACAGACATTTTGGAAGACGGCCATTGAAAGCTGACATTTTGGAGAATGCCATTTTGAAACGCAGCGTGGGAGCAAGCAGACACCAGCCACATGCCTTCCCAGCTAACAGAGGTTTTCCAGATGCCAATGGCCTTTCTCCAGTGAAGGTACACTATTGTTGATGCCTTACCTTGGATACTTTATGGCCTTAAGACTGTGACTTTGTAACAAAATAAACCCCCTTTATAAAAGCCAATACATTTCTGGTATTTTGCATAACAGCAGTATTAGTAAACTGGAACAATGGACCACAGTTATTCATAAAATTATAAAAATGTTATTTCATAAATTGTAACAAGTGTGCCACACTAATGCAAACTGTTAATAATAGGGTAGTATATGGGAACTCTGTTTGATGCATGATGTTTCTGTATATCTTCAACTTCTCCAAAAAAAAAAAAAAAGAACCCCTCAGAAAAGAATACATGTTCCTCAGTTTGCTTATAAAAAAGCTTGAAAAGATCTTTTTGGGAAATTTTATAAATGTGTATTAATGACACATCTTCTAAAGAAAAGCTCAAGCAAATAATCTTCCTTCAAGAAGTTGGGAAATACTTTCTGAGGTTCTGAGTCTGAGGGGGAAAAGCCTCTCAGCTAGTTAACCCAGTTAAGCAAGAACTATCTTCACACACACACACACACACAAAAAGCTAAATTTTATACATACAGATGTAGTTTGAATAAAATGGCATGAACTAATATAGAAAACAATCTGTTAGGTGATAATATTGATCAGAATTCTTCACTTCCATATCAGAATTTTAACTCTAATTTGGCTTATTTCCAAAGCATATGGATCCTCAGTCAACAACTGAATGTTAATATTCAAAGACCTCAGCAGAATATTACTATAATTTTTTTTTTGTGCCCCAGCTCCCATTAAAAACCCATCTGAGTCCGACACCCAGGGGGTAAATCTCCCTGGCAACGTGGAATATGACTCCTGGGGAGGAATCTAGACCTGGCATCATGGGATGGAGAACATCTTCTTGACCAAAAGGGGGATGTGAAAGGAAAAGAAATAAGCTTCAGTGGCAGAGAGATTCCAAAAGGAACTGAGAGGTCACTCTGGTGGGAACTCTTACACACAATATAGACAACCCTTTTAGGTTCTAATGAATTGGAATAGCTAGAAGTAAATACCTGAAACTATCAAACTACAACCCAGAACCCATGAATCTTGAAGACGAGTGTACAAAAATGTAGCTTATGAGAGGTGACAATGTGATTGGGAAAGTCATATGGACCACACTCCCCTTTGTCCAGTGTATGGATGGATGAGTAGAAAAATGGGGGCAAAAAAAAAGAGGCACCCAGTGTTCTTTTTTACTTTAATTGTTCTTTTCCACTTTAATTTTTATTCTTATTATTTTTGTGTGTGGTAACGAAAATGTTCAAAAATTAATTTTGGTGATGAACGCACAACTATATAATGGTACTGTGAACAATTGAATGTATGCCTTGTATGATTGCATGGTATGTGAATATATCTCAATAAAATCGAATTTAAAAAACCCCATCTGAGGAAGATGGCAGCATAGAGAGGAGTGGAAGCTAGTTAGTCCCCCTGGAACAACTAATAAACAACCAGAAACAATTAGTAAATAATCTGGAATAACTGCTGGGGGACAAACGTGACTGTCCACACATCATACACTAACCTGGATTGGGAAGAATGCCTGAGATCACAGCATAAAATCTATAAGTAAAAACTGTGGACCCAAGCCAAGAGCCCCTCCCCCACAGCAGCAAAAACTGCAAAGTCTCACTGTGCTAGAGAGCAGCACTCTCTGAACAAGTGAATATACTTCAGCCCAGCTCAAAGTGAAGTTTTAATTAACAAATGTTGACTGTTCAATACAAGCTACAAATCCCCAACAAGCAGACAGAGGCTTTTGGTGACGACTGACCTTGGAGAGCTGGAGGACCTCTCTGGGAGGGAGGGGGAGTCAAGAGGACCAGGTGCTATCTCTGGCCGATGGGTGAAACTGAGGGTGGCCTCGAACTGGCCCTGAAGGAGGGCTTTCTGTCCCTTTTTTAGCTCAGTGGAGAAAACCTCAGCCATTTTCAGTTCCCAGTGCTCTGATCCAGAGAAGGGTGGAGATAGCAGAGTCAGAGAGACTATTCGAATGCAAATGATCTCTCCGCAGGGGGTGTATCTTCCCTAAGAGGAAAGAGGTGGTGCCAAGCTCTCCTACCTGCCTTTCATTTAGAACCAGACCCCAGAGCCTGGGGAAAACAGCCATGGGCCACACCTCCTTACACAAGTCTGGAGTGACAGGCTGACAGGCGCCACCTGCTGGGGAGAAAAGCAAGGTGGCTTGAGGCCTTAAAGTGTATATCAATCTTCTAAGACACATTGTCAGGGAGACCTGATACTATTGCCTCCTTCTGAAACCTGAGCCCATTCAGGTCTGGGAAAACCTGACTGGGGTAACCAAGAAAACCAAATGCCTAGACAATAAAAAACTATAACCTACACTAAGAAAAATGAAGTTATGGCCCAGTCAAAGGCACAAACTTACACTTCAACTGAGATACAGGAATTGAAACAACTAATGCTAAATCAATTGAAAAAGTTTAGGGAATATATGGTAAAAGAGAGGAAGTATATACTGAAAACACTGGGCGTACATAAGGTAGAAATCAAAACTTCAAAAAACAATTGGCAGAATCTATGGAAATGAAAGGCACAACACAAGAGATGAAAGACACAATGGAGACATACAATAGCAGATCTCAAGAGGCAGAAGAAAACTCCCAGGAACTGGACAACAAGGCATCTGAAAGCCTACACAAAAAAGAACAGATAGAGAAAAGAATGGAAAAATATGAGCAACATCTCCGGGAATTGAATGACAACATGAAATGCAGGAATGTATGTGTCCTTGGTGTCCCAGAAGGAGAAGAGAAGGGAAAAGGGGCAGAAGCAATAATAGAGGAAATAATCAATGAAAATTTCCCTTCTCTCATGAAAGACATAAATTACAGATCCAAGAAGCACAGCGTACCCCAAACAGAATAGATCTGAATAGGCCTATGCCAAGACACTTAATCAGATTATCAAACTCCAGAGATAGCCAGAAGAGAAAAGTGATCCACCAGACAGAAAGGAAGCTTGATAAGACCGTGCAGATTTCTCAATAGAAAACATGGAGGCAAGAAGGAAGTGGGGTGATATATTTAAGATACTGAAAGAGAAAAACCACCAACCAAGAATCCTATATCTAGCAAAACTGTTTTTAAAATATTCTCTGACAAACAGACAATGACAGAGATTGTGAACAAGATACTTGCTCTCCAGGAGACACTAAAAGGAGCAATGCAGACAGAAAGAAAAAGACAGGGGTGAGAGGTTTGGAACACAATTTTGGGAGATAGTAGCACAGCAATGTAAGCACACTGAACAAAGATGACTGTGAGTATGGTTGAAAGAGGAAGGTTAGGAGCATGTGGGACACCAAAAGGAAAGAGGAAAGATAAAGACTGGGACTGTATAACTCAATGAAACCTTGGGTGCTCAACGATTGTGATAAAAGGTACAAATATGTTTTTACATGCGGTAGAACAAATGAATGTCAACATTACAAGGTGTTAAAAATAGGGTGGGATTGGGGGGAAAACACAATCAATGCAAACTGGAGACTGTAATTAACAGAAACATTGTATTATGCTTCCTTTAATGTAACAAAGGCAATATACCAAAGCTAAATGCATATGGAGGGCATAGAGGAGGGGTATGGGACTCTTTGCATTGGTGATGTTGTCTGACTTTTTATTCTAATTTGGTTTCATGCTATCTTTCCTTTTGTTGCTTCCTAGTTGTCATGTTTTTTTTTCTCTTTCTTTCTTTTCTTTTGTCTCTCTACCTTCTTTGACTCTTCCTCCTGCTTTGTGGAAGAAATGGAGATGTCCTTATATAGATAGTGCTGATGGTGGCAAATACATAATATGTGACTATACAGGGAACCATAGATTGTTTACTTAGGACAAATGTATGGTGTGTGAACAAAACTGTCAAAAAAATGGGTTGATGAAGAAACTTGGGGGGCATTATATTGAGTGAAATAAGACAGACACATTGGGACAAATATTGCAGGGTCTCCCTGATATGAACTAGTTACAATATGTAAACTCATAAACATGAAATATAAGTTACCAGGATATTGTATGGGGCTAAAGAATGGGGAGTGGTTGCTTAGTATGAGCAGAATGTTCAACTAGGGTGAACTTAAACGTTTGTAAGTGGACAGAGGTGAGGTAGCATGTTGTGAGAATGACTAACAGTGCTGAATGGTCTATGAATGTGGTGGAAAGTGTAAGCTCAGAGTCATGTATGTCACCAGAAGGAAAGTTGGAGGTTAAAAGATGGGAATATATAAAACAGTGAATCTCGTGGTAGACAATGCCCGTGATTAACTGTACAAATATTAGAAATCTCTCTCGTGAACTGGAGCAAATATATGACACTATAACTAGAAGTTAATAATAGAGAGGCATATAGGAAAAAATATATACCTATTACGAACTATATACTACAGTTAGTAGTATTTTAACATTCTTCCGTCAATGGTAACAAATGTACTGTACTAATACTATGAATCACTAATGGAGGGGGGGTGGTTAGGGGTGTGGGAGGATTTGAGTTTCCTTTTTTTGTCTTTATTTATTTTCTGGAGTAATGAATATTTTCTAAAAATTGAAAAAAAATTAATTGTGGTAATGGATGCACAGCTATAAGATGGTACCATGGGCGATTGATTGTACACTTTGGATCATTGGATAATTGTATGGTTTGTGAACAATCTCAATTAAAAAAAACCACCATCTGAGCAAATAACTTTTAAGAAGTATCTAAAGAAAAACATACTTACTTAAGTATCAATGATCTCTATTATCTTATCAAGAGAGATCATCAGAAAGCCACACACCATCTAAGTATCATTAGTCTAGTGACCCTTAGCAGAACCATGATCATTGAGTTACAGTTTTATATTATTATAAAATAATTATATATTTTATATAATATAAATTACATTAAGAATATATAATATATATTCTTGCTTTTATCAATAATTATTATAAGGAACAGCCATACTGCTTTTGTGTGGTTCATCACCATGCTCTATGTCTCCCATGTAAGGAATTCACATAAGGAATGCATTTTAGAATTTAATATGAGGGAAAAGTTTTCTCTTCTTGGAGAATTATTAAGCATCCACCTTTAGATGATAACAATCTAATCCATTGTATTTCCTTTTTGTTTGTTGGGTTTGTTTGTTTGTTTGTTTTTCCTCTTGCTGCTGGAGCACTCAAAGCTAACTTTTATGTTCAACTATATATATTTTAGCTTATGTGGTTAGCATATTTGCTTTGTCTTCCATGTTTTGGCTTTGATATCCCTTTTGTTAACCTTATTGTATAAACATATTTCTTTCATGACAAGCTCTTAAATCCTTTTTGAAAAGGTAGAGTATAAATTAAAATTTATACTAAATACATATCTATTAACTTTAAAAAAGATGAAGGTTTCATGTTGGTAAATTCTAAAATCATCTTCATGATAAAAACCAGTAAAGGTACACACAATTATGGCAGACTTGGTAGTGTATTGCAAGTTAATTAGATTTGAAATCTTCAATATTTTTAATCAAAGAATAATAAAACATCTAGCCGGCTGGAGAAAAGTAATTGTTTAGAGATTTTATACGCTATTTAGAATAAATCTTAACAGTTTAATGGAGTTTTAATGTATTATCCCTGCCAAAAGGATGACTACAATAAGGGCTGTAAAAATTCTTTTCTGATTGATAATGCAAGTGCACTGAAATGAATCAAAAGCAAATGGATTTCTCAATTAATAAAATATTTAACATACCCAAAATATACCATTCTATAATTCACAAATTCTGGCAGGATTCCATAAATCAAACCTCTGTGGGACCTAAAAACAATATCTTGAGTTTTTAAAGGCACTTTACACATCAAAAGAGCAAAAGGAAACTTTATACATTACTCATTCACATAGAATTCAACTACTTGCTGAGAGCTCATGTGAAAAAATAAACCACATAACCATCTAACTTCTATTCTTCTGATCCTGTTTACTGTCCAAACCATTTTTTAGCTAGATACAAGTTTGTGTTTCTACTTTAATATCATAACACAGGCGGTGTAATTGAAGATCAAAATGTGAGAGTAGTGTACATCTCTTTCTCTCTCTCTTTTTTTTTAAGTTTGCCCTGCACTTTCTCCATTTGAGGGAGTTCTTTTTTCCCCCACTCTCAGTCCATTTGGTTCAAATGCGGCTGACCCACCTCAAGCTAGGGCTCCAAGAATGAACACGTGACCCAAGGCTGTTCAGTTCATCTCCTGGATTGTAATGATTAGTGGAATGTTAGATCTGTCACCCAAGTCAGCCAATGAGAGTCATTGAGTCATCCTCAGAATGTCTGCTACAGATGCCAGGAGGAAAAGGCACATTTGTTTCATCGGGATACCGATAATAAGGACAATGTAAGCAGAGAGCTGTCATCTTTGTTCATGAATAGCACAGAGGTAAGCAGACCTGAGAGATGAAGGGAAGACAGATTCCTGACAACAGTGCCTGAGCAGCTAGCCCCAGTCATGCCTGAACCCAGTTGCTCTGCTGGACCTCGCAATTACATAAGCCAACAAATCCCTTCTCACTGCCCACAACCCCTCCTCCTTTTTTTTTTTTTAGCTTAAACCAGTTTTATATGTCACTTGTAGCCAAAACAGTCCTCACTAATACAATATCATTAATTGATTTTCTTCAGTCAAACTCAAGAAACCCCAATTAATATCAGCTTCCCTGTACCATGAGATTTCTTTTTTTCTGGCACTAATAACTTCAGTACTTTGGTAAATTAACTTTTAACTTCTAACTCTCACATAGTGTTTGCACTTTCTCAACTGTACAACATTCTTAAGACCCAACATTTCCTCTCAATAGCAAACTCTTTGTCTTGATTTTTTTTTTATCTTCATTTTATTGAGATATATTCACATACCACGCAGTCATACAAAACAAATCGTACTTTCGATTGTTTACAGCACCATTACATAGTGGTACATTCATCACCTAAATCAATCCCTGACACCTTCATTAGCACACACACAAAAATAACAAGAATAATAATTAGAGTGAAAAAGAGCAATTGAAGTAAAAAGGAACACTGGGTACCTTTGTCTGTTTGTTTCCTTCCCCTATTTTTCTACTCATTCATCCATAAACTAGACAAAGTGGAGTGTGGTCCTTATGGCTTTCCCAATCCCATTGTCACCCCTCATAAGCTACATTTTTATACAACTGTCTTCGAGATTCATGGGTTCTGGGTTGTAGTTTGATAGTTTCATGTATCCACCACCAGCTACCCCAATTCTTTAGAACCTAAAAAGGGTTGTCTAAAGTGTGCGTAAGAGTGCCCACCAGAGTGACCTCTCGGCTCCTTTTGGGATCTCTCTGCCACTGAAGCTTATTTCATTTCCTTTCACATCCCCCTTTTGGTCAAGAAGATGTTCTCCGTCCCACGATGCCAGGTCTACATTCCTCCCCTGGAGTCATATTCCACGTTGCCAGGGAGATTCACTCCCCTGGGTGTCTGATCCCACGTAGGGGGGAGGGCAGTGATTTCACCTTTCAAGTTGGCTTAGCTAGAGAGACAGGGCCACATCCGAGCAACAAAGAGGCATTTGGGAGGAGGCTCTTAGGCACAACCATAGGGAAGCCTAGCCTCTCCTTTGCAGCAACCGTCTTCCCAAGGGTAAAACCTGTGGTAGAGGGCTCAACCCATCAAACCACCAGATCCCTATGTCTGTGGTCATGTTAGCAACCATGGAGGTGGGGTAGGCGAATACCCCTGCATTCTCCACAGGCTCCTCAAGGGGGCACTACATCTTTTTTTTTTCCTTGTTTTTCTTTCTTTTTTTTTTTTTTTTATCTTTCCCTTTTTTAAATCAACTGTATGAAAAAAAAGTTAAAAAGAAAACAAACATACAATAAAAGAACATTTTAAAGAGACCATAACAAGGGAGTAAGAAAAAGACAACTAACCTAAGATAACTGCTTAACTTCCAACATGTTCCTACTTTACCCCAAGAAAGTTACCTAATATAGCATTTCTGTGAACTTGCTCCTACTATATCCATCAGAAATTAACAGACCATAGTCATTCCTGGGCATCCCCAGAACGTTAAATAGCTTATCTGTTCTTCTTGGATTATTGTTTCCCCTTCCTTAATTGCTCTCTATTGCTAGTTCCCCTACCTTCTACATTATAAATCATTTGTTTTACATTTTTCAAAGTTCACATTAGTGGTAGCATATAATATTTCTCTTTTTGTGCCTGGCTTATTTCGCTCAGCATTATGTCTTCAAGGTTCATCCGTGTTGTCATATGTTTCACGAGATCGTTCCTTCTTAGTGCCGCGTAGTATTCCATCGTGTGTATATACCACGTTTTATTTATCCACTCATCTGTTGAAGGACATTTGGGTTGTTTCCATCTCTTGGCAATTGTGAATAATGCTGCTATGAACATTGGCGTGCAGATATCTGTTCGTGTCACTGCTTTCCGATCTTCCGGGTATATACCGAGAAGTGCAATCACTGGATCGAATGGTAACTCTATTTCTAGTTTTTTAAGGAACTGCCAGACTGACTTCCAGAGTGGCTGAACCATTATACAGTCCCACCAACAATGAATAAGAGTTCCAATTTCTCCACATCCCCTCCAGCATTTGTAGTTTCCTGTTTGTTTAATGGCAGCCATTCTAACCGGTGTTAGATGGTATCTCATTGTGGTCTTAATTTGCATCTCTCTAATAGCTAGTGAAGCTGAACATTTTTTCATGTGTTTCTTGGCCATTTGTATTTACTCTTCAGAGAACTGTCTTTTCATATCTTTTGCCCATTTTATAATTGGGCCGACTGTACTATTGTCATTGAGTTGTAGGATTTCTTTATATATGCAAGATATCAGTCTTTTGTCAGATACATGGTTTCCAAAAATTTTTTCCCATTGAGTTGGCTGCCTCTTTACCTTTTTGAGAAATTCCTTTGAGGTGCAGAAACTTCTAAGCTTGAGGAGTTCCCATTTATCTATTTTCTCTTTTGTTGCTTGTGCTTTGGGTGTAAAGTCTAGGAAGTGGCCGCCTAATACAAGGTCTTGAAGATGTTTTCCTACATTATCTTCTAGGAGTTTTATGGTACTTTCTTTTATATTGAGATCTTTGGTCCATTTTGAGTTAATTTTTGTGTAGGGGGTGAGGTAGGGGTCCTCTTTCATTCTTTTGGATATGGATATCCAACTCTCCCAGCCCCATTTGTTGAAAAGACCATTATGACTCAGTTCAGTGACTTTGGGGGCCTTATCAAAGATCAGTCAGCCATAGATCTGAGGGTCTATCTCTGAATTCTCAATTCGATTCCATTGATCTATATGTCTATCTTTGTGCCAGTACCATGCTGTTTTGGCAACTGTGGCTTTATAATAAGCTTCAAAGTCAGGGAGTGTAAGTCCTCCCACTTCGTTTTTCTTTTTTAGAGTGTCTTTAGCAATTCGAGGCATCTTCCCTTTCCAAATAAATTTGATAACTAGCTTTTCCAAGTCTGTAAAGTAGGTTGTTGGAATTTTGATTGGGATTGCATTGAATCTGTAGATGAGTTTGGGTAGAATTGACATCTTAATGACATTTAGTCTTCCTATCCATGAACATGGAATATTTTTCCATCTTTTAAGGTCCCCTTCTATTTCTTTTAGTAGAGTTATGAAGTTTTCTTTGTATAGGTCTTTTACATCTTTGGTTAAGTTTATTCCTAGGTACTTGATTTTTTTAGTTGCTATTGAAAATGGTATCTTTTTCTTGAGTGTCTCTTCAGTTTGTTCATTTCTAGCATATAGAAACATTACTGACTTATGTGCATTAATCTTGTATCCCGCTACTTTGCTAAATTTGTTTATTAGCTCTAGTAGCTGTATCGTCGATTTCTCAGGGTTTTCTAGATATAAGATCATATCATCTGCAAACAATGACAGTTTTACTTCTTCTTTTCCAATTTGGATGCCTTTTATTTCTTTGTCTTGCTGGATTGCCCTGGCTAGCACTTCCAGCACAATGTTGAATAACAGTGGTGACAGCGGGCATCCTTGTCTTGTTCCTGATCTTAGAGGGAAGGCTTTCAGTCTCTCACCATTGAGTACTATGCTGGCTGTGGGTTTTTCATATATGCTCTTTATCATGTTGAGGAAGTTTCCTTCAATTCCTACCTTTTGAAGTGTTTTTATCAAAAACGGATGTTGGATTTTGTCAAATGCTTTTTCAGCATCTATTGAGATGATCAATTGATTTTTCCCTTTTGACTTGTTAATGTGTTGTAATACATTGATTGATTTTCTTATGTTGAACCATCCTTGCATGCCTGGAATAAACCCCACTTGGTCATGGTGTATGATTTTTTTAATGTGTCTTTGGATTCGATTTGCAAGTATTTTGTTGAGGATTTTTGCATCTATATTCATTAGGGAGATTGGCCGGTAGTTTTCCTTTTTTGTAGCATCTTTGCCTGGTTTTGGTATTAGATTGATGTTAGCTTCATCAAATGAGTTAGGTAGTGTTCCATTTTCTTCAATGTTTTGAAAGAGTTTGAGTAAGATTGGTGTCAGTTCTTTCTGGAAAGTTTGGTAGAATTCCCCTGTGAAGCCATCTGGCCCTGGGCATTTATTTGTGGGAAGATTTTTGATGACTGATTGGATCTCTTTGCTTGTGATGGGTTGGTTGAGGTCTTCTATTTCTTCTCTGGTCAGTCTAGGTTGTTCATATCTTTCTAGGAAATTGTCCATTTCCTCTACATTATCCAGTTTGTTGCCATACAGCTGTTCATAGTATCCTCTTATAATTTTTTTAATTTCTTCAGGATCTGCAGTTATGTCACCTTTTTCATTCATTATTTTGTTTATATGGGTCTTCTCTCTTTTTGATTTTGTCAGTCTAGCTAGGGGCTTGTCAATCTTGTTGATCTTCTCAAACAACCAACTTTTGGTGATATTTATCCTCTCTTGTTTTTTTGTTCTCTATGTCATTTATTTCTGCTTTAATCCTTGTTATTTCTTTTCTTCTACTTGGTTTAGCATTGGTTTGCTGTTCATTTTCTAGCTTCTTCAGTTGATCCATTAGTTCTTTGATTTTGGCTCTTTCTTCCTTTTTAATATATGCGTTTAGTGCTATAAATTTCCCCCTTAGCACTGCTTTTGCTGCATCCCATAGGTTTTGGTATGTTGTGTTCTCATTTTCATTCGTCTCTATATATTTAGCAATTTCTCTTGCTATTTCTTCTTTAACCCACTGATTGTTTAGGAGTGTGTTGTTTAACCTCCAGGTATTTGTGAATTTTCTAAGTCTCTGATGGTTATTGACTTCTAATTGTATTCCATTGTGGTCAGAGAATGTGCTTTGAATAATTTCAATCTTTTTAAATTTATTGAGGCTTGTTTTATGTCCCAGCATATGATCTATTCTGGAGAAAGTTCCATGGGCACTAGAAAAGTATGTGTATCCTGGTGATTTGGGATGTAATGTCCTGTATATGTCTGTTAAATATAATTCATTTATCAGATTGTTTAGGTTTTCAATTTCCTTATTGGTCTTCTGTCTGGTTGATCTATCTATAGGAGAGAGTGATGTGTTGAAGTCTCCCACAATTATTGTGGAAACATCAATTGCTTCCTTTAGTTTTGCCAGTGTTTCTCTCATATATTTTGTGGCACCTTGATTGGGTGCATAGACATTTACGATTGTTATTTCTTCTTGCTGAATTGCCCCTTTTATTAGTATGTACTGGCCTTCTTTGTCTCTCAAAACATCCCTGCATTTGAAGTCTATTTTATCTGAGATTAATATTGCTACACCTGCTTTCTTTTGGCTGTAGCTTGCATGAAATATTTTTTTTCCATCCTTCACTTTCAGTTTCTTTGTGTCCCTGTTCTAAGATGAGTCTCTTGTATGCAACATATTGATGGTTCATTTTTTTTGATCCATTCTGCGAATCTATATCTTTTAATTGGGGAGTTTAATCCATTTACATTCAACGTTATAACCGTGAAGGCATTTCTTGAATCAGCCATCTTATCCTTTGGTTTATGTTTGTCATATTTTTCCCCTCTCTCTATTAATATCCTTTATTGTACCCATACCGAATCTCTTTAGTACTGAACCTTTCTCCAAGTCTCTCTGTCCTGTCTTTGTTTCTCTGTCTGTAGGGCTCCCTTGAGTATCTCCAGTAGGGCAGGTCTCTTGTTAGCAAATTCTCTCAGCATTTGTTTGTCTGTGAAAAATTTAAGCTCTCCCTCAAATTTGAAGGAGAGCTTTGCTGGATAAAGTATTCTTGGCTGGAAATTTTTCTCACTCAGAATTTTAAATATATCGTGCCACTGCCTTCTTGCCTCCATGGTGGCTGCTGAGTCGTCACTACTTAGTCTTATGCTGTTTCCTTTGTATGTGGTGAATTGCTTTTCTCTTGCTGCTTTCAGAACTTGCTCCTTCTCTTCTGTGTTTGACAGTGTGATCAGTATATGTCTCGGAGTGGGTTTATTTGGATTTATTCTATTTGGAGTTCGCTGAGCATTTATGATTTGTGTATTTATGTTGTTTAGAAGATTTGGGAAGTTTTCCCCAACAATTTCTTTGAATACTCTTCCTAGACCTTTACCCTTTTCTTCCCCTTCTGGGACACCAATGAGTCTTATATTTGGACGTTTCATATTATCTATCATATCCCTGAGGTCCATTTCAATTTTTTCAATTTTTTCCCCATTCTTTCTTTTATGCTTTCATTTTCCATTCTGTCATCTTCAAGGTCACTGATTCGTTGTTCAACTTCCTCTAGTCTTGTACTATGAGTGTCCAGAATCTTTTTAATTTGGTCAACAGTTTCTTTAATTTCCATAAGATCATCCATTTTTTTATTTAGTCTTGCAATGTCTTCTTTATGCTCTTCTAGGGTCTTCTTGATTTCCTTTGTCTCCCGTACTATGGTCTCATTGTTCATCTTTAGTTCTTTGAGTAGCTGCTCTAGGTGCTGTGTCTCTTCTGGTCTTTTGATTTGGGTGCTTGGGCTTGGGTTATCCATATCGTCTAGTTTTTTCATATGCTTTATAATTTTCTGTTGTTTTTGGCCTCGTGGCATTTGCTGAACTTGATAGGGTTCTTTTAGGATTTATAGACCAATTGAAGTCCTTATCTCTACTTTATCAGATCTACAGCTTCGTGGAGTACACTTTCTCTAACTAACCAGCAGGTGGCGTCCACGAGCCACCTGTTCTCCACAAGCCAGTTCTCCCCTGCTTAGCCTTTTTGGTGAGTGGGGGAGTGAGTCTTGTGGGGTCCAATTGGTGTACCAAGCTTGCGTGTGTAGTTGGTGTTGCCTGCCCTGTATATGGGGCGTGTTTCTGGGCAGTCAGGGAGGGGGGGGGTGGCTCTAACAATTAAATCTCCCTGGTGATCGTAGAGTTTTAAAGCTGCTGCAATAGTCTAATCTTTCAGTTCAGTCCTGCCACAGTTTGTCTCTGCCACTGACCCACAAGTCCTTGGTATTGGCGTATGGCTCCTGAGACTTGCAAGTGGGCCCCTCTTCCAGGCCGTGCACCCCGGGTCCTCTGTTGAGGGATGACTGTGCTATGTCACAGGTGAGTGCCGTCCCCCCAGGGCAGTTCTGGGCTGCTGGGCTGTGTAGGGAGGCTCCCAGTCTGCTGAAATGATGGCTGAATGGGGCTTTGTTAGTTCACACTGCTCTACCTTCCCAACTCTGGGACAATCAGCTGAGTTTGCAGGGAAGGCTAATGTCCACGCCCAGTTTTGTGGTGTGTGCCTGTTATTTGAAGCACTTCCATCACACTGGGTTGTCTGGGGCAGTTCTGGGCTAAGGGGCTGGCGATGGGCAGGAGGAGTGTTTCCTGTCCACCAGGATGATGGCTGTGAGCGGACACCCCCCTTTTCTTGGGAAGTTGTGGTGTTTAGTGAATTTTCTCAGCCACTGGATTATTGCGTTTTGTCTCAGAGCTCTCCTAGTTCTGCTCTTGACTTGACCTGCCCAAATTGTAAGTCTTTGAAGCTTTCTGTATTGGGCTTCTTAGAGTAATTGTTTTAGAAAAAGAAAAAAGGATTATAAAAAAAAAAAAAAAAAAAAAGGGCCCTCCTCAGAGATCTAATGGGTTATTGAAATGCTAAGAGACAAAGCAACCAGGGCCATTAAGGAAAGGTCCACAGGGCAGAGTGATCAGCTTTTCTTCGGGATTTGCATATGTGCCTCAGGGCCTGAGCTCTCTGCCCTTCCCCTTTCTATGTTCACCAGAACTCCAAAAATCCTCCGCTTCTATTTTGGAGTTTTTCGTGTTGTTTTTTTTCTATGCCTGTCTCCTCTCTGCTGGGCTGGCTGCTCTCAGATTCTCTGGTGTCTGGTCTCAGTCTATCTATGGTTGGAGTTTGGATCAGTAGAATGAGTTTCCGATAAGGGCTGCCACTGCAGTTCTCCCTTCTCCTTCCCAGAGCTGACAGCCCTTCCTCCCACGGGACTGAGCCTGACAGGGAGGGGCGCGGGTCCCCTGGCCGCAAAACTTACAGATTTCGCTGATCTCAGCAGTTCCACGTTTTCATGAGTGTTGTATGAAGTATGCCCAAAGTCAGATTGCTCTGTGGTGTCCAGTCCACGCAGTTCCTGGCTTTCTACCTACTTTCCTGGAGGAGTAACTAAAACATACAGCTCACCAGTCTGCCATCTTGCCCCGCCCTTGTCTTGATATTTTAAAGCCAATGACTTTCACAGAAATCTTATATACTGTTCAGGCTCTACTTAATCCAGGTTCTAAAATACATTAACTCTGAAACCCTGAGAAAGATACTTAATGCTCTGTGCCTCACTGTAAAATGGAGGTAATTGTAAGTTTAGCATAACAACACAATGTGGTAAATGGTCAGTGTTAGCTATATTACTCAACAACCTAAAAATCAAAGTCAGAACTAAACTTATCTTTTATATCTCTAACCTGCATACATATCCTCATTGGTTATTGCTATACATTGGTAGACAGAGTATAACTGAATCTCTTAAAGTACTTAGTATTTCTCTCTATTCAGAGATTATAAACACTTACTTTTCCTATGATCTACGCTTTTCCTGAATTTCATTTTAAAGTCAATTCTCAACTACTCTGTCTGAATATCCACTTTATGGGCTTCCTCCTTCTCTGATTAGTCTGTGTGTGTTGAAGGAATTTAAGCCCAAGCAAAAATATAAATAGAATGGAAAAGCTTCTGCCAAAGAACTTTTTTCCATGTGAAAAATTATTTTATCATTTACTAATTTGAATTATCTTTGTAATTAGTATTTCCATTAATGAAGATAAGCATCATTGTTGAGTACAATAATATATCTACAAATTATCAATACGTATTACATGTCAAACATTGTGCAAAGAGCCCCACAAAAACACCTCATTTAATCCATATAATGATATGAGAGAGGTACCTTAATCCTCATTTTAAAATGAGGAATGGTGAGGCATTGAAAGGCTAAATAATTTGCCAAGGTCACAAAGCCAATTAAAAAAAAAGTGACAGACTTCAGAATATATGCTCTTATTATGCTAAATGTTCTGTAAGACAAGATAGTTTAACTTAGGAGCCTCACACCAGAAGCATCCAAAAAATTGGATATGTTTTAGGGGAAATTTGTGTAACATCCATTTAAAAAGTTATACTATAGTAATTATTGAAGAAGCATGGTGAATTTTAAGGGTGTGACCCACAGGCCTGTAACTACCCAATAGGGGTATGTGGCAGTTGGCTCTATGTTAGCAGTAAGGATGGCAAATAGGCAAATGGGAAAGCAATCTTTAGAGCCTACTTAATGAAGTGAACTGTTCAGAACAACCCAGGTAGTCTATTCAAAAAACAAACAAACAAACAAAAAAGGCACCAAAGATATTTCTTTTGGATAAACTTTGATATTTGATATACTTGTTTTAAAGAATCAAAGTTGTCATTGTAGGGAAAATCAAGATGTTATGGAACTTCATTATCTATATACAGTTACTATCATGTTATCATTGTTATGATGATTTTTTTTCACTTTTTATTTTGAAATGATTTCAAATTGACAGGACAGTTGTAAAAATAATACAAAACCTACACAGAGAATTCCAACATATCCCTTCACCCAAATACCCAGGTCCACGAACTTTTAATATTTTGCCACATTTGCCATAACGTTTTATCTGCCTACCTACCTACCTGTCTGTCTGCACATTTGTCTGTCTGCCTATATATCTATTTTCTAAATATCTGAGAGTAGGTTTTTATACATCATGCTCCTTATATGCGTATTTCTGTATACATTTCCTAAGAACACAGATATTCACTTATTGTTTAGATAATTTTATCTTAATGTCTGGGTGACAGGAAATTTTTTTTTTTTTATAGTGTTTGGGGCCTGTAAAGGTCTTAATTCAATCTTAGATTTTTAAAAGTAATAATCTCATAAATTTATAGTACAAAAGCCATTGTCTCCTGAGCAGAAAGATAGACAGTCTGAAAGAGCAAAGCTCCGAAAGAGCCAGTTTCTTAAAATGTTAAAGATATACTAGCCACATAACCCAGCCATTTCACTCCTAAGTATTTATGCAAGGGAAATGAAAATATATATCCATACAAAACTGGACAAAAATGTTCATAGTTGCTTTATTAGTAATAGCCCCCAAATGAAAACAACCCAAAAATAAATCAAAAGGTGAATGAAAAACAAATCCTGAGTATAACAGTACAATGGAATACTAATCAGAAATAAAAAGAAATGTACTATTAATACATACAACAACATGGATGAATCTCAAAGTAATTATATTGAATAAAAGAACCCAGATTAAAGAGTACATACTCTGTGATTTCATTTATGTAAAATTCTAAGAAATGCAATACAATGTATTGTCACAGAAAGCAGATCAATGGTTGTCAGGTGCGGTGAAGGGTTGGCAGAAAGATATTACAAAGGGGCCTAAGGAAGCTTTTGGGGGAGCTGGATATGTTCATTATCTTCGATTGTATTGATGAGTTCAGGGGTACGTATCACGTCAAAACTTACCAAATTGTATTCTTTAAATCTGTGTAGTTTCTTTTATGTCAATTTTACCTCAATAAAGCTGTTTTTAAAATAGTTAAAAAAAAAAAACATGCAGATACACAGCCAAAAAGTAATTCTGCCACATACCCACCTGAGTGGCCACAGAGATCTCCCAATAAATTAAAATTTCATGCATTTCAAAAGTATTGCATGATGCTTTTTTGATATTTTTAAAAGAGTAAGCACTACAAATTCTAATTTTCAAGGTGACTAATAAGTAAAATAAGAGTTGTGTTCATATCCCTAAATATTTAGGGTTTATATAATATGCCTTTTCCATTCTAAAATGAACAAATTTTTGATAGATTAAAAAAGATGACAGAAAATACATTTAACTGACTCACATGATATATTTATATGAAATAAAGGGATTTTTTAAAAAAGTATTTTTCTAATTGCAGTTGCACTCCATTAACAGACTATGAAATCAATTTAGTGGATTATGATCAGCATTTTAAAAATGAAATAAAATAGAACAGAATAGAAAATAGTATATCCCATATGGTCAGGTAAAGTACATTGTTTCAGGAAACATCTGTTATAGATGTGTGTATACTTGGTCACTATGTAAATTGTATTTCATACTGTGGATTGTGGTACAAAAGTTAAAAAAAAAACACTGTTCTTTGATATATACATTTAATACATATCTATTTCTTTTTATTCTTTATGTCCCATATTATATACCAAGACTTCTATGCTAAAAGATGTATTTTTAAATATAATTGTGCTCTTTTGGAGTTTCAGATATCTAACTTAGAGAAATAACCTTAATCTGGAACAAATCTAGTCCTAGATATTCTTCATAAACAATCTTCGACTGCACTTTCCAGTTAACAGTTAAAGTAGGGTAGGTGTTAGTCCCATTTCATACGTGAAAAAATTAAGGCCCAGGTTGATTGGCTTATCTCATCTATCTCTATCTAAACTCTTAATCTATTGAAAACTGACTATACTTTTAAATTAATCCATTACCCTTGTTCCCCTCCCTTAAAGACCTGTGTTCAACAATCTACTGATTTAAAAATGATTCAAATGAATGTCAACCATGTCGAGTGTTGAAAGAGGGATGGTATTTGGGAAAAAACATTATCAAAGCAAACTGGAGTCTATGGTCAACAGTAACATTGTAATATATCTCCATTAAATGTAACAAAAGCAATACGTCAATTTCTAAGTGTATATGAGAGGGGGATACAGGGGAGGAATATGGGATTCTTGGTAGTGGTGTTATTTTCTGTCCTTACTATTATATTGTATTGTATGGCATGTTATTTTTCTTTTTATCATCTTTTTTATTATTGCTAAAAAAAAAAACAATTTTTCTTGTAGTAATCAGTATGTTCAAGTGCTGATTGTGGTGATAAATGTACAACTTTATGATGATACCATGAACAACTGATTGTACACTGTGGATGAATGTATGGTATGTGAATATAACTCTATAAAATTGTAGGAAAAATATATATATAGGAGTAAAAGTGTTGGAGAAAATATGGTGAGAGGGATGTACCTATTTACTGTTGATGAGCAGGTAGAATGGTGTAGCCTTTCTGAAGCTCAGTGTGGTGGTTCCACAAAAAGTTAAGTATGTAGGGTCCATAAGGTCCTGCAACCTCATTATGGGGTATGTCATTTGAAGATCTGAGAGCAGAGACATGAATGGACATTTGCAAACTGGTGTCCATGGAGGCAGTAATCATGATTTGCAATGGGTGGAGGGGACCTAAGGATACATAGACTGAGGAACAGAATGGTGAACTGTGGCATATGCATACAATAGAATATTGAGCAACTACGAGAAGGAGTGAAGCTGTGAGACACACAACGAGGTGAATGGATCCTGTACACAGTATTTGAGTGAAGTACACCAGAAGTAAAGACAAACACTATAATGCCTCATCAATATGAACTATCCACAATGTGAAAATTCAGATTGAATGTTAGAACATAGCCTAACATGTACATGATTATTGTAATGGTCCCTAGATTGTAAGCTCTTACAGCAGTCAACTCTATTCCTGAATTGCAATGCCTATCTCTAAAAAAAAAAAACAAAAAACAAAAAACAAAAAAAATGATTAAAAGGTGAATTTTTTTTTTAAGTGGCACCGCAAAGATGAAAAAGGAGCTTTAGTGAAATGAGTAACAACACAAAACAATATAAGTGCTAAATTAGTGAAGTAGACAGGTATGGTTTACTTGAAGTCGGAGGAGAACCACACCAGAAGGACACTGAGGGTGAGAATATTTTTCCATGAATGGGATTGTCCTGCACACAGCAAAATGTTTAGCAAACTTCTCTGCACCCATGCCCAAAATGGCCTAAGTGTTTGACAAAGCACTAGGGGATGGGAAAGCCCCACTTTGAGACGGACAGGCTAGGCTACAGCGTGGTGCTCTTTGCTGCCCTCTGTTGACGTAAAAAAGTAAGAGCAGGCCTTTAGCAGAAAAACTTAGGTCTTTCAGGGAAAAATACAAGACCCTTGGAGAAAAATTTACCAAGGATGAAAATGCCTGGCGTTGGGCCCAGGAATAGCACTCGAAATTGCAGGGCGAGGCTGAATAAAGCCTGCGAGCCTTTCTTCCTGATCTATACCTGCACCTGTAGCCAGTGTTTGCTGTTTGCTTGTCTTTGGCAAGCGTGCATGTTTGTAAAGGGAACACACCCTGTTCTTAAGCTGAAGTTTGCCCCACCATTCCAGGTTTGCACTATACCCTTTTACCCAGGGCTTGAATTAAGTCCTTCTTCTCTTTCTGATGGAATATGATCATTCTTTGCTGGGTGGTTACAGTCAGTTACAATAAGAAGGTAGACTGGACCTGGAGCTTGAAGAAGAAAGATCTAGGGAAACTGGATATGAGAGAACAGAGACAATTCTTCCAACGTAGTCCATATCAAACATAACATTGGTCACGTCCATACTAGTACTTTACATTCCAATATAAGATTACAGTATCAAAGTACAACAGATGAAGAACTGGAGGTCTGAGTGGATACGATGTTAATGATGAGTCAGTAAATTGTGGCCTCAGTTTTTAAAATTAGCCCCATACTAATAACCATAAACAGGCTCACACTATGTAGATACACACTCAGCACTATAGTCAGCTCTTTATTATCCACACTGATGAAAGGAACAGAGAAGACAAAACACAAAAATCTTTCAGGGAGAGAGCTGTTTTAGTTTATTCCTTAATATATGTAATGTTCAGGGAATACACTTAAAACTAAATAAAGAAGTTCTCAGTTTTCCATTACATGTAATCACCCCAGCTATGAATCAGTTTCTTCCGTGCAGACAACAATGCCCCACATTAGCTACAAAGTAATAAAACAGAAGGAGCCTTGGTCTTTCAATGTCTTAGAAGATCAGGGCTATCTCCTTTTCCTAGAATACCTGCCTATTTTAGGATCGTTAATAAAAAGAGAAATAGAAATTCTTCCCTTTTCGAGGAACCCAATTTTTTAAAACGCTCCCTTACTGTTGCTTAGAATGTATCCCAATTAATATATCCTGTTACTAGGTGGTATGTGGCTATGTTCTAAATGATTTTATTAAGTTATGATTGTTCTAGACATTTTGAAGAGAGATACTGACTCAGAGAATCAAGGAGCCGGAAGAAACCTTAAACTCAGTCTCTCTGTCTCCTTTTTCTTTTACATATGAAGAAACTGAGGCTCAGAGATTTGTCCAGTGTCTTGCAATTTGTGGCTGAGCCTGGAATTGATCCCAGATCTCTTGAGAGGTTTTTTGCATTAAATCCTGCCTATCTGTGAGTGACCACTAATGCTGCCTCTTTTTTAACTTGGCACAGTCAGTTAAGATTCACTCAGTAGTCCTGGGACACAAAACATTGCCCTTGGTTCTAAAGGAAAGCCAACAAGAATTTTAAAAATCATGTTTTGTCTCAAAGATATCTGCAGTCTAACAAAAGAGAATATACTAGCATAATTATATGGTATACACCTACCAAAACAAGGACAAACAAGAAATGTAGACCCAAGCAAATAAAGTTAGAGATCCAACAAGATATAGACATTCATAAAAGTGTTAGAGAAGCAGTATAGAGAAGCAGTATGTCTCCTGATAATGAAAGTGCTTTGGAAATACAGAAAACATGATTCAAGAATTCTTGAATCAATTCACAAATTCTATGTTGAAGCCTAATTGAACAAACCAGAGTGTGGAAGTATATTTTCAGTTCAAATAAAAATTCCTTCTTTTTCCTTAGCTTGGAAAGTTTTATACTTCAATCTCTAAAACCACCCCTGAATCCTTCAGCCAGGGGATCACTTTTGTATTTCTTCATCAGAAATCTCTCTTGCAGGCCATGTCCTTTCTAACCATATTGTACGCACACAGCCTGTTATAGAGTGCATGAAGAAAGGGACAATTTTAGGGAGACATGAAAGAAGACAATGAGAGAACAGGGTCACTATGAGGTGGTTAAATTCATTTTATTCATTAAAAAAAAAAAAAAAAAAAAAAAAAAAAAAAAAAAAACCAACTCTCTTAGCAGCCAGCATGTCAGAATGCAGTGACAAAGACTTAGTCTTTGCCCTGAACAAGCTTACAGTCTAGAGTTAGAAACTTCCCTTTCTTAATATATATTCACGTATATGGTTTGAGACGAGATGGAATTAAAAGGCGAAAGAATGCTTTACACACACACAAAAACTTAATCTCTGGAGTAGGGAAAAGCATTCCAGACCGCCTTCACTTTGTCCCTAAATCCCAATCTGTTTTTTCATTGTGAAGCAGTCTTAAGAAAGGGTAGATAAGAAGCCATTTCTTACAGTTCTGTATTTCTTACAGCCTCTGTTGCTCCTGGTTCAGAACAACCTGGTCTTTTCCCCACCAAAATCATCATTCATTTTCAATTGGCCATAGTAGCAACCCCCTTCCCGTCACCAGACCTGTCTTACAGCTAGCCCTCCTGGCCCAGGGGATGTGCTTTCCACCTGCCACTGTAGTTTGGAATAAAAGGCAGGTACATCCTAAGATACCCTGTGGTGGCACTGCTTGTCTCTGTCATGAATGGACCACAGACTGATTATATAACTTCAGTGGGAATATTATGATCCAAAGACAGCTATTACAAATAAATTTGTCCTGAATTTTAAAATCTGGAAAATGAAGCCCTATTGAAGACCATCCATATTGGAAGCAGTAGCATAAAAAGGCCACATTTTCTTAACATGTATTTCTGGTCTATTAAATTACTCAAAGCTCTAGTGTCCAATAATCATGTGGGAGCTACATTTCTGAAGTAGCCTCCATCACAAAACTCTTCACATTTAGCTCAAGTTTCTTTATATTGTCCCCCACAAAATGCCTGATTACATTGTGAACTGCATGCCTTCTGCTGCTGCCACCTACCGCAAACTCGAAAAATACGTTTGGGAAAAAAAAGAGAAAACTCAACACGCTAATATTCCTGAGGAATAATTTATAAGTCAGACAAGTGGACTAAGATAAATGTCATTATGCTTTCCTTTTAATTAAACTACTAATAATTCCAGAACCCTGAATGATCAATAGATTATATTGCATCAAGAAATAGGGTAGATAAGATACCCAGAACAGTATTCAGCGACTTTGTCAAGCTACAGTTGTTATATGATATTTATATATCATATATATATGTAGGATATATTTACATAAAATCTCTAGTCTATATTATATGCAAAAACCTCACTATCTTTCCTTCTGTTAAGAAAAACCTGACTCAGAGCTATCAGAAAAAGGAAGTACAGAGGAGGCGGGGCAAGATGGCAGACTGGTGAGCTGTATGTTTTAGTTACTCCTCCAGGAAAGTAGGTAAAAAGCCAGGAACTGCGTGGACTGGACACCACAGAGCAATCTGTCTTTGGGCATACTTCATACAACACTCATGAAAACGTGGAACTGCTGAGGTCAGTGAAATCTGTAAGTTTTTGCGGCCAGGGGACCCGCGCCCCTCCCTGCCAGGCTCAGTCCCAGGGGACGAAGGGCTGTCAGCTCCAGGAAGGAGAAGGGAGAATTGCAGTGGCTGCTCTTATCGGAAACTCATTCTACTGATTGAAACTCCAACCATAGATAGACTGAGACCAGACACCAGAGACTCTGAGAGCAGCCAGCCCAGCAGAGAGGAGACAGGCATAGAAAAAAAACAACACGAAAAACTCCAAAATAAAAGCAGAGGATTTTTGGAGTTCTGGTGAACACAGAAAGGGGAAGGGCGGAGATCAGGCCTTGAGGCGCATATGCAAATCCCGAAGCAAGGCTGATCTCTCTGCCCTGTGCACCTTTCCTTAATGGCCCTGGTTGCTTTGTCTATTAGCATTTCAATAACCCATTAGATCTCTGAGGAGGGCCGTTTTTTTTTTTTTTTTTTTTTTTAAATCCTTTTTGCTTTTTCTAAAACAATTACTCTAAGAAGCTCAATACAGAAAGCTTCAAAGAATTGAAATTTGGGCACGTCAAGTCAAGAGCAGAACTAAGAGAGCTCTGAGACAAAAGGCAATAATCCAGTGGCTGAGAAAATTCACTAAACAACACAACTTCCCAAGAAAAGGGGAGTGTCCGCTCACAGCCACCATCCTGGTGGACAGGAAACACTCCTGCCCCTCGCCAGCCCCATAGCCCAGAGCTGCCCCAGACAACCCAGTGTGACGGAAGTGCTTCAAATAACAGGCACACACCACAAAACTGGGCGTGGACATTAGCCTTCCCTGCAACCTCAGCTGAATGTCCCAGAGCTGGGAAGGGGGAGCAGTGTGAATTAACAGAGCCCCATTCAGCCATCATTTGAGCAGACTGGGAGCCTCCCAACACAGCCCAGCAGCCCAGAACTGCCCTGGGGGGATGGCACTCACCTGTGACATAGCACAGTCATCCCTCAACAGAGGACCCGGGGTGCACAGCCTGGAAGAGGGGCCCACTTGCAAGTCTCAGGAGCCATATGCCAATACCAAAGACTTGTGGGTCAGTGGCAGAGACAAACTGTGGCAGGACTGAACTGAAGGATTAGACTATTGCAGTAGCTTTAAAACTCTAGGATCATCAGGGAGATTTGATTGTTAGGGCCACCCCCCCTCCCCGACTGCCCAGAAACACGCCCCACATACAGGGCAGGCAACACCAACTACACACGCAAGCTTGGGACACCAATTGGGCCCCACAAGACTCACTCCCCCACTCACCAAAAAGGCTAAGCAGGGGAGATCTGGCTTGTGGAGAACAGGTGGCTCGTGGACGCCACCTGCTGGTTAGTTAGAGAAAGTGTACTCCAAGAAGCTGTAGATCTGATAAATTAGAGATAAGGACTTCAACCGGTCTACAAACCCTAAAAGAACCCTATCAAGTTCAGCAAATGCCACGAGGCCAAAAACAACAGAAAATTATAAAGCATATGAAAAAAACAGACGATATGGATAACCCAAGCCCAAGCACCCAAATCAAAAGACCAGAAGAGACACACCTAGAGCAGCTACTCAAAGAACTAAAGATGAACAATGAGACCATAGTACGGGATATGAAGGAAATCAAGAAGACCTAGAAGAGCATAAAGAAGACATTGCAAGACTAAATAAAAAAATGGATGATCTTATGGAAATTAAAGAAACTGTTGACCAAATTAAAAAGATTCTGGACACTCATAGTACAAGACTAGAGGAAGTTGAACAACGAATCAGTGACCTGGAAGATGACAGAATGGAAAATGAAAGCATAAAAGAAAGAATGGGGAAAAAAATTGAAAAAACTCGAAATGGACCTCAGGGATATGATAGATAATATGAAACGTCCGAATATAAGACTCATTGGTGTCCCAGAAGGGGAAGAAAAGGGTAAAGGTCTAGGAAGAGTATTCAAAGAAATTGTTGGGGAAAACTTCCCAAATCTTCTAAACAACATAAATACACAAATCATAAATGCTCAGCGAACTCCAAATAGAATAAATCCAAAAAAACCCACTCCGAGACATATACTGATCACACTGTCAAACATAGAAGAGAAGGAGCAAGTTCTGAAAGCAGCAAGAGAAAAGCAATTCACCACATACAAAGGAAACAGCATAAGACTAAGTAGTGACTACTCAGCAGCCACCATGGAGGCAAGAAGGCAGTGGCACGATATATTTAAAATTCTGAGTGAGAGGAATTTCCAGCCAAGAATACTTTATCCAGCAAAGCTCTCCTTCAAATTTGAGGGAGAGCTTAAATTTTTCACAGACAAAGAAATGCTGAGAGAATTTGCTAACAAGAGACCTGCCCTACTGGAGATACTAAAGGGAGCCCTAAAGACAGAGAAACAAAGACAGGACAGAGAGACTTGGAGAAAGGTTCAGTACTAAAGAGATTCGGTATGGGTACAATAAAGGATATTAATAGAGAGAGGGAAAAATATGGCAAACATAATCCAAAGGATAAGATGGCCGATTCAAGAAATGCCTTCACGGTTTTAATGTTGAATGTAAATGGATTAAACTCCCCAATTAAAAGATATAGATTCGCAGAATGGATCAAAAAAAATGAACCATCAATATGTTGCATACAAGAGACTCATCTTAGACACAGGGACACAAAGAAACTGAAAGTGAAAGGATGGAAAAAAATATTTCATGCAAGCTACAGCCAAAAGAAAGCAGGTGTAGCAATATTAATCTCAGATAAAATAGACTTCAAATGCAGGGATGTTTTGAGAGACAAAGAAGGCCACTACATACTAATAAAAGGGGAAATTCAGCAAGAAGAAATAACAATCGTAAATGTCTATGCACCCAATCAAGGTGCCACAAAATACATGAGAGAAACATTGGCAAAACTAAAGGAAGCAATTGATGTTTCCACAATAATTGTGGGAGACTTCAACACATCACTCTCTCCTATAGATAGATCAACCAGACAGAAGACCAATAAGGAAATTGAAAACCTAAACAATCTGATAAATGAATTAGATTTAACAGACATCTACAGGACATTACATCCCAAATCACCAGGATACACATACTTTTCTAGTGCTCACGGAACTTTCTCCAGAATAGATCATATGCTGGGACATAAAACAAGCCTCAATAAATTTAAAAAGATTGAAATTATTCAAAGCACATTCTCTGACCACAATGGAATACAATTAGAAGTCAATAACCATCAGAGACTTAGAAAATTCACAAATACCTGGAGGTTAAACAACACACTCCTAAACAATCAGTGGGTTAAAGAAGAAATAGCAAGAGAAATTGCTAAATATATAGAGACGAATGAAAATGAGAACACAACATACCAAAACCTATGGGATGCAGCAAAAGCAGTGCTAAGGGGGAAATTTATAGCACTAAACGCATATATTAAAAAGGAAGAAAGAGCCAAAATCAAAGAACTAATGGATCAACTGAAGAAGCTAGAAAATGAACAGCAAACCAATCCTAAACCAAGTACAAGAAAAGAAATAACAAGGATTAAAGCAGAAATAAATGACATAGAGAACAAAAAAACAATAGAAAGGATAAATATCACCAAAAGTTGGTTCTTTGAGAAGATCAACAAGATTGACAAGCCCCTAGCTAGACTGACAAAATCAAAAAGAGAGAAGACCCATATAAACAAAATAATGAATGAAAAAGGTGACATAACTGCAGATCCTGAAGAAATTAAAAAAATTATAAGAGGATATTATGAACAACTATATGGCAACAAACTGGATAATGTAGAAGAAATGGACAATTTCCTGGAAACATATGAACAACCTAGACTGACCAGAGAAGAAATAGAAGACCTCAACCAACCCATCACAAGCAAAGAGATCCAATCAGTCATCAAAAATCTTCCCACAAATAAATGCCCAGGGCCAGATGGCTTCACAGGGGAATTCTACCAAACTTTCCAGAAAGAACTGACACCAATCTTACTCAAACTCTTTCAAAACATTGAAGAAAATGGAACACTACCTAACTCATTTTATGAAGCTAACATCAATCTAATACCAAAACCAGGCAAAGATGCTACAAAAAAGGAAAACTACCGGCCAATCTCCCTAATGAATATAGATGCAAAAATCCTCAACAAAATACTTGCAAATCGAATCCAAAGACACATTAAAAAAATCATACACCATGACCAAGTGGGGTTCATTCCAGGCATGCAAGGATGGTTCAACATAAGAAAAACAATCAATGTATTACAACACATTAAAAACTCGAAAGGGAAAAATCAATTGATCATCTCAATAGATGCTGAAAAAGCATTTGACAAAATCCAACATCCGTTTTTGATAAAAACACTTCAAAAGGTAGGAATTGAAGGAAACTTCCTCAACATGATAAAGAGCATATATGAAAAACCCACAGCCAGCATAGTACTCAATGGTGAGAGACTGAAAGCCTTCCCTCAAAGATCAGGAACAAGACAAGAATGCCCGCTGTCACCACTGTTATTCAACATTGTGCTGGAAGTGCTAGCCAGGGCAATCCGGCAAGACAAAGATAAAAGGCATCCAAATTGGAAAAGAAGAAGTAAAACTGTCATTGTTTGCAGATGATATGATCTTATATCTAGAAAACCCTGAGAAATCAACGATACACCTACTAGAGCTAATAAACAAATTTAGCAAAGTAGCGGGATACAAGATTAATGCACATAAGTCAGTAATGTTTCTATATGCTAGAAATGAACAAACTGAAGAGACACTCAAGAAAAAGATACCATTTTCAATAGCAACTAAAAAAATCAAGTACCTAGGAATAAACTTAACCAAAGATGTAAAAGACCTATACAAAGAAAACTACATAACTCTACTAAAAGAAATAGAAGGGGACCTTAAAAGATGGAAAAATATTCCATGTTCATGGATAGGAAGGCTAAATGTCATTAAGATGTCAATTCTACCCAAACTCATCTACAGATTCAATGCAATCCCAATCAAAATTCCAACAACCTACTTTGCAGACTTGGAAAAGCTAGTTATCAAATTTATTTGGAAAGGGAAGATGCCTCGAATTGCTAAAGACACTCTAAAAAAGAAAAACGAAGTGGGAGGACTTACACTCCCTGACTTTGAAGCTTATTATAAAGCCACAGTTGCCAAGACAGCATGGTACTGGCACAAAGATAGACATATAGATCAATGGAATCGAATTGAGAATTCAGAGATAGACCCTCAGATCTATGGCCGACTGATCTTTGATAAGGCCCCCAAAGTCACCGAACTGAGCCATAATGGTCTTTTCAACAAATGGGGCTGGGAGAGTTGGATATCCATATCCAAAAGAATGAAAGAGGACCCCTACCTCACCCCCTACACAAAAATTAACTCAAAATGGACCAAAGATCTCAATATAAAAGAAAGTACCATAAAACTCCTAGAAGATAATGTAGGAAAACATCTTCAAGACCTTGTATTAGGAGGCCACTTCCTAGACTTTACACCCAAAGCACAAGCAACAAAAGAGAAAATAGATAAATGGGAACTCCTCAAGCTTAGAAGTTTCTGCACCTCAAAGGAATTTCTCAAAAAGGTAAAGAGGCAGCCAACTCAATGGGAAAAAATTTTTGGAAACCATGTATCTGACAAAAGACTGATATCTTGCATATACAAAGAAATCCTACAACTCAATGACAATAGTACAGACAGCCCAAGTATAAAATGGGCAAAAGATATGAAAAGACAGTTCTCTGAAGAGGAAATACAAATGGCCAAGAAACACATGAAAAAATGTTCAGCTTCACTAGCTATTAGAGAGATGCAAATTAAGACCACAATGAGATACCATCTAACACCGGTTAGAATGGCTGCCATTAAACAAACAGGAAACTACAAATGCTGGAGGGGATGTGGAGAAATTGGAACTCTTATTCATTGTTGGTGGGTCTGTATAATGGTTCAGCCACTCTGGAAGTCAGTCTGGCAGTTCCTTAGAAAACTAGATATAGAGCTACCATTCGATCCAGCGGTTGCACTTCTTGGTATATACCCGGAAGATCGGAAAGCAGTGACACGAACAGATATCTGCACGCCAATGTTCATAGCAGCACTATTCACAATTGCCAAGAGATGGAAACAACCCAAATGTCCTTCAACAGATGAGTGGATAAATAAAATGTGGTATATACACACGATGGAATACTACGCGGCAGTAAGAAGGAACGATCTGGTGAAACATATGACAACATGGATGAACCTTGAAGACATAATGCTGAGCGAAATAAGCCAGGCACAAAAAGAGAAATATTATATGCTACCGCTAATGTGAACTTTGAAAAATGTAAAACAAATGGTTTATAATGTAGAATGTAGGGGAACTAGCAGTAGAGAGCAATTAAGGAAGGGGGAACAATAATCCAAGAAGAACAGATAAGCTATTTAACGTTCTGGGGATGCCCAGAAATGACTATGGTCTGTTAATTTCTGATGGATGTAGTAGGAACAAGTTCACTGAAATGTTGCTATATTATGTAACTTTCTTGGGGTAAAGTAGGAACATGTTGGAAGTTAAGCAGTTATCTTAGGTTAGTTGTCTTTTTCTTACTCCCTTGCTATGGTCTCTTTGAAATGTTCTTTTATTGTATGTTTGTTTTCTTTTTAACTTTTTTTTTCATACAGTTGATTTGAAAAAAGAAGGGAAAGTTTAAAAAAAAAAAAAAAGAAAAGAAAAAAGACAAACAAGGAAAAAAAAAAAAAAAGATGTAGTGCCCCCTTGAGGAGCCTGTGGAGAATGCAGGGGTATTCGCCTACCCCACCTCCATGGTTGCTAACATGACCACAGACATAGGGGACTGGTGGTTTGATGGGTTGAGCCCTCTACCATAAGTTTTACCCTTGGGAAGACGGTTGCTGCAAAGGAGAGGCTAGGCCTCCCTGTATTTGTGCCTAAGAGTCTCCTCCTGAATGCCTCTTTGTTGCTCAGATGTGGCCCTCTCTCTCTGGCTAAGCCAACTTGAAAGGTGAAATCACTGCCCTCCCCCCTACGTGGGATCAGATACCCAGGGAAGTGAATCTCCCTGGCAACGTGGAATATGACTCCCGGGGAGGAATGTAGACCCGGCATCGTGGGATGGAGAACATCTTCTTGACCAAAAGGGGGATGTGAAAGGAAATGAAATAAGCTTCAGTGGCAGAGAGATTCCAAAACGAGCCGAGAGATCACTCTGGTGGGCACTCTTACGCACACTTTAGACAACCTTTTTTAGGTTCTAAAGAATTGGGGTAGCTGGTGGTGGATACCTGAAACTATTAAACTACAACCCAGAACCCATGAATCTCGAAGACAGTTGTATAAAAATGTAGCTTATGAGGGGTGACAGTGGGATTGGGAAAGCCATAAGGACCAAACTCCACTTTGTCTAGTTTATGGATGGATGTGTAGAAAAGTAGGGGAAGCAAACAAACAGACAAAGGTACCTAGTGTTCTTTTTTACTTCAATTGCTCTTTTTCACTCTAATTATTATTCTTGTTATTTTTGTGTGTGTGCTAATGAAGGTGTCAGGGATTGATTTAGGTGATGAATGTACAACTATGTAATGGTACTGTAAACAATCGAAAGTACAATTTGTTTTGTATGACTGCGTGGTATGTGAATATATCTCAATAAAATGATGATTAAAAAAATAAAAAAAAAATAAAAAAATAAAAAAAAAATAAAAAAAATAAATAAAAAAGGTTAACTTTAGTCCCTCCGTCCTTTCCTCCATTACTTCCTTCCTTTTGGCAATTACTTTTGCTGCTTTTATTTTATTTCACCTCTGGTTTTTATAATATTAGTCTTAGTCTTATGTGCTTATTGCTGATTTTCAATTTCTGAGCTCTTAAAAATTTTTACTTAGGTGATATATATTTTACCCTTTTCTTTTTGAGGAACTTAGTGTAATACAGTCTTCCCTATTAGTGCTTTTGAGGCTTTTCATATGTTATTAAATTCAAGCTCTGGTTTATAATATTTCTCAAGGTTATGTCTATTCATTTTCTTAATGTTATTTTTTGATGTTCAAAATTTTAAAAATTTGATGCAATCTAATTTATCAACTTTTATGTTTAGTGCTGCTGAGAAATCATTACATGCACCAGGGTCATGAAAATGTTCTCCTCTGTTTTCTTCTAGAAGCTTTGTTTCTGAGTTTTATTTTTAAATCTATGATACATCTTGAATTAATTTTTGTGCATAAAGTGAATTGGGTCAAGGTTCATTTTTTCCCCATCTAGATATCTAGTTGTTTCAGTAACGTTTGTTTAAAAAAACTTTTTTTCCGTTTGGATTGACTTGCCATGTGATCATAAATCAATTGGCCTTATATGTGTGGGCCCATTTCTATTCTACTCCACTGATCTATTTGTTTATCTTTACATCAATACACTGCCTTGATAACTGTAGCTTTATATTAAGTCCAGAAGATCTATTTGTTTATCTTTACATCAATACACTGACTTGATAACTGTAGCTTTATATTAAGTTCAAAGGTCAGATATTACAGTTTATTCAACTTTGTTGTTTTTCAAGTTTCTTCTCACTATTTCAGATCCTTTGCATTTCCATATATATTTCAGAATCAGATTGTCAACTCTTCAATAAAACCTGTTGGTATTTTTGATAGAGATTGTTGAATCTATAAATCAACTTGGGGAAAATAAATATTTTAATAATATTGAGCTTTCCAATACAAGTGCAACATATACATCTTTGTTTTTCTAGATCTTCTTTAATTTTCTAAGCAGGGTTTTGTAGTTTTCAGTATAGTTTTATACTATTTATTTATAGTTTAATTTCACTGTGGTCATTCAGCATACTCTGTAAGATTTCAGTCTATTGAGATTTCTTAAGAATTATTTTATAGTCCAGAATATGATCTATCTTGGTGAATGTTCCATGTAGTACTTAAGAATCTGTATTTTGTAAATGTTGGGAGGTGCATTCTATAAATGACAATTAAGTGAAAGTAGTTAATAGTGTTGTACAAATCTCTCTGCTAACTAGGTAGATATTTTATCTAGTTGTTCTATTTATTATTCAGAAACGGATATTAAAACCTCCAACTATGATTTTGATTTATCTATTTGTCCCTTTAGGGCCATCAGTTTTTGTTTCATGTGTTTTGAAGCTCTATTATTAGGTGCATACACATTGTAACATTTTCTTGAATAATTAAGCATTTCATCATTGTGAAATCTCCCTTTTTTTCTCTGGCAAAAGGCTTTGTTTTGAAGCCTACTTTGCATGTTGTTAATACAGTTATGCCAGCTTTCTTATGCTTAGTGTTGGCATGATGTGTTTATTTTCACCCTTTTAGTTCAAAACTTGTCTCTGTCTTTATATTTGAAGAGTGGTTCTTGCAAAACAGAGTATGTTAGGGCATAAGGGTCTTGCTTTTTTATTTGATCTGACAATCTCTGCTTTTTAATGGAGTGTTTAGACCATTTACATTTAACACAAATATTAATATGTTTGGTTTTAAGCCTACCAGCTTAGTATTTGTTTTCTATTTTCCCCATCAGTTTGTTTTCCCATTTGCTTCTCCTACTCTACTTGTGGTAAATTGAGTATAGGCAACTCTCACTGCATGGTTCCACAATCCCTCAACAAAACTACTATAACTAACAAATTTAAGTTACCATAGTATGTTAACTATGAATAATTACATAAAGTCCACATTTTGCTGCTAGCTCTTCATTGCACAAATCACCTATAAAATAACAAATGTGTGAAAATCATATCCCCTTTTTCAATGTCTGTCAGTGACTGGTCACTGTGCATCTATTATTCATTAAACAAAGAGACAGCAAAGCATGTAATTGTGTTGTTTCCTTGCCTCTCAGTGATAAATCCACATTACATTTTACAAAAATTGGCCACCAAAGGTAAAAGTGAAGAAAAGAAACAAAAAGTTTCTGCTGGAAGTGAAATATGAATCAGTGTAATAACAACAGTTGGCTGGTTGACCATAGGATATGGAGTGGGAAAATCACAGCACTTTGGGCAGAAGGATTTTCTTTTTTCTTGTTGTTGAAAGGAAACAGATTCAATTACATCAATTCACATCAAAGAGGGAGAAACTGATTAGTAACTTATCATAGCTCTCAAAAATAGAATGTTTTGAGAAGAGAACCAAAGCAACATTTCTCCATAGAGTATTCTGTGGCATACTCACTCCTGCATTTTAGTTCAATGTTCAAGATGAAAACAGGATTCTGTGGTCAAATGCTTTGGGAAATGCTGTCTGACCCTCTTACTAAAAACATTAACATATTAAAGGCCCTGAGAAGTTTTGCAGTAAGTTCATAAGCTCGTTTAATTTTAGTCAAGACAGAATTGCTCAAATTTACCTGGCCATAGAATCCTTTATAAGACATTTATTTATTTATTGCCAAACAGACTTTGGAAAATATCAAGCCAAAGGAATTATCATTTAATGGTGATATATATGTGACAGACTGGTAAAGAGATAATTCTGAGCCGATGCTATTTCTGGTTCTTCTTAAGTCCTGTTATATTAATGATCATATATGTCACCTATTACATCTGTCTTTGAACATATATTTAGTATCCACTACATGCTAGGTGGTTGTTTCTCAAAATACGACCTGGCAACACCTGTGGCTACCCACATTAGAATCTCCTGGAGGTGCTAATTAAAAATCTAGATACTCAGGCACTGCCCCCCCCCACCACCAGGTGTACATAATCCGTAACTTTGGAAACTGTTTTTGAGAAAGACCCCCACTAATTCCTGTAATGTAAATGGGATCACGTAATGTGTGCTCTTCTGTGCCTGGCCCTTTTGCTTAATAAAATGACTATGAAATTAGTCTATATTGCCCCAGGTAATAGGAGTTCATTCTTTGTTATTACTGAGTAGTATTACATTGTAGGAATATACCACAATTTGTTTATACATTCTTCTGTTGATAAGCATCTGGGTTGTTTCCAGTTTAGAGCTTTCATAAAAAAGGAGGCTATAAACATTTTTGTCTTTGTGTGTGAACATATCTTTTCATTTCTTTATAATAAATACCTAAGAGTGGAATTGCTTGGTCGTATGGTGAGTATATGCTTAACTTCATAATAATTTGCCAAACTGTGTTCCAATGTAGTTCAAACCATTTTACATTCCCATCTGCAACTATGAGAGTTCCAGAAGTGCCATGTCCTTGCCAATAGTTGTTGCTGGTGGTGTTTTTAGCCATTCTAGTAGGTGTGTTGTAGCATCTCATTATGGTGTGAATTCAGATTTACTTGATGATAGAGATATTAAACGTTTTCAGGTGCATATCATATCATATCATATCATATCATATCATCTCTTGTGAAGTGACTTACTCAAATCTTTCCCCATTTTAAAAATCAAGTTGCTTTTCTTATTACTGAGTTGTAAGAATTGTTTATTCTGGACACAGATCCTTTGTTGGCAAAAATGTAGGGTGAATATTTCTTGGTCAGTGGCTTGTCTTTTCATTTTCTTATCAAGGTCTTTCAAACAGAAGTTTTCAATTTTGATGAAATCTAATTTATCATTTGTTCCAGTTTGCTAATGCTGCCATTATGCAAAATACAAGAAATGGATTTGGCTTTTATAAAGAGGGTTTATTTGGTTACAAACTTACAGTCTGAAGGCCATGAACATGTCCAAAGGAAGGCATCAATACAAGCATACCTTCGCCAAAGGAAGGCCAATGGCATCTGGAAAACCTCTTTTAGCTGTGAAGGCACATGGCTGGCATCTGCTGATCCCAGGTTGTGTTCCAGCTCCTCTCTCAGCTCCTGTGCATTCTCCAAAATTTCTCTCTTTGCTGCAGCAGCAAGCTCCTTCTGTCTGTGTGTACTTTTAGGACCCCAGTGATTAAATCAAGACCACCCTGAATGGGTGGGGCCCATATCTCCATGGAAATAATCCAATCAAGCAGGTTGCCCACAGTTGATTGAGTCACATCTCCATGGAAACACTCAAAGGATTCCAACCTAATCAACACTAATACATCTGCCCCCACAAGACTGCATTAAAGAACATGGCATTTTGGCAGACATAATACATCCAAACCAGCACATCATTTTTCTCCTTTTTATGGCTTATGCATTCAGGGAAATCATTGCCTATCTCTAAATTTACAAAAATATTAAAGTATGTTTTCTTCTAGAAGCTTTATAGTTTCAGCTTTAACAGGTCTATAATCCATCTTAAATCAATTTTTATATACGGAATCAGAAAGGGTTGAATTTCAGGAACATTTATGGAAGAGACTTTTCCCATTGAATTGCCTTTGTGTCCCTGTTAAAAATTAATTCCACATATATTTGTGTGGGTCTATTTCTGGACTCTCTATTCTGTTCTACTGAACTACTTACCTTCCATGACTCTAAGTTCACACTGTCTTGAAATCAGGTGGCATATTCCTCCAACTTTTATCTCCTTTTTCTATTGTATTGGCTATTTTAGGGCCTTTGCTTTTAGACAGAAAGTTTTCAGTCAACATGTCAACTTCTATAAACAACTTGTTGAGATTTTACTGAGATTTCTTGAAGCTATGGATCAATTTGAGAAGATCTAATATCTTAACAACACTGAGGTTCCCAATCCACATATTTTGTAGTTTTCAATGTAAAAGTCTTGCTATTATAAATGGAATTAATAATTAATTCTCTAATTGTTTGCCGCTAGTATATAAAAACACAAGTGAATCTTGTATATTGACCTTGTAACCTCTGCAACCTTGCTAAATTCACTTATTAGTTCTAGTTGTTTCATAAATTCATCAGGGTGTTATACATCAACAAGTATGTCATCTGCAAATAAACACAGTTTTACTTTTTCTTTCCAATTTGTATGCCCTTTTCCTTGTCTCATTGTACTGGCTAGGATCTCCAGTACAGTTTTGTATAGAAGATTAGAAGTGGTAAGAATGAAAATCCTTGTCTTATTCCTGAAATCATTTAATACTCACCCTTAAGGGTATAGCTTTAGGGCTTTCATAGATGCTCTTCATCAGAATTAAGAAGTTTCCTCCTATTCCTAGTTGGCAGAGAGATTTTATCATGATGGATGTTGACTTTTGTCAAATCCTTATTCTCCTTCTATTGAGATTATCATATTTTTTTCCTTTTTATTCTGTTAATATAGTAAAATACACTGATTTTTGAACTTTAAATCAACCCTTTATTCCTTGGGCAAACCCCACTTGTTTATGACTGATCTATTTATATATATATATATATATATATATATTTATTTATTTATTTATTTCAGGATTTGATTTGCCAACTTAAGGATTTCGCATTCAAGTTCATGAGATACATTAGTTTATAGTTTTCTTTTCTTGCAATATTCTTGTCAGATTGTGATAGCAGGTTTATGCTTGCCTTGGAAAAAGAGTTGGGAAATGTCCTACCCTATTTCTGAAACAGCTTGAAAATAATTTGTATTATTTTTCCCTAAATATTTGATAGAAGTTATCAGTGAAATAATCTGGGCCTGTAGTTTTATCTGTGGGAAAGTTTTTGGTTTTAATTTTAGTTTTAGTTTTGACAATTTAATACTCCTGTGTAAACCCTCTCTCAAAACATTTTCATCACAACAGAATTAAACATGTTCATCAACAGAAAGTTCTCTCAGGTCCCTTTCTAATCAATTCTCCTTCTCTTCCCCAGAGCAACCACCTTAACATTTCTCTTACTATAGTTAAAGTTTGCCTGTTCTTTGACTTCATAAAGACACACACATGTATACACACATATATACACATACATAGTATATACTCTGAGTTTGATTTCTTTTACCTAAAACAATGTTTTTAAATTTCAGCCACCATGCTGCATGTATTGGTAGTTCTTTTTTATTGCTGAGTAGTATTTCATTGTATGAATATTCCACAGTTTGTTTATCCATCATCCTGTTGTTAGACACTTGTGTTGTTTCCAGCTTGGGGCTGTTACAAATAATGCTATGAAGATTTTTGTACATGTCTTTTGTGGAGATATGTTTTTGTTTCTCTTGGGAAATACTTTGGAGTATAATAGCTAAATTACAGGATAGGTATAGATTTACCTTTATAAGAAACTGCCAAACAGTAATAGTTCCACCAAGCAATGTAAGAGAGTTTCAGTTGCTCTGGAACTCCTCTGTCAGCTGGGAAGGCACGTGGCTGGCATCTGCTGTTCCTTTGCTCCCAGGTTGCATTTCAAAATGGCTTTGTCCAAAATGTCTCCGGGCTTGTCTCTCTTAGCTTCTTCAGTTTCTGTGCATCTAAGCATTGGGGTCCTCTCTTAGCTTCTCCAGAGCAAACTCTGGACTAGCAACTCCAAATGTCTCCAAACATCTCAAAGCATCAGCAAGCATCTCTCTAAAAGTCTCTCTCAGCTGCTATGAGCTCCTTCTGTTTGTGAGCTCTTTCATTTTTTTTTTATTAATCAATTCATTTTTAATACAATTTTATTGAGATATATTTACATACCATATAATCATCCAAAGTGTACAATCAATTGTTCACATTACCATCATATAGTTGTTCATTCATCACCCCGATCTATTTTTTGAACATTTTCCTTGTACCAGAAAAAGTAAAAATAAGAATTAAAAAAAAATAAGAGTAAAAAAAGAACACCCAAATCGTGCCCCTCGCCTCCTCCCTATTTTTCCTTTAGTTTTTTGTCCCCATTTTTCTACTCATCCATCCATTTACTGGATAAAGAGGAGCATGATCCACAAGGCTTTCACAATCACATTGTCACCCCTTGTAAGCTACATTGTTATACAATCATCTTCAAAAGTCAAGGCTACTGGGTGGGAGTTTGATAGTTTCAGGTATTTACTTCTAGGTATACCAATACATTAAAACCTAAAAAGGATTATCTATATAGTACATAACAGTGCCCACCAGAATGACCTCTCGACTCCATTTGGAATCTCTCAGCCACTGAAACTTTATTTCGTTTCATTTTGCATCCCCCTTTTGGTCAAGATGTTCTCAATCCTACGATGTTGAGTCCAGATTCATCCCCGGGAGTCATATCCCATGTTGTCAGGGAGATTTACACCCTGGGTGTCAGATCCCACATAGGAGGGAAGGCAGTGATTTCATCCGCCAAGTTGGCTTAGCTAGAGAGAGAGGGCCACAATCAAGCAACAAAGAGGTATTCAGGGAGAGACTCTGAGGCACAATTATAACCAGGTTTAGCCTCTCCTTTGCAGTAACAATGTGAGCTCTTTTATAGGACTCCAGTGATTAAATCAAGACCCACCCTGAATGGGTGGGGTCCACATCTCCATGGATAAAATTTAATCAAATGTTTCACCCATGGCTGATTGAGTTACGCCTCCATGGAAACACTCAATCAAAAGTTTCCAACCTAATCAACACTAATAGGCCTGCCCTCACAGGATTGCATTAAAGAATATGGTTTGGGGGGGGAACATGATATATCCAAACTGGCACATTCCTATTTTACAGATTAAAGAAGAAACTGAGGCTCAGCAAATTTCAATAACTTGCCCAATCAAGACTGCAAGGCTCTAATAGACCTAGAATTCAAATTCAGGCAGTCTTATTCTAGAGTTGGTACCTATAACCACTAGCTTATAAATTTGGAAAACTCAAAAGCACAAGAACAAAAAATCCATCAAATTAGTAATAGAAACAATCCCATTAACAGCAAAGAATATGGACAGTTCACAGGAAAAAAGCCAAGTTTCTCTTAAATATGAAAAGATGCTCAACCCCACTAAAATGAGAGAAATGCAAATACACAAATTAAAACTACACTGAAACCATTTTTAACCTATCAGACTGGCAAAAATTCAAAAGTCTGATAACACTCTCAATTGGCAAGGATATGGGCAACAGTACATCGTTGGGACAGTATAAATTGGTGCAATCCCTATGGAAGGCAATTAGGCAATATCTAGGATACTTTTTGATCCAGTAATTGTTACTTTGGGAATTTATCAAATAGATATACTGTAAGTATGTGTGAAAGGACATATATAAAATGTTATGAACTTCATGTTGACAACAGCAAGATACTGTAAACAACCAAAATGCCCATCACTAGGTGACTATTTAAATAAATTATAGCCAATCAATACAATGGAATACTATGCAGCTATTTTAAAATTTAGAAGATCTCTATGTACTGATATGGAAAAAGCTTCTATAGATATTATACCATAGAAGCAAAAAATTTAGAAGAGTATATACAACAACATGTGAAAAGAGGGGCAAAATAAGAATCTACTTACATGTTTATATTTTCGTACATATACTCCTTACAAGAAACTCCAGAAGGACACATGGAAAATAATAAATGTTGGGGGACACTGCACAGGAACTGAATAGATAGGGTACTGATGAGATGTGAAGACTTTCCATGTATACCCTTTGGTCTTTGAAAAATGTGAATATATCACCTATTCAAAAAATTGAATTAAAAATTTCTATGCTTAAAAATAAATTTTAATGGCACCACTTGACAATAATTTATTTATAAAATAAATGTTTACCAAGTGCCCACTAAATATCAAGTAGGCACCATTCTGGGCCTTGGTAATACAGCAATATAGAACTTTCATTCTAGTGGGGAAGACCAAATAAATACTATATGTGTATAATTTATTTATAAAAATAAATTAAATAATGAATAATCCCAGATAGCTATTTACAAAACGGTAAATCAGAATAAAGGGAAAAGTAGCGATGTGGTGGAAGTGGGGTAGTATGCTATTTTAGATGAGTAGTCTGGGAAGGCATCTCTGAGGAGAAGGCCTATGAGTAGAGACCCAAATGAGGTGAGGGAGGAAACAATGTAGGGGAAGAGCTTTCCAGGAAGCAAAGGCCCCAAGGCAGAACAAGCTTGATGCAATCCAGAAACAGCAGAAACACTTACATAGCTAAAGCAAAATGAGTGAGGAGAACAATGGAAGGCAACGGTATAAAACAAATGTCAGATGCCAGATCATGTGGGCTTTGTAGGACATTGGCAAGGATTTGAATGTAAGAAGCTATTGGAGGTTTAAAAAAAAAATATCCTAAAGGGTCTTGGTTAAAAATTGGCCAGTACAAACACCTGTTTGGCCTTCCACGTTGTCAGAAGACTGAAATATTGCAAATCTGGTTACCAAATAGCTGTTTCCCTGGTAAATAGTGTCACCTGCCATACTGATTCCTTTCCCAGCACCCCAGCACCAACACCACCTCTGTATTCCCACCCCACAAACTAACAACTAAATAAATAAGCTGACCCAGCAGAGGCTACTGAGTTGGGGAAATTAATCAGCTTAAGGACCTAGAACCATTGAAATTCAGCAATCTACAGGGTGAATAAAGGTTTTCCCTTTGTTACAATCCTAGAGCCTGCATAGGACTGCACGTCCTGGGCTTCCATCCCACCAAGAGTCAGTTGGGACCTAATAACCAGTGTCTGCACTCATGTTTGGTAAAGTACAAATAAGAAGCAAGTTAGCGAAATAGACTGGGTGTCCCTGAGGTCTGACATAAAGATAGAGGAAAGGGAAAATCCAATGAACTTCTACATAAATAATCTCTCTCCTCAGCATTCCCCAAGTGATTTTGAACTTTTGCATAAAATTTTAACACATCAAACTTTGTTTCTATGCTCAAACTCCGTAAAATATTTATTACCAAGGTTGTTTTTTTAAAAAAACATACATTAGAGCAATAGGGAAATAGAAAATAATCTTCCTAATACCAAATGCAACCTTACCATTCTCATAGTTGTGTTCAATATAATCAGTATGTTTGTGTAATAATGTGTATGCAGTTTCTGGGATCCTAATCTCCACATAGAACTACAATAGTGGAAACACAGCAACTCTAATTTCATATATGAAACTTGTCTTACACACTATATACTGGGAGCTCAATGTGGGATGACGTCAAAATCTTAACAGATTTCTCCAAAGTGGCATGAAATTTCTGATGCTATTTGCCACTTTGAACCATTTCACAAAGTTCCTGCTCTTTGAAAACACATTCTGCTGCTCTGAAATCTAGGATGCCAACATCTTATTACACCATATTTAGTTCTACTTCATTCTCATTCATTTAATTTCTTTGAACATCAAAATCTCCAGTTTAATTACCTAAATACTAAATATTTGTTAACATAAATTTGTAACATGAACCAAAACTAAAGGAAAAGCAACTGAAAAGAACATTGAGTAGAAATCCAAGCACTACTTAGAAACAATCAATCTCTGGGCACCAGATATACATTCACTCACGTTTATTTTCTGATTGTAAATACCTTCACTCAACAAAAGACAAGAGATTAAAAACCATTTAACGCAAGCAGGACCTGTTTTAGCAAGCAGGACCTGTTTTTCCGTGCTGGAAAAGTCATGGCTTTCTTTTTCATTCCTTTTAATAAAATTATTTATGAAATGTTGAAACTTTCTGTCAAGTAGGTCTAGTACACATGATTTAAGTCAGGTAGGACTGTGATTTCATATTAGATGGAAATTATTCTTCATCCTTTTTATATTAAAATGTCATAATATTTCAAGGAAAGAAAAAAAAGAAACCTACTACTTACACCACAGCAAGCCAAGATCCGGACAGACGGCATGAAACTACCAGCAGCCGCCTATTTCCTCACAGACTAAACTTTGTTCCCTTCCTGGCTGTTTTTGGATCTGATTCACACTGATACACATTTCAATGGCCTTGGAAGCTACCACCCAACAGAGCAAGGTGGGAGGGTTTGTTAATTTAACTCCGCTTGGTAACAGCTTATCAGTAACTTCTCAAAGGGCAAGTTAACATGTTTAAAGACACAAATTTAAGGAAGATTATAGAGAAAGCCTGAAAAATGTCATAATCTCTGTTGGCTGGACTTTGGTTTCAGAGGGGATTTCCCTCTCATATATTTCTCCTGAAGAAAACAAAACAAAACAAAAATGATAGTTATCTGAGCTTCCAAAATCTTACTTTCTTCCTTTTATAAAAGTTTTCCTTCCTCCTCAGAATCAGTACATTGTGCAATCATGGCAGAAAGAGACCAGAAATGTGCTTCTCTCTTACTGTCCCATCACCTCCATTCCTCCAAAATCTTACACTAGTTAGAGAAATAAAGTAGAGTTCTTGGTAAATGTATTGCTTTCTGATATTATTACCACCTATTGAGCTAATGTGGAGTGAGAATTTGGATCCCAAATTCTGTTCTTTGCAACGTAAAATGTTATCTTGTGTCATCTTTTTCCACATCCTAAGCATCTTCCCTTCTCAACCACTAAATTTCTGTAACTTGTACCATTAGCCTTTGAAGCAGCAAACCCTTATTATATATTTAATGTGCTAATCTCTTTATAAGCATTATCTCATTCTCTCCGAGTAATACATTTTGAGATCAATCATTTTTCAATTCTTCTTAGCTTGATTCACTGTATCCAATTTAGCTCCTTCAGCATCCAGTGATGTTTCACAATAGGCACTATGGTAGGCATAATAATGGCCCACCAAAGATGTCCATGCCCTAATCCCCAGAACCTGTGACCACATTATTGTACATGACAAAAGGAAATTTGCAGATATCATTAAGGTTAAAGACCTTGAGATGGAGAGATTATCCTAGAGTCACATGAACCCTTAAAAGGGGAGAACCTTTTCCAGCTGTGGTCAGAGAGAACTTCACCAGCTCTTGCTGGATGGCTTTTAAGATGGAAAGAGGGTGGCTATGAGTCAAGAAATGAACATAGCCTCTCAAAGTTGGAAAGGAAACAGATTCTCCTCTAGAGCCTCCAGAAAGGAATGTAGCCCTGCTGAATCCTTGGTTTTAGCCCAATGAAACCCTTGTTGGACTTTTGACCTACAGAACTGTAAGATAATAAATGTGTGTTAAATTTATGATAATTGGTTATGGCAGCCATAGAAAAGAAATAAAGGTACTTTAATTTCACAATGTTCCTTTTAAAATATTATACTCAGAGCTGAAGAGAATACTCCATATGAGATCTGATGAAAAGAATAGTAATGGTGTAACTAACCAACTATTAATCTGGATGATATACTCTTATAAATGTTTTAGATTTTTAGTTGCATTTTATTTGTCCCTTAGTGGACTCCCAAGTCTTTTTCACACAAACTGCCATCAATCCAGGTGCCCCACTGTACACCCTAAATCTCTTTTCAACTAATTTTGGAGTTGAAATGCAGACCTTTACATATAACCCTGTTAAATTTCACCTTACTAGTTTTAGCCCATCTTGTTAAAATCATTTTGAATTATGCCTCTATCCTCTGTTAGCGGAAGTATCCCTTTTAGCCTAACTGAATGTACTGAACTCCCATGATTTTATCAAAGTTATTAGTAAATAAACATTGAATAGTCAATATCAAGAACCTGTTATTAGAGACTTTTCTTCAGTATGACACCAATCCAGGGATCAATACTTTAGGGCACACGTGTTTGACCAGCTACAAAACCACCCACTCTCATACAGTTTATATTCTGTGGGCTCCTCAAACACATCAGGATAATAAGATGCCTGAATAAATAAAGATATGTCTACAGCATAACAATCCACTAGAACCCTACTGGAAATGGGAATATGGTTAGTTTGATATGAACAGGTTTTGGTTTGGTTTGGTTTGGTGTTGGTAATTTAGTGCTGGCTCTTAATGATTATCATTTTCTTTTAAGAGTTTAAAACTACCAGTTAATTATTCTTTCTAGAATTCTACTTGAGATTAAAGGGAAGTTTATATAATTGTACACAGTGACACTGATCTCTGTCTCAAAAGAGGAGATATAGGTGGAGGGGAAAAGAAGGGAAACACTATGAATGAAGGCATGGCAGAAGGAATCAGCACTGTGTGCCCGTGAGAGAGTGAGGAGACCAGACTAATTGGAGTGGTAGTGGTCTGTTGGAAAGGAGTATAAAACCAGAGTTGAATCCTATGATGTCAAGTGTTGAATGGGGGACTAAGACTTCAACTTAATTTATCAGGAAAGTAGGAAGAATTAGAAGATTTTAAAGCAAGAGAATAACATAATAAAAGGAATGTTTTAATAATAAAAAACATCACTGAAAAATGGGTAAAAGATATCAACACATAGTTCACAGAAGAAAAATTTAAATGGCTCTGAAATATGAAGACACTCAACCTCATCATTATAGGACAAATGCAAATTAAAAGTACAACAACCTTGTTTTAACCTATATTTTAGTTTATAAAATTGGCAAAGTTAAAAAAGCCACATAAGACAATGTTGATGAGGTTGTGGAGAAATAATGGGAGGATGGGCAGAACCTCTCTGAAGAACAAATAGGCAATCAAAGTTATAAATGTATATATTCTTTCACCTAGTGATAAAAAAAACACACACATGTAAATTTATATTAAATGAAAAAAGCAAGGTACAGAGTAGAATATTTAGAATGCAACTATTTGTGCGTGTGTGTGTGTGTTTAAAGAATGTGTGTGTGCTATCAGAGACCCTCTCTGGAAGAATACCCAAAAAACCAGTTAACAGAGGGTTGCTAGTAGGGAAAGAGACTGGACAGCTAGGGCTCAGGGGTAAGAAAAAGACATATATCATTTTGTCCTTTTTGAATTTTTACCAAGGCTTGGATTACCTATTTAAAAATAAATAAACATGCTAAGTGCCATGTGGTACCATGAATTAGATCCTTAAAGAGAAAAAGGACAGTAGTGGAAAAATGGTGAGAAGCAAATAAAGTCTGGAGTTTGCTTACTAGTCAAGTATTAATGTTAATTTATTAGTTTTGACAACTGAATCACAGTATATGAGATGTTAACATTAGGTGAAACTAGATGAAGGATACATAGGAACTTCCTTTACTATCTTTGTGACTTTTCTGTAAGTCAAAGATTTTTTTTATTTACAGTTTATTCAAAAAATAGAAAGTTATTAAAATGAATAAATAGACATTTGAAAAGTTATTAGGGCAGCTGGGAGAAAAATGGCTCAGGGAACGGAGAGATTAGAACCAAAGAGGGCAGATGGGAAACCATGGGCATAATCTTGGCATGAGGTGTGGAGGGCCTACATTAGGATAAAGGTCATGAAGATACAAAGAAAATAACTAATAAGGATATAAGATACACTTCAAAAGAAAAATATCAACAAAATGTTTGCAGTATTGGAGAGAGAAAAGAATTGTGGTACCAATTACAAACAGTGGCAATTAGAGGAAGGAGCTGGTTTGAAGTGAAATGAGATTCATTTAAGTCATTCATTCAACAAATATTTATTGGTACCTAGTATGGCAGGCACTTTGCAAGGGAATAAGGATGCAACGGGGAGTTTATAATGCGAAGTATGAAGTGACCCTGAAATGTCCTAGTAGATTTGTCCAAAAGCATCGAGATATACAAAAAGAGTTCCTATGAGAAGACAGAAGTGGGATAGCTGAGGTGATATGGAGTAAGGAGAGGCCAAAACTGAACTGTGGGACAATTAGGGGAAGAGAATAGTAGCAAAGAAGGCAAGGAAATAATGGCCAAAGATTTATGAAAAGGATATTATAAATTCCTAGAAACTAAGATAAAAGCAAGACCTAAGAAGAAAGGTTCTATCAAATGCACTGTCCAAGAAAATGAGGATATAAAAAAGACCACAAGACAGCTGGTTAAAAGAGAGATAGAGAAATCACTGATGGTAAAAGGGAGTCACACAAGAGACTCTTTGACTTTTGGTAAAGCCTAAATGGAACATGAATTACAGAAGTAAAAAATGTCTTTCAAGAAAGCATTTGGGAAATGGGATTCCATTTATTACCATGCTTCTCACACTGGGGTACTGAAGCCACAGGATGGGTCTTTTTGTGGTATCATCTTTATTTGGTGGAAAACAGTGAAACAGAGATACAACGCAAAATTTGCATAAGCTTTGAAGACAAATCCTGAGATTTTAAGCACATGGTTTCTTTAAGCCACCTCAGGTTTACCTCCCAACTTTTAGGGCTACAAATTCACTTTCTACATCCATAAGGGGATTCTTGGGTGGAAATTTGAGATTCGCTGACATAATTTAGGCTGGCTTTGTTGAAATATGTGTATGCTATTAAAATTCAGGATACTTATAATTTACAAAATAATTTTATGAACTATGGTCTCACACGGCAAATTACAAAAAGTACTTCACATACAAAGAAGAAAAGTAATGAACAAAGTATCTTGAATTTATTGTATTCATTTACCACTATTTGGCTATTGTGTCCCATTTATATAACCATATATCATTTATCCTATTATGTCTGTAGCTGGTGCTTAGCCTAACAAAGGAAAATCACAGACAATGTCAACTAAACTCATATGCTAAATCAATGAAATTTGATGATGAATATAAACTGAGTACTACCCAATATTATATACATACATGCAAATGTATATGTGTGTATGTGTGTATAAAAATATATACATACATACTGTAGACACAGATGCTAATACAAGAGTTAGTGCCTGTACTTCAAATTCTAATTTGTAAAAAAAATCTGAAACCTTGACTTACACATTGTACACAGTATACCAGTAAAATGGAAAAGCAATTTTCATCTGCAATTCTCTGCCAAGTAAATTAAAATAGTACTTTGGCATCAGATCTTCATAAACCAGGCTAAGCATAAGCTTGAAAGCTTTGCTCTGGGATTTTTCATTGAATTTTTAAAAAATAAATAAATTATTTATTTTTAGTTGTGGGAAAATATACAGAACATAAAAATCATTTTAACCATTTTAAGTGGACAACTGTTTGACATTAAGTACACTGACAATACACTGTCAACTTTCACCACTATCTATTTCCAGACTATTTTCATCATCCCAAACTAAAACTCAAACTCATTTAGTGATAACTCCCCAGTCCCTGCCACCCCCCATACCTGGTAGCCACTCTTGTGCTTTCTGTCTCTATGAATTTGCTTATTCTAAGTATTTCATATAAGATAAATCATACAATATTTGTCTTTTTGTGCCACTCAACATGATGTCTTCAAGGTTCATCCATGTGTAGCATGTACCAGCACTTGACTTCTTTTTACATCTAAATAATATTCCATTGTATGGAACAGGCTCTATCTAAAAGCCACAAGGCAAAACTGACATGAAATAAAGGTTTCTTTAAATCTCTTGTGTGAGAAAGCCATTAGAGCGGAAACAATGTAATACGTGGGAGCGTCTTAAAAATGCTATGGGAAAACTATGCAGGGCTAGGGATTTTTCTATAATCAACTGGCTAATCTGATGTCATTTGAATAGAGAAAATGTACCATCATTCATTACTCTAATATATTTTTGATACTTAGAGACTTTTACCATTTAAAAGAAAATCAATTTTAATTATAGTCCAAATAAATCAGCTTCTTGTCCAAATGTTTGGATTTCTAAGCTAAAACTCTTGAGACTAAGAAACAAAAAGCTAACGAGTACTAAACCTGGAAGACAGAATTATAGCTCTCATATCTAATTCATTCAGCTCAGGCTGTTGGCTTTCACAATAACAACTCTGGAGGTAAGTTGTCACTTTTTAATATCATCTAATGCCTACAGCTCTCTGCTGTCAAATTTCCAAGGAATTCTTAAGTCATCATATTTTAAGAAAGCAAATTTGAGCTGATATCCTAGGGAACAATGGATTATTTTCTTTTCCTACTTGACCATAATCATGATATTGGTAGAATTCTCAACGATTCCATTTTTGTTTTAAACATATATTCAGGGAATGTGAATTGATATAAGTAGTTGGATGTCTGTTAAATGGAGTAAGTAATACTAACATGCAATTAGGCATTACCTAGAAAAGTTGAAGAAGCATATACTTACAAACAGCAACTCAACTCCCAGACACATACCCTAGCAGAGCTTCCCAATTGCTATGCCAAAGCATCCTAGCATATAATGAACGGATTACAGGTGTGCCCAGATATGTATCCCCTCAGCCCTCCAGCCAAGTAAGAGCACCCTGGCCAGAGGCACAGCTTCATTCCTTTAACCCGTGTGTTGTACAAATATTATCTATCATTTTCTATGTGTGCTATGACATGAAAAAGTTGGTAAATATCATTAGAGAAGTTCTTACACATGTACCAGACACATAAATGTTCATAGGAGCAATGTTTGTAGTAAGTAAAAACTGGAACATCCCAAATGTCCATCAATAAATTCACCTATTAATAAATGCTGGAATACTCATAAAACAGAAAATTATACAGCAGTGAAAACTAAAGAGCAAAAGCTATACGCATTGACATGGATACAAATATGGACGTAATATTGAGTAAAAAAAGCAAGTTCTAGAAAAATACATTATGACATAATTCCATTTTTTCTAATATTCAAAAACATGCAAAATTAATCAATATACCATCTAAGGATATACAAATATTTAATAAAACCATTGAAAAAAAGTAAGAGAATTATTAACACAAAATTCATAACTTTGGTTACCTCTGAGGGAGCAAAATAAAAATAAGTATGAGATCAAGGAGCAGCACACGGGAGATATTAGAAGTACCAGTGATATCACTTTTCTTAAACTGGGCTATAGAAACACATATATTCTCTATATATTTATTCCATAAGCCTCACAGATGTCTTATAAATATTCTATATCAATATTTAATAAACATCTTTTCAAAAAGCTCTACTTTGTCCAAAGGTAGACAGCAAATGCATCTGCCATCTCTGCAACAGTATGAGGTACATGGACTAGGAGAGACAGAAAGCACCAAATTATACAGAACACTGCAGGTTAAACAATGAAACTTTCACAAAGACCCTACAGACTCATATATACAACTCCAACAATAAAGGATTTGAAAGCTACAAAATAATTCAAATTAAAACTCAATTCAACATTCCATCATTTTTTGATAACATTAACATCAAATGGAATACGGATTTTAAAAATCGGGACTGAATAAACTGCCAACCTATGAATGAAAACTTCTCTTGCTATTTCCTAAAAGTCAACATTTCATTTGGATTTAGACCACACAAAAGACATTTACAGAATGACAATACTTGAATTCATCATGTCTATCTAGCAATGTTTGCTTAGTCAAATGGCTATCTCTTGGTCAATGTCATTTAAGGACAGCTTTATAAAGCTTCAAGAGCAAGAACTGGGTCTGTTTCAACTGATGGAACTAACAAGGGAAAAAACAATGAAAACATTTTAAGTGTCCCTGCCTGTAATCTGTCTCTTTATATTTTATGGGCTAGACAGTGGAAAGCTATTTTTCTAAGCATTAGATATTCTGCCAATCCAGGAGAGCTATAATAGACCCAAGAAAATGAACTTAACTTCCAAATTAATTACATTTATTATTTTTAATTTAAAATGTAAAAGACATACATTTTTAGCTTTCCCTTTAATATTAAAAAAAAGCCACTGAAAACAGACGGGTTAATGTTTACACAAAGGCAAATTTTCCTTTGTTTTTTTTTCTTTAACTTTTCAATGGGTGAGTGACCTTGCTGGAATTCCCCTGTCAGTTCTGGAGTATCTATCTGGAAGTTTCAAACAGAAACTACTTTCACATGATACATCAGAATGATATGCCAAGTGGTTTCTGCCTCTGTACCTTGAACTTAGATATAATATCACAGATGAATCAGTAAACTTTACACAAAAAAAGAAAGGCTTTCTTTTCTTCTCAGGCCATTTAAGAAAAGATCAAATTTAAAAGTATTTGTTTCTGTTTGAAGTCATGGAAAAGTCTTGATAACAGGTGGTGGTAATGGTAGCACAACATTGTGATTGTAATTGATTTCATGGAAATGTACACTTAAGCATGGTTAAGACAGAAAATTTTGTGTATATCTACATTACCACAATAAAAAAAGAAACGCAAATGTACTTGACATTATATATTTATAGGGTCAATTTTACACAGAAAAACTTCACATACCCAGTTCAAGAAATTTATCCTTGATACAGCTTCAAACTATCAAAGACAGACCCATTTTGGAGTATGTCAAGACCTGAATATACCATGCAAAAGTGAGAATCTGAGCCCATATTTAATTCCTGTTACAATAGCATAACTATCTAAAAACTCAGATAATATAAAGGCTTCATTGTTTTGCTTTATTTCATAATTTCTAAATTATCTATTTTGATTGAGAGGAACTTACTTCAGGTTTACTGTGAAAAAGCTTATGGGTAACCTGTCCTTTCCAGTGGGAGGCAGTTACGGAATTAACCCTAAACCACTGAAAATCAATACAGTCATAAGTAACAGTGGGAATGATTTAGAGTAGAAACAAAATATTTTCCCGATCAAGGCCACACCTCCAGTTTCACCCTTGGCACTTCTCTCCCTCATTTTTAGAAGGTGAAAGTACAATAAGTATTGCACTGGAATTTTAGCAAAGTCATCTATCTTGCTTTCAAAAGCTGTTTTCTGGGCAGAAAAAAATTAACATTTCACAATCTGAGTTTCTCAAACAACAGGATACAGCATATATTGGGGTTTTAGAAGTTGAGAAGCAGGGGTCATAAGAGTAAATAGGGAAAGATTAGAATATCAGCAGAAGGAGCACTACTTTTCAAAATTTTTCCTTGAATTCCTCAACACACTGTTTTATAATAGTAGCTGGAATCTTCTTGAATATTATAGGTCTTTTAAACAAAATTGTTAAACCATTAGTGTGACATCACACAAATTGCAGGATAGAATTAAAGGCCTGGCTATTGTCCTCCATGCCTATGCTCATGATGCGTCCAGTTCCTATTGCCTTCAATATTCCATACATCATTGCAATCTGGATTTTTCAAATAAAGCTGGAATAAAAATGCAAAGGTTGGGGCAAGGGATAGAGGAAAATTAGATAATCAAGGTGCTTTCCTCAAAGAATTCCTTCTCCCTTCCATCCCCACCTCCCAACCACTATCCAGTCAGCACAAGGGAAAAAAAAACTTTTGATATGATTTTGGAAATACTAATAAAATATTTAACATAAAGAATTCATAATCATTTTCTGCCCTTTAGTTCTCCAAATACTTTCTTTAAAAGCTATGCTAACAGAAGCTTTGAACAACCAGCAAGAACTGACAGAAACATCTTTCAAAAAGTTCCAGAAAACAGGTAAGAGACTAGTAACAAGGCAAGCACCAAATAAAGAAAAAGGCTTCTTAAAAGAGATAGGATCCACACTAATAAAAAATGTTAAAAACGGAGACAGGTATATGGGAACTTGGTATTTTGTGCATGATCTTTCTGTTAATCTACAACTTCTCTAATGAAAAAAAAAGTGGTAGAATTTCTGGTGACCTGGCTGGCCCCTCACTTACCCCTCGGCAGCTTGGTAAGGAGCCAGCCCACACTACCAGTGTGGATCCCTGGTCCTGGTTCCAGAGGGAGCAGAGCGGTGCTCATGCACATATGGGGAGCATGTATGTCTGGCCCAATCTGCCTGGTGGTGGCCTGAGGGACTAGCTACTCCAGAATGTGCCCCGTTTACAGAAAGCAGCTCTGAGAACTCTCCTACAGAATACTGAGGGAAAGCAGTCAAGTCATGCTGCCTGGGGCAAGGGATTGCTGGCTGTAGGAAATATAGCACAGTGTCCAGGACAATAAGGAAACTATTTCCTAGGGAGGAGACATTTGTAAACAAATAAATGGGGGAATTTCTAGGGCCACATATGCATGCCCAGACAAGACAAGTGCAGAAAGGTCCAGGGAGGCCCTTATACTTAGGCCTGGAGCTATTCTCCAAACTTATTATATGGATAAGCCCTAAAGGAGAGCACTTGTTCAGGACATCTGCAAAGACTGGGAAATGTGTTTTTTGTTTGTTTGTTTGTTTTATTTTGTTTTGTTTTGTTGGGCCTTCTTTTTTTGTGTTAGCTCCTGGCATTTAAGGAAAACTCACTCATAACGCTAGATACAAACTTCAAGAATGATGCCACAGAGTTTCAATTTCTGTAGTAATGCATTAAAATATCAATATGTCCAGGTTTCAATAAAATGTCTCAAAATATACAAACAAACAGGAAGTGAAGACCTAGGCAAAGGAGAAGATTAAAGCCTTAGAAGCATCAACAGGGAGGACCAGATCTGAGGCAGACCAGACAAAAACTTTGAAAAAACCATCCTAAATATGCTCAACGAGCTAAAGGAAAACATGGATGAACAACTAAAGAAAATCAGGAAAATGACAGGTGAACATAAAGAGAACATCAATAGAGAGATGGAAATTATGAAAAGGAACCAAACAGAGCTGAAGACCACAGTAACAGAAATTAAAACTTCCCTAGAGTGGTTCAACAGCAGATTGGAGCTGGCAGAAGAAAGAATCAGAGAAATTGAAGATAACACAATTGAAATCATTCAGTCTAAGGATCAGAAAGAAGAAAGAATGAAGAAAAGTGAGCAGAGCCTAAGGAATCTGTTGGGCACCATAAAGCTTAACAGTATATGCATTGTGGGAGTTCCAGAAGGAGAAGAAAGAGAGAAAGGGATAGGGAGAATATTCAAAGAAATAATGGCTGAAAACTTCACAAATTTAATGAAAAACATGAGTAAATACATCCAAGATGCTCAATGAACTCCAAATAGCATAAAACCAGATAGACGCACACTATGGCATATTATAATCAGACCACCAAATGTCAAAGATAAAGAGAGAATTTTGAAAGCCACAAGAGTAGCAAATATCATGTACAAGGGAGCCTCAATATGATTATGTTCCAATTTCTTAGAAACCATGGAGACAAGCAGGCAGTGGGATTACATATGTAAAGTGTCAAGAGCAAAAACACGACATCCAAAAATTCTAGATCTGGAAAAACTCTCCTTCAAAACTGAGGAAAAGATTAAGACATTCTCAGGTAAATAAAAGAGAATTCCGTAGGTTGAAAGCAAAGGACAATAGATAATAGACTGAAGCTGCATGAAGAAATAAAGATCTGCAGTAACAATAATGACAAGGCAAATATAAATGCCAGTACTATTGTATTTTTGATTTGTAACACTACTTTTTACTTCTTACAGGATCTAAAGGGCAAATGAATAAAATGTAATGATTAATCAGTGGTTTTGGACTCATAATGGATAAATATGTAATTTGTGACAAGATTTACTTAAAGGTGGGGGCGGAAGAGAAATCAACATTCAGAATAAACCCATTAAGATAATCAGGTGACCAGATAACAGTAAAAAATCACAAGTCATACTAAAACTCAATAAGAAATGGCTCAGTCAAAGGAACAGGTCAAAAAGTCAGAGGAGACACAGAATCTGGGACAACTAATCAAAGATGTGCAAATAAGTCTCCTGAATCAATTCAAAGAAATGAAGAGAAAAGTGTATAAAGAGATAAAGGCTATTCAGTAGACACTAGATGAGCATAAAGAAGAATTTGGAAGAATACATAGAAAAATAACAGACATTATGGAAATAAAAGATACCATAGATGAAATTTCTTAAAAACTGGAAAAACACAACAGCAGATTTGAAGAGGCAGAAGACAGAATCAGTAACCTAGAAGACAGATGAACCAAATTTGAACAGACAAAAGAACAAATGGAGAAAAAAATGGAAAAACTTGAGCAGGGTCTCAGGGAAACAATTAACAACATAAAGGACACACAAATATGTGTATTACGGATGTCCCAGGAGGATAAGAGAAGGAAAAGGGCCAGGAAGAATATTCAAAGAAATAATGGCTGAAATTTTCCCAGCCCTTAAAAAAGACGTAAATATGCAAATCCAAGAAGCCCAACATACTTCAAACAGAATAAATCTGAATAGACCCACTCCAAGACAGCAATCAGATTATCAAACGCTGAATAGAAGGAGAAGCTTCTGAAAGCAGCAAGAGAAAAGTGATTAATCACAAACAAGGAAAGCAAAATAAGACTAAGTACTGAATTCTCTTCAGACACCATGGAAGTGAGAAGGCAGTGGTACAATATATTTAAGGCACTGAAAGAGAAAAAAAGTGGCTAAGAATTTTCAATGGAGCAAAGCTATCCTTCAAAAATGAGAGTAAGCTTAAAATATTCAAAGATAAACAGAAGCTGAGAGAGTCTGTAAATAAGAGATCAGCCCTACGAGAACTACTAAAGGGAGTTCTGCTAGCTGAAAAGAAAAAACATGGGAGAGAGGTCTAGAGGAAGGTAAAGAATTAAAGAATATGTAACTTAAAGGATAAAATGAGAGAGAAAAAATAGATTTGACAAATCTAAACCAAAGGATAAGATGGTTGAATCAAGAACTGTCTTTATAGTAATAACTTTGAATGTTAATGGATTAAACTCCCCAGTCAAAAGAAACAGACTGGCAGAATGGATTAAAAAATATGATCTACCTGGGAAACACCTGTGCGCTGTGCACATACAGACCAAGCAGGGCAGTGACCATTCAAGAGGGGCCAGAGTATGCCCGGGACCATGGTTTCAGAGGGTGAGCAGTGGAAACATGGCACCTTGAAGGATGGGGTGAATTTGTTTGGCTGGGACCAAACAGGGCAGGCAGCGGCAAGACGGCTGCTGGGCAAGGGAATGAGCAGTGATTCTCCACTCCTGTGCACCCATCTTAACAATTAACTGGTGACATAATCCTACACAGCTACATGGCTGAGAATTTCTGTGAGGGAACCCAGGAGGCAGCGGACAACTATTGACTGCATATAACTCTCCCCCAATGGAAGACTGGGGGCTGCATGACCAAGAAGCTGGGATAGGAGAGGGCTCCACACAGAAGCACCAGGAGCTCCTTCCATACCCCATAGGCTCATGGGTGCATGGCAGACAGGGAGTGGGGCATGTCTGAGTTGGAGGGTGCCCTTGACCAGATTCCCTACTGAACCACACAGGGCCCACATTGCACCCCCAGTGCATGCAGTCCCCAGTGCACATGGAGAACTAGTACACTGATAGGATTCCCACCCACTTTGGACCCCACCCAGTGAACAGGTGAAGTTGGGGGAAACCTGGCTTGAGAGTAAGAGGTGGTTCAAGAGCTCCATCTGTTGGTAGGACAGGGAAAGTGCACTCCAGCAAGCTGTAGCTCTGCCAAATTATATACAAATGCTCAAATAATTCTGAATTTCACAAAACAATCTTACCACAATAAACAAATGCCCCAAAGCCAAAAGAAAATCATAAAGCACTTGAAAAACCAAGAATATATGGACAAGCTGAAGGAACAAATTAAAAAATCAGAAAAGACACAAAATTCAGAGCAATTAAAGAAGTACACACAACTTCCAAAACAACTTCATCAAGATGGCTAAAGACATAGAGGAAATCAAGAAGACTCTAGAAGAGCACAGAGAAGAATTTGAAAGAGCCAATTAAAAATAGCAGATCTTATAGAAAAAAAAGATACTGTTGAACAAATTAAAAATATACTAGAGATACACAATAGCAGATTTGAAGAGGCAGAAGAAAGGACAAGTGAACAAGCAGACAGGGCAACTGAATGCGAATACACAAAATAAAAATATGGGAAAAATTGAAAAATATAAAATAGACCTCAGGGAAATTATGGACAACATGAAGCACACAAATATAAGCATAACTGTTCAAGAAGGAGAAGAGTAAAGGGCTAGGAAGAATGTTTCAACACATAGTTGAGGAAAACATCCCAACCCTTCTAAACAATATAAATATGCAAATCAAAGATGCCCGATGAACTCCAAATAGAATAAATCCAAATAAACCCACTCTGAGACATATTGATCAGATTGTCAAATGCTGAGGAGAAGGAGAAAGCAAGAGAGAAGCAATTCACCACAAACAATGAAAAAACATAAGACTAAGCACTGACTACTCAGCAGCCACCATGAAGGCAAGAAGGAAGTGGTATGGCATATTTCAGATTCTGAAAGAAAAAAAATTGCAAGCCAAGAATTCTGTATCCTGCAAAGCTCTCCTTCAAACTTGAAGAAGAGCCGAGAGAATTGTTAACAAGAGACCTGCTCTGCAAGAAGTACTAAAGAGAGCCCTACCAGCTGAGAAAAAAAGAAAGGAGACAGAGGTCTGGAAAAGGGCACAGAACTGAAGAGTCTTAGTAAGGGAAACAAAGGAAAAAAGAGAGAGGGGGGGAAATAGATCTGACAACTGAAAACCAAAGGATAAGATGGTTGGTTCAGAACTCCCTTCAAAGTAATAACTTTGAAAATGAATGGATTAAACTCTCCAATTAAAAATATATAGACTGGTAAAATCGATTAAAAAGTATGACCCGACTCCCAGGGCTGTAAATCTCCCTAGCAATGCAGAATATGACTCCCAGGGATGAATGTGGACCTGGCATCGTGGGACTGAGAGTATCTTCTTGACCAAAAGGGGGATGCAAAATGAGACGAAATAGTTTAAGAGGCTGAGAGATTTCAAATGGAGTCGAGAGGTCACTCTGGTGGACATTCTTATGCACTATATAGATGACACCTCTTAGGTTTTAATGTATTGGAATAGCTAGAAGTAAATACCTGAAACTACCAAACTCCAACCCAGCAGTCTGGACTCCTGAAGACAATTATATAATAATGTAGATTACAAGGGGTGACAGTGTGATTGTGAAGACCTTGTGGATCACACACCCCTTTGTCTAGTGTATGGATGAGTAGAAAAATGGGGATAAAAACTAAAGGACAAATGGGGTGGGATGGGGGGATGATTTGGGTGTTCTTTTTTCACTTTTATTTTTTATTCTTGTTCTGGTTCTTTCTGATGTAAGGAAAATGTTCAGAGATAGATTGTGGTGATGAACGCATAACTATGCTATCATACTGTGGACAGTGGATTGTATACCATGGATGATTGTATGGTGTGTGAATGTATTTCAATAAAACTGAATTTAATAAAAAAAAAAAGTATGACCCATCAACAGACTGTTTACAAGAGACTCATCTTAAACCCTGCAAAACAAAGAGACTGAAAGTGAAAGAAGAATGAAAAAAAATATTCTACACAAGCTACAAACAAAAGAAAGCAGGGTAGCTATATTAATATCAGAAAAAAATAGACTTTAAACACAAAAAGGTCATAAGAGACAAAGAAGGACACTATATATGAATAAGAAGGACAATTCACCAAGAAGAAATGACAATCATGAATGTTTATGCACCCAATCAAGTTGCTCCAAAGGACATGAGACAAATATTGGCTAAACTGAACGGAGATTGAAATTATTCAAAGCACATTCTCTGACCATAATGGAATGCAACCAGAAATCAACAATCACCAAAGAACCAGATCTTACACAAATATATGGAGGTTAAACAACAAACTCCTTACAACAAGTGGGTTAAAGAAGAAATTGCAAAATTCAGCATCCCTTTTGGATAAAAACACTTCAAAGTAGGAATTGAAGGAAGCTTCCTCAATATGATAAAGGGCATATATGAAAAACCCACAGCCAACATAGTACTCAATGATAAGAGACTGAGAGCCTTCCCCCTAAGATTAGGAACAAGACAAGGATGCCCACTGTCACCACTATTATTCAAGACTGTGCTAGAAGTTCTAGCTAGAGCAATTTGCCAAAATAAGGAAATGAAAGGTATCCAAATTGGAAAGGAAGTAAAACTGTCATTATTTGCAGATGACATGATCTTATACTTGGAAAATCCTGAGAAACTGACGACAAAGCTACTTGAGCTAATAACCAAATTCATCAGAGTGCTGGGATACAAGATTAATGCACATAAGTCAATAATATTCCTATACACTAGTAATGACCTAACTGAAGAGGCAATTTTTTTAAAATTCCATTCACAATAGCAAATAAAAACATTAAGTACTGAGGACTTATCTAAGATAGCAGCATAGAGAGGAGTAGAAGCTAGTTAGTCCCCCAGGAACAACCAATAAACTACCAGGAACAACTAGCAACTAATCCAGAATAACTGCGGGGGGACAAACGTGACTGTCCACTCATCATACACCAGCATGAATCTGGAGGAACGCCCAAGATTGCAGCATAAAATCTGTAAGTAAAAACTGTGGATCCAAGCTGGGAGCCCCTTCCCCCCATGGCCGGAGCTGCAAAGCCTCATGGTGCTAGAGAGCAGCTCTCTCTGAGCAAGTGAATACAGCTCAGCTGAGCTCCAACTGGGGTTTTAATTAACAAAAGTGGACTGCTCAGTACAAGCTACGAATCTCCAAGAAGCAGAAAGAGGCTTTGGGTGATGACTGACCTTGGAGAGCTGGAGGGTGGCCGCAGACTGATCCTGAAGGGGGCTTTCTGTCCCTGTTTTGGCTCAGTGAAGAAAGCCTCAGCAATTTTCAATTCCCAGCTCTCTGACCCAGACAAGGGTGGAGACTGTACCGGCAGAGAGAGTCTATTCAAATGCTAATGACCTCTCCCTAGGGGGTCTACCTTCCCTAAGAGGGAAGAGGTGAGGCCCAGCTCTATTACCTGCCTTCCATTCAGAACCAGACCCCAAAGTCTGGGGGAAACAGCCATGGGCCATACCTCCTTACATGAGCCTAACGTTACAGGCTGACCAGCACCACCTGCTGGGCAGAAAAGCACAGTGACCTGAGGCCTCACAGGCTGTACCAATTTTCTAAGACACACCCTCTGGGAAACTGGATACTGAATAGTTTCCTATTCTGGTCTGGGAAAACCTGATTGCAGTAACCAAGGAAACCATGTCTAGACAACAGAAAATTACAACCTACACTAAGAAAAACAAAGTTATGGCCCAGTCAAAGAACAAATTTACACTTCAGCTGAGATACAGGAATTTAAACAACTAATACTAAGTCAACCCAAAAAGTTTAGTGGGGGAGAACCCAAGATGGCAGCTAGGTAAGACAGGGTAAAAAAACACCTCCATGAAAAATACTAGATAAAAGCCAGAAAGTGACCCAGAACACCAGTTCCAGAGATGCACCAGCCAGACAAGGTCTGCTAAATCCACAGGGACAGTGCATTTGGTGAAACTGGGACTCTGCATTCTGAAAGGAGTGAGTGAGCCAGCTGAAAGTCTGCCGGCCATGCGAAACCATGGGTTGGCGTTTGGAGACAGACTAGTTCTTTAAAAAAAAAAAAATAACTGGGACTGACTGGTGAGAACCGTGCAGTGAAGCATGACAGGAGCGGACTCTCCCAATGCCTCAGTGTCTGGCATGGAGGATACCACTACCCACACCCGCTGCTGAATGTCTTGGGGCCAGGGGGGCAGAGGATAGCCAAAAGGAGAAAGAAACTACACCCCTTGCAACCATCTCCCCAGCGGGCTGGGGACGCTCCCACCCGGGGCCAGACCCACAGCCCGGAGCCGCGCCAAGAAACCCAGTGTGACGGGAAGTGTTTCCCGCAGCTCTGCGCACATGCCACAATATTGGCAGTGGACAGTGGCCTTTACGGCACCCACAGCTAATTGTCCCAGAGCTGGGAAGGCGGAGCTGTGCAAAGAGGGGGAACTTAACACGCCCCATTCAACCATCTTTACAGCAGGCTGGGAATGCCCCTGGATGGCCCAGTGGCCCAGGGCTTCCCTGGAGGGCTGGCGCAAACTTGTGACATGGAGCAGCCTTCCCTAGGCAGGGGTCCTGGAAGAGCACAGCAGAGAAGGGGGACCCACTCAGAAATCCCAGGGACCCTACGCCAGTGCCAGGGACTTGTGGGTCAGCAGCAGAGACAATCTGTGGTGGGACTGAGGTGAAGGCTTGGGCTCTTGCAACAGCCTTAAATCTCCAGGAACACCTAGGAGGTTTGATTATTAAAGCTGCCCTGCCTCTCTAACTGCTCAGAAACAAGCCCCACATTCAGGACAGACAACACCAACAATACACCCAAACTTGGTGCAACAATTGAACCCCACAAGAATCAGACCCCCACACAACACAAAGACAAAGTTGGGGAGAACTGACTTGAGGGGAAAGGTGACTCGCAGACACCATCTGCTGGTTAGTTAGAGAAAGTGTACGCCACCAAGCTGTAGATCTGATAAATTAGAGATTGGTATTTTATAGACCCTGAAAGAACCCTGTCAAGAAAAGCAAATGCCAAGAGGCAAAAACAACAGAAAATCTTAAAGCATATGATAAAACCAGACGATATGGAAAACCCAAACCCAAACACCCAAATCATAAGATCAGAAGAGACACAGTACTTGGAGCAATTAATCAAAGAACTAAAGTCAAACAATGAGAGCATGGTACAGGATTTAAAGGACATAAAGAAGACCCTAGAAGAGCATAAAGAAGAAATTGCAAGAATAAATAAAAAAATAGACGATCTTATGGAAATAAAAGAAACTGTTGGCCAAATTAAAAAGACATTGGATATTCATAATACAAGATTAGAGGAAGATGAACAATGACTCAGCATCCTTGAGGACCACAGAATGGAAAATGAAAGAACAAAAGAAAGAATGGGAAAAAAAATAGAAAAAAATTGAAATGGATCTCAGGGATAAGATAGATAAAATAAAACATCCAAATTTAAGACTCATTGGTGTCCCAGAAGGGGAAGAGAAGGGTAAAGGTCTAGAAAGAATATTCCAAGAAATTGTTGGGGAAAACTTCCCCAACCTTCTACACAATATAAATACACAAAGCATAAATGCCCAGCGAACTCCAAATAGAATAAATCCAAATAAACCCACTCTGAGACATATTCTGATCCGACTGTCAAATACTGAAGAGAAGGAGCAAGTTCTGAAAGCAGCAAGAGAAAAGCAATTCACCACATACAAAGGAAACAACATAAGACTAAGTAGTGACTACTCAGTGGCCACCATGGAGGTGAGAAGGCAGTGGCATGACACATTTAAAATTCTGAGAGAGAAAAATTTCCAACCAAGAATACTTTATCCAGCAAAACTCTCCTTCAAATTTGAGGGAGAGCTTAAATTTTTCACAAACAAATGCTGAGAGATTTGGCTAATAAAAGACCTGCCCTACAGATACTAAAGGGAGCTCTACTGACAGAGAAACAGAGAAAGGAGAGACAGAGATAGAGAAATTTAACAGACATATATGGAACATTACATCCCAAATCACCAGGAGACACATTCTTCTATAGTGATCATGGATCTTTCTCCAGAATAGACCATATGCTGGGACATAAAACAAGCCTCAATAAATTTAAAAAAAAATTGAATTTATTCAAATCACATTCAATAACTATCGGAGACTTAGAAAATTCAAAAACACCTGGAGTGTAAAAATGAGGGGGATATGAAAACATTCCCGGACAATCAAAAGCTGAGGGACTTCATCACCAGTAGATCAGTCCTATAAGAAATGCTAAAGGGAATTGAGCAGGCTGAAAGGAAGGGACAGTAAACAATTGACTGAAACCACATGAAGAAATAAAGATTTTCAGTAAAGATCACATGGTAAATATAAATACCAATACTACTGTATTTTTGATTTGTAGCTCCACTATTTACTTCTTACAGGATCTAAAATACATAAACTGTAATGATAAATCAGTGGTTTTGGACTCAATGTAAAATATGTAATTTTTGACAAGAACTCCATAAAGGTGGGGGAATGGAGGAGTAAAGGAACATAGTTTATGTGTCCTATTGAAGTTAAGTTGGTATCAAAGAAAAACAAGATTGTTATCGACTTAAGAGGTTAAATTTAAGCCCCACAGTAAACACAAAGAAAGTATCAGAGAATATGACCATAGATATGAAAAATGGAGTATGAGTTATGAGAAGTGGGGGAAAGGGCAATGGGGAGTTAAGAAAGGAGTGTAGCGTTTCTGTTTGGGGTGAAGGGAAATTTCTAGTAATGGATGGTGGGAAGGTGATATCATTGCAACATTCTAAATGTGGTTAATCCCACTAATGGAATGCTAGGGAGGGGTTGGAATGGGAAGATTTAGGCCGTATATATGTTTCTGCAAGTGAAAAAAAAGAAAAAGACAGTCTAAATAGATAATGACAATTAAATGCCAAGGATGATCCTGGATGGGATCTGAGGATGGAGGAGAGGAGGCTCAAAGGGACACAGCTGGGACATAAGAAAAAAAAAAGGAAATATAGAATATAAGCTTTGTAACAATGTTGAATTTCTTGAACTTCTTAGCTGCGCTTAATGGGAATGCATAAAAGAATGTTCTTGTTCATGGGAAATGTATATGTGAATTATATTGTTTGTTCAAGGATGTGTGCAGCCTGCTCTCATATGTTCAGAAGACAGAGCAATAGATGATGGATGATAGATAAGGAGGGAGGGAGGGAACGAAAGAAAGAAATGGTGGTGTGACAGGATGTTAAAGCTGGTGGATCCGGGTATCGGGGGAGGGGGTCGGGGTATGCTGGAGTTCTGTGTATGGGGTTTGTATTGTTTTTGAAACTCTTCCTGTAAGTTTGAATTTATTTCAAAAAAAAAAAAAAAAAAAAAAGAATCACTGGTAGATTGTCCCAAACCTCCCAGATATTAAAAAAAAATTAAAAAAAAAGTTTAGGGAAGATATGGCGAAAGAGATGAACCATATAATGAAAACACTGGGCATACATAAGGTAGAAATTGAAAGTTCGAAAAACCAACTGGCAGAATCTATGGAAATGAAAGGCACAACACAGGAGATGAAAGTCACAATGGAAACATACAACAGCAGATGTCAAGAGGCAGAAGAAAACATTCAGGAACTGGAGAACAAGGCACCTGAAAGCCTACACACAAAAGAACAGATAGAGAAAAGAATGGAAAAATATGAACAATGTCTCCAGGAACTTAAGGACAAAAAGAAAAGCAGGATGTATGTGTCATTGGTGTCCCAGAAGAGAAGAGAAAAGGGGCAGAAACAGTAATAGAGGAAATAATCAATGAAAATCCCATCTCTTATGAAAGACATAAAATTACGGATCCAAGAAGTGCAGTGTACCCCAAACAGAATAGATCTGAATAGGCCTATGCCAAGACACTTAATAATCAGATTATCAAACATCAAAGATAAAGAGAGAGTCCTGAAAGCAGCAAGAGAAAAGCAATCCATCACATACAAAGGAAGCTTGATAAGACTGTGTGTGGATTTCTCAATAGAAACCATGGAGGCAAGAAGGAAGTGGGTGATATATTTAAGACAATGAAAGAGAAAAATCACCAAGAATCCTATATCTGGCAAAACTGTCCTTCAAATATGAGGGAGAGCTTAAACTATTCTTTGACAAACAGACAATGACAGAGTTCGTGGACAAGATACCTGTTCTACAGGAAACACTAAAGGAAGCACTGCAGACAGAAAGGAAAAGACAGGAATGAGAGGTTTGGAAAACAATTTGGGGAGATAGTAGCACAGCAATGTAAGTACACTGAACAAAGATGACCGTGAGCAAGGTTGAAAGAGGAAGTTTAGGAACATGTGGGACACCAGAACAAATGATGATGGATAAAGACTGGGACTGTGTCACTCAGGGAAACCTAGGGTGCTCAACGATTGTGATAAAAGGCACAAATATGTTTCGACATGAGGTAGAACAAATGAATGTCAACATTGCAAGGTGTTAAAAATAGGGTAGGATTGGGGGGAAAATACAATCAATGTAAACTACAGACTATAATTAGTGGAAATATTACATTATGCTTCCATTAATGTAACAAAGGCAATATACCAAAGTTAATGCATATGGGGTGGGGGAATAGGGAAAGGATATGCAACTCCTGGCATTGATGATGTTGTCTTACTCAATTCTACTTTAGGTTAATGCTATATTTCCTTTTGTTGCTTTCTAGCTGTCATGTTTTTTTTTCTCTCTCTCTCTCTTTATTTTTCTTTTGTCTCTCTGCCTTCTTTGACTCTTCCTCCTTTGTGGAAGAAATGGAGATGTCCTTATACAGATAGCAGCACTGGTGCTGAATACATAAGTATGTGACTATACAAGGAACCAATGATTGTTTATTTAGGATGGAATGCATGGTGTGTGAACAAAACCATCTTAAAAGAAATGGGTTGATGAAGAAAACTTGAGGGCACTATATTGAGTGAAATAAGACAGAAACATAAAGGCAAATATTGCAGGGTCTCACTGATATGAACTAATTATAATATGTAAACTTATAGACATGAAATATAAGTTACCAGGATATAGAATGAGGCTAAAGAATGGGGAGCGGTTGCTTATTATGAGCAGAATGTTCAACTAGGGTGAACTTAAACATTTGGAAATGGACAGAGGTGATTGTAGCATGTTGCAAGAATAACAGTGCTGAAAGGTATGAAGGTGGTGGAACGGGTAAGCTCAGAGTCACATATGTCACCAGAAGGAAAGTTGGAGGTTAAAATATGGGAATGTATAAAGCAGTGAATCTTGTGGTGGACAATATCCATGATTAACTATACAAATATTAGAAATCTCTCCCACCAACTAGAACAAATGTATGGTACTATAACTAGAAGTTAATAATAGAGAGGCATATAGGAAAAAAATATATACCTACTGCAAACTATATACTACAGTTAGCAGTATTTTAACATTCTTTTATCAACATTAACACATGTACTATACCAATACTATGAATCAATAATGGAGGGGGGGTGGTTAGGGGTATAGGAGGATTTGAGTTTCCTTTTTTTGTCTTTATTTCTTTTCTGGAGTAATGAAAATGTTCTAAAAATTGAAAAAAAATTAATTGTGGTGATGGATGCACAGCTGTATGATGGTACCATGGGCAACTGATTGTACGCTTTGGATCTTTGGATAGTTGTATGGTATGTGAACAATCTCAATTGAAAAAAAATATATATATATATATAATTAACTCAAAATGGATAAAAAACCTAAATGTAAGAGCTAAAAGTATAAAAATCTTAGAAGAAAACAGTTGTAATTCTTCATGACCTTGGATTAAGCAATGGTTTCTTAGGTAAGACACCAAAAGCACAAATGACCAAAAAAAATAGATAAATTGGACTTCATCAAAATTCAAAATGTTTGTACTACAAGCAATACCTTCAAGAAAGTGAAAAGGAAACCTAAAGAATGAGAGAAAATGTTTCAAAATTATATATCTGATAAGGGACTTGTACCTAGAATATATAAATAACTACTATTACAACTCAGTAATAAAAAGCAAATAGCTCAATTAAAAAATGGACCAAGGACTTGAATAGGTATTTCTCCACAGATGCTATGCAAATGGCCAATAAGCTCAAAAAAATATTTAACATCATTAGCCCCCGGGGAAATGCAAATCAAAAGCACAATGAGATACAACTTCACATCCTCCGAGAAAGGGTATAACAGAAAAGGTACAGAACAAATGTGGGTGAGGATGTGGAAAAATAAGAACCTTCATATATGGCTGGTGGAGATGTAAGATGGCACAGTCTCTACAGAAAACAGTCTGACAGTTCCTCAAAAGGTTAAACTTGAGTTACCATGTCTCTCAGCAATTCTACTCCTAAAGAGAACTTAAAACATTAGCCACACAAAAACTTTTACATGAGTGTTCAGAGCAGCATTATTTATAATAGCCAAAAAGTGGAAATAACCCAAATGTCCATCATCTGAGGAATGAGTAAATAAAATGTGGTCTATCCATACAATGCAGTATTATTTTGCAATTAAAAAAAATGAAGTACTCACTGAAGTGTATACTTAAAAATGGTTAAAATGGCAAGTTTCATGTTTTATATAGATATGTATTTTTTACAATTTTTTAAAAATGATGTATTGATACATGTTACAACATGGATGAATCTTGAAAACATTATGCTAAGTGAAAGAAGCCAGTCTCAAAGAACCACATATTGTATGATTCCATTTACATGAAGTATCTTAGAATAGGCAAATCCATAGAAAAAGGAAGTAGATTAGTGGTTGCCTAGAGCTGGGGGCTGAGGGTATTGAGAGTTGATGGCTTAGAGGTGTGGGGTTTCTTGGGGTAATGAAAATGTTCTAAAATTGATTGTGTGATGGATGCACAGTTCTGTGACTATACTAAAAGCCACTGAATTGTGTGCATTAATTGAAAGGTGAATTTGTATGGTGTGTGAATTATATCTCAATAAAGCTATTTAAGAAAGAAAAAACATTAAGTACCTAGGAATAGATTTAACCAAGGATGTAAAAGACCTCTACAGAGAAAATTACAAATTTTTATTAAAAGAAATCAAAGGGGACCTAAAGAGGTGGAAAGATATTCCGTGTTCATGGACAGGAAAGCTAAACGTCATTAAGATGTCAATTCTACCCAAACTGATCTACAGATTCAACGTAATTCCAATCAAAATTCCAACAACCACTTGCAGACCTGGAAAAACTAGTTATCAAATTCATTTGGAAGGGAAAGGGGCCTTGAATTGTTAAAAACAAAGTAGGTGGACTTACACTTCCAGACTTTGAAGACTACTACAAAGCCACAGTGGTCAAAACAGCAGAGTATTGGCACAAAGATAGACATATTGATCACAGGAATCAAATTGAGAGATCAGAAATAGATACCCAGATCTACGATCGACTGATTTTTGATAAGGCCCCCAAATCCACTGAACTGGGACAGAATAGTCTCTTCAACAAATGGGGCTGGGAGAACTGGATATCCATATCCAAAAGAATGAGAGAGGAACCCTATTTCACACCCTACATAAAATTAACTCAAAGTGGATCAAAGACCTCAATATAATAGACAACAAAATAAAACTCCTATAAGATAATATAGGGAAACATCTTCAAGACCTATTAATAGGAGGTAGCTTCTTAGACCTTACACCCAAATCACAAGCAACAACAAAAAAAAATAGATAAATGGGAACTCTTCAAAATCAAAAACTTCTGTGCCTCAAAAGACTGTGTCGAAAAGGTGAAGAGGCAAACAACACAATGGGAGAAAATATTTGGAAACCATATATCTGATGAGACTTATATCCTGCATATATAAAGAAATCCTACAACCCTACAACAATAGTACAAACAACCCAATTATAAAATGGGCAAAAGATATGAAAAGACATTTTTCTGAAGAGGAAATACAAATGGCTAAAAAAAACATGAAAAAAAAATGTTCATTTTCACTAGCTATTAGAGAAATGCAAATCAAAACCACAATGAGATACCATCTCACACCAATAAGAATTGCTGCCATTAAACAAACAGAAAACAACAAATGCTGGAGAGGATGTGGAGAAATTGGAACTCTTATTGCTGGTGGGAATGTATAACGGTACAGACTCTGTGGAAAACAGTTTGCCAGTTTCTCAGAAAACTAGATATCAAATTATCCTATGATCCAGCAATTCCATTTCTTGGTATATACCCAGAAGATATGAAAACAGTGACATGAACAGACATTTGTACACCGATGATCATAGCAGCATTGTTCACACTTGCCAAGAGATGGAAACAATCCAAGTGTCCTTCAACAGATGAGTAGATAAACAAAATGTGATATACACATACAATGGAATATTATGCAGCAGTAAGAAGGAACAAGGTCCTGAAACATATAGCAACATGGATGAACTTGAAGATATAATGCTGAGTGAAATAATTCAGACACAAAAGGATAGATATTGTATGTTACCACTACCAAGAACTCCCTGAACAATGTAAAATCAATTTCTTATAATATAGAATATTGGGGACTTAGAAATAGACAGAAGCTAGTGAAGGGAGAATGATAACCTGATATGTTCAGCTATGTTAATGAGGGTGAGTTTAAACATATAGGAATGGATATGGATGATGATTGTTAATGGGATTAAAAGAATAACAGCTGCATTGAAGGTGAACAGGATTGAAAGAGTTTGTTTAAAGGCATGTCTCCCACAGATCAGCACTACAGATAAGTGCTTGCATGACATACTTCTAAGGTATGACACTGGTACAGAGAGTTGACAACAGAGTTGTATATGGGAAAAATCTACCTGTTGCTTACTAGGGACTATAATTAATTGGAATACCTTACTAGTACCACACAAATACTAGGGACAAATAATTAAGGGCTGAAAAGAGCTGTGGGGTGTTTGGGGGTCATGAAAATTCTTTAAAATAGAGAGAGATGAGGATTGTACAACTAAGTGATGATAATGTGAGATATTGATTGATTATCATGGACAGAACATATGCTATGTGAAATTAGGAACCCCTACTTTATAAGCAGGCTTGCTGTTGTGAAATTTGTGCTTATAAACGGGAGGCTAAGCCCCCTTATAATTTTGCCTAGGAGTCACCTCCAGAGAATCTCTTTTGTGCTTAAATGTGGACTTTCTCTCTCTTAGCCCAACTCTGTAAATAAATTCATCACCCTCCCTCCAATGTGCGAAAGGATCCACCAGGTGAGTGAGTCTTCCTGGTGATGTGGGACATGGATTCTGGAAATGCGTCTGACCCTGACATTGAGGGGTTGAGAATGCCTTTTTGACTACAAGGGGGGAAAGAAAGATACCAAAATAAGGTTTCAGTGGCTAAGAAATTTCAAATAGAGTCAAGAGGCTGTTCTGAAGGTTACTCCTATGCAAGTTTCAGCTAGATATCCCACATGGCCACAGTATGATAAGCCCAAGTCCACAGTAGTTCTGAATCACCCTAAAGAATACCCAGATCCCTATCTGAGACTCTATAAAAAGTTTCACTCAGTGTATTCCTCAGAAACTTAAATCTTCCAGAGAGCTCCTATGCCAATTAAGTCCCAAAACCCAGAGGCAACAGCCTCTTCAAGAAAATCAACCAGCTGCATCCCTTTTCCCATAATGTCAACACTCCTTTTCAACATGAACAATTTAGGGTGGTCACTGCCTAGACATCCCTGAAGATAGGGAAAGTGATTAAACTAGAGGAAGGGGTATCAACAGACAAGATCGAATTTTAAAATGGATTATGAATACTGAATCTCTGTACAATTTTCTTTTTTCCTTAGTTGCTAGGGTATTAGAATAGCTAGAAGGAAAGAACTGAAAAGGTGTAACTGTAACCCATAACATTCTTTGAAATTTGCTATATAGCTACTTGTTAAATTGTAATTTGAAAGTGATCACCTTTTTGTCTACATGTTATGTTTCACAGGAAATAACTGAAACCATGGAACTGTAACCCATAACATTTGTTCTGGTTTGCCAATGCTGCCAGTATGCAAAATACCAGAAATGGATTGGCTTTTACAAAGGGGGTTTATTTGGTTACAAAGTTACAGTCTTAAGGCCATAAAGTGTCCAAGGTAAGGCATCATCAACTGGGTACCTTCACTGAAGGATGGCCTTTGGCATCCAGAAAACCTCTGTTAACTCAGAAGACATGTGGCTGGCATCCACTTGTTCCTAGCTTGCGTTTCAAAATGATGTTTTCTAAAATGTTGCTCTTGGGGCGTTTTGCCCTCTCTTGGCTGCAGCTCCTCTTCAAAATGTCACTGTCAGTTGCTCTACAAAATGTCACTCTTAGCTGCTCTGTTCCTTCTGTCTGTGAACTCCTTTATACTACTCCAGTAATCCAATTAACACCCACCCTGAATGGGCAGGGCAACATAATGGATGGAAATTATCCAATCAAATATTTCACTCACAGTTGATTGAATCACATCTCCATGGAAATAATCAAAGGAGTCCAATCTAATCAACACTAATACATCTGCCCCCACAAAACTGCATCAAAGAGAATGGCATTTTGGGGGACATAATATATCTAAACTGGCACAACATTCTTTGAAACTTGCTAACTACTTGTTAAATTGCATTTGGGAAGTTATCACTTCTATGTAAATATGTTGTATTCCACAATAAAAAAAAAAAAAAAAGTACTATGGATCTAAGGGCTTGAAGGGACAGGAAGTAACTGGTAAGGAGGGGAGTAATGGGGGTTTCTCTGCTGCTAGCTAAGCTGCTTCTTAACCTGCATGTGGTTATACAGGATTGTTCACTTTGTAATGGTTCATCAACCTGTCCATTTATCATTTGTGCCCTTTTCTGTACATGATACTTTATTAAAAGTGTATTCTTAAGAAATGATCCATCTATATCCTACATTCAAAAGACTCATCTTAGACCCAAAGACACAACAATGTTGAAAGTGAAAGGATGGGAAAAGATATTTCATGCAAGTAGTAACCAAAAGAAAGCTGAGGTAAAGGATGATATTGACTGTATTTTAAAACTTTAACTTCTATGTGAGACCAAAGGAACTGATGTTTATTTGGTGGAAAATCTATATATTCTGTAGCACACTATATAATTTAACTTGTATAGTCAGTTTATTCAAACACCATAATTACATGGAACCTTGAATAGGGGGTGAGATTTGATTGATTCATACAGGTTAGCATGAAGCCCCTATACATCCCAGAGCAATTTGGGCAGAGAATAAAAATGTATTTGGAATGCCCCTTTGAGGGACCGGGGAAAAATTGGAAATACTAAACTTCCCCACCTGGGTAATTTCTAATATTCTCAGAAGCATTGGGACTACCATTGTATGAGGCCAAGCTGTCGATCTTGGGGCTTGCCCTTATGAAGCTTGCTACTGCAAAGTAGAGGCTAAGCCTACTTATAACTGTGTCTAAGAGTCACCTCAGAGAACCCGTTTCATTGCTCAAATGTGGCCTCTCTCTCTAATCCAACACTGCAGGTAAACTCACTGCCTTCCCCCCCTACATGGGACATGACTCCCTGGGATGTAAATCTCCCTGGCACTGTGGGACTTGACTCCTGGGGATGAGCCTGGGCCCAGCATCATGGGATTGAGAAAGATTTCTGAACCAAAAAGTGGAAAAGAAATGAAACAAAATAAAGTTTCAGTGACTGAGAGATTTTAAATGGAGTTGAGAGGTAATTCTGGATGTTATTCTTGTGCATTTTATAGATATCCCTTTTTAGTTATTAGTATTTTTAGAATAGTTAGAAGGAAATACTTGAAACTGTTGAACTGCTATCCAGTATCCTGATTCTTGAAGATGACTTTATAATTATATAGCTTATACGGGATGACTGTGTGATTATGAAAACCTTGTGGCTCCCACTCCCTTTATCCATTGTGTGGAGATACATGAGTAGAAAAAAGGGGGACAAAAAGTAAATGAATAATAGGAGGGAAAAGGAGTATGAGATGCTTTGGGTGTTCTTTCATACTTTTTTAAAATTTTTATTCTTTTCATTTTTATTTCTTAGAGTAATGAAAATGTTCAAAATTGATTGTGGTGAATGCACAACTATATGATGACACTGTGAACAACGGATTGTACACTTTGGATGACTGTATGGTATGTAAATATATGTCAATAAAAATTGCATTAAAAAAAGAGATAAGTAAACAACAACAACAAAATCAATGGCGTTTCTATCTGGTCAACTGATTTTTTTTTTTTTTTTTTTTTTTAATCATCATTTTATTGAGATATATTCACATACCACGCAGTCATACAAAACAAATTGTACTTTCGATTGTTTACAGTACCATTACATAGTTGTACATTCATCACCTAAATCAATCCCTGACACCTTCATTAGCACACACACAAAAATAACAAGAATAATAATTAGAGTGAAAAAGAGCAATTGAAGTAAAAAAGAACACTAGGTACCTTTGTCTGTTTGTTTGCTTCCCCTACTTTTCTACACATCGATCCATAAACTAGACAAAGTGGAGTTTGGTCCTTATGGCATTCCCAATCCCACTGTCACCCCTCATAAGCTACATTTTTATACAACTGTCTTCGAGATTCATGGGTTCTGGGTTGTAGTTTAATAGTTTCAGGTATCCACCACCAGCTACCCCAATTCTTTAGAACCTAAAAAAGGTTGTCTAAAGTGTGCGTAAGAGTGCCCACCAGAGTGATCTCTCGGCTCGTTTTGGAATCTCTCTGCCACTGAAGCTTATTTCATTTCCTTTCACATCCCCCTTTTGGTCAAGAAGATGTTCTCCATCCCACGATGCCGGGTCTACATTCCTCCCCGGGAGTCATATTCCACGTTGCCAGGGAGATTCACTTCCCTGGGTGTCTGATCCCACGTAGGGGGGAGGGCAGTGATTTCACCTTTCAAGTTGGCTTAGCCAGAGAGAGAGGGCCACATCTGAGCAACAAAGAGGCATTCAGGAGGAGACTCTTAGGCACAAATACAGGGAGGCCTAGCCTCTCCTTTGCAGCAACCGTCTTCCCAAGGGTAAAACTTATGGTAGAGGGCTCAACCCATCAAACCACCAGTCCCCTATGTCTGTGGTCATGTTAGCAACCATGGAGGTGGGGTAGGCGAATACCCCTGCATTCTCCACAGGCTCCTCAAGGGGGCACTACATCGTTTTTTTTTTTGTTTTTTTTTTTTTTCCTTGTTTGTCTTTTTTCTTTTTTTTTTTTTTTTTAACTTTCCCTTCTTTTTTCAAATCAACTGTATGAAAAAAAAAGTTAAAAAGAAAACAAACATACAATAAAAGAACATTTCAAAGAGACCATAGCAAGGGAGTAAGAAAAAGACAACTAACCTAAGATAACTGCTTAACTTCCAACATGTTCCTACTTTACCCCAAGAAAGTTACATACTATAGCAACATTTCAGTGAACTTGTTCCTACTACATCCATCAGAAATTAACAGACCATAGTCATTTCTGGGCATCCCCAGAACGTTAAATAGCTTATCTGTTCTTCTTGGATTATTGTTCCCCCTTCCTTAATTGCTCTCTACTGCTAGTTCCCCTACATTCTACATTATAAACCATTTGTTTTACATTTTTCAAAGTTCACATTAGTGGTAGCATATAATATTTCTCTTTTTGTGCCTGGCTTATTTCGCTCAGCATTATGTCTTCAAGGTTCATCCATGTTGTCATATGTTTCACCAGATCATTCCTTCTTACTGCCGCGTAGTATTCCATCGTGTGTATATACCACATTTTATTTATCCACTCATCTGTTGATGGACATTTGGGTTGTTTCCATCTCTTGGCAATTGTGAATAATGCTGCTATGAACATTGGCGTGCAGATATCTGTTCGTGTCACTGCTTTCCGATCTTCCGGGTATATCCCGAGAAGTGCAATCGCTGGATCGAATGGTAGCTCTATCTCTAGTTTTCTAAGGAACTGCCAGACTGACTTCCAGAGTGGCTGAACCATTATACAGTCCCACCAACAATGAATAAGAGTTCCAATTTCTCCACATCCCCTCCAGCATTTGTAGTTTCCTGTTTGTTTAATGGCAGCCATTCTAACCGGTGTTAGATGGTATCTCATTGTGGTCTTAATTTGCATCTCTCTAATAGCTAGTGAAGCTGAACATTTTTTCATGTGTTTCTTGGCCATTTGTATTTCCTCTTCAGAGAACTGTCTTTTCATATCTTTTGCCCATTTTATAATTGGGCTGTCTGTACTATTGTCATTGAGTTGTAGGATTTCTTTGTATATGCAAGATATCAGTCTTTTGTCAGATACATGGTTTCCAAAAATTTTTTCCCATTGAGTTGGCTGCCTCTTTACCTTTTTGAGAAATTCCTTGGAGGTGCAGAAACTTCTAAGCTTGAGGAGTTCCCATTTATCTATTTTCTCTTTTGTTGCTTGTGCTTTGGGTGTAAAGTCTAGGAAGTGGCCTCCTAATACAAGGTCTTGAAGATGTTTTCCTACATTATCTTCTAGGAGTTTAATGGTACTTTCTTTTATATTGAGATCTTTGGTCCATTTTGAGTTAATTTTTGTGTAGGGGGTGAGGTAGGGGTCCTCTTTCATTCTTTTGGATATGGATATCCAACTCTCCCAGCCCCATTTGTTGAAAAGACCATTATGGCTCAGTTCGGTGACTTTGGGGGCCTTATCAAAGATCAGTCGGCCATAGATCTGAGGGTCTATCTCTGAATTCTCAATTCGATTCCATTGATCTATATGTCTATCTTTGTGCCAGTACCATGCTGTTTTGGCAACTGTGGCTTTATAATAAGCTTCAAAGTCAGGGAGTGTAAGTCCTCCCACTTCGTTTTTCTTTTTTAGAGTGTCTTTAGCAATTCGAGGCATCTTCCCTTTCCAAATATATCTGATAACTAGCTTTTCCAAGTCTGCAAAGTAGGTTGTTGGAATTTTGATTGGGATTGCATTGAATCTGTAGATGAGTTTGGGTAGAATTGACATCTTAATGACATTTAGCCTTCCTATCCATGAACATGGAATATTTTTCCATCTTTTAAGGTCCCCTTCTATTTCTTTTAGTAGAGTTATGTAGTTTTCTTTGTATAGGTCTTTTACATCTTTGGTTAAGTTGATTCCTAGGTACTTGATTTTTTTAGTTGCTATTGAAAATGGTATCTTTTTCTTGAGTGTCTCTTCAGTTTGTTCATTTCTAGCATATAGAAACATTACTGACTTATGTGCATTAATCTTGTATCCCGCTACTTTGCTAAATCAACTGATTTTTTATAAGGCTCCCCAGTCCACTCAACTGGAACAGAACAGTCTCTTCAATAAATAGTGTTGGAGAACTAGATATCCCTATCCAAAAGAGAATCCCTATCTCACACCCTATTCAAAAATTAACTCAAAATAGATCAAAGACCTAGATATAAGAACCCATACCATAAGACTCCTAGAAGAAAATGTAGGGAAACACCTTCAAGATCTAATGATAGGCGGTAGTTTCTTAGGCTTTACACCCAAAGCACAAGCAACAAAAGAAAAATAGATAAATGGGAACTCCTCAAAACTGATTACTTCAGTGCTTCAAAGGACTTTGTCAAAGGGTGAAAAGGCAGCTGACTCAATGGGAAAAATATTTGGAAACCACATATCTGATAAGGGTTTGATATCCAGTATATATAAAGAAATCCTACAACTCAATAATTAAACGGCAAACAACCCAATTTTTTTTAAATGGGCAAAAGGCATGAATAGACATTTTTTCAAAGAGGAAATACAGATGGTTAAAAAGCACATGAAAAAAATGCTCAGCTTCACCAGCTATTAGGGAAATGCAAACCAAACACACAATGAGGTATCATCTCACACCTACTAGAATGGACGCTATTAAACAACAGGAAACTACAAGTATTGGAGAGGATGTGGAGAAACTGGAACACTTATTCACTGCTGGTGTGAAAATAACATGGTACAGCTGCTATGGAGGATGGTTTGGGGAGTGGTTGCTTAATATGCACAGAATATTTAACTAGATTGAACTTAAATGTTTGGAAATGGACAGAGGTGATGGCAGCATGTTATTGTGAGATTAACAGTGCTGAATGGTGTGTGAATGTGGTGGAAGGAGGAAGTTTAGAGTCATGTACATCAACAGAAGGAAAGTTGGAGGTTAAAACATGGGAATATGTAACACAGTGAATCTTGTGGTGGACAATGTCTGTACAAATATAAAAAAGTTCTTTCCATGAATTAGAACAAATGTATAACACTATTACAAGGAGTTAATAATAGATTGCAAAGTATGGACTACAGTTAACAGTAATATTTTATTATTGCAAAGTATGGACAATAGTTAACAGTAATATTTTAATAATCCTTCATCAAAAGTAACAAATTTACTGCACCGATACTATGGGTCAATAATGGGGGGGACAAGGGGTGAAGGAGGATTTGGGTCTTCTTTTTTATTTTTATTTCTTTTCTGGAGTAATGAAAATGTTCTAATTTTGATCATGGGGATGTATGCACAACTATGAGATGATACTGTGAGCCAGTGATTATATCCTTCAGATGGTGTGCCAGTTTGAATGTATTATGTCCCCCAAATGCCATTATCTTTGATGTAATCTTGTATGGGCAGACGTTATCAGTGTTGATCAGACTGTAATTCTTTGAGTGTTTCTTTGGAATGCACCCCACCCAGCTGTGGGTGATGACTCTGACTGGGTAATTTCCATGGAGGTGTTGCTCCACCCATCCAGGGTGGGTTTAAGTTGATCAGTGGAGCCATATAAATGAGCTGACATAACAGAAGGAACTCAGTGCAGCTGTGAGTGACGTTTTGAAGAGGAGCAAGCTTGCTAGAGAGGAATGTCCTGGGAGAAAGCCATTTTGAAACCAGAACTTTGGAGCAGACGCCAGCCATGTACCTTCCCAGCTAACAGAGGTTTTCCAGATGCCATTGGCCATCCTCCAGTGAAGGTACCCGATTACTGTTGTGTTACCTTGGACACTTTATGGCCTTAAGACTATGACTGTGTAGCAAAATAAACCCCCTTTTTATAAAAGCCAATCCATCTCTGGTGTTTTGCATTCCACAGCATTAGCAAACTAAAACAGATGGTTTCTATGGTGTGTGACTATATCTCAATAAAATTGCATTAAAAATAATACATGAAGCAAGCAGCAGAGTGCCTGTCATGGGTAGACTCTCAATAAAGGTCAGTTGGTTTTCTGCAAAAAGAAAAAAAAAAAAAAAAAAAGAGCAACTAAAAAGACAATGACAATTAAAGGCAATACTTGATCCTACCAGATGGCATCTAATGAGTGCAAAGAGAAGGCTCAAAACCCTAATATAACCATGGACCATAGTTAATAGTACAATTATAATAATATTCTTTCATCAACTGCAGCAAATGTACCACACTAATGTAAGGTATTAGTAATAGGGGGAGTATATGGAAACCCTGAATTTTCTGCATCAAATACAGAAAATTTCTGTAAACCTACAACTTCTCTAATTAAAAAAAAAAAAAATGAACATTATTGGGATACATGAAAAAAAGGAATATAGACTGTTTCAGTTTCTTGGCTGTTAAAACAAATACCATACAATGGCTCAAATGATGGAAATTCACTGGCTCACGGCCTTGAGCTTGGGAGAAGTCCAAAATCAAGGTGTCATCAAGGCAATGCTTTCTCCCAGCAGACTGTAGAGTACTGGGGTTGGATACCAGTGATCCTTGGTTCTTGGCTTCTCTGTTCACATGGCAAAGCACATGGTGGCCTGTCCTGGCTTTTCAGTTCGTTTGACTTCCAGCTTCTTTCTGGCTGTTCCCTTTGTCTTTATCTATGTGACCTTCCCTATAAGGCCTTCAGTATTAATATTAAGACCCATCCTGATTCAGTTGGGCCACACCTTAACTACTCTCATCAAAAGTCCGATTTACAAGAGGTAAAAGTGCTGAAGAAAACATGGAGAGACGGATGTACCTATTTACTGTTGATAAGGAAGCAGAATGGTGTAGCCTTTCTGTAGGTCACTGTGGTGGTTCCACAAGAAGCTAAGTATGTGGGGGCCACAAGGTCCTGCAACCTCACTATGGGGTATGTACTTGGAAGATCTGAGAGCAGAGACATGAATGGACATTTGCACATTGGTGTTTATGGAGGCAGTATTCATGATTTGCAGTGAGTGGAGGTGGCCTAAGGGTACACTGACTGAGGAACAGAATGGTGAACTGTGGTGTATGCATGCAATAGAATATTGAGCAATTATGAGAAGGAGTGAAGTTGTGAGACACGCAACGAGGTGAATGGATCCTGTGGACAGCATTTTGAGTGAAGTACACCAGAAACAAGGGCAAACACTATAACGCCTCACCAATATGGACTGACTACAATGTGTAAACTCAGAATTGAATCTTAGAGCACAGTCTAAGAGGGAAATGATTATTGTAATGGTCCCTGGATTGTGAGCTCTTACAGCAGTCAAATCTATTCCTGAATTGTAAAAAAAAAAAAAAAAAAAAAAAAAAAAAGTCCTATTTACAGGGGTTCACAGCCACAAGAATGGATTAAATTTAAAAATATGTTTTTCTGGGGTACAGAGCTCCAAGCCACCATATAGACAGCAAGCTTTATGTCAATGTTAAATTTCTTGAACTTGATAATTGTATTTAAGGTGGATATCTAAATAAATTTATCCTTAGTCTTAGTAAATGTATATGCCAGTATGAAGTGTTCAAAGAACACAATGTATGTACACAACCTACATTCAAGTGTTCAGAAAATGGATTAACAGATAGATGGATAGATAGATGGATAGACTGATGGGCAGATACATAAAATGTCATTTTGCAAATGTTGCAAAAGGTTAAAATTGGTGGATTTGGGTATCTGCGGGGAGGTAGAGGCATGTTGAGCTCTCTCATGGGGTTGTATTATTTTTGTAACTATCTTGTAAGTTTGGAAGTATTTCAAAATGAAAAGTTTTTTTTTGAAAAAAAGCTGTGCAGTATAGAGAAGATATTAACAAAAACGACATCTCATGGAGATGGGGAAGGGTGGTTGTGGAATTCAAAACATCTCTCCTTTTATGATATTTTATATATTTTGACTCAAATATATTTGTAACCAAGAAAACCCCAATAAAGTTACTATTTTGGAAAATAAAAAATAAGCTATTAAACACAAAGATTTTTTATGCAAACTTATCAAACAATAAGCTCTCAAATGCAAAAACAAGAGGAGAAAGTCATTAGGATATGAGAGGCCAATAAGACAAATCCCTGGGATCAAAAAAAGGCACTGAACATATTTTTCCTTATTTGTGAAAATGAAATTGTATCTTAGAAGTCAAAACACCTCATCTTTGCATTCAAGTTGATTGTTTGATATATAACTTCACATAAAAATCTTTGCATTAAATAGCTTATATTTTTATTTTCCAAAATGAAAATAACTCTATTAGGGTTATACAACCACCCACCTCCCCACCCCCATGAAATGTCATTGTTCTTAAAAATTCCCTCAAGACATCTCTCTATACTGCATAGATTTTTTTTTCAACTTTTTATTTTTAAATACTTACAAACTTACAGGACAGTTACAAAAACAATAGGATCCTATGTTCTTTTTCAGGATTTTTCTAATGCAGTGGTTCTTAATGTGTGACCTCTGGACCTGCAGTATCAGCATCACCTAGGAACTTGTTAGAAATGCAAATTCTTAGGCCCTAACCAGACTTATTGAATCAGAAACTCTAGGGTAAGGCCCAGCAATCTGTACTTGTGTTAAATACACACATGCACACATGCATCTCTTAAAAGGATACACTCACATTCATCCCATATTTATTAAGCACCTACTATGTGCCAGAGAAAGAGGGCTTGAAGAACTAATAGTCTGATAAGAGAGACAGAAACTCCACTAATTACAATGCCAGTAGGTACATGCAATGATAGAGATATGTACAGGATGCTGAGGAGGGGACAAACTGCAGTAGGGTAAGGACCATGCCCTGACCTCTTGGGAACTGCTACCAGCCCACTGCACACTTTTGAGAGTGCCAACCTAGCCTGCTGCCCTGACCAAGGGATCCAAGCCCAAAACAGGAGCTTTGCAATTGCAGCACTCCCTGTCATATAGTAATTAACAAATTTGGTAAGATAATTCCTCCTTGGTTACAGTTCAGAGGCTGTGAGAGGGAAGTAGAGAGGGTAATCAGTCTCTGAAGCTGCCTGTTTCTGAAGAGCATTCCAATTCTAGTCCACAAGTAACTTTACAATAATTCACCTTTTTCCTACTACTAATTCATGTTTTTCACTACTGTGTCAGGTATTTTCCAAAAAACAAACCTTTTGGAACCCTTTGTTTTCTTCCAAAGTCACGTTCTCCTCTCTAATTCTTAGACTTAATCACTGTTGTGAAACTGGTGTTTATCATCCAGAAGAATATGTACTATTTTTCATTTTTATAAAAATAAATAAGATGCTTCTGAAACTTGCTATATTTAACATTATGTTTCTTGAGATTGATCCACATTGATAGGAGCTCTACAATTCATTGTTGAATTTTATTTCAATGAATGTCGAGTCCACTAAAACTCATTCATCCATTCTCCTGAGGGAGATTCAAGATGTTTCTTTTTTTTCCTTTTAAAACAGTGACACAATATACATTCTTACAGATTACTTGAGCAAATATGAAAGACCACCACATTAAAAAAAAAAAAAAAAACTGTTCATCAACCAAAAATGCAGAAACTCTTCAAAATACCTGAATGAGGAGGGAAAGAGGTCAAGACAATAAGCAGAGGGTTTACATGACAATTTGGGAGACTGAGGACACTGAGAGGTCAGGGAAGACTTCTGGAACCCTGATGGGCTTGAGGACCTCCCTAGGCTACCAAGAAAATGAGTAAAGATGATTCTGGAGCTGACAGAAAATACCTGACAATGAAGAACTAACATTTTCAAACAGAGAAGGGAGGAGACAAAGGGTACTACAACTTGAAATAAGGATGTCCTTAAGACATTAATTCTTTTTTTTTTTTTTTTTCATTTATTTTTCCTCATTACAAGAGTAATACTTGCTCAGTTTAGAGGACTTGGAAAATACAGAAAAACATATGGAAACAAATAAAGTCATTGGTAATCCTGGCAGCCAGATAATCACTACAGTTTGGTACATTTCCTTCTAGCAATTTCTGTGTATACATATGAATTTCGGTTAAAGAAAATCAAGAGCATAATGTACATAAGTTTGTCTCCTTTTTTTCACTTAATATTTTATGGGCATTTCTTCACCTCTATTCTTTTTTTTTTTTTTAATCTTCATTTTATTGAGATATATTCACATACCACGCAGTCATACAAAACAAATCGTACATTCGACTGTTCACAGTACCATTACATAGCTGTACATTCATCACCTAAATCAATCCCTGACACCTTCATCAGCACACACACAAAAATAACAAGAATAATAATTAAAGTGAAAAAGAGCAATTAAAGTAAAAAAGAACACTGGGTACCTTTGTCTGTTTGTTTGTTTGTTTCCTTCCCCTATTTTTCTACTCATCCATCCATAAACTAGACAAAGTGGAGTGTGGTCCTTATGGCTTTCCCAATCCCATTGTCACCCCTCATAAGATACATTTTTATACAATTGTCTTCGAGATTCATGGGTTCTGGGTTGTAGTTTGATAGTTTCAGGTATCCACCACCAGCTACCCCAACTCTTCAGAACCTAAAAAGGGTTGTCTAAATTGTGCATAAGAGTGCCCACCAGAGTGACCTCTTGGCTCCTTTTGGAATCTCTCTGCCACTGAAGCTCATTTCATTTCCTTTCACATCCCCCTTTTGGTCAAGAAGACGTTCTCCGTCCCACGATGCCAGGTCCACATTCCTCCCCGGGAGTCATATTCCACGTTGCCAGGGAGATTCACTCCCCTGGGTGTCTGATCCCACGTACAGGGGAGGGCAGTGATCTCACCTTTCAAGTTGGCTTAGCTAGAGAGAGAGGGCAACATCCAAGCAACAAAGAGGCACTCGGGAGGAGGCTCTTAGGCACAATTATAGGGAGGCCTAGCCTCTCCTTTGCAGCAACCATCTTCCCAAGGGTAAAACCTATGGTAGAGGGCCCAACCCATCAAACCACCAGCCCCTATGTCTGTGGTCATGTTAGCAACCATCGAGGTGGGGTAGGCCAATACCCCTGCATTCTCCACAGACTCCTCAAGGGGGCTCTACATATTTTTTTCCTTGTTTTTTTTTCTTTTTTAACTTTTTCTCTTTTTTTTAAACAACTGTATGAAAAAGAAAATTAAAAAAAAAAAAAACATACACTAAAAGAACATTTCAAAGAGACCATAACAAGGGAGTAAGAAAAAGACAACTAACCTAAGATAACTGCTTTACTTCCAACATGTTCCTACTTTACCCCAAGAAAGTTACCTAATATAGCAACATTTCTGTGAACTTGTTCCAACTATATCCATCAGAAATTAACAGACCATAGTCATTCCTGGGCATCCCCAGAACATTAAATAGCTTATCTGTTCTTCTTGGATTATTGTTCCCCCTTCCTTAATTGCTCTCTATTGCTAGTTCCCCTACATTCTACATTATAAACCATTTGTTTTACATTTTTCAAAGTTCACATTTGTGGTAGCATATTTCTCTTTTTGTGCCTGGCTTATTTCGCTCAGCATTATGTCTTCAAGGTTCATCCATGTTGTCATATGTTTCACGAGATCATTCCTTCTTACTGCTGTGTAGTATTCCATCGTGTGTATATACCACATTTTTTTTATCCACTCATCTGTTGAAGGACATTTGGGTTGTTTCCATCTCTTGGCAACTGTGAATAATGCTGCTATGAACATTGGCGTGCAGATATCTCTTCATGTCACTGCTTTCCAATCTTCTGGGTATATACCGAGAAGTGCTATCGCTGGATCAAATGGTAACTCTGTATCTAGTTTTCTAAGGAGCTGCCAGACTGACTTCCAGAGTGGCTGAACCATTATACAATCCCACCAACAATGAATAAGAGTTCCAATTTCTCCACATCCCCTCCAGCATTTGTAGTTTCCTGTTTGTTTAATGGCAGCCATTCTAATCGGTGTTAGATGGTATCTCATTGTGGTCTTAATTTGCATCTCTCTAATAGCTAGTGAAGCTGAACATTTTTTCATGTGTTTCTTGGCCATTTGTATTTCCTCTTCAGAGAAGTCTTTTCATATCTTTTGCCCATTTTATAATTGGGCTGTCTGTACTATTGTCATTGAGTTGTAGGATTTCTTTATATATACAAGATATCAGTCTTTTGTCAGATACATGGTTTCCAAAAATTTTTTCCCATTGAGTTGGCTGCCTCTTTACCTTTTTGAGAAATTTCTTTGAGGTGCAGAAACTTCTAAGCTTGAGGAGTTCCCATTTATCTATTTTCTCTTTTGTTGCTTGTGCTTTGGGTGTAAAGTCTAGGAAGTGGCCGCCTAATACAAGGTCTTGAAGATGTTTTCCTACATTATCTTCTAGGAGTTTTATGGTACTTTCTTTTATATTGAGATCTTTGGTCCATTTTGAGTTAATTTTTGTGTAGGGGGTGAGGTAGGGGTCCTCTATCATTCTTTTGGATATGGATATCCAACTCTCCCAGCCCCATTTGTTGAAAAGACCATTATGACTCAGTTCAGTGACTTTGGGGGCCTTATCAAAGATCAGTCGGCCATAGATCTGAGGGTCTATCTCTGAATTCTCAATTCGATTCCATTGATCTATATGTCTATCTTTGTGCCAGTACCATGCTGTTTTGACAACTGTGACTTTATAATAAGCTTCAAAGTCAGGGAGTGTAAGTCCTCCCACTTCGTTTTCCTTTTTTAGAGTAAGACATTAATTCTTAAATAGGAGAAAACCAAGGGACCAGGCATACCAACATATCATTGGTTTGAACTCCTTAGAGACATATCATTTTGAGAAGCACAAAAGCATTTAATTCAAAATGCCTTCAGATTCAACTCCTGGGAAGTTGTCTTAAGTTATACCAAAAGAACCTGGCTTTCTTCTGTGAAGTGGGATGTAGCCTTCCCTCACCACTGTGAATATCAAAACCAGAAAGCAGCAAGAATAAAGAAGCACTAAGGAATGTAGTAATGAAGGAAGAAAAATGACAATGATAGCAGTAGTGGCACGGGCTGGCTCCCTCTTTCCATCAATAGAAATAGCTAGATAGATTGAAAAGTTAGACTATAATTTTTTCATTACTTCTTTTTTCTTCCCACATCACTCTTTTTCCTCTCCATGTCACTCTTCTTTTCCCTTCTTTGTGTTTCAGTTTGGATCATTTCTATTGACATGTTTTCAAGTCCACATATTCCTTCTTCCTCAGCTGCACTCAGTCTGTCAATAAGCCTATCAAAGGAAACTTCATCTCTGATATCAAGTTAACTTCTAAATTTCTAGTATGTCCAATACACTCTTTTCATAGTTTACATTCTCTTCTAAAATTCCCCATCTGTTTATGTAGATGGTCCATCTTTTCCACTAGATCCTTTAACACATTAATTATAATTAAAGTCCCTGTCTGCTAGTTTCTGATTCATGTCTAGGTTTGGTTTTGTTGATTACTCATCTCTTGAAAATGGGTTCTTGGATTTTTGTTTGTTTACTTGCTTGCTTTTCCATGTATTCTGCAATTTTTTATTGAATGCCAGACATTATATATAGACTAACAAGAGGAACTGATGAGAAAAATATTTACTCCTGAAAATGGGCATTGTATGTTCTTCTGTCAGGTAACAAGGTAAAATGAAATTCCAAGGAGGGACAATCTAGTTAACAGTTCAGCTGAGTTTGTTTTCTCATTGTTGTTATAATCACCTTCTGCCTCTTTTTCCAGCAGTGGGCAGCTGCTACCTTATGCTTAGTATGGAGCCTGAGGTGCTGACAGTTTTTCCCAGTATTCCTGCTCCTTGCTCATCTTTCAGCAGTCATAGCATGCCTATGCCATACAGAGATTCTCTCTCCACATTCTTGCCCCTTCTTCAGTGGTAGACTGCTGTTTTTGTTACTTGGTGCTCAAGGTTCTTGGTTCTTCTGGTTTAGCCTTAGTCTTAGGCAGGCTCTGTGCACCTAAGTCTTGAGCATCAGACTATGTGCTCCTCAGCTGACCCTGGGGCAGCCAAACTGTGCCTTGTATCTATGAGGGAACACTTGAGAAAATCCATCCAACATCCCAGACCCCACACTAAGCAAAAGATAGCAGCAGCCACTGCAGAGCATTTCCTGTCCCTCCCCCAAAGCTGCCAGGTTTTGCTTCTACCATAACCCCAGAATCAGTGGGTCTTTTCTGGGCCCTGAGGGTTGTGATGGTGGAAGGGTTTCCTGTCCCTCCCCAAGTGACTTAAAGTTTTTCTTCATATTGAGAGAAAGGCTGATAAACATGGACAAGGTTTTGTGATTGTGAATCACTGAAAAGTAGCTCTCTCCAATCTCCTATTCTACCCCCAGTCTTTTTTTGATCACCAGTTGAGACACACAGAAAAGATGTTGCAAGTGAGTGCAGACCACCTTGGTGTCTGGGGCTCCCAATTATTCTAAACTGTCACCCATAGCTCATACTCGGCCTTTAAGAATTCATTAACATTTTAGCTGCTTTCTTCCTACCCACTTTTATGGGGGCTCCTTCTTCCTATCACACTTTGCCAAAGTGAAACAGTTCTTGTGTCTCATCTCTCTTTCAGAGGGGCTTGTTTCTCTTTGAAATTTCTCCTGGTTGCTTTATGAGCTCAACTCTCTAATGGACTCAAGAAGTTATAATTTTGTAGATTATCAGGCTTTTCTCACTATTAGGGTAGGAGTTCTCCTGCAACTTTCTACATCCTAAATGGAAGTGAAACTCTCTAATCTAATATGGACATTTTTTAGATTTGCGAGTCTTCATATATTAACTGAAAATGTTTCTTGATTAAAAAATCACATGGTCTAGGAAATACATTGTCTCTTTTATTTGCTCTGTTTATTATTAATGGCTTTTAATTTTTTCTTTTTTGGCATAAGCTGCATATAATCTAAGAAAATGCTATTACACTATGATATTCCATGCTTATCATTAAACATCTCTAAACAAATTGATTTCATAAATCTTTTAAATCTTGGTATTTGTTTCAGTTTTTATTTTTCTTCATTCTATACTTTAACCTGCAATACATATATTAGTATAATTACTCCTGAATTTGTGTATATGCCAACTTCTGATTCATGGGTTAGTTTCTTTAAAAAAATATATTAATAACCTTTATTGACTCTTTTAAAAAATAATTCTCTTAATACAGATGAATCTAATACTGGGTTTTCAAGTTTGCACCTTAAATATTTTGATTTATTTCTGTACTAACACTCATGGTTATAAGAGCAGTTGCATCACAGCACAATAAAAATTTGGAAGTCAGTCCTTTCATTTCTTGTGCTTTCTTTAGTGATTTTTCTATTTTTATGTCTTCATTTATTTTCCCTAAATAAAATTAGCTGCCATTTTATGTACATCTATTTATTTATTTTGTCTTTTTAAAATTCAATTTTATTGAGATATTTTCACAAACCATACAATCATCCATAGTGTACAGTCAATTTTCACAGTACCATTATTTGGTTGTACATTCATCACCACAAACAATTAAAGTAAAAAAGAACACCCCAAACATCCCATACCCCCAATCCCTCCTTATTATTCATTTACTTTTTGTCCTCATCGTTCTACTCATCTGTCCATACAGTGGATAAAGGGAGTGTGAGCCACAAGGTTTTCACAATCACATGGTCACACAGAGTAAGCTATATAGTTATACAATCATCTTCAAGAATCAAGGCTACTGGGATGCAGTTCAACAGTTTCAGGTATTTCCTCCTAGCTATCCCAATACACTAAAAACTAAAAAGGGTTATCTATAAAATGCATAAGAATAACCTCCAGAATGACCTCTTGACTCTGAAATCTCTTAGTCACTGAAACTTTATTTCATTTCACTTCCCCCTTTTGGTCCCAGAAGGCTTTCTCAATCCCAAGCTCATCCCCACAAGTCATGTCACACATTGCCAGGGAGATTTACACCCCTGGAGTCACGTCTCACATAGTGGGGAGGGCAGTGAGTTTACCTGCAGAGTTGGCCTAGAGAGATAGGCCACATCTGAGCAACCAAAGAGGTTCTCTGGGGGTGACTCTTAGGCACAGTTATAAGTAGGCTTAGCCTCTCCTTTGCAGTAGCAAGCTTCATAAGGGCAAGCTTCCAAGATTGAGGGCTCAGCCTTCTAAACTGATAGTCCCCAATGCTTGTGAGAACATCAGTAATTCCCCAGGTGGGAAAGTTTAATATTTCCACATTTTCCCCCAGTCCCTCAAAGGGGCTTTGCAAATACATTTTTATTCTCTGCCCAAATTACTCTGGGATGTTAGATCTATTTTTAAAAGCTATGGAAGTTTCAGGAAAAGCCACTATGTTGACTATATTTGTTTTACCCATTCAAGAGGAATTTGCTGAATTTTAACTTGCTTAAAGCATTAATATTTCTTCATTCCATATTGATAGCATATCTGAAAATAGCAAGTGTTCAATAAATATTATTTGAATGAAAGAGTGCAAATGAATACTGACATTCTGAGGAATTTCCAGTTTAAAAGGGGATTTTTGGATAAATGAAATCTTTATTTCCTATTCAACTGTATTAACACAATTAAACAATATAATATTCAGCTACCTTAACATAATTAAAGAATTCCATACATGCTTGATTCATTACTTAATTCAACAAATATTTATGTGGTACCTTCTATGAACCTGACCCTGTTCCAGGCACTAGGGGTACAACAGTGAACAACAAAAAAACAAAACAAACCACCCTGCTCTCATGCAGCTTACATTTTAGTGTTGCAAGAAAGAAATAAAAAGATAAATAAGGAAAATGTATAAAATGTTACTAGTAGGAAGTCCTAAGTAGACAAAGAAAGCATGAAAAGGGAATGGGAAGTGCGGAAAGGAGAAGGAGAGAGTATGGCTAATGAAGAGTTCACTGAGGAACTGGCTTCTGAGTCAAGACCTGAAGGAGGTGAGGGAATGTGCCACATGGTATCTAGTAGAGCATTCTTTCAGGCAGAGGCAACAGTGGCAAACGCCCTGGAAACAGAGAAGGCCACTATGGCTGAAGCAAGTGAATCTGGGTAAGAGAAGTAGATTAGGTCAAAGAGGTAAAGGGTTTCATTGTAAGATGGCCAGCAATTGGAGAGTTTTGGATGACTACATGATCTAACATCTGTTTTAACTTTGGCTGCTGTATTAATAGATTGAAAGGGACAAAGGCGGAAGGAGGAAGATAATAGGTAAATGCAATTGCAAGGGGTAGCAGTGAAAGTGGTCAGATTCTGGTTACATTTTACAGTAGTCAGCAGGACTTTCTAAAGGATCATATTGTATCATGTGAATGAAAGAGAGGAGTCAAAGTAAATCAAAGGTTGAAAAAGAATGGAATTGTGCATTACTGAGATGGGAAAATTGAAGAGAAGGAAGCTTCATAAAAAGGATTTAGGAGTTCAGTTTTAAACATGTTAATTTTGAGATGCACAGCAGACATCCCAAACACAGCTGTATATACAAGTCTGGAGTTCAGGAGAGAGGTATAGGCTGGAGATAAAAATGTGACAATCAACATCATGCAGATGCTATTCAAGTTTCAAGAACAGATGAGATGAAGAAGAATGAATGTGGGCAGAAAAGAAATAAAGTCTAAGGATTGAGCCCTGGGGCACTCCAGTATTTAGAGGTCAAGGAAAGAAGAAACTAAGAAGAAATCTAAAAGGAACAGTCAGAGAAGTAGGAGGAAAGCCAGAAGTGTGTGATATACTGCAAGCCAAGTAAAGAGTTTCCAGGAAAAGACAGTGATTAACTGTGTGAATGATACACAGATTATTTAAATGACCACATATTTGAATACAAATGTATGAATTTAATATTTTAGCATCTGTTTATTAAGAAATAATTATTTTCTTAATAATCAGGATTTGTTTGGCCAGTTTTAGAGTATATCAAATATTGTAGAATATATTATATACATATGCATATATATATATATATATATATATATATATATATATATATGTATGCAAGTATATATTAAGTTTCCTATGTTTCAATCTAGAACAGCATTTCCTGAAACACTATTCCAAGGGTTACTGATAATAATAAAAGGAGGTTCTGGTCACACATAAGTTAGGAAAATGCTAATATGCATTATAAATTTTCAGAAAAGAATGCAACATTTTCCAAACATGTCACTGCAGAGCCTTTTGGTTTGCAGAGTTTCTTTTAGCTTTGTCAGGTAGAGAACACAGTTTGGGAAATATTGATTTAAAAGCCTGGATATATTTTTCTATCCTCACTGTATGGCAAAATTGGTATTAGCAAAGAAGTTGGGGAATATTTTCTTTCTGTTCCTTCAACACTTTTATTGAAAACAAGATTTTTCTGCTTCCACATCACTTATGCTAGAAGAAATGATGATCTGCATCACTTTTACACTGGTGGTTCTGTCCATTCTCAAGTGTTCTCCTGTTCTAGTCAGGTGCCAAAATGAAGAGATGCACGATTTCTTAAAATTGAACATAAAATTCCATCAAATAAATCAAATATATAAAGCAAATTCAATTAATATGTTTAAAATTAGTTAGAATGATGTGTACTTAAAAATTAAATGTAAACAATATAATCATTTAATCAGCAAAAAGTTGTACATAATGCTATGTAAAAGTACTTTCCCTTTACATGATTTGTCCTTTTATGCCCTGTGCTGGTTTGTATATATATCATGTCCCCCAGAAAAAGCCATATTCTTTAATGCAATCTTGTGGGGCAGACTTACTAGTGTAGATTAGGTTGGAATCTATTGGTTCAGTGTTTCCATGGACATATGACTCAATCAACTGTGGGCGAGACCTTTCATTGGATTATTTCTATGGAGGTGTTGCCCCACCCACTCAGGGTGGGTCTTTATTGGATCACTCCAGTACTTTAAAAAGAGCCACACAGACCCAGATGCAGAGCAGCTGTGAATGACATTTTGGAGAACATTTAGAGAGAGACATTTTGAAGATGGCCGTTGAAAGCAGACTTTTGCTCCAGAGAAGCTAAGAGAGGATAAAAGCCCCAAGAGCAACATCTTGAAGAACCCACAGGAACAGAGAGAGAAGCTAGAACACAATTTGGGATTAGCAGATGCCAGCCACATGCCTTCCCAGCTTAGAAAGGTTTTCCTGGCCTTCCTTCGATGAAGGTACACGATTGTGACTGTTGATGCCTTACCTTGGACACTTTATGGCCTTAAGACCATAACTGTGTAACCAAATAAACCCCCTTTATAAAAGTCAATCCATTTCTGGTGTATTGCTTAATGGCAGCATTAGAAAACTGGAACATGCCCATTTTAATAGTTCTGCTATGTTCTTGTTGTCTGTTCATGCTATGTAGAACATAAGTGATTTTTAAAAACATGTATTTCAATTATTTCCCTAAACGTTCACTTCTGGTTTAGTTCCCCTCTTTCAACCCTGCAAAATGGGGTAGGATAGAAGATATGACTTCAAAAAGTACTTTTTATCTCCAAGCCAAAAATAGAAAGGAGAAAGCTAAAAAAGAAGAGAAAAAGAGCTAGCACATTTTGCCAGTGGAATGCCACTAAGCATTCCTCAAAATACTGGCTGAATTTAGTCAAATACTGCAGAGTTTAATGAGATTTCTTCATTTCAACCTCACATCCTCTCTATCTCTGACCTGCAAATATCTCCTCAGTTCTTAGACTCATTTTTTTATTAAATTCAGTTTTACTGAGATTTATTCATATATCATACAATTATCCATGGTGTACAAATCAACTGTTCACAGTATCATCGTATAGTTGTGCATTCATCACCCCAATCTATTTTTTGAACATTTTCCTTATACCAGAAAAAGTAAAAATAAGAATAAAAAATAAAAGGAAAAAGAACACCCAAATCACCCCCCCACCCTATCTTTCATTTAGTTTTTGTCCCCATTTTTCTACTCATCCATCCATATACTGGATAAAGGGAGTGTGATCCACAAGGCTTTCACAATCACACTGTCAGCCCTTGTAAGCTACATTGTTATGTACAATCATCTTCAAGAGTCAAAGCTACTGGATTACAGTTTGATAGTTTCAGGTATTTACTGCCAGCTATTCCAATACATTATAACCTAAAAAAGGTTGTCTATATAGTGCATAAGAATGCCCATCAGATTGAACTCTCGACTCCATTTGGAATCTCTCAGCCACTGAAACTTTATTTTGTTTCATTTTGCATCCCCCTTTTGGTCAGGATGTTCTCAATCCCACGATGTTGGGTCCAGATTCTTCCTAGGGAGTCATATCCTGCATTGCCAGGGAGATTTACACCCCTAGGAGTCAGATCCCACGTAGGGGGAGAGGGCAGTGAGTTCACCTGCCGAGTTGGGTTAGCTAGAGAGAGAGGGCCACATGTGAGCAACAAAGAGGTACTCAGGGGGAGACTCTTAGGCACAATTATAAGCAGGTTTAATCGCCCCTTTGCAGTAACAAGCTTCATAAGGGCAAGCCCCAAGATAGAGGTCTCAGCATACCAAACCACCAGTCCTCAATGTTTATGAGAACATCAGCAACAATCCAGGTGAGGAAGTCCAACACTTCCGCATTTTCCCCCAGCTCCTTGGCGGGGGGTAAGGAGGGGACTGCATATATATTTTAATTCTTTTTCCAAATTACTTTGGGATGTGCTTAGCCTCAATTTTTAAAGACAAAAAAAAAAAAAAAAAAGAAAAAAAAAGCTAGAATTAGGAAAGTAGGCATGTACTCTAAGTCCTTTAACTTCACACACAAAAAAAGGTTGCTCTCATGTTGGTTACCTCATTAATTTTGTTGATTACCAAAATATCTCTCGGAATCTAATTTACCTACTTAACTCCCTATCCTCAACCCCAATTCAGTTGCTGATTGTATAGAAACCTATTTCTAAGTTGTCAATCATCTACCTCAATAAGAGGGAAGTCACAAACACTGGAATCCCAGACTACCTCATGATTAGAGTAGGAGAAACTAAGGAAATTAATATGCTAGTTGGTATCTTTGACAGCAGACATTTAAAAATATTCAATTACTATGTTTAGATCAACCTTGGAAATGTCCTGGATGTAATACAAGCAGTCTGGTAAGCATGACTGCTGTCTCTCAAACATAGCAGGGTCTTTATAATGGACAGACTGTGTACATTTTATACCAATATAGAAAGTATTTTCCTAATAAAAAAAAGCAAGTTGTTTCTAGAAGAGTAACTTCATGATTTCTTATAATTAAGCCAAAAATGTTTTCTAGTATCCTATGTAAGTAGATTCAAATGTCTGTGACTTGTGCCATAAACTGAAGTTCATGATTCCAGTCCAATTATTTCTAAACAAACTAACTTTTTTATGAATCAAATTTATAGCCTGCCTTTAGCCACTGTGCAGGACCTTCTGTGTACTAACTTTACCCAGTTTAAAATTACTATTACAGTCTCTGCTTTCTTTGTATATCTTTGTTCCATTGTACTATATACTTTTAGAAGCCAATTTAAAAACTTTTAGAACAGGCAGGATATAAATAAATTTAACTCAACTTTTAAAAACCATTTTGAACTATTAAGCCCCCATAATTTGGGTTATAGGGCTCACTGTCCCAAATATGCATCTTCATGAGTACAGGTTAAACTCACTCATAAATATTTTCCAAGTGCTTACCACATGTCAGGCACTGTTCTCAGTGCTGAGGGAAACACTGGTAAACAGGGCATCAGTCAGAGATAGGTACTGTGGAGAAAAATAAAGCAGGGAAGAGGGACAGGGATGCCATGGGGTGGTGGTGAGGTTACAGTTTTAAACACGGTAGTCAGAGAAGGCCTCTCTGAAAAGGTTAACATTTCATGATGTGAGGAACCTGAAGGAGATGAGGGATTAAATCATATATATAAGGAAAGAGTATTCTAGGCACAGGGAATATCAAGTACAAAGGTCCTGAGGCAAAAAAGAAGGTTGGCCTTCTGTTCTAGTTTGCTAATGCTGCGGAATGCAAAACACCAGAGATGGATTGGCTTTTATAAAAAGGGGGTTTATTTGGCTACACAGTTAGTCTTAAGGCCATAAAGTGTCCAAGGTAACACATCAGTAATCGGGTACCTTCACTGGAGGATGGCCAATGGCATCCGGAAAACCTCTGTTAGCTGGGAAGGCATGTGGCTGGCGTCTGCTCCAAAGTTCTGGTTTCAAAATGGCTTTCTCCCAGGACGTTCCTCTCTAGCAAGCTTGCTCCTCTTCAAAACGTCACTTACAGCTGCACTGAGTTCCATCTCCCTGAGTCAGCACGTTTATATGGCTCCACTGATCAAGGCCCACCCTGAATGGGTGGGGCCATGCCTCCACAGAAATATCCCATCAGTTATCATCTACAGTTGGGTGGGGAGCATCTCCATGCAAACAACCTAATCCAAACATTCCAACTTAATCCCCACTATTATGTCTGCCCCACAAGATTGCATCAAAGAGTATGGCTTTTTCTGGGGGACATAATACATTCAAACTGGCACACCTTCTAAGGATCAGCTAGGAGACCAATGTGGCTGAGGCAGACAGGTAGATGATAGAGAGGTAAGGGAGGGAGGAGGCAGATCTTGAAAGGCCCTGGAGATCATTAAAAGGACTTTGGCTTATACTTGGAGTGAGACAGGAAGCAATTGGAGGGTCCTTAACAAAAGTTAAGCAACCTGGTAGAATTTAGAGTACCTGAAGTATCTAAGTGAAAAGAGTGGTAGCTTAGGAAAAATTAGTCCACAAATATTTACCGGATTCCTATTTGATACAGTGGTAAATAAAACACATAAGAGTCCCTGTCCTCACGTAGCTTTAATCTTTGGGTAAGATTATTAACTAATGATGAAGCAAATAATGACAACTATGCTAGATGTGAGAAGAACTGGGTGATCTGTAAAAGAATCATGGAGGAGGGGGTCTAATCTAGTCTGGGGAGTGAGGGAAGGCTTCCTTGAAGAAATATGTAAAGTGACATGAAGAATAATTAGGAGTTAAGTGAAGAGGGATAAAACAGAGGAGAGCATTCTAAGCATAAAGTATCTGCAAAAATCCTGACGGAAAAGAAATTGGCGTATTCAGGGAACTGGAAGACCATTGCACCTGGAGTTTAGTAGGCAAGAATAGTGGCTGAAAATATAAATAAGAACCATATCATGTAAGGCCTTGTAGGACATATTAAAGATTTGGGGCTCAATTCTAAGGGCAATAAGATACCAAGAGTTTAGAGCGGGGGACCAAAAAATTAGAATTGTATTTTTAAAAGACCACTTTAAAAACAATAAGATTAGAGAAAGAATAAATACAGACCAGTCAAGAGCTATTGCAGAAGTACAGATAAAGATGATGGTAGCATAAAGAGGTGTGCTCAGAGTAAGAACAGAAAGACATGTATAATTTGAAAGATATTTAAGAGGTAGAAAAGACAGAATTTGATGACAGATTAGACATGAGAGTTGAAGAAGTCAAGAATAGCTGAGACTGCCTAACTACTTTTCTTGACCTTAACATAGGTAAATCCTATTTTCTAATGGAGAAGAGGCAATGTCAATGTGATTTATTTGGGAGAGGGGAGAGAAGGGGTGGGACAAAAATTGTCAATCATAAATGGAAATGAAACTTTATGCCACAGCTACCAATTGTCACACAAATAAGAGCCTCAATTTACACAATCTGTGCAATGCATTCTGTTTCCACCAATGCATGAAGCTTCACCATGATTGTTTAGGGAAAATGAAACAGTTGGATTTTACATTTTAAATCTTCTGGTAGATATTCATGTTGCTAGGACTATATACATTTACAGAATTTGTAAGCAGAGAAAGCCAATACCATGTACAACCTTCCATTAAAGCTTTAAATAGGCAATCCCAGGACAACAAATACAGCATTTCATATTTCACAAGACTGGTGCAAGTATTCAGTCACTCGTTTCATGTGTTCCAGATATATTTTTATAATTGTGTGTGTGTGTGTGTGTAAATATATGCATTGTCTCAGGAAGTAGGAAACTATAAGCGGAGAATACTATGACCTCAAAAAAATAACCTTGAGATAGGTTAAAAATTAGATAAAGGACATGTGCCCACCTGCTAATGAACCACAGTAGATATTTGATTTTACTATGTCATCAAGGAATCTCCTGATTTCTGGATGAGTAGTGGGAATATCATAGATCTCTGGGATGAAGACTAAGTTGATCCCAATTGTTCTGCTTAGCAGCCAGAAGGTGTGATGACACCTTACCACCTGCTACTTAGGCTAGGCTTATCCTGACAATATCCCACGGCATTTGGCATCATTCAGGTGACTTATGGGATGTCCTATCTCCAGGGTAGAGTAGATCGGGGGAGACCAGAGACTACTGAGTGGCTTTTCCTGCTATCAGGTTAATGAGCTTGACAGTGTCTCTGTCTCCACCAGATCATACTGTGGAGGAAGCAGAAGGCTGGGGAATTTTCAAGTGTAGTGACTGTGCTGACCCAGTGCTAAGCCCCTTATACTCCCTGCTGGTCTCTGCCAGTCTCCCTCATTTGGGGTACCAGGTATATTTCAGCTTTGACTTAATGCTTTCTAGTAGAGGGTGAACACTCTAATCCAGGCACTGCTCATTAGCTTCCTTTGCAAGGGCTACCCTTCCCAGTCATGCCCAGCATTCTGACAGAGCCAATGGATGCCCTTTTTGCCCAAGGCTATGATGTCAGACAGTGGATTGGCCCTAGCAACAAGGGGAGACAAGCTCTACTCACAGGCTTTTGATCTCTGAGATGGAGGCCTGGGGCTTATATTTTGGAATATGATGTGTGAAAGATTTTGTTGTTGTTGTTGTTGTTTTTAATGTAAATGATTATTTTATTTCTAATTTAAAAATAAATGACTTTATATTGATTGTGGAAAAAAATACAGCATTTCAGTACACTAAAGCACTAAGGAATTAGTTCATCAAGGAATTGAAGAAACCATTCCCTATTATTCATGGATAATATGAAAGTCATCTATTCCTAACCAATACAATCAACAAAGAAGTAGATATCATTTTTTAGGGTAAACAGTTAAATAAGTTAAGGTCAGTGACTTATTTATCTTAAATCATTAGTCTAAATATAAATTTAGTTACTTAGAGAAAGAAAAAATTGGCATTCTTTCTTCTAGAGACCAAACTCCCAGTCATAAAAACTGTATTTTAAATAGCTTCTCTCTACTGAGTCCTCAAACAATTGTAAATTGAGAATTTTTTTTCTTAATAGAAAACAATGGCTAGCAAGATTAAAAAAAAAAAAAAAAATTTAAAAAGGAAAAGCATTTAATACCATCTTTAAATAACGTAATAGGGTGTCAGAGTAGATAGTATTAGAATATTAAATAAAATACCCATAAGGCCTACAAGCCTTCTCTGTGCTATGAAATAAAAGCTATCTCATCAATTAGACTAAAAGTCAAATTGATATTAAGTGTTAACTCCTATCTCAAGTAGCTGTATGAAGTGAGAAGAAACACCAAATTTCTCAAGGGTCCAAATGCACTTTCTGTGCATTTGTAGTATATTAGCACTAAAATGACATTCCTACAACAGTGACTTCCATCCATAGGAAAAAATACATTTTATTTAATGACCAAATACACAAATACAAATACACACACATTCATATATATATGTGTGTGTGTGTATATATATTCACATAGATATATATATTTATATATAACTAAAACAATATTTATCCTTATCATGTGGGATACACTATGAAATTTTCTATTCTGTGCTCTTTTGTTAAAAAATTACTGATCATAACTTAGTAACAGATTTTACAAACCACTAAAATGTTAAAACCCATAAGGGCTCAAGAGCACTAATATGTATTATCAATGCTAACTTATAATTTAATAGAAATTTATGGTCTTCTTTCTTAGAATTAGCCCACAATAGTATTCTATGCAACCATAAAAAAAAATTTTAACACAGTCTTGTTACCATGTATCCAACCTGGACACAGCGCAAGCTCTCAGTGTGCTTAAACCCCTACCTTCCTTCCCAGAGCCAATTAACTGAGGAAAATGACCTACAACTATGTAACAGGACCAGAGGTATGCATGACACATTTCATATAAAAGTCTCTTTTATTTACATTAATTCATTTGATTCTTACAACAACTCTGGGAGGTAGGCAGGGAAAATATTATCAAATTTATTTTACAGATGAAGTAAAGTTTGGAGTGACTTTCTCAGTTACCACATTCATAGTCAGAGGCAGAGACAGAATAAGAATCATAAGGCTCTTCTCTCTAAACCACACAGCCACTGAGACTATAGTCTGAACTCAAAAATCTTTACTTCATATTCGTATTGTTGACTCAATACATCTATTATAGAACACAACAAAGATCTGATTCTAAATTTATCATATTCTCTACCAACGAAAACTTATGGCCAGAGAACATTATCTGGAAAGCACCATTCTTTTAGTTCTAGTCTAAAGGAACATAAGCAACACGAAAGACCTAAAGACCAAGGAAATTGAAAAGAAGTCAGATGAAAGGATATAAAATGGAATTTATTAATAAACCTTTGTCCCTAAAAGCTTTTACTTTTTGTGATAGGGTTCAATGCAGCACTTTATTGCAGATGAAACTTGAAGCTTTTGAAGAGGATCTAAGTCTTGAGGTTATTCAAACTCAGATCTTGAATGCATTATGGTGGTAAGCCATGGTCTTCAAAAACTTGGTACTTGATGCTTTAAAACAAAACAAAACAAAACAAATTCTACTAGCAAGTCTAATAAATTTTAAAAAATTATAGAGTTTTGTAAGGCTATAACTCTTTGGTCAGCAATTAATCAGATCTGAGAGATACCATGCTGAGAGAAAAAAGAAAGAAAAAGAAAAGGAGGGGAAAAAAGAATTTTAAAAGATACAGTGTACAGAATGGCTTAATATGTTGATTGGCTTATCTATTTGTTTAATACTCTTCACTTCAAATGACAATAGAATTTATGTTCAAATTCTTACAGAACTACCTTAGGCTGTAATCAGATAAACTAATCTAATGATACTTCCTGAATCTCTTTGATCACTGTCCATGATATCAGATTGTCTTAAAGGGCCTTTGATCTCTAAAAGCATGACCAAAATATTTGTTGGAAGATACAGTGTAAAATGAAGTTGATTTTGTGGGTTAATGAAAGAAACTGAATTAGGAAGGAATATTATGGTTTGAAAGCATTTAAACAGGTAGACAAAGTAACAAAGCCTTCAAATGGAAAAAATCAGACCATTTTGCAAAGTTCAAATGAAAAACAGAGCAAAAATGTAAACGTGCACGCAATTCAACAGAATAAAGGTTAAAGCCATCTGAAATGCTGTTTAGAAAACAATTACCTGCAACCTATGTCCCTCAGGAGATACTAACATCCCTGCCACACGTCTCTCTTCTCTTTTTTTTTGAAAAGATTTTTTTTATCTCTTGATTACTTTTATGCACATTCCAATTTGTTTCTTTTTATGTGCTCCTATAAATCTGCCTTTTTTTGGCAAAACTTCAAGATTTTAAAATTTATTAATACCAGCTTATATCTACTGAGCCCATACTTTGTGCTAAGCATTCTTCTAAGCACTTTATACAGACTAAATCACTTAATCCTCTCAATAATCCCATGAATTAGATACTCTTTGTGGTTGTTTGGAATTGTATGTATCCCAGAAAATAATGTTCTTAAAGCTAATCCATTCCTGTAGGTGTAAACCTATTGTAAATTGGTTGTCATGAGGTTACTTCAGTTAAAGCATGGCCTGGGGTGGGTCTTAATCTTCTTGTTGGAGTTCTTTATAAACAGGATGATTACAGAGAGAGAGAGAGAAAGAAGAAGCTGAAAGCAAGGAAACCTGGTAGAGAAGGGAGAGACCAGCAGACTCCGCCACATGCCTAGCCACATGACAGAGTTGTCCAGGATTGCTGGCAGCTGCTCTTCAGGAAGAACGCATCATCTTGATGAAGCCTTGATTTGGACATTTTCACGGCCTCAAAACAGTAAGCTTGTAAGCTAATAAATTCTAAAAAGTCAACCCATTTCATGGCATATTGCTTTCAGCAGCCTAGCAAACTAAAACACTACTATTACCCACAATTTGCATATGAAGAAACAGGCACAGAGAAGTTAAGAAACTCAGGTAGTTAACTGACTAGGATTCAAATTCAGACTATCTGGCTCCAGAGCACCAAACTATACCCACTGCTCTACAAAACTGGTTTCAATACAACAAAATTTATGAGGGCTGGGGCTTTATTTAAATCCACATCATGCCATGTCACAATCTTTCACTGCATATTCTGATTAAAAGTATAGTGACTAAGTTCTCCAACTGTAGTAATGTAGAAATCAGTTTCAGCAACCACCACTCAGCAGTGACATCCTGCAGTAGTTTCAAAGCACTTTAAAAATAAAGCATGTTTTCTTACTCAGATGTGGCCCCTCTTTTTAAGCCATCTCAGCAGCTGGACTTGCTGCCCTTCCCCCTACATGGGACATGACTCCCAGCGGTGTAGATCTACCTGGCAACGTGGGACATGACTCCCAGGGATGAGCCTGGACCAGGCAACGTAGGACTGAGAAAGCCTTCTGGACCAAAAGGGGGAAGAGAAATGAAACAAAATAAAGTTTCAGTGGCTGAGAGATTACAAATGGAGTCAAGAGGTCATTCTGGAGATCATTCTTATGTATTATATAGATATCCCTTTTTAGTTTTCAGTGTATTAGAATAGCTAGAAGGAAATATCTGAAACTGTTGAACTGAAATCCAGTATCCTTGATTCTTGAAAACAACTGTATAACTATATACTTACACAGGATGACTATGTAAGATTGTGAAAACACTGCAATTCACTCTTTAACCAGTGTTTGAACATATGAGTAGAAAAACGGGGCAAGAAGTAAACGAATAATAGGGGGTAGGAGGGCTATGGGATGTTTTGGGTGTTCTTTTTTTCTTTTATTTTTACTTTTATTCTTATTTTTATTTTTTGGAGTAATGAAAATGTTCAAAAATTGATTGTGGTGATGAATGCACAACTATATGATATTGTGAACAAGTAACTGTACACTTTGGAATCATTTTATAGGATGTGAATATATCTCGATAAAATTGCATAAAAAAATAAAGCATGCCACTAAAATGTTTACATGGGTAGAGGATTACAGATGACTTCAATCCTTTTCTGCTTATATATATATTTTCTATATCCTAACTTTTGTAAAGTGGACACGAATTATTTATACAATAAAAATTTTTTAAAGGTTTTCAATAACCATTATTAGCATTAATACTTATTAAACTACACTAAAATTATTATATAAATTTGTTCTTGCTCTACTTAAAAAGTAAAAAAATTCAAGGTGGAATAAGCTTTATGGTAATAATAAAATAATAATAGCTATTATTTACTTAGCATCTAATATGGGCAAACATTTAACATACATTATCTTTAATCTTCAGTAAATTCCTGTTTTACAGATGAAGAAATTGAGGCTTGGAATGAGTAATAAATTTAATTTATAGAACTGTTAGTAAATATTGGAGCCCAGTTTCAAATCTGTCTATACAATTTCAGGGTCCATGCTTTCTACTACATAATACAGCCTCTCCAAATGCCTAAGTATCTGTCTTACGTTTTTTTATTGTTAAACACATTGAAGAGAGATATTTTTCTGTAACTCAAGTATGCTTCCCTGTTTTCTTCAACAGGAAATACCACAAACAAATTACTGAAGTTAAGCTCAGAGTTATCAATTGTAGCATCCATTAATGAAGAGCTATTTTCATCTAATCAAAAGAGCCCAGGTTGCTACCATTTTTTAATTAGTTGGTCTCCTTTACAACTTTTTTTCCTTGCTCTTCCTTGCCAGTGTGCTCACCTCTAACAGGAGCACTCAGTCTATTCATAATTTGCTGCTTCTAATATGCTGTAGAGTTAGATACTGTTTAACAAAGGCTGTCAGAACTACATCTGAAATCAAAGTAAATAAACTGAGTGAGAACATGAGAAAATCACATGGAATTTGTGTCTCACAATTTGGGTGCTTAAATAATTTAAAAATGTATTTCCTATTTATTGGTAAGTTGAATTTGGTATATAAGTGACCATGGGATAAGTTAGCTATTAGTATTTCAATACAGAAATAACAGAATGTAAGTGATTCCAAATCACTTTATTACACTATAAAAAAATTTTAGAATTTGAAAGAGACCTTCAAAATAATCTAGTATAATCCCCCTCTACAGCACTGCTGATATTCAAACTCTGCTGAAGCAACCCTAATGATCTGGAGTGCACTACCTCTTGGCAATCTGCTCCACCATTAACTAGAATTCTATACTTTTTCCCCTTTAGGCTTAATTTTGGCCTCAAATAACAGAGAACAACCCTTCCAAAGTCTTTTTTTCTGAACAAAATAGTTCCAAACACCACCACCCCCAATCTAGATCATCTCAGCTATCCTTTTATGTAATCACAAAATTGGTTAAAAACTGTTCTTATGTTCCTTAAGGTATTTCTAGCAATATAATTAGTTTTTGTATATTAAAATTTTTTTATGTTCATGGAGTTCTGGTTCACCTTGGTTGGAATTCTAGGACAGGCTTATGGACCTAGCTAAAATGCAAATTGAACAATAAATTCTTGAGGTTTTTTTTCTCCTCCCCAAAACAATACTGCAACACAAAATCTTAAAACGATACCCTTAATCATAATATTACACGTTGTTAGATTCATCATAATTTTTTTCATTCTCGGGCTTTTGTCTGTCTGTCAGTTAGACCCTGGTGAAGTATCTTACAACTTCCAAAATACTTTAAGCTGATCTCAAAATCATGGATTGATGCCATTACTGGCCCAACTCTGATGCATTCAAATTCTGACTTTTTTTTTTCATTTTGCACTACCTAGATACTTCCCTATCAGGAATTTTTGGTTCCCAGAAGATTTTATACGTATATAATACATGATGTTATATATATATATTCATATATATATACACACATATACATAAATGCACACATTTATGTATCTTTCCCAATTCTATGCTGTCTACATGTAACTTTTCCTTTCTTTCTATATGTCACGTTTACCATGTTCTAGCATCTTGGCTGAGGAAACACAATCTACCCTTAGACTCAATTCATTGCTATTCATTCTCTTAACTAGAGTAAGGAATCCCACTCTAGGCATCCCACCCAATGATTTCCCTTTTCTGGCTATTAGTGTTGAATCCCAAGGAACTCAAAATGCAAGGCATCATTTAACAAAGATGACTACACCATACAAAATATTCTGCCAAAGTATGATATAAAATATCTGACATGTCATAATATCTTCTAGTCTATTAATCATGACTCAGCATCTAGATCAGTGGCCTTCATTTATAATTTTAACAAGATATGTAAATGATACCAAATAGCAACGTATCCTACACGACTATTCTTGAGAAAGTTTCATTAAAATCCCTCTACTAAAATAATGAAGATTATTATATCTTTAAACTTCTCAGATAATTCATTTGATTCACCTAATACTATTATCCCAAATTATTCCAAATCTCCCACAATGAAAGTATGGAGACACAAAGGTGGCCAGATTTTTGCTGAATTCCAAGGCAAATAATCAACAAATTAAAAATAATATTCCCAATACAGAATGGGATTACTTACATAAATATCTCTCTAAATGATCTTTCTGGTTTGTTGATTTTACTAACAGAAAGAACAAGCTATTCTTTGAAATGTCCTAAGCCAGTTCAAAACATCAAGAACAAAGTGAAATAATAACTTTAAGACCTGTTTAAAGAGTATAGAGCTCCTAAACAGCAATTCAAATAAAGTTGATCCCATTCAGTGTTACTGAGAAACTCAGAGGAGCCATGCCAATGCAATACACACCTAGACTGCAAAGGTACAACAGCTGTATCACCTGGTCATGTCAATAACATGCTGTATACTACACATGGGTAATGAATTTGGCATCACTAATCACTTAATTTATTCACAAATAGTCATAGTTCCATGTCAAAGTTAAAAACTCATTATAATACCACCAAACCTTTCATGCAGTGCTGAAAAAATTAAACTCATTTCTGTAACCCCACTCCTTCTAAACTAGCACAAATAATTATAAGGACAAAAAGTTTTAAGAATGGTAGTAGGCTCCATAATTATTAAATTATTCTTGGTGTTTGTTTCTTGGTATTAAAAAAAATAAAAGCATGCTCAGAGTAAAAAATTCAATCCACTAAAAGGAGTACACAGAAAAAATGTGTCTCCTTCCTACTCTAGACCTCTAGTCTCATTCCCCAGGTGTACTTGTCAATAGACCTTATATAGTTTTGAAGAAATTTTGCATATGTGTACATAAATATATGCTTTCTAAAAACACAAATGGGAACATAGCATACATATAGTTCTATATTGTTTTTCTCAGTTAACAATGTATGTTAGAGATTTTTCCATGTCAGCACCAATGAATCTACTTTGTTCTTTTTAACAGCTGCAAAGAGGTCCATGTATGAAGGTACTTTACATAACTTATTTAACCAGACCCCTGTTGAAGGATGTTTAGGTTATCTGTAGATTTTGTTATTTCAAACAATATGATGATAAATATCTTTGTATGCAATTTTTGCACACATGTGCAAATATATCTGTGGATGAATTCCTAGAAGTACTTCCTGCTTTTAGAACTGAAAAAATTCTAAACAAGAAGCCAATGTGGATCTACAAAGGAGACCAGGAAAATCTACAGGTTTAATACTTAGTAATTAAAAGGTGTCAAAAATTATCACAAAGTTAGAAGTCAAGGTTTTGAAAATTAACAGACTGATAAAACATCTAATTTAGGAAAGGTAAAATAGAAAAAAGAGAAACTTTACCCACTAGCACAGAAAAATAAAAGGCTGGAGAATGAATCACCTAAGAGATGAAGAAGAAGATGAAGAAGAAAGAGAAGATGAAGCAGAAGAAAAGGAAGAGGAGGGGGAGGGGGGAGGGGAGAGGTAGGGGAGGGGAGAAGGAGGAGGAAGAAAAAGAAGAGGAAAAGAGAAGGGGAAGAAAAGAAAAATAGAAAAGGAAGGAAGGGAGGGAAGGACGAAGGAAACAGTATAAGACAGAAGAAAGAAACGAAGACATTTGCCTCTTTTCTTATGTAAACCTAAGGCATAAAATGAAATTTATCAGAAGATTTGGGACATGTACGATTACAAAGCCAAACTTGGATGCAAGATGATTTCAATGGCTATTTGAAATTTCATTCCTACAAGTTGTTTTATTTCTACTGGGCTCTATAGTATTGAAGGAGATCTTCCCCCAAAAAGAAAGCAGAGTAGAACCTTACAGGAACAACATATTATGTCAATCACTTTAAATTCCGATCATTATGACAGTGAAATACTAACAATTGCCTCATACATACAAAATAATTCTCTCTTTGGAAGGTCCTGATTAAAACATAATTAAAAGAAAGAGATGCTTAGAGAGAACACCCAGAGACATTTTGGAGATGGCCATTGAAACCAGAACCAGCAGAAAAGCTAAGAGATGAAATCCAGAGTTTGCCCTGGAGAAGCTAAGAGATGCCCAGATGCTTAGAGAGAAACGCCCTGGCAGAAACAAGCAAGGGCACACAGGAACTGAGAGAGAGAAGCTAAGACAGAAACCCAGAGACATTTTGGAGAAAGCAACAGAAACCAGAAGCTAACCCCGGGAGAGGCCCAGCAGACTCCAGTCACGTGCTTTCTTCAGAGAAGGTGAGGTTCCCTGAGAAGCAGGATCTGAGATTGATATGTGCATGCAGGAATTGTTTTCCAAGTCAACATTGTATAAGACTAAATGCAACAGAAATGGTCAGAAGAAGTAGTTGGAATATCATGCAGTTCCAATAAAGGCCTCACCTAATCCCACAAGTAGATACGGAGGAGGACGGTCTTCAGAATTGTCCCAAACTGGAGAAAGGAGTCTAGACTTTTGTAGTCCTGTATCAACTACTCACTTTCAGCAACTTGGGGAAATCAGTGCTTTAATCTTTAAGGAATTGGGCACCACAGCATCTACTATAACCAATCTCTTGCATTATTTGGAACTACCTGTTTGTATAATTTCTGAGAGCAGCTCCTTCAGGATTCTGTTGGGTCTCTTTTACTGGGAGAAACTTACAAGGGGATTGCTAGTGGGATAAATTACAGTGTCTGCAGCTGGTATTGAAATTACAACTGATACTCATTCATACTCCTACTCTACTCTCTGTCCTAGATTTTCCTCATCCATGGTTAGCTGCTCTGCTATTGAATGATTCAGGTGACCTAGCCCTGGTCACCATGTCCTTTTCAGGTGGTGGCTATTTTACTTATCATATACCATTTAAATTGGGCAAAGGGATAAAAAGGGACACCCAGTTGAATCACCAAGCTATCAAATATATTATTCCCTTTACCCACTGTGTAAAATCAGTCTACCTGCTCCTGATGTGCAGGGTAAATTACATTTGCCACATGATGATTTCTCTTCTTGCATGCCGGTATCTCAGCACAGGACTCTTGGGTGCTCAGGTGCCAGCCATAGCTTGAAATTTAATGAGATTTCTGCATTTCCTAGTGGAAGCATTATCTTTCTGGCTATTAAGATCTTTAAACCTTTAAAATCCTGAGCTGTAGGGTGGGAAGTACAGACTGCCCAAGTGGGTCACTGGGAGTGATGATTAGTGAGACCACTTCTGATTTCACACTTTTGTTTCCCAGACCTTACCTATTAGGGTCACTCAACCATATAAGGAACATTGATTTAGAGGACATAGTACACCCTGCAGGGTGCACCAATTCTTTCAAGGTACTCAGCTGTGCCTTCAAATTCTATTCCCCGGACTTAGCAGGCCAACAGCTTTGAGTGGTACAATATGTGATAAGACAAGTGGACACCATGGTCATTAGCCTCCATCCCTGCCACCATGCACCCACTGGGGTAGCCAGTGACAGAGAGCAAATGATGCTACTTGGCTAGGTAATTCCATTTAGTTGATTGTTGGCTCTTTAGTAAGGGATTCTCTCTGTAAGATGAAATACAAGATTACCACACTTTGTGACCATTTTCATGAGTTTTATATTAAGTTATGACAAGGGGATTATCTATTTGATGGGAAGTAACTTTCTGAAGTCCCATTACTCAAGAAATGCAGATAGAAGATTAGAAGAGTATAAGGCTGAAATGAATATCTATTGATTGGGTGCTCGGTATATTGGGTATGGCAGCATCACTAGTGAGATCCTTCCTGCCATTTTGTCTTTTAGTCAGAAGAGTCTGTTTTTAAGTTGGGAGTCACAATGTACCCAGAATGCAAAAAGCAAGAACCTAATATATAGTGTTATGACCTACTTCCCATAACACCACAAATAATGACTAAATAAAGGGGAATAAAATGTTATGTAGGACTTCAAGTTCCTTTTTAATCTCCTTTGCTCTCAACCTTGGTGTCAGACTGAAGTTTCCATCTAACTAAGTAGTATTAGCTAGCAGAGAGAAGTCCCTAGGATTGTCAACTGGGGAGCAATTATCACTAAACGTGGCTAACACAAATATTGTAAGTTCTACCCAAAGCTACTCTCAGTAAGAGGAATGGTTGAATGTTCATGCTATGTCTCTATCTGTGCTTCTTCAGAGAACAGAGTGAGCTGAAGACTTCATTTTTATAAACTGGAAAAGATGTTAACTATAAGTTTGAATTTATTTAATAGCATGCTGCTGAATTCATACCCTAAATATTACATAGTAAGAAACAGAACAATGCTCATCAAGTAGGCAAAAGAAAACTATTTTTATAAGTCATATTTGATCAGAGAAAGATTTCCCTTTAGTGGAGTGCCAAGTGGTCACTTCAGTCACAAACCCAGGTCTGTGGGTTTGGTTCGTCTGGCCAAGCACATAGCAGATATTTTAGGGTTGCACCTAAGGTATGATATACTGCACTAAATCTAGACCCCTTTTACAATGTTACTATCTCCCCCACTGATTTAATTTATGTATTTAATTTTAGTTTCCAGGGTGCACTATGGATAATTACTTGAAAACTGCAGATCCTTACAGGTGAAATGTTTGCTTTTGTAATATGTGGCACATCAAGTATAATAATGTACATTTAATTTCTTAAAAATAAAATTATGCTAAAAGAATTATTTGAATAAAAATGTGTACTTTGTGCTGGAAAAAAAGAAAGCATAGTTTAAAGAGATTCAGGTCTATATTTTTCCATTACAATCATACAATTACTGAGGTCAATGTAGAGCTGCTGGATTTCTCACTTAACATAAAACCCAGTCAACAACTTACCTTTCCCAAAGTGCTATGATTTGAATGCCACAAATCAAATTGATTCATGTTTTTGTCCATGAATGGTCCGTGGGTTTCTTTAAATGACGTCCATATTAGATTCCATAGATATCAGTGTTCTGCAAAACTGAAAACCTCAAGAATGTCAATGTACATACCTAAGTTACCAATCAGATATCAATTCATTATAGGTAATTATGAGCAATAGTTCAATATACTACATAAATATTAGATGTGCAAAATTTAATGGACATGATATTGAATAGCAGATTCAGGTAGCAAATTTAGACTGACACTTAAAAATAAAGTCAAATTTTGCTGTAATACTTTAACATTAACATAAAACTAGAGAATCTCAAAACATTTCTTTGTATCATATTTACATGCATTCTAAAGATGGTACCATAGTAAGAGCATACAAAGGTGGGGATGAAAACGGAAAACAATCCTTCCAAATTCCCAGAACTTTCAAGAAATTAGGCAAAAAATTTTATAGGCAGGCCAATTAAAAAAAAAAATTTAAATGGCTGCAATAATATATTTACATGTCTACTTTTGGGTTTTTTCTTTTTAACCTATTTTAAGCACAGCTTAGATTTTCTCTAAAAATGCTTACTAGTTTCTTCTTTGTGAAAAAAAAGGGGGGGGGCCATAAATTCAGGTTTTCCTATCCCATTACATCTAATCTAAAGATAAAATTCTGGAACCTCTCAAGATATACTTTCCCATTGGATAGGATGAAGCCCATAGACACAATCAAATCATCACCTTGCTGGGATTGCATCCAGTTAGTGATTCATGCTCAGGCTCTATTACACAGCCTGATGTGATGTCTGCACTTTTTTCCATTTGACAACACAAAACAATCTGGTTAGAGTACTTGTTTTTTAGGTCTATGCCCACTCTTCATCACATTTAAAATACCTAAACGAATGCTTTACAAAGGAAACGACTTATTAATCTTCTGGGATTTTCTTTCGGAGACTCCTTACAACTGTTCTGTGGGACTTAACCTTATTTGTACACACTAGGTGAAACAATTTTTATAAATTACTATTTTCATTCTTGTTATAAAATAATTCACGTATGTACCTCAAACGTAAGAAGTACTTCAACACAGGAAAGAAAGCATTAGGAAAAAGGAAAGTGGATTTATATTGCTGAAAAGAAAGCACTTACAACACTAATTAGAAGTTCAATGCTACAGCTGCAGCTTATCATTTGCTGGCCAAACTTTCCCCAGCCAAATCAATCGCCTCATCTTCACTCACACCAGAAAAAAGTATTAAAACACATTTCTAAATTTCAATAACCACAAAAACAACAATGTGCTGCCATTCTACTGCACCTGCATCCTCATAAACCACTGGTTAGCAAACAGCTAGTCAGTTCCACATTCAGAGGCAGGGATACTAAGGTTGGGGAAGTTCCCCCGCTGAGCCAGAATCAGGTTCGTTCGTTCGATCGTTCATTAATTGATTAATTAATTCTGGGCATCTAAAGAAAGCCTAATAGTGGAAGACGTTGTCCTAGGGATAAAGAGACGAAAAGAAGTGGTTCCTGTCCCTTCGAGCAGAGCGGGGTGGGGGTAGGTGGGCGAGGAACTCTAGGTCAGTTCATCTCAGTGCCCCAGGCTCTCTCTCCACCCCCAAGAGCCAATGCTTGGGATTCCATGGCCCCCAAGCCTGACTCCTAGAAGACTGTAGTTCCTAGACGACCTCGGCCCCCACAACCCCCTCTCCCAAGTGCTCCTCGTATCCCCATCTCCTCAGGGAGTCCCGTGCCAAGGACCCTTTCCTCCACGCACTTAATGAGACAGCAGCTTTTCCCTGCCCGAGCTTGGGCCCCGGAGAAACCAGGGACACTACCCCCAGCTCCCGCCCCCGCCTGCAGGTTACCTGTCCTGGACCCAAAGCTCAGAGCAGATCGCAGAAGCACCGCTCCGCCCATCTTGACGCCCACTACAACCAGGTACCTCCACCAGGGCGTAACTTCCTTTGCGTCACGTCCGGCCGGAATTCCACACCGCCTCGTAATCCCACTAACCGGGCAACACAGCTAGTGACGTCACTTCCGACTTGTTTTAAGGTTCACCTGGGTTTGGTTTCAGAAAACAGGTTGTTTTCGTCCGGGTATTTTCTGCCCGCCTTCTGGGCTGGGTAATCTAGCCCCGAGAAGTGCAAAGTTTTTTCGGAAAAAAAAAAAAAGTTTTTTGCAAACTTCGTTGCCAGTTTCTGAAGCCTTTTTAATACCACTTCCCTCTGCTCCTTCTGTATCTTGAACTCATCACTGTTCTCCAAACTCGCCCGGCTCCTTGAAGAAATCACGAGATTGTTCTTTTGATTTTCTTGATTTCCTTGCCCAGTGGAACACTTGGCGGTGCGGGCTCTGAGGTCGCGCTGCCTGGATTCGAAAGCTGCCACTTTCACTCCAATCTATCTAAGCAAGTACTTAACCTCTCTCTGCCGCTTCCTCAACAGTGAAATGGAGAACATAGTGGTGGTGTATTGCTAGAGATAATACCTGGAAAGCATTCAATAGTATTAACTATTTGTGCTCCATTATGCATTCTCTCTCTTTCTTGTTCCCCGTTGGAACGTTAGGAACCAGTTTTCCTATTTTCTGTATCCCCAGCTTTTAAATGATTAATGATGCTTGTGCCTTCCCTTCCCCTCTGAACGAGTTCTTGCATAGGAACCAATTTTAACCCTGTTTAAAATATTTTGATTACCTATCACCTGCTTAGTTATTGTACTAGGTACTAGGGGAAAGATGAATAAAACCCATGCCTTACCTTCAAGAACATGGAGATATTCAATAAGATGATTATGTAAGGAAAGAAGTCAAGCCAGGAATAAAACAGAAAGAACCAGCTGAACTGGGGATTTATCCTTAGGAGAAAGAAGTCACAGAATGTTAGAACTGAGAAGAAATTTAAAGATTATCATTTAGTCAACCTCCTGATGTTCAAATAAGGAAAATTTAATGACTGAGTAAAGGTCACACAATTAGTGGCAGAACTAGGACCAGAAGTGGATTCTCAAAACGCACACCACCTCCCCCAAGGCCCCCAGTCTGCCTCAAGGTGTTATAAGAGCAGATTTATGTTCAAGACCTACCTTCTCAAGTGAAAAAAACTAGGAAAATCCCAGTCCAGGAGAGAAAAAGGCAACTTAACCTTGCAGATGTTACCCAATTCAGATCATCAGTTGAATGTTCTGTTCTGGCCACTGCTGGGTCCATTTCAAACACTGTGGCACTTCTGGCAAATTTCTCACATTTCCCAGAAATGAATGGTTAAATATCAGCTCTTGTGAGTTCTAGCTTCAGTTTTAACTGGCCAGTTAGGTAAAACTAACTGCCCCAAGCAGCTTCAAAAGGTAAACATAAAGGCTTTGTGAATAAATTGCCAATAACCTGGCACAATTTCATTTTGACCTTCTATCAGAGGTAATTTCTCTTAAATATTCAAACTTTGTGCAATGTGACAAAGCTAGCAAAGGAAGTATTATTATTGAAATGTTGATAGTGGGTCTGTGTTCCAAATAACCAGGTAATCCCATAGTACCCTAAAATAATATAGTTGGAGTAGATGAAATTTAAGGGTTTTTTCAACTCTCATTAAATGTGTCAATGATCTTTTTAATGAGTCTATGGGCCATAGAAATTAAATAATCTGCATAAAGTCACACAGTTAGCCAGTTTCAATCAGTTCTAGAATCTAAGGCTCCCAATTTCTTTTAATTATCTGTTCATTAATTCAGAACAGATACCAGGCCACACATTAGGGATACAGAGATGAATAAGGCAATCCCCTGCATTCAAGGAACTTCCAAATTAGTGAAGGAGAGACAGACCTGCTGATGGGAAAATAATTAAGTGTTAATGTTATAGGCCCATCTGGTTCTTTCATTCAATGACTAGGGCTTTTTCCTTTTGCTATCAATACACCATAACTTGGTAAAAATAAATATATAACATTATAATGTTTTAATCACATTTAAAATTTTTAAATCATTTTAGCCATATTTATAAGAGGTTCAAACAATCACGACTCACAGAGATCTCAGAGCAGCTTATTTGGGATCTATGACTAGTTCTGCTATTAACTACCCACAAGTCACTTTACCTCTATGGGCATCAGTTTTCTCTTTAAGGTCTTTCTTGGAGCAAACTTTGTATAGTTCTGTCTAGTAGAAAAATTACTTGATACCCCTGTGACCTATAGAAGACAAGTGTGAAGGGACTGCTAATTAGAGGACTTGTTTGTTTTTGTTCTTATTTCTGATTAGCTTATCTGACAAAATATATTACTGTACCACCTATCTGAACAGCTGCCTACAGTGGTGAAAATTGAGTATCCTAACTCTCTGGGAGATGAAAAATCTAAAATATTTGTTGAATGAATAAATAAAATAGATTCCAGGGTTATTTCTGGGCCCTTCTATTCCTTACTTCCCCCTCTTCTATTGAAAATACTTCATCTTTTTAAAGCTGTGACAGTAGGAAGAGGAAGAAAAGATGAGATAATAGGAATAAGACTGACAGGAGAATGGAGAAAAATAATGGCATTGCATTGTATCTCAAAACAATCATCAATGCACTGTTGTATTTATGGATGCAATAACGTAATGTCTGGGACTTATTTTTAAATAATTAGGGTTCAGATGATAAAGTTTGGTCATATATTGATATTGTTGAAGCTTGGTGGGAGGAAAATTGGGTTTCATCATATTCTTCTCTCTATTTTTGTTTATGTTTGAAAATCCATAATACAAAGTTAAAAAATAAGAGAGATTTTGAGTACATTTCCCTTCTTCTAGATAAGACAAATCTCAAACTATCCCATTGAATCTCAGGATGCTTTTGACTGAATGTTACAGAAAACATATCACAGATTGGGTTCTCTGGAAGTAGACACTGATATGGAGATGGAGAGAAAGATTTTTATTAGGAATTGGGAGGAAGCAGGACTGGGCAGAGGAAGAAGACAAATTATTCAGGTTCAAGGAATCCTTGGCCAACCTGGAAGAAAGCTCTAGAGAGAGTATCAGAGCCTGTGTTAGGCTAAAATGGCCAGCCCTTTATATTGGATGCAGTCTGCCCCAAGGAGGGTGTCATCTTGAGCAAGGTGGCTCTCTGTAGCTGAGATAGACCCTGGAGAAGCTGACAGCTGGGGACTACCTGCTAACCACACTTTGCACAGTTGTGCAGCAAATCCTTCCTTGAAAGGGAAACTGGGCAGCACATCTTTATACCTTCCACAAAAATGCTACACAAACTGGCTTAAACAATAAAGTGATTACTGACTTCTATGATGGGAATGTTTTGACAGGCATCAGGGTTGTTTGCTCCAGAAACTCAACAATGTCATCATCTAGGAACCCAGGTTTCTCTCCCTGTTTGCTCTGCCTTTAGTAGCATCTGCTTCAGCATACACCCAGCTTCCTTCAAGGTGAAAGTTACCAGTCTTCACATCTACACACTCTCCCAGTATCCACCTGTACCAATCTGTGAATGAAGTACAAAGCAGCAAGAAAATTCCTCAATAGTTTCTGTCATTTACTTCTATTATAATGTGAGGAAGTATATCTAAAATCTATTCTGACATTATTAGTTGCTCAGTGTGATGGTTAGTTTTATATCAACTTGCCTAGGCTATAAAACTCAATTATCCAATTAGCCAATTGAACACTAATCAGGGTATTGCCATGAAAGTATTTTTGTGATGTGGCTGGCAGCTACAGTTGATTTATAGAGGAGATTATCCTTAATAATCTGGATGAGCCTCATCCTGTCAGTTGAAAGACCTTAAGAACCAAAGATTTTCATCACCCTAAAAGAAACCCCATACCCATTTGAAGTCACTCCCCCTTCTTTCCCCATCCCTAAGCAACTACTTTTTGTCTCTATGGATTTGCCTAGTCTGGATATTTCATACACATGGAATCACACAATATGTGGCCTTTTGTGTCTGACTTTTTCACTGAGCATAGTGCTTCAGAGTGCATCCATGTTATACCATGCATCAATACTTCATTCCATTTTATGGCTACATAATATTCCATTGTGTGAATGGAACTTTGTTTATCCATTCATCAATTGTTGGATATTTGGATCATTTACACTTTTGGGGTATTATGAATAATGTATGTTTTAACATGAATATATATTTTTGTTTGATTGTTTTATATATATATAATTGTCACAGCCCGAGGGGGCTTTACCAGTCAAAAGACCAAAGAGAATGCCCAGCATTTGCTGAAACATGAACTTTATTTGGGGCTTACTCACAGGGAGGCAGAATTCAAATGGCTTTTCTCAGGCCAGGCAGGTGCCACTTTCGCAGGGAAAATCGGCCGCACAATTCAGAGAACAGCAAGCCCTTTTATAAGGGTTTTAGACAAAGACATTCCTAAGGGTGGGGGGAGCATAGATGTGGGAACAGGTTACTCTGACCTGAGGGATGGTGCAGGAAGGACTAGAATAACACTTGAACAATTACATTTTGCTTTTTTTGTGAGACTAAGAGTCTCTCACTTCCTGCCTGCTTCCCGTAAAGTTACGTCTTAAGGTCAATTTACTCTTTTCTCCTTACTGGCTTAGAAAGACAATAGGGTAAACATTTAGGTGCCTAGGTCACACAGACTGCTGTGCACCAAAGATCTGCAGGCCTATTTTGCTCAGGCCATGGGTTGCCAAAATCCACCCCTGTGCAACAGTTTGTGTTGACCATAGGACAGACTTTACATCCATAATTTACAACAACAATACAATAAACAACATAGTAATAATATACTGGTACAGAGAGATAAACCTGTTAGCAAGTGATGCTATGGCCAGGTTAATGAGTTCTACCATTTAGCACAAGTACTGTCTGGGCTAAAATAGCTAAAGGATGAAACTGCTAGGCAGTCTGCTTTATTCTACATTTAGTTTTCCATCCATGCCTGCCATTGGTGGGTATTCCGCCACCCTAGCATGGCATCCCAGGTGGTTTGGGAGGCCAGTGACGCCTGAGATGGCAATTCAGTGGATACCCAGCACTGGTACCTATTGTGGGCTGAGGTTACAGCAGAAGCCCACTGTAAAAATGTATTTCCTGCAGTGCTATGGGAGAAAAAAAAGATGTTTGTGGGGTACAATAAGGGGTAGATCTTGGTGATCTAACAATACACAAGCTACATTTCCATCCATAGACAACAGTGTTCCAGGCAAAGGAGCAATATGTGGGGGTTTGAGATACCACACCTTTTCCCCCTGAGATTGTATAAGGCTTTCAGGGGTTAGATCTAAACTTAACCTGGGCATAATGAGACTCCCCATAGTAATACACATTGTTCCCTGGGGTATAGGGGGCCCAGGATTAACAATATACACCACTTTAGGCATTTTTAAAAATAAATTGTGGTCGAATATTTAAGTTTTGGGCAACCCCAACCCCCCCAAGGGCTTAGGATGCCCAGCCAATGAGGCTGCATAGGCCAGGACCAGGGCCAATTGACCTTTTTCTCCCCAATTTCTAGTGTTTGTGGCACAGACAAGAGCAGGTTATTATCACTGCCTCACTGCTGCTTGAGAGCAGCTGGCCCTTATTTGAATTTGTAAGGCCTGCATGGGCCCTGCAGTTACCATTTCCACAGGAGCAGGAGCAGCCACTCTGATCCTGGAGTTAATGCTAATCAGAGCTGGATGCAGTCGTGGAGCCCATTGTTGTATGGAGTTTTTATCATCCTTTAAGTGTTCCTTTAAAAGACCATTCATTCTTTCAATTAACTCTGCTGCTGTGGGGTTATAGGGCAAGTGAAACATCCAAAGGACATCATGTTCTGTAGCCCAGGCCTGGGTTAATTGCCCAATGAAGGGGGTCCCCCTGTCGCTGTCTACATGTGTGGGAACTCCGAAAAAGGCACTTAACTTTTCTAAACTATGTATGGTAGCTTTTTGGTTGGATTTTCCTACTGGGAAAGCTAATAAAAGTCCCGAAGCCATGTCTACAGCCATAAAAGCATACCTTGTACTTTCTGATAGAGGAAGGGCCCAATGTAGTCTACCTGCCACCAAGTAACAGGAATTTGGTCCCGGCCGATGTGTCCAAGTTGATGGGGAAGAATTCTGGGCCGTTGCATTGAACAGGAAGGACAGGCATCTACTACCTCTTTTAGTTCCTGCTGAGTAATGGGCAACTGGAACTGCTGTGCCAATTTCCATAGGGTTAGGTACCCTCGGTGCCCAGTTTTCTGACGTAGCCATTCAGCTGCCTCGTGTTGTTGGTGCCATACTGTGGATTTTCATCAGGGCATCTGCTTCGATGTTACCGGGCAAAGAGTTAGTATTATGGGCTGATACATGGAGAACAGTTATCTTACTCCTTTGGCAGGCTGTCCAGATGTCTTCCCACAATTCTTTCCCCCATAAGGGGCGACCGACCACTGACCATTATTCTTGCTTCCATGTAGCCATCCATACTGTCAGGCCTCGGTAAACAGCCCAATTATCTGTAAAAACAGTTAAAGCATCCCCTGGCTCATGGACAATCACCATCCATACCACCCATAACTCTGCCCATTGGCTGCTTTGCAGAGTTCCCATTTCCCACTAGATGGTATCAGTGCTCAGCTGGACAGCCACTGCTGTCCAGTTAGTTGACTGCCCATGTGCCAACCCATCTGTATACCAAGCAGAGTCAGGTATACTTCCCTGTCCATCAATGGTGGGCACTGGGGAGAAGCTACCTCAGGAAGGCTGGGAGGTAGTGAGATAAACTGTTCTTCTACATAGGAGACTGGTCACAGGATTTCATGCATTTCTGCACTTAAAGGGCTGTTGTTGAAAACACTGTGTTGTAGGAGGTAAGCTTTCCACTTTGTTAATGTGCTCAACTGAGCACTCCCAGAATGTGACTTGCTTACAGTGTCACAGATCCACCCCTGTATAGGTATGGCTGTTCGTAAAGTCACTGGACATTTTTGAGTTAGCCCTTCTACTTGTAATAGGGCATTACAAGCAGCACACAACTGCTTCTCTAAAGGACTGTATCGAAACTCTGCACCTTTCCATAATTGTGATCAAAATCTGATAGGTACACGTTTAGCCTGTTGCCTTTGCCACAAACCCCACCCAAAACCAATGTTGGTACTGACCACATCCAATTCACAAGGCACATCAGGTCCCCCCTCCCCTTAAGGCTTATGCCTGCACCACAGCACGCAATGATGTCTCAAAAGCAGCCTGTTAGGGAATGTCCCACTCCCACGTTTTTCCCTTTTGAACTAACAAATACAAAGGTTTAAGAATTTGTGCCAGGTGAGGTATAAAAGACCTCCAATAACCCATTAGTCCTAAATAAGCCATTAATTGTTTGGGGGTACATGGGGTAGGGTAATTCTGCACTTTATCAATAACAGCAGAAGGAATAGTTCTTGTCTTACCTGACCAGAAAACACCCAAAAATTTAATAGAACACCCAGGTCCTTGCATTTTTTCTCGGTTTATCACCCATCCTCTACTCTCAAGGTGGGTCACCACTGTTTTAGCAGCCTCTTCCAGGTCTGGAAGAGAATTGCTAATTAGCATTATATCATCAATATAATGGAACACAATGACAGCATCAGGAGGCACCCATTTTGTTAAACCTCTAGCCACTAGGCTGTGGCAAATTATGGGGCTGTGAATATACCCTTGTGGTAACACTGTGAAAGTCCACTGTTGTCCTTCCCACATGAAGGCGAACACAGGTTGACTGGAAGAATCTAGAGGAATGCTGAAGAAGGCATTAGCAAGATCTAACACAAAATGAAACAAGCCTAATTTTGTGCTAATATCCTGGAGCAATGTGGCAATATTTGGCACCACTGCAAACAAAGGAGGGGTTACCTTATTTAGCTCTCTATGATCAGTGGTCATTCTCCAAGAGCCTTCAGACTTCTTTACTGGCCAGACCAGACTGTTGAAGGGGCTGTGGGTGGGAATAATAATACCCACCCTTTCTAACTCCTTTACCATAGCTGTAATTTCCTGGTGCCCTCCAGGTAGCTTGTACTGGCAAATGGGAACTGTGCACGTAGGAGGAGACACCTTTACCAGTGACCATTTAGCGTGTCCTCTCAGGACTGCTTTTACAACACAACACTGGAGACAGAATTCCCCTCTAATTGTCTGCAGTTGTCCCCAGTGTATATTCCAGAATAGTGGAAACATATGCTGTGTAAGTTTGGGGAGGTAGCCGGCCAATTTGCGTTAAAACCTGTTTTTGAGTTGCTTTAACTCCTTGGCCCCCATAACTGGCAATAGTTAGTGTGGGGCCTCCACTTTGTGGTTTCCTCCCATATATTAGGGTACATTCTTCTCCTATGTCTACAAGGTCTAAAACTCTATGTTCATTAGTGGGAGACCAAAAAATAGTTAATTCAATGTGTGGCCTCCGATCCCCAGTGCTCCCAGAAATTGTTCTTATCTGGGGATCTCAGCCCTGCCCCTAATCCAGGGGAAATGGGGCCTCCCAAACCTCCTCTGCTGGTGGAGCAGAGGCCTCCGTTCGTGTACCATGTGCCTGATAGCCTAATGCAATTTTTTTTCCTGAAGGTTTAATTTCCTGCTTAGTAAGCCTCTGCTCTTTGGGCAATTTCTTCCACAGTTTAACTAGTACAGAATTTAGTTGCTCATCAATTTCTTCTATTTCTGTTCCAGCTGCTATGAGATCTGCCCACGTTTGCTTACATGACACCCTATGTGGGCCATCTTGCTCTCTGGGGACTTGCCTCATTGCTCTAACCCCAGACTTGTTTTTCCACAGACAGTCCATTTATCCCAACTCCATGATCTCTTGGGCAGCTTCCACAAGAGGCTTTCCTATTAGGGGCTTGAGGAGGGGCATTAAAGTTCCATACCATTGATTAGGGGTCATGTGCAGAATTTTTCCACATAAACCTTGAATGAAAGTGACATCATCTGGTCCCACAGTTTCATTAGCATAAATTGAATGTTTCATGCCTAAACCCCGAAATATATCCTGAAGCTCCTCTATGCTATTCCACTGTAGCGGGGTGTGGGGTAAGTCCCCTTCCTGTGGCCAGACAACTTTACATTGTTTGACTAGCCACTGAAAAAGTGAATGAGTCTCTATAGTAGTTCCAAGCGAGTAAAATCACTGGTGTAGGGAGGGGTGAGTGGAAATGGTGGCTAACTTACTCATTTCCCACCCAGTGAGCAGAGTGTGTCTGCACCATCATCTCATAGCAGGAGCAACCAGTTTACTAATGGCTCTCTAGGCTTTTGTCAATATTGATTCCCAATATCCCTTAATTCCGCTAGGGAGAATTCCCATGATGTGACAAGCACCTTTGGCTCATCACGGGCCTGCTCTGCCTCACCCTCCCCTCCTTCAGTAGAGCCTACTGGCTGTTCTGATTTAATTTTGTGCTGGACCAAAGGACAGACAAGCTTATACTCCTCTTCAACCTCCCATTCTGACTGTGACTCTTCCTCTGAAGAGAAATCCACAGGGTCCCAAACCTTAGGATCCCAGTCAGGCAAGGATAGAATGCATCTGACTTGCATTTTGTGCAGCTTGCACCCTTTCACTTTAGCATAATGGCATGCAAGCTTGGCCAAATTTTCATCTACTCACTTTAACCTTTCATTCAAGGCATCCCTCAGCTCAGCTTGTGCCAGCCTCATATCCTTTTCCAGTTGTAGTTTATCCTTCAGGCGGCGTATGGCTGCCTTTGCTGTCAAAGCTTCCTCAGTAGCAGCACGTACGGCTTCTAACAATGGCCATCCCACCACAGCTGCAATCTGACAGCGCTTTTTCTCTTTCTGGATTCCCAAGTCACCTGCCACCTGCTGCAGGATATCTAATAGTCCCACCAGGGAGGTGCACACACCTCCCTAGTCCCTCGGTGGGCCCCATTCATCCAGGAAGGTAGCTACCCCACCCCACATCGAAGTCTCAGGCCACCCCGGTATCCCCCCCAGGGTCTCTCCCTTCTCCGGGTTCATGCCTGCAGAAGTGGGGGCCCCTTTGGTCTCCTGGCTGGCCTGCCAATTGTCACAGCCCGAGGGGGCTTTACCAGTCAAAAGACCAAAGAGAATGCCCAGCATTTGCTGAAACATGAACTTTATTTGGGGCTTACTCACAGGGAGGCAGAATTCAAATGGCTTTTCTCAGGCCAGGCAGGTGCCGCTTTCGCAGGGAAAATCGGCCGCACAATTCAGAGAACAGCAAGCCCTTTTATAAGGGTTTTAGACAAAGACATTCCTAAGGGTGGGGGGAGCATAGATGTGGGAACAGGTTACTCTGACTGAGGGGTGGTGCAGGAAGGACTAGAATAACACTTAAACAATTACATTTTGCTCTTTTTGTGAGACTAAGAGTCTCTCACTTCCTGCCTTCTTCCCATAAATTTACATCTTAAGGTCAATTTACTCTTTTCTCCTTACTGGCTTAGAAAGACAATAGGGTAAACATTTAGCTGCCTAGGTCACGCAGACTGCTGTGCACCAAAGATCTGCAGGCCTATTTTGCTCAGGCCATGGGGTGCCACATATATATATATGTATGTATGTATGTGTATATATATATATATATGTATATAATTGAGATTGTTCATATGCCATACAACTATCCAAAGATCCAAAGTGTATAATCAATTACCCATGGTACCATCATACAGCTGTGTATCAATCACCACAATTAATTTTTTTTCAATTTTTAGAACATTTTCATTACTCCGAAAAGAAATAAAGACAAAAAAAGGAAACTCAAATCCTCCTATACCCCTAACCACTCCCCTCCATTATTGATTCACAGTTTTGGTATAGTACATTTGTTACTGTTGATGAAAGAATGTTAAAATACTACCAACTGTAGTATATAGTTTGTATTTTTTTCCTATATGCCTCTCTATTACTAACTTCTAGTTATAGTGTCATAAATTTGTTCTAATTTGTGAGAGAGATTTCTAATATTTGTACAGTTAATCATGGACATTGTCCACCACAGATTCACTGTTTTATACATTCCCGTATTTTAACCTCCAACTTTCCTTCTGGTGACATACGTACTCTGACATTACCCTTTCTACCACCTTCACACACCTTTCAGCACTGTTAGTTATTCTCACAACATGCTACCATCACCTCTGTCCATTTCCAAATGTTTAAGTTCACCCTAGTTGAACATTCTGCTCATAAAAAGCAACTGCTCCCCATTCTTTAGCCTCATTCTATATCCTGGTAACTTATATTTCATGTCCATGAGTTTACATATTATAATTAGTTCATATCAGTGAGACCCTGCAATATTTGCCTTTATGTTTCTGTCTTATTTCACTCAATATAGTGCCCTCAAGTTCTCTTCATCGACCCATTTTTTAAGACGGTTTTGTTCACACACCATACGTTCCGTCCTAAGTAAACAATCATTGGTTCCCTGTATAGTCACATATTTATGTATCCAGCACCATTGCCACTATCTATATAAGGACATCTCCATTTCTTCCACAAAGAAGGAGGAAGAGTCAAAGAAGACAGAGACAAAAGAAGAAGAAAAGAGAAAGGGAGAGAGAGAGAGAGAGAGAGACAGAGAGAGAGAGAGAGAGAGAGAGAGAGAGACAACAGCTAGAAAGTAATAAGAGAAAATATAGCATTAACCTAAAGTAGAATAAAGTGTCAGACAACATCACCAATGCCAGGAGTCCCATACCCTTCCCCTATCCCCCCCACCACCATATGCATTTAGCTTTGGTATATTGCCTTTGTTACATTAAAGGAAGCATAATACAATGTTTCTGTTAATTATGGTCTCTAGTTTTTTAACACCTTGCAATATTGACACTCATATGTTCTGCCTCATGTAAAAACATGTTTGTACATTTTATTACAATCATTGAGCATTCTAGGTTTCCCTGAGTTACACAGTCCCAGTCTTTATTGTTCATCTTTTGTTCTGGTGTCCCCCATGGTCCCAACCTTCATCTTTCAACCATACTCACAGTCATCTTTGTTCAGTGTACTTACATTGCTGTGCTACTATCTCCCAAAATTGTTTTCCAAACCTCTCACTCCTGTCTTTTCCTTTCTGTCTGTGGTGCTTCCTTTAGTGTTTCCTGTAGAGCAGGTATCTTCTTCACAAACTCTGTCATTGTCTGTTTGAGAATATTTTAAGCTCTTCCTCATATTTGAAGGACAGTTTTGCCAGATATAGGATTCTTGGTTGGTGGTTTTTCTCTTTCAGTATATGTTCTAGTTTGCTAATGCTGCTGGAATGCAAAACACCAGAGATGGATTGGCTTGTATAAAAGGGAGTTTATTTGGTTGCAAAGTTACAGTCTTAAGGCCATAAAGAGTCCAAGGTAACACATCAGCAATTGGATACCTTAACTGGAGGATGGCCAATGGTATCCGGAAAACCTCAGTTAGCTGGGAAGGCATGTGGCTGGCGTCTGCTCCAAAGTTCTGGTTTGAAAATGGCTTTCTCCCAGGACATTCCTCTCTAGGCTGCAGTTCCTCAAAAATGTCACTCTTAGTTGCTCTTGAGGTGTTTGTTCTCTCTTAGCTTCTCCGGAGGAAGAGTCAACTTTCAGCGGCCATCTTCAAACTGTCTCTCAACTGCAGCTCCTCTCTCAGCTTCTGTGCATTCTTCAAAGTGTCCCTCTTCACTGTAGCAAGCTCACTTCTTCTGTCTGAGCTTATATAGTGCTCCAGTAAACTAATCAAGGCCCATGCTAAATGGGTAGGGCCACGCCTCCACGGAAATTATTCACTCAGAGTTACCACCTACAGTTGGGTGGTTCACATCTCCATGGAAACACTCAAAGAATTACAATCTAATCAACACTAATATGTCTGCCCACACAAGATTGCATCAAAGATAATGGCATTTTGGGGGACATAATACATTCAAACTGGCACAGTGTCTTAAATATATCACCCCACTTCCTTCTTGCCTCCATGGTTTCTATTGAGAAATCCACACATAGTCTTATCAAGCCTCCTTTGTATGTGATGGATTGCTTTTCTCTTGCTGCTTTCAGTATTCTCTCTTTATCTTTGATGTCTGATAATCTGATTATTAAGTGTCTTGGTGTAGGCCTATTCAGATCTATTCTGTTTGGGGTATGCTGCACTTCTTGAATCTGTAATTTTATGTCTTTCATCAGAGATGGGACATTTTCATTGATTATTTCCTCTATTATTGCTTCTGCCCCTTTTCCCTTCTCTTCTCCTTCTGGGACACCAATGACACGTACATTCCTGCTTTTTGTTTTGTCCTTAAGTTCATGGAGACATTGCTCATATTTTTCCATTCTTTTCTCTAGCTGTTCTTTTGTGTGTAGGCTTTCAGGTGCCTTGTTCTCCAGTTTCTGAGTGTTTTCTTTTGCCTCTTGAGATCTGTGGTTGTATGTTTCCATTCTGTCTTTCATCTCTTGTGTTGTGACTTTCATTTCCATAGATTCTGCCAGTTGTTTCTTCAAACTTTCAGTTTCTACCTTATGTACACCCAGTGTTTTCAGTATATGGTTTATCTCTTTTGCCATATCTTCCCTAAACTTTTTGAATTGATATGGTATTAGTTGTTTAAATTCCTGTATCTCAGTTGAAGTGTAAGTTTGTTCCTTTGACTGGGCCATGACTTCGTTTTTCTTAGTGTAGGTTGTAGTTTTCTGTTGTCTAGGCATGGTTTCCTTGGTTACCCCAATCAGGTTTTCCCAGATCAAAACAGGCTACAGTTCCAGAAGGAAGAAATATTCAGTGTCCAGTTTCCCTGAAGGTGTGTCTTAGAAAATTGGTATACCTGTGAGGCCTCAGGTCACTGTGCTTTTCTGCCCAGCAGGTGGTGCCTGTCAGCCTGTAACACCAGATGGGTGTAAGGAGGTGTGTCCCGGGGCTGTTTTCCCCCAGGCTCTGGGGTCTGGTTCTGAATGGAAAGCAGGTAGTAGAGCTGGGCCCCACCTCTTTCTTCTTAGGGAAGATATATCCCCTAGGGAGAGGTCATTAGCATTTCAATGGTCTCTCTCTGCCTGTGCTATCTCCACTCTTGTCTGGGTCAGAGTGCTGGGAACTGAAAAAGGCTGAGGCTTTCTCCACTGAGCCAAAACAAGGACAGAAAACCCTCTTCAGGGCCAGCCGGTGGCCACCCTCCAGCTCTCCAAGATCAGTCATCACCCAAAGCCTCTGCTTGTTGGGGATTCGTAGCTTGTATTGACAAGTCCACACTTGTTAATTAAAACCCCAGTTGGAGCTCAGCTGAGCTGTATTTGCTTGCTCCCTAGCACCCCGAGGCTTTGCAGCTCCAGCCATGGGGGAGGGGGCGCCCAGCTTGGATCTGCAGTTTTTACTTACAGATTTTATGCTGCAATCTCAGGCATTCCTCCAATTCAGGTTGGTGTATGATGAGTGTATGGTCACATTTGTCCTCCTGCAGTTGTTTTGGATTATTTACTAGTTGTTCCCAGTTGTTTATTAGTTGTTCCAGGGGGACTAACTAGCTTCCATTCCTCTCTATGCTGCCATCTTAGAGCCTCTCCTTGAACATAAGTTTTTAATTGTCTTGGTATATATTAGGAGTAGAATTACTGAGTTATACAACTCTATTTTTAGTTTTTGAGGAACTGCCAGAATGTTTGGGCAAAATTTTACATTCTCACCAGTAATGTATGAGGGTTCCACTTTCCCCACATCTTTGCCAATACTTGTTGTCCATTTTTTAAAATTAAGTAGGTTTGTTCTTAAATATGAGATATATTGTATCTTTCTTAATCATTATGGGTGGTTTTCTCCCTTTTTGAGTGAATACACATTTAGAATACTTCCTGGCATATGACTAGCATTCAATAAAAATATCCAGTGTTAGTATTATGTTCCTTTGAGATGAATCCAAATGAATTATGACTTTCCTCTAGGATCATTTCTTCCATCTGCTTTAAACAGCAAACATGAGGCAAATTAATATAAAATGCATTGTTAAGGTCCGGATAACACAGGTTGACAAAATTCATACTTCCATTAATAGAATAATAAAATACTTCAGCAACTGTTATTTCTTTCCAGGTTTCCCCTCAGGGTGTCTTGGTTTTAAGTGTGAGGATTACACCAACATAATTATGGCTTTGAGAAATCCTAAGAAAAAGGAAAGGGGCCAAAAGACTAAGGATGGGCAATTGTTTTGAGTCTTGAGTAGGGCAAAAAGATCATAAAAGATGCTATCGACTGCTACGTTTTATGTTAATACCTTATGAAATTTTAGAACAGTTCATTAAGGAAACAGTTTGTGAAATGGAAGTTGTAGTCATCAGGAGACAAATTGTGTTTAGTAAGAACAGAATATGCCAAATTAATTTCATTTTGGTTTTCGAGACGATTAAAACAATAGGAGACCAGAGAAATGTATTGAAACTCAGAAAGAGATTTAAGAAGGTTAATAATGGAATCCTTGAGGATATGATGTGAGCTATTTGATAACCATATTATATGGCTAAATACTGGACCAGTTATATTTTTATTGAACAGTTATATGTGCTAGGCACTGCTAATGCAGTATAAGCAAAACCATACATGGTACTGTTCTCAAACATGCTACTGCTTGCATTGACAGTGGTTCTTAACTGGAGGAGGGAGAGGCATATATTTTGAAATTATACATACCTGGGACTCACTCCAGGAGATTCTGATTTTGGGTACATTCAGCAGTTAAAAAAAAGTACACTCCTAGTTAAGGAACTCTCATGAGGGAAGTTTTTTGGTCCACTGCACTGTTGTTTCCATTTGAACTATATTTTCCTACATGAGTGTATCAGCCAGGGTTTTACTAGAGAAACAGAACCAGTAGGATAAAAATAAAACCAACAAGTAGAAAGTCCCAGGGAACAGGGCAGATTTCAGGAAAATATACATTTTTTTTTAAGCAAGCAGAGCTATCTACATGTAATGTACTGAGCTCCCCATCATTAGGATCATTCAAAAAGGAGTGGTAATCTTGTGCTAGGAATGTTGTTGAGGTGTTCCTATATTAGGAGGAATGTTAGATTAGATAACCTAAGGCATCTCTTAAATTTATGTCTAAGTAGCCTCTTTCTAAATAGGGTCACTTTGTTTGAAAGGCTGGAAAGGATTATCATTAGTGTCTGAAACATTTACTTTTCAACAAAATAATATGATGGGAAATTGGGAGAGAGATCTGGAAAAGTATAAAGCTGAGCTATAGCCTATTTGCACTTTCAACACGAAATGAAATCAGATGCTAGAGAATGCTGGGAATGTCTCTAAAAGGTGCTTTTGCTGTCAAGAAGACACATTTCATGCATGACTTTCAGTTCAGAAGCTGACAGAGATGACGTATAATGAAAAAGTATCTTCAAACCTAGGGATAAGTAGAGATCACTGAAAAGCTGAAAGGTTGAAACACCAGAAAGAGTCTACAGCAGACTCCTCCAAGATAAGGATGAGAAACTGCCACAATACTGGCCCACAACACACTAATCTCTCTTGCTCCAGGAAGAATTTCAGGCCACCCAGAGCTGGTAAGGGCCTACGTGGAGACGTGCAAGGTTGCTAAGGTGCTGTGGTGGAAGTGATCCCTTAGACAACACTATCAGAAATAAGACAAAGTTGAATTTGATTGCTCACTATAGCAAAGAAAAGCTATGCTAGTCCGACACAGTCTCTTCAAGCAAAACAGACTGTTGATCTTACATAGAACTTTTGGACAAGGTGGAGTTCAAGGATTGGGGAATTTTCAGAGGCATTAGGGATTGACAGCACCTGTTCTAGGTGGTTGCTTAAATGAAGCTGTTGTTGATTGGTTAGCACTCAGAGGCATAGTATTGGACTACTTGTGATTGGCTGACTGTTGGTCTTCTGGGGAAGAAAGCTGAGTAGGGAGTTGTACAACTCAGACCTTCTACCAAAACAACTACTAAATAGGCGGGAACTGTCTGAAAGAACTATTTTGAACCTTTGGAGGCTAGAACATTTTACAGCATCCAGAGAAGAGGGGGAAGAAGAGGCTCATAAATTATGGTAAAGAACTGTAAATTGCTCTCTCTGCACAAGTGGCTACTGGCACCCATCCCCCACTTACACAGCAGGCTGCCATGGAGTTCACACTGGCTACCGAACTGGGGACAGAAAAGGACATAAAAATCCTCTTCCCCAAGAACACGGGTGGGCACATTCGATGGCTGATCGTGGCTTTTGATTAGCAAATTCAGATTGCTGGAGGCCCAGCTCTGAGGGCAGCCGTTGTTTCAGTCCTCCCCAGAAAGAGGCAGAAGTGGTGGAGATTTAAGGACATAGTGCTTCCTCAGGGCTGCAGAAGACAGCTGAAGGGCTACAATTCCGGGGCAGGCCAGGATAGCTCAGCTCTGGGAAGCAATAGGAGAAGCTCTTGGCACCCTCCTGATCCCCTCCTTGGAGCACTTGGAACTGGTCTGCACCCCTGTCATGGGTCCCTGGACCTGTTTTTTCTGGGAAAGACTGACTTGGAAAAGTCCTTTCAGGTGACCCTCCTCCCAGAATTTGCCCTCCAGCCAAAAGCAGCTTGAGACAACTAAAGGACTGTAAAAAACTATACAGGCAGATAGCCTGGGATAAAGGCCTGCCAGCTTCAAACACCCAGGAGAAGGTCTGCCTCCTGGAAACAAAGGGGACAACCAAACTCCCATAAACAGGGGAACTACAAAACAATACTTAAGCAAAACCCAAGACAAGACAGAGGCCCAGAAATTCAGAGAAAGTCCTGTACACTGCATTTACCTTAGATAATCCTTCCTGATAGGAGGGCTAAAAATTAAGAAAATCTCTGTCTTATCACCAGTTGATTACATGCCAAGAAACAGACGTCTCAGGGAATAAATCCCAGAGTTAACATTTTTAAATATTAAAATGTACAGTGTGCAACAAGTGTATAAGACAAACAGGAAATATGGCCCATCCAAAGGAAGAAGATAAAAACACAGAAAACACTGACAAAGTCGAGAATGTGAATATGCTGAACAAAGCCTTTAAAAATGATCTTAAAAATGCTCAAGGAGATGAAGGAAGGTATGGAGAAAGAACTAAAGAATAACAGGAAAACAATAAATGAACAATATGAGAGTCTAAGTAAAGAGATAGAAATTTTAAAAAGGGACCAAACAGAATTACTGGAGTGGAAGACCACAATAACTGAAATGAAAAAGCCCTGTAGGGTTTCAAGAGCAGATTGGAGCTAGCAGATTGGAGCTGCAAAGGAGAAGCTAGGCGTCCCTACGGTTGTGCCTAAGAGCCTCCTCCCGAATGCCTCTTTGTTGCTCAGATGTGGCCCTGTCTCTCTAGCTAAGCCAACTTGAAAGGTGAAATCACTGCCCTCCCCCCTACGTGGGATCAGACACCCAGGGGAGTGAATCTCCCTGGCAACGTGGAATACGACTCCCGGGGAGGAATGTAGACCTGGCATCGTGGGACGGAGAACATCTTCTTGACCAAAAGGGGGATGTGAAAGGAAATGAAATAAGCTTCAGTAGCAGAGAGATTCCAAAAGGAGCTGAGAGGTCACTCTGGTGGGCACTCTTACGCACACTTTAGACAACCCTTTTTAGGTTCTAAAGAATTGGGGTAGCTGGTGGTGGATACCTGAAACTATCAAACTACAACCCAGAACCCATGAATCTCGAAGACAATTGTATAAAAATGTATCTTATGAGGGGTGACAATGGGATTGGGAAAGCCATAAGGACCACACTCCACTTTGTCTAGTTTATGGATGGATGAGTAGAAAAATAGGGGAAGGAAACAAACAGACAAAGGTACCAAGTGTTCTTTTTTACTTCAATTGCTCTTTTTCACTCTAATTATTATTCTTGTTATTTTTGTGTGTGTGCTAATGAAGGTGTCAGGGATTGATTTAGGTGATGAATGTACAACTATGTAATGGTACTGTGAACAATCGAAAGTACGATTTGTTTTGTATGACTGCGTGGTATGTGAATATATCTCAATAAAATGAAGATTAAAAAAAAAAAAAAGAAGGAAGATTAGGATGTTCTCAGATAAAGAAAAGCTGAGGGAGTCATTATCACTTAGACCTGTCCTACAAGCAATACTAAACGGATTTCTTCAGCCTGAAAGGAAAGGATGCTAGACAGTGGTTCAAAGCAGCAAAAAAAAATAAAGACCTGTCGTAAAGGTAACCATTTGAGTAATTATAAATGCTAGTATTACTGTATTGTACTTTTTTGGTATGTAACTCCACTTCTTACTTCATATAGGTGCTAAAATGCAAATGAATAAAAAATAATGATAAATCTATGATTTTGGACATACATGTACAAAGATGTAAGTGGTTAACAAGTATAAAAAACGGTGGGGGGCAGAGGGTTATATGAAAAATATATATGCATGCTGTTGAAGTTAAGTTGTTATCAAACCAAATATGATTGTTACATATTTTGTATAGTAAATTTTAACCCCATGGTACCACAATGAAAATAGATGAAAAATATATTCAGATAGAAATGAGAAGGTACTCAATATGTTACAACACACAAAAAAGCAAATAAATATAAAAGTAGGCATTAATGGAAGTAAGGAACAAAAAAAGTCATAAGACTTATAAAGGCTAAATAGAAAAATGGCCAAAGTCCCCTATTATCAGTAGTATCTTCAAAGGTAAATGGATTAAACTTTCCAGTCAAAAGGCTGAGACTGGGAGAATGAATAAAAATTATGACCTAACTATATACTGTCTGCAAGAGACTCACCTTAAAGTCAAAGATACAAGTAGGTTGAGAGGGAAAGGATGGAATAAATATATACCATACAAGCAGTAACCAAAAGAGAACTAGGGTGGTTATACCAATATTGGATAAAATAGGCTTTAAGTCTAAAAGAGTTACAAGGGACAAAGATGGTCATTATTTACTGATAAAGGGAAAAATCTAACAGGAAGATGTAGCAATTATAAATATATATGCACCTAACAGCTGAGCCCCAAAATATATGAAGAAAATACTGGCAGATCTGAAGGGATAAATTGACAGTTCTACATTAATAGTAGAGACTTTAACATACTACTCTCAATAATGGATAGAACATCTATTCAGAAGATCAATAAGGTAGTACAGGATTTGAATGATACACCAACAGACATATAGAACACTGCACCCAACGAAAACAAAATACACATTCTTCTTCAGTGCACATGGATCATTCTCCAGGATAGACCATACGCTGGGTCACAAAACAATCTCAATTTTAAAAAATATAGAAATCATACAATGTATATTCTCAGACCACAACAGAAAGAAGTTAGAAATCAATAACAAAAGGAGAAATGAAAATTCACAAATATGTGAAAATTTAAATCACAAAGTCTTAAACAACCAATGGATTAAAGAGGAAATCAGAAGCAAAATAAGGAAATATTTTTAGGTGAGTGAAAAGGAAAATATGACATACCACAACTTCTGAGATGCAGTGAAAGCAGTACTGAGAGGTACATTTATAGAAGTGTGCTTACATTAAAAAAAGAATAAAGATTTCAAATCATAGACTGAGATCCAAAACTGGAAGAACTAGGAAAAGAAGGCCAAACTAAACCCAAAGCAAGAAGAAGGAAGGAAATAAAGACCAGAGCAGATATAAATGAAATAGAAAACAACAACCAAAACAAAACAAACAAAAAAAAAAATAAAGAGGATCAACAAAACCAAAAGTTGGTTCTTTGAAAAGATCATTAATATTGACAAACCTTTACCTAGACTGACAAAGAATAAAAGAGGGGCTACAAATAATGAAAATCAGAAAGAAAAGAAGGATATTGCTACCCATGCCACTGAAATAAAAAGGACTATAAGAGGATACTATGTACAACTATATCCCAATAAATTAGATAAGCTAGGTGAAATGGATAAATTCTTAGAAACACACAAACTATCCACATTGATTCAAGAGAAAGAGAAGATCTCAACAGACCAATTACTAGTAAAGAGATTGAATCAATGATCAAAATTTCCCAACAAAGAAAAGCACAGGACCAGAAGACTTCATAGGAGAATCCTACCAAACAATCCAAGAAGACATAGCTCAAATTCTGCCCAAACCCTTCCAAAAAACTGAAGGGGGGGAACACTCTGTAACTAATTCTACAAGGCCAACATCAACCTCATATCAAAGCCGGATAAAGACATCACAAGAAAAGAAACTTACAGAAAAATATTTCTTGTGAATGCAAAAATCCTCCACAAAATACTTGCAAACCTAATTGAACAGCATTTTGAAAGAATTATACACCATGATCAAGTGGGATTTATCCCTGGTATGCAAAGGTGGTTCAACATAAGAAAATCAATTAATATAATACACTACATTAACGGAACATAGGGAAAAAAAACACATGATCATCTCAATTGATACAGAAAAGGCATTTGACAAAATACAGCACCTTTTCTTGATAAAAACACTTAGAACACTAGGAATAGAAGGAAACTTTCTCAGCATGATTAAGGGCATAGATGTCTAGCCCACAGCTAACATCATACTTAATGGTGAAAGACTGAAAGTTTTCCCTCTGAGATCTGGAATAAGATAAGGATGCCCATAGTCACCACTGTTATTCAACATTGTGCTGGAAGTTCTTACCAAAGCAATTAGGCAATAGAAATAAATAAAAGGTATCCAAATTGGAAAGGAAGACATAAAACTTTTCCTAATTACAGATGATATGAGCCTATATGCAGAAAACCCTGAAAAATCCACAACAAAGCTTCTAGAGCTAATATATGAATTTAGCAAAGTGGCAAGGCACAAAATCAATACCAAAAATCAGTAGTGTTTCTATAACAAGCAATGAAAAATCAAAAGAAGAAATCAAGAAAGGAATTCCATTCACAATAGCAACTAAAAGAGCCAAATATCTAGGAATAAATCTAGCTGAAGATGTAAAGGACTTGCAAACAGAAAACTACAAAACACTGCCAAAAGATCAAAGAAGACCTAAATAAATGGAAGGACATTCTGTGTTCATGGGTTGGAAGACTAAATATCATTAAGATGTAAATACTACCCAAAGCAATTTACAGATTCACTGAAATCCCAATCAAAATTACAACATCCTTCTTTGCAGAAATGGAAAAGTCAATCATCAAATTTATATGTAAGGGTATGGGGCCCTGAATAGATAAAGCCACCTTGAAAAAAGAAGAACGAATTTGGAGGACTCAAACTTCCCAATCTTAAAACTTATTACAAAGCCACAGTAATCAAAACAGCATGGTACTGCCACAAGGACAGACACATAGACAAATGGAATTGAACTGACAGTTCAGAAAACAACTCTCACATATATGGCCAACTGATTTTTTATTTTTTTAAAAAATTCAGTTTTATTGAGATCTATTCACATACCATATAATCATCCACAGTACATAATCATCCACAGTGTATAATCAACTGTTCATAGTACCATCATATAGTTGTGTATTCATCACCACAATCGACTTCTGAACATTTTCCTTACTCCAAAAAAAGAAAAAGAAAGTAAAAAAGAATGCCCAAAGCATTCCATCCCTCCCTCATCTCACCCTATTTTTCATTTAATTTTTGTCCCCATTTTTCTACTTACCTGTCCATACACTGGAAAAAGGGAGTGTGAGCCACACGGTTTTCACAATCACTCAGTCACACCATGTAAGCTACATAGTTATGCACTCATCTTCAAGAATCAAGGCTACTGGGTTGCAGTTCAACAATTTCAGTTATTTCCTTCTAGCTATTCCAATACACTAAAAACTAAAAAGGGATAACTATATAGTGCATAAGAATACCCTCCAGAGTGAGCTTTCGACTCCATTTGAAATCTCTCAGCCATTGAAACTTTATTTTATTTCTCGTCCCCCTTTTGGTCAAGATGTTCTCAATCCCACAATGCCAGGTCCAGGCTCATCCCCTTGAGTCACGTCCTGTGTTGGCAGGGAGATTTACACCCCTGGGAGTCATTTCCCACATAGTGGGGAGGGCAGTGAGTTCACCTGCCAAGTGGCCTTGGGGGGGGGGGGGGAGAGGGGCCACATCTGAGCAACAAAGAAGTTCTCTGGGGGAGACTCCTCGGCACAATAATAAGTAGGCTTTGTCTCTCCTTTGCAGTAACAAGCTTCATAAGGGCAAGCCCCAAGATTGAGGCATACTAAATTATGTATCTCAATGTTTGAGAATATCAGTGATAACCCAGGTGGGGAGGTCCAATATTTTCTCATTTTTCTCCAGTTTTTCATGGGGGCCTGCAAATATATTTTTATTCTCTGCCCAAATTACTTTGGGATGTATCAGGATTTCACACTAACCTGTACAAACGTACCAGATCTCACTTCCTATTCAAAGTTCCATGTATTTATTGGGTTTGAATAAACTGACCATACAAGTTAAATCATTTAGTGTGCTACAGAAAATATAGATTCTGCACCAAATAAACATTTTTTCCCTTGGTATCACATAGAAGTTGAAGTTTTAAAACACAATCAGTATCATCCTTTACCCTTTGGCCTGATTTGCCTTATCTGCTTCATTCATATCTCTCATTGAAGTCTGAACTCTTTTTCAGCTTTTTTTAAACACTTGCTGTATGAGGTAATACTGACATTCATAGCTGCCAAGCTCTAGCTCTGAGTTTCAGGTGTCACACATATATCCAAAGTTCTAGAGACTGACCAGGTTATACACAAAGAGCTCAGCATCTCAGAATTTGGAGATAACCATTACAACTCAGGAATAGATGTGACTGCTATAGAAGCTTACAATCTAGGGACCATTACAATAAGCATTCCCCTGATAACTTTGTGCTCTAAGATTCAATTCTCAGAGTTTACATATTATAGTTAGTCCACATTAGTGAGGCATTATAATGTTTTTTCATTTCTGGCGTGCTTCACTCAAAATGCTGTCCTAAAGATCCAGTCACCTAGTTGCATGTCTCACAGCTTCATTCCTTCTTGCAGCTGCTCAAGAGTCCATTGTATGCATACCCCACAGTTCACCATTCTTTTCTTCAGTCGATGTGCTGGTTTGAATGTATTATGTCTCCCAGAAAAAGCTATAGTCTTTGATGCAATCTTGTGGGGCAGACATATTAATGGGGATTAAGTTGGAAAATTTGGGTTAGGTTGTGTCCATGGAAATGTGCCCCATCCAACTGTGGGTGGTAATTCTGATGAGATCATTTCCATGGAGGCACGGCCCCACCCATTCAGCATGGGCCTTGATTACTGGAGCAGTATATAAGCTCAGACAGAAGGAGCGAGCTTGACACAGCCAAGAGGGACACTCGGAAGAACGCCCAGGAGCCGAGAGAGGAGCTGCAGATGGGAGACAGTTTGAAGACAGCCATTAAAAGCAGACTCTTGCTCCAGAGAAACTAAGAGAGGACAAACGCCCCAAGAGCAACTGAGAGTGACATTTTTGAAGAGGAGCTGCAGCCTAGAGAGGAATGTTCTCGGAGAAAGCCATTTTGAAACCAGAACTTGGAGCAGATGTCAGCCACGTTCCTTCCCAGCTAACAGAGATTTTCCAGACACCACTGGCCATCCACCAGTGAAGGTACCCAATTGTTGATGCATTACCTTGGACATTTTATGTCCTTAAGACTGTAACTGTGTAACCAGATAAACCCCCTGTTCTAGTGTGCTAATGCTGCCAGAATGCAAAACACCAGAAATGGATTGGCTTTTATAAAGGGCGTTTATTTGGTTACACAGTTACAGTCTTAAGGACATAAAGTGTCCAAGGTAAGGCATCAACAATCGGGTACCTTCACTGGAGGATGGCCAATGGCATCCAGAAAACTTCTGTTAGCTGGGAAGGCACGTGGCTGGCATCTGCTCCAAGTTCTGGTTTCAAAACAGCTTTCTCCCAGGACGTTCCTCTCTAGGCTGCAGCTCCTCTTCAAAACGTCACTCTCAGATGCTCTTGGGGCATTTGTCCCCTCTTAGCTTCTCCGGAGCAAGAGTCTGCTTTCAACGGTCATCTTCAAACTGCCTCTCATCTGTAGCTTTTGTGCATTCTTCCAAATCCCTCTTTGTACTCCTCTTCAAAATGTCACTCACAGCTGCACTGTGTTCCTTCTATTTGTCAGCTCATTTATATGGCTCCACTGATCAAGGCCCACCCTGAATGGGTGGGGCCATGCCTCCATAGGAATATCTCATCAGTTACCTACAGTTGGGTGGGGTGCATTTCCATGCAAACAGCCTAATCCAAATGTTCCAACTTAATCCCCACTAATACGTCTGCCCCACAAAATTGCATCAAAGAATACGGCTTTTTCTGGGGGACATAATACATTCAAACCAGCACACCCCCTTTTATAAAAGCCAATCCATTTCTGGTGTTTTGCATTCCCACAGCATTAGCAAACTAGAACAGTTGATACACCCTTAGGCCACCTCCAGCCATTGTAAATTGTGAATACTGCCATCATAAACACCAGACTGCAAATGTCCATTCATGTCCCTGCTCTCAGCTCTTCCAGGTATATAACACACAATGAGGTTGCAGGACCTTATGGCCAACTGATTTTTGACAAGAGGACAAGGACCACTCAATGAGAAAGAATAGTCTCTCCAACAAATGGTGCTGGGGAAACTGGATCCATCTGCAAAAAAACAAGGAAGACTCCTACCTCACACCATATACAAAAATCAATTCAAAATGGATCAAAGACCTTAATTTAGGAGCTAAAAATATCAAACTCCTAGAAGATTATGTAAGGAAACATCAGGACCTTGTGTTAGGCAATGGTTTCTTACACTTTACATTCAAAGCACAAGAAACAAAAGAAAAAAATAGATAAATGGGAACTCAACAAAATTAAAAACTTTTGTACCTCAAAGGACTTTACCATGAAAGTAAAAAGACAACTACACAATGGGAGAAAACATTTGGAAACCACATATCCGATAAAGGTTTAATATCTAGAATATATAAACAAATCCTTCAACTTAACAAAAACACAAATAATCCAATTTAAAAATGGGCAAAAGACTTTAACAAACATCTCTCCAAAGTAGATATACAAATGGCCAGAAAGCACATGAAAAGATGCTCAACATCATTAACCATCAGAGAAATGCAAATCAAAACCACAATGAGATACCATTTCATACTCATTAGAATGACTGCTATTAAAAAAAGAGAGAGAGAAATTAACAAGTTGTTGGAGAGGATGTGGACAAACAGGAACACTCATTCATTCCTGTTGGCAATGTAAAATGGTATGGCCGCTGTGTGGAAGACAGCTTGGTGGTTCCTCAGAAAGCTAAGTATAGAACTACCATATGACCAGGCAATCCCACTACTTGTATATTCCCAAAAGAACTGAAAGCAGGGACTTGAACAGATATTTGCATACTAATATTCATAGTGGCTTTATTCACTATTGCCCAAAGATGGAAGCAACTCAAGCACCCATCAGCTGATGAATGCATAAATAAAATGTGGTATATACATACAATGGAATATTATTCAGGCATGAAAAAGAATGAAGTCCTGATACATGCAACAACACTGATGAACCTTGAAGACACCATGTTGAATGAAATGAGCCACACACAAAAGGACACATATTGTATGATCTCACTGTTATGAAACAATTACAATAAGTAAACTCATAAAGTTAAAGTCAGAATCTAGTATATAGGCTATCAAGGGATTGTGTGGGGATAGGAAATGGGAAGTTAAGGCTTAGAATGTACAGGGTTCCTATTTGGAATAATGGAAATGTTTTGGTAATGGATGGTGGTGATGGTAGCACAACACTGTGAAGGCAATTAATGGCACTGAAATATATATGTGAATATGATTAAAAGGGGAAATATTAATTGTAGATACGGTAACAGAATAAAAGTTTTAACCAAATCCATGGTACTACACTACACAGTGAACCCTACATTAAACCATGGACTTAAATTAATAGTACAATTATAAAAATGTGCTCCCATCAGTTGTAACAAAGGTTCTGCACCTGGGCAATGTGTTGGTGTTGGTGTGATGTATGGGAATCCTGTATTTTATACATGATTGTTCTGTAAACCCACAACTTCTCTAATAAAGAAAAAAAAATAGGAAGATTGATAGGTACTCACCACTCAATAGCTCAGATTATGATATATTCAGTTGAACAAAGGATTACAAATTGTTTTCCTTATGGGAATTGAAGTAGGCTCCATGGGGGTGGTGCTTTGTAAACCAATCAAATATTGTGATGACAGTTTGAAATCACCTCATTATTTTCATGTGTAACAGACGATATTTTAATAGGGGAATATTAAGAAAAAGAATATTAATATGTATATGGACTCTTGGTGTTGTACCTTTTCTTCTCAATAAATGACATTTAATTTATTTAAAAAAAAAAGGAGTGATAGGCTGTCATAGGTAGACTGGCTTTTAAAGATGTGATCACTGAAGCAGTTGTTGATGGAATGAATGAGTTCTGACTGCTGTTTGTTAACTGGGCTACAAGACAATCAGTACTTTGCTAAGAGTTGGAACCTGTTTTTATTTTCAAGAGGCAAAAGAATATCTATGATAATAATTCTTAATTATGGTTAACATTTGTGAAACATCAGTGAATAAAATTATTCCATCGATTTTTCCTCTGAAATTTCCAGGCTGCATTCAGACCACTGGATGGACTGTGGGGAACAATCACACTTAGAGAAATTTCCTCTTAGCCTGAGCTTTTGGAGAGAAGGGACTGTGCCTTGTTTATTTTTGCAGCCTCCAGGCTAGGCCTAGCACATAGTAGGTGCTCAATTTATAGATGAATGAAGTAATAGAAATCACAATCCTTAGGAATGGCAGAAAATAAAAGGGAAGGACCGGGCAGACAAGAAACTCAAAGGTTTCACTAAGTTGCTGTGTGATGTAAACGGTTAATAGTACCACACTCATTTAGGTCAAAGTCATGATGTGCGTGTTTTATGTGCTCCCGGTGTGTATCATATCATATAATTGTCAGAGCCCCAGATCTCTGCTGCAGAAGGATTATGAAGATGAAAAAGGATGAGGGCATCTTGACCAGCTCAGTGAATCCAAAACTTGTCCTAAGAAGCCGGTCCCTCTTTGCTAGGGCGTTGACACCTCAACTTGCCAGTCCCACTCATTTTACCATTGTCCTCCCTGATCTACTTTGTGATGGGAGGAGGACGGGAGCCAAAACAGAGAAAGCTACCGTAAGCGTCTGTGGAGGCCTTCCCGTCCTCGCGAGGGAGCGGGATCTTGGGAAAGAGGAGGGCTTGGTCCGAAGAGGGAGCCCGAGGCCTGGAGTGCTGTCGGATTGTGGGTAGGCGGAGCGGGGCTCTCCAGAGCGGCGCCGGGGCTCGCATTGGCCCAGCGGGCGCCCCTCCTCGCGGGGCCGGCCCGGGACACTCTTGAAAGTGGCTTCTCTCTGCACTGGGGGCGGAGGCGACCTCGGCGTCAGAGAAAACATGGCCGAGTATGCGCGGCTGCCGAACCGTCTGGCGCTGATTCGCCTCCGAAACCCGCCGGTCAACGCAATCAGGTAACAGGTTCCGTTACCTCCAGCCGGGGGTAGCTGACCACTCACCTATCTGCCTGCTCGGGAGGTTTTGACTCTCCACTACTGGTTTAACCTGAGAAAGAAACTGACACAGATTGAGACCTAGTGTACGCCTGGGCCTCTTGACATGGTTGGCATAGTTAATCATCGCAGAGAACTCGCATCCCGTTTTACTAGTGAGGAAACTGAGACTCAGAGACCTGTGGCTGCTAGGTGGAAAAGCTGGGTTCGACCTCGATCTTTGACGCCGAACTTCGTGCTAGCCCTTTCTGCTTACTTACAGCTTTGGCTTGTCTGGCATACTTTTCTATTCTACAGGTCCTGGATTTGGTACAATCCTGAACCTTGGTCGAGAGTCTTGCTCCCCAACCTCGAGTCCAGGACCCCGTTATAATGTGTTACCAAGGATTTTAGCACTCGGACAAAAAGAGATAAAGAGGGTTAATTTTCTTTTTCTTCTTTTCTTTTCTATTTTTTTTCTTTCTTTCTTTCTTTTTTTTTTTTTTTTTTTTGTTTTCTTTTTCTTTTGCCAACGCAGTGAGTAAAGAAGTATGTCCAGAAATGCAGTTATTTCTCCTGATCAGCTCTAAATTTCGGGTTTTTAGGGCATCAGTGAAAGACCCATGTTAGAATAAGCCTTAAAGGCTTATTTTCTGAAAAGCTACTGTGCAATTTATCTTCTTTAATTTCATCATGGGGTAACTTCCTTGTTAAATTCTCTAACCCAGATCTGTGCAAAATATTTAGAGCATTACTTTTCAAAATGAGATTAATGCTGTCTTTTTGAAAATTAAAGAATTATTATATAGATTTCCACATCTCTGAAAAAAGTATAGTGATACATCAGCTTCAGGAACAGTTTTCAGCCACCCATCCACAGGTAGTAAGATTAGAGGAAATTATCATATACAAAGAATCATGTTGTATAAAGTGAAGAAAGAAAGACCTTTTTGGTCAAAGTTCTTAATCACCTGCCTGCTGGAGCAAAAAGACACTGAATGAGGAGAGCTGCTAATTTTAAAAATTTATTTGTATCTATTTTTTATTTACCATGTCGATATTTATTTACTGGTCTGTTGTTTTTAAAATAAAAATGTCCTATTTTTAAATGTTTTATTTTGAAATAAATTCAAATTTACAGGTTGCAAAAATAATAAAAACACAATACAGAGAATTCCAAAATACCCCCACCCAGATACCTAGATTTACCAACTTTTAATATTTTGTCACCTTTGCTATATCATTCTATCTAGATTGTCTAAACGTTTGACAGTAGATTGCATATATCATGCTCCTTTAACACTTAATGCTTCCATGTATATTTCCTAAGAACAGTTTTCAAGTCAGAGAAATTTAACATTGATATAAAGCGTAAGATCTATATTCCAAGTTTTTCAATTGTCCCAATATATCCTTTTGGGCATTTTCTCCTTTATTATTAGATCCAGTGTAGGATCATGTATTGCACTTAATTGTAATTGCCTCTTTAGTCTTGATTTTTTTTTTAATTAATTGTGGTAACAAATAACCAAACAGAAACCCTGCATCCGTTATACATTAACTCCCCATCTCCACCTCGCCCCCACTGTCCTTCTTGGTAACCTGTACTTACTTTCTATCTCTATGGATTTGCATATACTAGTTATTTCATGTACATTGAATCATACAGTATCTGTCCTTTTGTGTCTGGCTTATTTTACTTAACATGGTATCTTCAAAGTTCATCCATGTTGTAGCATGTAACAGAACTTCATTACATTTTATGGTTTAATGATATTCCAATGTATGTATATACTACATTGTGTTTATCCATTCAGCTGTCGGACAACACTTGGGTTATTTTGAGCTTTTGGCTATTGTGAATAATGCTGTTGTGAACATTGATGTATAAGTATTTGCAGAAGTCCCTGCTTTCAATTCTTTGGGTATATACTTAGGAGTGGAGTTGCTGGGTCATATGGTAGTCCTATGTTTAACTTTTCGGAGAACTGTCAAACAGTTTTCTAAAGTGCTGCACCATTATACATTCCCACCAATGAGGTACGAGTGTTCCTATTTCTTTGTATCCTCGCCAACACTTGCTATTTTACGTTTTTTAAATAATAGCCATTCTAGTGGATGTGAGGTGATATCTTGTGGTTTTGATTTGCATTAATCTAATGGCTAATGGAGTTAGCATCTTTTCATGTATTTATTGGCCATTTGTATATTTTCTTTGGAGAAATATCTATTCAGGTTGTTTGCCCATTTTTAAATCTGGGTTGTTTGTCTTTTTGTTGTTGAGTTGTAGGAATTTTTATATATTCTGGATATTAAATCATGAGCAGATATATGGTTTTGAACTATTTTCTCCCATTCTGTAAGCTGTCGTTTCACTTTCTTGATAATGTCCTTTGATTCACAAAAGTTTTAAATTTTGATGAAATACAATTTCTTTTTTTCTTTTATTTCTTGTGCTTTTGGAGCAACGTCTAAGAATCCATTGCCTAATATAAGGTCCCAATGTTCCCTATGTTATCTTCCAAGAGTTTTATAGTCTTAGCTCTTATGTCTAGGTTGTTGATCCATTTTGAGTTATAATGTGAGGTAGGGGTCTGCTGTCATTCCTTTGCATGTGGATATCCAGTTTTCCCAGCACCATTTGTTGAAGAGACTGTTCTTTCCTCATTGAGTGGACTTGGCACCCTTGTCAAAAATCAATTGGCCATAGATGGGTGGGTTTATTTCTGTGCTCTCAATTCTATTCCATTGGTCTATGTGTCTGCCCTGTGCCAGTACCACACTGTTTTGATTACTGTAGCTTTGTAACATGTTTTGAAATTGGGAAATGTGAGTCCTCCAACTTTATTCTTCTTTTTCAAGATGTTGGCTATTTGGGGTCCATTGTCCTTCTACATGAATTTAATAAAGTTTTATTTTTCAAAATGTATATTTGGTTGGATCTGTTCATGCATCTTCACCAACAGCCAGGACATCTCCACCCTTGGTGTTTCTAGTGTAAATTACTTGAGCTCTGTGTTTTGAAACCAGCTTGATAAATCCTTTTCTAAGCAACTTCTTAAGGGCTGTCCTGGTCAGGGAACCAGATGATAGCTGGTGTTATAAGCTTGTATTTGGGAACTTCCTTACAGAGTTTGTCATATGTGGCTTTATCAAACAAGATGAGATTATTGAGCATGTCCCAAAATTTGCTTTTGAAGATTTGTTCACTGGGTCTTTGTGTTTCTTGGTCAAATTTCTGGCATCTTCTTGTTGTCCTTGGGTGGCATCGTGAAGCTTGGAGAGCAGTTGCTACCACTGCAACCTTGCTAAGATGTTGGACAAAAAGGAACTTCCATATGAATTTGATTAGTTTTTCCATTTGTGCAAAGAAGTCTGTTGGAGTTTTGATTGGGATTGCATTGAATCTGCACATTGCTTTGGGTAGTATTGACATCTAAACAATATTAAGTCTTCCAATCCTTGAACACTGGGTATCCATACATTTCTTTAGGAATTCTTTAAATTCTTTCAGTAATGATTTGTAGTTTTCATATACAAGTCCTATACATCCTTGGTTAAATTTATTCTAGATATTTGATTCTTTTAATTGCTATTATAATTGGAATTGTTTTCTTGATTTCTTTTTTGGATTGTTCATTGTTGGTGTATGGAAATACCACTAATTTTTGCATGTTGCTCTTATATCCTGCCACTTTCCTGAATTATTTTATTAGCTCTAGTAGCTTGTAGATTCTTCGGGGAGTTTCTATACGAGGATCATGTCATCTGTGAGTAGGGATATTTTTACTTCTTCCTTTTAAGTTTGGATACCTTTTATTTCTTTTTCTTGCCTAATTACTCTGGCTAGACTTCTAGTACAATGTTGAATAGCAATGGTGCAAGTGGACATCCTTGTCATGTTCCTGATCTTAGGGGGAAAGCTTTCAGCCTCATTGTTGAGTATGATGTTGGCTGTGGAAATCTGCTAATATTAACAGCATTTTTAATCCTACTGTCATCAGATTTGATTTTATAATTACTATTAACATTAAAATTCTTATTTTAATATGAATTGTTGCATTTAATGATACCAAAAATTGTAGTAGAATCACACATGAACAATATATCCATTTATTTGCCATTCTAGAAAAGAACAAAACATCAGTTATTTTGGTTTTGATGAAGAAAAATATAACTAATATGATCACATAACAATTTTGGACTTAAGTGTATTCTAATTAGAATTAGTAGATGCTTGGATTCTCTGCCTCAGCCTTGCTCATAAAGGAAAACTGTGTTCATCAAGAATTTGCGAAAAGAAGTTTCACAATCTAATACCCATAACTAGGAATATTTTCTGATAATTTTTAAATGATTCTGGTGTTTAACTCATTCCCCCTCCCTTGCAGGAGAAATGCTAGGTACTTTGCTATTAGCACTTGGCTATTATATATTTCATGAAAACAAATATTTATGTTATTTATTCTCTTCCTCTCTCTCCCAAGTTACATAGCAGATACTACAACTCCTTTTGTCTATTATTTCTAACCCTGAGTTTTTTAAAATATTTTTTTGAGCCTCTTAATTACTAAAAATTGTTCTTAAAAGCTGAAACCCAAGATTGGATCTAGTAAAAGACTAGAGAGACTTTATGCATCTATATTTGTTCCTTAAACATATGATCTTTAAATATTTCTCCTACTCTTCCAGTCCTATAACCCACAATTTCAACATTTTATGAAATTTCCTTCTTTAGGGATGTATTACTTAAGATGAGTTAGATTAGGCTGCAACAAACAAGGTAGCCCCAAAATGTCACTTTACAGAACAAAGGTTTACTTTTTAGTCTTTTTTATTCTGATGCCTGTTAGGGTGACCTTCCAGGACAGCTGTCCCCTTTGCAGTGAGTGACTCAGTAATCCAAGCTACTGTAATCTTGGGATTCTACCATCTCAACATGTGACTTCCAGGACTCCTTGATAGGGGGAAAAGAAAACAGAGAACAGCATGTTAGCTCTTAAATGCTTAAGCTTGAAAGGATATATGCTACTTCTACTTACAGTTCATTGGTCAGAATAGTTATAATGTTTAGTTGGTGAGACATGTAGGGAGCACTTGGATATTTGGTGGACAATAAATATATCTGCTGTAAGAGGGTTCTTTATATATCTCTGATCTTTCCCCTAACTTTCATTTTCTCCCACATACACATGTTTGTAGTGGGAGGAACTTTTCTTTGCTTCTTTCCTTAAGAAGGCATCATCATATTGTGGTTCAGTGTTTTTCAGTGGGGGTACTTATTGGCACCTGGACAGAACAATTTGTTGTTGGATTTGTTCTGTGAATTAAAGGATAATTAATATCCCTGACCCTAGGAGTGAATGGTAGTAGTACCCACTTGTCATTGCAACAACCAAAAATGCCCCTCACATTTCCAACAGCTCTCTAGGGCGGTGCTGAACCACTAGGGTTTTTGAAAATGTGTGGGGAGGTTTGAACCAGGATTTTACCCTTTTGGGGCCTTAGTACATAGCTGTAAAATGTAAGAGTGAGACTGATCTCTAAATATATGGGATAAATACCAATCACTGGGTTGGCTAGATCTATGAACTAGTTGAGCAAACTTTCTAAATAAAGGATGATGCTTAGTGTTTCAATGTACACCTGGATAAAAAAAAGATTTTAGTGATAAGGTTCTATCCTCAAGCCATTTTTAAATCAACATTTTTATTAGGACCTCTGTTTATTAAGATTGTAGATTATCAGAAGCTGGAAGAATGAAGATGAAAAAAGCTCAGAGAGGCAGGTAGCAAGTGAAATACATTGAAAAGAACATGGGCTTCTCAGTCTCTAAATCTCTGCATTGCCATTTACTACTTAAACTAAGTGACTCTAGGTAAGTTAACTTTTTACTCAGCTTCTTCATCTGTAAAATGGGAATGATAACACCTGCTTCACAGGATTATTATGAGAATAAATGAAATAACCCAACTAAAATTCCTCGTATACACACCTGCATACAGTCAGTAAACAACAAATGGTAGTTTAGTTATAATAATGATAATTATGGTTTCTATTTAATAAAGGTAATAACAAAAGTCCCCCAAACAGGTGGCATGTAGCTGATGGTGGATACTAGAGACCAGTGTTTAGAGCTGGTGATCTCCTTACTGCAGTGGTTCTCAGAGTGTGGTCTATAGACCACAGACCTCAGAATCACACGTGCTGTGGTGCAGAATCTTTGGATGGGCCTAGAAATTTGCAGTGTAAGAAGTTCCCCTTGTGATGCTTATGCATATGCCAATTTGAGAACCACTGCCCTACTGCAACCCACAGCCTGGAAAGCAGCTATTACATTTCAGAAAGTGCTTGAATGCTCTTGTCCACTTGAGAATCTCCACTGTGTTTTCCAAAGCCCAGTTCGAAGTCCCTTCCTCTGTGAAGTCTTCCTGTACCTAAACTTTAAGCTTTGTACTTTGTTCATTCCTGTGTTCTAGTACTTTGTTTTGGTTAACTCTGCATGCATCTGTTTCTTGTACTGAATTGTGACTGCCTTGGGGTCAGAAATTTTTTTTTTAAGTTAGAGAAGTCATGGGTTTACAGAACAATCATGCATAAGCTGCAGGATTCTGTTTTTTTTTAAATTCAGTTTTATTGAGATATATTCATATATCATACAATCATCTGTGGTGTACAATCAACTGTTCACAGTAGCATCATATAGTTGTGCATTTGTCACCCCAATCTATTTTTTGAACATTTTCCTTATACCAAAAAAAGTAAAAATAAGAATAAAAAATAAAAGTAAAAAGAACATCCAAACCCCCCCCCCCCATTTCTCGTTTAGTTTTTGTCCCCATTTTTCTACTGTTCCATCTATACACTGGATAAAGGGAGTGTGATCCACAAGGCTTTCACATTCACACTGTCAGCCCCTTGTGAGCTACATTGTTATACAATCATCTTCAAGAGTCAAGTCTACTGGGTTGGAGTTTGATAGTTTCAGGTATTTACTTCTAGCTATTCCAGTACATTAAAACCTAAAAAGGGTTATCTATATAGTGCATAAGAATGTCCACCAGAGTGCCCTCTTGACCCTATTTGAATTCTCTCAGCAACTGAAACTTTACTTTGTTTCATTTTGCATTCCCCTTTTGGTCAAGAAGATGTTCTCAATCCCATGATGCCGGGTCCAGGTTCATCCCCAGGAGTCATATCCTGCATTGCCAGGGAGATTTACACCCCTGGGAGTCAGATCCCACGTAGAGGGGAGGGCAGTGAGTTTACCTGCTGAGGTGGCTTAGTTAGAGAGAGGGCCACATCTGAGCAACTAAGAGGTACTCAGGGGGAGACTCTTAGGCACAATTATAAGCAGGTTTAGCCTCTTGCAGGTTTCTATTTTTATTTACCTCTATACTCATAGCACTCATGTGTGTTTCAGAGTAGGTGGTGAGCAAGTGTTTACAGAATTAACCGAGTAACTGAAGGAGTGGGTCACCACATCTGGAGTCCTCTCTTTTAGTTCTGTGCCAAAAATTCACAGAGGGAAGATGGAAACTGCTATGCTGTGATTGTAGAGAGCTCCAGGGTTGTAAGGGGACTTAGAGCCATATCCTCAGGAGGGGTTGGAGGATGAGGAATGTTACCTGAAAAAGAGGGGGAAAAATGGAAGCACTGGTTAAGTATCTTCAAATATTAGAAGGGCTGTCTTGTATCTGAAGGATTAGACTTCTTCCGTGAGACCCAAAGGAGCCGAGAAGGAAACAGGCTTTAGCTTAGTGTCAGGGCACGGTGTGCCTGGCACATGGTGTGCATATGTTGAACATTTATTGAATGTATTCATGCATGAATGTAAAGAGCTGTTCAGAAATGGACCGGGCTACCTTGAGAAGGAGTTTCCTGTCGCTTGGGTCATCCGTGAGAAGCCTGGGCAGGGGGAGGAAGTGCCATACATCATGGATGTTGGAGGAAAATAGGCTTTTGATGTTCTCATCAAAGCCTGTGATTTTCTTTCTTTCCTGCCCGAACTTTCTACGATTATAGTTACGGTCCCATGTTGCCTCTAGGTCATGCGATCAGCTTCTCTGAGGAGACCCTGCACCTACCTTCTGTGTCATCACAAGTACTTTAACTTCCTTTAGCCTCAGTTTCCACAGCAATAAATTAGGGAGAATGATATCTATCTCGTGTGAGGTTTTAATACACTGGAGATTATAAACTGGCAATAACAATGTTAGGTATTATGATTCCTGTTTGTCAGAAGGACTTTTTCAGGCCCCTACCAAAGGTGCAGCTGCTCAGGGTCCATTTTAGCTTCATCACGATTTTCTCTACTTGGGAACAACTATCACCTTGCCGGTTCCCATCTGTCGTCTTCTGGCCCTGAATTTTAGATACGAGTGTACAGCCCAGCACATTCACCAGGTTTTAACAGGTCTCGCCAATATATATATGTTTTTTTGTACTTTTCTTTCCATCCTTCCTTTCTTCCCTTTTCCTTCCTTTTCTCCTTCCTATTTCTAATTTTATGTGGGAAGTTATCATTTCCTAACTCACCAAGAGATTCTTATTTGAATAATTTTTTAAAACTTTCTTTGGTAGGTCAGCCACCCATGTTTCATTCCTTTTAGATGAATGCAAACCCTCTTGACTGTGGTAGAATGGGCCCGATTACCAGCCCCTGTCTCCCAGAACAAAGGCTTTCACACTTCTTTTTTTAGCTGTAATTCAGAAAGAAAGAAGCCCACACTTTACAAAGCAACCCAGGACACACATACTTACAAATACGTAACTGAAACCAAAGTTTTGGGAAACAAAACTTGTCCTTAAACATTATATAGTTTAATGTATTCTATTTTATTTTCTCTTCTCTTGAATTTCTTTAAAAAAAAAAACGAAAGAAAAAGCTGGTCACAAACCACATGCTTGATTTGTTGATCTTTGGTTAAAACAAAACAAGACAAAAAAACTGTCCAAAAAGACCTCCTATGGTCAAAGACGGTAAAGAGTTTTGGTCATAGCATATGTAAAATTTTATCTGTACTCCAGACTCCATTTCTCCATGCCTGACAATGTGGAGAGAAAATAATTTCTTAATCCCTGTGGCCATCATGTTGTTACAAGGCTGTGGCCTTTTAGCTAGCTGTGAATCTAGAAAAGCTATATCTGTTACAGTCATTTTCATTTTTCTTTTTTTCCTGCTTTTGGTATTTGCAAAATTTACAAGAAAATAAGAAATAAAAGAGTAGGGGTGGGGTAAAATGTGAACCAGCCTCTTCTTCTGACTTAAACAAATTGTAGGTAATTTTGCAGCTATTGTTTACCCAGAATGAAATATGTGCATTTTGGACTTCTCAGTATTATGTAATGGTTCAGAAGCTATTTTTCATTAGCTGAGTTGGTTTCTCATTAACCAGTCAAGGCCAGGTGAAAGGGAATTAGGTGAAAGGGAATTATATACCTCAGCGATATTGGGGTTCCATTCCAGACTACTGCAATAAAGTGAGTAGCTCAACAAAGTGAGCCACACGAATTTTTTTTGGTTTCCCAGTGTATATAAAAATTATGTTTACATATAGTGTATGTTTACATATACTATAGTCTATTAAGTGTGCAACAGCATTATGTCTAAGAAAATAATATACATACCTTCATTTAAAAAGTCCTTGATTGCTAAATAAATGCTAACCATCATCTGAGCTTTCAGCAAGTCATAATCTTTTTGCTGATGGAGGGTCTTGCTTCGATGTTGATGGCTGGTAACTGGTCAGGGTGGTTGTTGCTGAAGGTTGGAGTGTCTGGCTGTGGCAATTCCTTAAAATAAGACAACAATGAAGTTTGCCACATTGGTTGACTCTTTCACGGTAGATTTCTCTATAGTATGTGATGTTGTTTGATAGCATTTTACCCACAGTAGAACTTCTTTCAAACTTGGAATCAATTCTCTCAAAGCCTGTTGCTGCTTTATCAACTAAATTTAGGTAACATTCTAAATCTTTAGTTGTCATTTCAACAGTGTTCACAGCATCATCACCAGGAGTAGATTCCATCTCAAGAAGCCACTTTCTTTGCTCATCCATAAGAAGCAACTCCTAATCCATTAAAGTTTTGTCATGAGATTGCAGCAATCCAGTCACATCTTCAGGCTACACTTCTAATTCCAGTTCTCTTGCTATTTCTACCACATCTGCAGTTACTTTCTCCATTGAAGTCTTGAACCCCTTAAAGTCATCCATGAGGGTTGGAAGCAACTTCTTCCAAACTCCTGTGAATGTTGATATTTTGACCCCCTCCCATGAATCACAGATGTGCTTAATGGCGTCTAGAATGGTGAATCCTTTCAAGAAACTTTTCAATTTACTTTGCCCAGAGTCATCAAAGGAATCACTGTCTATAGCAGCTATAGCCTTACGAAATGCAGTTCTTAAGGAATAAGACTTGAATGTCAAAATGACTCTTTGATCCACATGCTGCAGAATGGATGTTGTGTGAACAGGCATGGAAACAACATTAATCTCATTGTATGTCTCTATCAGAGCTCTTGGGTGACCAGGTACATTGTCAATGAGCAGTGATATTTTAAAAGGAATCCTTTTATCTGAGCAGCAGTTCCCAACAGTGGGCTTACACTATTTAGTAAACCATGCTGGAAACAGATGTGCTGTCATTTAGGCTTTGTTGTTCCATTTATAGAGCATAGCAGAATAGATTTAGCATAACTCATCAGGGGCCTAGGAATTTCAGAATGGTAAGTGAGCATTGGCTTCAACTTAAAGTCTCCAGTTGCATTAGCCCCTAACAAGAGAGTTAGCCTGTCCTTTGAAGCTTTGAAACCAGGCATTGACTTCTCCTCTCTAACTATGAACATCCTAGATGGCATCTTCATCCATAGAGGGCTGTTTTATCTACATTGAAGATCTGTTGTTTCGTGTAGTCACCTTCATCAGTGATCTTAGCTGGATCTTCTAGATAACTTGTTGCAGCTTCTACATCAGCATTTGCTGCTTCACCTTGTACTTTTATGTTTTGCAGCTGGTTTCTTTCCTTAAACCTCATGAATCAACCTCTAGCTTCAAACTTTTCATCTGAAGCTTCCTAACTCTCTTGTCTCCCATAGAATTGAAGAGAGTTAAGGCCTTGCTCTCGATTAGGTTTTGGCTTCAAGGCGTGTTGTGGCTGATTTGATCTTATATCCAGACTACTAAAGCTTTCTCCATATCAGCGATAAGGCTGTTTTGTTTTCCTATCATTTGTGTATTCACTAGAATAGCACTTTTCATTTCCTTCAAGAACTTTTCCTTTGCATTCACAACTTGGCACAAGAGGCCTAGCTTTTGACCTATCTCAGCTTCTGACATGCCTCCTTCACTAAGCCTAATGGTTTCTAGCTTTTGATTTAAAGTGAGAGAGGAGCAACTCTTCCTTTTTCCTGAACACTTAGAGGCCATTGTAGGGTTATTAACTGGCCTAATGTCAGTATTGTTGTGTCTCAGGAGATAGGGAGGCACGAGGAGAAAGAGAAAGAGATGGGGGAATGGCCAGTTGGTGGAGCAATCAGAGCACACACAACATTCATGGATTAAGTTCCCTGTCTTATATGAGTGCAGTTCGTGGTGCCGCAAAACAATTACAATAGTAACATCAAAGATCATTGATCACAGATCACCATAACAGATATAATAATCATGAAAAAGTTTGAATTATTGTGAGAATTACCAAAATATGACACAGGGACATGAAATGAGCACGTGCTGTTAGAAAAATGGTACTTGCTCAATGAAGGTTTGCCGCCACAAACCTTGAGTTTGTAAAAAGCGCAGCATCTGCAAATCACAATAAAGTGAAGTGCACTAAAATGAGGTATGACATATGTCCGTTATTGCCTAAGATATGTGTGTGTGTGTGTGTGTGTGTTTTAAGTTCATCATCTTTAGACTTAAGGAATTAACAGGGGTAGGGAAGGGGGTGACAGAAACAGGCCCAGGATTTTTGGCTCCTGGGTGCAGCCCCAGCTACAGCAAACCAGAGGTGAACAAGGTGGGGGTGGGGCGCAGGGGCAGGTTTAGCAGATTTGTTCTTGAACTCATGGGTGGGAAAGTGATAATCCTTGGGGCTGGGGAGCAGCAAGAAGAAAGCTGTCTGAGGTGGACTGGAGGGACAGCAGCTCCTACCCCTGGGGCTCATGGAAAAGGCATGAGGAAAACACACTTGGCTCAGTCTCCTCCTGCTCACCTCACCCCATCCCTGGAAGAGATGGGGTCCTTATCCCCTGGCCCCTTCAAGGGCCCTGAAGCCTCTCCTGTTTGAGCCACTGGAAGAAACTTTTGCTGAATTTGTTAAGTGCTGCTGATGATGACACAAGAGGGGGGTGGTCTTGATGATCCTCTAGAGAAAGCCTGCAAAGAGCTCCTCAACCGGGATCATTATATCATCATCATCATCATCATCATCATCCCCCCCTCCTCCTCCCCCCCCACCCTCCTCCTCCTCCTCCTCCTCAGCAGCAGCCAGGTGGAGTAGGCACGTGGGGGCGTCACTCGCTTGGCTTCCACCACTCCCAGTATGGCCTGGCATTGTGTCTTCACCATGTCAAAGGGCAGAATTGGGTTGGCTGCCAGCGTCCCTGAGATGCCACCAGCCAACAAGCAGATGCCCACAGATGTCTGGTCCTTTGGCCTGAGCCCACTCAGCCAGCGCTTCATCAGCTCTTAGTTGAAACAGTGCAGGGCTGAAAAGGGCACCTCCTGCAGGGCAGTGGAACCCCAGCCCAGCCACAGGGAGTTCCAGCTGCCCTGAGCCACTGCAGCCTGGACGCAGGTGCCTAGCTCAGGGCATCACACATGCTGAGCCTGAAGCTTTGTCCACACCAGCTCCAGGGGGCTGATTACGGTCACGGTGCCTGGATGGGCCAGTGCACCACCCATCATGGGTGCATAGAGATCAGAGGTCGGTGCTCAGCCACACGGGAAGGCCTTGACTTGGTCGTGCGCGGTGAAGTAGACGGCAGTGGCTGGCACGGTCATCACTAGGCTGGCTGGGATGCCACTCCACAGGGTCTGAGTGCCCTCATGCTTCACAATCTTCACAAAGGCATCCATGGTACCAGTGAAGCAGGTGGGGTCCTGAAACCAGGTGGCACAGCAGGCATCATTTGGGCACAGGTGCAGGGGCTCCCGAATACCTTGCAGTGTGGAAGGTACTTCCATTTGATGTGGGAGAGGATCCGGAGTCTGGAGGGAGGCAGCAGGTCACTAGGCACCGATGGGCGCCGAGACTACAAGCACACCTTCACCACACCCAGGAGTCTCATGAAGAGGGAGGAGATCACAGCCCCAGGTCTGAGGCCACCATTTGCTGGAAGGGGCTAATGTCCCCTCAGTCCTGGTCATTCATCTTGTTGTTTCAATTCCGGCTCTAGGCTGGGGCTCCACAGCAGGTGCAGCCTCTGCTGCAGGCCTGCCTCCCAAGGATGCCGGTTCCACCTGCCTAAGGTTTTTTTGTGTTTTTTTTGTTGTTTGTTTTAATTCAGTTTTATTGAGATATATTCACATGCCATACAGTCATCCATGGTGTACAGTCAGTATTCACAGCAACATCATATACTTGTGCATTCATCACCCAAGTCTATTTCTGAACATTTACCTTACACCAGAAAGAATCAAAATGAGTAAAAATTAAAAATAAAAAAGAACACCCAAATCATCCCCTCCCATCCCACCCTATTTTTAATTTAGTTTTTGTCCCCATTTTTCTACTCATCCATCCATACACTGGACAAAGGGAGTGCGATCCACAAGGTTTTCACAATCACACTGTCACCCCTTGTAAGCTATACCGCTATACAGTCGTCTTCAAGAGTCAAGGCTACTGGGTTGGAGCCTGGTAGTTTCAGGTACTTACCTCTAGCCATTCCAATACATTAAAACCTAAAAGTGTTATCCATGTAGTGCGCAAGAATGTCCACCAGAGTGACCTCTCGACCCCACTTGAAATCTCCCAGCCACTGAAGCTTTACTTTGCCCCACTTTACATTCCCCTCATGGTCAAGAAGATGCCCTCAATCCCATGATGCCAGGTCCAGACCCATCCCCAGGAGCCACATCCCACACCACCAGGGACATCCACACCTCTGGGAGCCAGGTCCCACTCAGGGGAAACAGTGAGATCACCTGCTGAGGTGACTCAGTGAAAGAGGGCCACAACTGAGCAACAAAGAGGCACTCGGGGAGACTCTTAGGTACAATTAGAAGCAGGCTTAGCCTCTCCTCTGCAGCAACAAGCTTCATAGGGGAAAGCCCCAAGACAGAGGGCTCAGCATGTCAAGCTGTCAGTCCCCCATGTTTGTGAGAACATCAGCAACAATCCAGGTGAGGAAGTCCAACATCTCGGCTCCTCAGGGCCCCGAATATATATTTTTATTCTCTGCCAAAATTACTTTGGGTTGTATTGCTATTTCATTCTAACCTATACAAACCTACCATATCTCACTTCCTATACAAAGTTCCTTGTACTTGTGGTGTTTGAACAAACTGACTGTAGAAGTTATATTGTTTAGAAAATATAAATCCTGCACCAAATAAACATTTCTTCCCTTGGTCTCACATGGAAGTTGAAGTTTTAACACACAGTCAGTTTCGACCTTTACCCTCTGGCCCCATCTGCCCTAGTCTTAACCAGATCTGCTTCATTCATATCTCCAATTGAAGTCTGGGCTCTTCTTCAGCTTTTTTTTTTTTTTTTAAACAGTTGCTGTATGTGTCAACACTGACACCCACATCCGCCGAGCTCTAGCTCTGAGTTTCAGGTGTCACACAGACACCCAGTGTTCCAGAGACCAATCAGGTCATACACAAAGGGATCAGCATCTCAGAGTTTGGAGATAGCCATTACAATTCAGGAATAGATTTGACTGCTGTAAGAGCTCACAATCTAGGGACCATTACAATAATCATTTACCTGTTATGCTGTGTTCTAAGATTCAATTCTGAGTTTACACATTGTAGTTAGTCCATATTGGTGAGGCATTATAGGGTTTGCCTTTGTTTCTGGCGTACTTCACTCAAAATGCTATCTACAGGATCCATTCATCTCCTTGCATGTCTCACAACTTCACTCCTTCTTGTAGTTGCTCAATATTCCATTACATGCATACACCGCAGTTCACCATTTTGTTCCTCAGTCAGTGTACCCTTAGGCCACCTCCACCCACTGCAAATCATGAATATTGCCTCCATAAACACCAATGTGCAAATGTCCATTCATGTCTCTGCTCTCAGATCTTCCAAGTACATACCCCATAATGAGGTTGCAGGACCTTATGGCCCCCACATACTTAGCTTCATGTGGAACCACCACACTGACCTCCAGAAAGGCTAAACCCTTCTGCCTCCTCATCAACAGTAAATAGGTATATCCCTCTCTCCATGTTTTCTCCAGCACTTTTACCCCTATTCATATTTTTCCTACAATTTTATAGAGATATATTCACATAACATACAATTGTCCACAGTATACAATCAGTTGTTCATGGTATCATCATATAGTTGTACATTTATCACCATAGTTAGCACTTGAACATAATGGTTAAGATTTCACTGATCTCAGCTGTTCCACGCATTCGTGAGTGTTGTATGAAATATGCCCAAAGTCAAATTGCTCTGTGGTGTCCAGTCCACCTGGCTTTCTACCAACTGCCCTGGAGGAGTAACTAAATCCCACACCTCACCACTCCGCCATCTTCCCCTGCCCCCTGCCCAAGATTTTAACTCATGGCTGCAGTCTTAACAACATGCCTTTCACAGAAGTTTTTATTTATTTATTTATTTATTTTGTTTCTTTTAAGATCTAGTCCACTCCTGTATACTAAACAACAGGGATTTAACCCAGAGTATTAAGAAATTTCAAGACAAAGCTGATTGGAATCCTGGTTCTATCATTTTTCCTTTAAGCAGTTCCTCAGTTTAAACTTTGGTCCCCATCCTTCACCATCCCTTGACACTGGATTGATCTGCTTCTTGGCAAATTCTCTTCCTTTGGTCCTTGTGACTTTGGGCTTCCCTAATACTGAATCCCTCTACTGCATCTCTCTCACTCCTGAAATGAGGGCATATCTCAGCTCTCTTTTTTTTTTTCCATTGGTAGGCTCATTCAGTCTTGTCTTCAGCTTTCTTTTCTGTGGATGACACTCTCACTGACAACTTGGCAAAATCTACTACATGCTCCATATTTCTCAGACTTTGCCCTTACCTCCTATATTAGTTGTTATTAGGATTAGCTACCAGTGACAGAAAATTCAAAATAACAGTGAATTAAACAAGAAAAAGTTTATTTCTCTCACAGAAGTGTCCTGGAATAGCATGGTGGCTCCACAATCATGAGGGGCCCCAATTCCATCTATCGTTTGCTCTGCCATCCTCAATGCATGGTTTCCACCTCTTGCTCCAAGATGGCTGCTCCCAATGTAGTCATTACATCCTGTATTTCTGCAAGAAGTACGGTGGAAAGGTAAAGAGAAAAGTATATCCAATCCTTGGAGGACTCACTCTTCCTCAAAGTTGCATATACCAAACTTGTTTACATCCTATTGGTATGAACTTAATGCGTTGGGCAGACCTTACTGCAAAGCAGGCTTAGAAACGTAGTCTTTATCTTGGGCAGCCATGTATGCAACTAAAAATCAGGTATCATTACTTTTAAGAAGGGGATATGTGTATTTGGGTTAACAAGCAGTCCCTGCCATATCTCCTGGACTGTTTTTCCTTCAGTTTTCTTACATTTTGCCATTATGACAAATTGAAAGTAATTTCTAACCCTCTGAACTTCTGCATCACTCTGTTTGTACCTATATGACACCACTCAACTTACTGTGCTGTACATGATGAATTATGTGCATTTTTTTTCTCCCTAAGATGTTGTAAGATTCTTGTACTGTGCATAGTGGGTAAGTAATAATATTTGAAAAAGGATGAGTACTGATTCTAAGAGAGCAAAGTTAAAGCAGAGTTCAGGATGATAAGATTTTTAAAAATTGATTCATTGAATCAGCTCAGACATATATTATTTGTTGAACAAATCAGTGGAAGTTTTAATGATAAGTTATCAAGGTTTATAATTCACTATGTGTATATGCATTTAATTTTTCATTGTTTGGAAAGGGGAAAACTCTGAAATGGTAGAAGTTAAATTTGATTTAATTGCTTCATGTTTTTTGTTTTTTTTTTTTCCTTTTAGTCGGGCTGTACTCTATGGAATAAAAGAGGGACTGCAGAAAGCGATAAGCGATCGTACAGTAAAAGCCATTGTGATTTGTGGAGCAGATGGCAAATTCTCTGCAGGTAACCAGTGTCTAATTCTCTCCCACTATCTCTGGAATCCAGCCACAGGCTGAGACTGACAACTGCATTAGCTATTTCTATGGGTAATCCCTGAGTGGTAGACATGGAAGACTTAAGTGGGAATGAGAAACATAGTGGAGAAAGAGTCAGGAGTCACAAAAGAGACCCAATGAAGACTTTGACCTTAGTCTCTCTCTCTCTCTCTTTTTTTTAATTGTGAACTTTAATACGTAACAGTGATAACTTTCAAAGTACAATTTACAAGTAGTTAGCAAATTTCATAGGATGTCATGGGTCACAGTTCCACAACTTCAGCCATTTCCATTATTATAAAATATAAAATACATACAGAAAGGCATCCTTAGTCTCTTTAATGTCAGGTTGGGCCTTTGGAGGACATTTAGTTCCAGGCCTGATGGCTATTATACCTGCTAATGTATACCTACTCTGTATATATCTCCACCCCAAGTGAGCTCGAGAAAGCCCCTCTAAACCCTTGAACCTCAATTTCTCTTATCACTAAAGGAGGAGCAATAATATCTATTGTTCTGTATGATTAAATGAGATAACACATCTGAAAGCTCTTACTGCAGTCCTTGTATATGGAAGATATTAAGTAAATGTCATGTTAAAATTCACACAGAATCTTGAAATGGAGTTCATTTTTTCTTCCGATACTCATCCATCTCAGTGACCATGGCACTTCTTATTGGGTTATTGTGTAAAGATTCAAAATTATTGGCAAAATCTGGCAAAAATGCCTGAAATGGTGATTTATTCAATGCATTTGTGGCACTTTTCCTCTCTTCTGGGATGAATATATTATACCCTTTGACAAAAGTCAAGTGTCTATGAGGGTCTATTCAATCTTACTGTAGCCAGAGGAATTTAATGTATGTTAATGGTAGACTGAGAACAAACAGATGTTGGAACTATGTTGTTAAATAAATATAAAAATGTTAATCATTATAATAATCACCACTTATCCTGCCTTTTGTGTACTGTTACTGAATAGGTTCTTTGTTAATAATAATGAAAATAGTAGAATTTTTCCACATTACATATTCATCCTCAGTAAATCCTACAAAAGACCATTATTCCCATTTTACACATGAGAAGCCTGAGCCTAAAAGAGATTAAAATAATGTGCCTAACATTAGCCAGCTAGTAAATGGCCTACTCACTGGAAATTTAAGGTTGGGAGCACAATAGGATGATTTCTAGGTATGAAGAGAGGGATTGGAATTATGGAGAATTTTACATCTCACAGTAAGAAAGGAGGTAGAATGGGGAATGTAATTGGGACTCTGGGGCAGAAAATATGATTCTTCCAGAAAAGCATTAAGGATGACCAGACTCAACCCAACATTCTTATATAGGACAATGCACCCAACAATTGAAAAAATATACATTATTTTCAAATACATCTGAAACATTTACAAAAGTTGACCAGATGCTGGAACATGAGACCAAGTCTCAGTAAATTTCATTTAGAAAATTTCTCTGACACTGATGCAATTAAGCTAGAAATCAGTAAGAAAAATATAACTAGAAATTCTCACGTTTGGAAATTAAATTCATTTCTTAATAACCTTTGAGTCAAAGCAGAACCCATTATGGAATTTAGAAAACAGTTTGAACCAAATGATGAAAATGAAACATGTAAAACTTGAGGGATGCAGCTAAAGCAAAACTTAGTAGGAAATCTATAGTCTTAAAAGTATATATTAGAAAAGAAAAAAAGGCTGAAACATAATGAGCTAAGCATCTATATCAAGGGATTAAAAAGAAAAGCAAAACAGTAAAATAGACCCAAATAAAGTTGAAGGAAGGAAATAATAAACAGGAGAAATTAGTGAAATAGAAAACAAGTGTGACTCAAGAGGAATGACAAAGTTAAAAGATTGATCCAGAAAAAAAGAGAAGGCATGACTAACACATATAAGGAATGAAAAAAGGGATGTCACTCCAGATGTTGTATCCATTAAAAAAGATAATGAGGATATTATGAACAACTTAACAGTAAATTTGTAAATTTAGATGAAAATGGATAAATTCCTAGAAAAATGTAACTTACCAAAATTGAATAAAGAAAAAATAGAAAACCCAAATAATTCTATAACCATTAAAGAAATTGACTTAGTAATAAAAAAATCTTTTGACAAAATAAATTCCAGGCCCAGATGACTTCACTGGCAAGTTCTACTGAAAAGTCAAGGAAAATATCATTCCAATCTTACACAAACATTTTAGAAAATATAAAAAAGAGGGAATGCTTCCCATCTCATTTTTTGACTAGCATGATTTGATATCAACACCTGACAAGGACAGAATGAAACAGGAAAATTCAGGCCAATTTCACTCTTCAACCTAGATATAAAAATTTAAACATTGTTTTATAAAACCAAACCTAACAGAGATATAGAAAGCATAAAAATCACTTTTATCCCAGTAATATCAGATTTGTTAAACATTAAAATAGCAATGTAATTCATCCTATTAAAAAATTAAAGGGGCGGGGCAAGATGGCAGACTGGTGAGCTGTATGTTTTAGTTACTCCTCCAGGAAAGTAGGTAGAAAGCCAGGAACTGCGTGGACTGGACACCACAGAGCAATCTGTCTTTGGGCATACTTCATACAACACTCATGAAAACGTGGAACTGCTGAGATCAGCGAAATCTGTAAGTTTTTGCGGCCAGGGGACCCGCGCCCCTCCCTGCCAGGCTCAGTCCCGTGGGAGGAGGGGCTGTCAGCTCCGAGAAGGAGAAGGGAGAACTGCAGTGGCAGCCCTTATCGGAAACTCATTCTACTGATCCAAACTCCAACCATAGATAGACTGAGACCAGACACCAGAGAATCTGAGAGCAGCCAGCCCAGCAGAGAGGAGACAGGCATAGAAAAAAAAAAAAACAACACAAAAAACTCCAAAATAAAAGCAGAGGATTTTTGGAGTTCTGGTGAACACAGAAAGGGGAAGGGCGGAGCTCAGGCCTTGAGGTGCATATGCAAATCCCAAAGAAAAGCTGATCTCTCTGCCCTGTGGACCTTTCCTTAATGGCCCTGGTTGCTTTGTCTATTAGCATTTCAATAACCCATTAGATCTCTGAGGAGGGCCCTTTTTTTTTTTTTTTTTTTAATCCTTTTTTCTTTTTCTAAAACAATTACTCCAAGAAGCCCAATACAGAAAGCTTCAAAGACTTTCAATTTGGGCACGTCAAGTCAAGAGCAGAACTAAGAGAGCTCTGAGACAAAAGGCAATAATCCAGTGGCTGAGAAAATTCACTAAACACCACAACTTCCCAAGAAAAGGGGGGTGTCCGCTCACAGCCATCATCCTGGTGGACAGGAAACACTCCTGCCCATCGCCAGCCCCATAGCCCAGAGCTGCCCCACACAACCCAGTGTGACGGAAGTGCTTCAAATAACAGGCACACACCACAAAACTAGGAGTGGACATTAGCCTTCCCTGCAACCTCAGCTGATTGTCCCAGAGTTGGGAAGGTGGAGCAGTGTGAATTAACAAAGCCCCACTCAGCCATCATTTGAGCAGACTGGGAGACTCCCTACACAGCCCAGCAGCCGAGAACTGCCCTGGGGGGACGGCACTCACCTGTGACATAGCACAGTCATCCCACAACAGAGGACACGGGGTGCACAGCCTGGAAGAGTGGACCACTTGCAAGTCTCAGGAGCCATACGCCAATACCAAGGACTTGTGGGTCAGTGGCAGAGACAAACTGTGGCAGGACTGAACTCAAGGATTACACTATTGCAGCAGCTTTAAAACTCTAGGATCACCAGGGAGATTTGACTGTTAGGGCCACCCCCCCTCCCCGGCTGCCCAGAAACACGCCCCACATACAGGGCAGGCAACACCAACTACACACGCAAGCTTGGTACACCAATTGGGCCCCACAAGACTCACTCCCCCACTCACCAAAAAGGCTAAGCAGGGGAGAACTGGCTTGTGGAGAACAGGTGGCTCATAGACGCCACCTGCTGGTTAGTTAGAGAAAGTGTACTCCACGAAGCTGTAGATCTGATAAATTGGAGATAAGGACTTCAATAGGTCTACAAACCCTAAAAGAACCCTATCAAGTTCAGCAAATGCCACAAGGCCAAAAACAACAGAAAATTATAAAGCATATGAAAAAACCAGACGATATGGATAACCCAAGCCCAAGCACCCAAATCAAAAGATCAGAAGAGACACAGCACCTAGAGCAGCTACTCAAAGAACTAAAGATGAACAATGAGACCATAGTACGGGATATGAAGGAAATCAAGAAGACTCTAGAAGAGCATAAAGAAGACATTGCAAGACTAAATAAAAAAATGGATGATCTTATGGAAATTAAAGAAACTGTTGACCAAATTAAAAAGACTCTGGACACTCATAGTACAAGACTAGAGGAAGTTGAACAACGAGTCAGTGACCTGGAAGATGACAGAATGGAAAATGAAAGCATAAAAGAAAGAATGGGGAAAAAAATTGAAAAAATCAAAATGGACCTCAGGGATATGATAGATCATATGAAACGTCCAAATATAAGACTCATTGGTGTCCCAGAAGGGGAAGAAAAGGGTAAAGGTCTAGGAAGAGTATTCAAAGAAATTGTTGGGGAAAACTTCCCAAATCTTCTAAACAACATAAATACACAAATCATAAATGCTCAGCGAACTCCAAATAGAATAAATCCAAATAAACCCACTCCGAGACATATACTGATCACACTGCCAAACACAGAAGAGAAGGAGCAAGTTCTGAAAGCAGCAAGAGAAAAGCAATTCACCACATACAAAGGAAACAGCATAAGACTAAGTAGTGACTACTCAGCAGCCACCATGGAGGCAAGAAGGCAGTGGCACGATATATTTAAAATTCTGAGTGAGAAAAATTTCCAGCCAAGAATACTTTATCCAGCAAAGCTCTCCTTCAAATTTGAGGGAGAACTTAAATTTTTCACAGACAAACAAATGCTGAGAGAATTTGCTAACAAGAGACCTGCCCTACTGGAGATACTAAAGGGAGCCCTACAGACAGAGAAACAAAGACAGGACAGAGAGACTTGGAGAAAGGTTCAGTACTAAAGAGATTCGGTATGGGTACAATAAAGGATATTAATAGAGAGAGGGAAAAATATGGCAAACATAAACCAAAGGATAAGATGGCCGATTCAAGAAATGCCTTCACGGTTATAACGTTGAATGTAAATGGATTAAACTCCCCAATTAAAAGATATAGATTCGCAGAATGGATAAAAAAAAATGAACCATCAATATGTTGCATACAAGAGACTCATCTTAGACACAGGGACACAAAGAAACTGAAAGTGAAAGGATGGAAAAAATATTTCATGCAAGCTACAGCCAAAAGAAAGCAGGTGTAGCAATATTAATCTCAGATAAAATAGACTTCAAATGCAGGGATGTTTTGAGAGACAAAGAAGGCCACTACATACTAATAAAAGGGGCAATTCAGCAAGAAGAAATAACAATCGTAAATGTCTATGCACCCAATCAAGGTGCCACAAAATACATGAGAGAAACACTGGCAAAACTAAAGGAAGCAATTGATGTTTCCACAATAATTGTGGGAGACTTCAACACATCACTCTCTCCTATAGATAGATCAACCAGACAGAAGACCAATAAGGAAACTGAAAACCTAAACAATCTGATAAATGAATTAGATTTAACAGACATATACAGGACATTACATCCCAAATCACCAGGATACACATACTTTTCTAGTGCTCATGGAACTTTCTCCAGAATAGATCATATGCTGGGACATAAAACAAGCCTCAATAAATTTAAAAAGATTGAAATTATTCAAAGCACATTCTCTGACCACAATGGAATACAATTAGAAGTCAATAACCATCAGAGACTTAGAAAATTCACAAATACCTGGAGGTTAAACAACACACTCCTAAACAATCAGTGGGTTAAAGAAGAAATAGCAAGAGAAATTGCTAAATATATAGAGACGAATGAAAATGAGAACACAACATACCAAAACCTATGGCATGCAGCAAAAGCAGTGCTAAGGGGGAAATTTATAGCACTAAACGCATATATTAAAAAGGAAGAAAGAGCCAAAATCAAAGAACTAATGGATCAACTGAAGAAGATAGAAAATGAACAGCAAACCAACACTAAACCAAATAGAAGAAAAGAAATAACAAGGATTAAAGCAGAAATAAATGACATAGAGAACAAAAAAACAATAGAGAGGATAAATATCACCAAAAGTTGGTTCTTTGAGAAGATCAACAAGATTGACAAGCCCCTAGCTAGACTGACAAGATCAAAAAGAGAGAAGACCCATATAAACAAAATAATGAATGAAAAAGGTGACATAACTGCAGATCCTGAAGAAATTAAAACAATTATAAGAGGATACTATGAACAACTGTATGGCAACAAACTGGACAATGTAGAAGAAATGGACAATTTCCTGGAAACATATGAACAACCTAAACTGACCAGAGAAGAAATAGAAGACCTCAACCAACCCATCACAAGCAAAGAGATCCAATCAGTCATCAAAAATCTCCCCACAAATAAATGCCCAGGGCCAGATGGCTTCACAGGGGAATTCTACCAAACTTTCCAGAAAGAACTGACACCAATCCTACTCAAACTCTTTCAAAACATTGAAGAAAATGGAACACTACCTAACTCATTTTATGAAGCTAACATCAATCTAATACCAAAACCAGGCAAAGATGCTACAAAAAAGGAAAACTACCGGCCAATCTCCCTAATGAATATAGATGCAAAAATCCTCAACAAAATACTTGCAAATCGAATCCAAAGACACATTAAAAAAATCCTACACCATGACCAAGTGGGGTTCATTCCAGGCATGCAAGGATGGTTCAACATAAGAAAATCAATCAATGTATTACAACACATTAAAAACTCGAAAGGGAAAAATCAATTGATCATCTCAATAGATGCTGAAAAAGCATTTGACAAAATCCAACATCCGTTTTTGATAAAAACACTTCAAAAGGTAGGAATTGAAGGAAACTTCCTCAACATGATAAAGAGCATATATGAAAAACCCACAGCCAGCATAGTACTCAATGGTGAGAGACTGAAAGCCTCCCCTCTAAGATCAGGAACAAGACAAGGATGCCCGCTGTCACCACTGTTATTCAACATTGTGCTGGAAGTGCTAGCCAGGGCAATCTGGCAAGACAAAGAAATAAAAGGCATCCAAATTGGAACAGAAGAAGTAAAACTGTCATTGTTTGCAGATGATATGATCTTATATCTAGAAAACCCTGAGAAATCGACGATACAGCTACTAGAGCTAATCAACAAATTTAGCAAAGTAGCGGGATACAAGATTAATGCACATAAGTCAGTAATGTTTCTATATGCTAGAAATGAACAAACTGAAGAGACACTCAAGAAAAAGATACCATTTTCAATAGCAACTAAAAAAATCAAGTACCTAGGAATCAACTTAACCAAAGATGTAAAAGACCTATACAAAGAAAACTACATAACTCTACTAAAAGAAATAGAAGGGGACCTTAAAAGATGGAAAAATATTCCATGTTCATGGATAGGAAGGCTAAATGTCATTAAGATGTCAATTCTACCCAAACTCATCTACAGATTCAATGCAATCCCAATCAAAATTCCAACAACCTACTTTGCAGACTTGGAAAAGCTGGTTATCAAATTTATTTGGAAAGGGAAGATGCCTCGAATTGCTAAAGACACTCTAAAAAAGAAAAACGAAGTGGGAGGACTTACACTGCCTGACTTTGAAGCTTATTATAAAGCCACAGTTGCCAAAACAGCATGGTACTGGCACAAAGATAGACATATCGATCAATGGAATCGAATTGAGAATTCAGAGATAGACCCTCAGATCTGTGGCCGAGTGATCTTTGATAAGGCCCCCAAAGTCACTGAACTGAGCCATAATGGTGTTTTCAACAAATGGGGCTGGGAGAGTTGGATATCCATATCCAAAAGAATGAAAGAGGACCCTTACCTCACCCCCTACACAAAAATTAACTCAAAATGGACCAAAGATCTCAATATAAAAGAAAGTACCATAAAACTCCTAGAAGATAATGTAGGAAAACATCTTCAAGACCTTGTATTAGGCGGCCACTTCCTAGACTTTACACCCAAAGCACAAGCAACAAAAGAGAAAATAGATAAATGGGAACTCCTCAAGCTTAGAAGTTTCTGCACCTCAAAGGAATTTCTCAAAAAGGTAAAGAGGCAGCCAACTCAATGGGAAAAAATTTTTGGAAACCATGTATCTGACAAAAGACTGATATCTTGCATATACAAAGAAATCCTACAACTCAATGACAGTAGTACAGACAGCCCAATTATAAAATGGGCAAAAGATATGAAAAGACAGTTCTCTGAAGAGGAAATACAAATGGCCAAGAAACACATGAAAAAATGTTCAGCTTCACTAGCTATTAGAGAGATGCAAATTAAGACCACAATGAGATACCATCTAACACCGGTTAGAATGGCTGCCATTAAACAAACAGGAAACTACAAATGCTGGAGGGGATGTGGAGAAATTGGAACTCTTATTCATTGTTGGTGGGACTGTATAATGGTTCAGCCACTCTGGAAGTCAGTCTGGCAGTTCCTTAGAAAACTAGATATAGAGCTACCATTCGATCCAGCGATTGCACTTCTCGGTATATACCCGGAAGATCGGAAAGCAGTGACACGAACAGATATCTGCACGCCAATGTTCATAGCAGCATTATTCACAATTGCCAAGAGATGGAAACAACCCAAATGTCCTTCAACAGATGAGTGGATAAATAAAATATGGTATATACACACGATGGAATACTACGCGGCAGTAAGAAGGAACGATCTGGTGAATCATATGACAACATGGATGAACCTTGAAGACATAATGCTGAGCGAAATAAGCCAGGCACAAAAAGAGAAATATTATATGCTACCACTAATGTGAACTTTGAAAAATGTAAAACAAATGGTTTATAATGTAGAATGTAGGGGAACTAGCAGTAGAGAGCAATTAAGGAAGGGGGAACAATAATCCAAGAAGAACAGATAAGCTATTTAACGTTCTGGGGATGCCCAGAAATGACTATGGTCTGTTAATTTCTGATGGATATAGTAGGAACAAGTTCACAGAAATGTTGCTATATTATGTAACTTTCTTGGGGTAAAGTAGGAACATGTTGGAAGTTAAGCAGTTATCTTAGGTTAGTTGTCTTTTTCTTACTCCCTTGTTATGGTCTCTTTGAAATGTTCTTTTATTGTATGTTTGTTTTCTTTTTAACTTTTTTTTTTCATACAGTTGATTTAAAAAAGAAGGGAAAGTTAAAAAAAAAACGAAAAACAAGGAAAAAAAAAAAGATGTAGTGCCCCCTTGAGGAGCCTGTGGAGAGTGCAGGGGTATTCGACTACCCCACCTCCATGGTTGCTAACATGACCACAGACATAGGGGACTGGTGGTTTGATGGGTTGAACCCTCTACCATAAGTTTTACCCTTGGGAAGACGGTTGCTGCAAAGGAGAGGCTAGGCCTCCCTATATTTGTGCCTAAGAGTCTCCTCCTGAATGCCTCTTTGTTGCTCAGATGTGGCCCTCTCTCTCTGGCTAAGCCAACTTGAAAGGTGAAATCACTGCCCTCCCCCCTACGTGGGATCAGACACCCAGGGGAGTGAATCTCCCTGGCAACGTAGAATATGACTCCCGGGGAGGAATGTAGACCCGGCATCGTGGGACGGAGAACATCTTCTTGACCAAAAGGGGGATGTGAAAGGAAATGAAATAAGCTTCAGTGGCAGAGAGATTCCAAAACGAGCCGAGAGGTCACTCTGGTGGGCACTCTTACGCACACTTTAGACAACCCTTTTTAGGTTCTAAAGAATTGGGGTAGCTGGTGGTGGATACCTGAAACTATCAAACTACAACCCAGAACCCATGAATCTCGAAGACAGTTGTATAAAAATGTAGCTTATGAGGGGTGACAATGGGATTGGGAAAGCCATAAGGACCACACTCCACTTTGTCTAGTTTATGGATGGATGAGTAGAAAAATAGGGGAAGGAAACAAACAGACAAAGGTACCCAGTGTTCTTTTTTTACTTCAATTGCTCTTTTTCACTCTAATTATTATTCTTGTTATTTTTGTGTGTGTACTAATGAAGGTGTCAGGGATTGATTTAGGTGATGAATGTACAACTATGTAATGGTACTGTAAACAATCGAAAGTACGATTTGTTTTGTATGACTGCGTGGTATGTGAATATATTTCAATAAAATGATGAGTAAAAAAAAAAAAAATTAAAGGATAAAAATTACCTGATTATTTCAATAGCTACAGAAAAAGCATTTGAGAACATATGACATTCATTAAAGATAAATTTTCTTAGTAAACTAAAATAGGAATGAAATGTCTTAATCAGACAAAAGGTATCTATTAAAAAAAAAAAACTACAGCAAACATCAAACAAAATGGTAAATTGAAAGTTTTCCCTGTGAGAAAGGAACAATTCAACTTGACTACTTTCATCATTTCTGTTCAGCTAAGGCAAGAAAAAGAAATAAAAGGGATAAGGATTGGAAAACAGACAAAGCTTCATTATACAGAAGATATGATGGTACTTATAGAAAAATTGCAACAATCAATCAGAAATAATAAGATAATTTAAAATTTTACTGAATATGAAGTCAGTATCCAAAAATTAGTTCCATTTCTTTGTGCACAAAATAAACAGTTAAAAAGTGAAATGACTGTATTCATGTTGGTGCCTTGGTTTCTGTAAAATTGGATAATCATAATACTAACCTTATGTTGTATGCAGAAGAATGTAATGCAGTATTTTTTCCCTCTCTTATTTATTTACTATGTATGTATGTATGTATTTTTATTAGAGAAGTTGTAGGTTTGAAGAAAAATCATGCATAAAATACAGAGTTCCCATATAGCACTATATTATTAACACCTTGCATTCATGTGGTACATTTGTTACAAGTCATGAAAGAACATTTTTATAATTGTACTATTAACTGTGGTCCATTGTTTACAATAGGGTTCACAGATTCTGTTGTACAGTTCTATGTGTGTTTTTTTGTTAATTTTTATTCTAGTAAAATATATACACCCTAAGATTTCTCCTTTCAACAGCATTCACATGTATAATTCATTGCGCTTAATTATCTTCACGCTGTTGTACTACCATCACCACCATTCATTACCAAAACTTTATGATCAACCAAAACAGAAACTGTACAATTTAACCATTAACTCCTGATTCTCTACCCTAACCCCATCCCCTGGTAACCTAAATTCTAAATTCTAATTCTATGAGTATGCTTATTTTAATTATTTCATATCAGTGAAATCAAACAATATTTGTCCTTTTGTGTCTGGCTTATTTCACTCAACATCATGTCTTCAAGGTTCATTCATATTGTCACATGTATCAGGACTTCATTCCATGGATGCTTGGGTTGCTTCCATCTTTTGGCAATTTTGAGTAGTGCCGCTGTGAATATTGGTATGTAAATATCTGTTCTAGTCCCTGCTTTTAAATCTTTTGGGTATATAATATACCTGGAAGTGGAATTGCTGGGTCATATGCTAATTCTATACTTAACTTTCTGAGGAACTGCCAAACTGTCTTCTATAGCAGCTGCACCATTTTGCATTTCCACCAGCAGTGAATGCATGTTCTTATTCCTCCACATCCTCTCACTTGTTCTAACACTTGTTATTTTCTGTTGTTGTTTTTTCACAGTAGCCATTCTGGTGTGTGTGAAATAGTATCTCACTGTGGTTTTGACTTGTATTTCCCTAATAGCTAGTGATGTTGAGCATCTTTTCATGTGCTTTTTAGCCATTTGTAAATCTTTGGAGAAATGTCTATTCACATCTTTTGCCTATTTTTAAAATGTGTTGTTTGTCTTTTTATTGCTGAGTTTTAGGATTCCTTATATCTTCTGGATATTAAACCGTTATGATTGTTGGTTTCCAAATAATTTCTCCCATTGGGTATGCTTTTTACATTCATGATTAAGTCTTTAAAGCACAAAAGTTTTTAATTTTGAAGAGGTCGCATTTATCTATTTTTTTCTTTTGTTGCTTTACTTTGGGTGTAAATTCTAAGAAACCATTGCCTAACACAAGCTCCTAAAGAGGCTTCCCTATGTATTCTTCTGGGAGTTTTGTAGTCCTGGTTCTTATATTTAGGTATTTTATCTACTTTGAGTTAATTTTAGTAAATGGTATGAAATAGGGGTCCAACTTCATTCTTTTGCATGTGGATAGCCAGCTTTCCCAGCACCATTTGTGGAAGAGATTATTCTTTCCCCATTGAGTGGACTTGACACCCTTTGTCAAAAATTAGTTGGCCGTATATGTGAGGGTTGATTTCTGAGCTCTCAGTTTGATATGTCTGTCCTTGTGCCAGTACCATGCTGTTTTGATTACTATGGCTCTGTAATAAATTTTAAGATTGGATGGTTTGAGTCCTTCAATTTTGTTCTTTTGCAAGATGGCTTTGGCTATTTGGGGCCTCTTACCCTTCCATATCAGCTTGTTGATTGGCTTTTCCATTTCTGCCAGGAAGGCTGTCAAAATTTTCATTGGGATTATGTTGAATCTGTAAATTGCTTTGGGAAGAAGTGACATCTTAACAATATTTATTCTTCCAATTCATGAATGCAGAATGTCTTTCCATTTCTTTCTAGTTTTCTAAGTGTTTTTATCAAGAAGCAGGGCTGAATTTTGTCAAATGCCTTTTTGCATTGAGATGATCATGTGGGGTTTTTTTTTTCCCTATGTTCTGTTATGTGATGTACTACATTTATTGGAAACCACTCTTGCATATCTGAGATGAACCCCATTTGATCTTGTTATAAAATTCTTTTGATGTGCTGTTGGATTTGTTTTGTTAGTATTTTGTTGAGGATTTCTGCATCTGTATTCACAAGGGATATTTGTCTGAGTTTTCTTTTCTTGTTTTCTTGTTTCTGAATTTTCTTCTCTTCAATTTTTTGGAAGACTTTGAGCAGGATTGGTGTTAATTCTTCTTGAAATGTTTGGTAAAATTCACCTATGAAGCCATTAGGTCCTGAGTTTTCGTCATTGGAAGGTTTTTGATTACTGATTCAATCGCTTTACTAGTAATTGGTTTATTGTGATCTTCTATTTCTTCTTGAGTCAGTGTAGGTAGTTTGTATGTTTCTAGGAATTTGTCTGTTTCATCTAGGTTATCCAATTTCTTGGCATACAGTTGTTCAAAGTATCCTCTTATAGTCCTTTTTTATTTCTGATTTTAGTTATTTGTGTCCCCTTTTTTTCTTTGTTAGTCTAGCTAAAGGTTTGTCGAGTTTATTGATCTTTTCCAAGAACCAACTTTCAGTTTTGTTGATTCTTTCTATTGTTTTTTATTCTCTATCTCATTGTTATTTCCTTCCCTTAGCTTGCTTTGGTTTTATTTTGTTTTTTGTTTTTTGTTTTTTTTTAGATCTTCTAATTTTGAGGTAAGGTCTCTGATTTAAGATCTTTCTTCATTTTAATGTAAGCGTTTAGAGCTAAATTTCCCTCTCAGTACTGCCTTTGCTGCATCCCATAAGTTTTGGTGTGTTGTGTATTTTCATTCAATTCAAGATATTTCCTAATTTCCCTTGTGATTTCTTATTTGGCCCATGGGTTGTTTAAGAATACATTGTTTAATTTCCATATATTTGTGAATTTTCCATTTCTCCCTCTGTTATTGATTTCTAGCTTCATTCCATTGTGATCAGAGAGATACTTTATATGATTTCAATATTTTTTAATTTATTGAGACTTGTTTTGTGACCTTCCATATGGTCTGTCCTGGAGAATGATCCAGGTGCACTAGAGAAGAATGTGTATTCTGTTGCTGTTGGGTGGAGTGTTCTATAGACTTCTGTTAAGTCTAGCTGGTTTAGAGTATCTTTCAAGTCTTCTATTTCCTTAGGGATCTTCTGTGTAGATGCTCTATTCATTCTTGAGAGTGGTATATTGAAATTTCTTAGTATTAGTGAGGAACTATCTATTTCTCCCTTCAAATCTATCAATATTTGTTTCATATATATTTGGGACTCTGCTGTTAGGTGTGTGTGTGTGTATATATATATATATAAAATTGTTTTGTCTTCTTGTTGAGTTGACCCTTTTATCAGTATATTGTGAACCTTTTTGTCCCTCATAGCAGTTTTGGACTTAAAAGTCTATTTTATTAATACCAGATAATTTGTTACTACTTTCCTTTCAACCTGCTTATGTTCTTGAATTTGGTGAGTCTCTTATAAACAGTATATAGTTGGGTCATGTTTTAATCCATTCTGCCAATCTCTCTGCCTTTTGACTGGGGACCTTAATCTCTTTACATTTAAAATAACTACTGATGATGCAGAACTTTCTTCTGCCATTTTGTTATTTTGTTTTTGTTTTTGTAAGTCATACCTTTTTTGACTCTCAATTCTTCCATTAATGACTACTTACATATTTATATGGCTTTTGTATTGTGCCATTTTGAGAACCTTCTCATTTCTTTCTGAATGTATTTTCTTTGTGGTTACCATGAGGTTAAAATGTAACTTCCCAAACATAAAACAATCATATTTGCTTTGATACCAACTTATTTTCAATAACATACACATACATTGTTCCTATACCCCTCCACCCCTGCCCCTTCTTTTTTTGTCCTTATTAAAAATTATATCTTTGTATGTAGTATAGTATTTAAGCATGTTGGCTCTGTAGTTAAACTGCCCGATTCAAATCCTTAGTCTACCAGTTACAAGTCATGTGTGAACTCTAGTCATTTAACATCTCAAAGCCTTATTAACTTCCTTACTCATAAAATGAGGATATTATATTACTTAAACTGGGTGTTATGAAAATTAAATAAGAAACTACTTGCTTCTTATTCACCCAATAGATGGTAATTCCCATTATTACATGAAGAACCATTTCAGCCTAAGGACACAGGAATGATAGAGGCTTGAGATCCAGATTGAAATTGATCTTGTTTCTCTAAAACCAAAAGGGATCTAAAAACAAACAAACAAACAAACAAAAGAGAACTCAACATTGGACTGGAGATTGAAATCTGATGGTTTGCTGAAAAAGAAGTGTAACTCCTGGACTGATGCTAGATGAGAAGCACCCCCCACCCCCCCCCCAAAAAAAAGAAAAAGGATGAAATAGTCCACACATGAAATAATTACTTTATTTACAAAAAGCTTAATATTTTCAAAGAACAGATAAAAAGTTCACTATGTATAGTGTTACGTGAAAAAAGGAAAATATTAAAAATGATTTTATAGTATGCTCTCAATATTGTTTAAAAACATTTTATAGTTAAAGTTTCATTTAATTCTCATTTCATTCCTTTAAGGTACATATTGAGACAAAAAGATAAAATAACTTACTCAGGGTCACAAAGCAGGAAAATTATATGTGCATAGGGTAAAAAACTAGAAACTCACTAAAAAATTAATTTATCTCTGTGTGATAATATTTAGAGTGATCTTTATGTACTTTGTAATGTGTATCTTTCAAATTTTCCATAATACATGCTATTTTTATAACAGAAAAAAGCCATAAATATTGTTACTTTTATTTTTGTTTTATTTATTTATTTTTGTTGTTACCTTCATTGATCACAAAAATTCTGTCACAGAAACATGATTCCAAGTTGGTCAATTAACATATAGCTCATAAATTTGTATGTATTTGACTCTGAGATTTTATAATGTCATGACTTGTGACCTTAACAAAGATATGGGGCTAAATTGTCATGCATAAGATTGGTGAGCATCATGCACAAAATGAGAGGGGCTGACTCAGTCTCAGAATAATGATCTTTGGAGGAGAATCCCTGTTACCTTCTTTGAACTTTTAAATTTTTCTAAAGATATAAATGCTGCCTGTCATATGGAAAGACAGATATTAGAATATTACAGGATTCCTGATAAACATTTAAGGATTTTCCCTCATCTTTCTCCATTTCCAGGCTACTTGTTTCTTTATGTGCAGTGTTTCATGGGCCCAAAGAGGCCTTAGACTCCTTAAGAGTTATCTGGTGCCTTATTGTCGTATAACAAAGCTCATGTCTTTCTCAACCCTCTTTTCTCCTCTTCTTTGTGTCCTTAGGTGCTGATATCCGCAGCTTCCAAGCTCCGAGACTTTCTGATTTCTCGTTGGGAAACTTAGTAGATGAAATACAGAGAAATGAGAAGCCGGTGGTAGCAGCTATCCAAGGCCTGGCTTTAGGAGGGGGACTCGAGCTGGCCCTGGGCTGTCACTACAGGATTGCCCATGCAGAGGTAATGGCTGAGGCTCCATGTGGGGCTTGGTCTGTGGGGCTTTTCTTTAGGGCAGGCTGTAAATGTAGTCATAAGCATCAGAAGTGATAATTAGTGAATGGTTAGCTTACTGGTTAATGACTGTTAGGTATCTCTAATGTTGATATTCAGCTGATACCTACCAGTACAGTGGTACCGATTGTTAAAATACTTCCATTCTGGTTGGTAAATAGCTGCTACCCTGAGCCCCCTGACTGTTCCTTTGATTTCCCTAACCATAATTCTCGGACTTTTCCATGATCCACCAACTAAAGGAGAATTCCTGGGTCGGTATCAGACTTCACTGAGCCATGCTCATGCAGTATAGAGTATTGAATATTGTAATTATCACCCCTGAGTATGCATAAATATTCACATTCTCATTTCCTATTTCAGAGGTTTCAATTTTGTGGCCCCTTATAATTAGCAGTACCTGAGATGACAAGGTCCTATTTGAAAAGAATACAAAATTAGAAAATGAATTTATTTTTGGAAAAGATTTAATTTGGGTTTTTAAGCATGCAAAATGAGATCTGTGATACAAGTCTTATAAAGGTAACATTTTTGTAAGTAGCTTTTTTTCTAATGATAAAAATAATCCTTGTAATTGCAAGAGATTAGAAAATAACAGGAATGTATACAGATGTTTATTATTTTTCTAGGGCTGCCATGAAAAAGTACCACAAACTGGGTGGCTTAAAACAGTAGTAATGTATTGTCTCACAGTTCTCAAGGCTAGAAGTCTAAAATTAAGGTGTCAGCAGAGCCAGGCTCTCTTAGAAGGCTCTTAGAAGAGCCTCTTCCTATCTTCTGACTGTTTTGGCAATCCCTGGTATTCCTTGTCCTGTAGCAATCTAACTCCAGTCTCTGCCTCCAGCTTCACATGCCCATCTTCCCTCTGTGTCTCTGTCTTCTCATGGCGTTCTCCTCTTTGTCTCTGTGTCTGTGTCTCTTCTCATTCATATTGGATTAGGGCCCACCCTAATTCAGTATGACATCATCTGAACTTGGTTATGTCAGCAAAGACCCTATTTCCAAATATGGTCACATTCACTGGTATAGGCATTAGGACTTCAACATATCTTTTTGGAGGACCAGTTCAACCCATAACAATATGTAAATTAAACTCACAATTCAGAAATAACCACTATTAACATTCTATTATATTTCCTTCTGATCTTTTTCCTATGCATTTTCTTTCTTACAGAAACCTTTAAAAAAAAAAAATCAGTATCTGAGATTTTATTGTCTTTAGTTTTTACTCTATTTTATACTAATATTATATTTAACTCATAATTAATTATTATTAATTCATTCTGCCATCTCTGCCTTTTAATTGAAGAATTTAATCCATATATATTTAATATAATTACTGAAAAGGAAAGACTTAATTCTGCCATTTTGCTATTTGTTTTCTGTATGTTTTGTGCCTTTTTTTATTCCTCAGTTCCCCCATTTCTGCCTTCATTTGTGTTAAATAGATGTTTTCTAGTCCCTTTTAATTCCCTTGTTGTTTCTTTTACTATATATTTTAGAGTTATATTATTCTTAGCTGTTGCCCTGGAGAATACAATTAAGATCTTAATTTATAACCATCTTAGTTCATAGTAATACCAACTTAATTTCAATGATATACAAAAAGTTTGCTCCTCTATAGCTCCATTCCCTTCCTCCCATGTATGCTGTTATTGTCACAAATTAGTTATACAATGTGTGCCCATCAATATAACTTGTAATTATTGCTTTATGTGGTTGTCTTTTAAATCAGATAGGAAAAAAGAGGAGTTACAAGCAAAAAATACATTAATACCATCTTTTATATTTACCGTTTCGTCACCTTTACTGGTGTTCTTTATTTCTTAATATGGATTTGATTTACTGTCTTGCATCCTTTCACTTTAGCCCAAAAAACTCCCTTTAATATTTCCTGTAGGGAAAATCTTTTAGTGACAAGCTTTTTCACTTCCTGTTTCTCTGGGAATTTCTTAATTTCTCCTTCATTTTTTGAAGGATGGTTGTGTCAGATGTAAAATTCTTGGTTGAGACTTTTTTTCTTTCAACACATTAAATATATCATTCCACTGATTTTTGGCATTTGGGGTTTCTGATAAGAAATAAGCTGTTAATTTTACTGCAAATACTCTTTTAAAAGACTGCATAATTTTTGTTATATAGATATATCATCATTTATTTAAACTTGCCTCGATAATGATGCTATGAAAATTTATGACAAGTTTTTGTGTGAATATATGCATTCATTTATCTTAGGTATTTACCCAAGAGTGGGGTTGCTGGGTCTATTAGTTAGGGTTCCCTAGGCAAACAGAACCAACAGGAGATATCTATAAATATGAGATTTTATAAAAGTGTCTCATGCAACTGTGGGGATGCATGAATCCAAATTCCATAGGGCAGGATGCACAAGTCCGTAGGGCAGGCAGCAAGCTGGCAACTCCAATGAAGGTCTTCCGTGAACTCCCCAGGAGAGGATGGCTGACTGCAGAAGAAATGAAAGTTATCTTGCTTATCCCTTAAAAATCTTCAACTGATTGGATTAAATCCAGCTGATTGAATCCTCTCATTGAAGAAGACACTCCCTTCATTGATGCAATCAGCCGGAGATGCAATCAGTTGACTGATCGTTTAATAAACCAGCTTTCATGTCACAAATGTCCTTGCAGTAATGGTTAGGCCAAGTTGCTTTATCAGACAACTGGGCATCATCACCTGGCCAAGTTGACACATGAACCTAACCTTCACACTGGGTCATATGGTAACTCTATGTTTAACCTTTTGAGGAACTGCCAGACTGATTTCCAAAGCAGTTGCACCATTTTGCATCACCAATAGCAATGTGTGAGTGTTCCATATTCTCCACACCCTCTCCAGCACTTGTTTTTATCTGCCTTTTTGATTAGAGCCATCCTGGTGGGTGTGAAATGGTATCTCATTATGGTTTTGATTTGCATCTCCCTGATACCTAATGATATTGAGCATATTTCATGTTCTCTTCTTTGGAGAAATGTCAATTCAGCTCCCTTGTCGATTTTAAAATTAGATTTCTTTTTATTATTGAATTGTAATAGTTCTTTATATATTCCAGATATAACTCCTATATCAGATATATGACTTGAAAATATATTCTCCCATTCTGTGGGTTGTCTTTTCACATTCTTAAGCTGTTTGACTTTTACAGAACTTCAGAAAGTCATTCCTGAAGACCATTATTTTTGTTGGCTGAGACAGGTCATAATAGAGTCAGAGAAAAAATGTGTAAGAATGCTAGAGATGTGCTTCAACATGAAAACTTATGGATGGCACAGTTATTTTTATGTTGTTAATTAAAGGAAAGGATGTGCATTAACTTTCCCCATAGAAGCTCTTGCTGAAGTCTATGAAGCAATGTTTTTGAAGGTGTAGGAAATCCAGGGGAGTGCTTGCCTTTATTCTTTAGTATCATCTTGTTCAATTGCTTTTATGCCTTCAATCTTTGATAGGCTCGAGTTGGCTTCCCAGAAGTCACACTAGGACTTCTTCCTGGTGCAAGAGGAACCCAACTTCTCCCCAGACTCATTGGAGTTCCTACTGCACTCGACTTAATTACCTCAGGTCAGTACAAACCTTGCCAGCAGCTGTCTAGATCAATACAAGGAACTGGACTTAAGTTTGAGAAGCCTGTTGTATATCCAAGTGGAGATGTCAAGTAGGCAGTTGAAAAGACTGGCCCGGACTGAACTTCTCTCAGCCTCCATTTTCTTATTAGTAAAACAACCAAATATGTTTGTTTTAAGGAATAATGAAATAATATGATGTTCCTCTGGTATAGTGCCAGTCCCATGGAAGGTATTTGATAATGATGGACATGGTAAGCAGAATAATGCCCCCCCCCCAAAGATGTCCATGTCCTAATTCCCAGAATCTGTGAGTATGTTATCTTACATTCCAAAGGGACTTTGCAGAAGTGATGAAGTTAAGAATCTTGAGATTTTCTGAATGGGCCTGATGTAATCACAAGAGCACATTATAAGAGGGAAGCAGGAGGTCAGAGAGGAGAAAGATTCTACACTGCTGGCTTTGTAGATTGAGGAAGGGTCTGCAAGCCAAGGAATGTAGGCAGCCTCTAGAAATTGGAAGGGCAAGGATATGGATTATTCTCCCATAGAACCTCCAGAAGTAACACAACTCTGCCAACCCATTTTGGACTTCTGATTTCCTGAACAGTATGATAATAAATTTGTGTCATTTTAAGCCACTAAGTTAGTGGTAATTTATTGCAGCAGCAATAGGAAACTAATACAGCTGCTGTTAATAATACTAAGAATCTTGCCTTATAGTTTAGAAAACATTTTTTCTGAGAAAGAATATTTTTGAAAAAAGATTAATAAAATTGTTATTGAAAGCTAAATATTCCCTAATGATATGAGTGAGGAAAATCCACCAACCCTGTAGGCACTATCCCCAAAGGGGATACCCCAAAGGTTAAGTGACCATAAACTTCTGATCTTCTAAAATCCATAAGAGAAGTACTTCTGGAAAGTGGAGCAACTGCAACACCAGTCATCACTTCTCCACAATTCCTTTAAGATACCATCTGGGAAAGATATGTCTGAGCACACTGCAGTTCACTTCCAGATGTTCTCTGTCCAACTGCCTAAGAGAACAATAGTGTCCTGTTCTTTCTTCTGCTTTTATTTTCTGGGTGCTGTCTTCCTTGTTCACTGAGCAGTGTAGAAAGCCTCTGCTCTATTCACAGAGAGCTTCGGCTGGGACCTGATGAGATTCTTTATGTTCATTCACAGGACAAGGATGCTCTCAGGCTCTAGACTTTGGTGGGATCATTCTTGGCACCCAAAGTACTGGGAGAGATGTTGGGAATAATGCTTTTAACCAGCTTTAGGTCCAGGTAGATTTTCTCTATATTTGAACAGGATGTTGAGGGTGGGTTTTAGTGCTAGCGTTTCAGGGCTCCCAATCAGTAATAACAAATATTAGCAGATAGTGTTCAATGAACCAAAGAAACAAAGAAACAAATTAAAAAAAAAAAAAAAACAAAAAAAAACTGAAAACCCCAAAACCTGTGAAAAAAGTCTACGGCATTAGGAAAATGGAAACATAAATATGAATCTGCTGAAACAGATGATAAGCAACAAAAAGTTTTAGAAAAATCAAATTCTGAATTAGAAAAGAAAATATTTTCTTTATTAAATAATAACACCCTTTTAAAAATAAAAAATTAGCCTCTACCATTAACTTCTGAAGCAATAGAAAGGAGAAAAGATAGAACAGATAACTGAATCAGCAATATAGAGACACACAGAATTCAGAGGAATTTGGCAAAATGATAACCTGCAAATGAAGGTGGCTGACATGGAAAGTAAATAACAGAGGTCTCTGCTGTGGGTAATTAGAGCTCCCAAAGCACAAAACAAAGCAAAAAGGTGAGAAGCAATAACCAAAGGAAAAAACAGAAGAAATTCTTCAGATATGAAATAGAATCAGAGATTGAATTTTAACAAGCACATTGTTTTGCTGGAAAAAAATGATGAGGAGATATCAATACTCTGATGTATTTTTGGTAAAGATTTTATACTTCCAGAAAATGGAATCCTGCAATCTTTCAAAGGATAAAAATAAAATGAAACAAAAGGAACTAAAATCACTCTGGCCAGAAATAAATCCTAGGTATATGGAGCATTCATATACTAGAATGCTATTCAGTCTTTGAAATTATAATCTAAATCTAAATCTTAAAATATGGTCTAGGGATTCCTGGGTGTTTCCTGGATCCATTAGAGCTCTATGAGATCAGAACTATTTTCTTAATAATAAGACATTATTTGCCTTTTTCACTCTCATTCTCTCAGAAGTGTAGAGTGGAATTTTCCAGAGCCTATTATTTGCCATATGACATCATGACTGAATGCAGACACAGATATGAGAATCCAGCTGTCTTCTACTAATCCAAATATTAAAGAAATTTGCAGAAATATAAAACAGTGACACTCTTCTCACAAAATTCTTTGTTTTAAAAATATAGTTATTTTGCGTAAAAGAGGTTTATATTACAGGTAGTGGGTTTGTTATTGTTACTTTAAAATCAATTAATAAACTTTTTTAACTTTCTCAACTTAATTTCTTTTTTTAAATGTAATTTTATTGAAATATATTCACATACCGTACAATTATCCAAAGTGTACATCAATTGTTCACAGTTTTATCATATAGTTGTCCATTCAACACCAGAGTCAATATTTGAACATTTTCATTAGTCCAAAAAATAAAAATGAAAATAAGAATAAAAATAAAAGTAAAAGAGAACACTCAAAACATCCCATACCCCTACTCCCCCGATTTTTTTTCTTAATTTTGTTAAATTGAAAGATATTCACATACCATTTGAGTAAACTGACCATACAAGTTAAATTATATAGTGTGCTACAGGAAAATATAGATTTTGCTCCATATAACCATCTCTTCCTTTGATCTCACACAGCAATTCTCAAGTCAAGGGCTTGATTTATTAAGTAGTATGTTCCTATCTTGACTTAATATATATTCTATCCCAAGATAAATGGTCAGTTTCTTACATTATCTTCACTTAGTTGTGCAGTCATCATCATTCTCAACTTTAAACAATTATCATAACATAATACATCCCAGAGCTCTTTTCTGCTGCTAATTATTCATCCCTAGTATTTGTGTAAAGTTGGTAAGATATTCCTATTAAATATAGTTATTAATACGTAATGGGTAGTTTTTCCATACCACTCTGGTGTTAACCCTCTGCATCATTGTCATACCTTGTAAGTAATCATGCTAATACTTTTAGGTTTGTGGTGCTACTCTGTGGGTTACTTGCCTTTAAACAACCATTTACAAACATGTTTACCTTCAATGCATCACTGATACTTATAATCCCATTAACAAACCAGTCACACCTGACCATTCCCATACCATTAAGTTCACTCTCATTATCACATCTGTACATATTAGATTATTGTTCCCCCTTCACTAGGTTCTGACTATCTCTAGGTACCCTATATTCTACTTTTTAAGGCACTTATTTTAAATTTTTCACAGAGTTCACGTTAGTGGTAACATACAATAACTCTCCTTTTGTGTCTGGCTTATTTCACTCAGCATTATGTCTTCAAGGTTCATCCATGTTGTCATATGTTTCACAACTTCGTTCCTTCTTACTGCTGCCTAGTATTCCATCATGTGTATATACCACATTTTGTTTAACCACTCATCTGTTGAAGGACATTTGGATTATTTCCATCTCTTAGCAATTGTGAACAATGCTGCTATGAACATCGGTGTGCAAATATCTGTTCATGTTACTGCTTTCACCTCTTCTGGGTATATATTGAGAAGTGAAATTGCTGGATCATAGGGTAACTCAATATCTAGTTTTCTGAGGAACTGCCAAACTGTCCTCCAGAGTGGCTATAACATTATAAAGTCTCACCACCAATGAATAAGCGTTCCAATTTCTCCACATTCTCTCCAGCATTTGTAGTTTCCTGTTTGTTTAATGACAGCCATTCTAATTGGTGTGAGATGATATCTCATTGTGGTCTTGATTTGCTAATAGCTAGTGAAGATGAACATTTTTTCATGTGATTTTTAGCCATTTGTATTTCCTCTTCAGAGAAATGTCTTTTCGTATCTTTTGCCCATTTTATACTTGGGCTGTTTGTACTATTGTCGTTGAGTTGTAGGATTTCTTTATATATGCAAGACATCAGTCCCTTATCAGATACATAGTTCCCAAATATTTTTTACCATTGAGTTGGCTGCCTCTTTACCTTTTGACAAATTCCTTTGAGGTACAGAAGCTTCTGATTTTGAGGCATTCCCATTTATCTATTTTTTTCTTTTTTTGCTTGTGCTTTGCATGTAAGGTCTGAGAAGTGACCTCCTAATACTAGGTTTTGAAGTACATTATCTTCTAGGAGTTTTATGGTACTGTCTCTTATATTGAGGTCTTTGATCCACTCGACTTAATTTCTAATACAGTAAATATTGATAAATATTACCCACATACACAAAAGCTCTCTGGAATCCTCAATCATTTTCAGGAGTGCAAAGGGCTTCTAAGACTAAAAAGTTTGAAAATTGCTGATCAAAACCTGTTTGTTTTGATGCAGAAATCATGATATAAAACTATGTGTACATGATCCAAATTCAAAAAATATGAGTGTATGCATAAAAGTGGATTTTTTCTATCAGATGAGAGGTAGATATAAATCCTATAGAATGAGAAAGGGGAAATGGAAAAACTAAAAGTATTACATTTCTTGTCTTCAATTTAAAAAGCTAGAAATTGTTTTAATTTACAGCAGTATAAGTATACTTTTAAAAATGTGAACTATTTTAAGTATCTAATATAGAAATCATAACAGGATGTGTACAGTTCAACAAACCGCAGAAATTCAAAGCACATGAAACAGTTCATTCTGCAAAAGACAAAATAGAAAGGAAACAAAGAGGCATATAATAAAGGGAAAATCAGTAATGTGAGGTGAGTTTGTAAATTTTAAGGTTTACAAAAATTAAAGTATGTGGGGGTTATCGAGGAATTTTGTGGTCTTGTCTTCAGAATTAACTCTGAAAAGGCAAGAGTATCTTAAGGGAAATCATGACGAAAACTGACTTCTTTGACAAAAAGAAATGAAGTGCACTAGGATTGGCCTTTTCCCACAGCACTGCTTAGAGAAATATCACTATTTTTAACATGCTGAAGAGACAAAAGTAAAAACAGTAAGAATGTGAGGGCTTTTGATTTGCATGGAAAGGTTACAGTGAATTAGAAGAAAGCTAATACCTCTACTTTAAGTAGGCAGTTGAATTTTAGAGGCACTTTAAAATGACATCTGGAGAGGGTTCCATGTAGGAAAAAAAAACTAAGGTTGTAAATAAGCTATGAAGAAAATTAAGATTACCCAGATTGGATGAGTCTATACAGGATTCCTATTAGAGCCCATTGGACTGGGTTCTACACTGAGTGTTGTCTACACTGAGTGCAGCACAAGAGAAAAACAAGTGTAAACCACAGCCTGAGGATTTGGGTTGGAGGTACAAAACTATCTTTAAGCCCTTAGTTCTTTGAAGCAGATTAAAAGTGCCTGGAATCTCATGGACTCTGTAAGAAAAGTACTGGTAATCCTCCACTTTGGTGAAATCCAGGCCAGAAGAAATCATTACAGCTGAATAAAATTTTAGTCCATCTTGTGAGTAGCTCGTGAGTCCCTACTTAGTTGCCCTGAAGGTCCTTTTATTTCCCGGTTTCTGTCTTCCACTTTATGCCCATTTGGTCTCTCTAACCTGGGGAGGCTGACTCACTCACTCCCAACCCAAGCGATTTTGTACACCGGAGAGTTGGCTCCAGAAGTCACTCACCCATTCACCACTTTCTCTGCACCCCTATCCCCATCCCAGGAGATTTGGAAGCCTGTTTTCAAAGGCAATTCCAGAAAACTGCCCAAATATTGCTGTTGCAGAGTGACCTGGGCCAACAATCATTGAACCATCTGTCTGACCAACAAAACCTATTTGTGGTTCTCTCAAGCACTAAAAAGAGTTGTTAATAGAGAATTTGTCTCAAAGATGGCAGAAACCAACACTGTCTGTGAGAGCAGTGAAGTCTGTGGAATTGTTTGCCACCAAGACAAGATAATCACTCTTCAGAAGGCAAGATGGCACTGGCAAGAAAGCAAGCAATAGGTCATTGTCTCCTTCCTTCTGACCCTGTGGTAAGAGATGCCTGCATCCCCAATCCCCTACTTCAGAATATGCAGATGAAATTATGTATTTACACCCGGTGAAGAACTGCTAAGGCAAAAATCCTGGAGTAATACAAACTCCCACCAAACTCCCATTAGCCCTTGGAGCTGCTGTCCTCTACTTGATGCTGCCAGTGCAATGGCTGGACCCTGGAGGCTGCACCACTGAACACGAGAGGCTGCTCAGCCCCTCCTGGACATGAGATGCTCCCACTACCACCACCACAGACACTAAATAGTGCCACCTGTTAAGTGGGCTCTGAACGGTGTCTGAGGCTTAGTGTCACTAGCTCCAGACTAAAAACCCTGGATGAGTGCTCGATTGGCTGAGCTTGGGGTCACAGGGTACATCGTGGTGCCACGGTCTGAAGAAACCATCGCCTGATCATTTCTGCTTCCTTTTCAGCATATGTAATAGGAGGCACGGTCAAAAGCTCACACAGTATCGATTCCACACACCAAGAGACGTGCTGGGAAGCCAAAAAGTGGCAGAAGTTCACTCCATTTGTTCTGTGGAATTTTGGTTATAACTTATATGATATCAATTTAACCAATAATTACTTTTCCTATCAACCCAACTATATTTATGTTTGGGGACTCTATCTTATTTTTTAAAAAATTAACCACAGCCCTTGGTTTGTGCTAGGTATGAGGTAGATGCTTCTGCTGCTACTACCTCTATTATTATCAAAAAATCATTCATCTCATATTTCGATAGAGCATTGCAGTTTATAAAGTGCTATCATATATATTATTCTCATTTAATACTCAGAAGTACTGAGGTAAGCATAATTATTCCCATTTACCAGTGAGGAAATTGTGGTCCATGTACAGCTCTTCATGGTCATACAAATAGTAAAAGACAGACCTGGAGCTTAAATCCAAGTTTTCTGGTTCCCTCTATATTACTCTTTCTATTACAATAGTCAGTATGGTTCTCATGGATTTTATTTAATAATAGGTACTTACATCCAGGACGGATAACTTTTTCTACTAGAGAGAATAATGCTTTTGCTTTAATTTCACAGAGTTCTTTGATTTGCTTTATTTTGTTTTGTTTTAGGAAGACATGTTTTGGCAAGTGAAGCACTCAAGCTAGGTATCCTGGATGAAATTGTAAACTCAGACCCAGTTGAAGAAGCAGTCAAATTCGCACAGCAAGTTTCAGGTAAGAAGATAATAAAAACAGCACAAGGTTGGAAACAAACTGTCTGCCCATTTTAATAAGGAACAGCTTAACTATTTTACAGTTCATCCATGCAATGGAATATGATACAGCTTAAAACTGAATGAGAAACTGTTTATATACTGATATGGTGTGATCTCCAACATCACTTCATTAAGTGAAAAAAGCATTATTGTATAGAGTAGTTTCCATTTGTATCACCAAAAAGGGGGAATGGGATAGAATGTGTATATGGGAGAATGTATATATGTAATTGTTTGTCTATGCATAAAGTATTTCCGGGAGGATTCACAGGAAAGAGTTGCCTCTGGGGATGGGGTGGGCAGCTAGGGGAACCAGTTGGAAGGAGACTTTTCACTGTTTTCTCTTCCGTATCTTGAATTTTTATCACTTCAATGTATTTGCTATTAAGAAATATAATTAAAGTTAAAACAAACAAACAAGCAAACACACATTTCAGAAAATAGGCATTCTCTATACTTTACCACTGTAAAGCCATGGACTTCCAGAGCTTGTCTCAGCGAACAGAGTTCTATCTCTCACTGGTTTCTTACCTTATGGACTCATGGTGTTCCTTTAGGAGTTCTTTGGATTGACACTCCTGGAGGTTTTTTAAAATCTCATTTTTGTTTATAACCTGTTTCTTTTCAATCTAAGGAGGTTGGCAGCTTTAAATGAACAAGATGGATTGGATTCAAGATTGTCAGAAAAAATAATTGAGAGGAGTGTTGGGTTTCGAGCAGGACAGCATATAGATCTCTTCCTGGCTGGTGGTAAACGAAACCATTCAAAGTCTTTGTCTTTTGTCTAGCCTGACAGGGACCACTTTGCTGAAATAATATTTCTTTTTGTGGCTCTAGTCAGTTGCTGTTTCAATGCAAAAATAGAAGCTTAAAACTGGAGAGGTGAGGAACCGTGCAGAGAAAATGCAGTGACTGGTAAAGAGAATTAGCAAGTTCTTGCCCAAATGGGAATGAGTTTACTGCTATCTTTCTATGCCTTCCATACAATCTTCAAGTTTTCATTGCATGGTTTATGGTGCCTTCTCAGAGGGCTTATTGTTTTGTTAGCAGTAACTCCATTACCCAACAGTAAAGGCTATTTGCATTTGGAGGTCCCTAAATGATTCTTTGATTTGAGGCTTTAGATAGACCCATGCCTGTTCACACTCCTGCTTTAGTTTGTGAACGTCTCAGTCTCGACAGGAAGCCTGATTTCCCTAGATTCAGATTTGGGAGTTGTTTTAGTTCCTTGGCTGCTCAAGGAAATGCAATGCAATGGGTTGGCTTCAACAATGAGGATTTATTAGCTCACATTTTTGAGGATAGGAGAAGCCCACATCAAGGCATCATTAAAGTGATGCTTTCTTCCCGTGGACTGGCGTTCTGGGGCTGGCTGTCCGTGATCCTGGGCCCTGGGCTCCTCTGTCACATGGCAATACGCTGGTGGCCTCTGCTGGCCTCTCCCTTCTGTTCCGGGTTCTGTAGACTGTCATCTTCTTGCTTCCTATGGCTTTCTGTCTGTCTGAATTTAATTCTGCTTAGAGAGGACTCTAGTAATAGGATTAAGACCCATCCTGATTGGATTGGGTCACACCTTAACTGAAGTAACCTCATCAAAAGGCTCAACTTACTATGTGTTCACACCCACAGGAATGGATTAAGTTTAAGAACATGTTTTACTGGAGTACGTAATTCCACACCACCACAGGAGTTAGGTTACTTCAAGAAACAGATGAGGATCATGCTCTAGTCTTTTATAAAATGGTCTTTTCAGTCTCCACAACATTACACAGTTTGTCCACTTGGTGGCATCCAAATATTAAAAAATCATCTGCTTTAAAACTTGGTAATTCATCTAACAGCACGGGAATTGTTCTGAGCTTTCAACTCTGTGGACAATTTTGTAACTATTTCAAATTATGATCACGAAGACTTTGTAGAAATATGTAAAAATGTTTGTAATGTAAATCCTTAAAATATTAGTTTACATATATCCTATCATAGCTACATGACAGGAAGAATCATGAATACAAAGAAAAATTAGAAGGAAATAAGCAAAACTGAAAGAAATTAATTTTTCCCCAAAATTTCTTAAATGAGTTTTGCTTTTATTTTTTTTCCAGATTTATCTAAGTATAATTTACACACAGTAAAATTTGCCCATTTTAAGGGTAGAGTTTGATGAATTTTGGTGATTGTATACAGTTGTGTAACCACCGCCACAATCAACATAACGGTTCTGGTATTCTAAAGAGTATTCCCAAGACTCTTTCTAGTTGATCCCCTCTCCTGATCTTTAGACACAGACAATCCTGATCTGCCTTCTGTCACTACAGTTTTACCTTTTATAGAATTTTATGTAGATGGAATCTTTTGTATCTGACTTCTTTCATTTAGCTTGTTTTGATATTCAGCCACATTGATGCATGCATTAATATTTCATTCCCTTTTATTACTTAATAGTATTCTGTAGTTTGGATATACCATAATTTGTTTATCCATTTTTCAGTTGATGGGTATTTGTGCTCTTTCCACTTTGGGGCGACACAAATATTTGTAGACGTATGTTTTTGTTTCTCTTGGGGTAAATATCTAGGCGTAGGATTGCAGGGTCATATAATAAGAGTATGCTTAACTCTTAAATGGTTTTTAAACTTGATGAATAATGAAAAGCTGCAGTGATTTAAGACATTAATTTTTTTCCAAGAAAATTGGAATAGATAGAAAAAATAATATGCTGAGATTGAATTTAAATAAGTTCTCATCACACTGTATATCGTATCTGGAGGGCAACTGGACAATAATTATTGAAGCTTAAAAGTATTTACACCCTTTGACTTAGGAACTTTGTCCTTAGGAATTTGTCATAGAGAAATCAACACAGAAATATACAAAGACTCATATATGGTGATAGTCACTAAAGCTTTATTTCTAATTGTAAAATATTGGAAACAACTCAAATATCTAATTTGGGTGATTACATAAATGGTAGATTTCAATGAATCAACCCCATTCAGCCATTAAAACTCCCAGTTTTGAAGAATTTGAAGAACTTGGAAAAATGCTTACATGTTATGGTAAGTAGGAAAAAAGCTGGATAGGAAATGGCACAGATGTGTGTGTATTCAAATACATATGAATAAGGAGATATACCAAATTTTTAACAGTAGTTATATTTAGGTAGTAGGTAATAAAGACTCTTGATTTAAAAAAAAAAAAAATGCTTATCTTTTGAAAAAGGAATACCGTGCTAGGGTGGGAGGGGGGCAGTCTGGTAGAGAAATGGGCTCAGGACTAGAAGTCAGGAGACCGGGATTCTAGTCTCAACCTTAACTATGTAGACCTTAAATCACCTCACCTTTTTGGTCTTTTTGGCCTTTCGGTCTTCATTTTCTTCATCAGTAAAAAGGAAAGAGTTCAACAAAATTAGTTGGTTCTGTGACCACTGTAGTGGCGGGGAAGGCTCAGTGGTTGGACTCCCAGTTTTTTGTCATTGTTACAAACTGATCAGCTCTACTGTTTCTGTTTTGGGTTTTAGGGATTAGGATCCCATGGAAAGCTCTGGGACTTTGACTGTTTGCTTGTTTATTCTTTTGAAAATGAGCTCCACTGTTTGAAATCTTATGATTTCTTGGTGCTGCTTTGTAATAGATAAATGCTGGAGATACAAGGTAGAGAAATGGAACAGATCCATTGAAGGACTAGTTCAGAGAATCTTATCTACATTTGCTGTTTCTTATCTTAGAAAACATGTAGTTTAGCTAGATTATTTATTTTATCTTTTACTTTCATGTGAGGTCTTGTGCTTCTCCTTTCTTTTCATGCTTCTCTGTCTTCCTCTTCCTTTTTTGTTTTGAAATATGGCAATTAATATGTGGTCATTTTGGCAGAATGAAACTGACAGATTGATTTGGAGGACAAGTTCCACAAAAATCTAATATATTAATAATAAACATGTATATATTATAGAAAGTATATACATAAGTACAAATCTGTGGTTTTCTGAAGCTGATGTAATTGTCTTGATCTAGAGCAATGGTTCTCAAACTTCTGTGCATCAGAATCACTTGAGGGCTTGTTTTTTGTTGTTTTGCTTTGTTTTTGTTTTTTCAAAAACATACTTCATATTTCCTCTTTTATTATATAAATATCATATTAACCTTTTATTATAAGAATATAAACATTTTAAGAGCATCTTGGTTATTGTTTTTACAAATTCACAAACAGTACAATTAATTGATAAAGGTCTCTGGGTTCCTTTAACTCCATTTTGGTAAAGGTCTTGCTTTTTGCTATGGAGGATTCTAAAAAAATAAACCAAAAAAATCCAACAAAAATATGCATTCTACACAAAAGCAAATCTTTTTTTTAAAAAACAAGTTCCAGCCCCCACCAACATAAAGAAAGTCATCTATTCCTCTATTTAGAAACAATTTTGTAAAGCTCACAAACTCGATTTTATTAACAGAACAAAGACATGGATTTCAGTCTGCTCCCCTTCCCGTGGAGCCCAGGGGCTGTGCTCCTCTGCTTCCAACAGGAAGCCTCACTGGGTGGCTTTTTTTGTGAGGAAACTTGGAAGAGGGCGAGGAAGGGTTGAATTTGCATATATAATAGTCATCTTCAAGACATAATCTGCATCTCAGATAAACAAAAAGCAGTTCAACTCTCATTTCTCCCACATGGAGGGCTTGTTAAAACATGGATTGCAGGACCCCACTCATTGCTTTTAGATTCAGTGGGGCCCGAGAATTTGCATCTCGAATAAGTTCCTGGGTGATGTGGATATGCTGTTGTGGGAACCACACCCTGAGAACCGCTGATGTACAGAGACCAAGGGTAATAATGGAAATAACTTTTCCTAGTTTTGACTTTTTACAACTGGCATGGGAACACTAATCTGCAGTCTCTCAGTAAATTAGTTATGAAAGACATGGCTAAAAACATGCATGTATGGTTGCACAACTCTGTGAATATACTGAAAAACACTGAATTGTACATTTGAAATGGTGAATTTTATGGTATGTGGTATGTAAATTATATCTCAGTTTTTAACATTATATGGAAAAATATCGAGTTCTCTTCTCTCACTTGTAAAAATATTCCATTAATTCAACCCTTCCACTCCCCCTCAGTGCTCAAATGATGACTTTAAAATAAATAGCAAAAGGAAAATTAAGAACACTTATTTAGTTTCCACATCCAATAGGAAAGTAGGTAGGGAAGGGAATTTCCAGTGGCCAAAGTTCCAATCAGCAGTTTTGGAACTAATTTTGGAGGGGAGGGGAGTGTAGGAGGTTAAAATGTATCTAAAAATGTGATTTGGGAAGTAGCTGCAAATCTCTCTACAAACTTAAGGTATATCCTGGAGAGTTAACTGTAGAAGTTAATTAGCTTCGTGACGCCTCCAGACTACTGCAGTGCGGTAGATTTAGCAGAGCAATGCAGAATTACTTGGACGAACCAGATTGCTCTAGCTAAAATGGGGAGGATCGGTTCCTGTAACATGCTATTTGTTTGTATTTGCATGTGGCTGACAGGCTGCTTATTCCCAAACTTGGTAAGAACTGTTTCCATGTGCATGTTTTTAGAATGAAGCTTGAAGTGCCTGCTGTTATTCAAAGACCAAGAGCATAAAGAGGCCTTCCCAGCAGGTGGCTCACGTAGAGCACACAGGGACATCTACCTGGGAGCCTCAACTCAGGAAGCTGAATGCTGTTTTTGTCCCTGGAATGAACTCTGGTCCTGTTAGTGTGGCTGCTCTGGGCTGTGTTAGCCATTTTCAGCGATTCTAATTCTGCCTAAGACCTCAGTTAACTTTTATGGTCTTTTTGTTCATTTGGACTTTGTGACTTTCAAAAAAAATCTTAGCTGTTTCATCTGTCTTTCTCTTCATGTTAACGTTTTGCTCCTTGTAATTTATTTTTACTTTCTGTGAACATTTATATAAACATGTTTCAAAAGAGCACCGTGACTCTGCCTTCCCTAGGCCTAAGTACGTGTCTCCTTTTTTACATAGTTTTGTGGGTGGCCTCTCTGAAGCCTGTAAAAGTGCAGTTGTTCTGTCCTTTGCCAAGCCACTGTGATGGACAAAGCTTACTCTTTATCAGGGTTAGAGAAGAGCAAGTCCTTTAAGTCTAAGGAAACTATTTCTGTGAACTGCAAGTTGAGTCTCTTGTTACCCTAGGCAAAGAAAATTTCTTCCTTTCCATTTAGCAGGAGGAAGGAAAACTGTCACCACCTTTTCTTCCCTCAGGAGCATGATTCACTTATTTTTTTGTAAAAACTTGAATATTCTTCTGCCTTAGAAGTTCTCATAGAATTAAGAAAAATAATGTGGACGTGTCAAAGAAAGAATTCAGAGGCGGGGCAAGATGGCAGACTGGTGAGCTGTATGTTTTAGTTACTCCTCCAGGAAAGTAGGTAAAAAGCCAGGAACTGCGTGGACTGGACACCACAGAGCAATCTGTCTTTGGGCATACTTCATACAACACTCATGAAAACGTGGAACTGCTGAGATCAGCGAAATCTGTAAGTTTTTGCGGCCAGGGGACCCGCGCCCCTCCCTGCCAGGCTCAGTCCCGGGGGAGGAGGGGCTGTCAGCTCCAGGAAGGAGAAGGGAGAATTGCAGTGGCTGCTCTTATTGGAAACTCATTCTACTGATTCAAACTCCAACCATAGATAGACTGAGGCCAGACACCAGAGACTCTGAGAGCAGCCAGCCCAGCAGAGAGGAGACGGGCATAGAAGGAAAACAACACGAGAAGCTCCAAAGTAAAAGCAGAGGATTTTTGGAGTTCTGGTGAACACAGAAAGGGGAAGGGCGGAGATCAGGCCTTGAGGCGCATATGCAAATCCCGAAGCAAGGCTGATCTCTCTGCCCGGGGCACCTTTCCTTAATGGCCCTGGTTGCTTTGTCTATTAGCATTTCAATAACCCATTAGATCTCTGAGGAGGGCCGTTTTTTTTTTTTTTTGTTTTTTTTTTTAAATCCTTTTTGCTTTTTCTAAAACAATTACTCTAAGAAGCTCAATACAGAAAGCTTCAAAGAATTGAAATTTGGGCACGTCAAGTCAAGAGCAGAACTAAGAGAGCTCTGAGACAAAAGGCAATAATCCAGTGGCTGAGAAAATTCACTAAACAACACAACTTCCCAAGAAAAGGGGGGTGTCCGCTCACAGCCACCATCCTGGTGGACAGGAAACACTCCTGCCCATCGCCAGCCCCATAGCCCAGAGCTGCCCCAGACAACCCAGTGTGACGGAAGTGCTTCAAATAACAGGCACACACCACAAAACTGGGCGTGGACATTAGCCTTCCCTGCAACCTCAGCTGAATGTCCCAGAGCTGGGAAGGGGGAGCAGTGTGAATTAACAGAGCCCCATTCAGCCATCATTTGAGCAGACTGGGAGCCTCCCAACACAGCCCAGCAGCCCAGAACTGCCCTGGGGGGACGGCACTCACCTGCGACATAGCACAGTCATCCCTCAACAGAGGACCCGGGGTGCACAGCCTGGAAGAGGGGCCCACTTGCAAGTCTCAGGAGCCATACGCCAATACCAAAGACTTGTGGGTCAGTGGCAGAGACAAACTGTGGCAGGACTGAACTGAAGGATTAGACTATTGCAGTAGCTTTAAAACTCTAGGATCATCAGGGAGATTTGATTGTTAGGGCCACCCCCCCTCCCCGACTGCCCAGAAACACGCCCCACATACAGGGCAGGCAACACCAACTACACACGCAAGCTTGGGACACCAATTGGGCCCCACAAGACTCACTCCCCCACTCACCAAAAAGGCTAAGCAGGGGAGATCTGGCTTGTGGAGAACAGGTGGCTCGTGGACGCCACCTGCTGGTTAGTTAGAGAAAGTGTACTCCACGAAGCTGTAGATCTGATAAATTAGAGATAAGGACTTCAACTGGTCTACAAACCCTAAAAGAACCCTATCAAGGTCAGCAAATGCCACGAGGCCAAAAACAACAGAAAATTATAAAGCATATGAAAAAACCAGACGATATGGATAACCCAAGCCCAAGCACCCAAATCAAAAGACCAGAAGAGACACACCTAGAGCAGCTACTCAAAGAACTAAAGATGAACAATGAGACCCTAGTACGGGATATGAAGGAAATCAAGAAGACCCTAGAAGAGCATAAAGAAGACATTGCAAGACTAAATAAAAAAATGGATGATCTTATGGAAATTAAAGAAACTGTTGACCAAATTAAAAAGATTCTGGACACTCATAGTACAAGACTAGAGGAAGTTGAACAACGAATCAGTGACCTGGAAGATGACAGAATGGAAAATGAAAGCATAAAAGAAAGAATGGGGAAAAAAATTGAAAAACTCGAAATGGACCTCAGGGATATGATAGATAATATGAAACGTCCGAATATAAGACTCATTGGTGTCCCAGAAGGGGAAGAAAAGGGTAAAGGTCTAGTAAGAGTATTCAAAGAAATTGTTGGGGAAAACTTCCCAAATCTTCTAAACAACATAAATACACAAATCATAAATGCTCAGCGAACTCCAAATAGAATAAATCCAAAAAAACCCACTCCGAGACATATACTGATCACACTGTCAAACATAGAAGAGAAGGAGCAAGTTCTGAAAGCAGCAAGAGAAAAGCAATTCACCACATACAAAGGAAACAGCATAAGACTAAGTAGTGACTACTCAGCAGCCACCATGGAGGCGAGAAGGCAGTGGCACGATATATTTAAAATTCTGAGAGAGAGGAATTTCCAGCCAAGAATACTTTATCCAGCAAAGCTCTCCTTCAAATTTGAGGGAGAGCTTAAATTTTTCACAGACAAAGAAATGCTGAGAGAATTTGCTAACAAGAGACCTGCCCTACTGGAGATACTAAAGGGAGCCCTACAGACAGAGAAACAAAGACAGGACAGAGAGACTTGGAGAAAGGTTCAGTACTAAAGAGATTCGGTATGGATACAATAAAGGATATTAATAGAGAGAGGGAAAAATATGGCAAACATAATCCAAAGGATAAGATGGCCGATTCAAGAAATGCCTTCACGGTTTTAACGTTGAATGTAAATGGATTAAACTCCCCAATTAAAGATATAGATTCGCAGAATGGATCAAAAAAAATGAACCATCAATATGTTGCATACAAGAGACTCATCTTAGACACAGGGACACAAAGAAATTGAAAGTGAAAGGATGGAAAAAAATATTTCATGCAAGCTACAGCCAAAAGAAAGCAGGTGTAGCAATATTAATCTCAGATAAAATAGACTTCAAATGCAGGGATGTTTTGAGAGACAAAGAAGGCCACTACATACTAATAAAAGGGGCAATTCAGCAAGAAGAAATAACAATCGTAAATGTCTATGCACCCAATCAAGGTGCCACAAAATACATGAGAGAAACATTGGCAAAACTAAAGGAAGCAATTGATGTTTCCACAATAATTGTGGGAGACTTCAACACATCACTCTCTCCTATAGATAGATCAACCAGACAGAAGACCAATAAGGAAATTGAAAACCTAAACAATCTGATAAATGAATTAGATTTAACAGACATCTACAGGACATTACATCCCAAATCACCAGGATACACATACTTTTCTAGTGCTCACGGAACTTTCTCCAGAATAGATCATATGCTGGGACATAAAACAAGCCTCAATAAATTTAAAAAGATTGAAATTATTCAAAGCACATTCTCTGACCACAATGGAATACAATTAGAAGTCAATAACCATCAGAGACTTAGAAAATTCACAAATACCTGGAGGTTAAACAACACACTCCTAAACAATCAGTGGGTTAAAGAAGAAATAGCAAGAGAAATTGCTAAATATATAGAGACGAATGAAAATGAGAACACAACATACCAAAACCTATGGGATGCAGCAAAAGCAGTGCTAAGGGGGAAATTTATAGCACTAAACGCATATATTAAAAAGGAAGAAAGAGCCAAAATCAAAGAACTAATGGATCAACTGAAGAAGCTAGAAAATGAACAGCAAACCAATCCTAAACCAAGTACAAGAAAAGAAATAACAAGGATTAAAGCAGAAATAAATGACATAGAGAACAAAAAAACAATAGAAAGGATAAATATCACCAAAGGTTGGTTCTTTGAGAAGATCAACAAGATTGACAAGCCCCTAGCTAGACTGACAAAATCAAAAAGAGAGAAGACCCATATAAACAAAATAATGAATGAAAAAGGTGACATAACTGCAGATCCTGAAGAAATTAAAAAAATTATAAGAGGATATTATGAACAACAGTATGGCAACAAACTGGATAATGTAGAAGAAATGGACAATTTCCTGGAAACATATGAACAACCTAGACTGACCAGAGAAGAAATAGAAGACCTCAACCAACCCATCACAAGCAAAGAGATCCAATCAGTCATCAAAAATCTTCCCACAAATAAATGCCCAGGGCCAGATGGCTTCACAGGGGAATTCTACCAAACTTTCCAGAAAGAACTGACACCAATCTTACTCAAACTCTTTCAAAACATTGAAAAAAATGGAACACTACCTAACTCATTTTATGAAGCTAACATCAATCTAATACCAAAACCAGGCAAAGATGCTACAAAAAAGGAAAAACTACCGGCCAATCTCCCTAATGAATATAGATGCAAAAATCCTCAACAAAATACTTGCAAATCGAATCCAAAGACACATTAAAAAAATCATACACCATGACCAAGTGGGGTTCATTCCAGGCATGCAAGGATGGTTCAACATCAGAAAAACAATCAATGTATTACAACACATTAAAAACTCGAAAGGGAAAAATCAATTGATCATCTCAATAGATGCTGAAAAAGCATTTGACAAAATCCAACATCCCTTTTTGATAAAAACACTTCAAAAGGTAGGAATTGAAGGAAACTTCCTCAACATGATAAAGAGCATATATGAAAAACCCACAGCCAGCATAGTACTCAATGGTGAGAGACTGAAAGCCTTCCCTCTAAGATCAGGAACAAGACAAGGATGCCCGCTGTCACCACTGTTATTCAACATTGTGCTGGAAGTGCTAGCCAGGGCAATCCGGCAAGACAAAGAAATAAAAGGCATCCAAATTGGAACAGAAGAAGTAAAACTGTCATTGTTTGCAGATGATATGATCTTATATCTAGAAAACCCTGAGAAATCGACGATACACCTACTAGAGCTAATAAACAAATTTAGCAAAGTAGCAGGATACAAGATTAATGCACATAAGTCAGTAATGTTTCTATATGCTAGAAATGAACAAACTGAAGAGACACTCAAGAAAAAGATACCATTTTCAATAGCAACTAAAAAAATCAAGTACCTAGGAATCAACTTAACCAAAGATGTAAAAGACCTATACAAAGAAAACTACATAACTCTACTAAAAGAAATAGAAGGGGACCTTAAAAGATGGAAAAATATTCCATGTTCATGGATAGGAAGGCTAAATGTCATTAAGATGTCAATTCTACCCAAACTCATCTACAGATTCAATGCAATCCCAATCAAAATTCCAACAACCTACTTTGCAGACTTGGAAAAGCTAGTTATCAAATTTATTTGGAAAGGGAAGATGCCTCGAATTGCTAAAGACACTCTAAAAAAGAAAAACGAAGTGGGAGGACTTACACTCCCTGACTTTGAAGCTTATTATAAAGCCACAGTTGCCAAAACAGCATGGTACTGGCACAAAGATAGACATATAGATCAATGGAATCGAATTGAGAATTCAGAGATAGACCCTCAGATCTATGGCCGACTGATCTTTGATAAGGCACCCAAAGTCACCGAACTGAGCCATAATGGTCTTTTCAACAAATGGGGCTGGGAGAGTTGGATATCCATATCCAAAAGAATGAAAGAGGACCCCTACCTCACCCCCTACACAAAAATTAACTCAAAATGGACCAAAGATCTCAATATAAAAGAAAGTACCATAAAACTCCTAGAAGATAATGTAGGAAAACATCTTCAAGACCTTGTATTAGGAGGCCACTTCCTAGACTTTACACCCAAAGCACAAGCAACAAAAGAGAAAATAGATAAATGGGAACTCCTCAAGCTTAGAAGTTTCTGCACCTCAAAGGAATTTCTCAAAAAGGTAAAGAGGCAGCCAACTCAATGGGAAAAAATTTTTGGAAACCATGTATCTGACAAAAGACTGATATCTTGCATATACAAAGAAATCCTACAACTCAATGACAATAGTACAGACAGCCCAATTATAAAATGGGCAAAAGATATGAAAAGACAGTTCTCTGAAGAGGAAATACAAATGGCCAAGAAACACATGAAAAAATGTTCAGCTTCACTAGCTATTAGAGAGATGCAAATTAAGACCACAATGAGATACCATCTAACACCGGTTAGAATGGCTGCCATTAAACAAACAGGAAACTACAAATGCTGGAGGGGATGTGGAGAAATTGGAACTCTTATTCATTGTTGGTGGGACTGTATAATGGTTCAGCCACTCTGGAAGTCAGTCTGGCAGTTCCTTAGAAAACTAGAGATAGAGCTACCATTCGATCCAGCGATTGCACTCCTCGGTATATACCCGGAAGATCGGAAAGCAGTGACACGAACAGATATCTGCACGCCAATGTTCATAGCAGCATTATTCACAATTGCCAAGAGATGGAAACAACCCAAATGTCCTTCAACAGAGGAGTGGATAAATAAAATGTGGTATATACACACGATGGAATACTACGCGGCAGTAAGAAGGAACGATCTGGTGAAATATATGACAACATGGATGAACCTTGAAGACATAATGCTGAGCGAAATAAGCCAGGCACAAAAAGAGAAATATTATATGCTACCACTAATGTGAACTTTGAAAAATGTAAAACAAATGGTTTATAATGTAGAATGTAGGGGAACTAGCAGTAGAGAGCAATTAAGGAAGGGGGAACAATAATCCAAGAAGAACAGATAAGCTATTTAACGTTCTGGGGATGCCCAGAAATGACTATGGTCTGTTAATTTCTGATGGTTGTAGTAGGAACAAGTTCACTGAAATGTTGCTATATTATGTAACTTTCTTGGGGTAAAGTAGGAACATGTTGGAAGTTAAGCAGTTATCTTAGGTTAGTTGTCTTTTTCTTACTCCCTTGCTATGGTCTCTTTGAAATGCTCTTTTATTGTATGTTTGTTTTCTTTTTAACTTTTTTTTTCATACAGGTGATTTGAAAAAAGAAGGGAAAGTTAAAAAAAAAAAAAAAAAAAAAAAAAAAGAAAAAAGACAAACAAGGGAAAAAAAAAAAAAAAAGATGTAGTGCCCCCTTGAGGAGCCTGTGGAGAATGCAGGGGTATTCGCCTACCCCACCTCCATGGTTGCTAACATGACCACAGACATAGGGGACTGGTGGTTTGATGGGTTGAGCCCTCTACCATAAGTTTTACCCTTGGGAAGACGGTTGCTGCAAAGGAGAGGCTAGGCCTCCCTGTATTTGTGCCTAAGAGTCTCCTCCTGAATGCCTCTTTGTTGCTCAGATGTGGCCCTCTCTCTCTGGCTAAGCCAACTTGAAAGGTGAAATCACTGCCCTCCCCCCTACGTGGGATCAGACACCCAGGGAAGTGAATCTTCCTGGCAACGTGGAATATGACTCCCAGGGAGGAATGTAGACCTGGCACCGTGGGACGGAGAACATCTTCTTGACCAAAAGGGGGATGTGAAAGGAAATGAAATAAGCTTCAGTGGCAGAGAGATTCCAAAAGGAGCCGAGAGATCACTCTGGTGGGCACTCTTATGCACACTTTAGACAACCCTTTTTAGGTTCTAAAGAATTGGGGTAGCTGGTGGTGGATACCTGAAACTATCAAACTACAACCCAGAACCCATGAATCTCGAAGACAGTTGTATAAAAATGTAGCTTATGAGGGGTGACAATGGGATTGGGAAAGCCATAAGGACCAAACACCACTTTGTCTAGTTTATGGATGGATGTGTAGAAAAGTAGGGGAAGGAAACAAACAGACAAAGGTACCCAGTGTTCTTTTTTACTTCAATTGCTCTTTTTCACTCTAATTATTATTCTTGTTATTTTTGTGTGTGTGCTAATGAAGGTGTCAGGGATTGATTTAGGTGATGAATGTACAACTATGTAATGGTACTGTAAACAATCGAAAGTACAATTTGTTTTGTATGACTGCGTGGTATGTGAATATATCTCAATAAAATGATGATTAAAAAAAAAAAAAAAAGATTAAATCACAAAAAAAAAAAAAAAGAAAGAATTCAATTATAAGCATATTTGAGTTACTAATTAGCAGTTCCTTTCATCCTGGTTTTCCTGGGCAGCTAATGGTGGTGCTGACCCACTGACACTGCCTGTCTTACTTATTACATAGGTACAGCTGAGGGACTTGAAAACTACAGAGGCTTCAATATAAGAAATACACTTTGAAAACACCATACCTGTAGAACCAAAGGGGAAATGCTGAGTGTATTTTTTAGTAATAAATGGAAGCTGTACGATAATATCATCCTTCAATTAAACAGCTACAGCAAGAGAGGGATAGGAAATTGAGCAGGGAAAAACCATCTATGATGGTTCTCCAGTGGGTGGGCCAAGCTTGGCCGTGTTGGCCTTGGGGAGCACCTAGAACGCCCATCTACAGTCTGAGAGGTTCTGAGTATCCCCAGGTCTGGTGGTTTGGAGCTGTGTGTACCCCAGAAAAATATGTTCTTAATCTTAATCCATTCCTATGGATTCCTTGTAAGTAGGACCTTTTGATGAGGCTACTTTGGTCAAGGTGTGACCCACCTCATTCAGGAAGGGTTTTAATCCTATTACTGAGTCCTGTATAAACTGAATGAGGAGAGTGAGAGAGTGAGAGAGAGAGAGAGAGAGAGTGTGCGCCACTGAAGCAAGAAGCTGAAATCTCTTCCCCAGAAGAGAAGGGAGAGACCAGCGGATGCCAGCATGCGTCTTGCCATATGGCGGAGGAGGAGACAAGGATCACTGGCAGCTGGTCTTCAGGAAAAAAGCATCACCTTGATGATGGCTTGATTTGGACATTTTCCCAGATTCTAACCATAAGCAAATAAATTCCCATTGTTCAAGCCAAACCATTTCATGGTATTTGCTTTGAGCAGCCTAGGAAACTAAAACACCAGGATAACAGGATTATGCTGATCAGCAATAATTACTACACACCATTAAACTGTCCCTCCCCTCCCCTCTCCTCCCTGGCCTTCCCCTCGCTGACCCAGGGCAAAGTTGCCAGGAGCTGCAGCTGCCCTAGGGGCTGAATATATAGGGGCCGACTAACTGTGTACACGGACCTCCCAGAGGCTATACATAAGAATTGTTGAATTTTTTAAAAATAGTCATGCCCAGGTCCCACTCCTTAGACATTCTTATCTGGGTCTATGGTGGGGCATGAAGATGTGAATTTTGTAAACTCCTCAAATGATTCTGATATGCACCATGTGGTTGAGAATCAGCTCCAGTAATGTTGGGAACAGTGGTTGCGTCACAAGGACAGAGATACAGCTCTAAGAAATCCCAAGCCATCTATTCCGGTACATGCATAGATCACATCAGCCGCAGGTTTAAGCCACAGCACCGAGAGCTCAGCCCTCTTTCCTCTTCCACTCGATCCTCCTCACACTCGTCCTTTCCCTCCACTTCTCTCCCCACTGTCCACGCTTGCCTTCCTTTTAAACCCACCAGTGAGTTTAATCAGCTATAGACCCTGGAAAGAAATCCCCATACTTCTCTACTGAGCCTGTCTTCCTGTAAATTCAATATTGGGCCAACTCATTAGAAAATTGAGCAAGTAATTGGTGGCCTGTTGGGAAGAGTTCAGGTTTCCTCAACAGGAGCAGGGCGAGCAGGGACCATATGCTGCTTGCTGCTGTCTTCTCTCATTTCCTGAATCTTATTCTTAATCACATAGGAAATCACTAATTTAGAAACCCATTCTTTTCAGCTCCACTTATTAATCAAGCATTAAGGAAAAATTCTTGGCTCCTAGGTTAAAAAAAAGGGGAGAGAGAGGTTGTAATTACACAGAGCCTCAAAGATATATTTCCATGTGCACAAGATTACATTCAAACCTTACCCACTCTCCCTTGGACACACATTAACATATTCATGCATCTTTTTATAGTGAAACTGCTTTATAAACCTGGTTCATAAGTAACTAAGGTTTACATGTTTGATATGGTGGTTTATTCTTGAAAAGTTGATGGCACTTTTCAGAAAATAGTTTCTCCTAAAATTTTGTTAACTGTAATTTGTTACACATTTATTCTTTCATGCAAACATTAGCATCATTCTTTTGAGTTATTTCAAAAAAATAGAACCATACAGATTCTACTTAGAATTTCCTGTATAGATAACTATGTTTGTGTGTGCATAAAATAATTATATTTTTATGCTATTATATTTTTATATACAGGAACATGGTATCTTTTTATTAAGGTATTTTTATGTTCTTTAATAAAATATTATTTATTATCTTCTTAAAGGTCTTGTACTTTTCCTGATCCATTCATCTTTAGGTATTTCTAACAGCTTTACTGAAGTGTAATTTACCTTATAGAGTTATACAGCTATCCCCACAATACAATTTTAGAACATGTCCTATAACTTCAGAAAGTTCCCTCATGCCCAATTGCAGTTAACTTCCCAGCCCCACCTCAACCCTAGACAACTACTGATCCTTCTGTCTCTATAGATTTGCCATTTCTGGACATTTAATGCAAATGGAATCAGATAATAAATAATCTTTTTTACCTATTTTTTTTCAGTTAGCTTAGTGGTTTGAAGGTTTATCTGTGTTGCAACATTTATTAGTAGTTTGCTTTTTATTGCTGAGTATACAGTTGTATAGCAATACCACATTTTTCTTTATCCATTCATCAGTTAATGGACATCAGTTTGGGGCTCTTATGAATGATGCTGCTATAAACATTCATTTATAAGTTTTTTTATGACCATATGTTTTCATTTCTCTTAGGTAGATTCTTAGAAGGGAAATTGCTGAGTTGAACAATAAGTTTCTGTTTATCTTTTTAAGAAACTGTGAACTGTTTTCCTAAGTATATGTACCATTTTACATTCTCCCAAGCAATGGATGAGGGTCCCAGTTTCTCCACAATGTCATCAACATTTGGTATTGTCTGCCTTTTCAATGATAGTGATTCTTCTGGATCTGTATTAGTTCACTATAGCTGCATAACAAGTTACCCCAAGACTTAATGGCTTGAAAATCAATCATTTATTATCTCAGTTTCTGTGGGCCAGCGATCCAGGTACAGCTTAGCTAGGTGCTCTGACTCAGGATTTCGCACAAGGCTGTATCCAAGGTGGTGGCTGGGACTGTGGTCACATCAGGGCTTGAATGGGAGAGGATCTGTTTCCAAGCTCGTTCATGTGGTTGTTGGAAGGACTCAGTTCCTTGTGGGCCACTGGATTGAGGACCTCAGTTCCTCACTAGCTGTTGGCCAGAAGCCTCCCTCAGTTCTTTGTCACGTGGATTTCTCCATAGAGCAGCCCGTAGCATGGTAGCTGGCTTCCATCAGAGTGAGCATGTGAGAGAGCAAGAGAGAGTGAGCAAGACCAAAGCCAGAGTCTTTCTGCAGCCCAATCTCAGAAATGATATCCATTATTTAGAAGCTGCCTAAAACATTCATTGTGGTTTTAATTTGCATTTCCCTAATGACTAATGATGTTGAACATCTTTTTGTGTATTAGCCATTCATTCATATACCATCTTTGGTGAAATATCTACTCAACTTTTTGTTTTTTGTTTTTTGTTTTTTTTTTACCTATTTTTAAAATTGATTGTCTTCTTGAATCACAAGAGTTCTTTATATATTTTGGAAATAAATGCTTTTTTAAATATTTGAACAATTTTAGCAATTTTAAGTTATCTAATTGAGGCATAAAAATTACATTTTTCCTTTATTCTAAGGTCAAGACAATTTTATAATGATTAAATGTTAACCTGTCACTGAGTTTGAGGAAAATATAAATCGTGTTAGTTTTCTATTACTGTGCTAACAAGTTACCACAAATTTAGCAATTCAAACAAAACGAATTTGTTATTTTACCATTTTTAGATCAGAAGTTTGGTAAGCTGACTAAAATCCAGGTGTCAGCTGCTGTAGTCCTTTCATGAGGCTCTAGGGGAGAATCCATTTCCTGCTTATTCAGGTTGTTGGCAGAATTCAGTTCCTCATCCTGTAGATCCCCACTTCTTTGCTGGCTGTGAACTGATTGCTGTTCCTAACTTCTAGAGGCTGCCGCATTCTTTGGCTTTTGGCCCCCTTCCTCCATCTTCAAAGCCAGCAATGGCAGGTCAAGTCCTTCTCACATTGGATCTCTCATACCCTTCTTTCTCCCTTGACTCTTTCTCACCACAGCTGAGAAAGGCTCTATGCTTTTAAGGATTCACGTGATTATATTGGGCCCCCCTTGGATAATCCAGGATAACTTCCCCATCTCAAGGTCTTTCACCTTAATCACATCTGCAAAGTTGCTTTTGCTATGTAAAGTAATATATTCACAGGTCCCAGGGATAAGGACAGTGGATATCTTTGGGGAACATTATTCTGGCTACCACACTTCAATTTCTTAATGGTGGCCTTTGGCATGCAAATGGTTTTACTTTTGATGGAGTTCAACTTATTGATTTTTTTTCTTTATGGATTGTGCTTTTGTTGCTATATATAAGAACACTTTGTCTAACCCAAAGTCAGGAACATTTTTCCTATGTTTTCTTCTAGAAATTTTAATATTTTTAACTCTTAAGTTTAGACTTAAGATCCATCTTGAATTAATTGTTGAGTATGGTGCCAAGTAAGAATCTAAGTTATTTTTTTGCATGTGGATATCTAATTTTCCTATTACCATTTTTAAAAAAGACTCTCCCTGCCCCCATTGAATTGACTTGGCACTTTGTCGAAAATCATTTGACCATAATTGTAAGAGTGTTTTTCTGCACTCTCAGTTCTCTTCTATTGATACATATGCCTTCCCTTGTGCAAGTATAGGTTTTCTTTTCTATGTATTTAAAAGTTTTTGTTAGTACTGTGAACTGAGTTAAGATTATTTTGAATTTAAAATATTATTAACTCAGAAATTATTTTCCTCAAACTCATTGACAGGTTAACATTTAATCATTATAAAATTGTCTTGACCTTAGAATAAAGGAAAAAAGTAATTTTTATGCATCAATTAGGTAACTTAAAATTGCTTTAAATCTATTAAATTCTATCTTATAGGACTAAATTGCAAAGATGTCAGGGATTTTGGTGTTAGTGTTACATTAAATGTCTTGATGAATAGTATTTCATTTTCTATTTTGAATTTGAGCAGGGCATCATTATTATTATGTATTAGTTATTATTATACATTAATTAATATGTATGATGATATATTCCCTTTGTATAAATAATGTTTTTCCAGAGATCCAGTTTCCTTTCTCATTCCTTTCAGATCAATCTCTAGAATCTCGTAGACTCTGCAACAAGTCAGTTCAGAGCCTGCCCAACATGGACACCATTTTCCACGAAGCCCTTTTGAAGATGCGGCGGCAGTATCCTGGGTGCCTCTCTCAGGAGACTTGTGTCCGTGCGGTCCAGGCAGCCGTGCAGCATCCCTATGAGGTGGGCATCAAGAAGGAGGAGGAGCTGTTTATGTACCTTCAGGAATCAGGGCAAGCTAGAGCCCTGCAATATGCCTTCCTGGCTGAGAGGGAGGTAAATAAGTGGTCAACTCCCTCTGGAGCATCCTGGAAAACAGCATCGGCCCAGCCTATCTCCTCAGTTGGCGTTCTTGGTAAGAATATGGGATGGTTAACGTCAGTCTCCAAATCTACACATGCAAAGTGCTTCCATTTGCTGAGGCCACTGATTGCCAGTTTCCATGGTACACATTAACTGTGCTTGCTACGTTAATTCTCACCCTGGCCCATGAGGTATAAATTACTGTCTTCATTTTATATGTGAGGTCTGGAAGTGCTACTCAACAATGAGCTAATAAGTATGAGTGGTGTTAAGATCTGACTCCAGGCCTGCCTGACTCCAGGCAATGGATAGTTTCGGCTCCTCTCTAGTTCTTTCCTATATGAACCTCACTCCTGGATTTCCAAATAATGATTATTATTGTAACATATTCAAGGTATTGCCTCTCACTCTTGTAACTAGGCATTTGGAATAAGGCTGTCTTTCTGGTTCCTGGATCCATTCACTTCCCCTGATTGAAAACCACTATCCTAAAATCCATCTGAGCCCTGAAACAGTGGCTTTCCTACTTTTTCTCCTCAGCATTTTCCCCAACAAAATGTCTTCTTTCCTCAGAAGCTAGCTCCCTGATTGGCTCCTCTGGGCCTCTTTCTGAAGCTTCACTTGCTCTTAGTCGTGGGCCAGGGATGATCTTTGGGGGATTTTTAACTCCCTGAAATGATAAATGGAAATGTTATATGCACTAGCTTGTGTACAGTTTTCTGGGGAGGAGGTCCATAGTTTACTAAAAGTGCCAACTTTCTTAACCCTCACCCAGCTCTCTAATACCAACCCATCTTGGGGGCAAAGAACCCACTCCATATCTTCTCAATCTGCTCATTGTCTCAGTCAAATTTTGATATAACATTATGTCTCTAATACAAACACAATGTGCCTTTTCTGGCCCTGACTCTGTTAGTTTGCTTCTGCTCTTTTAAGGAGGTGGATAAAATGGTTCAACAAAGAGCACTGATTGTTCCTCTTTCTGTACAGTACTCTCTTTCAGAAACACCAGTTTGTTTCTAATCCTTGTACACTTACCTGTTTCTTTTTCCCTACATTTCTTTAAGCCAAGAACAATTAACACAAAGCAATAGCAAAAGTTTATCAGTATCGTGTTTGTCAACCATTGCCTGAAAGTTTCCATATTTCCTTGTTGTGAGCTTTTTTAAAAGACTTCAGGCTTGTGCCTGGCATATAGTGATTAACAATTTGAAGTTGATTTTGTTTTTTTCAAGTTTACCCACATCATTCTGTAAATATTTGAAAGGGCTTATAGAAAATATAGAGGTCAATGTAGATAAAAATAAAGTGAGGAAACTGGGTCATTTACCCCCTTCTTTGTGGTTATCCCCACACTGCTGTGTGTTTCATCTTTCTGGAGCCTCCCTCTGCTCTCATGTGCCCTCTGGAATGTTCCTTCATCCTTGTCCTCTTCACTAAGCTCCCTCTTCTTCTCCTGGCTGAAACCTGGCTTTCCTTGAGGCCAGCTTCCCCTGCAAGACTCTCAGGAGAAGGCTACTGCTTCTCCCACACTCCACGGACCCTGTGGTCTCTTCCCTTTCAGGACACTCTCCGTTGTGGTCCTGCCCTCTGGTCTGTCAGTCCATCTCTCCTCATCACTGGCATTGCTCTCCCTCGTTTGCTGACATGTTTGGTACCTGGCTCACAGTTAGCCACTTTGCCCCAAATCCTGCAGCTGTCCTGGTTGTCTTTGTCACCTATGTGGATAATTCTCTCAGCTCCCTCACTTCTGAGTTCTTCTGCCTCCTCAGAGCCAGCGGCTCTGCCTCACTTCACTTCCACTACCACACTTAGGACTCCACCATAGACCATGTCATCACCTGAATATTTCCCCACCTCTGAAATCAGACATTTCGTATTTTCACCACAACCTCGCATCCTTCCATGTCCCTGAGTCGGTTATTCTGACTATAGCCATTACTTGATCAGTCCTCCTTATCTTTACTTTCTTCTCTATTCAGCTTTATTTTCCAGTGTCATCACTTCATCCGCTGCCTTGCCATGATTCATTGCCCTTCCACCATGCCCCCTGGAAAATCCCCAACCCTAGATGATGCCAACTTTGCACTTTCTATGAGCCCATGCCCAGGTTTCTCAGCTCTGCTGGAAGCACAGCTCAGATTGTGCCACTGCAAATTCGTGTTCTCCCACTTCTCAGGGTCATCAGGCTGGCAGGGCAGAAGAATGCAGTTGATTAAAAGCTGCAGAACTGGTATTTGAAGCATCCCTTATTCTTTGTTTACTTCTCTCAGTAGAAGAGGTTGCTGACAAAATTTAATTCCATGGCAGTTAAAGGTCGTAATTTGTAGGGGAGCAGGACTCCATATGTGTTTCTGAGGCAAAATTAGGAAACTAAATTCAGTATAAATATGTGTGCATATAAGACTATAAAAAAACAAACTGAAAAGCTTTCAGCCCTTTGTCTGACAGTTTTGAATGTCTTAAGACTACAAGGTGTGAGAAGAGAAATTAAGAGTTAGGCTAAGAACTTTTTGAAAAAAACAAAAAATGTGTTTTCACATGTTTTAATTTCAGTGATTAAATGAAAAGTGCCAAGTTAGAGAAATAAAGAAAAAATATCTAAAATTACAGGTGGAACACTTCTACAAAGCATTAAATTGGTTCGCTTTTGTGTTTGGGATTGGGAATTGATTTGTAGCCCCCTGAAAGTCCTTCAGCAGACCCACTCTGAGATGTAAGCACTTTCCTTGCCTGCTCTGTCTTCAGATCTAAGATATCACCTAAGTTATGTTACAGATCACAAAGCACTTTCATGTAATTTCTCACTATTCCTTATATTCCCTGTGAGAACATAATTTCTACAATGTTGGACATTTTATATGAGGCTCAGACTAAGAGCTAGAAGGCCTCAATTTGGAACCCTACACTCTATGTCCTAGTATTTACCAAGCTCAAGTTTAGGGTACAGGTTGCTAAAGCAGTGAGAGCTATTCAGCCTTCTTATTACTGGGCAAAATGCAGACGTTTAATAAATTTGGAAAGTTAAATGGAATTATCTTATTCCAGAGCAACTAAATCAATTATCTGATGATAATTTATATTCAAAACCAATCCCCAAAGACAGTCAATATGAAGTATAGAAGAGTAATGTTTCATTCACAATGGGTTCAAATAAGGTATTTAACACCTGCTGCTGTTAACAGGTAACTGAACAATCTTAGTGGCTTAACATAATAAAGATTTATTTCTTGCTCACCCCACAGATCATTGAGACCCAGATTTTTTCCAACTAGTGGTTCTTCCACTGTCTAGAGCAAGGGCTGGCCTACTTTACTGTAAAGAGTCTGATAAACATTTTAGGTTTTGTGGGCCAGTCTCTGCTGCCATTAGAACACAAAAACAGACTTAAACCATATGGAAATAAATAAGTATGATCATGTTCCAATAAAACTTTATGGACACTGAAATTTGAATTTGATATAATTTTTATGTGTCAAAATAGTCTTCTTATTTTGATTTTTTTTCAGCTATTTAAAAATATAAAAAAAAAAGAAAACATTCTTAGTTGGCAGGCAGTGTAAAAACAGGCAGTGGGCTGATTTGGCCTGCAGGCCATAGTTTGCCAACATTAGCCTTAGCGCCTTCTCCAAGGCCTCAGAGTCATTCTCTGCAACCTTCACATGCAGGTGCCAGTGAGGGATCTCGCAGTAGATTTTTGGGCCAGTCCTAGAGATGGCACACATCTCTTCCTCCCACATTGCATTGACCAGAGTTAGTCACAGGCTCTCCAGGATGCAAGGGACCAGGAAAAGACAGTCTCCTGTGTGCCCAAGAGGAAGATGAACTGCAATGTTTTTGCCACCAAATAATTTTTCTACAGTTTTCACTATTATTGCCTTCGTTTAAAATATTCTTCCCCTTCTCTTTTCCCTCATCTGACTGAGAAGTTCAACTTCCCCAATTTCACCTATTCCCATATGATCCTTCTTCAAGGCCCATTTCAAATGCCTTTGTTTTGAAGTTTTCAGTTTTCCCTAGTTCATGCAACCAAAGATAATCTCTTTCTTTTGAATCACCAAAGAAATTTGAATTTTTCAAGTCAATTACTTGACCTTATATGATGGTTATTTATGAATTTTTCATCTTCCCACCACTGGATTATATGCTCCCTGAGTGCTGATGCCATGCCCTACTCATGGTTTTTTGTAACAGTTTTATTGATATGTAATTCACATGCCATGTAATTCACTCTGTTAAAGAGTACAATTCAATGTTGTTTAGATATTCACAGAGTTGTGCAACCGTCACCATAATAATTTTAGAATATTTCATCATCCCAAAAAGAAATGCCATACTATTAGCAGTCATCCCTCATTACCCCCTGTCCCCAGCCCCAGTGGTAGATACAATCTACTTTCTGTATCTACTGATGTACCTACTCTGGACATTTTATTTAAATGGAACCATACAATATGTGGACATTTATATCTGGCTTCTTTCACTTAGCATAATGTTTTCAAGTTTCACCCATGTTGAAGCAGGTAACAGTACTTCATGCCTTTTTATTGCCGAATAATATCTACCATATGGATATACCACATTTTGTTCATCTGGACATCAGTTGATACGCATTTGGGATGTTTCTGCTTTCTGACTATTATGAATAATAATGCTATGAACATTTGTGTACAAGTTTTTATGTGGACGTAGGTTGTCTGTTCTCTTGGGTATATACCTAGGTGTGAAACTGTTGGGTGATACAGTAACTCCATGTCTAATGTTTTGAGGAACTGTGCCATTTTACAGTCCTGCCAGCAATGTATCAGGGTGCCACTTTCTCAGCATTCCTGTTGGTCATTTATATGTCTTTTTGGAGAAATGTCAATTAGATCCTTGGCCCTTTTTAAAATTAGGTTATTTGTCTTTTTATTGTTAAGTTATAAGAGTTCTTTATATATTCTAAATACAAGTTCCTTATCAGATATATGGTTTGCAATATTTTCTCCCATTCTATGGATTGCCTTCATTTTCTTGATGGTGTCCTTTGAGGTACAAAAGTTTTTAATTTTGATGATGTTCAATTTATTTTTTTTTCTTTTGCTGCTGTGCTTTTGGTGTCATATCTAAGAAATCATTCTCTAATCCAAGATCATGATGATTTACTTCTAAGATTTACTTCTAAGAGTTTTATAGTTTTAACTCTTACATTTGGTCTGTGATCCATTTTGAGTCAGGATTTATACATGGTGTGAGGGTCCAACTTCATCCTTTTGCATGTGGATATCTAGTTGTCCCAGCACCATTTGTTGAAAGCATTATTCTTTACCCATTCAATGGTCTTGGCACTCTTGTCAAAAATCAATTAGCCATAAATGTATGAGTTTATTTCTAATAACTCTCAATTCTATTTCATTAATCTATATGTTTATTCTTATGCCACATTGTCTTGAATACTGTACATTTGTCATAAGTTTTGAAATCAGGAAGAGTGAGTCCTCCAACTTAGTTTTTCTTTTTGAAGCTTGTTTTGGCTATTCTGGATTCCTTATATTTCCATATGGATTTTAGGATCAGCTTGTCAATTTCTACAAAGTACTGTTTGGATTTTGATAGGGATTGCACTGGATCTACAGATCAATTTGGAAAGTATTGCCATCCTAATAATATTAAGTCTTCTGGTGCATTAACATGAGTTGTCCTTCCATTTGTTTAGGACTTCTTTAATTTCTTTAGACAGTATTTTGTAGTTTTTGGTGTACAAGTCTTACATTTCTTTTGTTAAATTTATTCTTAAGTATTTCATTCTTTTTGATGCCATTGTACATGGAATTTTCTTAATTTCATTTTCAAATTGTTCATTGCTAGTATATAGAACACAATTGATTTTTGTATATTGCTCTTGTGTCCTATAGCCTTGTTGAACTTATTTATTAATTCTAAAAGTTTATGTGTGTGTGTGAATTTGACACATTTTTATATTCTCTGAGGCACTTAACACAGTACCTAGTCATAACTAATACTTAATCCCTTGTATTCCTTGAATTAATCTCTATAAATGCCATATTTCCACAGATGCCTTCCATCCAGTGAGAAATTTTCCAGTTTCCAGTAACATTTCATCACTCTTTTTTCCTTCACTCTTATTTGCAGGTTTGGGAACCATGGGCCGAGGCATCGTCATTTCTCTTGCAAGGGCCAACATCCCTGTGATTGCTGTAGAATCAGACAAGAAGCAGCTCGAAACTGCGAACAGTATAATAACCTCCCTCTTGGAAAAGGAAGCATCCAAAATGCAGCAGAATGGCCAGCCTTGGTTGGGACCAAAACCCAGGTTAACTACTTCTATGAAGGAGCTTGGTGGTGTGGATTTAGTCATTGAAGCAGTATTTGAAGAAATGAGCCTGAAGAAGCAGGTGTTTGCTGAACTGTCAGCCATATGCAAGCCAGAAGCTTTTCTGTGCACCAACACTTCAGCCCTGGACGTCAATGAGATTGCTTCTTCCACTGATCGTCCTCACTTGGTCATTGGCACCCACTTCTTCTCACCAGCTCATGTCATGAAGTTGTTAGAGATTATCCCCAGCCAGTACTCTTCCCCCACTACTATTGCCACTGTTATGAACCTAGCAAAAAAGATTAACAAAATCGGAGTAGTTGTAGGCAACTGCTTTGGATTTGTTGGGAATCGAATGTTGAATCCTTATTACAATCAGACTTACTTCTTGTTGGAAGAAGGCAGTAAGCCAGAGGAGATAGATCAGGTGATAGAAGAGTTTGGTTTTAAAATGGGACCTTTTAGAGTGTCTGATCTTGCTGGGTTAGATGTAGGTTGGAAATCTCGGAAGGGGCAACATCTTACTGGACCTACGTTGCCTCCAGAAACTCCTGCCCGAAAGCGAGGCAGCAGTAGATATTGCCCAATTCCAGATACGCTCTGTGAACTTGGACGATTCGGCCAGAAGACAGGTAAGGGTTGGTACCAATATGACAAGCCATTGGGTAGGATTCACAAACCTGATCCCTGGCTTTCCAAATTTCTGTCACAGTACAGAGAAACCCACCACATTGAACCACGTATCATTAACCAAGATGAGATCCTTGAGCGCTGCTTATATGCTCTCATCAATGAAGCTTTCCGAATCTTGGGGGAAGGAATAGCTGCTGGCCCAGAGCACATTGACGTTGTCTATTTACATGGGTATGGATGGCCAAGGCACAGGGGTGGGCCCATGTTCTACGCTTCCACCGTAGGACTGCCCACAGTGCTAGAGAAGTTGCAGAAATATTACAGGCAGAATCCTGATATCCCCCAACTCGAACCCAGTGATTATCTGAAAAAACTGGCTTCCCTGGGAAACCCCCCTCTGAAAGAATGGCAAAGCTTGGCAGGGCCCCCCAGCAGTAAATTGTGATTCGGCCTTCCAGGTTATACCTGACATGCTGGCATGTAGGTATTGCTCACTGAATTTCAGTGAAATTCCATCCAAAGATCCAGATTAAGATTGCTCTGAAATATAAAGCAAAAGAAATAGTCAGTTTAAACCTCCTCTTTGGGTCTTCTGTCTGATGATTCTAATGGGACAAAACTTTAGGAATGTGCTTCCTATGCCTCTGAATCTATCCCTATCAGATAAATTATTTCAGTCCCAATGAATAAACTTGTGTTGATACCATGATAGCTAGGGAGAGAGCCTCAGGAAGAAGTTGAGGTTCCCAGGTGCTTTGATCAATGGAGAATTGTCATAAATTAATAAATCATGAATGGAGCTAAGTCATTAATTCATTTTGCTTCTTTCACCTTCACACACATACATCACTGGTGTGAAATCTAATGGATCATTCATTCAACAGGCATTCATCGAGCAGCTCCTGAGCATCTTATACCATCTGACAGCACTAGGCAGACCTAGAGTCCAGAGGGGCACTAAACCAGCATGGAAGCCTGGGGTGAAGTTCAGTCTATACTGTTGGGGGTAGGGTAGAGACGGTTGGTGGGTCACAGTGAGAGACTCTGTGATTGGACATGGAAATCTTCCCAAAGAGAGGCAACATGTCAAAAGCAGAACAGTTTTGAAGTTGCGGGCAAAACACAGTTGAGAAACGGTGAGGGAACTAAATACTGCACACCAGAATAAGGAACTCAGGGTAGTTTGGCAAGGCATGCTTTGCGCATCACTTCTGCAAGGCCCAGGCACACGTCCACAGCTGTGAGACCAGTAGGTGTCCACAACCTTGTCTTTACTCTTCTTCTTGGAGTAGTAATAGAAAGTATTAAGTTATTGACAATGTAAGAAGGGATCTTGGACATCTAACCTTCTAGGCTTTCTTGATGCCAGTTTCCCTGCCACAACAATCCTTTGTAATGTTAGAAATAGAAATGGTTGAATCTTGAAAAATCTGAAATGACTGCAAAACAAATTTTGTATAATTTTGTTATAACTGTAAGAGTTCTGTTTTTACTTTTTGTCTTGTGTGCTTAAAAATTAAAGAGCTGTCAACACAAAAACTTGTACATGATTTTTCACAGCAGCATTATTCATAATAGCCAAAAAGTGGAAAGAACTCACAAATCCATCAGGGGATAAAATGGGTAAGCAAAGTATGATACAACCATACAGTGTAATATTATTCAGCAATAAAAAGGAATGACACCGGCTATACAACATGGATGAACATTGAAAACATTATGCTAAGTGAAAGAAGCTAGGCATAAAAGTCCACATATTGTGTAATTCCATTTATGTGAAATAACCAGAATAGGCAAATCTATAAAGACAAAAAGATTTGTCATTGCCAGGCCTGGAAGGGTGGGGAAGTGGGGAATGGAGAGTGACTACTAATGGGTATGAAGTGATGAAAATGTTCCAAAATTGTTGTGGTGATGGTTATACAACTTTGAATATACTAAAATCCATTTAATCGTATACTTTCAATAGGTGAATTGTATGGTATGTGAATTATATTTCAATAAAGCTGTTAAATGGATGAATGAATGAATAAAGGCTAAAGTTGTTATTCAGTGTGATGTAAATGGACTGTTTCACAATATTTTCACCAATGAACTCAAGCAAAATTATCAACAGTTTTAATAGATACATCCTGAATGAATGGATAAATTTTTCATTGTGGAAAAAAAAATCTAGAGTGTGCCTTGAATTGCAGTAATTTAGAATATATTTGAGGTACATATTAATGGATTTTATATAAATTAGTTTTTTAATTAAAGACATCAATGGAAAAGGCTCTTGAAAATATGAACTTTATCTCCAAAGTGACTTATTTTCAAATTAATATAAAAAAGAAAAAAAAAGCCTGTGTTACCTCATTTGAATCTTGAATGGATTTTATTTCAAGTTCTTAAAATGCATTTTCACTCTACACTAGCCTTTATATTGGGGTTTTGAAACTAAAAAGTCCATGAATAGATTTCATGAGTCAATAGCCCCTGAAATTGTATGCGTGCGTATTTCTTAAAAGAGGTACCATATCTTACATCATATTCTCACATGTCTATGATCCAGTAAAGATTAAGGACCAAAACTCTATATAGAAAATGAAAAAAGATAGTCCATTTATTTTTTTTTTATATTAAAAGAGGCAAAATTAATTTTAATTTGTTGGGTCTTATCAGCAATAGTAGTTAATATAATGAAACTTTCCAAGAATATCCTGTCTCATCCTTGAAAATGCACATGCTTAAAAAGCTGATTTGGGGGAACTTTGGGGGAAGATGGCAGAGTAGGGAGCTGTAGGACTCAGTCCTCCAAAACAATGATTAGACAGATAGGAACTGTCTGAAACAACTATTTTGAAACTCCAGAGGCCAGAAGGACACTGTTCAGAATCCAGGGAAGAGTGGGAAAGAAAGACAGATAAATTACGGTAAAGAACTGTAAACTGCTGTCTCTACACAGCTCTACCAGCACCTTCCCCCACTCGTAGGGCAGGCCACTGCAGGGTCCAGTCTCTGGCTAGCTGCTGGTGACCAAAAGGAACACAAAAATCCTCTTGCCCAAGAACAGGGCTAGGCACAGCCAATCTTGGCTTTTGATTAGCAAATTCTGATCGCTGGCTCCTGGCTCTGAGGGAAGCTATTGTTTCAACCTGCCCCAGACAAAGGTGGCCCAGTGGCCATTGTTTCAACTCCACCCGAACAAACATAGCAGGGGACATTGTTTCAACACTCCCCAATTAAACCCAATTAAAAAATGGACAAAAGGCTTGAACAGACATCTCTCCAAAGAAGATATACAAATGGACAAAAAGCACATGAAAAGATGTTCAACATCAATAGCTATTAAGGAAATGAAAATCAAAAACAATGAGATATCATTTCATACCCACCAGAATGACTGCTATTTAAAAAAAAAAAAAAAGTAAAACAACAAGTGTTGGAGAGCATGTGGAGAAATAGGAACACTCATTCATTGCTGGTGGCAATGTAAAATGGTGCAGCCACTGTGGAAGACAGTTTGGCAGTTCCTCAGAAAGCTAAGTATGGAATTACCATATGACCTGACAGATTGTACATACCCAAAAGAATTTAAAGGAGGGACTTGAACAGACATTTGCACACTGATGTTCATAGCAGCATTATTTACACTCGCCAAAAGATGGAAGCAATCCTAGTGTCTATCAGCTGATGAACGGATAAACAAAATGTGGTATATGCATACAATGGAATATTATTAATCTGTTAAAAGGAATAATACCCTGATACATGTGATCACATGGATGAACCCTGAAGACATCATATTGAGTAAAATAAGCCAGACACAAAAAGACAAATATTGTATGATCTCAGTATTTTGAAATAACTAGATTAAGCAAACCCATAGAGTCAGAATCTAGAATATAGGTTACCAGGGGACAGGGTGGCAATAGGGGATGGGAAGTTAAGGCTTAAAATGTATAGGGTTCCTGTTTGGAATGATGGAAATGTTTTAATAATGGATGGTTATGATGGTAGCACATTATAAATGCAATTAACAGAGCTGAAATATATATCTGAATATGACTAAAAGGGGAAATGCTAGGTTGTACATATGGTAACAGAATAAAATTTTTTAAAAATCCATGAAACTGCACTACACAAATAGTAAACCCTAAGTTAAACCATGGACTTTAACCAATAGTACAATTATAAAAAGGTGCTATCATAAATTGTAACAAATGTTCCACACCAATGCAAGGTGTTGGTAGTGGGGTGGTATATGAGAATCCTATATTTTATTCATGATTGCTCTGTAAACCCACAACTTCTCCAATTTAAATAAAGCTGATTTTGTTAGTAATTTAATGACTATCTTTAAAAAATTTTTGAATGACATTTTTAAAAAGTGTTCTAATGATATTTGACTTAGCACCCTTTAAGCTTTGCCCTAAGACTCTAGCTTTAAAGATGAGACTGTTATTCTTTGAATACGTAAAGCCCCTGCGCAGCTGCAGTTGCTACCTATTTACTCATTTCCAGTGGGAACAGGTGTGCATGAGAGAGAGCACATGAGGGCCCTAAATTCCCATGATTAATAAATAATATTACAGAATTTTTTATGCAAATTTTACTCCACAGCACTGTAGGAACCTGCAATTTCTAGGGTCTTATATTTGTTTTTAAAATACACACCTAGAAATATTGCAGGCTCGCTCAATTATCTGAATCTTCTTGGTAGTCACTGATGAGATTAATCTAAATCAAGTTCTTCAGACTATGTTTAAAAATGGATTTCTGTAAGAAATGAATGGTCCTTGACTATTCTTGGGACTGTCAGTGCCATCTGTTTATCTTGTCAGCTTATACATGTCTTAAGATTGACAAGCTATGCAGATTCCAGGCAGGAGAGCTGCATTACACAACTCCAGGGAACACCTTTAATACTGTGCTCCAACAGGGTGCCATTCACACAGGAATAATTCACAAAGAAACAATTCCTAGAGCCCTGCAACACCTAGTGTTGTTTCCAGGGTACTCCATCTACAGATTTCAAGCCAAAAGCTCTTTCTTCTGTTTGCTGCTGAAAGTATCTTTCTATAATAAAATTAGGTTTTCTAGACAAAAAACAAAGTGGGGGGAAATTTTTCCACTTAAATTATTGTCTCTAGTAGAACTACATTTTTAGAAAAAAAATTATATCTTATCTGTTCTTCTTAATGTTTTTTTTTCTAGCACCCTGACAATGAGGAACATGAGAGAGATGAACATGTCTTTTAAAGTCCAAAGAATTTCAAGGCATTTTAATTGCAACATTTATTTGTTCTCTTCCAACAAACTTATAATAGCCTGGTAGGATGAGTATCTGAAAGCCACTTAGAAATGACAAGAGCAGAGCTGGTGCTATATATTTGTACACATCTTTCACTGTACTTTGGGTTATTCCTTCTTTTCTATGAAAGCTGAGAGGCGTTCGGTACATCTAGCCATAATGTGAGGGCCATAGGATGGGAGTGGACAAAACCTCCAACTAAATCGTAAGTGCACTTGGATTCCCTAAGCTGGCTGAGACCTGGAAGTTGTCAATTTATAAATTTGGGCAGAGACTGTTGGCTCTTCTTCTGTTGTAACAAATTCCCCAGTATTTTGCTGAGCATGTGGTTGCTCAGAAATACATAATATATTTGTTATCTTCCCTTGCATCAAGTGGTGGACATGAGACTTTCTAAACAATGGAATATAAGTTTAAGTGTAACCTTACAACCTCTGAAAACACAGCTTAAAAGTCAGATGATGTGCTGCATCCCTTGCCCATTTCTTTTTTGTCCCTTCCTCCAATTTGCCGCCTGGAACACAGATGTGATGGCTGGAGTTCCACCCTTACACTGCACCAAGAGGACAAGGGTTATGCATGCCCAGGGATGGGAGTGGAGGGCTGTAAGGAGCTTGGGTCCCTGAGGACTTCATGGAGCAGAGTTGCCACTCTGCCTTCCAACAGTCATTTATGTGAGAAAGAAATCAATTCCTATTCATGGTTAAGTCACTGTGATTGTAGGTTTTTAATTACTCACAGCTGAACTTAATCATAACTGATGAAGGTAGGTTTTTTGCTTTTGTTTTGTTTTGTTTCTACCACCACAAGAAATTCTGATGCATAGGGAGATTTGGGAATTACTACTCTAGTCTCATTAAACAGTATTTCTTGTTTAAAGAAAAAGTTTTTTTGGCCAGACTGATATAGAAAGGTTCTATTTAGTCTTCTCTTGTTTTTCAACTTGTTGTTGAATTTCTCATAAATTTTATATTATGTTCTACTTATAATTGTTACAGGCAGGTCATGGAGATGCCCACTAAGAATCTGAAGTTAGGCCTTTAAATCAACATTTAGTACGAAAAAATTTCAGAGGCCTACTTGACCTCAAATTGGTACTTAATTAGCAATAAAAACATTAATAAAGAAAGTCAGAAGGAAAGGTTAGTCAACAACTGCAGAAAGGAAAAGGAGAATAATTCAAGAAGCAATATCTCTCAGCACTGATCAAAAGGGAGGTGGTGAATCTGGGGTGCATAAATATTCTGCTCACTAAAACAAAATGGGGTTGCCCCTACCCAAGGGAGTGTGAAAAACAATCCAGAGAAGTGCTGGCTGAAAGTATTTTTTGTATAAAATATTAAATTGATCTATGTTAATATTTAATGTACAGATGGACACTCTTGTCCTCACCAGGTTGCATCGCAAATAGCCAAATGTCAAGAGTGAGATCTCTTGAGGGAAGTGGGTGAGTTCCAAAATGCCAAGAGGCTGATAATGGCATTCTCCCGCTTTCATTTGCTTTCAGCATATTGAGAAACATTGCAGATTATGTATGACAGGGTAAGTGAATATTCAGACTAAATTATGTAGTTTAAAGTAATCCTTAACAAAAGATTTGATAAAAGAAAACACCCTTAAAAATACTCCTTGAAAGTAATACAAACAATGCAAGCAAAGGCAAACAAGAAAATGGCAGAGCTGACACTGCTGATAATATATATATGTGTATATATATATATATATGTATATATATGTGTATGTGTATATATATATATATATATATATATGAGACATAAAATTTGCCATTTTAACCATTTCCAAGTGTACAATTCAGTGGCAAAGGGGTGGGTGTATAAGCCTTTAGCAAAGAGGAGCAGGCCACTTACGCAGGCTCAAAGGGTTCAGGGGAATATGAGGATTTAGGATTTTCAAATTTGTTGTCCCAGATGTTCCCATCCCAAGACACAGGGTCCCATTTCCCAATTAAGGCCCTAACCATGGCATAGCATGGCATAGTTGAGAATTCAACCTTCTTTGTAACTCCACTTTCCTTATAATTAAGTCCTGGACCTGATCCTCTGTTTTTTCTGCCCTGTGACTATAGAGGAGATGAGAGTCTCCCTATATGCTGCCAGGAAAGTCCTGACTTTCACAGTTCATCTTACATTGGTAATTAATCACCTTCACACCGTTTATTTTGTTTTTCTAGTGCAGCAATAGCCCCCAGCAACAGCCATCTGGCTCCATGTAATTACAACTCCCTATAAACCTCTCAAAAGCCTGAAATATTGCCCACATTTTCCTTCTACTGGTATCCCATCCCAACCTCTTTATTGGTGAAAGTTTTAACTTTTGCACAGTCACTGCATGCCCAGGGCTAGCAATACTCTACCTACCACCACTAATGAGGGCCTCATTGCCAGCTGGCTCATCAGTGATCCAGCTCATAATGCCATTTTAGAATTTTCTTCCTAGGACTACTTCTTTTAGCACCTACCATAGGCCGGGTTCCCCAGGAAACAGACTCTGAGGGAGAGATTTCCACGCAGGAGGTCTATGGTTAGTGCGCTTGAGAATGACACCGCTAAGGGAGTGAAGACAGCAGGGTTGAGCAGAAGGAGGAGCTGAGCTGCAATGCGGAGCCCTTCAGAGATATCCTGCATTGAGGCAAGGGGGCTGGATCTTTGTACCCTCACCTGACTTGCCTTTGGATGTGGGCTGCCTCCAGGGAGGGAGGTGTGACCTTGGGAAAAGCAGGTACCTTCGGCCAAGGTCAATTTCCTTGGGGGAACTCAGGTCCTTAGCTTCCCCCCAGCAGCTAACACTGCCAGCAGCTGGAGGAGTGAGTGCTTTGGTACTGAAGGGGGTGGATCTGGGCAGTGCATCACAGTGTCCAATACACAGCTTCTGCCTTGTAGACCTCAAAAGTATGTCTTTTTTATCAGACCTTTATCCCTGTTTTCCTCGGTCACTACTTGAAGCCCATAATTCCCAGCCATCACTCATCACCTGAACACTCATTCTTGAATGGCTCTGAACATTTCCATATCTGATGCCCCGTCTTCCTCAACTCACCAAATCTTTCTCCTGAGGCCTCTAGAATTCACTGTTTGCATCAGCAAAATCTTCTCTAGTCTCAACTTCTTGGCCTAAATTCTGGGGGTTTTCTAGGGGGTCTCCGATGAATGGCTTCCTCAACCAGCTTCTGAAAAAGTTGAAAACTTAAAAGTAGCTATAGGAACCAAAATATCACCTTGCTTAGTGGTAGAGGCCAGGTTGGACGATACAGCCTTAGTTAGATTGACTTCGTGGACTTGATCACACTGCACCTCATCATTAGACAGACCTCCCCACAGGGTCTCAGAAGCACAGGACCTCGCATATATGCCACTTTTTCTAAAGCTCTCAGTTAAGTAGTTTTAAATCATTCTCTATTGCATGGAAGTTGTCTCAGACCCTTTTTGGAAACAAGTGAGATGTAATTATAAAAAAGAGAGAGGACTTTCAAAAACAGAGACGAAATATAGAATGTAGCATGTCAGTGCTGAATGAATAATAAAGAATATCAATACAGAATTGGGAGAAGGAGGTGATCACTAAAAAATTAATGCCCACTAACCTCCAGGGTGCCATCCTGCTACATTTCCCTAGTCCATTATTCCCCCACTCTTTTAGATGCCTATTTTGTACCGCCTATTCTTTCATCTCCTCCTTCTCAGTCCCATGTCCTTGCTTCCTTCACTGAGGAAAAAAAAAAAGCAATCAGAAGAGAACTTCTACAAGGACCCACCAACGCATCTACCCACCTGCTTTTGCGCTTGTACAACCTGCCTTCCCTCCTATTCCAATGAGCAGACTATGCGTGCAGATCAGATCCAACTCCTCCACTCGTACACTAGATCCTGGCCCTCTCACCTACTCAAACACATGGCTCCAGCATTCTCTTCTCTTTCTTCTGCTTCATCAACTTCCCCCTCTCTACAGCTTCTTTCCAATCAATATGTAAACAAGCAGTAATTTCTCCCATCTTAAAAAAAAATCCCTTTAAAACTGTTTTCTCCTGTGAAATTTTATGTGATCTAATCACTTCAAATGGTTCTTAAAATAAGTAAGGATGGATGTAAATAATACATATATTCTTACATAAATGCATAAAAAATAACATAAAGGCTGTTTGAAAAACAAAATTTTTTTCTCCCCTCTTTAAAAAAATCTTGATCCCATTTCCCCTTCTGGCACTTTTTTCTCCTTTCTGTCATAGCAAAACTTCACTGATTATTCCCATGGCTTCTCATTGCTTTCCTCTCATTCTCCCTTGAATCTATACCAACAGGCTTTTGTCCCCACCACTCTGCCAGTACTGCTTTTGTCAGGGCCACCAAGGACTTTTTTATTGCAGAATCCAACCGTCATTTCTTGGCTCCCATCTTACCTGGCTTATCAATCATTCCCTCTTCCTTGAAACACATGCTTCACCTGCTTGCAGGACACCACCGCTCTCTTGATTTTCCTCCACTTCATCAGCCTCCTGTTCACTCTCCATTGCTGGTTCTTTATCTCCTCCTCCTCTAAATATTGGAGAGACTCAGGGCCCAGTCCTTGGGCTTCTTCTTTTCTCTAACTATACCCCCTCTCCTGGTGATTCATTTAGCTTTACAGCTACAGACTGAAAGCTCCTAAATTCACATCTTCAGCCTAGACCTCTAACCTAAGCAGTAGGTAGACTTACTTGTCTGTCTTTCTACTTGACGTTCACATTTGGGTGTCTAATGAATATCTAAACTTAACATGTTCAAAATTGAGCTTTTGATCTCTACCACCACCACCAACCTCCCTCCCCACTCCCCACACCCCCACCCCCCAAAAAAAATCTTGCTTTTCCTGCAGCCTTCTCCATCCCCAGTAAATAGTAGCTCCATCTTGTCAGTTGCTCAGGACAAAAACCTTGGAGTTATCCTTGACTCTTCTTTATCTCACTCCTCACCTCTAATCCTTCGCACATCTTGGTGGTTCTACCTTCAAATATATTCAGAAAACAACCACTTGTCACTGCCTTCTCTGCTATCACCTGGGTGCAAGCTGTCGTCTCTGAGGCAAAAGCATTCTAACTGGACACCTGCTTCAGCCCTTGTTTGGGTTTTGAGCTGCATTTCCCACCAGATGGTGCTGCTGAATTCTCTTAAAACTTCCTATTCCAATTAGTTAAAATGCCAGTTTTAACTAAGCAAGAGAATATAATTCATTTGTTCAACAGCGGTTCTCTAATAACCTCTGTTTTTTATAACTTTAGATAAAATGTTCCGTGGGTTCCTACAGCTTGTGATGGGACGTGGGTCAGTTTCATAAATACAGGCAATATGAGTAGGTGAAAACTGGAGATAGAATTTTGGCTGCAAAAGCATTTGACACTATTAGTTTTCCAGTGATCTTCACATACTTGGATTCCAAAACCTTTCCCAGACTTAAAATTATGTAAGATGAACATACTTTTCTTGTTGATTTTGTTCAAGCTACAAGAGTGAGCATTAAATACTGTTTCAGTCTTTAAAACCAATTGCTTATTCTTACATGGTTCAACAAAAGCCAGTTTTGTTATTTCTTTAAAATATAGGCAAGAGTTTTAAAAATAATCATTGAACAATTGGATTCATGTTTCTTTACAGTAGATATTTTGTCTATTTGTCAGTAAAGTCAGGAGTATTTTTTCAGTGTATATTATATACTGTATATCAGTGTAATAGGGTGAGCCATTCATAAAACATATTAGTTCATTTTGGAAATTAGTTCACATGATCATTTCCTAAGAGCCACTAATTTCAGTGGGAAAATGCAATGGCTATAAGGAGCAAGATCCTAGAATTTGCTATGTATTTAAGCCTTTCATAGAAATTTGAGGGTCAAAGTTTCCTTTTATTTTATCCTTTGTGGGAATAGATTCTTGCTATGAAATCACTGTTACGTTTCTTTTCTGGATTAAATTCCAGCTTCTTTACTTTTCACACATTGATTCCATTTCCCATCTTTTAATCATTATTGTTATTTTCTTCTAGTACCACCAGAATTGGGATGAGAAAAGGGAAGGCATAGTTTACATAATCATTTGCCTAATCATCTACGTTTATTTGCATAAGCTATAAATCTGACTAAGGGATGAGAGGCAGACCCAACAAGAAAGAAGATAAGAACTGGGAACCTAGTGGGGGGTTGCACTTGGCAAAGGCCCTTCAGGGAAAAGAGAATCTGGAATGACAGCACCCAAAGACTCCGGAAGCCAAAGAGCAGTCCTCTGGGCTTGAGGGCACTGGGGCCGTTGGAAGGATACAGACGATGAGATTGTCACTGGAAAGAGCAAGAGAAGAAAGAAAAGGAGGCAGAATGAACAAAACTCAATGCACTTCTTTCTTCTTCTCTCTGTTGGTGGATGTTTCCATTTCCCAGTGTCCTGGCCCGGAGACGAAGGAAGCGGAGCTGGGAGCTGTGGATCAGTGGCTCTTCTGCTGGGATGCTGGCAGGGCAGCGGCCTCACACACAGACCCCTTTCTTCTTCCTTGGAGGGAGCAGCGACTGCTATAAGTAGAGCCTTGTTTCTCAGCCTCTCCATCCCCCAGCTATCAGAGGGAGGCTGTGTGTAGCGGTCTGTCTCCCATTCCTGGGCAGGGCTGTGCCAGAGGACAGCACAAAGAGAAATAACTGCAGCATATTAGGGCACCTTTTAACTCCTGTGGGATTAGGCATCTGGGTAGTGAGTCCTAGCCTGGGTCCCAAGGGCGCTTAAGTAGGAGGGGGCAGCTTGAGCAAGGGTCTTGACCTGATGCTCCAGAGTCATTTGGTTCTGTGCTTCTAGAAGTGTTAGTAGAATAGTTAGAGCAGTAATTGCCAAAATTTTAAAATCACACACTTTTTGGTTAAAAAAATAAAAGAAAAAGGATGTACCTTTAATGTATGCATAATAATCATCATTGTCTTAACCATAGAAAAATTTCTATGATGCTTACTATTGTGAGCCACTTCTCTAAATGTTTTATGTGTATTGACTCATTTCATTCTCACAACCACCCTATGCGATAGATATTGTTATCTCCATTTGGCAGATGAGAAAACTGAAGTACAGAAAGGATACTTCCCCAAGGACACAGAGTAGCAAATCCAAGATTATAACCCAGGCAGTCTATTCTCTTAACTACTATGCCAGACTATATGGACTTATTTATAAATCACATACATCTGCTACTGTAATAACATATACCTCATGAAACATATGCAAACATAGACATTTTTAAAAGTTAAGGTAAAAGTAAATATAAATAGAAGTTCTGCTATTTTCTTCCCTCACCCCAATGGATTATCTAGTAAACCACCTTTTTAGAGACCTCCATCTGAGCATTTGGAGCCTGCGGGAGCAGTCTCAGGGAAGAAGTGCCACGCCGTTCCACAATTAATGCAGGGCACTTCTAACTCTCTCCAGTACTTCCACCAGAGGTCTCTTTTACCATAATTTTTTTTTTTGCAAGTGCTCATGTAAGAGTTGTACCTTTAATATCTGTTGATTGAGAAGGGATATAATGATGAAAGCTATTAAGTAACTCTCATAAATGACTTTATTTTGTTAATTAGTAACATTAATAATTAATTATTGATTAATTATCAATAATTAATATTAATTATATTGATTAATTAATAATTATTTTTAAATATTATTATCGTTTATTTTGTTAAAGTCATAAATGACTTTATTTTGTTAATTACAACGGCATCCACATAATGCAAAAAATGGTCCATGCACATGCAAGCCTCATTAAGTTTTCAGTCTACAGACAATACATGGTAAACACATGGATGTGCTTGCTTCTAAGAACCCCAGGCCCTGGGGTACACAGTTTATGCAGATGTTGAGTTCTGCTTGGGTTCAGGAATCAGCCGGAACTGAGCCTGAGTTCTGCTTTCCCATATGTGACCTGGAAAAAATAATGAATCTTCCTAAGCCTGATTTTCCTAGTTCATAAAACAAAGATATTACACCCAGGCAGGTTGGTTGTAAGTAAACCTATATGTGAGAAGTCTCTGGTACTTATTGACATGATAAATGTTACTTATTTGCAGAGGCAGATTTACTCTAAAGCTAGTGGAGCTTAAAGTTCATTTAAAATGCACTTGCAAGGGCCTTTTCCAAAACCTTGGGTAGCAATTTTGTGATTTCCAATTTTGTATCCTTTTCCTTGAAGAACCCTCCTAAAATTATATACATTTCAGGCTCACCTTGGATCCTCCCATTACTATTATGTTACACTTAGATTTTAAAGGGAGTACTTGAGGGACGAGGTGCTGTAATGCAAACTGAAGTGTCTTATCCCACTAAATTATGTGGGTGCATGTGAACTGCTGAGGCAGCATTCAAAGGCAGTTTCCAGCAAGAGAGTTTAAACAGCTACCCTCCAAGGAGAAGTGAAAGTGATAACACTGTATTCATCCCTGTCTGGCTGGGGGTGTGTGCTTCTGGGGAAAAGCACTGCGAGGGAGCCCAGATGCTTCCTGACTCCCCAAGGCTCTGCATAGCAACCGTATCAGCAGGGGTGAGCTTTCCCATCTGCTAGAGCCAGAGTCGATTTAAGATCAGCTCTCAGTGTGGCTCTGGATAAACGTCTTGCATCTTTGGTTCTCAGCCCTGGCTGCAGAGGCAAATCATTTGTGGAGCTCTGAAACAATTCTGATACTCAGGACTGACTCCCAGAGTTTCTGATTTACTTAGTTTGGGGTGGGGCCTGGGAGCTGGTATTTTTGCAAGCTCCCCAGGAATTTCTAGCATGCACTCAAGGCTGAGAAGCACTGCCTAAATTCGTATGAGCAGCTTCAATACTACAGGCAGTGATGTCAAATCAAGCAACGAGCAGTGGGATCAATGGCAGCAGATGGCACATTTATCAGGACTACTGTGGGCCCAGCCTGTGCTAGGAACAAAGATGCCTAAGAGCTATGTATGTCTCTGACCCTCAAGGAATATGCAATCTAGTGGGAAACACACAGGCTGCTAAATTGCCTGGAATGGGCCTTTCCAAGCCGGGGGTGGGGGGCTTGGGGGTGGATTAAGGAAAGCTTCCCAAAGGAGTGACCTGATTTCTAAAGGATAAAGCAGCGATCCTGATGAAGAAGGAAAAAGGAGAGAGCCCTCCAGAAAAAGTGAACTGTACAAAGGCTCAAAGGAGTGTGTACATTGTGAGGATGTATTGGCTGGAACATGGGGGGAAAAAACAAAAAGGTGAGGCAATGAGTGAAGAGGTATAAGAGGACTTTGGACCTTTGGGCAGGCTGAGGGTCACTAGCAGGTGCACTTGGACTGGCGAGAGCTGTGCCCGATGAGCAGACACTGTGAGCAGAGGGGGCTGGCTCAGCAGGCAGCATTACCAGGGAAAACCACAACCCCTCTGACCCCTATGAGACCCCTATGAAGCTCTATGGACCCCAAGCTGAAGAAGGAGGGAATACATGCTCTGGACAAATCCAGCTCAAAGGGGAGGGCAGTACAAACGGGGACTCCTTTTGTGGGGGAGAGATTGAGGGTCTTTGGGCCCAAGTGGAAGAAGGGCCCCATGAACTTTCCTTCCCAGGCACGCCTCCAGGGGTGCTTTTAGATGAATAAGGAGTGAAATTTTCAGGTCATTCTGTAATTCAGTCCATCACTCCACTGGCCTGGCACCACACTTTACAAAACTACCTCACTTGAGAGCTCAACATTATGTGTTTACTCCGAATAATACATTTTTTTTTTTTTAAGTTTTGGAATATACTTCTTGTTTCCAATAATGTTTTTCATGCTTCTATTATCAGAAATTTTTTTCCTCTCCACCACTACTGGAATATACATGTTCTTCTATTTGCATTTCTAGATCATTTAACCACTTTGTTTGTTCTAGTCTATATTTAACGTTCTGACTCATGCTAATAACTGTTTACTATGTGTCTGGCATTGTGCTAAGTGCTTTACATGCATTATTTAAGTCACTCCTTAAAACTACCCTAAAGATAGTTCTTATTAGTCCCATTTTACCAATAAGGAAAAGGAGACTTAGACATTTTAAGAAACTTGTCAAAGACTATCTGGTTGCAAAATCTTGTTCTTAATTGCTATGAATATAAGTAAATGCTTCTTTATAGCAATATCTAATTATCTCAGTTGGCCTTTATTAGCGATTCCTTTACTCACTGTGTCCGATTTGTCACATATTGTCTTGGAGTTTGAATTAATCTGTTATATTTCTGTTTTTTCTAATTCAGTTTTATTGTTTTACCTTAATGCTCCATTGCTCTTATAATTAATACTTAATAATGGTTTAAAATTTAGTAGAACAAAAAATATTTGACATGGTAGAACAAAAAATATTACACAAAGTAATGATTGTGTCTTTTAAAACAAATATTCTTTGGCATTCTTCTTGTTATTGTTACATACTTTAAAGTAAACTGCTGAGGCCTTAATTGAAGAGTTTACATATTAACCTAGGAAATACTACTATATTTACTTTTCTAAGCAGGTATGGCATTTGATTTATTAACAACTTTCTTTAGTTTTTCATTTGCTCTTTGATGTCTCCTAAAAAAACTTCACTACAACTTGAGCCAATCCCATGTGTTTAATGTTTCTTGTTGTAATAGCAACAATGAATCCATTTTCATTGTATTTCCTTCTTATATGTCAGTATACACTGACTTATATATACACACATGTATATATTCATACATACATTTTTTGAGGTATTAGAGTCAGTCCTGCACTGAACTCACTTCTTACAATAATTTTTAGTTGATTTCCTTAGATTTTTAGGTCTGCAGTCATGCCATCAGCAAAACAGGTACTTTTGTTTCTTCCTTTCCAATATTTATATGTATTTTAATTTCTTCTTGTATAGTTATTGACCACATATCTGGACTGATAAATCCTGACTTGAGAAAACCAATATGTGTTTCTTCTTTAAGAATAAAATTGATTATTTGTTTCAATATGCACTAGATCATGTTAAAACTGGAAACCCAACATAGCTAAAGTTACCTTCATTTCTTTTCTGGAAGGCCAAAAATAGTGTGGAGTCAGTTCAAATAAAAAGAAACAACAAAACGTATATCATTAGGACATCTAGAAGCAATTGTTCCTGGCCCATCTTTCTGAGCACTGCTAAGGTGTTTCATAGAGCTGAGTTTCTTGAATTCATCTCTCCTTGGGCCCTAGATACCTACTGCCATAGTCTATATATATGAGGGTCTCTGCCCCAAGATAGTGATTTATTTTCATTACCAATCTCCCCCTTCATCCACATTCTTTCTCCAAGAGTAAAGGATACATTCTCATATAAGAGAGATGGGTTTAAACAATGCAGACCAGGCAATCTGATTTTCTGAAGAGTTACTGAACTAAATCTTATATAACCAAAAGCAATCCCTATTACTAACACCCATTTTTAAAGTTTTCATCAGGAAGAAATGAGAATTACAGCAAACATCTTATTAAAATCTCCTTGGATAATTAATCATTTTTTCTCACTTTTCCTGAATATGGATGTGCTATGTTATTTTTCCTTCTGCATTCCAGTTTGTGTTTCTAGAATTAAGCATAGTGAATAGTACATATAAAGTGTTTTTCTCTCCTTTTGCTAAGAAAAAAATCTTAACACTTATGTTCGTAAATGAGATTGGTCTATAATTTGATTTCAGTTTCCTATTCAGATTTTGGGATCAATCATTTTCACTTCACAAAATGGGTTGATAACATGTAACATACACACACAAACACATATATTTAAAGTTTATGTAACATAGGGATTTATTTGTTCTTTGAAAGTTAAGAAAATTTCAGTAAATCTGGCACGACCAGGCATCTTTTGGGAGGTAACTGCTTCTATTTCTTTTCCAGGTATTTGATCTATCAAAGTGCTTTATATATTTATAAGCAAGCACCCATTTGGTTATCAAAATTTACTTGTACCTACATATGTCAGAACAATATTCTTTCAAATGCTGAATCTGCTTTGTACTAGTTGTAAAAATTATGTTATTTCTAATCTTATTAATTCTCTTGTTTTGATTGAGACAAGTCTTTTGTAAAAAAAAAAAAAAATCACTTTTTACTTTTACAATATTCCATCCTGGTTTTGTTCTCCATTTTGTTTATGTATATTCTTGCTTCATGTTTTCTACTCTTGACTTGCTACTTTTCCCCTCACTAAATACTTTAGGTAGGATTCTATTCATTATGTTTATTTTTTTTTAAATAATAAAGGTGTTCAGAATGATCTTTTTCTCTAATAACTCGTTTGTATGTGGTTTCCCTATATAACAATGCAGTGGTTAAGAGCATGGGCTCCAGAGCCAGGCTATCTGGGTTCAAATCCCAGCTTCAGACCTTACCAGCTGTGCTGCCTGAGACAGGTTACTTAACCTCTTTGTGCTTCAGCTTCCTCATCTGTAAAGTAGAAATGGTACCAGGACCTACATTGGAGATTAATGTTTTGTTTGTTTTTGCTTTAAAAAAAAAAAAATACAGTATTATTGAGATGTATTCAAATACCCTACAATCATCTACAGTGTACAATCAATTGTTCATAGTACCATCATATAGTTGTGCATTCATACCAAAATCAATTTTTGAACATTTTCATTACTCCAAAAATGAAATTAAATAAAATAAAAATTAAAAAATAAAAACAAGAATAAAAATACAAGAACACCCAAAACATCCCATCCCCCATGACCCTATTATTCATACTTTTTATTCCCATTTTTCTACTCATCTATCCATATACTGGATAAAGGGAGTATGAGTCACAAGTTTTTCACAATCACACAGTCACACCATGTAGTTATACAATCATCTTTAAAAATCAAGGTGGCTGCACACTGCAGGTAAACTCACTGCCCTCCCCCTACCTGGGACATTACTCCCAGGGGTATAAATCTCCCTGGCAACATGGGACTTGACTCCTGGGGATAAGACTAGACCCGGCATGGTGGGATTGAGAAATCTTCTTGACCAAGAGGGGAAGTGAAATGAAACAAAGTTTCAGTGGCTGGGAGATTTCAAATGGGGTCGAGAGTTCATGCTGGAGGGCATTCTTATGTGCTATATAGATATCTTTTTTAGTTTTTAGTGTATTGGAATAGCTAGAAGGAAATACCTGATACTGTTGAAATGCAACCCAGTAGCCTTGATTCTTGAAGACAATTGCATAACTATGTAGCTTACACGGTGTGACTGTGTGATTGTGAAAACCCTGTGGCTCACACTCTCTTTGTCCAGTATATGGACAAATGAGTAGAAAAATGGGGACAAAAACTAAATGAAAAATAGGGTTGAATGAGAATATGGAATGTTTTGGGTGTTCTTTTGTACTTTTATTTTTATGTTTATTTTGGAGTAAGAAAAATGTTCTAAAGTTGATTCTGATGATGAATGCACAACTATATGATGGTGCTGTGAATAATTGTACATTGCAGATGATTCTAGGATATGTGAATATATCTCAATAAATAAAAAAATCAAGGCTACTGGTTGCAGTTCAGAGATTACTTTTGTGAAGATTTTATGAGATAGTGTGAACATGTAGCATAGTATTTGACACATAATAAGTAGTTAACAAATGTTAGTATGTTAGTTGTCACTGTTATTATTTTTAAGTAGAAAGTATTAATTACCTAGCTCCTTCTACAGGATCATGCAGAGGGAATAGGCATCTCTGGTGAGAACTTTTCTGGTGAAGGGTAGGATGAAAGAGAAGACTTGACCTTGAGGGTCAGTCTCAGGGTGAGGGGTGGAGAAGGGGATGTGATCCCCAGGCTGATATTGTGGGTTTGTGGCTAGAAAACCATGGTAACTGCTCTCAAGAACTGGCCCTAAGCAAACTCTAATGCAGACAAAGTTTTAAGTAATTATAGCTTCTACTCTTTATTCTTTTTCCTTCACCTCTACCTTTTCCTTACCAGCCTCTCAAGCCCATCTCTGCCCTCCTCTTTCGTTCCTTTTTTCCCCAAGTTCAAACCCAAATGAATTTTTAATGCAATTTTATTGAGATATAATCACATAACATACAATCATTCAAAGTGTACAATCATTTGTTCCAGTATCGTCATATGGTTGTGCTTTCATCACCACAATCAAACTTTGAATATTTTCATTACTCCAAAAAAGTAAAATAAAAATTAAAATAAAAAGAACATCCAAAACATCCCATTCCCCTCCTCCCCCCATTGTTCATTTATTTTTTTAATACAGTTTAATTGAGGTATATTCACACACCCTACAGTCATCCACAGTGTACAATTTTTCACAGCACCGTCATGCAGTTGTGCATTCATCACCAGAATCAATTTTTGAAATTTTCCTTACTCCAAAAGAAAAATAAAAGCAAAAAAGTATCTCTAACTCTTTCCATCTACTCCATCCCACCTTATTCTTCATCAAATTTTTGTCCCGATTTTTCCACTCATCTGTCCATACACTGGACAAAGGGAGTGTGAGCCACAAGGTTTTCACAGTCACACAGTCACACTATACAAGCTACATAGTTGTACAATTGTTTTCAAGAATCAAAGTCACTGGGCTGCAGTTCAGCAACTTCAGGTATCACCCTCTAGCCATTCCAATACACTAAAAACTAAAAAGTCATATCTATATAGCACATAAGAGTACCCTCCAGAGTGACGTCTTGGCTCCATTTGAAATCTCTCAGCCACTGACCCTTCATTTCATGTCACATCCCCCTTTTGGTAAAGAAGATATTCTCAATCCCACGATGCCAGGTCCAAATTCATCCCCGGGAGTGATATCCTGCATTGCCAGGGGGATTCACAACCCTGGGAGTCAAGTCCCACATAGGGGCGAGGGCAGTGAGTTCACCTGCCAAGTGGGCTTAGTGAGAGAGGGGACCACAACTGAGCAACATAGAGGCTCTCTGTGGAAAACCCAAATGAATTTGTATTAAGGTATACATGATTAATAAGATATCACTTCTATTTTTGAACTCAACATTTGACATAATCTGAAGACAAATAAATATAAATTTACTATGGACTTTTAGGCATAATAAATGAGGTAGTTAGGTTTTTTTTATTTTGTTTTGTTTTGTTGGAAGAAGGTTGGTTGTGCAGGGCTCCTTCTTGAGTATCCACATGTGAGTCTTCTTGCTTATCAACCTAGTCCTATCCAGATGTCAAAAACAGACAGTTTATTTAACTTTTTGTAATGGGTCAAGATAAAGAGGTTACAAAGAGAGTGGAAAGGAGTCTCTAAATGAATCTCTGTAGGAGAAGAGTGGTGGTTCCATGAGAAAATGGAATTTCAGGTCCTCTTCTTAATCAACTTTGCTTTTCTCAGATCGTCTTCCTTCCTGTTTCCCCTATCAACAAGGAATGTTTCTAATCTGAATGGCCAGAGGCCATGACACTCTTTGGGCTATGTGGCTGCTTGTATTTTCCAAAAACATCTGATCCCTCATGCTTTTCCTATAGTGTGATGTTTACATGCTTCCATTGAGAGAATGGAATTGAGAGAACATTCCATTCTATGTTCTCTCCCTCTGACCCTAGCCAGACCTTTGTAACTGCCTCAACTAATAGCATGCAGCAGACGCAGTGCTGCTTGACTTGTGAGGCTGGGTCATAAAAGTTAATAAGACTTCCACCTGGTTCTCTCTCAGGATGCTTACCATGTTGGGAGGAAGTCCACATGGAGAGACCAGGCGTGAATGTTCCAGCCAACATCCAACCACCAGATATGTGGGTGAACACAGAAGAGTCCTTCAGAAGTGTTCAGTCTTTAGCCTTTGAGTCTTCCAGCTGATCCAGACATTGTGGAGCAGAGAAAAGTCATCCTTACTATACCCTGTCTGAATTCCTGACCCACAAAAACTGTAGAGATATTATAAAATTATTGTTGTTCTATGCCACTAAGTTTTGGGATGATTTGTTTCATAGGAGGAGATAACCAATACAGGCTATGTTTACTAAAGGATGTGATAACTATGTTTTAAAGAAGTGAACGTATGTGCTCCTCTCTTGTGCTTCTTACAAACCTCTAGGTGGATCAGTCCTAGCTGCTCTCTTCTCTCTCCCATTTTCCTCCTAACATGCATTTGCATAAGTAAAGAAGCCAAAGCCGGATGTGCAAACCTGGCCATATAGTTCCCCTACTTCTTAGACTTCTGTCCCTCTGCATACTGTCCAGAGGGCAGGGAGAACCCAAGAGTTAGGAGGCCCCGCTTGCTTTTTACAGGAGAGAGCAACCACTTGGGCTCATATTAAGGAATGGATGCCTGAGCCATTAACAAAGAAGTGTCTGGTTTCACAAGCTATGATTCTTTTATTGTGCTTAACTTCCTTGGAGCCTATTTGGAAGGGCAGGGTTTGTCATTGCTGGGTCCTTGCCTATAATACCATAAACATAGTCCCAAAACATCATCCTAATAACGAACAATAGGTAGAGAGTGAAACCGGGTAATCAAAATTTAAAATGTATCAAAACATAGCCCAATTCCTCTTCACACCTCTAGAGTAGAAGGAAGAGCAGTGGCCTAGGAATCATGAAACATTGATTCCATTTTCTTCTCCACCAAGAATAGTCTGTGGAATGACTAGTTTTATGGACTTTGGGCAAGTCACCTTATCACCTTGCTGTGACTCCACGTTCCTGAATAAGGAAAGGGGGTTTTTATTTAACGAACCTTGTTGATCTATGAATCCACAAATCTCTCCTCCTAGTCACTTTAAAAGCTATTTACACCTTCAATTTCTAAACACAGACATGTATTTGGATGTCTATGGGAGATGTGAGGAGGGTGGGGTGTCCCCAGCTCTGTGCCTCCTGGAAATTCTACAACAGCTGCTCTGGAGCTCGGTTCTCTCTCTGGGAGCTAGAGGATGAAAATCTCAGAAGGCAACGATTCCCTCGGGGAAGCCAGGTGTGAGTGAGGGAGAAGCAGCTTTGACCTTTGACTCAGGGTGAAATAGCCCTGCTCTGGGCTGGAGTAACAGTGGTGCCCCCAAATCCCACACAGGTACACCTCCAGGCTGAGTAAGAATGAGAGGCAAAGAAAGGAAGCAAGCCTCATCCTTGTCCCCTTGAAGCAGGGGCTGAGAAGGGGTTCATTTTCCAGATAGCTACATGAAGAATACATAGACGTTATGTCTGGAGCTAACTCCCCTAGGAGGGGAAGGAGAAGGGACTCCTGGGAGAAGCTCCCAGTTTTGTACTGGTTACATGTTATATTCCCGTAACTAGTCATATACTGACTTTGAAAATTGCAGTATCCTATTTCTGATCTGCCCTGCCACCCCTAGCCTCCTGACCTTCACTGGATACACACTTACTATGCTCTATATTAGGCATGTCAGTTGTGGTGCCTCCATGTCCACAGTCCCTTTTTTTGGGAAATTGTGCTCATATCTCCTGCGAAAGGAGCAGTGTATGTGGCCTTTGTATTACATGAATTCTCCTTTTCCTTCAGCCACTGAGATGATGGTCAAAACAGATCCTCACTCCCAGGAATTCAAACTGGGAGAGGAGAGGACAGTCAGGTTCCCGTCATGAGTTATATCAGAAAGGATTATAGTGGAAAAGAATAAGGTGAGGTTGGGACTCTTCTCTATAGGGTTGAAGTTAGGAAGAAGCAGATACTCTGAGTAAAGAGAAGTAATAAGGTAGAGAAAAGACAAAATCAAATAAGTGCTTTGGTGATGAGAGGCACCAACACACAGAGAATAGCAAAGTCACATTTCTGGAGCTCAGAAGTGAAGCTTCATTAATTCCTGTTGCCACTGGATCCAACTCTGCTTTCTGAAGGCCTGGCTATACCATGGCTTCTGTTTGTGGATTCCCATATCACACCATGTGCATCCTTACATCAAACCTCCCATTAAATCTCCCATTACTTGAAGTATCTGCAACCACACACACACTCCTGGGCATTGAGTACTAAGAGTTCTAGCATGGATGTTAAAGATGACTATCCTGCATTCTGAATATTACGGTGAGGATATTCATTGTGTGCTGCAGTGTACTTTGGCGATGATGGCTATTATTATATCACCATCATGATGTCAGCTACCATATCTTAAGTGCCTGTTTTGAGCCAGGAACTGTCCCTGTTATTTAATGAGCATTACCTCATTTAATCACAACAACCCTACTGAAGTTAGTGTTACTACAGTGAAGGAAATGCTGGCTCGGAGGGCATAATTACCTTGTCCAGTGATACCAGTTAGCAAGTGGCTGAGGCAACTTCAGCTTCTCTTGAAACTGAATTAGGCCTCCGTTTTAGTTTCCTAGGCTGCTTTAAGCAAATACCATGACAGGGTTCAGGTTAAAGAGCGGGAATTTATTCACTCACAGTTTTGAGACCAGGAAAATGTCTCACAATGTCTTTCTTTCTGAAGACCGGCTGCTGATGATCCTTGGGTCCTTGATCTCACGGGAAGGCACATGTGGCGTCTCCTGGCCTCTCCCTTCTCTTCTGGGTTCTGTTGATTTCAGCTTCTTCTTCTGTGGCTTTCTCTCTGTGTGTCTGAATTTCATTTTCTTATAAAGGACTCCGGTAATAGGATTAAGACCCATCCTGACTGAGGAGTGTCACACCTTAACTGAAGTAGCCTCATCAAAATGTCCTACTTGCGATGGGTTCAAACAAACAGGAATGGATTAAATTTAAGAACTTGTTTTTCTGGGGTACATACAGCTTCAAACCACCACAGCCTCGCAGACAGCACAAAGTTTCAAATGTGTTTTTCTTTGCTACCTTCACTTCACTACAGACAGGTTGTCTGTAGTTTAACATAGTCCCCACTACTCCTGATTACCTTATATGCACGTCTCTTTACTCCTTTATGTTATTTTCTTGGCCTCTGAAGGCACTGGTGTTTGCAGCCTCTGTGAGTCGAGAACCGTGACTGTGTAAGTACAATTCTTTATGCAGAGTGCTCTATTTTAGACTTCTTTAAACCGTGTATCCAACTGATGTTAATTAGAATTCTCTGTGAAGATGACTCTCAGTCACTTCAATTTCCGCACATGCCAAATAGAACTCATTTTCTTTCTTCCCCAATATGTTCCTCCTCCTTTGTTCCCTAGCCAGTGACTGGCAGCATCCCTGAAACCCCTCTGCTACCCAGAACCAAATAATCCCAAATCTTGTTGGCTTTACCTCTTTGGTGTTCATACCACTCTCCCCTCCTTTCCATCTTTCCTGTTCAGCCCTCTTTATCTCCCTCCTGGGCTAGCAATTGCCTTATCTCTGGGCTGGCCGCACCAGAATTTATCCTGCTGATTCTTTCCAGAATTAGCATTTAAAATGCACATCTGTCACTGTGCTCAGAATTCCTCAATGGCTCCTGTATTGGTTATTTATTGCTGCATAACAATTTACTCCAAAATTTAGACCAACATTTGTCTCACAGTTTCTATGGGTCAAGAGTGAGAGAGAGGAGGTAGGGTGGGGGAGAGAGAGAGAGTGTGAGACAACAGAAGCCACAGTCTCTTTGTGAGCTGATCTTGGAAGTGACTCCCATCACTTTTGGAGTCCGTAGGAGGGGATGACACAAGTCTGTGAATTCCAGGAAGTGAGGATCCTTGGGAGCCATATTAGAGGCTGCCTACCACAACTTCCCACTTCCTGGACAATGGTTCTTAGTCTCTGCTCCGGTGTTGTGTGACTTACATACAAATGGGGTTCCTGCCTTCTCTACCAACACACGCCAGCTTCAACTGAGCAGCTGGACCTTACACATCAGTTTCATTGATGCTTCCTGTTAAAAGTTTCCATTGAGTAAATGCTCCCAGCTGAAAGGTACTAAAAAACTACTGGCTTAGAGGATTAAACCTAACTTTGCATGTGTTTTCATGATCTGGCCCCTGCCTACCAATTCTACCTCTTGTCTGACTTCTCCTTCAGGCACACGTCACTCTCAAGCAAGGCAGACCTGCAGAGCAGCCCTTTTCTTGCCTCCACGCATTCTGTTCCCTCTCCCATAACGCCCCACCCCGCTTGTCTGCCTCACCAGTGCTAACTCAGCCTTTTCAGGAAATGTTCTTTGATGGCTCAGGTAGACTCATGTGTTTCTTCCCTTATTCTCCTATTGTGCTTTATTTGAATCCCTGAATCAAAGCAATTACCATTTGTACTTTTATGGTTCACTTATGTCTACCCTCCAAATTATCCTCAGCACTCAGCCCAGAGCCTAGCACATGGATGACACTCAGCAGCTATTTGTGGAGTGGATAAATGAGTACAGCATTGCAAGCTGGGCAGTGCCTGAGTGCTTGGAGCCCTGGGATAGATGGAGTGCTTGGCGCCCAGCATCTCCACCATTGAGATACCTCACGTCCCTCGTTCATATTCTATGAGTCAGTCATTGTATTCCAGATTGTTCTTTGCTGTCATTTTAGCCTTTAGCTTCTTAGTGAGAAGCTAATTAAAGCCGAATTATTTTAATTGCTAATCATCAAGGAAAACGATTTTCTAATGGAAATAGCAGAAGGCACATTACCCTACCTTTAAAAGAAGCCAAAGTGTTCTGTTTCAAAATTGCAATTGGTCCATTGCTTCCATAAGTACGTGCAGAACCATCAGAGTGTAAGTGGGTTGTGTCGTTTGGAGCACAAAATTGACCCTGATACTACTTCTTTTAGTGTCACATCACATCACTCAGGAAACGTTCAGTGGTTATCAGGCCACATGAGCATTATCACTGAGCATGGGATTACTGATGCCCAAAAGAAGCCAAATTGTTTGGCAGGTTAATGACTGGCCTTGTTGGCTTTCCTTTTATGTTCAAAACCTGCTCTGGAGGTCTACTTTTCCACTAAATTTTTTTTCACAGGTAAGAATGATAAAACAAATCATTCTTTAGTTGATAAAACAAATTTCCCCAAATCTGGTTTGTCCCTTTCAAAGAGCAGCTGATGCATAAAATAGTGAATGTTGAAAATCAGACTAAGGTGATCCACAAATATCATTTGTTCTACCACTTTAAAAATACATGAAATGCTATTTTGCACCAGTAAGTGGTCCGTCTGGCTTTCTATTTTGCCTTTGATGGTGACACAGTGGGATATTTTGTGGGAAAGCTGGCCTTCATGGTGTGATATTAAAAGGTTAGGGAGGAACCATGAACATTTCTCTACTATGGGTCTGTCATTCTTGCAATGTCTAAAATATTCCTTTGAAGCTGGGGTCACCTATAGAGGTAAGGCATTCTGTAAGATTACAAGCCAGTTTATGAAGTAAGTCTTTTTTTTTTATTTCAAAGTCTTCAAAGGAATCTCTTAGTTCTGGGTGCCTCAGATTTGAAAAACAGACTTTTTGCCCTTCCCCACTATTTATGAATTTTTAGTCATAAATTTTTCATGTTTCCACTCAAAAATATTTGGGAATACACAATACTACCACACCACTTGAAGACCAAGTGGTAAGCACAGCAAGTCCTTAAGGATGGGAGGAGAGAGTGGACTAAGAAAGGCTTCTGGTAGCATTTGAGTTGGAGCTTGAGTAATGGGGTGGGGCAATTCAAGGCAGAGGAAACAGGATGTGGGAAGGCACAGAGGCAGGCAGGAGAGGGTACTGAATGTCCAGAAATAAAACAGCGATCCTGGGAGGGTACAGACTTAGAAGCTTGGGGAAGGATAGCTAGAGAAGAGATTGGGACAGCTGTGTACACCCAACAAAGGAGTTTGGATTTTGCCCAGCAGGCAATGAGAGGTATCAAAAGTTTTTAACCCTGGGGTAATGTGAACTCTAATGGAAAGAAGGATTGCAACAAAGAGAATCTGTGAACATGGAGGGCATTTGGAGATTCCAGGAAGAGGCGGGCTAAAGTTTATTGAGCATCTGAAAGGTTCTGCTAGGTTCTTCAAACATATTATAATATTTAATGTGTTCACTGCAAGTGTATGAGGTAGGAATTACAATCCCCATTTAAGAGATGAGGTTCAGAGTGGTTAAGTAACTTACTGAAGACCAACCAGTAGGTGGTAATGGAGGTAAGATTTGATTCCATTCTGTCTGATTCCAAAGTTGCTGCTCTTCTTTCCTTTGCAACAGAGGGTTCGATGAGGGCCTGTATTTTGCCAGTGGTAATGCTGCAGAGGCATCCTCCCTCCACCCAGAAGAGTTCTAACTTAGTTGCACCTCATTTGGAAGCTTCTCCATCCACTTCATCATTTTAATTGCTTTGATATGACAAATTGACCAATTACTAGCAGGTTATTTATAACTATGGTGGAATTAGTTGCTTGGTTCAATCAAGCAACCAAAAAGTAACTGATTTTTAATGACTCGATTTATCAAAGCGTTCAGAGTTGTTGTGTGCATAGACATAACTTACATTATTAGCCTTAGAAAAATATGTGCAATAGAGTAGGAAGAGAGTAGCGATACAATGTCTGACTATTCTCAAATGACCTGTGAACCTAAAGGATTTTAATTTTAGTTCTATCACCAGGTGGACGAGATCCACCAGGTGTATCTTTGAGTGCTAAAAGATTCTAGAGAACCTTCTGTTTTGCTTGCTGATAAGGAAACTGAAGCCTAGAAAGCACAAGGGATTTGCCAAGGTCTCCCAGTCAGTAAATGACAGAGCTTAGACTTGAACCATCTGCTTGCTCTGATGCCAGGTCCTGGAGGACTTTTTCCACTATGTCTGCTGCACTGTGATGTTGAGTAAGTCAATTAGCCTCTAGAGTCCTCAGTTATTTTGTCTACAACATGAGAGAAACTTGGACCAGTTAGCTTTTGCTATGTAAGAAACAACCCAAACTTAGTGGCTTAAAACAACAACGATTTTATGTAATTCTCAATTCTGCGTTTGTCCTAATTACTGTTCTTGAATTGAACTGGTTCAGCTTATCTCTGCTGGGCTCTCTCATGCCTCTGTTGATCAGCTTGTGGGTCTAGAATTAACTAGGATGGCCTCACTCATAATCTAGTGTTGGCAGGCTGTTGGTTGAAGATGGGCTCTTGTCAACTGGGGTACCTCCATTTTTCTCTATAAGGCAGTTCATCCTCCAGCAGGGTAGGTAGCTTAGGCTCATATACATGGTGGTCTCAGGGTTCCAAGCACAGCAAAAGAGGGCAAACCCCAATGAGCATGCTCTTTGCAAATCTTTGCTATGTGATTTTTGCTATTGTTCGTTTGGCAGAAGCAAGTCACGTGGTGTAGTAAGTTGAATTATGTACCCCAACAACAAACACATGTTCTTAATCTGAATCTACGTTCCTTTGGTGTGAATCCATTGTAAATAGGATCTTTTGAAGATGCTGTTTTTAGTTAAGGTATGGATTTACTGAATGAGGTTGGCTCTTAATCCAGATTACTGGAGTCATTTATAAGCAGAAGAAATTCAGATGCAGTATGAGAAAGCCATGGGGAGGACCCAGAAGCTGGAAGTCAACAGAACCTGGAAGAGAAAGAAGAGGATATCACCATGTCTCAGGAAGGCCAAGGAACCCAAGGATTGCCAGCCAGCCAGAACACTACCAAACTCAGAGGCATTCTAGCCTCTGAAACTGTGAGCCAATAAATTCCTGTTGTTTAAGTCAAAACCAGTTTGTGGTAATTGTGATCACAGCCCAGCAAAACCTAGACATGTGATGTGATAGGTAGCTTCTGAAATGGCTCACAATCACTCTTGCCTCCTGGTATTCTTGTTCTTATATAAGGGCTGGACCTAGTGACTTGCTTCTATTAAATATGGTGGAAGTGAAGGGATATCACTTCCAAAAGTAGTTTATGAAAGACTATGTCTCTCTCTCTCTGACTCTTCTCAAAGGCTTGCTCCAATAAAGCAAGCTACAATGTGTGAGCTGCCCAGTAGAGAGGCCCACATGACACGGGACTTAGGGTAGCCTCTAGCCAACAACCAGTGAGGAACCAAGGCCCTCAGTTCAAAGTCCCTTGAGGAATTGAATCCTGCCAATGACCAGACAGAGAGTGAGTTTGGAAGTAGATCCTTCCCTGTTTGAACCTTCAGATGAGACTGCAGCTCTGGCCCACACCCTCATTGCAGATTTGCAAGAGATTTTGAAGCAGAGGATCTTGCTAAGCCATGCCCAGATTCCTGACCCCAGAAATGGAATGTTGTTTTAAGCTGCTGAATATAGGAGTAATTCGTTACACAATAATAGATAAAGAATACACATAGCTAAGCCCTGAGTCAGTGTGTGTGTGGGGAGTCTATCCAAGGGTATGGTTACAGGAAAAGGAAATTATAGGAGTTATTCACATATATTTGCAAATAATTTGCCATAGATGACTTTTTCCAGCCTCTTGGAGTCTGAGAGGAATAATTTTCACTCCAACAATTGTTTATTCTCTGTGCTAAGCACTACGAATGAGATGGGGAATAAAATAGAGGCCACATTCCTGTCCTCAAGAAGCTTATAGTTTGGGGTGAGGGAGTTGGGAAAGAACTTAATTCAATAATTCTTTAATGATTTGTTTAAAGTTAGGGTAAGCAATATGAAGAGAGAATGTAAATGACTTAATCTGGGTTGGTCAGAGAAAGCTTTGAAGAAGTAGCACTTAAGCTGAAGAGGTAGGCATGGGAGAAGGAGGGGGTAAGGGGGAAAGTTCCAGGCAGAGGGGGTGCCATTCTTGGGAGAGGTGGTTAAAAGGATTTGTATAGGGCAAGTTCATATTTATTATCAAAGGGTACCCTACTATGTGATAGTATTGTGGGCTATAATTTAAAAAACACGAGTTAAAATACATATTAAAATATTTATGGATGAAATTTTATGATGTCTTGGATTTGCTTCAAAATAGTACTGTGGCCAGGTAGGGGTAGGGAGTTGTAGAGGGGATGGGAAACAGGAGTGGTGGCATATAGATTGAAACCAGATGATGGGTATATGGGAATTCATTATATTAGTATATTTTTATATATGTTTGAAATTTTCCATAAAAAATTATTTTAAAAATTGTATCCTGGCAACAAATTCTAAAGGCTGTATATATGTTCGAGAAGTCAAAGCATATTTGTTTCCTCCTGTTCCATTCCAGACAACAGAGGTTAATAACATCTTTTGGGCAAGGAGAGGGAATAAGTTTTACGTTCTAGGTAATGTAAAGGCTTCTCAGCTCCAAATCATGCAGCTAACATAAGGCAGTGTGTTTGGGTAATTTACCTTGCCTCTGGCTAAGGTACTATATTGCATTATTTTTTATGCTCATTTATTATTAGCTGAGATGGTGTGTTTCCTATATAGTAGAATCTAGAGTAAAAGCCAGTGGAAGGGTCCTGTTCAACTACAAGTTACTGAAATAGTGAAAGGATTCTGTTATAAGGGCTTCTATGATATGGACATTATTAGAGTGATTTTATGGGTTGGAGAAGAAGAAAAATAGAATGGAACAGATGGGAATTCCCCTTTGTTAGAAAAATTCTCGGTTGACTTACCGCAGCAATAATGGATTATGGATTTCTTTGATTAAGTTTTCTATTCTTTTTACCCATGTTATGCTAAGGTAGGATAGAATGAAATTAACAGCAGAGATGGATAGATTTTATGAGTCAGGGATGTTCTTCCTTAGGATTTTTTTTGCTGGGTAGGTAGGGAGTATTGTGGCTGAAGCTGAAGAGATGATGCTTCATATTTACACTGTTTCAATGTTAGGTTATTTGGGGGAACCATGTTTTGTGATTCTGATTCAGGCCTTTCTCGAAAATACCAAATTGAGTCTCTCCTCAACCCTTAATAAATGAAGATTTCACTAGAGTCAGATATATGCAAATTACATTTCCCTTCTCAAGCCAAGGTGAAATAAAAGGGAAAATTATGAAAGACTGCCTATGGCAGCAAGGATTTTCAGTGAAGATAAATTTGGTTATTTCAAAACTATGATGAGTCTCCTGGCACTGCAAAGCAGGAAAGGAATAAAGTAATGGAGAAAGTGGACCTAGGAATAAACATGTTCCTGCAGCATTTATGCTGATAGGGCTTTGTTGTTCCCTGAACCTTGGTAATTATAGGCATTTTCCTCTACTCCAAAAAACGTTTGGCAAATATGTGTTCAAGGCTGGGTTCTGGCCTTGTTGCAGGGAAACACTAATTCCCAACTGTGCTCCCTGGGAGCAAACGGTTTGTTTTCTCTTCACTGAATCCAGCCTGGGGTAGGTTCTCTGCAGGGGAGCCTGGCATGGAAAATCTATTTGAAGCAACTTGTCCCCAGGAGGGAAGAATACAAGCCGCCTGTGTGGGGGAGCTGCAGCCACCAGCCATGCCAGTCACACCTGCTAGCCAAGGAGGGCATTAACACACAAAGGCACACACAGAGTCCAAGGTAAACACGAGTACCTTTTGTGTCCCATACCCATACAACCACACACACACTTGATGTGCTGGTGACACACACCACACTGCTAGACACATACCACAAATACACACACTGCACAAAACAACCATATCCACCCACATACTATGTACACACACACACCCGACTACACACAAACCAAATTAACTGTTGTATACATCACACACTCAACTACACACACATATGCACTATCCACACTCCACACTGGTCATACATACCCACACCACAGACACACATATATACACACACCTCACACACTAACAATCATGCACCTAGGACACAACACACACTGCATTTGTACCACACACACCTCACATGTACCATGTACTATGAACTTAACACACTAAACTACACACACATACCCACCACATACAGTACACACAATCATCTACTGCCACACACCACACACACTTCACATACTAGTGCCATGCACCACACACGCACATACACACATGAGCACCCCCCCACCGGAGCCCAGCTTGGTTGCTTTCCTCCCCAGTGCCCGGTGATGCTGGGAGCAGGCGATGGCTGCTGCCAGCGGGCGCCAGGTTGGGATTGGGGAGAGGCGCGCCCAGGCCCAGAGGTGTTTGCTCCTGAGGTTCGCCCATGTGGCCACGCTCCAAGAGGGAGCCAGGCCCCGGGAAGAGTGCCCACGTGACACTACGAGGGCAATGTGAGATGCATGTTGGAAGAGGAGGGATGCGAGAGGAAACCTCTCTCTGAATGGTGCAGGGACCAGCCCACCGAAAGGCTCGGGGTGGGCGTGTACTCGCGTGCACAGCTCTCCGAGGAGTGTGCGGACGCGTGTTTCAGATCTCCAGACGACCCAGCTCGGAGGGAGGTGTGTACGGGAAGTGTGCTTGTAAGCTGGTGTGCCGCGTGAATACCAAGGCACCGAGGCGTGCCTCTGCCGTGACGGCCTTCCGTCGGGTTCCGCTCTGAGGATCGGGTGAGGGGTCTGTGAGAGAGACTGGCTGTGACGCGAAGAGACGCCAACGACAGCGCCCCATAGCAGGGTGTCTGCAACGCGCCCGGGTTTGCCGAGCGACGCGCCGTCTGCCAGGGCCGATTGGCGCGCGCGCGTGTGCGCGAGAGGGGCGGCGCGCGCAGCGGCGGAGGGAGGGTGGCAGTGAGGGGAGGCGGCGGCAGGCCCAGCCCCCGGTCGCAGCGCTCGGGGCGGCTCCTCAGCGAGCCTGGGACCGCGGCGCTCCAGCCGCCGTGCGCTGGCGTTGCTCCCGGCCCGTGCCGCGCCCTCCCGCGTCTGCAGCGGGGTCGGCTTCCTGCCCGCCCAGACGCCGCTTCTCCCTGGCTCCTGGTCTCGGTTCCGCGCAGAGGGAGAGGAAATGAGTGCGGCGGCGGCGCCGGAGCGAGGTTGGAAGAGCGAGAAAGTGGACGAGGCTCAGGCCCTGGCGCGGAGTTGCGCTGCCCGCAGACCGGACTTCCAGCCGTGCGACGGGCTCTCCATCTGTGCCACGCACAGCCATGGCAAGTGCTTCAAGCTGCACTGGTGCTGTCACCTAGGATGGTGTCACTGTAAGTGGAGCCGCGTCTCCCCGCCTTCGCCGCGGTTTTGGGGGCGCCCGCGGGGCCGTCCGGGTCGCGGCTGGGACACCGCTGCTGACGGGGGCTTCGGGCTCGGCCGGGGCTGCTCTGTCGCAGGCTGGGGCGGCCCTGAGCTCTGGGCGGGCCCGAGCTGCCCCCGCGCCCGACGACTCTGGTTAGCGCTGCCTTAGCAACGAGATGAAATTCCATGGGGAGCCTGGCTGTAGCCACTTCTGCAGAAGAGGATCTCCCCTCCCAGGGAAACCGGAATCTATCTTTTCCTTTCCTCCTTTCTTTTCTTTTTTAACCTAAACGACCAGGTAGTGTGTTGAGAAATGGTAGAAAGCCGTCCGAGTTGATAACCGAATGGGAAGCCTTTTTTCAGGGCTGGTGGTTAAAAGATTCTCTTTTTCTTTCTCAGTTTTGCCCTTCTTGGCTGCTGTTTCAAAGAAAGAACCCTTGGAAATCGAATTGTGGCCCATTTGTTGTATCCAAATTGAGAAAGCTCGAAAGTATGATGGACTGCTTCCAAGAAGTTAATATTAACAGTTTGGGAGGGAGAACTCCTTAAATACCCAGCTGTAGCATAAAGTTACAAAATAAAATGAATGAAAGATAAGTTTAAATAACCTTAAACCAATTTATAAAAGCCAGAACTAAATGGTCTAGGCCTCTTCTCTGTATTCATGCTGCCTGTGATTTTTAAATGGATTAAACTTAAGTAGCCATTTAATCAGAATTCCACAATTTGATTAGTTCATGGTATTTGGCCTGCCATAGCCCATGAATCATTTTTTAGAAGTAAGTATATTCTAAACTTAGTTTCCACATGATTTTATAACAGGTTTTTGATGTGCTTCTTTAGGACACATTATCCAAGTGATCTTAAGTTAAATTTGTTTCCTTGTTGGTTAGAAAAAAATGGCTCCCAACCAGAGATTCAGTACATAAAGAATCCTTATTTACATTAATTGAACATAATTGAATATTTTAGATTAAATTGATGAATTAAAGGAGAGAGATTTTTACATTTTCTTTACAAATTCAAGGCATATGGAACAGTGTTGATTTTTTTTGTGTTCGATCTGCTGATGGGTTGGTCTCTTCCTATTTCTCTTTATTCCTATCACTCTCAAATCCATTCCCAGTTATGAAGCATTCATAAGTGGAGGACAGGGTACAACATTGGAAGTAGCAGATTTAGGAAATCTGGGATGCTGAAGTACATAGGATGAATCTGGTGTGAGTCCATTTCCTGGGGAAGAAAAGAATAGTAGCATAGAATGTGAGGGACATAAAAGGTGGTCTGGTTCATGCCCACCTTATTTCAGCAGTATTCCCTGTAATTGTATCATTACAGATGGAAAACTTGCATTCTTCTCAGGTAGGTTTTTCCATTATTAGACAGCTTTGACTTTTAAAATATTCTTCCTTATATGGAGCTAAAATTTGTTACTTCTAACTTTTTTACACTGGTCCTCTCTCTACCTTATGACATTATATAGAATAATCTAATTCCTTTTTAGATCATGGCTGTTTCAGCTTTTCAGATATGCAGATACATTTCTTGTGGCATGGGCTGTCTTCTCTCTGTATCCCCAGCCAGTCACTGTCAGAATGTCTGGCCCAAAGTAGGTTTGAAATTCATGTTTGTTAAGTGACCCAATGAAGATAGCCATCATGTTCTTCCCAAGGCATCATTTTGTCTTATTTAAATATCTCTGTTCTCTTCTACCTTTCTTTTAAGAGAATGGTATCAAGGCTCCTAAGCATCCTAGGATGCTTATGTTCTAAACATGTGCCAATTTGGTTATAATCCTTTGAAGACTGTGACCTCTAGAAAGGTATACAGTATCCTAGTTGTGTCTGATCAGTACAGAGTTGAGCAGGGATGCTCTCTCTCATGTTTGAGATACTACTAGTGCTGCAGCTGGCTTCACATTAGCTTTTCTGAAACCCACATCTCATACTGAGCTTGTTGATGTCGAATTACACTAAGGTTGTTGTCAACTAAAGTCATTAAGTTTTCCTTTTTTTTTTTTTTTTTTTTTTTTTTTTTAACATTTGTGAGAACTAAGCCAAAGCTTGCCCATCTCATAGGAATATATATTTTCTGGGCCCAGGCATCGAACCTATAGATATTTTCTTTATTAAATTTCATTTTATTAGAATTATCCCAGTTTTATGGCTTATCTTTGTCTTTTTATATCTTTCAAAATATAAATTAGCTATTCTTCCTGGGTTCATGTCAGCCACGTATTGGATGCCAACAATAATACAGTATCCTTTTGCATCTTCATTGAAGTTATTGAAAAAATCATTGAACAGGAGAAAGCCATAGATCGAGGCCCGAAGCTTGCTGTTAGAACTGCCCTTCAGGTTGATAGCAATTCATTAATTAGCACTTGTTAGTTATGGTTGTTCAATTACCTAGCCACCTAATTGCACTATTATCCATTTTATAGTTATCTTGTCAATATGGGTATAATGAGAAGCTGGTCACATCCTTCTTGAAATCTCACTGACATGTTATTTCTACTGCTTCTTTTTCACATATGAGCTGTATTCATTCTCTCTTTTAAAAAGAAAGGAAATTAGATTTGTCTTGTATAACTGATTCCACTAATGCTTACCATTTTCTTTTCTAAGTGATTAGAATCTATTTTTAAAATAATCTGTGTTTAGAAAGGGATTGACATATAATGTACTCTCCTGTTGTTGGCAGTTCTTTCTGTTTTTAAAAATTAAGACCAATGTTTATTTGCTCTTTTTTGGCAATCCTCTGGGTCTCCATCCTTCTTCCACTGGCAGCGATTTAGTGATCTCATTCATGAGGAACTTGAATTCATTTACCGCAGCAAGGTGCTCTGTTACCGTCTCCTCATCTACAGTGGGCATCAATTCTTTCTACCATTTTCAGCCCGGAAACCATTTTTCTTGAATAGAAGCAGATTTAACATATTTGAGAAGTTCTCCTTTCTCTTTGGCATTCATGAGCATTACAACATCAGTCCTAAACAGCGACTCTTCAATTCTGTTGAACATGTGTTGACATTGTCTCTCTGTGATACATTGTTAGGAAAACTGGGAAGACAAATATGAATGCAGCTGAAACATGCCCTTTAAGCAAAGTCTAAGGGCATGATCCATCCCATATTGTATTCCTTTAAAATTGAGAAAACTATCAGCTTATTCACCAAATCTGAAAATGCTAAAATGAGAGGACTCTTGATGCTTGAAAGAGACCAATTCAGAACACATTAAGGAAGTTAAGTTTTATATAGTTGATGGTAAACTTATGGAATTCATAAAATTATGAAATATAAAAGGCTGAAAAATATATACATGTTCATGAAAGTCAAAGCATGTATACTTGCTTTGGATAAGGCAAATTTTTGAGGACGATGTCGGGGAGGAAAACTATAATGTGTTCTATTGATGTCACTATCAAGAATAGATTATTGGGCTCAGTGAACCATGGCCTGAAATGTATAAGTTTATTTATTTTTCTCAGTAAGGAGTGAAAATATTGGGTTGAATTAATTAGTTAAGGTTTCCAAGAGGGATTTTGAGAAAAAAAAAGACATGACTTGGCAAGGGAAGAGGGTTAGGAAAGAATAAGTCATTTGTAGATATTGTAAAGTAGATTTTTATGACTGGTGTAGACAGGATATTAGGAAGAAATAATAAAATAGATTGTTGAGATAGCAGTGAGGGATGAGCACAAATGGTGAAGTGTGGGGTTTCAGTTGACAGAGGCTTTAGCTTTATATTGATAAAATGGGCAGTTGGGGAATGAAAACAGCAATGGTGATTGTTTTGGTATTAGTGTAAAATATAGATTGAAATTCATGCAGCAATATCCATGTAATGGAAATTGGAATAGAGTTGGGGTAGGAGAACATTATCAGGCGTGTGTTGAGAAGGGCCAAGACTACAATAACATTCATGAAATAGGAAGATAGTGTGTCTATCTGAAACATATTAAGGAGCAATTGAGAGGGAAAGCCGAAAAGGGTAATTTGTCTATTGGACAAATATTAAGTGCCTAATAAGTGGCAGGCCTCCATCTAGGAGTGGGACTTGATATATACTCACAATAGTGAGTATAAAAGGGATGGGCTTTGTAATTATGGAGCTGACAGTCTAGAAGGGGTTTCACAGATTAGTCTAAAAATCACACCGACATATAGTTATAAACTGATGAGTACTACGAAAGAAAAGCTCAGGGTGTTTACTATAAAAGTATATAACAAGGGGATCTCATCTAGTCAGGCTTCCCTAAGGAAACCATGTTCGATCCAAAGGATGCATAGGGATAAGTAGGCAAAGGAGAGGGAAGGATAGTGGAGAGGGAAGAACATTCTAGGCAGACGGAAGTCAGTGGGAGTGGGGCAACTTTGAGGAACTGCAAGATGGGTGATGTGGCTTGAGTGGAGAGAGTGAGGGGCTGTATGACGGCACATAAGGCAGGCAGGGGCCGGAGTAATATGAAGCCCTTGGAAAAGTTTAAGGTCAGAGAGTGAAATAATCCAGCAGTATTGGAGAAAGAATGGATATGGGGAGACCAGTTAAAAGCTATCACTGTGGTCTGGGAGGGAGAGATGATGGCACCATGGACCAGGTTGTTAGAGGCTGAGATTAAGATTTGAGAGAGATTTGGGCTGGGGGTGGGGGTATCTAGAGGATTGATTAGATTTGTAGGAGGGGAAAAGGAATGTTATTATGGATAACTTTTAGACTTATGCAACTTGGATGAATGGTGGTGCCAGGCAGTAACAGCATCAATGAAATACTGGAAAAGAAGTAGGTTTGGGAGGAAAATCATGAATTCAGTTTTGGATCTATCTGTTGAGTTTAAGCTGCCTTTGTCATCATGTAGGATGTGATGGAAGCAAGAATTGGGCTAGAGATGATATAGAAGTTGTTTACTTTTTATACATTGCGGTTGTAGCTATGTGAAGAGGTCACTGAATGTGGTGGGGAATGAAATCCAAGTTAAGGGTTAAGGAAGAGAAAGTGATTAGAAGGTGATGGGGGTGGGTGTATGTGGTATAATGTAGGTGCCGTCAGCAGAACTCAGAATTGGCTTAATAACATCACATAATAAATGAGCTCAGTTTTCTGCAGAAGACATCTTAAAAGATGTCTGTCTCTTTCCAGTTGAAAGCAGGAGGAGTGGGACTTGATAAAGTAATAGATGATATTAGCATATCTAAAGAAAGCCTGTCACAGCAGAAAGTGGATGGCCAGCATGGAAATATAGAAAACTGGGAGTTGGAGAAGCAGAATCTGAAAATATTTTTTCAGGACTGTTAGAGAAGGTTGTATGCTGCCTGAAGGCTTGAGTGTGTGATCTCTATGGCTAGACTGTCCCAGCAAACATTTGGTTATAGTTTGGCTCCTATTTATAGATTTCTTCAGGGAGGGAAGTCAAGACTTTAGGGAAAATATGCTTTTCACCATTAGTGAATTAGCATTATGGTTTTTATGTTATTCTATTGTGTTCTGTTTCCCTGTTTCAATACAAATCTGGGGAAATCCACAAAATCAAGTTCTGACTCCCTCATTATAATGCCAGCTGGTTTTCCTAAGGGCTATTTCAATCATTAATGGCAGTAGCTAGCTACAGAAAATTTATTCAGTAAGTTTGACGGTGAAAATTAGTTTAAAAAAAAAAAGAGTGGTGTTTTGATTGGGTAGAGGACTCAACTGAAACTTTTTTTCTAAGAATGAGGGTCCTAACCATGTCTAGTGATTGAAGGAAAGAGGATACAGATGTTAGGAAGACAAGTGTGAGATCACGTTCTGCGTGAGTTTCCTAAAAGCTCTTCCAAAGATAGAGAAAGCCGATACGCATTTTTCCATCTAACTAGTGCTTCAATCATGGGCACATACCAATTTCAACAGTAACAAATAACACATATAATGCTTACATGTAGCCACAGTTCTTATATTTTTGCTTATATTACTTTACTTAAACTTCTTAATAACCTTATGAGATACATACTGTTGTTATCCTCCTTTTTTAGATTGGGAAGCTTGCTGGAGATCACACTTAGTAGCTCTGGCTGCGTACAGTATATGTCTATCAGAGTCTTACAAACCACCTGGCAACCAGATGTTTGTGTCTTGGTTCTTTTTAAGGTACAGTGTGGGTGATTTCAGCTCTCATAAATTCTTTTTGGAACAAACAAGAATTAAGTAAATAAGGAAAATGAGAATGGTTTCTGATTTTAAGAGGACAATTATATACAATATGAATGTTTTCAGAGTGATTGTGAGATCTATAAAATTGTGCTTATAGAAAACATTTAATAATGAAAGCAATAAAGATAATAAAAGTATACATTGTGAATAAGAAACTGTTTTTTTATTGCCTTCATTGTTGAAAGTTCTGTTTTATAATAGTTGCTACGTGTTGATTTTCTACTTTTTACTGTGAAATCTTATATTGTACTCCAACTCTACTCCTCTACTCCATCCTGTTTGCCACCTTTGTTAAGCAGTGGATAGTTTTGATTAGTTAAATATGCCAATTAATAAAGAGCTATCTTATATATAAGAACATCAGTTACCAAGTTTCAAAGAATTGGAATATAACAAAACTTATGGTATGCTAAAGTTTAACTGAACATAATTTACTTTGATGAGTTGGGAGTCATATCAGGATCCAGTGGTGATTCTTGATCATCATTTGGAATATGATGATTTTGTACAGAAAATTGGCAAAAGAACTGATTAATGAGGCAGGACAAAGTAGACTTAATTGTAGTCTTTGCAAGTTACTTTATTCTAATTCACAACGTTTTAGTTTGTTTTGCTCTTGTTCTTATTGTTGGTTTGTTCTTGAATTTTCTGATGTTTAACAGTGTTCTGTAAATATACTGTGCCAGTTTGAATGTATTATGTACCCCCAAACGCCATTATCTTTGATGCAACCTTGTGTGGGCAGATGTATGTGTTGATTAGATTGTAATTCTTTGAGTGTTTCCATGGAGATGCGACCCACCCAACTGTAGGTGATAACTCTGATTAGATAATGTCCATGGAGATGTGGCCCAGCCCATTCAGCGTGGGCCTTGATTAGTTTACTAGAGCTCTATATAACTTCAGTCAGAAAGAATGAGCTTGCTACAGCCAAGAAGGACATTTTGAAGAATGCACAGGGGCTGAGAGAGGAGCTGCAGCTTACAGAGACATTTTGGAGATAGCCTTTGAAAGCAGACTTTTGCTCTGGAGAAGCTAAGAGAGGTCAGATGCCCCAAGAGCAACTGAGAGTGACATTTTGAACAGGAACGGCAGCCTAGAGAGGAACGTCCTGGGAGAAAGCCATTTTGAAACCAGAACTTGGAGCAGACGCCAGCCACGTGCCTTCCCAGCTAACAGAGGTTTTCCAGACACCATTGGCCATCCTCCAGTGGAGGTACCTGATTGTTGATGTGTTACCTTGGACACTTTATGGCCTTAAGACTGTAACTCTCTAACCAAATAAACTCCCCTTTATAAAAGCCAATCCATTTCTGGTGTTTTGCATTCTGGCAGCATTAGCAAACCGGAACATATACTGCCAAAAAAGTGGAGTGCTAACAATGTAGAATATACTCCTCCGACTGTGTCTGCACAATGCTCCCAAAACAGTCTGTTCAGGACAAATTCTTTAACCTCCCTAGTTTTTATATGTCCATTTAAAAATGTACTACAATGTGTTTTGTACATTGGTGTACTACAAATGTATTTTTTCTTCCATATTTCATTTTAACAGAACTTTAATGAAATAAAAACACTGCTGCTCACTAAGAGTGTAATAATTTGTTCTTTCATGGAAAATTCTGTTGGACTCATTTGCTTTCTTTCTGCCTCTACATGCGTACAGAGTCATACACATGCATACACACATGAAATGAACTTTTTTCTGAACCATTTAAAAGTTAGTTGCAGAGACTCTGGGGATGTGGCTGGACATGGCATCGTGGATTGAGAAAATCTTGAAAAGGGGAAAATCTTGAAAAGGGGGGAAGTGAAATGAAAGAAAAATAAAGTTCCAGTGGCTGAGAGATTTCAAATGGAGTTGAGAGTTCACTCTGGAGGGCTTCTTATGTGCATATAGATATCCTTTTTTAGTTTTTAGTGTATTGGAATAGCTAGAAAGAAATTCATGAAACGGTTGAACTGCAACCCAGTAGCCTTTATGGAAGATGATTGCATAACTATGTAGCTTACATGGTGTGACTGTAATTGTGAAAACCTCATGGCTCACACTCCCTTTATCCAGTGTATGGACAGATGAGTAGAAAAATGAGGACAAAAACTAAATGAAAAATAAGCTGGGGTGGGATGCTTTGGATGTTCTTTTTTACTTTTATTTTTATTCTTATTCTTTTGGAATAAGGAAAGTGTTCAAAAATTGATTGGGGTGATGAATGCACAACTATATGATGGTACTGTGAACAATTGATTGAATGCCGCGGATGATTATATGGTATGTGAATATGTCTCAATAAAACTGAATTTTTAAAAAAAGTCAGTTGCAGGCATCACGACACTTTACACCTAAATTTTTCAGCATTCCCCTCTGAAGAATGAGGGTGTTTTCCTATATTACCACAATGTGTATCATCACTCCTAAGATAGTTAACAGAAATTCAGTGATATCATCTAATTTACAATATCCTTAATAGTCCAAAAATGGCTTTCATAGCTGTTTTTTTTTTCCAGTCAGGATCCAGTCAAGATGCGTACATTGTATTTCATTGTTATATTACTTTAATCTCCTTTAATCATTCTAGCACAATCCTCACTTTTTTTCTTTTAGCTTGTTTTTGTTGACATTGAAATTTTTGAAGAGTCTGGGTTAACTGTCCTGTAGAATATCCTATATTCTAAATTTGACTGATTGTTTCATCATGATTAGATTTAGGTTAAACATTTTTGCCATGTTATTACATGGGTGATATTGTATCCTTATTGTTGTATCACATGAGGAGACATATAATGTTAGATTGTTCCACTGTTGCTAATGCTACAATGATTACTGCCAAATCTGTCCATTGTAAAGATACCTTTCCCCTTTGTTTTTTAAAAAATATTTTTTATTGGGATAACGTGTATTTATCTGTGTGTGTATACATAACATAAAATAAGTAATCATGGGGTGATACTTTGAGATTGAGTGAGTATCCTGTTGCCCAGGATATTCTAGTAGTTTTAGTATCAATTGAATGAACATCCTTGTGTGACTTATTACATTGGTGGTTGCAAGAGTGGTTTTCTAATTCTGGCATTCCTTATACCATTTGCTGGCATTCTTCTGTAAAGAAGAGGTTTCTTTTTTCTACCTGCACCCCTTCTTTTTAAAGTACTATTATTGAAAATTTAATTTTTTCACGAGTCTGTTATAATCCAGTATCATTGTAATTATTTTTGATGCTTAAATTGTCTTAAATTTGGCCAGTGAGAGCCCCTAAAGCTGATTCCTGTGTATTTTTGACATGTCCCTTTCATTTTTTTGAGCATTTCCCTGCTTTCTTGCACAACAATATGTTCCAGGCTTACCTAGTAATTTCCTTGCCCCCGACCAGAACTTAGCCTTTCTTCAAAGGTTCCTTTTAGTGAGGAATGGTACAGAAACCATTATCTGGGCTTAGTATCCTTATTTATACTGGGATGTTACTGCATTTAGGCCCTTTCAGTGGACACATTGAGGAAACACACACACACGTGCGCACGCGTGTGTACACACTCATGAACCCAAATACATATATCACTATAAAATAATTTTCTTACAAATACCTCCAATTTATATATAGTACCAAATATTCTTCATCTTACCCCAATTCCATACTTGTACCCCTCCCTTCTCTGTTAGTAAAAACCCTGGTTCCTAATAACATCAAATATTTACTCATTTCCTGTTTCCCAGCTACACACAAGATAGTTTAGGAATTATTTCATCGTTAACCACTGCCAACAACGAGTGGATTTGTAGAGTTGTAGCATGTTTTTGTGTGCTTTTGTCATCAAACTGTTTCCAACAAAGGATGCATAGTCAGATCACTGTGTTCGAAAGCTTCTTAAATTATTTGGTTGTGTGTGGTTATGTTATCAATATTGATAATTCAGTTAGGTTTGTTTACTTCTGATTCTAATCCATTTTGGGGTTTACTTTTTTCATTTTTTAAATTAAACTTTTTATTTTGAGAAAATGTGTATTTTCATGCAGTTGTAAGAAATAATAGAGGGAGATCTCATGGTACCCTTTATCCAGTTTCCCAGTGGTAACGTCCTGTAAAGCTATAGTACAGTATCATACCCAGAATATTGACACTGATGTAGTCAAGATAAAGATCATATCCATCACCACAGGGATCCTTCATGTTGCCATTTTATAGCCACATGCATTTCTGTCCTGCCCCCACTCCTCCTCAATCCCTGGCAACCACAAATACATTCTCCTTTTCTATAATTTTGTCATTTCAAGTGGGGGAAGGGGCAATGGGGAGTTAAGAAATGAGAGTAGGGTTTCTGTTTGGGGTGAAGGGAAACTTCTAGAAATGGATGGTGGGAAGGTGATAGCATTGCAACATTCTAAATGTGATTAATCCCACTAATGGAATGCTAGGGAGGGGGTGGAATGGGAAGATTTAGGCTATATATGTGTTTCCACAGTTGAAAAAAAAAAAAAAAAAGACAGTCTAAGATGACAATTAAATGCCAAGGATGATCCTGGATGGGATATGAGGATGGAGGAGAGGAGGCTCAAAGGGACACAGATGGGACACACATACACAAAAAAAAGGAAATATAGAATGTAAGCTTAATATCAATGTTGAATTTCTTGAACTTCTTAGCTGCGCTTAATGAGATTGCATAAAAGAATGTTCTTGTCCATGGGAAAGGTATATGTGAATTACATTGTTTGTTCAAAGATATGTGCAGCTTGCTCTCATATGTTCAGAGGACAGAGCAATAGATGATGGATGATAGATAGGGAGGGAGGGAGGGAGGGAGAGAGGGAGGGAAAGAAAAAAATGGTGGTGTGACAGGATGTTAAAGGTAGTGGATGGGGGTATCGGGGGAGGGGGTTGGGGTATGATAGAGTTCTGTGTATGGGGTTCGTACTGTTTTTGCAACTCTTCCTGTAAGATTGAGTTTATTTCAAAATAAAATTTATTAAATTTAAAAAAAGAATGTTACATAAACGGAATCAAACTTTTTGTGATTGGCTTTTTAAAGTCAGCATGATTCTTTGGGAATGTATCCAGGTTGTTGGTGTATCAATTATTATTTGTTCTTATTGCTGGGTAATATTCCATGGTGTGAATATATCACAGTTTGTTTAACTGTTCATTATTGAAGAACATCTGGAATGTTTCCAATTTTTAGTTCCTACAAATAAATCTTACTTAAACATTTGTTTACAGTGTGTGTGTGTGTGTATATAAAAATAAGTCTTCGTTTGTCTGGGATAGATAAATACTTGGGAATGCAGTTGTTGGGTCTTGCATGTTTAGTTTTGTGGTATTTGCATGTTTAGTTTTATAAGAAACTGGCAAACTGTTTTCAGACGGACTGTACCATTTTACATTCCCACTGGCAGTGTATGAGTAATCCAGTTTTTTCACTATTTTTTCCACTATTCTATAGGTATGTACTGATACCTCATTTTGGTTCTTACTTGCGTGTCCCTAATGGGTAACTAATGTTCATTTATAGTCTCTACAGTGAGATGTCTATTCATGTCTTTTTTGGATTGTTTCTTTTTTATTTTTATTTTTATTTTTTTACTTTTCCATTTTGAGAGTTCTTTATATATTCTACATAATAGTCTTTAGTCAGAAAAGTAGGTTTCAGATATTTTTTCCCAGTCTGTCATTTGTCTTTTCATCCTCTTAACAGAGTCATTTGCAGAGCAGAAGTTTTACATTTTAATGTAGTCCTCTTTACCAGTTTTTACCTTTATGGATCATGCTTTTGGTGTCAAGTCTAAGAACTTTTCCTATTACTTGTTAACAAGGATTTTGGCCTATGGCTTTTCCTAAAAGTTTTATAGTTTTACATTTCACTTTTAAGTTTGTGATCCATTATGAGTTAATTTTTGTATAAGCTGGGAGAATTTGGTTAAAGTTCATTTTTTAGGTCTGTGGATGTCCAAATGCTCCAGCACCATTTGTTGAAAGTCTATCTTTCCTCCATTTTAATTACTTTTACACCTTTGTAAACAATCAGTTGAGCATATTGTGTGGATCTATTTCTGGTTTCTCTTTTTCTGTTCCACTGATGTATGGGTCTATCCCTCTGCTAGTACCTTCCAGTTTTTTTTTTTTTACTTTAGCTATATAATCAACCTTTAAATACGATGGAATGATTCTTCCCACTCATTCAAAATTGTTTTAGCTATTGTAGTTCCTTTGCCTTTCTATATAAATTGTAGAATAATCTTGTCTATGCCTACAAAAATCTTGCTGGGAATTTGATGGGAATTGAGGTAACCCTGTATATCATTTTTGGGAGAATTGATACTTTTACTGTGATGAGTCTTCCAATCCATGAAACAGGTATGTCTCGCCAGTTATTTGATCTTGGATCTGTTTCATCAGAGTGGGTTAGGTTTTTTTGCATATAAGTCCTATACAGATTTTGTTAGAATTATACCTGTTTCATTCTTTGAGTGATTGTAATTGGTACTGTACTTTTAATTTCAGTGTCCCTGTGTTCAATGTTAGTACATAGAAATACAGTAGGTTTTGTATGCTTAGCTTATATTCTATAACCTTTCTGGACTCACATATTATTTCTAGGAGTTTTAAAAATATATTCTTTAGGATTTTCTGCAGACAATTATGTTATCTAGAAGTAGAAACAGTTGTATTTCTTCCTCTCCAATCTGTATTCCTTTTATTTCCTTTTCTTGCCTTATTGCACTGGCTAGAACTTCCAGCACTATGTTGAAAAAGAATGATGACAGCATATATCCACACCTTATTCCTACTCTTCAAAGGAAAATTATAAAGTCTTTCACCGTTTAGTATGCTAGCAGGTTTTTTTTTTTTTTTTTAAATCAAAATGCTATTTATCAAATTGAGGCTGTTTCCTTCGTTCCTGTTTTTCTGAGAATTTTTATCGTGAATTGGTATTGAATTTTGCTAAACACTTTTTCGCTGATTGATGTGATCCTGTGACTTTCTTCACTACTCTGTTAGTATGTTGGATTAGGTTGGTTAATTTTCAAATATTTAATCAGCCTTGCATCCTTGTAGTAAACCTCACTTGGTCATGGTGTTAGTTCTTTTTAATGTATCGATGAATGTTTCTATTTACTAATATTTAGTTATGGACTTTTATGCCTATTTTCAGGGTATTCGTCTGTGGTTTTCTTTTTGTGCTGTCATTGTCTAGTTTTGGTATCAGGGTAACATTAGCTTTATAAAACTAATTATGACGTTCTTTTTCTTTGATAATTTTGTGGAAGAGATTGTATAGAATTGATGTTAATTTTTCTTTAAGCATTTGATGGAATTCTTCAGTGAAAGTGAAAGTATCTGGGCCCAACAGGTTTTTGTTTTTGTTTTTTTTTTTGAGTTTTTAAATTATGTGGATTCAATTTCCTTAATAGTTAAAGGGCTGTTCAAATTATTTCTGTTGGGTGAGTTTGTTGTGGCTTTTAATTTTTGAGAAATTGGCCCATGATGTCTGCAGGGTCTGTTATAATATCCCTTGTTTCATTTCAGATATTGGTGATTTGTGTCTTCTTTATTTTTTTATTAGTTTTGCTAGAGGTTTGTCAATTTTATTCACCTATTTGAGGAACCAGTTTTCTGTTTCACTGATTTTCTCAGTTGTTTTTCTGTTTTAAATTTCATTGATTTATGCCCTTGTCTTTACTTGTACTTCCTTCTCCTTGCATTTTTTTTTTTTCCTTTTCTTTTTCTGGGTTCTTGAAATGGGAGCTTAGAATATTGATTTGAGTGTTTTCCTCTTTTCTAATGTATGCATGTTTATTCTAATAAATTTCCCTCTCAGCATAGCCTTAGCTGTGTTTCACAAATTTTGATATGCTATATTTTCATTTTCATTCATATGAATGTAATTTTTAAAATTTCCTTTGAGACTTCGTCTTTTACCCATGGATTACTAGAAGTATGGCTTGGTTTCCAAGTGTTTGGAGATTTTCCTGTTATCTTTGTATTATTGATTTCTAATTTGGTTCTATTGTGGTCGTAGAACTACTCTGTCTGATTTCAATTCTTTTAAATTTATTAAGGTTTTGCTTTATGGCCCAAATGCCATTGACACTTGAGAAAACTGGCTATTGCTGTTTCTGGGTGAAGTATTTTATAAATGTTGATTAGGTCCTGTTGATTGATTGTGTTGTTGAGTTCTTCTATATCCTCATTTTCTGTCCATTTGTTCTATCACTTGTTGAGAGAGGGATGTTGAAGTCTCCAACCATAATGGTATATTTGTCTATATTTTCTTTCAAGTCTGTCAGTTTTTTGCCTCACATATTTTGCAGCTCCATTGTTTGGTGCATATGCATTTGAGATTGCTATGTCTTCATGATGGGTTGACCCTTTTATCATTATGTATTGTCTTTCTGTCTCTGGTAATTTTCTTTGTTCTGATATCTATTTTTTTCTGATATTAATATAGCCACTCCTTCATTCTTTTGATTAATGTTTGCACGATATATCTTTTTCCATTCATTTATTTTCTGCCAACCTATATCATTGTTTTAGTCCCCTAAGCTGCACCAGAAAATATCATGAAATGCATTGGCTTGAACAATGGAAATTTATTAGCTTACAGCTTTGAGGCTGGGAAAATGTCCAATCAAGGCAATATCAAGGCAGTGCTTTCTTCATGAAAACTGGCTGCTGGCAATCCTTGGCTCCTGCCACATGGTAAGGCACATGGTGGTGTCTGCTGGTTTCTTCCTTCTCTTCCAGGTTTTGTTGCTTTCAGCTTCTTGTTTCTTTGGCTTTCTGGGGTACATACAGCTTAAAACCACCACATCCCATCCTCTGGAGCCCCAAAGGACATGTTCTTTCTACATGCAAAATACATTCATTGCATCACAATATCCCAAAAGCCTTAAATCATTTTAGAAACAGTGTTTAGTACAGTGTCATCAAAATCAGTTATAGGTGTGGTCTGTACTGGGGCTCAATTTCCCTCCTTCTGTGGTCCTTTGAAACCCTAGAAAACAAGTTATTTGCTTCCAATAAGTGAAGGAGGTATGGGCATAGGAAAGACATTTCCATTCCAGAAGGGAGAACCTGGAAGGAAAACAGGGGTCATGCGTCTCAGACAACTCCAAAATCCTGCAGGGCATTCTCCATTAGATTTCAAAGGCTGAAAGTCATCTATGGAACACTGTTTTGTCTCTGGGCTTGATGGAGCAGCAGCACCACCCCTTCCAAGTGCTTGTGCAGCAGCCATGCTCTCTCTGAACACTGGGGCATAGGCTCCACCCTCTGAGAACAGTGGGGTAACAGCACTCTTCCTGAACAATTGGGTGGAAGGCCCACCCTCTCCAAGCACAGGGGCAGACTCACCCTTTCCACACACATGTGTGGGCCCGCTCTCTTTGCCCGAGAAGATGTTTTTGGTCCAGACCTCAGGCTCTGTGGTCTTGCCCTTGAAGTGCTTTTTCCATCAATCTGTCCCTTTTAGTCCACGCTGGTGGTGGTTCTGTTCATACTAATCTCACAAAAAACAAAACAAAACAAAAAAACACTGTTTCTAAAATGATTTAAGGCTTTTGGGATATGTGATGCAATGAATGTATTTTGCACGTAGTACATGGGGGCCCAATCCATCAGACAGTAGAACTTTCTATAGATCCTTTCTGGGTAACTGCACCTCCAATCCTGTCTGCACTGAAATGGCTGACTGGATCCATGTTCGTATAAACTGTCACATGAAACACTGTTCTCTGGGGACTTGCTTTACAGAAACTCAAAATTTTCCAAACCATCAATTTTTGGTTTCTTTGTGCCCAGGAGTTGAGTTCTCAGCTTCTCTCTTTCCTCTTACATTTTCATATAAACTGCAAGGAGAAAGAGGGCTATACTTTCCAAACTTAACTTTGAAATCTCTTCAGCTAAATATCCAAGTTCATCACTCTCAAATTTTGGGTTCCCTCCAGCATCAGAACTCAATTTTGGCAAGTTCTCTGTCATTTTAAAACAAGGATCACCTTTTCTCCAGTTTCCAGTAATACAGTCATCATTTCTTTCTGAGGCCTCATCAGAAGTACCTTTAGCATCCATATTTCTACCAAGAGTCTCTTCAAAGCAACCTAGGCTTCTTCAGTGGAGCCCCTCACAATTCCTCCAGCCTCTACTGATTACCCAATCCCAAAGCTGTTTCCACATTTTTGGTATTTGCAGCAGCAGCATCCCCACTCTCCTGGTACCAAAATCTGTTTTCATTTTCCTAGGCTGCACCAGCAGATACCATGAAATGGGTTGGCTAAACAATGGGAATTTACTAGCTTATGATTTTGAGGCTAAAAGAATGTCCAAAATCAAGGCATCAACAAGATGATGCTTTCTTCCCAAAGACTGGCATTCCAGGTCTGGCTGCTGACAATCCTTGGCTCCTCTGTCACATGGCAAGGCACATGGCAGCATTTCCTTGTGTGCTGGTTTGAAACTGTTCTGTACACTAGAAAGACTATCTTCTTTTGACCCACTCTGGTGGGTACACACTTATTATGGGTGGGATCTTTTGATTAGGTTGCTTCCATGGAGGTGTGATGCACCCAACTGTGGGTGGGACCTTTGATTAGGTTGGACCATGGAGGTGTGACCCCACCCATTCAGGGTGGGTCTTAATTAGATCACTGGAGTCCTTTAAGAGAGCTGAGCACCCACACAGACCTAGGTGCTTGGAAATGCAGCCAGAAAGACGTTTAGAGATGTTAAGCTAAGAGATAAAGCCCACAGTTTGCCCTGGAGAAGCTAAGAGAGGATCCCCAGACACATAGAAATGCCCTGGGAGAACAAGCAGAGATGTGCAGGAGCTGAGAGAGAGAAGCTAAGAGAGAGATGGAAGCCCAGAGACAATTGGGAGAAAGCCATTTTGAAACCAGAACCTGGGAGCAAAGTACCAGCATATGCAGCCAGGTGCCTTTCCAACTGGCAGAGGTGTTCTGGATGCCATCAGTCTTTTATCAGTGAGGATATCCTCTTGTTGAAGCCTTAGTTTGGACACTTTTATGGCCTTAGAACTATAACTCTGTAACCTAATAAATCCCCTTTGCTTTAAGCAAACCGAAACACCTGGTCTCTCACTTCTCTTCTGGGTTCCACTGATGTAGCCTCTTGTGTCCTGCAGATTTCTCTCTCTCTGCTGAATTTAATTCTCTTATAAAGGACTCTGATAATAGACTGAGATCCATCCTGGTTGAGTTGGGCTTCACCTTAACTGAAGTGACCTCATCAATAAGTTTGAACAGTTTGAGTGAAGTTTAGAAATTTTGCCTCCCTTTATGTCCCTTTATCCTCCTCTTTTATATTATGTGTCTTAAGTATCTCCTTTATATACATTTAGATTTACATCATGCTGTTATAATTTTTGCTTTAACTATCAAATATAATTAGAAAACTCAAGAGGAGATAGGTTATTGAATTTCTCCGTATTTTTGCCTATTGTTTGCTTTCTTTTTTCCTTACTTTCAGAGATTCCTACTTTTGTTGTTTCCTTTTTGTTTAGGGAACTTTCTTTAAGCATTCTCTTAGACTATGCCTCCTGGCAAAAGAAATCTCTTACTTTTCTTTCTGCAAATGTGTTGATTTCTTCTTCATTCCTGAAGGACATTTTCATTGGGTATAGAATTTTGAGTGGACAGTTCTTTTCTTCTAGCACTTGAAAAATATTTACCAATTTCTTCTGCCTAACATGGTTTCTGATGAATAATCCACTATCATTTGAATTGTTTTTGCCCTATAGTTAAGATATAATTTTTCTTTGACTGTTTTCAAGACTTTTTCTTTTCCATTAGTTTTCAGAAGTTTCAATATAATGTGTCTTGTCTTGAGTTTCTTTGGGTTGATCATCCTTGGGGTTTGCTCAGCTTCTTGAATTTGTAGATTTATGTCCAGCCAAATTTGGGAAGTTTTTAGCCATTATTTCTTTCTTTCTTTCTTTTTTTTCTTTTGAGACATGAGCTTTTATCATAGGGCTTACCTACAGGGTGGGGAAGTTGAGCCACATTGCCCTGAAATCAGGAGCTTCTCTGGATGGATTCAGGAGCTGCTCTGAATGGCGGCCAGTTCAGAGCACAATGTGGAAATAGTCCGCCCTTTGGGGGGCTGAATAAGCTGGTTATAAGGGCTCGGCATTCCAATGGGTATGAGAGCATAAGGCAGGGAGTGGGGTAGTGCAATGTAGGGAGGGGTTGATTGTAATCAGTAGGGAGGAGGGGAGGATTATAGAGATAACAGTTATCTCAGGGAGTCTCAGAGAGGAGGTATTTTCGGGTATAGATTACAGTTAGCATCTGATATTAAAAGGAGAATAGGTCAAACCTTAGCTGTCCTAGGTCAAGCAAAAGGCTGTGTGCAGTTCTCAAGACACTTGGGGTCCAGGGACTCCCACATTCCACCCCTGCGCAGCAATTTGCGTTGACCATAGGACAGACATTGCACCCATAATCCACAACAACAACACAGTGAACAGCAGAGTACAAGTAAACTAGTACATATGGGCAGTAGTCCTATTAACAAGTGGTACCATGGCCAAGTTAAAGAATTAAACCATCTGGACAAAGGATTATCAGATAAATGTTACTTAAATTACCAAAATAATTTTGGAAACCGTTTTCAAGCAGACATTCTACAGCATACAATTACCACTAAAATTAAACAGTAATATACAGTTTTTTAACAAGAACTGATAGCACATGTACAAACAATATATAAGCTGAGTTTTCAGTAGTAGATAGAAGAATTCAGGTGAGGGTTTTGTTTTTTAAAATGCCCTACTTTCTGCAGGGAGCCCTTCAGGGTCAGATCTACAGTTAGTTTGGGGTTGCAAAGTTACACATACAGTTCCCTGGGGGATGGGGGCCCCAGTTGGGGAATACAAATAACTTTTGGCACAGTAAATAACCCATGGGCTTAGGATTAGCCATTATTTCTTGAAGTGTTCTGCAGCCCTCCTCTTTTTCTCCTTTCTTTCCAGGACGCTAAATCACACAAATGTTAGATCTTTGGTTATAGTCCCATAGTCCCTAAGGCTCTGTCCTTTTTTTTTTTCCAGTTTATTTTTCTCTGCTAAAGTTGAGTAATTTCTATGGTTTTGCCATCCAGTTCACTGATTCTTTCTTTTGACCCTTCTGTTCTTCTATTGAGCCCATCCACTGAGTGTTTTTATTTGGTTATTGTATTTTTCAGTTCTGATATTTCCTTTTGGTTCTTTTCTGTTTCTTTACTGAGACTATTTTCTGAGGCTTTCTGTATTTTCATTTGTTTCAAGCATATTTGTAATTGTGTACTGAAGCATGTTTTTTATCATAGCTGCTTTACACACATTGTCAGCTAATGTTGACATCTATTGATTGCCATTTTTCATTAAGTTTGAGATCTCCCTGGCTTCTTAGTAGGATAAATGATTTTCCATTGAAACCTGGACTTTTTCATATTATGTTGTGAGGCTCTGGATCTTATTTAAATCTTTAAACCCTTTTAACTGATTTTTTTTTTTTTTTTTTTTTGACACTGCTCTAGCAGGGGAAGAGGGTTTTCCCTCGTTACTGCTCTTTGGAGGTGGAAATCAAGGTTCCCCACTCAGCCTACATTGACACTCAAGGGGGTGGTTCTTTATTACTGCTGGGTAGGGGTGTGAGTTCTGACTTTCCATGTGTTCTCCACTGACACTGTATTGGGGTTGTTCTTATTACCAGTGAGTCCTAACTATCCACTACACATCTGTTCCCACCTAATGTGGTGTTTATTTGCCTTGTTATAGCTTCTTGAGGATGTAAGTCTAGTTCCTGTTCAGCCTTTGCTGGAATGGATGGATTGGAGGCCACAGTTTTTTCGGTGGTGTTTGACTGGAGTAGAGAAGCTATTGCCTGAACACTTTTTGTCATGCTAGGTTGTTCCTTTCCTGTTCCTTTGGCTAGAAAGTTCAGGTATTTGTCGGGGCTTCTTTTGTCTGCTCCCATTGGTGTTTTTCCAGTTGCTGGCTTCTTCAGCTCCAACTCTGAAATATATAAGGCCAAAAATAAAACAAAAGTGCAGGGAATTCACCACTATTTTGTTGATTGGGAAGTCCCTAGTTGATCTGCTTTCTCTCCATTTTCAGAGGCTTCTTATGCCTGTTTTATATATCATGCCCAGGGTTTTTCATTGTATTTATTGGGAGAAATAAGGAAAAGTACTTCTACTCCATCTTCATGGTAGGGGAATGTTCCAGTTTGCTAAAGCTGTTGTTATGCAAAATACCGGAAAGAAATACCCTTTTTATAAGGGGATTTATTATGTTACAGATTTACAGTTCTAAGGTCATAAAAGTTTCAAACCAAGGCATCAACAAGAGGGTACCTTCACTGAAGAAAGACCGATGGCGTCCGGAGCACCTGTCAGTGGGAAGGCACATGGCTGCCATCTGCTGGTCCTTTGCTCCCAGGTTCTGGTTTCAAAATGGCTTTCTCCAAAATGTCTCTGGGCTTCTGTTTCTCTCTTAGCTTAGCATCTCCATACGTCTTCCTGTCTGCATCTCCAAGCATCTCCAAGCATCTGAGTCTGTGTTGACTCTTAGCTGCTTCCATGGCAGACCCTGGATTATGTATCTTAGCTTCTCTCCAAAATGTCTCTCTCAGCTTCTCTGAGTTACTTCTCTCGGTGAGCTCTCTTAAGGGACTCCAAGGATCTAGTGAAGACCCACCCAGAATGGGCAGGGCTACCCCTCAATGGAAACGATCTAATCAAAATGTCTCACCTACATTTGGGTGGGTCACATCTCCATGGAAACAACCTAATCAAGAGGTTCCACCCTAACCAAAAGACTAATAAGTCTGCCCCCACAAGATTGCTTTAAAGAACATGGCTTTTGTCGGGAACATAATAGATTCAAACCAGCACAGGGAAGTTTCCAAATTTTAAATTTAATTTTAATTTTTGAATATATAAAAGTTTTCATGATTCAAAATTAAATCTCTATGAAAAAGAATACTGAGAAAGTCTCATTTGTATTTCTGTACCTTCTACCTCATTCACATCCACCTCCTTTAGTATCCATTTTCATCAATTTACCATTTTATTCTTTCCATATTTCTTTTTGTGAAAGCAAATACATTGTGTGTGTATACATGTACACATTCTTATATCCCCTACTTAAACAAAAGCTAGTCGTACTCTTTTTGCATTGTGCTTTTTTCATTTCACCGTATATCTTAATAATCATTCATGAAAATCTGTTCACAGAGATCTTTCTCATTTTTGTTTATGCCTGCACAGTACTGTATGTATGTACAATAGGTTTTTAACCAATTTTTTATTGCTGGGTATTTGGTTTGTCTCTCATATTGACCATGACAAATAATATTGTAGTGAATGACTTGTATATATATATATATATATATTGTTTTGTGTTTGTGGAAGTATATCTTTAGAATAAAATCCTAGAAGTGGGATTGATGGTCAAACAATAAATGCATGTATAGTTTTGTTAGCAACTGCCAAATTCTGCTCCATAGGGGTTGTACCATTTTGCCTTCCCACCAGCAATATATGAAAGTGTCTGTTTTCTTATAGCCTTCTAACAGAATATATTGTCAAGTTTTTGCCAGTGTGATGCTGATGATGAATGATATCTCAGTATAGTTTTTTTGGTATTAAAAATTTTATTAGAGAAGTTGTGGGTTTACACAAAAATCATGGATAAAATAAAGGATTCTCTTATACCATGCCACTACCAACACCTTGCATTGTTGTGGAACATTTGTTACAATTGATGAAAGATTATTAAAATTGTGTATTAACTATTGTTGGTAGATTACGTTAGTTGTATTTTCCCCCATATACCACCCTATTATTAACACTGTATATTACTGTCACACATTTGTTATAATTCATGAAAGAACATTCTTAGACTCATACTATTAACAATAGTTCATCACCTACAATAAGGTTCAATGTGTTATGCAGTCCTATGTTTTATCATTTAATTTTTATACTTATGTAAGACCCGAAGTCTCCCCCTTTAACTGCATTCACTATATAATTCAGTGCTGTTGATTACATTCACAATAATGTGCTACCATCACCAGTATCCATTTCCAACCCTTTACAATAATTCTAAATAGAAATTCTGTACAAGCTAAGCATCAACTCCCCATTCTCTTACTCCAGTCTATCCACTGGTAACCTATATTCTAGATTCTAACTCTATGAGTTTGCTTATTCTAATTAGTTCATGTCAGTGAGATCATACAATATTTGTCCTTTTGTGTCTGGTTATTTCACTCAGCATAATGTTCTCAAGGTTCATTCATGTTGTCACAAGTTTCAGGACTTCATTCCTTTTAATAGCTGAGTAATATCCCAATATTCCATTCGTATCATTATCAGAAAATATGCCTTTTTCTTGTTCAGTTGTATTTTGATTCTTGTAAGAATTAAAGAGTCAAGTTGTATATTAAGGATATAGTACTATTGGGTTTTGTGTTTACCCTTTTAGTTACCCTTACTGATAATCTTCATTTCTTCACATGGCTCTAAGCCACTTTCTCCTGTCTTTTCCTTTCAACTTGCAGAATTCCGTTTAGTAATTCTTATAAGGCAGGTCTTTTGTTGGTGAACTCTTTCAGTTTCTGTTTATCTGTGAATATATTAAACTCTCCCTCATTTTTGAAGGACAGTTTTGCTGGATAAAGAATTTTGGGCTGGCAGTTTTTCTCTTTCAGTACCTTGAATATATCTTACCACTGTCTTCTTGCCTGCATGGTTTCTGATGAAAAATCAGAACTCAGTCTTATTGAGGCTCTCTTGTATGTGACAAATTGTTTTTCTCTTGCTGCTTTCAGAATTCGCTGGCATTTGACGTTCTGATTAGTATGTGTTTTGGAGTAGGTCTATTAGAATTTGTACTGTTTGGAATATGTTGCACTTCTTGGGCATGTATATTTATGTCTTTTATAAGAGTTGGGGAATTTTCAGCCATTATTTCTTCAAATATTCTTTCTGCCCCTTTTCCCTTCTCTTCTTCTGGGACACTGATGATGCATATGTTTGTGCGCTTTGTGCTGTCATTCAGCTGCCTGAGACTCTGATCAATTTTTTCTGTTCTTTTCTCTTTCTGTTCTTCTGACTGTATGCTTTCAATTCTCCCATCTTCTATTTGCTGTTTCTTTTTTCTGCATTTTCAGATCTGCAGTTATGTAGCTTTAGTGTATTTTTAATCCTTTCTGGTGTGCCTTTCATTCCTGTAAGTTCTGTTAGGTTTCTGTTTATACTTTCAAGTTCTTCCTTATTCTTACACAGTGTGATCTTAATATCCTTTATGTCTTTATGCGTATATTCTATCATCACTTTGATTTAATTTAGGACATTTATTTGAACTTCTTTATTTAATTGTTTCAAACTCTGTATCTCCACTGAAGTTATCATCTGTTCCTTTGACTGAACCATTTCTTCCTGTTTCTTAGTATGGCATGTAATTTTTTTCTTCTGATGTCTAGGTATCTGATTATCTTTATGAGTTAACTCTGAAGGTCAGTTTCTCCCTCTTATCCAGGGTTTTATTGTTGACTTACTTTGTGTTATATTCTCCTTTGATGATTGGTCCAACTTATTCTAAACCTTTAGAGTGGCCTATGTTTAATTGATCAGATTTTCTCAGCTCTTCTTCATCTGATTCTTTCCCTGGGTAGTGCTACAATTTTTAAGGCTGCAACATTGTTTAATTGTTTCACCTGCAGGAGAAATCTTCCTTTCCTCTGTTCCTTCCCCAGGAATCTTAATCTGTTCTGTTTCTTATTGTATAGAATTTTCTCCCCAGCTCCTATGATTTGTTTAAATACTCTCCCTCACTTGGTTCCCCATTTTCCTTACTTTTCAGTTCTGGGACCCTCCTGTCTTAGAAGCAGTTCAGTTGAAGCCCCGCCACCCCTCCCTCTCTCTCTCTCTCTCTGAAGTCTTTCTGCCTCTGGTTTATTCCTTGTTAGTGTATCCTGTCCTGGGGAGCTTGATGGGGTCAATCCAGAAAGGTAGGTCACTCTAGAAAAGTCTGTTTTGCATTTAGGTGGTCCAGCTGAAAGAAACTGGATTGAATGAGGGCACAACACTTCTCATCAGTCTTTCTATTGTGGTCTTCTCCCCACCACCCCCACCACGGGTCCTTTTGCATGCAGCACTCCTCAGTGGCTTGTGCTCCACCCTGATCTCTGTGGACTTGGGTTCCTGTGCCTGGAGAGGCACTCACCTGCTGTGAGTTCTTCTGTTGTCTGTGTCCCTGGTGCGAGGTGGAAGGATCCAGGCTGCTGCCTCTGAGGAACGCCCAGGCTTCACAGGACTGTGTGGGGAGGAGGGAAAAAGACTGGCAGTCCAGGAGAAAGTTTCCTACCTAATATATATATTTTTTTCTTTGATTCAGCATCTGTGGAGTTCTTCTTCAATCTCTACTGTTGTCCAGAGTTCTGAGCAAATGGGATTTGTCCTTTTATTTGCTGAATTTCTGGGGAGGTTTTTTCAGGGGATGTCTTAAATTGCCATGTTGATGACCTCCTCTAGTGTATTTTTAATGTGAGCTGTTTCTGTCCTTTCTCTGATGCTGCCACATTCACAGTGATGCAGCTACTCATGGATCTTTTTTTTTTTAGGGGACTTCCTTTTTTTTTTACATATATATTCAATTTTATTGAGATATATTCACTTACCATACAGTCATCCAAACTGTACATCAGTTGTTCACATTACCATCATATAGTTGTTCATTCATCACCCCAATCTATTTTTTTGAACATTTTCCTTGTACACGAAAAAGTGAAGATAAGAATAATAAAAAAAAGAGTAAAAAAAGAACAACCACATCGTCCCCCCCTGCCTGCCCTATTTTTCCTTTATTTGTCCCCATTTTTCTACTCATCCATCCATACACTGGATAAAGGGCAGTGTGATCCACAAGGCTTTCCCAATCACATTGTCACCCCTTTTAAGCTACATTGTTATACAATCATCTACAAGAGTCAGGCTTCTGGGTTGCAGTTTGCTGGTTTCAGCCATTTACTTCTAGTTATTCCAATATATTAAAACCTAAAAAGGATTGTCTGTTAGTGTGGAAGAGTGCCCAGAGAGTGAACTCTCGACTCCATTTGGAATCTCTCAGCCACTGAAACTTTATTTTGTTTCATTTCACATCCCCCTTTTGGTCAAGATGTTCTCAATCCCATGATACCAGGTCCAGATTCATCCCCGGGAGTCATATCCCATGTTGCCAGGGAGATTCACCCCTGGATTTCAGATCCTACAAAGAGGGGAGGGCAGTGATTTCACCTTCCAAGTTGGCTTAGCTAGAGAGAGTGGGCCACATCTGAGCAACAAAGAGGCATTCAGGGGGAGACTCTTAGGCACAATTACAACCAGGTTTAGCCTCTCCTTTGCAGTGATGAGCTTCATAAGGGCAAGTGTTGTGATAGAGGGCTCGGCCCATCATCCTGCCAGTCTTCAATGTTTGTGAGAACATCAACAGCCATCCAAGTGAGGAAGCCCAACACCTCTGCATTTTCCCCCAGCATTTCAGGGGGGATCTGCATATATATTTTTTTATTCTATTTTTTTTCGATTAACTTTATCAGAAAATTAAAAAAAAACAAACAAACCAGATAATAAAAAGAAACATTTCAAACAAAAGTAAAATAAAGAAATAAGAAAAAACTGATAACCTGTGATAACTACATTACTTCCAACATGTTCCTACTCTACCCCAAGAGACTATTTAGACTATAACCCAGGAAAGGAATAAGAAAAACAAGTAACCTAAAATAACTACATTTCTGTGAGCTTGTTTCTACCATTCCCCCCAGAAATTAACAAACCATAGTCATTTCTGAGCATCGCCAGAACATTAAGTTTACCCACGATAACTTATCTGTTCTTATTAGACTATTGTTCCCCCTTCACTATTTGCTATTGCTAGATCACCCACATTCTACATTATAAGCCATTTATTTTACATTTTTCAGTGTTCACATTAGTAACATACAATATCTCTCTTTTTGTGTCTGGCTTATTTCACTCAGCATTATGTCTTCAGGGTTCATCCATGTTGTCATATGTTTCATGACCTCATTTCTTTTTACTGCCATGTAGTATTCCATCATGTATGTATACCACATTTTGTTTATTCACTCATCTGTTGAAGGACATTTGGATTGTTTCCATCTCTCAGCAATTGTGAACAACGCTGCTATGAACATTGGCGTGCAGATATCTGTTCGTGTTACTGCTTTCAGATCTTCCAGGTATATACCAAGAAGTGCAATTGCTGGATCGAAGGGTAACTCTATATCTAGTTTTCTAAGGAACCTCCAGACTATCTTACAAAGTGGCTGCACCATTTTACAGTTCCACCAATAATGAATAAGAGTTCCAATTTCTCCACATCCTCCCCAGCATTTGTAGTTTCTTGTTTGTTTAATGGTAGCCAGTCTAATTGGTGTGAGATGATATCTCATTGTGATATTAATTTGCATCTCCCTAAATAGCTAGTGAAGCTGAACATTTTTTCATGTGTTTTTTGGCCATTTGTATTTCCTCTTCAGAGAAATGTCTTTTCATATCTTTTGCCCATTTTATAATTGGGCTTGCCTGTACTACTGTCATTGTTGTAGGATTTATATATGCAAGATATCAGTCTTTTGTCAGATACATGGTTTCCAAATATATTTTCCTGTTGAGTTGGCTGCCTCTTTACCTTTTTGACAAATTCCTCTGAGGTACAGAAGAGTTTGAGGAGTCCCCATTTATCTATTTTTTTCTTTTGTTGCTTGTGCTTTGGGTGTAAGGTCTAGGAAGTGACCTTCTAATACAAGATCCTGAAGATGTTTCCATACATTATCTTCTAGGAGTTTTATGGTACTGTCTCTTATGTTGAGGTCTTCAATCCATTTTGAGTTTCTTTTTGTGTAGGGTTGTGAGGTAGGGGTCCTCTTTCATTCTTTTGGATATGGATATCGAGCTCTCCCAACCACATTTGTTGAAAAGACTGTTATTTCCCAGTTCAGTGGTTTTGGGGACCTTATCAAAGATCAGTCAACCGTGGATCTGGGGGTTTATCTCTGAATTCTCAATTCAATCCCATAGATCATTATGTCTGTCTTTGTGCCAATACCATGCTGTTTTGACCACTGTGGCTTTATAGTAGGCTTCAAAGTCTGGAAGTGTAAGTTTTCCCACTTCATTCTTCTTTTTTAGGGTGTTTTTGGCAATTCAAGGTCCCTTTCCCCTCCAAATAAATTTGATAACTAACTTTTCCATGTCTGCAAATAGGTTGTTGGAATTTTGATTGGAATTGCATTGTATCTATAGATCAGTTTGGGTAGAGTTGACATCTTAACAACGTTTAGTCTTCAAATCCATGAGCATGGAATATTTTTCCACTTATTTAGGTCCTTTATCGTATGGAGGAAAGTCCCCTTAATTCCTGCCTTTTGAAGTGCTTTTTTATGGAAAAGGGGTGTTTGACTTTTGTCAGATGCTTTTTCAGCATCTATTAAGATGATCATTTAATTTTTCCCTTTCAATTTGTTAGTGTGTTGTGTTACATTAATTGATTTTCTTATTTCGAAACACCCTTGCATGCCAGGAATGAACCCCACTTGGTCGTGATGTATAATTCTTTAATGTGCCTTTGGATTTGATTTGCAAGTATTTTGTTGAGAATTTTTGCATCTATATTCATTTGGGAGATTGGCCTGTAGTTTTCCTTTTTTGTAGTATCTTTATCTGGTTTTAATATCAGAGTGATATTAGCTTCATAAAATGAGTTAGGTAGTGTCCCATTTTCTTCAAATTTTTGAAAGAGTTTGAGCAGAAATAGTGTAAATTCCTCTTGGAAAATTTGGTAAAATTCCCCTGTGAAGCCATCTGGTCCTCGGCTTTTATTTGTAGGTAGATTTTTGATGACTGATTGGATCTCTTTGCTTGTGATTGGTTTGTTGAGGTCTTCTGTTTCTTCTTGGGTCAGTTAGGTTCTTCATGTGTTGTCCGTGTCATCTAAATTGTATAGCTTTTGGTATACAATTGTTCATAGTATCCTCTTATGATTTTTAAAATATTTTTGGGATCTGTAGTATTTATCCCCTTCTCATTTCTGATTATGTTTGTTTGGGTCTTCTCTCTTTTTGACTTGATTGGTCTGGCTAAGGGTCTGTCAATCTTGTTGATCTCGAAGAACCAACTTTTGGTTTTATTTATTCTCCATATTGTTTTTCTCTTCTCCAGCTCATTTATTTCTGCTTTACTCTGTTATTCTTTACTTCTGCTTGCTTTAGGGTTAGTTTGCTGATCATTCTCTAGCCCCTTTAGTTGTTCTAAAACAGAGCTTTGGTTTTAGCTCTTTCTTGCTTTTTTTATATACACATTTAGAGCTGTAAATTTCCCTCTCAGCACTACCTTTGCTGCATCCCACAGGTTTTTTTAAAATGCAATTTTACTGAGATATATTCATATACCATACAATCATCCAAAGTGTACAGTTTTTACAGTATCGCCATGTAGTTGTGCATTGATCACCATAATCAATCTTTGAACATTTTCATTACTCCAAAAAATAAGAATAAAAATTAAAGTACAAAAAACATCCAAAACATCAACCCCTGTTGTTCTTTACTCTGGTGTGATCATCACCAGCATACATTTTTTAACCTTTTCCTTACTCTAAAAAATAAAAATGAAAGCGAAAAAGGACACCCAAAACCTTCCATCCCCTCTGTGCCGGTTTGAGTGTATTGTGTCCCCCAAATGCCATTATCTTTGTGGTCTTGTGTGGGGCAGACCCTTGGGTGCTGGTTGGATTTGCTTGGAGTGTGCCCCACCCAGCTGTCGGTGATAATTTTGATGAGATGTTCCCATGGAAGTGTGGCCCCACCCATTCGGGGTGGGCCTTGATTGGTGGAGCTATATAAATGAGCTGACTCAAAGAGGAAAGAGAGTGCAGCTGTGAGTGATGTTTTGAAGAGGAGCAAGCTTGCTAGAGAGGAACGTCCTGGGAGAAAGCCGTTTTGAGGCCGGAGCTTTGGAGCAGATGCCAGCTGCCTTCCTAGCTAACAGAGGTTTTCCGGAGGCCATTGGCCATCGTCCGGTGAGGGTACCCGATTGCTGATGTGTTACCTTGGATGCTTTGTGGCCTTAAGACTGTAATTGTGTAGTGAAATAAACCCCTGTTTTATAAAAGCCTATCCGTCTCTGGTGTTTTGCATTCTGCAGCATTAGCAAACTAGGACACCCTCCATCCCACCCTATTCTTCATCTAATTTTTGTCCCCATTTTTTCAGTTATCTGTCCATACACTGGATAAAGGGAGTGGGAGCCACAAGGTTTTTACAATCACACAGTCACACTGTGCAAGATACATAGTTATACAATCATCTTCAAGAATCAAGACATTGGATTGCAGTTTGACAGCTTCAGGTATTTCCCTCTAGCCATTCCAATACACTAAAAACTGAAAAGAGATATCTATATAGCACATAAGAATACCCTCTAGAGTGACCCCTAGATTCCATTTGAAATCTCTCAGCCACTAAAACTTTGTTTCATTTCTCTTCCCCTTTTTGGTCCAAGATTTTCTTAATCCCATGATGCTGGATACAGGGTCATCCCCAGGAAGCCATTTCCTGTGTTTCCAGGGGGATTCACACCCCTGGGAACCATGTTCCACATAGAGGGGAGGGCAGTGAGTTTACCTGCTGCATGGGCTTAGAGAGAGTGAGAGGGCCATATCTGAACAACAAAGAGGCTCTCTGGGGAGACTCTTAGGCACAATTATAATAGGCTTAGCCTCTCCTTTGCTGCAAAAAAGTCTCACAAGGGAAAGCCCCCAGATCTAGAGCTCAGCCCATGAAGTTGAGAGTCCTCATTTGTTTGAGAATATCAGCAATAACCCAGGTGAGGAAGTCCAACATTTCAACATTTCTCCCCAGTTCCTCGGGGGTCCTGCAAATACACTTTAACTGTCTGCCCGTATCACTCTAGGATGTATCGGGATTTCATCCCAGCCTGTAAAGACTCACCAAATCCCACTTCCCATTCAAAACTCCCTATACCTATAGTGTTCAAACAAGCTGACCATACAAGTTAAATTATCTAGTGTACTACAGAAAATATAGATCCTGCCCCAAATGAACATCTCCTCCCTTGGTCTCGCACAAAAATTGTAGTTTTAAAACCCAGTCAGTATCGTCCTTTACCCTTTGGCCTGATTTGCCTTAGACCTAACCAGATCTGCTTCATTCATATCTCTAATTGAAATCTGAACTCATTTTCAGCTCTTTCAACAATTGCTGTGTGAGGTAATACTGACATTCATAGCTGCCAAACTCTAGCTCTGAGTCTCAGGTGTCACACAGATATCCAGAGTTCCAGAGACCAACCAGGTTATACACAAGGAGCGCAGACTCTCAGAATTTAGAGATAACCATTACACTTCAGGAATAGATGTGACTGCTATAAGAGCTTACAATCTAGGGACCATTACAAAAAGCGTTCCTCTGATAAACTGTGCTCTAAGAGTCAATTCTCAGAGTTTACACATTATAGTTAGTCCATATTAGTGAGGCATTACAATGTTTGTCCTCTCGTTTCTGGTGTACTTCACTCAAAATGCTGTACTCAAGATCCATTCACCTGTTGCTTGTCTCACAGCTTCATTCCTTCTTGTAGCCGCTCAATATTCTGTTGTATGTATACACCACAGTTCACCGTTCTGTTCACCAGTCAGTGTACCCTTAGGCCACCTCCATCCATTGCAAATTGTTAATACTGGTGCCACAAACACCAGTGTGCAAATGTCTATTCATGTCCCTTCTCTCCAGTCTTCCAAGTATATACCCAGTAATGAGGTTTCAGGACCATATGGGAACCACATGCCTAACTTCTTGTGGCCCCACCGCACTGTCCTCCAGATAGGCTACACCATTCTACTTCCCCACCAACAGAAATACATACATCCCTCTCTCCAAGTTCTGTCCAGCACTTGTATCCCTCTGTTTATTTTTTCCCCCTGCAGTTTATAGGGATATATTCACATACCATACAGTCATCCACAGTGTACAATCAGTTGTTTGCAGTACCATCATATAGTTGTGCATTCATCACCATAGTCCCGCATTTACACATATTCATTACTCAAAAAAAGAATTAAAACAAAAGAATAATAAAAAGGATAATATAAAAAATAAAAATAAAATAAAGTACAGCAGTAAGTTCAGTTAACACCACCACTACCAGAACACCTTTCCCTCCCTTATATTCCCCTCTCACAGACATTTAGCTTTGGTATCTTGCCTTTGTTACATTTAATGCAGCCCACAGGTTTTGATATGTTTTGTTCTCGTTTTCATTCATCTCTAGATATTTACCAATTTATCTTCTTTGACCCACTGGTTATTTAGGAGTGTGTTGTTTAACCTCCATATATTTGTGAAATATCTGGTTCTTTGGTGGTTATTGATTTTAGTTGCATTCCTTTATAGTCAGAGAACGTGTTTTGCATAATTTCAATCTTTTTAAATTTATTAAGACTTGTTTTATGCCCCAGCATATGATCTATCCTGGAGCATATCCCATGGGCACTAGAGAAGAATGTATATCCTGGTATTTTGGGATGCAGTGATCTGTATATGTCTGTTAAGTCTAATTTATTTATCATATTGTTTAGGTTCTCAGTTTTCTTATTGGTCCTCTGTCTGGTTGTTCTATTTATGGAAGAGAGTTGTGTATTGAAGTCTTCCACTAATATTGTAGACAAGTCTGTTGCTCCCTTCACTTTAGCCAATGTTTGTCTCATGTAATTCGGAGCTCCTTGATTGGGTGCCTAAACATTTATGGTTGTTATTTATTTTTGGTGTATTGTCCCTTTTATTAATATATAGTGTCCTTCTTTGTCTCTTATGACATCTTTGCATTTAAAGTCTGTTTTGTCCGATATTAGTATAGCCACCCCAGCTTTCTTTTGGTTGCAGCTTGCATAGAATATTTGTGCCCATCCTTTCACTTTCAATCTTTTTGAGTCGCAGGATCTAAGATGAGTCTCTTGTAAACAACATATCAATGGGTCATACTTTTTAATCCATTCTTCCAGTCTATATCTTTTAATTTGTGAGTTTAATCCATTCGCATTCAAAGTTATTGCTCTGAAGGGAATTCCTGAACCAGCCATCTTATTCTTTAGTTTTTAGTTTTTAGATCTATTTTTCCCCTCTCTCTGTTTTTCCTTTAACTTACCTTTACTAATACTCTTAAGTTCTGTACACAAGGAGCGCAGACCTTCTCCAGACCTCTCTCCCCTTTGTTTTTTTTCTCAGCTGGTAGAGCTCCCTTTAGTATTTCTTCCAGGGCGGGTCTCTTGTTAACAAATTCTCTCAGCATTTGTTTGTGAATATTTTAAGCTCTCCCTCAATTTTGAAGGAGAGCTTTGCTGGATAAAGAATTCTTAGCTGGCAGTTTTTCTCTTTCAGAATATTAACTATTTCATACCACTGCCTTCTCACCTCCATGGTGCCCGCTGAGTAGTCATTACTTGGTCTTATGTTGTTTCCCTTGTGTGTGGTGAATTGCTTTTCTCTTGCTGCTTTCAGAACTTTCTCCTTCTCTTCAGTATTTGACAATCTAATCAGTATATGTCTCAGAGTAGGTTTATTTTAATTTATTCTATTTGGGCTTCTTTGACTTGCACATTTATGTTGTTTAGAAGGGTTGGGAAGTTTTCCCTAACCATGTCTTAAAACACTCTTCTTAGCCCTTGATCCTTCTCTTCTCCCTCTGGAACACCAGTGATTCTTGTATTTGTTTGCTTCATGTTTTCCATCATTTCTCTGAGCTCCATTTCAAATTTTTCAATTTTTTTCACCATTTGTTCTTTTGTGAGTTCACATTTGATTGCCCTGTCTTCTTGCTTACCTATTCTTTCTTCTGCCTTTTCAAATCTGCTATTGTGTGTCTAGTATATTTTTAATTTGGTCTGTAGTGTCTTTGATTTCCGTAAGATCTGGTATTTTTAATTTACTCTTTCAAATTCTTCTTTATGCTCTTTGAGAGTCTTCTTGATTTCCTTTATGTCTTTAGCCATCTTATTGAAGTTGTTTAGGAGGTTTGTTTTACTTCTTCAATTAGTCGCTCTAAATTTTGTGTCTCTTTGGCTTTTTAATTTGTTTGGCTTGTCCATATCAAGTGCTTTGTGATTTTCTGTTGGTTTTGGGGCATTTGCTTTTCTTGATAAGGTTATTTTGGAAAATGCAGGATTCTTTGAGCATTTGTATATAATTTGGGAGAGCTATAGCTTGCTGGAATGCAATTTCCCTATTCTACCAGCAGGTGGTCCTCTCAAGTCGGTCTTCCTTGAACTTCTCTGGTGCAGACTGCGGAGTCCAAACTGGGTGGGGAACCAATCAGTGCATCGGTTTTCCATGTGCATTGGGGACTGTCAGTCCTGGGGCCTTGAAGTGGGCCTTGGGCAGCTAGGCAGGCAATCTGCTAAAGGGCACCCTGGAGGTCAGATGTGCATAGCTCTCTTCACGCTGTGCACCTAGGAGTCTCTGGGGTGTGGGAGGGGCTCCTGATAGTTGGTATGGCACCCTGTCCTTTCCCTGTCTCTCTCTGGTGCACCCCCTGGACTTCTGTGGATGGAGAGCAAGGTCTGCCTCCTGGCTTCCCTCATGGGAGCTCCTGGCAATCTGGCTGTGGAAAGTCTCCTCCCCAGCTAACTGCCAAGGTAGGTGCATGGGGGTGGAGAGCTACTGCTCACTTCCTTGTCCAGTGGCTGGTTGCCCTCGTGCTTTTTAACCATTTCTATTCCCTCTTTGGAAAAATGTCTATTCAAGTGTTTTGTCCATTTTTTAATTGGGTTGTTTTTTATTGTTGAGTTGTAGGACTTCTTTATATGTTCTGGATATTAAACCTTACTGGATATGTGGTTTCCAAATATTTTCTCCCATTGAGTAGGCTGCTTTTTCACCTTTTGACAGAGTCTTTTGAAGCACAAAAGTATTCAATTTTGAGGAGGGCCCATTTGTCTATTTTTTGTTTTGTTGCTTGTGCTTTGGGTATAAGGTCTAAGAAACCATTGCCTATCACAAGATCTTGAAGATGTTTCCCTACATTTTCTTCTAGGAGTTTGATGATCCTAGTTCTTATATTTAGGTCTTTGATCTATTTTGATTTTTGTTTAATAAGGTGTGAGAATAGGGTCATTTTTCATTCTTTTTTTTAAATGCAATTTTATTGAGTTATATTCACATAGCATATAATCCTTCAAAGTGTATAGTCAGTTGTTCACAGTATCATCATATAGTTGTGCATTCATTACCACAATCAATCTTTGAACATTTTCACTACTCCAAAAAATAAAATTAAAATTAAAATAAAAAAGAACATCCAAAACATTACATTCCCCTTCTCCCCTGTTGTTCATTTACTTTTTTTTAACACTCATTCAAAAAATTAAAAAATAATTAAAAAATCATTTCAAACAAAACAAAGGATAAGAAAAAAAAATAACCTAAAATAACTACATTGCTTCCAAAATGTTCCTGCCCTACCCCAAGAAAATGAACAGAGTATAACCCAACGAAGGAATAAGAAAAACAAATAACTTAAAATAACTACATTTCTGTGAACTTGTTCCTACCATACCCCCTAGAAATTAACAAGCCATAGTCGTTCCTGAGCATTCCCAGGACATTAAGTTTACCCTCCATAACTTATCTCTTCTTATTAGATTATTGTTCCCCCTTCACTATTTGCTGTCTATCACTAGGTCCCCTACATTCTATAATATAAACCATTTTACATTTTTCAAAGTTCACGTTAGTGGTAGCATATAATATTTCTCTTTTTGTGTCTGGCTTATTTCACTCAGCATTATGTCTTCACAGTTCATCCATGTTGCCATATGTTTCATGACCTTGTTCCTTCTCACTGCCGCATAGTATTCCATCGTGTGTATATACCACATTTTGTTTATCCACTCATCTGTTGAAGGACATTTGGATTGTTTCCATCTCTTGGCAATTGTGAATAATGCTGCTATGAACATTATTCATGGTGTGCAAATATCTATTCATGTCATTGCTTTCAGATCTTCTGGGTATATACTGAGAAGTAGAATTGCTGGATCAAAGGGTAGCTCTATATCTGGTTTTCTAAGGAACCACCAGACTGTCTTCCAGAGTGGCTGTACCATTATACAGTCCTACGAACATTGAATGAGTTCCAATTTCTCCACATCTCTTCAGCATTTTTAGTTTCCTGTTTTGTTTAAGGCAGCCAATCTAATTGGTTTGAAATGATGTCCCATTGTGGTCTTAATTTCCATCTCCCTAATAGCTAGTGAAGATGAACATTTTTCATGTGTTTTTTGGCCATTTGTATTTTCTCTTCAGAGAAATGTCTTTTCATATCTTTGCCCATTTTATAATTGGGCTCTTGGTACTATTGTTGTTGAGTTGTAGGATTTCTTTATACATTTAAGATATCAGTCTCTTAATAGATACATAGTTTCCAAATATTTTTTTCCCATTGAGTTGGTGCCTCTTTACCTTTTTGACAAATTCCTTTGAGGTACAGAAGCTTTTAAGTTTGAGGTGTCTCCCCGCCGCATTTGTTGAAGAGACTGTTCCAACTGAGTGGACTTTTCAGCCTTTTCAAAGATCCAGTTGACCATAAATGCAAGACAGCATTATTTCTAATCACTTGATTAAATACATATACATTCTAAATTTGGTAGCTCTTAGGACAAGAAGATACCTAGGGATCATTGGTTTCAGAGCTTTTCAAATCATGCTGTAAAAGTGTTTGGTTGAAGTGCTTGGGGAAATTCATAGTGAGGATGTTCTGTTCTGGGCCCCAATCCCACTTCAACCAGGCATCTATTTATCTCTTTTACAAAAAAAATGGAAAAACTGAAGAAACCATCAACATTATCACAAAACAAAGAAAGTTATGTTTTCTGGACTTAGTGCCCTTTGCAAGGCTAATCAATTAGATAAAATACTCATTTTCAGAAAAGGAGGTGGAAAACTCTCAGACTCACTGAGGTGTTTGTTAAAGAGAATTTGGTCTAATTACTTACAATTTCTTAGTCATTCTTTTTATTAAGTTAAGCCTTTTGAAATGTTTCATGATATATCTAAAATTATGCTTTTACTTTTATTACTACAAGCTTATCCTTTTACTTGTTAGTTTATTCCTTGATGGATTAATTACATTCATGTATAATAAAGAAAGTGGAGGAATTTGGAATGGTCATGAAGCCAGAGGAATCAGAATATGTGTTACGTTATAAGGGGAAATGTATTTGGCAATAACCCAGACTACATTCCTGAAAGAATACTTGAAGATGCCTTCAATATAACAAAGTAACTTTCTTACATGAAGTTCTAAGTATGCTGCCTGCTTTATAAACAGTCAAGTGTGATGATAATGTTATCATCAGTAACATTCCTGTCTTTTAATTTTGGATCCTAGTGATTTGGTTACAGCAGTACAGATTGACAGTATTTCTCCCAGTTTGTTTTTTTCCTCCTTTTCCTCCTCTAATTTTCTTTCTCTTTTTCTTTCCTATTTAATGTGTGTCCAGAGAAACTGTTTCATTTTTAAAAACAGCTGATCGTATCTGAGCTGTTTTGGAAGCACACCTACCAAAAATTCTGTCAGATTTTGGTACAGAGATTTCTGAGATAATTGACTTTAGATTCTTTTGATCCTAGAAGACATCCTCATGGATTTTAGTGTCCCTTACTCTTTTCAATATTTTAAGACCTACAACCATTGTTGTTTCTTAAGAAGTTCCTTTATTTTATTTGTAGGTTAACTCTGCAAAAAATATGTTAACTTACATGTTTAATGGTTCTCTTGCCTTAAGAGCTCTTTTGAGCCTCCTCCTGAATAGCTCTTTGTTGCTTAGATGTGGCCCTCTCTCTCTAGCTAAGCCAACTTGAAAGGTGAAATCACTGCCCTCCCCCCTATGTGGGATCAGACATCCAGGGGAGTGAATCTCCCTGGCAACGTGGAATATGACTCCCAGGGAGGAACGTAGACCCGGCATCATGGGATGGAGAACATCTTGACCAAAAGGGGGATGTGAAAGGGAATGAAGTAAGCTACAGTGGCAGAGAGATTCCAAAAGGAGCCGAGAGGTCACTCTGGTGGGCACTCTTACGCACAATTTAGACAACCCTTTTTAGGTTCTTGTGAATTGGAGTAGCTAGCAGTAAATACCTGAAGCTATCAAACTACAACCCAGAACCCATGAATCTTGAAGATGATTGTATAAAAATGTAGCTTATGAGGGTTAACAATGTGATTGGGAAAGCCATAAGGACCACACTCCCCTTTGTCTAGTTTATGGGTGGATGAGTAGAAAAATGGGGGAAGGAAACAAACAAACAAACAAACAAAGGCACCCAGTGTTCTTTTTTACTATAATTGCTCTTTTTCACTATAATTATTATTCTTGTTATTTTTGTGTGTGTGGTAATGAAGGTGTCAGGGATTGATTTTGGTGATGAATGCACAACTATGTAATGGCACCGTGAACAATCAAATGTACGCTTTGTTTTGTATGACTGCATAGTATGTGAATATATCTCAATAAAATGAATTAAAAAAAAGGAGCTCTTTTGGTGAGTGTCTACAAATAGTAATGAATAGTGTACAAATAATCTTTATCTCCTCTGTTTATCCCTTATGATCTTCCCTGAGCTTTCATGTTGTATTTGCATAATCTCTCAGCAAAGGAAACACTATGTATTCGTACTATTTCTTACATTTTAATACAAAACTAAAATCTTTTTTCCTATTTCAATTTTATCATTAAAAAGCAATTGAAATGTTATAAAGTTTATATATACTTCTCCCAGTGAATTTGTTCTTCTTTACTGTAAGAACAAGTCCTTGATTTGTTTACTCATATATATATTCCACTTTTATTCATTCTGATTTGAAAGAGACACAATGTCTATTGTGCAAAGCACGGTGCTTTTAATAATTTAAAAAATTGCCAGTATACATTTTTGGTTTTCATCCCGCAAGCGGTTATTGAATAACTCATGGTTCCAGGGGCTGTTACAGAAGCTGGGACTTTAGCAGTGAACAAAACACAAAAATCCCTTCCTCATGGAGCTCTGACATCCTAATGGTTATTAACAATGATGATACATAAAGTTTTGTTGCTGTTTTGAGGGCATAGTCATTTAAAAAAACAACAACTGGTCTTTTGTTATTATCTTAGGTATTTGGAAGAGTTTGTGTGTGTGTGTGTGTGTGTGTACAGTTTCTTTTCTTTTTTTAAGAATGTTTTTTGGATATTATGATCACACATTGATCATAAAAGGCAGTGGGTATGGAAATAATATGGTTTTATTGTCAGATAGACCTGAATTTGAATTCTAGCTTTACCATATTCATGTGGCTATGTGGTTTTAGGTAATCTCTCTGAGCCCTAGTTTACGTATTTGTCAATTGATGGAGTTTTTGTGAGAACTCGAGATAATGTAACATCTTGTAGCATTGGTAGCTACCATTATCATAATTACCATTATAGTCCCTGTAATCCAGACTCCTGGCCAGCAATGACAGTGACAGGCAGGGTTCAAAGAAGCCCAAGGATCAAAGGCTTCTGGACCTCTGTCTGAGTTACTCTATTCATTGGGTGATGGGCTGGATACTAACAGTAAAGGAGCATTTTGTGAGTATTGTGAAGACTTTTAAATGTGGAAAGGTTGATAAGAGCAACTTGAGTAGCTTTATTTTAATAAGCAGCAGAAACCCTTTGATTATGATCAGTGCAGCCACAGCTATGAATTTATGTTGGCTGCTGTGACCAAGGGTCTGTGGTGCATGCTTTTTTTTTTTTTTTAATTAAATTCAGTTTTATTGAAATACATTCACACACCATACAATCATCCATGATATACAATCCACTGTCCACAGTATGATAACATAGTTATGCGTTCATCACCACAATCTATCTATGAACATTTTCCTTACATCAGAAAGAACCAGAACAAGAATAAAAAATAAAAGTGAAAAAAACCACCCAAATCATCCCCCCATCCCACCCCATTTGTACTTTAGTTTTTATCCCCATTCCTCCACTCATCCATACACTAGATAAAGGGGGTGTGATCCACAAGGTCTTCACAATCACACTGTCACCCCTTGTAATCTACATTATTATATAATTGTCTTCAGGAGTCCAGACTGCTGGGTTGGAGTTTGGTAGTTTCAGGTATTTACTTCTAGCTATTCCAATACATTAAAGCCTAAGAGGAGTTATCTATATAGTGCATAAGAATGTCCACCAGAGTGACCTCTCGACTCCATTTGGAATCTCTCAGCCACTGAAACTATTTCGTCTCATTTTGCATCCCCCTTTTGGTCAAGAAGATACTCTCAGTCCCACGATGCCGGGTCCACGTTCATCCCTGGGAGTCATACTCTGCGTTGCCAGGGAGATTTACACCCCTGGGAGTTGGGTCCCACGTAGGGGGGGAGGGCAGCGAGTTCACCTGTCGAGATGGCTCAGTTACAGAGAGAGAGGGCCACATCTGAGCAACAAAGAGGTACTCAGGGGGAGACTCTTAGGCATGTGGTGCATGCTTTTTGATTACAGCACTTTATCTCAGCTTCTGACAGACCCTTGTGGACTCTTGGGCATGTCTTTGCACTAAGAACAGCTTTTCTTTACATTATGCTGTGCTGCCTATCTTCAGGTTGATTAATCCACCTTGTTTGAGTATACCTTGCTCACCTTGCTCTTTTTTCGTGAACCAGAGACCTTGAAAATATAATCCTTAGGAGATTAATCAAAGCAGTGTCCCATGCCTCAGCACACAACACAACATGAGGGTGAAATTCATAGTGGATTTTTAAATTTCTTAAGATTTTTCTTACCTATTAAAATGTTTATTTACCTTTAGTCATGTTTAAAATTTCGCAGTTTGACACTGTAGGCAGTCTAGTACGTAGGAGCTGGCTGATAGTGTCATAAGTTTGTTTTACAAGTTAGTTGGAATATGTTTTATGTTATAAACAATGTTCTAACTTGTAATTAGGATCCTAAAGTAGCCACTGAAATGTAATTGAACACTTAAAAATTTATCAAATGATTGCTTTTATTGTGCTTGTACTCACACATCTAAATAGGGATTCCCCTAGTCAAGGAGGATGGCTAATTCTGGGCACTGTAATACAGTAATTATATATTTGCTACTGGAACAGAACCCATTTACACAAGTCTGGACAAGACATGTGGGCACTGAGCAAGCTTTTAATTAGCATCCTTCCAAACTGGTATTGTTTAAATATTTTGCCCAAGATTTATTGGGAGTGGGGAGAAATAAAAAAATTGTGTATCTTTATGTTCAGAAAAAATGATTTCTCATAGCTTACTGAATGGACATAAGATTTTTATTCTCACAAGCAGGTTGCAAAATATTCAGAAATAGGTGACCTCAGCAATTTCAGTTTCAAAAGTTATTTCAGTCACAACAGAACCAATTTGTATTTCACTGTAATGTGAGGAAAACTGAGTTTACTAGAACTCTATTTCTGATTTAATCCACTAAAGCTTTACCATCTTTTTATAAACAGGTGTCGTTTTTCCTTAGCCACCTCTGTTTATGTATCTGCGTAAAAGAAGACAAGTTCCTCTGTTTTCCTTATAGGACAAGAGAACTTTGTTAGATGGGTAATATCTTAAATTGGAAAACAAATGCATTGTTCCCATATCCACATGGGGGTGTGGATGGTTTAGGAAAAGACCTTCCCACTGTCCTTTTATGTGGACGGTTTTCCTGATGTGTTAAATGCATGAGCATGAGACTTATTTTTTGAGCATCTTTTATTACAAAACACAGTGCTAGATTTGTTAGGAGATAAAAAGATGCGTAAGAAACAGCCTCTTAGGGATGGAAGAAAACTAACATTTAACGAGTGCTTATTGTGTGCTGGGCACTGTTGTAACTGAGAAGTTAGGATTTAAGGGGTGATTATGATTACTGAATCATTATATAGATATTCCTTTTTAATTTCTGGTATATTAGAATAGACAGAGGGAAATACCTGAAATCTTTGTACTGTAATCCAGCTGCCTTGATCTCTGATAATGATTGTAGAGCCTTTATCTTGTGCCCTTGTGATTGTAAAAACCTTGTGACCAACCCTCACTTGTACTTATTTATCCAGTTTTTCGACTTTAGAGTCTTATGATCTCTAAAGATAGCCCCTAACGTTTATTAATGAAGGGTCTTGAGTCAGCCCGGAACTAACCCACCTGAAGTCCAAAGTTATCTTGATAACTGAAGCTGGATCTAACCAAAATGGGCCCGCCTGACATGTGTAGTAACTTTGACTTTAACCTATAAATGACCTATGCCTCATTATAATACTAAAAATTATGCCCATCATCATATTAAGGCCACCGTTTTCTTTTTTTAATGTAATTTTGTTTAAATATATTCACATACCATACAGTCATCTGAAGTGTACAGTTGTTCAGTATCATCATATAATTGTGCATTCAACACCACAGTTTTTGAACATTTTCATTACTCCAAAAAATAAAAATGAGAATAAAAATAAAAGTAAAAAGAACACCCAAAACATCCCATACCCCCTTCCTCCATATTGTTCATTTACTTTTTGTCCACATTTTTCTACTCATTTGCCCATACACTGGGTTAAAGGAGTGTGAGCCATAAGGTTTTCACATTCACCCAATCACACCATGTAAGGTATATAGTTACACGCTTGCCTTCAAGAATCAAGGATACTGGATTGCAGTTCAACAGTTTCAGATATTTCTTTCTAACTATTCTAATAAACTAAAAACTAAAAAGGGATATCTACCTAATGCATAAGAGTCATCTCCAGAATGACCTATTGACTCTGAAATCGCTCAGCTACTGAAACTTTATTTTGTTTCAATTCTCTCCCCCTTTTTGGTCCAGAAGACTTTCTCAGTCACACGATGTAGGGTCCAGGCTCATCCCTGGAAGTCACGTTCCATATTTCCAGGGAGATTTTTACCCCTGGGGGTCAGTAAGTTTACCTGCTAGAGAGAGAAGAGCTGCCATTTTCTTTCATACATTCTGTGACTAAGCATGTAATCAATCTGCATATGTTCAATAATTAGATCACATCATCTGGGACCATTGTGCTCATTATCCTAAAACCTGCCAATCTTTTGATACTATAAAAACTATCAGAATTACTGCAGTTTGGGGAGACAGATTTTGGACCAATAGGCCATCTGTTCTCCTGCTTTGCACCTGTCTATAAAACTCTTTCTCTCTTTGAAACTCCAGTGTCTCAGGAATTGGTCATTTCAGCACATTAGACAAAGTATCCACTGCCTCGATCCAGTAACACTGTGTTAAAAGCTTTCACGTGCATTATGTTATTGGGTCCTTTGTGAGTGGGTATCATTACCTCATTTTGAGGGGCAGATAATATAAGGGTTCAGAATACAGACTCGAGAGCCAGACTACCTGAGATCAGATTCTGGCTCCAACACTTAACTAGCTGCATGACCTTGGGCAGCAAATAAGTTACTTAAATTCCTTGGGCTTCATTTTCCTCATCTGGATATAATACTACAACCAACCTCATAGAGTTATTGTGAGGATTGAATAAATTATGAGCAGAATGGTTAGACAATTACCTGGCACATAATACATGCTCAGTAAGTGTCTGTCATTATTTTCCAGGTGAGGAAACAGACTCAGAAGTTGCCAAAGGTTAAATAGTTGCTAATTAATTGATGGAGCTGGAGTATAACTATCTCTTGCCTCTCATTTTATACTCAGTGGACACTAATACAAGATATTGGGAAAAGCACAGAGTTTAAGAAAAACTTAAACTGCTGATTACAATTCAGAGGAGGGAAGACTTAATTCTACATTGAGGATTAGATGAAAGAGTCCTTAATATGAGGGAGATCTCAGTTGGAAAGGGGCATTCCAGAATGCAAACTCCTATGAAATTAGGACTATGTCTTAATAATCTTATGGTCCCAGTACCCAAGATGGTGTCTGGAACATAGTAGACATTCAGTAAACAATTATTGAATCAAACTGAACTGAGTAAGTGGGGAGTGAAGAATGTGAATCCTGAAGGAGAACAGGTATCTCAATTGGTCACGCACGCAGGGTCATAGGTCCTTGGTCCCTTCTTTATCTGTCTTGGGGAGTTTTGCTTTTTCTTGTCATCTCTATCTCAATCAGGAATGACCTCAAATATCCATATCCTATGTCAATATAAGTAAAATTAGTTGAAGGAAAAATTTCACTGTGCTTTGTTATTATAGCTTAGCAGACACTTGAAGAGAATGGCTGATAACCAAAAAGCAGCTGCTTCCCTCTTTTTGAAAATATGTAAACCAAAACATTATTTACTACTCTGACCCCCAGAACGAGTGGATTAGGAGGTTTGGAGAGGGAAGGCAGTTCTTCTCTCGCTGGATACGTTGTATGAGTGTGAGGTGATACAGTTTGTTACCACCAAGAGTGGGAAGTGGAATAAGTCGATTTGGAGAGAATAGTGGGGGAGAGGAAGTTACCCAGCTTCTAGATTCTCTGTTACACTTTTAACTCCCAGCCCACCAAGTCATTATATATTTAATGAGCCATTTCTGGTGTTTTGATGTCATGGCATAGAAATTGATTCTATTCTCACTTTTTATATCTTCTTTCAAAGATGCGTGCAGCTCTGATTTGTGTTAGTGGTTTCTACCTGCTAACTTCAAAGTTATTGAATGTGGGAATTTACTGGCACATTGCTTATTGGTATAAGAGGTTTTAAGCAGGAGGTAGGGATAAATTATCAAATCATTTCTGTGCTTAAAGATATTTCTTTCCATGTAGATGTACCCTATTTCTTCATGACCTTATTTTTAAAATGTTTTTAGAGGCACAGTTTTTACTACTACATTTGTTGCTTAGTTATCCTGGAAATGTAGGGTATAAATGTTGTGAATCATTATTTAAAACAGAATACAGTTAAAAAATTAATTACTGGTTAGAATCATATTTTTACATTTTTAATTGTATTTCATTGTTTCATGGATCATATGGGCACAACACCTGGTTTTATGAAAATTTCTGCTTTTTACCTAGCTGTTTTATTATGTTATAAACACACTCATTTAAAGTCTTCTGGGCCAACACACTGAAAAGAATCTCTGTCACTGCTGTGGCGGTGAGTACTGTGGTCACATTCAAGCAACAATTTACTGTCTATAAAATAGCATCATTTATCACTTTACATTAATGTTGCTAATTTGATTATAATTAATTTTGTTGCTTGTATATTTAATTTGAAAATTAGTTTCTGCTTTGTAGTTGTATAAGAGCTGTAAGCATTATAGTATAAGTTTATGCTTAGTGTGTCTGAATGATACCACACTAATAAAAAAATGAAACCAGCTTTGAGGGGAAATCGGAGCATAATCGTTCTGTAACCTTATCTCATAAAAGTTGATTCTCAATCTTTTAATGCTTGTTTTGATCTACTCTGCTTATTTTCCATTTGTGAGCTATATGGACTTGTCATTTTTGAGGTAGTCAGTTTACTTGGGAAAAAAAAAGCAATTGCCTTTTTCAGGGATAATTTCTAGAGCTTCTTAGTTTCTTTTTGTAAAGTAACCTGTATTATGTCTCTTCTAAAGGAATAGAGATTAATTAGACTTTTCTTTAAAATTTGAGAGAAGAAAACTTAAATTTCCACAGCATATTTAGCTTTTTAATAGCACTTTCTTATTAGGCCCACTCTAATGTTATTAATTTATTCCCGGAAGAGTTAAGTTATTTTAGTTCAAATGTCAAAATGAATTAATTTTTTACTTTGTTTCCACCTGTGGTTCTAGATAGACAGCTGATAACAATCTTCAGGCATATAAAAGAGATATCTTTCAGGAGGTGATGAAAATATATTTTCTGTTGTTTGTGGGTATGAGATATAGGAGAAGGGCAATTTCAATAGAAAGGATAGTTAAAAAATACCTGGAGAACTTTTCTGAGATAGTGAAATGGATTTTTACAAAGCCATAGAATCTCCTCTGGAGATTTGAATGTGAGTATTTTAAATAACATTTTTAGAGTATAATTATCAGTGCAATAAGAGAGTGGACAAGAGCTTTCTTGCATATTTATGAATTCGTCAGTGGACTTTACCTTCTCCCCAGCATTGGTTTCGTGGCCATGTGGCTGTGCAGTTGAACAGATCCCTTCCTTAGAAGGGCACTGCACTTGGTTTAATGATCTGCTGTCGCCATGTTGAAATTCTTAACAAGTTTGAACAAGGGGCCTGCATTTTCATTTTGTACTGGGCCCTTCAAAATTATATAGGAAGTCCTATCTTTTCCCTTGAGTGTTTCACTTAAGACAAAGAAATACGCACATACCCTTGGTAGAGGAGAGAATAATACTTATTTCTCAGGGTAGTTTGAAGATAAGATGAGCTAAAAGCTGTGAAAGGACCAATCAGCGTATGGTTTAATAAATGTTAATTTCCTATCCATTCTGCCTCCCCAGTATGCAGTGGGACTTCTGTTTTCTAATCATTTCCCAGGTTTCTCTTCCCAGCTGCACTTAGCTGGAGGTACTAGGGAAGCTGTTTGGAACGCCCTGCTGTAACATGACCCTGTTCTACAGCTGTTTTGTCACATTTCCCTGAATTTCCCTTCTCTGAGAGAAAGTTTTTTCAGTCTGTGACTCACATATCCTTTCTATCATCTTACAACAAGTCCTCTAAGCTGTCTTACCTAGAAAAGGGTCCTAGAGATTTCAGCTGTCAGAATTTGTTAGCTATGCAGAGGCACTGGAAGCCTGATCTCAGACAATTGTACTATACCCCTAGATATTTTTTAAATTCAAGAAGTTAATCAAGTTGAAGAGTGGGCTTAAAATGAGATAATATATAAGAAACTGCTTTGAAAGTTGATGATTTGTAAGATATTTGTCATTTTCATCTGCATTTTCTTCTCTTTTACTTATCATAATCCTCATCACAATCCTTGCTTTTTTTCTTTCTTGCTTTCCTTAAAAATTATTTCAAGTACAATTTTTTTAAAAAGTTATTTTTAAAAACTGCACTTACAATAAAATCCACACTTTCTATAAATTTTAACAGATAGTTATGTAACCACTGCCACATTAAGAAGTAGAATATTTCCTTCACCCTACAAGTGCCCTACAGCATCTTTATGGTCAGTTCTGTTTTCCTACTCCCAGCCCCAGTAACCACTCTGCTTTTGTTCCCAGGGATATGGTTGTCTTTTTCAGAATGTTTTATAAATGGAATCATATTGTATGCTGCCTTTTTGCTACTTTTATACTATTGTAGAATGCCATATAAGGGGAAGCATATAGTATGTAGCGTCTTCCACTTAACATACTGCTCTTGAGATTCATCCTGTTTGTTGCACTTCAGTATTCCATTGGATAGATATACCATAATTTGTTTATTCATCAGTTTGTGGGCATTTGGGTTGTTTCCAGTTTGGGAGTTAAGAATAAAGTTGCCATAAATATTAGCATGCATGTTTTTGTGTGGATGTATGTCTTCATCTTTCTTGAATAAACACCCAGGAATGGGATTACTGGGTCCTTTGATAAGTGTATGTTTAACTTTATAAAACAACTGCCAAACTTTTGCAAAGTGATTGTATGTTTGCATTAGCATCAGCAGTGAATGAGGAGGGAGATTGTTGCTCTGCATCCTTCCCGGCACTTGGTATTGTCAGATTTTTTTTGTTTTGTTTTGTTTTTTTGTTTGTTTTTTATTTTAATTAGAGAAGTTGTAGGTTTACACAAAAAAAGATTGCATAGATAGATAGTTCCCATGGTATTGTCAGTTTTTTTAAAGACGTTTTAAAAATCTGGTTAAACATGTATATAGTAGTTATCTCATTGTAGTTCTAATTTGATTTCTCTAATGACTGATGATGTTAAGCATTTTTTCATGTGTTTGTCCACACATATCTTATCTTTGATGAAGTATCTGTTCAAATAATTTGCCCATTTATTTTATTAATTAGGCTGTTTGTTTTCTAACTATTGAGTTATGAGAGGGCTTTGTATTTTCTGGATATCATTCCTTTATCATATATGTGTTTGCAAATCTTTTCTCCCAGTCTTTGGATTGTTTTCGTTTTTTTATAATGTCTCTTGGAGAGGAGTTTTCAATTTTGATAAAGCCTAATTTAACACATGCCACAGCCTGAGGGGGCTTTGCCAGTCAAAAGACCAAAGAAGATGCCAAGCATTTTCTGAAATATGAACTTTATTTGGGACTTACTCACAGGGAGGCAGAAATCAGCAGAAGTCAAATGGCTTTTTTCTCGCTGGGCGGGTACCGCTTTTGCAGGGAAGTTGGCCGCGCTATTGAAAGAGGACAGCAAGCCAATTATAAGGGCTTAAGACAAAGACGTTCCTGAGGGTGAGAGAGCATCCTGTGACGTAGGGGTGGTGCAGGAAGGAAAGAATTATAGGATGGGGCTTTGTAAATAACCACAAGAGTGATAACACTTGGGGGCCAGGAAGCAGGTAGACTAGATTAACATTCTTGCTCTTTCGTGAGATCAAGAGTTTCTGACCTCCTGTTTACTTCCCATTTAAAGTTACAATTTACCCTTTTTCGCTTTACTGGCTTACAAAGATGATAGGTTAAACATTAGCTTCCTAGGTCACCAGACTGCTGTGCGCCAAGGTCTGCAGGCCTGTTTTGTTCAGGCCAGGGGCTGCCACGATCCACCCCTTCTCAACAGTCTGTTGAGACTTTACATTTGTAATTCACAACAATACAATAAACAACATAGTATTCAGATCAATACAGAGAGATAATAAACCTATTAGCATGTGGGGCTATGGCCAAATTAATGAGTTCCACCATTTAGACAAGAGGATCACTAGATAAATGATCACTACTTTGTATGTGATTTTGCATATGGTCAAGAGTGTGGGTTACAGCAGAAGCCTACCGTAGAAATGTATTTCCTACAGTGCTATGGGCTAAAAGGAAGATGTTCGTGGGGTACAATAAGGGGTAGATCTTGGTGATCTAACAATACACAAACTGTATTTGCGTCCGTAGACAACAATGTTCCAGGCAAAGGAGCATTGGTAGGTGGGTGGGGTTTGAGATACCATACCTTTCCCCTTGAGGTTGTACAAGGCTTTCAGGGGTTTGGTCTAAAGTTAACCTGGGCATAATGAGAGTCCACAAAGTAATACATATAGTTCCCTGGGGTATGGGGGGCCCAGGATTAACAATATACACCACTTTAGGCATTTTTTGAATAAATTGTGGCCGAATATTTAAGTTTTGGGCAACCCCAACCCCCCATGGATTTAGGATGCCCAGCCAATGTGTCTGCATAGGCCAGGCCCAGGGCCAATCACCGTTATACTCCCCAATTTCTAGTGTTTGTGGCACAGGCAAGAGCAGGTTATTATCGCTGCCTCGCGGTGGCTTGAGAGCAGCTGGCCCTTATTTGAATTCGTAAGGCCTGCATGGGCCCTGCGGTTACCATTTCCACAAGAGCAGGAGCAGCTGTTCTGGGCCTGGAGTTAATGCTAATCAGAGCTGGATGCAGTTGTCGAGTCCATTGTTGTATGGAGTTTTTATCATTCATTAAGTGTTCCCTTAAAAGACCATTCATTCTTTCAATCAGCCCTACCGCTGTGGGGTTATAGGGTGTTCTAGTTTGCTAATGCTGCAGAATGCAAAACACCAGAGATTGACTGGCTTTTATGAAAAGGGGGTTTATTTGGCTATACAGTTACAGTCTTAAGGCCATAAAATGTCCAAGGTAACACATCAGTAATCAGGTACCTTCGCTGGAGGATGGCCAATGGCATCCGGAAAACCTCTGTTAGCTGGGAAGGCACATGGCTGGTGTCTGCTCCAAAGTTCTGGTTTCAAAATGGCTTTCTCCCAGGACATTTCTCTCTAGCAAGCTTGCTCCTCTTTAAAACGTCACTCACAGCTGCACTCCGTCCAGTCTCTTTGAGTCAGCATGTTTTATATGGCTCCACTGATCAAGGCCCACCCCGAATGGGTGGGGCCACACCTCCATGGGAGTATCCCACCAGAGTCACCTCCCACAGCTGGGTGGGGCACATCTCCATGCAAACAACCTAATCCAAACATTCCAACTTAATCCCCACTATTCTGTCTGCCCCACAAGATTGCACCAAAGAATATGGCTTTTTCTGGGGGACATAATACATTCAAACTGGCACATAGGGCAAGTGAAACATCTAAAGGACATGTTCTGTAGCCCAGGCCTGGGTTAACTGCCCAGTGAATGGGGTCCCCCTATCTCTGTCTACATGTGTGGGGACCCCAAAAAAGGCACTTAACTTTTCTAAACTATGTATGGTAGGTAGCTCATTGGTTGGCTTTTCCTACTGGGAAAGCTAATAAAAGTCCCGTAGCCATGTCTACGGCTGTAAAAGCATACCTTGCACCTTCAGATAGAGGAAGGGCCCAATATAGTCTACTTGCCACGAGGTAATAGGAATTTGGTCCTGGCCGATGTGTCCAAGTTGATGAGGAAGCATCCTGGGCCGTCGCAGCGAATGGAAAGGACAGGCGTCCAGTACCTCTTTTAGTTCCTGCTGAGTAATGGGCAACTGGAACCGCTGTGCTAATTTCCACAGCGTTAGGTACCCTTGGTGCCCCGTTTTCTGATGTAGCCATTCAGCTGCCTCATTTGTTGTTGGCGCCAAGCTGCGGATTTTCGTCAGGGCATCTGCTTCGATGTTGCCGGGCAAGGAGCTAGCGTTATGGGCTGCCACATGAAAAACAGTTACCTTACGCTTTTGGCAGGCTGTCCAGATGTCTTCCTGTTGGGGACAATTAAGGTAGCATATATAATATTCACCTTCGGCGATACCGGTAACATGCAACATGGCCGCCAGGGCTGATGCAAGAACAGCCTAAGCTATAATTAGCCTTCTTCAAGGAAGTAACAGTAGTTCCCGCCTAAGCAGTAGCTAGTTCACGCCTAAACAGTAGCCGCCCATTGGCCATCCACCCCAGCAACAGCAGCCACCAATCCCAGACCGCCACTTGTTGTTACTAGCCACTCCCTCCACCCTTAGAGTATATATACCCTGCCTCTTCAATAAAATTTTGCAGCTTGATCAGAAACCTGTCTTGCTGTCATTCCTCGTGTCTCTTGTCCCATACCATTCTTCCCTCACAGGAGTCAGAGCCTCGGTTGATCGTCCCGTGGGCCGGGACATCTTCCCACAACAGACAGGGGTGACCAACCACTGTCTACTGTTCTTGCTTCTATGTAGCCACCCATACTGTCAGGCCTCGGTAAATAGCCCAGTTATCTGTACAGACAGTTAAAGCATCTCCTGGCTCATGGACAATCACCATCCATACCACCCGTAACTCAGCCCATTGGCTGCTTTGCTGAGTTCCTGTTTCCCACCAGATGGAGTCAGTGCTCGGCTGGACAGCCACTGCTGTCCAATTAGCTGGCTGCCCATGTGCTGATTCATCTGTATACCAAGCAGAGTCAGGTAAACTTCCCTGTCCATCAGTGCTGGGCATTGGAGGAGGAGCTATCTCAGGAAGGCTGGTAGGTAGCGGGATGAACTGTTCTTCTATGTAGGAGACTGGTTCCAGGATTTCATGCATTTCTGCAGTTAAAGGGCTGTTGTTGAAAACACTGCATTGTAGGAGGTAAGCTTTCCATTTTGTTAATGTGCTCAGCTGAGTGCTCCCAGAATGTGGCTTGCTTATGGTGTCACGGATCCACCCCTGTATAGGTATGGCTGTTCGTAAAGTCACTGGACATTTTTGAGTTAGCCCTTCTACTTGTAACAGGGCATTATGAGCAGCACACAATTGCTTCTCTAAAGGACTGTATTGAAGCTCTGCTCCTTTCCGTAATTGTGACCAGAATCTGATAGGTACACATTTAGCCTGTTGCCTTTGCCACAAACCCCACCCAAAGCCAATGTTGGTACTGGCCACATCCAATTTGCAAAGCACATCAGGGTTGACGCCCCTTAAAGCTTATGCCTGCGCCACAGCACACTTTGATGTCTCAAAAGCAGCCTGTTGGGGAATGTCCCACTCCCATGTTTTTCCCTTTCAAACCAACAGATACAAAGGTTTAAGAATTTGTGCCAGGTGAGGTATAAAAGACCTCCAATAACCCATCAGTCCTAAATAAGCTATTAATTGTTGGGTGGGTGTACATGGGGTAGGGTAATTCTGCACTGTATCAGTAACAGCAGAAAGAATAGTTCTTGTCTTACCTGACCAGACAACACCCAAAAATTTGATAGAACACCCAGATACTTGCACTTTTTCTCAGGTTATCACTCAACCTCTATTCTCAAGGTGGGTCACCACTGTTGTAGCAGCCTCTTCTAGGTCTGGAAGAGAATTGCTAGTTAGCATTATATCAATATAATGGAACACAGTGACAGCATCAGGAGGTGTCCATTTTGTTAAACCTCTAGCCACTAGGCTGTGGCAATAGTGGGGCTGTGAATATACCCTTGTGGCAACACTGTGAAAGTCCACTGTTGTCCTCCCCATACAAAGGCAAACACAGGTTGACTGGAAGAATCTAGAGGAATGCTAAAGGCGGCATTAGTGAGATCTAACACAAAATGAAACAAACCTAATTTTGTGCTGATATCCTAGAGCAATGTGGTAATGTTTGGCACTGCTGCAAACAAAGGAGGGGTTCATTTGTTTGGTCATTCTCCAAGAGCCATCAGACTTCTTTACCGGCCAGACTGGACTGTTGAAGGGACTATGGGTAGTAATAATAATACCCACCCTTTCTAACTCCTTTATGGTAGCTGTAATTTTCTGGTGTCCTCCAGGTAGCTTGTACTGGTGAATGGCAAGTGTGTGCCTAGGAGAAGGCACCTTTACCGGTGACCATTTAGCGTGTCCTCTCAGGACTGCATTTACAACTCAACACTGGAGGTGGAATTCCCCTATAGTGGTCTGCAGGGTGATATTCTGCAGAATGTCAATCCCCAGTATGTATTCCAGAATAGTGGATATATATACTGAGTGAGTTTGGGAAGGTAGCTGGTCAATTTGCATTAAAACCTGTTTTTGAGTTGCTTTAACCCCTTAGCCCCCATAACTGGCAATGGTTAGTGTGGGGCCTCCACTTTGTGGTTTCCTCCCATATATTAGGGTACATTCTGCTCCTGTGTCTGCTAGGGCTTTGCCAGTCGAGGCCAAAGAAGACACCGAATACTTTCTGAAACATGAACTTTATTTGGGGCTTACTCACAGGGAGGCAGAAATCAGCAGAAGTCAAACGACTTTTTTCTTGCCGGGTGGGTACCACTTTTGCAGAGAATTTGGCCGCACTATTGAAAGAGGACAGCAAGCCAGTTATAAGGGCTTGAGACAAAGACATTCCTGAGGGTGGGAGAGCATCCTGTGACATGGGTGGTACAGGAAGGAAAGAATAACAGGATGGGTCTTTGTAAATTACCACAGGAGTGATAACACTTGGGGGCCAGGAAGCAGGTAGACTAGATTAACATTCTTGCTCTTTCGTGAGACCAAGAGTTTCTCATCTCCTGTTTACTTCCCGTTTAAAGTTACAATTTACCCTTTTCTTCTTTACTGGCTTACAAAGATGATAGGTTAAACATTACCTGCCTGGGTCACTGCTGCTGTGCGCCAAGGTCTGCAGCCCTGTTTTGTTCAGGCCAGGGCTGCCACAACAAGTTTTCTTTTTATAATTCATGTGTTTGTGTTCTAGTTAAGAATTTTTTGCCTAATCCAAGTCACAAAGATTTCCTTTTATGTGTTCTTCTAGTAGTTTTATAGTTAAGGTTTTACATTTTTAGTTCTATGATCCTCCGTTTCAATTTTTAATTTTTGTATATGGTGTTAGGTATTAGTTGAGATTCATTATTTTTGAATATCAGTATTTGATTGTTTCAGCACCATTTGTTAAAAAGACTGTCCTTTCTCTATTTTTTAAATTCAGTTTTTCTGAATATGTTCACATACTATACAATCATCCAAAGTGTACATTTGTTTACATTATCATCATATAGTTTGCATTCATCATCACAATCCATTTTTAAACATTTTCGTTACTCCAAAAAATAAAAATATAAGTAAAAGTAAAAAAGAACATCTAAAACATCCCATACTCCTCCTCCCCCCCTATTTTTGTTTATTTTTGTCCCCATTTTTCTACTCATTTGTCCATATTCTGGGTAAAGGTAGTGTGAGCCATAAAGTTTTCACAATCACATGTTCACACCACATATGCTTTATAGTTATACAATCATTTTCAAGAATCTAACAATTCTAGTAAGCTAAAAACTAAAAAGATGTCTGTGTAATGCATGAGAGTTACCTCCAGAATGACCTGTCAACTCAATTTGAAAACTTTATTTTGTTCCATTTCTCTTCCCCCTTTTGGTCCAGAAGGCTTTCTCAGTCCTACAGTGCCAGGTCCAGGCTCATCCCCGGGAGTCATGTCCCACGTTGCCAGGGAGATTTACACCCTGGGAGTCATGTCCCAGTAGGGAGGAGGGCAGTGAGTTTACTTGCTAAGTTGGCTTAGAGAGAGAGAGAGAGAGAGAGGCCACATCTGAGCAACAAAAGAGGTTCTCTGGAGGTGACTCTCAGGCACAATTATAAGTAGGCTTAGCCTCTCCTTTGCAGTAACAGGCTTCATAAGGACAAGCTCCAAGATCAAAGGCTCAGGTTACTAAACTGGTAGTCCCCAATGCCTGTGAGAATATCAGGAATTCCCCAGCTGGAGAAGTTTAGCATTTCCACATTTCCCCCCAGTCCCTCAAGGGAGCTTTGCAAGTACTTTTTATTCTCTGCCCAGATTACTCTGGGATGTATCGGGGCTTCACGCTAACCTGTACAAACCAACCAGATCCCATTCCCTATTCAAGGTTCCATGTAATTATGGTGTTTGAGTGAACTGACCGTGTAAGTTAACTTATATAGTGTGCTACAGAAACTATAGGTTTTACACCAAACAAACCTCTCTTCCTTTGGTCCCACACAGAAGCCAAAGTTTTAAAACATAGTTAATATCATCCTCTCCCCTTTATTCTGATCTACCCCAGGCTCAACCAAGTCCATTTCATTCATATCTCCAATCGAAGTCTGCTTTCCTTTTCAGCCTCTTTAACAGTTGCTACATGGGGCAATGCCAACACTCACAGCTGTCGAACTCTGGCTCCAAGTCACAGGCACCACACAGACACCCAAAGCTCCAGGGACTGACCAGGTCACACAAAAACAGCTTAGCATCTCAGAGTTTAGAAATAACTGTTACAACTCATGAATAGATGTGACTGCTGTAAGAGCTTACAATCTAGAAACTTTTACATAAAGCCTTCCGCTGATAACCCATGCTGCCAGATTCAACTCTCAGTTTTCACGTTATTGTTAGTCCATATTAGTGAGGACTTATAATGTCTGTCTTTTCATTTCTGGCTTATTTCACTCAACCTACTGTCCTCAAGTTCCATTCACCTAGTTGTACACCTCACAGCTTCATTCCTTCTTGTCACTGCTCAATATTCCATTGTTTGTATACACCACAGATCACCATTCGGTTAATCAGTCGATGTACCCTAGGTCACTTCCATCCATTGTAAATCATGAATACTGCCGCCACAAACACTGGTGTGCAAATGTCCATTTGTGTCCCCATTCTCAGTTCCTCCAAATATACAAATAGTAACAGGGTTGCAGGATCAAATGGAAACCCCATACTTAGCTTCCTATGGAACCACCACACTGCCCTCCGTATGGGTTGTACCATTCTGTTTCCTCACCAACAGTGAATATGTACATCCCTCTTTCCACATTTTCTCCACCACTTACATCCCTGTTTATTTTTTTTAATAATTTTATTCACGCGCCGTACAATCCATCCTAAGTAAACAGTTGGTGATTGCCAGTATAATCACATAGTTAGGCATTTACCACCGTAGTCTATATGAGGACATTTCTATTTCTTCCACAATGAAAGAGGAAGGGGAGGAAAAAAAGAAGAATAAAAAAAGAATGAAAAGTAAAAGTAAAATAAAATAAAACAAAAAGGTCATACAATACCACCACCATCAAGAATCCCATACCACTTCCTTATATCCCCCTCTTATAGATGTTTAGCTTTGGTGTATTGCCTTTTTAACAATTAATGGGAGAAACTAAGATGGCAGCTAGGTGAGACAGGGCAAAAAAAACACCTCCGTGAAAAACACTAGATAAAAACCAGAAAGTGACCCAGAATACCAGTTACAGCGATGCGCCAGCTGGACGAGGTCTGCTAGTACCACAGGGGTCGTATACTTGGTGAAACCAGGAGTCTGCATTCTGAAACGAGTGAGTAAGCTGGCTGGAAGACCCGCAGCTGCGCGGCGGTGTGGGGAAGCCAGAGGTTGGCGTTTGGAGACTGATTGGTTCTTTTTTAAAAAAAAAAAAGGGAAAAACCCAGGGGCCACTGCAGTTGTGACAGTGGGAACCACGCAGTAAAACACAGCAAGAGGGGGCTGGGCCGGCCTCTTGGTGTCTAGCCTGGAGGATAGCCCACTGCAGATACCCTCGGGGCCAGGGGAACGGAGGGGAGAGCCGGAAGCTGAAAGAAACCCCGCGGCTAGCAGCTGGCTCCCTGGAGGGCTGGATAAACTCCTGCCTGGGGCCATGCCCACAGCCCAGAGCCCCGCCAGTTGTCCTGGAGCTGGGAAGGAGGAACTGTGCGAGGAGGGGGGGGGTTGAGACGCCCCATTCGGCCATCTTTGCATCAGGCTGAGAGCGCCGCTGCACGGCCCGGCGGCCCGTGGCTTGCCTTGAGGGATGGTGCACACTGGTGGTGTAGCACAGTATTCCCTTGGCAGAGGTCCTGGAGGATCGCGGCTGGGAGGGGGGGCCCTCTCGGAGAACCCAGGGACGCTACACCAAGTCCGGTGGTTTGTGGGTCAGCGAGAGAGAGGGTCTGGGGCTGAACTGAAATGAAGGCTTAGACTCTTGCGGCTGCCTTGAATCTCTGGGACCCTGGGGGATTAGAATATTAAAGCTGTCCTTCCTCCCCGGCCACCTGGACACACGCCCCACATTTAGGGCGGATGGCTCCAGCAACACACCCAAACTGAGTTCTCCAACTGAACCCCACAAGAATCATTTCCCCACACACCGCGGGAACAAGGTTGAGAACTGATTTGTGGGGTATAGGTGACTCACAGATGCCATCTGCTGGTTAGTTAGAGAAAGTGTACGCCACCAAACTGTTACTGAAAAATTAGATTGGTATCTTTTTTTTACAACTTGAAAGAATCCTATCAAGCAAAGCAAATGCCAAGAGGCCAAAAACAACAGAAAATCTTAATGCATATGATAAAACCAGACGATATGGAGAACCGGATCCCAAACACCCAAATCAAAATATCAGAGGAGACACAGTACTTGGCACACTTAATCAAAGAACTACAATCGAGGAACGAAAACATGGGAAAGGATTTAAAAGACATCAAGAAGACCATGGCCCAGGATATAAGCGACATTAAGAAGACCCTAGAAGAGCATAAAGAAGACATTACAAGAGTAAATAAAAAAATAGAAGATCTTATGGAAATAAAAGAAACTGTTGGCCAAATTAAAAAGACTCTGGATATTCACAATACAAGATGAGAGGAAGTTGAACAACGTCTCAGTGTCCTAGAAGCCCACAGAACAGAAAATGAAAGAACAAAAGAAAGAATGGAGAAAAAAATTGAAAAAATTCAAGTGGATCTCAGGGATACGATAGATAAAATAAAACATCCAAACTTAAGACTCATTGGTGTCCCAGAAGGGGAAGAGAAGGGTAAAGGTCTAGAAAGAGTATTCAAAGAAATTGTTGGGGAAAACTTCCCCAACCTTCTACACAATGTAAATACACAAAGCATAAATGCCCAGCGAACTCCAAATAGAATAAATCCAAATAAACCCACTCTGAGACATATTCTGATCAGACTCTCAAATACTGAAGAGGAGCAAGTTCTGAAAGCAGCAAGAGAAAAGCTATTCACCACATACAAAGGAAACAACATAGGACTAAGTTGTGACTACTCAGCGGCCACCATGGAGGCAAGAAGGCAGTGGCATGACATATTTAAAATTCTGAGAGAGAAAAATTTCCAACCAAGAATACTTTATCCAGCAAAACTCTCCTTCAAATTTGAGGGAGAGCTTAAATTTTTCACAGACAAACAAATGCTGAGAGACTTTGCCAATAAAAGACCTGCTCTACTTCAGTTACTAAAGAGTGCCCTACCAACAGAGAAACAAGGAAAGGAGAAAGAGATATAGAGAATTTTGACATATATAGAACCTTACATCCCAAATCACCAGGACTCTCATTTTTCTCTAGTGATCACGGATCTTTCTCCAGAAGGGGCCATAAGCTGAGACATAAAACAAGCCTCAGTAAATAAAAAAATAAAATAAAATAAAATTGAATATACTCAAAGCACATTCTCCAACCACAATGGAATACAAATAGAAGTCAATAATTTTTGAATTGTAACTCCACTATTTACTTCCTACATGATATAAAATATACAAACTCTAATGACAAATCAGTGGTTTTGAACTCAACGTAAAATATGTAATTTTAGACAACTATATAAAGGTGGGGGAATGGAGGAGTATAGGAACATAGTTTATATGTCCTATTGAAGTGAAGATGATATCAAAGAAAAACAAGATTGTTATGGATTTAAGAGGTTAATTTTAAGCCCCACAGTAAACACAAAGAAATTATCAGAGAATATGACCATAGAGATGAAAGATAGAGTATGGGTTAAGAGAAATGGGGGAAGGGGCAATGGGGAGTTAAGAAATGAGTGTAGGGTTGCTGTTTGAGGTGAAGGGAAATTTCTAGTAATGGATCGTGGGAAAGAGCATTACAACTTTCTAAAGGTGATTAATCCCACTAATGGAATGCTAGGGAGGGGGTGGAATGGGAAGATTTAGGCTGTATATATGTTTCCGCAGTTGGAAAAAAAAAAGAATCTAAATAGATGACAATTGAATGCCAAGGATGAACCTGGATGGGATTGGAGGATGGAGGACAGGAGGCTCAGAGGGACACAGTTGAGACATAAGGAAAAGGAAATATAGAATGTAAGCTTTGTATCATTGTTGAATCTCTTGTACTTTTTAGCTGCGCTTAATGGGATTGCATAGAAGAATGTTCTTGTTCATGGGAATTGTATATGTGAATTATAGTGTTTGTTCAAGGATGTGTGCAGCTAACTCTCATATGTTCAGAAGACAGAGCAATAGATGATGAATGATAGATAGGGAGGGAGGGAAAGAAATAGCAATGTGACAGCATGTTAAAGTTGGTGGATTGGGTTATCAGGGAAGGGGGTTCAGGGTATGATGAAGTTCTGTGTATGGGGTTAGTATTGTTTTTGCAACTGTTCCTATAACTTTGAATTTATTTCAAAATAAAAAAAACAATTAATGGAAGCATATTACAATGTTACTGTTAACTATAGAGATTTAGTTTGCTTTGATTGTATTTTTCCCCCTATACCATCCAGTTTTCAGCACCTTGCAGTGTTGCCATTCATTTGTTCTTCTTCATGTAAAAACATTTTATATTAGTACACTTAATCACCATCATTGACCACTCTAGGTTTCACTAATTAATACAGTCCCAGTCTTTATTCTCTGTCTTTTTTTCTGGTATCATACATGCTCCTAGCTTTCCTCTTCACCCCAAAATAGGGAACGCTTCACGAATTTGTGTGTCAGCCTTGTGCAGGGGCCATGCTAATCTTCTCTGTATCATTCTACTTTTAGTATATGTGCTGCCAAAGTGAGCACTCCTTTGTCTATTGAATGAATTTTCCTGTCACTTATGGTGAAAATCTGTTGACTCTAAATGTGTGGACGCCCTTTATTCTGTTCAGTTGATCTGTGTGTCTATCCTTTCACCAATACCATACTGTCTTGATTACTATAACTTTATTGTAAGAGTTGACATCAGGTAGCAAGAGTCCTCCAGATTTCTCATTCATTTTCAAAACTGCTTCATAAAATAACTTGGGAAGTGTTCTTGGATCCTCTTCTACTTTTGGGAATAGCTGTATTCCCAAAATACGTGTAGGACTTGTATTATTTCTTGCTTAAATGTTTGATATTATTCACCACTGAAGCCAGCTGGGCCTGGAATTTTTGTTGTTGTTGTTGTTGGAAGATTTTAAATTATACTTTCAATTTCTTTAATAGACATACGTCTATTTGGTTTATTGTCTTAGTGAGATTTGGTGGTTTGTGTCTCTCCAGAAATTTGTCTATTTTGTCATGACACCAAATTTATTAACATAAAATTGTTCATAGTATTACCTTATTATCCTTTTATCATCTATAGAATCTGTAGTGATGTCCCTGTCTTGCTTCTGATCTTGGCTGTTGGTGTGTGTTTGTTTTTTTTCCTTAGTCATTCTGGCTAGACGGATTTCAATCTTGCCCAGTTTTTCAAAGAACCAGCTTGTAGTTTCATTGATTTTCTGTTTTTCTGTTTTCAATCTCATTAATTGCTGTTCTTATCTTTGCTGTTTCCTTCTTTCTGCTTGCTTTGGGTTTGATATACTCTTCTTTTTTAGTTTCTTAAGATGGAAGTTTGGAGCATTCAAATGAGATCTCTTTTCTTTTCTAATGTAACTGTTTAATGTAAAGTTCCCTTTTGCATTGCTTTGACTTCATCCCACAAATCTTAATATGTTGGGCCTTTATTTTCATTTAATTCCATCTGTTTTCCCTTGTATCTTCCTTTTTGATCCTTGGGTTATTCGTAAGTATCCTGATTAATTTCTGAGTGTTTAAGAATTTTCTAGCTATCTATATGATATTGAATTTTAGTTTAATTCCATTGTGGTCAGAGCACATATTTTGTAAGATTTCAGTTCTTTTAAATTTGTTGAGGTGTGCTAAGTGGTCTATCTTGATGAATAATTGTAGATTGCTGGTGTTGGCTAGTGTTCTAAAACGTTGGTTAGGTTAAGCTGGTTGATAATATTATTCTGGTCTTTTATATCCATACTGATTTGCATGTTCTACATGTTCTATTGATTACTGAGAGAAGAGTATTCAAGTCTTTGACTATATTTGTCTATTTCCCCTTTTACTTCTTTCAGTTTTTCCTTCATGTATTTTGAAGCTCTTTTGTTAAGTTTATAAACATTTAGGATTGTTATATCTTCTTTGCTAATTGACCTTTTTATGGTTGTGTGTGTTCCGCTTTATCCTTGGTAATGTTTCTGGTTCTAGAATCTACTTTTCCGATATTAATGTAGCTACTCCAACTTTCTTATGATCAGTGTTTCTATGGTATACATATGTTTCACATGTATACGTTTACTTTTAACCAATTATGTTTTTATGTATCGGTGAGTTTCTTGCAGACAGCATATTGTTACAGGGTCTTGGTATTTTTTTTACAGTCCAACATCATAGTGTTCCTAAGTCATCCTTTGTATTACCTGGCCTTGTTATTGCTCCAGCCTTACATCTCATTGCACTCTTGCTTCTTCTCACTACTCTCCCAGCAGACTAGCCTTAATTCCGTTTGTAGATCTCGTGAACTTCTTTCTTGCTATAGACCACTGGGCTTGCTGTTGCCCCTGCCTTGAATGTGCTCAGACCCCATGGTATCTTGCCACCCTCCCCCTCATCCCACAGTAGATGCCCGTCTTGTCCTTCAGTTCTTAACTTAGGTGTCACTTCACAGAGCCCTTCTTGACCACCCTCTCTACAGTAGACCCTCCCTAGTCTTTGTAACAGAATCATGCTTATTTCCTTCTAGCTATAACTGGAATCTCTGTTTTTTTTGCCTTGCAAGTTTCTTTGTTTGCTAAATTTTCCGCTTTCCCCCATGAGAATGCCAGCATTATGAAGTCAGAGGGATCTTGTCTGTCTTATTCTCCACTGAATGCTTAGCCTTCAAGAAAGAGTACGGTATATCTGGCATGTAGTGTATATTCATTGAATGAACAAATGAATAATTTTAAAAATTTGGCTCTTTCCAAACCTTACACACATGTGTGTATCCCTCATCAGGTATAAATGTCTGTGGTAAGTTATTTTGCTGATGCTGTATTGATTGGGCAACTTTGTTGCCAGGCACAAATACATTTTAAAAAACTTGAATAGTGTTTTTTTGTTTGTTTTCTTTAGTGTTTTTAAACACAAAATTATAAAACGTTATGACTCTTGAAAAATATTTATTTTTTGATTGTTAGTGATACTTGCCTTTTAGCAGTCACTTATACATGTAAACTAATCTGTAATGGTGTTATTACTGTATGTCCAAGGATAGGATCTTTGTAATACATAGATCTTTGTAATACAATAAAATTTAGTTTCATTTTATAAAAGTACAGGAAATTCACAAAAATACAAACACACCCAAGAGAGACTAAACTGAAAAGAGATTAGTGATACAGTTTTCTTACAAATTCAGAATTGGATTAATTGAAAGCAGAACCCAAAGCTTCATAGCCATTTAGACATGCCTTTTTAGTTCATTTCCACATTTGCATATGTAGTGAGTTCGAGTGCTCTGTTTAGATTTTTAAAACATTTTTAAATTGTGAAATATAACATATATACAGAAAAGTAATGCATTTCAAAATACAGTTGCACAGGTAGTTATAGAGCAAATTTCAAAGTATAGTATGGGTTACAATTTCAGGTATTTCCTTCTGGGAGTTCTAATACACTAGAAACCGAATAATACGTATAATGATTCAGTAGTCATAATCATTTATTAAATCCTAACTTCTTTGTTACAACTCATCTCTATAATTTGGTCATTTTCTTAGTCTTCGGGGATATTTGGGGAATGACCATTCAAACTTCTTCATGCTGAAAAGGGGTGTCGATATTATGGGATAGGAGAATACAACTGGTTGATGTTCTGGGAGAGACTGGTTTTATCTCTCAGTTTTAGGGCTTATCTGGCATAGGAACAATCTGGAGGTTTTAAGTTTCTAGAGAATAAACTTAGTAAGTAAAACTTTTATAGAGTCTTAGCTAGAGCCCTGGTTTTTCTTTAGGGTTTCAGGAATACTGTTGGTTTGGGCTTGATATACTGTAGCAATAGCAATTTGTAATATCTGGCTGAAGCTTGTGTAAGAGTAACCTAGAGAATGACCTCTTGACTCTATTTGAAATCTCTTAGCCACTGAAACCTTATTTTGTTACATTATTTTCCCCCTTTTGGTCAGGAAAGCATTGTCAATCCCATGATGCCAAGGCTGGGCTTATCCCTGAGAGTTGTGTCCCATGTAGTGAGGAGAGTATTGAGTTTATTTGGAGAGTTTGGCATAGACAGAGAGAGGCCACACCTGAGCAACAAAAGAGGGTCTCTGGGTAACTCTTAGGTATGTTTATAAGTGGGCTTAGCATCAACATTACAGAAAAAAGCAGATATACATAGCCACATATAAAAGAAACCCCAAACACCCCATTTCTCTTATCCCCTCCAGTTGCTGTTAGAGTCCATAGTATAAATAGGTAATTTTTCCCATATACCACTGTATTATTAACTCTTTGAACAAGTGTCATACATTTGAAGTAGTTCATGCAAGAACTTATTTATATTTGTAATAATAATCAGTGAGATACATGATTTTAGACAACCCATTTCAATCATAGTCACCTTCAACAGGTACTACTACTTATAATCCCAATAGCAAACTACCATCACTTCTATCCATTCCAAAACATTTAAGATCAACCTTGTTAACAAATCTGTTCATATTAGGTAGCTGCTCCCCCTTTTCTAGCTTCTATCTATCTCTAGATCCCCTATATTCTACATTTTAAGACTCTGAGTTTACATTTTCTAGAAATTTCATATTAGTGAAATTATAGAGCATCTGTCCTTTTCTGTCTGGCTTATTTCACTCAGCATTTTGTCTTCAAAGTTCATGTTGTTGCATACTTCAGAGCCTGATTCCTTCTAACTGCTGCATACTATTCCATTGTATATATATATATATCACATTTTGTTTATCCACTTATCTGTAGATGGACACTGGGATCCTTTCCATCTTTTGGAAATTGTGAATAATGCCACTATGAACATTGGTGTGAAAATGTCTGTTTGTGTCATTGCTTTAAGATCTTCTGGGTGTACATGGAGTAGCAGAATTGTTGGGTTGAAGAGCAACTTGATATTTAGTTTTCCAAGTAATTGCCAAACTGTCTTTCACGGTGGCTATACCATTTTACATTCCCACCTGCAGTGAATAAGTATTCTCCTTTCTCCACATCTTCTGCAACATTTGTGGCTTCCTGATTGTTTTATAGTGGCCATTCTTAAAGGTGGGAGATGATACCTCACGTGGTTTTGATTTGTATTTCCCTAATAGCTCATGAAGAGGAACGTATTTTCATGTGCTTTTTAGCCGTTTGATTTTCTTATGTTGCACCACCCTTTCATGCCTGGAATGAACCCCACTTGGTCATGGTGTATAATTCTTTTAATGTGCCTTTGGATTCGATTTGCAAGTATTTTGTTGAGAATGTTTTCATGTATATTCATTAGGGAAATTGGCCTGTAGTTTTCCTTTCTTGTACTATCTTTATCTGGTTTTGCTATTAGAGTGATGTTAGCTTCATAAAATGAGTTAGGTAGTGTTTCTTTTTCTTCAATTTTTGGGAAAAGTTTCAACAGGAATGGTGTTATTCTTTTTCTAATGTTTGGTAAAATTCCCCATGAAGCCATCTGGCCCTGGGCTTTTCTTTGTAGGAAGATTTTTGATGACCGATTGAATCTCTTTGCTTGTGATTGGTTTGTTGACGTCTTCTATTTCTTTTCAAGTCAGTCTAGGTGGTTCATGTATTTCCAGGAAATTGTCCATTTCCTCTAAGTTGTCTAGTTTGTTTGTGTACAGTTGTTCATAGTATTCTCTTATAGTTTTTAAAATTTCTTTGGAATCCACAGTAATGACACCCCCCTCCCCATGCCTGTTTTGTTTATTTGCAGCTTCTCTCTTTTTTTCTTTGTCAGCCTAGCTAAGGGTCCATTGATTTTATTGATTTTCTCAAAGAACCAGCTTTTGGCTTTATTGAGTCTCTCTATTGTTCTTTTGTTTGCCAGTTCATTTATTTCTGCTTTAATCTTTGTTATTTCTCTTCTTCTATTTGCTTTAGGGTTGGTTAGCTGTTTTTTTTTTTTTTTCCTGTGGCTCCTCCAGGTCAGCAGTTAAGTACTTGATTTTTGCTTTCTTCATTTTAGATACGGGAATTTAGGGTAATAAATTTCCCTCTCAGAACTGCCTTTGATTCATCCCATAAGTTTTCAGTCAAGAAGTCTCGGTCTGGGAGAGCGGAGTGTCACACACTCATGGAAAGGGTGAGTTTGCCCTGGAGGTTGAGGGTGGGCCTTCCGCCACGATGCTCAGTAAGGGTTTTGCCACTCCAGACCCCAAAGAGGGTGGAGCACATTCACAGGGAATTGGGGAGAGCCTGGCCGCCACCCCACTGTTCTGAAGGGGTTGAGCATATGCCCCGGAGATGGAAGAGAATCCAGGTGCTGCCCCAATGTTTGAGGAGGGTGGGGCCGAGAAGGTGGTCTCCCCAATGTGTGGATATGTTGGAGCACTCACCCCAGCGTTTGGAGAGAAAAGGGCTGCCACGAAAGCCTTTGGAAAGGGTTGGACTCCCGCTCTCTCAAGCCCCAGGGATGGAATGTTGTTCTGTTAATGACTCTCAGACTTTGAAATCTAATTGAGTTTGCCCTGTGGGTTTTAGGAATTGTTTTGGTCCCTTAAACCCTGTTTTCCTTTCAGTTTCTCCTTATGGCAATGGGAATGTTTACCCTATGACTGTCCTTCCTTTGTATATTGGAAGCAGATAACTTGTTCTAAGTTTCACAGGTACAGAGCCAGACAGTAATTTTGCTTTTGGACAGACCATGCTTGTAACTGATTTTGATTAGTATGTGTCTTGGAGTGGGTCTATTTCAATTTATTCTATTTGGAGTTTGTTGGGCTTCTTTGATTTGCATGTTTATATCATTTATAAGGGTTGGAAGGTTTTCCCCATTATCAGGCTGTGGGAGTGAGAGGTACCATTTCCCCAGCCAACCAGCGGCCCAGGAATGATCTGCTTTTTGCCTTCCAGCAAGACCTGGGTTTGTATTAATGCATTAATTTGACAGTTGGGTTGTCCATGTTTCTCAGCCAAAACAGAGCCGGGTACCCGGGCAGGGGGTGTAGATCAGCTCCAATGGGCCTGGGATAGTGTCTGGAGAAGCTCTGAAATGCCATTGCAGTTTCCCTGCATTTTCCGGCCTGCTCAGCAGATGGGTGACTTACTTGTCCTCAGAAGCTGTGCACCTCTGAGCCCTGGCAGTGTCTGACCTGGCGGGCCTGAAACTGCAGAGTTCCTATGTCCTCACTTAGCATGCCAAAATCTGGCTCAATGTGGGGCTATGTCCCTCACTTTACTTGTGGCAGAGGATTCCCCCAGCTGCCCCAGTCTGCAAACATCCCTTAGGCAAGGATCAGGCTGCTAGCTGCTGTTTCCCTTATGGGTGGGGGATGGGCACCAGGACCCAGGGCTGGGCTGAGAACACAGTCCATGTTTTCTCAGACTCTTCATCCCTCACTGACTTGGGCCTTGAAACGTCCTCCCCTATCCCCTATGTCCCCGATTAGTTGATTTGGGTAGTCTCTGCCTGGGTGCTTGCTGCTTTTAGGGAAGATTTTGTGGTTCCCTGTTTCTCCATTTTAGAAAATCCTACTTGCTTCCCTTTTGTCTTCCACCCTCCCCAGTGGCTTAAGTCCTGCTGTGGATCTGTATGTGGGCTTGGTTCTCTGTGTCTGGATATATAGGTGGGGATCCGTCTCACTATTGTGAGAGAGTTTATAGTCTGTGCCCCCAGTTGGATGTGGGAGGGATCCCAATTGCTGCCTCTGTGCACTCGTGAGCAGTGTGAGACCGAGTGAGGGGGAGGGGTGGGGACAGGCTGGTTTGGGATGGAAGTTTCCTACATGATATTTTTCTCTTTCTTCTATTCAGTGTTTGTAGAATCCTTCTCCAGTCTATACCTTTTCTCCAAAGTTTTGAACAAGTGGGAATAGTCCTTTATTTCTTTTCCTGCTGAATCTCTGGGGAGAAGTTTTCAATAGCTGTTTAGGTCACCATGTTGATGATGTCACCTCTTTGTTTACAGATTGACATTTGATGACTGAGGTGGAGCTCTGTTAAAAGTGTGGTAAACTGGTAATGAGATGTGAGAGCCTATTTATCATCAGTCATTAGGATCAACAAGCATTGCTGGTGGAAGAGGGACACAGTCTGCTTTTCATTTTAGGGGACCTAAGTAAAGACATAATGTTAAAGATGAGATATTAAAGAGTAGCTTATAACAATAAGGAATTTCCAGGTGAGATAATGGAATGAGAAGATAAATGGAATGTAGTCTTCCTGCTGCAAACCCAGATAAATTTTGGATTAAATATAGCAACAACAACAAAAAAGTCTTTTCTTATATAACATGTTTGAAGGCAGGAGAGGTGAATCTCCAGGTGCTGGATGGAACTCAGAGTTTGGAAGTTCAAGTCTAGAGGCCAGTGAGACAGCCATGGGACAGGATATTGGCCTCTGCAGTTTAACCTAGATCAGGGATGAGAGTTGAGGCTGCATGTATAAGTAGTAACTTAAAGAAAACTGCTTATTAAAGAGTATTTTTACCTCATGAATCAGGTCAGATACAGAAAAGAAACTAAGAAACCTTTTCTAAATAGGTGTAATCCAAATGTTTTTGTGTTGTTAAGTAAAACAGAGTCATCTGGCAATTTGTTATCTATTTAAATTTGAATGAAGCTGAGTGTCTGTTACTTTTCTTTTAGGCCCTACCCCCATCTCTCCCACTGAGTTTTCATTATATTGCATTTTGAAGAAAGTTTAAAGATAGAAACTAGAGTAGTCTTTTGGCCATTAATTTTTTATTTCCTGAAAACTTTTATTTGTTTTGGTTTAGGAGAGATTAGCTCATAATAATAAAATGTAGGGCAAACTTGAAGTCATTTATGGGCTGTGATAGAAACAGCCAAATAACATAGGCTTCCATCCTTATACTGTGTTAATTATGCCATAAAGGAATTTTTGGAAGAACATTTAATGTTTTAAAAGTCTGGAAGGGTAGATCATGTGTTAAGAAAAATGAAGTTGCTTTAGCAACTAACTCCTCTCTTTCAATATAAGGTCCTAGGAGAAATTTACAGAATTCATTATGTCTGTAAAGGAGTAAAGTCATTTGCTGGGAAATTCTTAGGTTTAAGTATCCTTTCAATAAAGTGAATAACATGGTAGAGTGGTTCTTCAGATAATATCGTTATTTTAAAATGACTCAACTTGCACAGAGTATAACATTCAATTTTCCCTAGAAATGATTTATTATTTTAAATTTAAAAAAATTCATTTAGCATTTTCATACTGGTTTTAAATGTTGTCATCTTTCAAGCATACCAAGGAGAACAGGAGTACAAATTTTTTAAAAGCAATTTTGGTAGGTCACACTCCTTCCTGAAAACTTTTAATGTAATTTAAATACTGGGATTTTGTTTCAAGCTTTATTTTTTTCTTATAATAGTTTCACTCAGCAGGGGTTTCTGCAGACAGGTGTGAACCTATGTAATAAAAAGTATATCTATATGCATTCATTCATGTATTTGGCAAAATTTTCTGAGTGCCCCTTCTGTTTTAGGCACTTAGCTATCTGCAGAGGATACAGAGATAAAAGACACAGCTCTTATCCTTAAGGAGCTCACAGTCTAATGGGAGACACAGACAAGTAAATAAAAAACTGTAGTCAAGTTATGAGCTGTATAAAAATAAGTGCTATGAAAACACTTAAGTGGAGTTTCTCAATTGGACTCAGAGCATCAACGAAAACTTCTAGGATTAAGGATACTCAGCTGGATATGAAAGGAAAACAGGAATTGGCCAGATATTGAGGAAAAGAAAGGCCATTCCACACAGGAAATAGTACTGTGCAAAGGTTTTAGGTATGAAAGAGCATTCATTCGGGTATTTATTTGACACATTTTTTGAGCATCAATTATATGCTAGGCTTATGGGGCATATTGGGAATAAAAACAGACATGTTTCTTGCTGTCTTGGAACTTATATGGAGAAAGAGATGAATTAAATAATCACACAAAAAATTATAAAAACTACAGTTGTAGTAAATGCAGTGAAGGAGAAGTTCAGTGTGTTGTGAGAACATGTAATGGGGTGGAGTTGGGGCAGTATTCCTTGAGGAAATAACAGTAGGCCCAAGAACCGAAGCCAAGGTCCATAAACAAAGATTGCACGTATTTGTATTGATCTCACTCACAGTGTTTTTATAAAACATAGGTTCTAGGGTATCTTTTTTTTTACTTAAAATTACTTTATCACATAAAAAGACATTTCCTAACAAAACAAAACAAAGCAATGGGAAAAACAAATTTCCTGTAGTAACTTCATTCCTTGCAATATACTCCTGCCATACAAAAAGAAAATTAATGAACCATAGTCACACCTGAGCATTCCCATCTCATTAATATCAGCCTCAATATTTTGTCTATTCTTATTAGATTATCATTCCCCCTTCACTAGCTTCTGTCGATCTCTAGGTCCCCTATATTCTACAATATGAGACATTTTACATTTTTCACCGAGTTCACATTAGTGGTAGCATATAATATCTCTCCTATTGTGTCTGGCTTATTTCACTCAGCATTGTGTCTTCAAGTTTCATCCATGTTGTCGTATGTTTCGTGACCTCGTTCCTCCTTACTGCTGTGTAGTGTTGTATCATGTGTATGTACCACATTTTGTTTATTCACTCATCTGATGAAAGACATTTAAGTTGTTTCTATCTCTTGGCAATTGTGAACAATGCCACTATGAACATCAATGTATAAATATCTGTTCATGTCATTGTTTTCAGATCCTCTGGGTAAATACCAAAAAGTGAAATTGCTGGATCGTAGGGTAACTCATTATCTGGTTGTCTGAGGAACCACCAAACTGACTTCCATTGTGGCTGAACCATTATACAGTCCCACCTGCAATGAATAAGAGTTCCAATTTCTCCACATTCTCTCCAGCATTTGTAGTTTCCTTTTCGTTTAATGGCAGCCATTCTTATTGGCTTTGTGATCTTGATTTGCATCTCCCTAATAGCTAGTGAAGATGAGCATTTTTTCATGTGTTTTTTGGCCATTTGTATTTCCTCTGCAGAGAAATGTCTTTTCATTTCTTTTGCCCATTTTATAATTGGGCTGTTTGTACTATTGTCATTGAGTTGTAAGGTTTCTTTATCTATACAAGATATCAGTCTCTTTATCAGATACATGGTTTCCAAATATTTTTTCCCATTGAATTGGCTGCCTCTTTACCTTTACGACAAATTTGTTTGAGTTCCAGAAGCTTTTAATTCTGGGCAGCTCCTGTTTATCTGTGTTTTCTTTCATTGCTTGTGCTTTGGGTGTAAGGTCTAAGAAGTGACCTCCTACTACTACATCTTGACGATGTTTTACAACATTATCTTCTAGGAGTTTTACGGTACTGTCTTTTGTATTGAGATCTTTGATCCATGTTGAGTTAATTTTTGTATAGGGTGTAAGGTAGGGGTCCTCTTTCATTCTTTTGGATATGAATATCCATTTCTCACAGCCCCATTTGTTGAAGAGGCCATGTCCCAGTTCAGTGGCTTTGGGGGCCTTATCAAAAATCCATCAACCATAGATCTGGGGGACTATTTCTGAATTCTTAATTTGATTCCATTGATTAATATATGTATTTTTGTGTTAATACCATGCTATTTTGACTACTGTGACTTTATAGTAGGCTTCAAAAGTCAGACAGTGTAAGTCTTCCCACTTCATTTTTCTTTTTTAGAATGTTTTTAGCAATTGGAGGCATCTTTCCCTTCCAAATAAATTTGATGACTAGCTTTTCCAAGTATGCAAAGTAGATTGTTGGAATTTTGATGGAAATTGCATTGAATCAGTAGATGAGTTTAGGGAGGATTGACTTCTTAACGATGTTTAGCCTTCCTATCCATGAACATGGAATGTTTCTCCATCTCTTTAGAACCCCTTTTATTTCTTTTAGTAGAGTTACATAATTTTCTGTGTAGAGGTTTTTTTTTACATCCTTGATTAAGTTTCTTCCTAGGTACTTAATTTTTTTAGTTGCTGTTGAGAATGGAATCTTTTTCTTGAGTGTCTCTTCAGTTATGTCATTTCAACTGTATGGGAACTTCATTGACTTATGTGCATTAATCTTATATCCTGATGCTTTGATGAATTTGTTTATTAGCTCAGGTAGGTATGTCGTCGATTTCTCAGGGTTTTCCAAGAATAAGATCATATCATCTGCAAATAATGAGACTTTTTCTTCTTCCTTTCCAATTTTGGACGCCTTTTATTTTTTTGTCTTGCCGAATTGCTCTGGCTAGAACTTAGCTGGCACAATGTTGAATAACAGTGGTGACAGCGGGCATCCTTGTCTTCTTCCTGATCTTAGAGAGAAGGCTTTTAGTCTCTCACCATTGAGTACTATACTGGCTATGGGTTTTTCATATATGTCCTTTATCATATTGAGGAAGTTTCCTTTAGTTCCTAGCTTTTAAATGTTTTTGTCAAAAAAAGGATACTGGATTTTGCTGAATGCATTTTCAGCATCATTTGACATAGTAATTTGATTTTTCTCTTTTGATTTGTTAATGTGTTGTATTATACTGATTGATTTTCTTATGTTCAACCACACTTGCATGCCTGGGATGAACCACACTTGGTCAGGGTGTATAATTTTTTTAATGTATCTTTGAATTTGATTTGCAGTCATTTTGTTGAGAATTTCTGCATCTATACTCATTAGGAAGATTGGCCTATAGTTTTCCTTTCTTGTAACATCATTATCTGGTTTTGGTATTAGAGTGATGTTAGCTTCATAAAATGAGTTAGGTTGTGTTCCATATTCTTCAATTTTTTGAAAAAGTTTAGGTAGGAATGGTGTCATTTCTTTTTGGAAAACTTGTTAGAATTCCCCTGTAAAGCCATCTGGCCCTAGGGTTTTATTTTTAGGAAGCTTTTTAATAACCGATTGGATCTCGTTATTTGTGATTGGTTTGTTAAGGTCCTCTATTTCTTCTCTGTTCAGTCTAGGTTGTTCATGTGTTTTCAGGAAATTATCCATTTCCTCTAAATTGTATAGTTTGTTGGCATAGGGTTTTTCATAGTATCCTCTTATGATTTTTTTTATTTCTTCAAGATCCGTAGTAAAACCTCCCCCCCTCATTTATTATTTTATTTATTTGGGTCTTCTCTTGTTTTGACTTTGTCAGTCTAGCTAAGGGTTTGTCGATCTTGTTGATCTTCTCAAAGAACGAATTTTGGTTGTATTTATTTGTTCTAGTTTTTTTTTTTTTTTTTCCCTATCATTTGTTTCTGCTTTAATCCTTGTCATTTCTTTTCTTCTACTTGCTTTAGGATTAGTTTGATGATATTTTCTAGCTTCTTCAGGTGTTGCATTAGTTCTTTGATTTTAGCTCTTTCTTTCTTTTTAATGTAAGCATTTAGAGCTATAAATTTCCCCCTCAATACCACCTTTGCTGTATCCCTTAATTTTGATATGTTGTGTTCTCATTTTCATTCATCTCTAGATATTTATCAGTTTTTCTTGCAATTTCTTCTTTGACCCATTGATTGTTTAGGAGGCTGTTTAACCTCCAGATATTTTTCAGTGTTTTGGATCTTTGATGGTTATTAACTTCTAGTTGCATTCCACTGTGGTCAAGAGAATGTGGTTTTAATAATTTCAGTCTTTTTAAATTTATTGAGGCTTTTTTTATGCCCCAGCATATGATCTATTCTGGAGAAAGTTCCGTGAGCACTAGAGAACAATGTATATCCTGGTAATTTGGGATGTAATGTTCTATATGTGTCTGTTAAGTCTTAACTTATCACATCGTTTAGGTTCTCAATTTCCTTATTGGTCTTCTGTTTGGATGATCTGTCTATAGGAGAGATTGTCGTATTGAAGTCTCTCACAGTTATTTTGGAAACATCTGTTGCTTCTTTCAGTTTTGCCAATGTTTGTCTCATGTTCTTTGGAGCACCTTGATTGGACGTATAAACATTTATGTTTGTTATTTCTTCTTAGTGAACTGTCCATTTTATTAGTATATAGTGTCCTTCTTTGTCTCTTATAACATCCTTGGATTTAAAGTCTATTTTATCTGAAATTAGTATTGCTACTCCTTCTTTATTTTGGCTGTAGCTTGCATGGAATGTTTTTTTTCATCCTTTCACTTTCAATTCCTTTGTGTTGCTAGGTTTTAGATGAGTCTCTTGTAAACAACATATTGGTGGTTAATATTTTTCATTCCATTCTGCCAATCTATATCTTTTAATTGGGGAGTTTAGTCCATTCACATTCAATGTTATTACTATGAAGGCAGTTCTTGAGTCAGCCATCTTAACCTTTGGTTTTTATTTGTCTGATCTATTTTTCCCTCTCTCTCTTTATTTCCTTTAAGGTACCCTTACTGAGACTCTTTAGTTCTGTGCTCTTCTCCAGACTTCTCCCTCCATTCTTTTTTTCTCAGCCAGTAGAGCTCCCTTTAGTATTTTTTCCAGGGCAGATGTCTTGTTAACAAATTCTCTCAGCATTTGTCTGTCTGTGAAATTTTTAAGCTCTTCTTCAATTTTGAAGGAGAGCTTTGCTGGATAAAGAATTCTTGGCTGGCAACTTTTCTCTTTCAGAATTTTAAATATCTCATACCACTGTCTTCTTGTCTCCAGGGTTCCCGCTGAATAGGCAGTACTTAGTCTTACGTTGTTTCCCTTGTATGTGATGAATTGCTTCTCTCTTGCTGCTTTCAGAACTCTCTCCTCTTCAACTTTTGACAATCTGATCAGAATATGTGTCAGACTGGGTTTATTTGGATCTATTCTATTTGGAGTTTGTCAGGCATGTTTAATTTGCATATTTGTATACTTTAGAAGGGTTGGAAAATTTTCCCAAGAATGTCTTTGAATACTCTTCTTAGCCCTTTTCTTTTCCCCTTCTGGGACTCCCGTGGTTCTTATATTTGTGCGCTTCATATTGTCCATCATTTCCTTGATCTCAGTTTTGTGTTTTTCGATTTTTTTCGCCATTCATTCTTTTGTGCTTTCACTTTCCATCACCCTTTCCTCGAGTTCGCCAATTCATTTCTCTGCCTCTTCAAATCTGGTGTTATATGTCTCAAGAATCTTTTAAATTTGATTAACAGTATCTTTTCTTTTCATAAGATCCACTATTTTTTATTTGCTCTTGCAAATTCTTCTTAATGCTCTTCTAGGATCTTCTTTACGTCCTTTATATCCTGAGTCATAATATTGATGTTTGTGAGTATTTCTTTAATTAATTGCTGTAGTTTCTATGTCTCCTTTGGCTTTTACATTTGGATGTTTGGGTTATCCATATCTTCTAGTTTCTTTATATGCTTTGTAGTTTTCTGTTGTTTTTGGCCTCTTGACATTTGCTTATCTTGATAGGATTCTTTTAGAATATGCAAGATCATTTCAACATTTACCTATAATTTGACAGAGGTACAGCTTGGTTGAGTGCACTTTCCTGAGCTACCACCAGATGGTGCTCTTGAGCCACCGTTTAACCTTAAGCCCATTCTCCTCAACTTCGTTTCTGTACTAAGTGTAGGTCCAAACCAGGTGGAGGTCCAATCAGTGCACCAGTTTTCCATGTGCACTGGGGACTATCAGTCCTGTGGGTGGGTGAGGGGGCGTGCCCTGTGCAGTCTGCAGGGAGTCTGCCCCAGGACTCAGCAGTTCTGGCTGCACCTGGGGCTGTGGGTGGAGCACTCTGGGGCCGCAGAGCTACACATGTCACCCTCCAGCTCAAATGCCCCACTGTCCCTCTTTGTTGTGCCCTCATGAGTCGCTAGGATTTGAGGAGGGCTCCTGGCACCTCCGAGTGTGTCCCTCCCCCCGTCGCCCCGCCTCTAGGCTGTGCATACCATAGGCATCCATGGAGGAAGAGAACATACCGTCACAAGTCTGCCCAAGGACTCTTCTGGCCCATGGGACTATGAAAAGTTGTCTCCCAGCCAACTTCAAAGTCCTAGCCCTGGGGCCATGAAAGGTTGTCTCCCAGGCAACTGCAAAGATGGCTGCATGGGTCGTGGAATGCTACCCCTCTCCATCATCATCTGCCTGGTCCAACCACCAGTCCCTGGTGCAGGGGCTCTTGGCTACTAGTATGTGAAGATTTTTCCCCTGAGCCTAGTACTTTGGAGAGTGCCCAGGGCGTGAAAAGCTACTTCCCCCTGCACTGTCAGATGCCTCCAGTTCCAGCTGCCTGTTTCCCGGCAGTGTTCCAGGCTGAACACTCACCCATCTTGAACACAGTGTCTTGGTTTCTCCAAGTATGCACTCACTGTTGGTGTAGAAGTCCCTGTTGAAGCGGTGGAACCCTGGAACTGCTGTTCTAGAGCGCTTTCTTTATCTAGTGTTTTTCATGAAGGAGAATTTTTTTCTCTTTCCCCGAATCCACCATCTTGGAATCAATCTCTGGGGTATCTTTAGAGTTCTTCAAGGAAATCAGTATGGCTGGAATGTAGGCTACACATGGGAGAAGGAAAGGAGCTGAGGTTGGAGAGGTGGGCAAGGCCAACGTCATGGAGGGCCTTGCGCACCATTCTAGAAATTAGATTTTTATCTTGGAGGTGATGAATGTTGTAAACCAAAGAAGGATTTAACGTCAGACAGGAAGAAGTATAATCAGATTGTGTTTTAGAAAGATCTTGAGAAAAGTTACTGTGGAGGATAGATTGGAGAATGGAAGACTATATTAATATCCACTTGTTTCTTTGCCAAGTGTTGTAAGTCAGGTTTTTCCAGGGAAACAACCAACAGGTTATTGGTTATATGTATGTATGTAAATCTTACAAGATTTGTTATAGGACTTGGCTCACACTTCTGTGGGCATTGGCAAGTCTGAGTTCCACAGAGCCGGACATGAATTGACAACTCCGATGAAGGTTTTGATGAATTCCCCAGGAGAAACTGGCTGGCTGAAGTAGAGATAGAAATTCTTCTTTCTTACTGCTGAAATTATCAGTTCTCCCTTTAAATAAGCCCTTCAGCTGACTGGATAAGACTTCTCTCATTGCTGAAGTAAATCTCTTTTGTTGATTGTAAATGTAATCAGCTGTAGGTGCAGTCACCTGACGGATGATTTAAATCCAGTAGATTTCCTCACAGTAACAGGCCAGTGGCTGGTTGACCAAATAGCTGGACACCTAGCCAAGGTGACACATAAGCTTAACCATCACACTAAATATTTAATGATAGATTTTGTACTTCTTATTCATATTGTAGTTTCTTCATTTCTGTCTTGTCAATGGCCATTTTTCTGTCTTTTTGTTTGTAATACACAACATGGAGGCAACCATGGTTCCTAACCTCAGTAGTTAGCATGTCTGGAAAGATTTCTTGCAAGTCTTATAAGAGCTGAAATTGGATGAAGTATGTTTCACATATTTTAAAGTGATGTGGCACAACTCCAGAAATAATAGTGATTAATGTTTTCAAAGAAAAAAAAAACCTAGGAAATTCCTAGGTTGTACTTCTATTTGCATTTTTGACAAGGTTGGCTGGCAGTAAATATTGATATTTCCATAACTGTGATTTTTCATCTGGAAATGAAGAGGGTTGGCCTAGTTGAGCTCTAAAGACCTTTCTGGCTATCGTAGTCTATCATTTTGGGTTTTCTTTTTCAATAAGTAGTTATTCACACCTTTGCTTTCCTGTACTGACATGTAGAATTAAGGCAGTGATTCTCAACAGGGGGTGATTTTGCTACTCAGAGACATGGCAATGTCTGGAGACATTTTTTGGTTGTCACAATGGGGGATTTACTGCTTGTACATAATGGGCAGAGGCCAGAGATGCTACTAGACATCCTACAGTACACAGGACAGCCCCCCAGAGCTAAGAATTATCTGTTAATAGTGCCAAGGTTGAGAACCTCTGAACTAAGGCAAGACTAACAACACTTCTTTTGGTTAAAATATAGTCATTAAGTAGATACGATGTTCTATATCTACTATAGTATCTATTTCTTCATACCTTCACTTACTCACTCATTCACTCACCTCGCTCTAAACATTGCCATACAACACTAAGAACATCATCATTGTATCCCCGTTGCCATTATCTAACACAGCACAGACCTTGGGATCTCTGAGGAGACCCAATAAATAGCATTCCTTTTCTTTCACTCTGTTCTGAACCCATTGAGAAATAAGAGAAGAATACACATCTGGATGCTAAAACATCATCTTTTTTTCCTAATAAAAGCTAGGTTAGAGGATGCAGCTTATATTTGCTATCATATGGTTTCCAAATTCTGAATCTCAGAATTAGAAGACTTCCTCATCCAGTCATAGCAACACTGGACTGGGGAAAGTCTGGATGCAGATACTGTCCCTAGAGAACTAGGTCAGAATTTGTATTCTCTGTGGCTGGCTCACTCCCAAAAGGAAAAAGAAGGCAGCTGAGCCAAGCATATATTCTTTATTCTTTCCAATTTCCCAGTCAGTAAGCCATTCTCTCTATCCTTAGATAAGGGGGTAAAAGTGTAGAGAGAGGCCAAGAGTCTTATGCTAATTGAGAACTCTTTATATGGAAGGAAACATCAAGGAAGGAGAAGACACCTTCTCCATAACAGGCCTCAGTTCATGCTAATGATTCTGTGATTTCGAATCTAACTGCACCATGCGTGTCTACAAAGTCTGAAAGGGAATATCTGTTTTTTTTCCCCTGGATTTGTGTACATTTATTGTGTCTAATCTACTCATTTGTTTAGCTAGTAAACCTGTAGACAAATGACTACAGTTAAAGCAAGGAAAATGAATTAGAATTTTAAATTATGAAAGTCCAGTGGATCTTAATCTTGGTTGTATATTCACTTGGAAAGCGTTTTAAAAATACTGATGCCAGTGTACCATCCCAGACCATTTAAAATAGAATCTTGGTTGGTGGGACCTGGGCATTGCTATTTTGTAAAAAGCTCCCCCCCTCCCCCGAATCTTCTACTGCATACCTAAGATTGAGAAGCACTAATCTAGTCTAACCCTCTCGTTTATATAAGAAACTGAATCCCAGAGAATTTGGTGACTTGACTAAGGCTGTGATGGTGAGAGCTGGAGTGAGAATCCAGCCTTCTGCCTCAGAGTCCAGTGCTTCTTATTGAAAACAGAGGTTTTGGTGGGTTCATGTTTTTTCATAATTTTAGCTCAATAAAAATATTAGCAAAAAGTACTAGTCTCACATTAGGAGAGCTGGATTTTAATCTAGCTCTGGTGCTAACTGACTAAATCATTGGATGCCAGTTTCCCTATCCATAAAAATTAAGAGGTTGGACAAGATCATTCCCAAGGTTTCTTCTGGCAATAGAATTCTAAGCTTCTGTAGTTTCAAATATAAAGCATCATCTTTATTTCTCCTTAGATAGGGTTAATTGCTGTTGTTTTAACTTTTATTAAGAATCTACTATCTAGGAAGTGCTATGCTAGGCACTTTCATATACATTAACTTCCTTTAATTGAAATATTTCATGATGGAGAATCTTTCAAGTAATAATTTGTATCTAGATACTATCATAATGTAAAATGATAATGTCTTGAATATCTGAGCTTCTATAATTGGTTTCATCAATTTAATGTAGATGTAGTCAATAAGGCTAAGTCTGCATGCTAGGAAATATCAGGAAAAATGCTAATAATACTTCTTGGATGTTTCCAAGTCTGGATATGTTCAAATTCTGAATAATTACTTGAGTTCTTTAAATTCAATACTAATATTTTTCGATATATAAATATAACTTGAGACAAAATGACTTCATCCAGTTAGGTTCTTTTAGTTACTTGTTTGTTTGGTTGGTTATTTTGTATAGTAATCAATTTAGAAAGCATTATTTAAAGTGTAAGTTAAATTATTACAGCTTCTGTCTCTAAGCCTGTTGCCTAATATGTTCCATGTACTAACCTAGATACCTCCCCCTTCCTTACCCCTCATAGCTCTGTCCTCAGCTCTTATGAAATGCTTAGTAAGTATAGATGGACTTAATTACTGTTTTATACTCTGGTATTAATAACTCACTGTGTATTTTTTCCATGTATATCACAACTAGAATTTTCCTTTTAATACTATCTAGTAATGGATTACAGTAGAAACTCACAATGACTAATGGACAGGGTTATTTCAATAAATGTTTCTATTAATATTATTTATAGGCTCTTTTATGCTTGTCCACAATTTTATGGCTGGATAAATTTTTTCTAACTTTTCTTTCCTGAATAAACCTCTGGTGATGCAGGAATCAAGATACTGCTATTTTCAGCCATATTTGAAAAAAGAAATACTCCTTTTAAGCAGTCTTATGCTTCTTTCCACTTCTGTTCTTACAGTTCTATCAAATATGACACAGTTAATTCCTTAGAAGTCTCATTTGTCTTCATTTTACAATACCATTGATTGTCTACATATGTAAATCTGTTTTAGTCTAGATAAAAGCTTCTATAGGAAGGCAAATATTAGATATGCTGCTTTATTTTTATCACAGTTCTCTATAGGATTTGTGTGTATGTCAAATGGCAACTATTATTTTCAAATAAAAATGTTAAAAATTTACTGCTCAGTGACTCAGGTTTGAAATAGTGTCACAGGAGTTTTTACTGAATTTGCAGATTCTGGAATTTCTTTTTAAAAAGTGCCATGATAATTATTGGTTATTATTTGTTGTATATTGAGAATTGGTTTGACATGCAAACCAATTAGACATGCAAAGCCCAGGGATATAGTGAAAATATATTAGGTAAAAATTCAAAATATAATTTTGTATCTCATAGTGATGGAGGTAAAGGGAGGGAAGGGAATTAGACTGGGGATGAATACACAGAGACTTCAACTATACTGATATTTTATTTTTTAAACTGGGTGGTACATATATGGGAGTTCATTATGTTATTTTTTTACACCTTTGTGCAAGATAAATATTTCATAGTAATGTTTTAATGTTAAAAGTAAACTGCGGGTTGCTGGTGCTGAGTTCCGACTTGGCGGGCCGGGGCCAGGGGACCTGGCCAGCCCCTGGGGAGGGTAGTGGGCACGGGCAGTATTACCCTCCACAGCCCCCCGGGCCTGAGAAAGTGGAGCCGCCCACAGGCCCCATCTCCCCCACCCAAAATACAACCGTTAAGGGAAGCTTGCCAGAGAAAACCGCCCCCCTTATCTTGCCCGCACACTCCCCGTTGCCAGAGCAACTCCCGCCACCCCTGTTGCCAGAGCAACTCCCGCCACCGCCAGTGCGCATGCACCGTTGCCAGAGCAACTCCCGCCCTTTTCAAACGACCTCCGAGCCCTCTCAGAACCGATCCTAGCCTTTATCCCCTCAGCATTGCCATGTAGGGCCCCACACCCCTACACCAACCCCGCCCTCTATGCCACCCTATATAACTTGTGCTCACCCCTAAATAAACGCTTTTGGTTCAACCCTCCTGAAGAGAGATTGTCTCGCGTTCCTCTCTCGCCGCCCTCCACACCTTGCACGCCTCCGCCGGGGACTCGGCCAAGTCCCCCGCCTCACCCTCGCCTCCGGGAAGAGCCGCCGCCGGTACCCCTCAAGCAACGCCGACCGCAGAGGGTTCCGTGGGTGCCCGCCCCTAGCTGCGACCGCAGTAAACTTAATGCGAATACGTTGACTATCCAAAAACCATTAAGTGTAATTTTTTTACCCTATTGGGGAATGCTAATATGAATTACTTGTTGAAAAACTTTGTGTAAATCAGTTTTCTGGTGAAATGTGAACTATTTGGCAGTGTTTCAAGAAAATAGGATGGAAAAAAGCAAGGATAGAGAAAAGGGCTGCTTGCTGGGAAATAAGAAATGAGAGCCATGTGACAAATGACCATTCACTTGACCAACGTTTGTGATAGTTATTGTCACAAAATGGACCACCAGGGACTACCATACATGTGATAAAAAGGTCATAAGTGACACTTGCTAAATTCTTGGGACTGGGAGAAATTTGAGAGAAAAGGAAACCAAGAAAGATAAACTTTTCTCAGGGAAGGCTTAAAGTCTTTTTTTTTTTTTTTCTAAATAAAAGCTGATTTATCTCTACCTGAGCATGTTGCTGTACATCAAAGCTTAAATCATTGTCTTTTACTGCATGTGAAATTTCACAGCTTTTTGGAGTGGCCGTAATGTAGAAGCCAAACTGTGAATCTTAAGCCCTATCTGTGCTGACAAATGGACAGTGCCCTTGAGAAGTCATCCAGACATTCTATTGGCAGGACTTCAGGAATATCCCAATTATCAAATCTTTTGGGAAGTGGACTCCCTTCGAAGAGATTTGGATTAAAAAACTTAAAAAAAGTTTGCAAATCACAAAAAGCAGATATGGATGTAACTTGTATGATAAAATTTTTTGCAGTTTCTAGGTATCCTATTCCAGATGAAGGCAAAGTTTATCTCTGATAGGGTTGTGAAGTCTTCTGAATCTGCTGCCTTTCTCTTTGCTCCCTTATCCCCTTTAGTGCTAACCACTTTTTTCACTTTTGTTGTCCATTGCCACCTTGGTCACTTCACTCCTCTTTCATTGCTTATTGATTGATTATTCTTTGAGTCTGAAGTGGGTTGAATGGTGGCCCTCCAAAAGATAGGGCTGTGTCCTAAGTCCTGGAAACCGTGACTAATGTTTGGAAAAAGGGTGTTTGCATATATAATTAAGGATCTTGAGATGAGATCATCCTGGATTATCTGGGTGGGCCCTAAATCTAATGATAAGCATCATTATAAGATACAGAAGAGGAGGAGACCCAGGGAGAAGACGAGAAGTTCATGTGAAGATGGAGACGAAGACTGGAGTTATGCGGCCACAAGTCAAGGAGGGCCTGGAGTCACCACAGCTGGAGGAGAAAAGGAAGGATTTTCCCTGAGAGCCTTCCAAGGGAGCTCAGCCCTGCCTGATTTTGGAATGCTGGCGCCAGACTGTGAGAGAATACATTCCTGTTGTTTGAAGCCACCAGTTTGTGGAGATTTATTATCACAGCCCTAGGAAACTGAAACAAATTTCATGAGATTCCTTGTCGGTATAAAAAGAGGATATTGATCTTTTTCCTCATCTGTAAAATAAGGGAATTAGATTGGATGACTTCTAAGGCTTCTTCTACCTGATGAATCCATTAAAAACACGCAAATAAACTCAAGCCAATTAAAAGCTGCAAATTTAAATTAGGGAAAGTGAATGAGAAAGATACTGATATTAACTAAAAAAGGCAGCTGGCACTCTGAGAGGAAGAAAGGATATAGTAAAATTAATAAAAATTTCTCTTTTCATCAGTGTAAGTGGATATAGCTCGACTCCAGCCTTGGTAAAACAAAACAAAACAAATTAAAAAAACCTTACTGGAAAATTATGACGACTCTCAGCCTTCTCTTGTCTAGGGAAATATTCCCCCTTTTTTTGTTAGCTTCCCTTAAGTGGACATAATACTCAAGTTTAAAAAACATTTCTGATTTTCTCCAGTGTGTTTAAATCTTCCACATATTCTTTAATGAATGATTCCTGCAACTGAATCTTTAATGCAGCAAACTTCTCACCAGAACTTAACAATGTGTATGTCATTGAACCATGAACTCCTCAAGGTGATGTAACACTTTCATCTCTTAGTACGTTTATAGTAGTACACAACCTTAAAGTCCTCCATGTATTTGCATCATTTATTACCACCCCTGATAGTAAATTTTAATGGTTGAGCTTGTAGTAGGCCAAGAACTTTCCTTTGGGGTCTCCAAATAAATGTATGCTAAATTAATTATTAACTTTTAGGTAGATTTCCAAAGCAAACAATTTTTCTAGCGGATTTATTTTTTAAATCAGTATTCTCTCAACTGTTTGCTTTGAGTAACCTAATTTCCCAAAACAGTTTTTTAAAGCAGCTTTTCCATTAATTCATTCCTGCTCATTAATTCCTTTAGATCAAGGAAACTTCTTAGTTGACCTAGGAGTAGCTATTGATTGGACATATTAAAAGAAATATTTTTATAATTCAGGTAACACAAGCCTTTCCAAAGTATTTCAGCTAAGACACACTTCTTGTAATTTATAGTCAGCGAATATTTATTTAGTGCCTTCTATATGACAGTAAGGGTAGCTTGTTTGCCTTTCCTCTTCTAAAACATAGTATGTATAGAATGTGCCCCTACGAGAATATAATCATTTCTTCTACTCACTGATTGTATTTGGTTTTTCTTTTGAAATTCATTGTTTTAATCCAGTTGAGATATAGGTATATGCTGCCTTAAGCACTTCTAATACTGCATAAAGATCCAGATTTCCGAATATTGAGAATATGTTGGCAAAAAATATTCACTATGAAAATATTCACTGTCAAGGTCATTAAATATCTCTTTCCTGGTACATTTCAAATGTGATTTGATTTATAATGTACTTTTCTCAACATGTTTTTCTTTTTGTTTATTTTCCCTCTTAAAAATAAAGAATGAAAACTTTTCATAGTCATTCCCTAATTTAAAGGCTTTTTATTTTACAGTGAGGATAATGTTAGATCAAGAGCAGGATGCTTCCCTGACCCATAATTTAGAGAAACTTTCAGTGGGGAGAGCACTGGTATTATTTGAATCAATAGGTGTGCTGGTTTGGATGTATTATGTCCCCCAGAACGCCATGTTCTTTGATGCAGTCTTGTGGGGGCAGATGTATTAGTGTTGATTAGGTTGGAATCCTTTGATTTAGTGTTTCCATGGAGATGTGACTCAGTCAGCTGTGAGTGAAACGTTTGATTGGATAATTTCCATGGAGGTGTTCCTTGCCCGTTCAGGTTGGGTCTTAATTAAATCCCTGGAGCCATATAAAAGAGCTGACAAACAGAAGGAACTAAGTGCTGTTGCAGCTGAAATAGTCATTTTGGAGATGGCATTGAAAGTAGACTTTGCTAGTCTGGAGTTTGTCTGGGAGAAACTAAGAGAACACCCCCAGAAGCCTAGAGAGAAACGTCCTGGGAGAAAGCCATCTTGAAACCAGAACCAGGAGCAGATGCCAGCCACGTGCCTGTGCCTTCCCAGCTAACAGGTTTTCCAGATGCTATTGGTGTTCTTCAGTGAAGGCAGCCTATTGTTGATGCCTTTATTTGGACACTTTTATGGCCTTATGACTATAACTGTGCAACCAAATAAACCCCCTTTATAAAAGCCAATCCGTTTCTCATATTTTGCAAATGGCAGCATTAGCAAACCGAAACAATAGGACATGGTTATTGAGCCATTTAATGATACAAAGTAAAAAGTATAACATAGGCCTTTGCTTAACTGACTATGTAGTTATTTCTCTATTGTCCTTTTATAACACCTTACTACAAAGGAGTTAATTTTAAAGAAAGAGTAACACATCTTAGGTATCATATGAGATCTTTTTTAGCTTTTAGCTTGCATATCTATCTTGAGGAACTCCAGGGATACTAGGGCTGCCTCTGTCCTTTGTGTGAGGATGGGCTTTTGAGCGGTCGGGGTCCTGGGAAGTGGAATCTGTATTCAACAGTGGAAAGGAATGGCTTGTATTTTGGTGTCTTCCCTGGAATGTAAGTTCACCTGAGGCAAGAAGGAACCAGAGATATCAGTGAGAAATATCCTTTGGGGGCACTGCAGTATATGACACTGAGTGCATGTGTGTGCACATGTGTGTGTCCCATGCAGACTCCAGGAGCTTTGAATAGGTATCTTAAAAGTTACTAAATATAAACTTATGTTTTGATGTTAAAATGCTTTTTAAAACTACATATACTTCCGCCTTGAGGCTCTGATATATCCCCACATAAGCTCCTACTTGCCACCCCCTCCATCTGAGAATTGCTGTTCTCTGTAGACTGTCAGGGATGACAGCATTCATATACATGGCCTCAAATACCTTGCAGATCCCTAGAACTCTGTGTACTGTTTGGATCTCTTTCCTGTGTTCTAGGTACATGCTCCTGCTGCCTATTGAATGTCTGTATGTGGATGTCCCACGGATACTTCAAATTCAACATGTGAAAGACTGTATACACCATCTACTCCCTTTCCAAATCTACTCCTCTTGTATTTGTTTTTTTAAATGCGATTTTATTGATATATATAGTCACGCAACATACAAACCATCCAAAATATACACTGGCTCACAGTATTATCACATAGCTGTGCATACATCCTCTTGATCAAATTTAGAACATTTCATTACTCCAGAAAAGAAATAAAAGTAAAAAAAGAAAACCCAAATCCTCCCATACCCCTTAGCCACTCATTACTGACCCATAGTATTGGTGTGGTAAATTTGATGAAAGAGTATTAAAAAATTACTGTTAACTGTAGTCCATTCTTTGCAATAGGTACCCTTTTCCCATATACCCCTCTAATATTAACTCCTCACAGTAGTGTCGTACATTTGCTCTTGTTCATGAAAGAACTTTTTAATATTTGTACAGTTAATAATGGACATTGTCCACCACGATGTTATACATTCCTGTGTTTTAACCTCTAACTTTCCTTCTGGTGACGCACATGACACTAAACTTCCCCCTTCCACCACATGCACACACCATTCAGCACTATTAGTTATTCTCACAATAACGTGCTACCATCACCTCTGTCCATTTCCAAACATTTGAGTTCAACCTGGTTAAACATTCTGCACATATTAAGCAACCGCTCCCCATATCTTAGCCTCATTTTGTATCCTCGTAACCTATATTCTATGTTTTATGTCCATGAGTTTACATACCATAATTAGTTCATATCAGTGGGATCATGCAGTATTTTTCCTTTGGTGTCTGATTTATTTCACATAACATAACATTGTCAAGGCTCATCCATGTTATGGCGTGCTTCAGGACTTTATTTCTTCTTACTGCTGAATAATAGTCCATCGTATGTATATACCACATTTTGTTTATCTGTTCATCTGTTGATGGATACTTGGGTTGTTTCCATCTTTTGGCAATTGCAAATAATGCTGCTGTGAACATTGGTGTGCAAATGTGTGTTTGCATCCCTGCTTTCATATCTGGGTGTATCACAAGTTACAGAATTGCCGGGTTGTAAGGCGACACTATACTTAGCTTCCTGAGGAACTGCCAAAACATCCTCCACAGCAGCTGTACCATTTTACATTCCCACCAGCAGTGAATAAGTGTTCCAGTTTCTCCACATCCTCTCCAACAGTTGTAGTTTCCTGTTAGTTTAATAGCGGCCATTTTAGTAGGTGTGAAATGATGTCTCATTGTGGTGGTTTGATTTGCATTACCCTAATAGCTAGTGAAGCCAAGCATCTTTTCATATACTTTTTAGCCATGTGTATTTTCTCTTTAGAAAAATGTCTATTCATGTATTTTGTCCATTTTTTAATTGGGTTGATTTCTTTATATATACTGGATATCAAACCCTTATCAGATAATGTGGTTTTGAAATATTTTTTCCCATTGAGTTGGTTGCATTGTCACCCTTTTGACAGAGTCCTTTGAAGCACTGAAGCACTGCCCAATTTTGGCTAGTTCCCAGTTATCTATTGTTTCTTTCATTGCTTGTGCTTTGGGTGTGAAGTCTAAGAAACTACCACCTATCACTAGGTCTTGAAGATGTTTCTCTACATTTTCTTCTAGGAGTTTTATGGTACTGGTTCTTATATTTAGGTCTTTGAACCATTTTCAGTTAATTTTTGAATAGGGTATAAAATAGGGGTCCTCTTTCATTCTTTTGGTTATGGATATCCAGTTCTCCAACACCATTTATTGAAGAGACTATTTTGTCCCAGTTGAGTGGACTTGGGACCTTATCAAAAATCAATTGACTGTAGATCCGGGGGTCTATTTCCAAAGTCTCAATTCGATTCCATTGATCAGTATGTCTATCTTTATGCCAATACCATGCTGTTTTGACCACTGTAGCTTTATAGTAGGCTTCAAAGTCTGGAAGAGTAAGCCCTCCTACTTTGTTCTTCTTTTGTATGTTGTTTTTGGCAATTTGAGGCCCCGTTCCCACCTAAATAAATTTGATAGCTAGCTTTTTCACATCTGCAAAGTAGGTTGTTGGAATTTGGATTGGGATTGTGTTGAATCTGTAGATCAGTTTGGGTAGAACTGACATCTTAACAATATTTAGTCTTTTCTATCTATGAGCATGGAATATTTTTCCACCTATTTAGATCCTTTTTTATTTCTTTTAGTAAAATTTTGTAATTTTCTGTGTAGATGTCTTTCACATCCTTGGTTAAGTTTATTCCTAGGTACTTGATTTTTTTAGTTGCTATTTTGAATGGAATTTTTTTTTTTTTGATTGCCTCTTCAGTGATGTCATTGCTAGTGTACAGGGACATTACCGACTTATCTGCATTAATTGTATATCCCGCCACTGCTTAATTTATTTATTAGCTCAAGTAGCTTTGTGGTCGAATTCTCAGGATTTTTCAAATATAAGATCATATCTTCTGCAAATAATGACAGTTTTACTTCTTCCTTTCCAATAAGGATACCTTTTATATCTTTATCTTGGCAAATTGCTCTGGCTAGAACTTCTAGCACAATGTTGAATAATAGAGGTGACAGTGGACATCCCTGTCTCGTTCCCAATCTTAGGGGGAAGGCTTTCAGTCTCTCACCGTTGTGTACTATGCTGGCTGTGGGTTTTCATATGTGCCTTTTATCATATTGAGGAAGTTTCCTTCAATTCCTACCTTTTGAAGTATTTTTATCAAAAAGGGATGCTGAATTTTGTTGAATGCTTTTTTAGCTTCTTTCGAGATGATCATTTGATTTTTCCCTTTTGATTGGTTAATGTGTTGAATTATATTGATTGATTTTCTTATGTTGAACCACACTTGCATGCTAGGAATGAACTCCACTTGGTCGTGGTGTATAATTCATTTAACGTGTCTTGGATTTGATTTGCAAGTATTTTGTTTAGGATTTTTGCATCTATATTCATTAGTGAGATTGGCCTATAGTTTTCCTTTTTTGTAGGGTCTTTATCTAGTTTTGGTATCAGATAAATATCAGAGTGATATTAGCTTCATAAAATGAGTTAGGTAGTGTTCTTTTTTCTTCAATTCTTTTAAAGAGTTTGGGCAGGAATGGTGTTAATTCTTATTGGAAAGTTTGGTAAAATTCCCCTGTGAAGCCATCTGGCCCTTGGCTTTTCTTTGTCGGAAGATTTTTGATGACTGATTGGATCTCTTTGCTTGTGATTGGTTTGTTGAGGTTTTCTGTTTCTTCTTGGGTCAGTCTAGGTTGTTCATGTGTTTCCAGAAAATTGTCCATTTCCTCTAAATTGTCTAGCTTATTGGCATACAGTTGTTCATGGTATCCTCTTATGATTTTTTTTTGGGGGGGGGGTCTGTAGTAATCCCCTTCTAATTTCTGATTCTGTTTATATGGGTCTTCTCTCTTTTTGACTTGGTCAGTCTAGCTAAAGGTCTGTCAATCTTGTTGATCTTCTCAAAGAACCAACTTTTGGTTTTATTTATTCTATCCACTTTTTGTTCTCCAGTTCATTTATTTCTGCTTTAATGTTTATTTCTTTTTTCTCTACTTGCTTTAGGGTTAGTTTGCTGATGATTCTCTAGTCTCTTCAGTTGTTCAGTTAGGTGTTTAGTTTTAGCTCTTTCTTGCTTTTTGATATATGTATTTAGAGCTATAAATTTCCCTCTCAGCACTGCCTTCACTGCATCCCACAGGTTTTTTTTTTTTTTTCAGTCTTATTGAGATATATTCACATACCATACAATCATCCATGGTGTATGTGCCAGTTTGATGTATTATGTCCCCCAAAACGCCATTATCTTTGATGTAATCTTTTGTGGGCAGACCTATCAGTGTTGATTAGATTGTAATTCTTTGAGTGTTTCCATGGAGATGTGCCCCACCCAGCTGTGGGTGATGACTCTGATTGGATAATTTCCATGGTGGTGTTACCCCACCCATTCAGGATGGGTCTAAATTAAATCACTGGAGCCAAATAGATGAGCTGGAAAACAGGATGAACTCAGTGCAGCTGTGAGTGACATTTTAAAGGGAGCTACATCCAAGGGGGACACTCTGAAGAATGCCTAGGAGCTAAGAGAGTAGCTGCAGATGAGAGACAGTTTGAAGACAGCCATTGAAAGCAGACTCTTGCTTTGGAGAAACTGAGAGAGATCAAATGCCCCAAGAGCAACTGAGAGTGACATTTTGAAGAGGAGCTGCAGCCTAGAGAGGAACGTCCTGGGAGAAAGCCATTTTGAAACCAGAACTTGGAGCAGATACCAGCCACATGCCTTCACAGCTAACAGAGATTTTCTGGACACCATTGGCCTTCTCCAGTGAAGGTACCCGATTGCTGATGTGTTACCTTGGACACTTTATGGCCTTAAGACTGTAACTGTGTAAGCAAATAACCCCCCTTTTATAAAAGTCAATCCGTCTCTGGTGTTTTGCATTCTGGCAGCATTAGCAAACTAGAACAGTATACAATCAGCTGTTCACAGTACCATCATATAGTTATGTGTTTATCACCCCAATCTATTTTTGAACATTTTCCTTATGCCAGAAAGAATCAGAATAAGAATAAAAACTGAAAGTAAAAATGAACACTCAAATCATCTCCCCCATCCCACCCTATTTTTCAGTTAGTTTTTGTCCCCATTTTTCTACTCATCCATCCCCTACACTGTATAAAGGGAGTGTGATCCACAAGGCTTTAACAATCACACTGTCACCCCTTGTAAGCTACACTGTTATACAGTCGTCTTTGAAGAGTCAAGACTACTGGGCATCCCACAAGTTTTGATATGCTGTGTTCTCATTTTCATTTGTCTCTAGATATTTAGCCATTTCTCTTGCAATTTCTTCTTTGACCAACTGGTTATTCAGGAATGTGTTGTTTAACCTCCATATATTTGTAAAAGATCTGGTTCTTAGGTGGCTGTTGATTTCTAGTTGCATTCCAGTGTGGTCTGAGGATGTGCTTTGAATAATTTTAGTCTTTTAAAATGTATTAAGACTTGTTTTGTGCCCCAGCATGTGATCTATTATGAAAATTGTTCCATGAGCACTAGAGAAGAATGTACATCCCGGCACTTTGGGATATAATGATCTATGTATGTCTATTAAATCTAATTTATTTATCATATTGTTTAAGTTCTCAATTTCCTTATTGGTCCTCTGTCTAGTTCTATGTATAGAAGAGACTGGTGTATTGCAGTCTCCCACTATTATTGTAGACATGTCCTGTGCTCCCTTCAGTTTAGCCAATGTTTGTTTCATGTATTTTTTTTTAATCATCATTTTATTGAGGTATATTCACATACCACGCAGTCATACAAAACAAATCATACTTTTGATTGTTTACAGTACCATTACATAGTTGTACATTCATCACCTAAATCAATACCTGACACCTTCATTACCACACACACAAAAATAACAAGAATAATAATTAGAGTGAAAAAGAGCAATTGAAGTAAAAAAGAACACTGGGTACCTTTGTCTGTTTGTTTCCTTCCCCTATTTTTCTACTCATCCATCCATAAACTAGACAAAGTGGAATGTGGTCCTTATGGCTTTCCCAATCCCATTGTCACCCCTCATAAGCTACATTTTTATACAACTGTCTTTGAGATTCATGGGTTCTGGGTTGTAGTTTGATAGTTTCAGGTATCCACCACCAGCTACCCCAATTCTTTAGAACCTAAAAAGGGTTGTCTAAAGTGTGCGTAAGAGTGCCCTCCAGAGTGACCTCTCGGCTCGTTTTGGAATCTCTCTGCCACTGAAGCTTATTTCATTTCCTTTCACATCCCCCTTTTGGTCAAGAAGATGTTCTCCGTCCCACGATGCCGGGTCTACATTCCTCCCCGGGAGTCATATTCTGCGTTGCCAGGGAGATTCACTCCCCTGGGTGTCTGATCCCACGTAGGGGGGAGGGCAGTGATTTCACCTTTCAAGTTGGCTTAGCCAGAGAGAGAGGGCCACATCTGAGCAACAAAGAGGCATTCAGGAGGAGACTCTTAGGCACAAATATAGGGAGGCCTAGCCTCTCCTTTGCAGCAACCGTCTTCCCAAGGGTAAAACTTATGGTAGAGGGCTCAACCCATCAAACCACCAGTCCCCTATGTCTGTGGTCATGTTAGCAACCACAGAGGTGGGTTAGGCGAATACCCCTGCACTCTCCACAGGCTCCTCAAGGGGGCACTACATCTTTTTTTTTTCCTTGTTTTTCTTTCTTTTTTTTTTTTTTAACTTTCCCTTCTTTTTTAAATCAACTATATGAAAGAAAAAGTTAAAAAGAAAACAAACATACAATAAAAGAACATTTCAAAGAGACCATAACAAGGGAGTAAGAAAAAGACAACTAACCTAAGATAACTGCTTAACTTCCAACATGTTCCTACTTTACCCCAAGAAAGTTACATAATATAGCAACATTTCTGTGAACTTGTTCCTACTATATCCATCAGAATTTAACAGACCATAGTCATTTCTGGGCATCCCCAGAACGTTAAATAGCTTATCTGTTCTTCTTGGATTATTGTTCCCCCTTCCTTAATTGCTCTCTATTGCTAGTTCCCCTACATTCTACATTATAAACCATTCGTTTTACATTTTTCAAAGTTCACATTAGTGGTAGCATATAATATTTCTCTTTTTGTGCCTGGCTTATTTCGCTCAGCATTATGTCTTCAAGGTTCATCCATGTTGTCATATGTTTCACGAGATCGTTCCTTCTTACTACCGCGTAGTATTCCATCGTGTGTATATGCCACATTTGATTTATCCACTCATCTGTTGAAGGACATTTGGGTTGTTTCCATCTCTTGGCAATTGTGAATAATGCTGCTATGAACATTGGTGTGCAGATATCTGTTCGTGTCACTGCTTTCCGATCTTCCGGGTATATACCGAGAAGTGCAATCGCTGGATCGAATGGTAGCTCTATATCTAGTTTTCTAAGGAACTGCCAGACTGACTTCCAGAGTGGCTGAACCATTATACAGTCCCACCCACAATGAATAAGAGTTCCAATTTCTCCACGTCCCCTCCAGCATTTGTAGTTTCCTGTTTGTTTAATGGCAGCCATTCTAACCGGTGTTAGATGGTATCTCATTGTGGTCTTAATTTGCATCTCTCTAATAGCTAGTGAAGCTGAACATTTTTTCATGTGTTTCTTGGCCATTTGTATTTCCTCTTCAGAGAACTGTCTTTTCATATCTTTTGCCCATTTTATAATTGGGCTGTCTGTACTATTGTCATTGAGTTGTAGGATTTCTTTGTATATGCAAGATATCAGTCTTTTGTCAGATACATGGTTTCCAAAAATTTTTTCCCATTGAGTTGGCTGCCTCTTTACCATTTTGAGAAATTCCTTTGAGGTGCAGAAACTTCTAAGCTTGAGGAGTTCCCATTTATCTATTTTCTCTTTTGTTGCTTGTGCTTTGGGTGTAAAGTCTAGGAAGTGGCCGCCTAATACAAGGTCTTGAAGATGTTTTCCTACATTATCTTCTAGGAGTTTTATGGTACTTTCTTTTATATTGAGATCTTTGGTCCATTTTGAGTTAATTTTTGTGTAGGGGGTGAGGTAGGGGTCCTCTTTCATTCTTTTGGATATGGATATCCAACTCTCCCAGCCCCATTTGTTGAAAAGACCATTATGGCTCAGTTCAGTGACTTTGGGGGCCTTATCAAAGATCAGTCGGCCACAGATCTGAGGGTCTATCTCTGAATTCTCAATTCGATTCCATTGATCGATATGTCTATCTTTGTGCCAGTACCATGCTGTTTTGGCAACTGTGGCTTTATAATAAGCTTCAAAGTCAGGGAGTGTAAGTCCTCCCACTTCGTTTTTCTGTTTTAGAGTGTCTTTAGCAATTTGAGGCATCTTCGCTTTCCAAATAAATTTGATAACTAGCTTTTCCAAGTCTGCAAAGTAGGTTGTTGGAATTTTGATTGGGATTGCATTGAATCTGTAGATGAGTTTGGGTAGAATTGACATCTTAATGACATTTAGCCTTCCTATCCATGAACATGGAATATTTTTCCATCTTTTAAGGTCCCCTTCTATTTCTCTTAGTAGAGTTATGTAGTTTTCTTTGTATAGGTCTTTTACATCTTTGGTTAAGTTTATTCCTAGGTACTTGATTTTTTAGTTGCTATTGAAAACGGTATCTTTTTCTTGAGTGTCTCTTCAGTTTGTTCATTTCTAGCATATAGAAACATTACTGACTTATGTGCATTAATCTTGTATCCCGCTACTTTGCTAAATTTGTTTATTAGCTCTAGTAGCTGTATCGTCGATTTCTCAGGGTTTTCTAGATATAAGATCATATCATCTGCAAACAATGACAGTTTTACTTCTTCTTTTCCAATTTGGATGCCTTTTATTTCTTTGTCTTGCCGGATTGCCCTGGCTAGCACTTCCAGCACGATGTTGAATAACAGTGGTGACAGCGGGCATCCTTGTCTTGTTCCTGATCTTAGAGGGAAGGCTTTCAGTCTCTCACCATTGAGTACTATGCTGGCTGTGGGTTTTTCATATATGCTCTTTGTTATGTTGAGGAAGTTTCCTTCAATTCCTACCTTTTGAAGTGTTTTTTATCAAAAAGGGATGTTGGATTTTGTCAAATGCTTTTTCAGCATCTATTGAGATGATCAATTGATTTTTCCCTTTCGAGTTTTTAATGTGTTGTAATACATTGATTGTTTTTCTTATGTTGAACCATCCTTGCATGCCTGGAATGAACCCCACTTGGTCATGGTGTATGATTTTTTTAATGTGTCTTTGGATTTGATTTGCAAGTATTTTGTTGAGGATTTTTGCATCTATATTCATTAGGGAGATTGGCCGGTAGTTTTCCTTTTTTGTAGCATCTTTGCCTGGTTTTGGTATTAGATTGATGTTAGCTTCATAAAATTAGTTAGGTAGTGTTCACTTTTCTTCAATGTTTTGAAAGAGTTTGAGTAAGATTGGTGTCAGTTCTTTCTGGAAAGTTTGGTAGAATTCCCCTGTGAAGCCATCTGGCCCTGGGCATTTATTTCTGGGAAGAATTTTGATGACTGATTGGATCTCTTTGCTTGTGATGGGTTGGTTGAGGTCTTCTGTTTCTTCTCTGGTCAGTCTAGGTTGTTCATATGTTTCCAGGAAATTGTCCATTTCTTCTACATTGTCCAGTTTGTTGCCATACAGTTGTTCATAATATCCTCTTATAATTTTTTTAATTTCTTCAGGATCTGCAGTTATGTCACCTTTTTCATTCATTATTTTGTTTATATGGGTCTTCTCTCTTTTTGATTTTGTTAGTCTAGCTAGGGGCTTGTCAATCTTGTTGATCTTCTCAAAGAACCAACTTTTGGTGATATTTATCCTTTCTATTGTTTTTTTGTTCTCTATGTCATTTATTTCTGCTTTAATCCTTGTTATTTCTTTTCTTGTATTTGGTTTAGGATTGGTTTGCTGTTCATTTTCTAGCTTCTTCAGTTGATCCATTAGTTCTTTGATTTTGGCTCTTTCTTCCTTTTTAATATATGCGTTTAGTGCTATAAATTTCCCCCTTAGCACTGCTTTTGCTGCATCCCATAGATTTTGGTATGTTGTGTTCTCATTTTCATTCGTCTCTATATATTTAGCAATTTCTCTTGCTATTTCTTCTTTAACCCACTGATTGTTTAGGAGTGTGTTGTTTAACCTCCAGGTATTTGTGAATTTTCTAAGTCTCTGATGGTTATTGACTTCTAATTGTATTCCATTGTGGTCAGAGAATGTGCTTTGAATAATTTCAATCTTTTTAAATTTATTGAGGCTTGTTTTATGTCCCAGCATATGATCTATTCTGGAGAAAGTTCCGTGAGCACTAGAAAAGTATGTGTATCCTGGTGATTTGGGATGTAATGTCCTGTATATGTCTGTTAAATATAATTCATTTATCAAATTGTTTAGGTTTTCAGTTTCCTTATTGGTCTTCTGTCTGGTTGATCTATCTATAGGAGAGAGTGATGTGTTGAAGTCTCCCACAATTATTGTGGAAACATCAATTGCTTCCTTTAGTTTTGCCAGTGTTTCTCTCATGTATTTTGTGGCACCTTGATTGGGTGCATAGACATTTACGATTGTTCTTTCTTCTTGCTGAATTGCCCCTTTTATTAGTATGTAGTGGCCTTCTTTGTCTCTCAAAACATCCCTGCATTTGAAGTCTATTTTATCTGAGATTAATATTGCTACACCTGCTTTCTTTTGGCTGTAGCTTGCATGAAATATTTTTTTCCCTCCTTTCACTTTCAGTTTCTTTGTGTCCCTGTGTCTAAGATGAGTCTCTTGTATGCAACATATTGATGGTTCATTTTTTTTGATCCATTCTGCGAATCTATATCTTTTAATTGGGGAGTTTAATCCATTTACATTCAACGTTAAAACCATGAAGGCATTTCTTGAATCGGCCATCTTATCCTTTGGATTATGTTTGCCATATTTTTCCCTCTCTCTATTAATATCCTTTATTGTACCCATACCGAATCTCTTTAGTACTGAACCTTTCTCCAAGTCTCTCTGTCCTTTCTTTGTTTCTCTGTGTGTAGGGCTCCCTTTAGTATCTCCAGTAGGGCAGGTCTCTTGTTAGCAAATTCTCTCAGCATTTGTTTGTCTGTGAAAAATTTAAGCTCTCCCTCAAATTTGAAGGAGAGCTTTGCTGGATAAAGTATTCTTGGCTGGAAATTTTTCTCACTCAGAATTTTAAATATATCGTGCCACTGCCTTCTTGCCTCCATGGTGGCTGCTGAGTAGTCACTACTTAGTCTTATGCTGTTTCCTTTGTATGTGGTGAATTGCTTTTCTCTTGCTGCTTTCAGAACTTGCTCCTTCTCTTCTGTGTTTGACAGTGTGATCAGTATATGTCTCGGAGTGGGTTTATTTGGATTTATTCTATTTGGAGTTCGCTGAGCATTTATGATTTGTGTATTTATGTTGTTTAGAAGATTTGGGAAGTTTTCCCCAACAATTTCTTAGACTACTCTTCCTAGACCTTTACCCTTTTCTTCCCCTTCTGGGACACCAATGAGTCTTATATTTGGACGTTTCATATTATCTATCATATCCCTGAGGTCCATTTCGATTTTTTCAATTTTTTTCCCCATTCTTTCTTTTATGCTTTCATTTTCCATTCTGTCATCTTCCAGGTCACTGATTCGTTGTTCAACTTCCTCTAGTCTTGTACTATGTGTGTCCAGAATCTTTTTAATTTGGTCAACAGTTTCTTTAATTTCCATAAGATCATCCATTTTTTTATTTAGTCTTGCAATGTCTTCTTTATGCTCTTCTAGAGTCTTCTTGATTTCCTTTGTCTCCCGTACTATGGTCTCATTGTTCATCTTTAGTTCTTTGAGTAGCTGCTGTAGGTGCTGTGTCTCTTCTGGTCTTTTGATTTGGGTGCTTGGGCTTGGGTTATCCATATCGTCTGTTTTTTTCATATGCTTTATAATTTTCTGTTGTTTTTGGCCTCGTGGCATTTGCTGAACTTGATAGGGTTCTTTTAGGGTTTGTAGACCTATTGAAGTCCTTATCTCTAATTTATGAGATGTATAGCTTCGTGGAGTACACTTTCTCTAACTAACCAGCAGGTGGCGTCCACGAGCCACCTGTTCTCCACAAACCAGTTCTCCCCTGCTTAGCCTTTTTGGTGAGTGGGGAAGTGAGTCTTGTGGGGCTCAATTGGTGTACCAAGCTTGCATGTGTAGTTGGTGTTGCCTGCCCCGTATGTGGGGCGTGTTTCTGGGCAGTCGGGGAGGGGGGGTGGCCCTAACAATCAAATCTCCCTGGTGATCCTAGAGTTTTAAAGCTGCTGCAATAGTCTAATCCTTCAGTTCAGTCCTGCCACAGTTTGTCTCTGCCATTGACCCACAAGTCCTTGGTATTGGCGTATGGCTCCTGAGACTTGCAAGTGGGCCCCTCTTCCAGGCTGTGCACCCCGGGTCCTTTGTTGAGGGATGACTGTGCTATGTCACAGGTGAGTGCCGTCCCCCCAGGGCAGTTCTGGGCTGCTGGGCTGTGTAGGGAGGCTGCCAGTCTGGTCAAATGATGGCTGAGTGGGGCTTTGTTAATTTACACTGCTCCACCTTCCCAACTCTGGGACAATCAGCTGAGGTTGCAGGGAAGGCTAATGTCCACGCCCAGTTTTGTGGTGTGTGCCTGTTATTTGAAGCACTTCCGTCACACTGGGTTGTGTGGGGCAGCTCTGGGCTATGGGGCTGGCGATGGGCAGGAGTGTTTCCTGTCCACCAGGATGGTGGCTGTGAGCGGACACCCCCCTTTTCTTGGGAAGTTGTGGTGTTTAGTGAATTTTCTCAGCCACTGGATTATTGCCTTTTGTCTCAGAGCTCTCTTAGTTCTGCTCTTGACTTGACGTGCCCAGATTGAAAGTCTTTGAAGCTTTCTGTATTGGGCTTCTTAGAGTAGTTGTTTTAGAAAAAAAAAAGGATTTAAAAAAAAAAAAAAAAAGGGCCCTCCTCAGAGATCTAATGGGTTATTGAAATGCTAATAGACAAAGCAACCAGGGCCATTAAGGAAAGGTCCACAGGGCAGAGAGATCAGCTTTTCTTCGGGATTTGCATATGCGCCTCAAGGCCTGAGCTCCGCCCTTCCCCTTTCTGTGTTCACCAGAACTCCAAAAATCCTCTGCTTTTATTTTGGAGTTTTTCGTGTTGTTTTTTTTTTTTTTTCTATGCCTGTCTCCTCTCTGCTGGGCTGGCTGCTCTCAGATTCTCTGGTGTCTGGTCTCAGTCTATCTATGGTTGGAGTTTGGATCAGTAGAATGAGTTTCCGATAAGGGGTGCCACTGCAGTTCTCCCTTCTCCTTCCCGGAGCTGACAGCCCCTCCTCCCACGGGACTGAGTCTGGCAGGGAGGGGCACGGGTCCCCTGGCCGCAAAAACTTACAGATTTCGCTGATCTCAGCAGTTCGACATTTTCATGAGTGTTGTATGAAGTATGCCCAAAGACAGATTGCTGTGTGGTGTCCAGTCCACGCAGTTCCTGGCTTTCAACCTACTTTCCTGGAGGAGTAACTAAAACATATAGCTCACCAGTCTGCCATCTTGCCCCGCCGCTCTGTTTCATGTATTTTAAAGCTCCTTGATTGGGTGCATAAACATTTATAATTCTTATTTCTTCTTGGTGAATTATCCCTTTTATTAGTATATAGTGTCCTTCTTTATCTCTTATGACATCTTCGTATTTAAAGTCTGTTTTGTCTGATATTAGTTTAGCTACCCCAGCTTTCTTTTGATTACAGTTTGTGTGGAATATTTTTTCCATCCTTTCATTTTCTGTCTTTTTGTGTCACAGGATCTAGGATGAGTCCCTTGTAAACAGAATATTGCTGGGTCATATTTTAAAATCTATTCTACCAGTCTTTATCTTTTAATTGGAGAGTTTAATCCATTCACAATCAAAGTTATTTCTGTGAAGGGAGTTCTTGAACCAGCCATCGTATCCTTTGGTTTTTAGTTGTTAGATCTATATTTTCCCCTCTCTCTTTTTTTCTTTTAAGTCACCCTTACTAATAACTCTTCAGTTCTGTGCTCTTGTCCAGACCTCTCTCTCTGTTCTTTTTTTCTCAGCTGGTAGAGTTCTGTTTAGTATTTCTTGCAGGGCAGGTCTCTTGTTAACAAATTCTCTCAGCATTTGTTTGTCTGTGAAATTTTTATACTCTCTCTCAATTTTGTAAGAGAGCTTTGCTAGATAAAGAATTCTTGGCTGTCAATTTTTGTTTTTCAGAATCTGAAATATGTCATAGTGCTGCTTTATCTCCTTCATGGTGCCCACTGAGTAGTCAGTACTTAGTCTTATGTTTTCTCCCTTGTATGTGGTGAATCAGTTCTCTATTGGTGTTTTCAGAAGTCTCTCCTTCTCTTCAGCATTTGACAGTATAATCAGTGTATGTTTTGGAGTAGGTTTATTTGGATTTATTCTTTTTGAATTTCACAGGGCATCTTTAATTTGTATATTTATGTTGTTGAGAAGGTATGGGGAGTTTTCCCCTACAATGTCTTCACATACTCTTCCTAGCCCTTTACACTTCTCTTCCCCTTCTGGAACACCAATGATTCTTATATTTGTGTGCTTCACATTGTTCATCATTTCCCTGAGATCCGTTTCAAGTTTTTTTTATTTTTTTCACCATTCGTTCTTTTGTGCTTTCATTTTCCCTTACCCTGTCTTTGAGGTTGCTAATTTGTTCCTCTACTTCTTCAAATCTGGTGTTATGTGTCTCAAGAATCTTTTTAATTTGATCAACAGTATCTTATTTCCATAAGATACGCTATTTTTAAAATTTACTTTTGCAAATACTTCTTTATGCTCTTCTAGGGTCTTCTTCATGTCCTTTATATCCTGAGCCATAATACTGATATTTGTGTGTACTACTTTGATTAATTGCTCCAAATTTTGTGTTTCTTCTGGCTTTTTAATTTGTTCGTTTGGCTTGTCCATATCTTCTATATCCTTTAAGTTCTTTGTAATTTTCTGCTGGCTTCGGGGCATTTGCTTGTCTTGATAGGGTTATTTTGGGAAATGCAGAATTAATTGAGCAATTGTATATAATTTGGTTTTCTGGAGTGCCGTTTCCCAATTCTTCCAGCAGGTGGCGCTCTTGAGTCATAGCTTGCTCAAATGCAGTTTCCCTAACCTACCAGCTGGTGGTGCTCTCAAGTAGGTTTTCCACGAACTTCTCCTGTGCATTGGGTGGTGTCCATTCTGTGGGGGGAACCAATCAGTGCACTGGATCTCCAGGATTCTGGGGAATCCTGGTCCTGGGGCTGCAACATGGGCCCCAAGCAGGTAGGCAGGGAACCTTATCAAGGGCACCCCACAGGTTAGACATGGGCCCTGCCTGCTGGTTCTCTGCCTGCCTTGTGCCCGTGAGTCTCTGGGGTGTGGGACGGGCTCCCGATCACTGGTATGTTGCCTCTCCCTTCGCTTCTTGTCGTTGCTCCAACCCCCGACTTCTGTGGAGGAAGAGCAGTTGCTGCCCGCCAGGTTCCCTCACTGGAGCTTCCTGCTGTCTTGCTGTGGAGGATCACCCCCCAGCAAACTGTCAAGGTAGGTGGACGGGAGTGGAGAGCTGCTGCTCACTCCCTTGCCTGGTGGTGGTTTTGCTGCTGCTGGCCTTGGGGTGGGGCAGGCAGAGGCCGTCCAGACATGGAACACACTCACTGTGTCCCTCCAGCCACTGTCTCTCCTCCGTTTTTGTAAGGTGTCCCCTCCGTGTACTGTGAGGGGCTCTCTATGGCCTGTCACACCCTTGGACCGCGGTCCCTGGTGTCCTCCAGCCCCTTTTTAGTTGCTCTGATGGAGGAAAAGCCTGTTTTGCCTCACCTACTCCACCGTCTTCCTGGAAGTCTCCTCCATTTGTTCTTTTGTCTGTTCAAATTTGCTAGGTCTGTCCTCTAGCTCGATGATTCTTTCTTCTGTCCCTTCAAATCTGCTGTTGTGCAAATCCAGTATGTTTTAAATTTCATCTACAGTGTCTTTTATTTCCATAATATCTGTTATTTTTCTCTGTATTCTTTCAAATTCTTCTTTATGCTCTTCTAGTGTCTGTCTATTTAATATCCTTTATCTCTTTATACACATTTCCCTTCATTTTTTTTTAATTAATTCAGGAGATTTGTTTGCACCTCTGTGTTTAATTGCTCCAGATTTTGTCTCTCCTCCAACTTTTTTGATTTGTTCCTTTGCCTGGGCCATTTCTTCTTGAGTTTTATTATGCCTTGTGATTTTTTGCTGATATATGGTCACCTGATTATTTTGATAGGTTTATTCTGAAGGTCAATTTCTCTCTCTTATCTAGGATTTAGTTATTGCTTCGGTTTGTATTAGGGCATTGCTTTGACAGTTGGGTTGTCAGTACTTCTCAGCCAAAACAGGGCTGGTACCCGTGAAGGGGGTGTAGACCAGTTCTCATGTGCGTGGGAATGGGTCTGGAGAGACTCTGAAAAGCCCTGCTGTTTTCCCCTTCACCTTCTGGGCTGCCCAGAAAGTTGGCATTCCTCTGTTTCTTAATCATCCTCAGAAGCTGTTTACCGTATGGAGCCCCACAGCATCTGACCAGGTGAGGCTGAAACTGTGAGTTTCCTGTGCCCTCACTTCACCATCCAAAATCTGGCTTAGTGTTAGGCTGTGTCCCTTCTGTACCTGCTGTGCAGGACTCCCACAGCTGCCGGAGTCTGCAGCCATCTCCCAGGCAAGATTGGGTTGCCCACTGCTGTTTTCCTTAAGGGTGCGGGAGGGGCTGGAATTACAGCTTCTGTCCGTGTTTACCCAGACTCTTTGTCCCTCACTGACCTGGATCTTGAAATGTCTTCCCTGTTCCCTGGGTCCCCAAATAGTTGATTCAGACAGTTTCTACCTGGCTACTTGCTGCTTTTGGGAAAGAAGTAGGTTTTGTCTTTCCTCCATAATCATGCATTTTGAGGGCTCCTCTTTGGTGCTTTTTTGTATTCCACACTCCCCAATGGCTTGAGTCCTGATGTGGGTCCCTGGGGGCTTGAGTGTCTGTGTCCAGATGTAGGTGGAGATCTGTCTTACTGCTGTGAGAGATTTTATCGTCTGTGTGTCCCTGGTGGGAAGTGGGAGGGATCCCAGCTGATGCTCCCAAGCTGTGTGTGGCCAAGTGAGATGGAGGGCAGAGGACCTGTTGGTCTTGACGTAAGTTTCCTACCTGATATTTTTCTCTTTCTTCAATTAATTCAGTTTTCGTGAGAACGCTTTACTTTCCTCCAGAGTTCTGAACAACTGAGATATGTACTTTTATTTGCTGAATCCCTGTCTGTGTGGAATGCCTGACCTTTTCCAGCCTCACTGAGTCTCCAGCTTTCAGACTCTGCTCAGGCATCACCTCTGACAAAAATTTCCTGCCCTCCTCCTCCTCCTGAGGTTGGTTCCTTTCCTCTGTGTGTCTGTCCCTCCTCTGTGCTCTATGTGTGATCCTAGACAATACTTATCACAGTTACTGTAATTGCTATTTCTGGACTTTCATCCAAGATGGATATGACAGCCATTTGCTCTTGATGATCCTGGGTTATATAGGCATTATGTAACTAGAGAAGGGTTACAAAATTTTGAATAGAATCACATCAACCACGGTATCAAAACTCAAAATACCTAAAGGAAATAATTGAAAATATATAAAATAACTGAAAATATTTGAGGTACTTAGTATTATTTTAATTTGATTTTACAACATTGAATTGGAACACAAGGCCAGAATGCAGTTTGGCCTTATTCACTGTCTCAACCAGAATGAAATTGCATAAAGAATAATGTCAGAAAAAAATCAGTATTTTCAAATATTTAAGAAGTCTAAAGTATTGGTTACTAAAGCAAGTGGGAAGAATTATGCTGACAGTATTTATTAGAAAACCTGCTGGAAATGTCTGAAGAAAATAAACCATTGATACATGTGAATTCCATAATTCTGTCATTGGGAAATTGGAGTAGTATATAATTTTATCAATTTAGAATATATAATTCAGAAGCATGTTTACCTTTAAAAGGAAGGAAGATGGGGGCTTCTTGTTGCTCTTTCCTGCCACTGTCCAGAGGTGCAGTTGACGATGAGGTAGAAGGTCTCCTTTCAGGGTTGCCCATCAGGGAAAAAGGCACTGGACCAAAGAGTTGGGTACATTTTTTTGTCCATTAGTGGAAGCTAAAGTTAGACATATTTGATTATATTGCATGGCAATATCTCATCATCATTGCAGGTAGAATGATTCCGACCAGCAGTAAAAAGAGCAGTTTTGAAATTAGTTTCCTCAGGCAGTACAATATGTGAATACTCCCCCACCTTGGGTCCATAAAAATGATCACTATAAAGAAAGATGCTTTCTGCCTTCATCACCCCATTTTGTAATTGTTTGAGGTTTTATGGGAAAACTATAGATTGTGAGTTATTAGCATTAATTAGTGAACTTTAGGAGATAGTCATTTTGAGTAACTGTGGCCTGCTTGTTTTCCACACAGAAGCAATAAAAGCTTCATTAATCTCTTTGTTCAAAACCATCAAGAAGATCTCACCTGACATTTTAGGCTCATGATCTGCAAAGGATTCACAGAAATCCTATTTGGTTCGTTATTAGCAACATTTTTTTAAAAATTCCCCAATTGGGAGGCCTTTTTCAAGAACAGCTGGGCCCTCTTTGAGCCAGCCGTCTGCACAGTTAGACAATTCCCAGGATGCTTTATTTTGCTTAGCTTAGCCCAGGCTCGTCCAGAACAGCTGCACCTGGACACGCATCATCCTTGCTCTGGGGCTGGCTGTCTCTGGGAGTGTTTCCTAGCCACAGCCTCTCCCCTGCACACGTGTGGCTTTGCTTCTCTGCAAGGGTGGTACTTACGTTGGTGCCTTTTTCACCTTGTGTTTTCAGGTGATTGTATTCTGGCTTAAGTGGTTGTTACTGTCTTGCAAACAATTTTTAAAAACTTATCAGACTCGTGAAAATCTTATTTGGACTTGAAATTTTGTATTATTATATTACCAAATCTCACTGACATATCAATACGTTAAAACCATACAGGCATCTGGTGTAATAATCAATGTCCACACACACAGTGTTGCTATAAGGCTCCCACAGCACAGTACTGAATGTCTTTGGTTTTTGTTTTACATGCTGCTCCAGTTTTGTCCAGAACTTCGAATGTGAATCAGGATTTCCTTTCTCAAATAGTTCATCTGCCTTTTTTGGTCCTCCTGCTGTACAGAGAGGGATGCTTCCTTCTTGTCCTGTCTCATTGTTCTCCCCAAAGCCAGTTTTATTCCAAGATCTAGGGAAAAGAGCTGTACTATACATGACCAGCCATGATGCTCTGCTCTTATTCATAAAGCTATTGAATGTTACTCCCAACCTACGCTCTGAATTTTTTCACTCTGGAATTAAGATTAACATTTGTTGGTTTATGATGAAGGCTTGATTCAGATTTTTTTCCCTGATTGTTCCTTCAGGGAAAGCACTTTTAGTTCAATAGCTGTAGCGGTCATTTCTTTGGGGGAGAATGATCCAGAATATTCAGTAAGCTCCTTTGTTCTTCTTAGTTATTTTTGACACTAATTATTGATAGAGAAATATTCAGGTAACAAAAACCATGTTCTTAAAACAAAATAGGTTTTCTAATGCATTCTCCCCAAATCCTGCTGCATTTGTATTAAATTTAATTGTTAAAATTAAGTTTGTTCACATCTAAATAATTACCAGCATTTTAATATGTAATATTTGATAGGTATTAACAGAGCTTCCAAATAAACAAACTACTTAATTTCTTAATATAATGCTTTTTTTTTTTCCCATAGACAAATCAGAGAAGTACCATCTATAAGAAATCCCGCACCTTGACCCTGATCATTTAATCACTTAGTCTGGGTCCAATCAGGAAATAGATATCACACAGTGGGCTAACCAGGGGAAGTTTTGTATAAAGAATTATTAAACTCTGATAAATAAGTGACTATAAGATATAAAGAAAGTCCATATGGTACCCTAGGGCTGAGGGAGAATACTCAAGGAAAGATAAACTTGGTAGGGGTCCCCTCCCCCAAGGTTGGGGTTCAGACTTCGTTGGAGTAGATGGAGTTCAGCCCACAGGATAGCAGAGAAATTTGCTGATTTTGCCTAGACTGGACTGGTCTGCAGTTCCTGAGCAGCGGGTGCAAGCCTCTGGAATACAGGCAGGTGTAGGCACCCAGCAGCTAATGGTGTGGGCAGGTAGAGGGAGCAGAGGCTTGGTGTGGGCCTGAGGCGTTAGGGGCACCTGTGGAGGCAGACGGTCTTTGGAGCGCTTGCTTTTCTGTGGAAAGGGCCACGGGGAGGTTATCTCTGGGCCAGGCCAAGATTGCAAGGTTCTGGGCACAGGGCTGGGGCAGAGGCCCACCAGCTATCCTTGCCCCTCTCACATGCCCCTCCCAGCAATTGCCAACAATCAGGACAACCCCTTCCTCATGCAGTGCCCCTTCAGGACCCCCTACTGTGTGGAGCCAAGAGGCTCCACGTTGACAAGTAGCACAGTCATAGTCTCATCATCATTTGGACTCCTTTTTCCCTCGTTACTATTTAGTGTCAACTGTGGAGCGACTCCCTCCATAAATCTTACAACCCAATTTATGAGACAAGGATATGATCTGAAAACAAAATTCCAATCTGAGTTTTGGTGCTGTCATCTGAGCCTCCCTTGCACCCATTCAGGAAAACTAAATGTATAGTGAACTAGGGATGCTATTTAGCTAATAAATACTAAAGTTGTTACCTTTTATCCCTAAATCCTTGGCTCTCCCCAGTGGCACTGATTTTGAAATGGCTGGCCTTACCACATGTCTAAGAGAAACGAGAAGTAATTATTACAACTAATTAAAGAAAAAAATGTGACAAATATATTATATTTATATTTATATTAATTATGTAGGGAAATATAAATTCATGTACATAAATGTTAAATAATTTGATTTCAAATTATATCTGATATTTAGAATATGTTTCATTATTATTGTGACTGATTATTTAAAAATGAAGTCCAGAATGCCAATTGGTTTGTATAATTTTGAACTTGTGGTTCTTGAATTATGTACAGCTTTGTTCCTTACAAAAATAACCTTCAACAAAGATACATTTTTTTAAAATGCAGTAAACATTTACTGAGTCCCTGCAGAGTCCCAGTGCTAAAACCGATACTTCAAATGCCTCAAAATCTTATTTTCCTTAGATCCGGTTGACTGGTTAGCATCCTTTTCTTGTGCATTTCTGCACGTTTTATCCCCAGATCAATAGATAAATGTGACAGATATCTTATCTGTTTCCCTTAGCTTTAGTCTGCCAGCAATATCTGTCCATTAAATTAATGGTTGCTAATAACTTGTTTGGTATCTGTAGAACTGCACAGCTGTGTGCTAGCGGAATGGCAGAAAACTACACCAGAGTCATCATATTCCAGGTTCTCCACTCTTGCTGCCTCCCATGGGGAATTTCTTTGTCTCCCCATGGATTTTTTTCAAACTGCAGTTTCAGAAATATTTTGCCCAGTCTTGTAACTCAGCCCATGAACCAGTGATTTTTGTGGAGAAAGGCAAGAGGTTGAGATAGTTTCGTGCTCATAAAATCAAGGAATGTTATAAAAAATCAAAGATAATGACTTACATTGTTAGCATCCTTGTTTAGATAAAAAGGAGTGGTACTCAGGCAGCTTTTCTCACCTTGTAGGATGGTAGCATCTACCCAGCCATTTCCTCACTTCTTCCTCTTCCCCCACATCAAGCTTCTCTCCGAGTGTTTTCCTGCACTGCACATTGCAGTCACTTTAATAAATACCGGTTGAGTCGCTGTGTGCTGTCAGCAGCCATCCTTTTCTTTCTGAACATAGGGTTTTCATGCTTCATCTTCATCTTTTGTAACCCATCACGGTGTTAAACTAGCTTTGCAGAATAACTCTGGGTGAATAAGTAGCACATTCCAGATTAAGTGGAAAAAGGTAGATGTGTTCACTATATGAAATCCTTATTTGGCTACCCAACAGGAACTAGAAGCCTGAGAGAATTCTCACTCTCTGCCTTTTTTTCCAGTGTGGCCAGTTTTAGCCAACTTACTGTGCTATCAGGATGTTTCTGAACTCTCTAGAAGGAGACCTCTTCCAACTGGAATTGTCTTTGTCTACAGGCTCAGGACGCTCCCGTGTGCCAGTTTGTTCAGCAGAGCGACTCTTGTTGAATCTGACCTCACAGGGCAAGGAGAGGGTGTTGCTCTCTCTCCAGATTATGCAGGTGACGAGACTGGTCTCAGTGGCAGGAGAGGCTTCTGCCCCTCAAACACTCTGTGCTGCTTTTGTCTGTGAATTTTTGCACAAGGCATACATACCACTTTCTTTCTTCTGCTGAGTCTCAACTCTTCCTCAGTTTATATTCCATGGTTTCTGTGGAGCTGGTTTTAGCCTTTCTCCTACACTGTGTATAGTCTGTACCTCACAACTTAATACTGATTTTTCCTCTTGGGATGTTTATGGCTGTTTGTGTGACCAAAACTGGATTGTAGGATGCATGGTTGTTCACTGGTAGTTCCTTGTTAACGTGACTTTAATGAGGAGTAAGCATGGTTAAAAAAAAAAAGCCTTAGCACCTTCAAGATATCTCCCTTTAGATTGGCTGCTATAAATGGATTAAGTGTAGTGAACAGCTCCTCTATTGTTGACTTCCAGCACTCACAGAAATGTTATTTTAAGGCAGGTCTCACTGTACTGGCGCCATCCATATTTCAGTGTTTCAAAATGTGGCTTGGAGCCATGTGGGTTCTAGAAGTCCTACTGATAAAAGTTCCTGCCTGTACTTGCTTGGTGGTGCTTTTTTCCACCTTCTCCCTCCATCTCTTACTTATTTGACTTAGATCCAGATCTGAGTGGATGGTGGGGTAGGTGTTGGCTTTCCTGTACGCCCATACAGTGAGGGATGCAGACAGAAGTGGAAACTGGTAGTACCACGGTGGTTGGAGTTGGACATAGCTGGGGTTTGCTGGTTCTTGGCGTCATACGTCTGATGCTTCCATGCCAGGGAGGGTCTGGAGCTTCTGAGCACAGGCTAGAGTGTGGTGTGCACCATCGTTGGGTGGTCTTGCTCCCCCAAATACGACTTGGGGGTCCTGCAGGGAACTAGAGATGTTGTCGAAAAGATAAAACAGAATGGGGACCTGATCCATTGACTTTGTCTGGCAGAGTCTTCTATTGAGAAGCAAATTTGTGGAAACAAAAGGGGAAAGAGGCTAGAACCAGTTTGTCTATTAAGATTATATAGCATCTCACTTAATTTCCTGCCAGTTTCTTCAAATAAGAAATGGAATCTAGTTCATCAGACCATAATAAAGACACTGAAGAAGAAAGTTTGCTTGCAAGTGTTGCTTCCTTAAGACATGAACTGAAGATGACAGAATGGAGTTTGCAGAATTTAGGCGAGAGTTATCTAGTGTTAGTTCCAGTGAAAATTCCAATTATGCCTCTAATCCCTCAAGGTTTGAAAGGCTCATTTTGGAAGATCTTGCTCAGCCTACCCATTATGGACTTTTGAATTATTCACCTTATAAACAAGTTTGTAAATTGTCAAGTAACAGTACTGATTTAAAAAAAAGCAAAACAAAAACAAACAAGAGGTAAGGTTATTGTTTGTAGACCTACTTAAAATAATTTTTCTTTGAGGTTTTTTTCTTTAAATGCCTTATTCATGTTTTCCATAGTCTCTTACTATAGTGCTAAAAACTGTTGAATTTAAATGTAATTGTTCTTGTTACTTTCTAACAAGAAGGTGGTTACCAATGTATTACTGTCTTTAAAAATTTCTGTATTTATTACCTTTTTCCAACTAAATGTCTTTTTTTCTCAACTAAATCCTCTTGATTTTAGCACTATACCCTGTACATAATAGGTAATCAATTACTTATTAAGTGGTTAAGCAAAAGGGGATCTCTTTAGCTTGGATCAGGTGCTATGTGATAGCATGGCACTGTTCTCCGTTGATTCTCCCTAAGTTTTGTTAATGGTGTTAGGTCTTCTCCTGGTCTGGAACTCTCCCTATGTATCTCTCTCCCTTTTGCTTATTCAATCCTATTTTCCGTCTACTTGTCTTTATCCCTCTTTCGTACCCAATCCTTTTATTCCCCTTTCCACTTTTTTCTTCCTGTTCTTTCTTCCTGCATCCCCAACACACATACACACAGATATGTTTACATATGCACATCATAATTTTTTATAAACACTTCAGAAAACTCACCATTGAGAGATTTTCTTTTTTGTAAGGACACTACTTCTTGAACATATTTGAGCCTACATTTTGGAAAATAAATTCACATTCCATATCTACAAAGAGCATGTAATTCCAGGAAACTTAATCTCATTCCTAAGTCAAATTGTCAATCATTCTTACAATATATATGCCTTAGTTGAAACCATTGTGTTTTTTTAATGCAATTTTATTGCGATATATTCACATACCATACTATCATCCAAAGTGTGCAACATTGTTCACAGTATCATCATATAGTTGTGCATTCATCACCACAATCAATTTTTGAACATTTTCATTACTCCAAAAAATAAAATAAAAGTAAGAATAAAAATAAAAGTAGAAAAGAACACCCAAAACATCCCATACTCCTCCCCCTGTATTATTCGTTTACTTTTTGTCCCCATTTTTCTACTCATTTGTCCATACACTGGGTAAAGGGAGTGTTGGCCACAAGGTTTTCACAATCACACAGTCACACCGTACAAGCTATATAGTTATATGATCATCTTCAAGAATCAGGGATACTGGATTGCAGTACAACAGTTTCAGATATTTCCTTCTAGCTCTTCTAAAAAATTAAAAACTAAAAAGTGATGTCTATATAATGCATAAGAGGTACCTCCAGAATGAACTCTCGACTTCATTTGAAATACCTCAGCTATTGAAACATTATTTTGTTCCTTTTGGTCAAGAAGACTTTCTCAATCCCACAATGCCAAGGCCAGCTCATCCTTGGGAGTTATGTCCCATGTTGCCAGAGAGATTTACACCTCTGTGAATCATGTCCCACGAAGAGGGGGAGGGCAGTGAGTTTACCTTCTGAGTTGGCTTAGAGAGAGAGGCCACATCTAAGCAACAAAAGAGGTTCTCTGGGGGTGACTCTCAGGCACAATTATAAGTAGGCTTAGCCTCTCCTTTGCAGTAACAAGCTTCATAAGGGCAAGCCCCAAGATCAAAGGCTCAGCCTACTAAACTGATAGTCCCCAATGCTTGAGAGAATATCGGGAATTCCTCAACTGGGGAAGTTTAATATTTCCACATTTCCCCCCATCCTCAAAGGGGCATTGCAAGTACTTCTTATCCTCTGCCCAAATTACTCTGGGATGTATTGGGGCTTCATGCTGATCTATACAAACCAAGCAGATCTCACTCCATATTCAAGGGTCCATGTAATTATGGTGTTTGAGTAAACTGACTATGCAGGTTAAATCATATAATGTGCTACAGAAAATATAGATTTTTCACCAAATAAACATCTCTTCCTTTGATCCCACACAGAAGCCGGAGTTTTGAAACACAGTTAAAATCATCTTCTACCCTTTAGTCTGATCTACCCCAATCTCAGTCAGGTCCATTTCATTCATATCTCCAGTTGAAGTCTGATCTCCTTTTCAGCCTCTTTAACAGTTGCTGCATGGGGCAGTGCCAACACTCACAGCTGCTCAACCCTGGCTCCAAGTCACAGGCACCACACAGACACCCGAAGCTCCAGGGACATACCAACAGCTCAGCATCTCAGAATTTAGAAATAACTGTTACAACTCATGAATAAATGTGACTGCTGTATGAATTTACAATCTAGGTACCTTTATAATAAGCCTTCCCCTGGTAGCCCATGCTCCCAGATTTAATTCTCAGAGTTTACACATTATTGTTAGTCCATGTTTTTGAGGCATTATAATGTTTGTCTTTTCATTTCTAGTTTATTTTATTCAACAGTCCTCAAGGTCCACTCACCTAGTTGGATACCTCACAACTTCATTCCTTCTTAGTAATCCGTTGTCTGTATAAATCACAGTTTGCCATTCGGTTTATCCGTCGATGTACCCTTAGGCCACCTCCATCCATTGCAAATCGTGAATACTGCTGCCACAAACACCAGCCTGCAAATGTCCACTCATGTCCCTGCTCTCAGTTCTTCCCAGTATACAACCAGTAACAGGCCCAGGACCATATGGCAACCCTATACTTAGCTTCCTGTGGAACCACCACACTGCCCTCCAGATGGGCTGTGCCATTCTACTTCCCCACCAACAGTGAATAGGTACATACTTATCTCCACATTTTCTCCTGCACTTGTCTCCCTCTGTTTATTTGTTTATAAACAGTTTTATTCACACTCCATACAATCCATCTTAAGTAAACAACCAGTGATTCCAGTATAATCACATAGTTCTGCATTTACCACCACAATCTATATGAGGACATTTCCATTTCTTCCACAGTGAAAGAGGAAGAGGAGAAAAAAATGAAGAATAAAAAAAGATAGAAGAAAAAAACAAAACAAAATACAATGAAAGGTCATACAGCCACACCACCACCAAGAATCCCATACCCCTCCCTTATATCCCCCTCATATAGATATTTAGCTTTGGTATTTTGCCTTTGTAACAATTAATGGAGACATATTACAGTATTAGTATTAACTATAGACTCTAGTTTGCATTGATTGTATTTTTTCCCCATACCATCTGGTTTTCAGCATCTTGCAATGTTGCCATTCATTTGTTCTCCCTCATGTAAAAACATTCTGTTATTAGTACACTTAATCACCATCATTGACCTCTCTAGGTTTCAGTAAATTATACAGTCCCAGTCCTTATCTTCTATCTTTCTTTTTGGTATCATACATGCCCCTAGCCTTCCTCTTTCACCCATACTCACACTCATCTTTGTTCAGTGTCCTTACAATATTGTGCTACCATCACACAGTATTGTGCTATTTCTGGATCTGTACGGTCAATCCTATTGAACATCCTCTACTCCTTCAGTATCAGATACCTGATCTCTACACTCTTTCTATCTCCTGATAACTTGTGTTCTCAACTTAAACTTTCAGTGTTCGCTCATTAATGTTAGTTCATATTAGTGAGACCATATGGTATTTGTCCTTTTGTTTCTAGCTAATTTCACTCAATGTAATGTCTACTGTCTATCATTTTGTCTTTTTCATTTTGTGTCATACCTTATTTTATTTTCTCTCTCTCTCTCTTTTTACCCTTACTGATAGTCTTCATTTCTACACTCTTCTCTGAACCTCTCTCTCCTGTCTTTTTCTGTCGGTAGTGCTCCCTTTAGTATTTCTTGTAGAGCAGATATCTTGTTCACAAACTCTTTGTTTGTCTGAAAATATTTTAAACTCTCCCTTATTTGAAGGACAGTTTTGCCAGATATAGAATTCTTGGTTGACAGTTTTTCTATTTCAGTATCTTAAATATATCATACCACTGCCTTCTCGCCTCCATGGTTTCTACTGAGAAATCTGCACATAGTCTTATAGAGCTTCCCTTGTATGTGATGGGTCACTTTTCTCTTGCTGCTTTCAGGATTCTCTCTTTGTCTTTGACATTTGATAATCTATTGTTAAGTGTCTTGGCGTAGGTCTATTCGGATCTCTTCTGTTTGGGGTACACTGTGCTTTTTGGATCTGTAATTTATGTCTTTATAAGAGATGAGAAATTTTCAGTGATTATTTCCTCTATTATTCTTTCTGCCCTTTTCCCCTTCTCTTCTCCTTCTGGAACACCCATGACATTTATGCGCTTGCATTCCATTCCTGACTGGCGTATGATGTGTGTCCAGTCACAAATGTCTCCCAGCAGTTGTTCCAGACTATTTACTAGTTGTTCCTGGCTATTTACTAGTTGCTCTGGTGTTCTAACTAAATTCCACACCTCCCTATGTTGCCATCTTGACCCGCTTCTTGAAACAATTATGGTTTACCATAAGCAAACTCAAAATACAAATGCCACTTTGGAGGAAAAAACATTGGTAAAGCCTATCAAAAACTAAGGGCTAATCTTCTTAATACATAAAGAGGTCCTATAGAGTGAGAAGAAAGTTAACAACTCAGTAGAGAAATAGGCAAAAGACATGAAAGGAAAAATAAGTAAAAATGATCTTCAAACCCATGAGAAGATATTCAGTCATACTCATAATAAGAAAAATTCCAAATGAAACTCTACTGAGATATCATTTCTTACCCATCAGATTTTTAAGCATCCAGAAGTTTGACCAGAATTTTGTTGGTGAGATTGTGGGAGATAGACACCCTCATAAATTGCTGGTGGAATTACAAAATGATACAACCTTTATGGAGAGGCATTTGGCAATATTTGCCAAAATTATAAATGTGTTTACTCTTTAAAAGATATTTTTTATTTAGAGAACTCGTGGATTTACAGAAAAATCATTGAAAAACTACAGCATTCCCGTATACTCCCCTATTGTTGACATTTTGCATTAGTGTGGTGCCTTTTTTACAATTTCGGTAAGAATATTAAAATTGTATTATTAACTATAGTGACTTATAATTATAGTTACTGGTTATAACAATATAGTTTATATTAGGTGTATTTTTCTCCCATTACCTTGCATTAGTATGGTGCATTTGTTATAATTCATGGAAAAACATTTTTATTTTTATACTATTAATTATAGTCCATCATTTACAGTCCTGTGTTTTATCTTTTAATTTTTATTCTAGTAACATATATACAACCTAAAATTTTCCCCTTTAACCACATTCATATATATAATTCAGCACTGTTAATTACACTCACAATATCATGCTACCATCACCACCATCTTTTTCCAAAACTTTACGATCAACCTAAATAGAAATTCTGTGGTGTGTTTTTTCTTGACTTCTGAAGTTCCACCATTGGAAATATCCCACATGTACACCTGCACATGTACAGAATGAGGCTTTTTTTTTTTTTTTATCAAAACAAAAGATTACAAATAGCTGAAGTGTCCAGTATTAGGGGATTGGTCGAATAAACTGTGGTTTATTCGTACAGTGGAAACTGTGCAGCTGAGAAGAGACAAAAAACTTAGGAATTTCTCAATGTATTGATTATAGAGAGATTGCCAGCATATGTTGTTCAAGTAAAACCTGCAAGGTGCAGAATGGTGTGCATATTATGCTAATTTCCGTGTAAGGGGAAGGGGGGAGCTTGTATTCCTTGTATATGCATGTGGAAACCCTGGAAGACTAAACAAGAAACTGATAAAAATGATTACCTACCTAGGAACAAAAGAAAAAAAAAGGAATGGAAGCAAATAGAAAAGCCTGGTCATGTCACTTCTCTCCTTAAAGCTGTGCTTGGCTTTTTGCTGTATAAGATAAAATCCCCAGTCCCACCCTCACCTCCCACCCTTTTCCTCCTGCTCACCAGGCCCCAGCCACACTGGCTCTTCCCCTGTAATTCCCACTCCGAGACCTCAGGTGGTACATTCCACATATTGTCCCTTTCTCGGCGATGTCTTCCCTGACATGCCAATCCAAATCAAGCACCCGAGTATAATATCTAATTACCCTTTTTGCTTTTCCTTTCCATCTCTTTTTGCATATCACTTTTCCTTGCTTGTAATTATATATATCTGAGTGTGATTATTTGTTTAATGTATGTGTCCTTTCCTGGAGTGAAAACTCCATGAGGGCAGGGATGTGATCTGTTTTGCTTTCATCTCAGGGCCTGGCACATAATTGAAGTTCAGTAAATACTAGTTTGAAAAATGGAATGAAAGCAGATTGTGGGGGCAGGGTAGGCGATGAAGGGAAGGTGTCAGAGAACTATGGGTCAGAAAGAAGTTTAAAGGATAAGCTGAATCAGGAAACTGGGTGTTTTCAGTACATGTCAGAAACTCAGGAATAGGAAGAGGTCCCGGACTCCACAGGGCTGGCCAAAGGATGACCCTTGAGAGCTTGTAGAGTGGCATGACTTCAAGCAGCCTCTGCCTTCAATGTAAACAACAATAATAGAATGTTTGCAATGTGTCAGACATTGAGTTCATGCATTTTCATGTTTAATCCTTATAACCACCCTTCATGTTGCTATCACTGACCACATTTACACCAAGGAAATGGAAATTATGGGAATATTAACCATTTGGTAAAAGCCTAAACAGTTAATAAGTAACAGAGTTGGGATTCAAATCCACATGGATTTGACTCCTCAGTCCTTGCCCTTAACCCCAAGGATCTGCCACCCTCATAGATGTGTTTCTTGTGTTGCTTCATCTACCCAGCCCCATGATGTTAGATAGGAATATCATGCGTGGCAATGCCCAACAGCCTCCTAAGTCCTCTGTACATCTTCACCAGACTAAACTCTCTAAACGCCCTCTTTTATCGTTATTACTTACCTCCTTGGTGACCTTCAGTGGTTCACCACTGCTCACCCAAACCTGAACTCCTTGGCCTTATATTTCAAGCCCCATCTGGTCTCACTCTTTCTCATAAACTCTATCTTCTTTTGTCCCCTTGGTCCACTTTCTGAAACCTAAATGCTAAATCCACACATTTCGGCTCTGAAACTGGTCTAGAGAAGTTCTGTGTGTTGCTCCTCAGGTCCATATCTTCTAAGAACCATGTAAAATCCTTTAATGAAGCCTGGAATCCTATTCCACTGCCTGAATGCCCTTGTGTATATTCTTGCGGTTCATTCAACTCTTGCTTTACTTTATTTTTAATCTTCTGTCCCCAGTTTGACTGAAAACTTCTTGAACCAATGACTGTGTATTGTATTTCTTTTCATTTCCCCAGAGCATCTGATATAATGGTATAAACACATGTAGATAGTCAATAAATATTTGTTAAATGAGTAAATGGTTCATTCTCACTAGGGTTTTGTTTTACTGCACTAGAGAAGTTATACAGTTGTTAAAATGAAGAATTGAGGATCTCGTGTAAATTTCTGACTGGGACTGCTATATATTGGGCAGTCTGTGAACTTTGATGTTCTTATAGGTTAAAGTACAAAGATATCAGGGTGGAGTGGAGGATGAGGCCCACAAGAATGGTTTTAATAAATGTCCTTTTACTTTTAGTCTTTTATATACTATTCAACTTAGTATATAATGCACACTGCAAAAATAGCTGAAAAAAGATATTTAACATTACTTTCAAATAATGAATAACCTTGGGAATAAAGTAAACATAATTGCAATTCACTATATAAAACCCAAAGAACTAAACTGTGGATGTAGTTTCCCTTAGGCGTCTCATGTTTATTTTCAGTAGACTTATCTTTCCAATTATATTATGCTTAGGCTAATATTAAAATTACTTTGCATTTCCTGAGAGCAGGTACTTCATGTGTTAAGGGAAGCACATATTTAATAGCCATAAAACTAACTGTGAAAGCAAAAAACTCATTTCCCCCCACAAAGGATCTTTTTGAAGAATTAGAATATACAACTTATCTTAAGAGGATAGTTTAACAAGGAGCATACTATAGCCTAACAGGGCATACATATTTATTTAGTTTATTTTCTACATTTACTTTGTTAGTTTTTGCTTAGATTTTTCCCCCTTTCCTTTGGGCTCTACAACCAAAAGAAAGAAACACCTTCAAAGAAATGTATCTGCTCTGTAATTATGCTATGCTACAAACTGGCATATTAGCTGAAGTTAATGGCAGAGAATAACAGTGTAAGCTAATAATAGCATTACCTGAACCTTACTAATGAAGTAAGGGGTACCCTCATAAGAAAGAGCACAGGATGTCACAAGGTCTGAGGCCTGAAACTGACTCCTATCTTGTTATAGGAGCTTGAGAAAGTAATTAATTCTTCTGTTTCTTTTACCAAAGAACTAGGTTGAGAACATAAATCTTTTTTAGTGTCTCATTGAGGTGTTGTGAAAAGAGTATGCACTATATCTTGTTGCTAAACACCAAGGGGGTCTTCTGGTTTGCTAATACTGCTGGAATGCAAAACACCAGAAATGGATCAGCTTTTATAAACGGGGTTTATTTGGTTACAAAGTTACAGTCTTGAGGCCATAAAGTGTCCAAGGTGAGTCATCAACAATCGGGTACCTTCACTGGAGGATGGCCAATGGTGTCTGGAAAACCTCTGTTAGCTGGGAAGGCAGGTGGCTGGCATCTGCTCCAGAGTTCTGGTTTCAAAATGGCTTTCCCCCAGGACTTTCCTCTCTAGGCTGCAGTTCTTCAAAAATGTCACTCTTAGTTGCTCTTGGGGCGTTTTTCCTCTCTTAGCTTCTCCAGAGCAAAAGTCTGCTTTCAGTGGCCATCTTTCATCTGCAGCTCCTCTCCCAGCTCCTGTGCATTTTTCAAAGTGTCCCTCTTGGCTGTAGCAAGCTTGTTCCTTCTGTCTGAGCTTATATAGTGCTCCAGTAAACTAATCAAGGCCCATGCTGAATGGGTGGGGCCACACCTCCATGGAAATCATCCCATCAGAGTTATCACCTACAGTTGGGTGGGTTGCATCTCCATGGAAACACTCAAAAATTTACAATCTAATCAACACTAATATGTCTGCCCACACAAGATTGCATCAAAGATAATGGCGTTTTGGGGGACAAAATACATTCAATCTGGCACAGGAGGGAAGAACAATCAGAGAAGTTATGAATCAAGACTTGAAAAGAATAGTGGAAGTTAATTATTTAGTGGTTTTCATTGGCCATTAGTTGAGAAATAGCTGAAAATGTTGAACCAGTTTCCCCAAAAAGCAATGAAAGGTATGAAATTTTTCACTTACTTACTGGTCATAATTGGTTTCTGTGATCTTAGTCAGTGTTGTGTAATTGACTTCATTATTCAGAAAGTGATTTCAGCTCCCTTGAAAAAGGTTCCAGGTGCATTAATAGGCTTGTGAAGTTTATTTTTATTTTTTATATTATTTTTTATTGGGCATTAAGTATTGTAATGGGGTGTTAAGTACTGTAATGAGGCATAGCCTTCACTTTTCTATAGATGATCTTTGTGAATGATTTGAATGTGTCAGTAGCAAACTAAGCTCCCATTTCATGGGATTATTTTGAGAACAAGCTTAAGAATGTATATAAGTTCTTAATAAAAGGAACCAGGGTTCCTTGGAGACATTGTTGATTTTAGGACTGGGACAGGGAAAGTACAAGATAAGCTAATAACATCTTATGATGCCAGAAAGTTAAGGAAGTCTTTAGTAATGGATGGGGAATGCTGAAAAGACAAAGGGGCTAACTTGAAGGAGCTCCCAAGAGCTAAATCTGGAACAATTTGAGCAACAAACTAAATAATGAGAGTAATGGATTACAAACCATCAAATAAAGTAAGTATCTATGAGTCCATGCTTATATAAATAAATGAAGGAGAAAGGGCAGCTCTTGCTGACGTAGAATTCTGGTGAATAACTGTAGGAGCATTGATGGAAATAGTCACTGCGTGGCAAATACCACAGTGATGATTGTTGCAGACAAGATCCACCTATGCATGCTAAAATTAGTGTGTGAAAGTATGATGAGAAACAGCATATTTGCATCTTCTCAAAATACCTTGCCACAGGATCCTTACTAAATTATAAAGAGAAAAATTGTAACTTTACAGTGGAAAAATCTGGACATTTCACCACCTTAACCGATTAATGCTCAAAGTTAACATCACCAGTAACGAGATTTAATGATTTATTTATATCAACAGCATGTACCTGCTGATGTATTGCACTGAAAAAGATACATCACTTCTGTGGTTTTTTGCCAAAATGCATAACCTCAATCTAATCATAAGACAACATCACACAAACTAAAATTGAGGGACATACTATCAAATAACTGTCCAGTACTCTTCAATAATGCCATGGCCATGAAACACAAAGAATGAGAAAATATCCTAGATTGGAAGAGATAAGGGGATATGTCAGCAAAATGGAATGTAGGATCTTGAATTGATTCTGGACCAGAAATTTGTAGGACAATTGGGGACATCTGAATAAGTCTGTAGATTCATTGATAGTATTGTATCATTATGTAATTGTACTATGGTTAATGTTAGATGTTAACATTTGAGGAAGAATGAGGAAGGGTATTTGGAAATTCTGTATACTATTTTTGTAAATTTTTGATAAGTCTAAAATTATTTCCAAAACAAGTTTTAAAATGCAAAAATTAAGTAAAAATTTCATTTTTTAATTCAGAAAAACGAAAAACAGAGAAAAAAGAGAAAGAGAGAGAAGGAGTGTGTAAGGTCTTGTTTTGAGTGTTTCTGAGGCAGTGATCTTATAAATCTGCTGTTTGTGATATTAACTTAGTGGCTGAGCCCAGTGAGCCTCTATGATGGAACCTTGATTATTCTCTTTCAATTTGGGTTCTGGGTTATTTGTTTTGCAGTATTGGATGCTAGACTCAACTTCCTTTCATTTTTCTCAAAAATTACATGAAATCTTTAGATACAGGCTGGATTGGGAAGAAAGGATAAAAAAAAATGGGTATCCAATTTCCTGAAACTTACATTTAATACTTTTACTTTGGCTGTAGACCAGTTTGAACAGACATAAAAAGGAGGGGAGAAACAGAATTTTATTACTGAAAGTATGTCCCTTCCACTTGTATAATATACACTTACCCCCTACCAAGGCTTCCAAAATCTCATACCGTTATAGCATCAGCCTAAGTCCAGGATCTTGTCATTTAAACCAGGTTTAGGTGCATATGAGTCCCTCAGGTGTAGTTCCTTGATTATAGTTCAAGTACCTTTCCTTTTTATCTGATAACTTTGAACTAAACAGACAAGTTATCTCCTTCCCACATACCCAGCATATAGTGATGGGACAGGGAGAAGATGGCTGCTGTAGACCCTACTGTTTAAAAAAAGGGGGAAAACTGGAGACACACAATAATCACTGGGCCATTGAAATTCTGAGTTTCAGCAAGGTACATTTTGGCAGGTCTTTGAATAGGAGTAAGCCCTGCTATTTCCTATGGCTCTTGGCTCAGCAATCTGAGATCTTGATCCCACCCTCTATATTCTTTCTTTTCCAAAAAAGGTTGTAGCAGAGTAATCTTCCAGCCTGCTTCCTGCAGTTTGCAGGTCTGATAGCCTCTTCATTTTGTGATGTTTCTTGAACCCTTCAGTCCAATTCAACTTCTATTAAAACTTTGTGGGTCACTGATGTATCTTATTGGGTTCACTCCATTAGACAAAAGCCACACCCAAAAACTTCTTCATAGTAAGCCCTTTTGTTCCTTGGGCTTCTGTTGCAACTGCAGACATAAAAAGGCCTCAAGCTTCTTAGGAGTCCTTAGATCTTTCTTAGATCTTAACAAAGAATTTTGCAGCCACACCCTGGGCTTAATCTTTAGACCATGTTTTCTTGACAGTGCCCCAGATATGATCTTTGCCTGAAAGCTGGTTCTTAACTTTAGCCATTCCTTAATTTTTGCCACCTGGAGAAGTCGGGAATTTTCAACCCAAACAAGTCTGGAGTCTTATGTTTAGCTGTTCTTTCTTTAGCTCTTATCTCTCCTCTTACATTTTACTGTAAGTCACAAGAAGATCCTTAGCTAGATTACCATGTTATGTACGATTTATACTTTCCACATTACTAGAGGTGACAGGGTTGCTGGACTTTCTGCCAATACATAACAAGGGCCCTCTTTCCTCCAGTTTTCAGTAACATTTTCCTCACATTCCTTTAAGCCAGAGATTGGCAAATTTTTTCTGAAAGGCCCAGGTAAGTAAATATTTTAAGATAGGATTTGTGCATCAAAACAGTCTCTGTGGCACATCCTTTTTGTTGTTCTTTGTTTTTCATCTTACAACTCTTCAAAAATGTAAGTGATGTGTATGTGTTCTAGTTCATGGAATAACATTCTTATATTTGTACTATTAACCACAGTCATTCTTAGTTCACAGGATGTACAAAAGCAGACCAGGTGGGTTATAGTTTGCCAGTCCCTACCTTAAGCCTTTTTCAAGGGCCATCAAGCTTCTGCTAACTTCTTCGAGTTCCTTTAGTTTTTCACTAACCCTCTCCTCAGTGTTCTTACAGCTTCTCTCCAGAGTTCCATTCCAAAGCCACTCATACCTTTTTTTTTTTAATTAAAAGTTTTATTCACATACCATACAATCCATCCAAAGTGTACAATCAGTGGCTCTTGGTATAACCACAGAGTTGTGCATTTATCACCACAATCAATTTGAGAGTATTTTCATTGCTTCCAAAAGAAAAAATCCCATACCCCTTATAACTCCATAATATTGACACTTAGCATTGGTATGGTACCTTTGTTACAACTGATGACAAAATATTACAATATTTATTAACTATAGTCCATAGTTTGCATTAGTTGTATTTTTCCCCATATAACACCCTGCTATTAACACCTTGTAATAGTGATGTATACTTGTTCTAGTTCATGGAAGAACATTCTTATATTTGTATTATTAACCACAATAATCATCTACAACAAGGTTCACTATTATACAGTACCATTTTTTATCCTCTAGCTTTCCTTCTAGTGACATACATGACCCTCAGCTTCCCCTTTCAACCACAATCACACCCATTATTCAGCACTGTTCATTATACTCACAATAATTTGCTACCATTGCCTCTATCCATTTCCAAACACCTACAATCAACCTCATTAAAAATTCTGCACAAATTAAGCATTAGCTCCCCATTCTCTACCCTCCATTCTATCTTCTGGTAACCTATACTCTAGATTCTGACTCTATAAATTTGCTTATACTAATTATTTCAATCAGTGAGAGCATACAGTTTGTCCTTTTGTGTCTGACTTATTTCTCTCAACATAATGTCCTCAAGGTACGTTTATGATATCGTGTGTATCAGGATTTCATTCCTTCTTTATAGCTGAATAATATTCCATCGTATGTATGTATCACATTTTGTTTATCCATTCATTGGTTGATGGGCACTTGCGTTGTTTCCATCTTTTGGCAGTTGTGAATAATACTGCTGTGCACATTGGTGTGTAAGTATTTGTTTATGTCCTTGCTTTCAGTTCTTCTGCCACTCATACATTTTTTTTTTTTGTAAAGGTTTTTTCTTTTTTAAATTCAGTTTTATTGAAATACATTCACACACCATACAGTCATCCATGGAACCACTCATGCATTTTTAAGTTTTTGTTGTAGCAGCACCCTACTTCCAGAGAGTAAAATCTGTATTGATGACCTACTGCTGCAAAAGAAATTGCCCCCAAACTTAGTGGCATAAAACCACAAAAATTTTTTATTGCATGGTTTCTGTGGGTCAGGAATCTGGAAATGGCTGGGCTGGGTTCTTCTGGCTTGGTGTCTCAAGGGTTTGTCTGGGACTCAAGTCACCTGAAAGATTGATTAGTGCTGGAAGAGCCACTTGCAACTGGCTCACTCATACGGCTGGCATGTTTGTTCCGACTGTTGGCATGAGCCTCAGGTCCTCGCCACATGGACCCCTCCTGAGGGCTGCTTGTGTGTGCTCACGGCTGGCTTCTCCCAGAGTTAGCCATCTGGGAGACCAAGGATGAAGCTCTGACACCTTTTGAAATTTAGCCTTCACAAGTCCTAATTGTCACATCTTCAGTATTCTTTTGGGAGGGTATGCCAGTTTGAATGTATTGTGTCCCCCAAACACCATTATCTTTGATGTAGTCTTGTGGGGCAGACGTTTTGGTGCTGATTAGATTTGCTTGGAATGTGCCCCACCCAGCTGTGGGTGATGACTCTGATGAGATATTCCCATGGAGGTGTGGCCCCACCCCCTCAGGGTGGGACTTGATCAGTGGAGCCATATAAATGAGCTGACTCAAAGAGAAGGAACTCAGTGCATCTGTGAGTGACGTTTTAAAGAGGAGCAAGCTTGCTAGAGAGGAGAAAGCCATTTTGAAACCAGAACTTTGGAGCAGAAGCCAGCCACATGCCTTCCCAGCTAACAGAGGTTTTCCGGATGCCATTGGCCATCCTCCAGTGAAGGTACCCGATTACTGATGTGTTACCTTGGACACTTTATGGCCTTAAGACTGTAACTGTGTAGCCAAATAAACCCCCTTTTTATAAAAGCCAATCCATCTCTGGTGTTTTGCATTCTGCAGCATTAGCAAACTAGAACAGAGGGCATCTTGGGGGCTTTTAATACATACACTGTGACCTTTGGTAAATTATTTAACCCCTCTGCCTTGTTTTTCTTATCTGTAAAATTGAGATAATAGTTAACGACTTCAAAGCGTTTGTTGTGAGGATTAAAGTGCTAGTCAGAATTAATTTTATATAGTATTTAGTAAGTTTCTGTAAGTGGTAGCTTTTATTACAGCTATTTGTTTTCTGCATTGTTCTGCAAATTTTGACTGTGAGCTCATTTCAAGTGGTGCTTGTTTCTTATGTGGTAATTCCATGAAGTATGGGTTGTTGAAATGACCCTCCAGAGCATTTTTACATTTTCTTTGGCAGATACTTCACGGGTATCAATGGTCTAGGAGCAATTTTTTTTTTTTTTTTAGTTTTTTTTGTTTGGAATGGGTAGCATAAGTTCAAAGTGAAAATGCTCATGAGACATAGGCCTGAGATTTTTATTTTTCAGGTGAGACTTTATTTCGTCTAGAACCTTAGCAGAGACAAGGTTCCTTATTATCCTCTTGGGCTAAAGGTGAAATATTTCTCTTCTCCTTTTACTGGAGTTGCAGCATTCCACAGTCCTAGTTTCATATTGATGTCTCACTTGCAGCCTCCCGCTTTGGTGGACATTGAGCCTGAGCCAGCCCTGAGCCAGCCCTGAGCCACCATTAGTCCAGGACCCGTGAGCTGCCACGGCATCAGTCTGCATGCTTATCTTTCTCGTTTTCAGTTCTCTCTGTTTCTTGCAACTTAGAATTCCCCTTTCTATCTTGCAAAATCACAAGAGAGGCAGGAAGGAGAAGGGAAGAGAGAGGGGAGAAGAGAGAAATGGAGGGAGAGAATAGAAATATGAATGATTTAATTATTTCATCCAGCATTTCTAGGCATTTGTATCAGGAAGAGTTTTACTGTAGCTTAGTTGAACACTTTCTTAGAACCACTGCTTAACCCTTTTCTACTTGTTTCTTCATCTGTAAAGGAAAGCTTATAATGCCAAGTTATATGTATGGTATTTGTGATGATTGGGATGGGTGCTCCCCATAAAACACTTGATATAGAGCCTAGCACGTAGTTAATGCTCAATAAGTGGTGGTAATTTTAATACTCTCTCTCTCATCTTCTTTCCACCCCCTTTCTCCTCCCTCCCTTAGATCCTTCTTTTACTCTCCCTCCACTTTGCTCCTCTCCAAGCCCTAACTATCTTCTCCTCTTAGAGATAAAAGTTTTTAAGGTTCCAATCCATTTATTTCTTTAAATAACACAGTAAACCATTAATTAAGAGGATTGTTCAGAGAATAGAGTGTGGTGATTATTGAGTTTCCCGGTTAAATTGCCAGAAACCCCTTTGTTTCAATCCTGGCTATTGCAGAAGTGTGTTAGTTCATTTTATTCTTTTAGTAAGTACAGCACAGTGGACATAATTGAAGCTCTCTGATAATTCAGGATCTTGCAGTGCTTTAGGGCCTTCATTGTGAACAAATGGACTCACAGCGTAGAATACTGTGGGGGTAAAGTTATTGGAGATTGGACCAAAGTACTAACTCGTCTGGACTCTTTACAAAACTAAATACTTCATGTAAGTTGTTTTATTTTATTTACATATTTATGAGCAAATCAAACTATAGTATCATTATATAAAGAGTAATTGATATTTGAAAGATAACCACTAAACTTTGTTTCTTGTCTAGTGTATATTATGTTTTTCTTCTCTGCCTTCCTATTTGCATATGTATCCCCATATCGCCAGATTACAGGCTGTCACCATAGCTCTGAGTAAGCACGTTTTATAGGTGTAGAAGGAAGTGGAAGCTGGGATGCAGTACACATCTTCCTCTCCTGGCTGCATTTCTCTTCCTCCTACTCTACTTCAAGGAAGAAAAAACAAATTGGAGAGGGACTAGAGAAAGAAGGAAGTAGAAGACTTGATAAGAACAGAGAAAGTAAGGAAGTTATGAAGCAGGACAAAGGAGGGGAAGGAAAGGGGGTCTGGGAGTTAAGTGAGAGCACGAGGAGGTGGCCAAAGAATTCCCAAAGTGAGACTTCAGCTGTTCCCTCCATCTTTGGACTAAATATAGACCTGATCCCTGTGGACCTCTGAGATCTGGGACTGAGAATGGTTCCTGAAAGGCAGGAATCAACTGCCGGGATCCTCGTTTGACTGTGACAACTTCATCACTGAAGTGCTTACTATCCTCAGTTTCCTGAACTCAGTAACCACAGACCCACCTGCCGAGAACAGACTAAACTTCAGTTCCAGCCATTTTGTTCACCACTTTGTGAACAGAAGGGGGTGCTTCCCCAGGTTCTCAGAGTCCCTTCTTTGCCCCTTGCCCAGACATGTGTTTCTCTAATCGTGGGGCTGGGGGCTTGGAGAGGAGTCCTGAAGTCTGCTTCTTTGCCCCTTTGAAGGACAATGCCTGTAATATCTGGACGCCAGGTCCACACCAGACCAAACTGCCAGCTCTTACCTAATGTCAGCTCTGCCTGGGAGGTAGTGATTCCTTCTTTTCTCTTCACAGAGAAACGAAGACACCAACTATATTTTAAACACAGTCCCCCAGGAAGGTGTGACCAGGTTCTTCTAACTTGTGTTTTTTCAGACCATAGGTATTGATAATAGATGTCTGAGCTTGGAAGCAGGTCTAGGAACACAAAGACTTAACAATTTTAAACATACCTTTTCTGTGTAATACTCCATAATGAAGCTGAAGGTATTTTTAGGATAATTTAGTTACAAAGAAATAGTGCAGCTTAAAGCCTGCTTTTGTACAGGAGTCAAGGAGCAGGAGTGAAGAATACAAGCAGGCTTGCTCGATCTTAACAGATTCCTGATGTTGCACTATTGGTGGTATAGTTGGTTGCTCATGTTTCTGATCTGAAGCTGCCATTCTTCCCTGGCTTAATTAACTTATTTAAAAATCTAAGATAGTTTTCATTACAAATGTGATCCCTATCCTAGAAAAACTTGCAGTCTAACCAAGAAATAAAACAAACAGGAGTAGGTGTCACACACAATGAGTAATTTGCCTGCAAATGGTTGCTCGGGAGAACACCACAGATTACTGGTTCTCAACTGGGGGCAATTTTGCCCCTACTCCCCCTGGTGATGTTTGAGAAGGTCTATAGATACTGCTGATTATCACTGCCAGGGATTGCCCTGCTCCTGGCTTCTGGTGGGTTGAGAGGCCAGGGATGCTGCTAAACATCCTACAAGGCACAGGACAGCCTCCCACACAAAGAATTATCTAGCCCAAAATGTCAGAACTGCTGAAGTTGAGAAACCTGTCATAAATATGTGCAGAAGATACAGCATGGAGTGATTGATAAATCTGGACTCAATTTGGAAAAGCCCAAGATGATGCCCACAGTTGTGGCTCCTGTCTCTGGGTTTTCCAGGTTGCTGTTTTGTTTTTTTCCCCAGATCTTTATTTTGAAATCCGTTTAGACTTACAGACTCGATAACTTTCATCTGTTTCCTTAGCACTTGGCACATGGGAGGCTTTGCTAACAGTTTGTTGAATGAAGTAAAAGAGTGTAAGGAAAGGGACACATTAGGAACAGATCTATTTAGGTTTCACTGTCGCGTTAGCTACATGAGAAACAGTTGAGGGTTCCAAGTAGAAGGAAAAGTTTGGCTTCCTAGAAGCATCCTGCATCTTCCTGTGCCCTGGTTTCTGCTTGGTTTAGGTTGCTCAGTGCCCCGGATTGGTGTCACGGAGGACACTGCCTCCTGCTTTGGCCACTGATGAACACTGGGTCCTGAGAGAGGTCATTTCACACCCTGAACCCTACCCCAGCTATTGGGGGTGGCTAGAGCAGTCCTGTAGGCCATTACCTATTAAAAATATACATCCACATTCTGATTAAGAACATAGAAATCTAGAAAGTGAAAGTCTTCCATAATCCTGATAATAAATTGGTGCATATTCCTCCAATGTTTAGATGTATATATTAGTGTATTATTAAAGATAAAAATGCAATGATAACTTTATTGTGTATGTTACTATTTTATAACTTGTGTTTTACCATACTATATTGTGAATATTCTTTGTTGTAGTATGATGGGTTAATCATTTAAAATTGTCTGTAGAATAAGTATTACAGTAGGCACTCATGTACTTCAGAGACATTAAAAAGACTCATATAAATTAAGATTTGTAAAGTATGTTGAGTTTCTTAGATGAAATTTGTTATATACCATGCTCTTTTTTTAATTGATTGTAACAGTGTTGAATGATGCTATTATTAATTTCTTTTGAGATGTTATGAAATATTTTAAAAACATCCCGAGTCCTCAGAAAGTAATCATTATAGCTACATTTAGTTTGTGTAACACACTCAGATTTCAACTGTCTTTTTTTGTGTCTCCCACAGGCAAATATGTGTATCAGCCCATGACCCCTGTGGAACAGCTTCCAAGCACTGAGATTCCTGCTAGGCCTTGGGAACCCACAAACACCATTCAGATCTCAGTCTCACTCACTGAACACTTTTTGAAATTTGCATCCATCTTCCAGCCTCCCCTTCCCCCTGACTCACCAAGGTACTGTATGATTTCAGACCTCTTCATTGACAACTATCAGGTTAAATGTATTAACGGGAAGATGTGCTATGTGCAGAAGCAGCCCACTCCACATTCCCACAAAATGAGCCCCGAGGAGGTCTCTGCACACGATGCCTTAATTTCAAAAGAGAGCAATACACCAAAAATAGATCACTGCTCTTCTCCCTCAAGTTCAGAGGACTCCGGGATCAATGCGATTGGGGCTCACTATGTGGAATCGTGTGATGAGGACACAGAAGAAGGAGCAGAACTCAGTTCAGAGGAAGATTACAGTCCGGAGAGCAGCTGGGAACCGGACGAGTGCACCCTTCTCTCCCCTTCGCAGTCTGATCTGGAGGTGATTGAAACAATAGAAACCACCGTGTGAGAGACCTGGTGAAGCCACAGCCTCTGATCCATGCTGAGCTTTTGTACTTTTGTCTGACGAATCCTTTTTTTCCAATGCAGTTGATATTTTCTACCCCTCTCTAACAACCATAGCAGTTCAGTGGTCTGCTGATTAGCTTCACTCTTTAAATTAGTCTTATACCTAAGACATTCTTTTTATTATAAGCAGTTTTCTTTTGTATCTTAACTTACTTTCTATGTAGCAACTGGTGTCATGAGTTGTGAGCCAGCCTTAATTTTAATGGGAACTTTGCAAGCAATGAGGCGGTGATTACAATGTCATGGATCAGACTGAGGAGCTCCCTGGAGTGAAGGAGACAGTATTTTCTAAAGAACCACACCTTCACTGGAAAACTCTCGGCATTCCTTTGGTGTGCTCACAGGCACCCCTATCTGTGAGTCCCACTTGCACATCAGCTGAGGGGAACAGAGTATGCCATGGGGACATGCCATCCACCCCCTGCCTCCCCACTGGCCTGCCTCCTATCACCTGTACCGGGTCTGGGCCAGGGCTCTTCGGCTTGCTTCTGGGGGGTCACTGGAGGCCAGCCCTGCCCCTGGCTGTGACCAGTGTCTGCACAAACATCCATGACTTGGGGTTGAGCTAAACCTTCACTTGGAGAGATGATGTCTTCAATTTCATGCTCAGTCTAGCTTCAGCTGAGCACCTTTGCTTGGCAGGGTGCTGTGAGGATACAGAATGAATAAGACCTGGGTCCTGCCCTGAAGGGACCCACACCCAATAGAGGAGGTAACTACGCATTACAGGTGATGGTACCCAGAACACTCTGGGAACCCAGGGAAAGGAACGATGGACTCAGCCTGGGCTGGCTGCGGAAGGTGTTGCAGCACTTCAGCTGGTCTCTCATATGGGTTCCCCAACATTTCCCCTGCTTTTCTTAACTGTTCTTCAAGTCTGGGAAACTTTGAGGAAGTCATATAGGTATTCTCTGTAGGAGGCAGCCACATCTGAAGTCTTAAAAAAAAAAAAAAAAGAAAAAAAAAAAGAACGGAAAACAAATACAAATCACGAATAGTTTTAGTTAGCATGGAAATGCTACAGAAAGCAGTCCTTTAGGGATTAGGAATGAATCTAATAGGTTTGATTAATTCTGCTTCATTTGGTTGTATGAAGCATTAGAATGGCTTAGATGAGAAATGGATTAGAATTCAATATGATGCATGGATTTTTTTATGCAAATGCAAAGCAGTTGAAATAGTTCACTACTAAGTCAGGAGAAAATATTTTGTGTAATATTCATTTCCTTTACTATAGTAATATTCATGATCTGTTGTCTTCTCACGTATACAAGATGCTGAAAAACTTAGTGAGTTCTTCAGCTTTCTTCAGAATTCTCTTCCTAATCTCCCTTTATACCAGGTATTCTCATTTGAGTTGGTTATTTGCCATTTCTCCAAATCTGTGAGGCAAGTAAAGAATCCAGGACATGTAAAATATGAGTAATGAAACTAGAACTATCAAAATTGAAGACAGGGAAATACTTCTTATATCCTTAACTGTCCACGAGTGTGTAACACTACCTGACTCCTGCTCTGTCAGCAGGATGGTGTGTCTTCTATTTTCTGTCACATTAGTTTGTCTTTCAAGAAGATACCTATTGCGCTCTTCCCTGAAGCCTCCAATTGGCACTCTTCACAAACCACTCAAGGGAGAACCTGCTTTCCTAGTTGTGTGTATAGTTCAAGTGATTTACAAGACATTTTTGTTGTTTAGGTACCAAAAACATCCTTAGGTTTAGAAGGCAGAGTATGCATTTTCCTTTGAAAACTGTGTTAGTTAAAACTTTCTATGCTAGAAGAGAATGCAGCATAATTACTACAGTTTAAAGGCTCAAAAAGTCAAACCAAGAAGGCTGTTAGTGGAGCTCCAGGAATGACAAGGCACAGGAAAGGGCAGGCAGAGGTAGGGTGTGGGTGACACAGCTTTACCTCCTGGTCAGTTGCGGCCCAGGTGACCAGGGAACACCTGATGACACCACCTGAGGGTCCACCTCCCTGGGTGAGGCCAGCTGAGGGTGGGCACAGAAGCGCCAACACCTGTGAGCCCCATGTCCAGCCTGACAGTTGTGGACTCAGGGCTGTAACGGCAGCACTAGGGCCCCATCTATGCTGCCTACCATGGGTGAGCTCATTGCACCCCCGTGGGTGGGCATATGAGGGGCTTCTTTCTCTGTGCTGTTCCTATCAGCTTTCTACTCTGGGCCCAAATTCCTACCCACTGAACTAACTGCAGTCACCGAGTCTCTAAAGGCAGGGGACTACACGGTTGGGGGGCCTCGCGTGTTAAGCTGGGTTAAGGGTTAGGGTTGGACCCTTTATCAGTAATGTCTACAATGTCTGCCTTGGTTCCTGTTTTTTAAACTCCTAAACTGCCAGATTACCCACAATTTTAGCAGAATTTTTGGATTTAATAATGGTTGATAATCACTTTAAATATTTGCACAAACTCTTTATACTCAAAAGCTCACTAAGCTTCACTTGCTACTATGTATTTTATAGAATTGGAGTCTAAATATCAAATTCTCCTGGATCTCAAAAAAGCCTTTTCTAAATAAGCACAAGCAAGAATTTTTTTTTGTCCTAGCACTGTTATTATTAATAATTCTCTGAAAATCATGTATGATTGAACCAGAATTATTTCTTTATGCTTGCATTCCAAAAACAACTGATAAGGATATAAAATTATGTAGTTACAACTTAAAGTTTAGGCCTTTTCTGTTCTATGTTATATGAGAAAATGTCTCTGTAATCCTGATATATGGCTAATTGGTATAACTATCTCTATAGGCACTTTAGAAAATGTTTAGACTGTAACATGTACTATAGACATTGAATACAGTCATTTTAAATAAGGTTTGATTAATAACTGTACATGGAAAAATATGAAAACTTTATAATTTGAACTTAGTAGTATGCTTACTTGGGACAATGGGTTGGGCTTTGTGGAAGGATAAACTGCTTTCTTGGGCTTTTGTTGAAACCTGACACAGTTCCCACTTTTTGAAAACTGGTATAAAAGCTGTTAGATAGGAGATAAAAAATAAATGCTGCGTGGAATTTAGCTTTCTTATCTAAGATTTATTTTAGAATTTTCAACAGTTTAAAAAATATATTCATAACTTTTCTAAGAAATGATAAAGCAATTAAAATGCTTTTGTGGTTAGTAACTATTTGGTATGTTAAAAAATAAGGCTTTAGCATCAAATCTGGTTATTTTTTACCTTGTACTTTTCACAATTTGAAATGAGAATTTGATGAAAACCCTGAAGAAAAAGTTGCTTTCCTAGAAAGACATGGCTTTTAGTTCAAAGTAATACAATACAAAATAAAATAAAAAACAGAATCACTAAAACCAAAACTAAAACCATGTAGTTTTCCTGAAATACTTTTTGGATTTAATACAGGGTGTGATTTTATCTTTGGAATGGTGGTTTTATTTATTAACCTTCACTTCCTGGCCTATTTGGAACATTAACATTCTTTTGGGACAGATCATAACAATCTCTTTTATGCAAATTTGATTCTCTACATGGGTAATAGGATGCACCCAGATAATTTAGAAAGATGTCAGAACACCCAGATAATGTGGCATTATAAATACTACTAGGCTAGGAGAAAAGCACAAGTTAAATAAAATAATATTTATACAGTCAGCTCTTGATTATCCCACATCTTGTTTGCAGAACTTTATTGGCATGTTTTGGCTTTTTACATGAGGAAAACAAAAAAATTAAAAGTTTTCTTTCCTACCCCATCCTCCAGAGAAGTTGTGAACCAGAATTAAGGAGGTCAGTTATATTTTCAGCTTTTCAATAATATGAGATGGTATAGTGTTTCTTCCCATTGAGGAAAGAAGAGGAGAGAAGCCCCTGGGAGTTTCACTCATTTTTATTAGTGCTGTGAATTCCAGGAATATCATCATTTCTCACATCCAAACATAAGTACAAAGCACTTATCAAAATTAATTTTGGAATTAGTCACCATTTAAAAATTTTATATGCCATTGCTCCCTTTCATTATATGGGTAATTGTGAGTTGACTTAGAAAAGGACCATGTTTCAGTTTGTGCTATTTCTTTCTTTCTTCTATTAAAACTGAAGCCTCACTTTTTTAATAGTCTGAACTTGTCCGAAAATGAATCATCTCTAGAGGTTTTAATATTGAGCTTCCATATCATTGTGTTAGTATACACTTTTTAAAGCTGTTCATACCTTGCAATATTCACATAATGTGCTGTTTTTTTAAACATGTCTATTTTAAAGTTTTAAGCACAATGTTGACTCTTCTGTAATTTCTTAAAATTACATTGTTTTCCTACAGACAGCTCACCTTACCCTTGTGTATAATACTTTAGGAAAACAGTACCTTGTAAAATAAATGTGACTTTTGTTTTTCTTTTGTACCAGCACAAATCTGATATTTTGGAGTGTGGAATATTTTTCCCCACTGAGATGTTCTGTCTGATTTCAGTAACAACACAATGTGAGCTAAAAACAAAATGACTACATCTGCAAAATGTGAAACATCTGTACTGAGTGCTTACTTTGTGGTAGGACATAAGCAATATACATCCACTGTCCCATTTAAACTTTACAAAAACGCCATGAAGTGCAGGTAAATAGTATCCATAATTTACAGAGAGACAGAGATTTGAAGAGACTGAGTGAGTAACTTGCCTAAAGTCAGGGGAAAGCTGAGTTAGGGCTTTCTCCAAAGCTGTTTAACCAGAGGGCTCTGTTTAACCAGAGGGCTCTGCTGACTCCTCTCTGGGCAATGGCATCAAGTCTGCAAATTAAAAACAATGCTTTTAAAAAACAGCCAGTGCAAGGAAAAAGCTTGTGGGGATGGGGGGTGAGGAGGCCTCTCTGAAGGAAGCAGCTGGAGGGGGCCGTGGGCGCAGCACCTGCAGAGGGAGGGGGAGGGTGGGGCTGCTTCACTGGCAGCCTACAGGGTAGTTAGGAAACTTTTTTCTATTTTTGTTTTCTTCCATTTTTTTTACTTTGAATAGTTTGGAGGTGGGAAGGTGTGAGGGAAAGGAACTACATACAGTTTTGGGGGAGGGGGTCCCCTCACATCACAGGGAGAACCAGAAAAAAGCCTCTGGGCAGCTGGTGTGCTCCTCCATGCACTCTGGCTCTTGCTTAACTGAGAAGAGGATGGCATGGCCCCGATGCCTCTTATTTTCCTTGTCATTCCAGCAAGCTTGCTTGCCTGGAATGTTTGAAAGCACAAGAGAAGCTGCCACACTTCGGTCCTTTCTAGCAAACCAGCTCCTGGGCAGTGCAGCTGCTGAGGTCACGTGGCCAGACCCACTTGGAAGAATACGACGGAGGCCCACAGACCATATGTCTAAGTATTTTACAGTTGTTCAAGGACCAGGCTAACACTGATCAGTATCATATGCTTTTCTTCTCCAGCCTTGACAAATATACCTTTATAATGCTCTGGAAGGCCAGGCTCAAATTTAGAATTTCAGGACTTAGCAGAGTTCCATGCCAGCATGTGGCAGTACACAGAAGTTGGACCCCTGGCCCAGGGCCTGCCCCTTTTTCCCAGCTCATGGTGTGTTGGTGCAGACCCTAAAGCTGCATATCCATCCCCTTCCCCCAAACAGCTGACCCTTGGCCACATGTTGGATCTTTGGGTGTGCACACTGGCCCACCCTTAGGATGGGCTCGGGGCTGTTTGGGTCAGGGAAGGCCTGGGTCCCAGGGACCCGGAGCATGGGCTGGGAGTGGGCTGGAAGCTCCAGTTGGGGTGGCCTCTTGCCCTGGCCTGAGGGCAGTGCTGCATTTAGTGCAGGGGTAAACAATAACACCTTTCTTCAGAAAGCAGGTCAGCAAGGATTGGTAAAGTGCCATAATCCCCCGCCCTAGAAAGACTCTTAGAGAAGGTCCACTTGAGTTGTAGAGAGGCTCATTGATGAGGGCGGACTGGATCTGACCAGTTAGAGAGGAGAACTCAAGTTAAGAGGGATAAAATGGGGATGTCATCTGTACCCTGATGTCTGAAATAGAGGATGAACTGGTTAGACTAGCTTTGGTATATTTAAAGTGTAGGGAACCCCTGATAAAAATAGCATCAAAGTCAAAATTATACTCTAAGCAAATGCCATTATAAAAATAATTTGAGATTGTAAGACAGTTTAGGATAACACCCAAGAAAGATTTGTCAGAGTCTTTAGTTCATGAGTTATAATCCCACTACCTGCTGTGTCCCGACAAACTACCACAGTGAACTTCCTGGTCAGTCCCCAGCAGTGGCTGCAGTAGCCAATTTCCAGAAACCAACCTGAAACCGAACAGTGTGAGGATCCCAGCCTTCCTCAAAATCTTTTTCTTTAGTTCTTTTCTGTTTGCCTACAGAAACTGTAGCTATCATAACATAGTGAATGAATTTCATTTTTTAACTCAGATTTTATCTTCATCTTTTCCTTTTTCCATGTTGTTTTATGATTTCCATGCTGTAAGTAACCATTTGTTCTTATCACAAAAATAAAACACATTTTTAGAATACTTAGGACAGAGGAGCAAAAAGAAGAGAATAAAAATCATTTTTAAATCCTCCATTGTTAACAGTTGGTATATGACTTTCCTAAACTTTTCTTTGCCTATATACATTCCTTTTACAAAATAAATAGGATTCTTATTTTTATGACAGGCTTTTCTTTTTTTCCACTCATCAGCAGATTGTGACCATCTCATGTTATTAAATCTCTGTTCAGTAGGGGGAAGTAACAGGTATCATGAAACTCTAACATCCAATGGCATTCCCTGGGTACTTGTTTTTCAAACACATGCTGACCAGATGTGCCACCCCCCCACCCCCCCGCAGCTACACTGACTCCCTCTACACTCACAGCTTCACTCATAGTACCCCTCTAAGAGCCCTGTGTAACTAAAACTTCTTTGTTGGCCAGATTAGTCTTAATGTCAAATAAACCATACATTCCCCCCAAAATAGTATTTATTCTACAAAGTTACAAGCTTTGTGTTAGGTTTACACCTGCCATGTATGGCAGTATTTGGCTGCTATTCTAAAGCGATAACTTGGGTTGGGCATTGGGGAGGCCACTGCCCTGCAGGGCTTTGGGGGTGGCCGTCCCTTGGCCACAAGGCTCAAGGTCCAAGCCTCAGTGTGGCGAGCCCCAAAATTCAATTTTTTTATCCAGGGCACCCAGAAAAGAACAGCTTCTGTGGTTGACTTGTATGGAATCACCTCACAAGGGATTGCTAAATAAATTCATTATTTCTCAGTAATAGTGATATTATTAGTTAATATTATTAATGAATATAGCTCAAGAGCTACCCTATGAGGGAGATTTCAGCATCACCACTTGACAAATTGGGAAAAGAACTCAAGAAGTAAACCCTTTTGCCCAGTGACATAGCATGTAAGCAGGAGTCAGGATTTGAGCCCAGTTCGAATCTAGAGTTGACTCTAGAGTTCATACTGGCCCTTGGCCTGCCTTGTCTACCCTGGTAATCTTGGTCCACATTATCCCTTCTCACTCTCAAGGCACTTGGAGGCCAAGCCCAGAATTGGGAGGTTGCTTAGTGACCTGGATGGAGAGGAGAGCACAGGGCATCAGGGGTCCTGGAGATTTCTTCCATCATTGTCCTTCATCCAGTGACACCTTTCCGCAGGCTGGTGTGCTCACCTCCTGCCCAGTGCCTTTGCTCCTGGACAGGGTTGAGGAACACTGACAGTCCTCTCTTTCTGCTCCACCTTTCCTCTGCTCCACACAGACCTCCCCCAACGTGCACACACACCAATGATATTTCTACAAATATCTCAATGCTTCTTCCATGTTTAATCACATCTTGACTAGCATTCTAGGTTAGCTCTTTCTGCCCTCACATAAGATGACTTGTCTTTTAAAGTGACTTCTACAGGCAGCTAACCTCATCTACTGAGTATGGATTCTACTAATTTTTAACTCTCCACATAATTGTCTCACCAAGTTCTGGAAGGCTTCTCATTGTTAGCCTCTTAGAAATGCTTGCCACATATGCTTTTATTCTTCAAAAAACTTTAATTTAGCATCTAGTCCTCATTACACTTCAATCACTGGTAATCAGTAATGCCTTTAACCCTTGGTGTCCTTTCCCAGTTGAGTGCCAAATGAAGGGGGTAGGACGGGACCTCAGGACTCAGTTTCTCTGCAGAAGGGCACAAGAAGGGGCAATTAGAGGTCAGATGGAATTCTTCAGGAACCAAGGTGGTATGGACAGTGGATAAAAATACAAGAAAAAAACAAGGCAAAGTAAATATGCCAGGATATGAATGGTGTTTTTCTTCATAGTAAATGTGTTTTTCTGTTTGCTTTCTCGCTTTTTTCTGATTTTCTAAAATGAATTTGTATTTTATAATCAGAAAAAAAGGTAAGTTATTTTGAAGATGGTGAATCATGGGATGTTATGGGTCAAATTGTGTTATCCCCAAAAGATATATCCAGGTCCTAATCCTCTGTCTTGTGCATGTGACACTATTTGGAAATAGGGTATTTGATGAGGTTAGTTAAGATGAGGCCAAACTGGATTAGGGTGGGCACAAATCCATTATCACTGGTGTCCTGAACTGGACATAGATAGCTAGAGAGAGAGAAGGCAGCCATGTGGTGGAGGCAGAGGTTGAATTATGCCACAGATTTCTGGCAGGCTACTGCCAGAACCCTACAGACGTCAGAGGTGGCATGGTTGTGCCAACACCTTGGTTTGGACTTCGAGCATCCAGAACTGTGAGACAATGAGTTTCTGATGTTTTAAGTTACCCAGTTTGTGGTACTTTGTTATGGCAGCCCCAAGGAAGTAAGATAGAGGACAAGTGAATACAGGTAGGGCCTTATTTTGCTGGGGAGCTGGGATGGCAGTGGATGGCCAGCGTGTCTGGGAGGTGTGCGCGCCAGCTCTCACGGGCTGCTCCGAGAGACCGAAGGCTGGGCTGGGGAGTGTGCATCCTGGAACCAACCGGTCTTCACTGATAAGTGACCCATTCCAGGCCCCCACCACATCTGGAAAGATTTCAGGCCATCGGGGAGTGGGGGTTGAATTAAAAGAGTTGTTGTTTCTTACTGTCTTTCTCTGTCCCAGCCCAAAGCTCTGCTTGTGAATTTGGAGATGGGAGATTGGAAAGCTTGGGTCCTGGGCAGCTGTCTTAGGCTTCTGTGACACCTCTCTTGTCACCTAACACAAAACCCCAGTGGATTTACTCCAGGAGGTCTAGAGCTCACTGCAAGATGATGAAATGTGCACACTGTGGACCGTGCCAAGCACCACAACATTTGAACAGGCACTTCCAGTTTACAAAACATTTTCCCATACCTCATCTGCCATATCCAGCAACTCTGTGATTTTATAGCTGAAGCAACCAAAGAGTTCAGTCAGCTATAAAGGTCGCATGCAGGTCGGTAGCATGCAGTCAGTACCTGTGTTAGCCTCTCACGTGCAAACTCCCTGCCCCTGCTTTGCAGCCTGTTCTTTCACCCCCATAGAGCTGGCCCCCCAGGCTGTACCATGCGTACTTCCACCCTACCCCCCATGTGGCCAGGCCTGCCTATAGGTGGGGGTGGTCAGGAGCCACAGCTCAGCCCTTTGGGCACTGGCCCGATGTTGCCTTTCTTGCCAGGCCGCTCTGGCTTTGTCCCCAGCTTGGCTTGTACCTGGACCTGGGTCTTGTCCAGAGACCCAGACATGGCCTCTTACTCAGGTGTGGCCTGGGACTGACGTCCTCACCTTGATAGTTGGCCTTGTATCTTAGCACTTTGGGTATTAGCTGCTTTTGTCCCTCCATCTCCACCCACGATAGGGTTGAGTCCCTTGATAGAACTGCTTCTCTCAACTATCGCATTTCACCAGTCATCACCCTCCTTGGACTCACCTCCTAGGGCTGGACTACTCCCGAGGACTGGGTGTTAGACTCTGGCACTGTCTATTCTGATGAACCTGCTGTGAACAGACTGGGTTTGAGAGCTGATGTCCACCTTAACCATGGCCTATTAATAGGGCGAGTTTCTGCCTTGTGTTTAGAATCTACCTGTGTGGACTACCTTTCACAAAGCAAATGTAGACCCATACATTTATCTTCAGAAATAACTGGAAAAGCCACCCTAGTTTATCAGAAATGCCACTCCAAGAGGCAAGACAATTAGGCCAGGAGCCTTGGGAATACCTTGGGGGCCACTCAGCATCTTGAGAGCAAGTTCACTGAGGCCTGGGTGTGACTTCACAGGGGAGCCACAGAGCCTGTTTTACCTGGGAGTGACTAGAGTGACTCTTGCATAATTTAGAGGCTGGACTGAGTAGACCTGGAGGCCACCAGGGGTTTGGATTTCCTGAGGAATCATACACGAATGTGGGGTCCACAATGGAGATCTCTAGACAAATCACTGAAGAATTTGGTACAAGTGGGTCAAATTATAATTAGAATTCACTGGGGTGAATTCACAGATTGTTGGGGTCTAAGAGGCATCAATTATGCCCCAAAAGGATTCATTCTTACCCCATAGGGCCATGCATTCCTGGAGCTGCCTTGTGTTCCGTGAATCAAACAGGAAATCACCGGCCCCGTGTTACACCCAATACCAGCCACTAAGAGAGGGAATAATAGTGTCATGGAGAAGTCTGCAATGGGAAGGATAAGGGAGGGAGTTGAGTGAAAATCACCCCTCAGGTAGGGGTGACGGTAGATTATGGGAGTGTTGGAGGATAATGGGCCAACTCATTCCTGCAGAGAAAGAAAAGGCCAGTCTGAGGCTCCTGAATTTGCTAAGGGCTGGGAGGTGGTCCTCCTAGACTATTGGGACCACTTCCTGCACTTTGAGATGGGTGTAGGGTAGAGTTCAGTTTTCTGAGTGATTAGATGTCAGATAATGGGGTTATGGCCTCACCCAGCAATGGACGAGTACCCCTTCCCACCCTCACTGCAGTGGGAAGCCGAAGCCTTTTTCAACCCAGCCGCACCCAGCAGCTTAATTGCAAATCTTCCTGAGCCTCCCGGCTGGGGCAGGAGCAAATGATGGGGTTGTGCCCTGAGAGCCAAGCTCAGAAAGGGAGTGTCAAGGGGCAGGTGTGTGAACAAACCCCTCCCCCACCCCATCTTGTCTGTCCTGTGGCCCCAGTGCTTTAGGCATTCATTCAGTCATGCAGGTATGCGTTAAACAAAGTATTAATTGTGCAGACCTTTTGACCCTGAAATTGCATTCCTAAGTTTATACGCAACAGAAAAGCATGTGTATGTTGGCAGCAACGTTGGAAACAAAACTGGTTGGCAACAATGATGGAAACAACTCAAATGTCCATTAAAAACAGATTGGATAAATTATTGTATATTCATATAATTGACTACTATTCACTGATGAAAATGACTAACATGTTTAAATCTCACAATGTTGAGTGGAAGAAGCAATTTCCTAAAGAGTAATTCCATTTATATAAAATTCAAAGTAGGCAAAATTATGTTGTTAGAAGTCAGGATAGTGGTTAATGTGGGGTGGGGGCAGTGATAAATGGGGAATGCAGGGGACATCTGGGGTGCTACTAATTTCCATTTTCTTGTTCTGGGTGCTGGTTATACAGGTGTGTTCACTTTTTAATTTATCTAGCTGTACACTTGAATTCTGTGAACGTTTCTGTTCATAAAAAGTCTACTTAGGTTAGTGACACCATCAACATCATCAACATGGTAATATAAGACATCCCCTGGAAGTCTTCCCTCAGAAACAACTAATAAAAAGACGAATCCTGCTTGCTGAGAACTCTGGAGGACAAAGAGACTGGAGAAGGACTCTACAAATGCTGAATAGAAAAAAACAGACCCCCCCCCGCCCCAAATGGACATCTATGACCCAGACCTAGCAATCTGGACCCCTCCCCCTTACGCAGTCCCACGCAGCTTACGAGTCACACAGAGGCAGTGTGGCCCGGGTCCCTCCTGCCATGGATGCAGGCCACAGAGCCACTCACAGCATGAGTTAGAACCTCACACACATCCAGGCACAGGGACCCAAGGCTGCAGAGACCTGGGGCAGAACACAAGTGACGGCGAGTGCGTGGATGCAAAGGGCCCCCAGCACATGAAAGAGACTCCGGCAGAACTGTTGGCAAGAGGTGCACACACTCAACCCTCCAAAACGGGCCTTTTTGAACACAGACCCCATCTGGCTTCCTGTGGCAGAATACCCTAACAGGGAAGTATCCAAAGGCAGAAAAGCTTTACAGAAAAAAAGGGGGTGGGGGTGGGGAACTGAAGTGCTATAAGGCAGGACAGTCACTGAATTGAAAAGTGTAATAAATAGAGGGCAGTAAATGAGACAGAGAAGTTAAATCATAGGAGCTGGGGAGAAAATTTTGCACAACAGAACAGTTCAGGATTTCTAAAGAAGGAACAAAGGAAAGGAAGCTTTCTCTCAGAAGTGGAAGAATTTCACATAAAAGGGCAATCTTAAAAGTTATGCTGCACGTCCAAGGCAAGAAACAGTGCAGAAGACCTGATAAAATCTGAACAGTTAAACATAGGTTACTCTAAAAGTCAAGTGTAAGTTAGACCAAGTGTCAAAGAAGAGCCTTAACACATAGCCAATCAATAAATCCCGAGGCAAGAAGGAGAAAGTGACCTTCAGGATTAGCACATCAAAATAATCAGCTGCCCAGACATAGGCAAAAAAATTACAAGCCATACTAAGAAGACAATATGGCTCAGCCTAGGGAGCAAATGAAAACTTCAGAGGAGACACAAACTTTGGAACAACTAATCAAAAATGTTCAAACAAATTTCCTAAATCAATTCAAGGAGATGAAGGAAAATACGGATAAAAACAAATTAATTGCGGATATAGAGCTAAAGGATATTAAGAAGACATGTGTGAGCAAAAAGAATTAGAAAGTTTAAATAGAAACATAACAAAATTTTGGGGATGAAAAGGCACAATAATGGAGATTAATAATGGCCTAGAGGTATACAACAGCAGATTTGAACAGACAGAAGAATCTGTGAACTAGAAGACAGAACAATCAAAATCATATAGTCAGAAGAACAAATAAAGAACAGAAAAAATTAAGCAGTGTCAGAGGGCCTTGAGTGACAGCACGAAGCATACCAACATATGCATCATGGGAGTCCCAGAAGAAGAAGAAAGGGAAATAACGGCCAAAATTATTTGAGGAAATAATGGCCAAAAATTTCCCAACTCTCATGAAAGACATAAATATACATGTCCAATAAGCGAAATACACTCCAAACAGAATAAACCCTAATAGACCTATGCCAAGACACATACTGATCAGAATGTTAAATGTCAAAGATAAAAAGAGAATTCTGAAAGCAACAAGAGAAATGTGATTCATCACATACAAGGGATCCCCAATAAGAATCTGTCATCAGAAACCATGGAGGTGATATGGCAGTAGTAAGATATATTTAAGATACTGAAAGAAAAAACTGCCAGCCCACAATTCTTAATCTGGCAAAACTATCCTTCAAAAATGAGGAAGAACTTAAAATATTCATAGATAAACAGAAACTGAGAGACTTTCACCCAAAGACCTGCCCTACAAGAACTGCTAAAGCGACTTCTTCAGGTTGAAAGGAAAAGACAGGAGAAAGTGGACTGGAGCAGTGTAAACAAGTGAAGATTTTCAGTAAAGATAACTAAAAGGGTAAATGCAAAAGCCAGTAGTACTGTATATTGAATATATAAATCTACTCTTTAATTCCTATAAGAGGATACAATTGAATAAGAAAAAGTCATATTTTCTAACAGGGACATGCAAAATATAAAGAGGCAATGTGGGACAAAAACAAGGTAAAGAGGAGAAATTGAAGGATATGGGAGCAGAGAACATGTATGCTGCTGAGGTTAAATTGGTATCTTTTAAATTAGTAGGGTATAGACTTAGGCTGTGTAATACAAACCCCAGGGTAATCACAAAGAAAGTAATTAAAAATATACAAAAGCAAAAATGAGAAAGTGATAATCAGTTATATCACAAAAGATCAACTATTCAGAAAAGGAGGCTGCAAAAAAAGGAAAAGAAAAAAAAAGATATAACGTATTAAAAACAAAATGGCTGAGTGTTAATGGATTAAATTCTCCAATCAAAAGACACAGATTGGAAGAATGGATAAGAAAACATGATCCAACTCTATGTTGTTTACAAGAGACTCACCTTAGACCCACAGACACAAATAGTTTGAAAGTGAAAGAATGGAAAAAGATAATTGATGCAAATAGTAACCAAAAGAGAGCTGGGGTGGTTATACTAATATTAGACAAAATAGACTTTAAGTGAAAAGATGTTACAAGAGACAAAGGAGGACCCTATATTTAATAAAAGGGTCAATCCACCAAGAAAAAATAACAGTCATAGATATTTCTGCCCCTAACCGTGGTGCCCCAAAATACACGAGGCAAATGCTGACAAAACTGAAGAGAAATAGACACTGTTACAATAATTGTGGGAGATTTCAATATACTACTTTCATCAATAGATAGAACATATAGACAGAAAATCAATAAGGAAACAGAGAACTTGAATAATATGATAAATGAACTAGATCTAACAGACATATACAGAACATTGTACCCTGAAACAGTAGGATATACATTCTTCTCAAAACAAGTTCCAATAAATTTAAAAAGACTGAAATTATACAAAGCATCTCTTCTGACCAAAATCGAGTTAAGGTGAAAATCAGTAACAGGCAGAGAACAGGAAAGTCCACAAATACATGGAAGTTAAAAACACACTATTCAACAATCAATGGATCAAAGAAGAAATCACAAGGGAAATTAGTAAATATTATTGAGACAAAGAAAATGAGAACACAGCATATCAAAACTTATAAGATGCAGTTAAGCAGTGCTCAGAGGGAAATTTATAGCCTTCAAAGCCTACATTAAAAAAGAAGAAAGCGCTTAAATCAAAGACCTAACTGCACATCTGTAGGAACTAGAAGAACAGCAAACTAAACCCAAAGCAAGCAGAAAGGAAAAAATAACAAAGATTAGGGCAGAAATAAATGAAGTAGAGAATTAAAAAAAAAAAAAATAGAGCATTAATAAAACCAAAAGTTGGTTCTTTGGAAAGAGCAATAAAATTGACAAACCTTTAGCAAGACTGACCAAAAAAAAAAAAAAAGAGCAATGCAAATAAATAAAATCAGAAATGAGAGGGGAGACATTACTGCTGATCTCACCAACATAAAAAGGATACTATGAACTGTATGCCAGCAAATTAGACAACCTAGATGAAATGGACAAATTCCTAGATACACATGAACAACACACACTGACTCTAGAAGAAATAGAAGACCTCAACAGACCAATTACAAGTAAAGAGACTGAATCAGCCATCAAAAACTTTCCAACAAAGAAAAGTCCTGGATCAGATGGCTTTACAGGTGAATTCTACCAGTCACTTCAAGAAGAATGAATACCAATCTTGCTCAAACTTCCAAAAAATTGAGGAAGAGGGAACACTACCTAACTCATTCTATGAGACCAACATCACCCTAACACCAAAGCCAGATAAAGATACTACAAGAAAATTACAGACCAATCTCTCTAATGAATACAGATGCAAAAATCCTCAACAAAATACCAGCAAACCAAATCCAACAGCATATTAAAAGAATAATACATCATGATCAAGTGGGATTTATCCAAGGCATGCAAAGGTGGTTCAACATAAGGAAATCAATTAATGTAATACACCACAATAACACATTGAAGAGGAAAAACCACATGATCATCTCGATTGATGCAGAAAAGGTATCTGACAAACTCCAGCATCCTTTCTGGATAAAAACACTTCGGAATATATGAAGAGAAGGAAACTTCCACAATACAATAAAGGGCATATATGAAAAACCCACAGCTAACATTGTAATCAATGGTGAAAGACTGAAAGCCTTCCCTCTAAGATCTGCAACAAGACAAGGATGCCCACTGTCACCACTGTTATTCAATATTGTGCTGAAGTTCTAGCCAGAGCAATCAGGCAAGAAATAGAAATAAAAGCCATCCAAATTGGAAAGGAAGAAGTAAAACTTTCCCTATTTGCAGATGACATGATTCTACATATAGAAAGTTCTGAAAATTCTACAACATAGCAAAAGAAATCTAATAGAGCTAATAAACAAATTAGTAAAATGGTGAGGTATAAGAGCAACACGCAAAAACCAGTATTTCTATACACTAGTAATGAGTGATCTGGGGAGGAAATCAGGAAAAAAAAGTCCATTTACAATAGCAACTAAAAGAATCAAATACCTAGGAATAAATTTAACCAAGGTTGTAAAGGACTTATATACAGAAAACCTCTCCAGACTCCAAATACCACTCTGCCACTCATTAGCGAGCACGTCTCTAAACCTAATTCCTTCTGAGCAAAATGGGGACAACAGCTGCTACCTCCCCAGGTTATGGGGGAGAATGCAAATAAAATTAATGTTAAGGGCAGTAGCTGCTATTATCCTCCATTATATCTTACTAAATGCGTCTTAGGCCATGCCAGGTTTTGCCCCTCATGTACTATAGGAAGGCAGTGTGGGGAACCTAGGGGAACCAGCAGGGTTGAGGGCCATGCATTGGCCCTCACACTGGGCCCCTCCACGGAAAACCATCTGGTGCAACAGAGCTTTCTGCACACCCAGGACCCTCACAGGCTGGAGCCTGGGCTCTTACTGTGCCAGACCCCATCAACCACAGTCATAGCTGGATCCCTGTGGACCGAGAGCCCATAGGCGGGAAGCTCTGACAGACCCCAGAGCCACAAAGGAAACCCACAATCTGGAACCCCACTCCTGCTCCAAGGAAGCCTGTCTAGGTATTTGGGGGTCCCTTCCCACCTCCACTCTTCCCCTCGCTGGCTCAGTTCTTAATTAATGTTAGGACAACTGAACCACAGCATGGAGAATGGAAACTTGGATATACACCTCACCCTGTGCCTTCCAAGAGATTTCACACTAATCAAACCTATAAAAACTTGAAAATGGGCTAGCTTACTTACACCATCTGGAGGAAAGCGATGCTCCTGACAACTGAAGAAATAGAGGATGCTGTTGGTGTTTTAATATATAAGAATAAAATCTCCCTTTGCATAATAAAATATGAAAAGACACATAATGGGAAAACAGGCTATGACAAATACAACTGATAAAAGGGATGAACACTTACTCTGCAAAACACAGAAAGAACCTGTACAAAGAAAGTTCCCTGCCCAGATTCTACTTAAAAAGGACCAAGGGAAATAAACCAAGTTTCCGTAAAGGGAAATTCAGACAGTTTATCGCCACATGGACAAGTGCACAATGTTGAGAGAAGTGAACGAAATGCTCATTCAAAGACCTCTAAGCCATCTTTCTACAAGAATCAAACTGTAAAGAAAAAAAGTGTAGGCAGAACTATGAGGGAATTTACTGCTTAGTGTGTCCCTCTTTGGACAGTGAGCAACTAGAGAGCAGGGCTGCGTGTCGGTCATCTGTGGCCAGCACAGTATAAAAGGGCTTGGACCCGAGCATGGAGGGGCTGAATCTGGGAGATGACATTAAGCATTCTCAGGTGTGACACAAATACCACCAATTCATGTATTTCTTAGTTACCTCAATACAAAGGAAAACCAAAGATGTAACAGACACTGATTTTTTTTTTTTTTTTTGGCTAACCAGAATCTACTCTCCTTTCCTTGGTTTCCTTTACAGGGATGAACTCCCTCCACGCCCCTGGGAATAGAAAAGGAGGAGAATATTAAGATTAGTACCCACCCTCCCAAAATGGTTGCTGAAGGGGGTCTCTGGAACTCCCCACCCCCTCCAATCCTTCCCTGCCACCATCTGCCATAGTCCAAAGGGTCAGCTTCGAGTTCAGCCTGGTGCTGGAGCAGGAGCTATGAAGCTGCCTGCTCCTGACCTTTCTGAACTGATCTCTTTAGCTTTCCCTGTGATCCTACGCAACCCCACACCCTCCAGTAAGTTCCCTATGGCTTTTTTAGCTAGAACCAGTTGTTCTTGCTGACTCATTCTAAAATAGTTCCAGATGTTTTAGTTTCCTGGTGGCTAAGCAAATACCATGTAATGGGTTGGCTTAAACAATGGGAATTTACTGGCTCACAGTTTTGAAGCTAGGAGAAGTCCAAATCAGGGGTCATCAAGGTGATGTTTTCTTTCCAGAGACCGGTGTTCTCGGGTTGACTGCTGGTGATCCTTGGTCCTGGCACATGGCAATACACGTGGCTACCTCTCCAGGCCTCTCCTTTCTATTCTGGGTTCCGTTAACATTCAGCTTCTGGCTGTTCCTTCTGGCTTTTTTCTCTCTGTGACTTGCCCTATAAGACCTTCAGTAAGAGGATTAAGACCCATCCTGATTTGAGGTAAGACACACCTTAACTGAAGTAACCTCATCAAAAAGTACTACACTTACAAGGGGTTCACATCCACAGGAATGGATTACGTTTAAGAACATGTTTTTCTGGGGCACACAGCTCCAAACCACCACACCAGGTAAGGCTCTCTGCCCAAAAGGCACTGCTTGGAAGTGGGACCCAACTTCACCACAGGGTAGAAAATGTGCTAGGGGCCATGAGATGGGGCAGGGACAGTGGTTTCCAGAGGGCAGGGGCCTGGGCTCAGCTCACGCCCTCCACATCCCCAGGCCTAGTGCTGCCCAGCACTCAAGCGTTGGTTTCTTATCTACATTCAGATGAAACAAGAGGATTCTTCAAATCCAATCCAGGGCATACTCTTAGGAAAGCATGACCTGAATATAAAGATACTGTAATTTATTCAACTGTGTTGTGACTTGAATGACAAGATGCAAAAGAACTCTTGGAGACTGATAATACGGGGAAAGAGCAGGGAAAGAAACTTGTTGGTGTTTACCAGCCCTAATTTGAATGGTGGTTCTGATACTCAATAAACTGCCTCAGTTCTTTAGACTCTAGAATGAAGAAGGGCAATCAATAGGTTTTGCTTTTTTTGCCTTAATTTTAGGTTCATTGGGAAAACTTTTGATGTATAATTTGGGGAGGTAGCATCACTGGCTCTGGAATCACAGTTCTCAGTTCAAATCCCTCTTCTGTAGTTTTTCAGTGTGTCACTCAGGTTAAATTACTTATCTCTGAAGCCTCAGCTTTTTCATCTGTAAAACAGGGTTGGGAACATCTCATATAGCTGTCACAGATATCCAACTGGTGATCACTCAATGCTCAACCCCTTCCCCCAATTTAATGTCCTCACACTCCAATCAAGAGGCAGTGCCCTGTGCAGCCTAGGCCTTAGAAGGAGTTGTATAATCAGAGCTGAGCTAGCATTTCTGGATCACTCACCACGTGCCTGCACAGTGCTAAGAGGTTACAAGTAATATCTCATATAATCTTCACAACAGCTCTAATTTATAGAAGAAATCAGAAATTGAAAAAGAAATTGAGGCTCACAGGGATTAAATAACTTGCCAAGGGTAATAGTTAGTAATTAGCAGCAGCAGGATTAAAAATCACTGTTTTCATCTTGTTTATACACCTATTTCTTGTGGGTTTGATTAACCTAAGTCAGTCCTAAAAGCCTGATCATCCCTGAGTGAAGTGATACAATGGCATATCCCAGCATAGAAGACAGAAAGCTAGCTTCCTGGTTGCAGTGACCTCCTGTGTTTGCCAATTCAATGATGTACAAAGTCCCAGGGTCAAAACACATAAAGGTACTTTTCTGCTGCTTAGCACCTGTCATGGCAGCCCTGGCATGGATGAATCACTTTGAATGGAGCTGCTTATCTGAAAAAGTAGGATCACCACAGTCTGGGTCCCTGACTTGGAGCTAAAAAAATGGGTTTGTGGCAACAAGGCTCTAAACGTTCTCCATGACTTGACAGAGCCTGAGAATTAGACAGTCAGACAGCAGGCCTGCAGCACTGGAACACAGAGGCATTTATTGTTAGAAAGGGCAGGTCATACACTCACAGGGTTTTAACGTAAACATATCAAAAGGGAGACCCCAAGCCCTGCAGGTTCTTTGTTCTCTCCAATGCATGTTTCAGAGTTAAGCTGTAGCCTGGCCAGCCCTTGTTCCCTCTCCCTACAACAGCAGAAGCTGAAGGAACTCCATGTTACCCCAGCACAACAGACTCCAGAAGGCCATCAGCATGAACTCCACCTATTATCTAGGCTTTCGGAGGAACAGAAAGTTCCCAGCAGGCACTACGCACTTCCTAAAAAGCTGGACAGAGGTGTTTAACTTTCCTTTTGCATCAACCAGTCTGGCAAATTGATGCTGCAACAACACTATGGAAGACACAGGGTCTTTGTGGGGACTGGTGGGTGTGAGAAGGGCCTGGGCAAGAAATCCAACTCAGAACCTTGAATCCCAAGTGTGGGAGGAAGTGGAGACAAAGCCAGAGAGGAGGGGCCCCTCCCCGGTTGCCTTGGGATTGTCTCTGGGTCTGCGGGGCCTCAGGAGGCTTCAGTCCTCAGTCACAGGAGGGGGAATGAGGTGCAGCTGGAAGTTCTCATTTTGGAAGATGCTGCTGAAAGCAGGGCTACTCTGGGAGCCACCGAACGGCCTGTAGCTCTCACTGCTGCGATTCTGGGCGAGTTCCGTAAGGAGAGCCAGCTGCAAAGGAGGAGACACACATCAGCACAGGCTTCTGGGGGGCAGGGAATCCATGAGTGGAAGGGAAGGGGGATGTGGAACAGTAGTGGGGAGGACCCTCAAGTCCTCTGCCTTGATGCATGAGACAGCCCTATACTGCTGATAGAGTACTGTACCTCCTGGAGTAAAAAAAAAGAAAGTGGGTTTGGATCCTAGGTATGCATCTCTCAGACTAGTGATGTGACCCTCAGCAAGTTGACTTCATCTTTTAGGGTCTAAACATTTAATAATGATGAGCCTGGACTGGTTCACTCCCAGAGGCACATCCAGCGGTGGATTCCAGTATGTTGTGGCCCTGGATCTCCCCCGCATGCTGACTGCTCCTTCTCTAGCTCGTGTGCCCCATCCTGTCACCTCCTCTCACTCCCTGTGGACACTCCCTGAGTGGAGGTTCTCCATTCTCTCTGCTCATCTCATGCCACACTCTCCATCCTAGTGAGCTCTGCAGGGGGTGAATGAACCTGAATTATGATCACCAGCCTGCCCACTCTTTTGTAACCTGGAGAGCTCCAAATGGATGCTCAGTTGTCAGTTTACTCAGAGACAAAGCTGAACTCACAGACTCTTATCTTCTCCTCCAGAGGAGCCCCCCTGCTCTGAGCTTCCCTATTTCTATTAGTGACACCAGCAATACTGTCATTCTGTTAGTGGCCCAGTTCTGGAAGGCCTGCCTAGGAGGAAAGTGGCATGCGGAAATGATATCCCAGCTCGTTGGGAAACCAGGCTCTGCCACATGATGGGGCTATCGCTCTTACCTCAAAGATGCTTTCTGCAAAAGTGGGGTTCCTGACGGACTAGCCCTTGAGATGCCCTTAGTGGCCAGAGAATAGATGAATTCCACACCCAAGGTCCTTAGACTTCTTGTCCACTCAACTTCTTTGCCTTCTGCTTCCAAAGACACTAACAGAGGGAATCACCTTGGCTCAACCCAGAAAGATAACCAGAAGGGAAACTCAGAGCCAAGATAAAATGTTCCCCAATAACAGCAGATGGGACCTGCTGGCTGGAGTCATCTCATCCCACTGTCAACAAGCTGAGGGAACCTGCTTAGATGCTAATGGAGGCCAATGACAGCCTTGCACTTGGGGATGCCTGGAGAGAGGGTGGCTATTAGCAGTGAGCCACCAAACAATGCAGGATGATCTTGTCTGTGTTTGGCTCTGGGTCATATGTATGCAGGTACTTCTAATAGCAACCAATAATTGTATGGAACAAAAAATTCTGCCCACACCAACACTTGGAGAGGGAACACCATTTTTCCTCTGGGCTGCCAAGCAAGCAGGCAGGTGTCTAGGAATGGGGAGTGGTAGAGGGGAGACCAAGCAGAGAAGCAGTGCACACAAGCCATCTGCACAAACTCGAGACAACTCAGGGAGCAAATCTGACATGGCTGAAATTCAGGTGTAACTTGGGGAGCAGGAGAGGTGCTGGAGTTTGGACTCCACCCTTTAGGTGATAGAGATCTAAGAAAGTATTTTACATAAAGGGAACACAGCCACATTTGGATTTTGAAAGAGTACCCAAGCAGTGGCATGGAGAAGGGACTGGGGGGTTTCTAACTAATCAAAGGCCTGCAGTGGTCTGTTATTGACAGGAGGAGGCCCAACCCAGGACGGTGGCAGTTCAGATGGAAAGTGGAGAAATACATAAGAAATGCAGAGAAGATGCCTACAGGATCTCCCCAGAGGGTGTAGGGAGAGTGAAGGATGAGCCCAGGGTGCTGCCAGGTCTCTGCTCTGCATGACTGGAGGGCAGCAGGTGCCATTCCTGAAGAAGGCACTAGGCAAGGAAGAACAGGTCGAGAAAGTCAGTGAGTACACTTTTGGGTGATGTTGAGTCTGAAGTGCCTGTGGGACACCCAGACTGATGTTGTGGCAGTGCTGATAGTGGTCCTCCAAATCTGTCTGCTTCTACAGTTATAAGATACCAAAAGGGTTAGTCCACGGTCTTTTGGAATAAAGACCACTTTTTCCAGCCTCCATCACAGTTTAGATATGATCATATGCCTTGAGTTCTTGACAATAGAGGTAAGTGGAAGTAGTGTATGCAACTTCCAGGAAGTGTCCTTAAATAGAAGGCATATGCTCTTCTTCCTTTTTTTCCATCTTTCTAGTTGGAATGCAGACATGATGGCTGGAGCTGAAGCAGTCATCTTGACCCATGAGAGTATAAGCTACATGTTGAGGATGGGAGAGCCACAGGGTAGAAGTCTAGAGGAAGTTTCATGGAAAATGCCCTGGATTGCCTACATTTATACTTCTTTCTTGTTTAAGCCACTATTATTTTGCATTTGTCTTCCAACGCCAAAACTAAGTTAGCAAATGCAGATGTCCAGCAGGTCTGGGGCTAAGGGCAGATCTGGCAGTCATCAATACAAACAAAGGCCTCTCAGAAGAGGGATTAGACTTCTGGTGTGCTGTCTCTGGGACAGAAGTCCTTCTGTATCCTCCCAGACCACTGGTAGACAAGGGACAGACATCTTTCCACTTCCTCTGCAGCCTCTGCCAAATTCTGAGGGCTCCCCGGGGCCAGAACCAGTTTGTCCACACGGCTATAACAGGGATGCTAGGGCACCTTCCAGGCCAAGGAAGAGATTAGAATGAGGATTTGAGGGCACTGCATTTCCAAAACATAATTATAAACAGAGAAACAAAAACTTTAACAACTACACAAACTGTACCCTGGAACTTCCTCGGTAGAGACGGCAAAGCTGATCAAATGCTTGAATTTGCTGTGGATCCAAAACAGGTTCTGAGGTTGCCTGAAAAATAAAAAACAAGGTTAATAACATCATGCAGCTGGGTCCATGGGTAGCCTGTGTTCTTGCCTCATATCAATGGTGAAGCACGACTTGGTGTACCTTCAGTCCTCTGAAGAAAACCCATGCTACCAGTAATGAGTGAGATATTTTACTGAACATTCATGAAAAATGGGTAGGCCCCCTAAAATCCCACCTTGGTATGGGCCCCCAGGCTGACCACTCTATGGACCCTTTTTCCAGTGTGGTCTCTAGACAGTTCCCATATTTAGGAGCTTCCTTTAGGACGTCCTGATCCCTTTTTGCCATTACTACACACAGCAATTTAGGTCCATCCAGCCTTGTATTCCCATATCCATCACTTAATACGGCCAGCAAAGATCTCCCTTTATTGTGGTGGTAGTGGGGGATGCATGATAAACGAAAGATCATTTCCTTACCCTGTCATATTACTAAAGCTTACAGCCGCCTATAAGGCTATAAGACTGATAGCAAGGTCAGTCTGCTGCCTTTGGAAGTGGGGAATTCTAACTTGCTTTTTTTTTTTTTTTAGTTCAATTTTATTGGATATATTCACATACCATACAATCATCGAAAGTGTACAATCAATTGTTCACCGTACCATCATACAGTTGTGCATTCATCACCCCAAACTAATTTTTTTAACATTTTCCTTGTACCAGAAAAAGTGAAAATAAGAACAAAACATTAAAGTAAAGAAGAACATCCAAAACACTCCCCCATTCCCACCCTATTTTTCATTTAGTTTTTTGTCCCCATTTTTCTACTCATGCATCCATACACTGGATAAAGGGAGTGTGATCCATAAGGCTTTCACAATCACACTATCACCTCTTGTAAGCTATACTGCTATACAGCTGTCTTAAGAGTCAAGGCTACGGGGTTGCAGTTTGATAGTTTCAGGTATTTTTTTCTAGCTATTCCAATGTATTAAAACCTAAAAACGGTTATCTATATAGTGCATAAGAATGCCCACCAGAGTGAACTCTTGACTCCATTTGGAATCTCTCAGCCACTGAAACTTTATTTTCTTTCATTTCGCATCCCCCTTTTGGTCAAGAACATGTTCTCAATCCCATGATGCCAGGTCCAGATTCATCCCCGGGAGTCAAATCGTGTGTTGCCAGGGAGATCTACATCCCTGGGAGTCAGATCCCAAGTAGCGGGGAGGGCAGTGAGTTTACCCGCTGAATTGGCTTAGCTAGAGAGAGGGCCACATCTGAGCAACAAAGAGGGGAGACTTAGGCACAATTATAAGCATCTTTAGCCTCTCTTTGCAGTGACGAGCTTCATAAGGGCAAGTCCCGTGACAGCGGGGTCAGCACATCAAACCACTAGTCCTCAATGTTTGTGAGAACATCAGCAACAATCCAGGTGAGGAAGCCCATCACCTCTGCATTTTCCCCCAGCTCCTCAGGGAGGCCCCACATATATATTTTTATTCTCTGTCCAAATTACTTTGGGATGTGTCGCTATTTCATACTAACCTATGCAAACCTACCAGGTCTTTCTTCCTATTAAAAGTTTCATGTAATTATGGTATTTGAATGAACCATACAAGTTAAATTGTTTAGGATATATAGATCTTGCACCAACTAAACCATCTCTTCCCTGGGTCTCACATGGAGTTTGAAGTTTTAAAGCGCAGTCAGTATTGTCCTTTACCCTTTGGCCCGATTTGCCCTAGTCCTAACCACATCTGCTTCATTCATATCTCTAGCTGAAGTCTAGATTCTTTTTCAGCTTTTTTAACAGTTGCTATATGTGCTAAGACTGACGTTCATATCTGCCAAGTTCTAGCTCTGAGTTTCAGGTGTCACACAGATACCCAAAGTTCCAGGGATTGATCAGGTTGTACACAAAGGGATCAGCATCTCGGAATCTGGAGATAGCCATTACAATTCAGGAATAGATGTGACTGCTGTAAGAGCTTACAATCTAGGAACCGTTGAACTTGCTTTTACAGCAGCCTGACTTTGTTCCACCTGTTACTGTGGTGGAACGTGCCAATACCGTGGTTCTATTCTAGGTGGATCTCATCAAACTCATACCTGGAGAGAAGAAATGGGATCCTGGGAGAGGGAGCCTATGGCTTTGGAGTCAGAGGGGAATTTGAATACTAGTTCCGACACCACCCTGCTATGTGACCTTAGGCAGGTCACTTCCCTTATTTGAGCCTCAAATGCCTCACCTGTAAGTGATAGGGGGCAATGCTTACCTTATTGAGTTATTGAAAATTAGATTAGATACATATTTAAAGAGCCTTTAGCCTGCCTGGCACGAGGCAAGTTCTCAGTATATGCTAGCTTTTATTACTATGATCTAGAGATGCTCTGAGTTAACAGTTGATTTCAGAAGCGTTTTAATGTATATATATAACACTAGTAAAAAGATGTCTTCCTTTGCTCTATCTCATGAACCCTCTTTGTGTGAACGTAAATGATCACTGAACACAAACCCAACGCAGCTAATGAAGAGAGTTTCGATTATGAAGGTCTGGGTGTTGGCTTGAGCACATGTCTATGTGGGCTGAGCAAGAGCTATGGGATCAAGGGAACTAAAGACACATTCTGTTTACAGGAAAGTCCATGTGGGAATAGCTTAATGGAAAACATGGTCCTGCCACCTGACTTTCCTAAACCTTTTAGTCCTTCTGGCATAAGCTCATAGGTAGGGGAGGGATAAGGGCAAGGATAACATATGCCCTGAGAAGGCCATTCAAAAACTCAGCAGTGGGGCCGGTCACTCCCACATTCCATGACAAGAGACCAGCCACCCTGTCTGAGCCTCATCTTTGCTTTTTCCCTGGTAACTTTGTGAAAAGGGTTTAATAACAGAAACAAGCAGGGAATGGACCAGCTAAGACACTAGGGATTAAGGCAAGATAATTAAAAAGAAGGTTGTAAAGGCCAAGTTAGCAAATGGCAGAGCAGCAAGAAGAAAATGTCTCTCCTTGTAGAGGTGTTTTTATAAAACAGCCCTTTCCCAGGTAGGAATACAACAAGAAAAAAATCTCACAAAATGTATCACTGTATGTGTTACAAAACTGTGGACGGTGCTGGCCACTTTTGATGATCCACTGAAGAAATTACTATCACATCTCAGACCGAGAAAAACTGTGTAAATTCTTTGGGCACTGTAGTTTTGTTACTTATTTTGTCTTCTTTTTTTGCTTCTATCATTAGGGAACTCAGAGCTAAATGGTTTGCTACAAGGAACTAGCAACTATGCAGGGTTGCACGGCAAACCTTTGTGTGTGCTATTACAACCTCTGGTTTTATATTATTTCCCACAGACATACGGTTTTTTAAAATCTAGTTTTCTTCTTTTATTTATTTTATGATATTCTTCTTTTATTTATTTTATGATATTTTGGAAGCCAACTTAAATCCTTCTTGGAAGTGAAGATCATGTCCAATTATATGTTGAAAATACTACTATTAAAAACAGAATCATGCCTTCAACCCCCCCTCCCCCCCGGAAATATTACAAGAATCTATTCTAGATACAGAATAAAGGGCTCTAGCACCTGGGAGTTTGTGCAATGAGCCAGAAAGTTAAAAAATCTCAAATGATGGTCCAACCCATGTTTTCTCATCCAGTGCTTCTCAAGCTTTAATATGCATAAGAATCACTGAGGGATCTTGTTAAAATGTAGATTCTTGCGAACAGGCCCGAGAGTCTTCATTTCTAAGATGCTCCCAAGTGATGCTGCGAATGTGGGTGTACAATTTGCACAGAGCAACAAGGATCTAACCTGTGCTATTGGAACAGTTTAGGATGCTTGGGGACGTCCTTGTTTCTTACTGAGTCCTAACAGTAATAGAGCATTCTAAGGTTATAGGTATTTTGGCTGGTCCTGATTTAACTCTACAAATAACCAATCAATTAGCATTTCTCTTTACTAAGGTGCCCCGATTAAGTGTGCTGTTTTCAACCTCATTGACTTCTTTTTCAGGCATCCTGCAATCCTTGGGTATAATAAAATAGATTAGCAGACCCATAATTTCAAACATGATATACCCAGATGAGTGTGCAGGGATGACACTGGAGCTCTTGGCTTGCCATGATCTCATTCCTCCTCTAGGCCCTTAAATTCCTTGGAGATGCCAAGAGAAGGGGTTTTCCAATAAGGACATCTTTTCAGAAACAGAAAAACAGTTGTCCCAGGGGTGTGTAATACAGCAGCTGAAGGTCACAGGCTCTTTCTTATAACACAAGCCATCACCCTGGGCAACCAGAGGCGTCTCTTGGAAACGACTGCTGGGGCTGCCCTGGAACCACAGGAAGCTAACTCCCTGTGGTAAAATGTCTGAAGAAGTCATTTGAGGTAGAACGAGAGGCCTATCTGTAGATATGCCTAGAACCTAACAGATGCTCAACTGCCCTAAAATCCTTCTTGGAATAAGATATTTTTAAAAAGGAGGCATTCAAGGAATGACTAATAGATCATTAAGGTGAGATTTTCTGTAGTCGTCATGATTTTATGGGCTAGAAAAGTTTGGCTGGAGTGAGATTATAGGCAGGATCCCTTGAAAGGCAGCTTGTTCACAAAAGGCATGTTTGACTGGTTTATACCCTTCTATGCAGACTTTTGATGTTTAATTGCCTTCTGTCTTACCCTCTACATGCCTCATGAATTGGTTCTATGGTTAAATGAACATTTCCTGAGACCCTACCATTTCAGGCACTGGGGTAAAAAGGTGAATAAAGTCAAGAAGAGCTTAATGTCTTCAGATTGCAGGACATGAAAATTCACAAATAGATGTCACCTTCTCCAATGTTGAAAAGCAAAGCTTGAGGGTTTATTGAGGTATGATTTTGCATATCTGCCAGGACAACCCTTGTTTGAAATATGTTCCCATATTATCTATATAAGCCATTAAAATGTCCCTGAAATCAATACTTGTGGGTCCAAATTACACTCGCCTAATGAGACATAGAAGTCTCAGCTCTGACCCCATCTAGAATGTCTTCTCCAAGTACCCCAACCCGGTCAGATTAGAGTCTCTCTCCTACGCCTCCACATCGGAACTGTATCTTATTCTTCCTTTTATTCTCAGTGCTCAGTACATGCAAAATGTTCAACAGACATTTGTTGAATATTCCAATATCCAGGTTTAATAGCAGGCAGTAACTCTGTTTTTCTGGACCCAGTGTGAAATCACTAGCACTTGTCTTCCTATTTTCTAAGAACCTGGACTCTGTAAAGATATCCATTTCATTTTATTTAATTTGCTTTGGGGGAGATGATTATTTTTAAAATGTCAGGGGAAAAAAAGTGCCAACCCCCTTCAAGGAAGTCCATTAACTAGCGTATTTACCAACGAGTGGGACCTGTGGTTAATAGCCGCTTTCTGTTGTCACTCCAGCACTTTCCAGTGCAGGGCCCTCAATTATGGGTAACTGTGGCCTGCTGGCCAGGGGCAGGGTCTGCTTCCCGAGCGCCTGCGACACTGCAGTGGCGTGGTGGTGACGAGTGTGCACTCTGGAGTCCTTCCACCTAAGTCCAAACCCTCGCTTCACCAGTTACTAGCAGTACAGTCTTAGGCAGGTTACCAGTTCTCTCTGAGTGGAGTTTCTTCTTCTGTAACATGGGGATAAGGATGACAGCTACACTACATAAAGTGAAGGAGGAGATTACACAATGTGATGCAGGTGAAGCACATAGTAAATGCCCAGGACTCTTAAGTTCTCATTAAGCATTATTAACTGAAAAGCATGAGAAGCCCTTACAGGAACTGCACACTGAGCCAGTCTATGTGATACACCAGTTGGAAAGACCTACCCATTCTTAATATGGCTGCAGAAATAGAAAGAAAGGATGCATCAAAGCACAGTACACAGAAGAACTGGCAAAACCTAGTAATGGAAGAGATCAGTGGTTGCTGCCATAAAAGGACATGAGGGAGAGTGAAAGGGAAAGCGTCATGAAATTGAGAGGCCCCTGAGGACAGAGGCCTCTGTCTGTCTTGCTCACTGAGCACTGAGCACAGAGCAGTAGCTGAATTACGATCTGCTGACAAAATGGAGGAAGGAACTGAAAGGGTGACTCAGCAGATTTTCTACCTCTTACTCATTCACTGGGGTTTTCATACACCCTCTGCAATGCAGTAAAAAGAACATAAGGCATGGGTTTGTACAGACTTGGGCACAATTCTGATTCTGCTGAGCGACTCTGGGCAAGTCTAGCCTCAGTTTTTTATCTGTAGAACTCGGTAGCGTTGTGAGGATTAGAGACAACACATGTGGCCTGACACCTATTTGATGTTCAATAAGCAGCAGTTACTGCTGTGGTTGTTATTTATACTCCCAGAAAAGTCTAATCTCCAGCTCCCCACATAACCTGGTAAGTCATATTGCTCCTCTGGGTCTATGCTCCAATTTATCAAAGGGCAATGCTGCCTCCTGCCACTCTCTACCATGTGGGAAGAGGTGGGCACCAAGAGACAACAAGCATGAAAGTTAGATAGTGAGGTTTACAGAAGCTAATCATGATTTTTATTACATAATCAGAAGTAAACTGGGGTGACCAACTAGAGGCATTGTCATAGAGACTCATGATAACCCTGAAGAGAAATAGATTCAGTCCACAGATGCTGTACAGAGAAACTGATTTGCAAAATCAATGTCATGCACAAAATGAAGTGGGAACCACAAAATCTGAACACACTCTCAGTCTGGCAAATCCATCAATTAAAGCACCCTTCCCAATATTTCTGGACAATCTAACTGCCAAGCATAGAATTGATTAGAAGCAATTTTCTAACTGGAAAAGAAGGAAAACCACATTTGATGCTATCTGCTAGAGCAAATTTCTTTCTTCCTGTATAATGAAGTCCAGGGATAAGAGCTGAAAATTGAACTGAAGCTGAAAATTAGAAGAAGAAACAGTGACAGCCCTGGAAATGACCTGGTAACACTTGGCATTAAAGTAAATCCAGTGAAAAATGAGGTCCTGGTGATCTACAAGAGCTCCAGGGAGAGGGCCATCAGGCTAATACAATACGCCAGCACATTTCAAAGCTCAGTGACTCACAGATGTGGTGGAAGTGAGAGCTGTAATTGCATCCGCTGGAAGGAAGAAAACAAACCAGGGCTTTCAGGATCACAGACTCTTAACCAGTACATCAGGTTTTGATATAGGAAAACTGTGAACCATTGCTACCTGGAAGGCCAGATTCACAAAAATAGGGAGAATAAAAATACTAGGAATTCTGAATTTGGGACCTTCCAAGTTATATATGAAGACATGGACAGTCACAGAAGGCTGAGCTCGCTTGCCCACTTCTTAGTCATTCTCTGCAATACATTATATCCTGAAATCAAAAGTCTTGAACACTTTACCCGATCACCTCCCTGCTCTCACACACCCTCATTTCCGAATGCCTTAAAACTCTCAACAGGTCACAACTAATAAAGAATTAGGTAATAAAATAATAAACAGGCATACAAGTTGCTAAGCTGACTGGAGAGCAGAGAGAAAAATCTGGCAGAACCTCTCTCCTGGGGAGTTCCTTTAGAGTGGTATTCACAGCTCTGGAATGACCAGCCCTAAAGGCACAGGGTCCCTGAGGCTGGAGATGGAGATCTGTGAAAGGCTGACTGGGAAATAACCACAAAAATCTGAGACCTTCAACATCTCAATTAAAAAACACCACAGTGACCTTTTCACAGCAGGAGCGGAGATGCTGGAGTTAGTCTTCTACTATGTGACTAGGAGGAATAAGGATGACAGCAACAGCTAACATTTATTTAGCATGTAATTACTATGTGCCAGCCACTACAAGCACTTTCCATGTATTACCTCATTTAATCACCACAATAACCCTATGAGGTAGGTACTTTTATGATCCCTATCTTATGGTTGAAGAAACTGAGGACCTGGGGTTAAGTGACATGCCCAAGGTCACTCTGGTTGGTGGTGGAGCAGGTGGTAGAGCCACCACCTGCTGTGCTCTCCGGTATCCGTCTGGAAGAAATCTGACAAAAAGTCACTTTTAAGTTGTGTCAGGAGCAGACAGGACTCTCCTGGGATTGATATGCCTGTGTTGTGCTGCTGTAATGCTGATGGCCTCTGATCAACTCCTGGGGATCCTTCACAATTCTGCTTTAACTTCAAAGCTCAACCTGTAAGGCCTACGAAGTATCAATGAAAAACCAGAAGAGAGAGAGTAGCTGATGGAAATGAACTACAGATATCAGTGAAAATATCTTGTTTGAAAATGCATTTTGGAAGGATGGGCTGAAGAAACCCAGTGAGAGCCAGCTATGTTGGGAACCAAGCTAAGTTCTGCAGTGGGAGACATCACACACAACATGAAGACAGTTTTGTGCACACACCAGGTGTGTGTGAATGCTTTCTGACATCATGGAAAAACCTCTGGACTTGGCTCTCTCACTAGTGACACCAATTAGTTGTGCTGATCTTCCTGAGGTCAGTTAGCTCATCTATAGAACAGAGAAAATATCTACATGGTCTACCTCATAAGACTCTTTGGGATGGGGGTGGGGGCAGGGAAGGAAGAGAAATGGAGAAAACACACCTTTCCTCTGCATCTATTAGTATGTGGCCTTATGCTTTTGTGTGTGTGCTTAATCTTTACATTAGTCCAATGAGGTAGAATTTATTGTCTCTATTTTACCTGTGAGCAAACAGGGGCTCAAACATGTTAAAATATAGTTTGTAAGAGCCCTAAAGCCCACAGTGCCATGTTTGTGACAAACATAAGGTGCTATGAAGGCATAAGGTATTACGGGCTTCCCATGGCCAATCTGAGCTGCCCATTCTGCAGGGAGGCTGATACTGCATCTGTCTGAATACCTTGACAGGAGCCTCCATAAGGGTTAGCACCACAAAAAATGCTGTATCATTACACAAGGGAACACAAATATTTTTTCTTGTTTAGTTTGTCCACTCATTTTGCTCCCTTGCAATAAGAAATAGCCTCAAATTGTTTAAAGTCTCTGACACTAACATACTGTACCTGCTCACACTTGGCTACCCCTTGCCTAATCTGCTTTGGAAGACAACAACCTGGGAAAATCTGTGGTGGCAAAAGCTGATGATCTCATTATGCATAAAATAAGGGATTTTTTAAAAACTGATTCGGCAATGGTTGAATATAGTTTGCATTTTTAGATAACTAATGTAGCTCCTTGGGCAAATTCATTAAAACCTGCCTATCAGATTGACAGGGATCAGATTTATTAGGAAGGGTTGGTTATTTTAGTGCAACTGCCTCACAGGAAGGGGAAATTCAAACTCCCAAACATTATAAAATAAATGATGGATGTCGCTACTCCTAATGTAATGGAGTCATTTTCCAGAGCCAGTATTGTTCAGAGATGTGAGACTACAGAATGGGACCATTATCAACAGAAGTGAAAAATTATAGTGCTGGGAGATGAGCTGGATGACAACTAGACTGGGAACCCCAACTTCTTTCCTTCCTGAGGGCATTCTTAGAGGCAAACTTGGATTCTTGCTATATGATATATTGTATCATTCCGTTTTGTATTAAAAAAATCAAGAAAGATTATTTTTATTGGAAGCAGAATTACAAAGAAAGCTTCTGAGCTGGGTGGCATTTTTCTATTGTTAGTAAAAAACCATCCTCTTTGGCTTATAATTGGCCAAGGGTTTGCCGTACTAAAAAAAAAAAAATCAAAACAGGGAAAGCATTCATTTCATACATGTAACTAAGGCTTGTGTCCCTTTGATTATTAACTGATTGTAGACTGCTCAAAAAGAAAATCACACAATTATCTCGATGGATGCTGCTGTGGAGTAGTAATTATGACAAGGTACTTCTCTAAGGGGAGGGTCCTTAATGACTTTACTATCAGAACCAAGATTGCTGAAACATTTTCAGTCCCAGTATTCCTGTCTATTTTAACTAGTTAGACCTAAAAATGATTACCTGAGAATAAGAGGAATACAAAATCAACTGGAATAGCAGGTTTAATCCCGAAATTAGCAAAAACTTTCAACACAAGTTTGCAATGTAATTATAAACCAAAGGAAAAAGGGTAATGAAACATTTTTGTTGTAGCACAATTATTTCAGACAGGATTTTGCTGTCTGAAAGAGAGAAAAGACTTTTGGACCATTTTTTCTTCACAGGACCTGGTGGTCAGGAAGAAGAGGGCAGGAAATAAAATGAGAAGATGCAAACAGAGTGAAATTAATATATGAAGATATTTTTTTATTGTATCTAAAAGCAAAGCAAAGCAAAACAAAACAAAAAACTAGAGACTTCCAAAGCTTGTCATTATGAAATAGCTGTAGTGGACTAGCCCTCCCATCAGAAGTCAATATAAGTTGGACAAAATATGTGTGGAAACTGTTTTCAAACTTTGGAAAAAAGGCTGAGCAGGGTGGCTGTGATCCTTGAGAAAAGAGAAACACACAAAGTGAGTCCCATGATTGCCCTGGAATTCTTCCTGGATGCAGTTTTTAGACTGTGGCACAGGAAGGGAGAGTCCAAATGGAACACAGCAGTCTTGCTGAGCTGAGGAGTTAGAGACAGGAGTTTGGGACTGAGGACTGGTTAGAATTTGAAGGGCAGGATACTAAAGAGGAGAGAGCTGAATTGAGAAGGAACTCTAGGAATCTATATAGGGTTTCCCTTAAGCTTTTGGCTTAATATTCAGCTGCACATATGCAGGGCAAGACTCCAGAGGCCTGGCGGAGAACAGCTCCTGGGAAGTTGTGATTACCTGGAGATTCTGGAAGTTGCAAAGTGCTGGGAGACAGGGGAATACTAACCAGCCAGAGTGGAAAGACCTTGCTAGATGCTGTGGGCATCCAATGAGACCCCCCAAAAGTGATGTATTAGGAACAGGGATACTCTAGATCTTCCCTAAGAAAGCTTAAATCCAGACTCTCAACAACATAGCATCCACAATGTCCAGCATGTGCCTAAAGTTTCTCTATACGTAGAAGAGGAAAATGTGAGCCATAATCAGGGGAAATATAGTAAAAAAAAACAGACTCAAGATGACAAGGATGTTGCAATTAGCAAACAAGGAATTTAAAATATCTATTTAAAGAACACGTTTAAGGATTTAAAGGAAAAGATGGAACCTAATAAATAAAAAGATGGGGGATACCGCAGGAAAGAAATGTTAACTATGAGGGGAGGGTAGTAAATAAACCTATAGCATTGCAAGTTCTTTTATTTTATGTGAAGTAGTAAAATATTAATTCTAAGTGGATTGTGATAAGGTAAATATGCATTCTGTAATCTCTAGAGCTATCGCTAAAAAAAGAAAGTAAAGAGATGCAGCTAAAAAAAACCAATAGAAGAATCAAAATAAGTACTAAAAATATTCAATTAATGCAAAACAGCACAGGAGGAGGAAAAAAAGAGCGAAATACACATAAGCCAAATTAAAGAGTTAGCAAAATGGCAGACCTCAATCCAATCATTCAATTAAATTTAAATGGGCTAAACACTCCAATAAAAAGGGAAAGCTGGTCAGACTGGATTAAAAGAGCAAAGCCCAATTATGGACTGTTTTTAAGAGATAAGCTTTAAATATAAAAACAAAAATAGGTTGAAAACTAGAGGATGAAAAAAGATATATAATGAAAATACTAATCCTAAGAAAGCTTGAATGGCTATATGAATATCTGATAATAGACTTCAATATAAGGAGTATTACTAGAGATGAAGAGGGACACTTCATAATAATAAAAGGGTTAATACATCACGAAGATATAACAATAATTATCTGTGCATAATAGCAGTGCTTCCACATACATGAAGGAATAACATAACTAGAGGAGGAAACAGGCAAATCTACAATCATAGTTGGAGTCTGTTAACATCTCTCAGTACCTGACAGGATAACTAGACAAAAAATTCAATAAGCATACAGATCTGGGTAATACTAACAAATGCCTTGACTTAACTGACATTAATAGAAATTATACCCAATAACTGCAGATTACACATTTTTTTTTCAAGTGCATATAGTATGTATACTTAAGATAGACCATATGCTTGGTTACAAAGCATTTCAATGACTTTCCAAAGATTGCTATCTTACAGGGTAGACTCTCTGACCACAACAGAATTAGAGATCCATAATAAATTATCTAGAGAAGCCTCAAATATTTGGAAATTAAGACAACAGACTTCTAATTAACCAAGAGGTGAAAGAAGAAATCACAAGGGAAATTAGAAAATATTCAAAGTCAATGATTATAAAATACAACCTATCATAATTTGTGGGATGCTGCTAAAGTAGTGCTTAAAAGGAAATGTATAACTTAAAATTCTTACATTAGATAAGAAAGATTTAATTTCAATGATGCAAGTTTCCACCTTAAGAAGCTAGGGATAAAAGACCAAAATTAAACCCTAAGTAGAAGGAAAACAAAAAGAACCAAGTGTAAATCATAAATATCTGATATGAAAAATTCACTGGATGATTTTGACAGCAGATTTGAAACTGCAGAAGAAAAGATCAGTGAATTTGAAGACAGGGCAATGGAAACTATCCATAATGAAGGAGGGGGGAAAAAGGTAAAAGTATTGAAAAAGGCCTCAGCGACCTGTGAAAGAATTAACAGAGTGTCTAAAATATATGTAATTAGAGGCCCAGAAGGAGAGGAGAGAGATTGGAGCAAAAACAAAAAACAAAAACAAAACAAAAAACTGAAGAAATAAAAGGCCCCAAATTCTCCAGATTTGGTGAAAACCATAAATCCATAGATCCAAGAAGTTTAATGAACCTCAAGGAAAATAAGTGCGAAGAGAACAATACCTGGGCATATCATAGTCAAATTACTGATACCCAAAGATAAAGAGAAAATCTTGAAAGCAGCCAGAGAGAAAAAAGGCACATTACAGATCAGAGTATTCCCAGTTGGGTTCCCTGGGAAAAAAGACCCTGAGATGGAGAACTGTGTGCAGCAAGTTTATTAGGTGTGTGTGTGGTGGTAATGCTTGGAATCAAAACTTGTGAGGAAGTCAAGGAAGCAGGATTGGGCTAAGGGAGAAATTAAACTGTGATGCAATCATAACAAAGGCTTCAAATGATCCCAAGGAGAGTGCTGGAACTGAGACCACCTTGAAAAGTTGTCCTACACTGAGACAAGATGTCCTGGCCTTTATGACCCTGCACTGACAGGCAGTACAGACACTGGATGCAGGCCACCCTTCAGGAAGAGGCTGTAACTATTGGGAAAACATATCTCTTCAGCTGAGGACAGCTCCTGCAGAGGAACTGAGCTGAGAGATATCAGTTCCCAAATCTCCCAGCAGCTGAGGGAATGTGTTCTTACTCTCTGGAAAGATGGGGAAGAGGGCACCATGTGGCAGGGGAGCAATGATAAGAATCACCATTGATTATTTATTAGGAACAATGTGAACCATAAAACAATGGAATAGCATTTTTCAAGTGCTGAAAGAAAAAACTATGTACTGTAGTATCATGGACTTTTTATAAGGGTGACAACCAACAAAACCTTCTCAAGGGGAAAATCTTATAGATCTCTCATGGAATGAATCTGCACTTCAGCCCAGAAGATCCTGCAATGCCCATCCAGAATAACCGTGCCTATGAGAGAGCTATGCCAAGCGTTAACTCCAGGTGCAGAGGTCTAGCAGGTAATTCTGAGCAAGTTTCACAGCAACCATTGAAGACATTAACAAATATTTCTGACATGCTAATGCAAAATGTAAATAATTATACACTGTGTATATACAAAATTATTTTTTCTGGGAACATTTTTTTCCTGAAATTTTTGCGACAAAAAAATCGAGGTAATGCAAACATGGGCTTCACTGTAATTACTACAGTAATGTCTTAAATGTTATCCAATTTCAAAAAAATGCCCTATTTTAAACAGTGGAAATTTATTAAAAAAGGAAGTTTTATTCAAGATTCTTCCTCCCCAAATGTTTGTAAGCTATTACTGAATTCCACTCAAGTACATTTTTATTTTTCTGGAAACTTCACTTATTTATTCATTTTCGTCCTTTTCTGTTCTCTGCATATTGAAAGTTGCCTTAAAGCAGGTGAGGAACCAGATGGGGTATAACATTAAAATATAACAACAAATAATCAGAAAGTTAGGCCAGATATAAAAATACAGTTAACAATGGAAGGCAGAGTATGCCAAGTGACATAAGGGCAATAACCGCTAAAAGAATTCAGAGGAAGAGGTAATCAGTTCAAAGAAATCTAAATTCATGATTATGAACTTCAAGTGGGCCCTTCCATACTGCCCTGGTCCATTCTCTCTGCCACTGTCCTAGATGATTATTTCATACCTTCACCTCCCTCCTCAAACCTCCAACATTTCTCATCCCCTCCATACTCTCAATTGAGTCCGTCAGCTTCTATTTTCTCAGAAATAGAAAACAAGGAAGAAGTTACCCTCTGAAAGTGTTCACCATCATCCCTACACCAAGCTGCTTGCCCAGTCACGGTGGCCTCCTTACTGTTTCTTGAACACACCAAGTGTTTTCCTGCTACAAGACCTCTGTACTTTCTGGAAGGAATGCTCTTTCCCCATACGTTCACATGGACACCTTCACTTCTTTTTAGAAGTAGAAAATGTTACCTATCAACATTCCAGACTATCCTATATAAAACAGAAACCTCTTGTGTTTTAGTAATCTCCATAGCCTTATCAGAACCAAATATACCATACCTTTATTTGATTATATATCCCTTCCCACCAGAATGTGGGCTCCATGAAGGCAGAGACCTTGTTTTGGTCCCTACAGGATCCCTACCACTTAGAACCATGTCGGCACATGGCAGGTACCCAGGAAATATTTACTGAATGAATGAAGCAGAACTTGAACTGGATGCTAAAAGCAAGGGAGCACTTATGGAGGGAGGGAACAAAGGGCAATCACACTGGGGAAGGGAAGGGAAGAACAAATATATGGACATAAGAATTGCATATATTCAGGAAGCATATGTTCTGTTTTTGGTTAAAGAAGAAGAAAAGGAAGAGCAAATGAAGATGAAATGTGGGCTGGTGTTGAATCAGAAGTCCTGTCAATCTAAAACTATTTAGTCTTTAATTTGTTAGCAATAGGGAGCCAGTGAAACTTTTTAAGCACTAGAAGAGGTGGAGGATGTACTGGAGTCCCAGATGATAGAGGCAGAGGAATCAGTGAGGAGACTTTTGGAATACTAGAGGTATGGACTGATGGGAGAAAGACGGCACTATTGAAGTAAATGGAAATTCTGGAGAAGGACATGAGTTGGCATTGCTGAAGAATTCCTCTCAGAGCTAAAGGTGAAACACAGAGACAGGTCATTGGAATTAAATAATTAAATAATTTCTTCCTTCCAAATTTCTTATCTGTATAATTTCATTTTCTTCTATACATTGGGGTGAAGTTGCCAGAGATATTAATTGCCCTATTTTTGTACAATAAAAGGTAGTCTTAACTGACTCAGTGAATAAATGAAAAAGGAAAGTGATTTAATCATGCAGGGTGGGATCTCTCCTTTAAGGATAAGCTATATCTGGAATAGTATCTATCATCAGTAGATCTTCACCACAAAAACCAGGGCGCTAAACCACACTCATGCCATAATAGAAGAAACAATGTAAATCATAAGTAGAATACCCCTTGGATATTTCTAGAAAACAACAAAAGTCCCAAGGCAGTGACTTGTCAGAGAACAGACTGAAGTAAGCAGCAGCCCACATTTTATTTTCATCTTCTCTTCCTTTTCTTCTGCTTTAATCCCAGGAGATTTCTCACTGTTTCTAGACCATACTCTATCCCATGTTCTGATACTATATGAAAGGAGTATGAGTGTTCAGGGATGGCACATTAACTGGTTTAGGACAGTGGTCCAGACCGAAGGCTCTGCTCTGCTGTAACAGTGTATCAGTCACCCGAGAACAAACATTAGAGCCACCGAAACTCTACTGCTGGAGTCTGTGACCTTTACAAATAGGTGCTAATTCAGCACAGTGCAATTAATAATAACCTACTGAGTTGTGTTAATGCACAATAATAGGCTGTTAGTTGTTCTGTCACACCTACTGAAGAGAAAATAGTCCCCTGCCATATATTGTGGGAAATGCATAAAAGCTTCATTAAGAAACACTGTTGGAGGGTAAAGGTCCATTTGTAATTCAGTTAATACTCACAACTGTGGCTGGGCTCCAAATCACAAGATGGTAGATATGATGACATTAATTGTTTTGATAAGAGCTTGCTCCCATATACAGAGAGAGTACAAAATAGAATAGAGAATAACCACTGGCTCTAAGATAGTCTCATACATAGTCCCATAATGAGGGATCATATGCTCTGACTCTAGCTGACCAAGTCTGTTTCCACTGCATATTCATGAAGAGGTGTCATATTAAGAAGAAGAAAAATCAAGCAGAATAAATTGCCAAAGTATGGTGGCTAATGAAAGAACTAGAGCTCTGATGATGAGCTGCAGGGCTCTATCCTTGGCTTTGTTCTATACAAATCTTTTATCAACCACTTTGGTAAAGATAAAAGAGACCTATACATGGAATAAAAAAAATATGATTCCCCAAAGGCCATAAACTGAAACAACAGAAGCAAAACCCCGTACTTGGCTCTAGAAACTAATAGCATTTACATAGGATAGGATCAACAGCATGTTTTGAAAAGAATCAAAAGGTTGATAGAAACATGTTCAATGTGAGTCAACCATACAAAACAGCTGCTCTCAATACCACGGCCATCCCACGGTGACAGAGGGCACACCCCAAGACATGCCTCCCTGAGGAGCAGCATCGGAGGCTTAACACTACGGGGGGAAAGTCAGACTTCACTGACATATAAATTAAGTGATTAATACATCCCAAGAGGAGGGGAAGACTAGTATCCAGAATTGCTACAATGTATTATCTAAAATGTTCAGTTTCCAACAAAAAGTTATGAGGTATGCAAAGCAAAAGTGAAGTATGACCCAAACACACACACATACACACACCAGTCAACACAAACTGTCTGTTAGAGTGAACAGATGTCAGATTTAATAGGAAAAGATTTCAAAGTAACTGTTATAAATATGTCGACAGAACTAAAGGGAAGCTTGATTAAAGAAGTAAAGGTTTGATGACAATGTTGCATCACACAGAGTATCAATAAGAGAGAGAAATTTTAAGAAAGAACCAAATGGAATTTCTGAAGTTGAAAAGTGTAATAACTGAAATAAAGAATTCACTAGAGGGGCTCCATACCAGGTTTGAACTGGCAAATGAAAGAATTAGTGAACTTGAAGATAGATATAGAGAGATTATACAAGCTTAAAAGCAGAGAGAAAAAAGAATGAAGAAAAATGAACAGAGTCTCAGAGAAATGTGGAACCCTATCAAGTGCACCAACATACCTGTAATGAGTATACCAGAAGGGGAGAAGAGAGGAAAAAACGAGGAATAATATTAGAAGAAATAATGGCTGAAAACTCTCCAAACATAACCTACACATCCAGGAAGCTCGGTGAACTCTAAGTAGGAAAAGTGCAAAGAAATCTACAAACAGACACATCAACCAGTTCAACCTCTCACCCATGGCAGCAATCCTTCTGTGGTAGCTTGAAATGTCAGGCATCCTGCCACTGATCAAATACCTCTGGTATTAGGTAATGCACTAACACACAAGATAGTTCAACTGTTAGAAAATTCTCATACCAAGCTGACATCTCCATCTACATAGTAGCTACCCACAGGTAGCAGTTTTGACCTCAGAAATACAAAGGATGCCTATGCTTCCTTACAAATCACCACCTTCTAGATGTCTGAAGAATGCCAACTTCTTCCATACCAGCATGAAAAGGATCTTCAACCCTGCCTATGCAAAATGCAAGACTGAATCATGATCTCTGTTCTTTCTGTTTTGTTTTGTTTAATCAGTAGCAGTCATCAAGTCACTTTTGGGTATAAGTCCTACTAAGTCAAATACTCTAAGGAAAGAGGCATCATACATCCATTAAGGGCTATCGCTTTGTTAATTATGAGGACTTGCATCTTCGCAGGAGAGTTAAGGGAGAGGCATAAAAAGGCAAACAGATCTTTATTTAAGTCACTGTCAGATGATGGCAAGAAAATGCTGCATCTATGTCAGCACTTCCTTCTTTCCACATTTCCCTTGACTTCTGTGAAGCTATCAGCCAGCCATTCTTGAGGCAGGCCAAATGAGACACTGCAGCCAGCTCTTTCTGTTGTTATAGAAACAGTGGCTCTGTGAGGCTTTTCCATTAAAAGAAAAAAAAAAAAACAACTGCAATTCAATAAAAATCATGAGCAAGTATAGCTGTCCGCATTTCTGACATGAGTGGCAAGACTGGGAACTGGGCTATAAAAATCTTACCTCACCAGAACACTTAGAACAAACAGATCAGTTCCAAATTCTTACAACATATTTGAATACTTAAGAAACTGATTATCAGTTTCTGGGAGGCTTAGCTATTAAATCCACCAGTTCAGTTTACCACTAACTTGTAAATGTGATGAGAGCAAGAACTGTACTTTGCTAACCTGTCTGAACAGAAGCGTTGAACATTTACGGAATGGGATTACAGGACTATTAGAAAGGCCTTCCATTCTTAAGTTCAGGGCCTTGTTCCTAACTGGAAGTTACTATGCAGAAAACATCAATTTTGGACTGTTCCGGTGGGTACCACTAGCCTGAGGATAGAATTAAGCCAGAGTACGTGGCCCTTCAGGTTTTTACAAACACATTAGCACAGAAAGCTGAAAGACAAGGGATGGCTCAGAGAACGTAACCATGCTTTTATGATCCAGATATAAGATAAAAATGCCTTCTCTGCTTCTTATCCATATAACAGACCCAACTTAGCTACAAAAATTCCTGCTTGGTGTTTCTTTAGTAGTCAGGAAGAGGTACATCATAGCTGAGTGGCTTTTTTGATTCTGTCTTGCACTAATTTTCTAAACTCCTCTAATCCACCTAAAACATCAACACCTCCAATTTGGATATATTCTGAGGAGTTAATTGTAATGGACTTTTAGTCAATTTTTATCTGAGGACAATGCTTCATAATTTAAAAATTTCTGGTCTTTGCAGACAAACACTGAAAAGGGTCCTAGGAACGTGTATTTTTCCACTTTATTATCAGTTATAGCTCATTAAGTTATAGCTCATTAAGAAGACATTTTATATCCAATAAACTTAGTTTTTGTAAACAATATCTAAAATGCAAAATGCTTGTGATGCAAAAGATTTTATATATACACGCTCTTGGAACCTCAATCTACACGGAATCTGACCCATGTCAGCAGAGTGGAAGAGCAGCATCCCGAAGGACGACTCCTGCCCGAGACACCTGTTTTAAGGAGTGGCGGAGCCCTGCAGAACATGGCTCCTGTTTCCTCGGCACTTGAATCCAGCTCTTGGCAGGACCAAGGTTGACAGGAGAGTCACCCAACACTTTCTACAGTTATTGGTCAACAAGTAATCTTGGCCCAAGACACTCACTACTGCTCCTTTGTTTTCTTAAACATGTCACTTTGGCAGCCACTCTGTGTAGACACTGCTGGTTCTTCCATCTGCCAGTGCAACTGGGGAAGACAGACTGGAGCTCAAGGACAATATCAGAATATGTGTGTACATGTTTATGCACACACAAACAAATACACACAAAAATATATAGCCAACTAGCGAAGTAACAGGTTGTTTCACATCTATCACCACATAAATCTCACTCAGAGTACTGTTGATATAGTACAAACAGTAAGGAACTGTAGTATATGTATTCCAAACTGGGAATACAAGCCTGGGACAGCACTGATGTTTCATTTGTTTTTCCTGATTATCCAATTTCTTTTTCCCCCACTTTCCATAAATCACCACCAATACCCGTGGAATCTTTTTCATATATTTTTCATTCATTCAACAACTACTGGGTGCCTACTTTGTTCTACAGTTAGGGATACAATAGTAAATAAGACTGATGTGTCTGGCAGTTCCTTAGAAAAATAGATACCGAGTTAGCCCTCAATCCAGCAATTTCACTTCTCAGTATATACCTGGAAGATCTGAAAGCAGTGACATGAACAGATATTTGTACACTGATATTCATAGCAACATTATTCACAATTGCCAAGAGATGGAAACAATCTAAATGCCCTTCAACAGGTGAGTGGATAAACAAAATGTGGTATAGACACACGATGGACTACTATGCGACAGAAATAAGGAACGAGGTCATGAAACATATGACAACATGGATGAACCTTGAAGACATAATGCTGAGTGAAATAAGCCAGGCACAAAAAGAGAGATACTGTATGTTACCACTAATGTGAACTCTGTGAAAAATGTAAAATAAATGTTTTATATTGTAGAATATAGGGACCTAGTGATGGATAGCAACTAGTAAATGGGGTATGATAATCTAATAAGAACAGATAAGTTATGGAGGGTAATCTTAATGTTATGGGAATGCTCAGGAATGATTATGGTTTGTTAATTTTCTTTGGGTATGGTAGGAACATGTTGGAAGCAATGTAGTTATTTTAGGTTATTTGTTTTTCTTATTCCTTTGTTTTGGTTTTGTTTGAAATGTTGTTTTTTTAAATTGTTTGTTTTTTAATTTTTTGATAAATAGAGTTAAAAAAAAATAAGACTGATGTGGTTTCTGCCCTCAGGTGGCATACCATCTAATGGGGGATACATATAAGTAAAGAGGAAATTTCAACTCAGTCAAGTATGTTGAAGGGGCTATGGGAGCTCAAGGGAATGATATCTAACTCAGACTTAGGATGCCAGGAAGGCTTTTCTGGGGCGAAAAATACCTAAGACCGGAATCAATCTCATTTCTTAACTCCATTAACACAGTTTAGGTTTAAGACCTTTTTTCTTTCCTGTGCAATTATCTCAGTCTTCTGATTGGTCTTTTTGCCTCTAATTTCACCTTTGATGGTGACCCTTATCCTCAAGATAAAAAGCAAACATCTGTTTGCTCAAGATAAAAGCAAACAGATAAAAAGATTGGCGCCCTTTATGATCTGGATCACCATCTCTCAGCAGGCTTCCTTCCACATGCTCCCATATTTAAGACATACAGAACCACTGCATTTCCTGCAATGTGCTATACTCTCTTTTGACTTTCTCTTGTTTTACAAGGCTGGATCAAGCTTTACCTCCTCTGAGAAGCCTTCTCTGACCTCCTAGCTACATCTGTTATGACATGTATTTTAAAGTCATTATGGAAAGCTTAAACAGTGTAAGTATATGCTAATTAGTTTAGGCTTCAATTCAAGGGTAGCCTGTGGCCGTAATCAAGAATCCATATTTCAGGGGTAGCCAGCTAGCAAGACTACCAGTTCTCCAGCCGTTCATATACTGACCAACACCTGAGCCTTTCAACAGCTCAATAAGTATCAGAAAAATTTTAATTGGTGAAATCAGTGGCTTGTTAATCAGTATGCTGAATATCAGAAATGGACTCATTGATAAAACAAAAGGTGGTCAAGACAGATAAATTGGATAAAATATTTTAGAGATAGTCCTGATTATCTCTAAATTAATCTTAATGCAGCATTACGTTTTGAGTGAGGTCTGTAACACTTGATGGCTTAGGATTTCCACCTGAGGCTACCACCTGTGTACAGTCACTGGCTTTGGAATTTCTGTTTGCCTGATGATGATGATAAGGCTAACCAAATCCTGCTTCTGTAATATTGCCACATCTCTGATAATGGCCAGACACCTAAAATGACAGAGAGCTGAGACATTATTTAGTGTGCAAAACAGGTTGCACAAACCTATTTTCAAATGAAAATTTATTTAATAAATGTTTGTATGTATGGCAGAATTTCCTTTCGTTATCACCTGGTAACAAGGTGGCAGGGGAGCAGCTAACCCTTTCTCAAACTTCTTTATTGGGCTTTTTACTATAAAGAACCTAAGAGTTTTACTAAACCAGCCTAGTCACTTCAAAAGAGGGTCTTTCCTTTGTGTACTCCTCATGGCATGTATCAAGCTGTATAGTAATGAGCTGTCAGTTTATCTGTCTACCCTTCCCACTAAATGCTGAGGTCCTTGAGAACAAGGATTATGTTTTTTGCCTTTGAATCCTAGCTCAGTATCCAGTATCAAGAAATGCTTGCTGAATTAATGTTAATACCTAAGTAGTATGATAAAGTGAAAGGATATCTGATTAAGAATTGGGAGGCTGTGTTTTAATACTATTATCAATAACAGCTCAGTACTTACCATGTGCAGTGCTGGACACTTAAACACAGTACATTTCATTTAATCCTCAGGGTGACTCTGAGAGGGAATATCACCATATAATGGAGAGGAAACAGAAAGGCCTACTTATTCAAGGTCATTCAGATAAATAAGTAGAAGAGTCCGTTTTTGAACCCAAGTCTGGTTGAATCCACAGCACATGTTTAGGCCACTACTCCAGAAGTGCATCCTACAGCTAGCATTTGAGACCTCGAGCAAAAACAACAATAGCAACAAACAACCCTCTGGATTCCAGTTTTCCTATTTGTTTACTGAGTGAGACTAGGTGACTTAAGCTCCTTCCAGCCCTTCAGGTTACAGCGTGATGGTTCCGAGTAGCAACAAGTATTGCTGCAGTCTTGGCTTCCCTAGCTGCCTTGGCAGAGGAAAGAGATTTTCATGTGCAGTACGCTACACGGCTTTTCATACAACATATTTTGTTTTTGTTTTTTTTTCCTTTGAAACAGTCTCAGGGGATTCTAAAGCTACAAAAGATTCAAAGCACATTGCTTTGAAGCTAAAACCTGCTCTTAGTCCACAAAGACAGCAAGTTGTAATTTTTGTTCTACAATCCTTCACTGACATGGATGCTGGTGGAAATTGTAAAAAAGAGCAAGGAAAGAAAACCTACATCCATGGACATTTCAACGATCAGAGAAAGAGAAACGAAATAAGAAAACACAGCAAAAAGGTAAATCTGTTTGCCATGTTTCAACTGAGCTGTTGCAGTTGGATAAAGAAAAGGATTTTAGTGGTTCTCCAAAATCAACTGAGGACAGCTCAGGTGATACACTCACACTCTATCTATGCCACAAAGTTTACAGTTAGGGACTGACATGACAGAAGAGTTTTCATTGAGGACCTTCTTATGTGGTATGTGCTGAAATGTTAATATCTCAGGTTAGTTTTCTTTAGGCACAGCTATTTGGAGGGAAAGCACATTATTAAGAAAAGCTATGTAGTTTTCCTCCTTAGAATATTTCTCATTTGCTACCACTCACTAATAGCAGGATGTCATACCTGGTACAGAGGAAGGGGATTCTAGAAAAGTGAAAGCCCCTAGTTGCCAGAATTACCAACATTTATTAGGCACTTACATAGCAGGATACTAGAAAGTAATATCTGTTCTGAGTTGCTTACAATCTGGTTGGAGATTCAGAGCATATAATTTTGGGAATAAATTTTAACAAAAAAGAAGGATTACAGTTTGGGATGGCTGAAGCAAGACAAAGTAAATAGCAGGGCAGGGGTAGTTTTTTTTTCCTTTGAAGTTTTTATTTTGAAATAATTTCAGACTTACAGGACAGTTGCAAAAATAATACAAATCCCATACAGAGAACTCCAACATACTCCCCTCACCCGGATCTACCAATTTTAACATTTTGCCACATTTGCCTTATCATTCTGTCCATCTCTCCATCCATCTGTCCATCCACCCATCTGCTTGTTTATTTTCCGAACATTTTGAGAATAGGCTGTATGTATCAGATGCTTTGAACAAGGAATAGATGCTTTTCACAGCAGCCTTGGAGAAGGTGGAAAGTGTAACTGACTTGCAGAACTACAATCTTATACCTGGTGGCAGAGGGACCAGCCCCAAAGAGCCAAATCAGAGTGCTCTGTTCTATTCTGAAATGTACGAATAGAGGGTACAAAACCATAAGTGTTCAGTGAGGGATGTTAGAAACATTTCAGAAGGCACTTGGGGATGTTACCCTTAGCTATGTTGACATGAGTAGGTTAAACACAGGATATCCAAGACTTTTCTACTGAGCATTCAACTACTCTGATCCTTATCTAGAAACATGATGGGGTCCTAGCGAGGTAGGAATGGAGAGGTCTCTCACACACACACACAGAGTAAAAATGCAAAACAAATGAGCACCGTTGTACTCTGCTAATGTATGTATTGTTTCTGAACAGTCCACCTCATAATCTTTCTCATGAGACAAAGAGATGCAAAATGTCTGTTGGAGAGTTATTTGCATGTAAGCACATTCTTATATTGGGCAGCCTGCACATTCACAGGCGGCAGACTGATGCTGGGCCCAAAATCCCACCTGGCTTCTCTGGTAGAGCCAAGGATCCTGGTGACATGCCATTAAGACAACCAATCAGAAAGAGCCTTTGACAGCATTAAGATAATTAAAAATAATTGACATTTTGGGAAAATTGTTCAACAGGGACAAATACACAGAAAGGAATAAATTGTTTTTTTTGCCTTTAACCTCACTTACCTTCTTAGCAGCCTGATCCCCTTTGGATGGATGAAAGGATGGAGACATTTTCATCTGGAAAAAAAGGTAAACATTTTAATACCCTTTTTGTTACAGTCTAGTATTATTTGACTCTACTCAGAATTATGCTACTAGAATTGGTGAAACCGAGATAAAACACATTTTCAGAGGGATAATTAATAGATTTTTTGTTAGGTCTCAAAATTCTTCTGGAGATCAAAAAGTCAGTAGTTGGCCAAGATAAAAACATGACTAAGTAGTAAAAGTGGAACAGATAGTTTGGATTGGTTTTAACCAAATGGGCAGGGAACTAACTAGATATTGATCTTTGGTGACAATATTAATCAGCTGAAGCAATAGGCAATAGGCAGCATTTCTTGTAGATAGCAACTCAAAGTATCCTTTGGGGTGTAATATCCCTTTTAAGCAAAGCATGCACAGAAGAGTTTGATTATAAAAGTGAGGGATTTAGAAAAACTAACATCCAAACCATAATAAAAGGATGTTTAGCTCAAGGAAGAGAAGACTAATGATACAGGAGTATTTTCAAATATCTGAAGGGCAAAGAGGCAGAGATTGTCATTTTAGATAACAGAGCAAGACTCAACTAGATACTACCTACAAGAAAGACACTTTAAATATAAAGGTACAAACAGCTTAAAAGCAAAAAGCAAAAAGATGGGCCCAGTGGTTTGAAGCAGCTCAGGCTGTGGCCACCTGAGAATCATGCGTGGGGTATAGGGTGGTGCTGCAGAATCGAGGCCGCTGTGAGCTGGACTTGAGGCAAGCGCAGCATGGCTGAAGGCTGCAGCCAGAGCAGCCCCGGGAGCCCACCAAGCCAGCCATGGCATTGTCAATGCGATAGAACGGGATGAAGAAGGAGGACAAAGAGCCCATCATTAAACTCTTCGTCAAGGCTGGCAGTAATGGTGAAAGCATAGGAAACTGCCCCCTTTCCCAGAGGCTCTTCATGATTCTTTGGCTCAAAGGAGTAGTATTTAGTGCCACTACCGTTGAACTGAAAGGGAAGCCTGCAGACCTGCAGGACTTGGCTCCCAGGACCCACCCACCATTTATAACTTTCAACAGCTAAGTCAAAACAGATGCAAATAAGATTGAAGTCTTATGCCTTCCCAAGTAGTTAAAGCTTTCACCCAAACACCCAGAATCAAATATGGCTGGAATGGACATCTTTGCCAAATTCTCAGCACATATCAAGATTCAAGGCCAGAGGCTAATGAAGCAAAGGAGAGGGGTCTCTTGAAAACTGCAGAAACTGGACAAATATCTGAATTCTCCCCTCCCTGATGAAATTGATGAGAATAGTATGAAGGATATTAGATATTCTACACATAAATTTCCAGATGGCAATGAAATGACATTAGCTGATTGCAACCTGCTGCCCAAACTGCATATTGTCAAGGTGGTAGCCAAAAAGTATCGTAATTTTGATATCCTGAAAGGAATGACAGGCATCTGGAGATACTTAACTAATGCTTATAGCAGGGATGAGTTCACCAATACCTGTCCCAGTGATAAGGAGGTTGAAATAGCATATAATGATGTAGCCAAAAGACTCACCAAGTAAAATGGCAGTTATGAGAGAGCTGTCCCCTAACAGAATATGCTTTTCCTAACAGACTACTTCTCTTCCTATAAAGTAGAAATTTTATTTTGCATGAAGTTATTCAAGATTATGACAAAGGATAGACAAAGTATAGTAGCTATCTTAAAACATATACTCCCAAGAAGTATTGTTTTAAAATTCTTGTACCCTGCCTACCTCCCTTCCCCATATCCCCCTCTTCTCTAATTTGGAGACATTCCATCACAAACTTGTCAATGTAGAGGTGGTTTGTCACCTCTCTGGAGCCCTCACCACACACTGTATAGATGGCAGAACTCTCGAGGTACATTGTTTAACTGTTAAAGTGGCAGCCATGACTTCATCGGTCTACCCCAAACTGCTACATAACACATGGTACAAGGAATATTTACATATTTTTGGAATTTTATTAATAGCTAGTAAAAGTATATGAAAGGATTGCTACTGTATCAGAAATATTCTGTTTCAATTGAGTCTATCCTAGATATATGTTAAAGGATATTACCACCAATGAAAAGAGCCTTTTATGAACAGACATTACAGATTCTGCTAGTTTGCTTTGTAGATGAATTTTTACTTTTATCTAAAAGCATTTATCATTTATACCAGTTGTAATATCTGATACTATGCAGAAGCTGAAAGTTTAGAGGGAGGGAATGGTTGTTTCAATATCTTCCTCAAGCATTTTATCCTTACGAGAGAAACCAGTGGACACCTGATAATTTATCTAAATCTGTTATTTGTCATATGTAATTTGCCCAGTGCCAATCATTTGGAACACTAATGCTTACTTTCAGGTTGCTTTTATTTTAAAAAGCTCCTGTGTTGGGGTAAACATAGGTCTATACCTTTGTTTGTAGATCTTTTGAGCAACACTACATAGACTAAGAGGAGCTAAGATGGTGGCATAGAGAGGAGTGGAAGACTGTTAGCCCCCCTGGAACAATTCATAAATGACCAAAGAACTAGTAAATAACCTGGAATAACTGCGGGGAGACATCATCCCAAGATCATGCCCGAGATCGCAGCATAAAATCCATAAGGAAAACTGCAGACCCGGCTGAGAGCCAAGAGCCCCTCCCTCACAGAAGCCTCGCGGTGCTAGAGAGCAGCACTCTCTCAGCCCAGCTCCAAATGGTTTTTGTTTTTTTTTTTTTTTTTTATTGTGATGTGACTGTAGCAGTCTTATATTTGAAACTCAAAAAGGAAACAACTGTGTTCCAAAACAGCTAATATGCAGGTCCAAAAAATGAAGGTTTTTTTTTTTAAACTGCCACATTCACTCCAAAGCCCATTCATCTCCTTCAGCATCCCAAAGATTAAGCACATGTTCTGCTTAGCTATACAATAAAGTGGCAAACACACTGCACCACTGACATCACAGGACAGTTGCCTATAAAACTAGACTTCTGACGCTGGGCTCCAGCTTCACGTTCTCACAGGTCGTCATCCTCATCCGGCAAAGCGGTCGTCTGAGCAACCTCTAAGTCGTGTTCATACTGTGCCGCCAAAGCCGGGTCCATGACAACCTCTGGGGGGGCGAGAGCAGGCATGGCCACGAACTCCAGGTTAGGGTCTCCAGTCAGTTTTCTAGCGAGCCAGAGGAAGGGCTTTTCAAAGTTGTAGTTACTTTTGGCAGAAATGTCATAGTACTGAAGATTCTTCTTTCGGTGGAAGACGATGGATTTTGCCTTAACTTTCCTGTCCTTAATATCCACTTTGTTGCCACACAACACGATGGGGATGTTTTCACACACTCGTACCAGATCTCTATGCCAGTTAGGCACATTCTTGTAAGTAACTCTTGATGTTACATCAAACATTATAATGGCACACTGGGCTTGGATGTAATAGCCATCTCTCAGGCCACCGAATTTCTCCTAATCAGCCGTGTCCCACACATTGAATTTAATAGGCCCTCTATTGGTATGGAACACAAGGGTATGGACCTCCACGCCCAAGGTGGCTACATACTTCTTCTCAAATTCACCAGTCAAATGACGTTTCACAAATGTAGTTTTTCCAGTACCCCCATCGCCAACCAATACAAGTTTAAACTGAACTTGGGGTTCTCCTTGGGCGGCCATCGCGATGGTTCTTCCAGAAGCGTCTCCGTCCCCCGTCTGACTGCCAAATGGGGTTTTAATGTTAACTGCTAACTACAGAGAATCCTCAACAAGCACACAGAGGCTTTTGGTGACAACTGACCTTGGGAGAGTCAGGGGAGATATCTGTCTCAGGACAGGGATCCCAGAGGATCGGGTGCTATCTCTGGCCGACGGGTGAACCTGGGAGCTTTTCTGTCCCTTTCTCTCTCTGTGGAGAAAACCTCAGCTGTTTTCAGCCCGCAGCGCTCTGAAGTAAAGAAAGCCTCAGCCATTTTAAAATCAAAACACTTTGATCAGCAGAGTCAGAGAAACAAAGAACTTATTGATATGCAGATAACCTCTCTGGAGGGGGCATAGCTTCCCAAGAGGAAAGGGAGAAGCCCAGCTCTACTACCTGCCTTTCTGGAACCAGACCCCAAAGCATGGGGGAGGAGAGCTGCAGGCCACACCCTGTTACACAGGCGGTGACAGGCTGACAGGTGCATCTGCACAGGTGTATCAATTCTCTAAGAAAAACCATCAGGGAAACCAGTTACTGAATATTTCCTCCTTCTGTGACCTGAGCCTGTTCTCATCTGGGAAAACCTGATTGGGGTGGCCTAGGAGGTCAGATGCCTAGACAATAGAAAACTACAACCTACACTAAGAAAAACGAAGCTATGGCCCAGTCAAAGGGACAAACATACACTTCAACTGAGATACAGGAATTTAAACTAATGCTAAATCAATTCAAAAAGTTTAGAGAATATTTCGCAAAAGAGATAGAGGCTGTAAAGAAAACACTGGGCATACATAAGGCAGAAATTGAAAGTTCAAAAAAACAACTAGTAGAATCTATGGAAATGAAAGGCACAACACAAGAGACAAAAGACACAATGGAAACATACAACAGCAGATCTCAAGAGGCAGAAGAAAACACTCAAGAACTGGAGAACAAAATACCTGAAAGCCTACATGCAAAAGAGCAGATGGAGAAAAGAATGAAAAAATATGAGCAAGGTCTCCGGGAACTTAAAGATGAAACAAAATACAAGAATGTACGTATCATTGGTGTCCCAGAAGGAGAAGAGAAGGGAAAAGGGGCAGAAGCAATAATAGAGGAAATAATTAATGAAAAATTTCCATCTCTTACGAAAGACATAAAATTACAGATCCAAGAAGTGCAGCGTATTCCAAACAGAATAGATCTGAATAGGCCTACGCCAACAGTTAATAATCAGATTATCAAACATCAAAGACAAAGAGAGAATCCTGAAAACAGCAAGAGAAAAGCAATCCATCACATACAAAGGAAGCTTAATAAGACTATGTGTGGATCTCTCAGCAGAAACCACAGAGGCAAGAAGGAAGTGGTGTGATATATTTAAGGTACTGAAAGAGAAAAACCGCCAACCAAGAATCCTATATCCAGCAAAGCTGTCCTTCAAATATGAGGGAGAGCTCAAAATATTTTCCGCAAAACAGACAATGAGAGAATTTGTGAACAAGACACCCGCCCTACAGGAAATACTAAAGGGAGCACTACAGAGTTATAGGAGAAGGCAGGAGTGCATGGTTTGGAATACAATTTTGGGAGATGGTAGCACAACAATGTAAGTACACTGAACAAAGATAACTATGAATATGGTTGAGAGAGAAAGGTTGGGAGCATATGAGACACCAGAAGAAAGGAGGAAAGATAAAGACTGGGACTGTGTAACTTGGTGAAATCTACAGTATTCAACAATTGTGATAAAATGTACAAATACGTTCTTTTACGAGGGAGAACAAGGAAATGTCAACCTTGCAAGGTGTTAAAAATGGAGAGGCATTGGGGGAGGAATGTAATCAACGTCAACTAGAGACTGTTAACTAACAGAATCATTGTATTATGCTTCCTTTAATGTAACAAAGGCAATATACCAAGGTAAATGCAGATTAAGAGGGGGGGATAGGGGAGGCATGTTAGACACTTGACATTGGTGGTGCTGTCTGACTCTTTATTCTACTTTGATTTAAGGTTACTTTTCCTTTTGCTACTTCCTAGCTGTCATCATTTTCCTCTTTCTTTTGCCTCTCTACCTTCTTTGACTCTCCCTCCTGCCTTGTGGAAGACATGTAGATGCCCTTATATAGATAGTGGTGAAGGTGGTGAACACATAAATATGTGACCGTACGGAGAACCATCGATTGCTTACTTAGGATGGAATGTATGGTGTGTGAAAAAACCATCTTAAAAAAAAAAAAATGGGTTGATAACAAAACCTCGAGGGCAATATACTGAGTGAAATAAGCCAGACACATAAGGACAAATATTGCAGGGTCTAACTGATAAGAATTAATTATAATATGTAAACTCATAGACATGAAATATAAGGTACGAAGATAAAGGACGAGGCTTAAGAATGGGGAGTGGTTGCTTAGTATGAGCAGAATGTTCAACTAGGATGAACTTAAATGTTTGGAAATGAACAGAGGTGTCGGTAGCAAGATGTGAGAATAACTAACAGTGCCTAATGGTGTGTGAATGAGGTGGAAAGTGGAAGCTCAGAGTCATATATGTCACCAGAAGGAAAGCTGGAGGTCAAGAGATGGGAATGTATAAAACTGAATCCTGTGGTGGGCAATGTCCATGATTAATGGTACAAATATTAGAAAACTCTTCCATGAACCAGAACAAATGTATGACAATACAACTAGAAGTTAATAATAGAGGGGCATATAGGGAATAAATATATACCTATTGCAAACTATATACTACAGTTAGTAGTATTTCAACATTCTTTCATAAACAGTAACAAATGTACTATACTAACACTACAAGTCAACAGTTGAGGGGGGTTGGTTAGGGATATGGGAGGATTCGAGTTTCCTTTTCTTTTTTTTTCTTTTTACATCTTTCACTTTATTTCTTGTCTGGAGTAATGAAAAAGTTCTAAAAATCGAACAAAAATTAAGTGCGGTGATGGATGCACAGCTGTATGAGGGTACCGGGGCAACTGATTTTACACTTTGGATCTTTGGATAATTGCATGGTGTCTGAACAATCCCAATAAAAATAAAGAAATAAAATAAAATAAAATAAAAATAAAAACACTACATAGATTAATATTTAGTTGATTTAGCTGTAGCAATACAATGATTAATAATGTAAAAACTAACACTTGTACAGAAAATAACCTAAGGAACGTGGGGTAGGTTTGTCAAAATATTAAGTAAAATTTTGTTTCTAAAGTACATTTAATGTAGATAATTTTTGTAAAGAATGGATTATTCATCCTATATTAAAAGATAAAATGCACAGATTATCAAATCTCCATCCCCACTTCCCAAATTTAATGTTAGACTTTGGGTAGAGGAACATACACTCCTTTTGAACTGAATCAGTGTTGTGGTGTGTGTATATTTACTTCAGTTTTGTCTAAACAATGCATTTCTTTGAGTTAAGTTTTTTCTATAGCCATGCTGAGAAATAACATTCTGCATGAAATTTGTTTTTTGTTTTTTAAATTGAAGTCCTATATGAGGAATTATTTGTCTCTAACAGGGAAAGAGGAACTTAGCGAAAATAAAACAAAAGTTTGCTATTTATTTATTCATTTTTATTTTTTAATGAACTTTCTAAATACTATTCCAAGGGCTGTGGTTATGACTAAAACACATTTTTGGTAATTTTTATATCTGACTTGTTTAAGAAGTGCTATTTCTCATAGGTTGTTTTTGAAAAATTTAAGTATATTGGTTTAAAATGGCAATGTTTTCCTCTGTTTTATATGCAAACACTTAGTAAGTGCTGGCTTTATGGAAGCAGCAGACTTTTATAAGCACACTCCATTTTTTTACATACCAGTAATTAGGTTGGTATAGAAAACTGACAGAAAAAGGTCCATATTGTATGCATTTGGCTCAGGAAGATTCCTTTGTTTTTCCCTTCTTAGAACTCCTTATTGCTGATCACAAGTTCCGGCACACATCTTTCTGTAATTAGATATTGTATGATGATTTACCTGGTTCCAGGAAAAAGCACTATCAGGTGTTTCACACAGATTATCTACTGAGGAATTACATTTCAGTTGCTTCTGTGGGTACAAGTGTTACATCTATACCAGCACAGAGGTGGGAGTGACTGCTTTTCACCTACTTTTTAAAGAGTGGCAACTTAGCATTCAGGTGATGTTGAACCTTGCTGGACAACCTAAAGTATAAAAAAGATTTGAGAGAAAGGGTGCCTGTTCTTTCTGCTGAATGGTGGACTAAGTGGTACCAAGTGGAGGACTAATAGAGAAAAGAGCTACATTCTTCAAAATATACTGATGCAAAACACATTCTGCAACTCAGCTGTGAAGTACTTTCACGTCAGTAAAGTCTTTATCCAGTGACTACACTTGGCTGCCTAGCTGGATGACCAAGGGAGGCCTTTGTGCATTGTCACACTAGTGATACCGACAAAGACTGAATTACTTTTCTCAAGAGAAAGATTTTATTCCTTTATCCAGGAAATTAGTAAAATGAAATTGAGATTGGCAAATGCATAGAAGCTAAGAAGAAGGATGATTCTACAACATGCCTTTACCCCATCATATGTCTGTGGAAAGATCATAGCTTAAAATCCTGGGAGATATGGGGCATAAGTTTTCATGTAGTGTATGTTGGTGTAAAAGAAATCATCTGATAGTGTTTCTACAACTACCCAATCATTTTCCCCTTTATTCTACTGCAGTGAGGAGATGAGAGCATAAATGGGAAGTCTACTACTTTCTAAGGGATTTTGAGAATTTTTGTACTCGACAGGTGGAAAGCTCTGTATTTCAATTATCTTTTTCTTAAAAATGTAGATGCACATTTTCTATATCGTTCTGTTTTATTTTATTAGTATTGATAATGTGTGATAAAATTCAAATGAGATTTTATTTCTCTGTAACTTTGGCCTTCACAATTTATCTTTAAACCCTTGAACAATCTATATATAATTAAGAGATTTCTGACATTTATTCTTATACCAGGCTGATCTATTCAAATTTAGGTATTATTATTTTATCTCTGCTGGGTTTTAAATCTCTCCAGAGATGCATGTAGATAGCTTTCATTTCTGTGTATTTAAAAGATCCATTTAGAAATATCTTCATTATTCATATACTATATGGGCCTTTTTAATTCTACCCTTTACAACTTACCAAGATTGGGGCCACCATAATTATATTTTTATCATGGAAAAAATGTTCAATTTCCCCAAGCCATAATGCTGAGCAGAACTGGAGTATTTTCTTTAGAATTGCTTGAAAAGGCAAATGAAAGCTTATTATAGAATGCTTGTATTTTTTTTTCTCTCTCATACACCACTATATTGCCGGCAGCTATTGTATTTAAAAAAATAAAGCATATTTTCACTATCAAATAAAATATAATGGTAAAAGATATACCATGGTAACACTTAAGTTTCAGAGCAAAGGTTACTGCCAGAATAAAGAAGGTCATTTCACAAAAATAAAGGGGTCAATCAGCAGGACATAATCCTAAATGTCTATGCACTTAATAGCTTAAAAGTACATGAAGAAAAGTGATGAAACTGCAAGGAGAAATAGACTTGATATTCAGAGATTTCCACACCTCCCTCTCAACAAATGAGAAAACAAATAGGCAGGTAATTAGGAGTATAAAAGGCTTGAACAACACAATCAATTTACTTGATTAAACAGACATTTACAGAACACTACATCCAACAAAAGCAGAATACATACTCTTTTCAATTGCACATGGACCATTTACCAAGATAGACCATTTTCTGTCTATAAAACAAGTCTCAATAAATTTGAAAAGATTCAAGTCACCTACAATATTTTCTGACCACAATAGAAATAAATCAGAAATCACTAACAGAAAGATCTCCAGAAAAATTCCCAATATTTGAGAACCAAATAACACACTTCTAAATAACCCATCGATCATGTAAGAAATCAGAAAGAAAATTAGAAGGTATTTTGCATCAATTAAATGAAAAAAAAACACACACAATGTATCAAAATTTATGGGATGCTTCTAAAGCAACAATTAGGGGGATATTGAGAGCAGTAAAAGCCCTATATTAGAAATGAAGAAATATCTCAAAATCTAGAAAAAGGAGAGGAAATGAAACTGAAAGTATAAGAAAAGAAACAATAAGGCTAAGAGAGAAATCAATGAATAGAAAACAGAACAGCAATAGAGAAAATCAGTGAAACCAAAATCTGGATCTTTAAGAAGATCAATAAAGTTGATAAATCTCTAGCCAAAAAAGGAGGAAAGACAAATCACCAATATCAGGAATGAAAGAGAGATATCAGTATAAATTCTACAGCTACTAAAAGAATAATAAGGGAATATTATGAACAACTTTATGAGAATAAATTTAACAGCCTGGATGAAATAAACAAATTTCTTGAAAACCATTACCAAAGTTCATTCATGAAGAAATAGACGACCAAATTGCCATAGATTTCTTAAAGAAACTGAATTTTAAAAACATATACCTGCTAAAGGACTTATATTCAGAATATGTAAAGAACTTTCAAAACTCAACAAGAAAACAAAATGCCCAATGAAAAAGTGGGCAAAAAAAAGGAGAGGCCGAGCCTACTTACAATTGCACCTCCGAGTCTCCCCCAGAGAACTTCTTTGTTGCTCAGATGTGCCCCCCCCCCCCACTCAAGCCCACTTGGCAAGTGAACTCACTGTCCTCCCGCTACATGGAACATGATTCCTAGGGTGTAAATCTCCCTGGAAACATGGGACATGACTCCCAGGGAAGAGCCTGGACCCGGCACTGTGGGATTGAGAAAATCTTCTTGACTAAAAGGGGGAAGAGAAACGAAACAAAAAGTTTCAGTGACTGAGAGATTTCAAATGGAGTTGAGTGGTCACTCTGGAAGCATTCTTGTGTGCTATATAGATATCCTTTTTAATTTTTAGTGTATTGGAATAGCTAGAAGGAAATATCTAAAACTGTCAAACTGCAACCCAGTAGCCCTGATTCTTGAAGACGACTGCATAACTATGTAGCTTACCTGGTGTGACTGTGTGATTGTGAAAACCTCGTGGCTCACATTCCCTTTGTCCAGTGTATGGACAGATGAGTAAAAAAATGGGGACATAAACTAAATGGAAAATAGGGTGGAAAGGAAGGGATGGTATGTTTTGAGTGTTCTTTTTTACTATCTGTTTATCTATCTATCTATTTTGGAGAAAGGAAAATGTTCAAAAGTTAATTCTGGTCTGGACCCGACATTGTGGGATTGAGAACATCTTCTTGACCAAAAGGGGGATGTAAAATGAAACAAAATAAAGTTTCAGTGGCAGAGAGATTTCAAATGGAGTTGAGAGGTCACTCTGGTGGGCATTCTTATGCACTATATAGATAACCCTTTTTAGGTTTTAAGGTATTGGAATAGCCAGAAGTAAATACCTGAAACTATCAAACTGCAATCCAGTAGCCTTGACTCCTGAAAACGATTGTATAACAATGTAGCTTACAAGGGGTGACAGTGTGATTGCAAAAGCTTGTGGATCATACTCCCTTTATCCAGTGTAGGGACGGATGAGTAGAAAAATGGGGACAAAAAGTAAATAAAAAATAGGGTGGGAATGCGGGGATGATTTGGGTGTTCTTTTTTACTTTTATTTTTTATTCTTATTTTTATTCTTTCTGGTATAAAGAAAATGTTCAAAAAATAGACTGGGGTGATGAATGCACAACTGATTGTACACCACAGATGACTGCATGGTATGTGAATATATCTCAATAAAACTGAATTTAAAATTAAAAAAGTTGATTCTGGTGATGAATGTACAACTATATGATGGTACTATGAATAGGTGACTGTACACTGTGGATGACTGTAGGATATGTGAATATATCTCAAAACTATTTTTAAAAGTGGGCAAAAGATTCAAACAGACATTTCATCAAAGAAGATATATGGATAGCAAATAAATGCACGAAAAAATGCTCAACATTATTCAATATTCAAGAAATGCAAATTAAAACCATGAGATATCACTACACACCTATTAGAAATAGCTGAAATTAAAAGGTTGTGGAGGAACTGGAACTCTTAAACACCATATTTACCCATGTCCATACAAAGACATATTCACAGATATTCAAAGGAACTATATCTGTAGTAGCCAGAAACTAGAAACAACCCAAATTTTCATCAACAGGTGAAATGATAAAAGTATGGTGTATTCATATAGTGGAAAACTACTCAATGGTAAAAAGGTACGAACTCTTGATGAAGAGTTTTGGGATGAATCTCAAAATCATTATGCTGAATGAAAGAAGTCAGACCAAAAAGGCATGCATAGTTTATGTTTCCATTTATATAAAATTCTAGAAAATGCAAACTAATCTGTAGTGACGGAAAGCCAATGATTGAGTTGCCAGGGGACAGGAGTTAGGAACTGAGTCAACTTTTGGGGTTGGTTCATTTTCTTGGTTCATTATCTTGATTGTGGTAATGGATTCATGGATGGATACATATATCAAAACACACCAAATGTATACACTTTACATATGTGTAGTTTATTGTATGTCAACTATACTTCAATAAAGCTTTTAAGGGAATACTGAGAAGCCGCTGAAGCAGTGCTTAGGAAAAAATGTATAGCTTTATACACTATACTGTAAAATAAGAAAGGTCTAAAATCAAGGATCTAAGCTTCCAATTTAAGAAGTTACAAAAAGAAAATCAAAGCAAAACCAAACTAAGTAGAAGGAATGAAACAATAAGGGGCAGAAATCAATGACTAGAAATCAAACAAAACAAAATAGAAAATTAACAAAGCCAAAAGTTGATTCTTTGAAAAGACCAGCAAAACTGATAAACTATTTAGATGATAAAGAAAGAAAATACTGATTACCAATACCAGCAATGAAAGAGGAGATATTACTACATGTTACATCACTTACACACATTTAAAAGATAATAAGACCTATCACGAACAATTTTATGACAGTAAATTGGCAGCTTAAAGGAAAAGGACACATTCCTTGAAAAATAGAACTTATCAAAGCAGACTCAAGATAAAAGAGAAAATATGAATTGCCCTATATCTATTAAAGAAATTAACTTTGCTATCCAATGAGAACTCCAGGTCCAAATAGTTTCAGCAGTGAATTCCAGCAAATATTAAGTAAGATATAACATCAACCATACACAAGCACTTAAAAGAGGAGGAGGGATACTTTCCAACTCAATTTTTGTGGCCAGCAAAACCCTGATTCTAAAACAGACAAAGACAATACAGGACACGAAAATTACAGACCAATATCACTTATGAATATAGCCAAAAATTCTTTAAAAAATACTAGCAAATTTAATCCAAAACATATTTTAAAACCAGCATTACATCATGATTAAGTGGAGTTTATCCCAGGAATGCAACGTTGGTTTAGCATTCCAAAATCAATCAATGCACCACATTGGGATAAAAACCATAAAATATCTCAAAACAAAGTATTGGTGGAAATTTCACAGTCATGATAAAAACTCTCAGCACACCAGGAAGAGAAGGAGCAAATACAAAAACTCTACAGCTAATCCGTAGTGAAGTTTCATATGCTTACCCTCTAAGATTGGGAACACATTGTGAACGTTCACACTTACCACTTTTATTGAAAATTGTACTGCAGGTCTTAATTAGTATAAGACAAAAAAAAAAGCGAGATGTAAAAACTACCTTTATTCCTAAGTGATATGGTTGTTTACCTAGAAAACTCTGAGAAACCTACAAAACAACTACTAGAACTAATAAATAAATTTAGCAAGTTTGTAGTATATAAGACTGATACACAAAAATCAATTGTATTTCTAAATATTGGAAGCAAAGAACAGGAAAATGAAATTTTAAAATTCCATTTAAAATATTTGTAAGTTTAATAAAAGATATGCAAGACATTTATATTGAATAATTCTGTGTTGTTTTAGAAGTTATAACTAGGCCTACTGGATGGAAAATGAAAAAGGCAAAGTGCTCTAATATAAGCACATTTTAAACTATAAAATTATTGATTTAACAAATTTTTACTGTGTGTCTACCGTGATTGGTACTACAGAGAACACAGGAAGGAATCAGATACAGTCCCTTGTCCACAAGGACTCTGTAATCTAGAAGAGATAAGGCTAGAGATCAATTTAGAGAAGGAAGGCTCCTTGACAAGGTAACGTAAAAGAGTCTGTCTGGGGAAGGCATCTGGCTATTTGGACAGAAAGGCATCATTGCCTTGGTAAATTTACCATACTTTAGAGCCTCAGAAACCTGATTAGGAGCACACCAAAAGAGGTTTAATTTCAGGAATGGACTCAATATTTACTAAATATACAGAGATTAATATATGAATTCAGAATATCAACATTAATTTACAAAGAAAAATGTAAATATTACTATAAGTGGTTCAATAAATATTTGATACTCTCTGTCTGGAATGATGTGGAAGAGGTACAAGTACTGGGTAAGCAATTGGACTCAAGATCTTAAGCCTCTTGCAACTCTCACAGTCTAATTTTAAGAGCCCACAGTATAGATGAAGATATTTCCTATCACTGTGGCATCAAGCTATTCAGGAAGGACCATGTTATGCCATCCCCCCTCACCACTGGTTTTAGGAATAACTTTACAAAACATACCTCAGTTCAAGGATCAAACCTGCTGGCTGTCCAGACTGCCCTTCAAGATTTAGCAAGTCTGCAAAAATTAGACTTGACAGTCTCTGCTGTAACATACTATGACATTAATACTCTGGAATTCACTCCAGATGTATGATGTAGCTTGCTAAAAGTGATCCATTTTTAACTCCTGAAATGCTCTTTTATTAAAGGGAGAAAATAGATTTTCAAAGCAAAATAGATATTTAAGTTTAAAAAATGACCTCATAAAGAATCTGCAAACTTTTAAAAACAAGCCAAGAACTAGATGTGGTGCTGGACAATTTATCTGTGAAAGCTGTTCTCTGGAGATTAAGTCTGAGAGTGTTTGAAGTGGCAACAAAAATGGTTCAGCATACCTCATGAAAGGCCTTATTTTTCATTTAACAGGATTCCTTCTGGAAATGCCTCAGGCAATACAGCTTAGAAGAGGCACTTTAAATCCAGGTATGCAGACACCAGACCTGGAAATATGGATGATATACTAAGCAAAGGCCAATAATGCTGAACTTTGGTGATCTTGGTTAATAAAATGATTCCTGACTTGGAGAAGAAATCTGGGTTGAAGTTTAATAGCACTAGAAATATCTTAGTTACCACCTTTTTCATTTTTTTTCTACAAAAAAAAAAAACCACAAGATTTAATTTTTCTGATTTCAAAAGGGATATATGTTTCCAGATGGTAATTTAGAAAATGTGAAAAAGTAAAACAAAGGAAATACAAATCACAATCCAACCACATAGCAATAACTACTATTAACATTTGGAATCATGCTGTTTTATGATCTTTTTCATATTGCATGTTGTGAACATTTATTTCCCTTTATCAATTTTCTTCTACAATAGAATTTTTCCATGTCTACAAACAGTTCACTCATTGTTTGGATATACCATAACTGACTTAATCAAACCCAGACTACTGGCATATTATGCTGTTTTTAATTTTTTGTTATTGTTAAGAATGCTGTCACAAGTATCCTTTATATAACACTTGGCATACATGCAATTACTTCCATTAGACAGTCCTATAAATTCCTGCTTCAAAGGGTGTAGTAGACATTTAAAAATAATTATTGCTAATTTTTCTCTTAAGAAGTAAGATGGGTCCCATAAATCCTTTTTCTGAAATTCTGAAATCTAAAAAGCTCTGAAACCAAAACAATTTTTTTAAAAAATGTCTGGCACCAAAATTCACCTGGCAGCAAAACCTGACCTTAAAGTGAGGCTATTTATCGTCTTTATCTAACATAAGCAATTGATCATGGGTTGCTGCCCCAAATCACACTGGGAATATTATACAATGCAGAAAATACATGCCATATTAACTTTCTTTTAGCACTTTAAAGATGCCATTTTATTGTCTTCCGGCCTCCACTGGTTTTTTAATAAGTCAGTCACATTCTTAAGGTTTTACCTTTGGCTGCTTTTAACATTTCCTCCTTATCTCTGTTTCAGCAGTTTGACTGTGACTATGATATGTCTGGGTGTAGATTTCTTTATATTTATCCTGCTAGGGGTTTGCTGAGTTTTTTGGAGCTACAGATTGATGTTTTTCACCAAAGTTGGACACTTTTTGGACATTATTAGGTCACACATGCCCCTGATCTGACTTCTTTCTTTCTGGAACTCCAATTACATATGCTGACTTCTTGACATTATTACAGGTCACTGAGAGCTCTGTTCATTTCCCCACCCCCAGTCCTTTCTGTCTCTGTGCTTCAGTTAGGATTATTTCCATTGAACTCTCTTCAAATTCATTAACAGTCTTCTCAGTACTAAATATGCTGTTGATAACTAATAAATTTTTCATTTTAGATATTTTTTTTTTAGTTCTAGAATACCACTTGGTTTTATTTTATACTTTCCATTTCTCTGCGCTGAGATTCCCTATGTGTTCAATCATTCTGATCTTTTCCTCTAAATCAATAAAAATATTTCCAATTGCTATTTTAAAATCCATGACTGCTAATTCAAACATCTAAGTCATCCACAGGGCTGCTCCTACTGATGCTTTTTCTTTTGATTATAGGTTACATTTTCCTTCTTCTTCCTTTAGATCTATGATAGTTTGGGCTTTGGGCTTTGTTAGGGAGTATTTATTTTGGTTTTGCCTTTGGACTTGGAGTCAGCCCTTAGTCCTAAAGCATGGCCCTTTACTTCCAATGGAAAAACCTGAGGTGTTTATCAAGTACCTCTAATTGGCAGGACTTGTACTCTAAACTCAGCACTAGGTAGCTGCTGAAATCTCTGTCCAGTTCTTCAGTCCTCCTGCTGCCGCTGCCTACTGTGTTTCTTGGAGCACTGCTCTGTGAATGCACAGTTTAGGAACATGTTTACAGAACTGGGGGCCTGCCATTATCACACCTTTTTCTGGGGTTTTCTTCCTCATTTTACAACTGCTTAGACAGTCCTGAACTTTGACCTCTGTTTCTTCATCTAGTAAGAATGCTGCTTGATGTTTAAACGCTTTTTCTCAGTACCCCAAAGCAAACTGGGAAGTGCCCTAAGGGAAAATTTGGTAAATGTATATATAGCTCCTTTAGTTTGCTTACCCTTCTCTTTGTTCTCTACAGTTTCTGCCAGCTTCCAATTGCTAACAATTGTTTTTCATATTTTGTCTAGTTTATAATTGTTATTGACAGAAATTTTAATTCAATACAAGCTTCTCTGTCATTACTGGAAATTGAACTCTGTATCATCTACATCCACATATATCTGGCCACTTGAAGTGTTCCAGGGTTCACTGGTGCGCTATTCATTTTCTTTTTTCAGTCTTTTTTCTCTACGTATTTTATTTTTGATAGTTTCTATTGCTATATATTCAAGTTCACTAATCTGTTCTGCAAAGTCCATTCTGCCATTATTATTTGGTTCTGGCCACTGATTTTGTTTTAGTTCCTTGAACATGCAAGTCATTTCCCTCTTCAGATTCTTTGTGCTCATCCTTTCTTACCTGCAATATTCAGCTTCACATGGCTGGTACCTTCTTATTCTTCTGGTCTTAGCTTAAATAATATCTATCTCTGCAGACAGATATTCCCTGACCACCCAACCTAAAGTAGATTTCATCTCATGTTATTCTCCTCATTCTATTCTTTTCCCTCACATAAACTATCATGATTTGAAAGTACAGATTTGAAATATTTGTTTGTTTAGTTGATCATTATCTAGCTCCCTTACTAGATGAAGTTACAAGATATAACAATGTTTTGTTCACTAATGAATAAGTGCCTAGAACAGCATTTGGCCCAAAATAGGCATATGTTAAATATTGGCTGGAGTGATGAATTACCCAGTACCAGGATATAACAAGATTATTGGAAAATGGGCAAAGGTCTCCTGAAAAAGTTTTATTTGTATTTATATTCATCTATAACCTCTCTGCACTTCTTAGATATACTAGTCTTCATTTAACTTATAATACCCCACCTTCAGACACCCAGATCCACCAATTCCTACACTGCCACATTTGCTGCATTATTCCATCTATCTACCTATCTATCAATTTTGAGTGTAGTTTGTATACATCATGTTCCCTGAACACTCAACACTGCCACGCATATTTCCCAAGAACAAGGACACCCAATCATGTAATCACCCCAAGAACACCCATCAAGCTCAAGGAACTTAACACTGATATAAATAAAACCTAGTCTACACCTCACCCACCCCACACGTCCCAACAATGTCCCCAAGAGCCTCCTCTCCTCCCTTGCCAGATCCCATCCAGGTTTATGTATTTCATTCAGTTGCCATTGTTTTCCTAGTTGCCCCTTCTTTCTTTTTTTAATTGTGAGAACATAAACACACATAATCACTCCCATCTTGACCACTCCCAGGTATTCCATTCAATAGGATTAATCACATTCACAGTATTGAGGTACCTTCACCACCCTCAACCACCCAAACCCTCCCATATCCTCAAACAGAAACCCCAAACCCACCATGCACCAACTCCCCACTCCCCCTGCCCTCCATCTCCCTCAATCTGCACTCCAATCTCTGTCTCCATGAGCCTGCATATTCTCTGATATTTTCTTTGTAGTTACCATGGTGCTTATATTTAACATCCTAAACCTGTAACAATCTCATTTGCTTTGATACCACTTAACTTCAATAGAATATACAAACTATGTTCCTATACCCTTCCTTCACCCCACCCTTATGTAGCTCTTGTCACAAATCACAGGTTTATACATTATGAGTCCAAAACCCTAATCTCATTGTTAGTATTCAATTTGAATCTAACCTGTTCATAATGGGGAGCTGTCTTTAAAAATGGACAACGAAACAAGGCAATAATACCAGTGTTCCTATTTCATTAATCAGGATGTAAACCAAATCTCTAATATACCATGGGAATTTAAGATAAATAATCAAGGTACAATCATTAATAGAAAATTATAACTGGTGAGATAAATAAATGTAATTTACTGAATAATTACTTGGATGTTGTAAATAGTTCTTCCTGATGTTATTTATAAGTTTCCGCAAAAAATAAAACATATTCTTAGTTAACTCTAAAAATTAAGAAATAAAACCAATTCTAAACACTAGAATAAAAGTCAGCTTATTTCATTTAATTTATCTCCTTTTGTGATTACTAAAGGATGAGTGGGTAGTTATATGTTTATTCCTAGTTCTTTCCTCCTTAGATATTTACCTCAGTGAAAATAAAAAACAAAACAAAAAACTGGTATTTGATTAATATTCCTGGCTTTCTACCAATAAGAGCTGATTTATCAAAATCTGAAAAGATATTGAGCAATACATTAAAACACTTCCTAACAAGTGGCTAAATGTTCTTGTTCTTCAAAGTTTAAAAGGAATAACAACTTGAATGTTTCTGGTACATAGTGATATGCTAGCTTTCTACCAACTCTTGAGCACACAGACTCTGATAATAATAAGAATATTTAAACTGAAATCCTGCAAATTTTCAATTATTTTTCTTTGAATTTATATCAAGTTGCTAGTTCACCAACAGTTACTATTTTTAAAATTAATAGCAAGTTAATTTCCTTAATGCTAACCAATGCCAATGAAGAGGGTTTACTTGCTAGATGAATTTAAAGGAATATCAAGGTGGAAATTTAAATTGACTATGTTAACACAAGTGAATCACATTTGTTGAGAAAAAATAATAGAATGATGAGTACTTTATTTGAAATTATTTCTCCAATGTATTTCATCTTTGGTTATATGCAGAGAAAGCAAAAGCAGAGAATCAGATAAAACTTGAAAGGTCTATTCTCCTGACCCAAAGGCTTCTGACTGAGTTGCTTTAAGTCTGAGGGGGGAGTGGAGGTAACAAAAGAAGGGAAATTGGGTCATTTCACCTGGCTGTGAAGAATAAACAGCTTATTTGAGAGGAAATCAGGGTTTTGGAGGGAATAAATAACATCATATCTGTGCATACCTGTTGGCAGGCAGCTAATGGGTCAGAGTTATTGGTTGTATACACTGACCAGTTTTGAAAAGAGAAGATAGGAGCAGCAAGAAGAAAGACTTTATCCATTCTACAAGTACAGTTTTGAGGGCAACTTTTGCATCTTGTTTAGTTGTTGTAAAAAACCAAAGAAATAAATGTTAATTATCACAAGTATTGGAAAAGGATGAAACAAAAAGCTTTTTGATAGAAGGATCATGTTACAAAGGCAGTGAGAAGCTCCAAATGCATTCTTTATCTTCTGGGCATAGAAGAGCCACAGGTGGAAGCTGACTGGCCCCTCAGCTTGATTTCTGAGTCACTTGGGCCCTCACCTGTGCTACACTCCACTCACACAGCTTGGCTGCTCTGGTAGGAACTTAATAAGAGGGTTGACAGATTTTCAAAGGAAATTAAGAGAGCAAAGTAGAACTTCCATGAAATAAAGTTTAATATTAATCATCATAGTATAGAATGAGTATTTTTATTTAAAATTTTCTTATAATTAAATATGTAAATGGTTTACACAACAGCAAGGAAACTTGATCAGCACAATCAATGTGATATGGATGCATTTTAAAAATCAGCATTACCAGGTTTCAATAAAGTCAGAATGACAAAAAGATATCAATCTGGGGCAGGGAAATTGGGGGTGATGATGGTCCTACAAACTTGAGTTCAAATATTGGCCTTCCCTCTCTGAAGTAAAGTTCCTTGAGCTGTAAAATAAGGATTTAGCACCCTCATAAAATAGTTGTGAAGATTAAAATGACATAAATTACGTGAAAACACTGAAAGAAATGCCATTTTTTTCTCTCCTTCTTGAGTTACCAACCCACTAGATCTTTTTACAACATTTTATGTAAGAAAACCCAGGGAGACTGACAGCTAGAGGAAAATTTAAGAAAAACCAAAATAGTTCTCTTTCCAGCTTGAATAACACTATCAGGAAGCATCAAGCAGAGATTTTCAGAAGAATTTTGATTGGTAATCTTACTGGAGTTTCCTAAACAATGAAAAGTTTGGGTCATCTCCCCCATTCTACAGAATGGGATGGCCTCAGATACAAAGCTGTCTTTGACCTTTAAATGCAATTGTAAAACGACTTCTTTTTTGATTCTCTAAGAGAGGAAGGAGGAAAGTCAATGAAGCAGTCTTTCTTCCCAAGTGTGGGAATGTGGGAAGAGGGTAAACCTCTGGCAACCACCATGGTGTAAACAGCTTTTAAAATTCAACACTCATTCCTGAAAAAATTCCTACTGGAAAATGGAATAAAATGGTCTCTATTTGCAGATGACATGGTTTTCTACACAGAAAGTCCCAAAGATTGTATAAAAAAGTAAATTTAGTAAGGTCACTGAATAAAAGGTCAATATAGAAAAATCAATTGCATTTCTATATACTAGCAATGAACAACTGGAAATTAAAAAGTAAAATTTACAATAGCAAAAATAAATTAATACTTAGAAATAAATCTTACAAAATATGCAAGATCTGTAGACTGAAAACTTCAAAACTGACAAAAGAAATCAAAGAAGCTCTAAATAAATGCAGAAATACATTATTATGTTCATGGATTGGAAGACTCAATTATGTTAAGATGTCAACCCTCCCCAAACTGATCTATAGTGTAAACACAATCTCCATCAAAATCCCAGCAGTATTTTTTACAGAAATCAACAAGCTGATTTTAAAATGCATATGAAAGGCCAAAGGAAGTAGACTAGTCAAACAATTTTATAAAGAATGACCAAGTTGAAAGACTCACATTCTTGATATCTACACTTACTATAAAGCTACAATAGTTAAGACAGTGGGTTATTGGAGAAAGAAAAGATAAATAGATCAATGGAATAGAATAGTTTAGAGTTTAGAAACAGAACCATACATACATTGCCAATCGATATTTTACAAAGGCAATTCAATGGATATCCGTATGCAAAAAAAAAGAACCTCAACCCATACCTTGCACCCTATATTAAATTTAACACAAAATGGAATGAGTGGTTTCTAGGGATTGAGAGGGTGGGGGAGGGATTTACTACAAAGGGATATGGGAGAATTTTGGTGGGGCAATAAAACTGTTCTATATCTTGATTGTGGAGGTGGTAGTCAAAACTCATAGAATTGTACATGAAAAAGTGTGAATTTTACTGCATGTTAATTATTCTATAAAATAGAAAAAAGTCCATTTTAGCTCTCAGGATTATAAAAAACACCTAGTTGATAATATTCAGGCAATAATATACATGTAATCATAAGATGGGTAGGAATGCAATATATCTGAGAGAGAAAACAAACAGAAAAGCAACAAGATGTAATATCTTGGGTATCAGCATAAATAAAGGTTCCCCTATATGCATTTGGGTTAAGCTTGGAAAGATTCTGGAAAACACAGGGCTTGTTTTTCCTTTCTTGAATGCAAACAAGGCAATGTTTTGGATGACTATAAGATTTTCAATACGGAAACCACTATACACATTTTTACCTGCATCTCTTGCAGACATTTCAAACTCTAACAGTGAACTCACTTTTACTTCCAGATCTGTTGTGTCTTATTTATTGCTATCTCAATAAATGGTACCACCACCCATCCAGTTGTTCAAGTAAGAAATATGGATGTTATCTCTGACTTTTCCCTCTCTCATCTCCCCCTTTTAGCTAATTCATTTCTCACTAATAGGTAATAGGTAGACTCTGAAAACACATCTCAAATAGGTTCTCTCTCTCCATCCCTACTTCTACTACCTTAGTACAGGTTACAACTTCTCTCCTCTAAATTACTTCAATAGTCTCCAGTCCCCCAACATCCACCCTTGCTTTCTTTCAATTCATTTTCCATATTGTAGCCAGTGTGTGTTTTTTTTTTAAATACTACTGGAAAAGAATACTATTCTGATCATATCATATCATTCATTCCTTAAAACTCTGCAATGTTTTCCCTGTTTAGCACATAAATCAAGTTAATTAATATGGTCCCTACTTATCTTATTAGCCTCATTTCATATCACTTTCTCTTTCACACACCAGATCCAATCATGCTCAACTTCCTGTTCTACGTTGCTTTCTGTTTCACAGCAGAGATGCTGTTGTCCTACATACTGTTCCCTCTACCTGGAATCCTCCTCCTGCCTGTCTTTGCATCTAAATTTGCCTAGCTTACTCCTGTTTGCATTTGGAGCAACTAACATGGAATTATCAGGAAGCCTTCCATGATTCCCTATGTCTAGTTCAGGTCTACACATTATCTGCTCTTGTAGCAAAGTTCATCTATAAGTACTTATTCAATGCCAGTTTATAATTTCATTGACTGTAAATTCCACAAGATAAGACCATCCTTGTCTTGTTTATTATTGTATCTCCAGCACCTAGTAAAGTGCCTTGTATACTGTTCAGTATATACTGGGTGAATATATAAATGAATGCCTACCACTGGAGTGTAGAAATACTGAATTATCTGGGAGAGAAGCCAGGTCATATTCGTTTTTTCTTTTTTTCCACTGGCTTTGCTTCTGATACACAACACTGAAAGTTTGTGAAACAAAAAGAAAAAATTAACAGGTTCAACTTTTCACTATGTGATGAGAAGGCTGACTCTAGCATAGAGTGGCAAAGAGGAAATAGCAAATGTGATACCAGATGAAGACAGCACAGTGATCAACTCTGTGATGAGAAGGCTGACTCAAGCACAGAGAGGCAAAGAGGAAGGAGCAGGAAGCAGTAAATGTGATACCAGATGAAGACACCACAATGATCAAATCACAGCCCTGGAAACCGCTCCTTCTCCACAGTGAGTCCCTGTGTTGTGAAGTTCTGCTTCCAAAAAACTACTAAGTAGTAGAGCTCAAACTCTGCTCCAGAGCCTCCTCAAAAAAAGTAAAACAGTTATAAAAAGGACAAAAATTGCATCTAGTCCATTAGACTCCAAAGGTGATGTAAAACTTTCTGAAATGAACAGTATTGCGTCAAGGTCTTTGAATAAAGTTGCCCAGCTAAGAAACAATGTACACAGCATATGTGTATATACCCTGTCCCTATCAGCCCTCTTCAGCATATAGGTACTCATTAGTACTGCAGTATTTTGTATGTGCTGACCAGTTACTTTGTTAAGAGTTCTTAAGCAAGCTCATGTGTGTGCATCCTCTTTGTTCAACTACATCTTATGTTTCTCAAAGACAGGAATTTTACCAGCTGTGCTCAAGTCCCTGGGGAGACTAAATAAGACTGAACAGAAGATGCTGAACATTGGATTACTGACAGGTAAAGTTGCTGAGGCTTTTAGGACTTGAAGAAAATGAGGCCAGGCCCAAAAAACATTTTGGAAAGAAACAAACATCTCCATCTTGCCAGAAAAACGTCTTACCTGTGATAAGGTTATCTTTCCCTTTTTAATTTCAGATGAATTTTCACTTAGTTTTCCTACTTTGTTACTTGAATTGCATTTGTAGCAAGTCCATCTTGCTTGGCCCTCTATTTCTATGGTGCACTCTTTGTTTTGCAGACAGAATGAGTGATACAAATGGCCACAGCTGCAAAATGAAGACAACCAATTTGTATAATTTGCATAATATCATAAAATCTATAAACATAGGTTAAAATAGAGCATATTTATAATCAATAAAGATTTCTAGTAAGTTGGAATGCACTGATGGTTGTATAGGGTGAATCGCTCCCAACATTTCCTTTCGTCTATACCATGTTTTATTTTTCTTCACAGTAATTATGAATTACTTTTTTTAAAATTAATTTTTGAATTGTCTGATCATAAGTCACTTTAACAGTGAGGCTTTTCCTGACCACTCTACATAAAATAGCACCTCCCAACACTCCATTTCTCCCTTAATATGTTTTATATTTTCCATAGTGGTTATCACTATCTGGCATACTACATGTGTGTTTGTTCAATGTCTGCCCCTGCAACAAGAATGTAAGATTTATGAGGGCATGTCCTATGTTTTGTTCATGATGTACCCTATCCCATTAAAGAGTACCTGGCATACAGTAGGTGCTCAATAAATATCGTTGAAGGAATGGGTTCTTTGGGTGATGAGAACTACTTTTCCCTCTTAACACCAAATCGACCAATCTTCCGGCATCTGTAATAATAGTACCTAACACTTACATAATGCTTACTACCTGCCAGGCACTGTTTTAAGTGCCTTACATAAATTATGTCATTTAATCTTCACAAAATCCTAGGAGGTAGGTATTATTATAATCCTAATTTACAGATGAGGAAACTAAGATATAGAGAGATTAAATAACTTGTTCAAAGTCTCACATCTAGTAAGTGGCAGAGTCAGAATTTAAACTCAAGAACTTTGGCTCCAGAGTCCATGTTATATTGCATCTATCCATATATATTCTGGATGAACTGTCTTTGTTCCTGAGACCAAACCCTCCATTTCTTCTCTTTTGGAATCATGGCTTTAAATATCATTTATATACTAAAAGTTTCTAAATTTCTGTTTCCAGCCCCAACATGTCTTCAGGTTTCAGACTAGAATATCTGTCTACTTGACATCCCCACTTGGATGCCTAATAGACATCTCAAATCTAACATCTGTAAGACAAAACTCTTGACTTCTCCAGTCCTCACACCTATCCTTCCTCAGGCCAAAAACTTCATTTTTCTCTCACACTCCACATGCAATCAGCACTTTATACCTTATCAGCAAGTTAGCTCTATCCTTAAAATATATACTGAATCTAAATGCCTCTCAGCACCTCCACTCCTCTCTCTTTCTGCTCGACTGTCACTTCCTCAGAGGTGCCATCCCTCCTTACACTGTCTTAAAATAATGCTGTCACCCTGAACCCTTCATCCTTCCAACTCCTCACCCAGTGTTTTGTTTTTCTTCATAGCTCTTATTATTCTGTGTTTATTTACTGCCTGACCACTCTACTCCCCCATTCCTCTCCATACCTTCCCAGAAGGTAAAGTCTATGAGGGCGGATGCTTTGCTTGTCTGGTTTACTGCTAGAATGAATGACTGAATCAATTCACTACTGGGCCTGTGTGTCTGTGTGCATTTTTGCCTGGTAATAAACTTACATACACCTCACATGTAACAGTTTCTTCCTTCTCTTACCTAAAGATGATAATTTCATCAGCCATTTCTTGGCGTCTCTTGTACTGCTGCAAACATACAGAGCAGTAATCTTGCTTGGGATTCAATCCTTTAGAGACTGAAGCTCTCAGATTACACAATGACCAATGGAGATCTTGGTTTAGAAGGTTAGTTGTCGTTTCCAGCAAGGTCTATGAGAGACCAAAACAAAAACTAACAAAAATGATTTACAAAGTGAAAGAGAGGGGCAATGAATGGGAAATAGCACTTGTGTAGTTTTCAGCTACGAACACCTGAAACTGAAATACACTATGAAGAGATAAAACTGATGAAACAAGCATATTAAACAAACAAAAGAAATCAGACTTACGCAGTTAATACTAATACGCAGAGTAATGATGAGTGTATACATTAAGATTCTCAAAATAATTATGAAAGTCTGTCACTAGTTTCTACTGAGAAATGTGTGCTCCGACATTTTGTGGCTTAACTCAGTACTGATGTTGTTCAAATACCTGAATAAACCCAAATCTATTTATTACATTTGTATAGTAACTTCTCTCTGAATGGCTCAAAGTATAACAAAGAGTACAGCTAAGACTGCATTCCTCATTTTTAATTGAAACTATATTCATGACAATATTTCAAATAACCTTTACACTGGAAAAGTTAATGGCCATTACTCAGTTTTCATCTTCCTTAGGCAGAGGGATTACATCTTCCTGATCAGCACTTACAAGTCATTTGAATCTACTCAAGACCAATATCTGCCATAAAGTTACATAAAGACATTTTCACAGCTACCATATTAAGACACTTTAAGGGCTCTATGTGCTTATGATGGATTATTTTTATAATATACCTACCTCTTAAGATTCGTATATATCATTTGACTATGCAGTTGAGTTTCTTTCTGTAAGTCCCAAAGGGGAAAATGGAGCTAGACACTGATTACTCTCCTTGTTTATGTAGCCTGGTCCTTTAAATTTACCTGTAACGTAAAACTTTAAGTTTTAATTGTCTAGCTGTTCTAATTCTTTCTAACCATCTTTTCCTCTTCTTCTGTTGCTCCAAAGTTGGCAAAGATTTCCTGCCTTGCACTCAACTTTGCTTCTGCTAACCTGCAGCCTGTGCCTGCAGGGTTATCAAGCTTCACGGGCTATGCTCAGGCCAAACTGCAATTCTTACAATACACTAAGACAAGCTCTGTCGCCCAAGTTTTTCATTTTCTTCTCTCAAATTCCTAAAAAAAGCAGACATTCTACCTAACATGCCTAAATGACATTTTTCCTAGGTGGTTTCATGAGTCACTTTGAAGTATACTAAGAAAAAATTTGAATACCAAGCTAGCTCTTACTGAGAATTAAAGCTATAGGCAATTTTGAGTTAAGGGAAGATAATGTTCAGTTTTGGCTAGTGGCAATAACCTGCTTCAGAAGGTTTAAAAGAACACTCATTTAACTTTATTTTGCAATATTCATACTTGTGCTGATATTTCCTTTTCATGGGTTGTATCTTTGCATCCAAGTATTTTTCCAGAAAAGTCTCTCACACTCTTCATTTGGGGAAAAAAAAATTGTCTCATTGCCAATAAAACAAAAAAAGCAAAATGATTTTGAATTGGATATGTATGTATGCAAGTATCTATAAAAGGGCAAGAGAAATTTAAACATTAAAAACAAAAGCACACTTCAATCTACCAAACTTCTCCTAAATAAATGGTAATTTTTAAAGATAAAGTATAGGTGCAAAGAAAAGAGAAATAGCTTCTTTCTACTTCAGGACAGGCATAGTAATTGTAAGTGGCTTACTTGTTCATAGTTAAAGGTATCCAGCATTCCCAATATAAGTCCCTGGATTTCTCCAAGTTTTCCTTTTCCATAAACTGGATCCTAATTAGGAAAAAATTTTGCAAAACTTTTAATTGTTATGATTTTTGTTATTTTAAAACTACTTTAAAATATAAGTTATCTGAAAAGGCCAAATATGCAAGTATTTTTCTACAATCACAAAATATTCATTCTTCCATGAATTTCCACTGAAAATGCATAGCAGTTTCCTTCTGACTCTCTCAAATAATTTGTACAAGTAATTAAAATTTAAATGACCTAAGCTCCTGTTTAGCAATCTTCTTTGCAAGTCTAATTAAATTTCACTCTAGTTTGTTTCTGTAAGAAGCTTCCTTTCCTTCTTCATATTAAACATCGACTTTCCCTCTTTGAATTCATATTAATCTGCTACTAAAACCAATGTACTCATGAATACCCAGAAACTGTTCAACATCTCCTCCAGTGACTCACATGCCATGAAGATTTTAGCCACCTCTTAGCCCAAAATAACATTATTGCTTCAGTTTAGGAGACAAGCTGGATCTGAAAAAGCAGTCTTCAGTTTTTCAAAGCTTTTTCAGTAAAGTCACTGATAAACAACAGATACCTAAACATCCCATCTCTCCTCCACTGCTTCTAATATGAAGTATGCCAAGTAGCTTGCTTATTAACTGCAATTTGGAAAACACTGAGGTATACAAAAACCAAACAAAAATCTGAAATCTAACCACTCAGAAAGAAACATTGTTAATATTTTGATGTATATTCTTCCAGTCTTGCTTTGTGGAGAAACCAGGTAAGACTGAGGGATATATTAAAAAATCTGAATATTTCATATTTATTAGATAATATGAGCATTTTCCCATATTATCAAATATTTCTTAATAGCTGCAAAGTATGAATCATGTGGAAATACCATTTTTTATTTAACCATTCTCTGTTGGACATTTAGACTTTTCCCCTCCCCAACCTCCACCTACCATTAACAAATGCTAATGTGTTATGTATCTTGGTCCGAATCTCAGATTCTTTCTTTAGAGGAGATTACTAGAAAGGGACTTAACGACTCAAAGAAAGTTTTTATGGGTACTGATATACATTGCCAGATTGCTCTACCAAAAAGTTGTATTATGCAATTTATATGCCCATTAGCACATTTTATGCTCATTTTACTGCACCTTTGGCTAGACTGAGAATTAGAATTTAAAAATTGCTAACAAATGAAAATGCCAAGTCATTACTTTACTCTATATGGGTTACAAATGCCATAAATGACACTTCTCCATACGAAACGGGAATCCAAGTATATAGTAATGATTTTAGTAGCTCTATTTATTAAGTGGGTAGCATATGCCAAGTACAATGTAAAGCACTTTATATACACTATCTCACTAAACTCCTTTAACAGCTTTGTAAATGAAGAGGCTGAGGCTGAGAGAGGTTAAGTAAATTTCTCTAAGGTCACAAAACTATTAAATGGGTAAACTGGTATTTGAATCTAGGTGCTTCAGAAATCATGTTTTTAAGCAACAACTATAATGGTATCCCAAGTATAGATACAGAGATAAACTAACGTTTGATGGAAAATATGGGTAACATTTTAGACTGCTTCCTAGTGAGCACAGGTTATTGACATTTTGGTGCTGTAAAAGCAACTGTGAATTTAGAAGTTAAGAAAGACAGAAGGCTGTGAAAGCAGCTGCTCAGAAATGCAAGAAGAAACTACGCCTTCTTGCTTTTGCACACCATGGTCTTAGGATTTCCTTCTTTTCTCTTCTATGCTCCCATGATGGCTTTTGAAAATTGGGTAAGTGCAATTTCTAATTAAGGTTGGTTTCAGTACTTTTAGTTGGTTACAGCAGCACAAAGTTGTCTGTCATAGGTTCCTGGTCCCTGCTCCTGAGTTTATGCTGAAGAAATCAAAGGTAGAGAATAACTATGAATTTGTGTACTAATTAACAAATTTACAAGTTTGGGCTTGAACTGGTCATTTAAGTTTAATAGAGAAATTTTTTCTTTCATAGCTACAGACTGTACCACTAAGCTAAAGATACCTGATAAACATGTACAGACCATTTACAAAAAGCAAGATTGTGGATATCTCAAACTAGTCCTTTATTAGAAAAACAATGCAGGCCAAACACCACCGGATAAATTTTATTTTATTTTCCTTGCATAGAAATAGATTCTGCTAATGCTTCTTAACTTGTACTCAATTATGTTTTTGGTCAAATTCTTAATAGTACTTTTACTTCCCAAAGTATCAATGGCTAGTGCAATATCTTTTTATTAAAAACCTATATAATACCTACTATAACATGGGCATTCAACATGCTAACACAGCTCTGGAACAGAAAAGTTCTAGTATCTGTCTATGACAAGGGTAGTCTGGAGAACAAAGAGGTCTGTAAAAGGTCAAATTCTGGAAAAAAAGAAATCTTTATAGGTCATTTCTATATTTATATCAGTACATTTCACTTTAATATACATAATTTAAAGGAATAACTATGAAAATTACCTCATACTGGAACAACACATAAATTATAGAATGCAAAAGGAAGGTCAAGTCTTCTAGCATGGCATATACACAATCCACTAGCTCTTACTTTCCAGAAGACGTCAGCTAGATTCTTCAGCAATGGATAACTGCTGAGGTTTCTCTTTAACTTGTTTGTAAACTGTGAAAGGAGAACACACCTGGGCACCCCACACAAATTTGTTTTTCTAAAAGCCCTCTAGAAAAAGATGTGATGGCCATTTTTTCCTATTGCTTTCTATTCTGTGTCATGTATGCGGTTTGTTTTAAAATAGAAATCTTTACTAATCAAGCATTACTTTCAAAAGTGAATGATGCCCTCAGCAGGTTAGGGTGGGAGACTCCAGTGGTATTTCAGGTTCTGACACTAATGGGGCAGGCCAGGTACTTAACTTCTCTATACTTCAGTTTCCTTTTTCGTCAATAGAAATTTTTATATTAGCCCTATCTATTTCAAGAGCTTATTATAGGCTTAAAATGAGATAATATCTGTGAAAGTACCCTAAAAAATACAAATCCAACACAAACATAAGGTAGTATTATTATTATAGTAATAATATACATGAAAATAAGGAATTTAAGAAACAATATACCCTCCTGATTAGTGGGAGTTACAAACCACGGAAAGTAGAAATGATAAGAATACAACTACAATGAATGCTAGTATAACTCAAATTAAAGATTTTCAAATATCAAAAAGCTTCAAAGAAAGGGTCTTGAAATAGAAAGTTTAAAAAAAATCATAAGTTTCTGTCAAGGGAAAACAGATTTTTCATTTGTTATGATTTATGTATTATAATGTGGGATCAAAGCTCAAAACAAAGCAAAATGTATACACTGAGAGAGAACACATTTTTGGCCTTAGGTTTCATATTTCCTAATTTACTTAATAAGGTATACCAGCCGTATGGAGGTATTACTTTATATATGACTAAAAACCTTATGATTAATGTATTTTAAAGTGGATATAAGAGAAACAGTCTATACCATAGAATTAATCAACATATAGTTGCTAAGGTTCAAATGAGATAAGGTATAAAAAAATACATTCTATATGATAATGCACAATGTGATGAGAGGACTACGGGATGCATATTTATCAGTAAAGGCCCAGAAGCTTAATACCAGATGGGAAGTAAAGCTTGGAGAATCTTAAAGAATGGTTGAAAGAGAAACTCTTAATTGGATTAATTATTTTATTATTTCATTAAAAATTTTATTATTTCATTAAAAATTCTTTTATTACTGCCGTTTAATTTTTTTTTTTTTTTTGATGTATTTCTATACCACGTAAGGTGAAGGAAGGCAAAAGGGATTCTAAGTATAATTCCTGCTGTGTTCCCCAAGAATGTTCACAAGTTTTACTAAAAATACATCTTAGTGTATTTTTAGTGTTCTCTTTTTGATGAAGTTGGAAAGGCTCAGGGTTTGCTGAAAATAAGAAGGGTGGAATGATGTTTCCTACAGAGGCTTTGGACAAAAAGTTGGCCAGAATCTAGAGTAGGGGAAAGAGCTGTGGACATAAAGAAAAGTTTTAGGATAATTCAGAAAACTAAGTAATAAGTAATGATTAAGAAATGCCTATATTTAATTTTTTTTAAAAATCTTTTTTGATTTAAAAAGCGTAATCAGCTAAAATAAATAATTCTCTCCCAGTTAGTGCACTAACAGAAAGCTTGTAATATCTTAGGTGTATATTGCTTGAGATCCATTTAAACATCAGCCCAGATTTGTTATTACAGTATTTATATAAAACTAAAATATTAGGTGTAATTAATTAATAGTTAGTATTTTCTCCCTTTTTACTCACCTGTAAGATTCTTTGCAAGATTGATGGAAGGGCAATAAATGCTGCCATGCTGTTTAGAACTTGCATGGTCAAAGATTTCAGAGCTGTTATAATAAAATGTTAATATTAAAGTTACTATAAATTAAGAGTTTGTGGTTTTTCCTGTAAGTAAGTGGAAAATAGCAGATTCATATAGCTTCCTAGAAACTTAGCTAACCAAGGCTAATTCAATATTTTAAAATTAACTGTTGATAAAGTTGCAAGAACTACTAATATTCAAGACAAATGATAGAACTGGTGCCACAGAAAGAACTGAACCTGAAAGATGAGACCAACATTAAATGATTTCATTAAGAAAAATAAGAAAAATATAATATTGGAAAAGGTATATAATGATAATTTTTAGCAGATAAAAATTGAGTTGATGGTATAGATGGACTTAGTCACGTCAGTTCTGATAAACTTACCTTCAGAGTGTGGATGAGACGCAGCTGAACTGAACAGCTTCTGAGGGGCCATCATTGCCTCCAGTAATGGAAACCACAGTGCCTATCGTGTCAGAGGAAACCAAAGGTAAATCAAAGTTCTCTGTTATTACTAACACCTAACATTGGCATAGTGTTTTATAGGCTGAAATGTACTTCTCATATACATTTGCTGGTAAAAATTAGAAAAAGATAAGAAGGAACATTTGATTGGAAGAGAAAAGATAGAAAGGAAGGATCATAGCTAGAACAGATAATTTTATCATGTGGCCTTGGGAAATAAAAGGAAGTTGATGTTAAGTTAGTCTAAGCCTTGGAATTGCTATCTCATGTGTCTCAGGAGAGGGTAGGTTGAAAGGAGCCAGGGCAGAGCTTCCTGTCAGGTTCTTATATACTCACATATAAATGTATCACTGACAAAGTCTATATAACCCTATGTACCACAAAAGGGAATGGAGAAATTCCCACAGCACACAGCTGCCCTCCTCGCCCACAAATATTCTTTACTTATGTCAAGCAAGGTAAATAAATAAAGGTTAGCCCCAATTTTTTCCCATGAGCAGCATTATTCGATATTTCCTAAGTCATCACAGAACAGGAGGGGGAATTCATATTATTTTAATAACATTTTCAACTACACATTGAGATAAAGGAATAGATCCATCATTTATTTATTTCTATTATGTATCAGGCACTGTGTTAAATGCTTTACTTTATTTTCTCATTTCAATCTCATCTCTTATACAGTATGTATCATTTTCATTTGAGATAAGAAATTAAGGTTTAGAGAAGTTAAATAATTTGCCAAAGATCACATTGCCAGTAAATTAGACATCTGACTCCAAATTCTTTATATATTTTATCTCTCTTATTCTTTATAATACTGACTATTAAAAATTTAACTTGAATAACTAAAAACCCACAGGCTAAAATAACCATCCATGATAATGACAATCCTACCCCCTGAGAAAACAACACAGCTAAACTTGCAGTACTTTCTCATGTAATTTAACAAACATTTTTGAAGGAATTACATGCATAACAAAGCCACAGCCTTCGGACACTGGGGTAGCAGCATAAATACACACACAGAGGTGGGAGAGGTGGTTAGAGATTCTACTTGGGAAAGGGGTGACCACCTAACTTCCTAAGGTCTAACTTTAAGGAAATACTCTGTGCTGGTTTGAATGTATTATGTCCCCAAAATGCCATTATCTTTGATGTAATTTTGTGTGGGCAGAGGTATCAGTGCTGACTAGATTGTAATTCTTTGAGTGTTTCCGTGGAGATGCACCCACCCAACTGTGGGTGATGACTGTGACTGGATAATTTCCATGGAGGTGTTACCCTACCCATTCAGGGTGGGTTTAAATTAAATCACTGGAGCCATATAAATGAGCTGACAAACAGAAGGAACTCAGTGCAGCTGTGAGTGACATTCTGAAGAGGAGCTACAGCCAAGAGGGACACTTTGAAGAATGCACAGAAGCTGAGAGAGTAGCTATAGCTGAGAGACAATTTGTAGACGGCTGTTGAAAGCAGACTCTTGCTCCAGAGAAGCTAAGAGAGGATAAACACCCCAAGAGCAACTAAGAGTGACATTTTTGAGGAACTGCAGCCTAGAGAGGAAAGTCCTGGGAGAAAGACATTTTGAAACCAGAACTTTGGAGCAGATGCCAGTCACGTGCCTTTCCAGCTAACAGAGGTTTCCCGGACACCACTGGTCATCCTCCAGTGAAGGTACCCGATTGCTGATGTGTTACCTTGGACACTTTATGACCTTAAGACTCTAACTGTGTAACCAAATAAACCCCTTTTATAAAAGACAATCCATTTTGGTGTTTTGCATTCTGGCAGCATGAGCAAATCAGAACATACTCCATAATATTAAATCTTCTGATGATTCTTTTGGAAGGAGACATTACAGACAGTTCATTATCAAGCTTTCTGAAACTTCAAATTTTCTACTTAGTCTAAGGTCTGCGGAAAATTTCAGATAAAGGCAACAGTTCTTATTCTCACTTCTCCAAAACAAAATAAAAGCAAAGCAAAGAAAAACAAACAACCATTAAAATTCCTCAAAATGTAATACTAGTATTATATTCACCAGTCTAGCATTTCCACAAAAATAATATTTACATAAAAACCAAGCTCCAAATATTTTGTTATTGTTGTTGTTATGAAACCAGTTCAGAAATGAAGCAGAAACCAGTTGTTGGGAGATGAGGGGGGATAGGTAGAGAGTGGTGTATGGTGGGGGGTGAAAGTATGTGTAAGAGAGACAGACTTCTCTTATAATCTTAATTGTATTATAAATTGTACAATAAATGGCATAATACTCTCAGAGTAGTGAAAATTTCAGAGGATAGAAAGAGGTCTAACATCTAATGTCTTTCTTAAAATAAACAAATCCCAACTCAGACATAGGTTTTTTTGACATAAAAAATAAATAAATGTTCCTTCTGCCACATCAAAGGAAGCCTTGTTCATGTCCCTGATTAAGAGAGTTCAAATACAGTCAGAATAATGTCCTAGAGGTTAGGAGACCTGGATTTTATATCTAATTCTACCATTAATCTCTGTGAATCTGGACATATTTCAGCTTTGTGTGAACCTAAACTGCTCTATCTATAAATATGTCAATTAACTCATTTTTCCTTAAATTTTCTATGAGAGGAAGGAAGAATATAAAATAGATATTAGAGAAGAGATGGAATAGTTGAAAAATAAATAAGGCCTTGTGTTAAATATGTATAAGCACAGCTTTTAAGAATTCCATCCTACTGAATTTGCCCATCAAAATATAACCATGCCCGGAGAAACTAAGACGGCGGCTAGCTAAGACAGGGCGAAAAAAACGCCTCCATGAAAAACTCTAGCTAAAAACCAGAAAGTGACCCAGAATACCGGTTACAGCGATGCGCCAGCTGGATGAGGGCTCCTAGCTCCAGAGGGGCTGTATACTTGGTGAAACTGGGAGTCAGCATTCTGAAACGAGTAACTAAGCTGGCTGGAAGACCCGCAGCCGCGCAGCGGGCTGGGAAAGCCAGGGTTCAGCGTTTGGAGACCGGCTGGCTCTTTTTTTAAAAAAAAAAAAAAAGAAGGGAAAAACCCAGGAGTGGCTCCAGCTGCGATTGTGGGAACCACGCAGTAAAACACAGCAAGAAGGGGCTGGGCCGGCCTCTCGGTGTCTGGCTGGGAAGATAGCCCGCTGAAGATTCCCTTGGGTCCGGGGGAAAGGAGGGGAGAGCCGGAAGCAGAAAGAAACCCTGCGGCTAGCAGCTGGCTCCCCGGAGGGCTGGATAAACTCCCGCCTGGGGCCGTGCCCACAGCCCTGCCAGTTGTCCTGGAGCTGGGAAGGAGGAACTGTGCGAGGAGGAGGGGGCTGAGACGCCCCGTTCGGCCATTTTTGCCTCAGGCTGAGAGCGCGCAGCCACACGGCCCGGCGGCCTGGGGCTTCCCTTGAGGGACGGTGCGCACTGGTGATGTAGCACGGCATTCCCTCGGCTGAGTTCCTGGAGGAGCACGGCTGGGAGGGGGATCCGCTCGGAGAACCCAGGGACGCTATGCTAAGTCTGGTGGTTTGTGAATCAGCGAGAGAGAGGGTTTGGGGCTGAACTGAAATGAAGGCTTAGACTCTTGTGGCGGCCTTGAATCTCCAGGATCCTGGGGGATTTGAACATTAAAACTGCCCTTCCTCCCTGGCCACCCGTACACACGCCACACATTCAGGGCGGACGGATCCAGCAACACACCCAAGCTGAGTTCTCCAACTAAATCCCACAAGAATCATTTTCCCACACACCGCGGGAACAAGGTTGAGAACTGACTTGAGGGATATAGGTGACTCACAGACGCCATCTGCTGGTTAGTTAGAGAAAGTGTACATCACCAAACTGTGTTTCTGAAAAATCAGATCGATATTCCTTTTTCTTTACAACTTGAAAGAACCCTATCAAGCAAAACAAATGCCAAGAGGCCAAAAACAACAGAAAATCTGAATGCATATAATAAAACCAGAAGATATGGAGAATCCAACTCCAAACACACAAATCACAATATCAGAAGATACACTGTACCTTGAAAAATTAATCAAAGAACTACAATTGAGGAACAAAAACATGGCAAAGGATTTAAAGGACATCAAGAAGACCATGGCCCAGCATATAAATGACATAAAGAAGACCCTACAAGAGCATAAAGAAGACATTGCAAGAGTAAATAAAAAAATAGAAGATCTTATGGAAATAAAAGAAACTGTTGGCCAAATTAAAAAGACTCTGGATATTCACAATACAAGACTGGAGGAAGCTGAACATCATCTCAGTGTCCTAGAAGCCCACAGAACAGAAAATGAAAGAACAAAAAAAGAGTGGAGAAGAAAATTGAAAAAATCGAAATGGATCTCAGGGATACGATAGATAAAATAAAACATCTAAACTTAAGACTCATTGGTGTCCCAGAAGGGGAAGAGAAGGGTAAAGGTCTAGAAAGAGTATTCAAAGAAATTGTTGGGGAAAACTTCCCCAACCTTCTACACAATATAAATACACAAAGCATAAATGCCCAGTGAACTCCAAATAGAATAAATCCAAATAAACCCACTCCAAGACATATTCTGATCAGACTCTCAAATACTGAAGAGAAGGAGCAAGTTCTGAAAGCAGCAAGAGAAAAGAAATTCACCACATACAAAGGAAAAAACATAAGACTAAATAATGACTACTCAGCGGCCACCATGGAGATGAGAAGGCAGTGGCATGACATATTTAAAATTCTGAGAGAGAAAAATTTCCAACCAAGAATACTTTATCTAGCAAACTCTCCTTCAAATTTGAGGGGGAGCTTAAATTTTTCACAAACAAATGCTGAGAGACTCTGCCGATGAAAGACCTGCCCTACTTCAGATTCTGAGGGGAGCCCTGCCGGCGGAGAGACAGGAAAAGGAGAAAGAGATATAGAGAATTATAACAGACATATATAGTACCTTACATCCCAAATCACCAGGACACTCATTTTTCTCTAGTGAGCACAGATCTTTCTCCAGAAGGGACCATAAGCTGGGACATAAAACAAGCCTCATTAAAAAAATAAAAAATAAAAAAAATTGAATATACTCAAAGCACATTCTCCAACAACAATGGAATACAAATAGAAGTCAATAATTTTTGAACTGTAATTCCACTATTTACTTCCTACATGATATAAAATACACAAACTCTAAGGATAAATCAGTGGTTTTGAACTCAATGTAAAATATGTAATTTTAGACAACTATATAAAGGTGGGGGAATGAAGGAGTATAGGAATGTAGTTTATGTGTCCTATTGAAGTGAAAGTGGTATCAAAGAAAAACAAGATTGATATGGATTTAAGAGGTTAATTTTAAGCCCCACAGTAAACACAAAGAAATTATCAGAGAATATAACCATAGAGATGAAAAGTAGAGTTTGGGTTAAGAGAAATGGGGGAAGGGGCAATGGGGAGTTAAGAAAGGAGTGTAGGGATGCTGTTTGAGGTGAAGGGAAATTTCTAGTAATGGATGGTGGGAAAGAGCAATACAACATTCTAAACGTGATTAATCCCACTAATGAAAGGCTAGGGAGGGGGTGGAATGGGAAGATTTAGGCTGTATATATTTTTCCACAACTGAAAAAAAAAAAAAAGTCTAACTAGATGACAATTGAATGCTAAGGATGAACTTGGATGGGACTGGAGGATAGAGGACAGGTGGCTCAAAGGGACACAGCTGAGACATACAGAAAAGGAAATATAGAATGTAAGCTTTGTATCATTGTTGAATCTCTTGTACTTCTTAGCTGTGTTTAATGGGATTGCATAAAAGAATGTTCTTGTTCATGGGAAGTGTATATGTGAATTATAGTGTGTTCAAGGATGTGTGCAGCTAACTCATATGTTCAGAAGACAGAGCAACAGATGATGGATGATAGATAGGGAGGGAAAGAAATAGCGAAGTGACAGCATGTTAAAGTTGGTATATTGCGCTATTGGGGGAAGGGGGTCAGGGTATGATGGAATTCTGAGTATGGGGCTAGTATTGTTTTTGCAACTGTTCATATAACTTTGAATTTATTTCAGAAAAAAATATATAACTATGCCCAAATACAGCTAGCTAAACAAGAGATGAATAAAAATAAAATCATGACAAAAGGACTGGTGGTGAGCCCATAATCCATTTAAATAAAGATCTAAGATTAAACAATGATGGGAATTATGGATACAGCAAAGAATGTAAGTGCTATAAACCTTAATGATATAAAATAATGTAACTAAAACTAAGAGGGATGAAGAGGGGAGGTTGGGGTAAGTATGAGTTCATGTGACTTTCCTTAATGGCATAGTGTCATACATATTATAAAAACTGAAATGTAATTATAAACATATAAACATAATGTGCTGGTTTATATATATTATGCCCCCCAGAAAAAGCTATATTTTTTAGTGCAATCTCTTGGGGGCAAATGTATTAGTGTTGATTAGATTGGAATCCCTTGAGTGTTTCCATGGAGATGTGACTCAATCAACTGTGGGTGAGACCTTTCATTGGATTATTTCCATGGAGGTGCTGACCCACCCATTCAGGGTGGGTCTTAATTGGATCACTGGAGTACTTTGAAAAGAGCCACACAGGTCCAGATGCTGGGCAGATGAGAGACAGTTTGAAAGCAGACTTTTGCTCCAGAGAAGCTAAGAAAGGACAAATGCCCCAACAGCAACTGGGAAGGATATTTTGAAGAGGAGCTGCAGCTAAGAGAGGACAAAATGCTCCAAGAGCAACACTTTGGAGAACGCCATTTTGAAACGCAACCTGGGAGCAAGCAGACGCCAGCCACGTGCCTTCCCAGCTAACAGGTTTTCCGGATGCCAATGGCCTTTCTCCAGTAAAGGTACCCTTTGTTGATGCCTTACCCTGGACACTTTATGACCTTAAGGCTGTAACTTTGTAACCAAACAAACACCCTTTATAAAAACCAACCCATTTCTGGCATTTTGCATTCTGGCAGCATTAGCAAACTGGAACACATAATGATTCCAATCTTTTTCAATTATTCAGATTTTTAAGTTTAGAGAGATTTATTAAGAGATAGTAAAGTGAAGAAACATTTATCTGAAATCAGAAATTCCTCAGTTTTAGGCAAGCTTCCTAAATGAAACTGAATACTATATTTTTGAAAGCAAGCACTATTTGTTCCAATTTTTCCAAAATTATATTAACCTAGGCAGATATAAAGTGTCTAGAATGAAGTTCACCAAATGAAAATGATGGTTATTTCTGGGTAGTGGGAGGGGCACAGGGTAATTCTTTTTTAAGATCCTTTTTCTGTGTAACTTTCTGCATTGCATGATTTTTTTAAATGATGAATATGCATCATTTCATAAAAAGTCTTTTTTATAAACAAAAAAAATCACATCCATATTTAAATGTGTTCATTGTACACAATTTATATTATAAAGGGTTTTCATTAATGTATAACCTTGAAAAATCCTTGATGCAAACTTTAAAAGAGAAATTAACCCATCTCGTAAGAACAGAAAAGGCACCAAGATTTAATATTTTCATTGTAACATATATGGCTAAATATATATGAAAAATAAACACTACTTTCCATTTCAGAAACCTGAGCAGTGACGAGGTCAGGCACTGTCAAGTCAGAGAGGCCTGACCATGGGGGGGCACGCACAGAAGAGTCAAGTTATATCATGCTGCAATTCACCTAAAAGCATTGCAGAATTTAGCTGTCAAATCACATCTCATCCCCTTAGTTTCTGCTTCATTGCTGTAACTCCCATCTGCACCAGTTGCTAAACTATACCTCCTTTGGTTTTGTTATTTCCTTTTTGCATTCCAGGATCTGTTATTGCAATAGTTTCCAACCTTGGCTGCACACTAGAATTGTGTGAGAAGCTTTAAAGAATACCCATGACTGGGCCCCACCTCAGAGATTTTAATTTAATTGATCTGGGGTGCAGCCTGAGTACTAGAATTTCTCACAGCTCCCCAGGAGACTCTAATGTGAAGCCAAGGTTGAGAGGCACTAGATTATAGCTGCCTTTGACATTTTTCAGTTTTTTCTGTCTCCCTTAAGGGCTTTCCTCCAGCTCCTCACATTCACTTTTACCCACAGGGGACAGAAGGTGATAAATGCTGACATGGCCATAGCGCCACTACATGGAATACACAAAATTTCAGTCCAGAGAGAACAAGGACTGTTAGTATTCACACACCTTAAGGTTTGCAGCACATCCAAAGCTAAGAATATAAAGGCTTTTGTGAGAACAAAGAGACCAGGCACTCCTTGTAATAACTTCAGGAGTCTAGTACTCCTGGGAGCACTAAACAGTGATTAAAACCCATTGAATTAAACTCAGGAGGCTGAAAGGGCAGTGGAAATAGAATTAATTCCTAGTATCAGACCAGAACAGACTCTTAAATGCCTAAGCAGTTATTCTCCTACCTCCCGTTGCTGTTGGTTCAAATTATGCGAATTTCTCTGGCAAAGGGCAATTGTCTCTACCACAACACCTTCAACATCCTTCAGTGAGGGATCTTCTTTTCTATCTAGATTCAGAAAAAGTGTATCACTTAAGGATATATTACTGATAATCTCCGAGTTTCTGTGAAAAATTAAATTATTTTTTTCTTTGTATAGCCTTAGGTTTTTATTATATAATCATCCATAAGATTTGATACTGAGGTTTAGATTTTTAAAAACCCAGATGCAGGAGTTCTCTATATGAAAGTTTGATATTCACAGTACATATAAAGCACATGATACTGGACATTTTAGTTTGCTTTTGCCATGGAAAATCCCCAATTATCTGTCTGTGGATTGGTAAAGAGATTATCATCCTTCATCTTTCTTGCTCTAGCATCTCTTCTTTAGCCTATTTCTTAAATGTAGGTACTCTTCTAAGGTACTGTGCTGGTTTGTACATATTATGTTCCCCAGAAAAAGCCATATTCTTTAATGCAATCTTGTGGGGGCAATAGTGTGGATTAGGTTGGAACCTTCTGATTGAGTGTTTTCTTGGAGATGTGACCCACCCAACTGTGAGTGACACCTTTGATTAGGGTGTGAGTGCTTGATTGAATGTTTCCTTGGAAATGTGGCCCCGCCCATTCAGGGTGGTTCTTGATTGGTTCACTGGAGTCCTATAAAAAGAGCTCACAACCTCAGAGCAGTTGTGAGTGACATTTTGGAGAGCAACTGAGAGTGACACTTTGAAGAGGAGCTGCAGCCATGAGGGACACTTTGAAGAATGCACAGGAGCTGAGAGAGGAGCTGAAATGCAACCTAGGAACAAGCAGATGCCAGCCATGTGCCTTCTCAGCTAACAGAGGTTTTCCGGATGCCAAATGCCTTTCTCTAGTGAAAGTATTCAATTGTTGATGCCTTACCTCCCACGCTTTATGGCCTTAAGACTGTAACTGTGTAACCAAATAAACCCCCTTTATAAAAGGCAATCCATTTCTGGTGTTTTGCAAAATGGCAGCATTTGCAAACTGGAACAGGTACTCTCTGAGGGTGTTTTCTCTTTTTCATTTTTCAGTACTCTCAGCCACCCTTGTGGTTTCAACTTTCATGTCTTTGCTAATAACTTTTAAATATGCAACTCCAGCCCTTAGAATAGTCACCTCCCTCGAGGACATCTATTTCCTCACACACATCCTGCAAGTACCTCAAACTTAGTGAAAAAGCCCAACTTATTTTTCTCCTCCTTTTAAACCTGCTCCTCCTCTCACATTTCCAAGCTAAGTTAATGGAACCATCATCCTTAAGCCAACCAGTTTATAAATCATCATCTTTGATGCTTCCCTCTTTTTTACCCCCCACACTCAAATAAATTGTCAAATATTGTTGATTCTACTTCCACAATCTCATATGCTCACTACTTTTACTGTGGTGAAGCTCTTTATCAACTCTCACCTGCATTATGTAACAGCCTCTTAACTAAACTTCTGACTTCCAAATCTTACTTCCCTCATTCCTTTTTATACTGCCACTAGAGTTTTCTTAAACACAAGTTCAAACAGAGCACTCTTCTCTGCAAAAACTATCAGACTACTAATTTAAAAAAAACCAGAAATGTAAGTAATCCTCTGACCCTAAGTAAACATTCTAGCTCATCTTCTCACCCTCTGTGCTCTTGTTTCACCAGATTATTTCTTACTCCCAGAGGATACTGGCTGGGCACTTTCATGTTCATGTGCTTAGAAGGCTCTTTCCCTGCTCTGCCTATTTCCAAACTCCTATTTACCCTTCCAATCTTATGTCAAAGGTCAATCCTTCCACAAAGCTACCTCTGATTCATCGGTTACAAACAGTTCCCTAATTTTCCCCACTCCTCCAGTGCTTTCATTGTACCTCTTTTATAATAGTCCATTCTAGTTGCATTAGAGGTTTTAATCTACATATCTGTCTTCTTTGCTAGACTGTAGTTCTTAGGATGGGGATTGTGTTTTTGGCATCTACGTATAACCTATCTGAACTAGCACGGTGTCTTGCAATTGGCAGATCCTCCAAAATTCTTAAGCATACTATCAAAATTGAATCTGAAAGTGGATGGCAGACATGAGATTATTATTGAGAATTTTATATTCATTGGAATTCAAAGAACTGGCTTCTCTAGGTATACCATCTGCAAATCATTGTGCTGATTTTGCGGAAATATTTTTACTTTTCCCTCATTCTTTCATGTATTGTCTACAAAAAAAAAAAAAAAATTCTTGTAACACTCAATTTAAAAACAAACACACCACAAATGCAACAAACCTAACACAATCAAATTGGTTGAACACATACTGATGGTCTAAAAATAACAAATGTCTAGTTAGACTACCAATATGGAAAAATCAATCAAGTGTTTACTGGGGTTCCAAAAAGTTTTAGTATAATATCAGATGCTCAAGATACAATACAGACCCTAGGAAATGACCAACAAAAAAACATGGATAAACAAAGGAGCCACAGAGAATTAGGAGAAAAGGTGTATTAGGGGAATGGGTGGACCAAGAAATGTGTTGGTGTGTTAAGAAAACCGGGACATGGTAAACATCACCTATCAAGTGATTCCCTGACCTCCAGAAAGGCTATTTTGAAATTGTCAAGGATACGATCAATATGAAATATCTGTGATAAAGCCACTCAAGATTCTAAAATGTCAAGTTTTACTGCTCTGGGGTACAATTACATAGATTCAGTATAAAAACAATGACTTTATACTTTTTACCTACTGATTACAAGCTCTGATTTGCTGCTATTCAGCACATTATAGTAATTTTTAGTTATGTACCTCATTTATACATAACCAAAACATAAGGGCAGAATTATGATAAAAAAATAGCCATGAACAGAATCTAATTTTCTATATATTTAACTCCATTGACAATTAGCATCACAAAGTCACAATGGTTTCTATCCTTTCTTATTATGAAAGCTTGAAAACTAAAACTTGGATCAAGTTGAAGTGAATAAACAGCAATTATACAGATGGATGAATGCAATTATTACCTAATAAATGCAGTTTACCAGACAACATCTTTCAAAACACAGGTCCATGGAAGAAAAAAATAGTTGTAAATTTACATTCAATAACTTACTTTCATTTTCATGTGTAACTTCTTGAAGTTTGCTTTGTAGTCTCTAGAAATCAAAAAGAATACAATAAGTGAAAGGAATTCTCTACTTCTCTAATCTACCAAATGTTTAAATGAATATATTTTCAAGGAAAACTTCCAAGAAACGAGGTTTTTAAGAAAGGTCCCTTACTGTCATTCAGAAGAGAATCCTTGTGTATAGAGAAAGCATGGCTAGCAGTGTAGGAAGGGACCCAGAGTATCAAATATCATTTATTTGGTCCCACTTTTACTTCTGTTGCTCCATCACATAGTCACAGTAATGAGAATTAAGGTTTATTCATGCTTTGCATAAGGGAATAAAATTCTCGTAACTGGGTTATGAGAAAATAGGATGGAATAAATGGGAATAAAATGGACAAGATAAAGCAATCCCCGTGGTGTAACCACCTCTATGCTGATGACTCTCAAATATGCAGTTGTAGTGACGTATCAAATTCTAGATCCTTAAGACATCCTTAACTCATGCTTCAAAGGCTTCTTAATATACACTGACGCTGACTTTAACATGTCCTATTTATCCTAAATTTGCTCCTTCTTTTAGGGTCCCTATCTAGGTTAATGTTAAATGATTAACAACTCCCTCTCACTCACCTCACACTATAACTAAATGAGCGATAAGTTCTTGACTCTATGCCCTCTTCTCTCTCCACCACCACTGCCACACCTAGTTCAAGCTCTCACCAACTCACATCTATATTACTGCAAATGCTTTCAGTTTTACCTCCCTTTCCTGGTTCCCCTCCTACTTCACCAGATCCTCCCACAATCACTAGGTCAGTCTTTCTGAAACAAACAATATCAGGTAAATTCCTTTCTTAAAAACCTTTAGTTGGTCCCCTATACAACAGGATCAGTCCCAATTCTTTAGCATGTCCTACAAAATCTTTCAAAATCTGGACCTAGCAGTCTATATTTCTTTGTATTACCATGCCTCTGCAAATGATGGTCTTACTCCCTGCAAGGATCTCCTTCATCTCCTTCCTCTTTCCATGCTGGGAGTACTTCTACTTATCCTTTACAACTATGTTCAAAGCATCTTCAGCAAATAAATTGGAAGATAGAAAGAGATATGGGATAATTTATAGACTAAAAGAGATTAAGAGCCTATACAAAGCTTCTGAGCGGTATTTGAAACTTGAGACCAATATGGAACATTTTTTGATCCAAACAGGAACTCCTTAATTTAATCCTAGCCAGATGACACAACTACAAAAATAAATAAATAAATAAATAAAATTTTTTTTTGAGAATATGGAGCAACCAGAACTCTCATACATTGTTGGTGGGAGTTTAAACTGGTACAATCACTTTGGAAAAGAGTCTGACAATTTTTCCTAAAACTAAATCTATACCTATCCTATGAATCCAGTAATTCCACTCTTTTTGCTATTTACTGAAGGAAAATGAAAACGATTATGTACAAAAAAGCTTGTACAGGAGTGATCATAACAGTTTTTTTCATAATAGACAGAAATTAGAAATAGTCCAGGCATCAACAGAATGGAAAAATAAACTGTGGTATATTCACACACTTAGATACTACTCGGCAATAAAAAGGGAAAAAAATACTGATGCCTTCAATAACAGAAATAAATCTCAAAAACATTATGCTGAGTGAAAAAGCCTTACATAAAAGAGTACCTACTGGATGATTCCATTAATATTAATCAATACAAAACGTGAAACTAATCCATAGTGAAAAAATTAGAGGAGTAATTGTCTCTGGGGAGATGGGAACAGGCACTGATTGGGAAGGAGCATGAGGGAACTTCATCTTTTTTAAGAAAATTTTATTATAATGACATATATACAACCTAAAATTTCCCCCTTCAATCATATTCAGATATAAAATTCAGTGGTGTTAATTACAATATTGTGCTACCGTCACCATTATCCATTACCAAAACTTTTCCATCATCCCAAATGAAACACTATACCAATTAAGCTTTAAGCTCCCATTCCCTGTGTCTTCCCCAGCCCCTGGTAATGTGTATTCTAGTTTCTAACTATATATATTTGCTTATTCTAATTATTTCATATCAGTGAGATCAGAAAGTATTTATCCTTTTGTGTCTGACTTATTTCACTCAACACGATGTCTTCAAGGTTCATCTATGTTGTCATGTATATCAGGACTCCATTCCTTTTCAGGATTGCATAATATTCCACTGTATGTAAATACCACATTTTGCTTATCCATTCATCTGTTGATGGACACGTGGGTTGTTTCCATCTTTTGGCAATTGTGAATAATGCTGCTGTGAACATCAGCGTGCAAATAATCTGTACGAGACTGTTTTCAATTCTTTTGAATACATACCTAGAAGAAGGATTGTTGGGTTATATAGTAATTGTATACTTAACTTTCTGAGAAACCACCAAAACTGTTTTTTCATAGCAGCTGTGCCATTTTACATTCTCACTACCAAAGAACAAGTGTTCCTATTTCTCCACATCTTCTCCAACCCTTGTTATTTTTCACTTTTTAAATAGTAGCGGTAATATTCTTTACCTTGTCAGGGATTTGGGTAACACAGGTATATGCATTTGTCATATCTCATCAAATGATACACTTCAGATCTGTGCATTTAACTGTTATGTAAATTTTACCTAAAAGAAGTACCACAAACATTGAACTCTAGTCAATGAAATTCATAATAAAAATACTAAGGGATAAAATTACCAATGTCTGCAACTTACTTTGAAACATAAAAATTTAAGATGGATTGCTGAATGGATAGATGTATAGACAGAAACATGACAAAGCAAATATAATAAAAGGTCACCTCCAGCATTATTAAGAAGGCACCATGAATATCTCCTTTCTTTTCCAATAGATAAGCAGTGACTTCGTGAAGTTGATACTTCTGGGTAATCTAAGGAAGAAGAAAAGATAAATATTTTTTTCAAAAATCTTGTTTGTGAAATGAGAAGATATTTTAAGGATGAAAAACTGCCACATGATAATAACTAATGAACTCATACCCTAGTACTATGCTACTTTACAGCATAAAATGGGCCTATTTAGCAGTTCTAACTGGACAAGATTCACTCATTTTTTCCACCATTTTATTTAAAAAATTGTTAGGCACCTGAATGAGGTGGACCCATTGGATAAAAGGTAATACATACATAAATAGTAAAAATATAAACTAGAAATTGGTAAATGTTATAAGAGATCTATAGCCAGAACTATGGTAATTTCAGGAGAGAGTGGGGTGATACAGAATAAGTAGCAGAAGTTCTTTCATGTTGGCTTGACATTGGGAAATATTTTTTTTTAAAAGTATTTCTCGTTACAGGTGCAGCACGTACAAAGGCAAAGAGGAGAGCAGACACAAGTAGCATGTAAGGAATAATAAGTATTTTAGTTGCCTGCTATGGGGAGTAGAAGAGAGAACAAGTGAGAAGTTGAAAAATGGGTCCACACAGATCACAGAGGGCTTAGATGGCAGCTTAAGAATCTCAGCCTTCATAATCTTGGAAGAGAGAAAAGTGATAGTACCAGAGATCTCTCTCAATAAAATAAACCTCAGGAAACTGTTTAGAGAGGGGAGAGGTTGGAATTAAGAAATCATTAAGAATACTTTTATATTAGTCGTAGTAACAGGTTAATAAGAGTCAAATAAAACAGTAGAGGAGGGAAGGACTGTGACAGATATTCTGGAGAAAGAATTGTAGGTCTTGGCAAATGACTTGGTGTGGAAGACCTTGAAGATGGAAGTCAAAATCATTCTGGAGAGAATGGTGTGCAAAACAGGCTTGAGATACTGGTAACAGGTCCTTAATATATGGGGCTGGAGCTAAGCAGACAGGTTAAGTCTAGAACACAGTTGTCCAATAGAAATACGTGAGCCACATACCTAATTTAAGATTTTCTAGTAGCCACATTAAAAAAAGAAAAAAGAAACAGGTAAAATAAGTTTTAATGATTTCTGAATTTTAATATGTGTCTAAAAATTCATTTCAACCTGTAATCAATATAAAGAACATTAATGATGCTTGCTTTGGCAGCACATATACTAAAATTGGAATGATACAGAGATTAGCAGGTCTTTGTGCAAGGATGACACACACATTTGTGAAGTGATCCATATTTTTGTACCATACCAATGCAAGGTGTTAATAATAGGGTGGTATATGGGAATTCTGTATTTTGTGCAAGAGTGTTTTGTAAGCCTGCAAGTTCTTTAATAAAAAATGAAATAAAACAATTATTAATAAATGATCTAGAGATTCTACTCCTAGGCATATATTTCAAAGAACAGAAAGCAGAGACTCAGATACTTGTATACCCAATGCTCACAGCATTATTCACAATAGTCAAAAGGTAGAAACAACCACCCACATGTCCATTAACAGATGAATGGACAGACAAAATATGGAGATTAGTACAATGGATTATTCAGCAATAAAAAAGAATGAAATGCTGATACATATATGCTATAACATAGATGAACCTTGAAGACATCATGTTAAGTGAAATAAGCTAGACACAAAAGGACAAATATTGTATGATTCCACTTATATGAAATATCTAGAATAAGCAAATTCACAGAGAGAAAGTAGATTAGAGGTTACCAGGGGCTGAGGGGAGGGGTATGGAGAATTACTGCTTAATGGGTAAGGGGAATTTCCATTTGGAGCAATGAAAAAGTTTTGGATATGGTAGGTGTTGATGATAGCACAATATAGTGAATGTAATTAATGCCACTGACTTATACACTTAAAAATGGTTAAAATGGCAAATTTCATGGTATATGTTACCACAATAAAGATAATCAGATAGTTTACAATATTTTTTGAAATCCAGTGTGTATTTTATATTACAGTACATCTCAATTTGGACTAATGACATTTCATGTGCTCAATGGCCACATGTGACAGTGGCCACTGTATTAAACAGTGCAGGTCTAGAAAATAAAGTTGAAAGTCACTGGCATAGAGAGAAGGGGCCAAGAACAGAGTCACAGGAAATATTTACATGTAGGAAGCAAATGAATAAAAAAGCCAGCGATCTATGGTCAGAAAATTTGGAAGGGAACTCGGGACAGCAAAGTTTTAGAAACCATGGGAGATTGTGGGCATGTGTAGAGCTTAAAAGGAGAAACGGAGTAGGGATAATTTGAACAAATTGGGATATCTTATCCTCTCTTTCAAAGTATTGCTAATTGTTTAGGAAAACATGGACTTGTGGCTTTGTTTGAAAACTTAGACTCCATATATTGAAGAGAAATGTACCAAATAACTGAAGGACGAAATGATGAGATGTCTGAAGATTTGCCTCAAAATAAACCAGCAACGGATGAAGAAAGAGTGAAGAAATAGATGGAACAAGATCAGTTATGTATTGGTAATTGTTAAATTTGGTGATAGGTATATAGTTTCCTCTCTATTTTAATAAATATTTTTAAATCTGCAAACAAACAAACAAAAAAAAAAAAGAAGAAGAAGAAAAAATGGTGACTGGCATTAAATGCTCTAGAGAGGTAAAGTAATATGAGTGCTAAGGAAAGGCAGTTTAAGTACAATGATTATAACAGCAGCCAGTTTACAGGAACCAAAGAGTGAGTGGGAGCTCCAGCAATATGGCAAACAAGCTAACTCAGCTCACCTACCCATTACCAAAACATAAAAATGTTGTACAGTCTATATTAAGGTATTTTTTAAAAGTTTCACTCAAAACAGATAAAAACTTAGGTGCCAGAAATGAAGAAGAAAATCAAAGACAGAACCTATAAGCTTGATGCTGTTTCAGCTGCTGGTGTTGGCAAGCAATGGACAGGAGGGGGCTCGGTGCACGATTTAGACCCAAACTGCCAGAAGTTGGGTTTTAAATGTCCATATGGGTATAAGAGACACAGTCATGGACACTTGAGACGTGAGGACTTAGAACTGAGACCACTCTATAAGCCAGAACTTTGGAAGGGACACACCATTAATGAAAGAGGTACTGAAATAACTCTTCCAACAGACCCAGAGAAACAGTAAGAAAGCCTGAGTATACCAGGGGTGGGTTTGGAGAAATGGGGCTGGGATGAATTTCTTAGGAGAAACTGAAACCCCAAACTTGCTGAACTCTACACCACCTGTGACACACACGACTCTCTAAGCCAAGAAATTAATACATAAATTGCTGCCATATCAGTGAAGCCCATGGAATGCCAGAGAAAAGAAATCACAAAACCACTCTCCTTCTGTAATTCAGAGTATGCTGGACTCACATAGAAGATAATAATCTCCACTGAAAATGAGCTCATAAACAAAAAATTATTCATCATAAAAGGAAATCATCTACCATGGCTGAGACTCAGCAGACCATAATTGGGGTATTCAAACCCAGGATCTAGACTGGGGTTGTCAATTTTTTTTTCTCCTTTAAAGGGTCAGACAATAAGGTGTCTGTCACAAGTTACTATTGTAGCATGAAAGCAATCACAAACAATATGAATGGGCATGGCTGTGTTTCAATCAGACTTTATTTACAAAGACAGGAGGTATATGGGCTGGATTTGGTCCAAGGGCCATAATTTCCCAATCCCTGCTCTTGAGATAAGAAGAAAAATAATCAAGAACATACATAACATAAACATGCTTAAACTTATTAACATCACCATAAAAAAATATGAATCCTCCCTATATGTTTAAAAATTTAAAATTATGGTTTTAACTAATTCAAAAGAAATATAAAATAATAAAGGAAAAATATAATTATATACAAAATATTTAGAGCAAACTGACAATGCAAATACTACAGGCCAACTTGTGAGATCTTAATAAAAACTAATAAACTGAGTTTCTAATAGGCAAAGAGAAATATCAAGTAAGCCAAGAAGATAAAGTGCGTGCCAAAAATAATGCTTTGAGAGAAGAAACAAACCTCCAAGTAGCTTCTCTGAAAAGACTAATACATTGCACAAAACTTTCTTAGGACTAAGAAAAAAGGGAGGCATAAATAATCAGCAATTAACAGATTAACAGCTGAAAGGAGAACATGTGATCATCTCAACAGAGACAGCAAGAACATTTGATAAAATCCAGCACCCGTTCATGATTAAGAAAAACAAAAACAAAACAACACAATCTCATTCAAACTTGGAATGGAACTTTCTTAACTTAATAAAAGTTATCCATGAAGTCCTACAATAAACACCATATTTAATGAAAAATGTTAGACACGTTTCCTTTTCAGGAATAAGACTAGAGTGTCCAACATCGCTGTTTCTATTCAACAGTATCCTAGAGCTCCTACTCATCTGATAAGAGAAAGAAAAATGTATAAGCTTAGAAAGAAAAAAACAAAATTGCCATTACTTTGAGAAAATGTTATAAAATTTCTCGGATCTATTTGAACTGAAAAAAAATCAGCCTTGTTGCTAGATGTAAAACAATGTACAAAAATTAGTAACATTCTAATACAAGAACAGCCATCAATTAAAAAATGTAATTTCAAAAAGTGTCCCTTGACAATGCTAACAAAAATATGTGTGAGAACCTCATAGAAAAACTTTAAAACCTTACCAAAAGGCATTAAAAAGGCAACCATGTTCATAAAAGGGAAGAATCCATACCATCCAGATGCCAGTTCTCCATGAATTAATCTATAAGTTTAATGTATTTTCTAATCAAAATCTCGGAAGAATTTTTTTAGAAACTTGACAGGGGGATCCCCAAATAACAGGAAATAATAAGAGACCAAGAACAACCATAGCATTTTAAAGAAAAAGAATGAATGAAGGAGGACTCTTCTTCCAAATAATAAGCCTTAATGTAAAGCTATATTAGATAAAATATATGGTATTGGTATAGGGACAGATAAATAACCAAAGAAACAGAACAAAGAGTCCCCAAACAGATCCATGTATTCTTGGGAGTTTGGTATATGGCAGTAGGGTATTAAAAGCCAGTGAGGAAAGGATAATAACTGTCACATAGACAATTAGCCATCTACGTGGAAAAATATATAAATCCCTCTTTTAATTCATCTGCAAAAATAAATTCCAGATGGATTAAAAGCCTAAATGTAAAGAACTAAACTATAAAACTTTATAAGAGAATATCCTTTATGGCATCAAAATGGGAAAGGAAATAAGACACATGCAAAAAACTTAAAGGCAAAGATTGATAAATTAAAATAGAAGCCACTATACACTAAGTTAAAAGACATGCTACAATAGACTGGAAGGAGACACTCCAACACAGATATTCAGCAAAGGCTTGGGTATCCAGAAACTATAATTAAAAAAAACCTTCTAGAAATCAATGATAAGGACAAAAACTCAATTGAAAAATGGGCAAAGAATACAAATAGATAATTCAGAGGAAACAAAACTCAAATGGTCACTAAACATGGCAAGATATTCAATGTCTTGAATAAGCAGTGACACCCATCACACTAGCAAAATTTAAGAAGTCTAAAAGTATTAATAATAGGCAAAGATGTGGAAAAACAGCATAAATCAAACACTGCTGATGAGAACAGAAACACTTATGAAATTAACTTAGAGTAAATATAAGAGTAGAATTAAGAGCAATAAACTGCTGGGGCAAAAGAAAGGAAAATATGCATTTTGAGTGAAAATTCCCTCTAAAAGTAAGGCAGTCAACTTGATCATGATCACAATAGTCATTTGTATTTCACTTTTGTGTTCTCATTATTCTTGGAATGTTTTCATTTCTCTTGAAATAATAGGTACTTTCTACTGATTTCTAAGGGCTCGTTTATAATGAACAATGTCAGTCTTCTGATTTTCATACATTGCACAACAAATACCATGTTTTCTTCCCACTTAATTGATTCTGCTGCTTTATTTTTGGTTGTACAGAACTTGTGTATTCAAAAAAACCATTTTATGTTGCATGGCTTTTGAGTTTTGTATTTGTTAAAATATTTACATTAGTGTCATACATACGTTTGTATTTTCTATTTTCTAACAATTATTTCTGTCATTTCTTTATGAATGAGTCATTACTTTGGTTTTAAGGCATTAAATTTCCAAAATTAAAAAAAAAAAAAGAGCAATATAGAGTAGAATTAAGATACTCTATTTTAAACAACACCACTTCCAGGTATATTCCTTAAGAAAAACCTCACAGGGGTACACAAGAAGATACTACAAGGATGTGTGTACTGTAGCACTGTATATAATAGCAAAAGTTTGGAAACCACCTAAATATCTATCAACAGTGAAATACACTGTAGAGTATTCATTGATAGACTGTTACAGGACTACTAAAATGAATGAACTAGATCCAAATGTATAAAAATGGATAAATTTCAAAAAAAAACATTTCTTAAAAAAAGCAATTTGCAATACGATATATACCATATAACATTTATAAAAATTTTAAAAACATGTAAAACCATGTATTTTATGGATATGTCCATGTACAGGAAAAGTTAAAAAACTGATGAGAAGGTTAAATACCAGTTTTAGGTTGGTGGTTACTTCAGGGAAGAGAGCAGAACATGACAGATAAAAGATGCTTTATTTCTAAAACAAGCAAACAAACCAGACAATAAGGATCTGAAGTTAGTATGGCAAAAAGTTAACACTTCAGTTGAATTGGACTGCTGGGCATATGTATATCCGATATTTGAAATTCAAATATATATTTCTATATATTTGAAATATTTCATGATCAAAATTTTTTAAGTGTGTGAGCAGTTCAGGAGGTAGATGCAGAAAACACAGGTTACTATTTCAAGAATGCTGATAGTAAAGGAGAAAAATGATAATGGTGCTTAAAAAAATAAATTTTAAATGAGGAATCTGCTAGCTTCTTATAAGAGATTATGAGATCTTCATTTGCAAGCAGGAGAAAACAAGGAAGAGAATCAGGGCAACGACTGTTTAAGGCTACTGAACCATGTAGCCTCTTGCATCTCACAGCACAACAGGACTGCCGTCACCATCAGAGTCTGCAAACGAGAGCTTAGTCTTTGCCTTTTAATATTTTTACCATATTCCTTTTTTTTAGATATACTGTGTTGGTTAGAATTTCTGTAAAGCTTGCTTAATAGCAATAATGGACGTCTTATTTATGGCTTTCATAGAATAAATGGGGTAACAGTTTACCACAGCACCTAAGAGCAAGCACTATGAAATAAGATAATCTAGGTTCAAACCCAGGAGCTCCCCCTTATTAGCTATAAACTTAGGTAAGTAACTTAAAATGCGAGTCTCAGTTTCCTCAACATTTGTTTATGAAAAGTTTACTCTTGTCTTCTCTACGTTGTTGGTCTTACCTGTATAGTTTCTTCTAAGCGGTAGCCCTCAAGAACTTGCAGCGTCTCTGTAACTTGGTTTGGGTCGAACCTACACAACAATTCAATGAACTGCTCTGTAATAGAGGGAGGTATGTGCAGCAGTTCTTGATTTATATGAATACCTTCCCTGAAAATATAAAAAGCAAGAGAGCATTATTTTGTGACAGTATTTAATCACCTCTATATGAAAAGAGGTGTTTTCTATACGAAAAATTGTATTATGTTAAAACCAAGACTATCTTCTGGTCAGGTAACAACATGAGTTAAAAGTCTCAATGTTACTGAGGTTATTACGGTGGACTGTATATTACCTCAGAAGAATTCTAAATCACAGTATGTCCCAGTTTACACTAAGTAATTAAAGAAATAACATTCAGTTGAGGGTCCTCTAAATCATACCAAAAGTTACACTGCTGCTCTAAAAGAAACAGGAAGATGCCATTCAGTCTAAACGATTCGTCTTTCAGTCTCAACTACTGCCCCTACTATACTTCCTTCACAGGAAGTATACTTTAATTAATTCTTAATTTATCTGTCTTTTCTAAAAGACTATACCTTTTGTGAGGATACGGACTATGTTTCTTCTCACTAATTTTCAAAGTCTACCACAGTGCCTTCTATGTAGTATTATGGGCTCATTTTTCATTGTTTTATCAAATTTTAAAAAGGAAATGAATAACAAGACACACAATAAATATGGGATCATTTACCTAGTGCCTGCTCCTCACAAGGCCCACTATTCATAATGCCTACACAAAAGTTTTAGAAGTGGAGTATTAGTTTTATCATGCTGGACCTTTGATTACTGGTGGTCAAAAGGAACTATTTTGGAAATCAACATCGCTCACTGGAGACCTAGGAATCATCTACTCTGGCTTCAAAAGAAATCAGTTCCCTCTGAGAGCCCTATCTTCTCTGCAGAATTCCTCAGCCAAAGCTACTTAATGAAGAATTGGTATAGAGTTAAGATACAAAATGATAGCTTGAGAAACTAGCCTTCTGAAGAAAGGTTAAAGCAGACAGCCTGAAGCAGCACTTCCCAGCTTTTCTCATATCACAGCACAGAAAATGATGGTATTTATATGGTTCACCAGAGTGAAGAGATGAGATTGCACATGGGGGATTCTGGTTGCCCCAAGAGCCACCCCAACAGCTGAGGGATCACTCTCTAAGCCCATCTGTAACCCATGTGCAGCCCCAGGGTGGGAATCTCCAGACTTCAGGGAATTTAGAAAGATTTGGATTGTATAAATGTTCTATAAATAATGGTAAATGGTACTCCTATTTTTACTAATAAGAGGCTTGAGTTACAGAAAAAGGAATTTAAACACAGGAAATTTTTTCTTGCTTAAGAGCTTTGTGACATTCAGTCCTGACCAGAGGTTGGGTGATGAACTAAGTTAGTTCTGCTGCTCAGGTCTTTCGATACTTGCGGATTGGCTAATTCAACAGCTTCTCAAACTGGCTACAAATTCCAAAGATCAAGTTTTCCTTTTTTTGTTTTGTTTTCTTTTGCTTTGATATTCCAGAACTATCTTAACAGAATTTTGTTAAGAGGTTAGCTATTCCCAACGTAAACTACCACCATAGTTTTCATTTTGTGTCTCCAACCACACCACAAACTTAGAGAGAAGACTATGTTTCATTCATCATTGTTTCCTGAGCCCTATCAGTCTTAGCTCATAATAAATAGAGCTATTACAGAAAACGTGTGTTGAACTGAATTAACTGGAGCTATTGCATTAGAATGCCTTCAAACAGAAGGAAACAAATATAGAATAGAGGGGTGAAAATTACAGGAACTAGGGCTATAAAGTCAGTTAAGCTAGGAATAAATAGGAATAGAGAAAATAGAAGATCTACATGATAAATGCATGAAAATGGTAGTTCTCTATTTGGGGTCAAGGTTCTGTCCAAAGAGAACACTATTATATAAAAGAAAAAGGGGAGGTTAACCAATGTTTCTCCATGTTAACGTGAGCCAATGTACTTAGCAGATGTTTATGTCACCTGGTGTTATAATGGTGTTAGTATATTGTTTCTGTCAGATTTCTGTTAATATAAACTTACACATGCAATACTATGGAGCAAATTAAAATTAGACATGAGATCTGCAGATGAATCACAGTACTTAATTCTTCCCAGAACATTTATTGACAAAACCGTTTATAAGTAATGAAGATGTGAACATGCATCGAACCAAGCAAATCATCCAAATGAACAGATTTTGATGCATTCATTTGTGAGGAAAATAATGTGTCTGCTGGGAAAGGATCAGGCAACATCCATATAATCAAAACCTTAATAAAGAAACGGTAGCATTAATGAATTTACATCCATTTCTGACTCTTGCTTATCAGTCTTGTAAATAAATATGTTTTTATATTCCTTTATCAAAGCTATTACCATTAGTCTTCTATTAACTACTTACTTTGCTGTACACACCCTGCTAACTTTAAAGGCTGAAAACAAGTATTTTAGACCTAAACCTTACCTATTCTTTTGACACCTTCCATTTTAATAATGGCATTAGCTAGAAGGATATAAACATTTAAATATATGTAAAAGGAAGAGTCTCACAAAGCATACACTATTTCCTTTAAAGCTGATAACACTAGCATACACACACCATCTCAAAATTCAGGTTGGAGAAAATAACTATTCTTACTCTGGTTGTGAATATCATTTTAAATTATAACCTTGTACATCAGACCATTTCAGGGGAAGGATAAAACCATATATCAGTTTTGAAAAACATCAATATGATTCTAAAATTCAAATTCTGACTTCAAAGTATTTTTAAATACAGTTTTAATGAGATATATGCACATATCCTACAGTCATCCACAGTGTACAATTTTTCACAGTACCATCATATAGTTGTGCATTCATCACCAGAATCAATTTTTAAACATTTTCCTTACTCCAAAAGAAAATAAAAATAAAAGTTAAAAAGAACAACTAAAACATGCAACCATCACCCCCACCTTATTTTTCACTTAGTTTTTGTCCCCATTTTTCTACTCATCTGTCCATACTCTGGATAAATGGAGTGTGAGCCACAAGGTTTTCACAATCACACCATCACACCATGTAAGCTACATAGTTATGCAATTGTCTTCAAGAATCAAGGATACTGGGTTGCAGTTCGACAGTTTCAGATATTTCCTTCTAGCTATTTCAATATACTAAAAACTAAAAAGGGATATCTATTTGGTGCATAAGAATGCCCTCCAGAGTGACCTCTAGACTCCATTTGAAATCTCTCAGTCACTGAAACTTTATTTTGTTTCATTTTGCTTCCCCCTTTTGGTCAAGAAGGCATTCTCAATCCCACGATGCTGGATAAAGGCTCATCTCCAGGAGTCATGAACTATATCGCCAGGGAGATTTATACTTCTGGGTGACTTCATAATAATTGAAAGGAAAATAAATGTTGTACTAGAATGAAAAATAGGCCGATCTAGTCCCTTCTTCTCTTACAAGCCCACATAAATAGGTTAGTTTGGACTACTCTTCTAGATCTCTAAAGCACAGGATTTTACAATCTCCTTCAGTACTTTGTTTTGACAACTTAGAGCTGTTACAATTTAGCCTAAATCCTGTCTGCTTGAATTCTCTCATTCCCATGTATAGGTTGTGGAACACTAATGTTTACTGTGTACCTTTTAGCCTGAGAACTCAAATATATCATCTGTAACACACAACAGAAAAGAAAAATGTTTTCCATATACTTTCCATTCAAATCAAATTACTAGAATTTCACAAGGCCTTTAAGCTTATCTTTCAGCTTTCCATTTATATTTCATGTTTAAAATGCCACAATATAATCCTATGTATGCCAAATGAACAAAAATAGGTGAGTGTACCAAACTCCCTTAAGAATACTTTAAAAGTGATTGGTATCAGTAGCAAAGATGGTACCTACAAAATTTGTATGAAATTATAACACAATAAAAACAATAATTCACAAACTTGATGAGCAACTGGCTTAGATGGAAACCTGTCAGCTGATCCGTTTGGTCTCCATGGTGACTCTTCAAGTTGTACAGAGCTGCCAGTGATCCCTCTAACAGGGACAAGCACAGTGCCTTAGAAGCTTTCATGCAGCACACACCAAAGCAGAAAAGCTTACCATTCTGTCTGAGAGCAAAGATTCTGCCACATCAAACCAATGAAATAGCAGATCTAAGATAACTGGCTTTAGGGGATTTGATCACTTTCATTTCACTAGGTTTAGTAATAATCAACTGCCAAAATACACTCCTTAAAATCTTAAACTGTTTGTCATTTCTCTGATGTTCACAAAAAGAAAATGTATTGTTTCCATTGTTTTCCTGAATGGATATGAAGAAAGGATGTTATAAGCTAACAGATATGAGAGTCTAATAATTTCAGGAATGGAAAGTATAGTTTATCTCTATAATCATATAAAGTATAACAGCAATTGTAACATTCCAATGCTGTACAAATTTCACTTAAAAACTCAGTGGGTTACTCAAAACAATTTTTCCAAAGTACCACTATCAATAATAATAGTAAGGAGGAAGAGGAGCAGGAGAATGATGCAGTAATCTTCATCATGTATTTTCTTCCTAATGCAAAGCTCTCTTTATCACTAACACCTGCAGTCACTTTACTAGCAAGGGTTGTCTGCCCCACATAGAAGAAATGTCAGGAGACTGTTCTGGTCAAAAGAGGCCCCAGCATCTCAGCACCACACCTAAGCTGGCACTCTTCTAGAGTTTGGTAAGAAATTTGAAACCATTCTCTCCCTAAGATGACAAATGGAAATGGAAGAAACAGAAGAGGCAGTTCTGTGACCCTACAACAGAGGCATTCTTTAAACTAAACAGTTCCCAGAAATGGTTTCTGCATTGACACTGGCTCAGGCTACTATAAATATATTATGATATCCACACATAATTCTGAACATACACAGAACAGAAGAAAGAGTGGAACTGTAAATGTCACAAAAGTACCTTAAAATGTTTCCCTTTCATTGTAAAATAGAAAAAATATGGGTATTTGGAAATATTTCTTTAAATAAAGATAAAGCAGAATTTTAGAAAACTTCAGTACGCAGCACTTTTTTTTTTTCTTTTTCTTTTGTTTCTTCATGTGGCCTCAGTCAATTTTCTAGTGTCCTTTCCTTTCAACCTGCAGAACTCCCTTTAGCAAATCTTAAGGGCCAGTCTAGTAGTGACAAACTCCCTCAGCTTTTGATTATTTGGGAATGAATGTCTTAACCTCTCACTCATTTTTGAAGGACAGTTTTGCCAGAGACAGAATTCTTGGTTGGCAATATTTTGCTTTAAGCACTTTATGTCATCCCTTCTTGCCTCCATGGTTTTCAATGAGAAATCAGCAGTTAATCTTATTGAGGGTGCCTTGTATGTGACATGTTGCTTTTTTCTTGCAACTTTCAGAATTCTCTCTTTACCTTTGATTATAACATGGTGTGGAAGGGGTCTGTTTGGATTTATCTGGTTTGGAGCTTGTTGAACATCTAGGATGTGTATACTCATATCTATCATTAAATTTGGGAAGTTTTCAGCCATTATTTCTTTTTTTAAAGTCTTTATTTGGTATGTCCCAAGGCCGATCCTCCTCACTGATGGTTTCTACTACTTTAATCTTCTCATTTTTCTGGGCCAGCACTTCCTGTTTCTCTATATGTTTTGTAATCTTTTGTGGAAACCTGGATATTTTAATATTTTAATGTTTTATCACTGGAGTTCAGCCTCCAAGGCATCAGTTCCTTAAGCTTGTATTCAGCTAGTGTTATGAGAGAGCTTTCCTTGAATGCCAGGAGCTAACAAAAAGAAGGAAAAAAGAAAACATCTTTCCCAGCCTCTGCAGATTAACCTGTGTGAGTGCTCTCCTTTGAGGCTTATCCACAGAGTTTAGAGAATAGTTCTGGGTCAAAGCTTAGGGGACTCCCTGTTTTTTCTGCTCATGCATCTTGTCTTGGGCATGTACATTTGGCCCGGTGAGTTACCCTGTTTAACTAGGATATCAAATGTCCACTCTTCCCCAGGAAACAGTTTCCTTGCTGACCAGGCACTACACTGTATGTCCTACAACCAGCAACCCCTTGCCCCAGGCAGCCACTTGACTGCTCTCCCATAGAGTTGCAGTAGGTAGGCTCAGTGAGCTTCCTTCTACACACAGAGCAAATTCCAGTAGAGTGAGTCCCTCAGGCCACCCTATATAGACTGGGCCAGACATACATGCTGTTCTAGTTTGCTAATGCTGCTGGAATGCAAAGCACCAGAGATGGATTGGCTTTTATAAAAGGGGGTTTATTTGGTTACACAGTTACAGTCTTAAGGCCATAAAGTGTCCAAGGTAACACATCAGCAATTGGGTACCTTCACTGGAGGATGGCCAATGGTGTCTGGAAAACCTCTGTTAGCTGGGAAGGCACGTGGCTGGCGTCTGCTCCAAAGTTCTGGTTTCAAAATGGCTTTCTCCCAGGACGTTCCTCTCTAGGCTGCAGTTTCTCAAAAATGTCACTCTTAGTTGCACTTGGGGTATTTATCCTCTCTCAGCTTCTCCGGAGCAAGAGTCTGCTTTCAATGGCCATCTTCAAAACGTCTCTCATCTGCAGCTCCTGTGCTTTCTTCAAAGTGTCCCTCTTGGCTGTAGCAAGCTGGCTCCTTCTGTTTGAGCTTATATACTGCTCCAGTAATCAAGGCCCATGCTGAATGGGCAGGGCCACACCTCCATGGAAATTATCTCATCAGAGTTATCACCTACAGTTGGGTGGGGCACATCTCCATGGAAACACTCAAAGAATTCCAATCTAATAAGCACTAAAATGTCTACCCCCCAAGATTGCATCAAAGAATATGGCTTTTTCTGGGGGACATAATATAATCAACCCAGCACACATGCTCTCAGTATGTCTATGAGGGTTCTTCTGCCACCTCCAGAACTGGGACCAGGATCTGCACTGGGAGTGTGGGTCAGGTCTGTGCTGAGCTGGTGAGGAGTGGGAGAGGGGCCAGCTAGGGCTCCACAAGATCCTACCCCGTTAAGTACCCTTTTGCTTGATTGAGTGCACACCCTACTATTGCAATCCTTTAACTGTTTTTGTGGAGCTTTGAGAAAGTTGTTTTTGCCAGCTCTTGCTGGTTATTCAAAGCTTCTGCAGAGGGACAGAGCACTGAAGCATCTCATTCCACCATCTTGATGGGGGCAGGTCCCATTCTCTTTTAAAACAGCATCTTTCACTATTGTAAATGCCAATATGGAGGTTTTAATATACATTACTTTTTTCTTTCAGTGTGTTTCAAGATATATTTTCCAAAATGGAATCACTGGGTCAAAGTATATGTATAACTTCACAGCTCCTAATACATATATGTAAACTGCTCTCAAGAAAACAAAGACGATAAAGATGAACACCTATGCAAAAGGGAGAATGGCAATGCACACTGTATCCTATGAACAAATATTTAAGTCCTGCTGGGCCATAAAGGGGAAAAGAGAAATGGGAGACTATACGTAAACGAAGCTGGATACACATGGCTGAATCAGATCAAGAAAGGCATTGTCTACTGTGAAGCCTGGATTTTACTTTGGGCAATAGGAACTGAAAAAGCTTTAAGAAGGGGGAGGTGACATTATGGTTATTTGCCTGTTCAAAAGTGGAAGTAGAAGGATTAGGAAGGCTGGTCAGGAAACTAGCAAAAAATAAGGGATATGGTGAGTGCCTGAATGAGGCAAAGGGAGTGTAGATAAGAGGAGGACCCACAGATAAGAGATACCCAAGAGGTAGAGTTAATACCAAGATGTAGAGATTCTTTGATGGCTGGACTGGTTTTGTATGGTATACCAGCAAAAGTGGGTGAGGATAGATAAAGGAAAGTGAAAAATTGATGATCACTCTCAGAATTCTAATTAAGACACTATAACTGCCTGCTTAAATTCCCTGAAAGCAGGGCCCTACTTGTTCACCACTCTCCCATACCTGTCACAGTGCATTGTAAACTGAAGTTACTCTGTAAATTGTAGTTACTCAGAAATAAATGGGCAGATGATACCATTTGCTAAGAGAAAATAAAAGGAAAGGAAGTAGATTAAGGTTTGATAAAGTGACATAATTTTAGCCACTTCAACCTCTAGCACAGTTATTAGCAAATAGCAATCTCACTATAAATAATTGTTGAATAACGGGAAAAAAAAAGAATGAATACATGTAGGATATTGCATTGTGCCAGTGTGGATATATTATATCCCCCAGAACAACTATGTTCTTTAATGCAATCTTGTGGGGGCAGAATTATTAGACTTTTGATTAGGGTAGAAACTTTTGACTGAGTGTTTTCATGGAGATGTGACACCCAACAGTGGGCGAGACCTTTTGATTATTTCCATGGAGATGTTGACCCCGCCCATTCAGGGAGGGTCTTGATTAGTTCACCGGCGTATTTAAGAGAGCTCAAGAGCCGACACAGATGCTGACGCTTGGAGATACTTGGAGATGCAGACAGAAGGACGTCTGGAGATGTTAAGCTAAGAGATGAAGCCCAGATTTGCCCTGAAGAAGCTAAGAGAGGATCCCCAGATGCTTAGAGAGAAACACCCTGGGAGAAAGAAGCAAGGATACACAGGAGCTGAGAGAGAGGAGCGAAGACAGAAGCACAGAGACATTTTGAAGATAGTCATTTTGGAAAAAGCCATTTTTAAACATAACCTGGGAGCAAAAGACAAGCAGGTGCCAGCCACATGCCTTCTCAGCTGACAGGGGTGTTCCAGATATCATCAGCCATTCTTTAGTGAAGGTATCCTCTTTGTTGATGCCTTAGTATGGACACATTTATGGCCTTACAACTGTAAATTCATAACCTAATAAATCCCCTTTATAAAAGCCAATCCATTTCTGGTATTTTGCATAATGACAGCTCTAGCAAATTGGAACAGCAGATATAGAGAGGGTCTAGAAATTAGAGCTGATGATATGTCTGATTTAAAAAGTTGAATTTCAGCTGTTGACAAAATACACTTGTGTACAATACTAACCAAGATACTATATTTATTAGTGAGCCTGACCAAGATGACAATTACCTTGGACACTTCAGGTGTTCACTGAAGCAGGAATGCATTTAATATGTCAAAATTGATGAACATTGTTCCGGTTTGCTAATGCTGCCATCATGCAAAATACCAGAAACGGACTGGCTTTTATAAAGGGTGTTTATTTGGTTACAAAGTTACAGGCTGAAGGCCATGAAAATGTCCAAATTAAGGCATCAACACAAGTATACCTTCACCGAAGGAAAGCCAATGGCATCTGGAAAACCTGTTAGCTGGGAAGGCACGTGGCTAGTGTCTGCTGATCCCCAGTTGTGTTCCAGCTCCTCTCTCAGCTCCTGTGCATTCTTCAAAATGTTGCTCTTGGGGTGTTTTATCCTCTCTTAGCTTCTCTGGAACAAAGTGTCAGCAAAAATCTGCTTTCAATGGCTATCTCCAAAATGTCTCTCTTGGCTGCAGCACCGAGTTCCTTCTGTCTGAGTACTTTCACGGTTCCAGTGATTTAATTAAGACCCACACTGAATGGGCGGGGCCACACCTCCATGGAAATAATTTAATCAAAGGTACTACCCACAGTTGGGTGAGTCACATCTCCATGGAAACAGCCCAATTCAAAGATTCCAACCTAATTAACACAAATACATTGGTCCCCACAAGATTGCATTATAGAACATGGCGTTGTGAGGGATATAATACATTCAGACCGGCACAAACATATATAACATTCAAATTTTTAATTTTAATTTTGAAATATGCTATTTCAACATTGAGTGTCCGTATCTTAAAATGTCCCTTTAAAATTATACCCAGAAACACTATTACATTTAGCTTAGATTAAATGTATTAAATGTTTTAAATTAAATGCATTAAATTAAATGTATTAAAGATTTAGAAGACTTAAAGACTTAGAAATACAATATGACATTTGTGTGTTTGCTCTAAAAGAAAATCATACTGTGTATTTCAGGGGCCTCCAGGATATTGTTAACAAAAACTAAATCAACATTTCCAAGAAAACTGTACTGAAAATATCGTGAATATAAATATAATTGCACAATTTCGTTTATTCTTTTTGCAGCTCATAGCCTCACAAAAAAAACACTGGTGTTGTTTTGTATTATCCTTTAAGAACCTCCACTGCACACAAGACCTACATTGGGATGTAAATGCATTAGAAGAACTCCTGTGAGAATTCCTGGGAGTGGGGAAGGGGCCTTAGGTAGCAGCTGTCCCACAAAAGAGAATTGGAAAAGGAGGTAAATCCTTTCCCAGCTATTGACCTCAATTCAGGCACGGAATCTGCTTCCAGAGGACTAGCCTTCCTGGCCCTACACCCTCTTAGGAAACTATCTAATCTTTCCACATACAGATGCCATCAACAGCTTTGTAGGTCAATTAATTCCACTGACAAAATTATTTACATAACAAAGAACAAAGAAATTGGATAAAGAAATAAAGGAATATACATAAGAATTCAAGTAGATGATTTGTTTTTTTGAAAATTCTGTTAACAAATAAAATAAAAAGCTACCCCCCTCAAAAACAGCTCAATGGATACATGGGAATGTTAAATAAGCATAAACTACATATACAGTAATGAGGATCTTAATAACTCAGGGTTTCAGGGCAAGAGCAAAAAGGCAACATTCTGATATATACATATATACAAGCAGTCCCATTTCAAAATAACTGTTTCCTTTCATTTTTCCTACTCTCTGGGATGCTACTATAGGAGTGTCATGGGAAAAAAGTCAACAACAACAACAAAAACCCTGGGGATTAAATATAATCTATTGCTTAAGAAGTACAGGAAGGGAAGAAACAAAGGCAAAAATAGTCTAAAGTTGTCTGCCAGTGAAAACCATTAGCAGACTCAGTCTACCTATTCTTGCCATTCATTTGTTCTCAAATATCTTTTTCCATACTCCCTAATTTTCCCACTTCAGTTTTCCCAACACCTGGTAGGACACCAATCTTTTAAGTTAGTCAAGATGCACAGTCATTTGAAAAGGCTAATAGGTGATGGGATATCAGTCATTCATAGACTGTTGCAAACTATTTTATTCTACCTGCTTTCTATTTGCCCTTGAGATCAACTGGTGGTATTAGGAATTTTTTTTCTTCTGTGTGTATGTTTCATTGCACTCATGTATTTTTTGTGTGTATTCTCACTGTAAAAGTGTCATATAACACAGAATCTGATAAAGCAATTAGGAAGAGTTTTGATGATGGAATGGAGGTAATTTTGGATTTTTAAAATCTATATAAAAATCTATAGATTTTAAAATCTATATATATCTAAGTGTGGTTAAGAAGTGGAAAGCTTGAAGAAGCGTGTGCACCCTGTGCCTCTGTAAAGAAGGGGGAAGCATGAGGGGCAGAGTTCAAAGGGCACCAAAGACAAACTTTCTACAGTTCAAAACTTTGTCTAAGGCCAGCTTTGAAAGCAAGAAAGGGAGGACCACCTCTTCTTTCCTTATTCCCCCTCCACTAAATCTTTCTAACCTCCTCTTCTCAATCTAGAATCCATGTATTACTGGTTTTATGTGTTTACATTTTAAGCTAAGCAGGCTTTTATGGATTAGACTGAGATACTATCATTTTAAATATTCTTTATATAAAAAAATTGTATGACAAACATTGAATTTACAGATAAACTTAGAGCATAATCCATAATCTAAATTGATGCCTGCTGCCTCTGTAAGGCACAAAGTAACAGGATAAAAACGATAAACTTAGGAATTGGGACTCTCAAAGCAGAATACTAGGTCTTTGATATCTCAGCAGTGAATCAACACTAAAGTGAGATCTTTTTAAAGGTGGAGCTAAGATACAAGTCTGGTTGATTCAAGGTTCTTAATTCCAGTTAGGCAGAAGTAAAACTGGGGACTGAACTGCTGTCAGAAGTGAGGTCATTCCAGGTCATGTTGCTTTTTTGGGGAAAGAGAGAGATAGATAAGGTTCTTTCTGAAGTAGGTAAGAGAGGACTTTGCAGCTAAATTGATAAGACAGGAAAGGAATAATGTGTGATAGTTAATTCAGAGTAATTAACCTGGGTTAAATTTAGTTTAGAGAGATGAAATATGCCTATTTCTCAAGTAAATGTATAATTTTTTTGCAGTTTGCTAGTGAAAAAAAACAACTTTCACAGTACTCTTAAAGAGTCTTACCTAACAAACATCTTTCAAATCTAGGTATAAGTAGTAACAGAGCAAGACTTTCCATGAAAACCATTGTTGCTTTTGTGATTTGCCAATTTTATTACTGTGAAGTTAAGGAGCAATTAACACACCATTTCATACGGATATTTATGTTACCTAATACAGGTTTTGGTTTTTGTGTTTTTTTTTTTAAGGTAAAGTTTGGTCACCATTGTCTTCTACACTTTGTCACAGTTGCAGAAAGGCCAAGTTCAAAACTGAGGTTCCTTTGTCCATCCAGCTTAGTCTCACAAGGTGGGATGGCTGGGGGTGGGGGTGAATTGGTCAAGAGCAACCAGGCCCTAAGAGAATGGATCTGATGCTGGAGAAAACAAGAGGATAGGAGCAGAGGGAATTTTGCCAAGGGCAAAGGGCAGCACAGACTCTAGGGTAAAGGCTGGGTACACATCAATCCTCTCCTCCCCCAACTCTGTCCTCCTGTTCCCAGCTTTCTTCTCTCCTACCCTCCAATCCCGATTCTGAGATATCTCATTGGATAACTCTAGAAGTAGACTGGGGCCCAAACTGAGGGAAATACAAATGATTAATGAAATAAAAAGATTTTTAACCTCAGGCATAGTTTGAGAATAGGAAATTAAAACATTGACACTTGGAAAAGGTCTTGAATGGGGAGAGGGGGGACAGATGCTCAGACTGCTTTCTAAACATCTGTACAACTGACTAAATTTAAATGCAGCATAATCTGCTCAAGATTTAAATGACTGTCCACGGAACTGCACAACACAGTGAACCCTAAGTTAAACTATGAAATTAGTTAATAGCACAACTGTAAAAATGTGCTTTCATCAACTGTAACAAATGTTCCACACCAATGCAAGCATGTTATATGGGAATTCTGCATTTTATGCATGATTATTCTGTAAACCCACAACTGCTCTAGTTAAAAAATAAACAAAAAGAAACAAACAAAAAAAAATGATTTAAATAATTGAGATTTCAATAAAAAAATAACAATCAACAAAATTTCTGGCATTTTGGTATTCCAAAAGAGCACAGAATACTAGACTAACCAAAACTGATATTATAATTGATTAAGTAAATGACTGTTTTCAATTGCCTGTGTATATTGTAATGAAACTCCAGGTTTGTAGCTCTGAGGGCTATTATGGTGGGAAAGGCCAAGTGGAAGCCACTAGAACTGCCCCTACCTAGCAAAATAGTAAACCAGAAGCACTACCGGATTCCTGGAGGGATTGCAGAGATTAATGCCACTCTTAAGGACTTGAAGGATGCAGGGATGGTGATTCCCACCACATCCCCATTCAACTCTCCTATTTGGCCTGTGCAGAAAACAGATGGGTCTTGGAGGATGACAGTGGATTATCGTAAGTTTAACCAGGTGGTGATTCCAATTGCAGCTGCTGTTCCAGATGTGGTATCACTGCTTGAGCAAATCAACACATCCCCTGGTACTTGGTATGCAGCTACTGATCTGGCAAATGCTTTTTTCTCAATAGCTGTTAGTAAGAACCACCAGAAACAGTTTGCACTGCCAGCAGTTTACATTTACTGTGCTACCTCAGGGGTGTATCAACTTTCCAGCCCTATGTCATAACATTGTCTGCAGGGATCTTGATCGTTTCTCCCTCCTACAAGACATCACACTGGTCCATTATATTGATGATATCATGTTGATTGGACCTAGTGAGCAAGAAGTAGCAACTACTCTAGATTTGTTGGTAAGGTATTTGTGGGGCAGAGGATGAGAGATAAATACAGCAAAAATACAGGGGCCTTCCATCTCAGTTTTTAGAACTTCTAGGTGTCCAGTGGTGTGTGGCATGTTGAGATATCCCTTCTAAGGTGAAGGATAAGCTGTTGCATCTGTCATCCCTTCCCCACCTTGACCAAAAAAGAGAAACAATGCTTAGATGGCCTCTTTGGATTTTGGAGACAACATATTCCTCGTCTGGGTGTGCTACTCTGGCCCATTTACCGAGTGACCAGAAAAGCTTCTAGTTTTGAATGGGGACCGGAACAAGATGAGGCTCTGCAATGGGTCCAGGCTGCTGTGCAAGCTGCTCTGCCACTTGGACCATATGATCCAGCTGATCCAATGGTGCTGGAAGTGTCATGGCAAATAGAGATGCTGTTTGGAGACTTTGGCAGGCTCCTATAGGAGAATCACAACGCAGACTGTGCCAGTTTGAATGTATTGTGTCCCCCAAATGCCATTATCTTTGTGGTCTTGTGGGATAGACGTTTTGGTGCTGGTTAGATTTGCTTGGAATGTGCCCCACCCAGCTGTGGGTGGTGACTTTGGTGGGATACTCCCATGGAGGCATGACCCCACCCATTCAGGATGGGCCTTGATCAGTGGAGCCATATAAAACATGCTGACTCAAAGAGACTGAACGAAGTGCAGCTGTGAGTGACATTTTGAAGAGGAGCAAGCTTGCTAGAGAGGAACGTCCTGGGAGAAAGCCATTTTGAAACCAGAACTTTGGAGCAGACGCCAGCCATGTGCCTTCCCAGCTAACAGAGGTTTTCCAGACGCCATTTGCCATCCTCCAGTGAAGGTACCTGATTACTGATGTGTTACCTTGGACACTTTATGGCCTTAAGACTGTAACTGTATAGCCAAATAAACCCCCTTTTTATAAAAGCCAATCCATCTCTGGTGTTTTGCATTCTGCAGCATTAGCAAACTAGGACACAGACCTTTGGGATTTTTGATGGGTTGAGCCCTCTACCATAGGATTTACCCTTGGGAAGATGGTTGCTGCAAAGGAGAGGCTAGGCCTCCCTATAATTGTGCCTAAGAGCCTCCTCCCGAATGCCTCTTTGTTGCTCAGATGTGGCCCTCTCTCTCTAGCTAAGCCAACTTGAAAGGTGAAATCACTGCCCTCCCCACTACGTGGGATCAGACACCCAGGGGAGTGAATCTCCCTGGCAATGTGGAATATGACTCCCAGGAAGGAATGCAGACCTGGCATCGTGGGATGGAGAACATCTTCTTGACCAAAAGGGGGATGTGAAAGGAAATGAAATAAGCTTCAGTGGCAGAGAGATTCCAAAAGGAGCCAAGAGGTCACTCTGGTGGGCACTCTTAAGCACAATTTAGACAGCCCTTTTTAGGTTCTAAAGAATTGAGGTAGCTGGTGATGGATACCTGAAACTATCAACCTACAATCCAGAACCCATGAATCTCGAAGACAATTGTATAAAAACGTAGCTTATGAGGGGTGACAATGGGATTGGGAAAGCCATAAGGACCAGACTCCACTTTGTCTAGTTTATGAATGGATGAGTAAAAAAATAGGGGAAGGAAAGAAACAAACAGACAAAGGTACCCAGTGTTCTTTTTTACTTCAATTGCTCTTTTTCACTTTAATTATTATTCTTGTTATTTTTGTGTGTGTGCTAATGAAGGTGTCAGGGATTGATTTAGGTGATGAATGTACAACTATGTAATGGTACTGTGAACAATCGAATGTACGATTTGTTTTGTATGACTGCGTGGTATGTGGATATATCTCAATAAAATGAAGATAAAAAGAAAAACAAAAAAACTAAAGCTCAGACAATGTAAGTAACTTGTCTGAACTCACATGGTTGGTATATGAAATGAAATTATAGACTTACCACTAGCAAACCCAATTCACCTTGATCTTATGTAGTAATTACAAACAGAAGCCCATGATTTGAGATGAGAGCTTAAAAGTACATCTGTGTTAGTTTGAAGCTGTTATGTACCCCAGAAAAGGTCATGTTCTTTTAATCCATTCCTGTGTGTACAGACTTATTGTGCGTGGGACCTTTCGGTTAGGTTATTTCAATTGAGATGTGAACCAACCCATTCAAGATGGGCCTTAATCCTTTACTGGAGTCCTTTATGATACGATGAAAGACGGTAAAAACCCAGAAAGCCCCATAAAAGCTGAGAGACAAGGACATACCAATAGAAGATGAAAGAGCCAGTGAAGCCAGAAGCTGAAAGCAACAAAACTTGGGAAAGAAGAACCAGCAGATACCGGCCATGTACCTTCCTATGTGACAGAGGTGTCCCAGATGCCAGCAGCCCTTCTTCAGAGAAGGTATCCTTCTGTTAATGCCATAATTCGGACATTTTCACGGCCTTAGAATTGTAACTTGCAAGCTAATAAATCTCCATTGTTAAAAGCCAAAAAAAACACACAAAAAAAACAAAAAACCTTGCTGTCCTCCGCAGATAACTACCTCCATTTGAGAAACAACTTTTGACAGAGACAGAATGCTTAACCATGGGCCACCAAGTTACCATGAGACCCGAGTTACCTATCATGAGCTGGGTGTTGTCCGACCCACCAAACCATGAAGTTGGGTGTGCACAGCAACACTCCATCATAAAATGGAAATGGTATATAGGAGACAGAACTCGAGCGGGTCCTGAAGGCCCGAGTAAGTTACATGAGGAAGTGGCCCAAATGCCCATGGCCCCCACTTCTGTTACATTAACTTCTCTTTCCCAGTCCACAGCTATGGCATCTTGGGAAGTTCCTTACAATCAGTTGACTGAGGAAGAGAAAATTCGGGCCTGGTTTACAGATGGTTCTGCATGATATGCAGGCACCACCTGAAAGCAGACAGCTGCAGTACTGCAGCCCCTTTCTGGGATGTCCCTGAAGGATAGTAGAGAGGGGAAATCCTCCCAGTGGGCAGAACTTTGGGCAGTGCACCTGCTTGTTCACTTCGCTTGGAAGGAGAACTGGCCAGAGGTGCGTTTGTATACTGATTCATGGGCTGTTACTAATGGTTTGGCTGGATGGGCAGGGATCTGGAAGGAACATGATCGGAAAATTGGTGACAAAGAAGTCTGGGGAAGGGGTATATGGACAGACCTTTCTGAGTGGGCAAAAAACATGAAGATATTTGTGCCCCATGTGAATGCTCACCAGAGGGAGACCTCAGCAGATTATAATAATCAAGTGGATAAAATGACCCATTTGGTGGCTACCAATCAGCCTCTTTCCCCAGCAACTCCTGTCATTGCCCAATGGGCTCAAGAACAATGTCGTCATGGTGGTAGGGATGGAGGTTATGCATGGGCTCAGCAACATGGACTGCTACTCACCAAGACTGACCTGGCCACAGCTACTGCTGATTGCCCAATCTGCCAGCAGCAGAGACCCACACTCAGTCCCCGATATGGCACCATTCCCCGAGGTGATCACCCTGCTACCTGGTGGCAGGTTGATTATATTGGACCATTTCCATCATGGAAGGGGCAGCAATTTGTTCTTACTGGAATGGATACATACTCTGGATATGGGTTTGCCTTCCCTGCATGAAATGCTTCTGTCAAAACTACCATACATGGACTCATAGAATGCATTATCCACCATCATGGTATTCCACACAGCATTGCTTCTGACCAAGAAAGCCACTTCATAGCAAATGCTCATGGAATTCTCTGGTCTTACCATGTTGCCCATCATCCAGAAGCAACTGGGTTGAGAGAATGGTGGAATGGCTTGTTGAAGACTCAATTATGGTGTCAACTAGGTGGCAATACCTTGCAGGGCTGGGCCAGTGTTCTTCAGGAGGCTGTGTATGCTCTGAATCAGCATCCAATCTATGGTGCTGTTTCTCCCATAGCCAGGATTCATGGGTCCAGGAATCAAGGGATGGAAACAGGAGTGGCACCACTCGCTATCACTCTTAGTGATCCACTAGGAAAATTTTTGCTTCCTGAACTTGTAAGCTTAAGTTCTGCTGGTCTACAAGTCTTTGTTCCAAAAGGAAGAGTCCTATCACCAGGAAACACAACAATAATTCCACTGAACTGGAAGTTAAGACTGCCACCTGGCCACTTTGGGCTTCTTACGACTCTCAATCAACAGGCAAGGAAGGGGATTACTATACTGGCTGGGGTGATTGATCTATCAAGGGGAAATAGCACTGCAACAACACAATGGAGGTAAAGAAGAGTTTTCCTGGAATACAGGAGATCCCCTAGGGCGTCTGTTAATACTACCGTGCCCTGTGATTAAAGTCAATGGAAAACTGCAGCAATCCAATGCACGCAGGACTACCAATGGCCAAGAAACTTTAGGAATGAAGGTTTGGGTCATCCCATCAGGCAAAGAACCACAGCCAGCTGAAGTGCTTGCTGAGGGTAAAGAGAACATGGAATGGGTAATGGAAGAAGGTAGTGATAAATATGAACTATGACCATGTGACCAGTTACCGAAATGAGGACTTTGATGGCATGAATATTTCCTCCTTGTTTTGTAATGATTATGCTTGTATTTGTCTATAAAGCAAATATTTTTGCTTTCTTCTCTACCTTATCCCCGTATCATATGACATAAGCTTTATTGTTCATTTTGCAGTATTTAAGTTAAAGGAAATCAATTTTAAGAGTTAATGTCACCCAAGGATTTGCACCCTATTCTGGAGAGATTTAGTGCGTTTCCAGTTGTACGCAGGACAGTGGAGTATCGTTAGGTGAAATATATGTCTGTTATTGTTATCTACGTAGAGATAAAGTATGGTTTAAGGTGATGTGTATAACTGCCAAGTTGACAAGGGGTGGACTGTGATGGTTAGGTTCATGTGTCAACTTGGCCAGGTGATGGTACCCAGGTGTCTGCTCAAGCAAGCACTGGCCTAACCATTACTGCAAGGACATTTGTGGCTGGTTTATTAAATCATCAGTCAATTGGCTGCAGCTGTGACTGATAACATCAGTGAAGGGTGTGTCTTCCACAAAGAGAGAATGCAATCAGCTGGATTTAATCCAATCAGTTGAAGACTTCTAAGTGAGACAGATAGAGGACCTTCACTTCTTCAGCTAGCCAGCGAAGCATTTCCTGAGAAGTTCATCGAATACTCTCATCGGAGTCGCCAGTTCACTGCCTGAGGAGTTCACCGAACAGCTTCATGGGAGTTGCCTATTTGCTGCCTGCCCCATGGAATTTTGACTCATGCATCCCCACAGTTGTGTGGACATTTTTATAAAATCTTTTATTTAGATATCTCTTGTTGATTCTGTTTTCCTAGGGAACCCTAACTAATACAGTCATCAAATTCTTTCTGAAACACATTCTAATGGCACGGCTTCATTGTTTCATCTACTTTGATGAGAACGCATCATGCATGCTCATGTTCAAATGGAAAGAAAAGTAGTCCCTCTAGATATAACCTATTTTCAGATCATATATTTCAGGATAATCTTTGTAATTGTTACCCCCACTAATATTAAAACTCAAGAGTTGAATGTACTATCTGGATTCCAGGAACCAGTTTCTTATCCTCAATTAATTATCTTTTATTCTCATCTGAGTATTAGAAAAAAATTAAAGTTTATTAACTTACCTTGGATCAAGAAGGCTCCTCAAAAATTTGAAAAGCAAAACTTGTTTCTGAATTGAAAAATAAAAGCACAAGTAAATATTAAAACAAATTTCTTCAAACTGTGCCAAGAAAAAGAATTACTCTAGAATTTCCCTTTAAAATGTAAACATATATGACTATTTCCATGAAGTCCTCCATACAGATCTGAGAAATGCTAAAGAATCATTTGGAAGTCTTTTCACTTTCTCTCAATAACTCTAATCACTGTCACACAATCAATCCTGGGTTCAGAAGGAACATGAACACCTTGTTATTGCTGGGGGGAAAAAAAAAAGAGGAGGCGGTGGTGGAGGAGGAAAGGGTAGAGGAGGTAAAAGAGGAGGATGGAGAACTCTAGTGAGACAAACCCCTGAGCTGTTCCCAGCCCCGGGATGCTTGCAGTGGCAGGTGCTTTGACTTGCTCGGCTGACAGTGATTTCCGGCTGCACTGATAGGTTTCACACAGCCTTATCTGGCTTCCTTGGGAAATGGTGAGGTAGTTAATCTAGGCAGGGTGGGAGTTTGAGGTCCAAATTAACAAACAAAAAAAGTGCTTCTTAACACCACAATATAATCAACCACAGAAGAGATTGGTGGTCAAACTGTACCATATCAACAATTAATAAGCCATAGAATCTGGGCTATGTGAGTGTGTAAGTCACTAACCCACTTAGCATCTTGGTTTCCTTATGTGGAAAAAAGACAGCAATATCTTCTCTGCCTCCTGCACAAGGTGGTAGTGAGGATTAAAAGAAATAAGCCTCAGAATACTACATAAATATAAATAATGTTTTTAAGTTCTTAGGAAAGCTAAGCAAAGATTATTATTGCTTAGTTTTCCCTTTTTCCTTCTTTGACACATTCGAACTTTGCCTGTAAAAAGCAGGAGACCCTCAAAGTCAAAAAGGATTAATGGCATTTGAGATACAATTTTATAAAATATTTCTATAATTATCAGTCTTTGATTTTCTATCTTTTCCCTGGCCTATCACCTTGTCTTATTTTACAGATTTTTTTCTTCCAGCTGTGACTTAATGTTCTGGCTTATTTTCCTCTTCAAGGATTCTGAAGACAATTGGTCAGAAACATCATTCTGCCCTCAGACGTAAAGGTGCTTTATAATATCTGCGTGGGATTCTCGTGCATTCAATAAAGTTTTGTAATGAACACTTTGTTCTTTAAAAGAAATGTCTAACGACTCCACAAATAATCCACAAATAGCTACCCTTTTCTTATCCATTATATTTGTCTGATGAATGACATTATAGTCATTTACTGGGCCTCTCTTTTAATATTTTTCTAGACTACAGAAAAAAAAAATTCTGCAATTGATAAGCTTACATTTTAAATGACAACAACAAGAAAAACAACAGACAAGCAGATTTACCAGAACTGCTGACATTTATGGTGCAGAAAAACCCTGTCGGATTGAGAGTAGTTTTAGCAGAAACCTCCCCTTCGACCTCCTCACTGGACTGGATCAGATGACCTTCCCCTGTACTTTGAAAGTATCCTGGGCAGTATATATATCACCATTTGAGTAAAACTAGTCTGTAACTCTTTTGACTTAGCTGTCTTCTCCCTGAAGAACAGGGATCACATGTATACGTTTTTGTATCCGCAGCACTTAATAAATTTGGCCTACAGTAGGTACATAAATATTTATTGAGTTAATGGATGAGCACTTATCTTGAGTTAATGGACAACTAGGCCTGATATCTCGGGGACAATTTTAATTCCTCCCATTACATTCAACTAATTTTCAAGCCCTATTTATTTTATTCACAAATATATCTTGAATCCGTCCTCTCTATTGCCACTGATTTAGTCCTGTCTTCACTACCTTTTGCCTAGAGATTTTGCTTTCTAACTGGTCTCTCTTCTCCATTTGCTCTCCTTGCCAGCCCATTCACCAGACTGCCATCCAGAGTTAATTTTCTATAAATAATTCTAATGATGTCATTCCTTTCTTTAAAAAACTTTAGTATTCTCCAGTACCTAAAAGATACAGTATAAATTTCCTAGCATCACATGTAAGGTTCTTCAATATCAAATCCCAAGCTATATTTTCCAGTCTCTGTACTTTAACCCCTTCCCTCTGACAAACCTTCTATAGCTTAATCTAATGCCACTTCCATCATCACCCTACCACATTAGGCTCCACACAGATCTAAACATTCATTGAATATGTGTGCTGCTTCATGCCTTCAAGTCTTTACATATCCAGAGCCCTTTATCTGGAAGGCCCTTCCCATTCTCTGCCTGGAAAATGGAGACCAATTCTTAAAAGGCTCAGTTCAATATCTGCGGAAATTCTTATCTATCTCACACAGCTAATCACTCTTTCCTCTTGTTTCTACAGCATTTTTTTAAATATCTAGTGTAGCTCTTCTAACAGCACACTTCACTTAAGGCTTCTCTATTCCACATGATAAATTCAAGGAAAGGTTGTATTCTTACTTATACTCCCAGGCCTAGAACATGGTGATACCAAGTGCAGTCACAATAAGAGTTTAAATGAATTCCATACCTTTGTCTTATGCCAGTTGCCTTTCACTCACTGCTCTGCTTTCCATCCTGCATACTCATTCCCTACCACCATCATAGCCACTTGAGGACTCTGGATTGTGCTTCATGTCCCTGTCACTGTCCTATTTCCTACCTCTATCAACTGTGGCCATTGCAGCAGTGAGCAAAACTCACCACTAGCACTGCCATGGTAGTGATAAGTGGAATGCAGGAGCCATTAAAGAGCATTTCAAACTGAGCTTCTCAACATTCAGCATTAAAATAGCTGTGTTCTAGTTAAGAGTTTCCAAGAAAAGTTCTAAATAGTCAGCATTAACTCAGTTTGAGGGTGGCAACAGGTGTGAATGAATAAAATGAAACTCAAAGAGGTTTCTAATTCCTATTGCAAAAGAAAATTGGAGAGAGGGGGCATGATGGCGGATTGGTGAGGTGTATGTTTTAGTTACTCCTCCAGGGAAGTAGGCGGAAAGCCAGGAACTGTGTGGACTGGACACCGCAGAGCAATCTCACTTTGGGCATACTTCATACAGCACTCCTGAAAATGTGGAACTGCTGAGATCAGTGAAATCTGTTTTTGCAGCCAGGGGACCCGCGCCCCTCCATGCCAGGCTCAGTCCCGTGGGAGGAGGGGCTGTCAGCTCCGGGAAGGAGAAGGGAGAACTGCAGTGGCAGCCCTTACCGGAAACTCATTCTACTGATCCAAACTCCAACCATAGATAGACTGAGACCAGACACCAGAGAATCTGAGAGCAGCCAGCCCAGCAGAGAGGAGATAGGCATAGCAAAAAACAGCAAGAAAAACTCCAAAATAAAAGCAAAGGCTTTTTGGAGTTCTCGTGAACATAGAAAGGGGAAGGGCAGAGCTCAGGCCCTGAGGCTCATTTGCAAATCCCAAAGAAAAACTGATCTCTCTGCCCCCTGGATCTTTCCCTAATAGCCCTAATTGCTTTGTCTCTCAGCATTTCAATAACCCATTAGATCTGACAGCAGGGCCCTTTTTTTTTCTTTTTTTTATCTTTTTTTCTTTTTCTGAAACAATTACTCTAAGAAGCCCAATACAGAAAGCCTGAAAGACTTGCAATTTGGGCAGATCAAGACAACAGCAGAACTAGGAGAGCTCTGAGACAAAAGGCAATAATCCAGTGGCTGAAAAAATTCACTGAACACCACAACTTCTGAAGAAAAGGGGGGCGTTCGCTCACAGCCATGATCCTGGTGGACAGGAAACACTCCTGCCTGTCACCAGCCCCATAGCCCAGAGCTGCCCCAGACAACCCAGTGTGATGGAAGTGCTTCCAATAACACACATACACCACAAAATTGGGTGTGGACACTAGCCTTCCCTGCACCTTCAGCTGGTTGTCCCAGAGTTGGGAAGGCGGAGCAGTGTGAATTAACAAGCCCTATTCAGACATCATTTCAGCAGACTGGGAGCCTCCCTACACAGACCGGCAGCTCAGAACTGCTCTGGGGGGACGGCACTCACCTGTGACATAGCACAGTCATCCCTCAACAGAGGACCAGGGGGTACAAGGCCTGGAAGAGGGACCCACTCGCAAGTCTCAGGGGCCATACGCCAATACCAAGGACTTGTGGGTCAGTGGCAGAGACAAACTGTGGCAGGACTGAACTGAAGGATTAGACTATTGCAGCAGCTTTAAAACTCCAGGAACACCAGGGAGATTTGATAGTTAGAGCCGCCCCCCTCCCTGACCGCCCAGACACATGCCCCTTATACAGGGTGAGCAACACCAACTACACACGCAAGCTTGGTACACCAATTGGACCCCACAAGACTTACTTCCCAACTCACCACAGAGGCAAAGCAGGGGAGAACTGGCTTGAGGAGAACATGTGGCTCATGGATGCCACCTGCTGTTTAGTTAGAGAAAGTGTACTTCATGAAGCTGTAGATCTGACAAATTAGAGACAAGGATTTCAATTGGTCTACGAATCCTATCAAGTTAAGCAAATGCCAAGAGGCCAAAAACAACAGAAAAATTTAAAGCATATGAAAAAACCAGATGATATGGATAACCCAAGCCCAAGCACCCAAATCAAAATATCAGAAGAGACTTAGTACCTAGAGCAACTAATCAAAGAATTAAAGATGAACAACGAGACCATGGCACAGGATATAAAGGACATCAAGAAGAGCATGGAACAGGATAAAAAGGACATCAAGAAAACCCTAGAAGAGCATAAAGAAGACACTGCAAAACTAAATAAAAAAATAGATGATCTTATGGAAATCAAAGAAACTGTTGACAAAATTAAAAAGATTCTGGATACTCACAATACAAGACTAGAGGAAGCTGAGCAATGAATCAGTGACCTGGAAGATGACAGAACGGAAAATGAAAGCACAAAAGAAAGAATGGGGAGAAAAATCGAAAAAATTGAAATGGACCTCAGGGATATGATAGATAATATAAAATGTCCGAATATAAGACTCATTGGTATTCCAGAAGGGGAAGAAAAGGGTAAACGTCTAGGAAGAGTATTCAAAGAAACTGTTGGGGAAAACTTCCTAAATCTTCTAAACACCATAAATACACAAATCATAAATGTCCAGCGAACTCCAAATAGAAGAAATCCAAATAAACCCACTCCGAGACATATTCTGATAACACTGTCAAATACTGAAGAGAAGAAGCAAGTTCTGAAAGCAGCAAGAGAAAAGAAATTCACCACATACAAAGGAAACAGTGTAAGACTAAGTAGTGACTACTCAGCAGCCACCATGGAGGCAAGAAGGCAGTGGCACGACATATTTAAAATTCTGAGTGAGAAACATTTCCAACCAAGAATACTTTATCCAGCAAAGCTCTCCTTCGAATTTGAGGGAGAGCTTAAATTTTTCACAGACAAACAAATGCTGAGAGAATTTGCTAACAAGAGACCTGCACTACTGGAGATACTAAAGGGAGCCCTACAGACAGAGAAACAAAGAAAGGAAAGAGAGACATGGAGAAACGTTCAGTACTAAAGAGATTCGCTATGGTACATTAAAGGATATTAATAGAGAGAGGGAAAAATATATACAACAAACATAAACCAAAGGATAAGATGGCTGATTCAAGAAATGCCTTCACGGTCATAACGTTGAATGTAAATGGATTAAACTCACCAATTAGAAGATAAAGATTCGCAGAATGGATCAAAAAAAAAATGAACCATCAATATGCTGCATACAAGAGACTCATCTTAGACACAGGGACACAAAGAAATTAAAAGTGAAAGGATGGAAAAAAATATTTCATGCCAGCTACAGTCAAAAGAAAGCAGGTGTAGCAATATTAATCTCAGGTAAAATAGACTTTAAATGCAGGGAAGTTCTGAGAGACAAAGAAGGTCACTACATACTAATAAAAGGGGCAATTCAACAAGAAGAAACAACAATCATAAATGTTTATGCACCAATCAAGGTGCCACAAAATACATGAGAGAAACACTGGCAAAACTAAAGGAAGCAATTGATGTTTCCACAATAATTGTGGGAGACTTCAACACATCACTCTCTCCTATAGATAGATCAACCAGACAGAAGACCAATAAGGAAATTGAAAACCTAAACAATCTGATAAATGAATTGGATTTAACAGACATATATGGAACATTACATCCCAAATCACCAGGATACACATACTTCTCTAGTGCTCACGGAACTTTCTCCAGAATAGCTCATATGCTGAGACATAAAACAAGGCTCAATAAATTTAAAAAGATTGAAATTATTCAAAGCACATTCTCTGACCACAATGGAATACAATTAGAAGTCAATAACCATCAGAGACTTAGAAAATTCACAAATACCTGGAGGTTAAACAACACACTCCTAAACAATCAGTGGGTTAAAAAAGAAATAGCAAGAGAAATTGCTAAATATAGAGAGACGAATGAAAATGAGAACACAACATACCAAAACCTATGGGATGCAGCAAAAGCGGTACAGAGGGGGAAATTTATAGCACTAAACATGTATGTTAAAAAGGAAGAAAGAACCAAAATCAAAGAACTAATGGATCAACTGAAGAAGCTAGAAAATGAACAGCAAACCAATCCTAAACCAAGTAGAAGAAAAGAAATAACAAGGATTAAAGCAGAAATAAATGACATAGAGAACAAAAAAACAAAAGAGAAGATAAATAACACCAAAAGTTGGTTCTTTGAGAAGATCAACAAGATTGACAAGCCCCTAACTAGACTGACAAAATCATAAAGAGAAAAGACCCATATAAACAAAATAATGAATGAGAAAGGGGACATTACTGCAGATCCCGAGGAAATAAAAAAAATTATAAGAGGATATTATGAACAACTGTATGGCAACAAACTGGATAATGTAGACGAAATGGACAATTTCCTGGAAACATATGAACAACCTAGACTGACCAGAGAAGAGACAGAAGACCTCAACCAACCAATCACAAGCAAAGAGATCCAATCAGTCATCAAAAATCTTCCCACAAATAAATGCCCAGGGCCAGATGGCTTCACAGGAGAATTCTACCAAACTTTCCAAAAAGAATTGACACTAATCTTACTTAAACTCTTTCAAAACATTGAAGAAAATGGAACACTACCTAACTCATTTTATGAAGCTAACATCAATCTAATACCAAAACTAGGCAAAGATGTTACAAAAAAGGAAAACTACCGATCAATCTCCCTCATGAATATAGATGCAAAAATCCTCAACAAAATACTTGCAAATCGAATCCAAAGACACATTAAAAAAATCATACACCATGACCAAGTGGGGTTCATCCCAGGCATGCAAGGATGGTTCAACATAAGAAAATCAATCAATGTATTACAACACATCAACAAATCAAAAGGGAAAAATCAAATGATCATCTCAATAGATGCTGAAAAAGCATTTGACAACCAAATGTACGATTTGTTTTGTATGACTGTGTGGTATGTGAATATATCTCAATAAAATGAATATTTAAAAAAAAAAAAAAGAAAATTGGAGAAAAAGAGGATCTTCTGTGAGTTGTGATTTCTACAAGTTCAGGATATAATTCCAAAAATGTTTCTTTGACATTAATATTTGTAATGCACAAAGATGAACTCCTCATTTCCAGGCTCAAAGATCATCACAAACTACTCTCAAATTCCTACACATGGCCCCCTTCCTCCATACACATACACAACGTGTAGAAACTGCTATTAAATGGCAACAATCAACTGAAGAAATTACTATGATAAAAAGTTCCTAGGTGAGGACTTAATACTTGTCTCTCTACTAGATGTTTTTTTCCTAATATGTTTTTATAATATTTACCTCAAGCTTTTTAATGACTGTCTCAATCTGTCCAGAAAAATGGGTAGCAACCAGCTCTGCAGCTTTACAGGGTTTCAAGGACACAAGTTCCTAGAGTTAAAGAAAAAGAAAAAATCATTTTTTAATATTACATCTAAAATTGAATACCCATGGATGTGAGGTATGGTTATCTACTTCACTATCATCACAAGCTCTTACACTGCATTTCAGGAAACTTTGATTTAGGGCCTCAATTTAAAGGACACATTGCACATGAGCACAATTAGAAATGTGCCAAGTAAAAAACCAGGTCTTGATTTAAAAAAAAAAGTTAATTCAAAATTTTTAGAAACTGAAAGCACTAAAACTCAGGACTTAGGCCATTTTGGGAACAAAAGCTTCCCAAATTCCCTGTCAATGAATTTTGCCCTTAAGCTTAAACTAATAACTTTCTTCAAGTTAATGAAAAAAAGAGTGTAGTTGAAATTTCTCTGGCTAGGAATCCTAAGAGTTTACTTCTACTGCCTGGTAGATTTAGAAACTGGAAGTGTCTTAAGAAATCAACTTAAAGTCATTAGTCTTATGAGAGACTAAAATGTTGACTACTGTTAACCCCTGTGAATAAAACTTATTTCTGTCAAATCTACAACTTGTAATCTTTCCTTTCCTTGAACTTTCCTTGACACTACTGGCTATAATTTTCTTCTTGAAACTGCCTTCTCACTTGGTTTCCGTGACTTACTATCCTACCTTTCCAACAGTACCTTCTCAATATGAACACAATGAGCAAACACCACCATGTTATATGGCTAAAATGCACAGATTGAATATATATTGACATTGCATATTATCAAATAAAACTTAGACAAGTTATTGCAATTGCAATATTTATGATATATGAATAATTTAATGATTGTGCTAGGTAATATTTAGAGGTTAATATTAATTAACTGACACAACTATATTTGTACTTTATGTAATACATCTCAAAAGAGCGAATGCACAACTAACCAATATCACAAATAAGAACAGATACTACTATAGATCTGCAGACATTATAAAGATAAGAGACTATATGAATTAATTTATGCCAAGAATTTGCAAATTTGGATAAAATTGATAAATTCCTAGAAAAATATAATTTACTAAGCCAACTGAAGAAGAAATTAAAAACCAGAATTGATTTTTAACTATTAAAGATATTGAATGAGTGTCAAAGATTTTTCTATACAGAAAACTTCAGGTCCAAATAGCTTTACTGGTAAGATCTAGGAACCATTTAAGGAAGAAACAATTACAACAATAAATAATCTCTCCTAGAGAATAGATAAGGTATATTTTCAGCTTATTTTATGAGGTCAGCAAAATATTGTTACTAAAACCCAAAAGGATAACATAAGAAAAGAAAATTACAGGTAAATCTTAACCATGAACACCGATACAAACACCCTAAATAAAATATTAGCAAATTAAATCTAACAATATATAAAAAGGATAATACATTAGGACAAAGTTCCATTTATCTGCAGAATTCAAGGTTCATTTAATATAAGAAATTCAATCAAAATTTACCATAAAAACAGGAAAAGGAGAAAAAGTGATAAAATTTAAAATTTACTTATGAGAAAACTTGGCAATCTGAAAACAGAAGGGAACCTACATAAAAATCCTTATAGTAATATACTTATGTTGGAAATGAAATTTTTAAAACTACCATTTACAATAGCATCAAAAATATTAGTTGTGACAATAATTTAACATAGTATTGAAAACCTCTACATAGCAAATGATAAAACCACAAAGAAAGTTTTCAAATACAGGGATATACTAAGTAGTCACTGACTGGAAGACTCAATATCGTAAAGATGCCAATTATCTTCAAAATGGATTGATAGATCCAATGCAATATCTATCAGAAACACAAGATTTTTTGGTGGACCTACAAGCTGATTCTAAAATGTATCTGGGAATGCAAAAGGTCAGGAATAGCCACAATCCTCTTAAAGATATCAAGATTTAATATAAAGCTACAATATTTTTAAAAGTATGGTAGTGAAGCAGAGACAAACAGACCAATGAAACAGAAGAAGGTCCAGAAAAACAGACCAAACAAACACAGTTCTTACACGTATGACAAAAGTAGCACTGTTCAGCAATGGGGAAAGGCAACCTTTTTAAATAAATTGGGCATTCATATAAAAAAATTTAATTGGACCCTACCTCACATCATATACAAAAATTGCTTTCAGGTAGACCTAAGGTCTAAAAATGAAAACAAAACAAGAAAGCTTCTAGACAATAATAAAGCAGGATATCTCTGTAACTGTATGGAGCGGTGGGGAGGAATCAATCACTTTACTTGGGGAAAAAAAAAAAAAACAACTTTTCTTTAAAAGAATCATAAAAAAAATTGAATGTAAAAGCCACAGAATGGGAGAAGACATTTGCAACATATATCAGTGAAAAAGTCTAACATCCAGGATACATAAAGAATCCCTATAAATCAATAAGTACCAGGGACATTCAAATAAAAGGCTGGGCAGAGACTTGAACAGGCACATCACAAAGGAGGAAATTTAAATGGCCAATAAACATATGAAAAGACTGTCAATTCCTTTAATAATTAAAGAAACACAAATTTAAAACATAATGAGATATCATTATATACCCACTAGATAAGCAAAATGAAAAAGTCTGACAAGGACATGGAGCCCATGGGAGCCATCATACAATGCTGGCATCTAGTGAAGTTTAGGATATTCATCCCAAATGACTAGCATTTAATTGTACACCCCGGAGGAGAGATTATCAAATATTAGCATGCATCAGAATCACTTGGGCCCATATTACTAGGCCCTACTCTCAGAGTTTCTGATTCAGTAGGTCTGAGGTAGAGACTAAAACTTTTTATTTCTATTAAGTTCTCAGCTGATGCTATATGCTGGTTTGAAACTGTTATGTATCCCAGGAAAGACTGTTATGTACCCCAGGAAAGTTCTTTAATCCAATCTCTGGTGCAGACTTATTATGGGTCGGATCTTTTGATTAGGTTGTTTCCAGGGAGATGCAACCAACCAACTGTGGGTGAGACCTTTTGATTGGATCATTTCCATGGAGGTAAGACCCCCACCCATCCAAGATGGGTCTTGATTAGTTTACTGGAGTCCTTAAGAGAGCTCAGGGGCCGACACAGACCCAAACACTTGGAGATGCAGACGGGAAGATGCTTGGAGATGAAGACAGGAGACACTGGTGATACTAAGATAAGAGATAAAGTTCAGAGTGTGCTCCAGAGAAACTAAAAGAGGACTCCCACATGCTTAGAGAGAAATGCCCTGGGAGAAACAAGCAAGGATGAGAGAGAAAAGCTAAGGATGAGAAGTTCAGAGTGTGCTCCAGAGAAACTAAGAGAGGACTCCCACATGCTTAGAGAGAAATGCCTGGGAGAAACAAGCAAGGATGAGAGAGAGAAGCTAAGTGAGACAGAAGCCCAGAGACATTTTGGAGAAAACCATTTTTAAACCAGAACCCGAGAGCAAAGGACCAGCACTCTACAGCCGCATGCCGTCCCGGCTGATAGAGGTGTTCCAGACACCATCGGCCTGTCCTCAGTGAAGGTATCCTTTGGTTGACTGATGCCTTAGTTTGGACACTTTTATGGCCTTAGAACTGTAAATCTGCAACCTAATAAATCCTCTTTATAAAAGCCAATCCATTTCTAGTATTTTGCATCCCGGCAGCTTTAGCAAACCAGAACACGCTGCAAAGCTGGTCTGGGAACCAAACTAAGAATCACTGCCCTGGAGAAATGCATGCAGCTGGGCTCCAGATGCATCTGTAAGCATCATCATGGATGGACTATTTTTAATAGACCCAAACTAGACACAACTGAAATGTCCATCAACAGTAGAATGGATGAACTATGATATACCTAGAAAATGAAATTCTATACAAGAAAAATGAAACACAGCTACATACAACAAAATGTGCAAACATCAACAGACAAAAAATACAGAATATAACTTCATTTATATAAAGTTCAGAAATAGGCAAAATAAAAAAATATGTTTTTATGGATGCTTCCATGTGCAGTAATGGTACAAAGACTGGCAAGAAATTATCATAAAAATTAGGATAATGGTATATCTGAAAGAAGGCAGGGGACTGTGATAAGGAAAGGGTACATGGGAAAAGTCTAGGCTACTAGAAATATTCTATTTCTTGACTGGGCCTGGGGTGATTGCTTTTTAACTTTTTATTAGACTATTTGTTTTATGCACTTTAATGGACTTTTTTTATGTTTAAAAATTAAAACTGTAAAAAAAAAAATCTAATGAAAAACATTTTGTCCAAAATGGAAAAACCATCTAAACCAGAGTTTCTTTACCTGGAATCCAGAGGCCCCATCTAAGAATGGGTGTATGGATTCCTGAAATTGTGAGCAAAATTACATGTCTATGCACATGTACATGTACAACATTATGAGGAACAGGTCCAAATCTTTTTCTCAAGTTTACTGATGAACGTACAACTATATGACGATACTGTGAACAATAGTTTTACACTTTGGATGATTGTATGGTACGTGAGTATATTTCAATTTAAAAAAAGTAAATGGGGGGAGGAGGGGTATAGAATGCTTTGAGTGTTCTCTTTTACTTTTATTTTTATTCTTATTTTCATTTTTTATTTTTCAGAGTGATGAAAATGTTCAAAAATTGATTGTGGTGTTGAATGCACAACTATATGACGAAACTGGGAACAACTTGTACACTTTGGATGACTGTATGGTATGTGAATATATTTCAATAAAATTACATTAAAAAAAGAGGATTATAACTGCAGAAGTATTAAGAACTACTTATCTATACGGTACATTTTGCCAGAAAACTTTATTATGATGACTTTTCCCCTACGTATTTAATCTTGATTACATTTATATTTCTGAAGGCATGGAAGTTTTAACAAAAGGTCTATATAACTGTAATAGTGCACTTAAGAGATATTGAAAAGTTCAAGGTGAAAAAAATGTGCAGATGTGGGAAAAAGAGTCAGCAGAAATAATTGTTGTACAGTGGGCAAAAGAATTCTTGCTTCTCCAGCATGAGTTTTCTGCTGAGTAATTTGTTTGCTCATTGATTAATTCATCACATTTCACATTATGCAGTCACACAGCTTCATTTATGAATATCTGGAGCCCATGTGCTCAAACCACTGCATAATGTAGATGAGATGAAATGAAGAATGAGCCATAATGTAATTAGGGAGACTTAAAGTGGTTGATGAAAGGAAAAAGAATATAAAATGATTAAAGGAAAAAAAGACAAACCTCAGAATAGTTCTTCAACCAAAATATATCCATGTACTCAATTCTACAGACGAAAGTGTGGAAATTACTTCAGACCACATTTATGACTACCACTTTTCACACAAAACGCTGTTCACATATCTGATCCTTCTAAACTTTATGACCTACAGGAACTAGAACAACGTATTCACATGCAATGTTTTCTCAAAGCGCTCATTCTTTCTTAAAATCATATGTATAAAAAATTTTAAAACACATTGAATCATATCTTTCACTACATCTCTAAACCCATAACCAGAAGTTATCCAATCACCCTATCCCTGCTACGAGAAGAACAAGAGAAATTTTGGAGATATAAGTGTTATTTCCAAAACTAGGATTACCATAACATCTTTCCTTACACTTTTCTTTTCCAATAATCAGTGACCCATAAAACAGAACAGATATCAACAAAATTTCTAGCTCTGTTGGTTTCTGAGGTAAGTAGTATGTTATGTACTGAGGAGTGATTTTTGGGTCCTCTTTTAGAATGCAGTCTGTTCACATGCTCATCACATGTATATTAGCTTCTTCATTCAGGTATCAAACATATTATTTTTATTTATTTATTTATTTATTTATTATTTTTTTTTAATCTTCATTTTATTGAGATATATTCATATACCACGCAGTCATACAAAACAAATAGTACTTTCGATTGTTCACAGTACCATTACATAGTTGTACATTCATCACCTAAATCAATCCCTGACACCTTCATTAGCACACACACAAGAATAACAAGAATAATAATTAGAGTGAAAAAGAGCAATTGAAGTAAAAAAGAACACTGGGTACCTTTGTCTGTTTGTTTCCTTCCCCTATTTTTCTACTCATCCATCCATAAACTAGACAAAGTGGAGTGTGGTCCTTATGGCTTTCCCAATCCCCTTGTCACCCCTCATAAGCTACATTTTTATACAACTGTCTTCGAGATTCATGGGTTCTGGGTTGTAGTTTGATAGTTTCAGGTATCCACCACCAGCTACCCCAATTCTTTAGAACCTAAAAAGGGTTGTCTAAAGTGTGCGTAAGAGTGCCCACCAGAGTGACCTCTTGGCTCCTTTTGGATTCTCTCTGCCACTGAAGCTTATTTCATTTCCTTTCACATCCCCCTTTTGGTCAAGAAGATGTTCTCCGTCCCACGATGCCAGGTCTACATTCCTCCCCGGGAGTCATATTCCACGTTGCCAGGGAGATTCACTCCCCTGGGTGTCTGATCCCACGTAGGGGGGAGGGCAGTGATTTCACCTTTCAAGTTGGCTTAGCTAGAGAGACAGGGCCACATCTGAGCAACAAAGAGGCATTCGGAAGGAGGCTCCTAGGCACAACCATAGGGAGGCCTAGCCTCTCCTTTGCAGCAACCGTCTTCCCAAGGGTAAAACCTGTGGTAGAGGGCCCAACCCATCAAACCACCAGTCCCCTATGTCTGTGGTCATGTTAGCAACCATGGAGGAGGGGTAGGTGAATACCCCTGCATTCTCCACAGGCTCCTCAAGGGGGCACTACATCTTTTTTTTTTCCTTGTTTTTTTTTTTTTTTTTTAACTTTCCCTTCTTTTTTAAATCAACTGTATGAAAAAAAAGTTAAAAAGAAAACAAACATACAATAAAAGAACATTTCAAAGAGACCATAACAAGGGAGTAAGAAAAAGACAACTAACCTAAGATAACTGCTTAACTTCCAACATGTTCCTACTTTACCCCAAGAAAGTTACATAATATAGCAACATTTCTGTGAATTTGCTCCTACTATATCCATCAGAAATTAACAGACCATAGTCATTCCTGGGCATCCCCAGAACATTAAATAGCTTATCTGTTCTTCTTGGGTTATTGTTCCCCCTTCCTTAATTGTTCTCTATTGCTAGTTCCCCTACATTCTACATTATAAGCCATTTGTTTTACATTTTTCAAAGTTCACATTAGTGGTAGCATATAATATTTCTCTTTTTGTGCCTGGCTTATTTCGCTTAGCATTATGTCCTCAAGGTTCATCCATGTTGTCATATGTTTCACGAGATCGTTCCTTCTTACTGCTGCGTAGTATTCCATCGTGTGTATATACCACATTTTATTTATCCACTCATCTGTTGAAGGACATTTGGGTTGTTTCCATCTCTTGGCAACTGTGAATAATGCTGCTATGAACATTGGCGTGCAGATATCTGTTCGTGTCACTGCTTTCCGATCTTCCGGGTATATACCGAGAAGTGCAATAGCTGGATCGAATGGTAACTCTATATCTAGTTTTCTAAGGAACTGCCAGACTGACTTCCAGAGTGGCTGAACCATTATACAGTCCCACCAACAGTGAATAAGAGTCCCAATTTCTCCACATCCCCTCCAGCATTTGTAGTTTCCTGTTTGTTTAATGGCAGCCATTCTAACCGGTGTTAGATGGTATCTCATTGTGGTCTTAATTTGCATCTCTCTAATAGCTAGTGAAGCTGAACATTTTTTCATGTGTTTCTTGGCCATTTGTATTTCCTCTTCAGAGAACTGTCTTTTCATATCTTTTGCCCATTTTATAATTGGGCCGACTGTATTATTGTCATTGAGTTGTAGGATTTCTTTATATATGCAAGATATCAGTCTTTTATCAGACACATGGTTTCCAAAAATTTTTTCCCATTGAGTTGGCTGCCTCTTTACCTTTTTGAGAAATTCCTTTGAGGTGCAGAAACTTCTAAGCTTGAGGAGTTCCCATTTATCTATTTTCTCTTTTGTTGCTTGTGCTTTGGGTGTAAAGTCCAGGAAGTGGCCGCCTAATACAAGGTCTTGAAGATGTTTTCCTACATTATCTTCTAAGAGTTTTATGGTACTTTCTTTTATATTGAGATCTTTGGTCCATTTTGAGTTAATTTTTGTGTAGGGGGTGAGGTAGGGGTCCTATTTCATTCTTTTGGATATGGATATCCAACTCTCCCAGCCCCATTTGTTGAAAAGACCATTATGACTCAGTTCAGTGACTTTGGGGGCCTTATCAAAGATCAGTCGGCCATAGATCTGAGGGTCTGTCTCCGAATTCTCAATTCGATTCCATTGATCTATATGTCTATCTTTGTGCCAGTACCATGCTGTTTTGGCAACTGTGGCTTTATAATAAGCTTCAAAGTCAGGGAGTGTAAGTCCTCCCACTTCGTTTTTCTTTTTTAGAGTGTCCTTAGCAATTCGAGGCATCTTCCCTTTCCAAATAAATTTGATAACTAGCTTTTCCAAGTCTGCAAAGTAGGTTGTTGGAATTTTGATTGGGATTGCATTGAATCTGTAGATGAGTTTGGGTAGAATTGACATCTTAATGACATTTAGTCTTCCTATCCATGAACATGGAATATTTTTCCATCTTTTAAGGTCCCCTTCTATTTCTTTTAGTAGAGTTATGTAGTTTTCTTTGTATAGGTCTTTTACATCTTTGGTTAAGTTTATTCCTAGGTACTTGATTTTTTTAGTTGCTATTGAAAATGGTATCTTTTTCTTGAGTGTCTCTTCAGTTTGTTCATTTCTAGCATATAGAAACATTACTGACTTATGTGCATTAATCTTGTATCCCACTACTTTGCTAAATTTGTTGATTAGCTCTAGTAGCTGTATCGTCGATTTCTCAGGGTTTTCTAGATATAAGATCATATCATCTGCAAACAATGACAGTTTTACTTCTTCTTTTCCAATTTGGATGCCTTTTATTTCTTTGTCTTGCCGGATTGCCCTGGCTAGCACTTCCAGCACAATGTTGAATAACAGTGGTGATAGCGGGCAACCTTGTCTTGTTCCTGATCTTAGAGGGAAGGCTTTCAGTCTCTCACCATTGAGTACTATGCTGGCTGTGGGTTTTTCATATATGCTCTTTATCATGTTGAGGAAGTTTCCTTCAATTCCGACCTTTTGAAGTGTTTTTATCAAAAACGGATGTTGGATTTTGTCAAATGCTTTTTCAGCATCTATTGAGATGATCAATTGATTTTTCCCTTTTGACTTGTTAATGTGTTGTAATACATTGATTGATTTTCTTATGTTGAACCATCCTTGCATGCCTGGAATGAACCCCACTTGGTCATGGTGTATGATTTTTTTAATGTGTCTTTGGATTCGATTTGCAAGTATTTTGTTGAGGATTTTTGCATCTATATTCATGAGGGAGATTGGCTGGTAGTTTTCCTTTTTTGTAACATCTTTGCCTGGTTTTGGTATTAGATTGATGTTAGCTTCATAAAATGAGTTAGGTAGTGTTCCATTTTCTTCAATGTTTTGAAAGAGTTTGAGTAAATATTATTTTTTAAAAGAACTTTTTGTTTCAATACCGAAGTCACCCCCTGCATTCTTGTAAAACAGCTTGCATAAACAAAATCAGTGAATCAGTTGACCATAGCATCAGAATCATGGTCCTGATACATAAGGGAGGAAATCATTAGAGAGAACAACTCATTGCATTGGATGACTGGAGGGAATGGCTCTGTCATCTATTAGGGGGAAGGACTAGAAGTATTATCAGAATCATTCTAAGAACTTTGTAAAAACCCACTGATACTCCAGTTTATCATTAGTTGATTGAACATGGGCTATTTTCAGAAGCTTGGATATTATAAATTATATAGGACACAGGTTTTATGAATATAAACGTGAGATGGAATAAATTATATGTAAAATACTTTAATCCTCAAGTAAATCTACTTAATATAATACTTGCCTTTGCTTAGTTAGTATAAAGTTAATTTAGGAAATATCCATTCAAATAGGGAAGTTTAAAAAAAATTTGTTGAATCATTACCTCAATATGATCCATTGCTTTCTGCCATACTGACTGCTTCTCCTCTGCACTATGTCCAGGAATGGATAAGATATTATGAATGTAATTAAAGACTTCTTCCTGAAGAGCACAAGACAACATAATTTATTCATTCCTTCACTAGTATCTAGTAACAATCTACTATCTGTACCAGTCTCAGTAAATATCTATTATTTGGAGATGGAAAACCATTTGGAGATAGTTAACTGGTAGAAAACTGATAGTAAAGAGAAAGAGTAATAGTTTAAAGTTTAGGATATACTCTTAGAAGTTACAAATATGTTCCAAATAATTTTGGTCTGAATTTACCGACATTCAATAATCTAATGAGGAGCTATTATACTTTTGCCTTTGTAAAATAATCACTCTTGTCCGTATTATGTTCCACCTATATTTATCTTCACTTCAGCTATACAATCCTTACTCAGGTCAAGTCAAATTTTTCCCCACCTGAGAGCCTTTGCATATACTGTTCCCTATACCCTGGAACACTTCTCCCTTGGCTCTTTGCTTGGCTGGCTTCTTCTCAGCTTCCAAAGCTCAGTTTATATGTCACTTGTTTACTGTCAGTCTTCCTCAAAAAACTATAAGTTCCAAGATTGCAGGGACTATACCTGTTTTAATTATCAATGTATATTTGGCTCATAGCAGGCGCTTAATAAAAACCTATTCAATAAATGAGGAAAAATTTAGCTCAGCACACATATGTTCAAATATTTCTACTGAACAGTTATAACTACTAAGTAGTTATTTCACTCAAAAGAGGAAAAAAATGAGTAAGATAAGAGAATAAATCAGTCTCAACTCACCTCTCTCAGTGGGTCACGTAAATAGCAATCAATAATTTTGTCATATTGGTGTTCTCGTTCATACATAAATTCACAAATTTGATAACTAGAATATAAAAGGGAAAACGTCAGTGTACCAAACAGGTCCGTGGCTATTAGCTATTGCTTTGAGAAGCTTGCTCTAGTGTATAAGTATGTATTAAGGAAAATGAATATAGATGTGACTTCTATTATGTGAAGATACGGCATCTAAGGGAGAATGTTTATCTGTCATCAGTCTAAGCATAGATTTAAGATACTGCTGAATACCATATTTATAAAAAAATTTCAAAGATTGGTACGAAAGTAATAAATGTCAATACGCTAAATGTCAACTAATTATCTGCAAAAATTTCAAATGAAGTTTCTCTGTTCAGAATTAAATGTCAAATAAAACAATATTCAACAACCTAGATAAATAGCAGTGTTAGAATCATGCACCTTATTTGCCATGTTAAACTCTGCATTGTTTATAATATAGATAACTATCCAAAATCTCTGAAATACCATGTAAGTTTCAAGCAAAAAAATCTAAAGAAAACATAAAACTGCTATTTCATCTTCATACTAAAACAAAAGTATGACCACTTCACATTCACCCACCTTTAATAACTGCAAATTTTATTAATTTACTAATTTTTATTAATTTACAATTGAAAAGCAAAAAACTTCTGCACTTAGATATACTTGTTGTTATTTGCACAACCTCTTTTAATGAAAAAGGGAGCTAAATATCGATAAACTGGGCTTCAAATTAGACAAATGTAATTTAGTAGTTCTATGGGAAACCAACTTCAAAACAACTCACAACTCAGCTTTTTCTGCCATACGGATGAGCCGGTTCTCTTCAAATTGAACTATGCCTCCAGCCTGCAGCAATTCTAAAAGGACCTAAACATTTAAAATAAATGAGTTAAAAACATTTTGAAATTTACTTTTACTTACTACCTCTTTAAGAGTTCATTGAGGCATGCAGACCACGACTTATTTTTTCTTTTGTCTTTTTACTTGATTGTGTTTTGGCTTGCTTTCATATATATGCAAAGGGTCAGATGGGAATTAAAATATGGATCAGATTGTATTTAAGTCATATAAAAAGATAAATGTCTAATTTTTCATGCTTAGGAGGAACGTTACAGTGTTTGCAAGTAAAACCCTATTCAAATATCGAACTGACCTTCCCCAAAGCTAAAAATGCCTGTATATTCCTTTTCAAGAAGTCAGTTTTCGTTTGGTGCTTTTATTTCTATGGTTCTTTAAAGTATGGCATCTGTGGGCAGTATCCATGCTTACATGTTAATTTTTCTAATTAAACATTGGGGTTTATATCATTAATTTTTACCAGACTAAGTATCTGGAAAAAAAAAAAAAAAGGTAACTAGGATAGTGAGGTTGATTCATCAATATTTTTAAATAAATTTCAAAAAATACAATAAAGAGTCATTAGATAGAGCACATAAGAGAAAGCTCTCTCCTTTATTTAAGAATTTTTCTAGCATACTAAATGGATTATTTTCAAGTTAAAAAAGACAGAAAAGAAATAAAACCCACCCAAACTATACATTTCAGAAACCTACTTTAATCCATTTTTGAGTGCTATACTGAGCTAACTGTTATACAAGACAAACATGGAGTGTATCCCACCTGGTGGAAGCCTCAGTATAGGATAACATAATGGAAATGCAAGTGCTGGAGCCAGTTTTACCAATTCACTAACACTGTATAAAGTTTCAAGAATACTGCAAGCCAGTAGTTAAACAAAGAAATTATTAAAATTATATCAACTTATATTAAATAAATTATATTAATACAAAGATGATCAATACAACTCACTACTTCCTAATTACTTTACCACATTGTACTATTATCTATGCTCTTGAGGTTATTTATATCTACTGTAACTGTACCCATATGGTGGAAATATTATACAAGGGTGTGCTCCCATGCTTCTCTTCCCAATACCAAATTCAGTGACATCACATTTGTTACATTGAAATTGGCCATGGTGGGAGTACTTATCCCACGGAAACTGGCAAATGCCATATATTAGGGTTTGCTTTATTGTTCTGTTGATTGTCTAGACCAGGAGTCAGCAAGCTATAGCCCACAGCCTATTTTTGTAAGGTTTATGAGCTAAGAAAGGTTGTTACATTTTTAAAGGGTTGCAAAACAAATAGACAAAAAAAAAATATGTGACAGAGACAGAATGTGGCCCACAAAAACCTAAAATATTTACTGTCTGGCCCTTTACAGAAAAAGTTTGCTGACCCCTGGAGAAAATGTTAATAATACAGATCAAACTTAAAATAGTACATGTCTGTGGCTGTTATATTGTGAATAGCACAAAAAACTGAATAAATATTTTTCAGGTATCCAAAAACTGTTATCTGATTCATCAAAGAAGTCATGGCATTGATGATGAGTGAAGTTCTGATGTCTTCGTTGTTTTACTTTTGTCTAATTCATTTTACATAGGCAAAAATATCAACAACATTCTTATTAGAACCACACTCAGGGAGCCAGCTGTTTAACATTTATTAGCACACCACTGCAAATAACTCAAAAATATTGCATAAACATATTTTGAATGCTGGAAAGAATGCCAGACTAGTAGAGAAGGAACTAGATTCTAATCTTAATTGTGACCTTGAGTGACTTACTTCATTGGCTTTCTATATTTCTAAAATAAGTAGATATAACTAGATAATCTCAAAGGGGACTCCCAGTCCTGTATTATTAACATTCTACAATTAATTTTCAAGGTTTGGCTTCTAAGTTTTAGATTTGGTTTTTCTTTTAGATATTTATACAAAAGGCTTTATCATTTTATAAAGAAATACTATGTATACCAAGATCCAATCTTACTATGGAGAGAGAAATAGGGGTAAAATAAGGGATCCACATTACTATTGTTATTCAATGTAATTTAAGACATGACCAAAATTTTAGCAGCTGTTCTCTTTCCTAAGACAGTCTGCAGCAGTCACTGGGCCGCATCTGTGCAGAGACAGAAAGGGGTCACTGATGTTATCCTATGTTCTGCATCTGAATCTCAACCTTCCAGCTGTGCATTACCATAAAAAAAAAAAAAAAAAATCAGCACAGCCCTCAAAGCACTTAATTTTGTAGTTCATTTACCCAACAAAGCCTGGCTATCAACTTGAAATGAGATGAGTTATAATGTACCCAATTACAGTGGGTTAAGTTTTTAAAAGAATCCTATGCCTAGAATGGCCTTCAAGAAAGAAAAGGAAGCAAAAAGAAGTGGTAAATAATCAAATAGCTACTATTTCAATAGTGATTAGTGGAGGGACAGATGAGATTCTAGTCGCCAGAAATGCTCAACCCTAATTAAATGGGGCTGTAGAGTACTTTCAAAAGCTGACCATCCAATTCTTATGGATCCTGTAGCCTTTCTGGTTCAGGGCCGTAACAGCGAGCAATAGTTACCAGATTAAGGACACTGGTGGAAAAGAGGGTTCAACAAGTGCTATCTGTTACTACCTAATAGAGAAGGATGAATATTCTCTTTGATGTCATGCCGAATGTAAGATGGGCCCAGTCTGCCTAGGAATTTAGTTTGATATAAGCTCTTTATATTTGTACCTCTGACAACCATCTATTCCATTTTCTGGTTGCCACTATCTTTAGCTTAGTATTAGGATTTGGCACAAGTCATTTTCCCCTTATGTCTAGTGATTACAATCTAGCAAAGATGGCTCATTCTATCTTACTCTGTCTTATTTCTCATTCTTTAGCAAAAAGAGTTCCAGCAGTTCATACCTGCTGTCTTTCTGAGTGTCGGGAGTCATCATCAGGACTACAGAGGAATTCAAGAACCTGGACAATGAAAAGTAATTTTTATTGGATACCAGCATGTACATCATAGCACTGTCATAATGAAAATAACAATACTATTCTTTCATTATCACCAATTCATTCAATCTGCCATAACAAAGATCATCTTCCCAACTGACTGGCCCATGTACATGAAACATCAAACTCAGATATGCTAACAATTTAATACGTACCTTACACACATTTCTTTACTGTTTAGAAACATGGCTAGAAGACAGTATCATCTATATAACTTAACTTTAAGTTACCTGACACCATGGATAAAACAAATCACGGCCTTTGGAGTCAGGCCCCTTGAATTTGAATCCTAACCTTATTAGCACTTAATTACAATGTTTACTGCTAATTATAACACTTCCTATGTATGATGTTGGATGAGTTACTTAACCTCTCCAGGACTTAGTTTCTTCTCCTGCAAAATGGGAATAACTATATCTATTTCAGATATATATATATAAAACTCTGGAATTCTGGAACAACGCCTGGCACTATGAAGTGCTCAATAAATGCTAGTCATTACTAGCTACTATTTTTCCAGGTAAAAAGTTTTTTTTTTGCCACATAGGGATATGCAGGAGATATTTAACTGGAACTAGAAAACATCTTCAGAGTGAAAGTCATCTGTAAGTAAATTCAGATTTTCCAGAAGTAATCTCTATTCCAGATATCATCAAAGTCTTACTACTAGTTGGATGGGATGACTCCTAAAATGACAAATTTTCATGCAAAGGATTCTAGGCAATTTAGAGCAAAAGGAGAATTGACAGAATAGAATCTCTATAAACCATTCTCCAGAAAACACACTCCCATGATACTGGATTACTAGGCAAAATCATACTACCTAAAACAAGTCATTAAAACAAAACAAACAAACAAAAAATCACCCCCCCCCCACACACACACAAATCTAATTTAGATCCAAACTAAAACCTGAACAGGCTTGATAAGACACTTATTCAATAGTCTATCATATTAAGAAACCAAGTAGTCCAGTTAAGTTTTCTATAAACAGTGAGCAGAAGAAAAGCAATTCTAGTTCTCATCATTAAAGACACTTACTTGATCAAAAAGGGTTCTGTTTACAAACAGTGTATTGTCAGGTTTTGCAAGCTGCCGGGCAAGGAATGTAAAGAGACATCCTACTTGTGAGGGAGTAAAATCTGAATTCTCCACCATAACCTGATGAGCAAAGAGAGCATTTATTCAATATACCATCTGGTTTGACACAAAAGATACACAGTAAGAAGGGGGGAAATGCCTCATTATTGAAGGCTCATGAAAAGATTTTTTTATTGACTGTGGAATAATTGAGTTCAATACTGTTTCAAGAAGGAACATAACTACTTGCTTATTCTGTAAGGAAAACAGTTTAGTGATTTTGGGGGTATTTCTAGCCACAACTTAGATGAGAACTGAATCATTAGGCGAACATAGGACTTCAAAGAAATATTAATTATGTTTCCCTCTGGAATTCTTAAAAGAGACTCCTTGAACTAGGATATTCAAATAACCTGCTAAAAACAAGTCCATCAACAAAGGAAGACAGAAGTTGCTTTGGGGTTTCAAAGTAAGATAACCTAAGACTGAAGGCATTCCAGAAAGGAAATCAGTTAGTCCATGCTTCATTGAAATGAATCGCTGACTGTTTTGTCTAGAAGCAGGTCTTGAAATGATGGCTTTGCATAACAGGTTTTTACAATCACACATTGAAATGAATCGCTGACTGTTTTGTCTAGAAGCAGGTCTTGAAATGATGGCTTTGCATAACAGGTTTTCACAATCACACACAGTTATAAAATTGCTAAATCACAGACTGGTTGAGACCTTATAATCATTCCTCTGCTTTCAGTCAGATCTCATTTCTTGAGTACCTACTATGTGTAAGGTGCTATGGTAGGTAACTTTAAGGGAATTATGAACTAGAAAGGAAGATGAAACAGGTAAATAAATTTTTAATGAAGGTATAATGTGATCAGTGCTATAATAAAGGCATAGATGACTACAGAAGCACAGTGGGTAAAATTTAGTTCAAGTTGTTAAGGAGGAATTTGAAAAGAAAAGATAAAAGTAGCTTTTTAAGCTAAGCTTTAAAGCCTATGCACAATCTTTTCTGGGGGGAGTATCAGGAGGGAAGGTAATCCAGAAAAAAGAATGTGAGCAAAAGTGTGGACACAGGAAAATACAAGTTTGTTTGGGGGAACTACATGATTTATTAGAACACAACAGCATCTATGAAGAAGAGCAAGAGATCAGATTGAAAGGGAAGATTAAGGCCTCAAATGTCATCCTAAGGACTCTGGAATTTATTCCACAGAAAACTGGGGAGCTACTAAAGGTGTTCAACCAGGAGAGTTGGTCAGCCTCAGTGCTAGGCTTAGGAACATTATCTTGTCAGCAGTACATCTAGGATAAAATAAGAGAAGGAAGAAATAGAAGGCAGGGACACCAAGATGCAAGTGATTGCAGGGGTCCAAGAATCAGACATTTTTCTCAGCACACAGAAGTTTGGGAGAGAAGATCATCAAGTTATGTTTTGGATTAGTTGAATTTATGGTGGCCACACTATAGCAAATTAGGGTATAATACCCCTCTCTCATCTATTAAAAAGTCTTACCCTCCCTTCTTTCATCCTCCATTCAAAGACAAGGTATTAAGACTTCTCCTAATCTACCTCTTGGCTTACCTTTCCTTACTTTAGTAGGACTGTCACTTTCTTTTACTCTTTCTGCTTTTAGTCCAGCAATCACAGCTCGTTCAAGAGCATAACAGATTATTAGAGTATGAGGATATTTCAAGTTGTAAACTATAAGCATTTTTAGGTATGCTTAATTCCAATCTGTAATATTCAAAGAGTTTTGTATAGCTTTTAGTGTGCAAATCCCTTTTCTAGAACTCATATCTTGGGGCCCAGCTAGGGCCCCTCTCTGCCTTTACCCCTTCCTTTTGTTTCGTAAGTGTCAACTCCTTCACCGTTTGATCTCAGATACACCTTTTGAAGAAACAGTTCTAACTCATAGCCAGCACCCTCAACACCTCAGCCAGTGCCTAACTGTTATCATCCCAGAAATTCTGGTTTCTTTCCATTTCCTCTGTCTGACTTAGCTCAGAAATCTTGCTTACAAAATTTTCTGGGAAATTTTGTACAAAATCACAAATCAACAATTTTTTCATCTCTATGTCTGCAGCCATTCAGCACAAATAATGCCTGCTGGCTTGTTCTCTGGTCCCTGCCTATGCCTATTCTTGCTGGCTCCCTCAAAAGTACACTTTAACAAATTAGTGCAACTCTAATACCAGAACTGAAAAATAATCTCAAAACTACATTCTTCACTGACTCAGGTAAATACTATCAAAACGACAAACAAATGTAGCAATTCACCAATAGTAATCGTGCAAGTACTTTACGGAGACTTATTCTCTTCATTTGGATCAATCCTCCAACTTAGCAAAGTTTTAAATTTGAATTAAAATTTAATCAACTTGCAAACATTTCTTGAGCATCTATTAGATCTCAGGCATTTTACTAAGCTCTGGGCATGTTAAAACAATGACCAAAAAAAAAAAAAGAAAAAAGAAAAATGAAAGCAAGAAGGAGAAAAGAAAACCCAAACAACTCATAGTTTCTACCTTCAGGAAGCTAAATAGATAGGCATACAATTATGATACAGTGTGTTAAGCACAGCATAAAGTGTTATAGGAGCACAGAGAAAGAGCAACTAACCAAATTAGAAGTGTGGGAGAGTTCAGAAAGAGTTGGGAAAGAGCTTCTCATGAATGACATTTGAGTTAAATCTTGGAAAATGGGCAGGAATTTGCCAGGCAGAGAAAAGGAAGGAAAAGGCATGACATGCTGAAAAGAAAACCCATGCAAAGAACAAAGAGTCATACAGAAGACACAGAAAGTTCACTGAATTCCAATAATTTAAAATGGTTGAGGAAGACAAAATACAGCATATGTGTGGAGTAGGAGAGCAGAAGTCAGGGACCAGAAAATACACAAGATCTTGGATGTTATGTAATTTAAATGGGTGTGGTAGAAACTCCGACTTGCACTCCAACATCTGTTCTTTCCTGTTTAGTTAACAAAACTCCTCAATTTTTAGCTAAACACATGGCCTTCTAGAATACAGAGTATATTTCTCAGTCTCTCTTAGCAGCTAGGGGGCAATATATATTTTAGTTACGGGTCAATATGATGTAAGCAGAATTGTAGTACGCAACTTCTAAAAAGTTTCCTTAAAAAGAGAGAGCACTGTCGTCATCTCTTTCTGCATTCAGTCTGACTAGAATGTTAATGTGATGGCTGGAGTCTGAGCAGCCACTTTGTACCAAAAGACAGAAGCCATGCACTAAGGATAACAGCAGTAAGACAGAAGGAATTTGCGTCCTTGATAAGTTTGTGAAATATCCTACCATATCAGGCTGCCTACCTCCAAAATAGTATGAGAAAAATAAATTTCCATGACAATTAAACTATTGTTATTTTGGATTTTGTATCACTCACAGCAGAACTTAATTCCAACAGATCCAATGGGGGGCCTTAGAGGAACAGTAGGTAGAGGAGAGGTAAGACTACAAATTAAAGAAAGGCAAGATTGGCAATCAGGAGACCATTTAGGAAAAGTATTTTGAAAATCTAAGTGAAAATTTTCTATACTAGCCACACTGGACAAATTTGGCATTATTCTCATATTCATCATTGTTTATCATACAAAGTTAATAAATAGCTTAAATGAAATAATGTACATAAATGTGCTGTGAAAATTATATAAAGAACTAACGTAAATGTAATGCACTAACGATACGCACAACTAGAGAAAATTTTAATTCTGGTCTCCAAAAAAATGTCATCATAGTTTGTAGTCACTTTAATAAAAGTCATCTCATGTCTGAAATAACCTTAAAATCATTAAAATGAAGAAAACTCTTTATTACAGCTAAATGAACAGAATGAACACTCCATGCTTTCAGTCATAAGAAAAAACTGGTCTGGTTGAAGCTGTGCAGATGGAAAGAAAAAGAACCCCTCTGCATTCATTAACAATTGCATGGATCTAAAAATAGCTTTTACTGAGTCTAGTTAGATATAGATTAGATATAGATAAACTCTGTGTGCCTCAAGTCACTCCTTATCAACTGTCAAGGGTCATCTCAGTGCTGTAGTGAGATTATGGCACTACCTTAGCAACACAGCAATGGTGGCATGAGACAGAAGATTTTTCACATTATTTTCTCAAAGCACTCTGAAGTTAGTCTCTATTACTTGTACTCATACTAATGTAGCAATTACCACCATATATATTTCTCAAGAGTAATACCATGTATTCCAGTAATCAATATAAAGCTGAGATTCATGAAATATTTTTTGAATGAATGATTAGTATTTCATTCCGGTCTTGAGGACAAAAGCACCATAATTAAGTGTAAAATATGATTGTAACATTTTGCTTCACTGAACAAAATTATTTTAGAATTCACTATGAACAATCCAATTATCATTATATAAATATCACAAAAGACATGTTTTTTTTGAATACTTACCTTCAACAAAATGTCCACAATTCGCTGTTGATATTCCACTGCTTGCTTGTCATTTTTAAAATCTTCAAAAGTCTAAAAGGGAGAAAAAATTTTAAAAATTATTACTATTTACAAATTTTAGTGGAAAATAAGATATTAAATTACTGTTAATAAAATCTAAATAAATTTCCCAAAAGAACCATTCCTTACATATCTTTAATAAGTTATTTTGGTGAGCTAAGGAAGAAAGCTGCAGCATTTAATATTGCATGTTATTCTGAGATCTTTAAAAGTAGATAAAAAGTATAAAAAATAATGGTTAAAATACAATCAAAAATTGATTTGTGAAAGGGAATAAGGAAAAGTCCATGAACAAAGAAAAAGAAAACAAAAATACCAATGACAAGAAGCAATTTGGAACAAAGGGTCTGAGAACAGAAGGATGGAATACCATATGCTTAGCCATCACTCAGTGTACGTTATTTGGGAATGACAACTGAAATACAGTTAACTGTCATGAAAAAGAATTTTCATGACAACTAAGAAAAAATGATATTCAAAGATAGGTATTTAAAAAATTCTTATGGTAAAACTGTTAAAATTCTTCAAGCCTACTTGCAAGAAATAGGTACTCGATTCTAAAAACCTTGCTAAGTATATAGCACTTTTTATTTTATGTCCCTGCTCAAGTAAAGCCAGATGTATTTTGAATAGAACAAGCATCAAACTAAGTGACAGCACCAGATTCTGTTTGACAGTATATAACAGCATGTCACAATATCTAGTACATATAGGATGCATACATGAAGGAAATGAAATTGTATCCTCTATGTTTTCATAGAACGAAAGTGTTTATTGAATAATAAGCATGATAAAAGACTTGAATATATTTCCTATGGTTTCACTTAGCATATTAGGCCCCGAGAAATGTTTTAAAATGCACAAAGCAATAATTTACAGTTATTCTCAAGAAACAAGAAAATGGACTACTTATTGCCCCAATAGATTAAAAAAAAAAGGAATTTCACAGCCATGAACTTTCAAGATTACATCACAGTTACATTCAAACCAGAGTACTTGTTCTTCAAATGTGTCCTAAACTTCCCCAGCTTCTTCCCATGTACCTTTGCTCATGCTGTCCTCTTATTAGCATGTTCCTCCCTTCTGCCTCCTGTCTGACAAACAGTAAATGCTTAACAATGACTACTGAATTGTCTAGTTAATTATTTACAGAGAAGAACAAAACATTTTTTAAAAACTCTTTTTCTTCAACTAGATTATTTTGCTGCCAGTTAATTGAGAAAGGCTGAAATGAGTTACTAAGGAGACAGTAGGACTTCTTAATCTGGAAAACTCAAAAGAAGATATTTTGATGTTTGAGTTTAGTATTACCCTGCTTGAAGACAGAAAGATGGACTAGAGAGTCTCTTCATTATATCTGCTGGTTTATAAAAACAATAAACACACAAATACACACACATACACACACACACAAACACCCCAAAGTGAGACATTACTCTATAGGTACTGTCTGCTAATATAAGCGCTAATCAACTAAAATAAAAAACCATGGAAAATTAACATATGTATTGAAAATCTACAGAAGTAAAAAGTAAAAGAGAATTTCCTAACCCATTTTCCTTTTGGCAGCATGGAAGTCACTGCTTTGAAACAGATACAGCAAGTCTATTTCTGTAAATATAATTAAAAAGTGGTAATATACTACAGTGTGAATATTTTGATAGCTATAATGACATATTTTGGTGGTAGTTAACAACTGTCACCATAATGGCATATCATTGTTAAATCATAACTATTTTGTAAAGATTCTTCTGGTTATACAATGCTTGTAGAGGAAAAATATTCAAAGGTGTCCTAACGGACAATCACAGTTTTTGAAACAAAAAGATCTAAAACTCACGTCCAATATCATCTGTGAATTGGGTCATAAAAATTTCTTTCTGTAGTCCCTTAAAAATTATTACGGGATTTATGTAGGCTAGTGATAGCCAGTTAATAAATAAAGCCTAATCCAGGGGTCACAAAATTTTTTTGTAAAGGTCCAGACAGTAAATATTTTAGGCTTTGTAGGCTACATGTGGTATCTATCACATCTTCATCTTCTTTTTATTCTTCTTCTCTTTTTTAAACAATCCTTTAAATACATTAAAAAACAACAACAAAAAAAACATTTTAGCTTGCACAGGCCAGGGCCAAATGGGGCTGGATTTGGACCGGAGGCTGTAATTTGAGGAATATGTCGTTATATATTCTGCACATCCCTCAAAATGACCACTGTATAATTAAAAGGTCAAGAAGAATCAGCCACAACTCATGCTGATGACAAAACTAGGACAAGTAGCACAAACTTCAACTTACATTTAAGTGGAAAAATAAACATCACAAATTAGCAGAGTTGGCTCTAAAGCTTATGACGCCAAAGAGAAGTCAGGATGGGATTAAAGCCCATGGCACCACAGAAAAGTCAGGACAGGACTGGGTAGAAGAAATGAGGGTGTGACGAGGTACAGGTGGTGCAGAACACCTTTAACATCAAAAAGAACTCACCTCCAGAAAAAAATAGGGAGATCCACCCTAGGTGACGAAGTACTCAGATCAGGTCTGAGACCTGCTTAATCAAAGCACTGGCTACTAGGGATATAAAAGGAAGAGTCTAGAAAATGTGGGACAGAAGTAGCAGTGTTGGTAGGATAAGGCTTTTGGGATAGAGTAAGGTTCTTTTGAATAGGTAGACATTTCTTGGATGCTCAGTGGTAAAGATGAGGTGAAGGCTTAGCGGTAAAGAAGGAAGCGACTCAAGATGAAGGTACTACAAAAACAAGAGAATGTGAAAGAGTAAGATGACAGATTGCTCCCCATTACTTTCTGCTTCTTTTCCTACGTGGCAAATACCAAATCTTCTAAACCAAGGAGACCTGACTTACAATTTTAAGTTTCTTTTCCCTTCTTCCTGTGCAATTAGTTACTTTTTTTAAAATGCAATTTTATTGAGATATATTCACATACCATACAAACCACCTCAAGTATACAATCAATGGCTCACAGTTATCATCACATAGTTGTGCATACATCCCCATGATCAATTTTAGAACATTTTCATTACTCCAGAAAAAAAGTAGAAAAGAAAACCCAAATCCTCCCATACCTCTTATCTCCCCTATTATTGACCCATAGTATTGGTACGGTACATTTGTTACTGATGATGAAAGAATATTAAAATATTATTGTTAACTATAGTCCACAGTTTGCAATAGGTACATTTTCCCCCATATATCCTTCTATTATTAACTCCTTGTAAAGTTACTTCTTTTGAAGTCAGATCTTCAAATTAAAATACTTCAAACTCTGATAAACTTGTGAGCTTAACCTTCTCACAGTAACTTACCTTTTTTTAAAAAACAGCTTATTATATATATTATTCAATTTATGTAAGTAGTATATGCTTATTAAGGAAATTTGCCCCTTCTCACAGAGTTAATCACTATTAATATTTAGGTGTATATCCTTCTTGTCTTTTTTCCTCCAAATATCGTGTGTGTATATCTGTATGTGTTATCTATTTGTGAGCCTGCTGCTTTCACTAAGCATTTTTCATTTTATCAAAAACTCTTTAAAAAACAGTTACATGCTATTCAATTGAGAAGCTATATCAAATTTTATTTAACTATTCCCCCAGGAGTATTTTCATAGAGAAACTGGCTAACCCAGATCCATCTAGACTCAAACATGTATAAGTTGTTTTTTTTTTTTGTCTTTTTGTTTTTTTTTTTTAAACAAGAAGCTTCTGTGTGCAACTTCAACTCCAATTATTTCCATTATCATCACCACCACATTTCCGTCAGAGCCCTCTTCCATATTTAGTAATGTCAGGTAATATAACTTATGAAATCAGTTTTGCACTACATCTAACACTGCTTTCTTTAACTTTCTAATGAAGACGCTTTACACAGAGATAGAGCAAAATCAAGAACTACAAAGAATATATGGATGGCAGACAAAGATAAACATTTAAAACACTACTAGCGCCTAAGGATTATTACTTTTCTATTACAAAAATAAAAAAATAAAAAAAATTATCACCCTGCTGCCTTTAAAAACACCTTAAAATCATACTCTTACCAGTGCCAATACATTTAGAAATTCTCTTGTGTCAAAATGTAGCAATGTCCGAACATAGGGATAGATTTCTTCCTCAGGGGAAGCTTCTGCTGAATGCAGGCGAATCAGAAATTCAAAAACCTGCAAGTGAAAAAAAAAAAAAAGTTGAATATTTTCCTTTTTCAGGCTTACCTTATAAAGCATCTTACAGAAGCAATGACTCCCATCTGGATTGAATAAAGATAGGGTGAATTCAGTTTAAATTGCTATAATGTAATAAGTGCACTCTTAAAACCTGCCTCAGCTATATTAATTGGCTTTAGTGATGGTGTTGGCTCTCTCATCATAGCCTTTGGCTCCTGCACCACATGTAATCCTCAACTACAGTTTGTCTTTGATGCATCTTAACAAAAGGCAGAGACAGTAAAAATGCTGTGAAATAGTACCAACCTGGTTTTTAACCAAGGGAACAAGATCTTCAGGGATGTCACCAAGGGGATAGGCACGACCTGCGAGGGAACAGCTAGAGGAAAAGAATGAACAGGCTTGGTGACTTGTAAAGGGTTAACTCCCAGGTGAGTAACACTTTGTTTCTCAAACTCTAGATACTAGTTTCATTTTTTAACCAGGCTAACTCAGCTTTTGTCATTTAGGTCAAATCCAAAACCAGATCAAGATGATACCAAGTTCAGAAAATGTGGGTGGCAAGGATGGCAATGAAGTAATAGATCCTATGACTGCATATGGCTTTCATTTCTTCTTGTATTACCAAAGGGGCAAGAAGGAATAAGGAATAATATGAAACTATTTAAAGGTCTCATACCTAGCAACTAGATAGAATCCAATGACGCCATTAAACTATGACTTGCCTGTAAAAGGCCTGATGTTCTCAGAGGCTTTTAAACCAGTGGTTCTAAAAATGGTGATTAAAGACAGGGAATGAGCTAGGCGAATAAATGTCTGAAATATGTCTACAACAGGAGACACCTTTAGGGAGAGTGAATCTGATGAGACATTCACTCCACAGTTTTGCCTCCAAATCAGACCTTCCTCATGGCTAATGATTTGCTTTGCAGGCTGGATTATTAAAAATGTCTCATGAGTATGCCCCAGCTTTTAATGTGGTTTTTTTTTTTGGAGGGGTGGTGGGGATGCAGTATCAATTTTCAATGTTGCCTTAGTGATGAGAGCATACAACAAGCATATTTTCAGTAGTTTAAAGTACAGATAAAAGTACTAGATAAATGTTGTATATAGTCTTCTATACTGAAGAATCAATGTAACAAGTGTGAAATTGGTCTCCAAGTTAACTCTGACTGCTACACAGGAGCTAAAATGATGTGCTGGCAGGTTCTGCCACCTCCCTGCCTGCTAGCCAACCACCTTTCTAGAAGTTCTTTCAGGATTTGAGTCTGAATAGTCTATTGGAAAGAACCCTGCTCCAAGAGTCAGTTTTATCTATGCCACTACCTTGTTCCTGATTTAAATCAGTCTCTTGCCCTTCTATATAAAATGGAGACAACACATACCCCACAGAGTTCTTGATAGTAAAAGTACAATACTCTACATCAGGGTTTCTCAACCTTAGCAGTCTTGATATTTGGGGCCAGATAATTTGTTGTTGTAGAGATTGTCTGGTGCATTGTAGGATGTTGGGAAGCATCCCAGGTCTCTACCCACTAATGTGCCAGTAGCACTCCCTTCTCCTCAGACTGGGACAACTAAAAATGTTTCTAGACATTGCCAAATGTCATTGTCCCACCCCACCCCACCAGGGGTGGAGGAGGAAAAAACCACCAGTAGATGAGAACCACTGCTTTAGATGAAATAACTTTGAAAATGAAAAGCATTATATAGATGAGAGATGATAGTACCTCTAAGAATACAGAAAAATTATGGAAGGAAAATATACACGGATAAATCAAAATCTCTTACCTAATATATACAAGAAGCTTGTTGCCCATAGTAACTTGCTCATCTAAAATAGAAAGAAATGTGTATTCACCAATTCACTCTTAAAACCTTTTCAGAAATAAAATCTTTATGTGGAAACAAAAAATAAAACTTGGCATTTAAGGTGACGTAAATATATTCTGAAATAACAGAAACTGAGGTGACCACTTTAATTATCATTTGTAGAAGTTCCATTAGATTCTTTTCTCAGACACAAAATCAGTATGAGTTATTTAAGGATACATATAGAAGGAATAGAAGGGTAGTGATCTATGTATTGTTGACTTAACCCCTAGCTTGGGATTGGGGCAAAGTGCAAAGCAGGTAATAAGTTGATGAATTATAGATCATAACCAATTAATTAATATTAAGGTATAACTATAATGTCTTCTCATTTATAACAAGAAATCTTACCACCTACATGCTGTAGGGTGAGAACACCATTTTCCCCAAATGTTTAAAACAAGAGACCTAGACTAAATGATCTTTAGGATTCCTTTTAGTCTCCTGTGGCTAAAATTGTGTGATTTTGTCATCTGGTAATGTAAGCCCATTTCTTTGACTAAAATAAATCAGAAGTATAATTAGACCCAGTTTTAGGCCAGAGGGTCAAGAGTAACATAGGTTAGAGTGGAAGCACCAGTAACAGGTGAAGTGATCAGGAAACGTTATTGTGTGCAGATTATAAGAATTTGTGGTTGGTAAAAAAGATGAGCAGAAGTTTCTATTCGTTATTTGAAAACTGGACACAATGCAAGCAAGTGTATATCTTTTATTTTTATCGTAAATACCCCAGAGTTGTGATGTTATTAGTGTAAATAACTTGAACTGTTCAAAATAACATAATAATTACATTTTGCTTCGATTGCAAATATTATTTGATCCAACTCAACTAGCATGATACATGGTGGCAGTTGCCTTACTGGTATAACAAGTTCATTTTATTGGCTAGTTAAATTTTTGCTACAAATATCAGGTAGAATGTGTATCTGGTTCACAACATCCCTAGAGAGTGTCAAATTTACTTGTTTAATGTATGTATCTCCATTATTCCACTACTGTAAGTTTCTTCAGGGCAGGAACCTTGTATTACTCATTTCTGTATTCCTAATTCCCAGCATAGCATCTTAGTAAGTGTATACTGAAACAAACTGACATAAGCATTTAAAGTTTTTGACTACTTTTTTTCTCTTCTCAATATCTTCTTCTTTTAGAAGATTTTCAGTTGCAAAAGGTTATCAATTCCACTTAAATCTTTCAATATTCTGCTTTCATTTCTGCTAGATAAATAAGCGAAAGGTAATTTTCAAATTTGTCTCAAAATGATTAGGTTCAGGGCCACTACTAAGTCTGAGTGCCTTAAACCCTACCAAGTAATCCTTCCTGTCTCTTTCTCTACAGAAAACAAAAACAAAAACACAAAGCCTGGACATAATATAAACCTAAACCTGCATGCAAGAAAAAGAATCAAAGCAGCTTAGCCAAAGACAGAAACTGGAACGAAGACTGGAATTCTCTTTTCTGAAGAGAAGCAGACAAGGTGCTGTGGGGAGTTCATTCACTGGAGTAGAGACAGGGAGTTGTACAAGTAAACTGCCATCATAGTGGCTCTTAGCCTCGGGCTAAGAGCAGTCTGTGTGGCAAACATAGCTGCAGCTGGGGGTTCATGTAGAAAAACCAGCAATCTTTCTGGCTTAGGAAAATAGAAAAGAGAAGCCAGGAAACTGAACAGTTAAGAAAGTGGGGGAATCCTACAAAGGAAAGAGCCAAAGAGGATCCCCAAACTCTGTCTATGAATGACCACTCAACAATGAATGAGGAACAAACTCAAAGCAGAGCAACCAAAGACAAAAGATCTGGAGCTGCCAGAAGAAAAAAAAAAAAGTGTTTGCAATTCAAACTCAGACAAGAAAATCACCTGATAAAGGAAAAAATATTCATTGGGGAAAATAACAAAATCCAGAAACTCTACCAAATAATATTCATAATATTCAGGATAGAATCCAAAATGACCCAACATAGGAAGAATCAAGAAAATAAACATAGTCTTCTCAAGAGAAAAGAAAATCAATCAAGCCCAATCTTGAGATGAAAAAAATGTTAGAAAAGACAGAGATTTAAAAGTAACCGTTATAATTATCCTCAATGAAGTAAACATGTTTTCAATGCAGGAAAATTTCAACAGATAAATGAGTTGTAACAGAGAAATAAGAACTATAAAAAAGAACCAAACGGAAATTCTAAAACCAAAAATACAATTGTTGAAGTGAAAATTACAGTGGGTAGAACTGACATGACAGAAGAAATAGCAAGTAAACTTGAAGACAGAGCAACTGAAATCATCCAAGGTGCAGAACAGAGAGAAAAAAAGAACAAACAAAACAAAACCCAGAGAGACTGACTTCCAAAATGGCAAAGGAAGAACACTGAAAATCTGCTCCTCCATAAAAAAAAACAATGACAACAGTGGCAAAATTGTCAAAATCAACCTTTTCAGAATTTTAAAAATTATCTAAAGTCTTGGAACAATCTGAAGAATGTTTATTCAAGAAAAACGGCTGCATCTTGGTAAGAACAGCATGCTTTATGGAGGTTTAACTTTCTCTAGTCCCATCCCCTTCTCCCCAGTTTGACCATAGCTTTGAAAACCAAGTCTCACACTATGATAGCTGTGAAAACCAACAAGCCAGCAGCTATTTGAGGAGGCAGAATGGGTTTGGAATCCCCCAAAAGCCCCATTCTCAGAGAACTGTCTTTTTTTTTATTATTATTATTAAATTCAGTTTTATTGAAATACATTCACACACAATACAATCATCCATGATATACAATCCACTGTCCACAGTATGATAACATAGTTATGCGTTCACCACCACAATCTATCTCTGAACATTTTCCTTACATCAGAAAGAACCAGAACAAGAATAAAAAATAAAAGTGAAAAAAGAACACCCAAATCATCCCCCCATCCCACCCCATTTGTCCTTTAGTTTTTATCCCCATTCCTCCACTCATCCATACACTAGATAAAGGGGGTGTGATCCACAAGGCCTTCACAATCACACTGTCACCCCTTGTAATCTACATTATTATATAATTGTCTTCAGGAGTCCAGACTGCTGGGTTGGAGTTTGGTAGTTTCAGGTATTTACTTCTAACTATTCCAATACATTAAAGCCTAAGAGGTGTTTTCTATATAGTGCATAAGAATGTCCACCAGAGTGACCTCTTGACTCCATTTGGAATCTCTCAGCCACTGAAACCATTTCGTCTCATTTTGCATCCCCCTTTTGGTCAAGAAGATACTCTCAGTCCCACGATGCTGGGTCCACATTCATCCCCAGGAGTCATACTCTGCGTTGCCAGGGAGATTTACACCCCTGGGAGTCGGGTCCCACGTAGGGGGGAGGGCAGCGAGTTCACCTGTCGAGATGGCTCAGAGAACTGTCATTTTTGACCTGTCTGGCAGCTCACGGAAAAGCTCCCGACGATCTTTTTTTGTCCTGACTTGGAATTCATTCTGTAAGAACAGCACCATCCCCAGAGCATTTGTTTAACATTGCAGCTGCCAGAGGTTCTGCTACTAGTTGGAGCCAATAAGAGGCTGATCATAGAGCTTAAAAGGAAAAATGGGAGGATGGGGGGTCTATAGGGGGCTTTGAAAAGATCCAACATATACCTGGAACTCTAGAAGCACACATGGATGTACAGGACTGTACAATACCAAGGAAAGGCACAAGGAGGTCTTAATTACTAACCTATGGCTAATCCAACAGGAAGTGAAGGTTAAGTCAGAGTTGTAAAATGCTTGCTGGAGCAAAATACATGAAGCCAAAACTGATACAACTGAAAGGAGAAACAGACAAATCCACAATACTAGTTGGAGACTACAATACCCCACCTTCAATAATGGATAGAATAATGAGAAGATAAACAAGGAACCAGAAGACTTGAACAAAATGATAAACCAACTGGACCTAAGAGACTTCTAAAGGACGCTCCATTCAACAACAGCAGAATCCAAACATTCTTCTCAACTGCACATAGAATAATTTCCAGGAAAAAACATTATATTACGCCATAAAGTAAGTCAATAAATTTAAAAAGATAGAAATCACACAAAGTATGTTCTCTGACAACAATGGAGTGAAATCAGAAATCAGTTTACAGAAGTAAATTTGGGAAAACACAAATACATGGAAATTAAAAACATAAAACTAAATAACCAATAGATCAAAGAAGAAATCACGGGAAATTAGAAAATATCCTGTAATGAATGAAAATGAAGACACAGCATACCAAAAATTATGGGATGCAGCTAAAGCACTGCTTAGGGGGATATTTATAGCAATAAACACCTATATTAAAAAAGAAGAAAGATCTCACATCAATAACCTAAACTCATACTTTAAGAAACTAGAGGAGGAAAAAAAAAAAAAAAAAGCAAACTAAACCCAAAGTAAACAGGAGGAAACAATGAATAAAGACTATAGATGAAATAAAGAAAAACAACAGAAAATATCAATGAAACCAAAAATTGATTTGTTGGAAAGAATTTTAAAAAATTGACAAACCTTTATCTAAACAGACTAAAAAAAAAAAATGACTCAAATTATTAAAATCTGCATGGAAGAGGAGACTGAATTTACAGAAATAAAAGGGATTACACAGGAATACTTTGAACAACTGCATGACAACCAGATAACTTAGAAGAAATGGACAAATTCACAGAAATATACAAACTGCCAAAAGTGACTCAAGAAGAAATAGATAATCTGAATATATTTTAAAAAGCAAAGAGATTGAATTAGTAATTTAAAATTTTCCAACAAAGAAAAGCCCTACCCCACATGGCTTTATATTTAAAGAAGAATTAATACTAATCCTTCACAAACTTTTTCAAAAAATAGAGAAGACCCTTCAGAACTTATTCTATAAGGCAAATATTACTCTGATACCAAAACCAGACAAAGATATCATAAGAAAGTAAAACCACAGAAGAGCACCCCTTATGAATATACATACAAAAATCATCAACAAAATACCAGTAAACTGAATCTAGAAAAATATAAAAAAAGGTTATATACCATGACCAAGTGACATTTATCCCAAGAATATAAGATTGGTTAAACTTATGAAAATCAATGTAATAGACCATACTAAGAAAATAAAGGACAAAAATACCACAATCATCTCCATAGACAAAGAAAAAAGCATTTACTAAAACCCAACACACATTCATGTTAAAAACATTAAAAAAAAAACTAGGAATAGAGGGGAAATTCCTCAAACTGGTGAAGTCATCTAGAAAAAAACCACAGCTAAATCCATGTTTAATGGTGAAAGACTGAATGCTTTTCCCTTAATATCAGGATGTTTGCTCTTGCCACTTCTATTCAACACTGTACAAAGGGTTCTTACCAGGAAATGTAGGTAAGAAAAAGAAATAAAAGGCATACACATTGGAAAGCAGGAATAAAATTATCTGTTTTCAGATGACATGAACTTATATTTACAAACAAATAAAGAAACCACTTAAAACAAAAGGAACTAATAAATAAATTCAGCAAAGTTGCAGGATAGAAAGTCAATATACAAAAATCAACTGTAGAGGGAGAGGCGGGGCAAGATGGCGGACTGGTGAGCTGTATGTTTTAGTTACTCCTCCAGGAAAGTAGGTAGAAAGCCAGGAACTGCGTGGACTGGACACCACAGAGCAATCTGACTTTGGGCATACTTCATACAACACTCATGAACACGTCGAACTGCTGAGATCAGCGAAATCTGTAAGTTTTTGCGGCCAGGGGACCCACGCCCCGCCCTGCCAGGCTCAGTCCCATGGGAGGAGGGGCTGTCAGCTCCGGGAAGGAGAAGGGAGAACTGCAGTGGCAGCCCTTATCGGAAACTCAGTCTACTGATCCAAACTCCAACCATAGATAGACTGAGACCAGACACCAGAGAATCTGAGAGCAGCCAGCCCAGCAGAGAGGAGACAGGCATAGAAAAAAAACAACACGAAAAACTCCAAAATAAAAGCGGAGGATTTTTGGAGTTCTGGTGAACATAGAAAGGGGAAGGGCAGAGCTGAGGCCCTGAGGCACATATGCAAATCCCGAAGAAAAGCTGATCACTCTGCCCTGTGGACCTTTCCTTAATGGCCCTGGTTGCTTTGTCTCTTAGCATTTCAATAACCCATTAGATCTCTGAGGAGGGCCCTTTTTTTTTTTTTTTTAATCCTTTTTTATTTTTCTAAAACAATTAGTCTAAGAAGCCCAATACAGAAAGCTTCAAAGACTTGCAATTTGGGCAGGTCAAGCCAAGAGCAGAACTAAGAGAGCTCTGAGACAAAAGGCAATAATCCAGTGGCTGAGAAAATTCACTAAACACCACAACTTCCCAAGAAAAGGGGGGGTGTCTGCTCACAGACATCATCCTGGTGGACAGGAAACACTCCTGCCCATCGCCAGCCCCATAGCCCAGAGCTGCCCCAGACAACCCAGTGTGACTGAAGTGCTTCAAATAACAGGCACACACCACAAAACTGGGCGTGGACATTAGCCTTCCCTGCAACCTCAGCTGATTGTCCCAGAGTTGGGAAGGTGGAGCAGTGTGAATTAACAAAGCCCCATTCAGCCATCATTTCAGCAGACTGGGAGCCTCCCTACACAGCCCAGCAGCCGAGAACTGCCCTGGGGGGACGGCACTCACCTGTGACATAGCACAGTCATCCCTCAACAGAGGACCCGGGGTGCACGGCCTGGAAGAAGGGCCCACTTGCAAGTCTCAGGAGCCATACGCCAATAACAAGGACTTGTGGGTCAGTGGCAGAGACAAACTGTGGCAGGACTGAACTGAAGGATTAGACTATTGCAGCAGCTTTAAAACTCTAGGATCACCAGGGAGATTTGATTGTTAGGGCCACCCCCCTCCCTGACTGCCCAGAAACACGCCCCATATACAGGGCAGGCAACACCAACTACACACGCAAGCTTGGTACACCAATTGGACCCCACAAGACTCACTCCCCCAATCACCAAAAAGGCTAAGCAGGGGAGAACTAGCTTGTGGAGAACAGGTGGCTCATGGACGCCACCTGCTGGTTAGTTAGAGAAAGTGTACTCCACGAAGCTGTAGATCTGATAAATTAGAGATAAGGACTTCAATTGGTCTACAAATCCTAAAAGAACCCTATTAAGTTAAGCAAATGCCAAGAGGCCAAAAACAACAGAAAATTATAAAGCATATGAAAAAACCAGACGATATGGATAACCCAAGCCCAAGCACCCAAATCAAAAGATCAGAAGAGACACAGCACCTAGAGCAGCTACTCAAAGAACTAAAGATGAACAATGAGACCATAGTACGGGAGACAAAGGAAATCAAGAAGACCCTAGAAGAGCATAAAGAAGACATTGCAAGACTAAATAAAAAAATGGATGATTTTATGGAAATTAAAGAAACTGTTGACCAAATTAAAAAGATTCTGGACACTCATAGTACAAGACTAGAGGAAGCTGAACAACGAATCAGTGACCTGGAAGATGACAGAATGGAAAATGAAAGCATAAAAGAAAGAATGGGGAAAAAAATTGAAAAAATCGAAATGGACCTCAGGGATATGATAGATAACATGAAACGTCCGAATATAAGACTCATTGTTGTCCCAGAAGGGGAAGAAAAGGGTAAAGGTCTAGGAAGAGTATTCAAAGAAATTGTTGGGGAAAACTTCCCAAATCTTTTAAACAACATAAATACACAAATCATAAATGCTCAGCAAACTCCAAATAGAATAAATCCAAATAAACCCACTCCAAGACATATACTGATCACACTGTCAAACACAGAAGAGAAGGAGCAAGTTCTGAAAGCAGCAAGAGAAAAGCAATTCACCACATACAAAGGAAACAGCATAAGACTGAGTAGTGACGACTCAGCAGCCACCATGGAGGCGAGAAGGGAGTGGCACGACATATTTAAAATTCTGAGTGAGAAAAATTTCCAGCCAAGAATACTTTATCCAGCAAAGCTCTCCTTCAAATTTGAGGGAGAGCTTAAATTTTTTACAGACAAACAAATGCTGAGAGAATTTGCTAACAAGAGACCTGCCCTACTGGAGATACTAAAGGGAGCCCTACACACAGAGAAACAAAGAAAGGACAGAGAGACTTGGAGAAAGGTTCAGTACTAAAGAGATTCGGTATGGGTACAATAAAGGATATTAATAGAGAGAGGGAAAAATATGGCAAACATAACCAAAGAATAAGATGGCCGATTCAAGAAATGCCTTCACGGTTATAACGTTGAATGTAAATGGATTAAACTCCCCAATTAAAAGATATAGATTCGCAGAATGGATCAAAAAAATGAACCATCAATATGTTGCATACAAGAGACTCATCTTAGACACAGGGACACAAAGAAACTGAAAGTGAAAGGATGGAAAAAAATATTTCATGCAAGCTACAGCCACAAAAGAAAGCAGGTGTAGCAATATTAATCTCAGATAAAATAGACTTCAAATGCAGGGATGTTTTGAGAGACAAAGAAGGCCACTACATACTAATAAAAGGGGCAATTCAGCAAGAAGAAATAACAATCGTAAATGTCTATGCACCCAATCAAGGTGCCACAAAATACATGAGAGAAACACTGGCAAAACTAAAGGAAGCAATTGATGTTTCCACAATAATTGTGGGAGACTTCAACACATCACTCTCTCCTATAGATAGATCAACCAGACAGAAGACCAATAAGGAAACTGAAAACCTAAACAATCTGATAAATGAATTAGATTTAACAGACATATACAGGACATTACATCCCAAATCACCAGGATACACATACTTTTCTAGTGCTCACGGAACTTTCTCCAGAATAGATCATATGCTGGGACATAAAACAAGCCTCAATAAATTTAAAAAGATTGAAATTATTCAAAGCACATTCTCTGACCACAATGGAATACAATTAGAAGTCAATAACCATCAGAGACTTAGAAAATTCACAAATACCTGGAGGTTAAACAACACACTCCTAAACAATCAGTGGGTTAAAGAAGAAATAGCAAGAGAAATTGCTAAATATATAGAGACGAATGAAAATGAGAACACAACATACCAAAACCTATGGCATGCAGCAAAAGCAGTGCTAAGGGGGAAATTTATAGCACTAAACGCATATATTAAAAAGGAAGAAAGAGCCAAAATCAAAGAACTAATGGATCAACTGAGAAGCTAGAAAATGAACAGCAAACCAATCCTAAACCAAGTAGAAGAAAAGAAATAACAAGGATTAAAGCAGAAATAAATGACATAGAGAACAAAAAAACAATAGGATAAATATCACCAAAAGTTGGTTGTTTGAGAAGATCAACAAGATTGACAAGCCCCTAGCTAGACTGACAAAATCCAAAAGAGAGAAGACCCATATAAACAAAATAATGAATGAAAAAGGTGACATAACTGCAGATCCTGAAGAAATTAAAAAATTATAAGAGGAATTATGAACAACTGTATGGCAAAAACTGGATAATGTAGAGGAAATGGACAATTTCCGGGAAACATATGAACAACCTAGACTGACCAGAGAGGAAATAGAAGACCTCAACCAACCCATTACAAGCAAAGAGATCCAATCAGTCATCAAAAATCTTCCCACAAATAAATGCCCAGGGCCAGATGGCTTCACAGGGGAATTCTACCAAACTTTCCAGAAAGAACTGACACCAATCTTACTCAAACTCTTCCAAAACATTGAAGAAAACGGAACACTACCTAACTCATTTCATGAAGCTAACATCAATCTAATACCAAAACGAGGCAAAGATGCTACAAAAAAGGAAAACTACCAGCCAATCTCCCTAATGAATATAGATGCAAAAATCCTCAACAAAATACTTGCAAATCGAATCCAAAGACACATTAAAAAATCATACACCATGACCAAGTGGGGTTCATTCCAGGCATGCAAGGATGGTTCAACATAAGAAAATCAATCAATGTATTACAACACATTAACAAGTCAAAAGGGAAAAATCAATTGATCATCTCAATAGATGCTGAAAAAGCATTTGACAAAATCCAACACCCCTTTTTGATAAAAACACTTCAAAAGGTAGGAATTGAAGGAAACTTCCTCAACATGATAAAGAGCATATATGAAAAACCCACAGCCAGCATAGTACTCAATGGTGAGAGACAGAAAGCCTTCCCTCTAAGATAAGGAACAAGACAAGGATGATCGCTGTCACCACTGTTATTCAACATTGTGCTGGAAGTGCTAGCCAGGGCAATCCGGCAAGACAAAGAAATAAAAGGCATCCAAATTGGAAAAGAAGAAGTAAAACTGTCATTGTTTGCAGATGATATGATCTTATATCTAGAAAACCCTGAGAAATCGACGATACAGCTACTAGATTAATGCACATAAGTCAGTAATGTTTCTATATGCTAGAAATGAACAAACTGAAGAGACACTCAAGAAAAAAGATACCATTTTCAATAGCAACTAAAAAAATCAAGTACCTAGGAATAAACTTAACCAAAGATGTAAAAGACCTATACAAAGAAAACTACATAACTCTACTAAAAGAAATAGAAGGGGACCTTAAAAGATGGAAAAATATTCCATGTTCATGGACAGGAAGACTAAATGTCATTAAGATGTCAATTCTACCCAAACTCACCTACAGATTCAATGCAATCCCAATCAAAATTCCAACAACTTACTTTGCAGACTTGGAAAAGCTAGTTATCAAATTTATTTGGAAAGGGAAGATGCCTCGAATTGCTAAAGACACTCTAAAAAAGAAAAACCAAGTGGGAGGACTTACACTCCCTGACTTTGAAGCTTATTATAAAGCCACAGTTGCCAAAACAGCATGGTACTGGCACAAAGATAGACATATAGATCAATGGAATCGAATTGAGAATTCAGAGATAGACCCTCAGATCTATGGCCGACTGATCTTTGATAAGGCCCCCAAAGTCACTGAACTGAGTCATAATGGTCTTTTCAACAAATGAGGCTGGGAGATGGATATCCATATCCAAAAGAATGAAAGAGGACCCCTACTCACCCCTACACAAAAATTAACTCAAAATGGACCAAAGATCTCAATATAAAAGAAAGTACCATAAAACTCCTAGAAGATAATGTAGGAAAACATCTTCAAGACCTTGTATTAGGCGGCCACTTCCTAGACTTTACACCCAAAGCACAAGCAACAAAAGAGAAAATAGATAAATGGGAACTCCTCAAGCTTAAAAGTTTCTGCACCTCAAAGGAATTTCTCAAAAAGGTAAAGAGGCAGCCAACTCAATGGGAAAAAATTTTTGGCAACCATGTATCTGATAAAAGACTGATATCTTACATATATAAAGAAATCCTACAACTCAATGACAATAATACAGTCGGCCCAATTATAAAATGGGCAAAAGATATGAAAAGACAGTTCTCTGAAGAGGAAATACAAATGGCCAAGAAACACATGAAAAAATTTTCAGCTTCACTAGCTATTAGAGAGATGCAAATTAAGACCACAATGAGATACCATCTAACACCGGTTAGAATGGCTGCCATTAAACAAACAGGAAACTACAAATGCTGGAGGGGATGTGGAGAAATTGAAACTCTTATTCATTGTTGGTGGGACTGTATAATGGTTCAGCCACTCTGGAAGTCAGTCTGGCAGTTCCTTAGAAAACTAGATATAGAGTTACCATTCGATCCAGCTATTGCACTTCTCGGTATATACCCGGAAGATCGGAAAGCAGTGACACGAACAGATATCTGCACGCCAATGTTCATAGCAGCATTATTCACAATTGCCAAGAGATGGAAACAACCCAAATGTCCTTCAACAGATGAGTGGATAAATCAAATGTGGCATATACACACGATGGAATACTACGCGGTAGTAAGAAGGAACGATATGACAACATGGATGAACCTTGAAGACATAATGCTGAGCGAAATAAGCCAGGCACAAAAAGAGAAATATTATATGCTACCACTAATGTGAACTTTGAAAAATGTAAAACGAATGGTTTATAATGTAGAATGTAGGGGAACTAGCAATAGAGAGCAATTAAGGAAGGGGGAACAATAATCCAAGAAGAACAGATAAGCTATTTAACGTTCTGGGGATGCCCAGGAATGACTATGGTCTGTTAATTTCTGATGGATATAGTAGGAACAAGTTCACAGAAATGTTGCTATATTAGGTAACTGTCTTGGGGTAAAGCAGGAACATGTTGGAAGTTAAGCAGTTATCTTAGGTTAGTTGTCTTTTTCTTACTCCCTTGTTATGGTCTCTTTGAAATGTTCTTTTATTGTATATTTGTTTTCTTTTTAACTTTTTTTTCATACAGTTGATTTAAAAAAGAAGGGAATGTTTAAAAAAAAAAAAAAAAACAAGGAAAAAAAAAGATGTAGTGCCCCCTTGAGGAGCCTGTGGAGAATGCAGGGGTATTCGCCTACCCCACCTCCATGGTTGCTAACGTGACCACAGATATAGGGGACTGGTGGTTTGATGGGTTGAGCCCTCTACCATAAGTTTTACCCTTGGGAAGACGGTTGCTGCAAAGGAGAGGCTAGGCCTCCCTATGGTTGTGCCTAAGAGCCTCCTCCCGAATGCCTCTTTGTTGCTCAGATGTGGCTCTCTCTCTCTGGCTAAGCCAACTTGAAAGGTGAAATCACTGCCCTCCCCCCTACGTGGGATCAGGCACCCAGGGGAGTGAATCTCCCTGGCAACGTGGAATATGACTCCTGGGGAGGAATGTAGACCCGGCATCATGGGACGGAGAACATCTTCTTGACCAAAAGGGGGATGTGAAAGGAAATGAAATAAGCTTCAGTGGCAGAGAGATTCCAAAACGAGCCGAGAGGTCACTCTGGTGGGCACTCTTACGCACACTTTAGACAACCCTTTTTAGGTTCTAAAGAATTGGGGTAGCTGGTGGTGGATACCTGAAACTATCAAACTACAACCCAGAACCCATGAATCTCGAAGACAGTTGTATAAAAATGTAGCTTATGAGGGGTGACAGTGGGATTGGGAAAGCCATAAGGACCACACTCCACTTTGTCTAGTTTATGGATGGATGAGTAGAAAAATAGGGGAAGGAAACAAACAGACAAAGGTACCCAGTGTTCTTTTTTACTTCAATTGCTCTTTTTCACTCTAATTATTATTCTTGTTATTTTTGTGTGTGTGCTAATGAAGGTGTCAGGGATTGATTTAGGTGATGAATGTACAACTATGTAATGGTACTGTAAACAATCGAAAGTACGATTTGTTTTGTATGACTGCGTGGTATGTGAATATATCTCAATAAAATGAAGATAAAAAAAATCAACTGTAGCACAACACTGTGAATGTAATTAACAGCACTGAAATATATATCAGAATGCGGTTAAAAAAGGAAATGTTAGGTTGTATATATGTAATAGATTAAAAGTTTTTTTAAAAAAATCCATGGAACTGCACTACACAAACAGTGAACCCTAAGTTAAACCATGGACTATAGTTAATAGTACATTAATCAAACTGGTTTCATCAATTGTAACAAATGTACCATACCAATGCAAGGTGTTAATAATAGGATAGTATATGGGAATCCTGTATTTTATACATGAATAAAAAAATAAATTTTAAAAGTCAATTGTATTTCTATGCACAAGCAATAAACAATCCATAAATGAAATAAGAGAACAATACCCTTTATAATAGCATCAAATGAATAAAATACTTAGGAATAAATTTAACAAAATATGGCTAAGACCTGTATATTGAAAACTGCAAAATATCACTGAAAGAAATTAAAGAAGACCTAAATAAATGAAGGACACTTCATGTTCATGGATCAGAAGATTTAAGATAGCAATGCTCCCCAAATTGGTCTATAGATTCAAAGCAATCCATATGAAAATCCCAGCTTTTTTTCTTTAAGAAACTGAAATGCTGATCTTCAAATTCATATGGAAATGCAAGGGACTCAGAATAACCAAAACAATAAAGGAAATCAATTTTTTAAAATTCAATTTATAAGAGCAACTAAAACAATCAAATATCTAGGAACAAATCTAACTAAGGATGTAAAGGACTTGTGCACAGAAAACCTCAAAACATGGCTAAAAAGAAATCAAAGAAGACCTATATAAATGGAAGGATATTCCACATTCATGGACTGGAAGACTAAGTATTGTGAAGGTGTCAATTCTACTCAAAATGATTTACAGATTTAATGCAATCCCAATCAAAATTCCAGCATCCTACTTTACAGAAATGGAAAAGCCAATTTTCAAATTTATTTGGAAGGATAAGGGGCCCTATATAGCTAAAAGCATCTTGAAAAAGAAGAGGTCACACTTCCTGACTTCAAAGCATATTACAAAGCTACAGAGGTCACAACAGCATGGCACCTGGCACAAGGACAGATACTTTGATCAATGGAATCGAACTGAGAGTTCAGAAACAGACCCTCATATCTGTGACCAATTCATTTTTGGCAAGGCTGCCAAGTCAGCTCAATTGGGAAAGAATTGTCTGTTCAAAAAATGGTGGTGAGAGAACTGGATATCAACATGCAAAAGAATGATAGAGGACCCCTATCTCCCACCATATACAAAAATTAACTCAAGATGGACCAAAGACTTAAATATAAGAAGCAGGACCGTGAAATTTCTAAAAGAAAATGTACACAAGCATCTTCAGGATAATATGGGAATATAGTCGAAGCATGTTGTGTCCACAATGGCCAGTGCAATTGCTATCATTTTTTTTATCCAGAGGCTTAATTAAATGATGTGACAAAATGATATCTGAGAATTAAGACAATGGAATTCTTTATTTCTAGGTGGAAAAATATACCATATTTGATTTGTCTGTTTAAAAGAAGACAAACATTATCACCAAACCTCCATTTTTCATCTTGCACTGTTTGGATTGGGCTTGGGGGAAGAGATGTTTTTCTTAACTGTCTACTTTGTTTGAACACACTTTTTTGTGGGGGAAAAATAGTCTTGAACAACTGTGGGGGACATCTGTGACTGAACAACATTGTACACCAGCCTGGAATGGGTGGAACAGCTGAGATCACAGCACAGAACTTATAAGTAACGCTCCCCAAACTGTGGAGCTGGTGCCCCTCCCACACCAGCACAGCAGGCTAAGCTGAAACACTTCCCTGTGGGAAAAAGCAGTTTACTGGGAGCAAGGAAAGGTAGCTCAACCAAGCTCCAACTGAGGTTTTGCTTAATGAATCTGGACTAATGAATACAAGCTATGAGCACAGATAAGCCTGGAGCAAGCAGGAAAGGAACCTGAAGTTTTCTCCCAGCAGAGAGGACGTGGGGCTAATGGAAAAAAAATACATAAATAAATAAAAACAGAGGCTTTGGGAGTTGGCTGAGCTCAGAATACTGGAAAAGGGCTGTGTGTCAACAAAAGGGTACACAGAACCAGGCACCAACTCTAGTTCTTGACTGGTAACTGGGAGGCTGGGGACTGCCTCTGAAAGGGGTATTTCTTTCTTTTTTCCTTTTTTCCCCCCTCTCATTCTAAGCAGCTCATTAGAGAAAGCCTCAGGCATTTTCAATTGTCAGCTCTGACCTAGGCCAGGGTGGAGTTAAAATAGTTAGAGAGACAAAGGAAGAAGTCAAATGTAGGAGATAAATCCCTAAAGGGCTTATCTTCTCTAAGAAAAAGAGAAAGGGAAGCCTAGTTCAACTGGCTGCTCTCCCTCAGAGAACTCAGACCCTAGGGCCTGGAGGTGGAAAAAAAAACAGAAACAGCTTAAACTTAGCTTCTGACAATCTCAGCCCCTGGCAGGGACAGGGTCTTCTGAGAATTAAAGGCAATGCACCTCTTTATGCCAGCGGGGTGCTGCAGGCTGATAAGCACCACCTGCTGGGCAGGATAGGAAAAGCACAGAATCTAGAGGCCTCACAGGAAAGTCTGACAACTTTCTAAGTCTCATCCTCAGAGAAACTTGAAACTGATTACACCCTCTTCCTGAGACCTGGGCCCGTCTGGTCTGGGAAAACCTGACTGGGGTAATCAAGGAAACCAGATGCCTAGACAACAAAAAATTACGATTCCTGCTAGAAAAAAATGAAGAAATGGCCCAGTCAAAGGAAGAAACTTACATCAAATGAGATGCAGGAGTTGAAACAACTAATTAAAGACTTCCAAACAAATATGCTAAATCAATTCAAAAATCAAATCAATGAGTTGAGGGAAGATATGGTAAAAGAGATGAAGGACATAAAGAAGACATTGGACGAACATAACGAAGAACCTGAAAGTCTGAAAAAACAAATTGGCAGAACTTAAGAAAATGAAAGGTACAAAAGAAGAGATGAAAAACACAACAGAGAAATACAACAGATTTGAGGAGGCAGAAGAAAGGATTCAGGAACTAGAGGACAGGACATCTGAAATCCTACACAAAAAAGAACAGATAGGGAAAAGAATGGAAAAATATGAGCAGGGTCTCAGGGAACTGAATGACAACATGAAGTGCATGAATATACTTGTCATGGGTATCCAAGGAGAACGGCAAAGGGGCAGAAACAACAATGGAGGAAACAATCACTGAAAATTTCCCATTTCTTATGGAAGCCACAAATTACTGATCCAAGAAGTGCACCATACCCCAAACAGAATAGATCCAAATAGACGTACGCCAAGACACTTAATCAGATTAACAGATGTCAAAGACAAAGAGAGAATTCTGAAAGCATTAAGAAAAAAGTGATCCATCACATACTAAGGAAGCTTGGTAAGACTGTGTACTGATTTCTCAGCAGAAACTATGGAGGCAAGAAGGTAGTGGCATGATATATTTAAGATACTGAAAGAAAAACTGCCAACCAAGAATTCTATATCTGGCAAAACTGTCGTTCAAAAATGAGGAAGGGTCTAAAATATTTTCAGACAGAGAGACACTGAGAGAGTTTGTGAGCAAGAGACCTGCTCCACAAGAAACAGGAAAAGACAGGTGAGAGAGGTTTGGAGAAGAGAGTAGAAATGAAGACTCTCAGTGAGAGTAAAAATAGAGAGGGAAAATAAAATTAAAATAAAATAATAAAATAAAATAAATTAAATTAAATTAAATTAAATTAAAAATAAAATAAGATATGGTATACAAATTCCAAAAGCCAGAATGGTAGACAGTAGACATTATGGTGAGTGAAATTAACCAGAGACAGAAGGACAGATACTGTATAGTCTCACTAGTATGAACTAACAATGATGAGTGAAATTTGAGAGTTGAGAACACAGGTTAACAGGAGATGGAAAGAGGTTAGAGATCAGGCATTTGAAGCTGAAGGAGTACATAAGGGTAAAAAGGATTGATTGTATAGATACAGAAATGGAAAGCATAATACTGTGTGATGGTAGCACAATATTGTAAGTACTCTGAACAAAGATGAGTGTGAGTATGGTTGAAAGAGGAAGCCTAGGGGCATATATGACACCAGAAGGAAAGATAGAAGATAAAGACTGGGATTGTACAACTTAGTGAACCTAGAGTGGTCAATGATGGTGATTAAATGTACAAATATAGAATGTTTTTAAATGAGGGGGAACAAACGATATCAACATTGCAAGGTGTTGAAAACTGGATGGTACAAGGGGAAAAAACACAATCAATGCAAACTAGAGTCTATAGTTGATGGTAACATTGTAAGATGCTTGCATTAATTGTAACAAAGGCAATATTTCAAAGCTAAATGTCTATAAGGGGTTAAAAGGGAGTGATATGGGATTCTTGGTGGTGGTGGTGTTCTCTGATCTTTTCATTATATTTTACTTTATTTTAATTTTTCTTCTATCTTTTATATTTTTATTCTTCATGTTTTTTCTCCTTTTCTTCTTTCTTCATGGAAGAAATGGAAATGTCCTCATACAAGTTGTGGAGGTGGATGCATAACTATGTGACTATACTGGGAATCACTGTTTACTTAGAATGGGTTGTATGATTTGTGAACAAAACCATCTAAAAAATAAACAGAGGCATACAAGTGCTGGAGAAAATGTGGAAAATGGGATGTACCTAATCACCATTGGTGGTAAGTAGAATGGTGCAGCCCATCTGGAGGTCAGCATGGTGGTTCCACAGGAAGCAAACTATGGGGTTGCCATATGGTCCTGCAACCCCATTATTGCATATATACTTGGAGGAACTGAGAGCAAAGACATGAATGGACATTGCACACTGGTGTTTATGGTGATAGTATTCACAATTTGCAATGGATAGAGGTGACCCAAGGGTAACTGAACAATAAACAGAATGGTAAACTGTGATATATACATTCAATGGCATGTTGAGCAGCGGCAAGGAGAAATGAAATTGTGATGTATGCAACTAGATTAATGGACATTGGGGACAGTATGCTGAGTGAAATAAGCCAGAATTGAAAGGATAAACATAACGCCTCATTAATATGGACTAACTATAATGTGCAAACTCTGAGAATTGAGAGAACATAGGTTATCATGGGAGGACTTATGATAAAGGTTCCTAGACTGTAAGCTCTTACAGCACTCACATCTATTCATGAGTTGTAATGGTTACCTCTAAAATTCTGAGATGATGAGCTGTTTGTGTATAACCTGGTGAGTCCCTGGAACTTCAAGTAGCTGTGTGACACCTGAGACTCAGAGCCAGAGTTCAACAGCTATGAATGTCAGCATTATCCCATACAGCAAATGTTAAAGAAGCTGAAAAAAAGGTCAGTCTTAATTAAAAGGGACTTGGTTGGGACTAAGGCAAACCAGGCTAAAGGGAAAAAGGATGATACTGACTGTGTTTTAAAACTTCAAATTCTATGTGAGATCAAAGGAAGAGATGTTTATTTGGTGGAAAATCTATATTTTCTGTAGCATGCTATACAATTTCACTTGTATGGCCAATTTATTCAAACACCGTAATTACATGGAAACTTGAATAGGGGGTGAGATCTGGTTGCTTTTTACAGGTTAGCATGAGGCCCCAGTACATCCCAGAGTAATCTGGACAGAGAATAAAAATGTCTTTGCCAAGCCCCCTTGATGGACTGGGAAAAATTGTAAATATCAAACTTCCCCACCTGGGGAATTCCTGATATTCTCACAAGCAATGGGGACTACCATTGCAGTAGGCCACATCCTCGATCTTGGGACTTGCTCTTATAAAGCTTGTTACTGCAAAGGAGAGGCTAAGCCTACTGATAATTGTGCCTAAGAATCACCCCCAGAGAACCTCTTTCGCTGCTCAGATGTGGCCTCTCTCTCTAATTCAACACTGCAGGTAAACTAACTGCCCTCCCCCCTAAACGGGACATGAATCCCAGAGGTGTGTATCTCCCTGGCAATGTGGGACATGACTCCCGGGGATGAGCCTGGACCCAGTATAGTGGGATTAAGAAAGCCTTCTTGACCAAACGGGAGAAGAAAAATGAAACAAAATGAAGTTTCAGTGACTGAGAGATTTCAAATGGAGTAGACAGGTCATTCTGCAGATTATTTTTATGCATTTTATAGATATCCCTTTTTAGTTATTAGTGAAAAGATAGAAGGAAAGACCTGAAACTGTTGAACTGTAATCCAGTATCCTTGATTCTTGAAGACGATTGTACAACTCTATAGCTTATACAGTGTGACTGTGTGACTGTGTGATTGTGAAAACCTTGTGGCTCACACTTCCTTTATCCAGTGTATGGACAGATGAGTAGAAAAAGGGGGACAAAAAGTAAATGAATAATGGGGGAGGGGGAGTAGGAGATGTTTTGAGTGTTCTTTCATACTTTTATTTTTATTCTTATTTTCATTTTTATTTCCTGGAATAATGAAAATACTCAAAAAATTGATTGTTGTGATGAAGGAACAACTATATGATGAAACTGTGAATAATTAATTGTACACTTTGGATGATTGTATGGTATGTGAATATATCTCAATAAAATTGCTTTAAAAATGGTTCTTTGAAAAAATAAAATCTATATACAAGAAAAAAAGAGGAAACACAAATTACTGATATAAATAATGAAAGAGGGGAGATCAGTAATGACCCTTCAGACATTAAAAAGATAATAAGAGAACATTATGAACAACTTTATGCCAATAAATTTGATAATTTTACAACAAAGGTACAAATTGTTTGAAAGACATAAATTTCCAATACTGACACAAGAAGGAAATGGAAAAGTTGCAGCCAACCCCATATCAATGAAAGAAAATGAATCCATGAGTAAACATCTTACCACAAGGACTAGTCCAGGCACGGATACTATTGAATATTATCAAATATTTAAGAAACAATAATATCTATACCAATAGAATGTCTTTAAAAACATGAACGAGGAGCAAGTACCTCCCAAGTCATTTTATGAGGCGAGTATTACTCTGATTCCAAAACCAAAGATATCACAAGAAAAGAGAACTACAGACCAATGTCTCTCATGAACCTTATCAAAATCCTTACTAAAGTATAGCAAATTGAATCTAAAAATATATTTAAAAGGTAACATCTCATCACTAAGCAGGGTTTATTCTGCGAATGCAAGGTTAGTTTAACATATGAAAATCAACCAACACAATACACCATATTAATAGAACAAAGTAGAAAAACGAATGATCATTTCAAGAGATGCAAAAAAAGCATTTGATGCCTATTCAAGACAAATTCTCAGCAAACTAGAAATAGAAGGAACCTTCCTAAACTGATTACGGCAACTAAAAAAACATAACTACCACCAAGTTCAATGCTGGAAATCTCAATGCTTTCTTCCTAAGAAAAGGAACAAGGTATAAATATTTGGTCTCACCACTTTTATTTAATATTATACTGGAGGTCTTCACCAGTGCAGCAGGGTAATACAGACAAATAAAAGGCACACTCATTGTAACGGAAAAAGTATAACTGATCTTACATATGAAGAAAGCATGCTCATTTATACAGAAAACAGAAGAATTGAAAAGAAAAAAGCTACTAGACTTAATAACTGAATTTAAACTTAGAAAGATTGCAGGATAAAAGGTCTAGATACGAAACTCAACTGTATTTCTATATACCAGCAACAATTAAATGAAATTAACTAAAACGAATCCATTTAGTAATAGCAATTTAAAAATAAAATAGGAGTAAATTTAATAAATGTGCAAGACCTGTATTTTGAAAACTACAAAACACTGGAAAGGAAACTGACTTCAAAAGACCAAAATAAACAGAGAAATATCACAATCATAGATTAGAAGACTCAATATTTTAAGATGACAGTCCTACCCAAATTGATCTACAGAGTCAATGCAGGTTAAAAGCACTGCCTGGAGGCAAGATGGCGGATTGGTGAGCTGTATGTTTTAGTTACTCCTCCAGGAAAGTAGGTAGAAAGCCAGGCACTGTGTGGATTGGACACCACAGAGCAATTTGACTTTGGGCATACTTCATACAACATTCATGAACACGTCGAACTGCTGAGATCAGCGAAATCTGTAAGTTTTTGTGGCCAGGGGACCCGCACCCCTCACTGCCAGGCTCAGTCCCGTGGGAGGAGGGGCTGTCAGCTCCGGGAAGGAGAAGGGAGAACTTCTTATCGGAAGCTCTTGTTGGAAACTCATTCTACTGATCCAAACTCCAACCATAGATAGACTGAGACCAGACACCAGAGAATCTGAGAGCAGCCAGCCCAGCAGAGAGAAGATAGGCATAGCAAAAAACAGGAAGAAAAACTCCAAAATAAAAGCGGAGGCTTTTTGGAGTTCTGGTGAACATAGAAAAGGGAAGGGCAGAGCTCAGGCCCTGAGGCTCATATGCAAATCCCGAAGAAAAACTGATCTCTCTGCCCCCTGGATCTTTCCTTAATGGCCCTAATTGCTTTTTCTCTTATCATTTAAATAACCCATTATATCTTCGAGGAGGGCTTTTTTTTTTTTTTTTTTTTTTTTTCTGTTTCTAAAACAATTACTCTAAGAAGCCCAATACAGAAAGCCTCAAAGACTTGCAATTTGGGCAGGTGAAGACAAGACCAGAACTAAGAGAGCTCTGAGACAAAAGGCAATAACCAGTGGCTGAGAAAATTCACTAAACACCACAAATTCCCAACAAAAGGGGGGTGTCCGCTCACAGCCATCATCCTGGTGGACAGGAAACGCTCCTGCCCGTTGCCAGCCCCACAGCCCAGAGCTGCCCCAGACAACCCAGTGTGACAGAAGTGCTTCAAGTAACAGGCACACACCACAAAACTGGGCGTGGACATTAGCCTTCCCTGCACCCTCAGCTGGTTGTCCCAGAGTTGGGAAGGTGGAGCAGTGTGAATTAACAAGTCCCATTCAGACATCATTTCAGCAGACTGGGAGCCTCCCTACACAGACCAGCAGCCCAGAACCGCCCTGGTGGTACGGCACTAACCTGGGACATAGCACAGTCATCCCTCAACAGAGGACCAGGGGGTGCACGGCCTGGAAGAGGGACCCACTTGCAAGTCTCAGGGGCCATACGCCAATACCAAGGACTTGTGGGTCAGTGGCAGAGACAAACTGTGGCAGGACTGAACTGAAGGATTAGACTATTGCAGCAGCTTTAAAACTCCAGGAACACCAGGGAGATTTGATTGTTAGAGCCACCCCCCCCCCGACTGCCCAGACACACGCCCCATATACAGGGTAGGCAACACCAACTACACACGCAAGCTTGGTACACCAATTGGACCCCACAAGACTCACTCCCCCACTCACCACAAAGGCAAAGCAGGGGAGAACTGGCTTGTGGACACCACCTGCTGGTTAGTTAAAGAAAGTGTACTCCATGAAGCTGTAGATCTAATAAACTAGAGATAAGGACTTCAATTGGTCTACAAATCCTAAAAGAACCCTATTAAGTTAAGCAAATACCAAGAGGCCAAAAACAATAGAAAATTTTAAAGCATATGAAAAAACCAGACGATATGGATAACCCAAGCCCAAGCACCCAAATCAAAAGACCAGAAGAGACACAGTACCTAGTGCAACTAATCAAAGAACTAAAGATGAACAATGAGACCATAGTACAGGATACAAAGGACATCAAGAAGACCCTAGAAGAGCATAAAGAAGACACTGCAAAACTAAATAAAAAAATAGATGATCTTATGGAAATTAAAGAAACTGTTGGCCAAATTAAAAAGATTCTGGATACTCATAGTACAAGACTAGAGGAAGTTGAACAACGAATCAGTGACCTGGAAGATAACAGAATGGAAAATGAAAGCACAAAAGAAAGAATGGAGAAAAAAATAAAAAAAATCGAAATGGACCTCAGGGATATGAAAGATAATATAAAACGTCTGAATATAAGACTCATTGGTGTTCCAGAAGGGGAAGAAAAGGGTAAAGGTCTAGAAAGAGTATTCAAAGAAATTGTCGGGGAAAACTTCCCAAATCTTCTAAACACCATAAATACACAAATCATAAATGCCCAGCGAACTCCAAATAGAAGAAATCCAAATAAACCCACTCCGAGACATATTCTGATCATACTGTCAAACACGGAAGAGAAGGAGCAAGTTCTGAAAGCAGCAAGAGAAAAGAAATTCACCACATACAAAGGAAACAGCATAAGACTAAGTAGTGACAACTCAGCAGCCACCATGGAGGCGAGAAGGCAGTGGCACGACATATTTAAAATTCTGAGTGAGAAAATTTTCCAACCAAGAAAACTTTATCCAGCAAAGCTCTCCTTCAAATTTGAGGGAGAGCTTAAATTTTTCACAGACAAACAAATGCTGAGAGAATTTGCTAACAAGAGACCTGCACTACTGGAGATATTAAAGGGAGCCCTACAGACAGAGAAACAAAGAAAGGAGAGAGAGACTTGGAGAAAGGTTCAGTACTAAAGAGATTCGGTATGGGTAAATTAAAGGATATTAATAGAGAGAGGGGAAAAATATATATGACAAGCATAAACCAAAGGATAAGATGGCTGATTCAAGAAATGCCTTCACGGTTATAACATTGACTGTAAATGGATTAAACTCCCCAGTTAAAAGATATAGATTTGCAGAATGGATTAAAAAAAATGAACCATTAATATGTTGCATACAAGAGACTCATCTTAGACACAGGGATACAAAGAAATTGAAAGAGAAAGGACAGAGTCAATGCAATACCAAACAAAATTCTAAAAACTTTTTAAAGAAAATGATGAGCTGATTTTGAAGTTTATATGGAAAGGCAAAGAACCTAGACTAGCTTAACCAATTCTGAAAAAGACAAAAATGTTGGAAGATGTCAGGTACCTGATTTCAAGTCTTATCATACAGCTACAATAATCAAGACAGTATACACTATTGGCATAAAGCTAGACATATACAACAATGGAACAGAATTGAAGCACAGAAATAGACCCAAACTTACATGGTCAGTTGATTTGAAACAAAGATGTAAAGATAATTCAATGGAGACAAGATAATCTTTTCAATAAATGGTACACAAACAACTGGATAAGCTGTCTGGAAAAAAAATCCTTTTCCCTTACCTCACATCATATACAAAAATTAACTCAAAATAGTTTACAGACATAAACACAAGTACTAAAACTATTATATTTATAAAAGAAAGCATAGGAGAAAAATCTTTATAACATTGGATTAGACAAAGATTTCTTAAACAGAACACCAAAAGTCCAAACTGCAAAAGAAAAAAATGAATAAAATGAAATTCATGAATATTAAAAACTTTGCTCTTTAAAATACATTGTTAAGAAACAAAAAGGCAAGCCACAGACCGAGTGAAAATTTTTGCAAAACATATATTTAAGAAAGGGCTTGAATCCAAATATATAAAGAACTCTTCATAATACGAATTTGCAATAATATGAAGACAAACAACAACAACAAAAAAATAGGTTAAAAATTTGGACACTTCACAAAAGAAGATACGCGAGTGGCCAATAAGCACGTGAAAAGAGACTCAACAGATAATCATCAGGGAAATAAAAACTTAAAATCACAATGAAGGATACCATACTCTCACTACCATGGCTCAAGATCAAACAAGACTGACAGTACCAAACATTTGCAAGGATGTGGAACAACTGGAACTCTTATATATTATGAATGGGGATGTAAAACGGTACAGACATTTTGAAAAATCACATGGTAGCATTTTAGAAAGTTAAACATATGTTACCATATAATCCAACCACTCTAATCCTAGGTATTTATTCAACAGAAATGAACACACATGCCCACACAGAAATTTGTTCACAGGTAGGGGTCAGGGATGGAAGGAAGGGGCAATATGAGGGTTCCTTGTGGTAGCAGAACTGTTCTGTATCTTGACTTTATCAATGTGAATATCCAGTTGTGCTACTGCACAAAACGCTATCATTTGCAAGACACTATCATTGGGAGAAAATGGATAAAGAGTATACAGTATCTCTCTGTATTGTTTCTGACAAGTGCAGGTGAATTTACAACTATCTCAAAATACTAAGTTTAATTAAAACAAAAACAAAAACTAAGTGGATCACAAATTGTTGTAGCACCATTACAGTCCCCAAAATGGAAGCAATTCAAATGTCCATCAACTGGTAAATGGATAAAAATATGGTATATTCAATCCATGGAATACCATGCAACACCCCAAATGAATTTCAAAAACATTATGTTAAGTGAAAGAAATCAAATACCAAAGATTACATACTATATGATTCCATTTACATGAAATTCTAGAAAAGGCAAAATGATAGTGACAGAAAGTACATCAATGACTGCCTGGAGGTGGACTGTAGAGAAGAGATCGATTACAAAGAGGCAGGAAGAAATTTTATAGCGTGAAAGAACTATAGCTTCTTTTATAATTCGATTTTGGTGGTCATTACATGATTGTATATGATTACAAAAATTCACATAAAATTCATTAAATGTATGATATTTAAATAACACCTTAAATACAAAAAAGAGAAAAAATTAAGGCTTAGAAAATTAATACCTGTTAATGTCTTTCCTGCATTCAGAGGAGGAGCAATGACTCTGAAAAGTTTCTGCATTAAAATTAAAAGAAAAAAAATTACCATCACTCCAAAGGATAATATTATTAGGAAGATAATCAAGAATCTTAAGCTATTAATCACCTTTCTCTGATCCAATTAGTCATTTGCTATTGAAACAAGATATAAAAACTTTTAATGTGAACATGCACTGCTTTATTATCAAGAAAAGATCACTTTCATGGTGGTCAACAATCATTGTTCCCATCTTCCTCACTGAAACAAACCATTTAATAAACACCAGTTAGATGAAGGTCTTTATTGAGATTATAATTTCTGAAATATAAGGTGTCCCTTAGGTTCCTAAAAGTGCCTTATTCTTAAAAAGTAGTGAGCAAGGCACCACTCTTCCTGAGAAGCAGCCAAAGTACAACTAAGGAAAGATTTCAGGGGCTACTGTCATCTCAAATGTGATGACACTGTCTTTTATTACAGAAAATCTGGAAAATTTCATAAGGCAAGAAACCTAATTTAGACTTCTTTAAGCTCTTAAATATCCACACTTTTAGACACTAAAAAGTCATTTCCTTAGAGGCAGAGCATTTTAAGAGGATTCATAGGATGCACCTAGCCTCCCACTGCTAAAGTCTGTAAATGAATATTTAATAACAAATACCAATCTCCTGCTGAAAGCCATTAACACGAAAACTACTCTAAGCACAAAACAAGGCAACCTCAATAGTCCAATGTTCCATCAAAGATAAATAGATACAAACGCAAAATGGACAGTAGGGGAAAAACCCACACAAAACAAAAACCTGAAAAGCAACAATAACAAAAACCCAGTAATCATTTTTGTCAACACAGAATATAACAAATTAGCATCTGTGTTCAGGGGCTATTTTGAGAGAAACTAGAAATTGCATTGATTGTTCCTAATTATAGTTTAGTAGGGGAATAGAGAACATTTTTGCATTTAGGGAGGTACTGAGAAAGCAGCTGACAGGTGTTCCTCAGGGAAGTACATACCTCAGTGAGGAAGTATCTGAGAGGTGTTCAAGTATAAAGAATACTTACTTGGCACACAGACAACCAGGGTAAGACATGCATGGTACTCATTTTGGAAATGATCAAGAGAACAGATGTGCAACCGAAATTGGAAGAGTTATGAATTATAAAGATACAGGCTTAAAGAAGCCTGAAATATCATAGAATAGACTGCTGACTTAGTAATACTAAAGGTAGTTTTGAATGGCCATTAAATATGCAAAAAAAAATAGACTGCAGATGCCTCGCCCTTTTGAATCAGGTACATTAGATACTGTAATAAAAGTAATGACCTGAAGGAACACAGTATGTATCCACAACCCAGTAACCACAATTCTGTCCTCAAGTTTAAAGCAAATAACCAGATGGAAAAGGGGTTTGATTCTTTTTAGAGTAAGCCCAAATGCTTTTTAGGCTCCCTTTTCTAAGGGCAAAATTCTGAACTGGGAAAAATTAATAATTAACTAATAATGGACCACACCACTTTCAGACTCCTCCCCCAGCAGAATATATCTACAAATAGCATTACCCAACAGTACATTTATCATATACTATACATTTCTTATACCTTTTGGAAAAACTAGTATCAAAAATTCTTTGGAGGAAAAAAAAAAAAGTCAAACAAGCAAGCACTACTTTTAATTTTATCTATTGCTCCCTGGGATTTAATTACCTCCTTCTACAGACAAAAAAGAAAGCAAACTCAAAAGTTACAAAATTAAAGACTACCTGAAAGACCTAAAGTAACATTTGTGAAAGTCTTGTAAACCAATAAGAAATTAGGAAAAGACTGAATGAAAACAAAACAATCTATTCAGAGCAAACAGAGAACAGGAAAGAAAACAATAATAGACAATATTAAATATATGTCCAAGTTAGGAATTAACTTACCTCCATTGGGCTAATAAATTCATTCATGCCTCTGTTGTACACATAGATCATAGCATCATACAGATGATTTTCCCAACACATAAGAACTACCTGCAAAAAAGGGAAGTTGCTTGGTCCATACAATTCAATGCCTCACTAATCATTTTCCTTAGAACGTTAAGAATGGAGAAGATCCTGAATACTCTTCTCTAATTTTTCTTTATTCCTTCTCCAGTAAAAATTGAAATTGTTCTCAAAAACAATGCCAAGGTAAAAGTTGTTGTAGGTTCAATACTAGCTGCTTTTAAACATCCTCCAATGTCTAATATTGTTTCTTCCCTTTTCCATATCCATTTTCCCTTTGGTCATAAGTTTCACAAATATTTACTAATCACGTATGTTCAGGCCCTCTCCTAGGCACTAGGAATAAAGTTTTGAATAAGACAGACCCGCACATCATCCCAATCCTTATAGAACTTACATTCATCTTGGACATTGATCAAAAGAAGAAAGGGGCACAAAATGGGGTCTGAGTTATCACTCAGAGAAGAAACTCAATCACACAAATAATTCAATATTTAAAAATATAAGTGCTATAAAGGACCCTGATCTGGACTGGAGTATTCAGAAAGTCATCCCTGAGGGAGCAGTATTTAAATTGGGACCTAAAAGATGTGTATATATGAGCCACAAGCAGAGGTGGAAACTAGGGGCTCTTGGGCAGAAGCAGCAGTAAGGGTGAAGGTCCTGAGCTGGAAAGGAGCTTGAAATGTTCCAGAATAGAAACAGATTTGAGAAAATATTTAAGAAGAGGAACAGATACAACTTGAACTATTAGAGTACACTAAATTCTTTTCCTATGAGAGCTACACCACACTACAGAATGACAAGAGGACTGAAGTAGAAAAGTAGAGTTTGGCAAAGGAGAATAAGGAGTAGTCGGAAAGGTTAGGGGGAAAACACGAGTGATTTGTCATAGTCTTTCTACGGGATGTGTGTACTAGAGACTTCTCTCTACCTACCCTCTCTCTCAGACAGTGCTATACATCTCAGTATTGATGACCAACACATTTAGAGCTTCAATCCTAACCTCTTCTGAACTCTTGACCCATATATCTAACCACTTATTTGACATCTTCCACTGAATGTCTAGAAGCTATCTCAAACACACAATGTCAAAACAGGACTCCTGATTTTGTTTCCCCAAAACTTAGACCCTGCCCCCCACTCAGTCTTCCAAACTTCTTAAAGGAATCACTATCCACCCTGGTTCTCAAGCCCAAATCTAGATACTATCCTTGAATTCTCTCTCTCCTACTCCCACACTCTCATATTCAATTCATTAGAAAATTAATTCAATCTCTAAAATTTCCAAAATTAGCCCACCTCTCTACATCTCGCTATTACAATATTCTGCCAGGACCACAGCAATAGCCTAAACAATCCCCTAGCTTCTTCTGTATGTGCCTCTCACCCCTTATTATGTTCTCCCCAAAGCAAATCAGAGTGATCTTGCTTAAAACGTTCAAATGATTTCCCTTAGCACTTAGAATAAAATGGAAAAATCTGTACCTTGCCCTGGAAGCCCTACCTCCCTCTCTCACCAAGCTCCAGACATGCTTGCCTTCTTTTTGTTACTTAAAAAACATATCAAACACAATTTTTTTTCACATTCGTTGTTGCTTTTGCCTGTAACAATCTTCTCCTCTAAGATCTTTGCATTACTGAATCTAGTCATTCAGATCCCAGCCTCAATATTACCTCCTCAGAAAGACATTCTATAACTAGTGAATCTAAGGTAGGCTCTCATTCTCTACCATTTTGTCTTGTTTGACTGTTAACATAACACCTGTTTTTGGATTTTTCTTTTTGTTTATTTATCTGCTTATTGTCAATCTTTTCTGCTAAAATGTAAGATTATGAGAGGACAGGTCTTGTCCAATATGTTTGCTGAAGCATCATCAGTGCCTGACACTCAATAAATGCTTCTTGAATTAATGAACAAATGTTGCTGAAAGAATAAGTAAATTAAGGATCGGAAAATATTACTGCATATAGTAGACATGGAGGTCACCTGCTAATTTTGGAGAGAGCAAGGTTGAAGATTTAGTAGAATGTAATGAGGGAGGGAGGGAGGGAGGGAGGGAGGAAGGAAGGAAGGAAGAAAGGAAGGAAGGAATGAAGGAAGGAGAGAATAGCAACCAAAGCAATGCTTTAAAAAATCTGGCTGTGAATGGAAGGAGTGAGAAGGTTCAGTAACCTAGGGGAACAAAGGGGAAAAGGCTACATATGAACAGATGGGAAAGATTTTTAATTGTTAGTTTAATATGAAAAAGACTACAGTACGTTTACATGGTGTTGGGAAAAGTTAGAAATGTTGATAAGAGATTAGAAATTTCTCCTATATCTAAGACAGGTAAACAAAGCTAGACTGACAACATGTTCTCAAATCATTGGCAACTGTGAAGACTACACAAAATAATGAAAGGCATATATGAAAGAGGATCTGGCTTTTCTTTGCAAACTCAAAACCATTCATAAAGAGTTTCTGGGAAGAAAACAATAACCATTTCCCCAAACCCTTCATTTCTATGTGATTTTGCACATTAAAAAAAAAAAGATTTGCTCTTCCTAAGATCCTTCTAGGTTACCCATATTTTAGCTCCATAGGGTCAGAACCTTTGTAAGAGTAGCATGCTCATGATTAGGACTAACATGGAATTAAAGAATTACATTATGAAATATCTTAGGCCAGAATAGATACTGCTCCTCATCTGAGGACTGAAAACTTACAGGAACTCAAATATGCTGGAGGTATATTATCTAACAATGGGCTGACCGATCATGCTAAGTCCTGTAATTTGCTTCTTCTACCATGCTCAGCATTTTAAAACTCAGTGTATAAAAAATAATCAACTCTGGCCTAGCTTTTTAAACAATGATGTTACACTCTTAAATATTCTATTAATGTGAAAGTACCCAGAGTTAAAATTTACCTAAAAGATGAAAACAAATACAAATTTATAAGACAATTTACCAAGATGGCTAAATAAATAATTGGGGGTGGTGGAAGGCAAAGTGAGGCCTGACCACAGTTGGGTAAACATAATCAATAAAGGAATGATGTTTATTCTGTAAGTTAGTAGACCATCTATAAACTCACCTGCTGAATATCTAGGCTGGTGATATCCATATGTACAATAAGGGCTTCCACATTTTCCATTAACTTTTTATCTTGGAAATGAACAATCAAGTCTTTCATTACCTGGGGTGTGATCCCCACTAATTTATCATTTAAAATATATGGCTCAAAGCACTCCAAAACCACTCCTTTGGCCACTGAATTCTCACTTAATTTGTCATACATTTGGCTAAATAACAGATCCCTACAACAGAAAGGAAAAAAAAAAGCTTTTAGGAATGTTCCATTAAATTCAGCCTGCTAAGTATACTTCATCTTTTCCCTATTTCAACTTACTCATGAGTTTCTTAAAAACAGTAATATTTGCATACAGCTCAGTATTTTGTAAAACCTTTTGAATATATATTATCTCAATTAATCCTTCCAATACTTTTTTAATAAGAGAAGTCTAATAAGTTAAATTATTTTCTGAAAGCAACATAGCTAGTAAGTGATAGAGTCAGAATCTGAACCCAGCCTTCTGGACTAAATCTAGTGCTCACTGTATTACAGCACAATGCTTCTTAAAGACAACAGTGATATGAGGTTAGATAATAGGACTGACATGATGAAGTAGAAAAAAAAAGGGGGGGGGGGTTGTTTATTCCTAATTTATCCTTCTTCCTTGCTAGTACCTAAACATTCCTAGCTGATAAGGATAGCTAATTTGCTTCTTTATTTAGCTCTTAATCCTTGCTTCCCAAAGGGTTTGAGCAGTGATTACTGATGGGAGAGGAAGAAGAAAATGTTTAGTATTAAAAAGCTATACCTGAGCTAGAAGGAAATACCTGAAACTGTCAAAATGCAACTCAGTAGCCTTGATTCTTGAAGACGACTGCATAACTATGTAGCTTATATGGTGTGACTGTGTAATTGTGAAAACCTCATGGTTCACACTTCTTTTGTCCAGTGTATGGACAGATGAGTAGAAAAATGGGGACAAAAACTAAATGAAAAATAGGGTGGGAGGGGGATGAAATGTTTGGGAGGTTCTTTTTTACCTTTATTATTATTTATTATTATTATTTTGGAGTAAGGAAAATGTTCAAAAGTTGATTCTGTTGATGAATGCACAATTATACAGTGGTACTGTGAATAGGTGATTGTACACTGTGGATGACTGTAGCTTATGTGAATACGCCTCAATAAAACTCTATTGGAAACTGAGCAAGATGGCAGAGTGAGAAGCTTCAAGGCTCCATTCCCCATAGAAGCTTTGAAAACCAGCAAGAATTGGAAAGAATACCTTTCTCAAAGTTCCAGAAAACAGTTAAAGGATTGCAGTAATATTATGAGCACTGAATCAAAGAAAGGCAACTTAGAGGTGGCAGAACCTCATGGCATTCTCACTGGCCCCTCTCCTGCCCCTCAATGGCTTGGTCGGCCTGTGATCCTAGTATGGATTGCTGGCTCGGTTCTGGAGGGCACAGAGTAATCCTCAATAACATACTGGGAGAAGGGATGCCTGGCCGAATTTGTCTGATGGTAGCCTGAGGGACTGAACCAGGACACACCTCACAGGCTCACTGCCCCACAACTTGCCCTGTATGTAGAAGGCGGCTCACAGAGCTTAACTAGAACACTGCGGGAGAGCAGTTAAGTCATGGCTGCCTTGGGCAGGAAACTGCTAGCTGTAAGACATCAACAGTGCAGCAACTGGGACCATGAGGAAACTGTTTCCTAGGGAAGTACATTATTATCCATGTACATCAGGGAAATCCTAGGACCACATGTGCATGCCCAAGACAAGAGGAATCTGTGGGACACCACCAAGCGCACCAATATATATATTGTGGGAGTCCTATAAGGAGAAGAGAGAAAGGGGCAGAGAAAAAGCTGCAAGGGAGTAGCAATGTGTCACGTACAAGGGAGCCTCAATAAGATTAGTGCTAATTTCTGATCGGAAACCACTGAGGCAAGAAGGCAGTAGGAAAACATATTTAAAGCGCTAAAAGCAAAAAAACTGCCAAGCATGAATTCTGTCTCTGCAACCCTGTCTTTCCAAAATGAGGAAAGATTATGATATTCCCAGATAAATAAAAGCTGAGGTAGTTTGTCACCATTAGACTGGCCCTTCAAGAAATGTTAAAGGGAGTTCTGCAGGTTGAAAGGAAAGAACAATAAAAAATACATCAAAGCAGCATGAAGAAATGAAGATCTCCAGTGAGTGTTAATGACATGGGTAAATATAAATACCAGTACTCATTGTATTTCTGGTTTGCAACTCTACTTTTTACTTCTTACAGGATCTAAAAGGCAAATGCATAAAATGCAGTATGTCAGTGGTTCCGGACTCAATGTATAAACATGTAACCTGTGACAAGAACTACATAAAAGTGGAGGAACACAGGGGTACAGGAATATAGCTTATATATTGCTACTGAAGTTAAGCTGGTGTCATAGCAAATGAGACTGTTAAAGATTTAAGATGCTAAATTTAAGTCCCATGGTAACTACAAAGAAAACATCAGAGAATATGAAAGAATATACAGAGATAGAAAGTAGAGTACAGGTTGCCAGGCACAGGAGGACTAGGGAGTTAATGCATAATGGGTGCAGGGTTTCTGTTTGGAGAGATGGGAAAGTTTTAGTAATGAAGATGGTGAGGATATCAAAATATTGTGAATGTGACTAACCCCATTGACTCAAATGTATGGGTATAGCTGAGATGGAAAAGTTTATGTGGTACCTATGTTCCCACAATTAAAAAATAAAAAATAAATAAAGATCAACTAAAGAAACAATGACAATAAAATGCAATATGTGATCTTGGATGGGATCTAATAATGGAAGAGAAAAGGCTCAAAAGAACATTATTGGAACATATGAAAAAAGTGGAATATAGACTGTAAGCTCTATGCCAATGTTAAATTTCTCAAACATGATAACTATTAAAATGGTTCCATAAGTATATATCCTTGTTTTCTCAGAAAATGTACATAGCAGTATTAAGTCTTCAAGGAGCCATAGATACAATCTATACTCAAGTGTTGCAAAAATGGATTGATAAAACAGACAAGAAGATAGACAGACAGACAGACAGGCAGACAGATAGGTAGGAAGAATGATATGGCAAATGTGGCAAAACGTTAAAATTGGTGGATCTGGGCATTTGGGGGGAATAGAGGTATGTTGGTGCTCTCTATATGAGGTCTGTATTATTGTTTTAACTGTCCTGTAAGTTTGAAAGTATTTTAGAATAAAAAGTTAAAAAAAAAGATCAGAAAATATAATAGGAACAATTTTCTTGCAGAAGTAGACATTTAAAAATTACTCTAAAAGCCACCCTAAGCAGGTGGGTATTGTTTATTCCAACTCTTTTCCACAAATAGTTCATACAATTTTTAGACCTACCATCAGCATAGATATAATTCTGAATTCTGTTTTCATGCAACATTTTATCATAAGCATTACTCTAAGTAATTACTCTAAGTTGCTACCTACTCTTTAAATTACTACCTTGTCCAACTCACAATGTTTCAATATGCTTAAATGATTGATGATACACTGAAAATCTATCTACCTACCTACCTACCTACCTACCTGTCTATCTACCTAGTTAGCCTTTCCCATTTTGGGGGCTTAACTTCTTAGTCATCAACTTCTAGAAATTTATACTAAGTCAAATGACATGAAAAATTTCGTAGCAATTTAAATATATTACTTAGTTATCTTCAAAATGTATAACAGCAACAATTTACATTGCGACCACATGTATAGTCATACATTTTACCAATTGTGTGTCTGTTTTCCTGATAATTTAATAAGTGTAAATTAGAGCATATCATTGTTTTAATTCTTGATGACTGGCAAGACTAAATGCTTTCCACATTTCCATTTATAAATTGTATTGCCTTGTTCATTTACTTAATTTTTCATTCCTTTTTTTTTCTTAAATTCCTAATGTACTAGAAGTTCTAGCTAGAGCAGTTAAGCAATAAAAAGAAATAAATGGCATCCAATATGGAAAAGAAGAAATAAAACTTTTACTACTTGGAGATGACATGATCCTATATATAGGAAGTCCTGAAAAATCTACAACAAAGCTACTAGAGATAATAAACGAGTTCAATAAAGTGGCAGGATAAAAGACCAACCAGAAAAATCAGTAATGTTCCCACATACTAGTAATGAGCAGTCTGAGAAGGAAATCAATGAAAAAAAAAAATCTCATTTATAATAGCAATTAAAATAATCAAATATTTAGGAATAAATTTAACCAAGGATGTAAAGAACTTGTACACAAAAATCAAACACTGCAAAAGAAATCACAGAAGACCTAAATAAATGGAAGGACATTCCAGTTCAAGGATTGGAAGACTAAAAATCATTAACATGTCAATTCTATCCAACTAGATTTACAGATTCAATATAATTACAATCAACATTTCAACAGCCTACTTTACAGAAATGGAAAAGCCCAATTGTCAAATTTATTTGGAAGGTTAAGGGGCCCAGAATAGCCAAAAATATCTTGAAAAAGAGAATGAAGTTGGAGGACTCACCTTTCATGACATCAAAGCATATTACAAAGCTACAGTGGTCAAAACAGCATGGTACTGGCATAAAGACAGGTATATAGACCAAAGGAATAGAATTGAGAGTTTGGAAACAAATCTGTACATTTATGGTCAATTGATATTTGACAAGACTGCCAAATACAGTCAAAAGGGAAAGAATAGTCTCTTCAACAAATGGTGCTGGGAGAAATGAATATCCATATGTAAAAGAATTCACACCTTATACAAAAATTAACTCAAAATGAAACAAAGTCCTAAATATACAAACCAAGAAAATGTAGGGAAGCAATGGTTTCCTTAGACTTTACACTCAAAGCACAAGCAACAAAAGAAAAAATAGATAAACAGGACCTCACCAAAATTAAGTACTTTATTGGTTCAAAGGACTTTGTCAAGAAAATGAAAAGGCAACCTACTCAATGGCAGAAAATATTTGGAAACCACATATCAGACAAGGGTTTAATATCCAGAGTATAAAAAGTAATCCTACAACACAACAATAAAAAGACAAATATACTTACTTAAGTCAAAAGCTGTTATAAGAGACAAAGAAGGACACTATATATTAGTAAAAGGGTCAAAAACCTATAAGCTATACTAATACACAGGAAGATATGGTCCAAAGGAAGAAATTTAAACTTTGGTGGAGACAGAGAATTTGGAACAATTAATCAAACATGTCCAAACAAATGTCTTTAAACAATTCAAGGAGGAGGAAGAAGAAGCAACACACAGAGGAGTGGAAGTTAGTTCGTTCTCCGGAGCAACTAATAAACAACCAGGAATAACTAGTAAAGGATCTGGAATAACTGCTGTGGGACAAGTGTGACTGTCCACACATCATGCACCAACCTGGATTGGGAGGAATGCCTGAGATTGCAGTGTGGAATCTGTGAGTAGAAACTGTGGATCTGAGCTGGGAAACCCCTCCCCCACAGCAGCCTGAACTACAAAGCCTTGCTGTGATAGAGAGCAGCACTCTCCGAACAAGTGAATATTCCTCAGTCCAGCTCCAACTGGGGTTTTAATTGGCAAATGGGGACTGAACAATGCAAACTTCAAATCCCCAATAAGCAGACAAAGGCTTTTAGTGATGACTCACCTTGAAGAATCAGGGGACTTCTCTGTCTCAGGAGGGGGAGCCCCAAGGACCAGGTGCTATCTCTGGCTGACAAGTGAAACTGGGGGCCGTGGAATGACCCTGAAAGGGGGCTTTCTGTCCCTTTTTCTCTCTTTCAACCTCAGTGGAGAAACCCTCAGCCATTTTCAGCTCACAGCGCTCTGACTGAGACAACAGTGGAGATAGCAGAGACAGAGATACAAAGAACCTATTTATACACAAACGAAAACTCCATAGGGGGGTCTATCTTCCCTAAGAGGTAAGAAGTGGTGTCCATGTCTACTACCCGCCCTCCATTCAGAACCAGACCCCAGAGCCTGGGGAAAAACAGCCATGGGTCACACCTCCTTACACCAGTTGGGAGTGATAGGCTGACAGGTGCCACTTGCTGGGCAGAAAAGCACAGTGGCTTGAGGCCTCACAGGGTGTGTCAATCCTCTAGAACACACCCTCAGGGAAACTGGATACTGAATATTTCGTCCTTCTGGGACCTGAACCTGTTCTGGTCTGGGAAAACCTGACTGGGGTAACCAAGGAAACCATGCCTAGACAACAGAAAACTACAGCCTACACTAAGGAAAACAAAGTTGTGGCCCAGTCAAAGGAACAAACTTACACTTCAACTGAGATACAGGAATTTAAACAACTAATACTAAATCAATTCAAAAAGTTTAGGGAGATATGGCAAAAGAGAGGAAGGCTATAAAGAAAACACTGGGCGTACATAAGATAGAGATCGAAAGTTCAAAAAAACAATTGGCAGAATCTATGGAAATGAATTCAAAAAAACAATTGGCAGAATCTATGGAAATGAAAGGCACAACACAGGAGATGAAAGACACAATGGAAACATACAACAGATCTCAAGATGGAGAAGAAAACACTCAGGAACTGGAGAACAAGACACCTGAAAGTCTACACACAAAAGAAAAGATAGGGAAAAGAATGGAAAAATATGAGCAATGTCTCTGGGAATTGAAGGACAACATGAAATGCATGAATGCACATGTCATGGATGCCCCAGAAGAGGAAAAGAAGGGAAGAGGGGCAGAGGCTATAATAGAGGAAATAATCAATGAAAATTTCCCATCTCTTATGAAAGACACAAAATTACAGATCCAAGAAGCTCAGCTTCATATACCCCAAACAGAATAGATTTGAATAGGCCTACACCAAGACACTTAATAATCAGATTATCAAACATCAAAGATGAAAAGAGAATCCTGAAAGCAGCAAGAGAAAAGACATCCATCACATACAAAGGAAGCTTCATAAGACTCTGCATGGATTTCTCAGCAGAAACCATGGAGGCAAGAAGGAAGTGGTGTGATATATTTAAGATACTGAAAGAGAAAAACCACCAACCAAGAACCCTATATCCAGCAAAACTGTCCTTCAAATATGAGGGAGAGTTCAAAATATTCTCTGACAAACAGATGATGACAGAGTTTGTGAACAAGATACCTGTGCTACAGGAAATACTAAAGGGAGCACTACTGACAGAAAGGAAAAGACAGGAGTGAGAGGTTTGGAACACAATTTTGGGTGATGGTATCATGGCAATGTAAGCACACTAAACAAAGATAAATATGAATATGTTTGAAAGAGGAAGGTTAGAAGCATGTGGGACACCAGAAGGAAAGAGGAAAGAAAAAGACTGGGACTGTATAACTCAATGAAACCTAGAGTGTTCAACAATTGTTGTAAAATGTACAAATATGTTTTTCATGAAGGAGAACAAACGAATGTCAACCTTGCAAGTTGTTAAAAATAGGAATGTATTGGGGGAAAAATACAGTCAATGTAAACTAGAGACTATAATTAACAGAAACCTTGTATTATGCTTCCTTTAATGTAACAAAGGCAATATACTAAGGCTAAATGCATATAAGAGGGGGACATAAGGGAGGGGTATGGGACTCTTGGCATTGGTAATGTCTGACTCTTTATTCTACTTTAGTTTAATGTTATCTTTCCTTTTTCTGCTTCCTGGCTATCGTTTTTTTTTCTTCTCTTTCTGTTTCCTCTTTCTTTTCCTTTTGTCTCTCTACCTTCTTTGACTCTTCCTCCTGCTTTGTGGAAGAAATGCAGATGCCCTTATAGAGACAGTGGTGATGGTGATGAATACATAAATATGTGACTTTACAGGGAACTAATGATTGTTTACTTAGGACTGAATGTATGGTGTGTGAACAAAACTGTCTTTAAAAAAAAATGGGTGGATGAAGAAACCTTGAGGGCACTATACTGAGTGAAATAAGCCATACACATAAGGATAAATATTGCAGGGTCTCAGTGATATGAACTATTTGTGACATGTAAACTCATAGACATGAAATACAAGTTACCAGGATATAGAATGAGGCTTAAGAATGGGGAGCGGTTGCTTATTATGAGCAGAATGTTCAACTAAGTTGAACTTCAGTGGTGTGGAAATGAACAGAGGTGACGGTAGCACATTGTGAGAACAAGTAACAGTGCTGAACGGTGCATGAATGGGGTGGAAAGGGGAAGCTCAGTCATGTATGACACCAGAAGGAAAGTTGGAGGTTAAAAGATGGGAATGTATAAAACAGTGAATCTTGTGGTGGGCAATGTCCGCGCTTAACTGTACAAATATTAGAAATCTCCTTCATGAACCAGAACAAATGTATGACACGATAACTACAAGTTAATAATAGAAGTGTGTTCCAGTTTGACAATGCTGCTGGAATGCAAAACACCAGAAATGGATTTGCTTTTATAAAAGGGGGTTTATTTGATTATACAGTTACAGTCTTAAGGCCATAGTCTCCAAGGTAACACATCAACAATCGGGTACCTTCACTGGAGGATGGCCAATGGTGTCCGGAAAACCTCTGTTAGCTGGGAAGGCACATGGCTGGCATCTGCTCCAAAGTTCTGGTTTCAAAATGGCTTTCTCCCAGGATGTTCCTCTCTGGGCTGCAGTTCCTCAAGAATGCCACTCTTAGTTGCACTTGGGGTATTTGTCCTCTCTTAGCTTCTCCGGAGCAAGAGTCTGCTTTCAATGACCGTCTTCAAAATATCTTTCATCTGCAGCTCCTGGGCATTCTTCAAAATGTCCCTCTTGGCTGTAGCAAGCTTGCTCCTTCTGTCTGATCTTATATAGTGCACCAGTAATTTAATTCAGACTCACCCAATGGGCGGGCCCAACGCCTCCATGGAAATTATCCAATCAGAGTCATCACTCACAGTTGGGTGGGGTGCAACTCCATGGAAACACTCAAAGAATTACAATCTAACACTGATAGGTCTGCCCACACAAGATTACATCAAAGGTAATGGCGTTTGGAAGGACACAATAATTCAAACTGGCACAAGGGGCATATAGGAAAAAATATGCCTATTGCAAACTACATACTATAGTTAGTAGTATTTTAATGTGCTTTCATAGACAGTAACAAATGTACTATACCAGTACTATGAGTCAACAATGGAGGGGGTGTGGTCAGGGATATGGGAGGACTTGAATTTCCTTTTTTTTTGTCTTTATTTCTATTCTGGTGTAATGAAAAAGTTCAAGAAATTGAGAAAAAAATTAATTGTGGTGATGGATGCACAGCTGTATGATGGTACCAGGGGCAACTGATTGCACACTTTGGATCTTTAGATAATTGTATGGTATGTGAACAATCACAATAAAAAATAATGCAAAAAAAAAAAAAAATTCAAGGAGATGAAGGAAATATGCATAAAGAGATAAAGGATATTAAGAAAACTGCTGGGTGAGCATAAAGATTTCAAAAGTATAAAAAGAAACATAACAGAAATTAAGGGAATGAAAGGCACAATAAAAGAGATTAAAAATTCACTAGAGGTATACAACAGCAGAATTGAACAAACAGAAGGAATCAGAGAACTAGAACACAGGACAATCAAAATCATACAGTCAGAAGAACACTTAGAAAAAAGAATAGAAAAAAAAAAATGAACAGGACTCAGAGATTTGAGTGACAGTATGAAGCACACAAACTTATGCATTATGAGAGTCCCAGAAGGAGAACAGAAGGGAAAAGGTGCAGAAAGAATATTTGAGGAAATAATGGCTGAAAATTTCCCAACTCTTATGAAACACATAAATATACATGTACAAGAAGCACAACATAGTCCAAACTGAATAAATCATAATAGACCTACTCAGAGACACATACTATTCAGAAAGTCAAACGCCAAAGACAAAGAGAGACTCCTAAATCAGCAAGAGAAAAGAGATTTCTCACAGACAAGAGAACTGTGATAAGATTGAGTTCTGTGACTATGGTTTGTTAATTTCTGGGGGATATGGTAGGAAAAAGTTTGTAGTTATTTTAGATTATCTGTTTTTCTTATTCCTTTGTTCGGGTTATAGTCTGTTTATTTTCTTGGGGTAGGGTAGGAACATACTGGAAGCAATGTAGTTATTTTGTTTTTTCTTATTCCTTTGTTTTGGTTTTGTTTGAAATGTTTAATTTTTTTAATTTTTTGATAAAGTTAAAAAAAATGAATGAGTGTGAAAAAAAGTAAATGAACAATGTGGGGAGGAGGGGAATGGAATGTTTTGGATGTTCTTTTTTACTCTAATTTCTATTTTATTTTTTGGAGTAATGAAAATGTTCAAAGATTGATTGTCATGATCAATGCACAACTATGAATTACTGATTGCACACTTTGAAGGATTGCATGTTATGTGAATATGTTTCAATAAAATTGCATTAAAAAATACCTCTTCATATTTTCTCATTGCCCTTCCCTTGACATGCTGTACATTGCAAAATTCATGTCCAAGCTCAAAGAGGAAAAAAAGAAAAAAGTCATACAGCATTTTTTTTTAAACAGCCCAGCCTTGGAAATATATACAGAAATTTATGCATGTTTCAAGTGCTCTTTCTCCTTTGCCAGAAGGTGTAATTAAATAAGCCCATAAGCAACTTCCAAGCTGGGGCCAGGGGCCAGAGAGAATTTAAAAAAAAAAAAAAAAAAAAAAAAAAGATTAAGTTGTAATTTATCATCTGAAACCACGGGGGCAACAAGGCAGTAGTACATTATATTTAAAGTACTAAAATAGAAAAATAGCCAGCCAGGAATTCTTTATCCAGAAAAACTGTCCTTTAAAAATGAGGGAGAGTTTAAAATATTCAGATAAACAGAAACTGAGAGAATTCGTCAGTAAGAGACACACCCTATCCAAAATACTAAAGGAAGTTCTACAGGTTGAAAGGGAAAGGCAAGAGAGAGATGTCTGGAGTAGAGTGTAGAAATGAAAGATTAACAGTAAGGGTAACTAAAAGGGTAAAACAAAAGACAAAAATAATAGATGACATATAAAAACCAAACGATAAAATGGTTGGAGTACTGCCTTTACAGTAGAAACACTGAATGTTAATGGATTAAACTCCCCAATCAAAAGACACAGATTGGGAGAACAGGTTAAAAAAAAAAAAAACAGAAAAAAAACAAACCATGATCCAACTATATGCTGTCTACAGGAGACTCACCTTAGACCTACAGTCCCAAATAGATTAAAAGTGAAAGGTTAGAAAAAGATATTCCAAGCAAATAGTAACCAAACACAGCTGGGGTAGCTATACTAATATTGGACAAAATACTTTAAACGCAAAACTGTTATGAGACAAATGATACTATATATTAATAAAAGGGGCAATCCATCAAAAAGAAATAACAGTCATAAATACACATACACCTAACCATGGTGTCCCAACATACATGAGGCAAACACTGGCAACACTGAAGGGAGAACAGACATCTTTACAATAACAGCTGGAGACTTCAATATACTATTCTCAGCAACTGAGAGAACATCTAGACAGTAGATCAATAAGGAAACAGAGGCTTGAAATAATAGGATAAATGAACTAAACCTAAGAGACATATACAGAACACTGCACCCCAAAACAGCAGGCTATACATTCCTCTCAAGTGCACATAGATCATTCTCCAGGATAAACCACATGTTGGTCACAAAACAAGTATCAATAAATTTAAAAAGATTGAAATTACAAAAAGCATCTTCTCTGACCATAATGGAATGAACATGGAAATCAATAACAGGCAGAGAACTGGAAAATTCACAAATATATGGAAGTTAAACAACACAATCAATCAGTGGGTCAAAGAAAAAACTGCAAGGGAAACCAGTAAATATCTCGAAATGAATGAAAATGAGAATACAACATACCCAAAATTATGGGATGCAGTGAAGGCAGTGCTAAGAGGGAAATTTATAGCCCTAACTGCTTACATTAAAAAAGAAGAAAGAGCTCAAATCAAAGACTTAGCTACACACCTAGAGGAACTAGAAAAAGTACACTAATTCCAAAGCAAGTAGGCAGAAGGAAATAACAAAAGATTAGAGCAGAAATAAATGAAATTGAAAATCAAAAAAAAAGAATTAACAAAACCAAAAGTTGATGCTTTGAGAAGATCAATAAAGTTGACAAACCCTTAGCTAGTCTGACAGAGAGAAAGAGAGAGAGAGGAGAGAGAGAGAGAGAGAGAGAGAGAGAAATGCAAACAAATAAAATTTTAAAAATGAGAGGTGGTACATTACTACCAACTCCACAGAAATAAAAAGGATCAAAAAAGGATACTATAAACAATTATATGCCAAAAAATCAGACAACTTAGGAGAAATGGATGATTTCCTAGAAACATACATTCTACACAGACTTGAGAAGAAATAGACAACTTCAACAGACCAATTACAATTAAACAGATTGAATCAGTCATCAAAAACCTCCCAACAAAGAAAAGCCCTGGACAAGATGGCTTAACAGGTGAATTCTCCAATCATTCGAAGAAGAATTAATATCAACCCTGCTCAAATTCTTCCACCCTCTTCAATTCTATGAAGCCAACATTACCCTAATATGAAAGCCAAAAAAGATACCACAAGAAAAGAAAATTACAGACCAATTTCTCTAACGAATATAGAGGCAAAAATCCTCAACAAAATACTTGCAGATCAAATCCAACAGCACATCCAAAGAATTATAAATTATAATCAAGTAGGTTTTATCCTAGGTATGCAAAGGTGGTTCAATATAGCAAAATTATTTAATGTAATACACCACTTTAACAAATCGAAGGGGGAAAACCACATGATCATCTCGATTGACACAGAAAAGGCATTTGACAAAATTCAGCATCCTTTTTGATAAAAACACTTAGAAAAAATAGGAAGAGAAGGAAACTTCAAGATGACAAAGGGCCCATATGAAAAACCCACAGCTAACATCATACTCAATGGTGAAAGACTGAAAGATTTCCCGCTAAGATCTGGAAAAAGACAAGGATGCCCACTGTTACCACCGTTATTCAAAACTACACTAGAAGTTAGTTTCATTTTAAACAACAGTTATCACATTTTTGTGATTACCAATTACTAGCCAAGTGAAAGAAACTGAGATTAATGAAGCTCTACTGCAAAAAAGAAAAAATAAGAGTAAAAAATAATTAATGAATTTAAAGAAAATATCAGGTTTGCTAGCTCTTGTGCTCTGTAAAGTGTTGTTAAAAACAACACACTAGAGAAGATAATTATACATTTTAGCTTAGCAAAAGCCCTGGGGAGGATGATTAAAGAGAGCTAAAAATTCAGTACAGAGCATAAAAGTTGACAGAGAAGGCATTCCTGTGGCAATGAGCAACTTGGAATGCTGGTAGGATGAATGGTAAAACTATACATTTCTTTCTTAATCAGTCATAGGCTATAATAGAGGCAATAAATAAATAAATACATAAGATTCAGTAACTCCATGGGTATCTCTATCTTAAAATAAAACAGAATTCTAAGACATATTCTCATCATTCTGGAGATATTTATTAGAGAATCAGGGAGCAGAGAGAAGAAAACTATACTCAAGAAAGTTTTCAGGTCGTGTGTATCTTTCTCTATGCAGGCATTATTCTCTAAGATGCTGACTTTGTTTCCTGGAAGGGCTGCCTCCAAAATTAACATCTATAGCCTAGCTTCCTTATAGCCAGTATAATAGAAAATCCATTCTCAATAACAGAGGGCCAACAAAGCAGTCTTTTCCCTATAATTTTACTTTACATTAATACTTACATAAAAGATATCACTTAGATTTTGTTTTATCATTCATGGTTTAAATGACAGAGTATATTATCAATCCTATAATGTAAAAAATATGAACTTAGTTTTCATTATGAGATAATTACCAATTCAGATATTCTCTGAAGGGAGCAAGAAAGTCAATCATGACACTTACCAGTCTATAATAAATATATAACCAGAACCAAATAAATAAATCCCCACCAAAATTAAGTGTGATTTAAGTTCACAGGATTTAGGTCTGGGGCAAGGCTGAGGCTCCCCACTGTGTCACCCCAGATCGGGAGCTATATCCAACATCAGGAAGCAGGTTCTCCATGCTGCACCCAGAGTGGATGGGTTGGTCAAGCACAGCTTGTCAGTTGGGGTAATGTTTGCTATAAGGCAGAGAGTTGTTTTTTAAGAAAATGTTCTTTCCATGACCACTTCCTACAGGACTGACAAGCGGCCCCTCCTAGACCACATGTGCCAAGTGCAAACATTGACACTTTAAACCCACCTGAGAGGAGGGCCCTGAATAGTCAGGAGAACAAGATCAGGATATGTGTGGCATAAAGGTAAATCAACGCAACTCTAGCCATATGATGCCACAAAGAAATATGGCTGCCAGGGACTCTCCCTGATAAAACCTAAATTGTAAGTTGGCCTCACTGCATTCCGGATTGCACTTTCAGCTTGCCATTTCCCTCTCCACATAGAACCCCGCATCTTATGGAGTCATATGGAGTGGATTGTGGTCAATATAAAATATTTCTTATGACAAAAAATTTAGGGAAGCATCTTCAAGACCTTGTAGTAGGCAACAGTTCTTAGACTTTATGCTCAAAGCACAAGCAAAGAAAGAAAAAATAGATAAATGGGACCTCTTAAAATTAAGAACTTTTGTGCCTCAAAGGACTTTATCACAGAAGTGAAAAGACAGCCTACTCAGTGAGAGAAGATACCTGGAAACCATATATCCGTTAAGGGTTTAATATCCAGAACGTACAAAGAAATCCTACAACTTGACAATAAAAAGACAACCCAATTAAAACATGGACAAAAGATCTGAATAGACATTTTTCCAAAGAGGAAATAAAAATGGCCAAAAAACACATGAAAAGATGTTCAACATCACTAGATATTAGAGAAATGCAAATCAAAACCACAATGAGACTCCACTTCAAACCAACTAGAATGGCTATGTGCTGGTTTGAATGTATTATGTCCCCCAGAAAAAGCCATATTCTTTGAGGCAATCTTGTGGGGCAGACAGAATAGTGGGGATTAAGTTGGAACATTTGAATTAGGTTGTTTGCATGGAGATGCGCCCCACCCAACTGTGGATGATAACTGATGGGATATTTCCATGGAGGCGTGGCCCCACCCATTCAGGGTGGGCCTTGATCAGTGGAGCCATATAAACCTGCTGGCTCAAGGAGATAGAACTGAGTGCAGCTGTGAGTGACGTTTTGAAGAGGAGCAAGCTTGCTAGAGAGGAATGTCCTGGGAGAAAGCCATTTTGAAACCAGAACTTTGGAGCAGACGCCAGCCACGTGCCTTCCCAGCTAACAGAGGTTTTCTGGACGCCATTTGCCATCCTCCAGTGAAGGTACCTGATTACTGATGTGTTACCTTGGACACTTTATGGCCTTAAGACTGTAACTGTATAGCCAAATAAACTCCCTTTTTATAAAAGCCAATCCATCTCTGGTGTTTCGCGTTCTGCAGCATTAGCAAACTAGAACAGGCTACTATTAAAAACAGAAAAATTAGAAGTGTTGGAGAGGATGTGGAAAAATAGAAACAGTCATTCATTGCTAGTGGGAATGTTAAATGGTGCAGCTGCTGTGCAAGACAGTTTGCTGCTCCTCAGGAAGCTAAATACAAAATTACCATATTACCCAACAATCCCACCCACTAGGTATTTATATCCAGAAGAACTGAAAGCAGGGACTCAAACACTGATGTTCATAGCGGCATTATTCACAATTGCCAAAAGATGGAAACAACTCAAGTGTCCACCAACTAATGAATGAATAAATAAAATGTGGGAAATATACAGAATGGAATGTTATTCAGTAAAAAGGAATGAAGTCCTGATGCATGCAATAACATGGATGAACCTTGAAGACATTATGCTAAGTGAAATAAGATAGGCCCAAAGTGAAAAATGTTGCTCTCACTGATAGGAACTAATTATTGTAAGTAAATTCACAGAGTTAGAATCTAGAATACGGGTTAACCAGGGATAGAGTGTGGGTAGAGAAAGGGGAGCTGAAGCTTAATTTGTAGAGAATTTCTATTTAGATTGACGTAAAGGTTTGGAAATGGATAGAAGTGATGGTAGCACACTTTTTTTTACAGTGGTGAATTATGTTTGTAATTATATGGTGAATTATGTTTGTGATTATAGTTGAAAGGGGAAGTTTGGGGTCATGTATGTTACTAGAATGAAAGTTAGAAGATAAAACATGGAAGTGTGTAACAGTGAACCCTGTAGTGGATGATGAATGGGGTTAATACTACAAGTATAAGAATGTTCTTTCATGAATTATAACAAATGTAATGACACTAATACAAGGTGTTAATAATAGGGTGGTATATGACAAAAAATACATCTAATGTAAACTATGGACTATAGTTAATAGTACTATTTTAATATTCTTTCATCAGTTGTAACAAAGGTATCACACTAATGCAAAGTGTCAACAATAGGAGGTATATGGGAACACTATTTTTCACCTGATTTTTCTGTAAACCTACAACTTCTCAAATTGAAAAAATAATAATTTAAAGAGAAAACAATAAGTGGGATTTAACAAATTCAAAATTGCTTTTGAGGAGGCCTACTTATTAAAGTAAAAGCAAAGTTTAAATGAACTTTAAGAAATCATGTTTAAAATGCTCTGTTTTCTGATACAAGCATCACCATTTGAAAAGATGTCCTATAAAAAGTTGGCTTAGTGGTGATGGCTGTGAAACTCTACGAATATACCAAAAACTACTTAATTATACACTTTAAAGTGTGAATTCATGGTATGTGAATTATATTTCAATAAAGCTGTTATAAAATAAAAAGGCTTGATATCTTTTTTTCTCCCTAACTTTGGTATTTAAAGTTTAACATGCTGTTACCAAGAAAATGGTTATCCAAACATCCAACTGTGCTTGATAATTAATGATCTTTCTTTCTATATCTCAAGCAATGATCCTAAAGATTGAACAACTAGCCTGGGTACTCAAATTCTATTTCAGGTTCCATTTGGATTTAACAGAAATATTTTTGGTTAAGATTCATATATAATTCAAGTCATTTGAATGACGGCTTCTCAACAACTTTGGATATCCAATGATAGAAGCTCAAGATCATCTAAACATCTATATACAGAACCTATTTTTCATTTTGTTTTATGACAGATTTACTGATATATAATTCACATATATTATATGGCACCTATTTTTTTTTAATTAATAGACTACTTTTTGGAGATGTTTTAGGTTTAAAGAAAATTAAGCAGAAAGTACAAAGACTTCCCATCTACCCTCCTCCCACACAGTTTCCCCTATTAACATCTTGTATTAGTGTGGCACATTTGTTACAACTGATAAAACAATATTGTTCCATTATTATTGTTGCAGTTGTTATTATTATTCATTTTATTATTATTATTAACTCAAGTCCATTGTTTCCATTAGGGTTCACTCGTGTTGTACAGTTCTACGGGTTTTGACAAATGCATAATATCATTATAGTATCCTACAGACTAGTTTTACTTCCCTAAAAATCCTCTGTATGATCATTATTTTTAAACAATGTTGAAAATTATGACTTTGGTTCAAGTGAACCCTGGGAATATTTTTCAACTACTGATATGGCTATTATTGTATAAGCAAAACAACAAGTCATTAAGTATCCTACAAAAAGCCTTGAGACATTTCTATTTCTTGTCTAATCCTGAAAAAAAGTACACACCACCAAACTGAAATGAAGTTGTGGAACAGAGCCCATATTATGAAAATAAAGTACAAATCTTCAAAAACAGGATGTCTAGTCATTTCTTATCTTAATCATGAAAAGACTATGATGCTGTATTTAGAAATAAAAAAAAGATGTCTATAACACATTGATTGGTATGCCTTACATAGAAAACTAAATGTGCTCCCTGCCATAGTAAAAGGGATGTTATATTATAAAAGAATTCTTAACTATGAACATGAGTACGGATATATATTAGTTCAATCAACATTAATGCTGAGTAAAAGATTCAATGAATTATGATACCACACAGTAACTGATTATAGTGTAGTTACGATTGTGGTATTGAGTTAAAATCAATTTTGGAATATGTTTTGTGTTTACAATTTGACTCACATAAGGAACAGTATAATATGTGAAAAATAAAAGGACTGACTGTAATTACAACACACAGAATCAGAAGGTATTAATATAGGCACCTGGAGCCCAGGATGAGGTTCTAATGATGACCCTACAACTGGAAAAAGTTACCTGAAATTGGCTGATTTCATAAGATTGCATCTGTGTCATGCACATCTGAGTATTCCTTAAAGTAATGTTAATGTCACAGATGCTTTGAAAACTTGGGAATGCAAAAGAGAAGACCCTCTGAAGTAATGGGACCAAATGTCAAAGAAGATGGTATAAAGAAAGTTAAGAAAGTATCCAGTTTAAGGAGAAAACTACCACACCAGAATGAAGCTATATCTAATCTCAAAATCTTCTGCTTCAATTTAGCCTAGGGAATGACAATTTTTAACCTTATTACCTATGGCACACTAAGAAAAACTTATAAAAGCTCTATCATTGAAGAGTAATTCATGGAATTATTTAAGTAAATACAGAAATTTTACATCCAATAAATCTTTAATCACTGCATGTTTAGCATGGAAGGAGAATGAAAGATGACCTAGACAGAAAGGATGAAAGTCGATAAAAGGCCTATTCTAACACCTTCCTCCTAAGTTCAGGCCCATATTAGGATCTTAACATTCTGACAAGAAAGAACAGCCAGTTCTGTGAGAAGCAAGCAAGCCCAAGAACACAAAATCTCAAACAAAAAAGGTAACATATGACCTAATGCATATTTTCACAGTCCTAAACTTTCCTATATTGCTGGAAATGCTGCCCTGTTCCTTCTGCCCTTACTGGAACCTACAGAGTAGAAGGAGAGGAGGAGACCAGGAAGGAAACAAAGAGAGTAAGAAAACACATGCTGGAACTTCTCCCAAGCTGAAGCTGGATCTAGCACAACCTATTTTTTATTTGAAAACAGAATTCTGAGACAGAAGGGAAGTCATACTTTTTGCACTATAGTCAGGGAGAATATCCAGGCCTGTGATCCAAGAGTACACGTATATGAACAGGGAGCAAGGGGTGAGAGGGGGAAGAGTCCTGAAGAGAACCCCTAAGAACTCCTTCCCCTGGGAGGTAAGCAATATACTGTAACTGGAGTTTTTTCTCTGAGATCTCCAATAATAAATATCATATTTGTTTCTGACATAGTCCAGAAGAAAACATGCTAGGGAGTCAAGAAAAATTAAAGGAATGAAAGAAGCTGATAAAAAAACAAAGAAATAATGAACAGATCCTGATTTTGGTGAAAATATATACCAGATTTAATCTTCTATGTTATAAGCTGCAATTTAATGCAAAAAGTATTGCATTCTCAGCCAGTCAATAGATTAAATAAGGTTGGAGAATATTTCCTTTACAAATTATATAAAGGAAAACTTATCTACAGAAAATTTTGGAGAATAATACAAAATATTTCTGAAAGGAACCCATTTTTTCTTTTACCCTATATAATCCTTCAGCCTACAACTGTTTGGGCTACTTAAACTTTATGTCACTGTGAGAGTATTCAAGTATTCAAAATAATGACCACAAGTCACTCTGCAAACCAGGTGGCAGAATTATCTTAATTCAGCCATCAGGAATTGCATGAAGTATTGAGCAGCTGCTTTGTGCCAGTTTTCTGGGTGGAAACAATCCACTGTATAAAAGTATTCCTTCTGACTTTAATTAAAATTTCATCTTTTATCTCATTTTATCTCATTTATTTTATCTCATTTTATCTCATTTATAATTATCTCAATTTGAAGATTTGGATTTGAATTCTGGTTCAAATACTTATTAGTATTAGGAACATTTTGACACAAGTTTCTCATTTGAAATTGAGGAAAACATTACCTCTCTTGCAGTGTAATTATGAGAATTAAATAAAATAAAATACATAAAACTGATCCATAAACTATTGAGACTGCTTTAAAAAGTACAAGATAAATAACAAGTAATTGAATGTTAAAATTGGGGTGAAGGGAAAAACCAAGTCAAGAAAAGCTAGGATGCAGTTAGTATTTCATAGCTTTCTATAATGTACTCTTAGCTTTCTAGGATACAGTGATTACAGCATTCATCAGCTAAAAGTTAACTTGCTGTTCAGGAGACACAAAGGTATTTCTGGCACTAGCACTTTAGGGAAGTTTCTCCCTAAAGACCTCTTCAAGAAGACAATGTGTAACAAAGCCATGTTCTCAACAGCATCTCTATCATGAACACAAGAAATTCCACTGAATAATTACATATAACACTATAGATAAAACATTGGAATAAATTTTAAGTCCAAGAAAACATAATCTATAGCTATTTGTGACTTAATTGAAGGTCTGACACAGCAAATCAAAACTGCCCTCCTAATAATCTTCACTGATATTTTCAAACAGCATGATCCAAACTTTTATGAGTTATGCTACCATTACATATATAAATTCATCAGTCAAGTCAGTGCTGTGTAGGGATTTAGGAGGATCTGAATTGGATCCTAACATTTGTTCTTTAGCACTTAGAAATGGTACAAAACTAGTGGTTAAGAGCAAGAACACAGGAGCCAGAGCACAGGAGCTATACCAACTGGATTTGAATCCCACCTTTGACCCCCAAAAGCAGTGAGAGTGAACTTTGGCAAGTTATTTAACTGCTATCTGCCTATGGACCCTCCTGTGTAAAATGAAGATAATAATAATACCTATGTCACTGCTATAAAAATTAGATAAATTAATGTAAAAGACCTAGAATAATGCCTGGCATGTAGGGAACTATTATTATAAATATGAAAAAAAGGTGTGCTAGCACAGGCTTATTAATTTATATATTTTATATTCAAGCCAACAAGCCTAATCAAAAGTCTACTCACACATTTCTATTAAACAAAAAGACTCTTAAAACCAACACTGCAGAAGCATGATGAATCTAGCCATTTTGGGGGTATGAAATAGTGTTGTAATGACTGTTCATAAAAAGGTAACTATACAGTACATGAATTAGACACTTCTACTTTTAAGATCCTTGCTCTTTTGTTGGCTATGTTCTTCACCTCCCTATCCTACAACACAAATACACAGATAATAAACCCCTAGTATCTATTCTGGAAAAGTCAATTTTAATAGGTGACTGGACTGAAAACTGTTTAAGAATCAAATTCCTGTAAATTAATTTTAAAAACTTCATCTAATCAAATTTATAGAATGCATATAGCAGTAAATTATACGTAAAGAAGACACTTGTGACAGGCAACATATACTCACTTTCGCTGCAGCAGAAGGCAATAATCAACTATGATAGGCACCATGTCCTGTAGAGGAACCATAAAGAAAGCATCAGCACCACAACCCTGTCAGATGGCCCACTGCTTAGACATAACACATAAGGAAAGACATCAGCTTAAGATGCACTTACATTTTTGGGAAAATATAACTTTGTATCTGCTTTTGGTTTAGCAATTTGGTACTATTATCAAAAGTCTTAAAAACAGAAAACACTTTGACCCAGTATTTCTGGAAATCTATCCTAAAAACATTTCAAAAAGTTTTTTTTAACGCATTAAGGTGTTCCTGCAGCTTTATAACAGAAAAGAAGGAGCAGAAGGAGAGAGAGGGAAGAAGAAGAAAGAGAAGGAGACAGAAGTAATTGGAATTAAACATGTATTATGGGAATAGTTAAGTAAATTTTACTATTTAAATATATGAAAATAAATTATGAGTTTATGAAGAGTTCATAACATGACAATACTAGGTGAAATATATTTATTTATCTCAAACCTTAGTAAAGAATATTTGCAAAGAAGAAAAAAACTTGAAGAAAATACATCAAATTAATAATAGGATATGGTTGGTACTGTTGGAGGCTCAGCTTATTAAGGCAGCCCATATCTTTCGCAAACATCCAAACCAGCTACTTTAAGGTTGATTTAACTTGTCAGTTTCATAATATTTTGATTGCCTTAAATTCAGCATGTATGGACTCCTCTCAAGTGAATGGCAACCCATAATTTTGGCCTTTTTCAAGGGAAATAGCTTGAAGGAGATTTTTATAACTGAAAATTGTCAAGTAACCAAGCATCTGATTTCAGCCATATTCTTTTCATCTTCTGTGCCATAGGAAAATAGTTTACTTTTTAAAAATCCTAGAAGGCCTAGGTTCCAGGAAGAAAAAATCTGATCAGGGAGCAGAAGGTCCTCTATGAAGAAGAGAATATTAAATGCTAACACCTGTTTGAAAAAAGAACAAATCTAAGGATTCCTTATTATTTGCAAGACGTATCAGAAGAACCTACAATCCTGAAAGGATTATAGAGATATCTTTGACTCATTCTTGCTTTCTTTAGTCATTAATATTCCTCATGATGAGATTTGTAATCTTACTCTGATTCTTCAAAAAATAGGAACTAAAATCATACAGTTGAAAATTGTTAGAGCTATATCAAGTCTCAACCCTGAATGAGAATACAGTGAGCTAGAAAATCTGAGGAAGAACTCCATAGAAATGGTGGGTAAAATTTAATAAACATTCTTTCAAATACATAGCTGAGCTCCAGTAAGAGCAACACCCAGAGTTCAAAAGTGAAAAAGGGACGGAAAACCAAAGCAATAAGCCCCAAGCTTGTCACTGAGATGCCCTGAGACAGGTTTGGTAGTCTCATAAGAGCTTGGGTTTTGGAAAGAAGCCAAGGCTCTAGACCCTTGCTATGTATGGTATTGACGCTGAGAACCTGCCCCAAATCAGGCTTCCTGAAGAGCTGTATCCTCAGGGGAAGGGGAAATTAGAAAAAATAATCTGCCTGTTGGCACAGGAAGATGACAAGGAAGCTTGTCTCTCTCAGCCTGGACTCAGTGTGTGTGTGTATAAATTTGTCGTTTCCAAAAATCTGTGAGCAAGACCCTTCCCACAGGTGGATCTGAGATTTGAATTTATACTATCTATGTGAACAGCATGAGAACATTTAAGCCAAGAAATTAACATAAAAGTGATCTTGAAAGAAGATATTTCTGGGGCAGATGAAAGAAACAAAATCAAAATCTCTCCAGAGTCAGTTCTCAACACTGGTAAAAATAAATTCTATTGATGATAATGCCCCACTGAAGATGGGCTCAAAATAAAAAAAAAAAAATTAAAGCACTTGATGAAATAATACACCATGGATGAATGTCAGCAAAAACTGCAAATATCAGGACTAGGCCCCTAAAATGTCTAATTACACAGTTTTCAGATAGCAACTATTTTTAAAGGTATATTTAAAATTATTAAAGGCATAAAATAAGGAATAAAATATACGATCTGACATCTGGCTAAAAAAAAAAAAGATTAGGCAGATTTAGAACCAAATGGAAATTCTAAAATGAACAATATGATCATAGAAATTAAAAGTCAATGGACCTTCATACTTTGCTGGTAGGAATGTAAATGGTACAACTACTTTGGAAGACAATTTGGCAGTTCCTCAAAAAATTAAACATAGAGTTACCATATGACCTAGCAATTCCGCTTCTAGGTATATAACCAAGAGAAATGAAACCATGACCATGTAAAAGCTTGTTCATGAATGTTCAGAGCAGCACTATTCATAATGGCCAAACATAATGGTGAGAAACAACCCAAATGTCCATCAGCTGATAGATCAACCAAATGTGATACAGCCATACAATAGAATATTATTCAGTCAGAAAAATAAATGAACTATTGATATATGCTACAATATGGATGAACCTTAAAAACATCATGTTAAGTGAAAGAAATCAGACACAAAAGGCCACATATCATATGATATGAAATGTCCAGAATTGACAAATCCGTAAGGACAGAAAGTAGAATAGTGATTGCCAGAGCCTGTGTGAGGAGGACAGGGAATGGAAAGTGAACTGCTAATGGGCAAGAAATTTCTGTCTAAGGTGATGAAAATGTTCTGGAATTAGACAGTAGTGATGATTGTGCAACTCTGTGGACATGCTAAAAAAAAAATGGAATTTAAAAGGATGAATTTTATGGTGAATTTTATCTCTATTTTAAAAATATCCATGGATTGATTAATCAGCATATTACATACAGCTGAAGAGAAGGGAAAAAATCAAAATTCCTTTAACTAGAAAAAAAGATCTGGGGAAATTATCTGGAATGCAGCACATACAGAGATGAAAACTATGAAAGAGGAGTTAAGGTGCAAGGAGGATTTATTGAGATCAAACATATTCATCTAGTTCCAGGAAAGGTCAAAGAGAAGGTAAAACAGGCCATATTTAAAGAGATATTTTTCTAAGAATTTTTTAGAATTAAATGAAAATATGACCCCTGAAATTCAGGAAGCACATTGAGTCCCCGAATAGATATATAAAAATAAATCCACATTTAACTATACCATAGTGAAGACAAAGAATACCAAAGACAACGAGATGATCTTCAAAGCAACAGAGAGAACCAAAGATTACCTCCAAAGGACCAACAACTAGATTGACACTTCTAATAATTAGCAATAGCAAAACAAGAAGATGATGGAATATTATCTTAAATATTCTGAGAGAAAATAATGTAAAACCTGGAATCCATATCCAGCTAAACTATGAATAAAGAGGTAGGGTGAAAAGACATGCTCAGACAAAGATAATAATACTTTGTCACTAACAAATCTTTGCTGAAGGATCTACCAAAATACATATTTCAGAAAAAGAAAAACTACATCCATAAGAGACAAGAAGGAATGAGGAGTAAAGAAACTAATAAACACATGAATAAACCTAAACAATTATTGACTATATATTAAAAAGTGGGAATGACTAATTTGGGGGTTATAAAAACAAAGTAGAACCAAGCCTAGTCAATGATAATATGCTAGATGAGAAGGAGTTATAAGAATTAAAGTATCCAAAGGTTCTTGAAAAGGGCAGAGATGTAGATTAATTTCAATTTTATTATATGCTAAAATTTTAAGGGTAGCCACCAAATTAAGAGAAAATAAAAAGAATAACTTCCAAACCAGTGGAAGGAGAAAAAAAAAGAAAATTAGTTCAGTGGAAGACACAGAGAGGGAGTAGAAAGGGAAGGGGGAGCATAGCAAAAGAAGGGTATATACAAAGCACAAAATAAGACTTAAAAATTCGAATGTATGAGCAATCCCAATAAATATAAATGACATTAACTCCTTGTGGGGTTCCTTTATTTGCCCTTATCTCTTAGCCCAGTTTATTCTGTTCAGAGATGGGGAAGTGAGGGAAGAAAGCTTTACCCTAACAAATTGTACAACAACGTAAGTTAAAGGACTATCTCTGCCCCCAAAATTCACCCTCTCCCAACGGGTATACAGAGATAGTCAAGGTTCTAGTCAGCCAATATCTCTGAAGATTTGGTGGTTAGTCCCTTCTAATTTTAAAATTCTATGATAATATTAACTAATGATTTACCTAATCGAGTCTTGTTTTATTCTCTTTTTCTTTTTTTCCTTTGTCTTACAACTTTGTGCTACACTTCATAATTTCCAACCTGTTTGATTCATTCTGGGCACAAATTATTGAGCTCTTAATATGAGTTAAGTACCATGTTAGAGCTGAGGTTACATTATATAATACCTGGCTCCTACTGTCAAGAAGCTCACATCTACTGAGGATGCTTTAACTTTCACAACCATTCAAACTACATAATAAGTGCTGTAATAAACCAACTACCACAAGGACACAGAGGTGACAGTCATTATTTCTGCCAAGAGAACTGTGGAATCCTTCAAAGAGAAGACTTCTGAACTAAGCCTCAGTGACTGACCAGAATTTTGATGGGCAGTAGCCACAAATTCTCAGAGGAATATATCTGATATGTTAAAAAAATAAATAATTCTACATGATTGGGTATAGGGCATATGGAAAGAGAAGTAGGAAATCAGGCTATGTAAGTACTATGATATGTTAAAGTAATGGAGAACTAACAAAAGCAGGAGAATATGAACATACGTGTTTCTGAGAAATAATGCTCGGCTGGAAAAGTTATCATGAATATGTTAAGTGAGTAGGTAAATCAAAGAAAAGCATCTAGTCCCCCATTTACCCATACGCTGCTATGTTGCTGATCTCCACTAAACATAAACACTTTTCCATTGATAAAATAAACACACAGGGGAAATAAAAATATATAATCTCTGTAAGAGCTTCAAATAGAACCTATATAGATGTTAGCTTAACTAATGCCTAACTGGAACACCAACTGGGGTAAAAGTCAAAGACAGGCAAGGCACAGTATATGCTGGTGCTAACATCACCTCACTCTGCCTCCTGACCCAATGAGAAATGGCAGGTATCTACCTCTACTATCTAAAGATCATGCTCCTAAATTGTGGAGGCACAGCTACTCTTCTCAAGCAAAGAAGTGTCAGAAGGAGCAGTTTGAGGAGAGAAGCCAGGAAAACATGAGCAGGAATCAAAGGATGAAAAAAACCAATTGCATAAAATGTCTAAAAATAAGAGCCTGAGGATCTAACCCTCACAGATATTTAGTATTTGGTACTTGTGCCGGTTTGAATGTATTGTGTCCCCCAAATGCCATTATCTTTGTGGTCTTGTGGGACAGACATTTTGGTGCTGGTTAGATTTGCTTGGAATGTGCCCCACCCAGCTGTGGGTGGTGACTTTGGTGGGATACTCCTATGGAGGTGTGACCCCACCCATTCAGGGTGGGCCTTGATCAGTGGAGCCATATAAAACATGCTGACTCAAAGAGACGGACAGAGTGCAGCTGAGAGTGATGTTTTGAAGAGAAGCAAGCTTGCTAGAAAGGAACGTCCTGGGAGAAAGCCGTTTTGAGGCTGGAGCTTTGGAGCAGATGCCAGCTGCCTTCCTAGCTAACAGAGGTTTTCCGGACACTGCTGGCCGTTCTCCGGTGAAGGTACCCGATTGCTGAGGTGTTACCTTGGATGCTTTGTGGCCTTAAGACTGTAATTGTTTAGTGAAATAAACCCCCATTTTATAAAAGCCTATCCATCTCTGGTGTTTTGCATTCTCCAGCATTAGCAAACTAAGACAGATTTTGGTACCGGAAGTGGGGTGCTTTTGCTGCTGAGTTTGCAAATACCAAACATGTTGGAATGGCTTTTTAAATGGATAATGGGGAGTTTCTGGAAGAGTTGTGAGGAGCTTGATAGAAAAGGCCAAAAGTGCTTTAAAGAGACTGTTTGTGGAAATATGGAGTCTAAAGATACTTCTGAGGAGGACTTGAGCAGAAATGATGAATGTGTTGTTGCAAACTGGAAGAAAGGCGATCCTTGTTTTAAAGTGGCACAGAATTTGGCAAAATTGAGTCCTGGTGTCAGATGGAAGGAAGAATTTAAAAGCAACAACCTGGAATACTTAGCTGAGGAGATCTCCAGACTACGTGTGGAGGACGTATCCTGGCTTCTCCTTGCAGCTTATAGTAAAATGCGAGCAGAGAGAGATAAACTTAGAACTGAACTCTTGGGTTCAAAGAAACCAGAAGTTGATGGCTTGGAAAATTACAGGCTTCCAGGGGGTGGAATCCCTGAAGCTACAGCCCAACGTGAGGATGGAACCAAACATGGAACCCAGCCGCCATTTCAGTACAAGCCAAGATTGGAAAAGGAGTTAAGCAGAAAGGATTTGTGGAAAGTCCTATTGTCTGATGGCTTTGACCCTTGCGTGCTTCATGCAAAGCCAACAGAATTTTTGCGAGATCTTTATAGACAGAGCCATTGCCGGTCTGGACTGGAGGAGACAGACAAGGAAAAAATTAAAGGAAAAATCTCTTCAAAGATAGAGCCATGGAGGTTGAGGTCTGGAGTCAGGAGGTCTCGGGCTGGGAGAGCGGAGCAGCCCACATGCATGGAAAGGGTGAGTTTGCCCTGGAGGTCGAGGGCGGGCTTTCCGCCTCGATGCTCTGGAAGAGTTTTGCCACTTCAGGTCCCAAAGAGGGTGGAGCACATTTCCAGGGAATTGAGGAGAGCCTGGCTGCCACCCCACTGTTCTGAAGGGGTTGAGCGTGTGCCCCGGAGATGGAAGGGAATCCGGGAGCTGCCCCGATGTTTGAGGAGGGTGGGGCCGAGAAGGTGGTCTCCCCAATGTATGGAAATGTTGGCGCACTTACCTAAGCATTTGGAGAGGAAAGGGCTGCCAGAAAGGCCCTTGGGAAGGGTTAGACTCCCGCTCTCTCAAGCCCCAAGGATGCAACGTCGTTCTGTAAATGACTCTCAGACTTTGAAATCTAATGGAGTTTGTCCTGCGGGTTTTAGGAACTGTTTCGGTCCTGTTAACCCTGCTTTCCTTACTCTTTCTCCTTATGGCAATGGGAATGTTTATCCTATGAATGTCCCTCCTTTGTATATTGGAAGCATATAACTTGTTCTAAGTCCACAGATCCAAGCTAAAGGAAAAGTATGCCTTAGGACTGACCACGCCTATATTTGATTTTGATGGGATTTTGTACTTAACTTTTATTACTGAAATGGTTTAAGCTTTTGTGATATTGTGATGAAATGAATGTATTTTGTATTTGGAAAGATAATGTCATTTTGGGGTCCAGGGGGTGGAATGTGCCGGTTTGAATGTATTGTGTCCCCCAAATGCCATTATCTTTGTGGTCTTGTGGGACAGACATTTTGGTGCTGGTTAGATTTGCTTGGAATGTGCCCCACCCAGCTGTGGGTGGTGACTTTGGTGGGATACTCCTATGGAGGTGTGACCCCACCCATTCAGGGTGGGCCTTGATCAGTGGAGCCATATAAAACATGCTGACTCAAAGAGACGGACAGAGTGCAGCTGAGAGTGATGTTTTGAAGAGAAGCAAGCTTGCTAGAAAGGAACGTCCTGGGAGAAAGCCGTTTTGAGGCTGGAGCTTTGGAGCAGATGCCAGCTGCCTTCCTAGCTAACAGAGGTTTTCCGGACACTGCTGGCCGTTCTCCGGTGAAGGTACCCGATTGCTGAGGTGTTACCTTGGATGCTTTGTGGCCTTAAGACTGTAATTGTTTAGTGAAATAAACCCCCATTTTATAAAAGCCTATCCATCTCTGGTGTTTTGCATTCTCCAGCATTAGCAAACTAAGACAGTACTTCTATCATGCATGACCATGAGGGCACAGAATAAAATGGGTTTAAAGTTTTTCAGTTGGACCTGGTCACCTCAGACTCATGAACTACATCAGGACCATAGGAGTGATACTCAAGTGCTGCCAGGCTCAGTTCCTGGATTTCCTGTTGGACCCTTCAGCTGCAGCCCATGCTAATGGGCACAGACTAAAGGGAAAAAGGAACCGTTTTGTGAGACCAACCAATAATTTCCTCCTCAGAACTTAAACAACATTTCAGAAAATCAGGAAAGAGCAGAACTCCCTCAATTTGACAGAGAGAACATGCCAAAACAAACAAACAAAAGAAAACAAAAAACAAACACACCCACACACACAAAACCCACAGCTAACATTATACTTAATGGTGAAAAACTGAATGCTTTCCTCCCAAGATCAGGAACAAGGCAAGGATAAGGACATTTGCTCTCACCACTCTTACTCAATACAGTGCTGGAAATTCAGCCAGTGAAATAAGGCAAAAAAGGTAAAAAAAAAAAAACAAAAAAAAATTTAAACAAGGAAATAAAAAGGCATAAGGATTGGGAAAGAAAAACTAAAATAAAAAAAAGTCCCTATTTGCAGATGATATGACTGTCCACATAGAAAATCCCAAAGAATCTCCATAAGACCTCCAAGAACTAACAATTGAGCTCAAAGAGATTGCAGGATACAAGATAAACATGATAAACATACAAAAATCAATTGTAGGAGGGTGGAGCAAGATGGCAGTGTGGTGAGGTGTGGAATTTAGTTACTCCTCTATTACAGCTGGTAAACAGCCAGGAATTGTCTGGAAAAACTGTTTGGGGGACTTCTGTGACTGGACACACTTCATACAGCAGTTTGGAACGTGTGAAACAGCTGAGATGGCAGCGAAGAATTGTAAATTTCCCCAGCCAGGGGGCTGGTGCCTCTCCCCAAAAGGCACAGCAGACTGTCTTGGAGCTGATTCCCTGAGGGAAAAAGAAGCAGTCTCTGCTGGGAGCAAGGAGGGTGGCTCAACCAGGCTCCAACTGCAAACTTAATTAACAAATTCAGGCTGCTGAATAAAAGCTCCCAGCATAGATACTCAAGAGCAAGCACAAAATGAACCAGGAGTTTTTGCCCCGGCAGAGAGGAGACACAGCTAACAACAACAACAAAAAAAAACAGAGACTTTTGGAGTTGGAGGAGCTCAAACTACTGGAAAAGGGCTGGGCCCTAAGAAAAAGGGACACATAGAAATGGGTACCAACTCTGGCACTTGACTGGCAAACATGGGGAGCTGTGGTCTGGTTCTGAAAAGGGTTTTTGTTTGTTTGTTTGTTTGTTTGGTTCTTCTGTTTCCCTCTATTTCTCTATTTTATTTTATTTTACTTTTTACTTTTCAATAGCCCATTAGAGCTGCAGAATTCTCAGGTTTCAGCACTGCCTCGGGCAAAGGCAGAATTAAAGTATGTCTGAGAGTAACTTGTCAGGTGAAGGAGATAATTCCCTAAAGGGCATACTTTAAGTAGTCTACTGGGATCAAGGGAAAGTAGCTCAGCAAAGTTACAACTGTGGCTTTAATCCCGGCAAAGAGGAGGCAAGGCTGACAGAAAAAAATAAAATGAAATAAAAAAGAATAAAGACAGAGGCTTTTGGAGTCAGCAGAGCTCAGAGTGCTGGACAGGGGCTGTGCCCCAAGAAGGGGAGTGCACAGAGCTGGGTACCAACTCCAGCTCTTGACTGGCAAAACCTGGGGGCTGGGAAAAGTTTCTGAAAAGAGATGTCTTTTCTTTCTTACTTACTCTTTCTTTCTTTCTTTTCTTTCTTTCTTTCTTTCTTTCACCTTGTTTTCTCTTTTTCTTTTTTTACCTTTTCTTCTTTTTTAAAACAATTCTAAGTAGCTCATTAGAGAAAGTTTCAGATATTTTCAATTGGCAGCTGGTCCCAGAAAAGCGCAAAGCTAAGATAGGGCTGAGAGACAAAGCTATGCATCAAGTGGGGCAGACAATTCCCTAAAGGGAGTATCTTCCCCAAGAAAAAGGGGGACAGGGCCCAGCTCAAGTGGTGGACCTCCTTCAGAGAACTCAGACCTCAGGGGCTGGAAAACAGAAACATCTGCCACAATACTGGCAGGGACAGGGGCTGCTGAGAATTAGAGGCACTGCATATGTTTACACTGGTGGGGAGCTGTGGGCTGATATGTGTCACATGCTGGACAGGATCGGAGAAGCACAGAGTCTAGAGGCTTCACGGGGAGGTCTGATGACCTGTGGGGTCTGATTCTCAGGGAAACATGATACAAGGCCTCCTCCCGAGATCTTGGCCTGTCTGGACTGGGAAAATCTGATCAGGGTTGATCATATCTGGAAAAAGCCCCTCATAAAAAAGGTTACACAGAGGAGGGGACAAACCAGAGAAACAAGAGCTGAAAAATTCTGATCAACTAAACAGCAGCTATGCTGTAGGTCTAGAATAAGTTGAACTGAATGCCAAAGAACAGATAGAGAACAAAGCCAAACAACAAGAAAGACCTAGGTGAAAGAGTGAAAACTGCCTCCAGAATAAACTCACCAAGAAAATCAGATGCCTAGACAGAAAAAAATCATGAGTCATAGTAGGAAGCACAAAGATACGGACCAGCCAAAGGGAAAAACTAACACTTCAACTGAGATACAGGAATGGAAACAACTAATTAAAGATGTTGAAACAAATCTTCTAAATCAAACCAATGAGTAGAAGGAAAATGTGGCAAAAGAGATGAAGGATATAAAGAAGACACTAGGTGATAAAGAAGAATTTGTAAGCTTGAAAAAACAAATGGCAGAACTTAAGAGAATGAAAGGCACACAATAGAAGACATGAAAAACACAATGGAGACATACAATAGCAGATTTGAAGAGAAAGAAGAAAGGATCAGTGAACTAGAAGACAGGACATCTGAAATAATATGCACAAAAGAACAGATAGGGAAAAGAATGGAAAAATACAAGCAGGGTCTCAGGGAACTGAATGACAATATGAAGCACGTGAATATATATGTCATTAGTGTCACAGAAGGAGAACAGAAGGGAAAGGGGACAGAAAGAATAATGGAGGAAATAATCACTGAAAATTTCCCAACTCTTACAAAAGACTTAAAATTAAAGATTCCAGAAGCATAGCACACCCCAAAAAGAAGAGATCTGAATAGATCTACTCCAAGACACTTATTGATCAGACTGTCCAATGTCAAAGAGAGAGAGAATTCTGAAAGCAGCAAGAGAAAAAGCGATACATCACATACAAGGGAAGCTCAATAAGACTATGTATGGATTTCTCTGTGGAAATCATGGAGGCAAGAAGGCAATGGTATGATATATTTAAAATACTGAGAAAGAAAAACTGCCAATCAAGAATTCTATCTCCAGCAAAACTGTCCTTCTAAAGTAAGGGAGAGATTAAAATATTTTCAGACGAACAGACACTGAGAGAATTTGTGAACAAGAGACCTACTCTGCAAGAAATACTAAAGGGAGTGCTACAGGCAGATAGGAAAAGCCAGAAGAAAGAAGTTTGGAGAAGAGTATAGAAATGGACACTACCAGGATGGGAAAAAAGAAGAGAGAGAAAAAAATATGACATAAAAAATCCAAAGAACAAAAAGGTAGAAAAAAGTACTGCCTTTACAGTAATAAAATTAAATGTTAATGGAGTAAACTCACCAATAAAAAGACATAGACTGGCAGAGTGGATTAAAAAACAGAGCCCATCTATTTGTTGTTTACAAGACTCACTTTAGACACAAGGACAAAAATTGGTTGAAAGTTAAAGGCTGGAAAAAGATATTTCATGCAAACAGCAAGAAAAGAGTGTGGGTAGCTATATTAATATCAGACAAATTAGACTTCAAATGTAAAACAGTTAAAAGAGACAAAGAAGGATAGTATATATTAATAAAAGGGACAATTCATCAATCATAAATGTTTATGCACCAAGCATAAAGGATGACATTGAAGGGAGGAATAGTAATACACTATTGTATTATCTATAACAATAGTTGGAGATTTCAATTCACCACTCTCATCAATGGATAGAACATCTAGATAGAGGATTGATAAGGAAACAGAGATGTTGAATCTTAGAATAAATGAACTATAAGTAACAGACATTTATGGAACACTATACTCCACAACAGCAAGAGCACATTTTTCTCAAGTGTTCATGGATCATTCTCTAGGATAGACCACATGTTGGGTCACAAATCAAGTCTCAGTAATTTTTAAAATATTGATATTATATAAAACAATTTATCTGATCATAAAGGAATGAAGTTGGAAATCAACAAAACGTGGAAGGCAGGAAAATTCACAAATACATGGAGGCTAAACAACACACTTTTAAACAACCAGTGGGTCAAGGAAGAAATTACAAGAGAAATTAGTAAATATCTCAAGGCAAATGCAAATGAAAACACAACATATCAAAACTTATGGGATGCAACAAAGGCAGTGCTAAGGGAAACTTATTGCCCTAAATGCCTATATTAAAAAAGAAGAAACAGTAAAAAGTGATGAATTAACTGTTCAATGGACATGTAAAAATGTTTTTACATGTGGGATACATAAAAACATGTAAAAACATGTAAAACAAAAATATTTTACATGTTTACATGTCTACATTTTTTACACACAAAATTGTTTATTACATGTAAAAATGTTTTTACATGTGGGAGAACAAATGTCAACTTTGCAAGGTGTTGAAAATGGGATGGTAATAGGAAAAATACAATCAATGAAAACTAAAGTCTATAGTTAACAGTAAAATTGTAATATGCATCCATTAATTGCAACAAAGGCAATATACCAAAGCTAAATGACTATAAGACAGGGATATAAGGGAAGGGTACAGGATTCTTGGTGGTGGTGTTTTTTTATTGTGTTTTATTTTATTTTTTCTTTTATATTTTTAATTATTCTTATTCTAAATATTTTGGAGTAATGAATGTGTTCAAGTGCTGATTGTAGTGATGAATGCACAACTACATGATGAAAAAGTGAACAACTGATTGTGTACCATGGATGACTGAATGGTATGTGAATATATCTCTATTAAATTGCAGGGGAAAAAATAAACAGAGAGAAACAAGTGCTGGAGAAAACACGGACAGAGGGATGTTCCTATTCACTCTTGGTAGGGAAGTAGAAAGGTGCAACCCATCTGGAGGGTAGCATGGTGGTTCCTCAAGAAACTAATATGCACTTGCCATAAGATCCTGCAACCTCATTACTGGATATATACTTGGAAAAACTGACAGCAGGGATATGGATGGACATTTGCACACTGGTGTTTATGGCAGCAGTATTCACAATTTGCAATGGATTTAGGTGGCCTAAGAGTTCAACTGATGAACAGAATGATGAACTGTGGTGTATGCATACAATAGAATATTGAGTGACTCTAACAAGGAATGAAGTTGTGAGGCATGCAACTGGGTGAATGGATCTTGAGGACAGCATTTTGAGTGAAATAAGCCAGAAATGAAAAGAGAAACATTATAACACTTCACTAATATGGACTAACTATAATGTGCAAACCCTGAGAACTGAATCTTAGAGCACAGGTTACCAGGAGAAGGCTAATTGTAAAGGTCCCTAGATAGAAAGCTCTTATAGCATTCCTGAGTTGTAATGGTCATCTCTAAACTCTGAGATGCTGAGCCCTTGACCTTGAGGCTTGTCCTTATGAAGCTTATTACTGCAAAGAAGAGGCTAAGCCTACTTATAATTGTGCCCAATAGTCACCCCCAGAGAACTTCTTTTCTTGCTCAGACGTGGCCTCTCTCTCTCTCGGAGCCCACTCAGGAGGTAAACTCAGCGTCTTCCCCCCTACGTGGGATTTGATGCCCAGGGGGTACATCTCCCTGGCAACATGGGACATAACTCCCGGGGATGAACCTGAACCTGGCATCACAGGATTGAGAAAGTCTTCTTGACAAAAAGAGAAATGAAATAACAAAGTTTCAGTGGCTGAGAGATTTCAGATGGAGTCGAGAGGTCATTCTGGAGGTTATTCTTATGCATGTGAGATATCAAGGGCCTGTGTGAAACTTCCAGCCCATCTGCCTTTAAGTTCAGCCTGTACTGCATGCTGTGTGTTGCTGTTTGTTTGCCTCAAGTCTTTCAACACAAACGTGGTTAGCAATACCTGCTTTTTTTCAGAATACTCCTCTGAGTCTCAAAAGATTGGAGAATCCCTGAGAAATGGCTCAATTTTAAGTCTCCAGAATAAAAAAGAAAAGTAAATATTTATTTCTCTTATCTCTTTTGGTATGCACAGCCATATAAGTGGCCAAAGAAGACTGCTTCTCTTGTTAGATGTTCTTGGATATTTAAGATTTATTAAAGAAGGCAATGTGGATATGTGAATCAAAAACTGAACTGACAGAAAACCTAAATTTAAGCCTGTGAATTGTTTGAGTGGCTGAATAGATGATTTTACAGTATTGTGTCTACTTTACCACCTGCCAACTGAGGTATAATCTCTGACTTTCCTGATTTCATAGGGATGATGTGAAAATAAATGATAGTAGATGCAATTTCCTTGCTTTTTGGAACGAAAAAGGAGATAATAATTCTTCTAATTTATATTTGAAAAATCAATCAGGTAATGCAAAGTACCATTGTTTGAAAATGATTCAAATTCAAAAATTTAACAGAATGCCTAGAAAAAATACATGCATACAAACATCTCTACATATATGTGCACAAAAACAGATATACAAACAGACATATATATAGCACTGCCTATCTCTGAGGGCCCCTATATATGCACACACAGATATAGATAGGCAAGCAGATACAAAGAGACAGACTGCCTCTTCCTGTCTCTCTCTTTCCCTCCCTCTCTCCTTCCACCTGCCCCTGTGGGGCTGCCACAAGTAGGTACCCGGTATTCCCAGTATTAATTAGTACACAAACACCTTGAATAGTTATATAGCAGCTATATAGATACAGGTAGCTCTGTGTGTGTGTATCTACATATATTTTTTTTCTTCTTGATTTTCTCAGATATGATGATAATCTTCTAGGAAAGACCTGATTCCCCAGAACGAGCACTTCAATCAAGACTAGGGATAAATTGATGTGCTGGACAAGTTTTCACTTTGTCAAATCATCTTAGAGGAAGCATGGATTAGCCAAGGAAAGCTCCTTTGCCTCACTGTGTTCAGCTTTTAGTCTCTACTCTTTGGCATCATCTCTTAAAACAAAAATATATACCAACTGCTACCATATCAATGACCTTTAATGAGCTGCTTCTCATGGACATGTTTAATGAAAGCAAAAGGGAGCTTGACAAATTAATGGGATACCTCATTAAGATCTTTTAAAATTATCTTATTTTTCAAATCTTTTTAGCTTGACATGTCACTAAATGCCTCATGTTTGTTTATTTATTTATACTTCTACATTCTTGCATAAAATAAAGATGTATGCAGTGTAGCAAGATCAAATAATCCAAAATACATGAAACTGTTTCCACAGTTAATCAACCAGCTCCTGAGTGTGACAACATTATTATCAATTCAAATTAATTCAAGTATAATCAATATGATTATCCTAAGACAAATTAAACTGTATTTTACTTTTTTATACCTACATTTCAACATTTTCCTAAAACTCTTGAATTAGTTAGTCCTCTTTTTCAAAGTGAGCTACCTGTCAACATCTTGGTCTGAGATTATTATCAAAGAATAACTTGTGGGATACAGCACAGAATAGTACAGAGTGGAGACTTCCGGGCCAGAGAGCTGGGTGCCTATTATGGTCCTACTATTTATGGGTTGTATGATATTAGGCCAGGTACTCAACCTTTCTGTGTATCTATTTACTCATCTGTAAAATAGGAATAAATAATAACTATCATAAAGGAAATCATAAAAGATTAATGAGCTAGTTGGCAGGCACACAGCATACAATAATATCAGCCATGACTATGGACTTATGTATTGCAAATGCTAAATTCTAATCCTGGCTCACAGTTCAAACCTCTCAGAGTTATATTTAAAACACAAAGATTTAAAACATACTCAAAATGAAACTCTGTACACAACAGAAGTTCACATCTAAAAAAAATTCCCTCAGCAAATATTTATTAAGGACATTCAACCAGATGCTGGAGACACAATGGTTTAAAAAAACAAAATCAGACATGGTCCCTGAACTTATACAGCTTACAGTCTAGCTGGAGAAGACTGGCATTGAAAGAGTTATTTAACTGCACAGTATTTTACAAAGAAATGTATCTGACAAATCTGGGAGTGACATCTAAGCTGAGATCTGAAAATAAATGGGAGCTAGCTGAGCCAAAAACAGAAGGGAAAAATATTTTTATGCAGAGAACACCATGGGCAAAGGCTCTGAGTTAAGAGACAGTGGTGAGGTCAAGAAACTGAAGTCTAGTATGGTAGGGCTATAGACAATTAGGGGGAATAAGGTTGACAAGAGATCATGCAGGGCCTTAGAAAGTGTTAGGGAACTTATTCTTTACTCCAGGAACAATGGAAGTCCTTAAAGAATTTTTAAACAGGGGAGGATCATGTCTAGACTTGATGTACACATCCCTCTGACTGCTGTGTAGAAAATGGAATGATGTGCAGTAAGAATATGTACAGGGAGGTCACTTAAGAGGCTATTATAATATACCAAGAAAGAGATGATGGTGACTTGGACCAGGATAGTGGCAAAATAGATAGCAAAATATAAACATATTAGAGAAATATTCAGGAGGCAGTACAGGTGGGACTTACTAGCTGTAGCTAATTGGATGGGGAATAAGTAAAAGACAAGAACCACTCAACTTGCTTTGGATGGATAGTGCAACTATTCATTAAAATAGGGATAGTCAAAAGAGGTACAGATGTCCAAGGGAAAGTTCATGAGTTCAAGGTACCTATAAGACTTCCAAGTGGGAATGCAAACAGGCAGCTTACTATATGAATCTCGAAACTCAGAAGAACAATCAAGGTTGGAAATACTGGTTAGTCATCTGTCTGTGTTACCTGGAGAGACAATATTAAGCAATGATTTTTAAACTTTAACGTGCTTAAGGGTCATCTCGGAACTGATTACAAATCCTAGTCACAATCCCAGAAAGTCTGATTCAGCAGGCCTGGGAAATGACTCAGGAAAATGACTTTTAAACAAATACCCCCGAATGATTTTGAAATAACTGAAATGGAATAAGAAGAAAAGTATTCTGAGCAATTCTAATATTTACTGGTTTTATAGAAGAGGAGGAAGAAATATGGACAAAGAAAGCCAATAAACAGAGAGAGGGGGGAAAAAACTGGATACCAGAGAAGTCAAAGGGACAGTCTGTTCCAGGAAGTCATTAACTGTGTTGAATGCTGCAGTGAACCAATAAGATGAGGACTGACAGGCACCACAAATTTTATAGATACAGAATAGGTTAAAGAATGAGAGGGAAGTAAAGAACAACAACCCTCATTTTGGCTCTGCAGAGAATGTGAAAACAAGAGGCATAAAACTAATGAGGATGGTGTGAGGCAAAGAATGGACTGGTTTGCTATTTGACTTTGTTTTAGGAGGAAAAGACTTGGGTATATATAAATCCTGACACTGATGAGAAGCCAAAAGAAAAGGTGAAGTTCAAGATGTATCAAAAAGAGAACACTAATTCCTTTCTATACTGCTACTTATTACACAAATAAACTACAGGTTCAAAAGTATAAAATCTTTTCTTAAGTAAGTAAAAGTTATTCACTACCAAAAACAACACAAGATCCAAAACTGAATTTCTATAACCAATACAGGACAAAATACTGAATGATCTTCAGAGAAAAGCAAAAATACTTAAGAGCATTACAGATTCTAACTGTAAGGAAAAGGTGAGATGCTGCGCCAGAGGTAAAAGATTAAAATTGAGGCAGCAGGCATGAGTGCCACCTAGTGGTAAATACATATTCTCACTGTTTTTGACTTAGATAGAAACCAGTCTCAATGGGAATTTAAACTAACTGGAGGAGAGGTAACCTATGATTCCAATAACAGTTTCTTAATCCAGATACAGAGTCTTAGATCTTCCCACCCAGCAAAGAAAGTCTTCCAAACCACTCCTGGTCAGTCCATCATTCTCCCTTTACTTTAATATATTCAATGGCGGGGGTGGGGGGCATAAATTCAAGAACTATTATATCATCAGTGGGACATTCTAAACTAAAACACTTTATCATAATTTCTACCCACTTATACTAGTCTTCCCTCTGCAGCAATACAGTAAACCTCCACATGAGCCCTTCATCATCTCAAGGCCAGCATTTCTTCACTTACTTTCTCCTCAGATCAAACAATCCCAGTATTTTTTAAAACTGTTTTTTTAACCTCCCACCATCTCAGTCATGTGATGTAGCTGAGTTGTCAACAGCCCATAAAATGTGGGGCTTAGAATTGAACGTAGTAGTACCTCAGGGGATTCATTTGCAACAGGTAGCACAGTAGTACTACTATTTTCCTTTACCTGGGCCTTAGCATACTACTGGCACATACTAAGTAAGTGCTCAACTAAAATCCTGTCCAGCTAGCTCTTCCTGGTATAGTACTTACACAATTTATTTGAATCTAATGCAAGTCTTGGTGTTTGTCTTTGTTAAATTTCATCTCATTGATTCTGACTGCACTTTTTTTCAAGCTCATTTTGAACCTTGATTCTTGGTGCCATCTACATTTAACAAGCAAGTCATTAAATCTTCATCCAAATCAACGATCAAAAAATTGGATAAGAAAGGGCTCTAAAATGTAATTAATACTCAGCCACCAAAGAATACTCTTTGAGTAGGGATGTTTATCCGGCTGGAAATCTATAAAGTAGACCTACCTTCCACCACACTTTACTATTTTAGCCATTGGAGTAATGGAAAATTTAGACAAATGTCATAATGAAATCAAGATGTCATAGGCTTTCCATTAATATACTGACTTCATATTCCTTTCAAAAAGGCAATTATATGAGCTAAACATGGTTGTGTTTAGCTGAACTCATGGAAAATATTCACAAACCATATTGGGATTAACAGAAAATAATTTTCTAAATCCATTCTTCTTTAAAAAATATATACATACTTTTAAAGAGACAATCTTTAATTATTTTATGATAACACTTAAAACACCAGCTCTGTGGCAAATTGTGCATGCATTTCATTCATATTAATACTTATAATTAAAATTAATGGATAAAATATTAATAGTAATGGATTACCTTCTCCAAAGGAAAATTGTTATCCTAAGTGAAATAAATTGTGTCTCCCCTGCCCAGGCATCCATGCTGCTTAATCAGGTATGCCTTATTTGAAAATTGATCCAAAGTTACTCACAAATTTTATTGGTAGCTTAGATTGTTCCAATAGTATCCTGGATTATCATTCCACTGGGTCTAACAATTGGAGGAGTCATAAAGCAACTAAATATCACATATGCTGGGCTTCAGTTTTTTTCTTTAAAATATTTATCTGGACCTTTCCACCTTAAAGAACAGTCTCTGTGCTGATAAAAATGGGAGCAAAACAACAAGTGGTGTTCTACGGTGTAGTGTAGCAGTCCTATGTGAACCCTGAAGCCAAACTACCTGGAATCAAATGAAAGCTCTATCATTTACTAGCTATCTGATCTGGAACAAGTGATTTAACCTCTCTGTGTCTCAGTCTTATCTATAAATGTGATAATAACACCTATCTTAAAGAGTTGTGAGAAAAATTCTATGAGCTAATATGTGTAGAGAGTTTTGAACAGTGCCTGCCACAAAGTAAGCATTAAGCAATTCGAGTGTTTGCTATAATTATCATCCTTGGTCATTTATTAACATCATCTCATCCTTTCTTGCACTTGCTCTGAGAATAAGGGTATAGCACCATGGGTAGTTAAGAGCACAGGCTTTGGAGTCAGAAAGGTTTAGATTTGTATCCTGGCTCCACCACTTAACAGCAATATTGCCTTGGTTTCTTCATGTACAAAATGGAGATGAAACAATTATCTACTACACAAGGTTGTTATAAGAAGTAAATAAAAAATGAATGACAACCACATTATGTAGAACCTGGCAGAATAAATGCTCGGTGAATCTCTGTCAAAATCCCGCTGCTGGACCCCTTAGCATTTTGGTAGGCACAGTCTGTACCATTTTCCTTTCTGATAGTCTTATAGGTTCATGATGTTTTTGTCATGTATCTTTGGTTACACACCTCTGTCCATCTTTTGTAGATGTTCTCTGCTTTGCAAACAGATAATTTTCTCAACATTTCTGCCCCCCTTTCCTTTCTTCTTTAATTGTTTGTGATTATTTAAGGAGTTTCTATTCTTTGTGAACTCATTCATTTTTGGAGCCTATAGCATGAGGTTGTGCCTGTATTTTTCTTCCGAAATGTTTGTTTTCTAAAATACAGGATTCATGTTTAGCATATTTTTCATTCAATCTTTAAAATAAGGTAATAATATTTCTCTCAAGAGTCTATCCCTTCTATTTTCCCAATCACTGGTAAAAAGTAACTCCAGAACAGTGGTTCCCACTATTATTTCCTTTACCTCCTATGAGAATAAAGACAGATACCATATGTGGCCTGGAAACCCTAAAATATTTACCATTTAGCCCTTTTTAGAAAAAGCTTTTGTATTAGACAATCAAATACTGTCAAAAGAGGAGAGAGGATCAGGAAAGGGAAACAGAGATTTGTAACAAATACATCTGGGGATCACTGCAAATAGTGAAACCCACAAAATAAATACTACACAAATTTTTAAATAGTTCCTGGGCTTCCCTTTCAATTGAGCTCCAAGATAAACTAAAGGTCTTTCATTAGCATATTTTAGAGAGCATATTTTTTTGTACCTGAGCTATTCCTGAGTCATAGGTGCTTCTGGGAGAACTAAATTTAAACCCCGGCAGTAGACCTCTCCTCCAACTAGCTGCTAGCCTAGTTAACATAAATGTTAGTCACTGACAAGGTGTCAGTCACTGTAAGGTATCAATTTACAGCTATATATATCCTCATACAAAAATCCTTTCCTTCCATATAGTACTAAGCAGCTCAAGTAACATTCCACAACACTCTGCTCATCTGTTCCCATGTGACTGTTAGCTGTTACTTCAAATTTTAATCATTTAGAATGCTCTAAAAACCCTGAAATAAAATTCTGTATACTGAAAAATGTTTAACCAAAACATAAAAGTCACCTTTTCAAGTAATATAAAAGAGCTGTACTAGACTATTCACAGCAATGTCTATTAGAAGCACATGCAAAGGCATACCTGAAAATGTTGCTCCATCACTTGGATTTTTCCCTGGTCTGGGCACTTTTTCAGAGCTCGATCTGCATAATGGAATAGAATTTCTACCATCTGTAAGGAAAATAGCCTTGCACAGAAATTACAAGTATCTTTAAAGTTTTTCAATACTTTATTATATTAAAAATATAATTGAAAAGTTTAGTGGTTTTATTTCCCCCAGTTTTCTTAAAATTCCAGCCTAATTCTTTCAGCCTCAGGACTATACTAATTTGCTAATCTTTCCTAAGAAACATCCCCAGGTAGTAAACCTAGTAGTATCTATACTGCTCAGAAAATGAAACAGTAAAGTTAATATCTTCAATAATATTCTGCTGTGGGCCTTTCCTTAAAGAGCACTAATAGCCAATTCTTTGAGGCAGATACTGAGCTAATCATTCAAGACTAAAGAGCAACCAATTTCTACTCAAGTTTTCTAAATATTTATATTAATTTGGAATATAATTTTTATACTAAAGCATTTACAGAATAAAAGGGGGGGATGACTACAGTAAATGAATTCATCCAAGTGTAGACTAGGAAAACAAGGCTAAATACTAAATATTAGCATTAATCATATTAATGCTAATTAAAAATAATACTGATAATAGTAATATTAAAGCATTAACCCTCTCTGTTACCTCAGGTGATACAAACATTTGCCCTTGCAGCATTTCTCATAATTACTAAAATTCATAAAAACAACAAATGGGCTATAATTAGTTTACAAGTTATCTGGATCCCCAGATTTTCCTCCTCCTTTTTGCTGCCTGCCTTCTGGCTATTTTACTACTTCATCATCTTCATAAGAGAGTGGGCAAGAGAGAGGAAAAAAAGAGGTGATAATAAAGGATTAAAAAAGCATTCAAGATGACACCAGCAAATTATAACTGGATTTTTGTTTTTACTTACTGTCTCCTTGACTGTAGCCATTTACCTAACCATGCTCCAAAATATTAGCAAATTATCAAAAGTAAATCTGACTGTAGCTTAGTAAACACCCTATTAAAAAACTTACCCGATCAGCAACAACAGCCTTTCGCTTACTGGTATCACCTGATAATCCTGTGAGAAGCAAAATCCAGCACAAAACAAAACTTAGTCCACATCTTCAGGAGTGAAATTGTGTTCTGGTCTTCTTTTAACAACTTATACTAACAACAGATATAATTACAACAATCCATAGGTATCAAAATATTGGATACTTTGCCATAGTAGGCACACTTCCAATCTACGGAACCAGCCAGCATATCAATGTACTTCCCTTCTCTTCTGTAGTAAATTTTCCTCACTAAATGAAAGAATTTTTAAAATGACATTTTAAATTCTATATGCTAGATTTGTCATTAACCTTCTACACTGGAAGTCTGTAAAATTTAATATCTTGTTTATAAAATACTTGAACATTCAGCTAAAAGTGTTCTGTGAGTAGTAGCATTATTCATTGCATCTACTCCAAAAACCAATCTTTACCACACAGGTATTCTGTTAACTTACCCACTACTGCTTTTGCTTTTCCTTCATGGAAAGACCATGCAAGAGCCAAGGCTTCTGTAATACAATCTTGTTTCAGCAGATGATCCACTCTCTAAAATGAACAAATGAAAGAAGTCAGAACTCTTTGATCAATCACCAGTCAGAATACCTAGTCTACCCAGTATTTTTCCAGAAGTTCCTGCTTAGTAGCTAAAATTATTCCAATAACCATGTGACTATATTATTTCCAAGGAAAATAATTTCTTAACACACAAGAGGCAACCACAGGGTCTAAATATGAAAAGGGGAAGCAGATGGAATGCCACTGTGACAGAAATGGCTAGTTGTTTATCACAACCTCTATTTACACTCTCCTATTAATAAGTTTATTTGAGACAGCAATACAACTAAAGGACATTCCTAAAACTCCCTTGTAGCCAGTTGAGGCCATGTGACTAAGTTCTGGCCAAAGATAATAAACGGAAGCATTGTTTGGTCTTTCTGAGATGTCACCTTAACAGGGACGAGCAGGGCCCTTCTTTTCTCTTTCATCCTTTCTGGAATAAAGATTTAACAGCTGGAGCTCCAACAGCCATATTAGACCATAAAATGGCTTTGAGACTAGAATCTACATACTAAAGACCTTGGATCCGCCATACTAGCCACAGACTGTCTACCTCCAAAAAGAGAAATCTTGTTTAAGCCACTGTTTTTTTAATTTTCTGATACATGCTGTCAAACATAATCCTAACTTATACAGTCGGTTTTATTAAATCAATTACATAACAGCTAGAACAATTGTAATGCACTCTTCTGAAATTAAGAATCACAAATCCAAATACTCTCTTCCTGCAAAGTCAAAGCAGAAATGTTAAGATGGTATCAATTCGGTAGTTCTAACATATGAAATTACTTTGAACTCACCTCTCTCCAGCTCCTCAGCATCATCACATAAACAGACTGGAAAATAAGAGAAAGAAATTAAAATGTTCTCCTTTGTAATGGTTAAGTTCATGTGTCAACTTGGCTAGGTTATAGTACCCAGCTGTTTGGTCAAGCAAGCACTGGCCTGATTGTAACTGTGAGGATATTTCATGGACATAAATCATCAGCAGGTTGATTGCATCTATGGCTGATTACATCTACAATCAACTGAGGAGACTGCCTTCAACAATGAGAGAAGTCTCATCCAATCATTTGAAGGTCTTACAAGGAGAACTGATAATTTCAGCAGCCAAAAGGGAGAATTTCTGCCTTTCCTTCACTGGGGAATTTATTGAAAACCTTCATTAGAGTTCCTAGCTTGCAACCCGCCCTACAGAATATGGACTTGCCCATTCCCGCAATCATGTGAGCCAATTCCTATTTAAAAAATCATAATATTTACATTATATATAAGCATATATAAATGTAAGTATATATGTAATAATAATAATGTAATGTAGTGATACATATATCCTGTCAGTTCTGTTTCCCTAGAGAATGCTGACTAATACAACCATTAACAGACTTGTTTGGGAGATATATTAGTTCCAATCCCTCATCATATCTTTACAGCCTCTTAAAACATTTCATAGCATAGTTAGAAGTATATTTTAGAATTTTCTAAAGGGTCTTCAAGGACCCACATTAAAGAGCAAATCAAACAAACATTAAATAAGCCCACAGTCCAAGAAGAACTTGATTCTACAGACAAGGAACAATGAAAGCCCAAGCTCATCAGCCTGTACTGACTTGGTTGAATTTTAATAATGAAGAAATATTTCTTCATATCAGGTATTTAAAAAAAAAAAAAAAGCAAAGAAACAAATTGATATACAAAAATCCTATTTTGGTGATTCTATTCCAAGTAAAATGCCAAAATGCATTTTAATGTATCCTAAACTGATCTAAGATAATGGCCATCTTAATTACTGACAAATATACATAAGGTGTCTTCCTGGTCATGAGAAAATAAATGTGAAGGAAGATATGAAAATATAGCCCTGAATCAAGAAAATAAGTGTTTTATTAGTCAAAACCTAAGAAAAGTAAAAATATGTCTATAAGTGGAAAAAAGTTAATTAGCTGAAAAAATCACAACTACTTAACTGCTAAGGGTTTTGAATTACTGCTGATCAGTATTCACTTTGTAATACACTGCTCTCTGTACCAGCAACCTACTTCAGCCCCAACTCCGCTGACACACACAAATACCGACTTACAGAATGAAAGAGCTTACTTTTGTCCCTAAATAAAAGATCTGACCACCGTAGCTACTGATGGATTGATAACAAGCCTTCTCTCCAACCAAAGCCTATAAAAAAATAAACAAAAAGGTAAAAATTCATGAATTAGAAGTCTCATTAACTTTTAAAGAATGTCAATTACAGAGACAACACTAGGATAACATGGCTTCATCCCATAAATGAGTGAGGAAAAGATGTTAAAACAAGAGTTAATCTGACAGTGGAAGCAGCAGATAAGACAATGTGCAAGATGTAATTCTCTGCTTATGTATGGCCTTTTTATTTTTCAGAATAATGCAAAAAAAGGCAGGAACATGCCAACTTCTAAATCTAAAGGAAAACATCTGCAACTGCCCATTATTGGATGACAGGTAATTTGGTGCTTCTGGCAAAGAATGAAGCTGACTGAAAATGGCAACTCCAAGTTCTCTGAAATGAACATCAACATATAACACAAGAAGGAACAGGAAGACCAAGCAGCATAGTACAGGGGAGGCAGCAGAGCTCAGCAAAACTGAAATAGAAAAGCAGAAATGAGACTTATAATCAGATAAATCTGGGTTGCAAATTTTGGCTCTGCCACTTACAAGGTATGACCTTAAATAATTTTTAAACCTCTGACATTCAGTTTCCCATCTTTGAAAAACCTTACACAAAGGATGAAATAAAGGGGTCAGCTGGGCTGTGTTCTCATTTGCAGCTCAGAGTCCTCTTCCAGGTTCATTCAGGTTGTTGGCAGAATTCACTTCCTTGTAGTTGTTGCAAGGGACTGAGGCCCGTTTCCTCACTGGCTTTCTGCCTGGGGGAGTTCACAACTCCCAGAGGCTGCTATCAGTATTAGCCACGTAGCCCTCTCACAACCTGGCAGCTTACCTCTTCAAAGCCAGCAGGAGAATCTCTCATACTTTTAAGCTCTCTCTCCAGTTTGGGAAGGCAGAGTTTTTTATAATGTAACACAAACCCAGGAGATACTATCTCATCACCTTTACCATATAGTGTAAGCAAATCAAGGAACAGAATATCCCATAATATGCACAGATCTGGCCTATACTCAAGGAAAGGGGATTATATAGAGGGCATAGAATATATATAGAGAAAGGGAATATGGGGGGACATCTCAGATTCTGCCTACCACATAAGCAGAGACAAAGTCATAGAAAGGGCAACAGAGGAAGCTGGAGACCAGTTAGAAGGCACTGGAGATGTCTGGGCTGGAGCTTCTCAAAATTTAATGTGCATATGAGCTACTATTCAATGGTGAAAGACTGAAAGCTTTCCCCTTAAAATCAGGCATAAGACACGGATGCCCACTGTCATCACTGTTATTCAACATTGTACTGGAAGTTCTAGCTAGAGTAATTAGGCAAGAAAAGAAATAAAAGGCATCCAAATAGGACGCCATTAGGGAAATGCAAATCAAAACCACAGTGAGATATCATTTCTCACCCACTAGAACAGCTACTATTTAAAAATGATAAATAAGTGTTGGAAAGGATATGAAGAAACAGGAACACTCATTCACTGTTTCCATAGTCACTCAGAAAGTAAAGTATACAATTACCATCTGACCTTGCAATCCCATTCTCAGTATATATCCAAATGAACTGAAAGCAGGGACTCAAACAGATACGTGCACACCGATGCTCACAGCAGCACTGCTCACAACTGACAAAAGGTGGAAGCCACCCAAGTTAACCAGATGAATGTTTAACAAAATGTGGACAATTTATACAATGGATTATTATTCAGCCATAAAAAGGAACAAAATGCTGATAAATGTACTGGAACCATGAAAATATCACATTGAGCAAAATAAGCCAGACACAAAAGGATAAATATGGTATGATCTCACATATATGAAATAAGCAGAATATGCAAATTCATAAAATCAGAGACTAGAAACAGATTACCAGGGGCCAGGGAGAGATGGGGAAAAGAGAGTTAATGTTTAATTGGTAAGGAATTTCTGTTTGGGGTGATAGAAAAGTTTTGCAAATGGGTAATGGTGATGGATGCACTACTCTGTGTATGTAATAAATACCACTGAATTGTATATTTGAAAAGAGATATTTTTTTAAAAAAAGGGAAATTTTAGGTTGTATATAAGTTACTATTCCCCCTCCCCAAAATCCCATAGAACTGTATAACACAAAGAGTGAACCCTAATATAAACAGTGGGTTAAAGTTAATAGCATAACCATAATTTTACAATTCTATCAATTATATCAAAAGTACCACACTAATGAAAAATGTTAATAGGAAAAACTGTGTGTGAGAGGGAGGTAGATGGGAACTCTGTACTTTCACATGATTTTTCTGTAAACCTACAACTAATAAAAGAATTTTTTAAAAATGTACTGTGCATATAAATCTCCTGGGGATCATGTTAAAGCGCAGATACTAACTTAGCATGGCTACAGCACAGGCATGATTTTCTTAACACTCTCTCCTAAGCGATGGCAATGCTGCTTGAGGAACGGTGATGATGGTGATATGGGCTAGGGTGCTGACGGCAGAGATGAGAAGTGGTCTGATTAGGGATAGATCTTAAACATCGACTCAAAGGGTTAAAGGGTTTGCGAAAGGAGAAACAGGCACCACAAGGACCCCCAAGTTCAGGAGATGGTGAAGAATATATAGGAGCTTGTCTCAGGGCAGAAATCAAGTGTTCAGGTTTGGATATGCCAAGTTTGAGATGCCTGATAGACATCCAAGTGAGATGATCACTAAATGCTAAGGAAAAGAACAGGTTTCTAAATCATATACTGTGTTACTAGAGACTTAAAATGGTATGTTTGTGCACCGCAACTATGTGACTTTTCCTAAGTGTGCCTGGAATTTATAGTACTGTATTAAAAATTTTAAGTAATAAAAAGGACCTTATCAATTCATTAAAAAATAATAATAAAAATAAACACCTTGCACGGTTTCTGTGAGGCTTAAATAAGTTAATATTTATAAAAGCTCACAAAAGGTATGAGGGGTCTATAACTAATAATTGTGAATTTTCATTAAATTTTTGTTAAGGACATTTTTAAATGCATACAGAGGTAAAGAGAATAATATATTTAATCTCCATGCATTCATCACCCAGCTTCATCAATTATCAACTTGTGACCAATCTTGTCTCATCTATACTTCCACAGACTCCCCTGTAACATAGCACAATTTTGAAGCAAATTCTAGATAATGAATATTTCATTTATAAAAATTTCTGTAATATGTCTAAAAAATAAGGAGGTCTTTTAAATAGAACAATTCCATCAATATAATTTAAAAAAATTCATTCCTCATATCAAAATCCAATCAGTGTTCAGATTTTAAATTGTTTATAAATGTCAAATGTTGATTTTCTATTATTTAGAGTTTTTTTTTTTTTTTTTTTTTTCAACATATCATTTGTCTGTATCAAGATCCAAACAAGGTCTACATAGTGGAACTGACTGACATGTCTCTTTTAATCTACAGGTCTGTGACTCCTTTATTTTCCTTGGAGTTTATTTGTCGAAGAAGCTGGGACACTGTTTCTATAGTTTCCCACTATATTTTGCTGGGTTTTGCTGACTGTATCCCCATGGAATCTTCTAACATGTTCCTTTGCCTTCTACATTTTTTCTAGAAGAGACTTGATCAGATTCAGGTTTTTGTTTTAGCAGCACTATTTCTAGTGTGATGTTAGCTGTAAGATTTTTGTAAGATGCCCTTTGTAAGGTTGAGGAAGCTCCCTTCTATTCCTAGTTTACTAAGAGTTTTTATCAGCAACAGGTACTGAATTTTGTAAAATGCTTTTTCTGCATCTATTGAGATAGATGATCTTACAGTTTTTTGTTTTCAATCTACTAATATGGTGAATTGCATTGATTTCTGAATGTTAAACCAGCCTTGCGTGCCTTGGATAACGTGATTTATTACTCTTTTTATATATTGCTGCATACTATTTGCTGGTATTTTGTTAATGACTTGGCTTCTGTGCTCATGAGGGTACTGCTCAGAAGTGTTCTTTACTGTAATGTTTATGTGGTTTCATTGTCAGAGTTACGCTGGCCTCACAGCATGAGTTGAGTGCTCTCTCCTCTATTTTCTAAAAGATTTTTGTATAAAATTTATATTATTCCTTCCTTAAATGTTTGGTAGACCTCACCAGTGAAGCCATCCAAGCCTGGAGTTTCTTTGTAGGAAGGTATTTAATCACAAAATCAATTTCTTTGATAGATGTATGGACACTCAGATTTTGTTCCTTCTTGAGTCAGCTTTGATAATTTGTGCCTTTCAAGGGATTTTTCCATTTAATCTAAAGTTGGTGAATTTATTGGCATAAAGTTAATTCATAATAGTCTTTTTATATCTATAGAATTGACAGTGATGTTGTTTCTCTCGTTCCTGATATTTGTAATTGTGTCTTCTTTTTCTTGACTATCTCACTGAAAGCTTATCAATATTATTATCTTTCAAAGAACAGGTTTAGGTTACCTTGATCTTCTTTATTGTTTATCCATTTTCTATTTAATAAATTTGTGTTCATCTCTTTTATTTTCTTCTTTCAATTAATTTTAAATTTATTTTGCTTTTCTTTTCCTATTTCCTTAATTAAGGTGGAAATTTAGATCATTGATGTGAGATAGTCTTTTCTAACATAAGTATTTAATGCTATAAATTTCCCTCAAAAAACTAATTTAATTGTAGACCACAGATTTTCATATGTTGTATTTTCATTTAATTCAAAATATTTTCTAATTTCCTTTGTGATTTCTTCTTTGACCCATGGGTTATTTATAAAATTACTGTTTAATTTCCAAATATTTGAGTCTTCTCGAGATTTAAATAATAATATACCATTTGATATATAAGTTAGAACTTTACAATGATGTACTTCCATCCCACATTCCCTGCTGCTTTGTGCTATTTTTGCCATATATATTATTTATACATGTCATAAACCTCACAATACATTATTATTTTTGTTTTAAACACTCAAATGCCTTTTTTTTTTACCCCTTTTTACATTTTTAATTCTTACACAATTATTTAGGCATAATTTATATACTATAAATTCATCTGTTAAGTGTACAACTCAATGATTTTCAGTAAACTAACAGCTGTTCACCATCACCAAAATCCAAGTTTTAGAAGATTTTCATCATGTCTCAAAGAGCCCTTGTACCCATCTGCAATCAAGCCCCATTCTCACCTTCACTCCCAGGCAATTGCTAATCTACTTTCTCTCTCCATGGATTCGCCTATTCTGATACTTTGCATAAATGAATCATACAACATACGGGCTCTTGTGTATGGCTTCTTTCATTTAGCATAATGTTTTCAAGGTTCAAACACATTATACCATGAATGAAGTAACAGTACTTCATTCCTTTTTATGACTAAATAATATTCTATTTTATAGATAATATCACATTTTGTTTACCCATTTATCAGTTGATGGACATACTGGTGGTTTCTACTTTTTTGGCCATTACGAATAAAGATGCTACAAACAATTGCACACAAGTTTTTATGTGAACATATGTTGTTTCCTATGCTCTTGAGCATAAAAATTCTATATTTAACTTTAGGAGGAACTACCAAACTGTTTTCCACAGTGGCAGCACCATTTTACATTCCCACCAGTAATGTACGAGGGTTCCAATTTCTCCACATCCTTGTCCACACCTATCATTGTCCTTTCAAAAAAAATTATAGCCACTCTAGTGGGTGTTAAGTGATATCTCATTGTGATTTTGATTTGCATTTCTCTAATGATTAATGAACAGCATCTTTTCTTGTGTTATATAGCCATTTGACTACCTTCTTTGGAGACTGCTTGCACATTATTTCCAATAAGAAATCTATTATTCTTATTGTCCCTCTCTATTTAAAATGTCTTTTTTCTCTAGCTGCTTAAAAAATGTTTTCTTTATCACTTGGTTGATAAATTTACATATGGTTTTCTTATGTTTCTTGTGCTTGGGGCTTGGATCTGTGGGTTTATAGTTTTTAATCATATTCAGAAAAATTTAATTATTTCTTCAAATGTTTTTCTATCTTCTTCTTCAGGGATGCCAAGGACACATATAATAAGGTGCTTGATGTTGTCTTCCAGCTCAACAATACTATTTTTATTTTTTTAATTATTTTTTCTGTATTTAATTTTAATTCATTTTTATTTCTATATCTCCAAGTTCGCTAATCTTTTCCCCTGCAATGTCTAATCCACCATTAATCCCATCCAGTGTATTTTTCATCTCAAACACTATAGTTTTCATCTCTAGACACTGAATTTGTATCTTTTAAGTATCTACCATGTCTCAACTTTTTGGACATATGTACTGTCACTGTGTTATGTCCTTGTCTGTTAATTCCAACATCTATGTCAGGACCTGGTCAGTTCTGATTCACTGCTTTTTGTCCTCATTAGAGGTCACCTTTTTCTTCTTCTTCGCATGCCTAGTAATCTCTGATCAGATGGAAGACATTGTGAATTTTACCTTGTTATGTTCTGGAAAGTACTGTATTCTAAACAGTTTGATCCCCTCTGAACATGCTTTTCAGATTTGTTAGCAGGGACCAGAGTAGCATTTATTTTAGTCCTAATTATTCCTTACTACTGAGGCAAGATGCCTCTGAGTACTATACCCCTGTGAATCATGACGTTTTCCCTTCTGGCTGGAATTCACTATTTCCAGCCCTATGTGAAAGCTGATGTTTCCTCTCAGATGGGTTCTTTCCCTGGCCTTGGGGAGTTTCCTCACATGCATCTGCTGATCGGTACTTTGCCCAATACTCAAGAGGGACCCTTTGTCCAGTGCTCTTCTCTCCAGTACTCCATCCTGTGGACTCTACTCATCTTTGCATCTTCACACTCTCAGCTCTGTCTCTTTGACTCATGGAGTCCTTTAGGCTCCAAATGAGTTCCCTTCTCCCTGAGCTACAACCTGAAACTGTTTCAATGCTGGAAGCGAGGACGATCATAGGACTCACCTTAACTGTTTTGCCAGAAAAAGCTGCCCTTCATTACTTGATGTCCAATGTCTTGAAAACCGATGTTTCATAAATTTTTTCTGATTTTTTTTTTTTTTTTTGGTTGTTTCAGGCAAGAGTGTAAAGCCAGTCCTCATTACTCGATCTTGGCCAAAAGCGCAAGTATGAAGTCTGATAGTATTTTTATTAACCACTCACACACAAGAATATATCTGAATGTGGGAGAGTTATTACTACTTTAGTGAATCCTATTGCATTACCATTTCTTATTCTGGATTTTCTTGATTTTTAAATTCTGAGGCTGGAAGATTTTTCATATATATTTTATGTTCTGAAGTTCAAATACCTGAGGGAGATTTGAGCAACACCTACATATCATCAAGCAATACTCATAAATATGATAATTTTTTTTCAAGAAATTACCCAGGGAAGCCTGTGCTTAAAGATTACTGGTTTGGAAAATGTGATTCAAAGTGATTTACCTATAAACTATCTGTGTTCATTGCTTAAGACCATTATTACAGTTGCTTAAAATACAGTAAAATTATACTAAGATCACAGATTTTGCCTGATCTCTCTAGGCTCCTACATTTCACATATTACTAAAGAATCTTCTTTCTTTCTCTCAAAGACAACTTTGCCTTTTAATGTCCATAGCTATGATACCTGTTTAAACCTTTACCATATCACCCAATTATTTCCAAAGCCTTCTAGGCTACCTGTCTCTAGTTATCTACCCTTATATCTAAAATATTTTCTAGAATATTTTAATTTTACAATATTTTCTCACAAATTTTCAATGCCACTTCACTACTTTAGTACTAAAAAAAAAAGTTCAAACTCTTTGGTATTAAATTAAATTAGTCACATTTCTGGATAGAAGGAAAAGGAATTATTGTTTTAATTCACACTCCAAAAAATTATGCATACACACCCACACCCACTTCAACCTAGTGGCCTTTGAAGAAATACCTCAAGACAGAAAGACAACTCCCCATAGTTCCTATTTCTAAAATAAAACAACAACAACAGAAAGATACCAAGTATATCAAAAACACCACCAAGATAATAGATTACACTTACCAGTGCCTGGCTAACATTTCCTCCAGTGGCTAGTGATTTGAAATGGCTGCTATTATAGACCAACTGAACTTCTGAGATTTCTACTGTTTCCAATTCTCTTGAGTCTGTGCCGATCAATCACATGCACTTCTCAACACTGTCCAAGAGCACAACTGTGCGTGAGTTTATCCACTGCAATTTAAGCACAAGACAAAAGTGAGGCCAAGCCCACATCATCATTTAGTACCAGAATAAAGTTAGGCTACTCAGTTGAATTACGCTGATGACCTTACCCATTTAACAACTTAGATGGCAACACAAGCACAGCAAGAACTACTCAATGACAACCCAGAGAACAACAGGTACACAACATACTACTGAGTTTTCACAGGATAAAAATGATACCTTCACAGTGTAAAGAAGGTTGACTAAGATCTTTACTAGATCTAATACAAGATATATTATTTTTTATAAAAATTTTTAAGGTGTAGTTGATGGCACAGATGACTTAAGATGGCACAGATGACTTAAGAAAAGTAATAAGCATTGCATTCTGGTTTTTATGACCATTAATTAAAACAAAAGGGAAAATTATACTTCGCAAAACCTAATTAGTCAGAGGATGATTGGTGGCAGTGAAGCAATACATATTTAAAATAGATGCTATTTTAAAAAATATTTCCTTCCAAACCTCCTTAAAATTCCAAAGTTTCTTTAATAAGTACTATTATAATTTAAAAAAGTACTCAATAATATTTTTTTTTCATTTTGAGTTTCCACTTGGGTTTATTAAGTTTATTAAGAACAACCTGGAACCCTCAGGTTGTTCTTCCATGAGGACATGGACACAAAACAACCCGTGCCAGGTGCAGGACACGGGTAGGATGCCGAGCTCTCTGAGAAACGTAGGTGTGCCTTTGTAGACCTCAGCTGCATGTGTGGCTCTCTTTTATATTTTATTTTTTTGTTAACTTCTAAAGGATGCCATTTTGACAAATTTCATGAGTTATGTGTAATGTAAAATTTCTAATTTTCAATTTTTTTAAAAAATCTTAATCCCTCCCAATAAATGAGTGAAGTCTTATAATTTAGAACTCGAAATTCGCCAAAACAAGGTGCTTCCCTTGTACTTTATCTGACAGTCATTCTGTTTTATTCATATGACCATGTTAGAGATTATTTGCATGATATACTATATCTCAGACAACCAACTGAAAATGGAGATCATAATGGCCATCATAAGGGAAGGTTGTTGAGTTTCCCTCCCCATCCTACAAAAACTATCCCTCACAAAGCAGTGAGTTTGATATGCAAATCTTTTAAAAAGAGTTCTTATAATATAAGGTGCTTTCTTGATTATTTTACCTTGAAAAACAAAGTATCATTTAGGAAGACATTATTTAGGCCTTACACAACCTTAATCAGTGCTTTTAGGTACTTTCCAGAGGTCACTTGGTAAAAAGAGAGAAAATGATGGAGACAAAAAAATATCAACAAGGTTTAGGGTTCCTGAGGTTAGACCCTCACAATTGTAAAATGTTGATGTTGTTGTAAACAAACCTTTCAAAGGTCAATTTACAAAGCAGTAGTTAATGGTCACATTGTGGATATGCTACAGGACGAATGAAAACACAAACTGTCCTACTGTTAGAATGGCTACTTGTGGCCAGGGAAAAATTTCTAGTGAAAAAAACCATACCAGATTATAAAAGTGCTGTATCTCAAACATCTTAAGTGATGATAATGAATTTGGAAAATGTGTAAGATGATTCAAACGAGGGATTCTAGTGATGACAAAGACACCAATATCTGATACACATGGGAAAGAGTTTGAATAAAATTATTTCATGAAATATATAAGGAAAAAAAGCATAATTTCCAAATCAAAAGTATATCTGTGAGTATAAAATGCAATGTATAACTAAATTGATAAATCAGGTATTATAAAGAAAAGATCTATTTCATCTATACTTTTTTAAGTCAAATACTATCAAATTGAGGAAAAAACCTTATTACTCTAGTCACTGGAAAAATGAGGACTGCCTTTTACATTTAGGGTTGCCTATATTCATGTAGATACAGAATGTTTCACTGGATACCAGATATTGATGTGCTAGAAGCATTAACAACAGAAACCTAGATATATTACAATCATACCATTCTCAAAATTAATACACTAGTGAAAAAAGAGAAAATAAAATTTGATTCAAAAAGAAACATTTTTAAACCAAGAAGTCACTCAAGACTGAGAAGCATGGTGGAGAAAGAACTCTTCTCAAAGTTTTTAGCCACAAGTAAAGAACAGGTTGCATAACCTCCTGAACCAGTTAGGATAAGCTCAGAAGTACAAAAATGTGTCTACAGAAAGTAGAGCAATGATCCTGAAGAGACCCACCTAAAATCTTCTGAACCCAAACTCCCCTTTGAGCTAAGAGGATAATAAAGAAAAATTTCCTCATCTTGCCAGTGTTCAGTAGGACATAGGGCTGAAAGGCAATAATTACATGGCTCACACCAAACTCAGTCTTTATTAAATATAAGCAGGACTTCACTTCTGATCATATTTTATACGATCCTTAATGTCATTGTTCATGGCAGAAATCCTGATGGCTTTAACACACCATCAGAATAATTACATGAAAATAAGTGGGAAGATGTACTTTGAATAATACTCACAGTAAAGTTGATGAGATCATAGTATAGGTGAAGATGCTTTTGCTTAGTAACATGTATTGCTCCAGATTCATCTCTCTTAACCTAGTAATAAAATAAAAACATCCTTAATATTGGCTATTGTTTAACGGACTCTTTTAGATACTTAATTATACTCCACCTAGAAAATTATTCCTATTCAGAGTGTGGATAAGCCAAAAATACTGATAATAAAGAAACTATTACACAAATGAAAAAGTCAATCACATCACAATTTGTATCAAAATCCAAGGCATATCTGGTCAGTGAGCTAGTTGTCAATATTGGCAAGTACTACTCAATACAATTTTCACTCTGTCATAATTCAGAATAACCTAACCTCATCACCTCAATAACTGAATTTAGGTAGAGTTAAAGTACAAAATGGGACAAGGGTGTAAAAAAGTCAACAAAAGTTCATTAAAAAAGGGAAGCTACAGTAATGACACAAACCTTTTCTGAACTATTCTATCACAGCCTAAACAGCCCCAAATCACCCAAAAGGACCCCAAAAGTCAATGTTTTATTTACATCTGTGTACATACATACTAGAATCCTAATCATCCTTAAAATCTGCTTTTTCCACTTCTGCTCTAAGGTATCAGAGGACTGAAGAAGATAAGGGCACAGTATAGACCTGACCTGCCTAAAATTCATGACATTCATTTCAACCTGGCTTTTCTTGCACATGCTCCACAGCAGTGTCCTAAAATTTCTTTCTTCCCCATTAAGGCCCACTTCCTTTTCGCCTTCTAGTCTCATCACTTGCCGTGTTTGACCTTGTCTGATACCACCACAAGAAACTGGGACCATTTAATGTGGGCCCTTCATCTTCACTTCACTATATCACTTCCACCATAAGAAAATATGTTCTAATAAAATGTGAATGGGATCTTGAGCCCTGTGTTCAAGTAGCAGTTCTACTACTTATAGGTGTGTGACCTAGGGCAAATCACTCATTCTCAGTTTCCTCATCTGTAAAATGAAAATAAGACAGCACCAAATTGTTCTATGTGCTGCGTATGTTGAAAGCACTCCATAAACTGAAATAACCAATGCTACTGTTTCTATTCTCCTGAAGTTTTCTAAAGTTCTGCTACAGAAAATCACTTTACCTATACAGTCCCTAAATCCCACCTCCCTCCATCACTCCAATCCTTCCTCAATAAACCCCTCCTTTGCTAGAATATTCAATCAATCCTTCTGACTTCTCCATCTACAAAGCAAAGCAAAACAAAACAAAAAACCTTCCCTTAATTTATTTCCTCTGGCTATTTTTTAATGACATTTCTTCCTCTTGCAACAAAACACTATGATTGTCTGAGCTTGCACTTATAGATACCCATTTCTTTAACAAGGCTCTACAATCTAGCTTCTACTTCCATTCCATTGATAATTAGTCCTCTGAAAAGTTTCTAATGAACTACTTCTTGCTATGTCCAGTGCTATTATCTTTACTCTTCACTTTCCTTCATCTTTTTTTGACACTGGTATTTTCCTGGAATTCGTATTGTTACAAAGTCTGTCCTTTGTCTTCTGAGTGACACCATACTGTCTGATTTACCTTTCTACCTCTACATGCCTTTATAGAAAAGTCTTTTCCTGTTTTCTTTTTCCTTTCCCTTACATGAGTGTCCTCCAAGGTTATGTATACTCTAGCTTTTGATTTTCACAGCTTCAACTACCTTCTCTATCATGGAATTCTCATTTGCACTCTAGACCTGGACTGCCACCAGCCAACAGGATATTCCTTGATACAATACTTAGAAGTCCCACTTCCACTTCCAATTCAACACACTCAAATCTTCCCTTCTCATTTTCTCCCCTAAACAACTTCCCCTTCAAATATTCCATGTTTCTAAAACGCAAAGTCAGAAATGTCATGGTTCTCTCATCTCCTTCAGTACTTTAATCCAATATAATGAAAAGCCTTGTATTTCCTTCAAAATTTCATCCCTTCTTAACTCACACTGCAATCAACCACCCTTGTCTAAACACCTCATACTTGCTTTATTACAAGAGCAAAACCTTCAATTTCACTACTCTATCCTATAATCTATTCTTTTTGCTAGTTCTAGACTGATCTTCCTAAAATATCCTACTCATATCCTTCTCATTTTAATTAATTAAGAACCTGTGATGGCCCCCAATTACCAATCTAGGCCAATCCTTCCTTAATCTAGTTCAGGAGTCAGCAAAACTTCCTGTAAACGGTCACATCATAAATAGTTTAGGCTCTGCAGGACATACAGTCTCTGTCACAACTACTCAACTCTGCCACTCTATCACATATGCAGCCATAAATAATACAAAATTGAAAGGACATGACTACATTCCAATAAAACTTTATTTATAAAAAGAGGTGACTGCCAGATTTGGCTCATGGGCAACCAAGTTCCAATTTCTTATCTATATTTACCCCATATATCAACTTTATTTCTTCTACCATAGGTTTTCTCCCTGTCATTATTCAATCAACATTTATTAAGCATGTACTATATACAAGCCTATCCTAGTGGCTAGAAATACAGCAGTAGAGTTGGTCTCTGAACTTACGGAGCTTTTAGTCTAGTGAGACAGAAAATATTAGCCAAGTAATTCAAGAAGTGCTGAATGTAATCAAAGGAGAAGGTCTTATGGGTATATGCAGCAGGAAATCCTAACTTAGTTTAGGAGGTGAGGGAAGGCAATGTTAATTATGTGTAAGGATAAAGTGGAAAGGGACTATTGAGCTTTCTGAGCCGAGGCAATAGCATACTTAAAGGCACTGAGGTCAGACTAGTTAAAGGCTACCACAAATCTAGGACAGAAATCTAAGTGGTTTAGACTAGGAAAGCAGCAATGGTAGAGACCAAAAATGAGAAAATTCAAGAGATTTTAGAGAAGGAGTCAATAGGACTTTGTGATAAAACAGATATTAATAGAGAAGGGCAACTCAAAGGCAGTTACTAGGTTTCTGGCTTGAGAAGCTAGGTGGACAATGGTTCACTCGAGACCCTGAGCTAGGAAACCTGAATTACATAGGCACATTCCTACCTTGATAACTTCAGTTCATATTATTTCCCCTGATAGGTATACCCACCGCTCCTGCAGCATTTACTATCTATCCTTCATAAAGTCTTCCAAGGCTTCTCTAGTCCAAACTAATCTCTTTGTTCTCTGAAATTTTATCAACTTTTAATTCTCATCACACAGTTGAATCCTTAACTGTTCTCTAATATTAATGAGAATACTGATTTTGCCTTTCAAACAATATTATAAACTGTGTGAAAGAAGAAACTGTTTTATACTTCCTTCAGTTTCCTTTTGTGTCCATCACTGTGTAGAGAACACAGTTGGTGCCCAATGATACTTGCTCTCTGACTAATACATACATATATTCTAATACTAACATACATATTTGTATGTTTATACATCCATATATACCATTATTTGTTAATCAAAGGAGATAAATTTGAAAAACAGACCATGAAGGAGCATGGAGCTGAGGGTGATCAGTTTTTTTCCATATTAATTAATACAGCCTTAAATAAATATTAAGTAAGCACTCTCTCTCCAAAGAACTATAATAGTATATTTCTTTTACACAATATTAAACTACTGAATTTTTAAAAATCTTATGATAAAGGACTTTAAAATAGCTCTAGCATCATATTAGAACTTACCAATAGAAAATGAACCACATCTCCTCTGCAGAAGGCAAGCATGGGATTCACATAATTATGCACTGCCACAAAGTGCCAGGCCAGCAAAGGAACACTGGAAGGATCCATCTAAGAGCAGAAAACAAACAAAAAGTCATCATGGAAAACAGAAAGGACAAAGAAAAAAAAAGAAAATTCTGGTTAAAAATAGCATCTGACTAGTGTTCCTTGACACAACTTCTACCAATTTCTCATTAAAATTCCAATGAAGCAGGGAATGACTAGAAAGCCTCATGGGGGAACTTTCTGGGTTGATGGTAATGTTCTATATCCTGATAAGGGTTTGAATTACAGAAGTATACAGATCCATCAGTCTTCAGCAATTCTACACTCAAAAATTGTGTATTTCATTGAGTATAAATTTTATACTAAAGGAAAAACCTGAACAAATACTGAACTCTAGCTAATGATATGTACGCTGAATATTAAGGGGAAAGAGTACTGGTTTCTACAATTTACTTTGAAATATATCAAAAAATAAAATAGTTTTGATGGGTGGATAAATGGATAGATATGTAATAAAGAAAGTACAGAAAAATGAGAATGGTAGAATTTAGATGGTGGTTGCACAGCTATTCACAGGTATTTAATGTAAACTTCTTTCAACTTTGCTATTTGTTTGAAAAGGTTCATTATAAAATATTGGAAAAAATACCAATAAAACCATACAAAAAGATGCAATCATATACCACCATGATAAACCACAATCAGCCAATGAAGGTAACCTAAGAAATGTCAATGGCAATCTAAGACGGGTTTGTCAAATGAAAGAGCAGACATGCTTTTCTTGAGGTCCAGAGATAAACAGGGTATCAACAAGAAAAATAAGTGCTCTCCCTCAGTATGGGGGGCCACTTTCTGAATTAGTCAGAGTTTTCCACCATCACCACCACCACCACTAATACTTCTCATATACACATTGGTAGGTCACAGCTCTGAACACAATGAAGCAGGAAAGAAAGGGGAAACTGGGATGTGCGTTATATATCTTGAGAGGTAAAATTTCCCAAAATAAAATAGTGGAGGAGGAAGCCAAGAAAAGGGTATGTGGTGGCAATTTATGCTGGATAATACACTAGGGTATACTCTATCAGTAGTTCAGTGTCACAGAAGCAGACAGCAAGTATAATCCTACCTCAGTGGAGCCGTCACACAAAAACGAATACCTTTAAAACACTGGCAACTGGGCTGGAAATCAATACATCAACTTATCCTCCAGCTTCAAATCTAGTAAGGGAATTTTACTGCACTCAAATGGACAGCGAATGAGGCTGGGACAATCTACACATGAAATTAGGTGTGACCACAAAGCACCAGGACAGCAACAGACAGATATTGTCAAATTGAGGTTAAAAATAAAAGCCAGCTATATGCTGTTTATGAGAGAAAAACTTAAAACAAAATGATAAAGGTAGAAAAGTACAGCTCTCATGATCCCCAGGACACTAATCTAGTCACTAGCTTATGCTGCCTTGGTCACTTCAAGTGAAGTCTAGACAGCAGTCTTTGGAGCACTACATTCTACCCAGTTTTCTGACAATCCTACATTCACAGAACTCACCACTTATAAGTCTTTTTTCCCAACTCCCTGGCATGGTCCTCCCTTTTGCCAGTAAGACAGAGGCTTACTCACCCGTCCATAGGGAAAAGTCATCCACACTTTCAAGGATGGTTTCAATCCAATGACTAGTATCTTTAGGAGAAAAATATGTTTTCAAAATTTACTTTGTAATTTTCAAATTTGGGGTATTCAAAGCCTCTAATGGTTAAGAGTTTCATCTTCTAAATATACCTACCTTTGTTAAGGATGCCATGGCCAATAATGAAAATTGTGTGATGGGATGATCTTTCAACTCAGGCTTAGAATGTAAAGGCTCAATACAGCAAACTTCACCCTTAGAACCACTAAACAAACATCTAGATTCACACGTCCTCACTCCCATCACTCTCCTGAAAATATAACCAAAAAGTTCAGAATCAATTTAGCAATGATTCAAGGCACCATCATCTCCAATTAACTTGGACAACTACAATAACCTCGTATCTCCTACTCTTATCCCCTACAGCCCAAATTCCACATTAGCAGCATGATCTTTATAATATATAAGTCAGATTTACCTCTCTTTTGCTAAAAACACTCCAATGACTTGCCAGTGTATGAAAAATGAAATCCAAACTCTTCACCGTGTCTTAAAAGGACCTAGATGATCTGGCTTCAAACTTCACTTGTCTCTCACTACTGCTGCTCCTGACAAAGCTTTGCTCCAGTCACACTTGACTTTTTTGTTGTTGTTGCTCCAGATAGCTAAGTTTGTGCCTACCTCAAAGCCTTTGTGCCTGAACATCTCTCTGCCCGGATCGCCTCCCCCAGATCTCTGCACTGTTGGCCCACTCATCATTCAGGTCTTTGCTCAAATGTTTCCTTCTGAGGAAGTCCTTCCTGATGATCCTGACTGTACTTCAGCACAATGACCTATGTTATTTTCTTGACAGCACTCATAACTATCTGAAATTATTTTATTTCTGTGTACTTTATTGTCTGTCTCCCCAACCTACCCAGAATGTGTGTTCTATTAGAGAAGGAAATTAATTTTTCTGTTTCACAGTTATAACTCTGGCACCCAGAAAAATGCCTACACGGAGGAGATGCTCAATAACCATTGGCTGACTAAATAATAGCAATTTTTAAGCAAGTACTTTGTGCTTATTGTTAGAAGTTGTTGAGAAATACAAGAAACAAAGATAGTCGTTACCCTTAAAGAATTTATGGAAACATAATACACATAGCATTCTGTTATACTTAAAAAAAAAAACAAAAAACCTCTGCTTCATGAATGTTCTGTCATGTATCTAGACAGTCTTTACTCTTAAAAAGTAAACAGGCAATTCCAAGGCAATGAAGCCTTTTTGTACCTGCCACTGTGGTTATAACTGACCAGGCCAAAGGCCTGAACCAAAATTAGTCGAATACTCCGGAACAGTGGTTCCAAAACCCGACAGCTCCTAAGAATCCCCTGAGGATTAGGAGTCTAGAATCCCAAATCAAACCTATGGAGATAGAATTTGGCGGCCAGGCCTGGAACTCATATGTTCTACAAGCTTCCACAGGTAATTCTGATACATGGCCATAATCTATTTTAATCACATGGGCTTTCCAGGGCTCTTCATCTTCAGTTTCAAATAATTAAACCACAGCTAGTCTATCCATTTGTCAACAAATTTCCATTAATCTCTTACTTAAATGTCAATTCAAAAACAGAGCCTCCACTGTCGTTGCAAATTGCAAGCGTTGGATCATCTGTAAACTAAACAGAGAATAAACTTATTTTCTTGTAGATTTTTAAACAAATGTTAAAAAGGTAAGGAAGAAATTATAAAATTTTAAAAATTTACTACATACATATTTAATTGCATTTGAAATAACCTAGATTCAGCTCATTACTTAACAACATACAAACACTTATTCAAAATAAAAATGGCTCAATATATTTTTAAAACTAAGGCTTTCAAAGGTTAATAATAAAACCACCATCATCAAGATGAGAAAATAATAGTAATACAAACTATGATTCATAAAAGTCCTAAGGTTCCCTACTTGGTTTCTTACATTAACTTTTTCTAACTTGCTGTTAAACTGAATAGGACATATTAACTTTGGATACATTTCCAACTGCCTACTTTTCATAAAGACATTAGATATGTTTAGGAAATACACTTCTCTGAATATGTTTTCTAATAACTGAAGAGTTAATCCAATATATACACAATATTTTAATTCTTTATGTAACTCTTCCTAAAATGTGCTGCCTCCTTCATATTCTTAAATAAGAGTATACTTAAGTTATTATTACCTAATCTAGAAAACTCAGAGTAATAAATAATGTCCACAAGGACAGTCCTAAAGTCAAAGAGGTACAGTAAATTTGAATGCTATAGGATATAAAATTGAATAACTTAACCTATTACTATAGTATCACAGCAACTAGCTTCCGTAACCCCAAATGTTGGTGAGCCTTCCTAATTAGCACACCTTCATACTCTTAGTCAAGGATATTGAGGTACAGAAGGCCACTGTAAAATTATTCTTCCTCTACCCCACACACATGCACAGTAAAGAAGTACCACATCTTTGCTCTCAAAGCCTAGATGAGCAGTTGCCAAAGTAGGGAGCTTGTACCCCAGAGGTGTACAGGAAACAGCCAATGGAGTGTTTCAGAAAATAATACAACTGTATTTCCATTTATTAATTTTCCAGTTCTTTTGTATGTAAATAGCATGTTTACATAATTCAAAAACAAATATACATACATCAAGGAACCCAAATTGTTATTGATGGGACGTCGGGTTAAAAGTTTGGAGAACAATGAGTAAAAATTTAAGTGCAAGTGGCTGTTGTCAATCTAAGACATCAGAAATGCTCAATTATATGTATCTTTTGCTATTTTTTTCTCTGACATCACAGTGTCTACATACACCACCTCATCACAATTCTCGAGAAAAAACAATGGCTACTGCTACTATGCTTTTAATTTCAGCTGCATTCTTCTCTTTTCTCTCTGCTTCTGTCTCTTCTATTTCATATTGCATCTCCCAAAGATTTTAATTTTTCCTGAAAAAGGGTTGGTCTTTTATAAACACCACCAACTATTCTTTCAACCAAACATTTACTGAGCAGCTACTATAGGTAAAAACACAAAAATAAATGTGATACAGACCCTGGCTTTAAAAACATTATAATCTATTAAGAGAGGTAAGACATGCACACCAACAACTGTAATTTATTGGAAGTTGCTACAAGCCATATGAAAAAAGGTCAATAGAAATTTCCATGATGGTTTGGAAAAAAAGATAATCTCTCTACTTGCCTCAGTTTTTTTCATTGTTATTAAATGTTTCAATGTTGCCTTGCTACAAAAGGCTTTTTTGTTACCAACCTAGATGTAGACATATATACTCCAGATGCTTGCAGACTTTAAAAAGCGTATGTCTGAACAAGAGAGCTCTGCACAATAAGCAACCAAATGTGCACATGATTAAATTCTAGAAGATTTTAGACTTTCCTAGTTATAGAACTTTACCTTTTACACCTCTGAACATGGGCTTGACAGTGTGCAAGAACCAAAGTTCACATTGTGTTTATAAATCAATCTGTTACCTAAAGTCGGTTTATTTTTTACATGTCTGTAAGGAGACAGCCAACACTAACACCTTAAATGCTTTCCCTTTAGAAGCCTAAAAGAAAATAAACCAACAGATACATTTCTAAACATAATCCAAACCTTGGGTCTTTCATAATTGGTGCCTCAAATACAGACCACTTCAGCAATAAAATCTTGGCATACTAAACAAAACGTACAATGACCTTTTAAAATCTCCATATGCGTTTTCAGCAGAGAGCTGCCTGTCTTTGCTGCCAACCTCTGGTCTAGGATCACATCAATTTGCCCTTTTTGTTGCTATATCTATTAGACTTCAATACAACTTGAAGCTGAACATTTCCATATTGGCCCTTCTCTTATTTTAACTTGGCAAAACATCTTGTTGGGCTAAAAGATAATTCAATGTCAAGGATTCTATTTATAAGGTAATACTCAGCTTTATGTTAAATATATTTTTTGGACTTCTGAGCATCAATATAGAGAAATTTACTTAATAAATGGTTACAAGATATAATAATAAGAGTCATCAGAAAAAGAAAAAGATATTACCTTGATATGCAGTATCGCTGTTCCTGGAGGATGAGCATCTGTTATTGATCTTAGAAGTTTTCCACTGGCCAAATCCCACATGGTAATCTATAAGACAACTAATGCTTTAAAAACAAATTTATTGCTCTTTTTTAGAACTTAAGTATCCTGCCTTCTGGCTGAAAAAAATCTATTCCAGGTCTATAAACATTAGGGTCAGAGAGCTAAAACTTAAAACATAACTAAAGATTGCAGATCCATTAAAGCATGGCACTTTTATTCCATTTTCATCTACCCCTCATCTTGACCAATCTACTTTTCCCTTTAGATCTTGTACTTATACAGAGAGGTAAATGATATTTCTCTAATGGGTCAATCAGTCTGGTACAGGTAAAAAACATGGAAAAGGCTCTGCTGCCAAACCAGCTGGTGATGTATGAATCAAAAGATGGGAAAAACCACAATCAATTGCCAATTTTAGAAACGGAAAGAAAGAAATAACAAAATAGTTATCTAGGAACATGGTAATAAGAATACAGAAAGCAGAATATAGTGATTTTTATAACAGTCAATATTATCTATATCACTGTAAGGAAGTGTATAATATATAACATCTCGGTTGGTTTAAAAAGACTATTTAATTAGACACAATAATGATGATATTAAAATTACAGATTCTGGCATCCTCAACATGATAAACAGCATATATGAAAAACCCACAAGCTAACATCAAATTCAATGGTGAATGACTGAAAGCTTACCCCTAAGATCCTCGAGGAACAGGACAAGGATGCCCACTGTCACCACTGTTATTCAACATTGTGCTAAAATTTCTAGCGAGAGCAATTAGGCAAGAAAAAGAAAGAAAAAACATCCAAATAGGAAAGGAAGAAATCAAAATATCCCTATTTACAGATGACGTGTTGCTATATATTAAAAATCCTGAAAAATCCACAATCAAGCTACTAGAGCTAATGAACAAATTTGGCAAAATGGTGGGGGGCAAGATTGAAGAAAAAAAAACAGTAGTTTCTATCTGCCAGTAGTGAACAATCTGAAGAGGAAATCAAGAAAAAAAATTCCATTTATGGCAACAACTAAAAGAATCAAATATCTAATAATAAATTTAATCAAGGATGCAAAGGACTTGTACATGGAAAACTATAAAGCATTGCTAAAAGAAATCAAAGAAGACCTTTATAAATAGAAGGACATTCCATGTTTGTGGATTAGAAGACTAAGAATTAAGACGTCAATTCTAGGCAAAGCAATTTACATATTAATACAATCCCAATCAAAATTTCAAAAGCTGCCTTTGCAGAAATGGAAAAGCCAATCATAAAATTTATTTGGAAGGATAATCACCTTGGAAAAGAACAAAGTTGGAGAACTCACACTTCCTGATCTTAAAATTTACTATAAAAGCAACAGTAATCAAAATAGTGGCACTGGCACAAGGACAGACATATAGACCAATGGAATGTTGAGAGTTCAGAAATAAACCCTCACATCCATGGCAACTGATTTTTGACAAGGGTGCCATGTCCACTCAATGAGAAAAGAATAATCTCTTCAACAAATGATGCTGGGAAAACTGTATTTATATATACAAAAGAATGAATGTGGATCCCTACCTCATATCATATATAAATTTTAACTCAAAATGGATCGAAGACCTAAAAAAAGAAATACAAGAAATAAAAACATAAAACTCCCAGAAGAAAACAGAGGGAAGCATCTTTAGAACATCATGTTAAGCAATGGTGTCTCAGACTTTACATCCAAAGCACAAGCAACAAAAGAAAAAATAGATAAATGGGACTTCATCAAATTTTAAACTTTTGTGCATCAAAGGACTTAATCATTAAAGTAAAAAGACAACCTACAGACTGGGAGAAAATATTTGGAAACCATATTTCTGATAAGGGCTTAATATCTAGAACATATAAAGAAATCCTACAACTCAACAAGAAGACAAAAAACTCAATTAATAAATGGGGAAATACTTTCAAAGAAGATACACAAATGGTCCACAGGCACTTGAAAAGATGCTTAACATCATCAGCCATTAGGGAAACGCAAATCAAAACCACAGTGAGATACCATTTCACATCCACCAGAATGGCTACTATTAAAAAAAAACAAAAGATATTAATGTTGGAGAGGTTATGGAGAAATAGGAACACTCATTCATTGTTGGTAGGAAGGTAAAATGTACATCCATTGTGGAAAACCATTTGAGGACTCCTCAGATAGTAAAATATAGTTACCATAGGACCCAGTAATCCCACTTCTAAGTATATACCCAAAAGAACTGAAAGCAGGGACTTGAACAGATATTTTCCCACTTATGTTCATAATGGCATTATTCACAACTGCCAAAAGATAAAGGCATGGAAGCACCCCAAGTGTCGATCAACAGAGGAAGTAAATGAGTTATATATATATATATATATATATATATATATCCCCTAAATAAAATGTGGTATATATAACAATGGAATACTATTCAGCTATAAAAAAGAATGAAGTTCTGATAATATGCTACAACATGGCTGAACCTTGAAGACATCAGGTTGAATGAAATAAGCTAGACACAAAAGGCCAAATACTGTATGAACTCACTTATATGAAATAATTAGAATATGCAAATTCATAGAGTAAGAACTAGAATACAATTTTCCAAGGGCTGAGGTGGGTATACGGAATGGGGAGTTAATGCTTAATTGGAACAGAGTTTCTGTTTGGGGTGATGAAAAAGTTTTGTAATGAGTGGTAGTGATGATAGTGCAACATCATGAATGTAATTAACACTGCTGAATTGTATATTTGAACATGAAAATTTTAGGTTGACTATGTCACCAGAAAAAAAATTGTTTAAAAACCATAGAACTGTACAACACAAAGAATGAACCCTAATGTAAACTATGGATTATAATTAATAGAATAATTATAACAATGTTTCAACAATTGTAGCAAAGGTACCACATTAATGTAAAATGTTACTAATAGGAAAGACTGTGGGAGATGAGCGGATATATGGGAACTCTGTACTTCCTGCATGATTTTTCTGTAAACCTACAACTGCTCTAATATAAATGGAAAAAAAAAAATACTCTGGCTCAGTCAATAACAATTATTTACAATTAAACAAGACAAAAATCAGACTGAGCAATGTCAGGTTAGCTCTACAGATGTGTCACTTTATTACACATAATTGAGTCTTTGAGAGACTGATCTAAAGATATTGGAGTCTTATAAAATTGATTTTATTTTAACATTATCACCTGGTTAAAAGAAAGTTCTTATCTTACCTGTCCTTTGGCAAAGCCACAAAGAAGTCTTGAGCAATCACTGTTGATACTGAGGGCAGAAATGGCACCATACTGACCTCCAACACTGGTGCTACCCAGACAGAGACGCAAAGCTTGATTCTGATCTAAAGAAAGCGATTGTAAAGTCAAGAGGACGAACTGGAAGAAAGTGAATAAATACATATATAATAGAGGCATGTTTTCAAAGAGTTGGGCAGTGACAACAATCAAAAGAAGCAGCTTTGACATTACATTCATAATAAAATATATTTACTGAACAGCTACGAGATGCTGGGCATTGAGTTACAACTAAGAATACAGAAAAAAAAGACAATGCATGGCTATACAAGGAAGTATTGTACAAAACTTGTTATGATAAATCAAAAAAACCATAATAATGGATTTGTCTTCTTGAACAAACCAACTATCTTTCATCTGTCTTACCCGAGAATTGTATTTCTTGCTATTTTAACATGCAAGGTTACCAGGGGAAACCATTTTCTTTTAAAATATTTTTAAAACTTTAAAAATCAAAATTTATCTATTTAGAATTTGGCTGATATGATCCATGAAGACAAGATTTACTCAACAAATTAACAGTTCAAATACATTTACAAAGGAAATGTTTAAACTACTTAAGAAAATTATTTCAAACATTAATATGTGATATGTTAAACATAATTACAATTAGTTACTAACTAACTTCTTTAAGGGCAAGGAGCTTCCTTAGTCACCTCTGATTTCCCTAGGAGGCACTCAAACATTTATTATATTTTATCATCTAATAATAAAAATAAAGTCCCACCTTCTCCTAGGCAATTCTTATTTTGTACAGAGTTCATTATTGTACCCACTTGAAAACAAAATTAAAAATTGAAGTGTAATGCAGCATGGCTATAAAATTTATTTTTTTTAAAAAAAAAAAGCCACAACCTGGGGTTTTCTCAACTTTCCCGGCACTTACTTGTGTCTTCCTTATCTATGTACATGCTAGTTTTTTGATATGTCTTACCTCCCCTATTAGCCTACAATCTCTCAGAGGCCTGAGATGGTGAGTGAATTAACACCTCATGAATACTTGGCTTGGTGCCTTGCACTCAGAAAGTATCTCACAATCATCTGAATAGCTTCCACATTTGCAAATCTTCCATCTATAAGGATAAATCTAGTTATCAGAAACAGCCTAAGACATTCATTCCCATGTGTGGTGCTTGGAGTTATGTACCCCAGAAAAACATGTTCTTAACCTTAATCCATTCTTGTGGGTCTGAATCCACTGTAAACAGGACCTTTTGGTAAGGTTATTTTTAGCTACGGTATGGCTAACTGAATCAGGATGGACCACAATCCTATTACTGGAGACCTGATAGAGAAGCTTGAAGTCAATGGAAAAGAGGAGAAAGGAAGGGCACCATCATGTGCACTGCCATGTGCCATAAAAACCAAGGACCCCAAGATCACCGGCAGCCAGCCCCTGAATGCCAGAGTCTTGAAGGAGAAAAGCATTGCCTTACTGATGCCTCAATTTTGGACTTCTAGCCTCAAACCCATGAGCCAATCAATTCCCACTGTTTAAGCCAACCCACTGAACGGTATTTATTAGCTGGGAAACTAATAGACCAGGTCTAGGGAAGAATATTAGGTAAGCCCTTTTACCAGTCCAAAGTGAATACTTGTGAGAGTATTTTTCTGTTTTCATAACCCGGCTCAAATAGCAATTCTCACTTCCCTGCAATAAGGAGTTCTGAAACTTTTAATGGCTGTATCATTTCTGGCACACAGAAAATACTCAGTGTTTTTTTAAATTATTTTAGATTTTAGCCTTCCAAGGTAAACATCCAAAAAGGATTAAAACTAATAAATACCTAAGGTCTGATCTAATTAAAAAGTCATTATCTTTATTTACATCTAATATTACATAATTACAGATATTTCTCCATACATCTAGAACAGCCTCCCCTACTTTTCCCTCTCCTACAGTTTAATTCAAATTATTAAAACTTCTCTCTATTCTATAATTTTCCTAACTCTAAATTTCACTTCACATGTTACTTTGCTCCACTGAAATTGCCTGCCTAAAATGGTGTTTTCCATGGTCCTTATTTTGTCAGGGCTGCCTTAAACAGTAAATGGATTATCCACATACCTTATTTTTTAAACTGTCATGATATAATAGTTAGGCAATAATGTTCTATATATGCCAGTACTTTGGGTTATGTGTAGAGGCAACAGGTGGACTGAAAGTAAGAGCACAAGACAGACGCTTGTATGAAATTTCATACCAGTCTCACAAAGGAGCCACTCAAGCCTGAGCAGCCTGCTTTACAGGCACAAGGTAGTGTATGAACAGTACACCAACAGATCCTTTATAATCTCTGCTTTGAGATCCAAACTTTACACAGTTCTGATCCATCAATACTTAAAGATTTGCTCTATCGCTTTCTGATCTCACAAAGTTCATACCATAAATTAGACTATTTAAGTATTCTAATAACTCAGAGAAAGTAGATACAGGATAATTGAGAAATATGATAAAAATAGACTAAGGATACCAGAAGAGGAAATAAAGAAAGAGTAGTGCCCCCACCTCGATGGTTGCTAACATGGCTACAGACATAGGGAACTGGTGGTTTGATGGGTTGAGCCCTCTACCATAGGTTTTACCCTTGGGACGGCTGCTGCAAAGGAGAGGCTAGGCCTCCCTATAATTGTGCCTAAGAGCCTCCTCCCGAATGCCTCTTTGTTGCTCAGATGTGGCCCTCTCTCTCTAGCTAAGCCAACTTGAAAGGTGAAATCACTGCCCTCCCCACTACATGGGATCAGACACCCAGGGGAATGAATCTCCCTGGCAACGTGGAATATGACTCCCGGGGAGGAATGTAGACCTGGCATCGTGGGACAGAGAACATCTTCTTGACCAAAAGGGGGATGTGAAAGGAAATGAAATAAGCTTCAGTGGCAGAGAGATTCCAAAACGAGCCGAGAGGTCACTCTGGTGGGCACTCTTACGCACACTTTAGACAACCCTTTTTAGGTTCTAATGAATTGGGGTAGCTGGTGGTGGATACCTGAAACTATCAAACTACAACCCAGAACCCATGAATCTCGAAGACAATTGTATAAAAATGTAGCTTATGAGGGGTGACAATGGGATTGGGAAACCCATAAGGACCACACTCCACTTTGTCTAGTTTATGGATGGATGAGTAGAAAAATAGGGGAAGGAAACAAACAAACAAACAGACAAAGGTACCCAGTGTTCTTTTTTACTTCAATTGCTCTTTTTCACTTTAATTATTATTCTTGTTATTTTTGTGTGTGTGCTAATGAAGGTGTCAGGGATCGATTTAGGTGATGAATGTACAACTATGTAATGGTACTGTGAACAGTCAAATGTACGATTTGTTTTGTATGACTGCGTGGTATGTGAATATATCTCAATAAAATGAAGATTAAAAAAATAATAAAAAAAATAAAAGAAAGAGTAGTGATGGTAGAAATGTAGGAAGGAAAGGAACATACCACTAAATTCTAGGTTAAAAACCCAAATATGGCTGTGTTTTCCTGTCTGTGGTTCTGATGTACTAAAAACTAGATAAGACAAGGGACTAAGTTATTAACCTTAGTCATTTCTGAAATGAGTAATATTTTATAATCCACAGTTTTGTGTCAATGAAAATACTCTCATTTTCCTGATTTTCATAATGTATTCCTTATCTTTATAAAGTCTCTAAATAAGGTAGCATGGCTGGTGAAATCAGATACCTTGATTTTTTTTTAATTAAATTCAGCTTTATTGAGATATATTCACATACCACACAGTCATCCATGATGTACAATCAACTGTTCACGGTACCATCATATAGTTGTGCATTCATCACCCCAATCTATTTTTGAACATTTTCCTTACACCAGAAACAATAAGAATAAGAATTAAAAATAAAAGATAAAAGAGGATCCAAATCATCTCCCTATTCCACCCTATTTTTCATTTAGTTTTTGTCCCCATTTTTCTACTCATCCATCCATACAGTGGATAAAGGGAGTGCGATCCGCAAGGCTTTCACAAGCCTACACTGTCACCCCTTGTAAGCCACATTGTTACACAATCATCTTCAAGAGTCAAGGTTACTGGTTTGGCAGATACCTTGATATTAATCTCATCCCTACTCCTGGGGAAGTACAGGCATTGCAACTACTTGCCTGGGTAATCTTAGGAAAGTTACTTAATTTCTCTTAGCCTCATTATCCTCACTTATGAAATGTAGAAAACACACCTCACCTCACTGTGTTGCTAAGAGGAATAAAATAGTAAAGTAAGATAATGCACAAAGGAGCCAATTCAATGTCTCTGAAATATTATTAGCTTCTCATCACAAACTGATTTATAGATTATACTCACATACATTTAAAAAAGAGAGATGATGGTAAGAGAGGTGAACAGTATATGAAAAATATACAAAATGTAATCTATTTTCTCAAAAAATATTTCTCAATTTTTACTGCTGTCTTCATACATTTTTTATGAGACCACATTAACAAACTTGCTATTATACAATTTAGAATCGATTCTGAAGAGGTAGAATTTCTGTGTAAAGAAGAAAGTAGAGTCTTATTGGAGAGGTTTTCCTACTACAGTAAATAAACATTCTATAGTCGACAATTCTGGGAAAAGGTGCTCGGCTATAAAAAACATAAAACTTCTTCAAACTGCTAAGATGTTATAGTTATATAAAAAGAACAAAAGGACCTGAGCAGAGGCAAAAAAACAAAACAAAACAAAAAACTAAAAATCAGAGCTTCTTCCATGTTCTACCCCTACAGCCTGCTCTTTATCTCATTAATTTAAAAGGAAAAATTCTACTCTTCCCCTACTCACTGAAGTCTCCTTTATCTACTGTTGGGGAAAAGGTATTAAATTAGTAGTACATCTAGTTTCATTTACAAAGTCACATAAAATCACATTTGGCTGGCATTGTCAACATACTTTATTAAAAAAATAAAATCAAATCAAACTGAAGAGGGTCCTTATGTAGCAGGTATCCCTGGGCAAGAAACTGGAAATGAGACTATCATAGAGCTTAAATAAGACAATGCATATGAAAATTCTGAAAAGTATCAAACTGTACAAATGAAAGGAATTATTACTGATGATGCCAATTAATTAAGATAACTTGAAGTCCAGATAGCACAAAAAGCACATCTGACACAGCAATTAATTACATCTATTTCTTATATTAATATATATTTCAAAGAACACTATATTTCAAAGAACACTTAGTTTAGGGTAGATTTCAACATATTCTGCGCTTAAGAGTAACGTGCTAACTAGCAAAGAAAAACCACAAATTATAAAGTCTACAATAGATCTAAAATTTAAATTTTAACATACTTCAAGAATTTCTCCTAATCCTTTTACCATAAACCAAAATTATCCCAATCATTTATTTCACCCCTAATTTGTTTTAACTAATTCCCAAAGACCATCCAAGAAGGAAATGCCTACATCCTAGAGGGAATCAAATTTGATTGTATATGTAGAATTCTACTTTTATCTGCCAGTATTCACCATCCTTTTCTTACCCATTATTCATATGAAAATATTCTCTAGGACAAAGGGAGAAGAAAAAAGGAGATCGTCATAGGAAACTTATTTCATCAATAATCATTAAACAAGAAGCATTATTACCTGACCTCCATGTAACCAACTCCGAGAATTAAAGTTCTCATTCCCGCGGTAAAATTACTAACTGAAGCCTAAGACAAACTGAATGCCCATGGCTAACTGGCTATTTTCTAGAATGCTGATGCTTACTAAGAGTCTGTGTGTTTATTCCCAAATCTGTTCATGGCATTTTATAAAATACTATACTTAAAAAGCTTAGACAATATATAAACCGATAAAATAAAGTGGAAAATAGAGAGCACCTTTTCCTATGAAAACTAAACAGATGCTTTAGAAAGTTTTGTTTAAATCTAGAAAAGAGTGTCCTCTTCAATTGCTTCACAAGTGCCTAAACTTATATCTCATTTTTTAAAAATTAAAATTTCAAAATTTACATGGCCCATTATTGATACAGTTTATGCCAAAAAAGATGATGTAGAACTCCATCTGGCCTTGGACTATATCAAAAGATTAGGAGAAAATTACTTACATATTTTCAGATAAAATAAAAAATTAAAGATACACATGCATTTATAATTTTTAGCAATTCCTTGCTTCATCCAATTTTTCAATTAGTTTTTTTTCAACAAGCATTTCATAAGAGGATTTTGACTGTAATGGATAGTATTCTCTTTCAACATTAAAAGGGTTAAAAGAAAGAGAGTTACTCATGCAAACCAAAATCACAATACCTTTTCCTTTAGCATCCATGGTGAAAAGATTAAAAGAGAGAGAAAAGCAAGAAATCAGTTCAAAAGTTCAGAGAAAAGAAAGGTAAAGTTTCAAGAGTATAAGTGACAAGTTGTAGTCAACTGTGGGAATGTTACTAAATTTGATTTATTGATGTCTATACGATTATATTCAGATTTTGGTTATGGAAAAAGAGATTATATAATATTCAAATTATAGCACAGTAAGTAAATCTGTGTTTAAATTAAATAGAAACAAAAACAGTTGCAATAAAATAATCTACTAACATATACAAACAACAGGCAAAAAAAAAGTAAAACTAAAGATTTTGGCATAGGGAGACATCTTTATTAAGATTTGAGCTTTTGAAACCCTGTATATAAGGAAAGAACCAAGATACACAATAAATGGCACAAGAATAGGCAACGTACATCACCATTTAAGAAACTTATAATGATAACTTATAATGATTACTATTTTAATAACTCAGGCCTCTATTTCAAGGAGACTCTACTAGTACTTAAACAAGTACAGTTCTTCCTGCTACACTTTCTACTATGACCAACAAAGAGGTTTTAAAGAGGTCACTTCTAATCCAGACTTCTATCCTAAGCAGTCCACAGTTATTATTCCTCTGTCATTTGTTCCTGGGCTTTCAAGCATATTTTTAATCCATTTGTTAGACCATATCGTCCAAACATCTGATTTCTACAAACAAGTAAAATTTATTAACTGCACTATTAAAAGCCCAAAGCACAACTGGAATATCATGATTCTTCCTCAGGATGTTCACTTTGGCATACTTTTTTTTCACATGGGACTGTAATGATATGTTACTATTTTATCATATCTACAAGAATGCTGCTGGGGTCTATATAAATAGGAAGCAGGCCCAAGAAAATTAAGGAGATAGCACCAAACAATAACATACTCTTCTTCCCCTGTTAGTTTTATTTTTAAAGTATTCATTTTAATTTGTTTACAGTAAGTTCTACATGGGTTTGATTATAAGCAGACACATATTGTTAAAACTTTGTGATAAGGAAGGAACATTAAAAGAGACAGAACTGAATAGAAGTGAGCACTGGTAAGCAGTAACAAAAATATCAGTACATATACACTGATCTAGGATTCAGTATTTCTTTATTCTGAACTTGGCTCCATACACATCAACCTCTATGGTCCTCAATTTCCTTATACATAAATTAAGGAGACTGAACTAAAATATCTTTTAAGCTCCTTTCCCAAAATTCTACCAAGTGAATACCCAATTATGTCCCCATATAGTAATAAGCATTCTTACAGCTGATAGGAAAGTACGCTGGTAAAACTTTTCTAGAGGGCAATTATGCAAAAGTCTTCAAAATGTTCATACCCTGACCCAAGCAATTCCACTTCTAGAAATTAATTCTAAGTAATTATGGGCACAAAAATTTAGTAACAAAGGTGTTTACCACTCCACTTTTTAGAAACAATCTAAATGTCCCATAGTAGGAAATGGTTAAATAAATTATGATGCATCCATTCAAAAGAATACTGTGTAGCCATTAAAGTGATGTTACAACAAATATATAAATTACATGGAAAGATGTTCATTATAATGAAAAAAGCAGGTAACAAATTAACACAATCCTATTTTGGGGTGTGTTCATACAAATATGTATAGAAAAAAGAAACAGTCTATACAGAAATGTCAGTGGTTATTCATGAATGATTGAATTTGGGGCATTTTATATCTTCAACTTTTTGCTCATCTATATTTTCTAAATTTTCTACTATGAACACTTATCAATTAGGTAATAAGAAAAATTATTTAAAGACTCAACTCTAAAATTCCTTCTAGAGCATTGTATCTTTATCTCCATCATTCTGATCCCCAAACAATAAAATCCCATTATCTAAATAAATCAACTTTGAAAACACTAGGTATTAAAATCACATGTTAAACAAAGATTTTGACATAACAGAAAATTTATAAACAGGAAATCAATTGTTCAGAAACAGAAAATAATTAGTTATCCACTCATATGGTAAATAAAGATGTAAGGCCCAAGATAGCAGAATTGTGGTTCTGCTATTAAAGTATTCTCAGGAAATGCTTCTATATATACTGTGGATTCCTTATTAAAACACAGTGTGATCAAGAATTCTATTTAAGAGAAATGCAGAACACTTAAAATCCAGAAGAAAACACCAAAAATGAGAGAAAATATTATCTAAGAATTTTTAAATAAATAAGACAAAATGTTCTGCTCATAATATTGAGTTCAAAAGCAAAGGAGGATTCATGAAACTGGGGTTACTTAGACTCAGATTAAAAAAAATGAGAAAATACTAAAGACTATCTTCTAATATACAAATGAAACTAGTTAAGTTCTCTTCTCAACCAAGAAAAGAGTGTGATTATGGGCTGAGATTTCCAATTTAGAGAAATTTATAATGGAAATGAAGAAGAATTACTGAAAATTATGAGAAAGTTTGGGGAATCTCTTTCCCTAAAGATCCTTTGGAATACCCCATTATTCAGGTATGATTTAGAATAAAAAATCACCACCAACAGCTGGAGACAGATAAGATGACAATTGGAGGTTCCTTTCAGCTTCATACTCCTTTTTCCCAGGTCTACAGAGAGTGAACAGATATGTAGCTCATAAATTCAAAAAGAAGAAAATAAACTTGCATCTTGAAACAAAATGAAGCTGTGAGTAAAGTAATTTTTACATGTATGAAAATACTTGACTGTGCAAGTATTTTCTGGTTTTGTTCCAGAAAATAAAGTATAATATGTGTTTAAAAGACATATAACCCAAAAGTATACTTAATATTTAAAATTAGGAAAATGCTTAGAGTTACCAAATATTAAAGCCAGTCCATGAGATGTACCCACTGCTATCAGGCTGGACACTGCCTGGAAACAAAAGGGAAGATTACATTTTAAGATATTACACCAAGAATCTTGAAATAATCAAAAGCCGAATATGTTGGTCTTCTGTCCTCGAGGCATCAGATGACATACTGACTATTTTAAATAAAGACAATTTCAACTAGGGAGCAAAAGGGGAAATGAAACTCAGAACATTTTATATATGGAATTTCCTCTAAATTTACTCTAGGGGCAACAATATCAAGATATCGTTTGTTCAACATTACAGGCAAAAACATGCCACAGCTTCCTCTAAAGCAATTCGGAAAAAAAAAAAAAAAAAACACAGAGATATTTGTGCTACCCAGTGAAGAGCCTCCTACCAGGTGTGTGGGAGGGACAAAGAAGCTCTTCTCCAGTTTATTCACAGGAGCCAAAAGGCACCAGAAATGTTCAAAATTTAGCCCACTTTCTCATCAATGACTAACTAATAAGAGAGCTACAGAAGTTAGTTGGAGGAAGGCAAGAAGCACTAGCGTGCTTTCAATATCCCCCATTTCACAATAATCACTCCACAGATTTATCATTTGGCAGGCTTGGCAATGGAGTCCAGAGCTGTTAAATGTACTATGTTTACCACAAAGTGATTTTACCGAATGCTATTTTTCACGCCCTGTAACAAAAGGGAAGCCAAATCACAGAAGGAGCAAATTTACTTGGGCAAGATGGCACTGCATACAAATAAACTTGGAGAAGTCTAATCATTACTCCATTACCTGCTTCTCAGACAAAAGGCTAAGGAGTAATGAATAGACTAAGAAACAAAGAGACATTCAAACATGGATAAATTTTAAACCTGATTAGTGGCAGGGAAATGATTTATGAATTCTTATCACAATAACTGATGTAATAACTTTAAACATTATAAAAACAAATCTAAGAAAACCAAATAAAATAAAAGCCTTATCTTTAAAGTATACTTACAATTGCTGTAGGTAAGCCAGCATCTACTTTGTCCTAAATGAAATTAAAAAAAAAAAAATGTTTTTGGAAAGATATTCTCATTTTAAAACAGAAAAATGTTATAAGGCCCTCTCTTTACACGTACTGTGCTCCAAATCAATTCACAGAGAGGTGGAGCCTTTATTTTTGCTCTCAACTAACAGAAATTACAAAAGTTGAATGTACCAACAAAATACAGAGAGCATGGGAGTAGATCATTTTATTTTACTAACTATAACAGATACCTCAGGGAGGATACTGATTATAAATGGAAATGTAAAGGAAAAAAGAGAGGAAAGAGGTTCTGTTTTCAATAATGTGAATAAACTGTAAGTCCTATGGGTCAAAATGATAGAAGTACATAAAGATTTCAGAAAAGGGAAATGTGCTAAAGACATCCTTCCTCTAAGTAGAAGTTGGCCATCCAGATTACCCAACAACCCCTAAATAAAACCCCAGCAGGGTATATTCAGTCAGTTCTCAAGATGGGGTTGCATTAAGAGAGTCAGGTATTAAGTGCTAATCCCAGCTCCATGCCAATAACTGTATGGCCTTGGGAAAGTCTCCTAACCCTCCAAGTATCAGTCTTCTCATCTACTCAAAGAAATAATAAATACTGTCCTATCAACCTCAATGTGTTGCCCTGACGATGAAACAAGTGTGAAGTATTATATGAACGTAAGGGTATCTATTTATCTACAGTTTATATAGCTATAAATAATATTAGCTTACAATTATATAGCATGTAGTAACAAAGAGTTTTCATATACATATATCACATTATTTGATTCTCAAACCTAGAGAGATAGATGGAACAGGTAGTATTATCCTGATTTTCCAGATTAAGAAATAGAAATTTCAAAGAGCTTAAATGACTTGCCCAGGGTCACTCAGTAATGGCCAGTGCCCTTTATATCACTTCTACATCTTCTTTTCTATGTCCATACCTGTCAATGTGGTCAGTTAGTTATTATAATCTCCTAGAAGGCAGAATCTAAATCTATTTAACCAACTGTGTAGAGCTTCCTAGGTACTAACTTAAGAAACTTACTCCAGTGTGTGGAAAAATGAGAAAAAACAATTACCAAGGCTTCTATATACAACATTCTTCTATATATATCCAACTTCACGTGGAACCTAAAGCATACCTAAAATAATACTTGATAATTAAGAAGCATGCAATAAATATTTGATAACTGATTGGTATGTGTCTCAGACAAAGCAAAGGAGTAGTGGGATGGCAGATGAAGAACATAAACTATATCCAGAATGGAACCTGAATAATGAAATCAGAAGTCAGCCGATTTCAAAAGCTAAAACAGCACAGATGTGGGAAGCATTTTAGAGATTACAGAATTTTAGAACTGGTGTTGCAACACTTTAGGGTAGTGGTTCTCGAAAGTCAGCGTGCCTTAGCATGGGCTGGGATGCCTGTTAAAATGCAGATCCCTATGCTACACTGCTAGAGATTCCAATTCAGGTCTGAGGTAGTGCCCAGGAATGTGCATTTTAATAAGCACCCTAAGAGATTTTTATGCATCGATATATTTTGGGGGGAAAAAAAAGACCCACAAAAAAACACTGCCCAAAGGCATCTCTTTAAGTTGATCATAAAAATGATAAAGCTCCTTAAAACATTAAATATATTCTTATGTCACATTTCTTTGAGGAGGATCCCAATATTAAACAATGAGGTTGACAACTACAAAAGTTCCATCTCTCCTAAGTGTCTTCCATGCATGGACTTCAAAGCTGTGGTGATTAAGGCCACAGGCAGCCGTGCCACCTGGCCGAAGGCACTACTGAACAACTATTCAGGAGAGATACCCAGGAAAACCAGCTTTACATGTTAATAAACCAACCATCACAGAAAAGCATACAATTTAAATTGAGCTGGTAATCCAAGATTAGGAAGGCACAGTATGATGACTGTCACAGGAAAAGCAGTTTTCATTTTAACATACCAAAGGAGCTCAGCCATAGCAATGAAATAAGAACAGAACACAAACACTCTGGGATTTATTAGAATTCTTCCCTCCTCTTCAAGAGGGAGGAGAAACCCTTTTAAATAACAGATTTATCTAATCATTGTTCAGTGTCTGAGTTTTAGTTCAGTCTCCATTATTCAAAATATTGTTAAAATTGTACAGGTGGGTCAAATGACTGTTCTGGTTCATCTTGATTTTGAAAGGAATAAATTTCATCACCTACATAAGGATTAAATTCAGAAAACGTCATGGAAATGTAATCCTCAACAGGTGGTTCCCATTGCAGCAAATATGAGTTACTCTCCCTCTAAAAGAGGACGGACAATTGCCCAGATTTTCTCCATTGCTTGACCATCTCTCTATTTAAATTAACTTCATGATATTAAAGCTGGGTCAAGGCATACCAATTGGCCATAATGAACAGACTTTTTTTTTTTTTTTTTTTGCATCTACAACAAGAGCCTTCTCTGGTAAACCCGCAAGTTGCAACATGGTTGTGGTGTCATCATGCCACTCCTATATTGATCTCTCTCCCTCTTGAAAAGTCAAAACCTTCATTTCCTATCCAAACTGAATATGCAAAATATCAATTAAGCTCCATGAAAAGAACACAAAAATACATCAAAGTTGCTGGGTATGAATCTGTCCTTATTACTATTACTATTATTACAACTACTACTATCATTATTATTATATACAGGATCTATATATCGAGTTCAGAAAACTGAAATTGAAAGATCACAAAAAACCACGGGCTTTGAGATCAAAGGAAAAGTTTGATAAAACATATCAGAATCAGTGTCTTAATGGACTATTAAGTACTTTTGTATTAACCCAGTATTCTACATCATTTTCAAACAAGGCCACAGATATTGCGTTCCAACCATTATACATTGGCCATAGTCACCAATACTACCTCCATTTCACAACAAGGAAGCACCAGACTTAGAGCCAGAAACCCCAATTTTGAGCATTGGCTCTACTACCTCGTAACTGAGTGATGTAAGACAAGTTAATATCACCTCTCTGAACCTGTCCTCTCATTTGCAAAATAGGATATAACTTTACTGACTTTCAGAGTTGTAGAAGTAAATGAAATAAGGTACATGAAAAGACTTTTGTGAACTACATAAAAGAAATCATTCTGTTGTAAAAGATTCTGATCAATCATTTCTCCATATGCAAAGACTAAAAAAGCAAGCACTCTACCTAAACCAACTACACAAGATGGCAACTGAACTGAAAAGAAATTTAAAGAAGAGGCAGATAGTGTTTCTTTTAGGCTTGCTGCCATCTTTCATTTAGGCACACCCAAAACTATGAGCAGATCTTTATTTTCACGGCTGCGCTAATTTCTATGTCAAGATGTGAAGCCCCATGACTTACAAGTGAAAAATAATCACACAAAAACCATGAAAGCCAGAATCTATTTTTCTTAAGCCTTGGGCCAAGAGAAGTGCTGTACTTTGTTTTATGCTCATTCCTACTTCATTATGCCATTGCAGGTTATAAAGCTGGGGGAAGAGAACAAAATACTTACAGCTGCAGACACTATCTGGGCAGAGATTCCCTTCAAAAGTGAATGTCGCATAACTGATCCATGGAGTGAAAAAGAATCAGGTAATTTCTTTTTCCTAAAAAAAGGAAAACATTTGAGAACAGAACAAAAAAAAAAAAAAAATTTAAAAGGCAGGGTCCCAATGCTTTGAAAGAAAAAACACATAAAAAGCAGAAAACAATGCTGTATGTAATTTGTTAGCTCTGTTTTTGAAAAGAGGCATAGTCTAACAGTCCCACTTTAAGATGATGTATCAGACCCCACCTTGTACCCCAGAGACAAACAAATAGGAAATGAAAAAAAATCACCATTCCTTTTTCACTAATTCATATAGTTCTTTGCCCACCTCAAGTAATATAGCAATAGGTTCTACTACTCTTCAGAATGTTGCCTATAGAGCACTCCACCTGCCCTGGATGTCTACATCATCTCCTGACCTTCCTTCCTGCTCCTGCCCACTTTTCTTGCCCTCCCACTGTGGGCAATCAAACGCCTTCCCCAACTACCCCCTCACTGCTTCCTCTCAGTTGCTCCTACTAATGGCTCCTTTCTCTTACCCTACTTAATATCGTTCAAAATAAAATTTTTAAACTTTTACCAAACACTATTGAGCACCTACTCTGTGCTCTGGATGAAAGTACACTCTAGAGATACAAAGATAAGAAAGTCACGGTTCTTGCACTCAAGGACTTCACAGCCTAGCTAGAGGGATTGATAAGTCTATGAAAAGAAAGGACAAATGTTGGACTACAAGTATGAATAAAATATGCAGAAATACAAATGAAGAAGAGTTTAATCCTGTTTACTAGAGGGATATAAGGGACAGCTACAGAAAAAGAGAGGACATCTGCATTTGGCCTTGATGGATGACCAGGAAGTATGTCAGGCAATGAAAAAGCATGAGAATAAACATAAAGACATAGAGGTGTGCATGTGTCTGACACATATACACACAAAATGCATGAGCTGGGAGGACTGTAGTAGGGGTGCTTAGAGGTTAGGTCAAAATAGTAAACAGCGTCCAGACTAATGCCATGCAAAGGAATTTTTGCTTTATTATGTAGGCAACAAGAAGGCACCATTATCTTTCAAGCAGGGAGTGACTAGATCATCAAAAACATTTAAGTTATCTATTTGTAGCACAGAGTGATGCACAGGTTAGCATCTGGTAATGGCTCCTATCCTACAAGAGTTGTCAGCCTTTTCAAGACAGCACTGACATGGGCGAAATTTTAAAAGAAGGGGAAAAAATATACAGACAACTTTATCACTATTAAATTTACAAATGAATTCAATAAAATATTTGCAATATGCTTCCTTCACTTCTCTTTCCTTTTCAAGTTCTCTCCAAGAATTTGGAAGGTGAAAAGCAGCCAAAATGAAGTTATTTAGGGTTAGAAGTCCTTTTCCCAAATCTTTAATCATCTTTGCAACTCTCCTCTGAATCCACTCCAAGGGAATAAAGGAATGCTGGAGTTTAGCTTAGAGAGGGGAGTGGGGAATGGGGTGTGCAGAGAACAGAAGCTGGTGAGGTAAACCAAGCTCCATGTTCCCACCACAGACACTGTAGACTGCCAGGTCTGACTTTTCTCCAAGTGCTCCACTGTTCCTGGGAGTTCCCTGGCTATTATGATGGCTTCCTGGTGGGGGTGTGGAAGACAGTGGACATGGCCCTCACCTTTTTATTCTTTCCCTCAATAGTGTTAAAATCTTTAGGATCCAACAAGGATATTCTTTCTATGCAAGTGTGCCTTCTACTTCCCCTGCAGGGCTTCAGCAGACCATATTATACTATAAAAGAGATAGGTTTTAAAAGATCAAATATTTCAATATGTAAGTGTGGTTTAAGTGAATACTTACCTTTTTAAGTTGCTCCTGTCACCACTATCTGAGCTTGCCACAGACGAAGTATCATAGGAGTGAGAATCAATAGTATCAATATTTAACAATGTGGGATCCTCAAGAACAAAAGACTCATCTTCATCATCAGTCTAAATTGGAAGAACATGGATCAATAAATTTGAAATTCCAAATACCCTGAAACAAGTCAGATAGGCATTAATAATGGCTTCTCCAAAACATATAAGTGCTTTTTTCTGCTTTTCACCTCCATTCCATGCATTCTACTCTCTACAAAAAGTTTTCTCTAAGAATATCTCTTTTCTTGTAGCAGGAAGCAGGAATGGTAACGCAGATTATTGTTAGGTGCAGAATATTTCTTAAAATCCAAATGTGTAGATGCTTTACTCATTAACAAACAGCCAATGGCTAATTAGAAGGAACCAAATACCAAAATCAAATAAGTATAGATGAACAGCGTAAGAAATATGACCAGCACACAGAAGAAAGGCACTATGATGGGGAATAGCATACGCAGAAACAGTGATTTTGTAATATATATTTTGCCCATGAAAAGGATGCAGTCCAAAAAGGCTGGTGTATGAGAGTAAGAGCTAGAAATGATCCTATAAAGATAAGCTGGGACCCAAACTATAAAATGCCTTATATTCCATTAAGCTAGATGACAGTGGGGCCTATGTCTATCTCTTCCACCACCGTAACCCCAGTGCCTAAAAGGTGCCTGGCACAGTCAGTACCCACTTGTTTAATGAATCAGGACTCTATATAGTAAGCAGTAAGCAGGCAACTGAGATTTTTAAGAGACTATTAAGGACCAGTAAGTGGGCTACTGCAATGTCATGAAAAAGAAAAGTACAGGCTGGGAACACAGCAGAAGTTGAGAGGGAATGATGAAAGAGACATTACTGAGCTAAAATCGAAAGTCCCTGATTACCATTTAAATAGGGTGGGTGGGAGGTGGGAGTAAGGGAGAAGTCAAGGAAGATTCCAAGATTTCCAGTTGTAGCAACCAGGCAAAAGGTGATACCACTGTTTAAGACAGCAGGTAAAGCAGGATAAGGAGTTTGGATTTGAGAAAATTGATTCTAAGTATCAGACATCAAGAAAGAATGTTCTGATCCTACCTTCTATTTCAGCTGTACTATCTTCTGCCTTATCATTTACACCAATCTTGAGAGAGTAGTCTATATTATTTCCAATTTCTCTATTACAGTCTATTAATTCTACTTTTTCTGAAGCTACTAGCTGAATCCACAGGTGTATTTTCAGTTAGTATGTTCTCATCCTCTATGTATCATTTAACACTGTTGACCATTCCCTACTTCTTGAAACTTTCTCTCCCCTTGGTTTTCAGAACATCTCTCTTTTTTGGTTCCCTTCAACATGTATGGCCTCTCATCAATCATGTTCTCTAGCTGCTCCTCAGTTGTTTCCCAGGATTCCAATCTTAGCTCTTTTCTCTTCACATACTTCCTCCATGGGCCAGCTCATGTTATGCTAATGATCCAAAATCTGTCTTCAGCATCCACATTTCTCTTGTGGTTTAGACCCATATTTCCAACTATTCTTCAGATCTCTCCACATAAAAGTATGCTAAGGACAAGTTTAAGACTGGCAAAGAGAAGTTGTGTTACTTGAGAGCTGTAAAAGATTGGAACAATTACTGTAGAGAAAAATAAAGGAAATGATTCAGAAATAAGTACTGCAGAGCAGCACTAAGGTCTTAAACAAGAGAGTCAATCAAAACCTTATTTGATTTTCCTAAGCAGCCTTGGAACATAATTCAAGAAAACAGATCAGCAAAGTTAAGTCAGGGTTAGAGGCCAACAGAATAGGTGAAAGAAAAAGAAAAGGAAAGAAAAGAATTGAGTATGTCAATAAGACTGAATTTAAAATTACTGGTTACACAGACGAGTTTTCAATTCTCCCCAAACTGAGTGCAAAATCTATACAAATCCTATCAAATCCCAGCCATGTATTCGTGTGTGTGTGTGTGTGTGTGTGTGTGTGTGTGTGTGTGTGTGTTAACTGATAAGGTAACTCTAAAACTTACCTGGAAATTCAAAAAAAGCTGGAAGATTTGAAACTACCCAGATATCAAGATGTATTATAAAACTTCAATCATTAGGAGAAAGTGATATGTGATATTGGGGCAAATATAGAAAGATAAAGCAATGGACTGAGACCCACACATATAGTCACCTGATTTATAACAAAGGTGACATCACAGTGCAGTAGGGAAAGAATACGCTTTTCTTCCCTAAGATGCTGGGGAAAAAATAATATATATATATATATATATATATATATATATATCCTGGCTTATACCTCACACCATCACATGCAAAAAATTTCAGATGAACTGCCAATCTAAATGTAAGAGGAGTAATAAAGCTTTTAGAAGAAAATAGGATAACACTGTCATGAACTTGGAACAGGCAAAATTTTCTTAAACAGGACCCAAAAGCACTAACCAAATAGAAAAACCTAATAAACTGAACTACATTCACAAGAGAAACCTCTGTTCATCAAAAGAAAACATTAATAGAGTGAAAGGTAACCCACAGAATGGAAGAAGATATTTATAATACCTATATCTGATAGAGGACTTGTATTCAACATATATAAAAACTCCTATAAACCAGCTTTTTTTTTTTTTTTTTTTAAAGACAACTCAATAGAAAAACTGGGCTAAAGACATGAAAAGACAATTTACTAAAGAGATATCCAAATGGCCAACACATATGTCAAGGTACCCAACTTCATCAATCTTTAGGGAAATTCAAACTAAAACCATGACATGATACCACTACACACCTATAATTATAAATGGATAAAGTGAAAAAGACAGAAAATATCAAAAGCTGGTAAGGATATGGTAACCAGAACTCATATATTGCCGGTGAAATTAGATACTGATACAACCACTGTGAAAAAAAACAGTGGCAGTGTCTACTAAAGATGAATATAGCCATACCTGAGGACCCAGCAATTCTACTCTACATATATATCCCACAGAAATGTATGTATGTTCAAAAAAGATCAGCCTTGCACTTACGCCTCAGGCTGATCATCTTCATGGGTGGGCTAAACTCTGAAGGAGAGCACCAGCCAATACAGAGCCAATCAACAAAGACCATGAAAGGTTTTTTTTTTTTCTGTTTTATTTCATCTTTGCCTTGCCTGTTTGTTTCTGTTAGCTCCTGGCATTCTAGGAAATCTCTGTCTTATCACTAATGGATACAAACTTAAGGAACACATAGTTCCAGAGTTAACACATTAAAAATACTAAAATGTACTGTGTACAACAAAAGACAAGACAAAGAAACAGGAAATGATGGTCCACCCATAGGAACAAAATAAAACATCAGAAACCACCAACAAAGATAATCAGACTTTGGACATACCACACATAGACTTTTTAAAAATGATCTTAAATATGCTCAAAGAGCTAAAGGAGAACACAGAAAAGAACAAAAGGGCATCAGGGAAGCAATATATGAACAAAATGGGAATCTCAATAAAGAGAAAGAAATTATAAAAAGGAACAAAAGAGAAATACTGGAATTGAAGACCACAATAACTAAAATAAAATATTCCCTACAGGGTTCAACAGCAGATTCTCACAGAAGAATCAGTGAACTCAAAGATAAGACTATTTGAAATTATTCAGACTGAGGTGTGGAAAGAAAAAAGAATGAAGAAAAATGAACAGAGGCTAAGAGACCTATGGGACACCATCAAGCATACCAACATATGCATTATGAGACTCCCAGAAGGGAAAGAGAGAAAAGGGCAGAAAAAATATGCAAAGAAATAATGGCAGAAAACTTTCCAAATTTAATGAAATTCAATGAAAGATATGAATAAACACATTGAAGAAGCCAAACAAAAGCCAAATAGGGTAAAGTTGAAGTGATCCATGACCAGACACATTATGATCAAAATTTCAAATAAAAAGACAAAGAGAAAATTCTGAGATTTGCAAGAGAGAAGCAACATGTCATATAAAAGGGAACCTCAATAAGATTAAATGCTGATTTCTCATCAGTCTGAAACTAGGGGGGCCAGAAGGCAATGGGATGAAATATTTAAAGTGATGAAAATAATTGCTAACCAAGAATTTCATATCTGGCAAAATTGTCTTTCAAAACTGGGAGAGAGGGAGGTCCTAAGACGGTGACATAAAGAGTAGTGGGGGAAACAGAAAGAAACCCAGCGGCTAGCAGCTGGCTCCCCAGAGGGCTGGATAAACTCTTGCCCACGGCCATGCCCACAGCCCAGAGCCCCGCTAGTTGTCCTGGAGCTGGGAAGGAGGAACTGTGCGAGGAGGAGGGGGTTGAGACGCCCCATTCGGCCATCTTTGCATCAAGCTGAGAGCGCCTCTGCACGGCCCGGGGCTTCCCTTGAGGGACGGCGTGCACTGATGATGTAGCACAGCATTCTCTCAGCAGAGGTCCTGAAGGATCGTGGCTAGGAGGGGGGGCCTGCTCAGAGAACTCAGGGACACTACGCCAAGTCCGGTGGTTTGTGGGACAGCGAGAAAGAGGCTCTGAGGCTGAACTGAAATGAAGGCTTAGACTCTTGCGGTGGCCTTGCATCTCCGGGAACCTGGGGGATTTAAATATTAAAGTTGCCCTTCCTCCCTGGCCACCCAGACACATGCCCCACATTCAGGGCGGATGGTTCCAGCAACACTTCCAAACTGAGTTCTCCAACTGAACCCCACAAGAATCATTTCCCCACACACCGTGGGGACAAGGTTGAGAACTGACTTGAGGGTTATAGGTGACTCACAGATGCCATCTGCTGGTCAGAGAAAGTGTACGACACCAAACTGTGTTTCTGAAAAATTAGATTGGTATCTTTTCTTTACAACTGGAAAGAACCCTATTAAGCAAAGCAAATGTCAAGAGGACAAAAACAACAGAAAATCTTAATGCATATGATCAAACCAGACAATATGGAGAATCTAATTCCAACCACCCAAATCAAAATATCAGAAGAGACACAGTACTTGGCACAATTAATCAAATAACTACAATCGAGGAATGAAAACATGGCAAAGGATTTAAAGGACATCAAGAAGATCACGGCCCAGGATATAAGCAACATAAAGAAGACCCCAGAAGAACACAAAGAAGACATTGCAAGAGTAAATAAAAAAATAGAAGATCTTATGGAAATAAAAGAAACTGTTGGCCAAGTTAAAAAGACTCTGGATATTCACAATACAAGATTAGAGGAAGTTGAACAATGTCTCAGTGTCCTAGAAGTCCACAGAACAGAAAATGAAAGAACAAAAGAAAGAATGGAGAAAAAAATCGAAAAAATCAAAACGGATTTCAGGGATACGATAGATAAAATAAAACGTCCAAACTTAAGACTCATTGGTGCTCCAGAAGGGGAAGAGAAGGGTAAAGGTCTAGAAAGAGTATTCAAAGAAATTGCTGGGGAAAACTTCCCCAACTTTCTACACAATACAAATACACAAAGCATAAATGCCCAGCAAACTCCAAATAGAATAAATCCAAATAAACCCACTCCGAGACATATTCTGATCAGACTGTCAAATACTGAAGAGAAGGAGCAAGTTCTGAAAGCAGCAAGAGAAAAGCAGTTCACTACATACAAAGGAAACAACATAAGCTAAGTTGTGACTACTCAGCGGCCACCATGGAGGTGAGAAGGCAGTGGCATGATATATTTAAAATTCTGAGAGAGAAAAATTTCCAACCAAGAATACTTTATCCAGCAAAATCTCCTTCAAATTTGAGAGAGAGCTTAAATTTTTCACAAACAAATGCTGAGAGACTTTGCCAATAAAAGACCTGCCCTACTTCAGATACTAAAGGGAGCCCTACCAACAGAGAAACAAAGAAAGGAGAAAGAGATATAGAGAATTTTAACAGACATATATAGTACCTTACATCCCAAATCACCAGGACACTCATTTTTCTCTAGTGATCGAGGATCTTTCTCCAGAAGGGACCATATGCTGGGACATAAAACAAGCCTCAAGAAATTTAAAAAAAAAAAAAATTTTTTTTGAATATACTCAAAGCACATTCTCCAACCACAACGGAATACAAATAGAAGTCAATAAGTTTTGAATTGTAATTCCACTATTTACTTCCTACATGATATAAAATACACAAACTCTAAGGACAAATCAGTGGTTTTGAACTCAATGTAAAATATGTAATTTTAGACAACTATATAAAGGTGGGGGAATGGAGGAGTATAGGAACATAGTTTATATGTCCTATTGAAGTGAAGGTGGTATCAAAGAAAAACAAGATTGTTATGGATTTAAGAGGTTAATTTTAAGCCCCACAGTAAACACAAAGAAATTATCAGAGAATATGACCATAGAGATGAAAAGTAGAGTATGGGTTAAGAGAAATGGGGGAAGGGGCAATGGGGAGTTAAGAAATGAGTGTAGGGTTGCTGTTTGAGGTGAAGGGAAACTTCTAGTAATGGATGGTGGGAAAGAGCATTACAACTTTCTAAAGGTGATTAATCCCACTAATGGAAGGCTAGGGAGGGGGTGGAATGGGAAGATTTAGGCTGTATATATGTTTCCACAATTGAGACAAAAAAAAAAAAAAAAAGACAGTCTAAATAGATGACAATTGAATGCCAAGGATGAACCTGGATGGGATTAAAAAAAAAAAAAAAAAAAAGTAGTGGAAGCTAGTTAGTCCCCTTGGAACAACTAATAAACAACAAGGAACATCTGGAATAACTGCAGGGGAACAAACGTGATGGTCCACTCATCATACACCAAACTGAACTGGGAGGAATGCCCAAGATTGCAGCATAAAATCTGTAAGTAAAATCTGCGGATCCAAGCCAGGAGCCCCCTCCCCCCATGACCCGATCTGCAAAGCCTCATGGTGCTAGAGAGCAGCACTCTCCCAGCAAGCGAATATAGCTCAGCTGAGCTCCAACTGGGGTTTTAATGAGCAAATGTGGACTGCTTGATGCAAGCTATGAATCCCCGACAAGCAGACAGAGGCTTTGGGTGATGACTGACCTTGGAGAGCCGGGGGGTGGCCCTGAAGGGGGCTTTCTGTCCCTATTTCGGTTCAGGGGAGAAAGCATCAGCCATTTTCAGTTCCCAGTGCTCTGACCCAGACAAGGATGGAGATGGCACAGACAGACAGAGACCACTGAAATGCTAATGACCTCTCCCTAGGGGGTCTATTTTCGCTAAGAGGAAAGAGGTGGGGCCCAGTCCTACTACCTGCCTTCCATTCAGAACCAGACCCCAGAGCCTGTGGGAAAACAGCCACAGGCCACACCTCCTTACACCAGTCTGGAGTTACAGGCTGACAGGTGCCACCTGCTGGGCAGAAAAGCACAGTGACCTGAGGCCTCACAGGGCATACCAATTTTCTAAGACACACCCTCAGGGAAACCAGATACTGAATAGTTCTTCCTTCTGGGACCGGAGCCTGTTTTGGTCTGGGAAAATCTGATTGGGGTAACAAAGGAAACCATGCCCAGACAACAGAAAACTATAACCTACACTAAGAAAAGTGAAGTTATAGCCCAGTCAAAGGAACAAATTTATACTTCAACTGGATACAGGAATTTAAACAAGTAATACTAAATAATTTAAAAAGTTTAGGGAAGATATAGCAAAAGAGATGAACCGAATAATGAAAACACTGGGCGTACATAAGGTAGAAATTAAAAGTTCAAAAAAACAACTGGCAGAATCTATGGAAATGAAAGGCACAACACAAGAGATGAAAGAAACAATGGAAACATACAATAGCAGATGTCAAGAGGCAGAAGAAAACACTCAGGAACTGGAGAACAAGGCACCTGAAAGCCTACACACAAAAGAACAGATAGAGAAAAGAATGGAAGAATACAAGCAACATCTCTGGGAACTTAAGGACAAAACAAAAAGCAAGAATGTACATGTCATTGGTGTCCCAGAAGGAGAAGAGAAGGGAAAAAGGGAAGAAGCAGTGATAGAGGAAATAATCAATGAAAATTTCCCATCTCTTGTGAAAGACATAAAATTACAGATCCAAGAAACGCAGCATACCCCAAACAAAATAGATCTGTATAGGTCTACACCAAGACAATAATCAGATTATCAAATGTCAAAGATAGAGAATCCTGAAAGCAGCAAGAGAAAAGCAATCCATCACACACAAAGGAAACCTGATAAGACTGTGCAGATTTCTCAGTAGAAAGCATGGGGGCAAGAAGGAAGTGGGGTGATATATTTAAGATACTGAAAGAGAAAAACCACCAACCAAGAATCCTATATCCGGCAAAACTGTCCTTCAACTATGAGGGAGAGCTTAAAATATTCTCAAACAGACAATGACAGAGCTTGTGAACAAGACACCTGCTCTACAGGAAACACTACAGGAAGCACTGAGGACAGAAAGGAAAAGACAAGAGTGAGAGGTTTGGAAAACAATTTTGGGAGATAGTAGCACAGCAATGTCAGTACACTGAACAAAGATGACTGTGAATAAGGTTGAAAGAGGAAGGTTCAGACCATGTGGGACACCAGAACAAAAGATGAAAGATAAAAACTGGGACTCCATAACCTAGGGAAACCTAGGGTGCTCAGTGATTGTAATAAAAGGTACAAATATGTTTTTACATGAGGTAGAACAAATGAATGTCAACATTGCAAGGTGTTAAAAATAGGGTGGGATTGGGGGGGAAATACAATCAATGCAAACTAGAGACTATAATTAACAGAAACACTGCTTCCTTTATTATAGCAAAGGCAATATACCAAAGCTAAATGCATATGGGGGTGGGGGGGATGGGGAAGGGTATGGGACGCCTGGCATTGGTGATGCTGTCTGACTCTTCATTCTACTTGAGGTTAATGCCATCTTTCCTTTTGTTACTTTCTAGCTGCCATGTTTTTGTTTTTTGTTTTTTTTTCTCTCTCTCTCTCTCTCTTTTCTTTTTCTTTTGTCTCTCTGCCTTCTTTGACTCTTCCTCCTTCTTTGTGGAAGAAATGGACGTGTCCTTATATAGATAGTGGCGATGGTGCTGAATTCATAAATACGTGACTATACAGAGAACAAACGATTGTTTACTTAGGATGGAACGTATGGTGTATGAATGAAACCATCTTAAAAAAATGGGTTGATGAGAAACCTTGAAGGCACTATATTGAGTGAAATAAGACAGACACATAAAGACAAATATTGCAGGGTCTCACTGATATGAACTAACTATAATATGTAAACTCATAGAAGTGAAATATAAGTTACCAGGATATAGAATGAGGCTAAAGAATGGGGAGCGGTTGCTTATTATGAGCAGAATGTTCAACTAGGGTGAACTTAAACATTTGGAAATGGACAGAGGTGGTGGTAGCACGTCGTGAGAATAACTAACAGTGCTGAAAGGTGTGTGAAGGTGGTGGAAAGGGTAAGCTCAGAATCACGTGTGTCATCAGAAGGAAAGCTGGAGGTTAAAAGATGGGAATGTATAAAACAGTGAATCTTGTGGTGGACAATGTCTGTGATTAACTGTACAAATATTAGAAATCTCCCTCACGAACTAGAACAAATGTATGACACTGTAACTAGAAGTTAATAATAGAGAGGCATATAGGAAGAAAACATATACCTATTGCAAACTATATACTACAGTTAGTAGCACTTTAACATTCTTTCATCAACAGTAACAAGTGTACTATTCCAAAACTATGAATCAATAATGGAAGGTGAGTGGTTAGGGATATTGGAGGATTTAAGTTTCCTTTTTTTGTCTTTATTTCAATTCTGGAGTAATGAAAATGTTCTAAATTGAAAAAAAAATTAATTGTGTTGATGGATGCACAGCTGTATGATGGTACCATGGGCAATTGATTGTACACTTTGGATCTTTGGATAGTTGTACGGTATGTGAACAATCTCAATAAAAAGAAAATAAAAAAATAAAAACTGAATGAAAAACAGGGTGAGATGGGGGATGACTTCGGTGTTCTTTTTTACTTTTTTTTTAATTCTGATTCTGATTCTTTCTGATGTAAGGAAAATGTTCAAAAATAGATTGGGGTGATGAATGCATGACTATATGATGGTACTGTGAACAGCTGATTGTACACCGTGGATGACTGCAAGGGATGTGAATATATTTCAATAAAACTGAATTTAATTAAAAAAAAAAATGGGAGAGAGATAAAGACATTCCTGGATAAACAAAATCTGAGGAAGTCTGTCATCATTAGACCTGCCCTACAAGCAATGTTAAAAGAAGTTCTCCATATCAAAAGAAAAGGACATTAGAGAGTAGATTGAAGTTGCATAAAGAAATAAAGTCTCTGGTAAAGGTAAACACATGGGTAATCAGAAACATCAATACTACTGTATTGTATTTCTGGTATGTAAATACACTTTTTCCTTTTTACAGGGTCTAAAATGCAAATGCATAAAATGTAATGCTAAATCTATGGTTTTGGACACACAATGTATAAAGAGATAGTTTGTGACAAAAACAACAAAAAGGTGGAGGGACAGAGGGGTTGGAACATAATTTGGATGTCCTATTGAAGTTAAGTTGGTATTAAATCAAATGAAATTATAGATTAAGGTTGTTAAATTTAAGCCCTATGGTAACCACAAAGAAATTTTCTGAAAAACATACACAAAGGAAATGAGAAGGGACTCAAAGTAGTTCACTACAAGAGATCAAATAAAAACAAAAGGAGCCAGTAATGGAAAAACCAAGAGACAAAAAAGGTACAAGACTCACAAACACCAAAATGGCAGAAGAAAGCCCTGCATTATCCATAGTTACTTTAACCATAAATGGATTAAATTCTCAGTAAAACAATAGAGATTGGCAGAATGGATAAAAAGCATGATCCAACCACATGTGGCTTACAAGAGACTCACCTTAAATTCAAAGATACAAGTAGGATGAACGTGAAAGGATGGAAAAAAATATTCCACGCAAATAGAAGCCAAAAGAAAGCTATACAAATAGGGGTAGCTATACAAATATAACATAAACTGGACTTTAAGTCACAAACTGTTACATGGGACAAAGAAGGACACTATATACTGATAAAGGAATAAACTGAACACAAGATATAATAAGTATAAATATACATGTACCTAACAGCAGAGCCCCAAAATATATGAAGCTAATATTGACAGATTTGAAGGGAGAGACAGGCAGTTCTACATTAATAGTAGGAAATTTCAGTATACTACCTTGAATAATGAATAGTACATCTAAACAGAAGACTAATAATGAAGTAGAAGATTTGAATGATATTATAAACCAACCAAACCTAACAGACATATATAGAACACTTTACCCAAAGGCAGCAGAATACACATTCTTCTCCAGTGCATATAAATGATTCTCTACAATAGATCATATGTTAGGTCACAAAAAAAAATCCTGATAATTTTAAAAGACTGAATTTATAAAAAGCATCTCCTCTGACCACAATGGAATGAAGCTGAAAATCAATAATGGGGAGAACTGGAAAATCCACAAATATACTGAGAGTGAAGATTATGGTTAGAGAATGGAATTTCAAAGCTGAAAACCAAAGAGGTAGTACAGTTTCCAAGAATGACAAGACCGAGTAACATTATCTTATACCCTAAGTTCTGAGGCCTACGATGTCTCAGTAATCTCTAGTTTTCCACTCTTCAAAATATCTTAGATATGCCCAGTTGTTTTCCTAGCAGCTTATGGACTAAATCTCACTTGATGTTGTATTTGTAAGAAATTATGATCAAATTTCTATTTAGAAGCGCTAATGTACATCTAGATTAAATCAAAACACAGTTTTATGCTTTTAAAATATGTATATTTCAAAATGCATCTTTTAATTTCTGAGTGCATGTTACAGTATTTAATACTTCACATGTCTTGGAAAATTCAATATAAATATTTATTCCCACACTTGATATATGGTATATCTCACAATAAGAATGAATATATACCATTTCCTTCATTCTAGCCTATGCCAGAACCATGCTGTAACAAAAGTGTTGTATATTTTACGGAGATTTAGTGATGTACATGACAATGTTTTTAAGTTATTTTATTGAAGGTCAATCTTTACATAAAATTAAAATCCTTCTTTTTTAAAAGTGAAAAAAAAAAATTCTTGGGTGTCCATTTCTTCCCAGGCTCCTTTCAGGTTGACATTAATAAACATGTTAGAAATATATGCACCCAAATATCCTGGAGCAATTGCTATTTACACTTTCTACTTTCGCCATTTTCATATTTTCTTTTTAAAATCATTTTCTTTAATACTTCTTCTCCCTAATGTCTATTAATAATGTTCTACAAATTCAATTACTTTTCTTTCACTTACCCACCTGTCTAGCTCCCCGGAGGGTAAAGGAAGCCAATCTCCAGTCTCAATTCTCTCCAAAGGGCAGAGTGAGTCATACAGTTTTTTTATAACCCCAACACCTAACACTATGAACTGAATATACTAGGCACCCAAATTACTGTTGAGAATAATAATAATAGCACCTTCTCAAATCACCAATCACGGTACTTTCTGTTACTCATAGATGAGAAAATTGTGCAAGGACAGTTTCCATCATTAAGACCTACAGTATCATTCATATGAACTTTTTTTTGCAAATATTATAGAAACCTGTACAAAAAGGACTTTCTACACAGTCCTCTAAGATTATCATTTTATTTCACACTTAGGAAAAAAATTGAAAAGAGAATTAAGTCTAATGATTAAGACAATGTTAAAAAGAAGTGACCAAAATTAATCTCCTCACCATATTGGGGGAAATAAAAGACTTCCTCTATGTTAGAAAGCAATAAATAAAGAACACTTTACTGTAGCAAGATATTCTTTTTAGGACCAAAGCCTTCTTTGTCAAAACTACAAATGCCTAAGTCTTAACACAGATCATACAGAACATTTTTTATGTTAAAAATAGCAATAGATTCAAATAACAGCAACATCAAACTGATATAAAGTATAGAAATCAAAGTCATACAAGAAAAATAAAAGATACAATACACCAAGAAAGTAGTCTGCAACTTACAAAATGTTGGCTATAACCTTAAAAGTGTAGGTAAAACTGAGGCGGGGCAAGATGGCAGACTGGTGAGCTGTATGTTTTAGTTACTCCTCCAGGAAAGTAGGTAGAAAGCCGGGAACTGCGTGGACTGGACACCACAGAGCAATCTGTCTTTGGGCATACTTCATACAACACTCATGAAAATGTCGAACTGCTGAGATCAGCGAAATCTGTAAGTTTTTGCAGCCAGGGGACCCGCGCCCCTCCCTGCCAGGCTCAGTCCCGTGGGAGGAGGGGCTGTCAGCTCCGGGAAGGAGAAGGGAGAACTGCAGTGGCTGCTCTTATCGGAAACTCATTCTACTGATCCAGACTCCAACCATAGATAGACTGAGACCAGACACCAGAGAATCTGAGAGCAGCCAGCCCAGCACAGAGGAGACAGGCATAGAAAAAAAAAAACAACACGAAAAACTCCAAAATAAAAGCAGAGGATTTTTGGAGTTCTGGTTAACACAGAAAGGGGAAGGGCGGAGCTCAGGCCCTAAGGTGCATATGCAAATCCCGAAGAAAAGCCGATCTCTCTGCCCTGTGGACCTTTCCTTAATGGCCCTGGTTGCTTTGTCTCTTAGCATTTCAATAACCCATTAGATCTCTGAGGAGGGCCCTTTTTTATTTTTTTTTTTTAATCCTTTTTTCTTTTTCTAAAACAATTACACTAAGAAGCCCAATACAGAAAGCTTCAGAGACTTTCAATTTGGGCACGTCAAGTCAAGAGCAGAACTAAGAGAGCTTTGAGACAAAAGGCAATAATTCAGTGGCTGAGAAAATTCACTAAACACCACAACTTCCCAAGAAAAGGGGGGTGTCCGCTCACAGCCACCATCCTGGTGGACAGGAAACACTCCTGCCCATGGCCAGCCCCATAGCCCAGAGCTGCCCCAGACAACCCAGTGTGACGGAAGTGCTTCAAATAACAGGCACACACCACAAAACTGGGCGTGGACATTAGCCTTCCCTGCAACCTCAGCTGACTGTCCCAGAGTTGGGAAGGTGGAGCAGTGTGAATTAACAAAGCCCCATTCAGCCATCATTTGAGCAGACTGGGAGCCTCCCTACACAGCCCAGCAGCCCAGAACTGCCCTGGGGGGACGGCACTCACCTGTGACATAGCACAGTCATCCCTCAACAGAGGACCCGGGGTGCACAGCCTGGAAGAGGGGCCAACTTGCAAGTCTCAGGAGCCATACGCCAATACCAAGGACTTGTGGGTCAGTGGCAGAGACAAACTGTGGCAGGACTGAACTGAAGGATTAGACTATTGCAGCAGCTTTAAAACTCTAGGATCATCAGGAAGATTTGATTGTTAGGGCCACCCCCCCTCCCCGACTGCCCAGAAACACGCCCCACATACAGGGCAGGCAACACCAACTACACACGCAAGCTTGGTACACCAATTGGGCCCCACAAGACTCACTCCCCCACTCACCAAAAAGGCTAAGCAGGGGAGAACTGGCTTGTGGAGAACAGGTGGCTCGTGGACACCACCTGCTGGTTAGTTAGAGAAAGTGTACTCCACGGAGCTGTAGATCTGATAAATTAGAGATAAGGACTTCAATAGGTCTACAAACCCTAAAAGAACCCTATCAAGTTCAGCAAATGCCACAAGGCCAAAAACAACAGAAAATTATAAAGCATATGAAAAAAACAGACGATATGGATAACCCAAGCCCAAGCACCCAAATCAAAAGACCAGAAGAGACACAGCACCTACAGCAGCTACTCAAAGAACTAAAGATGAACAATGAGACCATAGTACGGGATATAAAGGAAATCAAGAAGACTCTAGAAGAGCATAAAGAAGACATTGCAAGACTAAATAAAAAAATGGATGATCTTATGGAAATTAAAGAAACTGTTGACCAAATTAAAAATATTCTGGACACTCATAGTACAAGACTAGAGGAAGTTGAACAACAAATCAGTGACCTGGAAGATGACAGAATGGAAAATGAAAGCATAAAAGAAAGAATGGGGAAAAAAATTGAAAAAATCGAAATGGACCTCAGGGATATGATAGATAATATGAAACGTCCAAATATAAGACTCATTGGTGTCCCAGAAGGGGAAGAAAAGGGTAAAGGTCTAGGAAGAGTATTCAAAGAAATTGTTGGGGAAAACTTCCCAAATCTTCTAAACAACATAAATACACAAATCATAAATGCTCAGCGAACTCCAAATAGAATAAATCCAAATAAACCCACTCCGAGACATATACTGATCACACTGTCAAACATAGAAGAGAAGGAGCAAGTTCTGAAAGCAGCAAGAGAAAAGCAATTCACCACATACAAAGGAAACACCATAAGACTAAGTAGTGACTACTCAGCAGCCACCATGGAGGCAAGAAGGCAGTGGCACGATATATTTAAAATTCTGAGTGAGAAAAATTTCCAGCCAAGAATACTTTATCCAGCAAAGCTCTCCTTCAAATTTGAGGGAGAGCTTAAATTTTTCACAGACAAACAAATGCTGAGAGAATTTGCTAACAAGAGACCTGCCCTACTGGAGATACTAAAGGGAGCCCTACACACAGAGAAACAAAGACAGGACAGAGAGACTTGGAGAAAGGTTCAGTACTAAAGAGGTTCGGTATGGGTACAATAAGGGATATTAATAGAGAGAGGGGAAAAATATGGCAAACATAAACCAAAGGATAAGATGGCCGATTCAAGAAATGCCTTCACGGTTATAACGTTGAATGTAAATGGATTAAACTCCCCAATTAAAAGATATAGATTCGCAGAATGGATCAAAAAAAATGAACCATCAATATGCTGCATACAAGAGACTCATCTTAGACACAGGGACACAAAGAAACTGAAAGTGAAAGGATGGAAAAAATATTTCATGCAAGCTACAGCCAAAAGAAAGCAGGTGTAGCAATATTAATCTCAGATAAAATAGACTTCAAATGCAGGGATGTTTTGAGAGACAAAGAAGGCCACTACATACTAATAAAAGGGGCAATTCAGCAAGAAGAAATAACAATCATAAATGTCTATGCACCCAATCAAGGTGCCACAAAATACATGAGAGAAACACTGGCAAAACTAAAGGAAGCAATTGATGTTTCCACAATAATTGTGGGAGACTTCAACACATCACTCTCTCCTATAGATAGATCAACCAGACAGAAGACCAATAAGGAAAGTGAAAACCTAAACAATCTGAGAAATGAATTAGATTTAACAGACATATACAGGACATTACATCCCAAATCACCAGGATACACATACTTTTCTAGTGCTCACGGAACTTTCTCCAGAATAGATCATATGCTGGGACATAAAACAAGCCTCAATAAATTTAAAAAGATTGAAATTATTCAAAGCACATTCTCTGACCACAATGGAATACAATTAGAAGTCAATAACCATCAGAGACTTAGAAAATTCACAAATACCGGGAGGTTAAACAACACACTCCTAAACAATCAGTGGGTTAAAGAAGAAATAGCAAGAGAAATTGCTAAATATATAGAGACGAATGAAAATGAGAACACAACATACCAAAATCTATGGGATGCAGCAAAAGCAGTGCTAAGGGGGAAATTTATAGCACTAAACGCATATATTAAAAAGGAAGAAAGAGCCAAAATCAAAGAACTAATGGATCAACTGAAGAAGCTAGAAAATGAACAGCAAACCAATGCTAAACCAAATAGAAGAAAAGAAATAACAAGGATTAAAGCAGAAATAAATGACATAGAGAACAAAAAAACAATAGAGAGGATAAATATCACCAAAAGCTGGTTCTTTGAGAAGATCAACAAGATTGACAAACCCCTAGCTAGACTGACAAAATCAAAAAGAGAGAAGACCCATATAAACAAAATAATGAATGAAAAAGGTGACATAACTGCAGATCCTGAAGAAATTAAAAAAATTATAAGAGGATATTATGAACAACTGTATGGCAACAAACTGGACAATGTAGAAGAAATGGACAATTTCCTGGAAACATATGAACAACCTAGACTGACCAGAGAAGAAATAGAAGACCTCAACCAACCCATCACAAGCAAAGAGATCCAATCAGTCATCAAAAATCTTCCCACAAATAAATGCCCAGGGCCAGATGGCTTCACAGGGGAATTCTACCAAACTTTCCAGAAAGAACTGACACCAATCTTACTCAAACTCTTTCAAAACATTGAAGAAAATGGAACACTACCTAACTCATTTTATGAAGCTAACATCAATCTAATACCAAAACCAGGCAAAGATGCTACAAAAAAGGAAAACTACCGGCCAATCTCCCTAATGAATATAGATGCAAAAATCCTCAACAAAATACTTGCAAATCGAATCCAAAGACACATTAAAAATATCATACACCATGACCAAGTGGGGTTCATTCCAGGCATGCAAGGATGGTTCAACATAAGAAAAACAATCAATGTATTACAACACATTAAAAACTCGAAAGGGAAAAATCAATTGATCATCTCAATAGATGCTGAAAAAGCATTTGACAAAATCCAACATCCCTTTTTGATAAAAACACTTCAAAAGGTAGGAATTGAAGGAAACTTCCTCAACATGATAAAGAGCATTTATGAAAAACCCACAGCCAGCATAGTACTCAATGGTGAGAGACTGAAAGCCTTCCCTCTAAGATCAGGAACAAGACAAGGATGCCCGCTGTCACCACTGTTATTCAACATTGTGCTGGAAGTGCTAGCCAGGGCAATCCAGCAAGACAAAGAAATAAAAGGCATCCAAATTGGAAAAGAAGAAGTAAAACTGTCATTGTTTGCAGACGATATGATCTTATATCTAGAAAACCCTGAGAAATCGACGATACAGCTACTAGAGCTAATAAACAAATTTAGCAAAGTAGCGGGATACAAGATTAATGCACATAAGTCAGTAATGTTTCTATATGCTAGAAATGAACAAACTGAAGAGACACTCAAGAAAAAGATACCATTTTCAATAGCAAATAAAAAAATCAAGTACCTAGGAATAAACTTAACCAAAGATGTAAAAGACCTATACAAAGAAAACTACATAACTCTACTAAAAGAAATAGAAGGGGACCTTAAAAGATGGAAAAATATTCCATGTTCATGGATAGGAAGGCTAAATGTCATTAAGATGTCAATTCTACCCAAACTCATCTACAGATTCAATGCAATCCCAATCAAAATTCCAACAACCTACTTTGCAGACTTGGAAAAGCTAGTTATCAAATTTATTTGGAAAGGGAAGATGCCTCAAATTGCTAAAGACACTCTAAAAAAGAAAAACGAAGTGGGAGGACTTACACTCCCTGACTTTGAAGCTTATTATAAAGCCACAGTTGCCAAAACAGCATGGTACTGGCACAAAGATAGACATATAGATCAATGGAATCGAATTGAGAATTCAGAGATAGACCCTCAGACCTATGGCCGACTGATCTTTGATAAGGCCCCCAAAGTCACTGAACTGAGTCATAATGGTCTTTTCAACAAATGAGGCTGGGAGAGTTGGATATCCATATCCAAAAGAATGAAAGAGGACCCCTACCTCACCCCCTACACAAAAATTAACTCAAAATGGACCAAAGATCTCAATATAAAAGAAAGTACCATAAAACTCCTAGAAGATAATGTAGGAAAACATCTTCAAGACCTTGTATTAGGCGGCCACTTCCTAGACTTTACACCCAAAGCACAAGCAACAAAAGAGAAAATAGATAAATGGGAACTCCTCAAGCTTAGAAGTTTCTGCACCTCAAAGGAATTTCTCAAAAAGGTAAAGAGGCAGCCAACTCAATGGGAAAAAATTTTTGGAAACCATGTATCTGACAAAAGACTGATATCTTGCATATACAAAGAAATCCTACAACTCAATGACAATAGTACAGACAGCCCAATTATAAAATGGGCAAAAGATATGAAAAGACAGTTCTCTGAAGAGGAAATACAAATGGCCAAGAAACACATGAAAAAATGTTCAGCTTCACTAGCTATTAGAGTGATGCAAATTAAAACCACAATGAGATACCATCTAACACCGGTTAGAATGGCTGCCATTAAACAAACAGGAAACTACAAATGCTGGAGGGGATGTGGAGAAATTGGAACTCTTATTCATTGTTGGTGGGACTGTATAATGGTTCAGCCACTCTGGAAGTCAGTCTGGCAGTTCCTTAGAAAACTAGATATAGAGCTACCATTCGATCCAGCGATTGCACTTCTCGGTATATACCCGGAAGATCGGAAAGCAGTGACACGAACAGATATCTGCACGCCCAATGTTCATAGCAGCATTATTCACAATTGCCAAGAGATGGAAACAACCCAAATGTCCTTCAACAGATGAGTGGATAAATAAAATGTGGTATATACACACGATGGAATACTACACGGCAGTAAGAAGGAACGATCTCGTGAAACATATGACAACATGGATGAACCTTGAAGACAGAATGCTGAGCGAAATAAGCCAGGCACAAAAAGAGAAATATTATATGGTACCACTAATGTGAACTTTGAAAAATGTAAAACAAATGGTTTATAATGTAGAATGTAGGGGAACTAGCAGTAGAGAGCAATTAAGGAAGGGGGAACAATATTCCAAGAAGAACAGATAAGCTATTTAACGTTCTGGGGATGCCCAGAAATGACTATGGTCTGTTAATTTCTGATGGATATAGTAGGAACAAGTTCACAGAAATGTTGCTATATTATGTAACTTTCTTGGGGTAAAGTAGGAACATGTTGGAAGTTAAGCAGTTATCTTAGGTTAGTTGTCTTTTTCTTACTCCCTTGTTATGGTCTCTTTGAAATGTTCTTTTATTGTATGTTTGTTTTCTTTTTAACTTTTTTTTTCATACAGTTGATTTAAAAAAGAAGGGAAAGTTAAAAAAAAAAAAAAGAAAGAAAGAAAAACAAGGAAAAAAAAATGATGTAGTGCCCCCTTGAGGAGCCTGTGGAGAATGCAGGGGTATTCGCCTACCCCACCTCCATGGTTGCTAACATGACCACAGACATAGGGGACTGGTGGTTTGATGGGTTGAGCCCTCTACCATAAGTTTTACCCTTGGGAAGACGGTTGCTGCAAAGGAGAGGCTAGGCCTCCCTATATTTGTGCCTAAGAGTCTCCTCCTGAATGCCTCTTTGTTGCTCAGATGTGGCCCTCTCTCTCTGGCTAAGCCAACTTGAAAGGTGAAATCACTGCCCTCCCCCCTACGTGGGATCAGACACCCAGGGGAGTGAATCTCCCTGGCAACGTGGAATATGACTCCTGGGGAGGAATGTAGACCTGGCATCGTGGGACGGAGAACATCTTCTTGACCAAAAGGGGGATGTGAAAGGAAATGAAATAAGCTTCAGTGGCAGAGAGATTCCAAAACTAGCCGAGAGGTCACTCTGGTGGGCACTCTTACGCACACTTTAGACAACCCTTTTTAGGTTCTAAAGAATTGGGGTAGCTGGTGGTGGATACCTGAAACTATCAAACTACAACCCAGAACCCATGAATCTCGAAGACAGTTGTATAAAAATGTAGCTTATGAGGGGTGTCAATGGGATTGGGAAAGCCATAAGGACCACACTCCACTTTGTCTAGTTTATGGATGGATGAGTAGAAAAATAGGGGAAGGAAACAAACAGACAAAGGTACCCAGTGTTCTTTTTTACTTCAATTGCTCTTTTTCACTCTAATTATTATTCTTGTTATTTTTGTGTGTGTGCTAATGAAGGTGTCAGGGATTGATTTAGGTGATGAATGTACAACTATGTAATGGTACTGTAAACAATCGAAAGTACGATTTGTTTTGTATGACTGCGTGGTATGTGAATATATCTCAATTTAAAAAAAAAAAAAAAAAAAAGTAGGTAAAGTAGTAATAAAGGCCGAGGCCCAACTCACTTGGAGCTATGGTATCAGTGCACATATCTGTTGGGAAACTTTTGCATAACTATCTTTTGGAAAACATAACTATGGATCTAAAATAGATTTATACATAGACAAGTCTTTCTCAAATCAGAAGCTAAGACCACCAGGAGGAGCCTTTAAGCAAGTTTTTAAAAGGAAAAAAAGACTGAGTTGAAGGATCATCTGCAAATACAGAATACATAAAAACTGGCATACTCCACCAACCATGTACTCTTTTTATAAGCCTCTATGATCTGCCAATTCAGAAAAGAATAACACCATCTCGAAGTTCTGAAAAACTTTTTTAAAGATGCGGAATTCATAAGATAAACCATGGAAGTTTTGTTTTCTTCATGTAGAAGGGTGATAAGGCTCATCATAAGGGTGCAGATGCTATTTAAAATCAGAGCATGAGCCATTTGAATATCACTGGTAGAAATCAACTAATTAATCATTATCATCACATAATACAAACCTCAAAAGCAACATGAATTTAGTATTTTAATCACTCAACATAAAGATTTTTTATTAATCTACCACATACAAGGGATTGTGCTGGGCACCAAGACTCTCAAGATGAATAAAACGTAGTTTCTGCCCTTGAGAAGCTCACAATCTAGACCAGCACTGTTCAACAGAACTTTATGGGATACGGAAATATTCTGTATCTATCTTCCGCCATGGTAGCCTCCAGCTACATGTGGCTACTGAGCACTTGAAATGTGCCTTATGAACTGAGGAACTGAATTTTAAATTTTTATTTAATTTAGGTTAATTTAAACTTAAACAGCCACATGTGACTAGTGGCTACCATATTGGACAGTGCAGATCTAGATACATGTACCTTAACTCACCCAGAAAGTATTCAAATGAATGTCACAAATGACAGTAATCCTTATATATACTGACCTCATTTAGTATGCTTTCCAGTGTTGGAGGAGTGTCGACTTGAGGAATATCAAATTCCTTGTCATCAATCTAAATAGGGAAAAGAAATTATGCTCTCATAATACCCTTATAACTGTAAGGATGTTTTAACTGATTACAGCCACTCTCAGTTAAGAGACAAACATATCACAAATAGACAATCTGATGCTAAGACAGCCAAGTCAATAAACCATGGCAATAAGGGTCAGTTCAAAAGACTGCAGAATTGTTTCCTTTCCTATCCACACATCAGTGAGTATCAAGGGCAAACATACAACAACTGAGTCATCCTGATGGCCCTTTCCAGAAAGCATCTATTGAAAGACTTCTTAAACTACCTACACTTTTTTAAACATAACAGACAGGATGTCTTCTGAAAACCCCTAATTATTAAAGTTTGGACATAAGTCATAACCAATCTGAAAAGGTCTGACATTGCATATTGCATTTCTTAGTTTTTCATAAATTATGGCAAGAGACATTAGGTCAAGCAGTTTGTCATTAAATATTCTTATAGTCATAGAAACCTTCTGATTAATATAATAGATTATCAAGAAAAGATCACTGTGCAAGAAATGAATTCTAAGCCTATCACTAGGTCTAGGAGCTGGAGAAGTCATTTAACATAGCTGCATTTCAGCTTTCTCATCTATAAAATGGATGAGCACACAGAGTGAGATGGGCTGTACAGCTCAAATGAGAACACATATCAATGTGTTTCATAAACTGTAACGAACTACACAAATATACAATCTTAGCTCACAAAACTGTACACAGACCCCTATTAATCAATGCAAAGTGATAGATTTAGAATCTTTGGGTCTTAAATCACACTCTAACCAACAATTTGTTATTATTTTAAATATCACTTGACAAAAGTTGAAATTTTTACCAGATCATTTTTGAGTTCCAGTTCCTTGTCCAGATCTATGTAGGAGAATTTTGAAAGTGAAGCTTCTAGACTGAAAGACTTATTCAGTTCTTCTTCAGTAGTTTGGGCACAGAGGCTCTGATCCACATTTTCATGGTCTGGTTCATTTTCCATATCTGCTTCTAATAATTGTACTCAATCAATCCACACCAAGTTTTTGCTTTAGGCCTTAGATCACAATGACCTGAGTGATGATCTCTTCAAAAAAGAAAAAAAAAAGTATCATTTAGATTTTCTCCTTGTCATTTGGCATACCAAAGACTTAACTTGGTCATACTTTTGTGGAAAAAATTATTCACTCAATCACCTTATTACGAAGAAAAAATACAGGGTATGGCAAAGAAAAATCAATACAGGATACAAAATATGATATGGGAGGAGGGTTTCTGTGGGAGTACAAAGGAGGGGCACCAAACTCAGACTACAGGAGACACAAAGCCATAAACATGGTGATGGTGACAGACTTGAGATAAGCTCAGCTACTAGACCTGGTACCAGCCAGATTTATGTACCTAACAGCATGAGGGTAAATTGGTACAGAAAGCTACAATTAATCCATCCTACATTCCCAAGCTTCAGGATAGATCTCCCTGAAGAGATCCCTGGAGATAAGCATACTCACCAGTTTCGTCACTGGCATCCACACAGGGCCACTGACCTCTCAAGTAGCTTAGTGTAGGACAGAGGGCCCAGAATGGATACCAGCAAATCTAAGGGTTCCGATCTATTAAGGGAGGCAACAATGACCTCAGGATAAAATAATTCCATGGTCTACCCCAGATATTTTTAGAAAGAGAGCTAGTAGGAGAGAATCATGGATATTTTCAGGGAAAACTGAGATATTAAAAAGAAAGAAAGAAAAAGTACATGCAATTTTGGGGTTTATTTCACAGCTCTAAATGGTACAGTGTTATTCTATGTCAAAAAAAAAAAAACATAATTTGATTTACTTATATAATTTAGCTTTGCCTATTTAGAAAAGGCGAAAACACGAAAACAGAAACAATGCCATAGGTATAATAATAAAAACAATGGCCATTTTGTTTTCTAGACTACCCAGAGTACCCAACAGCTAACAGTAACTCTCAGTACAAAGCTTTTTCAAACTACATACTACCCTCAGAGGCAAAATCACCACACCACCAAGGACCCTCCCTTCCAGTGAAAAGAAGGCAAAAAAAAAAGGCTGATAACCACTGAGTCATTGAAATAACTAATTTTTTAAAAAAGAGTTAAGAATCAGTTTTGTTTTGTTTTGTTTTTAAATAAGACGCCCAAAGTTCAATAACAATTTTATCTAGTTAGGCTCATTTTTTAAATTATCTATAAATAATTTCACTTCTTTCAATGTCTCATAGTTCATATTAAAAGAAATGACTACTTTGTAAGATATGTGACTCATGAAAACTGATTTTTCAAGAATTAGAACCAACTTTTATAGCTAGTACATGCCAGGACATTTGGAACATTACCAAATGCAGGCTCCTTTTTTTTTTTTAACATGTTACAAAAGATGGACTCTGAGGCTCTGCCCTACAAGACATAAAAATTCATTCCTAGAAGACATAACTGATGGCACTCTGTATCTGGCAACATCAGATACTAAATGTACTTCTCTTTTTGCAATGAGTCAAATGCAGTAGTAATACTAACATTTAAATGCTTTCTTCAAAGAAGCCTAAATTGGCTCATGACAAAATATTTCTTAATAAAGTTTTTCACTCTGTTCCTCTAAGTAAAAATGGCTAAAATTAATCAAGTCAAATTTACAAACATGCACAATCTAACTCACATTCAGCAGTTTCTAAGGACAGTTACTAAGTTTTCTTCACATACATTTTTTAAAATAGTGTGAGACCATAAAGCAACAAAAAATAAAAAATAAAAGAAAGAAAACTTTTACTGAAATGATTTAATAATCCTTTAAAATGTTTCATACTTTACATTTGTCTTTCCAATATAAACCAGAAAGGAAAACAATTCTGTTTTTCTGGCCCTCTTTTATCTCCTACCTGGAATTACTTAGAGGCTCTCAGGACTACAGAATAGCTCAGCATCTTTGAACAATAGGGAAACGCTGAAGAAGTTTCATGTGATCAAGCATTCCCAGAAAGAAGAACATCCATGCTACTTTACTCCATTGCCAACCTTCATCTCACTGAGCTACTTTTAGTGAGGTGATGTGGTGGCAAATTGGAAAGAACAAAAGCCAAAGAGTCATTTAAAATCAAATTTGAATCTGGACTCTACCAGTTCCTATCTGTGACCTTGGTCAATCAGTTCACCTCTTCTGAGCCATTCTATTTCCACATCTGTAAAATGGAATGTTGTGGACATTTGTGTTGTTTGCCCAGAACAGTACCTCTTGTTCTGGGAAGGGCTCCTTCAAATCATGTGGTTTTTGTGGAGGCTGCCAATCAAAAACACCCTAATAAAGGAGTTGCATCATATAGCCAGAGTCCTTCACCAGGATTTATTAAACTGGAACTGTGAAGAACATTTCCACTATTCCCCAAACAATGAATAAAAAGGTGGAGCACCCCCTCCCACACCATGTTCAGCAGAAAAGAAGTAGTCATCCACTCAATACATATTAACTAAAAACCTGCTATGCATCTATCACCAGAGACCCATCTATGCTCTACCGACTGAGATAGCCGGGCATGTCAGAAACCCATCTCTACTGACAGAACTTACATTCTAGGTATAGGTTCTCTGATGAGAATGTAATCAACCTATAAACAGAAGCAGAGAAGAGGAGGGAACAGAGTCCTGACATCATTCAAGCTTCAGGTTCCAGTTTTCCATGAAGTCAGCTATGCCCAAAGCCTTCCGGCACTTTGGTGATATAAACCAACATACTCTTCTCACCCTGCCCTCTAAGTTTTATACGTGTGTCACTTAAAATGGACAGTCTTCACTCTTAGGAAAGCAACGACCTTTTCTGCAGGGTGACTGAGAGATGTGAATGATATAATGACTGTAAAGCAATTAGAATAATGCCTGGACAAACAAGTTTTCAAGAAGTATTAGCTATTATCACTTAAAATTTCCTCAAGATTTCCATAGTCTTCTAAAGTTAAAGACCTTAAAACAGGATCCAATACTTTCAAGGTTGAGCCTGTGCTAAATATATCAGACATTTCTTCATGAGCTGAATAGTAGGAGTTTTGTCTAAGACTACCACAGCCCCCAGCAAAGCTCCAGAGACACTTAATAAAAACCTTTAATTATGATAATTATATTGCTAACTCATTCTAAAATTTTGCCTTGTTTCTAACAACAATTAGTCTACATTTTATCACTGAAGCCATTTATTCCCTCTCCCTTAGTTCTTCTTTTGTCACTTACTAGCAGTTAAGTCAGACAGCAAATTCTTCCAACCCAAATAGATCTGCTGAATCAAAAGGCCACCATGATCAGATTTTTTTTTTCAACAGGAGAGTTCAAATTGATAAGGCCTTCTTGACCAAAAGGGGGAAAAGAAATGTAAAATAAGGTTTCAGTGACTAAGAGATTTCAAATAGAGTTTAAAGGTCATTCTGGAGGTTACTCTTATGCAAGCTTCAGCCAGAGATTACAAATTGCCATGGTATGCCAAGGTCCAACCAACAGTATTTCTAAAAACCCCAAAGAAAACCCATGGCTCTATCTAAGATTCTATAGAAGTTTCACTTATTAAGTTAATTTTCTAGAAAATTAAAACTTTCAGATTGTTCCTGTGCCAGAAAAAACCTGAAACTTAGGGGCCAGTCTCTCCCAGAACATCAACCAGTTGCATTCCCCTACCCCATAATGCCAACACCCCTTTTCAAACATGAAGAAGTTACAATGGTCATTGCCCAGATATCCCTGCAGAATGGGAGAATACTTAAAAGAGAGGAAAGAGTTGTAACAGAGAAGTTAGGATTTAACAAACGATTATGACTACTGACTCATTATATAGGTATTTCTTTTTAGTTTCTAGTGTTTAAGAACAGCCAGAAGGAAATACCTGAAATCGTGGAACTGTAATCCATACTACATTTTGAAATTTGCTAACTACTTGTTAAACTGTACTTTGAAATCTATCACTTTTCTGCATGTTATATTTCACAATAAAAAATGTTCTTTTTTTTAAAAAAAAAAAAAAGAAAGAAGCATTCACTAAGACAACTTCTCTGAATTTTTTAGAAATCAGCTGCGCTCTACCTAAACCTAACTGTGGTAGGCAGAATAATGCCCCCTCCTCCCAAAGACATTAGCATTCTAATCCTGTGGATGTGTTACCCTGCATGGCCAAAGGACTTAGCGGATGTGATTACATTAGGACCTTGAGATGAGATTAGCCTGGATTACCCAGGTGGGCCCAATGTAATCATAAGGGTCCTTAAAAGAGGAAGAAGGAAGCAGAAGAGACTGTCAGAGAGTCAGAGAAAGAGAGATGACAACCGAAGCATGGTTAGAGAGACGCGACATTGCAGACTTCAAAGATGAAGGAAGGGGACCAGGAGCCGAGCAATGCGGGCACTCTTTAGAAGCCGGAAAAGGCAAGGAAACAGATTCTCTCCTAGAGCCTCCAGAAAGAAACACAGCCCTACCAACAACTTGATGTTGGCCCACTGAGACTTCCAGTAGACCTGTGAACTACAGAACTGTAAAATGAATTTGTTTTAAGCCACCACATTTGTGGTAATTTGTTACGGCAACAATAGGAAATGAATATACTACCAAACATAAGTTAAACTGTGTCTGGCCACATCTCCTTGTCATTTGGCGTTGACCAAATATTTATTCAGCAAGCTTTTCATTCCAGCGTACAGATCAATAATGAAATGCTTTATATATGACATTTATTATTATACACTTGATGCCGATACTGCCTTCAGATATTGTTTAAGTCCTACCCCAGTACAAAGGTTGGCAATGAATTTCTAATAATTTTCTGTTGAGATGAAATTCAACAACTAGTTCTGCACCCAACCATCATGTGATCTAATGTTTTATTAGTTTTTGAGGGGATCCAGCCAGACAGTACCTGCAGACAACACAACAGATGATATCAACTGTTTCTTAGTCCCTCCTACCATGAAATTAGATTAATTTGATAGGAAATGAATGTCACAGAATTATGATTATCCAGTATGTTATCCTCTTCTGAGTGCTGATAAACTAATATTTTAGTAGTTCAGATTTAAGATTATCTGACATCTTGATAATTCTCAGGGTTATTTTCCTCTTAATTAATAAGGTTTTCACCAACCAATTAAAAATAGCTTCAAATTCTTAGGGAAAAAAAAAAAAGACATGTACCATATAAACAGCAGTGACCCCCTATGATACTGGCCAAAAGAATAAGAACTCTAGAGTGTGACCTGTATTCATTCAGGTTAATCTGGAACTCTTTCACCAGTCTTTCACTTTGGTAAACATTCCCAACTGTTCTCGAGTTCCAGTATCCTGGTTAATTTTCTGATATTCTTTTCCTCCTAAAAGTGTTGTATGAAACATTTTTCACATTACAGTGAAATCAAATCAAGATTTTTTTTTTTAATTCACTGTATCCCCAGAAAGATATCACAAAGCTATAACAGGGAAACAATATTACATGCCAACTTTGTTTCTGGCCTTCCCAACCCAAGTATTTCTCTTCTTCCATTTTTTCATTTTGTTCTTGCTTTGTTGTTTGTTTTCTGAAGAAAAAGAAGAAAAGTATACAATTGAGGGTTATCTTCTATTAGCTTTCTATCCTATTCCTCTGGGAAATGGACTCCTTTTTAATAGCTCCCCAATGCCTACAGGATAAAATTCCAAATTCTAAGCCTGTGACTCCAGACATTGCATGAGCTAACTCTACTTGCCTTTATAACTAAACTTATTATTTGCATTCAGGGTCCTTCAGGAATGGCTTCCACTTTCCCTCCATGTCTGTTCATGCTGGTTCATCTTTCCTTTCCTTCTCCTCTCCATGTATCTAAGCTCTTTCTTTCCTTCCCTCCGTCTGGGCACCATCCATGTCAGATGTGCCTATGATGTCTTCCTTCCCAAATCATCCTCTGAATCCAGAAGCATGTCTTCTTTAGAACAATGGCTTAGCGCATCTTCCATTTTGATTCACTAGGTTAACTTACCCTGTGACTATGTCTTTTCCCACCAACTATACAATAAAAATGGAGACATGCATTTTTGTATACTCTGCTTTACAGGTCTCACTGATTTGACAGCTATGTAGACATACAGAAATATTTGCTGTTTAACACAAGAATTGGGAGACAGGAATAACATGTGTTGCAAATTAAATTCTGTAATTGTTAAGCTTCCAAGGATATTACTTGATTCACAGCAAATAGGAACCTGCGCCATAATAAGCCAAATTATAAGTATGTTCTACTTTTGTGAAATCAGGCTTGTAAACCACTGCAGATCATATTCATGTTTTGGTTATCAGCTAAAACTTTGCTTCCTCAAAAAAGCCTTTTCTGTCCTGGTCGACTAGGCTAGGTTCTCTTTTATTACGCTCATTACACTTGCAATCATTTCTTCAATGCCTTAACCCCCACCTCCTCCCTAACTGGAATGCAGGGCCCATGAGAGCAAAGACCAGATCTGCCTTGTTAACCTTGTATTCCCAGTACCTAATTATATAGTAGGTAATCAATCAATCCATCCAACCCTCACCTCCCTCCCTAGGTAAGCAGTTAAGCAACACTAAATCACTGGCTTGCAGAGCCTCAAATAGCAGTTCCGGTTTTTCAGTATAAGATAAGGCTAGTTATTTTACCCCAAAAAGTCTCCACCTGTGTAAATTCCATTCTTTGCTCCTATGTAAGTGAGATTTAAAAAAATCCCTAAGACTAATTATTTTTAAAAGATCAAAAAGTTCATTTATAATATGACACAAACTATAACTTCAGCTGTTTCATGTTCTGTTACATTAATTCAGCCCATGGGCCAACACGAAAAGAGTGGTAATGTATTATGTCCATTCAATTTACAGGAATTCCACTATTATCTTCAGTAAAGGGAAAGGAAAAAAAAAAAAGACTCATTCACATAGAACCAGAGAGTCTGCCTACCATTCCACTCAATATTCAGACTGAGCATAGGATGGGAGATGGAAATCTGCTGTACTGTTAGTCAGGATCAGTTCTTGCATAGCTCACACACAAGGAATACACTTCATCTATGTTCAAAGATGTTCTTTGTTCTTGTTTCTAAAGAAAAAATAGCATGCTGTTCCAACAATGGAGCAAAAACTGGCTGTGTTGGACCTTCCTGAGAAACCATATGCCAATCTCCAATACAACTCCTTTTCAGGGAGATTTTCAAGGGTACTTTGAGGACACTCAATTTTCACCTTACTCATGGACTTCAGGAGCAGATCCTGTGTTAGATGTGATGCCACTATGTCCTGGGATGAGCTGCTAGCTTGACCCCTGAGTTTCCTTCTAAGAATAGACACACTTAGGTAACCACAACCCACAGTGCTTGGAGGTATGTGGTGGTTTGAAGCTGTGAGTCCAGAAAAAAACATGGTCTTAAATCTAATCCATTCCTGCGATATGAACCCCTTTTAGTAGGATCTTTTGATGAGGTTATTTCAATTAAGGTGGGGCCCACCTCAATCAGGATGGGCTTAATCCTATTACTGGAGTCCTTTATAAGAGAATGAAATTCAGACACAGAGAAAGCCACAGAAGGAGCAGCCACAACAAAATTTGGAAAAGAACAGAGAGGCCAGGAGAGGCTACCATGTGCATTGCCATGTGACAAGTTAAGGACCAAGGGTCACTGGCAGTCAACCCCAGAACATCAGTTTTTGGGAAGAAAGCACCACCTTGATGTGGACTTTCTTTTGGCCTCAAAACCATGAGAGAATAAATTCCCATTGTCTAACCTGACACATTTCATAATATTTGCTTGAACAGCCTAGGAAATCAAATAAGGTGCCAAGACAAAAAGCCCCAAACCTCTGTTTTTCTCTCTCTTCTCTTGGCGAGTGTCTAAAATAATAAGAGTGAAATTTAACATTGTGAGAGTGCATACAAACAACAAATGTTAAAAAGGGAAGTGGGGGAGGAGAATAGTGAACAAGACCTACCTCTGCATCGTGCTAAGTTACTACTGTGGACTGTTAGACACAATCTTCAAGAAGGCCCCATTCACAAAAAGAAAAATTGAATCCCCTACCACAATATTCAAAACAATAAGTCTACAAATATTTATATTATGTGTAAACTCTAATATTATACATTAGTTTTATATCAATGTGTATGAGGTAATAAGGGAAATGAATACGTGAGAAAAATCATCACCTCCTTCCAGCTTCCAATAAGTCCCTACTATTTTAAGAATCTCTCTTCAAAGACCCACCCCAACCCCAGAGAACTTCTAAGAAGCACATGGGCCTTGTGTAGGTTGAAATATATTCCCTTGTCTTCTTCGCTGAACTGGTATAGCTGAATTCTTCTAAGTTAAATGCACAGATTTGATTCCACTCAGCTATAGGCTGAATAGATGGTGGCCTTCCAATTAGTTTAAACTGTCACCTCAATTTCACTTGGCTAGGGAAGATGCCAAGGAAAATGTGGAGTCACAGTTTTAGTCTTTTTTTTTTTTTAAAGAACAAAAGGAAGCTTCTTGCTGAACCATGAAAAAAAAATCTGATTGTCATTAAGACATTCCAGAAAGTCACTGAACTGTCCAGGGACCTGTGGAGCTATTAGTACTCTGGCACTCAGGTGATATGGAAAACAGCACACAGGGAAGAAATAGATACCACTTACCTCTGAACCTTTGCTTAGCTGTTTTACTGACTTACCTTGAGCGCTTCAGCATTACACAAGAGTCTCAACTAAAATTTGAGAAAACTCTATAAGTATAAAAATTATATATGGGAAAATGGGCAAGAGTATTCAAGAGAGTAGAAAATGAGAAGCAAAAAATGGGAAAGTAAGATGAAATATAGATTTGGAAGATAAAGGCAGCCAACTATATTTAAGACTTATAGAAGGGAAGCTAACGTACACTTTAAAGAAAACTTCTGCAACAGCATGCTTGAACTTATAACAGGGAAGGAATACTACAGAAGAATCATTATGGAAAGAATGTTGCAAGAGTCCAAATGGGAGAACAAAAAAGAATGAAGGAAGGATCTGACTTTAGAGAGGAAGAAAATATATTTTGAGTGATTTCCTAAAAAAAAAAACAAGAAAGAATACACTACAATGAATATCTGTTGTTTATGTTACCCTCCTTCACCATCCTTCCTTTGGGAAACTCCCCCTTCTCTCCAACCATGTGATTTTGATGGTGCCGTCAATCACGGTACCCTACTGCATAGTCACAGGGTAGGGACATGACACAGGCCTCATCACTAGGGGTCCTTCCTAGAATTTGTAAATAGTGTAGAAAGGACTGTTTTCTTTACTCAGGGTGCTTAATCTTGGATGATGTCTTTCATCACTTATATAATAGGGCACAATGAGACTGCAATTAGAGAAGGGGAGAAAAGGGCCTGGGGGTTAGAGGTTCCTTAGAGAGGAGAAGAGATACACAAGAACATCATGTGAGTCTATGGATTTGGTCAAACCCCAGTCCTTCTCAGGTTTGTGAATCAGTAAACCCCTTTTTGCTTAAACTCTTTTGAATTGAGTTTCTGTGATTTGCATTAGAAAGAATCTTAAAATAAGAGGTATTGCTATCAGAGTAAATCTAAGAAATTCATAACAGCAAGAAATCCAAGGCAAATCTATAGTTGCAGGCAAGAACACAGCATGCTGTATAACAGTGCCATAGAGAATGAAGACAATTCAAACTAATTCAAGAATCAGTTAAATCTTAGTTTAATCTTAACAGATATATGCAGATAACACCTGTACTGGATTGACTAGTCCTTCCCCACCCCCAACCCCCAACCTCCAAATTTATGTCCACAGGGAACTATGAATGTGACCTTATTTAGAAATAAGGTCTATGCAGATGCAATGAAGCTAAGGTGAAATCATACTTGATTAGGGTGGGCCCTAAATTCAATGACTGGTGTCCCGATAAGGAGAAGAGATTTGGATACAGAGATACAGGGGAAACACACAGGAAAGAAGACCATGTGATGACAGAGGCAGGGATTGGACTGACATAGCTACAAGCCAAGAAACAGCAAGGACTGCTAATAACCTCCAGAAGCTGGGAAGAGCCCAGAAAGGATTCTCCCCCAGAGCCTTCAGAGGAGTATGGGCCTGCCAACACCTTGATTTTGGACTTCTAACCTTCAGAACTGAGAGAGAATAAATTGTTTTTAAGCCCTCCAATTTAAGGTACTTTTTTACAGTGGTGCTGGGAAACTAACACAAGACCCAAAGTTGTGGGTTAAGAGAGGATATCCAAACTCTGAAACCTGTAAACAGATCACAAGTTAAGCATATTTCATTAAGTTCAAAAGGTCTTACTTTTCATTCACTATATATAACTGATATTTTGTACCACAATGGTTGAAATGTCTATGAAGCAGCTTGAAAGGTTACTGGGATATGTTTAAAAACTTCAGCCATCACCAGGATGCCCCAATATTCTGGAAGACAGAAAATAACCATCTGCTGATGATGTGTCCAGGTACAAAGAAAACGTATAAAGGATAATCCACATAGAACAGAGTTAGAACTCTGGAAAGAACTCTCTCACATATAACTATGTCTCATCGACCATATGAAGCTCAGTAGTTCAACCAGAATTTGTTTTCCCATACATCTTTATTCTGCATTTTACGGAATAGGCCAGCTACTGCCAGGGTTCAATACTTAATCTCTACCTAAATATAACCATGAGCAGCCTCATGTCTTACTCAAACATATGTAGATCCTCCATCCCCATTTATATTAGATATATGTCAAACACACACATTTGACATGTAATTATCCCCCAAACTCAGACATCTGAGTAGAGTTAACCCCACAAGCTAACATCCATGTTTGTTTAGCTTGCTTGTTTGTCTGGGGAGGACGGAACAGGGATGATGTAGATGGGCAGAGACACAAAAATCCTGTTCATTCTAACACTAATCTAGGGAGTGGAGGGGGCAGTGCCTATTTGGGGAAGGTTTTCCCCAGCTGTTCCTGATAACCCATGGCCATGGAACTTCTCTTTCTGATCCTGCCTCATCCCACCCTACCCTCCTTTGAAGCATGCCCATTTCGCACATCCAAATACTTAGGGCAGCTGCTTCCCTACTCCTCTAGTTGCCACTCTTGGAGAATCAGCCAGAGCACAGGAGTGACCTCAAACTTTAGGGGCCCACCTGCCACACTCCTGCCTCCCACCCCCATCCCCCTGTAACACACCTTGCAGGCGGAGACAAACTGGAGCCTGCCTCAGAGGGTGGGCACCACTCCTGAGACGGTGTCACCCCATCTAAGCCTCAGGGGATGGAAGAGCCTACACCTGTTCCCTAGGCCCGATAGGAGGGCTACACACCGGTTCCGTCACGGGCTCATCCGCTTCCTAGTCTCACAATCAGGGGGAACAGGCGCACCTGTCCCCAGCCTCACATCCGTTTGAAACTACCAATAAGTGGGACCCAGCCTGGGGGCCAAATTCAGGCTACTCCCTTTTACCCCCAGAGTCGACCCTGGCGGGCCCGTCGACCCCGATCCAGTTAGCCCGTCAGGAGGCTGTCCCGTCAGCTCTCCGAGGCCGTGGTGCTGTCGCGCGGGGAAAAGGCCGAAGCTCCAGGAGCGGACGCGCGCTGTCCCCATTCCCCGGTACGGCCTCTGGCCCCCGACCCTTCCCGGCCTGGCCCGCTCTCGAGAGACTCATTACCTGAGCTTGCAGCCATTCTGGCCCAGGACCCCCACCCCAGCGTGACACCGCCTCCTAGTCGAGTCTCACGCACGCGCAGTGCCTACCATTAGCCGTCACGCTTCCGCTTTCCTCCCCTCACCCCTCTCGCTCCTGGGCGGGGTCCGCACCTCCAAACCACGCCCCTATTTAAAGGGCCAGCGACACACTGCTTCTCCCCTGGCGCTGAGTGGATGGTTAATAGCCTAGGGAACTGAGGCCGGCGTAAAACAGAAATTAAGCCTTGGTCTACCTTATCTAAGGAGAAGCGCAAACAATAAATAGAAGTCCTTGAAATGTGAGGACTGTTCCAGACCTATGAATTCATCATCAATGAATTCCTCATACTACCTTCAGCCAGCCCTGGGAACCAGGCTACTAGAGTTTGCAACCAGTTAAGACTGGAAAAAAAAAAAAAAAAAAAAAAAAAATTGAGGAGGAATAATGAAATGCCAGCTCTTTATTTTCCAAATAAGGACAATAACAACCACAATATGCCAACTACTATCTTCTAATTTATCACCAACATTGCCCCTCAAAAAAATGCATCTTAACACCAATAATATAGGAGGGACACTGTCTCAGAATAAAATATCTTTAAACTGTATAAAATGTATATTTATTTTTCTTATTCCTCCTGAGTTTTAGAGCCACCACTGTAGATAACATTGGCCCCAGGACACAGATCTTATGCCTCACGGATGTTCCTGGAACATCAGCAGAAGTTTATGGAGCAACCACCACGTTCACTACACTTCTGGGATTTTAGAGGGCCCAGAGGTGAGTAAGAAACAACCCTGCCTACAGGTACTAAGAACTCGGTGTACAGACATAATGACAATACAAGACAGACTGTATGAGGTTATCATTATAGGATCACAGATGAAGGAAAATGGTGAAACACCAAGGAGGAGGTGGTGTTTTATCAGAGCCTTGAAGGTGGAGAGCTGGGAGAATGCCTAGCTGAAAGAAGAGTGGGATCAAAGGCAGTAAAAGCAAGTACCAGCTGCTGGCCTGATGTGGCTGCTATGTGGGCAAGTAACTTTCCAACTTTTTTGATTACCACAAGCAGTAAAATATACATTCAGCCATGACCTAATATGTGTGTATGTGTTGTTTACATAACTAAATACGTGTGCGTGTGTGTGTATGTATCCTGAAACAGTAGTTGCCTTAGTATGTGCAATGCAAATTTATATTTTCTGTTCTGTTTTTCAATGCTGGTTATTAAATTGATTTCATGATTCACTAATGCCTAGCAACCAATAGTTTGAAAGCACTGGTGCAGAGTGTTTTAGAATACGATGGGAAATGAGGCTGGAAAGGCTGGGACCAGCTCCAGGAAGACATTGAATCCATGCTGGGAGATTTGCTCTTCTAGTAAGAGCCTCTGGAGGATCTTGAGCAGAGGAATGGCATGATTATAGCTGTGCTTTAGAAGCCTGGAAATCTGCCTTTGATTCTGAATATCACATTTTTAGAGGGAAACTATTAAACAGGAGTCTGTCTAGAGCAGGGTAATGAGACTGGTGAGAACAGAGGTCCTCTCTAACAGAGAATTATCAAAGATGTTGGGCTGAGAGAAATTGGCAGAAGCGGGTGCAGCAGGGTTATGGGGGTAGGAGTGCAAGAGAAGGTTGTTAACTGAACTTTTTGAAATATCCCTGTTTTGGTTTGCTAAAGCTGCCATTATGCAAAATACCAGATATGGGTTGGCTTTTGTAAAGGGGATTTATTAGGTTACAAATTTACAGTTCTAAGGCCATAGAAGTGTCCAAACTAAGGCATGAACAAAAGGATACCTTCACTGAAGAAAGGCCAATGGCGTCTGGAAAAACCTCTGTCCACTGGAAAGGCATGTGGCTGGTGTCTGCTGGTCCTTTGCTCCTGGGTTGCATTTCAAAATAGCTTTCTCCAAAAAATGTCTCTGGGCTTCTGTCTCTCTTAGCTTCCATCTCCACAGAAACAGTCAATCAAAAGGTCCTACCCCACAAGACTGGATTAAAAGATCATGGCTCTTCTGGGGTCCATGACAGCTTCAAACCAGCACAATCTCTGTAGCAGTCATAGCCTTACTCTTTTTAGCTCTAGAAAATAAACCTAGGACCTGTGGGTGAATGTTGTAGAGAAGCCCATTTCGGCTCATGATAAGGAGTGTTTTTGAAGAGTCCAAGCTGCCCTCTCAAAGCTCACCAAAGCAACAGCCCTTGTGTGTCCCTGTTCACAGTGGAAAAGAGTATAAAATTCTTTCCTTTCTGGGGTTGTTTGTATTAATTTTTTAAATAAAAATGTTGTGTGTTTATTGTAGACAACTTGAAAAATTCAGGGAATATAAAAAGTAAAGCAGAAATTACCTGCACTCCCTAGATAAGCACTCACAATTTTGGCTAATTTTCTGTGGGTCTTTTTCTTTGCACTCTATATATTTAACATAATAGAATTATTGTAGAATATGCAGTACTGTGTCCTGCTTTTCACCCACCGCCTTCCCTTTATATTCTCAATGTTATATTTGGGCACTATCCACTCCTTAAAATTGTTCAAAATATTATTTGTATTGGCTACATGGTGGTTGATCATGTGGGCTAATTAGTTTCATTACTTCACTATTTTTGGACATTTAGGGTGTTTCTTATTTTTTACTGTTAACAGGGACATTGCCATGAATATCCTTATATGGAAATTTTTGCTCACATTTTAAAATTATTTCCTTAAGATGGAAACCGATGAGTGTAATTACTTATCCAAAGGCTTTGAAAGCTTTCAAATCTGTGAATATCTATTGCCAAATTGTTTTCCAGAAAAATCAGGCCTGTTTTCATTCTCACCAGGAGTGCTCGAGGGTGCCCATCACACATTTCTACCAGCATTTATTTTATCTTTTGAAAAAGCTTTGCCAATTTGATAGATGAAACGGCCTCTCAGTTTAATTTGTATTGAATTACTAGTGGAGTAAACTGTCTTTTTAAATTTATCAACCCTTTATAGTTATTCTGGGAATGCAATTTCACTGCCTAGGTTTGGATTTGTGATTGGAAAATAGTAGTAATAGTACTGAATTGTTACAGGCTTGTGAGAAAGAAATAAAGAGGGATTTAAAAAATAAATGATGTGGTCACGCTGAGTTATAGCCAAATTATATTGCAGTGTAAGTACTAACAAAGATTATTGGAAGAATTGATTCATCACGTGATATGTGGTTAAATAGGTCTACACTACCGCAGTCAGTACAATATTCATGTTGTGAGGGGCAATTTAATTTCAGCAAAATTTTATTTCTTACATTAAATCAGTATAGTAGACTTGAATTTCCTCATTTATAGTTTTGTTTGTATTTAATTCATAAATTTGTTTTGGTTTTATAAACACATAAAATCTATTTAAAATTAAGGAGTTTATAATGCAACATTATAAAAATAATAATTTATGCCCACTCTAGAGCTTGATGAGAATTTGTTTTCCCTTACAAGGGATCTGAACATTATTCAAGTGAGAAAAACATTAGTATAAAGAGATTTCTTAAAGTTTCCTTTGTTTATGTAAACATAGAGGTTGGGATTTTTTTAAAAAATTAGAAGGTAAAAGTAGTGTCAGTTTATATATTGGGATTTTTCTGTACAGATTATTGTTATGATTTTCTTCCTTTTGGAAAGAGAACCGAAAGTCGTACTATGTTTAGGATTCAAAGGGTATGTTTTGGCTGAAAATGCTCCATTCATCAAAGTTAACTTTGCACAGGTCAATGAGAACTAGACACAAGAATGTTTGGATTTACTAAACTTGTTTAAGACAAAGCAGTTGAGCAGATAGTGATTAAAATGGAACCTCCATGAAGTAGTCTAGGGAGAAATGGAGCCAATGAGCAAAAACGGCCAAAGTAAGAGGTAAGAGCCTTAGGGCCTGGGAATCAATGAGGGCTGGCCTGCTCTGATGGACAGGAGCTGGAAGGGAGAACCATCCAAGGACTGCTGCAGTTGGATGATGCCCTGATACTCAACCTTGCTCCTCCAGCTCTCCCCAAAGCAGGAAGGATGGGGATGATGGTCCAGACGCTGCCATAACATTGCATCCAGAGTAAGTCACATATATCCTGAAGGCAAAAATGTCTGGCACCTCAGAGTAAGGAGCAGAGAATAGGAGATGGGTAGTTAGTGTCATTCTTTCTTTACTCACAATCACAAAAATATTTCCTTTTTCAAGAATTGGTGGATAGATTCTTAGTTGAGTCAAAACATCCAAGTAGGCTGGAGAGAAGTGAAATTGGTGATCTGCAAATAACTCAAGCTAGTCCAGATGTCATTCTCATGTTCCCTCTGCCTGGAACACGCTGCCCTGCAAGATAATCACATGACTCACCCCCTCAGCTTCTTCAGGGCTTTGCTCAAATGTCACTGCTTTAGTCAGGGCAATTGATACAAGTGGGAATGCTCTTTCCCTTCTGTGTCTCAGGGACCCAGTTTCTTTCCACCTGGTGAAACACTTCTCTGAATACATGGCCTCCAAATTCTCCAGGGTAAGGGAAGAGCGGGGTGGAGAGGGCCCACTGTTCCCAGGTGGCCAGCACAAGCCACCTGGCCCTGCCTTACTGCAAGGGAGACCAGGAAGTCTAGTCGAGTACACAGAATATCCAGGAGCACAGACTGCCTCTTCCACAGTCACCTTAGTGAGAACTTCCCTGGCCCCCTCCCATCCCCCAGCTCTCCCTAGCCACTCTTCTCTGCTTTTCTCCACAGTATGTATCATCAGCCAGCAGACTACATATTTTACCTATTTATCTGATAAATTTCTGTCTTCCCCACTAGTGCATAAACACCATGAGAACAGAGATTCTTGCCTGTTTTGCTTATGGTTGTATCCACAGCATCTAGAATAGTACTTGGCACATAGTAGGAGCTCCACACATTTTTTATTAAATAAATTAGTGAATTCTTCAATAACAGTTGAATTATGTATTGGGAGGGGGTGGCACATGTGCACTGACCTGAGGATGCTTCCCAAAGTAGGAACAAAGTAATAAAGTACCCCTTTCACAGTGTACACAACTTTTATTGAGTACCTGCTCAATGCCAGGTACCATGCTTAGTGCCAGGAACACAGATATGAGTGAGAAATAGCCCTTATCCCTTGTTAGGAATACAAACACTGAAAAAGGCAATATTTATTAGGATCCATAATAGAAATAAATTATGAGAGTTCAAAAGTACAAATTCTTTTGACCTTTAGTGGGAATCAGATTTTATATCCAAACATTACTAAAATAGCAAAAAAAAAAAAAATGGAGAGGGAGGGGATAAGGAATTCAGACTCAGGAATCATAAATGGATTCCCAAAGACACAAAAGAAACAAGTTCTATTCTCTCTACTATTTTGGATTCTCAACAACAAGCTGCTTTCACTTTTTATTTTTTTTTATTCTAGAGCCTTCCCACAGCCTTAGAGTAGGTAGCATTTTATGTGCACTTAGTTAAGAGCAAGCTGAAAGATCTCACTATTTAAGAACATTTAGCATCCTGATAATTTCACAATTCCAGAAATGCCATCATTTGAAATCTGCGAGAGTATTTTATCTTCCAGCTCTATACCTAGTGTCCCCAAGATACTCTGTCATCCAAATAAGTGCAGCATGGATCAGCCTTTTGAACTGAAGACTGACATCATGGAAGACCCTTGGGAACTGGATAGCAAAAAAGAGGATGGAGAGAAAGGGTCGAGGCTGGTACCTGGGCTATGAAGGGGACCCTAAGCACGGAAGAGAACTGGGCATCAGACAAGGGGGAAGGGCAAGGAAAGAATAAAGAGGATGCAGAAACAGCAAGTAGAAGGGCCCCAAAAGCAAGTCTGACTTACTTCACCATTTTGCCTGGGGATAGCCTTGCCTACATTAACAGACACACACAACCTCTTTAATATGAAAAAGGAAGAGTTGGGTTCAATGAAAGAAAACTAAAAAAAAAAATAGTAGTGCTCCACTGTATCAGGACCCAGACTCCTTTTATATTGTTTTTCTGCCACATAGGTCTTCATTCCCAAATCTATCTCATGGTCCAAGATGTCTTCTCCAACCATCACATCCACCTTCCAATTGGCAAGGAAGAAAAGAGGGGGAAAGAAGGTGTATTAGTTATCTATTGCTGTGTAACAAATTAGCAAAGAAAAACTCAGTGGCTGTTTTAGTTTCCTAGCTGCCAAAGCAAGTGCCATGCAATGGATTGGCTTAAGCAATGGGAATTTATTGGCTCACAGTTTTGAAGCTGGGAGAAGTCCACAATGAAGATATTATCAAAGCAATGCTTTCTTCCAGAAGACTGTGATGTTCTGGGGCTGGCTGCCAGAGATTCTTAGTCTTTGGCTTTTCTGGCACATGGCAGCCTCTCCTGGCTTCTCCCTTCTTTTCCAGGTTCCTTTGACTTTCAGCTTCTGGCTGCTCTCTGTGGCTTCTTCTCTCTCTGTGGTATTTCCCATAAGGCCTTTAGTAATAGCATTAAGATCCAACCTGATTCAGCTGGGCCACACCTTAACTGAAGTAACCTCATCAAAAGGTCCTGTTTACAAGGGTTCATACCCACAGCAATGGATTAAGTTTAAGAACACGCTCTTCTGAAATACATAGCTCTAAACCACCATAGTGGCTTAAAACAATAATGTTTATTATCTCATAGTTCCAGAAGGTCAGGAATGCAGGCATGGCTTGACTGGGACCTCTAGCTCAGGGTCTCTTACAATCAAGACTTCGGCCAGGGCATCTTAAGACTCAGCTTGGGAAGGATCTGCCTCTAAGATCACACACCAGGCTATTGGCAGGACTCAGTTCCTTGCAAGCTATTGGACTGAGGGCCTTAGCACCTCGTCGGTTGTTGCCCACAGATACCCTTAGTTCTTGTCGCTTGGACTTCTCCACAAGGCAAGCCCACAACATGGCAGCTTGTTTCATTAGAGCAAGCAAGAAGAGCCAGAGAGAGTAAAGCAAGACAGAAGTCACAGTCTTTTGTAACCTGACCTTGGAAATTACTTCCCATCCTTTCAGTAGGGATCATTGGGAGCCATTTGAGAAGCTGCCTACTAAAGGAGTGGATGCCCACTCCCTTCAGAGGCACTTTCCTGAAATTATATATACCAGTCCTGCTTACTTATCATTGGCTCATACCTAACTGCAAGGGAGACTGGAATATGAGGTCTTTTATCTGGATGGCTCTCTGCCTGGCTAAAAATTAGGGATTTGTTCCTAAAGAAGAGCTATAGAATTCAGGAGAGTAGAAGCTTTGGTTGCTCTGTATGCTTCAGGGCCAGTGCCCAAGCATTGAGGAGGAGGGGAGATATGGCTGGGAAGAGTCATAGCATGTGGGTTCAAATCCTGCCTCTGCCACATCCTATACTGTTAAATTGCTTAACTTCACTGAGTCTCATTTGTATGTTCAGACTAAATGAAATGACTTAGGCGAAGCATCTTGCACTTGGTAGGATGCACAACAATAAATGTCTGCTAAATCTGTTTCAGCAGTAGCTTCATATCCCAGAAACTTAAACCTGGCTCTGACAGCTGGTCAGCTTGCTGAGTGACTCCATGCCACTCATCTAACCTCTTTGGACACAGGCTTCCTGTTATTAAATGACAGTATTGTCACCTGCCCCATCTATCTCATCTGCGTTGCTGTGCAAGTGTCAATGATTTTAAAAATGCAAAATGCCTTGCAAACTTAGGTGGCACTAGAGGCCACCAGGTGGCAGTGGGAGGCAATGGACTTGGGTTAGGGCCCACAGCCACCAGATGGTGCTGGCACTCGGCAGATAATTCTCTGACTTTGATGGGAACCTTTGCAAGGGAGCCAGAAGGTCTCCTGGAGATGGCGAGTATAACCCCTCATCTGTAGGAAATGAGGCGCAGAGAGGTTGGGTCACACAGCATTGAGGGCTGAATCCCAGGTTTCTTGATTCTCAACCTAGGGTGACTCTTATTCCTACACAATAATGGTGCTCTTATATCCTCTCTAGACTTGCACTGGACATCAAAGGAATTCATTGTCCTATTGCTTAGACTTAACAAATTTTTAAAGCCTGTGAAATGTCCACAAACATCCTCTCTGTCTCTCTCCAGCTGTGCAGTGTAGTGGTTATGTAGTTGCAGTCATACAGACCTTGATGTGTATCTTCTGACCTGAAAAGTTAGGAAAAATAATTTCTACCTCATAGGGTTGGTGTGAAGGTTCAGTTAAATGAGATAAAATATGTGATAATAATAGATAACATTAATCAGTATTTATAAAGTGTCGTACACTTCTTTAAGCAGTTTAGATGTAATTGATTCACTTAATTCTCACCATAACCTTATGTAGTATATACTATCAGTAGGTCCACTTTACAGCAGAGGAAACTGAAGCATAGAGAAGTCATTACTTGCCCACACTAACAGCTATAAAGTGGAGAAATCAGGATATGAAATTGTCTTCAGAGTCCATTACCTTAACCAGAATTCATTACTATTTGTTTGGCAGAGAGTAAATGCACAATAAATGACATGGATCCACAGGGGCCAAGGTGAGGATTCCAGCTGCAGGGGTAAGGGTTTGGAATGAGCAAGATAACCACTCTGCACCCATGCTTTCCATCAGACTGGTGGGAGTAACCCACAGTTGGAAAAAGACTGTTAAGTGGCCAAGTTAATAAAGCAAGGCAACAACAACAAAAAAAGATAACTGAAACAAATCAGCTGGGATAAAAACACAGACTTTAGAGACAGAGAGATCTTGCTTCCCACTGGCTGTGGGAGCTTCGGCAAGTTTTTAACCTCTTTGGTCATCACATTCCTCATCTGAAATGTGAGGATACTACTCTACCTTGCAGGATTGCTGAGTTATAGGCCAATGTGGTTAAAATGCCTAGCACACTGTAGGGCAGATATTAAGTTATTGCAATTCTTATCAACAAATATTTATTGATCAACTGCTGGTTGAAAGGGATTCAAATGTCAAGATATTGTTCCTTTCCTTAAGGATGCACTTCCTGTTTGATAGATGCCTTGGGAGAGCTGAAAGATGCCATGAGCATTATAGGAGATAGAGATTTTCTAGCAGTGACAATTGGAGATGATTTCACGAATACGATATTTAAGGTAAGCCTTGAAGGATGGAAAGAAGGTGAAGAGAGAATTCTAGAAGCCTTATCAGCAGAGGTAAGGGGGCCAGAAAGTGCCAAGTTTGTTTAAGGAATAGTAAGCAGTCCAGACTGGAAATGTGAGTCAGGTTTAGGAGTGTGGCAAGAACAAGAAGGGAATTTCCAGTTAAACTTGGCACATTAAACATATGCATTTGACTCTGTTCCTAAAATGACAGTAAAGAAATAAAGTGTAAACCCACGAGGGCTATAAGAACAAGAAAAGAGACAATAGCTGATGAAAGATGTCAAAACATTTTGGAAGATGAATGGTAGTTGGATGAGTATTAACTGACTTAGCAAGGAAGAGAATGCTGCCTGCAGGGGGTGGAGAAGCTTTCAAGAAGCAAGCCAATTTGATATGAAAAACCAAAAGCAAAAGAAAACCAGAAAGTTCCAAACATTGAGGTACCAAGTAACTCTGAAGCTGATGGGATGGAATTGGGTTGAAAACACAGAGATTGGTTGAAATTCTGGGCCCCCCTCCCAGCCGTTTATCCAGATGGACTTCTACATGACACTCAGCAAAATACAGGAGGTTTCCTCTCTGAAAGCCCTGAAGGAGAGCAACTCTGGGCTTGGGGAAGACACCAAGCAAAGCAGGTTAAGTGAAAGTCTCCATCCTGAATAATGTGACCACTCGCCCAAGCCAAGTTGGGCACCCAGAATTTTGGAAGCCTGGCTTATACTCTAGACAAAGAAGGTTGGGAAAGTCCCTGCTAGGTGAACTGACTGGCCCAAGAGAAAGACCCAGTTGGTGGAGGAGTCCCCAGGTAAATATTAGCTTTCTCCCTGATAACTCTCCAGTGAAGCACACCACCCAACCAGCCCTGTCCATAAACCCCATCCCCCTATTTTTAACACTTTGCATTAGTGTGGTAACCTTGTTATAACTGATGAAAGAATATTATAATTGTACTGTTAACTACAGTACAAGGTTACATTAGGTTTCCTTTTTTTTTTTTCCAATATCCTATCCTATTTTTAAAGCAATGCTGGAAGCTAGAGGCAACGGAGCAATTTCTTCCAAATTCTGAGAGAAAATTATCTTTTTTATTTAGAATGCTTTAGCTAGTTGAACTGTCAATAAAACATGAGCAAAGTTATTTTCAGACATGCAAGGTTTCCAAAAATTTGTCTCTGATGCGCCCATTCTCATAAAGCCTCTGAAAGATATAATGAGGAAGTAAATCAAGAAAGAAAATATGGTCTCCTGGAAAAGAGAGAAACGAATGCAGAAGAGAGGCAAAAGAATGTTCCAGGACGATGATGAAGGGAGCCCCAGGATGCCAGCTGTACAGCAAACTAGAAAAGCAGCCAGTCCAGATTAGAGCAGGAAAACCTCAGGCTTCAATAGTGATGTTTCCAAGATAACCTTATTTATTTGACTATATTGAGAAAGTTTTAGTCTATAAGAGAGTTTTAGGGTGAATTCGTGATAAGTACATAGAAAACAAAGCAAAGAAAATAATAAAGTAATTATTAACTTAAGAAAAAATAAAACACTTAGGAAAAGAACGTAATCATAGTTCATTATGTAGCTCAGCTGTGAGCAATATTTACATAGTCATAGTGATATGAATACTAAATGTTGATTTAACTAAAAACCATGCTACCACGATATTGAAAGAATGTGGTGTAGTGTATGTGTTGAAGTGCAGGAAAAGGAATTTTAAGAAGTAAATCCTCATCTTCCATACAGGAAGTTGTCTGAATTTGGATTTCCCCAGAAGCATGCCCTGAAAAAAGGATTTGCAGGCAAGTAGTTTATTTAGGAAGTACAAGGATTGTTCATAGGTAGGTGGGAAAATTATATAGGAAAGGGAAGGCAGACAATAACAAATGTGTGATTAAGCCAGATATCACTGTAGGTGATTGGAGATTAATCCCAATGGGAAAACTCACACCTAAGAATTATCCCACCTAATTGGGAGGGATGTTTACACCAACTCCTAAGAGTCACTTGAGGACTGCTGGGGGTAGATAGCATATTAACCTTCTGGCATTTTCAGCCAGCCACATGTGAGGACAGAGCCAAAGTCTTCAGGTATAGAGACACAGTGTCTGAGAGTTGGAAATGAGGATGAATGCTGTATGGGAAGGTTTAAAGGATATGGGTGGGGTGGGGCACTGACAACATCTGTGATAGAAATAAATAGTGTCTAAAATGGAAAAAATCAATAAATAACAGGATAAGCATTTACTCCTTTAAGAAAATGGAGGTACTTATGGGAAAATGGCAGAGTAGGGAACTTCAGGACTCATGTCTCTTCCAAAAACCATTAGTGATAGACAGAAACTGTCCAAAACAAGTGTTCTGGGGCTCAGGACACCAGAAGAGTACAGCACAACATCCAGGGAAGATTGGGGCAAAGAGACTGAAAAACTGCAGTTGAGAACTGTGAGTAACTTGCTTGGCTTTGGCTCCTGGTGCCCATCCACCAACCTCGAGGCAAGCAGGTTCTGGTCAGCTTAGTCTCTCCCTGGTGGGCTGCTATGGACTGGGAGGGCCACAGAAGTACTCCTCCCCAAGAGCAAAGGCAGAGGGGGACACAGCCCAGTACTGATCCAGCTATTGGCCAGTGAATTTAGACCGCTGAGTCCCATGGCCTTAGCCTATCCCAGACAGGGGCCATCATGACATTATTTTGACCCATGTCAGAGGTAGAACTGGCATAGGGCTAAAAATACCCTGCCTTATTAGGGCTGCAGAGAACTGGTTGTCTCCATCTGCTGAGCAGGCTAGGAAAGAGCAGCCTTGGGGAGATGGAAAAAAAGGCTTTTTGTGTCTTTCCTGACCCTTTCCTCAGGACTCTTTGGAACTGGTCTGTGTGCCATGTGTTGGTCCCTGACTCTGTTTTAGCTGGGTAATACTGATAAATCAAGTATCAAAGAAAAGCCTTAACACAAACCCAACCAACAACAAAATCATAGACAAGAGAGAGAAACTGACCTATACAGTACTCTCACCAAGCTAATCAGATGCCCAGATATCACCAAAAAATTATAAACCATACTAAGTAACAGGAAAATATGGCCCAGTAAAAGGAACAAGTTAAAAGTTGGAGGAGATAGAGAATTTGGAACAACTAATCAAAGATGTTCAAACAAATCTGCTAAATCAATTCTAGGATATGGAGGAAAATATGGCTAAAGAGATAACAGATATTATGAAGGCACTGGGTGAGCATAAAGAAAAATTTGAAAGCATGTAAAGAAAAATGACAACTTATGGGAATGAAAGGCAGAATAGATGAGATTAAAAATACACTAGAGGCATACAACTGCAGATTTGAACAGTCGAAAGGATCAGTGAGCTAGAAGACAGGATATATGAAATCTTAATGACAGAATAATAGATAGAGATAAGAATAGAAAAGTTTGAACAGGGTCTCAGGGAATTGAATGACAGCATAAAGCACACAAACATATGTGTCATAGGTATCCCAGAAGGAGAAGAAAAAAGGAGCAGAAAGAATATTTGAGGATATATGGCTGAAAATTTTCCAAATCTTATGAAAGACATAAGTATACATGTCCAAGAAGTGCAACATATTCCAAACAGAATAAATCCAAATAGACCTACTTCGAGACACATACTAATCTGACTGTCAGCTGCCAAAGATAAAGAGATAATTCTGAATGAAGCAAGAGAAAGGTGATGCATCTCATACAAAGGATGCTTAATAAGACTTAGTGCCTATTTCTCATCAGAAACCATGGAGGCAAGAAGGCAGTAGTATGATATATTTAAGATACTGAAAGAGAAAAACTACCAGACAAGAATTATTTATCTACCAAAACTGTCCTTCAAAAATGAGGTAGAGTTAAAATATTCACAGATAAACAGAAGCTTAGAGAGTTCATTAATAAGAGACCTGCCCTACAAGAGCTACTAAAGGGAGTGCTACAGCATAATAGGAAAACACAGGAGAGGAAGGTTTCGGGGAGAGTACAGAAATACAAAATATCAGTAAGGGTAACTAAAATGGTAAAAAGAAAGAAAAAAAATAAGATATATTTTTTGGTAAGAGCCAAAAGATAAAATGGCTGAATAAAGTACTGCTTTTACAGTAATAGCTTTGAATGCTAATGGGTTAAACTCCCCAATCAAAAGACATAGACTGGCACAATGGATAAAAAATATGATCCATCAATATATTGTTTATAAGAGACTATGTTTAGACCCAAGGACACAAATAGGCTGAAGTACAAGGTTGAAAAAAGATATTCCATGCAAACTGTAACCAGAAAAGAGTGGGGATAGCTATTGGGCAAAATAGACTTTAAATGCAAAACTGTTAAAAGAGACAAAGAAGGACACTATACATTAATAAAAGGGGCAATCCACCAAGAAGAAATACAATTATAAACATTTATGCACCTAGCCAGGATACCCCAAAATACATGAGGCACCAGTAACACTGAAGGAAGAAATAGATGTATCTACAATAATAGTTGGAGACCTCAATACACCACTCTCATCAATAGACAGAACATCTAGACAGAGTATCAATAAGGAAACAGAGGTCTTGAATAACATGATAAATGAACTAGACTGAAAAGATATTTACAGAACATTGCACCCCACAACAGGAGGATATACATTCTTCTGAAGTGCTCATGAATCATTCTCCAGGAAAGACCACATGTTTGGTCACAAAACAGGTCTCCATAAATTTAAAACAATTGAAATTATACAAAGCACTTTCTCTGATCATAATGGAATGAAGCTGGAAATCCATAACAGGAAGAAGACTGGCAAATGTACAAATATATGGAGGTTAAACAACACACACTTAAACAGTCAGTTAGTCAAAGAGGAAATTACAAGAGAAATCAGTAAATATCTTGAGACAAATGAAAATGAGAACAAAATACATCAAAAACTTAAGGGATTGGAATATTTTAGGTGTTCATTTTTTACTTTTATTTTTATTTTTTGGGAGTAAGGAAAATGTTCAAAAATTGATCCTGGTAATGAATGCACAACTATATGATGGTACTGTGAATAACTGATTGGATGATTGTAGGGTAGATGAATATATCAATAAAACTGTATTTTTTTAAAAAAACAATAGTGATTCAGTTAATGGAGAATTTTCAACTATGTTTAGAACATCTTGGGTCTGCAATTTTGCCTTTTCAACTGTAAATTTTATGAAATTTAAAAACAGATCAAGTATTTCTGATGAAAATTTATTGTCTGAAATGAGATGTGCTAAATGTAAAATACACATCAGATTTCAAAGACTCAGTACAATAAGAAGAAAGTAAAATGAAAAAAAAAACTTACTGGATGCAGTTAAGGAAGTGCTGAGAGGGAAATTTATTGCCCTACATAACTATATTTAAAAAGAAGAAAGAGCTAAAATTGAAGACCTAACTGCAGACTTGGAGGAACTAGAAAAAGAACAACAAACTAATCCCAAAGCAAACTGAAAGAAAGAAATAACAAAGATTAGAGCAGAAATGCATGAAATTGAGAATAATAATAATAATAATAATAATAATAATAATAATAATAAAATAGAGAGAATCACCAAACCAGAAGTTGGTTCTTTGAGAAAATCAATAAAATTGACAAACCCTTAGCTACACTGAAAAGAATAAAAGAGAGAAGATGCATATAAATAAAATCAGAAGTGAGAGGGGGGAAATTACTACTGGTCCCACAGAAATGAAAGAGATCATAAGAGGATACTATGAACAACCTTATGCCAATAAACTAGACAACTTTAGATGAAATAGACAACTTCCTAGAAACACGTGAACAAACTATGCTGACTCTAGAAGAAATAGAAGACCTCAACAAAATAATCACAATGAATAAGATTGAATTGATCATCAAAAACCTCCCAACAAATAAAACCCCAGGAACAGATGACTTATAGGTGAATTCTACAAAGCATTCCAAGAATTAATATCAATCTTGCTCACAGTCTTCCAAAAAAATCAAAGAGGAGGGAATGCTGCCTAACTCATTCTATGAAGCCAACATTACCCTAATGCCAAAGCCAGATAAAGATAATAAAAGAAAAGAAAATTACAGGCCAATTTCTCTAATGAATACAGATGCAAAAATCCTCAACAGAAGACTTGCAAATCAAATCCAACAGCACATTAAAAGAATTATACACCACGATCAAGTGGGTTTTATTCCAGGTATGCAAGGGTGGTTCAACAAAAGAAAATCAATTAATGTAATACACCACATTAACAAATTAAAGGGGAAAAACCATATGATCATCTCAATTGATGTGGAAAATGCATTTGACAAAATCCAACATCCTTTCTTGATAAAACCATTTTGAAAGATAGGAATAGAAGGAAATTTCCTCAATATGATGAAGGGCTATATGAAAAACCCACAGTTAACATCATACTCAATGGTGAGAGATTGAAAACCTTCCGTCTAAGATCTGGAACAAGACAAGGATGCCCAGTGTCACAATTGTTATTCAACACTATGCTGGAAGTTTTAACTAGATCAATTAAGCAACAAAAGTAATAAAAGTCATCCAAATTGGAAAGGAAGAAGTAAAATTTTCACTGTTTGCAGATGACACTAGAAAGTCCTGAAAAATCTACATCAAAGCTACTATAGTGAATAAACTAGTTCAGCAAAGTGGAGGGATACAAGATTAACATGGAAAAATCAGTAGTGTCTCTATACACTAGAAAGGGGCCATCCAAGGAGGAAATCAAGGAAAAAATTCCATTTACAATAGCAACTAAAAGAATCAAATATCTAGGAATAAATTTAACCAAGGATGTAAAGGAACTATGCACAGAAAACTATAAAACATTGCTAAAAGAAATCAAGGAAGACCTAAATGGATGGAAGGTGAGGTGGTTTGAAGCTGCTATGTACACGTTCTTTTAATCCATTCCTGTGGGTGCAGATCTATTATAGGTAGGGTCTTTTGACTAGGTTATTTCAATTGAGATGTGACGCACCCCATTCAAGGTGAGTCTTAATCCACTTACTGGAGTCCTTTTTAACAGTATAAAACACATACAGAAGTTAAGAGATGAAATTAAGAGCTCACAGCAAAAACCCTAGGGAAGCTGAGAAGCGAGGACACACCCAGAGAAGCTAAAGACACAAGCTAAAAGAGAGGAAAATGCAGCCAGAAGCTGGAAGCAACAAAACCCAGGAGAGAGGAGAGAGGGACCAGCAGACGCCAGCCATGTGCCTTTCCATGTAACAGACATGTCCCAGATGCTGGTAGCCTGTCTTCACAGCCCAGGTATCATCCTGTTGATGCCTTAAATTGGAACATTTTCATGGCCTAAGAACTGTACGTTGTAAGCTAATAAATCCCCATTGTAAAAGCCAACCCATTTCTGGTATATTGTATTCTGGCAGCTTTAGCAAACCAAAATAGGACATACCATGTTCATGGATTGAAAGACTAAATATTGTTAAGATGTCAATTCTACCCAAATTGATTTACAGATGCAGTGTGATACCAATCAAAAACAGCTTACTTTGCAGAAATAGAAAAAACAATAATCAAATTTATTTGGAAGGGCAAGATGCCCTGAATAGCAAAAAAACATCTTAAAAAAGGAAAATGAAGTTGGAGGAGTCATGCTTCCTGACATTAAAACATACTACAAAGCAACAGTGGTCAAAAGAGCATGGTACTGGCATAAAGATAGATGTATTGATCAATGGACTCAAATTGAGAGTTCAGAAATAGACCCACACATTTACAGTCAATTGATTTTTGACAAGGCTCTACTAGGATAGAACAGTCTCTTCAACAAATGGTGCTGGGAGAACTGGATATTCATGGCCAAAAGAATGAAAGAGGATCCTATCTCACACCTTATACAAAAAATTAACTCAAAATGGATCAAAGACCTAAATATAAGAGCCAGGGCCAAAAACTCCTAGAAGAAAATGTAGAAAAGCATTTTCAAGATCTTGTGGGAGGCAGTGGTTTCTTAGATTTTTCAGGAGAATCACAAGCAACCAAAGAAAAAATAGATAAATGGGACCTCCTCAAAATTGAATACTTTTGTGCTTCAAAGGATGTTGCCAAAAAGGTGAAAAGGCAGCCAATTCAATGGTAGAAAATATTTGGAAACCATATATCCAATAAGCATTTAATATCCAGAATATATAAAGAAATCCTATAAGTCAACAATAAAAACACAAGTAACTCAATTCTAAAAATTGGCAAAAGACTGGCATATCCAAGAGGATATACAAATGGTTATAAAGCACATGAAAGACTGCTCAACATCACTAGTTGTTAGGGAAATATAAATCAAAACCACAATGAGATATCATTTCACACCTACTAGAATCTACTGGAAAGGCCACTGTTAAACAACAGGAAACTACAAGTGTTGGAGAGGAAGTGGAGAGATAAGAACACTTATTCACTGCTGGTAGGAATGTAAAATGGTACAGCTGCTGTGGAAGACAGTTTGGCAGTTCCTCAGGAAATTAAGTAAAGAACTGCCATATGATCAGTTAATGCCTCTACTAGGTATATACCCAGAAGAACTAAAAACAAGGATGAGAATAGACATTTGAACACCGATGTTCATAGTAGCATTATTCACAATTGCCAAAAGATGGAAACAACCCAAATGTCCATCAACTAATGAATGGATAAACAAATGTCAAATATACATATGATGGGATATTATTCAGCAGTAAGAAGGAATGAAATCTTGAAGCATGGGTCAACACTGATGAACCTTCAGGACATTTTGTTGAGTGAAATAAGCCACACACAAAAGAACAAATATTGTATGATCTCACTGATGTGAACTAAATATAATGAGCAAACTCATGGAGTTAATATTTAGATTATAGGTTACCAGGAGATATAATGAAGGTAGAGAATGGGGATCTGGTGCTTAATTTGTGCAGAATTTTTAATAAAGTTTGTTTATAAATGTTTGGAAATGAATAGAGGTGATGGTAGCACATTATTGTGAGTGTAATTAACAGTGCTGAATCGTGTATGTGATTGTGGTTGAAAGGGGAAGCTTAGGGTCATGTATGTCACTAGACAGAAAGCTAGAGAATGAAACATGGGACTGTATATATTCATGAACCCTGTTGTGGATGACAAAGGTGGTTAACTGTACAAATATAAGAATGTTCTTCCATGAATTAGAACAAATGTGTGTCACTATTACAAGGCATTAATAATAGGGTGGTATATGGGAAAAATACACCTACTGCAAACTATGGACTACAGTTAACAGTAATAATTTAATATTCTTGCATCAATTTTAACAAAGGTACCACACTAATGCTAAGTGTCAGTAATAATGGGGTATAAAGGGGTATGGGGCTTTTCCTTTTTGAAAAATGTTCTAAAATTGATTGTGGTGATAAATATATAAATTTATGTCACTTATTTGCAAAGTGAAGCCAAGTCTTCTGAGGGCCCAATGTAGCCACAAGGCCCTCCTTACTCCTGGGAAATTGCTTCCAGACAATCAGCCTGGCCTTCCTCCAGTGGACCAATTATCCTGGGCCAGAGGAGGCCCAGAGAACATCTTTCTCTCTGCTTCGTGCATCTGAGCCACCATGGAGAAAAAACATGCCTCTGTTGCTACAGACGGTCAAAGAGGCCAGTGGCCGGAATCACCCAGCGGACCCACGTGGGTCTGTGGCCCCTCACTACACGCAGTGGCAGGGCACGCTGTCAAGTCTCTCTGTAAAGATTCCTCTCCATTTGAACAGAATAATAAAGCATTTCCTCACAACTGTAAGAGTTCAAACATTTGTGCATTTGGTCAGGACGAGAGAGCCTGGCCAATCTGATACTGCTTTGTGGCTGTAAGAGTCTTGGGCCAAACGCCCCTAGGCAGCTTCTGTTTTAAAAATTGGGGTGATTTTGTTGCTGTTTTGCTTGTGTCTTGTTCTCCCCGGGAGTGGGGCTAAATGAGTGACATGGACTAGGCAAGGGCAGTGCTGACTGTGGAAGGAACGCTGATGGGGAGCAGAGAGGAGCCTCCGAGCATGCCCTCAGTGAACCCCGCAGACACAGCCACCAGGAGCCCTGCTGGCCTCTAACCAAGAGGGACAAAGGGCGCCTGGGAGTCACAGGGCTGAGTGGTTTTGGTCTTATGTTCAAGTGAACTGCAGCAGAACTACATATGCTTTTTTTTTCTTTCTTTCTTTCTTTCTTTTTTTTTCTGCAGGTTCTGGGAACAGAAGTTATGGTTTTGGTTTCTGGGGCAGAGGGATAGAGGACTAATTACCCCAGTGCAGTTTGGGGCATTTTGTAAAAGGCTTGGCTGTCCCTGGCCTATTTTTCCACCATCGAATGTTAACAGTTTCACTTGCACTTCTGAAAAATGAAACACAGAATTCAAAATTCTCAAAATGCAGCTCATGGTCTTAGGCCTGGCAGACAGCACTTAGCTCCAGGTGGTGGGGAGATGATGAGGGACTTAGCAGATAGCCTTGGGGATGATGGGGACACAACTAGCATCCTTATATTCTTGATGGAAACTAAATATGATTCTTATATCAATTTTCTCTATAAGAACTAAACACTTCAATTAAGTGGAAATTTTTAATGTACATTTATTCTTGGGGGTGGGGGGTGGGTATTTGTAACAGTTCCTTCTCTATCTTATTCTATTCCTGATATAAAGCCAGTGGCTCAAGAAAGAAAGAAAGGAAGGAAGGAAGGAAGGAAGGAGAGGGGGGAGGAAGGGAGGAAGGAAGAAAGAAGGGAAGAAAGAAAATAGAGGTAAATACTGAAGAAACAAACAAACAAACAAAAGTTGAAAGCAATTACCTCTGAGGAGTAGAAATCATGGGTGGGGCGAGATGAAGCAGGGAATGCTTGTTTTCATTATATACCTAGTAGGACTATTTGACTTTTTAAACAATGTGTATGCATGATCTTAATAAAAATTAAAATTATATTTTTTTAAAAAAAAGAAAGAAAAGGCCATTGCAAAGGAAGATGGGGTCATGATCTGCAGGTGGAATAAGGGCTGGGGGGACCAGATACAAGCCTCAATGTTGAGATCAAAACTGCTCTTCACTGGGGCTTCCAAGAGCGTTGGGTGACAGCAAGCGGACGGCTGACGTGTGGCACCCTGCCCAGGGCCGTGTGCTGGCCATCTCCTACAGTCTGGGGATGGGAGCACAGGAGTGCCATTTACAAGGCATGGTGAGGTCACAAGGAAGAGCTGGCTGGGAGGAGAAGGTGATGAAGAGACTCTGGGGCATGCTGAGGTGGAGTGGCTAGCAGGTCACTGATGGGTTGATGTTCAATGTGCAGCTCAGGAGAGGGTTGAGGGCCTCTGGGAGTTCCTGGAAACTGTTCGCGGAGAGGTAATAGCAGATGATGCAGGGACCAGGAGAGACCATCAGTGAGACAGTGGAGTGAGGGAAGAATTTTGACACCTTTGTGGATAAGACAGAGGAGATAGTGAGTTGACAAGAAGACTTGGTGATAAGTGTGAAGTCAGGGATTATATTTCAAGAAGAGAAGGCCATCACCAGTGTCCAAGGCTGCTGTGAGGTCAGGGAGGATGAGGTGCTAACAAAACCTCTTGCATTTAGTCTGTACTCTGAGGTGGAGTCTGGGGACCTAAGTTCTGGCCTTGTTTTTACTCCTAACCCTGGGCAAGTTACTTCTTTCCCTGGGGCTCACACCCACATCAATACAATGGGACTAATAAGCACAGTCAGTTGTAAGCATTGGTACAGTCGCACCATGCTTAAAAAAACAGAAAAGCTTCCACACAGCTCCATAAAAAGCCACCTCCCTGAGCCCTTTGCATCTGACCCCCACTGCCCCAGTCTTCTTGACCTCTACTCTGTGACACAGCCCCAGGTCTCCTGATGATCCACTCACTAAGGGAGGACACTCCAGGGCCCTCTCCCAGCACTCTGGCCTCCATCCATTCCAACTGGTTGAGCCCAGAGTATCTTGGTCATTAAATATTTTGACTATCACCCGTGCTAATAATACCTTCCCTGCCCACCTGACAGCAACCTGGTGAGGATCAAATGAAATAACAGATGTAAAAGGCCTTTGCAGAGGCTCCAAGTCCTGTCAAATTTTGGGTAAAATATTGTTTTAACATCAAAATGCGAAAGGAGGGCTGGAGAGAGATGTGGTCACAGAGGGCATGGACAGAGAGCTGTGATGAATTGCAGGGCTGGAGACAGAGTGAGGGGGAGGGGAAAGGAGGGCGCAGCAGGGCAGAGAAGAGAGAGACGAGAGGCTGAAACCAGGCTGATCGTGCAGCCTCCATCCCTAAGTCTCTGTGATGCTGTGTGCAGGACAGAGGGGATTCAGATCCCCTCTCCCACAAAACCAAATCCACCTCCAGCCACATTGCTGGGCTTTTGCCACTGCTGCACTTTGTCAGGGAGGGGTGTGTAGGGCAGGGGTGATGGGCAGGGGATATAAGTCCTATCCATATGTTTTTGTTTGTGTAGCTTGATGTGGTCTGTGTCATTGGTAAAGCAGTAAGCACAGCTATTTGGGGGTTTGTATTACCTATAGGTGTCTGTCACCCCCAGTGCCAAGTCCCATATACGGAGTCTTCATATAATATCAATCCTGGGAGTCCTTTACTCTGTCTAGGACTTCTACTATCTACAAATGTGTTTAAACATCTCTAATTCAATGCTCACGACCACTCTGCAAATTAAGTAACATTATTCCTATTTTGCAGGTGAGAAAATTGAGGCTTGAATAAGTTAAGTGACTTGCCAGAGATACACAGGGAGCAAAGGGCAAAGACAGGACTTAGACCCAGCTTTGTGCTTATTTTGTTCTTAACTGAAGAGGTGAGGGGAACGGTGTTTGAAAGAAGGAGCACCATTCATCCTTCTATTTTAATTCAGGCCCTCAGACTCCAAGTCCAGTGCCAACCACAATGGCCCTCCAGGAACAACTGCCTGCTGCTTCAGTGAGAAAAGGAATTCTCCAGGAGAATCAGTTGGTACCCTTGGGCCTAATTATTTCAATATTACCTCCATCTCTCTCCCGTCCAACCTGTCTTTTGTACTCATCTGATCATGCACTCCTCTGTTTAATAACCTTTAAGGCTCCTGATTCCTTTGGGAAAAGATTTAAAGTCCGTGGCATGGAACACCAGGACCTTCAAAACTCAGTCCCAAGAGCAACTAAAGAGACAATGACAATTAAATGCAATGCACGATCCTGCACTGGATCTAATAATGGAGGAGAAAAGGCCCAAAAGGATGTTACTGTGACATATGAAAAAAGTTGGAATATACACTGTAAGCTTTATATCAGTGTTAAAGTTTCTGAACTTGATAACTGCACTGAAGATAGTTACATAATTGAATATCCTTGTTCTTCGAAAATGTACATGGAAATATTACGGGTTCAAGGAACATGACATATACAACCTACTCTCAAATGTTTAGAAAATTAATGATAGATGACAGAGAGAGGGACAGAGAGAGAGAGATGCAGGATGATACAGCAAATGATAAAATGTTAAAATTGGCAAATGTTAAAATCTTGGGATGGGAGGCATTCCCTATATGGGTTTTGTATTTTTGTTTTTGTATTATTTGTATTATTTTTGCAACTGCCCTGTAAGTTTGAAATTATTTCAAAATAAAATGTTTAAGTCAAAACACACAACGCAGTCTCAGCCTCTGGTCCAGGGGTTGCAAACTCAAACACCACAGGGGCCAGGTAGGTTAGTTAAGTAAATGGTGGGTAGACAGGTGGTGAGGAAGGGGAACAAGTGCTGGGGGTTGCGGCAACCAGGGGAGCACATGTCCATCCAAAGAGGGTCACTGCTTCTCAGCTCTCCACAAAGGTGGCCATATGGGAACACAAGCCTTGGATTACCTAGGGTTATCTTCTGGTTTTTCAGGAAGAGCCCAAAATCCAGATTTCTATGTGAAGTACCTCAATTTTTAAATGTTGGGATTTTTTTTTTTTTTAAATATGTACAAGCAAAACAAATCATGTCTGCAGGCTGAAGTTGGAGTGTGGGCACCATTTTGAGCAATCTGGTCCATTCATTATCCTTCAAACACGCCATATATTGTTAAGTTTTCAGGGTCCCTGCCTGTTCTAGTTTGCTAATGCTACAGAATGCAAAATACCAGAGATGGACAGGCTTCTACAAAACAGGGTTTATTTCACTACACAGTTACAGTCTTAAGGCCACAAAACATCCAAGGTAACACCTCAGCAATCGGGTACCTTCACTGGAGGATGGCCAATGGCCTCCGGAAAACCTCTGCCAGCTAGGAAGGCAGCTGGCGTCTGCTCCAAAGCTCCGGCCTCAAAACGGCTTTCTCCCAGGACGTTCCTCTCTAGCAAGCTTGCTCCTCTTCAAAACATCACTCCCAGCTGACTCCATTCCCTCCCCCCGCCCCAAGTCAGCTCATTTATATGGCTCCACTGATCAAGGCCCACCCTGAATGGGCAGGGCCACACCTCCATGGGAACATCTCATCAGAATCATTACCCACAGCTGGGTGGGGCACATTCCAAGCAAATCCAACCATCATCAAAACGTCTGCCCCACACAAGACCACAAAGATAATGGCATTTGGGGTACACAATACACTCAAACCAGCACACTGCCTATGCTCTAGAACGCTGTTTCCTTCCTCCCCTAACTTTATCCCTTGAACAAATCCCTACCTGTCTTTCAAGACCCAAGTCAGCAGTCACCTTCTTTCTGTGACTCCCCACCCCCATCCCCCCAATCCAGGCTGGATTCACTTCTCTCATCTGGTTGCATTTCATACAACCGTCTCATAATGCCCTCATCACATGGTATTTCTTCACCAGCACAGCGGGGTGAGGGGAAGTATGTGTGCTGGTTAGTGCTCTAACTCTGGAACAAAACTGCCTGGCTCCACCCTAGATCAAGTACTTAACCTCCATGCCTCCATTTCCTGGTTTGTAAAATGGAAATAAAAATAGCGCCTACCTCATAGGATTATGTGAGGAATAAATGTGTACGTAAAGTGTCTTCTGTAGTGTTTGCTAGATGGTAAGTCTTGCAAGTATTTTTAGTATTTTAGCCATAAAAAAAAGTCGACAAACACTGAGCACCTACTGTGTGCCAGGGTTTGTGGTTGGAAGGGGGAGGGTGAGGGATACCTCATTTCCTTGCCGCATGTTTTCATTTGAAGGATCCGCAGGCTGTCTCCTTGTTCCTCCCTGTGGGAGAAGTGATTTATCTGATGGGTGAGTCTGGGAGACAGACCTGAGTATGTGAAACTGAACCCCTTCCTGTCCCTTTCTCTCTCTTGGCACCAGTCTGCCTGCAGGGCACCTGCATTGGGGTTGCTTGTTCAGGTGAAGTTTCCAGGAAAAGGCTGGCAGTGCCCAGCTCTGCCAGGCTGGGGAACAACATTAGGAAGCTCTCTGTGGCTGCACATCCAAGCCTCACCTTCCATCCCCAGATAAAACTCCTATTTCTTCTGTCTGTCTACATGACTCCTATCCCTCAATAGTTCTCAAAATTGAGTTGGAAGGAAGAAATTTATTTGCTGGTCCCTCCAAACAATTCCCAAAATTGGGAACACAGAGGTGAATGGGATTCAGCCTCAGCTCTGAGCAGTTCATGGCCCAGTTTCTGTCTGGTCCCTTGGTGCAGACACAATGATATGGGGCAAACAGCATGTGTGTGGGATCAGACAGATTCCTTTGAATCCTAGTTCCGTCACTTATTAGCTGGGCAAGATTTAGGCAAGTTATTCCAAGTCTTGGTTTTGTCATCTAATTTGGGGTTGTTGCAAGGGTCAGAGCTTATTACAGGGAAGGGCCATTTGCTTAATCCTCATATTCACATTGAAACTCAAATTAACTTTTTTGACACTATGCCCAATCCTGTTTCCTCCCACAGCCTTCCCTTTCTCAATAAATGGCAACTCCCTTCTTCCATTGCTCAGGCCAGAAACCTGGGAGTCATCCTTCTCTTCCACCAATCCATCAGCATATTCTGTTGGCCCTACAAAATATATACAGAATCTGACCACTTCTCCTTATGTCCACTGCTGCCTCCCTACTCCAAGCTACTATCATCTCGATCATTGCAGTAGCTTCCTCAATGGTACCCCTACTTCCACTCTCCCTTTTGTACTGTATTTTCAACCCAGCAGCCAGATGGAGCTCATTAAAAAGTAAGTCAACTTATGTCTTTCCCCTGCTCAAAATCCTTCCAAGGCTGCCCACCTTACATAGCATGAAAGCCAAAATCCTTACAATGGTCTGCGAGGCAATATACAATCTGTCCCCCCGCCCTCGCTGCCAGTCTGATCTAGTCTCCTACTATTTTCCCCTTGCTCTCTCTGCCCCAGCCACACTGGCCTCCTCACTGTTCCTACACCTGGCATGCTCCTGCCTCAAGCCTTTGCACGGGCTGTTCCCACTGCCTGGAAATGCTCTTCCCCAGTGTGCCGGTTTGAATGTATTATGTCCCCCCAAACAGCATTATCTTTGATGTAATCTTGTGTGGGCAGATTTATCAGTTTTTATTAGATTGTGATTCTTTGAGTGTTTCCATGGAGATGTGCCCCACCCAACTGTAGGTGATAACTCTGATGAGATATTTCCATGGAGGCATGGCCCTACCCATTTAGGGTGGGCCTTGATCACCGGAGCCATATAAATGAGCTGATGGGCAGAGGGAACTCAGTGCAGCTGTGAGTGATGTTTTGAAGAGGAGCTACAGCCAAGAGGGACAGTTTGAAGAAAGCACAGGAGCTGCAGATGAGAGACAGTTTGAAGATGGCCATTGAAAGCAGACTCTTGCTCCAGAGAAGCCAAGAGAGGAATGTTGAAAGAGGACAGATATCCCAAGTGCAACTAAAAGTGACATTTTTGAGGAACTGCAGCCTAGAGAGGAACATCCTGGGAGAAAGCCATTTTGAAACCAGAACTTTAGAGCAGACGCCAGCCACGTGCCTTCCCAGCTAACAGAGGTTTTCCGGACACCATTGACCATCCTCCAGTGAAGGTACCCGATTGCTGATGTGTTTACCTTTGACACGTTATGGTCTTAAGACTGTAACTGTGTAAACAAATAAACCTCCTTTTATAAAAGCCAATTCATCTCTAGTGTTTTGCATTCCGGCAGCATTAGCAAACTAGAACACCCAGATAGCCACACGGCTTGCTTGCTTGGCCCCTTCAAGCCTTTGCTCGAATGTTCATTTTCTCAATGAGATCTTCCTTGACCTCCCTATTTTAAATTGCAACACTCCTGCTCTCCACCTGTGTCCCTCATCTTGCTTTCTTTTTCTCCATTGCACACCATGTAAAGCCACCATATAAAGTGTGCAGGTTAGATGCCTGGCGGAGGGAGCATGCACGGGCCCATGCTTGCCAAACTGCGCCCCCTGGCACAGGGTTGCCTCACCCCAGGAGACTGGCCTTTTCTAATTTGCATGAAAGTGTGCATAAACCAGCAGATAAGCAAATATTATGTATTTTATTTCTTTTTTGTTTCACAAGTCTCCCTACCCTCCCTCACCAAGAAGGTAATCTCCACACGGAAAGGGAAGAAATTTTTGTCTGTTTTGTTCACTGCTGTGTCCCCAGCTCTTCAAAAGCCAGCTGGCACACAGTAGGTATTCAATCAAGGTTTCCTGAATCAATGAATATGCTGAGAGTTCAACAAATTTTGTTGTATTGAATTAAATATTGACACTAAAAATATAGTCATGCCTTTAATGATTTCTCCTCTCTTCAAATCACTTAAGAATTCCCACTGTCTATAGCAGTGGAAATTCTGAGCACCCATTACCACCTTTATTCTATCCTCTTTGATCACTTTCTGCTGTGTCTAGCAGAGTCTGGGTTTGTTGCCATCCAATACTGATTTCATTTCTTCTGCATTATTCACACTCAGCCTTGCCAATTCCAGATTCCTACGCCTAATGTTTCCTGTCATTGTGTTCCTGATGAGGAACTGTCTGCGGGATGGGGCAGAGAAGATGGAACCCTGGCCGACAGCCATCAGATCTGTGTATCCAATTGCCCGCTGCTCTCTGTATACCTGGGAGTCCCTCAGGCAACCTCAATGCAGTTTGTCCAAAATGGCACTTACGAGTTCCCAACCTTCACCCACCCACAAACCTGCTCTTTCTGCCCCAGCAGATGCCTGCAGCAGTCTCCAAGCCAGAAACCTAGGACTCTTCCTCAACACCTCCCACTCTCTTACCCACCCCACAGTCAGTTAACCAACAAGGCCTATCAATTCAATCTTCTAAAAAGTGTTCCAGAAAGATGTCCTCCTTTCACTGCTTTAGTTCAGTCCCTTGTTGTCTCACTTTTTCACTATTACCACAGCCTACTGGCTGGTTCCCTTGCCTGTAGTCTCTCTCGCCTCCATCACCCCTATTCTTCCTGCAGCCAGAGTGGTCTTCCTTAAAATCATATTCGACTCTCTGTTCTAGTTTGCTAATGCTGCCGGAATGCAAAACACCAGAGATGGACTGGCTTTTATAAAAGGGGTTTATTTGGTTACAAAGTTACAGTCTTAAGGCCATAACGTGTCCAAGGTAAGTCATCAACAATAGGGTACCTTCACTGGAGGATGGCCAATGGTGTCGGGAAAACCTCTGTTAGCTGGGAAGTCACATGGCTGGCGTCTGCTCCAGAGTTCTGGTTTCAAAATGTCTTTCTCCCAGGATGTTCCTCTCTAGGCTGCAGCTTCTCTCCAAAATGTCACTCTCAGTTGCTCTTAGAGCGTTTGTCCTCTCTTAGCTTCTTCAGAGCAAGTCTGCTTTCAATGGCCATCTTCAAACTGTCTCTCCTCTGCAGCCCCTCTCTCAGCTCCTGTGCATTCTTCAAAGTGTCCCTCTTGGCTGTAGCTCCTCTTCAAAACGTCCCTCACAGCTGCACTGAGTTCCTTCTGTTTGTCAGCTCATTTATATGGCTCCAACTGATCAAGACCCACCCTGAATGGGTGGGGCCACACCTCCATGGAAATTATCCAATCAGAGTCATCACCCACAGTTGGGTGGGGTGCATCTCCATGGAAACACTCAAAGCATTACAATCTAATCAAAACTGATACATCTGCCCACACAAGATTACATCAAAGATAACAGTGTTTGGGGGGACAGAATACATTCAAACTGGCACACTCTCCTTCTAGGAACCCACAATGGTGCCTCAATACAAAAGGAAGAAATCTATGCATTCAGATCCTACAAGGTCTGGCCCCTGCCCGCTTTTCCAGCCTCACATTCCACTCCTCCTTGCTCTTACACTTCTTGCTCCTATAAACCTGAGCCACATACCATGCCTGGTGTCATGCCGTGCGACCTCCTGCGTCATGCCTTGTACATGCTGTTCCCTCTGCCTGCATGCCTTCTCCACTTTTTTCCCCAGGTGAGTGCCTATTTCATTTAATATCTTAGAAAGGCAGTCCAATTCAGTGGCATCAAACCCTTTTCTGCCATTTATTAGCTATGTAAGTTTGGGTCACTATTCTAACTTCTCTGTGTCTCTGTTTACTCTTCTGTAAAATAGGACTAATCACAGAATTCACAGGATTTTTCTAGTAATTTAGGACATTAATCGACGGAAATCACTAGCACCAAATCTGGAACATGGTAAATGATTAGTTGATGGGTTGTTGCATTTTTAATTACTTGTCACTCAAAGTTCACCTCAAATATCACTTCTTTCCTTTTCTACACCATTTCTGTACCTTGTTCAAATGTCTGTCATTGCACTTAGCTAAATATGAGCTCAGTCTACATGTCTGTCCTTCTGAGTGGACTCACTGGACTGTGAGCTCCTTGAGGACCAGTGCTTAAATGTGGAGTTATTAAATATTGATTCAGTTTAATTGGACTGAATGAAGTAAATACCAATCTTTAGTAAAATATTCAGAAGGGCTGCTCTGAGAGGGAATGGTGCTCATTTTTTTTCTTCCAGTTCATGGGTCTGCTGCACAGTTTGTGTTGCAAGATAGCTCAATAGTCTCTCTGCCTCCATGGCTAAGATGCCCCATTTCAGTCCTCCACTCCGCTGCTGGCCATCCTCGGCATGCCCAGGAGAGTTCAGGCTGATGGTGGACAGGCAACATTCCAGAGCCTGATGCTGACATCCGGGCTCACCATCTCCTGTTAAGAAGCACTTACAGGGAAGCTCTGATGAAACTGCTTAGGAAGCTAGAAGCCAGGGCTGTGGTGGGTCCAAGTTTGGCAGCGAGATAGACAGCTAAACACTTCTCATGCTTTGAGCAACTTCAGCCTGGTCTGTGGCTTGATGTTCTCTTTGCTCTAAGCCTGCCTGCCAGTCTCCCAAAAGATAAGCTGGGCTTCTTCCTTCAGCCATTCCTACTTCTTTGGTACCTGTCCCCAAACCATCAGGCACCTGTTGACTCAGTGGTAAAAATCAGAGTGTTTTCAGCTTTTCATATTGAGATTGTGGGGTACTTTCTCTCTCTTTCATTCTGATTTCTTATATAACCTAGTATATAAGGATCCCCCGTTCCCTAATCTGGAATTTCTGAGGTCATCGCCAAATGTCCATAAGAAACTTGCTCCTAAACATTTGCTGCCATTTCTTCCCTTTGCAAGAAATGGCACCCAGCAGTCTGCCCCACTGGCAACCCTCTTTACCAGCCCCATCCCACAGAACAACTGCCAGCCAGAGCCACTGTCCAGATTTCACCAGCCCCAAGGACTGAAGCCCTATTTTTGAGACACAGTGAGCCCGCCACGTTGTTAGCACTTTGTAGACCCCATTAGTCCCTATCTGTCTCATATCTATAATTGAACTTCAAAAATGCCCTCTTTAATCTGGCTGATGTGGTGAAGGAGGGCACCCCCAGAGCATCACTGGCTGGAAGGTATGCCAGTTTGAATGTATTATGTCCCCCCAAATGCCATTATCTTTGATGTAATCTTATGTGGGCAGATTATCAGTGTTAATTAGATTGTAATTCTTTGAGTGTTTCCATGGAGATGCACCCCACCCAACTGTGGGTGATGACTCTGATTGGATAATTTCCATGGAGGTGTTGGCCTGCCCATTGGGTGGGTCTGAATTAAATTACTGGCGTGCTATATAAGATCAGACAGAAGGAGCGAGCTCGCTACAGCCAAGAGGGACACTCTGAAGAAAGCACAGGAGCTGCAGATGAGAGACAGTTTGAAGATGGCCGTTGAAAGCAGACTTTTGCTCCAGAGAAGCTAAGAGAGGACAAATACCCCAAGTGCAACTAAGAGTGACATTTTTGAGGAACTGCAGCCTAGAGAGGAACGTCCTGGGAGAAGCCATTTTGAAACCAGAACTTTGGAGCAGATGCCAGCCACATACCTTCCCAGCTAACAGGAGTTTTCCGGACACCATTGGTCATCCCCCAGTTAAGGTACCCGATTGCTGATGTGTTACCTTGGACACTTTATGGCCTTAAGACTGTAACTGTGTAACCAAATAAACCCCCTTTTATAAAAGCCAATCCATCTCTGGTGCTTTGCATTCCAGCAGCATTAGCAAACTAGAACAGAAGGGGAGAAAGCAGTTTGGTTTTGCCAGATAGTTCACAGATGGTAATGCAATAAAGAAGCTGGGAACTGTATAGGTGTGTGTATATGTATGTATGTGTATGTCCTGCTTTATACAGATAGAAGCTGACTCAGGATAAGAAAAGATGACAACTCAGTTCAATTACCCTTAGCTTAGTTCCTCAAAACCACTGCGGATGGAGTCTCTGCCTCCGAATCTATTCCTAGCGTCCTTCCTCTTTTTGACCTCTCCCCACATCCCTTCTTTCTGGCTCCTTGTTTTTTCCGAGAGCCCCAGGTTTTCTCTCTCAAAGCCTCATTCCCATCCCTGCCTGTTCCCCACCCCTTCACCTACCATCTCAGCTTGCCTTTCTCCAGGGACCATTTTCCCTTGGCTTGATTTTTTTATGCTCCACCTCCTGGTTTTTTCTCCTCTCTTTTTTCTGTGTTTCTCTTTCTCCTTGTCTTTTAGTGATGCCTTATTTTACCCCTTCCTCCACCTATAATGTCTTAGCATTTATCCCCACCCACCATCCTTAAGTTCCCCAATCTGTGGAATTGTGACTGAAATGGTCCCTCTCCAAGAATCTTCTACTCCCAGCGGTTGGTGCCTTTCTGGGGCGCCTGCCTGAGTAAGGTAGAGCGGAAATCCAACCATTGTTTGGGGGAATTAGCTGCCACGGGGCAGGGCTGTTGAAAGGTTGCCCACGAGGGGAGGCTCTTGGGTACGAAAGCCCCATTCATCGTAACACATTGACAGACACCCCCAGAGAACTCCGAGAATCTTTACCCAGACACCCTACTCCACAGGAGAGAGACTCCCAATTGGCTCTGAAAAACAGATTTAATTAGCTGAGATCAACCATCAACTGGGAGTATGTTGCATGCAAATGAACTTTCTGAAACCTCTCTGCAGAATAGACCTTCTTCCGTGAAGGCCAGAAGGGGTAACCTTAGGAAAAGTGCATTTCATCTTCCTCTTGTGCCTAATTACTGTGCCCCTTTCTTACTAATCATGCTTATTTTAATGCAAGAATATGGCAAATGTCAGAATGTCATGAGATGAATATATAATCTAATTTATTTTTGCAGGGAAAAAAAGTGAAGACTGAAACAGCTATTTAAGTCAGGTGTTCTGAAAATGATTAAGTGAGAGGAATAAGAGGAGGACCTAAGTGTAAAATACAGCTCAAGAGGCCTGGTGCCACAGACTCAACCTGCTTATTATGGTGTATGATGTGAATAATTTATTACATTTTGCTCCGCATTAAGTACTGTTGAGGATTAATCCTCAGTTTATTTGCAGATGTTAACCCCTACCTGCCTCCATCTGCTTTTCCTTAGGGGAGGTCTGTGGAAAATCTCTCTGCTGCTCCTGTGCACACTTTAGCTAGTGTCAGGTGGCCATACTTCCTAACTAGCCCCTTTTGGGAATTCATCTGGGAGCATTGGGTAGCTTGCTTCTGGGGCCTTGTTCTCCTTGTAACCTTAGCATCCTCCCACTCCTGGACTGTCATCCACCTATTGCTGTGTCGTTTCCATTTTACCTATTCCCTCATCCTTTTATTTCCATGCCATATCCCCTAGTCCAGGCCCTGGCTCTCATGCTGGACTCATAACCAAAGCTTCCTAACTGACCTCCCTGATCAGCCACCACCCTCCAGTTTATCTTATATATGACTAATGTTCCTAAAGTCTGATATTTCGCTCCAACCTTCCTTGCTTGGAAACCTCCAGTTGTGGGCTCTACTCAAGAGCACAGACCTATCCTCTTCACGCAGCACTCAGAGACTCCTTTGGTTGGCACCGCCATCTATTCAGCCTCATCTCTTGCACCTCCTCTCCAGGCACCCTTTTTCCTGGCAGAGCAACCCCTCGAGGGTCAATCCCCCTGCCCAGCCATTCTCTCCGGCCGCTATATTTGACTTTGTCCTCCTCCCCAAAGGAAGTGTTCCCCTGCATCTAGCCCAGCTGAAATCCATATGGCTCCAAACCACTCTGACTTTTCCATCTTTCAGCAACTGTAGCTCCTACTGGCCACCCGCTCAGCCCGGTACATCGTGGAGTGCTCCTGGAGTGGGCAGTCTAGGATTTCCGCCCAGGAGGGACTCAGAACAGCAATCTCGTTGAAAGCAGGGATGGGGGGGGACTTTCTCAAAACTGTGTTAGGAATTCAGCTAATTCTTTACAGATCAATAAAAGTAGTGGTTTTTCTAAATAATAGCGGTTGTCCTAAGGGTGTGTGTATTCACCTTTAGGAGTAAGATTAAGACAGCAATTATCCATGTAAAAAAACATTATTTTTATTTAGGGTGTGTTTTAAGGAGTGACTAATGGTGATGGGGGGGAGGGAGCAAATATACCTCTCCAAGTCACTTCTAGGTCCTGCCACTGCCCTTTACTATGGAAGGAAGGAAGGAAGGAAGGGAGGATAGAAGAAAGCTAGCATTTACTGAAGACTTACTACACATTGGCCTCTGTGCTGGGGACGGGTTAAAAAGATGAAATAAAAGACAATCCTGCACCAAAGAACTTGGAATCCAGAGATATGTTCACAAACAAATCCTTTGTATATAAAAACATTATAAATAAAGTACACCTAGTAGATGTCAGAATTACTTGCAGAGATATATGAACCCCAAATTTCCAACCATTTATTTTCCTCATTTTCTGCCATCTTATTTGGTATGCCAGATATCTCAGAAGGTCTGTGCCTGGTCTTTCCCTGCGTAGCAACCTGCTAGACCTAAAAGGCAAGTTCATTAGGAATACAGAGCCTCATCTGCTCCTCCCACTTCTCCAAAAGATCCTACAACAGGTTCTCCCAGGCCTCCTCCTCTGCACTCACGCTCTGCCCCTTAGGGAGTGGGTCACCTGGCTCTATAGGGCCTCCCTCCTTTTTGCTTCCTTTACTCCCACTTGAGACCATCTCAGACCATATCTTGGTCTGATCTAGAAATCATTTTGTTGGTCCATTCTCCAGTTGGTTGTTTTGCCTGAAATCCCTTTCAGAACGAGGCAGGAAATGAACAAATGAATAAATGACGTAACTCGCCTTTCCTCACCTGCATAATATCAGCGTTGCCCATGTCGTGGCTTTTCACGCACAGTGTCTCACAAAAGCCCTGAGGTTCAGAGGGGAAATGTGACCCACCCCAGGTTGTGCAGCTGTACATGTATCACCTTTTCTCAGGGACTTTTAGGTAACTTTGGACAACCCATGTTTCATGTTCAAAGTTGCAGTTTATGCCTTCCCACAGGAGATGACCTTCACCAGTACTGACCTACATATCTGCCCAAAGGACAAAACAGGCACAGGCTGACAAATCAGCCCAAGCACAACTGACGGCAGCTTTCGAGCCATTCCTCTCTGGTGAGTATCTCAGCCTCTATGCCTGGAATGCACTGGAGAACTGCTTTCTGGTCCCCCTTCCCCCCTTGCATGGAGGCCTCATCAACTTCCAAGTCACACAGGTTGCTTCCTTCTCCGCTTCCTGCCCAGACTTATTTCCAGCTGCTGCTTCAGCCCATGGGCCCAGCAGGCACCTGGGAGACACCTACAGAATCACCAGCCCAGTCTGGCCTGGCCTGCAAGGAGCAACACATGAAACCCAAGACAATCCCCAGAGATCTCACCAGCTGGCCTGGGAAGCAGAGACATGAGGCTGGCTGCCCTGAGGCTGCAGTCAGGTCTTGGAGAGGGTCAGCTCCAGGACTGCAGTGACCAGACCCACCCAGGGGCACCCCAACCCCAAAGCAGTGATTCAAGCTGCACTTGCACAGGACCGTTGGTTCACCCGGAGCAGCCCAGCCCCACTGCTCAGCAACTTAATTCACCATCTGAATAATCAGCATCACATATAGACCAAGAAGAATTATTCAACATCAAGGAAGCAAATTTGGAGGAATTGAGAAATCTTCATAAATTCTCTGCACTGGAAGAAAGGATTAAAATCTAAGCAAGGTAGAAGACTGAGAAGCAGGGAAAACATCAAGTGTGGCTAGAGAAACTATAATTAAAATAGCAAATTGCAATTCTGTGGGGGGCAGGAGGGGGAGAAGGGAATAGATGAGTGTAAAGACCAAGGGACATCCAGTGAAGCGTCTGACAGAAATGATTCCTAGGGATGTTCTGGGGAGAAAAATCCATCTGGAAACAGAGAAAAGGAAATGAAACAAGAATTTGCTGCATTATTTAAAGCTTTCGGCAGGGAGGGGGGTGGTGGCTGGGGGAGGGGGCTGTGTTCCGGAGAGAGGAGGTTAAGAGAGAAGAGAATGGAATTGCTCTACCAAAGGGGATTAAAGGAATCATAAGGGCTTTTTAAAATGACTCAAGCGAAAAAAGGGATGCAAATAATTGTAGGCTGTGAAATTAATGGCGGCCAAGATTCTTAGTTCGTTCTTTAAATCTGCTTAACAGGAAAAATGAAGGAGAGACATTTGTATGCTTGGGGAGTGATGGAATCTTTGAGAATGCAGGTCCATAGAGCACTGACAAAACCAAATGCAAGGCAGACAATATGTGTCCTGGGGCAGGTTTTAGGAAACCAAACTCAATGGCAAGAGTCTCTGCTTACTTAAAAATACCTGGCACACCTTCCCTTGGATGTTTGGCTTCCCAAATATTTGACTATTTCATGGAAGGCTCCACATCAGGTCCAGAAACTAGCAAAGCTCAAAGATGCTCTTGTAACAAACATATTGGAATTAGGAAGCCTGGATTTGAATCTTAGTGCTGTCACATTCTAGCATTGTGACCTTGGACCAGTTACTCAACCTCTGTGAGTTTCACCACCATATAAGACTGTGATGAGGATTCAGTGGGATTAAATATGAGCAAGTGCGTATCCTGGTGTTGGGTATGTGGTAGGCTGTCAGTGAAGGTTCATGGAATCTAATCCTCTACCTGTTGCTAGTTTCTTTGGTCCAAAGGACCTCTTCTGCATTGGGTCCAGCCCTTGGAGCATGCCCCTGCCTGGAATCTCCATTTTATAGCTTACTAGAGAATACATAAATCTGGAATCCTGGGGGAGGTAAAAGTTACTCTGAGTCCAGCAGGGTTTTAACATCCTCCTTGGCCTAAATTTCGACATCCACCCTGTCTGTCCACTCGGTCCCTGCACACAGCTGCTCACCCTCATGCCCACCGTGGTGCTTTATCCCATCCGAGGCTCTCTTTACTGGAGCTCTTTCCCAGCTCTGGACCCCTCAGCCTTCACCCAGCCCCTTCCCAGAGAAAGCCTCCCCACCCTTATAAGATGTCCATACCTCCTGGGGCCCAGATTTACCCCGAAGGAGCCCAGCAGGTGGGTATGAGGTGCTGGTTCTGGGATGCAAGGACACTGAAGTCACCCTATTAAGGGGGGCTGTGGGGAGTAAAGAGAGAGGGAATTCAGTTTAGAAACAAGGCTCAGTTTCTAGGCAAGAAGTGATGGGATTTGGATCTGGGGTAGAAGCGGGGCTGTTAAGACATCCTGGGGAAAGAATCAGCAGGACTCCTGACGGACTAGCTCTGGCATAAGGACCAGAGGGGAGCCCAAATGGCCCCCATCCCCTTTTGGCCAGGAACCCAAGATCTCTCTCACTCCCAGGCTGATGGTGTTGGATGATTTCACAGATCAGCCTCCTGGGCTACTGTTGAGCCACTTTATGCCTCCCTGTTTTTAAATAGCTGCTCATTCTTAATTCTTTAACAGGTAGCCCACTGGGACCTTCAGCTTGCACTTGGCAGAAGCGGAGGAGAGTGGGGGGAAAGCCTACCCTGCTCTGACCCTGAGGTTCCCATCTAGCCAGGGCCTGTACTCCTGAGCACTGGTCTAGCCACGTACCCGTGCCTCCTGGTGGGGAAGAAGAAATTAAATGTTCCTCTTGCGTGTTGCTTCCAGGTTTGTGATGAGAATGTGACAGTTCCCGAGCCCAGGACCCTCCACTTTGCATTTGCTCCATGTCAGGCCTACCAGGCATCACTCTGCAGCTCGACTCGGGGACACAGGGACTCTACTTCCTGAGGGGTGGAAGAGAGCTGCTTAGTTGTCCAAATCCTCAGCTTACCCACCTTTTGGTAGCAGAGGCAGTAACCCCCACTCCCCAATCCTTGCCTGCCTTACCCATCTCCTGTGGGCAGTCTGGTTCAGTTGGGAGGAGCTTAGAACTGTAGTAATCAAATAAGAGCCAATTACCAGACTGATTTGTGGCAAATCACTTAGCCTCTCTGAGCCTCAGTGTCCTAATCTGCAAGGACACCGAGAAATGCAAGTTTACCAAAATCCAATCTTTTGGTAAACTGTAAACTAGACAAATGAATGTTAATTCTTGTTCGTTTATGATAGCCCGGAAACCATGTCAGCCCATGCCCCTAGAGGAATCCCTCTTAGTCTCCTTGCCTGGAAGCTGGGATGAGCCCCCCCCACTTTCTTTTTCAGTTTCCACTGTGCTCTAAGTTAATCAACCTGTGTTGTGATTGTTGCTTTGTACATCAATCTCCAGTAGGTGACTGAGAGCTTCTTGGGGGTAGGAACTGTTCATTTATTCAACAAGGGTGTGTCTTTCTTACCTGATCCATAGCAGTGGGTGGGGGATGGGGGGTGCTCAGTGCATATTTGATGACTGAATCGACAGAAGCACAGGCAGCTGGGGCTGGAGATGCCAGGCATGGCCACCAGGGGGCAATCGAGTCCTTCCGAAGCAGCTCTGCGTGAAGCATTGCAGAGGCCCTTCTCTGAGGGAGAGAGTTCTGCAAGAATTACTCTCTCATGGGTGAAGGCCAAGGCCTGGGGCCTGGGCTGCGAATTCTCCCTTTGTGACTGGCACCAGCTCTGGGCAAAGACAGAACCATCTACCATAGTGTCTTGAGTCCTCCATGTCTGCCTGGAGCCTGGGAGGCCAAGATGATCCTGGAGGAGATAAGCAGGTTGAGCTCCAGGGGAGATCGCTGGTGAGTGCTGCTGACAGTGTCCAAGGGCCAGTGTGCAAGGTGTGTGCACACTATGTGTGAGTCCATGAGTGGGCATGTAGATTACAGATCTTGGAGCCCTCCATGGAGACCGGGTCATCCACATACCTTCGTAAGTAGCATGCTGGAAAAGACTATGGTGTCAGGCTGGAAGACCTCCTGCTGACCCACTGTGTGGCCTAGACAAGTGGCTTACCCTCTCTGGGCCTCAGTTTCCCCATCTGCAAAATGAAGGCATTGAGCTAGATGGCTAAGGCCCTTTCTAGCTCTGACATTCATTCTTTGTGGGGCTGAGGTATGGGTTCCTCTGGGCAACCTTGGGGATTCTCGGACTGGATTGGAACCAGAATCCTCTGGAGGGGTCTCTGCTACCTCTGGACAAAACCCAGTCTCACCTGGGTGGTTACTTGCTAATTGCTGTCCTGAGTTCAGAGAAGGCTCTCAAATAGCTGTAGAGATGCCCTTACTTACCTTTCTGTCTGTGGAGATTTCCCACATGGGGTTGGCTCAACATGTCTCCCCTTGCCCTGTGCTTCCCCCAGTCCCCTCCTCTCATTCTCAAACCAAGGGTCTCTTCTGGCCATTGACATTGCTGTGGGCTGGGAAAGTGAGACCTGGTTACAGAACCAGCAGTCTAGGACACTAGCAACAAGCAGAGCCTGGGGCCTCCATCTCTAGGGCCTCTTAGGGCCTCTAAGGGCCTCTTCCCTCTGGGACGCTACCCCAGTCCCCTCCTTTCACTTCCAGGCAGGACAGGCCAGACAGATGAGAATCTACCCCTGCACAAGCTGCTGTTGAAATGAAGGGAGAGATGTTTCTTTATAATTTTCCCCTTGAAATAAACCCAGACTTAAGAACAACAGAAACATGCAAAATGTGTTTTTAGTGGAACCCAGATGGAGGGCTGGAAGCCCAGCGGGCTGTCTCCATAGAGGGTTCTTGTCTCAGGAATTCTATCCTCTCATCCCCAGCCCCTTCAGTCACAATCCCCTACCCCCACCCCCCAAACATCGGGCTTTGTCTGTCTGACCTGGGGCAGCTTCCCTCAGGCTAGCTCTTCAGGTTCGTTTCCAGGTTAGGACAAGCACTCTCTTCCCAACCAGCACCTTCTGGACACAAAGCCGAGCCTGGCGTCTAGTGAGATCTGTGGTTTCAGAGATTTGGGGGACGGGAGTGGGGACGGGGACCAACTCAATCCAAACACCTGGATCTGCCGAAATACAACAAAGAGAGAGTGAATTAAGACATCTGAAAAAAATACTCTGAGGAATTCCGCTCACCCACATGGCCCACTGATTCTCATTAAATAGTTACTGTTCTCCGTATTAACATATGCAAATCCAGTCCTGTGCATGAAGACTTAGGATACAAAGGCTTGTCCTGACAACCCCCTCCCAACCCCATACTGGCCAAAGGAGTTCCCTGTGGGATGAAGAAAACTCACAGGTTCCATTTTGAGGCTACTAAAAGAGCAAAGATCTTGAAAGTTGTAACCATGGGGATGGTCTTTCCTTGAGGGGAAACAGATGAAGGGAGGTTCAGGGAAAAAAATTAGGGAAATTGCTCCTGAAGAAGCTGCCTCTTCTATCAAGTGGTACTAGTTGTTTGTTCAACAGATATTCCTGGATGCCCAGAACGTGCCAGGAGCTGTACTGGGCACCAGGGACCCTGAAGTAACTAAGACATAGGGCTAGTCTCAGATTTCTCATGGTCTGCTGGAGAACAAGGAGAGGGAAATTAGAGATTTTAATTGGACAGCTGATGGAAGATGCTGACCTTGGTCATGGATGAGATGAATTTGAACTGCCTCTGGGACCTCCAAGTGAAGATAGATTGGATATGGGGTCTGAAGTTTAGGCTAGAAACATAGATTCTGGGGTTATCAGTGTAGATGTGGTAAACAAGTCACTGGGAGAGTGGAGGGCTGAGAGCCAGGTTGTGGGGGGAAAGGTGCCCCATTTAAGAAATGGAGGAAGAGAGAGAAGTCATAAAAGAGATAGATGAACTAAGGTCAGATAAGTCGAGGGAAACGGGAGGGTAATGGCATGGACATCAGCGAAAGAGGGAGATTCAAGAAGAAAGGAGGAACCAACAGAGTCCAACACCACCAGTTAGGTCTAAAAGGTGTTTCCCTGGAAGCTTCATCAGGATGCACTGGTGTCTTTTGCCGGAGTGGCTTGGATGATGTAGTGGGGAGGGGAGCAGGCTGAGGAGGTTGGAGGAAAGACTGAAACGTGGGGAAGCAGAGCTGCCTTCAAGAAGCCGGGCAGAGGGCAGAGCTAAAGGAGGAAGAAGTGCTCTGGGAGAGATGGGAGGCTGTTCACATACCCACCTCGCAAGGGCCCAGCATGGGGACCTCAGCAGGCAGGGGAGTTTCCTTTCTCACTCCCTCCTCTTCCAGAAGAGAAAAAGGGAAGATTAGCAGCCACCTTGGGTGAGTCACTCAGTAAATATTTATTGAACACCTACTATGTGCCACACTCAATACTAAGTGCCAAGGATAGAGCAAAGGACAAGAGACATGATGCTGTCTTCTTCTGTGCAAAGGACTTCCATTCCATCCCACTTCTGGATGGATGACAATGGTTCCAGGATAGCCATGGCACAGCTGCCATTGGAGCAGGGCCCTGGCATGGGCAGAAAAATGTGTCATGCTCATCTGTGTCATCTCTAGGTTTCCTTGGTCCCTGGGTCTTGGTTTGGCAGCTCAGGGGGGCTCATTCCTGCCAAGGACTTACAAGATGCCACTTGAGCAGATAATCCCTTTTTTTTCATTTGGGAGCTAGGTGTATTTTCAGAGGCAACTCTCAAAGAACAAAAACCTTTCCTGTCAGAATGACTCTAGAATGATAGGAGAACACTGAGCACCTTAAAAGAGTTGAGGAGATTTATTTTAGATCATTTGTAGAATCTGTTTTTCTATTTCCCTTCCTTTTGAGGTCACTCCTGCCTACAATTGCTGTTCCTGGCTGCCCCCTTCTTTCTTATCCCTACCCCCCTCCTTTCCCCTTTAGATACTTACCTTCTGTGGAGCCATCAGAGTTGACTGGCAGCGGGGAGGGCCACCATGAGTGCCGGGACCACGTCTGCCTTGCACCCCAGCTCCTAGCTCCCTGCCGACCAGGCGGTGGGGCCTCCATGTGGAGGTGTTGCCTGAATAAAGGAAGGAGGGAGAAGCCAGCAGAGACTTCCGTCTCCTCCCTCACTTCCAGGCCTGTGCAGGGCCTCATTCCCGCCGTGAGAGAGAAGGGAGCACAGGAGAAACGAACCACAGAGGGCCCCTGCCACGGGCCAGCAGCAGGAAGGAGCGCCGCCTCCCGTCTGAGCTTCCTCCGTCTTCCAGTTTCAGCCGTGACACTTGGACGGAGCGAAGCCCTGTCGTCTCCCCTGAGACCCTTAAACACGAGCCCTGTTCCATATGCATCGCAGAGGGGGCCAAGAGTGGAAGGAAACGCCCAGACAAAGGGAGACGGAGCATCAAAATTCCACCGACGGTTCCACGGGAAGGAGTTTACGGTTCCTAACTGACCGTAAGCCCTTTCTCCTGACAGGTCTTGGAATACATCACTCCATTCTCTCCCCGAGCAGCTGACACATTGCAGTTACGCTTCTCCACAAGTCAGGGTCTGCTGATTCCAGCGGGGACGGGGTGGCGAGCCAGGAGCAGCTCTCCTGGCTGAGGCATGGGAGGGGGAGCTGCGATGGCCCCTGTCTCTGACTGCTGAGGCAGACAGCAGGTGGGCAGCTTGCTGGAGGCCCATTTGAAGGGCTGTCAAGTGCAGCGCTGTGATTCCCAGCTGCAGTCAGTCAGAGAAGGTGGCTTGCTAACTGTCTGCTCCTGGATGGAATTCTATTAACCCCATGAGGGGAAACTTGTTTTCTCTCTGTTAAAGCTCTGACTGGCCTGTCTCTCTGTCTTTTATTAATAAAAATGAGAAAACAGAGTCATTATTACTGCCTAACTGCAGTTCATTCACTAGGCCAAACGTTCCAAAGTCGGGGAGCTGGGGGTGGGGCAGGAGGAGATAATAAAAGGGGACCTTGATATGAACTGGGTGGGAATCACCCCTGTAGGAGGCACCTCATGGGACTCTCAAGGATCAGGGTGAAATGCACACTCGGTGAAGGGACTTACAAGAATCAGGGCAATCGTGGGCAGCGAAACGTATATCTCTCTCAGAGCCACCGGCTGCACCACTGCTCTGGTGCCAGCTCCAGGAACCAGGTGACCTTAGCAAGGCTCTACCCTCTTGGAGTCTCTGTTTCTTTTCAGGAAATCAGAGCTCGTATTCCTGCCCTGTGTATCTCCCATGGTCGTCCTGAGGAGGAAATGACATCTAGCACGAGTTCTTTTACTTCATTCGTTCCTTCAACAATCATTTACCAAAGCCCATTATGTGCCAGACACCGTGCTAAGTAATGAGATGCAAAAGGAATAAAATTCAAACTGTCTCCTCAAGGAGTTCCCAGTCTTAGTGGGGTGCAGAGAGAGAAATAGATGAGAATGATAATACGATGTGACCTGTGAGACCCTAGATTCCCACATGCTTTGGAAAGCCCGAGAAAGGACATCTCACCCGCCTGGTACAGGCAATCAGAGAGGGCTTCAGGCTGTTGATGGCTCAGCTCACCCATGGTGAGAGGAAGATCAGACTACACCACATCATTTTCAAAACAGGGATTTGATCCTGCTGAGGCCTTGATGATGGCCCTTGATTTTCCAAACTGAAGAAAGTTATTGCTCTGTATTTTATAACCATGACTGCCTTGTGAGGCTGTGAAAGAAGGAGGGGACTTTGGTCAGTCTCTTTTGCTCCATGTGGAGGATAGCATCCTAACTGTCTCCCTGAGCTATTTACACAACCCTTGTCTGGTGGATGGAGACCTTTCCTCAGACCAGATCCTCCATATGAGCAGGAAACCCCAGGTGGACCATTAGAAAGTGATCTTTCAGGTTTGCTGGAAAAAAGATCAAGATGGGAGATTGACCTGTTTTAAGATGGCAAGAATTAAGACGGTGGCCCTCACCTGGAGCCAGACCAAGTCATACAATTGCTCCAGCCCTTTAAGGCAAGAACAGAATTAAGGAAGAACAAGACACCCATAATGTGGAAACACAAACACAGACATCCTTATACTGTTGACATTTTCTGTAATTATTTTCTTTTTGGCCTCATTCAAATAACATTATTTTTTAAGACATCGGCCTGTCTCAGGTCTAGGGAACTTGGAGTAGAACTTTAAGGGAGTGATCTTATGCCCTTCGAAGCCAGCATGGTCATCCAAAAAAAAAAAAAAAAAAAATCAGGGGAGAAGCTCCTCTTTCTATCCAGAGAAAGACAGCACTCAGGAGGCCCAAGTTTAGGCCACGTTGTCAGCTCTCTCTCCCAGCTGGAGTTTCTCCTTCCAGCTCTCCTCTGGGTCAAAACTTTGGAGTTTTTTGGTGTTTCTGTGTGTTTCTTTTCATGAAGAAGACATTTCCTTTATAAAACCTGTAAGGAAATAGGGACAAACACTAAATATAGAGCACCTCCCCTCTCCAACATGAGGGAGAGGTCCTGGGAAAATGGGCTGAGACTCAAGGGTGGGCCCTTCACAGCTCCTCTCTGCACAGAAGCTGGGGCCTGTTTGTTGGTCTGACTGCCAGCACTGCCGGGGGGAACCCACTCCAGCCAGTTGTGCTGCCGTGGGGTTCGGCCGGAGAAGTGGGAAAGCAGGGAGGAGACTGCCTTTCCAGCCTCATACAAGATGGGGGCTCTGTTTCCTGGTTGGACTGGGGAGAAACGTTTGTCCCTCACCTCTGGGGCCTCTAACGAATTCCGACTCAAGCCACACTGGCCTAGGAATCGATAGTTTTAATCATTTCGAAAACTAGCCCCGCTCTGGGTAAAATTACAACGCGCAAAAAGCTCAATGGAGCTTAAAGGCCACAACCTCATTATCATTTCATTAGACTCACATTTCAGCAAGATGGAAAGAAATGCTCTCCCACATCGCCCCCTCCCACAGCTCCCCTCACCTCCCCTGTCCCTGGGGAACAGCTCTGGAGGACAGCGATGGTTTACAACAGCTGTCAGCCGGGAGAGCCACTGGCCCACTCCCATCATGCACTGTGCCCGGAGGAAGCTCGGCGCAGTCGCTGGAGACCTCAGCGCAAATCAGCGCAAATGCCTCCCAAATCAAGTTTGCAACCCTGGGAAGCTGAGTAAAAACAACCCTGCTGTCAGTTTGGCTTCTCACAGCTGGAGAGGCCAAGTCATCAACACAATTTAAACCCAGGCCAGCAGAACCTTGTCCTGCCCAGGGCCCCCAGGCGCCCTCTGGGAAGCAAAGGGTTTGAAAATGTCTTAAACTTTTCCAGTTTGTTTATTTTCCAACGTTTAATGATATTGTCCATGCGAGGAGCAGAATCCCAGCTCCTGCTAACAATTAAAAAGGCTTTCTAACTTAGGAGAGAATGTAACTTTTAAAAAGAGAGAGAAAACTTGTGCAGGAAGTAAAGCAAATAATTCATGTTGAGAACACGCGTGCAGAAAGGCTTGAGTTCAAAGACCCTGATTAGACTCTGAACACGGAGTGAAAACTGTTCGGGGGGACTGGCCCAGCAAGGGGGCAACTTCAGAGGAGGTTGGCGAGTGTCCACTTCCCTGGCATCCCCACCACTACCAGACCAAAGGGTATCTCACTCGGTTCCAGCCACACAATTCCAGGACCATGACCCGTATCTGTGACCAACTTCCCATGAGTCCTATTAACGAAATGACCAGATTTCACTGCTGCTGTCTCCCATTTGCTAAATGCTCACTCTGTGGTTTGGGGGACTTCTGGGCAGTGGCCCCCATGTGCTCGTGAACACATCTGTCAGTGAGACAGGATGCCGTGTCTTGTGGCATTTTTGTTCTCCCTACCCTGTCCCGCTCTTTGATGCTGTGCTGCCCACAGCCCTGGGAGGGGAGGCCTGGCTGCTGGGTGTTCTGTGAGAATTCTGATGCCCAGGCTCAGGGTGTTGTCTCTTGAAGCTCCTCCAAAGGGCAACAATTGAGGCCCCAAAGCAGCCCTGCAAGCTCACGTCCTCAGTGCGCTGGAGCTTCGCTGCATCCTCCCCAACTCCGTCACACCCTGTCATCCAGACACCAAGCAGGACTGGCCTCCCTGAGCTATACAGGACTCCTACAAAAACAGTCCCTTTGCTTCTTCTGAGGCCAGCCCTCCACAGGACTCAGATGCTCGGGTAGTGGGGCAGGGGGTGCATGGTGAGGTGCCTTTTTCTCCACTTCTGTTTCCTTCCTTCCATTCGGCTAGATACTTGTTGCCCCACACTTCCCGCCAGATCCAGCAGACACATCTGAATCCCAGGACTAGAAATGGTTTAGACTGAAGCTAGGATCCCTACTAAATGTCAGACCACCGGTTCTCTACCTTGGCTATACATTAGAATCACCTGGGGAGCTTTTAAAACTCCTACTGCCTTGACCACACCCCAAACCAAGAAATCAGAATCTCTGGGTATCAGTAATTTTTAAATTTCCCCAGGTGATTCCAAAGTGCAGCCAAGATTGAGAACCATTGCCTTAGGGAAACTCAAGGAAAGGAGAGGCAGAGGGAGGGAGGAATGGTGAGATGGAGGGCAAGGCCAAAACTGGGAGCCCTTTGCCCGTGGTGGAAGGGAACTGAAGAGAGCCAGACCTGATGACACGCCCCAGGACACACAAGGAGAAAACCCAATGATTCTTTTGCCAAACAGTGACTCGTGCTGCTGCTGTTAGTATCTCTTTCAGCTGAGTCAACATATTGGGAGAGTCAAAGGAGACAAGTGCAGGAGGACCTGCTGCTGATGACACTCAGCTCAGACCGGGTGGCATCTGTGATGCCCAAAGGGAGGAGGCCTCTTTGATGACTGTGGCAGAGGCAGACAGAACCCTACAATTGACAGGACTTTGGAAGAGTGTCTGATCCAGCCTGCGTAAACTTTCAAACTACCCAGGACAGCTGGCCATCTGCTCCAAGTGTGGGTGTGACCAGGGACTGGCCTGGATGAGCTAGGCACACAAAGAATTCATTCATTCACTTATTCACTCATTTCATTCATTCATCCATATACTTACATCCGAGAGTGTTAGAGCTGAGTGTGATCTCAGATATCATATGCAGTCCGGTGGTTCCCAAGCTTCGTTAGCTGAGGAATGCTGGGTGTAAGTGAAACTGTATGGAGGCATAAACAAATACAAGGGGTGCTTCTCTGGTTAAAGTCGAGTAGGAGGCCCTGGCCCTGGCCCACTCACCTCCCTTCCCCTGAGGAGACTTCAACAGATTCCTAGAGCTTCAAGAAGGAACAGGGTTTGGAAACCTCTCACTGTATAAATGGGGACACTGAGGCACAGAGTAGGTGGAGCCTCACCCAGAGGCAGACAGATTTCACAAAACAAATTGCACTGTGCTAGTTATAGGGGAACACAGAGCTGAGTAATACACAGACCCTGCAAAAGGGAGACTCCACCTCAGCTGAACCAAATGCCCAGTTTAATCAGGAGACCTGCCTCTCAGCATTGTCTTCTGAAGAAAGCCCTTCCCAGAATTTTTCCTTATATGTGGCACTGGAGGGCGAGCTGCAGCTTCACTCTCTGGAGCCTACCAGGGACAGTGTGCAGCTGGGGTGCACTGCTCCTGCACACTGCCAGCATCCTTTCTGGTCATCCTACTTGTTTTCCTAGTTAAGTATCTTGAATATCACACTTAGATCCCACCATCAAAGTTCCCAAGGTGTGACAAAGAACCAGACAGTACAGAAAATTTCAGTCACTAGAGCAGCAACACCTACCTTCTCATTGCTCTTATTCGACACCAGATCTACCTAAGATCTTCCAGAAGAGGAGGAGACACTTCTCTTCACAGGGTGATATCCGTGGGGGACTTTCTGGGCATGGTCTTCCATTTATGTCTGATGTATCCTGGGCACAGGGTGGCCAAGCTGATTTATTGAAATAAATTGTTTCCTAGCACAAAGCCTGTGAATTTGGGAGCCAAGCAGTCCTGGGTTCCATCCCTAACCCTTCCACCCCCAGCAGGGCTTTGTGCATGCAAGCCAGGCATTCTGTGTTGTGGAGCAGACTCAGAGTGGATGCTGTCCCTCTCCAGGAATTGCTCTCAGTCGAAGGGAGCCGTCTGGCCCAAGCTATCCCCCTTTCCAGGGGCAGCCTGCACCCAATGACTGGTCAGTGAGCAGGTACAATGACCCAGCCCCCTTCCCTCAATGGGGGCATCTCGAAAGGGCCACCCAAGCTTCAGCGCTCCCCATGGGATTGGCTGAGACCTCCGTGGCAGCCACAATGCAGTTCAACCTTTCCCTCTGCCCATTTCTGCTTCCATGACCCCCTTATGGGGGTTCGCCCCGTGAGCACTCTCCAATAAACCTCCCCCACATAAGTCTTCCTCTTGGGTCTGTTTCCTGGGGAAAACTCATCCACAAAATGGGGGCAATAATCCCTAACTCTCAGAGGTGTTGGGAGGATAAAATGAGCTCATTGTTCACGTGAAATTTCCTAAAACAGTGCCTGGCACATAGCAAGTGATCAATATATGCTTGTTCACTCCCTGCTTCTCTCTCTTCTTTCTTCCTCCAAGTGTGTTTATGGATTTCGTGGTAAGTTAACTCTCTCCTCTGAGGGAGACAGCTGGCTCTCTGTTCATTGGCATGGCAGAGGTGATTGACACATTCCAAACCCAGTAAAAATTCTAGCCCATCCCGGTGTTCAGGTGTCATATGTAACTGTGCACACCCCTCAAGCCAACACACACACACATACCGCACAAGTGGTTTTACAGAATTCTGCCATCGCTGCAACTTTACAAACACCCAAATAACTTACGCCATCACCACAGCACATGATCAGAAAATTGCTTGTGTAGGGACCTGTCTACAAGTGCTGTGAGACATCCAAGGAGGGACAGATCATTTCCTGGTGGTGGAATCAAGGAAGGATTCCTAAGGGAGGTCACATTTATTATAGGTTTTGAGGGATGGGTAGAAATTCAGCAGATGGAGATGGTGGGATTGGTTTCCAGGCTACGGGAATGAGTAAACTGTAGAGTTGGGAAAACACAACGCGTGTCTAGGCAAGTCCTGTAGTCTGGCTGAAGACACAGTTTTGCAGAGGAGGATGGAGAGGAGGAGCCAACACAGGGAGTTCAGGACTTGACTGGGTGGGGCCCTAAGTGTCAAGCTGAGGCTGGAAGAAATGGGGTTCTGCTGACAATTTCTGAGAGAGAGACACTGAGGGAGAGAGAGGCTTTAGGACTATCAGTCATGGAGAGGATTAAGTGGGAATGATATTGGAGGTCAGGAAACCAGGGAGGAGGCTGTGGTAATGGGCAGGATGAGAGGGGACCCCACACCTGGCTGGGGGATAGGTGGATCCTGAGGGCAGGCATCCTGGGATAGGAGCACTGACCTCTTTCAGATCATATGGATCAACTGCTCAAATACACTCAGTCCCTGAGAATGGGGGATAAGTGAGCTCACTTCCAAACAATTGTTAGGGGAAGTGAAAGAGGAAACTGACCTCAAAATAAGGCTGCCTGACTCACTGTCTCTGAGTGACCTTGTGCAGAAAAATTCTCTGAGCCTGCCACCAGCCAATTCCCCTGTCCACACCTCGGCTCACAGGAATGTAGAAACGAAGAGGGAGTCGACACTCGAAACACTGCGAGAGACTTCCAGAAACAGGAGAGACCCGGCTCCCTCGTGGTGAGGCCTTGGGCAGTTCCCTTAAAACCTTCCTGGGCCTCAGTTTTCCTCATCTATAAAATGATAATAATAACCATCACTACCCATTTGTGGGATTTTTATGACAGCAAATAGCCTAATAAACCTGCAGGCACTTAGAGCTCTTTGGAAGCAGGTACTAAAGAGATGCAAAATGTAATTGTTGATGTTGTGTAATTGGTATGACTCTATTGTCATCATTGCTGTAGGGTTGTGTGTTCTTTTTCTCTGAACACTTAAACGCTGTTGATAATGTTCTTCTCTGGATAATTTCCAAATGCTGCCTCTTGTTTAGATGTGGGCCTTACATCATCAGAAGGCTCCACAGATACTGCCTACCTGAAACAGGCCTTGAGTCAGATCCTGCAAAAGCCAGAAGGAGGGCCTGGCCGAGAGCACCTTGGGGAGGTGGCAAAAGGGAGGTGACTCAGACCAGCTCAGTGGGGAAGGAAGGTGCTGGCGTCTCGGTCAGGGAAAGGCAGGTGACTCAAGGTGGGACTTTCTGGGAGCAGAGGAACTATGATCACTCATCCCTCCACATCTACTCCCATCCCAATCCCCCTCCCCATCCTTTGCTGCCTTCTGGTCCCACTAGCAATCTAACAGTGCACAGCCAACATGACTCACCAACCATGTGACTTGCGAGAGTACCAAGCTTCTTTCATTTTCCTCATCCATGAAATGGATCAAATAGTCCCTGAGTTGTCTGCCTTGCAGGACTCACGTGGGGAGGATCCTGTGGGCTCAGGATGTGAGAATGGTTGGTGACTCTACAGGGCTGCTCTGAGGGAGTTTCAAGGGAATGTTTTAAGATGAATTCTTGCGTGCGGTGAGGTTAGTGGGGTGATGGCTAGAGGCTGCTTTGCAGTGGATATGAAAGAAGTTGTTGGGGGATCCCAGGAAGCCAGTACCTTCCAGACCCAAAGTTCCAAAGCCGGGTGAAAAACGTCTCTTGAACATGGATTTGGAGGATCTCTTGGTGCTCTGATACAAAGCCCCCTTCTCCAAAAATATGAGACCAGAACAATGTGCTGGAGTCACCATCTTCCCATCAGCACCCAGCTTGGCCAGTGTACTGTTCCCAAGTGGCTCTGGGCTTTCTGGACAGAGATGTGGAGCTGGGCTGGGACACTTACCCACCAAGCCCACAAAGGAGCACGGCTGGGAGAAGGCAGTCAGCCTCTCATGAGGGAGAAGGGAAGGCCCTGCCCTGAATGGAGCAAGGGAAGAGGCCACAGAGGGGAGACCACCCAGTCAGGGACTGTCCTCAGTCTCTCAGGGCAGAAGGCATCCAGAGAGAACAAGAGCAGAGGCCAGGGGCAGGGCCCTGTTTGCTATCTCGGGCTTGGATCCTCTGCTCACAGGAGGAGGGAGAGGAAATAGGTGACAGTCATCATCTAGCCTAGGAATAACCCACATGGTCCACAAACCTCTGGGGCTTCCCTCGGAGGACCACACCCCTCTAATGGGGCCTGGGATGAGGCTGAAGTGTTAGTGAACCCCAAAGTCCCTGAAGCAAAGACAAGTTCTCCACATGCATAGAAGGTTTGGACCCTCAGAGACTACTCATTCTGCTGGAGATGTGCCCCCTCCCCCCACCTCTTCACCCCCCATACACTTTTAAGTGTTCTCCAGCCTCAAATTATTTTCTAACACATCAGTCCGGCAGTTAAGTCTGTCCTCTGACTTGACCCCTCCTATCACTCCAACAAGACCCCATCACGCTCCCAGAGGCAAGCCTGTCAGTCTTCTTATGTCCATCTCTACATGGCGGGTGCCCTTTGTTGTCCTCTTCTCCCTCCTTGGTATAGTGGCCTTGAGCACAGACTCTGAGCTCTGCAACCAGACTGGTTCACATCTCAAGTCTACCGCTAACCAGCCACGTGACCTTGGACAGACTATTTAACCTTTCTGAACCTCTGTTTCTCCTCTTGTATTTAGGGATAATAATAACACCCACCTCACAGCCTTGCTGTAAGAATTAAATGTATTACCAAAGCACTTAGCACCATGCATGCCAAACAATAAGCACAATAAACGTGTTGGCATTTTCTGAAGATCCCATCCATTGCTTTTCAAGACTGAGCTTGGGATCAATTTTTGAGAAACCTTCCTTGACTGCTCTGCTGCCTTCTTCCACTGTCCTATTATCTCTTGTCCTGTTGATTCTCTCCTTTTTCCCTGTCACACAGTAGCTTACGTAAGCACATGGAACAAGAAAGCCCACATCCATTCTTCTTGGGAAACCTCAGTTCTCTCCGCCTGCCTGGGTCTGAGATCCTTCTCTACAAAGCCTTGCCCCGTCATCTTTCGAAACTCTGCTCAAAACTTATGTCCTTCGTGAAACATGGTACAGTAAGAAAAGCATAAGCTCTAGGGTCAGACAGATCTGGGTTGAATCCACTTTAACTCAAGCCAGCTGTGTGACCTTGGGCAAGTTACTTAACATCTCTTAGTCTCAATTTACTTATATGTGAAATGAGTTGAGCTCCCGCACAGGATGAAGGTAAGGAAAAAGGATATAATGAACCCCAGAAACCTAGTGCAAAAGCAGTGATGGCACACAGTAGGCCCTTAATAAATGTTCTCTCTCCTCTTCACGTTGCTTGATAGCACAGTCTCTTCTCCGTACTCCAGCCCTTAGCAATCTTTTACAGCCGCAATTAGCTTACATTATGTACTCCCTTGGATAGTTATCATATGTTGGTTATTCTTTCATCCATCCAACATTTACTGGGTATTTACTATTTGCCTGATGCTGTGCTAGGCCCTGGGGGAGACTAACACTGGATCCTTGGTCTGCAGCATGCACACAAAATAGAGAGGGTCAAATAAATATGTGTATTGATGGTAAGTGTCAGAGCGGGGGTGCATTTTAAGGGCACACTAGATCTCAGTGTGTGGAGTGACAAACACTGTTTTTGGCAGTCAAGGGCCCCCGGTCAACTCATTGGGCATTTACTGAGCCCAGGTTTTGTGCCCCGCTGAATAAGATGGTGCCTCTGTCCGTACGGAGTGCAGAGTCCAGTGGGGAAGAAAGACAAGAGAGCATAGGGATTACATCACATGGAGGCTATGTGCCCAGGGTGCTGTAATGCCAGAGGGGGACAGCTAAGTTAGCTTTGTGAGGGGCAAGGAAAACCTGCTGGAGGAGATGACATCTAAGACTTGAAGGGTCAGTAGGGATCAGCTAAATGAAGGAGGGACAGAAGGTCCCTCCACGTGGAGGGAAACAGCCTGTGCAAAGATTGGGGGGAATGAGGCTGTGCAGTTGGATGTGTATGCCAGAGGCTTGGAGCCTCCAGTGAGCTTTGCTTTTCTTCCTTCTTCCCACAACACCCTTTCCCAGTTGGAGCCCTCATCCCCAGCCCCAAAAGCCGCCCCTCCCCAGAGACTTCAGCCCCTCTGATGCTACAACCTGTCCTGGCTTGGGAGCCAGGGAGTTAGAGCCTGGCTGCCTGGTTCCCTGAGACAGGGAAACTGAGGAAGGAAAAATGGGAGGGATGTCTCTTTGTGGGTACTTAGTCTGAACTGGAAAGAGAAAAAAATTCCCACCCCCACCCCCTTGCTCTCTGTTCAAGGACTCTGACCAGTTAACCGAGAGTTATGGTCAGCTCATACAAGGGAGAACACTGCCAGATATCAAGAAAGAATATGGTTCCTTGACTATAGCCCCTCCCCTCGCCCCCAGCTCTTCTGCCTACCTGGTCATGCCAAGTCCTGCTAATGTGATGGAGGCAAAGGTCCCCTCACCCTCCAGATTTGCTGTGCAGCCAGCAGTCCCAGAGACACCAGCACACCCCACATCTGCTCAGGTACCTGCATGCACAGTTACTGAGCTCACACACACACACACACACACACACACACACACACACACACCCCTCAATCTCTAGCTCACAGTACACATGCATTCACAAGGGCTCACACATACACTCACACCACTTGCCCATGCATCTGCTTATAGACACACAGTCTCATGCACACTCACACACCAGAAAGACACAGCCTGTGTCTGTTCTGTGCTTTCCCTCTGGGGAGGATCAGCCCCTCTGAAGGTTCTGGGCCTTCAGCCCGGGAACATCAAGCCCCACACCAGAGAACCCCAGCATGTCTTGCCGAGAGGGCACCAAAGGGTTAAGAGAGAACATTTCCAGGGAGTTTGCCTCTTAATCAACACAGTTAATTCTTTTCCTTTTACAAACATAAATTCTTGGCAGTCAGTAACCAAGAAAAAAAACGGGTAAGAAAAAAACCTTAACCCAACATTAGTCCAATCTTTGCCTCTTCCTATTTTTTTTTTTTTCACGTTAAGACTCAGGGGAATTCAAAGCAACAAGAGAGAAATCCCAGCCCAGATGGAATGTTTTTGCTAATACACGTCTGCAAGTTATTTAAATGTATGTTTAAGTATGTGTGTGTGTGTGCACGCAAGAGAGAGAGAGAACATGAGAGCAAGCAAGTGTGGCTGAGGGTGTGTGTGCACATGCGTATGTGTGACTGGAGCAGACAGCAGAGCAGAGGAATCAGCAGAGTCTCCGCCTGAGCCCCAGCTGTCCTCCGGCCCCGACTCTCCTGTCTAGACCTGAAGCAGGACCAGGCCATGCCCCAGGACTGTCCTTGTCCATCAGCCTGGGGTCTCCTGGGACAACAGCCCCTGTCCCTGCCCCTCAGCCCCCAGGTGGCCTCAGTGCCACTTTGTGTTAATGATCATCCTCCCAACATGCACATTTCTTTCCCTTCCTCCCTGCTTAACCAGAAGGTTTGGGGCTGGAGGAGAGGCATGGTTGAGAGGACCCCCATGGAGACCCCCACGACTGCTCCTGCTTTAAACTCTATTCTCGGCCTCTTGCTAGCCCCTCTCTCCCCTCTCTCAAAGCTCTCTGAAGATCCTCAGGAACACGTGGTATTCCCTCTCTACTTTTAACCCTCACCCTCTTAGAGCCCCCCAGATAACAGGCTTGACTTTCACCTGTGGACTGTTCTTCAGCAAGGTTCTCACACTTCCCGGAAGCACCCCTGGCCGGGTTCAGGGCCCAGGGCTCCTGCCAACAACCGGCTCGGTTCTCCACCTGCCCCTAGCTCGCTCTCTGCTCCCTCCTGAGCCAACTTTAATTCTTTTCATCTTTCCTCTGAAATTGCTCTTCAGGCCCTGTAATCAGCTGTGTGAGTTCTAACTTCCTGGTTTCCCAGGAGAGATTAAGCAGCCTTCTCCATCCAAAGGCTCTGTTCTTCCTCTGGGGCCACCCCACGGGCTGGCTGGTGAGGGGGCTGCTCGCACTCTTCGGAGCCCCGGCCCACCCCAAGTCCTCAGACCCTCCACACAGAACTTCCCATGCCCCTGCCCTGCCCTGGTTCCCCCAGAGATTGCAGCCCTCCCATCGTTTTCCCCTTCGCACAGCGTTTCAAGCCAGGCCCAGAGCCTGGAATCTGCAACTTCCTCTATCTTCAGCCCTTGGGAAAAGATGTGTGTGGGCGCTGGGGCGGGAGTGGGGGTGGGGACATGTGCAGGGTCTCGAATCTGCAGAGAGAACCCTCAGTCTCGTTGATCCTTCCACCCAGTCTTGACCTCAGAGGCCCTTTTCATGGTCTCCCCTGTTTGATGGAGAGGACAGGCTTCATCAGCTTTCAGCTTTCTTAAAGTATATCATCTACTCTGCTCACCTTCTGGTGCTCAGCTGGGCCCCCACTTGAGATAGAGCAAAACAGGGTTCAGTTCAAGGACTGAGTGGGAGGGGGATATTGGGTGGGAGGGAGGCACACACAGAGAGAGATTCCAAGGGAAAATGTAAATGAACTTTGGACTATGTGTCATTTGAGCTTAGCTTGATATGTACCTAGGGGATAGTGGTAGCTTAGATCTGACTTTCTACATGGGAAGTTGCTTAGAAAGGAATCCCTGAGGCAGAAAGAGGAAATGAAGATGTTCTATGGAAAGTTTCCTAGAATGCCTGCTTATCAGAGCTACAGTGTTTGCAAGAACATTTTCCCTCTGAAATGGATGGGCCCTGGGGCCTCCACACATGGATGCTAGTTTCCCAGGAACTGGAGATGCCAAGACTCTTTGGTCTATCTTGGACTGAGGGCTTCAGGGAGCCCAGGAGCTGCTGACATTGTATGCAAAATACTGTAGATAAGGGCATGTTTATGGGGAGAACCTCTATGGCCTTAATCATGTTCTCAAAAGGGTTTCTGGCCCCAAGGGGTTAAGAACCACAGGACTGGCGGTTAACATGAGGTGACACTTGAGGCTGGTCAAAGACACCCAAAGCCTGGGCCAGCATGGAGCTGGATGACCTCCGGCTGAAATGAGCCGATGGGCCTCATTTTCTGCGGAGTAAGGCTCAGGCTGCAAAGCTGACCCTAACTTTTGAATTTGAGGGAGGGGTGCCAGGGAGGGTTTTGGGAGATGGCCTGGGTTCCTGAGGACCACATCTTGAAACAGATCTCTGCCAGGCGAAATCCTGTTGTCCATGTGAGGTACCTTTACTGGACAGGAGCAGTTGCCTTTATCACCTGGGGTCCTGGTAGGTATGATGGTAAAAGTGACCCAAGTTGAGCCCTGGGGCATCAATAAAAAGTGCAGAGAAGGGTCTGCAGCTATAATTTTCGCAATGCGTATGAAATCCATCTGCTTTGGAATAAACTAATGTGCACTCTGTGTGTGTGTGTGTGTGTGTGTGCGTGTGTGTGTGCGTGTGTGTGTGTGTCCGACGCTGATGTGGGCAAGTCAGGGCATCGCAGAAGGAGAGGGGAAGGTCATCCATGCCAAGGGGACAGTTTGGGAGGGAAAAATAGTCATGCCAACCAATCTGGGCGATGTTTCTGGGTCACAGTTCCCCTTCCTGTGAAGTGAGGAGGGTGGGCTGAGGGTCTCTGAGGGCACCCTCAGTGCTGCCACCCTAGGTTTTAAGAAATGTGCCCTCCTGTCCCCTCCCTAGAGCTCTCATGTTGGGGGGAGTGGAAAGTTATCCAAAAGCCACAGGGAGCATTTCCCGGTCCCCTCCCTGCTGCACTCCAAGACCACCCAGGACCTATGCTCCGTTTCCTTCTCACAGAAAGTCAATTTCCCTACAAAGAGCCGGTGGGAACAAGAAAGGGTTTTTCCTTTATTTTCTGGCTTGTTTGCTTGCTTGCTTCCATGCTCAAATTGAACGCATTCAAAGGACTAGCCTGTCCTCGCTGTGCCTGCAGGATCAAGAGTGGGGAGCCTGGCTCAGACACGTGTGGAGGAACGTTCTGGCACTGAGGGGCGTTGGCCGCTAAAAGGGGCCAGCCAAATGGGGCATGTGTGAAACCTCCTCTGTGGCCTCAGAAATAGACAGCAGCCTTCTCTGTCCTTGGGCAGCTTGGGGACGGGTTGAGGGTGGGGTGAGGCCAGGAGGTTGCTCTGCCTGTAGAGTGCGGTACTAGCTCGCTTACAGTTTGGTGGCTCTAGGATTTTCCTTCTAACCCAGTGTGTGCATGCATGATTTACGTATGCATGTGTATATCTATAGATACGCGTGTGCTTAAATATAGAGATGGATATAAATGAAGGGTTTAAAGGGAAGGCATTGCCACCTGCTGACAGCAGCCAACCCGCTGCCAGGCCTTCCCAGAGGGCAGCTCCGGTGTCTTTCCCTAAAGAGTGATCCTTGTCACTTCCGCCGGCGACTCCTTTTTCCCAACTCCCCAGCATCAAACTGTCACCGTCACCAACTCCTCCCTCACTTTTCCTTCCCACAGCCAGGCTGTTGCTATATCCTCACTTCAACCCCCACAGCAACTCTGAAATCTGTTCCTTTCTTGGTCTCTACCTCCTCCGCCCGGCATCCCGCTCATGGTGTTCCCATCTCTCTTTCGGGCTCTCCTTGTCACTTGATCTCTGTTTCTCTTTGTTTTCCACTCTCCCTGACTGTCTGTGTCTGTCGTTGTCTGCCTTTGTCCATCTCTCTGTCCTGTGCAATCTGTGCTTGCTGTGTAGCCCTGTCTCTCCATCTCCCTCTGAATCCCTGTCTTCCTCTCTCTTTCTCTTGCTCAGTCTCTTTGTTTTGTGATGTGTGTGTTTGTCTTTCTGTGTCTCTCTCGACAAGTAACACAACCGGAAACTCTCCTTGGGGAAGGAGTACTTCTAGCCTCCTTCCTTTTTCTACTCTTGCTGCCAAGTTTACTTCTCACCTGGTCTTGGGCTCTGAACAGGGGCAGAGGCGGGAGGATCACGGGGCGGGGAAGGGCCCACGGCTCCTCCTGGGCCTTTGGGAATCGGTGGGCCTGGGGAAGAACAGCTGGGCCAGAGCATCCAGTGATGCGGCCCTGCCTGTTACTAAAACAAGTGGCAGGCCTGGCTCATTTGCATGTCAGGTCTCCTTTACATAAATCTGCATGTCAAGCTGGAGGCCCTGGAGCCAGGTAATGCAAAATGATGCAAAAGAAATTAATCAGTGTGTCTGGGTGCAGGTGTAAGCCAGCCCTATCTTCCAACTGACAGCATCAACCCAGACTAGCTGGTGTCCTGAGGAGGTGAGGGGAGTTCAGCCTCCAGGTGTGGAGGGCCCAAGGTGCAGCCTGATGTTGACTGGAAGAGAGGATGGGCCCTGATGGCTGGACAGGGCTGTGAAGGCAGCCAGCCTGGACCACATCCTCACCAAGGGCCTGGAGGCACAGACTCCAGAGCAGGGGGAGGAGGCCAGTTAGGAAGCTGAGACCTAGAGAGAGGGGAAGGAACTTTTTCAAGGTTTCCCAGCTCTCAGTGGCAGTGCCCAGATCAGAAGCCTGCATTCTGCTCTCAGTAAACCAATCTCCCTGCTCCTACCCCTCACTCGAAGGTGAATTTCACTGCTCCACCTGAGGGTCTGCGGTCCATCCCAGCCTTCAGCCCCTGCTCTAACCACTTTGGGTGCCCTCCAACCCTCCCGGGGGTGGGGAGGTCCTGCTTTCTCTCAGGAAAAGGTGGGACGTGAAAGAGGTAATAGCCGTTTTCCTTCTGCGTTTTTTAGCCTCTGCTCCAGAAGTGTCGACTTCTTGTCCCCATCCCCCACCCCCACAATGGAAAACGGTTCCTGAATCCCCAAGGCTTCCTAGATGCCCCTTCCTGTGAGAGGAGAATGGCAAATAGGGCCTCTAGCACCAGACCCTGCCCCAGACTTGGCTCCAACTCTACCTGCAAGGACAAAGGTGGACAAAGCAGCTGCGGAGGGAGCCCTGACACCCCCAAAGGCCTCACACCCTCTCCAGATACAACCCGCAGTTTGTTTAAAAGGGATGGGGCTTGCTTTCATTCTCCTGTTGCAAGAAGCTGGCCAGGAGGCCCCATCCCTGCACGCCCACACCCCTACCCCCCACCCCCCACCACCAGAGAGTGTAAATGGACTCGACTCGGAAGGGATGGCCATCTCAGGAGGCAGGGCACACCAGTGGTTAAAAGCAGAAGCTTTGAGACACACCTCTGTGTGTGTCCAGCTGTGTGACCTAGAGCAAGACATCTGGACTCTCTGAGCCTCCATTTTCTCATCTGTAAAATATGAGTGGTGATTGCCTACCTCATAGGGTTATTGCGAGGTGTGAAGGAGATGAAGCATGCAAAGCACTCTGCACGGCCGCTGGCACCGAGTAAGCATCTATAAGTGTAGCCATTATAATTACTCCTGCAAATATAGGTATCACAAACAGGCCAGCCTAGGTCAAAGGAGAGGAGGTGGGAAGCAGAAATAAGCCAACTTGGAGTCTCTCTCCCTCACTGCCCTCCTCCATTCCAGCCCCTTCTACTCCTGTGCCCGTGCCCCACCCCTCATCTGTTCCCCACACTCCCACTAGAGGGAACATTCTAAAACAAATATTGCCATGCCACTTCTTAATTTAAATCTTTTCTGGTTCCCTATTGCTCTTAGGTTATAGCCCAAGCTCCTTGATGTGGCCTTACAAGGCTTTTTGTGATCTGGCTCCTGCTTATCGCCCCGTCCCCTTCTCTTATCTTCTTGTAACCCAAGCTCAGTCCCACTGCACCGCCACAGTTAACTCAGACATGTCCTGTTCGCCCTCACCTCCAGCCTCGGCGCGGGCTGCTTCCTGACCCCAGCTACTCACCTCCTCTCCTCATGCATGTAGAAGTTGCTTCCTCCAGAACATTACCGCTCTCGCCCCTAAGGATTAAAAGAGAAGGACTTAAGGTTTCCTCGTTTCAGGAGATTTTGCATGAAAGGTTGGAACAGGGGAGACCTCTAAGATCATCTAGTCCAACCTCTCCTTGGCAGAGGAGAAAACCCAGGCCTTTAGAGGGAGAAAGCTTTCTCCAGGTTCTGCCCCTCTCTCTGTCCTAGCACCAGAGGACAAGCAGATCAGTGACCCCCACCCCCTCTGTACCCAAGGCCTCTCATTCAAATGTCTGCATTGAGTCATTTAATCACCTTTCCTGGAGAAAGGGAATAAACAGACGACTTGGGGCCCCCGAGGAATGAATTCCAATCCCAGGGAGAGACCACCGGGGCAAGGACTACCTTATAGCCCCCCTCAACCATCCCCATGGGGGTCCCCATCTATTTTTACCTCTTCATAAGCTACTGGTCTGCCTTATCTGCCAAGTGAACAAGGCCTGAGACTGAGGAACGGGGGGCAAAGCTGCGGGATCTTCTTGGGGAGCTGTTGATTTAAAGGGTTGCCAAGTGAGAACCAGTCAGGGCCACCGTTAGGGTGTGGAAAGCACACAGTTTCTGGATTCAGAAGATTTGTGTTCAAATCCCTCTTCCTAGCTGTGGGACTTGGCAAGTCATTTATCTCCTCAACTGTAAAGTGGGGACGATATCTGCTCTCTCTACACCAGGCTGCCGTGAGGGTCAGGTGAGGTGACAGATGTGAAAGTCCCTCCTAAACAGTTCGACATTCAACATATATTCTTACTGATGAGATAGAAAGAGCCCAGGAACCAGGCTCCAATGCCCTAAGCCCGTTACTAGCTCTCCCTTCTGCCCTTGCTCACGTTCTATGCCTAATCTGTTACGGGCGGACAGACGGAACAGTGTTGGGCTTATAAATATTTGTTCCTTGCGGCAGACTTTCATGAGTTTTATCAGCCTGGCAGATAAGATAATCCTGCCTTGTTGGGTGAGTTCTGGCACCTGGCGTTCTGCATTGCAGGTGACCTCTCAGGCCTACCTTTTAATACCTAGCAAGTCAATACATATGCTCTCAACTTACAGGCTGGGAGGGGAGGGGCCGTCGGAGGGGGCCTCCGAAATTAATTCTCTTTGTTTCTGAATCTGATGTCTAGAGTGGTCCGGAGTCTCTGAGTTAACACCTTTCATGCCAGATGGTGACTGGGTCCCCTCTGGCTCCACTAAGCTGAGAACCAGCATGGTTTTGAAAAGACTTGAAGTGAGTGCCCTTCTCCTTTAATTAAGTGCAAAATCTCCATATCTATTTCAGTCTTTGAAAAGCGAAACCCAGGAAGGCAGGTTCCCCAGGCAGAGAACAGAGGTGTGCAGAATTAATATTCCATCTCAGTTTTTCCTGTGTAATTTAAGAAGTTGACTAAGCTTATCAGGGGGGATGGGGGTTGCATTTAACCACCGGGCAAGCCGGGCTCACGCACAAGCTACCTCACTTTTCCTGTTGACAAAACTCCCATTAGAGTGGTTGACCAGTCAGGCTGGCTACGGGGCGAGGCCAGGTGGGGTGAAGGTGAAAAGCTGGTGCTGTCTCTCACCTTGCTCAGCCACATGTTATCATTTGGCAACACTTCCCTCCTCCCTCAAATGTTCACATCACATTATGGTGACATACAGCACAGGCTTCAGAGTCCTGAGTGCAAATCTTCCCTCCACTACCTGGTGTCTGTGAGACCCAGCCAAGCTTTTAAACCTTTGTTGTGCCTCAGTTTCATCATTCTTAGAATGGGCATAATATATATAAGGTACCTGATATATGTCACACGTAAGTTCCATGAAGGCAGAGCTTTGTTTTGTTTACTGTTGTATACAATGAGCCTAGCACATGTCCTGCCAAGAGTAGCAATCGATAAAAGCATATTCAATGGATGAAAACAGCCTATGGTTCTTTTACCATTATTATCCTAAATGGTTATTTGTATCTTTATTATTGCTTGGAATATTTTCTTCTTCAACTCCATCACCTTTCCTTTTCTTCTCCCAGATTCCTTTCTGCCTTGATCATCTTTTCTCATGCTTATTACTTGCCTCAGTATGTACACGTGCACCCCTACATGCTCACACACACACTCACACCTGAATATCCCCACACTCCTGTTTCTGGTGCTCTACGTGTCTCTTCTCACCTGCAGGGGGAGAGGGAGAACCATGTGGCTGAGCCCAAACCCTTGCTTTCCTACCCAACCCCTATCCCATTCAGTGTTCAAAGTGCTGCTCTCCTTTTATATATTTCAAAATCCTGGCTGTCCTCCCCGAACAGACTTTGTGCAGCCAAACAAGTCAGAGGCAGTTTAAAAAACAAAAAAATCCCACCACTATTTTTTCCTTTCTAAAGAAGGCTAGCCACTTATTTTTGTTTTGTCTGATTCAAAACTGACGGATGCAATTCCCTTCTGCTCTGACAAATGGGGACCCTCAGCAAAGAAGGAAACAGAGCCAAAGTGTAAAGAGAAAGGGTCAGAGGCTTTCTGGAGATTTATGAAGTTCCTTTTCGAGCACAGGCAGCTGGACCGTTTTCTTCTATGTTCAGGCCTTGAGTTTCAGGAAAACACAAAGACTCTGAAACCGCGCCTCCATTTGAGTCATTTGGGTGGAGTTGATGTTTTCATCTGTGTTATCTTCCCATTTCCCTCTCCTTCCCGAGTTGAGAGCTGTGTGCAGTAAGCAGCACTGCCCTCTTTGGGGTCCAGGACACTGGGGCAAAATACAAAGAGAATCCTTCAGGATCTTCCCAAGTACTGTGCTCATCTCTTTTTCCCACCCTCGAGCTTAGGGCTTTAATTCACTTTGAATTAATGAGAATCTGGAGGGGGAAATACGTAAGAAATTGATAGACTAGAGTGTAATACACCATATATAACTCTACCTGCAAATGAATGCAGACCAACAAGCCTACACCTGAAAGAATCAGACCACAGGCAGATAAGACGTTGCTTTGTAATAGAAAGTAATAATAATGGAAAATTAAAACCTATGACCTTTAACACTCACCTGTGATCTACCAGAGACTGGACTGGTGTGTCCTAAAGATAAATTACAATGTGAAATATTCAATCCAAGCAGCCATTAGGGGTTTGTTAGTTTGTTTGTTCCCTTCATGTATATGACTCTAAAAAACAAATTTCACTCAGTTTCATTTTCTTTTTAATGACAACTGAAAAAAGGTCTTAATTTACTAAATTAATGGAAATGTTGGCCTGTGCAGATAAGGGGTTTCTATTCTTTTGAGGTCAGCCTCCTCCTGTTTGCCTGAGCTCAGCTCTTCCGGAGCACAGTGCCTGGCCGGAGTAAATGCCCAGCCCCCTCGCCAGGTGAGGTGGTCCAGCTAGGGGGCTCCAAAGAGCTCAGGCAGGTGGCAGAAGTGCCCCTTATCATGGTCACAGACCCTTTGAGTGGAGGGGACAGACCAAACTGAGAGTAAAGAGTTTGCATCAGAGCTCAGCAAACTGACAAAGCAGGTCCCAATGGATTCCTGGAGCAAGAAAGAGTCTGAGGTGGGCACCAGGGCTGGAGGATGGAGCTAGGGAGTCACAGAGCTGGAGAGGTCCTCCCCTCTCCTGGGCCATTGGACCAAAGGAGCATGCCTCTACCTGTGGTCACAGGAACCACCTAAAAAGGACCACATGCCCATCAGTTCAGTGTCTCCAGCTCTATCCTTCCCCTGACAGTGGCTCCCACTTGGTCCCAGGCCTTTTCCCCATGCATCCTTCCTGGCTTGTCCTACCTGGACTTGGCAACCTGGCTCCGTTTCTGCTTCATGACTGTCTTGGAAATCCCATGGGGCTCAGCCACCAAGAATTACTCCCAGTCACCAAAGCCTACATCAGTCCCTGCAGCTGCCTCCAACCCAGCTGCCCGGGACACTGCGGACTCCCTCCTGGTGGAGGGTGGGGGAGAGAACTACAGAATAAAAAGAGTGGGTCAAAATGGGCAAGGAAGAGAACAATTGAGGTGAATATTAGAAAGTGAGTTAAAAATATACTCCCTGCAGTGCCTGGTGTGAATGGGCTGGGTTCTTTAAAAGGCTGGTGGTAGCCAGATTGCGACATTCAATCAATTTCCAACACATTTTGGGATAAACCGGAAGCCTCTGCTGTGAATCCCAGTGATGTGGCCTTAGTCTGGTTCTGTTGGCTTCCAGGTGTGACCTCTAAGGGATGCAAGAGAGGAATGGTTGCTCGAGCTGACAAAAATTTATTCAAACTCCCTCCACACAGCTTGCTAAATCTCTTGTTTTATTCTCTCTTGTCTTTGCTCCAGGAATGTCTTCTTTTTTTATTTTTGGAGGTCTTAACACGTCCAGCCATCACGTGGCTTTTTCTGTTCTGGGAGTTCTGTTTGTCCCCTCACAATGGGCCTAGTTTCTATTTTATAACATCCTCCTTTGCATACTCTCAGTACGTGTTGGCAGAAAGTGTATTGAAAACAATCAGATCTGTGAACCAACTCCTACCAATATTTGCCTTCCTGCCTCATCATGGGTTATAGGCTCTGACGCACAGATGATGCTGTACAAGTCTTTACTTGGTTACCCAGCCAGTGTACCCCCAGAAAGTACATAGCACGTGTCACTGGTGCCCATTCAAACAAAAAAATCTTCCTTTTGGAATCACTCTAGCTTTGCCTCATCTTCCTCCACAAGCTCAACCCAAACCGCTCCAGACCCACTTTTAAAAATTAATGACAGCTTGAAAGGGGAAACAGGTAGTGCATTTACCAAAATTTCAGATGATGCAAAATCAAATAGAGAATCACTAAACAGGGTAAAAGAGGAAGGTTCCAAGTCAACCTTGATAGGTTGGAACAAGGAACTGAATTTAACAGGATGGAATTTACTAGCAGTAAATATAAAATCCTGCCCTTGGGCTCAGAAGAAACAATGGCACAGCTGTACAATTTCAGAATTGGGAAGATGGAGCTAAAACAGCTACACATTGATTGCAACCTCAGTACGAATCAAAACTAGGCTGTGGCCCTCAGAAAACCTAAGGCAAGCTTAGGCTGCTTCAGGGGAAATGTAGCATCCAAAAGAAGAAGGTAAAGGAAGTGATAGATGGCCCTGGTCTCCTGGACCACACCTGTGATGTGTTGCGTTTCATTCTGACACCACTTTAGGATAAACAGTTACAAACCATAATGCGGCAGAAGGCCGGAAACAAGAAGACAGAGAAGCTGGGAATGACAACAAATGGGGACCGTGAAAGAACTAAAGAAGTTTAACGTCAAAAAGGAAAAGAGATTTAAGGAGAACATGAAAGCAGTTTTCAAACACTTAAATGGTCATCCTATACTAGAAGGATAATGATTTTTTTTTTATCTCTAGTCTAGGAGGACAACAGTAGGTCTATGAAATTAAGTTGCAGGGAGCTAAATTTCAATCCAGATAGAGGGTGAAGTTTCTAACAGTGAGAGAATTTTCAGAAGCTAGTCTGTCCTGCTGGGTGAAGTAATGGGTTCCCTGTCATTGGAGGTGTTCAGAAAAAAGCTGGATGATCACATATAGGGGATGCTGCAGAGAAAATTCTTGTACTCATCAGAAGATTAGATCAGATGACCTTTAAGGATGCTTTCAACTTGGAGTCACTCTGATACTGAGATACTGCTATGATAATTTGTTATACTATCCCTTACATGAGAATATCAAACTCCCTTCTGTAAAGCAATAATGCTGCTGAATTTTTGGAAATATTTGCCAGTTCTTTTCAGACTCAATTAAAGAGCAAATAAAGAGCATAGACTTTGGAGACAACTGCCTTGGTATAATCCTGTCTGTATTCCTTCTTAGCTGTGTGACCTTGGACAAGTCACTTAACCTTTCTGGGCCTCAATTTTATCTCTTGTAAAATAGGTATAATAACAGTACCCACCTCATAGGGATATTATGAGGATTGCATAAACTAATATTTGAAAAGCACTCAGAACATTGCCCGCACATAGTAAGTATTATAAATGTGCTTGTTAAATAAAAGAATAATGTAAAATAGCTGAAAACAAAGAAGGGAACAGTCTCACACTTAACAAATGGTTCAAGAATGTTCTCCTTCACCAACTCATCACCAGCAGCTCTGGCTGTGAAATAGCCAAGAGCCCAGAGGTGGGGGGAAAAAAAAAACAAAAAACAAAAAACAAAAAAACCCCAACCACATAGGCTTCCTGAACTCTCAGGGAGAAAGAAAAAGCTTCCTGCTATTGGCGTACGGTAACCTCTGAAAAGCCCTGTGTGTTTAATGACACCAGCTTATCCCTACCTCCCCCAGCCCTCCCCTCTCTCCTTGGAGTTGCTAGGAGGCCAGGGGTGTGCTGCATTGTAATAAAGCAGCATTGGGGGAGGATGGGGGCCGAGCACGTTAAATACACAGGGCCTATCCGCAGGAGCTTAATATCCTCTTACTGGAATAACTATTGTCCCAGCTTCTCAACAAATACCAACCATGATTAATAAAAGGACTAATAAAAGCATTTATTGAGCTCAGGCAATGGCCTAGCTTTTGTAAGCTGCAGGGCCTTGGCAGAGGCAGCTGTTGAGGATGAGGGCTGGAAAAGCCAGACTTCCATCGTACCCAAGAGATCAACCTTCGCCCCAGCCCCAACTCACACCCTTCCCAAGTCCCAAGGGCCACAGTCAATGAGACCTCTCATCCGGGAAGCTGGGAAGCATGCGAAGGGAGAGCCTGGGGCATGAAGATGGTGCATCCTTTAGACATCACACTCCTGGGTCGTTTTTAACAGTAGATAGGGAGTGATGATGCTTAAAAGAAAAATTGTTTTTATAGTATCACTTTTTTTTAAGAAGCTTGAAGCAACATCTTTCAAGATTATTATCTCCATTTTACGGAGGAACAAATGAAAGCACAGAGAGATTTAGAGGCCCCCTCAGCCATTTGATGTGTGCCATCTTTGGCAGAACTGGGAACTAGAACCGAACATTCCTGACTCCCAGATCCAGTGCTGTTTTAAAATAAAAAGAAAGGGTGAGGTTTCCTCTCTCTGTCCGACCCTGATGAGGGATCAGTGAATGCTGTGATCATCATTATCGCTTCTCTAAATTATTATTGTTGTTATTATAATAACTAGTGGGTAGAGTTGAGTGGGTGGTGGAGACCAGATAATTACCAAGTCCCCAAAATTAAAGTGTCAAGTCTTTACTTTTCCATGGCTGCTCAAAGATGAAAATGAAAGCTGCCTCCAAAGAGCCCTGGGGAGAGTCTTCATCTTGAGATACAGTGAGCTTAGAAGAGGAAGGCAATGAAGAACATTCAGGCCCAAAAGGCCCAGGGAGCCAGATTTGCAGCTTCGGGGATCCTAGGTTGTAGATGACCTAGCTACCCACGAGGCCAAGAAGACACAGTCAAACCCACCTGGGTTCAAATCCTGGTAATGCCACTCTTTTGCTGTGCAACCTTGGGACTGTTACTCAACCTCTCTGAGCCTCAGGTTCTTCATCTCAAAAATGGAGATAATAATCATACCCACTCCCTGGGGCTGTTGTAAATGAGGGTTAGAAGGTAGGCTGTGAGAACTCAAGAAATACAGGTTCTTTCTCCCTCTGAGCCTAGAGATTTGTCAATGAGAAGACCATTAATTGTGGGGCCATGTGACTTTCCTGACATCAGGATGACATTAGGAGGCAGATTCTTTTCTCAGGGCTTAGCAGGTTCTGTGGATTATGACTCCGGCCACAGTTTCCCCCCCTATTTAAGACAGGCAACAAAAGCTCCGCCCTGGGCTCCTCCTTCACCCTGAGGGCTGTCAGATGGATGGAGGAGATACTGTCCTGGGAGGCAAGGTGAGAGGTACTCTGTTATTATTGTCATTACTCTGCTCTGTCCGGCAAGCAGCGGGGACCCGGGTGACTCACTGTCTGCAAGCCGCAGCTCCGGACAGCGTGTTGGGTCTTGCCTGCCTGCCAGGATTCCTCCACCTAAGGTGCCTCTGCCTCTTCCCAGCTCCTGACGGCACCTCAGGGACCCCATCGCCAGGTGGGAAGGGGATGTGAGGGCAGCATTTGGGACCAGAGTGCCGGCTCAGAGGGGCTGGGACACCTGCACCTGTTCGCTACGGCCCTGACTCACATCGGCAAGAAGGGTGTACTGGGGCCCCTGGAGGTTGTGATGTTCAGACCAAACACCCCTGGAAAGATCTGATTCGTTTGGAGCAGCCCTGGGGATGGCAGAGCCCAGGGAGACAGCAGTTCAAGAGAGAGTGGACTCAGGCCTGGGTCTGTCCCTGTGACCACCCTGAGGGTGGAGGGAATGGGGGGGGAGGGGATGTAGGGAGGGGGGCTGAAGGAACAGGCCCCACCCACCTGTGGGCAAGCTGTCCTGAGTGGCAGAGGCCTAGTGTGAGGAGCTGCCTAGCAGCTATGTGTCATCAGAGGATGGTTCTTCAACTGTGGCGCCCAAATATCTGAGTCCTAAAACCTCAACAATCGCTGAGGGTCAGGGAAGGGAACTGAGGTGCTTCTGGCAGCCCCCAGACCTCCGCCTTGTAAGCACTCTATAAATGTGATCTGAACAACTGTGACTCAACTGCACACACCCCTGCAGTTTCGTGGTGAGGACACAGCTAATCATAGCTGGTGTATGGGAGGAAGAGGGATTTTTTTTTTTTCTGTTTACTTTTTTTTTTAAAGCAGTTTTATTCACACACTATACAATCCTTCCAACATGTACTGTCAGTGACTCTCAGTATAATCACAGACTTGTGTATTTACCACAATCAATTTTAGAACATTGTCATTGCTCCAAAAAGAAAAATCTCATACCCTTCACACACCCCTATTGTTGACACTTAGCATTGGCATGGTACCTTTGTCACAACTGGTGAAAGAATATGAAAATACTACTAACTATAGTCCATAGTTTGCATTAAGTGTATTTTTCCCATATACCACCCTATTATTAACACCTTCTAATAGTGACATACATTTATTTTATTCATGAAAGAATATTCTTATATTGTACAATTAACCACATTCATTGTCTGCAACACGGTTCTCTATGATATACGTCCCATATTTCATCTTCTAGCTTTCCTTCTAGTGACGTACACGTCCCTAAACTTCCCCTTTCAACCACATTCACACAAACAATTCAGCGCTGTTAATTACACTCACAATAATGTGCTACCATCACCTCTATCCATTTCTAAACATTTACAAACAACCTTATTAAGAATTCTGCACAAATTAAGCATCCCAGCTCCCCATCCTCTACCCTCATTCATCTCCTGGTAACCTATATTTCAGATATTAACTCCATGAGTTTGCTCATTATATTTGGTTCATATTAGTGAGATCATATAATATTTGTCCTTTTGTGTCTGCTTATTTAGGAAGAGGGATTTTGCCACAGGTCCGTGACAGTGTGTCTCCCTCCTTCTCCTGGATGGCAAAGAGTGCATGACTGGCCAGGGGTTTGCAAAGGGGGAATTTCTGCCTCCCTGAGGGTTTGTCCTGCCTGGGGGAAGAGCAGAACACCCGAAGGGCCATTGAGGTCAGGGCTGGTTCCCTGATTTCTGATCAGGAGTCACACCCGGAAGATCTGAGATAGAAGCCCTCAGATCGGTCAGTCATGTTGCTTTGGTTTTGTTTTGATAAGAGCTGGAAAGGGCCTAATTACGGGCTCTCTAGTTGTATCCTTCACTGTATAGATGGGGAAACCGAGGCCCAGAGTGACTGAAATGACTTGTGCAAATTCATATGAAGACTTAGAGGCAGAGCCACAGCCTCTGACTCCAGATTCATTATTCTTTCTATGGATTCTTCCATATCTATTTTGATTTCCTGACATAATAATAATAAGGCATCATTAATTGAACACCTAATATATGCCAGATACTAGATCAGGTGGTTTATATGCATTAAGTCAAGCTGGGAACACAGATGAGGGGGTCAAATCTCAGAGAGGTGGTTCACTTAGATCAACTCTAAATTTTCTTCCAGGTCTGAACTACCTGTTCTCAAATTCATGGCCATTCAGGTTGCGCTGCTTTATCAATTGATTAACCACCTTCTGTGTGTTAGGCTCTCTGCCGGTCCTGGGAATCCAGAAATAAAATAGGGCAGGTTCCCCTCAGTGCACTAGATCAGTGATTTTCTAAGAGTTATAGAAAGGGGGTCAGAACACATCTCCTGGGGAGATGGAGAAGGCTTCCAGGTATGGTGACATTTAAGCAGGGTTTTGAAGGACGAGTTGTTTTCCAGGTGGGGCTGTGGGTGGGAGAGATGAAGTGCATGCAGAGAGAATAGCTTGTGGAAAAGCTGGTAGAGTGAAAGTGCTCCGTTGTTCGGTAACAAGAAGTAGTGTGAGACAAAAGCGTGGAGGGTAGATGACGCCACAGAGGTGAGTTGAGACCAGCCTAAGGAGGGCATCAACGCCCTCTGGAAGAATTGGTGAGACTAAGGAGGAAGAGTTTTAAGCAGATACCTGCTTTGGTGGGACTATGAGATTCCCCTTAGCTTATTCATAAGTGGGATTTGGCCTGTCTCCTTCCCCCTCCACCTCTCACTGATCTGGGCACCTATCAGTGTGTTTGTCCACATGGAACGCTAATTAGGCTCTGCAATGAGGTTGTCGCTAACTGCCAGCTATGGTCACAACCTCCAGCTCTTTGCCACTGCACAAGAACTTTCTCGGCACTCCTCTGGTGTTTGTTCATTGGCTGGATATTAGCAGAGTCTTTACACCACGGACTTCTGCTTGGTCAGGCTCCTACAGAAGGTCCATTCAGTGAGAACGTGTGGAAACCCCAGCTGGGCCAGGGAACCATGACACATCTTTCCTGGTCCCTGCCCTGGTTCCACTCTGTCCCAGACCCTGGCCCAGTCCAAACCAGGCTCTGCTCCCATCAGAACTGGCCCTCATTTCCCACCCCAGGTGTTTTCAACCCTCCTTTTGGAACAACACACATCCCCCTGCTTTCTCTCTGGCTGGCTTTTCAGCCCTCCCTGCTCTGGGGGCCTGGAATACAGTGGCATTCATGATTCTTCTGAAGCTCAAAAAGGGAGATTCTTACCTGGGTGTTTATTTTCATTTTTAATTGCAGAGAATCCCACTCTAAAAGAGGCAGAAGACAGAAAGGACAGAAGATGCATTTTTGGAGCCTAAGAGTCTTGAACCCTTGGCTGTGTGACCTTTGGCAAATCACTTCACTTCTCTGAGCTTCAGTTTCCTCATATGTAAAATGGGACATTGGCCCTCCCCATGCAGGAATTAAAAGAGAAAACACACAGGATGCCAATCAAGAAAGGGCTGAGTTCAGCTCAGAAACCCAAGCAGGAAGGGACACATTCCTTTGCTTCCTCTAAGAATGAGTACCTTTAGCTTCCAGGACCTAAACAAATAATAATAAGAAACAAAGCAAAACAGACTGTGTTAAATCCAGGCTTTGCACTGTCGCAAGTGACTCAGTGGTGAAATGGGATGAAGCTTATCCTCTGATAGGTTTCCAAGGACTTTGCTGGAGGAAGATATTTCCTTCCCATTCCAAAGGGAAATGAAAGGCTCAAGCCGAAGTTATCCTCCAAAGCCCTGCAGACAGGTGGCTCTCGGGCTGACCTTTGCCAGGCCCAGTAAGCGCCACAGTTTCATTGTTCCGCCCGGGCTGCAGGCTGCGGAGCTGGTTGGTGGAGTTGGCTTAGAGAAGGATATTTTGTATTTGGCTTTTGGAATGACTAATAAATGAGCTGTCTCCACTGCAGGAGAATTATGCCACTTAAGCAAAACCCAGGCAGGCTGGTTGGCTCAGAGATAGCTAATAGGAAATGTCTGTCAGAGCACTGACGCTTCAAAGCCAAATATATTCTCACTGTGTTCTCTGTTTGCTAAGTTTACTTTATGCAAAAATATAAACCAGCTGAAAATATGTAGATGGCAGAGAGTGCGCTCCTTCCCTCTGGAAGAAATGGCGAGGATGGGGAGGAAAGTGGCTCCCAATTAGCCCTACTGGTCCTGCTGGGCTGAGGAATAGCCAGGCCCTGTTTCTTGGCGGAAGAGCACAGACCTCTCCTCAGTAGAAAGTCTGTGTCATTGATGGGCCTATAAAACTGATGGTTCTCAAAACAGAGGCAGCTGGCCTCCCGCCAAGTTTCCAGACAACCGGGGCAGAGGCAGTGTGGACAGTGGCGAGCTCAGAGTCACCCACCCGCCATCTCGTCAAGTGTTTCAGGAGCCAACAAGGACCTGAGTGGGCACATTTGAATGTTTGCCCTCTTAGTGGGCTAACCCCTCAAGCCCCCCCCCCCCCACCATAGAGGAGGCTCAAAATCCTCTAAAGAAGAAGCAATCAAGAAAAGTCAGTGATCTCCATAAGCCCCCAACTGGGGGGCAGTCCCTCAGTGACTGAGTGGATGCCAAAGCAATGTTATCTGTGGAAAGAACTCTGGGGTGGGAGTCCTGGGCCCTGGTTCTAATCCTGCTTCTGTCTCTTCTCCCTGAGTGACCTTGCAGGACATTCTCACCAGGCCTTGGCTTCACCATCTATAAATGGAGAGACTGGACCAGCTCAGCAGTCCCTAGGGTCACAGTCTATACTATACATGACAGAATGGAGGCAGGAGTGGGGAGATAGGATCCACTTCTCAAGTCTCTGACCCTCTCCCTCTCTCAAGGACTGATATGGGTTGCCGTGAGGAGCTGGGTATAAAGAAATGATATCCATAGAGATACTTGAGATTTCTCAATACCAGGAGTGGGAGAGATCCCCTGAGGCCACGGCTGGGGACATTAGGTATGGAGATCCCCTGCTGGGGAGGAGAAGCAACACGATAGAGACCCCTACAGTCTTGGACTTGGAAACACCTAACTCCTGTGTTGCCATGGTCACCAACAGCTCCGTGGCAGCACATTCCCTCTTCCCAAACACCCTCCCCAAATAAAGGGCCTAGCCTCCCTTGGGGAAGCCTTTTGAGTTTACTTCTTTGCTTGAGAACAGAGAGCTGGGCTAAGGAAGCTTGGGTTTCCAGAATGACCCTGAGAATAGGTAGCCATCGAGCACCTACACGTGGCCTGGCAGGGTGGGGATGCCCATATGAATCAGACACATCTCTGCTCTCAAAGATCTCCCTGTTGTGTTGCAAGCTGGGCACATACACAGGGTACATATATAGGAAACAAAGAATGATGAAGAGTTCATCACACGGAACTGGCTATGAACACAATAGTTCGGAGATGTAAAGCTCTCAAGCAAGTTGCTGAATGTCTCTGAGCCTTGGTTCCTCACCTGTAAAAAGGGGATAATGATTATCTACCTTAGAAGACCAGAGGCAACTTATGTAAAGTGCCTAACACCACCCCTCACACTTTAATCACTCAACAAAGAATGCTATTAGTAATTTTATTGTCATGGCTTAAAGGAGATTTTCCCAACAGAATGGGTTATGGGTGAGTGAAGACTTGGTCCATCCATTTAGCCCTTGGAGCCAGACCTGAGACGAGATGTCTGGAGCCCCTGGGCTGGCCCTACCCAGGCTTCCAGTAGTCCCTTTGTTTACCCCAAAGTTCTACACTAATAGTATCCTTTTCTTTGTGTAAAAAGTAAATTGGGAAGCCCAGCTTAGAGTCCTCAGAGACTGCTTCAAAGCAGATTGGGCCTTTGGTGGTGGTGGTGGGGGAGGGATGGTGGGGATCTGCTGTGGTAGTAGGAGGCTAGCAAAAGCCAGGCACAGAGGGTAGGTGAGAGCAGGCCCAGGAGCAAGGAGCAGCTGGAAGGTCTCCGTGCCCTGCATAATGTCTTGCACATGGGCCCCCAGCACATATTATTAGTTGAGTGATTGATCATGTTCTAAGTCAAGCTGAGTCTCTAAGTTGAGAGATGTTGAAGGAAAAAGCTGGATAATGTTCTATAAAGTGTGGTGAGAGTGGCTAGACAAGGATCTTGAGGCAGGACTCCGCTTAAAGGGTCATGCTTAGGCTTAGAAGCATATACTCCTCAGGGGTCAGAAGAAGGCAAGGGCAGGAGTCAATGCAGACAGATGCAGCAGGCAGCATGGGGCAGAATCAGGGCCTTCAGTGGGCCAGCAAGAAGCTGGGAGCCAGCAAGAGGCAGAACAGGAACCAAGAACAGGAACTGGCCTCAGGGCCACAGGGAAGAGGCTGTCACTTGTGGATAAAATGAGGAGGAGGAGCTACAGGAAGATTCCAACAGGTTATGGGCAAAGAAGCCAGGCAGAGGAGTCGAAGCTTACTTAGGTACCTTAGAAAGCCTTGTGTGTAAAAGGGAAGGGTATCACAGTCATCAAGTGTGGGGAGTAAGAATCATGGGGAGAATGTCACATACATGCAAGAGCAGGGGTTGGGGGGTGGAGGAGGAAGCCAGGCTAAGGCAAGTGGCTTGGCTGCCGGGGTGGCCAGCCGTGCCAAGCACAGCAACCAGGGGAGCAGGTGAACACAGTTTGGTTCAGGTGGACCTAGAAGGTTGGTCCCATCAGCCGCAGGTGGGGTAGAGCAGCAGGAGTCCAGTGGGCAGGAAGACAGCCTGGTTCTGGATGGCTGGACCCCATCTATAAGTGGGGTATAGGGAAGGAAGTAGAGGACCCTCCGAGAATCCATCCCCCTGTCAATAGCCTTCGCAGGAGCAGTAAAGAGCATGGATTTGTGCTCAGCAATCCATGGTATTCTCTGCCTCAGTCTTCTCTTGTGTTCTCTTCTGTGTCCAAATTTTCCACTTCTTATAAGGACACCAGTCATACTGGATAAAGGGCCCACCTACTCCAGGATGACCTCATTTTAACTGGCCTAATTCCATCTGTAATGACCCTATTTCCAAATAGGGTCACCTTCTGAGGTTCTGGGATTAGGACTTCTGTGTGTCTTTTGGGGGGAACACAATTCAATGCATAACAGATGCCCACAAAACTGTACCTGTTCTTACCATGATTGTCAGCTGCCAAAATTGTCAGGTTCTCAGAAAATAGGGAGGGTTTTAGAGATTTGGTGGGTAGAACATGGCAGAAGCCCAGCCCATGTCAGAAAGAGGTGTAAAGGGAAAAGCACAGAGGCACTGACGCAGGTAAGTCCCTGCTCAATTCCCTCTTCCACCATTGCCTGAGTGCTTTAGCAAGTGACCTAATCTCTTCAAGCCTCAGTTTCCCCTTCTGTAAAATGTAGACACTAATATCTGCCTTTTGTGGTTATCATTACAATTAACTGAGATAATGTTGTGAGGTGTCCAGCCTAATGGGAGCTTAACAAATAGCTACTTTATGAATTAGGCTATGTGAGAGAGGTGAAAGAGAATGGCACCAGCCAAATGGGGACCCAGGGCTCACCTCCTGCACCCTAGATCTTGGATCTACACCAACAGAAATATTCTCCCTGCAGAAGTAGAAGCAGCTAGCACTCTGGGGGCTCACACAGGAATACACACTCATGTACCCACCAAAGGGGGTTCCTCCTGCCTGGACAGGATTTGCTCAGGAACCAGGCAAGCCAAGGCTGATGGTGGAGGGCAGCAGTGGCTCCAGCTGGGACAGACCCTGTAGATGCCACGGTGAACAAGACAGACATGATCTCCTCACCCCCAAAACTTAGTCTAGTGGGGAAGCAATGAAAGGGGAGCTTTAGGAAGATGGTTCAGTGGTCGTGTGCTGGCTGGAATGGAGTAAGGGAGAAGATGAGGTAGGGGGACCTGTCTGGAGGCATTTACAGTGATCAATCAGGAGAAGACGAAATCTGGGATGATGGTCGAAGGACACAGGCTGTGTCATGTGGAGGAAAGAGCAAGGGGTGTATGTCCCATGGACCCAGACTCCCTCCCGGCCCCATTTGACTCTGGACAAGTTCACTTTTTGGATCTTCCGTTCCTTCCTCTGTAAGAGGAGAATGGTAGTATCTCCCTTGCAAGTTTATTGGACCATTAAATTAGGTGAGACATAGGAATCCCAGTTCTTAGTAAGTGTTCTCAAAATGGGGGCTGCTGTCAATAAGAACATTAATAGACAAGGTAACTGTAAGAGCTATTTGACTTGGTGGCTGAGTGTGGGAAATATTTTGGTTGACACGTGGGCAACATCAGTGTGGTTGAGAATCTTTTGTGGGTCAGAACTGGAATTCCCTGCTGAGGAAGAAAGTCTGGAAACTAAGGTAGAGTCAGGAGTCCGGTTCCACCTGAAGAAGAATTCCCAAATCACTTTAAGCAAAAGTACATGATTCAGTTTAAAAACAGAGCGCTTGAGTTCAGTCTCCAGGATAAACGTTACCACCTTTGTTTACTCATGGATTCCCCCAGACAGCAGTTGGAGGGGATCCCCCAGAACTCCAGAGCCGGAGCCAGCGTTGGAATTCCCCGGCCCTCGGGCCAGGTCAAACTCAGTGAGAAGGATCCTGGACCAAAAGTGTAGTATGAGACAAAACGGCTGCTCAGTGAACTTTCCTTCTGTAGAAAGAACAAAACCTCATTAAACAAGTCACTTTTTTTTTTTTAAGTGGCAGCCCCATTGTAAGTAAGGGGCCTATGGCACATGGCCCCAAAGAAGAACAAAGAATCACCCCCAGCAACTCTCTTGCCAGGAATGAGCTGAAATTCTCGGAGAAGTCTTTGAGCCAAAATTCTCAGGGAGAAGTCCCAGAAGACTGTCCATCAGGTAAGGAAATGTAAGCAAACTGTAACGCGTAAAATGATGAATCAGAAAATCATCCAACAAGCCTGCACCCAGTTATGTCTTAATGAGGCAAACTCCAAAGAACCTTTTCCTTTAATCTGGCATTTGAAACCAAATGCTGCTAAGAAGCCCCTCATCTCATCCACCCCACCCTTACGTGTTGCCATGACTACCCAAGTTCTTAGAACATAAAAGAACTACCTCAGCACTTCCCTCTAAAACAAAAGAAAATTATTCCAGGTTTCTGGGCAGACAACTCCAAGGGATGGAACCTGTTACTGGATAACAGGTTCTTCGGAGTTGCTGGTGGTGAAATTTGAACCTACAGGGATCGGGGACTTCGGAAAAGCCACGGGAAGGAAACGGGGGCTGACAGGACCCCAGCTCTCACCCCCAGCTTGCAGAGCCTGTCCTCTGTCACCATTGCTGGTGCCCTCCCCTCAGCTGGACCTCATTTGCCCCTGCAATGAAGGATGTTAAAAGAAAGCATATCCTTTGTCCAGATGGGAAGGGGCGGAGTGTTGGGGTTGGGGGTGGGGAAGCAGGTCCCTGCTCAGGAGATCCCAGGGTGGCAGCAAAAGTTCTTTCTCCTTCTCTCTAGTCTGGTTTGCTCTCAGAACAGCTGAATTGAGGTCAGTCTGAGGCCTGACTAGGAAGCCCCTCCAAAGCCCCCCTTTAAAGTTTGTCCTATTAAGAGCCAATCTAAGCATTCTCATTGCAGATAGCGAGGCTGAGGAGCCACAGCTGCGCAGCTGCTTTGCTCCTAGAAGCTTCCTGCCCTGCATTCCTAGGCCTGAGCTGCAAGTCAAACACCTGGGCACTGACCTTGACACCTCCCTCTCCTTCCTCCTCCACAGCCAATCATACATTGTGTTTTGAGTCTATTTCCTAAAAAATCCTCAAATCTATCCACCTCTTTCTCTACTGCCTTTGTCTTGATCCTCTAGCCTGAAGTGATACTTCCAGACCTTCTCCACACCAGATCTAGAGTGCTCAATTTTAAAACACAAATCTAATCACATCAGCTCCTGCTTAAAACCCTTCAATGCTTCCCATTGCCTTTAGGATGAACTTTCAAATTCCTGAGAAAGATACCCAAGGCCTTTCATGATCTGCCCTCTTATCCCTGCCACTGCGCACTCCAGCCATAAAAAAAGCATTTCTCCAACTGACATGCTTTCCCACCTCTGGACCTTCACAAACACTACCCCTCTATTTGGGAATGCCTTCCCTAATACAGTGTGTTGGATGTCTTCTGTTTGGCCCTCCTGATCCACTCTCTGCGATGCTCTGTGCCCCAGAGGCTGCCTGGTATGGAGGGCATCAACAAGCTCCAGTCCTCTGACCCCTCGTTGAGTTTGGCGGATGGGGAGCATTAGTGAGAGCTTGAAGTTCAGGAGAGAGTGAGTTAGGGTATTTATCTCCTCCCTGTAAGGTCATGTCAGGCTGCCTGAACTCTACATAGAAGGTCACTCCTCTCAATGCAGCCCGCATGACAGGACTCTCCTTCCAGAGTACAGTAGCTTCCCACCCATTTCTTCCAGCCTAGGGGTGGTGACAGCTCTGCTGCTGCTAACCTTGGGTTTCTGTACTATCTCTCTCTCTTATTGTTTTCCCACCTCCTGCCTACACCTTTGCAAAAAGCCCCTTTGTACATAAACACTCCTCAAATTATCCTAATTTGAATATGCCATCTTTTCCCTGTTGGGAACCCGATTAATGCATTCATCCCTTGTCTTTGCTGAATCACAGCTATCCCTTAGGACTAAGCTCAGGCATCTCCTCCTCCAGGAAGGCTTCCATATTCTTCTCAGTCTGCATGAGCAGCCCCCTCCCCTTGGGCTCCCAGAACCTGCTGTGTATTCCTCTGTCACAGCTCTTTCTACACTCTGTTGCAGAAACTGGGTAATTTACCCGACCCCTGCCCAATATCTGAGTCTCTGGAGGGTGGGGATCATGTGTTGTTGTGCATCCCTGTATCCCAGTTTCTGGCACAAAGCAGGCCCTCAGAAACATTTGCTGAATGAAGGAAAGAAGCAGCAGCAGCGTGGAGTGAGACCCTGCCAAAGACCCATAAGAAACACGGTGCAGCATCCCTTTGAGGTTGTCTACTATAGGGGCTGGTGTCCCCCAGACCAGGGCACAGGGAGACACAGACCAAAGGGCTCAAAGAAACGCTGTTTAAAAAATACCCCCGAGGTGAGAGCAGAAGGAGATGTGCTTGTTTCCTGTTTCAACAGCTATGCTCTCTGGGAAAAAAGAGCAGCCAGCTTCCCTCAACCCCAGGGAGTTGGTGCAGTGTACATCCTGAGCCAAGAGCCCTGGGAACCTGGGCATCAACCCTGGAAACTCATATTGGTTTACTACAATAAATTACTGAAAGTCCAAAGGACTCTCCCCATCCCCCTACACACTACCAATTCATTCATTCATTCACTCATTCAACAAAGTTTATTGGGGATCTGCTCTAGGCAAAGTATTCCCCCTCTAATTTACTCTATTGTAATTCAATCCCAAAGGAGAAAAGTCAGTTTTTCTTCTGGTCTGAGTCCTTACTGGGTCCCATATGAGGCCTGGGAGGGTGAGGGGGTTTGGGCTTCCAGGTAGAAAGGCCCTGGTGCACCTGAACCAATCAGGGGAGTTGGGGAATACTTGATGGAATGGGTGGGAGGCAGAATAGTGAATAGTGTGGCAACAGGGCTCCTGGCTCCCCTGTTTAATAGATATGTGACCTTGGACAAGCTATCTCATGTCTCTGTGACTCAGCTTGTTCCTATGAAAAATAGTGGCAATAATAGGACTTAGCTTATACTTAAAAAGTTGTGAAAATTACACAAAACAAAATGTCATGCCCCAGGAAATTGTCTAGAGCAGGCAATCCTGACCTTATCAGACCCAGTGCTCCTTTTTTATATCAAATATTTTGTAAGACCACATTTACTATGCTGAAATGAAATTTATAGAAACTATAACCCACCTACACACATAATTTCTAAACATCAATCTACAGTCTTAACCATGAGATAAAGAATTGAAAGGAAAATGATTTAGAATAAAATAAGATGCACTTTATAAGTGTTCGAGCAGGACTACATGAAAAGAAATAGTAAAATAGTCAGGTGCTTGTGCCTACTTATAATTAATGTGTTTGAATTTAGAAGTAAAACAATATTCAACAGGATATTATGGGTACATCTTTATATTTGGTGCTCTGAGACAAAGCTAAATATGTACTACGTATGCCTCCAGATACACAGAATCGTTATTCCTCTACAACTGCCGAGGAATAGAGGTGTGTGGTTTGAGCAACTCAAATATCATGAGCTTTTTGCTGTTAGTATAATGACTTTCTGGAACAATGAACATTTCCTGGCAAAGATAAAGTACAGTATTCTCTCAATTTATACGTTGACACTATTCCTGAAAAATTCAGTGTATATAAAAACTGTGCAAAAAGTACTTAGTATTTATATACAAAATGAGATTACGTTCTAGGTCTCAGGCTAAAAAGAAGTTTTCTACCTACGTGGATGACTGGTGGGGCTTCAAATGTCAAGTTAGGTGTGGAACAAATCTTCCTTGTATAAGACTGCCAGCTTATGGCAGAAAGTCTGACCCTTCTCTGCCTCCACCAAAGTAGTGCCATCCAACCAAACATAAACACACCACATATTTACAAGATGCCTCTAGGGGGCAGCACTGCCTCCATTGAGGATCAATGGGCTGGAGCTTATGGGGTTATGCAACAGGTAGCAAGCTGATAAGAAATCCAGAATGTAGCCAAATAACTTCCAGGAATACAGACCAGACAGTCAGCATTAGGGAAATCTACTAGCACATCACACTCTGACCTCACTGTTTTTGTTGTTTCTGCTATGTTCTAGTTCGGTTGAGGCTGTAGGTAAAGGCAATCCCTGAAGGTTGGGGTTGAGATCTCTATTGAGGAAGGTGAAGAAGAAATCAGCAGCTATAATAGACAGAGTTATGCCACCTAGAATTCCAATTAGAGAAAATCTTAGCAAACTGATTGACCCTTGTATTTTACTCCCCTTGAGCAACAACTGGAACCTCTTGGAATCGTCAGCACTCTTCACAAACAACCCTCGGAGTTTGCCTACCTATGGCTCCATCATAAATCAACATGACATTTGATTCTCAGGTTGTGACATTTTGTCTCTCAATTGAATGCATCTAAAGAAAAACTACTGGTGGATATAAACCTCACTCTTACCAAGACCAGTAAAGGCATAGAGGGAGATAGTCAACTAGCATGCACCCATCCCATTCCTTCCTGGATGCAGCCTTAATTATCAAGAAAGCCTTACTTGATTCATGCTGAATTAATTTAATTAATCTTCAAGACCTAGTATTAGGAGGTCGCTTCTTAGACCTTACATCTAAAGCACAAGCAACGAAAGAAAAAAATAGATAAATGGGAACTCCTCAGAATTAAAAGCTTCTGTACCTCAAAGGAATTTGTCAAAAAGGTAAAGAGACAGCCAACTCAATGGGAGAAAATATTTGGAAACCATCCATCTGATAAGAGACTGATATCTTGCATATATAAAGAAATCTTACAACTCAATGACATAGTACAAATATCCCAATAGCTAAAAAACATGAAAAAACGATCATCTTCGCTAGCTATTAGGGAGATGCAAATCAAGACCACAATGAGGTGTCATCTCACACCAATAAGAATGGCTGCCATTAAGCAAACACAAAACTACAAATGCTGGAGAGGATGTGGAGAAGTTAGAGCTCTTATTCATTGCTGGTGGGAATGTATAATGGTACAGCCACTCTGGAAGACAGTTTGGTGCTTCCTCGGAAAACTAGGTATTGAGTTACCCGACGATCCAGCAATTTCACTTCTTGGTATTTACCCAGAGGACCTGAAAGCAGTGACATGAACAGATATTTGCATACTGATGTTCATAACAGCATTGTTCACAATTGGCAAGAGATGGAAATAACCTAAATGTCTGACATCAGATGAGTGGATAAACAAAATGTGGTACATAGATACGGTGGAATACTACGTAGCAGTGAGAAGGAATGAGGTCGTGAAGCATATGACAACATGGATGAACCTTGAGGACATAACATTGAGTGAAAAAAGTCAGATACAAAAGGAGAGATATTGTATGTTACCACTAATGTGAACCCTGAAAAATGTAAAATAAGTGTTTTGTATTGTAAAATATAGGGGAGCTAGAGATAGACAGCAGCTAGTGAAGGGGGTATGATACTCTAATAAGAACAGATAAGCTATTGAGGGTAATCTTAATGATATGGGAATGCTCAGGAATGACTATGGTTCGTTAATTTTCTTGTGGTATGGTAGGAGCATATTGGAAGCAATGAAGTTATTTCAGGATATTTGTTTTTCCTATTCTTTTGCTTTGTTTTGTTTGGAAATTTTTTTTTAACTTTTTGATAAATAAAGTTAATAAAAAAAAAGAAAACCTTACTTGAATCTGAGGTCTTATTTCTCACAGAAAGCATCAAACATTTCTGCAGTAAGAGGCAGATTCTCAAGAAACTAGAATTCGGGTGCTGGCACAAGACAGAAAGGGAACTCTAATCTCCTTGACTTGAGTCTTTTAGTGAGTCCATCTGAACTCTCAAGAGGGCAATTATCCCAGGCTTTGGCTCCAAGGCTGTGGTGGTCATGGTGGCACTGACCACACAGAATGAGGCCCCACACTAGGACAGGGCCTGCCCTGGGCCCTCCTGATCAAGTCAGAGCGTGTAAATGAGATTATATGCGGTCATGTTACTCTCTGTGCTTATTTCTCTTTTGTTATCCTCTACCTGTGGTAAAGGCTTGTATGCAGGATCCAGCCTGGTCTCAGTTGCACCGTGTGTGCATGCATGCCTGTGGCCATATGTGTGTGTGTGCATGTACTGAGGAGTGAAAGCACCACCACTTGCTAGTTTAATGGAGGCAGCAATGATGAGTGAGAAATTCCAAGGGAAAACTTCAGTCACCTCTTCCCACGCAGAGATTCTCCCTTTATGGCTCAGCTTGGAAGAATTGGTTTAATTCATTAGGGAAGGTAGTAATTTTCCCCACAGTGTTCGGCAGAACTAGGGAGGATGAACCAGGTAAGACAACACCTGGAAGAGAACTCAAGCCCAGGAGCTAAGACCACAGCCCAGTGTTCAAAACTTGAGGACATGAAGGCTGACCCTGCAGCAAAGAAAACTGCTGTTGAGACCCATCCTTTGCCTGGAGACAAGTGAGTCTACAAATACTGGTGAGCCTGCCTTTGGGAGAGAATGGCTCCAACTGCAGATAGGACAGATCCACTGAAGCTGGGAGCCAAGAAGACTGACATAGGTCTTCTACCCATGTGTTTGAGATCAGGGAAGCGGCTGAGAGAAGAGGAGAACAAATACACAAGCAAACAAAACAGAAATAAAAACTAAAGGCATTTTCTCAAGGTTTCTTTCCCCTTGCCACCTGTTCTCCTCAGGTGTCAAAGCCATGGTGGTCCCAGGATGCCCCCATCAGGGAGGGGACTGTGGTGGTTCTGTCTTTTGTAGAGAAACTGATATCATCATTTCCAGTGCCCAGAGGAATGTGACCTCCATCCAGGGCCACAGAGACCTGAGCTTTGGAGCTGCTCTCTTTAGCAAGCAAGGCAGCATCCTGAACATCCCTAGCTTCTCTCTTTAGCAAGCAAGGCAGCATCCTGAACATCCCTGACACGTCCACCATCTGGCCTTCTGCTCCACTGAGCCACCGCCCCAACTTGGGAATGGAACACACTTGGGGAGAGAACCCAAGGGGAAGACAGCTAAGCAGTCAATGCAAAACTCACAGAGCTTGTGCATTCAACCAGGGATTTTCCATCCTGCATGCATACTAGACTCACACGGAGAGCTTTTCAAAAACACCCATGCCCCAGACTTACCACCAGAGACTCTGATTTAATTGGTCTGGGACAGGACCAAGGCATGGCTAGTTTTTAAAAGCTCCCCAAGTGATTCTCATGTGTAGCCAGAGTTGAGAACCAATATACTATATAACAGGAGAGGTCCTCAGGCCCTTACTCAGATCCCATTTACTCTCAATTTATATACACTCGTAACAAGCCAGTTGTCTTGTTTCCTAGCTGGGATAAGATTAAAAGCAGCAAATTTAGAAGGGGAGAGAAAGGCTGCTAATAAAAAGACACTAAGAGCAGCAAGAAATAACAAATGAGAGTCTGGTCACAAGTGTAAAGATAGAAAACCTATAAAAAGCAAACACAAACATTCCACCCCTCTCTCCTCCAGTGTATCCTATTTACAGCAAGGGCCTGGGAAGATCACTAGATTGGGGGGGCAGCGGGGGCGGTGTGTGAGTTGTTCTGTGAAGGGCAAATGATGTATATTGACTTTCCATGATGTGTAAGGCATATGCTGACAGGTGCTGCAAACATTACCTCATTTAATTCTCATCACAGCCCTATGAGACAAGTATCACTACCCCATTCTACCAATGAAGAAACCAAGATTCAGGGAGGAACAACTGGCTTGCTCCGAGTTGCTCAAGCAGTGAGCTGCAAAGCTGGAATTTAAATGTCAAATGTTGGTAGGTTTGACTCAAAAACCCATATTTGTTGGAAAGTGCCATATCTGCCTGCTTAGCACAATGACTGATACTTCTAATGATTCAAAGTCTAGGAGGGATTACCCTCAGTATCTTCCATTTAAGGCGTTCATTTTGGGAAAGTTACACACACACACACACACACACACACACACACACACACACACACATGATGTATGTTGTTTTTCTTCTTTTTTTGTCACAATATATGTTTTCCAATGGAGATGAAAGAACTGGGTATCCATTTGGGAAAAAAATAAATAATACAAGTTATTTCCCAGCTCACACCATTCATCAAAATGAATACCAGCTGGATAAAGATGGAAATGAAATCGTAAAGGTACTAGAAGAAAATATAAGTCAATCTTTTATAATCTTAGGACTGGGAAGGACTTTTTAAACATGTCAAAAGCAGAAACTAGAGAGGAAAAGATTGATAGATTTGACTACATAAAAAATTAAAAACTTCTGTACATCAAAAACCACCATAAATTGAAAAAATATTCAACCTCACTTGCATTCAAAGAAAGGCAAATTAAAACAGCAATGAGAGACCCTTTTTTTGCTTATCAGATTGGCAATGATTAAAAAGAATGATAATACTGAAAGTTGGCATGGGTGATGGGAAATCAGCACTCATACCCTGTTGGAGGGAGTGTAAATTGGTACAATCTTTCTAGAAGGCATTTTGACAGTATGTATGAAAAAAGCCTAAGAAGGCACATATCCTTTGACTCAGTAATTCCATGTATAAAAATTTATCCAAAGGACAAAATTGACCCTCTATACACACACATAAAATGTGTGCAAGGATTTTATTCACTATTTGGAATATTAAAAAATTAGAAGCAACCTAAATGTTTAACAAAAAGGACTTCACCAAATGAATGATACTATACCATAAAAAGCAATATTATGTAGTTATCAAAAATGATGCTGTCTAAATAGACAGACCAGTGGAACAGAATTGAAAGCCCAGAAACAAACCCTACTATTTATGAGAATTTGGCATATGATAACTATCAAATCAGTGGGGCAAAGGCAGACTTTTAAAAGAAAAGGTGTTAGCCTAACTGGAAAAACATAGAAGCTGGACCTATATTTCACACAGTACAGCAGGATAAACTTCAAATGGATCAAAGATTTAAATGCAGAACATAAAACCATAAAATTATTAGAAAATGAATAGAACTCTTTTATAATCTTGAAGTAGTGAAAACCTTTCTAGCTGCCCAAAATCCATAAGCCATGAAAGAAAAGACTGAGAAATATATCATATAAAATTTTGAAAAGCTCCTGCATGGCAAAAACACCATAAGAAAAGTTTAAAAAAAAAAAAAAAAAAAAAAAGACTAACTGGAAAAAAATTGCACTCATTACACAAAGGGTCAATCACCCTAATACATAATTTGTTCTTATAAATCAAAGAGACCAATAACGCAATAGGAAAAGTTCCTGTTCTCAGGAAAAGAAAGACAAATGGCTTTTAAGCATATGAAAGAATGCTCAATCTCATAATAAAAGCAATGAAAATTCTAACTGCAATGAGACACCCATATTTCACTTATCAGATTTGCACATATCCAAAAAAGCACTTAATTGGAGCAAGTTGTAGGAAAACAGGCACCCTTATACATTGCTGGTGGGAGAGCAAAATGGTACACCCCTGTGGCGGGCAGTTTAGCATTTTCTATTAATGTTGGTAATATATTTACTGCTTGACTCATCAATCCCACCTCTCAGAATTTTTCCTGCAAATATATTTGCACAGATACAGAAATGGCATATGTATGTACTATAGCACTGTTTGTAATAGCAAGGTTGGGAAAAAACAAATGTCCATTTATGTGGGATTGCTTAGATATTATAGTCCATTCTCACTGTGAAATACCAGAAAGCTCTCTATTTCCAGATATGAAAAGATCTCCAGTACATACTGCTAAGTTAAAAAAAGAAGAAGAAAAAGTGTGATGGTTAGGTTCATGTGTTTATTAGAGTTGCCAGTCTGCTGCCTGCCCCACAGAATTTGAACTCGTGCATACCCACAGTTGCGTGAGACACTTTTATAAATCTTGTATTTATAGATATCTCTCGTTGTTTCTGTTTCCCTAGAGAACCCTAATTAATACAAAAAGCAAGGTGCATAATAAGGTGCAAGTGTGCTACCTTATGTGTAAAAAAAGGGGGATATATATTTTTACATTTGCTTGTATTTTCAAATACCAGCAAATGCATGGTATTTTCTAAAAGGAATACTGTAACTATTTAAAGCAGTTGCCTATGGAGAGGGGAAATCAGAGAACCAGGTTTATGGGTCATGGACTTCCCAATATATGCTTTTCTAAATTGTTTGGAGTTTTGAACTATGTGAATGAAAATAAAATTAATTTAAGAAGGCGTAATGGTGTATATCCATTTGTGTTGACACAAAGATTTTCAAAATCGATTTAGTGCATAAAGTAGGTCACAGAAACATATATAGAATAATCCCAAATTGGTTTGTTAAAAAGAGATATTATACAGTTATATTCTTGTATATACTGGGAAACAGGAAAGTCTAGAAAGATACACTACAAAATATCAAAAGTAGTTACCTGTGGTTGGCAGGATTTGAGGTTATTTAAATTTTATTATTCTTTTTATCAGTATTTTCTGATTTTTGTACAATGATCATGTTTTATTTGGATAAGTACAAAAGGAAAAGAAAAAAATTATCTCAATCAAGGATTAAAGAAAAATAATAACCTGGGAAGGATATTTGCAACATAACAAATAATTTAATATCCTTAATATTTAAAGTGCTGTTACAAAACAATAAGAAAAAGGAAAATGCTCCAGGAAAAAATCCAAAAGAACAACAATAGGATAAATAAATGTTTGTACACTTATAGAATGCATTATTAGAAAGCAATAAAATATTGAACATTCGTAATAGCAAGGAACAATAGTCATTATATATTAAGAAGAAAAATTAGCTTAAATAGTGTCCTTTTAATAAAAATGCATCTATACTAGACTTACAGACTTTATTCAGTGCATGTATTTATGCATAGATCTAAATATATGCACAGAATAAAATCTGTAAGGATAAGCACTGAAATTTGGCCTGTAGATAATATTTCTGGATGGTAAGATTACAGGTGTTTAATTTTTTTCTTGTTTTTTAACTTCAATTTTTCTGAAATGAAATGGTTATTTGTATAGTATTTTTAAAAGGAAATACTACTGGTAATACTGCTTTGTGAAAGATTTAGCCACAAATAGGTTCATTGCATGTATTTAATAACAAAAAACCAAACACAACTTAAACGTATGACAACAGGGCATTAAAGGTAAATGGGATCTGTGGGATATTTTCAATCAAAAAGAACTACCTTATCAAAAAATATTTGTTAGCGTGAAAAGAGATTCATGATATGTGAAAAAATATGTGTAGACAAAGCAGTGTATATAAGATATCTCCATTTTTAAAACATATAAATGTATATGCTTAGAAAAAGTTTGGAAGGATATGCACCAAAGAGTTACCAGTGGTTATCCCCAGGTGGTGGAATTAAAGGTGTCTGGGTTTTGGTTTTGTCTTTTTGATGGTCAAAATAATTCTGTACAACAAACAATCCCTTCTAAAATGGGGTGAGGGGATACTTCAAACAAATGAATGCTTCAAGAGACAAATTCTTAACTATCTGAAAAAAGTCACCCATCCAAAAGCTTTATGAATGAAGGATTCAGGTGAACTCAGGAGGGCCATAAGGAGATGGAAAACACAGACTTGATCCTGAGCTGAACCGCCTTATCCGCTCCTTCCTAATCTCAAGTCTCTCTTGACCACATGGTGCCGGCCACCGCACTGGGTACCGTGACCTGCCCACCAGTATATGAAGACATGCTGCAAGAGGCAAGGCCCCTGGGGCATCACTGGTCCAGCCACTTGCCTTCCAGCAGGTAATTTAATAGGCCAGCTGGGCCAGGAGGTAGATGGCAGGTGGCATGGTCGGTGAAGTGGCCAGGGCAGAAAGGTTCTCTGGGAGGACCCCATTCCTGGCCCAGATCCTCCCTTGGCTTCTGCTACAGCCTCTCAGTCTAGTTTCTGAGCTCCTTAAGGGGAAGCAGCGACTGCAGGGTGGGGCGTCTCTCAGCCTCCTCCAAAAGGGCCAGGGCAGATAAGTGAGGCACAGAACATGCCTGGAGGTTATAGAGCAGATTCTTCCGGGGGGTGGGGGATGGCAGGGACCCTGCCCCTAGCCCCTTTATGTCTCCTGAGAGTTTATTGCAACAGCCTCCTAACTGGTCTCCCTGCCCTCAGTCCCCACCCTGACCAATCCATCTTCCACATCCCTGCCATCCTTCTTGTTATACAGCTAATTATTTCATTCCTAGGATCAAAACACTTGATCCAAAATCAGTACTTCTCAAACTTTCTTGCTGACGTAACTCAACAGCAGACAAAAGAAATGCCTTAAGGTCCCCCAGAGGACTGCGTAGCCTGAAGCTCCTGCCAGCACACCCGAACTCCCTTTGAAGTCTCTTGTTTTCTCTCAAAATGCATATTTCCCATGCTCCTCCATGATGTATCTGAATTCCTTTTAACATGAAGATGTTTAAAATTATTCACCTCAAGGAAAATGGATGCCCCTGAAAGAAACATTGTGTTTATCCAGAGGCTTCAGGTATCCTCCTTGGAGAACTACCTGCAGGATAAATTCCAAACTCGTGACAAACGAGGCTCTTTACAATCTGGCCCCGGCAAACCTTTCTGCTTTCTCCCAACACACTTCTGCACACACTGGTCTCCAGGCCACCTGGCCCCTTTGTTTCCTGACATGCTGGGTCTTCCCAGCCCCTGTGCTTCGCTCACATTCCTTCCTCCTGCAGACCCCACACGTTATTTGTCAACATCTCACCACCCCCAAAGGCCTCAAGGGGGATCCAAAACCACCTTCCACATTCACCTTCCCGGACCGCCCCCGACAGATACAATGCGACAGGTATGGTGAAAACAGCCTGTGCTTCAGAATCTAAAGGCTTGCGTTCAAATCCTGACTCCAGCTCCCTGCATTGGGCATGTTACATAACTTGTCTTAGAACTCAATTGTAAAACAGAATAATTATGCCTCCCCCACAGGGCTGTTATGAGGATTAAATAAGGTTCAAGCAACAGCGTAGTACTATTACTTTGCTCCCTTTTTCCCTCCAAACTCCTACAGCACTTGATTTATTCCACTCACATAAACAGCATACATTTACATGGTCGTCATTTTTATAATGGCTTATTTCCCCCAAATAGATCGGTGGTTCCCAATGACACAAAGAAGCTTCTTGTATTACCCCATGATCTCATGTCTTGAAAGATCTGGGTTGTTAAACACATTTATGAAATAATAGGCTGCTTTTCTAAGTTCTCTATCCTATTAGGCTTCGGGAAATATTGAGAAAGTTCCCAGCCTTTCCTCTTAAGCCTAACTTTAGGGAGTTGGAGTTGGGAGCCACCCACAGAGACTATAAACATCTTGGGACTAGAGCTCCCTCTTCACACTTCCCACAGCACCTTACTCAGCGCCTTGCACTTAGAACACACCTAGTAATTGCTTGTGGCATAAACAAAAAGTTTCATACAGAAGGGGGGGGGGTGGGTGGAGGAAGCACTCCCCAAATTAGCCGGTTGGTGTGCAGAAAGGGGTCATTGTTATGGGAAGCAGAGCTGGAGGCGAACCCCTCTCCCCACCCCCACCCCACCCACCCAGCAGCACCCCCAATTACACCAGCTGGCCTCCAACTTCTTCTGTGTGTGTGAGCTGATTAAAAAGCGCCCTCTCTTCAGTGTCTGGAAACTCCGGCAAGGAAAGTTTGCTGCCCAAAGTTGGCTTTTGACTAGAGTCTTAATAAGAGACCGCAGCAGGCTGTGGCTAGAGAGACAATGTCACTTAGAGGAGCAGCTTGAAGCGGCAGTTAGGAGAAGAATTATTTTAATGAATACATTTCCTTTCAATTGTATGGGAATATCAAGATCCCATTAGAATGGGGAAGCAATTAGAACTAATAAAGATGAATGCACAGCGCTCAGTGCGTGCGGAATAACAAGCAGCCAACAAAGGGACTCCGGAGAGCCTGCTCTAATCCAAATGAACTCGAGGCCGGCGGAGGGAAACGGCTCTGTTCAGCTGCTCAAAGCCCCTGCGTCGCGCACATTCTGCTCACGGCCGGCGGGGGACGGGTGGGGCCCGGAGGCTGGGGCGTGGGGGCGGGTCGGCGCGGGCCGGGTCTCCCCGGGATCGCGATGGGCTGTTGGCAGCCCCTTGGCGACGGCCATTCAGACCAGGGCCCTGGCGCCCAGCCAGCCGCACGCCTGCCCCTTGCACTGGGTCTCATTGTGTCCAGGTGGCAAATGCCTTCTCGCCAATTCGCCTTCGAGGTTTGGAGACGGAGAGCAGCAGTGGAGGAGGAAGAAGGGGCGAATGAGTAGGGGGCCCTCTGCCCCCTGCCTCTCTTCCCCCACAACCTCACCGGCTGGCCTGGGTCTGCTCCTCCTCCGAGCTTGGTGTTTTGTTACAGACACTGGTGAGTCACAGGCAGCCAAACACAGAAGTACTGCTGCTTACACAATTACTCTTCAAACAGTAACAAACAATTTTCATTACCCAAGTCAGATCGAATCACTGGCCTAGCCATCCTGCCTCAAACCCAGCCACACAAACAGGACCCAAGGCTGCATGCTCTACCTATTCTGCTGTGACGAAATTGGGCTCCATGGAGATACAGGACAACGCTGTTCCTCTGATCCCTTCTTTGAGCCAGATCAGCTGTCAAGACTATTAGGAGAAATAGGGAAGGCACAAACACCTATGCATTTAGGGACACTTTTAGTTTCCTGGCTGCTAAAACAAATACTATGCGATGGGTTGGCTTAAACAACTAGAATTTATTGGCTCACTGTTTTGACGCTAGGAGAAGTTCAAATTCAAGGCGTCAGCAAGGCGATGCTTTCTTCCAGGAGACTATGGCATTCCAGGGCTGGCTGCTGGAGATCCTTGGTCCCTGGCTTTTCTGTCACATGGCAGCATCTTCTTTTCCTCCAGGTTCTGTTGACTTCCAGGTTCTGGCTGCTCCCTATTTCTTCTCTCTCCACCTGACTTTTACTCTGCTTATAAAGGACTCCCGTAATCCAGATTAAAACCCAAACTGATTCAGTAAGGCCACACCTTAACTGAAGGAACATCTTGAAGAGATCTTTTTTAACAATGAGTAAGCACCCACCAGAATGCAGACCAAGACTAAGAACATGTCCTGACTGGGGTACACAATTACACAATTCAATCCACATCAGGGACCCACTGAAATCTGGGATGAGAAGTCCCCAGCACCTGAGGGAAGAGGGCACACAAGAGTTTGAAGGACTCTATTGCCAAGTTTAGAAAGAATCCAACAAGATAACCCTGGCTCCCCACCAAAGCACTCAATGGCTTCAGATGGAGTGTCAGTACTTGACATTTCTTTATTTAATCTTTTTTTGGCCAGACGGTTTCTTCAACCAGGAATGTGTAAGCTCATTCCAAAATGTCTGCATGAGAGCACAGTCACACTCATTACTGGAATTTTTCTACTTCTCTTTTAAAATGTCTGTAACATTTTATTTTGTTTCTTAATGGGAGAGCACTTTACAAGCACATTTACATTTATAATCTTTCTTAAACTTCAAAATAACCCTCTGAGGACAGCAAAGCAAGGGCCATCAGGCCTAATGATGACGACTCAGGGGCCGAGAGAGGTTACTGCCCAGGAGTAAGTAACGAGGGAACACCAGAATTCAATTCTTCCGACCTGGTCCAGTGCTTCATCCCAGGAGATGCTTTTTCTACACTTCCACAGAGTCTTGTACAGTTCCAGCATAATTCACCCTGCAATTCTGCTTTTCCAGTGTAACTCCCTTATTCCATTCCACATACTAAAGTGTGCTAAGCACTGCGTCTAGGCTACAAAGGGTCCTCCCTCAAGGTTTCAATCTAATCATCAACAAAGTATTTGTTTCGCACCCCTCCAACCAAAAAGATATACCTTTCCTCCCTTTTAATAGTTTAGCTAAGGATTGTCTTCAAAGTCTGCCTGTCCAGTACATAGCAGGCACAATCAATACTTGAAAACTGGTTGCTTAGATCCTTCTATTATCAACATTGTAGGATTGGCAAGTGGTAAAGCAAAGTCTATTCACCTTTTATACCCCTACTTCCTCCCATAACTAAAGGTCTATTCACTTAATTTTTAAATTTCTTTTTAATTTTTATAATTTTTCAATGATAATTTTTAGGTATAGTTAATATACAATGAAATGCATAGATATTAAGTATACAATTTGTTGAGTTTTGACAAATGTCTAACCACATCCAACTCAAGAAACAGAACATTTCCATCACCCCAGGAAGTTCCTGCACACCCCTTCCAGCCTCTGCTCCCCAGCCCATCACTGTTCTAATTTCTGTCACCGTAGATAGGTTTAATCTGTCTCAAACATCATAGAAATGGAAGCATATTGTATGTCATCTTTCGTATCTTTCTTCTTTCACTCAACATAATGTCTATGAGATTCATCCATGTTGTGTCTGTAGTACATTCCTTCCTTCCTTTCTGGTTGAGTGGTATTAAGTTATGCATTCAGTTTTTAAAATTCAGCCATGTTACTACTAATTTGTCCCTCAAAAGTCTTTCCATTCATGTATTTCCTGCATATTGTTGGCAAAGCTTAAAGTGAGAAAAATATGTAAATGGACTATTTTATCTCTAGCACTGTGCTTTTAGGTAGGGGTGGCTCGCTCTGTTTTAGGAGAAACAGATAACCAGGCAGTCTGGCATGGTGGTCATGAGGACAGACTTCAGAGTAGACAAATCTGGGTTCTCATTTCAGACTGGTTTGGGGCAGGTGATTTAACATCTCTGTGACTGTTTGCCCATTTGTAAAACGGGGATAATAATACCTTCCTAATAGGGACTGTTAGGACTAAATTATATTGTACATAAAATATTTGGCACAATGGAAACTAATAATAGTGTCAAGCTAGACCATAATAAACATCCTCCTACTTCATTCACATCCTTCAGTTTTTGTAAGTCATATAATATAAATGGGTTTATATTTTCAGAAGTTTTAAAATGAAGTTTTCATATTTAGGTCCTTTTATCTGCACACTCTTGGAAAAGTCTAACATTCTCAGATATTTACTTAAAATAAATAAATATAATTTGCTATGAAAAATTAGAGGCTTGCATCATTTATTCAATAACAATCATATATAGTGTACTGACTATGAGGGGCCCTTCAAGAGAATTAAAGAGATAGCTCTAGCTTTTAGGATGTTTGGTTTTGGAGGAGAATAATATAAACACAAAAATAATTATGATGCAAAGCAAAGTAGCATAAATAATAATGATAATAATTAACATATATTAATGTAGTAGTTAGGAGCTTGACTCTGGAGTCATACTATCTGGTTTCAAATCCCAGCTGGGTGATGTTGGGCAGTTACTTAACTTCTCTGTGTGTTTCATTGTGTGTAATAACACCACTTATCTAGCAGGGCTGTTGTGAGAAATAGATGAGCTAATAAATGTAAAATACTTAGCAGATATCAGCACATCAAAAATACACTATCAATAGCTAACATTAATTGAATAGTTAGTATGTGCCAAGCACTGTGTTAAATGCTCTATATTTCTGCTTCACATAATTTCCACAGTGCTGTTACTGTTATTACACCCATTTTACTAACAAGGCAACTGAAGAGCAGAGAGTTAGGTAACTAGCCCAAAATTACATTCATAGTAAATGCCATAGAAAAGTCACAATCATCTATAAAATAGGGATGATGATAATACTTACCTTAATGAGAATTAAATGAATAGATATTTGAAAAGTGCTTAGAAGAGAACTTAGCAAATAAAAACGTCTTTGTAAGTGGTTGTTAAATAAATACAAATTATGTGATTGGAGACGGCAGTAAATAACTTCCATTCATGACTAAGGAAGACTTTGGGAAGGTGTTTTTAATTGGGCCCTGAATGGTGGCTAGGATTAGGAGATATGGAGGTGATGGGCGAGGGCATTTCAGACAAGGGGCAAAAAAAAAAAAAAATGAGGCAAGGAGTGGGAGAAATCTCGGGGTGTGTAAAAAGAAAAAAAAAGGGGGGAAGTAGTTAGGTTTGACTAGGGCAAAAAAATCTCCCCTTCTCTCCAGTCAACCACTTTTCCTGCCAGCTATACTTCCTAAATATATCTCTTATCAGCTTCCTCTCATCCATGTAGAATCTCCTGTCCACACCCCTTATCAAAATCATCCATCGAACAATATATATGGAGTGCCTCTACGCGCCAGGCACTGTTCTCAGCGCTGAGGATACACCAGTTAACTAGTAAACCAGGTCCCAGTTCCTATTCCGCACTATAAAAATCCTCCACACTACCACGAGAGAGATCGTAAAGACAACTCTGGTTCTGACACTTCCTTGCTTAAATCCTCTTGTAGTATTTTCCCATCGTGTTTAGGATAAACTTCAATCTCCCTAGCATCCTGTTCGAGATCCTTCACTAATTGGCCCGTGCAGTCTTATCTCCAGCCTTCACCTCCAGGCATCCTGCACTTCGGCCACAGTAAAGCCTCGAAATCCTAGATACACACACTTATAAATAAGCACTTGCTGAAAGAATGTGGCTGGTATTCCATCCCTATTTTATCCCTGGCCATTAAACTATTCCCCACTCAGCATGCCTTGGATGGGAACACCCCGGTGACCCCCCCTGCTTCCCGAGCCTAAGAAGCAGCGCAGACCATACATTTCTTCGGCCTCTTGGATCTTCAGAGGCCCACGATATGCCCAACCCAGAGGGAACCGGAAGAGGTGGGGCTTCAGGCGGCAGCGGCCCCCTCCATGTTGGCTGAGCTGGCCGGAAGAGGCTCTGCGCGGACTGAGAATGCGTGGGGGCTATGCCGCAGCTCCCTGCGCGGGTGTTGTTGCTGTAGCTTTCCCGGTCGCTCTGCGGTGCAGCCCAGCAGCCACAAAGTCCCCACCGCGGTCTCTTGGTCCTCCCTCCGCCCGGCCACAGTCCAATCCCTGCGCAGCGGCGCGCACAACTCGCGGCCCTGTGTACGCGCTCTGCACTTGCCTGTCCGAGAACATGTTGCAGAAACCCGGGAGCGGGGGTCTCCCGGTCCCTGAGGCCGAGGCGGAGAAGGATGGTGGCCATGACGATGAGACCGAGGCCCTGACCGCCTCGCAGGAGGAGGCCCGGAGCCGCCTCCTGCTGGAGAGCCCCAGGGAAGACCTTGGCGCGGTGAGGGAGGCGGCGGCTGCGGAGCCCGCCCTCACCCCGAAAGGCGCTAGGGCTTCGGCATCCAAAGCCTTGGCACGGCGCAGGGTCTACCGCCTTCTGGACCGGAGGGTAGCCGAGTTAGTGCAATTCCTGCTGGTGAAGGACAAGAAGAAAAGTCCCATCACACTTTCGGAGAGGGTGAAATACGTTATCCGAGACTTGAAGGATCTGTTCCCCGAGATCATCGCAAGGGCCGCAGAGCATCTGCGGTATGTCTTTGTGTTCGAGCTGAACAGCTTGACCGCAAGCATCACACTTACATCCTGATCAACAAAGTAAAACCTCTTGACGAGGAGAAGGAGGTTCTGGGAGGAGATGGCCCCAGATTGGGTCTCTTAATGATGATCTTGAGCCTTATCTACATGAAAGGTAATAGCACCAGGGAGGCCCAAGTCTGGGAGATGCTGCGTCGGTTGGGGGTGCGTCCTTCAAAGTATCACTTACTCTTTGGGTACCCGAAGAGCCTTATTATGGAAGATTTTGTGCAGCAGCGATACCTCAATTACAGTCGGGTACCTCAAACCAATCCACCAGAATATGAATTCTCTTGGGGTCCCCGAAGCAACCTGGAAATCAGCAAGATGAAAGTCCTGGGGTTCGTAGCCAAGCTCCATAAGAAAGAACCCCACTACTGGCGAGTGCAGTATCGTGAGGCCCTGGCAGATGAGGCTGATAGGGCCAGAGCCAAAGCAAGAGCTGAGGCCAGTATGAGGGTTAGGGCCAGGGCCAGGGCTGTCATGCGACTGTGGTGAGTGCTGGTTGCAAAGTGGCCAGCTGGATCCCCATGGATGGGGAAGCTATTGTCATGAGTAGTAGGTAGGGTGGGATAGGGGAGGTCGTTATTTCTGTGTTGTATTTGTGTAACTTTAGGATTTAGGTTTTGTATCTTGGTATGTTTTATTACATGTAATATACTGTTAAATTGCTGTTTATAAATGAAATTGGTCTACTTTTTCCTGTAGGGTTTTTGTTGTAGTTTTGCAGTTTTGTAAAATGTATTGAAAAGCTTTCCATTTTATTCTGTGATCTGGATCAGATTATGTAGCTTTGTATGCTGTTCCTTAATAGTTTGAAAGAATGCAGCAGTATTATAATCTGATACCAGGAAAAAAACACCTGGTTGATGTCTAGCCTCCCAACACTTTTGTCCATTGTATTAAAAAAAAAAAAAAGATTCAGATGTACCTCTATTTACTTAACTGTTACATAGAGCTAGAGAGAAAAATAAAAAGTGCAATAAATTAGAAATGTATGATAATACACTTAATAAGTTAAGTATTTGTTGAGTACCTTCTTTTGTGTGATGCATGGACATTTGGGAATGGAGTGCTGAACAAGATAAGGATCCTACCTGTCAAAATTGGAAAGTAAGTAAAATAAACCAAAAGTTACAGTGAGGTGAAGGCTACAGAGGGACACCTGTAGGCCTGCCAGAGGTGATCTTTAGTCAGACTTTTGGGGAGGGGTAAAAGGTGGGCAGGTCAAGGGGTGGGGAAGGAAGAGAGGAGGAAGCTGGAGGGGTGGGTATGTTGTTAAAAATGACTTATGATCACAGATGCTCCTTGATAACATGGGAAGAAGACTAAGTATGTGGCAGATCTGGAATATATCCTACCTTTGCCAGTGCTCTTGTTCCAGGGCAATTTATTACAGTCCACAAACTATGATGGTGACTATTAGCATTTTGGTCCTGTCCATCTCCCTTCTCCCATCTACAATGCTCCCTCTTCTCTGAGAGCCCTCAGAGACCAGATTGTGTAACAATTCTGGAACATTATGTAATATGGGTGGTGGTTACATTTGATGACCTTCCAATACCAAGAAGTTCCATTTCAGTATCTCACCCCTGGCACCTGGAAGCCCAGTGCCCTCATCAATGTTTCTGCGTGCTACTTTCTATCTACCAGTTCCCATCTGGAGGAGACTTGTAAGGTCTCCCTCACCTTTTTATTAACCATGAAGTCTCATCAACATAAGCAGCTCCGGCCTCTGTGATACCTAACAACTTCCCTCTAGAGAAAAATACTGTAGAATAGGTACATAAAATAACAGGAAACCTAGATGAGGGTAACCAAACCAGGATGGGTGTGAGGAGATTGTGAAACTGTCCCGACAGCTGCCATATACAGAAGAATTGCTTTCTTCTTTCTCTCTCTCTTTTTTTTTTTTCCTTGCTTCCAGTTGTGTCCAAGTAACATTTCGGAGTAAGTTAAAGTTGGCATAGAATACAAATAGCCCAGGGATCCAGCAAATCAAAAATTGTCAGTTTATAGGCAAAAAAGTTTGCTAATGATTAAAACTATGACTTCTGTCCAGCTTATAATTCATTAAACAACAAAAATATAGAGTGCCCACTCTATGCCAAGGACTTTTGCAGGGTATCAGAGTTAAAAATGAAAACAGACTGCCCGCTCTCTAGGAGCAATAATGATCCTTACATTTGTATTTTCTCGCAGCTGCTGAGAGGTCACATAACTTGATGATTTGCCTAAAGCCACTTGCTTGCCAAAAGACAGCACCAAGACTAGAGACTAACTTCTTGCTCCCCAATCTGGTGATCGTTTCATTCTAGCACATTGTTCCTGTTCCTGGCTTCCAATATGTTGTTTGTGATGTCAGTCATCGCAACTTCAAGAAGTAGGCAGCACATGTGTAATTCAGCTCCAGTTGCCCCTGTAGTTCTTAGGGGAATGAGGTAGAGTAGAAAGACTCCTTTTACAGATGGCAGAGGTGACATGTCAGAAAGGTGATACATAGCCAAGACAGAACTAATAGTACCATTCATTGAACATCTACTATAGGCCAAAGGCAATTTTTTTTGTACTTTTCTCAACTACCTTGCAAAGTAGGTATTACTAAACACTCCCATCTTACAATATTAGTAATACTTGCCGTTTATCTAATGCCTAAGACAAGTCAGCTTTTCCATGCTTTATATATGTTTAAATGATTTTTATGACAGTCTTAAGAGATAGATATGAACTGTCGCATTTTTGCAGTAAGCAAGCTGAGACTCAAAGAAGCTATGAAGTGTACACAGTCTCACAGGTAGGCTATGACACAACAAGGAGTGGAACCGAGATCTGACTGAGTCAGAAGCCTTTTATTTTACATTACGTATTTCTTATGACTCTTTCTAGACTTGGGTCATCTTTCTCCCAGTTCATGCTCTTTCTTCAGCACACCACCGTCTCTGGAGATACAAATAAGGGCTGTGCAGCCAGGTAACGACAAGACACTGGCTTGTAGGAGGGTGAAAATGAGGCTAAAATAAACTTGGTCCCCAGTTCTGCCTATTCTCTCCACAGTGTTCTGGGAGTGCTGACTACATGTAGAATGTGTATTTTTACTCAAACTCAGCATGTTTTGCCCCTGTAGGGCATATTTCCTCCATCTTCCTTTGTCCGCCTCGCTAAGCCTCAAATTAAGTCTTTTATGCCATGGAACAATCAAATAACATTTGTGGACCTGCAAATATGAGTCGCGGTGCTTTTTCATCCATATGGTACAAGGAACCAGCAGAACTTGTGCCCTGCCTGAGGGGAGCCTCTCAAGATGCAAGACCAGAGAGGAAAACTACCTCCCATGTCACAGATGCCATCGTCAACTTCTCAGAAGTGTGGCCTCTGGGCCCAAGTGCACAGCAGACATTGGCCATGGTAAGTGTAAAGGGATGAATTCTCTTACCCATGGTCATTCACAGGAGGGAGAAGGAAAATTTGGCTCCCCTCTCCCCTGTTTGTTCCCTCAGGCACAAACATAAAGCTAGATCTTCTTGGGTGAAACATTTGGGTAGGAGGATAGAGCATGTAGGGGGAGTGGCAGATGGATTACTTCAAATCATATTTATTATTGTACAACTAGAAAGCAAAGCCAGTGAAGAAAATTCCCTTGAAAACCTATGACTCATGTCTTGGACAATGGGAAGGTCTCAGTTCAGCTACAAGACTGCGGGGATCTTGACACTTGCCAGAACTGGAACCTTTGGCCCATTGGGACTTGCAGAATGGGTGTTTGGAAACAGGCTCCAGTTGATTACAGTCCCATCATCCAGCAGGCACATAGTGCTCCAGAGGTTGCAGCTCATTTGCAGCACTGCAAATCAGGCCTCAATTCACAGGCTCAATCACAGTTTCCACTTGAGGTAATTATGCTTCATGCCTTGGTCATGGCAGCAATTGATGCTATTCCTCAAATTGTGCAGCCAGCAGAGATGGCAACAATTACCTCCCGGCAGAAACACAGTGTACAGACTCAGGAGGTTAGGTATTTCGAAAAGTATCCTAATCAAACCTTTTTGAAAGTCATGACTATGTGACCTTGAACAGGAATGGCAAACTCTGAGGACTGAAGATATAGGAAAGAGTTTAATGGGTAGTTGGAGGAGGTGTCCCCTACAATCCACCCCCATACCCCATCCTGCCAACTGATTTCAGTCCAGTTTCTGAGCCTCACACAACCACAAACAATAGCAGCCCGCATTTTTTAAGCCTTATGTGCCAGGTATGGTGCTAAGTAGAACTGCATTGTCTTAGGCACCCACACAACAGCCCTAATGGGGCAGGTTCTACACTGGCCCAAGTTAAGGTACTATAAGGAAACCACAAGGAAAGAAAATTTCCTTATGGCTCTTCAATGCACAAGTTAAATGACTTGCCCAAGCGCATGACACAGCTAGTGAGTGGCAGAACTTGAACCTACATCTTCTGGGTTCTGGCTGGTATTCCACCCTGCCAGTCTTCAAGGGATTCATAGGAGCCACCATACTCTCCTTGGAACAATGGGGCTAAGAGTCAAGGAAAGGACACCTCTCATTGAGCTCATTTACACCATAGCCTAGAATATCTAGGGTGGAGGCAGTGTTGAGGCATAGGGGCAAGTTGGCTTCTTTGGCTGTGGGAAATGGGCCTTTTGTTACCAGAAGGGACCATTGTAATGAATTGGGATAAGAACCCATTTTTGAGGGATGACACTCCTCAGGTATCTCCCAGTCCTGTTGCTGCAGCTCTGTGGTCCATGTGGTTGGGGAATCGTGCTGGGAAACAGCAGCTTCAGTCTAAAGAAGCACTCTGGAGGCCTGCCGGGCATAGGGCACTGTGAGGTGTAGCCACGTTCCCCAGCTAGAGAGGAGACCTGCTGAGATAGAAAGCTCCTGGCCCCTAGCAGACAGATCTGCATTGTAATCCCACTCTGCCACTGAATAGTAATGGGGCTTCAGCTGAGCTACTTGACTTCTCTGACCTTTAGTTTCCTTGTTTAAGAAATAGAGGTAATACCACCTACCTCACAGCACTCTGAAGACTGAGTGAGGGAATTGCCAGGAACACCTACCATGATATCAGGTACATGGCGACTATTGTTATTATAAAATGTTATTCAGTCATTCAATAAATTATTGAGCATCTTCTACATGCCAGACATGTATACTAAGTAGCTAGATTAAAGCAGGGAACAAAATCGACAAAAATCCTCACCCTCATGGAGCTTACATACTAGTGTAAGGAGATAGGTAATACATAAAGTAAAAAAGTAAACTATAAAGCATGTCGGATGGCGATATATGCCATAGGAAAGGGCAAAGGAGCGCTGTGTGGGGTGGGGATAGGGAGGTTGAAAGGGGGATGGAGAGGACTTGGGGAGGATTTGATAGGAGGGATTTGGGAGTGCGTATGGGGAGGTACAATTTTAAATAGCCTGGTCAAGGAAGCCTCACCGAGAAGTAATGTTAGGGTCAAAACTGAAGGTGATAAGGAGTGAGCCAAGAAGTTGTCTAGGGGAGGAGCAGTAGGAAGGGCCCAGTGTGGGAAGAGGCCAGCCATTTTCTGAGAAATAGCTCCTGCAAGCAGTGGGAGAGGGGAGAGAGGGGGCGAGGGTAAGGAGATGTGGAGCTTGCAGAGCTGGAACATGTATCTAAAACGATGAATAAACACTGATTGGCCCCGACTGTGTGTCAAGGGCTGGTCCCAAGCATTGCTGCAGGAGTTCAGCAGAGGAAGAAACCACAGTGGCCTTAGGCAGTACAGAGGCTCCTGCTGGGCCTCAAAGGGAAGGAAAGAGAAAATATTATTTATTCATAGCTTATTTTTTCCCTAACTATAAATGCTTTTCGTGGAAATTTTAGAAAGTTCCATAAAATATGAAGAAGAAAACGAATTCTCTAGAATCCTGGCACCCAGAGGCAACCATGTTTAACAGCAAAGTATGTTCCTAAATCTACAATATATCCAGTTTTCTCCTCGTTTAACAATGAGTTATGATAATGACACTGAGCCCAACCCCATGCAATATTTCCCTCAAATAGTTCTGGGAGCTCCAAATGGGGCATCTCACATCACAAACCCACATCTCCACTGCACTCACCATGGAGATACACAAAAGGAGACTCAGGTGGGGATGTTCCTTGTGGGGTCCCCAGCATCCATGGCTGCTGCCTCTCTCTGCCTCCCCTCAGGTACCAGACAGATGCTGGGTGCTGTGCAGAAGTGGGCACAGCATCCTTCTCCCCAGCTCCATACCAAGATATGTCACCTGAGTCCCAAAGCAGCAGTGCCAGGGCCTCTCCAGCCATCAACAGGATGGGTGCTTGTCTCTGCTTGCCATCTCTTGCAAGCCACTCTGCAAACTTCAGCCCAAAATACCCACCTCCACAGGGACCAATCCAGGCTCCATTCCACCACAATTCCTCTTCCCAAACCTTAGAGGAAGGAAACAAAAGAAAGAAAGAAATCAAGGAAAGAAAGTAAAGACAAGACTGCCCCAGTCTCCCAAGGCATGGCTATTTACATTGTCGAACCAGAACAGTTAACATCTGCATCCAGACTGACAGTGACTATATGGTTTTAGGTTTGTGTTGATTTTCCCAAAACAAAACAAAAGTCTATCCCAATGGTGAATTAAATTCTCTACATCAGGCAAACTGCTAGTAATTATAGCTCCCTCTTCTCCACTTTCCCCACCTTCTCCTCATTGTATTTTCAAAACCTTAGGATGCAACTCAAGCAGGATGATACAGAGTGTGAATGATGGCTACAATTTAGGTAAAAGGTTGGGATGGAGTAAAGTATTCCAGACAAGGGAAACAACCCCAGCAAAGACAAGGGAGCAGAAGTGCACGCGGTGGATCCTGGGAAGGATGGGGAACCAGTTAGGCTGGAGGGGAGAGTCTGTGGGGGAGTGGAGAGGGTGCTGAGGACAGAGAGGAGCTGGGAGCAGTAGTCCAAAGAGAACAATGAGCCCAGTGGAGCTTTGGGAAGATGGACTGGCTGGTTGTGAGGGGGGAGGTTGGAGGCAGGGAGGTCAAACGGGAACCTCTGACAATAACGCAGGAGGGAGTAAAAGACAGCCTGACCAGGGGAGTGATGGCACCAGGAATGGGGGTAGGAAAGGACTGATTGGAGGAATGATTTGAAATGATTTGATAACCCATTATCTATGGAAAATGAAACAGGAAGATATGAGGTATGACTCAGCAATTTCACACTGAAGGATTAGAAGAATGCTGGGGTCATTAATTAGAACAGCTGGGTCCCAGGGGGAGTGTGTTTGGGGACAAGGAGATGGATATGGCTTCAGGCACACTGAGTTCCTGTAGGCATCCAGTGGACATTTAGAGATGGAGCAGAGAGGGGACCCTGAGACTGGGGGTATATGCTATGAGTCATCCTCTAAGAGAAGATAGCCAAAGTCATGGGAATCAATGAGCTTTCCTTGGGAGAGGATCTAGATTGAGAAGAGCTGAAACTTGACCCATCTCTCTCCTTGCTCTGTGGGAGAAACCACAAATCCTGGGAGACCCAAGTAGATTACCCAGCAATACAATCCTGCTCTCACAGTTGCCTGTTGGGGGCTGGTCCTGGGTACATCTTCTAGATCTATTTTTAAGAAGGATCTAGAGGATAAGGAAAGGTCTCAGAAGAGAGTCGAATGGCCAGAAAGCCATGGAGCTGAGAAAAGAGAAGCTTCACAAGGGGGTGGCTGAGTGTTCTTTGCATACACTAAAAACAGAACTACAAAAAACATCACACTGCAGCTAGAAGGACTCGTTACAGACCTAAGCCAAGGCTTAAACAGACCAACTCATGGATTCAGATTTAGTGGCCTTTCTCTCCTCTCTTTGTCAGTGGATCTCTCCTGCTTGGAGCATCACCTTTCAGGCAACACCATCAACTTTAATCAGATCTTCAGGATCTGAGGGAGGGAGTTTCCACAGGTTCAGATCTCCAAACACACACAGACATCCCACCCAGTCCCAAACACAGAGCTATCTCCTCCATCTCCATAGGAGACATGAAGCAAAAATATTATTGGTAACTGTCAATATCATTGCTTTGCTTGGAGCTTTGCAAGTATTTTTACAATTTCATCCCACAATAATTGTGAGAAAAAGAGATTATATTCCCATTTCACGGGAAAGTTAAGTAATTTGCCCAAGATCACAACATGTATGGAAAATGGCAGATGATTCCTAACATAGATCTGTACATTACTCATGTTATTATTCTTCATTGTTCACTTATGTATGCACAACAGATTCATATATCTATCCATTACCCTTAGACACACAAAATCCCCCTGTGGTTGTTTGGAACTATGTACCCCAGAAAAACACGTTCTCAAATTGAATCCATTCCTGTGGATGTGAATCCCTGCAAATAGGACTTTTGATGAGGGTACTTCAGTTAAGGTGTGGCCCAACTGAAGGCCTTATAGGGAAGGTCACAGAGAGAGGGAAAGCAAGAGGAGCAGCCAGAAGCTGAAAGTCAGCAGAACTCAGAGGAGAAGAGAGAAGCCAGAGAGGCTGCGGGCGCATTGCAACACGACAGAAAAGCCAAGGACCAAGAATTGCCAGCAGCCGGTCCTAGAAGTTCACGTCAAAGCATCGCCTTGATGACGCCTTGATTTTGGACTTCTAACCTCAAAACCATGAGCCAATAAATTCCCATTGTTTAAGCCAACCCATTGCATGGTATTTGCTTTGACAGCCAGGAAATAAAAACACTCCCCATAGAATTATAAGCTCTACAAGGGCAGGGATCTTCCTTTTGTTTGCTGTCTGGTGCATAGTACAGACTCAGTAATATTTTTTTATTAAGTGAATTAAATGAATACACATACATAAGCACCTATATATACACACATCTTCACACACACACACTTGCCTACTCTCCCCTCACATACACTTACCTACAATCAAGTTCACTGCCTTAAACGAGATTCCCGGTGGGAAGGACCCAGCTCTCAGAGCTGCTCTAACTGGCCTGGTCTTGGGGGGCTTCACCTCCACCTCATGGGTCCACTGCTGGTCTCCCCAGGCTTCCTCCCACAGCAGATGACCAGCCTTCTCTCCAGCCTTAGCACAACCCATCTCCTCCTTTTCTTAGATCAGTCTAAACAAAGTTAGAATTTTTCTAAAAGATCTTTATAACAATGAAAGCAGAGAAAAACAAATCAAGAAACCACAAGCACTTGAACAGATGAGTTAACTGAGCCCAATTCTTCTCCTAAGCTATCCTCTTGAGCCTGGCTGCAACCAGGCTTGGCTCCTGAGGTGATCAGCTCAGGCCCAGGCGAGGATGCTCTGCCAGGAGCTTGGATGCCCATTTTGTGGTGGGGGGGGGGGGGTGAAGCTGGGGGTGGGTAGTTGGCACAGCTCTGCAATCAGGGCATCAGGGGAATTCTCTCTTCCTCCAGATCTTGCTTCCTCCTCTGCTCTTGGGGCATAGACCCTTTTGCCACTCTAGCCTTGAGTTAAGAGCTGTTTGTACCCTCTTTGCCATATCCTGTGCCCTGAGCTTGTAAACCAGGTTAGTCCAACCCAAAGCACTCAGTAGCACAGTGGCAATGCCCTGCTTAGAACTGCCAGCATATCTAGTTCCTTCCCAGAGCCCCAAGGCTATGCCTGGGGCAGATCTTGCTCTCCTCCCAGCCTCATCCCAGGCCACCCCTCCATCAGTCTCCAGCTGCAATTGCAAAGCAGTTCTGATTGATATACCATGAGCCCAAGAAATAATCCAATCCTTTCCAGCCCTGGTTACTTCCTCCCTCCACCTTCACCCACATGTATACATGGACCCATCCCAAGTATCTATCTACTTAGACACCTCAAACAACTCCAGATCAGACCTGAACCAGTGCATCAGTATCACCAAGACTTCTGGATTAAGATGTAAATTCTTGAGGCCACCTAAGGCCTGCTGAATGACAATTTCTGTGGGCGAGGTCCAGAAATGACTACTTTTCACAAGCTGCCCTGGTGATTCTTAGATTCCAAAGTCCAAGAAGCACCACCCCAAATATACCAAATTCCATACACGTTTCCATACATATGTAATACCAATACTAGCTAAAGCATTTATTGAGCACTTACTACGTGCTGAGAAGTGTCTTCAAGTATTAACCCATTTAACCCTCTCTACAACACCATGAGGAAGGTGCTGTTGGTCCCTATTTCACAGCAACTTGCCCAAGTTCACAAAGCCAGTTGGTGTGAAGGTCAGGAATCCAATGCAGGCCATGGGATTTCCCAGGCTGTGTGCAACCATGACACTTTCTTTAACACACACAGATGTACACCCACATCAACCCTGGTGCCCAAGACACACGGGACCCTCTACTCCCTCAGACCTGCTCACAAAATAGAAGAATGGTGGCCAGGGTATTTTTGAAGACTTCTAGTTTCTCCCTCACTCCACGTCTGGCATATACAGATCTGAGCCAAGACAGCCAACAGCCACAACCAGCAGGGGCAGGGAGTTGGCGAGCTGCGGCTCTAGCACTTTGGCAGTGCCCGCGGGCCCTGAGGCTCGGCCCTGCCTGCTGCAGCAATCATGCCTGCTACAGGCTGCAACTGCCAGGGGCCTCGAACCCGGCCCACCAGCCCCCACTGCCCAGCGTATCCTGGCTCCCTGAGACCTGAGCCCCCTGACAGGGCCCTCCCGGAATGCTGCAGTCAGAGAGCAGATGTGCTCACAGCTCTCTCTAGAAACTAGTCTTCTTAGGAATCCTGCCACGGGGGAAAGAGAGGCGGGGGAACTGGGGGTGGGGGGATGGGGGGTGGCACAGAGGGTTTGGAAAAACAACCGAAATACCATAACACAGAAAAGTGAGCCAAATAAAAAGCAGCAACTGTGTATCTGGAAGGAATAAACTGAAGAGGAAAGGCATGGAGTTTTGCAGCGTGGCCGCGAGGCTGCCAACTTTGGCAGCCTGGGGCTGGGGGCTGGGCAGGAGTGGCCAACTGGCCACAGGGCTGTCGGGAGCTCTGGCCAGAAGCTGGGGTATGGAAAGAGCAGAGTCTAGGCCAACTCAGGGACACGAGGAATGGATCTTACTTAACCAGCAGCATCCTCCTTCCAAGGGCTCCAGGTGTGGTGCTCCACAGCCTCCAGGCATCCCCAGAGACAGTGGACTCTCCAAGGGGCTTTTGGAATCCTGCACCCCAAGACCCCATCTAAAGGGTCCTTCTCACTATTCTCTATCTGAACAGTCTGCTTGGGACTATGGAAAGAACCAGAATTATGCTCAGAAGATGGCTGGGAAGCTCTTACAGTGGGAAAGAGGTAGGAAAGATTTATTCTGGGGCAACAGGGTACAGAGTCAAAACACCCAGGTTGAGGCCCAACTCCTGGGGATGGGCTATTAACCTTTGACAAGTCAATTATTCTCACTGAACCCAAATCTCCTCACTGCAAAGTGGGCAAAGTCAAGCTTTCCCTGTGCACCTCAGGGTCAAACAAGACTGATAATGAATGTAAAAATGCTTTTGTAAGCTGTAACTGACATCTCCTCCCACTTGCTATGCTAACATCATGTGCCAGGTACAGAACAGAGAATTTTCACATACCATTGCATATATTTCTGTGAGGCAGGTACTATTATTTCCATTTTACAAATGAGGAAAATAAGGCTCGGGGAAGTTAAGAGATTTCTGGAAATTGGCAGATACTGTTGCTAAACCAAGTCTGTCTGACTGTGGGAGCTCATGTCCCCTCTCCTAGCCACATTGCTACAGGGAAAAGAATTCCTGTACTGCAGCCCAGTGGGCAGGGATAGGCATTGTCACATTTGTTGAGCCAAGGGAAGAGACAATGTCCAGAAGTCCTGGCAGAGGACACTGGCCAGGGATGTCTGGCAGCAGGTGGCAGGGACGCTGGGCTCTGGTCAGCGCAGGAGGCTTGGTGGGGTGAGGTGTGCCCAGACCTGGAGGAACTGAAGCCCCCAGTGCCCCATGCCAGCCTGGAGGTTGGCACACAAGGGCAGCAAAGGCAGCCCTGGGGGTCTGAGTCTGCAAAGGGGTTTTCATCCACCAGGAGGGAGATGGCCTGGGGAACGAAGCAGGAAGCGAGAGGACTACCAAGTAGGTACGCAGGACATCAAACTGTTGAGGAACTGGAAACAAGGTGGATTGTTCACTGGGCAGCCAGAGATAAAAAGAGGCCAGACCAGGTCACAGGGATGATTCAGGAATAAAATCAGTGGTCATTGCTGAGGCGTCCTCTCACATCACCCAAATGCTCCATGAGGCTGAGGGAGCTTTTTGAAGAACAGATCATCAAGGCCTGGGCTTGGCACTGGAAGCAACGTAGGGGAATGTTACGGAATAAGGAGATGAAGAATCCGGTTTGGAGGCCTACTCACTAGCTACGTGACCCTGGACCACACACTTACCCTCTCGGTGCTCAGAGAGTCAAAGCCCAGATGGGAGCCAAGTGAAGGATGGTTTCCCTCCAGGTCTGCTCGTCAAGCTCGTCTTCCAAGCCTCTGCCCTGTCACCTCCTGTGGTGCCAGCTCCTCTGGCAGAGTAAGTGGCCCTTTCCTTGGCTCCTGTAGCCTGCACGTGCTTTCCATGTGCCTTCATCACAGTTTCGAGCACACTTTAGTCCAATGATCAGTTTGTGTGTCCGTTGCCTGTCAGGACTGTGGGCTCCTCCAGGGCAGGTCCCATCATGGTACCTGAGAGAGGTGCCAGACTGGTAAGTCTTTGAGAAAAGAAGGAAGGCTTAAATGTCCAAAAATGCATCAGGAGATGTTACCTGAAGCAGGTAATAGTTGATCTGGGTCTTAAGGCATATTTGGGTAGTACTTTTTCTTCAAAGAAATTGAAGCTCTTCTTCGCTCCTAATGCTTGGGCTTGACCATACCAGTTCCCAAATGCTGGAATAATTCTCTCAACAATCTTTATTCATTCATTATACAAACATTTATTGAGCACATGCTATAGACCTGGCACTGTGATGGGGGTTGTGAAGGAAAAGCTAAGAACACATGACTGGAACTTTGACTGGGAAGTGAAGTCTGGTGGGTTTGTGCAGGTTGGTGTGGAGTCCCAAAGCATGCCAGAGTGTTTTGGGCAGAGAATAAAAATGTATTTGTGGGGCTCCCCTGAGGAACTGGGGAAAGGGGCAGAGGTGTTGGGCTTCCACACCTGGGGAATTACTGATATTCTCACAGGCGTTGGGGCCTGCCAGTTTGGTGGGCTGGGACCTCGATCTTGGGGCTTGCCTTTGTGGGGCTTGTTGCTGCAGGGGAGAGGCTGGGCCTGCTTGTGGTTATGCCTGAGAGTCTCCCCCAGGGAACCTCTCTTGTTGCTCAGATGTGGCATCTCTCTTTATGCCCACTCAGCAGGTGGACTCGCTGCCCTCCTCCCTACATGGGACATGACTCCCAGGAGTGTGGATCTCCTGGCAATGTGGGGCATGGTTCCTGGGGATGGGCCCAGACCTGGCATCATGGAATTGAGGGGAACTTTTTGATCAAGAGGGGGAAGCGAGGTGAAGAAGAGTGGAGTTTCGGTAGCTGGGGGATTTTGGGTAGAGTCGAGAGGTCATTCTGGAGGGTATTCTTGTGCACTATGTGGATATTCCTTTGTGATTTTTGATGCATTGGAATGGCTTGTTGGGGGGAGGGGGCTTGGGGCTGTCAAGCTGCAGCCTTTGGTTCTTGGGGACGATTGTGTGGCTGTGTAGCTTGCATGGTGTGACTGTGTGATTGTGGTGACCTTTGGCTCGTGCTCCCTTTGTCCAGTGTGTGGACGGATGGGTGGAAAAGTGGGGGCAAGGATTGAATGAAGAGTGCGGGGGGGTGGATAGGATGCTTTAGGTGTTCTTTTTTGCTTTTGTTTTTATTTTTATTTTTATTTCTTTTTGGAGTGGTGAAGATGTTCGGGGGGTTGATTGTGGTGATGAATGCACAGCTATGTGTTCATACTGTGCACGATTGATTGTGCACTGTGGATGACTGTATGGTATGTGAACATGTCTCAATAGAACTGAATTTTAAAAAAATTTAACCCATTCAAAAACAAAAACAAAAAAAAGAGAGAGAGAGAGAGAACACATGGCTCCTGTCCTTCAAGGTGTAACTGTGAAGTGGCTGAGAAAAGCACATCAATAATTAAGATCTATGACCATCTAGGGGATTCCATGGGGACAGATGGAGAGAGACACCTAGTCCATCCAGGAGGAGCAAGAAAAGACAGGGTTGCCATGTGCAACTGTGTAGGACATACACTGCATAAGCCAGGGAGCCCCCTCGAGTTGTGCGATACCCCGGTCCAGTCCTAACCCAGCCCCCAACTCCAGTCCGTCTACCTGGTCCCGGTGGATCTTTCCTCTCCCCTGGGCCAGGACCCCTCCTCTCGCAAGAGAATTCCTTTGTCCAGTCTCCCATAGAAGGTTTCTTCGGGAAAACTCTCCAGGAGTCCTTGCTGTCCTTTTTTTCCTGCCAGCTCTATAAAGCAAGCTGGCTCGTCTCAGAGAATTACATTTTGGGGAAGTGTGATTCATAGGGAAAGAACTCTTTCCATGGCTTTCTAACCTTTGATGTGACCCCCCCCAAAACCTGTGGCTAACACAAAGGGATCTGAATTTCAAAAAGCTCATAAACACAAGAGCCGCACCGCATCAGGCCGTAAAAAGAGGCCTCTGGCTAGCCAGCTTCTACCACCAGCTGAAGGAATGTTCTCCATCCCTACCCTGTACCAACAGCCCTCCCCCTAAACCCTCTACTCTCCCAGCAGCTCCTACAGAGGCAGAACCTCAGGACCCCCCCGGCCGGGAGGAGACTTGCCAAAGCCCCCCATGCCCCGCCAACCCCTCACTGGACCATGACCCCAGAATGCTCCACCACCCCAATTCTGGCAAGAGGGGCAAGAATTAATGAGCAAGGCAAAGAAAGCCTGGAGAAACAGATGTCTAAAAATTGGCCTCCTTGATGGAAAGAAGAACATCTGGGACCGGAAAGATGCTTGGGAATTGTAGGGGACATAGCTGCAGCTTACAGGCCTCTCTCGGCCTGAGGTTTCTGGAAGTTTGCCTGTGAAGCAAAACAATATAAGTAAAATCTAATTTTTCCAAGAAAACGACTTTTTTTGGAAACCAATCTATCAGCAGCAAATTTAATGAACTAGAAACATTATGCTTGTTCTCTGCACAGTCTACCTCTTTCTAAAGCCGGATACAGAACAAGCAAGCCAAGGTGGTAACTAATGAGACAATATAAATGAAATACCTCGCACAATGCCAGGCCTTATAGTAGGTACTCAATAAATGGTCGCTGTTATTATAATGCTTTATTTTATTATTTGAGCAATTCCCTGAGAGAGGAACTGAGCAGAGCAGGGAGAGTAGCTATAAAGTTTCTAGGAACTAGTCTGAGGGCCCACACACCCGAGGAGAGGCCCCGGGAGACCTCCAGGCTAGAGTTTCATGTCAGGAAGCTGGCTGTGCAGAACATTTGTGCTCCTACCGCTCAGGCTGAAAATAGTACTGCCACACAGCAGCCACGAAGGCAGAGGGACAGGCAGTGGGCAAAACTAAACCAGTGCCTGGCTTCAGGACACTTGTTCTAGGACTTCCCTTAACCCTCCCTGCCCCCCTCGCCCCATAGTAATTTTGAGGTAAATGGCTCTTAAAACATGTTTTTGTAACTCAGGTTGGGCCTGACACCCTTTCCAGAGGCAGGGACATGGAGGCTGGGCCAGCTGCCAGCAGCTCTCTCCCAGCCCATTGCTCCCATTCTCGGAGGTGGACAACAAGGACACCCATTCGATCCAGACTCAGGACAAGATGGGAGAGGGGGTTCCTTTCCTGCCACTCCTGACCACTTGGTGGTAGTTGTGTGTGTGTGTGTGTGTGCGCAGGGGGGTGGGTACTTTCATGCTCCTTGGAAAGCATTTCCAGAGATTTCTCCCAGTGGCCAGGGGTATAAGCAGAAGGGAGACAGCAGCAAGGAGCTTTGTTCTCTTCCCAAAGGGTTGGCGCTGGGTGGTGGGAAGGACAAAGTGACGTCCTGCTGTGGGGGCCACCGGACAGCCACAGGGCAAAGCCAGCTACATCTCCATACCCGGGAAACACCAGCTGCGGCACCCGGGCATCTGCTTTCTCAGCTCCTTAATTTCAAATACACCACCACCAGGAAAATACCTTCCCTCTCTGTTTTAATCAAATCCTCCCTTTCTTCACTGCAAGGAGAATGGAAAGGACCTCCTTTTGGTGTGTACAAAGGCTCAAAACAAAGAAAGACGCCCCTGGAGACTTGCCATGGAGCTCGTTTTCTAGAGTCACCTTCTCCATTCCATCTCCAAAAAGGAAGATGGTGATTATAACCCCTAAGAAAGAGTGAGGTTTCTCCCCAGGAAAAACGTGGTTCTCAGGGATTACCTCACTCCTCCCAGAGCCAAGGAGACACAAAGAAGTGGAGCAGTAGGGATGGTTAAGTAAGCCAGACTAAAGCCACGTGACTTCCCATAGCCAGCCTCTCACACAGGGCCATGAGAGTAAAGCACTAAAAGGGGCCCAATCCCTAAAGTCGAGCCCAGGATCTTCCCCCAGCCCCAAGAGCCTGGCTCAGGACTGGCCATGAAGACAGAAACACCAACACCAGCTGTTGTTTATTGAGCCGGCGCTAGGCGTTTAGCATCCATTTTCTCTCCTTTAACCCTAATCCCAGCCCTGTGAGACAAGGGTTATTTTGCCATTTTTCAGATGAGGCTCTTTACTGCATGTAATTTTCCCTGAGGTTGCTCACTTAGTAAGTGATAAAATTGGCCACAATTTAAATCAGGGTCTGATTGGATCCAAAGCTCATAACCACTGTGCTCCACTGCCTGCTTTGTCTGTAGGCTGGTCCAAAACGCCACGATTGGCTGGGCCGGCTTCTGGGTGAAGCCTCCAAACTCGCCCGGGAGGAGAGCCCGAGAGCAGAGGGAAAGTTGTTTGCTCTCAGAAACTGTAGTTCTGGACACCTGCCAAGCCTGCACGCACCAGACTGTGAGACCACAGGGCTGTCCTGTTCCTGTGCCCGGCTGGGAGAAGTGTCAAGGTTGGCTAGCAGCAGGGCTTGGCTCAGAACCCGGGGAGGACCCGGGAGCCCCAGAAGGGGAGACTGCATCTGCTGCGGTGGTCTCCCACTTCCCTTTCTGCTCCCCACGGGACTGGGGCCTGATGATAGGGGCAAAGAGCCCTGTTCCTGGAGAGCAGTGGTGGGGAGGGGTACACAGCCCTTCAGTCTTCCACTCCCAGAGTGGCTGGGGGACAAAATGCCCGAGTCATCTCTCCCGGGTGGGGCTGGCAGGTTCTCTTGAGGGGGCCCTGCTGAAGTTTCCTCCTCTGTTGTCATCTCCTGTGGAAGGGACAGGATGGGGAAATGTGGCCCTGACTGAGGGAGGGGATGGGGAAATGTCTTATGGTCTTAAGGGGGACCATAAGACCATAAGGAATTTGGACTACAAAGGAATTTTTCTTTCCATGTATTGCTTTGTAAAGAAGCATTATGTAAATTTGGAAAATAGAAGAAAAATAATTATCTGTAATTCTATCATCATAGTGCAACCACTGGTAACATTCTCCTGTATTTCATCCCCTGTTCCCCCATCTCTTATTTAATTTTTATTTTTAAAAATATGTGTAACTATACCATTTCCAGGATATGTATCCAGATTTTTCCACCATTTGACACAACATCATAATTATCCTTCCATGTTACTCTGCAGTTTGCATGTCCTCCTTTTGGACAGCTGCAGTTTACTCTATCGTATAGGTGGAGGGAAAAAGCTTTCGCCCCTGATATAAAAATGTTGTATATAAAATCTTACAAAGGTAGAATTTTAAATCACATTTTGTCAAAACTTAAACCACTTATTTTGAAAGAATAAAATTACAGGGGCTCATAGCTGGTCCAGAAAATCCAGGCAGCCCTTGATTGTGGCAGATTGGAGAGGGGTCCTGCCTGTGTGGGGGAGCACAGATAGGGAAGGATTGGGGGACCTGCCATGGGCCGGGAGCCCCCCAAAATAGGCCCTTCATCTTCTTAACCCTTTACCACTGGTTCTCAACATTGTTCCTGGGCCAGAGAGTTGCTAGGAGAGTCTGGCTGTGGGAGACATTGGGTTGGAAGCCAGGGGAATCTGTTATCCTTTCCAGAACCTTGCAGGACTTGTTGGGGGCCTGCCTGGGGGAAGGTAGCCCTGAAAGCCTGGTCCTCTGCTTGGCATACAGCACAGACCCCAGTCCTCACCCAACCCCAGGCATGTTCTCCAGCCTATCAGCCTTTCACGGAGGCTCTCGAACAAATGTTGAGGTTTATTCGTTATTTATCCAGAGGCTACTGAATAGCTTAAGACCTGTTGCAAACTGGAAGAAACTACCACTGCCCCCAGGAATCTTATAGTCTAGTTGTTGAAGAGTTTAAAGCAAAGGCAGTGTAGCCTAGTGGTCAGTGGCTCTTACTCGGGAGTCGGACTCACCTGGGGTTGATGCTTTCCCCGGCCCCTCCACTTATTAGCTGTGACGACTTGAGCAAGCAGATTCCATCAACCTTTCTAAGCCTCCACTTCTTCATCTGCAAAATGGGGCTAATCTAATCTGCCTTGCAGAGCTGCAGTAAGGATGAGAGACAATGTACTCAAAGGACCAGACATTTGGAAAGCTTTCAGAGATGCTGGTTATAATGAAAGTAGCAGAATGCTAACAAGACACTACATGCAAGGGAGTCAGAGCATCAAGGAGTGAAGGGGTGGACAGTCTTTTTGGTCAAGAGTTCTCTGCATAGAGAATTACCTGGTGCCATGGGTTGAGTTGTGTCCCCCCTTCCCCCCTACAAGATATATTCAAGTCCTGATCCCCAGGCTTTATTTGTGATCTTATTTGGAAATAGGGTCTTTGAAGATGTGATTAGTTCAGATGAGGCCAAATTGGATTAGGGTGGGCCTTAGTCCAACATGATTGGTGTCCTTATAAGAAGAGGACATTTGGACACAGGCACAGACAGACACCGGGGAGAAGGCCACGTGGAGAGGGAGGCAGAGAATGGAGTGATGCAGCTACAAGCCAAGGAACACCAAGGATGGCCAGCAAACACCAGAAGCCAGGGGAGGCCAGGAAGGATTCTCCCCTACAGATTCCAGAGGGAGCGTGGCCCCACCAATCCCTTGATTTTGGGCTTCTGGAAACCAGAACTATGAAACAATACATTTCTATTGTCTTAAGCCATCGGTGGTACTTTGCTATGACAGCCTAGGAAACTATGGTGCCTGGGGAGCTTGATATTATGCTGATGGCCAGGCCCCACCCCAAACCAATTAAACCAGAATGGGGCCCAGCGATGGGTTTATATAGTTTTAAAGCTCCCCAGGTGATTCTCAGTGCATCCAGGGTTGGGAACCACTGCTCAGGGAGGTGTTTTGTGATGGGATTTGGAAAGGAAAGGCAAGGAAACCAACACACATGGAGTTAATTGGTATATGCTAGCTGCTTTCACAACTGTTACCTCATCCAGGTCTCCCAACAATCACCTGAAGCAGGTTCTTTTCATCTCATTTGAAACAAATGGAAGCAGAGGTCTGGAAAGGTCACAAAGAAAACAGACTGGAAGGGAAATCACAGCGCAGCCCACGCACGTTTTACTGCCTCATGTTCTAGAGTGGCCCTGTCCAATACAAGTGAAATGCAAGCCATAAATGGGAGCCACATGTGTAATTCACAATTTTCTAGTAGTCATGTTAAAAATGTAAAAAGAAACAGGTGAAATTAATTTTAATAATAAATTTTATTTAGCCCCATATAGCCAAAGTATTATCATTTCAACATGCAATCAATATAAAAGTTATTAATGAGATATTTTACACTACTTTTTTCATACTAAGTCTTCAAAAATCCAGTGTGTATTTTATACTCACGGTCCATCTCAATTTGGACTGGCCACATTTCAGTTGCTCAATAGCCACATGAGGCTTTTGGCTACTGTATTGGCCTGACAGCACAGCTCTCCTGTAAGGAATGGCTAAAGGGACAGTCCAAAGGCTGGTTGACCTGAAATCCCACTGGGCAGGTAAGAAAAGGGGAGAGGTGAGAGCCGTGGGCGGGGGCAGGCGATGGGGACTGAGGAGTTTCAGGTTTAACCAAGAGGCAATAGGGAGTAACCACAGGTTCTTGAGTGAGAGTGTCCCAAGGCCTGGTGCCTGGGACTGCACTCCAATGGCGGAGGAGTTTGGGAGGCTACCCACAGGCCAGGAATAAGAAGTCCAAGGATGATGAGAGGTTGAAGAAGGAAACCCCAGCAGGCAACCAGCCCCCTAAGTGAGCTGGAAGCCATCACCCCGAGGCTGGAGGAGATATCCCAGCCAGAGGCTGCGAGTATGAATTTACCTCCTTGGGGAGGTAGTTGCTGGGTGAAGGCTGCTGGGAACCCAGGGGCTGTTTTACGGTTTCTTTGGCACTCCACTCACAGAAGCAGACTTGCACCAGATCCCTCTCCTCCTACCCCGCCCCCAACACCTCGACTCCTGGAGCCCATAAAGGGTAATGGAGCTGAAGTTAAAATAGTCACATGAAACCCACCTCATCTGAAAGAGCACCTGCTTTAAAGGCCAAATTTCCTGAGCCCAGGTTTATACATTAAGCTATAGAAAGACCTAATTAATTCAGACCCCACTCACTCTGAATTTGGGATAAATTCTGCCTCAGGCTGGTCTGAAGTCTTTCCTTTTCCACTATCTATGAAGAAACGGTTTGCTAAGCAAATAAATAGTGCAGGCCAGATTACTGAGTTAGGTCTGGCTTACTTAAAACTGTTTTCAAGAACTTTAAAATAATCACTTTAGCAGCCTCATTCCCGGAAAGTTAATGAGCTCATTACAGTTGCTCTTTATCAATTTGTTTAAACATTTCAGTTTTCCAAGCACCTTCATACCCATTATTTGATGTGATCCTTAGGTGGGGATCCTGTTATTTCTCAGAATCCAGCAATTAACATAGTGCCTGGCACACAGTAGATAATGTTTGCTGAATGAGTGGAGGCAGGCATGGCAAGTCAGATTAGTCCCATTTTGCAGGTGAGAAAACTGAGGCTCAGGGAAGATTTTTTTAACTTATCCCCTTTTTGTGCCACCAGGGCTTTGGGATGTCCTCAGAGCTGGACCAGCCACACAGCTGGTAAGGGATGAAATCAGGGTTTGAACCAGTGCTTGGTTCGGGAAGTCTCCACTCTACTGTTGTGCTACCAGGACTGCTGCTTGACATCAGCTTATTAGCTGAGTCCGAGGAACACTCTGTTCTTAGGAATAAAACAAAACCAAAAAAATCCCAAATTTTTCTTTTGGAAATAGTGATTTCCCCAGGTAAGGAATGAGTGAGTTCTGGAATTCGTGCCTCTCTGCTACCCAGCCAGCGCCAGCCCCCTTCCCCAGGGCATGTGGGAGGCTTCTTTAAGTAGGCCTGCCTCTGACTTGGGTTCCCTACCACGCCTGGCCCTTGGGTGTCAGGCCCAGGTAGATGAGTTCCCTCCAGGAGGGGGAAGGACTAGAAGAAATGGGGACTGTTCCAAATAGATCTGGATCTGTCCTCTTTTCTAGATGCAGGGGGCAGCCTGTGTTCCCCGGGTCTCCCCTTCCCCTAGATGCAGGGGGCAGCCTGTGTCCCCCGGGTCTCCCCTTCCCCTAGATGCAGGGGGCAGCCTGTGTCCCCCGGGTCTCGCCTTCCCCTAGATGCAGGGGGCAGCCTGTGTCCCCCGGGTCTCGCCTTCCCCTAGATGCAGGGGGCAGCCTGCATCCTCCAAGCCTCTCATGCCCCAACAGCTGGGGGTGGGCGGGGGAAGATAAGGGGAGGAGGACGGTCGCTCTCTCACTGCCTTTGTCCTGGAGGCTCTGCCTGCTTGGAACACTGCACAGGGAAAATTCCCTGACCGTGAGATCTGCAGGCTGCAGGGTCCCTGGGGAAGGCCGGGCCTGGGGCTTTTTTGTGCTGCAGCTGGAAAGAAGGGTTAGATTTCAGCGAGCTGGGCTGGGGGAAGGCAAGCCGCCTTCCCGGCGGTGAGGGAGCCGGCCAGTGGTGCCGACAGCTTCCTGTCGAGAGCCCGGGGCCCACGTGACCGCTCCCCACTCAGTGGATTAGGGGGTGAAAGGCCCAATAGGGAAGGAGAGCAGGAGGGGTGTCCAGGCACTTTCTGGCCTGGCTGGGGAGCAGGAGGCAGAACAGGAGGCCAAATCCTTTTTCTGTTAAATGAACTCTGCTGGCTCCTTGTCACACCGTCCGAGGAGCCTCTCCGCCTGGGGAGGGGAGGCAGGGGAAGGGGGGCAGGGGGAGCGGTGAGCCTTGGCACTGACTGGGACCGCAGGCTGTTTGTTTAAAGTCCCCTTCCCCCAACCTGGCCACACACATCCCACTGTTCCTGACGGGGACGGAATGCAGTAGCCACAGACCTGCTTGGTGAGGAGGAGACAGACTGGCTGTGACAGTGAAAAACATCGGGTGGCTGGACTGAAGGGCAGTGCTCAGAGCCCTGACCTCCCCGCCGGTTCCCCACCTAGACCCTCTAGGCCAAGTTCAGCCCGGGCCAGGCCACTGGGTCTCCCACTGAAGCAGTTCTGACCAGACATGGGCCCTGAAGAGACCCTGAGGGTCAAGCCTGGTTTAGTAATGCCCTGTTCTGTTCAACAAGCGTTTACTGAGCACTTACTGTGTATGGAAGTGGGTGCAGAGATAATAAGTTAGAAACAGGGTTGCCTTAAGGAGATAGATGACACGACAAGGTTTATGTATGACAGGGTGCAGCATGCAGGGAAGGGTACCCAGCTCAGTCTTGGGGCTCAGAAAGGGCTTCCTGGAGGCAGTGGCCCCCCAGAGGAGGTAGACACAGGTACTGAGGTGAGACACCGGTACAGAAGGAGGTCTTTGATGATTCAGTTTAGCTGTGGATTTTGGGGGTCAGTTTCAAATGCCACCTGTTGTTCAGGTCACCGCTCCCTCTCCATCCCTGCCCTGCCATCACCACCCAAGAGATGGCCTAGAACCTAGAACCCCAAAAGTTTGTGTGGGGGGGGCAGTAAGCTGGGGCAGCATCTGACAGCTTCCCAGCTGGCACAAGCTACCCACCGGGGTTTTCAGGGCAGTGGAGCTCACTGCTCCCTTCCTCAGTCCCCACAGTCCTTGTGAAGGATTTGATGGAGGGGAGAGGAAGGGGGCTGCCACCCAGGCCACCAGATGCCAGACCTCCTTCCACCACCCTCCAAAGGAAGACCGACAGCCTGGGACAAAAGCCCACCCCTGCTGATCTCACAGCACCCCGAGTGTGTGCTGTCAAACACCACGTGGGAGCATCGAGCCCTGCCGCCTGCTCTTAGGGATTTCTGGTGCAGCTCTGTCTGCCCTGTAGGTGATTTTTGTTCCAAGCTCCACCTCTATTGTTTACATAGCTCACAGTTCCGTGGAGTTAGAAAAACATGCTTTCCTTTCCACTAAAGGTGTGATGAATAACACCCGGTCTGGGGAGGGGCAGGTAGAAGGCCATGTGTGCTGTCAGGCCCCCAGTTTTAGATGGTATTTGATGGGCTCATTAGGTCTCTGGAGGCTTTTTGGTCTGGATCCTAGTTTGTCACACTTTCCCTAGAGTTGGCTCAGCCCAGAGGCCCAGGAGTTCCTGGAAGCAGCCTGGGACCCAGGGTTCTGGAACTCTGCATGAAGGCCTGGGGTGCCATCAAGAGAAGGGGCACACTCAGCAGGTAAACTCACTGCCCTCTCCTATGAGGGACATGACTCCCAGAGGTGTAAATCTTCCTGGCAACATGGGACATGACTCCTGGGGATGAGCCTGGACCTGACATCGCGGGATTGAGAAAATCTTCTTGACCAAAAGGAGGAAGAGAAATGAAACAAAGTTTCAGTGGCTGAGAGATTTCAAATGGAGTCGAGAGGTCATTCTGGAGGGTATTCTTACGTGTTATATAGATATCCCTTTTAGTTTTTAGTGTATTGGTACGGCTAGAAGGAAATACCTGAAACTGTTGAACTTGATTCTTGACGACGATTATATAACTACGTAGCTTACATGGTATGACCATGTGATTTGTGATAACCTTGTGGCTCACACTCTTTATCCAGTGTATGACAGATGAGGAGAAAAACAGGAACAAAAATTAAATGAATAATAGGAAGAATGGGGGATAGGATGTTTTGAGTGTTCTTCTTTACTTGTATTTTTATTCTCATTCTAATTTTTTTTTTTTTTTTTTTTTGGAATAATGAAAATGTCCCAAAATTGATTTTGGGGATGAATGCACAACTATATGATGGTGCTATGAAAAACTGACTGTACACGTTGGATGATTGTAGGGTATATGAATATATCTTAATAAAACAGAATTGGAAAAAAAAAAAGAGAGAGGGTGATGGGAATGCCACTCCCCAATCCAACCACCAGCTGCCACCTTATCTAAAGGACCCAAGGGAAACAAGGGACGCTGACACCTGGATATGTTAGGCAGGATGGTAGGACAGTGTTGGGGGATGCAGTGGATCCCATTCACCTTGAGGAGAGTCTCAAAGTCCTCTCTGCTTTTAGCCAGCATGTTCTGCCTCTGGGTATTCTCTCCAGCACCCGTTTTTTCCTCTTTCCTGGCATGGCCTCACTTTTCTTGCCTTAGTTTAAAAACTCTCTAGGTGCAGAGGGCAGAAGTTCAGGATTATTTGGAGTCTCATTGTGGACCTCCCCAAGAGCCTGGTGCAAGGGCGCCCACCCTCCAACACATCTCACACCTGCTTCTTTCCTGATTGCTTCCTCCTTTCTTTCTACCTCCCCCACAACTCTCCGTCCTGCAGCCCCTGCCCCTCTAGCACATTCTCTCTTTGGATCCCCGAGTTTTCTCCACTCACGTGCTGCATGTTGAATGTCGCTATCCATCAGCCAACAAGCTTCAGGGCAGGTTTCTTCATGTCCCTGGGCCTCAGTTTCCTTGCCTATAACATGGCAGATGCAGCAGACGAGGGTGGTGGGCCTGCTGATCTTGAGAGTCCCTGCAAGGTCTTCCAGCCTAAGACTTGAAGTACCTACTTACTGATGACCCGGTGCCTGGGCAGGTGTTATGAAAAGGAAGACTGCCCAGTACTGTGCACCAGTACCCAGAGCTGGGGAGTGAGCCCCTTTACCAACTCAGACCGCAGCAGGTCAGCTAGACCAGAATGGGGAAACACGGATGGAAAAGGTGGCAGCAAGATGGAATGCAATGCGCCTTCAGTTCTTCCCTTCTTCCTTGGCTAGTCCAAATATTCTTGAGTTTTGAAAAATTCCCAAATGTTTCTGAGCCAAGAATCCCCCTAGGAGTGACTCAGTGTCTGGGGTTACAGAGACTTTGTTACTTCAGCAAAGCATACTACAAGCCATTTAGTGGTTTAATTTAATTATTTATGATAACACTTCAGAGTAAAAACTTCACTTGTCAAAATAAAGGGGACTTTGTGCTGCAGTGACCCAGATTTTATTGTTGCATTACCTAATGCACCGAAGCCTGGTAATCGGCACCAGATCTCTCGGCAACTTGGGCAAATCAGCGCTGAATGAGGAGGACTGAAATGGATTACTGCTTCCTGGGGGAGTTATTTTAAACTATTTTAAGAAAAAGGCATTTCAATTCCATCCTCCCAGTCTAGTTGCATCTCCTCCTTTCCCTCAAATAAACTGGTTTCTAGACATAGCTGTTTGCCATTTCCTGTATGCCGGTTGATGGCCTTCTGTCCTTGACACACGCCATCCTCTCTGCCTATGACGCCTTTCCCACTCCACTAGTCAACTGATCCCTAAACCTGCACAACAAGCTCCAGATGAATTTTAAAAAGAATTCAGATACCTGGGATCCACCCTAAAGAAATCCCAGAGGGCTTCAACGTCACCGCCTCTGGGAAGCCAGCCCTGATGCCCCTCCCCTGTTAGATGCTTGCTCCTTTGTGGTTCACTAGCACTTTGCTCTTTTTCTGACAGCCTCCACTCCTTGACTGTACATTCCTGGAGGGTGGGATCTTTATGTTTTACTTATGAACCCTCAACCACGCAGAAATATCTGCCAGAGTGGGAGATCAATCAAGAGTGGCTGGTATTTTGAGGAATAAGACTTAGAGTTATGCAGACGGAGCCCATGACACCCAGCCCTTCCTCAGTACTGAGCCCCTCTCCTTCCCACCTGCTGCCTCCAGGACCACATTCTTCCTTTGGCAGAAATGGCTTTTTTGGCCAAAAGACCATCAAGGATGTGAAACTCCTGGCTATGCTGTGCAACGGGGCTTGGGGAGATGTGAACTCACAGCGGGATATACTGCGCATGTCCTCTGGCCTCACCATTCCCAGCAAGCCTGTCAGGACCAGCTTTGGATACTCACTCCTTTTTAATGGCCCTCCCTGGAGTCCCAAGGCTAACAGGTTCTCTCAGTGCCCGACTGCTTCCTTCAGCCCCCACCCTTCCATTTTCACAGCAGTGACAGTGGTGATGACAACCCAGGTGACCCACAGCTGAATCTAGTGACTGATGCTCAAAACAAGGAAGGGAAACTTCCAGGTGAAAGGCTCCGTCTATCCATCCATCCATCCCTCCATCCATCCATCCCTCCATCTAGTCAGAAGACCCGGTGCTGGGGAAGTCAGGGGTGCATGCTCAGCCACCAATCGCCTGAGGCTTTAGGTCTAATGAAAAGGCCCCACTAGAGCTTAAACCTGAAAACTGGGAACAAACTGCCTCACATGCTTATCAGGGCAGGAACTCTCAGTGGCAGGGCTCCTCCCCCGGGATGGATAAATACCTAACCCTCAAACAGCACAGGTTTGTCTCTCCCCTCAGATGCAAAGTGTAGCGTGTGGAACTGCTGTCCGCTGACCCCAACCTGAGTAATTTGGCCTCTCCAGGAGACCGGCCACATTGGGATCTCTTCCCCTGCTCTTTCAGACCTTTTGTACTGTGGAAGTAACAAAGTGGCCTTTCACTGAAAGTTTCTGTTGTGCCTGAGCCTGTGTTCCCACGATGCACGATGCACAGTGTAGCAACTCGCGCCACCCCTGGTCCTTGCTCTTAGGAGTTTACAATCCAGCTGGAGAGACAAAGGGTAGGTGTAATTCCTGTACCCTGACCCCCAACTATGCCATCTGTATTAAGAATAATGCCCCACATTGCCGATGCTTTACAAAACACTTTTCCTGTGAGCTGGGGTGGGGCTTCATCTCCAGGAGAGGAATATTCCTCAGTTTTGTCATCTCTAAAGCTGAGTTGGACCAGATGAGCTCTGAGGTCCCTTCTTGCTCCAACTCAGGTGGGTTTCTTCAGGGGGGACTTCTGGGGGCCCATACTCTGCAAATTGATGGCTTCCAGGTGTTTGCTAAGGAATTAGGAATTTTCCAGGAAGACCAAAGAAGACTAATGAGTCAGAGAGACCTTGGGAACCACCCAGACCAATGGCTCTCAACCCTGGCTGTGCATTAGAATCATTGGGGGCTTTAGGAAAAAAAAAAGATGACAGTGTCTGGAACTCAAATGAACCAGATCTCTGGGGCTGGGGCTGGGCATCTGTATTTCTCCAAAGCTCCCCAGATGACTCCCAATACTCAGCCAGAGTTGAGAGCTACTGATCTAACAAAACAGCCTATTCTAAGTTTGAGGGAACTGTGACCTAGAGAGGTGTGACTTAAGTGGCAGAGAACAGATGCCAAACAGCTACTACTTTCCTGTGAAGAAGCCTTGCTGCTTCTCTGCTTCTCCTTGGAGATTAGTTCTCTCTCCCATCATGCTTCCAAAGATGTCCAGGCCCTGCTCTCCCTGGAGATACTGCTCTGTTCCCACTTTGAGGACAGTACCTAGAGCTGCCTGGCCCCCTGATGTGTCTTTTCCATGTCCAGAAGCAAAGAGATGGGGCAGCGGCAGGTGAGGCTGCGCCTCCACTCCAGAGGCTTTCACCAGAGTCAGCTGCAAATTGTTTGTTTCAAACAAACGGGGCTTGTTGCAGGAAGAGGTTTGTCTGCATGGGGCAGCAGTGCCATTTATCATGGTGGCTCCGGGGCTGGGGGCAAGAAGTCAGCCTTCCAGGGCCCCCAGCCCACCGGGAGGAACTTGGGGGCTGCTCCCCCAGGAGCAGCCCAGAGAAGATATCAGGAAAGCTAATGAGCCACCAGACAGCTGCAGCTTGTTAAAGAGAGCGCCCGGGGCCTATTGTAAACCTGAGACCTTTATATATACATCGCAGTCAAATAAACAGCATCCTCCCACCCCACTGCCCCAAGGCTGAGCCAGTCCGGTCCAGCCCACCCAGCTCCTCCCCTCCCTCCCAGCCCTTCCCTATCCCTGAGAAAAAAAGCCCTCTCTCTCCAAAGCTCCCGCCTTCCTTGACTGAAAATAGATGAAGACTGGGAGAGATGGGTACAGACAGGCTCTCTGAACCTCCTCTCTCTAAATGGAAACAGTCATAGCCTCATCTAAGCCCCTGTTACCCTAGGTCCCTATGGGTTTCAAAAAGTCAGCATGGAGTTCCTGGAGAACCTCTGTAGGACAACCCCTTACGGTTGGTAGGGCCAGAATTCCCAAAACCGCTACGAGACAGCCTGGAACACCCAGCCCCTGCTTCTGCACTCCTGTCCTCCAATGCCACTTCAAAGGTCACCACCTCTGGGAATCCTCACCAGACTTCCCTAGGCAGAATTATTTGCCTGTTTTCTGCTCTGGGCTTTTGAATGTGTGGAAGAGCTTCGGCCCGGTGAAACTAGGAGTCTATGCTCCCTGCCATCCTGAGCTTTTGTTCACCTCTGAACCCCCAGAGTTTAGCACAGTTTGTGACACCTGGGAAACATCAGTTAATGGGCCCAGAATAGGTTCCTGTCCTCCATCCATCCCCCTCATTAATGGGCTCATTTATCCATCCATCTAAGTCTTAGTAAAGATGCCCAGAGCAATGCATGTGGTACATGGGCTCTCCCCAAGGTGAAGCAAGCTATTGCCTGGGACAAGGGGTGCTGGGAGGGAGGAGCCCAGGTAGGAAGTCACTGGGCTGTTCTCAGGGTAGTGTCTGATAAAGAGGGCATCATTCAGGTCCATTACTAGGAAAGGTACCCTTCCAAAAGAGGTCCAATTTGAGAGTGGGGGAGCAGGAGCAGGGAGACAGGACTGGGCTGTGAAGTAGATAGCAGCACTGCCAGAGTGTTTCCTCTCCCCATGGTGGGCCTCAGTTTACCCCAGTGTACCTCATCAGAGGGCCATCATCTCACCACAAGGTCACACTCACACTTTCCCACACGCGCCATGGAAATGCATTATCTGGTGTCTGGCAGGCTCGGTGCGGCCCTTCAGTAGTGAGCATGGGCACCTCTGTCTCTAAGCCCACAGGGTATCAGGGAGGACCTGGAGGGGAGAGGAGAGACCTGAGACCAAGCAAACAGAATGTGTCTCTGTATGCCCCCAGGTGCCAAGGAGAAGCTGGTAGAAGTTGGCCAGGCAACACCTTGTACCAGCCGCACTGACCCGAGCCAGGTGTCAAAACTTACAGATGTAGACATTCCACGTGTGTGTGTGTGTGTGTGTGTGTGTCTGTGTGTCTGTGTGTCTGTCTGTGTGTGAAGTGACATCTATTGAACACTCATTAGTTGCACCATGCATTATGCTGGGTGCTTTACATATATTAACATATTCAATCTTTAAAAACTCCTAGGAAATGGTATAACTGAACCTATAGTTTAGATAAGGAAACTTGAGGCTTACCCAGAGTCACACAGCTTACAAGTCATAGAGCTAAGTGCTGAGATATGAACCCTGTTCTCCTTCACTCCAAAGTCTTTTATCCTGGGCCACAGGTAGCCTAAAGAGCATTGAAGTGAGGAAGGCAGCATATTCCAGATGCAGCAAGCAGATCATGCAGCCTCTGGTTAAAATTGATTGTAGGTGTCCTGTCCTAGGGCAATCCAAGGGTACTCAAGGTTGACCAGATATCTATGTGTACTGGGGTTAGTACTGAAAGGCGCCACTTGCCTAAGAGTACCCAGTATTACCAGCCGGTTACCCCAGGCTGTGCACCAACTCCCTAAGCACCTCACACATGTGCTGTCCTCAGGCTCCATTCCTCCTGGCCAAGCCTGGTTTCCTCCCAAGCTTGGTCCCCAGACCACCTGCTGCAGTAGGATTCTCCCCACACCCCGCCCCCTTGACCTGCCATCAGCTCTGCAATACCAATGCCCAACCCCAGTCACTCTTGCCATCTTTTTCCTCCCTTTCCCCGGCCTAAGAGCTCTGCAGAAGCAAAGTGCATGGGGTTCAGGGTGGCACATTCCAATTGACTGCCTCTCCCCCCTCCCACGCACAACAGTGGACACTTCAGGGCAGGGCGTGGGTCTTCCTTAGCTGAGAGGACCCTTCAGAGTCGAACACTGTACCTGGCAGGTACACAGGACCAATGGGGACACCTGTGCAAGTTGTTTACAGTATAGAGGCACTCAGCTGAGTGGCCAGGTGGGACCTGAAATCCCCACTCACACAAAAATACCATCTCCTTGCTAAGCCCTGCATCCTTGAGGCTTCATCTGCCTGGGAAGGGGGTGCTTGTTCTCTAACTCACTCAAGGGTACTGATAGCCCTGCTGGTAATGAAGTCAGAACTTGCTGAAAAATGAGGAAGTCCACCTTGCTCTGTAAATCTTAGCCACAGCAGATGGGGACAGACTTTCCTTCTGGGAGCCCGACCTGACCCACATCTCCTACTATATCACACTTCCTTTTCTTCATATACCCTTCCCTCCTTCTCTCTGTGCTGAGTTCTCTCCACTGTTCCAAAGTCATCCCCTTCAGGGTCCCCAGCCTCTCTCCCAGCTCTGCCTCCCAGAAGTCCTTGCTCTCCTCCCTCACCCCTGCTTCTTAGCACACTGCTCTGCTCGTTATCTCCCCCTTTGCTTACTTCTACTCCTCTGTCTGAAAACCACTCAGTACTCAACAACCACAAAGCCTGGATTTTCCAGGACAATCCCAATCTCATATAATTTGTCCTGTTGTCCCCACAAACCACAGAAAAGCCCCAGAAATTCCCAAAACAAAACAAAACAAAACAAAACAAAAACTTCTCCTTCTGTGTCTTACATCCAGAAGAGACACAAAAGTCCTTTATAAGATTACATTTTTGGTTCAGGAAATTTCAACATTTTTTAAAATCCCTCCCACATTACATAAAGAACAGCTATCTTAGCTTGGCCCCGTTGCCTCCATGCACCATCTCTGTCCTTCCATTTACTGCCAAACTTCTCTCTGAGTGTTCCACGCGCACTTCCGCCGCTCCCTCACCCCCTGCCACCTCCCTAATGCCCTGCAATCTGGCTTGTCTGCACAACTCCACTGAACCTGCTCTTGCCAAGGTCGCCAATGACTTACTTCTTTTTTAAACAAGTTTCAATTGTTTTATTTCTTGATGATCAAATAAATGCTCATTGTTGAAAAGCTGGCAAGCACAGAGGAGTACCCAGGAACAGAAAAAGGATCATTCATCATCCCACCACCTTGAGGTATCCACTATTAACATCTTGGCATCTTTCCTTCCAGTCTTTTTTCTTTCGGCCAATGATTTTCTTACTTTTCACCATCCTCATCTTTCCTGATCCCTGCAGCACTTAATGCCTTTGGATATTTACTTCTTTGAAATTCCCTCCTCTGGCCAACTCCATGGACCTGCTTCTTTTGCGAGCTGTACCGGGGTCTTGCCTGGATTTAGATGGTAGCTGAATGGGGGTTTCCGTAGGTGTGCCAGGACCCTCTCTGAAAGCCAAGTAGTACCACAGGGCACATCGCTGTCAGAAGGCAGGTATAGAGGTCAGGTAGTGAATCCAGGCCACCAAAGCCCCAAAGTGAGCAGCAGTCAGGAGCCTCCACCCCCTTCTCTGCCATTCTTCAAATCCTTATGCAGACGTCCCCTCCCTTGAAGACTTTTCCTGACTCCCCCGGGTAGGTGGGTGACTGTCTTCTCTGTTGCCCTTCAGTGTGCTGCTCATCCTTTTGTTGCAGGAATAACCACCTTACTTATAAGGATCTGTTTACCTGGCTGTGCCCCTCTCTAGACCAGGAGTTCCTTGAGGGAAGGGACCCTGCATTATCGATCCTTGCATTTCCTGAATCCAGTGAAGCCCAGGGAGAGTAGCTGACTTGGCCAAGGTGTCACCAAACACCAGGTCTGTGGGACTCCTGGTCCCAAGTTCTTTCTCCAGCACAATGGTGGAGCCGCGATTATGTGGCACTAAGAAGAAGGTTATGGTGTGCCTGCCCTCCAAACACCAAGAGGTGACGTGGAGTAGTAAGGAAGGAGAGGGAAACAGAGGCACAGCCTCGGGCCCTGGAGGGGTGTCAGGGTGCATCTGTGCCTGAAGCACTGAGGGGCTTCGGCCTCACTGCATTACCCAATTCATAAGAGAAATTGTTCTCTACAATTCTGTCAAGCTTCCCAGATTGGGACGCCATAACCCCACTGCTCTGAAACTTCCTCCTGGAAGCCCTTCCTTAAATATAACTCAATCTCTCTCCTCCAGCTTTTTGAGCCCAAATAAATAGGGGTGGACCAGGGTTCTCTGCTACATGTCAGGCAGAGAGAGAGAGAGAGCAAGAGAGAAAGAGAGAGAGAGGGAAAGAGAGTTCAGAGGAGAGCACAGCTATGCTTAGGATATCAGGAAGAAGTTATGGAAAAGGAGACATCTGGGCTCAGTCCTAAAAGATGGGTGGAATGTGACATGTAAAGAAAAAAAAATGAAGGAAGGAAACAACACAAGCAAAGGCACAGAGGTGAGTTAGTGTGGGGCTCCAGAAAACAGCTAATCAGCCACCATTCTCCTGGGCTAACCCTCCCATGCTTGAACGATGCTCAAAGGATCACTCCTGAGACACTCCCCCAAGCTGCCCTCCCTAAGATGAAGCAGCTCCAGCAACCACGGTGTAGGCAGGGCTTGGGGTGCAGGAAAATAGGACTGTGGGCTTGAAGACAGAACACACAGAGTTTGAAATCCTGGTTCTGCCCTTTGCTGATTCTGTGACCATGGCAAAGTCAGACAATATCTCTGAGTCTCAGTTACCTCAACTATAAAATGGGGATGACGATACCTACCTTGGAAAATTGTTGTAAGGATTAGAATACACGCATGTAGTAGTTGTTCAATAAATGGTACATAGCATCAACCTCATTCTTAGGACTATTTTAAGAACTACGATTTCACACACACACACACACACACAAAAGCCCCGGGAAACACACCAGTCATTAGAAGGGTGCAGTCAGATTTCCAGACCCTCACCCTCCCTTTCTGATCCCAGCCTTCCTTCTGTCATTCCCACATTTTTGCTGTGAAGAAGTGGAATCAGAAGACCTGGCCATGTGAATTCTCTAGGACTCAATGTCATCACCTGCAAATGGGAATGGTAATCCTACCCCATGGGATGTTTGGGAGGATTCATGACCACGTGTGCTAAAGCCCCTGCTGGCACACCCTAGGTATTCAGTCAATGTTTTGGAAACCCTTGCCCTCCCAGTGTGGGGCCCAGGGCTGGGCTGTGGGTCTGCGTTGCTGGGTGGTGGGGTGGGGTAGAGGCAGGGCTCAGAGCTAAATGCATAAATAACCAGCCATCCCAGTCTCGCTTCAAAAGTCCTGGTCTCCAACTCTTTAATCATGGAGCTGCTCTTCCCTGGCCATCTTCCAGAGCCCCGCCTGCCCACTTCCCATGCAGAAGAGCATCCAGCCCAAGCTTGGGGAGCTTTGCTGATCTCTGAGGAGGGAGCCCTGGATCTCTGCAGGCAGCCTGCTTTTCACAGCATGCTCACTAATAGATCCCAGGAAGCCATAGGGGGCTGCCTCTCGTCTGACTCACCCCACACCCTACATGGCTTCCCCCTCCCCAACCCATACCCCCATGGGCTTGGCTCTGGGCTCCCCACGGTCACCTCCCTCTCTGACCACACGTGCCCTTCAACCCTGACTGGCTGGAAAATGGGTTTGACAGGACAGTGTTCTCCTCTCCGAGCTGACCACACTGTCGGCACCAAAGCATCCATCCCCAAGGCCTGATAGTTCCAAGCATTCTCATGGGACAATGGAAACCTAATATTAGAAAGTGAGCCGGTCTCAGAAAATCCAGGACATGTGTTTGCCATGTTGGTTACCAGCCCCCCTCACTGCAGGCAAACCTCTCTTTATGCAAGGCGGGGTATTCCCTTGGGATCAGGAGTGAGAAGTATGTTGGGGTGGGGGTGGGGCCGGGTGAGAGGGGGATTGCACATGAAATCACATTTGGTAACTTGAATCATCATTTTAATGCACTAATGGAGCTTGTTTCTCGAAGAAAAGATCCAGTGATTCTTTTTCATATGGGAATGAATTCATATGGGAAGGAGTTCCAGCGTAAGGAGCTATTTTTAGGTTTGGGTAAACTGAATTTGCTTAGACTGAGGTACATGGGTATTCGTTTGAGACCCTTTCATTTGAGGTTTCCTTTTCTGAGTTTCCTTGGTATTGGAATTAGACTGCTTGCTCTGTAATTTGTACTCCTCCCTGATGGAGATGAGGTGTGGGGTGGCATGGCGGAGCGGTCAGCCTGGGCTTGGATCTCTGCTCTGCCACTCCCCAGCCAGGTGACCTTTTCCTGCCTTGTGGGCTGCTTTTGCCTCTGAGGCAGGGGTGGGAGGATTAAATCAGGTCACGTTCGTAAGTCACTGAGCATTTGCTGGGGCACAGGAGAGCTGGATCCACAAGATTCCCTCCTCCTCCTCAGGACTCTGCCTTCAGAAGTTCCTAAAAAATAACATCTGCCAGCTTGGAGAACACATCTGCCTGTTCTCAGCAGACCCTGCTAACCTGAGCACATCCTGCTTTTGTAAATCACCTTCAACCAGGGCGCCTCTTATCCCAGATGGACCCTCCCCCTCCTGAGTTCGGAGCTCTGGCAGACAATGAAGCTGCAAAGAGCAGCAGGGCTCTTTAGCCCTGGTGAGAACCCCTGCTGATCACTGCCTCCCTGCACTGACAGCACTCTCGGAATTCACAGGCTCCTAGGATCTTAGAAAGTCCGGTGGTACCAATGGGGAAACTGAGGCCAAGAGAGGCATCACTTGTCATACCGCTGGATACTGGCAGAGCCAGCCCCAAGAGATGGACTCTTGTGAGATGCAGATGGCCCTCTCTCTCTTCCCCCCGGAGAGCTGCAGATCTGGCCACCCTGAGAATCTGCATCTGCTGGGCAGAGGCCATCTCCCTTCCTCGTCCGCACCCAGAGCTCTGAGAAAGTAGTGTTGGCTGACGGCTGACAAGAGTTCTTCACAAAGGAAGGAGATTTAAAAAGAGCATTGGAAGTCCCCCAGTTTTCCGTCCTTGGCTTTGGGAGGCAGTGTGGTACCAGGAAAAAAGGCAGACTGGAGCCAAGGCCCTTGGGTCCTGGAAATGCAGACAGCCCAATTTCAGTACAGGGCAGGTGCTAGTGCTAGACGCCGTTATCTTGAATGCTAGTCCTGACAGCCCCTGTGTGGCCTTGGGCCAGTCAACAAACATCTCTGAGTCTCGGTTTTCTGGAAAAATAACATGTCCCCAGCCTACTTTCTAGGGGAATCAGTTCCCCCAGGGAATTCACAGAGCTTCATGAAGGAAGTGACACTTGAGAGATGAGATGGGTTTACTACAAGTTCGAGGGTAAGGCAGTATTTCCAGGTTGAGGGAGCCTAAAGATAACAGGGAGAAAGATAATCAGGGAGAAAACCATGGGATGGAGAAAGAGGGCACTTTGCAGTGTTCTCTGAAATAAATGCTGAGAGCTCCTGTGTGCACACAGCCAACACTCACTTCCCCATTGCCACCCAAGGATGGGGGCCTAAGGGAAACCAACATATATGGATCCACACCTGCTTGCCCTGCACGCAGTATATTTGCCTTATTTAATCCTCACCACAGTGCTGTGGGGTTTATATTATTCCTACAGAGGAAGGTCAATTGCCCCAAGCTCATGCAGATGGAGAGTAGAGGGGCTAGGGATCATCCCTAATGTGCTTGTTCCTGAGTCTGTGTCCACCACACTGTTTCACAGGCCTGAACTTCAGCCTTTCAGATCCCATGCAAGCCCCAAGAGCTGCCTTCACCCCTATCTTGCACCCAGGCTCAGCTCCCAGAATCCCGATACCCTGGAAGGGACTTCCAACAAGTCAGCATCCTTGCCGAGCCCCGGAAGCACGACTTGACATGGGATTCTCAGACATGGATTGCAGGTGTTTGCGAAGCCTCTGAAATCAGGCGCAAATCTTTGTGTGTGAGTGTGCAAAACTGCACTTTTCTGAGGAACAGCCTGTAGCTCTCATCACATTTTCAAAGAGGCTCATGCCTAAAAAAAAGTTAGGAACCTAGCGCCAGCCTCAAAAGCCCCTGCAGTTCCCCTTCTGTTGTCCCTCAACCCCAAAGCTGTGGAAAGACCCTTGAACTCCAGGGAAAAAATGGCGCTTGAGCAACTATTGGTTTTAGCCCAGGCACATGCAAGGATACAACTTCCTCAGGCTTCAGGGAGCTTGAATCCTGCCATCTCAACAGACCCAAAGCCTCTCACGAGGGCTGTTTCTTTCTACTCCATCCTCTGTGGAGACGGAGCCCCAGGCAGGAAGAGGCTGGCGAACGCTTGCCGGTCCAATAGGGCAGAATGGGGAGGAAGGGCAGGCTGGAATGGGGCTTCTGGAGGCATCCAGGGCGGGGTGTGCTGCAAGCTGAGCAGCTGGCCCTGGGCTGTGGGCGCTGACAGAGCCCAGAGGATCTGCCCTTCCCCCTCGGTTTGGGCAGATGAGGAGTGAGTGACAGCAGCAGGTCCAGGCCAAGTGGCCTGGTGGGGCTCCCAGGCCTCTTCAGCCACCATGGAGGCCCCAGAAATACCAGGGCTGGGAGGGGCAAAGGCGGGGGACAGAGGCCTCACCTCCCATCACTTGAGTCTGATCGGCCATCCCTCTCCTGGGCACCCGTCGCCACCATTGGACTCCCCTGGCTCTCCCCAAGCCCAGCCCCGCGCTTCCTCTCCTATCAGGCTCCAACACCACACTCAGAAAGACCTTGTATGTTTTTCAAATTAATGCAATTAAGAGCATTAAAGTTTGCAAACGATAGAGTTTTTCATTTTCCTTTTATTTGATTAGAGAAATTCCCACCGCACAGTTCCTCCAAATGAAACCCAGACCCAAGGCCCATTGTTCCGGGGGCTTCCATGAGAATGTGTTACCTTTCAATCTCACACACTAATGTGTTTAGCGTTACAGTCCCCCCCGGGCGGCTGCAGGAAGGATCTGGAGCCTTGATTAAAGCAGCCTTTGCGGGGCAGGAATGTGGTCTCCTCCGCCCGGGAATCACAGTGGGGCTGGGTGTTTGCACCACGGAGCCTCCACTCAGATGGCCGGCCGGGTACCCGGCTCACAAGCAGTCATGCCTGGGTGTAATTATGCGTTTTTCCCTCCCTCTTGTCTTTCCTTTCAGATCCCTGCACCACCATCCCTCAGCCCAGCACACTCACATGCACACAACATCACACGCCCCTCTCCCATACACACACCCAGGCACACACCTCCCTGCACCTCTTCTTTCCTTTCCTCTTTATTATCTTCATCTCTACCCTTTTTCTCTTCTCTCTCCCCATTTCTGGTCCCCCGGTTGCTACGAGTTTGCCTAATGGCCTGTGCATGTTCATCTCTGCTTGGAGGCAGCTCTGGGGAAATCAGACTGTCCCTCCCGCGGGCTGACCCAAAGCCCCAAGGTGAAGAGCAGAATTAGAGCCAAAAGTTAAAAATTGATTAGAGGGATATGTAAGGAAGGCCTGGGAAAGGGAGGAGGGAAGGTCATAACCCCTGTTAAAAAATGCGACTAGTGCCAAATTTAAACAGGATGTTAAGTCTACACCCCTCCCACCCCAAATCACCAAAGGCTCAGCGCTGGGAGGCCCAGGTTCCTTCCTCTTCCAACCGGGGCGGCTGGTGTGGGCCCCAGGGCAGCTTGGCTCGGCGGTCTGTATTCTGCCGATGCCCTGGGACAGGAAGCTGGTGGGACATCCCTGCCCTGACCGTTCGTGTCCTGCAGACCTTTCACAGCCCAAGCCACGGTCCTGGGAGACACTGCCAGGACCTGGCCCAAATTAGGCAAAACCTAAAAGCAATCAGGCTTATGAGCTGGAATCCAAACTAAAAATAAGCTTATCAAGGCTCAGAGGCTCGGCTGCTGCCGCTCCCAGGTCCCAAGGAGTTGGGGGAAGGCTTGGGAGAGAAGCGTGATTCAACCTCACACCACCCCCCCAAAGCCTCCTTGATCTGGCTACATCCCCAGATGCCTCGAAGTCATTCCACAAACATCCATGAGGGCCCACGCCTCACAGAGCTCGAGGAGGGCACTGTAGGGAGTTTGGAGAGGAGTAAGCACCTTCCCCGGAGTGGTTAGAGCAGTAGGGAGCTTAAATAGGTTGGGTTGTGCAGGTGACTGCATGCCCTAAGGGGACACAAAGGGCAGGGACCACCCCCCCCTTGCAGATAGAATGCTCACCTGGCCCCCCACCCCTGGGCTAAAAAAGGGGCCCCCACCCCTGGGCCAGACTGAGGCTTCACTTGCAGTCTCCCTTCCAGGCCTCTGCAGAGCCCGTATCTGGTTGTCCACATGCTCAGATTTGCTTTTTAATAAGGCCATTGTGGGGGGGGATCTTGGAGGGGCAAGTGTGGAGGCAGGGAGGCCAAGGTGGACCTGGGGCAGAGAAGATGGAACCTGAATTAAAACTGTGGCAGAAGGGAGTGAAGAGAAGTGGAAGGACTGGAGGGGTGACTAAGCTGGATTCTGAACCTGGTCTGACTTCTACCTGGGGCCATCGCTTCATTTATTCTGCTCTGTCAAAGGGGAGGAAAAGAACTCCACCACATGGGCTGGGAAAGTTGGGGGACTGATTTGCAAGGCTAAGTGAGGGGAGTTCACTGTCCTTCTGTTCATGCACACGCTCACTCAGGCAATGCTTGGCTGATGAGATAAACCCACCTACACCTTTAAGCCGCACCTCCCCACACAGGGCCCAGAAGGTCTAATCCTTGGATGGGTCCCAGGGTTCTGCCACAAACAGCTGCCAGGGCCAACAAGCCCCGGGGAGCAGATACATGATGTGAACTGCATTTGGATGAAGAAGGAGCTGGAGGAGGCAGCGTAGGGAATCTGGATCGCAATGGAGACTGCTCAGGAACTTGGCTTTGAGTCTAGGTAGATTCTTTCTAGACAATCACTTAAAGCAGGTATCTCACGGTTCCCCATGCTGCCAGGAGGGTGGAGGAGGGGGGCGGAGGATACCAAAGGTGAATAATCCAGAGACTATTTCTGATGATCGCTGTTGGGTTTTGCCAGTTGGATTTTCTTCCCCCCCGATGGGAAACTTGCTTCCCTAAGCAGGATTTTCTTTGACTATTTTTCAAAATTTACTCATGATTTCCAACCACGAGCAATGTTTCCCAGAGATGACCAGACTTGGCTTTATCTTGTGCTCCATTTAAACCACAAAAGCCAGGAAGCTGGGGTTGGGGGTTGGGGGTTAACTGAGGCAGTACTGGGAGAGAGGCACCCCATTGAAGGGTCAGAATTGGCTGTGGACAAGCCCCGGGCTGAGGAGATAGTAGTCCCGGGACCAGTGACTGCCCGCCCCAATCCCTGTGCATTCTAGCTTACTTCAAGATGAGGCCCTGCAAGGACTTGGCCACAAGTCATGCTAAAGCCTTTGTGCTTGGTAGGAAGAAGGAAGTAAACCCGGGTGAAAGGCTGGCTCCCAAGGAAGGTGCCTGTACAACTGCCAGCCCAGACACTCAGAACCACACAGGGACCACTCAAGAGCCAGTCCCCATGCCCTAGGATCCTCTGGGGCCCCAGCAAAGGGTGGGGGGAAAGGACAGATTCACTATCCTACAATGCATCACTCTGCCCTCACCTAGCTTACAGTCTAAAAGGCACTGCAGCGAGGACTCATCTCTGAGTTTCAATTTTCATGGAAATGAACCATTTTATCTCAGAACACAGGGAGAAAAAAAAAAATGAATTCCCTTTCCTTAATGCAGATGGACTAAATCCCCTCTACTGCTCGCTTTAAGAAAAAGAAATCCAAAAGCTGCTGCCATTTGCTCTGTTGGATGTCGGCTGGGCTGATAACTCTGAAAGCTGGGTAAATAAATCCAGAGGCCAGGTTCCTTGCAGCTCCTCTGCTTGGGTCCTGGAGGAGCTGGCACAGCCTCCACTTGTGACTGCCAAGGGGTTCTGGAATGATGAGAATGGGGCTGGAGAGCAATCTAACTTAGAGGAGAGAATGGCCTTGAGAAAGAGGCCTGGAACCCTTTGAGTCAAAAGCCTGGGTGCCCTGGAGAAGGATTTCACAAGACACGGTCTGACTAGGTTGTTGCCAAAGTCCCAGCCCAGGCTTGACGCGATCCACATCAACCCACAGATCGGTCACTGCTAGCACTGAAGCTTTGTCAGCCGTTTGCACTCTGCCTACAAATCCTTAGCCTCCTGTTCAACAGCAATCCTAGCGGTGACCGAGCTCTTAGGCCATGCCAGGTGTGGACCTGCATTCCCTCACTAACAATCCTGAAAGTGGGTACTAATGTTAGCTCCATTTTACAGATTGTGGAACAGAGGCTCTGAGAGTTTAGGTAGACTCTGTTAGGCCACATGGCTAGTAGATGACAGAACCAAGATTTGAACCCAGATATTGATTTCTGAGCCCATGCTCTTCATTTCTAAGCTAGGCCATGCTGGATTTGGGTTCTGGTCCCACCTTACCAGTTCTGTACATGGACATTACATTTCGGCCCAATAAATGCTCCCTCTGCTTTCCTGTTTCCTAGACTGTCATGTCCCCTACTTGCATTCTCCTCACCTTCACCTCTAGCTATGAAGATCTACACTGACTCAGTGTGCTCAAAAAGACCTTTCTGTCTTTTGGACCCCCTTGGCACTTGGTTTACCTTAGTGGTTCTTCAAGTGTGTCCCTGAACCAGCAGCATCAGCACCAGATTCCACCCCAGACCTACTGAATCATAAACTCTGTCTGTGGGGCCTAGCCATCTGTGTTTTTACTAGCCCTCCAGATGATGCACACTTAAGTGTGAGAACCATTGACCTAACTCTTGCTTCTCCAGATACCATCCATCTTGGTGATAACTAAGCGTAAAGTTAACTATTGTTGTGAAGTAAGTGAAGTTTGTTTGCCTCCACTGGTGCTTTCCACTCCGTTACTTGGCATCCTCTTCTGGAAACAGCTGGCAAATGTGACCATTGCCACATGGGCATTATCACCACTCCCTTCAGAACCAGTTTTAATGCCCTCAACTACTGTCTCCCTGCTTCAGGTGGGGTCTGAGCTGAAGGCTCTCCAAAAATATCATGTGGGACCATTGTGTTCCAGCACCTCAAAGAATCTCTCTGGGTTTTGTTGCTGAACTACCTGTTTGGCTCCATCCTGACCTCCTCCCTGAAGTGCCTCACTACAGCCCTCAGCCCAACCCTCGCCCAGGGAATGACCTCCCAAACCCATTTGTCCTGGAGCAGAAACTACATAACTCCACCCTTACTGCCGAAATCTCCAACTCTGATTATGGTATTGTCTATTTCTTCCTTTAATTCTGTCAACTTTTGTTCCACATATGTGAAGCACTGTTACTAATTGTAAACATGGTTGATTGTTTCCTCTTCCTGATGAATTGTCCTTTTCACCATTAAAAAATGTCTCTATCTCTAGTAGTATACTCTTTCTCTTGAAATCTATGTTATCTGATACTAATACAGTCTCTCCAGGTTTCAAATGTCTACTGTTTTCATGGTATATCATTTTCCATCCTTCTATTTTTAACTTACCTGTGCCTTTACATTTAAAGTGCATCTCTTATAGACTGCAAATAATTAGGTCGTGGTTTTTTGAGTGTGTTTTTAAATCTATTCTGACAATCTCTGCCTTTTAATTGGAATGTTTAGTCCATTAACATTTAATGTGATTATTGATATGGTTGAATTCAGTCTTATTTATCCCCTCTGTTTTTTATTTCTGTTCATCCTTCCCTGCCTTTTGGGGGATTTTTAGAATTCCAGTTTAATTTATCTATTGGAATTTTAGCTGTACCTCTGCATTAATTTTTTATGGTTGCTCTAGGGATTATAATATACATCCTTAACTTTACACAGTCCACTTAGAGTCATTGTTGTACCTCTCAAAGAAAAATGCAGAAACCTTGCAACCACAGAGGCCCATTATCCTCCACCCTCATCCTTTATGCTATTGTTATCATATGTATTACATCTACATACATTATAAAACCCACAAGACAACACTGTAATTTTTTGCCTTAACAGTCACATGACTTTTAAAGAAATTAAGAAGGCTTATTGCCAAAGAGAAATGTAAATTAGGAGAGGCCTTTCTCAGGAAGCCGATTCCACTCATTACTACATGCAAAGGGAAGCCTGGATCTTTCAGTGTTCCTTCATTCCCTTCTAGCTGAAGGTGTGTCCTGGGCCCACAGGACAGGACCACAGTTGATTCATCCTTTATCTCACCTTTGTTTAAGAGCCTTCATTGAGTCCCCAGGAATCTGATCATCAGACCCAAAGTCCTCTTCACTGCATCCCAGGGCCGGTTGGCATTCAGACACAATAACCCAGAACTCCCAGAGTAAATATGCAGATTAAGCATCACCAGTGTCCTGTCAACCTCTGCCTCTCTCTTATGGCACTTTCTCTTTTACATTACTAGTGGTCTTATTTTCTCGCCTCTCTTCCTAGTTTGTAAATCATGCGTATAAGGAATCTGGTCTTATTCATAGTAGGTACTTAGGCAGCTTTGCTGAGTGAGCAACTGAACCCCAAATGCATTTCCTGGCCCCTCCAAGGACAGCCGGGTACTGGAAGGGAAAGTTCAGGGAAGAGAAGAGGTACACATGTGTCTGCCTCAGGAGCAGCGGGAAGTAATTTCCAGGGGCAGGGGTATAGCCAAAAATATTACTGTGGATTAATGGGGGGGGGGATCCCAGAGATCCTGGGGTTGACTCTGATGAAATGTAAACGTGGGAGTTGAGAATGTGAAGGCTGCAAAGTGGAACAGGGGGGAGGCTACCAGGCCAGGATGTGTGGGTGGAAGCAGGATTTTTAGCATGCTCACGTGTACCTGGAGCAAGCATGTGCTGGGCCACCCAAAGCTGCTGACACTGCAGCCTGGAGGGCTGAAGCTTTTTAGAGAAACCATTAGTCTAGTGACAGGGAAAAGAAAGAAAAAGCTGGCAGGGCCAGGGTAAGCACAGGGCTGGTCCTTACGGCTGCAGGCCCCACCATAAGGGAAGCCAATGGAGGTAATCCATCCGGGCACTTCTAGGAGGCACCAAGGAGTCAGAGAGTTCAAGAGGGTGGAACTGAAGCTGGTCAGAAAAGGCCTTTTGTCCAAGAACTAAGGGGCTGGAGAAGGTAGTTGAACCTACTGCTCAGGTAGAAGAAGGGGGTCCTAGCAAGAAAGGGTCTCCAGGGGGGCAGGATAAAGGAGGCCATGAGCTAGAAGGAGGTGAAACTGGGAGTGCCTCTGAGTCATGCCCTCAGCCTGTGCCAAGCTAATTGAATAACATGAGACTTGCAATACCTAATTTCATATGAAATGTGATAATCAACTAATGGGGCAGATTTTTGCATGCGGCTTGTAGAAAAGCTGAGGAGGAAGAGAGATGGAGCAGAAACAAGCTGCAGCACGTCTCAGCCCATAAGAGCCAGTTAGGCTGCCTGCTGGGTGCTGCCAGCTGGGGTGAATGAAGAGCCTGTTGTTTCAAGGTAGGGAAAAAATGAGTGACCGTTATTTAGAGTAAGGAATTTATATCCAACGTGGTGTGAGGTTAAGCAAATCTGTGCGTGAGACTTGACCTGTTATAATAACCTTAAGGGGTTTGGGCCCACCCAAGGAGGGGGAGGGGAAGGCACTGCGCTTCATGAGAACCTACTGTGTGCACGTCCCCAAGGCAAGCAGGCCACCAGTGGAGGATGAGGCCCAGGATTTGCAGGTGCTAGATCTTGCTGAGATTTTTAGATTGCAGGAATTTCCCAATTTTACGACACAGAATACCTGGCTCTTTAACACATTATACTTCTTTCTGACACCATGTGGTCAGCATGATTGAAAAAAGTCAATGTTTAGGTCTTCCATTAGGCTTCTGGAGATTAAGGCCAAGAAAAGCATGAACCCCGACCCCTCGCCCAAAGGAAATGTCTGAGCATTTGAAAATGTGCGTTTACTTCCAATCCGGTCTACCTGTAGCTTCATCCCTTGTCTACATCCAAAGTGATTGCCATTTCTAGTTGATTAAAGTCATGGACTAAATGAATCTCCACAGAATTCCAAGCAGATTTGAACAATTCCTGAAGGCCAGCCTCCTTCAGGAAGCCTTCTCCATCAAACTTTCTACTCCCAAGATGATCTCTTGACTCACTAGCAAATGGGCTGCCTTTTTCTTGGCTGGAATTAGTGATCTAATCCAGCTTCTCTGCCCAGTACAGGAGACCACAGGTCTGATCCCAAGTCCTTGTGAATTGAGTTGCTCATCCCTGTGGAACAATTCTGAATGAAGCAAGATTCCTGGTTAGGATCAATTGATCACAATGCCTCTTTCAAGACTCTACAGCATGAAGGGTTTTATCTGGGCATTGGAAGTTTAGGCAGGTCCATCCTGGTTGAAGTTCTTAAATGGGGACTTGAACACAAAATAGTTATTGAATTATTGGTTAATAGCTAAGTCACAGAAAGAGCCAACTACCACTTTAGTAAAGAACTACAATAAGCATTTGTCTAATTACAGGTGTACTGCAGAGTAGTCTAGTGGATTCCGGCCTCCATCCCTGCTCCTCCAGGCGTGGATAGGTGAGCTGCCCCAGGACCTCATGTCTATCCATGTTGTCAGTTGCTGCTGTCTTCTTTGTCTGTGTTGCTGGGGCCTGGAGACCCTCTTGATTTTCTCAATACCTGGTGATTATATTGTAATGCTTGGCTGCACCATTGACACAAGGCTGGCAAGAGCTTTCCTGCTGTCAATTCTCAGCACCCTCCCTCCCCATCTCACATCATCTCACCCTCTGCTGGCTTAACCTTCTCTGTCCAGTCATTATGCTGGCCTTACCCACCCCAGGCTACTGGGTCCAGTGTCTCATATCCACATATCCCAGGCTCTGGTCCAGCTCGGCCTCCTTCAACTCCAGGTACAGCTCCAGAGACCTGGGCCATTGCAGCATGGAGCTTCTTGGTGACGTCAGCATTTTGACACCTGCATCCTCATTTGGACATGCATACTCATTTTACTCATTTTTTGTTTCCCATTATATCAAGTCCTGCAATCACAATCATATACCTCAATTTCTTTCTTTCTTTTTTGATTATCTGCTGCATTCTTTTGTGTGTGTGTTAGAAAAGTTGTAGGTTTACAGAACAATCATGCATAAAATACAGAGCTCCCGTAGAGTTTCCATATACCACCCTATTATTAACACCATGCATTAGTGTGGTACATTGGGTACAATTCATGAAAGAACACTTTAATAATTGTACTATTAATTATAATTCATGGTTTACATTAGGGTTCACTGTTGGTGTTGTACAGTCCTATGTTTTTTTTCTCTTTTAATTTTTATTCTAGTAACATATATGCCACCTAAAATTTCCCCTTTTAACCACATTCAAATATATAACTCAGTGATGTTAATTATGTTCACAATGTTGTCTTAATTTCCTTCTGGCTTTCTATTGTCACCAAAAAATTCCTTCTACATAGCATCATTGCAGTGGCCACAGCAATCATTCCGAGCCATTAAGTCATAAGCATCATCGTTAGTGGTTTAACAGTTTATAACCGAATATTAACCTGTTGTTTCATAATTAAAGTGATTGATAGTAATTAATAATTAAAACCCCATCATCAGTCTGTGCCTCTGCTCGCATCCTGGAGGGCTTGGCCTGGCTCTCCCCCACGTGGCACCTGCGACAATGGCTCCCACAGTGGAACTCCACCCCCGAGGCTGAGCAGGGGCCTTTTGTTTCTCTTGGGCGCTGAGTGTGCACTTGGGCCCCAGGGCACCCTGCCTCCTCCCGCGCCTCTCCTGGCCTCACATGACTATCGCAAGCTCCCTACACTCCTGTTGTCGCAGGTGTAGGCCAACGGGTGAGCTTGAAAAACAAAATGGGGAAAAGGATCCACTCAGTGTTTCTGAAGGCTTGTTAGTGGGAAAACACGGAGTCACCCACGGGGCTCTCAAGGAGCCCACCCTACCCAACTAAGGTTTCTGTGTGCAGGACGGAGAGACGGGGGAGCAGGTAGAGGAGGAGTCAGAGGGGCCCAGGCAGTGAGCAAGCACAAAGTCCTGGCTGGAGACTCACCTCCGTCCTTGCTGGGAGGGACTCAGGGTGAGTACAGCTCTACTTTTTGCAGACGAGGAAACTGAGGCCTGCAGAGATCACATGGCCAGCTTCTAGTTGCCTGGAACCAGGAGGACAAGCCAAGGGTTCTGTCCCCACAGCCAGGGCTCTTCTGAAACAGAAAAATTACACTCTTTTCTTTCTTTTTTCCTCTTAGCCTCTGGTGTTTCTAGGGAGATGTGCGGCCGCGTCTCCATTGCTGCGGGGAGTCGAATAGGCAAAGGGAACTTGCAGCCTTGGCAAAGGGAACTCCATTTGCTCTTTAGCGGCTGCTAATGGGAGCGGGGGCGGGGCTTAGCTGGGAAGAGAGGATGGACTCACTCGCAAACCCCTAATGAATCTGCTGGCCCAGCTGTTCCTCATCTGATGATCCCCAAGGGAAAGTGTGAAATAGTAGAGATGCTGATGGGCCTGGGGGGCCCCTTCAAAGGAAACCCCATTTTTCCCAGGGACCCTGGAGCCGGGGTGGGAGGTGTCCAGAAATGTCTGAAAGGCAGTAGGAGGCCTTGGCCCCCAGAGCCGCATGCACACATGGAGTGCGTCTGGGAACGCCCAGGACCGGGGCCCCGTGGAAGGGTGGGCAAGTCCCCAGCGCCCAAAGCACAGGGGCATGGACTGCAGTCAGGCAGCCTTGAGTCTGAATCCCAGCTCTACTCTTTATTAGCTGTGTGGGCCCGGGTAAGATATTTAACCTCTCTGAATGTCATTTTTCTAGCTTGTAAAATAAGGATACTAATCCTCCCTTCGGGATTGTTATGAGGATTAAATGTGCTAATGTACATAAAGCACCTGGCACATGATAGATGCTCAATCACCGTTCTTCCCCTTTTCTTCTCTCCTGCCTCCCCTGCTTCTAGAAATCAAGGAGGTGATGGGCCCTGGGACCAAGCCAAGGGAGGTGAGGTAGCCACTGTTGATGCACTTAGATGTGTTTGGGGTGGGGTCTTGTAGCGTGCTGTTCTCTCTTCCCTTGCCTCTCCTGCCCCAGCAGCCCTTGCAGGGAGCAGGATACAAGCTCAGACTCAGAGAGTAGGCCCAGGCCAGCCCGGGCCCCGAAGGACCACCTGCCTACTTGCAGGGGAGGCTGCTGGCCAGGTGCTCGGAGCTCAGGACACCTCAGGCTACCTGACCTCACACGGGACCCAGCCAGGGGTCCCAGCCCAGGTAGCCAGGTAAAATCCCTGCATTCCTGAATCAGACAGTCCTGGATTCAAGACCCAGCTGGGGAACCACAGGAAAGCCAAGTAACCCCTCTGAGCCAGGGGCTCCCCACCCGTAAAATGAAAGCCTTCCCTTGAAGGGTCTTGAGAATTGCTGAGAGCACCCTCGCAAAGCCTGACGCGAGGGCTCCATGCACATTAATTCCCTTTCCTCGCTTCTTTTCTGCCTTTTCTCTCTTTGACTTCCCTCTATCCTTCTCTCTTCGGCCTTCTTCCACCCTAAAACTCTTCCCAGCACTTTCTTCAGTTCCTGGGGTGGTTGCTTTTCTCCTTCCCACAAGTCAAACAGCAGAGGTAAAGAGGTGGAGAGACTTGGCCTCTCACGCCCGGGGCCCTGGGATCAGCCTTGGGCTCCCTGTCTCTGGGCAGGTCCTGTTACTGACTTCAGCTGTTCCTTCTGGAAGCTTCTGTCTGGCCCCAAACCCAAAAGAAGTCAGAGAGGACAGGGTGAGATGAGGAACAGAGCGGGTAGGCCTCCTGAAACAAAGATCAGTAGAAGCTGCAGGAAGTAAACATGTAATAGGGGAGCAAGTTGGGCCATCTGCCCCCCTTTCCGTATCACTCCCTGCCACTCCCCAAAGGAAGTCCTTCTCCATACCTGACCTGCAGCCCTCCTGCTGCAATTCCTTAGTTCATGTGGATCACGGATGAGAACCCTTCATTCCTCCACTGGCACTTCCTCAAAAGGCCTTCTCCTCTCTCCTGCTCATCCAGAAGCCCAGAGCAGTGAAAGTGAACTTTAAGAGGATGTTTAAAGTTTGGCTTTTCACTACCACATCTCAGTTGAGTCCATAAAATCGCCTTCTAAAGCCCACTGGCCAGCCAGCTGCCCTCAGCCTCAGGGGCCTCCCTGTTTTATGATCATTCCCAATTTAGACACCAGCTGGATATAGGAACTAGTGGCTTTGATGAAGAGATGTTAACAAGAAGCACCCCTTGCCTTCTCTCTTGTTCCCAGAGCCTCCTCTCCTTCCCTCATTGATGTGTTCCTGCAGTCAATCAACATTTACCCAGCATCTCTGCTGCCTCCTCAACCCCAGTTCTGGGTTAGGCCCTGGGGGTGGGGGTGGTCACCGTGAGAAGTCCACAGTTCACCTTGGAAGGGCTGGCCCTGCAGGAGGCCACACCTGGCCGCCCCTGCAGTCACTGCAATAGCTGGATCACACTGCATTGTCAGTGTTTGCAAACTGTGCAGTAATTGTGAAACAGTGTTGGAAAAACAAACAATTAGCCAGCAGCCTGATAAAAGCTGCCAGAGGTGTGCTCAGAGAGCTGGGAAGCCTGGAGATGGGAGACGCCAGCTCTGCTCAGGGTCAGAAAAGGCAGCCCAGAGGAGGGGCCGTTTAGGCTACAGCCCGAGTATGCCTGAGTTTTCAAAGCAGGGAAGCCGGGGCAGGTGGAAGAAGGGATGGCCAAGGTCTGAGCTCTCCTTTGCTAGCAGCAGAGGCTGGAGTACCGGCAAAAAGCCATAGGAGCAACCCAGGATCAAGAGTCCCTCCAGGGCTCAGTCTCCCTGTCTGTGAGATGCATATAACAGCTAGCACGGACATACAGTCTTTCATCATTTGCAGCTACTTTCTTATGCATTACCTCCCTAGACCTTCACAAAGATCCTGTGAAGTAGGCGGGGCACGTATTGTATTCCCCACTTTATAGATGATGAAACTGTGTCTTAGAGAAGTGCAACAACTTGTCGACTTGTCTTGTCGCAGGAGACCAGCTAGAAAGTGACAAATGCGGAGCTCTTAGTCTATGAAGCCAGGGCTCTCTCCATTGGGACAGCTGAGTGCTGCTTGGGGAAGTACTGAGGGATGGGGTTGTGGTGAGGAGGGAGCAGGGGCAAATAAAATTGTTCCCTCCCTCTCGGCATCTGGTGTGGTGTCCCACCCACTTCCCTCGTGTGCCACCTAATATTGGGGTGAGGGGTGGGGTCTAGAGACAGGTGAAGGGACAAATGCAGGTGAAGTCTCAGATTCCTCTGGGAGCAGAGGAAGGAAACGCAGGACCCCTGCAGAGTAGACTCACCCAGAGAAGAAGGGTCCTAGGCAGAATCTCACTCACAAGGGTCTCTGGACCAAGGGAGGGGCGCAGGCTTGCAGAGAGGACAGAGGGGGAGGTAGAGGGGTCATTTGTGGCTCCCCAGGGCAGCCACCGTCCTTAGGTGAGGGGGTTGGGGGACCGAACGCCCCCTTCTGGCTTGCCCCAGTCGGGGAGGCACCTGTGTCCCCTCCCACCTTCCCACCCCTTATGATGAGCTGCAAGGGGCCAGTCCAAGGAAGCCCCAGGGACTAGGGAGAGAATCCAAATCCCCAGATGCGCCTCTCCAGCTGGGTGCTCAGAATGGTGGAGGTGGAGGGACCAGGATCCCCCCCACCCCACAGGTATCCACAGCCATGCATCACACTGTCCCAAACACACACACAGACCTACTCAAGCAACAGACGCATCCTACCTGCTCACCTGGGCACCAATACACACGGACAGCCTGTCTACTCCCGTCTTAAACACACGTACACCCCAAAGACCCTGTCATATGTACCCAAGCACACACAATCAAATCCCGACACCCCACCATGACCCCATTCACACTTATACACAAGTATCAGCCATGCACATGGAGATGGAGTGTTTACAAATTCCTTATATACACAACAAGCTCAACACTCCCAGATCCACAACCAAATCCAAACTCAGTTGTCCTCTCAAGTCTATGAATTCGTATGGAAATAATGTTCACACACACAGCCCCAGCGGGGAGAGCTTTGGAGGACCTGGTGAGCTGAGGTATCCAGCAAGGGACCCCTAGCCGGGCTTCCCTTGAGCCTATCATTCTCTTCTTGGCCCCTCTACTCTCAATCTCACCTCCAGCAGTTAAGAGTTGACCAGGGCTTTGTCCTGTCAGGGGAGAATCAAGGAACCAGTGCACCCCTGTCTCCACTCCCCCACCCCCCTTAAATCATCCCCTCATGTGCCAAACACAGTGCCAGTGCGTGGGACACAGTTGGGGCTCTACTAAATAGTGCCTCTCCCCATCCCCCCACCATGCAGAGAGCCTGGGGCTAGAAAGTGAGGGGTTAAAATGGCTGCTCCCAGGGTCCCTTCTGTGTATACATGAGTTGCCTCATGAAGCAGGAAACCACACACCCCGCCCCACCCAGGCCCCCCTCCTCAAGCCTGGGACCTCCAGGCTTCCCTTGGCAAAGCAGAGTGGGGTGAGAGGGCTGGCGAGGAGGAGGCAGCACCCCCGGCGGGGAGGAGGTGGCACCTCCTGGCCAGCAGCCTGTCTTTGGTTCCCATACACTCGCACACTCACGCACACACCTCCCCCACTGTAATTAGAATGGGCCCTGCAGCACTAGGCGAATGGGCCGTGATTTATGAATGGGAGTTGCTGTGCAGAGATCCCGGCACCATCTGCTTGGGAGCAAACAGGAAGAGTTTCAATGTGCTCCAGACCTGGGGGAGGGAGCCAGTTGGTATAACAGGCTCATAAAAGCCATTCTTAACGGCCACAGGTGCTCCCCCCAACACCTCCACCTCCCCATCCCCCAGAGGAAAGCCACATCCCCGGGAACAGAGTAATAGCCTCAGCCAGTGGCCCCACGGCCCACACGCCCTAGCCAAGGGACCACCAAGCAGGCCCTAACGTAAATGTCTGTTGCTATTTACAACCAGGCAAGTTACATGATCTCGTAACTTGTTTTTCAGCTTATTCGCCTATATAATGGGATAATAAAAGGTAAACAGTCGTAGCTCTATTTTGCAGATATGGATACTGGGGCAGTGGAGGTTAAGTGACTGTCCCACAATCACACCAGTGAGTTGCAGGGCTAAGACTTGAACCTGGGTCTACAGAGGTCACTGCTCTGGACCATTTAGTTCTTCATACGGCTCCCCATTATAGGCAAGTGTGGAGATTAAATGACATAAGTACCTCAAGTGGCGGGCCTGTGATCCGTGCTCAAAGAGCAAGACAGAAGGCACACCTGAGCTTCCTTTATGTTCTGATTAGCATCTGGCCGTGAATAGCAGTAGCCTGTCCAGTCCTGAGAAGTTCAGAATTATAATGTAAAGAAACCTACCAAAAAATGAGCCTGACATCTTTTACTAATGGCCCAATTATCATTGGGCTTCTCAGTGGTTAGATGTTGGTCAGAAGCAGGGCTCATAAATGACAGTCATTTGGATGACCATCATAGGAGTTGAGTTTTTTCCTTCTTATTTTGTTAGCTCCACCATGCTCTTCACTGTATTTCCTTATATAGTGGTTCTCAACCAGAAGTTAGATTCAGAATCACCGAGGTTTCTAGAAATCCAGGGGTTCTGACCACCACCACCCCCCAACTCCCAATCCCACCCCACCCCACCCACCCCCATGGTCGACCTACTATGTCAGAATCCCAGCCTTAGACCGTGCCTCTGTAATCTTGAAATGCTCTCCGGGGGGGTTAAAGGCATTCCCTGACTGGGATCTATCGGCCTCTGAAGTCCTGGCTCTGAAGAAGAAATCAATCAGAGTTCACTGACACCACGTCCAGACTGTGAGCTCCCTGACACAAGGACCACGTCTTACGTATCCCCAGAGGCCCTGCCTTCAAGAATGAAGTCTTGTGGAAAACACAGATCCTCACCAACCAAGTTTAAAACTGGTGAAACAAGTGTCAAATGGAGGGGTCAGAATCCTGCTCGAAGGTTCAGCTGGATTTTGGTAGAGGGTGAAGGATAATAAGGTATTTCAGACAAAGCAACCCTCCCTGGTAGTGGAAACCATCTCTCTTGGCACCTCTTTGTGTTGGCTTAATATTCCATGTGGGGCTTGAAGGGTTAGAAAGCCCCACAGAGCCCAGCGAGAGGGGGAAGGGGCTGAGGAGGCCGGTCAGCTGGGCCCCAGCCAGACTGCCTGGCTTGGCGCGGGATGGCCCCACACTTCACTATCCCAGGCCAAAGATCAGGCCTCTTTGTCCTTTGCCCAAAGCTCATTTCTCAGAATTGGTGGTTTCCACCATATACTGTAGCCTTGAGATAAAATCCTGCCCATGACCCTGAGGGCAACTATGCCCGAAAGCAGGGCTGGGCGTACTCAAGGGGTAAGCGGAATCTTTCAGTAGCAGAGAACAGCAATGGCCCAGAAGAGACTGATCAGGTGAGCCTGCAGGAGGTGGCACCTGGCCAGGCTGGAGAGAGGTGGCATTCTTCCGTGTCCCACTGCCACCTCAGTCACTGCACTTCCACTCCCACTCAAAACCAGACCTCCAGGTTCCCACCACCCAGCCCCATGAGCTTTACCCAACCTGGTCCTTGTCACTTAGAAACCCAGAGGTCGCCCACATCTTTTGAGGACTTGGGCCCCTGGCTCATGGTCTCCTCCTCTATCCCAACTCCCACCACCACACGGGGTGACTTGAATGTCCACGGGGCCACTCCAACACCCTCAATTCTTGGCTCCTCACCCTCCTCATCACCAATGACCTTCTCTCCACGTCAGCCACCTACACCCACAGGAGCACTTGGAATGTTTCCTATGAACACTTAACCTCCAGTATTGCCCTCTTGGCTCCCAACATCTTCCCCTTCCTCCCATAAAACCTGGCAGAGGATTCTCCCAATCCCTCCACATCTCCCAATTCTCCTGTTCCATCTCTTTCGCTCAGCTCTGTTACGGGAGTGCTTGTTACGGATGAGGTGCTCTGCCGGGCTCTGTCAGCAACTCCCTGGCTCTCCTTCCTCCCCTACTGACCCTGCCTGCGATTGGTCACATCATTCCTTCTCCCTGGCACCCTTGATTCCCACACTCCACTGGCTCTGCCTCTCCCAGCCCTGGAGGATTGCAGTCATCTGCTTTCCCCATCATGATTCCTAGGCTATTGGAAGGCACAGGAAAATCACCCAACCATGCAGACATGGCCACTGCAGATTTATGGTCTCTGACTTCTGCTCAGCCCTCCAGGCTGCTGGGCCCCTGGTCAGCTCCTGTTCTAAACCTCTATCACCCTTCCTGGCTTCTGGCCTGCTCCTCCCTCACGTCTAATTGACAGAGAAAATAGAGAGAGCCTCAGGCCAGATCTCCCTCCACTTCTCTCCACTCCTCCTCCTTGGATATCAGAGATCCAACCCCACCAATTTCCAACACCCTGCTTTCACCCGCAGACCACCAAGCCCTGTGCAACTTGCTCCTCCCTTGGCTGCTGTGACACCACCACTGTCCTCCCGAGCTCCCCTTACCTCTCTCGTCTTCTCTCCCCTGTCTCTTTCACCTTCTCCTCCTCTGCCCATGACCTTCTGGTTGTGGTTCCCCGAGCCTCCATATATGACCTCTTGCAGTCGTGCCCTACCCCTGCTCCCCAAATTTTCTCACCTAAACCCACTGCTTCAGTTGCTCCAGTAACTCTGATATCTGTAGTTCTATGTCCAAGCTCTATGTCCTGTTGCTTGGATGGTCGTCTGTCTGTCCCGTAGGTACCACCAAAGTAGTGTGCCCACAACTAGGTGCCTTAGCGTCCTCCTCAGACCTCTTCCTTCCTCCTTCCACAGTCTCTGGATGTTCAGTTACAGCATCACCTTCCATCCAGCTACCCAAGCTAGAGATCTAGGAGTTGCCTCAGCTCCTTCCCCTCCCTCACCCCACACCCAAACACCTCACACAAATTCAGCTCTGAGATATGTTTATCTTTGACTTGACTACTTAGCTACTGAGAGGTTGCTTCCAAAGCAGTATTTGAGGATTCCCATCGTTCCACATCTCACCAACTCTTTTGCTTCACCATCAGACTTTTATATTATTGCCAACCCTACTGGGATTTTAATTTGCATGTCCTTAATTACTAAAAGGTCATGCACCTTTTCATATATTTATTGGCCATTTGGATTTTTGAATGCTCAAGTCTTTGGTTGATTTTTACATTGTTGTCAGTCTTCTTCTCACTCATTTGTAGGAGCTCTTTCTGCATTCCAGAACTGAGCTCTTTGTTGGTTGTATGTGTTACAAAATCTTTTCCCACTCTATGGCTTTCCTTTTTATTCTCTTAATGGTATCTTGAAGAATGGAACTTCTTGATTTAATGTACTCAAATTTATCCGTCTTTTCCTTTATGGATAGTGTCATTCTGTGTGTTGTTTATGAAATCTTTCCCTACACTGAGGTCATAGAGATGTTTTTCTATGTTGTCTTATTAAATCCATCTCTATAGCACCGCTAACTCTATCTGTTTATGTGTCTGTACTTCCCAGCTAAACAGTGACCTTCTTTAGGGCAAGGTACAAATATATATTTGAAATCTTTGTCTTCAGAGGCCCTAACCTCAAACCTGCCATGTAGTAGATTCTCCATAAATGTCCCTGAAAGCCTGAAGTACAGAATCCAGGTACAGCAGCTTCCAAACAGGAAGGCCCTCTCCTCAGAATGCTCCCATCTTCACTGACCCCTGTCCTCCCCTCGCTAAGCCAATGTTCACGCCACAAGCAAATACTCAGCACCTACTGTGTGCGGGCACTGGAAACAGTTCTAGGGACATAGAGCTAAAGAAGGTGACGTCTCTCACTTCCTGACACTGGCCAGAGGCCAACACAGTGATTCGAGTACAAATCCCAGTTCTGCCTCCTACCATCTGTGTGACCTTGGGCAAGTCACTTCAGTATCCCGGGTTTCAGCTTCTACTTTGTAGAAAGGGTGGATGATAGATAACTCACTTGGTTCCTGTGAGGACTGATTGAGAGAATAAGTATAACAATTCCAAGCCTGGTGCTAGACACATAGTTGGTGTCCAAAGGTTGTTGAGTTGAGTAAGTGATGGAATGAATGAATGAATGAGTAAGTGAGTGAATGAACCGGAGAGGAGGGGAGGACACCAAGGGAGAGCTAGAATTGAGAGGGAGCAGGAGGCAGGAGCAAGGGCTGCTTCTGGGGCTATGGCAGGCCTTCCTTGTTGTCACAGTAACCGCTGTCAGCAAACGTCTCCCAGACAGGAATCCCCTTCAGGGATCCCTTCTCCAACCCACTGCATTTGTTGACTCAAAACCTCACCACTGCCAATTTAGCCTGCAGTAAGGAAGGGGGGTGGAGAGGGAGAGAGAAGTGTGGGAGGGGATGGAACTGTACAGAAAGGGGTCTTTGTCTGAGTACTGTGTGGCATTTCAGATTTCTGCAGTTTTTTGTTTTGTTTTGTTTTTAACCTCCTTAGGATCTGAGTGGGCTGCACTTGCAGTAGGAGGTATCTGAATTAGACAGCAGGGAGAACTTCCAGTGTGCTCTTTGTGTTGGGTGGTGGAACAAAGGAATGAGAAGCCAAGGCCTTGGGGGGGTGGTTCTACCTGGGGTTGAGACACGGATGCCAGGGGCACTGTCCCTGTGAAGGGTCTCCGGGGGTCTCGGCCCTACAGTTTCCCCAACAGCCCCTCTCCCTGCTGAGGTGAGAGGCTCCTTTGTGCCCAGTAGCTCCTGGGCATCCTGCCTTTTCTGCTTAGCTTAGGCCTCTTGCCCCTGCTGAGCTCTGCATGGCTGGACCCTGGCTCTCTGGCCCCACTTCCAAGCCTGCCATGACAGCCTGTCCCCAGTTCATGACCAAGGAGAGGAGCCCAGCTGACCCACCGGGGCCTCCTGTCCCCACCCCAACCTGTTTTGACCCCTCTGTGCAACAGGCTCGAGCCTTCTTCCCTTGAGGCTTCTCTATGTCCTTAGGTGGTTTCCTGGCTTCCTCGGCATGTGTACACACATGTGTTTATCGTCCTTTCTTTTGGGCTTTCCCATACCCATATGTCTGTCCGTCTGTGACTGTGTTTCTCTCGCTCGCCTGACATATCTCACTCCACATACTGCCCCTCTATGTCCTCTTGGTCTGCCTGCCTTTGTTTTCCTCCTTTTCTACTTGTTTCTCTCTGACTTGCCCTGCCTTTCCAAGATTCTGACTCTATCTTTGATTGTGTCTCCATGTCCTGTGTCTTGGTCTCTCTTTTGGTGTCTGTGTCTCTATCTCCCTCTTTGTAACCCTCCCTCTGTCAGGGGGTCTCTGTCTCAGTCTTCTCTCCAGCTCTCTCCCTGTCCATCTCTCTGCCTTGCCCTCTCTGAGCCTCCCTCTCCCAGACCCTCAGCAGGCCAAAGTGAGAGCCAGAGCCCACCCTGCCACTGGGGGCTCATACCCCTGACACCAGCCCTGGGGACAGGCTTTCCCTGCAGCTGCTCCAGCCCCGCTCGGAGCCTGAGTTCCAGGGGCTGCAGCCTGCCTTCGCCCAGCACCTGCTGAGGGCCCCTTTCTTCCTGTCCCCTGCTCTGTCTCCTAGCCCCTCCCCAATGCCCCCCACCCCACCCCCGAAGCCCTGGCCCTGAGCCCAGAACCACTCTGAGTTCCACGGGGGCCCCCCAGCACCAGCTCCACCTCCCCTCCCACCCTGCCCCGGGGCTTGCAGGCCAGGGGTGTTGACCCCACACCCACACAGGGGAAACGGTGTGGACAACTCAGGGCAAAGGAATCTGGGACCCAGTGTGGGCCATAGACTGAAACCCAAGGGAGGGGAGACCAGAGTCTATGTCAGAGAGGTGGGGGGTTGAGCTGGGTAGGGCCAAGACAAATGAGGAAGGCAAGAGAGGGCGTTCAGATGAGAGGAACTGAACCACCAAAGGCAGGGAGGTAGGAATAATTAGAGGACCTCAAAGGGCAATGGCTTAAGGGCTAGAATTAAGGTTTGTATAAGTACTTCAGAGCAAAGAGAAGATTACAAACTCCTTGTGGTGGTGGAAGGTGGGGAGGCAGAAGTTTTCACCAGGGACAATGGCATCTGAGCTGGATTCTGAATTCACCCAAAGTGAGCAAGAGAATTATTCCGGGTTGAGGAACCGGAATGAGCAAAGGTAGAGAGGCTCGGAGGGGCCTGCTGTGCTCGAGAGGGGTGCTGGCTCCACGCGGTGGAGGGTAAGATGCGCGAGGGACGAAGAACACGAGGGGTCTAGTGTGCTGCACCAGGAGTTTAGACTCTGTCTTCCGGCTGCCAGGGATGCACTTTGAGCAGGGCAGTGGCACCGCCAGGTTTAGTTATTTTTAAGAAGTCACTGACAGCTGTTTGGAGAAGGGACTGGCAGGCGGGGAGACAGAGATGGGGGGGACCAGTTAAGAGCTACTGAGTGGTGATGAATGACAACAATAAGATGACACTACGAACAACTGATTGTACTCTTTGGAGGATTGCATGTTATGTGACTATATCTCAATAAAATTGCATTTAAAAAAAGAGAGATACTGCGATGGTTCTGGAGAGAGCTGAAGAGGCTGCGTGTGCTCATGGGAAGGGAGGACAAGAACACACTGGAGGGAAACTTGTGAGGCAGAAGATGTGAAATCCAACCAGAAGTCAGCGGCATGGAGGAAGTTGGGGGTGGCAGAAGTTTCCAGTTGGGGGAACACAAGGAAGAGAGAGACTCTTCTGGAGAAAAAGACCGAGCAGGTTGGGTTTGAGGCGTCTGTGGGACTTCTTGGGGTGGAACTCTCCTCCCTCAACCCCGTTCCATCCCTGGTAGCTGGAATGAGGCGAGGGGCTGAGAGGGTGCCCGGCCAGCCCAGAGAAGCCTGGGAGTTCCCGAGGTGGAGCAGAAACTGAGCTCGGGTCTGCTTTACTTACGGCCAGTTCCTGCCCCAAGGCAAGAAAGGGGTAAGGCACAGCTTAGGGAAGACACTGCCTGGTCCTCTCCTGAGTCCGGCTTCCTCAGAGGCTTCTCCCCTATACCCCGACGTGCCCCACGCCCTACACACACACACACACACACAGACCCACACATGCCTATACACAGACACATATATGCTTAGACATAGACATACAAATTCATTACACACACACACACACACACACACACACACACACACACACACACACACACACACACACGCAGCACTGGATCAGCAGTGGCACCAAATGTTTCAGACCAACCAACAAGTATTTTCAAATGCAAATTCCCTCCCATCCACCCATTCCCCACACAACTGCTCTCCGAGCAGCTGGAGGCAGAGTCCCTGTGGGGGGAGGGCAGCAAAAATAAATCCCATTTTCTGCTCCTTTTCAGAGCCGCGATGCAATCCCCTACTGCCTCCCCTTCCCTCCCCTCTCCACAGATGGGGGGATTAAACTGGCCTCGGGTTCGGCTCTGTCGCGTGGGGAGGGTGATGGGCAGGGCAGGGGCTGAGCTGGGGAGGGGGTGGGAGTGTTCAGTGACAGGGCTAAGAATAACAGCTTCCATCAGGCCTGACACTCTCTCCCACTTGCCATGGCTCAAGTTGTTCTGTGTGTCAGGAGACAGACAGACAGATACAGGACGTCTGCGTGGAGTCCTGAGTATTTGTGCATGAGACAAAGACCAAAGCTGGAGTGGGGTGGGGGGTGAGCTGACAGGCTAATGGCGTGGATGTGCCTGGGAGAGGCTGGAGACAAGGGGCCCTGTGACAGCGAGCTGGCCACGAGAAACAGCACGCTCTGTGCGCTTCAGTGTGGTGTGTAGGGGTGTGTGCTGTTGTGAGAGGCTGTTGATGTGTGGGAGAGAAGCCCAGACAGGCAGGGGAGGGGGCAGAGCCAGTCGGAGCCTGCAGTCACCATCAGGTGCTCCTGAGTGACTGCCGGGGGAAGTTCAGGGAAAGGGGCTGAGAGAGTGAGAACGGCCACCCTTGTCCTGTCTGAGGGGTGACTGAGGAGGGATGGGGGGATTAAGTGTGTGTCTTGTAGGAATGTGTTAGTGGCTGTGTGCCTGTGTGTGACAGAATATGTGTCTCTCCGTCTATTTAAATGTGTACATGTCTGTCTCTGAGTGGGTATGTGAGTAGGTATGATCTGTTTATGAGTATTTGACAATGAATATGTGTCTATGTGAGTACATGTATAAATGCATAGGAATGTGTACATCTGTGAAGGAGCATATCTATATAAGAATGCATCTCTGTGTGTCTGTGTATACAAGCGTGTACACCTGTGTGTGAGCGTGTTTGTGTATATATGACCGTGTGTGTATGAGTGTATACATCTGTGTGTGAGCATATCTCTGTAGATATGAATGTGTCTGTTTTCGTGCCTGTGTATATGAATACGTATGTCTATGTGTAAGTGTCCGTGTGTCTGTATCTGATTCTGTGTGTCTGTGTGTGTGTTTAGGAGTGTGCATGAATGCATGTGGGTGGGAAGAAACGGTGGGATCCTCAGCCCTCAGCCTGCTCAGCTTCCCCACTCGCCTCGGGCTCCCAGGGGAGGGAATCGTGTGGGTCAGTCTCTAAACCTGTATCCTGGTTTCCAGTGTGGAGTGAGCTACAGAGGCTGCACTTCTTGCCCTTTCCAGGACGGAGCAGGAAGAACAAGCATCGGTGTTTGCTTGATCATGGTGAAAACACGCACACGCGCACACACACACACACACACACACACGTCACATAATTTCACTGGCAGTGCAGCAGTGCCTCAGTTTACCAAGGGCACGTGTTCCTGGGGAAGGAGAGAAGGGTATACTATTTGAATTTCTCTACGGGAATCACGAAGGCCATGGGAGGTCCTTAAAACAGATCTTAAGTGAGTTCTTTGTTCAAGCCAGTGCTTTGTGTAATGCGTGGCAACCCAGCCTTGCTAGTTGAGGAAGAGGGCTTCTTTCCTGAGCTCTCCCAGTCTGGATCCCAGGCCGTGGCTTCAGCAGCCAGTGAGGGGCCACCTTGTCCAGACATCTGTCAATCTATAACATCACCTGGAGGGATTCTTTAGCTCAGGACTTTATGAAGCCAACAAAATGGTTCATTGAAAATGACTAAACTCCACCTTGGAAAGAAAATCATAAACATTTTACAACCCAGCTAAGCCAAGCATGATTACATATGGAAACTATGGACGCTACTCAGAGGGATTTTGATATTAATTTCCAATTTCCTCTTTGCTGATGAACTGATGAAAACCCAGTCTCCGTGCTATCCAGGCTGGACTCAACATCTTACACCGTCCATCCGTCCAAACCCCGCTGCTTCTCGCAGTGGCTCTCCCCCACTTCAGCTCCACGCTGGCCGCTCTGGAGTCTTGCCCTGGCCCTCGTCTCCAAGGGTGTGCACGCTCAGGGCTCATTGAAGTAGAGTCTCTGCTGGCTCTACTAGGGAGAGCTGCTGCAGCCGTTCTCTCTGAAAATGCCAGCTGCCTGCTGTCACCAGGGACTGCCTCTGCGTCTGCCCCAGCACACTAGGTTTGCCCGTTGCTGGCCTGTCCTTCCCTGCCCAGTGGAATGAAGGGAGGTGTGTGTGATTCCCTGCTTCGAGCAGGAACCTGAGAACAGCCTCCCCCGCCGCCCCACCACTGGGCAGGAATGAGACACCTGCAGCGTGCTGTGTTGTCCCCCTCACTGTCCCTGGTGGAGGAGGGAGCTGCCACTCCAGGGGCGATGTTGGGGAGACGCCACTAAACTTCCACATTTCGTGGAACGAGTAGCTTCAAGTGGGAAAAAGGCTCCGGGGAAGGACCAAGAGCAGGGTTTGGAGACAGGCATGCCTCAGTTTGACCCTCAGCCCTGCCACTGGGTGACTTGGGCAAATCATGTGTTATCTCTGAGTTTAAGTTTCCTTATTCATTTTTTTAAAAAAGAAATATTCATGCCTTTCTCACAGGGACATTGTGAGAAATACCTGAGCCTAGGAGGCAGTCAGTAGAGAATACCTATCATATTACTACTCTACCAACCAGAAGGGATCTTAGAGGTCACCCTGTGTTTCCCAAACTTTGGTCATGCATCAGAGACCCCTGGGGTGCTGGTCAAAATGCAGATCCCTGGGCCCAGAATTTTTGCAAAAGTGGGTCAGGCCTCGGGGTCCCCCATGTGCCACAGCCTCAGAGCGCCAGAGCTGCTTGAGGAAAACCCTGGGCTCCAGCCAGCCTCCCACCCCCTTCACCTTGCACCTCAGAGCTACCGAGGCCCTGGCGTGCGCCAGGCTCCTGGGAAAGCCATCCCAGGTGAGGGCCTGATTGAGTTTGTCGTGGTCTTCGCCCAGGAGCACGGTGGCAGCCACTTTGGTTTTGATTACAGGCAGCCTGGCACCGGGGAGCGGTGGCCTGTTCACCTGAACCGCCTGGCACAAGGCACAGATGCTAATTACACGGGTAAGTACTTACAGATTTCCCAGGAACAACAAAGATAATTTGTTCGCTCTACGGCTTGTTAGAAAGGAAGCTGGGCTCTGGTGACTGGGTGGCTTGTGGATTAAGCCCGTGGCCTTTCACCTCCTCTTGCCCTGGCCTGCTGGTTCTCCCAGCTGTGCTGATTAGAGGCAGTGGAAATTAAGAACCCTGTCCCCCGCCAGGCTAAAGGAGGTGGGGGGAGAAGAGGGGGAAGCAGCCGAGGGGCCAAGCCAGCTGGGGACATCTAGCAGGGGTCCCGCCTGCCCGGCCCGGGGCATCTGGAGACAGGGCTGAGCAAGAGCAGGAAGCAGGAAGCAGGGGCTTTCTCTGCATCTCCCTGCCAAAGTGCAATGCCAGTGAACGTCTTTCTCGGGGTCACAGAATCTCAGGCCTCCTTTAGCTGAGGAAGGCGGAGGAGGGATATGAGGGGGTCACTCACAGGGACTGTTGGAGTTGGGGGAGCTGGGAGAGGGAGCCTCCTGGGGGTCCCCCAAAGAGTGCCAAGAAGGTGGCTGCCACAGGTGGGGACACTCTCCAGTCTTGACCATTGGTTATGGGGTGACGGGATCCAGCCGAGAACACGATGGCACCATCTCCCTTGGTCTGAACAGCGTTGTGTAAGAGGAAAGTCACCCACGGTGGAAATTAGTCAGAGCCCATCTGTCTAAGAGCAAGATGAGTCGCTCCATTAGAAGTCAGGTACTGGGGCTGGAAGGCGGTAAATCGTCCCTGCTCCTTGCTTCCTTCTGCCCCAGGGGAATGAGGAGAATGGGATAATTACTATAATTATTATTAATATCGTTAGCTCTTATACTTTTATGTGCCTTAATGGCTTTTATATACTAAAAGTCACCATTTATCAATGGCCTACTATGTGCCAGACAAAATGAAATAGAGGCTCTGCATATATGATTAGGCTTACAAGGTAGCGGTAGAGGTTCAGGTTACAGAGGAGGAAATTGATGGTCCGTAAGATTAAGGACCTAAGGTCAAGTACCTTGACCGAGGTCACAGAATAAGATGCACAAGGATTTGTGCCCCAGGGTCCCTCATCTTCCTCTGGCCTCAGGTGACAAGCTTCCCTCTAACGGGCCCCTCCTTAAGAGGGATTCAGGGGCTAAGATGGAGATAGAACCCAGCTCTCTCCCATCCAAGCATGCAGCTGTCTCAGTGATGAGGGGGAATGAGTCATGTGTTCCCTGAGGCAAGTGTGATGATGAGCAGACTTACAGGGGACTCCAGCCTTATTTGGGGATGGGGGAAATTCCATCAAACTACAGTGAGAACAGCTTCCATTCTGGTCCTCCCACTTCTCTCTTCCCCATCTCCCTCTCTCCTTCCCATAGGCTGCAAGTGACTATTGAGGGCGGATGGAAACTCTGTCTATAGGATGGGGCTCAGAGCAATGTGAGCTTCCCCCAGAGCAGAGGCCAGTCTGGGGTGGGAGCAGATGCAGGGCCCGCACATCCGGTAAATTGGTGGGGATGGTTAGTGTTCCAGTTTGCTAATGCTGCTGTGATGCAAAATACCAGAAATGGATTGGCTTTCATAAAGGGGGTTCATTTGGTTACAAAGTTACAGTTCTGAGGCCAGGAAAGTGTCCAAACCAAGGCATCAACAAGAGGATGACTTCACTGAAGAACAGCTGATGGTGTCTGGAACACCTCTGTCAGCTGGGAAAGCATGCGGCTGGTGTCTGCATTTCCTTTGCTCCTGTGTTGTGTTTCAAAATGGTGATCTCCAAAATGGCTCTGGGTCTCGCTTAGCTTCTCTGGGGCAAACTCTGGGCTTCGTCTCTTAATTTAGCATCTCCAAACGTCCTTCTGTCTGCATCTCCATGTGTCAACAAGCATCAGCGAGCATCTGGGTCGGCTCCTAGCATCTCTGTCCACTCCCAAGCGTCTCTTAAAGGACTCCAGTAATCTAATTAAGACCCACCCTGAATGGGCAGGGACACACCTCCATGGAAATATCTAATCAAAATATTTCACCTACAGTTGGGGGAGTCACATCTCCATGGAAGCAACCTGATCCAAATATCCCCTGAGACTGGATTAAGACATGGCTTTTGGGGGGACGCAATATATCCACATCAGCACAGTTAGTAAATAATAAAGATGCCACCTGTTGATTCCCTGCTCTCTGTAGCTTGTGGATTTGCTTTCATACTGCCTCTATTTACATCTTCTCACTCTGGTTTCATTAATCGGCATGCCTCCATATTCCTCTTTAAAATCATCAAAAAGTTGCTAGTTTCGGAGAATGTGTTCAAGGCAAGTAACTTCTGCAGATGGCCACTCCCAGCCACCTCTCCACTTCTGCCCTTGGACCTAAGCTTTCAACCCCTTGACTGTGGAGAAGGAAACCTCTCCTGAAATCAGCCAGTGTGACCTAAATAGCTCTGGTTGCACATATTTGTGTTCCTTCCAATTAAGGCGATTCATTAAACTGCTAGCTGGCTTCATTTTTATTCCTTGATAAGAACTTTCAAATAAATACATTCAGCCATGGAAAGAATCCTTTGACAGCACGCAAGTCCTATTTTGGCTGGGGGAATGTGGTCCTGGGGATGTGCTGGAGAGATCTGGGGCCAGTTCCCCTCCCACCACAGCAGACTTTCGAGGAGGACGTGAGCAGGCTGACCTTGACTCTGCCCACCAGGAGGGATGCAGGGGCACTCTGTCTCTGCTCTGGAGGCCTGGAGATGGCACCATCAGCTCCCAAGGTCTCAGCAGGGCCCGCAGTCCCCCTGGGAACCTGTTATGGAATGTGGTAAACACCAGCCTCAGTGCACACCATGGTCTCCACCCAGGGACCCCCTTTGGCTGCAGTTTCCATTCTGAGTGACTGGGGATGAGCCTGAGTCCCTCCAGCACCAGGTCCACAGAGCAGGTCACACGGGCTACTGGAATGAAACTTGATGGAGAGTTGGCACACTGGATTTTATCCATAGTCTGCAACGTGAAGATTTTGGGCTCCCTATTATCTTCAGATGGAAGACATTTATTGGGCACCTACATGCTACCAGAATTGCAGTTCTAAATCTTGCCAACAACCCCAATTGTCCCTTTTAAACAGATAAGGAGATCGCCGCTCAGAGAGATTAAGTGACTTGACCAAGATCATACAATTTGTGTGGGAAAGAGCCAGAAATAACTTAGGACTCTTGGCTCATGATTCTCTTGAGCTCAAAGAGAGCCAGTGAGGAATGATGTCACCAAAATGGTGTGGGATGCTCCAGGGTACCATCTCCCAATAGAATCTTTAAACAACTAGCAAAAACTGGCAGAACCATCTTTCTTAGAGCTCCAGAAAGCAGTTAAAGTGTTGTGGCAACTGGGTGAGTGCAAAATAAAGGAAAAGGCAACCTAACAACAGTAGGAAAATCTCATGTGCCATTGCTGGCCCTTTCCCCACTCCTTCCCTGGCTCAGTGTGGAGCTAGCCTGAGCTCTCAGTGCAGGTCCTTGGTCCTGGTTCTTGAGGGAGCAATACCTATGTGCATTTTGGAGTGGATACATGTCTGTGCCAATCGATCTGGTGGCAACCCGAAAAAGCAACTTGCAGGCAGTATATAAGTGTAAGAACCAAATACCTTGTAGTGGCCTGGGGCAAAGGATTACTGGCTTTAAGACATACAACAGAGCCAGAACCAGGAGGAAAGACTATTTCAGGAATTCCTAAGGCAATGACTGCATGTCCAGGAAAAGACACTGTGCCAGTTTGAAACTCTTATGGACCCCAGAAGAGCCATTATGTTTTAATCCAATCTTACTGGGTGGAAACTTTTGATTGAGTGTTTCCATGGAGATGTGACTCACGCATAAGACTCCTCTTGCGGGTCTCAATTATTTCACTGGAGTACTTAAGAGAGCTCAAGAGCTGACACAGATGCTGATGCTTGAAGATGCCTGGAAATGCAGACAGAAGGACATCTGGAGATGCTAAACTCAGAGATAAAGCCCAGTGTTTGCCCCAGAGAAGATAAGACAGGACCCTCAGATGCTTAGAGAGAAACTTCCTGGGAGAAAGAACCAAGGACACAGAGGAGCTGAGATAGAGGAGCTAAGACAGATGCCCAGAGACATTTTGGAGAAAGCCATTTTGAAACACAACCCAGGAGCAAAGGATCAATAGACCCCAGCCACATGCCTTCCCAGCTGACAGAGGTGTTTTGGATGCCATCGGCTGTTCTTCAGTGAAGGTATCCTCTTGTTGATGCCTTGGTTGAAGAACACTTATGGCCTCAGAACTGTAAATTTGTAACCTAATAAATCCCCTTTATAAAAGCCAATACCATGTCTGGTATTTTGCATAGTGGCAGCTTTAGCAAACTGGAATAGACACATGCTCAGAAAAGACCAGAGAGGAACCTATGCTTTTGCTTCAGCTTATTCTTCAGGTTTCTTGTTAGAATACAAGTTCTCAAGGAAAGCACCAGCCAGTACAGAGCCAATTTGCAAGGACTGAGAAAAGTGTTTTTGTTTGTTTGTTTGTTTTTGTTAACTCCTGGTATTCAAGAAAACCCCTATCATATGACTAGTTGGGTATATACTTAAGTAACAGACACTCAGGGACTAAATTTAGAGTTAACATGTTAAAATATTGAAATATACACTGCAACAAAAGATTACAAGCATACAAAGAGACAGAAATGATGGCTTGTCCAAAAGAGCAAGATAAAACATCAGAAACCATCTATGAAGAAGATAAAACTTTGGAAATTCCAGGCAAAGACTTGTAAAAAGTTGTCCTAAATATGCTCAAAGAGTTAAAGGGAAACATGGACAAATAATTAATGGATTTCAGGAAAATAATAAGAGCTGAAGACCATACTAACTGAAATTAAAAATGCCCTAGGAAGGTTCAACAGCAGATTGGAACTAGCAGAAGAAAGAATCAATGAATGTGAAGATAAGACAATTGAAATTATTCAGTTTTCAGAGCAGAAAGAAAAAAGAATGAAGAAAAATATACAGAACCTAGGAGACCTGTGAGACACAATCAAGCCTATCAATATATGGATTGTTGGAGTCCCAGAAAGAAAAGAAAGAGAGAAAGGGGTAGAAGGAATGTTAAAAAAATAATGGCTCAAAACTCCCCAAATTTAGTGAAAGACATGAATATACATATCCAAGAATCATAACAAACTCCAAACAGGATAAACTTAAAGAGATCCATGCCCAGGCACATTACAATCAAACTGTCAAAGGCCAAAGACAAAGAGAAAATTCTGAAAGCTGGAAGAGAGAAGCACCATATTATGTACAAGGGAGTTCCAACAAGATTAAATTCCAATTTCTCATCAGAAACCATGGAGGTAAGAAGACAGTAGGACAAAATATTTAAAGGGCTGAAAGCAAACAATTGCCAACCAGGAATTTTATACCCAGGGAGACCATCTTTCAAAAATGAGAGTGAGATTAAGACACTCCCAGATAAACAAAAGCTGAGGGAGTTTGTCACCACTATACCTGCCCTATAAGCAATGCTTAAGGGAGTTCTTTAGACTGAAAGGAAAAGACACTAGACAGTGATCAAAATGGCATAAAGCAATAAAGACCTCTGGTAAAAGTAACCATATGGGAATTATAAATGCCAATACTAATATATTGGGGTTTTTGCTATGTAATGACACTTTTTACTTCCTACAGGTTGTAAAATGCATATGCATAGAAAGTAATGATACATCTGTGGTTTTAGACATATAATGTATAAAGATGAATTTGCAAAAAAAGTACAACAAAAAGGTGGGGGAGAGGGGTATAGGAAAACTGTATGTGTATGTTATTGAAGTTAAGTTAATATCAAAGCAAACAAGATTGTTATAGATTTAGGGTGCTAAATTTAAGCCCCATGGTAATCACAAAGAAAATATATGAAAAAAAATATATTCAGAAAGAGAGCAGAAGGGACACAAAATGGTACAATACAAGAAATTAAATAAATACAAAAGTAGGCATTAATGGAAGAACTGAGGGACAGAAAAGATATGACTTACAAGATCAAATAACAAAATGTCAGAAGAAAGTCCTGCATTATCAGTAGGTACTTTAAATGTAAATGGAGAAAACTCTCCAGTCAAAAGGCAGAGATTGATAGAATGGACAAAAAGCATGACCCAACTATATGCTGTTTACAAGAGACTCACCTTAAATTCAAAGACACAAGTAGGTTGAAAGGGAAAGGATGGAAAAAGTATGCCATGTAAATAGTAACCAAAAGAGAGCTGGGGTAGCTATACTAATATCAGATAATATAGGTTTTAAGTCAAAAACTGTTAAAACGGACACAGAGGTCACTATATACTGATAAAGGGGTGAATTCAACAAGAACACATAACAAGTATAAATATATTTACACCTGACTGGTAGAGCCCCAAAATATATGAAGTAAATATTGACAGATTTGAAGGGAGAAATAGACAGTTCTACATTAATAGTAGACTGCAATACACCACTTTCAATAATGGATAGAACATCTGGACAGATCAATAAAGAAATAGAAAACGTGAATGATAGTATACACCAGCTAGACCTAACAGAGCACTTCACCCAACCACAGAAGAATAAACATTCTTCTCCAGTGCACATAAATCATTCTCCAGGATAGACCATATGCTAGGTCACAAAACAAGTCTCAATAAATTTTAAAAGATTGAAATCACACAATGTATCTTCTCTGATCAAAACAGAATGAAGGTAGAAGTTAATAATAGAGGGAGAACAGGAAAATTCACAAACAGGTGGAAATTAAATGATGCACTTTTAAACAATCAATGGGTCAAAGAAGAAATCATAACAGAAATTAGGAAATATCTTGAGATGAATGAAAATGAAAACACAACATACCAAAACTTATGGGATGCAGCAAAGGCAGTGCTGAAGGGAAAATTTATAGCTCTAAATGCTTACATTAAAAAAGAAGAAGGATCTCAGATCAGGGACCTAACCTCAAAACTGGGGTATCTAGAGAAAGAGGAGAAAACTAAACCCAAAGCAAGTGGAAAAAGGTAATGATTAGAGTGGAGATAAATGAAATAGAGAAGAAAAGCAACAGAGAATCAATGAAACCAATTCTTTGAAAAGATCAATAAAATTGACAAACCTTAAGCTAGATGACAAAGAAAAAAAAGAGAGAGAGGATGCAAATAACTAAAATCAGAAAAGAGGCATTACAACACCATTGAAATAAAAAGGGTTATAAGAGGATACTATGAACAATTATACACCAACAAATTAGATAATCTAGATGAAATGGACAAACTCCTAGAAACACACATTACCTAAACTGACTCAAAAAGAAATAGAAGACCTCAACAGACGAATAACAAGTGAAGAGATTGAATCAGTCATCAAAAAGCTCTCAACCAGAGGTCCTCCAAGACCAGATAGCTTCACTGGTGAGTTTTACCAAGTATTCAAAGAAGAGTTAACACCAATCCTTCTCAAATTCTTCCAAAAACTTGAAGCAGAGAGCCAGTGATCAGTGTACCCGAAGCATAAGGTCCTGCCTGGTAACTGCTCTTGGAGGAAAAAACAAACAAACAAAACAAAAAAACAAAAAACAAAACCCACACAGGGCTCAGGGACTACGGGAGCAGGTCTCAGACTTTGAGCCTGCTGGGAGTTCCTGACCCAGGAGGAGGATACTGCTGAGATTGTGGGTGGGTGGGCAGTAATGGACTGAGCTGCAGTGACCCAAGTCACTGATTAGACAGGATTAGACTCTAGTCTAAACAGGGCTGGCATCTGAATCCCAGGTGCTGAGGGGGACAGGGCATGGTGGTGGAGACTTGTATCAGTTAAGAAGCATTTCACTGCAAGTAACAGAAAAACCTGACTAACTGTGGTTTAATCAATAGGGGTTTGTTTCCCTCACATAACAAGAAATAAGAAGCACATGGTTGGCAGTGTGATTAAGCCATACAAATGGCTATCAAGAACCAGGGCACTTTCTTTCTTGCCTTTCTGCCGCCTTCACTGTGTTGGCTTTTTGTTCATGTTTGTCCCCTCACAGTCTAATGCGGTTGCTGCAGCTCCAGACATTGCATCAAGGAAGGAGACATGGTGCTAATGTTATCTTTCCCTTTAATCAGGTAATAAGGAAATGAAAAGTCTTCAACTTCTCTGTTGGAAGACTAATAAAATGGTGAAAATGTTTAAAAAGAAAAAAGAAAAGAAAGAAAGAAGGAAAGAGAGAGAAAGGAGAAAGGAAAGGAAAGGAAAGGAAAGGAAAAAAGAAATTGATGGAGGGAGAGAGGGAGGAAAGAAAACCTTCCCAAGAGGATTCAGCAGGGTTTCCTTATATCTTTTTGGCTAAAATGAAGTCACATGGTCATTTTTAGCTACAAAAGAAGCTGGAAAAGAGATTATCTGGCATTTATATTCTATGGTGGATGGATAACAAGAGAAAAGGTTGAAAATGGCTGTTGAGTTTGCCAAGCAGCAGGTTCTGCCACAGAATTCTACCTCTCAGGCATGTTGTGGCATTCAAGGGGTAAATCACAGAAGTCTATTTAAGGCACCTTTACATATGCTGTTTCCTGGAATTGGGTCCCCCCCATCCCATTCCCATACCTCCCATATTTGCCTAACAAAGCTCTCAGTGTATTCTGGAACTATACTTTTAGAAACAATTTGGCAACATGTTTCAAGAGCCGTAAAAGCGTTCATAAATTTTGACCCAGTATTTCCACTTCTGAGAATTTATTTGTTCCAAGGAAATAATCCAAAAGAAAAAAAAACAAAAACCATATGCTCAAAGATGTTCATTGCAGCATTAGAAATAAGAAACAACACAAACATCCAACAATAGGGGAACAGGTTATTAAATCGTATTTACTGGATGGCATATTGCACTGCCATTAAAAGTGAGCATTATAAATATTGCTTAGTAATGTACAGAAGGGCTGATGATATAATGTTATATTTAAAAACACAGTTGAATGCACTATTTGGATTGCACACCTAAATGCACATGTGCCTTGTAGACAAAGAGCTGAAAGGAATTCACGAAAGTTGTTGTGTTAGGGTGATGGGATTATGGATAATGGTTTTTCCCTCTGTTATTCAAAATTTCTGTAATGGTGTTATACAATTTTTAACATAATGGAGGGAAAGATGTTAAATTTTCATCTTTCAAGCCCCAGCTCAGATGCCACTTCCTCTAGGAAGGCTTCCCTGATTTTTCCGATCACATCTTTTCTGAAGCTTTCCTATTGCTCTTATTTTACTGGACCACACACACTCTCCATGTCCAATTCCCCTCTGTTCCTGACCCATGACTGGCACCAGGATTCAAGAAGGCCAAGAGGCTCAGGTTGAGGACCTAGACCAATAGCTAGTGTGGTGGAGATGGTGAGGGGGTCGTCTGCGGTCAGGAACCAGGCATGGATCTAAGAATCAGGTCCAAGGCACCAACAGTGGACAGGGCTTGAAAACTAGGTGTATAAACTGATGGGCATTGAATAAAAGCTGGTCTTTCTGGTTATCGTAAATACATTATCATTACTAAGTAAACTTGTATACATCCTCACTGCAAAAAAAAATTTAATGGTATAGATAAGGCCCCCCCCCTTTGGTCCCCACACAATCCAACTCCACTCCTGAGACTGTCACTTTGGTATGTACCCTTCCAGAACATTTTCCTCACACGCATTGGAAAGTGTGCGTATGTGTTTACCTAAACAGAGCTCTATTATTTTGCCACCGATTTTTCTCTTAGAAGAGACCTTTCCATTTCAGGATGTGGAAGTCTGCCTCATTTTTCAGACCTCAGTAAACCATTACTGGTGTGGATATTCAGACGTTTATTTAGCCCTTTCTCTACCCATGAGCATTTGGGCTATTTCTGATTGCTCCTATTTCCTCCACCACCACCATGGCCCTCTGTAAACGTGCCTCCTTGTGCACTGGAGAGCTTTTCTCCAGAGACATGGAACTGCTCTGGTGAAGGATATGGGCATTTTACATTTCAATAGATACTGCCAGATTGCCCTCTAAAAATACCATCACAATTTCCATTCTTACCAATAGGGAAGAAGGTGTTCATTGCCCTTGAATTCTTGCCAACAATGGCTATTATGAATAGTTTTTAAATTCTGCAAATCTGTCAAGTGAAAAATGTTAACTCGTTTTTAGTTGCATTTCTTTGATTACTAGTGAGGCTGAGCATATTTTCATATGTTTATTGACCATCTGCAGTTCCTCCTAAATGACTTGTCTGTTCCTAGCTATCACCCTTTTTTCCTCGTAGATTGTTTGACTTTTGCTTATTATTTGTGGGAATTGATTTTATATTCTGAATATTAATCCTCTTCTGTTGTATATGTCGCTGATACTTTCTTCTAGCATGTCACTTATCTTTTAACAGTATTTACGGTGTCTTTTGTTATACAGCAGTTTTAAATTTGGCTGTAATCAAATTTAGCAATCTTTCCTCTATGGTTTCTGTGTTTTATGTCTTGCAAAAGAAAGCCTTTCCTACCCCAAGGTTATAAACAAATTCTCCTATATTTTCTTTCAATAGTTTTATAGCTTTGTTTTTTTACATTTAGCTCTCTAATCCATCTGGAATTTATTTTAGTGAGTGGTGTGAAGCAGGAGTCTAACTTTTCTTTTTTTCCACAAGGATAGCCAATTGTGTCCACAGTATTTATTGAAGAGTCCGTTCTTTCCCTACCAATTTTAAATGCTACTTTATCAGACTGAATTCCTCTTTAACAAGAGACCTTTTTAAACTCGGTTCTGTGACATTGATCCATTTGTCTATTCTTGTACCAGCTCGACATCATATTAATTAGTACAGAGTGGTAGTGTTTTGATATCTGATAGGGCAAATCCACCGCATTGTACTTCTTTGTCAAACATTTCTTGGCTATTCTGACACAGTCATTCTTCTAAATTGGTTTTAGAATTGACTTGTTAAATTTCACAAAAAAATCCTGTTGCAACTTTGATTGGCATTGTGTTGAATTTATAGATTTCTTTGGGCAGAACCGACATCTTCACTGCATCAAGCGTCCTCACCCAAGTGCATTCTGTTTCCTTAGGCTTCATTTATAGAGGTCTCAGAACGCCATTCCTGACTAGCTCTGTGGTCTTAGGTGAGACTCAGCCTCTCTGAGCCCTGGGTCCTTCATCTTTCAAGCAGGAACAGTATTTCCTTTCCCAGAGTTAAATGAGGGCAAGCATGGGCAAGCACTAGAGCGTGAGCTCCCGGAAGGCAGGCTTCTCCCTTATTTAACTCTCCCATCCAGGGCAAAGTGTTTTGAGCAGTCCTGTGGGGACTGCAGTGTTTTGTTTAGCATTGTGAGGTAGATTCAGGGAGTGCAGGCTGGGAGTTGGCATGGAGAAGGAGGCAGAGAGCTTACATGGAGACCACCGTGTTAGCTATTTTATATACATTATTGCCTCATCTCATTCATCCTCAAAACAAACCAATGAGGCACTATCATCCTCACTTTACAGCTCAGAAAAATGGAACTCAGATAGCGCCCTGTCCAAGACTCTAATAAACTGCAACCTGCACCCTCAACCCTGACTAATTTCAGAGCCAGTGGGAGCCTCGTCTGTCATAAAGCCAGAGCTGCTGGGGTCCGCTGCTCCCCTGTCTGAAGTCTAATGAGCCTAGAGTAGATTTGGCCCCAAGAGATCCTCATGAGCATTCTGCATTTAGCACAGTGTGTGACACATATTAGGGTATTGTCCGATCAGATTGGGGCAAAGTCCAAAGACCGTAACATGAATGCCACAGTGTAGAAACTGCTAGATGAGTTCAGAGGAAGAAAAGAGCTCTGTGGACTGGGGAAAATCAGAGAAGGCTTCCAGGAGGAAGTGGGACTGGGTCCTGGCCCTGAGGGATGGAGAGGATTTAAACAAACAGAGAAGAGAATAGAGCATTCCAGAGTCGGAGCCGGTATGGCCAAGCAGGTGGGCCCAACTGTCTAGAGAGGCAATGAGGCTAGCAGAGAAAGGCATGTTCCAATGATAGGCCTTGGGTGGACTGGGCAGCATCTCCAGGCTGGAGGGTGGAAGGCCATGGACCTGGAATCTTAGACCCATCTAGTGCTCTGCAGTGTCCTAAGGTTAAGCTTCACTTTCTGCCTGCTGCCCTCATAACCAGTTGCCATGGCACCAAAATACAGACCAGCCATGGGAAGTCAGCTGGGAGGGGCAGGAAGGGGCTGCTTTCCTCATGCCCTTTGCCTGCCCCACACTGCATCCTGACCTTGTGTCTCTCCACCCTGACCTGGTCTTTTCACTCCACACACCAGAGTATGCATGTGTGTGGGCACCTGGGGGTGAGCTGTGTGCCCTCAGTTGAGTCTCTCAGCCTCTCTGAACCTCAGGATAGATGGATTTCCAGGGGTATGCATATTTCTTCTGGTCACAGGGTGATCCACCTTGTTCCCATTGGAACAGCCTCACAGGATGGCCACTGTTACCCTCACATGGAAAGGAAAAGAGGAGAGAAAACCCACTATATGCCAGGTGCTTTATATACAGGTTGAGTTTGGGGCTTAAAAACCATAGCACATTAGTTCAGATCCTCTGAGAAGCCAGACCCCAAGACGGGATTAGAGGTTGTCTTAGTTTACCAGGCCTGCTGTAACAGATACCACGAACTAGTTGGCTTAAACTGTCTCGCAATTTGGGAGGCTAGACATCCCAAACCGAGGAGTTGGCCGGATCATGCTTTCTCTGAACTGTAGTGTTCTGGTGGTGGTTTGCCGCAACTCAGTCTTTACCTGTGTCCCACGGCCGTCTGTCTCCTGTCTCCTACTCACTCTTTCTGCTCGTAAGGACTCCAGTTACACTGGATTAAGGTTTGCCCTGATTCAATTTGGCCTCATTTTAATGGGATGTTCAAAGATCCTATTTACAAATGAATTCGCACCCACAGGACTGGGGGTTAGGATTCAAACATGCCTTGAAGGGGACGTGATTCAATCCATCACAGAGATGCAAGAGATTTGCTGCGGAGAACTTATGTGAAGGAAAAAGGGAGGTGAGCTGGAGGAGGCAGGGAGCTATGATGCAGTCTGACCCTTGCGTGGGACAGAAGGAAGAAACGAGGGTCGGATAGGGAGAGTCTGACTTCAGTGCTGTTCTAAGAAGGTTTCAGCCGAGTCAAAAGGGTGTTCTTGAACTGAAGTCATCCTCAGAGGAGTCCTGGTTCTCAATAGAACTGGACTGTCCTCGCATCCCCACTGTGCTCGGTCATTGGCAGGAGCAGCCCGGCCTCAGCGTCTGCACGCAGCAGCTGGGGCCCCCTGGTCAGTTACACTCCCCCCAGTAGGAGAGCTGAGTGGCACATTATCATGGTCACCTCCCAAAGCTGTGTGGCACTACCCACCTGCTGGATACTGGCATTATGTAAGCCCAGGGAGGCCAGGTGTGGTGGGGGTAAGACTACAAGTTTGGGAAGAACTGGCTGTGGGGCTTTGCTGCTTACTAACTCTGTGATCTTGGTCAGTTTTTTTTTTTGTTTTTTTTTTTTGATAGGTAATGCACGCACCTGCTGAAAATTAAAAAGACTTGTGCATTTTCAATTGTGTTAAATAGTGCCAAATTGCCCTCCACAGAGATTTACCAGCTTATATTACTACTAGCAATGTATGAAATGACAAGGTTTACCATGGCATGGTCACTCGAGGGGAAAAGTGCAGATTGCACCATCACTGGATATTAGGTGCTTCATAACCTTGTAAAAACCCATAGGTTCGATGCTCATTCATTGCAGATGGAAACGCAAAACGGCACAGCCACTTTAGAACACAGTCTAGCAGTGTCTTACAAAGTTAAACATAGTCTTAAAATATGATCCATCAATCATGCTTCTAGGTATTTACTCAAAGGAATTGAAAACTGACGTGTACACAAAAACCTACACACGTATGTTTATAGAAGTTTTATTCATAGTTGCCAAAAACTGGAAGCAACTAAGATGTTCTCCAATAAGTGAACAGATAAGCAAACTGTGGCACATCCATACAATGGGATATTATTCAGTGATAAAAAGAAATCAGTTATTGTGCTGGTTTGTATATATTATGGCCTCCAGAAAAAGCCATGCTCTTTAATGCAATCTTGTGGGGGCAGACGTATTAGTGTTGTTTAGGTTGGAATCTTTGGATTAAGTTGTTTTCATGGAGATGTGACCCACCCAACTGCAGGTGATAACTCTGATTGTAGTATTTCCATGGAGGTGTAGCCCTGCCCATTCAGCATAGGTCTTGATTTAATCATGGAGCCCTATAAAACCTCAAAACAGAAGGACTTCAAAGCAGCTGCAACTTAGAGAGGCATTCTGAAGATGGCCATTGAAAGCTGATGCTGACATTTTGGAGAACGCCATTTTGAAACGCAACCTGGGAGCAAGCAGACGCCAGCCACGTGCCTTCCCAGCTAATAGAGGTTTTCCAGACGCTAACGACCTTTCTCCAGTGAAGGTACCCTATTGTTGATGCCTTACCTTGGACACTTTTTGGCCTTAAGATTGTAATTTTGTAATCAAATAAAACCCCTTTATAAAAGCCAATCCATTTCTGGTATTTTGCAAAATGGCAGCATTGGCAAACCAGAACAGTTATCAAGAACTTTAAATGAATACTACTAAGCAAAAGAAGCCAGTCTGAAAAGGCTACAGACTATATAATTCCAACTATATGACATTCTACAAAAGGTAAAACTATAAGGGATGTAAAAAGATCACTGGTTGCCAAGGATTGGGGGAGTGAAGAGGAATGAATCGGTGGAACACAGGGCATTTTTAGGGCAGTGTAATTATTCTGTATGATACAGTTATATAACCTTATTCATTGTATGTATATCTGTCCAACACAAAGAATGGACCCTAATGTAAACTATGGGCTTTAGCTAATAATAATCTATCAGTACTGGCTTATCAGTTGTAACAAATGTGCCACGCTAATGCAAGATGTTAATAACAGGGGAAACCAGGATGAGGGCAGTATGTGGAAACTCTCTATACTTTCTGTGCAATTTTTCTATAAACCTAAAACTTCTCTAAAAACTAAAATCTATTTTTAAAAAATATATATTCTACAATATCTCAAAATAAAAAGTTTAACTTACCAAAAAAAAAAAAGTATTAGTTAAGAATGCCTTCAGCTACAAATATTAGACAATCCAACAAATTGTGTCTTAAGCAATAAAGTCATCTAATTAGTTCACATAAGAGATCTGAAGGTATGGGTCTCCAGGTTTTGTTTAGTTTCTCAGTAATACCACGGGGCTGAATCAGTGTTTCTGTGCCTCTCTTGGCCTTTGCTTCATGGTCACAAAATGGCTGCCACAGCTCCAAACATCACACCCTCACACAACAGTGTACCAAACAAGAAGAAAGGGAAAGGCATAGAAGGGGTCATTTACCTCTAACGTCTCTTCTAGAAGCCTCTTGCAGACATCCCCCTTATGTCTCATTGGCCAGAATTAGACCACCTCTTGACTAATCACTGGCAAAGGAATCTCTGGGCACACGGTTAGTTGAACAAGATCAGGTCTTTAGCAAAGACCACAGGAAATGGCTCTTGGCTAGGTGACAAGAGTCTCTTCCACAAGAAAGAGTTTCTGGAAACAGAAAGTATCTTTCTAACCTTCTGAGCACTACAAAGAGATTACATAAGTGCATAAACATATACAGTGAAATGGGCATAATAATAAATAATATACAAGATACAAGAATGATCCTGAGAAAGGTAGCACGAATGCATACAATCAGTGAAGGTTCAGGGGTGACTATAATAGTGCATACCATCCATTATAATGGAGCTGACAGACTCTGTCCTGGGGGCTGGAACAGGTCAGAGAAAGCCATATAGAATCTGTGTCTGAGCAGAGTGCTGAAGATGAGTAGGAGTTCAGCAGGAAAACTGAGCTGGGGATGGGGGATTCCAGTCGCAGGACAGAGCACACGAAAAGCTATGTTGTACAGGTGAACAAATGGTTCACTATTCTTACAGGATAAAGTTAAAGGATTGGGCACTGTATAAGATGAGGCCAGATCATGCAGAGGCCTGGAATTTGGATAATGGGAAACCACTGAAAAATTTTAAGCAGGGCATTGACATAAATAAATATCTTTAAATGATTATGGTGACAACATGAAGGAATCGCAAAAATACATTGCTGAATGAAAGAATCCAAACTATATGCTTCCGTTTAAGTGATGTTCTACAGCATAGGCAAAACAAATCCATGGTGAAAGAAATCAGATGACCAGTGATTGCTTCTGGAAAGGGGGACTGACTGAAAAGGGTCCTAAGGAACTTTAAGGGATGGTAGAAAATTTCTATATCGTCACTGGAGTGGTGGTTTACACAGTGCAATATCTTTGTTAAAATTCATCAAACTCTGCACTTAAAATATATGCATTTTACTGTCTGTAAATTATATCTCAATTTTTAAAAAAGTATTGGAAGAGGTATTGTGGTGGGTGGACTGAGGGAGAATCTGGAGATGGGGAAACAGTGAGGAGGCTGCTAGCATATTCTGGGAGGAAGGTTGCCTGGCCTGAACCGAGGCAGAGTGTGGGAGGAGAGAGGGAGGACGGGCCTGAAGGAAATGTGTTGGTGCGATTGGGAGCAAGGCTATTCGACTGACTGGATTTGGGGAGGAGTGTGGGAGGGAAAGAGAAGAATCAAGGTGGCCCCCCAGCTTCTGGCTTGGATGACTAGCAACATCACAGCAAGGTGATATCCAGTGATGGTGCAGACAATCTGTACTTTTCCCCTTGAGTGACCATGCCATGGTAAACCTTGTCATTTCATACATTGCTAGTAGTAATATAAGCTGGTAAATCTCTGTGGAGGGCAAATTGGCAATATTTAACAAAACTGAAAATGCACAAGTCTTTTTAATTTTCAGCAGGTGCATGTATTACCTATCAAAAAAAATAATAATAACGGCAAGGGAAAGGACAAGGCCCCGAGCAGGGCTGGGCAGGGCTTCCTGGACATGCTCTGTCCAGACCAGTGGAGGATTGGGACGACCATGGGCCTCTGTGGACTGTGCAGGCTCAGCACACTCCACATGGCCAGTCCCATACTCCCTCTCTGCCTTTGCACATCCTTTTCCTTCTGCCTGGAATGCCCTTCTGCATCTCCCTTTTTGGCAAACACCTTCCTAACTTTAAAGACTTGGTTAAGATACGGCTTTCTTGGCAAAACCTCCCCCAGCACAGAGGCAGAACACAAGGCTCAAACACCGTTGCTGTCACATCTCACACTTGCCACCTTCCATGTAATTAACCTGATTTCTGGTCTATGCACCTTACTAGCTCGGGAATTCTCCAAGCCATTATCAACCTTAGTTTCAGGAAGGCTCCATCTGTTCTATGAGCCTGCAGCTGACAGGGTCCCAGACAAAAATCGAGGTTCTGCAGGGAATGAAGGAGTCAGCGAATGGACAAATGGGCCAGTGAATGGAGAGAACACCCACCCCCACCCCATGGCAACCAAACACTCCCGGTGAGTGTCACATCCACACTCTGGGCATGAGTGACCAGGTCCAGAAGCTGGTCCCCTCCCACCTGCAGGTATCCCAGGCACGGGCCATGGGGAGTAACTGATGACGAGGTTTGACACTCACATGCTGAAGGTAGTGGAGAATGGAAGGGAGTATTAAGAAAAGCGACCACCACCTGGACAAAGGGAGAAAAACAAGACCCCAAACAAGAGTCAGAAACTGGGCCTTTCTAAAAGCTTCCTGTACTAGGCTTTGGGAACCAAGATGAAAGCACAGACACTGAGTTTAAGAACCAAAGGAACTCTTTATGGAAAACTGGACATTTCCACGTTAGGCAACAAAGTTAGCAGCAAGAGAATTAAACTATCCTGATGCACAAAACAGCTAAAAGGGACCTGGAGATTACTTGTTAGTTATGCAGAAATCTTCCCAGAGAACTAAAATCATAGCGGGCATGCCAAAGAAAGTGGAAATCAGGCCAGTTTACAAAGGAGAGTTACATACAAAGAAATAACAGAAGACTGCAGAGATAAAAATCAGAAAAGTTGTTCAGAAAAAGAGATGAGGTATTACTTGCATAAGGCAGCAAAAGAATGAGAAAAACATTTTCTAACTATAACAGGCCAAAGAAAAGGGATAAAGAGATTGTTGGCTCGTTTTTAGTTTGGGAGAGAAAGCCTATAAGCAATGACACTAAAAAAGCAGAGGCTTTTAGTTTTTTCCTAGCCTAAAAAGGTCAGCTGCAACCTGAAAACTGAAAGAGGCACCACATGGAATGATGAGAGGGCAGGAAGCCAAGGGGGAATAAGGAAAAAACTTGTGTATTCACATCCACAGGCTCTGATGACTTACATGCTTAGGTACTTAAGGAATTGGCCCAAGCTGGAGTCAAATCACCAGCTCTCACTCTGGAGATATTTATGGAGAATTGGTGAGGGGCCTGAAGATAACAGAGAAACCCAGGCAGCCTGTCCCTGCCTCTCTTTAAACCTGGGGGAAAGCAGATGCTGTTCGAAGTGCTGGGCCCATCAGCTGAGCTCCTATAATAGAAAACTACTGGGACATGTCATCAAAAAATCAATCTGCAAACACTAGGTCATAAGGAATTAGGTAATAACCAGCACTGCTTTCCAAAGAACACATTCTATCAGAGTAATCCAATTTCATTCTAAGACAGAATGATGGGCCTGGTAAATCAGGAACGGCAAGAGACAAACAATCTTCCTTAACTTAAAGAGCAAGGCATTTAATTTCATCTTCCGTGAGATGTCTCAAAAGAAAAATTAGGGAAATGGGGTCTATAATTGGCCTTTCTGAGGTTGGGCAAATAAAAAGAGGTTGAAAGATTAACTGAAATAGCAGTTGTTTCTGTTCTATGTAACAGGGACGGGTTAAAATGAGCAGAAGCAGGGGTGGGTGGGGTAACTGTGCTGTAAGTGGCGACAGAAGTGTTAGGGGAGGTGAGAGGGTGATGCAAGTAGTGTTTGTGGTCAAGGTGGTGGTAGTGGTAGAGATGGCAGTGGCTGTGGTACAGATGGTGGTGATGGAAAGAGCGATAGTGGTGAAGGTGGTGATGGTGACAATGGGAGGAGTCGGAGGTGGTGATGGTGGAGATGAATGGAGGTCATGGTTAAGGTGGAAATAGAAATGATAACAGTTGTGGAGATAATGGTGGGTTAAGGTGGAAACAGAGATAATAACGGTGGTGGAGATGGCTGAGGTGGATATGGAGATAACAGTGGTAGAGATAATAGTGATGGTGGTGGAGATGGAGGTGGTGGTTATAGTGGAGATGGTGGTAATGGTGGTAAAGGTGGAGGTCATGCTTGTGGTGATGTTGACGGTTGTGGGCATGAAGGTGGTTGTGGTTATGGTGGTGGAGACAGGGGAGGTGATGGCAGTGGAGATGGGGGTCTGGCTTGTGGTGGAGTTGGAGATGGTGACTGATGTGGAGATATGGTGGTGCTCGTGGTGGATATGGTGATAGAGGTGGAGATGATGTTAGTGGCTGTAGGGGAGATGGTGGTAGTGGTCATGGTAACAGCAACCCACCCTGACTAGCGATGGTAAATCTGGGTTTGACAGCCAGCCTTTGGGGCATCTGTGATGGAGACCCACACTAGTCCATTCTTTCCACGTCTTTACTGAAAGATGTCCAGGGCATTTGAGGCCCAGCATCACTCTAACTGCCTCACTGCTATCCTGTTAGTCCTGCGGCAGTGAGCCCCATCTTTGTCGAGACAGGATGGGCAGCTGCAGACTTCAAGAGGCCAGTGTGAGGGGAGGATTTCCTCCAAACCCAGAGAGTGGGCACAGCCTGAGAGAACCCCATAACCAACAAAAGAAAAAAAATCTCCTGGGGTTGAGTGGAAGCAGACCACCTGTCTCCAAGACTGGAATCTACAGCCCTGTTAGCTGAAGACTAGTGGAGCCTCCTACACACACACACACACACACCCTGGGAAGAAGTACAAGCTGGGGTTAGGGAAGGCCTTTTGCAGGCTCTGGCTTTCACACCTCTTTCCAGTCTGAGTTCTATTGCTGCAGCCCAAGCACTAGGGGCTGGGAAGTGTGGGCTAAAGATCTCACTCCACTTTTCCTCCCTTCCCCAAAGAAAAAGGAAATGGCTCTTTTGTTGAACTGAAATAAAATTCAGAAGACCCCTTGGATCTCTGGGCCTGTGTGCCTCTGGAGCCCAGGGAGCCAGAGAGTTGGGTTGCTAGAGTCTGTGGTAGGATTCCTGGAGTTTGTGGTGGAGGACAGGATCACCAGCTTGGGCTAGACCCCAGGAAAACATTCTTGAGGCTAGAAACTCAATTCCAGACTGAAGAAATTACTGCCCATCTCCTGGTTGTCTGCACAGCCTCAACTAGGCTGTATGACCTTGAAAAGGCCCTTCAACCAATTTGGGTCTCATGATGTTCCCCTGTACCCTAGAGAGCTGGACAAGATGATCTCTGGGGTCCTTCAGTTATAGGTCCAGTCCCTTAAATACTCTGGCTTTCCCCACAAGCCCTCCCTGCCAACCTGGTTCACTATCCACTCTGCCTGCAGTGCCAGACCCTTCACCCTCTGTGGGCCTGCTGAAGGACCCGCCCAAAGCCAGATCGGCCAGAAAGCTCACCTAGGCTCAGCAGGTAAAAATGACCTCTTCCTCCCCTAGGCCCCCAGAGCCTTTATCTACCTTCTGCTGTTGTCAGACAGGAGGGTGTGAAGCTCAGCACCTTGACCAGCTCCTGGGGGGGTGGGGGGACCATAGGCTGCACTTGAACTTCATTCATCTTCTATGCCTCTCAGCAAGCAGCACAGTCCTGGTAGAGGGCACTGCAAAAGTGGTGAAAAGTGGATGAATTTTACACCTGAAGAAACCAAGACCCAGAGGGGTCAAAGTAGCCAAGACGAGAAACAAGATCTCTGGGCTCCCAGTCCATTGGCAGCTGTGAAGCCAGGGCTGGAAAGGCCGATTGTGTCTCATCCTTGCTTAGTATCTCCATATTTGTGTTAAGGACAGACCTCCTGAAAAGAAGCAGTTCTTACAGATCCTCTGTGAGTTCCCAAGAGTCCACAGACCCACGTTTGAGCAACACAAACTTAAGTAACTAAAGTCTCTGTCTGTGAAAATGTTTAACTGCAAGATTTCTGTCTTAGCAACTACCAAAATATTTTAATATTATTGAAATTTAAATCCAAAATTTAAAAATAATTTAGAAACTCTGAGAATAGATACCCTCATTTGAGAAACAGTTTTAGCAGACAAACTAATTCACAGGAAGTTGTGAATATATCCTTTCACTGACATATCTTTTCACTATGTTGCTAGGTCCTAGAGTAATTTGCACTTTTACATGTACCCTGGGAGAGGGCAATGCTTAACTTAACAGGTAACCCACTAATGTCCTTGAGTCATCCAGGATGGTAGCAGGTTCCTGGAGCCCTTCAAAAGAAGCTCTGTCCAGGACATCAGTTCATGCTTTACTTAGGCTGGCGGTGGGTTTGTGTGCACATGTGCTGGCAAAGAGGGGTGGGAAGGGGTTGATGGGGAAATGTTCCAAGTTCCGGTTACAGAAAAGGGATGGCTTCCCAAAAGCCCCGTCCCAAACTGCCACTCTGCTTCCTACTCAGCCCTGCAGATCAGGGAAGGCTCTCCCCAGCAACGCAAATTACCACCATCCCCTCACCACCCTGGAAATTCTCCCTCCAGACTACACTCATGGTCTTAGCACAGATAAGGCAAAGCATTTAACCCCTGTAGAAAGCCAGGAGATGTGCCCTGTTCTAGGACTTACTTTGTAATCTTGGGTAGGTACTCTCTCTGCACCTCCTTTTCTCCATCTACAATGAGGGATTAGGATCAGATGGTCTCAGAGGTCCCTTCCAGCTCTGACCATTCTGTGGTTGCAAGATTCTTCTTTCCTTATGTTGCCAAACGTCCTGTAGTGTTGTGGAAGGGGTAGGGGCTTTTGATTCACATGGATCTGAGCACAAGTTATGGCTCCACCTCTTTTTAGTGGGGTGATCTTACCCATGACACTCAGCCTCCCTGAACCTCACTTTGCTCATCTGTAAATTGAAGGTAATACTTTCTATTTCATAGGTTTATTGTAAGCATTAGAGACAAGGCATGAAGCATGTCTGGTCTACCCAGGCCCTCAGTTAATGGCAGTTATTATTATTATAACTGTTGAGTCCAAGAGAGGCCATGAAAAGTCATGTATATGTTGGCTGAAAGCACAGACTCTGAAGCCCCTGCTTGGTAACTTTCTAGCTGTGTGAACTTGGGCAAGCAACTTCCATGCTTCTGTGTCCTTATTTATAAAATGAGGATAATAATAGTTCCTATCAGAATCGTTGCAAGAATAAAATTACTCAATAAATCAAAATACTTAGAACAATGTCTTATATAATAAGCATGCAATAAATACCAGCTATATTGTTTTACTAATAGCCTGGATGGTTGTGTATATGTGAAGTGGTGGTGGGGTACTGCCACCATCTTCCATCTCTCTCCAACCCTACCTTTGCTAGGCTAAACCTGGAGTCCCATTCTCTTCCCATCATTCACCTCCTCAGCCTACGGACCTTCCAGCCGTCATTTAGCACCAAGAGCCAGCCCGGCTCCCAGCTGAGTGACCTTCATCTTCCTTGTTTTTTTCAGGAAGCTGAGGCCATTTTCATGCCCTCCCTGAAACCTGCCCTCTTCTGCCCCGTGCAGCCTGTTAACAAGCTTGTCCCTGCAGCCTCCGTGGAGCCAGGCTTTACCCAGGAGGGTTTCTGGCTGCTGGCCCTAAAGACCCTAGGTAGCCAGCGTCATTCAGAGCTCCTGGGGTCACTTATCACCCTGGAGCATGAGAAAGGAATTCTGCTGCCTCCCTTATCTAGGTCCTGAGTACATTCGCTGACAATCCAGTTCTTCCTCAGAGCTGCCCTAAATCTCTGTTACTTACTCCAGGGCTCTCCTTCATTGTTCACAAAACATTGCTTTCTTCAGCTAACCAGGCTTTGGCTGAGCTGTAGACACTCAAGGAAACACAAATGAAAACAAAAGTGAACAACTTTTTTACTCACAAGACTGGCAAACTACATATATGTTCTACAACACTCAACAACAAGGGTATAAGACAACGGGCACACTCAGAGCCTCTTTGGAGGAAGTTAATCCCATCTATAAGAATTTAAAACAAACAAACATACCCTTGACCTGTTGATGCCACTTCTAGGAATCTATCTCACAGAAGTACTTTTCTCTGTACACAGATTTTCTTTCCAGGATATTCACTGAAGCACTGTTTGTGGTTGCAAAACTTTGGAGAGAACATAAATGACCAGTGATAGAGGAATACATAAATAACAAATGGAATATATAAACAAAGGAGTGCTATGCAACTTTTTAAAAATTAGATAGACCAATATATACAAGCACGGAAATATTAAGAGAAAACACACTATATTGCAAAAAAAGCCATGTGTTTTGATAGCGTTTGGGGAGGGGGGAAGCTTACCCTTTCCCCTCCCTTCTCAGAGCTGGGTGGAGGCTTCCTGCTAAGTTCAGGTTGGCTCAAGGCAGCCTGCACTGGGTTAAAAGCCCAGCCCCTTCCTTCCAGCCAAATGGATCAGTGCCCCGGGATGGCCACACCTGGAGGAGGAAGGAATGCTGAGGCCCCAGGGTTAGGACTCTTGCCCAGTGGAGCACAGTGGAAGCAGCCTTGGTTTTGAAGTAGACGGGCCTGGGTTCAAGTCCTGTTTTCCTTTTTTTTTTTTTTTTAAATCAGATGAGTGACCCTGGACAAGGTCTTCACCACTCTGAACTTCCGTCTCCTCATCTTTAAAATGGGACTAACACCTACCACCACAGAGTGTGCTGAGGCAACCTATTAGTCCATATTAATAAGTGCTGGTCCTTTCCCCACCCCTCAGAGGTTTCCTTCACTTTGCTTTCAAATTCCTGTAATCCAACCGCAGCTGCATTCACACCGATCCGACCTTCTGTCTTCCCCACTCCATGCCAAGGTGGATTCTTCCCAGAACCACTCCCTTTTCTCCTGCAATACTGAGTTGAGTAAGGCCAATGAAGAGTGTTCCTTCATGGTCAAAATATCCTGGCTTTCACTCTCCTCTCCTCGTCCAGCCCCCCAATCTCCCTCTCATTCACCACCCCAGCATCCCTCCTGTTCCTTTCCCACCCATGACCTGGTCCACACCCACTATGGGCCTATTTCAGGACATGAGTCTAACAGTTACCTCCCCTTTCTCTCTTTGGCATCTCTAACCAACCCTCCTGTCCACCCCAACCTTATGATTAGGCGCAGGTGGGTCCCTTCATAAAACACCCACTTCTCTACCCGGCTCCCCACCCCTTCTCACACCTTTCACCAGCTCCCTCTGACCCTCCGGCCATCAATCCGGGGGCCTTTGTTCAGCTCCCACCCACGGCTCCCCCAAGTCCGCGATTCGGAGACAGTCGACTACACGCTTGTAAATGTTCTGCTTCTCCGGCTCCGGATGCTCGGCCTCTCCCACGATTCTGCCCTTCCTCACACGTCCTCCTCACACCTCGTGCCACCCCGTCCCCTCTCCATCCTCCCGGAGCAACCCGAGTACCCGACTTCCATCTTTTTGCTGACGGAGTGACTGAGGCTGGGAAGAAACTTGACCCGTGTTCTCGCTTTTTCAGAGGAAGAAACTGAAGCTCAATAATGTCCCCAAGTAACTTCCCGGGTAACTTCCCCCAGGCCCCACGAGCCGCAGAGCCGGTTTGTGTTTTATCAGGGAATCAAGTGCTTCCGGAAGGTTCTTCCTCTCCGGAACGTCTTCCCTTCAACTCTACACCCTGTCTCATCCCGAGGAAAGCCCAACCAGGTGCATATATTAGCATAAAAACGTCCCTAATTAGTATCCGTTTCCTCCCGGGTGGGTTTCATCCCGCTGCCTCGGTTCCAGCCTTTGGCCCCAGCACCACCCCCACCCCCCAGGGGACTCCCAGCCCCCCCTCCCGCGGCCCCGGGAATCTCGGAGGGCCAGTCCCGAGGGGACGCGGGAAGCACTCGCGAGCCCGGGCCCCCTGTCCCGCCCCCGCCCACGACGCCCACCTCGGGCGCTTCGCCCCTGCAGCCCGCGAGGCGCCCGGCGCGCCTCCTGAGCGTGGGAGGGTCAGGTTGACCTTGGCAAGAGGCAGCAAAGCCCTCAAAGGCCTCGGCCCCTCGCGGCCACCCCGGCGCCGGGGCTCCAGTTTCTCTCTGCCACGGTCTCTCTTTCTCGCCCAAGCCGCGGCCCAGGGGAAAGGGGCTGGGAGGAGCGCGGCCCGACCCTCTGCAGCAGGGGCTTGGTTGCCGGAGACAAGATCTGATGAGAATGTCTTCCTGCAAATTAAGCCTTCTCAGGGCTCCATCCGGTGCCGGCAACAAGCCCGGGGCACCGGGAGCCAGTCCTGGGGGCAGCGGAGGGTGCTGGTGCGGTCTCAGCTTCCCTCCTCCCCTCTCCTCCCCGCTGCCCACCTCCCCGCCCCCTCCCGCCTGACCGAGGGTCGGGCCGGCTCGGAGTCTGAGGGTGGAGCCCACCTACCCCTGCCTCCCAGAAACTGGCAGCTGTGCCCCTCCTTTGCCCAGCTCTGGCTACCAAAGGTTTTCGAGCAACTTCTCTCTCTCTCTTCTACCACTTAGCCACTAGGAGAAGCCCTTCTGCACTGCAGAGGCGAGACCCCTGAGTTCCGTGCCCATTTCTGCCCCGGGATAGCTGTGGTCCTTGTAATTGCATTTCCGTTTCTCAGAGGGTAAAAGGGTGGAGGAAAAGTATTCTTTTTTCTCTGTTTCTCACGGGGACTCACGAAGCACTCGCTGCAGTGGCCAGCACACAGGAAGGCCAGGGTCCTACCCAGCGTCTAGCCGAAGGCTTTAGGGACTCAGTAACACATCTATTTGCAAAAGTTACCTGTCTGTGTTTTTCTGTGAAAAGGATCTGAAGCCTTTCACCGTTTATATAGAGGAAATTTGCAAGAGGGTTGAGAGTTTCAAGTGTATTTGTAAGAGTAAGAAACAGAATTTTGGAACGATCGCAGGTTCAAGCTGGGAAAATCAAGCTTGTCCTTGGTATGGCCTGCAGAGATTCTCAGGGAGCTATTCTCTTCTTTGTTCTTTCTACCCAGGTCCCACTCCAAGATTTTCTCCAGGAAAACAAAAAGCAAATGCCCTAATGAAAGAACTTTACCTTTCACTGACAGTCTTACAAGCAATGTTTCATTATTGTTTAATGCTTATTATTATCCCCATTTTATAGTTGAGGAAACAAAGGCCCAACTTAAGTGATTCCCCAAGATTACAGAATTATTTAAACAATGGAGTTGGAATTTGAACCCAGCTCCTTTCATTACAAATCCTGGCTGGTCCTTCCTACTCTGCACTGTCTTTGGACTTGACTATTTTGTGCTATTTATAGTTTCTGCACTTATTACTTTTTTTCCTTGGTATTGGTGAGTTTTTTAAGACTCCAGCCTGTTTTAAGTGTACTGAAGGGAGATGAAGAGGGAAGTGTGTGTCTGCACCTGCTCTTGTGTTCAAAATATGGAACATGGGGTTTGGGGATTGGAGGCAGTGGGGAAAGAGCCTCTGAAAAGGGGAGATTCCAGAAGCTGGTGTGGGGAGGCATCTCAGGCAGCCCCTGGGGATTCCCTGTAGCTGTAAACGTGGAGGGCTGGTGCTTTAAACAGTCCTCCCATGCTTCCCACACCAGGGATCCAAGGTCTACCTGCAAGTGCCCGGCCCAGATCTGCACAGCTCCGTGCTGGGAATGATGCTTAGCTCAGAGGTGGCCCAGAACGGGGCCTGCTTCCCTGGGGGGTGTCTGCCTGGCAGCCAGGGCAGGACCCACCTCTGGGAGGAAGACAGACAGAGAAGCATTCAGAGGTGGAGACAGGGAGAGACAAAGGTGGGGAGGAAGCACTAGAATGAGAGGGAGACAGGAACCCAGAAGGGGGAACAAGGGAGCTATTCAGAGTCAGAAAGAGAGGGGAGGCCACCGGAGAGGGGTGGGGTGGGGGACAGAGAAAGAAGGGATAAAAGAGAGGCAGACAGACAAGCCAGGGGGTGGTGGGCAAGAAGGGAGGAGACAGAGACAGAGCAGAGGGGGAGAGAGTAGAGGAGAGATGGGCAGGAAAGAGAGACAAAGGAGAGGGTGAAGAAAACAGGGAGAGAGCAGAGAAAGATGGGAGAGGGAGAGAGGAGAGGAAAGGGAGAGGGTGAGGAGAGGGAAAGGGCTGGAGGGAAGGTGAAGGAGAGGAGAGAAGACCAGCGGGAGGAAGACGAAGCAGCGAGAAGAGCTGGAAGAAAGAGAGGGAAAGAATGAGTTGCGACGAGGAGGGCTGAGGGGCCAGTGGGTGGGACCGTGCGCTAAGCCTTTTCTTTCTCTTTTTTTGGGGTGGGCGGCGGATCTCCGCCGAGATAACCCAGCCAAGCCCCTGCCCCCCGTCCCAGCGAGGGGCCGCAGCTGTATAAATACCGGGGGTGGGGGAGCGAGGCTGCTGCCCAGGGGTCAGCGACACCGGAGAAGGCTTTGCTGTCATTAGCTAATTGAGCCCCAGATGTTAAGAAAAGGTTACGTCCTCCTTCGGAGAGTTTTTCTTTTTAAACACTTTACACAGAGTCCCCGGCCAAAATGGCCAGGAGGCGCCCGGGCCCCCAGCCACGCACCCCCGCCCCCAGCCCACCCCCTCATGGCCCGCCCCCACCTCCGGGGGCCCCAACCCGCGCGACTCCCCGAAGCCGCCAGCCGCCGCCGCTGCCCCTGTAATCCAAGTGGCCTGCCCGGAGGCGCGGCAGGCAGGAGCGGCGGGGACCACCGGCAGCGGAGCCAACCCCCAGCCCGGGCCGCCGACTGGGAGGTCAGCCCGGAGGGAGGGCGGCGGGGAGCGGGGGACCCCGGGGAACGGGGCTCTCAGGCTCTTAATCCCCCAGAAGGTTGCAGATCAAAGGCGCTTGTATCGAGGCAAAGGCGGCGCGGGTGGGGGCGGGGGACTGGCCCGGGCCTCAGCTTTCCCCCTGTTCAGTGGTCTGGGGCTCCCGGGCCAAGGACCCGAGACTCTCAGCGCAGAGGACCGGACTCCCGGCTGCGGGATAAGGACCGCACGCCGATCCCGCGCTGGTCCTGCCTGCGGGAAAGTCGCCAAAGCGCCCCCTCAGGGCATTCATGGAACTTCTCCCTCCCCGGGGGGTGAGAGGAAAGGTTTTTTCCCCCACCACCCTCGTAGAACAACATTCTAGAGTGCTAGGCACTTGACATGTTATTTCATTTAATCCTCACAACAATCGAATGGGGTTTTTAAAATTATTATTATTAGTCCGTAAATGAGGAAACAGCTTTCTAGAGCTTAAAGCAGCGTGCCCAAGGACACACACGTCTCTGGAAAGTGGCGGAGCTGAAATTCCACAGGACCCCGCCCTTTCCACCTTATTACTCTCCTCCAGCCCCTGTCCCCCTCCCTCCTCCAGTGGCATCCTCTTCTCTCGTCCTCCCAGGCATTTCAGTCCCACAAGAATGGGGCCACCCACCTGCGGTCCTGGCAGGTGGGGTGGGGCAGGGGGCCACAGCCTGGTGCCAAGGGTGTGGCCAGGGTGGCAGCCACTACAGGTGAAAAGTGAGGGCTGGGGCCGGGCAAGCATGTGCCTGGGTTGAATCTGAGTAAAAGAATGTTCATGTTTCCCCTGCCCCAGAGGTGGGGCTCCCCGCTCAGAATAGAATCAAGCAAGTTAGAGCTAGAAGGGGCTTTGGAGATGATCTGATCCAACCCTTTGGTTTGACAGAGGAGGCTGAGACCCAGAGATGTGGTGAGTCCTGCCTAAGATCTCACGGCTTGGTGGTGGTACAGCAGGCAGGAGAGCCCGGGCTTTTACTGAGAGCCCACACGTGCCAGGTGGGGAGAATTCTGCACACATGATCTTATTTAACCATTCAGCTACACTGCAAGGTGGGGATTATCATCTCCATTCTAGAGATAAGGAAACAGGCTTGGAGAAACTGAGTGTGCCCAAGATCTCCCAGTAGAAAGTGGTAGGGCTGGTTTTGAACCCAGGTCTTCCTGATTCCATAACAATGTCCTTTTCCACAACCCCAGAATATTGGGGCTAAGGAGTGGAGATTGAGGGGGAAGTGGCATGCAGCCAGTGGCTCTAGAGACATAAGAAGGGGACACATGCTGAGAAGCATCCCATCCATCCTTCAAATGGCCCAAATACTGAGGTCCTTCCAAAATTCCTTTTTGAGAGGCAGCAGGAGGGAAAAAAAAAGAAAGTTGGCTGGTTGTCCTTCTAGGTTGGGAGGGCTTAAAGATGCAAGAGAGGGCTTAAGCCACAGACTTCCTCTGATTTCCTACCTGGGGGAGGCCACAGTTCAGCTCTAGGCAGGTAAAGGGGCCCTAAGCTTATCTGTCCCATTCCAGAGCCGTGCCTGTCTTCTCCATGTGGATCCACGGAGGCAGGAGCAGTCTCCCCTCCTCCCCTCTGCCCCACGCACCCAACGTGCCCTCCTCCCACCCCCCACCTCCATAAATAGACTCCAAAACCCTCATCCTCATAACCTTCTCCCTTCCCAGCCTCTTTGGTATTCCTGCCCCACTGCTTCTCAAATTCCCCTGTCTCCATTTCACTCATTCATCCATAAATGCATTCAAAAAAAATTTATCAAGTACCTACTATGTGTCAACACGGTGCCAGGCACAGGCAGTATGGCAGAAAGCAGACTGCCCATTTGCATCTTGCTGTCTAGTAAAAAAGACAGTTAACCAAATAGATACATTAATGAATTCATAATTACAAATTGTTAAGTGTTATTAAGGAAAAATGCCAGGTGCTTTGAGAATTTGCAACAGCAGGAAGTCTGCATTTATGGGATGATTATTGAGACTATAGAGACTACAAATAATTATTACTAATAACTGCCCAAACAATAGGACCTAGGCAACCTGCCCACCAGCCACCTGTGATTCCAGGGTGGGTCTCTAGTCCTACCCCAATGGTGACCTACCCAGTCTGTCTCTGAGGGCCCAGGAGTGGGGTGAGTGGGGTGATCAGATGACAGTTGCAATGCCAGTAGTCCCCTCCACTACTCAGAGCAGGGTTGGGACTGGCCCAGTTCGGAGGTAGTAACGAGGCTGGGAGAGCGGGTGCTCACCTAGGTAGCAGGTGAGGGCTGAGGCCTGAGGACACTGAGAGAAAGGCTGGAAGGAGAGGTAGGCTGGATCTGGGGGAGGGTACAGTGTGCCCAGCTCCATGGGTGTCCAAACCTATGGTGTCACTCCCAGGAGAAATCCCTCCCTGCTCTGGCCTACTAACCGTGTTCTCCCACACATGCTTGCACATACTCACAGACTCTCCCTGACCCTTTAGGGAAGGGCTGGACCAGCCTGTGAAAAGTGTAGCACTGGGCTAGACCTGGCAGAGCATAGTGGGGCAGATAGTAGCCTTGGGCTCAAATCCCATTTCAGCTGGTTCCTGACTGTGTAACCCCCAGGAAAGACTCTTGGGGTCCCTGAGCCCCCACATCTTTCTCTTGCACACCGAGATACCCATAATTCTTATCATGTGTGGCTGTGAGGATTTGATGGGCTTGTGTATGGAAAGCACTGAATGCAGAACCTGGCCCATGGTTCACCATTAATAAATGCTGTCACTGATTATATAACACGATAATTAATATATAATGGTATAAAAGAAACCTCATTCATGCTTTGTGGACTCCCACCAGCTCACTGAGCCTCCCTGGAGGGCACTCCCATGGTCCACTGATTATGAGAGGGAGCTTTTAAGGTCTGTGAAAATCATCCTAGCAGCCCTAGATCCTCTTGAGGTCAAGGCAGGATACACAGTAGGTGCCAAGCAAATGACTAGGGTTGTTGGGAGGAGGTGGGGAGAGAGAGTCTGGGAGACCCCCCCCACACACACCCACCCATTCCAGGCTGCTGAAGCTGAGGCCAGGCTGGAAGGCTGAGCTGGTCAGGTCTAGCCTTGTTGAGCCATCCAGCTTGTCAGGACAAAGTCACAGAGACAGCTTCTGCCATGGGACAGCCTCTGCAGGGCCCAGAGCACCCCTGGAACCCATTAGGCCTGGCCGCCAGCTTGTCCCCTCTCAACGTAAATCGAGTGGAGGGTTTGTTTTGACTACTTCAAACTGTGCAGATTTTAGGGCCTGAGAATTGGAAGGCCCTGGTGCCCTGACAGATGAACAGACCAAGAGATAGAGGGCTGGGGAGGCAGGAGGAGAGGCCAGACTCATTCCGGTTTCTTGTCAGCACTGTTTCTGCTTAGCTGGGCCTCTGATAAGAATAATCACAGCCACGCTTTATGGAGGGTGTGCAAGCTGCCGGCACAGTGCTTACTCACGTGCCTTATCTTCTCAGCAACCACACAAGGTAGGAATTTGAGTCACTGACTTACAGATGAGGAGAGCCAGTGACTTGCCCAAGGTCACTCAGCTAGTAAGTGGCAGGCCTGGATTCCTTACCAAGTCTGTCTGATGCCAAGGCCAGTGGGGGTCTGACCAGGGACCACCAAGGTTGCAGGGGGAGTAAGGGAGGGAGCTCTGGGTCCCTGTCAGGAACACAAGGCACACAGGGCTGCAGTTGCCCAGACTCCTGAGCCTCTGGGCTGGGCTCCTCCCAAATTGCCAACTCCTGACCTCAACTGCCCCAAGCAGTGGTGCTCCCCAGGTCAGGACCTGGTGAGAGAGAGAGAGAACCCATGGGCCCTGGGCCGCTGCCAAGTCCTCATGATATGAAAGGGAACCTTGTCTTGTCCACACAGGGCTCATTCTCTGAGCACTCTCAGGCCACGGACCAGACCTGATCTTTCTGCACCAGCTATTCACAGACTCACAGAAGGGCATCCGCCGCCAGGGACCATGCCCTTGGAGGTCCCTGAGCCCAGCCCCGAAAGTTTACAGTTGTGGAAACTGAGGCCCAGAGAAGGGAGGGCATGAGTTTGTGGCAGAGCAGAGACTCAAACCCTGTCACTTGCTTCCTGCGCCTGAGCCTTTTCCCCAGGATCTTGGGCCTCACCCTAAATAGGCAGCCCTGCCCTGCCTCCCTCCCGCATGGAGACATCCACAGCTGTGCTCCCTGACCCCCTATTCACCCCTCAGAGGAACCAGCAATAAATGCTTGTTGGATTCTTCACTTAGACCCTTTCAATCATCTCAGCTGCCCAACCTAGAGGGGCCTGCCTTGTGAAGTAATGAGTGCCCCATCCCTGGGAGTGGTCAAGCAGAGACTGGATGCCCATCTGTCATGGAGGTTGCAGAGGGATTTCCTGCTTCTGTTGGGAGTGGGGGGTGGGGAGGTGAGAGGGCCCTGCTGTGTGAGGAATCATCTCTAGACATTCCCAGCTGGCCCGTCTAGACTCTTCACAGTCCTGGGACAACTCAAGGGAAGATGAGGCCTGGCAAGAGCAGGATGCTTCTTTCACCATCGGGAACCCACACCTTCAGACAACAGCAGGCCTGGTCCCTACAAGAGCGACCCAGCAAGATCCAAACTCTCATAGGCCTCTGATTCCGCTGTCCCTTGCATCTTTGGGCATGGACCCTTGGGGCCCCATCAGCAGGGCATAAAATCCTAGAGGCAAGCAAGGACTCCTAGGAAGGGGGAACCCCAGCTAGGAGTTTCAGGGGGAATCAGGCCAGCCAGCACCACCACCCCCCGCCTCCCATTCCTCCCCAGGCTGTGCCCTAAACTTGGCCCAGGCCAGCATGTTTCTTGAGACTCAGGAGTGGGGACCTGGAATGGCCTGGGTTGGTGCCTCCCTGCTCCCTAACCTCCCGCCCATGTACCCTAGAGATTGTCCATGAAGAGTCCTGGGACCTGGAGAAAAGGTGAGACAAGGAAAGGGGAGAGGAGACTTAGGGTTGGGGATGGGCTGGTCCAAGTCATTTTCCTGGAAAATAACAATACAGTGTAAAAACATTATAATCTAGGAAATAAACACACTGCTGCCCTTCAGCATTCCCTCAGAGGAACAGAATATACCTCAAAAGTCAGCCGCCTTTGCTGGTTGGAATGAGGCCCAGGCCTAACAGGGACAGGAGGGCAGTATAAGGGGGACTGCGTGGCTCTGGCAACAGCCACAAGGAGCCTGGATGAAAAAGGAGCGAGGGGCAGGAATGGGACATTGTGAGGCTGAGGAAACGGCTGATGCTGGACTGAGAGAGGAACAAAGCCAGTGGCTGGCAAGACAGGGGTTTAGGGCAGCAGCAGCTAATGTGCAGTTGCCCATTGTCACCTGCCCTGGGCTGGGCGGCACCCGCCTTCCACAGCCCAGACCTTTCAGTGATGGTCCACAGCACTCAAGCCCAGAGTTCATGTGTCCCGTGTGAAGCAGTGGCCAAGTGGGGAAAGAGTACAGGAAGACCCCATCCATGGAGGGGTGAGTGGAAGCAGGAAACTCTTCCCAAGAAACTCTGGAGGGGATGGGTTGCAAAGGTTTCCCATGGTGCTGGTTTGAGATCTGGAGCCAGTCGAGAGTATTCAAGGAAAGAGGCCATCCTTGGCAGGCTGAGAATCCTGCAAACACCCAAGAGGCAGGCACAGAAATAACAGTGGCCTTTGACTGGGAATCTGCTGTGCCAGGCACTTTATATACATTGTCTCACTCACTGGCGTAACAGCCCTGCCAGGGAGGCAGTGTTGAGCCCATTTTACAGATATGGAAACTGAGGATCTGAGAGGTTGCGTGGCTTGTTCTATGCCACAGTCATTAAATAACGGCGCCTGGAGTGGGATTGGACCTCTGCAAACATCCGCTCCAGACTTCACTGCCCCCTCCCGCCCCCTCTCACCTCTGAGGAGACAGAGGCCTGGAGAGGTGAAACAGCTTTTCTGAAGTCACGCATTTCCTCAGGAGTGGAACTAGACCAGAATTCAGGACAGTGCAAGTGTTCTGAATTGCAGACCAGCGGGGCAACCCCCCATCCCCATCAATCTGTCACAGCCATCCAGCTCCTGTAGTTGTGAAGTTGTTTTCGCAGACCCCCCACCCCCACCCTCCCACACACACCTGTTGTTTTGGGGGGCTGGAAGCAGAGCCCTCTGAGGACGATGCTGCCCCCCATTTCAGCCTTTGCTTCCCCTCAGCCTGTCGGATGGTCTGTGCCCCCCTCCCTGGCCCCAGCCCCCAAGGGACCCTGGGTTTCTGGTTTTTGTCAGGTCTGAGGCGCTGGTGGGATTGATTTATGAGAGGATCCCCTGCCCCCAACTCACCCTGTGCCCTCGGTCCTCCTCCGCCTTCTCCTCCTCTTCCTCCTCCAGCTCCTCCTCCTCTGCCTGACTGCCTGCTCAGTTTTCCACAGAGTCAGGATTTCCCGGGGCTGGGGGCTCCAAGCCAAGAACAACACAAGACCGGTTCCCCCACCTCTCTTGCCCCTCCCATTCCCCTCCGGCTCACTCACCCGCCACTATGCCCCCCCTCAGCTGAGAGGAGGGGTTGGGAAAAAAGGTCCAGGCCCGGCCTGATCCCCAAGGAGGAGCCAGAAGCTGAGGCTCCTCGCATCCCGAGCGGTGGCTGACGACCCCCTTCAGTCCTTCTGAAGGGCCTTTCTTCCAGGAGATTTCCCTAAATTCCCATCCCAGGGAATGCACAGAGAACTTTGGGCATTCCCCACTGGGGTGCGGGGAGGACAGGCAGAATTCTGAAAGCTCCCTGGGCAAGGGGTGTTGAGAGTAATGAACAGGACTCCAGAGATCCACACTTTGAGGGGGCAGGTCAAAGACCCTGGGAACCCACATTGAGGAGAAGGCAGAGAGGATTCTGGGAGCCTCTATTGGGTCTGGGAAGGGGGATGGTCAGAGAGACTGGAGATGGTTAGGGAGTAAGGAATGTTCTGGATAATAAGTGGGAAACAGGGTTCCAGTCAGCCTCCCATTTTCTCTCCATGCAGTGGGACTTGGGTCACACAGAAGGAGATGGGACAGAAAGTAGGAGCCCAGATGTGGAGACAAAGGCAGAATCCTGCCTGATAGGGGTGATGTTTGAGGCGCGGGAGGCCACACAGACCTCAGGGCTGGGGTCAGGGTAGGGAAGGTCAGGGCAGGAAGGGGCGTGGTCATGGCTATCTCTGAGTCCTGCTTCCGTCTGGCCCTGGGACTTGATTTTGGCCCCTGAGCCTAGGAGAAGAGGCAGTATGAGGGCTGGGTGGCCAAGAAATCCTGCTTCCTTCCCCGAGAAAGGGCCCAGACACTCAGGTCACTACAGGCAGACAGACAGAGCTTTTCCCTAGAAAGAGCTCCCTGGGGCTCTGCCTGCGGCTAGTGCTAGATGCGGAGCCTCCAGGCCTGTGCCTCGCCACGCCCCCTCCAGCCCAGCCCGAGCTGCTCCCCCATCTTCCATCAGGCCAGGCCTTCATCCCTCTCCAGGCGACATGAACCCTGGTGACCCCTCCAGGGCTGCCTCTCTCACACAGCAGCTCCTTTGATGAGCCTCGGAAGACCTTGGTTTTCCTCTACTGCATGCCCCTGCCTGGCCCTGCATTGACCCCCTCCCCCATAGTCCACCCCACCCCCGTTTCCAACCTATGACCTCCCCAGCTCTGACTGGGGAGAAAAGGCATCCCCCAGGAGGTCCAGGGCAGCTCTGCCCTGTGAGAGGTCCCCCAAGCTCCTCCCTAGTTAGGACAAGGAATGAAAGCCATTTTTAAGGCACACCCCAAGGCCTCAGAGATCTGCTGCTCCCCCAGCCCCCCAACTGAGTTCACCTTCATATCCCCAGGGCTTAAGCAAGCCACTTAAAAGGAGAGCAGACAATTTTGAATGAATGCTTGGTAGGATGGGGTTGAGCAGACATGGGGCAGGGACAGGGTTGGGCAGGGTCCCAGCTGGGCAGCCCTAGAGGATGTGAGTGATGGCCTAGACTCTTCCACTAGAGGACAGACAAGTGGGTGGTGGGGGTGGACACAAGAAAGGGGACCCGGAGAGATGCCCCCTTTTACCCTTCACAGCCTGGGCCTGGGCTGCTCTGGGGGCCATGTATCGCAATCTTGTCCGACCCCTCCCAACTCAGCCAGGGCCCAACCTCCTCCCCTCTCCTCATACCCCTTCCTAAGGCCAAACCTGGCCAATTTGTTCTGAGACAGGGTTCTGGTTTCATAGCCTCATTTGAATGATTTCCAACCAGAATTCCTGCCTCCTCCCTCGCAATGCTCTACCCTCCCCTCCCCCAGCCTCCCTTCGGCCGGAGCTGCTGCCTCAGCCATGCTGGTGAAAAAGAAGGGATGACCACTCCCCCCTGAAATGACACTGGCCATGTCCCCCTGGGAACTCCCAGCCTCCATAGAGCTTGCAGCCCGGAAAGAGAGGCCCCCTCGGGCCCTCCACTCAGAGCTCTCTGTCTCAGGCCTGGGAATGTGGGAGCTTAGGATCTCCTGGGCATCCTCTCCCGAGCCTCAGTCTCCCAACCTACACAAGGTGCTGATGACATTCTAAAGCTGAGCCCAGGGCCTGGCCTTCCCCGCAGAACTTCGAGCCAGTCACCATCCCACTGGCCAGCCCTGCCTGCCCCTTGACACATTTTGTGCCCGCCAGAAGTGGAAGAAACTCTGTATTTCATATACCACAGCAAGGGTATCAAGAGGCAGCTGCCTCTTACGCACAGCCAGACTTGTGAAAAAAAAAAATTACAGGCAGCCCCTGGGGTGCTGTTTCATGCTTCCTAACGCTCCTTACCAACAGACGGGATCAAGCAGAGACCCCATTTCCCCCAACATTTTTCCAGAGTCAGACTCCCATGGGGTAGAAAGTCTCTTCCTCTGGGCCCTTTGCCCAGAAGGTAGGCAGAAGGAAAAAACAAAAAAACAAAAAACAAAAACTCCCTGTATTTACAAAACAGAAGTGTGAGGCCCAGAGATATTTAGCAAATTGTTTCCTATCACACAGCAGGGCTTGATCCCAGGTGCCCTGAACCTCCGGCCATGCACCACCCATCACACCACACTGCCCCGGTTGGGTCAGCCTGGAGGGCCCTCCTCAGCCCCTCCAAGGGGCTGCTGAGCAACCATCTGCAAACCCCTCCCCTGGGAGGTGATCCTGGAGACGGGTCCAACAATCTGTTCCGCAATTCAGGTGTGTCATTTCCTGAGCCCTCGGGTGGGGGCTGGGGCTGGGTATGGTATGGCCCTGTTGGCACCGTTTCAGCTTCTTCATTTCACACACACAGAGCTGGGGCTCCCAGCACGGAGCTGTGTGTGGAGCCAGGAGCCCCGGCGCCGAGTCAAGCAGAACAGCATCCCAATCCTCCCCATCCGCTAGAGCTGCTCGCCTCCTCTTCTGGACCCATGTAGTGTCCCTACCTTCAAGGCCCCCTCTCAAAGGTGCCATCACTCTGGCCAGGAGTGGGACTCCCTGGGTTGGAATCCAGGCTCTAACCCTTACCGGGCATGTGACCTTGGGTGCATGAGCTTCAATTTCCTTATCTTTGAAATGGGATAATAATGCCATCCTTGCAGCGTTGTTATGGAGATGTAGCCACATAAAAAGTCTACTATAAAACCCAGTCATACTCTTCTCCTTTCACTACTCTATGTTGTACACTATGTTCAAGCCCAGTGTAGGAGAAAGTGCCCCTAGCAGAGTAAAAAATCCAGTTATTCGGTATTACAGGTTTCTGTGAGGCCCAAGGTAAGCTTTCCAGCCTCATGTAGTCATGTAAACTTGGTGGAGATAAAATGACACAAGAGAGGTGAAAGAAAGCAGTAGGGAAGGAAAAACATGCAGATCTTTGCTTCTGGCTTCCTCTAATCCACATCTTCCCACACTGAGGTCTGTCTGTTGGAGAAAGCCTGTTCCTGGGTGGGGGAGGAACCCTCTCCCCTCTTTCCTCCCAGGGCCATTCTGGGGTCTCCATGACTCATTCTCCACAACAAGCAGCTCTTTTTTGTTTAGCTCAGAGCTGGGTGCTCTGTCTGCTGGCGCCAGGCCCAGAGAGGGAGGGTCGGGGGCTGGGGGGAGGGTCTGGCCTTCTCAGGGGCTCCAAGGCTAGCTTGTGCCCCTCTCTGCACCCTGGAACTGCTTCCTCCTGCTCTGGCCTTGGGAAATCTCCAAGGACCTGGGCCTGTGGAGGCAAGAAGCAGGAGGAGGACTTCTCAAGGGGGTCCCCATGAAAGTGTGCTGGCACCCAGAAGCCATGGGACTCTGTCCCATGATGTCCATCAGCATGCCCCCAAACCCACACTTCTTCATAAACAAAGAGTGGAAAGTCCCTAGTTTATCTACATATTTTATTGTTTCTTGAATGCATTTATCAATAGTGTACTATGTGCCATGCACTTCCTTTGCATTATTTTGTTTTATTCTCTTAATAATCATGTGTAGTGGATCTTAGTTCATTTTACAGATGAGGAAATTCATAAAGGCTATATCCATTGTCCACGGTCACACAGCTCCCATGTAGTAGAGGTAAGGACTTGTAATTGGATCTATCAGACTATGGGTTGATGGTCACCACCACTTCTATCCCAGATGCCTTCACAGGTGGATCCTGCCTTCTTGCTCAGCAAGGCCTTATTCCTTCCAGCCTGCCTGAATGGAAGGAATTCACCCATCTACTCAATTATCCATCCATATATCCACACGTCTATCCTTCTGTTTATCCATCCATCCTTCCATCCACCTACCCACTCATACATTTATCCATCCATTTACCCCTACACTCATGTCAAACCATCCATTCATACAGCCATCCAGCCATCTAATCATCCAATTATCTGTCCATTCATTCATCCTTTCATCCACACACCCATTGTCTGTCCATTCATCCATCCTACCATTCATCCATCTTTCTATCTACCCATCCACGATCTACTCATTACTCCATTTACCCATTCATCTGCTTATCCATCTTCTTATCTGTTTGGGTATTCATTTATCTTTCTATCTCTTTATCCATGTTTCCATTCATCTTTCATCAATTCATCCCTTCACCTATTCTTCCATTTATTCACCTATTCATCTACCTATCTATCCACCCACCCACCCATACATACATACATACATGCATTCTCTCATTCATACATCCATTTGTCTCTCATTCATCCATTCTACCATTCATCCATCTCCCCTCCATCCACATAGCCATTATCTATCCATTCACTTGCCCATCATCCTTTCATCCTACTACATTCATACATGCATTCACTTGTTCATCCATCTATCCCTCTATCCATCCTTCCATTCTTCTCATCTACCCATTTAGTTTTTCATCCATTCATTCATCTGTCATATATACATTCATGCATACATATTTCACTCATGCATCCATCTATATACCATATCCTCACATTCTTCAATTCATTCATCTACTAACTCATTTATATAGGATTAAATGAGATAATCTAATAAAGTACTTAGCACAGTAAGCATTCAATAATAGTAATTGTAGTAGTTGTTCTTATTCTAAGATTTTATTTGAAAAGCAGAATAACATGGGAGTAAAATGCATCAGCTCTGAAGCTAGACTACCAAGATTTACATCTTGGCTCTGCCACTTACTAGTTCTGTAACCTTGAACAAATTACTTAACTTCTCTTAGCCTGAGTGTTCCCATCTAGAAAATGGAAAAGGTAAGAGCACTACCTTATAGGCTTATTTTGGAGATTAAGTGAATTATTAAATGCGAAACACTTAGAACAGTGCCCGGCATATAGTACGCACTCAACACATTATTATTATCAACCATCTATCCCGTAGGCATTTCTGAGCCCCTATCTTGTGCCACATCATGGCATATCTTCTTGGGAAAGACAGATTATAAAGCACATGCCTCCTTCAAGGAACTTAAATCAAGGCAGAGGAGACAAACAGGAATGTTCACACTGCGGCATGGTCGAAGCTCTGAGAGAGGCATGAACGCTGTACCGAACCCCACACACCCAACTGAGCCTGTTCTGTTCTCTCTGCAGCTCTCTTGAGCAATCCTGCCCCTTCTCTCCATTTCATCCCCAGCCTCTTGCTGTGCCTGATGACTCCAGCTTAGACCCTGCTGTTGAGCTCCAGACCCGCATATTCAACAGCTTATTGGGTGTCTCTCCTTGGAAGGCTCAAACTGAACCCATTGCTGTCCTTCCCAAATAGTGTTCCTCCTCTCTGTATCCATAAATATTGCCAAAGTATTGCCCACAGAATGTGATGTTTGGCTCACACATCAACTCTTCCTCCCTTTCTACATCCTATCGGTCACTAAGCATGTTGCTACTTACCCTTGCAAGATCCCTCACACCTGTCATCTCTACAGCACCTCTTCCTCCTCCCACCTCCATCCAGGACCTTAGACCTAGACCGTGGCCCACGCCCCTGGCCTTCCTGCCACCATCTCTACATCCTTCAATCCATCCCACACCTGCCTAGCTCCACTTCCCAAAACACTGTTCTGATGATATGATTCTTCTCTTCAAAATCCATCAGTGACACCTGGAATGTTCCTGTATCACCTTGTCACTTTTCTATCTCCTCTCCTGGACTGTGGGGTCCTTGGAGGCGACACACTTATCTCCATTGCCTGAGGCTCAGGGCCTGGTAAGGAGGAGTCTCAGCAAGTGTTTGTTGAGGGTATGCATTATTTTAGTAAAGTAGGAGGTGAAAAACTCTGCTGAGAAGTGAAGGGGGTGCAACTGAGTAATGTAGTAAAGTTTGCCCCAGTACTATGGGGAATTTTATTAGAAATCAGCAAAACAAGGGGATTGCTGAGAGAAAACATGGTGGGAATGTTTGGGGGTAAGAGTAGTTCAGGTTGGGCAAGGACAGAAGTGTACCCCAGAAGCCCCCCACCCCTAATGAGGAGAAGAAGGGGTTTGGGTACCAGAGATTTCAAAACTGCAGGTTCTATGGTAGTGCAACTAAGGGCAGAGAGAACTAAGCAGACAAGAGGAAGTGGTGCGAGTCTGGAATATCGGACTTGACATCTTGGAGGTGCTGGCTAAGTGATGACCAGAATCAGCCCGGTGCGCTGTTAGGAAGCCAACTGGGAATGAAGGAGGAGGTCATTGGAGGTGAAAGGGCAGTATCTGGGTGTGAAAGCCAAAATCTGGACCCAAGAAGAAGCTGCTCAGCCAGGGACCAACTCCAGGAAGAAACTTGACTGTGAACCTGAGGATGCTGATGAGGGAGGTGGGGATGCTAAGAAGACAGCATAAGAGAAAATTTGCCCATAGGGAAAACAATGCCTGGGAGTAGTGCTGGGGTGGCTGTGGGGGAAGGAGTGGCAGGGTGTGTGGAAGGCAGAGGTGTCTGGGGAAAGCCAGCTCCAGTACCCCCCACATTCCGACAGACATACCCTTTCTTGATCCCCTTAGGTAAATGCCAGCTCTCTCCCCTACCCCAAGTTCAGTGCCCAGAGAAGGGAGAGGAGTTCAGGGAGAATTGTCTCCTGCATCTCCTCTGTCCCTGTCACGTCACGACAGAGTGGGGAAGGGGATCTTCCCCAGCCCCCAATAGTCAGGGTCAGGGCAGCCATTTCTGGGCTGATGTCACAGCAGGCCTCCAGCCAGAATCTGAGTCTGTTTTCATTCCTGTTCCATGAGATGGGGAATAATTAATGAGAAACAGAGAGGGGCAGGGAGGGAAGAGTGAGGGGAGAGAAAGAGCTGCTTGCCTGTCAGCCCTGTGCCCCCACCCTCAAGCTGGAACTTTATTCCATTCCTGGACTGTACTCCTGACAAGTGCCTTCAGCACCTGGGGGCCTGGTTCCCCTCCATTCTCCCCTCCGCCCCCTGGAAAAGGAAAGCTGAGGCAGCCCTTGCCCAGACATGCAGAGACCTCTCCTGGGAGGGGGAGGTGTCAGTCTGAAGTGACCCAGGAAGGACCTGGGTGCACCATCCAGGTGCAAGGCTTCTGAGTTCCCCTAGGCTCCCTTCCAAGGAATACTGATATAATGGGAATAACACAGAATTGTGCATTTGTTAGATTGGATTCGGATCTCAGCTTTGCCACTGACTGGCTCTGTAACCCCAAGCAAACCATTTAACCTCTCTGAGTTCATCAGAGAAATGGTGATGGAATGCATCATGTACTCAGAAACGCTTGTGGACAAATGTACCTTGCAGTAGGGAAGAGACAGAGTAGAGGGCTATAGCACAAGCAACCTAGAGTGTGCCCAAGAAACAGTGTGGAATTGTAGAACTGCTGGGACCAGGTGCCCAAGATGGACCCTCTGGACAGTGAAAAGCAGATGGCTCCAGGAGGGGATGGATTATGGAAATGGAAAGGCTTGGTCAATGCCACAAGTTCATGACCCTGTTCCTTCCTCATCCTCCTAATCAAAATGTTCTGTGTGCCCCTATCCTGCCCTGCTCTTACTTACCTCAGGACCTTTGCATATACTGTTCCCCTCTTTCTCCTTCTTTTGTGAGATCCAACACAGCAACACAGCCTCCAAGGCTTAGTTCAAAAGTCACCTCCTCAACTCACACTTCCTGACTTTAAAGTATACTACAAAGCTACAGTGGTCAAAACAGCATGGTGCTGGCATTAAGATAGACATATTGATCAATAGAATCGAATTGAGAGTTCAGAAATAGGCCCTCACATCTGCAGTCAATCCATTTTTGACAAGGCTGCCAAATCCACTCAACTGGGACAGAACAGTCTTTTCAACAAATGGTGCTGGGAGAACGGGATAGCCATATCCAAAAGAATGAAGGAGGACCCCTATCCCACACCTTATACAAAAATTAAGTCAAAATGGATCAAAGACCTAAATATAAGAGCCAGGACCATAAAAGTTCTAGGAGAAAATGTTGGGAAGCATCTTCAAGATCTTGTGGGAGGTGATGGTTCTTAGAGTTAACACCCAAAGCACAAACAATGAAAGAAAAAAATAGATAAATGAGACCTCCTCAAAATTGAATATTTTTGTACTTCAAAGGACTTTGTCAAGAAAGTGAAAAGGCAGCCTCCTCAATGAAGAAAATCTTGGAAACCACATATCCAATAAGTGTTTAATATCCTGAAAATATAAAGAAATCCTACAACTCAACAATGAAAAGACAGACAACCCAATTTCAAAAATGGACAAAAGACTTGAATAGATACTTTTCCAAAGAGGAAACACAAATGGCTAAGAAGCACACGAAAAGATGCTCAGTGTCACTAGCTATTAGGAAAATGCAAATCAAAAACATCTGCTAGAACGTAGAATATGACTCCCGGGGAGGAATGTAGACCCGGCATCGTGGGACGGAGAACATCTTCTTGACCAAAAGGGGGATGTGAAAGGAAACGAAATAAGCTTCAGTGGCAGAGAGATTCCAAAACGAGCCGGGAGATCACTCTGGTGGGCACTCTTACGCACACTTTAGACAACCCTTTTTAGGTTCTAAAGAATTGGGGTAGCTGGTGGTGGATACCTGGAATTATCAAACTACAACCCAGAACCCATGAATCTCGAAGACAATTGTATAAAAATGTAGCTTATGAGGGGTGACAATGGGATTGGGAAAGCCATAAGGACCAAACTCCACTTTGTCTAGTTTATGGATGGATGTGTAGAAAAGTAGGGGAAGCAAACAAACAGACAAAGGTACCCAGTGTTCTTTTTTACTTCAATTGCTCTTTTTCACTCTAATTATTATTCTTGTTATTTTTGTGTGTGTGCTAATGAAGGTGTCAGGGATTGATTTAGGTGATGAATGTACAACTATGTAATGGTACTGTAAACAATCGAAAGTACAATTTGTTTTGTATGACTGCGTGGTATGTGAATATATCTCAATAAAATGATGATTAAAAAAAAAAAAAAAAAAAAAAAAACTAAATGGAATGCGTCTTGCTCCCCAAGTGTAGTTTAGTAATCTGATTGTTACAAAAATACATACTTTTCAAGGAAAAAAAAAAAAAAAAGAAAAAAAAGAAAAGTAGGGGAAGCAAACAAACAGACAAAGGTACCCAGTGTTCTTTTTTACTTCAATTGCTCTTTTTCACTCTAATTATTATTCTTGTTATTTTTGTGTGTGTGCTAATGAAGGTGTCAGGGATTGATTTAGGTGATGAATGTACAACTATGTAATGGTACTGTAAACAATCGAAAGTACAATTTGTTTTGTATGACTGCGTGGTATGTGAATATATCTCAATAAAATGATGATTAAAAAAAAAAACAAAAAAAACAAAACATCTGCTAGAATGGCCACTATTAAACAGACAGAAACTACAAGTGTTGGATTGGATGTGGAGAAATAAGGAACATTTATTCTCTGTTGGTGGGAATGTAGAATGGTGCAGCCACTATGGAAGACAGTTTGGCGGTTCCTCAGAAAGCTAAATATAGAACTGCTATATCCTGCTACTAGGTATATACTCAGAAGAACTGAAAGCAGGGATGCAAATAGACATTTGCACACCAATGTTCCTAGGAGCATTATTCACAATTGCCAAAAGAGGGAAACAAACCCTGGTCCATCAACTTATGAATGGATAAAAATGTGGTATATACATATGATGGAACATTATTGAATAAGATGGAACAGTATTCAGCTGTAAGAAGGAAGTCCTGAAGCATGTGACAACATGGATGAACTTTGAGGACATTATGTTAAGTGGAATAAGCCAGACACAAAAGGACAAATATTATATTATCTCACTAATATGAACTAAATCTAATGAGCAAACTCATGGAGTTAATATCTAGATTAGTTAATATCTAGGTTACCAGAAGATAGAATGAGTGTAGAGAATTGGGAGCTGATGCTTAATTTGTGCAGAATTTTTAATAAGATTGATTGTAAATGTTTGGAAATGGATAGAGGTGATAGTGGCATATTATTGTGAATGTAATTAACAGTGCTGAATTGTGGATGAGACTGTGGTTGAAAGGGGAAGTCTAGGGTCGTGTATGTCACTAGAAGGAAAGCTAGAGGATGAAACATGGGACGGTATAATACAGTGAACCCTGTTGTGAATGATGGAGATGGTTGATAGTACAAATATAAGAATGTTCTTCCATGAACTAGAACAAATGTATGCCACTACTACAAGGTATGGAATATGGGAAAAAATACACCTAATGCAAACTATGGACTATAGTAAACAGTAATATTATAATACTCTTCTCTCAATTATAACACAAATACCAGACCAATGCTAAGAGTCAATAATACGGGGGGCGGGGAGGGCATAAGGGGTATGGGGTTTTTCTTTTCGGAGCAATGAAAACGTTCTAAAATCTGATTATACTGAGAGCCAATGATTGTACATATTGGATGGATTGTATGGTGTGTGAATAAAACTGTTTTTTTTTTTTTAAATAATAGCATCCATGTCCCCTTTAAGCTCTTGAAGCAGCTGCCTTCTCTGTCCTTGCTCATCATGGTATCCCTAGTGCCCAGCACAGTGCCTGACACATGCAAGGAACCCAGTAAATATTCCAAGAATGAACGTTTGAGGGAAGGAGCCCCGCCCCCAACCCCCCACCCCCAACTAGTGCACCAAGGGAAGAAATGCAGAAACCACTCGCTCTCAGTAACTGGCTGGATTCTCTATCCCTTGAGGAGCTTCTGCCCCCTCATTGCCTTCAATCCACCCAGGCCCAGCGGCCTTCACCCCAGAAAGAGGCCAGGGCCTGGGCCAAGCCTGCAGCAAAATGTCTGGCACTCCCGCGGATGGGACCTGTCTCTTTGTCTCCTTGGCTTCCCCACCCTCATCCAGCCTTGTGGAAGCCTGCACCTCTCCCTTCCAGAAATCTGAATAGGTTGGTGGATTTCCCCAAGTGCCTTGATTTACTCAGCCCCTACTATGCACCAAACACAGTTTAGTATTTTCATATCTGTTTCTATCTGTTTAAACTTTATACTAATAAAAATAGTAGCTAACATTTTTTAGCAGTTACTATGATCCCAGCATATACTTTATAAGTATTAACTGATTTAATGTGTGTAACAATCTTGTGAGATAGATATGATCTCTATACCATTTTATAGATGAGGGGCTAAGGTACAGAGAGGTTAAACAACCTGCCCGTGGTCCCAGGGTAAGAAATACCTGGGCTTGGAACCCAGATCTGCCTATACTCTAAATCCCCAGCCCTTCCCACTGCACCACCCTTCCTAGTTGCTCCTGATTTTCCCGGTTCCAATGCAGGGTCTGACTGCTCAGGCTTAGATCTAAGGGCTGCCCAGCTCCCTCTCCCTGCAGCTGCCTGGAGGAGACTGGGTTATGCTCAGGGGTTGAGCCCAGCCTAGAGCAGCTTACCATCCCTAACTGTCCCTACTCTCCGAGTTCAGGCTTAGAAAGGGGCAAGAAAAGGGTACTTTAGGGCTACAACTGCTCCTCCAGGGCAGGTGGGATGTGGCAGGTGAGGGGGAGCTGCAATTCCCCAAGGATCACTCCTCTTTCCCACTGGCTTCTCTTTTTAAGCACTAATTGGGGAGATCTAATTTTCTGCCCTCGCCTGCAACCCACCCCAGTGTGTAATTAAGGAGGAGACTGGGCAGAATGAGAGCCTACCCCCCTCACTTTCTATCTGCCTCCAGGAAAGCAAGACCTCTCCAGAGGAGCCCTTATTCTTCCTCTCCCCTTACTAGGGCCCCACCTCTCCTTGCAACCCTGCCGAGGGGTCTGAGGACTCGCCCCAGGCCTCGGATGAGACAGGCTAGCTTGGTTAGGATGCCCGAAAGAATGCCCTGTGCCTGCGCTCTCTTTGCATCCCTTCCCCCACTTCATCTCATTCTTGGGAGGATCAGAGGGTATATGGGTAGGGAGGCGGGGCCAGGGAGGGTCCTGTGAGGGAGGACGTGTGAGCCGGAGTAGGGGAGGCGGTTTGGAAGTATGGTGTGGGTGTGACTTTGGTAAATGTAGTGCGCCCCTATCTGCTGTTTCCGTGGGTGAGTGGAAGGAGAGGGGTGTGCCTGGAGGGGGAGCGAGGATATCTGAGAACAAGGGAAGGGAGGTATGTGTGCTGTGCTAGTACATCCAGCAAAGTTTTACCTTACGTATCCGTAGTTTTGGGGCTCGAGACGCCCCTCAAGATCCTTGGCCTGAGATGCACACACCAAGCGCCTCCCCCTTACTGTCTGGTTCACGGCCCCTACTCCTACCAAGACGCTCAAAGTCCACGATCCCGCCCTCCCTGCGGACCCAGTAGGGGGCGATATCTCACCTCTGCGGGTGGAGCCCCCACCCCAGAGTCTCTGCGCTCTCGACCCAGACTCCCGCTACGGCGGTCAGTGACGGGATACGAGGGCGCGGGGTCGCCCCAAGAGACACGGACCACGGGCCCTTCCCCATCCTGAGCCTCAGGAGTAGGAAGTGGACACTGAGTAGGAGCTTCGAGCGCCCCCTCCCCTTTATATGAGCACTCAGCCCGGGAATGTGACGCGGGGTGTGCAGGACGCCACTCAGCACCGGGTCCCCTCTCCCGGCCTCCCGCAACACCTCTCAGTCGTTGACAGCTCGGGCGCCTGGGCCCAAGAGCGACCTCGGGCCCCGGCACCGCTCTCTACCTTGGCAGTCTCTCTCCCTGCCCCCAACGCGGGACGGAAGGAGGTCTTGGCGGAGGGGCTCCGTCCCTAACACCCTCCCTAAACCTCCCCAGACGCCGAGGGCCGGAGCCTTGCGGGGCGCCCCTCCCCCGGGCCCAGACCACTGCAGCGCGGCGCTTGGCTCCGTGGGGGGAATATTAAGCAGCCGGTGCCATGGAGGGGCGGAAGCGGGGGCCCACTAGGGCCGTTCTCTGCTCCTCTTCTCTTCATGCGGCCCGGGACGCACAACGGATTCGGTCTCCAGGACTCAGCGAAATCCGCAACCTTCCGACGCCACCTGCTTCTACCCTCGTCTTCCTGCCCTGCTTTACCAGGCCTGGCCTCCGCACCTGAGATAGCCTTCCTGTGCTTCCTGGCCTGCAGCCCCGCCAACCCCTGGCTACAACCTCCACAACCCCCCCCCCCCGCCCCATTTTAAAAATTCCCTGTGAAGCTCGGCCCTGCCCGGAAACGTCCAGGAGATGTGAGGGCCCAGACATGAGAACCCCAAAATCTATATGGCTCATTGTCTGTCCACGCTCCTGCCCCTACTGGGTGCAGCCCAACGACCCTCTAGTTGAAGATATGCAGGTACCTTGGAAACCTGTTCCATGTTGGGAAAAGTTTTACTGTTCAAGGGGTCCTCTTGACAATCGGAATATAACTCCAGCTGCTGCCCCCCACCCCCTTACTGAGTCCAAGAGGCCTCTGAGCTGCCCACCACGCTTTCTCCTTTTGACATTTCCAGAAGCTGTTTTCCTAACCCTCTCCCTGGTTCTTGTTATTTATCTTCTGAACCTTTCAAGTGTGCAGGCAGTTTCTGGGTGGGAATCCCAGCCCCAGGCCTCACTTACTGGCTCAGCGACTTTGGGCACCTTACTTAACCTTTCCCTTTCCTCCTCTGTAAAAAGGAGATTAAAAATACTTCTTTGCCTGGCTGGGTTGTTGTGAGATTAAAAAAATTCTGTGCATAAATAAAGCATTTAGCCCAGTGCCTGGAGCATAGTGAGTGCTCAATAAAGAGGAGCCACTCTTCTGGGCTGCGGTTTGGTGAAAGAAGCCTGCCTGGCATCTGAACGCTGAGCACTAGTGGACCTTCATCCCCTTTGTCCTCGGCCCCGTGACCCTGGGAACTGACCAACACTCTCTCCTTTCCCTTCCCTCAGAGACAATGGATGTGAAAGGGCTCTGTCTGTAAGACACCATCCAGACTCAAGTGTGTGTGCCCCTCCCACAAAGGCCTGAGCCTAGAAGGAGTGAGCTCTGAGGTAGTTTGCTCTCCACTGTTCTCACCCTGCTTTTGAAGTTTGTCAGATGCTCAAAGCAATGAGGGCGAAACACAGAGGGGAAGTTGAGCCTGGATAGGCTCGGATCCAGGGAGTTGTGAAAGGCAGGGGACCAGGGACTGCGAATTTGAGGGCATCAAGGAATCAGCCTGCCTTGGGAGGCAGAATGAAAAGGGGCGAGAGAGTCATCTTATTGCCTTTATTCCGCTGATGGCCCAGCTGGCCCCACTGCAGGGCACAGGGCCAAGCTTTTACACGCTCACCCACGCTCTCTGTGCAGGCCAGTGCATGCACACACACACACATATACACTCACACACACACACCCGATCTCTGGCTCTGAGAGTCAGTCTCTGGGGGGTGGCGAGGGGCTGCACCTCAGCCTGCCCCTGCCTGCCCTTTTATGACAGCACCAAGGGCGGGGATGGGGGCAGGGCCCTCAGCCCCAGAACAACAGTCCCTGTGCAAACTGGAGGTGCCAGTTGGCTTTGGGGTGGGGGTGTCACATTTTCCCTATTCCCAGAGTCCCTTCCTCCAGTTCCTGAGGGAGGGACTGCTTTCTGCCTACCTGGGGGGCCAGACCCCTGCCAGGGCTGGGCCCTGTGGAACCCAGTTTATCCCCCATGTGACCCCACAGGACCTCCAAGACTGAAGAATAGCCAAGTCTGAGGTTGTCAGGATCCCTCACTGGAGAGCAGGAAGACCTGGACCCCGAGGGGTCTGGGGAGGGGTCATCAGCCCCTCTCCTAATCCATCTTCAATATGAAGAGGTTTGGGGTACACTTCCTGGGGAGGGAACGCAGGCCTGGAGGAGATGTCCCAGCTTGGGGCCTCCTCACAATTCCATCTTCTGGGCCAGAGCCTAAAGCCAGGCATTCGAAAGTCCAAAAGTCCAGCCGGCTGGTCAGAGTCCCCGCGCAGTCCTTGGGGGGCACCCATCCGGTGGGAGTCGGGTGTCAGACCTGCACGGGCAGCGTCTGGTTCATCTGCAATCGCATGTCCTGGATACTGCTGAGGATCTTCTTCTGGTGGCCAGCCAAGGTGACCCTGATCCGGAGCAGGTCTCTGCAGGACGGACCAAGGGCAGGATCAGTCCCATCCCTCTTGCTCCCATCACCCTGGACCCGGCCCAGAGGCCCCTGCCCTGCCCCTCCAAATCAGACACACTCACTCTGCGGTCATCTGGGCCACCAGGTCGAAGGACGCAAACCCCGCACTGACGAAGCTTTCCTTGTACCGCCCCATCTTGATGGCATCCAGCCAGTCGCCGACTGTTGTGAAGGTCGTGTAATCTGGTACTGTGCGGTCCAGGAGGGGCTGTGACATGCTGTGGGGAGAAGAATGGGACCTGATGGGTCCTGAGGGCAGGGGAAACGAGGAGGAGGGCTGCTGGCTCGAGGGCAGGGTGGGAGGAGGGGCGGAGCTACTGACCCAGACTGGGCGCTGGCGATGACCTTGAGGCTGGCAGCGTTGCGGATGAGCTTGTCCAGGGTGTTGACGATCTGGGAGAATTTGGGCCTGAGGTTCCGGTCCCGCACCCAGCAGTCCAGCATGAGCTGGTGCAGCGCAGTGGGGCAGTCCATGGGTGGCGGCAGCCGGTAATCCTGCTCTACGGCATTGATGACCTGGGCCAAGGGCAGGGAAACTTGGGGTGAGCCACCACTCTGCTGCCCAGCCAGCTCCTGCTCACCCGCCCGCTCAGGCTCAGCCCCACTCACGTCCTGGTTACTCATGTCCCAGTAGGGTCGCTCTCCATAGCTCATGACCTCCCACATGACGATTCCATAGCTCCAGACGTCACTAGCAGAAGTGAACTTCCGATAGGCTATGGCCTCTGGGGCAGTCCAGCGGATGGGGATCTTCCCGCCCTGGTGGGGGGGGCACACGCCCTTCACCCTGTGACTCAGGGCTGGTCCCCAACCCCGAGCCCCGGCCTGGTCGGCCCTGACCCCAGTCTCCCTCCCAGCTGCTTCCTGTACCAGGGAGCTGGTGTAGGTGGGATCGGAGGGGTCATCCTCCAGGAAGCGGGAGAGGCCGAAGTCCGAGACCTTGCAGACCAGGTTGCTGTTGACGAGGATGTTGCGGGCGGCCAGGTCGCGGTGCACGTAGTTCATCTCGGACAGGTATTTCATGCCGGCAGCAATTCCCCGCAACATGCCCACCAGCTGGATGACCGTGAACTGCCCGTCGTTGAGCTAGAGGCAAGGAGCAGGCTCAGGCGGGCCCACCTCCTGGCCCAGGACCTGCTGGATGGCCTGCCTGCCCTCCCCAGGTCCTCAAGAGACAGCTGGCAGAGACCATGCTGCACCTACGCCTGCAACCACGCCCAGCCATGTCCTGAGAGTAAGTAAGCTGCCCTACTATGTGCCAGGCATTTTGTATACAGCATCTCAATGAATCCTCAGGAGGATCTAATGTCGTTTACTACTCCCATTTTGCAACCCAGACAGCAGAGACTTGGAGGGCCTAAATAACTCCCCTGAGGTCACGCAGCAGCCCGGGGAGGTCAGGAGGTACACTCCCATTTGTGGACTTGAACAGGAATGATGGGACTTGGAGGGGCGGTTGGCCAGACCCTGTCTTTCTGGGGGAGGGGGAGTGGCTGGGGCAGGCTCCTACCCGGAGGAAGGAGTCCAGGGCGCAGTTCTCCATGAACTCGGTGAGGATCATAACTGGCCGACTTTTGGTGACCACGCCCTCCAGCCGGATTATGTTGGGGTGGTCAAACTGACCCATGATAGAGGCCTCACTCAGGAAGTCCCGCCGCTGCCTCTCCGTGTAGCCCACCTTCAGTGTCTTGATGGCCACAAACACCTCCCGGCGGCCAGGCTGTTTCAGCCGACCCCGGCACACTTCCCCAAACTCCCCTGCAGGGTAGAGGGCACAGGTCGGAAGTTATTTCTGGGCATGGCCCCTGTAGCCAGCCTGTCAGTCCCCCCTTGGGCTCGCCCCTGCCCGCTTCTCCCCACTGTGACCCAGGGGACTCACCAGCTCCAATCACCTCCTCGATCTTGACGCACGATACGTCAATCTCCTTGGCGAACTCCCGCACAGCCTCATTAGGGTCCTCGTAGGTAAAAGGGTCAATATAAACCTTCATCCCAGGAGCAACTAGAGGCAGAAGAGGTGGGCATGAGAGGGTGACAGATCTTCAGACCAGTCTCTTCAGGCTGGGGGCTTCTAGGGAACCCCTCACACCTTGCTCTCAGGCCCTGGGGCGTTGCCTCCACCTCTCACCCCGCACACAGGAGCACATTTAGCAACCTCCCTGCTGAATCCCTCCCCTGCAAGGTGAGAAATCCTAGTGACCATAAAGGCTAAAAACCTAAGATTCCTCTCTCACTCTTCTTTCTCCCTCATCTCTCATCTTGTCAGAACCTCTCAGATTCATCCCTCCCCTCATTCCCCCTAGCCCTGACCTTGTCCAGGCCTTCAACACTCAGACTATTGCAATAGCCTTCCAGTCTCTGGACTCTTTTCCCACCAATCAATCCTGCCTACTCCTGTCCTCCTAAACAATACTTTCATTGTATTACTCCCCAGCTTGAGAGCCTTTCCTATTACCTATGATGGAATCAAGTCCAAACTCCTCTGCCTGCCTTTCACGACCCTCCAAGGACTGGCCGCAGCTCCCAGCTTTGCTTCCCAGCGGCTGTCAAACCTGTCTTCTCACTGCCCCCACAGCTGGGCACGCTCCCCACCCCACCCACCACCTTCCAGTGGCTCCCCAAACCAGGAATGCTCTCTCCCACCTCTTAGACCCCACTCATCCTGCCTGGCTCAGTTCAGTGCAAGTCTACCTCCTCCAGGAAGCCTTCTGCTTCCCTGAACTCTGCACTTTTTGTAACAGGAACACCAGCTTAACATTTAACTGTTCTCTAATTGCTTCCTGTATGTATGTATCTTGTCTTTCCCAGAGGACTAACTGCCTTTGGGGGCAGAGGTCACAACTCATTCATCTCTGGGGGTAGCACCGGAGTACCTGGAGTGAAGTGGGGCTCAGAGTACCTGAGCGAGGTAGGGGCTCAGGAAATGGCACTTGATTGGAAGCAGGAGGGAGCCTTGAGGGCATGCTTACAAGGAATAAAGTTCCAGGCAGGGAAAACGGGGTCTTTAAGCCCTGCAGGGGAGCTGGGGAGCTTCGGGAGGCGGGAAGGAGGACACTCACTGTACTGCTGCAGCTTCTCCGTGTACTCCGAATCAGAGCCGTGCCGCTGCTTCCTGGAGATGGCAGGGTGGAAGGGAGGCCTGAGACAAGTCCTACAGCTCCCTTTGTTCTGGGGCAATGACCCCTGGGCTCACAGGAGGGATAGAGAGAGCACAGGGGATGGCCTGGTGCCTGGTCCCGTGGTTGCTGGTTACAGCAGGTACACTGGGGCTCAGAGGTCCCTGAGGGGATCTGCCAGTAGACGCAGGGAGTAGCGGGGACAGGGTGAGAGGATGTGGGCATGGACTGGAGAGGGCCTTCCAGCAAGTAGAGCCTGAGTCCAAGAAGGCCATGGCTCTGGGTTTGGGGTGGGGAGGTGTTTTGTCTGCTTGGCATATGGGTTCTAGGAAGCTAAGGGCACGTTCTAGTCTGCCCATGGGAACAACATGGGGCTGGGAGTACCTGAGGCAGACGATAGCGATGACCACAACAGCCACGAGGAAGACAAGTCCGGCTGTGGCAGAGCCCACGATGAGGGGAAGCTGCTCCTGGAGCTGCTGGGCACTGGAGCCTGGAGACAGAGGAGGGGCTGGTGAGTGGAGAAACAGAAGGTAGGCACAGGGGCTGGGCAGGAGCTGGGGGGGCTACGTACCTCTCTCGCTTGTGGTCTCAAACTCGGCCGGGTGGCTGTACTGCCCGTAGCCAGCCACTGTGCGGGCGCGGACCTGGACCACGTAGCGGGCATCGGGCCGCAGTCCATCCAGCTGCACTGAGTTCTTCTGGCTGGTCACCGTGGAGGCGATGCCCTCACTCTGCAGCACCAGGAGGAAGGAGGAGTCCTCAGTGTGTCCTGAGGCCAACTAGCCCCTGCCCACACCCAGGCCTGCCCCACAGCCCCCTCAGCTCCCAAGAGCCCCCTGACACTCCCTTCTTGGCCCAGTTTAGCCCAAGGCCCCCTCCTGCCCGCTGAGGTTCTGACCTTCTCAAAGTACTTCATCTCGTAGTCCAGGATGACACCGTTGGGCCGCTCTGGGGGGGCCCAGGACAGGGTCAGGCTACTGCCTGAGCTGCTGTGCAGGTGTAGTGTAGGCACTTCAGATGGGGCTGGGGAAAGAGTGGAGGGCTCGTCATGGGCTCCTCAGGTCCTGACATCCTTCCCGAGGATCCCGTTCCCAGGGGACCCCTGGTGGTCCCTTGGCAGCCCCCAGCTCTATACAGGGGAAGAGAAGGCCTGGGCCCCCACCCTACTGTGTCCACTCCTCACCAGCCTGGTTGGTGGTGATATTCACAGCCGCGTAGCGGGGGGGCAGGGGGCTCTTGCCCGAGACACCGTTGACTGCCTGCACCTCAAAGGTGTAGCGCGTGTGAGCCAACAGATGGCTGATGTGCACTCGGCGCTCTGTCAGGCCCAGCTGCCGAGGCTCAAACTCCACATTGTCATCACAGCGCGAGCAGGACGAGGCAGCCCCGGTCCCAGGGCTCCCGTGGCACTTCTTGCAGATGACGTTGTACAGGAGATCTTCCCGGCCACCCAGGTCCCGCGGCTCACTCCACTCAAGGATCAACGAGGTCTCATTCACATTGGAGATCACACCCCGGGGCGGAGAGGGCACCGCTGTGGGGAAGGTAGAGAGGGCACAGCTCTGTTCAGCATTCCCACGCACTCCAAGCTGTTTCCGAAACCTTGCAGAATACCTTTCCTACACTTCTTCACCTCTAAAACTCCTATTTTCCATGTAAGATGCCACCTCCTCTTGGAAGCCTTCCTTGATTCACCCTTTCCCCATCCTCTGCTTCCCATAACACAATTTTCAGGCACCCCTCTAGGCTAGCACTTTCCATGTTATATAGTCATTTTCTGTTTTCACATTTGTGTCCCCCACCAGTTGTGAGCTCCTGTAGGATGACAGGATCTTATTCTCCTACCAAATGCCAGAGAAGGGAAAAAGTGGCACACCAGTCCCAGAGGTGTGAGGCCCCCTCCTTGGTTAGGGCTGGGACAAGTGGGCAGCAGCTTTATACAGAGGAGGGACCAATGGCCGAGAAACCCAAGTCGGTTCCTGATGTCTGGCTAGGAGCTAATATAAGCTTATTAAACGTTGGTGGAAGGGATGTGCCAGCTGACCCAGATTCCGGCATAGGGGTGGTCACTTCCTAGTTGTGCCATCTTGAGCACAACATCTAACCTCCTTGAGCTTCAGCTTCCTCACTTGGAAAATGGGGATTGCAGAGTGACCTGTTTCGGCCCTCCAAGGCTGATATCCCCAGAAAGAAAGCCTGGGATAGTGTGAGGGTAGAATGGACTCACTGGTACAGGCACTGTCTGCAGAGTCTGAGTCCGCGCGGTAGAAGTTATTGTGGCAGGTGCAGATGCTGGCAGCTGGCGAGGTGGTACGGCTATTGGGGGGGCAGGGGAGGCAGGGCCCCTCTCCCTGCTTGGCCTTGTAGCTCCCAGGTGGACAGGCTGCGGGTAGAAAAGAGGATGGCGGCTGCTTACCTCCCTGCCCAGGCCCTGCAGACACCAATCCCCCTCGCCTCCGTGAGAATCTGGCCCTTCCCCAGCCTTGGTCTTGGCTCCTATACCTCCAGACTGTGGGGGCAATGCTAGGATGGCCCAAGTCCAGCTGCAGCCACAAAAGGCTTTTTTGCCCCATGGAAACCCCACGTCAGCGGATTCCTCCCTGCCCCTGCCCCCCCATCCTGACCCCAGGGCCTCACAGATGCAGACACCTGGACAGCCCAGTTGTTGAGGCAGGAAAGACAGGAAGCGGAAGGGGGAAGGGGAAGAGAAAGCCCGCAGGCTGGTAGCACCCCATACCCTGCTTGGATGTTCTTATCCATCCCTGAAACTCTAGGAAAATCATTCCTGAGGACCCTCAAGGACACCTCAGAACAGCCAGGAGGTGGGGCCTCAGAGTTTCACAGCCACCCTCTCTCCCCACCCACCAGGAGCAGGGCAGCACTCCCTTCTGTCCTTGGGCTGGGGTACAGAAGGGTAAGAAAAGGAGGGAAAGAAAGCAATCAGGAAGCCTGGGGTCAGCTGGAGTTCAGAGGCCTCAAAGTGACCACAAGGGGAACCCCAGGCCCCAAAGCTAGCTCGGAGCTCAGTGCCTGCACATCGCCTTCTCCTTGGGCCCCTGGTCATGGACTCTGTAGAGTCCCCCGATCCAGGGAGGCCATATACTTTATTAGTCACGCTGGAATACTTGGGGAGCTAAAGGGGGCACTACTAATAATTATATTAGGGCATAAACCAGGACTGTCCTGGAAAACTAAAGTCTCTGGTTACCCTATCTGTGTGTGGCTACCTCTGGGGGAAGATGGGGGTGTCACCCGGAGTGTGGAATACCCAGAACTGGGGGCGAGCCCTTCTCTGGGGTCCAATTTCCCCCACTAACGTGATATCCACCCTAGCTCTTTTGCACCAATGGAGGAGGGGGCAGAGGCCAGGCCAGCCCGGTTGCCATGGGAACCAGCATGCATTTCCTGCCAGTGACCTGCAGAGTGTTAGCCCCTCTTCAGGCTGTCAGGCTCATCACCCCCACCCCCTTTCTCCACTTAGGAAGAGGAAGTCTGGGGCAGGTTCCCACAGAGAAGTAGAGAGCCAGCGGGGCAAGGCAGTAGTCAACCTCCCATGAGAGCACCCAGCCTCGCAGCCAGGCCCAGGCCACCCAGCCCCTTATTACCCTTACTCTGTGGTAAGAGCCTGTCCCTCATTCCTCAGAGCTATGTGCTGTCGGCCCCAGGGAAGACCAGGTCCTCACCTTCTGTGTGGCAGAACAAGGGACTAGGTTTCAGTCCCAGCTCCAACGTTTCCTAGCTGGGTGGCCCTGAGAACAGACCCTCTTTGAGACTCAGTTTCCTAATTGGCAAAATAGGGGAGGTAAGTGGAATCTCAGGGTCTCCACTGCCTGGAGTTGGTGGATCCAAGGAAAAAGATGAATTATATTTGGCAGGGCTCAAATAAGAGAATCCTACACGAATGGGTTCTATACCTGGGAAGTCTTTAGCAGCCTCGGCAAGCCACCCAATCTCCTCGTGTATAAAATAAGGACAAAATCATCCCTGTCCTCCATGCATCCTGGGCCACAGAGACTCACGGCGTTTCTAAGTACTTTACTTGCACCGAGTCTCTAAGCCTCACTAGTAACCACCATTTTCGTCCCTATTTTATACATGAGGAGACTGAGGTCCAAAGAGTCAAGTCACTTCCCCAAGGTCACACAGGGGTTAAGTGGCGGAGCCAGGACTCAGGACTTGAGGAACTGGGCCCCTAACCTACTGCCTCTCAAGGAGCAGATGAGACCTCTCCAAGGTCAAAGGGTGAAGCAAGAGCTGCCCACAGCCCCTCTCCCTGAAGCCCTGGGGCCCCTCTAGCACTTCCAGGGGGAAATGTACACTTGGAGGGAGACAAAACGAACATCTCTACCAGCCTCCTAAGTCCTTGACTAGGTTCAACAGTGGCCTGTTTGCCAAGGATTCTGCACGTTTCTCCTCTTCCTCTCTCATTTTGTTTTTTTTTCCCCCTGTCTTTTTCCTTGTGCCTCTCATTTTCTCTCTCTCATCTCCCTCCTTGCCCCCTTCTCATATTCTGTGTGCCTCATACCACTTGTCCATTTCCCGCTCCACCCCAGACCTCCTCTGGCAGCTAGGAAGCAGTGGGTAGGAGGCAGTGGACCAGACCCTCCCCTCCTCCCACCCCACCCCCAGCCAGCCCCCGCTCACCACGGCACTGGCTCTCCTTGGCGGCTGGCTCATGGCCAGTGGCACAGGTGCAGGCGCCCACAGGCACCATCCACTCCCCATCACCGTTGCAGTAGAGCTTGAGTGGCACCGACACCTCCACAGCGTTAGGGATGCAGGTGCCGGGGGCAATGACCAGCGAGGTGGGCTCGGCCCCGGTGAGGGTCTCGGGGAAGAGAGCGAAGCCTGCCGTGGTGGACGCGCACTTCTTGTAGAAGGCACGCACGGAGATGAGCGACATGCAGGCGCCCTGGTCCTGGAAGGCTAGGTAGAAGCCGGCCTTGGAGAGAGGCCCGAAGCTGCGCACCTTGGTGTTGACCCGGCCAGCGTCGAGACGTGAGAAGCTCTCATCCGGCGCAATGGTGTCCACCTTCACGTAGGGGTTCTCCATCCAGAAGGGCGTGGAGGCCGAGGCTACATCGCTGTCGGCCTCGTAGTAGAAGAGGTTGAAGGTCTCCTTGCAGGAGCCGGGGATGTTGGGGATGCTGTTGCAGTCGCGCACGGTGAACTTGAGCTCCACGTAGACGCGCTGCACGTCCTGCCGCCAGATGAACCCCGTGCGGAGCCAGTTGTTCTGGCTTGACTCGCGCACGTTACACACCTGGTACGTGCGGATGGGGTTCATGGCCTCGTCGTAGCCACTCACTTCTTCCCACTGCGTGTCGAACATGCAAGAAAGACAGAGTAAACACCAACATTTACAAGTGGTTCCTATGTGCCCTGGCCCGCTTTATTTACTTCACAGAGAAGCTTCCATGGTGTCGTGGCTGAGCATACAGACCCTGGAGCCAAATTACATGGGCTCAAAACCCACCTCTGTTTGCTATGTGACTATGGGTAAGTCACTTAACTTCCCCTTGCCTCAGTTTCCCCATCTGTACCATGGGGATAATATTGATACCAATCACATAGAGATGTGTAAGGAATAAACTACTTTATATGATAAAGCACTTAGAACAGGGCTGGGCCCATGGTAGCTATAGTATTTATTATCTTTATGCATCAGTCTCCTCATCTGTAAAAATGGGACTGATAGGAATTAAACGAGGCTGTGAGGAATTAAATAATATATGTAATGGGCTTGTTACAGTGCTTGACACAGAGCAAGCATTCAGTAAACACTGGCTGTTGCTATTACCATCACACTTAAGTCTTCATGACTCCATCAGGAGGTGCTTTTTTTGTTCCCATTTTAGAGATGAAGCCAAGGTTCACAGAAGGTAAAGACTTGCCAAGGTCACAGAGTCAGGCCTGGTGACTGCACTACTATGCCATCCTACCCCAGGTTTCCTAAGCTTATGCAGCAATAAAGGCCATGGAAGGAAAATAGAATATTTTAGAGCTGTCCAGATTATAGGAATTTAAAGGTCAAAAAAAATGGAGGCCCAGAGAGGTAAAGTGCCTTGCTCAAGGTCACACAGCAAGTTAGAAGTCTGAAACCAAGGTTTCCCAATTCCCGAGCCAGTGAGTATTCTTTCCTGGATGGTCGGGACAGACCTGCAAAAGGGCTGTCAGGCAGGAGAGGGATGGGGACAGGCTGAAAGACAGGCTGAGGTGGGCAGATGGAAAATGGAACAACAATGGTGGGGGGCGGAGGAGGGCACAGGCAGGCAGAAGAGTGAGAGACAAAAACACCCTCAGAGGAGGACCATTAGGCAATAAGGAAGGTGACAGGTGGAGAGGACGGGGGGATGTCACAGGGGGTGAGAGGGATGGGCAGAGGGCTGAGGCACCCTTCTCCAGGCCCTGGCAAGGTGAGTGGGGATGGATGCTGGGAGATGAGAGGTAGCCTAAGTGTCCACCAACACTCAGGAAAGATGGCCTTACCCCACTTTCTGGATGAGATGTCCACGCCAACTCAGATGTCACCCATTTTGTGTCCATGAGGGTTTCTGGGGGAACAAGAGCAGAAAAATGTCAGGTGGCTAAACTCAGGATATGAAGAAAGAAGAGGGCACCCAGGAAGGGCAAAGACACAGGAGGCCAATTCCCACCAGTCACCCTCCTCAAGCCCTGAGGCCCCCGGCACCCCTGCCCTGGAGGAGGACCTGTGGCCAGCTCCACAGATGTCACAGCTCCAGAGACATCAGGTCAGGCTGGGCAGGGGGGGTGTCTGCCACTGACCCCAGGCCTGGGTTAATGAGGCGGGAGCAGAGGCGGTTCACACACCTACAGGCTCTGCTAATCTCCGCACAAAGGGGCCAGCAGGGCCTTTATCCTGGAACAAAGGGCTGCGTGCTTCAGACCCTGCAGCCCTGGCCTCCCCTGACTCCATTCCCAACAGAGGCCCAATCCCACACCACTGCCTAGGGGAAGGGGGGACAGACACTGGCCAGAGCCAGCTTCCACCCTCACCTCCCACTCACCCACCCAAGAGGGATGGGGCAGGAATGCTATTTGAGGGTGGTGTGCAGGCCATTAAGACCCAGAACCAGCTCCTCGAGAGCTAGTTCAGTTCTTACTTCCTTGGAAGAAGGTATTGTTAGTATGCCTGTTACTGATGAGAAAACTGAAGCTTGGATAAAGTAAGTATACTGTCCGAGGCAAAACTGCCATGTCTTAGAGTGAGGGGTTGAAGGGTGGCTCAAATTCGGGTCTATCTGACTCCCAATCTAACTCTTTAACCAGGGCACTGTGACTTCCAGATGCCCCTCTGTACCCAGGGGGTTAGAGAAAGCCTGGCAAACTCCTGCATATTCTGTAAATCCCAACAGAGCTGTCTCCTCCTCCAGGAAGCCTTCACTGAACATCCAAGTCAGGGTTAGATGCATACAGAGCCAGGGGCTTTGTTAGAGCACTAATTCTGTGCTCTGAGCTACATCTTCTTTTCTGTTTCCCCTCCTTTGGCCATAGGAGGAGCCCATTAATGCTTCTGACATAAACTAGCTCCCCTAGGAACCTGCTTCTGGATTCTGACTGGCCAACTCTGCTCTCAGTGCTGACCCCAAACTCAGATCTAAGAGCAGGAAAGGGACTTTGTAGTCAGCCAGCCAGCCACCAGTTTACCCTGAGCTGGAATGGGGCAGGGTCTCCCCAGAACTCCTGGAGGCCTCTACATCAAATAGTTGGCAGGCTGGGGGCTGGGGGAGGCCGGGAAGGCGTGGGCGTGGGGGCCGAGGAGTACAAAGACCCAGACCCCACAGATTTCAGGCTTGCAGCCTTCACTGGTTTTCTGGAGTCTCTGGGTCTGAGCCGGGGAAGATGGAGGTCCCAGCTGCGGCCCCATGTCCCTGCGTTCGACTGAGGGGGCGGCGGGCATCAGCCATTCGCTGCTGGGAATGAGGCTCCCTCCTCCTCGTGCAGCAGCGGCTGGTCCCTGGAGGACCCGGCTGCAGGGTGAGCTATTCCAAAGCCTCGTCGGTGGCCTGACAGGCCCCTCTGGCAGACAGACAGACAGACACAGACATTCAGCGGGGGTGGGGGTGGGGTGCGGATACCTGGAGGGAAGCAGAGATAGGCAGAAGCAGGCCCCCCACCCCAGACCCGCGGGGAGAGAGGCGGGGCTGAGCAGGGCCTCACGGAGGCGGATGGGTGGGCGGGCGCGGGGATGGGGGGACGTGCGGAGCCGGCTGGTGGGACCAGACAGCCGGGATGGCCGGCGGCGGACTACAAAAGACAGTGCGATGGAGAGACAAGGAGGCCCGAGGAGACCGAGACAGAGAGGGAGGCTGCCAAGTGGCCTCTTCCCCAGCCAGCATCCCGGAGTCTTCCCGTCCCCGGGATCCACCCGAGCCAAGAGCGCCCCCTCCCCGCCCCCAGCCCGCCAGTCCGCCCGCTTGTCTGCCCGCCTGTGCGCCCGAGCAGGCGAGGGCTCCCACCGCTCCCTCGCTCGCCGCCTCCCTCTCCCTCACTTCCTTCTGCTCAGCCTGTGCCAAACCCATCTGGAACTGTTTAAACCCAAATATTCAGTCCCCTCCCCCCTCCAGTCAGATTCCTCCACAGTTTAAAACAAGCCCTGCGCTCGCTCCGAGGAGGGAGCAGAGGGAGGGGAGGGCGGGAGGCGGGCGGGCGGGAGGGATTCTGTTTAATTTCTGGGGAGCGAGAGAGGGAGGGGATCGGCCCTTGGCCATCGCTCAGCCTTGGCCATCGCTCAATCTCGGCACATTTTTCCCATTAATGAGGAGAGGATTTAGATTTCGAGTCATGTGTGCCTGAGGAAGGGCTCCAGTCACCCTGGTGGGGAGGGGGGCTTGCTCTCCTTTTCTCTGCTTCTCTGGGGGTGGGGGTGGGGGGGCTGCTCCCCTCAGCCTGCCCAAGCACAAGAGGGAAGGCAGGGACCTACTCAGAACTGGAGGTGCTACCTCCAGCCCCAAGCCTCAGGCCTCTTACCTGGGCAGGGGCGGCAGTGGGGAGAGGAGGCTCCGAACCCATCTGTCCTTGGCACTGTGGGGGAGAGACCCAAGGCAGCAGGGCCCACCTTCTCTCTGCTATGTGTGTTGCATATGCGTGTATATGTACACATGCTGGGGAGAAGGATGTGAGGTACAAGGGATAAGAACAAGAAGAATGAATGGGCAATCTCCAAACTCCCCTAGCTGCCTAATATACCCCCATGCGCCTCTGCCCCTGGTGGCTGGTGGAGGGAGACCAGAGAGGAAGCTGGCCACCCCTCAGACACAGGGCCATGACAGGCAAGAAACCCCAACAGCTCCCCCTCCCCCCTACGCCAAGTCAAAAGGGAAGTTGGTGCCAGGCTGGGGTCTTTCTGGGATTGAGGCTTCAATGCTCAGATGTGAAGCAATACCCACTTTCAGGTTTCCACAGGTTTCCCCAGGGCCATGGAGATTAGCCACGTGGCAGCAGCTGTGTGGCTCATGCCTGTGTGCACAAACACACAGATACACATGCAGCACCCAGCTCTCAGTGCCAGAGCTCCTTCTCTACCACCGGGCCAAAGAGTGACAAGTCAAGACATATGGTGGACAAAAACACACAAAGCCACAGCCGCCCGCAGACACATACACAGCTTCATCGACAGCTCCGGTCTGTCTGTCTTAGACACACGGATGCATATGGTACAAACAGATTAGTCTTCCTTAGACATTCATATACACAGTAAAGCTTTCTTACACATATTTGGCTTCCCTTAGGAAAAGGCTCACTCTTACAATCTTCCTTTCATATGTTCAGATTTCCTGAGACATATGCATATACAGAGGGCAAACACACTCAACAGTATGTTCTCCTTACACACCCAATTGCACATACTATTGCCAGCCACAAGTCACTGTCTTGAGAGTAGTCAAGTGCAGACACAAACACCAGTTTCCCTGAACAGACTGGGTGACATGCTCTTACACAGTTGTATGCAAACTACAATCAGCTGCACACACACAGATGCCCAATTGCACTGTAGCATGGCACAGCCCCCTCCGCCCCATAGGAGTCTGCAGACACAAGTATCAATCCCTAGAGTTTGTGTAACCCTTGGAGTGTATCCGTCATGCACATGCAATGTACATACACATAAAAATACATACACACTTTGAGCATGCTCTTTCTATGGGATGAGTCTTCAACTGGGGAGGAGGAAGAGTTGGGAGAGGGCAATGGCCCTCATATAGCTCCTTCCATGCTCCCTGGTCACCATCCTGTCACCAACTGTATTGTGCCTCTTCCTCTGGCAGGGAAGCCACATGGGTCACTTTTGCTAAGAAAGCAGAGGTGTCGGGGTGGCCCTGGGCTGATGTGCAGAGGAGGATGGAGGGGGAGCCTGTGACTAGCAAGCCCCAGACCTGCTTCTTGTTGCCCTGGCTCAGGCAGGAGCTGTCAGGTCCTGAGGCCAGGGGTGGGGCAGGGGCAGGAAGATGATTCTGGGTGTGGCTGGGTGCTGTCTCCCTAGGCACACAGCCTCTGTCCAAGCAGCAGTTGGATGCCAGCTCAATGGCACTGTCTCAAGGGTCCCTGAAACCTTGGGGAGGGGGTAGCATCATGAGCTTTAGGTAATGCCCTTTCACACACCAGCTGGGAGCCCAGTATGAGAAAAACATCATGGGCAGCCCCAGCCCAGGGGTACCTGTTGAGAGTCTGCTGCCTGTTCTGGGGAAGGGCCTGGTACACAAAGCTTTATGGAACTGTCAGACCCTACAGCACCCCAGACCTCCCATCACCCAGAGCACCTTGTCTCAGGAGTGGCAGTGTCATTGATATCCAGGGAACCAAAAAAATTCTGGAGACAAGCAAGAAGCCTCCAGTCCAAACTTCAAGACCAGGGGCTTTAAGGTGGCAGAAAAGGCCATGCTATGGGGGTGGGCCAGCAGAGTATGCAGGGGCAGGAGGCCAGAGGGCAGGGTCTGGGCAAAAGGCACACCCTGGAGGTCCTGCCTGCGAAGGGAGGGCAAAAACTCTATGCCACCCCTGCAGTTGGACCCCCATCCCTCCTCTCCATGGAGTCTCTACTTCAGTCAACCAACAGATCTGGTTCCCTGGTCTTCCATCTCACCCTCCTTCCATCCCGTGTTTGTGTGCACATATGTGTACCAGTCTGCACACTTGGGGTGGTCAATCTGAGGAGGCAGGGGGGACCTTGCTATGGGACCCGGAGGGCGTGTATGTTTGTGGGGAGCTTAGCTTACCCAGGGCCACCTCCCGCTCCCCATTCCCTGCCATCCCAGCTCCTTGGCCCCCATGTCTGGGACAGAGAGGAGGGGAGCATCTCTGAACAGAGAACACATTTTGTTTTTCATTCTTCCCCTCAGATCACGGGGATTTATAATTAAATAAACCTGAGAGGGAGGAGAAGGAAGGAAGAGGCACAGGGCAGGGAGCCCAAATGTCTCAGTGCTCATCCATGCCCCCCACCCTGGACCTGGCCTTGCTAGTCAGTCAGTCAGATGGATGGATGGACAGAAAGCCCTTACGTGAGGCCTCAGAGCCCTTCCCTGGGATACTGGTCATAGAAGGGTCTGGCCAGGAGTCCAGGAGCAGAAGGCAATGGGAGACCTGACACCAGAGCCTGCCCTTGGGGCAGGGGGCCTATTCTACCCCATCAGCTGCCCAGCTGTGCCCGGTCTCCCTCCCCCCACCCCTCTCTACCCACCCCCACCTCCCCACAGCTGCCCAATCCCGACAAACCAGTTTGACTCAGCACAACAGGCAGGGCTACAATTTTCAAACTATGCAGGCCTGGTGATTCAGCCTCTTCGTGCTGTTTAATTAGTAAAAGGCCGGGTGGCAGAGGCCTTGCCCACGGCAGCTTCGGCTGTAGCTTCGGCTTTAGCTCGCTGCTGCAGAGGCCACAACATTGGAGGTGGTGGCGGCGGCGACAGCAGCTCTAGCTAAAGGGAGGGCAGTGGCGAGCAAACTGGTTCCCCCAAGTATCTGCCGCTGTCCCTCGTCAGCAGCTCTGAAGTGCTAGCTCATAACAGGGACTGGGGGGAAGGGCAGAGGCAACTTAAACAACTGAGCAAACCACAAAAATCTCAGACCCATTGTCCACTGTCAGCTGCCACTTTCTCAGTGGTTCCTGCTGCTGGCTCAGACTCACACACTTTCTTCTTCCCTTGGGGATCAGTGCCACCACAGAGGCAACTCAGCTAACACGGCTTGGCTGGGAGGGGGTGTGCAGGCCCCCACTTCTTATGATCTGGTACCTGTTTCTCTTTTCCCAAAAAAGTTGGTTCCCCGCAGGGACTTGCCATCCATCTCAGGTATAAGAGGCCCTTTGGTCCAGACACCCTTCCTCACCCCAGTCCCCTGGACTAGACCCCACTCCCCAGCCCTTTCATGGTCCTGAATATTCAAGAGAATGATCTTGGTTTAGGGGAACTGGGGACATTAATCAAAAAGAGAGTGAGCTATTACCAGGGAGGACAAACAAGGGCTCTGGTCTCACCCACACAAAAAAAACTGATGAGATCCTTGAATGCAGACTCTTGGTGAACCCCAAATGTTCAGGGAGGAGACAGGAATCAAGAGCTAGGCAGCATCCAGCCAGTGGGTACACAAGGGGCAGCACCCACAGTCCGGGGATCCCAGGCTTAACTGTCATGACCCTCAGACACAGAAAGGACCCTGGGAAAGGGATCACCAAAAGCTGCCAAAGGCCATGGGTAAATCGAGTCCTGAAAAAGCCACGTGGAAGGCTGGAGCGAGAAGGAGGCTAGGCCCCTACCTGTAAAGCTTGGAGAGCTGATAGATCTTCACTGCCCTATGGTCCCAGGCTCAGGACGCTTGCAGTCCACCCATCCCACCCTTCAAGCTCAGGAATGGAGGAGGGTGGGGTGTACAGGCTGGGGTCAGAGAACAGCTGCACACTGACCCTGCTCTCTTCCCAGCCATTCTCCCCCTAGAGCTGCGGGGCAATAGAGAGGGGACAATTCTTTGCCACCAAGACGAACCTTCCAAGGAGGCCAGCCCTCCAGTCATCACTTCCCTCTCCCCATCAGCCCTTCTTCTAACCTCCCTCCAGCAGAGGACAAGGGCACACACCAAAGCTGCCAACCTCCTAGTTTCACTTCTGAGGCTCCCCAGGAAGCAGACCCTATGGTGATAATAATAATAACAGCTAATCCTCGAATAACGATGACTATGTGCTAAACATTTCACATGTACTAACATTCAATCTTTGCAACAACCCAGTGAGGTTGGTACTATCTCCATTTCACAGGCATGGGCACTCACTGGAGGGAGACTAGAGGCTAGGAAGGTGTATGGGATCCACCCGTCCATCTCTGTCTCTCATACACACACACACACACACACCACATGCACTACACACACCAACTGAAGACCATAGGGTCTAAGGTATGGCAAATGTCAAGGAAGCTGAAAGCCACAACGGGAGGGCACTGCCACTTCCTAGGGGTAGCCCCACAACTGATCTGGCCTCCCAGCCTCCTCCCAGCCAGGGAGTAGCCTAAAGGCTAAAAGAGGAGGTGGGCAGGGTAGGGGGAAACTGGCTCTTCTGCCCTCTTTCCTGGGCTGCCTCAACATATCAAGACTCTGCTTCCTGGTCAGTCCCTAGTTCCTGGCGAGGGTCTGCCTCAGAGGATGGGACAGATTGTGAAGGGATGGGAAGAAGGAAGGAAGAAAGTGGTAGAGGGAGGGAGGAAGGAAGGGGTGAGCCTCTCCAAGTAGCCCTTGCTCACCTGACCCAAACCACACCCCCCACCCTGCTCTCAGCACCAGCACCCACTGCACCCCACAACCAGGGCCCTGGGGTCTGGCACACACAGGTGACAAACAGCTCCATGAGTGTGTGTGTGTGTGTGTGTGAGTGCATGTGTGCCGGTGTTGCCTCTTCCGGGCTGGGAGAGTCACACAGACCTGGGAACTAAAACAGGCTCCCTGGTTCACACCCTTCAGGCAATCAACAACAAAGCCTCACACTGGTTTCTCACGCCTGTGATCCTATCACACACCTGTGGGGGAGTGTGCATGAGTGTACGCAAGTGCACACGAGTGTGGGTGTGACCTCAGCGTGTCTGCCTGAATTTGTATGCGTCCACCCATGTGAATCGTGTGAATCGATCTGTTAGCACCAGTGGGCTCACAGATAAAAGGGGCTGGGGAATCGAAGGAACGTTTCTTCCCTGGAGAAAATTGGAAAGCACCAAAAGTTGCCTTTCTTTCTCTCTGAACCGTGTTAGTTTTTTCCTTCTACCCTTTAAGTTTACCGATTGTGAACCTATGAACAAAACCAAGTTACAGAGAATTCACTTTTTTTGTTCCTAAACTATGAAAGTGACTAGGTCTGTTAAAGATGTCAAAAATAAGTACTGCCTATATTTTAATTTCTTCCCAAATTTCTGTAGTGTCCTCTTCCTACATTAAGGAAGGTTTTTGAACCTCATTTAATGGCTCCACATTTTTTGGAAATGGTGTGTCTGAGTGTGTGTGTGTGTGTGAGTCTCTCCATTGTTTGTGATCTATGTCGGTTCCTCTGTCCCTCCCAAGCTTGTGGCAAGTGTGTGAGTTCTCCTATCAGAGCCAACAACACTTAGGCTGTTCATCCAAGTACAAACCTTTGGAAGTTAGAGCTACCCCCTCAGCGAGCGGTCTTGGCAGGTTTCACAGAATCTATTGTGAAGCCGGGCCCTTTCCCACCGGTTAATGAATAACGCCTACCTGGGACAAACCCCACAACTTCAAGGGTTCAGTGGAGACTCAAACTCCTACTGGATGAAAGGCGGAAGGGGAGCCGCCGAACAGGGTGCGCCGCCCGCGCACACGGCACCTCGTGTGTAGTTGGCGCTCGGTAAACCATAAACAATAACAGGCCCCCGCCTCTCCAGCCCCGCAGCCATCCCCTGACAAAGCGGGGTGCACTCACAGTCTCACAGTTAACTCCAACGGGTTCCTAACGAGCAGCTGCCCCCCCGCCCCCAACCCGGGAGTCTCGCTTCGCCCCCACCCGCGACGGCTCCGCAGCAGCCCCAGAGCTCCCGTCTCGCCTGGTGGGTCGCCCACCCTTCCGCACCTCCCGGAGGTGCCGAGGACCCCGCTTCTCTGTTGTGAGTGTGGGGTACCTTCCACAAAGGCTCACCGCGGGCCGTGACTTTCGGGGACGATCATCCCCAGCCGAGCTGCGCGCGATCCCGCAACTCGCGGACCGCGGGGCCTCCGACCCAGCTCGAGCCTCCCAGGCGGCTCCGGGGGCGTTCTCCCCGCACCATCCCCCAGCCCCTGGATCCCGCGACAGTTGCGGAGCCTCCTCCGACGTGCGCTCAACCCACATCGGACCCACACGGGGGGCGCTCTCCGGACCCGGCTCGGGCGACCCCCGGCACCTTCACTCCTTGGGCGCGCCCCCCGACGCCGCTCACCTTCCAGCGCCCGGCAACCGGCGGGCAGCAGCAGGGGCAGCAGCAGCAGCAGCAGCAGGGGAGGCAGCGGCAGCAGGAGCCCCGGCGGCGGCGGCGGCGGCGGTGACGGGCGGGCTCGGGCCATGGCCGGGGCGGGCTCTGGGAGCCGAGCCGGGCCGCGCCGGGCCGCGCCGGCGGGGCTGCGGGCTCCCGGGGGAGGGTCCGCACGGCGGGCTCCGGGGAAGGGTCGCGTACGGTCCCAGGAGATCCGGGCAAGGAAGGGGTGCAATCCAGACGGGTGTCTCCAGGAGTCGAGGCGGCGGTCGGAGCCCGGCGATCCTCTGGGATGCCGGCAGGTCGGTCCCGCGGGAATCTGGACGGACCGGTCCAGGAGGCTCTGCGGAGCTGGGTCCGGGAAAACTCCGGGAGGCTGGCAGGGGCGCAAGAGCGCAGGTGGTCGTGCTTCGAGATGCACAGTAATCCCACGGCGGCTGCCGGCCGACTCGGCTCCGGGCTCCGGGTGCGCGCGCCGTCCGGGGTCCGAGTCGGGATCTTGCTGCGCTGCTCACGTACTCACTTCTGCTGTCCCCAGCGCTGGCGCGGCCGCTCTGGACGAGAGGGGCAGGACCGCCCGCCTGCCCGTCAACATCGGAGGCTCCGCCCCCAGCACCCAGCCGCCCACTCTCAGAACGCCAGGCCCGCTGGTTCAGCCTTGGGAGAGCTCTGCTGGAGTACAGTTGGCTGCAGCTCCGTCAGGCTCACCCTCAGGGTCTCCGCGGCCTGGAGTGGGCGGATCCAAGGAAAAGATGAATTAGATTGGGCGGGGCTATGCTGTCTATCAGAGGGAGAACCCCGCCCCCTGCCGCCCATTGGCGATTAGTAACTAAACCTGAGTCCGAGGAGGTGCCAAGAGGATACAATGAGCAGGGGGCGCCCCCCTGTGGCCTGCACGTACCCTGGGACGCCCCCACGTGGCAGCAGTCTTTTCTCCAGGTACGTCGAGACCCTAGACTCAGAGCACTACTGGGAGCGTCCACCTCGACATATCTTGCGTTCAGGGCTTTCTCGTTTGTTTATTCATTCATTCGTTCATTCATTCATCATTCAGCCATGTATTTAATCATTCATTCAACAAGTATTTTTCAGCACCCATGATGTGCTAAGGAATCTAGTAACTGCTGGGGCTAGAGTGATGAATAAGACAGAGGTTTGTGTTATCTTGGAGCTAGTTTAGCGGTGGAGGCAGGTATTAAGTCATCCCGGTGGAGGGTAACAAGCAGTGTTATAGAGGAAGAACAAAGTGTAACACATATGTGGGGGAAGGCTATGGGAAATGACATGCAAGCTGAGATATGAAAGATGAGTAGTAGGTGAATGATGTGTGTCTTGAGAGTGAAGAGGGGTCTGTTTCAGGCAGAGCAAACACACTTTGTGTGGGAATCTGAAAAAAGCTGAAAATATCTTCAGTGTAGAGTGAGAGGCTGAGGGGCCTACCAGGAGGGTTGGAAGTGGGTGTCCGGGGATCAGAGGGTATTTTTAAGACTCATGATAAGGTCTTCCTGAGAGCTGGGGTTTGAAGCAGAGGCGCTACCTTGTCAGATTAGCATTTCTAAAGGATCTCCCTGGCTGCTCTGGGGATAGTGAATGGGAGGACACAAGGGTAGAAGCAGGAACACCAGATATGAGGTTGTTCAGTGGTCAGTTAGGGGAAGACGGTGGCTCAGACTATGGGGGATGGCTATGGGGATGGAAAGAATAGGCAGATTTAAGATGTATTTAGGAGGTAGGGTTCACAGGAAATTGTGACTGTGGTTGTGGAAGATGGAGAAGTCAAGGAAGACACAGATTTCTGGTGTGGGCAGATGGGCTGACTTCTGCCCCATTCACTCAACAGACATTTACAAGTACTCTGACACAATAGCTCTTTTTATTAAGAGGTAGATGTTATTGTAGTCTCATTTCACAGACAAAACTGAGATCCAGGTATTGCATAGCTTTTAGGCACACTAATTCTACTTATCAGAGACCTAAGGATCATCTAGGTGCTTGTTAAGAAAAAAACAAAAAAATAAAAAACTTAGAATCTTGATCACCCTCCTCTGCCTCAGAACTTGGGTCTCAGAATCTCTAGGGTGTGGGGCACAGAAATCTGCATTTTTAATAGGCACCCCAGTTGAGTCTGATGTTCACTAACATCTGAGATTCACAATCAACACGCAACCTCTTATTGTCCCAGCTGGAAAAGTATCCTTTCCTGGTCCCTCTGATCCTTCCCCAGCTAACCTAAGATTTCTGGGGACAGAGAGTGAAAGGTCAGATACTAGGTAGCCTCAGAAGCAGGATGATCAAACTTAATCTTCTGAAAATGAAGGGCTATAGCTCCAGTCCTGGCATTCCACTGGCATGAATGAGGTCACAGATCCACTGTTCAAGGACATTGGACAAAAACAGGCTGGAGACAGAGGCATGTATGGGTACATGGGGCTGGAGGACAGAGATTCAGATTTCACCCCATCCTCCAGACATATCTGCCTCTCAGATCTGTTCTCAAGCTCCAGAGGCTTCCAGTAAAATCACTCAAGGCTGGTCCAGAGAAGGGATCTTGGAGATCATCTTGCTCAGCTCTCCAATTTAGAGCTGGAGAACCTGAGGCCCACAGATGGGACATGCTTGCCCTACAGTCCCCTCTACCCTGGAGTGCTGGTTGGGGGGTTGGTCAGGGTGATATTCCAGCAGGAGGCCTCTCAGCAACACCTCCCAACTGCAGCCCTGTTTTTTCTGAGGCGGATATGTGAGGCCGGCACTCCTGTTTGCTCAGCATTTGTGCCAGGCTAGGCCTCGCCCTGGACAAACATAGCCAGCCGGCAGCAGGCACCAAGCTCCTTTGTTCTTGGGCCTAATAGCAGAGGCAGCAGGGCCAGCAGGTAACGAAGGGCCTGTCCTTGCCGGATGTTGGCACCATGGTTCCCACGGGAATGCCTCCTGATCAAGAGGCCGACAGGCTGGAGGGCACCCGGGGACCTGCTGCAACAACCCTGGGCAGGAAGGGGACCACCTGGCAGCAGAGGGGATATAGATGTAGATGTAGAAGGGGAGCAGGTAAAGGGATGGGGACCAAAAGCCAGGCCAGAGGAGGCCACATGACATGGGTGCTGCCTGTGCTGGGACAACTCCCTTGCCAGGATCAGGAGGGTTTTGGACATCACCATCTCTTTGGGGCTGGGTAGACAGAGCCCTAACCCTCTTATCTTTCCAAGGAAATCGGCAAGCAGGCTCTGACTTTTGAATTTGGAATGAGAAGGGGAAACATCTGGACCAAGGTCAAGTTGTCTTACTCTGAGTCCATTTCAGTCCAGTAGGAAGTATAATGCAGAAGCTTTGGCATTAGAGAGACCCGAATCCAAATCCTGGCTCAGCCATTTACTAGCTGTGGGTCTTCTGCTAAAAAGCTGAATCTTTCTGAGTCTAGGTGGCCACATTTGTGAAAGTGGGATGATAATCATACCTCCTTTGCAGGACTATTGTGGGGCACTGACCAGTGGGGCTGGTGGTCAGAAACCCTGGAGGTGCCCAATACCTGATCTCTATGATAATTAATGCCCTATGTCTCCAGAACCACTCTTGGATGCACTGTGTTTGGGGACAACTAGAGGAATGTGTGTGAATAGAATTGGGGCCCAATGCAATTGTGGCTGTGATGAACCACAGTCGCATTATTAAAGAGATAATAAACTATGTGTCCCTGGACTTGTGGGTTGGCGATAGTTGCAAGAAAGACAAAACCACGGAGGAAGAGAGCCTCAGGGAAGTAAAAAGGGGATCTTGAGATTGGTCGGATGAGTGCTTTGTGGACTTCTGCAGACGACCTGGGAGGAGACCACAGACAAGAGGTGATGGTGATGGGGCTGGGGTTGCAGTGCAGTGGTCTGAGTAACCAGGTGGGTGGTGGTGTCATTTACTGAAAGAAGACTTGGAAAGGAGCAGGTTTGGTTCGGGGGAGGACAAGTTAGGGATTGAGGGTTTTGTTTTGTACTTCCTAAGTTTGGGAGGCCTGTCAGACATCCAAATGGGTGCATTGAGCAGAAAATTAGCTTCTCTTGCTCCTCCCACCTCCTCCACTTTTCCTCTTTCTTGCCCTCTTCTTAGCCTCGACTCTGGCCCCTCTGGCCCTGGAAGCACCACCTCAGGGCGTTTGCACTGGCTGTTCCCTCTACTTGGATGGTGTTCCTCCAATTTTTCACAGGGCTGCCTCTTTCTCAATGTTTGGGTCTTGTGGAGACACAGAAGATCTCCTGGCTCGATAGATTACACATAGGGCCCATTTCCCAAAATCTGGAAGCCTGAAGGTGGGCTCCAGAATGGGAAAAGGCCAAAAGTTTTGCATGTCTGAAAGCAGACTGCAATTTAGATAAGGGAATAGTCTCTGAGCTCTTGCTGGGCTCCTTCCGTGCTCCTGTCTCCCGCCCCCCCTGTTTCCTGTCTAGCCCCCAAAGAAATTGTCCCTTAAGACTAAAGATATGTAAATACACCTCATGGCTTTAGAAAAAATGTACCCTCCCTGAAAGACCTGAGAACAGTCACGTAGAAGACTACCTTGTATGCTATAAAGACCTGTAGAAATGAGTAGAATAAAACTTTCTTTTGCATGGACACTGAAGACAGAGTGCACTCCCCTTCTTTCCCAGGATCTCAGCTCAAACGTCACCTCTTTAGAGAGCCTTCCCTGAGCACCCTGTCCTCCCACCTTCTCCCACCAGCAACCATGCTCTATTCCTTTACACTATTTTATTTTCTTTATAATACTCAGCACTAGCTAAGATTTATTTACTCATTTGTTGACATGTTCATTGTGGGTCTTCCCTTCTAGAACGTAAGCTTCCTAAGAGGCTTGTCTTATTTACCACTGAATCCCCAGTGTAAGGGAGTGGAGGAGGTGATCCATACTGGATCAGAAGTGCTTTGCAAGAAGCAGCCTCTCAATAACAATTTACAAAATGAATGGGTAAGCAACGTGCTGTATTCACGCTGCTTGCAGATACTGCTAATCGGTCACAGACTCTTGCCTAAATGTGATGCTCCGGCAGCCCTCGCTGATCTATGAGTTGGCACATAAAATTAAACCTACCTGCCATCCCTGTAGTGGACAGAAAGCCTCCCTGCTTACTACCTGTGTGAGTGTTTTCAACCTGTTGGGTTTCTTCATCTGATGGCTCACATGAGAAGTAGAGATAGTCTTTTCACTCCTCCTTTATGCGCTGGGCCCCAAGTCTAGAACCCAGATGCCACTGTGCAGATGTGCCAGACCCTTCCCAGACAGGGAACTCAGTTCTCATCTTTCTCTTGAGTCACAACCACTCTTGTGCTTTTCTTCTGTCCCAATCCCAACCCACCCCCTCCGTTTTCTCACCAACCCCAGAAAGCAAGGCGAGAAAGGACCTTTGACATCTGGTCCAAAAAAATTCCCCATTTTCAGATGAGGAAACTGAGCTCAGAGAAAGAAAGTCAATGGAGCCAGAAACCAAACAAAGACTAATTGTCCACATATAGCACTTTGGTGGGAGACATCCCTCTGCCCTGAGCTCTGCCAGGCCGGTAGTCATCAGAACCTCCTCTCAGTGATGGGGAAACAGGGGCACTTTCTTATCCTCAGGCACGGGTTCCCAAGTCCCAGGAAGTGAGTGTTAGGTTCAGAGCCGTTCAAGAAGCCACACAAATGCAGCGAGTCATGGTTTAAGTAGAGAATTTAAGGTTTATTAGAGGAAGAAAGCAGAAGAAAGCAGGTGGGAGCCATCAGAAAAGAAAGAAAGGAAAAATGGCTCCGGCCCTCTATCTGAGAGCAGCATTTTTTTTTTTTTTTTTGGATTTTTTTTTTTTTTTAATCATCATTTTATTGAGATATATTCACATACCATGCAGTCATACAAAACAAATCGTACTTTCGATTCTTTACAGTACCATTACATAGTTGTACATTCATCACCTAAATCAATCCCTGACACCTTCATTAGCACACACACAAAAATAACAAGAATAATAATTAGAGTGAAAAAGAGCAATTGAAGTAAAAAAGAACACTGGGTACCTTTGTCTGTTTGTTTCCTTCCCCTACTTTTCTACACATCCATCCATAAACTAGACAAAGTGGAGTTTGGTCCTTATGGCTTTCCCAATCCCATTGTCACCCCTCATAAGCTACATTTTTATACAACTGTCTTCGAGATTCATGGGTTCTGGGTTGTAGTTTGATAGTTTCAGGTATCCACCACCAGCTACCCCAATTCTTTAGAACCTAAAAAGGGTTGTCTAAAGTGTGTGTAAGAGTGCCCTCCAGAGTGACCTCTCGGCTCGTTTTGGAATCTCTCTGCCACTGAAGCTTATTTCATTTCCTTTCACATCCCCCTTTTGGTCAAGAAGATGTTCTCCGTCCCACGATGCCGGGTCTACATTCCTCCCCGGGAGTCATATTCCACGTTGCCAGGGAGATTCACTCCCCTGGGTGTCTGATCCCACGTTGGGGGGAGGGCAGTGATTTCACCTTTCAAGTTGGCTTAGAGAGACAGGGCCACATCTGAGCAACAAAGAGGCATTCGGGAGGAGGCTCTTAGGCACAACCATAGGGAGGCCTAGCCTCTCCTTTGCAGCAACTGTCTTCCCAAGGGTAAAACCTGTGGTAGAGGGCTCAACCCATCAAACCACCAGTCCCCTATGTCTGTGGTGATGTTAGCAACCATGGAGGTGGGGTAGGCGAATACCCCTGCATTCTCCACAGGCTCCTCAAGGGGGCACTACATCTTTTTTTTTTTTTCCTTGTTTTTCTTTTTTTTTTTTTTTTTTAACTTTCCCTTCTTTTTTAAATCAACTGTATGAAAAAAAAAGTTAAAAAGAAAACAAACATACAATAAAAGAACATTTCAAAGAGACCATAACGAGGGAGTAAGAAAAAGACAACTAACCTAAGATAACTGCTTAACTTCCAACATGTTCCTACTTTACCCCAAGAAAGTTACATAATATAGCAACATTTCTGTGAACTTGTTCCTACTATATCCATCAGAAATTAACAGACCATAGTCATTTCTGGGCATCCCCAGAACGTTAAATAGCTTATCTGTTCTTCTTGGATTATTGTTCCCCTTTCCTTAATTGGAGAGCAGCATTTTTAAAGGAAAAACCCAGGTGGGGAGGGAAGGGTGTTGGGGGAGAAGGGTCCTGCTGAGTGCATCCTGTGCCTCGATTGGGTGGGTGTCTGTCAACTTCTAGGCTGAAAGGTTGTTAGGATTCTAGCCCATTATTCTTCTCAGAAAAATTCCCCATTTCTTCTCAGAAAAGCAGCTATCCAGGGAGAGCAGGCCTTTTCAGTTGTTTGCCCTACAGAAATATCTGATCTTGCTTTTACCTGCCTTTTGGGGTTGGGGCACCACTGTGGCGGGGACAGCCTTAAACAGCTTTCATTCTTTAGTTTATGGGGCGCCTGTTTTCTGTGAGATAACCTGCGGGGCCTCTGGGTTAGAAACTCCTTCTACATGTTAGTTCCTTTCTTTCTGGGATCTAACAGTGAAAAGACTGGCTTCCCTCCAGGCCCTGGGTGGTTGGCAGGAGAAGGATGCCCCATGGATTCCTGGCTCTTTCTCCCACTTCTGAGCTGCTCATTCAAAGGAGGTGAGAAAGGTGCAGGCCTCTTCCTCCATAGTGGCTGCCAGAAATTGCCTCAGGTTGTCTGGGCCAAGGTGAGGCTCTTAGCTGTTCCAAAGCCAATGAATGCCCTATTGGCGGCTTCTTGCCTTTATCTTTTTCCGATCCAAGGTGGAGCATCTCTACTCTCTAGAAGCTATTCTGCAGCTGGTACCCTCACTGAAGAGAGCTCAGTTCTGACTTCCCTGAAGGCAGGGTGAAGGAGGAAATGGAAGAGTATTGACTAAACCTCTCTGTGATCTTAAATGGAGGTGCTTTAAACATCTCTCAGAGAGGGGAACGCTTCAGTTGCCTTTGAGCCTGCCTGTGCAGAGCTCTTGTTTGCAAACTGTCTTTTCTTGTGGAGAAGCAGCGCTTCCTTTTCTAGGAGCTATTTGGGGAAACGCTAATGTTTGCAGGAACAGAGAGCCAGCTCCCACTCAGGAGGACCGGGAGGACCCAGAGGGATCCAAAAGTGCTAATTAAGGACCAATACTCATAGATATTTGGGGAAAGTTTAAAAAGGAAAAGACTTGGGCTTTCATGTTTAACCAAGAAGAGGGAATATTGGGGACTAGGGGAAACTTTTAGGGAGACAGATTTTGACTTGATATTTTACATCACAGCATGCTTGCATTGAGCAGTTATTGTGTGCCGGGTACAGGAGTACAGCTGTGGGCCAGAGGACAAGGCCCTGCCCTCAGGGAGATCTGTAACAGTAACTTTTTATATGTAATCTTAAAACTGTAAGCAAGCTGGAAATTGTAAAAGTAGCCTTAAAATGTAATATTCAAAGCTGGAAGAAGGCTATAATGGAAGCTCTTATTCTCACAAAGGAGCAATATGTAAATGAAGAGTCTGAAGCAGTATGTAAATGTAAAGTCTGCACCCAGATTTGAATAAGCTTTAATCTGTGGTCCCCAGACCTCCCAGATATGAAAAAAGCCTTTTCATCTATCTCCCTAGACCCCTGGGGACACCTTTCACCAGTGTCACCTATTTCCTAAAGGAAATAGGAAATAACTAAATTACCAAAATTCTCTAAGCCTCTGTTGCATGTTAACTAAAATGATTAACTCTCTTTACCTCTGACGGGTTTAGCCAATTAAAGAATCAGGTTTGGGGAGATTGCCCCAAACCTCCCAGATATAGATAAGCCTTTCGTCTATCACTCTGGTTACATGTTAATTAAATGATTAATTCTCTTGTCTCCAATGGATATAAAAACCAACTGAAGAAACACTTAGGGGAGGCAGATTTGGGAAAGCTTCCCCCTGTCCTCCCGCTGGTGTAAATAAACCCTCTTTTCCTTCTCAGCCTGGTTCAGTGTGACTTCTGTGGGAACCCAGATTTGGGAAGTGCCCCTTCTACAGATCAGTCAGAGGGGAAAAAGAGGAGTGTCGACCATTCACAGGGCAAGCCAGATGCCCCAGGAACATGGGGCTAGATCAGGCACCTGCTGAAGGGACCTCTGGAGAGGGTCATGGAAGGTTTCCTGAGAAAGCAGACACCAAGCTGAGACCTGGCTGAGACCTGCAGTGTAAGAGGCACTGGCCAGATGCGGGTGACGGAGGGAAAAGGCCAAGCAGCAGGAGGTCTCAGCTCTGGCTACACACTGAACCACCTGAGGAGTTTTTAAATAATGACAGGTGCCCATCCCCAGAGATTCTGAGGGTCTGGGGCAGGGTCTGGGCACAGGAGAGGATTGAAATCTCCCCCAGTGCTGAGGGTCTGGGGCAGGGAGGGGGAGGCTGGCTGGGAGAACCTGGTGAGGTCCGGAGTGGCCGCATTGTTGGGGGCTATGTCAGCCATGTGAAGGCATTTGGAGTTTAGCCTGAGGGAGAGAGGAAGCCCCTGATGGGCTTAAAGTTTCAAGCAGAGGAGGAACTCCATCACATTTGCTTTTAAATCGATGTCTTTGAGAAAGTTCTTGGTCTGGCAGTTCTCCCTGTCAGCTCCACCACCTGATGTAAAAGGATCCTGAGAGAGGGTCACACGGAACCACCAGGGTCAACAAGACCTTCAAGGTCTCCCAGTCCATCTCCTTGCCAAAGGAAACCTCCTCAGGGGTGCTCCTGCGCTCTGCAGAGCTAGAGGACTTTACCAGGCCCTGCCCCAGGTCTCTAGGCAGCACAAGTCCTCTGTACCCAACTCAGACGGGGAAGGGTCCTTCAGAATGCCCATCAGCTTGTCCCCTCTTGTCCCTGCTCCCCAGCATCTGCCCAGGTCCTTTGTCTGGCCCATTTCATCTTGGGCTTCTTTTCCATCTCAACCAGAAAACATACATGATCTTCCCAGGGTTCCAGCAGGCAAGAGAGCTTTTTCCAGTACAAGAGAGCTTTTCCAAAGCTATCACTCTGGGGTCAGACCTAACAGCTTTTTCCTCCATGGCATGCATTTTGTCAGCCTGACTGGGTCACTACTGCTACTCACAGAATTCTAACCTCATGTCCTGCTACCAGCTGGATGCAGAATAGCATAGCAAAGGGAAGAAGGGCTTTGGGCTCACACAGGTTAGAAACTTGACCCCACTTCTCATTAGATTTGTGACCTTGAGCAAGTAACTTAATCTCTCTTATTCTGTTTCCTCAATTGTAAAATTATGACCCCCACCTTATGGGACAGTTGTGAGGATTAAATGAGAGAAACATGTAAAGACCCGAATGGAATCCCTGGCACATATTAAGTCTTCAGTAAACAGTTGCACCATTTACTGTTGTGAATTAATGTTGATTATTATTATTACTACTGCTAGGTGCTTTGCTGGATTACAGAATTTGAGCCTCGGTATCCTCTTTTGTAAAATAAGGAGCAGACAGGGACACTCAACTTGAAGGGTTGTCTTGAGTACTAACATGCAAAATGTTTTAGAGACTTTCAGGGGCCTTTTATTGGATCTAGAGGCCTCTCATGGGCCAAGAACATGCTGAATATCTAACAGGCTCTTCAGACATTCTGACTCCCACTTAGGTTACAGAGGTTTACACCACTCCTTGGTTGGTATATTGACAGAGGAGCCTTTCAAAATGCATCAGGATGAAGCCTAGCAACTGCTGCAAAATCACCCATCATCTAGCATGGTGTGTGCGTTACATACGCAAGAACAAAGCAAAGCATTTACATCATATTTGCATGGTCTAAGACCAGATCGTCCCAGGGAAAAATCGTCATAAATGATCATGACTATAAGGTAGAAGCCAGCTCTGGTTTGTGCATTTCTTCTCTCTTTCTTTACTGTGTTCAATAAACAGGAACTAAAGGAGGTGAGGAGTCTTTTAGATGAAATTTGACTGGAGGACTCAAGAAGGGCTAAATCTTGCCCTCCAGTCATTTTTCTTTCCATAAAATTCCCAAAGCCTTGAGGATAAAAGGAAACAAGAAACTGCAGTGCTACTTTATTATTAGTCAGTTGAATATATCATTCCCACAAGGCAGGCTTCTCTTGGAGCTGGGCGGGAGCAACTGCTTCAGCCTCAGAGCCCACCAGGGCCTTGCCAGTGACTCCTGGCCCCCCGTGAGGAGGCTTTCCACATGCTCTGGCACTCCTGTGGAAGGACAGGAGAAGAGAAGTTGCCAGCCCCCGAGAGAGAGCCGGTGATTGTCTTACGGACCAAGGAAGCCGACGAGAGGTCACAGGAATGTGGGTGAATTTTAATTCACTGTGATTCTGTCTGCTAGTAAACACATCCTGATACATGCTTTATAAGTCAGCATCCCTGGAAAAGGGAGGCAAAGAAAGGGGCTGGGAGAGGGAGATTCTCCACTTCCTACAGGGCTGCAACAATGAACAAGACACGTACCCACTGGGTATTACAACGTAGTAAGTGCCATGCAGGAGAAATGTAGGATGCTATCAAAGCCCATCTGGGAGGTCAGCAAGGCTATACCAAGGCAATGCTATGGAAGCTGAGATGGAAAGGATGACTTAGCCGGGCAAGACCTGCTGGGCAGCAGAAGGACTCCCATCAGGGCACATTGATGAACGAGATACCTTCCCTGATACATTCTCACAAAATTGCTGAAGCCAGAAAGAATTCCAAACGTGCCTGCCCCTAACTGCTGTGCTCCCCAGGTTCAGTGCTCAGGCCTTTTCCAATCTCAGACTCCACAGTGCCCTTGGGGACTACCAGCTACACCTCTGTCCCATCTCATAGATAAATCTCCATCTGGCTCCTGGGCATCTCTATTTGCATATTCTTCAGGCACCTCAAACTCAACATGTCCAAAAGTATACTCATCCCCCTCCCACCCCCACCACTCCCTCCTCTTGGGTTCACTATCTCAGTGAAGGACAGTTCTGTCCACCCAGGTGCCCAAACCAGAAACTTGATTGTCTGTGTACTTCTCTCCTTCCTTCATTTCATACATCTTGTTAGTTATCAGTCATGGCAGATTTTATCTGCTTAACATTTCTTTTCATGCTCTCTTGGCATCTAGTCACTCAGGTCCTTCCTATCCATCTTAACTACCTTGGTTTAGGTTAGTCCTTCTTCTCTTGCCTACTTGATTGCAATTATCTTCTCAGTGGTTCCCAAACTCCTGACCACTTTGTTATTCTGTTAAATAACTGTCTGTGATCAAATGAGGTGTTACCATCCAGTCACCCATCCCTGGTTGAGTGGGCAGCAAACATAATGATTCAGAATGTGCCATCAAGCAGTTGGGTTTAAGTCCTGTCCCTCACCATCAGTGACCTTGAGCAAGTCCTGTAACCTCTCTGAGCCTCAGTTTCCTCACCTGAAAATGGAGACAATAATCCCACCTAGATGGTACACAGCTGCTGTTTCTGTCTGCCCCCAATATACTTCTCTCCTCCTCACCCTCCTCTGGATGAGCCACACCCCTGTCCTCAGCAACTTGTGGTGGGGCTGCCAGTCACAGTAGCTGATCCCATATGGCCCAAGTCAGACCAACTGGAGAGTTTCCCCTGGGAATTTGACTCTTGAGAGAAGACACAGGGACTGAAGGTCGTTGGTGCTGAGGCAGCAGAGCAGTGCCCTCTACACAGGGTCCAACAACAGCCACAGTAAGCTCCAATCCTGTCCCAGTCACCCTGAGGCTGGCTCTTCATCTTCCCTTCAATTCTGCGAACTTTCCTTCCAACATCCTGCCTTTCTTGTGCCCCACCACCAACACACTCCCTCTCCCCAACTCCCCGCTCTTGGTTTTCTTAATTTTTGCTTAAGTTAGGGCCTGTCTCTGACCCTAGTCAAATCCTAAAAGCTACCTCACTGTTGTCAAGATTAAATGGGGCAGTGCCCATGAAGCCCAGTTCCAAGAAGTTTAGCTGTTGTTATTATGACCAGGGAGCATCCCAATCCTCTGGGAGCCAAAACCTGACGGGAGGTGGGACTCAGCAGGGTCTGTCCTGAGGTCCATCAGTGTCCACTGGCCGGCAAGGTGCACGAGGGCAGGGATGGTGCCTGGTCTGCTGACTGCTGGCCCCCCGGGCCTGCATGACACCTGGCATTTAGTAGATCCTCAGTAAACACCTCTTTCCTGCTGACTGATGTTCAGAGTCTGCAGTTGGAACCACATGCCTTTCCTGTGGAGGGGATGCTCTTTGTAATACCTGGCCTGACCCAGGCTCCTCAGGTTCTGGTTGTTAGAGATGCTCCTACAGTAATGGTCCTGCTCTCCAGGTCAGAATCTGTCTTCCTAGGAATTCCTCAAGTGTCAACCCTATTTTCTGTATGTCTGTTGTTTTTGTCTCTTCAGGACCATCTCAATCTTCCCACTTTGGAAAACTGCTTCTCCCCCACTCCAATTATGTGATTTTTGTGGACCCTCTCAGTCATTGTAGCTCATAGTGCACAGGGGTAAGCAAGTGACTGGGGAGAGATCATGGAGCTGAAATGCTGGTGAACATCTTCCCCAAACATGGAGAAATTCCATCGGCAGTAGGAGAAAATGAAACAGAACAAAAAAGGCAGTGGGCAAAAGGAGACTTGGTGACGTCAGTTGAGTTCCTCTATCCAGTCTGCTCCTGAGACTAACCCCCTATAAAGTGCAGGATTGACTCATTTGCTCACAACAAACTTTCATTGTGGTCCTGGATGAAGGGGAATATGGAAATAAGTAAGATACTGTTGTGTCCTCGATGGAGTAATTGTGCTGTGACAGATATATGTATGTGTGCATGGATACACACACAAACACACACCCACACCCACACACATACTCACAGAGTACGATGCAGGAGGCACAAAGACAAGAGAGTACAGTATCATCTGGGCCAAGGTGGAGGGGGGAGCAGCTCAACAAAGATTTCATGGAGGTGGTGACCCCCAGAGGAGCCTTGAAACTCCACTGGTAGGAGTCATTTTCAATGGGTCTGCTCATCAAAGGAAGACCCCAAGTTTCTGAGTTTGCTCCATTGGAAATCCTATGCGGACTCATGTCTAAGGATAAGTCTTTGTCACAGGAGCATGCTGCTGAGTTGGAACCTTCACTCAGGATGTGGCAGGACGCTGGAAGAGAACCACTGAATGCTGATGCCCTGAGTTGTTCCCCATCACAGATCTCCCATTGTGTCCTGTCACTTCCCCTGGAAGCTTTGGTGTTGGAAGGCTGCCCTGACTTACCTCTTCAGGTTGATCAAATGGCCCAATTATCTATCTAGGATCCCAGATTGTCTTGAAGTGAATGGGTGGAAGTGGGAGGCTGTCTAGAAAAGAGAGTGCCAGAGGGAGTCTAGCCATCCACAAGCTGTTAGCTGGTGCTGGCTGCCCACAAAGGATCCTTTTATTCCAGGAGATGTTGTCACAAGAGCTTGGCCACAACTTGTGAAGCATGTCCAGGAACTGTTCTCATGAAAGTGCTGGCAGGAGCTCTGCCTGGTGGCCTGGAATGGATTCTGATCTAGGAGACTGGGGGGCGGGTGGGAAGAGGGACCCACAGGCTACCCAGCACCGCCTGCCCCGGGAGCCAGCTGTCCCCTGGGCAGTGACCAAGTAGCTATGGCCAGAACTTGACAGTGATAGAGCCCGATCTTCTCAGGCAAAGGCCCCTGGGCTGTGGTCACCTCCTTCTCTGAATGGTTCCAGGGGCTCCTACTTCCTTCTTAAACCTCTGCAGCAACAATTGCTAGTCTTCTCAGTGATTTTCAGGACACAGGCCCTCTGGCCCTTGATCATATCCACATGGACCACAGCAGAGTGAAAATCTGGAGATAGGACATTGATCTGAGTTGCCACTCTTATAGCCAGGGTGACCAGATAATTTATCTTCTAAATCTGAACCCCTGTGAAGAATCAAAGGGGGTGCTATTGATAATTATGCAGGCACAACTGACAAAAACTGGGACTACCCCAGGCAAGCCCAGAAGTTTCGTCTCCCTGTTTATACCCTCAAACAAAAGGTCAAGACGAAAGGATGAGGCCTTGAAGCAGATTGTTGGGGGCAATTGGCCAACAAGCCTTTCCAGATTTCTAGTTTGCTCATGTCTTTCACTCCACGTTTCCTAGCAGGATGTTCTGAATTAATAATGGCACAGCTTGCCTTAGCAACCCCCACCCAGACTTTGCTGAAGACCCAATAGCCAAGAGGATAGTGTAGCTGCAGTTCCCAGTGTGACTTTCTACTGTTTTTGCTACAAAAGGCTACTAAGCAGAGTATAAAGAATATAGACTTGAACATGTGAAATGTGGCATACCAAGTGTGAGTGAGGCTGCAGAGCAGCAGAAACCCGGCACATGGCAGGCACAAGGTGAACTAACAGTGAATTCTAAGAGCACGTCCTTCAGTCCCATCATGCCACTCCCGGACGTATCCCCTGTGAAACTCTCACCTGTGTGGAGAAGGACACCTGACTGCGGAAGCCTTTTCTATAATAGTGAAAAACCAAGACAACCTAAAGGTCCCTAAGCAGGTTAAGGGATTTTAAAATGGTAACAATGAGTGAATTGGAGATACATGTATCCATATGGATAAAGGTAAAAACCACAATTTTGAGAGGAGAGGGCAAGTTGCACAATGATTTCTTCATACAATGCCATTTATAAAAAGGCGCAAAACATGCAGCAGGTTCCCATGGACTTTGTAGATTCTTACATCCATGGTAAAAGTATGTAAACATGCCTGAAAATGAGAAACACACCAAATTCAGGAGGGGAGAAAGGTGAAGGGCACCGGGGGGGAATGCAGAGGCTTCAACTATGTCAGTAATATTTTACTTTTTATTTTTTGACAGTTCAGACTTTAAATTTAAATGTAACAAAACACACAACACACATATTTGGGGATTGATTTTTAAAAATTTGAACTTGTTTATACTGCAGCAACCGGTGGCCTCCATGGTGTCCTTTCATAATGTTTTGTAAGTATTTATTGCATTCCCTAGATAAAGGTGAGATCTCAGCTCCTCCTGCAATAAACGCTGATAGCAGGTGCTCCAGAAATGACACCTGGATGGAAAGGAGGCCCACCTGGAGAGCCACTGGGCCTGTGCACTGCGGCCATTTGCCAAGACGCACCCCCCAACTCCCACCCCCACCGCTTCTGCCCCGGTGCTCTCTGGCCAGGCACACTGCTCAAGACGCCGCTCCTTCTCTTCCTCTCCACCCCCTCCCTGCTGTTCCTCCTCCTCCTCCTCACTCGTAAGTGGAGGTAGACACCCAAGTTCACACAGCTGGTAAGTGGCAAAACTGGGATTCTAATCCAGGTGTCTCAAAGATGAAGTTCTTCCCAGCTGACCCGGGGGCCCACAACATGAGTCACCTCAGAACCACCTGGGTTTCTTTAAAAAGACACCTAAGCCTGGGCCCCACCCTCGGGGTCTCTGGAGGCAGGCTCTGTGTTGTGTATTTTCCTTAGCCCCCTGGGTGAGGCTGAGACCCAGCCAGGTTGAGGCCTCGTGCTCTTCTGGCACATACCCCACTAGTCCAGTCGTCCTTGGGGGGCTGTAACCATTTATGGGTCCAGCTCCCCCCAGTCTGTGAACTTCCTGACAGCAGAGTTTGCACCTTTCATCTTCTTGTCCCCAACACCCAGCACCATCTCAGGCACACTATTGGAAGAGTTCTCAGAAATCTGCAAGAGGGAAGAACCGAGACCAAGAAGAGAAGTTTCAGGGATGCAGACAGACTTGGTCTGCACAACTTCTGAAGTGTCGACTGGCAGAAAGGGCTGCCCTTCAAGGAGCTCCTCAGGGGAAGAAGTCTTCAAGAAGAAGCAAGGGCTTGTCCATCCTGAAGAGTGATTGCCTAGGTTCCATTCTATTTGTTTATTTCACCACCATCACTAAAGTGGGCATTTCCTCCTTGCATTTCTTATTCCTAGAATTATAAGTTTTGATGCAGCAAGGCAAAGGGAGATCATTTCCTCCAGCCTCCAGCCAACCCAGTGCAGGAATCCCCTTGGCCACAGCTCTGCACTCTTGGTGGCAGGGACTTTACGGCTCAAAGACAGACAGGCTGGACAGCTCTGATTGTTACAAACTTCCTCCCTTCTTTGGGCCAAAGTTCATACTCTGCAACTCCTGTAATTTGGTCCTGGTCCCACCTTCTTGAGTGACATCATTCTTCTGTTCAACACTTAAGGTCTTATAGGCCCCGGGAAAGAGTATGGATTTTATTTCGAGTGAAATGACAAATGAAGCATTATGAAATGGGGGATGGGGGTGAGAGGTAGGGGGGTCAAGAATGTGATCTGATTGATGTTTTAAAAAAAAACTTTCTAACACTGAATGGAGTCCAGATCGTAGGAGAGTAAATAGAACCCAGGCATGGGTTGGCAGGCTATGGGGATAGTTCAAACAGATGATGATGGCTTGGGCAATGGTGCTGATTGTAAGGATGGATTTGGGATGCAGTTGGGATCTGAAACCAACAAGACTTGCTGCTGGATTAAGTGCGGGTGTGCAAGCATTTGCCTGGTATAGAATTCTGACCTTTATGTGTCCTCCTGTTTTAGGTGTCATTTTTCAATTAACAAGAAACAGCTGGGTTTTAAAAATCCATATTGAGAGAATGGATAATTCAATCCATTTGCAATTACTGTGATCACTGATGTGATCCCTGTCTTTTGAGTTCTCCTACCTTATTTTCCTTTACCCTTTTCAATAAATTATTTATAAAAGTATCTGGCAGATAAATATTCACTTCTTCCTTCCTTTCCCACATGGAGAGTCAGGGCATCTGTTGAGTCATTTCTGCCTGGGAACAAAAGAAGAGAAAAGAGGGAGGGATGAGGAAAAAGTGAGAGATCTCATTTCCCTTGTTACCCTTCCTTCGTGGGCTCCGATCTGGTCTCCCCAGCCTGACCCCAGCCTCGCCCACTGCCCCTACAGCCTCAGCTGGTACTGAGCCCTGCCCTCTCCAAGGCAAGGAGTGACAGCAACAAGGGCCAAGTCTGGCTGAATTCTCAGAACAGACTTCTGAGCCTGACCGCCAGAGGAGAAAAACCACAAACCTTGAAGACAGTCAAAGCACATCCACTAGAGGGCACTGCAGCACTTCCTAGAAAAGACCATCCTGCCACTGGTTTTTCTCATTCAATTGGCAACTACCGTATGGAGCACCTTTTTAGCAGCAAGCCCTGGGCTAGACGCTGAGGCACAAAAGATTAGGGTACTGGTGCTGCCCGCAGTCAAATTGGGGGAGGGGAGAAGGACTCAGAGCCCACAGAGATGGGTGAGGAGGAGGCTCTTAAGGCAGGGTCAGGTTGTGACTTTTTGTCTGCTTTGGGGAACTTAACTGTAGGACACACATCATATAAACAACACACACTGTGTGCATGAAACACAAACAGCACACACACACAAATAGCATACCCCCAACCCCACTACCACCATCACTTCTGGCTTGAGCACCTGTGAAGCCGGCACAGAGGAGGTAGCTTAGAGGCCTCCAGGAGAACGTGGAGCAGAGAAGCAGCGAGTTTACAACTTGAGAGAACAACCCCAGACAACCCACACTCATTAGAATTCCTGTAAAAGAGCCCTATTAAAATGCACACATGTTAACCACATGTTACCCAAGTGTAATACATGAGCTCGCCCATTCCCACGAACATAATTAGCACAGATTTACCAAGCGCTAATTAGATCAGGACAAGGAGGTCTCGGGGAGAGGTTGTGGATGGACATATGGAAGTCGGCCAAAGTGTGAACACTTTTGTATCTCATGTTACCCCTGCCTCTGGAAGAGGCATGAAACAACCAAGTAGACAAATGGCCCAAATGGCCAGGCCAACTGACACAGCCAGCCTCTGCCTTTGGACACCCTGAGGCCAGCATTATGGGGACAGTGGCCACCACGCAGATAGGGAGGTTATACACGGATCCAACGGCTTGATCTCCCCTGCCAAGCCAGATCTAGTGTCTCCTCCACTGAGGCACTGAGAGTCCAACCTTCCAGGAATGTCCTTGAAATCAGAGGTTCATAAGAGTCACCACCAGGGGGCACTGGGTGAACAGCCACATCCTTGAGCAGCAAATGACCCACCCAAAGCACAGAAACTGGTTTAGAGTAGAGAAGGGGGGTGTCTCCTTTCCCAGTTATTGAGAGTGGAGTCATGGAAACACCAGGAATTGGGGTGAGATGGAGAGAGAACCAACTTCTACCCAGAACAGGCCGAGCAAAGGAGGCTCCGAGGCTCCTTCCACATCCAAGAGTAAGTTAAGGAATTTAACTAGCGCCGAATTAAGGGGATGGGGTGTGTGTGTGTGTGTGTGTGTGTGTGTGTGTGTGTGAAGGGGGTGTCTCTTTTTTTCTTTTTTGTTTAAGAACTTGTCACATTGTGTTCATGTTTTAAGAGTTTCAAGGCACCCTCAAGATGTCTGTACTCAAGCCTGAAAACAATCTTGAGAAGTGGGTATTATCCTCATTTTGTAGAAAGGCTGAAGCACAGAGACCTCATTTGACTTGTTTAAGGTCACACAGCTGGCTAGTGAGGTTGGCCCTGATCCCAGGACTTTCTACGTCAAATGACTTGGATTCAGACTCAACCTCTCCCCAGTTGGATTCATGGTGCTAAGCAAGTGCCCTAGACTTCCATTGTGATTTCCTTTCCATCCAAGTCAGGGAGAATGAGGTAAGCTTTTCAAGCTTTTAAGGAGCACCTAAACCTGTGCAGCCAGTGGCTTGCGGAGTCAGCCTACACCTGGTTTCCCCCACCAGGGCCCTTGTTAAACCTTTACCAGCACAGCACTGCAGGCAGGCAAAGGTGGGGTTCTTCACCCTCACCTCCAGAGGACCTCATCACTGCCCAGCAGCCTGACTACAGTCCTCCAACCCTGGGGCCTTCAACCCTGGCTGCACAAACGCATCTTTGAGGGAGCCCCAAGAGCAGAGGAGGCTCCCAGGAGATGCTAAGGTAGGTGATAGGAGTGAGGAGCCAGGCACTCATCCTAAAACTCCATCATACTCCTTCCCAGTCAAGATCCCCCTCCTCCCATAACTGAGGGGCAAAACTGACTGAAGCAGGAGGGAGCAAGTTTTTCTCATCTTTATGGTGCACCATGGCAGTTAACACAGAGGGAAACTGAGGCACAGAAAGGACCAGGGTCCACAGAGGCTCACAAATCAAGCTATGGAAGTCCTGGGATGCAGTCTCAGGCAGCTCCTTGTACTTGTCACGCTTGGGCTTCTAGACAGGGCTCAGGGCCAGACTCTGCCTCTAACCCGCTGTAGGGCCTTAAGACACTTAAGCTCTGTGATACCCTGTTTCTTCATCTATAAAATGAGGATGGTGTCCACTTCTCAAAACTGTTTTGAAGCGTGAATTGAAACCATCTGTGATGGTTTGGAGCTGTATGTACCCCAGATAATCATGTTCCTAAAGCTAATCCATTCCTGTGGGTGTGGACCTACTGTGGGTGGGACTTTTGATGAGGTTATTTCAGTTGAGGCAAGCCCCAGGTGGGTCTTAATCCTCTTATTGGAGTCCTTTATAAGAGGATAATGACAGAAGACAGAAGATGACACAGAGAGAAACACAGGGAAGCTGAGAGAGAAAGCCACAGCCAGGAGCTGAAAGCAAAGAAATCCGGGAGAAAAGGGAGAGACCAGCAGAGCCGCCATGTGCCTTGCCTGTCTTCAGAGTCCAGGTTTCATCTTAATGATGCCTTCATTTGGACATTTTCACGGCCTCAGAACTGTAAGCTTGTAAGTTAATAAATCCCCATTGTAGAAGCCAACCCATTTCTGGTATATTACATTTTGGCAGCTAGAGCAGACTGAAACACCATCTATATGAGGGTGCTCTGATAACTTTAAAATACTAATATGATATAGCATATACTTTTTATAAACTTTTAAATTTATTTATTGTTTGAAACCAGAAATAGGTGTATATAATACAAAATTCAAAGCATCCCTCTCTCCCCTGTCCCCTGCAACCATTTCCCTCCCAGGAGGCAACTGCTGTTACCTTGTGTTGCAGCAGGAGCTCTGCTGGGCCTGCCAGTTGCCCTGTGCAGACCATGAGGCCTCCCAGAAGGTGCTAGATTCAGGCTCTTGTAATGTTTATGGAGGATTTATTATGTGCTGGGCTCTTTCACACATAATCCCTTTTTAAACTCTAAAACAAACAAAACAAAACAAAACAAAACAAAACCCTGAAAGGTAGCAGTAAGACTCTTATTTTAAAGATGTGGAAACAGAGGTTAAGTAGTTTGGCAGCTAAAGAGCAAACAAATCCAGGTCTGGAACTCCTCTGCCTGAACCACTACTCCAAGGGCCTCCCCAGAAATCCACCCACCACCCCCAAGAGTGCTCACGGAGTCACCATTTCACTTGATTTTGCTAGTTCTTTATTGTACTTGGGGCTGTGAGAATTAGATTAAGTTTAGCTTTCACACAGAGTGGGGGCAGCTCAGGGGAATGGCAGAGGGTCAAGAAGCCAAACTATAATCAGTGGCCAGTCCTCCTGTTTATCTGCCCACTGTCCTTGCAAAGTAGAGACTGGGGGTAGTAGGATAGAGATTCCTAAAATAGCTTCATAAATTGTTACCAAACTAGCTCAGACTGGCTCTGCAGTTAAAGAACAAAGGAAAGAGGGGTGGAGACTTGTTTCAAATGTTTTAAGTTTGCACAGGAGACTTTTTTCAAATGTTTCAAATTTGTGCGGCTAGTTAGGCTTGTCGAATAGAATGTAACCTCTGAAGTATCCAGCCACTGGAGAAACAGGGGAGGGACTTGTGAGTTAGGCGTAAGGAATAAACACTGCTGGGTCTATTGTTCTTTGCACCAACCCCCCACATTTTGGTTGGGTGCCTGTTCTTGCAAGATCATGAATAAATTCTTTTCTTCTCCACAATCAGGTGAGCATTTATTCCTTTTTAGGAATAGTGCTTGTTTCTCATAATTCTTGGGGGCTCATCCAGGATCCGAAGCATTGAGGAGGACCCCTGGGATGGAAGAAGGGAAGGCGCGCCCCGCTGTTTGAGCAGTCTTGGACTCTGTTGTTGGGGGCCCGCCTCTGACTGCTGGTGAGACCCACAATCAGACGCTTAGGTCTGCTGATTGTGGACCTCGCAGCAACCAGGTAACTCTGTGCACAGACCAAGGTAAGAAAAAGGACTATTAAGTATTACCTTGGTGGTGGGGACATTCTAATGAGTCTGAGGCTGATCCTAAGAGAAAGATGCCCAGACAAGACTCAGAATGGGTAATAGAGGCAGTCGGCCGGCCAGGGAAAGAAAAAGGAAGGGGGTACCTGTAGGGTCCCCTGGGAACATTCCTCTGGATAGTCCATTGGGGAGGATGTTGAAACATTGGGCCAAAAGTGATCGGGCCAAGGGAAAGGATAAAAGGAAATGATTAAATATTGTTGTTATGTTTGGACAGGAAAAGCATTTTGCTGCCTGATGTATTCTGGCCAAAATACAGGGCAGATGAGGAATGGCTTTGTGCCAGCCTCATGCTTTATGTTAATAAAAAGAAACCTTTTTCCAAGGAGGAATCTGACTATGCCATGTGCTGGCTGCCGGGAAAAGAGACCAGTTTTTATCCCAAAAACTTGGGATCGTTTGTTAAGCATTCCCCCACCTTATGTTTCCCCTCCCCCACTGGGGCAAGAACTGTTGAACCTTAAAGATTCAATAGAACCAGACCACTCCCCCAGGCAATCAGAGGGGCAATCAGAGAGCCAATTGGTGCCAACTGCTCCATCGGTTACAACCCACCAACAGTTAAGAAAAGAATTGGAACACTGTAAGAAAAATATCTGGAGCTTTCCATTTCCAGAGGCTTCTGAGGAGATGAGGGTGAGAGTATACAAACCCTCTGAGTCTCTGTACCCTCTCAGAGAAGTACCTATTGGATCAGGAGAAATTGGTTATGTAAATGTCCCACTGACTAGTACAGAAGTAAGGAACTTGAAGAGGGAAATGAAATCATTAATGGAAGATGCAGTGAGGCTAGCTGAACAATTAGGTCAATTCTTAGGCCCCAGTTTATATACCTGGTCTGAACTTATGTCTATACTAAACATCCTCTTTACAGGAGAGGAAAGGGGAATGGTGAGGAGGGCGGCTATGAGAGAATGGGAGAGGCAGCACCTGCCCGGCCAAGGGGTGATGGCAGCAGAGCAGAAGTTCCCCAATGTGGACCCCAATTGGGATAATAATGATCAGGGGGATATAACACACATGAAAGATCTTAGAGAATTAGTTATACTGGGAATAAAATTGGCCATACCCAAATCCCAGAACCTAAGTAAGGCCTTTGAGGTAAATCAGGAAAAAGATGAGACCCCCTCAGCCTACCTGCAAAGGTTGAGGGACCAGGTGAGGAAATATTCAGGAATGGACCCCGATGATCCTGTGGCCCAGGGAATGCTAAAGGTCAGCTATGTAAAGGGATCTTGGCCTGATGTTCAGAAAAAGATCCAGAAAATGGACAGATGGCTGGTGTGCCGGTTTGAATGTATTGTGTCCCCCAAATGCCATTGTCTTTGTAGTTGTGTGGGCAGACGTTTTGATGCTGGTTGGATTTGCTTGGAATGTGCCCCACCCAGCTGTGGATAATGATTCTGATGAGATGTTCCCATGGAGGCGTGGCCCCGCCCATTCAGGGTGGGCCTTGATCAGTGGAGCTATGTAAATGAGCTGACTTGGGGGGAGGAAACGGAGTGCAGCTGTGAGTGATGTTTTGAAGAGGAGCAAGCTTGCTGGAGAGGAACATCCTGGGAGAAAGCCATTTTGAGGCCAGAGCTTTGGAGCAGACGCCAGCTGCCTTCCTAGCTAGCAGAGGTTTTCTGGACACCATTGGCCATCCTCCGGTGAAGGTACCCGATTGCTGAGGTGTTACCTTGGATGCTTTGTGGCCTTAAGACTGTAACTGTGTAGCAAAATAAACCCCCGTTTTATAAAAGCCTATCCATCTCTGGTGTTTTGCATTCTGCAGCATTAGCAAACTAGAACAGCTGGATAAGCCATTGGAGGAGTTATTGAGAGAGTCTCAGATAGTGTTTGTGAGAAGGGAGGAGGAAAAGCAGAAGCAGAAAGCCAAGGTTATGATGAGCACGGTTGACCTCATGGTCAAGGAGAGATTAGTGACGAAGCAGGGAGGAGACAGACAGGGGCGAGATAGAGAAGCAGTTGGAGCCAGTTAGAAAGAAAGAGGGGGGATTGGTCTGGAGGGGATTCAAGCCATGCTTGGCTTGACTCTTCCCCAGACAAAAAGGGAACTAAGGAAATTTCTGGGTTTGGTGGGGTGTCATGTATGTTCAGATGTAAGGATTCTGTGGCATGGGGTTTGTGTGATTCTCTATCCATATATTTAAGTGATGTGGGGCTTGACAGGTATTGGTGGAGACATTTGCATATCTTAGCGTATACATTCTGGGAGTTGAAGATTCATGTATCTAATGGAAGTTTGGGTTGTGTGTTTACACAGGGATGTGGGATAATTATATTTGTATGTAATAAAAGCATGTGATACGACTATGTAAGAGTATTTAAAGCTGTGGGAGTTTGTCAGTGTATGTTTGGGACTTGGCAGAGATTTTCTGTGTACTCTGTGGTAGACTGGAGATATTTTTTTGTGTCTTTGTAGCATATACCAGTTTGTGTGTACTCTAAAGCTAGAGTACAATTGTGTGCAGGTTCACAACAGTGTAGAGAATGAGACAACTCTTTACTTGAAAGTGTGAAAGAGACTAGCTGTACATGCTTGTAAATGGGCATAATGTTTTGTATGGTTATGGGTGTATATATATGAATTTTACTTTGTTCAGCGTTTTCCTTTAGTATGGTAGAAGTGGTTTGAGTATGTGAAAGTTGTATGTGTCTGTCTGTTCCAAATTTATAAGGGGCTGTGTGTTCTTGTGATTCGTAGTATGGTTTTGCTGATATATTTTAGGCAAAAGCGAAAGGTTCGTAATCAGAGTGGAAGTGGATTGCATGCACATGTTTCTGTAAAAGGAGTTGAGGTTCACTGAAGCTGCATTGAACAAACTTGGGACAGTGAGTGGTGCATATCTCTTCCCAGCTCTGCATTTGGTGATGCCAGGTTGCCAGCTTGAAATTGGCTCTGGTGGGAATAGAGGCACAACTTATATTGTCAAATGCCCCACACCAAGGCTTGTCCTCCTCGCCCTGAAGAGGGAGTTATTACTCATCTGGCAGCAAACCTCGTGTGTGTGTTCAAGGTGTACATATATGTGAATCAAGTATATTCAGGCATCACTGAACTGGGTGTATTTCAGCGGGTGTTTGGGAATGGTGAGCCTTTTTGTTCATTAATCCTGGGTTATTCTGAATTATTGTTGTCCTTTAGTCTAATTGCTCCATTCTTTTTACCAGTAAATAGCCTTAAATGTTGGTAAATTCTTGCTGCACTTCATGTAAATGAGTTCAGGGGTGTCTGTACCTAAGGGAGGTGTTAGCAGTTTTACACCAGGGGAGTCATTGGGGAGTACGGACCATGTGTGATCTGGTCCTTATGCATTTTGGATGTGTGGCCTTTATACTCTAGCTAAACAAATATGTAAATAATGCATAATTTGCCAAAGGGTTAATAAGAAAATCCTAAGGAAACAAGTACATGGGGGAAGGGAACCAGGCCTCAGGCCATTTCAGAGTATTCAAGTTGATTACACTGAGATGCCCCCAGTTGGGTGGCTAAAACTAGAGATCTCCCTTCCTTAGATTCAAAGAGCCTCTTCCTTAAAAATTATGTACTGGCTTTGTCTCCTACTCTGACATCCCTAAGGCATCCTGGTTTGCTGGCCCAGACTCTGCCCCTTGAATTTGCTATGCATCAACACCAACCTGGCAGCTGGGTCCTGATCAAGTCATGGAAGGAGTCCAGACTTTAACCAACCTGTGAGGGACCTTATCAAGTCTTGTTAACAACTGAAATAGCAGTCTGGACAGCAGAGAAAGGCTGGACTCACTACACTCGAGTAAAGGGATGAGTATCTGAAATAGATGATAAGTACCCAGCAACTCCACCAAAATCTTGAAAAATAACTCCAACCTCAGATCCCCTAAGGGTCACTCTAAAAAGACAATAGCTGGGAGGGAATATCGGAAAAGGTGGGGGGTGGGTCAAACCCTGTGTCTCACACCACTTGTTCAGGTGCTTTAGAAAACTGAAGAATGGGCAGCTTAAAGCTCAGACTAACAATGGGGATAATTATGCTCACCATAATGTTCCCAGTTCAGAATGCAATGAGTCCTGTCAAACTAGCAATAAATATAACCAAGGGCTGAGAGTTTCAAACAGTGCAGTTTGACACATCAAGTAATGGAGTATGGGAATTTGGAGTACCAGCGGTGGCTGAGTGGGAAGGATAAATATCTATGCCTGGAGCCAGTAAGGAATTTTTTCAGCCAAGTCTCCCCTTGCCTCTCTTGGGCTGATGTATGGTGGACTACCCAATACAAGGGATAGACCATAGATAGGAATTAGATCCACCCAACCCACTGGAAATTAAAGGATAAAATAACCTTTATAAAGATAATACCCCTGCAATCTGGTGGGGTATTATCTTTATAAAGGTTTTTTTATCTTTATATATATATATAAATATATTTATATATATTTATATATATTTATATATATATAAAGGTTATTTTATCCTTTAATTTCCAGTGGGTTGGGTGATTGCAGGAATCTTCAATGCAGCCCAGTGGTAATAACAATTGAAGGAGCTGATAAACGACCCACTACCAGTGGGGAAGTTGATGGGGTATATGGCATAGGGGTAGAGGTTACTGGTAGAGATCCTCTGGGGGAAATTCCCTCTATGAATCCTTTCCCCTCTATTAAACTTGTCATTAACAACGTTCTCTCCAGTTAGCCCTTCAGTAATACTTAAGCGGGCAAGGTAATTAGAATAATCAAGGCAGAAAAGTTAAAGCAAACCATAGAAATAGAAACAGGATACAGGGATGCAAATGCCTGGGTAGAATGGGTTAAATATACAGTCCAGAGCCTAGATAAAAGTAACTGCTACACTTGTGCAACAGGGGCTGACCCACTGCTCAGATCCTGCCCTTTCCCTTTGGTATGGAAAAGCATGAGAAGGAGTTCAAGTGTGTGGTGCTCCTTTTTGGGAATACTACTCCTGGTGAAATTGTAGTACGTTGTCCTCCCTTTTCCCTCCGATTAGGAGAAGAAACACCAAGGCCAGGCTAGCTCCTTACCTTGGTCCAGGAAACCGCTCTGCCTGTCTCTCTGGGCGGGGTGAGGGGCTCCAGGTTCTCGGGACCATGGCCTTGTGTACCCAAGTGTGGGATGTGACTGAGGATAGTAGTGGCAGTTTCTCCAGTTTAACCATACCCTGAGCAGACCTTTGGTGGTACTGTGTGTGAGAAACAAGCACTATTCCTAAAAAGGAATAAATGCTCACCCAATTGTGAAGAAGAAAAGAATTTATTCATGATGTTGCAAGAATGGGCATCCAACCAATTTGTGGGGGGTTAGCACACAGAACAATAGACCCAGCACTATTTATTCCCTATGCCTAACCACAAATCCCTCCCCTGTTTCTCCAGTGGCTGAATACTCCAGAGGTTACATTCTATTCAATAAGCCTAACTAGCCAATGCAAATTTGAAACATGCAGCCCGTCTAAATTAGAAACATTTGAAAAAAGTCTCCTGTGCAAACTTGAAATGTTTGAAACAAGTCTCTACCCCCCTTTCCTTTGTTCTTTAACTGCAGAGCCAGTCTTAGCTAGTTTGGTAACAACGTATGAAGCCATTTTAGGAACTTCTACCCCCCACCCCCCACCCCAGCCCCAGTCTCCACCTTGCAAGGACAGTGGGTGGATAAACAGGAGGACCAGCCACCAATTATAGCTTGGCTTCTTGACATTCTGCCATTCCCCTGAGCTGCCCCCACCCTGTGTGAAAGCTAAACTTAATCTAATTCTCACACTGTGGAAAGGGCATCCTCCGACCAGTGTTACCTGAAAAGCGGAAAGAAAATGTTCTCCGGTTCAATTGGCCATCCCATTCACCCTGGCATTTGAGCAAGGGGAGGAAGTGAAAACCTGAGAGAAAAGGGAGGAGAAAAGCTTACCTGGTCCTTTCAATGACCGAATCTATTTAGACAGTATAGGAGTTCCACAGAGAATCCCAAATAAGTTTAAGGCTAAAAATCAGGTAGCTGCAAGATTTGGGTCATTTTTTTCTGGTGGGTCATGACTGATAAGAATGCAGACTGGATTAATTACATATATTATAACCAACAAAAATTTATCATTTACACCAAGGATGTAGTTAAAGGCATCACAAAGCAGCAAGATGCTAGACATGATGCTCGCTAAAAAAAAGGAGGTGTTTATGTAATAATTGATGGTAGTTGTACATTTATCCCAAATAATACAGCACTTGATGGAACCATCACCAAAGCTTTGCAAGGTCTAACAGAAAACTCAGGTATTAATAACCCCCTTCCTGGGTGGTTGGAAAGCTGGTTTGGAAAGTGGAAAGGGGTGACGTCCATCTTAACCTCTCTTATCATTGTAGCTGAAGTGCTCACAACAGTCAGGTGCTACATCATCCCATGTATATGGGGATTGACTCAAAGATTTCTTGAGACAGCCCTAACCAAACAAATGCCAGTTCAATACACACAAAACAATTTGCACCCCCTTAAAGGAGGAGGATCTTTATGATGAGGAATGTGAGAAAGCTCTTTGGAGGTTTGAGAGACTAAAATGTGAAAGCTAAAAAGAGTTTAAAAGAAAAAGGGGGGAGGTAGAAAGCCAGGAACTGCGTGGACTGGACACCACAGAGCAATCTGACTTTGGGCATACTTCATACAACACTCATGAAAACGTGGAACTTCTGAGATCAGCGAAATCTGTAAGTTTTTGCGGCCAGGGGACCCGCGCCCCTCCCTGCCAGGCTCAGTCCCGTGGGAGGAGGGGCTGTCAGCTCCGGGAAGGAGAAGGGAGAACTGCAGTGGCAGCCCTTATCGGAAACTCATTCTACTGATTCAAACTCCAACCATAGATAGACTGAGACCAGACACCAGAGAATCTGAAAGCAGCCAGCCCAGCAGAGAGGAGACAGGCATAGAAAAAAAACAACACGAAAAACTCCAAAATAAAAGCGGAGGATTTTTGGAGTTTTGGTGAACATAGAAAGGGGAAGGGCCCTGAGGCGCATATGCAAATCCCGAAGAAAAGCTGATCTCTCTGCCCTGTGGACCTTTCCTTAATGGCCCTGGTTGCTTTGTCTCTTAGCATTTCGATAACCCATTAGATCTCTGAGGAGGGCCCGTTGTTTTTTTTTTTTTTTTTTTTTTTAATCCTTTTTTCTTTTTCTAAAACAATTACTCTAAGAAGCCCAATACAGAAAGCTTCAAAGACTTGCTATTTGGGCAGGTCAAGTCAAGAGCAGAACTAGGAGAGCTCTGAGACAAAATGCAATAATCCAGTGGCTGAGAAAATTCACTAAACACCACAACTTCCCAAGAAAAGGGGGGTGTCCGCTCACAGCCATGATCCTGGTGGACAGGAAACACTCCTGCCCATCACCAGCCCCATAGCCCAGAACTGCCCCAGACAACCCAGTGTGACGGAAGTGCTTCAAATAACAGGCACACACCACAAAACTGGGCGTGGACATTAGCCTTCCCTGCAACCTCAGCTGATTGTCCCAGAGTTGGGAAGGTAGAGCAGTGTGAATTAACAAAGCCCCATTCAGCCATCATTTCAGCAGACTGGGAGCCTCCCTACACAGCCCAGCAGCCCAGAACTGCCCTGGGGGGATGGCACTCATCTGTGACATAGCACAGTCATCCCTCAACAGAGGACCCGGGGTGCACGGCCTGGAAGAGGGGCCCACTTGCAAGTCTCAGGAGCCATACGCCAATACCAAGGACTTGTGGGTCAGTGGCAGAGACAAACTGTGGCAGGACTGAACTGAAGGATTAGACTATTGCAGCAGCTTTAAAACTCTAGGATCACCAGGGAGATTTGATTGTTAGAGCCACCCCCCCTCCCTGACTGCCCAGAAACACGCCCCATGTACAGGGCAGGCAACACCAACTACACATGCAAGCTTGGTACACCAATTGGACCCCACAAGACTCACTCCCCCACTCACCAAAAAGGCTAAGCAGGGGAGAACTGGCTTGTGGAGAACAGGTGGCTCGTGGACGCCACCTGCTGGTTAGTTAGAGAAAGTGTACTCCACGAAGCTGTAGATCTGATAAATTAGAGATAAGGACTTCAATTGGTCTACAAATCCTAAAAGAACCCTATCAAGTTCAGCAAATGCCACGAGGCCAAAAACAACAGAAAATTATAAAGCATATGAAAAAACCAGACGATATGGATAACCCAAGCCCAAGCACCCAAATCAAAAGACCAGAAGAGACACAGCACCTAGAGCAGCTACTCAAAGAACTAAAGATGAACAATGAGACCATAGTACGGGAGATAAAGGAAATCAAGAAGACCCTAGAAGAGCATAAAGAAGACATTGCAAGACTAAATAAAAAAATGGATGATCTTATGGAAATTAAAGAAACTGTTGACCAAATTAAAAAGATTCTGGACACTCATAGTACAAGACTAGAGGAAGTTGAACAACGAATCAGTGACCTCGAAGATGACAGAATGGAAAATGAAAGCATAAAAGAAAGAATGGGGAAAAAAATTGAAAAAATCGAAATGGACCTCAGGGATATGATAGATAATATGAAACGTCCAGATATAAGACTCATTGGTGTCCCAGAAGGGGAAGAAAAGGGTAAAGGTCTAGGAAGAGTATTCAAAGAAATTGTTGGGGAAAACTTCCCAAATCTTCTAAACAACATAAATACACAAATCATAAATGCTCAGCAAACCCCAATAGAATAAATCCAAATAAACCCACTCCGAGACATATACTGATCACACTGTCAAACACAGAAGAGAAGGAGCAAGTTCTGAAAGCAGCAAGAGAAAAGCAATTCACCACATACAAAGGAAACAGCATAAGACTAAGTAGTGACTACTCAGCAGCCACCATGGAGGCAAGAAGGCAGTGGCACGATATATTTAAAATTCTGAGTGAGAAAAATTTCCAGCCAAGAATACTTTATCCAGCAAAGCTCTCCTTCAAATTTGAGGGAGAGCTTAAATTTTTCACAGACAAACAAATGCTGAGAGAATTTGCTAACAAGAGACCTGCCCTACTGGAGATACTCAAGGGAGCCCTACAGACAGAGAAACAAAGAAAGGACAGAGAGACTTGGAGAAAGGTTCAGTACTAAAGAGATTCGGTATGGGTACAATAAAGGATATTAATAGACAGAGGGGAAAAATATGACAAACATAAACCAAAGGATAAGATGGCTGATTCAAGAAATGCCTTCACGGTTATAACGTTGAATGTAAATGGATTAAACTCCCCAATTAAAAGATATAGATTCGCAGAATGGATCAAAAAAAATGAACCATCAATATGTTGCATACAAGAGACTCATCTTAGACACAGGGACACAAAGAAACTGAAAGTGAAAGGATGGAAAAAAATATTTCATGCAAGCTACAGCCAAAAGAAAGGAGGTGTAGCAATATTAATCTCAGATAAAATAGACTTCAAATGCAGGGATGTTTTGAGAGACAAAGAAGGCCACTACGTACTAATAAAAGGGGCAATTCAGCAAGAAGAAATAACAATCGTAAATGTCTATGCACCCAACCAAGGTGCCACAAAATACATGAGAGAAACACTGACAAAACTAAAGGAAGCAATTGATGTTTCCACAATAATTGTGGGAGACTTCAACACATCACTCTCTCCTATAGATAGATCAACCAGACAGAAGACCAATAAGGAAATTGAAAACCTAAACAATCTGATAAATGAATTAGATTTAACAGACATATACAGGACATTACATCCCAAATCACCAGGATACACATACTTTTCTAGTGCTCACGGAACTTTCTCCAGAATAGATCATATGCTGGGACATAAAACAAGCCTCAATAAATTTAAAAAGATTGAAATTATTCAAAGCACATTCTCTGACCACAATGGAATACAATTAGAAGTCAATAACCATCAGAGACTTAGAAAATTCACAAATACCTGGAGGTTAAACAACACACTCCTAAACAATCAGTGGGTTAAAGAAGAAATAGCAGGAGAAATTGCTAAATATATAGAGATGAATGAAAATGAGAACACAACATACCAAAACCTATGGGATGCAGCAAAAGCAGTGCTCAGGGGGAAATTTATAGCACTAAACGCGTATATTAAAAAGGAAGAAAGAGCCAAAATCAAAGAACTAATGGATCAACTGAAGAAGCTAGAAAATGAACAGCAAACCAATCCTAAACCAAGTACAAGAAAAGAAATAACAAGGATTAAAGCAGAAATAAATGACATAGAGAACAAAAAAACAATAGAGAGGATAAATATCACCAAAAGTTGGTTCTTTGAGAAGATCAACAAGATTGACAAGCCCCTAGCTAGACTGACAAAATCAAAAAGAGAGAAGACCCATATAAACAAAATAATGAATGAAAAAGGTGACATAAGTGCAGATCCTGAAGAAATTAAAAAAATTATAAGAGGATACTATGAACAACTGTATGGCAACAAACTGGATAATATAGAGGAAATGGACAATTTCCTGGAAACATATGAACAACCTAGACTGACCAGAGAAGAAATAGAAGACCTCAACCAACCCATCACAAGCAAAGAGATCCAATCAGTCATCAAAAATCTTCCCACAAATAAATGCCCAGGGCCAGATGGCTTCACAGGGGAATTCTACCAAACTTTCCAGAAAGAACTGACACCAATCTTACTCAAACTCTTTCAAAACATTGAAGAAAATGGAACACTACCTAACTCATTTTATGAAGCTAACATCAATCTAATACCAAAACCAGGCAAAGATGTTACAAAAAAGGAAAACTACCGGCCAATCTCCCTAATGAATATCGATGCAAAAATCCTCAACAAAATACTTGCAAATCGAATCCAAAGACACATTAAAAAAATCATACACCATGACCAAGTGGGGTTTATTCCAGGCATGCAAGGATGGTTCAACATAAGAAAATCAATCAATGTATTACAACACATTAACAAGTCAAAAGGGAAAAATCAATTGATCATCTCAATAGATGCTGAAAAAGCATTTGACAAAATCCAACATCCCTTTTTGATAAAAACACTTCAAAAGGTAGGAATTGAAGGAAACTTCCTCAACATGATAAAGAGCATATATGAAAAACCCACAGCCAGCATAGTACTCAATGGTGAGAGACTGAAAGCTTTCCCTCTAAGATCAGGAACAAGACAAGGATGCCCGCTATCACCACTGTTATTCAACATTGTGCTGGAAGTGCTAGCCAGGGCAATCTGGCAAGACAAAGAAATAAAAGGCATCCAAATTGGAAAAGAAGAAGTAAAACTGTCATTGTTTGCAGATGATATGATCTTATATCTAGAAAACCCTGAGAAATCGACGATACAGCTACTAGAGCTAATAAACAAATTTAGCAAAGTAGCGGGATACAAGGTTAATGCACGTAAGTCAGTAATGTTTCTATATGCTAGAAATGAACAAACTGAAGAGACACTCAAGAAAAAGATACCATTTTCAATAGCAACTAAGAAAATCAAGTACCTAGGAATCAACTTAACCAAAGATGTAAAAGACCTATACAAAGAAAACTACATAACTCTACTAAAAGAAATAGAAGGGGACCTTAAAAGATGGAAAAATATTCCATGTTCATGGATAGGAAGACTAAATGTCATTAAGATGTCAATTCTACCCAAACTCATCTACAGATTCAATGCAATCCCAATCAAAATTCCAACAACCTACTTTGCAGACTTGGAAAAGCTAGTTATCAAATTTATTTGGAAAGGGAAGATGCCTCGAATTGCTAAAGACACTCTAAAAAAGAAAAATGAAGTGGGAGGACTTACACTCCCTGACTTTGAAGCTTATTATAAAGCCACAGTTGCCAAAACAGCATGGTACTGGCACAAAGATAGACATATAGATCAATGGAATCGAATTGAGAATTCGGAGATAGACCCTCAGATCTATGGCCGACTGATCTTTGATAAGGCCCCCAAAGTCACTGAACTGAGTCATAATGGTCTTTTCAACAAATGGGGCTGGGAGAGTTGGATATCCATATCCAAAAGAATGAAAGAGGACCCCTACCTCACCCCCTACACAAAAATTAACTCAAAATGGACCAAAGATCTCAATATAAAAGAAAGTACCATAAAACTCCTAGAAGATAATGTAGGAAAACATCTTCAAGACCTTGTATTAGGCGGCCACTTCCTAGACTTTACACCCAAAGCACAAGCAACAAAAGAGAAAATAGATAAATGGGAACTCCTCAAGCTTAGAAGTTTCTGCACCTCAAAGGAATTTCTCAAAAAGGTAAAGAGGCAGCTAACTCAATGGGAAAAAAATTTTGGAAACCATGTATCTGACAAAAGACTGATATCTTGCATATATAAAGAAATCCTACAACTCAATGACAATAGTACAGTCGGCCCAATTATAAAATGGGCAAAAGATATGAAAAGACAGTTCTCTGAAGAGGAAATACAAATGGCCAAGAAACACATGAAAAATGTTCAGCTTCACTAGCTATTAGAGAGATGCAAATTAAGACCACAATGAGATACCATCTAACACCGGTTAGAATGGCTGCCATTAAACAAACAGGAAACTACAAATGCTGGAGGGGATGTGGAGAAATTGGAACTCTTATTCACTGTTGGTGGGACTGTATAATGGTTCAGCCACTCTGGAAGTCAGTCTGGCAGTTCCTTAGAAAACTAGATATAGAGTTACCATTCGATCCAGTGATTGCACTTCTCGGTATATACCCGGAAGATCGGAAAGCAGTGACACGAACAGATATCTGCACGCCAATGTTCATAGCAGCATTATTCACAATTGCCAAAAGATGGAAACAACCCAAATGTCCTTCAACAGATGAGTGGATAAATAAAATGTGGTATATACACACGATGGAATACTACGCGGCAGGAAGAAGGAACGATCTCGTGAAACATATGACAACATGGATGAACCTTGAAGACATAATGCTAAGCGAAATAAGCCAGGCACAAAAAGAGAAATATTATATGCTACCACTAATGTGAACTTTGAAAAATATAAAACAAATGGCTTATAATGTAGAATGTAGGGGAACTAGCAATAGAGAGCAATTAAGGAAGGGGGAACAATAATCCAAGAACAGATAAGCTATTTAACGTTCTGGGGATGCCCAGGAATGACTATGGTCTGTTAATTTCTGATGGATATAGTAGGAGCAAGTTCACAGAAATGTTGCTATATTAGGTAACTTTCTTGGGGTAAAGTAGGAACATGTTGGAAGTTAAGCAGTTATCTTAGGTTAGTTGTCTTTTTCTTACTCCCTTGTTATGGTCTCTTTAAAATGTTCTTTTATTGTATGTTTGTTTTCTTTTTAACTTTTTTTTCATACAGTTGATTTAAAAAAGAAGGGAAAGTTAAAAAAAAAAAAAAAAACAAGGAAAAAAAAAAGATGCAGTGCCCCCTTGAGGAGCCTGTGGAGAATGCAGGGGTATTCGCCTACCCCACCTCCATGGTTGCTAACATGACCACAGACATAGGGGACTGGTGGTTTGATGGGTTGAGCCCTCTACCACAGGTTTTACCCTTGGGAAGACGGTTGCTGCAAAGGAGAGGCTAGGCCTCCCTATGGTTGTGCCTAAGAGCCTCCTCCCGAATGCCTCTTTGTTGCTCAGATGTGGCCCTGTCTCTCTAGCTAAGCCAACTTGAAAGGTGAAATCACTGCCCTCCCCCCTACGTGGGATCAGACACCCAGGGGAGTGAATCTCCCTGGCAACGTGGAATATGACTCCCGGGGAGGAATGTAGACCTGGCATCGTGGGACGGAGAACATCTTCTTGACCAAAAGGGGGATGTGAAAGGAAATGAAATAAGCTTCAGTGGCAGAGAGAATCCAAAAGGAGCCGAGAGGTCACTCTGGTGGGCACTCTTACGCACACTTTAGACAACCCTTTTTAGGTTCTAAAGAATTGGGGTAGCTGGTGGTGGATACCTGAAACTATCAGACTACAACCCAGAACCCATGAATCTCGAAGACAGTTGTATAAAAATGTAGCTTATGAGGGGTGACAAGGGGATTGGGAAAGCCATAAGGACCACACTCCACTTTGTCTAGTTTATGGATGGATGAGTAGAAAAATAGGGGAAGGAAACAAAAAGACAAAGGTACCCAGTGTTCTTTTTTACTTCAATTGCTCTTTTTCACTCTAATTATTATTCTTGTTATTCTTGTGTGTGTGCTAATGAAGGTGTCAGGGATTGATTTGGGTGATGAATGTACAACTATGTAATGGTACTGTGAACAATCAAAAGTACGATTTGTTTTGTATGACTGCATGGTATATGAATATATCTCAATAAAATGAAAATTAAAAAAAAAAAAAAAAAAAAAAAGACATAATGCTGAGCAAAATAAGCCAGGCACAAAAAGAGAGATATTGTATGTTACCACTAATGTGAATTCTGTGAAAAATGTACAATGTTTTATACTGTAGAATGTAGGGGACCTAGAGATACCAATTAGTGGAGGGGGAATGATAATGTAATAAGAACAGATAAACTATGGAGGGTAATCTCAATGTTATGGGAATGCTCAGGAATGATTATGGTTTGTAAACTTTCTTGGATATAGTAAGATCATGTTGGAAGCAATAGAGTTATTTTCGGTTTTTTTTTTCTCTTATTCCTTTGTTTTCTTAGGGGTTGTTAATTTTCTTGGGGTATGGTAGGAACATGTTGGAAGCAATGTAGTTATTTTAGATTATTTGTTTTTCTTACTCCTCTGTTTGGACATGGTTTATTAATTTTCTTGGGGTATGGTAGGAACATATTGGAAGCAAAGTAGTTATTTTAGGTTATTTGTTTTCCTTAATCCATTGCTTTGTTTGAAATGTTGTGGGGTTTTTTTGGTTGTTGTTTGCCTGTTTGTTTTTAATTTTTTGATAAACAAAGTTAAAAAATTGAAAAAAAATCAGTAGAAAAATGGGAGTAAAAACTAAATGACAAATAAGGTGGGATGGGGGGATGGTTTGGGTATTCTCTTTTCACTTTTATTTTTTATTCTTATTCTGATTCTTTCTGATGTAAGGAAAATGTTCAGAAATAGATTGTGGTGATGAACGCATAACTATATGATCATACTGTGAACAGTTGATTGTATACCATGGATGACTGTATGGTTTGTGAATATATTTCAATAAAACTGAATTAAAAAAAAAAAAGAAAAAAGAAAAAGGGGGGAGTTGTGAGAATTAGGTTAAGTTTAGCTTTCACACAGGGTGGGGGCAGCTCAGGGGAATGGCAGAGGGTCAAGAAGCCAAGCTACAATCAGTGACCGGTCCTTCTGTTTATCTGCCCACTGTCCTTGCAAAGTAGAGACTGGGGGTAGTAGGGTAGAGATTCCTAAAATAGCTTCATAAAGTGTTTCCAAACTAGCTCAGACTGGCTCTGCAGTTAAAGAGCAAAGGAAAGAGGGGTGGAGACTTGTTTCAAATGTTTTAAGTTTGCACAGGAGACTTTTTTCAAATGTTTCCAATTTGGGCATGCTGCATGTGTCAAATTTGTGCAGGCTAGTTAGGCTTGTCCAATAGAATGTAACCTCTGAAGTATCCAGCCACTGGAGAAACAGGGGAGGGACTTGTGAGTTCAGTGTAAGGAATAAATAGTGCTGGGTCTATTGTTCTGTACACCAACCCCCCCCCCCCCCCATATTTTAGTTGGGTGCTCGTTCTTGCAAGATCGTGAATAAATTCTTTTCTTCTCCACAATCGGGTGAGCATTTATTCCTTTTTAGGAATAGTGTTTGTTTCTCACAGGGTGTCTTTACATCATTCTCTGCTTCCATGGGAATATTGTGTGTGTGTGAGAGAGAGAAAGGGAGAGAGAGATAGCAAGCAGGCAGGTGAGACTTTCAGGGGAGACTGTGATCTCCCCAAGGAAGGGAGTCTGTGTGGTACCTCCTGGAGGTCTTTCAGGGCCCCAGCTGGTGCCAGCCCAAGGGAAGATGGGTCCAGCTGGGCTTCTCCCCAGTGCACCTCCCTTAGGGTTGGGGGGAGGCCCAGTGGCTGTAACCAAGCCCCTTTCCTCACCCTCCCTCCCCACAATGCATAATCACTCTGACTCTGTTTTCCCTGGACTTTCCACCTCTGCCCAAAGGAGGCTGCCACAACCCAGGTGAAGACAACAGAGGCCATGGGGGCCCCAACATAGGGTTTTATCCCAAAGCCAAGTTCTCATCCAGCGTCTGGCTGTCAGCCCCACCACTGTGCCCACTGGAGCACCAGCTGCTCGTCCCCAGAACCTGCCTCCCCCACTTGCCCCCTCCGAGCCCAGGTGCAGCGCCCCGGGGTACTGGAGACTGAAGATGCAGCTCCCTTGGCACACCTCTGCTCCACTTGAGGAAAGGAAACTGTGTTCCTTGGATAAGGTTAGGATCTGGGGAGGAATTTTGCATTTAAACAGGTGGAGCCTGTTGGAAGTCAGCCTCGCCCTTCTGAGCAGCTCAAGAAAGTTCCACAGAGTTGTGGTTTGAACGACAGGGAAGGCCTGAGGCAGGCAGGGAAAGCTGGTTCTGGGGGAAGCTGGGAGGAGGCTGCTGGAGGTGTGGGAGGAGAGGAGGAAGAAAAGGAAGGGGCGTGGGATCCCCAGGGACCTGGCAGGGGGGCTTGGAAATAGAGAATGAGTGGGTGACAGGGAACAGAAGCTTTACAATAGCCTTCCCGGTAGCTCTCCTTGAAGGGTCACCAATCAGTCAATCAACCAATCCATCAACATTATATAGCCCATCCTCCACCCTCAGCTTTCAAGAAAGGCTAGATTTTCATCATACTAGCTAATATTCTATCCTATGTCTCTCTGTTTTGGGGAATTAACTGCCTCAGCGGAATCCCCATCGCACCCCCCACCCTGTCAAATGAAGGCTCTCAGAAGATATTAATTATGTTAGTGAGGTTTCAGTAGCTATTTTGTTGGGGGTGGTTTTCTGCTTGTAAAAGGAATGCAGCCTTATTTTATCTCTCCAAGCCCGGGTCTCATTTGAACAACAGGGTTATTAACAGTTTATACACCATAGGTTTGCTGCAAAGATTAAATGAGACAAAGTATATAAAGTAGCTAAGCACAGTGTCCCATGCACAGTACACACCCAGCAAAATTTTTTTTGTAACAGCCAAATCACTTCCAAGACTGAGATTTGTCAGCTTGCAGTTCAGTCCCTTTCTGTGTCATGGCTTTCCTGGCCAGTTGCTCACAGGCTAAATTTTCACTTTGTGAAGCATTTATCATATAATCTCTTTAAAAGCAAACTTGCCTAGTAAATTAAAAAAATGCAACTGAATTCATACAATTTCTATTTCTGTTCAACTGTTTTCAGAACTGTCTCCATCAGGTAAGGAACTGAATCAGATAAGCTATGAGATCCTTTCTAATGCAAAATTCTGTGACTGCTACACACAGTGAACAACTCTTATCTGTCTACTTGAGTATTTTCAGATCTCAAACCTCAACAAAAGCAGGTTGATATTTTGTAGAGAATAATTTGCCAACCAAGACAGCTGAACCAAAACATTTACCATCCCATGATGAATGTCTTGTCAATAACGAAGTCATTTGTATGCAGTGCATAATTCAAAGAGGAAATAGACTCTCTTCTACCTAATTTATCAAACTTTAGAAAATAGAAAGAATCAATCCATTAAGAAAAATCCATTTAAAAAAACCTTTAAGGATTGACAGCTTGATGTGCTGAGCCCTCTGTCTTGGGGCTGGTCCCTATGAAGCTGGTTGCTGCAAGGAGAGACTAAACCTGCTTAGAATTGTGCCTAAGAATCTCCCCGAGTGTCTCTTTGTTGCTCAGATGTGGCCCTCTCTCTCTAACTAAGCCACCTTGGCAGGTGATCTTGCTGCCCTCCCCCTCTACGTGGGACCCGACTCCCAGGGGTGTAAATCTCCCTGGCAACGCAGGATATGACTCCCGGGGAAGAATCTGGACCTGACATTGTGGGATTGAGAACATCTTCTTGACCAAAAGAGGGGTGCAAAATGAAACAAAATAAAAGCTTCAGTGGCTGAGAGATTTCAAATGGAGTCGAGAGGTCACTCTGGTGGGCATTCTTACGCACTATATAGATAACACTTTTTAGGTTTTAATATATTGGAATAGCTAGAAGTAAATACCTGAAACTACCAAACTCCAACCCAGTAGCCTTGACTCTTGAATACGACTGTATAACAATGTAGCTTACAAGGGGCAACAGTGTGATTGTGAAAACCTTGTGGATTGTACTCCCTTTATCCAGTGTATCGATGGATGAGTAGAAAAATGGGGGCAAACACTAAATGAAAAATAGGGTGGGATGGGGGGGATGATTTGGGTGTTCTTTTTTATTTTTATTTTTTATTCTGATTCTGATTCTTTCTGGTGTAAGGAAAATGTTCAAAAATAGATTGGGGTGTGAATGCACAGCTGTATGATGGTACTGTGAACAGCTGATTGTACACCATGGATGATTGTATGGTATGTGAGTATATATCAATAAAACTGAATTAAAAAAAAAACTCGTTAAAATGTTCAGCATCTTATTATTCTCTGCATTATTTGCAAAGTCCCCAAACTATATATACTGTAAATCTCTAACACTATGAAATTGGGTAAGTAAAATTTGGCTCACCCAAACATTGAAATATTATGTAATTTTTCAATGGATGCAGCATAAAATAATGGTTAAGATCACCTGCTCTGGGGTTAGGCTGAGTTCAACTTCAGGTTTTCCTACTTATAAACTGTATGACTTGGACAACTCACTTAATTTCTCTATGCCTCAGTTTCCTCATGTGTAAAATGGTAATTCAACAAGTATGTACCTCGAGAGTTGTTGAAGGTTAAACATAAAGTTGTTAGAACAGTTGCTGAAACATAGTAAATATTTAGTATATGTCAGCTCTTATGAGGAGATTTTAATGAAATAGTGCGGCAGAAACTGCTGACTCATTATCAAATCTTTTTTGTCTTCTTCTTGGGCTCCTAGCTAGAAATACAGTTCCCAGACTCCCTTGCAGTTAGGTGGAGCCATGTGATGAAGAAGAGTGTGGAGTCCCAGACAGATTCTTAAACCACCACTTGGAGAGCTGTGTTAAGATAGCAGGCTGTTGGGTTTTATCAATTACAGCAGCAAACATTAACTATGCACATAGGAGTTTTTCCTTTATGTTAAGTGAAAAAATATGGGATATATAAATGTTAGGTCAGAGACTTTGTTGTCCCCCTAATCTTTGTTCTTGCCCTCTTTCTTTTATAACTCAGGAAAATTTATGCACAATGAAATGCAAAGATCCTAAGTGTACAACATGAAAGGTTTTTTCCAATTTAGTTTTATTGAGATAGATTCACAAACCCTACAATCATCCACAGTGTACAATCAATTGTTCACCATCATATAGTTGTGCATTCATCACCAAAATCAATTTTTGAACATTTTCATTACACCAAAAAATTAAAATAAAAATAAGAATAAAAATACAAGTAAAGAACACCAAAATATACCATACCCCCTATTATTCATTTAATTTTTGTTCCCATTTTTCTACCCATCTGTCCATACACTGGATAAAGGGACCACAAAAGATTTTGATGAATGTATGCCCCTATATAACTGACACAGTAATCAAAATGTAGACTATTTCCATCATCCAAGAAAACTCCCTCATGCCCAACCCCCATAAGTAACCACCTTCCAATTTCTATCACTATAAATTAGTTTTGCCTATTCTTGAATGTCATACGAATGGAATCATGCATTATGTACTCATTTGTGTCTGGTTTCTTTCACCCAAAATAATGATTTTGAGATTCATGCATATTGTTGCTTATATAAGTAGTTCATTCTTTTAAATTGCTGAGCAGTATTCCACTATATACATATCCCACAATTTGTTTATCCATTCTCCCGTTGATGGACATTTTAGTTATTTCTAGTTTTTTACTATTGTGAATAAAAGTGCTGTGAACATTCATGTACAAATCTTGTAGATTTTTAAATTTCATTTCTCTCAGGTAAATATCTAGAGGAAGAATTCCTAGGTGTGTTAATTTTCTACTGCTGCGGTAACAAATTATCACAAACAGTCCTATAGACCAGAGTCCTAGAGACCAGTATGAGCCAGGTCGTACTGGGTGAAATCCAGACGTCAGCAGGGCTGCATTCTTTTCTGGAGGTTCCAGGGGTGAATCTATTTCCTTGCCTTTTCCAGCTTCTAGAGGCCAGACACATTCCTTGGCTTGTGGACCCCTCCAACTTCAATGCCTACAACAGCAGGTCAAGTCCTTCTTACATTGCATCACTCTGGCCCCACCTTCCCTTTCTTCTACTTTTAAGAATCATTAAGCCCACCCAAGTAATCCAGGATATTTTCCCAATCTAAGGTCCTTGACTTGATCACATCTGCAAAGTTCCCTTTGCCAAGGAAGGTAACATATTCACGGGTTCCATGTATTAGTATGTGGGCATCTTCCGGCAGCTATTATTCTGTATTCTGCCTAGCTACCCCACTGAATCATATGCTAGGTATATTTATCTTTACATTAAAAACTGTCAAAAATATTTCCTATGTTCCGTTTCACACAGCCACCAGCAATATGTCCCTATTGCTCTACATCCCTGTCAGAATTAAGAATTTTCAGTCTTTTTCATTTTAGCCATCCTAATGGGTGTGAAGTGATATCTTATTGTGGTTTTAATTTGCATTTCTCTGATGACTAAAAATGTTGAGTATCTTCTCAGTGCTTATTGGCCATTTGCATTCTTCTTTTATAAAATTTCTCTTTACCCATTTTAAAATTGAGTTGTCTTTTTATTGTTGATTTATAAGAGTTCTTTTTATATACCAGATACAAGTTCTTTGTCATATATGTGCACTGAAAATATTTTCTCCCAGTCTGTGTCTTAACTTTTCATTTTCTTAATAGTGTCTTCTGATGAGTAGATGTTTTTTAAATTTTGGTAAGTCCAATTTATCAATTTTTTCTTTTATGGTTTTTGCTTTTTGTGTCCTCTCTAAAAGATATTTGCCTATCCCAATGTCACTTTAGCAATTGTAATTTTTGAGGGACATTTCACTGAATATAAAATTATATGTTGTCAGATCGGGTTGGTTTGTTTGTTTTCTTTTAGCAATTTAAAGATATATCCCATTGGCTTCTGGTCTCCCTTGTTCTTGATGATAGCCATCATTCATATCCTTGATCCCCTCAATGAAATGTGCCTTCTCTCTGGCTGCTTTTAAGATTTTCTCTTAGCAGTTTGACTATGATGTCCCTATATATGGTTTTCTGCTTAGGATTCACTGAACGTCTTGAATCTGTAGGTTGATATTTTCACTAAATTTTGGAAATTAGTAGCCATTGTTTCTTCAAATACTTTTTCCTTTTAATTATGGAGAATGGGTTTCGGTGGGCAGCTAATAATTACAACCATAACATTCTATCCAGCAGGAAGAGAGAACAAAGAGAATGAAGGTGCATTACTTTGCTTCAGCTCATATGCCATTGCCAGTACCCTGGACAGCCACGCATTGAGATACTTTTCTCTAACTAAAGGTGAAGGAAGAGATTTCTGTTGTTAGCCCTGTGGGGTAATTGTTACCAGATTTACCCCACTGCCACCACCACCATAATAAACAACTATAAAACTGGAAAAAATGTATGAGGCAGCTGTTTTCAGGCAGCACCAGACTGTGATCCTGGAGAGAAGAGAATCCCATATTGGCCCTGACTTTCTGAATCACAGCCCAAGGAGATAGATGAAGTTTACACAGAGTGCAGCAATCCTCCTGAGTAGAGGAGGCAGACATTGGAGTTCAGGGGTGCTGAATTGGCTGGAATTTGCAAGGTAAGATAACAGAAAGGTAAGAGCTGCAAGGGGGTGGGGTGGGTGGGTGGGGGAAGCCAGAAGTCTGCTTAGGGGGTCCCTGTCGGCCCTTGGCTGAGGACTTGGTGGAGCATGTGCTGGAAAGACACCATGAGGCCTAGAAGAAAGCAGCTGCTCTGGGGCCAGGGGTGGCACGGTGATGGGAGAGGTCGGGATTTCAGCCAATCCATAGTTAGGGATAAGGGCCTTGCCCCAGAGTAAGGACAAAACCAAAACAGACTAAGATTGAGGGATCGATCAGATCGAATAGCAATTTAACTGCCTACTAGCAGAATATGAAGCTAGTAAGTTAAACAACAGTATTTTCCAGTGTAAAAACCATGCCTAGAGAAGAACTTTGACTATGGCTACTTCCATATAGTACTGACTGGAAACAAACGGACTAGAAGCCTACGGTTCCGGTTTGCTAATGCTGCCGTTTTGCAAAACACCAGAGATGGATTGGTTTTTTTTTGTTTGTTTTTTTTTTGTTTTTTTTTTTTAATCTTCATTTTATTGAGATATATTCACATACCACGCAGTCATACAAAACAAATCGTACTTTCGATTGTTTACAGTACCATTACATAGTGGTACATTCATCACCCAAATCAATCCCTGGCACCTTCATTAGCACACACACAAAAATAACAAGAATAATAATTAGAGTGAAAAAGAGCAATTGGAGTAAAAAAGAATACTGGGTACCTTTGTCTGTTTGTTTCCTTCCCCTATTTTTCTACTCATCCATCCATAAACTAGACAAAGTGGAGTGTGGTCCTTATGGCTTTCCCAATCCCATTGTCATCCCTCATAAGCTACATTTTTATGCAACTGTCTTCGAGATTCATGGGTTCTGGGTTGTAGTTTGATAGTTTCAGGTATCCACCACCAGCTACCCCAATTCTTTAGAACCTAGAAAGGGTTGTCTAAAGTGTGCGTAAGAGTGCCCACCAGAGTGACCTCTCGGCTCCTTTTGGAATCTCTCTGCCACTGAAGCTTATTTCATTTCCTTTCACATCCCCCTTTTGGTCAAGAAGATGTTCTCCGTCCCACGATGCCAGGTCTACATTCCTCTCCGGGAGTCGTATTCCACGTTGCCAGGGAGATTCACTCCCCTGGGTGTCTGATCCCACGTAGGGGGGAGGGCAGTGATTTCACCTTTCAAGTTGGCTTAGCTAGAGAGACAGGGCCACATCTGAGCAACAAAGAGGCATTCGGGAGGAGGCTCTTAGGCACAACCATAGGGAGGCCTAGCCTCTCCTTTGCAGCAACCGTCTTCCCAAGGGTAAAACCTGTGGTAGAGGGCTCAACCCATCAAACCACCAGTCCCCTATGTCTGTGGTCATGTTAGCAACCATGGAGGTGGGGTAGGCGAATACCCCTGCATTCTCCACAGGCTCCTCAAGGGGGCACTACATCTTTTTTTTTCCTTGTTTTTCTTTTCTTTTTTTTTTTTTTAACTTTCCCTTCTTTTTTAAATCAACTATATGGAAAAAAAAGTTAAAAAGAAAACAAACATACAATAAAAGAACATTTCAAAGAGACCATAACAAGGGAGTAAGAAAAAGACAACTAACCTAAGATAACTGCTTAACTTCCAACATGTTCCTACTTTACCCCAAGAAAGTTACCTAATATAGCAACATTTCTGTGAACTTGCTCCTACTATATCCATCAGAAATTAACAGACCATAGTCATTCCTGGGCATCCCCAGAACGTTAAATAGCTTATCTGTTCTTCTTGGATTATTGTTCCCCCTTCCTTAATTGCTCTCTATTGCTAGTTCCCCTACATTCTACATTATAAACCATTTGTTTTACATTTTTCAAAGTTCACATTAGTGGTAGCATATAATATTTCTCTTTTTGTGCCTGGCTTATTTCGCTCAGCATTATGTCTTCAAGGTTCATCCATGTTGTCGTATGTTTCACGAGATCGTTCCTTCTTACTGCCGCGTAGTATTCCATCGTGTGTATATACCACATTTTATTTATCCACTCATCTGTTGAAGGACATTTGGGTTGTTTCCATCTCTTGGCAATTGTGAATAATGCTGCTATGCACATTGGCGTGCAGATATCTGTTCATGTCACTGCTTTCCGATCTTCCGGGTATATACCGAGAAGTGCAATCGCTGGATCGAATGGTAACTCTATATCTAGTTTTCTAAGGAACTGCCAGACTGACTTCCAGAGTGGCTGAACCATTATACAGTCCCACCAACAATGAATAAGAGTTCCAATTTCTCCACATCCCCTCCAGCATTTGTAGTTTCCTGTCTGTTTAATGGCAGCCATTCTAACCGGTGTTAGATGGTATCTCATTGTGGTCTTAATTTGCATCTCTCTAATAGCTAGTGAAGCTGAACATTTTTTCATGTGTTTCTTGGCCATTTGTATTTCCTCTTCAGAGAACTGTCTTTTCATATCTTTTGCCCATTTTATAATTGGGCCGACTGTACTATTGTCATTGAGTTGTAGGATTTCTTTATATATGCAAGATATCAGTCTTTTGTCAGATACGAGGTTTCCAAAAATTTTTTCCCATTGAGTTGGCTGCCTCTTTACCTTTTTGAGAAATTCCTTTGAGGTGCAGAAACTTCTAAGCTTGAGGAGTTCCCATTTATCTATTTTCTCTTTTGTTGCTTGTGCTTTGGGTGTAAAGTCTAGGAAGTGGCCGCCTAATACAAGGTCTTGAAGATGTTTTCCTACATTATCTTCTAGGAGTTTTATGGTACTTTCTTTTATATTGAGATCTTTGGTCCATTTTGAGTTAATTTTTGTGTAGGGCTTGAGGTAGGGGTCCTCTTTCATTCTTTTGGATATGGATATCCAACTCTCCCAGCCCCATTTGTTGAAAAGACCATTATGACTCAGTTCAGTGACTTTGGGGGCCTTATCAAAGATCAGTCGGCCATAGATCTGGGGGTCTGTCTCCGAATTCTCAATTCGATTCCATTGATCTATATGTCTATCTTTGTGCCAGTACCATGCTGTTTTGGCAACTGTGGCTTTATAATAAGCTTCAAAGTCAGGGAGTGTAAGTCCTCCCACTTCGTTTTTCTTTTTTAGAGTGTCTTTAGCAATTCGAGGCATCTTCCCTTTCCAAATAAATTTGATAACTAGCTTTTCCAAGTCTGCAAAGTAGGTTGTTGGAATTTTGATTGGGATTGCATTGAATCTGTAGATGAGTTTGGGTAGAATTGACATCTTAATGACATTCAGTCTTCCTATCCATGAACATGGAATATTTTTCCATCTTTTAAGGTCCCCTTCTATTTCTTTTAGTAGATTTATGTAGTTTTCTTTGTATAGGTCTTTTACATCTTTGGTTAAGTTTATTCCGAGGTACTTGATTTTTTTAGTTGCTATTGAAAATGGTATCTTTTTCTTGAGTGTCTCTTCAGTTTGTTCATTTCTAGCATATAGAAACATTACTGACTTATGTGCATTAACCTTGTATCCCGCTACTTTGCTAAATTTGTTTATTAGCTCTAGTAGCTGTATCGTCGATTTCTCAGGGTTTTCTAGATATAAGATCATATCATCTGCAAACAATGACAGTTTTACTTCTTCTTTTCCAATTTGGATGCCTTTTATTTCTTTGTCTTGCCGGATTGCCCTGGCTAGCACTTCCAGCACAATGTTGAATAACAGTGGTGATAGCGGGCATCCTTGTCTTGTTCCTGATCTTAGAGGGAAGGCTTTCAGTCTCTCACCATTGAGTACTATGCTGGCTGTGGGTTTTTCATATATGCTCTTTATCATGTTGAGGAAGTTTCCTTCAATTCCTACCTTTTGAAGTGTTTTTATCAAAAAGGGATGTTGGATTTTGTCAAATGCTTTTTCAGCATCTATTGAGATGATCAATTGATTTTTCCCTTTTGACTTGTTAATGTGTTGTAATACATTGATTGATTTTCTTATGCTGAACCATCCTTGCATGCCTGGAATAAACCCCACTTGGTCATGGTGTATGATTTTTTTAGTGTGTCTTTGGATTCGATTTGCAAGTATTTTGTTGAGGATTTTTGCATCTATATTCATTAGGGAGATTGGCCGGTAGTTTTCCTTTTTTGTAGCATCTTTGCCTGGTTATGGTATTAGATTGATGTTAGCTTCATAGAATGAGTTAGGTAGTGTTCCATTTTCTTCAATGTTTTGAAAGAGTTTGAGTAAGATTGGTGTCAGTTCTTTCTGGAAAGTTTGGTAGAATTCCCCTGTGAAGCCATCTGGCCTTGGGCATTTATTTGTGGGAAGATTTTTGATGACTGATTGGATCTCTTTGCTTGTGATGGGTTGGTTGAGGTCTTCTATTTCTTCTCTGGTCAGTCTAGGTTGTTCATATGTTTCCAGGAAATTATCCATTTCCTCTACATTCTCCAGTTTGTTGCCATACAGTTGTTCATAGTATCCTCTTATAATTTTTTTAATTTCTTCAGGATCTGCACTTATGTCACCTTTTTCATTCATTATTTTGTTTATATGGGTCTTCTCTCTTTTTGATTTTGTCAGTCTAGCTAGGGGCTTGTCAATCTTGTTGATCTTCTCAAAGAACCAACTTTTGGTGATATTTATCCTCTCTATTGTTTTTTTGTTCTCTATGTCATTTATTTCTGCTTTAATCCTTGTTATTTCTTTTCTTCTACTGGTTTAGGATTGGTTTGCTGTTCATTTTCTAGCTTCTTCAGTTGATCCATTAGTTCTTTGATTTTGGCTCTTTCTTCCTTTTTAATATCTGTGTTTAGTGCTATAAATTTCCCCCTTAGCACTGCTTTTGCTGCATCCCATACGTTTTGGTATGTTGTGTTCTCATTTTCATTCGTCTCTATATATTTAGCAATTTCTCTTGCTATTTCTTCTTTAACCCACTGATTGTTTAGGAGTGTGTTGTTTAACCTCCAGGTATTTGTGAATTTTCTAAGTCTCTGATGGTTATTGACTTCTAATTGTATTCCATTGTGGTCAGAGAATGTGCTTTGAATAATTTCAATCTTTTTAAATTTATTGAGGCTTGTTTTATGTCCCAGCATATGATCTATTCTGGAGAAAGTTCCGTGAGCACTAGAAAAGTATGTGTATCCTGGTGATTTGGGATGTAATGTCCTGTAGATGTCTGTTAAATCTAATTCATTTATCAGATTGTTTAGGTTTTCAATTTCCTTATTGGTCTTCTGTCTGGTTGATCTATCTATAGGAGAGAGTGATGTGTTGAAGTCTCCCACAATTATTGTGGAAACATCAATTGCTTCCTTTAGTTTTGTCAGTGTTTCTCTCATGTATTTTGTGGCACCTTGGTTGGGTGCATAGACATTTACGATTGTTATTTCTTCTTGCTGAATTGCCCCTTTTATTAGTACGTAGTGGCCTTCTTTGTCTCTCAAAACATCCCTGCATTTGAAGTCTATTTTATCTGAGATTAATATTGCTACACCTCCTTTCTTTTGGCTGTAGCTTGCATGAAATATTTTTTTCCATCCTTTCACTTTCAGTTTCTTTGTGTCCCTGTGTCTAAGATGAGTCTCTTGTATGCAACATATTGATGGTTCATTTTTTTTGATCCATTCTGCGAATCTATATCTTTTAATTGGGGAGTTTAATCCATTTACATTCAACGTTATAACCGTGAAGGCATTTCTTGAATCAGCCATCTTATCCTTTGGTTTATGTTTGTCATATTTTTCCCCTCTGTCTATTAATATCCTTTATTGTACCCATACCGAATCTCTTTAGTACTGAACCTTTCTCCAAGTCTCTCTGTCCTTTCTTTGTTTCTCTGTCTGTAGGGCTCCCTTGAGTATCTCCAGTAGGGCAGGTCTCTTGTTAGCAAATTCTCTCAGCATTTGTTTGTCTGTGAAAAATTTAAGCTCTCCCTCAAATTTGAAGGAGAGCTTTGCTGGATAAAGTATTCTTGGCTGGAAATTTTTCTCACTCAGAATTTTAAATATATCGTGCCACTGCCTTCTTGCCTCCATGGTGGCTGCTGAGTAGTCACTACTTAGTCTTATGCTGTTTCCTTTGTATGTGGTGAATTGCTTTTCTCTTGCTGCTTTCAGAACTTGCTCCTTCTCTTCTGTGTTTGACAGTGTGATCAGTATATGTCTCGGAGTGGGTTTATTTGGATTTATTCTATTTGGGGTTTGCTGAGCATTTATGATTTGTGTATTTATGTTGTTTAGAAGATTTGGGAAGTTTTCCCCAACAATTTCTTTGAATACTCTTCCTAGACCTTTACCCTTTTCTTCCCCTTCTGGGACACCAATGAGTCTTATATCTGGACGTTTCATATTATCTATCATATCCCTGAGGTCCATTTTGATTTTTTCAATTTTTTTCCCCATTCTTTCTTTTATGCTTTCATTTTCCATTCTGTCATCTTCGAGGTCACTGATTCGTTGTTCAACTTCCTCTAGTCTTGTACTATGAGTGTCCAGAATCTTTTTAATTTGGTCAACAGTTTCTTTAATTTCCATAAGATCATCCATTTTTTTATTTAGTCTTGCAATGTCTTCTTTATGCTCTTCTAGGGTCTTCTTGATTTCCTTTGTCTCCCGTACTATGGTCTCATTGTTCATCTTTAGTTCTTTGAGTAGCTGCTCTAGGTGGTGTGTCTCTTCTGATCTTTTGATTTGGGTGCTTGGGCTTGGGTTATCCATATCGTCTGGTTTTTTCATATGCTTTATAATTTTCTGTTGTTTTTGGCCTCATGGCATTTGCTGAACTTGATAGGGTTCTTTTAGGATTTGTAGACCAATTGAAGTCCTTATCTCTAATTTATCAGATCTACAGCTTCGTGGAGTACACTTTCTCTAACTAACCAGCAGGTGGCGTCCACGAGCCACCTGTTCTCCACAAGCCAGTTCTCCCCTGCTTAGCCTTTTTGGTGAGTGGGGGAGTGAGTCTTGTGGGGTCCAATTGGTGTACCAAGCTTGCGTGTGTAGTTGGTGTTGCCTGCCCTGTACATGGGGCGTGTTTCTGGGCAGTCAGGGAGGGGGGGGTGGCTCTAACAATCAAATCTCCCTGGTGATCCTAGAGTTTTAAGGCTGCTGCAATAGTCTAATCCTTCAGTTCGGTCCTGCCACAGTTTGTCTCTGCCACTGACCCACAAGTCCTTGGTATTGGCGTATGGCTCCTGAGACTTGCAAGTGGGCCCCTCTTCCAGGCTGTGCACCCCCTGGTCCTCTGTTGAGGGATGACTGTGCTATGTCACAGGTGAGTGCTGTCCCCCCAGGGCAGTTCTGGGCTGCTGGGCTGTGTAGGGAGGCTCCCAGTCTGCTGAAATGATGGCTGAATGGGGCTTTGTTAATTCACACTGCTCTACCTTCCCAACTCTGGGACAATCAGCTGAGGTTGCAGGGAAGGCTAATGTCCATGCCCAGTTTTGTGGTGTGTGCCTGTTATTTGAAGCACTTCCATCACACTGGGTTGTCTGGGGCAGTTCTGGGCTATGGGGCTGGCGATGGGCAGGAGTGTTTCCTGTCCACCAGGATCATGGCTGTGAGCGGACACCCCCCTTTTCTTGGGAAGTTGTGGTGTTTAGTGAATTTTCTCAGCCACTGGATTATTGCGTTTTGTCTCAGAGCTCTCCTAGTTCTGCTCTTGACTTGACCTGCCCAAATTGCAGGTCTTTGAAGCTTTCTGTATTGGGCTTCTTAGAGTAATTGTTTTAGAAAAAGAAAAAAGGATTAAAAAAAAAAAAAAAAAACAACGGGCCCTCCTCAGAGATCTAATGGGTTATTGAAATGCTAAGAGACAAAGCAACCAGGGCCATTAAGGAAAGGTCCACAGGGCAGAGAGATCAGCTTTTCTTCGGGATTTGCATATGCGCCTCAGGGCCTGAGCTGGGGCCTGAGCTCTGCCCTTCCCCCTTCTATGTTCACCAGAACTCCAAAAATCCTCCGCTTTTATTTTGGAGTTTTTCATGTTGTTTTTTTTCTATGCCTGTCTCCTCTCTGCTGGGCTGGCTGCTCTCAGATTCTCTGGTGTCTGGTCTCCGTCTATCTATGGTTGGAGTTTGGATCAGCAGAATGAGTTTCTGATAAGGGCTGCCACTGCAGTTCTCCCTTCTCCTTCCCGGAGCTGACAGCCCCTCCTCCCACGGGACTGAGCCTGGCAGGGAGGGGCGCTGGTCCCCTGGCCACAAAAACTTACAGATTTCACTGATCTCAGCAGTTCCACGTTTTCATGAGTGTTGTATGAAGTATGCCCAAAGGCAGATTGCTCTGTGGTGTCCAGTCCACGCAGTTCCTGGCTTTCTACCTACTTTCCTGTAGGAGTAACTAAAACATACAGCTCACCAGTTTGCCATCTTGCCCCGCCTCAGATTGGCTTTTAAAAAGGGGGTTATTTGGTTACACAGTTACAGTCTTAAGGCCATAAAGTGTCCAAGGTAACACATCAACAATCAGGTACCTTCACTGGAGGATGGCCAGTGGTGTCCAGAAACCTCTGTTAGCTGGGAAGGCACGTGGCTGGCATCTGCTCCAGAGTTCTGGTTTCAAAATGGCTTTCTCCCAGGATGTTCCTCCCCAAGTTTCAGCTCCTCAAAAATGTTACTCTTAGTTGCTCTTGGGGAGTTTGTCCTCTCTTCGCTCTCCAGAGCAAAAGTCTTCTTTCTTTTTTCTTTTTATTTTTTATTAAATTCAGTTTTATTGAAATACATTCACATACCATATAATAATCCATGAAAAGTCTTCTTTCAAAGGCCGTCTCCAAATGTCTCTGTAAGCTGAAGCTCCTCTCTCAGCTCCTGTGCATTCTTCAAAGTGTACCTCTTGGCTGTAGCAAGCTTGCTCTTTCTATCTAAGCTTTTATAGGGCTGCAATAAACTAGTCAAGGCCCACACTGAATGGGTGGGGCCAGCCTCCATGGAAATTATCCAATCAGAGTCATCACCTACAGTTGGGTGGGTTGCATCTCCATGGAAACACTCAATCAAAGAATTACAATCTAATCAACACTAATACATCTGCCCACACAAGATTACATCAAAGATAATGGTGTTTTGGGAGACATAATACATTCAAACTGGCATACCTACTAACTTTGTGAGGCAATTTTATTGCCAAAGAAACCACAAGTATAGTCTGCAAAAGCCTATGATTGCTTTGACTCCTAAAGCAATTCCTTTGACTCCAAGACTGCACCAGAAGAAACAGGCTGTGAAAGCTGTGAGCCCTCCAAGAGGGCATTGTCCACTTTGGATGTGACCATGGAGGAAAACAGACAAGGAATAGCCTCCCAGAAGACAAGCCTGTCCTCTCTGGGGACAGTGGACAAAGGAGATGCTCCCAGAGAGCAAAGCCAGTGGCTACTCCACTGCCGAGAAGGGAATGTTTGTAACCTATGCCCAGTAGGATTTGATAATACCTTTGAACCAGTGAATATTGTGTGTTTTCCATTTTTCCCTTTTTATGAACCGGAGTTCTTATTATAGTTATCCTGTTCCTTCTCCACTGGTGCATTTTGGATATGCATATGATAGGAAGCAGAACAGTTCATTTTTCATTTTGTTTATAAGTCCCTAGATATAAAGAGTCACATCTAGACCTTTGGGAGCAGATCAGAGATCCTGAACTTTGAGCTGGGTGCAATACTACTTGGACCTCTAGAACTTCCTTAAGGAGGAGGGTAAGTGCATTCTGTGAGTGAGAAGAAGAGTGTATATGAATATTATTTGGGTGGCTGCCCAGCTGCAGCCTTCCTTGCAGCTGGGTGTAACTATGGAACATGGCTTACAGATCATGCCTTTAATGGGAAATGGGGAGGAATGTGCCTTCACTTTATTGTTTTCTCTCTTCCCACCAGTTGGAATTTGTGCATGATGGCAGGAGCTAGAGTAGACATCTTGGACCACGAGACAGAAATCACATGTCAAGGGCAACAGAGCAGCAAGATGAAAGGCACTTCAGTCCCTGACCCTATCAAGCTCCCAAACCAGGTCTGTACTACTGTGCCAGTTTGGATGTATTATGGCCCCCAAAATACCATTATCTTTGATGCAGTCTTGTGTGGGCAGATGTATTAGTGTTGATTAGATTGTAATTCTTTGAGTGTTTCCATGGAGATGCAACCCACCCAACTGTAGGTGATAACTGATTAGATCATTTCCATGGAGGTGTGGCCCCGCCCATCCAGTGTGGGCCTTGATTAGTTTACTGGGGCAATATATAAGCTCAGACAGAAGGAGTGAGCTTGCTACAGCCAAGAGGGACACTTTGAAGAATGCACAAGAGCTGAGACAGGAATGTCCTGAGAGAAAGCCATTTTGAAACCAGAATTCTGGAACAGAGGCCAGCCACGTGCCTTCCCAGCTAACAGAGGTTTTCCAGACACAATTGGCCATCCTCCAGTGAAGGTACCCAATTGTTGATGACCTACCTTGGACACTTTATGGCCTTAAGACTGTAACTGTGGGGGAGAACCTAAGACAGCGGCTAGGTGAGATAGGGCAAAAAAACACCTCCATGAAAAATACTAGATAAAAACCAGAAAGTGACCCAGAACACCAGTTTCAGGGATGCACTAGCTGGACAAGGTCTGCTAAAACCACAGGACCGTGCACTTGGTGAAACCAGGAGTCTGCATTCTGAAATGAGTGAGTGAACTGGCTGAAAGCCCTGCAGCCATGCTGTGGTGTGGGGAAACCGGGGGTTGGTGTTTGAAGATGGACTACTTCTTTTTAAAAAAAAAACCCAGGAGTGGCTGCAGTTACAACAGTGAGAACTGCGCAGTAAAACACAGAAGGAGCAGGCTGTGCCAACCTCTCGGTCTCTGACATGGAGGATAGACTGCTGCTGATTCCCTCAGGGCTGGGGGGCAGAGGGGAGAGCCAAAAGGAGAAAGATACCATGTTGCTTGCAGCCGGCTCCCCGGTGGGCTGGAGACATTCCTGCCTGGGGCCGTACCCACAGCCCAGAGCCATGTCAGGAAACCCAGTGTGACAGGTAGTGTGTCCCACGGCACCGTGCACATGCCACAGTATTGGCCGTGGACAGTGGCCTTGGGTGCATACACAGCTAGTTGTCCTGGAGCTGGGAAGGCGGAGCTGTTTGAAAAGGGGGTGGGGGTTGAGACACCCCATTCAGCCATCTTTGCATCAGGCTGGGAGCACCCCTGCATGGCCCGGCAGCCCAGGGCTTCCTTTGAGGGATGGCACGCACTTGTGACGTAGCACAGCCTTCCCTCAGCAGAGGTCCTGGAAGATCACAGCTGAGAAGGGGGGCCCACTCGGAAAACCCAGGGACGCTACATCAGTGCCAGGGACTTGTGGGTCAGCGGCAGAGAAAAACTGGGGCAAAACTGAAATGAAGGCTTAGACTCTTGCAACAGCCTTCAATCTCTGGGAACACCTGGGAGGTTTGATTATTAAGGCTGCCCTGCCTCCCTAACCACCCAGACACATGCTCCACAAGTTGTATTTTTTTACAACTTGAAAGAACCCTATCAAGCAAAGCAAATGCCAAGAGGCCAAAAACAACAGAAAATCTTGATGCATATGATAAAACCAGACAATATGGAGAACCCAATCCCAAACACCCAAATCAAAATATCAAAAGAGACACAGTACTTGGAGCAATTAATCAAAGGACTACAATCAAAGAATGAGAGCATGGCACAGGATATAAAGGACATAAAGAAGACCCTAGAAAAACGTAAAGAAGAAATTGCAAGAGTAAATAAAAAAATAGATCTTATGGAAAGAAAAGAAACTGTTCGCCAAATTAAAAAGACTCTGGATGCTCATAATACAAGATTAAAGGAAGTTGAACAACAACTCAGTGTCCTAGAGGACCACAGAACAGAAAATGAAAGAACAAAAGAAAGAATGGAGAAAAAAATTGAAAAAATTGAAATGGATCTCAGGGATACAATAGATAAAATAAAACATCTTGGTGTCCCAGAAGGGGAAGAGAAGGGTAAAGGTCTAGAAAGAGTATTCAAAGAAATTGTTGGGGAAAACTTCCCCAACCTTCTACGCAATATAAATACACAAAGCATAAATGCCCAGCGAACTCCAAATAGAATAAATCCAAATAAACCCACTCCAAGACATATTCTGATCAGACTGTCAAATACTGAAGAGAAGGAGCAAGTTCTGAAAGCAGCAAGAGAAAAGCAATTCACCACTACAAAGGAAACAATGTAAGACTAAGTAGTGACTACTCAGTGGCCACCGTGGAGGTGAGAAGGCAGTGGCATGACATATTTAAAATTCTGAGAGAGAAAAATTTCCAACCAAGAATACTTTATCCAGCAAAACTCTCCTTCAAATTTGAGGGAGAGCTTAAATTTTTCACAGACAAACAAACACTGAGAGATTTTGCCAATAAAAGACCTGCCCTACTTCAGATACTAAAGGGAGCCCTATCGACAGAGAAACAAAGAAAGGAGAGAGAGATATTAGAGAATTTTAACAGACATATATAGAACCTTACATCCCAAATCACCAGGGCACACATTTTTCTCTAGTGATCACGGATCTTTCTCCGGAATAGACCATATACTGGGACATAAAACAAGCCTCAATAAATTTAAAAAAAAACAACAATTGAATATATTCAAATCACATTCTCTGACCACAATGGAATACAAATAGAAGTCAATAATTTTTTATTTGTAACTCCACTATTTACTTCCTACATGATATAAAATACACAAACTCTAATGACAAATCAGTGGTTTTGGACTCAATGTAAAATATGTAATTTTTGACAAGAACTATATAAAGGTGGGGGAATGGAGGAGTATAGGAACACAGTTTGCATGTCCTATTGAAGTTAAGTTGGTATCAAAGAAAAACAAGATTGTTGTGGATTTAAGAGGTTAAATTTAAGCCCCACAGCAAACACAAAGAAATTATCAGAGAATATGACCATAGAGATGAAAAGTAGAGTATGGGTTATGAGAAGTGGGGGAAGGGGCAATGGGGAGTTAAGAAATGAGTGTAGGGTTGCTGTTTGAGGTGAAGGGAAATTTCTAGTAATGGAAGGTGGGAAGGTGATTGCATTATGACATTCTAAATGTGATTAATCCCACTAATGGAATGCTAGGGAGGGGGTGGAATGGGAAGATTTAGGCTGTATATATGTTTCAACAACTGAAAACAAAAAACAGTCTAAATAGATGACAATTGAATGCCAAGGATGATCCTGGATGGGGTCTAAGGATGGAGGACAGGAGGCTCAAAGGGACACAGTTGAGACATAAGAAGAAAAAAAAAAGGAAATATAGAATGTAAGCTTTGTATCAATGTTGAATTTCTTGAACTTCTTAGCTGCGCTTAATGGGATTGCATAAAAGAATGTTCTTGTTCATGGGAATTGTATATGTGAATTATATTGTTTTTTCAAGGATGTGTGCAGCTTGCTCTCATATATTCAGAAGACAGAGCAATAGATGATGGATGATAGGGAGGAAAGGAGGGAGGGAAAGAAAGAAATGGTGGTGTGACAGGATGTTAAAGTTGGTGGATGGGGGTATCAGGGGAGGGGGGTCAGGGTATGCTGGAGTTCTGTGTATGGGGTTTGTATTGTGTTTGCAAATGTTCCTATAACTTTGAATTTATTTCAAAATAAAATTTTAAAAAAAAAGACTGTAACTGTGTAACCAAATAAACCTGCTTTATTAAAAGCCAATCCATTTCTGGTGTTTTGAAAAAAGGCAGCATTAGCAAACCGGAACAACTACCTACCTGGACCTTAATTTGAGACAGAAATAAGCTTCTATGTTTTTAAGTCACTGTATTTTAGGATCTTTTGTTATAGCTACCTTACCCAGTACCCTAACTCACATACTGCTAATTCTCTAAGACAGCATTTGGGTGTATGGGTGATGGGGGTTATCTGGTCATGTGGCTGAGGTAAAGAGGGGAGCCTAAGTTCCTTGAACACAGGTCTTATAAGGCCCTATAGCTCCCCTGATTTCTGTAGCCATGTGTGGTGGCTTGGAGCTATGTACTCCAGATAAACATGTTACTAACCTTAGTTGATTCTTGCGGTTGTGGACCCATTATAAATAAGGTTTAAATCTGGATTACTGGAGTCTCTTATGCTTTTGACTTTTCCTTCAATCTACCTAATGTGGTATCTCTGCCTAGAACTTTGAGATAGTCAAAATCCACTTCTCTCATCAACAGCTTCTCCCACCTCCATCTTTCCCTTCCTCCTACAGTCCTTTTGGCGGAAGTGGTGGTTATTTTTCCCACTTCCTCTTGATGGTACATCTCCCTCCCTATCTAGAATTTTATGGCCAATTCCACAGAGGTTGGTCCTTGATTTGTTAAAGGACAAGCTTCAGGATAAAACAATTCCTTTTCTTTTCTCCACAAAGGCTGGTCTTTGAGACTTTTGATTTGTTAAAGGGGTTAAGGAAGTCAGGGTTGAGCCTAACAGTCTATCAAAGCCTCTCTGTCCCCGGCAGTACCTGCCCCTTTCTCCCTGGGGCATGAGCTTCATGACTCAGCCTTGGAGGCGAGAAGCTGAAAGAGAGCATGATTTACAGGGAAAATAAAAATATGTGGGTTTAATATTGTTCCTTTTGCATATTTAATCTCAGTTTTTACTTTGTTTATGGTGTCTTTCAAGGACAAGCCTTTTTAATATTTATGGTGTCAAATCTGTCAGATTTTCTTTAATGTTTTCTGAATTTGGTCCCCTGACTAGGAAATATTTCTCCACCCCAAGACTCAACATGATTTTTAATGGCTGCACAATAAGCCATTGTGCAAATATGCAAATGTGCCCTAATTTATTTACAGATGAATATTTAGTGTTTCTTCTGTTAAGATATCATAAATAATGCAGTGAACGTCTTTGTAAATACATTTTTTGTTCTGCAATTTAAACCATTTCTTCAGTATAGAGTCTTAGGAGGTCCGTGAGTTGTTAGGAGATTATTTTAAAAGTCTTAACAACAAGTAAACATTTACCTCTTATTAAATTGCACAGGCCAACTAAAATGTCAACTTTCTTTTCTTTTGCATAGAATTGTAGTTGCTCAGTGTGGTCATTTTTATATTCTGTTGATTAAGAGCTCTTCTAACTAAAAACGACTGATTAATAAAAGACAAGAAAGCCAATTGTTGGTTAACAAAATGCAGTTTGTTTGATAGACTAAATCTTTTCAAACATGGAGGAAAACGTAATAAAAGTGTTATTGTTTAGAGGAGAGGCTCAGAGAAGAAAAACAACTGGCTTAAAGACACTCCAATTAATTATTCCATGTATAACTAGATTATTAGATTTCTTAATCATGTTCAGGCCTTTTTTTTTTAACTTCAGTTTTATTGAGATATATTCACATCCATACAATCATCCACAGTGTACAATCAGTTCACAGTATCATCATATAATTGTGCATTCATCACCACAATCAATTTTTGAACATTTGCATTACTACAAAAAAGATAAAAATAAGAATAAAATTGAAAGTATAAAAGAACACCCAAAAACCCCACTCCCCTGCCCTCCCCATTAGTCATTTAATTTTTGTCCCCATTTTTCTACTCATCCGTCCATACACTGGATAAAGGGAATGTGACTCACAAGGTTTTCACAATCACACAGTCACACTGTGTGAGGGTTAGGTTCATGTGTCAACTTGGCCAGGTGATGGTATCCAGGTATCTGGTCAAGAAAGCACTGGCCTAAGCATTACTGCAAGGATGTTTGTGGCTCCTTAATAAACCAGAAGGCTGGTTTGTTAGATCATCAGTCAATTGGCTGCAGCTGTGACTGATGATGTCAACAAAGGGCGTGTCTTCCACAATGAGAGAATGCAATCAGCTGGATTTAATCCAATCAATTGAAGACTTTTAAGCGAGACAGATAGAGGACCTTCACTTCTTCAGCTGACCAGCAAAGCGTTTTCTGAGGAGTTCGTTGAAGTTGCCAGTTCATTTCCTGAGGGGCTCATCGAACATGTTCATCGAAGTTGCCAGTTTGCTGCCTGAGGAGTTCATTGAACATCTTCATTGGAGTTGCCAGTTTGCTGCCTGTCCTATGGAATTTGGACTCGTGCATACCCACAGTTGCGTGAGACACTTTTGTAAATCTTATCGTTATAGATATCTCTCATTGATTCTGTTTCCCTAGAGAACCCTAACTAATACACACCGTGTGAGCTATATAGTTATACAGTCATCATCGAGGATCAAGGCTACTGGGTTGCAGTTAACAGTTTCAGGTATTTCCTTCTAGCTATTCTGATACACTAAAAACTAAAAAGGAATGTCTATATAATGCATATAAGAATAGCCTCCAGAATGACCTCTCGAGTCCATTTGAAATCTCTCAGCCACTGAAATTTTATTTTGTTTCATTTCTCTTCTCCCTTTTGGTCAAGAGGACTTTCTCAATCCCATGATGTTGGGTCCACGCTCATCCCCGGTAGTCATGTCCCACACTGCCAAGGAGATTTACATCCCTGGGAGTCATGTCCCATGTAAGGGAAGACGGCAGTGAGTTTACCTGCCAAGTTGGCTTAAAGAGAGGGGTCACATCTGAGCAACAAAAGAGGTTCTCCGGGGTGACTCTTTGGCACAATTATAAGTAGGCTTAGCCTCTTCTTTGCAGTAACAAGCTTCATAAGGGCAAGCCCCAAGATCGAGGGCTCGGCCTTCTAAATTGGTAGCCCCACAGGCCTTCTTTTAAACAAATAAACTCATCATCACCATGACCATCCCTACCACCACCACCATCATCACCCCTGCTCAGATTTGCTTTAAGTATGGGGACCCCACACCCCTCACCTCACTGGTCTGGGGCTGGACCTTTAAGATTTCATTACCTCGAGCTCATACATGAGAAAACAGAGTTTTGGACATGTGGTTGTATGAGAATTGCAAGAGTGGGCTTCTGAATGTGAGTCTAGTATTCTTAATTCTTGTGAAGTGTAGTACAGAAGAGTGGTTAAGAAATTAGGTTCTAGAGTCAGACATTCTGAATTCACAAACTCAGTGCTCTGCTGCTTACTAGCTGTTGGTCTTGGGCAAGTTCATTTAACTGTCTGAGGTGTAGTTTCTTCCTGTCTAAAAGGGGGGGGGAGGGGGATTTACTTGGATTTGACCTCATCCTGTGTGCTCACGCCCACTCAGTGTAGCATGCATTTACTGAGGGTCCCAGCTACACTCCGGCAGGACAAAGATGAGTCTCACTGCCAAGCCTCTTGGAAGAGGAGGAGGGATGAATCCAGGTGAAGGAAATCTGTGAACTTCTGCCTCATTTCTCCTTTTCAAAGAATTAATTTCCATGGTTTTGAGATCATCTTTATTCTTATTAGAATATGAACATGTTTATTGAAGAAAATTCAGAAAATAGAGACAAGCAAAAATTAAGATAATTTGCAATCCCATCACCTAGAGAGAAATACAGTTGCATATATACATATATATATATATTTTTGCATTTTTTCTTTTTTCTGTGTGAACATGTATATGCATGTGTTTGTGTGTTTAAGGCACATACTTAAAAAAAAGGGGGGTATTTGTCTTAGTTTACCAGAGCTGTTATGACAAATACCACACACTGGTTGGCTTAAACACCAGGAATCTATTGTCTCATAATTTTGGAGACTAGAAGTCCAAAATCAAGGCCACACTCTCTCCCGGAATCTGAAGCCATCCGGTGATGGCTTTCGGGCAGTCCTCCCTCATAGGTGATCTGTCTCTTCCTGTCTCCTCCTCTGATTTCTACCCCTGTGTCCAAATTCCTTTGTGTATAAGGACTTCAGTCATACCGGATTAAGGCCCACCATCCTTCAGCTTGACCCCACCTTAACTGATTGCATCTTCCCAGGTCCTATTTACAAATGGGTTTACTTCCACAGAATAGGGGTAAGGACTTGAATATGCCTTTTGTGGGATCCATCCCATATATACTTTCTTTTTAACTTTAACTATCTAAATCTCTCTCTATGTATACACAATTCCTCATACTCCTTCTACTCAGAGTGTGGAGATGAACCTGCATCAGCAGCATCACAGGGGAGCTGGTCCAAAATGCAGCATCTCAGGCCCCATCCTAGACCTGCTGAATTAGAGTCCACATTTTAACAAGCTCTCAGAGGATCTGTATATGTCCACTGTAGTTTGAGGAACATCATCTTTAAGCATCTTTTTTTTTTTTTTTTTTTTACTCCATCACTTTTAATAGCTACATGGTCTCCAGTAACATGGCTAAGCCATAATTTACTATTTAATCTCGCTCGGGTGGGGATTTTCCCTGTCATGAAGGGTTCCTCTTGGACCTTGAGCTTCCCCAAGCAGTCCTGCTCTTTCTCCAGATCGTGCCTCCGACAGGGGCACTTCCCCTTGCTGTGGTGCCTGCTCACCCCTTCCCACCTCCCACGGGACCTCTTGCCCCTTCAGAGTCCATCTCCAGGAGACTCCTGACAGCTGGGGGATGGGGGAGCACTGTCCTCGCCCTCCAAGGCTACATCCACATTGCTCACCTCCGTGATCACCTCCCTCCACCTGGAACAGGCCAGGAGCTGCAGGCTTCTCCCAGGTGCTGTCAGGATCTGCTCAGAACCCTTAGGCCCTTCCAGCGGGTCAGGGCTGCCGGTGCCTCCGCCCCGCCTGCTCCCCTCACCTTCAGGAGAAACCCCTGCAATCCCGCGCAACCTGTTACTCCCACATTCCCTTCTGACTCCTGCAACCCCCGGATCAATACGAATGCCCCCCCGCCCAGTAGCTCCCGGGGCCCCTCTTCAGGTCCCCTCAGCCTCTCCCTTCCTCTGGTCCCCTCATTCCCTCCCTAACTCTCTAGTCCGAAAACCTTCCCTCAGCCCCCTCCCCTCTCCCTCTACCCCCAGCCCCCTTGTTTGGGAAGCAGCCCCCCACTTCTCACCTATCCCTTCACTCCTCCTTTTCCAACTTCCTCAATTCCCACCTCCCCCCCAAATTCCAGTCCTCTCCCTGGGAAAGGAAGGGCTCCTCTGGTCCCACCCTGTCTGTGTGTGGCCCGGGGGGTGGGTAGATGGCGGCTCCCGCGTGAGGATTCCCGGCCCGCCCACCTGCCTACCGGGCCTGGGAAGGCTGAATGGGGCCTGTGTGCCCGCGCCCTGGGGGCGGGATGTCAATGGTCAGCGTGTCGCTGGGTGCACAGAGACCCGAGATCCGCTGTGATGCAGCCCTGAAAACGAGCCGCCCACAGCTCAGGGGAGAACCCAGAGCGACTCCACCGGCGGGAAAGAATGGTGGTGAAACGTAAACCGTGATCCCGACCACCTCGTGCTTCCGCGGGGGCGGGGCTTTCGCCATCAGACGCACCGTCCCCGGGGCGCTGAGAGCGTGGGAAGGGCTGGGTGGGCGCTCGGTCCCGGAGAAACAAAGACGAGCGCCTGGGCGGTGACCTGCCGGGACGACCGCACCCACTCCGCACGGCAGCAGGGGAAAGACAGGCGTCCCCACCTGGCCCTAAACAGTGAATGCGTGATAAGCATTTAGGAGAAATATTCTCAAAATAATGGAAATAAGCTTCTGTGTTTACAGATCAAAATAGTTGGGGATTTTTGAAAACGAGAATGTTTAGTGCGGACAGAATTGCAGAGCAATAGAATCACTCACGCGGTGCTGGGACTTGGAGAGTGAATTCCTCCAACTCTTGGTAAAATGTGCTAATTAATATAGAGTAAGAGCCTTTGAGTGTTCATACAGTTTGATACTGTAATTCCGCTTGTGGAAATGTATCAAAAGGAATAATCCTAAATATTTCCCAAAGCTTTTTGTACACGGATGTTCATGGTACTGAAAAATGAGAAACAGCTGATTTAAAATTGGAATCAACAATTGGGGAATCGATAAGTATATGAAAGTATGTCCATAAGTTGAGATATTTTTCTGCCATTAATAACATTTATGATGTCTTTAATTACATGAGGAAATGTTCATATAAAGTGAAAGAAACAGAATACAAGTTTGTATATATAGAATCATGGCCATTATGTAAAATAAGCAAAGAAGAAAGATTGGAAAAAAACTAAATGTGGGTGATTTTTTTCCCTTCATGTTTTATGAGCTGGTTGAGGGATTCATCAAGGTCTAGAGAATAATTTACCCACCAATAAACATTCGAAATGTAGCACTCTCATGCGGGAAAGGCTTCAGGGACCCTACCTCCTCCTTACCTTCACCCGGACCCAGAGGTTATCTCCATCCCAAATTCGGTGTTTATCTTTCCCATGCAGGTCATATGAATGCATTCCCAAATATTATATAATGTTGTTTTAAGTATTTTGTTGAAGTACCATATCTACACCTCTGTGACTTGCCTTTTTTTGGTCAACGTATGCTTTTGAGATTTATCCATGTTGACTCAGGTAGATGAATCTAGCTTTGGTTCATTTGGTAAATGAGTTAATATTTGTAAAGCACTTAGAACAGGACTCGGCACAGGGTGCCACCTGAGTGGGGTTTTTTTTAACAAATAAAAATTCATTTTCACTGCAGAATAGTATATTATTGTGTTAACATTACATTTATCCATTTTCCTGTTGAAATTTTTAGATTTTTCCTTTTTGCTCTCTTTGTAAACAACACTACCCATGTCTAGTCCACGTCTTTATCCCATGTCTTTCTGTGCACCTGTGTGAGAGTTTCCACCAAGCACGCCCCTTGAACTGCAGTGTTGCAAGGGATGCTTATCTTCAACCTTACCAGTTATTGCTGAATTGTTCCCCCAAATTATCCACAGTGTGAGTTGTGCTTCCAGTCCTCATCAACACTTGCTGTTGATGGATTTGTTAGTTTTTCTTAGTATTACTTCTTTAGGGTGTTGATTTGCATTTCCTTGGTTACTATGAGATTAGAGGTTAGGCATCTGCTTGCATGTTTATTGGTCACTTGTATTTTTTATTCTATGAACACCTGTCTGTAACCTTTCCTGTTTTTCTATTGGTTGTTGTCATTTTCTCATTGATTTTTAAAGAATTCTTTGTATATTTTGCATACTAATCCTTTGTCAGATGGATGTGTTGCAAATATTATCACTCAGGCTGTGACTTGTCTCAACATTTTATGTTGTCTTTTGAGGCACAGAAAATGTAAATGTTAATGTATTCTAACTTATCTATGTCTTTATCATTGGGTGACTTGGTTAAAATATCCTTTCTAATAGGGGAAGGAAACAAACAACAGACAAAGGCACCCAGTGTTCTTTTTTACTTTAATTGCTCTTTTTCACTTTAATTCTTATTCTTGTTATTTTTGTGTGTGTGCTAATGAAGGTGTCAGGGACTGGTTTAGGCGATGAATGTACAACTATGTAATGGTACTGTGAACAATCAAATGTACGATTTGTTTTGTATGACTGCGTGGTATGTGAATATATCTCAATAAAATGAAGATTTAAAATTAAAAAAAAATATCCTTTCTTAGCCCAAGGTCATAAATCTCCCTACATTTTCTTCTAAGAGTTTTAAATTTCTTGCTTTTAAAAAAATATTTGGTCTTATATCTATCCAGATTTGGTTCTTTTTGAAAGTTCCATTTTTCCCATATGGACAGCAATTGCCCTAGCTCCATTTAATGAACAGCCCATCATTTTTCTGTTATCTGCAAGGCAGCTTTGTCATAAATCAAATTTCCAAAAGCATGTTGGACTGTATCCTTGAACCAATACTGCATTGTCTCAATTATGGTAGCTTGATAATAAGTTTTGATTTCTGAGTGAGCATGGACTACCACCTTTTTCAAGAGTTACTCAACTATTTGGGGGCCTTTACTTTTCCATATACATTTCAAAATTAGCTTGTGAGTTCTATAAAAATCTTTGTTGGAATTTCAATTAAAACAATTACTTAATAGATTAATTTTGGTAAATTGGCATCTTTATGAGATGAGTCTTCCTATTGATAAACATGGCATATCTCCCCATTTATTTGGGTCTTCTTAAAAAACCTTCAGTAAAGTTTTACATGTTTTCCATGTGTATCTAACATCTTCTATTAGATTTATTCCTAGATCCTTTATATTTCTACAAAATTTCAGCAGTCCCTAACATTCATTCTCATATTTGAAATATGCCTTTATTGTTTTAATTGTTGGTCTCTTCTAGAGTATTTAAGAATTTCAATCAACATGCAGAATTGGGGTCATGGGAAGACGATCCCTTCTCTATAGGTAGTTTTCTTCTCAGGTTTGATAAAATAGTGTTAGAATCTTTGGAGGAAGGAAGGCAGCAGGAAGATGTTTTAAAATGTACTTAAAATTTGAAAAAAAAAATGTGTGTGGTTTATAAAAAAATTCACAAGTACAAATGGTAAATATTTTGGTTTGCTTAAAGCTGCTGGAATGCAATATACCAAAATTGGTTGGCTTTTACAGTGGGGATTTATTAGCAATTTATAGTTCTTTGGCTGTGAAAATGTCCAACTCAAGGCATCAATAGGACAATACCTGAACTCTGAAGATAGGCTGCTGGCATCCAGGACACCTCTGTCACACGGGAAGGCTAATGGCCGGCGTCTGCTGGTCCTTCTCTTTTGGGTTTCATTGCTTTCAACTTCTGGCTTCAGTGGCTTCCTCTCTCAGCCTTTTTGGGGCTTTTTCTGTGGACTTTTCTTAATTTCATCTCTGTTTCTGTATATTTTGTCCTTTTATACCGGACTCCAGTAAGAGGATCAAGAAACAGTAAGAGAAACAGTCAGGGAAAGAGAAGTTTGTGACCTGTAAGGACACAGTGTGTGTGTGGAGGGGAGCATGGGGGGGAAATAATGTCTGCTTCCAGACTGTTGACAATATTCTATTTCCCAGCCTGGATTGTGGTTTACACAGGTGTTTACTTTACATGTACCCATTAAACCACACACTTACATTTATGCAGTTTTTTTCTGTATGTGTATGGATTATAAAATCCCAGTTTTCTGTATGAAAATATATACCATGTTTATCAATAGGAAGGCAATATCATAAAGATGTTAATTTTCCAAAATTAATCTGACATAATTATTTTAATTAAAATCCCAACAAAGATATTTATAGAACTGACAAGCTAATTCTAAAACATATATGTATATTTCACTATAAAAAAAATAGAAGTGCCAGAATAAAAGATGAAAGAATCAGAAAATAATCTTGTAGTGAGGAAAGTGTTTCTAAGTAAGAAACAAGATTTAGATGCCAAAAGGGAAAAAAGTAGGTATGTTCAACTGCCTTAGAAAAAATTTCTGATGGGAAAAATACCAAAAGGAAAAACAAAAAAGTAAATGAAAGTTAGAAAAAGTAATCACAACTCATATGTCAAATAATGCCTAATTTCCTTAATATATCGTGTGCTCTTACAAATCAATAAAAGATTTTTTAAACACCCAGCCCCATAGGAAAAATGGAATAGGACAGAAAAAGATATACAAAATTGCTTAAAGGTGTCTAAAAAGATGTTCCATTTCATTGATAATTAAGGAAATGCAAATTGAACCAAAAATGAGATGTCTTCATCAAAAAGTTTGCTAATATAAAGCAGTGTGAATGAGGGCAAATTTCTGTATATTTTGTCCTTTTATACCGGACTCCAGTAAGAGGATCAAGACACACCCTGAATGAGACGGGTCACATATCAACTGAAATAACCTAACCAAAAGGTCCCACCCACAATAGGTCTACACCCACAGGAATGGATTAAAATAACACAGCCTTTCCTGGAGTACATAACAACTTCAAACTACCACAGTAAATAATGCAGTGAATCAACTGCACATTTATGTTTCTCAGGTCCACAGTAGCTTCTCCGAAAACATCTACTATTTTACAGATTCTTGTGTCTACTTCCAGAAATATGCTCTCTCCAAATTCATGCCATCCTTATTTTTGACACAAATGGAAGCATAAGATATATACTGTTTAGCACCTTGCCTTTTTTCATTGAACAATATATGTGCAATCTTTCCATGTCAGAACATAAAAATCTAGCTCATTTTAAAAATAGCTACGCAGTAGTTCCACTTCCAGGTCCCTGTCTCTGGGCATTAAGTTGTTTTCAGTCTTTTGCAATTGTATGTTTAATTTTTTGAGGAACCACCAATTGGTTTCCACAGCAACTGAACCATTTTGCATTCTCACCAGCAATGTACTAGGATTCCAGTCTCTCTACATTCCTCAACAACACTTATTTTCATTTTACTATTATTATTATTATTATATATTATTATAGTGAGTATGAAGTGGTACCTCATTTTGGTTTTGATTTACATTTCCCTAATGACTAATGATGTCATCTTTTCATGTGCTTGTTGGCCATTTGCATATCTCTTTGGAGAAATGTCTACTCAAGTCTTTTACCCTTTTTTTTTTATTGATTAGAGAAGTTGTAGGTTTGCAGAAAATACAGCGTTTCCATATGCCCAACCTCATTTTAAACATTTTGCATTGGTGTGGTAACTTTGTTACAATTGGTAATAGAATATTATTATAATTGCATTATTAACTATAGTCCCTAGTTTACATTAGGGTTCACTGTTTGTGTTGTACAGTCCTATGGTTGTTTTTTGTTTTTGTTTTAAATTTTTGTTCTAGCAACATATATACCACCTAAAACTTCCCCGTTTTAATCACATTCAGATATATGATTCAGTGGTGTTAAATACATTCATAATGTTGTGTTACCATCACCACTATACATAACCAACTTTTCCATCTCCTGATATTTTGCACCAATTAACATTTAACTCCCCATTCCCTACCTCCACCCCAGTCCCTGGTAGCCTGTGTTCTAGCTTCTGATTCTGTAATAATTTGCTTCTTCTAATTATTTCATATCAGTGAAATAATGCAACATTTGTCCTTTTCTATCTGGCTTATTTCAATTAACACGATGTCTTCAAGGTTCGTCCATATTGTTGCATGTACCAGGACTTCATTACTTTTTATGGCTGAATAATATTCCATTCCATCATATGTATTTTTTTTCATACATACATACATACCACATTTTATTTATCCATTCATCAGTTGATGGACATTTGGATTGCTTCCATCTTCTGACAAGTGTGAATAATACCACTATGAACATCAGTGTGCAAATATCTATTCAAGTCCCTGCTTTCAATTCTTTTAGGAATATACCTAGAAGTGGGATTGCCAAGTCATAAAATAATTCTACACTTAACTTTCTGAGGAACAGCCAAACTGTTTTCCAGTGTGGCTGCACCATTTTACATTCTTGCCAATAAGAATGCGTATTCTATTTCTCCACAGCCTCTCCAACACTTATTTTTCATGTTTTTTAAAGTAGCCATTTTTTTAAGTTAAGATGTTTGTCTTTTTCTCATTCAGTTTTAAGAATTCTCTATATATTCTGGATATTAGACCCTTAAAAGATATATGATTTTGCAGCTATTTTCTCCCATTCTGTGGGTTGTCTTTTCACTTTCTCGATAATGTCCTTTGATACACAAAGGTTTTAATTGTGATAGAGTCAAATTTATCTATTTTTTCTTTTGTTACTCATTCCTGTGGTGTCATATTTAAGAATCCATTCTTATGCTTTTGATGCTGGTGAGTTCTCTGCCCGATGCACTCAAATGACCAATTCCTAGGATACCAGGGTTTCAAAGAGAGAAAGACTTTATTGCTAAGCATGAAGCAGGAGATCAGATGGCCTATTGGCCTAAAAATCTGTCTTCCCAAACTGCAGTAACTCTGATAGTTTTATAGTAGCAAAAGATGGGCAGATTTTAGGATAATGAGCACAATGGCTCCAGGTGATTTAATTAGAGGTGATCTAATATTGAGCATGCACAGATTGATTACATGCGTAGTCACAAAATGTATGTAAGAAAATGGTGGCTTTAATATAATAATGGGGGTGAATTTTAATTACAATGAGGTATAGGTCATTTATAGGTTAAAGTTTAAGTTCCTGTTCCTGTCAGGTGGGCCAATTTTGATTAGATCCAGCTCTGTCTATCAAGATAGCTTTGAAATTGGGGTGGGTTAGTTCTGGACTAATCCAAGGCCCTTTACTAACAAACATTAGGGGCTGTCTTTAGTGATCACAAGATTCTAAAGTTGAAAAACAGGATAAAATGGGTACAAATGAGGGTCAGTCACAAGGTTTTTAAAATCACAAAGGCATAAGATAAAGGCTATATAATCCTTACCAGAGATAGGCAGCTGGATTTCAGTTCAGAGATTTCAGGTATTTCCCTCTGTCTACTCTAATAAACCAGAAAGTAGGAAGGAATATCTATATAATGATTCAGTAATCATAATCATCCTTTTTTTTCATAAAGGGGGTTTATTTGGTTACAAAGTTACAACCTTAAGGCCATAAAGTGTCCAAGGTAAAGCATCAACAATGGGGTACCTTCACTGATGGATGACCATTGGTATCCAGAAAACCTCTGTTAGCTTGGAAGGCACGTGGCTGGCGTCTGCTTGCCCCTAGGTTGTGTTTCAAAATGGCATTCTCCAAAATGTTGCTCTTAGGGCGTTTTGTCCTCTCTTAGACGCAGCTCCTTTTCAAAATGTCACTCTTGGTTGCTCTGAGCAACTTCTGTTTGTCAGCTCATTTATATGGTTCCAGTGATTTAATTCAGACCCACTCTGAATGGGTGGGGTAACACCTCCATGGAAATTATCCAATCAAAGGTCTTGTCCACAGTTGATTGAATCACATCTCCATGGAAACACTCAAAGGATTTCAATCTAATCAACACCAATACATCTACCCCCACAAGATTGCATCAAAGAATATGGCTTTTTCTGGGGGACATAATACATCCAAACTGGCACATTAGGTCTCTAGTGAGGACTCTTATTTTCTTGGTAGTGTTCAAGATATAAAACACTGTTTTTTTTTTTAATTCATTTTCATTGAGATATATTCACAAACCATGCAATCATACAAAGCATACATTCAATTGTTCATAGTATCATTATATAGTTGTGCGTTCATCACCAAAATTAATTTTTGAACATTTTCATTACTACACACAAAAATAATAAGAATAAAAATGAAAATGAAAAAGAGCAATTAAAGTAAAAAAGAATACTGGGTGCCTTTTTTTTTTTTTGTCCCCATTTTTCTACTCATCCATCCATACACTGGACAAAGGGGAGTGTGGTCTGTATGGCTTTCCCAATCATATTGTCACCCCTCCATAATCATCTCTTAAACTCTGACTTCTCAGTTACATTTTCCTCTAAAAGTTTTATGATTTTATCTCTCATATTTAGATTCCTGATCTATTTTGGGTTAATTTTGGTAAATAGTATGAAATAGGGGGTTCAACTTCATTCTTTTGCATGTGGATATCCAGTCGTCCCAGCACCATTTGTTGAAGAGACTATTCTTACCCCACTGAGTAGATTTGGACCTTATCAAAAATCAGTTGGCTGTAGATGTGAGGGTTTATTTCTGGACTCTCAATTGTCTCTATGTGTTTACTCTTATGCAGTACCACACTGTTTTAATTACTGTAGGTTTGCAGTAAGTTCTGAAATCAGACATTGTGAGTCTTCCAACTTTGTTCTTCTTTTTCAAGACTTGTTGGCTATTCAGGGCCAAAGCTGTATTTTTTTCAGTTCTTTTATTTTCAACCTTCCTGTACATTTACTTTTAATGGGTAAGCACATAATTAAGTTATATTTTTTATCTACTCTGACATTCTTTGTATTTTAAGTGGACTACTTAGCCTGTTTACTATCTATATGGGTGAGTATATCTGTGAGGATACATTTCATAAGTAGAATTGCTCAGTCAACGGGAACATAAAATTGCAATTCAGATAGATACTTAAAAATTCCCCTCCATAGCACTTGTGCCAATACATTCACCAGAAATATATAAAAGTGTCTGTTTTACCCACCCTGGCTAACACAGTGTTAATTTTTTTTATCTTTGCCAATTCATTAGATGAAATATATTTGTGACTTGTCTCTCCATATTCTTTGATTATTTTTATATTGGAGTTTTTGGTGTTTCCTATATTTATTTGCAGAAGTGTTTTATATATTTAGGATAACACATTCCTTGTATGTGATGTGAGTTAGAAATATTTTTCCCTACCTGTCATTTGTCCTCTGACTTTGCTTAAGAGAGGGTATGCCATGCAGAAATTTGCTACTTTTTTTCTTTCTTTTCTTTTTCTTTTCTTTTCTTTTCCTTTTTTTTTTTTATAGTACTTTATCAAGGTATAATTTACACACAGTAAAAATCTTAAGTATGCAGCTCAAGGGCTTTTTGCATATGTATACACACTTGTGGTAGCTTAGAGGCTGCATGTATCTCAGAAAGGATCATGTTCTTTTTTCTTTTTTTTTTTAATTTTTATTTTGAAATAAATTCAAACTTACATTAACAGTTACAAAGATAATACAAACCCCATACACAGAATTCCAGCATACCCCAACCCCCTCCACCAATACCCCGATCTACCAACTTTAATATTTTGTCACTTTACCATTTCTTTCTTTCCCTCCCTCCTTCCCTCCCTCCCTATCATCCATCATCTATTGCTCTTTCTTCTGAACATAGATCATGTTCTTTTAATCCATTCCTGTGGGTATAGACCTATTGTAGTGAGACCTTTTGATTAGGTTATTTTCAATTGAGATGTGACTCACCTCATTCAGGGTGGGTCTTAATCTTCCTACTGGAGGCCTTTATAAGAGGATGAAGGACACAAAGAAAAGAGAGAGATGAAATTTAGAGAAGCTCACAGAGAAGAGCACCAGAGAAACTGAAAGAGGACCCATAAAAAACAGAGGAAGCCACTGAAGCCAGAAGCTTCTCACCCAGGAGAGAAGGACGCCGGCCATGTGCCTTCCCCTGTGACAGAGTCCCGGATGTCAGCAGCCTGTCTTCAGAGTCCAGGTATCATCCTGTTGATGTCTTGAGTTGGAGATTTTCAAGGTCTTAGAATTGTAAACTGTAAGCTAATATATCCCCATTGTTAAAAGCCAGTCCATTTCTAGTATATCGCATTCCAGCTGCTTTCCCAAACCAAAACAACACCTGTGTGGCCCCCACACAAATCAAGATATATAATGCTTCCATTACTCATGTTTCCTCAAGTCCCCTTCTAGTTCATACCCTTCCTTGGGCAGCAAATATTATTCTGATTCTCTATTCCCATAGACTAGTTTTACCTGTTCTTGAATTTATATAAATGGGAGCACACGGTTTGCATTCTTTTGTGTTCGGCTCTTTCACTCAACATGATGATGTAAGATTCATCCATAAATCAGTTTGTTCTTTTTTATTGCAAAGTAGTATTGCATTGTAGAACATACTACATTTTGGTTAGCTATTCTCTTGTTGAACTATTTAGATTGTTTCCAGTTTGGAGCTATTATGAATAAAACTGCTGTGAGCATTCTTGTAGAAATATTGGGGACAAATGTGGTATTTCTGGGCCATAGGGTAGGCATATGTTTAACTTCATTAGAAGCCACCGAAGTTTTTCAAAGTGGTTGTACAATTTTACATTCTTTCTAGCAATGTATGAAGTTCCAGTTGCTTTCCATCCTTAAGTATTTCACTTTAATGTAGTTGTTTTTCTAAATCTTTTCCATTATGGCTTCTGGGTTTTGTATCACACTTGGAAAGGACTTCCACACATCAAGATTATTTTTAAAATGATTCTGTGGTTTCTTATAGAATTTTATGGTTTTATTTTACATATTGATGTATTTAATTCATCTAGAAAATTTTTGATGTATGGAATGAAGTATAGATCCACCATTTTTTAAAACCACATGGCTAACCAGATATCCAATACCATTAATAAATGAGTCGTCTTTTCCCCACTGGTTTGAACTGCCTCTAAATTCTATTTTTACTCATAATAATTTTATTAATAATAAATTCATGCTGTCTTTGGACCTATTTCTACATTTTTCTATTCTATTCCATATATCTGTTGTATATGGGCTAATACACAGTTTTAATTACAGGTTTTAATATCTTATAGGCCTATCTAATTAGATTTCTTTTTCCCCAGAATTTTCCTCCTTCTCCTCCTTCTTCTCCGCCTTCTTCTTTTTCTCCCCCCCTCCTCTTCCTCCTCCTTCTCCTTTCTTTCTCCTCTTCGTCTTCTTCTTCCTCCTCCTCTTCCTCTTCTTCCTCCTCTTCCTCTTCCTCTTCTCCTTCTCCTCCTCTTCCTCTTCTTCTCTTTCTTTTCCTCTTTCTCCTTCTCCTTCTTCAACAGTCCTGCATAGTCTTTCTTGTTTGTATTTCCATATGAATTTTAAATTCAATAATCTAGTTCCAGAAAAACATCCTTTTAATATTTTTATTGGACACCTATTAAAGTTATAGATTTCTGTCTTTATGTGGATGACTTCCTATCCAAGATCATTGCCTTTATTTAAGTTCTTCTGTGTCATTAAGTGTGATTTTAAAGTTTTCTTAATAGAGACCTTGAACATATTTTTGTAAAGTTTATTTCTAAGAATTACCTCTTTTTTTTGCTCTTCATCTGAGCTGTTGAGATACCCAGGTGTATCAGTGTACCAGTTTGCTATGACTGTGAAACAACCCCCCCTCCCCAAACTCAGTGGTTTAAAACAATAAGAACTTATTACTGCTCAAGTACCCATGGGTTGGAGCACCAGCCAACAGATGGCTCTGTGTCTCACAGGGGCCTTTTTGCTCCAGTGTGGCCATGGCAGAAGTGCAAGGGAGCAAACCCCATTGCACAGGCACTTACCAAGCTTCCTGAAGTCCTGTTGGCCAAGGCAATTAACATGGCCAAGCCCAAACTCAAGGGGTTGATGACATATACTCAGCTTTTGGAGGTAGGTGGGAGGAGAGAGGAGGAGAGGGTAGGAAATTAATATTTCTGAATAACAACTAAATCTACCATAACTTGGGAAAGCATGGGTTTGGGAGTCAAAGAAACCTGTATTTGAATCTTACTTCTGTCACCTTACTATATATATAATCTTTGACAAGTTTCTAAAAACCCTTCTAAATCTCAGTTCACTTAGATCTGTCAAAAATAAATACGAATCCCTACCTTGCAAGGTTATTATTTGGTCTCTGTGAAGATTGATGTATGAAATCTTCTTTACACAATGCTCTACACATAATGCATGCTTGGTGAGTGGTAGAATTGATTAGTGCTCCCTGTATTCACCCCCCAAATTTTCTCTGCAAATTTACTCCATCAATCAATCTTCACTCTCCTTTATCTCCATCCTCTCCCTCTTCACTGTCTTGTTTTTCTTAAACAAATCATGTTTCTCTCATCCCCCAAATCCTTTATAAGGAAACTCAAAGTCTCCATAATGTAATTATACTTTGATCCTCATGTTTGTCAGAAAGAAGGGAGGGACAGCTGAACCAGGAGGTTCCAACTTTTGTTCTCCGGAAAGTCCCTTCTCCTTTAGGACAAAACCCAGCCTCCAAGATCTGTGCATCTCCTTTGGAAAAAAGCACACCAGGTGGCTATGTCTTTATCCTGGGAGGCCCTGACTAATTTTTCTGGCTCCTGAGGCCTAAAGGGGAAAATGTACTAAAAAGCAGTAATAATGAAGAAAGGTGGTACTTAAACAAATAATAGAGGGAAAGTGTGGTCAATTGAATTATGTACCCCCTCAAAAACTTGTTCTTAATCTTAATCCACATTCCTGTGGGTGTGAGTGCATTTTGTAAATAGGACCCTTTGAAGAGGTATTATTGGGTAAGGTGCAGACTCAGTTTTGAAAATGGGTTTTCTAAGATCCTATTTAGTTCCAGTTGAATCAGGGTGGGCCTTGGATCCATATTACTGGAAGCCTCATAAAAAGCCAGAAATCAGACACAGAAGGAGACCAAGGACACTGCCATGTGACAGGAGGCAGAGATGCAAGCCAAGGAGCTCCGAGGATTGCGGCCAGCCAGTGCCAGGGCATTACAGACTTCAGGGAGAAAGCATGGCCTTGTGGATATCATGACTTGGAACTTATGGCCCCGAAAACCATGAGGCAATAAATTCTTGTTGTTTAAGCCAACCCATTGAGTGGTAGTTGTCATAGCAGCCTGGCACACCAAGCCAGAAAGCTTCCTGATATAAAGAAAGGTTTGAGCCTGCAGATCGAAAGGGCTGACTGGGTTACAGACTGTATAGATTTAAAAAAAAAAAAAAAAAAATACTGAATTTCAAAAATAAAGAGAAAAATCTTATATGCTTCTAGACAGAACGGCCAAATAATTAACAAAGGAAAAGGATTTAAATTGCATCAGAGTTTTCATCTGCCATCCTAGAATCTAGGGTATGGTAGACTAAAGCTGCAGATGTTGACAGAAAGGACTGGGTAAAAGCAAGGTGTCAAGAACTACTCTAACCAAATAAGAAACAAATCCAGAGACCTCGACATAGGGGAAGTTGAGAAAGAAAGGGAGAGAAGTGATGAGTACAGTCTTTGCATTAAATATAGTTAAGTCTAAGTGCATGATAATAGTGTGACTGAAAATTTGTAATAAACATGCTAAGTAAGAACTCTTTTATCATGGGGGCAAAGTTTAATATTAGTTGTAAGCTGAGAACACCAAACTGTCTTAGAAAAACAAAGGAGTTGGAAAAAGGTGGGAAGAAGGAGGAAGAAGGAGTGCTTTAGAGGTTTTATCTGTTGGAGGGAGGGCACACAGGCAGTGAGCATCCAGGTGGGGTGATAGGAGGGTTGGTAGCATGTGTTGATATACTCATAAAAAAATAGACCTTTGATTATGAGTAACAGAATTAGGAGATTGGAAACCACCAGAGGATTAGAAACTACTTAGCAATTAAATAAGAAATATCTGAAGCCACACATAAATCCAAACTGGAATCATAAATTATGCAGAAAGCAATGAAACCTAGGTTTTGGTGTGTTAAACCCATATTCAAAGAAAATCAGACTTAAATGCCTTCACTTTTAAAGAAGACTGAAATTAAAGAAACAAAGAACTTATCTGAAGAAATTAAAAATGAGTAACAAAATAATACAGAAGAGGGAATTCATAAAGGTAAAAGCCAAAATTAGTAAAATAATCAAAAATATAGTGGAAAGAATAAATAAATCCCATATCTCAGTTCTTAAAAGATCAATAGTTATCCCATCCCCACCCCAAAAGCTATATTAGGGACAAAGGAGAGATTGCATACAAAAAATTTTAGAAATTAGGAGATATGACAGATACAAAAGAGAGAAAAATAATTATATGGTGACACTGCATATAATTTTATGGCAATCAACTTGAAATTCTGCAGAAAATTGGCAAATTCCAGGTAAAATATAAATTGACACCTGTGGTGGTTTGAAGCCATTATGTACCCCAGAAAAGATCATGTTCTTTTAATCCATTCATGTGGGTATACACCTATTGTAGGTGGGACCATTTGATAAGGTATTTCAATTGAGATGTAACCTGCCTCATTCAGGGTGAGTCTTACTCCTCCTACTGGAGCCCTTTATAAGAGGATAAAAGGCAGAAAAGAAGCCTCCAGAAAAGCTGAGAGATAAGGACACACCCAGAGAAGCTCAGAGAGACAGAAGCTAAGAGAAACATGCAGCCAGAAGCTGGAAGCAACAAAACCTGGGAGACAAGGACCAGTAGACAGTGGCCACATGCATTCCCATGTGATAGAGGAGTCCTGGGTGTCAGGAACCTGCCTTCAGCTCAGGAATCATCCTGTTGATGCCTTAATTGGGACATTTTCATGGCCTTAAAACTATAAACCTGTAATCTAATAAATCCCCATTGTTAAAAGCCAGTCCATTTCTGGTATATTGCATTTTGTCAGCTTTAGCAAACCCAAACAACACCAAAAGAAACAGAGTATTTAAATAGATCAGTTACCATGGAAGAGAATGGAAAATTGAAAGTAATATAGGAGTAGAAGGTCATTTCTTAAATATGATAAAGAATATTTTCCAAAAATCAGTAACAAATATCTTACTAAAATGGTGAAACCCACAAGCTCTTTCCATTAAAATTAAGCACAAGAAAGGGATGCTTTCCATTACCATTATTCTTTAACATTGTTTTAAATGTTCTAACACATTATTACAAGAAAATGAAATTATAAGAGCAAATTATAACAGCAATAAAATCACCTGGAGATGATATGATTGTATACCAAGAACCCAAAAGACCCAAGTAAAAAATTTTATCAGAGAAGAAATAAATAAGCAAATAAATACTTACAGATTGTAGTGAGTACTCTGCAGGAAATAGAGTTATAATAAAGAGCAGCTAGGCAAAGCACCCTGCTCTAGACCGGCTGGCCAGGAAGGCTTTTCTGCAGAGGAGACCCTGGAAAGCACATGTGAACAATGAGAAGGAAGACCTCTGTGGTCCAGGCAGAGGGAAGAGGGTGTGCACAGGCAGGAAGGAGCCTGGTGAATGCAAGAAGTCCACGGTGGCTGCAACAGTTAGGAAGGAGGCAGGTGGTGTGGGTAAGACTGGGGTGGGAGTGGGGGCTTTTAGGCTAGAGTAAGGAGGTTGAATTTTACTCTAGGTGCCAAGAGAAGACGTTGAAGGACTTTAGTCAGAGGAGTGATAAGAATACTATATATACGTATATATATATATAGAGAGAGAGGGACAGACAGACAGACAGGCATTTTATTTACTGACATTAAAAACCGTATCTTCCAGGGAGTGCAAAATGTGCATCCCTGAACCCAATTACAAAGAACTGGTGTTAATACCCACTGTTGAAGCAATGTTACACTTATTTTCGGCAAAGCACTGTCTTATTAAGTCTGTGTATAAAATTGACTGTCTATGAACCAATCAGTACAAAAAAGTTTCTATAAAGACAGAAAAAAATTAGTGGCTTAAGAAAACAAGCTGCCATTTATGCATAGATTCATGTACAGTATATACCTAACCAAATGACCCTTTTGAGTTTTCAAGTTCTTGAAAAAAAATTGTGTCCAGAAACACATTAACAAACACATAGTACAATCGACAATACTATTTAGCTCCATAACTAATGTCCTGCCCTTGAAAAGCAAATGTGTTCATAATTTTACTTAAGAAAAAAAAAGCCACTTAAAAAAATAACATGATTGTTGATTAAGTTTTGGAACTTCTGAAGGAAAACACTAACGAAAAAGCAAATGAAACCACGCATACCCTGGCTGAGTGGATGTGGGGTGTTAGCTTTTTCCTGGTATATCTTTACCTATCTCTTTATTTTCAGACTCTTAAGTGTGTTTTGTTTTAGCTATGTGTCTTATAAATAGAGAATAGGTTGTTGCAGGCTTTCTACTAGTGGATTTTTAAATAGCAGAATCCAATCCATCTGCATTTGTGATCTTTGGTATGTCTTCTACTCTTTTTTCTTTTCTTTTATATTTTGTAGTTACCATGAGAACTCTTTTGCATCCCCTTGGTCGTTTGTTCCTGGTTCTGGAAGGACTGATTGCGTTTTCCTGGTTTCTTCTTTTTCTCAAGCTCTAGTGATTTGGAAGTTTAACATCCTATTTCAACTGTTCGGTTTAGTAACTGTTCAGGGTCTTAAGACTCATTTTAAGTATTAACTTACTCCTCTCTTCATCTTTTTTTCTCCGAACCTTTCCCTTCCTTTAATTTCCTTATAAATCTTTGTGATAACTTCAAATCCTATGCAGGCTTAGTGAATTTCTAGATGAATATGTGAAGCTGCCTGGCACTTATATGTTCATTTTTCCCTTCTTTTCCCTCAAGAACTATAAAGAATTGACGGCGCTGATCCTACAGGAAAGGAGTGAAGGACAGAGAGGCAAGGCGATGAGGCAGGAACGACCTGGCTCATTCATGGTCTTGCACCACCCTCCCCCTCCCCAGCCTCAGCCCCGCGTCCCTACGTTCCCAGGGCTGCAATGCGACCCGCCCAGGGCGGAGGAGTGAGCGGTCCGTACCGCAAAAGCAGTGGCGCAACCGGGATTTACCTTCGTCCAGGTCTGAGCAGCAGGACCTCAAGGAAGTTCAAAACTCGCCCGCTAGAGGGCATTGGCGCGCTTCCCAGAAGAGACCGTCCCCGGAGGGTTGCGGTTTTCAGGCTGGGCTCTGAGTTAGGTGCAGGGGATGCAGGGTGAAAGAGGCTGGCGCTGCCGTCCGGGGAATTCGCAGACCTTATAGCCCATTCAGGGTGGGGAGGAAGCGAAGTCCAGGCAGAGCCAGGCCTGGATTTTACAGCTTCAGGGAACTCAGCTGCATGATTAAACTGCTCCCTTACCCGACCCCTACTCCCATCTCCAGACCTGAGTGTCTGGAGGAGGCGGGTGGGCAGAGTATTAGGCCCGCAGAGGAAGCACGGATGGGGATCAAGCCCAGAGCACGCGTGAGGGTGTATGTGGCAGACAGCAAGTGTACCTAGTGCCGTTTGGGAACAAAACTCCCCTCACCTCAGTTCTCCCAAAGCTGCCACCATGCCTGAAACCCCACCATTAGAATCACTCCATTTATTACAGAAGCTCTGTCAGAATGCACATGTGTTTGCCACATGTTACCCAAGGACAACTCATTAATCCTTTGGGATTTAGTGACATGTTAGCACAGATTAATTTTGTGCTGAGGTGGGATTGGGAAGGGGGAATCTTTTGACTGTAGGTCATTTGGGATATTATTAACTCAGGGACTACAATAATAGCCATTTTAATTGATTTATTCCTTGTCAGGCGCTGTGCCAGGAGCTTTGTCTGATTATTCTCTTTTAATAAAACAGCATTTTGAGGTAGGCTCCTTTTTTTTTAATTTTTTATTTTTTGGACTTAAAGGTTTTGGGGGTGGGGGTTAAAATTATGAATTCAATTTTCTTAATAGTTACAGGGCTAATCACATTATTTCATATTGTCCATTTCATCTAAGTTATCAAATTTATGTGTGTAGAGTTCTTTGTAGTATTCCTTTGTTATATATATTTTTTATGTCTGCAAGGTCTGTAGTGATATCCCCTTTTACGTTCCTGATATAGTAATTTTGTCTTCTTTTTGTTCCTTCTCAGTCTTGCTAGAGGTCTGCAATTTTAATGATTTTTTTAAAAGAACCAACTCTTTGTTTCATCGATTTTCTCTGTTGTTTTTCTGTTTTCAATTTCACTGATTTCTGCTCTTAACTTTTCTTTCCTTCCTTCTGCTTGCTTTGGTATATTTTGCTCTTTTTCTAGGTTCTTGAAGTGGGAGTTTATCTTACTATTTTGAAATTTTCCCTCTTTTCTAATGCATGCATTTAGCATTATAAATATTCTTCTCAGCACTGCTTTAGTTGTGTCCCACAAGTTTTGCTATGTTGTTTTCATTTTCATTTATTAAATGTATTGCTTGATTTCTCTTCATATTCTCTTTTTGACTCATGAGTTATTTAAAAGTGTGTTAGTTTCCAAGTGTGTGAAGATTTTCCTGTTGTCATTGTCACTGATTTCTATGATTCCACTGTGATCCATTATTATTTTTTAGGTACCATTTTACAAAAATGGCTCAGAGAAGATAAATTACTTGCTCAGGTTTCACAGCACATAGACAAGTTGGTCAGTATAGAATGAGGGTATTTTACCCACGTGGTTCCCCAGTGGGCACTTGGGCTAGACCTGCTTTCCCATCCTGGCTAGTTGGGGTGATGGACAGCCATCTACAAAAGGCATCTTACTAAACTGAGACCAGGGAGCATCAACTATTAACTCAATGAGCACAACAAATATTAAAAACTGCCCTTTTCCATTATAGCTCGAGGCTTGGAACAAGGATGAGTTGTTTTGGTTGGGGAAGGGCTGGGAGGACGGCAGGCTTTGAGGGACTCAGCCGCAGACTGGCAGGTAGCTAGGGAGGGTCCCCAGGTCGGGCTTTGCTGACCCCTCTACTATTTGGACCCTTCCACTTGTCTGGGTGGTGGGTGAGTCAAGCCTGCTCAGAGAGCCAGCCCAGTTCTCAATTTGTATTTGTCCGAAGTTTCTCATGATTGGTTTGAGGATATGCATTCTCGGCAAGAATATCACACAAGTGGTGGTGTGCCCTTCTCAGGGCATCACATCACGCGGTACATGATGCAGTACATCTTATGATGGCTGATGTTAAGCTTGATCACGTGGTTAAGGTGATGTCTGCTGGGAGTCTCTTCTGTAATGTTACTGTGTTTCCATTTGTAGTTAATAATATGTTGGGGGAGATACTTCAAGAATATTTAGTATTCTATTTCTCCACAAACTTACACCCAATTCACCCACACTTCTTGGTCCTTCCTCAGTCTGCTCTGGGACACCTCTACATGCTGTCATTGATGACTTTGATCCTAGACTCACAATCTTCCTATCACTGCAAATCCTGTCATTTACCTGAGTCAAGTCAAGGTCCTTCCCCAGAGACCTCACACAGCCATACTTCCAGGCTCTGAAAGCTTTATTTTCAATGACACTCTCCTCCATCCCACCTTCAGCCACCCACTCCCAGAACTGCACCCCAGATCTGAGGACTCTCAGGTTGCAAATGATAGGAAATCAAACTCAAACTGATGGAATCCCTCCAGAGATGGGGGGAGTCTATTGGCTCATGTAACCAAAAAAGCCTAGGATATATGTGACTTCAGATGTGGCTGAATCCCAGGAATCACATGGTGTGGTGAGAAAGCTCTCCCTCGGTCCGTCCCTCTGCTTTTCTTGGGCTGGCTTCCTTCCTGAGTAGCCACCTTCTTTGTGGAGGCTCACAGCAGCTCCAGTTTTACATATGGTAAATCCAGTGGACAAATTCCTCCTCCCAACAATTCATACAGGTCTCAGAACTGAGTCTCACCATGGATACTTGGGATGTGTGCCCATCTGTGGACCAATTACTGTGGCCAAGAGGTTGGCATGATCTGATTGGCCAAGCCTGGGATATCAACAGACTCAACTGGAGTTGGCCAATTAGAGCTACATGGTCTGAAAGTGGCAGACAGATGTTCCTTAAGGTAAATGTGGGTTCCATTACTAAACAAAGGGGAAATCTACACAAAATATGGCAAATCAAAATCAGGAACAACCCACATTTAAAATTATAATTCCATCACTTCTCTCTCATTACATAAACCCCCATCCTTCTAGCTCCCTTGTTCTCTTGTGCCCACCATCCATTGTACCTTTAAGTTACCCTTATTAATACTCTTCAATTCTGTACCTTCCTCCAGACCTCTCTCTCCTGACTTTTCTTTTCAGCCGGCAGAACTCCCTTGTAGGGCCAAACTCTTAATAACAGACTCTTTCAGCTTCTGTTTATCTATGAATATGTTAAAACCTCCCTCATGTTTGAAGGACAGCTTTGCTGGATAGAGAATTCTTTGCTAGCATTTTTCTTTTACAGTATCTTAAATATATTGTACCATTGCCTTCTTGCCTCCATGGTCTGATGAGATATTGGCACTTACTCTTATTTGGCTTCCCTTGTATCTGGTGAATTGCTTTTTTCTTTCTGCTTTCAGAATTTCCTCCTCTTCAGCATTTGACAGTCTGATTAGTACGTGTCTTGGAGTGGGTCTATTCGGATTCTGTTTGGAGTATGTTGGGCTTCTTGGATTTGCATATTTATGTCTTTTATAAGGGTTGGGAAATTTTCAGCTGTTATTTCTTTGAATATTCTTCTTGGCCCTTTTCCCTTCTCTTCTCCTTCTGGGACACCCATGAGGCATATGTTTGTGTACTTTGTGTTGTCAATCTTTCCCTGAGATCCTGCTCAAATTTTTCCATTTTTTCCTCTCTTTTTTCTTTTTTCTGTTCAAATTCAGTAGTTCTGTCTTCTAGTTCACTGATTCTTTCTTTTGCCTCTTCAAATCTTTGTGTCCTTCAGTTTATTTTTAATTTCTTCCACAATGGCTTTTATTTCCATATTATCTGTTATTTTTTCTATGTAGTCTTTCAGATTTTTCTTTACACTCTTCTAGTGTCTTCTTAATGTCTTTTATCTCTTTATACACATTTCCCTTCATTTCTTTGAATTGATTCAGATTTGTTTGCACATTTTTAATCAGTTGTTCCAGATTCTGTGTCTCCTATGACTTTTTGACCTGTTTCTTTGCCTGGGCCATTTCTTCTTGAGTTTTAAGCCTTGTGATTTTTTGCTGATATGTGGTCACCTGATTATCTTGATGGGTCTATTCTGAAGGTTGGTTTCTCTCTCTTGGCTAGGATTTAGTTGTTGTCTGGGTTTGTATTAGGACACTGCTTTGACAGTTGGGTTGTCAGTATTTCTCAGTCAAAACAGGGCCAGGAACCCATGCAGGAGGTGTAGACCAGCTCTGATGTTTCTGGGATAGGGTCTGGAAAGGCTCTGAAAAGCCCTGCAGTTCCCATGCACTTTCTGGCATGCCCAGCAGATGGCACTCTTTGGTTACTTAATCATCCTCAGAAGCTCTGTACCTCCCAGCCCCTGCAGTGTCTGACCAGGCAGGGCTGAAACTGTGGGGTTCCTGTTTTCTCACTTCACCAGCCAAAATCTGGCTCAGTGTGGGGCTGTATTCCCTCCATACATGCAGCAGAAAACTCCTACAGCCACCCTAGTCTGCAGCTGTCTCCCAGGCAAGGATTGGGCCCCCTCCTGCTGTTTCCCTCAAGGGTTGGGGAGCAGCACCAGGACCATGGCTGGAATTACAGTCTCTGCCCACATTTTCTCAGACTCTTCATCCCTCACTGACCTGGGCTTGAAATGTCCGTCCCAATTCTCTGGGTCCCCTAACAGTTGATTCAGACAATTTCTGCCTGGATAATTGCTGCTTTTAGGGAAGATTTTGTGGTTCCCTCCCTAATCCTTGATTTGAAAGCTCTTCCTTGCTGCCCTTCTGTATGTTGCCCTCCCCAGCAGCTTAAGTCCTGCCGTGGGTCTGTGTGGGCTTGGGTCTCTGTGTCTGGATATAGGTGGGATCTGTCTCACTGCTGTGGGAGATTTTTTATTCTGTGTCCCAAATGGGAGGTGGGAAGGATCCCAGCTGCTGCCTCTGGGAACTTCCTGAGCTGGGTGGGACCAAGTGAGGGGGAGGGGAGAGGACTGGTTGGTCCAGGACAGAAGTTTCCTACCTGATATTTTTCTCTTTGATTCAGCATTTGTGGGATCCTTTTACAGTCTATACCTTCCTCCAGAATTCTGAACAAGTGAGAATTGTCCTTTTTTTGCCTGAATCTCTAGGGAGAGGTTTTCAGTAGCTGTCTTACTTTGCCATGTTGATCCCACCATTCATTGTAAGCCAGTGAATCAGTATCTCTGTTACCCCCACCCCCCACTCTCACTCTCTCCTTAACGCCTTTCTTCACCATGCACCATGCAGCAATGCCCACATGCATTCATGATTTCTTGTCACCTGGAGCCCACTGCTCGACCCTTCTTTCCTCTAACCTTAACTATTTTCCTCTCCCTCTCTCCTGCTAGGCTCTTCTTCCCTGATAGCTACTTCTCTGTTGAATTCCAACATTCTCCAACCTCTGCAAATTACAACCCTTACCTTTTTCCTGTGAATAACCAAGACTTAGAGCTGAACTACTTCAAGTTCCTAATCATTTCTCCATAACCTGCAAATATCTCCACTTCCACAATCATCCTCTCCTCCTTCCATCCAAGCTCAGACAAAGAGGAAAGGCCTTTTGGAGGTCAACTGGAGCTCTGGAAGCAGCCTGGTAGAGAATAAAGAGCATAGGCTTTAGAGTAAAACAGATTTGATTTGAATCCTAGAGCTGCCACTTACTAGCAGTGTGAACAAGCTTTTCTTTCCTTTAAGCTTTCTGAGCATCAATTAACATATCAGTATTTAAAGAGAAATACTAATTGTTAAGGACATTAAGAATTAATATCAATGTATGGAAAGTTCCTGGCACAGACTCTGCCACAGAATGTTCAATAAATAGTAACTATTATAATTATTCTTAATATTGGCTCCTGTTTTCTCCAGAAACTTCTTCACACATTACCTCTCCTCAGTCCTGTGTTTTCAAACTTCCCCTCTCAACTAGTTTCTTCACCTCACCCTGTAAGCATTGTCAAGTCTCTCCCATCTGGAAGAAGAAGAGAAAACCTCTGTAAAGAAATCCACCAGCTCTCTCAAGTACATTCATTACCTTGATATGAAAAAAACCTCCATAGGAGTGAATCCTTGGCTTAACCAATTCCTGGATCTTGTTTCATCATTTCTGGAAAACACTCAGCCGTTATCTCTATAAATATCACCTCTGCTCCATTCTCTTTCTACCCTCCTTCTGGAACTCCAATTAAACATTGTGCTGGTTTAGATATATTATGTCCCCCAGAAAAAGCCATGTTCTTTGATGCAATCTTGTGGGGGCAGACGTATTAGTGTTGATTAAGTTTGAATGTTTGGATTAGGTTGTTTCCATGGAGATGTGCCCCACCCAACTGTAGGTGATAACTCTGTTTAGATAATTTCCACGTAGGTGTGGCCCCGCCCATTCAGCGTGAGCCTTGATGAGTTTACTGGAGCACTATATAAGCACAGACAGAAGGCTCAAGCTTGTTACAGCCAAGAGGGACACTTTGAAGAAGGCACATGAGCTGAGAGACAAGCTGCAGATGAGAGACAGTTGAAGACGGTCATTGAAAGCAGACTCTTGCTCCAGAGAAGCTAAGAGAGGACAAACGCCCCAAGAGCAACTGAGAGTGACATTTTGAAGAGGAGCTGTGGCTTAGAGAGGAACGTCCTGGGAGAAAGACATTTTGAAACCAGAACTTGAAGCAGACACCACCTACGTGCCTACCCAGCTAACAGAGGTTGGCCATCCTCCGGTGAAGTTACCCAATTGTTGATGTGTTACCTTGGACACTTTATGGCCTTAAGACTGTAACTGTGTAACCAAATAAACCCCCTTTTACAAAAGCCAATCCATCTCTGGTGTTTTGCATTCTCGCAGCATCAGCAAACTAGAACAAACATATATTGGATTTTTTCACTGTATCTTCTATCTCATTTATCTTCTTTTCTATGTTTCCTACCTTTTTGCCTCTCTGAGCTTCTTTCTGGATGGTTTCCCATGACTTATCTTCCTCTCCACTGATTATCTGTTATTAACACCTCTATTGAGTTTTTATGGGTTATTGTATTTTTCAGTTCTATACTATTCTATCATATCTATTTGGTTCTTTCTAAAACCTAAAATGTTGCTTTTAAGATTTCCATATCTTTGCATAAAATCTTAACTTCAACTTTTATCTCCATGAACACAGTAAGCATTGCTTATTACAGGTTGTATCTAGTAATACCAACCTGGGGTTCCCGTTGGTCTATTTCCATGATCTGTGGCTTCTGTTGATTCCAACTCAAGTTGTTTCATCTCATGAGCCTTGTGAGTGTCTGTGTGCTTTCTGGAAATTTTATTTGAAATAACCATTTTGAGAATTAATTTGGGATCTAGGATCTTCTTCCAGAGAGGATCCTTGTTTCCTTCTGCCAGCATCAGAGGGCCCTAGAAGTTCAGGAACAGGCTTCAGGATGTTCTAGATGACCACAGAGTCAGTCTCTATCCCCATTTCCACATGCAGCTCTTTGTGGTCTCTGCTCAGAGCATAGGGTGGGCTTATGCTAGGTTTCCACCTTTGGTGGACAGTGAATGCCAGCCCTGTTCCTCCAGCTCTATGAGTCTACCTATAAGCCCTGCTCACCTCTCAGCTAGTTCTGAAGAGTAGCAGATAGCGCCAAGGGCAAAAGTGTCCACATGACGGGGTAGTGGGTGGCACTTGCCCATCCCCAAGAATCTATGGAGTGCCTATCCCTCCCCTCCAACTTGCCAAAGGAGCTTGGCTTCTTAGTTGCCTTTTCCCAGTGGGTCACCACATCTCAGGTTAAGAGGCAAAGGTTCACCAGTTTAAGCTCTTACCCTCTCTCTGTTCTAACCATTAATTCCTCTTTTTGCTAGGCCTTCAATGTTATTAAGAAGATGGCTGTATGTCTCCTAACTTTTGTAGTTGTCTTCAGAGGGAGGATGGTTCATCCCTTCTTCCACCATTATTGGAATCAGATGTCAGGAACTCTAATCCCTCTTGGTTCCACTTCTGTCCTAGCTTAATTTAGACCCTCTCATTCACCCACAGTTGAGCTTTACATGGGGATAACAAAAGGACATTACAATACACAGAGCAATTTATGACTGGCCACTAGATATGGCCTCTTTGTGAACCTGCAGGCCTGACCCATGCCCCGGAACCCCCTAGAGGTCCCTGGGGCCAGAGGTGAGGCCATCTTGTCTCCCTGAGGATCCTTCTAGACTCACAGGCTTCACTGGTGTGCGTGCTGGCCTTCCTGTGTGCTGAGCCCATATGATCCCAAGGCCTGGATGAGTGAGTGAACAGGTTTTTTCTATGACATAAGTGGACCCCTCTGATGTGAGGCACCAGGGAAAGAGGCCTGAGGTAACATCAACTCAAAGATGATGCCTTCTCCATGAAGCCTACCCTGATTCCCCTAAAATAGTCACAGTCTCTCCCTGCCTTGTCTCAGGTGGCTCTTTATCAGTACCCAGCGTGTGGTTCACACCACACTTTATCTTGCACAGTTGAGACTTTATGTACACATCATGACTTCCCTTTTGTGGTGGTAGTTGTTTCTGTTTGTTTCAAAACAGCTTGAATTATTCATAATCCTCAGCTGATGCCATATTATTATCTTTGGTCTGCACAAAGCCCTTTACTTATTTTACTGATTTACCTATTCTCTTTTATCCCTATTCCCTACTCTCATTCCCTCCCTCCACAGGTAAATAATTTACTACGTTAATGGGCATTTTTATTTGTATGTGTTCTTACAGAATGTGTATTGTTGATTTATGTGCACATATTTTTAAAATTTGTGTGAAAGACACCTATGTAATAGATATTTATTCTGTTTCCTCCTTTCCTTCATTCAACACTTTGGTTTTAACATCCATGAATGGTTTTGTTTTGTTTTAAAGTTAAAAGGGCCACAAACTTTATTAGAAATAAGTAAATGTAACATATCATATGTAAAGACAGCACATAGTGCCAATTTTATTTGCAAATATTAAAGTACAATAACACAAATTCATAAGTTACACTTTTGTCACAGCCTTGGCTAGATCTTGAACTATTGCAGAATGCAGCTGTGCTAGAGTGCTGATCTTAGCATGCTTAGATGTGCCATACTTGTTCTTGATAGTCATGTGCTTTGTAAGCCCACGATTCACCATGAGTATATTCTTAGCCAGGTGCTGCATTACAGGAAGAAGGATTTCTTCAGTGTACGACAGGTAACACTGTCGAGTTGGTGTCCATTCGCCATTATCAAGAATTTTCAGTGCTAAGCAAAAAGCTCCTGCTGCAATCTGAGAAGGAGGAAAGTGCACCATATCGTAGTCCAACACAGTCAGTCCCATCAGGTATTTTGCCAAAGTGTGCTGCTCAACATCAACCTCTCCATCTTGGATGCTCTCTGAAGAAAGTGCAGGGGCAGAGGGCGACCCAGACCAAAGTTTAAAGCTCTTAGAATCTTCACTTCCATCTGTCTGATCTAGTGCTTACCTGTAAGTATGGTCAGTCACAAAGGCAAAGTCACCAATTTCTGGGGGATACATTTCTTCATATTTGCTTGCAATAAACATGGCAGTGACACCAACAAGCTGCAACATCTTCTTGGGCACACAATTATTCTGCATGAACCAATCAATGATGGCAATAGTCATAAACATGGTCTCCTGAAGCAACCTGAATTTCATTTGAACCTGTACCAGTCAGTCAATTAGGGTGGCTCTCATGGTTCCAGTGACTTCCCAGCCCAGTAGGTAGTTTGGTCTGACTGCTTACTCTTCCTCAAGTTGTCTCAGATAAGAAGAGATATCTTTCACATATTCTTTGTAGTGAAAAGATACACTTTGTACAAAAGATTCACTTTGTAGTGGAAAGTGTCTCAGATAAGAATAGATATCTTTCACATATTCTTTGGATCAGCTCCATCTTCTGCATCGACAGCATTTACTGCAAGAATTACATCGGAGAAAGCCTGACACAGATATTCTTCTGCAGGGGCACATCCGGATGTTTCCATTGGGCTTGGAGAGGGAGTATCCACCAAAATAGGTTCAGGAGAAACTTGTTCTTCTTTAATGGGCTCAGGCTCTGATTCTGGTACTGGTTCTGGCTCTGGCTCTGACACAGGCAAAGCTGCTTTTTCCAGAGGTTTGGGTAGTTTTTTAGCAATAACTTTCCCAACAGCTGAAGTTTTTGCATCCTTTTTCAGAGGCATTTTTGCCTGTGGCTGTTCACCGACTTTGTTACCAATGTCTCCAAGAGCTGTTTTTGGCCTCAGCCTGGTCTTGGAGGCTGCAGCAGTGGCCAAAGGCACTTGCTTTGTGCCTGCCATACTAATCTTCATCTTATTTTCAGTATTAAGTTTTGTGTTCCTGGTGACTCGCAGCACCATAGCTTCCTCTTCACCAGGCAGCAGTTCAGAGGGGTGAAGCAGAATCCGAGAACCCCAACGAACTGGGGACCAAAAACACCACAGGGAAACAGCCGTTCATCCGCAACATGCCAGCCCATGGATGGTTTTTAACATCCAACCACGTTGCTATGTGACATCGAATCCAAGACATCTATCACTGCATAATACTCCATAGTGAGCATGAGCTGTATTTTATTGCTCCTCTCTCCAGCAATGAACACTCAGGCTGCCTTCAATTCCTTGCCACTGTAGAAAAAGGCTGTGATGAACATCTTAATACATGTTCCCTTATGGACCTGTGTCAGGATTTCCCTGGGCTATATATCCAAAAGCAGGATTGCTAGGTCATAGGGTGCATATATGGACACAATCTGACCAGGTAGAACCAGGTTCCTCTCCAGAATGGGTGCATTTGCCTTCACTTCACTGGTGATGCATGATTGACTTCTATATCACCAAATCTTATCCGACCCTTAGCATTACCCAGCTTTCTAATGGTTTCCAGTGTAATAGGGGCAAAATTATATCATGTGGAGGTTTTAATTTGCATTTCTCTGATTATGAGTGATTTGAGCATCCTGTCATATGCTTGTTAGCTTCCTGGGTTTCTCTTTTGTCATTTGTCTGTTCAAATCCTTTGCCCATTTTTCTATTCAGGTTGCTGGGTTTTTTCATATTGATCTGCAGGAATTCTCTGTATAGTCTAGAATGATTTTAATACCTTGTCAGTTTTAGACATTGTAAATGTCTTCTCCAATTCCACTAGTTCCCAGTAGCTTTCCCACAATGTCCTTCATAGAACAAGAATCCTTCATTTTATGTAATCAAATTCTGTAAATAAATTAATCATTTTCCCATATGATTTGAGCTTTTGAAATTTTAAGAAATCCGTTCACTTCCTAGGATATGACACATTTCCTTCATTTTCTTCTAACTGTATTTTATCTTTCACATTTAGCTCCTAACCCCATCTAGAGTCCACCTTTGTATGTAGCATTAGTTAAAGATCTTTCTGTTGCTCCATGTAAGGAGTCTGTTTTCTCAACACCATCTGCTAAACAATCCGTCTTTTCTCCCTTGACTTGTGTGTCACCTTTGTCATGTTAAGTTCCCATGGGCAGGCAGGACAACTGCAGAGAAAGACCCATTACAGCATCTAAGAGGCCAGAGCATCTCCAGCTCTGCTTCCTGTGCACAAACCTACCCCTCCCACATGTGTCTCTCCCTTTTTCATGTGTACAAAGACCGAGGTGGGATAAAACATCCTCAAAGAAAAGCCTGGCAGCTATGCCAGGTACCCCTCGCCAGCATACAACTAGAGCTCAGCAGGGGATGGCCTTACCTCGATGACAGCCAAGTTGGGTCAATTCTAAGAAGAGTTCAGGAGAAAAAGGAGGGCACAATAGAGAGGAGGGCAGAAAGGGAGGAGAAAAAGAGGGAAGAAAAGCAACCAAACATACCTTTATCTAACAGGTTGGAGCTAAGGAGAGGGTCAGGTATAGATGAAGCCCCCCTTACATTAGGGAGGATTTATAGGTGCAACCACAAAAACTATCTCTGATTTAAGCAGCAAAGGAGTTTATCAAAGGACTCATTGGAGGACTGAAAAGCCAAAGCAAAGTCGAGAGCAGGTGTGTAGGGCCTGTGCCCACTTTGAGAGATACCACTAAGGAAGTATGTGGCATTTTTGGCTTCTGTGATGGTTAGGTTCATGTGTCACCTAGGCCAGGTCAAGGTGTCTGGTCAAGCAAACTCTGGCCTGTTACTGCAAGGACATTTGTGGCTCATTAATAAACCAGAATGCTGGCTTATTAAATCATCAGTCAATTGACTGCACCTGTGACTGATTACATCAATGAAGGGCGTGTCTTCTGCAATGAGAGAATTCCATCAGCTGGATTTAATCCAATCAGTTGAAGACTTTTAAGGGAGAAAGAGAAAGAACCTTCACTTCTTTGTCTAGCCAGTGTCTCCTGAGGAGTTCATCAAACACCATCAGAGTTGCCAGTTCGCTGCCTGCCCTATAGAATTTGGACTCATGCATCCCCACAGTTGCATGACACACTTTTATAAAATCTTATATTTACAGATATCTCTTGCTGGTTCTGTTTTCCCAGGGACCCTAACTAATACAGCTTCTTTTGGGGAGCTGAGCTCTGCCTCCTACCTGCCCATTGGGTGGGAAATTTCTTAGGCAGAGGAAGGAGTTCAGATGCTGAGCAGCCAAACAGAATAACTGTGTCCACCGAACTCCTCCTCTCCAATACCCATTTGCATCCACTGAGCTGAATGGAGGCTGTGGTATTTCGGGAAAAATAAGAACTTAAACTTTTTTCACAGCTAGAGTTCAGAGTTCAGGCAAATCCATAGACAAGAGAGGGCAGGACAGCTACGGCCCAGCCAGCTGCAGCTTCCCTGGGGACTGCTGAGGGCAGTAGTAGGCAACAGGGTCATTAATGCCTGTGCCTGACCAGCCACATGCTGAAAAAACAATCACCACAACTGATTCTCGGGCAAGTGAGATTCCACAACCTTCCTCAGCGCGGGAGCTGAAGGGAAAGTCTGTACGATCCTAAGACCCTATGTGAGCAAGTGGGGGCTCAGAGCCATTCAAATGTGGGCAGTCATGTGAATGAGAATCAAGTAGTGGTCCCAGGCTGGTGAGAGCTGGTGTACGTGTATTGTGGTCATAACAATGAACATGGTTACATGACTTGTACCATTCACATGTATTAGCTTAACTGCCTGGCAGAACAGAGGCATGAGTGAAAGCACAAGCCTCCAAAGGGAGCAAAGTGATTTTGTTGATGTGCCTTCTCCTGCCCCCTGGGAGCACTTACCTGAGAGGTGAGCCCACCTGTTCATTTGTTGTGCCATCATTATGCTCCTGGCAATACAGAAGGGGCAGTTGTTCCCCACGAAGAGTCTAGGCTCTTCTCAGTGCTGGTGGCCCTGCTCTGCTGGCTCCATGGAAACTCCTTGTTCTACCAATTGACAGAGGTGGCAGCAACAGGTGCTGTGGAAGAGATGGAGAACATGGTCGCCTCTTTAATATCATCCTTGCTAAGTTCTTCTGTCTACAAGCAGATGGTGATGGTGGGCTGGGAAATCTTCAGGAGCTGGTCCTTTTGGGGGTTTAGGATTCTTGCTGCTGAGCGTAGGTGGATGTAGTGAACCAGGTGAAGCTAGCATGGAAGCTTGTGAAGCTTGATAGTATATTGATCAGTTCTGGCTACTGCAGCACTATATGGCGATATACCTCCCCACCCACTAGAGACCCTGAGCTTCCTCACCACCTTCTCCAGCACCTCTACAGCCACTGGAGAGGACTATCACTGTTACTCCTGGAAGGGAACCAGTTGCCAGGTGCCACTATGCCTCATGGGCCCCCGAGGTGGAAAGTTTGAGGAGCTCAGGGCAGAGGCCATGCTGCAGGATGGGGATGTCCAGGCTCAGAGCTGTCCTTCTGTCCCCAGCTGTACCTTTTTGTGGCCCCATCATCATAAACATTTTGAGGATACCCACAGGTGGGCAGATGGCTGCAACTTGAGATCCACAGTTTGGCTTCATAATCATGAGCCATGTTCTTGTTTTCCACAAGGTGTTTAGTTCCCAGGATGGCTTCAACTGACAATTTGTCTATCTTACTGTGCGGAGATGTTTCCTGGCCTTTCCAAGAATGAGAAATGAAGACAAAGCCCCTCTTCTGACAGCTTTGGGGGCTTCCAAAGGATGGACTGATTTGGAGGAGGGGAGTGAACTAAGAGCAAGTCTATGGGGAGTGGGCACTGGGACAGGCTTTCCCATGGTTGCTGGTGTAACTGCTATGAGGATGTACAAGGAGAAAGAGTCCTTTGGGGTGTGTGAGGGACCAGGGTCTGCCTAGAGATCATTGTGTATTTCTCTAGGTCCTTTGCAGAAACACTGTTAACCAGCCAAAACCCATTGCCTCCCAGGATGTAGATGTTGGATGTGTGGAATTAGTCTCTATAGTGATCTGGAGAAAGAGTCTGCATGGAAAGAAAAAGTCAAGCAACATTCCTAGGCATGAGGTTGCTGAAGGAGTCTTTCCTTGTTCCTTAATTTTTAATGTACACTTTTTATTGTAGATATAATATACATACAGGCAAGTACACAAATTACACATCTACAGCTCAGTGATTTTTCCCATAATCACCTGTTTAACCAGCATCCAATCAAGAAACATAATTTTACTAGATCCAAGAAGCCCCCTTAGCTTCCTCCCAGTCTCTACCCCCTCTGCTAACCACTATCCTGACTTCTAAATTCTTAGGCTAGTTTTGCAAGTCTGGGGACTTTAGATAAAGACAGCCATACAATATTACTGAAGGATTTTTAAGAACAGAGACATATGATACCCAAGATTGAAAGTTTTGCTTTGGTATGATATAATACCTAATCAGCATCCCCACACATTTAATAAAGGCTGCAGCACAAATAAATGCCTTTTGTAAGTGTTTTGGTTTTGCTTTGTTTTCCAGAGAGTTGGTGTGGAAATAAATGAAAAGAAGCTGAATTTCACATCTGGGTCAGCACAGAAACAGAGCAAAGGAGCTGCTGCAGTGAGAGCCCCACAGGAGGAGGATCTCCCCAGTCCCCTGGAAGGTTCGGAAACCTTGGACAGTGCATTAGACATCCCCCCAAGTGTGGGAGAGGGGCAGGAGTCAAATTCACAAAAATTTCAAATGATAGGGTGACTGCCACTGACATCTGGGTTACAAACTAGATAAGCACGACATTTAATTAGAGAAAATACAAAGAACTAGTTGTCCCTATAGATATATGGTCCATCCCTGTTTGGTGTTAACTGGCTGGTAATTCCTGCATGGTTCACACCTGCATGAGTCCATTCACCTAGGCCAAATCAAACTAAGCATTGACTTGTCTTTTTACAGACAAGTAAGTCTGGGAAAAGAGAAGGGAGGAGAAGGATGCAGCCACAGATATTGGAAGGGACCAGAGTTTAAAACCCACCACCTATTCAGGAATATTGCTACCAAAGGCAGATGTGCTAAGAAAGTGTGCAGAGAGTTTCTGGGACCATTCTGGGCAGGGGAGAGACCAAATCTTAAAGGAAAAGTGAAGCTTTCTTTGCTCCCAGCTGAGCCTCCCAGCGGAACAGGAAGCCAACTCAAGCAACTGGGCAGGACTCACCCTTCCAACAGGATCCCCAGAGAGCATATGGAGGTTCTCAACCTGCTTGCACACTAGAATTACCAAGGAAGGTTTTTTTTTTAAAGAGAATGCCGAGAAGCTAAGATATGTAATCCAGAGTTTGCCCCTGGGAGAAGCTAAGAGCCAACACAGACTCAGATGCTTGGAGATGCTGGGAGATGCAGACAGAAGGATGTTTGGAGATGCTAAGCTAAGAGATGAAGCCTAGAGTTTGTCCCAGAGAGGCTAAGAGAGGACTGCCAGATGCTTAGAGAGAAACACTGCAGGAGAACCAAGCAGAAAGCTGAGAGAAGCTAAGAGAGACAGAAGCCCAGAGATATTTTGGAGAAACCCATTTCGAAACCAGAACCTGGGAGCAAAGGACCAGCAGATGCCAGCACATGCTTTCCCAGATGACAGAGGTATTCCGAATGCCATTGGCCTTTCTTCAGTGAAGGTATCCTCTTGTTGATGCCTTAGTTTGCACACTTTAATGGCCTTAGAACTGTAAATTTGCAACCCAATAAATCCCCTCTATAAAAGCGAAAAAAAAAACAAAAAAAAGTGAAAGCCCAACCCCAGACCAATTAAATAAGAATTCCCCGGAGTCAGGCCCAAACACGGGTGTTATTTTAAAATGCACCCCAGTAATTCTAATGGGCAGCCTTGAAAACCACTGGGTTACAAGGTTTAAATCAAATTTACTGTCAGGAACCCTTCTCCATTAGCAAATATATCTCTGCACCTGCTGACTGATGCATAAAATTCCTTTAGTAGTGGATAAAGCTAAGGATTTTCCTTCTTCAACCAGAAATCAATGACTAATTGGGAGATCATAGTGACTGAAACTCACCTGCTAAAAATTAATCTATCAGTCAACAAGTGTAAATGATAGTTATCAGGTACTGTCTCCTTTTGAAAAGGAGGTCTCAGACAGTAGGCAGATGATGAGGGACAGCTGGCTTAGGAGATGGGGAAATGGAGAGAGACAGACACACCAGGCACTCATGGTCACTCTCTGGTGAAGTCGGGGAGAGGGGCGAGTGATAAAAGGTCAGTTCTATTTACGTTGAGTTATCCTGTGGACAAAATAGAAGGCGGGAGGGGAGGAATTTATGACCAAGACATCTGTGCACTTGCCCAGGTTATTGGCACACAGCCTCTCAGACATATGGTTCCCATCAACTATATTTTGCATGATTCTTGAATTCACCACCCCCCCTCTTAACTGCACTGACTTCATTACAAAGGAACAGCACTTACATGGGTTCTAACTGAGGCATGACCAGTGCCTTATTCAAGGAAGAGCTCGGTCTGTTGCTTGTTTCTGCAGAAGTGGAAATACTTAGAAAACAATGAGGTAGGTAAGGAGGTAGGTAGGTAGGTAGGTAGATAGATAGATAGATAGATAGACAGACATGTATGCAAACATATAGAAAATGTTTCTATATGCAAATATGAAACCATATATAAAAATGACAGAATGACTGAAAAGACCAGACTCATGATATTGAGACTTCTATGGAACAAGGGAAATATTAAATCATTAAACACATAAATATACATGTATAAAGAAACACTTTGATGAGTGATGACTGAGAAGAGCTCTTAAAGTTTTGTTTTTTTTTGTGGGAGGGGGTGGGGGGATGGGGAGTGGCATGGGGCATGATTCCTAGGATTTGTAAAAATTTTATCTTACCAGAAAAGTTATGGGTTTATAAAAAAGAATGCAGAAAATACCGAGTTCCCATACACCCTTCACACACACTTGTTTTCCCTATTATTAACACTTTGCGTTAGTGTGGTACCTTTGTTATAGTGATGAAAAATATTATTCATTTACTATTAAGTATACTTACATTAGGGTTCCCTGTTTATGTTGTGCAGACCTATGGCTTTTTAAAAAAATTTATTCTAGTAACATATATACAACCTAAAATTTCCTCCTTTAACCATATTCAAATATATAATTTGGTGGTGTGATTACATTCACAATGTTATGCTACCATCTCCACCATCCATTACCAAAACTTTTCCATCACTCCGAACAGAAACCCCCATTCCCTACCCCTACCCTGGCCCCTGGTAACCTATATTCTAATTTCTGACTCTGAATTTGCTTATCCTAATTATTTCATATCAATGGGATCATACAATATTTGTCCTTTTGTGTCTGGCTTATTTCACTCAACATGATGTCTCTAAGGTTCATCTATGTTGCTGCATGTATCGGAACTTCATTCCTTTTTACAACTGAATCATACTGCCTTGTGTTTATTTACCACATTTTGTTTATTCATTCACCTGTTGATGGGCCCTCTGGTTGCTTCCATATTTTGGCAATTGTAATAATGCTGCTATGAACCTCAGTGTGGAGAGCCGTCTCCCGGGACGGGCATAGCGCATGCGCTGTAAACCTGCTCCAAAGTCCCCCCGCCCATCAAATAAGCCAAGATGGCGCCCATATCCTGCTTCCGCTTATGACGTGCACACTCACTATTCCTATCTGCCAATTGAGTGCATATGCGCGGCGCTAGATCATTGGTTATGAGTAGAGTACTTAAGAGTTTGCCCAAGCGAACCTCGGGGAGACAGCCCACTAGGAGCCGTACCTGACGGCCACATCGAGGCTGCTCTCCCGCGAGGCACTCTGCCCCGCGTGGAAACCTGTAACAGAGAATGCTTATCTAGCTTCAGTAAAAGACTTGCTCTCGCAACCGCCGTGTGGCTCGAGTCGTGACTTCCAGCCAGGTCAGTTTGCGTGGTCTGCATCTCTCTCTCTCTCATCCCTTGTTTCTCCCCTCGCCGGCCGGGGAACAGGGGTCGAGCGGGGCGGCGCCGGACAAGTGGTGGCCCGTACGGGGAACGCTCCTCCTCCTGCCTCGCTCTCGACGGTCCCTCTGTGAGGAGAGCAGCGCTGCGCATCGAGCTTACGGCGGACTTCCCGCGCCTGATCAACGCGAGAAGGTGAGTGCGTCTTATTACATGATAGTTAGGGCCCGTGGGTTTTCAGGTGACCCCGGGGGACTCGGAAGAGCTCTCCGAGTGACTGAAGTATAGTGCCGACTGCAATCATGGGGCAGTCCGGAAGTTCACCTCTCTTAGCTCCCTTAAAGAACCTTTTGAAACAACGGGGTATCTCGGTCAGGAAAAGCTCCCTTCAGCGTTTTCTTGATGATGTTGATACTTTTGCCCCTTGGTTTGCCTGCACCGGCAGCCTTAGCCTACCCTCTTGGATGAAGCTCGGTCGCGACATAGACCGAGCGCGCCAGACGGGCGTGTGTATGGACCCGATTCTAGTACCCATATGGGAGACCGTCCGTGCGGTCCTTGAACTAGAATCGGCTGCCGGCCTAAGCCCGTCCTCTGCCTTGCAAGAAGCACGGTGCGCGCTCCAAGAAACCCAGTCAGTTTCGTCAGCGGACGGCTCCTATAAGGGCAAACCGCCGGAGTCCAGTGACTCTGACTCAGAGTCAGATAGCGATACTGGCGAGGAGGCGGAAGCATCCCCGCTACTTGAGTGGGAGGAGCCTCCCGCCACACCCGTGCGGCCTTCCGCCCCGCCAATGTCTACCGCTGCACCCCCAGGGACACCCCAGCTCCCAACTGACGCCTTGGGCGGTCCCACCAAAGGACCTCGCCGAGAGCTCCCTCTAGTGGCCATGCCCAGTAAATGTAATTATCCTTTGCTGCCAGACCCGGAAACCCCGATGGGCCGGTCAGGGGAGGGGCAACCTTTGCCGTACCCCCCGCCCGAGTACACAGGCCCTCAGGACCCTTTGCCATTAGGTAGTGGTGGGAGACATTTCTGGAGATGGAACCCTTTCACAACATTTAGACCTTTTGGCATGCTGGGTGGCTACCAGCCACTTGAGCCGCAGCCAGTCTCAGAAATGTACCCGGTTATTATCAATCCCCAAGGTGGCAATCAGCACGAATCATATGATTACAAACTATTGAGGGAATTGAGGCAGGCCGTCCATCAGTATGGCCCCAATGCCCCTTATACCTTGAACATGATCAAGAACCTCTCTGCTCTAAATCATACACCCGCAGATATTTTTCAGCTAGCCCGTGCTTGCTTGCCGTCAGGCCGATTCATAGATTGGAAAGCATGGTTTGAGGAGTTAGCTGAAGAGCAGGCCGCAAGGAATGCGGCGGGGAGACGTGGCGGGTGGAATGCTGACATGCTGTTGGGGAGAGGCGCCCATGCCCAGAACCAAACGGGTTTCCCACAAGAGGTCTACGCCCAGATCTTCCGCTGTTTTGTGGGTGCCTGGAAAAAGCTAACAGGTAAGGGAGAGGCTCAGGCCTCACTCAGAAATATACACCAAGGCCCCACAGAACCATTTGCGGATTTTGTAGCCAGGATGCAAACCGCAGCTGAGAGAATCTTCTCAGATCCAGGAGTAGCAGAGACTGTGGTTAAGCAAATGATTTTTGAGCAGTGCAACAAGGAGTGCAAAGTTATCCTGGCACAAAACAGAGCAAAAAATTTGACAGAGTGGGTCAGGCTCTGTAGAGATACTGGCAGCCCTTTAACTAATGCAGGTCTAGCTGCCATGCTAGCTAGCTCCCTACAGGTGGCTACAAAAGGCCCGAGAACCTTAGGGGCAAAGTCTAACGGGTGCTATGGCTGTGGCCAATCAGGGCACTTTAAGAGAGATTGTCCCAATAGACGTCAGCCCCCTGCCACTCAACGGTTTGGCGAACCAGGTGCAGTAACCAGGCCGTGTGGCCGTTGCCACAAAGGCCCCCACCGCGCAGAAGATTGTAAATCGGTTTTCGATGCGCAGGGTAGACGCCTCTCTGGCCGCCCCGAGCAGATTCCAAAAAACGGGAAGAGGGGGTCCGCCCTTTCGACGGACCCCCTTGCATGCCATTCGACAACACAGGATCCGATCAAATTCGTGCGTCCCCCGGCTCAGCAGGACTGGACCTCTGTGCCACCTCCAGACTCGTACTAACCCCCTCCATGGGTGTCCAATTGAAACATGGCATCCCCTATAACCCTCAAGGGCAAGGAATCATCGAGAGAGCGCACAGGTCGCTCAAAGACCTGCTTAGGAAACAGAAAGGGGGGATAGGTCACGGCTTGTCCCCAAAGGCTCAATTGTCTATAGCCTTATTTACATACAATTTTTTAAATGAAAATTCACAGGGAGTGACACCTGCCCTGCAACACACCACCCCGAGTCCTCAGCATAGAGGTCTAGTCCGTTGGAAGGATGTCCTGTCGGGGCAGTGGAAAGGCCCTGACCCGGTGCTCAGCTGGGCCAGAGGCTCTGTTTGTGTTTTTCCCCAGGAACCAGGACGTCAACCAGTGTGGGTTCCGGAAAGACTGGTGAGAACCGTGACATCACCTGAAGAAGCCAAGGAACAGCTGTCAGAAACGCCAACGAATATACAACCTGAACCATTAGACCAAGCCTCCGACCCTGCTGATGATGGCGACGACCGACAAGACGATAATAGTAGGACTGACCACCCCGCGGTTGCCCAAAAAGAGGATCGGTAACTCTGTTCTTTGCTCTCCTATAGCAATCCTTCTAATCTGCCTTTTTCTTTTTTTAGTGGAACTGTGGTAGCGCAGGAGAGTGGTCTTTGGGGCCTGTGGCATCATCCCCCGACCCTGGCCCCATTCTCTGCTGGGTCTCCCGCCTCTCCTGTGTTTTTCACTCGTACCCTGTCTCTAGGTCTCCACCACCTGCCTTCTGACAGAAATATTTCCTCCACAAGCTTCAACGAGTCCTTCCCCCTCACCAATGACACACTGATCCTCTCTTTTGCTAACCTCTCTGTCAAGGTTGTCAACACCACAGTTGCGGCGAATGCTACTTGTGAAACTGGTAATGGCGAGTTAAGTAAGGGAGTCTTGCTTGAATTTCTTAACGTTACAGGGAAGAGCCGCCAGTCTTGTGAAGGGATCTTGAGTAAAAATGAGACTCAAAGGTGCCTTTTCCTTCCGGGGTTTGCTCCTACAGTCTGCAACCGTTCCAAAGACCCGGATGCCTCGCCGCCCCGCTATCCTAGTGTATCGCCCAAGTTATGTCTGGCTCCCCGTCAAGGCAACCGACTGGGTTGGCCCTGTTTCTCAAGTTGTTTCACTTAACAATATCCCCTTCTCTAAGTCTAGGCGTCCAAGAGGCATACCTTACCCGAGACGTGCTACGCCGCCACAATCAGATGCTGAACTTAAATTTCCAGGCCATTCAGAAACTCCTAGCGGAGATAGATGAACTTGGACTAGAAATAGATGGACTCTGGAGAGTTCTCCAGCAGACGTGTGATACCCGATGGTTATTCGGGAGGCTTTGTGTCACCCCGGTTAGGGTGAACTTGACAGAGGAGCAGCAAGATGTCGCCGAGTGGCTCAAGGACACTTATCTCCCCAACTTCACCAATCTCTCCGACCAAGTGAAATCCGACCTTCAGGGACTTGAGAACATTAGGAAATTGAAGCCTGTTAGTTTCGACCTTTCCACACTGGGCGAGACTGTAAAAAATCTGTGGGACCAAGTCACCTCTTGGTTCTCTTGGCCCAATTTGACTAATTGGATTCTCTTGATGGTGGGACCATTGGTGGGATTAGTCATTGTTAAATCTTTGCTAGAACGCCTGTTTCAAGCGCGGCAGTACCGTGTTACCACTATGATGGCTATGTCCTCCACCTTTGATACCCCCAACAGCGACCATTCTGATGGCCATACCCCATCCTGGCCGCCTCGGGCGGGGCACTCGGGAGCGAGGTTTGTAGCTAAGCGCGCAGCTGTGTCCCGGGTATAACGGGCGACGCCAGCAGTCATAATTTTTGTCTCAGGTAGGTCCCTAAGGCAGAGTCATAGTTGTGGCCAGACTTGACTCTAGCCAATGCATAGGGACGCCTAGTGACGCCTCCGACTCTGGTTAATGCTATCCCTGCCCCCGCCTTTGTCCCCCAGTTGCAAGGCAAAGCACTGCAGGGAGAGTCATGTTGTTTCCAGCTCACGGACTCTCCTGTCTCCATATGAGGTGAGCATTCTGGTCGGTGCTAGAGGCTCCGCCGCTAAATGGCTGAGACCTAGTCCAGACTCCCCAAAGCACCGGAACAAATTGTGAGCCATCTGGGTTCACGGGAGCACACTCATCACTGGGGACACTGGGTCGATATAAATAATAAAGGGGGAGATGTGGAGAGCCGTCTCCCGGGACGGGCATAGCGCATGCGCTGTAAACCTGCTCCAAAGTCCCCCCGCCCATCGAATGAGCCAAGATGGCGCCCATATCCTGCTTCCGCTTATGACGTGCACACTCACTATTCCTATCTGCCAATTGAGTGCATATGCGCGGCGCTAGATCATTGGTTATGAGTAGAGTACTTAAGAGTTTGCCCAAGCGAACCTCGGGGAGACAGCCCACTAGGAGCCGTACCTGACGGCCACATCGAGGCTGCTCTCCCGCGAGGCACTCTGCCCCGCGTGGAAACCTGTAACAGAGAATGCTTATCTAGCTTCAGTAAAAGACTTGCTCTCGCAACCGCCGTGTGGCTCGAGTCGTGACTTCCAGCCAGGTCAGTTTGCGTGGTCTGCATCTCTCTCTCTCTCATCCCTTGTTTCTCCCCTCGCCGGCCGGGGAACAGGGGTCGAGCGGGGCGGCGCCGGACACCTCAGTATGAAAATATCTGTTTCAGTCCCTGCTTTCAATTCCTTGGGGAATAGAGCTAGAAGAGGGAATGCCAGGTCATAGCATAATTCTTTACTTAACTTTCTGAGGAACCACCAAACTCTACCACAGCAGCTGCACCATTTTACATTCCCACCAACAATGTTCCTATTTCTTCTCATCCTTTCAAACAATTATTTTCCATTTTCAAAATAATAGCCAAGAGGAATTTCTCAAAATGTGATGGTTGCCCCATTTTCTTTAACCTGTACGGTCATGGTTTTGTTCCAAACTTGTGGGACTTTCACTTGATTCTCCTATCTGGACGTGCCAGAGCCTCCAAGTAATTTACTCCAGACACTGTGAGCATCACTGGATCCACTGGGCGATGACAGAGCTGCTGGAACTGCAACCTGTGCCAGTTAGAGATCCTTCTCTTACCCTGACCTCCCTCTAAAGGCTATTTGGGAAGCCCTGTAAGAGGATCAGAGCAGCATACCATAATATTGTACATTTTGCCCCCTAAATCTCAAGAGATCCAAAATTTGCCCTCATTCTTAGTGGTGGGAGTACAAGGCACAGCAACTTGTCTTTCCCTTTGGAGAGAATATCCTGACATGACACAAACTACTGGACCCCTAAAAACTTTACTGTGGCTGCACACTACTTTAATTTCATCTTCTTGTCTATGCTCTAGAACATGTGTCACACCAACACATCTAGGTTATCTACGACTCCTTGCTTTCTGGGCCAGGGAAAGAACTACCTGAAAGGACAGGGAGGAACAGTACTCAGAACCCACACAGGGCTGGAAACAATGCCTGTTCCGACCAGCCAGACTGGGAAACCTCAGGATTCATGAAACATCGGATACTCATAAGTGTCTTGCCTTACTAATGGAGTATAATTAGCCCTAAACTAAACACAGTTCTGGTCCTGCCTTATACAAATCTTAAAAGCAAGGTATGAAAGGATCAAACTGCTTCCAAGTAACTTCACTGCATCTCAGAGCAAAGCTGAAGGACATTTATAAGAAGACAAAAATCTAGCACCCAAGAAGAAAATATTCATGATGTCTGGCAGGGGATCAGAAATGACCAGGCATGCAAAGAAGCAGGAAAATGTAATGAGGGGAAAAATCATAAAATGAAACCCATCCAGAATTGACAAAGATGTTTGAATTAGAGGATAAGGACTTGTAAACAGTTAGTATTCCATGTATTCTAAAAGTTAAGAAGAGACATGAAATACCTGGAATATATATATGACAACTCAAAGTTTTGAAGATGGAAACTACATTGACTGGGATAAAAAAAAAATACAGTGGGTGAGACTAATAGCAGATTAGACCTTACACAAAAAATTCATTAACTTGAAGGCACGGCAACAGAAACTATCCAAAAGAAAACAGAAAGAGAAAAAAATAATTTGAAAAAATGTACAGAGCATCAATGAGCTGTAGGCCAACTTCAAGTGCTCAATATATGTGTGATTACAGTTCTTGAAGGAGAGAAGGAAGAGGACACAAAAAATAATTGATGAAATAATGGCTAAAATTTTTCCATATTTAATGAAAAGTATAGACTCACTGATTGAAGAAGCTCAGTGATTGCCAAGCACACACACACACGCACACATACATAAAATAAAAATGAAGAAAACTACACCAAGGCACATCATAATCAAATTTCTCAAAACCGGTGATAAAGAGAAAATCTTAACGGCACCCAGAGAAAAATAGCAGTTTATGTCTAGAGGATAACACATATTTCTCATTGGAAACAAATACTGAAAGAAAAACTGTCAATCTAGAATTCCATACTCAGCAAAAATATCTTTCAAAATTGAAAGCAAAAATTAAGACTTTTCATACATAAAAAAGCTGGAAGAAGGCATTACCAGCAGATGTGCATTACATGAAAAAAAAAAAAAAGCCCTTCAGTCAGAAGAAAAATTGTACCATATGGAAATATGGATCTACACAAAGGAATTAAGAGCCCTGAAAATGATAACGACATGAGTAAATACGTGATATAATTCTTCTATCTTAAATCTCTTTAAAAGATGACTGTTGGGCCCCCCTGAGGAACTGGGGGAAAATGCTGAAGTGTTGGACTTCCTGGACTGATGCTGATGTTGTCACAAACATTAAGGACTGGTGGTTTGATGTGCTGAGCCTTCTATCGTGGGACTTGCCCTTATGAAGCTCGTTACTACAAACAAGAGGCTAAACTTGTGCCTAATTAGGCATATAATAGTGCCTAAGAGTCTCCCCCTGAGTACCTCTTTGTTGCTCAGATGTGGCCCTCTCTCTCTCTAGCTGAGCCACCTCAGCAGGTGATCTCATTGCCCTCCCCGCTACGTGGGACCTGACTCCCAGGGGTGTAAATCTCCCTGGCAACTCAGGATATGACTCCCAGGGATGAATCTGGACCCAGCATCATGGGATTGGGAGCACTTTCTTGACCAAAAGGGGGATGTGAACTGAAACAAAATAAAGTTTCAGTGGCTGAGAGATTTCAAATGGAGTCGAGAGGTCACTCTGGTGGACATTCTTATGCACTATATAGATAACACCTTTTAGGTATTAATGTATTGGAATAGCTAGAAGTAAATACCTGAAACCACCAAACTCCAACTCAGTAATCTGGACTCTTGAAGACAATTGTATAACAATGTAGCTTACCAGGGGTGACAGTGTGATTGTGAAAACCTTGTGGATTGCACTACCTTTATCTAATGTATGGATGGATGAGTGGAAAAATGGGGACAAAAACTAAATGAAAAATTGGGTGGGATGGGGGGATGATTTGGGGCTTCTTTTTTACTTTTATTTTTTATTCTGATTCTGATTCTTTCTGATGTAAGGAAAATGTTCAAAAATAGTTGGGGTGATGAATGCATAGCTGTATGATGGTACTGTGAACAGTTGATTGTACACCATGGATGATTGTATGGTATGTGAATATATTTCAATAAAACTGAATTTAATTAAAAAAAAAAGTTGACTGCTTAAGATTAACGGTTGCCAAAGGACAGGGCTGGGTGGCTGGGTGTGAATATAAGGGGTAACAAAGGAATTCATTTGTGGTGATGAAACAGTTCTGTGTTTCAACTGTGGTGGTGGTTACATGAATCTATGTAGGAGATAAAATTGCATAGAGCTACACACACACACACATAAATGAATGCATGAAAAAATGGTGAAAACTGAATAAGGTCTGTAGTCTAGTCATCAATATTTTACTGATGTCAATTTCAATTTCCTGGTTCTGATATTATGCTACAGTTTTACAAGATCTTACCATGGGAAAATATGGGTAAAGGGACTTGATGTATTATACAGAACTATGTAGTACAATGTACTATTTTGCAACTTCCTGTGAGACTATAATTATTTCAAAATAAAAATTTAAATGAATGAATGTATAAATAAATAAAAGATAACTGACTAGACAAAAATAAACAATTTTGTGTGGGGTTTATAATTTATATAAAACTAACATGTGTGACAACATTAGCACAAAGGCAGGAGGGAAAAAATGACAGTATACTATTGTAAGAATCTTATACTATACATGAAGTAGCATATCACTTGAAGGTAGACTGTGATAAGTTAAATATGTATACTATAATCCTAAAGCAATCACTGAAATAGCAAAATTAAGAGTGACCATAAAAAGCTAACAACAGAGATTATCATATTTTCTTTTTCTTTTTGCTATCTCAGCCTTGGGGTTGCAAGAGAGAAGATATTCTTTTAGCAAGGTCCTGCTTTTTAGTCTGGTCTTGAACAAAGATTGAATGAATTTGAAATTGCCGGCTCTTTTATTAAGGTGTCTAGTCCTGGGAGAAGCAGGTACCCTACCTGAAAGTTCTCAAGCCCTCTATGTTTTGTTATGGTAGTGAAAGCTCAGGGTTCCCCAAAGTCTTGCCTTCAATAGGTATTTCAATTCAGGTGACCATAAGTGATAGTTCCCCAATAAATGCTATCAACTGCCAAATTCTTGAATCTGTATGAAATTTTCACTGCTGTTAGCCTCAAGTAGCCCATATGACTAATCCCAAATTCCCTACAACTACCACTCCTCTGCCATTTCTCTGAAGATATGTTGCTTGCAACCATTCCCTGATATCAACTTCTGTACCAGCCAGTTTTACCCTTACCAGAGAACTTTGTTTCTTCATGTGGCTTTGATCTATTGTCTATTATCCTATTCCTTTCAACCTGAAGAATTTTCTTTAGAACACTTCAATCTAGTGGTGATGAACTCCTTCAGACTTTGTTTATTTGGGAATGTCTTAGTCTCACCTTCATTTTTTTTTAATATTCGTTTTATTGAGATATATTCACATACCACACAGTCATACAAAACAAATCGTACATTTGATTGTTCACAGTACCATTACATAGTTGTGCATTCATTACCAAAATCAATCCCTGACACCTTCATTACCACACACACAAAAATAACAAGAATAATAATTAAAGTGAAAAAGAGCAATTAAAGTAAAAAAGAACACTGGGTGCCTTTGTCTGTTTGTTTGTTTGTTTCCTTCCCCCATTTTTCTACTCATCCATCCATAAACTAGACAAAGGGGAGTGTGGTCCTTATGGCTTTCCCAATCCCATTGTCACCCCTCATAAGCTACATTTTTATACAATTGTCTTCCAGGTTCATGAGTTCTGGGTTGTAGTTTGATAGTCTCAGGTTCATTAGAACCTAAAAAGGGTTGTCTATATTGTGCATAAGAGTGCCCACCAGAGTGACCTCTCAGCTTCCTTTTTAATCTCTCTGCCACTGAAGCTTATTTCATTTCCTTTCATTTCCCCCTTTTGGTCAAGAAGATATTCTCCATCCCACAATGCCAGGTCTACATTCCTCCCCGGGAGTCATATTCCACGTTGCCAGGGAGATTCACTCCCCTGGGTGTCTGATCCCACATAGGGGGGAGGGCAGTGATTTCACCTGCCAAGTTGGCTTAGCTAGAGAGAGAGTCACCTTCATTTTTTAAAGAAAGTTTTGCTTGATATAGAATTCTTGGTTGCCAATTTTTGCTTTCAGCACTTTAAATATGTTCACTTCTTGCCTTCTTCACCACTTCCTTCTTGTCTCCATGGTTTCTGATGAGAAATTGACACTTAAGCTTATTAAGTCTCCTTTGTATGTGACACATTGCTTCTCTCTGGAAGTTTTCAGAATTCTCTATCTTTGGCATTCAACAGTTTGACTATAATATGCCACGGTGCAAATCTTTTTGGGTTTACCCTGCCCCTTTCTCTCTTTCTTCTCCTCTGGGATTCCCACAATGTGTATACTAGTGTGCTTGAAGGTGTTCCACAGGTTCCTCAGGCTCTGTTCACTTTTCTCCCTTCTTCTTGCTGCTCCTCAGACTGAATAATTTCAATTGTTTTATCAAGTTCTCCAATTCTTTTTTCTGCTAGCTCCAAACTGCTGTTGAACTCCTCTAGGGAATTTTAAATTTCTGTTACTGTAGTCTTCAGCTCTGTTTATTTCCTTTCCAAATTTCCATCTTTTTATTGATATTCTTTTTGTGGTCACCTATCATTTTCCTAATTTCCTTTAGTTCCTTGTCCATTTTTCCATGAACTCTTTGAGTATATTTAGGACCATTTCTTAAAAGCCTTTGTGTGGTATGTCCCATGTCTGGTCATACCATGTCTAGATGGTTTCTAATGCTTTAATCTTCTCCTTTGCCTGGCCAATACTTCCTGTTTATTTGTATGTTTGTAATCTTCTGCTGAAACCTGGACATTTTGATATTTTAATGTGTTGTTACTGGAATTTAGACTCTGAGGCATCAATTCGTTAAGCTTGTATCCAGTTATTGTCATCACAGAGCCTTCCTTGAATGTTTGGAGCTAACGAAAGAAAAGAAAAGGAAAGGGAAGGGAAGGGAAGGGAAGGAGAAAAGGAAAGGAAAAGAAAAGAGAAAAGACTTTTCTCAGTCTTTGCAGGTTGACCTGCATAAGTTCTCTCCTTCAGGACTTATCCATACATTGAGTTTAGAGAATAGTTCCAGGCCAAAGCTTAGGGACCTCCCTGATCCTTTCTGCACATGTATCTTGTCTTCAGCATCCATAGGTGGCCTTGGGAACTCCCCCATTTACATGGATACAAATGTCTCCTCTTCCCTAGGAAACATTTCCTCGTGATCTGAGACACTGCAGTATATGTCCTACTGCCAGCATCCCAGGCCCCAGGCAGCACAACCTGTCTGCTATCCCACAGTATTCTGTAGGAGAACTTGGTGAGCCACCTTCTACATGTGAGGAAGTTCTGGGACAGTGAGTTCCTCAGGCCACAACCAGACAGACTGGGCCAGACATACAGGCTCTCAGTAAGTGCATGAGGGTTACTCAGCTCCCTCTGGTGCCAAGACCAGGGACCTGCACTGGGAGTGTGGGCAGCTCAAGGCCAAGCTGTTGGGGGTGGGGAGAGGAGCAGCCACCACTTTTAGGTAACCTTTTTCTTGATTTGGCACTTGCTCTGCTATTGCAGTCCTGTAACTGTTTTCTGGAGTTTTGAGAAAGGTGTTTCTGCCTGTTCTTGCTGATTGTTCAAAGCTTCTGTGGGAGGATAGAGCCCTGAAGTGTCTCATTCTGCCATCTTGATCAGGGGCAGGTTAACTGTAATTTTGATATATAAGTAAATAACTTACTAATTACAATGTTTAATTTTTATTAATGCACAAAAACTTTAAATTTTGAAACTTAATTAAGTATTTCACTTGTTTTACTTTGTGTTTCCTGTTTTGGTATCATTCATAGAAATACTTGAACAACTTCGGAATCATAGGAATTTAGCAAGAAACCCTAGTAATAACAGTAGTAAAAATATTAATAAACTATCATTTATTGAGTATTACTAAGTACCAGATACTTTATGTAATTATCTTACTTAATCCTTACACAAACATATGAAGTAATTATTCCCATTCTACAGATCAGAAAACATAGGCTCAAGATGACAAAGTAATTTCTCATAGCCTTGTGACCTGTAAGTTCTGGAGATGAAATTCAATAATTTTGCTGGGTACCAAATGTTAGACTTTGTAAACAGATGGACAAACTTACATTTATTTCCTAGCTCTGTTGTGCTGGCTGCTGGATGTGCTGCCTTGTGCCTACAGCTTAACTCCTTTAAGCTTTAAATTCACCTGTAAAAAAGTATGATGGTTTGTAGCTTTATGATCATATTTGTGCCAGTTTGGATATATTATGTCCCTCCAAAACACATGTTTCAATCCAATCTTGTGAGATATTGGGATTAGGTTGTTTCCAAGGAGATGTAACTCACCCAACTGTAGGTTATAATTTTGATTAGACTATTTCCATGGGGGTGTGGCCCCACCCATTCAGCATGGGTCTTGGTTAGTTCCCTGGAGTACTTTAAAAGAGCCACACAGGCCCTGATACTTGCTGACTCTGGCACTTAGAAGTGCTTGGAGAGTAGACAGAAGGACATTTAGCTGGGAGATGAAGCCCAGAGTTTGCCCCAGGGTATGCTAAGACAGGACTCCCAGATGCTTAGAGAGAAACTTCCTGGGAGAAAGAACCAAGAACTTGCTACAGCTGAGAGAGATTTTGGAGACAGCCATTGAGAGCAGACTTCTGCTGATGCTTTGGCAATACTAGCCCAGAGCTTGCCCCAAGAAGCTGTTGCAGAGACAATTTGGAGAATGCCACTTTTTAAAAAATTTAATTTTATTGAGATTGTTCACATACCATACAATTATCGAAAGATCCAAAATGCACAGTCAATTGCCCATGGTACCATCATATAGCTGTGCAACCATCACCACAATTAGAACATTTTCATTACTCCAGAAAAGAAATAAAGACAAAAAAAGAAAACCCAAATCCTACCATACTCCTAACCATGCTCCCCTCCATTTTTGACTCATATATTGTTAAAGTACATTAGTTACTGTTGATGAAAGAATGTTAAAATACTACTAACTGTAATACATAGTTTGCAATAGGTATATATTTTTTCCCTATATACCCTTCTATTAGTAACTTCTAGTTATAGTGTCATAAATTTGTTCTAGTTCATGAAAGAGATTTCTAATATATTGACAGTTAATCATGGACATTGTCCACCACAAGATTCACTGTTTTATACATTTCCATCTTTTAACCTCCAACTTTCCTTCTGGTGATACACATGACTCTAAGCTTCCCCTTCCCCCACAGACATACACCATTTGGCACTGTTAGTTATTCTCACAATAATGTGCTACCATCACCTCTGTCCATTTCCAAATACTTAAGTTCAATCTAGTTGAACATTCTGCTCATAATAAGCAACCACTCCCCATTCTTTAGCCTTGTTCTATATCCTGGTAACTCATGTTTCATGTCTATGAGTTTACATATTATAATTAGTTAATATCAGTGAGACCATGCAATATTTGTCCTTATGTGTCTGACTTATTTCACTCAATATAGTGCCCTCAAGGTTTCTTCATCAACACATTCCTTTTTCTAAGACAGTTTTGTTCACCCACCATACATTCCATCCTAAGTAAACAATCGATGGTTCCCTGTATAGTCACATATTTATGTATTCACCACCATCACCACTATCTATATAGGACATCTCCAATTCTTCTACAAAGAAGGAGGAAGAGTCAAAGAAGGTAGTGAAACAAAAGAAAAAGAAAAAGAAAAAGGAAAAGAAAGAAAAAAACATGACAGCTAAAAAGCAACAAAAGGAAAGACAGAATTAAACTAAAGTAGAATAAAAGTCAGACAACAATCATCAACACCAAGAGTCCCATACCCCTCCTTTATGTCCCCCTCTTCTAGGCACCTAGCTTTGGTATATTGCCTTTGTTACAATAAAGGAAGCATAATACAATGTTTCTGTTAGCTATAGTCTCTAGTTTGCATTGATTGTATTTTTCTCCAATACCACCCTATTTTTAACACCTTGCAAGGTTGATGTTCATTTGTTCTCCCTCATGTAAAAACATATTTGTACATTTTATCACAATTATTGTGCTCTCTAGGTTTCACTGAGTTATACAGTCCCAGTCTTTATCCTTCCTCTTTCCTTCTGGTGTCCCATATGTTCCTAACCTTCCTCTTTCAACCATACTCACATCATCTTTGTTCAGTGTACCTACATTGGTGTGCTACATCACCCAAAACTGTGTGCCAAAATTCTCATCTTTGTCTTTTCCTATCTATCTGTAGTGCTCCCTTTAGTATTTTCTGTAGAGTGGGTATCTTGTTCACAAACTCTCATTGTCTGTTTGTCAGAGACTATTTTAAGTTTTCCCTCATATTTGAAGGATAGTTTTGCCAGATATAGGATTCTTGGTTGGTGGTTTTTCTCTTTCACCATTTTAAATATATCACACCACTTCCTTCTTGCCTCCATGGTTTCTGCTGAGAAATCCACACATAGTCTTATTAAGCTTACTTTGTATGTGATGGATCACTTTTCTCTTGCTGCTTTCAGGATTCTCTTTGTCTTTGACATTTGATAATCTGATTATTAAGTGTCTTGGCATAGGCCTCTTCAGATCTATTCTGTTTGGGGTATGCTGCACTTCTTGGATCTGTAATTTTATGTCTTTAATAAGAGATGGGAAATTTTCATTGATTATTTCCTTTATTATTGCTTCTGCCCCTTTTCCCTTTTCATTTCCTTCTGGGACACCCATGACACCTACAATCACATGCTTCATGTTGTAATTCAGTTCCCTGAAACGTTGCTCACGTTTGTCCATTTTTTTCCCTATCTGTTTTTTTGTGTGTAGGACTTCAGGTGTCTTGTTCTCCAGTTCTTGAGTGTTTTCTTCCACCTCCTGAGATCTGCTATTGTATGTCTCCCTTGTGTTTTTCATCTCTTGTTTTGTGCCTTTCATTTGCATAGGTTTTGCCAGTTGTTTTTTCAAACTTTCAAGTTCTTCCATATGTATGCCCAATATTTTCTTTATATCCTTCATATCTTTTTTGCCATATCTTCCCTAAACTTGTTGAATTGATTTAGCATTAGTGTTTCAATTCCTGTATCTCAGTTGAAGTGTAAGTTTGTTCCTCTGACTGGGCCATATCATCATTTTTTCCTGGTGTGATTTGCAGTTTTCTGTTGTCTAGGCATCTGGTTTCCTTGATTACCCCAATCAGATTTTCCCAGACCAGACTCAGGTCTCAGGAAGGGATTATATTCAGTGTCAGGTTTCCCTACGGTGTGTCTTAGAAGCTTGACAGACTTTCCTTTGAGGCCTCTAGCCACTGTGCTTTTCCTAACCTGCCCAGCAGGTGATGCCTGTCAGCCTGTTGCTCCCCACTGGTGTAAAGAGGGGTGGTCCCTTTAATTCTCCACCTGAGTTGTTTCTGGTTTGATTCTTTTCTCCAAGGCCCTGGGATCTGAGTTCTGTAGGGAAGGCCAGCACTTGAGCTGGGCCCCACCTCCCTCCTCTTAGGGAAGATACACCCTCTAGGGAGTTATCATCTGCATTTGAATAGCTTCTTTGTCTCTCCACCCCTGTTTGGGTCAGAGTACTACAAACTGAAAATGGCTGAGGCTCTCTGCACTGAGCCCCTCAGGTTGAGAGAGAGAAAAAGGGACAGAAAGCCCCCTTTCAGAGCCAGTATACAGCCCCCCAGTTTCACTCATCAGCCAGAGGTAACACCCGGTGTTCTGGGTTTCCCCTCCTAGTACAGATGAGTCTTCTGGTTCTTTAAGATCAGTTGTCACTAAAAGCCTCTCTCTGCTTGTTAGAGGTTTATAGCTTGTATTCAGCAGTCCACATTTGTTAATTAAATCCCTAGTTGAAGTTGGGCTGAGCTATGTTCGTTGGCTCAGAGACTGCTGCTTTCTACCATGGCGAGGTTTTGCAGCTCAGCCTGCTGTGGTGGGAGGGGGCTCTCGGCATAGGTCTGCAGTTTTTACTTACATATTTTATGCTGTGATCTCAGGCATTCCTCCCAATCCAGGTCGGTGTTTGATGTGTGGACAGTCATGGTTGTGCCCCAGCAGTTATTCCAAATTATTTACTAGTTTTTCCTGTTTGTTTATTAGTTGTTCCAGGGGACTAACTAATTTCCACTCCTCTCTATGCTGCAATCTTGGCTCAATCCTAGAGAATGCCATTTTGAAATGCAACCTGGGAGCAAGCAGATGCCAGCTACATGCCTTCCAAGCTACCGCGGGTTTTCTGGATGCCAACGGCCTTTCTCCAGTGAAGGTATACTCATGTTTATGCCTTGGTTTGGACATTTTTATGGCTGTGGAACTATAAATTTGTAACCAAATAAACCCTCTTTTTAAAAGCCAATCCATTTCTGGTATTTTGCATAATGGCAGCATTAGCAAACTGGAATAATATTCTTGAAGCTAATCCATTCCTATGGGTGTAGACCTACTGTGGATGGGAGCTTTTGATTAGGCATGCTCTGGGTGGCTCTTAATCCTCTTACTGGAGTCCTTTATAAGAGGATGAAATTCAGAGAAACACATAGAAGCTGAGAGAGAAGGACACACACACAAGCTGAGAGAGAAAGCCACAGAAACAGAGAGGAAGCCAGTGAAGCTGAAGCAGGAGCCATGAAACCTGGAAGAGAGGGGAGAGATCAGCAGGTGCACTGTGTGCCTGGCCACATGACAGAGGAGTCCCAGATCACCAGCAACCTGTCTGCAGGAAGAAGGTATTGTCTTGATGGTGCCTTGATTTCGACATCTTCACAGCCTTGGAACAGTAAGCATGTAAACTAATAAATCTCCATTGTTAAAAGCCAGCCCATTTCTGGTATATTGCATTTCATCAGCTTTAGTGAACTAAAACAAGTTTAACAATATCTCTCTCATAGAGCTGTTGAGAGATTTAAATGAGAAAAAAAGTATGTAATGTGTCCAGCACAGAGAGTCATTCCATATGAGAGAGGTGGCCCACCATCCCTCTTAGCTGGAGCACCCTAACTCTTTCCCTCTCCTGTCTCAGAAGGGCTGGAGCACTGGGGAAGGTGGGAGGGGGGTGAGAGAAAGAGTAAACCTGCATGTGTGGAACAGCTGCCCACAATGAGGTACAGAGGTTCCAGTTCCAGGCTTCACAGATTGAAGTAAGATTTAAGTAGGGAACAGAGGTGACCAAAGTGCCACATGTCTTGGATTGGTCTCACCCTGGGGAGAGGCTCTGCTTGTTTCCAGCTTGCCCAATAACAGGGTGAGGTAATTGTGGAGGCACGCCTTCCCACATGGGGGAGACAGGGGTGCAGCTTCTCAGGGGTATCTTCATATAGCTCAGATGCAGCAGCTTGGTTTGGAGGAGAGCTTGGTGAGGCTGCTGCTCCTCCACCAGCTCTGGCCCTGTGGGCCCTGACACACACACACACACACACACACACACACACACACACACACAGAGGCCACAGGTACCTTCCTGGGGCATCTGCCAACAGAAATGTCCTTGCTCTTCTTTTCACTCTACTATTCAGTGCTGGTGTCCCTGGCCTGCTACAGAAACAGAAGGTCCTCAAACTCCCTCTGCCCCCCAGGGAGAAGCAAAGGCAGAGATGGTGGCAGCTGGTGTCTCTGGAAGGGGTAGTGAAGGTAGTTACCAGCTTCATGAACATCTTACTGGAGTTCTTCTAACCTGCAAGGATAAACTAGTTGATGATCAGAGACTAGGAGGGCCCTCAGCAGCTGTTCATGTTCAAGGACACCTGGCAGCATGTAACCATGTTGGAGTTCTCTCTGCTCAGTGGTGTGGGGGACACTGTGTCAGTCATGTCAGGCACAGTGGAAGATGAAGCTGGAGCGAGCCATCGAGGCCCTGACCTTCTATGTGCTGCTCCTGCTGCTGGCAACCACATCGAGAACACACCCTGGAGATCTGTGTGCACATCCTGTTCCCAGTGCCCCCCTTCCTGCTGGCCCTGATGCTCACCACCGAGGTCTTCGTCCCTGACCAGCCCTCACTGTGGGTATTTAAGACTTGGACAGGGCTGGTGCTCAGCAGCTGGATGCTGCAGCTCTGCGTGGTGATATGCACTCCTCCCTCTGGAAAGCCCTGGCAGGGGGACAACCCCATGGATCTCGCCTTCCTCACTGTGTTCTTCTCCTAGCACCTGGGCTTAGGAGTGGCTGTGCTGGCTGCTGTCTATGGCCTCTGCAGCCTCTGGCACTGTTTCTGCTCTTCCTGGATGGGATACCCAGGGCCCAGGTACCAGCCGTGCTCCACGGTCCCCAGCAGTGGAGAACTTGAGAAGCTCAGGGCAGAGGCCATGCTGCAGGATGGGGACATCTAGGTACAGAAACTCTTTGTGCTATGCCTTTTGTAATGAGAGTTTCGAGGGTGCCCACTGGGTGCATAGCATGGAAATGTCCTGGGATATGGCTTCCCATCCCAGGAGCCATCTCTGTTGTTTGAAATAAATCTTCCAGCTCCTGGGATGACTACTTATCTCCCACTCTGTATCACTATCCAGTATGGTCCCTGCCTATTCCGACATAGGAAGTGAGAACAGGGTTTAGGGATTTTCTCTGACAGCTTTTGGGAGCCAAGAGGAAGAAACAAAATGAGGAAGCAGAGGGAGATGAAGGCAGTCAGGTATGGACTCTGGGAGGATACTATCTATCTTAGGCAGGGCAGGGTTTGTGTGTTCATGTGTGGCCTGCAGCTGACAGGTTTAAATGTGTGAGAGGGAGTTCATTTTTGTGTAACAGCAAGGACTTCAGCTGCCTTCATTTCTCTCTGTTTTCTTATTCACACTTAATTGTATCAGGATGTGGAGCTTGTTTTGTAAAACCAAAACTGAAGGAAAGTACTCCTACCCTCTAAGGGAAGCATGGGGTGAGAGGGGAAGACAGCAGGGGAGAGGGAGTAATCAATTTAGCAAGGGCTCAAGCTGGGAAGACAGGAGACCAGGAAGAAACCCCCAAAGGCAGAGAAGTTGTTAGAAACGAGGGGGACTTACATATAATTTAAATTGATTTTTGCCATCATGTAACACCACTCCTCTGTGCCAACTCTTTCAGTAAAGACTACTACACGTACATTTGCTTCGTGTGAGTGATTCTGGGGGAAAATCAAAGAAAACACCCAGATCTGGGTTGTTGGGAGCAGAGGGGAAAAAACTGCCATGAAACCTGGGTTGCAAACGCTGCTGCTGGGAACCCACATTGAAAAAAGTCCTGTTCCCAGTGGTGACCTTCCCGCCAGCCCTGGTGCTCACCAGCGAGGTCTGGGGGACTCCAAAGATGCAGGAACTCAGAGCTGAGGGGCAACCTGGGGATTTCAGCCCCATGGAATCTGCAGACATTTTCAGTCATTGGGTTTCTCACAAGAAAAGAGGTGCTGTTAAGTTCATATATTCAGTGGAGTACACAAAAGCAGACCATATAAAAATACTTACCACTGCACAGAGTTAGGAAGCTACTGCTTCTACTGACACAAATCTGCTCATGTGATATGATCTAGCCCAGCACTGGGACATCTGAAAAGGCAGGGAGGAGGGAGGAGATGCTGGCCATGGGTTTGGAGAAAAGTGTCCCCTCGTGAAGCTGCTGACCCACTGTGTGGACACAAATGCCATCATCAGAGACCAAAATGCTTCAAAGAGCCCAAAAAGGTTTTCCAGGATTGCAAACAAAGCAGGCTGCACAGGGTCATCACTGGACAATCCCTAAAGAAGCAGTGCACAAGAGTGTAGAAAACAGTCTCCTGGAAACCCTGGGACATGGGGTTAAGGGAATGGGGAGGAAGGGAGGGAACGGAGAAAAGAGGAGTCTGGCCACCCACACCGGCAAGATCAGGAAAGGCAGGGGGAGACTTCGGATCATAGAGGAAGAAAAATGTGTCTTCCTCCAGAAGGTGGAACCAGGCCAGCCCCAGCTGCCAACCCAGCGGAGCACAAGCCAACCCAGCGAGAGACCCAGCACCCCTCTTTCTGTCCCCACCCCCAAAAGCCTTGAAGCAGCTCAGAATTATCTTGAAGCTAATAAAATTTAAGCTTCAGGGTCTCTCACTTTTACATGTCCCTCACAAAGTGTTCACATGATCATATATTACTGAAAATTTGCAATAATAAGATATTTTTGTATTGTTCCCTAAAAAGGGCCCTCCAAATCGTATAAACTGTAAGTTCCACAAAACCTGGCTCTGCCCCACCCAGAAAGCTTAACACAGATTTACTTTCAGGATGCCCGATTATAAATACATCTCTTCACCTGTTATGGAACATTCTTTCCTAGAGGACAATATTAAGACTCTTCCTTCTTCATCTCAGAAACAATTTAAACATTAATGAAGCATCACACTGGCTGCTAAAGCATAATCCATCAATCCACAAATGTTAACGAGCATTATGAGATCCCCTGATAAGGAGGAAGAGTTAGAGGTGCAGAAGACTTGGTGACAGGAGGTGGAGAGAAGGGGACAGGATAGATTTACAGTCCTGCTTACCTTCTCCTGGGTTGTCTGTGCAATTCTTGTCCTGTATACCTGGCCCTTGTCCAGCACATCAGGAACATCACCGAGACGTGATTCACATCAACTGTGTTTGTCGTGAGTCTTGGAGACCTTTCAAAATGACGGTGCTAACTTCATTTTAAAGGCACTTCATCATGATTGCACTTTGGCTGTGTAATGCCATACGGGCTTCTTCCCTTCCTTGTTCTCTCTAGAGGGAGCACGACAGTGTGATAGGCGTACAAGTCAGTAACACAATCTTAAAGATTAAAAAATAATGTTTAGGGTTTTTTTCAGATTACTATTGTTACACATTTTAGACACCTCAGAACACACCAAAAAGTATTTTTTAAATGAAATCTACTGCAGTGCCTTCACCCAGAATTAATCACTGCCTGGGAGGGGTGGAAGGGTGGGGAGTTGTTTCAATCACAGAATGACTTACGGGGTTTAGATCTCCAAGGTGAGGCCTTGCTTGGTTATGACAAGCCCAGAATGTGCTTGATGTCTAAAACAGTGGATGACAAAAGAGGTGAAGGTCCTTGAAGACGAAGAAATTAAAGAAGTGAGAGTCTAGTGTTGTGTGTAGGAACTGAGTGAGGGTAACAATGCTTTGGGAAGGTGACAACTATGAGCTAGAGGAAAACCCCAGAATCTCAGTTCTCAGTGAGTCTTCTGGGGTGACCTAAAGGCATCCAGGAGGGTGAGAAGATAGGAAATGTGGACAGCACAAACTTTGGAGGAGGAAAGTGTCAGGGTGAAGCAGGAAGTTAATCCCTACCTCACAGAGGTATTGTGAAAATAAATGAGGTACTGCATAAAAACACACTACAGAGCATGGTTTAGAGTAGATGCTTCTTAAACATTAGTTCAATTCTTTCACTTATTCATTCAAGCATTTAGTCAATATTTATTGAACATCTGCTATGTGCCAGATTCCATGATAGGCCCTGAGAATAAAGAAGTGACCCAGATGGTGGGATCCTTGCCTTCAAGTTGTTTATAGTCCAGTAAGAAACGGAAGCTAAGTAAACCATAAAATAAATACAATCTGAAGAGTGCTGTGATAAGGGGCAGCTAAGCCAGACTTGGAGGTCAGGAGAAACTTCCTGGAAAACTGATTTGAAGGATGAACACAGCCAGAGGAAGACGGATGGGGAAATATTCAGGAGAAAGGCAAAGGACCATGGAAAAGGGCTGAGGCCAAAAGTCCCCAGATATTAGAGAGCATGAGCATCTGAGGAACTGAAGGACAGTGGGAGGGTTGATCTCAGTGTTTGAACCGGAAGGGGTGAGCAATGAAAGGGAAAAAGAGACAAGGGCCAGAATCCTTCTAGGCAACATTAAGGAATTCGGCATTTATCCTTGAAGCCCATGGAGATGATCAAATTTCCATTTTGAAAATATCACACAGTCTTCATATGGAGTGAGGCTTGGAGAAGGGAAAACCTGGAAGCAGGGAGACTAGTTAGATGACCCACGGGTGATGATGGCTGGATGAGAGGAAATGGAAAGAAGCACATAGATTGACGAGCTAAATAGATGGTTCCTGTCAGGTGTTGTGGGTGAGGGGAAGGAAGACAAAGCTTGGGCAGCTGGGAGGGAAGTTGATGCAATAACTGCAATAATGAACCAGAACAAGGGCTGGAAGAGAAGAGATGGATTCTGGATGGAGATATTAAGTTCAAGGTGTTGTTCCAGAAGCAAGTGGATGTGTGTGAGCCTGGAGCTCAAGGGAAAGGGACGGGCTTGTGATGGGGATCTGGGGTCATGAGCCATGGGGGTGGATGAGATCACCATGAGAGGGTGGAGGGAAGAGGGCTTAGCACAGACTCTGAGGGACCGCAACATCTAACTGGGAAAAGGAGGAGAGGCTCCTGTAAGGTGGACCAAGAAACAGCAGCCAGGGAGGTAGGAGGAACTCCAAGAGTATGTGGTAACACAGAAACCAAATATTGAGACGGTTCTAAGAAACCAACAAAGCCAACAAAGCCACCTGCCTTTCTTTCCCCTCCCAGATCTTTGTGAGGGAACTTCTTCTTCCAAGACTAGTAGGAACTGGCCCTGCATTGTCGCACCATAATGTTGCCCAGGCTGCATCAACAAAGTGATGGATTTGGTAGTGTCATACAGTAGCCTCAACAGATTACACAGAACTCAGATGATGAAAGGGGAAATGAACATGTTCAAGACTAAGACTTCCCTAAGTCATATCCAGCTACGGCTTTTACCAATGTCTTGGTGTGGTGGGACTGGAAGCTAATTCCAGGACTTCAAGAACAATATTTGAAGTGTGATGAATGTACATTATAGAGTTAGCTGTCTAGATCATTATCCCTAGTTATTGAGTGCCTGCTAGATGGAAAACTGAAACCAAAATTCCTCTCTCCTCACTAGTCTGTGAGTACAAAAAGATCACAGAAAAGACAAAGATCCACTCCTATTTCAAGGTTTCCCAGCCCCTTAAAGCTTCACTCAGGTATTTTTCAGAGACACGCAGGTTTCTCTCTCTCTCTTACTCTTTCTCCCTGGGAGAGCTGATTTTCACTTCTTTTTGTACTTGTGATTGTTTTGCCACGTACAAAAGAAAGAATATGTGTAAAATGCTTGGGAGAAGAAAGAGGGAAGCAGGTAGGGAGGGATAAAAAGCTTGCTAAGGGCACAGAACAACTAGCTGGCAAACTATGAGGAGGGCAGGGACCCAGTTCTGCCAGGCTGTCCCCGACTGCCACCCCTGTTAAAGAGGTACTGGCCGGAGAATGGCCTGGAATCCAGGGCCCGGCACCCCCACCCCACCCCCTCCCGCCTCCTCTCACCGGGCTGGCTACGCCGCGTCTTCTGCCTCGGCCCTCGCCCCAGGAGGCGGCGGAGAGGACTCCGAGGACGCGATGTGCCCTCCTGTCCTGGCGACCGGCTCTGTCTTCACCGCGGGACCCAGCACGGAGCTCGGGAGGCAGAGGCTGCGCCTCGGGAGGAGTGTCCCGCATTCCGCGTGCGAGCAGAGGGGAGGCCCCAGCTGGGCTCTGAGCCCGGCTCCCACCGGGAAACGAGGAGAGGGAGGGGTGGATCCTGGACGGTCTGACTGATTCATTCAGCCATTCACACACGCAGTAAGTATTTATCTAGCGCCTTTTAAGTGCTTGGGAGGCAACAGCGAACAAGACAAAGATCTCCGCCCTCACGGAAGTGGTTGGATAGAAAATAAACAGCGACTATTAAATCATTTATTGATGTTTAGCCCGACGTAATCTAAACTGCTCCCTCCCACAAACTGTTATAAGCAACATTTCTTAGATAATTGTTTTCCAGCAGGCACTGAAGGAATCAACAGGTGCCAAAAGTATGTAGTAACACAGAGGGTGTGGAAGTGAAGGGTTATGCAGCTGAGAAACAGAATGCCTACATAAACAGCTGATTTTTTAAATTAAGAAAGGATGGCAGTTTCATTTCACAAGGTCATGGAAACACTTTTGCCCATTCATCTGTAACAGTTCCCGGCAAGATGTACAAATTGACAGCAAAAAAGCACACATCTAAATGATAGGGATAAAAGGTGCCCGAAATGGGAATAACAAGGTTTAATGCCTGGACAGTAGAACCCAACATGTCCAATTATCAGGGAAGCATGGAGCAATGACGAAAGAGGTCAGAACCAGAGCTCCAAATGACAAGATGGACTTGGAAGCAGGCCCTTGCCAGTCACAAAGCAGAATGAAGACTTTTTTTTTTTTTTTTTTTTTAATTTGATGTTACCCACTCATTTAGGTGGCATCCCCAGGCAGGGCTTATATTCACACATGGGATTTATATGCTGATATAGCAATATATCCATGATTTACCTGGGTCAGATTCAGAAAATTTCTATCAGTGTTCCTGCCAAACTCATGCAGTACCCTGAAATGAATTCATAAATGATATCTTCTACTTACATACATAATTAGAGCCCACTATATCTACCAATGCCCTCTGGCCAAAGACCACCAGGAACACACATGTAGTTGAACAAGTTGGGTTTATTGCTCATTGCAAGGAAGGAGGGCACACACCCTGGGGAGATGTAGAGCATCTCGGGTAGATGGTTTTAGAAAGGACTTAGGGGATTTAGGTCTGTTCTAGGTGAACTTTTTTTAAAATTGTGAAACATAACATATATGTAAAAAGATGATAACTTTCAAAGTATAATTTAACAAGTAGTTATACAGGAAATTTCCGAGAATGTTATGGGTTACAGTACCATAGTTTCAGTTATTTCCTTATTGTGAGCTATAACATGTATACAAAAAGGTGGTAACTTTCAAATTACAATTTAACAAGGTGCTATAGAGCAAATTTCAATGAATCCTATGGGTTATGGTTCCACCACTTTGGTTTTTTCCTTCTAGCTATTCTAATACCCTAGAAACCAAGAACAAGAAAAATATATACAGATTCAGTATTCAAAATCCTTCGTTAAATTCCATCTTGTCTGTTGCTACCTTTTCTTCTAGTTTAATCACTTTCCTGATCTTCCGGGATGTCTAGGCAGTGACCACCCTAACTTGTTCTTGTTGTAAAGTGGTGTAGCCATTATGGGAAAGGGGGACGCATCTGGTTGATGTTCCTGAAGAGGCTGTTGCCTCTGGGTTTTGGAACATAGCTGGCATAGGAACTCTCTGGAGGATTTAAGTTTCTGAAGACTAAACTTAGTGAGTGACTTTTATAGACTATCAGACAGGGATCTGGGTATTCTTTAGGGTTCTCAGGACTACTGTTGACTTGGACTTATCATACTGTAGCCATTTGGCACTTCTAGCTGAAGCTTGCTTCGGAGTAACCTCCAGGACAGCCTCTCAACTCTATTTGAAATCTCTTAGCCACTGAAACTTTATTGTTGCCTTTCTTTTCCCCATTTGGTCAAAAAGGCATTCTCAAACCCTTGATACCAGGGTCAGGCTCTTTCCTGGAATCTGTGTCCCACATCACCAGGGAGATTCACTTACTTGGGGGGTCCTATCCCATGTCAGGGGGTGGGTAATGAATTTATTTGCAGAGCTGGGCTTAGAGAGAACAAGTCCACATTTGAGCAACAAAAGAGGTTCTCTGAAGGTGACTTCTAGGCATAATTATGGGTGGGCTTAGCCTCCCCTTTACAAACATAAGTTTCGTAAGAGCAAGCCTCAAGATCATGTACTTGACTTACAAAGTAGGGGGTTCCTAACTTCACATAGCATATGTTCTGTCCATGATAATCCATCCCTATCTCACATTATCATCACTTGGTTGTACATTCCTCCTTACTCTCAATTTTAAACAATTCTCATGACCCAAAACACCCCATAGCTCTTTTCAGCCCTAATTATTTGTCCCTAGTATTTGTGTGTCACTAGTAAGGTATTCCAATTAATTATAGTCCTTGGTATGCAATAGGTAGATTTTTCCCATATACCACTCTGTTGTCAACTCTCTGTACCAGGGTCATACCTTACAAGTATATCATGCAAGCACCTGTCTATATTTGTAGTGCTGATCTGTGGGATACATGCCTTTAAACAACCCCTTTCAATCCTATTCACCTTCAATACAGCTTTGATACTCATAATCCCATTAACAAACAATCATTACCCCCACCCATTCCCATACCTTTGAATCACCCTCATTAACATATTAGATTATCATTCCCCCTTCACTAGCCTCTATCACTGGATCCTCAATATTCTGTGTTATAAGACATTGATCTTACATTGTTCAAGGAATTCATAGTAGTGGTAACATAAAGTAACTCTCCTTTTGTGTCTGACTTATTTCAGTCAGAATTATATCTTCAAAGTTCATGCATGTTGCAATAGGTTTCAGGACCTTGTTCCTTCTTACTGCTGCATAGTATTCCATCATATGTATATACCACATTTTGTTTATCCACTTGTCTGTTGAAGGACACTTGGATTGTTTCCATCTCTTGGCAATTGTGAACAATGCAGCTATGAACATCAGTGTACAAATGTCTGTTTGCCCAATCGTAGGGTAATTTGATATCTAGTTTTCTGAGAAACCACCAAATTGTCTTCCACAGCAGCTGTACCCTTATACATTCCCACCAGCAATGAATAAGAGTTCCAGCATTCATTGTTTCCTATTTGTTTAGTGGCAGCCATTCTTTCTTGGTGTGAGATGGTATTCCATTGTGGTTTTGATTTGCATTTCCATAATAGCTAGTGAAGATGAACATTTTTTTTCATGTGTTTTTTAGCCATTTGTATTTCCTCTTCAGAAAAATGCCTGTTCATATCTTTTGCCATTTTATAATTGGGCTGTTTGTACTATTTTTGAGTTGCAGGATTTCTTCATATTTGCAGGATATCAGTCTCTAATCAGATACATGGTTTCCAAATATTTTCTCCCATTGAGTTGACTGCCTCTTCACCTTTTTGACAAAGTCTTTTAAAGCACAGAAGCTTTAGATTTTGAGGAGTTTCCATTTATCTATTTTGTCTTTTGATGCTTGTGCTTTGGATGTAAGGTCTAAGAAGCTACCTCCTATTACTAGGTCTTGATGTTTCCCTATATTATCACCTGAGTTTTATTGTGCTGTCTCTTACATTGAGGTCTTTTATCCACTTTGATTTAATTTTTGTATAGTGTGTAAGGCAGGGGTCCTGTTTCATTCTTTTGATTATGGATATCCAGTTCTCCCGGCATCCAGTATTTGAAGACACTGTTCTGTCCCAGTTCAGTGGATTTGGGGACCTTATAAAAAATCGGTCAACCATTGATCTAGGGGTCTATTTCTGAAATCTCAATTTTATTCCATTGATCAATATGTCTATCTTTTTGCCAATACCATGCTGTTTTGAACACTGTGGGTTTATAGTAGGCTTCAAAGTATGAAAGTGTAAGTCCTCCCACTTTGTTCTTCTTTTTAGGATGTTTTTGGCAATTTGAGGCCCCTTTCTCTTCCAAATAAATTTGATAACTAGCTTTTCCAAGTCTGCAAAGTAGGCTGTTGGAATTTTAATTGGAATTGCATTGAATCTGTATATCAGTTTGGGTAGAATTGACATCTTAATGACATTTAGCCTTCCTATCCATGAACACAGAATATCTTTCCACCTATTTGGGTCCTTTTTTATTTCTTTTAGTAAAGTTTTGTAATTTTCTGCATAGAGGTCTTTTACATCCTCTGTTAGGATGTAAAAAACTTGATTTTTTTACTTGCTATTGTGATTGGAATTTTTCTTTGATTGGCTCTAGAGTTAGGTCATTTCTAGTGTATGGGAACATTACTGACCACTGTGCAGTAATCTTGTATCTCCCCACTCTGCTGAATTTGTTTATTAGCACAAGTAGCTTTGTCATCGATTTGTCAGGATTTTCCAAATATAAGATCATTTCATCTGCAAATGAGAGTTTTACTTCCTCCTTTCCAATTTGGATGCCTTTTATTGCTTTGTATTTGCAAATTGCTCTGGCTAGAAATTCTAGCACAATGTTGAATAATAGAGATGACAGTGGGCATCGTTGTCTCATTCCCAATCTTAGGGGAAGGCTTTCAGTCTCTCACCATTGAATACTGTGCTGGCTGTGGGTTTTTCATATATGCCCTTTATCATATTGAGGAAGTTTCCTTCAATTCCTACCTTTTGAAGTGTTTTTATCAAAAAGGGATGTTGAATTTTGTCAAATGCTTTTTCAGCATCTATTGAGATGATCATTTGATTTTTTCCTTTCAATTTGTTACTGTATTATATTACACTAATTGATTTTCTTATGTTGAGCCACCCTTGCATGCCAGGAATGAACCCCAACTGGTCATGGTATATACTTGTTTTAATGTGACTTTAGATTCAATTTGCAAGTATTTTGTTGAGAATTTTTGCATCTATATTCATTAGGGAGATTGGTGTATAGTCTTCCTTTTTTGTAGTATCTTTATCTGGTTTTAGTGTCAGGGTGATATTAGCTTCATAAAATGAGTTAAGTAGTATTCCTATTTCCTCAACTTTTTTTGAAAGAGTTTGAGCATAAATGGTGTCAATCCTTTTGGGAAAGTTTGGAAAAATTCCCATTTGAAGCCATCTGACCATGGGCTTTTATTTGTAGGTAGATTTTTGGTGACTAATTGGATCTCTTTGCTTCTAATTGGTTTGTTGAAGCCTTCTATTTCTTCTTGAGTCAGTCTAGGTTGCTCATGTGTTTCAGGAAATTCTCCATTTCCTATAAATTGTCTTGTTTGTTGTTCATAGTATCTTCTTATGATTTCTTTTTAATTTCTTTGGGATCCATAGTAACTATCTCACTCATTTCTGATTCTGTTTATGACTTTGTCAGTCTAGCTAAGGGTCTGTCAATCTTGTTGATCTTCTCAAAGAACCAACTTTTGGTTTTATTTATTCTCTCTATTGTTTTTTTGTTCTCCAGCTCATTTACTTCTGCTTTAATCTTTGTTATTTCTATTCTCATACTTGCTTTAGGGTTAGTTTGCTAATCATTCTCAAACCTGTTCAGTTGTTCAGTTAGGTCTTTGGTTTTAGCTCTTTCTTGTTTTTTGATGTATGCATTTAGAGCTAGAAATTTCCCTTTCAACACTGCCTTCGCTGCATCCCACAGGTTTTGATATGTTATGTTCTCATTTTCATTCATCTCTATATATTTACCAATTTCTCTTGCAATTTCTTCTTTGACCCACTGATTGTTTAGAAGTATATTATTTAACCTCCATATATTTGTGAAAAATCTGGTTCTTTGGTGGTTATTGATTTCTAGTTGTATTCTATGATGATTAGAGAATGTGCTTTCGATAAGTTCAGTCTTTTTAAATTTATTAAGACTTGTTTTGTGCCTCAACATATGATCTATCCTAGAGAACGTTCCATGGGCAATAGAGACGAATGTGTATCCTGGTACTTTGGGATGTAACCATATATATATATATGTCTATTAAGTCTAATTCACTTATCTTATTGTTTATGTTCTCAATTTCCTTATTGGTCCTCTGTCTAGTTGTTCTATCTATAGAAGAGAGCAGTGTATTGAAGTCTCCCACTATTATTATAGAAGTGTCTATTGCTCCCTTCAGTTTAGCCTATGTTTGTCTCATGTACTTTGGAGCTCCTTGATTGGGTGCATAAATATTTATGGTTGCATTTCTTCCTGGTGAATTGTCCTTTTTATTAATATATATGGTCCTTCTTTCTCTCTTATGACATCTTTGCATTTAAAGTCTATTTTATCTGATACTAGTATAGCTACCCCTGCTTTCTTTTGGTTGCAGCTTGTGTAGAATACTTTTTTCCATCCTTTCACTTTCAGTCTCTTTGTGTCACAGGTCTGTTGTAAACTACTTATCAACAGGTCATACTTTTTAATCCATTCTACCAGTTTGTGTCTTGTAAGTGGAGAATTTAGTCCATTCACATTCAAAGTTATTACTGTGAAGGGAGTTCTTGACCAGCCATCTTATTCTTTGGTTTTTAGTTGTCAGATTTATTTTTCCTACTCTCTCTTTTTTTCCCTTCAAGTTACCCTTACTAATACTCTTCAGTTCTCTGCCCTTCTCCAGACCTCTCTGTCCTTTATTTTATTCTCAGCCAGTAGGCTTCCCTTTAGTATTTCTTGCAGGGCAGGTTTCTTGTTAGCAAATTCTCTTAGCATTTGTTTGTCTGTGAAAATTTTAAATTCTCTCTCAATTTTAAAGGAGGGCTTTGCTGGCTACAGAATTCTTGGCTGCCAATTTTTTTCTTTCAGAATCTTAAATATGTCATACCACTGCCTTCTTGCCTCCAAGGTGCCCGCTGAGTAATCAGTACTTAGTCTTATGTGGTTTCCCTGTATGTGGCAAATTGCTTCTCTCTTGCTACTTTCAGAACTTTCTCCTTCTCTTCAGCATATGACAATCTGATTAGTATGTGTCTTGGAGTGGATTTATTTGGATTTATTCTATTTGGAGTTTGTTGGGCAACTCTGATTTGCATATCGCTATTTATAAGGGTTGAGAAGTTTTTCCCAACTATGTCTTGAAACACTCTTCCTAGCCCTTTACCCTTCTCTTCTCCTTCTGGGACACCAATGATTCTTATATGTGTTTGCTCATGCTGTCCATCATTTCCCTGAGATACATTTCAAATTTTTAAATTTTTTTCACCATTTGTTCTTTTTTGTGTTAGCATCCAATTGCTTTGTCCTCAAATTCACTTATCCTTTCTTCTGCCTCTTCAAATGTGCTATTGTGTGTCTCTAGTATATTTTTAATTTGATCAACAGTATCTTTTATTTCCATAAGATCTGCTATTTTTTTCTTTACTCTTTCAAATTCTTCTTTATGCTCTTCTGGAGTCTTCTTGATGTCCTTTATGTCTTTAACCATGTTGTTGAAGTTGTTTTGGAAATTTGTGTGTACTTCTCTAATTAATTGCTCCAAAGTTTCTGATTCTTCCATCCTTTTAATTTGCTCATTTGGCTTGTCCAAGTCTTCTAGATTCTTCAAGTGCTTTATGATTTTCTGTTGGCTTCAGGGCATTTGCTGTCTTGATAGGTTATTTTGGGAAATGCAGGATTATTTGAGCATTTATATATAACTTGACAGTGCTACAGCTTGCTGGAGTGCAGTTTCCCTATCCTACCAACAGATGGCACTCTTGAGCCACCTTTTGCTCTCAGGCCAGCCTTCCAAGAACTTCTCCTATGCACTGGGTGGAGTACAAACCAGGTGGGGAACCAGTCAGTGCACCAGTTCTCTTTGTGCACTGGGGACAATCTGCCCTGGGGCTGCGATGTGGGCCCTGAGCAGTTAGGCAAGGAATCTGCTCAAGGGCATCCTCCAGGTCAAACTTGCCCTATTCCCTGCCTGCCATGCACCTGCAAGCCTCTGGGGTGCGGGAGGGACTCCTGATGCATCTCTGTGGCACCCTCTCCTATTCCTGCTTCTTGCCAGTGCACTCTCCTAGACTTCCGTGGAGGGAGGGAAAAATGCTGCCTCTTGGATTCCTTCATAGGAGCTCCTGGCTGTATGGCTGAGGAGGATCTCTTCCCCAGCTAACCACCAAGGTGGCTGCTGCTCACTCCCTTGCCTGGCAGCTGTCTCACTGCTGCCAGCACCAGGAGGCAGTCTGGCTGAAACAAACCGACCGCATTCCTTGAGGCACCATCTGTCCACGTTTTTGTCCACATCCCCACCACATACTGTAGGAATCCCTCTATGGCCAGTTACACCCTGAAACCGCAGTCCCAGGTGTCCTCCAGCCCCTCTTTAGTTTCTTTCATGGAGGGGAAGCCCACTCTGCCTCACCCACTCTGCCATCTTCCTGAAATCTCTCTAGGTGACTTTTAAGAGAACTCATGGATGCAGTACTTTGCTTTGGATTGGACCCTGTCAAGAAGTAGAGGTGGAGGGATGGGAAGGTTGGGGTTGGAGAGGGGCAATTCTACACTTGGGTCTTTTAAAACATTTTATCTAGAAGGAGGGAAGAGTAGAGCAAGACTAAAGCTGTACTTGTAAAGAAGCAGCAGTCACTCATACTAGCCAGGTTGGGGGTGGGGGGATGGGGTTAGTCATTTCTATGGTTTGGACAACATTCCTGCTCTGTGTTTAGAAATCATTACAGAATGCTTTTGCTTTTGTCTAGCTCCATTGCCGTCACCAGTGGCCTTGTCTGATGTTCTGTGAACTCGTTTATGTGCAACAGAACACCACAGCTCCCAGATGTCAGGGGCTGCTTTTCTTTTTCTCATATCCTAACTGTAATTAAAAGGAGGAATAAAAATGATTGATAATAGAAGAATATGCATTTCCATATACAAATGTTCCAGTACAACTACACTAGAATACGTAAGAGTCAGGTGGTTGCACCCCCTTGTAAGAGTCAGTTTGGATTTAAAAGTAAGAATACTAGAAGCTTTTGTTTACTATAAATGCAGAAAGAATGGATATTGGAATTAAAATTAGTATTAAGATGTATAATAAAACACCCAGGCTCATTTGTATATGATAAGAGAAAGCAGGAATAACCTTAATGGAAACATTTGTTAAGCACACATGTCAGAGGAAAAATAAGGAAGAATAATAGTCTCATAACAGCATTTGGCCTTATTTTAAGGTAAAATATTTCCTGTTATGACATAGAACAAGATTATGATGAGATACCTTAGAAATCATAACGCCTGTCTTAAAATTCTAAAACCCACTCAAGGCATGCATTCTGGTACTTAGAAAGACCCTGGAAACCATATACAATAAACCCCAAGATCTTGCAGAGTTGAATATATTAGGATTTGCTCCAGGCCCTTGCCCAACCCTTCTCAAACTGAGGTGGACTGCAGGGTTAGTAACACTTACTCCCAGTGAGGGAGCTGTGATTAGAGATAATATCTGTGGCTCACCTGACCTGTAATGCTATAAAAGCTAGCTGTCATCATTTTGGTTTTCACAAGCACGCAAACACACACCAACATTATAAAACAAGTGGAGCAAGAGGGTGAGAGCTCCCTCATGTGGGGCTCCATGGTTGCATGGAAAGTTCTTGATTGAATGTGTGTGATTATGTTTGCAGGAGAGTTGCAGACAATGCAGATGTTGGCAGTAGGTAGCTCAGGCCTGTTAGTAGGGAGGGGTTGGGAACAGGGAGGACAGATTTGGAAGTAAATGAATTGGGCCTTGCTCAGTTGTATTTGGTCAGTTGTGAACCACATGTGTCAATATTTTCACTTTTGTGCTTTTTGTGATAGTACAGACCTTCTGAAAAAGAGTTTTTTATTGGCATTGCAATAATGCGATGCTACATTTTCTATGATTGAGTTTTGGACCCTGTTTATTTCACTGTGGCCTGGAGTTGTTTTATTAAGCAAGTGGTGGAGAATAGAGGCTGGATTGGTAGAAGAAACTTTAAAACAAGAGAATACAAAAGGATTTATAGAGGTTAAGCCTTCAAAGTTAGGCCTCTTGGGATGGTATCAGATTAACGGTGAAAAATCCCAGAAAACATCAAGGAATCCAAAATAAATAAAATAATACGCAATTTCCACAAATGTTTTTCTATGCATTGTGCTAAACATCTGGCCCTTTTTTTAAAAAAATAGGCTGCAAATCCATGTTGCTGACAAATTATAGCTGAGGCCTGATCTGTGGTATATGCACTGACATTGGAAAAGAGAATTTTTTTTATGAGATAATTTTTAAGGGTTTCAAATACTGTCAACACTTTTGTATACATTGTCAATAATTCTGAAATTTTATTTGCACTATATCTTTTTAAAAATTCCTTAATCTTATCCATGTGAACAGGAAAGCTTCCTTATCCCACAGGAGGCTCTCCTCTACAAGAAATGAAAATTATCTTGAATGATCTCATTACACAGCAGCTCTTCAACATCCTTTCAACTTTGTAAATGTGTATCTTTGTAAAATGTTCACTTTATTTTCATGGGGTCATTGATTCATGAGAAAAGAAGTACAGAGTAGATACATTCATATGTGGACACATAAAAACCAAATCTTCAATATTCAACTGAGTATTGTTCACCTTTTTCCTTTATATTTGCTATTTTCTAATCGAGGCCACATAAATATATTGTTATGTAAATGTAGAGTCACCTTGAAAGTGATGGTTACAATGCAGGCTGATTTGGTGATTCAAACAATACAAGCAGGATTGCCATCAGTGATTTTCAAAACGGTGAACAACTCTTGGTAGAGTTCCAAGTAAAACAACCTTCCTTTGATGTATGCAGTCATTGCATTCCTAGAAAAATTGGTACTTGTTAAACCTTGCCAAAAAAAATACTTTGTGTTTATTTGTGAAATGGAATTAGTTCTAGACTCAGATCATTACAAACAGGTTTTCACTTAGATCTGAAAGTCTTGAGGAACACAGAAGAAATCTTTTTTTCCATTGATCTGGCCCCACTACATGACAGCAGTAACCACTATTTATTATGACAAAAATAAAATCCCTACAAATGTCCAGAATGCACCAGGAGCAGTATCACCCTGCAGAGAAACATTTAATTTTTATGAAGATACATTCACCCACCTGTGGTTTACAATTCAGCTGAGTGGCACAAAAATACAGAGTCACACAAACATGTTCAGGACTGTTTTAAGACTTTTGTGAGGCTCAGACCCTCTTACTTCGGGAGGCCCTACCCTAATTATATCATTCACAGCAAAATCACCTTCAACCTATTAATATCCAGACTTGTTATGTGCCATGCACCATTCTAAGTATTTTATAACAACCCTCCGAAGCAGGCACAATTATTAGTCCCATTTCATAGATGAGGAAACTGGCACAGATCGGTTAAGTGACTTGCCAAAAACCACACAGCCAGTAAGTGGTGGAGTCAAAATTCAGTGCTAGGCACTGTGATTTCAACATGCTGTGACCCATGTAACTCTTGCAGAATATATATTTAAGAATTAGTTATCATTTATGAGCTAGTTGAGTTACAGGTGACTTTTAATCTAACCTTCATCAATTTCAGCGATGGAGTTGTTTTGTTTTATTTCGTTGGATTTTTTGAGCCAATAATTTCATTTGAGGTCTCAAACATTATTGTAAGGCCCTCGAAAGGCCCACAGGCCCTTGGAACCAGGTCTGCACTGCCTACCGCGCACATCTGCGTGGGCTGTGACTCCGCTGCAAACATAATCACACATATTCAATCAAGACATTGGCTAACTTTTAGAACTCCATGAGCTGTGTGCATCACTGACATTATCTCTGATCCTAGCATCTGCCCTGCAGGGTAAGTGTTATTATTATCTCAATTTATAGATGAGGGAACTGGTCTCAGAATGCTCAGAATTATTAAGTGAGTTACCCAATGTTACATGGCTAGGAAATGACAGAGCAGAAAATCCAATCCTGATCTTCATAATTCCAAAGCCTCTACCCCTATTCTGCCTCTAGTGGGTTCAGCTGTGACCCTTTGGGGCTTCCCTATCTCTTTGCCTTCCCCCTAATGAAACCTCAGCAGGTCTCCACGTGTCCTGCCACTGAGTTTCCATCTGAGGAGGATATTGTGGTTACTGGTTCTTTCCCGACAGCCACCGTCACCCCATTCCAGAGCCAGATGAAGCCCTTAGACCCTCATTGGAGCACAGCCAGCTTCAGGGAGTTGTGAAGAAGCAGGAAAATTTTCCCAATGCCAGCCCCCAGCTTCTTTTCCTGGGTTCTAAAATCATCCATCATTTCTCCTCTTAGATTCTTTCCCCTACACTCCTGGAGGCCAGGGTTTCCAGGCTTGGACCAAGTTGCCTCTCATCCTGGCTGCCTGGATCCCAGATGATCCAAAGCACGGGGGATGGATGTTACTAACTGGTTCCCTTTCTTGAGAATGAGATAGATTCCACTGGGCCCTTGGCTTGGATGTCTCCAAGAATGAGGCTTAATTATATTGGGCTTGTGGTAAAGTAGAGAAAGTTGTCATGCAGAGAGAAGCATACAAGAGAGACCTGACACATCCAATGGACATATGCCCCAAAAATGAGAGAAAGAAACTTGGTCTCTGCCTTTCCAGGCCTCAAATCCTTCCTGAGTCTCCTACCCTTCCTACCTTAGGGTCTGATAAATTTGCCAGTATACTTCTAATAAATCTCCTTCTTGTAACTGAAGTTCCTTACTTCACCTGCTGAGCCCCACTGCAGCCATAGGTGCTTAGCCCCTTGCAAAAGGACCAGCTCGGAAGTTGTCACCCCTGACTCACAACCACCTACCCCCCGGGCTTTACCGTGCTGGGATCTGCCTCATGCCCCTTCCAGGTTGCCCCAAGACCTACTTAGTCTCTCTTTGGAACCAGCCCCACTGTGGACCCCAGCCCACTGTGCTCTAGTCAAGTCCCATCCATTGAGTGGGTCAACGGCAGAATCAGTGGACTCAGCAGCAACACGAATGGCCAAGCCCCGCCCTGCCCCACCCACTAGATGGTACCAGAGTTCAGATATTTATCTGTTTACCTGAGGGCAGTGGGCCCACACAGCGGAGCATCTCAAAGCCAAAAAGGTGATGATGTAGGGCCACCTGATGATCTGGAAATATAGTCACAAATTTACAGCATGGTAGACAGTCTAGTAAAGCATCATAGGTAATTTTTCTTTCTGTTTCTTTTTGGCTTAAACATGGTTCTAGTGTAACATGAATGAATCTTACAGCACCAAAGAGTAGATGCTGTGTAACTCCACATAAATGAAATTCAAAAGCAGGAAACAAATTCATAGGAGTCTGATGGGAGTCAGAATAGTGGTAACTACTGTGTTTACTGAGAGGAGAACAAGGGAGCTTTTTGGAGTGCTGCCACAGTTCTCCCTTGCTCTGGACAGCTGTCATATGGGTGTGTCCCTGGGCAAAAACTCATTGGGCTGTACCTTTAAGATCAGTACATGCAAATTATACTCAATTAAAGATTGCAAAAAATACTGTTATGGTCTCCTCCCTTCCCCAGGAGTATTTCCCAGGTGGGAGTACTTTTCACCTTGCTGACTTCCAGTGTTGCTGAATTCCTGGGTCCCTTTGCCTCCTACCTGGGCTGGAGATTTTCCCTTCTGCACGCTTAGTTTGGAGCCAAGAGCTTCCAAGTAGATTTAAAATACTCTTAATGGTGGTGGAAGGGGTGTCCAGGTTCAATATTCCATGTGCTGGCTATCAAGTTATTGCCTCTCAGCTCTATGTTGCTCTGTGATCATAGAGTTGGACCCTGAAACATTTTTCTTTGGCCCTAGATTAAGCTTTATCAGTAGAGGGCACTGGAGGGACGCTGGTTCTGGTGTGTTCTCCAGGCAGCCTCCTGCAGCCTGCAGTTTCCACAGCGCCTGGCCCCGGCTGTGTGCAAAGCTTCTGCAGCTCACTTCTCCACTGAGACCTGGATCTCAGCCCTGTGGAGGGGTCTCTTCCAGATTTGTCCCTTCTTTGGGGCTCTTTCTTAGCCCTAAGGGTAGTAGTGGCTGCTCCCTATATCTGCTAATACTGTATTCTTCAGTTTTCTTTACCAATTACTAGCCAATCCCTCATTATTCCAAACCCCTGTTTTAGTTAATAATTCTTTATATTAATCTTTCCTTGTTCAGGTTACTGTGTGGTTTTGTCTGATTGGACCCTGAATGATACATTCCCTTGTGGGACTTTGGCATGTGGTATTTGCAAATAGATGTAGCGATTGTCTGAGTAGTGATGTACTGACGTAGAAGGATGTGCTACCAAATTGCTGTGTGATCCTGGGCAAGTCACTTTCCCTCTTTGACCTCAGTTTCTCCCAGTGTAAATGGGGAATATATTCACTTAGCCTCGTCTAACTTCACAGGGATGTTGTGAGAATTAAGAGAAAGCACTGAGAGTTCCACAGAAGAAAGGTGCTACTAAAACCTCTAGGGCTACTTGTCACTATAACCACAGTGACAGCTTTGCCTTAAATGCCCACTGAGCTCAGTATCCCCCTATACTGAGGTGGCGCATAGATTGGCATGCTCAGCCTCACTCATCTGGACCAGAGGCCTCTGTGTTAATCACCATCCCACCTATTGCAAGGATAGAGCTTGTGGGTGGAGGGATGGCACCTGGAGGCATTTAGGGGTAAGCAGAGGTAGCAGGACTTCTGGAAGATTTGAGGCAAAGGGCAGATTTTAAGGCTCTGTGCTCTGCCTATACCCTCAAATTAAGCTAAGAGTAAGAGTTCACTTTGCATCTGAATTTGTGACACTGTTCCCCACTTGACACTGACCAGTACTAAAATGTGGTGCCCACTTTCAGAATCTCTGCATTGTACAGTTCCAGGTGGGGCCATGCATGTTGTAATTTTCTGAATGGGACTCCTTGGTGTCACGCAGTATACAGCCTGTGCAGTCATATACAGTGGTCCTGCCAACTTGGTGAGTTTGGGGTCCTGGCCAAAAGTCCCCTGTGGACCATCTCTTGCAGGTCCTGAAAGGAAGGCTCCTACAAGCAAAGTTATGGCATAGAGACCTTGGGCCAAGCTTCCAGGGGCCATGGAATGATCAAACCAATTTTCCACCTGACTGTCCTTTCCCACCCCAAAGGGCAGCATACTTAGTTTCCTTCCCTGCCCACAGTCCTTCCCCAGCACCACCATTTAGACTTACAGAATTCCTGATTTATTAGCGTGATGGTTCATACATGCATCACACGGAACAAGACACCCATTTTATGGGCCTGTGAAATGGACACATGACCACAGGCGCCACAGATATTACCAGGTTCTTTGTCTCCCAGAAGCAGACAGCCTAAGAGAATACTGGAATGGCCTAGTAAAGTCTCACTTATAGCACCAGCTTGAGGACAACATCCTTGGGCATACCCTCCAAGATGGGGTATATGCACAGGCCAATGGATGATATATAGTGGTGTTTCCTCCACAGCTGGACTATGTGGGTCCAGGAACCAAGAGGTAGAGGTAGGATTAGCCTCTCCCACCATCACTGCCCGTGGCCCACTTGCAGAATTTGTGCTTCCTGTCACTGCAACCTTATACTTTGATGTATTAGAGGACCTGGCTCCCATAGGTGGGGGGACAGGGAGAATACTTCCAGCAGGCAACATAGTAAAGGTTCTACTGAACTTGAAGCCATACCTACTATCTAGAGCCTCTGGCTATACCAGTGGACCAGCAAGCAAAGATTACTGGCGGGGGGTGATAATTGGCTCTGATTTCCACGAAGAGCTAGGGTTGCTTCTCTGTGATGGGGACAAGAAGGACTGTAACCGAAACTCCAAGTTTCCATGCCCAGTGTTAACAGTGCACAGGGAATCACAGCAACCACTGCCCAATAAGGGCAAGGCAGCTGAGGACTCAGACCCCTCAGGCATGAAGGACTGGGTCTCCCCACCAGACAACCAACCCACACCCAAGTGCTGGCCAACGGAGGGGGAAACCTATAATAGGTGATAGGAGAAGGAGATGGTAAGTATCAATTTCTGCTTTGGGACCAGCTGCACTAACACTCTGGTATTAAGTTCTTGCAGAGAGTGTAGATGGCTGTCTTAGTTTCCTGATTGCAGTAATAACTATCACACAATGGGTTAGCTTAAACAACGGGAATTTATTGGCTCATGCTTTTGAAGCTAGAAGTCCAAAATCAAGGTGTCAGCAAAGCAATGCTGTGGTATCAAAGACTGTGGCATTCTGGGGCTGGCTGACAATGAGCCTTCGGCCCTTGGATTTTCTGTCACACGGTGGTGATCTCTCCTTTCTCTTCCCATTGACTTCCAGCTTCTTCTCCTCTACCTGGCTTTCTTTTCATAAAGCCTCCGGTAAAAGGATTAAGGCCTAACCTTATTCAGTTGGGCCACGCCTTAGCTAAAAACAGCATCCCCCAAAACTCCTATTTACAATGGGTTCACATCCACATGAATGGATTAAGATTAAGAACATGTGTTTTTCTGGGGTACACAATTCAACCTACCACACTGGCCTTCTTGAAGGGGGTTCTCTGATGAATTGGACTTGATGGAGGCAAGAACAGATCTGAGTTGTGTGAGTTGTAGGCTGTTTTGGACCTCTCTTGTACACCACTTCAAGTCCTCTTGGCCCAATATCTTAACTCCAGCCACTGCTTTGACAACTAATTTTGCACAGACTCCAACCAGTTCTTACCTGTGCAACCTGGCAATGCCTTGCCTTGAGCCCAGGGCTACGCACCTCTAGCTACTGCCCCTGAAGCTGTTTGGCACTGATACAACCCCAAGGTACAGAGAGATTTAAGACCATGGGGGCTATTTTAGAGCCTAAGGCATAGACCAATGGGAAATGGGAGCCAATTGATAAATTCCTCTCCTTTTATGCCCCTATAGAGAGCTCTGAGATGTATTTCATGAGGCTCATCAGAAAGTCCTACAGTTTGAAAACCAATCATCCATAGCAGTGGCTACCTCAGTAACACATCCTTCCCTTCCTGTTTCACTCCCCTGGAATCACATTCTCAAATAATCTGCCTGCATGATAGCCTTTATCTCAGGCTCTGCTTTTGGGGAAAACCAGGCTAAGATGCATGGCTATACCTACTCACTGCAAGGGAGGCTGAGAAAGTGAACTCACTGGGCAATTGTGTGTCCAGAACAATTCTGTTACTTTGGAAGATGGAGGAAGACGGTTTTTTGTTGTTTTTTTTTTAATCTTCATTTTATTGAGATATGTTCACATACCATGCAGTCATACAAAACAAATCATACATTCGATTGTTCACAGTACCATTACATAGTTGTACATTCATCACCTAAATCAATCCCTGACACCTTCATTAGCACACACACAAAAATAACAAGAATAATAATTAAAGTGAAAAAGAGCAATTGAAGTGAAAAAGAACACTGGGTACCTTTGTATGTTTGTTTGTTTGTTTCCTTCCCCTATTTTTCTACTCATCCATCCATAAACTAGACAAAGTGGAGTGTGGTCCTTATGGCTTTCCCAATCCCATTGTCATCCCTCATAAGCTCCATTTTTATACAATTGTCTTCGAGATTCATGGGTTCTGGGTTGTAGTTTGATAGTTTCAGGTATCCACCACCAGCTACCCCAATTCTTTAGAACCTAAAAAGGGTTGTCTAAAGTGTGCGTAAGAGTGCCCACCAGAGTGACCTCTCGGCTCCTTTTGGAATCTCTCTGCCACTGAAGCTTATTTCATTTCCTTTCACATCCCCCTTTTGGTCCAGAAGATGTTCTCCGTCCCACGATGCCAGGTCTACATTCCTCCCCGGGAGTCATATTCCACGTTGCCAGGGAGATTCACTCCCCTGGGTGAGGAAGACGGTTTTGATGACCAGTGAGCAGTCTCCACCAGAGCCAGGAAGAGTGGTAACATTTGACAGATGCTCCATCCAAGAGGGGAAAATAATAAAAGTTTTGGTGCTTAAAGAGATTAGTAGTAAAACTGTCCATATCCCAGTTTTTCTTGGCTGTGACCAGTATGGTGGAGAGAGGAGAATTCCAAGGGCTAGTTGAATGGAGTGTGACCACACTTAGCAGACAGGAAGGAAAGAGCCATTGAAGGGGAAAAATAATCCTAAATGAAGGACATGAAAAGCTTGAAAAAGAGGAGAAGGGAAAAAAGACAGAGGGTAAAGATGCTACCCACAAACTTACAGTGGCCATAGGTAAACTGTATATTCAACAACAAACATCACCTATTTGAGAATTCTCACTTGACTAAATCCAGTGTCAAAATCCATTTCTCTCATCGTCTCTGCTTTTCTTCTGTCTCAAAAAAAAATGTTGTTTCTTCTTTCTTAGAGTCACCCCACCCCCCACCCCCATCTTCCCAATCCTCACTTTTAGGAACTTGCACCTTCAAATATCCCTTCTTTCTTAACTCCTTACTCTCTTTTTATGGGTTCTTTTTCCTTGTCTGGGTTTCACCCATTCACATTTCCTTTCCCTCAAACTACCAGAGAGAAGAGCCCACCTGCTTCATCTCCACACTCCCACTATCCCAGTCTGGCTTCACCCTCCTTCCCTCTTGGGTGACTGTTCTGATTGCCAATGACTCTAAATTGCCTAAGCGTTGGGTTTTTTTGTTTTGTTTTGTTTTGTTTTTTGCTAGATCCTACTGGACTCTGCACTATTTGTCACTCTTGACCACTCCCTTATTCTAAAAATGTATTCCTCCCTATATCTTCTTGTGCCTTCTCCCACATTTTGCCCCCTCCTGCTCATTTAGCTCTTTTTCTTCTTCTTGCCCTGTAAATATGCGTTCTCTCAAAAGTCCCATTATTGGCTGTCTTTGCTTCTTAGTGGATACATTATCTCCAGATAATCTTTTCTACTTGCATTGCTTCAACTTTTGATTTTATTAATATATTTCCCAGCTCTCCATGGCTACTCCTGTATTTCAGACACACATGTCCAACAGCTGTCTGGACACGCTCACATCGAAAGCCAACCAACATTTCAAACGCAAGCAGTTCTCACCAGAGAATGCCCACTCCTTTGCTATATGAGAGCTGTGGATTATATATATTTAAAATATTTTACATTTTTATTATAATGATAAGAAAATCAAGCAAGCCCCTTTGTTTGTTAAGATAACCCACAAAGCCCTCATCTTTTATCTTTCTAGCTCACTCCTGCTATTACTCAAACTCCAGCAGTCCTTTGACTCCCACAAGGACCCAAGATCCATTCATCCTATCACCTTTTCCCAGTCCCTAAATCTCCAGACGTCCTTTGTCCTTCCTTTCCAGATTTATATTCTTTGACTAGTTGTTATAATTACTCTATTATTCACAAGCTTAACTCCCTTGTCCCTCTTTCACGTCATGGTACTTACTTGGCCAAACCACAAACCAGGTTAAATCCAACCCTCTACTCACTTCTCACCTGCCCTCATGCACCTGAATCTGGCTGGAGAAAAAGGCACAAAATGTTGACTGATCTTATTCTAAATTCATGACCATGAACCTCAAGCATACTTCTTAGGCAGCCAGGCAATCATACCAAACATCCTAATCTTTTCACTCTCCTGTAGTCCTAGATGACTATTTCTACCAGTTTTCTCCTCAGACCTCCAACACCTTTTCTCTCTTCACTCTTATCTTGCAATCTTGCTTTCTACTTTGCTGAGGAAATGAGACCAGTCAAAGGAGAATGTCTAAGGATTCCCACCACCACTTGGTCCCATCTAATGGCATCTGTGCCCATATACTTTATGTTCTCTCCTTTAACTATAGATAAATCATTCATGCTCCTACCTAAAGCCAACCTTTCACCTACTCAGTGACATCACTCCAGTAATTCTACCCTTTCTCTTACATCTTCAGGGTTTCCCTCTCTACTGAGTCTTTCCCATAGGCATATAATCATAGTATTATTTCTCCAATCTTTTTTTCTTAAAAAAAAAAAGCTTTCTTGACACTGCTTTCCCTTCCAGCTACCACTCCGTTTCTCTCCTCCCTTTTATAGAAAATCCACTTGAAAGTATTACCTGTACTCATTGTTTCCAATCCTTCTCTTCTAATGCTCTGTTGAAGCCACTTCAACCAGGCTTTTACTCCTATTGTACCACTAAAATGTCTGAACAGGATCACCAATGGCTTCCATGTTGCCAAATCCAATGATCAGTTCTCAGTCCTCCATCTTACTTGGCCTGTGAAGAGCATCTGGCACAGCCGATCACTCCTTCTTCCTGGAAATACTCTTACTAAGACCCCCACTCTTATTAGTTTTCCTCCTACCTCACTGGCTGTTCTTCTCAGTCTCCTTTGCTTGTTCCTCCTCTTCTATTTCTTCACCTCAGAATTCCTTCTTTGCCTCTCTCTCTCCTCACTTCTTTGGCAATTTCATCCAACATTATGATTTTAAAATACCTTTATAAGCTGACAATTCCCAAATATATATCCCCAATCGTGAGCTCTCTCTTGAATTCCAAATTTATATATTCAACTGTCCAAAACAGAGTTACTGAATTTACTCCCCAAGTCTGCTTAATCTTCAGTCTTCAGCTAATGGCAATTCTATCCTTCATTTCCTCAACCCTAAGTCTTTGATGCCTATTTTTCTTCTCCACCCCAAGTGCAATCCATCACAATACTCTGTGTTCACTCTACATTCAAAACAATATTCAGAATCTCATAGCCTCTACTGCTACTACTCTGGTTTAAGTCACAATCATTTCTCATACTAGATTATTACAGCAGCCTCCTAATTGATCCCCTGCTTCCATCCTTGCCCCTCTGCAATCTACTTTCTACACATCAGCCAGAGTGATCCTTTGAAAGCACAAATCAAATAAAATCACTCCTCTTCTCAGAGTCTTCTGGCGGTTCCCTCAGAAAAAAAGTTATTTCAGCAGACTACAAGGCTTTTCATGATTTGGCCTCTCATTGCCTCCGATCTCATCTCCTACTATTCCCCATCCTCACTTACTCCCTGTCAGCCACCTTGGCCTCCTCAAACAGCCACAGCCTGCTCTTACCATGGGGCCTTTGCACATGAATATCTTCTCCCAGATGACACCACAGCTCACTCCATCATCTCCAAGTCTTGGCTCTAATGTTACCTTCAAGTGAGGCTTTCTCTGACTCCCTATTTAAAATTGCCCCCCGTCCCCCATGTTCCCAATCTCCCTTACCCTGCTCTATGTTTTTGTAGTATTTATAGCTTCTAACATGCTATGTAATTTATTTATTATGTTTATTGTCTGTCTCCCTCACCAGATTATAAGCTCCATGAAAGCATGAATTTTGCCTGCTTTGTTGATGTGTTTTCAGTGCCTAGAAAGGGGCCTGGTACATGGTAGACTGAAATAAATAATCACTGAATGAATGAATAAATTGGATAGCTCTTGAGCATTTTTTGGTGTCAGTATATTTCAATAATCTGGGAGTTACCATAAGGCAGTTGTGTGCTTGAAGTATTTTCCAGCAAACAAGTTCCTTCAGAAATCCACTAGGAAGTATGTATTTTTTCATAACAATAATTGCCAATATATTACCACTGTACAATAGCATACATATTGACTTAACCCTCACAACTGTGTAAAGTAGGTATTATTGTTACCATCATATTTTAGAGATGATGAAACTGAAGTGTGGAAAAATTAAGTGTATACTGAAAGATAACACAGCAATAAAAGGCAAAACAGGGTTCAGATCCTGGCCAACCTAGTTGCCTGTCCCAGGCTATCTTTTTCCCACACTATCCAAACTTTAGAAGTGGGGGAGATAATTTTCCACCATTGGGGATGGGTATATGGGAATAAATGAAGGTGGAATATGGCACATACCACAGAGTCCATGGGCACTTGGGAGATTAGACCCAGATACTCGATGACAAGAGTGTAGGCAAGAACATGAACTTCACATAAACAAAATGTGGCCTTGGCATTCAGTGGAAAACATGCCTCAGATATACCCCAGGAGACAGTGAGAGATTGCTCATGGGCAAGGTAGGACAGAGGCCACAGAGACTCCCACGGAAGTGGGGAAAGGGAAACAAAATTACATTTGTGGTGAACTTGCTTGTGCCAGGCACTGTATTGAGAACTTTACAGCAACTGAGGCACAGGTAGGGTACTACTATCCCCACGTAGTTTCAGAGAAAGAAATGACCTGCTCAGGATCACACAGGAGGTTTCCACATTCCATGCAATACCCGTGAAATTAGCATACATTGTCTGAAGCCCAAAGAAAAGAAATCTTGGGACCGCACAGAACATGTCTTCCTCAATCAGAAATGCAGGCTCCAGGGTGCCCGGACAGGCTCAGGACCCACTGAAGCTGATCCACCATCAGTGCAGACCAAGGTTGCAGGAGTGTTCTGGCCCCAGTTTCAGAGAAGGCCTAAGACACAGTCTCTTTCAGCTCAAAGGAGAGAGTCAGCCAGAAGGGCTGACTCACCTGGTGTAGCATCCAAGTCAAACACTGTGAGGAAAGGGCTCAGATTAGCCGACATCTGCGGTTAAGCTTTAACTACAGGAGGATGGGGAGTCTGTGCTGGGATCCCAGCCATGTTTTTGCTTTAGTGCACTTGGATTTCCTTTTCTCAATAATTCCGTGAGTCTATTAGCAAAGCATGCTAGGGCTTTAACAGCTGGTCCACAAGGAAAGGGAAGAAGCCAGAACCACATGCACAAAGGAATTGACACACAAAGGTTCAGATGGGAGTAAAGGTGCTGGGAAGTCAGGCTTGGTTTTATCTCAGAGGAAATCTGTTCTGGTGGGTAGGACCTTTTCAAGGGATTGGTTAAATAAACTACCGTTCCTCTAATGACAAGATAGAAAACAGCCTTAAACACCATGTTGTACACAAAAATAACACTTAATGACAGGGATAGATGTTCAATGTAATACGTAACTACTTTTTTTGTTATTATGTTAAAGATGGTTTTCAATAGCATGTTGAGGGTGAAACTACAAACCCACAGTCAGAAACAGAGTCTTCAGCTCCAGCCACCGCCATGGGTTCACCCTCGGGCAGAAGTTCTTTCCGTTTTCAAGCACAACCACCACCCACCTGCCACCTGGACCAGGACTGATGGGCAGGATGAGATCCAGCTTCTGGCACCTCATGGCCTGAGAACCCTCATCCTCTTTCCTTTTCTAATTAGGCAGCTTTTCTCAAAATTGTAAGAGAAGGGGTTTCTCATTAAAGATAGAAGATTAAACATCTCTGTTCATTTCCATTCCCTCTCGTGTCTTTACTAAAATTAAAGTGAAGGAATAAAAGAAGATAAACCTTCAGCCACAAGAGAATGGGAGAAGGGTCATCATCAGATATAAGGTTTTCATAAAAGTCCAGAAGACAGAAAACAAAAGAAGGAATGATAACTAAAGTAGCAGGGTGAAGGAAGTTGCAGATTAGAATATTGGCACAGAGGAAAAAACAGACAGAAAATCTGCTCAGCCCTACACAGTATCAGAGAGAAACCAGGTACAGAAAAGCAGAGGGCAGGAGTAATGTGTAGGGTTGAAAACTGGATGGTTATTTGAAAGTCTGTGTAGACTCTAGATTACGCCCCACTCCCACCTTCCTCCATTTCCCCTGTGGGTAAAAGAAGGCATCCACACACCAGGGAGAATAGAGGTTTCTTCCCTGGAGACATGAGTGGGCCCAGAGGAAATCATTGCATATTATATCATGAGAGGGTTCCCCACAAGAATAAACAGCTCCTGTATAACCACTCTTAAGCAAATCTCAGACCCCTCCCTCAACATGGCTCCTAAGAGCCTTTTAGCACCACATTCTTACTTACTCCAATTAACCATCACTAGAAATTTGAGGAAAACCTCCAAAATAAGTAAAAAAAGATTTTTAACAATGTTTCTACTGGGTTCCCATGGGATAATGATAGTTGCCCACATCCAAATCTCTTCAAACTATTTCTAAAACCATACAAATCAGCAAGGAGAGCAAGGTAAATCACATATAATCCAAAAGTACACCATAACTACTAGACAGAGATTCTACAAACTTTAATTTACATGTAAAAGGGAAAAATTAAACATACGATATCAGCAAAGCTGACTCTGGAGTCCACTCTGGAGCAGACTCAGGTGAACACTGCATGGAAGAGAGGAGAGGGCAGCGGAAGTACATGAATAAAAGAGAGGGGCTCAGCTCGTGTGGAGAAATACTGAGAAGAAGTTTGTGACCTGGTGGGTCAGAGCACTGACGACTGGGGAAGCTCGAGGAAGAGGCTTGAAAGTGCACAGGACCAGCAGTAACAATCTTGGAAAGGCATCACTTCTAGGGAGAGGAAGATAATTTAACAGGATGAGGCATTCCTTGGAAAATGGGAAGTGAAGAGGAAAATAGAGGAAAGGAGGAGTTCTCCACAAGCAAAAGAGAACCACAGAATCAGAAGACACACCAATCTCTCTCTCTTACAAAACATAATCTATTAAAGAAATTTAACTTTACTGAGCCACTAGAGGAGGGTGCTCTTAAACTAAGAATCTTAGTACACCGCTTGAACCCCTCAACCCCTCCCAGAAAGAAACATCTATAACTGATGGGCCAAATAAATCAAAGACACTTTTAAATAAACAAAAATGATAGGTAGCATCTATACAAAACCACTATGAGAAGAAAACAGAAAGTAAGAGTCAAGTATCTTTGGCTGATTGATTTACTCCCCTCTAAAACAACTAAGAAACAGAGGGAAGTTGTGATAATATACATGGATTAAATATTACTAAACAAGCATTTGAAGATATAAAAGAACACAAAAAAATTCAATAACTCCATATAGAAATGGACAAAAAACAAGACATGAACTAAGTTAGTCAAACTCAGGAAAGATGCAGGAGAAAAACCTAAATAATTTCAGAAAAAAAGATTAAATCACAAGAAGCCCAAAGGAGAACAGATTCAACTTCAGCTGAAAATATAATAGGAGACATAGCCAAGAAGACAAATAAAGAAACAAAAATGATCACAGAAAATGATAGTTACAGAAAATAGGCAAAAAAAAGGTCTATATGCATTGGAATGTCTGAGAAAGGAAAGCAAAACAATAAAACAGAACTAAAATTTAAAACTATAATTCAATATGTAGTTATGATTGCATTACTGTATATTATTTTCCAAAGCTCATCAAATTATACACTTAAAACTGGTGAATTTTTTGTATGTAAATTATACCACCATAAAACTGATTAAAAATAAATTAAACATAAAGTGTTTAACCCCAAAAATCATAATATAAAAAATCTTTCTGAAAATAAAAAGGACCTAAATCTACAAATTGAGTACACCTATGTCCATAGGAAAATTTAACAGCATGGTCAACTCTGAGACATATCTGAGTAAAATTATTATAACGGTAAAGAAAATCTTCTTGGCAAAAATTCCAAATCACATACAAAGTAATCTCTAGTGTAAAACTGAAAGAATGGCAAATATATATATAACTGACAAATTAATAGAGGGGAAAATAATTGAAAAAATATTTTGTTAATCTAAAAGAAATCAAGAAATGAAGGAAAAAAGAAACATAAAACAGGTGAGTCAAATAAAATACAAATAGTAAGAAGGTAGTTGTAAACCCAACTCTATGTGTAATAACAGTAAATGTAAATGAACTAAATACTGCAGGTAAAAGAGTGAGATTGTCACACTGGATTTTTAAAGCATAGCCCAGTTTCCTCCCACCATGAACAAGACTGTAGAGCACTCACAGCTGTGAGTTAGAACTCCATGCATATCCAGGCACAGGGACCTAAGTCCACAGAGACCCAGGACGAAACACAAGCCGCTGAGGAGTGCTGCATACAAAAAGCGCTGGGGTGGGGAGTGGGGAAGAGAACATGATAAAAATGCTGGCAAGAAGTGTTGTGCCCTCACTCAATCCAGTTTCAGTCAGCTGGACCACCTAGCAGCAATATGGACTTTTCTGAAATGACCCACCTTTCTGGATTGACCCTACCTGGCTCCCTGGGACAGGATACCCTAATGGGAAAGACACTGGAAGCAGAAAAAATCACAGAAAAAAAGATGGGGTTAAATTGAACTGAGAGCACAGAAACAGACCCACACATTTATGGTAAATTGATTATTTTAATATTTTTTATTGTGAAATACAACATATATACATAAAAGTGATAACTTTCCAAGTGCAATTTAACAAGTAGAGAGCAAATTTCAAAGAATGTTAGAAGGTTACACTTTCATAGTTTCAGTTTTTTCCTTATTGTGAAATATAACATATATGCAAAAAGGTAATAACTTTCAAAGCACGATTTAACAAGTAGTTGTATAGGAAATTTACAAAAATGCTATGAGTTATAGCACCATAGTTTCAGTGATTTCCTTATTGTGAAATATAAAATATATACAAAAAGGTGATAACTTTCAAAATACAATTTAACAAGTAGCCATAGAGCACATTTCAAAGAATGGTATGGGTTACAGTTCTATCATTTCAAGAAATGATAGAACTGTAAGAACTGCAAGAAAAAGAAAAATACATACAGATTCAGTATTCATAATCCTTTGTTAAATTCCATCTTGTCTGTTGCTACCTTTTCTTCTAGTTTAATCATTTTCACAATCTTCAGGGATGTCTAGGCAGTGACCACCCTAACTTGTTCATGTTCTAAAGGGGTGCTGACATTATGGGAAAAGGAAATGCATCTGGTTTATGTCCTTGAAGAGGCTATTGCCTCTGGGTTTTGGGACTTAGCTGGCATAGGAGCTCTCTGGAGGATTTAAGTTTCTGAAGAATAAACTTAGTGAGTGAAACTTTTATAGAGTCTCAGATAGGGATCTGGGTATTCTCTAGGATTTGGAGGACTACTTTTGAGTGGGCTTATCATACTGTGGCCATTTAGCATATCTAGCTGAGGCTTGTATAGGAGTAACCTCCAGGACAGCCTCTCAACTCTATTTGAAATCTCTTAGCCCCTGAAACCTTATTTTGTTGCCCTTCTTTTCCCCTTTTTGGTCAAAAAGGCATTCTCAACCCCTCAATGCCAGGGTAAGACTCATTCCTGGAATCTGTGTCCCATGTCACCAGGAAGACTCATACACCTTGGGGGTCCTGTCCCACAATGGGGGGGGTGGGTGATGAATTTATTTACAGAGTTGGGTTTAGAGAGAAGAAGTCCACATTTGAGCAACAAAAGAGGTTCTCTGAAGGTGACTCCTAGGCATAATTATAGGTGGGCTTAGTCTCCCCTTTACAAACTTAAGTTTCCTAAGAGCAAGCCTCAAGATCAAGGGCTTGACTTATAAAGTACAGGGTTCCTAAGTTCACATAGTTTATGTTCTGTCCACGATAATCCATCTATATCTTACATTATCATCACTTATTGTACATTCCTCATCACTCTCCATTTTAAACAATTCTCATGACCCAAAACACCCCATGGCTCTTTCAGCCCTTAATTAGTTGTTACTAGTTTTTGTGTGGTACTAGTAAGTTATGTGTATTATTTATAGTCCTTAGTATGCAATAGGTATATTTTTCCCATATACCTTTCTGTTGTCATATCTTAGGAGTACATCATGCCAGCACCTATCTGTATTTGTAGTGCTAATCAGTGGAATATATGCCTTTAAACAACCCCTTTCAATGCTATCAATGCAGCTCTAATACTTATAATCCCATAACAAACAATCATCACCCCTATCCATTCCCATATCCTTGAATTCACCCTCATTAACATATCAGAACATATTAGATTATCATTCCCCATTCACTAGCTTCTATCTGTCACTAGGTCCCCAATATTCTACATTATAAAACATTGATTTTACATTGTTCAGGGAGTTCATAGTAGTGGTAACATACAATATCTCTCCTTTTGTCTGACTTATTTCACTCAGAATCCTATCTTCAAGGTTCATTGCAATAGGTTTCAGGACCTTGTTCCTTCCTACTGCTGCATGGTATTCCATCGTATGTATATACCACATTTTGTTTATCTACTTGTGTGTTGAAGGACATTTGGATTGTTTCCATCTCTTGTCAATAGTGAACAATGCTTCTATGAACATCAGGGTAAAAATGTCTGTTCATGCCACTGCTTTCAGATCTTCTGGGTATATACTGAGAAGTGGAATTGCTAAATCGTAGGGTAATTTGATATCTAGTTTTCTGAGAAACCACCAAACTGTCTTCCATGGTGGCTATACCATTATACACTCCCACCGACAATGAGTAAGAGTTCCAATTTTTCCACATCCTCTCCAGCACTTGTAGTTTCCTGTTTGTTTAATGGCAGTCATTCTTATTGGTATGAGATGGTATCTCTTTGTGCTCTTGATTTGCATTTCCCTAATAGCTAGTGAAGATGAACATTATTTCATGTGTTTTTTAGCCATGTGTATTTCCTCTTCGGAAAAATGCCTTTCCATATCTTTTGCCCATATAATAATAATTGGGCTGTTTGTACTATTGTTGTTGTGTTGTAGGATTTCTTTATATTTGCTGGATATCAGTCTCTTATCTGATACATGGTTTCCAATATTTTCTCCCATTGAGTTGGCTGCCTCTTTACTTTTTTGACAAAGTCTTTGGAGGCACAGAAGCTTTTGATTTTGAGTTCACATTTATCAATTTTTCTTTTGTTGCTTGTGCTTTTGGTGTAAGGTCTAAGAAGCTACCTCCTATTCTAGGTCTTGATGATGTTTCACTATATTATATTCTAAGAGTTTTATTGTGCTGTCCCTTATATTGAGGTCTTTGATCCATGTTGAGTTAAATTTAGTATAGGGTGTGTGAGGTAGGCGTAGTCTTTCATTCTTTTGGTTGTGGATATACTGTCCTCTTACCCCAGTTGTTGAAGACACTGTTCTGCCCCAGTTCAGTGGATTTGTGGGCCTCTAAAAGTCAGTTGACCATAGATCCAGGTATCTATTTCTGAACTTTCCATTTGCTTCTTTTGATCAATATGTCTATTTTTGTGCCAATACCATGCTGTTTTGAACACTGTGGCTTTATAGGAGGCTTCAAAGTTTGGAAGTGTAAGTCCTCCCACTTTGTTCTTTTTTTAGGTTGTTTTTGGCAATTTGAGGCCCCTTTCCCTTCCAAATAAATTTGATAGCTAGCTTTTCCAAGGCTACAAAGTAGGTTGTTGGAGTTTTGATTGGAATTGCAGTGAATCTATAGATCAGTTTGGGTAGAATTGACATCTTAACAATGTTTAGCCTTCCTATCCATGAGCATGGAATATCTTTCCACCTATTTGAGTCCTTTTATATTTCTCTTAGTAAAGTTTTGTAATTTTCTGCATAGAGGTCTTTTATATCCTTGGTTAAGTTTATTCCTAAGTAATTGATTTTTACAGTTGCTACTGTGAATGGAATTTTTTTTATTGCCTCTTCAGTTAGGTCATTGCTAGCATATAGGAACATTACTGACTTCTGTGCAGTAATCTTGTATCCTCTGACTCTGCTGAAGTGTTTATTGGCTCAATAGCTTTGTCATCAATATCTCAGGGTTTTCCATACATAAGATCATATCATCTGCAAGCGATGACAGTTTTACTTCTTCCTTTCCAGTTTGGATGCCTTTTATTTCCTTGCCTTTGCAAATTGCTCTGGTTAGAACTTCTAGCACAATGTTGAATAATAGTTGTGACATAGGGCATCTTTGTCTTGTTCCCAATCTTAGGGGAAGGCTTTCAGTCTCTCAACATTGAGTACTATACTGGCTATTGGTTTTTCATATATGCCCTTTATCATATTGAGGAAGTTCCCTTCAATTCTTACCTTCTGAAGTGTTTTTATCAAAAAGGGATGCTGAATTTTGTCAAATATTTTTTTCAGCATCTTTCAAGATGATGATTTGACTTTTCCCTTTTGACCTGTTAATGTGTTGTATTACATTGATTGATTTCCTTACGCTGAATCACTCTTGCATGCCAGGAATGGACCCCACTTGGTCATGGTATATAATTCTTTTAATGTGCCTTTGGATTTGATTCATAAGTATTTTGTTGAGAATTTTTGCAACTATATTTATTAGGAAGATTGGCCTATAGTTTTCCTTTTTTGTAGTATCTTTATCTGGTTTTGGTATTAGAGTGATATTAGCTTCATGAAATGAGTTAGGTAGTGTTCCTCTTTCTTCAATTTTTTGAAAGAGTTTAAGTGGGAATAGATTCAATTCTTTTTGAAAGTTTGGAAAAATTCCCCTGTGAAGACATCTGGCCCTGGGCTTTTACTTATGGGTAGATTTTTGACAACTGATTGGATTTCCTTGTTTGCCATTGGTGTGTTGAAGTCTTTATTGCTGCTTGGGTCAGTCTAGGTTGTTCATGTGTTTCCAGGAAATTGTCCATTTCCTCTAAATTGTTTAGCTTTTTGGCATAGAGTTGTTCATAGAATCCTCTTATAATTTTTTTGATGCCTTTGGGATCCATAGTAATTACCCTGCTCTCATTTCTGATTCTGTTTATTTGGGTCTTCTCTCTTGTTGATTTTGTCAGTCTAGCTAAGGGTCTGTCAGTCTTGTTGATCTTCTCAAAGAACCAACTCTTGGTTTTATTTTTGGTTTTTGGTTTTTTTGTTCTCCAGCTGATTTTAATCTTTAATTAATAAAACTTTTGGTTTTATTTATGGTTTTTTTGGTTTTTTGTTCTCCAGCTCATTTATTTCTGATTTAATCGTTGTTCTTTCTTTTCTTTTACTTGGTTTAGGGTTAGTTTGCTGATCATTCTCTAGCCTCTTCAGTTGTTCAGTTAGGTCTTTGGTTTTAGCTCTTTCTTGCTTTTTGATGTATGCATTTAGAGATAGGAATTTCCCTTTCAGCACTGCCTTCACTGCATCCCATAGGTTTTGATATGTTGTGTACTCATTTTCATTAGACTCTGGATATTTACCTATTTCTCTTGAAATTTCTTCTTTGACCCACTGGTTGTTTAGGAGAATGTTGGTTAACCTGCGGGACACTGATTACGTGCTTCAACTTGGCGGGCCTGGGCTGGGGGACCTGATCAGCCCCTGGGGAGGGTGGTGGGCACGGGCGACAGCGCCCTCCGCAGCCCCCCGGGCCTGGGAAAGTGAGGCCGGAGGCAGGCCCCATTTCCTCACCCAAAATAACACTGTTAGGGGAGGCTTGCTGGAGGGAACCGCCTTTTCCCCACCCCCTTATCTTGCCCGGACACTCCCCGTTGCCAGTGCAACTCCCATCACCACCAGTGCGCATACATTGTTGCCAGACACCGTTACCGGAGCAACTCTCGCCCCTTTTCAATCAACCTCCTCGCCCTCTCAGAACCAATCCAAGCCTTTAACCTCTACAGCTACCCCGCCCTCTAACCGCCCGATATAAGCTTGTACTCTCCCCTAATAAACTCTCTCTCTTGGTTTCTTCACCCTAAAAGAACCGTGTCCCGCCTGTTCCTTTCTCGCCGCCCTCCATACTTTGCACGCCTCCGCCGGGGACCTGGCCAAGTCCCCCGCCTCGCCCTCGCCTCCGGGAAAGAGCCCCCGCCGCCGGTACCCTCCGAGCAATCCTGAGAGCCTAAGATTTGGCAACCGGCCGCCACCTCCCCCCCCCAGACGAGTCAACTGCGACTGCATTAACCTCCACATATTTGTGAAAGATCTGGTTCTTTGGTGGTTATTGACTTCTGGTTGCATTCCATAATGGTCAGAGAATATGCTTTGAATAATTTCAATCCTTTTAAATTATTAAGACTTGTTTTGTGCACCAGCATATGATCTATCCTGGAGAATGTTCCATGGACACCAAAGAAGAATGTATATCCTGGTAATTTGGGATGTAACGATGTATATATGTCTGTTAAATCTAATTCATTTATCATAATTTTAGGTTCTCAATTTCCTTACTGGTCCTCTGTCTACTTGTTCTATGTATAGAAAAGAGTGGTAAATTGAAGTCTCCCACTATTATTGTAGAAACGTTTATTGCCTCCTTCAGTTTAGCCAATATTTGTCTTGTGTGCTTCATAGCCTCTTGATTGGGTGCATAAACATTTATGATTGTTATTTCTTCTTAGTGGATTGTCCCTTTTAATATATGGTGTCCTTTTTCTCTCATGACATCTTTGCATTTAAAGTCTATTTTGGCTGATATTTGTATAGCTACCCCTGCTTTCTTTTGGTTGCAGCTTGCATAGAATATTTTTTCCATACTTTCACTTTCAGTCTCTTTGTGTTGAAGGGTCTAAGATGAGTCTCTTGTAAACAGCACATCAATAGGTCAGACTTTTTAATCCATTCTACCAGCCTGTATCTTTTAATTGGAAAGTTTAATCCATTCACATTCAAAGTTCTAACTGTGAAGGGAGTTCTTGAACCAGCCATGTTACCCATTGGTTTTTCATGGTCAGATCTATTTTTTTTCTTTCAGAATCTTAAATATGTCATACCACTGACTTCTTGTCCCAAGGTGCCTGCTGAATAGTCAGTACTTACTCTTATGCTGTTTTCCTTGTATGTGGCGAATCACTTCTCTCTTGTTATTTTCAGAACTTTCTCCAAACTTGCATTTGGCAATCTAGTCAGGATATGTCTTGGGGTGGGTTTATTTGGATTTATTCTATTTGGGGTTCAATGGATTTATTCTATTTGGAGTTCATTGGACATCTTTGCTTTGCATATTTATGTCATGTAGAAGGGTTGGGAAGTTTTCCCCAACTATGTCTTGAAACACTCTTCCTAACCCTTTACTCTTCTCTTCACCTCTGGGACACCAGTGATCCTAATATTTGTGTGCTTCATATTGTCCATCATTTCCCTGAGATCCATTTCAAATTTTTCCATTTTTTCACCATTTGTTCTTTTGTGCATTCACAGTCAGTTTGTCTGCCCTCTAGTTAACCTATTCTTTCTTCTGCCTCTTCAGATCTGCTGTTGTGTGTCTCTTGTATATTTTTAATTTGATCAACAGTATCTTTTATTTCCATAAATCTGTTATTTTTTAATTTACTCTTTCAAATTCTTCTTTATGGTCTTCTAGAGTGTACCTGATATCCTTTAAGTCTTTAGTCATCTTGTTGAAGTTGTTTTGGATATTTGTGAGTACTGCTTTAATTAATTGCTCCAAAGATTGTGTCTCTTCTGGCTTTTTAATTTGTTCATTTGGTTTGTCCATATCTTCTTGGTTCTTAGTTGCTTATGATTTTCTGTTGGCTTTGGCTTTGGGGCATTTTCTTGTCTTGATAAGGCTATTTTGGGAAACACAGGATTTTTTGAGCATTTATATATAATCTGGCAGAGCTACATCATGCTGGAGTGAAGTTTCTGTATCCTACCAGCAGGTGGTGCTCTTGAGCCACCTCTTACTCTCAGGCCAGCCTTCCTTGAACTACTTCTGTGCACTGGGTACAGTCCAAACTGGGTGGAGATTCAAGCAATTCACCAGTTCTCTGTGTGCATTAGAGATTGCCTGCTCTGGCAGTGCAATGTGGGCCCTGTGCAGTTCTGCAGGGTGTAAGCTACGGGCATCTTCCAACTCAAATGTGCCCCAATCCCAAACCCTGCCTACCATGTGCCCATGAGCCTCAGGAGTGTGGAAGGAGCTCCTGACTCTTCTTTGTGATTCCCTCTCCTATCCCAGCTTCTTGCTGCTGCACTCCCCTGATCCATGCACTCCCCCTATCCATCCCTGGAAAAAAACATGCTCTTTTAATCCATCCTTATGAGTGGAGACCTATTGTGGGTGGGACCTTTTGGTTAGGTTGTTTCAATTGAGATATGACCCACCTAATTCAAGGTGGGTCTTAATCCTTTACTGGAGCCCTTTATGAGAAGGTAAAATGCAAAAACACAGAGAGAGAGCTTAGAGAGAAATGCCCTGGAGATGCAAAGAGAGAATCCACAGACACTCAAAGAGAAAGGCACCAGCATCAGAAATTTTAAGCACTGAAACCTGGGAGTGAATGACCAGCAGATGCTGATCATGTGCCATGCTATCTGACAAGGAACCTAAGATGCCAGCAGCCTTTCTTCAGAGAAGGTATTCTCTTGTTGATGACTTAAATTGGACATTTTCATGGCCTTAGAATTGTAATTTGTAATTTAATAAATCCCCATTGTTAAAAGCCAACCCATTTCTGGTATACTGCATCCAGCAGTTTTAGCAAACCTAAACAGAACGCATCTTCAAGATCTTGTAGTAGGCAATGGTTTGTTAGAATTTATACCCAAAATGCAAGCAACAAAAGAAAAAACAGATAAATGGAACCTCTTCAAAATTGAATACATTTTTGCTTCAGAGGACTTTGTAAAAAAGTTGAAAAGGGTTGTTTCCATCTTTTGGCAATTGTGAATAATGCCTCTATAAACATTGGTGTGCAAATATCTGTTAGAATTCCTGCTTTCAATTCTTTGGGGTATACACCTGGTAGTGGGAATGTCAGGTTATATGGTAGTTCTAAATTTAGCTTTCTGAGGAATCACCAAAGTGTTTTCCATAGCGGCTGCACCATTTTACGTTGCCCCCAGCAATGAATGAGGGTTTCTGTTTCACCACTCAGTTGGGAAAGAACAGTCTCCTCAACAGACAGTGCTGGAAAACTGCATCTTCATTTGCAAAAAAAAGGAGGATGCCTATCTCACACCTTTTACAAAAATCAATTCAAAATGGACCCAAGACCTAAATATAAGAGCCAAAACCACCAAACTCCTAGAAGAAAATGTAAGGAAACATCTTCAGGACCTTCTGTTAGGCGATGGTTTCTTGAACTTTACACCCAAAATACAAACAAAAGAAAAACTAAATAAATGGAACCTTATCAAAATTAAAAACTTTTGATCCTTAAGGGACTTTATCATGAAAATAAAATGACAACTTACAAAATTGAAGAAAATATTTTGAAACCACATATAATATCCAGAATATATAAAGAAATTCTATAACTCAACAATAAACAAACAACCCAATTACAAAATGGGCAAAAGACTTGAAAATAGACATTTTTCCAAAAAGGAAATACAAATGGCTTAAAAGCATATGAAAAGATGCTCAATATCACCAAGTATTAGGGAAATGCAAATCAAAACCACAATGAAATATCATTTCATACCCACTAGATTGGCTACTATTAAAAAAAAAAAGAAAACTACAAGTGTTTGAGAGGATGTGGAGAAGCAGGAACACTCTCATTCATTGCTGGTGGGAATGTAAAATGGTACAGGCACTGTGGAAGACAGTTTGGTGGTTCCTCAGGAAGCTAAACATAGAATTACTATATGACCTGGCAATCCCACTACTAGGTATATACTGAGAAAAATTGAAAATAAATATTTGCACACCAGTGTGCAGCATTATTATGAAGCATCATTATTCACAATTGCCAAAAGATGGAAGCAACCCAAGTGTACATTGACCAATGAATGGATAAACAAAATGTGGTGTATACATACAATGAAATATTTTTCAGCTGTAAGAAAGAATGAAGTCCTGATACGTGCAACAACATGGATGAACCTTGAAGACAATATGTTGAGTGAAATAAGCCAGACACAAAAGGACAAATATTGGATGATCTCACTGATATGAACTAATTATGAAAAGCAATCACATAGAGTTAGAATCTATAATATGGGATACCAGGGGATAGATTGGGAGATGAGGCTTAATTTGTACAGAATTTGTATGTAGGTTGATTGTAAAGGTTTAGAATTGGATGGTTGTGATGGTAGCACATTATTGTGAGTGTAATTAACAGCACTGGATTATGCATGTGAATATGGCTGAAAGGGGAAGTTTTGGCTTGTGAATGTAAGTTACCAGAATGAAAGTTAGAAGATAAAACATGGGACTGTATAACACAGTGAACCCTGTTTTGGATGAAGGACTGGGGTTAATATACAAATATAAGAATGTTTTTTCATGAATTATAACAAACGTATGACACTAATACAAGGTATCAATAATAGGGTGGTATATGGGGGAAAATACACCTAATGTAAACTATGGACTATAGTTATTACTATTCTAATATTCTGTCATCAATTGTAACAAAGGTACCATATGAATGCAAAGTGTCAACAATAGGGGGGGTATATGTGAATGCTGTGTTTTTTACATGACTTTTCTGTAAACCTACAACTTCTCTAACTTAAAATAATAATAATTTTTAAAACTATGATAAAGGAAAGAAAGCAGCCACAAAGTACTACATATTGTATGATTCCATTTATTTAAAATGTAAATATAGATAAATCTATAGGGACAGAAATAGATTTTATAGGGCTGGGAAAGGATAGAGGCATTGAGAGGTGAATGCTAAGGGGTACTGAGTTTTTCTTTTTGGAGTAATGAAGATGTTCTAAAATTGATCATGGTGATGAATGCACAACTCTGTGAATACACTAAAAGCCACTGATTGTACACTGGATGGATTGTATGGTATGTGACTCTCTCTCAATAAAACTACTTTTTAAAAATGCTGCTTACATCAGACACACATTAAATACAAGAACTGGATACAGAATGCTTAAAAGGAAAAGGATAGACAGATGATATTTCATGTAAATACTAACTTAAAGGTAGGCTACTAATGTTAGACAAAGTAGACATTGACATAAAGCATTACTAGAGATAAATAAGTTCATTTCATAATGATAAAGAGACCAGTCCTGCAGGAAGATATCACAATACTAAATCCGTATGCACCCAATAACATAGTTTTAAAATATGTAAAGAAAACCTGACAGAACTGAGAGAAGAGACAAATCCACAGTCACAGAGGGGAATTTTAACACCTCTCTCTCAACATCTGATAGCACTAGCACATGCACACATGTGGGCATGTGCAAACACACATGCAAAACTAATAAGGATATAGAAATCTGAACAACACAATTAAAATCTTGACCTGATTGATGTATATAGAATACTATACCCAACAACAGAATACATAATTCTTTTCAAGTGCACATGTAAAATTTACTAAAATTGACTATATGCTAGACCATAACACATGATTCAACAAATTTCAAAGAATTTAAATCATTCAAAGTATGTTCTCTAACCATAGAGGAATTAGCCAAAAAAAAAAAAAATCAATAACAAAAAAACAAATAGAATATTCCCAATTGCCTGGAAATTAAACAAAATACTTCTAAACCTATAGGTCAAAAAAAAAAAAAAAAAAAAACACAGCAGATATTATAAAATATTTTGAACTCAATGATAATGAAGATACATCAAAACTTGTATGATACAGATAAAGCAGCACTTAAAGGAAAATGTATAGCCTGGAATGTAAATATTAGGAAAGAAGACAGGCTGAAAACCAACCATCTAAGCTTCCATTTCAAAAAACTAGGAAAACAACAGCCAAATAAAAGAGAGGATAAAAAAATAAACATTTAAGAGCCAGAATCAATAAAATAGTAAAAGAGATAAAATCAACAAAGCCAAACATTGGTTCAATAAGAAGTTTAATAAACCCCTGGTAAGATTGAGCAAGGAAAAAAATGACAATGAATAAAAAAGGGGAAATCACTCCAAATCCTTCAAACATTAAAAGAGATAATGGGAATATTATACATTTAATGAGTGCAGTTTTCTGTCTGAGGTGATGAAAAAGTGTGGGTAATATATATTGGTGATAGTACCACTGAATTGTATCCTTAGAAGGGGTCAAAATGGGAAATTTTGAGTTGTATATATATGTATGTGTGCCAGTTTGAAACTGCTACAGACCCCAGAATAGCCATGATCTTTTAATCCAATCTTGTTGGATGGAAGCTTTTAATTGAGTGTTTCCATGGAGATGTGACTCACCCAACTGTGGGTGAGACCTTTGGTTAAATTATTTCCATGGAGATATTACCCCACCCATTCAGGGTGAGCCATGATTAGTTCACTGGAGTCCTTTAAGAGAGCTCACAGAGAGGAGCTCAGAGAAGCTCAGCAAGACATTTTGGAGAGAAGCTAAGATATGTAATCCAGAGTTTGTCACCAGGAGAAGCAAGGAGGACCCACAAAAGCTGACATAGAGAGGGATGCTTTAGAGAGGAAATGCCCAGAGACATTTTGGAGACAGCTATTGAAACCAGATGTTTGGAGTTGCTAAGCTAAGAGGTAAAGCCCAGAGTTTGCCCCAGTGAAGTTTAATTAGAACCCACAGACACTTAAAGAGAAGTCCACTGGTATCAGAAGGTGAAAGCAACACAACCCGGGAGCAAAGGACCAGCAGACACCAGCCCCGTGCCTTCCCAGCTGACAGAGGTGTTCTGGATGCCATCAGCCATTCTTCAATGAAGGTACCCTCTTGTTGATGCCTTAGTTTGAACACTTTTATGGCCTTAGAACTTTAAATTTGTAACCTAAGAAATCTTCTTTATAAAAGTCAGTCCATTCTGGTATTTTGCATAACGGCAGCTTTAGCAAACCAGTACAATGTTATTACAATAAAAAAAATTTTAAGAGAATGTATCATAAACAACTTTACTAGATGTGAATATTAGCAAGTCCCCTCTGGCAGCTGTATGGTAAAGAAAAACCCTAAGATGGAGAGGTGAGGGAGGGTCAGGAGAATGCTGCAATGGTCCAGGAGAGAACCGAGGCAGGGATGGTGGGATGAAGAAGAAAGTCTGAATAGCTCTGGAAAAGACAGAACTGGCTGGATGTGGTGGATGGTTGATTATGGGGGTGAGGGATGGGAGGCTCCCTGGACAGCATCCTGGTTTTTGGCTTGGGCATCTGTGCTCCCCTGATCCCAAAAGAGACCAGCCCACCAATGTCCTCTTCCTCTTGACTTATGACCTCATCCCCCACCCCTGGTCTCTTACACCAGTGGACATCTCTGATTCTCCTGACCACCCGATGCATGTGCCAGAAGAAACACACAGATAGGCCTGAAACAGAGGCTGCCATATATTTCCCAGGGGATGGCTGGTTGTTACAGCCCCTGTCTAAGCTGTCTCTCTGTCCTGAGCTTTGGGATATTGGTCCTAGACATGAGTGGCCCCGTAGTCAATAGTTAAGGTCCTCCCGGGCTGCCCAAGCCTGTCTGTCCAGTCTCCACCTCCCCCCACCCCCAAACACACACACCTGCGCTTCAGCGCCACTGAACCCACAACTCTACTTTTGCAATTCCCCATCCCAGGGCCCTCCACCTGCAATGTCTAAACCTTAGGGATCCTTCCAGCCCCAATTCAAATGTTGCCCTGATTTCCCCAGCTGGGAGTCAGCTCTCCCTCCCCAGTCTCTACTGGCCCCATGTGTTGTCCTCATCACTCCCTGTTCTGGATTGTGAGGGTTTTATGTATTTGTCAGCCTCCCTTAGTAGATTTCAAGGGCCCAGAAGATGGTGTCTGTTTGAGGTAGGGCATGGCTCAGAGTGGAGGAGGTAGGAGAGTGCACAGGAAAGGAGCAAGAAGGCAGGGCCAAGACCCAGTGAAAGGGACAGGGGATAGGAGCACGGTGCAGACAGGCAGGTGCTGGCATTTCAGAGCAGGAGGAATTGGCAGTGGCACCCCATGACAGTTGTCCACACAAATGCACGCAGCCCCTCGCAGACCCCATGGTTATCAGCACCGACACAGAGACGACCTGGGCTGCAACTTGGGGCGACGCTCTCCAGGGTCCTAGAAGACTCTTTCCCCCACCTGATTCTGGCTGCAGCCCACTCTCCCTCTCATTACTAATAACAACAACTGTGTACTGAAACACACAAGCCATACCCTCCATGCAGGTCTCACGAAATCCTCCCAGCTGCCTTCCCGCCGGCCCCCAACTGTACCCAGCCCAGATGCACTTTCCTAGGGCAAGGATCCCAAAGGATGTTCCTGGGTGCCCCCCCGCAAGGAGGCCACCAAGGTTTGGTCAGTGGCACCTGGGGTGAGTCAGGCCTCAGGACATCCCAGCTGCAGAGGGCACCAGGTGGTGGGACGCCACGCAGGGTCACTTCTAAAACAGGATCAGGAATTTTTCAGAAGGAGAAGTTAGAGAAAGACAGAGTCCTCAGGTTATGTAGCCCATTTGTGGCCATGTTCTTTCTTTTTTCTGTTCTTGCAGATGGGGAAAGATGCAGAAGCAGGAGTACAATGGGCACAAGAAGCCTTTCCCTAGAATTAGCAGAGTTCAGCCCCAGGCGAGGGCCACGCTGACCGGTGAGCATGGGCAGGTTCCTGCTCTATGCTCCACTTCCTCACCTGTAAAACAGGGATCATAGGGGCTGTGGTAATGATGATTATATATGGAAAATACTTAGAACACTGTCTTGGCACATTAGGTGCTACCGTTTTTGCATTTCTTTCTCTTGGGTGCTTAGAATGATAAGCACATGTGTATTGCCCAATCTAATTAAAGGCCCAGAAAGGTTTTGAGCCGTTTCATCATTAGATGGAAAAGCTGAGAGAGTTAAATCCATGCCAGCTTGGTGAAGACCATGAACAATTAAGCAGAAATTGAGAAAGTTAGCAAGAAAGATGTTTGTCTTCATTGCAGCCTTGCTCATAACGATAGGTTTTACATTTAGAGCAGAAAATTGCAAGCTTTGTTATTTTTTTAATATTCATTTTATTGAGATATATTCACATACCACGCAGTCATACAAAACAAATCGTACATTCGATTGTTCGTACCATTACGTAGTTGTACATTCATCACCAAAATCAATCCCTGACACCTTCATTACCACACACACAAAAATAACAAGAATAATAATTAGAGTGACAATCAGCAATTAAAGTAAAAAAGAACACTGGGTGCCTTTGTCTGTTTGTTTGTTTGTTTCCTTCCCCCATTTTTCTACTCATGCATCCATAAACTAGACAAAGGGGAGTGTGGTCCATATGGCTTTCCCAATCCTATTGTCACCCCTCATAAGCTACATTTTTATACAATTGTTTTCAAGATTCATGGGTTGTGGGTTGTAGTTTGATAGTTTCACGTATCTACTGCCAGCTACCCCAATTCATTAGAACCTAAAAAGGGTTGTCTATATTGTGTGTAAGAGTGCCCACCAGAGTGACCTCTTGGCTCGTTTTGGAATCTCTCTGCCACTGGAGCTTATTTCATTTCCTTTCATTTCCCCCTTTTGGTCAAGAAGATGTTCTCCATCCCATGAAGCCGGGTCTACATTCCTCCTCAGGAGTCATATTCCACATTGCCAGGGAGATTCATTCCCCTGGGTGTCTGATCCCACGTAGGGGGTAGGGCAGTGATTTCACCTTTCAAGTTGGCTTAGCTAGAGAGAGAGGGCCAATCTGAGCAACAAAGAGGCATTCGGGAGGAGCTCTTAGGCACAATTATAGGCAGCCCTAGCCTCTCCTTTGCAGAACAGTCTTCCCAAGGGCAAGTCCTGTGGTAGAGGGCTCAGCCCATCAAACCACCAGTCCCCTATGTCTGTGAGCACATTAAGCTTTGTTATTTTAGCAAAAAGTTATTTGTAATTTAAATGATAATTACATTTGATTAGCTTGTGAGTTGTCAGAAATAAATGAGTTTAGGAAGAAAAAAAACAGGATAAACAATTATATACAGTAAGAGCCCAACTATATAATGTTGAAGGGCCTGTATCTATATCTATAAATTACAATGTGGCTTCTGACTCTTCTAGAGCTAAAACTCAGATCTGTCTAGAGTCAACTGATATCTCTCTTCCAAAAGAACCTATTTAATATGAAAGCTGAAGAGACTTTGTTAATATTAATCCACACACATACATATATAATATATATATATACACAAACACACATATTTTATATTATTATATGTTAAGATAGAGGTTCAGACATTTATAAACATTTTGTGTATCCAAGGGTGGGCAGGGTAGATTGCGTCTGGCAAATATTAAATTGCACCGAAGGAAATGGGGCCCCTAAGAGAGAATTTTCTGTAAGAGAGGAAGATCAACCCATGGCACCTGGTACTCAGATACACCACAGCTCAGTCATTCTAGCCCCAGGTAGATACATCAAGGAGAACAACATTTTTTTTATGCAGCTGAGAGAAGACTCCTTTCCTCATTGGATAATTCAGCTCCTTGCTCTCTTACAGACTTCATGCAGGCCACCATGTCATCATACGACTCAGTTTGGCCTTCCACACCAGCTCATTTTTATCCATGACTTGCTGTTCTGTATCCGGAGTAGGTGGCAGAGGACAGATAGGACTTGGCAGTCTCTGGGTGGCAGCAGCGGCAAGGCTGAGACTCTATTGAAAGCTATTCTTGAACCTTCCCCAAATTTGAGATGAAGCTACTTTTTAAAGTAAGGTGATAATAAATGCAAAATTCAGAAAAATGAAACCCTCAGAGGCCAGGAAGGAAGGGAGGCAGCAGAATGAAATATGATGGGAACATAGACATAGATGTAAGTTATTAATAATGTTTCAGTTCTAAAACTAATGGTGAGTTTATGGGTATACAAGTAGGGAAATAAAAGACCACCCAGGGACCAATGATGATCTCATATCATGAACCAAGGATCTTAATGAATCTACTCCTGCTCACCCAAGTTCCATTTAAAACTTTGTGGACCAAGAGTAGGCCAGAGTTTGGGTCTCAGGGTAGAAACAGCTGGTGTGTTCGTACCTGAGGTTTAATGAGAGAGAGAGGGAGTCCGTACACTTGCTAAAATCCATGTTTGCACTGATTGCAAGAACTTCAGGGTGTCTTCGTTTCCCTCTGTCCATTTTGGTTTTGTTTTTCTATGTTAATTTGCTGGAGGGTGAAGAAATTGTTTTAAAAAACAAAGCTGATTCTAGCCACTTCAGCCCTGCGGGGTGCCAGGGATAACATATGCAGCAACATCTAGCAGCACATTCTGGGGACCAGTTGGGACCAGGGCACCTGGCAGAGGCCCAACCCTGGGGAGACAGGGAATCAGAAAGAAGTTCCCAGCTAAAGCACTCTTAAAAGCAGATATGTCTAATAACGAATGCTAAAGTGGTTTGCTTTGCTGTGATGTACAAACATCCAAAGTTTTCAATAGAGTCTGCTTCTCAAATAAACATTCTGTGTGATTGATTTTGAGGAGAAAATTGGAGAAAAGGCCCAGACCTGGGCTGGAGAGAATAGCAGGGGAGAGAATTTCCATGATATGTGGGATGTATATGATCTCAGTTGTTCCAAGGATGCAGGACTCAGAGCTGAGAGGGAACCTAAGTATGTCAGTCCCCTGGAATACACAAAAATTGTCAGAAAGTCTTTGGATTTCTTCTGGATTGAAGATAGGAGGTACAAATGAACTATGGTGTCAACTTACAAACAGATTACGTAGGTGAAATGAAAAATAGCTAAAGCAAGCTATATAAAAATAGGTATCCCTTGGTACAGTTGGGAGGGCACCCGTTCTACTGGCATGACTCTGGTTGTACAAGAGGGATAAATGCAACCTTTGGAATTGCAGAGGCAGGAAGAAGGGAGGAGATGTCAGCCAGAGCTATGGAGAAAAGACCACAAAGTAAAATCCCCATTAGTGGAGCTGCTGCAAATCCTCAACAAATGTGTGGTCAAAAATGCAGTTATTAGAGACTGGAAATCTTCAAGAAATATACTGAGTCTTCCGAGATGGCAACCAGGGTGAGCTGAAGTTTGAAGATATCTCTGAACATCGCCTAAAGAAGCAGTGTGCCTGAGAGTTCATGTTTACTAAAGCTGGCGAAATGCAATATACCAGAAATGGGTTGGCTCTACAGTGGGGATTTATTAACTTACAATTTGAAGTTCTTAGGCCGTGCCGTGAAAATGTCCAACTCAAGGCATCAACAGGACAATACCTGGGCTCTGAAGACAGGCTGCCGGCTTCTAGGGCTCCTCCATCACATGAGAAGGCACATGGCCAGCATCTGCTGGTCCTTTGCTTCAGTGGCTTCCTTTCTGTTTTCTGTGTGCTTTCTCTCAGCTTCTCAGGGTTTTTTTTCTAAGAACTTCCCTTCTCTTTTATCCTCTTAAAAAGGACTCCAGTAAGAGAATTAAGACCCACCCTGGGGCAGGCCTCAACTGAAATAACCTAATCCAAAGTTCCAAACTTCTCATAATGGGCTCCAGTAAAGGATTAAGACCCACCTTCAGTTGGGTGGGTCATATCTCAATTGAAACAACCTAACCAAAATTTCCCACCCACAATAGGTCTGCCTGCAAAGAAAGGATTAAAAGAACATGATCTTTTCTGGGGTACACATAGCTTCAAACTACCTCACTGAGTATAGAAAACAGACCCAAAGAACCCTGGGACAAGTGATTAAGGTTAGAAAAGGGGAGCAAGGGAAGTGATGCAGAATGCCTGGGCAGACTCCAGATGTTAGTGGACAAAAGATGCCTCACACTCCCCCAGCAGCTTCAGCACCTGGAACCAGCCCAGCCCCAGCTCGTCCTCTTGGGAGAACAGGGAGCTAACCTGAGGAGAGGCCCAGCACCCCTCCCTCTGACAGGTCCCACCCCAGGTGGCCCTGGAAGTATAAATCAGACTGACGTTCAGGAGCCCTGCTGGCAAACATCTCTGCGCCTGCTAACCAAAGAGCAAAAGGTGAACAGGTGGAGAGATAGGGATATACAATGTGCAGGCTTCCCAGCCAGCCTCGTGGGGAGGCAAAGTTACCAGGTCAGTCCTGTTGTCTTTGATGGCCATAGTGGCTGTGTGGGCAGGACTCTTTTTCCTGCACATCCATGTGCTCATCCAGTTCAGCAGGAATCTGGCCACCCCTCAGATATGTGACTCACACCAACACGGTTTCTCATGTATTCTTGAGACTTAAATGAATGCTACTCATCATAAAAGAACTTCATTCTCAGATATTATAATAGAGATGCCACTCAATTGTGACATCTCCATGAAGGAAAAAAAATCATATTTATTCATTGGATAAACATCTGGAAACTCAGAAATGTATGAAGAAGAAAATTGAAATCCCCCACAAGCTTACCATTCATTCATCCAACAAACGTGGTGAACACAGGCCTTCTCTGTGCCGGGCTGTTCTCTGTTCTGGGCTGCAGAGGTGCAGGCTCTTGTGCTACTTGCATGCCAGTGGGGGAAACAGACACAAAACAACTTAGTAAGGACAAAATATGTCAGGTCATGATAAATGCCATGAAAACAAATAAGCAAGGCAACAGGGACAGGGAGACTAATAGTGATTTTTAGGATCAGATAACATTCCACCAAGAAAGAAGCATAGTGAATTTTTGGATGTTGTTCTTGCCGGTCTTTTGTCTATACATTAACATGTTTTATTATTTGTTGCAAGTTTTCAGATTAAGTTTTTTTTTAAAAAAATAACATTTTTCTTAGAAAACTACTACTTGTTCATAGTAGTTGTGCTGGTTTGAATGTATTATATCCCCTCAAATGCCATTAACTTTGATGTAATCTTGTAGGGGCAGACATATCAGTGTTGATTAGATTGTAATTCTTTGAGTGTTTCCATGGAGATGCGCCCCACCCAGCTGTGGATGATGACTCTGATTGGATAGTTTCTGTGGAGGTGTGGCCCCGTCCATTCAGCATGGGCCTTGATGAGTTTACTGGAACACTATATAAGCTCAGACAGAAGGCGCAAGCTTGCTACAGCCAAGAGGGACACTTTGAAGAATGCACAGAAACTGAGAGAGTAGCTGCAGATGAGAGACAGTTTGAAGACGGCCATTGAAAGCAGACTCTTGCTCCAGAGAAGCTAAGAGAGGACAGACACCCCAAGAGCAATTAAGAGTGGCAATTTTGAGGAAGTGCAGCCTACAGAGGAACGCCCTGGGAGAAAGCCATTCTGAAACCAGAATTTTGGAGCAGACACCAGCCACATGCCTTCCCAGCTAACAGAGGTTTTCCGGACACCATTGGCCATCCTCCAGTGAAGGTACCTGATTGCTGATGTGTTACCTTGGACACTTTATGGCCTTAAGACTGTAACTGTGTAATCAAATAAACCTCCTGTTATAAAAGCCAATCCATCTCTGGAGTTTTGCATTCTGGCAGCATTAGCAAACTAGAACAGTAGTAAACCAGGAACATCTAGAAAAGTAGAAGGAAGACAAATCTCCCAATGTAGTACTTCCATAGATTAATCCTCCAGGTGTGCCTGTACATTTCCCTCCTTCTGTGTGGACTGCTGAGTTCACATGGAATTACAAGTTGGAGCCTACTTTTCTTCTCTTACTCCTCTATCATAACCTATCAATGGTCAGTTTTGAGGGAGAAAGGACCAGAGGCCACAGTTCCCTTCCATGCAGAAGCCATTCTTTGGGGCCTAGGAACCCTGCTCCCTTGCCTGGCAGCTGGGATGTCACTCTCTCTGGTGTGAACCTGGGCCCATCATCCTCGGTGTTATTGAGAGAGCTCAAGACAAGTGATCATAAGTCCCAGATGCCCAGAAGTCATGCCTCAGGAAGATGAGTTACCTTGTGCTGGACCCAAAGGGAGCTGAAGTCACCAGCGGGGCAGAGGGAATGTTTGCTTCAGAGTTGGAGGGGAGGGAGAGTACGACTCCCAGGGGAGTCAGGCAGGGACCAAAGAGAAAGGTCATGGAGACAGCAGGAGGATTTGCCCCCAGAGCCAGGGTTGACAACCTCTCTATCTCAGAGTCTGGGGCAGCTCAGACCTCCCCCAAAGCTCCTACAGGAGAGATGCCTTTGCCTTAGGAAGCCCCAAAAGCCCTGACCATCCTGTTGTAGAAAGCAAGTGCAAACACCATAGGCCACTGCCGTTCCCTGCCCCACAAGCAGCTTCTCTGCCCCTGCCAGCTTCCCTCTGGGACTAGGCTGCTCCTTCTTCCTTCTTTAACTTATTAGAGCATTATTCAGGACCAAATAACCAGCTACATGTCCATGCACCCCATCCCCACACCCAATCAGATCAGTAGAGAGATTTACAAGCAAGGAGTTGCTCTTCAAAATTCTGCACATCCACTCAACTCTAAGAAGGGTTTGATTGTCTGTGAAGGGTGGATGTGGATGGTTGAAGGTGTCAGGGATCCTTTTGGGATTGTACTAGTGTCTTGTATATTTCACCAAGGTCCTTTCCAAATGGTCCAGTGCTTTGAGCAATCTTTGCTCATGCGCCTTCAAAGTCTTGCTACTTGCCAGCTGTGTGACAGTAGGCAAATTACTTACCATTTTTGAGCCCCAGTTTTCTCACCTAAGAAAAAAAGGTAATAAAAATACGCACTTCATAGGGTTGTGTGAGGATCAAGAGGCACACTGAATGTAAAGTGCCAGCACACAGTAAGTGCTCAAAAAATGGTAGCCAATGTTATCCAGACTATTTTGTGACAAAGAAAGTTCATGGTTGGCCAATGTAAGCAGAATTTTCCCTGCCTTGAAAACTTCTCAATCCAAGAAGGGCAATACAGACTCAGATGTCATCAGGCCAAGTCAGGTAACATAAATGAGAGGCGGGTATTGGGCAAACTGGAGAGCACAGGCCACTTGATCACAGGCAAGAATGCAAGGCTTGAGTTGCCAGGTTTTCTGATTGTTCCCTCCTAACAGAAGCCATAAATCTGGATTTTTATGTGAAATGGCTGGATTTTTTAAATGTGGCATTAAATCCTTTTCTTTTTATTTACTTTTTAAAAACTGTTTATTGTGGCTAAAAAAAAATTCCCATTTTTCCATTTTCAAGCGGAAAAAAAGTCCAATTTGGTGGTATTAGTTACATTCACAATATTGCGCTACCATCACCACCATGAATTACCAAAAATTTTCCATCACCCCAAAGAGAAACCCTGCAACATTAAGCAATAACTGTGCATTCCCACCCCAAACCCTGGGTCCCTGGTAGCCTGTAATCTACTTTCTGTCTGTATGAATTTGCATACCCTAGGTATTTCATATAAGTTGAATCATGCATTATCTATTCTTTTGTGTCTGGCTTATTTCACTCAATCTGGTGTCTTTACCAGATTGTAGCCTGTATCAGAACCTCATTCTGTTGGATGGCTAAATAATATTTCATTGTATGTATCATTTTGTTCTCCATTCATTTGTTGATGGATAAAAACTTTTTATTGTGGCTAAAAAAAAATTCCCATTTTTCCATTTTCAAGCGGAAAAAAAGTCCAATTCAGTGGTATCAGTTACATTCACAATATTGTAACTAAAAGGTAGGTTGCCTCTACCTTTTGGCTATTGTGCATAATGCTGTATTGGATATTGGTGTACAAATATCTGTTCAAATCTCTGTTTTCAATTCTTTTGGGTAGACACCTGGAAGTCCTTTTTTCCAAAACCTCAAAACCTGATGCAGGCAAATCCAGCATGAAGAGCTTGGGCTGGGGGTGGGGTGTGGTGTCAGTGTGCTGGAGGGCACCTAGTTTTAAAATGACATTTAAATGAATGGGGGTGAAGCAATGCATGAGGTGGAAAGGCAGAATGCAGGGTCACAGAACAAGATAGTGAGGTTGGGTTGCAGTGTTTAGGAAAGTGTGTCCTCAGGAGTGGGTGGCTGAAGTGAATCAACCTCTTGGAGGTGAGGGGATCCAGGAACAGGGAAGCAGCAAGGAGGTAGGACCTAGATCAGGATGGGGACATTGCTCAAGACACGGGAAGACCCTGAGCTAGAAGCAAAAACAATGGGACACTTGCTAAAATCCTTAGTGGTGACACAGTGACAGCTACAAGGAAGCTGGAAGGTGGGAGCTCTGGAGAGAATGAGCTTCCAAGGGGAAGTGAGGGTGGTGGTGTTACCTCAAAGAGGAGCTTTGAAATCTGGGTGGAATGACTGCAAAACACTTGGTGCAGAGCCCAGTATACACAGATTCCCAATGAGTATTAGTTCAAGTAATTTATTGTCCCAATAAATACTTACTGGTGGGCATGCTCTAAGCCTGATACTGGGGTAAAGCAAGATACCAGGGTTCCTTCACTGAAAGAGTTTAGAGGACAGTAGAAGACAGAAAATTGAACCAGCACTTGCAGAGCAGTCCATTGATGACTATGATGCGGGCCATACACTGATGAGAGACCCCGAAGTCAGAGCAGGGGCCAGGGAGGGCTTTCTGAACCTAAGGAGGGAATAAGACAGCCTGGTGAAAAGGGAGATGGACAGTGGTCCTGACAGGGGTAAAGGCTACATGGAAGCTAGAGGCTTATGAATCATCAGTGCATTTGAGGCACTGAAAGAATGCAGCAGAACTGGCACTCAACCTGTGGGGCAAGAGGAGCCGGTGATGCTGGGAAGAGGCAAATGGGGTCAGCCACTTAGGGCTTCCAAGGAGGGAGCACTGTACCCCAGACCAGGTTTTAAGCAGGAAAACATCCATTTAACCAGCACATATATAGTCTAACTGTGTGCCGGGCACTCTTCAAAGAGCTCCATAAAATTGCAAGCTCATTTAATTTTCTGCCAGCCCTAGGAAATAGGTCTACAATCCTCAATTCTGCCATCCAAAACACTGAAAACCTAAAAATTTTCATAACTCATTTGGCAGCAAAATTTGAGTTGAAGTGATGATGCTATTTATAACTTTATTTACTCCCACTCAATGTGAATATTCATATATTTCACTGCAGAAATACTAATGTGTTTGAGTACAGCACACCACCCCAGAAATATATGGCATATGCAAAGTACTATCTTCTATAAAATCCAAAATTTCTGAGTTCTGAAAGATACGTGGCCTCAACGGTTTTGGATAAGGGGCTGTAGACCTGTTTTGTTATTCCCTTTTACAGATGAGGAAGGTGAGGCATAAAGGGATAAGTAATTTCCCCCAAGGCTGCATTGGGTAGTATGGAACAGATCCAAGACATGACCCAGCCAGCCTGGCTCTGGAACCCACACTATTTCAGATCTAAGCAGCTCTCCATTTTAGAAAGATGTCTGTAGTTACTGTTTGAAGGAAAGGAGATCAATAAGAAGGCCACCATACAAAGGGTGGCAGCAGGGTTGGAAAGGAGTGAAGGGTTCAAGAGATGTTTAAGACAATCAACAGAGCCTGGTGATTATTAGTTGGCTAGGAGGAGTTGGAGGTTGTAAGAAGATAAATCAAGGACCACACCCAATTTTTTAATTCAGTCCTGGGGAAGTTGAAGGATGAGCCACTCAGTGATGTGGGGAACAATATAAAGAGGGGCTAGACAGGAAGATGATGAATTCAGTGCAGCATTCCATGTTTGAGTTGAGATGTCAATTAGGTAGATGATATACACGGCTGAAGCTTGTGAAACAGGCCTGTGATCAAGATAAAGACTTGGGAATTGCCAGCTGTACGTGGTCATTAAGCCACAAGCATAGACCATGTAACTGCACCAAGTTCTAAGTCAGAATGCTTAAGAACCATCAACACTTAAGAGTGGAGACAAAGAAGTGAAGAGACTACAAGAGACTAAGAAAGAGCAGCCAGGAAGCAGCCGAGGAAAGAGGCTCTCTCAGAAAAAAGGGAGAAGTAAACAATGTTAAGGGCTCCCTCCCTCCAGCTCTCCTTCAGGTGACAGGTGGACCAAGGGCCCAATTTTTTTGCAGTTTGGGTGTCAGAGCTGGGGTGGCTCTTCTAGTAATGAGGTAGGCAGAGAGGAGAATTTCCTGGAAACCATGGCCAAGCCCTGATCAGCAGCCATTCACCTCTTTCAAGGGCAGGAGCTCTTTCTAACCTTTGATTATTTCCCACAGGGTAAAAATTATAACACCTATTTGCACATTTCATACATAATTCAATGACACAATGGGCAAATGTCCCTTATTTATGAAAAGAGAACTACAAAGCAAACAAGAATGGCTTCTAAAGAAAGATTTGTAATAAGGAATCTTTAGCTTTTATAAGTTTTTCCAACACACCTCTTGCTGTCTACACTAAGAATGCAAACAGTAATCAAGGTTTATTAATTCCATCTCTTTCCTATAAGAAGGAAAAATTCCACATATGAGGATGTCAAGGGGCCACAAGTCAATGGAGGGGACTTTCCCAAGGATCTACCAGAGCCCCATCCTGGCTGGGTTTTTGTTTGTTTGTTTGTTTTGTTTTGCCTTCTTCAAGTGCCCCGTCCATGCTGCCTTCTCCCTTTCACTACCATGATAGAAAGGCACTCACTGCACCCCTTAGCTTTCTCCTCACCTGCCCCTGGATTTACCCCTCCAGTGAGGCTGCTTTCAGAGGCCACCAGCAGTCTCAGGTGTGGCTCCAGCGACCTTTTCTCATGACTAGCCCTGTCAGTTCTCTGCAGCCTTTTCTCTTCTCCAATGCCCTCCTCTGAGTCTCCTGCTACCCCTCCCACCACACCTTCCACTGGCTCCTCTTCATATCCCAACCCCGTTAAGTGTGGGTAATTTCCTAAGTTCTCTACCTGGCTCGCTTTTCCTCTCTCTGTGCACAAACTCTCTCTGAATATCTTTCACCCGCCCATGCTTCAAGTTTTCGTTTTATTCAGATGACTCCCAAATTTACATGTCAGGACGAAAGCTCCCTCTCCAAGCTTGAGATTGACAGATGGTAGATTATAAATAAGACACATTCCTACCAAATGAAAGAAAAGGTATTTTGAAAATCTGCAACTCAAAAATATGAAAGGGCCAGAAACTGGAGAATTCCTAAAGATGAAATGTTGATGAGATTGAAGAAAGAAACCGCAGTCCTAAATGTGGATGAGAGAGCGCCATGCCCAGAGGTGGAAGAGCCTGAGAGCTGAAGGGGTCCAGGGCAGCCCGAAAGGAGAAAGGAGGAGCACCAGCAGGAGCAGCCATGTGTTCGGTCTCTGTGTAAGCCATCCTTGCTCAATTATACACAAATACCCAGCCAGCCCGAGGAAACTGGGGCACCTTCCCATACACACTGCACAGGGAGCTGGGTCCCAGAGACAAGGCAGTGCGCGTGCGTACCGGAACTGGCGTGCCCGCTTCCGGAAGACCGGCCTCTGCAGCATCCTGTCCTCAGCCGCCCCTTCCCCACTCGCGCCCCCTCCCACTCCTCCCCGAGCGAGCAACACAGAAACCAGAAAGTCTAATGCAGCCTCTCAACTACAAAGAGGAGCCCAGTCATCAGTCAGCAAACATTTGAGTAAACATGCTGAAAGAGGTAGACCAAACAATACTGAAGAACTTACAGAGGCCAAGTGTAATAATCATCGCAAGACAAGTAAAATCCAAATCCTCAGAGGAATAGGGAGGATCTGACATCTAAGAAAAAAGAAAAGACAGGCCATGATGAAAAAGAACCAATGAGAGATTCTGAAAATAAGAAAATAATAATACAGTTATGGAAATAAAACATCAGGTAGATGAGCTGATAACAAAATGATTGCGGTTTATAAGAGTCAGTGAGCTGAAAAACTGAGCTGAGGGATTCTTCTGGAATGCACCATGAGAAAAGGAAAATACAAATTAATGTAGTTGAGATGTCAAAAAATAGGTTCTGATGTTCCAGTATCCCTCTAGCAGGTGTTCCAGAAGAAGAAAATAGAATCAAGAGGTAATTTTTAAAGAAATGTGAAAACTACAAAAAAAAAAGAAGAAAGAAAGAAAGAAAAGAATGTAATACTATGTTCCCACCAATCAATACTGACAATGTTTGCACAGATGAGCTGAAACATGACAGATAAAGCTGAAGGTCCCTGTGATCCCAATCCCCTCCCTCACCTCCTCTTCCCTTAAGGCAGCAACCGCCATCAAGAATTTGAATTTCTCTCTCCCGTCCATTATCTATCTACCTACATGATGTATATTGTATTATATATATATATATGATGTTAATTATCTACTATATATGCCATTTTTGTATGTGGTTTTAAATTTTACATAAGTAATAACAGTGTTCATTGGGTTCGGCAGCTTGCTATTTTCATTCAACGGTCTCAGTTTTAACTCTCTCCAGATTTTTGTTGTAGAGAGAACCATTCATTTCTCTGGACTGCTGTAGAATATTCCATTGGATAACTGGCCTAACTACATTTTTTATCAGTACTTTATTTACATAGTACTTTACTTATAGATGGGCTAATAGAATATTTCCAAATTTTTGCTACCATGAAATAATGAAACAATGTAATAATAGTTCATATTGCCTTAAGCACACATGAGAAGTTTTCTCCAAAAGTGTATCTAGCAAAATTGCAACATCATAAGATATACATTTCCAATTTTACTAAATACTGCCAAATTGCTCTTCAGTTTAAACTCCCACAGACAGTAACTTTTCCTCATTCTCACCAGTACTTAATACTTTCAGACTTTTTAATATTGCCAGTTAAATGGGTGGGAAACTGTTCTTTATTATTTTAATCTGCATGTCCCCAATTTCCAATGAAGTGGAACATCCTTTCACCACTCTTGGCCCTTTGGGATTCCTTTTCTGTGAATTGTCTCTTGGAATCCTTTTTCAATCATGTTTATAGTGGGGTTTTTTTTCTTACAAAAGTTTTACAGTTTTATATAATCAAATTTGTCAGCATGAAAGGAGGTATTTTCTTGAAAGAATAGACAGTCTTCCTGAAACCTAAAAGAGGGCCTGGTGCATGCAGAATGAATACAATAAATGCCACATCGTAGAAAGTTTCAGAACATGATTGGGGGTTTTAGGTTTTTGGGGGTGCTTTCTATTGCTTGTGCTTGATTTTGGAGTGAGACCCAGGAGAGAGAAAGATGAAGTGCTTTGGGTACTGACAGAAACTGGCAAAGGCCTGGGAAGGTCTAGAGCTTTCGCTGGTCTGGAGCTGTCAGTCCTACCTCCTCTCGGGGCCCTCGAGACAGTCCTGCAAACAGAATTCTGGAGCCTCACTAGGGATGGTGGATAGAAGGGTGCTGTTGTTGTTTGGTTTAACACAATGAGCAACAATTTTAAGTTTACAAAGAATTTTTGACGTATTAAGGTGACCCATATGAAATTGTCATTTTTGTAGATTAAAAAACAGTTGAATGTTGGTAATTTCCTAGTATTCATCCTAATACATGATGTCATTTCATACGCTTAACTCTGTGACATACACATGATTATTATTATCGAATTATTATTGACTCCTTTTACAGATGAGCAGCAAGTGGGGCAGGGAGCTAAAGTCTTTTTATCGGTGTCCCATGGCTGCTAAATGGCAGAGCTTAGTCTGCCTGGCTCCATCTCCTGGCCTGATTCTTTGGGCAGCACTATCCTTGTCTGAGAAATAGGAAAAGAACTTCACATTCTGGGAAGATAATGGCTGTCATAGAAGTCATTTGATTTCCAGGGAGATTAGGCCCAAGATAATCTGTAACAACAAAATGGCTTGCACCAAGAGAACCTGGCCTTGACATTCAGACAGACAACATGTTCAGGCCTAACACACGAGCTGGGGAAAAGCGAGTGAGAGCCAGGCGTGGACTGTGAACCCGAGAACATAGGGTGAGTGGAGGAGAGAAAGAGGCATCACTGCGAGGGCCCCAGGAGCCGCCCTGGGCTCAGAGCCCTCTGCGCCGGGCGTGCTGTCTCCTCCTACCATCAGTATTTGAGGAGGTAAGTGCTCCCTTTGCCTGGGTGGGAACTCCAAAAGGCCTGAGACTTTCCTGCTCATTCTTGGAATAGAGTCCTGTGGTCACTTTTGGTTGCAAACAGTCTCATTTCAGAAATTAGAATGTGCATTCAAGGTATTCATCAAAACTCTGAACCCAATTTTACCCTATCCTTCTCCCTCCCCCACCTCAGGCTCACTTATCTGGACACCTGCAGTGGGGACAGTGCAGAGGGGGTAGCTACTTCTCCCTCTCGCCCCACTCTGCCTCCCTCAGCCGTTACCATGGCTATGACTGCCGCTCTGTGGGAGCCAGTGGGAGAAGGGCCGCAATGTCTGTAAATTTGCTCCTGGCTTCCCAGCCAGGCAGAGGTTCAATTCTGCTGTTCTCTCATGGGGTGCTTTTATGCCCTCTCCAGTGTTCCCCTGCCAGACTCTTCCTGAAGAAGTTCCCTCCACCCTGTGGATGCATCTCATGTCTGTTACTTAAAATAAAATAGCCGCCTGCATGGGATGTTGCTGGGAACCAGCCCTTTCTAAGAAAGGATTTTGTGAAGATGAAAACAACTGACCACAAGGCCTTTCTGAGAAAAAGGAACGCGCCCTGAAAAATTGCAGCTAAGCTACACAAGGTGATAAGCCACTTTTAGTCCAGTAGAGATAGCTTATCAGAATGGACGAGCGTAATGTACTAAGCAATCTATTTCTTTTCCCCACTTTGTAAGACCCTCCTATGTAAGAAGGAACGGTAATGTCCAGCTGTCATTGCGAACTACCCACCCCCCCCTCCCCAAACTTGGAAATTCTGTAAATGCCTTTACAAGCAGCTGTGGCCAGATGGTTACTGAGACTCTCAGTCCATTTTCGGTTTGAGGTCTCCCTGCTCTTCAACAGCTTTTCTCTCTCAATAAACCCTTTAATGCTGCAAGTTATATGTGATAAATTGTTACCACTCATTTCTGGGCAATCTCCCGTGACCCCTTCCTCAGCTCTGGGCTTTCAGCTCCCTCCACACTGGACCCAAGACACGGTGGAACATAGGTCCCAAGACACAGAGTCACGGTGGGCTCTCTGTACTGTGAGGTCCACCTCTGGTCCAGCAGAAACTCTCACACTTCTCTCACCCTGAAAAAACCCTGGGAATGCAGGCCAGTTCCAACATGGTGGCAACAGCCCCACTAAAACAGCTGGTGAGCATCCTCTCACCCTCCAGATTCCCCGGAAGGGACCAGACCCCAGGCCTCACACACCCCCAGCTGTAGGGGTCATGGATTAGGTTCCTGAGTAGCCACACCACAGACACTCATCCCCACCAAGCAGAGATGAGGAGCAGGAGCTGCCCCTGAGACTCACAGCACCACTTTCTTCAAGGAAATCCTCCTCACAAAATCCTCCCAGCCTGTCTCTCTACTTTTTCAGAGTCTGAAAGTGAGCAAGGGGTTTCAAAAGTTTAAGAAAAGATTTCTGGCATTTCTTTAGAAAATCTCCCTAAGCTGACTTGTATCTCACTTTGGATTTTCACATCTGTTGTATGTATTAGTGGCCTGGTGGAAATTTTAATTTTAAGGCACTGTTACATTTATGTGCATTGACTCTTTTTATCTTCACAAGTACGAATAACATTTTCCGTTTTAAAGATGAAGCAAACTCGTGTCTGTGGGCTCAAAAAGGTTGAGGCCAAGGTCACCCAACCAGTCAGGGATGGAGCTGGGGTTCCAGCCAGGTGTGTCTGGCATCATCTGGGAGATGCAAGTTCACTGACCCCAAGCCCAAGGAAGGGGTTCGGGGACTCATAGGGAAGTGCTTTGCTCATTTAGGCCCAAGCCCCAGGTCACCACAAGAGGCTCTGGACTATGTGGAGCTGATGGACCTCAGCTCCCACGGCAGGGCTCTGCCCACGCCTCACAGGAGACATTCTGGGACCTAGATTCAGATAGCGGACTGGGAGGACACAGGCTGTGGGAGAGACCTGTAATCTCACCAATCTGGTGACAGTCCCCCGGATGAGACTTTTGGCTTGAAGGAGGGAACCAGGGCAGCTGACTCACCTGGTCTAGCATCCAAGCCAAACACTGTGAGGAAACGGCTCAGCTCAGCCAAGACTGCTGGAGGATGGGAACCAGTGCCAGGATCTGAGCCGTGCCTCTGCCTTGGTGTTTTCTGAGTATGTCAGGGCCTTCCACGAGCTTGGGAGCAAGGCATGCTGGGGCTTCAGCAGGTGGTCCCTGAGGAAGAAGAAGGCAGAGCCCTCCGGAAAGTGTCGAGAGGTGAGAGATGGAGGAACTAACTCAGCTGGTCCTTACAGGAGCTGGAAAGGATACAGCACTGAACAGCTCCCAGTAAAGGCTTGGTTTGGTATCCAAGGAGGTCCAGGGTGGTGGGCATTTCCAACACAGAGGATAGGTTAACAACCCTGGTCAATCTAAATGGAGCAGCCATTGAACACCATGATGTAGAATACTTAATGACGTGGGAAGATATTCACAACATATTACCAAGTGAAAGACATAAGTTATAAAACCGTGTACAGCATGATCCTGTCTTTATAGAAGCAGTATCCTTGCTTGAGAAGCTGCTTCTGGAGGGCAGCCCTGAAGGGCAAAGCTGCAGCCTGGGTGCTTGGCTCCACCGATTGCTGTGAGTCCTGGGAGATGCCCCTTCAAAGCATCTCCCTATTTAACCTCAGGCTGATCCAGTGATGTGGGGCCAGGGGTGAGTCCAGCCCCTCTCACTTCCTTGGCCCAGAGCCACTCACCTCCGTCTCTCCTGCATCCTCTCCCAGGGATCTGTCAGCTCGTCTTCTACACCCTCCATGTACAAAGGGGATCGTCATACCTCCTACCGTTTCCTCAGGCGACTGGGGCTACTCGCCGGGCACCCTTTCTGTTGAATGTTCCCCCCAGTGATTCCAGGAAGACCCTTCTCCCAACTCCCAACTTCTGATGGGGGCTACATCTGGGAAGGCAAAATGTGTTTTTGACACTTCCTCGATGAAGAATGTTTAATCTGGAACAACCTACCTTGAAACAAAACAAATGCACACATAAATATTGTTATTTTTTTATTTGTGTTTTTCCTGCAATTCCCTCATAATAGGGAGCAGTCTCCTGTTATTTCTTTAGACAATAGGGAGTGAGCGATCTAAGATCACACTTAAATATGAAACCTTTCTCAAAAGAAACATAATCTGCAGAGACACAACTCTGCCAACTACAAAGATGACCTTTTAATACATTTTGTGGGAAAGCCAGGCCTCTTTAGTCACAGTATCTCAAACCTGTGCACTGCAGAAGAGCATCTTCTCGGGACTCATGTAACTGAAGGCGCATTGGGAGATTTCCCTAGGCAAGTGAGAGACATCAAACAGCCATTTCTTACACTTTGAGAATTTTCTGCTTGAAGGCTAAAATTACAGGGCTTAGGTTCTGTTGGGTTTGTTTATTTTGACTCTTATCCTCTCCATCAGAAGGACAGATGGTTATGTATATATACCTGTATATGTATGCTTAGAGGAAAGTTCTGGAAGTAAACACTACAAAATTTTAACAGTGGTTATGACGAAATCCTAGAATCAAAATATTTTTATTTTCTTTTATTACCTGTGTTTTCTACAATAAATGTGTTCCTTCCCTACTTCACTAAAGAAATTGAAGCCATTTGGCCTGAACTGCCTCAAATTCCTGCTGCCTCTTCTCATCCTCCCCTCAGTCCACCACCATCTTTGTGTCCATATCTATCCTTCTCTCATTCCCTCCAAATGAGGGAAACTCACCACCAGAGTTCCTACTGCTTCTCACTCTGTTCTTACTATTTCTAGCATGTAGTAAAAGAACTGATCTATTCGTATATTACAAAGTTTCTGTGAGAGGTAATACCTGTAAATTCTTAGCATGGTACCTAATAAACAAAAAGGAGCTCAACAAATGGTAATGATTATAATTATTTTGTCTCTCAGAACCTCAGTTTCCTCATCTGTAAGATGAGATGATTATGAGTTCTACCTTATAGGACTGTCATAAGGATTAAATGAGTTAGATTATAGGTGCTCTCTAAGTGTTTGCTAGTATTCATATCTCTAGTACTAATTAGTATTGCTAGTATTAGTATTAGCATATCTTTCATTTCTGCCCAAACCTTGATTCCTCAATTATCTATCTATCTATCTATATATATATATTATGTATATATAAAGGACTCTACAGAGTCCTTTCCCTTAGTTTATTAAGAGGTCAACTATCTCCAAACCCCCAAATCTACCCTGTGATCTTGTTGGCTTACCTCTCTCCAACTGTCAAGTCCAGGCATTTGAAAAATGTGGGTTTCAAGATTCACTCTTCTACATATGTTCATACTCAGCTCACGATTATTCACGATACAACACAACCTGCTTCCCCTCTCACCTCTCCAGTGAAACTCCTCCAGCAAAGACTATGAATGAGTTTCATTTGTCAAATTCAGAGGACATGTTTCAGTTTTTATCTTTCCAGACCTCTCTTGCTCTGAACTCACTCTCTTTCCTGGAACTTTTTCTCTCCTTGGCTTCTGTGGCTCCCCCTCCCCTGCTCTCCTGCCACTTCTCTGGACTCACATCACAGCCTCCTTCCCTGGGTTCTTTCCCTCTGCTCAGCCCTTAAATGTTAATGCTCCCCAGGGTGTCTGTTTGTGGTCCCCTGCTCTCCTTGCTCTGCCCACTCTTCCTGGGGAAGCCTTTGCACTGCCGTGCTACTTACCACATTTCTCCTAAGACAACCAAATTTACGTTTCCAGCCTGGCCTCTGTCTCAAGCTCTAGGCCCATATATCCTACTGCAAGCTGGATATTTACACCTGAAGGTCCCACCTGCAAACCCAACACGTTTAAAGTTAATCTCATCTTCCTTGTAAATCTGTGCTGCCTTCGGGATTCCCTACCTCAGGTAGTGACTCTACCATCACCATCCTCCAAATGAGAGACCCAAAAAGAATTCTGGACTCTCCTTCTAATCATGCCTCAAGGCCAGCTGAGCTAATTTCCCTAGCTCTTCTTGAACCCATCTGCTTCTCTCCATATGAGCCCATGTCAGTACTGCCTCAACTTTCTATACATCCTCCCCACTCCCTTCCTCCTTTAGCACCTCCTTTCTCTCTCTATTCATTCTTTCAGTCAGTCAGTCAACAAATACAGGTGGAACATCTACACTATGCTAGGCCTTAGGAATATAAAGAGGAATAAGACAATGCCCCTGAGGTCAGGGAGCTCACGATTTAATGGGAGAAGAACACTAAGAGCTCCAGTGCCATGAGATATAAGCACAAGTTTCTCAGGAGTCAATCTCTCTGAACCGACAGTTACATAGGTCTGCATTGTTACAATTTTTATCATATTATTTTCATTGTAGTATTTCAAGCAAACAGAGAAATAAAGACGCTAACGTATCTGACATCCAAGTGCCCAACATCCAGCTCTGTGGAATTCTGATATTTATCTTTCTCCTGTATGCTTATACATACATATATATGTAACTATACATTCATTACATGTTTTCAAACTTTATATAAAATGTATCATACTCTATATGTTATATTACAAAGTGATTTTTTGCTCAACATTTAGTTTTTGAGATTTATCTGTTTATGCGTGTAGCCTTTTTCATTGCTCTGTAGTCTTCCATTTGTTTTTCCATTCTCATGTCGATGGATATGTAAATTACTACTTCCAGTTTTTCCCTAATATGAGCAATGTTTTAAAAAATATTCTTCTATGAATCTGATGGTTTCTCTAGAAGTCCAACGCAGAGTTGAAGGACATGGACATTTGAAGTTTACTAGAATTGCCAAATTTCTCTTCAAGGTGATTGTACCAATTTATGCTCCCACCAGGATCTATGAGAATTTATATAAATCCTTTAACGTCTTTGTAAATATTGGTAATATCCCTTTTAAATTGCTACCAATCTTGTGGGTGTGAAATGGCATCTCATGTAGTTTAAATTTCTATTTCCCTGATTATTAGTGCACTTGGGCATTTAGATTTCCTTTTCTCTAACTGCCTTTTCACATTCTTTGCATATTTTTCTGTTGTATGGATTATATTTTTCCTATTTGTAGGATTTCTTTACAAATTACAGACACTAATGTTTTGTCATTTTCTGAGTGGCAAATACCTTCCCCTACTCTTAGTCTTGTCTTCAATTTTGTTTAAGATGTCTTCTTTGAACAGTAATTGTCCTTTTAGGATTTGTTTTTGTGTCCTGTTTAAGAAGTCATTACATGACCGACAGTCATGAAGATCCCTCCATAGTTCTTCTAAAAGTTTTAAAGATTTTCTTTTTAGTTATTATTTTGGAGTGTGGAAATAGGAAACCTAATTTTCTATTTTTCCACATGGATAACCAATTTTCCAACCATCAGTCATTTTTTTTAAATTAAGTTCATTCCCCATGTATTTGCAACACCACCTGTTGCATATCCTTCCCAAATGTGCGTGGGTCTCTTCCTGGGCTCTCTGTTCTGCATCATGATCCCACTAGCTAAGTATAGTTCCTTTAAAATATCACCAAGCCTCATTATCTTGGAGGGGAAGCCTGCCTTCTCCCCATCCCCTTGTGTTCTTTTCCAAAATTCTCTAGCTTTTCCATATGATTATTAAAATCAGTTTGTCAAGTTCCATCAAGGGAAAAAAAACCTCATTGGGATTTTGGTTAAAAATATTTTTAACTTTTTATTTTGAAATGCTTTCAAACTTAAAGGAAAGTTGCAAAAATAATGCAAACCCCATAGAGAGAACTACAACATACCCCTACCTCCCCCCAGATACACAGATACACCAATTTTAACAATGTGCCACATTTGCCATATCATTCTATCCGTTTATCAGTCTATCTGTACATCTATCTATGCATCTGTTTATCACTCACTTTTCTGAACACTTGAGTGCTAAGAACAAAGATATTCACTTACATAACCACCTTATCCAGTTCAAGAAATTTAACATTGATATAAAGTTTGCACTGTATATTCTAATTTTTTCATGTGTCTCAATAATGTCCTTTTAAGCCTTTTCTCCCCCCTTCTTAGCCCCCATACAGGATCAAGTACTGAATTTAATTGTCATTGTCTCTTTAGTGGGAAGTATATATACAATGTAAACTTTCCCATCTCAGCCATTCTCAAGCATGTCATTCATAGGATTAATCACACTTTCTGTGTTGCAGTAACCCCACCACCTTTCATCAATAAAACTTTCCCATCTCCCCATACAGAAACCCTACACCCATTATGCCATCTCATTCCCCCAGCCCCCACCCCTTGCAACCAACAATCTATATTTCTGTCGCTATGAGCTTGCATGCTCTCCAATATTTTCTTCATAGTTACCATGGGCTTAAAATTTAACATCCAAAATCCACAACAAAATTGTTTGCTTTAATACTAACAACTTCAAAAGTATACACAAATTATATTCCTGTACCCCTCCATCTCCCACACCTTTTTGTAGTTCTTGTCACAAATGATATGTTTATACATTATGAGCCAAAAACTACTGATTTAGCATTACATTTTATGCATTTGTCTTTCAGATTTTATAGGAAGTAAAAGGTGGAGTTAACTTAACAATGAAAGATACAGTAGTACTGGTATTTATATTTATCCATGTTGTGATCCTTATTGGGGATCTTTATTTCTTCATGCAGCTTTGATCTATTGTCTATTGTCCTTTCCTTTCAAACCATAGAACTCTCTTTATTATCTCTTGTAGGGCCAGTCTACTGGTGATGAACTCCTTCAGCTTTTGTTTATCTGGGAATGTCTTAATCCCTTCCTTATTTTCTAAAGATAGGATGTAGAATTCTTGGTTGGCAATTTTTTGCTTTCAGCACTTTAAGCATGTCTTCCCACTGCCTTCTTGCCTCTATGGTTTCTGATGAGAAATTGGAACTTGATTTTATTGACGTTCCCTTTTGTGTGACACGTCGCTTCTCTCTTGCAGCTTTCAGAATTCTGTCTTTATCTTTGGCGTTTGACAGTTTAATTATGATATGCCATGGTGTGGGTTTATTTGGGATTATCCTGTTTCGCATTTGTTGAGCATGCTGGATGTGTATATTCACATCTTTCATTAAATTAGGGAAGTTTTCAGCCATTATTTATTTGAATATTCTCTCTGCCCCTTTTTTCTCTGTCTTCTCAAAATGTGTATATTGGCTTGCTTGATGGTATCTCACAGGTTCCTTAGGCTCTGTTCACTTTTCTTCATTCTTTCTTCCTTTTGTTCCTCAGCCTGGATGATTTCAATGTCTTACCTTTAAATTCACTGATTCCTTCTTCTTCCAACTCCAACCTGTTGTTGAACTCCTCTAGGGAATTTCAAATTTCTGTCACTGTGGTCTTCAGCTTTGTTGGGTTCCTTTTCATAATTTCCATCTCTCTTTTAGTATTCTCTTTGTGTCCATCTATCATTTCCCTCATTTTCTGTAGTTCTTTGCCATGTTTTACTTTAGCACTTTGAGAATATTTAGGACCAGTTTTTTTGAAGTCTGTGTATGTTATGCCCCAGGTCAGGTCCTTCTCATTGATGGTTTCTAATGCTTTAATTTTCTCCATTGTCTGGGCCATCATATCCTGTTTCTTTGTATGTTTTGTAATCTTTTGTTGAAACTGAACATTTTGATGGTTTAATCTGTCATCACTGGAATTTAGACTCTGAGGCATTGGTTCCTTAGGCTTGTATCCAGCTAGTGTTATGGCAGACGTTTCCTTGAATGTGAGGAGTTAACAAAAAAAGAAAGAAAGTATCTTTCCCAGTCTTTGCAAATCAGCCTGGGCCAGTCCTCTCCTTCAGGGCTTATCCACACAATGAGTTTACAGAATACCTCAAGGTCAAAACCTAAGGGCCTCCCTGATCATTTCTGCACATATGTCTTGTCTTGGGAATGCATGTGTGGCCCTAGCAATTCCCCTATTTACTCAGATACAAAAATCACCTCTTCCTCAGGATGTAGTTTCCTCATGGTCATGGGCACTGCACTGTATGTCCTACAGTCAGCAATCCCTTGCCCCAGGCAGCAATGACTTGACTACTCTCCCACAGCACTGTGTAGGAGAGCTCTGAGTGCTGCCTTCTACAAACAGGGCAAGTTCTGGGAAAATGAGCCTGGGACGAGTGTCCTGGTTCAGTCCCTCTGGCCACCATCAGAGAGACTGGTCCAGTTATGCATGCTCCCAGTATGTGCATAGGTACTCTACTCCCTCTGGAACCAGAACCAAGGACCCATACTGTGAGTGTGGCCAGCTCCATGCTGAGCCAGTGAAGAGATGAAAGAGGGGCCAGCCAGGGCACCACAAGATCCTACTACTTTTACATTGCCTTGTTCTTGATTCAGCAATCGCCCTGTTACTACAATCCTTTAACTGTTTTCTGGAGCTTTGAGAAAGATGTTCCTTCCAGTTCTGCCTGGTGGTTCAAAGCTTCTGTGGGGGGATGGAACCTTGAAGTTTCTCACTCTGCCATCTTGATCAGGGTGGGAAGATTTTGATTAAAATGTAATTGAACTTATAGATTATTATTAAATGACAGGGTCCTTTCTGTCATAGCTGAGCCTGAGTCAAGCCTGCTTCTTGTCCTGAGCTTTTGCTTGCTCCTGGAGCCTACTTCTTGTCCTGAGCTTTGCTTGCTCATGGCCTTAGGAATTCCCAGTTTACAGGAATTCAAATGCTTCCTCTATTCCCTTTAAAATAGACGTTCATCCCTCCTGGGAGCTCTATTGTATGACTTAATGAAGATAGTCCTTTGTCCTAGGCCACTTCCATTTAATTATTTCTTCTACTACATTAGCTGTCTGAAAGCTGTTTCTCTGTCTTCAGAACAAATACTGGAAGGGTGAACTGGAGACAAGTTTCCTGGTTCAGTCTTTCAGGCTTTCACCTGATCTACTGGCACTGACTTACAGGCACCCCAGTTTGCACATAGGGGTTACTCTGCTCTCTCTGAACAGGTGCCAGGGAGGGTGTGAGGGAGAGTCTAACAAGGATTCCATAAGCTTTACCTACTATTTTTCAACCTACTTTTCCTTGACTTGGCACTTGCCCTATTACTGCAACACTTCAGCTGTTTTCTGGAGTTTTGAAGAAGATGGCTCTTCCAGTTTGGGCTAGTTGTTCGAAGATTCTGTTGGGGGACAGTACCCTGGAGCATCTTACACCACCATCTTGGTCAGTTCAGAAATATTGTTGAATTCACTTATTACTTGTAATAGTATCTGTAAATTCTTTTTAATTATCTGTGTAGACAATTATAGTCTGCACAAAAGAACACTTGGAGTTCTTCCTTTCCAATTATTGTATCTCTTATTTCTTTTGCATGTGTTATTGCATAGGCTGGGATAGTCAATGTGGAAAAGAAGTGATGAGAGCAGGCATGGTTGTCTTATTCCTGATTTTAAAATAAAGCTTCTGAAATTGTGTTATGTGAGTATGTTGTTTGCTGTTGATTACTGATGGATAAGCTTTATCAGGTTCAAAGAGTTTTCTTCTCCCAATTTTGCAAGTTTTATCATGAATAGATATGAAATTTTGTTAAATGCTTTTTCTGCATCTTTAAAGATAATCATATATTTTCTCCTTTAATATTTTAATGAGTGACTCACATTAATAAGTTTTCCTATGTTAAAACATTCTTACATTCTGGGATAAACTCTAATCATACACTACTTAGTTCATTTTGCCAGTATTTTATTTAAGACTTTTGCATCTAGGTTCTTAAGTGAGTGTATCAGTTCTCTATTGCTGCATAACAATTATCACAAGCTGGCTGGTTAAAAACAACAATAAACATTTATTATTTCCCTCAGTTTCTGTTAGACAAGAATATGGGAGCCACTTAACTGAGTGGTGCTGCTTCAGGGTCTCTCCCGAAGTTGCAGTCAATATGTTGGCCAGTGCTGCAGTCATCTGAAGGCTTGTCTGAGGATCCACTTCTAGGATGCCTCATTCACATGACTGGAAAATTGGTGTCTCAGTTCTTCACCAAGTGGATATCTCCATTGGACTGCTTAAGTATCTTCATGATATGGAAACTGACTTCTCCAGAGCAAGCTTTACCCAACAAGGTAAAGCAGAAGCTGCAGCTTCTTTTCTGAAGTAGCATCAGAAGTCACACACTGTCACTCCCACCATATGCTATTGGACACACAAGCCATGATTCTGTGTGGGAGCATCCTACACAAGGAAGTGAAATTAGGGGGTGAAGATCATTGGGGACCATCCTGGAAGCTTGCCACCACAATGAGATTGGGCTTTAATTTCCTTTTCTTGAACTGACCTTATTTGGTTAGTAACAAGAATATACCAAATTTCTGAGTAGCGCCTAGAGACGCAGGGAAGAAGAAGCCGGGCAGGCGGGGCAAGTGGGACCTCAAGACTTGTGCCTGCCAGGTCGCTTCTCTGCGAGCTGGTTTTTAGGCCGTTTCTTCTGCGAAGCGGCGCCCAGCCCGCGTCCCGCACCCGGGACAGGTAAGGGATTCCCGCCGTCCTCACCTCCTCCCCAGAGACTATCCTCTCTGCTCCAGAGCTGTCGGGTGACCACTTCGGAACGCAAATCGTCTTAAGTCGTCTCTTCAAAGTGAGAAGAGTTAAGGAGGAAGGAGGTTGCGTGGGCAGAACGTGCTCCAGGATCATGACCTGGGTGAAATAGAAGATGAATAAATCCATAACCCCATCAACATATGTGCGCTGCCTCAATGTTGGACTAATTAGGAAGCTGTCAGATTTTATTGATCCTCAAGAAGGATGGAAGAAGTTAGCTGTGGCTCTTAAAAAACCATCTGGTGAAGACAGATACAATCAGTTTCATATAAGGAGATTTGAAGCATTACTTCAAACTGGAAGAAGCCCCACTTGTGAATTACCGTTTGACTGGGGCACCACAAATTGCACAGTTGGAGATCTTGTGGATATTTTGGTCCAAAATGAGATTCTTGCCCCTGGAAGTCTTTTGCTACCAGACGCTATTCCCAAAACTGTTAGTACCCTACCTTCAAAGGAAGCTCTAACAGTTCAGCAGAAACCAATGCCTCTCTAGGCAAGGACAGGACATCTGTAGTACCTGTGCAGAATCTTGAACACAGCTGTATGTCACCTGACTCCTCCAGTCTAGAAAATAAAAGTTTAGAAGTGAGCGATACACGTTTTCACAGCTTCTCATTTTACGAACTGAAGAATGTCACAAATAACTTTGACAAACAACCCCTTTCTGCTGGTGGTAATAAAATGGGAGAGGGAGAACTTGGAGTTGTGCATAAAGGCTAAGTGAACAACAAAACTGTGGTAGTGAAGAAGCTTGCAGCCATGGTTGACATTAATACTGAAGAACTGAAACAACAGTTTGATCAAGAAATAAAAGTAATGGCAAATTGTCAACATGAAAACTTAGTAGAACTACTTGGTTTTTCTAGTGATGGTGATGACCTCTGCTTAGTGTATGTTTACATGCCCAATGGATTACTGCTTGACAAACTGTCTTGCTTGGATGGTACTCCACCATTCTCTTGGCACATGCAATGCGAGATTGTCCAGGGTGCAGCTAATGGCATCAGTTTTTTTACATGAAAACTATCATATTCATAGAGATATTAAAAGTGCAAATATCTTACTAGAAGAAGCCTTTGTAGCCAAAATATCTGACTTTGGCCTTGCATGGGCTTCTGAGAAGTTTGCTCAGACAATCATGACTAGCAGAATTGTGGGAACAACAGCTTACATGGCACCTGAAGCTCTATGAGGAGAAGTAACACCCAAATCTGACATCTACAGTTTTGGTGTGGTTTTACTAGAAATAATAACTGGACTTCCAGCTATGGATGAACACCATGAACCTCAGTTATTATTAGATATCAAAGAAGAAATTGAAGATGAAGAAAAGACAATTGAAGATTATATTGATGTGAAGATGAATGATGTTGATTCCACTTCAGTTGAAATTATGTACTCTGTTGCTAGTCATGTCTTCATGAAAAGAAAAATAAGAGACCAGACATTAAGAAGGTTCAACAGCTGCTGCTAGAGATGAGAGTCATGATTTCTTAAAACCTATTGGAATAGACGTTCAGCTTTTTACGTACAGCTATCAAAACCATTTGCTATAAACTAAAATTTTTTGTAAACACAATTCCTTATCTTTAACAATGCAATACGGTGCAGTTCAGTGGTTTTTCAAAGCTCATACTGAACCCCAGACATATAGAACAGATACAAGTAGAGCCATGTATCAGTGCTTGGCCCCACCCTCTTAGTGTCACCCTCACTTCCTACAGTTATCCCTAATACTTCTCCTTGGAACTTTAGTGCTTCATCAAACACAATTTGAAAACAGGATTAGCAAATGGAGCACTGGGCTAGATAGTGCCAAAATCCTTGGTCTGATGCCAGACTCCACTATTAATTTGCTGTGAAGCTTTGGACAATCTCTTAGCTGCTTGAAACTTTTTTTTTTTTCTTATAATATGGACTAATATTTGCTTACCATTTCGACAGGTAGTCATGAGAATCAAGTGATGCAGAATATCTAAAGCACTTTGTAAAATGTAAAGTGTTATAAAATTTAAACTTTATAAAGCCAATTATAAAATCTATTATGGCCATGTGTTTATGGGATCATGTTCACAGTTTGCTATTTTAAGTAGTCACTCACCACAAACCAAATATCCCCTTCTGATACTTCCAGAATGATTTGCCTGTGATTAGATTGTTATGTGGCAAAGGTGAAGGAATTTTGCAGATTCAATTAAGTTCCTAAAACAGCTGTCTTTGAGTTAAGCAAAAGTGAGATTATCCTAAGTGGGCCTGACCTACTCAGGTATACCCTAACAAGAAGTCAGGTTCTCCTGCTGGGCTTGAAGTAGTAAGCTGCCACGTTGTGAAAGGGCCATATTGGCCAGGGCCTGAGAGAACAGCTACTCCCAGCCATCAGCAAGTAATAATAATAATAAAAAAAAACAATGGGGGCTTCATTTGTACAGCCACAAGGAACTGCATTCTACCAACAGCCTGAGTGAACTGAGAAGAATACTCCAAGCTTTGGATGATCCCACAGACCCAGCTGACACCTTGATTTCGACCTTGTGAGACCCCCAAATAGAGAATCTAGCTGAGCTGTGCCTGGGATTCTGATATACAGAACTGTGATGTAATAAATGGGTTGTTTTAAACCAATAAGTTTGTGGTAATTTATTATGCAGTAATAGAAAACAAATGCAATACTTCCATGATGATATACAGTGACATCTCCCCATATTCACAGGTTCTCCTAACACTCGAAGGATGGAGATTATACAGAGTGCGTATACCAGGGGGTTGTAGTGAACTGATTTTCACCAAATTTTTCTTTTCTTCAGTCCTTACTCTTGTAATTTGTTTCTTTGATTTACCACAGAGAGTTAGAGACCTCCAGATAGTACTGGTGACTTGATTTTGTTAAATGCTTTTAACTTTTTTTCTAAGTTTTAAACTCTCAGTTGTTTTCTATCATTTGAAAATTCATTTTGCTGCTTTGGGCAAGAGGAAGTAATTTACTTAAGTGTAAAAAATGGTTGAAGAAAAATTAATATGTATAAAAAGAATACCTAGTGGGATCAGACACCCAGGGGAGTGAATCTCCCTGGCAACGTGGAATACGACTCCCAGGGAGGAATGTAGACCTGGCATCGTGGGACGGAGAACATCTTCTTGACCAAAAAGGGGATGTGAAAGGAAATGAAATAAGCTTCAGTGGCAGAGAGATTCCAAAAGGAGCCGAGAGGTCACTCTGGTGGGCACTCTTATGCACACTTTAGACAACCCTTTTTAGGTTCTAAAGAATTGGGGTAGCTGGTGGTGGATACCTGAAACTATCAAACTACAACCCAGAACCCATGAATCTCGAAGACAGTTGTATAAACATGTAGCTTATGAGGGGTGACAATGGGATTGGGAAAGCCATAAGGACCACACTCCACTTTGTCTAGTTTATGGATGGATGAGTAGAAAAATAGGGGAAGGAAACAGACAAAGGTACCCAGTGTTCTTTTTTACTTCAATTGCTCTTTTTCACTCTAATTATTATTCTTGTTATTTTTGTGTGTGTGCTAATGAAGGTGTCAGGGATTGATTTGGGTGATGAATGTACCACTATGTAATGGTACTGTAAACAATCGAAAGTACGATTTGTTTTGTATGACTGGGTGGTATGTGAATATATCTCAATAAAATGAAGATTAAAAAAAAAAAAAGTAAATGAACAGTGGAGAGAGGAGAGGAATGAGATGTTTTGGATGTTCTTTTTTATTTTAATTTTAATTTTATTTTTTGGAGTAATGAATGTGTTCACTTTGATTGTGGTGATGAAAGCACAACTATATGACAATACTGTGAGCAACTGATTGTACACTTTGAATGATTGTATGTTATGTGATTATATCTCAATAAAATTACATTAAAAAAAAAAAGAATACCTAGTATATGTATGAATTATTCATTCATTCAATAATCTTTATGTAATTAGTTCTTTTATTAACACACCCAGAACAAGAGTATGTAAAATATGCTAAAGCAGAAGATGACCATAATCTTTACTGTATTGTTTAAACCTTCCTGTGATGGTTTGAAGCAATGTGTTCCCCAGAAAAACAAGTTCTTAAATTTAAACCATTCCTATGGGTGTGAGCCCATTGTAAGTAGGACCTTTTCATGAGGCTACTTCAGTTAAGGTGTGGCCCACCTAAATCAGGATTGGTGTTAATTCTATCACTGCAGTCCTTTATAAGAGAATGAAATTCAAACACAGAGAGAGAGAGAGCCACAGAAGCAAGAAGCTGAAATCAATGAAACCTGGGAGAGAAGGGAGAGACCAGCAGATGCGGCAATGCACCTTGCTGTGTGACAGAGAAGCCAAGGATCACCAGCAACCTGTATTCAGGAAGAAAACATCACCCTGTTGATGCCTTGATTTGGACATTTTCCTAGCCTCAAAACTGTGAGTAAAGGCTTATCTATAACATTAACCTTTCAAAAAACCAGATTTGCCTTTGTTAATGTACTCTATTTAATGTTTATTTTCTGTTTCATTGATTTCTGCTATTCTTTGTTTTTTTTTATTTTCTCCTTTCTTTGGGTTTTATTTTACTGTTCTTTTTCTATAAATTCTTGAAATTGGATTTCTAGCTTTTTAATTTTTAACCTTACTTCATTTCTAAAAATTTGTGTAGATACAGATGGACACAGATACATATTGATTTAGATATAGATAAGGCATTATGTTCCTGTAAATATGACATTAGCTGCATACCCCAAGTTAGGATATACAGAATTATTTTCTCTGTCATTCAGTTCAAAGTATTTTCTCATTTCCATTGTGATTTCTTCTTTCATACATGGTATATTTACAAGTGTAATTCTTAATTTCCAAATATATCAAGTTTTCTAGTGAAAAGAAAGAATATACCAACTTTGCCTGGTCTGAGATAGGGACTCATGGCGAAATAAGCAGCTTTTTCTTGGGAGGATTACAAGAAAAGTGGAACAGGGAAAATCTAGTATCTGGCTAAGATTGATCGTGTCCTGTACTGAAGATGTTTCCAGAACAACAGAAAGAGGAATTTTTAAAGGTTTGGATTCTAGATCCTGGGACTCAGAAGGAGGATTTGGGGCCTTCTTATATTGACTATGAGCCATGCCTTCACACCAATAGCATGTGTTTTACTTTGAAAATATCCTGTGTGAAAAGAAGATACAGACAATTTTTGTGGCTGAGGCAGAGACTCCAAAATAATGCATTGCTGGTACAACTGCCAGAATGTCCATCTAAAAACCTATTTTTCAACATGAACAATTGCCAGCACATAGATCAAAATCATCAAGGTTTGGAAGATTTCCTCAGAAAGGTCCTACAGAATACACTTTTGCTTTCAGGTCGCAGCCTTCACCTGTTTTTGCAGAGCCATCCGAATTCAGAAGACACCAGGGTGTGTGTTTCTAGGCAATCCAAGCCTTGGTGGAAGAAGCAATTCCACCATCTTGCCTCGATGGACAACTGTTTCCCTGAAGAAGATGAAGAAAGAAAAAAAGAAAATGATATAGATTATGATTCAGGAAGTTCATCCTCTGGGCTTGGACACAGATGTGATGACAGCAGCTCATATGGATGTAAAACAAGCATGACTCTGCAGGAATCTTGAAAAATAATTCAAGGTTACTATCTTAGTAATAGCAAATTACATCCAGTCATAAAGAATGCTTGCTACTAATATAGTCTTACCTAAAGCTCACTGTCATTATGTTAGGTATTTAAATTCTTAAAGATGTTGGGTTGTTTATTAGCGGTGTTTTTTTGTTGTCATCTTTTGGTTAAGCGTCTATTAAAAGCTAAAAGCATGTGAATGCAATACTATCCTCTATTGGCAAAAATTACTTGTAAATGAGATACTGCCCTCAAATGGAATGATTTATAGATTTTTTAAAAACCTAGTTGGTTTTAATGAATTTTAAAAGGTAGGTGAATAGCATTTAAAATCAAGATAGAGCATTCTTCCTTATTTCAATGGGGCAGTGCCACCATAAACACAGTTGGTTAGCTATGTGCTATTAACCACTCTGAAAAGAAGAGACCAGGTCACCTCTCTCCAACATTTGGCTGATATTTTGTGGATACCTCCCCTGCACTGGGAAAATACTTTGCTTTGGGGATGTTTGGTTGAAATATTTCAATAGTATTTAACTTTTCCAGTATTCTATTTCACACATAGATAGAAAATAAATCTTATGGCTAGAGACAAGTCAAAATACCATTTACATCTTAGAAAACACATAAATAAAGCTAGTAATTTTACTTAGACTTGCAATATATAGATTCAGAAATGCATTTTCTTTGTCCAAAATCACTTTAAACAAATCATTTCTGAAAATAAATAATTTGTTTTCATTGTCGTTGTGCAATTAGAATTACAGGTTAATGATTTATTTTCTGCCTCAATGTGCAATTTCTTGTAGCTAGGTAACTTTCAGTATTATGGATATTAATTGATATTTATCTTTAAAGCAGAAAAAGGATGTTATAAAAATTAATAAATTTAATTGTACCAATAAATATTCCCATAATTTAAAAAAGGATACTGACTTGCTAATTTCAAAAGTAATTATTTATTTTTAAAAAATCTTTTACTTTTAAGCATCCTGAGATTGTTATCATTCTAATAAAATGTCTTTTTTTAGTGACCCAAAGATAAGATGTCTTAGACAAACTACTTTGAACTTCAAATTTCAGATGAGGCAGCATTGTTTTGAGATAATTATCCAAGTTTCTTCTTTGTTGAATGGTAAAAATATATATCTCTTGAAAACTAACAGGAAAATATTTTTCACATAACTGAGATAACTTGTTGCTTTAATTAAATGCTACGCAGCCTAATTATTGGAGAACAGCAGAGGCTGCTACAAGATGCAGCCTTTTCATTTTATTTTAACTAGGAGTTTAAAAGTTATTCTATTCTTAAGAAGTCTTTGAAATGTTTGTAACTAAGAAATTAAATTTAGGATAAGAGTGATTTTATTTTTTTCTTTTTGAGGTCTAAAACATTATTAGACTTTTGTAAATATTTTGATTTAATGTGTCTTGGATTCTGTTACTTTACCATGGGGCTCATTATTTAAAATCAGAAAAATAAGATTTAGCAATTTCTTTTTATCTTGCCAACACATGCAGTTTGCCATCCAGGCATTTAAGAGTGATCCCCAACCCTTCAGCAACGTGTATTCGAATTTACAATATTCCTATTTTACATCAGTTTTTAAAAGCATATACTGTGCCACTGAATGTCCTGTTATTTTTAGATGATGTAACAGCCATTGAAACTGATGCTAAGTAATGCCTCATACTTTGGCATGTAAACTTCACTAGATCATTGTTTTCACATTAAACATGTAAAAATTAAAAGAAATTTTTTAAAATAATATACTAAAGTGTGCTAGAGCTGCTGTTATGCAAAATATCAGAAATGGATTGGCGTTTATTAAGGGGATTTATTTGGTTATGAATTTACAGTTCTAAGGCCATAAATGTGTCCAAACAAAAGCAGCAACAAGAGGATGCCTTCACTGAAGAACTGAGACAGCATCTGGAACACCTCTGTCAGCTGGGAAGGCACGTGGCTGGCATCTGCTGTCCTTTGCTCCCGAGTTGCATTTCAGAATGGTGTTCTCCAAAATGTCTCTTGGTTTGTCTCTCTTAGCTTCTCCAGAACAAACTCTGGGCTAGCATCTCTTAGCTAAGCATCTCCAACCATCCTTCTGTCGGCACCTCCAAGCATCTCTAAGCATCAGCAAGCATCTCTGTTGGCTTCCAAGCATCTAATGTCTGTGTGTCCTAGCTTGGCATATCCTGGGGCATTTTCTTCTCTCTGCTCTCTGTGTGAGCTCCCTTTAAAGGACTCCAGTAAGCTAATCAAGACCCACCCTGAATGGGCAGGGCCACATCTCAGTGGAAACATTCAATCAAGAGGTCACACCCTAATCAAAAAGATTAATAAATCTGTCCCCACAAGATTGCATTAAAGAATATGGCTTTTGGGGGGACAGAATATATCTAAACTGGCACAAACCTCATAGATGAGTGGGATTAATTTCCTCAGTTTTCAATTCTCTGAAGCAGTTCTTTGATGGTTCATTAAAACCTTCTATAAAACCAGTGTCTTTTATAGGGGGATGTATTAGTTAGGGTTCTCTAGGAAACAGAATCAACAAGAGATATCTATAAATAAAAGATTTATAAAAGTGTCTCACTTGACTGTGGGTATGCATGAGTCCAAATTCTGTAGGGCAGGCAGCAGACTGACAACTCCAATGAAGATGTTCGATGAACTCCTCAGGCAGTGAACTGGCAACTTCGACAAATTCCTCAGGAAACGCTTTGCTGGTCAGCCGAAGAAGAAGTGAAGGTCCTCCATCTGTCTCGCAAAAGTCTTCAACTGATTGGATTAAATCCAGCTGACTGCATTCTCTCATTGTGGAAGACACGCCCTTTGTTGACATCATCAGTCACAGCTGCAGCTAATTGGCTGATGATTTAATAAACCAGCCTGTGGGTTTATTAACCAGCCACAAACGTCCTTGCAGCAGCAATTAGGCCAGTGCTTGTTTGACCAGGCAGTTGGGTATCATCACCTGGCCAAGTTGACACATGAACCTAAACATCACAGGGGAGATGTTTCATTAACTATACAATTATTGGTCAATTCAAACTTTCTTTTTCTTCTTGGGTCAAGTTTGATGAATCACAGTCTTTAGAAAAGTATCCATTTCCCGTATGTTTTCAATTCCATTGGCATTCTCTTAATATTTTTTAAAATTTCTGCTCCATTCCTAGTTAATGTCCATTTTTTGTTTCTAATATTGTTTACTTGTGACTTTTTCCCCCACCTTAATCAATCTTGTTAAACATTTGTCTGCTTTGTTAGGGTTTTTTTTTTTTTTTTCAATGAACCACCTTTTAGTTTTTGTTCCTTTGTGTACTGTTTCACTAACTTCCATTATTTTAACTATTCTTTTCCCCCTTTTTTCCTTGGGTTTACTCCATTGTACTTTTTCTTTTTCTTGCCCCTTGGTTAAATGTGTAATTAATTTTATTTTTTTCTTTTTTAATTAATTTAAAATCTTTCTTGTTTATAATAAATGAATTAAAATTAGAATTGTGTATACTAAGATTTTAATATATAGTACTCTTGTGGTCATTTAGTTGTAAATATTTGGTAACTTCCATTGTGATAGCTTTTTAAATTCAGTTATTTATGAGTGACTCCTTACAGTTCTAAATACATGGGGGATTTAATGTTATTTTTAACATTAATTTCTAATTTACTTGATTTATGATCAGAATACATAATGTTTCTAATACTGGCTGACATCCTCTTTCACCTAGAATGTGGTAACATTTCTTAAGTGTTCCATGCATACTTTTAAAACATATGTATTCTCAACACCAACCAGATGTGTCCTATTTTCTCATAAAGTCAACACTCCTTCTTAACACAAACAAGTTAGGGTGGTCACTGCCTAGACATCCCTGAAGATCAGGCAGCAATTAAACTAGAGGAACTTTAAGTAGCGACAGACAAGATGGAATTTAACAAAAAGATTATGAATACTGAACGTCTATATAATTTCCCTTTTCTTAGTTGCTAGGGGATTAGAATAGCTAGAAGGAAAGAACTGAAATGATGGAGCTGTAACCCATAGCATCCTTTGAAATTTGTTCTATAGCTACTTGTTGAAATGTAATTTGAAAGCTATCACCTTTTTGTATATATGTTATATTTCACAATAAGGAAATAACTGAAACTATGGCACTGTAACTCATAACAACTTTGGAAATTTCCTATATAACTACTTGTTAAATCATACTTTGAAAGACAATATCTTTTTGTATATATGTTATATTTCACAAGAAGGGAATAATTGAAACTGTGGAACTATAACCCATAATATTCTTTGAAATTTGCTCTCTAACTACTTGTTAAATTGCACTTGGAAATCTATCACTTCTAAGTATGTATGTTATATTTCACAATAAAAAATATGATTTAGAAAATAATATATATGTATGTATGTATTCTGAAAGCAGCAAGAGAAAAGCAATCCATCATATACAAGGGAAGCTCGATAAGGCTACGTGCAGATTTCTCGGTGGAAATCATGGAGGTGAGAAGGCAGTGGTATGATATATTTAAGATACTAAAAGAGGAAAACTACCAACCAAGAATTCTATACCCAGCAAAACTGTCCTTCAAAAATGAGGGAGAGTTTAAAATATTTTCAGACAAACAGACACTGTATTTGTAAACAAGATACCTGCTCTATAAGAAATACTAAAGGGAGCACTACAGGCAGATGGGAAAGGACAGGAGAGAGGTTTGGAGAAGGGTGTAGAAATGAAGACTATCAGTAAAGGTAAAAAGAGAGAGAGAGAAAAGAAAAATAAAATATGACACAGAAAATCCAAAAAACAAAATGGTAGACAGTAGACATTATGTTGAGTGAAATTAGCCAGAAACAAAAGGACAAATACTATATGGTCTCGCTAATATGAGCTAACATTGATGAGCAAACTTTGAGAGTTAAAGTCAAGAATACAGGTTATCAGGAGATAGAGGTTAGAAATCAGGCATTCAATGCTGAAGGAGTACAGAAGTTTCAACAAGATTGATTGTATAGATCCAGAAATGGATAGCACAATACTGCATGATGGTAGCACAATATTTTAAGCACTCTGAACAAAGATGAGTGTGAGTGTGATTGAAAGAGGAAGGCTAGGGGCATGTATGACACCAGAAGGAAAGATAGAAGACTGGGATTGTATAACTCAGCAAAACCTAGAGTGGTCAATGATGGTAATTAAATGTACAAAAATAAGAATGTTTTTACACGAGGGAGAACAAATGAATGTCAATATTTCAAAGATGCTGAAAACTGGATGGTATATGGGAAAAAATACAATCAATGCAAACTAGAATCTATAGTTAATAACTTTGAAAGATGCTTCCATTAATTGTAACAAAGGTGAAATACAAAGCTAAATGTCTGTAAGAGGGGGATATAAGGGAGTGGTATGGGATTCTTGGTGTTGGTGTTGTCCTCTGACCTTTTCATTGTATCTTATTTTATTTCTATTTTACTTCTTTTATCTTGTATCCTTCATTTTTTCTCCTCTTCCTCTCTCTTTGTGGAATAAATGGAAATATCCTCATACAGATTGTGGTGATAAATGCATAACTGTGATTATACCAGGAATCATTGATTGTTTACTTAGGATGAATTGTATGGAGTGTGAATAAAACTGTTTAAAAAATAAACAGAGGCATGTAAGTGCTGGAGAAAATGTGAAGAGAGGTATGTACCTATTCCATGTTGGTGGGGAAGTAGAAAGGTGCAGCCTATCTGGAAGGCAGTGTGGTGGTTCCACAGGAAGCTAAGAATGGGGGTGTCATATGGTCCTGCAACCCTGTTATTTGGGTATATACTTGGAAGAACTGAGAGCAGGGACATGAGTGGACATTTGCACACCAGTGTTTATGGTGGCAGTATTCATGATCTTCGATGGAGGTGATCTAAGAGTACATTGATGAATGAAATGGTAAACTGTGGTGTATACATACAATGGAATATTGAGTGGCTACCAAGAAGAAATGAAGTGTGAGGTATGCAACTAGGTGAAACACCTCACTAATATGGACTAACTATAATGTGCAAAGCCTGAGAATTGAATCTGAGAGCATAGGCTATCAGGGGAAGGCTTATGGTAAAGGTTCCTAGATTGAAGCTCTTACAGCAGTCACATCCATTCATGAGTTATAATGGTTATTTCTAGATTCTGAGCTGTTTGTATATAACCTAGTTCATCCCTGTAACTTCGGGTATATGTGTGAAACCTGAGACTCAGAGCCAGAGTTTGGCAGCTATGAATGTCAGCATTACTCCATACAGCAAATGTTTAAAAAGCAGAAAAAGAGATCAGACTTCAGAGATATGAACAAAATGGACTTGGTTGGGACTAACATAAATCAGACTAAAGGGTAAAGGATGATGATGACTGTGTTTTAAAACTTCAACTTCTATGGAAAACCAAAGGAAGAGATGTTTATTTAGTGCAAAATCTATATTTTCTGTAGCCCACTATATAATTTAACTTGTATTGTCAGTTTATTCAAACACCATAGTTACCTGGAACCTTGAATGGGGGGTGAGATCTGGTTGGTTTGTACAGGTTCATGTGAAGCCCTGATACATCTCCGGGTAATTTGGGCAGAGAATGAAAAGTATTTGCAAAGTTGCCTTAAGGTACTGGGGGAAAATGTGGAAATATTAAACTTCCCCATCTGGGGAATCCCTGATATTCTCGCAAGCATTGGGGACCACCAGTTCAATAGTCTGAGCCCTTGATCTTGGGGCTTGCCCTTATGAAGCTTGTTATTGCAAAGGAGAGGCTAAACCTACTTAAAAATGTGCCTAAAAGTCACCCCCAGTGATCACGCTGCCCTCCCCACTACGCGGGACCTGACTCCCAAGGGTGTAAATCTCCCTGGCAATGCAGGCTATGACTCCCAGGGATGAATCTGGACCCAGCATCATGGGATTGAGAACATCTTCTTGACCAAAAGGAGGATGTGAAATGAAGCAAAATAAAACTTCAGTGGATGAGAGATTTCAAATGGAGTCAAGAGGTCACTCTGGTGAACATTCTTATGCACTATATAGATAACACTTCTTAGGTTTTAATATATTGGAATAGCTAGAAGTAAATACCTGAAACTACCAAACTCCAACCCAGAAGCCTTGACTCTTGAAGACAATTGTATAACAATGTATTTTATGAGGGGTGACAGTGTGATTGTGAAAACCCTGGGAATCACACTCCCTTCATCCAGTGTATGGATAGACGAGTAGAAAAATGGAGACAAAACCTAAATGAAAAATAAGGTGGGATGTGGGGAGGGGGGGATTTGGGTGTTCTTTTTTTATTTTTGTTTTTTATTCTGATTCTGATTCTGATACTCTCTGGTGTAGGGAAAATGTTCAAAAATAGATATTGGGGTGATGAGTGCACAACTAAAGGATGGTACTATGAACAGCTGATTGTACACCATGGATGATTGTATGGTATGTGAATACATCTCAATAAAATTGAATCAAAAAAAAGTCACCCCCAAAGAACCTCTTTTGTTGCTCAGATGTGGCCTCTCTCTCTAAGCCAACTTAACAGGTAAACTCGCTGCCCTCCCCTCATGACTCCCAAGGATGAACCTGGATCTGGCATCATAGGATTAAGAAAGCCTTCTGAACCAAAAGGGGGAAGTGAAATGAAACAAAATAAAGTTTCAGTGGCTGAGAGATTTCAAATGGAGTCAAGAGGTCATTCTGGAGGTTATTCTTATGCATTATATAGATATCCCATTTTAGTTTTTAGTGTATTAGAATAGCTAGAAGGAAATACCTCAAACTGTTGAACTGCAATCCAGTATCCTTGATGCTTGAAGACAATCGTATAACTATATAGCTTATGCAGTGTGACCATGTGTTTGTGAAAACCTTGTGGCTCACACTCCCTTTATCCAGTGTATGGACAAATGAGTAGAAAGATGGGGACAAAAAGTAACTGAATAATAGAGGGGGAGGAGGGGTATGAGATGTTTTGGATGTTCTTTTTTACTTTTATTTTTATTCTTATTTTTATTTTTTTGAATAATAAAAATGTAGTTTAGCAATCACAAAAATTGATTATGGTGATGAGTGAACAACTGTATGATGATACTGTGAACAACTGACTGTACACTTCAGATGATTGTATGGTATGTGAACATATCTAAAAAAATTGCGTTTAAAAAATTTATTTTAAATATATGTATTCTGAATTTGTTTAGCATATTAGATTAAGCCTAAAAATTTGGAGTGAAAATCATCTATATACTTATTATATTTTTGCCTACTTGATTTATCAGTTTCTGAAAGAAATGTGTTAAAATCTCCTGTTAGTCATCAACTAGATCTGTCCCCTTTGCTCATAAAGTTGACACCCCTTTTCAACATGAACAAGTTAGGGTGGTCACTGCCTAGACATCCCTGAAGATCGGGAAAGTGATTGAACTAGAGGAAGGGGTAGCAACAGACAAGATGGAATTTAACAAAGGATTATGAATACTGAATCTCTTTATAATTTTCTTTTCCTTAGTTGCTAGGGTATTAGAATAGTTAGAAGGAAAAAACTGAAATGGTGGAACTGTAACCTATAGCATCCTTTGAAATTTGCTATCTAGATACTTGTTAAATTGTAATTTGAAAGTGATACCTTTTTGTATATATGTTAGGTTTCACAATAAGGAAATGGCTGCAACTATGGTACTAAAACTCATAATAACTTTGGGAATTTTCTTTATATCTACTAGTTAAATCATACTTTGAAAGACATTACCTTTTTGTATATATGTTATATTTCATAATAAGGAAATAACTGAAACTGTGGAATTGTAACCTATAATATTCTTTGAAATTTGCTCTCTAACTGCTTGTTAAATTGCATTTGGAAAGTTATCACTTTTATGTAAATGTTATATTCTACAATAAAAAATATGGTAAACAAACAAAACAAAACAAAAAAATCTCCTGTTAGTGAATTTGTTCATTTCTCTTTGTAATTCTGCCCATTTTAGCTCTACTATTAGGAGCACAGAGGCTCATGGCTGTCATATCTGTTTGGTGAATTGTTCCATTTATTAGTGTATAATATTCTTAAAACCCCTACCTTACTTTAGTCCAATGTAACATTGCTACACTAGCTTTCTTTTGGATAATATTTTCATAGTATATATTTTTTCATAATTTTATTTGCAGTCTTCATGTCTGATTGCTTTAGATGTGTGTCTTATAAGCATCATACAGCTGGTTCATGTCCTTTTATCCATTTTGCATTTAATTGGTTGATTTAAGCTACTTACGTAAATGGTTACTTACATATTTTGACTTAATGTCATTTTATTTTGAAAATTATTTACTTTTTTCTGCTGGTTTTATAAAGTTGTCTGTATTCTCTGTTTGTCTTCTGCTATTTGGAAGTACATATTGTATTTCTATTCTTTAGGTTACTCTTAATTCTTAACTTTTATACCTAACTGTAATTTATTCTAAAAGTTTCATCTTCTTTACACATCAAGGACATTATCACACTTTACCTGACCATTAAACAAATCCCCAATCTTTCATTGTTGTCTACAGCATCAGTGTTCTATAGATATGAACAACAAGCCATGTATGTAATTGTATATTTTCTGGTAGCCACATTAAAAAAGTAAAAAGAAAAGCTAAGTATGTGGGAGCCACAAGGTCCTGCAGTCTCCTTATGGGGTATGTACTTGGAAGATCTGAGAACAGAGACATGAATGGACATTTGCTCACTGGTGTTTATGGAGGCAGTATTCATGATTTGCAGTGGGTAGAGGTGACCTAAGGGTACATCGACTGAGGGAGAGAATGGTGAACTGTGGCATATGCATACAATGGAATATTGAGCAACTACAAGGAGTGAAGCTGTGAGACATGCAATGAGGTGAATGGATCCTGTACACAGCATTTTGAGTGAAGCACACCAGAAACAAAGGCAAACACTATAATGCCTCACCAATATGGACTATCTACAATGTGCAAACTCAGAATTGAATCTTAGAACACAGCCTAACAGGGGAACAATTATTGTAATGGTGCCTAGATTGTAAACTCTTACAGCAGTCAAATCTATTCCTGAATTGTAATGGCGATCTCCAAACTCTGAGATGTTGATCCCTTTGTGTATGACCTGATTGGTCTCTGGAACATTGGGTATCTGTGTGACACCTGAAACTCAGAGCCAGAGCTCGGCAGATATGAATGTCAGTTTCAGTGCATACAGCAACTGTTTAAAAAAAAAAAAAAAAGCTGAAAAAGATCCCAAACTTCAATTAGTGATATGAATGAAGCAGATTTAGCTAAGACTAGGACAAATTGGGCCAAAGGCTGAAGATTGAAACTGTGTGTTAAAACTTCAACTTCCATGTGAGACCAAGGCAAGAGATGTTTATTTGGTGCAGGATCTATATTTTCTAAACAGTATAACTCTACAGTCAGTTTGTTCAAACACCACAATTACAGGGAACTTTGAATAGGACGTGAGATATGGTAGGTTAGTACAGATTAGAGTGAAATAGTGACACATCCCAAAGTAATTTGGGCAGAGAATAAAAATGTATATGCAGGGCCCCCCCCTGAGGAGCTGGGGGAAATGCAGAAATGTTGGACTTCTTCACCTGGACTGATGCTGATGTTGTCACAAACATTGAGGACTGGCAGTTTAATGTGCTGAGCCCTCTGTCATGGGACTTGCCCTTATGAAGCTCATCACTGTAAAGGAGAGGCTAAACCTGCTTATAATTGTACCTAAGAGTATCCCCCTGAGTGCCTCTTTGTTGCTCAGATGTGGCCCTCTCTTTCTAGCTAAGCCACCTTGGCAGGTGATCTCACTGCCCTCCCCACTATGTGGGATCTGACGGTAAATCTCCCTGGCAATGCGGGATATGACTCCCGGGGATGAATCTGGACCCGGCATCATGGGATTGAGAACATCTTCTTTACCAAACGGGGGATGCAAAATGAAACAAAATAAAGTTTCAGTGGCTGAGAGGTTTCAAATGAAGCTGAAAGGTCACTCTGGTGGATGTTCTTATGCACTATATAGGTAACCCTTTATAGATTTTAATGTATTGGTATAGCTAGAAGTACCTGAAACTATCAAATTCCAACACAGTAGCCTTGACTCTTTTTTTTTTCCCTTTTTTTTTAAATTGTGATTGTTTACATGCCATACAATTATCCAAAGATCCAAAGTGTACCATCAGTTGCCCCCAGTACCATCATACAGCTGTTCATCCAACACCACAATTAATTTTTGTTCAATTTTTAGAACATTTTCATTACTCCAGAAAAGAAATAAAGACAAAGAAGGGGGAAAAAAAGGAAACTCACATTCTTCCATATCCCTAACCAACCCTCCTCCATTGTTGATTCAGAGTATTGGTGTAGTACATTTGTTACTGTTTATGAAAGAACTTTGAAATACTACTAACTGTAGTATATAGTTTGCAATAAGTATATATTTTTTCCTATATACCCCTCTATTAATAACTTCTAGTTGTAGAGTCATATTTTTGTTCTAGCTCATTGAAGAGATTTCTAATATTTGTACAGTTAATCTCAGACATTGCCCACCACAAGTTTTACTGTTTTATACATTCCCATCTTGCAACCTCCAACTTACTTTCTGGTGACAAAAATGACTCTGAGCTTCCCCTTTCCACCATATTCATGCACAATTCAGCACTGTTAGTTATTCTCACAATGTGCTACCATCACCTCTGTTCATTTCCAAATGTTTAAGTTCATCCTAGTTGAATGTTCTGCTCATACTAGGCAACCACTCCCCATTCTTTAGCCTCATTCTATATCTTGGTAACGTATATTTCATGTCTATGAGTTTACATATTATAATTAGTTCCTATCAGTGAGACCCTCCAATGTTTGTCCTTATGTGTCTGGCTTATTTCACTCAGTACGTTGCCCTCAAGGTTTCATCATCAACCCATTTTTTTTAAGATGATTTTGTTCATATGCCATACATTCCATCCTAAGTAAATAATCAATGGTTCCCTGTATAAGTCACATATTTATGTGTTCACCACCCTCACCACTATCTATATAAGGACATCTACATTTCTTCCACAAAGCAGGAGGAAGAGTCAAAGAAGGTAGACAGGCAAAAGAAAAAGAAAAAAGAAAGAGAGAAACAAACAAACAAACAAGAAACATGACAGCTAGAAAGAAGCAAAAGGAAAGATAACCTTAGATCAAAGTAGAAGAAAGAGTCAGACACCACCACTGTACTGGTTTGTATATATTATGCCCCCCAGAAAAAGTCATGTTCTTTGATGTAATCTTGTGTGGACAGACGTATCAGTGTTAATTAGATTGTAATCCTTTGAGTGTTTCCATAGAGATGCACCCCACCCAACTGTGGGTAATGACTCTGATTGGATAATTTCCATGGAGGTGTTACCCCACCCATTCAGGGTGGGTCTAAATTAAATCACTGGAGCCATATAAATTAGCTGACAAACAGAAGGAACTCAGTGCAGCTGTGAGAGACATTTTGAAGTGCAGCTGAGAGTGACATTTTGAAGAGGAGCTACAGCCGAGAGGGACATTTTGAAGAATGCACGGGAGCTGAGAAGAGAGAGTAGCTTCAAATGAGAGACAGTTTGAAGATGGCCATTGAAAGCAGACTTTTGCTCCAGAGAAGCTAAGAGAGGACAAACACCCCAAGAGCAACTAAGAGTGACATTTTTGAGGAGCTGAAGCCTAGAGAGGAACATCCTGGGAGAAAGCCATTTTGAAACCAGAACTTGGAGCAGACACCGGCCACGTGCCTTCCCAGCTAACAGAAGTTTTCCGGACACCATTGCCCATCCTCCAGTGAAGGTACCCAATTGCTGATGTGTTACCTTGGACACTTCATGGCCTTAAGACTGTAACTGTGTAACCAAATAAACCCCATTTATAAAAGCCAATCCATTTCTGGTGTTTTGCATTCTGGCAGCCTTTAGAAAACTAGGACAACCACCAATGCCAAGAATCTCACACCCCTCCCCTATGCCCCCCTCTTATCTGTATTTATCTTGGTATATTGCCTTTGTTACATTAAAGGAAGTATAATACAATGATTCTGTTAATTATAGCCTCTAGTTTACATTGATTGTGTTTTTCCCCCAATACCTCCCTATTTTTAACACCTTGCAAGGTTGACATTCATTTGTTCTCCCTCATCTAAAAACACTACCTTTATCACAATTGTTGAGCCCTCTAGGTTTCACTGATTTATGAAGTCCAAGTCTTTATCTTTTCTCTTTCCTTCTGGTGTCCCACATGCTCCTAACTTTCCTCTTTCAACCATACTCACAGTCATCATTGTTCAGTGTACTTACATTGCTGTGCTACTGTCTCCCAAAGTTGTGTTCCAAACCTCTCTTTTCCTATCTGTCTGTAGTGCTCCCTTTAGTATTTCCCGTAGAGCAGGTATCTTGTTCACAAACTCTGTCATTGTCTGTTTGAGAATATTTTGAACTCTCCCTCATATTTGAAGGACAGTTTTGCTGGATATAGGATTCTTGGTTGGAGATTTTTCTCTTTCACTATCTTGAGTATATCACACCACTTCTTTCTTGCCTCCATGGTTTCTGCTGAGAAATCCGCACATAGTCTTATCAAGCTTCCTTTGTATGTGATGGATCACTTTTCTCTTGCTGCTTTCAGAATTCTCTCTTTGTCTTTGATATTTGATAATCTGATTATTAAGTGTCTTGGCGTAGGCCTATTCAGATCTCTTCTGTTTGGAGTACTCTGCACTTCTTGGATTTGTAATTTTGTCTTTCATAAGAGATGGGAAATTTTCATTGATTATTTCCTCTATTATTGCTTCTTCCCCTTTTCCCTTCTCTTCTCCTTCTGGGACACCAATGATACGTACATTATTGTACTTTGTTTCATCCTTGAGTTCCCGGAGACGTTGGTCATATTTTTTCATTCTTTTCTCCATCTGCTCCTTTGTGTGTAGGCTTTCAGGTGCCTTGTTCTCCAGTTCCTGAGTGTTTTCTTCTGCCTCTTGAGATCTGCTGTTGTATGTTTCCATTGTGTCTTTCATCTCTTGTGTTGTGCTTTTCATTTACATAGATTCTGCCAGTTGTTTTTTCAAACTTTTGATTTCTGCCTTATGTACACCCAGTGTTATCTTTATAGCTTTTATCTCTTTTGCGAAATCTTCTCTAAACTTTTTGAATTAACTTATTATTAGTTGTTTAAATTCCTGTATCTCAGTTGAAGTGTAAGTTTGTTCCTTTGACTGGTCCATAACTTCGTTTTTCTTAGTGTAGGTTGTAGTTTTCTGTTGTTTAGGCATCTGGCCTCCTTGGCCACCCCAATCAGTTTTTTCCAGATAAGAAGAGGCTCAGGTCCCAGAAGGAGGAAATATTCCAGCTTTGACTCTTGAAGACGATTGTATAACAATGTAGCTTATAAGGTGTGACAGTGTGATTGTGAAAACCTTGTGGATCACATTCTCTTTATCTAGTGTATGAATGGATAAGCAGAAAAATGGGGACAAAAACTAAACGAAAAATAGGGTGGGATGGGGGGATGATTTGGGTGTTCTTTTTTACTTTTATTTTTTAATCTTATTCTGATTCTTTCTGATATAAGGAAAATGTTCAGAAATGGATTGGGGTGATGAATGCATAACTATATGATGTTACTATGAACAGCTGATTGTACACCATGGATGATTGTATGGTATGTGAATATATTTCAATAAAACTGAATTTAATTAAAAAAGTAAAAAGAAATAGGAGAAATTAATGTTAATAATATATTTTATTTAACCCAGCAAATCTAAAATCTTGCCAGCTCAACATGTGTGCCGGTTTGAGTGTATTGTGTCCCCCAAATGCCATTATCTTTGTGGTCTTGTGTGGGGCAGACGTTTTTGGTGCTGGTTAGATTTGCTTGGAATGTGCCCCACTCAGCTGTGGGTAATGATCATTTTGATGAGATGTTCCCATGGAGGCATGGCCCCACCCATTCGGGGTGGGCCTTGATCCGTGGAGCTACATAAATGAGCTGACTCGGGGGGAGGAAACGAGTGCAGCTGGGAGTGATGTTTTGAAGAGGAGCAAGCTTGCTAGAGAGGAACGTCCTGGGAGAAAGCCGTTTTGAGGCCGGAGCTTTGGAGCAGACGCCAGCTGCCTTCCTAGCTAGCAGAGGTTTTCCGGACGCCATTGGCCATCCTCCGGTGAAGGTACCCGATTGCTGAGGTGTTACCTTGGACTCTTTGTGGCCTTAAGACTGTAACTGTGTAGTGAAATAAACCCCCATTTTATAAAAGCCTATCCATCTCTGGTGTTTTTGCATTCTCCAGCATTAGCAAACTAGAACAACATGTAATCAATATTTTAGAATTTTAATGAGTATTTCCTAGTCTTTTGTTTATACTACTTTTCAGAAATCCAGAATGTATTGTGCTGTGAATGTTATATATCTCAATTTGGACTAGCCAAATTTCAATTGCTCAATAGTCATATATGGCTAGCAGTTACCATATTAGACAGTACAGTTCTAGAATTTTAGTTTTACCTATTATTTAGCACAAAAAAGTTGTAGGTTTCCAGTTGCCCCCAACTTCCTCCCAAATATCCATTTTAAAACTCCTAAAATTATTTAAGGTATAGAACCACAAAATAAAAGGAGATGAAAGGACAGCAACAAAATTTTGGAATTTAGAAGCAAATAGACATAAAGTAAGAGATCCAGCATACTAGAAAAGCTGAAAACTAAGCTAACCATGTGGGAAATGCAGAAGCAGGCTAACATACAGTGTGCATTATCCTGAAAAGTCAAAGAATTAGAGGCACAAGGTATCTCTGAGAGTGGGGATGTGGCTGGGACTAAACACAGGATGATTGATCTAAAATCTATATGAGAGGAAATGTGCCACTGAGCTCCAAGACCATAGCAGGCAGGGTGACACCCCCAGTCATCAGATAAGAAGATTCCTCTCTGGGGAAGCTGACCAACCTCAGAGAAAAGACCTATATATATTGACATTTGTGGGCCCATGGGAAAATGATCTAGCCAGATCACCCTACAATGAAACCCACCTGGGACAACCCCACCCATACACAGAGCTTCTAGTCAGCTTTATAATTCTTCATCCTAAATATGAACAAGCAAGGATTACCAGACATTTAAGCTTCTAGTATGAAAGATATTTTTTAAAGAAACACAGAAAAAGGAACTTTGAGGAAATAAAAAAATGAGGAACAGAAAAAAAATTGTTAAGAAATCTACAATTAATATCCTCAGAGTAAGAAAGGGAGATATTACATCTGAAACAAGAGATAGAGGATATAAACAAAAGAAACAAAAAGGAGCTTTGGTTATTAAAAATATGAAAGAAGAAATTAAAAATTTAGATTTGGAAGATAAAGGCAAAGAATCTTTCTGAAAGTATAACAAAGACACACACAGAGAGAGATGGAAGATAGGAAAGAAAAAGTGAGAACTCTAAATGATCAATACAGAAGGTCCAACATCCATATAACAGGAAACCTACAAAGAGAAAATGGACGGGAGAGAAGTAGCAAAGGAATAATCCTAGAGAAACTTCTAAGAAAGGACATGGGTTCCCAAATGAAGAGGGTGTGCACATTGCCAGGACAATGAATTAAAAAGTAACCCTGCCCCCAAGTCTTCCCATTGTTAAATATCAGAACAATAGGGATAAAAGGAAGAACATAAAAATTATATCCCCAAACCCCACCCCCCGAAAAAAAAGTCCCATATATAGGATCCGGAATAAAAAAGTCAATGGACATCTAAAAACTAAGATTGGAAACTAGAAGGTAACAGACTAGTGTCTTCAAATTTCTGAGATAAATTTATTTCCAGCCCAGAGCTACATAGGCAGCTTAACCATCATCAAGTGTGTTGGTGGAATAGATAATTTCAAAAATTAAGTTCTCAAAAACCTTACCAGGGCCTTAGACAGCCTTGCTTTGGAAACCACTGGAGAATGTACCAAGAGGGGAATAAACCAAGAAAGAGTAGGATGCAGGACATAGAATGTACACAAAAGGAACCCCCAGTGACAGAGATGGGATATCCCAGGATGACAGCTGTACAGCAGGCCTAGGGAGCAGCCAGTCCAGCTAGAACAGGGGGATGGAGGGTTCCAGGAGGGAATGTCCCCAAGAGAAAGATGAAATTAATAGATTATGTAATGTTCAAACATATTGAGATAAGACGAGTTACTCACCAGAATTGTAATCTAACCTAACAAAGAAAGATAGATCATTATTGTCACCAGGCAAAAAACAGTTACAAAGGAAAGGAAATGCAACTACATCACAGTACAAAGTTTAGCTGTAAATAATATTAATATAGTAATAATAACATAAGCACTGAGTAAGCACTGAATATATAATATAAGCAATGAGTAACTAAAAAGTAATGATGTAGCTATTTTGGGAGGGAAGGGGTGAAGAGTTTGGGGTGGGGGGGGCGGAGAATAAAAGATCATCTTCCCCAATAGGAAATATTTAATATCTAACATGAAAAATATAAACAAGGTATGTATAAATATACATGCAAATACCAAAATAACAATAACAACAACATAAAGGTACCAGCTAAAAGGGGTTGCAAGTATTCGCCTAAAGGGTTTGGGAACCAGGATGGGGTAAGATGGGACAGGGGGTTACAATTTTTTGTTATAAACTGTATTATTTATACATTATTGTTTAACAAATCCCCCCAAAGCTAAGCTGCTTAAAATAACAGTAAAACTTGATTATCTAACATGGTTTCTGTGAGTCAGGAATTCAGGAGATTAGGCAGTTCTAGCTCCGGATCCCTCGCCAGGGCCGCAATCACTGAAGGCCTCACGAGGGCGGAGGTTCCACTTCCAAAGTGGTTTGCTTGCACCCCTGGCAGGGCAAGGCTGGGTGAGGGCAGGAGGCCCCAGTTCTTTGCCACGTAGACTGCTGGAATGTCCTCGCCATGTGGCAGTTGCCTTTCCCCAGAGCAAGCGATCCAAGAGAAAACCAGGCCAAAGCTGCACTGTCTTTTGTGACTTAACCTCAGAAGTCAGGCCCCAGCATTTTTATAATATCATATTGGTCACAAAATCAGCCTTACTCAAAAAGTGGGAGGGCATGGAGACCAGCAGGTAAGGATCACTGGGGGCCATCCTGGAGGCTGGTGCCCACATAAGCCGTGCAGAATTAACTGACTTTTTAAAAATATGCACATCTTTAATAAGAATGAGAAATTTTTTAAGGAGCTTTTGTTTATAGTCAAAACTTATTTAAATTTATCAATGTTTTATCAATTTCTGTGCTTAGTGCTGTTACTTGTAGCCTTCCCTTTCTTTCTAGGTTCATTTTTTTCTTCTTACTGAAGTGCATTCTATAACCATTCTTTCAGTGAGGGTCTGCACTTTATAAGTACGGAAATGCCCCTTTTTGCCCTTACTTTTAACTGTATGTTAGCTGGGTATGAAAGTGGAGTTGGCACTTTGAAGATTCTACTTCATTGTCTCTGACCTGGGTTTTTGCTGATGAGATAGGGGTCCCTTTTAAGTTTAATTGGAGTTCGTTTGAAAGAAATCTGTTTTTTTTCCCTGAGGTGTATTTTAAGTTTTTTTCTCTTTGCCTTTGATGTTCTGCAATTTATTCAAGGAAAATTTTCAGCTACTTTCTCCTCAAATATTGCTTCACTGCTATTCCCTTTGTTCTCATCTTCTGAAACTCCCATTGGACATACTTTGTCCTTCACATAATCTATCCTTCATGTCTCAGAACTACTCATTTTTAAAATCTCTGTCTCTGTGTAGTGTATTAGTATTAATTCCTAATAAATGCCATCTAGCTTGCTAATTCTCCCTGTCTAGTCTACAGTTTAGTCTAAACTGTAGTCTATCTACTGTGGGGGTTTTTTTCTTCCAATGACTAAACTTTTCATTTCTGAGATATTAAAAAATTGATTTTTTTTAATATCTACTTGTTCTTGCTTCATTTCTATCTACCTCTGTTCATTTCTTAATTTCTTGTAAATTTCCAATGCGTGTTACACCTTTATTTGCCTTTTTTGAGGTTCCCAAATATTATTTTTCAAATTCTTTATAAGAATTTCACAAAATTAATCTGGAGTGAATTAATGTTCCAAATGTTGATTCTGCTGACTGTTTTTCTTAACATTAAGAATTTTTCAGATACTTTGGTTTAAAATCTCACAGTGAGTTGGAGGTGGGTGATTTTGTTTTTACATCTGTGTTTCACTCTGTCTCTAACTGCCTTGAGCTGGGACCCCAGGGCCAGTTGAGAACCAGGACTTGGAACAGCATTTCAGGGCTCCTGCTCTGTTGTGGTTTGGGGACATCACAGATCCACGTCCATAGCCAGAGGATGGCTCAGCTCAGTTCCTAATCATTTTACCAGATCTCAAGCCTCAGGCAGCGAGTGGACAGCTGCCCTCTTTTCTTCCTGCTTCCTTTCCCAAGCAGAGGAGCCTCTCCCCACCCCTGGCTTCTGTAGCCTGGCTTGCATGGAACACTCGAGCTCCAGTTACCAGGAGCTGTGCCCCTAACAGCCACTGCTGCTTCTAGACCCAGGGGCCAGCAAGCCCTCCGCCCCACTCACCGCTTTGCATTTCAGGTCCGCTTCTGGTACCCAGAGATATTCATCTTCATTTGGGGTATGATTACGTCCTTTTAGTAATCATTTTTTTTCTATTTTTAAAAATAGTAATGAATACTTTTTATTATATTAAAATCAGGTAATGGTCTGACAATAAAAAGATTGCTTATGGAATACTGTTAGACTTTATTTACAAGATGTTAAATCCTTAGAACTAAGGTTTTCCCCCAGAAAAACAGGTTAATGGAAATACCAATTGTTTTTCAGACTTGATATCTGCTACTTCAAAAGGTGATTTTACACAAATACTAATTTAAAAAAAAAACCTTTAGGACGCAGTGAATTGCTTTTATTTCGATATGCATCCACATCTTAGCACTTAGTGGTCCTGAGCAGAAAAGTGGGAAAACACAGCAATTTGTCAGGAAGTCAAGCTTACCAATTTCAGGGATCTGCTGTACACACTGAGTTCTTTCCTAATCCCTGCTGAGGCTCGTCAGAGGCAGCAGCACCAAAACCAAAGTGTGCACCGAATTCAAGGTTCGTTTTGTTGCAGTTGTCAGATTCCAAACTAGACCCAAAAGGATTGCAAGGAGGACCAAATGAGAGCCCTGTTTGTTTAAAACTTCTTCAATTTTTAAAAGCAAAAGCAATTACAAGAAAAGAAAACAATTCATTTGGAGGGATTGTGTGTGCTGACAAGTGCCTTCGTGTGGCCTTTCTCCAAATTTAACTGCCAAGGACTTTGAGAGCTGGCAGGTCTGAGTAACCCTGGTGAGTGTTCTTTTCATCATATCAAAACCTGAGCTGGAAAAAAAAAAAAATGCATCAGCTGAAGATGACAGCAGAGGGTGACAGGGCTGAGGACCCAATTTTCATTTCCCAGGCTGGTGGAAAGTAAAGAAACATGGTTCCAAAACTAAATGAGGGAGGTCAGAGACTCTTTCCAACCTTATCCGATGGCTTCTGGCCAAAGAAAGCAAGTGTCATGGAAAGCGTTGGGTGGTGAAGGTGCTAGAAGGGGTGGGATATGGGGAAAGCCCTGAAAGAATTCCTCACCAAAGGCCAATTTCAGAGGGGAGCAGAGGGGGTTACAATCTGTTCTTTAGCCAACGGTGTTAGTGGAGAGTGGGGAGAGGATGATGGCTTGGAAGGGGGTAGTCATTTAAGACTTAAAAAAAAAAAAGAAACTGGGGTGCAGATGACGCACCACATACGCCCAGCAGTAGTCCCACTGATTGTGACCTGAAACCTTCACATCTATTCTAATAAGCCACCCCAATCTGGAGGGCTGCTGCAGGGAGAGAAGGAAGGAGGAAGGTAGGAGAAGGGAAAGACAGAGAAGGCAGAGACCGTGTCTTCTCACGGTTGAGTCAGATGTGCCGCACTAGTTATGGTAAGAACCAATTTAAATATACTTTCTTGATCCCATAATTTCAACTACGCGAACAGCGGTTACACTTGAAAGTATGATTTGTTATAGTACAACTTATACATTTCAAATGGACAAAAAATTAGCATCATTTACAGTATCTTAAGATAAAATGCCTTTGAAGGGGAGCCTCCTTTCTAGTACTTTGGGGTCTACAAGACGTATCTAGAAAATTTACTACTGTGGGAAATGAAGACAGTTTAATTTGAATGGGGGTGAGGTGAGGGCCTGTGGTTTTTCTTTTTGATTAATTGCCTAACACTGTCCTTCAGGCGGCTGAGGGAGTTTCATATTTTCTTTAGACGTCATTAGGTGCTGAAGTTCTTGCAGGACGACTGTGAAGCTATATGAATTCCGCCATTTAGCTAGCACTGATGTGACTCTTGGGTCCACCACTCCCTAGAAGTATTAACTCCATTCATATTAATTTTTGTTACACATCTTAGAAAGGGGAATGAATCTGGGTATTTAGGTTCACATTCTATTTTAAGGCTGTATACTTGGTTTTCATAATTTGTTCTTGGAGACCAGTTATCATCCCTGTCCATCTTGTGATTGTCATGTCTTCATCACCTTCTAGACCCCAGCTATCTGTGCCATCTCCTACTGCTTTCTGGCCTTCCTTGAATTCTTCCAACAGGCAGAAATTGCAGGGGACTTCTCCTCCCGAGCCCGTGGTGGCTGCCGTCTTGTGTCGCTGTGGCTTGAAGGCTGGCCTGCTTGATCTGTCATTGCCATGTGCTTGGAACAGGGGCTGCAGGATGAACTCAGCATGCTGTCTTGCCTGGAAGTCGAGAACTGGATTGTGTGGTTGCCATCCCTGTGCAGAGGTCCCAATGTTTACGTTTAGTAAGTGTAAAGAGGCGAGATCGTTTTATAACAATTTAGTAGGATTGTATTCATAGGCTTTGCTGTGACTACTATAGGACGGTAAGTCGGCAGCTGATGGAACAGGTGTCCTCCTCAGGAAAATGACGTAGAGCCCGTGTGTTTCTGTGCCACACACGCCTTTGAATTGTTCTTAAAAAGGCCCACTCCCTCTCCTCAGAGCTGAGCTGGGCCTGAGGAGACAGGGGAGTGAGTGGTCCTGAGGCGGAGGGAGTCACTGAAGAGGGGAGGGGAGGCGCCTCTGCAAACAGATCCCGGAGGAGCGTCTCCCCCTAGTGGCCACAAGAGGAAGCTGCGGCGCCTTCAGCCAAGAGAAGCCACAGGCGTGTAAAGTTTTCCACATACACCCAACTCCTGCAGATCTGAGAAGTGTGGAAATGGCACAGGCATCCTGGAAGTCCCAATTACACAGTCTCCCTGGGCCCAGGTGGACGTCTGTCTTCTGCCTCCCTGGCTGTGGCAGAATTGAGTCCTCCCTGCTTGGGCCTGTTCTGTGAAGGCAGCTACTTGCTGATCTGCCCCTCTGAGAATCAGAACATAGACTCATAGAGTAGGGCCACTTGGGCCAGAGAGCTTTTCGAATGGGTTCCTTAATTGCCACTCAGAGGACTGTAGGAGGACAGTCTGTGCAGGGGTGCAGAACATGACTTTGGGAGTTAGACTGACCTGGATCTGAATTCCAACTGTCTCACTCAGTAGCTGTGTATCCCTGGGCAAGTTACTTAACCTCTCTGTGCCTCCATTTCTTCATTTGTAAAATGATAATTGTACATACCTTAATAGGTTGCTAAGAGAATAAAATCAGAAAATTAGATAACTCTTCCATGTCCCCAAATATAGCCCCTGTTTTAGAGGTGCTTGGGCTCTTATAGCCCCTTCCTATCCCACTCCTGAGACCTGCAGGCATCAATCAACCTCCTCTAGGCGTTGGGTATTATGGTGGGGGGGGGGGGGTGTGCTATTTTTTGAGGAGGAGCCAGACCCAGATGGATTCCACCCCACAGAGGCCCTACATGGGGGCCAAAGTCCTCAGGCCCTAAAGCTGTCCCTGAGAATCTCAAACTTACAAACATACCCTCTGGCTACTGCCTCTGAGCTACTGTTTAACTATTTCCCACCCAGGGGCTTGCAACTCACATATTCCTAGAGAACACACTCAGAATTCTGGACCCCCTTCCAGAGGAGCATTCAAGCACAATCAAGCTGGGCATCCAGCTGGTCCTTCAGTCAAACTCAAGTTATCCAGCACTGGCTCTGTGCTTGGCATTGGAGATTCAAAGCAAAGGAATCGATCCCTGACCTCAAGGGAATTCACAGCATGGTGGGAGACTGACATGCAGACCCTCAGTGAGAAGAATCTGATAACTGCTTTAATGAAAATCTGTGCAGCGTGACATAGGAGCCCAGAGCAGGGTAGTTGTGGGATAAGCAGGGAGGGCTTCCCAGAAGAAGGGGCTTTTAGCTGGGGACTTAAATGTGGAGTGAGTTTGTCAAGAGGGCAAACTTCATCGAGTCATTCAACACATTTTTATTGACCTGCCTCTCTCCTCTAGTTTTTAGTCTATGTTCTAGGGTTTCAGCGATGAGAAGGAGGAAGGCAGCCCCTGGCATGTAAGTCTTGGCCTGGCTCTCACAGCTAGTCTGTGGGGCTCCCCTATTGAACACAAACAGTTTCACAGAACATCAGCAGCAGACAAGGCTACTCTATGACTGGGATGGATCTAGACAAAAACAAGCCCAAATCCCACAAGCCCTTTCTGACATCCTCTAACTAAGACGTCCTAAGTTCCCCATGGTGCATGGTCTGCTTCACTGCAACGAGCAATAAACCCAATTTGTTCAACTACAGATATGTTTCTGGTGGTCTGGAGCTGGGGGCACTGACAGTGATGATCAACGAGATATGATTTGAGTGGAGACTTGAAAGAAATGAGGGCCAAGCCACGTGGCTATGTGGGGAAGAACAATCCAGGTAGATAGAACAGCCAATGCAAAGACTGTGAGGTGGGAATATGACTGTCATGATTGCGAAACTGCAAGTAGCCCACCCTAGCTGGAGTAGAAAAGGTAGAATAGGTATTCCAGGCAGAGGGAACAGACTGTGCAAACTCCATGTAAGAGAAAGCAGTTCATTGCCTGGCACATACGAGTGGTTCTCTACAGCTGAATTAGAAAGCCGACGGGTTTTCCTTGGGGAAGAGGGAAAAGTATGCGGGATTCTCAGCAAAATCACCAAACCGGATGAATTGTACAGTGTGTGAATATGTCTCCATAAAATTACATTTTAAAAAAAAGCTTGGGAGAAAGTGATTTGTAATGTATTATTGAACTGTCCATTGAGAGGGAGGGCAGAATAAAGACATTTTCCTACCCCCCCCCCCAAAAAAAAAATCACCCCATGGGTCCTAGCACTCTGTTGGAGACACTTATGATTGCGGTTTTTTTTTTAATATAATAGAGCAAAGTAAATAGATCGATATGTCTTGTTTTTAAGCAAGGTCTACCAGAAAGAAATCCACTTGTTTGTGACAATTTCTTTGTGTTATCTAAGGGAAAGAGGAACTGTATGCCAACACCCCCAGCTTTGGGGTGATCCTGCCAGCTCACCTTATGGATGTATGTTTCCCTAGCCTTTCTAAGGAAAAAGCCTATCCCTTTGGTTTAGGTCTAATAGGATTACCTAGGACAAGTATTTGTGTGGTCCAACATGATTTAGTAGAGAGGGAAATTGAACAAATTTCATCACCAGGTGCAATTTATGCTCTGGAAAGAAAACAGAAAAGTCTGCCTTCTAGTTGCTGGCAACATAAACTGGAAATTCTTTGCAGAGGTTCAGGACTGAGAGCTGCAGATGTGAATGCACACACACACACACACACACATACCGCAACACAATCATTCAGCCCCAACCTGAGCCACACCAGCTCAGGACTCAGAACCCATTAGCAACTGAAGTTTCTCTCTCCCAGAGAGAAAAGCCTGGAAGTTCTGCCAGTGATATCTAAGTGCTGTCTTAGCATTGGCATTTAACAGATAGCAAAAGGTGGACTTTTGACTATTTCTGTCTCTAGGTGTCTGGAAATTTCTGTTTCACTGCAATTAATAAATCAAATACAGTCTGCTCCATGAGGGAGGTAAGCCCTGATTTGGAGTAGAGCCTAAAAAATGCCATGCTCACTATTTCTATTTTTTTATCCTGCCACCAAGGACGAGCCATGGAAGCATTTTGAACAGGAGGCATGCATCATTAGATTTAATGTTAAAAAGATCATTCTGGAAGCTTGAAGGTGATAGATTGGGCACACATTTTCATCTCCACTCTTTCCTGAAATCCTTTTTTTTTTTCCATTAAGATTAAAAATACATTGAGATGAAATAGCGACACATCCCAAAGTAATCTGGACAGAGAATAAATATATTCGGAGCCCCCCTGAGAAGCTGGGGGGAAATGGAGAGGTGTTAGGCTTCCTCACCTGGACTGCTGCTGATGTTCTCACAAACATTGAGGGCTGGCAGTTTGATGTGCCAAGCCCCCATCATGGGACTTGCCCTTACGAAGTTTGTTACCACAAAGGAGAGGCTAAACCTGCTTTTAATTGTGCCTAAGAGTCTCCCCGAGTGCCTCTTGGTTGCTCAGATGTGGCCCTCTCTCTCTAGCTAAGTCAACTTGGCAGGTGAAATCACTGCCCTCCCCCTATGTGGGACCTGACTCCCAAGGGTGTAAATGTCCCTGGCAACACAGGGTATGATTCCCCAGGATGAATCTGGACCCGACATCTTGGGATTGAGAACATCTTCTTGACAAAAAGGGGGATGCAAAATGAAACGAAATAAAATTTCAGTGGCTGAGAGATTCCAAATGGAATTGAGACATTCAAATGGAGTTAAGAGATCACATTGGAGGGCATTCTTATGCACTATATAGATATCCCTCTTTAGTTTTTAGTGTATTGGAATAGCTAGAAGGAAATATCTGAAACTATCAAACTGCAACCCAGTAACCTCGATTCTTGAAAACAGTTGCATAACTATGTAGCTTACATGGTGTGACAGTGTGATTGTGAAAACCTCATGGCTCACACTCCTTTTGTCCAGTGTATGGACAGATGAGTAGAAAAATGGGGACAAAAACTAAATGAAAAACAGGGTGGGATGGGGGGATGGGATACTTTGGGTGTTCCTTTTTACTTTTTATTTTTATTTTTACTTTTATTTTTGGAGTAAGGAAAATGTTCAAAAGTTGATTCTGGTTATGAATGCACAACTATTTGATGGTATTATGAATAGTTGGTTGTACACTGTGAATAATTGTAGGGTATGTGAATATATATCAATAAAACTATTTAAAAAGACAGAGAGGAGAGAGAAGGGAAGGAAGGGAAGGGAAGAGAAAAGAATTCAATAACAAAACTTTGGAAGCTGGAAAGCAGTTAGACAAATGGCAACCAACGTGGCAGAACCAAGAAAGCTCAATCCTGAGCCAGCAATGGAGAAAGTAAAGAACAAATCCTATTTACACCCCAGAACTGCCAAATGGTTCTGAAAATGGTGAGCAGGGCGATGGAGGGTGAAGGTGGAGCCCAAAACAAGGAAGAATGAGGCCTGATCCCCCGCCTCTATTCCCTCCTTCATCCTGAGAAAACTGGAGGCTTTTCCTTCTGAGAGGCTAAATTGAGGGTCTCTGAACTGGCAAGGCAGGTGGCGCCACACTGACACTAGGGCACCCCAGCAGGGCATGTGCTGAGTGTGGAGCCCCTGCCCAAGCCCTGGAAGTCAGGCCCCTAACCTGCAGCCGGGACACTGGAAACCTGACCAGCCCAAAAGAAAGACCAAAGATTGATATCTGCACAACACAGCACAGCCCAGCCTGCAGTGATGCTGGCAATGCAGGCTCTCCTCAAACACATGTGGAAATATGAAAACAATCAGTGCTGGGAATGAAAAGTGGTTGCCTCTGGGGAGCAGGAGAAGTGGAGGAAGGGATGGGCAGACACTGCTCTTTTGGGTAAAAAGTCTTGTTGAGTTATTTGACTCACTAAACTAGATGAATGTAAAACTGTCATAAAAATTAGAGCTGGGCAATTCCTCAGGAAGCTAAGTATAGCACTGTCTTATGACCCGGCAATTCCACTACTCGGGATATACCCAGATATTTGAAAGCAGGGACATGAACAGACATCTGCAGACTGATGTTCATAGTGGCATTATTCACAATTGCTGAAAGATGGAAACAACCCAATTGTCCATCAACCGATGAATGGATAAACAAAATGTGGTATATACATACAATGGAATATTAGACAGCAGTAAGAACGAATGAAGTCCTGAAGCACACAAGAACATGGATGAACCTTGAGGATATTTTGTTGAGTGAAATAAGTTAGGCACAAAAGGACAAATATTTTATTATCTCACTCATATGAACTAATTATAATATGTAAACTCACAGACATAAAATATAGAATATACGTTACCAGGATATAGAATGAGACTAAAGAATGGGGAGCAGTAGTTTAATATGTGCAGAATGTTTAACTAGGTTGAACTTAAACATTTGGAAGTGGACAGGGGTGACAGTAAGATATTATTGTGGGAAAATTTAATAGTGCTGAATGGTGTATGAGTGTGGTGGAAAGGGGAAGTTTAGAGTCATGTATGTCACCAGAGGGAAAGTTGGAGGTTAAAACACGGGAACGTATAACAAAGTGAACCTTGTGGTGGACTATGACTGTAATTAACTGTACAAATATAAAACAAATCAAAAAGTTCTTTCATGAACTAGAACAAATGTACTACACTACTACAAGGTATATTAGTTAGGGTTCGCTAGGGAAAAGAACCAACAGAAGATATCTATAAAGATGAGATTTTGTAAAAGTGGCCCATGCAACTGTGGGGATGCACGAGTCCAAATTCCATAGGGCAGGACGCATGAGCCAAATTCCATGGGGCAGGCAGTGAGCTGGCAACTCCAATGAAGGTTTTCAATGAACTCCCCAGGAGAGGCTGGCTAGCTGAAGTAGAAGTGAAAGTTCTCTCTCTTCTCCCTTAAAAGTCTTCAATTGATTGGATTAAATCCAGCTGATTGAATTCTCTCATTGCAGAAGACACACTCTTCGTTGATGCAATCAGTCACAGGTGCAGTTGATTGATTGATGATTTAATAAACCGGCCTTCTGGTTTATTAACCAGCCACTAATGTCCTTGCAGTAATGGTTAGGCCAGTTCTTGCTTGACCAGACACCTGGACACCATCACCTGGCCAAGTTGACTCATGAACCTAACTATCACACAAGGAGTTAATAATAGAGGGGTATATGGAAAAAAAATGTACCTATTGCAAACTATGGACTACAGTTAACAGTAGTATTTTAATATTCTTTCATCAACAGTAACAAATGTACCACACCAAAATGGGAGGATTTGGGTTTTCTTTTTTATTTTTCTTTCTTTTCTAGAGTGATGAAAATGTTCTAAAATTGATCACAGAGATGTATACACAACCATATGATGATACTGTGAGCCAGTGATTGTATACCTCAGATGGTTTGTATGGTATGTAAATATATCTCAATAAAACAGAAAAAAAAAATTAGAGCCAGGGGCAGTGGCATGAAATGGGGAGGAAAGTCTGAAAATCTCTGTAGGAGGATCCCAGGATGAAGCTCTGGTTTCCAGCTGGGCATTTGGCTGGCACTCTTCACCAGGTCCCAAAAAAGACTGATCCACGTGCTGTTTCCCACCAATCTCCTGCTGGCTTATGACCGTTTCCTCCTCCACTCCAGGTCTCTTATGCCACTAGACATCTCTTGTCCCCCATGTCCACCTGGCACCTGGGGCAAGGAAGGCACACAGGGGTGGGATGCTCAGCCTTGGGTCCCAGGGGTGGCCAGCATGGATGGGCTTGCCCACAGGGGTGGGGGCTGGGGCCTGTGGTCTCTCAAATACTGCCCAAGGCAGAACTACCCCCAAGATACGCAGGTCCCTGGGAAAATATTTTTTGCAGAGCCCCTGTCTACATTAACAATTTGATTTTAAAATGTATTACAAAATCTATGGGTCCACATGAAGTATAGGGATGGATCAAAGAGGTATTAACTTACTTGTTTGTGTTCCTCTCAGTGCACATAAAGATTTCCCCTAGTGTGCAGCCACAACCTCCTCCTGTTTAGTCCAGGAACCATCTCTTCCTGTTCTTTATGGTCAAATGAGTTAGCCACTCCTGGCTGACTTCATATCTCCCATAGCAAGAAAAAGGTAGCAAGGTCTCCATCACTCACAATGACACGGCTCTCAGCAGCCTGTTATACTGAAACAGTGTAGACCTCTTGGCCTCTGCAATTCCCTGGATCCATTTATTTGAAGCCAGCTACCTCATTACTCACGGTCCATCATGCAGCCCAGGACTGGCTTCTGGGGGCTCTCTCAAAGGTTATTGCATCATTTCCTTGTTGACCACCAGAAACTCAAGGCTTACCCAGAATTCACAGGGAAATAGGAGCAATTATTTGTTTTGGGATTATGTTGACTTTACCAACACTCCACCGGCCACCAGCATAGGTAAGGGGTCCGTGGACAAAGTATGAAGAGCAGTCTCATTCCTGCTTGCCACATCCATGGAAGCAACAGAGGACATCAGTGCGGAAGGCTGCGAGGTATTGTGGGGCTGGTCTCGAAAGCCCTCGGGGGACAGAGGTGGGTCTCCCCCAGAGGATTGCAGAGGGGGTGGGGCGACCACGCTGGGTGCATTAGGCAGGGTGGCAGCCCCACCACCTTCAGGCACTGCAGACCTGAGACAGTGTTGCAGTTGGAAGATGGACAGGCGAGAGTTGCACGTGGCTCCACACACACACAGCTCAAGCCAAGCGTGGGCAGTGGACCACCAGTGTCTCAGAGCCCTGAACTCATCCCGTGCCTAACATGAGTGAGAATCACCCAAGTTTCGTACTTCTACAAAAGAAATACCATGCTGGCCAGTGGGAGTGACTTCCTGAACTGGGCCACGTCCACAGACCCCAGAAGACTCCCGAGCCATGAGCCCCGGAGCTCCTCAGAGCATCTGGTTCCGCCAGAGTAGACGGAGGAAGGGAGGACACCACAAAGGAGAGTAACAGGGACTAGAGCCCACGTGAGCACTGGTGTTGGCTCGGGGACTCTGCCACAAGAGCAGCCCTGACTTGTCCTGGTCTTTGGAGGACTCAGAAAATTTCTGGAAACATGGAAGACAAGAACCCACACAAACCCAGTCCACCCTCAGGGCACCCAGCCCAGTGGGCACCACTGGCCCAGCCTAGCCCAGGCTTCCAAGAACATTTTGAGGAACGTTTTGAGGAAGACACTCCAAAGCACTGGCCCTTCAAGGCCCAGCTCAGGGCAGGGGCCTGCTTGCCCAAGTCTAAGAACATTATTGGCCTGAGGGGATGGTTCACCTCCAAGCTGTCCTCTCAGCCCTAAGCTTTGGGGACACTTGGTTCTTCTGGTGCAGATATATATGACCTTCAAGGCCTTCCCCAGGCTGCCCAGGCTGGCCTGGCCTGCCCCATCTCCCCACTCATATTCCTTCTCTAGCCCCACTGAACTCACACCCTCCTCTTGTGATTTCCCAGCCCCAGGTCCCTGGGTCCTTCTGTCCACTTGCAATGTCTAAACCTTAGATATCTGTATAAGTCAGCATTCTCTAGTGAGACAGAACTGACAGGAGAGATCTGTAAATATTTTGAGATTTTATAAAATTGTTTCACGTAACTGTGGAGATGCATGAATCCAAATTCCACAGGGCAGGCTGCCAGCTGGGAACTCTTACGAAGGTTTTCCATGAATTCCCCGGGAGAAGCTGGCTGGCTGAGGTAGAGATGGAAATTCTCTCTTCTGACTGCTGAAGTCATCACTTCTCCTTTTAAAGCCTTCAACTGAATGGATGAAACTGCCCTCATTGCTGAAGGCAACCTCCTCGGCTGATTGTAATCAGCCATAGATGCAATCAACTCACTGATGATTTAAGTCCACGAAATGTCCCCACAGTAACAGGCCAGTGCTTGCTTGACCAAACAACTGGGCACCATAACCTAGGCAAGTTGACACATGAGCTTAACCATCACAGTATCCTCCAAGGTTCAGCTTGCCCCCTCCTCCATGAGGTCTGCCCTAGTTACCGCAGCTGGGAGTGCACCTCCCTCCCTGATCTTGTGTTGTTCTTATCAGTCTCTGCTCAGTGTTGTGGAAATTGTGTGTACATGTCAGGTCTCCCTTTCTAGATGACAAGAACCCAGAAGGCAAAGTCAATACTGAGCAGGACCTGGCTCAAAGCAGAGAGAGAAGGGAAGCCTGGGAAAGGAGTACAAACGCCCAATAGGAGACAGGAGGCAGTGTCCCATCATGATAGGCAGGCCCTGGCATCTTCAGGGCAAGAGAAACCAAGCATCTGTGGCACCCCTACCCCTGCTGCCCTCACAAATTCTACCCACTGTGCTGTACACTTTGTCCCCTAGGAACTAACTCTAGGGCGCCTGCCTAGCTCACAATGGCCCTCTTTCTCTGCAACTGCTCTACCCACCTACATATCCACACACCAGAAGTGGGCCCCGGCCACCATAATTTTCCTATGTGACCAATCAAATTGTGGCCCATCAAATCCCCTCTCCAGGGAATTGGGGCCTAAATGTAGCCAGGGAGTCTCTGAGCATAACTAGAACTTTGTGTCTACAAATACCCAGGCTGTTGACATGCCATTCTGCACTTGGAAAAGCAGCAACGACCAGTGTCAGAAAGAGGGGACTGTAGCAGATGAGCCAAGATAAGTGGTGTTGGTCAGGTCTCATTCAGAAACAAGTGGCCCAGATCAAACCAGCTTAAGCCAAAAAGGGACTGTTTGGGCTCCCCAACAGGTGGGAAAAGAATGGTAGTGCCTCAGGCCCAGCTGGAACCTCCTTCAGTTTAATAAACCCCAAAGGAAATGAGAATTCCATCCCTCTTGTCTATGGATCCATCCCAAGGAAGACTGGTTGATGTTACTTGGATCACATTCCCAGCTGAGATGATAGCTGGCACAGAGGATGCTGCACTCTGACTGACACGTGCTCGGGGGTGTATCTGAGTTGGGGAAACGTCAGAGGTGGGAGTGGTACAGGACTCGGGGTACCACATGGACAGGGAGAGGAGTCCCCAAAGGAACTAGAAGGAGGGCTGGGAAAGTATGAGCAGTCAAAAAGTACACCGACTCTGGTCCTTTTCAGAAGCAGAGAGAGCAATGCCTGGCTGCAGACAGTGTCCTGACACCTGGGCCATCCTCCCAAGGCCGAGCCCTCAGTGTTCTGCGAATTCCCACCATCCTCTCAACACATGTCCCTTTTTGGGGGTTAATTTCACTGAGGATAATTTCTGTTATTTGTAACCAAAAGAAAAAGACAACCTCAATCAGGTATATCTATGGCAGCATAGAAAAAAGTCTAGGAGTTAATACCTAGATATTTATATCTGGGTATTGAAATTATAGGTGATTTTAGTTGTTTTTTTATAAAGTGCTCTTTAAATTTTTCCCAGATTACATTTATTTTACTTTTATTATACAAATGCTAAATATGGATATAGTAAAAGCTAAAAAAAAAAAAGCAACAAAAAGTGAGAGGAAGAGACTGATAAATTATGGTAAAGATCTATAAATTGCTCTCTCTATGTGGCAGCTACCAGCACCCATCCCTCACCCTCACAGCAGGGGACCACAGGGTCCAGCCTCTGGCTAGCTCACTGGTGACAGTAAGGGACATAAAAATCCTCTTTCCCAAGAACAGGGGTGGACACAGCCAATTGCTGATCACGGCTTTTGATTAGCAAATTCATATCTCTGGGTCCCAGCTCTGAGGGCAGCTATTGTTTCAACCCACCCTGGACAAACACAGGTGCAGCCATTGTTTCAAACCTCCTCAGACAGGGACAGACGTGGTGGAGGTTTAAAGACACAGCACTTCCTCAGGGCTATGGAAGACAGTAGCTGAAGGGCTACATTTGCTGAGCAAGCCAAAAAGCTCAGCTTTGGGGAACTGTCAGAGATTTGGGCACCCTTCCTGACCCCTTCCCCAGGGCACTTTGAAGTTAGGCTGTGCCCCCTTCATGGGCCCCTGGCCCTGTGTTGGCCAGGAAAGACTGACTTGGGAAAGCCCTCTCTGGGTTGACCCTTCTCCCAAAATTTGTCCTCCAGGCAAAAATAGCATAAGACAATGAAAGAAGTGTACAAAACTATAGATATGGACAGTCTAGGACAAAAGCCTGCTGGCTTCAAATGCCTGGGAGAGGGAAGTCTGTCTCCTGTGAAACTCTTGCAAACAGGGAAACTCCAAAACAGCTAACAAGCAAAAACCCAGGACAGGACAGGGGCCCAGAGAGATGGGGAAAACCATGCACACTGCATTCCCTTTGGACAGATCTTGATAAGAGGGCTGAAGCTCAAAAAAATCTCTGTCTTATCACCAGCTGGTTACAAAACCAAGAAACAGACATCTCAGGGAGTAAATCCCAGAGTTAACATTTTAAAATATTAAAATGTACACTGTGGAACAAAAGAGTACAAGACAAACAAAGAAACAGAAAATGATGGCTATCCAAAGAAAAAGGGTAAAGATACAGAAAATACCAATGGAGAACACAAGAATGTGGACATACTGAACACAGACTTTTTAAAAACGATCTTAAAAATGCTCAAGGAGCAACTAGAAAGGGGCCAGAGGACACCAGGGACCATGGTTCCAGGGTGTGACCGGCCATAGAGGGTCCCCCACAGTACATGGAGGGGACACCTGACAAAAACAGAGGAGAAATGGTGGCTGGAGGGATGCAGTGAGTGTGTTCCCCATCTGGATGCCACTCCCCACCCCAGGCTGGCAGCAGTAAAACCTCTGCCAGGCAAGAGAATGAGCAGTGGCTCTCCACTCCCATCCACCTAGCTTGAGAGTTTGCTAGGGGGTGATTCTCCACAGCCAGACAGTGGGGAGCTCCCGTGAGGTAACCTGTTGGGCAGCCACTGCTCTCCACCATGGAAGTCCAGGGGGTGCAGCAGCGAGAAGCAGGGAGGGAGAGGTGCCATACCATCAGTTGGGAGCCCCTCCCACACCACAAAGACTTGCAGGCACAACACAGGCAGAGAACCAGCAAGCAGGGCCCACATCCCATCTGTGGGGTGCCCTTGATCAGGCTCCTTGCCTACCTGCCCGGGGCCCATGTTGCAGGGCAGGACGGCAATTCCCCAGAGCACATGGAGATCTAGTGCACTGATTGGTTCCCCACCTGGTTTGGACTCCACCTACTGCACAGAAGTTTGAGGAAGACCTACTTGAGAGGGCCACCTGCTGGTAGATAGGGAAAGTGCACTCCAGCAAGCTGTACCTCAAGATCGCCACCTGCTAGTAGGATTGGGAAACTACACTCCAACAAACCAAATTATATATAATGGCTCACTTAATTCTGCACTTCCCGTAACAACCCTATCAAGGCAAGCAAATGCCCTGAAGCAAGCAGAAAATTACGAAGCACTTAAAGGATTTAGAAGATATGGTCAAGCCAAATGAACAAATTAAAAACCCACAAGAGACACTAAATCTGGAGCAATTAATCAAAGAAGCACACACAAACATCAATGTTATGGCTCAGGATATAAAGGACCTGAAGAAGACCCTAGAAGAGCATAAAGAAGAATTTGCAAGAGTAAATTAAAAAAATAGTGGATCCTATGGAAATAAAAAATACTGTTGATCACATTAAAAATATTCTTGAGACACATAACACCAGATTTGAAGAAACAGAGGAACAAATTGGCTACCTGGAAGATTGGGTGGTGGAAAGTGAAAGCACAAAAGAACAGATGATGAAAAAATCAAAAACTTTGAAATGGAGCTCAGGGAAATGATGGACAACATGAAGCATACAAATATAAGAATCATTGATGTTTCAGAAGGGGAAGAGAAGAGTAAAGGGCTAGGAAGAATATTCAAAGAAATTCCTGGGGAAAACTTCCCAACCATTCTAAATGACACAAATATGCAAATAAAGATGCCCAACAAACTCCAAAAAGAATAAATCCAAATAAATCTACTCTGAGACATATACTGATTAGATTGTCAAATGCCAAAGAGAAGGAAAGACTTCTGAAATCAGTGAGAGAAGAAATTCATCACATACAATGGAAACAACACAAGACTAAGTACTAAATACTCAGTAGACACCATGGAGATGAGAAGACAGTAGTATGACATATTTCAGATTATGAAAGAGAAAAATTGCCAACCAAGAATTCTTTATCCAGCAAAGCTCTCCTTCAAAATTGAGGGAGAGTTTAAAATTTTCACAGACAAACAAATGCTGAGATAATTTGTTAAAAGTTACCTGTTCTGCAAGAAATATGAAAGGGAGCTCTACCAGTTGAGAAAAAAAGAATGGAGAGAGAGGTCTGGAAAAGAGCACAGAACTGAAGAGTTATTGGCAAGAGCAACTTAAAGAAAAAAAAAGAGAGAGGGAAAAAGAAATTGATCTAACAATTAAAAACCAAGGGTAAGAGGGCTGGTTCAAGAACTCCTTTCACAGTAATAACTTTGAATGTGAATGGATTAAACTCTCCAATCAAAAGATACAGGATGGTAGAACGGATTAAAAAATATGACCCAGTAATATGCTGTTTACAAGAGACTCATCTTAGACCCTGTGACACAAAGAGACTGAAAGTGAAAGGATGGAAAAAATATTCCACCCAAACTGCAGTCACAAGAGAGCTGGGGTAGCTATACTAATATTGGACAAAATAGATTTTAAATGCAAAGATGTCATAAGAGATAAAGAAGAACACTACATTTTTGTCCTTTTTTTAAATTAAACTCAGTTCTATTGAGATATAGTCACATACCATACAATCATCCATGGTGTACAATCAACTGTTCATAGTACCATCATATAGTTGTGCATTTATCACCCCAATCTATTTTTGAACATTTTCCTTACACCAGAAAGAATAAGAATAAAAAGTAAAAGTAAAAAAGAACACCCAAATCATCCCCCCCAATCCCACCCTATTTTTCATTTAATTTTTGTCCCCATTTTTCTACTCATCCATCCATACACTGAATAAAGGGAGGGCAATCCACAAATTTTTCATAATCACACTGCTACCCCTTGTAATCTACATTGTTATACAATCGTCTTCAAGAGTCAAGGCTAATGGGTTGGAGTTTGATGGTTTCAGGTATTCTAGCTATTCCAGTACATTAAAACCGAAAAACGGTTCTCTATATAGCGTGTAAGAATGTCCACCAGAGTGACCTCTCAACTCCATTTGAAATCTCTCAGCCAGTGAAACTTTGTTTCATTTTGCATCCCCCTTTTGGTCAAGAAGATGTTCTCAGTCCCACGATGCTGGGTCCAGATTCATCCCCAGGAGTCATATCCTGTGTTGCCAGGGCGATTTACACCCCTGGGAGTCAGGTCCCACATAGAGGGGAGGGCAGTGAGTTCCCCTGCCAAGGTGGTTTAGCTAGAGAGAGAGAGGGCCACATCTGAGCAACAAAGAGGTACTCAGGGGGAAACCCTTAGGCACAATTATAAGCAGGTTTAGTCTCTCCTTTGCAGTAACAAGCTTCATAAAGGCAAGCCCCAAGATAGAGGGCTCAGCATACCAAACTGCCAGTCCTCAATGTTAGTGAGAACATCAGTAACAATCCAGGTGAGAAAGTCCAACACTTCCACATTTTCCCCCAGATCCTCAGGGGGATCCCTGCACATATATTCTTATTATCTGCCCAAATTACTTTGGGATGAGAACACTACATATTAATAAAGGGGATAATTCACCAAAAGGAAATAACAATTATAAATGTTTATGCACCCAGTCAAGGAGCTCCAAAATACATGAGACAAACATTGGCTAAACTGAAGGGAGCAATAGACACATCTACAATAATAGTGGGAGACTTCAATATACCACTATAGATAGAACAACTAGACAGAGGACCAATAAGGAAATTGTGAACCTAAACAATATGATAAATAAATTAGACTTAATAGACATACAGATCATTGCATCCCAAAGTACCAGGATATATATTCTTCTCTAGTGCCCATGGAACATTCTCCAGGAATAGATAACATGCTGTTGCACAAAACAAGTCTTAATAAGTTTAAAAAGATTGAAATTATTCAAAGCTCATTCTCTGACCACAATGGAAGGCAACTAGAAATCAACCACCAAAGAACCAGATCTTTCACAAGTATATGGCGGTTAAACGACACACTCCTAAATGACCAGTGGGTCAAAGGAGAAATTGGTAAATATCAAGAGATGAATGAAAATGAGAACACAATATAACAGAACCCGTGGGATGCAGTGAAGGCAGGGATGACAGGGAAATTTATAGCTCTAAATGCATATATCAAAAAGCAAGAAAGAGCTAAAACCAAAGACCTAACTGAACAACTGAAGAGGGCAGAGAATGATCAGCAGACTAACCTGAAACCAAGTAAAAGAAAAGAAAGAACAAAGATTAAAGCAGAAATAAATGAGCTGGAGAACAAAAAAACAATAGAATACATAAAACCAAAAGTTGGTTCTTTGAGAAGATCAACAAGATTGACAGACCTTTAGCTAGACTGACTGACAAAGTCAAAAAGAAAGAAGACTCAAATAGATAGAATCAGAAAAGAGAAGGGGATAATTACTACAGATCCCAAAGAAGTAAAAAAAAAATCATAAGAGAATACTATGAACAACTGTATGCCAACAAGCTAGACAATTTAGAGGAAATGGACAATTTCCTGGAAACATGTGAACAACCTAGACTGATCCAAGAAGAAATAGAAGATCTCAACAAACCAATCACAAGCAAAGAGATCCAATCAGTCATCAAAAATCTACCTACAAATAAAAGCCCAGGGCTAGATGCTTCACAGGGGAATTTTACAAAATTTTCCAAAAACAATCGACTACTCTTTCTCAAACTCTTTCAAACAACTGGAGAAAAAGGAACACTACCTAACTCATTTTTGAAGCTAATATCACTCTGATATCAAAACCAGATAAAGACACTACAAAAAAAGGAAAACTATAGGCCAATCTCCCTATTGAATATAGATGCAAAAATCCTAAACAAAATATTTGCAAATCGAATCCAAAGTCACATGAAAAGAATTATACACCATGACCAATGGGGTTCATTCGTGGCCTGCAAGAGTGTTTCAACATAAGAAAATCAGTTAATGTAATTCAATGCACCAACAAATCAAAAGGGAAAAATCAAGTGATCATCTCAATAGATGCTGAAAAAGCATTTGACAAAATTCAACACCACTTTTTGATAAAAACACTTCAAAAAATTGGAATTAAAGACACTTCTTCGATATGATAAAGGGCGTATATGAAAAACCCACAGCCAGCATAATACACAATGCAGAGACGCTGAAAATCTTCCCTTAAGATTGGGAAGGAGATAAGGATGCCACTGTCATCTCTATTCTTCAACATTGTGCTAGAAGTTCTAGCCAGAGCAATTTGCCAAGACAAAGATATTAAAGGTAGCCAAAATGGAAAGGAAGAAGTAAAACTGTCATTATTTGCAGGTGATATGATCATATACTTGAAAAATCCTGAAAATTTGACCACAAAGCTACTTGAGCTAATAAACAAATTCAGCAGATGGCGGGATGTAAGACTAATAGACATAAGTCAGTAATGTTCCTATACACTAGTAATGATCTAACAGAAGAGGCAAATCAAAAAAATTCCATTCACAATAGCAACTAAAACAACCAAGTACCCAGGTAACTTAACCAAAGATGTAAAAGACCTCTACACAGAAAATTACAAAATTTTATTAAAAGAAATTAAAAAGGACATAAATTGGTGGGAAAGTATTCCATGCTCATGGATAGGAAGACTAAATATTGTTAAAATGTCAATTCTACCCTAACTGATCTACAGATTCAACACAATCCAAATTCAGGTTCCAACAACTTACTTTGCAAACTTGGAAAAGCTAGTTATCAAATTTATTTGGAAGGGAAAGGCCTCAAATTGCCAAAAACATCTTAAAAAAGAAGAATGAAGTGGGAAGAATTACACTTTCAGACTTAGAAGCCTACTAGAAAGCTACAGTGGACGAAACAGCATAGTATTGGCATAAAGATAGACATATTGATCAATGGAATTGAATTGAGAGTTTGGAAATAGACCCCCAGATATGCAGTTGACTGATTTTACATAAGACCCCAAATCCACTAAACTGGGGCAGAACAATCTCTTCAACAAATGGGGCTGGGAGAACTGAAAGCCATAACAAAAAGAATGAGAGAGGACCCCTATCTCACATCCTATACAAAAATTAACTCAAATTGGATCAAAGACCTCAGCATAAGGGATAGTGCCATAAAACTCCTAGAATATAATGCAAGGAAACATCTTCAAGACCTAGTATTAAGCGGTTGCTTCTTAGACCTTATACCCAAAGCACAAGCAACAAAATAAAAAACAGATAAATGGGAACTCCTCAAAATCAAAAGCTTCTGTACCTCAAAGAAATTTTTCAAAAAGGTGAAAAGGCAGCAAACTCAAAGGAAGAAAATATTTGGAAATCATGTATTTGGTAAGAGACTAATATCTTGCATATATAAGGAAATCCTATAACTCAATGACAGTCATACAACAGCCCAATTATAAATGGACAAAAGTTATGAAGAGACATTTCTCTGAAGTGGAAATACAAATGGCTAAAAAACACATGAAAAAAATGTTTATCTTCACTAGCTATTAGAAAGCTGCAAATCAAGACCAAAATGAGATCTCGTCTCACACTAATAAGAATGGTTGCCATCAAACAATCAGGAAACTACAGATGCTGGAGAGAATGTGGAGAAATTGGAACTCTTATTCATTGCTGGTGGGAATGTATAATGGTACAGCCACTCTGGAAGACAATTTGGCGGTTTCTCAGAAAACTAGATATTGAATTACTCTATGATTCAGCAATTCCACTTCTTGGTATACACCCAGAAGATTTGAAAGCAGTGACATTAACAGACATTTGTACACCAATGTTCATAGCAGCATTGTTCACAATTGCCAAGAGGAAACAATCCAAGTGTCCTTCAACAGACGAGTGGGAAAACAAAATGTAATGTAGTCATACAATGGAATACTATGCAGCAATAAGAAGCAACAAGATCCTGAAACATATGGCAACATGAGTGAACCCCGAAGATATAATGCTGAGTGACATAAGTCAGACAAAAAAGGACAGATATTGTATGTTACCACATCTATGAACTATCTGAACAATGTAAAATCAATGTCTTATAAGAATATTGGGGACCTAGTGATAGACAGTAGCTAGTGAGGGAGAATGATAATCTAATACATATAGATATGTTAATGATGGTGAATTCAAAGGTATGGTAATGGATAGGGATGATGATTGTTAAACTTAAATCCTTCAGGGTGCTCCTATGTCAGCTGTTCTAGTTTGCTAATGCTGCCTTTTCGCAAAACACCAGAAATGGATTGGCTTTTATAAAGGCAGCTTATTTGGTTACACAGTTACAGTCTTAAGGCCATAAAGTGTTCAAGGTAAGTCATTAACAATCAGGTACCTTCACTGGAGGATGGCCAATCGTGTCCGGAAAACCTCTGTTAGCTGGGAAGGCACGTGGCTGGCATCTGCTCCAGAGTTTGGTTTCAAAATGACTTTCTCCCAGGATATTCCTTTCTAGGCTGCAGTTCCTCAAAAATGTCACTCTTAGTTGCTGTGGGGGCATTTTTCCTCTCTTGGCTTCTCTGGAGCAAAAGTCTGCTTTCAACTGCCATCTTCAAACTCTCTCATCTGCAGCTCCTCTCTCAGCTCCTGTGCATTCTTCAGTGTCCCTCTTGGCTGTAGCAAGCTTGCTCCTTCTGTCTGAACTTATATAGAGCTCTAGTAAACTAATCAAGGCCAATGCTGAATGGGCGGTGCCACACCTCCATGGAAATTATCCAATTAGAGTTATCACCTACAGTTGGGTGGGTCACATCTCCATGGAAACACCCAAAGAATTACTATCTAATCAACACCAATATATCTGCCCACACAAGATTGCATCAAAGATAATGGCATTTTGGTGGACACAATACATTCAAACCAGCACACCATCTAAGTCCCAAAACACAAAGGCAATAGCCTCTTCAAGACATCAACCAGATATGTCCCCTTTTCTCATAAAGTCAACACCCCTTTTCAATATGAATAGGTTAAGGTGGTGTTCTAGTTTGCTAATGCTGCCAGAATGCAAAACACCAGAAATGGATTGGCTTTTATAAAAAGGGGGTTATTTGGTTACACAGTTACAGTCTTAAGGCCATAAAGTGTCCATCAACAAAGGGTACCTTCAATAGAGGATGGCCAAAGGTATCCAGAAAGTCTGTTAGCTGGGAAGGCTTGTGGCTGGCATCTGCTCCAAAGTTCTGGTTTCAAAATGGCTTTCTCCCAGGACATTCCTTTCTAGGCTGCAATTCCTCAAAACTGTCGCTCTTAGTTGCTCTTGGGGTGTTTGTCCTCTCTAAGCTTCTCTGGAGCAAGAGTCTGCTTTCAACGGCCATCTTCAAACCGTCTTTCATCTGCAGCTGCTCTCTTAGCTTCTGTGCATTCTTCAAAGTGTCCCTCTTGGCTGTAGCAGCTTCCTCCTTCTGTCTGATCTTATATAGTGCTCCAGTAATTTAATTCAGACCCACCCTGAATGGGCGGGCCAACATCTCCATGGGAATTATCCAATCAGGGTCATCACCCACAGTTGGGTGGGGCACATCTCCGTGGAAACACTCAAAGAATTACAATCTAATTAACACTGATAGGTCTGCCCACACAAGATTACATCAAAGATAATGGCATTTGAGGAACATAATACATTCAAACCAGCACAGGTAGTCACTGCCTAGACATCCCTGAAGATCGGGAAAGTGATTAAACTAGGGGAAGGAGTAGCAACAGACAAGATGGAATTTAACAAAGAACTATGAATACTGAATCTTTGTACAATTTGCTTTTTCTTAGTTCCTAGGGTATTAGAATAGATAGAGGGAAAGAATTGAAATGGTGGAATGATGACTCATAACATCCTTTGAAGTTTGTTCTATAGCTACTTGTTAAATTGTAATTTGAAAGTTATACCTTTTTGTATATATGTTATATTTCACAATAAGGAAATAACTGAAACTATGGTACTATAACTCATAATAACTTTAGAAATTTCCTATATATCTACTTGTTAAATCATACATTGAAAGGTATTACCTTTTTGTATATATGTTATATTTCATGATAAGGAAATAACTGAATCTGCAGAATTGTAACCTATAGTATTCTTTGCAATTTGCTAACTACTTGTTAAATTGCACTTGGAGAGGCGGGGCAAGATGGCAGACTGGTGAGCTGTATGTTTTAGTTACTCCTCCAGGAAAGTAGGTAAAAAGCCAGGAACTGCGTGGACTGGACACCACAGAGCAATCTGTCTTTGGGCATACTTCATACAACACTCATGAAAACGTGGAACTGCTGAGATCAGCGAAATCTGTAAGTTTTTGTGGCCAGGGGACCCGCGCCCCTCCCTGCCAGGCTCAGTCCCGGGGGAGGAGGGGCTGTCAGCTCCAGGAAGGAGAAGGGAGAATTGCAGTGGCTGCTCTTACCGGAAACTCATTCTACTGATTCAAACTCCAACCATAGATAGACTGAGGCCAGACACCAGAGACTCTGAGAGCAGCCAGCCCAGCAGAGAGGAGACAGGCATAGAAAAAAAACAACACGAAAAACTCCAAAATAAAAGCAGAGGATTTTTGGAGTTCTGGTGAACACAGAAAGGGGAAGGGCGGAGATCAGGCCTTGAGGCGCATATGCAAATCCCGAAGCAAGGCTGATCTCTCTGCCCTGGGCACTTTTCCTTAATGGCCCTGGTTGCTTTGTCTATTAGCATTTCAATAACCCATTAGATCTCTGAGGAGGGCCGTTTTTTTTTATTTATTTTTTTTTTTTTAAATCCTTTTTGCTTTTTCTAAAACAATTACTCTAAGAAGCTCAATACAGAAAGCATCAAAGAATTGAAATTTGGGCACGTCAAGTCAAGAGCAGAACTAAGAGAGCTCTGAGACAAAAGGCAATAATCCAGTGGCTGAGAAAATTCACTAAACAACACAACTTCCCAAGAAAAGGGGGGTGTCCGCTCACAGCCACCATCCTGGTGGACAGGAAACACTCCTGCCCATCGCCAGCCCCATAGCCCAGAGCTGCCCCAGACAACCCAGTGTGACGGAAGTGCTTCAAATAACAGGCACACACCACAAAACTGGGCGTGGACATTAGCCTTCCCTGCAACCTCAGCTGAATGTCCCAGAGCTGGGAAGGGGGAGCAGTGTGAATTAACAGAGCCCCATTCAGCCATCATTTGAGCAGACTGGGAGCCTCCCAACACAGCCCAGCAGCCCAGAACTGCCCTGGGGGGACGGCACTCACCTGCGACATAGCACAGTCATCCCTCAACAGAGGACCCGGGGTGCACAGCCTGGAAGAGGGGCCCACTTGCAAGTCTCAGGAGCCATACGCCAATACCAAAGACTTGTGGGTCAGTGGCAGAGACAAACTGTGGCAGGACTGAACTGAAGGATTAGACTATTGCAGTAGCTTTAAAACTCTAGGATCATCAGGGAGATTTGATTGTTAGGGCCACCCCCCCTCCCCGACTGCCCAGAAACACGCCCCACATACAGGGCAGGCAACACCAACTACACACGCAAGCTTGGGACACCAATTGGGCCCCACAAGACTCACTCCCCCACTCACCAAAAAGGCTAAGCAGGGGAGATCTGGCTTGTGGAGAACAGGTGTCTCGTGGACGACACCTGCTGGTTAGTTAGAGAAAGTGTACTCCACGAAGCTGTAGATCTGATAAATTAGAGATAAGGACTTCAACTGGTCTACAAACCCTAAAAGAACCCTATCAAGGTCAGCAAATGCCACGAGGCCAAAAACAACAGAAAATTATAAAGCATATGAAAAAACCAGACGATATGGATAACCCAAGCCCAAGCACCCAAATCAAAAGACCAGAAGAGACACACCTAGAGCAGCTACTCAAAGAACTAAAGATGAACAATGAGACCCTAGTACGGGATATGAAGGAAATCAAGAAGACCCTAGAAGAGCATAAAGAAGACATTGCAAGACTAAATAAAAAAATGGATGATCTTATGGAAATTAAAGAAACTGTTGACCAAATTAAAAAGATTCTGGACACTCATAGTACAAGACTAGAGGAAGTTGAACAACGAATCAGTGACCTGGAAGATGACAGAATGGAAAATGAAAACATAAAAGAAAGAATGGGGAAAAAAATTGAAAAACTCGAAATGGACCTCAGGGATATGATAGATAATATGAAACGTCCGAATATAAGACTCATTGGTGTCCCAGAAGGGGAAGAAAAGGGTAAAGGTCTAGGAAGAGTATTCAAAGAAATTGTTGGGGAAAACTTCCCAAATCTTCTAAACAACATAAATACACAAATCATAAATGCTCAGCGAACTCCAAATAGAATAAATCCAAAAAAACCCACTCCGAGACATATACTGATCACACTGTCAAACATAGAAGAGAAGGAGCAAGTTCTGAAAGCAGCAAGAGAAAAGCAATTCACCACATACAAAGGAAACAGCATAAGACTAAGTAGTGACTACTCAGCAGCCACCATGGAGGCGAGAAGGCAGTGGCACGATATATTTAAAATTCTGAGTGAGAGGAATTTCCAGCCAAGAATACTTTATCCAGCAAAGCTCTCCTTCAAATTTGAGGGAGAGCTTAAATTTTTCACAGACAAACAAATGCTGAGAGAATTTGCTAACAAGAGACCTGCCCTACTGGAGATACTAAAGGGAGCCCTACAGACAGAGAAACAAAGACAGGACAGAGAGACTTGGAGAAAGGTTCAGTACTAAAGAGATTCGGTATGGGTACAATAAAGGATATTAATAGAGAGAGGGAAAAATATGGCAAACATAATCCAAAGGATAAGATGGCCGATTCAAGAAATGCCTTCACGGTTTTAACGTTGAATGTAAATGGATTAAACTCCCCAATTAAAAGATATAGATTCGCAGAATGGATCAAAAAAAATGAACCATCAATATGTTGCATACAAGAGACTCATCTTAGACACAGGGACACAAAGAAACTGAAAGTGAAAGGATGGAAAAAAATATTTCATGCAAGCTACAGCCAAAAGAAAGCAGGGTGTAGCAATATTAATCTCAGATAAAATAGACTTCAAATGCAGGGATGTTTTGAGAGACAAAGAAGGCCACTACATACTAATAAAAGGGGCAATTCAGCAAGAAGAAATAACAATCGTAAATGTCTATGCACCCAATCAAGGTGCCACAAAATACATGAGAGAAACATTGGCAAAACTAAAGGAAGCAATTGATGTTTCCACAATAATTGTGGGAGACTTCAACACATCACTCTCTCCTATAGATAGATCAACCAGACAGAAGACCAATAAGGAAATTGAAAACCTAAACAATCTGATAAATGAATTAGATTTAACAGACATCTACAGGACATTACATCCCAAATCAACAGGATACACATACTTTTCTAGTGCTCACGGAACTTTCTCCAGAATAGATCATATGCTGGGACATAAAACAAGCCTCAATAAATTTAAAAAGATTGAAATTATTCAAAGCACATTCTCTGACCACAATGGAATACAATTAGAAGTCAATAACCATCAGAGACTTAGAAAATTCACAAATACCTGGAGGTTAAACAACACACTCCTAAACAATCAGTGGGTTAAAGAAGAAATAGCAACAGAAATTGCTAAATATATAGAGACGAATGAAAATGAGAACACAACATACCAAAACCTATGGGATGCAGCAAAAGCAGTGCTAAGGGGGAAATTTATAGCACTAAACGCATATATTAAAAAGGAAGAAAGAGCCAAAATCAAAGAACTAATGGATCAACTGAAGAAGCTAGAAAATGAACAGCAAACCAATCCTAAACCAAGTACAAGAAAAGAAATAACAAGGATTAAAGCAGAAATAAATGACATAGAGAACAAAAAAACAATAGAAAGGATAAATATCACCAAAAGTTGGTTCTTTGAGAAGATCAACAAGATTGACAAGCCCTTAGCTAGACTGACAAAATCAAAAAGAGAGAAGACCCATATAAACAAAATAATGAATGAAAAAGGTGACATAACTGCAGATCCTGAAGAAATTAAAAAAATTATAAGAGGATATTATGAACAACTGTATGGCAACAAACTGGATAATGTAGAAGAAATGGACAATTTCCTGGAAACATATGAACAACCTAGACTGACCAGAGAAGAAATAGAAGACCTCAACCAACCCATCACAAGCAAAGAGATCCAATCAGTCATCAAAAATCTTCCCACAAATAAATGCCCAGGGCCAGATGGCTTCACAGGGGAATTCTACCAAACTTTCCAGAAAGAACTGACACCAATCTTACTCAAACTCTTTCAAAACATTGAAAAAAATGGAACACTACCTAATTCATTTTATGAAGCTAACATCAATCTAATACCAAAACCAGGCAAAGATGCTACAAAAAAGGAAAACTACCGGCCAATCTCCCTAATGAATATAGATGCAAAAATCCTCAACAAAATACTTGCAAATCGAATCCAAAGACACATTAAAAAAATCATACACCATGACCAAGTGGGGTTCATTCCAGGCATGCAAGGATGGTTCAACATAAGAAAAACAATCAATGTATTACAACACATTAAAAACTCGAAAGGGAAAAATCAATTGATCATCTCAATAGATGCTGAAAAAGCATTTGACAAAATCCAACATCCCTTTTTGATAAAAACACTTCAAAAGGTAGGAATTGAAGGAAACTTCCTCAACATGATAAAGAGCATATATGAAAAACCCACAGCCAGCATAGTACTCAATGGTGAGAGACTGAAAGCCTTCCCTCTAAGATCAGGAACAAGACAAGGATGCCCGCTGTCACCACTGTTATTCAACATTGTGCTGGAAGTGCTAGCCAGGGCAATCCGGCAAGACAAAGAAATAAAAGGCATCCAAATTGGAAAAGAAGAAGTAAAACTGTCATTGTTTGCAGATGATATGATCTTATATCTAGAAAACCCTGAGAAATCAACGATACACCTACTAGAGCTAATAAACAAATTTAGCAAAGTAGCGGGATACAAGATTAATGCACATAAGTCAGTAATGTTTCTATATGCTAGAAATGAACAAACTGAAGAGACACTCAAGAAAAAGATACCATTTTCAATAGCAACTAAAAAAATCAAGTACCTAGGAATAAACTTAACCAAAGATGTAAAAGACCTATACAAAGAAAACTACATAACTCTACTAAAAGAAATAGAAGGGGACCTTAAAAGATGGAAAAATATTCCATGTTCATGGATAGGAAGGCTAAATGTCATTAAGATGTCAATTCTACCCAAACTCATCTACAGATTCAATGCAATCCCAATCAAAATTCCAACAACCTACTTTGCAGACTTGGAAAAGCTAGTTATCAAATTTATTTGGAAAGGGAAGATGCCTCGAATTGCTAAAGACACTTTAAAAAAGAAAAACGAAGTGGGAGGACTTACACTCCCTGACTTTGAAGCTTATTATAAAGCCACAGTTGCCAAAACAGCATGGTACTGGCACAAAGATAGACATATAGATCAATGGAATCGAATTGAGAATTCAGAGATAGACCCTCAGATCTATGGCCGACTGATCTTTGATAAGGCCCCCAAAGTCACCGAACTGAGCCATAATGGTCTTTTCAACAAATGGGGCTGGGAGAGTTGGATATCCATATCCAAAAGAATGAAAGAGGACCCCTACCTCACCCCCTACACAAAAATTAACTCAAAATGGACCAAAGATCTCAATATAAAAGAAAGTACCATTAAACTCCTAGAAGATAATGTAGGAAAACATCTTCAAGACCTTGTATTAGGAGGCCACTTCCTAGACTTTACACCCAAAGCACAAGCAACAAAAGAGAAAATAGATAAATGGGAACTCCTCAAGCTTAGAAGTTTCTGCACCTCAAAGGAATTTCTCAAAAAGGTAAAGAGGCAGCCAACTCAATGGGAAAAAATTTTTGGAAACCATGTATCTGACAAAAGACTGATATCTTGCATATACAAAGAAATCCTACAACTCAATGACAATAGTACAGACAGCCCAATTATAAAATGGGCAAAAGATATGAAAAGACAGTTCTCTGAAGAGGAAATACAAATGGCCAAGAAACACATGAAAAAATGTTCAGCTTCACTAGCTATTAGAGAGATGCAAATTAAGACCACAATGAGATACCATCTAACACCGGTTAGAATGGCTGCCATTAAACAAACAGGAAACTACAAATGCTGGAGGGGATGTGGAGAAATTGGAACTCTTATTCATTGTTGGTGGGACTGTATAATGGTTCAGCCACTCTGGAAGTCAGTCTGGCAGTTCCTTAGAAAACTAGAGATAGAGCTACCATTCGATCCAGCGATTGCACTTCTCGGGATATACCCGGAAGATCGGAAAGCAGTGACACGAACAGATATCTGCACGCCAATGTTCATAGCAGCATTATTCACAATTGCCAAGAGATGGAAACAACCCAAATGTCCATCAACAGATGAGTGGACAAATAAAATGTGGTATATACACACGATGGAATACTACGCGGCAGTAAGAAGGAACGATCTGGTGAAACATATGACAACATGGATGAACCTTGAAGACATAATGCTGAGCGAAATAAGCCAGGCACAAAAAGAGAAATATTATATGCTACCACTAATGTGAACTTTGAAAAATGTAAAACAAATGGTTTATAATGTAGAATGTAGGGGAACTAGCAGTAGAGAGCAATTAAGGAAGGGGGAACAATAATCCAAGAAGAACAGATAAGCTATTTAACGTTCTGGGGATGCCCAGAAATGACTATGGTCTGTTAATTTCTGATGGATGTAGTAGGAACAAGTTCACTGAAATGTTGCTATAGTATGTAACTTTCTTGGGGTAAAGTAGGAACATGTTGGAAGTTAAGCAGTTATCTTAGGTTAGTTGTCTTTTTCTTACTCCCTTGCTATGGTCTCTTTGAAATGTTCTTTTATTGTATGTTTGTTTTCTTTTTAACTTTTTTTTTCATACAGTTGATTTGAAAAAAGAAGGGAAAGTTAAAAAAAAAAAAAAAGAAAAAAGACAAACAAGGAAAAAAAAAAAAAAAAAAAAACGATGTATTGCCCCCTTGAGGAGCCTGTGGAGAATGCAGGGGTATTCGCCTACCCCACCTCCATGGTTGCTAACATGACCACAGACATAGGGGACTGGTGGTTTGATGGGTTGAGCCCTCTACCATAAGTTTCACCCTTGGGAAGACGGTTGCTGCAAAGGAGAGGCTAGGCCTCCCTGTATTTGTGCCTAAGAGTCTCCTCCTGAATGCCTCTTTGTTGCTCAGATGTGGCCCTCTCTCTCTGGCTAAGCCAACTTGAAAGGTGAAATCACTGCCCTCCCCCCTACGTGGGATCAGACACCCAGGGAAGTGAATCTCCCTGGCAACGTGGAATATGACTCCCGGGGAGGAATGTAGACCCGGCATCGTGGGATGGAGAACATCTTCTTGACCAAAAGGGGGATGTGAAAGGAAATGAAATAAGCTTCAGTGGCAGAGAGATTCCAAAACGAGCCGAGAGATCACTCTGGTGGGCACTCTTACGCACACTTTAGACAACCTTTTTTAGGTTCTAAAGAATTGGGGTAGCTGGTGGTGGATACCTGAAACTATTAAACTACAACCCAGAACCCATGAATCTCGAAGACAGTTGTATAAAAATGTAGCTTATGAGGGGTGACAGTGGGATTGGGAATGCCATAAGGACCAAACTCCACTTTGTCTAGTTTATGGATCGATGTGTAGAAAAGTAGGGGAAGCAAACAAACAAAGGTACCTAGTGTTCTTTTTTACTTCAATTGCTCTTTTTCACTCTAATTATTATTCTTGTTATTTTTGTGTGTGTGCTAATGAAGGTGTCAGGGATTGATTTAGGTGATGAATGTACAACTATGTAATGGTACTGTAAACAATCGAAAGTACAATTTGTTTTGTATGACTGCGTGGTATGTGAATGTATCTCAATAAAATGATGATTAAAAAAAAAAAAAAAAAAAAAAAAAAAAAAAAAAAAAAAAATAAATTGCACTTGGAAAGTTATCACTTTTATGTATGTATGTTATATTCTACAATAAAAAAATGAGAAAAAATGCTCAAGGAGATGAAAGAAAGTACAGAGAAAGACACAAAGGATATCAGGAAAACAATGAATGGGAAATATGAGGAACTTAGTAAGGAAACAGAAATTTTATAAAGGAACCAAACAGAACTACTGGGGCTGAAGACCACAATAACTGAAATGAAAAATTCCCTAGATGATTTCAAGAGCATATTAGAGTTGGCAGAAGAAAGAATCAGTGAACTTGAAAGCAAGACACTTGAAATGAGTCAGGCTGAAGAACAGAAAGAAAAAATAACTATTAAAAGCAAAAATAGCCAAAGATAGCTATGGGCCTCCATCAAGCTCACCAATATATGCATTATGGGAGCCCAGAAGCAGAAGAAAGAGAAAAGGGTCAGAAAGAATAGTCAAATAATGACAGAAAACTTCCCAAACTTAGCAAAAGATGTGAATATGCACACCCAAGGAGCTCAGAGAATACCAATCAGGATAAACATGAAGAAAACTACATCCTGTCATTTATTGATTATACCATCAAATGCAAAGGGCAAGGAGAGAGTTCTGAAAGCTGCAAGAGAAAAGCAATGTGTGGTGTACAAGAGAGACTCCATTAAATTTAGTGCTGAGTTCCCATCAGAAACCCTGGAGGCAAGAAGACAATGGATTGAAATACTTTAAGTGCTGAAGGAAAACAACTACTAGTCAAGAATTTTATATCTGGTGAGACTCTCTTTCAAAAGTAAGAGAGAATAAGGCATTTTCAGATAAACAAAAGCTAAGGGAGTCCATTACCACTAGACTTGTGCCACAAGCAATGCTAAAGGAAGTTCATCAGACCAAAAGGAAAGAACTCTAAACAGTGGTTCAAAGCAGCATAAAGAAATAAAGAACTGTGGTAAAGATAACCACTTGGGTAATTATGAATGCCAATATTATTGTATTGTATTGTTTGGTATGTAACTCCACTTCTTACTTTCTACAAGTGCTAAAATGTAAATACATAAAAGTAATGTTAAATCTAGGTTTTTGGACACATTAAGTACAAAGATGTAAGTGGTAACAAGCACAAAAAAATGGTGGGGGGTTAGAGGGTGGGGGATAGATAGCATATGCATACTATTAAAGTTACGTTGATTTAAATCAAATATGATTGTTATATATTTTGGATGTTAAACTTTAATGCCATGGTAACCACAAGGAAAACAGATGAAAAAATAGATATCTATATAGAAATGAGAAGGCACCTGTTCTGATTTGCTAATGCTGCAGAATGCAAAATACCAGAAATGGATTGGCTTTTATATAGGGGGTTTATTTGGTTACAAATTTATAGTCTAAAGGCCATAAAAATGTTCAAATTAAGGCATCAACATGAATATACCTTCACCGAAGGAAGGCCAATGGCATCAGGAAACTTCTGTTAACTGGGAAGGCACATGGCTGGCATCTGCTGATCCTGGATTGTGTTCTAGCTCCTCGCTTAGCTCCTGTGCATTCTTCATAATGTTGCTCTTAAGGGCATTTTGTCCTCTCTTAGCTTCTCCAGAGCAGACACTGGGCTAGCATCCCAAAAGTGTCAGCAAAAGTCTGCTTTCAGCAGCCATCTCCAAAATGTCACTCTCAGCTGTTCTGAGGTCCTTCTGTTTGTGACCTCTTTTATAGGACTCCATTGATTAAATCAAGACCCACCCTGAATGGGCAGGGTCCATATCTCCATGGAAATAATCTAATCAAATGTATTACCCACAGTTGGGTGAATCACAAATCCATGGAAACATCCAATCAAGAGGTCATACCCTAATCAAAAAGATTAATCAATCTGCTTCCACAAGATTGCATCAAAGAATATAGCTTAATCTAATAAGAACAGATAAACTATGGAGGGTAATCTCAATGTTATGGGAATGCTCAGGAATGATTATGGTTTGTAAACTTTCTTGAATATAGTAAGATCATGTTGGAAGCAATAGAGTTATTTTAGGTTTTTTTTTCTCTTATTCCTTTGTTTTCTTAGGGGTTGTTAATTTTCTTGGGGTATGGTAGGAACATGTTGGAAGCAATGTGGTTATTTTAGATTATTTGTTTTTCTTACTCCTCTGTTTGGACATGGTTTATTAATTTTCTTGGGGTATGGTAGGAACATATTGGAAGCAAAGTAATTATTTTAGGTTATTTGTTTTCCTTAATCCATTGCTTTGTTTGAAATGTTGTGGGGTTTTTTTGGTTGTTGTTTGCCTGTTTGTTTTTAATTTTTTGATAAACAAAGTTAAAAAATTGAAAAAAAAATCAGTAGAAAAATGGGAGTAAAAACTAAATGACAAATAGGGTGGGATGGGGGGATGGTTTGGGTATTCTCTTTTCACTTTTATTTTTTATTCTTATTCTGATTCTTTCTGATGTAAGGAAAATGTTCAGAAATAGATTGTGGTGATGAACGCATAACTATATGTTCATACTGTGAACAGTTGATTGTATACCATGGATGACTGTATGGTTTGTGAATATATTTCAATAAAACTGAATTAAAAAAAAAAGAATATAGCTTTTTCTGGGGGGCATAATATATACAAACTAGCACACACTTAATACAGTACAATACAAAAAAAGCAAATAAATATAAAAATAAGCTTTAATGGAAGTGAGGGACAAAAAACATATAAGACTTACAAAGGCTAACTAGCAAAATGGCAGAACAAAGTCCTATATTATCAGTAGTGACTTTAAATGTAAATGGATTAAACTCTCCAGTCAAAAGGCAGAGATTGGCAGAATGGATAAAAAGGCATGACTCAACTATATACTACTGTCTGCAAGAGACTCACCTTAAAGTCAAAGTTACAAGTAGGTTGGTGGTGAAAGGATGGGAAAAAAATATGCCATGCATGTAGGAACCAAAAGAGAGTTAGGGTGGCTATACTAATATCAGATGACATAGACTAAGTCAAAAATAGTTATGATGGACAAAGATGGTCATTATATACTGATAAAGGGGACAATTCAAAGGAAGATTTAACAATTATAAATACATAAGCACCTAACAGCATAGCCCCAAAATACATGAAGCAAATACTAACAGATTTGAAGGGAGAAATTGATAGTCCTACGTTAATAGCAGGGGACTTTAACACACTACTCTCAATAATGGATAGAACATCTAGTCAGAAGATCCATAAAGAAGTACAGGACTTGAATGATACAGAAAATCAACTAAATCTAATAGACATCTATAGAACACTGTACCCAACAAAAAGAATGCACAGGAGCTGAGAATGCACACTGTACCCAACAAAAAGAATGCACAGGAGCTGAGAATGCACGCTCTTCTTAAGTGCACATGGATCATTCTCCAGGATAGACCATATGTTGGGTCACAAAACAAGTCTCAGTGAATTCAAAAATATTGAAATCATGCAATGTATATTCTCAAACCACAATGAAATGAAGCTAGAAATCAGTAACAAAGAGAGAAATGGAAAATTCCCAAATATGTGGAAATTAAACAGCATACCTTAAATCAACAAAAGGGTTAAAGAGGAAATCAGAAGTGAAATTAGGAAATATCTTGAGGTGAATGAAAATGAAAATACAGCATACCAAAACTTATGGAATGAAGCACAGCCAATGTTGAGAGGAAAATTTATAGCTCTAAATGTTTACTTAAAAAAGAAGACTTCAAATCAGAGACTGTTCTGGTTTGCTAATACTGCCATTATGCAAAATATCAGAAATGGATTGGCTTTTATAAAGGAGGTTTACTTGATTACAAAGCTACAGTCTGAAGGCCATGCAAATGTCCAAATGAAGGCATCAATACAAGTATATCTTCACCAAAGGAAGGCCAATGGCATCCAGAAAACCTCTGTTAGCTGGGAAGACACATGGCTGATGTCTGTTGATCCACGTTTGTGTTCCATTCTCAGCTCCTGTGCATTCTTCAACGTGTCTCTCTTGACTGCAGCACCTCCTTCTGTCTGTGAACACTTTCATAGGACTCCTGTGATTCAGTTAAGACCCACCCTGAATGGGTGGGGTATCACCTCCATGGAAATTATCCATTCAAAGTTCTCACCCACAGTTGAGAGTCACATCTCCAAGGAAACACTCAGTCAAAGGATTCTAACCTAATCAACACTAATACATCTGCCCCCACAAGATTGCATCAAAGAACATGGCATTTTGGGAGACATAATATACCCAAACTGGCACAGAGACCTAAACTCAAAACTGGAAGAACTATAAAAAAAGAAGAGCAAACTAAGCTCAAAGTGAGCAAATAGGGAAGGATATAACAAATAACAGAGCCGAGACAAACTAGATAAAAAGAGAGAGAGAGAGACAAAAAAACAAAAGTTGGTTCTTTGAAAAGGTCAATAAAATTGATAACCCTTTAGCTAGAATGACAAAGAAAAAAGAGAAAAACTACAAATAACAAAAATCAGAAATGGAAAGGGGGACATTATTACCAACCCCACCGAAATAAAAAGGACTATCAGAGGATTCTATTAACAACGTATGCCAATAAATTAGATAACCTAGATGAAATGGACAAATTCTTAGAAACACACAAACTGCCTACATTGACTCAAGAAGAAATAGAAGATCTCAACAAACCAATTACTAGTAAAGAGATTGACTCAGTAATCAAAAAACCCCCAATAAAAAAACACCCAGGACTAGATGGCTTTACAGGGGAATTCCACCAAACATGCCATGAAGACTTAACTCCAGTTCTTCTTAAACTCTTCCAAAAAATTGCAGAAGCAGAACACTCCCTAACTCTTTCTACAAGGCCATCACCCTCATACCAAAGCTGGATAAAGATACCACAAGAAAAGAAGACTACAGACCAATATCTCTTATAAATATAGATGCAAAAATCCTCAGCAAAATACTGACAAACCTAATCCAACAGCACGTCAAAAGAATTATACACCATGATCAAATGGGATTTATCCCTGGTAGGCAAAGTTGGTTCAACATAAGAAAATCAATTAATGTAATGTAATACACCACATCAACAGAATGAAGGATAAAAACCACATGATCATCTCAATTGATACAGAAAATACAGCACCCTTTCTTGATAAAAACACTTAGAACATCAGGAATACAAGGAAATTTCCTCAACATATGATAAAGGGCATATATGAAAAGGCCACAGCTAACATTCTACTTAATGGTGAAAGACTGAAAGCTTTCCCTCTAAGATCAGGAACAAGACATGGATGCTCACTGTCATCACTGTTTTTCAACATTGTACTTGAGGTTCTTGCCAGAGAAATCAGGCAAGAAAAAGAAATAAAAGGCATCCAAATTGGAAAGGAAGAAGTAAAACTTTCACTATTTGCAGATCACATGATCCTATAAACCAAAAATCCTGAAAAATCCACAACAAAGCTCCTGGAGCTAATAAAGAAATTCAGCAAAGTGGTGGAGTATAAGACCAACACCCTGAAATCAATAATGTTTCTATACACAAGCAATGAACAATTGGAAGAAATCGAGAAAAAAACCCGATCACAATAGCAACTAAACGAATCAAATATGTAGGAACAAATCTAACCAAGGATGTAAAGGACTTGTACACAGAAAACTACAAACCACTGCCAATAGAAATCAAAGGAGACCTAAATAAATGGAAGGATATTGCATGTTCATGGATTGGAAGACTAAATATTAAGATGTGAATATTTCCCAAAGCAATTTATAGATTCAATGCAATCCCACTCAAAATTCCAGCAACCTTCTTTGCAGAAATAGAAAAGCCAACCAACAAATTTAAATGGAAGGGCAAGGGGCCCTGAATAGCTAAAGCCACCTTCAAGAAGAAGAATTAAGCTGAAGAACTAACACTTCCCAATCTTAAAATGTATTAAAAAGCCACAGTAATCAAAATAGCATGGTACTGGCACAAGGACAGACTATAGACAAGTAGATAGATTGAGAGCTCAGAAATCAACCCTTACATTTATAGCCAGCTGAATTTTTACAAGGTGGTAAAGCCTCCTCAGTTGGGAAAGAATAGTTTCTTCAACAAATGTGCTTGAAAAACTGGATCTCAATTTGCAAAATAAGAGGAGGACCCCTACCTCACACCATATACAAAAATAAATTCAAAATGGATCGAAGACCTTAATATAAGATAGAGCTATCAAACTCTTAGAAGAAAACATAGGGAAGCATCTTCAGGACCTTGTGTTAGGCAATGTTTTATTAGACTTCACACTCAAAGCACAAGCAAAAAAAGAAAAAATAGATAAATAGGACCTCATCAAAATTTAAAACTTTATCATGAAAGTCAAACAACAATCTACACAATGGGAGAAAATATTTGGAAACCACGTACCTGTAAAGGATTAATATCCAGAATATATAAAGAAATCTTTCAACTTAACAACAAAAAAGATAAACAACCCAGTTTAAACATGGGCAAAAGACTTGAACAGACATCTTTCTAAAGAAGTTATACAAATGGCCAGAAAGCACATGAAAAGATGCTGAACATCATTAGCTATCAGGGAAATTTAAATCAAAACCGCAATGGTGAGGCAGGCTAGAATAGGGCACTTTGGGCAGGCCAGGAGCATTGGTCAGTTCAGATGGAGAGTCAGCATCAAGCCATAAATAGCCAGATGGACAGCAAGAAGGAGGGACCGAGCCAAAGGGGACCCAACCCTGTCAGCTGAGATAGACAGGTGGAGGGAGAAAGGAGGGGCTGGGTGAAAGGAGGATTCTAATTCCTGGAATCGGCTGTTATAGCTAAATGGAGGAAAAGGAGGGGTTAAGCCAGAGTAGGGGGGAAATGGGACTTTCCACCCCCAACCCTAGCCTGAAGCATAGCAACAGGCTAACATACAAAACCTGGACATAATTCAACCAGGTGTGTCCCCCGCCCCCTTCTTGAGACCTGCCTGCGCTGACCTCCCCAGCGTGTATTCCTTCTTACCAACCCTTGCTATTTCCCCGTGTGTGCTGACTTTTTCAAATAAACTACTATTCCTCTTGTCCCTGAATTCTTTCTTGAAACAAGAAAAACAAGCCTGAACCAGAGCTCACCTTGGGCGCCCATCAAGCTTCGGTAACATCAGCACTCAGTTTCCTCCACCCTAGAACTACCTCACCCCTTCAGAGCGTCCATAGCACGTTACACTTAGTGATTCTCACACCCATCATCAGATTCCATCACAGTGACGCTAGCGAGTGCTAACTATAGGCCAAGCACTTTACATACTTTTTCTGTGGTCCTTACAAAAATTGTGCAGGAAATCATTTTCATCACCATTGTGCAGGACACTGAGGCTCAGATATATCAAGAGACTTGTCCAAGGTCACATAACCAACACGTTTCAGAACTTGGATTCAAACCACTATGCTTAACTGCTGCCAGTTCAAGACGCCATATTTCTGGGAAGTTTCCACAAGCAAGTAAACTGGGGCAACAGAGGTCCAAGTGGATCACTAGCAGAGCAGGCTCTTCTCCCTCCTTGTGTCTACCCCACCCCCACCCACCCCCACCCCCCAAACTGCCTCCTTTCTTCTCACGAAATGTCCTCTACGGAGCCCAAATCCACTCAACTGAGTCTTCTTGGCAACCAAAATGAAAACACACGTTGCAAACTATTAAGGTAACCACAGCTATGCGGAGCAGAGAGTCCAGCTTTGAAGCAGCTTTCGTCCGAGCTGCGGGAGGGGCGCTCCGCCCGCGAGTCGCCAGTTCTCCCTGACACCCTCTGACTGCCGCCTTTTCTTTGCAAAACAGACACTTCCCAGCTCCCTGGTGGCTCGCCGCTGCTCCTGACTGTGGTTCATTTTGGGTGTCCAAACTCATTTCTTCCTCATTCAAGGCGCGCTCAGCCAAGTATCTGCTCTGCAGGTAAGCCGCTGGACCCGGGGCCGAGTTCATTCCACCAAGAAGGCGCTCAGAACCGCGGGATTTTGGCTTGTCCCTGCAGCCTCCGTGACCGGCTTCATCCAGATGTGGAAAAACAGCAGCCACGCGGCAATGCCTGTCTTGAAACTCCCACAATCCGTGCGCTAACGCTCATGATACGTTTGCTAATAGGGCCCAGCAAAGAAAAGAGGGATATAAAACTATAAACACAGGGTAAACCCAACAAAACACAGAGAAGGAAGAAAATCCAACCAGAAACTAACAAGCACAGTCTCCCCATGTGAAAGATTATGGGTGATCGTATTCTTTGCCTTTCTTTTGTTTTTTTTTTTGCTTTTTTTTAACCAACTTTTCTACTGTAAGCAAACTTTTCGTCATTTAAAAAGATGGTTCACTAGAAATACCATCTAAAATTCTGAAGTAAAATCTTGGTATGTTAATTTTCAGGGGAAAAAATCACTATTTCTGAGTTGGAGTTTTAATTTTATTAAGTAATAAATTTTCTTCATTTTATACTGTTCTGTTTTCCAAAACTTCTCCAACGAAGAATCATTACATTTTTCATCAGGAAAAAATAAAATACTATTTATTTTATCCCTGTCAGGAAGTTCCCTCATTCATCTACTGGGGAGGAAAAAAAAAAAAAAAAAAAGCTACTTCTGAAGGTCTTCCCTGAAAATGGCACCATAAAGTGATACCTCAGTTGGAACCTACCAGAAAAAAAAAAGTTCCTCCATAATGATGTCAGCCTTGTTTTTTTAAAAAAAAAAAACAACTCTAAAACTCATGAAAAACACAGTTGATGTGAATCATATGTCTGAGTGGCCGAGTTCCTGCTAAGCTGGGCTAGTGCACAGATGTGCAGGACAGAAATTCCTCTCCACACTGCAACCATTCGTCCCAGGCTGCTGAAGGTAAATAGTCCCCAGAAGGCTGGCTGTGAAGTTCCCAATTCTCTCTCTCCTCACCTTTCTGTCATCCCTCCTCTACGCTCTCTCTAACCCTCCCTCTAACCCTCCTCCTTATCAAAAAGGAACAGGAACGGACAAGAATCATTTACAGTTGTTCACTAACAGATGATTCTTTAACAGATGACTTAATATCTTAACCAACCATTAGCATTTTTAAAACTCCCATCTTCCAGTTATGGAAGGAAAAACCCTTTTATTAAAGGAATTTCAGGCATCAGCCAGCAGGTGCAGTAATGTTTTTGCCAAGGGAAGGAGGGAGATGGGTCCTGAAAGTAAATCTGATTCAGACCTCCTAGGACCTCAGGATGGGGTCTTTCAGAAGGAGGGGTGCTTGGCTCCCTGGTTCGAGCTGCTGGAGCTGCTTGGGGAGAATGAGGCATCTCTTGTCCTCCAACATCTGGAGTCTGCCCATCCACAGGTGGTTTATCAGAACCTTGTCCCACTATCCTTCCCTCGTTCCCCTGGTTTCACATTCACCCCTTTCCCCAGAGTTTCCAGGAGCCTATTTGTGTTTGCTGGCATGGTGCTTTTTTAGGTTGTATTCACTGGGATTTTCAAAATACAGCCCGCCTTGTCTACCAACCTGGAAACCTCTCTATGTTTCATGTGGCATTTTGGCTTTTGACAACATTTCTGACCACAAAATATGTGCTTGAATTGCAACCTCTTCCTTAGTAGACATTTTTCTACAGGGTTCCTTCCCAGTCTGGAAGTAGAAACTCCTCCCTTCTCCCCATTTTTCCAGACTCTTAATTGCCTGGGAGGGTTGTATCTTCTAAGCAAACTCACGCCGGCATAACTGACACATTAATGTATGTGACCTAATTGCACCAGGTAATAAATATTTCTTTAAATCTTACTACAGCCCTATTTCATCTTTATATAGTAGATAATCCAAATAGTAGATGAGGCACCATGTCCTTTGAGATTTAAATGCAGTTGAATTAAGAACTCATCTCCTATTCTTTTGGAAGTCCAATTCTCTCCCCCAGTAATCCAGGGAGCTTTCTCCTGGTTCTCTCTCTGAGTCCTGATGTCAATTAACTTATTGATCTCAATGCATCTTACAATTATGGAGGCTTTCATTCCTTCCTCTCTCGTGATATATAACTTAGCCCCATTCATATTTTTTAAATCATTGTATATCTCCATGGATCATTCCCTCCCCTCCTTCAGGTCTTTATTCAAATGTCACTTCACTGGGGTATACTCTGACCATCCTTTTTTTGAAATTGCATCCAGCTCCTCTCTCCCTGGAATTCCCAGTTCCCTCTCTCCTGCTCTGTTTTTCCCATAGCACCATCTTCCTCTGGCACACTGCACTATTTACTTATTTATTATGTTTATTGATGGTCTTTCCCCCATTAGAGTGTAAGCTCCATGTGGGCAAGGATTTTTGTCAGTTTTATTCACTGCTGAATCCCCCTAGAACAATGCCTGGCACAGAGACGATGCTCAATAAATATTACTTGAGCAAATAACCTTACATGAGGCTTTGGCAGTCTGACATTTTGCTGAAAATATAGACTGAGAGGCCGTCTACATCCTTTCTACTCATGTTGTTCCTGAACCAGCAGCTCAACAGCATCTGGGAGCTTGTTAGCGATGCAGAATCTCAGGTCCTGCTCCAGACCTTCTGAATCAGAATCTGCATTTAAACAAGACCCACAGATGATTCACATGCACGTTAAAGTTGAGAAAGCACGGTCTATATCACGATTCAAAAAACTTCAACCTCGATCTCAGACATCCCTGTTCTTAAAAGGCTTTTTTATATGTAAGAAATTGGTAACAGTGGGTATCCTTAGGGAAGGGACCTGGTTTCTAAGTGATGTGGGGTGGGAGGAGGAAACTATTCCCCAGGTATCATTTTGTACCTTTTGCAAGCCATCGTTACCTAATTTAAAGTGATAAAATTGATTACCTGTAAGATAAATAGAGCACAGTAAAAGGCCTTGGGCAACTACTCCATGAGGCGTTTCTTCCTTTTTCTGCAGCCTCTTATCTTGCTGCTTACTGTCCCCCACCCCAACTCTCCCTCCAGAGAAGTATAATGTCTCTACTGCTACCCACTTAGAAGGCAGAAAGGTTACAGAAAGATTAGGTTTTAAAGAAAAAGTTCTTCACCTTTTTGTATTCACATAGGGGAGAATAAAACAGAGAAATGAAGGCAACTGAAAACTTCACATTCACACAAACATGCTACAAATGACTAATGCAGTGCAGATGCTCCACTCTAATACATCACACACTTCAGCCTTATGTGTGTGTGTGTGTCTGTGTCTGTGTGTGCCTGCTCCCAACAAATACCGAGAGACATAGCCCTTGTCCTGCTTCCCTCTGACCTTCCCTCGTCTCTCTGTCCTTCCCCCTTCCTTGTCCCTCTTCTAGAATCTCCAAAGTACCAAAAGAAAAGATGAAGTCCCCCCTTCTGGCTTTGCAGGCTTTGGATTTCCCTACAAGAGAAGGACGGACTGACAGAAAGGAAGAACCTACATACCCCATCCTGCCCCACAGCACAGCATTATCATGAGCCTCTCGAACTTTCCACTGCTTGGTTGTATGATACCTGGCACTAAGTGCTTGGGGCTGCAGAAACAAGAGACAGCAGCCAGCATGGCAGCTTCTAAGGCCAGGGGCCAGCAGAAGACAGCGGCGGTGAGGACAAGACACAGGGCTGCCTGCCACAGGGTGAAGCACCAGCTCCACCCAGGTCTCAAGCAGCCACTGTGGGGATTGGTCAGGATTCAGACCTTGCTGGTGAGTACCAAGGCCAGCAGGAAGACGGGCAGCAACAGCAGGCTGTGCACACAGATCCCCAGGAGGTAGAAAGCCAACTCATGGTCACCTGCTCCAGTCTCATGCACTGTTTCGCCAGCCTTTCCAGGCTCATGAGGTTCACCAGCTGCTGGGCTGGAAGAGCCTGTACTTGGCAGCTCTGACTTCCAGACAGCAGCCTTTCTGCCTCTCACATGGAGAAGTAGTCAGTGTGGATGCTTGTCCAGCAGCTCCCTTCCACTGACACCTGCTTCCTCCACCTGTGGCCCTACTTGTTCCACCACACAAATGAGAGGAGGAGCAAGCAGTCTGCCCCAGCAGGGCATGGGAGGACTCCAAAAGAGGAGGAAAAGTCCTACAGCATGGCCGAGGCAAGTTGACAGGAAGCAACTGTGAAGACTCCTTGGAAGGAACAACCCCAGTGGCCAACCTCTGCTGCCCACCTGAGGACGGCACAACCTCCAGGCTCACCCAATGTCTTTTAGCTCTGGAGCTGGGACCCCACTGGGAGGCTGTAGTCAATTTGCTGAAAATCACATTGACCAATTTGCCAAATTCTCTGAGTTGTTGAAGATTTTTTTTTTTTTAAGTTTCTGGTTTTCTGCCTTCCCTGCTGCTTTAAAAGCCAAGAGACAGGCTTTCCCTTAACTGTAGTCTACTGATTTCCCTATTTGTGCAGACTTAGTATCATACAAATACCCTAAACTGGGTCAAGGAAAGACGTCACAGTCACTTCACAGGTGAAGCGAGTTGTGCTTCAGGGACAGGACTAAGAGTGAGGGAGGAGCTGGGGCTGGGGCTGGGGCTGGGCAAACCAGAACTTTGAAAACTATTTAGTGATCTGGTGAGTTGCCATTCAGTGAATTCACTTGTGGTGAATTAGTCATTCCAGCAATTGGGGTTGACTAAATTGATTTTTAGCATATTTGCCCACTTCCCCCAGTAGTGGTTTCCTCTCCAAGAAGTCACTTCTAATGACTTTGTTCTCCCCTATTAATCCAGTGTTTCTTAACTCAAATCTCTGCCCTAGCTGTGGGCAGCTCTGTGTCTGGTCCTCAACCCACCAGTCTTATGGGAGAGAGAGGAACTAGGATTAGGAATACCCAAGCAAAGAGGTATAGGGCTGGAAATCCTTTATACCAGTTTCTCATTAAATTATCAACACCCCAGGGAAATTGCTACAGTGCTGAAATTGAGAGTCAGAGAGACACAGTGATTTCAGTAAAGTAACACAGGAAAGTTAGGATTTAAAAACTGGTTAAATCCACCTGATTGCAGAGTACAGGCTATTTTCACTGAGCCCTATCAACTGCATGCAACTTTCGGACTGAATTCTAGCCACTGCTGACTATCTCTGCAGCCTTGAACATGGCACATCACTGCACCTCACATTTTTTATCTGTAAATTAGGAATAGTACTAATTATGTCTCAGGGTTTTTGTGGAAACTAAATGGGATAAGTAAGCAAAGTGCTTGGTTTAAAATCAGTGTTTAGTAAATACTGATTTTGTTGTTACTGATGGTGTTTTTTGCAGTATTAATATCATATCATTATGAGAGTAAAAAGAATTTTCTAAATATGACACCAAGAAGGAGCTCACAAAGGAAAAGATTGAAACCTTTGACTTGGTAAAAAGTCTAAATTTAGCACAGAAAAAATACCAAAACAAAGTTAAAAGTCAAAGTAAAAAAAAAAAAGCAATACATATGATAAATAAAAGGACACTATATACCACAGAAGATATACAAATGACTAACAAGCAATATGAAAAGATGCTCAATATCATTAGTCACTAGGGAAATGCAAATTGAAACCACAAGGAAATACCACTTCACGCCCACTAGGATGGCTAAAATAATAAAATGGGCAATAATGAATGTTGGTGAGGATGTAGAGAAATTGCAGCCCTCATACACTGCTGGAGGGAATGTAAAATGGTGCATCCACTTTGTAAAACAGTTTGACTTTCCTCAAAATGCTAAACATAGAGTTACCATATGACTCATTCCTTGATATACACCCAAGAGAAATGAAAACATATGTCCACACAAAAACTTGTGCATGAATGTACATACCAACATTATCCATAATAGCCACAATGTGGAAACAAATGTCCATCAACTGATGATCAGAGAAACAAAATGTGGTATATCCATACAATGGAATACTATTCAGTCATAAAAAGGAATGAAGTACTGACACATGGTATAACATGGATGAACCTTGAAAACATAATGCTAAGTAGAAGAAGCCAGTGACAAAAGACCACATTTCATATGATTCCATTTATGTGAAACATCCAGAATAGGCAAATCCATAGCGACAAAAAATAGATTAGCGTTTGCTATGGGCTAGGGGCAGGGAGAAATGGAGAATGACTGCTAATAGGTATAGGGTTTCTTTCTGGCATGTTTAAAATGCTCTAAAATTAGATTGTAGTGATGATTATACAACTCTGTGAATAGACCACAAACCACTGAACTGTATACTTTAAATAGGTGGATTTTATGGTATGTGAACTGTATCTCAATAAAGCTGCAAAAGAAGAAAAAAAAGGAAATGAGTTAACTCAAGAAAGGAGGAGCACTATGTAAAAATCCCTTACAAATTGCTAAGAAAAATAATAAATAATACAATAGAAAAATGGGCAAAGGGCATGAAAAAAACAATATACACTAGAAGAAATATAAAGAGAGATTAAACTTCCCTGAAAAGAAATGCAAATTAAAATATTGAAAAACTATAAGAGGTTTAGATATTTTTACATTGGAATGTGCATTTTTGTTTTTTTATTTTAGGCTTTTTGTTTTTGTCTTTGTTTTTTGCATTTACTGACTACTCTTATACCTCATTTAAAAAAAATTAGCTTAATCCAATACTTTCTGTGGCAAATATGGTTTCCTCATTTCATACCTTTTCTACTCCCTGCCTTGCCAACCCCTGCTCTCCACATACACACTTTTGATTTCTTCAGTATTTGGAAGTGAATTATTTGTAACCAAAATTCTTTCTATTAGGATTGCATTTATAATTTGCAGACTGCCTTCCTTGGGGAAAAAGTGTTTTGTTTTGTTTTCTTTTTATTTGTGGTAAAATATTGTGTTTTTTGTGATCTTGTTAAATTGATAAAAAACTAAGCCACTTGATAGCTATAGGAGAGCAGATTGTTTTGAGCAGGGAGAAAAAGCCCCAAATCACAGTGTTTGTATTTGCCTAAAAATGTCCTTAATAACACAGTATGCTTTAGGACTAGACTCTCTAGTGAGTGTATACCAGGAAAGCAATTAGATTCAAATTAGTGATGTTCTTTCTCTCAGTAATCACGGAAATACCAAAGTTTAAAATTGTCCTGAGTTTATTGTTTCAAAGTACATATATGTGTATGTGATGTCTTAAATGTTTTATTAGTCTACAGCTAGTCAGTTTGTTATGATATTGTATGCACAGTGAAATCAATGTCTTGTATTTACTTCTTTTGTGAATTAAAAATTGTCACTTGTTTTTGTAATGAGAACTGTAATATTTTCCTGTCTTAAGAGCTTGATTAATTTTAGTAGAAAATACATTAAAGGCTGAAACAAAAAAATTTGAGAAATTTTTTTAAGGGGGAGAGGGTTTCTGGATTATAACAGTGTCTGAGAGGGATAGGAAAACCAGCACACTTGTATACTGCTGATAGGAGCATTAATTACCACTCTTTTTGGAAGGCAATTTGGCAATAAACCTAAAAATTAAAGGTGTGCAGTAATTCTTCCTCTAGAACTATGGCCTAAGAAAACAATTGATAAATGTCCCCAAAATGTGCATACCAGGATGTTCACTAAAGAATTATTTAAAATTGAAAAAAAATACGGAATTCCCTAACCATCCATCAGTAAGAGAGTCTTTTGAAAAATGGTGGTACGTCCATACCTTACAGAGGTTAAAAATGATAGTATTTTTACATTTGACAAGGAAAGACATCAGTCATAAAATGTTAAATGAAAAAAATGTAGTTTATGAAACACCATCGTTGTGGGTTGAATTGTGTCCTCCAAAAGACCTGTTGAAGTCCTACCCCACAGTACCAGTGGTGGTGACCTCATTGGAAATAGGGTCTTTGCAGATGTAATTAGTCAAGATGAGGGTGTAGCCGAATCCAATACGACTGGTGCCCTTATAAGAAGAGGGTAATTAGGGTACAGACACAGAGAGGATAGATAACACCTTGTGAAGACAGAGGCAGAGGTTGGAGTGAAGCATCTACAAGCTCAAGAAAGCCAAGGATCAACTATACCCCCGGAAGCAAGGAGGGAGGGCATGAAACAGATTCTTCCTGAGGGCAGTTAGAGGGAGCACGGCCCCCTAATTTTGGACTTCTGGTTTCCGGAACTGTGAGAGAATAAGTTTCTCTTGTTTTAAACCACCCAGTTTATGGCAATTTATTACAGCAGCCCTAGGAGACTAATATAAACATATTTCCTATGATTCTATTTTTTGGGGAAAATTATATGTATATGGAAGCACCCACAAATATACATATGTGCATTTTTTTAAGTCAGAAAAGAAATGCATAAAAGGTTAGTGGATATACGGAAATTGGAGTAAAAAGTAAATTTTTCTTTCTTCCATACGCATTTCTTCACAACTACTGACAAAGATTTACTTTTTTTTTTTTTTTTTTTTTTACGAATATAAAACTATTTATTGACCACCGTTCACCAGTATTTACAATAACATAAACAATATACAGTTGGATAACATTCTGATTACTATGAAGTTATTGTTTTCCTGGCTTCTGCTGAACACAAATACTGAAAAGACTGAGCCTATATGTAAGGCATATGTTGGGGTAAACAAAAAACATGCAGGTCAACAGTTTAGATTACAAAAGTCTTGTTTACCTATTTATGTCAACATGTCCTAAACTGCAACATCTTTAACCATCTGGTTAGGTTTCCATGAATCATGATCTTTTTAGTCAATACAGCACAGGGATTTCAATTCAAAGTTCTATAAAGGGATGGCTTTATAGAAGGGATCTTTAAACGACCATTTAACTAAGCCTTGCTTGGCTAATGAAAACATATTCGTTGTTTTCTCATCTGGGTGGGGAGATTGCTGGTTGTGGTAGATTTTCCTTTCAGTTTTGCAAGTATTTTCCATTTATATGACTACAGATATAGACATGGATTTTGCTCTGCTTTAAATTATGTAATTTAAATTATTTTCTATTTTATTTAAATTGTCCAATTAATTACTGAATCATCTATTTGGTTTGAAAGTTTATGACTTTACGAAAATTTTCAGTTTAACTTGAAGTGATTTCTTGCTCCGAATGATGGCATCCCAGAAGCACCACGGATTTACCCATGGTTGTGAAGTGCCATTTTTGTTTTGAATGGTTTTGATGAATGTAAAAAAAATAAAAAAATAAAAATTATGTATGTATTTATATATACACTCACACAAAAAATAAACAAAAAAACCTAAAATGGTCAGAATGGTCTCCTTAGGCATATATGGGCTTAAATGCAAGTTCTGATTCAGTAATGACTATGGAAAATTTTCCCCACATTTAGAAAAGCTGTTCTTTAATGCAAAGGAAATATACCATGGTATCAAATGGTCTTTTCTGACAGATGAAGCAACTACAGAAATCTTTTATTTGTTCAAAGTAACCAGTGATACTGATACAAAAACAAAACAAAAACCAATACCCCCCAAAAAAACCGAACAACTCCAATAATACTACTTCAAAACAAACATATCAAACTTGATTTCCATTAGAACATATTCTTCATACTAATAAATCAAAAAACCAAGATCCAGATTATATATATATATAAATATATATAAAAAGCAATGCAAAACAATTATTGAGCTTCATCTTCTGGACAAGAATGCCAAGTTAGTCTCTCTTCATAAAAAGCAATTACAATTTGAGGACACTTCATGTTTGCCTCTTTTGCCAGCACCAAGTCTGCCTCATCTGAATCTTTCCATTTCATGAGAAACATTAATTCTCCACTGCTGTCCGTGGCACCAATTATGCGTTCAGGATCAAGACCTCTAGCAAAGCCTCTTGGTTTGTCAGCAGCATCTCTTTTCTTCTTTGATTTGCTGTCATCAGACTCACTGTCAGATAAAGATTTTCTTTTGGTACCATCTTTCTCTTTACCAGCTTTTTGAGAATTAAGGAATGCTTCAATTAACTCTGGGCAATCTAAATTTTCTTCAGGCTCCCAAGTATTGTCAGCATCTGTAAATCCCTTCCACTTCAGGAAATACTCCACCTTCCCATTCACTACACGTCGATCCAGTACTTTTTCCACCACAAATTCTTCAGGCTCTGCCTCTTCAACTTTTTTACTCTTTCCATTCTGCTTCTTTCCCATTTTTTGTTCACCGCCTCCGAGCTGCTCCGAGTCCCGGGTCTGCAGCGTCTCCGGCCCTGGGCGCCTCCAGCTCCAGCCACATCCGACGGGGAGGGGAGATTTACTTTTATAATGAGCAAAAGTAATTCTGGCAGCCCCTTTTGTACATAAGAAAAAAAAAAAAAAGGCAAACAATATTATAAGGGGTGGCTCCATTTACAGAGGACTACAATTATACCATCCCTAATAATCCTCCCCTTTGGTCACAATATTTAACAAGATATTTCCAGCATTCCATACAATATTCTCTGTGAGTTTCTTCCTCTCCCCAGCTTCTCTGACAACCTTAAATCCGATGAGCTAAAATGTGTCCCTTCCAGCACGCCCAGTGAGCACTCCCTCTTTGTCCCAATTTCATTATTACTTTCCATCATTGGTGTCAGCACTTTTGTTTTTCTATTTCCCATTATTTTTATAAAAGACTAAGGGCAAAATGCAATAACACAGTTGTTCTGAAACCTTTTTTAAAGCAGCCAACTGTTCTTTGGATGCCGTCTCTCCCAGGAGTTGAGCCGCTCTCAGGGAAGCAGGGGTGGGACCTCCCAGTAGGGTTCCCAGGCAGCTCCGACCCCTCCCCCAGCCCTCAACTCTCCCTCTGCCCCGCGACACTGTCACAAGTCGGTGGCCGCTGTTTGAAAATGACCATACTTAAACCACTGACGTAAATTATTCAGACACCTGCACAGACACTGCTCTGGTGACAGTTCACAGAGAACTGGTGGCTGCAGGCATGGCTCCGAGTGGTCATTCATCTCCTGAGGTACCAAAATCCAGATTTGGCATTTAAAAGGCAGGGAAGGGGTGTCCCGCGGCATGCATAAAAGGAGGTTCACGAGCATAACATGGCCAAGTGGTAGACTGACTGTACCTGAAGGAGTTTTCTCTTTGAAAAAAGATGTTTCCAAACCATTTCCCCAGCCAAGTTGGTATCTCGTGTTTTACCTTCTGTCTCTTTCTGCTGGAGAGGCTCAGAGGCCCAGTCAAACCCTCTCAAATGTAGAAGCCCTTACCTCCAGGGCTAGAAGTCAAATTTTAAATCCTAATAGTAATTTTTTGAGGCACTGAAATATGCCGCCCAGGAAAATAGGCCTCTGCTTAGTTTTGTTGTTGTTGTTTTGTGTTTTGTGTATTTTGGCTTTGGGGTTTTTTAGAAAGGGAAAGGGCTTCCTGACAGTTGTTCAGTGGTCTGCAGGGGAATGGATGGGGTGCCCTCTTGAGGTCTCTGCATGCCAGTCTTCCGAGAAGTCTGAAGTGAAGTCCCTTACGCCCTGCGTGGGGCTGGACTTCCAGGTCCCTGGACCACCTGCAGGCTGTTACAGGAAAGATATTTCAAGGACTTTGTCTAAGGAGGACACTGCCCTGCCTGGATCCATTAGCTGTTCCACTCATGCATTCATTTGCCTGACATCTCCTGAGCCTGCTCTGAAGCCCTGCTGGGTGCCTGGGTTCAGGATCCCTGAGATTTCTGCCTCCTGGACCCATCGAGCCCCACCGTGGGTGACACACCCATCTCCCTGCACCCTGCTCTACATTTCCTCCATTCTTGTGAGACATCAGTAACAAACTCATGCTAAATTTAAGGATCAGAATTTCCCTTCCCAACCCCTCTTCCCACCAAACCCTCTCACCACAGAAGACAATGCTATCAGAGGGTCCATTTCTGAATGCAAACCTCCATCGTACTGCACCAGATGCTGTACTTAGTTCCCTGCATTCGCTGAGTCCTGCTGCCTTTTCTTCCCTGTCTGGCCTTCATGTTCCCACAAGTCCAGTTATCCTCATCCTTGTCTTCCCCTCATCCCACGTCTGGTCCCTCCTTTGCCCCTACACCCACCTCTCTGGGTATCCAGCAGAATATTGGGACAGATGTAATTGATGCCTGTTACCGCTCTCCTCCCCAAATTTATCCCTGCCTTCCATTCCAAAACACCTCAGCTAGAGCACCTTTTCCAACTAACATACACTAGGCACTGAGCTGCATAATTCTCATTTCTGACTGAATCCTGTGTGGGAGATATTATCTGTTTTACAGATAAGGAAACAGAGGCTCATGGGGGTTAAATAGATAGCTTATGTAGGCAGAATTGGAACTCACTGCTTCAAGAGGCTAAGACAATAACTCCTTCCCCATAAATAGTTTGCCTAACATGAAATAAGAAGGGTACGATTTCTCTTTCTTCTTACCCTACCAGTTCATAAAACTCCAGACTCACTTTACTCCACATCACTTAGACAAAAGATAGATCTGCAGGCTCACTTACTTGTTAGATTTCAGCTCTGAAATTCTTGTTTCCCTGTGGCCATGAGGCCCCTGGGATCACCTAGTTCCTGATGGCAGGAATGGGGAGTAAGGAGGTTTATCTTATTCTATACATCATTTGGTTCCAAGATAAGCTCAGCCAAGAGCTTGGCCAGGGCTCATTTCAGTCCACTCCGATCTAGGTTTGCCCCAGAACTGGTTGAGAACACAATTAGCTTCCAGGGAGGAAAAATAACAGGAGAAAGTATTGGCCTCACTTTAGACAAAGAAGGTAGGTAGTTGTCACACTTTGATTTCTCTTTAGAGCAATTTCAAAAACATGGGGGCTAGCAAAAATGCCAGCCATGTGAATAGACCAGTGGAGATGAAACCTAAGCCTAAGTCCTGCATCGGGGGGCCTGAGTTCTCAGGGCTCTAGTCCATCCCAAGGACAGTCCCGGCCCAGCTGTGGAATCCAGGCACCCGGGCCATCCACTCTGCCACCTGCTCTCTCTGCAGGCTCCTCACTCCCCTCCTATTCTCAGACCCTCCTCCTCAGCTGCCCCCCCTCATAGAGACAACCTCAAGTCCAAAGCCTGAAAAAAAATTTTTTTTTAATAAATACAAAAGTCTCCAATAATGACTCTGCTCAGCTCAGGGACAGCAGGAGTGGAGTTGGGGGAGAGGGGGGACCCTTGGTGCTGAGTGAGGATAAATTAAAAATCCCAAACAAGCCAGTGACATTATGTAGAAGGAAAAGGGGCTGGGCTTCCAGGGCAGAGGCTGGGAGGGCTGGGCTGGGGGGCCGCAGGACAGGAGTGGAGATGGCCTTGGTCTGGCAGGGCTGGGACTGCCCCTCCCCCTTGTGGAGCTGTGGTTTCCAGAGGTAGTGGGGGAGGGAGGAGCAGCAGAGAAGAGAAGCCAAAGGCAAATGCAGAGTCCTCGGCACCGCCCCTTCCCCCAGTCCAGGCCCGTCCTCTTGGTCAGGCAGCGGCCTTCTGGCGGCTCCCTAGGAGCCTTTGCCTTCTTTCTCCACCTCTGAAACAGACCTGTCTGGGGCTGCTGAAGACAGAAGAGAGAAAAGTGGGGGGAAGAGAGAAGGAATTAGGTAACCCTAAGAAAGGCTCAGGGAGGGCAGAGCAGAGCCTCTGTTATGGTCCCAGAAAGATCAAAATTCTCAAAGCAAGCCAGTGCACATCAACTGTATGACCTTAATCTGATCACTAAATGGCTCTGAGCTGCAGAAATTTCATAGGTAATAAGTGACAACTTTGCAGGGTTACTGTGAGGATGGAACAGGATAGCATTTGTGAAGCAGGTGGCACTGTTTCTGGCACCCAGGAAGTGCTCCCTTCCCTCCCCAGTTCCCCCCCCCCACGCCAGGCAGCCCATGGCTGACTCCCTCACTCACGCCGCCGGGGTGTGCAGTGGGAGCAGCATCGGCTCTCCTTCCCCAAGCCGCAGGAGAGTGGCACTGAGCAGTTGTCCCGCTCACAGTGGGGCACCCCTGCCTGGTGCAGGACAGAGCAGAGACGGATGGTCCCCCGGGGGCACTGGGACAGAGCCTGCCCTCCCTTGAAGGGTCTCTCCACTCTGGGCCAAGCTTCCAATGCCCCCTTCACACAAGCCCCCACTTACCCCACATCTGCAGGTGATACAGCTCATCTCCCCAAAGGGGGGCACCGAAGGGTGCCAGCTCTGGCTCTCTGGGAACCACTGCCCTGCAAATCGGCAGCCTCGGGGCCCATCAGCCTGCATGGGGTCCCCCAGCTGGGGTCGGGCCCCTGACCCCACTGTTGGAAGAGACAAAGGGAGGGAAAGAGAAAGGGTGAGCAAATATGAGCCTTCTGAAGGCAGTCTGAGTTTTGTCTTTGAATCCCCAGCACCTAGCATTTTCTGCACTCAGTAGGTGAGAAATTTGGATGGATGGATGGATGGATGCCGGGGAACTGGAACCCATCATACTACATGAGTACTTGCACATTCTTTCCACATTTAGAACCGTGGCTCCAGGCCAGGCACCTTCCCCCTACCCTCACTATGTGATCCCCTCACCCAGGCAAGCCTGCCCCACAAGGCCTCAGTGCCCAATCCCTCACCTGGACACTGTTTGCAGCAGTCTGTGGGGTTGACGCGGACAGGCTGGGCACAGGCCAGCCGAGGACACTGCACCTTCTCACAGTGCACCTCTCCAGTGCCCCCCTGTAGGGTTCCATTGAACAAGGGGCATCAGGAAGGCAGAGGGCACAGAAGCCTCCTGCTCCCACCCACCCCTTTCCCATGCCTCAAGCATAAAGTATCTGTGGCCTTTTACTCAGAAGCCCTGGGCTGGCTCTTTATACACCTGAATTCAAATCCTCATGGTAACCCTGCAAGGTAGGTACTATCATTTCCACTTACAGGGGAGGAAAGTGAGGCCCAGGGAGGTACAGAAACAAGCCCAGAGTCAGGCAGAGCTAGTGGGCTGGCAGAGTTAGAATTCACATCCAGGTCAGACCTTGTCCTTTTCCTACGGGAAGCTGAGTCTCAAAGCCCAAGGGACTTTTCTGGTATTGCTTAGTTCCTTGAGCCCTCCAAGAAAGCCACCAAGGAGGGGCTTTCTCTGCCTGGCAGACCCTCTGCATCTCTGCAGACCTCACAGGAGGGTGACAGGACCCAACCAGAGTTATGGCACCAGAGAAGATTGGACAGCCATACCTTGCAGGTGCAGACAGCGCACTTAATTAAGCCAAAGGGGGGCACGACAGGGTGCCACTGGGTACCCGCTGCCCGCCAGCTCCGGTCACCATCAAAATAGCAACCTGGAAGGGGACAGGGCCCAGCTGCGGTTAGTGCTGAGCTCATCGGCTGGGCCCACAGCCAAGACTTGTGCCTCAAACCCTCCCCACACCAGCCCAGGGCTCACTTGTGGGCCAGAAACACTAACAATCCCTGTGCCCCTCAGTCCTCAGACCACCCTCCCCTACATGCACACACACATATACCCTCACTCTTCTAGGCCCCTCCTGGTCCCACACAACAGCTTCTCTGGATCCCCCACTCCTGCATACACACTTCTAGCTCACCCTCTCCAGGGTCCCGGCTCTTCTGTAGCCCTGGTCGGTCTCTGACATCTTGTTTCTCTGTGGAGCCAAAGGCATGGCAAGGGCAGAGGGTGACTGCCCTCCTTTCCCTCTCCAGAGGTCCCACCCCTGGCAGGCCACCCCCTCCAATACCCTCTCCTCCCCTGCCAGGCACTTACCGGGGCACACGGGGCAGCACTGGTCGGGCGCCTGCACTGGGTGCAAGCAGCTGGGTGGAGGGCACACCACGGGGTCACAAATCACTGTGCGTCTCTGCAGGAAGGGGCAGGAGCACTGACTGTAGTGCCTGGGCCCCTTGCCATAGACCCTGGGTCCCCAGTGCACCCTCCCTGGCCTCCTACCTGGCAGGTGCAGAGCGAGCAGAGCGGGTCGTAGTTGGGTGTCCAGCGAGCCCCATGGGGACGCTGCTGCCCCTCGAAGAAGCATGTGTTGGGGTCTCGGGGCCGCCCAGGGCCACCGGGTTTGGCGGGCACTGGGGCCTCAGGGCCCAGCACAGCAGGCAGTGCAGGCAGTGCCACTGCCACGTCCGGAGACCAGGATGCCCGTACCTGTTCAGCCCCGGCCGCCACCAGGCGCAGGCCACCCACCTCACAGTGGTTAGCAATGTGCACCTAGGAGAGACCGGCGGAGGTAGCATCCCAGGCTCCCCCTCGCTTCTCCACCAGCCACAGCCAGCCAGGTGCCACAGCCAGCCAGGTACCTCAGTCCCCTGTCCCACCCCCTGAGCCCCCAGGCCCTCCAGAAGGATGCTCCTAGCTACATAAATTGTCCCAGCTGCCAGCAACAGCAGTGATCTCTATGTACTTTGTCTGGCTTTATCCTCCCAACCAGCCATGGGGGTTGATACTTCCATTCCCAGGACTCAGAGAGAGCAAGTGACTAGCCCAAGGCACATCGTGCCAGCCAAACTCTGCTCCACCCACGCTGCCCACCTACCTGCCCTCGCAACTCCCCCCGGGGGCTGCCTTTTGTGGAGATCAGCAGGGAGGCAGTGCCCTGAGCCAAGTGCCTCAGCAACTCAGGCTCCAGGTCCTTCACCACACCCTGGGCCTGTAAGTAGACAGGAGAAGGGACAGGAACAAGGCACTGCAGGACTGAGCCTACCGTCCCCAATTCACAGATACAGAAACTGAGACCCAGGAAGGTTAAAGGTCTCTAGAGCAGCAGCCCACTAGCGATGGTGTGGAGCTCAGAAGTCAGGTCTCCCAGACTCCAAGCCCATGGCAACCCGCCCCAATGCTCTGGAAGTCCAGGATATTACATGCTACCCAAGGCCTGCAGCAGAGAAGGACTCAGGGAGGAGAATGAATAATAAAAGCTGTTTTACTGTTAGTGTTTTATATACATTGCCTCAGAGAATCTAAGTCACTTGCACAAGATCACACAGCCTGTAAGCTGCTGAGTCGGATTCGTACCCAGTTCTGACTCCTAAGCCCATGCCAGTTCTGCCATACCCAGCAGCCTATTCTCTGCTTCCTGCATGCAGCCCTTCATGCTAAAAAGCAGATATTTTCCAAGCTGTTCCCCACCATCATGTCCTCACCTCCGGACCATAGAAGCCCTTCAGCAGCCGCCGGGGCCCTGGCATCCCAGGAGGCCCGAGGAGGTAGGCAGTGACAGTGCCCTGTTCTGAGCCACCAAGCCCAGCCAGCAGCACTTCATAATGCAGGTGACAGTGGGTGTCCAGGGAGAGCCAGGCATGCCCTGCCGCCTGGCTCCGCACAGGGGGCAGCACTAGGGCTCCTGCCAAGGGCACAGGCAGTGCTGGGTGCAGACAGGGAAGAAATGACAGATAAGGTGGTCTAGAGCAGCCCCTCAATCCCAGAGTTCCCTATCTTCCCCAACCCCGACTCCATGAACTGAGTGATGCTATCCATAGGCACAGAACCTAGGGAGCAGCAAGTTGTAGACCCCTTCACCACAGCAACAGGGAGGGTCTGCCAGCAGGGCCACCCACTCTATCCATCCCCACTCTCTGCAGATAGCAACCTGGAGGCTTGGGCACACAGAGGGCTCTCGCTTTCTGGCACCATCCCTCACATGGAATTACAGGTTAAAGGACACCAAAGGGCAGGCAGAGCCCTGGGGCACTCACTGTCATGGCGGGCACTGAGCCCACTGTAGGGTACAGCAGCCACATGCCCCCGCAGCTCTCCATCTGGGAAGTCCTTGGTGCCCACGTTCAGGAACAGCTCATTCTGCAGCAGCATATGAGTCCCTCGGGCACCCAGCCCAGGGCAGATGCCCACAGCCTGGGGAGCAGGGAAGGGTGAGACCTCACTGCAATCTGCATGATCCCTTGATGAACCCCTCTTCAGCTTTCATATAAGCCCAAGGTTCTGAAGGCATTCCGCATTTGTTCCCCCTCTAGACCCATACATACTTCCACACAGCACCAGTGACACTAAATATGAACCTCACTGGCTCAGTTTCAAATCCCTGCTCTACCACTACCTGTCTGTGTAATCCTGAGCAATTTCTTAACCTGTCTGATCCTTCACGTCCTTATCTATAAAATGGGTACTGTGAGGGCCAAAAGTAACATAAGCAGGCAATCAGTGAAGTTCACTGACTGTTGGGACTCCCCGTTTGACTGCAAGCTTACTGAGGACAGAGACCACATCTGATTTTCTTTGTACTCCAATCCCTAGCCCGGGACTCATCTTTACTCATGTCAAATGAATAAATGAATCAATGCAAGAGGCTGTGAGTGAGTACCTGATGCCAAACATCTCTGCTCACCCAACCTGGCTACCCACAGCCCAAGCCCTGGCAGCCCTGGCACATGGGCCCCGTGTGACCAGGTCCCGTGGTCCAGCCTGCCTGGAGCCCTCACCGTGTGTCTTCCCAGCTGGAATCCAGCCATCTGGCACAGGACAGTGCGCTGGTTCTTCCTCTGAGGCTTGGTCTCCAGCGTCATGGCCACCACCTCGCTGCCTGTACCTACCACTTGCACCTGATGGGGAGGGTTGATAGAGGGCAAACTGGAGTGGCAGAGAAGGCCTGGGGCCTGAGCCATTGCAGGGCAAGTCCTCATCCTGCTGTCTTCCCCATCTCCTGCAGTCCCCAACTCTTACCTGGTAGATCAGAGAGCCATTTCCTAACAGTGTGAGGCTAGCTGAGCCCGCAGCACCTGTCTGGACCGGAACTAGGGCATCAGCCCCACAAAGGACACTTTGCAGGACTGCAGACAGACAGGGCAGGTGGCAGGGTTGCTGCATAGCCATTCACACCCCCATCCCCAGAGCCGCTCGCACACCCCACCCTGTCTGTGCCTCTCAGTTGGTTATGCCCCAGGGTGCCAGACTGCACCCTGCCTCACCATCGCAGCTCGGCCTGGCAGCAATGTGTCCACTGATGCGCAGCCCTGGCCCACTCGCCCTCTCCAGGGTCATCTGCAACTCCCCCAGCACCAACCAGTCCATCTCCTGAGCTGTCAGGTTGGGCAGCACCTCAGCAAAGCCTGGTTCCTGTGGACAGAGCAGGGTGTGGTGGGCAGCAGGAAGAGGTCAGAGCAGGTGGCAGAAGGAGACCTGCCCTCACTTACCTGGGCTGAAGCATTGGCCTGAAACTCTCGCAGTAGCTGCCCATGGTGTAGAATCTGGAGCCGCAAGGGAACCTGGGCTGGTCCTGCAATGGCTGCACATGTGGACACTTCTGAGAGCTAGGGGCTCCCCCTATTCCCCCACATGCTTTGCCTCCATCCCACTTACCCCCACTATTGGAGTCCAGCAGCCCCCGGAAAAGCAACAAAAAATGCAGGGAGTCCTCTGTATCACTGAGAGTGAGCAGGGTGATACCACCCACACCAGGCTGTGGGGGGCCTTCCAAGGTCAGGATGGCACTGAAGGTCTCTGGGGGAGGGAGAGCTATGAGAGCCCATCAGAACATTCCCCTCCTCGGTCCACCACATTCCTAGGGATAGAGGAGACTCAGAACTTCACAGCCAGGGGCTGTTTGCCCCCTCACCTGCAGCTAGGGCCCGGTGCCGGATGAGAGGTCCCCAGATCTCCCCTGAAGTCTGAGTGGGTGTCACGAGGGCCACATACAATTGCTCTGACCTGAGGAGCCGCAGGGACAACCGAGGCACTGCTCGCCACACCCCACAGACCTGGAGTAGAGAGACAAGGAGGCCCTACTCAGACAGTATGCAGGACAGGACAGCTGAGAGGCCCAACCCTGATGAGGAAAGAATACAGGTAGGAGCCCCCAGTCCCTCCTAGGAAGCTTAAGAAGGGGGCTCTGGAGCCAGATGCTTGGGTTCAAATCCTGGCTCCACCACTTACTAGCTGTGTGACCTTGAGCAAATCACATTCTGCTACTGAGCCTCAGTTCCCTCATCTGTAAAATGGGCATCATAACGTTAGTGCCTTCCTCTCACTGGGCTGTTGTGAGGACCAAAGGCAGCAACGCATAGCAAGCCCTCAGCACAGTGCTCAGACTGGATACCGGCTCATAAATGGCATCATCTCACCAGGCCATCCTGGGTGGGGGCTGCAGGGTGTTCAAACAGGATGCTGCCAGTGGAGTCTGAGAAGCGGACCCGCATGGGGCGGTCCAGCCTGGGAATGAGGGATCGTGTGAGTCTCCCAATTCTCCTTCCCCGCCCCCTAGCTGACCTCTCCCTCCTCCCCTTTCTCACCGCCGGTAGGAGATGGAGAAACGCAAGCTAGAGCGCAGCAGTGAGACTCGGGCCCGTGCCACCGCCTGCGATCTCGGCCCGGTCAGCAGTGCCACGAAGTCTGCGATGGGAGGGAGAGGGTCCGAGCACCGTCACCCGCCAGGGCGGTCCGGCCCCGACCACGACCCTACTCCCCAGTCCCGACCTACCCGTGTGGCCGTCGCCGCGTGCCCGGTCCTCAGGGCCGGGCTCCCCGCGGTCGCTATAGCTGCGGTGCTCCGGGTCTCGAGGATACTCGAAGGCCAGGCCCGACGGCTGCCGCTCCGGGCCGCTGCGCTCTGCGCCGGGGGTGGGAGATGGGGGCTTCAGCCGGCCCAGAGGCCGGGCCAGTTGGACGCCGGGATCCGCGAGACCCGGGACGTAGTGTCGCGGCCCTGCTGCCCTCCCCCGGCGGCGGAACGGGCCTTACCCTGCGGGCAGGTCTGGCAGCAATGTCCCGGCAGCTGGCGTGGCTGCCCGCAGGCCAGGGTTGGGCACTCGGGTTTGATGTTCTTGCAACTGACCTTGCCTGGGCCCCTCGCGCGGCGACCCCACTGAGGCTGCTTGCGGAGAAGACGGGAAAGGGGGGTGAGGTTCAAGACGCTAACCGGTGAGGCCCAAAGGCGAAGAGGGAGGAAGGGTTCCGGGACCAACGCAATGATAGTCAATACCTGAGACCTGACGGGGGCGGTCCCCCCACCCCTCCTCTGCCGGAAAAAAATATCCCAACGCATGCCTGTCTGTGGGCTAGCCTCTTTCTCCTCACTAGCTCCAGGTCCACTCCGACATACCTGTGCCCCAGCGCTGCCCCACCCGGAGGACCCGGCTGCCGCCACTGCTGGGTCCACTCACCGCCTCGCAGGCGCACAGCACGCAGCGCATCACCCCGAAGGGCTCCCCCAGGTCCGGGTGCCACGTTTCGTCCAAGGCATAGACCTTCCCGCCGAAGGAGCAGCCTGCGGGGAAGGACTTGGCTGGCGGCCGCTGCCCAGCTCCCGCCGTGTGTCCGCCCCGGGTGCTGCCCGCCAGGCCCTGGGTTCCCCGGGCACGACGCGCCCCGCGGCCCTCGTCCACCAGTCCAGGCCGCCCGCTGCGCCGAGCCACCTGTGCCCGGCGCCCCCTCCGGGCAGGCGCGGACTTGTCCCAAGCCGGACTCCCCGCCCGCTCCTCCCCGGAGGCGCCCACCTACCTGCCGCTCCGCGAACTGGCAGCGGCTCCTTCTCGGACCGGATGGGCAACGCGGGGGGCTCGGGGCCGGCTCCGGAGGCCGGCCCGGAGCTGAGCAGCAGCAGCCCGAGGAGCAGCAGCGGGGCCGGCGGGGCCGGGAGGCTCGGCATGACGCGAACCGGACAGCTGGGGAGGCGGGAGGAGGGAGGGAGAGCGGGAGGAGGGAGGAGGGCCGGGCCGGGGGCGGTGCGGCCGGAGGGGGCCGGGGCCGGGGCAGTGCGGCGGCGAGGGGCTTGTCGGACGGCCGCGGAGTCGGCGCCCGGCGGGGCGGGGCGGGAGGAGCGGCCGGGAGGAGCGCGGGCGGGCGCTGACCCGGGCCGTACTCGGCTCTAGTGCCCCGGGCGCCGGCTCCGGCCCGTTTTATGCCCCGCGCCCGGCGCCCCGGCCGGGGGCCTCCTCCTCAACAAACCGGGCGACGGCGGCTCGGCGAGGGGCCGGGCTGAGCCCGGGGGTCCGGCCCAGCAGCGGCGGCCCGGATCGCGAGTGGGGGAGGGGAGGGAGGGGCTGGGACCGGGCAGGGGAGGAGGGAGGGGCTGGAGGGGAAGGGGGAGCAGAGGGGAGAGGGGGAGGGGAGAGACCAGGGGGCGCGAAGAGGGGAAGGAGAGGCGGGCCTGGAGCCCCCTGCTGCCGGCGGCCACAGGGCTGCTGGACCAGGAGGTGTGTGTCCGGCCCAGGACCGGAGTCCCAGGCCAGGGAGGGGCAGAGGCTGGGCCTGAGGCGTGGGCGGGCCACTGGGTGAGGACCCTGGTTCTGCCTAAAGGATGAAGACTTATCTTTAAGGATGAGGAAGTGCATGAAAGTTCTATCAACTGATCTCCCCCTGACTCGGGGTCCACAGCACCCCTAAATCCTACTCCAGCCTCTCTCATTGCCTAGCCCGTGTCACCACCTTTTCCCTGAGGTCTGTCCTCATTTTACTGTTTCCCTGGACAGGACCTAGACAGGAACAGGCAGTGTTCCCCCTTTCTGGCAAGTGACAGTGTTTCTCTCCCCAATGTAACTTGTCCTCAGGCCAATTACACTACTATTGGGCCCAGCCTAAAGTGCTTTCTCACCCTCTTCCTTCACCCAGGGGACCTTCTGCCTCTCTACCGCACCCCCAATCTCCTTTGTCTTGGTTTCCTGGTCATGACTGCCTCCTCTCCCTCCCACCTCCACACGTGCACCAGCCTTCCAGCCATCCCAAGCACCCTCCTTCCTAATCTTGGGAGGCATCTTGTCTGGCTGAACTGGAGAATTCCGGGATCTAGGCCATACTCCTTAGCAGACAGCCCCATCCTTGGGAGGAGGAGCAGGAGAAGGCCTGAGGAAGAATTAGGGGGTGAGGGGGGTTGGGAAACAAGGTCAGGTCAGGAGGCCCCTGAAGACAGAGACTGTGGGGAAACTGGGATTGAGGGGAAAGAAAATGGAACTAGAGTCAGGGCCAAAGGAAGAGGGGGCCAGTGGGGAGGTATTTGTGGGGGAGGTTCAGCAACTATCTTTCCTAAGATAGGGACACATGGGCCTGGTTATTCCTCTTGTCACATGTGGAATGGTAGGCAATGGAAGAGGGAGAGAGAAGGGGGAGAGAGCACAGACACAGAGACAGAGACATTGTCCCGGCCACTGGGTCCCAGCAGAGGAGCACCTGAGCCTAGGTTTAACCCAGCACTACACACCCTCATCTTCCAGTCCTCTCAAACTGTCCAAACTCTTTCCACCTAACACCAATCCCTAACAGGATCATTCTCTAAAACAGGCAATACCCAGATTCCCACTTGGAAAGAGAACAGCAAAACAGCACCCCAAGGGAGTCATAGGAGAGAAAAGCAGGAAAGCAAGAGCCCTATTGGATTTCAGCAACAGGTGTGGTGTCCAGGGAAAAGAAATTTGGACAGCCAGGAATTTTTAAATCCACCAATCTAAAACAATACTTCTGTGCCTCTTCTCCAGGGACAAAAATGTCCTGCCAAACGCCTCCTGGAAAAAACTTCTGCTCCCCTCCCATCTCCTCCCCCCACCAGGTCCCAGGTTTCCCATCTCCTAGAAATAGATGGGATCCTCCTATTCAAATCCTCCCTGTGGTGTGTGTGTATGGGTGGAGGAGCTGGGTTCGTCAGTGGACCATGGTCCAGGCAGGGGCTCCAGGTCCAGTGTGGGTGGGAGGAGAGACGTCACTTCCGGGGGCCCTCGCCAGTGTCTGGTGGCTCTCTGCTCTCCGATTGGGCAGAAGTGGCCAAGGCAGGCGTGTGTCCCCACTGCCGTGGAGGGGCTGTGCCCCAACACCACATGTCTTCCTACCCATCTGCTCCCCAGAGTGCTGCCCGCTCTACACCTGGGTCGTTGAGTACTTCTCCAACCGGTAAGTGGCAAGCAGGGTTTGGGGTTATATGAGGGTAGAAAGGACAGGAAAGAGGAATTGGGCTCTCCGCTGGGGGAGGGGCAGGCAAACTGGAACCTACAGGCACTGACCTTTGTCGAGAAGAGTGTAGCCTTCCCAGAATGGGAGGAGCAGGAGAGAGCAGGGATAGGGGGTGGGGTGCTGGTTTCTGAGGGACTGATCACAGACTTGGTGGAATATAGCACAGTCCTGGCTGACCTTCAGAAAAGGGAACAAGAACTCATGGAGGAATTAAGAAAGGAGGTACATTTAAGGCCTGGGGAGCACAGCACCAAGATGACATAGCCCCAATCCTCATTCCTTGTCAGCTTAAGGCTCTGAATCCTGGGGCTGGGGGAATCTGGGCCAAGGAAGCAAGGCTTGAGAGGGTAATGGGAGGAGGGCTCATGCATGTTGACAGACCTACAGGAAATCCCAATATTGAATCAGGTGCAGGCCTCTTTGCACAACTTGTGAAAGAAGGAGGAAGCCATGTGGGGGGTCCCCTGAAGGAAACGGAAGGGGTCTGCAGAGGGGGCAGGGAGGAAGGTGTGGAGTATGAGACAGATATGTTGGTGGGTGTCTAAGGCAAGGTAAGCCATGTAAGGCGGTTATCACCTCACTCAGCAGGTACCCATTCTTGGGCAACCTGCTGCAGAACGGAAGTCTCAAGTCTCAGGAGGGCCCATCTCTTTGCCTTGGTAACTAGGGACTTCAAAACTTGGAGTACAAAGAAAGAAAAACTCCCAGAGGCTTTGTGTGGGGGCAGGGGTGGGGGTGGTAAATAGGGAAAGAATAAGAAGTTAACTTCTCACACCACTTTCTCCTAATCTTTTACTAACCTGCCTCTAATAGTCCCAGTTGTATTTTTGACCAATCCTTCCCCCTCTGCTCCCACTCCCAAATCTGAAACTACCTATCAACATATTGTAGATATTTGTTAGTTCCTCACTCTGGCCCTATATCTTGTTTTCTGCTCTCTTCCCCAAGCTTGTGCCACCATACTTCCATTCTCTTTCCCTATCCAAGACTTTCTCCAACCAATCAACCAAGATTGCTCAGAATTTGAAGCAAGTTAAGGTATATGTGCACATATCCCGTCCTGCTTCTCTTGGGAGGGGAGAGGGGGTGAGGGTGGGTTACCAAATCCACATCAGACTTACTGAGGAACCTTGACAAAAAGGAGATTCTATATGCTGCATAAAAAAACACGAGACCTGTCAGAGTTTTAGCAGTTCAGATTGGTCAGCATCTCAAGCCTTCCAAGATTCTATTTCCCCTGCCAAGCAGTCTTTTCCTTGAAATTTGATTAAATGTTCACTACTGCTGTCACTTGCAGGGTAGATTCCAGCTCCACTTCCTCGGCCCACCTGTGCCCCACCCCACTCTACCCGGAAGTGCAAGAGCCCAAGCCGCCTCCATGGCCCCAGGAAGGATTCAGGGGAGAGGCCCCATACAGGGAGCCACTCAAATTGAACACCCTGGCCAGAATGGAGCTGACTGGTAAGAACACACTTGAGGGGCCTAGTGCCAGATCAGAACATGGGAGACAGCAAAAGAGAAAGGATGCATGCCATGAGGCAGGGGATAGGGGAACCCAATCTCCCAGGAGTAAAGCATCTGAGTGTCAGATTCCCTGAGTTTCAGGTCTGGGTCCTAAGTGGGAATTCCTGGCCCACCACCCCACAATGATTTCTTCCTTGTCCACTCCTTTCAACCTCACCTCTCTTCATCCAAGAATTGCTCCTCGTGGTCATGCTTCTCCTAACTGCAAGACTAACTCTGTCCGGCCCGGCTCCTCCTGCTTGTGACCCCCGACTTCTAAATAAACTGCTTCGTGACTCCCACGTCCTTCACAGCAGACTGGTGAGAATCCCCAAGTATTGTCCCTCTATCCACTTAACCGGTAAGATACCTCACTCCCAACACTTCCTCTCACTCCCTGATCCAATTGCTATTCTTCCAATATTGTCTTTGGAAAGACCACCACCTACCAATCACCACTCCCTGACAAGGGTTATGATTTGCAATAGAACCCTCATTTTTTTTTTTTTTTGTTAGTTTTATTTAAAAACACTCCATTTACAAAAGAACTCTCTTTTAAAAAGCTCCAATCTGGACATGTTACTCACGGAAGCCTATCCTGGTCACTGGGCCATCAAACCTCCCTCTATTTCGGCTCCTTCCTCCCCCCAATTTCCAACCTTTTTCAACAGAGCCAGTGCCCAGATGTTAACCCTTTGACCACACCTGTCCTGCTGCCTGCTGTGGACTTTAGTTTGGGAGAATGGAAAGCCCAGACGGTAAGAAAGGCCACCCCTTTTCTTGGTTGGCCTTAAGTCCTATCTCCCAGCAATTTCCTACTGTTTCCCATGGATTCTTCAAAATTCTTGAGCACGCTAAAAATATCTCACCTTCAGCTTGCCACACTAACCCAATCTACATTCTCCTATCATGATACCCTGTGGACAGGATGATGGCTTGTGGGACCAATATGTTAAATAGATTCAGAGCTGAACACCATGAAAAGCTGGATAGCAGGCTCTCGTGGCCATGTCTTTGACCTATTCCTGTTCAACCTTTTTTAAATTGACATGAAAAAGTAAGTCTGAGCTGTCATCCACTGGTGACACAAAGCTGGGCAGCACAGGTGCAGTAACAAGACAGAGTCAAGATTCAAATGGCTAAAAGCTTAGGTCAAAAACAAGGTGAAATTTAAGATATATATATATATGTATATAAAATTCAGTACTTTGGATATATATAAAATTCTGCACATGTAGATTAATTGAGCAAAGCACTATTCTAGCTCTCAGCCTTGATGCCCCTGCCTCCTTCATATAAACTTCTAGCCCTAGAAATTCCTATGAAAAAAGATATGGGAGGGTTAAGTTGACCCCAAACTTTGCATGAAAACATTATTTAAGCAGCTATTTAAAAAGCTAGCAATTTTAGACTGCTTTTGGATATATTTAGCATTCAAATTGTGGAACCATTTCTACAAAACTCTATTCTGATCGGGACTACACTTAAAAGCACTGGATTGAGAACTGGATAACCTCCTCTGGACACATGCTAATTTATTTAAGAGGAGCCATATTAAACTAGCATGTTTAATATGTCCAGAAGGAAGCAGTCTGAACAGTGAGAGGTTAGAAAACATGTTATATGAGGAATGGCTTAAAAAAAAAAAAAAAGAACACCCTAATTAGTTTGGAGAAAAGTGGTAGGCCTGTGGTCTAGCACGAAGTTCTTTAGATTGGGACTCGGAAACCTTGGAAAGAGCATTCCTTGGTAAGTCAACTCTTCTACCCTCAAGATCCCTAAAATTCCTTTCCATTCCCTCAGGTCTTTTAGGGGGACTGGGTCAGAGACAAAGGGCAGTTTTCTACAGTTTCCTTTTAATTCCAGCTCTCCCATTTATTAGCAAGTTCCTCCCCTTCATCTAAAACTCATATGATGCTAGCAGAAAGAATAGCTTTGCAGAGCTGGAATCAAGAGGTAAAGTTATAGTGGGGTAGATTTCAGCATAATGTAAGGGAAAAAAAACTTTTCTGACTAAAACTAAGTGTAATACCAGGCTGGGTTACCGGACACTGGAGTTATTCAAGCAGAGGCTGATGACCAATTGTTGGGAAACTGTGAAGGAATTCCTGTGCTGGGTGGGACCTTGGTCCTGTCCAATTCTCAGCTCCTATGATTCATTCTGCTGGCTACTCCTACAGCCTCCCCACCCGCTATTAGCATGCCCTTTGAAGCAGCCCACTTCTTTCTTCCATCTCATTCCCAGGAGCAGACCAAGGCACAGGACGTTCTGGGAGCAGTGACCCTTTTACTGGAGGGAGTGATGGCAGCACGGGGACAAGTGGGTCCCACCTGCCTCTCGTCCCTCCTGGGCCAGCTTTCTGGACAAGTCCGCCTCCTCCTTGGGGCCCTGCAGGGCCTCCTTGGAACCCAGGTAAGTCCCCATCTATAAGTACTGCCCTTTTTCTCTGATCCAGTCCCCCTAGAAGACCTGAGGGAAGGGGAATTCTAGGAATCTTGAGGGTGAGAGAGTTGAGCTCCCAAACAGTGCTCCCTCCCAGCCCTAAAGCCTGGGTGCTGGGGCCTTATCTTCTCCCCATAGATTCGGGAGGCATGATATCTGGCCCAAGTCTCTGGCCTCAGGCCCATCCTCTGCCTTCAGCTTCCCCCACAGGGCAGGACCACAGCTCACAAGGATCCCAATGCCATCTTCCTGAGCTTTCAACAACTGCTCCGGGGCAAGGTGCGTTTCCTGCTGCTTGTAGTAGGGCCCACCCTCTGTGCCAGGCAGGCCCTGCCCACCACAGCTGTCTCAAGCAGTACCTCTCTATTCCTCACACTGAACAAGCTCCCAAACAGGACTTCCGGACTGCTGGAGAGAAACCCCAGTGCCTCAGCCAAGACTGCTGGCTCTGGACTTCTGAACAAGCTGCAGGGATTCAGAACCAAGATTCCTGGTCTGCTGAACCAAACCTCCAGGACCCTGAACCAAATCCCTGGATTCCTGAACAGGACGCATGGGCCCTTGAATGGAACTCATGGACTCTTCCCTGGCCCCTCGCCCAGGGCCCTAGGAGCCCCAGACATACCTCCAGGAACTTCAGACACAGGTTCCCTGCCACCCAACCTCTGGCCTGGATATTTTCCTTCCCCAACCCATCCTCCTACTGGACAGTACACACACTTCTCTCCTTCACCCACCTTACCCACCCTCACGACCCAGCTTCAATCCCCTCTTCCTGACTCCTCTATCACACCCAACATCAGCAGTCCCCTTCTAATCACAGCCCACCCTTATGCCCAGAATCGGTCACAGGAAGGGTAGGGTGCTTGGAGACTGCCTACTTCAGAATGGTCTCTCGTGTATAATTCCCTCACCCAGAGGAGAGGCCCTGGGAGACAAATGCAGCTATACCAGATTTCCTGCTTTCACCTGAAACCAAAGCCTTGGTAAAAAGGGATACACAGGACAGAAAAAAGGATCATTTTTCACTGTATATTTTAAAACTTCAGAAGCTATTTTTTTAAGCTATCAATAATATTCATCAGAGCAGCTAATTATCTTTGGTCTATTGCTTGCCCAAAGTTACAAGTTAATAATTCCCCAATTATTCTTTTTCATTCACTAATTCTGCAAAGGGCTGGCCTGGCCTCTGAACAGAAGTATAAACTAAACCTTTTATCAGAAAAGAGAGGGTGGTTTCTTTTGCTTTGAGCTTAAGGCCCTCCATTGCCCTCGCCCCTTTACCATCATTCCCGGTAGGATTCTATCCTTAAGAGATCCCCACTTTTGAGAAATGAATGAGAAGTTGTGAAGTTGTCTCTCAGAAAGGCTGTCCCTATACAATCAGACAAAACTGAGCCTCTCTAGATGAATAAATGACTGTGTGCAAAAGCTAACTGAAAAGGCAGGGAAAGATGTTCTTCTGGAGAGGCAACAGATTCCCCCAACCCCCCCAAAAGCTAACAGGAAGCCTTGGAGAGCCTCACACCCCAGGTAAGCCTGTGCAGACAACTCAGTCAAGGCAAGACTGGGATGTGACAGCTGAGCAAACAGCCAGAGCTGCAGCCACTCCGCGGGAGGCTTCACCAGGCATGGGTTCCTGCCTCCCTCCTGTGGAGGCCAGGGGGAAGTGCAGGAAGTGGCATGAGTCAGTCTCCTTGAGCTCACACAGCAGGAGAGACAAGTACATGTCAAGTACAAGTTGAAGGCTCATTTCCCAATTCCCCATGGCTCATAGTATCTAAAAAGCAGCCCTGTGTGAACACCATAAACTCTGCTAGAGGATCTCTAGGAAAGAAACCAGAGGCAGGCTACGGGGCTTTGCAAATAAATGCTGGCTTGGTGCTCAGAAAGAGGTTTACACTGCACAAAACAAAAACTCCATTGCAAAGATCAACCTGCTACCTTCAGAGGCTCCTGCAGGAAAACTAGTGGAAGTTTTTCCCACTCTTTTTTTCCTTTTTAAAGAAAGGAGGGATCATGGAGGTAGAGGAGCCAGGAATCCAGAGCTCCAAACACTGCCACAAATACTCCGGGATCAGCAAAGGCATTCCAAAACAATGGAATGTAAGCCAGTGTGCTGGGAACCTTATGTACATTATCTTTCTTGATGCTCACACAACTTTGCAAGGTACATATTATCATCTCTATTTTAAGGATGAGGAAACGCAGGCTCAGAGAAGCCAGGCTACCCAGGCTATAAGCAGGAAAGAATATAAACCCAAGTCTGACTCCCTCTGGAGTCCATGTTCTCTCCAGGCTGACGCACTGTCCAATATATCATTCAGTGATTCTATTCACTGGAAAAGACTTCCAAGTCCTTAGGGAGTAAATACATCAATAGTTAAAGAGTTCTGAGTAGAAAACAAAGCTCTTAGTGGGGCTGACCAATTCAGACATCTCCAGGTGTCTTTCTTTCCCTTTATGGACAGAACAGTTTCCATGGAGAAGGATCAACAAATGCACAGAGCTCAAAAGTGCTGTCCAAATCAGATGTTGTCAGTTTCTGCATAGGGAAAATTAGTTCATCCACACTACAAATTCCAGAATGCAGTTAAGGAAATGCTAAATGGAAATTGAAATTTACTGAAATACTGAAGTAGGTTAAATTTAATGATCAAATGAAACACTTCACGGTACATGAAAGAGCCAGCACCCAGGGCAAGATATGGCAAAGGGACCAGAGACAAAGAATTAGGGGTTCTCAGCACAGCCAGAGAGGCAAAGATGGCAAAATTGCAAGTTGTAGCCAGGAAGTTCCAGGCACACAGTTTAGGTATTTTACTTACTCCAGTTCAGGGGAAATGCAAATAATTCTTGGGCTTCTCCAGTGTGAACTCATCTGCCCCTACTTCCCCTTGACACAAAAGACAAAAAATCTTTTACAAGCGGAACACTCATATCTCTATTCAAATTTATGCCAGTTCTCTTGCTTCTGCTACCCCAGGGCAGCCAGGACCTTCTGCTGATATCCTACAAACTATTACTGGTAATTAGGTTCTCCCATGCTAACTGAACTAGATCCTTCTCCAGCCACCCCGACCCTCCCAACAAAAAAATCTAACTTCATGGAAAAATTCTAGGATTTCCATAAAAATTCATTCCCACCCCCACCACAGCTCCTATTTTCCCCCCTTCCCCTCTACAACGAAGCAAAAGAAACACCTTTTCCTCCCCCTCTGCAGAGGCCATTCATTTTCAACCCATTTCCCTAAATGTTATTTCTAACACCTCCTATAAAGACTTGAAAATGATGGGGAAGGAAACACCCCAGGTATCCCAGCGGGGGGCAGGGGGACAGCAACCATGACAAAACCAGATCAAAAGAGACAACGGCTTAATACACACTCCCAGAGCAGCTTTCTGGATTGTTCTCTGAATTTTCCAGAGGAAAACGGAGTCCCCTGTGCTTTCTCAGAGACCTTTAATTCCAGGCTAAAGAGTCAGTTCATGTGCTGGAATCCTGGTGAGCAATGGCATTTCCTCGTCTTTTCTCTTCCCCCACTTATAGATTAGGGACTGCAGTGAGGCTGCTGCATTGTCCCAGGCAGTGGCCCAGGCCTGCCACCCTCATTGGTATTGCCGCCTTGTCCACTTCCCTGGTCTAGGCAGCAGCTCCCTGTTCAATGTCACTGGTAAGAACCACCATCATTCACCCTCCCTCCCAGGCCACTACTAGAGTGTAGAGCAGAGTTCCTCCGCCTGCTTCTATAACCACCAAGCTCTCTCTTCTCGCTCTCTTCATATGGTTGTGTCCAATGCTGTGTCTAAAAGCCTCCACCCAAAAAGTACATAAAAATAATGAACATTTCCAGGCTATGCAAGTGATTCATTCATGTCAACGTGAACTGACTGTCTAAGAGGCTGAAAGTGTTGGAAGGACACGAACAGGGCTCCTTGCCAATTCAAAATTCTTTGCCAAATGGGTGGTATCTTCCAGGCCTGGGATGCCTTCAGGAGCCAAAAGCACAAGAACATTCTCTCCCAGATAGAAAACCACATCACAGGACAAATATTGGGACTAGTGGACTAGTTGGCCAGGAGACTGAGATAACCCTGAACTCAGATACAAAAAGGCTGTGATAGATCCTACACTGATACATGATCAGCTGGCTATGGGCCAGAAATGTACCAGAACGGAATATTTTTTAATGGAAATGGAAGATTAAAAAGGGCGAGGGAGTCTGAAAAATTTAAGTTTAATTTAAAAAATCATATACACAAAACAACTTCTAATTCAGTTTAAGGATTTCCACTGAGTCTTCCAAGTCAGTTTCCCAATGCATCCAGACCACCTAAAGGAGCACCCATGGTGGACAGAGAGCCAGCCCCTCCGTAACAGGTGAACAACAGCAACTGCTATTCAGGCTTGAACGTCTGGATGGTGATGCCCTCAACAGGACAAGTCAGATGGAAGTTTGGGGCAGAAATGGACAAAATGTCCATGATCTGAGTGACTAAACAGCAGGGTTGGCTTCCTGGGTGGCTCAAAAGGCCAGTTTCTTCATCAGCAGGTAAACTCTGGAATCCACCTCAAATCCATGCAGGTTGTTGGCATCACCCTGTAGCCTCATGAGCAGGCCCCCATAGGACACGTAGGCAGAGCTGAAACAGAAGGCCCCAGTGCCATGAGTCTGAGCTCTGGAGCAGCTGTTCTGCATCCTCAGCAGCTCTCCATCCCCAAGTAAGAAAGAAAAGAGGCACCCTTCTAGTGTTTTGTCATTAGGAACTAAAATTCAGACAAAGATGAACACACAGACATGTGCAAGGCATATTCTTTCCATTAGCAACAGTGGAAAATACCTACATACCCCAAATTGGGGAAATGGTCAAATGAATTAAAATATATCCATTTATAGAATGTTATGCAGCTATTAATATGTTTAGGAATAGTTTTAAATTGACATGAAGAAATATGTTTTATATAACATTAAGCAAAAGGAGAAGTGAACACTGTAATAAAATGATCTCAAAAAAAAAAAAAATACACAGGAGAAAAAACCTAGACTATTCTAAAATGTTAACATAAAATGTTCCCTCCGAGTATGAAATTATAGGTGACTTCTTTTCCTACTTTACATTATCTTTTTGTGCTTTTTGAATTTCTTACAATGCGCACATATTGTTTTAATAAGATTTCAAACAAAAGAAAAAATAGTTGGGCACAGAAACCAAAGAAGTAGGAACTGGAATGCAGAATAGCAAAACACACACAAAAAAAAAACAAAAAGAGAAGAGCCTAGCAGTTTAATCTCTTGACGTTGCATTTAGTTACTGGGGAAGCAACTCTCCTTTGCACTTCACATAGCAAAATTACCAGTTTCACATCTGGACCATGGACCTAGGTCCTGACAAATGGCAAAGTGAGCAGCTTACATTTCAAAATGGAATCTTCCAAAACAGTTTCCTTCTGAGGTGCTTGTGGACAAGGACCCAAAACAGGAAGCATGAGCATTGCCCAAATTCTCAGGACAGGGAAGGGGGGAAGATTCTCACAAAACCACCGAACTTACAGACGTGTTGCTGCTTCAGTGGAAGTTTCGTCTCCCTCAATCCTATACACTTTACCGTACATTACATACTCAAATTGGTCAGCCCTGTGGAACAACAGTGGCAAAGTTATTCTTAATAGTAACTAACAATAGTAAGAGGCCCTTTTAAAATGGTAACTAGTAACTAAGTTGTATTATAACAACAGGCACTTTATAAATATGGTACCATTTAATCCTCTGTGGCTGGAAATAACCATCTCTATTTTACTGACAAGGACACTGAAACCAAAAGAGGTGAAGGTTATTCAGCAAATAAGCGATAGAGCTGAGATTTGAACTCATGTGGCTCCAAAACCTTTCTGCCACACCAAGCTCCCTCCCAAAACCCAAGCTTCATATCACCTATGTCACTCAGTGGTCATTCTCAGGCATTAAAACACAACTCACTAGCATGTAATCACTGCTCTTGATAAATACGTGGCTGCCTGAATTCTTAAATATAGCAATTTCCTTGTGGTTACTCAGATTCTGCTAATAATCACTTATTCCATGAATTAAATAAAGGTCTTTCTATACTATCAATCTATTTAGTCCTCAGGGGCTATTTCAAGTACTCCCTTCTCATCTCCCTCACCTGGAAGGCCGATCATCTGTGGGGTTGTATTCACCATCATCCAGCGTACCATCTTCATACAAGGTACTGGCTATGACCAATCGGAATTTGTCACCTGAAAATAATGGCAATATCTGAAAATGAAAATCAGTTGTAACAGCAAAAAGTCCCTTGCTGTGTACAATACTTACCCAAGTCTACGGGGTAAATCTGAATGTTTACATCTAAGATGAGGTCCATCTTGAAAGATTCGCTCTCACAATGCAGTCGAGACACTGTAGGGGTGGGGAGTAAATTAAGAGAGTAGAGGTAATTGCCAGGCTCTGAGCAGACCCACTTTGGGGATTACAGGCAACAGAACACAATCTAACCCAGCCTACATTCACTGATCTCTCCTCTACACTCACAGAAGTGCAGGCTCAATCAGAACCAGATATGCAAGAAGGAAAAGGGGAAGAAAACTATGGCTAGGAAATGGAATCCCCAGAAAAGAATCAAAGGTCCCCTGGCATGGAATAGTATCCAAGTTCTAGCCCTGCATAGGTGATTAAGATACAACCTGACTTTGGGCATGGTATTCATTCTTTCAAAGGTTTAGTCTTTCTGTGCTAGGCAATGTGCTGAGTGGATTACCAAGATATATAAGAATTGGTGTGTGGTCTGAAAGAACATTTCAGTCTCCAGGCAAAGGAAGAGACACCAAAGAGAAACAATTATTGATCAACGACAGAACAGTCGTTTATACCAAGCTGTTAACTCTAACCCAGAGAGGACTTCTACAAAGAGCTAAAGATTCTGAGGACAATACAACAATATAGGCTCTGACTTCAGATTACTTGCTGTGCAGCCTTGGGTGGATTATTTAACCTCTCCGGCAAAATAGGGAAGACACCACCCACCTCTCAGGGACTCACAAGAGGAATAAGACAAAGTATGTGTGAGGTGCACAGTAGAGTGCGTAGCAGAGCAGATAGCAATTATGATTATGAAAGATGACCAATTCGCACATCTGTGGCAAACGGCCACCGAGGTGCTGGGCATATCATGTGTGAAGCCAGGGAGAGTTCGTATCAAAGTCTTCTCATCTATAGAATGTTTCCTGAGAGAGTGCCTGCCAGTAGGAGCAGGCCACGTAAGTTGGAAGGACAGGACGTGGGGCCCGGAGGTGCGTCGAAGAGGAGGGCGACAGCCCCTTCCCTTTCAACCGCCCCTACATACCTTACTTACCTCGGTCAAACTTCTTGCCCTCCGGGTCAATGTCTTTCACATCGAAAATATCCTCAAATAGGATGCCCGCCATCGCGAAACGGCCACGAGAGCAGCAGAGGTGTTGAGCGCGCGACCACGACTCGGGGGTCCGCGAACCCCGTCGCGTGAATTAAAGGAGAGTGTAGGGAAAAAGAGTAGCTTCTGAGCAACGGCAGCAAAGGACCAGACTGGCGCATGCGCACGGACAGGCCGTAGCGCTTCCACTTCCGTCGCCTTCTTCTCGGGGCTTCGTAACTTCCGCTCCCAGTGATTGCATCCGAGAGGCTCTAGTATTGAGGGGCGGTTCTCAGGACTAAGTGACCCCGCCCCTGGGCGGGGACATAATAGGTCCCGCCTCGGGCATAGGTGGCGCGGGTTCTCGAACTCCGCTGGGACTCTACTGCGCCCTCTTCAGAGTCCGGGTCCCGGAGGCAGGAAAGTGTGGAGGCATAACTCCTGACAGAGACCTTGATCCTTGGCCCAGAGAAGCCCGCCCTAGCCCTACCCTGCCGGTCCGCATGCCCGCCGAGGGCACAGTCCGAGCCGAGGGAGGGCGGAGCAGAACCCCGCCCCCAGGGCTCTGGCCAGGCGGGAGCAGTGCCCAGCCCCTCGGCTGGCATCGAGGTCCCCCCGGGCTGGCCCGAACCGGCTCAGCCCTGCTAGACGTCACCCGAGCCGGGTCCGTCCAGTTTGGGAATTTGCCATGATGTCACCATAGGGAAGAGGAAAACCTGCACTGTTCCCTCCCCACCACTGCCCTCTTGCGCTGGGCCCTGCTCCCTTCCCCCACATTGCCCCTTCAGCCTCAGAGTAAACCTCCAGACTGCCCTCCTCCTAAGCATTGCCCCTTGAAGCCTGGTACTGCCCATTCCCCACCACTGCCCTCTCCCTCTGGACACTGATCTATATTCTCCTTCATCTTGGCACTATCCTCTCACTCGGATATCAGCTCTTCCCTCATACTGCCCCCTTCCTCCTGGGGGCTGGCTCCCCTCCCCCTGAGCACCGTCTCTGCCTCCTTCATCCAGGTACTGTCCTGTCCCACACGTTGCCCCTTTCCTGACTACCCTCTCTCTCTCACTAATCTAGCCCTGATACTGCCCATCCACCTTGTGCTCCCCTCACCCTCTGCCTTATCCTTCCCGGAACCCTGAGAGGGAACGCCGAGCCCCAGGAGATCGTTCCCCTATGGCGGCGAGCCGTCTGGAGCTCCTCGAGTTTCTCCTAGGGCCCTGCCAGAGAGAAGCGACCTCTGCCCCCTCCCCACGCCCGCCTCCCAGGGGTGGCCTCTCCAGCGCCCAGGCCTCCCTTCCCCTCTCCAACCCCTTCCTATTTCCACTTCTACACACACCCCCAGGCCAGGTTCTCCCAGGTGCACCTCCCTGGGAGAGTCCGGAGGAAGGGAAGGAGGAAGGGAGGGGGTGAGGGAGCCCGAGGGTCTCAGTTCCAAGCATCCCCCGTCTCCACCCCTCCCTGGTCCAAAATGCCCTTCTGAGTGCCCCCAGCTTAACTTTTCACTCCCGGCGGGGCAGAGAGGTCTTCCCAGGCCGGACCGAGCCTCTCACTCCTCCGGAAGAGCAGAGAAAGTGGCTCCCCTTAGAGAGGAGTTCCACTTAGACAGCTCCTGCAGCCCCCGACTCCACGCCCAGTCAGCCTCAGCGTCTCCGGCCCCTCCCTCCCGGACGCAGAGTTGCGGGCCGAACCCGGCCCCTCCACGTGCCAGGGGGCCCGCCCCCGCCGGAGCCGCGGGTGCTCCTCTTAGCCCCCGGCCTCCGCGGGGAGGGGGCCCGGGCTCGCACGGCCCCAGCGCCCTCTGCCGCCTCTCTGGAGCCTGGAAGACGGCCCCAAAGCAGACCCCGGCTGGGCTGGGCCGGCCCCTCCTGGTGGGCCGGCGGGCGGAGCAGCGCAGAGAACACCGCCCCCCGGCCCGCCCGCCGAGGAGGAGACGGGAGCGGGAGGCTGCGCCGGCGGCGCCCGCCTGGGGCCCGCCGCACTCTGCACTCGGCCGCCCGGGCTGCGGGGACGGGACGGGTGCGGGCGCGGGCTCTGCGGGCGGGGAGCCGAGTCCAGACCAGGGCCGGGGCTGCGGCGGGAAGCGAGAGGGCAGAGCGCGGAGATGGCGGCCACGGCGGCCGCGGCGGCGGAGGAAGGGATGGAGCCGCGGGCGCTGCAGTACGAGCAGACCCTGGTAAGTGAAGCCAAGCCGAGCCCTAAGGACTGCACTCTGGAACCGCTTCTCCAGGTTACCCTTGGAGGTGCGAGGAGGGGGGCCTACCCTAACCCCACGCCAGCCCCCAGACTTCTGAGATGGGGAACTGAGGTTAGGGGGTCTGAGAGGCTGGAGGGTCAAATGGGTCAAAAGCCACATGCAGGCTAGGGGCCTGCAGAGGACAAGAACACCAGATGCTTGTCCCAGGTGTCTTTTCCTTTAACCGCCACACACACACACAGACACACACACAGACACACACACACACACACACACACACACACACACGTTTTCCTTGCTTTTCCCCCTCTCCACCTGGGCCCAAGTCTCAGCACCCCCACCACCCCTCCCACTACCACTCACAGCATTGACTTTCTCTCCCTACACTCTCTCTCCATCATCCAAAAATCATCCAAATGTTCCTTGTGTCTCCACTATGTGCATGGCATTGTGCTAGGCACAGAGACAAGGTGTAGAAGGATAATCAGACCCAAACCCAGCCCCTACTCCTGGGAACTCACAACCCAGCATTGTTCAGGAACCGTTCAGTCAATTCTCTGAAAAAAGGTGGCGTGCCACCCTAGGGGACAGGAGCTTGGGGAGGACAAAGCAAGCAAGAATGGGTGTGGGAATTGGGACCTTTGTCCAGGCTGACTCTAGATATCCAGCCCCCACCCGTCCCAGGGGTGTCCCTTGACCTCATTAAAAGCAGGGGTCCTGGGGTTCTGAGCTGACTCAAGGCCAACACTGTTACTTGGTTTTTGAGAAGCCATTTGCCCCCGCCTTGTGTCACTGGGGTAGGGAATTCAAGCCCCAGGGAAGGGAATGGACCCTGTGGCTCTTTTTCACCAGCTTGGGCTGGAATTTGCCCAGGAAGGTGACAGGGAGGAAACCTCTTGGGGAGGAAGGGGCCTGGCTGTAACTGAGGCTGGGAAGTAAGTACCCAATTACAAAAGAGAGTGTATGAAACAAGGATGAGAGAGAGAGATGGCAGGGGTGGGGGTAGGGGCAAGCCGTTGGGATAGGGTAGGCGGTTTCTGTCCATCAGTGCAGGCTGAGGATAGGGGCATTGGTTGAGGAAGCCAGGCACCTGGCTTCCAAAATGGTGTTTGTCTGTCTTGCCCCAGCCACAGCTCCATCTCCTTTGCCTCCGTCCCTATCTCTAGAATGAGCTCTCAGGGTCAAGCTCCCTATCCGGCACTCTCTGCTCCAGCCTCTCCCCCTTCCCTCTCTGATCCCTTTGTCTTTCTTTCACATACTCACCTCCCCCCCTTCTACACTGTGTCTGCTTCTTTATACTCTGCTTTCCTTCTTTTATCTCCCTACTTCTTCCCCTCTCCTGCTTCCTTTCTCTTCTGTCCCTTCCCTTTGCTTCTCTTTTCTGTTTTTCTCTCCTTCCCCTCTAATTCCCTCTCCTCTCCACTTCTCCCTCTCCTCCTATCTCTCACCCTCTCTCTGTCTCTATCTTTCCCTCCCCCTTACCCCCCTCCCCACCCCAGTCCCAACAGGAGCCCTTTGTGTCCCGAAGCTCTGCGGGTGGCAGCCGGAATCTACTCCTCCCCACCCCCTAACACATGCCCAGCTTGGCAGGTCTAGCCATGGTGACTCCCCTGTCCCACTGCCCCACCATCCAGTCACAGCCCAGCCATCAGCAGCCTCTGGTATCCCCCAACCCACCACTGAGCTCGGGACAGCACCAAATTGAGGCTGAGGGCACCAAGCACTCTCCACTCATCCGTCCACTCCCAGCTAGCTGGGCTGGCAAGCTGTTGGGGAGGGGTGGGGTGGGGAATGGGGACAAGGGGATTACAGTGGGTGGGAGGGGTTGCAGCTGAGTGGATCACAGGCCAGAGGCCCAGCAAGAACGTGATAAGGATTGGGGCCCCGCCTGCTCCTAGGCCCAACTCTATGCTGCCCCCAGCTGCCCTTGACCATCCCTTTTTCTCTGACCTTCCCTCCTCCCACTTTCAGACTGTGCCTTAGGTCTTTTCCTCCTCTGGGGACTTCCTTCCCACTCTTCCTCAGTCCCCCCACCAAACCCTACCCCTACCCAGTCCTGGGAGAAGAGGACTGATTATTCTGCCACCCCCAGAGCTGTGTCCCTGTACCTTGGCTGCCCCTATCACTCGGGCCAGGACAGCACCCACAGTCTGCAATGTGTATTGTTGCCATACCTGGAGCCAGAGTGGGAACAGTGAGTTCAAGAGAAGGGGAGTTGAGGCACCAGGAGCCCTCCCTGCATCCCCACTCAGCCGGCGCCTGCTACTGCCCTGTCTTCCCTGTTGCTCCAGATGTATGGCCGGTATACTCAGGACCTTGGGGCCTTTGCCAAAGAGGAAGCTGCTCGGATCCGCCTGGGAGGGCCTGAGCCCTGGAGGGGTCCCCCATCCCCTCGGACTCCCCCAGAGCTCCTGGAATACGGACAGAGCCGTTGTGCCCACTGCCGCAGTGAGACCTGGGTTGGGGCGAGGGACCCAGCTGTGTTGTGCAGTGAGAGCCACCCATGGGCAGGGTGGGATAGCAGGGGTAGGGAAGCCTTGGTGCCAGTCTCCACCTTTCTTCCTATCCCTGCTCCCCAGTCTGTACTGTACACTGCCACAAGTTCCTAGTGTCCAGGGTTGGTGAAGACTGGATCTTCCTTGTCCTGCTGGGACTCCTCATGGCATTGGTGAGCTGGGCCATGGACTATGCCATCGCTGCCTGTCTGCAGGGTGAGGCCAGGACCGGCAGGGGGAGGGGCTGGGAGGAACTAACCTGCTTCCTCCGTGCTACACTTGTCCAAGTATCTTGGCCTCTTGGCCATTGGCCCCATCCCCCAGCCAGCCCAACCACCCCCTCTTTGGGCATTAATCACTGCCACTCCCCTGGGCCACTAGTTCTTACCTCCTCTCTCCAAATGGCCCTCTTACCTATAGTGGTCTTCGTCCCAGTGAATGCCTTCTAGGGCCCCCTTCCCAGCCCCTGTGCCCAGGCTCTGTGTGACCTTTCCTGGGACAACTCGTGTCAGTATATCCCAGTGGCCAGGGAGAGAGAGGGCATGCCCCCTGGGGGTCCAGCAGCATGTCCTCTGCCCACAGCTCAGCAGTGGATGTCCCGGGGCTTAGATGCCAACATCTTGCTGCAGTACCTGGCCTGGGTCACCTACCCCATCGTCCTCATCACTTTCTCAGCGGGATTCACACAGATCCTAGCTCCTCAGGCTGTTGGTACAATAGGGGAGAAGGGGAGAGCAGAGGTGGGGCCTCCTGACAAAGGGACAGATGACTGTTCTGGAATGTACCTTTTCCAGGGTCCGGCATCCCCGAGATGAAGACCATCTTGCGGGGAGTGGTGCTGAAGGAATACCTCACCCTCAAGACCTTTGTAGCTAAGGTTATCGGTCTCACCTGTGCCCTGGGCAGCGGGATGCCGCTTGGCAAAGAGGTGACTACAGGCTGGGGGGTGAGGGGGAGGAGGAAGAGGCCAAAGTCAGGGTCAGCCCCTTCCCTACTTACCACCTGTCCCTGCCTCCCAGGGCCCTTTTGTGCATATCGCAAGCATGTGTGCCGCCCTGCTCAGCAAGTTCCTCTCCCTCTTTGGGGGCATCTATGAGGTAAAGGCAACACCAGGGGAAAGGAGAGGGAAGGGGTGCACTGCTGAGCCATGGCTGACCCCACTTCCTGCCACACCCCCAGAATGAATCCCGGAACACAGAGATGCTGGCGGCGGCCTGTGCAGTAGGCGTGGGCTGCTGCTTTGCAGCGCCCATTGGAGGTAGGCAGGGCTCCTCAGTCATTCCGGCCCAGTCCTTAGCCCAGCCCTTGCCTCAAGGGGGGCTCTTCCCTGCCCCTCGCAGGCGTACTGTTCAGCATTGAGGTCACCTCCACCTTCTTTGCGGTGCGGAACTACTGGCGGGGCTTCTTTGCTGCCACCTTCAGTGCCTTCATCTTCCGGGTCTTGGCTGTCTGGAACCGTGATGAAGGTCTGTTTGGGGTGGGGGGCGCTGAGGGAGCCTTTGAGATGACTCCGGGGGTCTGAGGCAAGACCTGCTTCCCTCTGCTACTCCGCTTTCCCTTCAGAGACTATCACTGCTCTCTTCAAAACTCGATTCCGGCTCGACTTCCCCTTTGACCTGCAGGAACTGCCAGCCTTTGCTGTCATTGGGTGAGGAGCTAAGGGGGATGGGATGTGTCAGAGAGGAGAAAGGTGTCCATGAGAAGACCCCTTTTACCCTGGTGCTTCTTCTCCCTCCAGCATTGCTAGTGGCTTTGGGGGAGCCCTCTTTGTGTACCTGAACCGGAAGATTGTCCAGGTGATGCGGAAGCAGAAAACCATCAACCGCTTCCTCATGAAGAAGTGAGTTGGCTTTAGGCTGCTTTGGGGTGTGTGAGGGTCACAGTGGGGCAGGAGGACAGTGATAGGTGAGATGGCAAATAGTGGTCCAGTCAAAAACAGGCATCCCACTGAGAAAATCAGCCACTTTTCCAGGCTGACTGAGCATTTTGACTTTTATGTGAATTATCTGAAAATTGAAACTTTTGAATTTTTAGTCAGGGACGGGGGGCATTTTGGATCAAAGACTGAGGCTTTCTTAGGCTCTGAACTGGCTCAGGAAGCAACATTCCCTGGAGAGTGTTTGGGCCTCAGTTTCCACTCCTGCCCCCTGTGAACAGTGGGAATGGAGGAGATGGATCTTTTATTTCCGGTGCCCCTTTCCAGCTCTGCCAGTTGTGACCCTGAGGATTGGGAAGGGGGGGAGGGGGCAAAGACATGACTTCCCTTAGGACTGATGTTCTTCAAGGAGAGGACAGCCAGTGAGCCTTTCCTATGGCATCTTTGGTCAACTGCCATGAGTGACCCCAGCTGTCCCCAACACTGACCTTCAGTCTAAGTCATCACAAAGAAATAGGCAGAGGCCGAAACTTCTCCGCACCCTCACACAAAGCACCCTTCAGTTGGAGCTTCTGGGGGATGGGGGTGGGTCACAGCTAGAGGGGGCTGGAAGGCTACCCACTTAGGGAACCAAGAGCTGACAGGCCTTTAGGCCATACCCACGGCTCTTATAATAACCCTAGTCCACTATCACCCTCGGAGCTATGGTATCATGAACAGCAAAGAGGACCTTCTCTCAGTTCTGTGGGCTTTCATGTAAGAGCCAAGGTTCAGTTCTGACTTCAACTTCAGCCCTGAGGTATATGAGGGCACCTCACCGTCGCCAGTCCACAGTAGGTGCATCACCCATGTTTGATGCTATGAAACCCATACCTCTAGACGCCTGCTCTTCCCAGCTCTGGTGACCCTGCTCATCTCTACTCTGACCTTCCCCCCTGGCTTCGGACAGTTCATGGCTGGACAGGTAAACCCCAGGCACAACAGGAATTTGCACTTTCCTTTGGGCTGCATCCCTTCTAAGCCCAACAGCCCCAGCAGGACTCTGGGAGCCTGCATTCCCCTGGATGCCCATGGGCTCCTTCACTTCATCCCATCTGTTCCCCAGCCTGAGGCACCCTATTCATCTGCAGCTCTCACAGAAAGAGACACTGGTCACCCTGTTTGACAACCGGACATGGGTCCGCCAGGGCTTGGTGGAGGAGCTAGAGCCACCCAGCACTTCACAGGCCTGGAGCCCTCCGCGTGCCAATGTCTTCCTTACTCTGGTCATCTTCATTCTCATGAAGGTGGGGTCCTCACATGTATACAGCTAATGTGTACATAGGCTTACCAGGTGCCAGGGTCTGTTCTAATCACTTTACATATATTAGTTCCTTTAAGCCTCACAGCAATGCTAGGAGAAAAGTACTGTCATTATCCCCATTTTAAAGAAGGGAAATCAAGGCACCAAGAGGTTAAGTAATTGGCCCCCAGTCACACAGCTAGGTAGATTTGAACCTAAGCCATCCTGCTCCAGAGTCCTTCCCCTTGCCCCTCCTAGGGGACTCTGGCACAGCTGAGAAGTTTGTGCCTGACTGCTAAGCGAGGTAGGTTCCCTCGGGGTGGAGCAGGTGGGCCGGGTGAGACCACTGCCTGTGTGAAACACCTCCTGCCTGCAGTTCTGGATGTCTGCGCTGGCTACCACCATCCCGGTGCCCTGTGGGGCCTTCATGCCAGTCTTTGTCATTGGTGAGTTCAGCCTATTCTCCTAGCCTGAGCCCTGGTCACCCCCTCTCTGCCTGGGAGTGGGTTTTGGTCCAGCCCCAGCCCCACCCTCACCCCTGCAGGGCTGTCCCCTGCACTGAATGACCCACCGGCCCCTCCCCCACCCTCTGACCCTCTCTCTTCCTAGTGCCCCCGCCCTCCCCCTCCACTGCCTGTTTCTCTTCCCACCCCCCTCCCTGAAGGAGCAGCATTTGGGCGTCTGGTGGGCGAAAGCATGGCTGCCTGGTTCCCTGATGGGATCCACACGGACAGCAGCACCTACCGGATTGTCCCCGGAGGCTACGCAGTGGTGGGTGAGTTGAGTTCCCCAGGTCCAGAGCTGCCTGGCCACAGGGTATGAGACACCCAGCTTCCCTCAGATGCAGAGGCCCCATCCCCAGGACTGTCTGGACAGCCCCGAGCATCCTCCCAGGGGTGGGTAGGGCCATCTGGGCCTGGGAGCCCTGAGGAGACAAAGTGGCTGTCCCCAGGAGCAGCCGCACTGGCGGGAGCAGTGACGCACACAGTGTCCACGGCCGTGATTGTGTTCGAGCTCACGGGCCAAATTGCCCACATCCTGCCTGTCATGATTGCCGTCATCCTGGCCAATGCTGTTGCCCAGAGCCTCCAGCCCTCACTCTATGACAGCATCATCCGCATCAAGAAGCTGCCCTATCTACCTGAGCTAGGCTGGGGCCGCCACCAGTATGGAGGGCCGGGGGCCGGGGGGGTGGGGGTTAGGAGAGGGAGAAGGCACCACTTGGACCCATCTCCATTGAGCCCCTGAGCCAGTGAGCAGGGAAGCCAGCCGCCTTCCTGCCTCCTGGCTTAAACTGCCCTTGTCCACACCCTGGGGAGCTGGGGCTAGCCTCTCCTGATTGAAAAGAAGGGTGGGAGCACTCCTTGGCCTTGGCCCTAAGTCCTGTGCCCATGGGCTCTGGGTTTGCCTTGTGGCCCTGGGAGGGGGGTGCACTGAGCTAAACCTCCCCATACTGACCACAAACCATGTGCCCGTCTGTGCCTCAGGCAATACCGGGTGCGAGTGGAGGATATTATGGTGCGGGATGTTCCCCATGTGGCTCTCAGCTGCACCTTCCGGGACCTGCGGTTGGCACTGCACAGGACCAAGGGCCGCGTGTTGGCTCTAGTGGAGTCCCCCGGTGAGGCCAGGAGGGAGGCTGGGGGTTAGGGATCTCTCCCAGGGGTCACTGCTCAGGAAGGAGGGGTGTACAGGAGCCCAGGACCACTTCCCTTGGTTCCAAATGGAACAGGCCAGCATTTGCCAGGCAGTTTTCCTCTAGTGTGTGGCCTTTGTCCAAGGCCCTACTCTGGGTGTGAGAGAAGGCCAGGGAGGGTGGGAGGACCTCATCCCAGACTCTTGAGTCCTCCCCGACCCCACCCCCTGACCCTGCTATATCCAGAGTCCATGATTCTGCTGGGCTCCATCGAGCGCTCACAGGTGGTGGCATTGCTGGGGGCCCAGCTGAACCCGGCCCGCCGGCGGCAATACATGAAAGAGCATCGAGCTACCCAGGCCTCTCTACCATCTGACCAGGAGAATGCTCCTGGTCCCAAGAGTTCCGTTCGCTTTCAGGTGAGGGGAAAAATCCCCCATATATGCCCTGAAGGTCATGGTGTAGGCTGATTGGGGGGGTGGTACAGCAGGTGGTCTCCATAGCCTCTCCATGCAGGTGAACACAGAGGACTCCGACTTCCCTGCAGCCCGGGGGGAGACTCACAAGCCCCTAAAGTCTGCTCTCAAGAGGGGGCCCAGCAATGCCATGAACCTCAGGGAGAGTCCCACAGGTGAGCCTGTCTCCCACTAGCATCCCCCCTCCATCCCCCACCATAGAGCCCGAGCCAGACCACTGAGATCCATTGAAGTCCTTGGCCAACTTTTTGGCTAGAACACATCCCAGCTGGAAGAGTTTGCCCAGCTGGGCCAGGGATAGAATCCGAATGCCCTCTACCCCATGCCTTCCTCACCTCTCCTGCCCCCCTCCCCCAAAAGATGATTTTGCCCCCTGGGGCCTTGTGTTTGGCCCATAGGGAATGTGGAGCCAGTGGGCATCGCACTGAGGAGCCTCTTCTGTGGGAGTCCACCTCCTGAGGCTACTTCAGAGGTGAGTGGTTGGCCCCTTGCCTTCTGGCTTTCTTTCTCCCCAGCTCCCTCTCTGACTCTGAGACCACCTCTCCATGAACCCTGCAGTGCCTGCATCCCCCTTGCCCTCCTGCACTCCCAGCTGTCAGCTCTGGCTTTACACTGTGCCCTTCCTCCTGGGCTCCACCACTTCCCATCACCACCCCCACCCCCATAACATCAACCCCTCTTCTCTCTGGTTTGGCTCTAACAAAGTTGGAGAAGGCGGGATCATGTGACAAGCGCAAGTTGAAGCGGGTCCGAATCTCTCTGGCGGTAAGTGCTCCCTTTCTCCCTGCAGCCCAGGAGCACTAGGCAAGGAGGACCAGGGTCTAGATCAGGGAACCCCGCCCAGAGACGGGGATACACCACCTACCCCCAGCCCCTAGCTGCCAACCTTCCTCCCTCTCTCCTAGAGCGACTCAGACCTGGAAGGCGAGATGACCCCCGAGGAGGTAAGGTGCACCGGGACTCTGGACCCTGTTTCTTCCAGGGTGTGTGTAGCCATCCTCTTGGCTGCTATCCCCATAGGAGGTACCGTGGGGAAGGAAAATGGGCAGGCCAGCTTTCAGGTTGGTGAGAGCAGCTATTGTCACCCTCTACCTAACCCTTCTGGTTGCTTCCCCTCAGATTCTGGAGTGGGAGGAGCAGCAATTGGATGAACCTGTCAACTTCAGTGACTGTAAAATTGACCCTGCTCCCTTCCAGCTGGTGGAGCGGACCTCCCTGCACAAGGTAGGGCCAGCAGCCCAGGCCTAGCCTAGACTCTCAGGAGGACAGGGTGGGGATCTATGTCCCCACACAAGTTTAGACTCAAGCCAGTAGGGAAGGAAAGGGGACCAGAGAACAGGCTCTGTGCTGGGATGTTTTTCAGCCATCTTGTTTCCAGAATAGCTGTGATGATATGCTGGGAGTTGGAGCCCCTTATCGCCTTCCTGCTCTACTGTGGAGCCACGCATCCTTTTTCTTCTGCTCAGCCCTGCCCCCAGGGAACTCTGGACCAAAGCAGCAACAAAGACAGGGCTTGAGCTGGATCGAAGCCAGAAGGCCAGGCCAGGATCAGAGCTAGGCAAGAGGCTGCCAGAGCCCAAGAAGGCTGATACACCCACGCTGCAAAAAATGGGTGAGAAATAGGCAGGATAAGAAAACCTAATAAACAAGCTGACCAACTCCCAAATAGGCGTGGGGACACTGCAGAGAAGAGATAAACAAAGATGAGAAACGCCCAGTGGGGGGGCTTGGAATGTCAGACCCCAGAAGGTCTGACTTAATGTGGGCCAGAGGAAAATGGGTAAGGACACAGGAAGAACTCAGCAGAAGAGCCAAACAACCTTTCAAACTGAGGCCACAGAAGTGGGGAGAGAAATTGAGGACAAACAGGTTGGTGGTGTGAGAGGCAGATACCCTCTCTGCGTAGGACTGCTTCAGGGGCCCCAAGAATGGGGCAGCCAGTATCGTTGGGCAACTTCAGGCTTCCAAGCGAAGGCAGGGTATGCAGGCATGCCCAGTGGGCTGGTGGGACAGTGCCTGGGACCAGCAAAAGCCAAGGGCTGTTTTACCTAAATGTAAGCCTCTGAGGCACGGGGTGGGGAGAGGGTGTGGGAGGGAGCAGTGGGTGAACACTTCAAGGCCCGTGCCTTGGGCTTCTAGCTTCTGCCCTGTGGCAGACAAGGGGCCAAGGCAGGAAGGACAGGGAACAAAAGAGAAACAAAAAAGCAAAAGATAATAAAAGAACTTATAAGCCTTTGGGTAAAGACCTCAGATCAAAGACCTGGTCACTGCAGTGAAGTTGCAAGACAAAAGGAGATAGGCCTGAAAATACTACATAGGGCTTTTACTTCAAGCCTTTCTTCCTAGGGCCTCTAAAACTTTCCACAGTGATCATTTTACTTACTCCTCAAACATTGCATGAGGAGGAGGTGGATGGCAGTGCTGCTGCTACTAGCATTCTTTGAGTGCTTGCTGTGTGCCAGGCACTGTACTAAGCTCTTCACATGTTTAATTCAATCTTCACACTCCACTGTAAGATACTGTGACATTTCAGTTTTTACAGAGGAAGAAATTTGAGTGAGATTCAGAAAGGTTAAATGCATGCTGCCCAAGATCACACAGATAATAAGTGGTAGATCTGGGCCTGGAATCCAAGATGAGCTGACTCTAAAGCCTCTTATCCTAACCATTGGAGTACATGGGGAAACTGAGGCACAGTTTCACCCACATCAGTTCACCAGAGTCAGGCCCAGAGCCCAGATTTCCTGGCCCTGCTCCCAGGGTTTTCTCGGAAGGCCATGTTGGCCCTCTCCTTGTCAATTCACTGTTCTCGAGCCCAAGAAGTGCAGGTCCACCAATGGGCTCCCTGGTGTCTAATTAAATTAAAAGGAAAAAGAACAAAGTATTTGTTACAAACTTAAAAATCAGGGGAAGAGAAGAAGCCTTTGAAGAACTAACTAACATAGAAAGAAATGCAAGTGATAAGAATATAAGACTAGAATACAAAATGTCCTTGCAGAGGAATCAATAAGTAATAGACCAATTAGGTTCAGGAGGCGAACATTCAGAGAGGAGAGAGAATACATTGGAGACTATTTAGGAACCTGTGCAGCTGGAGGAGATCACCATACCAGCTAAACGCCCATTCGTTCAGAAGCCACCTGCGAGAAGCTGGGGGTGGATGGGTGCTGAGTGCGCCAGTGCTAGAGCCAGACTGGCTGAGCCCGAATTCTGGCTCTGCCACATTAGCTACTGCATGACTGTGACAAACTTAGCCTCTCTGTGCTTCACTTTCCTTATCTGTAAAGTAGGGGTAATAATAGTCCCTACCTCACAGGGTTTTCTGAGGGTTAAAGGACTTAATGCACGTTAAAGCACTTAGAACAGAGCCTGACCCATAAGTTAGAGCTTAATATTACTACTACTACCACTACTACTTATACTGCGGGAACAATGGGCGATTATAAATAAGAGACTATCCCAGCCCTCAAGGAATTTAGTTCCTTAAAGAAGACATGTAAACCAACAATTATACTCTATTATATACCAGCCTCTAATAGAGACATATGCACAATAAAGAGGGAGCACAAAGGAGAGGGTGACTCTCAGCTTAGAGAATTGAAAAAGGCTCCCAAGAGATGACTTTTATAATGAGGGGCTTGGAGGATTAGTAGAACTTTAAAAGATGGTGACATGGGGGAAGGGCTGAAGGTATAGAAGAAATGGATGTTTTCAGAGAAGGATGAGTGCTTATATGAAGCTGGAAGCTAGTGTGCATGGCAGACACTGAGGCTGGAAGGGCAGTTTGGGATCGGCTAGGGAAGGGCCTCTTAGGCCATTTGAAGGAGTCTGGGCTCTAACTCACATTTGAGAAAGAGCATTAGGCTTGGAGAAAGAGCCAAGATGGAGAGAAGGGAGGCAGAAAGCAGGAGAACCCCTTAGGATTTTGCAGACCCTAGTCCTGATGAAGGATGGTAAGACTGGGAGCCAGGAGGGTGGCAAGGATGTTCAGGAAGATTTGTAAGTCTTGGTGACTGCTGGGGACAGTGGTATGCAAACCTACAAGGCTAATATAACCAGCCAGATCACACTGCTTAAGGTTGTGGGAAAAAGAAAATCCAGAGAAACTATTTAATACGATCTTTAGAATAAGATAAGAGAGGGATTATTTGACCATAAGAAGGCAAGGCCTAAGGATTACTAAAATAGGAAATCTTATAATAAATGTTTTCCTCTGAAGTTAGACAAACAAATTAAAGCTAACTTGTAGCATGTAAGATTCAAGATAGATATGGGGAAGAACTTGCTAACCACATGATAATTATGATATAGGCTATTGAAGGTGCATAGATGAGTTTATTCTAAAACTATTTGAAGCCCTAGCCCCCTTAATAAGTTCTGTCATGACTTATATAGGGAAAGGTAGAAAGTTCTGGAAGTTTCTTCCTAAAGCTAAAATTTAGCAACCATATAAGAAAATATTTAAGAAGTGTTAAGACAATTGAGTTCTGCGTAATTTGATACCCAAGAAGTTGGGTTATCAATGCCCATTTTGATTCAGACATCAAGCCCATAAACTCGAAACAGTGAGATAAATGGTAGGCCAAAAATTCCAGGAACTGCTGAGTCAGGAGAGTGCTTTTCAAGACATCTGGCTCAAGAAAATCTACTCACAGCACAAGGAGAACTGGCTGACAATTTCTGAACCCTTGGTGATTAACCTGGAAAGCTTGGGGATGGGCCCAAAGCAAGAAAAACACCGGCCGGAGGGGTGGAGGGAGGAATGGGGATGACTGTTGCCCTTCTGGACCACAAGCTGAGGTCCACAGGACCTGGGATGCTGCTCAAGCCCCAGAAAAGGCAAACTGTATGAGCTGTAGAGTGCTTGATTGGAATGTCAGGACCAGGGTGAAGACAGACCAAAACTGCCCAGCCAGCTAATGAGGACAAATGAGCTAATGGAAAGTAGAGTGAGGCAGAGGGATGGAGGCAGGTGGGGGGTGGGACCTCCCTCCCTCACTGGGTGTGGCTGTGACTAATCAGACATCTGCATGTAGGGGCTGGGCTGTGCTTCCTCCCTCTAGCTGTAGTGTCCTGGTGACCTGGAGGAAGTCTCTTCACTGCTGAGCCTCATGCTGCTGCTTCTGCAGAATGAGCACAGTACCTCCTTCTCAGGACAGTATTGAAATTAAGCAATAATGTAGAATAGACCTAACATAGTGCCTGGCCAATCACTGGATGTCATAAACAGTTGGTCTCTCCTACATCCTGTATTTTATATGGCACTAAATTTTTCCTCTGTCCCCATTCCCCATCAATATAAGTAGCATAAGGATTTTGACTATCAAGTTTCTGAGGCCTGGTCACAGTAACTATTATTTTTCCTCCAATGGTCCTATCCCTTCCCCCCATAATTTGTGGTACCTTCTCTATTCCCTCCCCTCCACCTTGACATGGGCCCCTTTGGCCTGTAGTTTAGATGTGTCTTCTCCACACCCTGCAGACTCACACCATCTTCTCACTGCTGGGAGTGGACCATGCTTACGTCACTAGTATTGGCAGACTTATTGGAATCGTCACCCTAAAGGAGGTAAGATGACATTGACCACTAAAGCCAGTTCTACTTCCAGAAAGGCCGGGATGCTGATATCTGGCTTACCTGGGAGACGTGCTGGGGAAGAGTCTGAGTAGGGTGCTCTAAGCCCAGACCTGTGACCCTCTCACCTTTCCAGCTCCGGAAGGCTATCGAGGGCTCTGTCACAGCACAGGGTGTGAAAGTCCGGCCACCCCTCGCCAGTTTCCGCGACAGTGCCACCAGCAGCAGCGACACAGAGACCACTGAGGTGCATGCATTGTGGGGGCCCCGCTCCCGCCATGGCCTCCCCCGAGAGGGCAGCCCTTCGGACAGTGATGACAAGTGCCAGTGAATCCCTCAGTAGGTGGCCTGGGGTGGTGGCACCTGTGGCCGTGGGCCCAGATCCTGCAGCTGTCACTTCCTTCTGCCTTGGGAAAGCAGAGGCAGCTGCAGCCCAAGGTGCCGGATTCTCCCAGCCATCCTCCCTGGAATCTGCATCAGCACCCACCTGTTGCAGGCTTTCCAAAGGCAGGAAGATCAGCACTGCCCTGGCAGAATGGGGCTGCGTCATCTGACCCGATCCCCCTTTGAGGGGAAAAGGCTTCTAAGATGAGCTTATACTGGAATTTCCAATGACCAGATGTATATAGAGATTTACAAAGATTTTTATATTAATTTAATAAACAAATTCTTAAATAGAACAAAATAAACACCTAATGAGCCACTTATATAAAGAATGCCTGTGCCCGCTGGCTCTTGTTCTTACCTTGGGCCCTCTTACCTCCCACATACCCCACAGCCATAAAAATCTAGAGCCCAGTGTCCTTTGATTGCAGGATTTGCCTGAGGCCTGACTGGGACATGGCCCCCCAGGACTGTAGCTTTGGCTTCCTGTCAGCCAAGAAAGGCACTGCCTTCCTTCCCCCACAAGGAGAGACACTCCCTCATGACTGTCGCTCATTGGCACAATTCCTGCCCGGCACAAGCATCAGCTGACGGCAGGCCAGCCGCCTCTGTGGCCCCCTTGTGGCTCTCTCTGGAAGAACAACCAGAGTTATCCTTTCTTCCAATTCCACCCTTAAGAGAATGCAGGTGAAAGGGTGAAAGGGGCAGTCCCCTGTGAGCCGCCAGGAGCCTGCCCACACATCCTATGCTCCCCTCCCCACCTAGGGCCAAAGGAGTGGCTAGGAAAGGGCCCAGGCCCCTTTAGGGGGAGGCCAGGAAAAGGGCAGAGGGTGCTTACTTTAATCGTTTCACTGCCTCCCAGAGAAGACCCAACTGAAAGAACAGACCAAAAACCCTCTTTCTTTAGGAAAAAAGATTTAGAGACCATGGAGAGGATAAACACAGCACAAGCCCAGCTGGGCGAGGGGCCCTTGGGAACAGCTTGATCTGTAGGCTCTGGGAGGGCAGGAGCCAGCCCCCCGAATGGGGATCACTGTCAAGCACTGTACATGGATTTGGAGGTGAGGAGAGAAGCAGAGAAGAGAGGGGCATGAGGAGGGTGGAGAGTGAGGCCAGGCTCCCTCCCCCTCTACCCAGTCACACAGCCCAGTCACAACAATCCCCTTAACAGGTTCACATCATCCAAGGAAAAATTTGTGTGTGTGGCTTTGTTGATCTAAGAACATGAACGTCACTGTCTGTCACAGCTGTAGCCATGCCCCAGGGGCCCCGGGCAACCCCCGGCAAACCCCAGGAGTGTGGGGGCAGGACATGCGCCCCCAGCCCAGGCCCTGCCTCCTCTCCAAACACTTTCATGCAAATACACAACGGAGGAATGAGTGCTCCCAGGAGCCCTTGAGGCTGCGGAGCTCTTCTGGAAGTCTCATGCCCACATTTGGGCACAGAGGCTCTGTCCCCAGCAGCAGCCAGGGAATGCATGCCACCACCAGGCATGATTTGGGTCACTGTTCCTCTGGCTCTGCCTCATCCTCATCTAAGGACACCACCCCAGAAGAGGCCACATAGGATGCTTGCCGCTGCCGTTCCCAGCTGCCCACTGGTGGCGGGCAGAGTGGCTGGCAGTCCTTGCAGGGGTCTGGCTCCTCCTCGGCAGGGGAAAGGCAGGACTCCGTGAGGGGTGAATTGTAGAGCGAGTCCTGGGCCTCCAATGGGCCCAGGCTGCGGAAGGCACTTTCCCGGCTAGGGGGCAGTTTGGCGAGGAGCAGCTCGTCGCCCAGCAGCTGGGAGGCCAGCCGGGCTGGGGAGCCCAGCAACCCATCCTCCAGACTGCACAGACTAGAGCACAGGGTATCTGGGGACACGGTCTGTGAGCAGTCGCTCTCAGGCTCCACAGAGCCCTGGCGCATGGGCCGGGAGAAGCGCCGGCCAGTGAAGAGGTCCTGGAGGTGGGGCCCGAGGGATAGCTGCCCAGCCATGTCTGTGGAGGGAGAGAAAAGAAGACAGCCCTGCTGGCCCCATTTCCACTGGCCAACCTGGAAGCCACAACCTCCCCTCCCACTGCCTGCTCTCCAACCCCAGCATAACGCTGGGGAAGTGGGGTGGATAGGAGCATGAGTTGGGTAACTTTGGCAAGTCACTTAACCTCTCACTGCCTCGGTTTCCTTAATGGTAGATTGGGGATTCTAACAGTATCTACCTTATGGGGTTGTTGCAAGAACAAGAGTTTGGCACACAGTAAGCAAGCAATAAATGCAGGGCCATCATGTATGGTTGTGCAGGTCTTTCACTGCACAAGGAGAGTCTATCCAAGGCAAGGAGTGAGAGCTGAAATCCAACCCACCTTCTGTTCACCAAGCAGCATGCCCTGACATGGGGCTGCACCTGCCTAGAGAAAGGGGTGTCTTTTTCTAATTTGCACAAAGATTCCACATGGGCTAGTAGTGGTCCTAGGTACATGTTAGTTGTTATTGTTATCCCAGGGGTGGAAGCAGGCCTGGAACTCAATCAAACAAAATTGCTTGTGGTTTAGGGTTAAGTCTTGGCATCAGGCGTCCAAATCTGTTCCCTCTGAGCCAGAGCAGCAGGCTCCAATCTGTTCCAATATGTTGCCCACCTTGGGAGAGCTTGTTAATTAACTGGGTGGGGGCAAGTAGTGGCAATCTTCAAGGCAAAGGGGGAATGGAGGCATGTGAGGCTTGAGCCCAGAAGCTACAGAGAGGCAGCCATGTAGCCTGGGGAATGGAGGATGAAAGGAGGACTGCACAGCTGCACAGCCCCACAGGGTCCTCTGCAAGCACAGGCCCAAAGGAAAGACCCACAGGCAGCTCTCGGCTGGAATGCAAGGATGCTGAGCCAGAGCCAGCTCTGTGGCCCCGTGGGCGTTCCAAACCCAGCAGGCTTTCCTGTTTGCCTGGGGCCCACTGCCCTGTGGGGTGCTTTGCTGCTGCACTGGGGCTTATCTGTCCTGCCACCACCAGCCAGCAGGCTGCCTCCAGGAGGAATAGCCAACGACACAGGCAGACCCTCCCAGAGACATGGCCACAGAGAAGATATCAATGAGCAGTCTGGGATTTTTTTTTTTTTTTGGAGGACTGCAATGCCTAGCTGCACAAACAGGCAGAGAAGGCTCAGCACCTGGAAGAAAGGGAACTACTATGTTTCCAACTATTATTTCCTCCTCCATGAGTGTGTATAGTCTTTCTGCCCCTGGAATATCAAGGACTGCCTGGATGTCTGTTTCTCTCCTCTTCTCTGCCCTTCCAAAGGCTGAGGGTATTCTGGGTGCAGCTGGGAATCACAAGGCCTATCAGGCAGGTCCACCCCAGCTGGCAGCATAGCAAGGGATGTCCTCTCACCTGTGTCAACTCCCCCAGCAAAGTCCTCATCATAGGAGTCATCCGTGGAGTCTTCACCATCCACCGAAGACCATGCCCGGAGCTTGGCTTCTGCAATGGCAAACTGCTCAGCCACTCCTGTGGGAACACAGGATTCATTAGCAGAGAACGTGAGCTAAGACTAGGGCTCAGCTTGGAGACGAAAGAAGAAAGAGACAGGGGTGTGGAAAGACTCCAGTCCCCATCTCAGGCCCCAGGAAATGAGAGAGCATCCATCCCTACTGCAAGTGTGGGGCCGATCCCTTTCTGCCACCCACCTGCTGCAAAGCGAGCCTCTTGTTCACCCTCACTAAGGTCCGAATAGGAGGAAAAGGCTGATTCCAGGGCAGCAGGTGAGTCACTTGGCTTGCTCCAGCCCTTCCACTCAATGAGGTGAGCCACTCGGCCCTGGGCCATGGCAGTGGGCTTGGTCACGTGGTCCTTCACCACCTGGGAAATACCTGGAGGTGGGTAGAGTGAAGAAGCTTAGTAAAGGTACCGGTCAGGGAGCACCTGGGCAGGGAAGTAGAAGGGTGCCGGTAGGTAAAGTGCCCATGTGCCTTTGGGGGGGGAGGGGAGGGCAAGATTCATCTGAAAAAAGGAGGAAAAAGGAGATCCCAGCCAGAGCTCACAGGATACAGTCCCTAAGGGCATGTGCAAAAGGGTGGAGAAAGGGCCAAGTGGCCCGAGGCATGGCAGGGGGTGCATACCATGCAGGGAGGATCTGGCCAGCGCAGCAATCTCCTGGATGGTTAGGGCTCTCCGGGACTTGGGCAGCATCGCGACTGTGTCTCCCACATTCACCTAGGGTGGCACCGCCAGAAGGTCAGGGCCCCTCTGACAGCAGTGAGCCTTCCCCGACATTCCCATCCCTCATCCTAGGCATCACAAGGAGCTGGGAGCTTGGAAGGCAGCACATTGAACCAGTGGCTGCCAGGAAATGTAAAAGGGTAAGCTAGGACCAGGAAACTATGTCGTCCCAGGGAACAAAACCGCTACTGAGCCTGTACCCTCCCAGCTCCTAGAAGGGGAGGAGGCAGGATGGAAGGTGAAGGACCATGGAGTAGGACCTCTGAGAAGAGTTGAGGAAAAGGGTATGGCATCCAGGACTTCCCTGAGGTCCTCTCCGCTTCAGTTCTCTCCTCCCTCTCAGTCTTCAGACCCACATTCTAGTTGTTCCTAGAATGCCTATCAGGGCCCCAAACCCAGCATGACCACAGTCAAGCCCAACACCTTCCCTCCCACATTTGGCCCTTTCTGACTTCCTTACTTTGCAACATCCGCCATCCTCCCATTCACCCTTCTACAAACCCCAGCATTACCATCAACTCTCCCTCAAGCTTTGCCAGCCCATAACTGTAGTAAAGACCTAATGAATCCACCTCCAAACTGCCTTGAAAGTACTCTCATCCTTTCTGCCCCCACTGCCACTGCCCTTCCGCAAGCCCTCAATGTCTACCACCCATATTAGTAAAAGTGGTCCCCAGCCTCCTCCACTCACATGCTACTTTCTCAGCCTAGAACGTTGTGAATGTTGTGTGAAGGCATTTTTTTAAAATTCAGTTTTATTGAAATATATTGACATACCATACAATCATCAATGGTATACAATCAACTGTTCACAGTACCATCATATAGCTGTGCATTCATCACCCCAATCTATTTTTGAACATTCTCCTTACACCAGGAAGAATCAGAACCAAAATAAAAAACAAAATTAAAAAAGAACACCCAAATCACACCCCCATCCCATCCTATTTTTCCTTTAGGTTTTGTCCCCATTTTTCTACACATCCATCCGTACACTGGGTAAAGGGAATGCGATCCACAAGGTTTTCACAATCACACTGTCACCCCTTGTAAGCTACAATGTTATACAATCGTCTTCAAGAGTCAAGGCTACTGGGTTGGAGTTTGGTAGTTTCAGGTATTTACTTCTAGCTATTCCAATATATTAAAACCTAAAAAGTATTATCTATATAGTGTGTAAGAATGTCCACCAGAGTGACCTCTCAACTCCGTCTGAAATCTCTCAGCCACTGAAGCTTTATTTCGTTTCATTTTGCATCCCCCTTTTGGTCAAGAAGATGTTCTCAATCCCACGATGTCCGGTCCAGATTCATCCCTGGGAGTCATATCCTGCGTTGCCAGGGATATTTACACCCCTGGGAGTCAGGTCCCACATAGCGGGAAGGGCAGCAAGATCATCCGCCAAGGTGACTTAGAGAGAGACGGCCACATCTGAGCAACAAAGAGGCACTCAAGGGGAGACTCTTAGGCACAACTGTAAGCCTCAACCAGCTTCAAAGGGGCCAGCCCCAAGACAGAGGGCTCAGCACATCAGGCCGTCAGTCCCCAATGTTTGTGAGAACATCAGCAACAATCCAGGTGAGGAAGTCCAACACCTCTGCATCCTCCCCCAGCTCTTCAGGGGGATCCTGAATATATATTTTTATTCTCCACCCAAATTACTTTAGAATGTGTTGCTATTTCATTCTAATCTATACAAACCTACCATAGCTCACTTCCTATTCAAAGTTCCATGTAATTGTAGCGTTTGAACAAACTGACTGTAAAAGTTATATTGTTTAGAAAATATAGATCCTACACCAAATAAACATCTCTTCCCTTGGTCTCACATGGAAGTTGAGGTTTTGACACACAGTTTCACCCTTTACCCTTTGGCCCGAATTGCTCTAATCTTAACCAGATCTGCTTTATTCATATCTCTAATTGAAGCCTGGGCTCTATTTCAGCTTTTTTTTTTTTTAACAGTTGCTGTATGCGTTAATACTGATATTCATATCTGCTGAGCTCTAGCTCTGAGTTTCAGGTGTAACACAGATACCCAATGTTCTAGAGATCAATCAGGTTATACACTAAGGGATTGTATGAATACATTTAATACCACTGAATTGTATACTTGAACGTGGTTAAGTGATTAATTCCAGATTGTATATATGTCACCAGAATAAAAAATTTAAAAAAACCACACAGAACTATAAAACAAAAAACTATAGACTATAGTTAATAATAATAAAAGAATATTGTTTGTGTAAAGGTATGTGTATTCTCTCCTTCTCTCCCCCCCCCCATCACTGGTTGGCTACTTCTCATCCTTCAGATCTTGCCTAAATAGCATGCCCTCAGAAAAGCCCTCTTGACCCCCTACTCTGCCAGTCCATCCACCCTCTGTAAATCACTATCCTCTATCAATGTTCCCTGTTCATGGCCCTTAATCACAGTGTGTAATTATGGGTCTAATTTGTGTGTTTTTCCTTGTTGGTCTCTTGTCACTGATCCTTAACTCTTTGAGGAACCAGGTCTGTTTTGGTCCCTGGTGTTTAGCACAGTGCCTGGCTCAGAAGAATCTCTCCAACACACAGGTTGAATGAATGAGGTTAGGTATAAATGTAAACAAATTATTTTCCTGGAGTGCAACTGGTCACAGCAGGTCCCAATTTAAAATCTTTTTCAGGTGCCCCACTGTCCAATGAAGTGTTAAGTGCAGGCTTCACACCCGGGCACTGAAGGCCCTCACTTGGTGAGAGCCCTGCCTCCTTCCCAGCTGGCCTGACACTGCCTCATCTCTGCTCAACAAAACCCTTCCACCTACCCTGACCAAGGGCAGCCCTTCTGCTTCCAGGCAAAGCAACCCAGCTTTCCCCTAGGCTAAGAATGCCACCCTTGCCTGACAAAATGTTCCCCACCATTTAAGGCCTAATGCAAGTGCCACTACCTAATAATGCTTTCAGCTCAGTTTTATTTCTCGCTTCTTGCAGCACTGTCTTTGTATCTCCTGAGGGAGTTCCCGATGGCAGGAGCCGAGTCTGATTCACCTGGGTTCCTCCCTCCACCTTGCACCTACCTGGCTCAGTGCTCTTTGGGAGCACCAGCACGTTTTCTCTCAATGAATGAATGAATTAATGAAGTCGGAGGCACACGCCCCCCCCCATCCCCACATTGCCTAGCGCTCCTCTTCAGTCACGTTCCCACCCCCACCCCCACCAGTCTGTCCTCTACCTGCCCCTTGACCTCAGGCCCACCCTCTTCCCCTCCGCTTTCGTACCTGGCTGGCAGGGCCCCAGGGTGGCGCTGGTAGCTTCCAGCCAGGCCTGGGGGATGTAGCACCTGCTGGGTGTTTCCTGGCTCTGCTCTCCCTCCCCTCCCTCACTCCCCCCAGCCGCCGCCATCAGTGACTGGTGCATCGCGCAGCTGCGGCCCAAACCCAGCGAAAAGGTGTGTGTCTCCCTGGCAACCCATCACCATGCAACAGGGTCTCCCAGGATACAGCCCAGGATACGCTGACGTCAGCGCCCAAGGCGCAAGCCTGCCCGCCCGCCCGCTGGCACAGTGCCGAGCAGAGCAGACCGGCGCGGGGGCGGTATTGCAGCCCGCCGGCCGGATAGCGCCTCCGCTCGCCGGAAAAGGGAGCCAGAAGCAGGCTGGCGAGGCGGGGGTGGGGACATACAGATCCCTTTTATATGGAAGCGGGTCCCCCTCCCGCACCAACACCAGGGACCCAGCACCTCGGGCAAGTCCTGGCTGTCCACTGAGGAAGGGCGAGAGGACCGGCTCCAGCCTCGGAGGGTCCGAGCAGATCCCAAGGAGGACAGAGAGAGGCCCCGAGGAAGTTCGATCCACTCCACAGCCCACGCGGGGTCCGAGGCCACTGAGGGGTAGGGAAAGTTTGTTCAGGTGGGCCTCCCCTTCTGCCAGGACCCCCAGTTTCATCCAGCGTATCCATTCTTTCCCCTCATTCCTTATCCCCACTCCCCACCCCCGACATTCTAGACTATCAGTGACCACCTGGTGCTCTCCTCAACTCTGAAAGCCCCCACCCCGCAGCCCTGACCCTCAGGCCCCTAGGGACATTTTGTGGCAGCCCACTGGCAACCTTCCTCCTCTGGATATATTTTGCCATCAAACCCCCGATGAAATCCAAACTTTGATAAATTCTGAATCTTCTCCTGTTTCCTCAGCCTACCCATTCCTGTTGTAAATCACAAAGAACTCCACCATCATCACTGTCCCCCTCCCCACCACCACCTTCAACCCTTGGTAGGCTCGCTGCCTTCCTTCTCTATCCTTGCTGCCTTGGTTCTTCCTTTTCACCAGCCTCAGCTAGTACGCACCTCTTTACTCTTATTTTCTGACACACGATTTTTTTTCTGACTTCTGATTTTTCTGGTCCCTTAAAGCCTTTTCCTGATTCCCTTTCTGTCCCCAACATCCCTGCTTCAGCCTGGTTCCCAACATCCAAGCCAGAGTAATTTTCCTCTTGCCACCTGAACACCTTTCTCCTCAGCTTCCCATCACCTCCCAGAACACATCTGTGGTCCCTGGTCTCACCTCTGCGACTTGTCTGACAAGTCCATCGTCCTCCAGGCCCTTCACGCTGCCACAGAAACATTTTGCCCAGCACAGAAATCATAGGCATACTGGCTGTGTTGATGCTGAGAACCAAAAGCCCAGAACTGCTCCAGGCTCCGCTCCCAGTTCTATTCCTGTTTTGGCTCCGGATGTTGAGCCAGTCCCCACCCCACTTGGAACTGGTGCCTAGTCACATAAGGAGAACCCTCCTGCCTCATGGCTTTGAGGAGGTGGGGGTGCAAGGGGCCCAGACAAGCTCTCTGGGGCTCAAGGAGCTTAGGCCCATCCCCTAAACAGTGCCAGTAGACAAGGTACATTACAACTGACCTTTAGCTGGAGCAGCCGTCTCTGTCCCTGAGCCTCAGCCAGCTGGTGGTCCCTAGAAATGCTACCAACCAGAAGGAAGACACGAGATTACAGGCCATCCCTGGCCCCGAGCTGGTACCTAATCAGGGTCCTCAAGGCCAGTCCTAAGGGCAGTCAAACTACCCCCATCCCCTCCAACTGCAGGGGGAGATGACTTCCTTAACTCCAAGTCTAAGCAGGGCCAGAAGGACCAGAGCAACGTACTGCTTCTCAGCTTCAAAAGTCATAGGGTTATTTTAGGACTACAAATCCCAGAATTCCTCACACGGGAACGCAAGGAAAGTACAAATCTTAGCCAAAGTCCAGAGAACCTCAAATACCAACCACACTAAGGCCTGTGTAACCGACCACCTGCCCTGAAGGCCTAGGACCCATTCAGCCCAGCCCTCAATATCATGAAGTCCCTGCCTGGCCTTGGACTTGGAGAAATCCATGACACTGAAGTAAAGTAGGCAGGGAGATCTCAGAGGCAAAGGACTAAGCCAGGCCCCAGCATCCATCATGGGAACCAAGGCACAAGCAGGAGTCAGCAGGTGTGGGCAGGAAGCCCTATGGCCTCTCTCTGGACTCCACTTCCCCTCCATATGTTGGGGGTGGGGGTGGGGGGAGAAACAGTTTTAAGATGTGACAAGTTATCAAGTGCTCACAGGTGCCCCAAATAGGGCTCCGGTCCCCTTCACCAACCAGCTGACCCCGAAGGGGGGAGTAAGTTTTAGGCAAAAACTCTGTGGCAGTGTGCTGGTTAGCATTTGTTTCCTTCCTCCTTAAGGGGAGAGAGACACAGCTAGAAGAGGCAGGTTCCCAGCATGGGGCCACTCCCAAGACAGGGAGAGAAGAGGTATACGCAGAGCAGAGGGGCGGATGAGTGTGTGGGCGTGCAAGGCCAGTCGCCAGGGGCTGGAAAGGGTGGGGGCATCAGGCTGACTAGCCCTTCCCAAGGCTGTGCGCCTCCAGCCACCTTCAGCGGTGGGAATACAGGCGGAAAGCGGCGGGGCCACAGATCTGCCCTGCAAAGCCCAGAAGCAGGCAGGCCGTGAGAGCTAACCGGAGTCGGTTTAGCCCCCTCCCCCGATCACTCCCAGCCCCTCCTCTGGCCTGGCCCGCCTCCCCGGTGCAGGCTCCTCCCTCTCCCAACACGGGCCCCCTCCTCAAGGCCCCCATCCACCCTCTGCCCGCGCACCAAGTGGCCGCAGCCCGTCACCCTAACCCATGCCCGGCCTCCGCCTCTTACCCTGACCCGCTGGGCTCCGAGAGCCGATACAGCCCATGGCCAGGCACCCAGAAACGCTAGCCAGCGCTCGGGGCCCGGGCCATCGCCTTACAGAGGGTCGGGCCGCGGCCGGTACCGGGCAGGGGAAAGGCCGTGAGAGGGGAGGGGGGCGGGAGGCGCGCGTCCGCCGCCGCTACCGGGAGAGGGAACCGGGCTGGTGACGTAAGGGCGAGGCGTGGCCTCCGCGTCACTACCCAATGCGGGCGAGGCGAAGTCGACGTCACCGCCGCGCAGGGGCGGCCTCGGGCGGAGACCAGAAAAGGCCTGTCCTGTCTTCCCGGACACGGACTGCGGGGACTAACCTGAAGGCTGGGGAGATGACCCACTCGGCCTGAACTGCCCAGTCACAATACATGGGGACAGAAAACTTTGTTGCGGCCAAGCCCCCGCATTTTACAGTTGCAACTATGAAACTATAGTTTCTCCAGCTACAGCCAGCCTGAAACCCAGGGGCTTCACATACTAGTAGGAGGGCGAGAGCAGCATGAATGTTATTAACTGACCCATAGCTACTTCCCTCCTAATTAAGAGGGTACCCCAACATGCCCACCTCCAGGACCCAACCATGCAGTAAAGTGACTCACCAGCCCCCGCAATCATGGACAGGGGAAGAGGCAGGAGGGGTGCCAGGTTACAGGGAACAGTGCTACAGTGCCAGCTCTGGAAAGGAGGCTGCCCACCTATCCATACCCCTTCTCCAGAGGGAGCAGGCCATAAAGCAGAGAGGCGGTGAGCTTAATTGAATTCATGTTTAATAATTACAGGCACCGTGCCCCCCCCTTCCCCCTGCCCAGGCAGCAGCAGGGGTGGTGCGGGGGCTGGGGCATATGCCCCCAGCAGCGAGGACAGCCGTCCCAAGAGTGATTTTCAGAAAATAAAAAAAGACCCCAGGGGCAGGCGGTGGTGTCCCCCCCAAGACACACCAAATTTCAAGACTTTATATATAATATATCTCTGTGCCCCAGGGGGACGAGAGGGCACCTGGCAGCATCCTGGAGGGGGGCCCCAGGCAGCCCCAAGCCATCCTGCCTCTTCAGCCACTTTATTAGCTCAGACACACCGCACTACAGGCTCCCACTGCCGCCGCCTCTGCTGCCGCCCCCCTGCAGTCCGGGCGGCTGGCTGGGCCATCCGCATGTCCATGGGGCTCCATGTCCCCGGCCCCACCCGCCCTCAGTTGTGGTCGGACTCCTCCTCCTCAGCCTCACGAAGCCACTTGAAGAAGGCTGTGACAGATTTAAGGGCCACGCCCTTGCCCTGCTGCTCAGCGGGATCCTTGCTACTCTCCCAGCTGTAGAAGGTGTCCTCCTTCACCACGTCCTCGTCATATAGAGCGTCAAAGAACATCCGAAGCAGGTCTATGAACAGGCAAGGCAACAGTTAGAGGCAGCCAGCCACAGCCAGCCCAGCCCAGCCTCAGGGGTCCCTCCCAAGGGAATGGAGGCAAAAGCTCCACTGTTACACAAGGCCCTGACCCACAGTCCTGACATTTATGGGTATGACCCTTCCAGAGTGACTAGGCCTCTGACACAATGCTAATGTCATGACCTAAGACACTGGTGCACAGGAATGTGTCACCTGGCCATGGAACAAACCCACCCGGCCTCACCTCTACAGCTCCAACCATCTCCACTCATGATAGATTTAATGGGAAAAACTATATAAACTCAGGTACTCCTGAATGTGGAGAACCACAAAAGTCCCAGATGTATCAGTCACAAACATCAAAGATATAACTTCGAACATTTACTGGCCCCGAAACAGATCAACCAAGTCCTCACAAACTTCATCCCAACTTTCACTGACTTCTCACACATCTCTTGAATACATGCATTCCTCTCCAGCTCCCATGCTTTTGCACCTCTTCTCTAGTTACCTTCCTAGTGAATTCCTTCAAGATTCAACTGGCTCAAGAGGATCACCCTGTTCTGACTTCTTTTCTCCTCCACCTCTGCCTGCTAGGTAGCCTCCCCAAGCACTTGCCCAGTAACACCCCCAGTCCCCCAAACACAACCTATTGCATCCATCACATGCCGTCTTTAACTTTATACTCCATAAAAGCAAAGGGAGGCAAAGTAGCGAAACGAATAATGTACAGACAGGTGCTTGAGTTCAAACCTGGGTGAAATCCTGACTAAGCTATCTATGAGATGCCACAGGCTAGGTTGTTCCTCAGGGTGTGCTCACCCACCCCCAAGTCCACAGACCACGCCTGTGGACACTGCTACCCCCACCCTCACCCCACCCCCACACCAAGGACCCTATAAAATCAATTAGCACTTTGCCCTGTATTTTCAAGCCCAAGTTTCTCCCCTCTAAACATAAAAGGCCCCCTTTTGAACTACCATTTCTTAAAGCCAAATAAAAGATTTTGCCTACACTTACTTGTTTTTTTTTTCCCAACTCACTGGAGGATTTCTAAGTCCTTTCCAATCTAGATTCTGCCCCCTTTTCCACCAAGTTACTGTTTCGTCAGGATGACCTCCATACTTCTGTCCTCCAAAGGCCCTTAATTTTGGGGACCACTCCTATGGAACTCTCAGCAGCACCTAGCATCACTATTTCCCGCTCCTAAAATTTAATCTATTGTCTCTTTTTTACAGGGCTCTTGTCCTCCTTTGGTCCCTACCCACTGGGGTCCTTCACAACCTCCAGGTTCTATCCCAGGCCCTCTATACTCTCTCTAGGGCAATTCCATATACTCATGAGACTCGCACATACCATGTGCCAGCAACTCACAGATCTGCCTCCCCGTCTCCAGCTGCATACATGACATCTCTGGATCCTCCCCCATTCCCACCCCAGGAAATGCAAACTCAATATGACCAAACTCAATATGACCAAACTCAACGTGACCTAGTGTTCCCTGCCCCCCAGTGAATGGCACCGCCATATCATCTCATCTCCTAAAAACTATCCTGGGAGTCATCCTTGACTTCTAACCCCTGACCACCCCCCTCCCCAGGCCAGTGTGACACAAAAAAAGCTATCAAGTCAGCAGCTCTCTTGCATCATGCCCCACCCTTCCCCCATCTCCATTAGCATCATGACACTGAGTCATTTTACCAGCACACTCCTGCTGAATGCTCTGCTACATTCACTCTCGCCCCATTCCAAATCACTCTTCCCACTAATGGCCAGGATGATCTTAAGACTAAAATCTAGTATGTTAGTCTCTTCCTGCTTAAACTCCCACAAAGGCTTTCTACTGCCCACAGGGCAAAGCCCAAAATTCTTCCCAAGGCTTACATAGCCCTTGCATGACTGGGCCCACATCCACCTCTCCAGCCCCATCCTGCCTCACTTACAACTAGTTGATATGCTCCCCGCTCCCCATCTTCCTTACACTGCGTCAAGTAGTTCTTTCCACCTCTGGGCCTCCCTTCACACATACTTCCTTTATTTCAAGTGTTCCCTTTCCACTTGTCACTTAGCTTGTTCTCACTCATCATCCCTCAGACTAGGTATACTCCCCCAGAAAGCACTGCAGGACCCATCTTCCAACACTCATCACCCTGTTACAGACTCCAAGCTGGTCTTTGCCAGGTTAAGTACAGGAACTGTACTTGACTTATTCAGTGCTAACATCCCAGTGCCTGGCACATGTCTATTTGCTGAATGAATAACCTCAGGCACTAGCCTCCCAGTCCGGAGAATGCCATTTACCCTCAACAATAGTTTTAAGGATTAAATGAGGCAAGGCAAGCAAAGCATCCCACCCCCGTGCCAGGCAGATACCTGGAAGATGTTATTTATCACGTCTGTACTCCTGGCATCTAACAGATGGCTAGGCACAAGACAGGTAGTTAATTAACCCTTCAAGGCTGAGTCCAACTCCTTCTAATTATAGACAAATAACAGAAGGTTGTAGGAGGAAGGAAGGAATCAAACCATCAGGGCATTATGCTCTTCAATGACTACCCCTCCTGGGTTTAGACCCCTTCTCCTCAATATGACCAAACTCAACGTGACAACCACCTCCTGCTGCCTGGCAGTCCACTCTACCCCACCACCCCTCCCAGCAACCTGGCTCTTACTGGCAGGCTGTTCTAAGGTCACTACAAGGGCCTGGAGGGCATAGAGTGCCTGCAGCTCTTTCTGCTCATCACATAGGTATTTCTGCAGCAGTTTCGCTCGCGCTTTCAGCACTGCAACATCCACTCGGAGGGGAGTCTCAACTATAGAAAAGAAGGATAAATGGAATAATGCTCTCTCAGTATGGCTCAGAATCAGGAGGCAAACACTGAAACATGCCTCCCACCATTTGTCTTGTTGAGCCCACCCTCACTCCCTCTATCTCCCCAGCCCCTCTTACAGATAATTGCAGAATAGCAGACAGTTGTCATAAGGGCTCGAACTAATGTGTTGGATGCTACCTGCTGCTCACTCAGGTTGGCCTGTGCAGGAGAAACAAATGGCCCATAAGTTTCAAATTTTGCCTTTCAGTCTCCTTCATCCTTGCCACCCCACCCCAAAAAATACTACTCCTTCTTTTCCCTCTCTCCCAATCAACATCTAAGAACAACATACCTCTATCCAGTCAGATACCCGCTGGTTACTGCTATTCTCTTTAAGCAGCTTCTCCAGCTGCCTGCTCAGCTCCTCAGAGGGGAGTGACCTCTGGCCAGGGGCCTCTGACTCTTCTCCCAGGGTATACTCCACCTTCTGCAACAAAAAAAAACCCATCCTTAGTCAACAGATTTATAAAGTATACCATGCGAGAGAAATGAGGGCAGTAGGGAAAGAATGCCCAGCCCCAAATACTAGAATTAACCTAACCAGCACCAAACCTGTTCAACGATGAATGCAACAATATCTTGGCCTTCAGGCAGAAATTCCTTCCAGCTGAGCCCAGCCTCTTGCCACATCATCCCCACCTTTTTGGAACCCTGGAAAACAAGACCTACTCAGCAAACTCCCCAACCCACCTCTCCATGTACCTGACAGCTCCACAACATTCACCCCAACAAATATTTACTGGAAGTCCACTAGGTGCCTGCTAGGGGCTAAGGATACTATACTGGTACCAAATAGACACAACAGTCCTCCATGCCTATAGCCTATGGCAGGGCACAGACATCAGTCAAATGACCATCCAAATAAACAAGAACTCATCCACCACAGTGCAAAGAGATTAGGGTTGGGGAAATGGTTCAAGTCTCTAGAAAGGATGTCAATTAGCTTTCATGGGATTCTCAAAGAATTACCAGACCTCAAAAAGGTAAACAACCAAATCTAAATACCTCATCCTCGTCTCCCAATCTCAATTACATACATTTCTTCTTCTGAAACAGCTTGGTTTTTCATTATTCCAATTAACAAATGCTACTGAGGGAGACAACTTCTAAGTATGCTAATGTGGTCCCTAAATACAAGTTCCAAAGGAAAATTTTAGAAGTAGATGCCCCTACCCCCAACCCCAACACTAACCACAAAGACTGAGCCCATTTTTTCTAAGGGGCAAGAGATACTAACAGATATTCAGAATACTAACAGATATTCAGAATGAGGCCATGAGCCCTTAACAAAATATTACTGCAGTTCACAGATTTTAAATATGCTCATTTGTTCACATTTTAACACTATTAAAATTGAGTTGTCTTACATTCTAAAATGAGGACCATAAGAAAGCAAAAGAAAAAAATAGTATGACTGTTAAGTCTTTTCTTTTTTAGGAACGCATAAATAGGACCTACAACCTGTGGCAGCTTAGACTCGATGACACACATAAGCAATTCAATATGCTTTTCTTAAAAAAAGACATTATCCTGGTATATATTTTTATCTATTGATGAAAGAGAATATGACACAAAAGAACAATACTTTTTAAGCCAAAGTTTCATGGCTCCAGGTTCCAGAGAGCTGAACTTTTTTGAAACCTACACATCCCAACTTCTTACCACCGCTAAGTACCACACTCAACTTGCCTTTTCTCATCTTTACCACTTTCCACTTGCCAGTCACCAATTAACTTTCACAAAACAGCTTTAGCGCCCTTCCAAGAAAGATTCTGTATCAACATTACCAAACAGATACTCCTTTGCAACCACACAGTACTTAGACACTCCATTTCAACTATTTTATTTCATGCTTTACTTTATACTGTTGTTTTTTATGCTAAGCTGTCGTCTTTTTTCCTCTGCCAACTAGCTTTATTCACTACTGTATCCTCAGAATCTAGTATATAATAAATTTTCAAAAAGCGCCAGTTGAATGAATGAATAAATGAATCTATCAGTCATAGGCCTAGGGTCTTTTCCCCTCTAGCCTTGGCCAGAACTCAGGATAGGAACCCATCCGAGGGAAACGGCCATCAGCATTTCCTCTTCAAGGTTCCAATACAGAACTTCCATGACCATTACCCACTCCAAAGGGCCATGAGGCTAAGATCATGCAAGCAGCCCAAACCCAGCAGTAGGACAAGAGTCCTGAACACCTCACCCTCAGAAAGGCCCTTACTCACCATGCTTTTGCATAGGAGCCCCAGGATTTCCAGCAACAGAGAAGCAGCTTTGCCCAGGGGTCTCAGAGGCTTTGCAGTCTCCCTACAAGGAAAGAAAATCCCAGCATTGATAGGTTCCACAAGCCTTCTCAACACTACCCCATTCCTCCCCAAACCCAGATGTCCGATCTTCCACACCTCCCTACCTCTCCTTTCCCTCTTGTCTTTACCTGCCCTGAATTACATCAAGTAGGGCTTACCTAAACAGCTCCCCCATGGGCACCCCACCTTCTTGCAGAATGGGTGTTACCAGTTCTGCTAGGTAAAGCCACACGTGGGGGATGTCGATTTCCATGTCCTCAGCCAATTCCAGGATTTCATACAGTCTGCAAAGGGAATTCAAGACAGGGCATTCTAGAAAAGACAAACTAGACTCCCACCCTCCTGGGGCAACACGGCATGGCTAAAAATCAACTGGGAGCCCCAGAAATACTACCTGGACATGGGGAAATTATCTCGAGCTAAGATCACCTTCAAAAGATGGTTCACACCCCACCCCCAAAAGGAGTGGTGACCAGAGCAGCTGAAGAGTATGCACTTAATCTGAGGGGGTCCCACAAAGGAAAGGAAAATTTGTGGGTACACAGAAGTGGGAGGCCACAAAAGTCGATCATACCCTTGGAAGTACTGAGCAGTGGAGAGGTGCCCAGCACAGAGCAGCTGGTGCAGCAGCCGCCCCATATGCTCACGAGCAACGGCGGTGCGCTCCAGTGTGGACTCGATGCCATGTCGCACAAAGATGAAGAGCAAGGAGGGTGAAGACAGCTCCTGCACACACTGCACTGCCTCCTGTAGGGGGCGCAGGGCACAGGAGGGAAAGAGTGGTCACAGTCGGGCCCAGAACCACACTCCAGGCCTGCCACTCTCAATTGTTCAGATCCCTCCTCCCACTGCCTACCTTCATGTCATTGAGGTGGAGGTATTCCTCAATGATGGCCTTGGATTTCTTCTCCATCTCCTCCTCAGAGAGTGAGGACTTCGGTGGGCTCACTGGGGGCAGAGCGGCTTCCCGCTTCACTGAGAGGGGAGAAGACAGAACAAAGATACTTACTCTTCAGTTTCAGTCTTCCTAGCGAACACATCAGCTAACTCCAAACTAGCCAACACCCTTCTCCCTTCCATTCCTCTCCCAAGACACTCACCAGTATCCCGCCCGCGGTCCCGATCCTCTGTGAGACTAGCTGCCTTGCGCAGTCCCTCAGGCTGGGTGGGACGTTCTCGACTCCGCTCCTCCACTTCCTTGCTGAAGCTCCTTTTGGTGGCAGGGGTTCGTGCACGATCCAGCCGGTCCCCACGGTCGCCTCCCCGTTCACTCCGTTCTAAGCGGTCTCCCCGGTCCCCAGCTTTCTCACCTCGTTCTCGGCTCAGGCTACTCCTACAAGAAAACCAGGCAAATTGTTCCCCACCAGCTCTGCCCAGGCACTCCCTCATGTCATTATCCAACATACTGAGTAAATGCTGTGCCGTGTTCCTGGCATTAGGAAATACTTCTAACTTCAGCTAGGCACCAAACACTACAGGTGTGAGAAACCCAAACCCAATCACAGTGCTCTCCATGGGAAGGACAAAAACACCTAGGAAATCTTACCTCTGTACAACACGTCTGTTATCTGTGCTTTCTGTGGGTACTGCCTGTTGAAGAGCTGAGAAGCGATTCAAGGTACTAGTAGCCGGACGAGCAGCTTCTGATACTGGGGAGGCAGAAAACTCAGATGAAAACCCCCTTGTTGTTTTCTGTGTCCTTTCTTACTTCCCAGTTTAGGAAACCTGGTCCCAGCTCCAACACTAAAACGGTTCAATCCTTAAACCCAAGTGCATGCCTCCTACATGCCTAAACACCTTGTATTAAAAGCCTCCCTTGTAGATGAGGCTCTGCCCTCAAGAGCTCAGCTCTTTAACACTGGCCTCCGTACCTGCATCTGAGGGCTTGGCCCCTGAGCCTCCGCTGCTGCCCTTGCCCCAGCTCAGTCGCCCTCCAGGTGCAAAGAGCTGGTTGTTAGAATCAATGGAGCCAGGCTGAGGAAGTAAAGGAAGTGTCATGAATGAGTCTGACCTGGCCAATGCCCCCAGCCAGCACCACCATATACAGCCACACAATTTGTGACTATCCGAGACCAAGGATCAGAAAACTTTTTCTGTAAAGGGCCAGGTGGCTTTGCAGGTCACACAGTCTCTGCTGCAACTACTCAACTCTGCCGCAGCAGTGCAAAAGCAGCTACAGGACTGAGTGTGGCTGTGTTCCAGTAAACTTTATTTTTGGAAACTGAAATTTGCATTTCTTATAATTTTCACATGACACAAAGTACTTAGGTTTTTTCCAAACATTCAAAAATATAAAAACCATTCTTAGCTCATGGGAGGTACAGAATGTATGCATGCCAGTTTCCCAACCTGGCCTAGACCAACGTGAACAGACCCCAGAGTTAAGCAACATGGTAGCCCTGTCCCTGAACAATCTAACCAGTTAGTCTAAGAGGACAACTTCAGCTGTCACCCTCCCAACCTCAGAAAAGCTAGGGAAGGAGCCAAGATCCAAGTCTCCGCTGGCTGGCTAATACCTCTCTACCCTCCCTGCCACCATCAACACCCCCAACACACACACCGCTACCTTCGTGATCTTGGTGAGTCGTGAGGTGTCAATGGGGCGGCTGCCCTTGCTGATGGGGACTGTGTTCCAGCCACCATCATCCACAAGTGGAAGGCCACGGCCTGGGACAAAAAGAAGGATATACTGGGATGATGAGTAAGTCCCAAGAGCCTCTTCCCCTTAGGTCACCCCACCCTCCCCCTTCCTCAGATCCTCAGTTCCATCATGGGGTCTCAGTGGCCCAGACACGTGGCACTAATAGGAAGTCATCAGAGGAAATCACAGCATCTCATAGTCCCTTACTCCCCTGGCCTGGAGAGGTAAAGCCTCAAACTCACTGATGGGTGGGCCTGGAGGACCACCCCGACGCTTGTCGCTGCCCTTAGCCATGAGCTGCTGCACTTTGATGTGCTCCCGATGCTCCTCCATCTCAGCCTCCTTGTGGATCTGATCAATGGTCTTGGGACCCTGGTCCCCTCGGCGTGGCACCCAATTGCTCTGTGGAAAGAGGAGGCCAGTCACACCATAATTACCTCAGGGAAGGCCAGATAAGGCAGTGTTGGGAACTGTGGGCTGCAGGGTCAGAGGCAGCAGGCTAGCTGTGGGAAGAGGACACATACCCGTCGCAGATCCAGCACATCCTGCAGCATGAAGCGGATGCGGGATGATGTCTTCTTTTCCTTAATAATTTTTTCCATCTGGTTGAAATATTGATCCATTCGGGGCTAGGGACAAGCAAAAGGACCAGATCAGGAACTTCTAATACCTCATACCTCCCTGCTCCTCCTTGGGCCCTCTGCTTCATCACTGTGGCTCAGTGGCCCAGACACGACGGCCCAACAAGATCATCAGTGTACAGCAGGCCCACACTTCAGCCTCCAGGACCCCTACCTTGGCTTTCTCGAAGTCCAGGTCTTTGCCAATGGTAGTGAGCAGACGGCAAAGGCATTCAAGGGACTCTTCGTCATGGTTCTTAAGTAGTTTGACCACGCAGTCATGCATTATTGCCTCTGTTAACATCTTCAGTTTAAACAACTCCCCGATAAACTTGATGTTCCCTAGAGAACGCCGCCGGGCTATGTCCCGAGCCTCTTCCAGCTCTTCCTTCAGGCGCCCCCGTTCCTCTGCCTGCCAGTCAAGGAACAGGGATCATGTCAAGATACTCAGCCACTCTGCTTTAAAACCCTTCTCTGCTATCTAGATGTCTACACCTAGCAGCAGCACTCATGTCTTAAGGTAGAGAAACACCCCAAACCACCACTATGCCCACTCCTCTTAGCCCCACCCCACATTCTACAGCTGAGTAGTATCAGGACATCTGGGTGGGAGAAAATGGCAAGCAGGTGGTGGCATTAGCAGTGGGTGGGTGTTCTCTCACCGTAGCGGCTTCATCCATCTCTTTTTGCTTCTTCTCAAAAACTTCATCATCATCTTTGTCTTTCTCAAACTCCTTCTGACATCTATTCAATAGCAGTTTTCGGAAGTTCACAGTCATTGTTGGCTTTTCCGTTGTGGGCACTTTCAGCTGTAAGTCAGAAAATGTCATACTCAGACTAATCTAGGACAGTGAAAGCCCTCTAGGGGTCTTTAACTACCTGACTCAGCAAGACCTCTGGCCCCAACTATGCCTCCTCCTGGCTGCCATCAACAGCACAGGCTGGGGGTAACCAAAAAGCTCAACTCAAGACCTAGGAATAGGAATGGGATGCAAGACCATGAGATTTAGAAAACAGTGGGTTCGAAAACAACGGTGGAAACTAACCGCCATGAGGCAGCGGCACATATTGGCATAGGCCACAGAGAAGTTGGGTTCTGAAATGGCCTTCTCGAAGATGAGGTCAATGACTCCTTTGAGGCGTTCCTCGGTATCAATGGCCAGCTGTGTCACCTGCTTCATCAGCTGCTGGAACATCTGGGGTGTCAGCTTATTCAGGATGGAGCGTACCCTGCGGAACAGGTCCTGGAGGAAGACACATGGGATCCAGTGAAGTTTTCAGAACAGAAGCTGCTGGGAGGGACAAGAGAGGGTGGTGGGAACTAGGCAGATGCTAGTGAAAAGGATGGACAGAAACAAAAAGGACACAACTGGCTCAGAGGGCAGAGCCTGAGAAGGAATGGGGACCAAAAGCAGGACTTGTCAATACCTGGGTTTTGCTGCCATCAGCATCCTCTTCCCCTCGGTCTTTATCAGCTGCCGTCCGCTTGCTGCTGGGTTTCCAGGCTTTCTCCGCTTTGTTCAGTTTTATATCTTCAGTCATTAACACTGTTGCAATGATCTTACGAGGTTCCTTTCGGAGGCCCTGCTGAGAGCGCCGGGGTCCCAGGCCAGCCTGCTAAACAAGGGATAAGGACAAGAGACGATACAGAACTAGTCAGCACAACACGTGACAACGCCACCTCACACCTCCCTGGCAGACTGCTCTCGGATCCCCAACAAGGAGACACAAGGGAGCCACCCACTCTCACACCCCATGCCCATCTGCTCCTCTACCAGTCCCACTCACCGGCCCTCGGGGCAGCTCCCCACCTGGCCCACCCCTTGGGGGCCCACGATTGCTAAGGGCTGGTCGACCAAGGTTGGCAAAGGGTGGAGTGAAGTCTGGGCCGCAATTTATGCCTGGTAGTCTGCTGGGATCAAGTGGTCGCAGTGGTGTTTTATTGGCCTGCAAAGAGAACAGAGAAGGTCTCATACACAGGCTGTGGCTATTGACTACTCCTTCAGAATCTCAGGCTCCTTCCTCCCCAGTGCATCCAGCCCACTCGGCCCAAAATTAACCCCACATACACACCCTTATGCCCACCAACCTTGTCCAATACCACATCACTGATATGGGGCAATCCCTCTGGCTTCTGCATACTGGCAAAGATGAATTGAAAGCCAAGCAGGAACTCACGATCATAACGTTTTTTCTCCTCAAGGTTTAAAGGTTTCCACTGATCTGCAAGAAGAGAGGATGAGCCATTCACCTGGGGTCCTGACAAGAGCACTCAGTCATTCTCAACCCTTCCTTCAGCATACCTGACTTATATTCATACTTCTGCTCCCCAGGCTGAATGTTCTCAGCATTGTGAATTTTGTCTTCCTTTGAGTCCCAGGTCTCCTCTGTCTCTTCAGGCCTTGGGGACATGCTGCTGCCCTCAGACTCTGGGCCTGGACTGATGCCTGCAGGAGGCTGATTTTCCACCTCTGGTACTCCTGGGTTCACCTGTAACCATGGAACATCAAGTTTTGGTTACAGAATGACCACTGTTCTGTGTTCTATACCCAAACTCTGCCCTCTCCCCTTGGCTACTTTGTTTCCTCCTTACCTCCTTGAAGGCATCTAGAAGGTCTCCCACAGCCTCCTTCTTATTTAGCTCCTTAATTTTCCGTCTCCTCTTTGGCACAGATACTGCCACTATTTAAAAAAAAAGGTGGGAGCAATTTAAGGAGTACCCCTAATTCCTGGGAAGAATAAAAAGTATCTCCTTTACTCCCATCATGCACTCTCTAGATTTACAATTCCTCATTCTAGTTCTCCTAGGTTCCATCAGTGCTTCTGTGACCCCGACACAATGGCACAAATGCGAGGTCATCAGTGAGAGAAGGAACCACACCAACCAGTCTGCCCCACCTCTACCATCCAGCCACACCTTACCTTGGGTGGCTGCTGCTGCCTCCAAATTCTGGGGCAGGTGGGCTGGGGCATGGGTGCTCTCTGGAGGGAGCAGTTCCTCTCCTCCTTTCTCACCCTCAGCTTCTCCTCCTTCTCCTTCTTCTTCCTCTTCTTCCTCTTCCTCGATTTCCTCCTCCTGAGCCAGGGAAGTAGCTGGAGGAGCCACAGCTGGAGTGGCAGAGGGGACGGTGGGGGGAGACACTGATGCTGTCACCTCCTTGGCCTGCTCCTTGGGCTCACTCAATGGGCTTAAGTCCACAGCTGGTGGCGAGGGGGCTCCGTTGACCAGTTCCTCAGGTTGGACAGTTGGAGCAATGGGCACAGGAGGTTCAGAGGGGCAAGTCAGGGGAGAGAGAGGGGGAAGCTCTGGGCTTGGCTCCACCTCTGGTTCCAGATCCTCAGATGGAACCACACCATTAGGCTCATGAGGAATTTCCACCTTGTGAGATGCAAGTGGCGTGGGAACCTGGAGAGGACTGGAAGAGAACTCAGATTCTGGAACTGGTTTGCTAAGTGTCACTTCTACCTCCAGTATGGGTTCAGAGAGGGCAGTAGGTTCTGGAGACAGGCAATATGGCTCCCCAGTATCATGGGGTATGGGCGCTGATTCTTCTACAGACATTTGTATCATCCCCGTTGTCAGAGTGTCTCCAGGAATAGAGAGGACTGCAAGATTAGGCTCAGACCCCGGTTCCAAGATTGGGGGTGGTGATGGGGTCGGAGAAGGTGATGAAGGCTGGGATTCTGAAGGGCTGTGCTCTGGGCCAGGCAGCCCTGGCCGACCCCCAATGATTGCTCCCTGAGACCGGTCATCTGCACCACAGGAAGGAAGAGTAATTAAAGGCAAGTTCTTCACTGCTGCTGTTCCTCCTCCTCCTTCTCCCAACTAAGACATTCCAACTTAACACCCTCCTCCAACTTCTCCCATCTAAGCTATTTCCCCCTTCTCACCCAAAAGCCCATTTACACTCAAAATCTCACTACTTGAAACCTAAAAGTCATTCTCCTCCCAGTTCCATTGTTCCACCTACTCGGTATCACAAATCATTGCACTCCTTTTCCCCATAAAAGCTCTATTCCACCTGCTTACTTACCTGGCCGGACAATGACAGCAACCTGGGGCGTCTCCCCATTAGCTTGAGGCTCCAGACCGCCTCCCATCTGCAGGACACAAACAAAGTTACCAAGTTTGCCCTGAAGAATCCCACAACCTTTTTTTCCTAGGCCATTTCTATTTAGCTCTGCCTAGAGATCCAGTAAAGCAGGGAAATAAATCCTTTAGTTGAAGGAAAGGATCAAGGGACTTGGGGGTTCTGAGCAAAACAGCCAAACTCACAGCCAGGTAGTCACTCAAGGGGCAGAGAGACCATACCTGGGGAGGGGTGGGTGTGGAGGTGGTACGGGCCCCAGACATGATCTCTTCTGTGATATCCTTCCCTCCTTGGTTGGGATCTCGAATTCGGATCTGGGAAAAAAAAGTTACGGGATAAGCGGTGAGCACCTCTCCACCCTGACCCTACTCCTAGGCTCCAGGCCACCCCCCCACCCCCCACTGGGAAGCAGGTGAGTGAGTGCCAGAAACCCCATGAGTTCTACTGTCAACCCATTCACCTGCTCTTGTAGTCCTTGACCTGGCCCCCACCCCTAGGAGATCCTTGACCTCACAGAGCAGCCCAGTACATCACAATGCCCCTGCCTCCCTCACCCCTGCCCCACCAACAGTCCCCAAGTTAGTGGCTACAAACACTGGGGCCCAGGACCCCCATTTAACACCCATGTGGCTCACTTGCAGCTAGTCTGCCTGATCTCTGGGGGCAGGGCCCAAATCCAGTAGGTGGAGCCAGGGTGACTCAGCGGCTTCCCCAGCCCTGGCACCCTATTCTGGGCACCACGCCCAGAGCTTGAGGACTGAGCAGAGGCGGAGGCCCAGAGAACTACCAGAACTAAGGGGCGGGGAGGGGGGGGGGCACTGGAAACAAACCATTTCCAAGGCAAGCCACCAGAAACCCAAAACCAAGCACAGTTCTTGTAGACCCCCAGAGCCCAGGTCTCTCAGGAATTTTCCCACTAGCCACTCCAGTCTTTCCATAAGAGTCTTCTACACTGAAATCTGAGGCCCTACAAAGAACCTGAGCACTCCACAGACCCCCATTCTCTGCCCACTTTCAGCTGACAATCTCCTTCCTCACACTCCCTGACCCACAATGCCCCAGCAGCTCCTAACCTTGAGTCTCCCCTTCCCAAATGTCCCAGGGCTACTTGCTGCTACTCACCGTCTTACGCTCCCTCTTGGGAGCAATCTGGGGTGGCTGGTTCATCAAAACTGGGGCGGGGGCCACGCCAGTGGGAAACTGCTGCACGCCTTGCGCTGGGTAGTAGGCACCAGCTGAGGGGGTGGGGGGAGTAGACAGGAAGAAGGGTAGCAGCGTCAGGGCCCAACCACACACAAATGCCTGCTTGAACCTCTCATCACCCACAGCCGGCCCCTTGCCCTGCCCCGCCCTCCTCCCCCAGGGAAGTAGGTGTCTATCCAAGCTGGGGAACCAGTCTGAACTGCGTTTACAAGAATTCCTGACACTGACACCCGCACACCTTGTAGGCAGACACTCCTTCCTCACCACACGCCAGCTACCGAAAGACTTCTATCTGTTCCTCTCTACCCCATAAGGTACTGTGTATGCACCAACCCAGAACACGTACACACAAACTCTGAGAGCGCCACAACTACTTAACCTGAAACAGAATCAGGTCTTTGGCCAGGACTGAGAAAAACAGATTTGCCAACCCTGTTCCACTCAACCTGAGTTCGGTTTGACTCTCTAAAGCCCTTTGCTAAGGAGCAAGGAAACAAAAAGAAACATTATGAACTGGACCCAGAATGAGGAAAATTAATACCTTAAAGCAATGGTCTTTAAAGGGGGGTGTATTTTTTAAACTCTTCCCTAATTTTCACTTGTTTTTATAGACAAAGACACAAGGGTTTTGTTTAAATTATGCATATGTATTAACAAACAAAAATATACACGTATTAGAGGTACATACTCAAAATTTATCCTGATAGGTGATCAAAGTTTTGGAAACCACTGCCATAAAAGACAGACTAATCCTTCCCTAGAATATAAATGAAAAATAGCTACAAAACCCTCCCAAAGCCATGTTACATGGGCTCTCCCAAACCATGGAAGGCATGTCACGAGGAATGCTTACTGACAGGCCCCCAAGCCAGTGCCTGATCCTACATTCCTTGACCTGAGGAAGGCCCCAACTCTCTTGGCAATAGAATCAAATCTTCTCCCCCACACCACTGCCAGTTAAATATTAAGCACCAGTCCCTACCATCTATCAACCCTATCATTTTTAGACCAAGAGCCAAGCCTGGGATGGGTCTTAATGCTTTAGAAGTAAGTAGATCAGTTTAGATGCTCCCTGGCACTGTCACCTCTGACTTCCTCCCCAGCTTACCGTAGGTCCCAAACTCTGTAGGGCTTGCACCCGGATAGAAGCTGGGGGCTCCTGGCTGCACAGGGTACTGCTGTGTTGGGACAACATATGTGGAACGCCCCTGGTGGGGGGAAGGGGAGGGGAGGAGAGAAGGGATTAAAGGAGCTATGAGTACCACATCAGACTACAAAGAGAATGGAGGGCAGAACAGAACAAGCCAACTCTGGGCAATGACCAGAAGGAAGTCCCACCTCTAGAGAAGAGATGGCACTGGAGGGTCAGGGTAGGGAAGGTGAGGGTTGGGGGGGACAAGGTCCTATGGCTTCCAGCCCCCAAGCCTCCAGCCTCACCTGTCCAGGGATGTAGTAGGCCCCCTGGGAGGCTGGGTAGGAGATCTGGGAAGGGATCATCATTACTTGGGATCCAGCAGGGTAGACATGGGCAGCTGGGCCAGGGCGGGCGGGGGCTGCACTCTGCACTCGGGAGGCTGCACTGCTCGGGGGCTGGGCCCGGCTAGGGTAGAAGTGCTGTCAGGAGGGAGGAAGGTAGTTGGCATCGGGAAGGAGAGGAAGGGGACAGCAAAATGGCCACTCCAAAAAGTTGCTGTAGTCTGGAGAGAAGTGCTGGGGGCTTTGGAGCACTGGGGACCAATTCTTCCAAGACCCAGTTTTCCAACTAATGGCCTCCTACTCACTTGTATTCACACATGGCCTCCAAATTCAGGTATACACTTTGCATCCTGCGTATGTTTTACTCCTCACTGCCATGCATACATACTCATGTCACCTCCACCAGACTACCCCTCTGCAGGGGCTCCTAACACCCAGGTGCATCATGCCTAAGTAGGCCCTTTCAGGCAACATATAACCCAACATGCACTGCTCCACCCTAAGGTACTGAAGAGAAGCTAACCTCTAACATGCAACAGTTCCCCAGTTTCCAGATACGCTCGCTGCAAAATTTAGCCCCTAACATGCAGTAGTCAGCCTCAGTCTGAGGACCTGTACAGCAAACAGGTCCCCACCCTGAAAACTCCCAGTCTTTGTGTGTAGCCTCTGACTAGGGTGGAAGGTAAGGGTAAGACCAGGAGAGGTCAAGGATTAGGAAAAGGATTTTACCTGCAAAGACCTGAATCCTCCCTGAGAGCACATGGGGACAGGAAAGAAAAGAATTACCCCCAAGGTGATAAGGGAAGGGGGCAACAAGGTAGGACAAGAATCCTTCCACTCAGTAAGGAAAAACATGGGGAACAGAGAAAGGCAAGAACCAGCTGGAGTGTTCTCTTGGACCACAGTCCAAGTAGAAAGCAGGGAAGGCAATGGAGCAATGGCAACCTCCAAATAAAAGGAGGAAACAGGAAAGCAGGAGTTTGCATTTGGCCCCAAGCACTGCCCCCAATTCTCAGAGGCACCAGAACCCCAGTAATGCCACCCCACCAACTACATACCCCTCAAGGGGCCAGCCACCATAAGTAATCAACAGCACAAAGTACAGAGCCGCATGAAAGAACACAGAGCAACTGTCAGGAAATTGAGGCCAGGTACAGGGCCTCCAGAGTTTCCATCCTAGGCCCAATATGGCCTAAATCCTCCATGGCTCCCACCCAGGCCCCCTACTCCCCTCCCCAGAGCCCCTCACCTGGCGGGGCTGAGAAGGCGTGTTCATTTGTGTCGCTTGTGGCGTACTGAACACCACCGGTGCTGTCTGCCCCGGGGGAAACGCTGGCTGAAGGGGGAGATCAGAGTTCAGCAAGAGGGGAAACCCGGGTGGACAGAAACCCAAGCTGGTGAAGTAAGGCGAGTAGATCTGTGACAAGAGCCTCAGCAGTCCACATACCCCCTTCCCAAGACAGCCCCTAGGGACAGCCCAGGGCCCTGTCTCAATTTGGCAGCAGACAGCTGCACTTTGCACTGACACAGATGGGGGTGGGAAAATCCAGAAGTTGGAACCTATTCCTGAACCTGGTCTCCCTCATCACCACCCCCACCCCAGTCTCTACTATTTCCTCAGCATTCATCTCTAATTACCTGCGGGAGTCCAGGGGATGGGGCGGGCGGGGGGCCTGTGGGCTGTGAAGCTTTGTTCATTTCATTTGGTGCCACATCAGGGTCCCCCCAACACCTGTTGGGAAAGAGTGGAGCTTGGAAAGGGGAAGGCACCCAAGCTTAAGACAAATGGAATGGGGGAAGGGTTGATGCAAGGGCTGGGTCCAAATCAGGAGCCCCGGAGGCGCCAAGGTGGTGAAGGAGCAGAACACGGTGTCAAACCCGCATCACCTCCAACCACCCCCCGACCTGATGAAACAGACCCCTCACTCACCCCCTCGGTTAAGAATAAGTCCACGGTGCGGCCTACAGGCTCTGGGCATCCGAGGGCCTGGGATTGGGAGGTGAGGGGTATCAACCTGGCTCCGCGGGGCCCAAGACCAACCAGACCGGAAATTCCAGGTCTCGCTGGCACCAGGCTCCCGGATCACAAACGGAACTAGCTGCTTCGGCCGTAGCCTCCCCACCCCCCACCCGGGGACACCGGGTTCGGGGCCTGGCCCAGGAACACACAAGGTATGCCTGCCGCGAGGGCACCCGCGCGGGACTGAAGGTGAAGCCTGCTGCAGCCCAGAAGAGGAGGCCAGGAAGGGCGGGCGGCGGCCGAAAAAGAGCCGGTTTCAAGCAAGTGAGGGTCTGCCCGGAGGGCGGGCGGGGCCGGGGGCTCCTCCCTGCCCGCCGCCGCCGCCGCCGCCTCCCCCCGCTGCGCCCTCCCAGCGCAGCGCCGGCCAGTGCCAAAGAACAACGTGTCACTTCCCGGCGGCCCGACCGAGAAGGGGGGAGGGGGCGACGGGCCCGGAGCCGCGATGCCTGCGGCCGCGGGGCCTCCTCGAGTCGGGCCGAGGTGGCACTTCCCAGCCGACGAGCTCGGCGCCCTCCCAGCCCACGGGGCTCGCATATTCCGGGCCTGCGCACCCCCACCCCCACCCAGGAACCAGGCCTGGCCGAGCCGGGCACACGTGGGCCGGGGATCGGGCCTTGGTGGGCTGGGGCCCTGGCTCCGGGAGCGGGGCTAGGGCGCCGGGGCGGCGGCGAAGGGTGGCGAGTCCCGGCCCGGATGGCGGCGGATGCGGGGGGGAGGGGATGGGGGGGCCGGGTCGGGCCCGGACATGGCGGCTTTACCTTCAGTCTCCTTCAGTCCGCGCGGCCGAGCCCCACGCAGCCGCACAGACGTAGTCCACAACCATTTCCGGCTCCCCGCACAGATCCCGCTCGGCGGCCACCGCTTCTCCGCAGGCGCAGCCGGCGCCCCCACGTGACCGGCGCAAAGGGCGGAGTTGCGCCCGGGCCGCCGGGCGCCGCGGAGCACATGGGATGTGACCCGCCCCGTCACGTGACAGCTACTGCCCGCCCCGGTGTCCCCTCCCGAACTTTGGAACTCCCAGACAGACCCCCTTCTGCGTCTCTGTTTGGTGGTTCTTTGGTTCATTCATACATACATTCAGTAAGCATTTATTGAGTGCATGCTAATTGAGAGGCAAAGCGCTGGCGGAGGATTGAGAATACTGAATCTAAAGACTGAGTTCTGGCTAAGTAAATCATAGCACAAATATGGAAAGAAATACGAGTTATGCAGCCTTGAAAATAATGTCGATTAGGTCATTGAAAGGCCTGTTAACAAAGAGATTGAGAGTTACACCAAAAGGATTGTAACATTCTAACTAAGGGAGTAGTATGAGATTTTTCTTCTACAAAGATCACTCCCAGGGAGCGGCAAAAGTCAACCTAGGTATCAATCCCGGAACCACTGCCCGGCAGCCAAAAAGGCCCGTCCTAGGACCGGATTTGCTGCCCAGAGTCAGATAGCTTGGGTTTTAATCCAAGCTCCGCTCTAACGACCTGACGACCTTGGACAAGTTGTATACTTGGGAGATTTGAAACCAGGCTGAGCGTTTAACCACCATGCTTTCCCTTGTAATAACATCCACTTTGTTGGGTTGCAAAGATGAAAGGGGTTGATTCATATGAAAGTGCTTTAAGCAGTGTCTAGACTCCTAACCAACATTCTCTCTCTCTCTCTCTCTCTCTCTCTCTCTCTCTCTCTCCACACACACACACACACACACACACACACACACACACAGATAGATAAACGAAAGTAACCTCAGAAGATAAAACATTTTCTGGAATGGGGGACTGGTCATTCAAATATATGACCTATGTGAACTCCCTTAATCCTCACAATCTCTTACAAAATAGACTGTATTACTATTTCCATTGTATATGAGGAAATGGGGCTCAAAGAAGTAAAATCAAGAATTGGTGTTTGGGTCTTATTCCAAAGTACATTTTTTCTGTAATCATAGACTGCCTCCTGACATGCATGACACCCCAGGACTTGATGTGGCTGAGTAAGATGGCATAAAACAGCCCCTCTCATTAGCCCTATCAAGAAAGTTCGACTGCAGGGTGATCAAACTCAGGTGCAAGAATACCCAATAGTCATCTCCCTGGAGGAAAGTAGGGCAGTGGCTCCAAAGGACAACAAAATAGACCCATGGAGGAGGAGCCATAGTGAGAGTGAAAATGCAGATCTGTAGTGTTCTCTGTGACACTCCACACTTGAGTTCTGTGACTATTGTCATATAGGACTCCCTTCTCTGCTCACTCCTCTCATTTCTCTACTTTCTCCCTAAGCAAACTCATCCATGCACTATAAATAAAATCAGTTGCTGCCTACATGCTAATGACTTCCCAATCTGTTCCTAACTCAAAAAACCACTCTCTTGAACTCTGTTCAGAACAGTGTACTAACCAAAAGACACCTTCACTTAACCACCAGACATCTCAAATTGAATATATCCAGATAGGAATTTGTCATCTCTCCCTGTTCGATAGATTCCCCCCACCTTGACCCCAAACAAATATATTGCTCACATACTTGTTTTCAATTAATAGTGTCACCATTTAATGCCTGTGGTGGTTTGAAACATAATCCATTTCTGTAAGGGTAATCCCATTGTAAGTAGGACCTTTTGATGAGGCTACTTCAGTTAAAGTGTGATCCACCTCATTTGTGATGAGTCTTAATCCTATTATTGCAGTCCTTTATAAAAGGAATGAATACAGAGAGCGATTTAAAAAAAAAAAAAAAAAAGCCACAGAAGCAAGAAACTGAAAGCAAGGGAACCTGGAAGAGAAGGAAGAGACCAGCAGACATCACCATGTGCTTTGCCATGTGGCAGAGGAGCCAAGGATCACCAGCTGCCAGTTTCAGGAAGAAAGTATCACCTCAATGATGCCTTCCTTTGGACATTTTCTCAACCTCAAAACTATAAACTACATGGATTGTGTGGTATGTGAATTTATCTCAATAAAACTTTTTTTTTTTTTTTTTTTTTTAAAGCACAGACTATCAGCTGATAAATTCAATTGTTAAGCCAACCCATTTCATGGTATTTGCTGGAGCAAACACCCAACCTGAAAACCTGGTATTCAACCTATGTTCTTTCCCATCCACATGCTGCATTTAATCAAACACCAAGTCCTATTGATTTTACCTTTAAAAAAATCTTCTGCCCTTCCTCACCTTCCTACTTCTACTGCCCTCATTCAGACATTCATTTCCCTTGCCTGGTCTCCTGGCATCCAGGGTGAGTGAGCTTTTTCACTCAGAAAACTGGTCATATCACTTTCCTGCTCTTATTCAATGGTTCCCTTTAAGATACACTGCTGGCTCTCACCCCACTCAAGATGGCAAAGTGAGATGCTACAGAGATCCATCCCCACACAGAAGATGTGAACAACCAACAAGAACTAGCAGAAACATTCTTCTCAAAGCTCCAGAAATCAAAGGACTATAGTCATAGGGCAAGTGCCAAATCAAGAAAAAGTCTATTTAGAAGTGGTAGGATCTTGTGACACACTGGTTTGCCTCTTCCCCACCCCTCCCCAGATCAATCCTGAACTGGCTCATGCTACCAGTGCAAGTTCCTGGTCCTGGTTCCAGGGGGAGCAGAGTAACCCTCATGCACATATGGGGTGCATGTATGGCTGGCCCAATCTGCCTGGTGAAGGCCTGAGGAATGTGCCATCCCAGAATTTGCCTGTGTGCGGAAGGCAGCTCACAGAACTCTCCTACAGAATGCTGTGGGAGAGCGGTCAAGTGGCTGCCTGGGGCAAGAGATTGCTGGCTATAGGACATATAGCAATGCCCAGGACTGGCAGCATGAGGAAACTGTTTCCTGGGGAAGAGGGGGCACTCATATCCATGTAAATGGGGGAGGGGGGAGTTTCCAGGGCCACAAGCACATGGCCAAGGTAAGACACATGCACAGAAAGAATCAGGGAGTCCCCTACACTTTGGCCTCAAGCTATTCTCCAAACTCATATGGATAAGCCCTGATGGAGACCTCACACAGGTCACTCTGCAAGGACTGGGGAAAGGTGTTTTGTTTTTTTTCCTTTTTTTGTTTTTTGTTTTTTGTTTCTTTGTTTGTTTTTGGTTAGCTTCTGGCATTCAGGGAAACCCTGTCATAACACTAGCTGGACAGGAGCTTGAGCAACGATGCTTCAGGGTCTAAATTCCAGTGAGAACACATCAAAATATCAAAATGTCCAGGTTGCAACAAAGTATTATAAAACATACAAAGAAACAGGAAGTGATGGCCCAGGTAAAGGAGAAAATTAAAGTATTAGAAACTGTCAGTGAGGAGGATCACATCTGAGACATACCAGACAAAGACTTCTTAAAAAATGGTCCTAAAGATTTTCAAAAAGCTAAAGGAAAACATGAACAAAGAACTTAAGGAAATCAGGAAAATATGAAATGAACACAAAGAGAATATCAATAGATGGCAATTTTGAAAAGGAACCAAACAGAGCTGAAAACCACAGTAACAGAAATTAAAAATTCCCTAGAGGGATTCAACAGTAGATTGGAGCTGGCAATAGAAATAATCAGTGAACCCAAAGATAAGACCATTGAAATTATCCAGTCTGAGGAGCAGAAGGAAGAATGAAAAAAAGTGAACAGAGCCTGAGGAAGAAAGGAGCAGAGAGAATATGCAAAGAAATAATGGCTAAAAACTCCCTAAATTTAACAAAAGATATTAAGTATACATGTTTTGGTTTGCTAAAGCTGCTGGAATGCAATATACCAGAAATGGGTTGGCTTTTACAATGGGGATTTATTAGCTTGCAAATTTACAGTTCTAAGTCCATGAAAATGTCCAAATTAAGGCATCAACAAGAGGATACCTTCTCTGAAGAAAGTCTACTGGCATCTGGGACACGTCTGTCACATGGGAAGGCACGTGGCTGGTGTCTGCTGGTTCTTCTCTCTGGGTTCCATTGCTTTCAGCTTCTGGCTTCAGTGGCTTCCTCTCAGCTCCTTTGGGGGCTTTTCTCTCTCAGCTCCCTCCAAATTTCTTTGGGTGTTTCTCTCTCTGAGATCTCTGGGCTTTTACTTTATCCTCATAAAGGACTCCAGTAAAGGATTAAGACCCACCTTGAATTGGGTGGGTCATATCACAATAGAAACAACCTAATCAAAAGGTCCCACCCACAATAGGTCTGCCCCCACAGGAATGGATTAAAAGACTGGCCTTTCCTGGGGTATATAACAACTTCAAACCAGCACACACATCCAAGATTCATGACAAACTCCAAACAGGATAAACCTAGATAGACCCACTCCACATCACATTATAATCAAACCATCAAATGCCAAAGATAAAGGGAGAATTCTGAATGCCACAAGAGAGAAGAAAAATGTCACATATAGGGGAGCCACTGTAAGATTAAGTGCTGATTTCTCTCTGGATACCATGGATGCAAGAAGGCAGTGGTATGACATAGTTAAAGTGCTGGAAACAAAAAATTGCCAACCAAGAATTCTATATCTGACAAAATAGTCTTTCAAAAATGAGGGAGAACTTATGACACTCCTAGATAAACAAAAGCTGAGGGAGATCGTCAGCAATCGATTGGCCCTGCAAGAGATGTTAAAGAGAGTTCTGCAAGTTGAAAGGTATAGGACAATAAATAGTTCAAAGCTGCATGAAGAAATAAAGATCTCTGGTAAAGGTCATGACAGGAGTAAATATAAATGCCTGTATCATTGTATTCTTTGTTTGCAACTCCACATTTTACTTCCACAGGATCTAAAAGGCAAGTGCATAATATATAATGATAAGTCAGTGGTTTTGGACACATAATGTATACATATGTAATTGTGACAAGAACTACATAAAGGTCAGGGGGATGGAGGGGTATAGGAACATAGTTTGTGTATTCTGTTTAAGTTAAGTTGGTATCACAGTAAACAAAAATGTTACAGGTTTAGGATATTAAATTAAGTCCATGGTAACTACAAAGAAAGTATCAGAGAATATGCAAGCTCATAGAAACAGAAATTAGAGTACAGGTTGCCAAGGGCAGGGGGAATGGGGAATGGGGAGTTTATGCAAAATGGGCATAGGGTTTGCATTTGGGGAGATGGGAAAGTTTTAGGGATAAAAGATGGTGAGGGCACCACAGCATAATGAATGTGACTAATCCTACTGAATGAATGGTAAGCTTGGGGGTGGTTGAGATAAGTTACTATATATATATATATATATATATATTTTTTTTTTTTTTTTCCCCTGCAATAAAAATTTTAAAAAGAAAGAGCAGCTGAAGAGACAATAGCAGTTAAAGGCAACACATGATACTTCAGGATCTAACAAGGAAAGAGAGAAGGTCCCAGTAATGTCAAAAAGACATTATTGGGACATATGAAAAAACTGGGATATAGACCGTAAGATTTATATTAATGTTAAATTTCTTAAACTGGATAACTACACTTAAAGTGGTTACATAAGTGAACATCCTTGGTTTTAAGAAATGTACATGGCAGTATTAAGTGTTCAAGGAGCATGTACATTCAAATGTTTGTAAAATGGATTGCTAAATAGACAGACCGACACAGATAGATGGATAGATAGATGGACTGATAAATTGATGAATAGAGTGATACAGCAAATGTGGCAAAATGTTATATCTGGGGGTATAGGGATACTTTGGCATTCTCTGTATGGGGTTCATATTATTTTTGTAATGGTCCTGTAAGTTTGAATATTTCAAAATAAAAAGTTTAATTTTTTTTAAAAGAAAGGAAAACAAAGGGATACTGTCTATTTCCTGGCACAACAAAACCCTTCTAAACCTGGTTTAAGCCTGGGTCTCCAACTGTATTTCCTACCATACTTTTCCCTGGTACCTGTTATACACTTAAGCCAAACCAAACTATCCATACTTTCTGAAAACACATAGATTTTTCCTCCTTCTTGCCTTTGATATTCCCTTACCTAAATTATTCTACCCTTTTTTTTTCTCTGGACAAATGCATCTTCCTCCAAATCTCATCTTCCTCCAAGAAGTTTCCCCTGACTCATCCAGGCATTTAAGACCTCTTTCAATGACCCCAGGAAACCTTGTTCACACACCAGTACAGTATTGATTACAATATATCATAATTGTTTTCATAAAATTGTCTTCCTTTCTTTATGTAAATTTATTTCTTAAATATAATTTTAATGCATTTTTAATTGTGAACTTTAACATATATACATAACTGATAACTTTCAAAGTACAATTTAACAAGTAGTTAGCAAATTTCAAAGAATGTTATGGGTTACAGTTCCACAATTTCAGTTATTTCATTATTATAAAATATAACATGCAGATTTAATATAATTTTTTAATTAGAGAAGTTGTAGGTTTACAGATAGAAAAAAAAAAATCCTCTCAAGAAACTTTCATATCTGAGAGGATTTTTTTTCTATCTTCGTACCCTGCCCCCCTCCCAAACTAGAATAATGTCCAGTGCAGAGTAAGGCTCCATTGATATTTATTGCTGAATGAATAACTGAATGTAAAAGGCTAAGAGCCACTAGGAAAATTTCTTTAAGCACAGTCACCAATTTGGGAGTGAATTATCCTTTTATTTATATTGCTTTACATTGACAAATCACTTGTTTTGTTTTACAGTTTACAAATTATAAATTGCTTATCTCATTTTAAAAATTAAAACTATTGTTTAGAACTTTAGGCTTACATAAAAATTGAGCAGAAAGTTCTCATATACCTCCTCTACTCCCACAGTTTCCCCAATTATTAACATCTTGCATTAGTGTAGTATGTGTTACAATTGATGAACAAATATTGATACATTATTATTTACTAAAGTCCCTAGTTTACATTAGGGTTCATTCTTTCTGTCATACAGAGCACTCTTTTTGTCATGTATCAGTCATTATGGTATCATACAAATGTTTCACTGCCCTAAAAATCTTGTGTTCTACCTATTCACCCTCCCCCTGAACCCCTGGGAAACACTATTTTTTTTTCTCTCTCTCTAGTTTTACCTTCTCCAGAATGTCATATAATTGGAATCATACAGTATGTAACATTTTCTGACTGGTTTCTTCCACTTAGCAGTATGCATTTAAGGTTCCTGCATGTCTTTTTGTGGCTCGATAGCACATTTCTTGACTATTATTCCATCATATGGATGTACCACAGCTTATTCCATTCACCTATTGAAGGATATCTTGGTTGCTGCCAAGTTTTTGCAATTATGAATAAAGTAGCTATAAATATTCATTTTTGTGTGGACATAAGTTTTCAGCTCCTTTGTATCAATAGCAAGGAGTGCATTGCTAGATCATGTGGTAAGACTATGGTTAGTACTGTAAGAAACTCTCAAATATCTTCTAAAGTTGCTGTAACCATTTTGCATTCCCACCAGCATTGAAAGAGAGTTCCTATTGCTGAACATCCTTACCAGAAATTGTTTTATTTTGGATTTTAGCCATTCTAATAGGTATGTAGTGAGTGGTATCTTACTGTTGTTTAAACTGCAACTCCCTAATGACGTAATGTTGAATTATTTATCATACTGTAACCTCATCACCACTGGAAATCAGGTAAGGCAATTACTGTATTCCCATTTCGCAGATATTAACAGAGGCTCATCAGAGACATCGATTTGCTCCATTATGACAGGACACATAAAAAGGGGTTCAACAGATCTGCTGATTCCCAAGTCCAGTGCTTCAACCTTTTATTTCAGGATTGCTATGTTAGAGCAGAAAAAGACAATGGATGCACTCAACCCAAACTTGCTACTTTTCCAGCTAGCTAAGACCTTGGGGTAGAATGGGGCCTACAAGCCTCCAAGGCTAGACAAGATTAATATAGTGAATAAAGGCATGGGCTTTGGAATCAGATGGACATAATTTCCAATCCTGGTTCCACCGCTTACTATGTGACCTTTAGCAAGTTATTGAACCTCTCCAAACCTCACATTCCTCACCAAAACATGGGGACAATACTTACCTCTTAAAGTTTTTGTGAGGTCTCAAATAAGGTAATCATGTAAAGCATGTAGAAGTTATTCTTACAACATTTATATATCTATTAAATGCCAGTTACTGTTTCAGGGTTAAACTCACCTTAAGAAGTATAAATGCTAGCTATGATTATCTGACCAGGCCACGTGTTTTCCCCTATTGCATGCACAAGAGTCCAGGCCCCAACCAGCAGTTGTAAGCTATACTTACACCAGCCCTACCAGGAAGGAGCACTTGCAGATGAAGAGTGATTACATTCCAGGAAGGAGGTCCAGAATTAAACAAGGAGGCCACTCCTCTTTCCCACTGCTAGACTAAGTTAACAAGTCAGGGTCATACTTTCTTACACCCGGTTTTGGCCAAAGACAGCCCAGAAATAGATGTCAACTTGATCAAATCTCTCAAATAGACTCCCAAGAGGGATCACAAAAGGTAAATAAGTCCCTTCCCATCTGCGGCACAGAAGTTGGGGCAGGAAAGGGTGGGGCTGACTATCTTTCCTCTTAGAGCAAGGATCCTTAGCCTAAGGCAGGGGATGATGGGCTTGAAGTGGGTGTGTTGGCAGGAAGGGGCAGGGGAGAAAAGAGCAGCATGGGATCCAGTGGACCCTTGGAAAGTTATATGTAAGAGGCTGTGTATGTGCAACTCCTAGAAAGAAAACCCATTGCATTTATCAGATTCTCAAGAGTACATGTCTCTAAAATGAATCACTGTTTTAACATAAAAACAGAAGATAATTAGGAAGGAGGGGAAGAGGAGAAATGGAGCTTAGTTCATTCCCTTCAGGGCCAGATTCCCCTGCTAGCCTAGGCTAAAGGTTGCTCCAAACAATGCCCTCTCATGCCCACTCCCCACACTAGTCTAGCCTCCAACCTTGATACCAGGGAAAACAGACACAGAGGGAAACCCTGGAGATAAAGGTCTTTCTTTATTCAACAAAGTTATCTCACTCAGTAACAAAAGAATAGGAGGTAACAATTCCCCCAAAGGTCTGGAACAGTTTCCACCCCTGGCAGCAGGAAGCAGGGCTCGCTGACACAGCTGCAGGTTGGGGCCCCTGTTGGCCACTTAGAGGTCATAGTTGGGGTTCTTCCGAAGAATAACAAAACCTTCCAGAATGGGTGTGACAGGAAGAAACTCCTCAGTGGCCAGTTCTGCTCTCTCTCCATGGGCCAACAGCACTGGGGTTGTATGTGTCTGAAACCCTGTGATGGTCTTAGGCTTACCAGCCTGACCCACCACATCCACTGCCTGTAGGGTGAGAAAAATGAAATGAAGGAACTCCAGGTGGGAGAGCAGCTGCAACCCGTAGCCCATAGTGGTTTGAAGAATCAGGTACTTGGTGATAGCCTGAGCTCCCCCCTCCCCCCCACCCCACCCAATCCCTCACCTGGCCCACACGGACAGATACTGGTAATGGCCTCAGCTCCTCATCAAACGTAACCAGCATTCGGGGCTGCATGGCAGCCACCAGCCCATACAATACATAGTGCGATTTGCCTAGGATGACTTGAGGAAAGCACACAGGACAAACAGTTAGAGGCAGTGGGTCAGGCTTGACCTAAATCTTGGGAACCCCTCCAAGCCTGACTTTTTAACTCCCAGTCATATAGCCGAATCTACCCTCCCCTCATATATTCCACTACTACCCAGAGATGCCCCAACTTTATTCGCCCAAGCCCTCACATATGAAACTCGCTTTTCCCCAGTCCCTTAGGGGCAGACACTGGAGTCAGTTCTTCATCCTCAAAAGAAAATCTCTCTTCGGATCAGCATGGGAGGTGGAAGTCTCATGAGGCCCAGCATCCAGTTATTTCATCATAGGCCCAAAGAATCCCTGGAACCCAGAGTGGTATGGAGCTAAGTTGGGTCCTGGTCCTGAATTACCAAGGTGGCCCTGGTAGGGGTAAAGATAGGGCACCATACGTCACAATATAAGATTCCTGACAGGAACTCACTGTTGCGGACATCCAGAAAAGAGACAAGAACAGTCAGCAGCCCAGCCACAGCCACTTGACTCATGAGTTGCCGGTCACTGTGGTAGGGGCAGAGGGTGAGTGTGCCCTTCCCTAAATGTGTCAGGCCCTGAAAAAAAACAGAGGGAGGTTAAGTGGAGCTGGAGAGTCACATCTGAGGAGATATCACCAAACAACAAGAAACCCCACAACTCACCCTCATCTTCCCTGCGCGGGCCCAGAATTAAAGTCTCCTTTGTGTCACTACATTTTCCCCCTCCATTTCCATAGACGCTTCCCTTGGCACATTCTAAGGAGAAGAGTTCTATTCTTTACCTGTGCCAAGCGCACCATGAAGAGGTTGTTAGGGTCCTTGGCATGGTACTGGGCTAACTGACGCAGCATTGCAGCCAGACGGGCATTATTGGTACCTGGAAAAGTTGACCATGACAGAAGCTTGGAAAAAGGGCCTCAAACCTTCACCCAATCTGCTTATGATCTTCCTTTTCTGCCTGATACTCACCACTGCCCACCATGCCCATGGCAAAGATGGAGTTATAGGAAACTTCTGGATCAGCATCATGAGAGAATTTGCTTAAGGTATCCAGGATGTTGAGTCGTGGATTTGAAACAGAGATTAGGGCCAATGCTAAAGGCACAGCCCGCCGGAGTGTTGGCTCCCCATATCTCAGCTGATGACAGAAGAAAATAACAAGGGTATCAGGGAAAGCAATAAAAACAAGAAGCTCCATTGTATGAACAGACTGATGGGTAAAAGGGGGCCTTAAACAAATTTTGTAGAAAGCGCACTGCAAAATGTCCATTTTCTTACATTCTACCAAGAAAACCCACTAGGAAAGCCTCCTTTAGGGAACCTTAAGCCATCAAAACCAGTATATACCAGTGTCCTTCATCTTATACTCACCAAGTGGCCAAAGGTTCGGAGTGCCATCTCAGCACCAATCTCCTCCCCCATAGCAATAAGAGCAATGCCCAGCACAGCCACTCCCTGCAATGGAAGAGGCAGCAGAACCCAGTAAGTCAAGGAACAAAAACCTTGAGTCAAGTCCTTTCTAAGAAAAAAAAGCCACCCCTCACATATGGAACCCAGTGTCATGCCATTTCAATATACAGTAATACCCAGAAAACAAAACCAAACCCAGCTCTCCTGTTCCCCTACAAGCTTCGTTTCTCAGAGCCTCACTCTGAGAGTACTCAGCTGCCTACATAACCTGATGTGCTCCCATGTCGGCAGGGGCTTCCTTCTTGTCCTTGTCCTTCTTTTCCTTCTTGTCTTTGTCTTCCTCCTTTTCCTTGGAGTCAAAGTGCTCACTACAGATGTGGAGCAGCTGCTGCACTTTCAGTACATTCCCAGAGCCTGCCGCATGGTGATAAGGGAGAGAAAGGGTAGAAATGAGAAGGCACCACAGAAAAGCTAACTCTGGGATTAGGAGAAGCCAAAATGATATGCAGACCAGAATGAAGGAGAAAAAGGCAACAAGAGAGAAGTGAGGAGTCACTGCAGATGTACAAGACAGAGTTACAAAGACACAGACCTGCATAGGCACACACATCCACCAGTGTGTTGGCAAAACTGCGGAACGGCTCTGACACAACCTCTAGCGCGGCCAGGATTGCCTCAATGGCCTCGCCCTTCCCTACAGAACAGATTCAAGGAGTCAGAAGACGCCTGCTCCCCATCTAGCACAGCTTGACACGTAAATCCTCCCTCTTACTCCCAGTTACTATCAGCCTTTTGCCCAAATAGAGAGATATCCCCTCACCCAGGTGGTTGAGGCCCAGTCCAAGAGGAAGCCAACGGGCATAAGTGTCCTTGAGCTCAGTCTCTGACTTCTCCATGATGGTCTGAAGGATAGTGGAAGTGACATCTCCATTGCAGGATCCCACTGCTATCATTCCACAGGCCAGAGCTGTCACACCTGCCACCTAGAAACAGGAAAATCATTATTAGACACAAAGTAAGTTATTAAAGTACTTATTTATCTGTTTTGATTCAAGATAGCTGATTCTTGCAGTCCACTGTAAGGCATCCCCCCTAATCACACCAAATAATAATCCCTTTCTGATGGCAGGTCAAAATAACAACAATAATAGGAACCATTCACTGAGTTCCTACCATGTGCCAGACACTATTTGCACACTACCATGTGCCAGCTGATTTGCACATTATTAGCATTTAATCCTCATGACATGGAACAGGTCCTGCCATTATTCCCCTTTTACACATGAGAAAAATGAGGTCTACAGAGATCAAGTTACTTGTCCAAGATCATACCATTTATAAGCAGGGGTGGCAGAATTTGAACTCAGGCCTTTCTGACTCTAAAACCTATATTTTTAGCCACCATACTATATCCATCTCTAAAACAACTAGACAAGTTAGAAATTTTAAGGTTGGCCAATAACTAAAAACCCTGAGTGAGAATCACCCATCCCAAGCTGGGTAAGTTACTCCCCACTCTGGTCAGCATACTTTCTCATAGATTCCAAGGGGTAGAACTCAACATCAGAGTACTAACTTTTGCCTTAATACCACCTGAGGCTTAGAATTCCAGTTCCAAGTGGTATCACTGAGGTGACAACCCCACCCCTCACCCTGTGCCTCCCTATTTATCAGAGAGTTTAGGATGCAGAGTACCTTCCCTACCTACCCTAAATCACCAACAGCCTCTACCCACCTCCATGCTGGACTTGGAATCTCCCATCACAGGCAGCAATAGTGTCAAAACATCTTCACGATTTGAGCCAGCATAGGCTAAGCCTAACCTGCAAAAGCCAGGGAGAGGCAGTCCCCCGAAACACACCCAAGGACAGGGCAAGCAAGGAAGAAAAAGAGAGGAGGTTATTTCATAATTTCAACAAACATTCACCAAGAACCAAATACTTGACAGTCATGGTGGTAGTCCTGTGGCAACACAGAGGTTAAAAAAAAAAGGCCTAGTTCCTGCTCTCACAGAACCTACAAGCTGAGTGCTACCAAGAGAATTGAGAGGCCTTACCCAAAAATGGAACCAAGTCTCATGGTGTTGCTGTTGTGGAGAACATAGTCTGAGAGCAGTGCCAGAGCAGGGTCACACTCGTTCCGGACCCCAGAGTTCACAATGCCACAGGCCAGAAGAGCTCCTGACTGCAAAGAGAGAATAGATTCTACTCTCAGGCTACTCTAACTTCCTCACCACAAAGGCAGATCACAGACCTCAATGTAGCACCCCACCTTAACTGGAGTTAAAAACTGAGTAGACCTCACCAGTGAAAGGGAAGCACAGCTGGGCTGCGGAACAGGGGAGGGAAAAGACTCCATTAGTGAGCTGTGCCAGACCAACCTTGATGTAGTCCTCAGAGGAGTACAGATACTTGTCAATCTGAGTGAGGCCACCATCCACATCCCACAGCAGAATCATGCCAAGGGATGCAGCTGCACTCAACATTCCTACACCAAGGGAAAAAACCTATCAGTCTTAAAATGACCCCAACCTGAGACAACTGTTATAAAGGGCTCTCCAGGGAACTGCCAGGGAGATCTCTCGTCACATAACATATTAATCTAGAAGGACAACAAAGTGACCAAAACAACATAAAGATAAAGGAGGAACAGAATTTTACCATGGTCCTTGTTCTTGTAAAGCCATTTGTTGCCATCATCAGTCAGCAGTTTGTCCTGGCCAAAGGCTGCATTCACAAAGCCGTTCACAAAAGAAGAGGCCAGGTTCATGCGGGCAGAATCCACTTGAGAGCCACTGCCCCCAAACCCTGCAAAGGAGGCAGAGGAAAGGAAAGGAAGGCAGGCAGGCTTAGAGCAGGACAAAAAAAGAAAACAGCATAGTAAACACATCTCTGGTCCTGAGTTGGTCCCTTAGGATCCTCTACCAGGCAGTAACCTGGAGAATGGGCACACTGGAATTCTGGGCTTTATAAGATAAGCATGATGGGCCAAGCCATCAGTCCCAACACAGGGGGCATAATTAATAAGCCATCAATACTCCCCCACACACACATAGAGATGGCTACTCACTGTTGTTCTCTAGGTGGGTTTTGTAGATGTCATCAGGCACCTTGGGCTCCATGATGTCCAGCTAAACAGAAGACAAAGGGTCACAACTTCTCCCCCAGTATTCTCCCAGCTGTCCCTTCTGCTATCCCACTGAATGGCAATTCTAACCAAGGAGAGTCTATTCAAAGAGACAGTCAGGGAAGTGAAAAGCCAGGTAGAATTAAAACCAAAATGCCTTGGTAGGGCAAGAGTCTCACCTCCCGAGCTAACGCCAAGAAGTTGCTGTTGAGCTGCACATTGGACATGATCTCTGTCAGGTCCTCATACTCCTCTACATCTTCACTCAGCTCCAGGAACACCCCGTGCCGGCCTAGCATGAATGCCATCTGCTTCTGCACTACCCTGTGGGAGAGAGCCATCACATCTGCTCAGCCTCCATCCACTAACGTCAGTCATAGGAAAGACCCTCAAGTAATAACCCAAATCAGAAACTACAAGTTCCAGCTCTTCATGCAAATACCTCATCTCTGAACTTATCTTTTCTTATGCCAACTTTTCCCCTACATACACATCTTTGCAGGAGGTGAAGATGTCTTCTACAAGCTCCATGTCATTGAGCATCAATGCCAATCTCAGAGCTTCAGGGAAGCGGCTGAACTTTCGGAACACACCCAAGGCACAACGCAGAAGGGCAGAGTTTTCGGGCTCGGGCACATAATTCACACAACTACAAAGGTAAAAGTAACAAAGGAATCAGAAAGTACTAGACATTCATTCACTCCATTTAATTTACTTACTCAAAATATATATCAAATGACTACTATGTACCAGGCATTGTGCTAGATGCTGTGCCTACCAAGGAGACACAAAGTCTCTGCCCTCAAGAAGATGACGGACATCAACAAATTAACTACAGACTAGACTGATGCTACCCTTGAAGCAGATACCAGATGCTCTGAGAGAATAAAGGGAGCACAAGTGAGGGAGGAGTGCTGGGAAGAGCAGGCCTGCCACCCGTCCCTACTGTGCTCACTCACCTGGTGAGATAGAGGCAGACCTTTGCATATGCGTTCTCATCAATGTCCTTCTCCAGCATATCCACCTGCTCAATTTCCATGAGCAGGTCGCAAGCTTCATGCTCTGCATTGTGGGCCATGTTGTAGGGGACAATCTCCTTCACCAAAGTCAGCAGCGGCTCCCGCTGTGCCTTCTCCGCCTCATCCAGCTCCTGCCACTCCTTAGCCACTTCTCCTGCCAGATGCCTATGGATAGGCCCAGACTAGTAAGGGAACACAGCTTCACAGGAAGCTCTCCCCTACGGGTCAAGGAATTCAATGTCTGGGAAACTCAACACACTGCTACACTAAGATCCACAGTAAGAACTCCAAGTCAGATGTCAGAATTATACCTCAGACTCCCCCTCAGATTCTCAAGAAGAAAGGCCTTACCTGACATACTCATGACCCCACGATGCCAATTCCTCCTGGGAGCCCACCAACCGAAACTTGAGGCACTCACGCTCCCCACTCATAGTCATGGCCAAAACAGAGATGATGTCAGCTGCAAAACGCTATAAAAAGACCAGTCCTTTGAAGTCAAATCCAACAGTCCAGAGTAAGGGGAGTGTGACATTATGGATGGCTGTCACTGTCCCCCAAATTAAGTTTTAACCATATACCAGTCTCTGTACTAGAAATTTACTTATGTTATCTAAGCTAAGCCTTACAATAACCCTAAGGTTAGTGCTGCTATCTTCCTTTTAAACTAACATGGCTGAAAGGTGGTAAACAAAACGGAGAGTAGAGAAAAAAAGAATCCCTGGATTCTATTCTCATTGCAAAAGTAAGCTATTGGAAGGTTTTAAGCAGAAGAGATATACAATCTAGAAAGATTGTTATTATTTTTGCATGAAGGAAAGACTATGTAGGAGGTCAAGGACAAAGTCAAGGCCAGTTACAATGTTGTACCAACAGGTAGAGAAGTGACTCAACTGGGGAGCATATTTTTGACATAGAACAAATGAATGTACAAAGGATATGAAGGAAAGAGAAAAATCAAGGTTAAACGTAAGCCTAATTAGACCGCACTTGGATATACCCAAGAGAAATGAAAACATGTCCACATAGAAACTTGTACATGAATGTTTACAGCAGCATTATTCGTAACAGCTGAAAGGTAGAAACAATCCAAATGTCCATCAACTGATGAATGGATAAACAAAATGTGGTATATTCATACACTGGAACATTACTCAGTCATAAATAGGAATGAAGTACAGATAAATGCTACAACATGGATGAACCTTGAAAACATTATGCTAAGTGAAAGAAGGCAATCACTAAAGACCACATGTTATATGATTCCATTCATATGAAATGTCCAGAGCTGGGAAATCTACAGAGACAGAAAGTAGATTAGTAGATGTCTAAGGCTGGGGGGGTGGGGGTGAGGAGTGGAGGTAGGGTGGAAGGGGTTGGAGAATAAGGAGCTAATTCTTAAAGCATATGGGGTTTCTTTTAGGGGTGAGGAAAATGTTCCACAACTGACCATAGTGATGGTTGCATATACGTGCGAATATACTAAAAACCAATCAATTGTACTTCAACTGGATGAAATGTATGAAATGCAATCTCTATCTCAATAAACCTGTTTTTTCGTTGTTGTTGTTAAAAAAAAAAAAGATCACACTGATGAAATCTCAAGGTCCAACATGAATGACAGAAACAGAGTTTGCAGAGAAGTTAATTCTTTTGGCTCTCATGTGGGTATTTTGACTGTGACGAGCTCTGTTCAACTAGCTCAGGTCTCAGGTCTATCTGACTTCCAGTGACTCACCATAAAGCCAATAGCCTAGATGAGGACTTCCTAAACTAGGGCCTCCACCAACTTCTGAAACAGGTTTACCTTATTCTCCCCAGGGGCCATGTTCTCATAGATTTCCTTCAGTTTGCCATAGTGTGGACGAAGAAATTTGAGAGGTTTGGGCACTGAAGTCATAGAAGTTGTAGAAGAACGAATCTGCCTCCGCAGTTCCTCCAGGGCTGGTCGGTACAGTGATGTGTCCTTCTCCTGATCAGGAGATGTTAGGGTTCAGACAAAAAGGAGTCGCAATCCTGTCAACTCATTATATGGAGGTTTTAAAATATTGGCTCCGCTAGGGAAATAACTGTATCTCATTCACTTGTGGTTCCCCAATTCTGCACACTGCCTGGCAAAAATGACTGACTCCAATTAGAGTTCAAGAACTCTGCTTCTCCCATGAGAGAAGCTACAAATTCTTTCAAATATCCTCTGCAACTCTACTCCGTCACAGAATCATCATAACACTGACTCTTAAATACAGTCCATCTTTCTCCATACTTCACATAGGACTTGTTGCCTCCAAATGGAATAAAGCAAACAAGTGGGAAAGACCCAAATATGCACAGCTCAGGTTAACATCATGACTCACCCCCAGTCGTTCCACGAGCATCTCCAGTTCATCCTGAAGTTGTTTGTCCTCCTCAGACTGGAGGATTGAGGGAAGAAGCTCATCAAGACAAGGAATCCCAAACATATCCTCCTCCCATTCACCCTGGGACTTGTGGAGTGAGCCTGCCCCCTTAGGTCCCCCTTAGGAGGGACCAGGGCCAAGAAAAGAGAGTGGGAATGGGAAGCCCTGGTGGGAAGGGCGCCTGGTTTCTGAGACAGGCTCTGCCTCAATGCCGTTCTGTGAAGGTGGGTGACAATGTCGACCCTTCTTCGCTAGGCGGTAGTGAGGGCTGGTGGAAAGGGCAGAGGTGCCAGCGCGGTGTGCAGGAGAAGGTTCTGAGAGGTGGGGTGCCGGGAGCCCCTAGGATCGCCCCATCAGCCCTCTTCCGGACCCGGTGGGACCGTTGGGAGTCGGGCCGGAGGCCTGCGGAGCCGCCGTGACTCAGCCCGCGGGCCTTCTCCGCTGGCTCCCGGGGCCGCGTCTCACCAGCTCCTGCTCTTTGTCCTTGTCTCCAGCATCCCGTCGCTCCTTGCTGCTAGACTTCTCGTCCGCGCCGCCGGGGGCCGTCGCTGGGGGCTGCTGGGGCTGCAGCGGCGCTTTGTCACGGCCGCCCTCCTCCATCGCTCACCTGCGGGAGCCTGCCTCCACCGCCCCTGCCGGCCCGCTGCGCGCGCACTCACTCGGACCGCCTCGTTTCCCAGATGGCCTCGCGCGCGTCGGCCACCTTTCCCCGCCTGCTCCACAGCCCGCCTGCGACCGGAAACGCCGCGGCGAGCCCGGGGCGCGGGACGGCACGCCCCTCCTTACCCCGGACTGGGATCCCCAGCCCTCGGACCCCGCCCTCGGAGGCAGGTTGGAAACTACCATCCCCAGCATCCCGCGCGCCGTAGACACCGCCCCGGTTCCGACGTCCGAGTGTCCTGAACGTGGCAGGACTGTGCTGTTTGGGATTTGGGTGCACTTGCTGCTGTAGGAGATAAATGACCTGCGAGCTGAGATGCGGAGTTTCCTTTGTCCAAAGATTTCCTCATAACAATGTGAATAATACCCACCGTGAAACCACAGTCGGCTGCTTGGTGGGACAAACGGACAAGATTCTTGAAATCGGGGACGTTTGATTGTCATATACATAGTCTGTGTAATATATGACTAGCCCTACACCACTGTGGAGTCGTAACCTATAACATCTCCCCTCCTTACCCCTTGCCCCATAAAGGAGAGTGGGCTAACAGTACTATGAGGACTTAGTTGCCATCTTAAGTGCTGTGGGGAACTAGGTGGAGTTGAACTCAATCAATAAAAATAAAGTCCTATATTCCACTGTTAATTCTGGAGCTAAAAGCAGAATAAGTGGTCTTTGCTCTCAGTCTGGCTTTTGGTCTTCCTTCTCCCTATTGACTTAGGGTGTGACCAACACTCTATCAGGATGGCTTTCAAGTGATCACATGTTGTTCTCACAATCTTTTGAAATTGATGAAGGTATGTCCACTTTACACAGGAAACTAAAGATCAGAAATGAAATAATAACCAGACATCACATAGTAAGTAGTAGAATCAGGATTTGAATCTCCATCTTTCAGTCTTCTAGGCCTTTGACAGCTTTAGACAAACCCTAACGATTCTCCTTCAACCTTGGCCATGTGTGTTTCTCCCCTTCATCTAGTAGGAGCACTCACCTTTTGGCCTATGGGTTCTGATGCATTAAAGAATGCGGAAAATGTAAAAAACATCTAGCCCAACATAGTTAGTACTGAATTAGTGTTTGAATAGCTTAAAATGGGTCTGAAGCCCATTTTAAAAACCTGTTGTTCTTTTCCACTCAATGCTTGGATACTAGGGATGATCTTCCATTTCCATTGCCAGTGACTCACCCAGCACTGGTCTGCTGATGGAAGTTAGGTAGTTCATCTCTGTTCTGCCTATTCTATCTGTGGTTTCAGGATGTCTATACATTTTTATGCTTTCCTCAGTTATCTGTAGAGAGATTCTCCTATATCTCTCCTTTTTCCATGATTTCCTTCTGTCAGTTTCCGAATTTTTCCTATATACCAGTCATATTCCAACCAGTACCTTGGAGAAGAGGGAGTAATGTGGCAAAAAGTACAGGCTGTTAACAGTCCATGGATCCGCATGAAGAGTATATGAATGTTCTTTATACTATGTTTCAACTTTTCTGTAGCTTTGGAAAGTTTCAAAGTTAAAAAAATGGGGGGCTGGGAAAACACAAGCTTTAGAAACAGACAGGCCTGGTGTCTAAAGCCAAATTCTACCATTAACCAGTTGTAAGACTTAGGCAAGATAACTAAGGTTTCTCAATGTGGTTTCTGCCTCTATAAAATGTGGATAATAAAGTATCTCCCTAACAGGTTGTTATGAGAATGAAATGATACCATGTATACAAAGTGACTTTCTGGGTGCCTGGCAACCAGAAAAGAGGCAATTGCCATTTTATCTTCCAACTACCTCAATTCTGCAGTGCTGGGGTAAACTTTCTTGTTCCTGCTCCCCACACCAAGCACTGAACCCCCTACCTTCTCTAGCCAAATGTAAATGTATGACAGTTATTTGCAGGTCCCCATGATAACATGCAGGTCTTTTCTCACTTCCCTTTGAGGTCCTGCCTTAAGCTCCATTTCAGCCAAACTCCCAGCCTTGTGGTCGATCTGCCCTCCAATCATAAGGCTGCCCATCACTGGCCCCTTCCTACTGCTTTCTTCCGAATTGCATCCACAAGCCTGCCATGCTTCCCCCAAATTCATGGCCTCAGTTGTACACATAAGATGTGTATCTTATGGATAGCTCTACTTGTATCTGAGAATTATTTAACCAGAAGTCATGGCATGCATCACACCAGAAGTGCTCCTGGCAGAGCACAACATTTCACTGTTTCTACTGCGCTGCTTCTTTCTTTGTGTTATATTTTTCAAACAGCCAGATTGCATTGTGGCCCTTTTGTTAATTCCCAGGACTAATAGCAGATGCTACAATCCCCTCTTTTTCATACTTACGACTAGTACTATCCTTCTCCAGACCATCATCTCTTACCATGCCCCTTTCACCCACCCACTTCTGTTCATCCCAGACATTTTACCATTTTTGAGCATGCACTGCCCCTTCAAGCTGATCAGCCTTTTCACGTTGCCATTCCTTCTGTGTGGAATGCCCTTTGCTGTTTTCAGCCAGCCAACTCTCCCATCCTTTAAGCTTCAGCACAATGTCATCTGTCTAGATGTCATCTGGCCCTACCAGACCAAGTTAGTCACTTTTTCCCTATCATCCCACCGTGCTTGGTGCATACGTTTCCCATCCTAGACTGAGCTCCTGGAGGACAGGAACTATGTCTTATTCATCTCTGTGTCCCTAGCACCCTGACTAATGCCTGGTTTGTGGTGAGCCTTGACAAATAATGAATGAATGAATGGTTTTGTATTCATCTTCAGGTCATCTTTGGGTATAATAGTAGCCCATTGGCAGCTCTCTTTAGAGTCAGGGCTGGGCATTGGGAAATTGTTTTCAGGATTCTCCAGTTGTGAGACCTCATAGGTCCATTGAAATTGTGCTTATTTTATACTTGGCCTATGTTACCTTATTGTGCATGGGAATTAGTCAAACTTCCCAGTAGATCAGCACAGTATATGGCCTAGAACTTTACCTATAATTGCTCTCATGTGTCTACCCAGGAGCACCATCCTTTATTCCTTCTTCTGCCTCGACATGCTAGAGCATATCACAGATACATATTTACCAGACTGTCAGTGCTATGAGGGTAATGGTTACATCTGTCACCTGATGTTCACCTTGCCTTACCCCTGGAACCAAGCACCTGCAGAGTGCTCAATAAATAGGTGCTACCTGGCTTATTTTCAGCTCAACAGGTGCTTACGTTTCCTGCAGCTGCCTGGTTGTCACACATGCCAGGCCCAGGGGAGATGTGTGGCATAGAAATGCACCTACTGGTGGTGGTCCCACCCTGAAGTATGGGGAAATTACCCAGAAGACAGATGTCTATGCTCGAGTCTAAACTCTTTCATGACTTAGAAGACAAAATGATGGGAATTAAGAACATGGGCTTTGGACCCAAGTTCCAAATCTGACTTTAATGCAATCTGTCCTGTCTGACATTGGAAGTTATGTAATCTTTTTCCTTAGTTTCTCCACTTATATAGTGGAGAAAATGGTAGAACCTTATTATAAGTTGTTATGGGAATTTAATAAGATGGTGTTTTTCAAGTGTTGGGCATAGCCTTAAACAAAATAGGGAGTCAGTAAATGAAAGCTGATGAGTATTATATTATTTGACACTTTGACCTTTTTGCAAATATGGAGTTTGAATGCCACATTTATGTCCAATTGCTGGTCAGGATCCTAAGCTGGCCTCTGAAATCAGATGGCGAGGGAAGGGCAAGGCTTTACGCTGCCAAGCCCCTCTCCTCAGTCATAATGCTGACATTAAAAATCTCATCCTCTGTGTAACACCCAAACTTCAGAAGTCTTATATCTTAATATCTCTTCAGGTTCTGAAATTTGCTAAGCTCATGAATCCACTTCCTAAAACATTAAAGCTGGAATGGTCCTTTGAGATCATCTCATCCAACTCAATTATTTTACAGATTGCTGAGGATACTAAGATCTGAGGAGGGGATGAGTCATGCCTACTGTCACATATCTAAAGGGCCAAAACCAGGTCTCCAGATTTGATGGTCCTGGCTCTTTCCAGTGCACTCTGCTGCCCCTCCTTGAGTCATGCTCAGAGGTTCAGGCCATGCTGTCCCTTGGTCTTGCAATCCCAGGGGCCACTTTGCTTCTGAATGAGTTGCCACCTATTTCCTTCCCTTAGTCAGCAATCAGCACTTCCAGGGACATGACAGAGGCCCACGTGTAGCTCTTTATGAGGACAGTCCAGTGCCCTGAAGAGCTGGGGCAGGATACAGGGGGACATATGCTGATGACATCACAGAAGGGCTACAGACCCCAATGGTAATCACTGCCAAAATTTCACTCTTCCTCTTCCAGATGCAACAAACCCACTCGTTATTAAACTTTGCAGAACACCCAGTTTTAAGGAAAATATAGACTGGACCTTTCACTGTTTTGCTCTAGTTGTCATTTTAACAGAAAAAGTAACTGAGGCTCATGGAGCTTAGGGAACAGACTCAAGCTCACACTACTAGCAGAGCTTCCATTTCAATCCAGCTGTCTTTGATTGCAATAATTTGGTTGATCTTAGATCTGAAAAATGGAAACTAGAGCACTCACAAAATATGGTTGCTATGAGGATTAAATGAGTTCACAAAGATGAAAGTACCAGTATACAAAGAGTTCTCTGAGGGAAGGAACAGTGTTATTCATCTTTGCGTCACTAGTGCCTGGCACATCATTGGTAATCAATACACTTAAAAAAAAATAAATCCACAAATGCATAAACCAATTCATGAATAAATGAGTAAAGAAATGAGTCACCAGTACAGGTGCCTGGAATACAAGAGGTATTCAATAAGTGTTCCTTTCCTTCCCTCAATCTGGAAGGTGATGGCTGTATTTGTAGTCTCTATGGATGGCACTTGGTAGACCTCAGTGTGTATGTGTAGGCGGAATGAGCATCTGTCAGAAACTCTGAGCCCGTGAGGCCATGGGGAAATTCTTGATTTCTCAGTCAGGAGCAGAGTCTAGTGCTCCAAGTTCCAGGACACTGGCATGCTACCTTAGCCAGACCATTCTTCCACTGCAAGGTAAGAGCTGCTCATCTTCCAAGCCCACCCTGGCCCAGTAGTTAGCCAGACTTGGCATGAGGCCTGGGTTCATGCACCAGTGGAGGGAGCAGCAAATCCTTATGGCTGTAGAACAGCCAGTAGTGGGGAAATAACCATAGGGAGCAGAGGATATTCTCTTTTTGGCCAGACTCAACTTCATTCCATCCCTCCATCCTGCCTCTCTTTGTTTTCTTTGGGCTTCAAATCTCAGTTCCCTGTGTCTGGTAAGTGAGTAAATGAGTGTCTAGAGGAGTGCCTAGCCTACAGTAGATGATCAATAAATATTGGTGGAATGAGTGAATGAATAAATGAAAACAGGACATAAGGAAGAGACAGTCTGACTAATGTGTGTCTGTTTATTGACAGAGGGTCCCACAGGGCCAAGACCACTCCCTCCCCACCCTCTTTCCTGTAAAAATAAACTCTGTCCTTCCCTCTCCCTGCTCTATCCACTTTCTTCCTCAGTCCAGGGAGATTCAGTGACTCCCTAAGACACTGGTACCAGTACCCCCTGCATGTACACACTTCCCCTCTCAGTCCAAGGACACAGGGAGGCAGAAAGAAGGCTTAAAAGGCCCTCAGGCTTCCACTGAAAGCCAAGCACAGCTGGCCCAGCAGTAAGGGGTGGCAGCGGTACTGAGAGCAGCATGAGAAGCAAGGGGGAGGGGAGCAGCCTGTAAGGGTGGGGCTAAAGGGAGGAGAGTCCATTCCCAAGTGAGCACTGAGAGAGCCTTTGGGGAGAAGCCTGGGAGGCACACCACTGGGTCCTGTGTGTTCAGAGTAGGGCAGGCACAGCAGGCCAATGGCCACCAAAGCAAGTGAGCTTGGGGCCAGAAGAGGCAGACTCCTTACTATGGGAGCTGGTGGGTGCTCACCTCCCCTACCCCCCCACCCTGTCCCAGGCCTCCTTCATGTCAACACCCAGGTAGGGTGACACGTTAAGATGTCACAGTGAATGGTGGGGGCTCTGCTGGAGGCAGGGGCACCCCCAAAACAGAGGCACGGTGTGGTGGTTGAGGAGGGGCTGGGACTCATGTCACCTGGAGTGTGGAGGGGCTGGGCACAGCTCGGCTTACATCTGCCTTCCCCTAACCCTGGAGTCAATAGCCTCCTCAGGCGCCTCACCAGGTGGCTCCAGGCCACCGTGTTGGGTGGACATTTCTCCCCCCACCCAGGTCTACCACACCTCACACAGCTGCCCTGGGTTCATGGGGGAGCCGACAGGGCAGCCGAAGTGCCGCAGGAAGTCACGGGAGTTGGAGAGGGTGCCCAGCACACGGAAGCGGGCAGGGCTGTGGGGGTCGGTCACCAGCCCCTCGTGAGAGCTCTCTGGTGTGCGGACCGAGCACCACACCTGTGGGCCAGGACAGACACAGGGCCATATGGTGTCTAGTGTGGGACCGGGCCATAGACTCCACTACAGCAGAGCCATCCCAAGGGCACACACCAGCCCCTGTTCCTTGGCTCAGGAGGGATCCAGCCCTAATTTCTCCAGGCCTCAGGGAGCCTGCAGAGGCTCAGCCAGCATCTCAGCCCCAACCCCTTTGCTATCAGCATCAAGGGAGAGGAACACACCCTCCCTCTCAAACTCCTCAAAGGCTTTTCAATGTTGCTCTGAATTTTAGGTTGCCCAGGACAGCCATGTATAAGGAAAAGAAGTGGAGCCCCCAGAGGCTGCCTGCTATGATGCAAAGTGCCTAGAGAAGACCCTGCCTGAGTGTAGCTCTCCCACTTCATTCCTGTGTGGACCTCTCCAAGCTTTATTTCCTCCTCCTTACCTCCTTCACAGGAACAGCATGAGGATCAATGCCCACTGCCCACTCTTGCCTCCCTCAAGCAGGATGGTCCTGCCCTTGGAGATCTGCAAAATTCTATTGAAGAGTTCTCCCTACCCCAGCTTCCTCAGACAGCTCTCACAGGCCCCAGCAAGAGGCTCTGGGCACAAGACCTTCCCGGTCTACCTTCAATACCCCAACTTTGGCCTCCTGCTTCCCAGCCCCTCTCATGCATGCCCCAGAACTCTTCCTATGACACCGTGAGGAGGGAATGGGTACAAGGCGTGGACTGCAGGCCTCCCAGGAGTGCAATACCTGGGCAAATCCCACAAAGAAGAGCTGGTGGTTGGTGAGCCCCACGGCTGGCAGCTGCTGCTCCTCCCCGTGCTTCCTCAGCCATGCTTTGTAAGCCTGGGGTTGGGCAGAGGGGGCAGTGAGTCCATCAGGCCTACCCACCTCTTGCCAGCACCCTTCCTCACTGGAGGACTGGCTGGGCCACTCACGTTGTAGGCAGCTTTAAGTCCCCCGTTGTCAGCAATGTTCTCCCCCAGCGTCTGGCGGCCATTGAGCCTCTCCCCATTGACCTGGTATTGGCTGTACTGCTCCTCCATGCAGGCCGTGTGGTTCCGGAAAGCCGCCAGGGATTCATTCTGCCACCAGGGTCGCAGGTTCCCTTCCTTGTCATATTCACGCCCTGAGGAGAACTCACCTTTGCACCCCACCAACACCCAGAGCTCACCCCCTGGGGGCAGGAGCACCCCTACCAACCCTGTGCCACAGATTCCAGAAACCCTGGGGTCTGGCCTTCCACATCCCAAGGCCTTGCAGGAGCCACTGGAAACTCTAGGCTGGAAGGACAATCCATGGGCTCCTACCTTGGTCATCAAAAGCATGTGTCAACTCATGGCCCATCACCACACCGATGCCACCAAAGTTCAGGGCCCTGATGGGTGAAAAATGCTGAGTGACAACGCAGTGGGGGTTCTTCTGACTCACTTTGGCCCTGCTCCCAGCTTTCCCACACACACAGGCCCCAGTGCCCAGCCCCTCCCGTCTCAGACGCACTTGGGGTGGTTGCGGGCATAGAAGGGGACCTGCAGTATGCCAGCGGGGAAGACAATCTCATTCTTGGTTGGAAGGTAGTAGGCATTCACTGTCTGGGGGGTCATGCTCCACCTGGGGGATAAAGAGGCTGAGGCTGTCAGTCTTGACCGTTCTGGTGCCCCTCCCAGCCCAGCAGCCCTGACCTACCTCCTACAAGGGCCTTGCACCTCTGGTCTGGGATCAGTCTTGCACTCCCTTCCCCCAGTCCTAGAAACCTCCCCCCACCTCTCCTGCTGTCCCAAGTGCCTGAGGCCCCCCCACCCCATTCTCACTGGTCCCGGCTGGGAGGCTTGCGGAGCTGGTCGGCCATCACCTTAGCAGAAAAGTTGTACAAATTCAACATGTTCTGGAAAAAGGAATCTTCAGAGACTTCATACTGTGGAAATGGTGGGAAGAAGAAAACAAGCAAGAGAACATGTTGGAGAGGGTAATAGTCCCAGTTTGGCCACTAATTATTTTCTCTCTGAGCCTCAGTTTCTTCAACTGTAAAATGGGAGTAAAATATACTTCACAATGTTATGATGTGGATTAAATTAGAATATAAATAAAAATAAATAATAGCTGCCAATATTTAAACAGTCCTTCTCATGTTGCAGGTGCCGTCATTTTTTTTTTTTACATACTGCCTCCTTGAATTCTCAGAACCATATGAGGTAGGTACTAGTAGGTCCTCCCATTTTACAGATGAAGAAACAGAGGCTCAGAGAGGTTATACAACTTTTCCAAGATTAAATAATTAGTTCAGGGTAGAAACAGGATTTAACTCAGTTTAATTCCAAATCCCTTTTGTAAGCACTGCATTTTACTGCTGTCTGGTCTGCAGCCTGGCACGGAGCCAGCACTTGAGAAAGGCTGGAGGCCTGCATCTGCCTCTGCAAGGGGCCAAGTTCCTCCTTCCCTCCAGTGCTTGAGCCCCAATTCCTGAGTCAGAGAACAGTGCTCCCCATGTGGCTGCCATTCGATATTGGTGAACAGAGACACTCACCCCATCATAAACATCGTCCAGCTCTTTGGGTTCCAGGATGAAGTCCGGGAAACCAATCATGTCGTAGATGGCGTCTGCCTGAAGAGACCAGGTCAAGGGTTTCCCTCTCCAGGCTCGCACCTAACTGTATCCTCTGTTCCCACCTCAAGGTGGCGTCCCTACACCAGCCACGGCTCACTTTCTCCTTGGCTGCCAGACGGGTCTGCTCATCCATCCAGACCAGCTGTTCCAGGGCCTCCTCAAAGGCTGTCCGGATCTCGCTGATCATCCCTTCTGCCTGGGAGGGAGGGGGCGCTAGTCAGTTTCCTCCCTGCACTTAATGCATCCCTTCTCCCCCTTCCATCCTGGAGCCCCGATCCCCAAACCTCCTAAAGAGGCACGTGGGAGTGCATGGACTCATGAAATAAGGCAATCTGGTGAGGATGGGAAGGAAACATGATTCAGAAAGTACTGGGATTGTGGGTGGCTTTTTTTCCCTAATTAATTACTATTTCAACTGACAATACATTAATTAAAGGAATGTTATAATTTTAGTATAGTGTATTGATTTTATTTGATTATAGAAGGAAGGCATTGAAAGTAGAAAATTTGGAAAATTGAGAACTAAGAGAAGAAAATAGACTTCATTTTAATCCCATCACTAAGAGGTAACTTTTTTTTAACATTCTGAGGATCTACTTCCAGTGTTTTCCTCTACTCAGATACAAATACATTCATGGAATTACATTGCACAATATATCTATTTTTTGTCACCTGCTTTTTTTTTACTTAAAAATATAGCCTCAGTTTTAAGGCTGCCTCATAATAATACATCCCAACCACAACTGGACATACAAGCTGTTTTCATTTTCCTCTATTATAAACAACACCATCATAAACATCCTTGTAGATAATACTTTAAGTCATTCATTTTCATCTCCTAATAAAAAATGATTTTTTCTAATTTTACATGTAAATAAGCTCATTGTAGAAAAATTGGAAAATACAGAAAACTTTAAAAGACCAAAAAATCTCTCATAATCCCATCACTGTTAATTTGCTGATGAATTTCCTTCCAGATTTTTTTCTATATATACACACATATGAACAATGAGTTTCTAAAAAAAAAAGAGGTAGTGTTGGAAGAACCTTGGAGACTCACAATTTCCTTGCTTTGGCGGTCAAACGTGGCCTTCACGAAGAGGGACCCCAAAGCAAAGCCAAGGGCATCATCCGTATTGGAGATACAGGTCTGCCACCTCGGCACGCAGGACTGTCAAGAGACAAAAAGTCAGGTCTCTATCCCTTCCTGTGTCTCTGGGGCTCACCCCTCTCAGCTCTGAACAACAGAGGCCTGGGTTTAGGGTGTCATCACTCCCTTGGACTCCAGGGAAATGAAGGACAGTATCTTGAAGTATGACAACCCCAGCAGCTAAACCTCAAGAGGACCACGTGTGCTGTCCATTCTATTCTCAGTGCTGCCCTCCTCTTTAGTGTCTAAGAGGCCCATTGGCGTCCAGAAGTTTTTTTGCTTGGCTCCACATCCCAGTCTACTATCCAGTCCCCCACGTCAGAAATCTGGGAGTCTTCCCAGCTTCCTTAATCTCCCTAAGCCCCACATTTGTTCAATCCATCATTGATTTCCACTAAGCCTACTTCTTAATCATCTTTCCCATCCACCTCGTTGCCACCGCCCTGACCTAGAACACTACCATCTCTTGCCTGAAGATTGAAGTTGCCTCTTAACTAGACATCCTGACTTCATTCTCACCCTCCCCCAACCCCAGCCAACCCTCCTCTATCTCTCATTTAGTTGCCAGAGAGTTCATCTCATACATAAACATGACCAGATTATTCCTCTGCTTAAAACCATCTCATGGCTTTCCATCCCTGAAAGAATCAAGGCAAAACTTCTTAAGACAGCATCCAGATCCCTTCATGGACTGGTCCATGCTCAACCCACCAACCTCAGCCTCTCTGTTGCCCTGTTCTCAAGCTCATGCCAGAACACATGCAAACCCTCCATGCTCTTTCTGGTCTTGAGGAATCTGCTCGTGCTGTTTCTCCAGCTTGGAATGCCCTTTCCACCCTGCCTTCTTGGTGAACTCAGTCTTCAAATGTCATCTCCTCCGAGAAGCCTTTCCTGAATCTCTCAACACCATCCCCCCAGGTAGATATGCTATCCCTATCCCTACCTCTTTCCTATAGTGAAAAGAAGATCTTTCATCCAATGTCAGCACATGTCCACTTCCTCACTTAAAAGGGCATCTTGAAACTGAGAACTGTATTTATTCATCATTGTCTTCATCATCATTATCATCAAAGCCGAGTGCCTGCCTATACATACCACATAATGAGTAGGTGCTTCACTTACATTAACTCATTAGTCCTCATGACGACCCTTAAAGGTATTTCTGATCTACACACCAGGAAATGGGGAGTCAGAAAGGCTGGGTGGCATGCCCAAGTTCCCACAAGCTAAAAATTGGAGGAGCTGGGATTAAAACCCAAATCTGCTTGATTCCAGATCTTGTGCTCCATACTTTTCTATGAGGAAAAAAAAAGTCCTGACAGAGTAGGTGTGAAGCATCAGCTAGAATGGATCAGAAGATGGGGGCAGAGCCAGAGAGCCCACCTTCTTGGTGCCATAGAGGGTCTCCAGCAGCTTCTCTTGTGCAGACTCAAAGCGCCCGTCCAGGCTCAAGGTTGTCTTCTGCACCAGGTTCCAGATCAGATAATTGTTCAGGACACTGGCATTCAGACCAGAACATAAGGAAGGGGCAGCTGTGGCTTCATTTCCACCCCCAAAGCAGCCCTAGGAATGTGCAGGCAGAAGAAGTCGCGAAAGGCAAGTGTGGGTGCTGTCACAGAATCCCTTTCTCTCACCCTGAGACCACACATCTGCCTGCAGAAGTCAGGTTGCAGCAAGATGTGGGAAGAGAGATCACAGGAGGCACCCTAAAGCCCCAGCCTGGGGGAGAATAGGCTGCAGACATTCTGTTTTAATGTTTGGAAGGCCCAGCAGCAGTCAATTACTGCTCTGTGTCTGACTGTGCCAGTCCTATATGCTCTCTCCCTGCCCGAGACCCCCACAGAGCCCTGAGAGACACACCTTGGCTCCGTGTGGTTGATGAGCTCTGACACCTGCTGCAAATAATCTGTCCCATACACCACCACAGGCTCAGAGTCACTCAGCTCCAGTGGTGACAGCAAGAAAGACAGGAATTCAAGCCAGTCGATGGATGGTGCCAGGGCCTGGGAGCAAAAGAATCTCAAGCCTCCCTGCCTGCTCCCTCCCCCAATGACAGGCTGTAGCCTTCGAGCCCTTCCCATTGCCATAGCAACAGCTACTTGCTGCTTGTGACCCCTTCCTGCAACAAACCCTTTCCCAGGCCTGAGCGCCCCTCCATCTGCAAACCCTGCCACTCAAGGAAAACAATCCGTGTGTGATATTCAGAGGGGGCACAGATATTCAAATATTTTCACAACAATTGATAAAACACCATGCCCATGACCTCCCCAGAGTTCCTGCATACCTGGCCCTCTCCCCTGGCCTCCCCCAACTTCTCCATAATCCAGCAACCAAAGGATTGATTCCCGGCACAGTAAGGGTCCTCCGGGAACCCACTTCAGTATCTATTCTGATTGTTCCATGGACAGCTTGTACAAGTTGTTAAAGATTTTTAATGTCACCCCTCCCTGTATTCTCAGACAACAGGAAAGGGAGAATCCAATGAGAGGTGGCCTAAAATGGACACCACTTTTCTTCCAGAAAAGCAAAGGTGCAGCTGGGAAGCTCAGAAAAGCAAGGAAACAAAGAAGGGACTGGCTGCCACAGGAAGATGGCATGGAGGCCAGGGGCTGGCTCCAGCCAGCTCTCTCTAGCCTGCCCCACCTGCAGCTCAGCGATGTTCATCTTGTGATAGATCTTCTCCTCATCACGGCGCTGGTCCTGGGGCACAGTGATGTTGGCCAGCTGTACCTCCAGCTCCAGCACCTGCTGCATCTGCTTCCGTGTGGAGACTGGCCGTCCACCCAGCAGCATCCCCAGCTTCTCCATGTAGTCCAGGTAGGCAGTGAGCACCTGTCAAGGCCCAGAGAAGCCCTCAGAACCTAGCAACAAGTTCTGTCCTAAGCCAAAAGGACCTGTTCTGGCCACCACCACTGCCCACCGTCTCTGTTGCTGACCTTCCTCACAGAAGCTTTATTGGACCACCCTGTTTCGTTTATTGTCATGGTACTTATCACTGCCTGCTATTATCTTATCTGTGCACTTGTTATCACTTATTTCCTCAAGGAGAAGGTAAGTTTCAGGAGACTTTGCTCCTTGTCTAGCTTATCCACTACTGTATCTCTAGGTCTAGAACAGTGCCTAGCACAGGACAGGTGCTCTGTTAAATATTTGTCAAGTGGATGGACCTGCTTCCCACACTGCTCTGCCTTCTCATTTCCTACAGGGCTTCTGGTTTGCCGCAACCATCAGTGACTGTGAGCCGAGTGGACCCCATGGGAGTTTGGTCCACAGTAGCTCCAATTCCCTTCCACCTTCCATCTTGCCAGGCTTCAAACTGCTTCCTCTACTCCCCCATGGTCACCAAGGGTGAAAAAAGCACAGAGAAGAAATATTCAATGACCACCTATGCATACATGTATCTGACTCTCTGCTAGAGGCTTTACATGTAATATATTTTTTCTCCCTCACAACTCCCTAAAGTAGATGTTATTAGTCCCGTTTTATAGATCAGGAAACCACCTTGGGGAGGTAACATGACTTAACTCATATGACAAACTAGCAGGTAGCAGGATCCTAATGTCAACCAAACCTGAGGACTCCAGGATCCCAGCCCAGCACTACCCGGGCCCAGTACAAATGCCTGTTGTCTCCCCCGCTGCTGGCAGTTGAGCTTCATGAGGGCAGGGGCCGTATTTGCTTTGTTCACCACCATCGTCTCAGGCTCGAGGATGAGCACGAGCATGAGCATGGTGTCCAGCACATAGTGCTCAGTAAACATTTATTGAATGGAGGGATGAAACTTGCAAACAGACCCTCTGCACTGCTCAGCACTGACTCCCTGTGGCCTTCCTCCCAGGGACCAGTCCACACTCCTGCCCTGAAGCCCCATCCTGGGCTCCCTAAACTGCCAAAGGCCAACTCCTCTTCTACTTTATTACATCCCTTAATACCCATTCTTTGTACATCAGTATTTCTCCTCTTTCCTACCTCTCCTCTTCCTCACTGCTCATTTTAGCGGAGGAGGTTTGAATATCCTTCTCAGTCATCCCAACTCCCATAGTGTGGGGAGTTTAGCTCAGCCATGACTTTGCCCCTGCCCCCTGCCCACATTACTCCTTTCTCTCCTCATCTCCTTACTCTCAGCTTAAGACTTCGTGAGACTTACCCTCAGCTTGAGACCTCCCTGAACACTGCTTTACTCCTAAGTTTTCATCTTATCTTTAAATTTGAGAGAAAAGTTGACCCTACCCTGTCCCTTCCTGACCACCTGCTCCTTAACCTTTTGTGCTGCAGCTTCCCCCAGATCAGGGCACAGCAAGCTTCTTGCCTGGGCAAGCAGTAACTCACTGAATGTCAAATCCAAGGCTGTCTTCTTGTCCTCTCCGAAGTTTTTGATGATGTGGTTCCTGTCTGCTTTCTCAAAATTCTTTTCTCCCCTGACTCAGTGATGTGATTTTTTTTTAAAACATAAAACCATGATTCTGTTTGTACCACTCTCCCATTTTTGAGTTTTCCTTTCCATTTCTTTTAGGAGAGATCCCAAATCCTAAATTTGACCCACAGTGTCCTGCATAATGTGAATCTACATACCTGTCCAGAACGACATGTCCCTCCCCTCCTGCTCCCCTCTCTGGTCCGCCAATGTGCCATTCTCCTTTCCACCTCTGAGCATGTGCATGAGTTGTTCCTTTTGCCTAGAACCATCGCTGAAGCCTACCCTCACCCTCAATCTAGGCTGGTTCCATGTTATACTCATTGTCAGAACCTCATACTTATCCTCTATAATAGTCCAAACAACTGTAAACAGGATAATTGTGTAAGTAGTTGTTTCACATCTTCTCCCCCACTTAGAGGTCAGCGACAATGTCTTGCTCACCACTGTGCCAAGTAATGTTCAGTAAACATTTGTGAATGAATGAAAGAAGGACAAATGACTTTCCTGGTTGTTCCACTCTATAGCAGTCTCCTTCTCCCATTGGCTCTCTTTCTCCCACTGCCCTTAAAATACAAGGGTCTTTGGCATCATGTGATCAAGAACATTTTCTTGACCAAAAGGGGGATGTGAAATGAAACAAAATAAAGTTTCAGCGGCTGAGAGATTTCAAATGGAGTCAAGAAGTCACTCTGGTGGACATTCTTACACACTATATAGATAACACTTTTTTTATTTTAATGTATTGAAATAGCTAGAAGTAAATACCTGAAACTATCAAACTCCAACCCAGTAGCCTTGACTCTTGAAGACGATTGTATAACAATGTAGCTTACAAGGGGAGACAGTGTGATTGTGAAAACCTTGTGGATCACACTCCCTTTATCCAGTGTATGGATGGATGAATAGAAAAATGGGGACAAAAACTAAAAGAAAAATAGGGGGAAATGGGGGGATGATGGGTGTTCTTTTTTACTTTTATTTTTTATTCTTATTCTGATTCTTTCTGGTGTAAGGAAAATGTTCAAAAGTAGATTGGCATTGATTGTTTACTTAGGATGGAATGTATGGTGTGTGAACAAAACTGTCTTTAAAAAAAATGGGTTGATGAAGAAACCTTGAGGGCACTATATTGAGTGAAATAAGTCAGACACATGAGGACAAACATTGCAGGGTCTCACTGATATGAACTAATTATAACATGTAAACTAATAGACATGAAATATAAGTTACCAGGATATAGAATGAGGTTAAAGAATGGGGCGCAGTTGCTTATTATGAGTAGTATCTTCAACTAGGTTGAACTTAAATGTTTGGAAATGGACAGAGGTGACAGTAACACGTTGTGAGAATAACTAACAGTGCTGAATGGTGTGTGAATGTGGTGGAAAGGGGAAGCTTAGAGTCATGTATGTCACCAGAAGGAATGTTGCAGGTTAAAAGATGGGAATGTATAAAACAGTGAATCTTATGGTGGGCAATGTCCATGATTAACTGTACAAATATTAGAAATCTCTTTCATGAACTAGAACAAATGTATGACACTGTAACCAGAAATTAGTAATAGAGGGGCATATATGAAAAAATATACCTATTGCAAACTATATACTAGAGTTAGTAATATTTGTCAGTAACAAATATACTATACCAGTATTATTGGTCAGTAATGGAGGGGGGGTGGTTTGGGGCATGGGAGGATTTGCGTTTCCTTTTTTTTGTCTTTATTTCTTTTCTGGAGTAATGAAAATGTTCTAAAAATTGGAAAAAAAAAAGTAACATCAGAGAAAAGACATAATTTGGAAGATCAGATTTTTAACTTGTTAAAACATACATATCTGTCATTGTATTATGTAAACATAAACAATAAATATTCTTTTAGATAAAAAAAAGTAGATTGGGGTGATGGATGCATAACTGTATGATGGTACTGTGAACAGTTGATTGTATACCATGGATGACTGTATGGTATGTGAATAAATCAATAAAACCAAATTTAATTTAAAAAATACAAGGGTCTCCCTCTTTCCTTTCTCTATTCTTTCCCTTGGCTCAAACTCTCTTAAACTCTTGTTCCTGGCTCTCTTTAGAACTCTACACATTTTGAAAGTTGCCTATCGGCCTCTTCATATATATGGCACCCACATTCCTCAAACTCACACGTATAAAATGAGGGGTTCCCACTCCGAGTGTCTGTCACATGCAGGAGCATTAGCTTGCACCCCTCCCAAACACCATAGGAGGTAGATGCCATGAACCCCATTTTATGGATGAAGGAAATTCAACCTCAGAGAGATTTATAAACTCACACCAAGCAGCAGAGCTGGACTGAAATCCAGGTCTGACTCCAAAGCCATCCCTTTTTCTGTGACAATACACTGTCTTCTCTTTGTCCACCTGCCCTCAAGCACTCCTGATTCTCTAAGAATCCCTCATTCCACCATCACTCAGGCTTAGAGCCTCAAACACCTTTGCCTCTTTCCTTCTTTTCCTCCTCTCTTCTAACATTCTGCCACCAACAACTTGTGATTCTGCCTTGGTTATGTCTCTTGCATCCTCCCCTTCCTAATATTCTCTCTGCCACTTCCCCCATTTGAGCCCTGTGGTGGTTTGGAGCTATGTACCCCAGAAAAACATGTTCTTAAGCTTAATCCATTCCAGTGGCTGTGAACTAAACTAGAGGAAGGGGTAGCAACAGACAAGATGGAATTTAACAAAGGATTATGAATACCGAATCTCTATGCAATTTTCTTCTTCTTAGTTGCTAGGGTATTAGAATAGCTAGAAGGAAAGAACTGAAATGCTGGAATAGTAACCCAAAGCATCCTTTGAAATTTGTTCTGTAGCTACTTGTTAAATTGTAATTTGAAAGTTATCACCTTTTTGTATATATGCTATGTTTCATAATAAGGAAATAACTGAAATTATGGTACTGTAACTCATAATATTTTTGGAAATTTCCTCTATAATTAACTGTTAAAGCATACTTTGAGAGATATTACCTTTTTGTATATATGTTATATTTCACAATAAGGAAATAACTGAGACTGTGGAACTGTAACTCATAACATTATTTGAAATTTGTTTTCTGACTACTTGTTAAATTGCACTTGGAAAGTTATCAGTTTTATGTATATCTGTTACATTCTACAATAAAAATATGATAAAAAAAATCATGAGCCAATAAATTCCCATCGTATTAGCCAAACCATTGCTTAGACTACTGCAGAGACTCAACTCATCTCCAGGCTCCGTCTCTCACATATCCCAGGCAACCAGCTCATTGGGTCACTACCTTCCTGCTCAAGAGCATGCAATGTCTCCCTGAGGCTTATAGAATAAACCCTTTAGTATGGCATTCAAAGCCCCCTCCATAAATAGTCCTCACCCACCTTCCCAGCCTCTTGTCTGCATGGAGCTCTACATTTTGCCAAACTGAACCCCTTCCCATAGCACAAACACACCTTAGCCTTTCCCTCCTATACATTTTTGTTTAAACTGTTCAATTTATCCAGCATGCTCTCATCTGCTTCTACATATTCTACCACGGCCCAGCTTAACTGCAACCTTTTCAGGAAACCTTCTCTGGTTTTCTCAGTCTCTCTTCTTCTAAGCCCTAGACACCCTCTTTTGAGCCTTGTCCTGAGCTATCTGGGTCCTTGAACCCACCTACAGTGAAAGCTTCCTGTGACAAGGGATCTGAAACTCACATCTCAGAATCCCCCCACTGCACCTGACACACAGTAGGTGCCCAAAAATGTTTTCTGGATATAGTTAGGAATGAAGGAAGCAAGGGATGGAAGGCAGGCTGGCAGGCAGGCAGGCAGGAAGGAAAGAAGGAAGGAAGGGAGGGAGGGAGGAACGTGGAGAGGGAAGAGGGAGCAGGGGAGGGCCGGAGGACATAATTGGCTCACTAGACAAAGGGATACACGCTCACCTTCCCTCATCTGACCCTGGGCAAAGGGAAAAGTAAACAGGGATCAGCCCAGCTCAGCTGATTGGGAGTGGGGAGGGCTCTGGAGACACTCCTTACTTTCTCATTGGCAGTCTTGTTTAGGTAGTAATCTCGAGAGGGCAGAAAGAGCCCAGACTGATCCACCTGCAATAAATAGGAAGGAAAGGGGGTAAGACATCCCCCTCCCCCATCCTGAACCTGGACTCTTATACAAGGTTCCCCAGCCCAGCCCACCTGACACAAGGGAGAGAAATCTGGACTCACCAAAGGGCCCATAGGTCCCGCCCTGCCCGTCCCCAGCCCAGCACCTGGATAACATTGCTGTTAGAGCTCTTCGAGTCTGCACTGATGTAGACGGTAAAGAAGGGGGTGGCCCTGTAGGTGCCAGCCACTGCCTTCAGCACCTCCATAAAGTTGTCCTGGTCCCAGGGCCCCGTAATGTTCCAACCACCAATCTGAGGCGAGATCATCAGTGGAACCCACTGGCACAGAGGATCCCAATTTCCTTGGGCTGCATCCTCTGCCGTGGCCCCTTCTCGCTCCCCCCAGCCACAGCCCACCCAGCAGCCTACCTTGTCAATAAGGTCTCGCAGCGGCTGGGCTCCCAGCTCCTCAATGCGCTCCACACGCAGGCAAGACAGGTAGAAGCGCTGCGTCTTCCGCTCAGCTTCACTGCTGGAATTGAAGGTAGTGTTTTCTGTGGGGAAGAACACAGCATCCAGGTGGCTAGGAGGTTAACTGCTGAGGAGGAATCCCTGGCCCACAGTCCCTCTCCTTGCCTTCTCAATGAGCAGTTCTCTTAACAGACTCAGGAAGACTGTCTGAACCAGTGTATTGTGGCTTCCTCCCCTCTGTCCATGGAGAGCCTCAAAGGTATCTAAGCACTACAAACTCTCTGGTGCCTATCATACCCCAATAATGCAGACAGGATCTTCTCCATTAGACTCAGAGGTGCCTGACTCCCCTGAACCCAGCTCCACTTCTCAGGAGTCCCCTGCTCTCTGCATCCTCTACTTTGGGGATGTTCTCAGAGTCATCTACTTTTTCATTCATCCATGGACATTAGTGAGTACTACTAAGTGCCAGGCCCTGGGCTGGGCACGAGGCATGTTCTTGGCACAATTCCTCCCTGACAGGGCCACTCACCAAGAAGGTGCTTCAGGATAGCCTGGTTCTGGTCCCAGAGGCTGTTGAAGGTGTTCCAGCGAGAACGCCCATCAGGCAGGGGGTTCCTCCGAATCCAGCCTCCGCAGGAGAACTGGTAAAAGTCCTCACAGGGACTCACCCCACGGTCCAGGGACTCCAGGATTTTTCCAGTCACTCGAATGCAGGCCTCTGTGAGGCAGGTGCTGTGGGATGGGTCTGTGGCAGGGGACATGGCCGGGGGTGTAGGGGACTGTCAATCAATCTGGGACAGGCAAACGCTTTGGGAGGGGCCATGACAGCAGAAAGGTTATGAGGAGAAAGAAAAGCCAAGGGTGGGAGGCTATGGGGAAGACTGACCCCTGATCCGAGAAAATCTTAAAGGTCCTTCAGGCTCTAGAGCCCCCACAGCTAGGAGGGCAGGTGACAGGTGTGGGCCCACCTACCTCTGTGGTACTGAACTCCCAGGGCCACAAGGCAGCCCAGAAGCAGTACAGCCAGTAGTAGAGAGACACCTGCCAAGACTAGCTCCAGCTGCGTGTGTGAGCCTAAGAGGCATCTAGTCCTCTTCTGGAATCCCACCTAGGTTACACAGGGTGACAGAAAGAGAGGGAGAAAGAGAAAGGGAGCTGCAGGGCTGGGGCCCAAGATCACAGGTGTCCTCCCAGAGGATGAAGCCATGGCAGAGCAGTTTCCAGGGCCATGTAAGCAAAGATGTTAATGGGGTTAACTTTGGGCAAAGGGGCAATGAGGCAGGCCTGGTTGAGCCCTGAGGCTACTAATGCAACGTCACAGCATAGAGGTGGGGGCAGGTGACTCTCAGAACAGTCTGGAGCCCTGGGTGTGATCGGAGTCCTGTCAGAGGAAAGGGGGGGGGGGTGTCTGGTGAGAAAGGGGGAATCCCCTTGCCCACCTCCTCGGCGTCCAGGGAGGCCCTACTTTCTACGGGGGTCTCGGGAGCATCTTCATCACGAAGCGTGGCCCGTTTGTACTCCACCATCTGCCAGACAGTCGGGACGCCAACCGAGGTCAGGCGGAGAGGGCTCACGGCCCTGCCCCAGTGCCCCTCGCCCGGCCGGGCCCCCTTCCGCGCTGCAGCGAAGGCCCCTTCCCACCTGCCGGGTTCTTTGGCCTGGGGTCCTGGCCGACTGCCTCACCCCACACCGCACTCAAGTACGCAGCACCAGCTCTGCAAGCCGGAGCCCCCGCCCGACGCAGCGCGCTCTCTCGAGGTCACCCCCGTCTGCCTCAGCCCCCAATTCCACCCGGGACCTCGCCCGTGGGGCCCGGGGGCCCCACTCACGCCGCCGCCGCCGCCGCCGCCGCCGCCCAGCTCTTGCAGCGCGACGTTCATGGTGGAGTCGGGGCGGGCGGCGCCCTAGGGCTCCCAGCGGCTGGCCCTGGCCCAGGACGCGGCCCCGGCCCCAGCCCCGGCCCCGCAGCGGCCCGCCATCTCAGTTGCTGCCGCAGCCCCTCACTGGGCCGCCGCAGCCCCCGCCTGCCCGAGTCCCCCCTCCCCCCGCGGCGCCGCGCCCGGGGGTGGGGTGGGGGAGGGGAGGAGCGCGCCCGCGGCTCCCCGCCACCTGCCCTGCGCCCAGACCTCGGCTCTAGGCGCCCGCGACCCGCCCTGCAGAGCTGCGCCGGAACCCGCCGCCACGGAGCGAGGTGCCCTCCAGAAACGCCGGCGGCCTCTTCTGCTCTTCACGGCCAGCACCCGCCCCCCACCCCATCCCAGCAGCATCTTCTTGCGAGACATCCATAATTTACGTTCCTTGACCAGGACTAAGTTCCTTGGCTCAGTTCCCCAATTGCAGGCTTAAACCCTTTGAGAAATTATGCCCTCACGAGGGACAACTTCCCCCAGCAATCCACACACACCCTTCTTAACCATAGGGCACAACACATAAGCAGTGCATCCACATAGAAGGCGTCCTCGGGATATCCACACAGAGAGCACATAAACCCAACGTACACAGGCAGGCACGCACCCCAACACGCAATGCACACACACACACACACACACACACACACAAGACATTCACAGAATATGCACACTGCATACTCATACACAGTTTATACATACACAACACACCCAGAGCTAACACATCAAGTACACAATTGTGTACTCCACAACACACACACACAAAGTGCACAGGCCACATAAACAACACACACACACACAGCCCACACTCTGACTCCACTTTTGCATGTTGCTTCAAGACCGCCACTTTTACTCTCCAAGATAATTGTTGTCATCAGATCATCTCACAAAGGGAGGGTTACAGATGGTGACAAATTGGCAGGGAAAAAAACAGCCATGCACAGATATTTAAAGAAAAGACATGCTAACACTTCTAACTTGGAGAAAGCAAATCATTTTACTTGGGAGGTTTACAAGGGGGAAAAAAAGCAGCCAGCAATATTTAACTGAAAGGCAATAGTGTGTGGCACCCATGCATCTGTCTTCCATATTGTCACTCCTTAATCAAGCCTGGTGTTGCATTCTGCTGCATAGAAGAGTGCCTCATTCTCCCCAGTCCCCCAGCCACCCACCCTGACCCTCGACTGAGTGCAAGAATTTGACCTGAAAAGGCTTGGAGTGCTAGCAAATCTATAATCCAATCCTTGACTCCCACCTCAGTTCTTGGCCATCTTGCTGCTAGTGGTTCTAACATGGGATCCTCTGGTCACTGAGGAAGGGTAAGTGGTGAATGTATCAAGCTGCAAAATGTCCAGATTCAGATTCCTCATCTGTAAAGTGGAAATATCTACTTCAAAGGATTGCTGTGAGGATGAAATGAAAGAGTACTTGTAAAGTGCTTAGGATAGTGACTGGTATGTAGTGGGCACACACTGTGTTAGTTGCTTTTATTATTATTGTTATTATTATTCAAAACCTATAGGTACAATTGAGAAGTGTAAGGCTGGAGGAAGCCTATTCTATTTCCCAAATGGCAGAGTAGGCAGATGGGTTCCAGGTTAGTCAGGGGTTCTCTGAGCAAGGAGCTTTCATATCCAGGTGTGCAAGGCCTTGGGAAATCTACTTGTAACAAGTCTCTGGAGTTGTTCAAGTTCCCTGTGGTGACACTGCAGCATCACAGCACTCACCTTGTCCCCAGCCCCCCTCAGGACCAGATGAAGGTAAAACACAGCAGCAGGGTTGGTCCCACCCGGAGACAAGTCCCACTATGACAGTGTAATCAAAGCTACTGAATAAGGACCACCTGGCAATAGACTCATTAGAACTAGCCTGATGGCCACTGCAATACCATACTGCAAATAGCAAGCTCTTAAACAGCACATCATAGCTAGCTACTGCTATGGGAGCTTTAAGTACTCATTTACTTTCGGTACACTATTATGAAATCATTTTACAGATGAGGAAACTGAGGCAAAGAGTCACACAGCTAGTAAGTGGCAGAGCTGGGATTCTAACCTAGGCAGTCTGGCTCCTTTCTGGAGAGCAGTTTGGCAATATGAATCAAAAAGAGGCTATGTTTCCTCCTAACATTAGTTACCAGTCTTCTGCCACATCTTCTTGGGAAGGGCAAGGGAAAACACATCAATTTTTACACTGACAGACCTGGTCTCAAATATGGGCTCCAATTCTTTATCAGCTGTATTGCTCTTTATCAAGTTGCTTAAAACTTCTGACCCTTAAATTTCTTCATCTGTAAAATGGGAACAATAATTCCTATCTCAGAGAGTTGCTATGAGAAGTAAATGCAACCAGGTAGTAAAGAGTCCTTTGGTACCTATTTTTACAGTGTTCTCAGTTTCACTAGACTTAGGGTAAATGGACATTTCCTTTTGTGCCTCTTTCATTACCAAAACAATTTACTGGATACGTAACTATTCCTGACCACACATTAAATAACCTAGATATGAGGCTTGAAGATTGCTCCATTCTATAATTCTATTCTCTTTCCTGTGTTTATTACCTTTGACTGTTTTTCTCTCATTCTCTTGGTTTTTTTTCCTCTCTCTTTTCTGCTCTTCCTTTCCTACAGGAGTAATCTTTTGTTGGTCCTCTTTTCCAGAAATTGATTGTGAATTGAGAGAGAATAGAGAGATTGGATAATGGTTTACTTGTGAAATTTACAAGCACAATGTAGTAATGAAGACAACAAGAAAGAGCAATACCCATTGTTGACAAATGTGGGGTAAACAGGCCCTCTTATATTGCTGATGGCTTGTAAATTGATACAACCTTTTTGGCAATATGAAACAAAAAGTATAAAGTGTGCACACTCTTTGACCCAGAAGTCTACTTCTAGGAAATTTTTCCAGGAAATAATCATTATCCATAGGAGATTTATGTCAATTAGTTAAAAAAAAAAAAATCATGCCCACCATAATTGCTAATATAGTTTAGGAATCAGTCATCTCCCAATAATGAAAACTTGCCTTACCCTGGGACTGAAAAGAGAATAGAAAATGAGATACTGCTTTAAACCTGTGCAAATGCCACATTAAAAACTAAACCTCTGAAAATCATGAGTTCCTTGAGGACAAGCTCTGTGGTCTATCTAAGCTGTTGTTCCATTGTGCCTAAACTAGTGCCAGGCACATGGTATTTACATAGGATTTACTAAAATAAAATAGATAAATTTGATGTTGATAAGGAGATTTCTTGGCCTTCAAAGTCACATTAGAAGTTTTCTTTTTTTGAACAACAAAATGTCATGTGCTAAAATAGCAATCTAACTTCTTAGCTATTGTTCTAAATTCTATTTGTAATATATAGAGTTATATATATATGGTTATGTGTAGTTTACTTGCATACATACTGGGGTATATCTTATCATCTGTGCCAGTTTGAATGTATTATGTCCCCCAAACGCCATTATCTTTGATGTAATCTTGTGTGGGCAGACCTATCAGTGTTAATTAGATTGTAATTCTTTGAGTGTTTCCATGCAGATGTGCCCCACCCAACTGTGGGTGATGACTCTGATTGGATAATTTCCATGGAGGTGTTGACCCACCCATTGGGTGGGTCTGAATTAAATTACTGGCGCACTATATAAGATCTGACAGAAGGAGTAAGCGTGCTACAGCCAAGAGGGACACTTTGAAGAAAGCACAGGAGCTGCAGATGAGAGACAGTTTGAAGACAGCCGTTGAAAGCAGACTCTTGCTCCGGAGAAGATGAGAGAGGACAAATATCCCAAGTGCAACTAAGAGTGACATTTTTGAGGAAATGCAGCCTAGAGAGGAACATCCTGGGGGAAAGCCATTTTGAAACCAGAACTCTGGAGCAGATGCCAGCCATGTGCCTTCCCAGCTAACAGAGGTTTTCTGGACACCATTGGCCATCCTCCGGTGAAGGTACCCAATTGCTGATGTGTTACCTTGGACACTTTATGGCCTTAAGACTGTAACTGTGTAACCAAATAAACCCCGTTTTATAAAAGTCAATGCATCTCTGGTGTTTTGCATTCCGGCAGCATTAGCAAACTAGAACATCATCCTTTCCAAAAATGTCATGGGAACAATAGCAATTAACTTTTGCTATGTAACAAACCACCCCACACTTAGGGGCTTAAAATAATGAACATTATTATTTTCATGTTCTGTTGATTGATTGGGTGGTTCTTTAAGTCTGGGCCAGAGCAGCAGGGGCTGAATGTTCTAGGATGGCCTAGAATGACCTCACTTATGTGTCTGAGCCTCAGCTAGGATGGTTGGTGCTTCCTTTATGTGCTCTCTCTTCCCCCAGTAGGCTAGACCAGTCTTCTTCATATTGTGGTCTCAGGATTCCCAGCAGCAAAAGTGGAAGCAAATCTCAGTACTTAAACAGTTCAAGCCTCTGCTTGCATCACGTTTGTTAATGTCCCCATTTGCCATAGCAAATCACATAGTCAAGCCAAGATTCAGGTGTGGAGAAATAGACACTTCTTGATTGGAGGAGCTACAAAATATTATGGACATTCTTTTAATCTATGGATATTTGCTCATCATAGCACTATTTATAAGCCAAAAATTGGGGGGAAATTCCAAGTCCAAGAATGGAGGATTTGTTGACTAAATCATCCATACAATCAGATACTATGGCACATTTGCAAAAGATGGAAAAGGAGAGTTAATGCTATGGGGAAATGTTCCCCATATAGAGTTAAGTGTCTGTGTGTAGGGGTGGTATCATGGATGTCACCCTCATTACTTCATTTCATCTACAAAAGTTCTATCATCTCCATGCTTCAGACAGGATACGGAGGCTCAGAAAGGTTATGCATACTATGCAAATGCACAGGAAAAAGACGGGAAGGATATATATCAAAGATTTTATGAGATTTTCCACATCTTCCTAAAATTCTACAAGTACAAATGAATTAATTTTTTATAACTGTAATTATGGGACCTTCAGTTCAAGGTCACACAGAAAGCCAGAAAGCCAAGTTTGGAAGCCTTTGCTGGACAACCTCCAGTGGAGGTGGAATTTTCTGGATTCTCTCCTAGTGACCCTGAGCCCAGGCCTCTCTTGTCCTTCCAGGTCTCTGGCTCCTCTCACTCCAGGCTGGACCTCCATATCCATTTGCAGCCCTCATTCCAGAGATCGGGACACAGCAGAGAAGGGGTGTTAGGGATGGGCTCCCAGACTTGGGGCCTTGAGTAAGGCCTTTTGATATCTGTTGCCATCCAGTTCCCTGAAGGCAGTCACCATTGCATTCGTCTCTATGTCCCAGGGCCTTGCACTCTGCGAGGCGTCATTGGAGGAACGAAACTGAGCAGCGACACAGACCTGCGAGACAGACGCCAGGTCGAAGATCCAAACAGCCTTGATAGTTGTGTGATTTGGCTGGAAGAGGTGGGGAAAGTGCTTCAGGGACGGTAGAGACCCCTCCCGGGACTGATCGATTACTATCTTCATCAGCGCTTTCGTCACGGTTGCCCTGTGTGAGACATACTTCTCCCACCCCATGCCCGGCCCCACCCCCGCCAAGGCCAGGGATTGCGCCAGCAGGTGACGCTGCCGCTGACGGCCAGCTGGGCGGGGGATTGGGGAGAGGAGGAAGGAAGAAGAGGGCGTGTCCCCATCGGTGCAGAGAGAACAGTCACGTGATCCTCCGCATCCAGGGCGGGAGGCGCCCTCCTTTCCCTCCGGACACATACACTGGCGCGCGCCGCGTCCTCAGGCGCTCCGGGCTTCCCCGCGTCACCCGCAGCCAGGGCGCCCCCCGCGACGCGCCATTCATTCCTCCTACACTGCACCGGCCGCGCCGGCATCCGGGGCGGTGGGAGACGTAGGGCTCGGCGGATGCCTTCAGCCCCTGCTTCGGCGCCAGCAGCCGGGCGGGGATGTTCGCCCAGGTGCGCGCTGTATCGGCCCAGTTATTGGGACCCCTCTAGGAGAGACCGAAATCCACAAAAACTCAGGCGACAGAGATACAGTGACACGCAGATACAGGGGCCAAGCATGAAGTCTGAGACACAAAGAGGCAGGCACGCTTGGAACAAACGTAGACAGTGACCGTGACACATAAAGAGATGTGGGGCACAGAGACAGAGACAGACGGACACATAGAGATCGGTAGAGAGACACACACAAAAGGGCAGTCAGAGGCACACAGACCCGGATGAAAGCCAGGGACAGCTTACGATAGGCAGAACAACCCAGATACACCAGCGCACCGACGGCGGGGACGCCATCCATTGGCCTGAACTCTTCCCGCGCCCTGCGGGTTCGCTGCATGCTCCGCACCTCACCGCGCCGCATCTCTCAAGTCACCCCTCCAAGTGGGACCCGCCCTCCACTCCCAGTTCCCCTTGCCCGACTCTCTTAGCCTCAGTGCCGGACCTTCCCTCTGCTATCCCGGTGTCGGGCTCCCGCCCCCTAGGTCCCGCCTTTCTCCGCCAGATCCCGTCCCGTTCGCTGGTACTGGTCCCCCAATTCACCATTTCCCCGTGTCCACCAGTCCCGCCACTGTTGCTCCTGCCCCCGGCCCCGCCCCTCTCTCCCAGCTGGTGCCAGCCCCGCCTCCGCCGCCCGCCGCGCTCTGCCGCAGTCGGGCGCTCATCGTCATTCCGCTCTTGCCGCCACCGCCACCCCCGCCCCCCGCGCACCGCCCCCACCGGGTCCCCGCCGTCGCTGCCGCTTGCCCAGCGGCCCAGGAGGCGGAGGCGCGGGGGAGGAGGCCGCGCTTGACACCGCAGCCCCGGATGCTGCATGACTTCATCCTTCCGCCGGCTCCCGGGCTGAGCTAGGGCCGGTGTGGCAGCTAGCCCGCCGCCCGCCGCAGTCCCGCGCCCGCCCCGCGCCCGCCATGTCCGAAATCCTGCCCTACAGCGAGGACAAGATGGGTCGCTTCGGCGCCGACTCCGAGGGCTCCGACCTATCCTTCAGCTGCCGCCTGCAGGACACCAACTCCTTCTTCGCGGGCAACCAGGCCAAGCGACCCCCCAAGCTGGGCCAGATTGGCCGAGCCAAGCGAGGTACGGGGCTGGGGCCTCGAGTCGCCGCCTGACCCAGAAACCCTCCTCCGGGCGCTCAACCCGCTGCCTTTCCCCGTCCAGCGCCCGCAGCTCCTGCCGCAGACCAGCGCAGTCAAGCCGCTCGCCGGCCCGGGCTTGGCTATAGGTGGGGGGGTGGGGGTGGATACTCGCTGCAGTGTTGTGTCCCCCTCTATCCCTCTCCTGGGACCATGGTGTCCCGGATTCGATGTTCGCCACCTCTGGAAGCAGAGCAGAGGGACCCGGACAAGGGGGAGGGGCCAGTCAGGTATTTGGGGCTGCCTAGAGTGGGAACGTGGGGCGACCGGCCGTTTCTTCGGGTGGGGAGGGTCGTCCGGTTGGAAAGAAGGCGGGGGACCGGGGGTTCAGTTGTCCCGTTTTTTTTGCATGGGGAGGGAATTCTGCTGGTGCCAGGATCGGAAGAAGGGTTCAGGCGGCAAGAGGGTTAGGCTAAGGAGAGGATTGGACTGGCTGGAGATTCCGTTTGAGCACGGGCGAGGAGGGGATTCTGTGGAAGTGAAGGTTGAAGGCGGGCGGGGGATCCCAGGAGCAAGAGGCTACCGACGAACTCAGACTGAGGAAGGTTCACTCGGCGGGAGTATTTAGGCTGGGAGGTTGAATGGCGGGAGCCTTTGGAAGAGGGGCGTTCCTTTCTACGGAGGGGCGGGGACCTGTGGGATCTAGGCCTGGCAGCGGGTTGTCAGCAGGAGAGGGCATTCCGTGACACGGGGGTCCGAGAGGCGTCGCTGGGGCCATGGGCAGGAGCTGCGCGGGGCGCGAAGATACAACGGGACTCTTTCTCGCCGCTGGCCTCCGAGGCCGGGTGGCTGACGCCCTTTCTCCCTGCGCAGTGGTGATCGAGGATGACCGGATAGACGACGTGCTGAAGGGGATGGGGGAGAAGCCGCCGTCCGGAGTGTAGACGCGCCGGCTCGGGCGGCGGGCTCCGGACCCAGCCTCGCAGCGGCCAGGAGCGCGGTCCAGCGATGCGGCTGCCCGCGCCCCCCGCCCCGGCCCAGGCGCCCGCGGGCGGGGGCTGCAGGGCCGCGCCGCCGCCAGGTCAGTGTCGCTGCAGCCGCCGCCGGGCGCTCCGGAGCTGTCCGCTTCAGCACCACGGAGGCGGCGATAGCCGCGGTGCGGACCCGCTGGGAGCCCGCCGCCGCGCTCAAGCACTTTAGAACCTCGGGCCGCAGCCCCACCCAGCACACCGGAACGGACACGGAGACCCACGGCCCTTAGCCCTTGGCCGGCCCCCTCCCGCACGGCTCCCCTGCCCCGCCCCCACCGGCCCGTCTAGTCTACAGACCCAGCAGCCCGCCGGCATCGGACCGCGCGTGTGGCCAGGGATGTTTTGGCTGCGTATTTGCATGAGCTTCCCATCCACCAGAACCCAGCCCTCCGGGCCGCTCCTCACCCCAAACCCATGTCTGGCGTGACCCCATCCGCAGCCTCTTTCTAAGGGACTTCCTCAGCACATTTGTATTTTTATATCCGACTCTTTGTTTACTGGCTCTGCTCATGGTTCGTGCCCTTCCCCCACGATCTCGGCCACGCTCTTCTGCGCCTGGCGGATAGGACGGGTGTTGAGGCTGGGGTGGGAAGCCCCCAATATGGTAACCAACCACATGGCCAGTCTGCCCAGGCCTGACTCCAGGCAGACCCCATCTCCCACAAGGTATCACCTTCCAAGGGCCCAAATCTGAATTTACCTTGGACCCCTGCGTCCTGCCCATGGGGACCCAAATGGGAATTGCTCTGCATCTTTGGATGATATCTGTGGCCCTGGAGATGTTTTCAGTCCAGGGATGTCCTTTGTAAATGTTCCTCCATCCTCACTGTACCAGGAGTGTGTGAATAAACACAGACCTCCCTGTGTGTATGTGTGTGTGTGGCCACAGCCGCTGCTTCAGCCTGCTCAGGAACCAAGCCAAAATGACTGAGTCCCTTCTGGGGAGTGGAGCAGGTACTTGAGAATCTCAGGTGCATGCTGCTGGTGGAGGAGGGCTGCCAAGTGAACACAGACAAGCCAGCTTGGCTTGAAAATATTATTACAATGTGGCCTTTCTGGGCACACATCCAACTTAAACAGGGCAGGCCATCAGAGTTGGGGCTGGGGTCAGAAACACAAAGCAATCTAGATTCAAAGCCTACAGTCTCTTGTGGATAAATCCAGATCAGATGGGACTCAGTAACAAGTCCCAGGGATGCAGATCTCAGAAACTAGCATGCAGGGGGACTGTGCTGAGCTTTGCCCCAAGGGATGGATCACTGGTGGGTGCAGTATGGTGGAGAAGGGGGTTGGGGAATCCAGGAGAGATCTGAGGAACCCAAGAGGGAATCTCAAAACCTAGTATTAGGGATATATTTCGGCCCAGGCAATATTGTTTCATGTGGGTTTGCTCCTACTAACTTTATCTTAGGTATGAGGCTCCTGAGATCTGAGTATCTTGGGCCCAACCCCAAGCCCTGAGTCAGGAATTCCAACTACCTGAGGAGCTCCAGGCAGAAAAGCAGGGAGAGCTGGAAGACCATAATTTTGGCCTCAAAGCTGAATGGCACTGAGGAAGTCCTCATGATCTGAGTCCTGGAGGCAGCAGGGTGAGGTGGAAGGTCTGGGGGGTGAGAGGATCTGGGCCCCCTGGGCCAGCTGGGCCACACTTAGCTCTCTGCCCTTGTGCATGAGGTAGAGATGGAAGTGAAAACCACTGCTGTAGGTTGCATGCCTCAAGGACCAGCCATAACGGGCTTGGGCATAGTGTCTGGTCCGAAAATGGGGGGCAGCAGAGGTCAGTGAGATGAACCGGCCCCTAGGGACCAGAACTCGGCTCACCTGCAAGGCAGAGAGAGAAGCCATCAGAGACGATAGTCCACCTCAGATCCTCAAAGGTCAGTACTGCCCTGGATGCCCTCCCAGTCAAACTTTGGTTACTATCCTACATCCAGTAGCTCTGGGCTTTCCATGGCAATACAATGAGACCCCTCCCTGCCCCTGGTCATTCCATGGGGGATAGGGCTATATGCTAGAAAGGCTGGAGCATAAAAGTGATGTCAGGTATAGGGGAACTGCTTTCCAATTAACTGCTCACCCTCCCAGTCTGTGTCATCTGTCTGGTACCTGACTGCTACCTCATTCCTATGGTAACCCAGTAACCAATCATCAACCCATGTGGGCCTGGCCACTCCAGGTCCCCTCCAATCCTGATCCAGCTTAACCCTCTCCCTCCTTCCATCAGGAAGCCACTCTCAGTGATCCACCACCTGATCTAAGTCATGCCTCCTTCTGGCTTCTGACCTCTTTCAATCTCCTGAAACCTCAACCTGTTATTCCTGCCTCTTGGTCTGCCCTCCTCTCTTGTTGCTTCCTCACCTCATTCAGTACCTGGTCCACAGTGTGGACACCTTCAGAGGACACAGTCCAGGGATCCCGTTCTCCAGCCAGCAAGGCATCCAGCATGCCTTTCTCGAGCACCACATCAAAGGAGCCACTTGGGAAGCCCAGTGCACGTACATCCATGGTCTCCCAGCGCAGCGTGGGCACATGGGCATAGCGAGCCCTCATGGCAGCCACCACTACTGATGAGTAGTCCACACTGGTCACATCAGGGAAGCCCCTGAGGAACAGCTCGTAGCTCAAGGCACTGTTCCCACAGCCTGAGGTGAGTGACAAAAGGGTTAGGTTAGCTTTAGTTCTCAAAAACCCGATTATCCATCCACTCTTGGCCCCATTTCCTCTCAACCCAAACCTTCCAGTACTGAGAGGGAAGCAGAGTGGTATAGAAAAAGAGCATGAGCTTTGGAGTCACACAGACCTGGGTTAAAATCCTGGCTCTATCATTCCTAGCTGTGTGGACTAAGGAACCTGTATTTCCTAGTCAGGAAAATGGAGATAACAATCCTAGCCTACATGCAGGATGTGGTGCACTAAACTTATGAACTAAAATAGCTGGAGAATAGCTGAAAGAGCTCTGAATTTATGAGTACAAAGGTCAGTGCTCTGATATCCCTAGTCACACCACCATGGTAGGTTATTCAACTCTTTGGGCCTATTTCCTCAAAATCAGAAGGGGGATGTTATCGGCATCATTAGGACAGCATTTTATTATTAATCCCTAAACTTCCAGGGAATCTCTGAAGATACTATCCTTGGGAAGCTTTCTGTTAGGGAAGGTATTATCCTACTTCTATTTCCAAGCTACAATTAAGAAGGGAAGGGGAAACTAGGTGGGGACATTCAGTAGAACTGATCCCCTATAATTCTTTAATGCCTTTATTGAGCACTATATTTTGGGCTCTGATGATGAATCAGAGTCTCTGCCCTCAAGGAGCTCATGCTCCTGTGGGAGGAACAGGTATGTAATCAGGCAATTGCCACATTACATTCTTCAATAGGAATAGGCCATGGCAGCCCAAAGGAGGGCCCCTAAAACCACCTAAGGTGGGTCAGTCAAGGGTTTCAGGGAGCTAATAGCCAAGCAGTCTTGAAGAATCACACACTTTGGTAGGAAGTGCCTGGAAAGCAGTCCAAAAGAAGGCAGGGAAGAAGTGGAGATTAGAAGAGGGAGTGGAGGTGGATCTGTAGCAGATGGTCATGACCTCTTTAGAAGTTCATTTGGCTTCTTCCAGGCCCTCTTGCTGTCAGTCTCAGCATGAAAAGGGGCTGCATAACAGTTCTTGGTGCTCACATGGGTATTAGGATGCCTTTAATCCCCATTTGCCTCCCTAAGAGGATCACAGGATCAGCTGCTGGGATAGCCCTAATCTAGCAGGGCTTCACCCCTGGGTGAGGCACTCAGAGGCAGTTGGCTGGTTCTCAGTTGTGCCTTCCCATGTTCTTCTTCAGGCCCTGGGGCTCAGGGAGAGTACCATCTCACTTGGTGATATCTAACACATGATTCTCCTCATTGGAGCCCCAACAAACTCTGGAAGATGTGCTATATGGAACTGGGGTGGGGTGAGGCATGGCTGCACAGGAGACCCTAACTCAGTTCCAGGCTGAAATCCTCCTGGGTCCTCTGACCCTTAATCCCCTTCACCACCACTACACCTGACCTCATATGCCTGCAGAGCTCTGCCTAACTGTGGATAAACCCAGGTCTCCTTCCCTTGTTCCCCTTGGTACAGGAAAGCGCCTCCCAAGAGAATTTAGCCAAAGATGAAAGGAAAATAAAACCAGATCACAGATCCAGTCATGCTCACAAAGCAGTGATCTCTGGCCTTGCTGCCTCAGTGATTCAGGGCCAGCAACTAGAGGGGCTGGGGAAGGACACTGCCTCCTAGGTGGGCCTTAGGACAGCAGAGCCCTGGAGAATTGGTCCAGATCCAGGAACCCATCACATATGGGCCCAGAGCCATGTGGATGCTAATCCAACACTAAGAGACTGAGAATAAGCCAGAATATCAATTGATTAATTTATAACAGAAAAAAAAATAGACTTCCTGGGGACTGGAGAGCTGAATCCTCTGGTCAGTCCCTTCTCTCCCTATAGGAAATCTAAATGACACGCCAAATTATGATCAGAAGATTCCTACAGAGCATGAAGTCAAACAAGGAGGAAGAATTGGAAAGTGTAATGATGGCAAAGTTGTGATAGCCAGATGACTATTCTAGCCACAGGGACCAGACACACAAGTCCTTGGACATTCTGTTCTCTGAACAGTCCTGGATAAATTGCCTCTCTGATTTCCATTTTTTGTATTTTTTAAAAAAACTTTATTTTTAAATAATTTCAAACTTATTATTGTAAAAATTATACAAACCCCATACAGAGAATGCCAACCTACCCCTATCTTCTCAGGTATCCAGAGCCACCCATTTTAACATTTTGCCACATTTGCCATATCTTTCTGTCTATCCATCTATCAATCTATTATCTATCTATTTTCTGAACATTTGAGAGCATTGTTCATGTTCCTTGAACACTTAATATTTCCATGTACATTTACTAAGGACAAGGATACTCACTTATGTAATTACCTTAAGTGCAGAAATCAATTTCAAGAAATCTAACATTGATATAAAGCTTATACTCTATATCCCAATTTTTTCAACTCCCAATGCCTGATTCCCATTTTTAATAATAATAATGATAGCTTAACAGTCATTGACTACCAAGTCCAATGCTAAGCACTTTATCAGAATTATCTCAGTTTATTTTCACATAGCTCCTTTTAGAAGATACTTTCATTACCATCCCCATTTTCTAGATGGGGAAATTGAGCATTCCTAAATGGACAAGGAACTTTCCCAAAGTCACACAGTCAGTGGTAGAGTCAGGATTTGGACCCAAGCCTTTATCACTCCAGAACCAGAGTTCTAAACCACTACGCCAAGTTGCCTCCCAGTTTTCAAGAGGCCCACTCACCTTCAGTGCTGATGTTTCATCTTTAGTTATATCAATATGACATTAGGCTGTAATTCACCATGTGGTCATTTTACCAGTTTCAACAGAGTTCTGGATGCCTCTCTGAGCTACCGACACTCATTTGTCTGGTGCAGTAGGAGAAATGGAAGGTCTGGAGTCAGAAGGCAACCTCACTCCACTGCTTAGTCCCTGCATGACTGTAGTGGACACTGTCAATGCTCTGCTAGACTCCCTTGGATCCCTTTTACCCTTTTTAGTATGTTCCTAGGCTTTTATGTGCATTTGCTTCTAATGGCCAGCATCAGTGACTCTTCAGGTCAAAACTCCCCTCAAGGAGACTTTGCCTGTAATGGCAATCTAGCTTGGCCTCTTCCCCTTCTCTGTTCTGCTCCCCCCACTTCCTTACTAACATCTCCTGGGAGCACTGTCCTAATAAACAACTGACACATAACTCCTCATCTCAGGATTTGTTTTTGGGGAACCCAACCTAAGACAATTACCCAGAGCAAGGATTGGCCAAATCCAGCTTACCACCTGTTTTTGTAAATAAAGTTTTACTGGAGCACAGCCATATTCATTCATTTATGTATTGTCTGTGGCTCCTCTCTGCAACCACAGCAGAGTTGAGTAGCTGTGACAGAAACTCTATGACCTGCAAAGCCTAAAATATTTACTATCTGGCCCTTTTCAGAAAAAGTTTACCCACTCTTAACCTAGCATAAGTCTCTTACGATGTATCGCTTACCTCTAGGGATTGTCTAGAGCTAAGTTAGAAAGTACTCAGCACAGTCTGTGGCATGTACTTGTGGAGGCAGAATGTAACATAGGGTACTCCCCAGGTTGTGGGTCCTGTTCTAGGATCCTGGGGGCCCTGCCTGGAAAGTTTTCCTTTTCGAATTTTAGACTGTTCTCACCTATCCAGAAAAAAGTACCTCCCAGTCAAGCAGATTTTAAGGCAGTGTTATTCTGGTAATCAGCAGCATGAGAATCTGCTGTGGTGATTGCTGAAATACAGAATTTGGGTCCCACCTTGGACCATTCCTGGAATTAGAATCTTGGGGTAGGGTCCAACTTTCTGGGTGATTTGATGCACATTAAAGTTTGAAAAATGTAGGTCTTTGGTAAATCTATGGACAAATACAATGGTTTAAAAGCAGAAAATTCAAGAGGGTGTTTATCTCTGGGGAAAAGGGTTCTGGGAGGAACCACAAAGAAAGCCTTGAATATACATGGGGCTTTTTATTTGCCAGACATTGTTCTAGGTATCTTTCAATCTCTTTTAATCATCTCAGCAATCCAACAAGTAAGTACTCTTATTTTTTAAGGCTGAGAAAATGGAGGCACAGGAATTTAAGCATTTTGCCCAGGATTCCACAGCCAGTGTCAACAGAACCAAGATTCCAACATAATCAGCTGCCTCCAGAGTTCAAGATCTTAACCACTAGGTTATATGTCCTCTCTAGTACTAGGAATGTTCTATTTCTCAAACTGAGTGGGGTATACACACGTATTACATTTATTATTTATACCTTACATATATAGTATTATAGATGTCATCTATGTATGGAATATTCCATTTAAACACATATAATAACGGTTTTTATAAAGGACAATATAAAAACTATAATTGGAAGAAAGCTCGTTCCTCAGTCAAACCTCACTAGAGCCTCCAAGGCCGGCAGTGGGACAGAACGCCGAGTGGGCAGCTGGACCAGATCCCCTGGTTGGACACCGACACTTTTTGGGGAATTGCGCCAATCTCGACTGCAATTTCCCTTCTGGCCTCAGGGGGCGCTGTTCTCCTTCCCTACACATCGGGTGTAGTAGGACCGTCTCAGAGTGCTGCGACGATAAACCGAAGTGACAATGGCTCCCGGTGCCAATCGGCACAAAAATAGTGCTAGGCATTGTACTCTACGTGCCTGCCAGTGCCTTATCCGATTTGAACTCGCACTCCCATTTCTCGAGATGAAGAATCTGAAGCTCAGAATGGGTTCTAAATCATACAGCACCTAGCATTTGGGACTTGAACCAGTTCCCTTGCGCTCTCCAGTGCCCGAGGCTCCCTCCTGAGAGTCCGGAACAGGATCCTGGGTCACTCTTGACGCTCTGACCCAAGGGACTATCTTTATCCAGGGAACACCCGGACTGAGAATCTCGTGGGTCCTATTTATCCAGGCTAACTCTGGCCGAGATTCTGATGGTAACAGATCTTGGCTCCGAACTGGGGCGTTCTCCAAGAGGGGTAGACAAACGGAAAGAAAGCGAATGGAGCCAGGCCGGGGTAGGTCCGGTCTAGCCGGCTCCACCCGGGCTGGGCAGACCCGGGACTACCCACCTAGCACGAGGATCCGGTCCTCGGGCCGCAGCTCTGGCTCCAGGAGGTAACGGAAGGAGGAGAAGTCCCCGAACCACTCGTACGGGGCAGAGTCGGCTGCGCTTTGGTAGCGCTGGTCCCAGTACTGGACCTCACTGTACCCACAGTTCTGCTCCGGTAACTCCGCGAGGGGCGGCGGGGCCCCTGGAGAGGCCATGCTAGCAGCAACAGGACGAGCAGCGAACTCTGCCGGCACCCTTGGGCGGGGCTTGGAGTACCTATGTAGCCAATCGGGATGGTAGGATGCAGGAGGCGGGGCCTTAGTGTTTCCGCCCACCACTTGCAGTTACTCAACACAAACACGTGGAACTTCCGTCCTCTGCTGAGCGCTCTTTGGAGAATCCTCCGGCTTGGAAAACAGTATCTTCCACACCCTGACACAAACCTCCTAGGGCCACACCTACAGTGTCAGACTCAACTCGGCTCAACACTTCTCCTCTTTCATATTTTCAGTTTGACCAGCTTCTTTAGTTAAGAAGTCCGAAAATTGATAATTTGGTAATTGAAGTTTCCTTTCTTCCCAAACAGTTTTGAGCACCCGGAAGGCTCTAAGGGGAGGCTAGAGAGGCGCGGACATGCAGGAGAGACAGGCAGGAACACAGATGTTCTCAATACAAGCGAGGCGTAAGGCTGGGCTAGTGGGCAAGGATATTACTTTTCTGGGCAAACCTTCGTACCACAACATTCGCACCTGTATGCACAGAGTTGGGGGTGTACTGAGGAGTAAGACTTGGTTCCTGCTCGCAGGGAGCGTGAGTCCGTCAGGGGAGACAGCTCTGGAAAAAAGTATTTTGATAAAGTGAATAAGGACTCCGTCAACGCAGGTTAGCGCTTAATCCGGCGGGACACCTGTCTCGGGGAGCGGAACCCAAATGCCGAAGGTTTGGGTTTCCGGAGTGGCGGGCACTTACGAGCGGCGCACGGTTAACATGGCAGCTGGGCTGCGGAAACGCACTAGGGCCGGGGCCGCGGCCGGAGCGGCCGCACGCTGCGGGCAATGGCTGCGACGCACTTGGCAAGAACGGCGCCTACTGCTACTGGAGCCGCGCTACACGCTGCTGGTGGCCGCCTGCCTCTGCCTGGCGGAGGTGGGCATCACCTTCTGGGTCATTCACAGGGTGGCATGTGAGTGCGCCGAGGGGCAGGGGAAGGAAGGGAAGGGAGCCGAACCCCTAACCTAAAGTAGGATACAGATCTGGAGCTCTAACCTAGACTTCAGACTCCATTCATTCATCGAATGCAGGCCCAAATCTCGTACCTGAGTCCCAAGCCTGCTCGACAAAACCGAAACCCGATCCTAATCCCCTCTTCATGATGAAGAGGGTGAATCTAGAGACTGGCCCTCTGTCCTGAACATATAGGTTGCCAGGCGTAGAAAGAGAATAACCTGGAAGTTAGAAGGTCTGGGAATGAGTTAATGTACTGCCTGTGGCTTTGGGCAAGTCAGTTCTGCTGGGTTTCAACTTTCTCCTCTGTTCAATTCTGACATCTCAAAAGTCATTTCTCAATACTGGCATTTCATGACCATTTGAGTCCATTTGGCATTATTGGCGACTCTGGGCTTAAGACATCCAGCTTTCTTGCTAAAAATGATTAGTTTAACACACTATTTATTGAGTACTTATTATATGCCCAACACTGTGCTAGGTGCCAGGGGTACAGTGATGAATAAGATAGATGCATTTCTCCCTATGGGCCCCAGGCAAGATAAGTTACAGGCAATTACAATGTATTACATTTATCATGATAATAGTAAGACAGGATGCTATAAAGGACATAGGAGGGTGGTTAAGCCAGACCTGAGGAGTCAAGAGAGGCTTTCTTGAGCCCCTCTTGAAGGGTAGAAGCTAGCCAATTGAGGAAAGAGGGAAAGGGGGAGAAGAGTGCTCTAGGCAAAGAGAATACTGTATCAAAAACCTCCAATCAAAAGAGAGAGCCTGGTTCCTTTCAGGAACTGATGAATTTTTTTTAGGGTTGAAATGTAGAAATCAAGTGTGGGTAGTAAAGAGAGATGAAATTGCAGAAGTAAATTAGGACCAGATCATGAAGGGGTTTGTAAGTCTACTTAAGGAGGTAGTTAGCATGGTGATTAGGAACTTTTGAGACCCCCTGAGTTCCAATCCTAACTCTACCACTTCGTAGCTCAATGATTGTGAGCTAGTCACTTAACTTCATTAACTCTTAGGTTCCGCCTCTAAAAATGTGAATAATAGTTTGGTCTTTATCTTAAGAGCCATGGGGAATCATTGAAGGGTTTAAGCAGGGAGACCTGATCTGATTGGGAGACCTAGTCTGATTTGTATTTGAGGAAGAACACTCTGGCCTGCAGGATATAAAATAAATTGTAGTAAGGTGAAAGTGGAAACCGGGAACCATTTAGGAGGCTACTGCATCACTGAGGCTAGAGATCATGTTAGGCCTGAATTTGAAAATGTAGTAGCAGAGAAGAATCAACAGGACTTGGTGACTGGGAGTTGGAAATGGGAGAGAAAGAAGTATCAAAGATGTTACCCACTTTTGTGAGCTGGGCATCTGGGTGGTTGCTGGTGCCATTCATGGGACCCAGGAAGGGGAAGATATTTGGTGTGAGAAGAAAGATCATGTGTTCAGTTTGAGTTGAGTGCATGGGATCATTTGGAGATGTATCGTTAGATGTACAGTTGGGAGCTTACAAGAGGGAGCTGAGCTAGCAATGTGAATGTTGGAGTCCCTTTCAAAGGTGTAGTGATGGAAGCCTTGGGAATGAGCTGAAACTGTGCTTTGATGGGCTGGAGGCATGGGAATAGACAAGTTTTAGAGTTGGAAGTAACCAGACCATCCTCTTCCAGACACAGAAATTGACTGGAAAGCCTACATGGCTGAGGTGGAAGGCGTCATCAATGGCACCTATGACTACACCCAACTGCAGGGTGACACTGGACCTCTTGTGTGAGTGGGTATAAGAAGTTTGGGGAGGACCATAAGGGGCTGGCTGGGCACCAGGCTGGGTGGCCTGCTCCAGGCTCATACTCACCCTTATCTTGCAGGTACCCAGCCGGCTTTGTGTACATCTTTATGGGACTGTACTATGCCACTGGCCGGGGCACTGACATCTGCATGGCCCAACACATCTTTGCAGTGCTCTACCTAGCCACCTTACTGCTTGTCTTCTGGATCTACCACCAGACCTGCAAGGTGAACCCACCCCACTAAGGGCCGTAGGAGGCCCCAAACCTGGGAGGGGTGGGGAGCAGGGCTAGCTCAGACTGGTGAGCTGACCTTGTTCCCCACTGTGCCCATCTCTCAGGTACCTCCCTTCGTCTTTTTCTTCATGTGCTGTGCCTCTTACCGCGTCCACTCCATCTTTGTGCTGCGGCTCTTCAATGACCCTGTGGCCATGGCACTGCTCTTCCTCAGTATCAACCTCTTTCTGGCCCAGCGCTGGGGCTGGGGCTGCTGCTGTTTCAGGTCAACACCCCTCCCTTCTGGTCCCCTCTCTCACTTTCTGTTTTTCCATCTGTTTCTCCCCAATTTTCTGCAGCAGGGGAGTAAGGGAGTGGCCTGACAATATGGATCCATCAGGGCCCCACAAAGTGAATCAGGATCTATCAACAGTCCCCCCTACTCTACACACATGCTCTCTTCCCATCTGCTCTTCCCTCCAGATGGCATCCATTGTTTGAATTGGGGTTTGCATATTCTAAATACTCAGTACATATTTGCTTACTAAGTTTGGGCATAGAAATGAGGCATCACCCCCTCCTACCCCTTACCCCCAGTCTTTCAGGCTAGCTTCCCCTCCCAGAAGTTCTGAGTAAAGGCCCCATCCTGGAGCTTGCTGGGGGTGGAAATGGCTGCTGTGGTGATGGAGGGGAAGCATTTTTGGGTGGGGTACAGGGCCCTGGAGCTAATTTCCATCTTTCGTCTCCCCTGCCCACCCCAGCCTGGCAGTTTCTGTGAAGATGAATGTGCTGCTCTTCGCCCCTGGCTTACTGTTCCTTCTCCTCATGCAATTTGGCCTCCGTGGGGCCCTCCCAAAGCTGGGCATTTGTGCTATCCTTCAGGTACCCCCACCTCACCCCTTCCTCTTTCTAAGGAAAGGAAGCCCACTCTGGCATCCTTCCTCCATCCCTGAGGCTTCCTTAAAACCAAGAGACAGGTTTTGGAGTTGATTCTGGGCTGGGTGATCTCTACCTCTGGGCTGGAATTTCCTTAGCTATAAGATAAGAGTGTTGAACTAGATAGTGTCTGAAGACCCTTCTAGCTCTGCCCATTTATGACTTGGTGAATCCAAACTTAAAGCATGGTTATTACATGCGTCTTTAGTTTCTTTGGCCCCAGTCTCTGGCCTGAGCAAGTTGACTTTCCCACTGTTCCTGGTAGGAATTAGGGAATCCCTGAAGCCTACATCACACTTCTGTTTCCCTTAGTGATTGTCATGAAGGCTGGGAGGAAGCCTGTACAGCTCTGCTGACATCATTCCCACCCTTAGGTGATGTTGGGGCTGCCCTTCCTGCTGGAGAACCCTGTTGGATACCTTTCCCGCTCCTTTGACCTTGGTCGCCAGTTTCTCTTCTGCTGGACAGTGAATTGGCGCTTCCTTCCTGAGACCCTGTTCCTTCATCGTGCCTTCCACCTGGCCCTGTTGGCTGCCCACTTCACCCTGCTCTTGGCCTTTGCCCTCTGCAGGTGGCACAGGTGAGAAAAGGGGCAGGGCCATGGGTAGAGTTTGGGGGAAGGAATAAAAGGCATAGGACTCAGGGGCTGCTTGGGGGAGATGTTGAGGTCATGGAGTCTAGTCTAGAGCTTGGCCCCTGATGGGAGCTTGATAAATGTCTGAATGGCTTCTCCCCAGGACAGGGGAAAGTATCCTGTCGCTGCTGAAGGATCCCTCTAAAAGGAAGGTTCCGCCCCAGCCCCTCACACCCAATCATATCCTTTAAATTATGGGAAGGTAAGTCTTGCTCTCTCCAGGTACAGAGAAGGGGCCCTTGTCAGTTAGTTCCAGATGGCTGATGTCCCAGGGGAGGGACTGGGAGGTACCAACTACAGGGCCCATTCATAGAGTCCCTACTCCGCACCAAACACTGCATCAGCACTTTACATTTTTAAGAATATTTTATTCTTAATTCTAATTATCCCACAAATTAATAATTACAATAGCTACCATTATCAAATGCTCACAGGTCTGTGCTGAGAGATTTACATACATTCTAACATTTAGAGCTCCCAAGAGACCCTGAAATAGGGAGGAACTCTTATCCCCCTTTTCTAGAAGACAAAATTAAAGCTTTAAGAGCTTAAGTAACTTGCCAAGTTTACACAGCCAGTAAGTGAGAGATTTAACCTCACTAGACCTTATGGCCCTAGATACTACTGTCTCCATATTAGATTGGGGAATAGGTCCAGAGAGATTAAGGAACTTGTCCAAAGGCATGTAGCTAGGAAGGGTCCTCTGCTTTAGACCCCTCCCATAACCTCCTGCCCCTTCAGCTGCTGCCCTTGGCCTTGACCACCACATACAGATTGTTTCTGCCCTCTTCACCTCCAACTTCATTGGCATCTGTTTCAGCCGTTCCCTCCACTACCAGTTCTACGTCTGGTATTTCCACACACTGCCCTACCTCCTGTGGGCCATGCCTGCACGCTGGCTCACACACCTGCTCAGGTACCAGCTGGGCCAACCTGGGGGAGTGGGCAGGGCTAGGGGGCTCCTCATCCCAAGGTTGTGACCTTGGAGGGGCTGGGGGAATGTGTCCAGGGTTCAGCCCAGGAACTAGAACCTATTTCTCATCCCCAGGTTGCTGGTGCTGGGGCTCATCGAACTCTCCTGGAACACATACCCTTCTACATCCTGCAGCTCTGCTGCCCTGCATATATGCCATGCCGTCATCTTGCTGCAGCTCTGGCTGGGTCCCCAGCCTTTCCCCAAGAGCATCCTGCACAGCAAAAAAGCACACTGAAATCCACCCCTCCCCGCCAGTACACTCTCAGAACCCTGGATAGGGATGGACTCTGTGCCCTTCCCAATAAACCTTGCCAGGTCCACCTCTGTGCAGCCTACATGGAGGTATGGGCAGCTGGTGCCTGGGCCAAGGTGTGTGGGGCATGCAGGGCGCAGATAACTTGCTCAGACAGTCCTAAGAGGCACTTTATTGCATAGGATCTGGGGACTGGCTCTCTCCCCTTCTGCTGCATGGCATGGAATTGGAAGAGAGAGGGGCGTGGGGTGGGAGAGAGCACAAGCAGGCACTTTCTGTAGGGGCCAGAAGATTCAGGAAAGGGGGACACAGGAATCTGGGAAGGGAGTGAGAAGCAGTAGGGGGCAGCCAACACTGGCCCACCCCTTCCCAGCACCAAGAGAGGCCGGCCCTGGGCGGCAGTGACAGTCTGTTGGGAGGGCAGTGGCCACAGTCCTGGTTGCCAGCGGCCCTCACACATTGGCAGGGCTGTAGCACAGCAGACGCAGCTGCAGATTCTGGTCCCAGTGGCGCAGCAGCAGGAAGAGCCCACGGGCTGCAGCCTTGAGGACAGCCAGGTCGAGGCCGTCGGGCAGATGCTGGGCCCGCAGCCAGCAATCGGCCTTGGCTGCTGCCAGCTCCCACTCGCCAAAGGCGGCGGCGCATCGGTGCTCCAGCCACGCGAGCGCCACGGCCGTGGCCCAGGTCCGGCCCCGCAGGTCGGCGCCGCAGGGCCCTTCTGCCCCCTCGGAGCCCTCGGTGTCCGAGCCCCTCCCACTGTCCACCTGGCCGGGTCCCTCAGAGCCAGTGCTGGGGGACGGGCTGCAGGAGGCCGTGGCGCTGTCGCCCTGGCCCACAGCAGAGCCCAGTAGGGCCCAGGGTGAGGACGCCGAGGTAGGGCTGAGGCTGGCGCGGTGCGCAGAAAAGGGAGAGGCGCGGCACAGGCGCTCCTGCGGGATGCGCACGGCTGCGCAGAAGGGCGCGTCCAGGCGGAAAGAGCCGGGTGCCTCCTGCAGGCGCACCTGAGGAGAGAGGAGGTGGGGGGAAAAGCGAGATGAGACAGCGCCCCGGCCCTGACAAGTCCACCCTCCACCTCCCGAGTCCTCACCAAGGGCAGGTAGTCATGGTAGCTGCCTTCGAGGTTGCCATCACGGGCCTGAGCCATGTTGGGGCTGCAGGGCCTGTGGCTATCCGAGCCCTTGACCCTCCGGCGGCTCAGGTTGAGCCTCGAGAGAGGGTGGGGGGGGTGGGGGGTGAGGACTTTCGGTGGGGGCTGCGAGGTCCCCTGCCCCAGACTTGGAGTTGCCATTTTGGCCGAAGTCCCAGGCATCTACCGAAGAGTCTCCCTGAGGTCCTGCAGTGAGGTAAGTCAGTGCCACTGGGTGGTTTCTAAACCTTGTTCCCTACCCTTTCCCCAAATTTGGTTGTTACCTTTGGAGTAGGTGACTGTGGGCAAAAGGGCTGCATCTAGAGAGCCCTGAGAAGCAGGAGGGGTGCCTGGGATATCAGCTGGCTCTGCAAGGGGACAGGGGTCAGGTTTGTCAGGGAAGGTGGCCAGTGAGGTGAGGAGCCACACCTAAGAGGTCACCAGGGGTGGGAGCTTACCTGAACTCTGCACCTGCAGGACGGTAGGCAGGGCCTCCCGAGTGGTAGCATCCACAGCTACAGGGAAGGTGAAGCACGAGGGGGCAGAGCTGACCTTGCTTGTCTGAAGGGCTCGAAGCCAGAATCTCCGGGCATGGCCTATGAAACCAAGGATCAGCCTGCTGAATATGAGGGGGCACACTCCTACCACCCACCCTCTACAGAAGGCTTCATAGAAGAAAATCTCAGCACTTCCCACAGCCTCTTTCTCTGTCAACTTTTGAACAGAGTGGGGTGCCTTCTCAAGCCCTGAAGCAGCTCAGACTCCCAGAGAGAGCATTGACCATGGCAGCTTTTCTACCCACCCATTTCAGTACCATCCAATAGAATTTTTTGCAGTGATGGAAATGTTCTATATCTGCACTATCCAATGTAGCATCCACTACTCACATGTGACTATTGAGCACTTGAAATGTGGCTTATGCAACTGAAGAACTAAATTGTAACTTTATTTAATTTTAATAGTTCCTGAATGACAGATACGTTTTAATGTTTTAGGTACTGTGAATCATTTCAAGATCACGTTTCCCTCTGTTGGCTCCTTGGGTCCTGGCTGGGCCTACCTGCAACTCACCCTGGCTAGCTGTGGTCTCAGCCCCTCGTCGGAGAGCTAGCTGTTCATTGTCCCGGACCACAGAGGCTGCCATCAGCCGGTGGAGTGCTTGGTCCCAAGCAGTCTCTTTTTCAGGGGGTATTGAAGGCTGTGAGCCATCCCCAAGACCCCACAGTGTCTCCAGCCCAACACCTACTTCCCAGCACATAGGTTGTTCCCCATACAGGGCCCGGATCACCACATGGCAGCGTGGCGCCTGGGGAGGCAGTGGCACCGCTGGGGGGGCCAACTCCCCATTGGGGGGCACAGCCGTGAACAAGAAGGGTGGTTCCATCAACATGTCCCAGTCCATGGGGGCTGGTGAGAGCAGGTTTCCTGGGGAGAGAAGATGGCAGGAGTGTAGGCAGTATGGTACTCTAGCCTTTACATCTCTAAGGCCTCCTTTGTGTCAGGAAGCCCAGCTCCCCGTCCAACCCTACCTGACTCATCCAGGCCCTGTCCCAGCTGTTGCCCTGGCTTGAGGCCTGGCCCTTCTGGTGCTGCACCCAGAGAGGGCTGCCAGGGGCGGCCAGGGCCTGGGTTGGCCCGGTCTGGGGGAGACGAGAGGCTTCTGCCAGCCAGTGCTGCTCTGCGTCGACGGCCCAGCACCTCAGCACTCAGGACCCCAGCCTGCATGTGGGAAGCAGGGACCACTGGTCAGAGTGCAGAGGCCCCAGCCGTCAGATACATACCCAGCTGGCCACATGCCCCTTTGCCTGGAACCCTGCATGGCCACTCACCGCCCTTAGAAGGAAGGCCAAACTTGTGGTCTACAAGGAACTCTGGTCCCTGACTCCCTCCCCAGGTTCATCTCACTTCACTCCCTATTTCCTACTTGAAGTTGTTGTCTCTGTGATTTTGTTCATGTCTTCTCCCTCTTAGCTTGGCTGACTTATTCTTCTAAACATGGCTCTAGTTCCACCTTTAGTCCCCCTGACTCTGAGCCCCTATAATCTCGTGTCCATGTGCTGTTCACGGGATGTCACACAGTATCATCATTATGTCTATCTCTCCAGCTAGGCTTAGTGGTAACCACTGCCCAATGTCTGGCACACAGCAGATGATAGATAAATGGTGTGTGGATGTGGACTAAATCTCACCTTGAATGGAGCTGGTAGGGGTGCAGGCAGGGGGCAAGAGCGGGAGCCTGTAGGTTCTCCCCAAGCCAGGCTGCAGCAGCCCTGCTGAGAAGGGGGATTCGGGGGAGCACTGCTCTCTGGAGAGCCAGGGCCCTGGGAACCAGGAGACTCGCTGCTGCTGGTGGAGCCTGGGCCTGGCTCAGGGCTGGCAGAGCAGTGAGTGAGCACATACTGCTCCCGGATGTATGAGGACTGGAAGATGCGGCGCCATATGGCTGTGTCAGTGGAGGGGTTGGGTCCGGGGTCTGTAGCTGGGTCTGTTAGAGCCTCAGTACCTGCTGGGAGGCAGGAGAGTAGATCCTAGCCCTGGTATCTCCCCTGCCAACCCCTCCTTCAACACAACCACTCACATACACTGGAGCACTCACTCTGTTCTGAGTCCCCAGGAGCCCATAGGCTGGACAGACGTGCTGACACAGTGCCTGTTCCCAGTGGCTCTGAGGTGGCAGTGGGCTCAGTGCCAGGGCTGGTGACAGATGGTTCCTCCTCTGGGGATGGGAACACAGAGCCACCCAAGCTCTGCCAGCCAGGCTCCTGGCCCTAGGGAGAGAGCAGTCATTGAAAAAATAAAATTGATTGTAGTTATACACTACCTCTTTCCAAAACATGATTTAAAATGGCTCACAGCAAGAGGCAATAAAGTTAATAAGCCAAAACTGAAAGACCAGTACTAAAGAAGGAGGAAGCAGACATAGTAACCATAAAGGTTAATAGAGCTGCTGTGGCTGAGCTTCAGGTTTGGCCCTGAGCTTCCCAGCAGCCAGACAAAAAGGGAAACGTGGTCTGTTATATAATTCTCATGATTAAAAAGGAAAAAACATGCTCAGTTCTTCTAGAGAGATAAAGCTTTTTAAAATAGAAATAACAACCATTTACCAGGCTCCTACTATGTTTCCTACTAAGAGCACTCTAATTACAAAAATCCTCTGAAAAAAAAATTATTTACAGATGAGGAAATGTGCTCAGAGAAGTTGAGTGACTTGCCTAAAATCAAACAACTAGTAAGTGGCTGAGCTGGGATTTGAGATTTCTTTTACACTATGCTCTACCTGTCATTGAATGTTAACAGGAAATTTGTCAGATGGTGCTTTCTATAGGGCACCGCATAAAGTAATGAGCAACAGTCTTGGTGAAAACTTCACAGCAAATGATGCAGCTGTTTTCTGTGGCTATGTGCTCTAGTGAATTTTGAAAAAAGCCAATGGCAGCACTTTACAGGACAACTCAGTGGAAGACTGCATGAGTAGGACAGGATATATGCACTTTGGGGGGCCCAGCATGATCTCTGGGGAGGCCTACGGGGGGCAGTACGGTCACTTGGCAGAGAAAGGCACAGGGAATGGAAGAAGGGTTTTTAGAGATGCAGGGACTTCTACACCCCGCTCAGGCCTACCCCTGGTGAGCGGGGCCGGAAGCCATCCACCCTGAAGAGTGAGCAGTAACCGAGAAGGCGGTCCCCAGGGTAGAGTGCTGGGATCTCCCGGGGAGTCAGCAGCGCCTCCACAGCATCAGGCACAAACCAGTCCACAGAGATGTCGCTCAAAGCAGGCTCCAGTGCCTTCCGCAGAGCCTGCACCAACTGTGGGGAGTGACCAGAGTGGAGACGAGGGAGAGAAGGAGGGGCCACACAGCCAGCAGAACGGGAAGGTCACCCTTCCCCGATTGGCCTGGCCCCTGGATCAGGCTGGGGTCAGAGGAAGGAACGGGAACAAGCCAGGGGAACCAGTGCTTGGCCCTCAGGGCTTGGTCTGTCTCCTGGGCTGAGCCTTGCCACATGGATGAGGCAAGACTTTTCAGAGACATGGCTCAGTTCCAGGACAAAACTGACAGTCAGATTTTGGGGGTGGTCAGAGGCTGTGTCCCCACACTGTTCATCTCTTGCAACACCCAACAGCAGCACCAGCAGCTCCTGTCCCAATGGGCATCTCAGGGGAGAGGAGGGACCGGAGTGGGGAGAAGTCCTGGCCAGGGAGTCAGAAGACCCCACGGCTGGACTGGGTTCTGTTTTAGACATGATGTGTAACCTGGGAGGAGGACTTCCAGGAGGAGGGAACAGGGCCTAGGCTCAAGCTCACCAGGGGCTGCAGCCTCTCCCCAGGCCTCGGGAAGTAGGCCTGGCCCCTGCTGAGGGCAGACAGACCCTGGAGCAGCTGATGGCAGGAGGGCCCCAGCCCAAAGGAGAAGCACCTGAGGAGGTAAGGGAAGCAGTTGAGACCTTCAGGAGCTGCTTGAGGAGGGGCACCCAGTCTTGGCCACCCAGCTCTGCCCACCCCACACCTGGCTGCACCCCTGTGCCTTCTCATAAGCTCCAGGATTTGGTGGGTAGTGGCGGCCATGGGCGAGGCAGCTGTGAGCAGGAACAGTTGCCGAGGGTGGGCCTTGTGCTGGGGCTGCCCCAAGGCCCAGTCCAGCACAGCCAGGACGTCTGGGGAGCCCTCCACAGCCTGCAGGGCCTCAGTGCTCTCACAGATCAGCTGCACAGTGTCCTGGAGAGAGAAGGCACGTGCTAGGCTGCACTGGGCTGAAACATCTGCACTAGGTCCCCAAACCCCCAGGCTGCACTCACATCACTGCTAGGCCGGCTCCCTGGGAAGAGGGGCTGCACTGAGGTCCCAAACGTGGCCAGGTTGATGAGTGTCTGGGGCGGGAGAGACTTCACAGCCAAAACAATGGCATCCTGGGGAGAGCCGGGGAGGGCTGCATGAGGCAGGCCCCACAGGCACTACCTCAGGGGCTGGTGGACAGCCAGGGACAGTACAGCCTTTTCCTGGCCTCGGCTGCATGTGTAAAATGAGGAGCTGGATGAAGTAATCTGGGAGAGACCTGGGTGTGGGAGGGAGACTCTGGGTATGTGAGTGTCTGAGTGTGAAAGAGACTTCGGCGTATATGTGTGTGATTTGAGGGTGTGTGTGCGAGAAGGAAAAACTCTGGAGGTGTATGTGTCTGAGTCTCTCTGTGATTGGGCATGTGACTGAGTGTGTGACAGTATATGAGACAGCTCTTGATATCCGGGAGACACTGCATTTATGTGTGGACTGTGGGCATGGAAGAGAGACTGTGGGTGTACGTAGCTGGAGGGTTGGGGCAGGGCTGCTCTCTAAGGGATTCCCCATGTGGAGTTGCTGTCCATTTCCTCTTTGGAAGATGGTGTTTTAAGCAACAGGATGACTTCTGGCTTGGAGAGGTTGCCCTGGCCCACCTCAGCCCCAGGCCTGCCCACGCTGCCTCCCCACAGACCTTGTGTGCAGCACTGCTGCTGTCCAACAGGAAAAGGAGCTCCCGCGTAGCCATGCCTAAGTATCCGGGCTTGGAGCTCAGGTCTGGGCAGAAGCTCAGAACCAGCACGGGGTTCAGCAGGATGTCCTTGTGGAAGCGTCGCTGCAGGAACCACACCTGAGCACAGGAGCCCCAAGTCATCCTGAGCCAGGCCAAATGCAACTCTGACCAGAGTCAGTAGTAGCATGCAGCTCTAGGACCTTTTTCTATCTGATCCAGCCAGAGGGGGCAACTTTCTTGTAACTTGAAGAAAGGCAGGGACATAGACAGATGGCTGTCCCTGCCAGTGTCAGACCTAGTCCCCGCCTTCTGAGACACATCCCAGGGGGACTCGCATGGACCCTCCTATTACAGTTCTCATCTGGCCTCTGTGCTGGAGGGTGGCAGCTGCTGAGAGGTTCTGCCCAGAGCAGAGACACCCCCTGCCCCCATCCCCACTGTGGGCCCGCTTGCCTGGCTCCTCATGCACAAACGCAGCCAGCAGTGAGGCCAGGGGCCTGGCCAGCACCCTGTGTAGCCATACCTGCCGGTCCCCATCGCTATCCCTGCGCTGCAGCCTCTGGAAGTCCCGGCGGGCCCTCACCCGGGCCTCATACTCTGCTGGGCTCAGGCTGCCGGCCTCCAGCATCAGGTGTGGCTGGTGGGGCTCTGGGGTGGGGTGGGGGGAGAGGGGGGGGGAGGGCGGGACACAGCTCTGATGAGGGAATTCCCGGTGTCTGGACTCCAGTTGCCCAGTCCCGCTGTCCTGGGAGGACCCTGTAAGTCCAGCCTCCCTGCACCACAACAGACCCACCCTCCCAAATGTGGCTTGGGGCCCAGAAAGCTGTACTGGGTAGTCCCAAAGCAGGTCATAGCCAACCCCTGTGTGCCCCAGTCCCTCACCACTTGGATGCAGCAGGATCTCCAAGGCCCGGTCGCAGCGGTGACCCTCTGCCAGTGTGACACAGATGGTGGCTGCAGAACTGGCGTGAGGAGGGGCATCTGCCCTCAGGGCATGGGAGGGACTCTCCAGGCCTGAGGGACACAGAGGCAGGGAGGGATGATGGTCGCCCCCACCCCAAGCCAGTACCAAGAGCACGACATCACTTTCCCAGACAACAGTGGCTCTGGACAGGGACTGTGGCTGATTAAGCTCAGCTCTTGGAGCCCGGTCTATGGGGGAGTCAGATGGACAAGAATTCATTAGCTTTCTGGAGCTAAGGGGATTTCCCAGCTTTGTTTCAGGCCGGTCAAAGGGTTACACATCAACCAGTTGCTGATTTACCATCCTCCCCTACCTCTTGCACAAAGAAAATCTACTTCATCACTTGGACTGGTCCTGTTGTAAGCCTCTCTCTTCTTATTGGTAGATGGGGTGGGATAGAAATAAATTGGTAAACCTAGTGGTGAGCATGTTGCGTAGAAGTGGTCAGGGATGCTCCCACTATTACACTGTTAGACTAGAGGATTCTAAGGGTTAGGTCCCTGTCTTCTTTTTTCCCTATGTTCCTCCTGTCCCCAAGCCTTGTATTATTTCTCAGTCATTTGCTGTGGGAGGGGCAGGGCATCTGAAGGGAGGTTCTTGTTCTGACGTGAGCAAAGCCAGGCCAGATGCACCCACCTGCCAGCAGGCATGGCCCGGTCACCAGCATCTCGAAGGAGAAGGTGTATGGGGCAGGGCAGCGGGCAGGGCCCAAGAACACGTCCCGAGGGGCAGCTGGCTCCTCCGAGGCCAGCCCTTCCTCCTGAGGGCTGCCCACCCCGAAGCAGCTGGTGGGGCTAGAAGGGAGCACGAGGAGGGTCATTGAGCCACGACAAAGGCCCCTTGCCCCTCTGGCTGACCGGCCCAGCCCTGCCCCACCCTGCACATCCCCAGACAACCTGCTAGCGCCCCCTCACCCGCACTAGACCCAGAGAAGCCGAGGGAGGGACGAAGGGAATCACCATAGGCCCAACCTGTCGTCACAGAGCCCCGGAGACCTAGGGGGCCCTGGGGGGCCTGGTGGGGCCAGTGGGGTGAGCACGGAGGGCAGGGCCACGTGCAGCACCCCATCGGGCCTTGATGGCAGCTCCCGGCTGCTGCGCAGGGTCACTGTCATGGTGCCGGCTGCGGCAATGAGGCCTGTGGGCAGCACCAGTGTGGACCGGGCCTGGGCCAGATCCAGGACGAGATGACCTATGTTGAAGGAGAAAAGGGGTCAGAGAGGACTGGAAGCAGAGGCAATAGGAGAATATAGGAGTGGGATGGGCATTGGATCTGGGGAGCCTGGGAAAGGGAACTTTGCATGGTTGGTGGGACACTGGGCTTGGTGATGCTGGATGAAGGCATGGGATGAATGATGGTGGAAGGAGACTAGTTGATAGGGAAGGATCTGGCCGTCATCAGGGAGGAAAGTGGAGATATCACTGCTAATGAGGGGCTGAGGAAGAGAAGAGGTACTGAGACACGTCCAACCACTTCAAGGTGCTGGAGGACCCATATCCTCTGCCTGCCCCTGCCCATTCAACCTGTGTGTACCACCTTCCTAGAGGACCCTCCCTTGTGAACTGACAACTCTCCCTGGCCTGTGACCCACTCTACTCACAATTTCCCCTACTTGTGAACCTCCAGGGGCTCCCCACTGCCCAGCAGGTGTGGCTCCAGAATTTTCTACCTAAGAGGAGCTTAGGGTCAGCAACCTGTTTGGAAGCAGGCTAGAGGACATAAAGCTGTGTTTGCATCCTAAGCATACCATTTTTCTGAATGTTACATAAATGGAATCGTATAGTATATAACCTTCTAAATTGGCTTTTTTTCCATGTGTGTAACATTTGGAGACTGGTGGAGTTGCACGGGTCCCCATGGCTACTAAAAGAATAAAGCCCAGCTGTGTACATGGAATCCAGGCCTACCTTTCCAACCCCACTCTACCTCACTTCCCCACAATAATCATTTTTTTTCACTCCGTTAAGAACTACTTGCTGAATAAATGGAGGGAGAAAAAATAGAGGAAAGAAAAAAAAAGATGTAAGGTAAGATGAAAGAAAGGGGCTTCTCTCCCAGCCAGCTGAGGCTTGGGGATGGCCTGATACAGTGGAGAGAGCACAGGGTCAGGTTTTGAGTCTCGGTTCTGTGACTTCTAATTGTGACCTTTGCCAATTCTCTTGTTCACAGGAACCTCAGTTCCCACATTCATAAAATGGGGATTGTAATAACTATACCACATAGATTGTGGTGGGGAATAAATGAGAATGTCTGCTAAGCATGTCATACAATAATGCACAGTAAATGGCTGTTGCTATTATTTTCATCACTTATAAAAGTGGGGAGGGAACGACACTTTCATTACATACCTCTCTGGATTCAAAAGAGATGATACCAGTGACTGGGCTTTGTAAACTGTAAAGCACTATAAAAATGGGGCATTTTATTAACATTATCCAGTATAACCTACTTCCAAACCTTTGTTTTCACCACTGCCCCTGCCAGGCTTAATCAAGTCCTGCCCTTCTTTTCAGTCAAATGCTGACTCCACTTCCTTCTGGAACATTCCTCAGGCCTCAGCCCAGCGTTCACTCTGGCCCCTAACTACCTGATGGGCTTTTGCCAACTGTCAGCACCACTGGATTCCTGTCCTTCTGCTTATCTGGATGGTAAATCCCATGCATAGGAATCAAATGAATGTATGAATGAATAAATGAAAGAATGAAGTGTGAGCCACAGAACCTAGCCCAGAGCTGGGCTTCCATCCCCTCACCCAGCATTCACTAAACCCGTTTGTGCCAGATGCCGGCACTTGGGAGAGGACCAAAACCGTGTCTCACGCTCATTTCGGGGAAAGACAGACATGTGGACTCATGACAATTTCTCCATCTGGTAAGTGTTGTAAGGAGGTCACAAAAAAGGCTGGGGAGCAAGGGAAGAGTGCAATTAATTATTTGGGGAGTTAGAGAGGGCTTCCCAAGGAGTGACATTTGGTAGGCCTTAAAGGACAAGTAGAAGTTTGCTAATTAGAAGATAGGAAGATAGAAAAAGTAGGGAGGCATGAAAGGACCTGTGAAAGTCAAAATGTGGCCAGTACTGGTGGTACATGGTATGGGAAGGGGGCTAGAATGGGTCGGCTGTGAGGGCCTTGCTAGACAGAGGAGTCCCTATTTCATCCAGAGCTGGCCCACTTTCATGGAGCCAGCCAGGAGAGCAGTGCCTTTGTAGCACTAGGGGTAGAGGGGAGTGTTAAGAGATGGGAGGTGATCAGGAAGTCTTGTGCTGCCTGTTTGTTTGTGTCCCTGGCCAGGCCTAAGTCACATTATCCCAGCACTTGGTGCACATCTGGTACTCGTCCAGGACCCATGAATAAAGGGATGAATCAATGAATGGTTGATCAGTGGCTGGAGGGGAGAGGTGGGAGCGGGATGCAGAGCGGCTGAAGGCACCAGAGCCGCGGCTGGCTTTCAGGACGGAAGGGTGGGGGCGCCCTGGACTCACCCTGCGCACAGCGGCGGGGCGTTGCGGCCCCCAACCCGGGACCCAGCGCGCGGCAGCAGGCGGCCTGTGAGCGGCGCCGGCTCTGCAGCTGGAAGGAGACGCGCCGTCCCGCCGCCTCGGCCTCGAAGCCGGATACCACTTCGGCCTCGGCCAGCGGGTACACGAACACGCCTGGAAGGCGGACAGGAGGCGCTGTCGGACCTCGCCCGGCACCCGCTCCCCACCCACCCCACGCCCACCCTCAGGCCTCACCGTCCACCGGCTGCGACTGCGGATTGTGGTAGGTGAGCCGGGCCCGCAGGCTAAGGCAGGGTCCGTTGGCACAGGCCCGGACCCAGGAGTCCGTGAGGGGCAGCGGCGTCCAGCTGGACGGGCAGTACAGACCGGGCATGGTGCCAGGTGGCCGGCCCTGGGGGTGGGAGTGCTCGATGAAGGGGTGCGCAGAATGAGCCCCGAAAGCCCGCTTTCGCTCCTGGAAGCCAGCCGCAGGAATCTAACTCAGGCACTAGGAGGCGGGCCTGCAGGGGGGCCCCGGGCTCCCGCCTGGTCGACAGGTGGCGGGGGAGGGGGTAGGTAGGGAAGGGGAAGGGAAGGAGGGAGGATGGCGAGATGGGCATCCTGGCCCGTTACCTGGGAAGCCGGGGCAGAACGCAGCTCCGGGCTGAGTGGGGCCCCGGGAAGCAGAGGGTTAATGATTAACCCTCACTCCGGGCGCCCGGCAGTCCCGCCGCTGGCTCCTCTGGGGGCGGGGGATGGGGGGTGGTTTTCGCAGCTGTTCCAACACCCGCTCCGGGGCTTCACCGCCACCCGCGTACCTGCCGGCTCCGCGGGGCTCCCAGAGGCTGCCAGCTGTCGGAAGTGGCCCGGGGCGGAGGGCGGTGGGGGGAAAGCTGGAAGAAGCTCTGGGCAGGGAGCAAAGGTTTAAAGGGCCAGCATCCTCCCGGCCCCCAGCCCAGCAAGGGAGAGCAGGGGTGGGGTGGGGTGGGAACCGAGGGGCCGCAGGCTGTTTCCCTCTCACGCCGCATCCGATGCGGGCGCGGAGAGGGGCTACAGGCTGGGATGGAGGGGGTTGGGAAGAACAAGATAAGGAGGCGAAAAGAAGGGGTCTTTAGAGGCAAGGCGCTGAGAGGTGTCGGCGCAGGGGGATGCAGGGGGATCCGTCCGGGGCACTTCTCCCCACCCTGGTAGAGCTGGTCCCGGAGTGGTGGCCGCTGCGGTCGCCGCCGCTCCCACTGCCGGACTGTCAGCGGGTGCCGCGAGCTGGGTCTGGGACACCCCAGCCCCACCCCGCGGGCAGCACCAGACTCACCGTTGAATCCTCCAAGGAGTTCTGGATTTCGCGACCGGAGCAGGGCGGGTGGCGCCGCCTCTGCGTCCTGGGCCACACTCGGTCCGAACGCCTGCGGGGCGCCCACTCGGGTACCCGGCTGCGGCCGCTCTGAGTCCCGCAGCGGCGCGGGCCCTGCGGGTGCTGCTCCCGCCCCTGCTCCGGGAGGCCGCCCCTCCCGCCGCCTCTGCCGCGCCCGCTGCTGCGGCCGGGCTGGCGCTCTCACCCTGGAGGACGCTGTACCGCCTCGGCGTCAGCCTTGGCTGCCAGAACCAGACAGGGCACCGCAGTGCAGGGACGGAGTCTTCGCAGCCTCACAGCCCCCCATCAATGCCTGATCCAGGCCTCCTCGGCCCCACCCTTCCAGCCCTTCAGGAAGTGAGGCGTCCTGGAAGTGCGGCAGAGCCTCTCAGCCTGCAAACCCCCGGCACTGCAGCGACCCCAGTTATCCCATTATTCCCGTTCCCGGCCCCGCCCGCCCCCTCCCCCGCCCGGGTAGGCTTCCCGGCACTGCAGTGACCCTCCCTCAGCACTGCTACGAGCACCAGCCGCCCCATCGCTGTAGGTCCTCTCCCCACAAAAAGCCAGCCTCTTTTCTCTTGCACAGTGCTCCTCCACCACCGCAGAAACCGTCCCTCATCACCGCAAGGGAGTGTGGGGAGGGGATCATGGCAGGTGGATCCCTCAGGCCATAACCCCTTGGCGTCTCAGTTGCTCTGAGCCTTGGAAGTAAGGCCTCCCAGCTCGCAGAGTCCCATCATGACAGTGACCCCCCAAACCCTACCCGTCACTGCAGCACCCTCAGGAGAAAACGTCCCTGCTTGTAAAACAGGTCCCTTGTTATTGGCAGAATTTTCATGCAGCTTGACAGTGTTATGCTGCAAAGGATTAGGAAAGTCTGTAAAACCTTTCCCTGGCCTCCTGAGGAAGGATCTGAGTGCCCTGGGGGAGTTGAGGGGAGGTGACCCTGTTTGGGGGTGACCCACGCAAGCTTTCTTGCAGAGACCATACCCAGGTTATGCAAAAAAAGTGAGGAGAAGTGGAGGGGGGCGGTAGCCATTGGGGAGTGTCCCATCAAGCCAGACCCAGAATCCTTACCTCTCTCCATTAAGTCTATCTTGATTTCATCACCACACTGGCCCCAGGGAGATCCCCTGACTCCTTGAGCACCTGAGCCCTCAAGCCCAACCCATTCTCTTACTCAAACCCTTTAGTATGGGGGAGATAACTTGGCCTCTCCCCAGGGGATTTTGTAGGTGGAAATACACAGGGACAACACAGGAAGCACCAACAGATCACACCAATCCTGCCACAGGGAGCTCCTGCTGCATCCCAGCCCTGTTCTCGCCTCTGAGTATGAGCTGGGGTTCCACTGATCCCTCTCCTCCCTTCGCTGCTGAGCCCTTCCTGTAGACTCATTCTAGGTGAGGGTCTCTCTCACAAGTCTGGGGGAGAAGCAGTGGACAGTGAGTGGGCTGATGGATCTAGGTGATCCAGGTCCAAGTCCCCAGGCAGGATCAGCTCTGTTCCTGACAGCCCCATGGGGCCATCTCTCCATGGGCAACTTGTACTCTGCCCCTTTTGCAAGTGAACCACGGGCTATATGTGGCCCTCAGACCAAACCCAAGGCTGCAGGGAGTAGTCTTTAGGTGCCTGAAACACAAGGAAATGGAAAAATTGGATCTTGCCTTTGGTCCTGAGGAGAGCTTGAATGTAAAGATGGATGGTGTCCCTTTCAGAGATCTAACACACTGGAAGAAGCCAAGCTTTGCTGAGAAACTGGACAAGCCCTGAGAGCCTGCTGGAAGTCTATCTTAGCTGAGGCAAACCCGGGGAGAGACAGGTCAGCCACTCATCAAGAGGCATAGAGCATCCTGCATGCCGGGGCAGGCCATTGCAAGCTGCTTGGTCCCTGGGGTATCTCTGTGGGGGCAGCAAGAAAGGTCTCTGAGGCCCAGCTGGGTGGCACTCTGACGTGGGACAGCAGGGTGGCAGCTGAGTGCAGGAGGGCATAGCACAGCCCCAGGGGGCCCAGGAACCAGCTTCCAGGAGGTGGAGGAGATCCAAGGCAGGGCAGAGGAATGGCATCAGGCTTGAGTGGTCTTTTACGTGCCAGGTTCAAGGGAGGATTTAGAGCTGAAAAGGTATAGCCTCTGCCTTGAAGAGGTCCACACTTAAGTAAAAAAGGCAAATACTCAGTTACAATAGATTGAGATAAGGTCTATGTTACAGAGAAGTAGTGGCTGTTTACAAAAAAAGTTTTTCTCAGGGAACAATTAGGAGGAACACTTTATGTGGTTGAGGGGTGGGGAGGGACGTTTAAGCTGAGTCCTAAGTGGGAGTTGAACAGTGAAGAGGAAGGTGTTCCAGGCAGAGAGATCAGCTTGTCAAAGAGTCAGAGGGACTAAGGAAATATAAGTAGGTGTGTATTTATTTTTCTCTTAATATTTGTCAAGCACTTATCATGGGCCAGGCACTGTGCTAAGCATGGTTTATCTCATTTAATAATCAGAACTGAAGCCCAGAGAAGCAGCTTGATCAAGATCACAAACTAGCCTGGAAAGCATCATGTTGAGTGAAATAAGCCAGTCACAAAAGGACATATATTGTATGATTTCACTTATATGAAACACCTAGAATAAGCAAATTCATAGAGACAGAAAGTAGATTACAGGTCATGGGGTGAAGGAGGAGGAATGGAAGTTATTGCTTAATGGGTGCAGAGTTTCTGTTTAGGGTGATGAAAAAGTTTTGGTAATAGAGGTGGTGATAGTAGCACAACATTGTGAATGTAATTAATACCACTGAATTGTACACTTGAAAGTGGTTAAGATGGGAAATTTTGAGTTGTTTATATGTTACCACACTTAAAAAGTTTAAAAAAGATCACAAACTCGTAAAGTGGTAGAGCCAGGGTGTTCGACTCAGATGGTCTGGCTTTAGAACCCTTGTTTTTAAACTGCTGTTCTAGACAATGCAACTTTCTTGATGTTTATTTCCTGGTTTATTTCTCTCTGATAGTCCCTAAATCTCTTAATCAAATGCCCTTTTGAAAATTCCCATCAGTCTTGGCTGACCTCAAAATAAAAAAAAAAGAGGAACAGGCAGAGAAAGCCTATGTTTTCCCTGTTATGGCAGCGAGGCCAAGCACCAAGCCAGTGGACAGAAGGGGAGGTGGTGGGGCCAGGGCAGGGAAGGAGACTGAAGAAGTTGAGGATGGAGGTTCTCCTCCTGAGCAGGCGAGCGCCTCTGGGAGGGACTCCTTCTTCTTAGCTTAGGGCTGGGCACAAGTAAGTGTCCAAAAAATGTTGGCTGGCTGTGAATTGGCCACCATGATGATGTGAGGAAAACTTCCGGCACTGTTAGTGAAATTGACCCTGTCATCCAGTCTCTGCTGGGCCACTGCGGCCCCTGTCAGGGGCATCTGTTGACCTCAACCACCGCCAAGCTGACCTGTGGGGTGCTGCTTCTCCTCTGATCTGGCCCTAGGGGGAGGATTCAGACTTGCCCTTCAACTCAGGATAGCTCTGCCTAGGTGCAGCTGGAACATATCAACAAAGCTTTATCAAGGATAGTGGTGATGGAGGGTGGGTGGTAAACATGGAGGGAAATAGACCCAGGGAATAACACTCAGTGACATAATCTTGTTGCAAGGCACGACTCAATTATCTTCTGCTTGTGAGCTGATTCCCTGCCCTTTCGGGCAATGGTCTTGTTTCCCTGAATCTTAGAAGCATCTATACTTTCAGATTCAAACTCCAAAATAGGTATAGAGAAAGAAAGGTGTTCCATCTCCTACCTGTCTAAAGCCTGACTTCCGTAATCCCAGCCCCTGTTGGAAGCCTAAATCTTCCTAGTTCATTTATTCACTCATTCATTCACTTAATAAATATTTCTTGTTGGAGTCTACTATGTGCTAGAGCTGTGCCTACAGCAGGAAACAAGATAGTGGTGGGTCTCTCCTCTCATGAAAGATGTCGAATAAGTGCACAATTAATTTTGAAACTTTTTATTTGGAAATAACTTCGAAGTCATACAAAAGTTGCAAGAATAGCATTCTTTTTTCCTAAACCATTTGAAAATAGGTTATACACACATCATGCCTCTTTATTCCTAAATACTCCAGCATGTATTTTTTAACAATAAGGACACACTCTCACATAACCACAGGATGGTTGTCAAATTCAGGAAATGTAACGTTGAAATAGTACTATTATCTAAACTACTGTCAATATTCAAATTTCATCAATTGTTGCAATAATATCCTTCAGAGATGTTCTCTGTGTCCCCCAGCCCTCATCCAGGATCATACATTACATAGGTCTCTTTATAGTCATCTTTTATCTGAAACAGTTGTTAGTTCTTTTTCTGTCTTTCACGATACTAGCATTTTTAAGAATGTGGACCAGATATTTTATAGAACATCTCTGTTTGGATTTGCCTGTTGTTTCCTCATGATTAGATTCAAATTATGTACTTTTGGCAGGAACATCACACAAGAGATGCTGTAGCTTCCTTATAACACATCAGGATGTATATGTCAATTACTGTAACTTGTAACGTTAACTTTGATCATTTGATTAAGGTGGTGTCTGCCAGGTTTTTCTACTGTAAAGCTACTCTTTCTTCTTTTTGTAATTAAACAAATACTTTTGTAGGAAAATAGTTTGATTCTATGTAATTATCCTGATCATCATTAAAATTTCGCCAACCAGTTTTAGCATCGATTAATTCTCCAATTAATATTTTATGTCAGTTTTATTGCAGTATAATTTATATACAATAAAATTCACCAATTTTTAAAGTACAATTTGATGAGCTTTGAAAATATATAGTCATGCAACCAACACCACAATAATGGTATAGAACATTTAGATATAATTATAACCCCCCACCCCAAGATTTCTTTTCAGTCATTTCCCTTCCCTTTCCCCCTGGCTTAGGCAATCACTGATCAGTTTTAAATCACCATAGTTTTCCCTTTTCTAGGATTTCATATAAATGGAAGTATATAGCAGGTAGTTCTTCGGTTTGTTTCACTTGGCACAATGCTTTGTTAGATGCATTCATATTGTTGTGTATAGAAGTACTGTAGTTTGTTCTTCTTATTTTTGAGTAGTATTCCATTGTATAGATACACCACAATTTGTTTATCCATTTATCAGTTGATGGATATCTGTGTGTTTCCAGTTTGGGGCTATTATGAATAAAGCTGCTATGAACATTCATATGCAATCATTTGTGTGGACATGTATTTTCATTTCTCTTAGGCAAATACTTAGGCGTCAAATTGCTGGATCATATGGTAAGTATATTTTTAATTTTAAAAGAGACAGCCAAACTGTTTTCCAAAGAGGTTTACCATTTTGCTTTCTTACCAGCAACGCATGTCAGTTCTAGTTCCTCCACATTGTTACCAACATTTAATATAGCCAGTCTTTTAAATTTTAGTGGGTGTGTGGTGGTAGTATCTCATTATGGTTTTAATTTGAATTTTCTTAATGACTAATTGATGTTGAGCATCTGTTCATGTGTTTGTTTACTGTTTGCATATCTTCTTTGGTGAAGTATCTACTCACGTCTTTTGCCCATTTTTAATTGGGTTATTTGTTTTATTACTGAGTTGTTAAAGTTCTTTATATACTCTGTTTACATATCCTTTATTAGACTTATGTTTTGCAAATATTTTCTTCCAATCTGTGGCTTGCCTTTTCATTTTCTTAAAAATTTTTAATTTTTATGATATTCAATTTATCAATTTTTAATTTTACTTTTCATGTTCATTGTTTTGTAATTAAGAAATGTTTGCTTAACCCAAGGTCAGTAAGATTTCATCTTATATTTTATTCTAGAAGTTTTACAGTTTTAGCTCTTATGTTTTAGAGCTATGATCAATTTTGAGTGAATTTTTTAATGTAGTGTGAGATAAAGGTTGAGGTTCATTTTTTTGCCTATCCAGCATCATTTGTTGAAAAGATTTCCCCCATTGAATTGTCTTGGCACTTTTGTCAAAAAATCAATTGGCCATATATGTTTGGGTTTAATTTTGTACTTTCTGTTTGGTTCCATCAATCTGTGTGTCTATCTTTACACCATTGTCACACTGTCACAGTGTTATACTGTCTTGATTATTCTAGTTTTATAGTAATTTTTGAAGTCAGGTAGTGTAAGTCCCCTAACTTAGTTCTTTTGCAAAATTGTTTGGACTGTTAGAGGTTCTCTGCATTTATATTTAATTGGAATCATCTTGTCAATTTCAACAAAAAAGTCTGCTAGAATTTTGTTTGGAGTTGCATTGAATCTATAGACTAATACAGGCAGAACTGACATCTCAACGATATCAAGTCTTCTAATCCATAAGCATAGTTTATCCATTTATTTAGGTCTTCTCTAATGTCCCTCAGTAATGGTTTATAGTTTTCAGTGTACATGTCTTGTACATATTTTAAAAATTATCCCTAATATATCATAGTGTTTATAAAAAATATAAATCATATAATTTTAAACTTTCATTTCCCAGTTGTACATTGCAAGTGTCTAAAAATACAATTGATTTTGAAATATTGACACTGCATCTGTCACCCTTGCTAAACTCACTTATTTGTTCTGGTAGCTTTTTGGGAGATTCCTTAGGACTTCCCACATTGATAATTGTGTCACCTGCAATACAGTTTTACTTCTTCCTTTCCAACTTGTATGATTTTTCTTTCATTTTCTTGCCTTGTTACACTGCTGGGACCTCCAGTACAATGCTGAATAGAACTGATGATAGCTGAGCTCCTTCCGTTGTTTCCGATCTTAAAGAAAGATTTAGTTTTTCACCATTAAATATAATGCTAGTTGTAGGTTTTTCATATACTCTTTATCAGGTTGAGGTTATCCCTTCCTGTCCCTACTTTACAGAGAGGTTTTTTAAAAATCATAAATAGGTGTTGAATTTTGTCAAATGCTTTTTCTGAATCTATTAAGATGGTTATATGCTTTTCCTTTTTTAGTCTTGTATATGGAGAATTACACTGATTTTTGAAAGTTAAATCAACCTTGCATTCCTAGGATAAACCTCACTTCATCATCACGTATTAACTCTTTTTATTTAATTTTGAAGTCAACTTGCTAAACTTTTCCTTAGGGATTTTTGTATCTGTGTTTATGATTGATATTTGTCTATAGTTTTCTTTCTTTGTAGTCTTTGGTTTTGGTATCAGGTAATCTTGATAATGTGATCTCTTGAGTTAATTTTTTCTGGAAGAATTTGTGTAGGATTGGTTGTATTTCTTCCTTTGGTCTCTAGTGAAGTCAGCATTGATGATTTTCTTTTGGGAAGTTTTTTGTTTGCTTGATTTTGTTTTGTTTTGTTTTGTTTTTTAACTAAAAGATTTTATTTCTTTAGTAGATACAGGGCTATTTAGGTTATTTTTTTTTTCTTGAGTGAACTTTGGTAAATTGTGTATTTTAAGGAATTTGACCATTTCATCTAAGTTGTCACATTTACTGGCACAAAGTTTTTATAATATTCCCACATAATCATTTTAATGTCTGTAGAATCTGAGGTAATAGTCTCTCTCTTATTCCTGAATATTGTTAATTTGTGTTTTTTTTCTTTGATCTTTCTGGTAAGAGGTTTATGAATTTTATTGATCTTTTCAAAGAACCAGCTTTTGGTTTCATTGATTCTTCTCTATGGTTTTCTTGTTTTCAATTTCATTAAGTTCTGTTCTTGGCATTATAATTTCTTCCCTGTACTAGCTTTGGGATTAACTTGCCCTTCGTCTTCTTTTTTTTTTTTTTTTCTCTTGTTTTTTAAGTTAGAGGCTTACATCACTTAGACCTTTCTTCTTTTCTAATATGAGCTTTTAATGCTATAAATTTCCCTCTAAACCTTGCTTTAGCTTCATCCCACACATTTTTATCTGATCTATTGTTTTCCTTCAGGTCAAAATATTTTTAAAATTCCCTTATAATTTTTTCTTTGACCTATGGATTATTTAGAAATGTATTATTTGGTTTCCAAATATTTGGGGATTCTGCAGATACTTTTACTTTTTCTTGCTTAATGCTATTGTGAACAGAGAACAGAGAACGTACTTTGTGTGTTTTCAGTCTTCTTAAATTCATTGAGACTTGTTTTAGGTAGGTAGTATTCTTAAATATTCCATGTGCTTGTGAAACAAATGTATATTCTGTATTAGGAAATAATAATGTCAGCTAATTCAAGTTGGTGGATACCAATTCTCTCATGTGTGTCATTTTTTGACCTATTTCTATTGATTGATTTTTCTCCTGCTTATAGCTTTTATTTTCCTACTTCTTTGCATTCTTGGTAATTTTATTTGAATGTCAGACATTGTGAGTTTTATGTTGCTGTGCATTAGAATTTATAAAATATTTCTTTAATTACTTTTTGGACTTTGTTTTGGGATACAGTTAAGTTATTTGGGATCATTTTGATCCTTTTAAGAGTTTCTCCTAAGCTTTGTTAGGGTGGGTACAGAAGAGCCTTAGGTCTAGGACTAATTTGGCACTACTACTAAGGCAATGCCCTTCTGATGACTCTACCCTATGTCTTGCTTGTAGGGAAGTTCTTCCACTCTGGTTAGTGGAAACAAATTTTTACCAGCTCTATGTGAGCTCCAGGGGTTGGTTTGCCTAATCCTTCCTGAAGGCTCTTTCCGCCAACTCGGCAGTTTCTTTAATTGCACAGATGTAATTAAAGGCACCCCACTCTGGATCTTCAGAGATCTTCCTCTGTGCAGCTACTTCCTTAATACTCTGCCCCTCAAATTCTTGCTGCCAACTCAGTTTCTTTACTCAGCAGACAGTAGGGTCTGTTTGGGTTCCTCCACTCTGTGTGTGGCCTAGAAACTCTGGGCAGTGAACTAAGGCACTTACAGGGCTCATCTTACTTTTTTGCCCCTCTCAGAGATCACTGCCTTGTGTTGCCTGTTGTGCAATGTCTTAAAACCATTGTTTTGTATATTTTATCTGGTTTCCCAGATGTTTATGGAGGGAGGGTAACCCCAGTCCCTGTTATTCTGTATGGCTAAAAGCAGAGGTCTTCCAATTAATTTTTTTTAAATTTCAAATAAGTAGAAAGTCATAGGAAGTAGTAAAGACAATACAGACAGGTGCCTTGCACCCTTCACCTGGTTTACTCCAATGGTTGCATCTTATGTAATTACAGTACAATATCACAATCAGGAAATTAATATTTGTACAATGCGTGTAGGTCGTTTTATCACATATGTCGGTTTGTATAACCACCACCGCAAGCAAGGTACAGAGCTATTGCTTCACCACAAAGATCTCCCTCGTGGCACTCACCACTCTCTCTCCCACCATACCGAAATGCTGGCAGCCATGAACTATTTTCTATCTAGATAATTTCAAGAATGTTGTGTAAGTGGAACTAAACATCATATGGTGTGCTGGTTTGAATGTATTATGTCCCCCCAAACAACATTATCTTTGATGTAATCTTGTGTGGGCAGAAGTATCAGTGCTGATTGGATTGTAATTCTTTGAGTGTTTCCATGGAGATGCGACCCACCCAACTGTAGGTGATAACTCTGATTGGATAGTTTCCATAGAGGTGTGGCCCCACCCATTCAGCGTGGGCCTTGATTAGTTTACTAGAGCACTGTATAAGCTCAGACAGAAGAAGCAAGCCCCAAGAGCAACTGAGAATGACATTTTGAGGAGGAGCTGCAGCCTAGAGAGGAACGTCCTTGGAGAAAGCCATTTTGAAACCAGAACTACAGAGCAGACGCCAGCCATGAGACTTCTCAGCTAACAGAGGTTTTCCGGACACCATTGGCCATCTTCCAGTGAAGGTACCTGACTGTTGATGTGTCACCTTGGACACTTTATGGCCCTAAGACCATAACTGTGTAACCAAATAAACCCCCTTTTATAAAAGCCAATCCATCTCTGGTGTTTTGCATTCTGGCAGCATTAACAAACTGGAACATATGGCCTTTTGAAATAGGCTTTTTCACTCAGCATTAATGCCCTTGTGATCCATCCAAACTCATGCATGTGTTGATAGTTCATTCCTTTTTATTGGTATGGATGTGCCAGTTTGTGTAACCATTCACCTCTTGAGAGGCATTTTAGTTGTTTCTAGTCTTTGGCTATTACAAATAAAGCTGCTGTGAATAATTGTGTACAGGATTTTGTGTGGACATAAGTCTTCATTTCTCTGGGATACATGCCCAGGGGTACAAGTGCTGGGTCATTGGTAAGTGTGTGTTTAGTTTTGTTAGAAACTGCAGGACTCTTTTTCCAGAGTGGCTGCGTCATTTTACATTCCTACCTGCAATGTATGAGTGACCCAGTCTCTTTGCATCCTCACCAGCATGCTGGTGTTATCACTGTTTTTTTTTATTTCAGCCATTCTGATAGGCATGTAGTGATATCTCCTGTGGTTTTAATTTGCATTTCCCTAATGACTAGTGAAGTTAAACATATTTTCATGTGCTTATTTGCCATCCATATATCCTTTTCTGAGAAATATCTCTTCATCTCTTTTACCCATTTGCTAATTGCATTGCTTGTTTATTTTTTTCCTGTTGGGTTTTAAGAGTTCTTTATGTATTCTAGATATGAATCCTTTATCAGATATGTGACTGGCAAATATTTTCTCCCATTCAACAAATGGGGCTGGGAGAGTTGGATATCCATATCCAAAAGAATGAAAGAGGACCGCTACCTCACCCCCTACACAAAAATTAACTCAAAATGGACCAAAGATCTCAATATAAAAGAAAGTACCATAAAACTCCTAGGAGATAATGTAGGAAAACATCTTCAAGAGCTTGTATTAGGCGGCCACTTCCTAGACTTTACACCCAAAGCACAAGCAACAAAAGAGAAAATAGATAAATGGGAACTCCTCAAGCTTAGAAGTTTCTGCACCTCAAAGGAATTTCTCAAAAAGGTAAAGAGGCAGCCAACTCAATGGGAAAAAATTTTTGGAAACCATGTATCTGACAAAAGACTGATATCTTGCATATATAAAGAAATCCTACAACTCAATGACAATAGTACAGTCGGCCCAATTATAAAATGGGCAAAAGATATGAAAAGACAGTTCTCTGAAGAGGAAATACAAATGGCCAAGAAACACATGAAAAAATGTTCAGCTTCACTAGCTATTAGAGAGATGCAAATTAAGACCACAATGAGATACCATCTAACACCGGTTAGAATGGCTGCCATTAAACAAACAGGAAACTACAAATGCTGGAGGGGATGTGGAGAAATTGGAACTCTTATTCACTGTTGGTGGGACTGTATAATGGTTCAGCCACTCTGGAAGTCAGTCTGGCAGTTCCTTAGAAAACTAGATATAGAGTTACCATTCAATCCAGCGATTGCACTTCTCGGTATATACCCGGAAGATCGGAAAGCAGTGACACGAACAGATATCTGCACGCCAATGTTCATAGCAGCATTATTCACAATTGCCAAGAGATGGAAACAACCCAAATGTCCTTCAACAGATGAGTGGATAAAGAAAATGTGGTATATACACACGATGGAATACTACACGGCAGTAAGAAGGAACGATCTCGTGAAACATATGACAACATGGATGAACCTTGAGGACATAATGCTAAGCGAAATAAGCCAGGTACAAAAAGAGAAATATTATATGCTACCACTAATGTGAACTTTGAAAAATGTAAAACAAATGGCTTATAATGTAGAATGTAGGGGAACTAGCAATAGAGAGCAATTAAGGAAGGGGGAACAATAATCCAAGAAGAACAGATAAGCTATTTAATGTTCTGGGGATGCCCAGGAATGACTATGGTCTGTTAATTTCTGATGGATATAGTAGGAGCAAGTTCACAGAAATGTTGCTATATTAGGTAACTTTCTTGGGGTAAAGTAGGAACATGTTGGAAGTTAAGCAGTTATCTTAGGTTAGTTGTCTTTTTCTTACTCCCTTGTTATGGTCTCTTTGAAATGTTCTTTTATTGTATGTTTGTTTTCTTTTTAACTTTTTTTTCATACAGTTGATTTAAAAAAGAAGAGAAAGTTAAAAAAAAAAAAAAAAAAACCAAGGAAAAAAAAAAGATGTAGTGCCCCCTTGAGGAGCCTGTGGAGAATGCAGGGGTATTCGCCTACCCCACCTCCATGGTTGCTAACATGACCACAGACATAGGGGACTGGTGGTTTGATGGGTTGGGCCCTCTACCACAGGTTTTACCCTTGGGAAGACGGTTGCTGCAAAGGAGAGGCTAGGCCTCCCTATGGTTGTGCCTAAGAGCCTCCTCCCGAATGCCTCTTTGTTGCTCAGATGTGGCCCTGTCTCTCTAGCTAAGCCAACTTGAAAGGTGAAATCACTGCCCTCCCCTCTACGTGGGATCAGACACCCAGGGGAGTGAATCTCCCTGGCAACGTGGAATATGACTCCCGGGGAGGAATGTAGACCTGGCATCGTGGGACGGAGAACATCTTCTTGACCAAAAGGGGGATGTGAAAGGAAATGAAATAAGCTTCAGTGGCAGAGAGAATCCAAAAGGAGCCGAGAGGTCACTCTGGTGGGCACTCTTACGCACACTTTAGACAACCCTTTTTAGGTTCTAAAGAATTGGGGTAGCTGGTGGTGGATACCTGAAACTATCAAACTACAACCCAGAACCCATGAATCTCGAAGACAGTTGTATAAAAATGTAGCTTATGAGGGGTGACAAGGGGATTGGGAAAGCCATAAGGACCACACCCCACTTCGTCTAGTTTATGGATGGATGAGTAGAAAAATAGGGGAAGGAAACAAACAGACAAAGGTACCCAGTGTTCTTTTTTACTTCAATTGCTCTTTTTCACTCTAATTATTATTCTTGTTATTCTTGTGTGTGTGCTAATGAAGGTGTCAGGGATTGATTTGGGTGATGAATGTACAACTATGTAATGGTACTGTGAACAATCGAAAGTACGATTTGTTTTGTATGACTGCGTGGTATATGAATATATCTCAATAAAATGAAGATTAAAAAAAGAAATATTTTCTCCCAATATCTAGTTTGTCTTTTCACCCTCTTAACAGGATCTTTTGTAGAGCAAAAGTTTTTAATTTGATGAGGTCCAACACTCAAGGGTGGATTCTAGAGGGATTAAATTCCTAAATAAGAAAAACAAGGCTATAAAATTAATAGAAAAAATGAGCAGAAAATTTTTGTCACCTAGGGTATAGAACTCAGCAAAACTTCAAAAGAACAAATCAAGGCAAAATAGTGTAGATTTTGAGTACATAAAATTAAGGATTTCTTCTTCACAGAGTACTTATTAATTACAAAGGGAAAAGAGTAATTTACAATGTGGAAACTTGGCAGACACCACCTTAACCAAGTGGTCAGAGTTAACAACACCAGTAATGGGACAAATCAACATTGCATCTCTCCGAATAAGACGCACGGAGAAGGCACAGCATCACTTTTGTGATATTCCTGCCAAAACTGCAGAGCCTGAATCTAATGAGGAAACATCAGATAAACCCAAATTGAGGATATTTTACAAAATAGATGCCCTGTACTCTTCCAAAATGTCAAGGTCATCAAAGATTTTTAATAAAATGGATTGTTCCAGATTAAAGGAGACTAAAGAGACATGACAACTAAATGTGTGGTCCTGGATTGGATCCTGGACCTAAAAATCACTTTTTAAAAAATTGTGCTATTAAAGACGTTGGTGGGCAATTTCCAAAATTTGAATAAGATGTATAGGTTAGATAATAGTACTGTATCATTGTTAACTTCCTAATTTTAATAATTATACAGTGATTATGTAAAGAAAGTCCTTGTTTTTAGGAAAAAACATATTGGAGTATTCAGAAGTAAAGGAACATTATGTCTATAACTTAATTTCAAACAATTTAGGAAACTTACGTGTGCTTATATACAGAGAGAATGATAATACAAATGTGGCAAAATATTAATATCTGGGGAGTCTGACTGAAGGGTTGAGTGGATTTTATGTGATAGTTTGCAACTTTTCTTAACTATGAAGTTATTTCAAAATAAAATGTTACAAAAATTAGTTTTCTTTTCAGTGAAGGGCTCTATGGACAAAGTTAATAACTGGCACAATGAGAGAAGGTATTTGCATACATATAAATTTACATATTTACATGTTTGTGTGACTGTAGATAAGGAGAGAACTAGAGTAGGTAGAGATTAACTTTATTTGTATATACCACTGCATTCTTCAACTTTTTACAACAAGCATGAATTACTTTTGTAGTCAATTTTTTAAAAATGTGAAGCACTCTCAAATTTACAGGAAAATTGAAGTAGAGAATAAAGAATTTTCTTTTCCATGAACTATTTATAAGTAAATTGCCAATTTGATGACCCTCAAAAACTATAGAGTGTATTTCCTACAAGCAAGGACATTCTCCTACACAACCACAGCACTCCCATCAAAATCAGGAAATTAATTTTGATACATCTCTCCCAACTAATTCTCAGACCCCATTCCAGTTTTGCAGTGTGTCCCAATACTGTCCTTTATAATAAAAAAATTCAGTTCAGAATCACACATTGAATTTTATCATATGTCTTTAGTCTCTTAACAATTCTGCAGACTTTTTCTTTCATTTAAACAGTTCTGTGGAGATATATATAATTCACATGCCATACAATTCACCCATTTAAAGTGCACAATTTAATGGGTTTTAGTATGTTCTTAAATACATGCAACCATCACCACAGTCAATATTAGAAGATTTTCATCAACTCTAAAAGAAACCCCATTCCTTTTACCTATCACACCCCAAGCTCCCATCACCCCCCATCTCCCCGTCAATCTTAAGCAACCGCTAATCTACTTTCTGTCTCTATAGATTTCCCTATTCTGAACTTTCATGTGAATAGAATCATATAATATATAGACTTTTTGATTGGCTTCTTTCACTTTGTATAATGTTTACAAGGTTTATCCAAGTCATAGCATGTATCAGAACTTCATTCCTTTATGTGGTTGAAAATATTCCACTGTATGGATCTACCACATTTTGTTTACCCATTCCTCTGTTGATGGACATTTGGGTTCCTTCCACCTTTTGGCTATTACGAGTAATGATGCTATAAACATTTGTGTACAAATTTTTATGTGGCTATATGTTTTCATTTCTTTTGGATATATATATAGGAATGGACTTGTTGGGTCATGGGATAACTTGATGTTTAATTGTTTGAGGAGCTGTCAGACTGTTTCCCAAATCGATTACATCATTCATACCAGCAATGAATGAGGGTATCAACTCCTCCACATCTTCGTCAACACTTGTTATATTCTGTCTTTTTGATTCTAGCCCATCCTGTGAATATGAAGTCATATCTCACTGTGGTTTTGATTTGCATTCCCCTGTTGGCTAATGATATCAAGCATCTTTTCAAGTGTTTATTGGCCATTTGTATATCTTCCTTGGAGAAATATCTATTCCTGTCCTTTGCCCATTTGTTAATTGGGTTATTTGGCATTTTATTATTGAGTTATAAGAGTCCATTATATATTACGGATAATTATGTTTGCAAATATTTTCTTTCAATCTGTGGGTTGTGTTTTTCACTTTCTCAATGGTGTCCTTTCATGCACAAAAGTTTTTTTTATTTTGAGAAAATCCAATTTATCTAAGTTTTCTTTTCTTGCTCATGCCTTTGGTGTCATATCTAAGAATCCATTGCTAAATCCAGGGTCATTAAGATTTACCCCTATGTTTTCTTCTAGTAATTTTATACTTTTAGCTTTGACATTTGGATCTTTGATAAATTTGAGTTAGTTTTTGTATATGGTAGTGAAATAGGGTCCAACTTCATTTTTTGCATGGGCTAGGTGGTTGTCCCAGCACAATTTGTTGAAATGACCATTCTTTCCGCATTGAATGGTTTTGACACCTTGGCAAAAATCAGTTGACCTTAGATGTATGGCTTTATTTCTGGTCTCCCAATTCCATTTCATTGATCTATTTTGTTTATATTTGTGCAATACCACATTGTCTTGATTACCACTGCTTTGTAATATGTTTTGAAGTTCTCCTACTTCATTCTTCTTTTTCAGGATTGTTTTGGCTATTCTGACTCCCTTGAAATTCCATACGAATTTTAAAATGAACTTGTCAATTTCTACAAAGAACTCAGTTGGGATTTTTTTTTTAAATTAAATTCAATTTTATTGAGCTATATTCACATACCATACAATCATCTATGGTGTACAATCAGCTGTTCACAGTGCCATCATATAGTTGTGCATTCATCACCCCAATCTATTTTTTTTATCTTCATTTTATTGAGATATATTCACATACCACGCAGTCATACAAAACAAATCGTACTTTCGATTGTTTACAGTACCATTACATAGTGGTACATTCATCACCCAAATCAATCCCTGACACCTTCATTAGCACACACACAAAAATAACAAGAATAATAATTAGAGTGAAAAAGAGCAATTGAAGTAAAAAAGAACACTGGGTCCCTTTGTCTGTTTGTTTCCTTCCCCTATTTTTCTACTCATCCATCCATAAACTAGACAAAGTGGAGTGTGGTCCTTATGGCTTTCCCAATCCCATTGTCACCCCTCATAAGCTACATTTTTATACAGCTGTCTTCGAGATTCATGGGTTCTGGGTTGTAGTTTGATAGTTTCAGGTATCCACCACCAGCTACCCCAATTCTTTAGAACCTAAAAAGGGTTGTCTAAAGTGTGCATAAGAGTGCCCACCAGAGTGACCTCTCGGCTCCTTTTGGAATCTCTCTGCCACTGAAGCTTATTTCATTTCCTTTCACATCCCCCTTTTGGTCAAGAAGATGTTCTCCATCCCACGATGCCAGGTCTACATTCCTCCCTGGGAATCGTATTCCACATTGCCAGGGAGATTCACTCCCCTGGGTGTCTGATCCCACGTAGGGGGGAGGGCAGTGATTTCACCTTTCAAGTTGGCTTAGCCAGAGAGAGAGGGCCACATCTGAGCAACAAAGAGGCATTCGGGAGGAGGCTCTTAGGCACAACCATAGGGAGGCCTAGCCTCTCCTTTGCAGCAACCGTCTTCCCAAGGGTAAAATCTCACCCCAATCTATTTTTGACCTCTTTCCTTACACCAGAAAGAATCAGAATCAGAATAAGAAATAAAAGTAAAAAAGAACACCCAAATCACTCCCCCCCCCTATTTTTCATTCAGTCTTTGTCCCCATTCTTCTACTCATCCATCCATACACTGGGTAAAGGGAGTGTGATCCACAAAGTTTTCACAATCACACTGTCACCCCTTGTAAGCTACACTGTTACACAATCAACTTCAAGAATCAAGCCTACTGGGTTGGAGTTTGATATTTTCAGATATTTACTTCTAGCTATTCCAATGCATTAAAACCTAAAAAGGGTTGTCTATATAGTGCATAAGAATGCCCACCAGAGTGACCTCGTGACTCCATTTGGAATCTCTCAACCACTGAAACTTTATTTTTTCATTTCGCATCCTCCTTTTGGTCAAGAAGATGTTCTCAATCCCATGGTGCGGGGTCCAGGCTCATCCCCGGGAGTCATATCCTGTGTTGCCAGGGAGATTTACACCCCTGGGAGTCAGGTCCCACATGGGGGGGGGGCAGCAAGATCACCCGCCGAGGTGGCTTAGCTAGAGAGAGAGGGCCACATCTGAGCAACAAAGAGGCACTCAGGGGGGAGACTCATAGGCACAATTGTAAGCATTTCCCTGTTAGGCTGTGCTCTAAGTTTGAATTCTGAGTTTACACATTGTATTTAGTCCATATTGATGAGGCATTATAGTGTTTGCCTTGGTTTCTGGCGTACTTCACTCAACATGCTGTCTACAGGATCCATTTATCTCGTGGCGTGTCTCACAGCTTTATTCCTTCTTGTAGTTGCTCAGTATTCCATTGTATTCATACACCACAGTTCACCATTCTGTTCAGCTGGAATTTTGATAGGGATTGCATTGAATCTGAATATCAGCTTAGGGAATATTGCAATTTTAACCATGTTAACTCTTTCAACCCATGAACATGGGATTTTTCATTTATTTAGATGTTTTGTAGTTTTGTAGTTTTCAGAGTATAAATTTTGGACTCTTTTGTTAAATTTATTCCTAAATATTTTGCTCTTTTTATTGTTATTGTGAGTGGAATTTTCTTCTTGTCATTTTTGGATTTTTCATTGAATGTCTTGCATCCTACAACCTTACTGAACCTGTTTATTAGTTCCAATAGTTTTTCAATAGATTCTTTTGGATTTTTTATATATAAAATCATGTCATCTAACCCTTTTTAAATTGGGGTAGTTGGTGGTGGATACCTGAAACTATCAAACTACAACCCAGAACCCACGAATCTCGAAGACAATTGTATAAAAATGTAGCTTATGAGGGGTGACAATGGGATTGGGAAAGCCATAAGGACCACACTCCACTTTGTCTAGTTTATGGATGGATGAGTAGAAAAATAGGGGAAGGAAACAAACAAACAGACAGACAAAGGTACCCAGTGTTCTTTTTTACTTCAGTTGCTCTTTTTCACTTTAATTATTATTCTTGTTATTTTTGTGTGTGTGCTAATGAAGGTGTCAGGGATTGATTTTGGTGATGAATGCACAACTATGTAATGGTACTGTGAACAATCAAATGTACGATTTGTTTTGTATGACTGTGTGGTATGTGAATATATCTCAATAAAATGAAGATTAAAAAAATCATGTCATCTGCAAATATAAATAGATCTATGTTGTCATTTCCAATCTGGATGTTTTTATGTATTATTCCTGGCTAGTGTCCCTGGATAGAACCTCCAGTAAAATATTGAATGGAAGTGTTAAGAACGGACTTTGTCTTGTTCCTAATCTTAGGGGGAAAGCATTCCCTAAGTATGTCAGTTGTGAGTTTTCCATAAATACCCTTCCTGACTTTGAGGCAGTTCCTGTCTATTCCAAGTTTATTGAGTATTTTTGCATAACAGTGTGTTAGATTTTGTTAAATGCTTTTTCAGCCATCTGTTGAGATAATGATGTTATTTTTGTTTTTTATTCTATTGATATGATGTATTACATTAATTGACTTTCAGATGTTGAAATAACTGCATTGCTGTGTTAAATCCCATTGTATATTTTGTGTAATACTTTTATATGTTGCTTAATTTTGTTTGCTGAGGATTTTGCTGAGGATTTTTGCATCTGTATTCAAAAATGATATTGCTCTTTTCATCTTTGTTTTTTAAAATTTTTATTCTGCTAACATACAAACAACATGAAATTTCCCATTTTAACCACTTTAAAGTATACAATTCAGTGGTGTTAATTACACTCACAATGATGTCCTACCATCACCACTGCCCATTACCAAAATTTTTCTGTAACCCCAAACAGGAATTCTGTACCAATTAAATGTCGAGTCTCCATTCCCCAACCCACACCTGTCCCTGGAAACCTGTATTCTAATTTATGAATCTGACTTCTCATATTCTCATTATTTCATATAAGGGAAATCATACAATATTTGTCTATTAGTGTCTGGCTTATTTCACACAACATACTGTCTTCAAATTTCTTCCATGTTGTAGCATGTATCAGAACTACATTCTTTTTGAATGAATAAACATTGATTATATGCATGTACCACATTTTCTTTGTCTATTTATCAGTTGAAGAATACTTGAGTTACTCTCACCTTTTGGCAATTGGGAATAATGCTGCTATGGACACTGGTGTACAAATATCTGTTCAAGTCTTACTTTCAATTTTTGGATTTATATACCTAGAAGTGGGATTGCCTTTCTGAGCAAAAATCAAAGTGTTTTCCACAGTGGCTGCACGGTTTTACATTCCCACCAACAATGGGAACAACATTGGGATGCAACAATGCACCAACAATTCCTATTTGTCTGCATACTCACCAACACTTCTTATTTTCCATTTTTAAAATAATATCCATTCTGGTGGGGTTGCAGTGTTTTTTTTAATTGTAGTTTTGATTAGCATTTCTCTAATGGTTAATGATGTTGGGAATCTTTTCATTTGTTTTTGGGACATTTGCATATCTTCTCTGGAGAAATGACTATTCAAAAGCTTTGCCCATTTTTTAACTGGGTTGTTTGTCTTTTGGTTGTTGAGTTCCAGGAGTTCTTTTTAGATTCTAGATATTAAGTCCTTATCAGATACATGGTTTCCAAATATTTTCTCCCATTCTATAGGTTGTCTTTTCATTTTCTTGATAATGTTCTTTGATGGGCAAACATTTTTAATTTTGACGAGGTCCAATTTACCTATTTTTTTCTTTTGTTGCTTGTGCTTTGGGTGTAAAGTCTAGGAATCCATTGCCTAATACAAGGTCCTGAAGATGTTCCCCTCTGTTTTCCTTTAGAAGTTTTATAGTTTTAGATCTTATATTTAGTTGTGTGATCCATTTTGAATTAATTTTTCTATATAGTGTTAGGTAGGGGTCAAATTTCATTTTTTTCCATGTGATACCCGGCTTTCCTCACACCATTCATTGAAGAGACTATTCTCTCTCCACTGAATGGACCTGGCACCCTTAGTTAAAAATTAATTTCATGTTTTCATGTGCTTTTTAGTGGTATTTCCTTTTTGAAAAAAATGTCTATTCATATTTTTGCACATTTTTAAATTGGGTTGTCTTTTTATTGTTGAGGTGTAGGATTTTTTTAATATATTCTGGATATCAAACCCTTATTAGATACGTGGTTTCCAAATATTTTCTCCCATTTAGTAGGCTGCCTTTTCACCCTTTTGATAAAGTCCTTTGAAGCACAGAAGTATTCAATTTTTGGGCAGTTTTATTGAGATGTATTCACACATCATACAATCTATTCAAAGTATACAATCAGTGGTTCACAGTATCATCACATAGTTGTGCATTCATCACCACAATCAATTTTAGAATATTTTCATTACTCAAAAAAAAAACAAAAACTAACCAATCCCAACACAGCCCATAACCCTTATTCCCCCTATTATTGACCGTTAGTATTGGTGTGGTACATTTGTTACCAGTGATGAAAGAATATTAAAATATTACTGTTAACTATAGTCCATAGTTTGCAGTAGGTCCCTTTTTCCCCTTATACCACTCTATTATTAAACTCCTTGCAATGGTAATGTACATTTGTTCCAATTCATGAAAGAACATTTTATATGTGTACTATTAATCACAGTCATTGTCCACCACAGGGTTCACTATGTTATACAGTCCCCTGTTTTGTCCTCTAGCTTTCCTGCTAGTGACATACTTGACTTTAAACCTCCCCTTTCAACCACAATCACACACAATAATTCAGTGCTGTTAATTACACTCAGCATATTGTGCTACCATCACCTCTATCTGCTTCCAAACATTTAAATTCAACTTAGTTAAAATTTTGCACACATTGTCTATTCTCCATTCTCTACTCTTATCTATCTATCTCCTGGTAATCAATATTCTAGATTTTAAGTGTATGTGTTCACTTATAATTAGCTCATATTAGTGAGATAATGCTATATTTGTGTCTGACTTATTTCACTCAACAGAGTGTCCTCAAGGGTCTATTTCGGAACTCTCAATTCAGTTCCATAGATTGATATGTCTATCTTTATGCCAATATCATGCTGTTTTGACCACTGTAACTTTGTAATATGCTTTAAAGTTGAGCACTGTGAATCCTCCAACTTTGTTATCTTTTTCAAGAGGTTTTTGGCTATTTGGAGCCCTTTGCCTTTCCAAATAAATTTGTAGATCAGCTTTTCCATTTCTTCAAAGTAGGCCATTGGAAGATGGTGCTGAATCTGTAAATCAATTTGGGTGTAACTGACATCTTAACTATATTTAATCTTCCAATCCACGAACATGGAATGTCCTTCCATTTATTTAGGGCTTCTTTGATCTCTTTTGGCAATATTTGTAGTTTTCTGAATACAGGTCCTGTATATCCTTGGCTAAATTTATTCCTAAATATTTAATTAGTTTAGTCACTATTGTAAATGGAATTTTTTTCTTGATTTCCTCCTGAGAATGCTCATTACTAGTGTATAGAAATATTACTGATTTTGCATATTGATCTTTGTTCTGGTGTGCTAATGCTGCCTTCACTGAAGAACACCGATGGTGTCTGGAAAACCTCTGTTAGCTGGGAAGGCACGTGGCTGCTGTTTGCTTGCTCCTAGGCTGTGTTTCAAAATGGCATTCTCCAAAATGTGAGCATCAGCTTTCAACGGCTGTCTTCAAAATGACTCTCTAAGCTGCAGCAATGAGCTCCTTCTGTCTGAGCTCTTATAGGGCTCAGTGAACTAATCAAGACCCATAACCAATGGATGGGGCCACAACTCCATGGAAATAATCTAATCAAAGGTGTTACCCACAGTTGGGTGGGTCACATCTTCATGGAAACATCTAATCCAAAGTTTCCAACCTAATCAACACTAATACATCTGCCCCCACAAGATTGCCTTAAAGAACATGGCATTTTGGGGGACATAATTCATCCAAACCAGCACAATCTTGTATCCTGTCACTTTGCTGAGCTTGTTTATTAGTTTTAGTAGGTTTGTTGTAGATTTTTCAGGACTTTCTAAATATAGGATCATGATGTCTGCAAATAGTGAAAGTTTTACTTCTTCCTTTCCAATTTGGATGCCCTTTATTTCTTTTTCTTGCATAATTGCTCTAGCTAGAACTTCTAGCACAATGTTGAATAACAGTGGTGACAGTGGCATCCTTGTCTTGTTCCAGATCTTAGAGGGAAAGCTTTCAGTATCTCACCATTGAGTATGATGTTAGCTGTGGTTTTTTCATATATGCCCTTGATCATGATGAGAAAATTTCTTTTGATTCCTTCCTTTTGAAGTGTTTCTATCAGGAAGAGCTGCTGGATTTTGTCAAATGCTTTTTCTGTGCTTTTTCATGTGAGTTTTCTCTTTTGATTTCTTAATGTGGTGTATTACATTAATTGATTTTCTTCTGTTGAACCACTCTTGCATACCTGAAATAAAAGCCACTTGGTCATGGTTATAATTCTTTTAATTTGCTGTTGGATTGATTAGCAAGTATTTGGTTGAGGGTTTTTACATCTATATTTATTAGAGAGATTGGTATGTAATTTTCTTTTCTTGTAGTATCTTAATCAGACTTTGGCATTAGGGTGATGTTGACTTCATAGAATGATTTAGGTAGTGTTCCCTCCTCTTCAATTTTCTGGAAGAGTCTGAGCAGATTGGTATTAATTCTTCTTGGAATGATCAGTAGAATTTACCTGTAAAGCCACCTGGTCCTGGGCTTTTCATTTTTGGGAGATTTTTGGTGATTAATTCAATCTCTTTACTTGTGATTGTCTTGTTGAGGTCTACTGTTTCTTCTTGAGTCAGTGTAGGTTGTTCATGTGTTTCTTGGAAATTGTCCATTTCATCTACATTGTCTAATTTGTTGGCATAGAGTTGTTCATAGAATTCTCTTTATGGTATTTTTAATTTCTATGGGTTCAGTGGTAATGACATCCCTGTCATTTCTGATTTTGTTTGCATCTTCTCTCTTTTTGTCTTTGTCAGTCTAGCTAAGTGTTTTCAATTTTATTGATCTTCTCAATGAACCAACTTTTGATTTTATTTATTCTCTCTATTGTGCTTTTGTTATTAATTTCATTTATTTCTGCTCTAACCTTTGTTATTTCTTTTCTCCTGCTTGATTTGGGACTAGTTTGCTGTCCTTACTCTAGTTTCTCCAAGTGTTCAGTTAGTTCTTTGGTTTTAGCTCTTTCTTCTTTTTTAATGTAGGCATTTAGGGCTATAAATTTCCCTCTCAGCCCTGCCTTTGCTGAATTCCATAAATGTGCCAGTGTGAATGTATTATGTCCCCCCAAATGCCATTATCTTTGATGTAATCTTGTGTGGGCAGACCTATCAGTGTTAATTAGATTGTAATTCTTTGAGTGTTTCCATGGAGATGTGCCCCACCCTGATGACTCTGATTGGATAATTTCCATGGAGGTGTTACCCCACCCATTCAGGGTGGGTCTAAATTAAATCACTGGAGCCATATAAATGAGCTGACAAACAGAAGGAACTCAGTGCAGCTGAGAGTGACATTCTGAAGAGGCGCTACAGCCAAGAGGGACATTTTGAAGAATGCACTGGGACTGAGAGAGTGGCTTCAGCTTACAGAGACATTTTGGAGACAGCCTTTGAAAGCAGACTTTTGCTCTGGAGAAGCTAAGAGAGGACAAACACCCCAAGAGCAACTAAGAGTGACGTTTTTGAGGAGCTGAAGCCTAGAGAGGAACATCCTGGGAGAAAGCCATTAAGAAACCAGAACTTGGAGCAGATGCCAGCCACATGCCTTCCCAGCTAACAGAGGTTTTCTGGATGTCACTGGCCATCCTCCAGTGAAGGTACCCAATTGTTGATTACCTTGGAAACTTTGTGGTCTTAACACTGTAACTGTGTAGCAAATAACCCTCCCTTATAAAAGCCAATCCATTTCTGGTGTTTTGCATTCTGGCAGCATTAGCAAACTAGAACAATAAGTTTCATTCATTTTGACATAGTTCCTGATTTCTCTTACAGTTTCTTCTTTGACCAACTGATTGCTTAGGACCTTGTTGTTTAATCTCCATATATTTGTGAATTTTCCAGTTCTCCAGCTGTCATTTATTTCCAGCTTCATTCCATTATGATCAGAGGAAGTGCTTTGTATAATTTCAATCTTTTAAAATTTATTAATACCTTTTTTTTTTTGCTCCAGCGTGGTCTATCCTGGAGAATGATCCATGAGCACTTTGAAAGAATGCATATCCTGCTGTTTTGGTACAGTTCTATATATGTGCAATGTTCTATATATGTCTATTAGGTCTAGTTCATTTATTATCTTATATAGGTTCTCTGTTTCCTTAATGATCCTCTGTTCAGATGTTCTGTGCTTTGATAAGGGTCATGTGTGGAAGTCTCCCACTATTATTGTGAGATGTCTATTACTCCCTTCAGTTTTGCCAGCATTTACCTCATGTATTTTGGGGCACCTTGGTTAGGTGCATAGATATTCATGATTGTTATTTTATCTTGGCAAATTGCCCCTTTTATTAATATCATGTCCTTTTTTGTCTCATAACATTATTGCATTTAAAGTCTACTTTTTTGGATATTAGTTTAGCTACCCCAGGTTTTTTTTTTTTTGGTTACTGCTGGTGTATTAGTTAGGGTTCTCTAGGGAAACAGAATCAATGAGAGGTGTCTCTGATTATCAAATTGTAAAAGTGACTCACGCAACTGTAGGTATGCACGAGTCCAAATTCTGTAGAGCCGTCAACAAACTGTCAACTCCAAGGAAGATGTCTGAAGAATTCCTCAGGAAACGAACCGGCAACTTCAACGAACTCCTCGGGAAATGAACTGGGATCTTCGACGAACGTGTTTGATGAACTCCTCAGGAAATGCTTCACTGGGCAGCCGAAGAAGAAGGGAAGGTCCTCTATCTGTCTTGCTTATAAGTCTTTAACTGATTAATTGGATTAAATCCAGCCAATTGTATTCTCTCATTGTGGAAGGCACGCCCTTTGGTGAGTCATCAGTCACAGCTGCCGTCAATTGACTGATGATTTAATAAACCAGCCTCAGACTTCTTCACAGCAATTGTTAGGCCAGTGTTTGCTTCACCAGACAGCTGGGTCACCTGGCCAAGTTGACACATGAACCTAACCATCACAGCTGGTGTGAAATATCTTTTTCCAGATTTTCACCTTCAACCTATTTGTGTCTTTGGGTCTAAGGTGAGTCTCTTGTAAACAACATATTTTTTTTTAATCCATTCTGCCATTTTGTGTCTTGTGATTGGGGAGTTTAATCCATTAATATTCAATGTTATTACTGTAAAGGCAGTACTTACTTCAGCCATTTTGTCCCTAGGTTTTTATATGTCATCTCTTTCCCTTTATTGCATGCTTCATTTTTGTATAGTTGATATTTTGTGATGTGTCTGACTGATCCCTTTCTCATTTCTGCTTCTGTATATTTTTAAAATCCTTTCTTTGTGGTTCCCTGAGGTTTATTTTACATAGTGTGCTGGTTTGAGCTGTTGTGTACCCTAGAAGAGGCCATGTTCTTTTAATCCATTCCTGTGGGGGCAGACCTATTGTGGTTGGGACCTTTTGATTAGGTTGTTTCAATTGAGATGTGCCCCACCCATCCTTTACTGGATTCCTTTATGAGGATAGAAGACAGAAAGAGCCCAGAGAGCTCAGAGGGAGAGAAACACCCAGAGAGCTAGGAGAAAAAAACCCCAGAGATGCTAAGAGAGGAGCCACAGCTCAGAGAGGTCTCTGGAACCAGAAACTGAAATCAATGAGACCCAGGAGTGAAGGCCCAGCAGACACTGGCCATGTGCCTTGCTATCTGACAGAGGATCCCTGGATGCCAGCAGCCTGTCTTCAGAGTCCAGGTATCATCCTGTTGATGCCTTAATTGGGACAGTTTCATGGCCTTAGAACTGTAAATCTGTAAACTAATAAATCCCCATTGTAAAAGCAAACCCATTTCTGGTATATTGCATTCCAGAAGCTTTATCAAACTGAAACACAAACCTACATCTGTAACCTACTTCTTTGAAAAGATACCAAATCAGCTTCAATTGTATACATGTTCTCTGCTCCCATATCCCTCCATTTCCCTTCTTTATACTGTTTTGTCCAACTTTACCACTTTATATTTTGCATGTCCATTATTAGGAAATATGCCTTTTTCTTGTTCAATTGTTTTCTGACTCTTACAAGAATTAAAGAATGGAGTTGTATATTGAGCATACAGTATTATTGGGTGTTCTAGTTTGCTAATGCTGCTGGAATGCAAAGCAGCAGAGATGGATTGGCTTTTATAAAAGGGGGTTTATTTGGTTACAAAGTTACAGTCTTAAGGCCATAAGGTGTCCAAGGTACCATCAGCAATCGGGTACCTTCACTGGAGGATGGCCAATGGTGTCCAGAAAACCTCTGTTAGCTGGGAAGGCACATGGCTGGCATCTGCTCCAAAGTTCTGGTTTCAAAATGTCTTTCTCCCAGGACATTCCTTTCTAGGCTGCAGCTCCTCAAAAATGTCACTCTTAGTTGCACTTGGGGTATTTGTCCTCTCTTAGCTTCTCTGGAGCAAGAGTCTGCTTTCAACAGCCGTCTTCAAACTGTCTCTCATCTGCAGCTCTTGTGTTTTCTTCAAAGTATCTCTCTTGGCTGTGGCTCCTCTTCAAAATGTCACTCACAGCTGCACTGAGTTCCTTCCGCCCATCAGCTCATTTATATGGCTCCACTGATCAAGGCCCACCCTCAAGGGGTGGGGCCACACCTCCATGGAAATATCGCATCAGAGTTATCACCTACAGTTGGGTGGGGTGCATTTCCATGCAAATCTAATCAGCACCAAAACTTCTGCCCCACAAGACTACATCAAAGAATATGGCTTTTTCTGGGGACATAATACATTCAAACTGGCACATTGGGTTTTGCATTTACCCTTTTAGTTACTCTTACTGTTAATCTTCATTTCTTTACACTACTCCAAGCCAGTCTTTCCTGTCTTTTCCTTTCAACCTACAGAACTCCCTTTAGTAATTCTGGTAGGGCAGGTCTTTTGTTGATGAAATCTCTCAGTTTCTGTTTACCTGTGAGTGTTTTAAATTCTCCCTCATTTTTTATTGCATTTTTATTGAGATATATTCACATAACATACAATCCTTCAAAGTATACAGTCAGTTGTGCATTGATCACCACAATCAATCTTTGAACATTTTCATTACTCCAAAAAATAAAATAAAAATTGGAATAAAAAAAACATCCAAAACATTCCATTCCCCTCCTCCCCCCATTATTCTTTACTTTTTTTCACACTCATTCACTGTTTTTTTTAAACTTTATAAAAAAAATTAAAAAAACCAATAAAAAAAAACATTTCAAACAAAACCAGACCAAAGGAATAAGAAAAAACAAATAACCTAAAGTAACTACATTGCTTCCAACATGTTCCTACCTACCCCAAGAAAACAAACAGACTATAACCCAACAAAGGAATAAGAAAAACAAATAACCAAAAATAACTACATTTCTGCAAACTTGTTCCTACCATACCTCCCAGAAATTAACAAACCATAGTCGTTCCTGAGCATTCCTAGAACATTAAGTTTACCCTTCCTAACTTATCTGTTCTTATTAGATTATCGTTCCACCTTCACTATTTGCTGACTATTGCTAGGTCCCCTACATTTTACAATATAAACCATTTATTTTACATTTTTCACAGAGTTCACATTAGAGGTAACATACAATATTTCTCTTTTTGTGCCTGGCTTATTTGGCTCAGCATGAATGTCTTCAGGTTTCATCCATGTTGTCATGTTAAATGACATTGTTCCCTCTTACTGCTGCATAGTATTCCATTGTGTTTATATACCACATTTTGTTTATCCACTCATCTATTGAAGGACTTTGGATTATTTCCATCTCTTGGCAATTGTGAGTATTGCTGCTATGAACATTGGTATGCAGATATCTGTTCATATCACTCTTTCAGATCTTCCGGGTATATACTGAGAAGTGTAATTGCTGAATCAAAGGGTAACTCTATATCTAGTTTTCTAAGGAACTGCCAGACTGTCTTCTAGAGTGGCTATACCATTATACAGTCCCATCAATAGTGAGTAAGAGTTCCAATTTCTCCACATTCTTTCCAGCATTTGTAGTTTCCTGTTTGTTTAATGGCAACCAATCTAATTGTTGTGAGACGATACCTCATTGTGGTCTTAATTTGCATCTCCCTAATAGCTAGTGAAGCTGAACTTTTTTTTAATGTGTTTATTGGCCATTCATATTTCCTCTTCAGAGAACTGTATGTTCATATCTTTTGTCCATTTTATAATTGGGCTGTCTGTACTATTGTTGAGTTGTAGGATTTCTTTATATATGCAAGATATCAGTCTTTTGTTGGATACATGGTTTCCAGATAATTTTTCCCATTGAGTTGGCTGCCTCTTCACCTTTTTGACAAATTCCTTTGAGGTTCAGAAGCTTTTAAGTTTTAGAAGTTCCTATTTATCTATTTTTTCTTTTGTTGTTTGTGCTTTGGGTGTAAGGTCTAGGAAATGACATCCTAATACAAGGTCTTGAAGATGTTTCCCTACATTATCTTCTAGGAGTTTTATGGTACTGTCTCTTCTATTGAGGTCTTTAATCCATCTTGAGTTAATTTTTGTGAAGGGTGTGAGGTAGGGGTCCTCTTTCATTCTTTTAGCTATGGATATCCAGCTCTCCCAGCCCCATTTGTTGAATAGACTGTTATGTCCCAGTTCAGTGGTTTTGGGGACCTTATCAAAGATCAGTCGACTGTAGATCTGGGGGTGTATCTCTGAATTCTCAATTTGATTCCATTGATCAATATGTCTATCTTTGTGCCAGTACCATGCTGTTTTGGCTACTGTGGCTTTATAATAAGCTTCAAAGTCAGGGAGTGTAAGTCCTCCCACTTTGTTTTTCTTTTTTAGAATGTTTTTAGCAATTTGAAGCATCTTCCCCTTCCAACTAAATTTGGTGACTAGCTTTTCCAAGTCTGCAAAGTAGGTTGTTGGAATTTTGATAGAAATTGCATTGAATCTGTAGAGTTTGGGTAGAATAGACATCTTAATGACATTTAGCCTTCCTATTCATGAACAAGGAATATTTTTCCATCTTTTTAGCTCCGCTTTTATTTTTTTTAGTAAAGTTATGTAGCTTTCTATATATAGGTCTTTTACATCCTTGGTTAAGTTTATTCCTAGGTACTTGATTTTTTTAGTCGCTACTGAAAATATTATCTTTTTCTTGAATGTCCCTTCAGTTAGGCCATTTCTGGTGTATGGGAACATTACTGACTTACGTGAATTAATCTTTGCTAAAGTTTATTAGCTCAAGGAACTACGTCATCAATTTCTCAGGGTTTTCCAGATATAAGATCATATCATTGGCAAATGATGACAGTTTTACTTCTTCCTTCCCAATTTAGATGCCTTTTATTTCTTTGTCTTGCTGGATTGCTCTGGCTAGCACATAAAGCACATCACTGAATAACAATGGTGACAGCAGGCATCCTTGTCTCATTCCTAATCTTAGTTAGAGGGAAGGTTTTTGGTCTCTCACCATTGAGTAATATGCTGGCTGTGGGTTTTTCATATATGCTCTTTATCATATTGAGGAAGTTTCCTTCAATCCCTACCTTTTGAAGTGTTTTTATCAAAAAAGGATGCTGGATTTTGTTGAATGCTTTTTCAGCATCTATTGAGATGATCATTTGATTTTTCTCTTTTGATTTGTTAATGTGTTGTATTACATTGGCTGATTTTCTTATGTTGAACCATCCTTGCATGCCTGGGATGAACCCCACTTGGTCATGGTATGATTTTTTTAATGTGTCTTTGGATTTGATTTGCAAGTAGTTTGTTGAGAATTTTTGCATCTGTATTCATTATGGAGAGTGGTCTGTAGTTTTCCTTTCTTGTAGCATCTTTACCTGGTTTTGGTATTAGAGTGATGTTGACTTCATATAATGTGTTAGATATTGTTCCATTTTCTTCAATGTTTTGAAAGAGTTTAAGTAAGATTGGTGTCAGTTCTTTTTGGAAAGTTTGGTAGAACTCCCTCACTTTTGAAGGACGGTTTTGCTGGATAGAGAATTTGGGGCTGGCTGCTTTTCTTTTTCAGCATCTTAAATATATTATAGCCCTGCCTTCTTGCCTCCATGGTTTCTGATGGGAAATTGAACTTTGCCTTATTGAGGGTCCCTAGCATATGATGAATCCCTTTTCTCTTGCTGCTTTCAGAATTCTCTTTTTATGTTTAGCATTTGACATTCTGATTAGCATGTGTCTTGCATCAGGTATATTAGGAGTACTTAGAGCTGTTTGCATTTCTTTGAGCTTCTTGGACATTGTGCCAGTTTGAATGTATTGTGTTTTCCAAAACACCATTATCTTTGATGCAGTCTTGTGTGGGCAGATGTATTAGTGTTGATTAGATTGTAATTCTTTGAGTGTTTCCATGGAGATGTGACCCACCCAACTATAGGTGATAATTCTGATTGGATGATTTCCATGGAGGTGTGGCCCTGCCCATTCAGCATGGGCCTCGATTAGTTTACTAGAGCACTATATAAGCCCACGAGTGAGCTTGCTGCAGCCAAGTGGGACACTTTGAAGAACTCACAGGAGCTGAAAGAGGAACATCCTGGAAGAAAGCCATTTTTGAAACCAGAACTCTGTAGCAGACACCAGCCACATGCCTTCCCAGCTAACAGAGGTTTTCTGGATGCCATTGGCCATCCTCCAGTGAAGGTACCCAATTGTTGATGCATTACCATGGACACTTTATGGCTTTAAGACTGTAACCGTGTAACCAAATAAACCCCCTTTTATAAAAGCCAATCTGTTTCTGTGTTTTGCAAAAAGGCAGCATTAGCAAACTGGAAAAGACATGTATATTTATGTTTTTCATAAGAGTTGGGAAATTCTCAGCCATTATTATTTTTTTTTTAATTCTTAAAAAGTTTATTGTGGTAACATATATAAAACATAAAATATACCATTTTACCAATTTAAATGTGTGCAATTTAGTGGCATTAACTTCATTTACAATGTTGTGCTGCCATCACCGCCATCCATTACCAAAGCTTTTTTATCATTCCAAACAGAAACTGTACCCATTAAGCAGTAAGTCCCTATTTCCCCTTCTCTCCACCACAGCCCCTGGTAACCTCTTTTGTTTCTCCATTCATCTGTTGAGGAATGCTGCCATGAACATTGGTTAACAAATATGTGTTTGAGTTCCTGTTTTCAATTATTTTGGGTATATTCCTAGGAGTGGAATTGTCAAGTCATATGGATTATGTTTAACTTTTTGAAGGGCTGCTGCACTGTCTTCCACAGCAGCTGCACTATTTTGCATCCCACCAGCAACATATAAGGGTTCCAATTACTCCGTGTGCTCACCAACACTTGTGATTTTCCTTTATATATATTTTTTATAATAGCCATTCCAGTGGGTGTGAAGTTGCAGCTTGTGGTTTTGATTTGCACTTCCGTAATGGCTAATGATGTTAAGGCTATTTTCACGTGCTTATTGTCCATTTCTCTATCTTCTTTGGAGAAATGTCTATTCAAATCATCTGTCCATTTTTTTAATTGGGTTGTTTGTCTTTTTGTTGTTGAGTTATATATAAATATACACACACACACACACACACATATATATACATATATATATATACGCATACACACACACACACTTGTTTTTTCTGGATATTAAGCCCTTATCAGATAAATGATTTGCAACTACTTCCTCCCATTCTTTAGGTTGTATTTTCATTTCTTGCTGTGTCCTTTGATGCATGCAAGTTTTAAATTTTGATGAAGTCCAATTTATTTTTTCTTTTGTTGCTTGTGTTTTTGGGGGTCATATCTAAGAATCTATAGCCAAATCTAAGGTCATATAGATTTTCCCATTTTCTTCTACAAGTTTTATGGTTTTACCTCTCTGTTTATGTCATTGATCCATTTTGAATTAATTTTTATATATGGATTAAGGTAGGGGCCAACTTCATTCTTTTGCATGTGTAAGTTCCATTTCACCCAGCACATTTGTTAAAAAACTATTCTTTCCCCACTGAATAGACTTGACACCCTTGTCAAAATCAACTGGCTATGGATGGATCATTATTTCTTGAAATATTCTTTCTGCCCCCTTTCCCTTCTCTTCTCTTTCTGGGACACCTATGACACATATGTTTGTGTGCTTCATGCTGTCACTCAAACCTCTGAGATACTGATCAATTTTTTCTATTATTCTCTCTATATGTTCTTCTGGATGTATGATTTCAATCATCCTGTCTTCTAGTTTGATGATTCTTTCTTCTCTTATTCAAATCTGCTATTGTATGCCTCTAGTGTATTTTTTTGCAAGTTATTTTTTTAAATTTTATTGAGATTGTTCACATACCATACAATCATCCAAAGATCCAAAGTGCACAATCAGTTGCCCACTGAACCATTGTACAGCTGTGCATCCATCACCACAATAATTTTTTTCAATTTTTAGAACATTTTCATTACTCCAGAAAAGGAATAAAGACAAAAAACAAAACTTGAATCTTCCCATACCCCTAAACAGCCCCCGTCCATTATTGACTCATAGTATTAGTATGGTATGTTTGTTACTGTTGATGAAAGAATGTTAAAATATTACTAACTGTAGTACATAGTTTGCAATAGGTATATTTTTCCCTACATACCCCTCTATTATTAACTTCTAGTTATAGTGTCATACATTTGTTCTAGTTCATGAAAGTGATTCCTAATGATTGTACAGTTAATCATGGACATTGTCCATCACAAGATTCACTGGTTTATACATTCCCATCTTTTAACTTCCAACTTTCCTTCTGGTGACATATGTGACTCTAAGCTTCCCCTTTCCACCACCTTCACACACCATGCAGCAGTGTTAGTTATTCTCACAATAAGGTGCTACCATCATCTCTGTCCATTTCCAAACACAAGTTCAACCTAGTCTGCCCACTGGTCAGAGAGACAAGTGGTCTTCTGGGCTCCCTTTCCCAGGACACAGTAGTTTTCTGTCTCTTTAAGGTCAGACTTCTCTAAAAGCTTCTGTCTGTTTGTTAGGGGTTTGTCTATGTTTGTAGCTTGTATTCAGCTGTCTACATTTGTTAATTAAAACCCCAGTTGGAGCTGGACTGAGCTATATTGCTGGCTCAGGACTGCTGCTTTCTCCTACAGCAAGGTCTTGTAGCTCAGCCCACCATGCAGCGAGGGGGGTCCCAGTGCAGTCCTGTAGTTTTTACTTACAGATTTTATGCTGAGATCTCACCCATTCCACCCAATCCAGGTTGGTATACAATGTGTAGACAGTCACTGTTGTCCCCCAGCAGTTTTCCCAGATTATTTACTAGTTGTTCCTGGTTGTTTATTAGTTGCTCCAGGGGACTAACTAAATTCCACTCCTCTCTATGCCGTCTTCTCACCCCTTCCCCCTTCTAGTGTATTTTTAATCATTATTATTATGCCTTTCATCCCCATAATTTCTGTTAAGCTTCTTTTTATACTTTCAAATTCTTCTTTATGCTCACCCATTGTCTTTTTAATGCTCTTTATTTCTTTTTGTATGCATGTCTTTATTTTGTTACTCATATACCCACTGGATAAAGGAAGTGTCGGTCCCAAGTTTCTTACAACCACATGGTCACAAGATAAAAGCTATAGTTATACAATCATTATCAAAGATCAAGGCTACTGGATTACAGTTCAACATTTTTACATATTTCATCTGGCTACTCTAATATACTAGAAACTGAAAAGAAATATCTATATAATGAGTCAGTAGTCATAATCATCTGTTAAATCCTTACTTCTCCATTACAACTCCTCCCTCTCATTTAGTCATTCTCTCAATCTTCAGGGATATCTAGATCATGACCATTCTAATTTCTTCATGCTGAAAATGGGGGCTTACATTATGGGGTAGAGGAATGAAACTGGTTGATGTTCTTGGAGTGACTATTACCTCTGGGTTTCAGGGTTTATCTGGACTAAGAATAATCTTGGGGCTTTAAGTTTCTGCAAAAATAAACTTGATAAGTAAAACTTTTCTAGAGTCTTTTAGATAGAGCCTAGTGTATTCTTTAGGATTTTCAGGACTACTGCTGGTTGGGGCTTGGCATAGTGTGGCAAATTGCAACATCTCTCTGAAGCTTGCATAAGAGTAAACTCCCGAATGACCTCTCAATTCTATTCGAAATCTCTTAGCCACTGAAACTGTATTGTTTCATTTATTTTATCTCTTTTATGCATATTTTTCTTAATCTCCTTGAATTGATTTATGAGATATATTTGAACAGCTTTGATTAATTGTTCCAAATTCTGTGTCTCCTCTGAAGTTTTGATTTTTCCCCTTACTGAGCCATATCTTCCTGTTTCTTAATATGGCTAGAAATTTTTTGCTGATGTCTAGGCATCTGATTAACTTGAAAAATTACCTCTGAAGGCCAGTTTCTCCCTCTTGTCTAAGGTTTTAATGTTGATTGGCTTTGTGTTAAAGCTCTTCTTTGATGCTTGGTCCAACTTCTTCTAGACATTTAGAATAGCCCGAGTTTAACTGATGAGATTTTCTCAGCTTTTCTTCATCTGATTCTTGCTCTAGATGTACAGTACAATTTTTAACATTGCACGTTTTGTGTAATTGTTTCATCTCCAGGAGAAAGCTTCCTTTCTTCTGTTCCTTCTCCAGGAATTTTGATCTTTTCTGTTTGCTTTTATGCAGAATTTTCTCCCCAGCACCTATGACTTGTTTAAATTCTCTCCCTCATTCGGTGCCCCATTTTCTTTATACTTTTCAATTCTGAGACCTTCCTTTTTTACAGCAGCTCATTTACCCACACCCCTCCCTTTGTTTTCTTGTGAGGATTTTCTACCTCTGGTTTCTTTCTGATTAAGGTATTCTACCCCGGGGAGCCAGATGGCATCAATCCAGCAAGGTGAGTCACTCCAGAAAAGTCCTTTTTTTTTTAAACTCAAAAAGTACTCAATATTTTATTCATTTAGTCTTAATTTGATCAAAAACATTTTCAGTTACAGTATAGAAAGTCTTAGACAAAAATAAATTATTCTTAATGATTACTAACATTTCTAATTTTGTAAAATTACCAGAAGGGTTATGAACTTCTGGATGATTTTTATCTTTACATTTTCCCATATTTCCCAGGTTTTCTTCAGTAAGCATTTCTTCTATAATCAGAAAAAAATCAGTAGGATGTTTAAGATCATTCTTTGTTCTACCAATGGAATTAGGTAGTGTTTACTTTTACCAAGTCTTAAATCATTTTAAAATTATATTTTGAAAACATAATCTTCTACATCTCCTATTTATTATAACAGAACTCAATCTTGTGCCCTACCCAATAGTTTAGCAAAAGAAAAAATGTGCTTTCTCTTTACCTGAAATAGTTTACCTCTTTATTCATGTGGATGATAATTACATAATGAGATTAACTGGTTGGAAAACTGCTTTGCCCTTCTGTAGCCAGTGGATTGTTGCATCCCAGGGTGATATAATTGGGACCATAATCTCCAACTGATGTCCATGTCTCACTGTTCTGTGATTTATGAACTAAATGCTATGTTTAATCCCCAACACCATAATCAGTATATGCTGATATAGGTAAAGCAAGAGAGCTATCATAAAAACTTCTATTCAGAAAAAAAAATGTTCAGAATAGTACCCCAACTCATCACCCATATAGCAATCAATGCTGGATGGGGATCGTGAGGGAAATGACAGAACTAAAATCTTTTGATGACTCCTTTTCTTGTTACTAGGATGATTCCTCAAGTAGTCAATTTGGCTGGCTCAGCAAGGAAATGGCCATTGGATGCAGTTCCTACATCCTGGTGTCAGAGGAGGGACGGGGAAGTGTGTGAGAAATGCAGAGTTTATTGGCATGGGCACTAACAATTAGGCAGGATGCAAGAGTAGGTTCCCTATGGTGCCATTTATTAATGTTTTGTTAGATCATGGGTGGGACTGGGCTGAATGGGGGCTAAATGTGGGGAGGCAGAGCTCAGGGTAGTGATTATTTACCAACTAGAAGGTATTTTTTGTTTAGGAGTACTTTTTCTTTTAAACTAAGTAATGCTGTTTTAGCTCTTAAAAGAACCTGAAAGCAAGAATCCAGAAACGCCTCAGGAAGGATGGAAACTAAAACCAGGAAGTCATTGATCCTAAGTTCTCCCTCCATCATCTCTACCTTTCTTTGTGAGTGTACACACTATCCTTCATAAACATACCAGCTTTACTGCTCCCAAGTTTACATGTAACAAACAGTTCCAGCCACAAAAAGAAATAAGCTTTCTTTTCCTGAGCTCAATTCCAAATTCTTAGGGATTGGGCTAGCTTAGGTCACATCTCCATATATATATCCAGGATAACAGATAATATTTATTATACATCATGGCAGCCAGAAACCCTGTGGATGGGAGTGGGTTTCTGGCTGAGGAATCACTGTGAACTGAGTAGACTCTACAGCTATTTCACAGATGAAGCTAGAAAAGGAGATGAATGGGAAAGACCTTGTATGCCATGATGCCTTGATGTGGGAGATAAGAATACGTAGTTTATAAGAAATAGGTGATCATGTCACTAAATGAGATGAGGAATTCAAGAAACAAATTTGAAGAAAGACAGGGAAGAATCTAATTTTGGACATATGAGTTTAATTATCTTCTAGACCATCCAGATATAACTATGTGGTAAATGGATGGAAACAAGGGTTACAAACTTAGGAGAGAGGTGGAAATTTTAGACCTGCATTTTTAGACCAATTTAGAGTTATATATGTATTCAACAGATTAGACCACTTTTTAACAATTAAAATAAAACTTTTTGCCACAAAAAACTATTTAAAATTTTTTCCCAGAAATTGTCTACATTATCTTTTAAAACATGATTTTACTTCATTTCTTTAAATGTCAAGTTTTCTTGAGCAAATCTATACAAGAATACAAAAATTTCATTTTAGAACTTTGTTTATATCTGTGTAACAGAGTGCCCATCAGAATACCTTCCTCTAAGCCTAACGGTTTATATTGTCCCTTCAAAATGTAAAATTATCTTTTAATTAAGTTGTCATTCTCAAAGATATTCTGGAGAAAAAAATTATGAATTAAAAAATCTATAAATTCTTCTTCACTTCTATTATAATGTAGCAATTTATCATCTAACCCGTAGTATTCTATCAACTGAGTAAGACTTAGTTTCTTGTTCTCCTCAGACATAGCTGGTTGCAACTCATAAAGCAACAGCTGGCTACAGTTTATCCACTTCTTTATTAACAGTTGTAACTGAGACAGGTCATTCTTTGATCTATACATTTTGACTAGTTTTAGCCTCCGAAGAAGGTCTTCTTTCTCCTCAACCTGCTTCACCAATTTTGCTATTTCTGCACTGAATCCTTGTTTGGGATGATTCTCATTCACAAAATCATTTTGGAGAGTAATGCATGACCCAAAACCAAGTGATTTAGATTCACATGCATTGCAATTCTTGAAATATGTGCTTTTTTCAAATTCACTGTTCAAAACTTTCTTGAAATTCCAAACAGTTTTCTTCTGTTGAAGACGTTGGCTGCTCCAAAAGGTTCTGATCATTTTCTTCATTCTCAACTTTAAGACATTTTACCACGCTATATGAGGAATTAAATGAAGATCTTGTCCTCCTTAATCGTTCTCTAAGTGTTGCGCTCATGGGTTGTTGCCTTGAACTGCTGGTATTGGGAGACTGATTCCCACATGCCTGTGGTGTGCTAGGTAACATCACAGCTGAGTCTGATGGACTTCGCATCTTGCAGATGAAATCTTGGTTTACCTCTCCCAGCCGACTGCCACCCTCCGCCATTCCCAGAATGCCCAGAAAAATCCATTTTGCATTTAGGTGGTCCAACCAACAGAAACTGGATTGAGTGAGCACACACCTCTTGCCAGCTGCAGTTCTACTGTGGTTTCTCTCCCCCCCATTACTCCCTCAGGGACCCTATTGTATTCAGCACTCCTCAGCAGCTTATGGTCCATTGTGGGTCTCTGTGGACTTGCGTTCATGTGCCTGGTTATATGTGGGGGTTTAAGTCACTGCTCTGAGTGGCTTTATAGTCTGTGTGTCCTTGCTGGGAGGTGGGAGGGATCTGGGCTGCTGCCTCTGAGCAACTCCCAAGCTGTACAGGACTGACTGAGGGGGAGGGAAAAGGATTAGCAGCAGATCAAATGTTTCATACCTGAAATTTTTCTTCTTCTTTGATTCAATATTTGCAGAGTCCTTCTCCAGTCTCTAACATCCTCCAGAGTCCTAAGCAAGTGGGATTTGTCCTTTTATTCACTGACTCTGTGGGGAGTTTTTTTTCATAGGATGTCTTATGTCACCATGTTGATGACATCACTTACTGCTCAACATTTTGAATGTAATTAACACAACTAAATTTTACATTGAAAGTGGTTAAAATGGGAAATTTCATGTTGTATGCATGTTACCACAATAATTTTTTTCAATGATCATAGCCCAAGCTCAGAACGTGGTAGGTGTGTTTCCAGAGTCATTGAACTCTGAAGGGCCAGAGACTCATGAGTGCACAGCAAACATGCACAGGAGACATCACCATGTCATCTTTTTGTTTATAAGGAGAGTACTACCTCACAAATTATGAAACACACTTGGGTCCTCATGATTGGTACATTTGTTCTCTATAGTCAAGCCAGAAAGAAAACCAAGTCAAAAGAAGTTGAGCTACTGTAATATTTCCTGTCACAGGATGCACAAATTCTCTAATTCTGAATGATCTATCCTTAAGGTCAGGTTCTTTGAGAGATGAGCAGAACACAGCCAGAGTAGTTACATGGACTCATTGTTTGATTGCCTTAGGCTTAGCCTGGTGTATTCACTTCCCTGCTGGGATGGTTTGCTGAAATCCATTGGCAGGGATGCCCTCAGCCCTGCCCAGTACTGGGTTGGGCGCTGGCAATATTCACCCCTTGACTCCCCTTTCATGCTTCCAAGGATGCCCAGCCCTTCTAACTAACATTTTCAGGTAATTGAAGACTCACTGGCTTGAGTCTGCTTTTGTCTCCTTCAGGTAATTTTGCACATTTCTGTTCTGCTCTCTAAATGTGGCTCTTACCATCTAACTCTCCCAGGGAACTCTTATCACCCTCATTTCCTGGAGCTTGGGGGTACCTCTCCATAGATGGGTATAAAATATTGAAAACAGCATTCAAGGACAAAATTGATAAAACAGAATATAATGTTTCTCTTGTTCACAGAAACAGCTCCAAAGTCTAGGACAGGGCTTTTTATGTTGTAGAGAGTCGGTAATTGTTTACTGAATAAATAGTAAGGAACAGAAACAACCAAAATGGTCAACATCGAAGAATCACTAGACAGAACATACACTTAAAAGAATATTCTGCCCATCAATAGATGAATGGATAAATAAAATGTGACACACACACACATATATACACACATACACATACACAATGGAATATTATTCAGCTTTAAAAAGGAATGAAGTTCTATTAAAATTCCCCACCTGGGAAATTCCTGATACTCTCTCAAGCATTAGGGACTCCCAATTCAATAAGCCAAGCCTTCAATCTTGAGGCCTACTCTTAGGAAACTTATTTCTGTAAGGGGAAGTTAAGCCTACTTATAGTTATACCAAAGAGTCACTTCCAGAGAACCTCTTTTGTGGTCTTTCTCTCTCTAAGCCCAACTATGAAAATAAAATCATTACCATTCCCCTTATGTGGGACATGACTTCCAGGGGTGTAAGTCTTCCTGGCAAATGGGACATGACTCCCAGGGATAAACCTGGCCCTGTCATCATGGGATTGACAATGCTTTCTTGATCAAAAGGAGGAAGAGAAATGTACCAAAATATGGGGCCAGTGGCTAAGATATTTCAAATAGAGTGGCGAGGTTATTCTGCAGGTTACCCTTATGTAAACTTCAGCTAGGTATTGCGAATTGCAAAGGTATGCCAAGCCCCAACCAACAGTATTCCTGAAAACCCTAAAGAATACCCAGGTTCTGAGACGCTATAAAGTTTCACTCACTAAGTTTATTTTTCAGAAACTTAAAACCTGCAGATTGTTCCTGGGCCGGTTTGTATATTTATGTCCCCCAGAAAAAGCCATATTCTTTAATGCATTCTTGTGGGGGCAGATGTATTAGTGTGGTTTGGCTTGAAACCTATTGGTTCAGTGTCCATGGAGATGTGACCCACCCAACTTTAGGTGATAACTCTGATTGGATTATTTCCATGGAGGCATGGCCCTGCCCTTTCAGCATGGGCCTTGCTTAGTTTACTGGAGCACTATATAGGCTCAGACAGAAGGAGCTCACAGCTAGCTGGAGCTGAGACAGACATTTTGAAGACAGCCATTGGAAACTGATGCAGACATTTTGGAGACTGCCATTTTGAAATGCAACCTGGAAGCAAGCAGATGCCAGCCACGTGCCTTCCCAGCTAACAGAGGTTTTCCAGATGCCAATGGCCTTCGTCCAGTGAAGGTACCCTTCGTTGATGGACACTTTATGGCCTTAAGACTGTTAACTGTGTAACCAAATAAACCCCCTTTTATAAAAGCCAGTCCATTTCTGGTGTTTTGCATTCTGGCAGCATTAGCAAACTAGAACAGTTCCTATGCCAGATAAGTTAAGAAACCCAGAGGTACAAGTCTCCCCCAGAACATCAATCAGTTTCATCCCTCTGCCCCATAATGTTGACACCCTTTTCATCAAGAAGAAGTTAGAATGGTCATTGCCCAAATATCCCTTAAGATTGAGAGAATGATCAAATGAGAGGGAGGAATTGTAACAGAAAAGTTAGGATTTAACAATGATTATGACCAATGAATCATTATATAGATATTTCTTTTTAGTCTCTAATGCATTGGAAGAGCTAGAAGGAAACATCTGAAATTGTGGAACTGTAACCCAAACAATACTTTGAAATTTCCTCTATATCTACTTATTAAACTGCACTTTGAAATTTATTACCTTTCTGCATATGCTATATTTCACAATAAAAAATGTTAAAAAGGAAAGGAACTACATACTATCACATGGATGAACCTTAAAGACATTATGCTAAGTGAAATAAGCCAGACACAAAAGGACAAATACTATATGATTCCACTTTTATGAAATATCTAGAAAAAGCAAATTCATAGAGATAGAAAGTGGATTAAAGGTTACCAGGGGCTGGGAAGAAGGGGAATGGGGAGTTAGTGTTTAAGGGGCACAGAGCTTCTGTTTCGGGTACTGAAAAAGTTTTGGTAATGGATGGTGGTGATGGTAGCACAAGATTGTAAATGTAATTGTTGCCACTGAATTATACACTTAAAAATGGTTAAAATGACAATTTTATGTTATCTATGAATGTAAATGTAAATTTATGTCACAATAAAAAAAAATCTCTAGCCTATACCTCTCCTGGGTTTGCTTGGATATGTGAATGAGAAACATCAGATAAACTTATTTTTAACAATCTGTTATTTAGATTTTCATATGCTATGCTCAACATGTTTTGCTTCAACCTTGAGACACCTTGTCAGGTAAAGTACCTCTAAACTTAAAACAATAGGTCCAAATTAATTTGAAAGAAAAAAGCAATAATCACATGACTGAGAGTTCAAAATATCTGAAAATACAGGGAAAGAAGTGTATTTATTGCCTACACCCTTTCCAAGTTTCCTGTAAGTTCCCAGCAGTGGGGGGCACTGGGATGCTCATTTGCCTGGTCACCTTCGGCTTGGAACTCCTGCTTCCTTATTTTATCTGGTTCCACACTGCATTGGGGCAGCCCCTGCCTTGATTTCAAAAAGTGCAGGGGGTGGGGTGGGGGGAAGCAACAACAAAATCACTTATTTAAGTCAACTTGTGTGGTAGACTTTATTTAAAATATTTGACATAATTGAAGAAGGGTTTTGCATGTCCCAACTGCAATAAACTTCATATCGATGAATAGAACCTCATTGTTCTTCAGTGTCCTTTAGCTACCCCACCTCCGGAAGGCTGGCACTGCTCACTTCTCCCCTGGAAGAGCCTCAGCCTCAGAACACACACACATCTCTTCTCTCCCCTTCCCTCCCCAATGACATCCCAACAGCAGTCTTCCCACCACATTTGGCAAAACCATATAGCCCTTCGCTCCATCCCTGAACCCACCCAAGGAGAAGATCATTAGGGCTTTTCATTTAGCAGAACCCACCCTCCTTAAAAGGCATTCCTCCCTTCCCATGAAGTTTAATTCTCTTAATCTTTCCAATAACCTTATGCAAATCCCCACCTCACCTTATCCAGAGGAAAATTGTACTCTGAGGAGTTACAAAACATGGTCCAGGGCACCAAGCTGGGAAAGGGTGGGGCCAGGTGGGGAAGCCAGGTCTATCCGGGTCCAGGGCTCAGGCTGTGGCTATCCTTCTGTAGGTCAGCTCCGGGGGAGTGGGAACCTCAAGGGGTGGGCTCACAAACTCAGAATCACGTTCCAAGGGTGACAGTTCTGTGATAAGAATGTTGATAGCACCAGGCTCTGATCCACTCATTTCCACAAGAAAGGGTCTCCGATTAGGAGCTCTGGGATCTGCATCAAGCAGCCTCCAGGGTCCCCTGTCTCCTGAGTGGTGCTGGGATGGGTATTGGGGATTGACATCTCCCTCTTTTAGGCAAGTTGGTTCGGCCACACTCTGTCCCACTCACTTTCTCTGACCCATTAGGGGCTGACCTCGCAGTCTGACCCTCAGAAGGCAGCTTACGACCCTCCTTCCCGAGTTCTTGGAAGGTACTTGGGGTTACCTTGATCAGCTATCTTCGGTGGTATTTCGTGGTACTGAGCTCATTGCTCCCAAACAGCCCCTCCCTAGCAACCCGCAGCTGCAGGTACCCAATGAGGGGATGTGGACCTTATTCTGTGAAGGACCCTCTACAATGTCACTTAAAGGGGCATCTCGCCAATCTTCACCTCTGGAGAGCATTCATTTCAGCGCATGTTCAATAAGTCAGGCAGTGGACAGGGTTTGGCATGCCCATTTTATAGAAGGAAAGGCTAAGCCTCAAGGGTGGCCATTGAGTAAATGCCAAGTCAAGTGGAAAGACACCCAAAACTCACCCCAGACCAACCTTCCAGCTGTCCCCATTCATGGGCATATCAGTGAGGTTTAGAGTCCCAACAAATCTGTTGTTCAGATATTTCAAGGTCAAGTAGCCATTGTCCACAGAGAAGCAGCCAGTATAAAGAAGGTAACAGTCTAAAATTTCCCAGGGCACTAACACTCCAACCTGGGTTCTGAAAAGGCAGTAAGAGGGGCCTGGAGATATTATCAGTGAAGGATGCCTAAGCTAAATGAAACATCATTTCTTTTCTTCTGGCTGGAATTAAAATAATTCAGTGAGGCATCTGTGATTATTTAAGGCTGATCAGAAACTGAGATTAGTACCATAATATGTCTTTGATTAAATTTTTAATGGGAAAACAATTACTATTTAACAAATTTAGGTTTGTATCATGGATAGAATCTGTTCTGGTTTGCTAAGGCTGCTGTCATGCAAAATACCAGAAATGGATTTGCTTTTATAAAGGAGGTTTATTTGGTTACAAATTTACAGTCTGAAGGCCATAAAAATGTCCAAATTAAGGCATCAACACAAGTATACCTTCACCAAAGGAAGGCCAATGGTGTCTGGGAAATCTCTGTTAGCTGGGAAGGTATGTGGCTTGCATCTGCTGATCCTGGGTTTTGTTCCAGCACCTCTCTCAGCTCTTGTGCTTTCTTCAAAATGTTGCTCTTGGGGTGTTTTGTCCTCTCTTAGCTTCTCCAGAGCGAACACTGGGCTAACATCCCCAAAGTGTCAGCAAAAGTCAGCTTTCAGCAGCGTTTCCAAAATGTCTCTCTGAGCTGCTCTCAGGTCCTTCTGTTTGCGAGCTTTTTATATGACTCCAGTGATTAAATCAAGACCCACTCTGAATGGATGGGGTCCGTATCTTCATGGAAACATTCAGTCAAGAGGTCACACCCTAATCAAAGTTGTCATTCAAAGTTGGGAGGGTCACATCTCCATGGAAACACTTAATCAAAAGGTTCCAACCTGATCAACACTAATACAGCTGCCCCCACAAGATTGCACCAAAGAACATGGCGTTTTGGGGGACATAATACATCCAAACCAGCACAGAATCTTTTGAAGCAAGATGATATACCCCAGGTGGAGAGGCTGTTATGGAGGTGGCAGGCTGCTCAGATGTGGCCCTCCAGGGACCTGAGACACAGAGATGCTTCTCAGTGTCTCAGGTCCAGAAGGTCAGCATGGCTGGTGTGCCAGCTGTGGTGGAGACAGCAAGCTTGAGCTTTGGACCCAACACAACCTTATCTCAGGCCCCAACTCTGAGTCTTGTTAGCTGGGGGGACCTAAGCAAGTTATTTAATTTTTGTGGGCTTTGTTTTTCTCCTTGATAAGATGTGGATTATACTGACCTCATTGGTTTATGTGTGTTAAATGTGTTATTCATGTAAAACACTTAGAATAATGCTTGGTACAGAGCACTCAGTAAATTATTATTAGTACTGGGTCAAGCTAAGGGATTCTGTCTTGTGCTGTTGAAACTTAGAAGACCAAACTTACAAGAGACTGTCAGTTTATTAATTTACCATTAGAAATGCAGCTGACAGGTGGCCTGAAAAAATCCATCTCTGCTGGTCAGCATATCCTCTTTGGGTGAGAAAGGCCACAAAAGAAACCAAAGCACGAGACAGGAGTGGAATGGAGCTGGGGAAAGTTAGTGGATAGAGCTCAGGGGCTTGAGGTATCCAGTGCCTCTGAAGGGCAAGACCTGCTAAAGGAACAAGTCACCAGAGGGAGTCTTCCTCCCCCAGTGCTTGCTCTCTATACCATCTTCCTATACTCCATGCTGACCACTCTCCCCTCCATTGCAGGATTCTGGCATTCTTGATTCCAATCATATTTCGTGTGTTCTTCCTTGTTTTTTTGTGTCCTAGTCAACCTGATGGTTCTTAACTGTCCCCCCAACTCTGACATATACACACACCACCCACCAGGCCACCTGTTACAATCTCTAGAATGACTTCTACATCTCAACCATTGTTTGCTGGTTCTTTTTTTTTTTTTTTTTTTTTGCTTCAAAGGATTTTAATTACTTACACAGAGAAGGTGCTACCAAAGAGACAAATGGAGCCATACATATAATAAATTGAATATGAAAGAAAATAGCTTTACACCTCAGTGTGGCTCTACCATTATATAAAATTTTTTTAAGCCAATATTAGTTTCCCATTTATGATTGCAATAGCTTCATAACAGCTCACTCTGCTTCCTCCATTTTCTTTTCTTTTCTTTTTTTTTAATCTTCATTTTATTGAGATATATTCACATACCACGCAGTCATACAAAACAAATTGTACTTTCGATTGTTTACAGTACCATTACATAGTGGTACATTCATCACCCAAATCAATCCCTGACACCTTCATTAGCACACACACAAAAATAACAAAAATAATAATTAGAGTGAAAAAGAGCAATTGAAGTAAAAAAGAACACTGGGTACCTTTGTCTGTTTGTTTTCTTCCCCTATTTTTCTTTTTTTTTTTCTTTTTCTTTTTTAATATTCATTTTATTGAGATATATTCACATACCACACAGTCATATAAAACAAATCATACATTCAATTGTTCACAGTACTGTTACATAGTTGTACATTCATCACCAAAATCAATCCCCAACACCCTCATTACCACATGCACAAAAATAACCAGAATAATAATTAAAGTGAAAAAGTGTGCTTCAGGTTTTAAAGCAGGGAAGGATAGTGAGGCATTTGCCTTGGGCCCCAAATTTAAGGGGCACCAAAAAACTCAGGAAATAGTATTTGAATGCAAGGTTTTAAAAAATCAAAAGTAATGCAAAAAGTCCATGGTGAACAAAATATCAAAATTTCAAATACAGATAACATTGGTAATGGTGCCATGCCAAGCCATTTAAGAGCATGATGCAAAGGTAGAATATCAACAATACTAATTTTTTTTTTTAGAGATAACAGTAAAAATAATGTTTATTATTTTCTGATTACAACACAAATATATGCTCCTTGAATAAAATTTGGAAAACATATAAAAGTTTCAATGAGAAAAAGTAAAAATTACATATAACCCAACTTTTTAAAGTAACCAAATTTCTTATTATATTTCACTGAGTTTTTTTTTTTTATCTTCTTTTTATTGAGATATATTCACATACCACGCAGTCATACAAAACAAATCATACTTTCGATTGTTTACAGTACCATTACATAGTGGTACATTCATCACCCAAATCAATCCCTGACACCTTCATTAGCACACACACAAAAATAACAAGAATAATAATTAGAGTGAAAAAGAGCAATTGAAGTAAAAAAGAACACTGGGTACCTTTGTCTGTTTGTTTTCTTCCCCTATTTTTCTACTCATCCATCCATAAACTAGACAAAGTGGAGTGTGGTCCTTATGGCTTTCCCAATCCCATTGTCACCCCTCATAAGCTACATTTTTATACAACTGTCTTTGAGATTCATGGGTTCTGGGTTGTAGTTTGATAGTTTCAGGTATCCACCACCAGCTACCCCAATTCTTTAGAACTTAAAAAGGGTTGTCTAAAGTGTGCATAAGAGTGCCCACCAGAGTGACCTCTCGGCTCCTTTTGGAATCTCTCTGCCACTGAAGCTTATTTCATTTCCTTTCACATCCCCCTTTTGGTCAAGAAGATGTTCTCCGTCCCACGATGCCAGGTCTACATTCCTCTCCGGGAGTCATATTCCACGTTGCCAGGGAGATTCACTCCCCTGGGTGTCTGATCCCACGTAGAGGGGAGGGCAGTGATTTCACCTTTCAAGTTGGCTTAGCTAGAGACACAGGGCCACATCTGAGCAACAAAGAGGCATTCGGGAGGAGGCTCTTAGGCACAACCATAGGGAGGCCTAGCCTCTCCTTTGCAGCAACCGTCTTCCCAAGGGTAAAACCTGTGGTAGAGGGCTCAACCCATCAAACCACCAGTCCCCTATGTCTGTGGTCATGTTAGCAACCATGGAGGTGGGGTAGGCGAATACCCCTGCATTCTCCACAGGCTCCTCAAGGGGGCACTACATCTTTTTTTTTTCCTTGTTTTTCTTTTTTTTTTTTTTTTTAACTTTCCCTTCTTTTTTAAATCAACTGTATGAAAAAAAAAGTTAAAAAGAAAACAAACATACAATAAAAGAACATTTCGAAGAGACCATAACAAGGGAGTAAGAAAAAGACAACTAACCTAAGATAACTGCTTTACTTCCAACATGTTCCTACTTTACCCCAAGAAAGTTACCTAATATAGCAACATTTCTGTGAACTTGCTCCTACTATATCCATCAGAAATCAACAGACCATAGTCATTCCTGGGCATCCCCAGAACACCAAACAGCCCATCTGCTCTTCTTGTATTATTGTACCCCTTCCTTAATTGCTCTCTATTGCTAGTTCCCCTACATTCTACATTATAAACCATTTGTTTTACATTTTTCAAAGTTCACATTAGTGGTAGCATATAATATTTCTCTTTTTGTGCCTGGCTTATTTCGCTCAGCATTATGTCTTCAAGGTTCATTCATGTTGTCATATGTTTCACGAGATCGTTCCTTCTTACTGCCGTGTAGTATTCCATCGTGTGTATATACCACATTTTCTTTATCCACTCATCTGTTGAAGGACATTTGGGTTGTTTCCATCTCTTGGCAATTGTGAATAATGCTGCTATGAACATTGGCGTGCAGATATCTGTTCATGTCACTGCTTTCCGATCTTCCAGGTATATACCGAGAAGTGCAATCGCTGGATCGAATGGTAACTCTATTTCTAGTTTTCTAAGGAACTGCCAGACTGACTTCCAGAGTGGCTAAACCATTATACAGTCCCACCAACAATGAATAAGAGTTCCAATTTCTCCACATCCCCTCCAGCATTTGTAGTTTCCTGTTTGTTTAATGGCAGCCATTCTAACCGGTGTTAGATGGTATCTCATTGTGGTCTTAATTTGCATCTCTCTAATAGCTAGTGAAGCTGAACATTTTTTCATGTGTTTCTTGGCCATTTGTATTTCCTCTTCAGAGAACTGTCTTTTAATATCTTTTGCCCATTTTATAATTGGGCCAACTGTACTATTGTCATTGAGTTGTAGGATTTCTTTATATATGCAAGATATCAGTCTTTTGTCAGATACATGGTTTCCAAAAATTTTTTCCCATTGAGTTGGCTGCCTCTTTACCTTTTTGAGAAATTCCTTTGAGGTGCAGAAACTTCTAAGCTTGAGGAGTTCCCATTTATCTATTTTCTCTTTTGTTGCTTGTGCTTTGGGTGTAAAGTCTAGGAAGTGGCCGCCTAATACAAGCTCTTGAAGATGTTTTCCTACATTATCTCCTAGGAGTTTTATGGTACTTTCTTTTATATTGAGATCTTTGGTCCATTTTGAGTTAATTTTTGTGTAGGGGGTGAGGTAGGGGTCCTCTTTCATTCTTTTGGATATGGATATCCAACTCTCCCAGCCCCATTTATTGAAAAGACCATTATGACTCAGTTCAGTGACTTTGGGGGCCTTATCAAAGATCATTCGGCCATAGATCTGAGGGTCTATCTCCGAATTCTCAATTCGATTCCATTGATCTATATGTCTATCTTTGTGCCAGTACCATGCTGTTTTGGCAACTGTGGCTTTATAATAAGCTTCAAAGTCAGGGAGTGTAAGTCCTCCCACTTCGTTTTTCTTTTTGAGAGTGTCTTTAGCAATTCGAGGCATCTTCCCTTTCCAAATACATTTGATAACTAGCTTTTCCAAGTCTGCAAAGTAGGTTGTTGGAATTTTGATTGGGATTGCATTGAATCTGTAGATGAGTTTGGGTAGAATTGACATCTTAATGACATTTAGTCTTCTTATCCATGAACATGGAATATTTTTCCATCTTTTAAGGTCCCCTTCTATTTCTTTTAGTAGAGTTATGTAGTTTTCTTTGTATAGGTCTTTTACATCTTTGGTTAAGTTTATTCCTAGGTACTTGATTTTTTTAGTTGCTATTGAAAATGGTATCTTTTTCTTGAGTGTCTCTTCAGTTTGTTCATTTCTAGCATGCAGAAACATTACTGACTTATGTGCATTAACCTTGTATCCCGCTACTTTGCTAAATTTGTTTATTAGCTCTAGTAGCTGTATCGTCGATTTCTCAGGGTTTTCTAGATATAAGATCATATCATCTGCAAACAATGACAGTTTTACTTCTTCTTTTCCAATTTGGATGCCTTTTATTTCTTTGTCTTACCGGATTGCGCTGGCTAGCACTTCCAGCACAATGTTGAATAACAGTGGCGACAGCGGGCATCCTTGTCTTGTTCCTGATCTTAGAGGGAAGGCTTTCAGTCTCTCACCATTGAGTACTATGCTGGCTGTGGGTTTTTCATATATGCTCTTTATGATGTTGAGGAAGTTTCCTTCAATTCCTACCTTTTGAAGTGTTTTTATCAAAAAGGGATGTTGGATTTTGTCAAATGCTTTTTCAGCATCTATTGAGATGATCAATTGATTTTTCCCTTTTGACTTGTTAATGTGTTGTAATACATTGATTGATTTTCTTATGTTGAACCATCCTTGCATGCCTGGAATAAACCCCACTTGGTCATGGTGTATGATTTTTTTAATGTGTCTTTGGATTCGATTTGCAAGTATTTTGTTGAGGATTTTTGCATCTATATTCATTAGGGAGATTGGCCGGTAGTTTTCCTTTTTTGTAGCATCTTTGCCTGGTTTTGGTATTAGATTGATGTTAGCTTCATAAAATGAGTTAGGTAGTGTTCCATTTTCTTCAATGTTTTGAAAGAGTTTGAGTAAGATTGGTGTCAGTTCTTTCTGGAAAGTTTGGTAGAATTCCCCTGTGAAGCCATCTGGCCTTGGGCATTTATTTGTGGGAAGATTTTTGATGACTGATTGGATCTCTTTGCTTGTGATGGGTTGGTTGAGGTCTTCTATTTCTTCTCTGGTCAGTCTAGGTTGTTCATATGTGTCCAGGAAATTGTCCATTTCCTCTGCATTATCCAGTTTGTTGCCATACAGTTGTTCATAGTATCCTCTTATAATTTTTTTAATTTCTTCAGGATCTGCAGTTATGTCACCTTTTTCATTCATTATTTTGTTTATATGGGTCTTCTCTCTTTTTGATTTTGTCAGTCTAGCTAGGGGGCTTGTCAATCTTGTTGATCTTCTCAAAGAACCAACTTTTGGTGATATTTATCCTCTCTATTGTTTTTTTGTTCTCTATGTCATTTATTTCTGCTTTAATCCTTGTTATTTCTTTTCTTCTGCTTGGTTTAGGATTGGTTTGCTGTTCATTTTCTAGCTTCTTCAGTTGATCCATTAGTTCTTTGATTTTGGCTCTTTCTTCCTTTTTAATATATGCGTTTAGTGCTATAAATTTCCCCCTCAGCACTGCTTTTGCTGCATCCCATAGGTTTTGGTATGTTGTGTTCTCGTTTTCATTCGTCTCTATATATTTAGCAATTTCTCTTGCTATTTCTTCTTTAACCCACTGATTGTTTAGGAGTGTGTTGTTTAACCTCCAGGTATTTGTGAATTTTCTAAGTCTCTGATGGTTATTGACTTCTAACCGTATTCCACTGTGGTCAGAGAATGTGCTTTGAATAATTTCAATCTTTTTAAATTTATTGAGGCTTGTTTTATGTCCCAGCATATGATCTATTCTGGAGAAAGTTCCATGAGCACTAGAAAAGTATGTGTATCCTGGTGATTTGGGATGTAATGTCCTGTAGATGTCTGTTAAATCTAATTCGTTTATCAGATTGTTTAGGTTTTCAATTTCCTTATTGGTCTTCTGTCTGGTTGATCTATCTATAGGAGAGAGTGATGTGTTGAAGTCTCCCACAATTATTGTGGAAACATCAATTGCTTCCTTTAGTTTTGCCAGTGTTTCTCTCATGTATTTTGTGGCACCTTGATTGGGTGCATAGACATTTACAATTGTTATTTCTTCTTGTTGAATTGCCCCTTTTATTAGTATGTAGTGGCCTTCTTTGTTTGTCTCTCAAAACATCCCTGCATTTAAAGTCTATTTTATCTGAGATTAATATTGCTACACCTGCTTTCTTTTGGCTGTAGCTTGCATGAAATATTTTTTTCCATCCTTTCACTTTCAGTTTCTTTGTGTCCCTGTGTCTAAGATGAGTCTCTTGTATGCAACATATTGATGGTTCATTTTTTTTGATCCATTCTGTGAATCTATATCTTTTAATTGGGGAGTTTAATCCATTTACATTCAACGTTATAACCGTGAAGGCATTTCTTGAATCAGCCATCTTATCCTTTGGTTTATGTTTGTCATATTTTTCCCCTCTGTCTATTAATATCCTTTATTGTACCCATACCGAATCTCTTTAGTACTGAACCTTTCTCCAAGTCTCTCTGTCCTTTCTTTGTTTCTCTGTCTGTAGGGCTTCCTTTATTATCTCCAGTAGGGCAGGTCTCTTGTTAGCAAATTCTCTCAGCATTTGTTTGTCTGTGAAAAGTTTAAGCTCTCCCTCAAATTTGAAGGAGAGCTTTGCTGGATAAAGTATTCTTGGCTGGAAATTTTTCTCACTCAGAATTTTAAATATATCGTGCCACTGCCTTCTCGCCTCCATGGTGGCTGCTGAGTAGTCACTACTTAGTCTTATGCTGTTTCCTTTGTATGTGGTGAATTGCTTTTCTCTTGCTGCTTTCAGAACTTGCTCCTTCTCTTCTGTGTTTGACAGTGTGATCAGTATATGTCTCGGAGTGGGTTTATTTGGATTTATTCTATTTGGGGTTCGCTGAGCATTTATGATTTGTGTATTTATGTTGTTTAGAAGATTTGGGAAGTTTTCCCCAACAATTTCTTTGAATACTCTTCCTAGACCTTTACCCTTTTCTTCCCCTTCTGGGACACCAATGAGTCTTATATTTGGACGTTTCATATTATGTATCATATGCCTGAGGTCCATTTCGATTTTTTCAATTTTTTTCCCCATTCTTTCTTTTATGCTTTCATTTTCCATTCTGTCATCTTCGAGGTCACTGATTCGTTGTTCAACTTCCTCTAGTCTTGTACTATGAGTGTCCAGAATCTTTTTAATTTGGTCAACAGTTTCTTTAATTTCCATAAGATCATCCATTTTTTTATTTAGTCTTGCAATGTCTTCTTTATGCTCTTCTAGGGTCTTCTTGATTTCCTTTGTCTCCCGTACTATGGTCTCATTGTTCATCTTTAGTTCTTTGAGTAGCTGCTCTAGGTGCTGTGTCTCTTCTGGTCTTTTGATTTGGGTGCTTGGGCTTGGGTTATCCATATCGTCTGGTTTTTTCATATGCTTTATAATTTTCTGTTGTTTTTGGCCTCGTGGCATTTGCTGAACTTGATAGGGTTCTTTTAGGATTTATAGACCAATTGAAGTCCTTATCTCTACTTTATCAGATCTACAGCTACGTGGAGTACACTTTCTCTAACTAACCAGCAGGTGGCGTCCACGAGCCACCTGTTCTCCACAAGCCAGTTCTCCCCTGCTTAGCCTTTTTGGTGAGTGGGGGAGTGAGTCTTGTGGGGTCCAATTGGTGTACCAAGCTTGCGTGTGTAGTTGGTGTTGCCTGCCCTGTATATGGGGCGTGTTTCTGGGCAGTCAGGGAGGGGGGGGGTGGCTCTAACAATCAAATCTCCCTGGTGATCCTAGAGTTTTAAAGCTGCTGCAATAGTCTAATCCTTCAGTTCAGTCCTGCCACAGTTTGTCTCTGCCACTGACCCACAAGTCCTTGGTATTGGCGTATGGCTCCTGAGACTTGCAAGTGGGCCCCTTTTCCAGGCCGTGCACCCCAGGTCCTCTGTTGAGGGATGACTGTGCTATGTCACAGGTGAGTGCCGTCCCCCCAGGGCAGTTCTGGGCTGCTGGGCTGTGTAGGGAGGCTCCCAGTCTGCTGAAATGATGGCTGAATGGGGCTTTGTTAATTCACACTGCTCTACCTTCCCAACTCTGGGACAATCAGCTGAGGTTGCAGGGAAGGCTAATGTCCACGCCCAGTTTTGTGGTGTGTGCCTGTTATTTGAAGCACTTCCGTCACACTGGGTTGTCTGGGGCAGTTCTGGGCTATGGGGCTGGCGATGGGCAAGAGTGTTTCCTGTCCACCAGGATGATGGCTGTGAGTGGACAGCCCCCTTTTCTTGGGAAGTTGTGGTGTTTAGTGAATTTTCTCAGCCACTGGATTATTGCGTTTTGTCTCAGAGCTCTCCTAGTTCTGCTCTTGACTTGACCTGCCCAAATTGTAAGTCTTTGAAGCTTTCTGTATTGGGCTTCTTAGAGTAATTGTTTTAGAAAAAGAAAAGAGGATTAAAAAAAAAAAAAAAAAAAAGGGCCCTCCTCAGAGATCTAATGGGTTATTGAAATGCTAAGAGACAAAGCAACCAGGGCCATTAAGGAAAGGTCCACAGGGCAGAGAGATCAGCTTTTCTTTGGGATTTGCATATGCGCCTCAGGGCCTGAGCTCGGGCCTGAGCTCTGCCCTTCCCCTTTCTATGTTCACCAGAACTCCAAAAATCCTCCGCTTTTTTTTTTTTTTTTTAATCATCATTTTATTGAGATATATTCACATACCACGCAGTCATACAAAACAAATTGTACTTTCGATTGTTTACAGTACCATTACATAGTTGTACATTCATCACCTAAATCAATCCCTGACACCTTCATTAGCACACACACAAAAATAACAAGAATAATAATTAGAGTGAAAAAGAGCAATTGAAGTAAAAAAGAACACTGGGTACCTCTATCTGTTTGTTTGCTTCCCCTACTTTTCTACACATCCATCCATAAACTAGACAAAGTGGAGTTTGGTCCTTATGGCATTCCCAATCCCACTGTCACCCCTCATAAGCTACATTTTTATACAACTGTCTTCGAGATTCATGGGTTCTGGGTTGTAGTTTAAAAGTTTCAGGTATCCACCACCAGCTACCCCAATTCTTTAGAACCTAAAAAGGGTTGTCTAAAGTGTGCGTAAGAGTGCCCACCAGAGTGACCTCTCGGCTCCTTTTGGATTCTCTCTGCCACTGAAGCTTATTTCATTTCCTTTCACATCCCCCTTTTGGTCAAGAAGATGTTCTCCGTCCCACGATGCCAGGTCTACATTCCTCCCCGGGAGTCATATTCCACGTTGCCAGGGAGATTCACTTCCCTGGGTGTCTGATCCCACGTAGGGGGGAGGGCAGTGATTTCACCTTTCAAGTTGGCTTAGCCAGAGAGACAGGGCCACATCTGAGCAACAAAGAAATCCTCCGCTTTTATTTTGGAGTTTTTCGTGTTGTTTTTTTTTCTATGCCTGTCTCCTCTCTGCTGGGCTGGCTGCTCTCAGATTCTCTGGTGTCTGGTCTCCGTCTATCTATGGTTGGAGTTTGGATCAGCAGAATGAGTTTCCTATAAGGGCTGCCACTGCAGTTCTCCCTTCTCCTTCCCGGAGCTGACAGCCCCTGCTCCCCCGGGACTGAGCCTGGCAGGGAGGGGCGCGGGTCCCCTGGCCGCAAAAACTTACAGATTTCGCTGATCTCAGCAGTTCCACGTTTTCATGAGTGTTGTATGAAGTACGCCCAAAGTCAGATTGCTCTGTGGTGTCCAGTCCACGCAGTTCCTGGCTTTCTACCTACTTTCCTGGAGGAGTAACTAAAACATACAGCTCACCAGTCTGCCATCTTGCCCCACCTCCCTGGTTCTTATTAGTTTTACCCTAAGGTAACTCTATTCCCAAGTTCTGGTTGTGCCATAACTATGTCCTGATTTCAGAGTTCATGGGAGAGGAAGAAGAAGAGATTTTTGATGGTAAGAAGGTTTAGATTAGAATGACTATGCTCAAGGGTCCCTAGCAGTCAAGAAAAACCTGGACTTCTCCACTGACAGAGAGTTGCTACTCAGGAACAAAGTATTGAGAGATGAACAGATGGAGCATAGAACACCCAGAAAGAACTAGGGGTGGTGGTGGAATTGAGTGTGTGTAGAAGGATCTGAAGAAAATGTCTTTGCAGTGGGAAAGGACCCAAGAAGGGTGAAAACTTCTGAGCCCAAGGAAGCAAAGTGGGAAGAGTGGATACCTGTCATTTTGACTGAGGCACCATGACGAAACACAGCTGTTCTCAGCCACAGGTTGACATAAACAATCTCCTACTAAAAATCAATGGAACAGTGAGAATTGCAACAAGTACTAATAAATACCGTAGCAGCTAACAGTTTTGGAACTATTAGACATCATTCTGAGAGTTTTGCTTGTATTATTTAATATTCACAACTCTACAATGTAAGGACCATTATAATTTCTATTTTACGAATCAACAGATCTGAGGTGCAGCGGTGCTTAATTTGCCAAGGTCACATAGCTATTAGAGAGTAGAATTCTGACTCAAATGCAGTTCTTTCTGACTCCAGAGTTGGCTTCCTAATTTACAAGTTAAAAAGAAATGAAATCAGATTCAATGTCATGCTCCCTCACTCCAAGTTCAGAATACTTTCCTAAAGAGACAGGAGGGCACGACACTGGGTATGCTCCGGGGCACGTGTGATGTGAGAATATCACTCATTGCATGTACAGTGTGGAACAAAGTTGAGAACAGTCAATCTGGAGAGATCTGAGTAGCCTGGGGACCCAGAAACCTAGGTTCTTGTTCCATCTCTGCACATATGAAGGTATATAAACCTAAGCTAGATATTTAACACCTTTCTGCCTTTAGCTCCCTCCTCTGTAACATGGGAACAACTCAGTAGGAGCCACCTGTCTTACACACAAGATTATTGAGAGGTCAAGACCAAAGGAAAATGTTTGCAAAAGCATTCCTTAGTGTTAAAAATGCTGTAGCATGGGTTAACAAATATTTATTCTAATTTAGGGTTTCGAGATCTCTCTATACCCAGTAATGCAGAAATCACTTTCAAACCACCCATTTATTTAATATAAAGAAAACAAAAACCTAAAATTTTCAAACAGGCATGACCTATACCTATTATTAGAATGGGCTTAAATTGCATGGTGATTTCTGCTTGCCCTATACAACTCAGCTAGTGCCAGCAGAGCCTTCCTGCTGTGCTCCCACATTCATGCTTTCTGATGCTTGGCTCAACGGATGTGGAGAGCGTGGGCTGGCCCTCCTGGTGTGATCATCTTGATGGTGGCCTAGAGCGTGTATGTGCACATGTGTGTGTCTTGAAAGGAGGCTCCAGGCTGCTCCCCTGTCACTCCTCCAATGGGGTGACCTCTTTTGGCTCTATAGCACTTCACAAGTTCATAAAAACTTTTATTCAATTTACAGAGGCCCTTGTCTCATTAAATCCTTCTAAAACTCCAAGAAGCAGGCAAAGCAAACTGCATCACACCAATTTGGATATGGATAAGGATAATTTACTCGGGAGAGGTTGTCTCAAGCAACATCTTGCCTGAGACATTGTTAGTGGTAGAGCTGGGCTAATTTCCAGAGCATGACTTTTCCACTACACTGTGCTTCTTGGGATCATTTATTTAATGGACAACTACCCACTGAACACCTAGTGTGTGTCACCTACTGTGCCAGGTTCTCTTACTCATCAGCTTGCTCTCCCGGGAGAAGCTTGTTCAAATCCTACCCCCTCTCTCATGCAATTAATGATTTTAAGTGATGGAATTAACTATGGCTACTTGGCATGTCACATTAATAGCCAGTCCATTAGTACAGTGTGGCAGCTAAGAGCTGTGATCTAGAGCCAGACTGTCTGGCCTTGAATCCTAGCCCTGCTACCCACTAACTATGGAAACTCCCTGTGTTTCCTCATCTATAAAATGAGGGTCATTTCATAGGGCTGTTGTGAGGATTAACTCAGTTAATACAGTTGCCTGGTAAGCAATAAAAGCCTAATAAATATTGTTATTGCTTGCATGTTCCTTAGGAATATCTTGAGAGAAAACAAAGGGAGGTTTAAAAAAAAACAAAAAAGAAAAAGAACCCTTCAACCTGTCTCTTAGTATTCCAAAGCTTTCATTTACTTTACTTTTAAAGATGCTAGCCCAGAAAAGGGAGACTTTCTAGTTTGGGCACAGTTCACAAATCCTTACCAAGTCTGCACACCATCATCCCCAGTCTTACCTCTACCTCCTTAGGGCTGGATTTTGATAATGGCCTCCTTGCTGATCTCCTGGCTTCTACTCTCCTCCTTTGATGCCATTTTCTACTTTTTCTCAAATTAGTTACCCTAAAATATTTACCAAACATTTTTATTGAGCACTGTTTTAGTTTGCTAAAGCTGCCCAAAATGCAATACACCAGAAATGGGTTGGCTTTTAACAACAGGGATTTATTAACTTACAAGTTTATAGTTCTGAGGCTCTGAAAATGTCCCAGTCAGGACATCAACAGGCAATGCTCTCTTCCTGAAGACTGGCTACCCCCGATCTTGGGCTCCTGTCAGCTAGCAAGGCACATGGCGGTGTCTGCTGGTCCTTCCCTCCCTGGTTTCATTGCTTTCAGTTCTTGCTTCAGTGGCTTCCTCTCTGTTTCTGTGTGTCCTTCTCTCACAGCTTCTCTGCCTCTCAGCTTCTCTGTGTGCTTTTCTGAACTTCATCTCTTGGAAAGGACTCCAGTAAGAGGATTAAGACCCACCTGGGGCAAGCCTCAAATGAAATAATCTAATCGAAAGGTCCCACAGGAATGGACTAGCTCCAAGAATGTGGGTACATACAGCTTCAAACCAACACAAGCACCTAGGATGTGCCAGGCACTGTGGCAGGTGCCGTGATGAGCTGCCCAGATCCCTTTTAGGAATGAAGGACTTGCCCTGGCTGCTGAGAAGGCTGCCAGCAGAAAGCTTTCAGCTACCTGCTACTTAGGGGGTGTACTAGTTTCCAAGGACTGCCTTAAATTACCACTGGGTGGCTTAAGAAAATTTATTCTCGCACAGTTCTGGGGGTTAGAAGTCTGAAATCCAGGTGTTGGCAGGGCCACATTCTCTCCTATGGCTCTAGGGGAGAGGCCTTGCTTGCTTCTTCCTAGCTTCTAGTGGTTGCTGACAATCTCTGGTATTCCTTGGCTTGTAGCTGCATCACTTCAATGTCTGCCTTCTTGATCACATGACAGCCTCCCTTCTGCGTATTTCCAAATCTCTCTCTCCTTATAAGGACACCAGTCATTGGATTTAGGGCCCACTAGAACCAAGTATGACTGCATTTTAATTTGATTACATCTGCAAAGACACTCAATGTGACCAAATAAGGTTACATACACAGGTACCTGTGGTTAGGACTTCAACATATTTTCTCCTGGGAACACAATTCAACCCACTACGGGGGGACTGCCTCAGCTGGGGAAAATGTCCTCACCCAAGGTCATGCCTCCTTCCCACAGCAGCCAGCATCCAAAGTCTCAACTCAGCAATACGGAGGCCTGGCTCCTTGTCCCCAACTCAGGGCAACTCTGCAGGACTATCCCAGTACAGACCTCTCTGGGGGGTGGCCTGAGGCTCTCATTGGATCTGCCCTGTCGCTCTCTCTTCTCTTCTTGCCCCTCCCTTCCACAGGTGTTGACCCCAAGAGCACCCCCTAATAAACACTTTGCAGGCTAATCTCCTCAAGCTGCTTTCCAGGAAACCCAACCCAAGGCAGGCACAGAAGATGCAAAGATGAGTAAGCCATGGTCTGGCCTTCAAGGATGTCAAGACAATTTGGGGACTACAATCTTAGTAATGGCATGCAGCATATAAATTCTAATGGGGTAAACACCAAGTGCCACGGAAGCCCAGCAGGAGGGCAGCTGGATTGAAAGGAACCCATCACTCCCAGTTTGGGGGCTCTTAAACCACGTTGTGAAAGCCTTCCATGGCCTGGACTCACCCCATTTGCCTGCTGGGATTTTTCACGGGCTCTTCCAGCCAGTGTGGCACGCTCACACGCAGAGCTGTGGTGCTGACACTGGCAGGAGTGTTTAGTTTACATCTGTGGGTGGACAGGTCCAGGCCCTGGCCTCATGGATCCTGGGGAGTGGCTCTTAGCAGAACAGAATGTTATATCCCAAAATGACAGACTAGGCTGGGGCAGGGCCAGCAAGGATAAACAGCACCTTCCCTCCTATTCTGTGCTAGAATTTGCCTGGAGATAAGTGAGAACTTAGCAAAATGTTATCTGTGTCCGATAAATATAAAGAATATTACCACATTGAAATAATCCTCTGATTGGCATGTCTGAGTGCCTCTGAGACTGGTACGCAGAGACCCATGACCCCTTCTGCACCTCTGCACTCTGCCTCCTGGGGATCAGCTGGGTTGCTTGAGAAAGTGTTGGTGAGTATAGTCAGGGCCGCAGAAGCAGAGAAGAACGGGAAGAGAAAATACCGCACTCAGGCCTTTCAACCTGGCCAGCTCCTGATTGCTTTAAAGGTCTGAAGTTTAGGATTAGCCTGGGTCAGCTGTTGTGGAGGCATCAGTTTTCCACCTGGGTGGGGTTAAACAGACTCTCTGTGGCATGAAGTAGTTGCTGCCATGATGAGGGGTCTGGAGTGATCAAGAACGACTTTCTATGTCAAACACTTCTCTTTGCCCTGTGTCTTCTGGAATGATGCTGGCTGACATGACCCACATTGTTTTATCCCTCAAGATACCCACCTGCTGCTGCCAACTCCCCCCCCCCTCCTAATGCTCCTCCAAAAGTTCACCTCATGCACCTATTGTGAACCTTTCTCAGCTGCTGCAATTCAATCATGCCACCTCTCTGCAGTCCTGCAGCATAAGCCTGGATTGTCATATATACAGGCTCTTCACACTTCTTTCATGGAACTGTAAAACTGGAAGCCAATGTGGAGACCATCTGTGTGTGCTGCCTCCCAACCCAGAGAGATCCCTTTCTAGAGGCCTTACAGGCTGGAACTGTCCCAGTGACTGGGAACTCATTCTCAGAGCGCAGCTTGAGCTATTCAAGTTTCTCCTCCCAAACTGGGCTACCCTTTGGAGTCACTCAAAGAAAATCTACTTCCTTTCCCATGTGATAGACTTTCAAATCAGACTGGCCCCACAGGAATCACTTTCTGAGTGCTTACATATCTGTCATGTGCTTATCAGCAAATCCTCACAAAAATCCTATCAAGAACTGTTGAAAGAGATCTGCTACGGTTATCCAGCTAATATTGGTAAACTCTTCTATTTCTAGTAATAGAGGTGGGATTTGATCACAGACCCTTCAATTCCAGTGTTCTTCATACACAAAGCCACCTCCAGAAAAGCAGATTCGGTGTCACAGACCCCTTCTGCAGCATGTCCAGGGACTCCAAGGAGTTGAGAGAACTCCTGTAAAGTTCACAAGCTGGTAAGGGGATACAGGGATGACAGCCTGGCAAACAGGCAGATTCTTAAAGATTGCTCCCTGGCCTGCCCATCTGGAGGTGTGAAGCTGAAAGAGAATACCAGGGGCTGAGAAAGCTCTTAGGAGTGTCGAGTGCACATGGCCACACACGTGGCTAGAGGATTACCTCCTCTGTATTTTTGAGAGGGAGGGAGGCAGAGGGGGCCAATTAACAGCCCTTCAGCCAGCTTCATCAGTCCATCACCTGCTCTGTGGTAAAACAAGTCTACCTGTCATTATTCTCCTTTACCCTCCAAACAGGTTTTTCTCCCCACCACTACCTCAGCAGTTTCAAGATTCCTTGGTTGAACTTTATATCTATTCTGCATGTAGCCAGCAAGCTCCTTCTGCTAACTCTGGTTTCTCCACTGTCAAATTGAAAGCAAAGCAGGGTCTCTATTTTAGTGTCTTCGGCCTAACAGTTACATATAGCAGCTGAGACCTCAAGAAATGTATAAATCATATTACCTCCATTAAACATCTCTTTTCCCCTCCTAAAGACTGCTTAATTTGAAAATAAGTGTCCTATCTTTCCCCATTAGACTCTGTTCTCAATTCCCCACTGCCCAGGTCCCTCCTACACAGTTGGAGGAAAAATAAAGGACATGAGACCATCCAAACAAAATGGAGCCAAAATAGTTTCTTTTCAGCCCTAAGGGTCCAGTTCAGAGAAGTGAGATAAGCTTGGGCCGGAGAACACTGGAGAAAGCAGTTGGGAAATCGTATTTGAGGTGAGGCTGCAGAATCAGTTCAACACCCAAGCAGCGGGGGCTGGGAGAGCAGAGCCCAGGACCCTCTAGGCTGCGGCTGAGCCCAGACTAGGGCAAACAGCATCACACTGATGCCAATACACTGCCCTTCCACTCCACCAGCTCAGCCCACTTCAAGGTCAGGCAAATGACCTCCAAGCCCAGGAGCCATGATAATGTCTCCTCCTAGGGACAAGGCTGGTGCCATCACTGCTTCCTCCATGTGACTGATCACAGTGTCACAGGAAAACACAGATCAGAGCGTGCATGCCCCTCAACAGTAGGCAAATCCCTGCAGCCCTGCCTGGGGAGCAGCAGAGATGAGGCAAGGGAGATACATGGAGAGATTTAATTTACACAGCAGCCACGCAGGGCCTAACCAGAGCTGGGGCAGGAGGGACACCTGTAACCTGAGAGGGCCCCCCTACCCCTTCACCCTAGGAGACAAGTTCTCACAGACCCTTGGATGGGGCTCCTGGCTTGTGCACAGAATGCTCCCATCAAAAGGAGAGAGGATTTGGGAATAAGGCTGTCCCCAGCTGGGGTAAGTCCAACGGCCTGGAGTTAGTTGCGTACATGGTGGCCCAGGGGTCTGAGAGACCAGTCCACGTCCTGGGCACAGTCCTCGGCCTGATGTTCCTAGAGGAAGCCCTCACGGCGGAACTGTTCCTGGAGGAGGGCGCGGTACTGGTCAAAGCCCCCCTCGACCCGGGTGACACCGCCTCCTTCACACACCCACAGCTCCCGACACACCAGTCGGATGAAACGCTCATCGTGAGAGACCAGGATCACACCTCCCTGAAACAGAAGAGACCGAGGGACACTTAGGGAGGCCCTGTGGGGGTGCTGAGGCCTGGGGGGACTGGTTAGTGTGAAGGCACACTCACCCTGAAACTGCTGAGCGCACGGCCCAGAGCCTCAATTGTCTCCATGTCTAGGTGGTTTGTCGGTTCATCCAGAATGTAGAAATTGGGGCTGGAAGGCAGCATCCAAGAAGGCAGACAGTTATGGGGTATGGGAGAAAATGAACCTCTCGGATATGAAGGCAAGAAGATCATTTTCTACTGGGCTGGGCAAGAAGGGAAATGGGAGGGCAGAAGCTCTAGCAAATCAGGCCTCACCAGGGCATTGTCATCTGAGCAAAGGCCACCCGGCTCTTCTGGCCCCCAGACAAGCTGGCAACAGGGCGCATGGCCAGTTCTCCAGAGATGCCATACCGGCCCAGCTGGTGACGATACTCCTCCTCGGGCCGCCCTAGAAAAGGCCCTACCTCATCACGTGGGTCCTTGGCCCAACTCCCTTCACCCTCCAGCCCCACCTCCGAATGCCCACGTCCTTAGACCTAGACTTGGGTGGGTTGCTCAGCACCCATCCCAAGGTGGGCCTAGCTGCAGGGGCTTGGCCCTAGCCCTCTTTCCTCAACTTGAATCCCTACGCACCGGGAAACTTCCGTGCCAGCAATTCCACAGCGCTGACATTCAGGTCCAGCTGCTCCACATGGTGCTGGCTGAAATAGCCAATCTTCAAATTCCTACAGGAAGAAATGAAGGTAGAGAAGAGGGAATGGAAGGCTGATGGCCACAAAGGTGTGGAGCCACCGTCTGAGTGTAAAGAGTGCATGGTGGTGGTGGTGGTGGGGGGCACTTGCCTGTGAGCATGTCTGATGCCCCGAACAGGTGTCAAGTCCCCCATTAGCAGCTTCAGCATGGTAGACTTCCCAGCTCCATTCTCCCCAACCTGTAAGAAGAACACAGGAATGTTAAAGCATGCATGTGTGTGTAACATAGAAGGGAAGGAGATGAGAATCGGTCCCAGGTCACTCCAATGACTCCATCAAATACCAAAAACATACTTTTAAGCAACTACAGAGAAAAATAGAGAAGTTAAAGCTAAAAAGGGGACCAATACTTGAGTACCTGCTAAGTGCATGGGATTTAATTCTCCCGCTAAGCAGGTGAGGGAGATGTTACTTCCATTTTAAGGATGAGGAAACTGCTTAGTAGCCAAGCTAGGAAATGGCAGAGTCTGGATCTGAAGTCTGACCCTGAAGCACACGCAGGAGTATCCCTGTGAGGCTAGAGGATGGGGCAGTACAAGTATAGCCAAGTCCTTGGTCGAGAACCCTTCGTAGCTGGCGGATCTGGGCCAATCCATACCACCTATTGTGGTAGAGAGTCCCACACCTCAGGGACCAGAGAAAGGGGAATGGCAACCATACCACACAGATGCGGGACTCAAGATCAGCAGAGACGGAGAGACGACTGAAGATGACATGGTTAGGATCATAGTAGAAATCCACCTCATCTAGCTGCAGAATTGGTGGTGAGAACTTCTCAAATCCATCAGGGAACCTGCAGGAAGTGGAGGTGAGAAGCATGGGGGAGGCCAGAATGGAGAGCCCCCACACCAGCCCCTCTAGCCCAGCACTCACTTCATCACTACCTCTGACTCCTTGTCCACAGGTTTCAGCTCCGGTCTGAGGGGAAAGAGGGGTGGACTAGATTTATGACTTTAAAAGGTAACTTTGTTTGTTCTTATTGCACAAGTAACACATGTTTACAGAAAACTTAGGGAAAAAGCCTGTCATCTCACCATCCAAACAACATCCTTATTTTAGAGTCCATTCTTCTAAGTTCATTATATATTGAAAAATAGGGTCATCCTTTTCATAGCCTTTTTTCCCCTAGTTAATTTTCGAGAATATGTTTCCATGTCACAAAGTTCTAAGCGCTATGATTTTAAGCATTCCCTGCTTCCTGCCCCCACACCTCTAGAAAGATTACTTAAAAGATTAAACTACCAGTACTCAACATCATTAGTCATTCGGGAAATGCAAATCAAAACTGCAATCAGATATCACTTCACACCCTCTATGACAGCGAAAATTAAAGACAGAAAAGTGTTGCCGAGAACATAGAGAAACTGGAACCTCATACACTGCTGGTGGGAATATAAAATGATGCGGTCACATTAGAAAAACAGTCTGGCAGTTTCTCAAAATGTTAAACATAGAGTTATCATGTGACCCAGCCATTCCACTCTAAGAATATACCCAAGAGAAATGAAAACATATGTCCACACAAAGACTTTCATGTGAATGTTCACAGCAGCAATATTCATAATAGCCAAAAGATGCAAGCAACCCTGTGGTGGTTTGGAGCTGTGTGTACCCCAGAAAAACATGTTCTTAAACTTAATCCATTCCTGTGGATGTAACCCATTGTAAATAGGACCTTCTGATGAGCTTACTGCAGTTAAGGTGGGGCCCACCTCAATCAGGATGGGTCTTAATCCTATTACTGGAAACATCTGCAAGCAGAATGAAATTCAGATAGAGAAAACCAAGGGAAGTAAGAAGTTGAAGTCCAAATGGAACCTGGAAGAGAAGGGAGAGGCAAAGAGGCTGCCAAGGCATTGCCATGTGAAAAGTGAGCCCGGGACCAAGGATGACTGGCAGCCAGGCTCAGAACGCCAGTCTTTGGGAAGAAAGCACTGTCCTGATGATGCCCTCATTTGGACTTCTAGCCTCAAAACCGTGAGCCAGTAAATTCCCATTGTTAAGCCACTCCATCACATGGTGTTTGCTTTAGCGACATGGAAACTAAAACAAACCAAATGTACATCAACCGATGGATCAATAAACAAAATGTGGTATATCTGTACAACAGAATGTTATTCAGTCATAAAAATGAATGAAGTCCTGATCTACACACAGGTGAACACTGAAAACATTATGCTAAACTAAAGTAGTCAGACACAGAAAGCCTCATATTGTATGATTCCATTTATGTGAAGTGTTTAGAATAAGCAAATCCACAGAGACAGAAAGTAAATTAGTGGTTCCCTAAGGCTGGGCAAGAGCAGTGTAGAATATTCTGCTTTGCTTGCAGAGGTGGAAGTCAAAGTTAGATTTTAGTAAAGGAGAGATGGAGAATGGGAGGACAAGGGGTGGCCTGCAAAATGAGGGAAGAAATTAAGAGGAACTGGAGTTAGGGCCTGGCCAAGGGTATCGTACTCACAGCTTCTCCAGCATTTTGAGTTTACTCTGCACTTGAGAGGCCCTGTTGGCGTTGTAGCGAAACCGGTCAATGAAAACCTGAGGGCGGAGGAATACAGGTATTGGCCAGGCTCCCTCACTCCCTGACCTGACACCCAGGGGGTAGGAATCCCGGCACTGCCTGCTCCCACACCTGGATGTGCTGCCGATACTGCTGCTGTGCCTCATATTCACGTTGCTGATTAAGCAGCCGCTCCTGCTTGCTCTTGATGAAGGTCTCAAAGTCACCCCGGTAACCATCCAGTCGCTGGCTGTGCAGGTGGATGATGTCTGTGGCGATGGCATTCAGGAAGTTGCGGTCGTGGGAGACGACTAGGATTGTGGAGGGCCACGTCTGAGGGGTCACAGGATGGCAGACCCAGTTTGGGAGGGTAGTCAGCCTATAAGTGTCTTTGGAGGCAAACTTTCCCCCAGGCCACTCCAGCTCCCACAGGCACTCACCTGCAGATAATTCTCCAGCCACAGGATGGCCCTTACATCTAGCATGTTTGTGGGTTCTGGAGAAGAGGGGGAGCATGCATTTGGGAGTCAAGGGCTGGAGAACTAGGAACTTGGATATTGCTACTCCTCCCTATCCCAAGCCCCATTTCAAACTCACCATCTAACAACAGAAGATCTGGCCTATATTAAAAAAGAATTCAAAGCATGAGACTAGGACAGTGACTCACTGCCATTTCCCTAGAGCCAAGGCCCATCCTCCATGGGGCTCCAGACACAGGCTCAGGAAACTCACCTGGCAAATAGGGCCCGGGCCAGTGCCAATCTCATCCTCCAGCCACCTGAGAACTCCCTAATGAAAGACAGAGCCACCTCAGGGTGGGGTGTTCACCAGGGCAGGCATGAGCAAAGCCAACAGTGCTCAGAGACAAGAATGGCAAGGGCCACTTACCGAGTGGGCTGCTGCTGCATTTTAGGGGTAAAGCCGAGCCCAGCAAGAATGACGGATGCCCTAGGGAGTGAAGAAATTGAGGTGAAGACCCACTTGGAACAAGTGTCAGAAGGAAAAGGTGAAATGTGAAGGAGGGAGAGGGAAATTCAAATACCTGGCAGGTGCCTTGTCAGCCTCAATCTCCTCCAGTTTGGCATAGATTTCTGCCAGCTGTGCAGCATCTGAGCCTTCCGCCCTGGGGGAAGAGTAATTAGTTGGAGTGGGGGGCAGTCTAGGAAGATGGACTTGCCCCAAGTAGTGAGGGCAGTGGGCACCGTAGAAGAAGCAAGGCCCTTAGAGTCCCACAGAGCCAAGTTCCAAGCTCTGCTGTTTACTAGAAGTGGCATGAGAATTATGGATTGTGACAGTAAGGCAGGCACTCTATTAGTTAATTTTGCCAGTTATTCCCTAACCTGGAGCCCTCACCTCCCAGAGGCAATGTGGGCACTGAGCTCACGCTCCCGACGTAGGAGATCCTCTCGCACCGTGTCACTCTCCAGCACACTCTGTAAGGCAGGGGTGTCATCTCCAGCAACCTCCTGCTCTACGTGCAGCAGGGAAATGTGGGCTGGAACCCGTAGGCTCCGGGTGGCCAGCATCTTCAGCAGCGTCGTTTTCCCCAGCCCATTCCGCCCCACCAGCCCATAGCGGCGGCCCCACGCCAGGTTCACATCTGCTCCAGTTAGCAATACCCTGCAAGAGTCGTGGGAAGAAAATAAAGGGTGCTCTAGAGATCGGTGCTCAGCAAGTTTAAAAACAGAAACCTGACATTGTTTTTAGCCCCATTTCATTCCTCCAAGTTCTCTTTTAATGGGAAAGAGAAAGAGAATGCCACCCCCACTGCCGTTCCCTCACCTATCTCCAAAAGACACATCAAAGTTCTCAATTCGCACATCATAGGATTTGTTCTTGCCAGATGATTCTAACCGATTCTCCTTTCTGCTGCCTGCCTGGCTGGCTGATGCCTCTTCCAAGACTCTTTGAAAAGGAGAAATGGATGTCATTTAGGATGTCCAACCACAGCCTCCATCTCACCAGAGGCAGCTCTTCTCTCCTCTGTTCTGAGCCACTCTTCCTAAACTCACAGAGGGTTGCTGGTCTTGAGTGTGTCTTTCTCTGAGCGCTTCTCCTGCTTAGCCTTCAGTCGAGCCTCAGCCTTCTCTAGTTTCTTCACATTCACTGTCTAAGGATCCAAGGAAGCCAATTTAACCTAAGGTATAGGCTCAGAAAGGAACCCCCAGAGAGAACACCCCAATTTAACCTTTTAAACCTACCCATGATGAACAGACTCACAGATTCAAGGAAAAGACAATCAGAAGTCCCCCAGAAGAAGAGACAGTTACCCGCTTCCCCCACCCCATAGGTTCAGCCTCCTCCCTTTCTTCCTTCTCACCGAGGACTGTTCTCGCTTTAGCAGTCCTGGAAGTTTGGTGCCACAGTCTGTAGGCAATAAGAAAAGCAGTCACCTTCTCCCTGAGGGAAGGGAACTAACATTTTGAGTGACTAATACGCAATAAGCACAGACACAGACATTTTCAAGAAAGCCTTATGATCCTACGGATAGATCCCCCCACTTCAGATAAGGATACAGAGATTGGGCAGATAAACAACTCTTACAAGATCATGTAGTCAGTTAGTAAATTGCAAAATGGGAGGTTGAACCCAAGTCTATCCAGATCAAAGGCCCATATACTTCTTACCATACCCAAGACTTAAGAGAACTCTCCTACCCTACTCTCTTTATCAGTTAAAGACATCAGCTAGCTTCTACAACCTTCTAGTTGTAGGAGTCCTGAGCTCTAGGTGACAGGTGACTGGGGGTGGAAGGCGAGGAGGCTGAAAAAAGCAGAGAGCAGCTAGTTCAATCTTTGCTCACTCTCACCATAGTTCTCCGTTATCTTTGACAACTGGATGGGGGCGTCCAGCAACACCTGGCTGTTTCCTTGGCTCTGTGGCTCAGCTCTTGAGGACAGGGATAGAAAGGACAGAATTAGTTGATGAAGCTCTGTGGTCGTCAGACCTTCTTCCCTCACCTCTTATCTCCGGAGTGTCCGCCCTCTCCCATCGCCCCCGCCAACCCCCATGCCCCGGCACGTACAGGCGCAGGGTGTTGTACATGCGCTGGCACACGGCCCTGATACCCGCGTCATCCTTGCTGTCCCCGGACACTTCTTGCAACAGTTCCCCCACCGCTTCCACCAAGTCATCCACAGACTCGAAGTCCGCGCTGCCGCTGTGCAAGACGCCTGGCCAGGGAGTGGCAGAACGAGGAGGACACCGGGTAGGGTGGACATATAAACAATTTCAGTCCCCTAGTCCGGGATCCTGACCCAACCGGCCCTCAGGACGACAGACCACGTAGATGAGGAGCCTGGCAGCAGTCCCCAGAACTGCCCTCCCTTAGTCTCTCCCTCTGGCCTCCATTCATGCCTCCCTAGCCCGCTGATTCCCTTCGGCTCACCGGTCACGTAGTCGAAGACCTGTCCGTCAATCTCGGGGAACTCGCTCCGCAGGATTTCGGCGCAAGTCGCCATGTTCCAGTTGGGCTCCCGTCCGCGCAGCCGCCGTGAGACCTCAGCCAAGGACCGCCCTCTGCCTTTCCCCCGAAATCTCGCCCCTCCTGCTAAAGCGCATGCGTAGCGGTGACGTAAGAAAAGAACGGAATGCGGGGAACCCGGTGGGCGGGGTAAACGGGGTTGGCGTAGTAGTGCGCAAGCTCAAGGGCCACACCAGAGCTGCGCTCTGGCGCTTGCGCAACGCTTTTTGCGCTGAAAGATGAGCCACATGTGCTGTTTTCACTGCCTTCTGGGATATGGGATATGCCTTCCGGGGTAGGGCGTGGGACAACTCGAGGTTTATCAGGGCGTGAGACGGCAGCGATCAGCCGGGTGGAAACCTCAATGATAAAGCACATTGGTCTTGCTAGATTTTATGCGCTCCCTTGAAGCGCGTCTGTTAGTGCGCGCCCAACCCGGTCCATTTTGGGACCCGCCGAGAGCTTTGCTGACTCACGCTCGTTCTCGATCCCTCTTGAACCCCTTAGTGGTTTTGTAGGTGGCCACGTCTTATTCTGCTCCCTGGGCCTACAGGCTTCTTGTCCGTACCTGGTGGCCAGCCTGCTCGTGACCAAAGCTCAGTCCTTTCCCTCTGACAGCTCAGCCGGATCTAGCGAATTATGCCCATTCAGTTATTCCATAACCCCAGGGCATAGCCTCATTCCTGGCCAAAACCAGATTGACAACACTTCGGTCTCCCAACGACTTGTTTCCGGTATTTTGTATTCCTTACTTAACACCCAAAGCAGACTTCTCTGTACCCTGAATCAAAGTAAAAGGCTCTATTCCCTTTCGTTGATTCCCCCAGGTAGAAGGTAGGAATTTCCCCAAAATGACACTACTGCTTTATATTTAACACGAATATTTTCCAACTCTGCTTTAAAATTGCATCATTATCCATCCTTTTAGATTAAGCACTGCCATTGTGAGGGAACAATCCCTGATTTAAAGTTAAGTTTTTGAGCTCGATCTAAGCCATTTTACATGAAATGCAGGGGAAAAGGAATGTATTAAGTGACATCACTGATGATGCAATCTGCAAAATTCTGACAGAACAAAGTTGCAAGAAAAAAAAAGAGCTAAGGGGAAACTTATTGTTAAGACTTAAGAAGCTGCATTAACCAATCACAATGAACGGACCTGGTTTGGATCCAGAAGCAAGTTGTAAAACATTTTATAGGTAGATCTGATTTTATAGGATGATCTGTGAACACAGATTCAATATGGTATTAAGGAACTGGCTATGAGTTGCTAATTGTTGAAGTTGGGTGATAGGACATGGGGCTGATTTATTATTCTACTTCTGTTTATGTCTATGAAAGATGGTTTAGGTTTAAAAAAGCTGAAACCAAGCATGGGAAAGCTGGTTAAGGGCAAATCTGCTCTCTTCATCTGCCCCAACACACTAGAGCAAGACATGGGACAGTCCCTTTAGGGAGGTGTTCACCTCAACATGCTTCTTTGGAGGGTTGGAAATATCAAGGGAAGGAGTTTTTTTAAGAGGCCTGAGGAGAATCAAATCTTTGCTCTTACCACCCCCATTAAGGTTTGGGAAGCCTAGGTAGAAGTGAAAAGGATGGAGTAAAAAGTCAATCAGTGTTTCAGGATGGCTGGAAAGACCTAATGTAAACCTTGCTTACTCCCCCACTCCTTAGAAAATACCTGCCTAAGGCTGGGTGAATTAGTGAAAGAGTATCTACCCTTGGGGAACTGGGTTCAGGTACAGCTACCTACCCTTGCAGCTGTTTTCTTCTTAGAGGAGCCAGGAGACCTGGGGTCAACAGCAATGAGGATAAAGGCTTGGATGGCCCAGGAGGGGCCTAGCAATTGAGACAAGACACGGAAGGCTACTAAAAGTCCATACAGAAAATCTGACTCAAAGCAGGCACTGTAAAAAAAAACATGGGAAGAGCAGTCCCACCAGTTCCCCCACCATGTAGTTCCTACATCAACACTTAGCCAACAACTCCGCTCTACAGAGTTTATTGGGTTTATAACTGGACAAAGTCACACATGTACAAAATGAAGCTCACACTATCCCAAAGCAGAGTAGAGATGAAGGGCTGGAAATCCATTACTGGCCTTCAGGGGAGCTCTGAGGTGAGGGGCAGCAGACCCTTCCACTTCAGAGAGGTGTGGCCACAGGGATGGGGAGCAGAGGGGGCCCACCTGGCTTTGGTCACAGAACTCAGAGCCTGGCGCGGGGCTAGGACAGATAAGACAGATGGAGGAGCAAAAGCTCCCGCAACCCCCTCTACCCTTGCCCAGGAAGCCCAGGGACTGCGCCACCAGTCCTGCTTGCGATGGGGTTGGTCCAGACCTAGATTCAGGGGTTGGTGCAAAGGGAAGACAGCAAAGCAGAAGGGAGGAGGGGACACCGATGTGTGCTGGCCAGGGGCACCCTGGCCTGTGGAAAAGGAGGGTGGAAAGGTGGGCTAGACGCCATCAGGCAGCTAACATCGGGTCTCATAAATGCCACTGCGGCCAATGTAGCGCACCCATTTGATGACATCGTGGTCACTGTAGTTCAGCTTCGGTTCAAACACCTTCAAGTAGCGCACTTTGAGGCCGGAGGGCGCGAATGGCACCTGGGCAAGGGACAGCTCCAGTTAGGAATGTAGCCTTCTTCTCACAGCTGCTCTACTTTGGGAAAGTCCATAGCCCTGCCCTACCTCATCTACAGGACAGGTGTTTGAATGGTTGGGGTCCTAAAAGAAGCTGGGGGAAGCTGGGGTAGTGAGGGACCTGTAAGTTACTAAAGAAGAAAGCATAGCCAAGAATAAGTAGCAACCATTTGGGGTTAGAAGTCAGGCCCTGCCTGTGATAACTTGAATCAGTTCTTTTAATCAGCAGGAGGCAGCAGCCAAAGAACTGCCTTAGCACATACTTAACCTGCTCATATTATGCTAAAAAATAAAGTGTAGAAAATTATATGTCCAACATGCACAAAGTAAAGTCAGTGCATTTCCCTGTCTTTGTAAACTTTGTGTCCTGGAGCTGGCATTCAAACAATCTAAATTTTTTCAAAGAATGGTTTTACAGCAGGCCAAGCCAAGTCAAAGATTCTTATCAGCGGGAATAGCAATTTCTATTAAGGGGCTTGAAAGGGGAAGAAATGGGTCTATGAATTAAAGTCACTTCCTTCTCTAGGACTTAGTTTCCTCATCTGTAAGGTGCACACTTTGATCTGAATGACCTCTAAGATCTTTCCCAGCACACCCTGCCATGGCTCTAGCCCCTCCTCTGCCATACCTCAAAGTTCATGGAAATGGGGGGTCGAGCCCATTTCTTCTTGTCGTTGGTGGGCAGAAGTTCAATCTCTGCGCTGATCTGCGACTCCTTCATGCCTGCCATGCGCTTTATCCTGGTAATATAGGGGCAATGGGCAGCAAGTACCCCTGGTAGCCTGGAGGAGTTTCAAGGGGGGCTGCCCTTGGGCTAGGGGGAAAGAGAGCCCAGGAGCTTGTGGGAGGTGGCAGAATTCTGCCGACCATTTGCTATGCAACCTTGGGTCTGTTGTTCCTTTAGAGGACCATGGTTTCTGCTTAGATACCTGGGCATGCTCTGTCTCCGAGCCTTGCTCTCTATTGGTCTACTCTGGCAAATGGGGAAACGTTAAACCATCTTGGAAAATGAAGGCATGCATGAACCCATGTATAAGCATGTACACAATCACAGAGAGGTGTAAGGGCTGATGGCACAAGCAGAGGCTCCTGGAGAAGCAAACAGGGACCTCTCCCCACCCCATCTCCCTCCCCTCCCTCACCTCTTCCACCCTCATCCCCTGCCCCAGATAAAAGGTTAAACTGCTGTAGCCTCATGAAGGAAAGACTCACTTCCACACGATGGCATTCTCGCTGGCCTTGTACTTGGCTTTGCCCTTCATGCAGATTACCTGCACACCACTTGTGTTCAGTGGGGTTGGGATCCTCACCTAGAAGTGGCACACCTATCAGGGAACTCTGTGAAGCCCCAAATGAGCTGCCCTCACCCCTGGAGATAAGTTCTTCCTCCTCCCCAAGCATCTGTCCTCACCTCAATCTTCTGGGCCAGTAGTGAGGGCTTGAAGTTGGACTTGATAACCACCTTAACTTCTAGTTTAGTGCGCCCCACTTCCCGCACTAGTGGTATCACCCGGAAAGGAAGGATGATGTCCTTGGTGGTGCGATACCTTTGGAAATGGGGAAGCAAGGTTGGCACAGCAGAACCTGTCCCACTCCCTCTCCTCCCTCTCTGCCAGCAGCACCCCTTCCTTCTCACATCCCGGTGGCACCTCATGAGCTCAAACTCTCCATCTGGTGGGATGAAGCTGATGCTGCGTTCAGAGTCAAACTTGCTGAGCCGTACACACTGGTGGAAGGTGCAGTCATCGATGGCAATTGATTGCTTCCCGCTGTAAGCCGGGTCAGAAGAGAATGCCTCATTGGCACAGGAGAGTAGCAGGTGTTGAGCTGTGAGACTACCTCACCCCCAAAGGCTGCCAGGGCCTGGACAAAGCTTGCACCATGAACCATGGAAAACCACCAGGAAAGTAGCTTTCTGACTCAGGGGTCCTTGCCTCAGAGTTAGGGATGAGTTGAGTGGGAGCTGGGCAAATTCATCATCTTCTCCTGCTGCTTGGATCTCAGATATTTCAGGCATACTGAGCAAGGCCATCAGTATGTACAGAACAGGCCTTGGTCCTGGGGACCAAAAAAGGGGCTAGCTCTGTGAGAAGAATTGCCTGGAGACAGCCTCCTCTGAAGCATGGATGCCAAAACAACCAGCCAAGCACTCTCTTGGGAAAAGGGTGCTGGTATTACTATGGAAATGAAGTCTAGAAGGAACTTACAGTTCACTGGGCCCCACTCAGCCCTCCAAAGCCCACCCCTCCCACCAACTCCCCTGCCTGAAGCACCTCTTGCTTGTTTCATCAGCTGTGCCCTTGCCCTGCTTCTCAATGACAATCTTGTCATTCATCCCAAATTTGCACTCGGGCATGCCACTCAAGTAGCTCTTCATCACCACCCGGCCTGACACGTGAGCACTCAGCACCTGCCCTGGGGATGGACAGAGATGGGGGAGTTGTTGGGTCAGACTGGCAGGACCAGGATCCTGCCCCATGCCCCTCCAGCTTCACCATGAAAGGTCCATACCCTGTGGGGACATGAGCAGGTTCACACTCTCCAGCACATCTAGGAAGAGCTCATTCCGGCGATATTTGATGCCTTCCCGTCGCCAGCCAATCTGCCCTGTCACCTGGCTGGTGATCTGGGACTGCTCTTCTTTCGTCTACAGTGGGGGCAGAAACAAAACAGCAATGGCCTCATTCCTCGCCCCCTTCAATCATCCTCACTCCCCACTCCACCCTTGCTCCCCTCCTTTCTAGTCCCACCCTGTATTCCATCTTCCCCTACAAGCACCATGGGGCAGAGCCTGGAGAAAACAGGGCAAAGTTGCAAGGGTGGAAGCTGAGGGAGCAGCTTACCTGATGCTGGAGGCCACAAGGCCAACAAGGTGCCCACAGGAAACAGCAGGGGAGCAGATGGGAAGAGACAGGCAGGAAAGAAGGAGAAGGATGTGAGGCTTGGATCCTAGAGGAGGGCCAAAGCTCTCTACTCCTGAAGAATAGCAGGCCTCCAGAGCAGCCCCACACTCTCCCTTCCCCCAGTGCAGAAGGAAACTGCTTGAGCTGTATTTCCAGTAACAGAGATGCTGGGTTGGCTGCTCTTGGGGTGGGAGAGGGCCACACAGGGCAGAACAGGCCTGCAGACATGGTAGACTCAGGCCAGCACTTATGTCAGCTAGGACAGGGCTTGGGGGCCAGCTGGGTGAAGGGAGTTTGGGCTTCATTCTGACTGTGGCCTACACAACTTGGTACCTGGCTTTTGATGCCCTGCTGGGTGATGAAGGTTTTCAGCGCCCCCGTCTCAGAGTTCTGTGGATAGCCAAAGTCCAGGATCTCTGTAAAAAGAAGGGAACCATCAGCTGAAAGCTCTCTAGTGCCAATTCCTCCCCTGGCCTGGGCATGTCTGACCAGCACATATCCAGTGGACAGTGCTTTGCAGCATTTACTCTGGGAATCATGCTTCCAAAAGAAAACAATTAAAATGTTGATTTTTTTTTCAAATAGAGAAAATCAACATAAAAGCTACATAGCCAGTGGGTGAGAGGTCAAGAAGCCCTGGGTCCCTAGGAAACAAAGAGATGGTTGGAAGGTGAAGGACCTACCCATCAAACCCTAAAGAGAAACAGAGAAAACAACACAACCCCCAAATAGCCTGTTGTATCTCACCCGCCCCCAGGCTATGGGGCAACTGTTAAGATGGGAAGTTGGGAGGATAGTCAGTAAACTAAGGACCAAACCACAAAAATAAGAGGGTGAAGTCTGTTTAACTGCAGGAGGCCCAGCCATCAAACCCCAGAGTCAGGTTCCTAGGCCCCAACAGACCAAAACTCCTCCTACCCCACCCACTGGTCCACCTCTGTGTTCTACTGTGGAGCAGCCTTTAGGTGTGGATTTGGACTGGCCTTCTCAGGGGCATAGAAACACTAGCCTGAGAGATCAGACACTCAGTAAAAAAAGTTGAGAGGGCACTGAAGCCTCAGACCTGCTCCCACCTCCAGGCCAGGACCAGTCAGATTCAACCCCCACTAGGCCCATTGCCCCACCAGCCTCACCATCCAGCAGCTCATATATAAGCACAAAGTTGTTTTTGATGTTCTCTTCACTAATCTTGCCGAAGTAGGCAGCCATTACGTCACACATCTTGTAGAGGAATTCGAAGACCATGGCAGCATTGACATTCTGCTTGGTGACAGCTGCCAGCCAGATGTTGGACCGCTTAACATGGAAGAAGCTGGTACGTGCGATGTTGGTGACGGGGCTGCGCACCTGCTGCCGGGCATGGATAACATTGACCCGAAAGGCATCCACTGCATTCCTCCTGAGGGAAAAGAGTGCACAGGGGCTGTTCAGCACCCAGGCAAACCTCACTCCATGGGGATCAACTGCAGCTGCTAACGGCCCCAACTTCCTCAGTGCTGAAGTCTGGCATGTACTCTAAAGCAAGATCTAAACCACTGGGTGGTTCCCTCCTTATGACTTCTAGTGCAGGCATGGGCAGAGGACTAGAACTGGGTTGGTGTCTGAGAGCCAAGAGAAAAAGGGAAGTCAAGTGGCAATGATGGAGGACAGATGTAACCTCAATAAAGTGGGGTCCATCAGGTTTAGGGAGGTATGTTCATGACTTGAATATAACTGCTATACCCTAACTACTACCCCTCTAGCTTCCTGGTAAGTTCCAGGCCCAGATACGAGACTTTGCTACTTCTCAAGTTCTCCCACTAGTGATCCCACCAGTGGGGAAGGCCAACTCCTTCAGAAGTTAAGACAAAGAAGGCATGACTTCACAGAAGGCTCTAATCTATTTGGGGAGAAGTACAATTCCATGGAAAGTTCAGGGAATGAAAAAGGATGCAGGAAAACAATGATGGGGGGCAGGGTCCCCCACCCACCTGTGCCTAGGCGGCAACTTGACAAGCCGCTTACCTATTACTACGGCAGCCAATGAGATGGGATGAGAGAAATGACGCCAGCAAGACGAGGAGAGTGACAGCAATGAGAGAGAGGGTTAGACACACAACACACTGGGGTGAGTGGAATGCGCCATGAGGTAGAAGCAGACAAGTGACAGGCAAGGGGAGAAGAGCACGGCAAGGCATGCAAGGTGGCATGTGCCCTGGACTTAGCTTAACTGGGTCCATCCAAGGTAGGAAGATGGGATGGATGGATGTAGCCAGCCAGATTCAGGCAGGCCAGGCTTTGCCACAGCTCCAGCTCATGCCCCTCCACTAGCCAATGGATAAACAGCCACCATGGCCAGGCTAGCCCATCAGGTGGGAAATCAAAGAGCTGGGACCACTGCAACAGGCCCATTTTGTCACTGCTTATCCCAAGCTCTTTGAGGAAGGAAAATGGGGCAGGAGGAACTAGAATCGCCTAGTTTCATTAGATGTGTGAGGCTAGGATATCTAGCCTGTGGTGAGCAGGGTGAGGCAGAATCAGAGGTGAGGCTTGTGGCTCCTCCAAGGACAAGGAACCAACTGTTCTGGGTCTCCTCTGATAGGCCAGAAAGGGCAGCGTGGCCTTTCTGACCTTCCGTCAGTGACTGGGGAGTGCCTCAGGCTTGCTCAGGATCTCTCCTCTAGGAATGGCCTAGAGGAACTGTAAACAGCTGAATCAGCAGCCTGATGCCTTCTGAGAAAGGGAGTTGGGGGAGGATTTGGCAGCCTAGGGAGGTTTTAAAGAGAATCCAGTGAAGACTACTATGAGACGTGAGAAGGGCTTTTGAGAACAAGACTTAGGTAGATTAGTACTTGCAGTCTGGCCACTCATTCCACTCAAAGGAGGACTCAACCTCCTGGGAACAAACACCCATCTCCACCAGCAACCAGACCTGTCAGTAAGGGAAACAAGGAGACATGAAGGGCAGGAAACCCTAAGTGTGTGGGGGCCATGTCATCCTACAAGCCCCACCTAGCAGCCTGCAAGCTGGCTGCCAGGTCACCACCAGCAGACCTAACGGGAATCAGGTTGTACTGGCTGAGCTTCCAGGATGCAGCAAGGGGTGGAGGTGGCCCAAGTCAAGCCTCTGCTGGGAACAGATCTAGCCCCGCATGCTGGGGAGAAGGGCAGGAGAAGTGGGGGCAGAGATGGCTCAGCCAGGGGACTCACCCGATGTCATCTCGGTAGACCCGGGAGATGAGCACCTCCCCCTTGTGATTGTAGATGAATAACCCTCCAATCATGGCGGCAGCTCAGTCTCCACAGCCCATCGCCCTGAGAACAGACCTAGGACAGGCAGGGACAGGGTAAAGGAAGGTCTTAGAACTCCTGCCACATCCCCTGTGTGGTGGTGCAGGGCACTGGCAGGGCTTTTTCCCTGACTCAACCCTCAGCAAGTGACCGTGCAGCCCTTCCAGGCATGCCCCTCCCCTTAGCCAGGCTCCAGTTCCTGTTTATTCCACACTGGAAGGAAGGAAGAGATGGTGAGGGACTTGGGGCTAGGAGTTTAAGGCCATTTTGACCCTCCGTTTTCTGGGACTGAGCCCAGACAGTAGTCCCTTCCCCCTCTTGACAGCACTGAGCTCAGCGAGGCTCCTTTTTGGTCTCCCCAGCCCTGTGCAGATTCTCGCTCAGGCTCCAGTCAGTGAGTCACTGTGAAGGCTGCCCGCGGCTGGCTGCAGGATGCAGGGCTGGCGGTAGGAATTACTCCAGCTGGTTCAGGCATGGGCCACCCCACCCCCCGCCCCCCCAGGGACAGCCTTTGGAGCATTCAGCTTCTCAGGCTTTACATACCCTTCTGAGAAAGCAGCAGGGCCTGAACTACCTGCTCTCTAATTCCAGGGAAGCCTACACATTCCAGAAAAGGGTGTGGGGGGAGGAAGAGAAGGGAGGCCTTAGGCCCTGACATGGACCTAAGAGTGTGGCCCCAACTTCCCCCAGGCAGTCAGATAAGCAGGCAAAAGAGCAAAGCAGAAGGGCCCCAGCCCTGACAGACCACATTTCAATGACCCATGCTCTGCTTATTAGTTATTTTCAAAATGGGAGACTCCCTCTCAAATCCAGGATGGAATAATAATAAGGCAGTGGGGATGGGGTTTGATCTTTTCAGCTGAAGTTCTGTGATTGGACCCACCAACTAACTCACTTCAGGCCTGAGTGCCTATAAGAAAGGGGCAGGGATGTCAAAAATGCCTGAATTATCCAAGTTATTTGGGTCAAACTAATTTAGACAGTTTGAGAGGATAAAAGGAGTTAATTTCGTTCTAGATTTCCTAGATTAACCCTGGTATTAATTTCATAGGGGAGAGTTTAGCAGGCTTTTCCAAACTGGAAAATAGACTTTTACTGTGGCCATCAAGGTCTACCAGACCAGTGAGAGGTCTCTCAGGGTACTGTTCACATCCCATCCCTTAGTCCCAAAGAAGATGGGAAAGGAAATGCAAAATGGACGTGGAGTCCTGGGCAAAGAACCAAATTCACAGGTATCAAGTGGTAGGTAGCTCCAGGGCACCAGAGAAGCAGAGGTGGGGCCCGGGACAGGAACGGAATATTCAGTCAAGGGAAAAGACTGGCAGCAACAGCCAGGCAGTATAGGCAGGTGAAGGCACAGCAGCAAACAGGGCTGCGGGGGCGCCTAGAGGAAAGAGTTTCCAGTCAGGAAAAGGTCAGGGCTGAGGGGGAAAAACCGGCAGCGAGAGACTGACAACGGTGAATAAAAGAAAGCTGGGGAGACGGACTCTGTTCTGGGGTTCAGGTGCAGAGGCAGGAGTGGGTGGTGGGCTTTCCACCCTGAGGTGGGTGGGGACCGCCGCGGGAAAAGATGGTGCCGCCGAGTGCGGGGTCTGTTAGAGGAATGAGAACGAAGAGCCGCGGGATGTCACTGCAATAGGAGGAGGGGGTGCCGCGGGGTGGGAGACCTATCACAGTTCACGGAGGCGGTACAAGGGGGTGTCTCTGTCCTAGGCGATGGGGGAAATGTCCTTGCGCTGAGAAGAGGAGGCGCCGAGAGGCAGGGGGATATGTCAAGACCTAGGGAGGGGGGGGGGCCGCGCGGTGTCCCTGCTCTGGGAAGATTCTAGTGGGTCTCCCTCTCAAAGGAAGTGCCAGGCGGGTCAGGTGGAGGGCGCTGCTCCCTGACTGTCCCGCAACCACGCCCGGGGCGCCAGAGCCTCGCCGTCAGCTCCCTCCGGGATCTGAAGGCTGAGGCCACTCCCGGGAGGGGGCAGCTTTCCGCGTAGCGCTGTACAGACAAGGGGAAAGGTGGGCGGCGGGACAGGCGACCCATGGCTCCACCCCGCACCCCTTAAGGTCAGATCCCGCGCTCACCTGGTGTCTGCGGCCCCCAGCTCGGCCAGCCGTGCCACTCTTGCGATCCCAAGATGTCCGCCCGCCCCCCTGCTCTCCTGCCCGCTGCCTCGGCTTTCACCGCAGTGCCGCGGCCCCGCCCCGGACTCAGCTGCGCGTGCGCGTTCGTCTTCTGCCAAGACTACACATCCCGTCAGGACCCTCGGCCATCTCGCTTAAATTGTAGGCGCGCTAGGTTTAGCAAAACTATAACTACCGACAGCATTCGGGAAATCGCCCCGCCCTCTGGTGGGCAGGTGTGGCCTTATTGCCTCCTGTCCGAAATACAGATCCCAAGCGTACGCCGCTCCACCCACCTTATTTTCCCCGCTGGGCATTCTGGGAATTGTAGTCTCTGCATCTACCCCCTGTGTTTTGGAGCGTCTCTCAGAATTAGTGCCGTTTGGTTGAAGCCCATCTGTTAAGCCTCGCGTTACTGTAGGCCTTTTCCATCTCCGGAGTCCGAGGACTGGCTGTCCTTACTTTACACACAAACACACAACTTGGCAGTAGAAGCGTTGGTGTTGAATTTTACTGCTTTCTAATATGCAATGGAATCTGATTTCCTAAGCTTTTTCATCATATATTTGTTCCAGTCATGAACCTTTTCCCAGGAATCAAGACCAAGAAGTGGGACAAGGAGAGTGGGGGCAAATACATGGAAGAAATAAGCTAAAACTTTTCATGGATGTGTCCTTGTTCTACCTCAGCTATATCTATGTGACTGAGCTCCTCAAGGCCAGGACCTGTATTCTTTCTAGTTACATTTGGTGAATTGAATTCAGCTGGACTCGGGATTTGAAATCCCCACTTTAATGGACAATTAATATTCACATCCAAGCTGAGAGGAGGAGACAGAGACAACCCTCAAATGGGAAATGCCTGCCTGGCCCTTGCAGGTCCTGATGGAAATCTGTTGGCTTTTCTTTATATGGCAGAGATAGTGTCCTGCCTTTCCTGGGGAGGGATGAACCCCTCCTGGGAAGGAAGAGCAAGAAAGGATAAACCTGGTTGCATACCCTACCATCCCTTGCATCCACCTGCCAAAAGCTAGAACGTGGCAGGATGATTTGGCTTCTCTCAAACCATGGTCATAGTCTGACTTCTGATGCTTGAACCAGCAAAGCTTCACTCCCACCTTTCCAAAAGCTTTATCTTCCATACATACCCTAAATTCCTGCCAATTTAATCAATAATAGTAACAATAATAGTAATAATAATAGCTACCATTTATTGAGCACCTACTCTACTGTGTGCCAGGCACTGTGCTAGGCACTTTTCGTACAATATCTAATTTAAATCCTCACAACAACCCTGTGAGGTAGGTATTATTATTGTCATTTTACATATGAGGGAATGGAGGCTCAGAGGTTAAATGACTCTCCTAGAATGACACAACTGACAAGTAGTAGAGCTGGTATTCAAACCCAGAACAATCTGACTCCAAATCCCATACTCCAGTGCACTAAAGCAGAGGCAGCGGGGAGAAGGAGAGTCAAATTCAAATAAGATTGTTGGCATAGAGTGGATATGGTATACTGACTGGTAAGATACGGGTTGAAGGAATTAAAGCCCATAAATGTTTCTAGATTGTGAGCCTGTGTAGACTGTGAAGATAACCAAGATGGAATTTAAGAACACACTTGGTGGGGAAGATGATGACTTGGGTCCACATGGACATGTCCATGGAGATGTCCAGTGGGTAATAAAAATACAGATCTAAAGTTCAGGGGGGGAAGTTGGGACTGGAGAGATATATTTGGGAACCACCAGCATATCAATGGCTACTGAGGACATCAGGATCAATGAGACCATTTTGGGAATAAACAGAAAGGAAAGAGAAATGGACCAAAGATGGGACTTGGGGGAGCACTGACACTCAAGTTCTGTGTGATAGTGGAGGAATTCTCAGGAGAGTTAGACAAGGCAGAGTCAGAGAGGGAAGAGAAGTATAGGAGATAGCTCTGTAGTCGTGGCTATAGGAAGCCATGGCCCTGGATGGGAGCTAACCCAGAGCTCCCAGAAGGCAGGGAAGACTGAGTCATACTTCCAGCACAGCCCTCTATTCACCAAAACCCCAGGAAGTATCTGTTAAATGAATGAATGTATACCCTAGTTTGCCCCAAAGCCTGGGGCTAAGGACTTCATCTCACTCTTGACCCCCCAACCTAGGTGAGAGTCAGTGAGCCAGGAGATTTTACGGCAGAGGTCTAAAAAGAAAGCCATGATTTGTTTAAAGGAGAGACTAAGGTAAAAGACAAGAAAACCTGGCACTGTCTAGAAGTCCCAAAAGTTGCCCTGCCAAACTTCAGCGGGCCCATGGGCTCCTGTGTCCTTGCTCTGGGGTCATGGTGAATGTGAAAACAGGGAAGGGTGTGTGTGTGTGTGGTGAGGGGAGGGTGGGAATGGTGAGAATGGCCTTTGTCGGTTGCTTGGGGACTCCTCTGCTGAGCCCAGTCTGAGAACCAGCTTATGGGCTTTATCCAGGTAGGAAGATGATAGAATGTGTGGGAAGCTTGAGGGCTATGAGGAAGGGAGAGGGAAATCAGGGGACCAGCCCCACAATCTGGGAGAGGACTGGGAGAGAGGGATCCAGCCCTTTGGAAGGGACCAGCCCTGAGACTAAGCAAACTTGCATAGGCACCTGCATGTGCTGTGTGTGTGTGTCTGTGTGTGTGTGAAAGAAACAGAACTAGAGAGAATGAGAGAGAGAACATTCACTTTGGAAAGGGGATGGGTGAGAGGCTGGGGCCCTCCCCAAGAAGCCTAGTGACTCAATAGGCTGAAATGTGGGTGTGGGGGCTGGACATCTTTGGGGAGCAGTGAGGGGCTGCTGAAGTAGGGCTCCTGGTCTCCTCGGAGGCCCTCGCTGTGGGCTCACAGAAAGTCAAACAGCCCGAAATTCTTGGCTGCTCCAGGCCCAGGGAAAATTGGGGAAGGAAAAAACAAAGAAAAGAAATGTTTCAGGCCCAGAGGTGAGGCAAGCCTGCTGGTTAGTAGGGTTAGAAGTCTGAAGGAACCAGCACACAGGCCAGGCATGGCGGAAAGTGGGGGGAGATAGAGGAGATGCTCCCTGGAACGCACTAGCAACTCAGGCAACTGAGAAACCCTTTCTGGTCAGGGCTGAGCATAGGCAAGGATAGCATGGATGGCTACGGAGGTGACTACAGCGCTACAGTGCAGGGCTGAGGCAGCAGGCAGGGGAACAGTTAGAAGGAGGGGCAGATGAAGTGAAAAAAAAATTTTTGGTGGTGGTGGTGGGGTGGCAGTATTATGGGGCAAAGTCAAGAGATTTGCACACATGCTCGAGGAGGTGGGTTAACAGAGGTATGATGTAACTGAATGAGTGGTGAAAGGGAACTGAGGGGAAAAAGGAGGGAACAAAGGGGTCAGCAGGCATCCAAGGACTCTGCTGTGGTCAGCTCCTAAAGTGTGTGTGTGTGGAGGGGAAGGGAGGAAACAGCAGCACCAGCAAGTCTGGTAACCTGCAGGCCAGGGAAATGAAGGATCTGCCTAGGAGTTAGTGGGCAGGGGGCATGGGCAAGTGGCACAAGCTGGGACCAGAGACAGGTTAGGGGCTGCAGAGCCAACTCGTGGGTACACTCTGCCCTCCCGGCACCCCGCAAGCAGTTAGGGTGCCTGGATTTAGTTCCGTTTATTTCCCTTTCAGGTACCAAAGTTAAAAAGATGGACGGATGGAGAGAGGGAGGCAGCCGGCCAGGGTGAGGGTGGACTGGAAGTCAGGGAGGGGCCCAGCTCACATCACATCCACGAAGAACTCACTGGGGTTTCCCATGGCCATGCGGAAGGACTGTCTGCTGGCGGTCAGTTCTGGGGGCACCGAGGCCAGGTCGCGGCCCGGGGGAGCCCCCGGGGGCCCCATGGCGGTGGGTGGCGGGGGCATCATCAGCATGGGGGGGCCGTAGAGCGGGGGCACGCCAGGGGGCCCGTAGCTCGGGTGCGTGTGGTGGCTGCGCAGGCTGCTGGCCAGTGAGTGGTGGCTGCGGTGACTGTGCTCGCTGGCTGCCGGGCCCGAGCGCTCGCTGGGAGCCCGCTCCCGCGGCCCCCGCAGGCTGCTGCGTGTTGTATGGTCCGACTCGCTGCCACTGCCGCCGGACTTCGAGTCCCCGGCCTTCGGGTCCTTCTCTTTCCTGCGGTCGCTGCCGCTGCGGTTGGAGCCGCTGCTCCGGCTGCCTGTAGGGACCGAGTGGGGACGCTCAGATCTTGCAGAGCAAGCCTGGAGCCCACCTGCTGCTCCGCTCCACGGCTCCCTCCGCCTTACCTTCACTGTGCTGGCTGCTGGCACTGCCCCCGCCGTAGCTGTATCCCAGCTCCGGGAAGCCAGGATGCGGGTTGTAAGGGTGGGGGGGTGGCGGGTACTGGTAAGGGAAAGCCATGGGCCAAGGGGCAGCCCCCGGGTGTGGCAAAGGGGCCAGTGTGTCCTGGTCAGAGGCGCCGCTGGAGCCGTCGTGGTCATGGAGGGACAGGTTGGCCATGTCTGTGGAGGGGAGGGGCGGGCCTGGTGAGCTGGGTCTATCCCTTGCCCCTGCACCCCTTAATCAGGAGAGAAGGGGTCCCAGCCTAGTCTGGTGGGTTTGCTTTGGATGACTGCAACAGTAGTGGTATTTCTGATCAGAATAGGAGGAGGCACCTGACAGATCTCATGCCTACTTTGGACCTTCTCCCACTTGCTGGAAGCATGGAGTGGGAGACCTGGCAGAGACAACCCCGGGGAAAACCCTCTTCAGGAAGGCCATGAGCCACCATTTAAGATGCTCAGTGCCGATTCTGACACCCATTTTCCAATCCCTTGGAGCCCCCCTACCAAGCTTCTGGCAGATTCTCCTTTGTGCTCAGTGGTCAAACTGTATTTGACCATTTTCTTTTCTGTTCACTCAGAGCATAAGAAGTTGGGGGAATATGGAAGGCTGAAATGCCAGAGAGTCACCAGGTATTCATACCTACAATTTCTGAAACACAGTACAAAGTGCTTTATCCCATGCAAAGGTTATGGCCACCCTATGAGGAAGGTATTATTCACATTTTTCCAGATGAGGAAAGTGAAGTCCAGAGAGGTTATATGATCAGCTTGAGGTTAACTCAATCTGTAGCCAGGACGGAAGCTAAGAGTTGTTCAGCTTCTCCTTACCTTTCTAGATGAGATTGTTAGTTAGGAGCAGGAGGCAGTTTGGGGGAAATTTAAGTGAAATGTTGCCCTCCCCTCTAATCTAGGACTAGAAGAAATATCCATTAAAAGCCCAGAATCAACATAGAGCCTTTCAGAGCCTCCCCATTTAGTGAATATCTGGGAAGGCCCTTGGCCCTGACCACAGTTTCCTGGTGCTGCTGGGGAGGGTGGGAGTGGAAAGGGAAGGGGCCAGAAGGAACCAGTTAGGTGCCTCCTCTGTGCTCTCCACCCCACTCCCAGCCAGGCCTGGCTCTTCATAGCATCTGTCTTACTGTATTAACATCACTTATTTCATGACTCTGGCTTCCCCAGTACACTGAGCACTCCTCAAGGGCAAGGCTGCCCCCACCTACATTAGAACTACCTTGAAGGGGGAAAGGGGTCTCTAGGACTGACTACCTGCCTGGGATACCCCTTGTTAACACCCCATCTGTACTAGGTCCCAGAACTCCTAGGGAGCTGTAATTGCCTTGGGGGGGGGTCACCTGTCAAATACAGGTGTGCCCTTTCCTCTGAGCCCTGAGATGAACCAGTCCAGCTTTCCAGCGGAGAATAGGTGAGAAGAGGGGGCTGTGAGCAGGCTGAGGCAACCTGTACTCTATTAGCCAAGCCATTAAGATGTTAAGAGTCTGGCAAACATATATGTTTATTTATGTGTATGAGGGGATGGGGGACTAGGGGGAAGCAGGGACTTGCCTTGCTTCCTGCCCAAAAAACTACTTTAGCCTCTAGGGTGTCATCCTGAGGGAAGTGACTGTGTGCTTCTGGGGCTACCCAAGACCCCAACTCTTTCTTTTGAGCTTGCCATACTCTCACACTAACGAGACCTCAACCAGTGACAAGATAAAGGCGTGTTCTGTCAGCATCTCCTCCACCCCCACCCCCACCTCCAGCTGGGCCTCTGGTGGCCTTGGTCCATGAGTGAGAGACCCAGGAGGCCCCAGGGAAGAAACAACATCTCTTGAGCAAAAGCCACAGCTGCCCTTAGAGGCTATATGTATTGCTCAAGATTTGGGACCAGGGCTGACTTCTGCTAAAAAGGATTATTAATAATGAAAATAATAACCATATTTCTTTGAATTTAAGAAGGCTTTGTAAGATGCAATCAAATTTCAGAGATATTAAAATGTGAAAAAATGTGCATCTTGGAACTAATTAAATATACAATGGCCAACTTTTATAGAGCACTTATTGTGGGCCAAACACTGTGCTAAGAGCATTATATTTACTATCTTATATCGCCCTCAAAACAGCTGTATGAGGTTCTCCTATCCTCAAAACTGCTTTATGAGGTTCTTACTCACTGAGAGTAGAACTCTCTGTGAGTTCTATTACTTCCATCTTACAGATCAAGAAATCAAGGCACTGAGACACTGTGTCACTTGCTCATGTTCACTCAGTAAGGGTGGAGTTAGGATGTGAACTCAGAACTAACTCCAAAAGCCTATGTATCTGTCATCATTCCATGGGGCTGTGATGGAAACTGCTGAGGGCAAGGGACCCCACCCTACACTCTGAGAAGTGTGCTGTGCTGGACAGCCATTCTAGTCCCTAGAATTCAATCTGAAACATTTCAAGATTTAGCTTTGGGACTGAAGCCAGCACCTCTACCCTGAGAGAAGACTCCCTCAGAGCAGATGCAGCTGCTGGGGTGGGCCTCAGCTCCCAGTCCTGAGCAATGAGGATTTCCCATCCCCAGAGTTGTCCTCAGGCTCAGAAGGGGAAGGGCGGATCCTTGCAGGCCTCTCTTGCTCAATAAAACCACATTGGCTTTGTGCTCTCTCAGGATCAAGTCCAAACTCCTTGGTACAGCTTGCAGAGTCCTCTGCAACTTGTTCCTGGCAGATCCTCCAGCTTCATCCCACCCTCAGGGGTTTGAGGAGGCTGTGGACTTGGGGCCAGGTCCTGCCCTGGTGAAACCTGCTTGGTTCTGGGAGGCTGAGCAGGGGTCAAGGGTAGGAACTCTGGCCTCACTGAGACAAGGTTTCTATAGCACCATACACCCAGGTGGTGAGGAGCATCCAGATCCAAGGCCTAGTTCCTCTGCTTTTAGTTGTGAGACCTAGGGTGGACTATTAACATTCATAATCTCAGTTTGCTCACCTGAAAACAGGGATAGTAATCACACACCCTATTCCCCACCTCCCAACTCCTCTCCCACCTGTAGGCGGGGAGGAAGTTGTGAGGACTGAGAGAGATAATGCTTTAGAAATAACCAGGCCAGTGCTAGGCACAGAGCAGGTGCTTAGAAAATGCCAGCCCCAAGAGGGGGACACAGGGCAGGTGAAGCGGCTGGACTGATTCTGCCCTGCCTGCAGATTTCTCAGGCCTCAAGCTGGGCCACTAGCTCTGCTGCTCCCCTCTCTGGGTTCCCTGAAGTCTGCTGCCACATCCCCAGGCACCTCTCCACTCCCAGACAAAAGACAGGGCAAGGAGGTAGGAGAGGCACTTACTGCCACAAAGGTCGCCGAAGATGTAGTAGCACTGCTCAGAGAAGGTGATCTTGTTGACAGTGTGGCGGATGAAGCCGGCTTTCAGCAGGTTGCTGGCATACTTGCGGGCCTCCCGCCGGTCTGTGAAGCCTTCCACATTGTGGTATAGCCAGTCCACCACATCCGAGCCTGGGGGCAAGGCTGCCACTTGAGAGGCCCATCTGACTTGGGCTCACCTGACCTCACAGAAGCCATGAGGCTGGGACTGATTTCAGCTCAAAGGAGTGGTCCAAGGGAGTTCTTGGGCCCTGGGCTGCCCCACTCATCAGTCCCCAACACCTGTCCCTCATCCCACCAAGGGGCCACTCTCACCAATGAAAGCATTAGGGATGGTAATCTTGAGCCACATGCGGTCACGGACCTCCAGCCCGGATTCAGGGGAGGCCATAGCTTTTACAATAGCAGCCATGTCACTGTGGATGGACAGGTGGAAGTCATCTAGGCCTGGGGGAGGGTGAGGGAGGAAGAATATTGAAACAGAAGGGGGCTATAGGGTTCAATAGATAGGAGTTTGCATTCCAGCTCTACCACCTAATGATTATGGGACCAATGCTAAGCAAATTACTAAGTTCTTGGACACTCAGTTTCCCCTTCCATAAAAATAGGGATTTAGTATCTACTTTACAATGTTTGCAGATTAAATAGTATAAATGAAGGTGCTTAGTGCAGTATACAATGTGCATATTACGATGATAAAAACAGCAGCCACTTATTGAGTGCTTACTTTATGCAACACACTGATTGATGCTTCACTTATATCCTCATTAAACCTCAAAGAAACCTGGTAAAGTGCATATTGTTAGTCCCATTTTATAAGAAGAAATTGAGGCTTACTTGGTATTTCATACAAGTTCAGAAGTGAACACTGCTTGGTGAGGGTCAGGGTGTCCAATGGGAGAAGAAGATGCAGTGCCTGGTAACTGGAATGAGCTGAGTCCCCTTCCCAGTCCCTCTGCTGCTTAAGCAAAAGTCCCCACGTGGGCCCTCATCAGTTCCTCCCACCTGGCCCTGCCTGCTGGGGACAGAGGTAAACACTCACGTTCTGTGTCAGGGATGGAGCTGGTGATAGAGGAGCTGGTAGAGGTGATGGTGCTCAGGGAGGGGCTCATGCCATAGGCAGGGAAGGTGCCGGTCATGGCTGCAGTGTGGGAAACCCAGGCTGCAGGGTCAATGGGCCGGATGGGCTCACCTGCAAGGAGGATAAGGAGTCATAGGTGCTCACCCTGCCGAATGCTGGACCCAATAGAGTGGGTATGGGGCTTCAGGGTGACTAGAAGAAAGAAGAGACAAGGCTCATGTATGCCAGGCACCAGCTTTAGGGCCGAATCCCCCATCCACTTACTCCTGGGCAGTGTGAAGCAACCACGTGGGCTTGGGTCCCAGCACTTGGCTACAGTCAGGGTGATGGGCCTGAAAGCAAGGGTATCCCTAGTGAAGGCAGGATGCCTGATGGCTAGAAATGACTGCCCCTCCTCCCCAGTGCCCCATCCTATCCATACCCCGGTTTGTGCACAATCTCTCGCAATACCCGGACTGCATCGTCGTTACTCATATTCTCAAAGTTGATCTCGTTTACCTGGGAAAGAAGGTGGGAGGAGGGGGATAAGCAGCTGGACTTGGGGGGTGGGGGACTGAACTTGGTGGGTCAGGACCCTTCCTCCCACCAAGGAGGGATCTCTGAATTAGCAGGGTATAGATGGTGAGGACATCTCCCCAATCCTATCAACACCACCACCCGTGGTGGGCAATGGTACCTGTAACAGCATATCTCCTGGCTCAATGCGTCCGTCAGCAGCCACAGCCCCACCCTTCATGATGGAGCCAATGTAGATGCCTCCATCACCACGCTCGTTGCTTTGGCCCACAATGGATATGCCCAAGAAGTTATACTTTTCTGGAGAGAGTAACAAGATCTTGAAAGGGAAGCAAGGTTCCTACCCAAATTCCCAGTCCCTTATTAGAAAATGAGTAGAAAGAAACTAGGATTGACATTTACTGAACATGAATCAGGTACTATGTCTAGCATGATCAAACATGCTTTTATTTAATCCTCTCTGGTTGTGAGGTAAGGACCTTAAGTCCCATTTTACAGAGCAGGTAACTGAGGTTCAGAGAATTTAAGTGGCTTTTCTAAGCCAGTAAGTGGCAGGACTAGGATTCAAACTCAGCTGTAAATGTCAAAGTCAGGGCTCTTTCTGCCATGTCTAACTATCTCCTAAGGGATAGTTCCAAGGACTGAAATCACAGAGCAAAGATACAATGGTTGAAAGAGGGGAAGGGGGGGGGTTAACATTTTCAGAAATCACCATCTCCAGAAGCCTTCCCTGATACCATTCTCTGCTTCCACAGCTCTCTGTGTTCATCTCTGTCATAGCTTTCATTAAGAGATACTGAAATGATCAGTTTGTATATCAGTTTATGCAAAGAGAGCTCCTTGAGGGCAGGGAACATATCTTGCACCTCTCTGAACTCCTTGAGTCTGCCCAGCATCTGACATATAGCAGGTGCTCAAGAGTGTTGTTTCAACAGACTCACCCATATTGAGAGTGACTGTGATGATGTTGAGTGACATGGTAGAGTCCGTGATGCTGCTGAAGGACGAGGACTGGAATAGACAGAGGCCTTAAGTAGCAGGTAGGGGTGGCAGGAACTCACTGCTCCCACCCAACTCCTCTTCAAGGTGAGCCCTCAGCACCTACCCTCCAAGGTTTTAATACTGAACCAAAAGGAAAGAACCAAGGGAAGGAGATGCTCTGGTGCTGCCTGGGCAGGGCTCACAGTCTGTCCCCACCCATCCCTAGCATCCCATGCCCCATACCCGTTCGATCCGCGAAACCTTCTGCTTCCGCCGCCGCCGCTTATGTCTTCTCATCAGGCGTGAGGCACTGCTCTGCTCCGTGGAGCTGCTGAACCTGTGGAGCCCATAGTTGTTCCTCACCAGGCTGGCCCAGCCCTGCCCAGAGGCACTGCAGGGCCCAGATCTCCAACTCAAAGCCCACATCCCTCCCAGGGGCCCTGCAGCCTCAGGGTTCAGAGCTCCTCAGGGGTCACCTGCCCCACAGTACACATAAAAGTAAAGCCCCACCTGCTGGTGGAGTCATCTTCATCTGAGTCAAAGAAGCTGGTGGTCTCCAACTCGCTGCTCATAAGGGTAGATGAGCTATCATATCCCCCTGGTTCTCGCCGACGTTCCCCCTTAGTAGTTCCATTTATTCGGGTTGCTGCAGGGGACAGAGGCAGCTGTTTTGACACAGTGCCTGATGCACAAAGGAAAGGAGAAAAGGGCAGGCCAGGGGCTGCACTGGGGCTGGGCAAATCCAGAGCTCAGGCAGTACGGCAAAGAGGCAGTAGGCTGAGTGGAAGCTGTGGAGAGGGCATGGGGGTGGAGAGGGCCTAGATTCAGGGGAGACATACTGTGCTCTGGGCCATCCCTCCGGCGTGGTCGCTCTCGCTGGGCAGAAACCAAGGAGTCTGTCTCTGTGTCATTGTCCAGGTTCTCCTGGCTGCCCCCACTGGCATGAGGGCTGCAGGGAAGAGAGGACTTGATGCAGGGTGGAGCAGGCTGGAGGCTCCCTCCCCCAGCCCTGGGCTGAGTCAATGTGTCCCTCCCCCAAGAGCCCTTTGCACCCTAAGGTCATACTCACTGGAAGGATGGAGGCCGGGAGTCCCCAATGCCTCCTATGCGCTCCATGGGAGGTGGCAGCTCTGATGGGTTGTCAGTACAGAAAGGAGCTGGCTCTGGGTGTGAGCCCTCAGCTGACACCAGCTGATGGGGACAAAGTGGGTGGGTAGTATGATACAGGAGGCAGCAGGGAGAAGGGGGATAGTTGACTTCTGTCAGGATGTGAAGGGGTCACCTTAGAAGAATGAAACAGGGAACACTGAGGGAGATAAGACAGGACTGTACAAGGGCAGCTGAGATGAGGAGCTGGGAGGCATCGGATGGAGAAGTGGGGATGGAAACAAGGGTCAGTGGCCCAAAGCAGAGGTCAGCAGGTGTCAAGAGGGAACCTGAGGCAAAGTCTCTTACAGGGCAAAGGAGACACTTTGCCCCTACTGTGTGTGTTTCTGTCTCTTCCCCCCCATCCACCCCCACACTATTATCCCCCTTTCATCAGGGCTATAGCATCTGGGGAGTGAGAAATGGCTCAGTTAGAAAATGAAAGGAAGAGTTAGATATTCAAGTATAATACTACCAGGGGCCCGACTATAGTCTCAGCAATGCCTTTCCTCCCTCCAACCCATCAGAGGAATGCAGGTGGAAAGGGGCCAAGGAGGGCTCCTTACCCAGGATACCACCCGGCCGTTGAAGCAGGGTAGCTTGGCATTGTCATCCGAGATCTCTTCCTTCACCACTCTGCAGGAAAAGGGGGTGGTGGTAACAGAATGAGTCTGCGGGGTAGAAATGGTGTTCTCACAATTCCAACTCTCAGGGGCTCCTCCACCCCAAACTGGGAAACAAATCACCAGTACAAGCCTGTTCAAATGGGAGCAGGGGTGGGGGATGATCCAGGGACAGCTCTTTAGCACCATCAGGAAGACCTCAACCCTGCCCAGGCCAGCTACCTTCCTGGGGCATCTTCTCTGTCAACAGGCAACTGTAAATTACACCTGACAAATTGCTGTTCTGCCTGGGGGCACCCACTCCCTAGACTTTCGAGGGTGCTTTACCCATCTCCAAATCTCTCCTGGGCGGGTTTTCTCTTTTCCTCTGTTCCCCAAATAGGGAAAAGCATGCAGTTATGACTGCCCTTCCCTTCTCAATTGGACAGGAATCCTGACATTCTTCTGGAAGATATGGACTTGAAGGATTCAGGGAAATTAGGGAAGGGATAGGGAGAAGGCATTTGCCAAGCATCCTCCATGTGCCATTATAATTAACAATTGCTCTCACTTACTGAGTACGTATTATGGACTGAGCACTATGCTGAGCACTTGTATCATTTCACCTAATATTCACAACAATGCCAAAAGGTAGGTATAGATAGGGAAATTAAGGGTCAGGAGGTGACACCACTTAACTAAGTGAAGAGTTGGAATTTGAATTCTGGCCAGCCTGAATTCTTACCGACTATACCATTTTATCTTCCTATAGTTATAACACACGATCTTCACATCAGCCTCATGAGGTAAAGGATATGATCTTTATTTTTGAATAAGGAAACTGAGAAACATTCAATAACTTGTTCAAAGTCACAAAGCTAGAAGACATCAGAGCTGTAATTTGACTCCAGGCTTGTCTGACCCCCAACCCATACTCTTTCCACTGTATTTCACATTCTTTTCTGGAAGAATACAGCTGATGTGTTTCTGTGTGGAGGATGGGAGGTGGGGGGACAGTGATGTGGGGAATGGGGGGTGGGAAGCAGTCAAGCCCTGTAGTCTGGCATGCCATGAGGCAAGAAGTCAGACACAGACTGTGGTTTGGGGCCAGGGAAGGAAATGGAAAAGCTTTAAGACCCTCAGACTGTGTCAAACACCCCGTAGTATAGAGCTGCGGAGACGTGGTCAGGAGCAAGATGACACATGCCTGGAGTTCTGAGCAGAAAGGGCAGACAACAAAGAAGGAGGCTGGGAAGCCCAGTCCTCCCTTGTTCTTGGAGCAGCTTCTTCCCAGAGCCGGGGACGTGCTTGGCTCCTTGTGATGCTCACATTCTTGGACTTGCAGCCAAGTTTGCAGGCTGAGCCTGCCCTCCTCCCTCCCACCCAGCTCTGACTCCTCCACTATTTCTAGTCCCACAGCGACCCCAAAAAGCAGCCCACATCATCCTGCTCAGCCCACCATGGCAGAAAGCCTGGAGACAGAATAGGCTGGGAAGAAGGGACAGAAAGGTAGCTCAGACTCACTGGCCAGTCTGGCAACTGGGTACCCCCAAGCATGCAGTCCCCCTGTGGGAATGGGTGCTCAAAGGAAAAAGGGTTTGTGTAAGTTGCATGGCAGGGACTCTGTGACCTGCTTTAGGGAGGGTCTCCCTGAAATGGGAAACCACTGCTGAGTCCCCACCTCCCCTTTCACCAGTAGGCCCCACCACACAGCTCCATGCTACAGATGTTTCCTCTCTTTCTGGGGGTCACCAACAGGTTGCCAAGGCTCTGCTGAGTCACAAAGATCAGCTGATCTTCGGCAGTCTTGGGGGACCTCGGATAGGCCTCTACCTCCTACAGCAGAGCTGAATGTCTCCGGGTTCCATAGTCCCCCCCCCCTCCCCCCCCCGTCACACACACACACACACACACACACACACACACACACACACCAAGGGGAATTGGACAAATCTGGGTTCAAATTCCAATTCTGCCAGTTAAGCCCTCCCATCTTAGAGAAATTACTTAACTTTTCCGAATCTTTGTCTCCTCTTGGTAAATGGAATTCATAAATGCATGGCCTATGCCAGTTATTAAAAGTTAGTTATTAACTTCCTCATTTTTTTAGCAGGGTCCATATTCTCTTTCTAACTAGGTGTAAGTTTCTTAGGGCAGGGACCAAACACATCTTCTGCTCGTCATTCATTCATTCAATCCAGAAGCCTCTGCTGAGAGCCCAGTGGGTTTTAGGTCCTGTGCTTGCCATTGGATGGTCCTCAAGATCAGGCCAAGAGCCTGACTTTTCCTCAGAGATGTTACGGTCCAGGGGATACTTCACGTAAGTAATTGCAAGCAGGAAGTGGGAATGGCTGTAAGAGCAGCAGATTTGTTCACTGGACAGAATCTGCTGAGTGTTATTTATGTGTCAGGTCCTGGCTAGGAGCTGTGTAGGGGTGTAAGGATAAATAGGATAAAGTGCCATGAGTCTTCCCATGGAAAAGTTCAACCAGGACAGGAGAATTTGAACCTGGGGGATATAAGGGAAGAGTGTTCCAGGTAGAAGGCCCAGAGACAGGATAGTGTGTGACTTGGAGGAGGGAGCAACACAGTTAAGTGACCAAACTTCCCATGCTGCTCCCTCTCACAGCTCAAAGCCAGACTCCTAGTGGGTACCTTGTTCTTCCATCCACCATCAACTCAGGGCTGAAAATTGTTTATCCTTCCTCCTACCCTGAGCTTGACAAATACTTCTGGAACCCAGATAAGGCTTGGGGAGTCCTGATGCCTCACAAACTGGAGCTTCAGAGGGTGAACCTTGCACACACATGTTGAGACTGGAGAGATGGCAGCCTTCTCCGCTGCCCCACTTTCCCATCTGTCAGCAGGGGCCTCTAGCCTCTGCTCACGCTCCTTTCAAGGGGCTTGGGTAAGTGGCAACCCTATCAACTCTACAGTTTGCCAAGGCAGAACATCTCCCTCAGAGAGGATGCATCTGTAAAATATGGATAATACATGCTTACAATTGTGTGGATAAGGCCATAGACTTTGGGGAGCCAGATGCCTTGGGGAGCCTGCAACCAGATGCCAGACGTCGAATCAAACGCTGCCATTTACTCACTGTGTGACCTTGGACAAATCACTTAAGTTTTCTGTGCTTTAGTTTCCTGATCTGTAAACTGGGGATAGTATTACTCATTTCACAGGGCTGTATGAGGTTAAAAAGAGGAAAGATTTGAAAAGCATTTAGATCAGTGCCCGGCATTCTGTAAGCACTACAAAATGGTTTGTTAAATAAATGAAATTATATATATATATTCCTCAACTATTAGTGTATGTGTGTGTGTGTGTGTGTGTGTCTGACAAGATAGCTCTACCAGGTCTCCTGCTCATTTATCCTTCTGGGGATAAAAACAAAATCAATTTTTCCACTTCATTTTTAGCATTATTCTCAACCCTGCTAAAATGGCCTAGTCTGATATTTTACAAAGGGTATTAATGATGTATGCAACATGACTTCACATGGTACCTGGGTGAACACTGCTTAGTTCAATAGTTATATATTTATTTTAATGTATTTTAACTATGCCAGCCCCTCAGGGCATCTGGGTGGCCCCAGGGTAGCCCCTGCATACTGGCTGGTTTTCCCACATCCCATATCCCAAGGCAGTATCAGTCTCTTCTAACCCTCTTCTTACCAAGCCAGGCCAGACTATCCACCCCACCTTTTCCAGATCAATCTCTCTTCAGAATCATCCAATCAGGGTGTCTGTCTCTGAACTGAAGCCAGAGAATCATCATCACGGCAGGAATATCTCATCCCAGGATAGGAACAACAACAGAAGCAAGAATAATTAGAAGCTACATAGTGCTTCCCTCTGTACAAAGCACTTTCACACACATGATCTCATGGGCTCTTCAAGCCCTGAGTTCCAGGGTGGAAAGTGACAGCAAAAAAATGCCAAGCAGAAGATAGAAGGTGCGTGCTTCCTGGGCAAGGAGGGCTGAGGCTCTGGGAGAGAAGCTAGACTGATGACCACCTAGGAGAAGAATGTCTCCCTTCACTCAGTTCTGGGGCCTCAGTTCCAGTGCACAGAGCAGGCCCCGGGTGAGGGCTGGAGAAGCACCCTTCAGGCCTGGACAGCGGGGTGAGGCCTCCCCCATGGGCCTCCAGGCCCAGCACTGGACTCCTTGAGGCTGGCTGGTGTGGGGCCTCCCCCTCCCCTAGTCCCCTGGGAGTTGGGGAGGTGGGGGTGAGAGGATCCACCAGGCTACCCTTCCAAGGCCAGCTGCTACAGAACCTTCAGGCTCCAACATTCCATCTCTTCTTAAAGGGGAAGTCACTGCTTCCAAACTCCGCCCGTCCAAAGCCCTGCAGCTGGGTGGAGGGGAAGACCCGGCTAGGGAGGGGAAGATGATGAACACCAAGAGATTCTTCCTGACCTTCCCATCCAGACTCAGAGGCCCTTCCCAAGGTCTCCCCCTTAGCCACCATTTGGAGGAAACAGGCCCCAATTCTGAGGGGAGATCAGCACCTGGTTTAGTGATGAGTCCTCCACAGGGGTCAGGTGCTCCAATCCCTTGACAGCATCTTAAACACTCCACAAGGGAGAGGAGAGGCAGCTAAATAAACATCAGGTCTGCAGGCCCCAGCATACAGCCTGGCGCTGGAGCATGTTCCCCCACCCCCCAGTTCAAAGTCCCCCAGCATAGCCTTTAGATGTGGGATACTCCAAATATGGTTCTGAGCTGTGAAGCTGAAAAGATGGAGAAGGAAAAGGTTAAGTGCCAAACATCTCAAGCCTATGTTAAAGAGGTGGCTCCCTTGGCAGGAGGAGGGCTGGGACTCTGGCTGTGGAATTGGGTGGAGGGATGTGTGTTTCTGTGTATGGGGGCCTCTGGTCTCCGAGGAGGTGAAGGTGCTGACTAGTAGGAACTCTGAATGCATTTGGGGAGTTGGACATCCCCCTAATGCCCCCCTCACAAGAGGTGAACAGGGAGTCCTTAGAGGGACTGTAACTTCAAGGCTCTGAAAAAGCCAAGGCGGTCCAAACGGGCCGAGTCGTCCCCTAGAAACCCCTAGAAGCCACAGTGGGGTCCCAGGAGGCGGGGCGGGGGCCATCCTCACCCGAAATCGTCGTCCATAGACTTGAAGAAAAACTTATAGCTGGGTCGCTGCAGAACGCCCTTAAAGTCCGCCAGGGTGACGCGCTCAGCGGGCAGGGGCAGCTTCACCAGGTACGGCGTCTCCTGCCCGTCTAGGTGGTAAATGATCTTGGTCTCGCCCATGGCTCCGGCCTCGGGCCCGGCGGCCCGTGTGCGGCCTGCTCGGGCGGCCGGGCCGGGCCTCTTGGGCAGCGGCGGCGCTCGGGGCGGCCCAGCGGCTCAGCCCAGCTGCGCGGCCGGCCGCGGCGCCAGCTCCCTTGTTCTCCGGCCGCTCCCGGGTCCCAGCGCCGCCTGCCGCTGCCGCTTCCGCTCCCCACTCTCCCGGCTCGGCTGGCGACCGCGACTCTTCCGGTGGCCGCGGCCCTCCCGGCTCTGGGCTGCAGCCAGGCCCGCTCCCCTCCCCCGGCCCCGGCGCCGCCCCGCCCAGGCGCAGCCACACCCCCGGCGGCGGCCGAGAAACGCTCGACTGGCGGCAGATGGCCGGGCCTTCAGCCCGGGCCCCGCTGACACCCGCCCGCCGACCTCCCGGCGCCGCTTCAGCTCCTTTGCTCTGGTCCCAGGCCCGGCCGGGGCCCACAGAAATGAAAGGGGAGAGCTGACCAGGATGGCCGCGTTTATGGACCCTACAAGGTTCTGTCTCTGGACCCAAGTGGGATCCACGCCTCCTTTACAGTCAAGGAGGGGTGGAAAGGAGGAGACGCTTTGGTCCCTGGAGATGATCCGGGGGGAGGGGGTTTATTCTGACGATGCATCGCTGGAGGAAAGTGACCTCAACTTTGCTCTTTAGGATCAGTTGAGAAGCACAGCTGCTGTCATTGAGCTCACCAAGTTGAGCTCCTTGAGGGTTGGACAGTTCTTATTTTTCCTGATAACCTCAGTCGGCCTAGCCAGGGTCAGGGGCTTAGCGGTCGTGTCATAAATAGATTGAATGACAAATGACTGGATGCATGCATGATTGGGAAGGTTAAGTCTAAACTGTTTCCTAATAAATCGCTTCACCCTTGGCTTTTAATTCGTTTAATAAATATTGAGTGCCTACTATGTGCAAGGCAAGGGTGCCATGCATGAGATATAGCAGTAATAAGGACAGTTAAGGGTGCCTTCAGGACCTTCAAGGAAGCACACAGGCTTGTAAATAATTTTGGAGAGTGATAAACACTACCAAGAAGATAAAACGAAGTGATGATTGTTATGGGGAAAAGAGGACTATTCAAGATAAGTTGATCAGAGAAGACCTCTTCCATCTGAGCTAAGACCTAACTGATGAGGAGGAACAGATCAGAAGATTTGGGGAAAGAGGGCCCAGCCAAATATAAAGGCTCATGACAGGAATAAGCTTGCCAAATTTGAGGAACAGGGAGAATGCCATTGTGACTGGAGGAACAGTGGTAGATGAGGTTGAAAAGGTAGGTCAGGGATAGATCATATAGGACTTTCTAGGCTACAGTAACAAGTGCAAGCTCTCTGTATTGTACAGTTGCCAAATTAGCATTTGAAGAGGAAGTACCTCTCTCAAATACCTCTTCTGTTCAGAAACCTCCCCACATTCCCCAATGCTTCCCAAATATCTTAGCATGCTATTCAAGGCCCTCCATAATCTGACCTCTACCTACCTTTACAGCCTTTGTCTCTCTATCTCAACCTTCTATCTCCTGGCCAACCTGCTTGTTAGCATCTGCACACACCTTGTGTATTTCCACTTCACATTGTTCCCTTTACTCTAATTTTCAAATTTACAGAAGTAATATGTGTACAGATAATATTAAGAAAGCTTTTAACAACAAAAACAGCAGCCCCATCCCATTATCGTCTCCACTCCAGAAATTATCACTTTTTCCTTCTACCACAATTTCTTGATTTTATGCATTCCCAACATTGCCCATTGATTTCCAATTCTGATTCATTATGACTTATCTCTCTTCCACCTTGCCCCATACTACCTTTCTTAGCATAGTGAAGTCACTTTTTGGTTGTCAGTGTAGTACTTTGTATTGACATCATTTTTATTTTAACTATGAATGTCTACTGCTAAGCCATGTGTTCAATGATGCTTCCTTTCCAACTTTTCATTCTCTTGTCATTGTTGCCTTGCTGTTTCATTTACTTTTAAAAACATACTGTATCTATCATTCATTCTTCCCACATAATCTGTTTCTCAATACATATTTTGTTCACTGAGTCAAATCTGTTAGCTAATCCATCAATTCCACTTACCCCTGGAGCCTTCCATTCTCTTGCTCTGGTCTATACTGCAATTGTTGTCTTGGGATTTTTCTGCATCACCCTCCGAATTCCCTTTACCTCATCCTGTTGGTTCTGTTTCCTGGATACTTTACTCCTTTGATTTCACAAGGCATATCTTTTGCTAGCTTTCTTTGAGAGGACTCATGGGAAATGACTTTGTTTTCAGATCTTGCCTATTTGAAAATATAGGATTTTGAGTTAAAAATAGTTTTCCTTCAGAAGTTTGAAGGTATCATTTCATTGTCTTCTGCAGTGCTATCGAGCAGTTTGATCCTTTTATTTTCCTCAAAGCCTTTGTACACGAATTGTAAGGCTTATTAACTACACAAATTATTTTTATTCTTTCTTGAAGCCATTAGGAAGTTCACTTTATTCCTGGGGTTTTGAAATTTCATGATACACTCTGGTGAGCATCTTTTCTTTCACTGTGCTACGCACTCAGTTGGCTTTGTATCTAGAGATTCAACATTCTTTGAAATGTTTAATAACGCCCTTGCTGTCATTTTTCCTGTTCTTTTTCTGCAACTTCTTATGTCAGATTTGGACCTTCTGCATTGATCCTTTAATTTTCTTGTTTTTTCTCCTTTATCATCCATTCCTTACCTTTTCTTTTCTTTTCTATTTTTTTTTTTTAAATGATTTCACCTTTCACTTTTTTGCAAGACTTCCCTAGCATTATTTACAACTTTTCACCTATCCTATACACAAATGCACAGGATAAATACAATATTCACATGACTGAAAATTCAAGAGGTACCTAGGATAGATATACAGTGAAACATCTTATTTGATTCTCTAGTCTTCCAGTTCTCAATAGAAGGAAACAATTTTACTGATTTTTAATTTCTAAGAACTTTCTTGTTCTCCAAGTCTTGCTTTTTATAGCTTTTTTCATAGACACAATATCTTCCCTCTTTGCCAATAATTGTATTCCCCTGACCACCCCCCCTGAAGTTTCCAGAGTTCCCTTTGTCATTGTTTCCTTGGTTTTCTGTTTGCATTTGTCTCTATGTTTCTTGTTGAAAGATTCCTCAAATGTTTGATGGTCCTTGGCTGTCTAGTCACATTAGAATGAGACACTAAAAAGCTGACTGGAAGCTCTGTCCATGTTTAAGGCTACTAATGGGCTTCACTGTAGGGTGGTTAAGAGGGGGAAAGTGGATTTTTTTCATCGAGGAACACTACATCAATATTTGTAGGCCATTTTTTCCTACAGCTCTTCTATATATATATATATATTTTTGCCCAGGGAATATAAATCAAAGTACAAATATTCAGAGTCCCACTACTCATATATTCTCAATTAATCCCTCATTTTCAACCTAGCACCTTACCCCATCCACTGCTGTACCTGAGTCCAGAATGGCTCTGATAGTTTAAGTTCTGAGGTTCTGAAATTTCATGGGGCTTTTTCATTCATTATACTGGGAACTCATGGGCCCTTTCAATCTAGAAACTCAGGACCTTCAAGTTTAGGAAACCCTAAGTATTTCTTTGATTATTTCCTCCTCACCATTTGTACAGACTAAATCTCTCATTTCCTGCAGGGCAGAAGCAGTGGTAATCACCTGGCTCCATGAAATGGGGATCTGGGGGTCTAACTTTTTATTATATAGACCTTTATCTATACCGTCCCCCAACTTAGTTCTTGGCCCCACTCCTTACCCCTTCTGAGGCGCTGAGCATTTTCTGGGTTCAAGGGCATGTTGGCTTTGCCTTTTGTTAATAATGACCTCTGCAGTCAGACCCCAACTTATTCTGCATTGCCAAGTCAATTTTTTACTTTTCCATCTATTTTTCATTTTCCCAAGTGTTGCTGTCTCTTGTTCATTGTTGTTACTTCCTGATTTTGAGTAACATGCCTTCATTCCTTTACTGGCATTTTAATAGGGATTTTGGAAACAGCAAAAAGCTCCTATGTTTAAAATTTGCCAAAATTAACTGGAAATCTTTTGCTTTGCTTTTAATGTTCTCCTCTACCTTTTTCCATTTTTTAGGCCATTCAAGTGTTAAAATCCTGTAAAGCCTTCCTTAACCATCCCAACTGAAAGGCATCTCTTCCTCCTAAAAAGTTGTATAGGCCACTTCTGATCTCTACCGCTCATTTGACACAGACCAGAGATGACTCATAGTTACTTATATTTAACTTCTCCTAATAGGTCCATGCCATAACCATCTTTATGTTCTTTAAATACTAGGTACTGTATGTGATAAAAGAGAAACTGAAATTTACTGAACAAGAAAAGCAAATCAAGCCAAACCCTGGCCAGCCTGTTTTTTTCCTTTAGAAATATCCAATGCCTTTATGCCCTCCACCTGGAGAGTAGTATCCTCTTCCTCACCTTACTCTTTTCCTCCAACTGGAATGAAGAAAGAAAATTTTATCTGTGATGCCCAAGATGGTCACTTGTTATCACAGTGACACCTGCCACAGCTTAAGTGTCAACAGAGTCAAGAGTTACAAAAAAAGCAACAAACAGCTCAAAAAGAGGAGACAGAAGGGGCATGGTCTCGGGGTTGAGGTTAAGGGAAACAATAAAATGAACTGACTAAAATTCCACCTTGGGAGTCCAGTACCACATCCTGGCTCTCTCAATTACCAGTTATGGGACCTCAGATTAGTTACTTAACTTCTTGGAGCTTTAGGCTCCTCATCTGAAAATGGGATAAAACCAACTTTTGTAGGGCTAATATGAGGGTTAACTAAAATAATGCATGAAAAGAACTTAACAAAATACCTTTCACATAGTAAACAAACACTCAATATTAGGGAAACTCCATTTTATAGAGCCTTCATATGTTTTTCAGCATATCCATTGCCAGCTTGGGGTTATATTTGCCTCTGAGGGCAATTTCCCCTTCAATGAGACACTGAAAATGCGGAAGCAGAAAGTATACTTGATTGAAGATCAAGCCCTTAGCTTTACCCCTCAAGAGGCATGCAACCATAAGAAAATTACCTTATTTTTAAGATGGAGAGTGACCCAGCTTCCCTGACAGGACTAGTACTGGATCAAGTGGAGAAGGCATATGAGAGACTGGCAAGCACTAATGGGCCTTATATACGCTTGGCATCATCACTCAGTACAAAATACTAAACTTAACAGAAAAGTGCTATAGATACAGGCTCAGGCACACCTCCTCAGGACCACAAATTGGTCCACGGTGGCTAGAAAAGGATCTGGGCCCTCCACTACCTATAAACCATAGAATAGTCTATTAGCCAGGCACCACAGTACCACCTAGTGGCCACAATATCCCTCTTTTTCCTCTCCCCCAGATGTTAGGGAAACGCTGCCATGTCAGAGGTTCAGAACTCTTTGGTCACATACTTCAAAGCCTGGTCAGTTGGAAAGAAACCAAATACACCTCTCTCTCTTTTAATTATTAACAAATACAAGCAGCAGAGAGGCCAGCTGCTCTCTGCTGTTCCCTGAGGAAAAGCCAGAGCACAAAGCTGTTCCTCTGGCCTTCCTCCAATTGCAGCGCCTGCCTAGTTCCTCCCTAAACAGAAGCTTTGTTCCAGCCCATTTTCTCTCATTCCAACTCCTCAGTCAGGACGGGAGGCACATGGTTGCTGGAGGTGGGAAGAATACTGTAGTTCAAGCTTCTGCTCATTTAAGTCTCAGTTGGATGGTGGTTACTCATCCTTTGGCAAGTAGCTCCTCACTTGCCCTGGCTCAGGAGCCAGGAGGGCAATCACACCCACAGAAGCACAGCAGTGCAACTTCAGTCGTCTTCAGATGACTCCTCTTCTGCCTCTTTTAGCCATTGGATGAACCTCTGCAGCTGTAAGGAAGCAGAGTGGAGAGCTGCTGGGGGAGATGCACATAACCGTCCTGTCTCCCCTAGCAGATAAAAGCCAGAGTCCCAAGGAACAAACCACCCTGGAGCCTAGGGCCAAGGGTCAGGGAACCAGACAGCCTGACTCACCCGTTGATTCTTACGCAACTGCCGGCCCTTGTCAGTTGTATCCCTTTGGTTGAACCAGCTCAGGATTGTTTCCTCAGCCAGGATCTCCAGCTGGTAGAAAGCCATTAGCACCTACAGAAGGTCAGCAAAGGGGATCTCAGAGGCCTTGCAGAGCCCAGCAAGATATAATTGAGAACAGAGGAAGAGAAGTCAAGACCTTAACACTTCTCTACCTGGCCCTCAACCTCCTTCCACATATCCGGCAGCCTCCTCCAAAATGGACAAGAGTGGGCTCTTTACTCTGGTACCGAGACGTGTATAACTTCTAGAACTACTGCTAAGTATTGCTCCACACCATTTCCAGGCCAACCCCCAAACGGCTGCCTTACTAGCCTGGATCCAAGGCTGCATTTCCAGCAATAAGCACCATACTAGAGGTGTATGGTGCTGTTTACCAAACTCCATACTGGGTTCATGTTAGCCTCTGTTTTGTGTTTCCATAGGGGTTGCCTACACCTGTTTCAAAGCAGAAACAGTACTACGGGGCTTGAGATGGCATTCACCTTGGCCATGGAAGTAATAAGAACTTCATGCTCCAAGAAGAAGTCCTCAATGGCTGCCAAGGTTTCCAAATGGTCAGCTGCACGCTTTATGTAGTTCCTAAAAACAGGGCTCCAGGCCTTGAGCAGCTATGAAAGGAAGGAGGAAAAGGAAGCTGCAATACATTTCTGAGCAAGCACCTATACCTGGACAGTACACAAAATTAATACTGATTACATGAGATTTTCATAAACATGGGAAGATAAGGGAGAGATGACACAGGCCCTGTGCAATCATGTCAGAAGGACTTGAAAGTTGTTGGCAGTCGGTGTTGGGGAAAAAGAAAGAATTCTTGGGGAAGGTAAGGTGAAAGGGGGTCAGATGCTGAGCACTGCCTCAAAATACTCATTTTCAGCCTAAAGGATGATCTTGTTCTGGGCCAAATAATTTTCCATCAGAGATTTTGAAAGTCCAGGTCTATTCCAGGTATACTAAACCCAAACTCAGCAGTGAAAGCTGCTCTAGAACCTAATCAGCTTCTAGAAATAAGGATAAAGGAACCAGAAAGGACATATATCCCATAACATGACCTTCTACTCCTGATTTCCTTTAAAGTCAAGCACAAAAAGGAAGTGTATCTGCCTCCACCCAATCCCTTGTATGCAGCCCCAGTATTTGCTCACAGGAAGAAGCAGGGCACAATAGCGGTTACAGTCAAGCGAAGAGTCCATTTGCTGCAGGGGAAACTCCAGGACCACGTGGCTCAGCACCTGCATCACCTCCTTTAGGCTTATGTTGTAGGCATACCTGTGAGGAGATTGGGGTGGCACCAGAGTCCTTACTGGCCCTTTCAGCATGCTGCAGGACTATGACTTTGGCAGGACACTGGAGGAGAGGAAGTCAGATGGAACAATGTGGCTTTGGAAGGCTGCTGCTTAGGCTAGAATCTAATGCCTCCCTTCCTCCAAATGCTACTGGCCTTATCCATCTGGGATGTGGAGGAAATAGATTCCTATCTGGGGAAGAAACACAAGAGAATCTCTCCCTGCCTGAGGCTACCCCAAGGACAAGGGAACAGGGAGGGGCTGCTCTTACTTGAGAGAGTTGATTTCCAGGACTAGATTGTCACAAGAAATGTTCTCCTCTTTACCCCGCTGTAGTGTTCCCAGGACTTCATTCTGGAATACTAAAACCAAAGCAAGAATAAGTTCAAAGACCAACATCACTCCAGAATTCTTTAAGTCACCTAGAACTGACTTCACACAAATCCCTTCCTGGGAGGAACAAAAGTCTTTGGCTAGATGATTCGGGCAAGAATAAAGTGGAAGTTTTCCTACTTTGTCCCAGGACGCTGCTCCCCTGGCCACTCACCTTTGATGTCATCCATCTGTGGAGAGCATGCCCGGCTGTCTAGCTCCTCAGAATTTATACTTCGCTCACTTTCAGTTTCACTCTCTTCTTCCATGTTGACTGTGAGTCCTGAGAAGTCATAAAGGGTAAGAAAAAAGAAAAATAAGGAAGGAGTCACTGACAGGATAATATACATGCCCTATCTACATGAATAAAGGAATGAACAAGTTATCAGATTCTGAAGTATTAATTATCCTTTAACATAAGCAGATTCAGTATAAGGAGAATAATAGGAATGAGGCCTAGCTTACCCCAAAGATTCTGCCGTAGTTCTTCTTCTTCTTCCATGTTCATACCTGCAGTTTTCCAGAGGTAGCCCTGGCCTGCAACTCCGACTTCTGCTGGATTGTAACCTGGAAAAGGCACTGATTTTTAGGGATGGCCCAGCAGAAGCACAAATCCCTCCAGGAGGAAACACTGGTTTTCTTTGACGGGGCAGAGAGATACACAGATGCCCCACACCTGTTAAGCCTCACACCTTTCAGCTTCACCTTCTCCTTTTCTTGGTTGGTCCCAGAATCGTCACTGAACTGGCCATCATCCTCATCTTCCTCTGCGTCTGGAGGGTGCAAAGAGATCACCGAGCCCTCAGGCAGTGTGACGTCTGGACCCACTACTACCTACAGGAGAATAAAGCAGTGGGTGGTATAGACCCATGAGCTTGCTGGAGAAAACTATATCTGAAAATGCGAGAGACTTTTTTTTTTTTCACTAAGCCAAGTAGAAGGTAAATGAACCCACTGGATTTAGACTCTCAAACAGGATGGATTATGGCTGGAAACAAGGCCCCCCCTTTAACTCAGCATGACCACCACTCAATTTGGGGCCTGTATGCAGTATGGAACAGATCTCACCTGGGAAGTGAGAACACAGCGTGGCTCCAGTGTGACTCGTTCTTTGACCTCAGCGTTGTCACAGAGCAGAGACTGATGGATCTGTGCTCCATCTGCCACTCGGACACCCTGCCACAGGTAAGCCTGGTCCAGCACCACGTTATCACCTAGCTCACGATGGGAAGGAATCCTGGTTATTCAGGGCTCTAGCTCTAGATTAGAGCCCTTCATAGAGGACAGCGCTGACTGACATCAGCACAGCTCCTACCTAGCTCTATTATCCACCCCCCAATTCACCATAAACACCCTCTCCCATTCAAAGCCCAGGACTGAGAACAGGTCACTGCTCAGCCTGACTATCCTCTACCACATTTACAACAACTGCAGACTCTATACAGGGCTTAAGAACCTGAGAACCTACAGGATTGTTGGGGACTCCCTGAACTGAAGAACTTTATTGAGAATCACGTCTATGTCTACAAGTAGAAACAAATTATTCCACTTCTTCCTGTACATTTCAGAATTAGAAGTTTATTGTTTAGGAGGGGTAGAAACATCACAATCCTACAGCTATAATGGGTTACTAAGAGGCTGACCAGTTATGGTGAAGTGCAAAGAACACTAGATTCACAATCATTATACTCAGATTCAAGTCCCTGCACTGACTCTTATTAGCTATGACCTTTGGCAAACAACCACTTTGAGCCTGTTTACTTATCTGTAATTTGGGGATAAATAGTAACTACCTCACAAGGTTTTTGTGATGATTAAATGAAATAATGTACATAAAAGCCCTTTGTAAACTGTAATGTACTAAATAGAGATATTATTATTGTATGGTAATTATCCACTTAGTTCTGAATGTTAATATAGGGTCCCGGGGACCAATAAAAGGTTCTCAGACCAAATCAGGGGATCACTGTTTTCAAAACTCTGTTTTCTCCTTTCTTAAGGTAGCCACTCTAGTTCCTTATTCTCTTTGTATATCAATCCTTGTTTCTGGAAACACAGGTGCCCCCAGGTTCCTGCTCCTAAGGATAGCTGGCTTGATTTCTGTACTTGTGCTCACCAATATGGCAGCCAGGGCCAATGACACTGTTGGTGATGGAGCAATTGCTGCCAACGACAGTGCCAGAGCCTAGGAGCACATTTTCCTCCAGGATGCTGCCATGGCCCAGGCTGACCTCAGGCCCTCGGTAAATGTTGTGCCGGGAATGAGTGCAGCTCTGAGTTGTATTGTCAGCGAAGTTCGCCTCAGGAGTGAGAGGGTAGACCCATCGGCGGATGACGTCAGCGCAGACAGCTGCATACATATGTAGGTTGGACACCCGGGCACCGTATTCTCTAGTTGTTATGTGCATGTGGATCTGGTTCCCTAGGATCTGTGCGAGAAGGAAAGGGAGCTTACCTAAGCAAATAAGGCAGGAGGAAAACCCCAGGTACAACAACTTTATAACCTTCTTAAGTTCCCCTATCTCTTGCTGTCACAGCTAAATGGCCTGAGAGTTTTCTTTGTGTTATGCTTTCTCCCCCTGGGTTCTTTTCCTCCTTCCTAAGGCTCAACAAAACACAAAAGGGGACCAAAAGTTACCAGCATGAGATAAAATCATAGCCCTCTCATCTCTCCTGAAGAGACTTTGGAAGCCTTTTCTTACCTCCTCATTCACTAACAGGCCTCGCACAAAGTCATCTCGAGTTTGGTAGTCAAAGTTATCCGTAAAGAGTTGAGCCACCTGTGGGAGAGAGTGGGGTAGGACCACGGTTAAATGCTATTCTCTGGAGGCAAAGAAAAGTCCCCACAGACCTATCAGACCCTATCCAGCAGTACATGGACCAGTATCTCAAAGAAGCTCTTAATGGAATACTGGAAAACAAGATGATAGCACCTATTTTAGAACAGATTAAAAAAAGAGGGAGAAGAAATATACCCTGGCCTCCTCAGGGGGCAATAAAACCCTCTCTGAGTTCCACTCTTTGGATGTGCAGTCTTGGCCCTGAAGAGCTCACCTGAGGGGAGCAGATGCTGATATGACAATCCAGCAAATCATAGCGAATTTCTACCCCATCTCCACCGCCCTGGAACAAGCTCTGTGGGGAGAAGTTTCAAGACTTTAATCAGTCTCTCCTGCTGAAGTTAGTCACTTTCTGAACTCAAAGATCCCAGATATCTACATACCAGGGGAAAAGAGAAACGCCGGAGGCCTTGGGTCTTCTGGAAATGGAGAACCCGGTTTGTGGTACTATCTATAGCTACTACCATGTTGTCCTCATGGCAACGAGTTGGGTGGCTGGGGGATGACTCCTTGAAGATCATTGTCATCACAGATACATTTTTTTCTAGCTTCCGCCTCAACCTGTAAAAGATAGGAAAGAGAGCTGCAAAGAAGCAGTCTTAGGGCTCTGCTGGTCTCTAACCCTAGTCCCTACCATTTTTCCATCCTGACCTGTGTTCCTCCAGAGCTCGGGTAATATTGATATTGGAGACGACATCTCCATACACCAGAAGGAAGTCCGAGCGCACCAAGGCCTTGGCATCAACATCACGGAGGACATCTCCCAGTGATCGATATAGCTCTGATGTAATTATTCGAACCACATTGAGAGATGTAGGGTGGCACCACTTGGATTTCCTAAGGGAAGGGGTGAGGGGAATGAGTAAATCAGGCATAAAGATCATGAGGACCTTTCCTATTTTTCTCCCCTATTCAGCAATCACATTCCTTCTCTATGGCTTTTCTGGGCTCCTGCCAGCGTCCACAATTTCAAAGAGATGTTTGAACTATAATTAAGTCTTTCAGCTTCCTGTATCACCAGTCTTGTTTTATTGGTTAGAGAGTCATGGACATTTCCTGTCTATATCCTGACACCTGTACCCAAACATGGACTTGAACTTGCAACCCTGGGAACACAATTTTCATGCCACATTTTCCCTTCCTAAGTCCATACCAAATTTAGGAACTGTGAGATCATGCTAATATCCTAGCCTTTATTTCCTAAACTTCCATAAATTCTGAGATTTACTATTTTTCAAGAAGATTTCACCAAACATTTGTTAACTGCTTATTGTGTGCTTGGCACTAAGTTAGGCACTGGGAATACAATGATGATGAATTCATCCTTGCTCTTGAGGAGCAGAAAAAATAATATTTACAAGTTCAGTGGAAAAACAAAGATGTTACTCTTGTAACTTCCATATTGGAGCCATTAAATAAAAAGCAAAACCTCTGGGACCAAAATTTATGAGATTCGGAAAAAATACAGATGCAGTTCTTTAATCTTCATCACAGGAACCCCAAGATGGAATGATACTGGGTGTCTGTTGCTCACTTCCTCATAAGTGACGAAAACGCCTTTAGACCTTCTATTGGGATCTAAATAGACACTTCCCCCCCGCCTTAAAATTTCCCCTTAATTGCATCCTTCCTAAAGAAACTGGAAAAAGATGGTGAAACACAGAAAGAAAAGTTGCAGGGCCTTACAATAAATGCTCCTTGATTTGAGCAGCCTTCCAGCAACAAAAGACAAAGGTTTCCTGTACACCTGTGGCAGTCAGGAATTCCAGAGTGTAGTCAATTAGTGCCACATTTGCCAGTGGCAAGAGGACCTGGAGGGTAGGAGGGGAAAAAAATTTGAGGTCTTCAATCTGGGAGGGCCCTTTGGATACCATTCTTCTCCCCACTGCAACCACAATTTTCATTCCTCTATCAGTGTTTCCACATTCTATAGTTTTCCTTTATCTTTTGAATTCAAAAGTAATCAGGACCCTGCCTTTGATGTCATGGCATGCTCTAAGTATTAGAGTCTGAGGAGTTACAATTTGGACATAGCAAACGTGGTAACTTGCCCAGTATCAGACACAGAGCTGCTAGTAGAATAGAAGACCACCACTGGCAAAGAACGAAACAGGAAATCAATCGTTAAGTCCAGAAACTTAAGTAAGGTGCTATGGCCTTCTCCATAAAATTTCCTTCCTTGACCCCCTTTCCAAGAGTCAGGCTTTAGACAGGTCCAATCACTCGTCAAAAATGAACAACTATGAGGCCTTCTATGTAGGGGGTGGGGGTGGGGAGGAGGGTTTAGAGAGTAATTTTCCCTAAACCCAGTGCAGTTCCCTAACTTTGACTGGACCTGAGAATACTGAGTGACCCGGCAAGCCCCAGAACTAGCTCAGACCAATTCCCCAATGTCTAGACAATAAAGGGGCTGCTGGTAAGCAGCCACTAAACCCATTCTGGACTTCTTTCAACAGATGGCACTGCCTGCCATTAAAATCTGTTAGGAAATAAAGCACACTGCACGAGATCCAAAACGGCCGTTAATATAGGATCCGACCATCCCGCTCCATTTTATGCATATAACTTCATAGAGCATTGAACTCCCGTGTGAAGGCTTCTCTCAAGCGCTGCTTCTACATTCAGCCCTCTTCATTTCTCCCAAAGCTGACTGAGGTGACTCCAAGCCTACCAGTCCCCAAATCTGCCAGCCACTCACTTGGTCAGGCAATCATCAGAATTTTAGATGATCCCTCCGCCTTCCTCCTAATCAGATAAACCGGGTTTCAGGGAAAAGGGTAGACAAAAGGTCCTTCCAGAGCACGCCTCACTAGGCGGCCGAAAGGATAAGTTGTTCCAGCCCCGCTACCTCCAGGCCCTCTGGCTGGTCTCGTGCGCGGTGCTCACCCGAGGCTGGTCCTTGGAGATAGGGAAGAAGCGGCGGTCGAAGCTATCAGCCACCAGAACTGCTTGCAGGGGCGGCGGCGGTTCCTCCTCCGCAGCCCTGGCTCCTCCACCACCACTGCCGCCGCGCTTGTTGGCCCGTCCGGCCACCGCATCAGCCGGAACCACCACAGTGGCCGCCATCTTCTTCTCTCACGGCCACCACTTACGCACGAAAACTGCCACCGCACGCAGTAGGGGACAAAAAGGACCTGAGACTTGAAACGCGAAGGACTAACTAATGAAGGGAGGATCCAATAAGAGAGGAGTGCGCATGCGTCTTCCCTTGGCCTGGTCTCTGGCGGAGATCCCAGCAGCCAGGCGTGAGGCGTGGGGCGGGTCCAGAGGACGTCAGACTTGGTCTGCAGGTACAGTAGGCCTTCACTCCCAGGCGAATAATTCGTGATTCTTGCGGTATGATGGAACTTGTGGTTGCCTCCAAGGGGCCAGATTCATCCGGGATATGTAATCTTAAACAGTCCCCCCCCCCCCGAGCATGTTAGAAATTGTAGTTCTGCGTATTTATTCTAGTCACCTAATATAGTTATTACTTATTCCGGACTCCGCTCCGTGGGGAGTTCGGAGTCGAGTCAGACATCCCCTCCCCTCAAGGAACTCGCAGTCTAGACAAATACAAAATGTGGTATAGTAAGGAGAATAGTAATTCCATTTATTGAGCGCTTATTGTGGGCTAGACACTATACAAGTATTATTTCATTTAATTTGGTACACATGTCTGCAAGACACTTTATTCATTCGTTTAACAAACATTTCTGAAGTCCTTAGAGGTGTGAAGTTCACCCAGCTAGTGAGTGGAAGAACTGGTATGGAACCCAATTTGTCTGACTTCCTAGTCTCACAGTCTTTCAGCCAAGTTATATAGGTATAACGATTACTGTGTTATTTCTTCCTTTAACTCTCATTGATAGCAACATTTATTGAACGCCTACTCTGTGTCTCATACAGAGTGGAGGATTCAAAAACTACCGTAAAGTTGAGTAGGACTGGAGTTAAGCTTTCCAGGTAGAGGAACTGCGAGCGTAAAGGTGGGAGGCTGGAGAATGCGTCCTGCCTTTGGAGTACCAGCATGCAGAAATGCCTGGCCTTGGGGAAACAATCAAGGCGGGTTGGACCTTATTTGAAAGGCAAGGAGCTTCCCAGGAAGGCACCGCATCCTGTCTCCACTGGAACTGTCCGAATTCTAGGACCCACAGGGTGTTACAATTTCTGAAAATGCTATTTCCACCCACCCTCCGTTTTCACATGGGGATTTGGAGTCCACAAGGCTGAGATTTGTTGTTTCCATATAGCGATTCCGACTTGATTCGCCATACTCCGGTGCCCTTCTTGTGGAAGAGGGTCTGTCGTTTCTTCCTTCTACTAATTAATGATAGCACTGAGTGAAAACCATTTCTTAAGGATGTTGGAAAATTTAGCCTGTAGAAGGAAAGGCAGAAGGCAACTCAGTAAAAACTTTGGATTGTAGTACTTTGTAAATGAAGATGTTTGCCCTAAAAATCCATAGGCAGGAAGAGAAAAAGGGAGAATCAAACAGGACTGGTGATTTGCTTATATGTGCTTGCACACACTCTCAGAGGTAATTGTGAGGGGTATGAAAAGTAGGTCAGATTGTAGGGATTGTTAAATGACATCTTAGACATGGAGAAGTGGTGAATCAGCTGAAGGAGACTGGTTGTGGCAAATGTAGGCCTTACCATTCTGTAGACTGGTAGCTGGATGAAAACAATTTTAATAGATGGGTCTCAGAGATAATTTCTCTCTCTCTTAACCTGTTGTTGATTTTGTTTCAGAACTTTTTGAAAGAAACAAAGTGTAACTGAGAAGTTAGGATTTAAGGACTGATTATGATTACTGAATCATTTTATAGATATTCCTTTTTACTTTCTGGTATATTAGAGTAGACAGAGGGAAATACCTGAAACCCGAACTATAATCCAGCTGCCTTGATCTCTGATAATGATTGTATAGCCTTTATCTTGTGCCCTTGTGATTGTAAAAACCTTGTTACTAACCTTCACTTCTACCCATTTTATCTGATTTTTCAACTTTAGAGTCTTATGATCACTGAAGACAGCCCGTAATGTTTATTAATGAAGGGTCTTGGGACAGCCCAGAACAAATCCACCCCCAGTCCAAAGTTATCTTGATAACAGAAACTGGATCTGACCAAAAGGGGCCCACCTGACATGTGTATTAGCTTAGGCTTTAACCTACAAGTCACCTATACTTCATTATACTAAAAATCATGCCCATCATCATATTAAGGCCACCATTTTTTAACATATGTTCTGTGACTAAGCATGTAATCAGTCTGTGCATGCTCAATAGTTGAATCACCTTTAATTACATCATCTGGGGCCATTGTGCTCATTATCCTAAAACCCGCCCGCCTTTTGATACTATAAAACTATCAGAATTATTACAGTTTAGGGAGACAGATTTTGGACCGATAGGCCATCTGTTCTTCTGCTTCACATCTAGCCATAAAACTCTCTTTGAAACCCCAGTGTCTCAGGAATTAGTCACTTGAGTGCATCTGGCAAAAGAATCCACCGCCTTGGTCCGGTAACAAAAGCACACTCACATGATCACACACACAAACTACATAAAGAAGTGAAAGCCTCCTCACCCAATTCTGTCATCCCACCCAACTCTGGGAGTACAACCTTATGAATAATTTGGTGGGTATTCTCTCTGCCCCACCTAAATATGTATATCTTAATCTTGAGATGTATAATACACACACAGGCACACACTCCATACACAGACATCCAGACATCCATATATGTATATTCAACGGAATTATGTTTAGAGACAGAATATTTTATGATTATATGTTGCTATTCTGGAGCCAGACTGCCTGGATTCAATTCCAGGTTCTAGTCATTTAAGAGTTAGGTAACTTTGGGCAGGTTATTCAACCTCTCTATGCTTTGACTTCCTCATCCTTGAAACGGGGATAACAATTGTACTTACCTCATAAGTTGTTGGGAGGATTAAATGAGATAATGTGTGAAAAGCCCTTGAACATGTGTTTGACACATTGTAAACCTTATGTACCTATTAGCTATTATTATTGCGAGGATGCATTTTGTCTGCAATTTGCTTATTTAACTTATTATGGTGTAATGCAGAGAAACAGCTATTTTCAATTATTCCATAATATTCCATGGTATGAATATACCATTATTTATCTATCCATTTGCTTGTTGACAGACATCCAGATTGCTTGCAGTTTTGTAGTTACTAATAATGTCACAACAAGTATCCTCTTACATATATCTTTTTAAATTTCCATTTATTTCTGAGAATGCTTTCTTAAAGTGGAATGATAGGGTCAAATTGGATATAGTTCTGGTTGCAGGGAGCATGCTGTGAACTCAGTGGGAAGCTTGCTGAGGCACTGGCGGTTCTCACTGCAGTGGTGCTTAATTGCCACCCATGAGCAATACGCCATTAAACCCTTTCAGCAGGAATGTGTGAGAGTGCCTATTTCAACACATCCTCACCATCAGAGGGTGTTGGCAGGAGTTTGGATTTTCTGCTATTCTATAGGGAGAAAACTGTGTAGTTTTAATTTGTCTTTCTTTTGAGAGAGGTTGAACATCTTTTCGTACATTATGGAGCTATTTGTATTTTCTTCACATACCTCATATTTTAGTTTCCTTGGCTGTTCAAGCAAATATCTTGCAATGGGTTGACTTAAACAATGGTAATTTATTAGTTCATGGTTTTGAGGCTGAAAGAAAGTCCAAATTAAGGCATCATCAGGGCGATGTTTTCTTCCTGAAGACTGGCATTCTGGGACTGGCTGCCAATGATCCTTGGTCCTTGGCTCCTCTGTCACATGGCAGTGCACATATGGCCTTTCCTTGTCTCTCCATTCTCTTTCAGGTTCTGTTGAATTCCAGCTTCTGACTTCCTGTGGCTTTTTCTGTCTGAATTTCATTCTGCTTATAAAGGACTCCAGTAATAGGATTAAGAACCATCTTGATTGAGGTGGGCCCCACCTTAACTGAAGTAACCTCATCAAAAGGTCCTATTTACTATGGGTTCACGCCCACAGGGATGGATTAAGTTTAAGTACATGTTTTTCTGGGGTACACATAGTCTCAAACCATCACACCTCATATAAGCAGAATTGTACAGTTTGTCCTTTTGTGTCTGGCTTATTTCACTCAACACGTTATCTTCAAGGTTCATCCATGCTGTACCATGTATCGGAACTTCATTCCTTTTTATGGCTAAATAATATTCCATTGTATGAAATACCACATTTTGTTTATTCATTCATCTGTTGTTTCCACTTTTTGGTAATTGTGAATAATGTTGCTGTGCACATTGGCTTATAAGTAACCGAGTACCTGCTTTGAATTCTTTTGAGTATATACTTAGGTGTGGAATTGCCAAGATGTGGTAATTCTGTTTAACTTTTTGAGGAACCCACTAAACTGTTTTCTACAGCAGATGTACTATTTTACATTCCCATTAGCAATGTATTATGGTTTCTATTTCTCCTTATCCTTGCCAACACTTATTTTCCATTTTTTAAAAAATAGGAGCCATTCTGAAAATGTCCCCCTATTTTTTCTTCTAGGAGTTTTATAGTTTTTGTTATTATATTTAGGTCTTTGATCCACTTTGAGTTAATTTTTGTATACAGTGTGAAGTAGGGGTACACTTTTGATGTTTTGTATGTAGAAATCCAGTTTTCCCAGTACCATTTGTTGAAGAGACTATTATTTCCCCATTGAGTGGAAATGGCAACCTTTTCAAAATTCAGTTGACCATAGGTGTGTGCGTTGTGCATTTGTTTCTGAATTCTCAATTCTATACCTTTGGTCTTTAGGTCAATCCTTGTACCAGTACCACACTGTTTTGATTACTGTAGCTTTGTAATAAGTTTTAAAATAAAAAAGTGTGAATCCTCCAACTTTGTTCTTTTGCAAGATGGTTTTGGCTATTCAGGGTCCCTTACATTTCCACATGAATTTGATGATTGGTTTTTCTTTTAATGCAAAGAAGGCTGTTGGAATTTTGGTCTCCTTCATTCTTTTTTTTTTTAAATTTTTATTGCAATAACTGATATAGAGCATGAAATTTCCCATTTTAACCACATTCTAATGTACAATTCAGTGGTTTTAATTATATTCACAATATCAGGTTACCATCATCAAAATCCATTACCACTCCTTTTTCATCACCTCAAACAGAAACTACTCATCATTAAGCTATAATTCCGTCTTCCTACCCCATCTCCCATATTCCTGGTTACTTATATACAGATGGTGATCTGTCTTTATGAAGTTTGCTTCTTCTAGGTATTTCATATAAGCGATCTCATACAATAATTATCTTTTTTGTATCTGGCTTATTTCACTCCACATAATGTCTTCAAGATTTATTAATGTTGTAGCATGTATCAAGACTTCATTCCTTTTAACAACTGAATAATATTCCATTTTATGTATATACCACATTTTATTTATCCATTCAGTTGTTGATGGACATTTGGGTTCCTTCTACTCTTTGGCTCTTATGAGTAATGCCGCTATGAATATTGGTGAGCAAATTTTTGTTTTTAGTTCCTCATTTCAGTTCTTTTGGGTATATAATCAGAGGTGGAATTGTTGGGTTATATGGTAATTCCATTTTCAATTTTCTGAGGAGCTGCCAAACTGAATTCCACAGTGCCGAACCATTCTACTGTGCCGCAAACAATGTATAAGTTCCTATTTCTCTGCAATTGCAATAACTTACTATTTTCTGATTTTAAAATTATACTCAACCAAGTGGGTGTTGATTTGCATTTTACTGATGACCAGTTGTGTTGAGCATGTTTTCATGAGTTCATTGGTCATCTATGTATCTTCTCTAGAGAAATGTCTATTCAAGTCCTTTGCCCATTTTAAAAATTGGATTATTTGTCTTTCTGTTGCTGAGTTGTAGCAGTTCTTTATATATTCTGGATATTAACCCCTTATCAGATTTATGGTACACAATTGTTTTCTCCCATTCTGTTGGTTGTCTTTTCACTTTTCTTGATGATTTAACAGTTGGGTCCTCCATATTTCTCAGCCAAAACAGGGCCAAGTTTACATGCAGGGCATGTAGATCAGCTCCTGTTGTCCTGAGAAAGGGTCTGAAACATCTTTTTAAGTTTTTCAATTCCCTTGTGCCTTCCAGACTGTGCAGCAGACGGCGCTGTTCAGTAATTTAATTGATCTCAAAGCTGCTTTGCCTCCAAGCACAGGATGCATCTACAAAGGTGAGCTGAAACTGTGGAATTCCCATGCCCTCACTTCGCCAGCCAAAAGCTGGCTCAATGTGGGGCTCCACCTATGGCAAAGTACTCCCTCAGCTGACCCAGTACTCCAGCCATCCCCCAGGCAAGGAAATGACTGCTGGCTGCTTCTTCCCTCAAGGGTGGGGGAAGGGCTTTCAGACACAGGTCTGGAAACACAGTGTCTGTCCATGTCTTCTCAGTCTCTTTGTCCCTCACTGACCTGGGCCTTGAAATGTCCTCCCCTGTCCCCTGGGTCTTCAAACAGTGGGGTTATGTCTCACTGCTGTGAGAGATTTTGAAGCCTGTGTCTGTGGTAGGAAGAGTCCTGTCTGCTGATTCTGTGCCTTTCCCATATGACACTGAGTGAGGGGGAAGGGAGAGGACTGGCTGGTCTGGGACAGAAGTTTCCTACCTGATATTCTTCTCTTTCTTCAATTCAGCATTTTCAGGGTCCTTCTTCAGTCTATATCCTCTTCCAGAGTTTCAAACAATTCAGAGTTGTCCTTTTTTTCCATTGAATCCCTGGAGAGAAGTTTTCAGTAGCTGTTTACATGGTCATGTTGATGACTTCACCCCTTCCCTTCATTCTTGAAGTATAGTTTTCAACAATTGGACTATTTGTCTTGGTGTGGATCTCTTTGAGTTTATCCTACTTGGAATTCATTGAGATTCTTGGATGTGTATGTCTGTGTCTTTCATCAGAGCAGGAAAGTTTTCAGCCATTATTTCTTCAAATATTTTTTATGGGCATCTCTCTTTTCTCCTTCTACTGCTCCTATAATGCGTATGTTGGTATGCTTGATAGTGTCCCATAAGTCCCTCATGCTCTATTTATTTTCATCATTCTTTTTTCTTTCTGCTCCTCAGACTGGATAATTTCATTTGTCTTATCTTCAAATTTGCTAGTCCTTTATTTTGCCTGCTCAAATCTGCTGTTGAACTCTTCTAGTGAAGTTTTCATTTTAATTCTTGTACTTTTCCTCTCCAAAATTGTTTGGTTCCTTTATAAAATTTGTATCTTTGTATTTATAAATTATCTCTAATTTATTTGTATTCTCATTTTGTTCACACATTGTTCTCCTAATTTCTTTTAGTTATTTGTGCATGGGTTCCTTTAGCTCATTGCACATATTTAAGACAGTTGATTGAACATCTTTGACTAATAGTTCCAGTGTATGAGCTTACTCATGTATGTTTTCTATCAAATTCTGTTTTTCCCCTGAATGGGCCATAATTTTCTGTTTCTTTGTATATTTTGTAATTTTTTTGTTGAGAACTGGACATTTTGGGTATTATGTTGTAGTAATTCTGGAAATGTGATTCTCCCACTCCTCAGTGATTACTGACCTTTGTTTTCTGAGGGCTGGTGTCATATATTTGTTACTTTTTCAAACTGTTTTTGCAAAGTGTATATTCCTTGTTGTGTGTGGTCACTGTAGTTTCTGTTCTGTTATCTTTATGGTAAGTCAGTGGACAGACAAAAATCCCCTTAGATGTCTGACTCCCAAACAGGGAAAGAAAAAGTTACTGTCTCTTTAAATCTCCTCCGCAATGGGGAATCTGCCTTTGCTGTGGGGTTGAACAATGGGCACCCTTCAGACCAGTCCCAGTGATCAAAAGCAGCAATCATTAATCAAAATATACAGCCTTGGTTTTCTCAGGACAAGGCCTCTATTTTCCATCCTGGCTCCAGCAAGCTGCAACAGGATCATGGGCAGCAGTCCCCACAGACGGCTGCCACAAAGTTGGGGGTGGGGATAATAGCCACTATGGGAAAGGCAAAATTCACTGAAATTTACCAAAATTTACCAACCTCTTTACCCAACTCTTCCCTGAATGCTGCAAGCTTTCTGCTAGACTGCAGATTCCAAAATAATTGATTCAGACTATGGTGCCAGTACAATAGTTGTTTGGTAGAGGGACTGATTCTTGAAGCTTCCTACTCTTTCATTTTCTCACAATCCTTTCCCTCATTACCAAAAGATTTTTTATTGCTCTAAACAGAAACTCTGTACCCATTAAGCAATAACTCCCTATTCCCGCCAACCCCTTGTAACCTCTAATTGACTTTCTATCTCTATGAATTTGCTTATTCTGATATTTCGTATATGTGGAATCATACAATATTTGTCTTTTTGTGTCTAGCTGATTTAATTTATCATGTTTTCAGGGTTCATTCATGTTTTAGCATGTATCAGAACTTCATTCCTTTTTATGGCTAAATAATATTTCATTGTATGTTGTGCTGGTTTGAATCTATTATGTCTCCCACAAAAGCCATGTTCTTCAATGCAGTCTTGTGGGGGAAGACTTATTAGTCTTTTGATTAGGGTGGAACATCTTGATTAGGTTCTTTCCATGGAGATATGTCCCATATAACAGTGGGTAAGAACTTTGATTGAATTATTTCCATGGAGATGTGAACCTACCCATTCAAGGTGAGTCTTGATTAGTTTACTGGAGTCCTTTAAGAGAGCTTATGGAGAGAAGGAGCTCAGAGAAGCTGAGAGGAATATTTTGGAGAGAAGCTAAGGTATGTAATCCAGAGTTTTCCCCTTGAGAAGCTAAGAGTTGACACATACCAAGACACTTTGAGATGCAGACTGAAAGATGTTTGGAGATGCTAAGCTAAGAGATGAAGCCCAGAGTTTTCCCTGGAGAAGCTAAGAGAGAACCCCCAGAGGATTAGAGAGAAATACCCTGGGAGAACAAGCAAGAATGCACAGGAGCTGGTAGAGAGAGGCTGAGAGACAGAAGCCCAGAGACATTTTGGAGAAAGCCGTTTTGAAACCAGAACCTGGGAACAAAAGACCAGCAGACACCAGCCACATGCCTTCCCAGCTGACAGAGGTGTTCTGGATGCCATCGGCCTTTCTTTAGTGAAGGTATCCTCTTGTTGATGCCTTAGTTTGTACACTTTTATGGCCTTAGAACTATAACTTTGTAACCTAATAAATCCCCTTTATAAAAGCCAATCCATTCCTGGTATTTTGCATAACAGCAGCTTTAGCAAGCCGGAACATTTGTATATACCACATTTTGTGTATCCATTCATCTATTGACAGACACTTTAAATGCTTCCATCTTTTGGTTATTGTGCATAATGCTGCCATGAACATTGGTGTACATGTATCTGTTTGTGTCTCTGTTTTCAGTTCTTTGTGGTGTATGTCTAGGAGGGGAATTTGTATTCTTATGTGGTTTCAGTTGCATTTCTCTAATGGCTAATGATGTTGAACATCTTTTCATGTGCTTATTTGCTATCTGTCCTCTTTGGAGAAATGTCTTTTCATGTCTTTTGCCCATTTTCTATTTGGATTGTTTGATTTTTTTAACTGTTGGATTTTGAGACTGTAAATGTTAGATACTAGTCCTTTTCAGATATGTGGTTTTCAACTATTTTATATCAGTCTGTAGCTTGTCTTTTCATCCTCTTAAGATGTTTTACAGGGCAAAGGTTTTTAATTATGATGAATTTTTTAATTTATGTATCATGCTTTTAATGTCATGTCCATGAATTCTTCATCCAAGCCATAGGTCTCAGAAGTTTTATCTCATGTTATTTTCTGGTAGTTTTATAGTTGTAGTCTTTACATTTAAGTCCATGATCAGTTTTGAGTTAATTTATGTATAATGTGTGAGAATGAGGTCAAGTTGTTTTTCCCCTCCTATGGATATCCAATTGCTCCTGTACAATTTGTTGAAAAGGCTCTCTCTTCTCCATTGAATGCTTTTGTACCTTTGTGAAAAATCATTTGGGCATAATTGTGTGGATGTATTTCTGGGTGCTCTGTTGTGTTTCATTGATCTATTTGTCTATCCCACTACCAGTAACATATGGTATTGATTACTGTAGCTGTATAAATCTTGAAATTAGGTAGACTGAATTTTCCTACCATTTTCTTCATTTTCAGAGTTGTTTTTTAGCTATCTAGTTCCTTTGCCTTTCTATATAAACTTTAGAATAATCTTGTCTATATCTACAAAAATTCCTGTTGTGGTTTTGATAGGGATTGCATTAAACCTGTGTGTCAGTTTGGGGAGAACTGATGTCTTTACTGTACTGAGTCTTTCAATCCCTGCACACCACATGTCTTTCCATTTATTTAGATTTTCTTTGATTTCGTTCATCAGCATTGTGTGGTTTTTAATATACAAGTCCAATACATTGTTACATTCACATCCAAGTATTTATTTGAGTTTGATTGTAAATGATACTGCATTTTTAATTTTGGTGTCTGCACATTCATTGCCAGTTGTGCTGGTTTGAATGTGTTGTGTCCCCCAGAAAAAGCCATGTTCTTTGATGCAGTCTTGTGGGGCAGACATAATAGTGGGGATTAAGTTGGAACGTTTGGATTGGGTTGTTTGCATGGAGATGTACCCCACCCAGCTGTGGGCGATAACTGGTGAGATGTTCCCATGGAGACGTGGTCCCGCCCATTCGGGGTGGGCCTTGGTCAGTGGAGCCATATAAATGAGCTGACTCGGAGAGAGGGAACTCAGTGAGTGCAGCTGTGAGTGATGTTTTGAGGAGGAGCAAGCTTGCTGGAGAGGAATGTCCTGGGAGAAAGCCATTTTGAGGCCAGAGCTTTGGAGCGGACGCCGGCTACCTTCCTAGCTGGCAGAGGTTTTCTGGATGCCATTGGCCGTCCTCCAGTGAAGGTAACCAATTGCTGGTGTGTTACCTTGGACGCTTTGTGGCCTTAAAACTGTAACTGTGTAGTGAAATAGACCCCCGTTTTATAAAAGCCTATCCATCTCTGGTGTTTTGCATTCTGCAGCATTAGCAAACTAGGACACCAGTATATAGAAATATGAATGATTTTTCTATGTTTATCTTTTTTTATGTTTATCCTGTGACATTCTAAGTATTTTCCCCATATTCCTTATGATTTTCTACACTGACAGTCATGTCATCTATAAAGAGGAAGTTTTATTTCTTCTTTTCCAATCTTAATGCCATTTACTTACTTTTCTTGCCTTATTGCAGGGGCTAGAACTTCCAGCACTGTGTTGAATAAGAGTAGTGAGAGTGAACATCCTTGCCTTGTTTCCGATCTTAGAGGGAAATCATTCAGTCTTTCACTGTTAAATATAATATAAGCTGTAGGTTTTTGTAGATTTTTTTAAAAACAAGTGGTAGAAGTTCTCCTCTATTCCATTTTCTCAGAGAGTTTAAAAAAAATCATAAATGGGTGTTGAATTGTCTTTTCTGCATTAATAGATATGATCATGTGATTTTTCTTCTTTAACCTTTTAAAATGTTGGATTACATTGACTGATTTTCAGTTTTTTTTTGTACCACTTGGAATAAACTCCACTTGGTCATGGTTTATATTATTAAGATATATTGCTAATATTTGCTAATATTTTGTTAAGAACTTTTGCATTTATATTCATGAGGAATATTGGGCTGTAGTTTTTTCTTATGTCTTTGTCTAGAGTTGCATAGTATTCCCTCTTTTTCTGTTTTCTGGAAGAGAATGTATAGAATTGGTATAAATTTTTCTTTATGTGTTTGGTAGAATCTTCGAGTGACACTGTGGTGGTTAGTTTCATGTGTCAACTTGGCCAGGTGATGGTGCCCAGTTGTCTGATCAAGCAGGCAGTGGCATGTTACTGCAAGGACATTTGTAGCTGATTACGTCAATGAAGGGAGTGTCTTCCACAATGAGAGAGTACAGTCAGTTGGATTTAATCCAATCAGCTGAAGACTTAAGGGGGAAGAGAGAACTTTCATTTCTGCTTCAGCTAGCCAGCTTCTCCTGGGGAGTTCATTGAAGACCTTCATCAGAGTTGCAGTCCGCTGTATGGAATTTGGACTTGTACATTCCCACAGTTGCGTGAGATGCTTTTACAGAATCTTATATTTACAGATATCTCCCATTGGTTCTGTTTCCCTAGAGAACCCTGACTGCTACAGAGACCATCTGTGAATAGAGATTTCTTTTTTTGGGGAATTTTAAACTTATGAATTAAATTTCCTTAATAGTTATAAAGCTATTCAAATTATCTATTTTACAACTGACAGTATGAGTTGTGGTAGTGTGTGTGTGTGGGGGGGAGGTTTGAGTAATTGGCCTATTTCATTTAAGGCATTAAACTTATGTGTGTAGATTTTTAACAGTATTCCCTTACTATCCTTTTGATGTCTGCAGGGTCTGTAGTGATATCCTGCTTTTTTCTTGATATTGGTAACGTGTGTCTTTTTTGTCAGTCTTGGTAGAGTTTTGCCGATTGTATTGATTTTCTAAAGAATCAGCTCTTTGCTTCCTTGATATTCTCTATTGTTTTTCTGTTTTCAATTTCACTGATTTCTCCTTTTATCTTTATTATTTCCTTCCTCCCTCATCCTGCTTGCTTTGGGTTTATTTTTTCTTATTTTTCTGGGTTCTGGAAGTGGGAGCTTAGGTTCTTGAGATTTTCTCTCTTTTCAAATGTAAGCATTTAATGCTATAAATTACCCTCTTAGCTGCATTCCACTTCTTTTGATATGTTGCATTTTCATTCAGTTCAGTGTGCTTTTAAATTTCCTTTGAGACTTCCCACTTGAATTATGTTAATTTCCACGTGTTTGGAGGTTTTTGTATTATCTTTCTGTTTTATATGTAGTTTGATTCCATTGTGAATGGAGAACACACTGTATGACTTCTATTCTTTAAAGTCTGTTGCATTTTAAAAATTGCCCAGGATATAGTCTAACTTGGTATATTTTCTATGGGTACTTGAAAATAACATATAGCTTGCTGTTGTTGAGTAGATTGTTGCTTAATGTGTTGCTGACTTTTGGATCTTTGCTGATTTTCTGTCTAGTTACTCTATTAGTTATTAAGAGAAGGTATTAAAGTCTACAAATATATTGTGGGTTTGTCTATTTCTCCTTTTAGTTCTATCAGTTTTTGCTTCATATATTTTGCAGTTCTGTTGTTTGGTATATACACATTTAGGATTGCTAGTCCTTTTGGTGGTTAGACCCTTTTAACATTATATAATGCCCCCCTGTTTCTTTTAATTTTCTTTGCCTTGTAAGTCCACTTAACTGATATTAATATAGCCATTCCTGTTTTTCTTTAATATCTGCATTATGTATTTTTCTATTCTCTTACTTTAAGTTTCCATATATCATTAATTTGAAGTGAGTTTCTTACAGGCAGCATATTTTTTATCTACCCTGTTTTTTAATCCTGTCATGGTTTTTAATCCCCCAGCTCTGTCTTTTAATTGATGTATATTGACTATTTATATGTAATTATTGACATGTTAGAATTTGTCTGCTTTTTATTTTTCTTATGTTTATTCTGTTTTTCATTCTTTGTTTTCTTTTTCCTGCCTTCCTGTTGGTAACTTGAACATTTTTTTTAGAATTCTGTTTTGATTTATCAATAGTATTTTTAGTGTATGTCTTTGTATATATATTTGTGGCTGTTCTAGGTATTACATTATATATGCATATCTTATCATGGTCTACTGGTGTCATCATTTCACCATTGAATGAAGTGGAGAAACCTTACCTTCCTTTTTTTCCCTTTATCCGTCTCAATTTATAATTATCTTAAATATTTCCTCTACTTATATTTAGACTCACATAAGACAGTGTTATAATTTTTGCTTCAACTGTCAAACATAATTTAGAAAATTCAAGAGAAGAAAGCCTACTGTTTTTACCTCTATATTTGCTTTATGAGTTCTTTCTTCCTGATGTTCCAAGAATTTTTCTTTTACCCTTTTCTTTCTGTTTAGAGAAATTCATTTAGCTATTCTTTTAGGGTAGATCTGCTGGCAATGAATTTTCTTAGTTTTCCTTCATCTGAGAATGTCTTGAATTCTTCTCTGAAGGATATTTTCTCTGGGTGTAGGATTCTGGGTTGACATTTCTTTCAGCATTTGGAAAATATTGAGCTACTTTCTTCTATACTCCATGGTTTTTTATGAGAAATTGCCTGGCATTCAGATTGTTGTTTTTCTGTAAGTAAGATGTCATTTTTCTCTGGCTGCTTTCAAGATTTTTTCTTTGCCTTTAGTTTTCAGAAGTCTAGGTCTTGGCATGGATTTCTTTGGGTTTATCTGTTTGGTGTTCATTCGGCCTCTTAAATCTGTTGGTTTATATCTCTTCCCAAAATTGGGATGTTTCTGACCATCATTTCTTCAAGTACATTTTAAGCCTCATACTCTTTCTCCTCTCCTTCTCGTACTCCAGTGACACAAATGTTAGACCTTTTGTTATAGTTGCACAAGTTCTTGAGCCTCTGTTCACTTTTTTCAGTCAATTTTTTGTCTTTTGTTCAGATTGGGTATTTTCTATTGTTCTGTCCCTCAGTTCACTGATCATTCCTCTGTTTCCTCCTTTCTGCTGTTTAGCCAATCCACTGAGTTTTATATTTTGGTTATTGTGTTTTCAGTTCTAGGTTTCCGTGTGGTTCTTCTTTATAACTCCTAGATTTTTATTCTGAGACTGTTATTTCTTTTCTGAGATGTTCTATTTTTTTCCATGTATTTTAAGCATGTTTGTAATTGCTTGTTGATCATTTTTTCATAACTGCTTAAAAATCTTTGTCAGATATTTTTTAATATCTTTGTCATCTTGGTATTGACATCTATTGATTTTCTTTTTTAAAAAAGCTTTATCAAGATACAATAAACATACCATACAATTGACCCTTGTAAAGTGCATAATTCAATGATTTTTAGTATATTCACTGATTTGTGCACCAATCATCACAATCAATTTTAGAACATTTTCATTGTCCTGAAAAGAAACCCTATAACCCTTAGCAATCACCCAACAATCCCTTATACCCCTTTCCCCCAGCCCTAGGCAATCGCCTAGGTCTACATTTGCCTGTATGGATTTACCTATTCTGGATATTTCCTATAAATGTAATCATGCAACACAGAGTCCTTTGTTGCTGACTTCTTTCACTATCCATGTTGTAGCATACATCAGTACTTTATTCCTTTTTATAGCTGAATAATATTATCCATTGTTCTAGTTTGCTAATGCTGCCGGAATGCAAAACACCAGAGATGGATTGGCTTTTATAAAAGGGGGTTTATTTGGTTACACAGTCAGAGTGTTAAGGCCATAAAGTGTCCAAGGTAACACATCAGCAATTGGGTACCTTCATTGGAGGATGGCCAATGGTGTCCAGAAAACCTCTGTTAGCTGGGAAGGCACGTGCCTGGCATCTGCTCCAAAGTTCTGGTTTCAAAATGGCTTTCTCCCAGGATGTTCCTCTCTAGGCTGCAGTTCCTCAAAAACATCACTCTTAGTTGCACTTGGGGTATTTGTCCTCTCTCAGCTTCTCTGGAGCAAGAGTCTGCTTTTGACAGCTGTCTTCAAACTGTCTCTCATCTGCAGCTCCTGTGCTTTCTTCAAAGTATCCCTCTTGGCTGTAGCTCCTCTTCAAAACATCACTCACAGCTGCAGCTGCACTGAGTTCCTTCTGTTTGTCAGCCCATTTATATGGCTCCACTGATCAAGGCCCACCCTGAATGGGTGGGGCCACGCCTCCATGGAAATATCTCATCAGTTATCACCTACAGTTGGGTGGAGCACATTTCCATGCAAACAACCTAATCCAAATGTTCCAACTTAATCCCCACTAATATGTCTGCCCCACAAGATTGCATCAAAGAATATGACTTTCTGAGGGACATAATACATTCAAACCAGCACATCCATGGTATGGAATTAGCGCATTTTATTTATCCATTCATAAGTTGATGGACATTTGGGTTGTTTCCACTTTTTGACTCTTATTAATAATGCCACTGTGAATATTTGTGTGAAAGTTTTTTGTGCAGACATGTTTGCATTTATTTGGGATGGATGGATGTCAGTCTGTATGTTTGTCTATCTATCTATCTATCTATCTTTCTAAACACTAGAGAGTAGGTTGCATACATCATGCTTTTCTAACACTTAACACTGCCATGTACATTTCCATAGAAAAAGGACACTCACTTATGAAACCACCTTAAATACACTTATAAATTTTGAGAAATTTAACATTGATATAAAGCTTATAGTCCATATTCCAGTTTTTTTCAGTTGTTCTAATAATGTCTTTTGGGGCATTTTCTCCTCCATTATTAATTCAAGTCCAGGATCATGTCTTGCATTTAATGATCATTGTGTCTTTAGTCTCTCTCTTTTTAATTGTAGCCACATATATGTAACATAAAATTTCCCATCTCAACCTTTCACAAGAATATGATTCAGTGGCATTAATCACATTCACAATATTGTGCTGTGATCACCACCGTCCATTACCAGAACTTTCAATCACCCTGAACAGAAACCCTGAACTCATTATGCATTAACTGTCTGTTCTCCCACCTCCACCCCACACACCACACTGGTAACCTGTAATCTACTTTCTGTCTCTAATTTGTATATTCTAGATATTTCATATAAGTAGAATCATTTAATATCTGTCCTTTTGTGTCTGGCTTATTTCACACAACATGATATCTTCAAGGTTCATTCATGTTGTACCATATATCAGAACTTCATTCTTTTTTTTTTTTTTACCACTGAATACTATTCCATTGTATGTGTATACCATATTTTCTTTATCCATTCATTTTTTTTTTAAATCTTCATTTTATTGAGATATTCACATACCACGCAGTCATACAAAACAAATCGTACATTCGATTGTTCACGGTACCATTACATAGTTGTACATTCATCACCTAAATCAATCCCTGACACTTTCTTTTTTTTTTTTAATGTTTTTTTTAAATTTTATTTATTTTTATTTTTTATCTTCATTTTATTGAGATATATTCACATACCACGCAGTCATACAAAACAAATCGTACATTCGATTGTTCACAGTACCATTACATAGTTGTACATTCATCACCTAAATCAATCCCTGACACCTTCATTAGCACACACACAAAAATAACAAGAATAATAATTAAAGTGAAAAAGAGCAATTGAAGTAAAAAAGAACTCTGGGTACCTTTGTCTGTTTGTTTGTTTGTTTCCTTCCCCTATTTTTCTACTCATCCATCCATAAACTAGACAAAGTGGAGTGTGGTCCTTATGACTTTCCCAATCCCATTGTCACCCTTCATAAGCTACATTTTTATACAATTGTCTTCGAGATTCATGGGTTCTGGGTTGTAGTTTGATAGTTTCAGGGATCCACCACCAGCTACCCCAATTCTTTAGAACCTAAAAAGGGTTGTCTAAATTGTGCGTAAGAGTGCCCACCAGAGTGACCTCTCGGCTCCTTTTGGAATCTCTCTGCAACTGAAGCTTATTTCATTTCTTTCACATCCCCCTTTTGGTCCAGAAGATGTTCTCCGTCCCACGATGCCAGGTCTACATTCCTCCCCGGGAGTCATATTCCACGTTGCCAGGGAGATTCACTCCCCTGGGTGTCTGATCCCACGTAGAGGGGAGGGCAGTGATTTCACCTTTCAAGTTGGCTTAGGTAGAGAGAGAGGGCCACATCTGAGCAACAAAGAGGCATTCGGGAGGAGGCTCTTAGGCACAATTATAGGGAGGCCTAGCCTCTCCTTTGCAGCAACTGTCTTCCCAAGGGTAAAACCTATGGTAGAGGGCTCAACCCATCAAACCACCAGTCCCCTATGTCTCTGGTCATGTTAGCAACCATTGAGGTGGGGTAGGCCAATACCCCTGCATTCTCCACCGGCTCCTCAAGGGGGCTCTACATATTTTTTTCCTTGTTTTTTTTTTGTTTTTAGATCAACTGTATGAAAAAAAAAATACAATAAAAGAACATTTCAAAGAGACCATAACAAGGGAGTAAGAAAAAGACAACTAACCTAAGATAACTGCTTTACTTCCAACATGTTCCTACTTTACCCCAAGAAAGTTACCTAATATAGCAACATTTCTGTGAACTTGTTCCTACTATATCCATCAGAAATTAACAGACCATAGTCATTCCTGGGCATCCCCAGAACGTTAAATAGCTTATATGTTCTTCTTGGATTATTGTTTCCCCTTCCTTATTTGCTCTCTATTGCTAGTTCCCCTACATTCTACATTATGAATCATTTGTTTTACATTTTTCAAAGTTCACGTTAGTGGTAGCGTATAATATTTCTCTTTCTGTGCCTGGCTTATTTCGCTCAGCATTATGTCTTCAAGGTTCATCCATGTTGTCATATGTTTCACGAGATCGTTCCTTCTTACTGCCGTGTAGTATTCCATCGTGTGTATATACCACATTTTCTTTATCCACTCATCTGTTGAAGGACACTTGGGTTGTTTCCATCTCTTGGCAATTGTGAATAATGCTGCTATGAACATTGGCGTGCAGATATCAGTTCGTGTCACTGCTTTCCGATCTTCCGGCTATATACCGAGAAGTGCAATCGCTGAATCGAATGGTAACTCTATTTCTAGTTTTCTAAGGAACTGCCAGACTGACTTCCAGAATGGCTGAACCCTTAAACAGTCCCACCAACAATGAATAAGAGTTCCAATTTCTCCACATCCCCTCCAGCATTTGTAGTTTCCTGTTTGTTTAATGGCAGCCATTCTAATCGGTGTGAGATGGTATCTCATTGTGGTCTTAATTTGCATCTCTCTAATAGCTAGTGAAGCTGAACATTTTTTCATGTGTTTCTTGACCATTTGTATTTCCTCTTCAGAGAACTGTCTTTTCATATCTTTTGCCCATTTTATAATTGGGCTGTCTGTGCTATTGTCATTGAGTTGTAGGATTTCTTTATATATGCAAGATGTATCTTTTGTCAGATACATGGTTTCCAAAAATTTTTTCCCATTGAGTTGGCTGCCTCTTTACCTTTTTGAGAAATTCCTTTGAGGTGCAGAAACTTATAAGCTTGAGGAGTTACCATTTATCTATTTTCTCTTTTGTTGCTTGTGCTTTGGGTGTAAAGTCTAGGAAGTGGCCACCTAATACAAGGTCTTGAAGATGTTTTCCTACATTATCTTCTAGGAGTTTTATGGTACTTTCTTTTATCTTGAGATCTTTCGTCCATTTTGAGTTAATTTTTGTGAAGGGTGTGAGGTAGGAGTCCTCTTTCATTCTTTTGGATACGGATATCCAACTCTCCCAGCCTCATTTGTTGAAAAGACCATTATGACTCAGTTCAGTGACTTTGGGGGCCTTATCAAAGATCAGTTGGCCATAGATCTGAGGGTCTATCTCTGAATTCTCAATTCGATTCCACTGATCTATATGTCTATCTTTGTGCCAGTACCATGCTGTTTTGGCAACTGTGGCTTTATAATAAGCTTCAAAGTCAGGGAGTGTAAGTCCTCCCACTTCGTTTTTCTTTTTTAGAGTGTCTTTAGCAATTCGAGGCATCTTCCCTTTCCAAATAAATTTGATAACTAGCTTTTCCAAGTCTGCAAAGTAGGTTGTTGGAATTTTGATTGGGATTGCATTGAATCTGTAGATGAGTTTGGGTAGAATTGACATCTTAATGACATTTAGCCTTCCTATCCATGAACATGGAATATTTTTCCATCTTTTAAGGTCCCCTTCTATTTCTTTTAGTAGAGTTATGTAGTTTTCTTTGTATAGATCTTTTACATCTTTGGTTAAGTTTATTCCTAGGTACTTGATTTTTTTAGTTGCTATTGGAAATGGTATCTTTTTCTTGAGTGTCTCTTCAGTTTGTTCATTTCTAGCATATAGAAACATTACTGACTTATGTGCATTAATCTTGTATCCCGCTACTTTGCTAAATTTGTTTATTAGCTCTAGTAGCTGTATTGTTGATTTCTCAGGGTTTTCCAGATATAAGATCATGTCATCTGCAAACAATGACAGTTTTACTTCTTCTTTTCCGATTTGGATGCCTTTCATTTCTTTGTCTTGCCAGATTGCCCTGGCTAGCACTTCCAGCACAATGTTGAATAACAGTGGTGACAGCGGGCATCCTTGTCTTGTTCCTGATCTTAGAGGGAAGGCTTTCAGTCTCTTACCATTGAGTACTATGCTGGCTGTGGGTTTTTCATATATGCTCTTTATCATATTGAGGAAGTTTCCTTCAATTCCTACCTTTTGAAGTGTTTTTATCAAAAAGGGATGTTGGATTTTGTCAAATGCTTTTTCAGCATCTATTGAGATGATCATTTGATTTTTCCCTTTCGAGTTTTTAATGTGTTGTAATACATTGATTGATTTTCTTATGTTGAACCATCCTTGCATGCCTGGAATGAACCCCATTTGGTCATGGTGTATGATTTTTTTAATGTGTCTTTGGATTCGATTTGCAAGTATTTTGTTGAGGATTTTTGCATCTATATTCATTAGGGAAATTGGCCGGTAGTTTTCCTTTTTTGTAGCATCTTTGCCTGGTTTTGGTATTAGATTGATGTTAGCTTCATAAAATGAGTTAGGTAGTGTTCCATTTTCTTCAATGTTTTGAAAGAGTTTGAGTAAGATTGGTGTCAGTTCTTTCTGGAAAGTTTGGTAGAATTCCCCTGTGAAGCCATCTGGCCCTGGGCATTGATTTGTGGGAAGATTTTTGATGACTGATTGGATCTCTTTGCTTGTGAAGGGTTGGTTGAGGTCTTCTATTTCTTCTCTGTCAGTCAAGGTTGTTCATATGTTTCCAGGAAATTGTCCATTTCTTCTACATTATCCAGTCTGTTGCCATACAGTTGTTCATAGTATCCTCTTATAATTTTTTTAATTTCTTCAGGATCTGCAGTTATGTCACCTTTTTCATTCATTATTTTGTTTATATGGGTCTTCTCTCTTTTTGATTTTGTCAGTCTAGCTAGGGGCTTGTCAATCTTGTTGATCTTCTCAAAGAACCACGTTTTGGTGTTATTTATCCTCTCTATTGTTTTTTTGTTCTCTATGTCATTTATTTCTGCTTTAATCCTTGTTATTTCTTTTCTTCTACTTGGTTTAGGATTGGTTTGCTGTTCATTTTCTAGCTTCTTCGGTTGATCCATTAGTTCTTTGATTTTGGCTCTTTCTTCCTTTTTAATATATGCGTTTACTGCTATAAATTTCCCCCTCAGTACAGCTTTTGCTGCGTCCCATAGGTTCTGGTATGTTGTGTTTTCATTTTCATTCATCTCTATATATTTAGCAATTTCTCTTGCTATTTCTTCTTTAACCCACTGATTGTTTAGGAGTGTGTTGTTTAACCTCCAGGTATTTGTGAATTTTCTAAGTCTCTGATGGTTATTGACTTCTAATTGTATTCCATTGTGGTCAGAGAATGTGCTTTGAATAATTTCAATCTTTTTAAATTTCTTGAGGCTTGTTTTATGTCCCAGCATATGATCTATTCTGGAGAAAGTTCCATGAGCACTAGAAAAGTATGTGTATCCTGGTGATTTGGGATGTAATGTTCTGTATATATCTGTTAAATCTAATTCATGTATCAGATTGTTTAGGTTTTCAGTTTCCTTATTGGTCTTCTGTCTGGTTGATCTATCTATAGGAGAGAGTGATGTGTTGAAGTCTCCCACAATTATTGTGGAAACATCAATTGCTTCCTTTAGTTTTGCCAGTGTTTCTCTCATGTATTTTGTGGCACTTGATTGGGTGCATAGACATTTAGGATTGTTATTTCTTCTTGTTGAATTGCCCCTTTTATTAGTACGTAGTGGCCTTCTTTGTCTCTCAAAACATCCCTGCATTTAAAGTCTATTTTATCTGAGATTAATATTGCTACACCTGCTTTCTTTTGGCTGTAGCTTGCATGAAATATTTTTTTCCATCCTTTCACTTTCAGTTTCTTTGTGTCCCTGTGTCTAAGATGAGTCTCTTGTATGCAACATATTGATGATTCATTTTTTTTGATCCATTCTGCGAATCTATATCTTTTAATTGGGGAGTTTAATCCATTTACATTCAACGTTATAACTGTGAAGGCATTTCTTGAATCAGCCATATTCCTTTGGTTTATGTTTGTCATATATATTCTTCCCTTCTCTCTATTAATATCCTTTATTGTACCCATACCGAATCTCTTTAGTACTGAACCTTTCTCCATGTCTCTCTGTCCTTTCTTTGTTTCTCTGTCTGTAGGACTCCCTTTAGTATCTCCAGTAGGGCAGGACTCTTGTTAGCAAATTCTCTCAGCATTTGTTTGTCTGTGAAAAGTTTAAGCTCTCCCTGAAATTTGAAGGAGAGCTTTGCTGGATAACGTATCCTTGGTTGGAAATTTTTCTCACTCAGGATTTTGAATATATAGTGCCACTGCCTTCTCGCCTCCATGGTGGTTGCTGAGTAGTCACTACTGAGTCTTATGCTGTTTCCTTTGTATGTGGTGAATTGCTTTTCTCTTGCTGCTTTCAGAACCTGCTGCTTCTCTTCTGTGTTTGACAGTGTGATCAGAATATGTCTCGGAGTGGGTTTATTTGGATTTATTCTATTTGGAGTTCGCTGGGCATTTATGATTTGTGTATTTTTGTTGTTTATAAGATTTGGGAAGTTTTCCCCAACAATTTCTTTGAATACTCTTCCTAGACCTTTACCCTTTTCTTCCCCTTCTGGAACACCAATGAGTCTTATATTCGGACGTTTTATATCATCTATCATATCCCTGAGGACCGTTTAGATTTTTTCAATTTTTTTCCCCATTCTTTCTTTTATTCTTTCATTTTCCATTCTGTCATCTTCCAGGTCACTGATTCATTGTTCAACTTCCTCTAGTCTTGTACTATGAGTGTCCAGAATCTTTTTAATTTGGTCAGCAGTTTCTTTAATTTCCATAAGATCATCTATTTTTTTATTTAGTCTTGCAATGTCTTCTTTATGCTCTTCTAGGGTCTTCTTGATATCCTTTGTATCCCGTACTATGGTCTCATTGTTCATCTTTAGTTCTTTGAGTAGCTGCTCTAGGTGCTGTGTCTCTTCTGGTCTTTTGATTTGGGTGCTTGGGCTTGGGTTATCCATATCGTCTGTTTTTTTATATGCTTTATAATTTTCTGTTGTTTTTGGCCTCTTGGCATTTGCTTAACTTGTTAGGGTTCTTTTAGGATTTGTAGACCAACTGAAGTCCTTATCTCTAATTTATCAGATCTACAGCTTCATGGAGTACACTTTCTCTAAGTATCCAGCAGGTGGCGTCCACAAGCCACCTGTTCTCCACAAGCCAGTTCTCCCCTGCTTAGCCTTTTTGGTGAGTGGGGGAGTGAGTCTTGTGGGGCCCAATTGGTGTACCAAGCTTGCGTGTGTAGTTGGTGTTGCATGCCCTGTATATGGGGCGTGTTTCTGGGCAGTCAGGGAGGGGGTATGGCTCTAACAATCAAATCTCCCTGGTGATACTGGAGTTTTAAAGCTGCTGCAATAGTCTAATCCTTCAGTTCAGTCCTGCCACAGTTTGTCTCTGCCACTGACCCACAAGTCCTTGGTATTGGCGTATGGCTCCTGAGACTTGCGAGTGGGTCCCTCTTCCAGGCCGTGCACCCCCTGGTCCTCTGTTGAGGGATTACTGTGCTATGTCACAGGTGAGTGCCGTCCCCCCAGGGCGGTTCTGGGCTCCTGGGCTGTGTAGGGAGGCTCCCAGTCTGCTGAAATGATGGCTGAATGGGGCTTTGTTAATTCACACTGCTCCACCTTCCCAACTCTGGGACAATCAACTGAGGTTGCAGGGAAGGCTAATGTCCATGCCCAGTTTTGTGGTGTGTGCCTGTTATTTGAAGCACTTCCATCACACTGGGTTGTCTGGGGCAGCTCTGGTCTATGGGGCTGGTGATGGGCAGGAGTGTTTCCTCTCCACCAGGATGATGGCTGTGAGTGGACACCCCCCTTTTCTTGGGGAGTTGTGGTGTTTAGTGAATTTTCTCAGCCACTGGATTATTGCCTTTTGTCTCAGAGCTCTCTTAGTTCTGCTCTTGTCTTGACCTGACCAAATTGCAAGTCTTTGAAGCTTTCTGTATTGGGCTTCTTAGGGTAATTGTTTTAGAAAAAGAAAAAAGGATTAAAAAAAAAAAAAAAAGGCCCTCTTCACAGATCTAATGGGTTATTGAAATGCTAAGAGACAAAGCAATTAGGGCCATTAAGGAAAGGTCCACAGGGCAGAGAGATCAGCTTTTCTTTGGGATTTGCATATGTGCCTCAAGGCCTGAGCTCTGCCCTTCCCCTTTCTATGTTCACCAGAACTCCAAAAATCCTCCGCTTTTAATTTTGTAGTTTTTCATGCTGTTTTTTCCTATGCCTGTCTCCTCTCTGCTGGGCTGGCTGCTCTGAGATTCTCTGGTGTCTGGTCTCAGTCTATCTATGGTTGGAGTTTGGATCAGTAGAATGAGTTTCCGATAAGGGCTGCCACTGCAGTTCTCCCTTCTCCTTCCAGGAGCTGACAGCCCCTCCTCCCACGGGACTGAGCCTGGCAGGGAGGGGTGCGGGTCCCCTGGCCACAAAAACTTACAGATTTCGCTCATCTCAGCAGTTCCACGTTTTCATGAGTGTTGTATGAAGTATGCCCAAAGTCAGATTCCTCTGTGGTGTCCAGTCCACGCATTTCCTGGCTTTCTACCTACTTTCCTGGAGGAGTAACTAAAACATATAGCCCACCAGTCCGCCATCTTGCCCCGCCTCCCTCTATTCATTTTTTGATGGACACTTGGGTTGTTAACATCTTTTGGCTATTGTGAATAATGCTGCTGTGAACACTGATGTTAAAATATCTGTTCAAGTCCTTGCTTTCAATTCTTTGGGGTATATACCTAGAAATGGGATTGCCAGGTCATATGGTAATTCTATACTCAATTTCCTGAGGGACTGCTAATTGTTTTCCATAGTGTCTGCACCATTTTACATTCCCAACAAAAATGCAGGAGGTCTTATTTCTCCATATCCATACCAATACTTGTTATTTTCCATTTTAAAAGTAGTATCTTTTTTTGTTGTTGCCCATGCTTTTAGTGTAAAGTCTAAAAATCCATTGCCTAATAAAAGATCCTGAAGATACTTCCCAACATTTTCTTCTAAGTTTTATAGTTTTGGCTCTTATATTTTGATTCTTATATTTGATCCATTTTGAATTAATTTTTGCATGTGATCTGAAGTAGGTGTCCACTTTCATTCTTTTGCATGTAGATATCCAGTTTTCCCATCACCATTTGTGGAAGAGACTACTCTTTCTCTGTTGATTAGACTTGGCACCCTTTTCCACAATCAACTGGTTATAAATGTGTGGGCTTATTTCTGAACTTTCAATTCTGTTCCGTTGGTCTATATGTCTGTCCTTGTGTCAGTACAACATAATTTTGAGTACTGTAGCTTTGTAATAACTTTTGAAATTGGGAAGTGTGAGTCCTCCAACTTTGTTCTTTTTCAAGACAATTTTGGCTGTTTAGGGCCTGTTGCCTTTCTATGATGATTGACAACTAGCTTTTCCATTTCTGTAAAGAAGACTGTTAGAATTTTGATTGGGATTGCATAGAGTATATAAATTGCTTTGGGTGGCATTGACATCTTAATTATATTAAGTCTTCCAATACATGAACATGGGTTATCTTTCCATTTATTTAGAACTTATTTACTTCCTTTCAGTAACAATTTGTAGTTCCATGTAGACATTTATATCCTTGGTTTAGTTTAATTTTAGATTTTTTTCATTGGTATTATAAAAGGATTTTCTTTTTTTTTTTCCTTTTTGGCTTGTTCAATGCTGATGTGTAGTGTGCTGGTTTGAATCTGTTATGTACACCATAAAAGACTATATTCTTTAAATCCACTCTTGTGGAGCAGACCTAGTGTGGGTAGGATTTTTTGATTAGGTTGTTTTCATGGAGATGTGACCCCACCCATTCAAGGTGGGTCTTAATTAGTTTACTGGAATCCTTAAGAGAGCTCAGAGAGAGAGATAGAGCTCAAAGCCAACACACCCAGATGCTTGGAGAAGCAGACAGAAAGACGTTTGGACATGCTAAGCTAAGAGATGAAGCCCAGAGTTTGCCCTGGAGAAGCTAAGAGAGGACCCCTAGATGCTTAGAGAGAAATGCCCTGGGAGAGACAAGCAAGGATGCACAGGAGCTGAGAGAGAGAGGCTAACACAGAAGCCCAGAGACATTTTTGAGGAAACCATTTTGAATCCAGAACCCAGGAGAAAAAGGATTAGCAGATGTCACCATATGCCTTCCCATGTGACAGAGGAACCGTGGATGCCATCGGCCTTCCCTCAGAGAAGGTATCTATCTCTTGATGCCTTAATTGGGACATTTTCATGGCCTTACAACTGTAAATTTGTGAACCAATAAACCCCCATTATAAAAGCCAATCCACTTCTTGTATATTGTATTTTTGGCAGCTTTAGCAAACTGGAACACTGATTTTTGTGGTTTATCTTGTACCCTACCACTTTGCTGAATTATAGTAGCTTTCTTGTAGATTCTTCAGGATTTTCTCTATCAGGGAACATGTTGTCTGTGACAGGGATAGTTTTATTTCTTCCTTTCCTGTTGGGATACCTTTTATTTCTTTTTCTTGCCTAATTGCTCTGACAAGAACTTCCAGTACAATGTTGAATAGTAGTGGTGACAATGGACATCTCTGTCTTATTTCTGATCTTATGGCATAAATTTTTGTCTTTCATTGTTGAGTATGATGTCAGCTGTGGGTTTTTCATACATGCCCTTTATCATGTTGAGGGAGTTCCTTTCTTTTCCTAGTTTTCTGATTTTTTTTATCAAGAAAGGATGCTGGGTTTTGTCAAATGCCTTTTTTTGTGTGACAGTTGAGATGATCATGTGCTTTTTTCCCTTCATTTTATTAATGTGGTGTATTACATTGGTTGATTTTCTTTTTTTAAAGCAGTTTTACTGAGATATATTCACATACCATACAGTCCATCCAGAGTACAATCAGTGAGTTTTAGTATAATTACAGAGTTGTACACTCATCACCACAATTTTAGAACATTTTCATTACTCCAGAAATAAAATCCCCATGTCCCTTAGCAGTCACCTCTCAATCCCTCTATCCTTCTCCAGTCTTACATAACCACTAATCTAATTCTGTCTTTATAGATTTTTTAATTTGCATTTTGTATAAATGGAATCATACACTATGTACTACCTTGTGTCTGGTTTCTTTCACCTAGCATAATGTTTTTTTTTTAAATTACTTTTTTTTTTTAAGTTCGAGAAATTGTAGGTATACAGAAAAGTCATGCAAAAAATAGTGTTTCCATATACCTCCTATTGTTGACATACTGCATTAGTGTGGAACCTTTGTTACAAATAAATGAAAGAATATTAAAATATTACTAACTATAGTCCATAGTTTACATTAGGTGTATTTTTTCTATATACTACCTTATTATTAACACCTTATAATAGTGCTGTACATTTGTTATAATTCATGAAAGAACATTCTTATATTTGTACCATTAATTACAGTCCATCATCTACAGTAGGGTTCACTGTGTTATACAGTCCCACGTTTTACCTTCTAACTTTCCTTCTAGTAACATATACGACCCAAAACTTCCCCTTTCAACCACATTCACAAACGTAATTCAGCGCTGTTAATTATACTCACAATAATGTACTACCATCACCACTATACATTTCCAAACAATTACAGTCAACCTAAATGGAAACTCTGTACAAACTAAGCATCAGTTCCTCATTCTCTATCCCCATTCTATCCCCTGATAACCAGTATTCTAGGTTCTAATTCCATGAGTTTGCTTGTTATAATTATTTTGTATCAGTGAGATCATATGATTTTTATCCTTTTGTGTCTGGCTTATTTCACTCAATATAATGTTCTCAAGGTTAATCCATATTGTGGCATGCTTCAGGACTTCATTCCTTCTTACAGCTGAATAATATTCCATCATATGTTGTGCCGGTTTGAATGTATTGTGTCCCCCAAATGCCATTATCTTTGTAGTTTTGTGGGGCAGAAGTTTTGTGCTGGTTGGAGTTGCTTGGAATGTGCCCCACCCAGCTGTGTGTAATGATTCTGATGAGATGTTCCCATGGAGGCGTGGCCCCGCCCATTCAGGGTGGGCCTTGATCGGTGGAGCTATATAAATGAGCTGACTCACAGAGAGAAAACTGAGTGCGGCTGGGAGTGATGTTTTGAAGAGGAGCAAGCTTGCTAGAGAGGAACGTCCTGGGAGAAAGCCGTTTTGAGGCCGGAGCTTTGGAGCAGACACCGGCTGCCTTCCCAGCTAACAGAGGTTTTCCGGACGCCATTGGCCATCCTCTGGTGAAGGTGCCCGGTTGCTGATGTGTTGCCTTGGACACTTTGTGGCCTTAAGACTGTAACTGTGTAGTGAAATAAACCCCTGTTTTATAAAAGCCTATCCATCTCTGGTGTTTTGCATTCTGCAGCATTAGCAAACTAGGACATATGTATATACCACATTTTGTTTATCCATTCATTGGTTGATAGACACTTGGACTGCTTCCATCTTTTGGCAATTGTGAATGATGCCACTATGAATATTGGTGTGCAAATATCCGTTTGAGTCCCGCTTTCAGTTTTTCTGTGTATATACCAAGTAGCAGGATTGCTGGATCATATGGCGATTCTATACTTAGCTTCCCGAGGAACCACTAAACTGCCTTCCACAGCAGCTGTACTATTTTACATTCCCACCAGCAGTGAGTAAGTGTTCCTATTTCTCCATATCCTCTCTGTGGTAGTTTGAAGCTGTTATGTACCCCCAGAAAAGGCAATGTTCTTTTAATCCATTCCTATGGGTGCAGACCTATTGTAGGTGGGACCTTTTGATTAGGTTATTTTAATTGAGATGTGACTCACCTCATTTAAAATGGGTCTTAATCCTCCCCCTGGAGTCCTGTGTAAGAGGATACAATACATAGAGAAGTTTAGAGAAAAGCCCTGGAGAAGCTAAGAGAGGACCCACAGAAGCTCAGAGAGGAAGCCACTGTAACCAGAAGCTGAAAGAAACAAAGTCTGGGAGCAAATGACCAGCAGTTGCTGCCCTGTGCCTTCCCATGAGACAGAGATGTCCTAGATGCCAGCAGCCTGTCTTCAGAGTCCAGGTATTGTCCTGTTGATCCCTTGAGTTGGACGTTTTCTCAGCCTGAGGATTGTAAACTTGTAAGCTAATAAATCCCCATTGTTAAAAGCCAGTCCATTTCTGGTGTATTGCATTCTGGCAGGTTTAGCAAACCAAAACACTTTCTAACACTTATAGTTTTCTGTTTTTTTTTTTTTTTTTTCTTTAAAATGCATTTTTATTGAGATATGTTTGCATAAAGTTCCAATTTTAGGATTAGTGTCAATGCCATTTCCCCACCAATCTTGGGGAAATGTGAGAAAACCAACACAGAAACATCAGCTGTCCACCAAACCCAGAAGTGCAAGTATTCCTTGACCGGGAATCAAACTTGGGCTTCAGTGTTGAAAGCGCCTAATCTTAGCCACTAGACCACCAGGGAAGACTGTTTTTTAATAGGGGCCATTCTAGTAGGTGTGAAATGATATCTTGTGGTTTTGATTTGCCTTTCCCTAATAGCTAGTGTTGTTAAGCATCTTTTCATGTGTTTTTTAGCCATTTATATTTCCTCTTTGGAAAAATGTCTATTCAAGTCTTTTGCCCATTTTAAAATTTGGTTGTTTGTCTTATTATTGTTGAGTTGTAGGATTTCTTTATATTTTCTGGATATTAAACCCTTATCAGATATGTGGTTTTCAAATATTTTCTCCTATTGAGTAGGCTGCCTTTTTACTTTCTTGACAAAGTCTGTTGAAGCACAAAAGTTTTTAATTTTGAGGAGGTCTTATTATCTATTTTTATCTGTTTTTTGCTTTTGTTGTTTGTGCTTTAGGTGTGAGGTCTAAGAAACCATGGCCTATCACAAGATCTTGAAGATGCTTCCCTACATTTTTTCCCAGGGGTTTTATGGCCTTGGCTCTTATGTTTAGGTCTTTGATCCATTTTGAGTTAATTTTTGTATAAGTAGTGAGGTAGAGGTACTCCTTCATCCATTTGGATATGGATACCCAGTTCTCGCGGCACCATTTGCTGAAGAGACTATTCTGTCCTTGTCAAAGATCAATTGGCCATAAATGTGCGGGTCCATTTCCAAACTCTCAATTGAGTTCCATTGATCAATATGTCTATCTTTATGCCAGTACCATGCTGTTTTGACCACTGTAACTTTGTAATATGCTTTAAAGTCAGGAAATGTGAATCCTCCAAATTTGTTTTTCTACGTCAAGATGTTTTTGGCTATTTGGGGCCTCTTACCCTTCCAAATAAATTTGATAATTGGCTTTTCCATATCTTCAAAGTAGGCTGTTGGAATTTTGATTGGAATTGTGTTGAATCTGTAAATCATTTTGGGTAGAATTGACATCTTAACGACTTTTAGTCTTCCAATCCATAAACACAGAATGTCCTTCCATTTATTTAGAGCTTTGATTTCTTTTAGCAATGTTTTGTAGTCTTCTGTGTGCAAGTCCTTTACATCCTTGATTAAATTTACTCCTAGATATTTGATTCTTTTAGTTGCTATCATAAATGGATTTTTTTCATTTCCTCCTCAGATTGCTTATTTTTTTTTTAATCATCATTTTATTGAGATATATTCACATACCACGCAGTCATACAAAACAAATCGTACTTTCGATTGTTTACAGTACCATTACATAGTGGTACCTTCATCACCCAAATCAATCCCTGACACCTTCATTAGCACACACACAAAAATAACAAGAATAATAATTAGAGTGAAAAAGAGCAATTGAAGTAAACAAGAACACTGGGTACCTTTGTCTGTTTGTTTTCTTCCCCTATTTTTCTACTCATCCATCCATAAACTAGACAAAGTGGAGTGTGGTCCTTATGGCTTTCCCAATCCCATTGTCACCCCTCATAAGCTACATTTTTATACAACTGTCTTCGAGATTCATGGGTTCTGGGTTGTAGTTTGATAGCTTCAGGTATCCACCACCAGCTACCCCAATTCTTTAGAACCTAAAAAGGGTTGTCTAAAGTGTGCGTAAGAGTGCCCTCCAGAGTGACGTCTCGGCTCGTTTTGGAATCTCTCTGCCACTGAAGCTTATTTCATTTCCTTTCACATCCCCCTTTTGGTCAAGAAGATGTTCTCCGTCCCACGATGCCAGGTCTACATTCCTCCCCGGGAGTCATATTCTACGTTGCCAGGGAGATTCACTCCCCTGGGTGTCTGATCCCACGTAGGGGGGAGGGCAGTGATTTCACCTTTCAAGTTGGCTTAGCCAGAGAGAGAGGGCCACATCTGAGCAACAAAGAGGCATTCAGGAGGAGACTCTTAGGCACAAATATAGGGAGGCCTAGCCTCTCCTTTGCAGCAACCGTCTTCCCAAGGGTAAAACTTATGGTAGAGGGCTCAACCCATCAAACCATCAGTCCCCTATGTCTGTGGTCATGTTAGCAACCATGGAGGTGGGTTAGGCGAATACCCCTGCACTCTCCACAGGCTCCTCAAGGGGGCACTACATCTTTTTTTTTTTCCCTTGTTTTTCTTTCTTTCTTTCTTTCTTTCTTTTTTTTTTTAACTTTCCCTTCTTTTTTAAATCAACTGTATGAAAAAAAGGTTAAAAAGAAAACAAACATACAATAAAAGAACATTTCAAAGAGACCATAACAAGGGAGTAAGAAAAAGACAACTAACCTAAGATAACTGCTTAACTTCCAACATGTTCCTACTTTACCCCAAGAAAGTTACATAATATAGCAACATTTCTGTGAACTTGTTCCTACTATATCCATCAGAATTTAGCAGACCATAGTCATTTCTGGGCATCCCCAGAACGTTAAATAGCTTATCTGTTCTTCTTGGATTATTGTTCCCCCTTCCTTAATTGCTCTCTACTGCTAGTTCCCCTACATTCTACATTATAAACCATTTGTTTTACATTTTTCAAAGTTCACATTAGTGGTAGCATATAATATTTCTCTTTTTGTACCTGGCTTATTTCGCTCAGCATTATGTCTTCAAGGTTCATCCATGTTGTCATATGTTTCACGAGATCGTTCCTTCTTACTGCCGCGTAGTATTCCATCGTGTGTATATACCACATTTTATTTATCCACTCATCTGTTGAAGGACATTTGGGTTGTTTCCATCTCTTGGCAATTGTGAATAATGCTGCTATGAACATTGGCGTGCAGATGTCTGTTCGTGTCACTGCTTTCCGATCTTCCGGGTATATACCGAGAAGTACAATCGCTGGATCGAATGGTAGCTCTATATCTAGTTTTCTAAGGAACAGCCAGACTGACTTCCAGAATGGCTGAACCATTATACAGTCCCACCAACAATGAATAAGAGTTCCAATTTCTCCACATCCCCTCCAGCATTTGTAGTTTCCTGTTTGTTTAATGGCAGCCATTCTAACTGGTGTTAGATGGTATCTCATTGTGGTTTTAATTTGCATCTCTCTAATAGCTAGTGAAGCTGAACATTTTTTCATGTGTTTCTTGGCCATTTGTATTTCCTCTTCAGAGAACTGTCTTTTCATATCTTTTGCCCATTTTATAATTGGGCTGTCTGTACTATTGTCATTGAGTTGTAGGATTTCTTTGTATATGCAAGATATCAGTCTTTTGTCAGATACATGGTTTCCAAAAATTTTTTCCCATTGAGTTGGCTGCCTCTTTACCTTTTTGAGAAATTCCTTTGAGGTGCAGAAACTTCTAAGCTTGAGGAGTTCCCATTTATCTATTTTCTCTTTTGTTGCTTGTGCTTTGGGTGTAAAGTCTAGGAAGTGGCCGCCTAATACAAGGTCTTGAAGATGTTTTCCTACATTATCTTCTAGGAGTTTTATGGTACTTTCTTTTATATTGAGATCTTTGGTCCATTTTGAGTTAATTTTTGTGTAGGGGGTGAGGTAGGGGTCCTCTTTCATTCTTTTGGATATGGATATCCAACTCTCCCAGCCCCATTTGTTGAAAAGACCATTATGGCTCAGTTCAGTGACTTTGGGGGCCTTATCAAAGATCAGTCGGCCATAGATCTGAGGGTCTATCTCTGAATTCTCAATTCAATTCCATTGATCTATATGTCTATCTTTGTGCCAGTACCATGCTGTTTTGGCAACTGTGGCTTTATAATAAGCTTCAAAGTCAGGGAGTGTAAGTCCTCCCACTTTGTTTTTCTGTTTTAGAGTGTCTTTAGCAATTCGAGGCATCTTCCCTTTCCAAATAAATTTGATAACTAGCTTTTCCAAGTCTGCAAAGTAGGTTGTTGGAATTTTGATTGGGATTGCATTGAATCTGTAGATGAGTTTGGGTAGAATTGACATCTTAATGACATTTAGCCTTCCTATCCATGAACATGGAATATTTTTCCATCTTTTAAGGTCCCCTTCTATTTCTTTTAGTAGAGTTATGTAGTTTTCTTTGTATAGGTCTTTTACATCTTTGGTTAAGTTTATTCCGAGGTACTTGATTTTTTTAGTTGCTATTGAAAATGGTATCTTTTTCTTGAGTGTCTCTTCAGTTTGTTCATTTCTAGCATATAGAAACATTACTGACTTATGTGCATTAATCTTGTATCCCGCTACTTTGCTAAATTTGTTTATTAGCTCTAGTAGCTGTATCGTCGATTTCTCAGGGTTTTCTAGATATAAGATCATATCATCTGCAAACAATGAGAGTTTTACTTCTTCTTTTCCAGTTTGGATGCCTTTTATTTCTTTGTCTTGCCGGATTGCCCTGGCTAGCATTTCCAGCACAATGTTGAATAACAGTGGTGACAGCGGGCATCCTTGTCTTGTTCCTGATCTTAGAGGGAAGGCTTTCAGTCTCTCACCATTGAGTACTATGCTGGCTGTGGGTTTTTCATATATGCTCTTCATCATGTTGAGGAAGTTTCCTTCAATTTCTACCTTTTGAAGTGTTTTTATCAAAAAGGGATGTTGGATTTTGTCAAATGCTTTTTCAGCATCTATTGAGATGATCAATTGATTTTTCCCTTTCGAGTTTTTAATGTGTTGTAATACATTGATTGTTTTTCTTATGTTGAACCATCCTTGCATGCCTGGAATGAACCCCACTTGGTCATGGTGTATGATTTTTTTAATGTGTCTTTGGATTCGATTTGCAAGTATTTTGTTGAGGATTTTTGCATCTATATTCATTAGGGAGATTGGCCGGTAGTTTTCCTTTTTTGTAGCATCTTTGCCTGGTTTTGGTATTAGATTGATGTTAGCTTCATAAAATGAGTTAGGTAGTGTTCCCTTTTCTTCAATGTTTTGAAAGAGTTTGAGTAAGATTGGTGTCAGTTCTTTCTGGAAAGTTTGGTAGAATTCCCCTGTGAAGCCATCTGGCCCTGGGCATTTATTTGTGGGAAGACTTTTGATGACTGATTGGATCTCTTTGCTTGTGATGGGTTGGTTGAGGTCTTCTATTTCTTCTCTGGTCAGTCTAGGTTGTTCATATGTTTCCAGGAAATTGTCCATTTCCTCTACATTGTCCAGTTTGTTGCCATACAGTTGTTCATAATATCCTCTTATAATTTTTTTAATTTCTTCAGGATCTGCAGTTATGTCACCTTTTTCATTCATTATTTTGTTTATATGGGTCTTCTCTCTTTTTGATTTTGTCAGTCTAGCTAGGGGCTTGTCAATCTTGTTGATCTTCTCAAAGAACCAACTTTTGGTGATATTTATCCTCTCTATTGTTTTTTTGTTCTCTATGTCATTTATTTCTGCTTTAATCCTTGTTATTTCTTTTCTTCTACTTGGTTTAGGATTGGTTTGCTGTTCATTTTCTAGCTTCTTCAGTTGATCCATTAGTTCTTTGATTTTGGCTCTTTCTTCCTTTTTAATATATGCGTTTAGTGCTATAAATTTCCCCCTTAGCACTGCTTTTGCTGCATCCCATAGATTTTGGTATGTTGTGTTCTCATTTTCATTCGTCTCTATATATTTAGCAATTTCTCTTGCTATTTCTTCTTTAACCCACTGATTGTTTAGGAGTGTGTTGTTTAACCTCCAGGTATTTGTGAATTTTCTAAGTCTCTGATGGTTATTGACTTCTAATTGTATTCCATTGTGGTCAGAGAATGTGCTTTGAATAATTTCAATCTTTTTAAATTTATTGAGGCTTGTTTTATGTCCCAGCATATGATCTATTCTGGAGAAAGTTCCGTGAGCACTAGAAAAGTATGTGTATCCTGGTGATTTGGGATGTAATGTCCTGTAGATGTCTGTTAAATCTAATTCGTTTATCAGATTGTTTAGGTTTTCAATTACCTTATTGGTCTTCTGTCTGGTTGATCTATCTATAGGAGAGAGTGATGTGTTGAAGTCTCCCACAATTATTGTGGAAACATCAATTGCTTCCTTTAGTTTTGCCAGTGTTTCTCTCATGTATTTTGTGGCACTTGATTGGGTGCATAGACATTTACGATTCTTATTTCTTCTTGCTGCATTGCCCCTTTTATTAGTATGTAGTGGCCTTCTTTGTCTCTCAAAACATCCCTGCATTTGAAGTCTATTTTATCTGAGATTAATATTGCTACACCTGCTTTCTTTTGGCTGTAGCTTGCATGAAATATTTTTTTCCATCCTTTCACTTTCAGTTTCTTTGTGTCCCTGTGTCTAAGATGAGTCTCTTGTATGCAACATATTGATGGTTCATTTTTTTTTGATCCATTCTGCGAATCTATATCTTTTAATTGGGGAGTTTAATCCATTTACATTCAACGTTATAACCGTGAAGGCATTTCTTGAATCGGCCATCTTATCCTTTGGTTTATGTTTGCCATATTTTTCCCTCTCTCTATTAATATCCTTTATTGTACCCATACCGAATCTCTTTAGTACTGAACCTTTCTCGAAGTCTCTCTGTCCTGTCTTTGTTTCTCTGTCTGTAGGGCTCCCTTTAGTATCTCCAGTAGGGCAGGTCTCTTGTTAGCAAATTCTCTCAGCATTTGTTTGTCTGTGAAAAGTTTAAGCTCTCCCTCAAATTTGAAGGAGAGCTTTGCTGGATAAAGTATTCTTGGCTGGAAATTTTTCTCACTCAGAATTTTAAATATATCGTGCCACTGCCTTCTCGCCTCCATGGTGGCTGCTGAGTAGTCACTACTTAGTCTTATGCTGTTTCCTTTGTATGTGGTGAATTGCTTTTCTCTTGCTGCTTTCAGAACTTGCTCCTTCTCTTCTGTGTTTGACAGTGTGATCAGTATATGTCTCGGAGTGGGTTTATTTGGATTTATTCTATTTGGGGTTCGCTGAGCATTTATGATTTGTGTTTTTATGTTGTTTAGAAGATTTGGGAAGTTTTCCCCAACAATTTCTTTGAATACTCTTCCTAGACCTTTACCCTTTTCTTCCCCTTCTGGGACACCAATGAGTCTTATATTTGGACGTTTCATATTATCTATCATATCCCTGAGGTCCATTTCGATTTTTTCAATTTTTTTCCCCATTCTTTCTTTTATGCTTTCATTTTCCATTCTGTCATCTTCCAGGTCACTGATTCGTTGTTCAACTTCCTCTAGTCTTGTACTATGAGTGTCCAGAGTCTTTTTAATTTGGTCAACAGTTTCTTTAATTTCCATAAGATCATCCATTTTTTTATTTAGTCTTGCAATGTCTTCTTTATGCTCTTCTAGAGTCTTCTTGATTTCCTTTATATCCCGTATTATGGTCTCATTGTTCATCTTTAGTTCTTTGAGTAGCTGCTCTAGGTGCTGTGTCTCTTCTGGTCTTTTGATTTGGGTGCTTGGGCTTGGGTTATCCATATCGTCTGGTTTTTTCATATGCTTTATAATTTTCTGTTGTTTTTGGCCTCGTGGCATTTGCTGAACTTGATAGGGTTCTTTTAGGGTTTGTAGACCTATTGAAGTCCTTATCTCTAATTTATCAGATCTACAGCTTCATGGAGTACACTTTCTCTAACTAACCAGCAGGTGGCGTCCACGAGCCACCTGTTCTCCACAAGCCAGTTCTCCCCTGCTTAGCCTTTTTGGTGAGTGGGGGAGTGAGTCTTGTGGGGCCCAATTGGTGTACCAAGCTTGCGTGTGTAGTTGGTGTTGCCTGCCCTGTATGTGGGGCGTGTTTCTGGGCAGTCGGGGAGGGGGGGTGGCCCTAACAATCAAATCTCCCTGGTGATCCTAGAGTTTTAAAGCTGCTGCAATAGTCTAATCCTTCAGTTCAGTCCTGCCACAGTTTGTCTCTGCCACTGACCCACAAGTCCTTGGTATTGGCGTATGGCTCCTGAGACTTGCAAGTGGGCCCCTCTTCCAGGTTGTGCACCCCGGGTCCTCTGTTGAGGGATGACTGTGCTATGTCACAGGTGAGTGCCGTCCCCCCAGGGCAATTCTGGGCTGCTGGGCTGTGTAGGGAGGCTCCCAGTCTGCTCAAATGATGGCTGAGTGGGGCTTTGTTAATTCACACTGCTCCACCTTCCCAAGTCTGGGACAATCAGCTGAGGTTGCAGGGAAGGCTAATGTCCACGCCCAGTTTTGTGGTGTGTGCCTGTTATTTGAAGCACTTCCGTCACACTGGGTTGTCTGGGGCAGCTCTGGGCTTTGGGGCTGGTGACGGGCAGGAGTGTTTCCTGTCCACCAGGATTGTGGCTGTGAGCGGACACCCCCCTTTTCTTGGGAAGTTGTGGTGTTTAGTGAATTTTCTCAGCCACTGGATTATTGCCTTTTGTCTCAGAGCTCTCTTAGTTCTGCTCTTGACTTGACGTGCCGAAATTGAAAGTCTTTAAAGCTTTCTGTATTGGGCTTCTTAGAGTAATTGTTTTAGAAAAAGAAAAAAGGATTAAAAAAAAAAAAAAAAAAAGGGCCCTCCTCAGAGATCTAATGGGTTATTGAAATGCTAATAGACAAAGCAACCAGGGCCATTAAGGAAAGGTCCACAGGGCAGAGAGATCAGCTTTTCTTCGGGATTTGTATATGCGCCTCAAGGCCTGAGCTCCGCCCTTCCCCTTTCTGTGTTCACCAGAACTCCAAAAATCCTCTGCTTTTATTTTGGAGTTTTTCGTGTTGTTTGTTTTTTTCTATGCCTGTCTCCTCTCTGCTGGGCTGGCTGCTCTGAGATTCTCTGGTGTCTGGTCTCAGTCTATCTATGGTTGGAGTTTGGATCAGTAGAATGAGTTTCCGATAAGGGCTGCCACTGCAGTTCTCCCTTCTCCTTCCCGGAGCTGACAGCCCCTCCTCCCACGGGACTGAGCCTGGCAGGGAGGGGCGCGTCTCCCCTGGCCGCAAAAACTTACAGATTTCGCTGATCTCAGCAGTTCGACATTTTCATGAGTGTTGTATGAAGTATGCCCAAAGACAGATTGCTCTGTGGTGTCCAGTCCACGCAGTTCCTGGCTTTCCACCTACTTTCCTGGAGGAGTAACTAAAACATACAGCTCACCAGTCTGCCATCTTGCCCCGCCTCTCCAGATTGCTTATTACTAGTATGTAGAAACACTACTGATTTTTGCATGTTGATCTTGTATTCTGCCTTTGCTGAATTTGTTTATTAGCTGTGGTAGCTTTGTTGTAGATTTTTTGGGACTTTCTATATATAGGATCATATAATCTGCAAATAGTAGAAGTTTTACTTCTTCCTTTCCAGTTTGGATGCCTTTTATTTCTTTTTCTTGCCTAGTTGCTCTAGCTAGAACTTCCAGCACAATGCTAAATAACACTAGTGACAGTGGGCATCCTTGTCTTATTCCAGATCTTAGAAGGAAAGCTATCAGTCTATCACCATTGTGTACGATGTTAGCTGTGTGTTTTTTGTATATGCCCTTTATCATGTTGAGGAAATTTCCTTGTATTCCTATCTTTCAAGTGTTTTTAACAAGAAAGGATGCTGGATTTTGTCAAATGCCTTTTCTGCATTAATTGAGATGATCGTGTGATGTTTCCCATTCGATTTGTTAATATGGTGTATTAAATTAATTGATTTTCTTGTTTTGAGCCATCCTTGTATTCCTGGGACAGATCCTCCCAGGATTTGATGTACTGCTTCTTTCTTGTGACTCTCAGGATTATCTCTTTGTCTTTGGCATTTGACAGTCTGTATATTATGTGTCTAATTGTGGGTCTATCTTAGTGTACCCTGTTTGGGTTTTGAAGAGATTCTTAGATGTGTATATTCATGTCTTTTGTTAAATTTGAGAAGTTTTCAGCCATTGTTTATTTTAATATTCCTTTTGTCTTTTCTCTCTTTCTTTTTCTGGGACTCCCATAATGCATATATTGGTATATTTGATGATGCCTCACAGGTTCCTCCGGTTCTCTTCACTTTTCTTCATTCTTTTCTCTTTTTTCTTCTCAAACTGGATGATTTCAATTGTCTTATCTTCAAGTTTACTGATTCTTTCTTCTGCCAGCTCCAATGTGTTGTTGAACCCTTCTAGGGAATTTTAAATTTCAATTACTATGGGCTTCATCTCCAGTATTTATATTTGGTTCCTTTTTATGGTTTCTCTTTACTGAAATTCTCTTTTTGTTCATATATTGTTTCCCTAATTTCCTTTAATCCTTTGAACATAATTTCCTTTAGTTTTTTGAGCATATGTAAAACAATTTTTGAAAATCTTTGTCTGGTATATCCAAAATCTGGTGGTGTTCCTCATTATGGTTTCTAATGCTTTCTCTTGTTCCTTTTCATGGGCTGTCATTTCCTCTTTCTTTGCATGCCTGGTAATCTTCTGTTGCACACTGAACATTTTAATATTTTTAATTATTTTTAATATTTTTGAACATATTCTGTCCCCCAAAACACCATTATCCTTGATGTAATCTTGTGTGGGCAGATGTAGCAGTGTTAATTAGATTGTAATTCTTTGAGTGTTTCCATGAAGATGCAACCCACCCAACTGTGGGTGATGACTCTGATTGGATAGTTTCCATGGAGGTGTGGCCCCACCCATTCAGCATGGGCCTTGATTAGTTTACTGGAGCACTATATAAGCACAGACAGAAGGAGCGAGCTTGCTACAGCCAAGAGGGACACTTTGAAGAATGCACAGTAGCTGAGAGAGGAACTGCAGATGAGAGACAGTTTGAAGATGGCCGTTGAAAGCAGACTTTTGCTCCAGAGAAGCTAAGAGAGGACAAACACCCCAAGAGCAACTAAGAGTGACATTTTTGAGGAACTGCAGCCTAGAGAGGAATGTCCTGGGAGAAAGCCATTTTGAAACCAGAACTCTGGAGCAGACGCCAGCCATGTGCCTTCCCAGCTAACAGAGGTTTTCCAGACACCATTGGCCATCCTCCAGTGAAGGTACCCGATTGTTGATGTCCTACCTTGGATACTTTATGGCCTTAAGACTGTACCTTTGTAACCAAATAAACCCCCTTTATAAAAGCTGATCCATTTCTGGTGTTTTGCATTCTGGCAGCATTAGCAAACTACAACATTGTGTTATCTCTGGAATGAAGTCACTGAGGTATCTGTTCCTTAAACTTGTCTCCAGCTATTGTTATGACAGGGGTTTCCGTGAATGCAAGGAGGTAACAAAAATAAAAATAAAAATAATACCTTTTCCAGTCTTTACAGATTAGCTTGTGGGAGTACTGTCCTTCAGAGTTTAGGCTGCCTAACAATGTGTTTTAGTTTCCTAGCTGCTAAAACAAATACCTTACATTGGGTTGGCCTAATCACATGAATTTATTGATGAACAGTTTCAGAGGCCACAAGGCTTGCTTCCTCCCAAGTTCGGTATCTTCTGGCTGGCTGGCAATCTTTGGAGTTCCTTGGCTTTTCCATTACCTGGTAATGTACATGGAGATGTCTTCTCCTTCTCCTCCAGGTTCTGTTGACTTCCAGCTCTGGCTGCTCCCTGTGGCTTCTCTCTCCATTTGACTTTCACTCATCTTATGAAGGACTCCAGTAATCTATATTAAAACCCAACCAGGTTCAGTTGGGCCACACCTTAACTGAAGTAACAGCTTGAAGACATCTTATTTACAGTGGTCCCACACTAACCAGAATGTGAACCAAGACCAAGAACATGTCCAAATTTGGGTACACAATTCAATCCATCACACAATGCATTTGAGGAACAGCCTGAGGCAAAAGTGTAAGGTTCTTCCTGGTCTTTTCTGTGTATGTGTCTTGTCCTGGGCTTGTAACATGTGGCCTTAGGAATTCCCCTGTCCACACAGATGTGAACCACCCTTTTCCTGCAGGAAATAGTCTCTCTTCCAGGTCCTGGGTGCTGCACTGCCTGTCCTAGAGCCAGTACTCATTTGCTCCAGCTCTTCCACAGCATTCCAGCTGCCCTGCCAGCTACCTTCATGCACAGTGCAAGCTCTAGGATAGCAAGCCTGTGATGAGTGGCCTGACTCCATCCTTCAGGCTGCCACAAGACAGATTGGCACAGACATGTATGTGCTCAGGAGTTACTCTGATCCCTCCAGAACTGGAACTGGGACCAGGGAGCTGCACTAGGAGCATGGGCAGGCTGTATACTGAGCCCAGGAAGGGGTTGGGGAAGGACCTGAAAAAGGGCACAAGTGACTTTTAAAAAAATGGCTCCAAGGAGTTCTTTTTTTTTTTTTTTAAATACAGTTCTATTGAGATATATTTGCATACCCTACCATTATCTACAGTGTACAATCAGTTATTCACAGTACTGTCATATAGTTGTGCATTCATCACCAGAATCAATTTTTGAACATTTTCCTTACTTCAAAAAAAAAAATAATAAAAATAAAAGTAAAAAAGAACACCTAAAACATTCCATCCCTCCCATCCTACACTATTTCTCATTTAATTTTTGTCCCCATTTCATTTGGCCATACAGTGGATAAAGGGAATGTGCGCCACAAGATTTTTACAACCATACAATCACACCATGTAAGCCACATAGTTATACAGTCATCTCCAAGAATCAAGGCCACTGGGTTGCAATTTGACAGCTTCAGGTATTTCCCTCTAGCCATTCCAATACTAAAAACTAAAAAAGGATATCTATATAGCACATAAGAATATTCTCCAGAGTGACCTCTTGACTCCATTTGAAATCTCTCAGCCACTGAAACCTTATTTTGTTTCACCCCTCTTCCCCCTTTTGGTCAAGAAGATTTTCTCGATCCCTTGATGCCAGGTCCAGGCTCATCCCTGGGAGTCATGTTAGACAGTGCCAGGGAGATTTACATCTCTGGGAATCATGTCCCACATAGTGGGGAGGGCAGTGAGTTTACCTGCTGAGTAGGCTTAGAGAGAGACAGGACACATCTGAGCAACAAGGAGGTTCTCTGGGGGAGAGTCTTAGGCACAATTATAAGTAGGCTTAGCCTCTCCCTTGCAGTAACAAGCCTCATAAGGAAAAGCCCCCAGATTGAGGTCTCAGCCTACCAAATTGGTAGTCCTCAATGTTTGTGAGAATATCAGTAATAACCCAGGTGGGGAAGTCCAACATTTCTGCATTATGCCCCAGTTCATCAGGGGATCCCGCAAATACATTTTATTCTCTGCCCAAATCACTTTGGAATGTATTGGGGTTTCACCCCAACCTGTACAAACCCACCAGATCTCACTTCCCATTCAAAGCTCCATGTACTTATGGTGTTCAAAGAAACTGACCATAAAAATTAAATTATTCAGTGTGCTACAGAAAATACAGTTCCTGTACCAAAGAAACATCTCTTCCCTTGGTCTCACACAGAAGTTGAAGTTTTAAAACAGTCAGTATCGTCCTTTACTGTTTGCCCTGATTTGCCTTAGTCCTAATCAGGTCTGCTTCATTAATATCTCTAATTGAAGTCTGAACTCTTTTTCAGCTTTTTTTTTTTTTAACCAGTTGCCATATGAGGTAATACTGACATTTATAGCTGCTGAGCTCTAGCTCTGAGTTTCAGGTGTCACACTGATACTGTTCCAGAGACTGACCAGGTTATACATGAAGAGCTCAGCATCTCAGAATTTAAGGATAACCATTAAACTCAGAAATAGATGTGACTGCCGTGAGAGCTTACAATCTGTGGACCTTTAGATTAAGCCGTCCCCTGATAACCTTTCCTCTAAGATTCAATTCTCAGAGTTTGCACATTATAGTTAGTCCATATTAGATGAGGGGTTATAATGTTTCTCTTTTCGTTTCTGGTGTACGTCACTCAAAATGCTGTCCTCAAAATCCATTCAACTAGTTTCATGACTCACAACTTCATTCCTTCTTATTTCAGTTTTCTATTGTATGCATACACCACAGTTCACCATTCTGTTCATCGATAGATATACCCTTAGGTCACCTCTATCTATTGCAAATCATGAATACTGCCGCCATAAACACCAGTGGGGCACAAGCGATTTTCCCACTGGTTTTAAGTTGCTTTTTCTTGATTTGGTGCTTTCCTAGTTACTGCAACTCTGACTCTTTTCTGGAGCTCTGAAAAAGATGGTTGTGTGAGTTTTTGTTTGCTGTTAAAAAATTCTCTGGGGGATTGGAATCCCGGAGCATCTCACTCCACCATCTTGGTGATGTTACTTGGTATTTCTTTTCATTATATATTTTAGATACGAGTCTCTTATCAGACAACCTTTTTTTTTTTTCATTCAGTTTGATATATTTCTGGTTTTTGGTATGACAAATGATTTTCTATGAAACCTGAACATTTTTGTATTATGAGACTCCAGATTTTATTTGAACTTCCCATTTAATTGATTAATTTATTTTTTAACACCACTCTAGCAGAGGAAGGAGAGGTACTGCCTTGTTGCTGCCAGGTGGAGGAAGACCGGGTTCCTTACTTGACCTGTGTTGACTACTGCAGGCAGGGGAAACTCCTGGATTAGGTGGAATTTTCTAGTCCTGCCCTACTTCCCCTCAATCTCCACTGATACTGCCCATGTTACAGCTGGTGAGGGTAAAAGTCCTGACTCTCCACCAGGCCTCCTCTGATACCACCCCAGCCAGGAGAGAGAGGGGCACCTGATTATTTCTGGGTGGAGATGGAAGTTCAGGTTTCCAATAAGGTTTCTCCTGAAGGGGCGGGGCTCCCTACTTGATCTTCTCTGATACCACCTTTGGGTATTACAGCTTCAAGAGGGTGGAAATCTAAGGACTGTACTCAGCCTTTGCTGGCATATATGGGGCTCACCACAGGTTTTTGGTGTTTGGCTGGATTAGAGTGTTTATTGTCTAAGTTTTCTGTCTTTCTAGGCTAACCCCCTTTCTAGCTCTTTGGCTAGACAGAGCATGTTTTTGTTGGAGCTCATTTTTTTTCTTGCACCTGTAGGCATTTCCAGGTTGCTGGATTCCTCAGCTACAAGTCTGTGATATATGAAGTAAGGAGAAAACCCAGGAAACTTAGCACCATGTTGTTCCTTGGGTAGGTCCCTAGCTGATTTGTTTTTCCTTGAGTAGATCTCTAGATAATTTGCCTTCTCTCCACTTTTCAGTCTGTTTCTGTTTGTTTTATATATAATGTCCAGGATTTTTAGGTATACTTAGTAGGAAGAATAGGGAAAATATGTCTACTTCATCCTCCCAGAAGAGGATGTCTCTACTGTACTTTTGTCCAACCCAGATTCCACTGATGAAAAGTCAAAATAATGGTAGGATACCATCCCTTTCAGGGAACTTTGAAACATGTTTTACAGCTGGCCTTTTCTGGGCATTGCTAACCATGAATGTACTGGTGATTGCATGCATCAAATTGATGGACCAGAGAACTTTGAGGGTAAATTTTCAAGCTTTTTATGCTTCTCAGCTGGGGTCACTTGTTGTTCAGTGACCAGAACTGATTATTACTGCCATGAGTGTTGTTTAGTTTTCTAATTAATTTTGAGTCTGGAGTCATTGTTCTGAAAGTTGAGGTTCTAAGTATTCTTTGGGATAGCTGCGGTTTTTACTATCCATGTATTAGCTTGCTAGAAAATGAAAAAAAAATAAACTTAATTCTCCTCTGTTCTATTTTTTCTTGAGTCCACAGTACCACCTCCAGAGATATAGAACTCACCAGTCTCCAGAGGTATAACAATGCTCTCTGTTTTCTAGGATGAAGCTTGAGGAAAAAAAAGTCCTTTATATACTTCCTCCATAACTCAGTTGAAATATGTTGGGATTATTCAAAAGAAACTTCACTGAAAAACCTAAGGGAAGAGAAGAAGGGAGCAAAAAAAGAAAATAAAGTCTGTAACACAAGTACTGTAATAAATAACACCCTTCAGGATGGACCCAGGATGAGATGCTGGTTGGGTGGCTTGTGGAGTTAGGCAACACTGCCCCCTAGAGGTTATCACTATGCTCTGTGCCAAGCCACCCTCCAACTCTCAGAATGTTCAGAGAACTTTTGCCATAGAGCATTCCAGGACTGTACAGTGGGAGCCCAGCCACATCCATTAACATGCGTGGATCCCAGGAACCCTGTGGGAAAGAAAATGACTTGGAAACTCCAAGATGCAGACATGTGCAGATCAGCTCTCTTGAAGATAACTAGAGCTTCCTGGAAGGAGCTAGACAGGAGAGAAACAATAGGGTTCCTGAGAGAGAATTGCCAAGAGAGAAAAGTATGGCTAAGTGAGTCTGCCTGAACGTGAGGGCCTGGAAATCCAGGAATGAGGGATCTTAGGAACAGTGTCTGTGCCTGGCCTTCTGCTTAATCAGTCTCCCCAAGAAGCACATGTGTTCCAGGAGGGGGAGGACTGTGGTATGAAGAGGGGAGGCAGGCAGGGGGACCAATCTACCACTTTGTCCAGGACTGTTCTACTTTTATCGATTAAATCCCTGAAGTCTGGGAAACTTCTCAGTTCTGAGCAAACCAAAAAGTTGTTCACCACAGAGGCAGCTCACCAGGGGCCAAGTGCTCTGCTGTGGGAACTCCCTAGTAAGGAGCTGATCAGAAGAAATAGCCAACATTTCCCTGATGCGTAGACAGGAAGGAGACCCATGAGTCTGGTGGGCCAGAGGACATGAGCAACACTGCGCTGCTTACTGGTAGGCAGAACAAAAGAACACCAGACACACAGACACCCAAACATTCAGAAGAGCCAGACAGAACAGATACATTACCTAAGCAAAAGGGGGACAAAAATTAGACCGACAGCTGACTAATCTAGAGGAAAAGTAAAAGCTGGAAGATAATGGCATAATATCTTCAAATAGTTGTAAGAAAATAATGTCAACCTAGAATTGTCTTTCCGGAGAAATTATCTTTCAAGAACAAGGGTGAAATAAATACATGTTCAGATAAATAAAACTCAGAAAATAGATCATCAAAAGACTCTAACTAAAGGAAAGCCTAAAGTTCCACTGTCCAATATGGTAGACACTAGCCACATGTGACTATTTAAATTAATTAAAATAAAATAAAATTAAAAGTTCAGTAACTCAGTCAAATCATCACATTTCAAGTGCTTAATAGCCATACATGACTAGTGGCTACCATATTGAACAGTGCAGATATAGAATATTTCCACAATTGTAGAAAGTTCTTTTGAACAACACGTTAAAAAGTATATGTCAACAGAAGGAAACTGTTCTAGAAAGAATATCTGAGATGCAAAGTGAAAGGTCAAGTAAATAAAATGGTAAATGTGAGAGTAAATCTAAGCAAACACTGATGATGTAAAATAACATTTATGTCTGCTCAGTCTAGAATTACCATATGACCTGACAATCCCACTACTAGGTATATACCCGAAAGGATTGAAAGCAGTAAGTCGAACAGATATTTGCACACCAATGTTCATAGCAACATTATTCACAATTGCCAAAAGATGGAAGTAACACAAGTGTCCATCAACCAATGAATGGATAACCAAAATGTGGCATATACATACAATAGAATATTATTCAAATAGCTTTAAAAAGGAATGAAGTTCTGATTCCAGTGAAAACATGGATGAACCTTGAAGACATCATGAAATAAGTCGGACACAAAAGGACAAGTATTGTATGATCTCAGTTATATGAAATAATTAGAATAAGCAAACTCAGACAGTCAGAATTTGGCATACAGGTTACCAGGGGCTGGGCTGGGGGAAGGGAATGGAGAGTTAATGCTTAAATTGTAGAGAATTTCTATTTGGGTTGAATGTAAAGTTTTGGTAATGGATGATGGTGATGGTAGCACAACATTGTGAATGTAATTAACAGCACTGAATTATGGATATGAATGTGGTTAAAAGGGGAAATTTTAGGTCATATATAGGGTGGTATATGGGAATTCTGTATTTTATATATTTTATGCATGATATTTCTGTAAACCTGTAACTTCTCTAACAAAAAATTAATAAAAAAATGGTATCGTTAAAGGTTTGGGTTTCAGGTAGAAACCACTGAAGTGTCCATCAACATGAATGGATAGACAAAATGTGGTATATATATACATACAGTGGAATATTATTCCATCATAAAAAGGAATGAAGTTCTTACACATGCTGTAACATATATAAGAACCCTGAAAACATTATGCTGAGTGAAATAAGCAAAGCACATAAGGACAAATGTTATATGGTTCCACTAATATGAAATACCTAGAATAAGCAAATTCATAGAGACAAAGTAGATTAGGGGTTATAAGGGGGGAAGGGGGAGTGGGGAGTTATTGTTTAATGAGACTGATTTTCTATTTGGGATGATGAAAAAGTTTTCGTAGTTGATGGAGGTGATGGTAGCACCAAATTGTGAATGTAATTAATGCCACTGAAATGTACACATAAAAATGGTTAAAAGGCAATATATATGACATAACATAACATAATATATATATATTTGACATATATATGCTACCACCATAAAAATAGATTGGGTTTTTAAAATATAAAAAGCAACTTGAGGTATTGAAAAACAAATACTATTTATGAAAAGTATTATGATCCAACAGACATAGTATTGCACTGAATATCAAGAGAAGTAGTTGTGCCAGTTTGAATGTATTGTGTCCCCCATACGCCATTATCTTTGATGCAGTCTTGTGGGGCAGACGTTTTGGTGCTGATTAGATTTGCTTGGAATGTGCCCCACCCAGCTGTGGGTGATGACTCTGATGAGATATTCCCATGGAGGCATGGTCCCACCCATTCAGGGTGGGCCTTGATCAGTACAGCCATATATAAATGAGCTGACTCAAAGAGAAGGAACTCAGTGCAGCTGTGAGTGATGTTTTGAAGAGGAGCTACAGCCAAGAGGGACACTTTGAAGAAAGCACAGGAGCTGCAGATGAGAGTTTGAAGATGGCCGTTGAAAGCAGACTCTTGCTCCAGAGAAGCTGAGAGAGGACAAATATCCCAAGTGCAACTAAGAGTGACATTTTTGAGGAACTGCAGCCTAGAGAGGAACATCCTGGGAGAAAGCCATTTTGAAACCAGAACCTTGGAGCAGACACCAGCCACGTGCCTTCCCAGCTAACAGAGGTTTTCCGGACGCCATTGGCCATCCTCCAGTGAAGGTACCCGATTGCTGATGTGTTACCTTGGACACTTTATGGCCTTAAGACTGTAACTGTGTAGCCAAACAAACCCCCTTTTTATAAAAGCCAATCCATCTCTGGTGTTTTGCATTCTACAGCATTAGCAAACTAGAACAGTAGTTTTTAAAATTTTACTTCTGAGTCACAAAATTCCATTAATTAATTTTGATTTGTTTCCATTTTCTTCTATAAACTTAAAATATTATCCTTATATAAATGTCATAAAAATTATAAAATGTCTCTACTGCTAAATATATACATGTAAATTCAAGGCATCATTTCTATGTTTTCTTAAGTAAAATAAAATAAAAATGAAGTTAAAAAATGACATTTATGTCTAAATTGGGGGATTAAAAAAGAAAGGGCTGACAGAAGAAGATGGCAGCATAGAGAGGAGTAGAAACTACTTTGTCCCCCTGGAACAACTAATAAACAACCAGGAACAACTAGTAAATAATCTGGAATAACTGTGGGGGGGGGGCAACAAATGTGACTGTCCACTCATCATACACCAACCTGAATTGGGAGGAATGCCTGAGATCACAGCATAAAATCTGTAAGTGAAAACTGCAGACCCACACAAAGAGCCCCCTCCCTCCATGGCCCGAACTGCAAAGTGTTGCGATGCTAGAGAGCAGCACTCTCCCAGCAAGTGAATATAGCTCAGCTGAGCTCCAACTGGAAGTTTTAATTAACAAGCATGGACTTCTCAACACAAGCTATGAATCCCTAACAAGTAGACAGAGGCTTTTGGTGATGACTGACCTTGGAGAGCTGGAGGACCTCTCTGGGAGGGTGGGGGAGCCCAGAGGACCAGGTGCTGCCTTTGGCCAATGGGTGAAACTGAGAGTGGCTGTGAACTGCCCCTGAAGAGGGGATTTTTGTCCCTTTTTCAGTTCAGTGGAGAAAGCCCTAGCCATTTTCAGTTCCCAGTGCTCTGACCCAGACAAGAGTGGAGATAGCAGAGAAACTATTCAAATGTAAATGACCTCTCTCTAGGGAGTGTATTTTCCCTATGAGGAAGAAGGTGGTGCCAAGCTCTACTACATTCCTTCCATTCAGAACCAGACCCTAGAGCCTGGGGGAAAACAGCCAAGGGCCACACCTCCTTATACCAGTTGGGAGCTACAGGCTGACAGGAGCCACCTGCTGGGCAGAAAAGCACAGTGACTTGAGGTTTCACAGGGTGTACGAATCTTCTAAGACACTTTCTCAGGCCTCCTTCTGAGACCTCAGCCCATTCTGTTCTGGGAAAACCTGATTGGGGTAACCAAGGAAATCAGATGCCTAGACAACAGAAAACAACAACCTACATTAAGAAAAACGAAGTTATGGCCCAGTCAAAGGAACAGACTTTACACTTCAACCGAGATATAGGAATTTAAACAACTAATGCTAAATCAATTAAAAAAGTTTAGGGAAGATATGCCAAAAGAGATGAAGCTTATAATGAAAACACTGGGCATACATAAGGTAGAAATTGAAAGTTTGAAAAAACAACTGGCGGAATCTATGGAAATGAAAGGCAACACAAGAGATGAAAGACACAATGGAAACATACAACAGCAGATCTCAAGAGGTGGAAAAAAACACTCAGGAACTGGAGAACAAGGCACCTGAAAGTCTACACACAAAAGAACAGATAGAGAAGAGAATGGAAAAATATGAGCAATGTCTCCAGGAACTTAGGGACAGAATGAAATGCAGGAATGTATGTGTCATTGGTGTCCCAGAAGGAGAAGAGAAGGGAAAAGGGGCAAAAGCAATAATGGAGGAAATAATCAATGAAAAATTCCCATCTCTGATGAAAGACATAAAATTATGGATCCAAGAAGCGCAGCGTACCCCAAACAGAATAGATCTGAATAGGCCTACGCCAAGACACTTAATAATCAGATTATCAAACGTCAAAGATAAAAAGAGAATCCTGAAAGCAGCAAGAGAAAAGCGATCCATTACATACAAAGGAAGCTTGATAAGACTATGTGTGGATTTCTCAATAGAAACCATGGAGGCAAGAAGGAAGTGGGGTGATATATTCAAGATACTGAAAGAGAAAAACCACCAACCAAGAATGCTATATCCGGCAAAACTGTCCTTCAAATATGAGGGAGAGCTTAAAATATTCTCTGACAGAAAATGACAGAGTTTGTGAACAAGATACCTGCTCTAAGGGAAACACTAAAGGGAGCACTACAGACAGAAAGGAAAAGACAGTAGTGAGAGATTTGGAACACAGTTTCGGGAGATAGTAGCACAGCAATGTAAGTACACTGAACAAAGATGACTGAGCATGGTTGAAAGACGAAGGTTAGGAGCATGTGGGACACCAGAATGAAAGATGAAAGATAAAGACTGGGACTGTATAACTCAGTGAAACCTAGGGTGCTCAATGATTGTAATAAAAGGTACAAATATGTTTTTACATGAGGTAGAACAAATGAATGTCAACACTGCAAGGTGTTAAAAATAGGATGAGATGGGGGGAAATACAGTCAGTGCAAACTAGAGAATATAATTAACAGAAACATTGTATTATGCTTCCTTTAATATAACAATGGCAATATACCAAAGCTAAATGCATATTGGGGTGGGGGACTAGGGGCAGGTATGCCATTGGTGATGTTGTCTGACTCTTGATTCTACTTTAGTTTAATGCTGTCTTTCCTTTTGTTGCTTTCTAGATGTCATGTTTTTTTCTCTCTTTCTTTCTTCTTTTCTTTTGTCTCGCTACCTTCTTTGACTCTTCCTCCTTCTATGTGGAAGAAATGGAGATGTCCTTATATAGATAGTGGCAATGGTGGTGAATATGTAAATATGTGACTATACAGGGAACCAATGACGGTTTACTTAGGATGGAATGTATGGTGTTTGAACAAAACCGACTTAAAAAAAATGGGTTGATGAAGAAAACTTGAGGGCGCTAGATCGAATGAAATAAGTCGGACACATAAGGACAAATATTGCAGGGTCTCACTGATGTGAGCTAATTATAATATGTAAACTCATAGACATGAAGTATAAGTTGTCAGGATATAGAATGAGGCTAAAGAATGGGGAGCAGTTGCTTGTTATGAGCAGAATGTACAGCTAGGGTGAACTTAAACGTTTGGAAATGGACAGAGGTGAAGGTAGCACATTGTGAGAATAACTAACAGTGCTGCATGGTGTATGAAGGTGGTGGGAAGGGTAAGCTCAGAGTCACGTATGTCACCAGAAGGAAAGTTGGAGGTTAAAAGATGGGAATGTATAAAACAGTGAATCTTGTGGTGGACAATGTCCGTGATTAACTGTACAAATATTAGAAATCCCTCTCGTGAACTAGAACAAATGTATGACCCTATAACTAGAAGTTAATAATAGAGGGGCATATAGGAAATAAAAGTATACTTATTGCAAACTATATACAACAGTTATTAGTATCTTAACATCCTTTCATCAACATTAACAAATGTACTATACCAAAACTATGAATCAGCAATGGAGGGGGGATGGTTAGGGGTATAGGACGACTGGAATTTTCTTTTTTTGTCTTTATTTATTTTCTGGACTAATGAAAATATTCTAAAAATTGAAAAAAAAGTTAATTGTGGTGATGGATGCACAGCTGTATGATGGTACCATGGGCAACTGATTGTACACCTTCGATCTGTGGATAGTTGTATGGTATGTGAACAATCTCAATAAAACATAAAATAAAAAAAAGAAAGGGCTAAATTGCTGCATTATATATTTATGTTTTTATATATGTATGTATAGTTGTATTATGTGTATATAATCATTATGTGTATAATATATGTATAATTATGTGTATATAATTAAATTATAAATAAGAATGCACAGAAAATTAAGAAAATCTTCATATTTATAAACTTAAAACATAATTCTAAAAATAGACTATATACATTTGAAACATTGTTTATTCCATCTACAGACAATGCTTGCTACACATGTGCATTTGCCTCTTGTGAACATTCATGATAAAAGTCTTTGTGTGGACATACATTTTTATTTCTCTTGGGTATATACCTAGGAGTGGAATTGCTGAGTCATATGGTAACTCTATGTTTAATATTTTGAGGAACTGTCAAACTTTTCCAAAGAAGCTATACCCATTTTACATTCCTGCCATCAATACTTGAGGGTTCCAATTTCTCCGTAGCCTTACCAGCCCTTGTTACTGTCTGTCTTTTTTATTATAGCCATCCTTGTGAGTGTGAAGTGGTATCTCAAGTAGACTAAAAATAGGCTAGGATCTAGGATACAATCAACAAGCTCTATTTAATATATATACAGATAGAGAATATGTACTTTTTAATGTCCTGAGACAGTTACAAAATCAATCATATGAATGCAAAACTGTGTGATGAAACTGTGAGCCATTGATTATATACTTTGGATGGAATATATCTCATTGAAATTGCATTTAAAAAAATCAGTCATGTTTTCAGTCAGAAAGAAAGTTTTGTAAGTTCCAAAAGCATTTATTTTATAGGCTATGTTCTCTGATCATAAACCAAGAAACTGGAAATTAACAGTGAGAAGCTACCGATAACAAAACCCCCTTCTTCATAGATATTAAATAGCCTTTGGATCAAAGAGGAAATAAAAACTGAAGTTATGGATTATCTAGGAAGTAACGAAGAGGAGAACACCTCATTGTAAAACCTATGAGATAGAGCTAAAGCTGCTCTCAGTAAAATTTACAGAAAGACTGACAATACTTTAATGGAGAATTCAACTTAGAATATAAAAAATAGGAAAAAAAAGAAACAAAATATATTAGCAGAATTTTATTAACATGAAATGAGCACAGGAAAATGAAAAAGATGAATCAAAAGAATCTACTAAGCAAAAGGTTAAAATGGGAAATATGTTGTATATATGATACCACAATAAAAATAAAAAGGTCTATTAATAAGAAAATATGCCTTTGAAAACACCTAGGAGAATTAAAACTTCTCCAACAGGACAGCTGTCACATTGGACTTGAGAGGGAGAGGATCAAAGCTTTGCCACAATATCAAGTGATATTTTGAAACTATCAGATCCTGGTTAATTAAGTTTCTACCATATGACATGACAAAGATCCAGTGATTTCTGCAAATTATTTATTGAGGCAAGACAGTGAGCGAAGGAGATGGTGTCTACTCTGCAGAAAGAATAAGTGGGACCTAGAACCACATGGGACAACTGAGGGAAGCCAATAGAATGCAGGAACAAGAGGAAAAATAGTCTGCAATTGGGTTGAGACTGATTAGTGGGGCTGGATTGAATATCTACAATGCAATAGGGATCTTAGTAATCTCAGGGGCTATGACAGTTGTTGCTCAAGAAGGAGCAAAGACTTGACTGGCCTCTGGAGGCCAAAAGAAGCTCTGGGCTGGAGCAGGTAGACATCATGCCTAGGTGTTCCAGAGGACGATGACCATAATGGTGGAGGACGCCAGGAAGAGCAGATAGCGGTGGAAGAGCAGCATGTCCATCATGTGGCTGAACTGCACCCACAGGTCAACCGAGTGCTGCTTCTGGACCTCGCTTCTGCTGGTCCCATGTTGATTGAGGACCCCCACTTACCTCTGCCTCTCTGCGACCTGGCACCTTCCCCACCAACTCCACCGGCTCCTTTGGGCCTATGGAGGGGACAGAGTCTCAGCCATGGTCTGTCACCCTGGGAAGGGAGGGTGACAGGGAAGAAGGCAGGAGCAGAGAAGTGGAGGTATAGAGGAGGGAGCGTGGGCTGTGCTGACTTCCCTTACCAGGCAGGTGGGAGGGGGTGAGACCCAGGCCTTTGCTTCCCTTCTAGGGTGCAGTGGGACAACATTTCCATGGTTGGGTGCAGTGCAGCAGCATGGAGTGGAGCCACTGAAGCATGGGTGGGGGCTGGGTGGTGGCCAGGTGCAGCAGGTAGGTGATGATCATCATCAGGGACAGGCACAGGGCAAAGTAGACACCTGGAGGGAAGGCAGGCCTGTGGGGTGCCAGAGGCACCGCTGAGGATTCCTTCCCTCTTCTAATCCCACCCTAGCAGGCATAGAGCCTCCTTTTCCCAGTTTATCTTCCTTCCCTGGGCTAGTTCAGTCTGCCCTTCCCATCCTTCTCTTTCAAAGGTTGGAGGAGCCACACTGATGAGGGGTGTGCCACTGGTGGGGAGTAAGTCATTCATGATGAGAAGGAAGACGTTATAGCCCAGCAGAAGGTTTATCCTGAATGGGGCACGATTCCCACTTTCCGCTGGCAGGTAGAAGCTGAGGGCATTGATGGCAGCCAGAAAGCTACTGGGCACCAGAAGGTTTATCACATAGAGTCTAGGCCTGTGCCTCATGGCCACCTGGTGGGGAGGAGAGAGAGGAAGATGGGTATGGGATTCTGAAGATGCCAGGAAGAGCAGGGACTGTCTCTGCCTTTCTCATGGTCTGAGTCTACCCTGGGATCTGGAACTGTGCCAGATGCAGCTTAATAATTAGGTGTAAAACCTGCTGAGAAATAGTTAGGCCATAGCTATGAGCTTCAGGAAGAAGAGTGAGGCTGGGTAGCCGGGACAGAAGGTCTGATACTAGAAAGGATTCTGACCGAGAAACCCTAGGATGTAGGAGATACCCATTTGGTGGAGATTCTAGGCAAGAGTAGAAGCAAGGAAGGAAGGAAAAAGCAAGGGCCTCCGACCTCACATAGAACACGATCTGATCATACGGGTTGGCACCCATGGACAGACATCTTTGGAGTGGCATTGTTGCTGCCCAGGAGCTCCCATTCTCCGTCGGTAATAATGATGTCCTCAGACGCGTCCGCTATTTTCCACACTTCTTTGTCCATGCCCAGCAAAATGTTATCCACTGAAAGGTAGAAGCATCCAAATTATTTTCCAAGATACAGTGTCTTGGTGGCTCAACTGCCCTCTTCTTTTCCATCTTTTATTCAACAAATATTTATTTAGTGCCTCTCATATGCCAGGACTTTGCTAGAAGCTGGAGAGATTAATGAACAAGACAGACATGGGTTCTGACTTCATGGAACATGTTTAAGCATCCATTGAGCTTTATTCTTTGCTCCACCCATGCCCCTTGTCCATCATTTACTTAGTTTCTTCATATTTTATTTATTTTCCTTTTTTGATTGCTCTCATTTACCCTATTCCTGAGATGCCACTGCAACTTACCTGTGTAGAGGAATGAGCTGAAGAGTATGCAGTTCTGGTCAAAGGGGAAGTAGATGTCCAGGTTGGTTTCTTGTACTTGATGCAACCTTCATTACTTACATATGCTGTGAGGCCTTTTGGGGTCTTATCCACATCCATGTTGTAAAAGATGAGGTGGGAGGCAGGTGCAATGGTTTTTCTTCTCATCTTTCTAGTCATTTCTCAGCCACCTCAGACCACTTATGTAGTGGCCTCAATGGTAGATTGTGAACTCTACTGATTCCAGGAGATGGGGCTTCCCTCTGGCTTTCCTCTGCTTTCCTCAGCCGTTGATACCTACAATTCAACAATGAAAATATCTGGAAGCCACAGGTTCTTGGTTTCCACACTGATCTTCATGATGCCCTCACACTCTTCTGGGTTCCAGCTGATAAATGGGTTATACCAGACCTAGAGCCCAGGTTGGGGACAGGTAATAGCCTGAAATAATTTGGAGTTTTCTCCTGCCCTTTGAGTTCTTAAAAAAAAAAAAAGGTTATGAAATATTTCAGGCATGTAGAAATGTGTATAAAACAGTATAATAAATATCTTTGTATCTACCACCCAACTTTGTGAAGTTTTAATATTTTGAAAAATTTGTTTGTTTTTTTTTAAGAAATAAGAATTACAGATAGAATTAAAGTAAGTGTGTTTATTTTTTCATAAACTTAGATCCTTCTGCTTTCCCACTTCTGTGGGAAATTACTGGTTATCAGGGAAATGCTCTCCCTTCTGCAGTAGGAATGAGATTCAGAGTTGAAAGGTTAGTAACTCATCCTCTCTGAGCTACAGCACTGGCTGATAACCCCTCCTGGAGTACTCTAGATGCGGCTCAAGATCAAGTGCATGTCTAATAAGCTCCAGGTGGGGCAATCAGCCAGTGCTGCTGGTCTGAAAACTACTCTTTGAGAGCAAGGTTGTATGTCATTACTATTCTTTCCTGTCTCCCACACTCCTCCACCTTTTCAAATTGGAAACTTAATTCATTTGCTTTTATTTTTTTCTTGTTTTCTGATCAGTGCTCTTAGGGTAAAAAATTTCCACTGACTTATGCTTTGGCTACATTCCATAGATTTTCATGTGTAGTGCTCTTCGTTTCTAATTAGCTCATAATTTCTATTTAGTTATTTTATTTCCTCTTTAGCCTGAAGTATTTGGAAGTTTAATTTAAAATACCCAAGTAATAAGGTTGGGGGAGAACTATCCTTTTGTAGTTTAGTTTCCATTTTGTTGTATTGTAATCAGAGAATGTGGACTAGATAATGTCTGCTTTCTTAATTTTGTTGAAATGTTCTTTGTAGCCAAAATTATGGATAGTTTTGGAGAATATTCCATTCCTTGGTACAGAGTTTGATATGTTTATTAGAGCAAGCTTCTTAATTGTGCTTTTAAACATCACTATGTGCCTACTCTTGTTATACCTGATTTTTGAAAGCAGTGTTTTGAAGCCTTGCACCATAGTTGTAGATTTTTCAATTTCCCCTGCGGGTCTTTCAAAGCTATTTTATTAGGTACATAAAGGGTCATAATATTGTATCTTTGTTTAAAGTCCTTCCTGACTCTAAATGAAGGGAGAGAATAAGCAGCATTCACTATACCATTTCCAGCCACAGGAATGACAAGAGCTGAAGCTGTTCATCCTGCTGAAAGAATTTCCTGTTTCCAGCATGTTGCCAGTAAGAAGTGTGTCCATCCCCTGCCCCCCATATAGCTCAAGGTATATCAGAGTGATGCCATGATCAAGGCCAATATTATAGGTAAAGGACCAAAGCTTGAGCAGAACAGATGTATCAGGCCATGGCAGGAGAGGTTGCAACAGGAATGGATTAAAGAAAAGTGTTTTCAACTTTGGCTATATATTATAATCACTGGGGAGATTTAAAAATTCCAATGCCTGGGTTCCATCTAATCAGAGCCTCTGGACATGATATGCAGACAGGATAAAGAATCATTGGGTGAGAAGAAAAGAGATTCTCTTTCATGCATGTTATTCCTCACCCTGCTGAACTGTACAGGTCTTCTTTGAGATCCCCATGCAAGGCAAATGACATTTAGTGACAGTGGAGGAAGATGCAATGTGGTTAAGTGCTTTGGGGGTTGCCTTGCCAGGGGCTGAGAAAAGTTAAGGACACCAAGGAGGGGCCAGAGGGATCAGCACTCACCACGACTAGGATGGCAGACATCGTGAAGGAGATGTTGACTCGGATGGGGACGCTGACATTGGTGACTGGGCAGAAGGCTTTCTGTCAAACACTGAATCCAAAGCAATGGAATCGACCCCATCCTGAGCAATTGATGGTGAAAGTATTGCCCCTTCCTGTAGTGTACGCGGAATATATGAGTTGAGGGAGAGAACTCACATTTTCCTTATATGAGAGGTATCTTGCAGGAGCCTGGGCAGTGTGTGAGAGTAATGATAGTTAACATATATTGAGTGTTTACTATTGCCAGGTATATTCTAAGCCCCTGAAATGGCTTACCTCATTAAATCCTCCCAAACCTTGTCAGGTAGATACTATTTTTATCCCTGTGTAATACATGTGTTAACTGAAATGCAGAAAGATGAAGTAACTTCCCAAGGTCACATAGATAATGAGGCAAAAGCTGGAATTGGTCTGCACCCAGGTTTGTCTGCTGCTGCTGTACTATACACCCTGAGTGATGGAATGAAGAATGGGAGAGGGGGGTCCCTGAAAGGGGCCCAGATGCTGGGTCCTTCCTGGCAAGGCCTGGGAGGATGGGCTGAGCTGGGAGGCAAATGACGGAAGCAAATGTTGTAAGCTGAGTTAGGGCTCTGGCCTCCTTTCTAATGTTTCTGTCTCCATGCAAAGCCTGCCCAAATCTGTATGCAAACTGAGCCCAGGGGCAGTGATACCCATTAGATAGGATTACAGTGCCAGGGCCCCAAAGAGAGCATACCTACTTTCACCTTAATTGCCCTAACCTTCCTTCTCCCTATTTTGGGGCTCAACCTTATTATCAGCTTTCTTGTTTGAGGCTTCTGAGAAATTGCCTTCTCCCCTTTTCTGACTAATAAAGATGATATTTTTCATCCAGAATTTTTTTGGAGGAGAACAACCTGGAGTGAGAGAGACGGCTGATAACTTCTGTGCCAAGAACATAGAGTCTTATCCATTCCCAATGTCACAACACTCTCCAGGCAAATCCTTGAATCAGTCTATGAACGGTGAGCGCTCATTTGTCAATCACTGTCTGTGTGTGCCCAGAAGAGCATTTATAATGCTTTCTGCTGCCTAGACTAGGTGTATAATTTGTGCCCCTTCCCTGTACTGGTCTCTAAAGCCACCTCCTCTGGTTTAGTCCTCTTTTCCAGAAGCCGTGTCACAACCTAGTAGGGATTTTTGGCCTCTACCAAATGACAGACAGTGTGTGCTACACATTTTCTCTCATTGAGTCCTTACAACCCTGCAAGGTAGGTCTTATTTTACAGATGAGGAAAATGGAGCTCAAAGAAGTCAAATCACTCTCCCAAGATTACCCAGCTGGCAAAGTGAGGGTCCAAGTTCCAACTCATGTTTATCTGGCTTCCTCTATACCTGAGAGAGAAGCACACTCTATTTTCACCCTCGATCTATTCCTTTTGGCATCTTACCTAACCTGGAGCATTTAGATCTAGTAAGTGGATAGGGAAGTTACAGCTAAAGTATGTGGGCACTTTGCTACAATGGGATGGGTTTCATACCTGTAGAGAGGAAGAATTAACACCTGTGGGTGGAAAGATGAATGGACAGAGAAAAATGGCTAAATGAAAGAGAAGACAATTGGGGATGGTTTGTGGGAAGAATAATAGAAGTGCCCTTGTGTGGCAGGTCACTGTAAAGGGATTTTCTGTCTTTCAGAGAAAAGATCTATTTGGGGATTATGGTGGCATAGATACGGAAAACTCTAACTGTGTCCATTTTAGATAATCTCCAGGAGTTAGAGATTTGAAAGAAGGTCTTAGGTGTTCCACCAGAGGGGGTTCTCCCTTCTTCCCCTGTTGTTGCCCCTTTCTTACCTTGAAGCAGAAGACTGAGAACAAGGTGGAATGGGAATTTTTCCTCATGGAACCAATTTCCTTCCATCTTCTTTGTCTGCATTCTTTCTCTGAGCAGGTGCCAGGACCTCAATAACTCCCAGTTTAAACAGGACACACCTAGAGTCTAACTTTGAATATGGGTAGCATCGGTTGACCACTGACATTTGTGACCTTCTTGGGTAGAGTGCTTTGGACGGCCAGAGAATACTCTTGCCTTGTTCTTGCTCATGCTTGAGGTTCAATTTGCTTTTAAGACTTTCTCTCAATCCCTGATATTTCACTAAAATGTGCATAGTTGTGGATTAATTTATATTTATTATGCTCAGACCTTGGTTTGATCCCTCAATCTGAAGATTCATCTCTATAATTCTGGAAAATTCTCAGCCATTTCTAAATTACTGTATTTCTTCTCTTTCTCTTATTAGACATATATTGGAACATTTCATTCTATCTTACATGCTTTAAGCCTCTTGTATTCATTTCCTATTGTTGCTGTAACAAATTACCACTTTCATTTAAAACAACATGGATTAATTATCTTACAGTTCTGGAAGTCAGAAGTACAAATGGATCTCACTGCCTAAACTCAACATGTCAGCAGGGCTGCATTCCTTCTAGAGGCTCTTGGGGAAAATAAATATCCTTGCTTGATTTCAGCTTTTAATGGTTGCCCACATTACTTGGCTTATGGTCTTTCCTCCATCCTCAAAGCCAGGATCACTGGGTTGAGTCTCTCTTATATGGCTATCTCTCTGGTTCTCACGCTCTTCTCTCTCTTTCTTACATTTATCAGAATGCTTGTTCTGAATACCAGGATAATCTCATTTTAGTCAGATGATTAGCAATCTTAATTCCATCTGCAACTTTTATTCCCTCTTTGTCATATATCCTAACATATCCACAGGTTCTGGGAATTAGGATGTGAGCATCTGTGGGTGGTGGTTATTCTGCCTGCCACACTTCTCTTTCTTATTTCCCACTTCTTTATCTGTGTCCTGAGTGATTTCCTCAAATCTAGCTTCTAGGTAACAAACTGCTCCACTGTGTTTAAACTTCCATCTAATCTGTCCATTGAGTTTTTTATCTCAATGATTATGTTTTTTCTTTCTAGAGTCTATTTGGTTCTTTTAAAAATCCATTTGTTCCTTTTCTATTTTCTTTATTTGTACTTTTCTATTCTGGTTTCTTTCTGTTTTTATCTTTTGTTATTTTGATCATATTTATTTTGTAATCTCTTTCAGGTTGTTCTATTACCTCTGGTTCTAGGTATGCTACCCGTTTTGCTAACATGTTTTCATTGTGGTTTGTTCTTGATATTTAATTCTTGATTATAAAGTCATCTTTAGTAGATTATTTCTGTGGGAGACACATGCCTTGGGTTGTAGAAAATTTTCATTTGCTTCTGCCATAGCCTTTGGGGTTTTACCAGTTATAGGTATTTATTTGTTTGTTTGAGAGTCCCACATTATGTGGCTAGTGTAAATTCAGTCTCCACTTCCATTTGTGACATAGGCTTTTTTGTTTCAATTCCTTGCATAAGACTTTTTCTTCTTCCCTCTGGCCCTGAGTCTTTTCTGCATTTTAGACTCTGAAACTGGGGGAGTAGTAGATGGCCAACTCAGAAACTGGTTACTAATAATGTCACAAGATATGTGATAAAATCTCTTTCTGAAATAAAAGGCCAAGATAATCTGTATTTTTAGGTAATTTTGAGATCACCTATTCCAGTCTTTCAACCCTTGTAGTCTGTATGTCCATGGTCAATGGTCATCTAGCATGTGGTTTAATATTAATACTCCAGTGACAGCATCCCATCACTGCTTAGATTATTCCATTCCATCATTGAACATCATTGATAATAACTTGAAAGTTATTTTGTAAGTCCAAATTTGCCTTCCTGTAACTTATACCAATTGTTCCAATTTCTGTCTAGTAGAGAACAAATGATAAGTTTATGGTATCTTCCACATCATACCTTTCAAATATTTTAAGACAATTATCATGTGTAATGGAGTATTGTATGAAAATATTAAACCTATGAAATTTTCAATCCTCACTGTTCCCTCCCAACATACATATACTCTATCTCCCTGCAGCCCCACAAATCAGTTTCCTCTGTCACCCTTCTGCCATTGTAGACCTGGGAGTGGGCAAATACTACCCCCAGAAAAATATGTGCTTATGGAAAATCTCTGCTGCAGCAGGAGGGGGGGGGAGTAAATCCTTCTTGTTCTGGCCTGATGGAATATGGGAAAAGGAAGAGAAGAGAAAGAGGGAGAGAAGGGAGTAAATGATCACACTCACATAATCTACTTTGTGCTGAAATGTGTGTGTGTGTTTGTGTTGGAGGGGGTGTTAGATAGGTTGGGAGAAAAGCCAAAAGCAAAGGGGACTTGTACCTCTTACTCGTTTGTGTCCCTGGAAGGAGACCACCATGCTTGTGACCCCATACTGTCTTGTGGAAACTGCTGCAAAGCAGAAACAGTATGGCAGAGTGGTTAGGCAGAGAAAGGGCCTGAGCTAGCACTCTTGAACCTCCTTTGGTCACCGTGAAAGGCTCAGAAATTCCTCTGTGTTCTGTGTGGAAGATGGAAGAAGGCTGCACCAAAAGCCCACGTAGCTGCTGTAGGGCTGAAGCAACTCTGCAGCGGAGGCTGGGGGTAAACTCTCAAGGCCAGAAGGAAGCTCTGAATGAGGTTTCAAGGGGTCTGCAACAACAGTGATTGCTGAGGTGGATCCAAGCCAGCAAGGGAAGATTCTGTCAGTCAAGAGTCAAACTGAGAATTCACCAGTGACTGACTTTAGCAGCAGTTGCCAGCAGGGCACCCAGTGACCAAGAGACCAAGGATTATCATGGGGATGAGAGCATACAAAGGACTCACAAAGGACTGCACGTGATGATCATCCTCTACCCTTTAGTCTCTTCTACCCCAGTCTCAACTAAGTCCATTTTGTTCATATCTCCAATTGAAGTCTGATCTTTTCAGCCTCTTTAACAGTTGCTTCATAGGGCAATGCCATCACTCTCCACTGCCACAAGGTCACAAATGTGCCCCATGCAATCTAATGAAAGTAAAGACCTTTCACTCGTCAGAAAAATGTATACGTGTGCATTAAATTTTGCAAACAATTTCAACAGTTTCATTGGCTATGGACTCCAGCTTAATAATCTTTTCTCAAAATCAGTTAAGGAGTCATATCAAAAAAGAATAAGGCAGCAGGTCCACCTGCCAAGTTGGCTTAGAGAGACAGGTCACATCTGAGCAACAAAAGAGGTTCTCTGGGGGTAACTCTTAGGCACAATTATAAGTAGGCTTAGCCTCTCCTTTGCAGTAACAAGCTTCATAAGGGCAAGCCCCAAGATTGAGGTCTTGGCCTTCTAAACTGCTAGTCCCCAATATTTATGAGAATATCAGGAAATCCCCAGGTGGGGAAGTTTAATATTTTCCCCCAGTCCCTCAAGGGGGTTTGCAAATAACTTTTTATTCTGTGTCCAGATTACTCTGGGATATATTAGGGCTTCACACTAACCTGTACAAACCAATCAGATCTTATTCCCTATTTAAGGTTCCATGTAATTATGGATTTGAGTAAACTAACCATACAAGTTAAATTATATAGGGTGCTACAGAAAATATAGATTTTGCACCAAATAAATATCTCTTCCTTTGGTCCCACATAGAAGCCAAAGCTTTAAAACACAGTCAATAGCATCCTCTACCCTATAGTCTCATCTACCACAGTCTCAACAAAGTCCATTTCGTTCATATTTCCAATCGAAGTCTGATCTCCTTTTCAACCTCTTTAACAGTTACTTCATAGGGCAATGCCAACACTCACAGCTGCCAGACTCTGGCTCTGAGTCCCAGGTACCAGACAGACACCCGAAGCTCCAGGGACTGACTAGGTCACACACAAACAGGTCAGCATCTCAGAATTTAGCAATAACCATTATGACTCAAATGTGTGACTTCTGTAAGAGCTTACAATCTAGGAAACTTTTTACAATAGCCTTCCCCTGATAACCTATGCTCTAAGATTCAATTCTCAGAGTTCACGCTATAGTTAGTCCATATTAGTGAGGCATTATAATGTTTGTCCTTTCGTTTCTGGCTTATTTCACTCAACGTACTGTTCTCAAGGTCCATTCACCTAATTGTATGCCTCACAATTTTATTCCTTCTTGTCACCACTCAGTATTCCCTTGTATGCATACAGTACAGTTCACTGTTCTGTTTACCAGTCGATGAATGCTTAGGCCACCTCCATCCATTTCAAATTGTGAAAATGGCCACAAACACCAGTGTGCAAATGTCCACTTGTGTACCCGCTCTCAGTTCCTTGAAGTATACACTCCCAATAACAGGGTTGCAGGACCATATGGCAACCACATACTTAGCTTCCTGTGGAACCACCACACTGCCCTCCAGATGGGCTGCCCTCCCCACTATGTGGGATATGACTCCCATGAGTATAGGTCTCCCTGGCTACATGTGAGTTGACTCCCAGGGATGAGCCTGGACATGGCATCGTAAGATTGAGAAAGACTTCTGGACCAAAAAGGGGAAGATAAATGGAACAAAAGGAAGTTTCAGTGGCTGAGAGATTTCAAATGGAGTTGAGAGGTCATTCTGGAGGTTATTCTTATGCATTATATAGATACCCCTTTTTAGTTTTTAGTTTATTAGAATAGCTAGAAGGAAATACCTGAAGCTGTTGAACTGCAATCCAGTATCCTTGATTCTTGGAGATGAGTATATAACTACATAACTTATACAATGTGACCGTGTGATTGTGAAAACCTTATGACTTACACTTCCTTTATCCAATGTATGGACAGATGAATATTGAGGTCTTTAATCCACTTTGAGTTAATTTATGTATAGGGTGTGAGGTAGGGTTCCTCTTTCATTCTTTTGGATATGGATATCCAGTTCTCCCAGCCCCATTTGTTCAAGAGACTGTTGGGAGCCTTATCAAAAATCAGTCGACTAGATCTGGAGTTCTATTTCTGAATTCTCAATTTGATTCCATTGATCAATATGTCTATTTTGTGCCAATACCATGCTGTTTTTGACCACTATAGCTTTATAGTAGGCTTCAGAGTCAGGAAGTGTAAGTCCTCTCACTTTGCTTTTCTTTTATAGAATGTTTTTAGCAAGTCAAGGCCCCTTTCCCTTTCAAATAGATTTGATAACTAGCTTTTCCACATTTGCAAAATAGGTTGCTTGGATTTTGATTGGAATTGCATTGAATCTGTAGATCAGTTTGGGTAGGATTGACATCTTGATGTTTAGCTTTCCAATCCATGAACACAGAATATATCTTTCCATCTCTTCAGGTCCCCTTTTGTTTCTTTTAGTAAAGTTATGTAATTTTCTGTGTAGAGGTCTTTTACATCCTTGGTTAAGTTTATTCCTAGGTATTTGATTGTTTTAGTTGCTATTGTGAATTCAATCTTTTTCTTGAGTGTCTCTTCAGTTAGGTCATTTCTAGTATATGGGAACATTACTGACTTAGTGCATTACTCTTGTATCCTGCCACTTTGCTGAATTTGTTTATTAGCTCAAGTAGCTGTGTCATTGATTTCTCAGCATTTTCCAAATATAAGATCATATTGTCTGCAAATAATGAAAGTTTTACTTCTTCCTTTCCAATGTGGAATCCTTTTATTTCTTTGTCTTAGCAGATTGCTCTGGCTAGAACTTCTAGCACAATGTTGAATAATAGTGGTGACAGCGGGCATCCTTGTGTTGTTCCTGATCTTAGAGGGAAAGTTTTTGGTCTTTCACCATTGGGTACTATGCTGGCTGTGGGTTTTGCATATATGCCCTTTGTCATATTGAGGAAGTTTCCTTCAATTCCTACCTTTTGAAGTGTTTTTATTAAAAAAAGGATGCTGAATTTGGCCAAATGCTTTTTCAGCATCTATTGAGACAATCATTTGATTTTTCCCTTTTGATTTGTTAGTGTATTATATTACATTGATTGATTTTCTTATGTTGAACCATCCTTGTATGACTGGGATACACCCAAACTGGTCATGGTGCGTGATTTTTTAAATGTGTCTTGGGATTTGATTTGCAAGTATTTTGTTGAGCATTTTTTCATCTATATTCATTAGGGAGATTGGCCTGTAGTTTTCCTTTCTTATAGCATCTTTATCTGGTTTTGGTATTAGAGTGACACTGGCTTCATAAAATGAGATAGGTAGTGTTCCATTTTCCTCAATTTTTTGAAAGAGTTTGAGTAGGAATTGTGTCAGTTCTTTTTAGAAAGTTTGGTAAAATTCCCCTTTGAAGCCATCTGGCCCTGGGCATTTATTTGTGGGAAGCTTTTTGATGACTGACTGGATCTCTTTACTTGTGATTAGTTTGTTGAGGTCTTCTATTTCTTCTCTGGTCAGTCTAGGTTGTTCATATGTTTCCAGGAAATTGTCCATTTCCTCTAAATTGTCTAGTTTGTTGGCGTACAGTTGTTCATAGTATCCTCTTACGATTTTTCAAATTTCTTCAGGATCCACAGTAATGTCCCCCCACCATTTAGTATTTTGTTTATTTGGGTCTTCTCTCTTTTTGACTTTGTCAGTTTAGCTAAGGGTTTGTCAGTCTAGCTAAGGGTTTGTTGATCTTCTCAAAGAACCAACTTTTGGTTTTATTTATTCTCTCTATTTTTTTTTTGTTCTCCTTATCATTTATTTCTGCTCTAATCCTTGTTATTTCTTTTCTTCTACTTGCTTTAGGATTAGTTTGCTGATCATTTTCTATCTTCTTCAGTTGTTTATTAGTTCTTTAATAATAATGATTTTAGCTCTTTTTTCCTTTTTAATGTATGTATTTAGAGCTATAAATTACCCCCCATACTACCTTCACTGCCTCCCGTAAGTTTTGATATATTGTGTTCTTATTTTCATACATCTCTAGATATTTAGCAATTTCTCTTGCAATTTCTTCTCTGACCCACTGACTCTTTCAGAGTGTGTTTAACCTCCAGATATTTGTGAATGTTCTAGATCTGTGATGTTTATTGACTTCTAGTTACATTCCATTGTGGTCAGAGCATGTGCTTTGAATAATTTCAATCTTTTTAAATGTATTGAGGCTTGTTTTATGTGCCAACATGTGATCTATCATGGAGAAAGTTCCTTGAGAATTAGAGAAGAATGTATAGCCTGGTAATTTGGGATGTAATGCTCTATATATGTTTGTTAAGTCTAATTTGTTTGTCACATTGTTTAGGTTCTCAGTTTCCTTATTGGTCTTCTGTCTGGTTGCTCTATCTATAGGAAAGTGTGGTGTATTGAAGTTTTCCATGATTATTGTGGGTACTTTTATTGCTTCCTTCAGTTTTGCCAATGTTTTTTGTCTCATGTACTTTGGAGCACCTTGATTGGGCACATAAACATTTACGGTTGTTATTCTTGGTGAATTGTCCTTTTTATTAGTATATAGTGTCCTTCTTGTTTCTTAGGACATCCTTGTATTTAAAGTCTGTCTTATCTGAAATTAATATAGTTATCCCTGCTTTCTTTTGGCTGTAGCTTGCATGGAATATTTATTTCCCTCCTTTCACTTTCAATCTCTGTGTCATGGGGTCTAAGATGAGTCTCTTGTAAACAATATATTGATGGTTCATATTTTAAAATTCATTCTGCCAATCTGATCTTTTAATTGAGAAGTTTAATCCATTCACATTCAATGTTATTACTACGAAGGCTGTTCTTGAATCAGCCATCTTATCCTTTGTTTTTTATTTATAAGATCTATTTTTCCCCCTTCTCTCTTTATTTTCTTTAAGTTACCCTTACTAATACTCTTCAGTTCTGTGCCCTTCTCCAGGCCTCAATCTCCTGTCTTTTTTTCTTAGCCAGTAGACCTCCCTTTAGTATCTCTTATAGGGCAGGTCTCTTACTAACAAATTCTGTCAGCATTTGTTTGTCTGTAAAAATTTTAAGCTCTCCCTCAATTTTGAAGGAAAGCTTTGCTGGATAAAGAATTCTTGGATGGCAATTTTTATCTTTCAGAATTTTAAATATGTCATACCACTGCCTTCTTGCCTCCATGGTGTCCGCTGAGTAGTATAATCTTAGGCGATTTGCCTTGTATGTTGTGAATCACTTTTCCCTTGCTACTTTCAGAACTTTCTCCTTCTCTTTAAGCATTTGACAGTCTGATCAGAATATGTCTCAGAATGGGTTTATTTGAATTTATTCTATTTGGAGTTTGTTAGGCATCTTTGATTTGCATATTTATATCAGTTTAGAAGGTGTGCCGGTTTGGATGTATTATGTCCCCCAAAAATGCCATATTCTTTAATGAAATCTTGTGGGGGCAGAGGTATTAGTGTTGATTAGGTTGGAATATTTGGATTAAATTGCTTCCATGGAGATGACCCACCCAACTGTAGGTGATAACTCTGATTAGATTATTTTCATGGAGGTGCAGCCCTGCCCATTCAGCATGGGTCTTAATTAAATCTCTGGAGCCATATAAAAGAACTGAAAAACATGAAGGAACTCAGAGCAGTTGCATCTTAGAGAGACATTTTGGAGAATGCCATTTTGAAATGCAACCTAGGAGCAAGCAGATGCCAGCCACTTGCCTTCCCAGCTAACGGAAGTTTTCCAAATGCCATCAGTGTTCTTCAGTGAAGGTACCCTACTGTTGATGCCTTTGTTTGGACATTTGCCTGGCCATAAGACTGTAACGTAGTAATTAAATAAACCCCCTTTGTAAAAGTCAATCCATTTCTGGTATTTTGCATAATGACAGCATTAGCAAACCAGAACAGAAGGGTTGAGAAGTTTTCCCCAACAATGTCTTCAAGGACTCTTCCTAGCCCTTTAGCTTTCTCTTTGTCTTCTGGAACACCAGTCATTCTTATATTTATGTGCTTCATGTTGTCCATCATTTCCCTGAGACCCCTTTCAAATTTTTTCACCATTTATTCTTCTATGTTTTCGCAATCCATCACTGTGTCCTCAAGTTTGCTAATTCGTTCCTCTACCTCTTCAAATCTGTTGTTTTGTGTCCCAAGAATATTTTTAATTTGATAAACAGTAACTTTTATTTCCATAGATCTGCTATTTTTTTTATCTGCTCTTTCAAATTCTTCTTTATGCTCTTCTAGGGTCTTCTTTGTGTCCTTTATATCCTGAACCATGACACTGATGTTTGTGTGTACTTCTTTGAGTAATCGCTCCAAATTCTGTATCTCCTCTTGACTTTTTAATTTGGACATTTGGGTTATCCATATTTTCTGGTTTCTTCATATGCTTTATAATTTTCTTTTGTTTTTGGCTCCTTGGCATTTGTTTATCTTGATAGGGTTCTTTTAGGATATGCAGGATTATTTGAATATCTATAATTTAGCAGAGCTACAGCTTAAACTACCAGTAGATGGCACTCCTAAGCCACCTCTTATCCTCAAGCCAGTTCTCCCCCAACTTTGTCTATGCACTGAGTGGGGGTCCAAACTATGTGTAAGTCCAATCAGTAAACCAGCTTTCCATGTGCGCTGGAAACTTCTAGCCTTTTGGGTGGGGAGCATGCCCTGTGCAGTTTGGCAGGAAGTCTGCTCCAGGACACAGTGGTCCCAGCCATTCCTGGGGCTGCAGGTGGAGTACTCTGGGACTGCAGAGCTGTGCTTCTCACCTTCCCACTCGAGTGCCCCACAGTCCTTCTCTGCCATGCACCTGCAAGTCCCTGGCATTGGGGGAGGTTCTGTGCAGTGCCCTTGCCTCTAGGCTGTGCACACTGTGGGCTTCCATGGAGAAAGGGTGGACATCATCACAAGTCCACCGTATCCTGAATTCCCTCAAGGAAGCTCTCAGCCATGGGGCTGTGAAGGGTCATCTCCCCAGCCAACTGCAAAGATGGCTTCATAGGGTGTGGAAAGCTGCTCCCTTCCATGCTCATCTGCCTGCTCCACCCGCCAGTCCCTGGTATGGGGGCTCTTGGCCACAGGTCTGCAAAGAGTTATCACCCAAGCCAAGTGCTGAGGAGGGTGCCCTGGGGCGTGGGAGCCTGCTCTCCTCTGCACTTGTCAGCTGACTCCAACTGCCTGTTCCCCGGTGGCATTCCAGGCTGAACACTCACTGGTCTTAAACACAATCTCTCTACTTCTCCAAGTACACATTTACTATGGGGGCAGAAGCCCTTGCCCAGCCAGTGGAACCCTGGAACTGCTGTTCTGGAGTGCTTTCTGTTCTTTAGCTAGTGTTTTTCATGGAGGAGAATTTTGCTCTGTCTCTCCTAATCCTCCATCTTCCCAGTATTCTGTAACTTTAATTTTTATTCTTATTTTTACTTTTATATTTTTGGAGTAATTAGAAAATGTTCAAAAATTGATTGTCATGATGAATGCACAACTATATGATGATACTGTGAACATTTGTACACTTTGGATGATTTGTGGTACGTGAATGCATTTCAATAAAATTGCATTTAAAAATAAGAATAAGGGTTTATTTTAGCATACTTATTGGGTCCAGAGAACCAATGCTTTATAAAAAAGTCAAACTTCTTTTTTTTTTTTACAAATTTTAGAAATCAGGAAAATATTTGCATGAACAGTCATCACAGCACTTCTTTTCTCCATGATTTTGAAACTATTATTGGGGTTCTGAAATTATACTTGCAATGTCTTATCTTAGCCATTGATGGAACTCATTAGGCTTGGAGTTGTGGAATCTTTTAAATTAGTTGGGTGCCTTCTTACTCTGTCCTTATATATCTTGGGATTCAATTCCTTCAGTCATTTTTGCTTGTTATTTTCCAATATGCTTAGTGGGAAAGAAAAAACCTCTTCCCCAAAGTTGGCTCTTTCTCTTTGTATGTATTCTATTCTGAATATATCAAGACAATATGGTGGAAAGGGTGAGAAACTCAATATATAAACAGACAATGGCCAGACCATATATAAAACTGCAGAAACCAGTCCAGGAAGCCAAACCACAATCTCTGCAGCAACTGGCCCAAAATGGTCAGTACTTGCTCAATAACTGCCAGCTTCCTTAGTTTTTTGCCCCAACTTGCAACTTGGGACTAAGCAGAGAAAACCAAATATGGTCTTTTAGCCATTCCCTTAGGATTCCACTCTTCTAGTTATCCCACCTCCACTTTCTCCATTTCAACAACTTCCACTCAGGGCTTACTTAAAGCATTCCCTTTTTTCCACTATAAAGTGTTTACACTCCCCTGCCTGGTTTTGAGTTTCTGGCAAACAAAAGTGATGGTGGCTGACTCCTTTGCTATGGCAAACTTTGAATAAACAGACTTTGCTTGTTCTCATTTGGATAGTCTTCATTTATTTCCATAAGAGTATTAAACTTGTCAGAAGCCATAGATTCGAATCCTGGCTCCATCATAAACCAGCTATTTGCTTTTTGGGAATTTTCTTAAACTCTCTAAGCATTTGATTTTACCTGTAAAATTGGGATAATAATTCCCACTTCACATGTTTTTGATGGTGATTAAATGAGATAGCATTTGAAAAAAGTTAACACATGAAATGCTGGACATTTCATAGGTACTCAATAAATGTTCTCCTTCCTCATTTCAGCATTATTTTCAAGCATCATCTTATTCTGGCTGTTGCCTTCCTGCAGTATTCTCATTACTCTTTGTTTTTGTCCTTGTTTGTGAGTCTTTTTTTCCCTCTTTTGCATAAATCCACAAAACTATTTTATCTATAAGGCACTAGAGGTGTCGTGCATAGAGCCTAAAAGATTTTTGACAGCCTAAATTGTTTGAGATTTTTGAAAAAATTATTAGCTCAAAGATACATAAAGAGAAATGCAAGATAAAAAATTAATAAATATTCAATTAAATGTCAAAAAAGCTGGAACATTATCAACTAGCCAACTCAACTCTTAAATTCTGATATATAGGCCCACAGCTCTTTATCTACAATTCTGACATCCAGAAAGTTCTGAAAATGGGATTTTTTTTTTCTAGTTTCAGATGAATTTATTTGGCAGCATAACCTAACCTGAGCTAGAAGAAGTGATTTATGATCTGTGTTTATCCTCCTTAGTGTGAATACTTATACATGTTTCTGCAGAAATAGAAGAGTGTTTCATTATAGGTGTTGCCCCAGGCCGCTGTGAAGGTGTTATGTTGTATTTTGTATATGCAGCCTAATACTGTTCTAAAATCTGAAAAAGTCTGAAGTCCAACAGCTTATCTGACCAAGAGGATCAGATAAAGGATTGTAAACCTGTGTAAATCACATTGTATGTGAGATAGAAGTACCTTTCCACGTATTTACTATATGCAGAGATCCAGGAGTAAGTGTGCCTGTAGTCCACAAAGGCCTAGAACAGTGCTGAGAGTATGAGAAGTGTGTTTAAGGGAATTACAGCTTTCTTTTTTTCCCTTTCCAAAAGGACTTGTGACCAATAAATACATGAAAAGATGTCCCAACATCGTTAGTCATTAAGGAAATGTAAACAAAAACCACAGGGAGATACCATTTTATACCCACTAGAATGGCTATATTAAATAAGACAGATAACAATATTGGTGAGGATGTGGAGAAAGAGAACTCTCATACATTGCTGGTGGTAATGTAAAATGGTGCAGCTGTTTTAGAAAATAGTTTGGCAGTTTTTCAAAAAGTTAAACATAAAACTACCATAAGACCCAGCATTTCCATTCATAGGTATCTATCCAAGAGAGTTGAAAACAAATGTCCATGCCAAAACTTGCACTTGAATGTTCACAGCAGCATTTTTATAATAGCAAAAAACTGGAAACAACCTAAATGTCCATCAGCTGGGAAATGGATGGACAAAATGTGATGTATCCATTTAATGGAAGTAATTCAGCAATGAAAACAAAATTTATTGCTGATTCATGGTGCATCATGGATAAACCTCAAAAACAATATGTTAAGTGAAAGAAGTCAGACAAAAAAGACCACATATGGCATGATTCAATTTATATAAAACATCCAGAAAAGACAAATCCATAGATACAAAACATAGTTTAATGGTTGCCTATGTCTGGGCATGGGAACAGGTATTTACTGCAAATGGGCATGAGGGATCTTATTGTGGGGGATGAAATGTAAAACCAATTTATGGTGATGGTTGCACCACTCGGTAAAGTTACTAAAAATCGTTGAATTGTACAATTGAAATAAGTGAGTTTTGTGATATGTAAAATATCTCGTTTTTTTCTTTTAAATATTGCTTCTTAGTCTAAGAGATAAAGCAATTAAATGTTACAAGGAAGGGATGGATAAGTCTTCCTGATATGTTTTTCCTTAAACCCTCTAAGCCTCAGTTTCCTAATCTGCAAAACGGCTTAATAATAATACTTAACAACTCTATTGTGATGATTTAGATTGGTTGTTGTGATGATCGAACAAGACAAGCTTGTGAAGGATTGAGCACAATGCCTGGCACAAAGTAAACAATCAATAAGTATTAGCTGTAGAAAAATATTTTGTGTTTCAGTAGAAAACCATGCATCATCTATAGTACACCCTTCTGAACTTAGCCCTGTTATTGTCTTTGAGCTGTTTTGCAATTCTTTGAAGGTTATAGGTAACAAAAAAGATATGTGAATTTTTTCTTGCATGGTAGAGATTTAATTGACTTCTTCCTTCCCTGTAGAAGTCAATTTAGTCTCCATTTGCAATTCCTCTCAATATTCCTTTATTCCTTATAAATTGTTCTCTTTGAGTTTTCTTTGAACTGGTCATAACATGTTTGGTTCCCTGATATCATTTGAGTAAAATAAAATCTTTAACACCTGTTCATTTTTATGTCTATGAGAGACATGATTATGCCCTTTTTCTTTGTATTATCTTTTAACACTTCAGAAGATCCCACTGAGATGCCCAATGGATTCACCTGACATACCCAGGTAAATTTTGTTCTTAGAAGTGTACCTCATGGGCAACTTAAACCTGGGTGAATCTTCTCTTTGCCCAGAGGTGAATCCAAAGCAGTAATAGAACTTTGATGACTTTTTTTCCCCCTAAATTTAATTTTGCTCTCTACTAATTTGGTTTTGGTTTATTTATGGCTAAGTTATACCCCATTGAGAATTTGTTTTTATGATCTGACTGTTTGATGGTCTCTGTAAATGGATTTATAGTTTATAGAAATCCTTGTCTCTGTTGAATGAGAAGTGACAGAGACTCTGACTTGTTAGTCTTTTCTATTTGTTTGTCTATTTGTCTATTTTGAGTTCACATCAATTAAGAATTTCTGCCTACTGTGAAAGGAACAGTTCTTTGACATGGACCAGTGACTTCACTCTTGAACCATGGCTGAAATTTTAGAATTTAAACTATAAGTTTTCTCTATCTGTATTTGTACATCTGTCTTTATGTCTGTAATTCAGAAATGTCTTTACCTCTCATTGGGTGAGAGCAGAATATTTTTCTACCTCTAACTGGCACCAGTAAATTAGATTATAATGTCTCTTTAAGGAGCTCTGTTCTCCTTGGCTTATAGAAATAAATAAGTGCTTATATATACTGAATAATCCTCAAAATTCTAGAAAATAAGGAAATTGAACTTCTAATACTTCAATGTGCTAGATTTAAAAGGTATTCCTATAGAAACTAACGCAGAATTTCTTAACAATTCAAGTACATGTAATTTAGGTAAATCTTTGGCTAATGACAATAGTTTAATAATTTTGGTTTTCTAAAAAGAGCTGTATTTTCTCTGATCTATCAGTGTTAATGTAATACAAACTTACATTTTTATTCTACTTGGGTGTGTTCTTCCTAAACTTATACAGATTTACTGATCAAGTAAGCTAGCATTACTTCTACTTAATTTTTAAGGTTATGAAAAATATAAATTTGTGTTTAACCATATTGGTTCATTATTCTGACAGCAATAATTTTTTATTCTATTTTTGGAAAATGGTATTTAAACAGCAATTGTATTTTATAGCATGTCAGTTTGAAGATAATTTCTAAGACATTTAGGGTAACTTAAAACCTTGACTGACTAAATTGAGTTAATGGATATTCACTGGATGTTTGGAACATTTCTAAGTAAAATTAGAATTTTTAATTTTATAATTAAATACTGAAACATTCATCACTAAGCATAATTTAAATTTTACATACTTTCACTGTTTATTTTTAAATGTTCTAGAAAGCCTGTATCTTTATCAATGTGTTCATTTTTGCCACTTGGATAAGTTGTAGTATAAGGGATGAATATGGCTATAGAAAGCTGTATTATGAGCTCTGCTAATCTGCTAAAATGCTGGAGTGGACAGTGCACAATTAACCACTCTTGAGTTTTCTCTATGAAATCAAAATCACTTTGGTTAAAAGTTGTAATTTATATATGTGAATGAGACTCTACCAGAAGCAATCGTGGCAAAGAAGTACAACTATGTATGTGAGGTAATGAGATATATGTTTGTTTATTAAGGGATAAAGAGCGTAGTTATGTCCTAAAGTAAAAGTGACTGGTTGGTCCAGAATAAGAAAGAGAATGGTGATGGACAAAACCTGAATGGATATACAAAGTCATAGAAAATTTTCTGAAGGGGAATTTTGTTTGCCTTGAATTACAGTATGTGTAAATAAATCAGAAATGCTGTTGAATGTGTTAAAATCTTAGCAAAGTTTGCTCAACTTTGATGGGTTTGGTTCCTTGGTTTGCTGTTTATCACCTTCACCTACAATATGAAGGGTTATTCTTGTTTTCTGTGCAAGCTGTCTAGATAGCAAAAGTTTTGTTCTTCCCAGAAAAATCTTCTTTGGTTTATGTCAACTTAATTATATCCTTGATAACTTAAGACAAACACAGATTTCTCACTTATAAAAGAACTAAGGTTCTTCATAATCATGTTACTTTTTATGTTTATTTTTCAAATGTTTTATTATTATTTTGAAACTAGTAGCCAAATATTGTTTCTCGAACACTCATGATCCGATTCCTGCCGTAAGTGCTCAAATCTCCTGACAACTTTTGATTTTTACCTTCCCCAATCAAATTCTAAATGTAAAATAAAATAAAACAAAACTTTCAGGGTATCTTTTGCACCTGAAAATCTCTTTGAGATTTGCCAGAGGGCCCTTGGAAAATCACAAAGAGAGGCACTAGAAATAATTAGGTTTATTGATTTACTATTGATGGATTTTGTGAGAACAATTGTTAAATAAGAAGAGGTGCTTAGCCTTCCCTAGATTAAATTTGTAAGGGTAAAGTGTTTTGGCTATTCAGGTCCTTTGCATTTTATACGGATTTTAGGATCAGCTTGTCAATTTCTGCCAAAATAAAAAGGGCAGCTGGAAGTTGGATAGGGATTTTGTTGAATTTACTGATTACTTTGGGTAGTATTGGCATCATAACAATATAAAGTCTCCCAACCTATGAACACAGGATGTCTATCCATATATGTATGGCTTTTACAATTTTTTTTCAACAGTTTTGTAGTTTTTAATGTACAAGCATTGCATTTCTTTGTTAAACATATTCCTAAGTATTTTATTCTTTTTGATGCTATTATAAATGGAAATGTAAACTTAATTTCTTTTTTGATTTGTTCACTGCTAGCAAATAGAAATACAAATGATTTTTTTGTATCCTGTATCTTTCAACCTTGTTGAATTTGTTTATTAGTTCTAATAGCTTTTCTGTGGGTTCTTCAGAATTTTCTACAGACAATATCCTGTCTTCTGTGAATACAGATAGTTTTAATTCTTCCTTTCCAATCTAGATGCCTTTTATTTCTTTTTCTTACCTAACTGCTCTGGCTAGAACCGCCTTCCAGGAAAATGTTGAATAGAAGTGGTGAGAGTGTACGTCCTTGTCTTGTTCCTGATTTTAGGGAGGGGACTTTCATTCCTTCACCATTTAAGTTTGATGTTAGCTGTGAGTTTCTCATCAATGTCTTTTTTTTTTTTTTTCAGACATCTTATTATTTTATTTGCCAATATTTCTGCACATATCTCTAAAAGTCAAGGAATCTTTAAAAGTGTGTACAATCACAAAATCACTGTCATAACAACAAAAATTAACCACAATTTGCTAATATCATCACATATCTAATGTTTAAATGTCCCAACTTGTCTTACAAGTTTGTTTGTTTGTTTGTTTGTTTTTACAGTTGGTTTGTTTGACTTGGGATCCAAACATTGCATTTGGTTGATATATTAGGTATCTTTTAAGCTGCAGATTATGTTTTTTCTCTCTCTCTCTCACTCTTTTTCTTTATAATATATTTGATGGAGAAACTGGCTGTTAGTCCTAGAGAATTTCCCACATTCTTGGTTTTGTTCACTGTATTCTTGTGGTGGTGTGTGACATGTTCCTGTCCCCAGTGCTTGGTTTGGACTGGTGGTGAGCTCTGCCTGCTTGATTAGATCCTGGTTCCATATTTTGGCAAGAATGCTTCAGAGGCGGGGGTGGGTATTTCTACTGGGAGGCAGATATTGGTAGCTATTGATGATCATTCCTTAGGTCCATTATTTCATTGTGGGTTGTAAAATGGAATATTCTCACTCTCTCATTCCTTTTTCATTCGTCATCAGAATGCTTCTAAAGGAGAAATTCTCCATCATCAACAGTTTACCTTGTTACAGTCATTCAGAAAATGCAGGATACGTGCCTACTGTTTTCCCTTTGTTTACCAGTTTTGGGAATAAAGAGTTTGTCCCCTAAAGCCCTCCAAAAGTAACCTATGAGGTTTTTTTTTCCTTATGATCATTATGAAATAATGGGTTTTAACGTATTTGATGTATTTCAATCCACAGATTGAAAGTTATTCTTACCGGTGGTCAGATTGTCCTATGTTTGACCAGTATGGGCCTCTTCAAATTATTTCTTGAGAGTGTTTACTACCTCAGTAGATTTTTGCAGTTTTCTCATTTTCAGATATGACAAAATATTCCAGGCTCATCCATTTGCTTTCCCAAGGCTAGAATGAGCCACTTCTCACAGGAGCATTTCTTTTCCTTTCAGAGGGAAATAGTATGTGAAGACCAAAATCTGATTGCTGATGAGTTTAAATAATCCCAATCATCAATGTCTTTTATCATGTTAAGAAAGTTGCTAGTTTGTGGCGTGTTTTTACCACGAAAGAGATTTTGTTAAATGCTTTTTTTATGGGTGTATTGAAATGATCATGTAGTTTTTATGCTTTAGTCTATTAATATGTTACCTTACATTAATTGATTTTTGGATGTTAAACCAAACTTGCATTCCTGGGGTAATCCCACTAGGTAATTGTGTATAATTCTTTTTATATGTTGCTGAATTCAATTTGCTGATGTTTTGTTGGGGATTTTTGCATATATGTTCGTAAAGGACATTGATCTGTCTTTTTCTGTGACATTGGTCTGTCTTAGTTTGGTTTAGTACAGAATGAGTTGGGAGGTGTTTCCCTCCTCTTCTGTTTTTCAGAGGCATTTGTAAAGGATTGATGTTAATTCTTTAAATGTTTGGTAGAATTCACCAGTGAAGCCATCTAGGCCTTTTCCTTGTTTTGTATGCCATAGAAGCAACCAAATTTCCTTGACAGCTGCTTTTTCTTGTAATGAACTCTCACTAGAGCTTCCACTTTTGAAAATTATCTATAATAAGTTACTATTCTAACTATAGCCATTTGAAGTCTTTATCATCTACAGATAGATGCTTCCCTTAAAGCCCTATAATCATCCACAAGTCAGAGTGATTCCTCTTCAACAAAGGATTGTCTGAGTCCCATGGAAAAGGACCATGCCTTATATTTTGGTGTACAGACTTCTGATGGAATTGCTTAAACAACTTTGAGACCATACTAGTAGACTGAGTCAGGATTTCCAGAACTCTAGTTGAGACTGCTAACCTAAAATCCAGTGGAACAAGAATTAACTAACTAATTGGTACAGATTTTTTGGTTAGGGTGATGGAAAAGTTTTAGTAATGGATGGTGGTGAGGGGAGCACGACATTGTGAATGTAATTATTGTCACTGAATTGTCTACTTGAAAGGTTAAAATGGGAAATGTTATGTTGTATATTTGTTACCACAATAAAAACATTAATTAATTAATTAATTACATAGAATTGAATGAACTGATGAGGGATGATTGCAGTTTTTGTTTGGAATCTTGTTAGTGTTGTTGCAATGTTCTATTTTCTGGAATATATATATATATATAGATAGATAGATAGATCCTCTTCCTTTTACATCTTAAGCTCTCCATAACTCATAACAATTTAGTTGATTCTGCTTTTGTAAACTGTAATGAGACATTTGTAAATGATATTTTATTCTCCGTGGCTAACCACTTCAGAATTCATAAACTCTTGTTGAATATTTTTATTTTCATGACAATATAGCTATTGGTAGAGGCTCTATAAGAATCTGTCCTTTTTTTTTAACTAGGACATAATTGGAAACATTGGTTATGCAACCAGGGCGTGTCTGAAATATCATATTTGAGAATTATGATTCTCAGATATAACCAGATGCTTTTAAGGAACTAAGATTGACTTTATAGAACCAAAGCTCATAAAGTTTTTACAGGAAAACTAGTCTGGTACCTGGCTTGCAGGTTCCCAGCCTTACAGGTGAGTAAGAAAAGTCACTTCCTGGCAGGTTCAGAAACCTTAGGATATTTCACTCAAATTAAAAAGTACTAAAGGCAAAATCTGATAGTGAGTTCTTGGCTTCCTAGCTACAAGAGACTTTTTTTTTTTTTATCATCATTTTATTGAGATATATTCACATACCACGCAGTCATACAAAACAAATTGTACTTTCGATTGTTTACACTACCATTACATAGTTGTACAGTCATCACCTAAATCAATCCCTGACACCTTCATTAGCACACACACAAAAATAACAAGAATAATAATTAGAGTGAAAAAGAGCAATTGAAGTAAAAAAGAACACTGGGTACCTTTGTCTGTTTGTTTCCTTCCCCTACTTTTCTACACATCCATCCATAAACTAGACAGAGTGGAGTTTGGTCCTTATGGCATTCCCAATCCCACTGTCACCCCTCATAAGCTACATTTTTATACAACTGTCTTCGAGATTCATGGGTTCTGGGTTGTAGTTTAATAGTTTCAGGTATCCACCACCAGCTACCCCAATTCTTTAGAACCTAAAAAAGGTTGTCTAAAGTGTGCGTAAGAGTGCCCACCAGAGTGATTTCTCGGCTCGTTTTGGAATCTCTCTGCCACTGAAGCTTATTTCATTTCCTTTCACATCCCCCTTTTGGTCAAGAAGATGTTCTCCATCCCACGATGCCGGGTCTACATTCCTCCCCGGGAGTCATATTCCACGTTGCCAGGGAGATTCACTTCCCTGGGTGTCTGATCCCACGTAGGGGGGAGGGCAGTGATTTCACCTTTCAAGTTGGCTTAGCCAGAGAGAGAGGGCCACATCTGAGCAACAAAGAGGCATTCAGGAGGAGACTCTTAGGCACAAATACAGGGAGGCCTAGCCTCTCCTTTGCAGCAACCGTCTTCCCAAGGGTAAAACTTATGGTAGAGGGCTCAACCCATCAAACCACCAGTCCCCTATGTCTGTGGTCATGTTAGCAACCATGGAGGTGGGGTAGGCGAATACCCTTGCATTCTCCACAGGCTCCTCAAGGGGGCACTACATCTTTTTTTTTTTTCCTTGTTTGTCTTTTTTCTTTTTCTTTTTCTTTTTTTTTTTAACTTTCCCTTCTTTTTTAAATCAACTGTATGAAAAAAAAAGTTAAAAAGAAAACAAACATACAATAAAAGAACGTTTCAAAGAGACCATAACAAGGGAGTAAGAAAAAGACAACTAACATAAGATAACTGCTTAACTTCCAGCATGTTCCTACTTTACCCCAAGAAAGTTACATAATATAGCAACATTTCAGTGAACTTGTTCCTACTACATCCATCAGAAATTAACAGACCATAGTCATTTCTGGGCATCCCCAGAACGTTAAATAGCTTATCTGTTCTTCTTGGATTATTGTTCCCCCTTCCTTAATTGCTCTCTACTGCTAGTTCCCCTACATTCTACATTATAAACCATTTGTTTTACATTTTTCAAAGTTCACATTAGTGGTAGCATATAATATTTCTCTTTTTGTGCCTGGCTTATTTCGCTCAGCATTATGTCTTCAAGGTTCATCCATGTTGTCATATGTTTCACGAGATCGTTCCTTCTTACTGCCGCGTAGTATTCCATCGTGTGTATATACCACATTTTATTTATCCACTCATCTGTTGAAGGACATTTGGGTTGTTTCCATCTCTTGGCAATTGTGAATAATGCTGCTATGAACATTGGTGTGCAGATATCTGTTCGTGTCACTGCTTTCCGATCTTCCGGGTATATACCGAGAAGTGCAATCGCTGAATCGAATGGTAGCTCTATATCTAGTTTTCTAAGGAACTGCCAGACTGACTTCCAGAGTGGCTGAACCATTATACAGTCCCACCAACAATGAATAAGAGTTCCAATTTCTCCACATCCCCTCCAGCATTTGTGGTTTCCTGTTTGTTTAATGGCAGCCATTCTAACCGGTGTTAGATGGTATCTCATTGTGGTCTTAATTTGCATCTCTCTAATAGCTAGTGAAGCTGAACATTTTTTCATGTGTTTCTTGGCCATTTGTATTTCCTCTTCAGAGAACTGTCTTTTCATATCTTTTGCCCATTTTATAATTGGGCTGTCTGTACTATTGTCATTGAGTTGTAGGATTTCTTTGTATATGCAAGATATCAGTCTTTTGTCAGATACATGGTTTCCAAAAATTTTTTCCCATTGAGTTGGCTGCCTCTTTACCTTTTTGAGAAATTCCTTTGAGGTGCAGAAACTTCTAAGCTTGAGGAGTTCCCATTTATCTATTTTCTCTTTTGTTGCTTGTGCTTTGGGTGTAAAGTCTAGGAAGTGGCCTCCTAATACAAGGTCTTGAAGATGTTTTCCTACATTATCTTCTAGGAGTTTTATGGTACTTTCTTTTATATTGAGATCTTTGGTCCATTTTGAGTTAATTTTTGTGTAGGGGGTGAGGTAGGGGTCCTCTTTCATTCTTTTGGATATGGATATCCAACTCTCCCAGCCCCATTTGTTGAAAAGACCATTATGGCTCAGTTCGTTGACTTTGGGGGCCTTATCAAAGATCAGTCGGCCATAGATCTGAGGGTCTATCTCTGAATTCTCAATTCGATTCCATTGATCTATATGTCTATCTTTGTGCCAGTACCATGCTGTTTTGGCAACTGTGGCTTTATAATAAGCTTCAAAGTCAGGGAGTGTAAGTCCTCCCACTTCGTTTTTCTTTTTTAGAGTGTCTTTAGCAATTCGAGGCATCTTCCCTTTCCAAATACATTTGATAACTAGCTTTTCCAAGTCTGCAAAGTAGGTTGTTGGAATTTTGATTGGGATTGCATTGAATCTGTAGATGAGTTTGGGTAGAATTGACATCTTAATGACATTTAGCCTTCCTATCCATGAACATGGAATTTTTTTCCATCTTTTAAGGTCCCCTTCTATTTCTTTTAGTAGAGTTATGTAGTTTTTTTTGTATAGGTCTTTTACATCTTTGGTTAAGTTTATTCCTAGGTACTTGATTTTTTTAGTTGCTATTGAAAATGGTATCTTTTTCTTGAGTGTCTCTTCAGTTTGTTCATTTCTAGCATATAGAAACATTACTGACTTATGTGCATTAATCTTGTATCCCGCTACTTTGCTAAATTTGTTTATTAGCTCTAGTAGGTGTATCGTTGATTTCTCAGGGTTTTCTAGATATAAGATCATATCATCTGCAAACAATGAGAGTTTTACTTCTTCTTTTCCAATTTGGATGCCTTTTATTTCTTTGTCTTGCCGGATTGCCCTGGCTAGCACTTCCAGCACAATGTTGAATAACAGTGGTGACAGCGGGCATCCTTGTCTTGTTCCTGATCTTAGAGGGAAGGCTTTCAGTCTCTCACCATTGAGTACTATGCTGGCTGTGGGTTTTTCATATATGCTCTTTATCATGTTGAAGAAGTTTCCTTCAATTCCTACCTTTTGAAGTGTTTTTATCAAAAAGGGATGTTGGATTTTGTCAAATGCTTTTTCAGCATCTATTGACATGATCAATTGATTTTTCCCTTTCGAGTTTTTAATGTGTTGTAATACATTGACTGTTTTTCTTATGTTGAACCATCCTTGCATGCCTGGAATGAACCCCACTTGGTCATGGTGTATGATTTTTTTAATGTGTCTTTGGATTCGATTTGCAAGTATTTTGTTGAGGATTTTTGCATCTATATTCATTAGGGAGATTGGCCGGTAGTTTTCCTTTTTTGTAGCATCTTTGCCTGGTTTTGGTATTAGATTGATGTTAGCTTCATAAAATGAGTTAGGTAGTGTTCCATTTTTTTCAATGTTTTGAAACAGTTTGAGTAAGATTGGTGTCAGTTCTTTCTGGAAAGTTTGGTAGAATTCCCCTGTGAAGCCATCTGGCCCTGGGCATTTATTTGTGGGAAGATTTTTGATGACCGATTGGATCTCTTTGCTTGTGATGGGTTGGTTGAGGTCTTCTATTTCTTCTCTGGTCAGTCTAGGTTGTTCATATGTTTCCAGGAAATTGTCCATTTCTTCTACATTATCCAGTTTGTTGCCATACAGTTGTTCATAATATCCTCTTATAATTTTTTTAATTTCTTCAGGATCTGCAGTTATGTCACCTTTTTCATTCATTATTTTGTTTATATGGGTCTTCTCTCTTTTTGATTTTGTCAGTCTAGCTAGGGGCTTGTCAATCTTCTTGATCTTCTCAAAGAACCAACTTTTGGTGATATTTATCCTCTCTATTGTTTTTTTGTTCTCTATGTCATTTATTTCTGCTTTAATCCTTGTTATTTCTTTTCTTGTACTTGGTTTAGGATTGGTTTGCTGTTCATTTTCTAGCTTCTTTAGTTGATCCATTAGTTCTTTGATTTGGCTCTTTCTTCCTTTTTAATATATGCATTTAGTGCTATAAATTTCCCCCTTAGCACTGCTTTTGCTGCATCCCATAGGTTTTGGTATGTTGTGTTCTCATTTTCATTCGTCTCTATATATTTAGCAATTTCTCTTGCTATTTCTTCTTTAACCCACTGATTGTTTAGGAGTGTGTTGTTTAACCTCCAGGTATTTGTGAATTTTCTAAGTCTCTGATGGTTATTGATTTCTAATTGTATTCCATTGTGGTCAGAGAATGTGCTTTGAATAATTTCAATCTTTTTAAATTTATTGAGGCTTGTTTTATGTCCCAGCATATGATCTATTCTGGAGAAAGTTCCGTGAGCACTAGAAAAGTATGTGTATCCTGGTGATTTGGGATGTAATGTCCTGTAGATGTCTGTTAAATCTAATTCATTTATAAGATTGTTTAGGTTTTCAATTTCCTTATTGGTCTTCTGTCTGGTTGATCTATCTATAGGAGAGAGTGATGTGTTGAAGTCTCCCACAATTATTGTGGAAACATCAATTGCTTCCTTTAGTTTTGCCAGTGTTTCTCTCATGTATTTTGTGGCACCTTGATTGGGTGCATAGACATTTACGATTGTTATTTCTTCTTGCTGCATTGCCCCTTTTATTAGTATGTAGTGGCCTTCTTTGTCTCTCAAAACATCCCTGCATTTGAAGTCTATTTTATCTGAGATTAATATTGCTACACCTGCTTTCTTTTGGCTGTAGCTTGCATGAAATATTTTTTTCCATCCTTTCACTTTCAGTTTCTTTGTGTCCCTGTGTCTAAGATGAGTCTCTTGTATGCAACATATTGATGGTTCATTTTTTTTGATCCATTCTGCAAATCTATATCTTTTAATTGGGGAGTTTAATCCATTTACATTCAACGTTAAAACCGTGAAGGCATTTCTTGAATCGGCCATCTTATCCTTTGGTTTATGTTTGCCATATTTTTCCCTCTCTCTATTAATATCCTTTATTGTACCCATACCGAATCTCTTTAGTACTGAACCTTTCTCCAAGTCTCTCTGTCCTGTCTTTGTTTCTCTGTCTGTAGGGCTCCCTTTAATATCTCCAGTAGGGCAGGTCTCTTGTTAGCAAATTCTCTCAGCATTTGTTTGTCTGTGAAAAATTTAAGCTCTCCCTCAAATTTGAAGGAGAGCTTTGCTGGATAAAGTATTCTTGGCTGGAAATTCCTCTCCCTCAGAATTTTAAATATATCGTGCCACTGCCTTCTTGCCTCCATGGTGGCTGCTGAGTAGTCACTACTTAGTCTTATGCTGTTTCCTTTGTATGTGGTGAATTGCTTTTCTCTTGCTGCTTTCAGAACTTGCTCCTTCTCTTCTATGTTTGACAGTGTGATCAGTATATGTCTCGGAGTGGGTTTTTTTGGATTTATTCTATTTGGAGTTCGCTGAGCATTTATGATTTGTGTATTTATGTTGTTTATAAGATTTGGGAAGTTTTCCCCAACAATTTCTTTGAATACTCTTCCTAGACCTTTACCCTTTTCTTCCCCTTCTGGGACACCAATGAGTCTTATATTTGAACGTTTCATATGATCTATCATATCCCTGAGGTCCATTTCGATTTTTTCAATTTTTTTCCCCATTCTTTCTTTTATGCTTTCATTTTCCATTCTGTCATCTTCCAGGTCACTGATTCGTTGTTCAACTTCCTCTAGTCTTGTACTATGAGTGTCCAGAATCTTTTTAATTTGGTCAACAGTTTCTTTAATTTCCATAAGATCATCCATTTTTTTATTTAGTCTTGCAATGTCTTCTTTATGCTCTTCTAGGGTCTTCTTGATTTCCTTCATATCCCGTACTATGGTCTCATTGTTCATCTTTAGTTCTTTGAGTAGCTGCTCTAGGTGCTGTGTCTCTTCTGGTCTTTTGATTTGGGTGCTTGGGCTTGGGTTATCCATATCGTCTGGTTTTTTCATATGCTTTATAATTTTCTGTTGTTTTTGGCCTCGTGGCATTTGCTGAACTTGATAGGGTTCTTTTAGGGTTTGTAGACCTATTGAAGTCCTTATCTCTAATTTATCAGATCTACAGCTTCGTGGAGTACACTTTCTCTAACTAACCAGCAGGTGGCGTCCACGAGCCACCTGTTCTCCACAAGCCAGTTCTCCCCTGCTTAGCCTTTTTGGTGAGTGGGGGAGTGAGTCTTGTGGGGCCCAATTGGTGTACCAAGCTTGCGTGTGTAGTTGGTGTTGCCTGCCCTGTATGTGGGGCGTGTTTCTGGGCAGTCGGGGAGGGGGGGTGGCCTTAACAATCAAATCTCCCTGATGATCCTAGAGTTTTAAAGCTGCTGCAATAGTCTAATCCTTCAGTTCAGTCCTGCCACAGTTTGTCTCTGCCACTGACCCACAAGTCTTTGGTATTGGCGTATGGCTCCTGAGACTTGCAAGTAGGCCCCTGTTCCAGGCTGTGCACCCCGGGTCCTCTGTTGAGGGATGACTGTGCTATGTCACAGGTGAGTGCCGTCCCCCCAGGGCAGTTCTGGGCTGCTGGGCTGTGTAGGGAGGCTCCCAGTCTGCTCAAATGATGGCTGAATGGGGCTTTGTTAATTCACACTGCTCCCCCTTCCCAGCTCTGGGACATTCAGCTGAGGTTGCAGGGAAGGCTAATGTCCACGCCCAGTTTTGTGGTGTGTGCCTGTTATTTGAAGCACTTCCGTCACACTGGGTTGTCTGGGGCAGCTCTGGGCTATGGGGCTGGCGATGGGCAGGAGTGTTTCCTGTCCACAAGGATGGTGGCTGTGAGCAGACACCCCCCTTTTCTTGGGAAGTTGTGTTGTTTATAGTGAATTTTCTCAGCCACTGGATTATTGCCTTTTGTCTCAGAGCTCTCTTAGTTCTGCTCTTGACTTGACGTGCCCAAATTGCAATTTTTTGAAGCTTTCTGTATTGGGCTTCTTAGAGTAATTGTTTTAGAAAAAGAAAAAAGGATTTAAAAAAAAAAAAAAAAAAAACAAAAAGGGCCCTCCTCAGAGATCTAATGGGTTATTGAAATGCTAGTAGACAAAGCAACCATGGCCATTAAGGAAAGGTCCACAGGGCAGAGAGATCAGCTTTGCTTCGGGATTTGCATATGCGCCTCAAGGCCTGAGCTCCGCCCTTCCCCTTTCTGTGTTCACCAGAACTCCAAAAATCCTCTGCGTTTATTTTGGAGTTTTTCGTGTTGTTTTTTTTCTATGCCTGTCTCCTCTTTGCTGGGCTGGCTGCTCTTAGAGTCTCTGGTGTCTGGTCTCAGTCTATCTATGGTTGGAGTTTGAATCAGTTGAATGAGTTTCCGATAAGAGCAGCCACTGCAGTTCTCCCTTCTCCTTCCCGGAGCTGACAGCCCCTCCTCCCCCGGGACTGAGCCTGGCAGGGAGGGGCGCGGGTCCCCTGGCCGCAAAAACTTACAGATTTCGCTGATCTCAGCAGTTCCACGTTTTCATGAGTGTTGTATGAAGTATGCCCAAAGACAGATTGCTCTGTGGTGTCCAGTCCACGCAGTTCCTGGCTTTTTACCTACTTTCCTGGAGGAGTAACTAAAACTTACAGCTCACCAGTCTGCCATCTTGCCCCGCCTCCCTACAAGAGACTTTTAAAAGCCCAATCTATATTCTTTATGAAAACTTCCAACAAAGCAAACTAAAAACTGGCGTGAATCAATTATTCTGTGATCTTTTAAAAAATGGTGATTTTCTAATTCCATCATTTCTTCTACACTTTTTCATTTGCATACTAATGTAAGGTAGACCTTTCCCTTCCCTTTATTTGTTCACTCATTCATTTATTCATTCATATCAGTATGGATTAATGGATTCCTATTTCACTATTTTATGGTTATACTCCATTATTATCAATATTTATTTGGATGCTTTAAGTTGTTTGGGCTTACTGTAGAACAACAAAGAAGAAAGCAGTAGTTGGTGATGGGTAGTGATAGGAACATGGGGGAAGGTAACCATTTCACTTGTTAATGTCCTTCAGCCAAAGACCACCCATTGGCTTTATTACTCATTGCAGCAAAGAAGAACACACACCATGAGTAACCATAGGTGACAATAAGAACCTATTACAGGATTTGACCTTTGGTTGGGTGATTTGAAGAGGGTCTCAGCAAGCCAGGATTTGTTCTAGATTGAATGCTGTCAGAAAATGGGGGCACTCCTATGACTGGATAAAGAAGTAGCAGTCATTCACTTAGCAAAAGAAGATGATTTTTGGTATTTTGTGGGTTTGCACAATGACCTGGTGTTTGTCTGTACTTAGATAAAATTAAGAGGTAGTCTTCTTTTGTCTTATTTTATCCTGATCTCAAAGTAATTATGTCTGATATTGGTATTAAATAAGATTGTTCATATCCTTGGTGTTGTATAAGATTGTTTATATCCAACAGGAGAAAAAAATTATATGGCTGTGAGTGTTAGATCGGTTCTGGACACCAGGGGATGTTTTTTCCTTTCTCACAATATAGCTTTTGATGCTTCAAAATAAATATAAAACTGGTTAGAATCAAACATGGGCAATATACATTAGGAAAGTAGATTTCAAAAACATTCAGAATAAAGATATTTGGTTTCATAACTGGAGACTCCAAAAATATAGGAAACTGTAAAAAATGGATAATTTATTGCAATTGGGATTAAAAGGGAAATCTGTTAAAGACACTAGTGTGTCCATAGTGAGTTTGAACGTTTAAAGGCCACAATGACTCATGAATTCAAAGTCCCTAGTTGACCTCTGTGGAGGAAATACCCTTCACCATTCCTGGGGAGGGAGGAGCTGGAAGATAGGTATCTTGGTGTCTGTTGCTCTGTTGGTGAGACCCAAACAGATGTGAGCATTTCATTCTCCACCCAGTATGGAATTCAGTGAGGGAGGGGGCCAGTGGAGGTGAGAGAGGTGGCTTACTTACATGATATGAGAGAATGAGAAAATGTTATAACTGGTTCAGAGGAAAAGCCAAAAGAGCTCACATTTATATGGAGTACAGAAATGTTGACATGCATTCCAAACGGAGATAAAACTGGATTTTCTGGGGGTATGAGAAAGAAGGAAACAATCAACCTGCAGGAGTTTTCTGAGGAACTAAACACACCCTGTCTACAGAACTGCAGATAAGCAATACCTGGTGATAAACCAGTTTGGGTCCAGGAGAGAAAGCTTATCAGATTAGACTTACCTACTAACAAATGTATATCTGCTGCTCACTCTGTAAGACACCCCCCCCATTTAAAATATAAATAATATCAACATTTTCTCACTGTTCACTCCCTGGGAGAAGTAACCTTCTACTTTCTGAGTGGGATACTGCCTGATTTAAGAATCACTCAATAATGCTGTAGATCCTAAAGTGCATTAAAAAGTTTTCTTTTAACACAATATTACCATCTAATCTACAGATACCAATCAAATTTTGCCAATTTTCCCAATAATGTCTTTTATAAGTCCAGGAATATGCCCTACTTTCTCCTTTTGAAGAGTACAGGCCAGTTGTTTTATAGACTGTCCTCAATTTGGATTTGTCTAAATTCAGTGTATGATGTATGCATTTTTGGCAGGAATGCTCCAGAAGGGATGCTAGGCTCTTCTCCATGCATCACAGGAAGTATACCATGTCCATTTGACTTTTCACTGATAATGTTAATTGTTATCACTTAGTTAAAATGATGCCTGCCAGATTTCTCTATTATAAAGGTAACTAGTAAGTATGGCATATATTTTAATTAACAAGTAATTAATAAGTATTTTGTGGATAGATACTTTGAGACTATGTAATTATCCCATTCCTCATCAAACTTGCACCCACCAGCTTATAAGGAATATCTTATTAGAAACTCTGATATATGCTCTTAATTTAGGCTTATAGCATCAAACTGAAGCACAATTTAGTGCAACAAGTTCTAAATGGGGGGAAAGGAGTGTCCTGTGAATACAGGATGGCTGGTTTGACTGATGAGCATATTTTAGACCTATGCTGTCCAATTTGGCAGCCACTAGCCACCTGTAGCTGTTGAAATTCAAATTGAAGTTAATTAATATTAAATACAATTAAAAATTCAGTTCCTCAGTCACATAAGCCGTATTTCAAGTGCTCGGTACCCACATGTGGCTCCTGAATTAGGTCAGAGCAGAACATTTCCATCATCGCAGAAAATTCTACTGGACAGTAGTGCTTTCGACAAGCTGGAAGAGTGAATAGACTGCATGTGTCCTTCACACAGTCTTTTATAAATATTATTTCTGTCAGTTATATCTGCCTTCTTTGGCAATGGCCTGGACATGTTAAAACACAGGGTTAAGAGTTCTACAAAATTGGGTTCAAATCCAGCTCCACCACTTACTAGCTGTGTGATCCTGGGGAAGTTTCTTATTCTTTTTTCTACCTCAGTGTCCTTATCTGTAAACTGGGAATAATATTAACATCTACCTTTTAGAATTTTTGTGAGGATCAAATGAGATAATGAATGTAATGGACTTAGCAGATAGAAAGTGCTCAGTAAATGTTGGCTATTATTATTAGAATAACTTTTCTATGGCCAAGTCAGGGGAGACCTAAACTAACATCCATCCATAGAAACTGCAGAAGCCACTTTGCCTCTGCATCACTCCAGGCATATTAATAATGTGGCAAGCATAGCTTGTGCTCAACAAGGGAAAATGGAAGCATATTTCATCAGCTTGTCTACTTCAGCAGAAGGTGAATGATGAAACTCATAGGTATACATTAAATAAACATATTCCATGTTTTCTTTACAATTTTTATATTTTTTTTCATGGAACTTTACTTTTTAATGAAAGCAGTTCACTCAATCTATTGATGTAATTTTATTTATAGATTTTTTATAAGGTTGTCATATAAATATTTTGAAAATCAGAAGGAAAAATCTGATAATATGCCCAAATTTCTGTCAGGAGAATGTGTTTTCTATAGGTAGCCCATGCATACTGTGTCCTTTGCACATATCCTGAGGTCACTACTGATCTCAGAGGGGTCCGAGTAGGGTCCGGACTAGAGAGTTGACAAAACCGTGTCCTTTCTTTGGGTCTTCCTTTCCATTTTACATATCATTTAGGACCATCTCCTGATAACTTGCTAATTAAGGATTACTAAAATTACGCATTTGTAAACTAAAATTTGCACATTACTCGAGTGTCCTCACAATTCAGATTTGGTATTCTTTGAAGATCCTGCAGCCTCTGGGAAAGTTACAAAGCTCCCACCCCGCATGCAGAGAAGAGAACTGTTGGAATTCTCCCCATTTCCAGAAGGACTTTTTGTTATCAGTGCCTCAGCCGCATTGTCCTGAGGTGACAAATAATAAACTTCTAGCTTTGTTTCATCATCATCCATTTAGCATCATGTGGACTGTTTGATTTGCCCCTCAAGGTGCAGTGAGGCATCAAAAGGAGTTTTGCTTTGTGGTTCAGGTGTCCATGTCTTATCGCTGAAGCTGATGTCTATGAATTTCCCCCAAATCTGCTCATAGTGCCATTCATGCTTCAACTGGCACAAATGTTAGTTGCTCAGAGAGTTCTTTCTGGAGCACTTGTGTAATTCTCTGTCCTAGTATTCTGTTTTATTTTCTTCAGAACAATTATCACTATATGAATAATATTATTTTGCTTGTTACTTTAAAAAATCAGTCTCCTTTTGTCTTATTTGCCATAACCCTAGCACTTAGAAAAAATGTCTACTACATAAGTAAGCCCTCAGGACATACTGGATACATGAATGAATGAATGCTTCATATTCCATATTGCTGTTCTGGGGGCTACATACCTGATGGTCCATGGAGGCAGAAGCTGTCACTGAAGTGGGATGGCATGTGGCATGTATAGGAGTGTCATCTGCCAGCTGGGTTGTCAGCTAGCCCAGTTCTGTGTTTTCTTCTTGCAGAGGGTGAAGCAGGGCCATTGTTATCCACTGCACTCTCTCAATCTCTCCCACCACCATGGGTGATAGTCCTAGGCTCTGGGAAATACTAATCTCAGATATAATGTCTGAATCCCCATTTCCCATCAGGGAGTCCTGAGTTAGTCTGGCTGGTGAGGGTTTCAAGTAGCTAGAGGTGGTAGAAAGAAGCTGGGTCTTGACCTGAAGCTGGGTAATGTCAAAATCAAGGAAGCATGCAGAACTGACAGGTGAGTGGGGAGCTGAGGTCAGTGAGCCCCAGGTGAGTCATCAGATGGTGGAAGAGGACCAGGGGCAGACATTGGGTAAAGTTGAATAAATGGAACAAGGGATCAGAGAATTGGGGAGATGTCAGTGGGGAGAAGTAGAATGAGAGAAAAAGCAGGAGCAAAGTGGTGGGCAGAGAAAATTTTGTGGTGTGCATATTTCTTTTTTTTCCCTTGTTCTTTAATAGCTTTATTGAGATATAATTTTACTTGTATAAAATTCACCCATTCAAAGTATATGATTCAATGGTTTTTAGTACATTTGCTGAGCTGTGCAACCATCACCACAGTTTAAGTTTTGGACATTTTCATCACCCCAAAAAGGAAATCCTGAATCATTATCAGTCATTCCTCACTCACCTTCCCCTCTCCCATCCTAGTTCTAGGCAACCACTAATCTATTTCCAGATACTATAGATTTGCCCATTCTGGACATTTCATATAAATAGAATTTTAGAATATGTGGTCTTTTGACATTGGCATCTTTCACTTGCCATAATATTGCATGTATCAGTTCTTCAGTCCTTTTATTGCCAAATAATATTTCATTATTGTGTGGATAGACCACATTGTATTTCTCCATTCATCAGTTGATGGACATTTGGGTTGTTTCCACTTTATTGCTTTTAGAACAATGCTGCTACAAAGATTTGTGTACAGGTTTTTGTTTAGACATGTTTTTATTTATCTTGGGTGTATACTTAGGAGGGAAATTGCTGGGTCATATGGTAACTCTATGTTTAACATTTTGAGGAACTGCCGAATTGTTTTCCAAAGTGGTTGCACCAGTTTACATTCTGTGGTGAGGTTATTTCTGGCCAGTGATTTCTGAGTTTGTTCTGGACACTGCCACGAGAGCACCAAGACTGTCTTGACACTGCTATCTTAACTACTGTTGTACAAACTCCTGGACCCCAGGAGGCCAAATCTGCTATGATTCTGCCTAAACATAATCTTAGAGATCTATTGTGACCAGTCAATCTCAGCAAGCCTCATGTCCTTCTGTTTGTTCAAATGTTAGTCATCCTTCAAAGCCCAAGTCAAACATCACCTCCTCCACATGAAACTCTCCTAGCATCTAGCTCAGTGGGTTCAATTATGCTGCACATTAGGACCTTGTGGAGGAACTTTCAGACCTACTAAAGTTGGGGACCATGCCAAAGATTCTGATTTAATTGGTCTGGGTGAGGCCTGTACATTGGTATTATTTTAAAAACTCCTCAGATGATCCTAGAGTGCAGCTGGGTTTGAAAACCCCTGCTCCAGCTAGAAGCAGACTTTCTCCCCTGAACTTCGTAGCAAGTTCTCTTTTATGACACTCAAAATGTGTTCAATTTTGTGAAAATTTAAAAATGTGTTCAACATTTAACTGAAGTGATTTAATATACCTATTTTATTTCTCCAGTTGGGCTACAAGGCTTGAGGACAGAGCTTGTGTTTGGGGCATCCTCAGGTCTCCCATAGTGCTGACCAGTGTCTGTGCTCAATAAACATTTGTTAAACTGCATCCTTGAAACTTACCACTGGAAAAAAAAATTAAAAATTGCAAGACCTGTTTGACCTTCAGCAGGTTGCATGACCTCTAAGCCTCCTACGGAAGACTGGGTTACAACAGTCTCCACCTCACAGGGATGTTGTGAAATAATGCACTAGAGCCAGTCAGGCAGGAAGTTATTTTGAGCCCTTCTCTGGGCACCCCATCTAAGCTTGCAAACCCATTCACCATTTCCTATTCCTTCTTCCCCACTTTGCTTTTCGGCTGTTAGCACAAACTATACGTTTTACTTATTTATCCTTTGTTGTCCGTCTCCCTTCCCACTCCCCCACTACAATATAAGCTCCAGGAGAGTAGAGATTTTTGTCATTTTGGTTCATTTGCTGTATCCTCAGCCCCCAGAACAAATATTTAACAAATATTTCTTGAGCATTTAGCTATTAAAAGAATAAATTAATATGTTTGTCTATTTAAAAAGAAGAGGTTTATTCCCATTCCTTTATGCTAGTAACAGGCAGAGTAACTTTTTTTGGTAAATATTTGTATTCATTTATTATAAAGCCTTTTCCATTAAAAATTATGTATTTAACAAACACATGTATATTCTGAATTAATTATATTTTGGAAATATAGTCTCTTTTCTGGGGTAGTTGGCAGTGGTTTTATTTAAGCCTAGGGAGGGCTAGAGCTGGGACCAGGGTGAAGTCGGGTCTGTGTATGCAGGTAGGAGCAGAGGACCAGGGTCTGTGATGGTCAGTCGAGGTGAAGGGAAACTGAACACTATTGCACAAATAGAACCTAGGTGTTCCAGAGGACGATGACCGTCACGACAGAGGAGACCAGGAAGAGCAGGTAGAGACAGAAGAGCAGCGTGTCCATCAGGTTAACTAGCTGGGACCTTGTCAATCCTGAGCCCCCATTTACCTCTGCCACTCTGGGTCCTGGCTCCTTCCCCACCAACTCTCCTGGTTCCTTCAGGCCTGTGAAGAAGACAGAGACTCAGCTGTGGGGTGGAAAGAGGGCAGGATCAGAGAAGTGGGGGATTGGGGAAGTTTGGTCTGGTGCGGAGAGAGAGAGTATGGTCTGTACTGACTTCCCTTACCAGGCAGGTGGGTGGGGGCGAGGCCCCAGGCCCTGTTCTCCCGGCATGCAGTGGGGCAGCCTCTCCTTGGGTGGCTGCGCACAGCAGCAGGGAGTGGAGCCACTGAGGCATGGGTGGTGGCTGGGTGGTGGCCAGGTGCAGCAGGTAGGTGATGAAGATGGTCTCCAGCAGGCTGACCACCATCAGGGAAAGGCACAGGGCAAAGTAGACACCTGTGGTGGAGGTAAGACGCGTACCTGGGTGAGGTAGATCTAGATAAATGGGGCACCACCAAGCCTTGTTTGTCTCTGTCTCACACAGAGTTCCTTTTCTAAGGATGTCTTCCCTCTCCCTGTTGCCTCAGCAGGTCTAGCCATTTCAAGAGCCCCACCTGCCCCACCCCACCTCCCTTTTTTTCCTCCTTTTCCCAACAGTGGCAGGGGGCATAGTGGTAAGTGGGGTGCCACTAGCCAGGAGTAGTTTATTCATCATGAGCAGAAAGACATTGTAGCCCAGAAAAAGGGTTATCTTGAAGGGTGCTCGGTTCCCACTTTCCGCTGGCAGGTAGAAGCTGAGGGCATCGATGGCAACCAGAAAGCCACTGGGCACCAGAAGGTTTATGACATAGAGGCTGGGCCTGCATCTGATGGCCACCTGGTGTGAGGGAGAGAGCAGAGAATTGGGTGAAGCTAGGCCTGCAGGAGACTGAGGGATGGTTTCAGCCCCATCCTTTCTTGGTGCCCTCACACAACCAAGGGCTCTTTCTGGAGCTGGTGAGGAGCCACTTTTATATGGCTAGAAAGACCCCCATACACACACCAAAGAAAATCTAGGCCAGAGCAGGCAGGTCCAGAAAGGAGGGATGGTGTGGGGATCTCAGGAGACAGGAAGGCTCTGAGGACTATTAGATCCAGGGGCTTTCTGATCTTCGGACAATAAGTGAGAGAAGTCTCTGGCTCTGGGAGGGTCTGGTGATGGAGGTTTGAGAGGCAGATGGGCATGCCAGAATCTCTGGGCTCACATAGAACATGATCTGGTCAAAAAGACTGGAGCCCATGACATCTTCAGGGTGGCCTTGTTGATGCCCAGGAGCTCCCACTCCTCTTGTGTGTGAACAATGTCACATGAAGTGTCTGCTATTTCCCACACTTGCTTGTTCATGCCCAGCAATATGTTTTCCACTGCAGGGGAGACAAACATCCATTCAACACAGATCTGTTCAGAGCCTGCCCTGGGCAGGGGTCAGAGTGATGGATTAGAAAGCTATCTTAGCTACATTTTTCAAATTGCCCAACAAAATGAATGACTTCCATGCTGCACAATAGCCTCTCCTCCTGCACCCCACTCTTTCTCAGGAGGTCTTGCCCTCTCCTCAGTTCAGCTCACCTCACCCCGCCATCCACATATCCCGAATCAGCAAACACCTCCCTATCCCTTTTTATGTATAAAAAAATGACTTTCTCTGTGTATGCTTTTTTGCTGCCCTGTTGGTTGATCTCATTTACCCTGTCCCAGAACCCCCATTGCAACTCACCTGTGTATAGGAAAGAGCTAAAGGTTAAGTGTGCAGTTCTGCTGGTCAAAAGGGAAGTAGAAGATGTCCAGGCTACAGATGCTGGTCACCTGCATTGGTTTGCTATACTTGATGTGACCATGATTAGTCACATAGGCAGAGAGGCCTCCCGGGGTCTGCTCCACATCCCTGCTAAGTGGCACAAGGGTTAGGAGGCAAGTGGTTACATGAGTTTGGGTTTCTCTTTTAAGTCAAGACTTCCCAATTCTTCTCATTCTAGCCCCTGTGACATCTTTTCTGCCCCTCACTTTCCCATTCCTTGGGGAAATGTTGATAAACTGTGATCTTTGTTCTCTCTGAGATAAGTTTTTAGTGGCCTTACTGGATGGGACCACTGTATACTACTTGTGACCTTTTCCTTGCAGATGGGGCTTCCCTTTAGCTTTCCTCGGCTCTGATACCCACGATTCCACAATGAAGATGCCTGGGAGCCACAAGTTCTCAGTTGATATCAGTTTCTTGATATCACCACATTCTTCCGGGTCCCAACTGATGAATGGGTTATCCCAGATCTAGAGCACAGGGCACAGAGGCATGAGTTATGGCTGAAAACAGGAGCTAGTTTGGGTCAGTATCTCCTGTCTTTCTGTTCCCTTAAAAATGGATGCGTGTATAGGTACTTTTACTAAATGTATTGTACTATGGGCTAAAACTTCAGCCATTCCAGAAAGGTATAATATAAAAAGTAAGGTTCTCCTCTTCAGTCCCCCAACTCAGTCCCTATTCCCACCTCAGTCCCACTATTAACTTTCTTGTGTGTCATTCCAGTAAAAAAAAATAGTGCATAATCCAGCATTCATTTTTATTTACACAGATAGAATCATACTATGCACATTGTTATGCATATGGCTTTTTTGACCTCATTTCATTTTAAACTCTGATTCTTCTTCTCTTCCTGGTGATAACTATCTCCCCTTCTATAGCTAACAAAGTCCTACTGGTTTTTCACTTCTCACTCAAGGGAAATCTTAAGCTTGTCCCTGTTACATTTGGGCCCTGAAGCTTACCTAGAGACTTCTGCTTGTGTTGCCCTCTTTCTCCCTGTATTTTCCATCTATGCCTTTCAAAGTTAATTGGTAGCCCAGAAAGCTATTTGTCACCAGAACTGGCTCCATTCTGGTTGCATTTGTGTCTTCCCTCAGGCGCTGTCAATTTCAACAAATGTAATTTTTGCAAGCAAAGCCACACACAAAAATGGGGGCAGGGGAAGGGGGAGGAGATAGAAAGAAGAAGCCAGATCTTCTCACATACCATATTTAGCCACAGAAATGTTGTCAGCAGCTGAAGTTGTGTATCCTAATGACACACACACAAAAAAAATCCCATCCAGAATCATTAACTCAATGATATCAGGTCCTAGTCTACCTCCTGCCTTTATTTGTTTCCTAAGTGGTCCCATGTTACAGTGCACCTTTTCAATCACAAGTCACACAAGAAAAAGTAGGTAGGAAAAATCCAGATTGCGTGGAAAATGTAAATTAAAAAACAGTATAGGGGCCCATTGGAAATACATATATTTTTGTATAATATTCCCATAAAAGCAGGACTCAAGGACAAATGTTCTGGGCAGAAATGTCACCACAGAATTCTACTTCATGTCTGCCCATCCTATTGGATGAACATCTCACTTGCTTATTGCTCACCACTGGGCCAGTGCAATCTTGGGTTGCGGCAGGGGACCATTGTCCTCTATTAGAAGCCTATGGAAAGAATGGAGGAGTCAGCACTCACCACTTCCAGGATGGCAGATAGGGTGAACGAGATGTTGACATGAGTGGGGATGCTGTAGTTGACAACTGGATGGAAGTCCTTCTGGTTAAGCACAGCCTGGAAGGCAGCAGGGTCCACCCCATACTGGTCAAACCCTGAGCAATTGATGGTAAAAGTATTTGCCCTTCCTGTAGAAAGCAGAAAGCCTGTGAGATGGAATCAGGGTCATTGTGTTTCCTAAGTGAGAGGAGTGCCAGGGCTGAGGCCTGCAGAGGATAAAAAACTGTGGACATTGGGAGAAGCATGTGAGCCCTTCCTTCCTGGTCAAGACTCCCCAAGGCCAAAGCCTTCCTGCCAGGGCCAGGGAGGATGGGCTGGGCTGGTAGGCAAATGGTAGAAGTCGATGTGGTGAGGCTAGTCAGGGCTCAGACCTCTCTTCCTGTGTTTTTGTTCCCATATAAAGCCTATCCAAATTTGTATGCAAACAGCTACTCTGGGAGTTCTACTCCTTCCGGACTCACAACGCTGAAGTTTTGACCTTCATCTGACCATGCTTTTCTCTCTCTAGCTCCATTATTCTTCCTCCTAGTCACCAAAGAAAATTTCCTTCAGAATTTTTTTCTCCTCAATTTTCTCTTCTCACTTTCAGGTTTTCCCATTTCCTGAAAGGAAAAACTTGGAGAAGTAATAACCATGAGTGTGATATAAAATATGTGGGAACTTATGGAATCCTGTATTCAATGGGAATTTATTGACCACCTACTATGTCCTGTGCTTTGTACCCTTCTCAAATTCAGCATCTTCCTCTGAGACATGTCAGAGCCATTTTTACCGTCACCATTTTGAGGAGCTCTGACTGATCATCCACCTCGTGGTTGGTGGAGCTATATGAAGGCATAAAATAAAATGCAAAAGCCCTCTGGCAACCTCACCCACACCCCAACCCTGGATAACCATGTGGTTATTTCTGTAACTATAGCTCAGAAAGTCCTTTCCTAGGCCTCTTTTACTATCTTCCCATACCAGTTAATTCATAAAGTACATCCCCAAATCAGAGAGAAACATATCCCAGGAGAAGCAAACGTTATCCTTTTTCCTTCACATCACCTCCTCTACAGGAACTTCACAAGTGAGGTGGGAAAAGAGTTATGTTATTGTCAACAGGACCCAAGCTCCCCTGTTCACAGATACCATGTCTTGGTAGAAAGTGAAAGGTGGAATTGGAGAGGCAGTAAAATGGAAGGATGACAATTTGGTAGATGCCTATGTGAGCCAAAGGGAGAGGGACTGTGTGTACTGACCTGTGAAAAGGGTACTTCATCTGTTCCCAGAAGGATGCCAAGCCAGATACTACATAGAAAGAAACTACTTAACTCATCTATTTCGGATGCCTTCCAGTTCTGGAGAATGAGAGGGTTTCTGGATATCATCCAGAACAGCATTCACATGTTCCCCCTGTTCTTGCCCCCTCTTACCTTGAAGCAAAAGACCGACAGTGAGGCAGAGGGGGAACCCCCATATGAGGCCACCCCCTTTCCATCCTCCTCTTCCAGACTCTGTCTGGGCACTCACCAGGAGCCCCCAAAACCTTGAGCATAAAGGAGCAGGGACCACACTTTGGCTCCTGGTTTTGAATATTGCTTGTGTCATGTGACCACTTCCTGGTGGGAGGCTGTGGCCAGAGAGGTTACAGGAAAGTGTCTGCTTTGCCCCTGCCTGGGGATTCCTCGCTGGAAGGAAGCTAGGTCAAGACTCTGGGAGAAGCACCTGTTGAGCGGCACTCTCTAGATGAGAGGTTTTAAATGTCTTCCAGGTCCCTTTCAGGGGATATGCAGGATGTGTGGGATTGGTGGGCAAGACCTCATCACATGCTGTGGAACTGTGCCTCGGGGAGAGCCCTCAGACCACCAAGAAAGGGACCATTATGCTCCCTTGGGGCACAGCACATGCTGATTTCAGAAAGCAAGAGCATGTGGTCATTTTGTTGATCATTTTACAGAGCCAGAAATGTATCCTTTACCCAACTGTGGATATTAGACATCATTGTTGATACTTGGTTCAGAAGCTTGAATAAGGAGTTAAGTTCCTTTTTCATTGCTTATACTTGACTAACAGCGCTTTCCCCACAACACCATTGTGCTGACCTGAGTCATCTTTTGTCTATTCTGTTGCAATAGCCTCTTGACCAGTTCCTCTACCTAGTTCCTCACCAGTCTAATCCTTTCTCCATTTTGCCATTGTCCTAAAAAGAACTCTCCTGCTTATTCTCCCTTATCTAATGTCTCTAAAAACCTACAGCCCCAGGACCATCATGAGTGTGTGTTAGCAAAGTCACTTGAGTAGCTTTTCAAAAACACCTGCACGTGCATCCCCCCCATCCCCACCAAGGTGTAAGTGTCGGTGTGTGTGTGTTTAGAAGTTCCCAGATGGTTCTGATTCACACACACTGCATTGAAAACCTCTGGGACTGGTGTAGAGTACAGTATCACAACCAGAATATTGACATAGATACAATTAACATAGAGAAGCTTTCTATCACCTCCAAATCCTTAATGTCAACTTTTTATAGCCACACTCACCTCCTTCCCCCACCCCACCCGCAACTCTTGGCAACCACTAATCTGATTTCCATCTATAATTTTGTCATTTCAAGAATGTTTTATATATATATAATGTAATATAAATAAAATCATGCCATATGTAACTCTTTGGGATTGGCTTTTTTGTTTTTCTCACTCAGAATAATTCTCTGGAGATCCATCCAGATTGTTGCATGTATCAATAGTTCATTCCTTTTTATTGATGGATAGTATTCTGCATTATGAGTGCGCCATAGTTTATTTAACCATTCACTGGTTGAAGGACATGTGGGTTGTTTTCAATTTGGGGCTATTGTGAATAAAACTGTTATAAACATTCGTGTACAGTTTTTGTGTGTGTGTGACCATAAGCCTTCATTTCTCTGGGGTAAATGCCCAGAAGTACAATTATTGGATCATATGGTAGTTGCATGTTTAGTTTTTAAAGAAACTGTCAAATTGTTTCCCAGAGTGGCTGTATCATTTTACATTCCCACCAGCTGTATATGAGTGATCTAGTTTCTCTGCATTTTTTAGAAGTTTTGAACTTTGGATAAACAAGGATTTCTTAAAACAAGACCCAAAAGTTATAACCATAAAAAAAGATTGATAAATTCAGCAACATTAAATTTTTTAAAATTTTGTTCATCAAAGAACACTAAATGTGAAAAGTTAAGCCACAGACTTGGAGAAGAGCTTTGCAACATATGTAACTGACAAAAAATAATAGGGAATATGCAAAACATTCTTATAAATCAATGTCAAAAAAACCAATCTATTAGAAAAATTTCCTAAAGCCATAAACTGGCATTTTACAGAGGAGGAAACACAAATGTCACACTTAACATACAGCAAAAATTAAAAAGTCTGGTGATAGAAGTGTGGGTGAGGTTCTAGGGTCATGGTAACTTTAATGCACTGTGGATGGGAATTAAAACACTTTGGAAAACAACTTGCTATGATCTCCTGAAGCGAAGGATGTGCATATTAAATGTTCTACTAGCAGTTCTACTCCTAGGTACGTACCCTAGTATTGAACTGCCCAATATGGTAGCTACTAGTTACATGTGGCTATTTAAATTCAAATTTGAAAATTTTTAAAAATTCAGTCCCTTAGTCATAATAGCCACATTCCAAGCACTCAATAACCACATGTGGCTGGCGGCTACAGTATTAGTACAGATAATTGTGTAAATGGATATTATATAGCAGCAAAACTAATTAACTTCACTTGACCTATCAATATGATTAAATCTCAAAAGCCTAATGCTGAGTGATAAGTTGCAAATAGATGCAGTATGATGCTATGTTTATGTGCACCGGCATATGTATTTTCTAAAAGTATATACATTTTAACAAAATATTGTTTAAAAACACATGCATTTGCAATACAACTAAAACAAAAAGAAAGGGAATAAGAAATACAAAATTCAGAACAGTTTTTACCTCCTTGGAGGAGAGGGAGATGAATATGCCTGCGAAGGCCCAGGCAAAAGACGTCAAAGACGTTGTTGGCAGGTGTAGGTGGGGGATGCAGAAGGACTTTTACTTTTCACTTTATGCCCTTGAATAATGTTTAAGTTTTTAACCATGTGTACATTAAAAAAAAAAAACAGCTTTATTGATTATAATTGACATAAACTACTTAAAGAGTACAATTTGACATAGGTGTGAACCTGTGAAACCATCACCATAGTCAAGATAATGAATATATCTATCACCCCCCAAATTTTCTTTATTTCCCTTTGTAATCCCGCCTTGCTCCTTCTCACCTCATTCCAACTCACTGATCTTCTTTCTGTTACTATATATTACTTTGTATTTCATAGAATTTTATTAATTCTTTCTTCCTTCCTTATCTAATTATTCAAAGCTATATATATATTTCCTTTGTAATATTTATCTCCCACAAGTTTTGAAATGTACTAGTTTCAGTTCTGGCAATTTTTTAGTTCACTTTTAAAAATTTTTTTCGTTGATCTATGAGTTATATTGAAATATGCTTTTTAGTCTATGTTGTTATTGGTTTCTAATTTAATTGCACAGTGGTCAGAGAGGCAGCATTACCAAAGTAGTTAAGACCATGAGTTTTAAAGCTAGACTCCCTTGGTTTGAATCCTAGAACCACTGTTACTGATTTTATGACCTTGAACAAGCTACTTGTCTCTCAGTTTCTTTTCTTTTCTCTTTTTTTATCTTTTTATTTTGAAATAATTTCAAACTTACAGGAAAGTTGCAAAAATAATACAATACAGAAAACTCCAATATACTCCTTACCCAGATAACAAGATTTACCAACATTTAACATTTTGTCACATTTGCTATATCATTCTCTCTCTCTCCCTTCCCTCCCTCCCCCCTTTTCAATCAAGTATCCTATTTATCTCAATATCTATCTATCTACCTACCTACCTACCTATCTCTCATCGTGTTTTCTAAACATTTGAAAGGAGAGTGCATATATCGTGCTTCTTAACACTTAATATTTCCATGTATTTTTTCCTAAAAGCAAGGATATTTACTTATGTAACCACATTAAGTACATTTATCAAGTTCAAGAAATTTAACATTGATATAAAGCATACAGTCTGTATTCCAGTGTTTTCAATTGTCCCAATAATGTCCTTTGGTCATTTTCTCCTCCATTATTAGATCCAGTCCAGGATCATAATCATGTATTGCATTTAGTTGGCATTGTCTCTTTAATCTCTCTTTCTTTAAAAAAATTATAGTAACATGTATGTAACATAAAAATTCCCATGTAAACCACTTTCAAGCATACAACTTAGTGGCATTAATTATATTCACAATGTTGTGCTCACCACCATCCATTGCCAAAATCTTTTCATCACCCCAAACAGAAACTATGCATCCTTTAAGCTTTGTCTCCCCTTTCCCTTTGCCCCGTGCCCCTGGTATCCATCCCTATGAATTTGCATATCCTAGTTATTTTATAAAAGTTGAATCACACACTATCTGACTGGCTTATTTCACTCAATGTGATGTCTTCAAGGTTCATCCATGTTTTAACATGTATAAGAACTTCATTCTTTTTAATGGCTGAAATAATATACCATTCTGTGTGTATAACACATTTTTTAAATCCATTCATCGGTTGAGGGACATTTGGGTTGCTTCTGTCTTTAAGCTATGTGAATAATGCTGCTATGAACATTGATGTACAAATATCTGTTTGAGTCCCTGCTTTCAATTCTTTGGTTATACACTACAAGCGGGATTGATGGGTCATATGGTAGTTCTATGTTTAATTTTCTGAGGAACTGCCAAACTTTTCCACAACAGCTGCACCATTTTCCATCTCTACCAATGATATGTGAGGGTTCCTATTTTTCTGCATCCTTGTCAATAGTTGTACTTTCTTGTTTTTTTTTGTTGTTGTTATTGTTGTTTTAATAATAGTCATTCTAGTGGGTGTGAGGTGGTATCTCGGAGTTTGGATTTGCATTTCCCTGATGACTCATGAATGTTGAGCATTGTTTCATGTGCTCATTGGCCATTTGTATATCTTTTTGGGGGAAATGTCTATTCAAGTCTTTACCCATTTTGTAAATGGGTTGTTCATCTTCTGTTTTTGTTCTTTATATATTATGGATATTAAACCCGTATCTGATATGTGGTTTCCACGTATTTTCTCCAATTCTGTATGTTGTCTTTTCACTTCTTTTATAATGACCTTTGTTACAAAAAAGAAGTTTTTAATTTTGATGAAGTCCAATTTATCTATTTTTTTTTCTTTTGTTTTTGGAGTAAAGTCTAAGAATCTATTACCTAACACAAGGTCCTGAGGATATTTCCCTATGTTTTCTTCTAAGTTTTGTAGTTTTAGCTCTTTTATTTAGTTCATTGATCCATTTTGTGTTAACTTTTGTATATGGTGTGAGATAGTGGTTCATTTTCATTCTTTCGCACATGAAACTCCAGTTTTGTCAGCAATGTTTGAAGAGACAATCTTTCCCCATTGAATGGACTTGGCACCCTTGTCAAAATTCAGTTGGCCATTGTGGGTTTATTTCTGAATTCTCAATTTTATTCCATTGGTCTATATGTCTGTCCTCGTGCCAGTACCATACTGTTTTGATTACTGTAGCTTTGTAATAAGTTTTGAAATTGGGAAGTATGAGTCCTCCAACTTTGTTCTTCTTTCTAAGATGGTTTTGGCTACTCGGGATCCCTCCCTCTTCCTCTGAATTTATGATTAGCTTTTCTGTTTCTGCAAAGAAGGCTGTTAGAATTTTGATTGGAATTCCATTGAATCTGTAAATCACTTTGGGTAGTATCAACATCTTAATGATATTAAATCTTCCAGTCCATGAGCATGGGATATCTTTCCATTTATTTATGTCTTTAACTTCTTTTGGTAATGATTTGTAGTTTTCTGTGTACAAATCTTTACATCCTTGGTTGAATTTATTCGTAGATGTTTTATTCTTTTAGATGCTATTGTAAATGAATCTTTTTTGGATTAATCATTGCTGGCATGTTGTCTTAGTTTCTTCATCTGTAGAATAATAATGGTTCCTATTCATTGTATTGTTATGAAGACTAATTAAGCTAATATTTATAAAAGTATTACAAATATCTTACATATTTGTAAATTTGTGTCTAGTACATAATAGGAATTATATAAATGTTTGTTAATAGCAACAATAAAATATTCAGAGAACTCAGTCTGATTGCTATGAAATTTAAGAATTGCTTTATAGCATAAACATAGTTAATTTTTATAGATGTTTCATGTGTGCTTGCAAAGAATGTGCCTCCTCCAGTTGTTCAGTGTTGTCTTCTATGTAGCCTCATTAAATCTAATTTAACTGTATGGTTAAAGTTTATTATATTCTTACTAATGTTTTCTCATTCACTGAGATGTGTTGAACTCTTCCATTATAATGGTGGATCTTTCACTTCCTCTGTGTAATTCTTTCAATTTTTAAAAATATATTTTAGGCTATTTTATTAGATACATTCAAGTTCAGACTGTTTATATGCTCCAAGTAATTAAACATTCCATCACTACGTAGAGAGCCTTTTTATCCTGAATAATTTTTATTGTCTTAATGACAATTTTGCCTCATATTAAGAGAGCAATTTCAGCTTACTTTTGGTTAGTATTCGCCTTGCATATGTTTTCCCATAATTTTATCTTTAGCTTTTCCGTGTCTTTATGTTTTAGGTTTGTCTTTTTAAAATCCAATTTTGCAAACAGTGACTTAATTTGATTGAAATCCATTTACATATATAATGATTACTAATATATTTGGATTTATTCTACCATCTTCCCACTTTCTTTTTTCTCCTTTTTGGCCTTCTTTTGGAATCATTTAGGGTTTTCTTTTCCCCTGTTATTGATTTGAAAATCATATACCCTGTTTCTGTTATTTCAGTGGATACCCTTGGAATTTTATCATGCATACTGAGACAGATTGTGACCCAGATGAACAAGTGGCCAAGATGCCCCAGGCCCGTGCTCCTGCTACATTGCTTCTACTTCTCTCTCAATAGCATCAATGTCCTCATGGGAAGTTCTCTAGGAAAGAACAAAGGATGAAAAAAATTGGTGTATGGTTTACAGATGATTCTACACAATATGCGAACACTATCCAAAAGTGTACAGCTGTAGCAGTACACTGTTAATATAATTAATGCCACTAATTAATTGTATTCTTGAAAATGGTTAGCATGGAAAATTTTATGTTGCATATTTGTTACTACACACAGAAAAAAGCCTATACTAATATCAGTACTTTACCTTCCTAATTGACAAGATTCCAAAATTTTGACAAGTCATTCTGTTGGAGAGGGTGTGGGGTAACAGGCACTTTCACACACTACCCTTTGGTTGGTCATTTGGCAATATCCGTGAATATTACATATGCGTATCCTCTTTGACCCAGCATCCCACTGCTGGGAAGTTTTCTACCTGCATAATGATGAAAACATGGTTTCTACAAGATTACTCATTACAGCATTGCTTGTAATAACAAAATTAAAAAACAAACAAACAAACAAAAAACTACTGTAAAGTCCACCATTTGGGCACTGGTTAAATAGACCATAGACTGTGGCTGTGAGGCACCTGTTATGGGTGGTCAGGATCTCTTGACCTAGTCCAGGGCATGAGGCCTCAGCCCACAGCCAAGTCGCTGCCTGCCAGGGCCACGGCTGCGTGCTGGTGGCCAGGAGGCTGGACTCAGGGAAGAGAGGCCTGTGCTGAGTGAGGAAGCGCCTGGGGAGCCTGGCCGGGCCATTTCTTAGTGAACATGGCAGAGCCTGCCTGGCACAGGCACTGACTTCTGCGTCTGGGTGGCCCTGCCCAGGTGCTCATTGCCATTTCCGGCACAATCTGCCAGGGGAGCACATCCTTAAGAAGCTGTCCTGGGAGCAGAGAGCTCAAAGAAAATGGAAAATACGTTGCCCAGTAGTATCTCTTGACACAAAGGCATTTCATCAGCCACTCAGCTTTTGAATTAGTAACAGAACGTAAGCTGAAAGGCAGGTGAGAGCCAGTTGAAAGGAATGTTTGAAACTTGGAAAAGAGGAATGAACACTAGGTTAGTTGCAGGAAAGAGTCATTAAATTTATTTTGGGGGTGGGGGAGTAGAGGAGAATTTCCTATTTTAAATTCTAGTAATGAAAACCTGAGAAATTCCAAGCTAGTGACAATACATAAACACAAAAAAACCGTCTTCAGAAGATAAGGTGTCAATTATAAATAATTATATTCTGTGTAGACAGCCTGATTTCCAAAACAAGAAACTCCTGTTTCTTGGAATCTAAGCACCTGAATATCTCAGCAAACTAAATCTTTTCCCTGCATTTTTTTTTTATTAATTTTCTGTATTGATATTTTTACAACATTCTTCCCTTTAAAAAATACTATGTTTGTTATTGAATACTTAGAAAATATGAATGAGGAAATAAATCCATCTATATTTTAAATTTTGAGCCTAAAGGATTAAGTGAGCCAAAGTGTCAGTAATTTATTTTAGAAATCTATTTCTAGATAAGTGCTGTCCAATAGAATTTTCTGGAATGGTGGAAATGGTCAATATCTGTGCTGTTCATTATGGAAGCCACTAGCCACATGTAACTACTGGACACTTGAAATGTGGCTAGTACAACTGAGGAAGAATATTTTTAATTTTTTTAAATGTTATTTACTTTTAATTATTTTAAATTTAGTCTGGATAGACTCAACCAAGCATCTCTATGGTACCACACATTGAGAAGTGGTGATCTGAGAGAACTTGCAAGATGCTTAGGTGTCTTCAGGCCCACCAAAGACAGAATAAATAATCCAACATCTTGTTTTAGTGCCCAGAATGTATTACATCTTTTGAAAATTAGTGATCTGGAATGTTTAATGTTATATTTTCTTTTCTGTGAACAGTCTGTTCATGGCCTTTGTTCATTTTTCTATTGTTTTATTGTCATTTTTCTTTTTGAGTCATAGGCCACGTGCACGCTTGCACGCGCGCGCACACACACACGAGTTGCATATATACTTTCCAGTTGTAGTTTGTCTTTTGACTTTGTTGGTGGGTTTGTCTGTTTTTATAGCCAAATTTATCAATCTTTATTTTGCAGCTTCTGAGTTTTGTTTAGTAATTGGAAAGGTGTTTACTATGTTAGGATTGTGTTTTAAAAGTCCCTCATACTTTTTTCAATCATGTTTATGATTTCATTTTTAAAGTTTGACCCAACTAGATTTTATGGCTCCCCCCACCAAGTCTTTTCCATTCTTATTTTGCAATGTGACTGTTTTGCTTACAGTTTGGTTCTAGGATTGTCTGGTCTTGCTTTAGCTACTTTTTTCATCATTGGGTTTACTGCCACAATATTTTCAGAACCTTTGATTTGGGCTGAGGGAGGGGATAGAGGTGCAGAAATTCAACTACTAACTTGATTCATCTCTCCCAATTTAGGGCTGGCCTATTTTTTATTTTTAACTGGAGAAGTTGTGGTTTTACAGAACAATCATGCATAAAATACAGGATTCCTATACACCACCCTATTATTGACATCTTGCATTGGTATAGTACATTTATTACAATTGATGAAAGCACATTTGTATAATTGTACAACTTTAAGGCTGGTGTTTGTCTAGGCTATAGTTTTAGGTAGATGCTTAGGCACCTTAGAATGGATGTGTAGGGTAGAGGGGGATTGTTTTTTGGATCATTGATTTGAGCTCTAGTTTGATTTGGTTGCCCTTGCCTGGTAGATGCCTTGGGTCATCTCACTGGACTCAACACCCTGTTTTGTTGGCTCCGTTTGTGAGAAAGGGAGAACCATCAACTCCTCAATCTCCTGTAAAAAAAAATAAAAAATAAAAATAAAAATACATATATATATATATATATAAAATGATTCACAATATAAATATAATGATTCCTTAAATATAAGGATTCACAATAATTTTTATTCCATTTTATTGATTTTATTTTTTTCAATTCCAGTTTTGCATTTTAACTTGTTTAACATATTTAATTCACTGCACATGTAGAATATTTCAGCTGCCTGGTTAACCAGTCTTAAAAAATATTCTAACTTGGTTACTTGGGCACTTCTTAGGATATGTTCCTATAGAAAGTGCATTCTGAATTCTAAACTATTGATTTTATAATTGAACATTTGGAATATAGTTCATCTGTATGTTGGTTATTACCTGTATGTGGTAATTAAGATTGTGAAAATATTTTTTAGAAGATTGGCATTTTTTTCAGCTTTATATTAGAAATATATATTGGTTTATTTCCCAGATTTTGAAAACATTCTCTAGTTATTGTTGAATGCTTTGTAGGTACATTTGATAATTCTGATCGTAATGTAAGCTTTTCTATTAATTTGATTTTCAGCAGTTATTTTAACATGTGTACAATCTCCAAAATTGATAGAGGTTAACTTATATTACAGACTTATATAAATATCCATAGTTTAAATTTGCATTCTTGTTTTATACTATTAATATCAATTTTTCTACTTCACAGTGTTTGGTGTGAAAACTTCAGAAATTTGTCGTCTTTTAAAATTTAAAGATTTTTTATAATATAAAGGTTTTTATACATACATACATGTGAAGATGTATTCACTTTGAATATAAATTACTGAGATTAATTTTTATGGCAGGGCTTTTAGACTGTATTATTACTTTGTAATCACATCTCATACTGAGAGTTATTTTTTATATTCAGTGAGAAATAACTTAGATTTCTAATTTGCATATTATTTATATTTTTAAAACTCATGAACAGAATTATTTTTCAAATTATGTAAGTGGCTATGTGAGTAAGCATAAATTTGAGAAATTAGAGAGTTTTAATAACTCAGAATTAATAATAATAGCATACGTATGCATTATCTCATTTAATCTTTATAGCAGCCTTCTTAGAGAGATACTATTATTATATCCATTTTATATGACTGAATATTAACAAATTAGTGCTTATACATATAGTAAATAGTGAAGTTGGAATTCATTTTTGGGTTTGTCTGTTTGAATCAAGACCCAAGAGTCACAGTCCCACCAGGATGAGAGCGTATACTGCAAGTTGGCAATAAGTTTGCATCCATAGACATCCTTCCAAAGGAGTAGCTTTGTTAACTTGCATTTTTAAAAAAAGCAAGCATCTTGATTGAGATATATTTGATGTAGCATAAAATTCACCCATTTCAAGTGCACAATTCATTGATTTCTGGTAACTTTACCAAGTGGTGCGACTGTCACCATAAATCAGTTTTTGAACTTTCTGTCCTCCCAATAAGATCCTTCATGCCCATTTAAAATTAATCCCCCACTCCAGTCCCAGTTAACCACTAATCTACTTTCTGTCTCAATACATTGCCTTTCTGGCATATAAATGGAATCATACAATATGTGGTCTCCTGTATCTGGCTTCTTTCACTTAGCATAATGTTTTTAAAAATAATTAATTTTTTTTAATCTTCATTTTATTGAGATATATTCACATACCACACAGTCATACAAAACAAATCGTACATTCAATTGTTCACAGTGCCATTACGTAGTTGTACATTCATCACCTAAATCAATCCCTGACACCTTCATTAGCACACACACAAAAATAATAAGAATAATAATTAAAGTGAAAAAGAGCAATTGAAGTAAAAAAGAACACTGGGTACCTTTGTCTGTTTGTTTGTTTGTTTCCTTCCCCTATTTTTCTACTTATCCATCCATAAACTAGACAAAGTGCAGTGTGGTCCTTATGGTTTTCCCAATCCCATTGTCACCCCTCATAAGCTACATTTTTATACAATTGTCTTCGAGATTCATGGGTTCTGGGTTGTAGTTTGATAGTTTCAGGTATCCACCACCAGCTACCCCAATTCTTTAGAACCTAAAAAGGGTTGTCTAAATTGTGCGTAAGAGTGCCCACCGGAGTGACCTCTCGGCTCCTTTTGGAATCTCTCTGCCACTGAAGCTTATTTCATTTCCTTTCACATCCCCCTTTTGGTCAAGAAGATGTTCTCCGTCCCACGATGCCAGGTCTACATTCCTCCCCGGGAGTCATATTCCATGTTACCAGGGAGATTCACTCCCCTGGGTGTCTGATCCCACGTAGGGGGGAGGGCAGTGATTTCACCTTTCAAGTTGGCTTAGCCAGAGAGAGAGGGCCACATCTGAGCAACAAAGAGGCATTCGGGAGGAGGCTCTTAGGCACAACCATAGGGAGGCCTAGCCTCTCCTTTGCAGCAACCGTCTTCCCAAGGGTAAAACCTACGGTAGAGGGCTCAACCCATCAAACCACCAGTTCCCTATGTCTGTGGTCATGTCTGTGGTCTCCTGTATCTGGCTTCTTTCAGTTAGCATAATGTTTTTTAAAATAATTAATTTATTTTTAATTGTGGTAAAGTATATGTAACATAAAAATAATTTTAACCATTTTAAGTGGACAATTCTTTGACAATAAGTACATTGGCAATACTGTGTAACTTTCACTATGATCTTTTTCCAGACTATTTCCATCATTCCAAATCAACACATACTCATTTAGCAATAAGTTCCTGTTACCTAACCCTGCCGCCAGTAACCACTATTCTGCTTTCAGTCTCTATGAATTGCTTATTCTAAGCATTTCATGTAAGATAAATTGTTCAATATTTGTCCTTTTGTGTCTGACTTATTTCACTTAACATGATGTCCTTCACAAGGTTCATCCATCTTTAAATGTCTTAAGTTCTCGTTCATTTTTGAAAGATAATTTTGCCAGATATAGAATTCCTGGTTGACAGTTTTTTTTTCTTTAAGGACTTTAAATATATCATCCTCCTGTCTTCTGGCCTCCATGGTTTCTATGAGAAATCCACTGTTAATCTTATTAGGAATCACTTGTATGTGATAAGTTGCTTCTCTCTTGCTGTTTTCAAAATTCTCTTTGGATTTTGACAATTTCAGTATAATGTGTCTTGTGGTAGCTCTCTTATAATCTGTCTTGCATGAAGTGTGTTGCACTTCCTGGAAGTTTATATTCATGCTTTTTGTCAGATTTGGGAAGTTTTCAGTAATTATTTCTTCAAATACTTTTTCTGCCCTTTTCTCTCTCTCTGTCCTTCTGGGACTTTGGTGATGTGTATGTGTATGTTAGTATACTTGATAGTGTCCCATAGGTCCTTCAGGCTCAGAAAAGGGTGGAGCAGGAACCTAGGGAGTAAAAGAGACCTCGGCTTGGAGAATGTTGGCTTTGGGTAACTAGGCAGAATTACCAAATTAGCCTACAGGGAAGACTCTCAAAGAATGACTTGTTTCCTGATTACATTTCTCTTCTCTCTGCTAAATTGTGGCTTTATAAGTTCTCATGCTTGTCTAGTAAGAAGCACCATAGCTCTCTGGTACTTTCCTAAGACTGATAGCCACCATCTTGTGGAACATCCTCATGATGTAATTTAAAAAGTGCTACTTATTTTGTATAGATTTCCACAACTATGCTATAGATGTGGAATAATCAATATCAGGAGTACAACTCTGAATTATTAAGGATAATAACGTAGACTTATTTTCTAAATACCAGATAGAGATGGAAGTTGTGATGGTTAAGTTCATGTGTCAGCTAGGCCAGGTTATGGTGTGCCATTGTTGGGTCAAGCAAGCATGGGCCTGATTGTTACTGTGAGGATATTTCATGAACTTAAATATTGAGTAAGTTGATTGCATCCATGGCTGATTACATCTACCGTCAACTGAGGAGATTGCCATCATCAATCAGAGAAGTCTCAACTAATCAGTTGAAGGCTTTAAAAGGAGATGTGATGATTTCAGCAGTCAGAAGAGAGAATTTCTATCCCTACTCCAACCAGCCAGCTTCTCCTGGGGAATTCATTGAATCAAACCTTCATTGGTGTTCTCAGCTTGCAGCCTACCCTATGGGATTTGGCCTTTTCCATCTCCACAGTTGTGAGACAATTCTTATAAAAAATCTCTTTTCTCTCTCTCTCTCTGTCTCTCTCTCTCTCTATATATATATATATGTATATATACACACACACACACATATGCATATATACATACATGTATATACACACACATGTAGATATACATATATACATACATATATATACATATATATACACACACACACTATTGGTTCTGTTTCTCTAGAGAATGTTGACTAATACAGCTTTGGTACTGGGATTGGTTCTTGAGAAACAGAATATTAAGGATGAGATTTCTCAATTGGTTCTGGGGTTTTTGGAATTGGTTCTCTAATCTGATTGGATTCAAAGACATTCTAATGACTCTATGTCCAACAATCAAGATGGCACTGGTAATCCAAGGCATGAGTTGGCAATAGAGATATACAAAACATCACCACTGGATATGGCTACTTAAATGCTTATTAGAGGCAAGGCTCTGGGTGAGACTATTGTTGACACCTTAACAGAGTTTTATGGAGTTAAAAGGTATAATTATGCAGGCTAGTTATTCCTAAATATGCTGGATATAGTTGAAAAGAAAGGGATGAGCTCAAGGCCTCAAATTCCCAACTTAAGACCATATGAAGGACATGAAAATTTCTATGTATTCCCCGAATGAAAATCTTACTTCGTTTAGCTGCAGACTTGAGATTTCTGAAAACCAGACCCAGAGTCTAATTGTGTGAGTGACTGAATTATAATGTAAATTAAATTGCCAACCTTGCAGGGTTTCTGCAACATGAGGGCATTGATTGGAAAGGAATGGGATCCTGAAAATTGGAATGGAGACATATGAGTTGATAATTATGACCCTGGGGACACTGAAACCCTAAATTCTGATGAGTCTTTGCCAGATAAACCTATAATTGTCTGCCCTGAGGACTCTGCCACCCAACCTCCACCTGAAGAAATTAACCCTGCTGTGCCTGATAAAACTGTATCCACCTCCCCTTAGGAAAGAGCCCTCACTCCTCTCTTTAAAGAGATTAATCCTGTTCATCAGATGAAACTGCAATAGAATGCCCTGAGGTGGTTGGTTTGTAGGACACTTCTAACTCTTCTAATGACCTACCCCTCTTTTTCCAGACCTATAACTAGACTGAAGTCCCAACAGATCCCAAAAGGTGAGGTACGAAGTGTGACCCATGAGGAGGTGGTTACACTCCAAAAGAAGTGCATGATTTTTTCAATTTATATAGACAGAAATCAGGGGAATATGTGTAGGAATGGATATTAAGGATGTGGGTTAATGGTGTAAAGAATATAAAGTTGCATCAGGCTGAATTTATTGGTATGGGCCCACTAAGCAGAGATTCTTGATTGAATGTTGTAGCTTAAGTGGTTAGAAAGGGCTCTAACAGTTTGGGTGGTTGGCTGAAACATGTATCAAAAGGTGGCCGACATTACCTTTGGTCAAAATACCAGAACTGCCCTGCTATAATGTGGATGAGGGATTCCAAAGGCTTAGAGTGATTGAAATGTTAGAGTGGATTTATCATGTGAGATTGGTTTGCCTACCTCAGGAATGTCCAGAGGACACACCTTTCATCATGACTGTGAGGAATATATTTGTGAGACTAACTCCATCTTCCCTGTAAAGCTCTGTGGTTGTTATTCTCTGTACATCAGATATTACTGTCATTGAACTTGGATCCTTAAACACAATGGGAATGATTGGGTCCTGGGTTAGAAGAAGCCAAGTGGCAGCATACAGCAAAGGAAGCTTAATAAGACTATGTGCGCATCTCTCAGCAGAAATCATGGAGGCAAGAAGGAAGTGGTGTGATATTTAAGATACTGAAAGAGAAAAACCACCAGCCAACAACCCTATATCCAGCAAAGCTGTCCTTCAAATATGAGGGAGAGCTCAAAATATTTTCCAACAAACAGACATGAGATACTTTGTGAACAAGACACCCACCCTACAGGAAATACTAAAGGGAGCACTACAGCATGATAGGAGAAGACTGGAGTGCGTGGTTTGGAACACAATTTTGGGAAATGGTAGCACAGCAATGTAAGTACACTGAGCAAAGATAACTATGAATACGGTTGAGAGAGGGAGGTTGGGAGCATGTGAGACACCAGAAGAAAGGAGGAAAGATAAAGACTGGGACTGTGTAACTTGGTGAAATCTAGAGTATTCAACAATTGTGATAAAATGTACAAAGTGTTCTTTTACGAGGGAAAACAAGTGCCAACTTTGCAAGGTGTTAAAAATGAGGAGACATTGGGGGAGGGATGCAATCAACGTAAACTAGAGACTGTAACTAACAGAATCATTGTACTATGCTTCCTTTAATGTAACAAAGACGATATACCAAGGTAAATGCAGATAAGAGGAGGGGATGGGGAGGCATGTTAGACACTTGACATTGGTGGTGTTGTATGACTCTTTACTCTACTTTGATTTAAGGTTATCTTTCCTTTTGCTGCTTCCTAGCTGTCATTTTTTTTCCCCTTTCTTTTGCCTCTCTACCTTCTTTGACTCTCCCTCCTGCCTTGTGGAAGAAATGTAGATGCCCTTATATAGATAGTGGTGAAGGTGGTGAACGCATAAATATGTGACCATACAGAGAACCATCGATTGTTTACTTAGGATGGAATGTATGGTGTGTGAACAAAACCATCTTAAAAAAAAATGGGTTGGTGACAAAACCTTGAGGGCAATATACTGAGTGAAACGAGCCAGACACACAAGGACAAATATTGCAGGGTCTCACTGATAGGAACTAATTATAATATGTAAACTCATAGACATGAAATGTAAGGTACCAAGATATAGGACAAGGCTTAAGAATGGGGAGCGGTTGCTTAGTATGAGCAGAATGTTCAATTAGGATGAACTTAAATATTGGGAGATGAACAGAGGCGTCTTTAGCAAGATGTGAGAATAACTAACAGTGCCAAATGGTGCATGAATGAGGTAGAAAGGGGAAGCTCAGAGTCATATATGTCACCAGAAGGAAAGTTGGAAGTCAAAAGATGGTAATGTATAAAACTGAATCCTATGGTGGGCAATGTCCATGATTAACTGTACAAATATTAGAAATCTCTTCCATGAAACAGAACAAATGTATGACAATACAATTAGAAGTTAATAATAGAGGGGCATATAGGGAAGAAATATATACCTATTGCAAACTACATACTACAGTTAGTAGTATTTCAATGTTCTTTCATAAACAGTAAGAAATGTACTATACCAACACTATGAGTCAACAACTGAGGGGGGTTGGTTAGGGATATGGGAGGATTCGAGTTTCCTTTTCTTTTTTTTTTACCCCTTTTTTTTCTTTTTTTTTTCATCTTTCACTTTATTTCTTATCTGGAGTAATGAAAAGTTCTAAAAATTGAACAAAAATTAAGTGTGGAGATGGACGCACAATTGTATGAGGGTACCAGGGGCAACTGATTGTACACGTTGGATCTTTGGATAATTGTATGGTATCTGAACAATCCCAATAAAAATTAAAAAGGAAAAAAATTATAAGAGCATGCTATGAACAACTCTATGCCAATAAACTGGATAATGTAGAGGAAATGGACAATTTCCTGGAAACATATGAACAACCTAGACTGACCAGAGAAGAAATTGAAGACCTCAACCAACCAGTCACAAGCAAAGAGATCTAATCAGTCATCAGAAAACTTCCCACAAATCAATGCCCAGGGCCAGATGGCTTCACAGGGGAATTCTACCAAACTTTCCAAAAACAACTGACACCAATTTCACTTAAACTCTTTCCAGGCATTGAAGAAAATGGAACACTACCTAACACATTTTATGAAGCGAACATGAATCTAATACCAAAACCAGGCAAAGATGCTACAAAAAAGGAAAACTACAGGCCAATCTCCCTAATGAATACAGATGCAAAAATTCTCAACAAAATACTTACAAATCGAATCCAAAGACACATTAAAAAAATCATACACCATGACCAAGTGGGGTTCATTCCAGGCTTGCAAGGATGGTTCAACATAAGAAAATCAATCAATGTATTACAGCACATTAACAAATCAAAAGAGAAAAATCAAATGATCATCTCATAGATGTTGAAAAAGCATTCGACAAAGTCCAACATCCCTTTTTGATAAAAACACTTCAAAGGTAGGAATTGAAGGAAACTTCCTCAATATGATAAAGAGCATATATGAAAAACCCACAGCCAGCATAGTACTCAATGGCAAGGGACTGAAAGCCTTCCCTCTAAGATCAGGAGCAAGACAAGGATGCCCACTGTCACCACTATTATTCAACATCTTGCTAGATGGGCTAGCCAGGGCAATCCAGCAAGACAAAGAAATAAAGGCATCCAAATTGGAAAGGAAGAAGTAAAACTATCATTATTTGTGGATGATATGATCTTATATCTGGCAAACCCTGAGAAACCAATGATACAGCTATTAGAACTAATAAACAAATTTAGCAAAGTAGCACATAAGTCAGTAATGTTTCTATATGCTGGAAATGAATGAAGTGAAGACATTCAAGAAAAAGATGCCATTTTCAATAGCAACTAAAAAATCAAGTACCTAGGAATAAACTTAACCAAAGATGTAAAAGACCTATACAAAGAAAACTAGATAGCTCTACTAAAAGAAATAGAAAGGGACCTTAAAAGATGGAAAAATATTCCATGTTCATGGAAAAGAAGGCTAAATGTCATTAAATATCAGTTCTACCCAAACTCATCTACAAATTCAATGCAATCCCAATCAAAATTCCAACAACCTACTTTGCAAACTTGGAAAAGATGGTTATCAAATTTATTTGGAAATGGAAGATGCCTCAAATTGCTAAAAACACGCTAAAAAAGAAAAACGAAGCAGGAGGACTTACACTCCCTGACTTTCAAGCTTATTATAAAGCCAAGTAGTCAAAACAGCATGATACTGGCACAAAGATAGAAATATTGATCAATGGAATTGAATTGAGAATTTGGAGATAGACCCCCAGATCTATGGCTGACTGATCTTTGATAAGGGCCTCAAAGCCACTGAACTGGGACATAACAGTCTTTTCAACAAATGGGGCTGGGAGAGTTGGATATCCATATCCAAAAGAATGAAAGAGGACCCCTACCTCACACCCTTCACAAAAATTAACTCAAAGTGGATCAAAGACCTTAATATAAAACAGTACCATAAAACTCCTAGAAGATAATGTAGGGAAACATCTTCAAGACCTTGTATTAGGCTGTCACTTTCTAGACTTTATACCCCAAGCACAAGCAACAAAAGAAAAAATAGATAAATGGGAACTTCTTACACTTAGAAGTTTCAGTACCTCAAAGGAATTTGTCAAAAAGGTGAAGAGGCAGCCAACTCAATGGGAAAAAATTTTTGGAAGCCATGTATCTGACAAAAGACTGATATCTTGCATATATAAAGAAATCCTACAACTCAATGACAATAGTACGGACAGCCTAATTATAAAATGGGCAAAAGATATGAAAAGACAGTTCTCTGAAGAGGAAATACAAATGGCCAAGAAACACATGAAAAAATGTTCAGCTTCACTAGCTATTAGAGAAATGCAAATTAAGACCACAATGAGATACCATCTCACACCAATTAGAATGGCTGCCATTAAACAAACAGGAAACTACAAATGCTGGAGGGGATGTGGAGAAATTGGAACTCTTATTCATTGTTGGTGGGACTGTATAATGGTTCAGCCACTCTGGAAGTCAGTCTGGCAGTTTCCTAGAAAACTAGATATAGAGCTACCCTTCGATCCAGCAATTGCACTTCTCGGTATATACTCAGAAGCAGTGACACGGACAGATATCTGCACGCCAGTGTTCATAGCAGCATTATTCACAATTGCCAAGAGATGGAAACAACCCAAATGTCCTTCAGCAGATGAACGGATAAAGAAAATGTGGTATATACACATGATGGAATACTACGCGGCAGTAAGAAAGAACAATGTTGTGAAACATATGACAACATGGATGAACCTTGAAGACATAATGCTGAGTGAAACAAGCAAGGCACAAAAAGAGAAATATTGTATGCTACCACTAATGTGAACATTGAAAAACGTAAAAGAAATGATTTATAATGTAGAATGTAGGGGACGTAGCAATAGAGAGCAATTAGTGAAGGGGGAACGATAACCTAATAAGAACAGATAAGTTATCATGGGTAAATTTAACATACTGGGAATGCCCAGGAATGACTATGGTTTGTTAATTTCTGGTGGGTATGAAGGAACAAGTTCACAGAAATGTTGCTATCTTAGGTTACCTGTCTTTCTTATTCCTTTGCTGGGTTATAATCTGTAGATTTTCTTGGGTTAGAGTAGGAACATGTTGGAAGTAAAGTAGTTATTTTAGGTTAGTTGTCTTTTTCTTATTCCCTTGTTTTGGTTTGTTTGAAATGTTTTTTTTATTGTATTTTTAAATTTTTTTGATATAGTTAATAGTTAATTAAAAGAAAACAATTAAAAAAATATTTAGAGCCCCCCTGAGGAGCTGAGGGGAGAATGCAGGGACGTTGGGCTTCCCCACCTCAATGGTTGCTGATGTGCTCACAGACATTGGGGACTGGCGGTTTGATGTGTCGAACCCTCTATCATGGGACTTGCCCTTGGGAAGACTGTTATTGCAAAGGAGAGGCTAGGCCTGCTTATAATTGTGCCTAAGAGTCTCCTCCTGAATGCTTCTTTGTTGCTCAGATGTGGCCCTCTCTCTCTAGCTAAGCCAGCTTGGCAGGTGAAATCACTGCCCTCCCCCCTACATGGGATCTGACACCCAGGGGTGTAAATCTCCCTGGCAACATGGAATATGACTCCCGGGGAGGAATCTAGACCCGGCATCATGGGATGGAGAACATCTTCTTGACCTAAAGGGGGATGTGAAAAGAAATGAAATAAGTTTCAGTGACTGAGAGATTCCAAAAGGAGCCAAGAGGTCACTCTGGTGGGCACTCTTGCACACAATATAGATAACCCTTTTTAGGTTCTAATGAATTGGAATAACTAGCAGTAAATACCTGAAACTATCAAACTCAACCCAGAACCCTTGAATCTTGAAGATGATTGTATAACAATGTAGCTTATGAAGGGTGACAATGTGATTGGGGAAGCCATGTGGATCACACACCCCTTTTTCCAGTGTATGGATGGATGAGTAGAAAAACGGGGGCAAAAAACCAAAAAACAAAAAACAAAAAAAAAAAACTAAAGTTAGAATGGGTGGGCAGAATCTGGGTGTTCTGTTTTTACTCTTGTTTTTTTTTATTCTTGCTTTCACTTTTTCTGGTACAAGGAAAGTGTTAAAAAAAATAGATCGGGGTGATGAATGAATATATTATGGTAATGTGATCAATGGAGTATATAATTTGGACGATTGTATAGTATGTGAATAAATCTTGATAAAAAAAAAAGACAAAGTGTGCCTGGCTACTATAATGGACAGCAGACTCAAAGCAGTAAACAAAATAGTCAGACTCACAGAGACCTGTGGCATTGGCTAATCAGTCATAGGGTACCTAGAAATAAAAGATATGGGCAGTCTACTGTGCTGGTTTGAATGTATTGTGTCCCCCAGAAAAAGCCATATTCTTTGATGCAATCTTGTGGGACAGACGTATTAGTGGGGATTAAGCTGGAACGTTTGGATTAGGTTGTTTGCATGGAAATGTGCCCCACCCAGCTGTAGGTGATAACTGTGATGAGATATTTCCATGGAGGCATGGCCCCACCCATTCAGGGTGGCCTTGATCAGTGGAGCCATATAAATGAGGCTGACAAACAGAAGGAACTCAGTGCAGCTGAGAGTGACATTTTGAAGAGGAGCTACAGCCAAGAGGGACACTCTGAAGAACGCCCAGAAGCTGAGAGAGGAGCTGCAGTTTGAAGACGGCTGTTGAAAGCAGACTCTTGCTCCAGAGAAGCTGAGAGAGGACAAATACCCCAAGTGCAACTAAGTGACATTTTTGAGGAACTGCAGCCTAGAGAGGAACATCCTGGGAGAAAGCCATTTTGAAACCAGAACTTTGGAGCAGGCAGCAGCCATGTGCCTTCCCGCTAACAGAGGTTTTCTGGACACCATTGGCCATCCTCCAGTGAAGGTACCCGATTGCTGATGTGTTACCTTGGACACTTTATGGCCTTAAGACTGTAACTGTGTAACCAAATAAACCCCCTTTTTTAAAAGGCAATCCATCTCTGGTGTTTTGCATTCCGGCAACTTTAGCAAACTAGAACATCTACTAAATCCTTACTTGATCTGTATAAGCAGAAGAGTTTTAGATCAAGTGAATGATTCTAACTTGAATTACAAAAATAGAGAGTCACAGCTCCCTAATCAATTCCTAGACTTGAGGCAGTTTACAGACCCAGAACCCCTGGAATGAAGGGAAGACCAGGTCCCCTGGGGAAGGACCCTGCTACACTGCCCAAAATTTATGCTGTTGATCTTCCTCCCACCCTTACCCAAAGAGACCTGTGGCCTTTTACCAGGGTAACTGTGCTTCAGGGAAAATGAAATGATCAGACATTTCAAGGATTGTTAGACACTGGCTCAGAAGTCATGTTAATTCCAAGAGACCCAAAATGTCACTGTGGTCCACCAGTCAGAGTAGGGGCTTACGAAGGTCAGGTGATCAATGGAATTTTAGCTCAGGTTCATTTCACAGTGGATCCAGTGGGTCCCTGGACCCATTCTGTGGTTATTTCCCCTGTTCCAGAATGCACAATTGGAAAAGACATACTCATCAACTGGCAGAATCCCCACATTGGTTCTGACTTGTGGAGTGAGGGCTATTACAGTAGGAAAGGCCAAGTGTAAGCTACTAGAACTGCCCCTACCTAGCAAAATAGCAAATCAAAAGCAATCCTGAATTCCTGGGAGGATTGCAGAGACTAGTGCCACCATCAAGAACTTGAAAGGATGCAGGGGTGGTGAATCCCACTACATCCCCTTTCACCTCTCCAATTTGGCCTGTTTGGAAACAGATGGATCTTGGAGGTTGACAATGGATTGTCATAATTTAACCAAGTGGTGACTCCAACTGCAGCTGCTGTTCCAGATGTGGTTTCATTGCTTGAGCAATTCAGCACATCCCCTGGTACCTGGTATGCAGTTATTGATCTGGCAAATGCTTTTTTCTCAAATGCTATTAGTAAAGATCACCAGAAACACTTTGCTTTCAGCTGGCAAGGCCAAGCACCTTCACTATCCTACCTCAGGGATGTATCAACTCTCAAGCTCTATGTCATAATCTAGTCTGCAGGGACCTTGATCATCTCTCCTTCCCACAAGACATCACACTGGTCCATTATATTGATGATATCATGTTCATTGGAACTAGTGAGCAAGAAGTAACAACTACTCTAGACTTATTGGTAAGGCATTTGCATGTCAGAGGGTGGGATAAAAATCCAACAAAAATTCAGGGTCTTTCCACCTCAGTGAAATTTCTAGGTGTCCAGTGGTGTGGGACATGACAAGATATCCCTTCTAAGGTGAAAGGTAAAATGCTGCATCTGGCCCCTCCCAGAGTCAAAAAAGAGGGACAATGCCTAGTTGGCCTCTTTGGATTTTGGTGACAACATATTCCTCATTTGGGTGTTTTACTACAGCCCATTTACTGAATCACCCAAAACTGTTGGTTTTGAGTGGGGAATAAAAGAAGGCTCTGCAACAGGTCCAAGCTGCTGTGCAAGATGCTCTGCCACTTAAGCCATATGATCCAGCAAATCAAATGGTGCTGAAAGTGTCAGTGGCAGATAGAGATGCTGTCTTGCACCTTTGGCAGGCCCCCATAGCACAGATCCTTAGGATTTTGGAGCAAAGCCTTTCCATCTTCTGCAGATAACTACTTTCCTTTTGAGAAACAGCTTTTAGCCGGCCACTGGGCTTAACCATGGGCCACCAAGTTACCGTGAGACCTGAGTTGCCTGTCATGAGCTGGGTGTTGTCTGACCTGCCAAGCAAAAAAGTTGGGCATGCACTCTGTCATAAAATGGAAATAGTATATACAAGGTAGGGCTCAAGCACGTCTTCAAGACAGAAGTAAATTATATGAGGAAGGGGCCCAAATGCTCATGGCCCTGACACCTGCCACATTATCTTCTCCTTCCCAGCCCACAGCTATGGCATCCTCGGGAGTTCCTTAGGATCATTTGAATGAGGAAGAGAAAACTCAGGCCTGGTTTACAGATGGTTCTGCACAATATACAGGTATTACTCAAAAGTGGACAGCTGCAGCACTACAGCCCTATGAAGGACATCCATGAAGGAGAGTGGTGAAGGGAAATCCTCCCAGTGGGCAAAACTTTGAGCAGTGCACCTGGTTGTTCATTTTGCTTGTAAGGAGAAATGTTTGGAGGTGTGTTTGTATACTGATTTATGGGCTGTTGCTAATGGTTTGGCTGGATGGTCAGGGACTTGGAAGGAATATGATTGGAAAATTGATGACAAAGAGGTTGAGGGAAGAGGTATGTGGATAGACGTCTCTGAGTGGGCAAAAAATATGAAGATATTTGTGTCTGCTGGGAATGCTCACCAGAGGGTGACTTCAGCAGAGGCAGATTTTAATAATCAGGTGAATAAGATGACCCATTCTATGGAAACCAATCAGCCTCTTTTCCCAGTTACTCCTGTCTTTGCCCAATGGGCTCATGAACAAAATGGTCATGGTGGTAGGTATGGAGTTTAAGCATGGGCTCAGCAACATGGACTTCCACTCACCAAGGCTGAGCTGACTACAGCCACTGCTGAGTGCCCAACCTGCCAGCAGCAGAGACCCACACTCAGTCTCCGATATGGCACCATTTCCTGAGGTGATCAGCCTGCTACCTGGTGGCAGGTTGATTACACTGGACCACTTTCATTATGGAAGAAACAGTGATTTGTTCCAACTGGAATAGTCACATACTCCAGATATGACTTTGTCTTCCCTGTACACAGTTCTTCTGCCCAAACTACTTACCACCCAGTTACTTACAGAATGCCTTAACTGCTATCATGGTATTCCACACAGCATTGCTTCTCATCAAGGAACCCACTTCATAGCAAATGAAGTATAGGAATGGGCACATGCTCATGGAATTCTCTGTTCTTACCATGTTCCCCATCATCCTGAGGCAGCTGGATTGATAGAGTGGTGGAATGGCCTTTTGAAGACTCACTTATGAGATCAACTAAGTGGCAATACCTTGCAGGGTTGGGGCAGTGTTCTTTAGGAGGCTGTAATGCTCTAAATCAGTGTCCACTCTATGGTGTTGTTTCTCCCATAGCCAGGATTCATGGGTCTAGGAATCAAGGGATGGAAATGGGAGTGGCACTGCCTACTATCACCATTACTGGTAGTGATCCACTAGAAGAAATTTGTTTCCTGTCCCTGCAACCTTAGGCTCTGCTGGTTTACAGGTCTTAATTCCAAAAGGAGGAATGCTTCCATCAGGAGATACAACAAGGATTCCATTGAACTGGAAGTAAAGATATCCACCTGGCCACTTTGGGTTCCTCATGCCTCTGAATCAATAGGCAATTACAGTAATTCAAGAAGGGCATTACTTTACAGGCTGGGGTGATTGATCCCGATTATCAAGGGGAAATAGGACTGCTACTACACAATGGTAGTAGCCTGGAATATAGGAGATTCTCTAGGGTGTCACTTGCCATTTACTGTGATTAAAGTCGATGTAAAACTGCCACAACTCAATCCGGGCAGGACTACTAATGGCCCAGAAACTTCAGGAATGAAGGTTTGGGTCACCCCACTAGGCAAAGAAACACAACCAGCTGAGGAACTTCCTGAGGGTAAAGGGAATATGGAATGAGTAGTGGAAGAAGGTAGTGATAAATACAAGTTATGACCATGTGGCCAGTTATAGAAATGAGAACTCTAATGCTTATGAATATTTCTTCCTTGTTTTGTTTATGAGTATGTTTGTGTATATACATAAAGCAAATATCTTTGTTTTCTTCTCTATCTTATCCTCTTATCATATGTCATAAGTTGTATTAACTTCATGTTGTAGTATTTAAGTTATAGGATATCAAGGATAATATTACCCAAGGACTTGCACCCTATTCTTGGGAGAGTTAGTGTATTTCCAGTTATACACAAGACAGTTGAATACTGTTAAGGCGAAAATATGACTATTATTGTTTTTCTTTAGATATTAAGTATGGTTTAAGGAGATGTGTATGGTTGCTAAGTTGACAAAAGGTAGACTGTGAAGGTTAAGTCCATGTGTCAACTTGGCCAGGTTATGGTGTACAGTTGTTTGGTGAACAAAATATCTGTGAAGGTATTTTGTGGACTTAAATCATCAGGAAGTTGATTGCATCTATGGCCAATTACATCTACAATCAACTGAGGAGATTTCCTTCAACAGTGAGAGAAGTCTCATCCAATTAGTTGAAGGCTTTAAAAGAAATGTTGATTTCAGCAGTCAGAAGAGAGAATTTCCATCTCTACCTCAGCCAGCCAGCTTCTTCTGTGAATTCAGCAAAAACCTTCATTGGAATTCTCAGCTTGCAGTCTGCCCTATGGAGTTTGGACTTGCCCATCCTCACAGTCATGTGAGACAATTCTTATAAAAATTTCATAATATTCACATTATGATACATCATATATATATCCCATTGGTTCTGATGTCCTAGAGAACCCTAATACAGAAGTTTTTCAAAAGAGCTATTAAAAAGATAAAGGAGAAATAATAGTGAAAGATGATGGTATAAGGAAAGGTATAAAGGAAAACACAAGAGGAATAACAGAGGAAGGTGAGAAAGAATGGCAGTGAAAGAGAAGACAGATGAGCTTGGTTTTCAGGGAGAGAAGAAGAAAGATGAAAGAAGAGAAGGTGTAAATATGAATAACAATACATCTATAGATAGTCTGGATTTTTCAAAAGGAAGACATCAGACAATTACCAGACTAGAATATGCAATCAAAATGGGCAGGCATATAAAGTATCAAAAGAAAAAGTAGGGAGATATTCTTCTTGTAGAAATTCTTCTCAGAATTGTTTAAAGAATATGAAAATAAACAGTGAGGTGTTAGAAGGTTGTGGGAAAATCCCTAGATCTCTCCGTTAATGAATGGAGAGGGTGCGAAGTTAGTAGAAATTACAACCAACAACATTAGAAATGTAATCAAGAATTTTATGAGAGTAGTATATCCAGGGCCAGTGGTCTGGTTTTTACAAAGAGTTCATAACTTCCCAATGCACAGCCTTAACTGAGGTTTGCAATATAAAATGGAGGAAAAGGATATAAAATTATTATCACAAGACACTTCCCAAATGTGTGTGTGTGTATAAATATATATTTTTTAAGTGGGAGAAGGACATCTGAAACCAGAACTACCCTCTCCCAAATTGTGACATACCTGTAACATTCATGCTGAAAGTTGTAGTCCCGTACTATTTTAAAATATTTTGTTTCATTGTCAGGTCAAGTTTTATACCACAGGGATCACCACAACCCTAACATATCAACAGCATGTTCTTTTGCAAAGGGCAATGTCAGATGACAGTCTTGGCACAGAAAAACCCTAAGTCACATATAAATGAGGTAGAAAAAATTGTAAGATGAAACCCTAGGAAATATAAATGGGGAGAAGGGGAAGGAAAAAGAAATAATGCAAAGATTTCACTTAGAAATGTGAAGTTCCTTAAAGACTTGGTAAAACACTCTTCATTTTCAGTTATAGACAAAAGCCAAGGATGAGTTTCTGAGTGACAGGACATGCTCCCAGCACTGTGTGTAAAGGAGAAGGAAGCCTAATAGAATCCGATATGAGCAATTGCCTTTTGCCAGTGTATAAGTAACATCTCTAAGAACTCAAAGATACTTCAGCTGACATATAAAGATGGCTTGCTCGTTTTCTAGATATAGAAAAATAAAATAAAATATACTGGGAAGGGATAAAAGGATTACAGCAAGATCTAGAAAAATACTATTCCTGGTTAACTGGCATGCATTCGTACATTTACTCATTCAACAAATCTGTACGAAGCACCTGTGATGTGTCAGGTATGGACTATGTGCTCAGCTATAGAAACGGATGAGACATTGTTCTTGGACTTCAGGGATGCACATACACTAAGGGGAGGCAGAAATGTAAATAAATCCCTGAAATGTATTCAGGTACTTGAAATATAATTTAGAAATTGGTCTTTGGTATTCTTCCACTTTCCCTTTGGATTTCTGTCTTTCCTCAGGGCTGGGTGTTAGTATCCCCCCCCCACAGTGCTCTTTGCTGATGGAGTGTGCAGTACAATTATTAATAGGGACCTCTTTAAGAAAATAGTTTTACTGCTTTTTCTGATAATAAAACTAATGCATGCTCATTGAAAACAATTCAGAAAATACAGAAAAGGTTACAAAAGAATTTAGCAACACTCACAATCCCATTATCCAGGATAAAGTTTGCTAATGTTTTGGTATCTAGCCATCCATACCTTTTCCTCCCCATATCTTTTTCTTTTTTACAGAAATTAGGTATGCATACTGTTTTGTAACTTGTTTTCCCTATTTAATATATCATGGACCTGTTTCCATGGCGTTATCACAGATCTACATACTCACTTTTAATGGCTGCAGAGCATTCCATTGTGTGGCTCTATGACAATTTATTAAACTAGAACCCTTCAACTGGGGTATTTGAATAGACTTCCTGGCCCTCCTCCAAGTTACACATTCAGAAGGTCCACCCTGTTTGATGTTGTGAAATAAGAGGAACCTGTCAGAAATTTTTTTTAAATGACACACTATATTATTTAGTTTAAAGAGAAATTTCAGAGATGAGAATACTGAAGTAAATTGAAAGAGAAATGGTTGATGAAAGGAAACTTTTGCATTTGTAATTGTTTTCTAATAATTTCTTAAAAATGAAATTTGACTTTTTTATTCTTTTAAACTCTGAATGTGTCTGAAAGACTTAAAATCAAATTGGATTACATCTGTTTAGGATGGAGTATCAACACATCTGCAAGAGGACTCTCCAACCCAGGGCTTATGGATCTAAAATAGAGTGTTCTGAGGAGCCAGTGCTTTCTGGAAAGTCTTTTATTGGGGAGATCATTCAAAGGGAGACTCCACAGACCTGGATCTCCATTGATAAGGGAGTCAGAACTTGGGTGTAGGCTAAGAGACACTGAAAGTGTGCAGGAATGGGAATTCTGGCTATGGGAAGTCAGGAAATTGTCCAGGAATATTCAGAACCTGCTCTATAGGGCTTTGTTGGAGTTTTCAGAATATAGGAGGGCATGTGGTAGTCACTGGCAATAAATCACTAAGAGCAGGAGAAACTCCAGGCTGTGGGTGCAGGAAGAGGTGGACTCCACCTAGGTGTTCCAGAGGATGATGACTGTCACAATGGAGGACGCCAGGAAGAGCAGGTAGAGGCGGAAGAGCAGCGTGTCCATCATGTGGCTGAACTGCACCCACAGGTCAACTGAGTGCTGCTTCTGGAACTCATGCTCCAGCTGGGCCCATGTTGACTCAGGGTGCCCGCTTACCTCTGCCTCTCTGGGACCTGGCACCTTCCCCACCAACTCCGCGGGCTCCTTCGGGCCTGTGGAGGGGACAGAGACTCAGCCATGGTTTGTCACCCTGGGAAGGGAGGGTGACAGGGAAGAAGGCAGGAGCAGAGAAGTGGAGGTATAGAGGAGGGAGCGTGGGCTGTGCTGACTTCCCTTACCAGGCAGGTGGGAGGGGGCGAGACCCAGGCCTTTGTTTCCCTTCTGAGGTGCAGTGGGACAACATTTCCAGGGTCGGGTGCAGTGTAGCAGCAGGGAGTGGAGCCACTGAAGCATGGGTGGGGGCTGGGTGGTGGCCAGGTGCAGCAGGTAGGTGATGAAGATGGTCTCTAGCAGGCTGACCACCATCAGGGACAGGCACAGGGCAAAGTAGATACCTGGGAACAAAGCAAATTATAAATAAACCAGGGCAAATTTATCTCTGAACACATATTGGGCCTCTTTCCCCAAATCCGGTGTTTCCTCAGAACTCCTTCCCTCTTTAAGTAGAGCAGCAGCCAGTTCTCTTGGTCCCTCTCCCTGTCCCCTGCTACCTTTGTTTCTCCAGAAAGTGGGAGGGCCATAATGATGAGGGGGGTGCCATTGGCAGGGAGTAAGTCATTCATCATGAGCAGGAAGACATTGTAGCCCAGGAGAAGGGTTATCTTGAATGGGGCACGATTCTCGCTTTCCGCTGGCAGGTAGAAGCTGAGGGTGTCAATGGCAACCAGAAAGCCACTGGGTACCAGAAGGTTTATCACGTAGCGGCTGGGCCTGCGCCTGATGGCCACCTGGTGGGGAGGAGAGAGAGTGGATAAGTGGCAAATAAACTGATGCTAGAGGGCTTATCTTGTATATTTGAATATCTAATCCTTGCTAATAAGCTCTTGGGCTGGCTATGGGACCATCTCTTTAGGCAGCACATGCATTTAATTGTATCCTTCTATAGAAGGGCCCCTATTTGTCATATATTATTTATTGCCAACCTGCTGGAATACAACGTGACTGAAGTCTTCTTTTTTTTAAATAGTTTTATTCACACATCATATAATCCATCCTAAGTGTTTAATCAGTTATATAATCACATAGTTATGCATTCACTACCATAATCTATAAGAGAACATTCCCATTTCTTCAGAAAAGAAATAAAAAAATCCCTTACCCCTCCTTTATATCCCCCTAATATTGACATTTAGCCTTGGTATAGTGCCTTTGTTACAATTAATGAAAGAATATTACAATATTACTGTTAACTATAGACCTTAGTTTGCATTAATTGCATTTTCCCATATATGACCCCATTATTATTAACACTTTGTAATAGTGACATACATTTGTTCTAGTTCATGTAAAATTTTTCTCATATTTGAACAATTAACTACCATCATCATCCACTTTAGGTTTTGCTAAGTTATACAGTCCCAGTTTTTATCCTCTAGTTTTCCTTCTGGTGACATATGCTACCCTAATCTTCCTCTTTTCAACTATACTCACATTCAGCTTAAAATACTGTGTTACCATCATGACCATAGTCTTTTGAGGGCAACTTGGGCCCTAGGGGCCATCAAATAGGTGGCTGCTCTCCTCTGAGCAGTAGAGGGCTTGTAAAGCCCAGCCCCTTCTCCTTCTCCCTGGGATAGGTGGGTGGATTCCTGGGGATCTTGCTTTAGTGCATTTGGGGTAGAGGGTAGAGTGAGGAGCAGGTGCTTAACCCTCTGGAGCTTCTTTTTATTGTCCAAAGACCCTTAGATGGAGAGGAATATCACAAAGCTACTGGGACCAGAAGTCAAACAGGGGCCACCGGACTTACATAGAATGTGATCTGGTCATAGAGGTTGCTGCCCATCGACATCTTTGGGGTGGCCTTGTTGATGCCAAGGAGCTCCCACTCTCTGTGGGTCTGAATGAGGTTACAAGATGTGTCTGTTATCTCCCATACTTCCTTGTTCATGCCCAGTAGCATGTTATCCACTGTGAGGGAGACCCAGTCAGCTCAGCCCAGATGTACTCCCAAACCTCCCACTCACAAAATGCTATGCCTTCCCCACTGAGCTGCTCCAACACATTTTCCTCTCTGTCCTTTTAAAACAGGGCATCCAGGCTTTTCAGAAGTGGGTTACAGGACCAGCAATTCCTATGTGTGTGGGCTGCAGCAATGATTTTTCATTGTGGCTTTGGAAAACAAGAGCAAGTCAAGGTTGTTATGGGAATATTGAATATGACTCAAACACGAGCCAAGAACATTTGGAGTCATTCCGATTTTCCTTCTTAATTTCCCAGTTGTATTATGTTGTTTTAGTGGAATTAAACTCTAACAGCTCAACATTTTTTTAATTACTTACATGTCCATTATAATGATTACTTTATCGAAATTCACCACATGATACCTGGTGGCATTCTGTTACATTAATTTACTAGTTTAAATTTGTTACCTTTTAAAGTAAAAAGGTTTGAGCTAAAAATTATGTGTGTACAGCAGCTTGGGTCAGATGGGTGTCATTTGGCAGAAAGGCCTCTCCAAAATCTAAAGCAATAGGGCTGCATGTTAGCATCACCTTGGAAGATATAAAAAATGACAATGCCTGGAAAAATTGAATTGGACTTTCTGGAGATGATATGCAGTTGGTATTTTAAAAAAGCTTTAGTGGCAGCCAGATTGAGAAACACTGATCCAAAGAATACCTTAACAATAGCTACCCCATTTAAATATCTTCCCCTGAATCTTAAACAGCTACCAAAACATGTCATACTCACCTGTGTACAGAAAAGAACTGAAAGTGAAAGTACAGTTCTGTTGGTTGAAAGGGAAGTAGAAGATGTCCAGGTTACAGATGCTGGTCACCCGCATTGGCTTTTTATACGTTATTCGACCTTCACTGCTGACGTAAGCCATGAGACCTGGAGGTGTCTGATGCTTTTCCATGCTGCTTGTGAAAAGGTGGGAAATGGGGTTGCTGTGGGTGCTTTAATCAGGTTTTGTCTCCTTGCCTTCCCAGGTCTTTCCCTGCCGTGCTCTCCTTTTTGGCTGTTACTCTCATGTCACTCTATCTCGTCTTTTCTACTCCTCATAGTGTTTTGCAGTAGTCAGTTAACTGAGACTGTGCCCCTGTCTGAATCTTCTCGCAGCCACGTGCCCTGCACTGACACTGAGCTGTTCTTTGCAGATGGCTTTCCCCAGTCCAGATACACACGATTCCACAATGAAGATGTCTGGGATCCACAGGTTTTCTGCTGATAGTGTGAGTTTATTGAGGCCAATACACTCTTCTGGGTTCCAGTGGATGAGTGGATGATCCCATACCTGGAAATCATGGCAGTGGGAAAGAGAGGGGAGTGATGGTGGAGCTTGTCCAGTTGGCCTCTCCTGCTCTTTCTGTTCTTCTTAAAACCTGACCCTCCCACTGCTACTTGTGTCCTTATTGGCCACAGCTATCTCTGCCTCTTTATCTAACAAAGTGTCATAAATAAAGTGCCTATTAATGGCTTTTTTTTTTTTTCCCAGGCAGATCTTAAATATGGCCTAAAACTGCTTGGAGCCCAGGCATACACCAATATATTGGTCTATGATCACTTGGCCTGGGCCATTTTCTTGGGTCACCATTTATGATTTCCTAAACTGCCCAGGGAGATTTGTGTCCCCAGGGCCCGTCCAGTTCTGGATGGAATTATTTTGTCCCAGAAAGGTACAGGTTTGGACTAGGAAACCTTTAAGTCACTTCTAACTCCTCAATTTAAAGTTATAAATGCTAGCAGAAAGAGGGTGGCTGAGTCTGCCTTGCCAAATTCATCCACAGGAATGATGTCAGCAGCTGGAGCTGTGCATCCTGATAAAGAAATTCCCATCCATTATTATTAGTACCAAAAGATTTGATCCAAGCGCACCTCATCGTCTCATAAATATTTATTAATTTATTGTGCCGGGCTAGTTCTGGACACTGGATTGCCTTTTCCTTACATTCTTCCCTTGTTCTTAAGGACAATTCAGGTTTTATTGACACAGAAACCACTTATTTCTGGAATATTCCAGAAAGGGCAGGACTCAAGGACAAATATTTCCTGCAAAAATATCACTGCAGCATTCTTCTCATGTCTCCCCTTCCCATAGAATGAACATCTGACTTGTACAGACCTGTTCAGGGCATCTATAGCTCACCACTGGACCACTACAATGTTGGGTTGATGGAGCAGAGAACTACTGTCCCTATTAAAAGCCTATGGAAAGAATGGAGGAAGCAGCACTCACCACTTCCAGGATGGCAGACAGGGTGAAGGAGAGGTTGACATGAGTGGGGATGCTGTAGTTGATGAATGGATGGAAGATCTTTCTGTCAAATACTCCGTGGAAGGCATCAGGGTCCACCCCATGCTGGCCTAACCCTGAGCAATTGATGGTGAATGTGTCACCTCTTCCTGTAGAGAGCAGAGACCCCGTGAGATGGAGCCAGGGCCATTGTGTTCCTTTCTTTTTAAACAATAATTTAAAAGAAGTAGAGAAGTTGTAGGTTTGCAGAAAATACAGAATTCCCATATAACCCCCCATTGTTAACACCTTGCATTAATGTGCTGTATTTGTTACAATTGATGAAATAATATTATTATAATTGTACTATTAACACTAGTCCATGATTTACACTAGGGTTCACTTTTTGTATTGTATCATTGTGTTCCAATGTGAAAGAAGTGCTAGGGCTGGAGCCTTTCTGGAGAGAGAGAGAAAGAACAGGAGACACCAGGAGGAGTGTGTGAGTCCCTCCTTCCTGGGCTGAAGCTCTGAGCCAAAACCCCTCCTGCCAGGGTCAGGGAGGATGGGCTGGTCTGGTTAGGCAAATAGTGTATGCTGATGTGGTGAGATGAGTCAGTACTCTATTCTCACTGCCATTGTTTCATCCCCATGCAAAATCTGCCCAAAACTGTATGCAAACTTGGCCTTGGTGCAATAGCAGCTACTTCAAGGAGTCCTTTAATGTACCATTACAAACCTTTTGGGTCTACCTAGCACTTGTGCCACTTAGTGCTGCCCCAAGTTTGTAGTCTGGTCACTTGGAAATCTGCTGTAATGTATTTCTCTTTCTCACTTTCAGGGGCTTCCATCTACTGGAGACAAGAACTGATTGATCAAGAGGATAAGAGAAGTAAGAAACTGCACTTAGTGGGTGATGTGGGAAGCATACAGAAGTGTTCTGAATGGGTGCTTACCTTGATCCTATGCATTTATTTTGCTCTTCTTAGATTTAGTGACCTCAGATATCTTGGGAACTATCTTCAGCATCAGGATCATGAAGCAATATCACTGAGCACATTCCATTTGCCCAACCACATTGCAAGGCCTATGCAAATATCATCTCTTGGCCATAGCCAGGGACTCAGCAGGGGGGTACCTGAGCAGAATCTTTTCCCCATTACCATCTGTGTCTAGTCTTTTCCTCAGTCTCCTTTTCTACATCTCCATCTCTTTCCATAATATTTAAGGAATGTTCCCAGATTGGGAATAAATTTCTTTACTCATGGAAGCAATACACCAGTCTTTTCTACCTCAGATTGATCTCCACCCTCCTTTGGTATTTTACTTAATCCTTCAGAGTGTGTTTAAAATCAGTGGCTTCTCTTCTCATTGAGACCATATCAAGGGAAACAGAAACAAGGAGATTTGGATGAGGGGCTTGGTGGAAGGGGCATAGGTACTCAATGGAAAGATGGAATTGGAGAGGTGGTGAAATGGAAAGACAGTTTGGTAGATGTCTATGCAGGCAGGAATAGAGAAGGGCTGTGTGTACTGATCAGTGAAATGCCTTTCTGTTTCCAAAAGGAAATCAAGACACAGACATTTTGGAAGAAATATTCAGCATGTTAAGACTTTATGCTCTCCAAGTGCTAGAGAGGAAGTTCCCGGATGTCCTTCAGAGCCACGCTCTGGTCCCCCTGTTCTTGCCCCCTCTTACCTTGAAGCAAAAGGCTGACAGTGAGGCAGAGGGGGAATGACCCCATAAGAGGCCACCTCTCTTCCATCCTCCTCTCTGGACTCCTGTTTGGGGACTCACTCAAATCCTTGAGCTTAAAGGAGCTGGGACCACACCTTGGTTCCTTGTTTTGAATAATGCTTGTGTCAGATGACCACTCCTTGGTGAGAGCTGTGGCCAGAAAGGTCACAGGAGAGTGTCTGTTTTGCCCCTGCCCGGGGATGCCTTCCAGGTTCCAGGCAGGATGGAAGTTGGATCACAACTAAAGGAGAAGCATCCTGTTTGGCAGCTCTGTGCTGAGATCAATGAAATATTAACAATAACAACAACAATAGCAACAAAAACATAGGACTGTACAACACAGCGAACCCTAATGTAAAGTATGGACTATAGTTCATAATGTAATAACATTGCATTCTAGTTTGCTAAAGCTGCTGTTATGCAAAATACCAGAAATGGATTGGTTTTTATAAAGGGGATTTATTAGGTTACAAATTTACAGTTCTAAGGCCATAAAAGTGTCCATACTAAGGCATCAACAAGAGGATAACTTCACTAAAGAAAGGCCGATGGTGTCCGGAACACCTCTGTCAGTTGGGAAGCTGCATGGCTGGTGTCTGCTGGTCCTTTGCTCCAGGGTTGTGTTTCAAAATGGCTTTCTCCAAAATATCTCTCTCCAAAATGTCTTTATGCTTCTGTCTTTGCTCCTCTCTCTCAGCTCCTGTCATCCTTGCTTCTTTCTCCCAGGATGTTTCTTTCTGAGCATCTGGAGGTCCTCTCTTAGCTTCTCTTAGCTTAGCATCTCCAAATATCCTTCTGTCTGCATCTCCAAGAATCTCCAAGCATCAGCAAGCATCTGGGTCTGTGTTGGCTCTTAGCTTCTCTCTTAGATTCTCCGGTGAACCAATCAAGACCCACCCTGAATGGGTGGGGCCACACTTCCATGGACATAATTCATTCTGAGGTTCCAACCTAATCAACAGATTAATCAGTCTGCCCCAACAAGAGTGCATTAAAGAATATGGCTTTTCTGGGGGACATAATATATCCAAACTGGCACATATTGTAAGGAAAACTGTGTGTGAGAAGGAGTATATGGAAACTCTGTATGATTTCTGCATGTTTTTTTTTCTGTAAACCTCAATCTTCTCTAAAAAACTTTAAAAACCAACAACAAACAAATTAACTTCCCTTAATGAGAGAGTATCATTACTGGGGAAATAAGAATAATGTTCTTTCAAGACCAGAGAATCTGCAGATTTGGATAAGTGGCAACATTTAGTGATTTTTGTTATGAATAGTGAAGTATCTTATAGCTTTTGTTGAATTAGTGACGACTGAAATACCATATTATAAAACTTGATTCACACCTTCACCATCTATTGCCTATATTTTCTAAGTTACTAACTAGATTTCTTTTTTCCAGTCTCTTTTCATTTCTGTGATTCATTCTCCCCAAACCAATGTTCTTCACACATATTTTACTCTATGCATTGATTACATGATAATAGAAATTATTAGATTAAGGTAGCAGAACTGTTGTTAAGATCTTTGTGCTGTCAGTAGTAGTATACATTATCACATACTAGTAATCTTGGCTAACATCAACATTTTTGGCATGTGTCAATACTATGTCATGTCCCATCTCTAGGAAATACTCAATCGGACCAAATAAGTGAATTGCAGCATTGTTATATTAAATAACTTAGTTACATTTCCTGAAAGACTTGGAAATATTTTCTTGCAGAAAGGGTGGATGAAACCTAGAATGTCAAGGAAATTTTTTTCAGACAGGATGGTCATGACTACCCTAAACAGAAAATCCTGAGAAAAGCAGGAATGACAGGGCTAGTATATATATATTATATATAGTCCCTCAGCCCTATCAGCTCTGTAAGTGACTTCCTTTCTTCTTTGGAAACTTGACCATCCTGAAGTTGAGGTTGAAGAGAGAGGAAGAAGGAAGAAGAGGATCAGGAGAAGAAAGGGAGAAAAAGGCCCAAGTAGAAGGAATGAGTAAGGGAGGAAGAGAAGGGCAAATCCCTTCCCTGTTAGAAAATCTGTTCAAGGTTTAGGGCTCTCTATTTTGACTTGAAAGGGTTCAGCTGGGAGGAAGGTGAGCTCTGGAAATAAAGGTACGGCTAGTACAAAGAGGAAGATGTTGGCATGAGGGTTGGGCCAACTGACCAGGCTACAGATGCTGTCCCAAGCTAGGAGGCCAGCTGGTCCTACATATAATGTACCCTTAAAGCAGAGCAAACATGGATGTGATCTGGGACAGATCTGGGAGGCCAGGCATGGCAGTGGCTCACCCAGGAAGGAGATAACCATTTGGAAGCCAGGCCAGCAAATGAGATCCTAGGATGTCTGCTTTTGGATTGCAATGCAAGGCAGAGATTTGGGGGACAGGACCTGTAGGAAAACTGACTATAACTCAGGGTGGTTCTCTGCTTCCAGGCAGATGGTTGGGGACTGAGTATGACTGAACAATCAGGTAGAAATGGAGCAGGAAGTCTGTCCTTTATATAGGACCAAAGTAATACTGTGTTTGTAGCACACCCTTGGGGCACTGACTCCTGGACTGGTGAAAAGTAAAGGACTTTCAATGAAGAAACACTGGAATTCCCCAGGTAGGTGGAGCTATCAGACCTGGATCCAAGAAGGGAGGGTTAACTTCAAGTGCTACTGAAAAGCGACTGAAGACAGCTGGTGTATATCTTGTTTTTATGGAGGTTGGCTGGGAAACTGGAGTGAATCTAAGTCGAGAGATTGAACTCAAAAGTAGATTCAGGTGCCAAGAGATGGAGAAGGTGGAAGCAGAAGAAATAGGGCAATAAGACATGGATTTGCACCTTTCCTGGGTGTCAGAGTTTCAACTTGGGGATCTGGAAATCTCAAATGCTACTGCTGTTGCTATGAGTGCTCCTGCTGCTGGTGATAAAATATTGAGCACTTGACTGTGTGCCAGGCATTGCGATAAAAGTCTTACCTACCTTATCGAACTTAAATAAACAGGAACACGTAGAAAAAAGAAATGGGGCCAAGTAAATAGTTGCAGAGATAGCAATTGGATCTTATTTTTCCTGACCATATTTTAGAAGAGTAAATTTGAGGGAAGTACGTAATTGTCATTAACTAAAAGAATCGGCCAGAAAACACACCTAAAATGATGAATTTGAGACCATTTTCAAATAAAGCAATGAAAAGGATAGCATGTAAACTCAGGTTGCAGGTTTTACAATGCTTATAGCTTATAACAAGCCATATAAGAATTACCTATAGCTTTTCAACATGGCCATTAGATCTCTTTCCTACCTTCAGAATTCTTGGGGTATACAGGGTACCCACTGAACACACATTACATTCTACATTTGGCAGCCCTCCATCTTAGGCAAATAATTAAGCATTTGGACTGGGTTGAGGGGGCATTCTGGCTTAGGCTAGCTCTCATTCAGAGCTCATCCTGGGACTGATCCCCTTGTAACACTGTGGCTTGGACAGTCCCTCCTGCGTGTGCCTGTTTCCTCCCGCCCTTCTCTAGTAGGTTCTCTAGTAGGTTCTCAGAAAGAGTTCAGCCATATGTAGATAAAACTTCAATAACTGGATATCATTTTCTAAGGCCATTAAGAGTCCCTGTCCCCTACATTCTCAGTAATATCTTCAGGAACCTCTAGGACTCCCATCTTAGCTCCAGGCACATCTCTCCTAAAGCCAAGCTGTGGGCTTTCATGGTGATTCAGAACTAGGAGGTGGTTCAGAAACTCTAAGCTGATTCAGGGGTCATTGTAGAGGTCAGGGACTTCCTCCACACTCTTTACTTTCTCTGAGCACCTTAGGAACCTCCATCTAGGGTTCACGTATCCCTAGAATGTGAGTATTCTTGGGCACTCAGGCTAACAACATCTAGAAACACAGACTTTGAGTTTGGGGCCTTACCTGCCTACTTGGGCAATTCTAGAGCCTGTTAGAATTCCAGTGGTTGCCTAGAGCAGTTTTTCTCAACTTCAGCACTGTTGACATTTTGGGCTGGATAGTTCTTTGTTTGGGGGGCTGTCCTGTGCATTGTAGGATGTTTTGCTGTATTCCTGGCCTCCACCCACCCCACCCCATCCACAGTTTTGACAACCAATGTCTCTGGACTTTCCCAAATGTCCCCTGAGCAAAATTGCCCCCCTGTTGAGAACCACCAGCAACTTGGGATCCTAAGAATTTAACCCCTTTTTATTCCAAATGATTATAGGGTGGTCACCATGTGCTCTCCTCTCACTCTCCATTTTGCCTGGCTGGGCAAGTTCTGGCTTCTCTCCATGTAACTTCCAATATGTACAGTGAGCAGCCACTTGGGAATCCTTTTTGGGCTTCCTATTATTGGCGTCTGCTGTCCCCGTGGCTGTACTGTGGAGATATCAGAGACATGTAGGTCATGTAACAGATTGCCTAAGGTTTCAGGATACCAAGGTGAGGCTTCTTCCAAAGGTCTAGGGGCATAGGCACTGGGTTTAGGAGCCCAGATGAGCTACTTTGTCTGAGGCACAGGCAAGGGTCAGCTGACCAGACCAGCCAGCAAGGTCTGTGCTCATAGGTTTGTGAGCTTTCCTCTGAGATGATGGTAAGTGTCACATTCTATCAGTTTCTCAAGTCCTCTGGAGGCACCAGGTGGGTGTTGTCCTGGCCTGTTGCACATAACTGGTTCTGGCTGAGGGCTCTCCAAAGGTCAGGTGGGCTGGGCAGTCAGACTCAGGGAGTTTCAGAAGGGCCAGAGCCTGGGCATGGGAGCACTGGGGCCCTCAGGGGCTAAGGAGAGGTAGATACGGTCTGAGTCAGCGCTAAGGCCAAGACTGGACTGGATTTTTGAGTTCTTTATGTCTGAGGGGCATCCCTGGATTTGTTGGAGGATACTATCAGGTCAGGTGCGGGTGTTTCTGGAATTTTGTTTCCCATGGGGTTTGTGCCAGTTTGAATGTATTGTGTCCCACCAAACGCCATTATCTTTGATGCAATCTTGTGTGGGCAAACATATTGGTGGTGATTGGCTTGGAGACTTTTGATTGGATGTTTCCATGGAGATGTCATCACTCAACTGTGGGTGAGATCTTTCACTGGATAATCTCCATAGAGGTGTGGTCCCTGGGCCTTGATTAGTTTACTGGAGCACTATATAAGCTCAGAGAGAAGGGACAAGCTTGCTACAGCCAAGAGGGACACTTTGAAGAATGCACAGAAGCTGAGAGAGTAGCTGCAGAAGAGAGACAGTTTGAAGACGGCCATTGAAAGCAGACTCTTGCTCCGGAGAAGCTAAGAGAGGACAAACACCCCAAGAGCAACTAAGAGTGATGTTTTTGAGGAACTGCAGCCTAGAGAGGAACGTCCTCAGAGAAAGCCATTTTGAAATTAGATCTTTGGAGTAGACTCCAGACATGTGCCTTCCCAGCTAACAGAGGGTTTCCGGACACCATTGGCCATCCTCCAGTGAAGGTACCCAATTGCTGATGTGTTGCATTGGACACTTTATGGCCTTAAGACTGTTAACTGTGTAACCAAATAAACTCCCTTTTATTAAAGCCAATCCATTTCTGGTGTTTTGCATTCCGGCAGCATTAGCATACTAGAACAGGGTTCCATATACTTCTTAGAAGGGCTGCCCTTGTTGTAAAGGATAACCTTGTACAGCAGAAGACAGCCTTCCCAGGAGGGTAAAAAACCAAACTGAAGAATCTCCCTGGCAACTGTGTAGTAACTTCATAGCCCTCTGGCTTCATACTTGCTCACCTCCTTAGTGGTCTTGCTCCTAGTCTGGCTTTTTCTAAATTATCCTCTAGTCTGAAATCTGTGTGATTTGTTTGAAATGCAACTGTGAACATGTCCCTCATACTTGAAATCCTTCAATGGCTCCCACTGTCCATAGCTGTTAAGTTTGCTGAGACTGAGAACTTGCACTGCCAGCAAATTTCCAGGTGCTGCAGCTGCTGCCGGTCCTGGCGCCTCACTTTGAGAACCACTGGCCCACAGGATGAAGCCGAGCTCCTCAGCATGATGTAAAAGGCACTCCCTGACTTGACTCCCACCTACCTCTCCCATTATTTTTTGTCTTGGATTTTATGTTCTTAAAAGAATTCTTACCTTTAGTGGGCATCAGAATATCTATGTGTTCCACCCCTACCTCACTGGCTCAGAACCTTAGCTCCAAATTTGAAAAGCAGCTAATAGTGGCCAGGAATTTACATTTTTAAACAAGATCTGCAGTTGATTCTAATGCAGGTGGGCCTTGGGCCACACATGGAGAAACATTACCTTCTAAATAGCACCCCCAACCCTATCACATGATGTTATGTCCCCACATTTCCCTCAACTTTCTACCATTATTCTCCTGTCTTACTAATAAATTCTTAAAGATTCAGCTCAACTCAAGCATCTAGTCTTCTGTGAAGGCTTTTACACACATGCATGCATGCACACACACACACCCCTGAACTCTGCCCACCCCCCACCCCCCAAGACTGTAACCTCTTGGAAAGTAGGAAGCACATCTTCTTATTTGGGCCCCCAGTGTATGGTATAATAGTAGGTAGTCAATAAATGTTAAATTACTGAACCTTAAAGTTACTGTGGATGGGAGGTTGGGGTGCAGACTTAATGTACCTTGGACAGATGTAAGAAGGTGGCTGGGAATCTTATGGGAGCCCTGAGGACATATCAGAGCAGCTAGCTGCTGTTCCCGGGTGTGCTGAGGTGCTGGCCTCCATCTTGGGTGCAGTTTGGTGGGGATAGGGGTTGGCAGAAGCACAGCAGTCTGCAGCAGGTGGGATCCAGAAGGACCAGAGCCAGGACCTAGCCTTTATTTTCCATCTGCCTCCTCGACAGCTTTCCAGACAGCTTTCCGGAGCTACCATTTATTGAGTTTATGCCATGTGTCCTATACCATGTTAGGCGCTTTACTTATGGTAGTCACATCTTCACAGCTGCTTTGTGAGATCAGTGTGATGACTCCTGTTTTATGGATTAGGGAACTGAAGTGTGAAGAGGTCAAAAAACCATGCTTGGTGTCCATCCAGATGGAAACAGTTAGAATCTGGATTCAAACCCACATCAATATGACTCAAGTGTTCTTTCCTTGCTCTTTTCATTACTCTATAGCTGGAGAGTCTTGTGGACTGGGTTATTAGGCCTCTAGGTTTCTACCAGTGAAATTGCTGGGTATAGATAATGCTTAGATTGAAAGACAAACAGTGGGGACAGCAGCTGTAGTTTTGCAAGTCACAGATACCTTTCTCCTCAGCTTATTCCAAGGACATTGCATGGTATGGCCTCTGGTGACTCAGTTCATCTGGGACTTGAGGGATCAGATTTGGGAATATTGCTATTATCTGGCAAGGGAGGATTCGATGGTGGAAGGGGGAGGTGTGGGCCATCATTTTACAGCCCAGATAGATGACAATTCCAGCTAAGGAGCCAAGAGTGCAGGGGGCATTCAGGGCATCCAAAATGCAGGGCGGTTATTAGCTGAGGTCACACTAGTACGAAAGAGGGTCCTGGGGCTCCTGAGAGGCACCTGGGCAAAGAGTTCCACAGGTAAGCATTCATCTGTGTCTGCCATTTTACAGGCCCAGCCTCTGATCTCAGGCTCTGCTGAAGTCTGACAACTCCATGCTTGTCACATCATTTTTCTCATCTAAAAATGAGGGGGTTGAGCCAAGTCTGTAATTCTTTATGTCTATTGCCTCCCACCTGGAAGTCTATTTTACACTCTAGGTCTCAGCCTGCATGATAAATAGATGCTCTCTAATGTTTCACATTTAGCTTTTTAGTTTCTGTAAGTTTATAAATTAGTTATAAAAACAGTATTTTAAAAATAATTAAATCTGTGTGCACAAATAAAGAAATTTAAACTCATAATACTACCACTTATTCAAGGTTTCCCAGCCAGCCAGTAATGGAGTCAGATCAAAATGTGGAGCTTCCCGATTCCAAAGTCTCTATACAATACGATTTTTTTCCTACTACAAAGAAGAACCAGTGCCGGTGAATAATCAAATAAGAAAGGTTATCAAAGGAAGAATCAGAAACTGGAGAGCAAAAAGAGCATAGGCTTGAAATGAAATCTGCAACTTACCATCAAGAGTAGGCCTGAAGGAAGGGGAATAGGGGAAGCAAGAGATGGGAATGAGATTAAAAAAAAAAAAAAATTAATGTCAGGTTACCATGAAAGCAAAAACTAACCTAGAAAATGGAGAAATACTTCTTTTAATGATTTAGAGAACAATGGAGTGAACAAAAATGTGTGCGAGAACTGCAGGATGGCACTGCAGAGAAACGGACAAGGCAAGGAGCTGCTAGGTAGAAAAAGGCCAGCAAATGCAAGGTGGCGTAGGCAGGACCAGGTGTCTGTCGGTGGATTTTTTTTTAAAGATGTCACAAATTACCTTGCAAAGCCTTACAGAGCTTGCCATGTAACAAGAGGAAAGTCATCAGCACAAAGTGTGCTTATCATATGACTCTGTTACAGATGGAGCAGAAATGCAGCAACTGTATCTGCTAATTTTCTGGGAGAGCTCCAGTTTCAAAGGCTCTGTATGATTGTGAGTCATGTGTTGAGATCATGTGTTCAGATTTTGGTTTTTAAAAGCATAAAATCACTGTAATTATGTCTTCTCTTACCGAAAGGAGATAATCTTAATCCAAGTTTCAAAAAAATATAAATTGCAGATTTTCTCTTCAAGTAAAATTTAAAGCTACATGTAAGGAAAAAAATAGAGAAATATGGACATGAAAATGGGTGGAGAAAACAAAATGGTGCACATTTGTCTTAACTAATTTCAAAGCTCCTTGAAAGCTGTAAAAGCCAAGGATGAGTTTCTATGTGAGAGGACTGTCTCAGGGTGTAGGAGAGGAAGATCCTAAGGCATCTGATAGGTGAACATGTATCAGCAGCAAAAAACAAAATCCACAGGGAACACAGAGGAAAGATTAGATTTGAGAAATGTGTATTCTGAAAGGAATGGAGAAAGTGCAACTGGTGAATTTAGGTGTTACAAAGGGGCAGGGACAGCGGTTTTAAGGATTTAAAAGAAAGTTTGTCTTTGGGACTCTGATCAGGGCTTTGCTCTTTCTGTTTTAATTCTCCTGAAGTGTTAGCTGATAAAGATTTGAAGTGGTACTGACGTCTCAACATGACATTCTTAGGGAACCTCTCTGACTCTCAGCCTCAATTTGGAAGGCTGCATAGCAGAGAGGTTGAGTCCAATCTCTAGGGTCAACCTGGGTTCAAACTGCAGGTGTGTCACTTAACCAGCTATGGAACCTTGGGGAACAGCTAACTAGCTGCACTTAGCCTCTCTGGGCTTCATTTTCTTTACTTATAAGATGGAGTTAATAATACAAAACCACAATTCCAAAAATCGAAAGAACTGAAAATCAGCTGATTTTTCACCAATTATTTGGAGGCAAAACCTAGAAAATCTAGTGCTACCTAGTGTGACTATTCATAGGTTTCACTGCAGAAATATTAATGTATTTGATTATGGGATGCTATCCCATACTCCACTTGGGATGTTACTAATATGTAGTACATACATGATTATCTGAAAAATAAAATGATTTTTTAATCTGAAAAAAATTCCAAATTCCAAAACACATTTCAATCCAAGGGTATATGGCTTTATAGTTCCTACTTCATAAGGTTACTCTAAGGATTGAATGTGTTAATTCATACAAAGCACTTAGAAGAGTGCCTGCCACATATTAAGAACTTAATAAATGGTGGCTATTATTATTACTATTACTGTTTTTTCTGCAGACCTATGTTATAGAAAGCTGAGTTGAGGAGCCACCAAAATAATGACAGATGCGCCAATTTATTTAGGTGAATGTGAGGCCTTCTGATTTGAGCCTAGATTGCATGTACGCTAGGTTTGGGGCATGCCTAAAGTCTTGGTTATGGTGAGGAGAGTGCCTGGCAGGATTCTGGAAACTGAGGCACCAAAGACCCTCCTGAGAACAAAGTGCATCTTAAAAGGAGAATTGAGGGACGCAAGTCAAGATCAAAGACCATGAGCCTGAGTGAAAGAGTGATGCACAGTATAGCAGGGTATTTCTGACTCAATACTCCAGATTTCCTTGGACCCCTGCCTGAGTCCCAACAGAAGGGGACTGTAAGAAAAGAGCAACGAACAGCTGGGCCTGGTGACTCAGCATCTAAGTGGAAACACCTGACTCTACACGATTCCGCCCTCCTGTGGCTTTGGCTCTGAGAGGGCAGAGGCTCCTGGAGGGAATGCGGTGGGTAGGACCAATTGGTAGGTGCCAGCAGCAGCAACAGCTCCTCTGGGGGTGCTGGCAAGCCTTGCTACCCTTTGGGCATCTACAGCCACCAAAGGGCGCTTGAAGAGTCTGGGAAAGAGCAGTGGAGAGGAGAAACTAGACAAATATTGTTTAGTGAACGATATTTTACCCCTAGCCTGTTACAACCTGGGAAATACAGCCTTCAGATAGAAAGTAGTAGAATAAATGAAAGAAAGGGAAATAAATCATTGCTAAATATAAAAGATTGTGACTGGGTTGTAATTAGGTTGCTCTCAAATCTGTGCTTTTCTGAACCTGGAGCCTCCAACAAGTCCCACCGTAGCCCTCATGTACAAAGATACAGTGTTCCCTCTGCTTGTCCCAAGGCAGCTGGTGGGAGAGAAGGACCAACAGACAAAGACATTCAAAATAATAAGACAAATGCTGGGAAGGGGAATTTTCCAGTTAATACGGGGGCATTTGTGTTTCTCCAAAATAAAGTAGAGCGATTTTTAAATATGCTTCCCATTGCCTAATGTTCTTTTCTTAGCATGATTAAGGGGAGATCAACTCCAATTGCAACGCAGATACTGTTAGTGGTGATTCTGGATTATGTTAACACTAAGTGCTTAATGATGAATGAGTCAGGCTGTCACAAAAGACTTCCTTCTTTAAGCAAGTGAGGCCTAGTTCTGACACGTTGTTCATTTTTGAAGCCTAAATCCAGAGTAACTGGATTTAGGAGATTCAGCTCTATTTTATTACATTTCCTTGTAATAGATTTTGGCCCTTTCTGTCACCTCCCCCCACTTCCATATATGTCTGGTAGACTTAAAAAAACAAACAAACAAATGAAAATCCTTCTTACTTTGGGTAACAAGGAGACGTTTTTGCAAGAATACTCTCAATCTCAAGATTTTCGACTATAATATAATGCATGGAAGAGTTGATGCTTTCTGCCAAGGGGTTTATTTGGGACTGATTCAATCGAGGAAGTATTCCAGGAATGTGAATCCTGAGGAGGCAGAAAGGCAAGACTCGAGAGAGCTGAGGGGAGCCGATGGGGTGCAGGAGCAAGGAGCTAACTTCTGGAGCATAGGAAACTATCTGGGCCTCATCTGAAACTGCACAGAGGGACCAAGTTAAAACTAGGTGGTTGCTGGGGCTGTGAGGCTGGATCTGGACAGGCATGAGGGCTTGACTGATCTCCAGAGGCCAAAACAAGCTCTAGCCTGGGGTTTTCATGTGGGCATCTGCCTAGGTGTTCCAGAGGACAATGACCGTCACGATGGAGGACGCCAGGAAGAGCAGGTAGAGGTGGAAGAGCAGCGTGTCCATCATGTGGCTGAACTGCACCCAGAGGTCAACCGAGTGCTGCTTCTGGAACTCATGCTCCAGCTGGGCCCATGTTGATTCAGGGTGCCCGCTTACCTCTGCCTCTCTGGGACCTGGCACCTTCCCCACCAACTCCGCCGGCTCCTTCGGGCCTGTGGAGGGGACAGAGACTCAGCCATGGTCTGTCACCCTGGGAAGGGAGGGTGACAGGGAAGAAGGCAGGAGCAGAGAAGTGGAGGCATAGAGGAGGGAGCGTGGGCTGTGCTGACTTCCCTTACCAGGCAGGTGGGAGGGGGTGAGACCCAGGCCTTTGTTTCCCTTCTGGGGTGCAGTGGGGCTACATTTCCGTGGTCGGGTGCAGAGTAGGAGCAGGGAGTGGAGTCACTGAGGCATGGGTGGGGGCTGGGTGGTGGCCAGGTGCAGCAGATAGGTGATGAAGATGGTCTCTAGCAGGCTGACCACCATCAGGGACAGGCACAGGGCAAAGTAGACACCTGGAGGGAAGGCAGGCCTGTGGGGTGCCAGAAGCACTGCTGAGGACTCCTTGTTTCATCTTTTCTCAGGGGGCCCTTTCCAAGATCCCTTTTCACTCTGAGTCCCTCTCCCCACCCTGCTCCCACCTTGCTTTTGATCTGATGGGGGTGGGGGCATACTGATAAGGGGGGTGCCACTGGCGGGGAGTAAGTCATTCATCAAGAGCAGGAAGACATTGTAGCCCAGGAGAAGGGTCATCTTGAATGGGGCACGATTCTCGCTTTCCACTGGCAGGTAGAAGCTGAGGGTGTCAATGGCAACCAGAAAGCCACTGGGTACCAGAAGGTTTATCACGTAGCGGCTGGGCCTGCGCCTGATGGCCACCTGGTAGGAAGGAGAGAGCAGGACAAGTGAGGAATAAGCTGGGAGGCTGCCAAGCCAGGTAGGAACAAGAGTTGGGATTTGTCCCAGACCAAGTTGTCTAGCACAGAAATATTATCTCACATCCCTTTCACTGTCCTGTCACTCCATCCAAAGGCATCTTCATCACCACAGTCTGCCTTTCTAGGGTTTGGTTCTGCTCTACTTCTTATTGAAATGTATATCATTCCTTCTTGGCTCAAGGTGTCAACTTTCACCACTTAAGTTTTTGTTTCTACTAATGTACTCTTGGTACCAGAACAAGAGTGCTGGGACCAGCTTCTTAGGTATCAAGCACATTTTATCTTTGCATTCCTGCTTGCTTTCCTCATCAAGGTCTAATATTTAGCGACTCTGCAGTTGCACATTCAAGACCAGTGGGAGGAATGGCAAGAGAGTGGCAGATATTTTGGGATCAGCAGGATTTGGTATCATAATATCCTTGACACAAGTGTTTCATAACTTTTTCTACCATATTTTAACAAAATAAAGGTAAAAATTCCTGCCCTCCAAAAAGTTCTGAGAGCCCTTAGGAGAAGGGAAACTTGCTCTCACTGGGAATCACTGACATAAGAGCTTTGTTTCTTTCTCAAGGAGGATTCGTTTGAAGAATATTTACTCATACTTACTGAGTGCCAGCAATGTGCCAGGTACTGTTCTAGGTACTGGAGATGTATCAGTGAAGAAAAGTGACAAAAACCCCTGCCCTTATGGAGCTTACTTTCTAATGGGAGAGCTTAAATTCTAGTGGGGGACATAAGCTATGAATCTTAGGAGAAGATCACCACCAGGGCCCCTGAGCTCACATAAAAAATGATCTGGTTGTACTGGTTGGCATTCATAGTCATCTTCATTGCTCTTTGATGGATGCTCAGAAGTACCCACTCCCCCTTGCTCCGAATGAGATTCAGTGATGTGTTCGAAATCTCCTGCACTTCTTTCTCCATGCCCAGAACCATATTCTCCACTGCAAAGGAGACTTAGATAGCTCAGCCTTCCCAAATACTTTCACCCTCTTACTAGACTGTTGGATTCCTCACCACTTAGCTTCCACCCCCCTTCAGTGACATTCCCTCACTGTTTCTTTCTCACTCAAAACCCTTTCTTTGCCTCTCGACAGGCTACTGTAATAAGCCTCAATCACCTGTGTAGACAAAAGAGCTGAAGGTGAACGTGCAGTTCTGTTGGTCAAAGGGGAAATAGAAGATGTCCAGGTTACAGATGCTGACCACCCACATTGGCTTTTCATATTTGATGCGACCTTCACTGTTGACATAAGCCATGAGACCTCTAGGTGTCTGGTCCACATTCATGCTGTAAATGAGAAGGGGGAGGTGGTGGTAGATCCTGTGGGTTCCCCATCAGATTTGCCTTCCTTCTGTCTCAGGTCACCCCACTCCTGTGCTGCAGCCCCACTCTCATGACTCCCCTCTTTTACTTATCCCCATATTCTGGGAGTTTTGTGAACTAGTCAAGTCAGACCCTGCCCTTTTCCAAGTTGTGGCCTGCATTGGTTATATCATACCCTTCCCTGGAGATGGGGTTTCCTTCTTGCCTTTTCCAACCTGAATACTCAGCTCCTCAATGAAGATATCTGGAAGCCACAGGTTATCACTGGCTATGCTGAACTTCCTGATGCCCCCCCATTCCTCTGGGTTCCACTTGATGAATGGATTGTACCAGATCTAGAGGAAATCATGGCATGGGATAAACAGGATGTAGGAACTAGTTTTAGTCTTGCTCTGTCTCCTGCACTTTACATTCATTTTTTCACTCAACCTTCACTCTCCCACCTCCTCTCTAGTGACAGCTGTCACAAGGTCACTAACAAGATCTTACCTGCTTCCACTTCTCCCTCAAAATTCTCAAGGGAGATCTTGAGCTTGGCTTTGGATTTCTTGGGATAGAGACACTTCTATGACCTTGGTGCTGGCTTCTATGACCTTGGTTTATGCTAACTTCTCCCTGTGCCCCATTGCTGCCCTCCTAAACAGGCAGAATAATCACAAAGTTCTGAGTTCTCATTGTTGGTCTGACTCTGTTTGAAGTAGTCTATTTCATGGGTATTCAGAGTTTTGCCCAAGGTAATCTGCAAAATTGGACCCTGGAATGGAAAAAGGAGGTACCATAGTAAAGAAGAAACCAAGTCTATCATACCATATTTATCCACAGGAATGATGTCATCAGCTGTAGCTGTGCATCCTGGAAAAAGAATTTCCATCAACAATCATTAACTCTATGAAGTCACATCCAATGCCACTTCCCACCCCTTACTAATTTCCAAGGCTGTTCCATGTGGAAATTGTCATTTTCAATCATAAGCCACTGAAAACTGTGGGTCAAAAAAATCCAGAGTACATGGGAAATAAAAGCGAAAAAACCAGACTGAGAGTCCACTGGGAACATGATTCTCATGGAGCATTCCAAAAAGAGACGGTTTTACCTGCAGAAATGTCTCTGCAGCATTCCACATTCCAGAGAATAAACCTCTCATTTTACAAAATCCAGTCAGGAGACCCTCTGCTCACCACTAGATCATTGCAACGTTGTGTCAGGACTCACCACTTCCAGGATGGCTGACAGGATGAAGGAGAGGTTGACTTGAGTGGGGACGCTGTAGTTGATGAACGGGCGGAAGGCCTTCCTGTCAAACACTGCCTGGAAGGCAGCAGGGTCTACCCCATGCTGGTCAAACCCTGAGCAATTGATGGTGAAAGTGTCGCCTCTTCCCGTACAGAGCAGAGACCCTGTGAGAAGGAAACAGGGCGTCCGTGTTCCCTGTGTGAGACAGGTGCCAGGGCACCCAGAGACTTGGGGAGTGCTTCTGTAGAGAGAGAAAACGGAGCACTGGGAGAAGCTTGTGAGCTCCTCCTTCCTGGGCCAGAAGGATGCACTGGTCCAGTAGGCAAATGGTGGAAGTTGATGAGGTGAACTGAGTCAGGGCTCTGTCCTCAATTCCATTGCTTTTGTCCCCATGCAAAACTTGTCCGAATGTGTATGCAAACTCAGCCCTGACTATCACTTTCTGGTGTCCTGCTGTATTCTTCCCAATCTCACCACAAACTTCTCCACCTGCACTCAGTGTCCTTCCATTGCTCACCTCTGCCCTCAGGCCATCTGGGTGATGTCACTGACAAATTTTACAACCCAAGTTCTCCTCATTACTATATTAGTAAGGCACAGATGGTCAAAAGTCAGTGCTAAGGAAGTGATCAGGTAGTAGTGTGAGCTGTTAAAGAAGGAATGCAGTTTTGCAATTTAATGCATTATTTACTATGTCTCTGCTATATGCTGTGACTCAGCTCTTCTAAAACTAAGTAGCCATCACCACTGACATTCTCTGAAAGAAAATTCCTTTCTAGTCACACTTTATGAAGCAGAAGGAGAATTATGTGGTAACATCATCTTCCAGTAGAGTCTTATTATCTGTCTCTGATCTTGTACTATTCCTCATGGCTCGTTTTCAGTAATGTTACAAGAAAAATACTCTAGACCGGGAAAATGAAGCTGAAAAAGTTACTCTCTTTCATTATACATCTTCTCATCCATCTCCTTCCCCCTTAGCATCTCCCCAGGCCCATTTATTTTGTCTTCAGGAGAGCAGAGAAAGAATTTTCTTCTTAACATCAGTTGATACATAGAAACTACAGGGATAGATTATTTGCCTGGAAAGAGAGTGATGTAGGGAGGAGGAAAAAGAGGTCAATAGAAGCACAGAAGTAGAGAAGTAGCTAAAAGGAAGAATTTAGGTACAAAGCTGTCAATGACAAGGAGTTTTCGTTTTTACCAAAATGAACATCCAGTTATTGACTGTCTAGGAATAACAAAAATTAGCCTGGTTTTCTGTTTCCCAGAAGTTACATGGCTGCGTTGCTCTCACTCTTGTCCCATTTTACCTTGAAGCAGAAGGTAGAGAGAGAAGCCAAAGAGGAATCCTTCCCCATGGGGCCAACCTCTGTCCATTTTCCTCTCCTCAGGTCTCCGACGGGATTTAGTGATGCTGTTGATCTTAAAAGACCACAGGCCACACCTCGAGCTATAGCTTTGAATAATACAGGTGTCAGGTGGTGCTAGCCATCTCTCTGACAAGCACCCCTGATGACAAGAGAGTATCATGGGGGCCTGAATCTGGTTTCCAAAAGGAATCTGGCAAATCAGTTTGGAGAGGAGGAAGCAGAAATTTTTGGTCACTGAAACAGATCTAATGGCTTCCTCATACTTTTAAGTTACTCTGGCATATAATGCATCATTGAAAAGGCACATAATGACTGCCATTGCCTTCAGGTGGCACTTGCACTTAAAAATTGGAGGGGGGTGGTGTCTGTTTTTTTGTAATCAACTTCAGGTGCTGAGGTTTTAAGACTGGCTTCAGGACTGGGGAGTGTTTACCTTTGAGAGTGCATATGATATTGGGGGTGTGTCAAAAGCAATTTGGAGCCAAATCTACTGAATGAATGAAGTGATCAGTGGTAGACAGGAGGTAGCAGAAGTAATATTGTTTTCAGTAGAAGATGACTTAGGATTTTAAAAAAGTGGTCATGAGCTATTGGCCTGCAGTTTTATATTGTTTTTGGCCCTGCGAGGTTTTTTTTTTAAGAAATTAGTTAGTTGTCAACATTTAAAAATTGCAAGATTTCACCTATAATTGGTGTTTCTGGCTTCATTTGAAAATCAGGGAGATCTAGCAATACTGGGCTTACATTTCTGCTTGACAACAACCTGCCAGAGCTAAGAAGCAGTTGAGCCCTTTGGATGGAGCATATGCTCTCTAGATCTTCACAGCCCTATCACCCCCTGTTGTCTTATACCCTCATTTATGTTACCTGCTTCCCTCATTTATGTTGCTTGCTTAATCCCTGAGGGCATTTGAATTTGCCTTTGAGTGTTAAGATTGATTTTTCTTCTGTGAGTCTTTAACATCTTTAGAAAGTACCAAAATACCTCCCTGGGCCCTAGGTGATCCCAGACTTAGGGTGGGCAATTATCTGGTGCATGGTGGAAACCAGACATGGTGTGGTTATCAGTGATTTAACCTGTTGTATTCTAGAATTATTTCCGACAGGGAATGCTTCAGGGAGGGTAACCAGTGGCTTAGAGAACCAAGGGCGAGCAGTTCTTCAATGAAGAAGCTTTACAGACAATGATACTCTGATGAAATGATAGTATGATGCAGTAAGAAAGGTCTAAGACCAAATCCTGTTACTATAAAAATCACATCATCCTCTCTTGGCCTGTTTCCTCATTACTAACATTGAAAGGATAAAACCTGTCTTGCAGGAGTTTTATGTGGTTTAGAGATAAAGTATGGATAATGCCTTGCTCATCTTAAGCAATTAATCAATAGCAGTGGAAATAACAGTAAAGGTAGCAATAATAATAGTTGTCATTGTTCTCCTCATGAGACTGAGGTTGCTTAGGCCACTTCAGCCTGAATGAACTCTTCTGGACTTAAAATGCCTGGGTTGACGGAAGCAACCCCAGTTCCTGAGAGCATCAGAGCCCTTTTCCCCACCCTCATTCAGCTAGATACTGGTAGGATTGGTTCTTCCACTCTCCTCAGCATCATTTTTTATCATTTGGGAATCCCTTCCCCTTTAGGAAGTTTTTGGTTGTTTTGGTTTTTTGTTTTGTTTTAAAGATGACTTTGGATCAGCATTTCCTAAAGCATTTTTTGCAGAACACTAGTTCTACAGGACATTAAATGCTGTTTCTAAACAAATATTTTTGTTATTTCATGTTCAAATAAGTCTGGGAAATGCTGAATTAAACAAGGCTAAACAGGTTAGTAGGATAGTTTCTAAGAGTATTTAACCATAATGTTAACGTGACTTTTTTATACACATCAATTCCCAAACTTAGTTGACCTTGGGAATTTTTTTTCTCAGACTACCTTGCAGGACTAGTACTCCATTGAATTATAATACAGGAAACACTGCCTCAGATAAATAGAATAAACCTAAAGAAATAAAAGTTAATTTGTCTCAAACTTGGTATAGATAGAATACAGAATGCAAATAGTACATGTATAAATAAATCAAGAAGGTAAAAACAAACAAACTGGATAAGTATTTTAAAACCTGAAGTTTGGTTAGAACTGTAAGAAGATACAAGCAATAGAAAGCTATTTTAAGCTATGAGGTTCAAGCTATCTCTCTGGATCCCTTAGCAATATAAAAGACTGACTCAAGGAGGACTCTTTTTTTATTCCCTGTAGATCAGTGGTGACCTGCCAGTTGCAGGTCATATGTCATCCACCTAGATCTAGTTTGGGGATGAGAATTTAAAAGATGCTTTGATATTGCTACTTCTCAAATATACCCCCACAGTAACATCTTAGTAGGTGAAAAGCAATACTGATTTTTCTCATTGGTGCTCTTACACTCAATAAAGTGTATTATTTGTGTTTCAAGAATGTATAGGTTCCCCCCATGGGAATATCGCCTGCATACATTTTTAATTTTCCTGAACATTCATTCAAGCCAAGAGGTTGTTATTACCACTATAGACCCAAGTTGTTTATACCTTCTACTGGCCCAAAGCCCATATTTACAAAGCAAAACATTTGAGAAGTTCAGGGGAATGACTATTCTTCTAGTCTGCCTAGGACTGTTTTACCAATACGGTTTCACCTTGACTGGACTATTGGTTCTGGCTTCTCTGACCAGTGGGTCCCTATTCCTCCCATGTAACAGCCTGACAGATGCCCAGTCCACGCTTCCCAATAATGTGGGACAATTCCCCCATACACTCGTTATCATTAAAGATGTTGACATACTGTATCATTTTATTTAGTTAAGTAATTCCTCTTTGTCATTTTGGGAGGATTAAAATCCCAATGCCTGTCTATGGGCCTTGATGTTTGTTATTTTAGCTGAGTAGATTTAGAAGGTTATTCTGGGTAGAGAGAACAGTTAGAGTAAATACCTGGGACTTACAGTGTTGGTGGAACCTTATATTTGAGTAGAAGAGTAACAGGAGATAAAGCTGTGGTATTATGTGGGGGTCAGATCAAGCTACTGTTTGGTTTTATTCTATGGACCAGTATTTCCAAACTGAAGAAGGTTCAGACCTCTTTTCAGGGAAGCAATTCTCTCAAATCCCTGATGTTGGCTTAAATTATTTATATTATCATATTATGTAAATATGTGCATTCATAAAGGCATATACAAAGTCTTTCTGCTCATAGCTGTTGTTATAAAATTAAAATAAATTTATAGATTATATGCAAACAAGAGTACATTACGAATACAGTACTAATTTAATGTGGTAGGGAATATTGTTGTGCTAAAATCAGGTAACTTGTAAATTCTCCCCTCTTTTTAACAAGAAGTTAGTTTTTGACTACCCCTCTGTTATTCTGATGGGCCAATCAATGTGATAGTCCATCTCAAGATACAGTACTTTTAAAACTTAAAACAAATTTGTCATTCCATACTACTATCCTTAAGTCTAATGAACTTTGGGAAATTGTTACCGCAAAGATGGGAACTGCATAGTACTTTTCTTTATAACGTTAAAATGTGACATGACATCATAATGTGCCTCTACTACTGTATACTGCTTGAATACAGCTTCTTCCACCATAGTTCTCTATTTAATATACTCTGGGGGAAAAAATGCTGTGAAACCTTTGTCCAATAGGCTGTGATGTCATTTGACTTTCGTTTGGCATTGTTTATACATTAAATCTTCTTTTCTAACTTGCCCGTGAAATTAAGGAGGTCTCTGCTACACTGTATTGTTTCTATGATGTCAGGTAAAAGATTCAATTTATTAACTAACTTAAAAAAAATACACAGTCCTAACAAGAAGATGCCTTTCATTGCAAAATTGATCTGCAAAAGAGAAATTTTTGCCTTTACGATGGGCAGAATTCAACATGAATGACACAGCAGATGTGGGGTGTGTTACCATATGACCTTAGTTCCTGACAGGCTGGGTAGAGGAGGGTGTCAGGAGGCTAAGGCAGAAGAGCCCTTCTCATGGCAATGAATGGTGCCATCATTGATTCCGTTCTACAACCAGTCCCTAAGTGTTACTCTTGACACCTTTCTTTCTCACTCCCATATCTAAGCCATCACCGAGTTCTGTTGATTTTACCTTGTCAATTTTTCTTGAGTCCATCCACTTTTATCTCTATCGTCACAATACAATCCAAGCCATCATCATTTGTTTCTTGAATGACAGCAGTCACTCCTAGCTGAACTCGTCTCTTCCATTCTGGCTCAGTAATTCCTCCTGTACTCTGCCAGCCACAGTGCAGTGTTCAAATTGCAAATCTGATGATCACAACCCTTTAAAAACCTTTCAATGGTTGCCTTTTGCTCTTTACTCTAAAAACCTGTAACATGGTCTACAAGGCTTTCAGAGATGTTCTTTTCCTTCTTCCTACCTGCCTTCTCCAGCCTTTGTTGTTCCTTTTGCTTGGATGGCTCTCTCCTTTATACACCTCCATCATCTTCACAACCTAAACTCCTACTATCCTTCAGATGTAACATATACCTTTCTTTTTGAGTACTCACTGCAGTTATAATTTAAATTTTTATTAATGTTTATCTGAGACTTTACATTCCATGAGGGCAGGAAACTTGTCTATTTTAGTGCCATTCTATCTCCTCATATGTTGAACGAACATAGGGAATATATTCTAGAACATAAATATTTTTAAATGCATGCAATTCTATATTGCAACATAATTTCTGTAGCCCCTTGATCGAGGGTTGGGGAATATCAACCGTAAATTCACATACACTTTTCAAGGAGGGGTTGTTTGCAATCATAATATGGAAATAAGTTAAGTGAAATTATTTGGCCCAGAACATACTTGGATGGACCAAGAAAGATTTTAGAAGTTTTTTTTTAATCTTATATAACAGCACGATATGTAGCTTTTCATTGCTACAGTTTTGAGGCATGATTGGTAATCCTAGTATGCTTCAGTGAGGTGGCTTGAGGAGAGCTGAGGAAAGTTTTCCTTATCTAACTGGCTGGCCAGAGTCGCTTCAGGAATTCTGATCAGTAGAGAATTTTCTATGTAGTGTGAAGTAGGAAACCCTGAGTTTTTTTTTCATATGGGTAACCAATTTTCATAGTGCTATTTATTGAATCAATTTCCTTTCCTCATTGAAGTTTAATGTTTTCTCTGTCACAAATCAAGCTAACATATGTATGTGCACAGAGACTCTTTATTCTACGGCATTGCTCTATTAATCTGTCCTTGTGCAACAGCACACTTTGTTAATTACTTCAGCTTTATAAATTGTTGAAGGATTACATTGTATGAAGAAGGAAGTGACTTTACCTTTCCCCCCCCCCTTTTTTTTCTTAATTCTCTAAAAGGGATAATCATAATACCTACCCATACGGTTGCTACAGAGACTAACAAGAAATAAGAATTGTATGCAAAGGACCAGATACGTAGTAGGTAGGTACTCTTTCAGCACTGAGTAGCCTTTATGTTACAGATAAAGCACAGACAGAAATAAAGTGATCAGTTTCTCTGGGAGCCTTGGTTTCATTTATAAAAAGAAAAGGACAGGTTAACAAACCATTTCTAAGGCTCTTGCCACTTCTTAAATTGCGATCCTAGCATTTTATTATCTGGAAACCAGGCAGAATAACATTCTAAGACTGGGGGTTGGGATAAAAGTGAGAAGGGCGATATCTGCGCAGAACACAAGGTCGAATCATGAGCAAGCAATCATAAAATGTTAAGTGCTACAAAAGATAAAGATTTGGGGCTGGCCAGCGTGACGACGACTCCCCTCGGGCCAGATGCAGGCTGCGATGACCTTCACAGCGAAATGTGGGGCACAAGCAGCCGCGCGCCGTCGGAACGTCCTCGCCCACGACACAGGGCTGCCCACGAACACAAGCCTAAGGTCGACCTTCGCCGCTGCCTACCGGGATACACGACCTCAGAGAAGATTCCAGAGAGATTCACAGAGGTACGGGGACGGATGGACAGATTCCGGAGCGCCGTGGAAAAGAGGAGCAGCCTGCACCTCCTCCACAGTTCCTGCGGTGCTTCTGGGAAATGTAGTCCTGTGTCAGGTATCGCGCCCTAGGTTCCTGGAAGGGAAGACTACACTTCCCTTCAGTCTTGGGGAGTCTTTGTGCAGCGCGCCTGCGCGATGTGGCGGCCGAAGCCGCTATAAAGGCTTGTTTTGCTTTGGGGCTGATGCTCCGGAGCGTGCTTGAGTGGCCTGTGCGGCTCTGCGGGAGCTGGGATACAGGTAGGTAGCGGTTACCACCGCACCCCTTCCCTTTCCCTTGGTTGTCACTGGGATCATTCCCGCGTTTCCTCGGGGCATGGCGTGCTGCGGTCGCAGATACGAGCAGTTCGGGAGAGGTCGAACACTTGAAAAACGGGGCCTGGTCTCCCTCTACTCTTCCGCCGCCCCCTCCCCGAGATATGACCCCTGGGGGGCTCATGGGGTCTTTCCATCAGAAGGCAGGGTCGGGATGAGTGGTCAGGGGTTCCAGCTGCATTACTGGCTGCGGCCACTAGGGGGAGCTGCGTCCGCAGACCCGTGGGTGTCGGTCGCTATGCCTCGCCAGGCTTGAACTGGCCGTGGGAACGCCCTAGGGCCAGGGCATCCCAGGCGAAGCTGGCTCGAGAGAATCCCCCATCTTCAAGATTAGGGTAAGGCGGCCCGGGGCACCCCCGCTCAAGCCGCAGACCGGAGACCATGAGCTGTGAACCACTTTAGAAGTCATTCTCCTGTTTTTGCAAATGGGTAAATAAAGGTGAATGACATAAGCACGCACAGAAGACCCTTGGCACAGAGCTCGGGATGGAACCCCGATCTCTTGATTGTCATCCGGTGTTCTTTCCACTTCCACCACGCAGAGCTGCACGTTGCTCTGTGTTTATTATACAGGGGTCATTTGATTCCTGCACAGACGTGCGGGGGCAGGGGCAGATGGGCGCAGTGATGACTGGGAAAGTTTCAAATGGTTTTGAAGGAGGAGGTGGATCGATTATACTGGTGTCTGTATCGTGGAGCTTGAAGGCGCAACAAGTGTATTGCAGGAAGTGTAGTAAATAGGACCTCAGGACCCAGTCCCTCGTGTTAAGGTGGACATTTTGGCTTCAGGTCTTCCTGTGCGCCCTCAGGGCCTGAGGTCTGAGGTCTCCGAAACTTATCAAGGAATCTTGTGATAAAGGCAATTTGGGAGACACCATCTGGCCAGTTGCAGTTCTTGTAATCCTCTGCAACCCTTCCCCCCATGCAGTTTAGTCTGCATCATTGTGCAGGGATGATACTTTTATCACTGAAAGGAGAGTCTTTGATTAAAAAAGGTCTCAACTCTCTTAATCTTGAGCCTGGGCACTTATTTGGGGTACTCTCACTTTGATTATTCTGTTGCCATCATACAGCTCTGTCCCAAATGCAAATAAAAATTCTTTCTCTTCTTCCTCCCTTGGAGCTAAGGTAAGCTGGCATTTTAAAAGACAAAAAAAAAAAAAAAAAAAAAAAAAAAAACTTTAAGGGAGAACTGAAGAAAATATGGAAATTCTATACAAATAGTCTGGTCCAGTGATCTGTCCTTAGTTGCTTCCTTCAGATTTGGGCCTTGTTTCTTTCCAGAATTTAGGGCTTCCTAGCTCTTGGCTGGCCTCCAGGTTGCGTGCCTTGATTTACCTCTCTTTACACAGAAGATGGTCTCCTCCTTCAGTGCCAAAGGATAGTAACTTGGTGCCTACTGAGGCCTGCCTACCTGATGGCTGTGCCTCTTTCCCTAGGAAATTAGAGACAAGGGAATGGGAAACTGCACCCTATCCCCTTCATAAGGAAGTAACCTGGTTGCTTAAGCCCAAATGTTTAGCACTGTCTTACCCTACCAGTCACAATAGCCACAAAACAATAATTATTTTTATTGTAACAGGGAAGTCATCTCATTCTTGTCTTATAGGCTCTAATGATTTTACTTTATCCTTTGGAATAAAGCGATTGAAAGGAAACTTGGTTATCATGGGTTCATAGATAATCGAGATAATCTTCATGTTTTTCATGACATGGCATTTGGTATAGTGAATGAGTTACATTCAAACTCCCCTCCCCTGCCCTTTTTTTTTTTTTTTTGAGTAGTTCTAATTGCTTCCTCTTTCAGATAGTCAGCTAGGCTAGGGAACCATTGGAGGGTAAGATTGGGCTTCTGTGATCCCTGTAAGAAGAAGGATTACTCACATCTGCAGCTTGACATTAGGGACACTGGCAGATGCCAGGTCTGTTTATAGTTGGGGCTTAATGAGGTCTCAGTGGCCTGCTTGCCATGCTCTTGTTTGGTAAGCCTGTGTTCTCTGTGGTGCAATTTGTCATTGGACAAGGTGACTTTTTTTTTTTAAGATAAGTAACTTAGCTGTATCAACGATGGTACTTGAATCAGACCTCTGAAATGCAAGAGATCAAGCTTGCATTGTGCTGGATTCTGTCTCTTGTGGAGAAGATTTAGTCCTTTTTAAATTTACAGGAATAGTGAGTGTTCTTTTTTTCTGATACCTTAAAATATGAATTGTAACTGTCAGAATTTTGTGCTGTAAAAGTAGTACTTTTAAGTCAGTGATAGCAAGGGATTTATGGAATGCAAAAGGTAACACAGCCACACTTTAATTTCAGGCGAGGCTGGTAGGAAAGCTTCTGTCTGGGAAACTTTGCATGATCTTCAGAGTGGAAGAAACATTTTAGAGGGGTGTGTGTGTGTGTGTGTGTGTGTGTGTGTGTGTGTGTTTATTTTTAAAAAGTAACCACAGTTGAGACAGGATATTGGTTAGAATTAGCCAGGCAAGCAGTAGTTTAGAACAGAATTTCAGGTAGAAACTAGATAAGGCTTACCTAGTACAGGTTTTGTTTTAATACAGCTTTGCTGAGTTATAATTTACATATCATAAAATTCCCCATTTAAAGTGTATAATTGAGTATTTTTTTTTTAGTATATTCACAGAGGTGTGCCACCATCACCACTTTGTAACTTTAGAACATTTTCAGCACCCCAAGGGGAATTTGATTTTAAAGTTAAGGTATAATACTTTAATGTATTTTAGCTGTATAACTTCATGGAGCTAATTAGAAAACTTAGCTAATTATAAAAATGCAGAGATGGACTATATCTTTGGTAGAGTGTTTTGCAAGTTTTCATTTCATATTTAGTAGGAGAAATGTCTATTTTTTGGTTGTGGAGTTTACTGCCCTTGGAACAAATTTAAATTGTTTCCAGAAACTCTTTTGTTTGAAAACCTATGTAAATGCTTTATACACTGAGGTTAGTTGAAGAGGGTGGGTGTCGCTGTATGAGTGTTTTTATTGTTTCTGGTCTTTGTTTTGCTCCTTCGAGGTGGATAGAGGTAATTCTTCCTGATTCTATTATACTGAATGTTTTCTTCTTAAAAAATGGTATGACACTTGAAAATGGTTTGAAAATTTTTATTTTATAAATATAACAGTGGAAAGCTTTAATACTTTTACTCTTCTTTTTCCCTTATTTTAATGCACTTTAGCTTATGATTAAGCCCAATCTAGGAAATACCTGTTCTTAATGAATTTTTAATTTCAGAAATTCTGAAGTGAAACCAAGAGTCTGTAAGCCCTGGCATGCTCACTCGGAGAAGATGAAGGATATCGACATAGGAAAAGAGTATATCATCCCCAGTCCTGGGTTTAGAAACGTGAGAGAGAGAACCAGCACCTCGGCACAGCACAGAGAACACGAGGAATCCAAATACAAGAGAACGCGTCCGGTCAGTTTTTTTTCTCCCCGACAGTACCTTTTTTTACCAACTTGTTGTACTAGACCACACATTCTTTTTTTTTTTTTTTTTGTATGCTGCATTATTAAAAATACACTTATTTTTCTTTATTGGCTTAAAGTCACTATTAAGAATATTTGTTTTCTTATGAAGGATTTGCTGGTTCATAGCCCTCAGTAAATGGAAAGGAAGGTTGGCTCTTAGTCTCCTACCTATTTCTTTCTTTCTGTTCTCTGCTTTTCCAGTTTTACTCCTTTTTGGTGCCTCTTGAAAGGGCTTTGCTTAAGGGAAGACAACCCAGGGGGCAGGCTGGGGGTGGGGAGGACATATGCGTCATCATTAAGCTTCATTCATGTACATAAACAAAATTGTTTTTTCCCTCTGCCTGTGTTGTTTGCGTTGAAAGTGTGAATCCTGTGAAGAGACTCATTCATACTTCAGGGTATTTAAATTTAAATAAATTTAAATTTATTCAGAGGATGCTTGGAACAGTTATAGATAGTTGTAGGATAATCAGTAAGTTTTTCAAGTAAATCTATGAATGTAGAGCTGCCTTTAAGTAATGATTTAGTTTCCTCAAAGTGAAATAATGGAGATGCATTTGAAACTGGAGGAAATATTTTTTTTCGGTCTTGAAATACAAAGGTAACTAAGAAGGCAGAATGGGAATAATTGGGTTTAGGAAGGTGTGTGTTCATGTATTTATTATGTGAAAACTTGAGAAAGATCTAGATTTTGCACCTGACACTGGAGTTTCACCAACCTGATGTCACCTATGGTTGGTGGAAGCCGTTGCCTTATTAATCAAAATTTCCTCACTAATCCGTCATTTCTGTCCCCCCACTGTATATTATAGAATGCATTCTCATTCTGGCTTTACTTTGGAGAATAGATTCTCATAAGCAATGTTGTATCCTTCTTTGGTGCCAGTTTCATAACTTTTTTGTGTTCTTTTGTGTAGTTCTTATGTTAATTAAACATTTGTTGAATATCTTCTCTGTGCTGACATTGTTACTATAGCATTTAAATCTGGAAAAAGTCACAGAGGTAACACTGGAGCAAGGCCTTGAAGGATGATTAGGAGTTTACTGTTAGATGGGGAAGCTTTCCAGGCAATAAGAGTCAAGGCCCAGAGTTACAGGGAAAGTGCGCTGCATGTTGGGACCTGGGGTATGTTACTATATCATCTGTACCTCAGTGGTTTAGTGTTAAAATGGTGATGATAGTAGTTAACTAACTCGTGATCGTTGAAGATTAAATGAGATATTACATATAAAGTGCTTAGAATGATGATTGGCACATACCCAGTGCTCAATCAGTGTTAGTCTTACAACTAATTATCTAGAGTGTAGGATGTGTGTAGGGAGTAGGAGGTTAGGCTAAGAATTTTTGTTTTAATTTTTCGAGATGATTTTAGGTTCACATGCAGTTGTAAAAAAAAAACACAGAGAGATCCTTTAACCCTTTTATTCAGCTTCCCCCAGTGGTAACATCTCATGTAAGTATAGCACAATGTCACAACCAAGATATTGACATTGATCTGATTATCAGCCTTATTCAGATTTCACCAGTTTCACATGCATTTATTTGTGTGTGTATTTAGTTCTTTGCAGTTTTTCACATGTGTAGATCCATATGCCCACCACCCACAGACAAGATAGAAAACAGTTCCAGCACAAGGATCTCTCATGCTTGGCCACCTCCCTCCCCACCCTGCCCCTCAACCCCAGGCAGCCACTAATCAGTTCCCCAGCTCTGTAATTTTGTTACTTTAAGATGCTCTGTAAATGAAATCACACAGTCACCTTTTGAGATTGGATTTTTTTTCATTCCACATAATTCCCTTGAGATCCATCCACAGTCACCTTTTGAGATTGGATTTTTTTTCATTCCACATAATTCCCTTGAGATCCATCCAATTTGTCAGGTGTATCAGTGGTTCTTTTATTGCTGAGTAATATTTCATGTTACAGATATACCACAGTTTGTTTAACCATTCACTCATTGAAAGAAATTTGGGTTATTTCCAGTTTTTGGCTATTACAAATAAAGCTGCTTTGAACATTTGTATACAGGATATTGTGGACATAAGTCTTCATTTCTCCGGATGCATGCCCAGGAGTACAATTGCTGGGTCATTGGTGAACGTGTGTTTAGTTTTATAAGAAACTGCAGGACTCTTTTTTCCAGAATGGCTGTACCATTTTATATTCCCACCTGCAATGTATGAGTGATCCAGTTTCTCCACATTCCTGTCTCACACTTGGTGTTTTCAGTATCTTTATTTTAGCCGCTCTGATAGGTTTGTAGTAATATCTTATTGTGGTTTTAATTTGCATTTCTCTTATGGCTAGTGATGTTGAACTGAATTTTTAAGGAGGAATTTTTAAGATTAGATTTTTATCTTGGTGAGATTAGTCTTGGGCAATGCAGAAAAACCTGGACAGGAGAGACAAAATAGTCAGAAGGCTGCTGTGCCAGCCCACATGAGAGAAGCTGGGAGTCTATTTCCAAACATCGGGATGGGGATGGAAGAGAGGGGAAGATTAAGAAGCAACTCAGGAAGGAGGGGGAGACACCTAGAGGTGCCTGGGATAGATGGTCACGATTTTAAACTATTACTGGACATACGTGAAGAAGAGATTTGAGGCAGGAATGAGTTTGATTTTAAGCATGTTCAATTTGAAGTTCATTCAGGTAAAATTATCAGTAGATAGTTACAGCTTAGTCAAGAAATAGAGTAGGGAAAATATTTTGGAACCATTGGTGTATGCTGGTAGATGAAGACTTGGGAGTGAGCAGGCTTGCCCATGGGTGGCTTGGAGAACAGGAAAAGGTTGGAACCTGAGAAGCCAGTGTGTGGTCTTGTGATATTCCTGGGGCCAGAGTCCTTATCCAGTTTGTTAGAGCAGAATTGGGATTTGAGTATGAAGTGGTGAAAGCAAGCTTTTCCTCTGCAAATGGAAAAGAACTGGAAATAGAATGCTGTGCCTTTTGTCCTCTAAATTAGTAGGTTAGCTGCCATGACAGCAAGTTTCCTCCCTGTAACTGAAGCTTTATCTTGAAGAAACAGGAAAGCTAATAGCAATTTTATAAAATTTCAGGGGTCCTCATGAATTTTATTTCCATTCCCTTTCGTGTTTTCTAAACTTTTAAATTTGACCAGTTTTCTTGATTTTTACCACAGCCTTTACTGAACTTTATTACTTAAAATATTTCTTTCAGTCTATTCACTTCTTTTTTCCCTCAGCTTTGACCTAAGCAATAAAATCATAGGTTTAGGCAACCTGTTTTTTAGACACATTAAAATGAAAACATAGCTATTAAATATTTTTTTAAAATTCCACACACCACCTAGAATCTTCTTGCATACTACCTGTCAAGAAACAAAATTTCTTAAATACCTTTATCTTGAGCTTGCCTTATATGTAGTTTGCTGACAGAGGGAACCAGCAAGATAATTTAAAAACGTTCAAGTTCAGAGGTAGTATAAAATTGATAATCTAAGTAGTTGGGAAGCAGAATGCCTATATAAGCATATAATTTTTTTTTTTAAGGAAGCAGCTAGTTGGATAGAGATTGTAATTTCATGTCACATACTCATAACCATGATTTCTATTCCAGTCGTTGTAGAGGACACCAGAGACAGGACATCTCAGATGCCAGCCGTGCGTACTGTCTATCAGATACAAAGCAGTACAATCAAAGATAAGGCTGTGTTTGTGGCTCTTAAGTGGAAAACAAGGTTTTATTTACCACCATTAATATTTCAGTAGGGCCAGTTAACGTAGACTGTCTTAAACAGAAGTCAGAAGCAAAGCACCATAGAAAAATTTCTGATTTTAAACAGGCCAGTGCTTTTCTTCTCAAGCTATAAGCAAAAATGCAGAGTACACACTTTGCCCATTTCTTAGTAATGGGACAGATTTTTTCTTTTGGCACATTTTTTGGGAAACAGTGTTCTAAACAGCCTTGTCTTCAAATGCTTACAGTCTCCCACATCTTCTTGGAGATCATTAGGGTAAAATAATGCATTTGCACACATACACCTTCTTAAGGACAATTAGTTAATGCTTGTGGCAACACAGTCTGATGTTTAGCAGACACCCTTAAATCCTGAAGAGTTAATAGTGGTGCCTTCTGTTGCTTCCAGCTATCTGAGCCTAAGGACTAATCCTGGGTGGAGTTAGCCTGGCATTATTTCAACTAACATGAAGATTTTTATCTAGGCCCTGTTTTCACGTTGTTACCATGCCTAAGGCATGAGTGCATACACATGACTACATGATCCCTGTTTTGTTTTTTAAAGATGCAATATTTATTCATTCAGCAAACATTTGAGTACTCTCCACAATGCTTGCACAGCACTGAGCCAGGTAGTCTGGTGCAGGTAAAGATAAACTGATGCTGGGCATGCCTGCCCCACCCCCCGTGGAGGCCTAAACTCAGTCATATACATAGATTACTGTAATTTAGGAGCTGTGAAAATTAATAAAAAGGAGAGAGTATGTCTGTCTTTGGGGTCAGGGAAGACTTCAGGAGGATATAGTATTTGACTGGAGACTTGAGGAATATGTATAATTTGGAGAGATGAATTTCAGATTATGGGCATTCTTGAACAATAGGTTAAGGGATTTGGATTTTCGTTGCTTTAATATTTAAGCAAGACAAAGCTATTTGGTACGTTATACTTTTTTTTTAATTGTGATATTTGCTTCCCTATTCTCAGACCAAAGTGAAGGGTGACTTGTGTTTCACTAATGTCTAATTTAGCCTGCAGCAAAGGAGGAAGTATGGAAAATAAGCAGAAGTCGACTAAAGTTCACGTGCCATTATTACCACTCACTCTTTTTTTTCCCTTAAAACTGTACCATTGGTGGAATTTTCCTTTTTCGAAGTTGGAATATTCTGCCTCTAGGAAAGCTAACAAATCAAGGAGTCATAAAGTCCAATAAGCTTTGTTTAGTATTTCCTTTAGTTCCATGTTAGGCTGACCCTTTAACCTGGGTTGGAGTTTTCATAATTATTAGTTTGAAATATTTTGATGAGCTGCAGCTATATCCTAGGTATCAAGGGTGTAGGGTTAATCTCTTACCCACATATCTTAGAAATATGATTCTAAGATACACTATTATTTGTAATGAAAGAAATTATGGGCTCATTGTAGAAAATGTGCAAAGTATAGAAAATTGAAGCAGAAAAAAAAAATTACTCTTAACCCCTCTACCCAGAGACAACTATTGCTATCATAAAATAGTTTTGTCTGGTACATTATACTGTTAGAGAATTTGACTCTGAAAGCTTTTCTTTAAGCACTGAAGGTATGTGAATTTGCCTCTGCCCTGGGGTTAACAATATTGCGTGCGAGTGTGCTTTGCTATTAGAAAGGAGAGCAGGATGAAGATTAGTATTTGCAGTGTCTGTATTATTTTTCTCCTGATTGGTACTCAGTGACTCAGCACATTTTCTGGACAGTCAGTGTTAGAATGAGTAAAAATACCTGGCTTCCCCTCCCCACCCCCCCGTAGGCATCTGAAAAGCTATGTAAGACTCACTATGTCTCTTAGGCAATGCTGGGTGTGATAGGCTGTCTGGTCAGACGTTGGTCTCCAATAACAGCCTGCAGCTCTCTGGAGGAGGTGACAACAGGGCTGCTATTGGTGCGGAGCCCAGGTGGCGTTTGAATCAGTAGTGCCACGGGTCAGATCCTGGGGTTGGCCCGCTGCCTTGATCGTGAGCGTGCTTCCGCCATCTGCAGCCAGGCTGCTGCTGCTGCCCTAGGACAGGCTGCTCAAGGAAGTAAGTGTAGACTGTTGGCATGATAAGGGACTTTCTGTCGAAAAGGGAAGAGAAGTATGAGAGCTGTTTTTTTAAGCTGCTTTGAGTACCTAAATCTTTATTTGGTTAGGATACGTAATTTGGAAGTTACAAATGTTTAATGAAAACACTTTCAATGAAATCTTGGTTCCACTTTAGGTAGTATTCTGCCAATGCTTTCTTTAATGCCTCACCATTCTTTCCCTCTCCCTTAGTCAGAAGTCAAAAGGTTAGTGACAGGGACAGAAAATGGGGCCTCTGGAAGTCTTTGCAATGATTGAACCTTTCAGTCAGTGTCTAAATAACAGACTAATGTGAAGTTAATTGGGTGCATTGAAGTCTACTAATTAGCAGCAGACTTGCCTCTCTCTTCCCACCCCCATGCCCCTGCTTTTAGGGAGTTAGCCTATTTAGATAATTAGATGTTGTATATGTTTTAATTGTTTAAGATTTTTCTGAATTAGCTGTTCAAAGAATCCATCTTAGCTCACCTATTAGATTCCAGAAGCAAACTTTTGCTTACCAAAGCCTACTCATGGAGGCAGAAAGCAAGACAGATTCATAAAGATGTATACTTTAAAAGGTAGATGGCACCTAGAAGGCCATTCTGCAAGTTTAGCTTCACCTCCCGGTGGATGAGGCCCAACAGAGAGGTTTTCTTGGCAGACTGGGCTTGGATCAGGTGCTCCTCCCAGTGAGGTTATTTCTGGAGGTAGGTGCCTCAGAAAGAGCTCTTGGCTTCCCAGGCCAATATGTTGGCCTCCGGAAGGATAGGTCAGGTAATTGCCACAGATGCCAACTGCTGTACAGCTGTTGTTTGTACCTAACCTTGGAGTAAAGGATATGTTTGGATTGTTTTCAAAAGCGAATCTTGCGAAACAAAATTTGTGTGGGGTTACTATGAAGTTGATTACATGTCATAGAAATAGACACCCTTGGGCTTTTAGAGGTAAACAGCACAGAAGGTGTTAGAATAAAAGGTTATGTTTGCTTGGCTTTTAAAAAATCCCATGACCTTTACAATGTTCTGTTCACTTTTTGTTATGTAGGTATGGTGTTGAGTGATCACTTGGTTTCTTAAACGTTGTGTTCTCACAGTAGAAATATAGCTAAATTGCCCAACTCTTGTGTTTGTTTCTTTCCACTGTCAGCAGTTCTAGCCTGCTCTACAGGCCCACATGATGGAACCACTAACGTCTTGTGCTAAGCATTTAACAGGGGCACATGCACTGTACTAGGTATTGAAGGAAGTTTATTTAGAACTTATATTTTGGCTTTTTATTTTTAAGCTAAAGCCTGAAAATCTTGCGGGGGGGGGGGGGGTTGGTTTATCAGATGCAAAAAAGACCAGCATCCACAAGCTCCATTATCTAAATTAATAATAATGGTTATTAGCCAGGCTGCATATTCACATCACTTGAAGGATGTTAAAAAAACAAAAATGGGTGCCTGGGCTCTCCCCCACCAATTAAATCAGTTTCTGGGGTAGAGCCCAGGCATCAGTATTGTTTTAAAGTTCCCCTGATGACGTTAATGGTAGCCAGAACGCAGGAACCTCTACCTCTGGATCTCATGGAATAAAGTCTGTTCTATCCCCTGAACCAAGTGGGGCTCCAAGTGTTTCCTGAATGTCTTTTTTTTTTTTTTTATTTAGTTTCAGCTTAATCCTTTGAAACCTCATCATGGTATTAACAAAGTTAATTTCAGGCCCCCAATGTAATAGGAACTTTGAATAAATTCCCTGGAATTTAGTCCATGAAATAACTGACACTCTCAAATTCCTGCTTATTATGGGGTAATGCTAGATTCTAAACCATAGAAAAATAGCTGTTTTACTGTGGTGGTGGTATGAAGCTGTATCTATTGGATTTATATATTTACCCTCATGAAGTGTGTTAATAGCTGACCCTTGCCATGTGGGTAACACAGCATAGCTACAGATGAGTGAACTGATGCACAGTGGATTCCTTTGCACAAGGTGGCAGAGCTCCTGACTGGGAGGCTGAGATCAGCAGCAGGTTCCCTGACTTTGGGTAGTAGGCTCTTTCTGCTATATTCTAGGATTTTGCTGACCCTCTTGACTGAAGTGGCCACTATTTGGAAGTTCTTAGGGGAAGGGCTTCTTCTTAAGAAGTTCTTAAGATGGTCAGGATAAGGTTACCAACCCGGTGGGGTGCGTGGGTTTGGTGGGAATTTGTAGAGGAACTGTCTTGATAGGTTTCCTTAACTTAATGGGGGAAGGGAGGATGGGAGACCTACATGATTTTTAAAATTTCATTTTTAATTTAAAAGAAAAATTTCTTCTTTTAAATTTAATTCTTCGTATTCTGAGTTTCTTGAGGCCTGTGTCTGATTGTGCAGCAGCAGTTCCCCTTAGAAGTTTGTCTTTTTAGATGTTTGTCATAAAGGTAGCTGCGTTCCTGGAACCCCTGGCAGAAAAGCTTTTACCTGGGTCAGGAGGGTTTATAAGTAGAGGCTGCCCATTCCATGTTTGTGTTAAGATCTTGTGAAGTTAGGGAGAGGAGAGGAAAAATACACCATAGGATCTGAGACCTGTCAATTCTGATTGTGCTGGAGACACTGCTTTCTTTGAAGGGTGTGCCAGATGGGAGGACTGCAGTTTTAATCCCCTGGGAACCTGAGAGGTGCATCTGTGCTGCAGTTGATTCCTGTCATCCCTGTGCTCCGGAGCAATGTGGATGGATCCTCAGTCCCGGGGCTTAGGAAGGCCACCCTGCTGTGGTCCCGCCATTGGGGAGGGGTTCTTCAGCCTCAGGAATGATTTCTGGCACCTGCTATCTTGTTCCAGCAGCCTCGATACAGGGGAGAAGCCCATGATTGCCCTGTTGTCAAACATCCTGCTCCAGCAGCCTTTTAAAATGAGCTGGGGTAACCTGGGCAGATGTTGACCACATGGTGTAAGAGGTGCACTGATAGCCACAGACCTGAGGATGGGTCAGTGTGCACAGAGGGAGGTAGGGATGGATGATGCAAGGGAGGGCTCTTGGGCAAGTTTCTCTATTTGCTCATGGATCGAATGTACCTTGTTTCTTTCCCCTGACCTGGCAGAATCTGAATTCCATTGCCCTGTTTTATTTTTTATTTTTTTATTATTATTTTTTTTATCATCATTTTATTGAGATATATTCACATACCACGCAGTCATACAAAACAAATTGTACTTTCGATTGTTTACAGTACCATTACATAGTTGTACATTCATCACCTAAATCAATCCCTGACACCTTCATTAGCACACACACAAAAACAACAAGAACAATAACCAGAGTGAAAAAGAGCAATTGAAGCAAAAAAGAACACTGGGTACCTTTGTCTGTTTGTTTCCCTCCCCTACTTTTCTACACATCCATCCATAAACTAGACAAAGTGGAGTTTGGTCCTTATGGCTTTCCCAATCCCATTGTCACCCCTCATAAGCTACATTTTTATACAACTGTCTTCGAGATTCATGGGTTCTGGGTTGTAGTTTGATAGTTTCAGGTATCCACCACCAGCTACCCCAATTCTTTAGAACCTAAAAAGGGTTGTCTAAAGTGTGCGTAAGAGTGCCCACCAGAGTGATCTCTCGGCTCGTTTTGGAATCTCTCTGCCACTGAAGCTTATTTCATTTCCTTTCACATCCCCCTTTTGGTCAAGAAGATGTTCTCCGTCCCACGATGCCGGGTCTACATTCCTCCCCGGGAGTCATATTCCACATTGCCAGGGAGATTCACTCCCCTGGGTGTCTAATCCCACGTAGGGGGGAGGGCAGTGATTTCACCTTTCAAGTTGGCTTAGCCAGAGAGAGAGGGCCACATCTAAGCAACAAAGAGGCATTCAGGAGGAGACTCTTAGGCACAAATATAGGGAGGCCTAGCCTCTCCTTTGCAGCAACCGTCTTCCCAAGGGTAAAACATTTGGTAGAGTCCATTGCCCTGTTTTAGCCCCATCCCACTCCCTGGTGTTCCTGCCCCGTGGCCAATACCTTGCTGGGAAAAACCCTGCTCAGTTTCTCCTTAGCCACATCATCCTAGAGAAGATGTAAAAGGCAGCGGTATTTTCTTGTTTGATGTTTTCTCAGCCCCTGGGTCGAGCTAGTACTTTTCCCTTTGGAATGAATCAGCTGCTGCAGAGGCCTTAGTGCATGGCCAGAGGAGAGCCTTTCAGGTCATCATGCCCGTTACAAGTTGAAATGCTGAGAAATGTGCACCCTCATCCTGGCTCAGGAGATGCTTTTAAAAACTACTTCTGAAAAGGATCTGAATTATTGTAACTTAAAAAAGAAAAATAGGAGATTGGGTTATGACATTTGGCCTCATAAAACCCATTTCCCAGATTGGCATAGATGAAATTCCATCTGAAGAGCTATTTAGGGACTCAGTGCTCCCTGAGCACGATTGACATGATGGGCCAGGTAATTGTGGTGGGGGCAGTGCTGCGCATTGTGGGATGCCACCCACCAGATGCTAGCAGCACTCTTCTACTTGTTAAACCAAAAATGTCTCCAGACTTGGACAAATGTCGCTGGGGGAGGAAAATTGCCCTCAGTTGTGAACTGCTACAGCTGTGCTGTCCAGTACAGGAGCCACAAGCCACATGTGGCTATTGAGCATCTGTAATGTGGATAGTCCGAATTGAGCTGGGCTGTGTGTATAACATACACACCGAGTTTTGAAGACTTAGTACAAAAAAAAAAAAAACAAAACCATAAAATCTCAAATATTTTTATATTGATTACATGTTGAAAAGATATTATATATATGTGACATTACATGTTAAAAAATATATGTGACATTAAAATTAGTTAATTTTTTTGCTTTTTAAAATGTGGCTGCTAGAAAATTTTAAATTACATATGTAGCTAACATTTGTGGCTTGCATTATATTTCTGTTGGACAGCACTGAGCTGGTGTTGATCTACTGTAGTTTAGCCATTATTCTTGTATTATTAGGCTTTTAGTTTCCTGTGAACTCCTGGGTTTAAATTATTTTTTTCTTTGGAAAATTTACCTTCATATAATAAAATTATGGAGGCAAAGAGTATATAAAGTGTTACATATTACCAGTTTGCTCTCCAGAGTCCTGCTTGTGGTGGCATATTGAAAATTGGCTCAATGTCCAGATAATATACGTTTTTCTATGTTTCCTTTCTTCCCATATTGGATTTTATTGTTATTTTTTGTTAAAGGGTGTGTAGTGGTATCTTGAAATTTAATTTCTATCTCTTGGCTGGTAATATTTAATTTAGAGGCTGATATATTTTTAACCAATTTAGTTGGATATTTCTGGGTTTTAACATTTTATAAATGCTAGAATGGAACCCAAGTAAAGGCAGTGATCGCAGGGCATTGCAGCTGTTTGTTCACTCCTGTATCCCCACTACAAAGAACAGTGCCTGGCACATAGTAGGCCCTCAACAGATACTTGATGAGTGAATGAATATAAAATTCATGTGTCTTTCAGTAAAAGACTGCTATTCAAAATATATTGTATTATTAGTTACCTGGTCACTTTAGCTTTTCTCCCCTTTATGTTAATGCTAATTTCATTATGCACAAAGTTTTTCTTTTTGTATTTGAACCCGTCTGTCTTGCATTTGATAAGTTTCTGACTTTTTGGGAAAAAAATTGAGGCCATCTCTTTTCCATAGCTGGGTTAAGTAAGCTATTTAGTTCTCTTCTATTTATTTCATCATTTTAAAGTAACTTTTTGAGGTTAATTCCAGATGGATTAACGTGTAGGGTGAAACTGGATCTCAGTTAATTCATCTCCAATCTGGTATTTACTTGTCCTAACAATATTCACAGACTCGTGATTCCCTACCCTTTATATTATTTATGTTTTCATATAGTAAATCCTTATACCTTGAATAAGTAAGTCTTCTCTCTTGATTCATTTCTATTTTCAGACCATTCACCCTTAGAATTTTGATAATTTGCTTTACAGAACATAAATATGGTAGGAAAGATGTATTTTTACCTTTACACAAACTTTTTTCCCTGGCATGCTTGGCCATGTACGCTTGTTTAAGAAGCCTAGGGAGGAAGAGAAGTTAGATATCCAACCAGATAGTCACAGGTATGAGTCATCTGGGCAGTTACTGACAGGTTAGTAAAAAGATGCTCTTATTTTATGTTTAACTATAAATGTCTAACTTATCTGTCTTCTAGCATCTTCTTATCTTTGGTTTAAAAACGACTAGGGAAGTGCATTTTTGCAATTAAGGAAAATAGTTTATTTACATTCTAGCATTCTAATCATGTAATTATGACTTTGGAAACTACCACTTGCTTATAATGAGGTTAGTTAGGAGAGTCAGAGTTTGTTTTAATCTGGTACTCACCTTGGGGAAGAGATGAAAGCTGTCTCATAAAGATATATCTGAGATTGCTTGTATAGTTGTGATTTATTTGCATTTTCTTTGAAAGGCACATAGCATGATGCTAAACAGCATGAACTCTGGAGCTGGACTCACATCCCTGCTGTTACTTAACATCTCTATGCCTCAGTTTCCTCACCTGTAAACTGGGGATAATAATAGTCTATACCTCATAGGGTAATTATAAGGATTAAATTAGTTAATATCTATAAAGCATTTAAAACAGTGCCTGGCACATAAATTCATTTGAACAAATTCTCCTATCACCAGCAAGTACAGTTTGCCTTTATGGATACAGGCTAGTCATGAGATTTGGCTATAAACAAGAAGATTGCCCCAGCTTCCTCTATTTCTTGCTAACTTCCAGGGTAGATAGGATAGAGCCCACCTCAGGTCACGAAAATAGAACTAAAAGTACTAAAGCAAAAAGCAGTTCTCTCCTGCAATATTTCTGGAGTGCATATTCCATAATAATGATTCATTAAGCAAACTGGGTGGCTGTCTAATTGGTAGGAGGTACATTCTTTAATCCTGTAATCCTGCAGATGGCAATTTATCCCAAATAATCCAGAAAGAGAAAAATAAACTATAATTGTTCACTATACTATTAATAAATAATACAACTGGAGCATCTAAACAAGTGAAATGGTGCTATCATGCAGTGATTAAATGATTGTGAGGCAACATGAAGATATTTTAGTTGACATTTGAATGATAGATGCCAAGCACTATGCTATGCTAGGAGCCAAGGACACAAACAAGAGTAAGACAACCTTTCTTCTAGGATTTCTTACCAGAAGTATCCGCTGCAGTGGTACAGGTGCAAGGAAAACATAGGAGGGAGAAAATAAATTCTGCCTGATGAAAAGGTCAAGGAAAGCTAAAGGAAAGAGGAAGTGGTTGAGATAGGCCCTGAAGGTTTATCCAGTGAATAAGTTGGGGCAATAAATATAGTTTATATGAATTAATTGTTTATTATATACTCAGTACTTGGCTTTACTGATACTTTAATTAATACATTAATGTCCCTCAATTCTATGTGGTAGGTGTATGCACCCATTGTAAAAATGAGTAAACTGAAGCGTAAAGTGGCCAGGTGACATAACGAAGGTTGGTGGTAGAATCAGCATGTGAACCCAGGTCGGTAGTCTTAAACCCATGTTTGAAATCACTGTACTTCACTTTAGGCTTCGACTGTGGGAAAAGTCTCTGTAGAGGTGTTAATAGTCGAAGATCAGAAGAGAATATAGTATTGCTGGAGTCAGAGAATTCTTTTCTCTTGATTTTTCTGATAATACTGTTTTAGCATTTAGGAGTTCTTGACAACAGCTAAACATCTGTTGCTTATACTTCTACCAGACCTATCTCAGAAGGAGCGTCAGAGTACGGATATGGAGCACGACTGTGTTTCTTACAAAAGGATCTTGCATCAGATCCTCTTCTCTCCATCAGATACGTCACTTTCGTGACATAGGCAGTATCCAAAGATATGACAATAAGATTGACGGTTTGGGAAAATGTTTAGGAAAGAATAGCAAAAATGGTATATGACTTGCAAAGTGTGTAATTTAGAATGGCAAATTTTGGTTCTCTTAAGTCCGCAATATAGACTTCTCTTTACTTTTACTGTGGGAATTCCTACTCCGTATTTTTTATTACATGAAATTTTGAGGATGTAGTGCCATTTCAACCACTTTCTGGGGGGTTTGTCTTTGTCAGGATAAAGGCATTTGTACTTCATGCCTTGTTCTGAAATCCAAGGCAGTACAATTACCCTCAATCTCTGTCATTTTATAGGCATTCTATCGTGCCTTTATGGTACTCAGGATAAGTCTGGGGGATGAAGCCTTGCCTGCCAACTCTTATCAGACTCTAGTAAGAGCTTTTGAATTTGGCTTTCTCTATTTGGCTTCCAAGTAGGAAGTAACTTACTATCCAGGAGGTGGTGACATTCTTATATATTGTCAAAGGAACAGAACCCACGCAGTGGAAATTTTGTTCCTGTTAAGTTCATTTACTTTTAATAGATTTTGGTGAAAATTGTAAATAGGCCCTTTGGAGATGAAGAAAATGAAATTCGTGTGCTAAACACATTGGAATTGGTATATTCTTTTTTTTTTTTTTGTAATCTTCATTTTATTGAGATATATTCACATACCATGCAGTCATACAAAACAAATCGTACATTTGATTGTTCACAGTACCATTACATAGTTGTACATTCATCACCTAAATCAATCCCTGACACATTCATTAGCACACACACAAAAATAACAAGAATAATAATTAAAGTGAAAAAGAGCAATTGAAGTAAAAAAGAATACTGGGTACCTTCGTCTGTTTGTTTCCTTCCCCTATTTTTCTACTCATCCATCCATAAACTAGACAAAGTGGAGTGTGGTCCTTATGGCTTTCCCAATCCCATTGTCACCCCTCATAAGCTACATTTTTATACAATTGTCTTCGAGATTCATGGGTTCCGGGTTGTAGTTTGATAGTTTCAGGTATCCACCACCAGCTACCCCAATTCTTTAGAACCTAAAAAGGGTTGTCTAAAGTGTGCGTAAGAGTGCCCACCAGAGTGACCTCTCGGCTCCTTTTGGAATCTCTCTGCCACTGAAGCTTATTTCATTTCCTTTCACATCCCCCCTTTGGTCAAGAAGATGTTCTCCGTCCCACAATGCCAGGTCTACATTCCTCCCCGGGAGTCATATTCCACGTTGCCAGGGAGATTCACTCCCCTGGGTGTCTGATCCCACGTAGGGGGGAGGGCATTGATTTCACCTTTGAAGTTGGCTTAGCTAGAGAGAGAGGGCCACATTTGAGCAACAAAGAGGCATTTGGGAGGAGGCTCTTAGGCACAATTATAGGGAGGCCTAGCCTCTCCTTTGCAGCAACCATCTTCCCAAGGGTAAAATCTATGGCAGAGGGCTCAGCCCATCAAACCACCAGTCCCCTATGTCTGTGGTCATGTTAGCAACCATCGAGGCCAATACCCCTGCATTCTCCACAGGCTCCTCAAGGGGGCACTACAAATTTTTTTCCTTGTTTTTCTTTTTTTTTTTAACTTTCCCTTCTTTTTTAAATCAACTGTATGAAAAAAAAGTTAAAAAAACAAACAAACATACAATAAAAGAACATTTCAAAGAGACCATAACAAGGGAGTAAGAAAAAGACAACTAACCTAAGATAACTGCTTAACTTCCAACCTGTTCCTACTTTACCCCAAGAAAGTTACCTAATATAGCAACATTTCTGTGAACTTGTTCCTACTATATCCATCAGAAATTAACAGACCACACTCATTCCTGGGCATCCCCAGAACGTTAAATAGCTTATCTGTTCTTGGATTATTGTTCCCCCTTCCTTAATTGCTCTCTATTGCTAGTTCCCCTACATTCTACATTATAAACCATTTGTTTTACATTTTTCAAAGTTCACATTAGTGATAGCATATAATATTTCTCTTTTTGTGCCTGGCTTATTTCGCTCAGCATTATGTGTTCAAGGTTCATCCATGTTGTCATATGTTTCACGAGATCGTTCCTTCTTACTGCCGTGTAGTATTCCATCGTGAGTATATACCACATTTTATTTATCCACTTATCTGTTGAAGGACATTTGGGTTGTTTCCATCTCTTGGCAATTGTGAATAATGCTGCTATGAACACTGGCTTGCAGATACCTGTTCGTGTCACTGCTTTCCGATCTTCCGGGTATATACCGAGAAGTGCAATCGCTGGATAGAATGGTAACTCTATATCTAGTTTTCTAAGGAACTGCCAGACTGACTTCCAGAGTGGCTGAACCCTTATACAGTCCCACCAACAATGAATAAGAGTTCCAATTTCTCCACATCCCCTCCAGCATTTGTAGTTTCCTGTTTGTTTAATGGCAGCCATTCTAATCGGTGTTAGATGGTATCTCATTGTGGTCTTAATTTGCATCTCTCTAATAGCTAGTGAAGCTGAACATTTTTTCATGTGTTTCTTGGCCATTTGTATTTCCTCTTCAGAGAACTGTCTTTTCATATCTTTTGCCCATTTTATAATTGGGCTGTCTGTACTATTGTCATTGAGTTGTAGGATTTCTTTATATATGCAAGATATCGGTCTTTTGTCAGATACATGGTTTCCAAAAATTTTTTCCCATTGAGTTGGCTGCCTCTTTACCTTTTTGAGAAATTCCTTTGAGGTGCAGAAACTTCTAAGCTTGAGGAGTTCCCATTTATCTATTTTTTCTTTTGTTGCTTGTGCTTTGGGTGTAAAGTCTAGGAAGTGGCCGCCTAATACAAGGTCTTGAAGATGTTTTCCTACATTATCTTCTAGGAGTTTTATGGTACTTTCTTTTATATTGAGATCTTTGGTCCATTTTGAGTTAATTTTTTTTTAATCATCATTTTATTGAGATATATTCACATACCACGCAGTCATACAAAACAAATCGTACTTTCGATTGTTTACAGTACCATTACATAGTTGTACATTCATCACCTAAATCAATCCCTGACACCTTCATTAGCACACACACAAAAATAACAAGAATAATAATTAGAGTGAAAAAGAGCAATTGAAGTAAAAAAGAACACTGGGTACCTTTGTCTGTTTGTTTCCTTCCCCTATTTTTCTACTCATCCATCCATAAACTAGACAAAGTGGAGTGTGGTCCTTATGGCTTTCCCAATCCCATTCTCACCCCTCATAAGCTACATTTTTATACAACTGTCTTCTAGATTCATGGGTTCTGGGTTGTAGTTTGATAGTTTCAGGTATCCACCACCAGCTACCCCAATTCTTTAGAACCTAAAAAGAGTTGTCTAAAGTGTGCATAAGAGTGCCCTCCAGAGTGACCTCTCGGCTCCTTTTGGAATCTCTCTGCCACTGAAGCTTATTTCATTTCCTTTCACATCCCCCTTTTGGTCAAGAAGATGTTCTCCGTCCCACGATGCCGGGTCTACATTCCTCCCCGGGAGTCATATTCCACGTTGCCAGGGAGATTCACTCCCCTGGGTGTCTGATCCCACGTAGGGGGGAGGGCAGTGATTTCACCTTTCAAGTTGGCTTAGCCAGAGAGAGAGGGCCACATCTGAGCAACAAAGAGGCATTCAGGAGAAGACTCTTAGGCACAAATATAGGGAGGCCTAGCCTCTCCTTTGCAGCAACCGTCTTCCCAAGGGTAAAACTTATGGTAGAGGGCTCAACCCATCAAACCACCAGTCCCCTATGTCTGTGGTCATGTTAGCAACCATGGAGGTGGGTTAGGCGAATACCCCTGCATTGAGTTAATTTTTGTGTAGGGGGTGAGGTAGGGGTCGTCTTTCATTCTTTTGGATATGGATATCCAACTCTCCCAGCCCCATTTGTTGAAAAGACCATTATGACTCAGTTCAGTGACTTTGGGGGCCTTATCAAAGATCAGTCGGCCATAGATCTGAGGGTCTATCTCCACGTTTTCAATCCGATTCCATTGATCTATATGTCTATCTTTGTGCCAGTACCATGCTGTTTTGGCAACTGTGGCTTTAAATAAGCTTCAAAGTCAGGGAGTGTAAGTCCTCCCACTTCGTTTTTCTTTTTTAGAGTGTCTTTAGCAATTCGAGGCATCTTCCCTTTCCAAATAAATTTGATAACTAGCTTTTCCAAGTCTGCAAAGTAGGTTGTTGGAATTTTGATTGGGATTGCATTGAATCTGTAAATGAGTTTGGGTAGAATTGACATCTTAATGACATTTAGCCTTCCTATCCATGAACATGGAATATTTTTCCATCTTTTAAGGTCCCCTTCTATTTCTTTTAGTAGAGTTATATAGTTTTCTTTGTATAGGTCTTTTATATCTTTGGTTAAGTTGATTCCTAGGTACTTGATTTTTTTAGTTGCTATTGAAAATGGTATCTTTTTCTTGAGTGTCTCTTCAGTTTGTTCATTTCTAGCATATAGAAACATTACTGACTTATGTGCATTAATCTTGTATCCCGCTACTTTGCTAAATTTGTTTATTAGCTCTAGTAGCTGTATCGTCGATTTCTCAGGGTTTTCTAGATATAAGATCATATCATCTGCAAACAATGACAGTTTTACTTCTTTTCCAATTTGGATGCCTTTTATGTCTTTGTCTTGCCGGATTGCCCTGGCTACCACTTCAGCACAATGTTGAATAACAGTGGTGACAGCGGGCATCCTTGTCTTGTTCCTGATCTTAGAGGGAAGGCTTTCAGTCTCTCACCATTGAGTACTATGCTGGCTGTGGGTTTTTCATATATGCTCTTTATCATATTGAGGAAGTTTCCTTCAATTCCTACCTTTTGAAGTGTTTTTATCAAAAAGGGATGTTGGATTTTGTCAAATGCTTTTTCAGCATCTATTGAGATGATCATTTGATTTTTCCCTTTCAAATTGTTAATGTGTTGTAATACATTGATTGATTTTCTTATGTTGAACCATCCTTGCATGCCTGGAATGAACCCCACTTGGTCATGGTGTATGATTTTTTTAATGTGTCTTTGGATTCGATTTGCAAGTATTTTGTTGAGGATTTTTGCATCTATATTCATTAGGGAGATTGGCCGGTAGTTTTCCTTTTTTGTAGCATCTTTGCCTGGTTTTGGTATTAGATTGATGTTAGCTTCATAAAATGATTTAGGTAGTATTCCATTTTCTTCAATGTTTTGAAAGAGTTTGAGTAAGACTGGTGTCAGTTCTTTCTGGAAAGTTTGGTAGAATTCCCCTGTGAAGCCATCTGGCCCTGGGCATTTATTTGTGGGAAGATTTTTGATGACTGATTGGATCTCTTTGCTTGTGATGGGTTGGTTGAGGTCTTCTGTTTCTTCTCTGGTCAGTCTAGGTTGTTCATGTGTTTCCAGGAAATTGTCCATTTCCTCTACATTATCCAGTTTGTTGCCATACAGTTGTTCATAATATCCTCTTATAATTTTTTTAATTTCTTCAGGATCTGCAGTTATGTCACCTTTTTCATTCATTATTTTGTTTATATGGGTCTTCTCTCTTTTTGATTTTGTGAGTCTAGCTAGGGGCTTGTCAATCTTGTTGATCTTCTCAAAGAACCAACTTTTGGTGATATTTATCCTCTCTATTGTTTTTTTGTTCTCTATGTCATTTATTTCTGCTTTAATCCTTGTTATTTCTTTTCTTGTACTTGGTTTAGGATTGGTTTGCTGTTCATTTTCTAGCTTCTTCAGTTGATCCATTAGTTCTTTGATTTTGGCTCTTTCTTCCTTTTTAATATATGCGTTTAGTGCTATAAATTTCCCCCTTAGCACTGCTTTTGCTGCATCCCATAGGTTTTGGTATGTTGTGTTCTCATTTTCATTCGTCTCTATATATTTAGCAATTTCTCTTGCTATTTCTTCTTTAACCCACTGATTGTTTAGGAGTGTGTTGTTTAACCTCCAGGTATTTGTGAATTTTCTAAGTCTCTGCTGGTTATTGACTTCTAACCGTATTCCACTGTGGTCAGAGAATGTGCTTTGAATAATTTCAATCTTTTTAAATTTATTAAGGCTTGTTTTATGTCCCAGCATATGATCTATTCTGGAGAAAGTTCCGTGAGCACTAGAAAAGTATGTGTATCCTGGTGATTTGGGATGTAATGTCCTGTATATGTCTGTTAAATCTAATTCATTTATCAGATTGTTTAGGTTTTCAATTTCCTTATTGGTCTTCTGTCTGGTTGATCTATCTATAGGAGAGAGTGATGTGTTGAAATCTCCCACAATTATTGTGGAAACATCAATTGCTTCCTTTAGTTTTGCCAGTGTTTCTCTCATGTATTTTGTGGCACCTTGATTGGGTGCATAGACATTTACGATTGTTATTTCTTCTTGTTGAATTGCCCCTTTTATTAGTATGTAGTGGCCTTCTTTGTCTCTCAAAACATCCCTGTATTTAAAGTCTATTTTATCTGAGATTAATATTGCTACACCTGCTTTCTTTTGGCTGTAGCTTGCATGAAATATTTTTTTCCATTCTTTCGCTTTCAGTTTCTTTGTGTCCCTGTGTCTAAGATGAGTCTCTTGTATGCAGCATATTGATGGTTCATTTTTTTTTTTTTGATCCATTCTGCAAATCTATATCTTTTAATTGGGGAGTTTAATCCATTTACATTCAACATTATAACCATGAAGGCATTTCTTGAATCAGCCATCTTATCCTTTGGTTTATGTTTGTCATATTTTTCCCCTCTCTCTATTAATATCCTTTATTGTACCCATACCGAATCTCTTTAGTACTGAACCTTTCTCCAAGTCTCTCTGTCCTTTCTTTGTTTCTCTGTCTGTAGGGCTCCCTTTATTATCTCCAGTAGGGCAGGTCTCTAGTTAGCAAATTCTCTCAGCATTTGTTTGTCTGTGAAAAGTTTAAGCTCTCCCTCAAATTTGAAGGAGAGCTTTGCTGGATAACGTATCCTTGGTTGGAAATTTTTTTCACTCAGAATTTTAAATATATCGTGCCACTGCCTTCTTGCCTCCATGGTGGCTGCTGAGTAGTCACTACTTAGTCTTATGCTGTTTACTTTGTATGTGGTGAATTGCTTTTCTCTTGCTGCTTTCAGAACTTGCTCCTTCTCTTCCGTGTTTGACAGTGTGATCAGAATATGTCTCGGAGTGAGTTTATTTGGATTTATTCTATTTGGAGTTCGCTGAGCATTTATGATTTGTATATTTATGTTGTTTACAAGATTTGGGAAGTTTTCCCCAACAATTTCTTTGAATACTCTTCCTAGACCTTTACCCTTTTCTTCCCCTTCTGGAACACCAATGAGTCTTATATTCGGACGTTTTATATTATCTATCATATCCCTGAGGACCGTTTAGATTTTTTCAATTTTTTTCCCCATTCTTTCTTTTATTCTTTCATTTTCCATTCTGTCATCTTCCAGGTCACTGATTCATTGTTCAACTTCCTCTAGTCTTGTACTATGAGTGTCCAGAATCTTTTTAATTTGGTCAACACTTTCTTTAATTTCCATAAAATCATCTATTTTTTTATTTAGTCTTGCAATGTCTTCTTTATGCTCTTCTAGGGTCTTCTTGATATCCTTTGTATCCTGTACTATGGTCTCATTGTTCATCTTTAGTTCTTTGAGTAGCTGTTCTAGGTGCTGTGTCTGTTCTGATCTTTTGATTTGGGTGCTTGGGCTTGGGTTATCCATATCGTCTGGTTTTTACATATGCTTTATAATTTTCTGTTGTTTTTGGCCTCTTGGCATTTGCTGAACTTGATAGGGTTCTTTTAGGATTTGTAGACCAATTGAAGTCCTTATCTCTAATTTATCAGATCTACAGCTTCGTGGAGTACACTTTCTCTAACTAACCAGCAGGTGGTGTCCACGAGCCACCTGTTCTCCACAAGCCAGTTCTCCCCTACTTAGCCTTTTTGGTGAGTGGGGAGTGAGTCTTGTGGGGTCCAATTGGTGTACCAAGCTTGCGTGTGTAGTTGATGTTGCCCGCCCTGTATATGGGGCGTGTTTCTGGGCAGTCAGGGAGGGGGGGTGGCTCTAACAATCAAATCTCCCTGGTGATCCTAGAGTTTTAAAGCTGCTGCAATAGTCTAATCCTTCAGTTCAGTCCTGCCACAGTTTGTCTCTGCCACTGACCCACAAGTCCTTGGTATTGGCGTATGGTTCCTGAGACTTGCAGGTGGGCCCCTCTTCCAGGCTGTGCACCCCCAGTTCTCTTTTGAGGGATGACTGTGCTATGTCACAGGTGAGTGCTGTCCCCCCAGGGCAGTTCTGGGCTTCTGGGCTGTGTAGGGAGGCTCCCAGTCTGCTGAAATGATGGCTGAATGGGGCTTAGTTAATTCACACTGCTCCGCCTTCCCAACTCTGGGACAGTCAGCTGAGGTTGCAGGGAACGCTAATGTCCACGCCCAGTTTTGTGGTATGTGCCTGTTATTTGAAGCACTTCCGTCACATTGGGTTGTCTGGGGCACCTCTGGGCTATGGGGCTGGCGATGGGCAGGAGTGTTTCCTGTCCACCAGGATGATGGCTGTCAGTGGACACCCCCCTTTTCTTGGGGAGTTGTGGTGTTTAGTGAATTTTCTCAGCCACTGGATTATTGCCTTTTGTCTCAGAGCTCTCTTAGTTCTGCTCTTGTCTTGACCTGCCCAAATTGCAAGTCTTTGAAGCTGTCTGTATTGGGCTTCTTAGAGTAATTGTTTTAGAAAAAGAAAAAAGGATTAAAAAAAAAAAATGGCCCTCCTCAGAGATCTAATGGGTTATTGAAATGCTAAGAGACAAAGCAATTAGGGCCATTAAGGAAAGGTCCACAGGGCAGAGAGATCAGCTTTTCTTCGGGATTTACATATGAGCCTCAGGGCCTGAGCTCTGCCCTTCCCCTTTCTATGTTCACCAGAACTCCAAAAATCCTCCGCTTTTATTTTGGAGTTTTTCGTGTTGTTTTTTTCTATGCCTGTCTCCTCTTTGCTGGGCTGGCTGCTCTCAGATTCTCTGGTGTCTGGTCTCAGTCTGTCTATGGTTGGAATTTGGATCAGTAGAATGAGTTTCTGATAAGGGCTGCCACTGCAGTTCTCCCTTCTTCCCGGAGCTGACAGCCCCTCCTCCCACGGGACTGAGCCTGGCAGGGAGGGGTGCGGGTCCCCTGGCCACAAAAACTTACAGATTTCACTGATCTCAGCAGTTCCACGTTTTCATGAGTGTTGTATGAAGTATGCCCAAAGTCAGATTGCTCTGTGGTGTCCAGTCCATGCAGTTCCTGGCTTTCTACCTACTTTCCTGGAGGAGTAACTAAAACATACAGCTCACCAGTCCGCCATCTTGCCCTGCCTCCCTTGGTATATTCTTAATCCAAACATCCAGAACAATCTTGCATATGGTGGGTGGTCAGTAACTTATTTGTTGAAAGAAAGAATGAAAAAAGATGTGAAGATTGTAGTTTCCTCTTCATGCTTGTATTCCATTCTCATGTAAGCATACTAATGGATGGTGTGCTAGGCTTTCCTTTTCTGATGCTGTAATGTCAAAAGATGTTTATAAAACTCCCTAACTCTTGTCACCTGTATCTGTCTTCATATCTCCAGTTGTCTTTCCTTACCTGTACTCTTTGCCTTCCTATTATCTTGCATGATATGGCCAGAATAGCTTGTTTAAAATTGATTTTTATCTATTAAAAATAATTGTTTTTAACTTTTTATTTTGGACCTAAAGAAAAAGTTGCGAGAATAATACGAAGAATCCCTGTTTATCCTTCACCTAAATTTCCCAAGTTAACATTTTATATTTGTTTTATCACTCTCTCTTGATGTATGTAAATATGAATCTTTTTTTTTCCTGAACCATTTGAGAGTAAGTCGCAGACATGATTCCCGTTTATCTCTAAAGATCCAAGTATGTGTTTCCAAAGAAAACAGTCAGTCTCTTGCATAAATGCAGCATCAGATATCAGGAAATTAACATTGAGATATTTACTATTACCTAATCTACAGATATTATTCAGATCTCACCATTTGTCCCCATAATGTCTTTTATAGCAAAAATAAATTGTTTCTCCTCCAGGATCCTATCCAGGATCAAGCATTACCATGTAGTTTCATGTCTCTTTAGTCTCCTTTAATCTGGGATAGTTCCTCAGTCTGTCCTTGTCTCTGATGAACCTGACATTTTTGAAGAGTATACAAAACACAGCCTGGGTGTTCTGTAGAATGTACCTCATTTTGGGCTTGTCTGAGATGTCCTCCAGAGTAGATTCAGGTGATGTGTTCTTGCTTGGCAGGAATGCCTCAGAAGTGCTGGTGTCCTCAGCGCTTCACGGTGGGAGGCGCATATCGATTTGTCCCTTTATTGGTGATGTTAACTTTGATCACTTCATTAAGGTGTTGTCTACCAGGCTTCCTCTCTAAAGTCACTGTTTTTTTGTTTTTATTTCTGTTATTTTTTTAATTTTAAAGCTTTTAACACAAAAATCACCTTATTTTAAAAATGTCAGCACCTCCCAAGAGTTCTCAGGATTGACCCCACATCCCTTTGGCTGATATTCTAAGACTGCAGTCTGACAGCACCAGCATTTTAGCTTTATCCCTCCAGTGATGGATGCACTCATTGTCCCATGAAGTCTCCAAGTGCTTTCCTGTGGTTGCTTTTTATTCATGATATTGCCTTTCTTTCCCATGCCTGGGATGCCTTTTCCCTCCTCCGCTGCTCTGTGTGGCAATCCCAGCCTTTAGAGCCCTGGAAATCACGTCTGTCTTTCCTTTCTGGACCATGTCAGTCAGTACACAGTGATGGTTCCATCTGAAATCTGGGCTCATGGGAATCCCATTTGGCAGTTACTCATATACTTCTGATACATTTGATAGTTGTTTTAATTCCTGTTGTTTACTTTGTCATGTTTTTTGTTGACAAACAAGGTAAGCTCCTTGAGGACTGGGAGTTATTTTTATAGCTTAGAGTGCTTTGCAAACATAGGTGCTTTAATAAATATTTATTTGAATTGCTTAATTTCCTTGCTTTTTTTTTTTTTTCTTAAATGCTTTACTTTTAGCAAAGCTGATCACAGAATAGAAAGACCTGCCTGCCATAAAATACACAGCTAACTGGCTTGTTTACAGTAAAGGAAACTGGACAAGTATCCATCGGTTTCTGTGAACAGTTACTGATTAGTTTAGGGTATAAACCTACTGAGTGAGATATTGCTGATTAAATAAATACTATAAGTAGATTAATATTATAGGAGGCTTTGGTTTTCTGCTTGTACTCGATCATTGTTTAACAGTATGGTCTCTCAAAATTAGTATGCATGTGTGAATGTTTTAGAAACATTAAACATAAATGAATAGACAAAAAGAATTCTGATCAGAAATCATTAGAATTGTAAAAATCAGTGTTCCTTGACATAAAGTAAGGGACTGTTTTTACCACTTTGAAAGATAAACAAGCCAAAGTAAAAATGCTATGGGAACTAAACATGGTTTTTAATGAAAAGTTTCTTTTAATGTAGTAAATGACAGACAGATTTGATTATATTAAAAAATTCTGAAGTTGAGGACAAATGAGATACTTTGAGAATTCAAAGGGGTTATTTTGTAAAGAGATAAAAATGATGAGTCCACACAAAAACTTGTACATGCATGTTCATATCAGCATTATTTATAATTGCCAAGAGGTGGAAACAACCCAAAGATCCATCATTTGATGAAAGGATAAACAAAATGTATATCCATACAATGGAATATTATTTGGCCATTAAAAGAAATGGAGTTCTGATACATGCTACAACACGAACGAACCTTGAAAACATTATGCTAAGTGAAAGAAGCAGGTCAGAAATGACCACATCTTGTATGATTCCATTTTAATGAAATGTTCAGAATAGGCAAATCCATCAAGACAGAAGGAAGATTAGTATTGCCAGGGATTGATGGGATTGGGGAGAAGAGGGAGTGACTACTAATGGATAAGGGGTTTCTTTTGGGTGATGAAAATGTTCTGGAATTAGATAATATTGATGTTTGTACAACTTTGTGAGAATACTAAAAACTACTGAATTGTAAATAAATAGAAACTGCTAAAAAAATTACTGCTGTTATTCAGCGTTCTTCTAGGTGTTTTGGCTGGTATGTACATAAAATAGTTATAAGAAGTACTCGAAATAAGATAAAAATATTAAAATTTTTAGCTGGTGTGATTAAATACTTGTAAAACCCAAATGAATGAACAGAAAGCTATAAGAATTGTTACAGTCAAGAAAATAGCTAGACAAAGATAGAAATTAGTATCTTAACCAATAAGAAAATATAATAGAGAAATCATATCATAATAGCTACAAAACCCATGAGAAAAACTGGAGGATTAATTTTTTTCTTTTTTTTTAATTCATTTTTATTGAGATATATTCATATACCATGCAGTTATACAAGGCGTACATTCAGTTGTTCACAGTACCATTATATAGTTGTGTGTTCATCACCAAAATTAATTTTTGAACATTTTCATTACCATACACTCAAAAATAATAAGAATAAAAATTAAAGTGAAAAACAACAATTAAAGTAAAAGAGGACACTGGGTGCCTTTTTTTTGCCCCCAGCTTTTTACTCATTCATCCATACACTGGACAAAAGGGAGTGTGTTCCATATGGCTTTCCCAATCACACTGTCACCCCTCATAAGCTACGTTTTTATACAGTCATCTTCAACATTCATGGGTTCTGGGTTTTAGTTTGATAGTTTCAGGTATTTACTGTTAGCTATTCCAATTCATTAGAACCTAAAAAGGGTTGTCTATATTGTGCGTACGAGTGCCCACCAGTATGACCTCTTGGCTCCTTTTGGAATCTCTTAGCCTCTGAAACTTATTTCATTTCCTTTCACATCCCCCTTTTAGTCAAGAAGATGTTTCCCATCCCACAATGCCAGGTCTGGATTGGAGGATTAATCTTAATAAGATTATGTGGAAACTGTGAGGGAAGCTAAAAGACACATGGGGGTGAGATGGGGGTGGGGGGTGGGGGGTGCAGGGAATGGAAAGATATTCCTGATTGAGAATACCAAATACTATGAAGCTGTTGATTATTCCCAAATTAATTTACAAATTCAACACAGAGAAGGCTAGGAGTGGTATGGGTACAAAACGAAATGCTAGTAAAGCCAAGAAATGAGGAACTAAGGTAGGCTTGCTTTATCCAATATTCAAACGTATTATCAGACTTAAATAATGAATATATTATGGTAGGACACTTCCCTGGAAGATGGTGGAGAAGGGAGCTCCAGGACTCACTCCTTCCTCTAAAACATCTAGGTAACAAGTAGGAACTGTGAAACAACTGTTCTGGGGCTCTGGAAGCCAGAAGAACACTGTACATCACCCATCCCCCACTCTTGTGGCCAGAAATGGGGTCCAGCCCCTAGCTAGCAGCTGCAGACAGAAGGGACAAAAAAATCCTCTTCCCCAAGAACCAGGGGTGGGCACTGCTGAGCACTCATATGGCCTTTGATTAGAGAAATTTGCATCCCTGGGTGCCAACTCTGAGCTATTGTTTCAACCCTTCCTGGACTGGCTGCAGTCACTGTTACAACCCTGCTCTTGACAGGGTGGAGATGGTGGAGGTTTAAAGACCACTACCTCCTTAGGGCTGTAGGGAACAATTAGAAGAAGGGTGTCATCTGCTGGGCAGGCAAGAAAAGTACAACTTTGGGGAGCTGTCAGAAAGGCTTTTTGGTGTCCTTCCTGACCCTCTCCCCAGGGCTCTGGAGTTGGTCTGCAACTCCTTCGTGGGTCCCTAGCCCTGTTTTGGCTGGGAAACACTGACTTGGGAAAATCCTCTCCAGGGTGACACTCCTCCAAGATTTTGCTCTATAGGCAAAAAAGCCACTAAAGACAACGAAAGAAGTGTAAAAGGAAAAATAAATGCAAAACAAAAACAAACAGAACAGATCAGGATCCCTGGAGAAGAAACAGAGGAAAGGTAGCTTTTTCCTGGGAGTGAAACAGTTGCACAAGTAGTGCAATCTTAAAAATTGTACCACATATCCAAGGCAAGAATCAGATGAGGAAGAGCTGAAAAAATCTGATTAAACACAGGTGTTCTAGTTTGCTAATGCTGCCAGAATTCAAAACACCAGAGATGGATTGGCTTTTATAAAAGGGGGTTTATTTGGTTACACAGTTACAGTCTTAAGTCCATAACGTGTCCAAGGTAACACATCAACAATCGGGTACCTTCACTGAAAGATGGCCAATGGTGTCCGGGAAACCTCTGTTAGCTGGGAAGGCATGTGGCTGGCATCTGCTCCAAGTTCTGGTTTCAAAATGGCTTTCTCCCAGGATGTTCTTCTCTAGGCTTTAGCTCCTCAAAAATGTCACTCTTAGTTGCTCTTGGGGCGTTTGTCCTCTCTTAGCTTCTCTGGAGCAAAGTCTGCGTTCAACGGCCATCTTCAAACTGTCTCTCATCTGCAGCTCCTGTGCGTTCTTCAAAGTGTCCCTCTTGGCTGTATCAAGCTCGATCCTTCTGTCGTAGCTTATATACTGCTCCAGTAATCAAGAACCACCCTGAATGAGTGGGGCCACACCTCCATGGAAATTATCTCATCAGAGTTATCACCTACAGTTGAGTGGGTCACATCTCCTTGGAAATGCTCAAAGGATTCCAATCTAATCAGCACTAAAACATCTGCCCCACAAGATTGCATCAAAGTACTTGGCTTTTTCTGGGGGACATAATACCTTCAAACCGGCACGGAAGGGGAAAGAGGCAGAAAGAATATTTGAGGAAATAATGGCTGAAAATTTCCCAACTCTTATGAAAGACATAAATATACATATCCAAGAAGCATAACATACTCGAATAAATCCTAATAGACCTATTCCAAGACACATGCTAATCATAATGTCCAATTCCAGAGAAAGAGAATCCAGAAAGCAGCGAAAGAAAAGTGATTTGTTACATACAATGGAACCACAGTACCAAATGCCGATTTCTCATCAGAAACCATGGAGGTGAGCTGCCAGTGGTATAATATATTTAAGGTACTGAAAGCAAAAACAGCCAGCCAAGAATTCTTTATCCAGCAAAACTGTCCTTCAAAAATGAGGGAGAGTTTAAAATATTCACAGATAAACAAAAACTGAGAGAGTTGGTCAACAGGAGATCTCCCTTACAAGAAATGCTGAAGGGAGTTCTGCAGGCTGAAAGGAAAAGACAGGAGAGAGAGGCTTTTACTAGAAGGTAGAAATGAAGATTATCAGTAAGGGTAACTAAAAGTAAAAAGAGAGACAAAAATAAGAAATGACCAGAGGATAAAATGGTTGAAGTAAGTACTGCCTTTATAGTACTAACATTAAATGTTTATGGATTGAACTCCCCAGTCAAGAGAAATAGATTGGCAGAATGGGTTAAAATAAGTATGATCCAATCATATAGAATTGCCGTATGGTCTGGCAATCCCTCTGCTAGGCATATACTAGGAAGAACTGAAAGCCGGGACTTGAACAGACATTTGCATACTGATGTTCATAGCAGCATTTTCACAATTGTCAGAAAACGGAAGCAACCCAAGTGTCTACCAACCAAAGAATGGATAAACAAAATATGATAGACACACACACACACACAGACGTATACAATGAAATATTATTCAGCTATAAGAAGGAATGAAGTCCAAATGCATGCAGCAACATGGATGAACCTTGAGGACATCATGTTGAATGAAACAAGCCAGACACAAAAGGACAAATATTGTATCATCTCACTGTTATGAGCTAATTATAATAAGCAAGCTTGAAGAGTTAGAATCTGGAATATAAGTTACCAGGAGATAGGTTAAGGTTAGAGAATGGGGAGTTGATGCTTAACTTGTACAGAATTTCTGTTTAGGCAGATGGTAAAGGTTTGGAAATGGTTAGTGGTGACTGTAGCACATTATTGTGAGTGTAGTTGACAGCACTGAACTATATAGCTGAATGTGGTTAAAAGAGGAAACTTTAGGATGTATATATTACTGGAATAAAAATTAAAAGATAAAACATAGGACTATAAAATATAGTAAACCCTATTGTAGATGATGGACTATAATTAATATACAAGAATGAGAATGTTCTTTCATGGGTTATAATAAATGTATAATACTAACACACGGTGGTAATAATAGAGTGGTATATGGGGAAAAATACACCTAATATAAATAGTGAATTATAGAACTATTTTGATAATCTTTCATCAATTGTAACAAAAGTAACTACTGTTAAAAAAGTACAATTATTTAAAATGTGCTATCATTAATAGTAACAAATATTCCACATCCATGCTAGTTATTGGTGGTGGGGTGGTGTACAGGATTCGTGTATTTTATGCATGATTGTTTTGTAAACTCATGACTCCTCTAATTTAAAAAATGTTATGGTAGTGATACAAGAATAGGTGACATCAGTGGAACAAAAAAACTGTCTGACCCTTGGATATATTTTGAGTTTAATATGTAATAAAGATCGAAAGTGTTATAAATGGAAAAGAGAAAGCTTTTTTATTAAATAGCTTAAAGATAATTGACTAGTTGTTGTGGGGGGAGGTCAGTTTAGAATATCACCTTATGCCATACTTTTAAATATACTATAATTGAATTAGAAAGTTAAATATGCAAAAATCTCATCACAGAAAAGCTGTAATCCAGGTTCAAAAATGTACTCCTTCAGTAATATAGGACAAGAGATTAAAGGAGAAAAAATATATGATCTTTTCAATAAATGCAGGAAAAGCATTTCATAAAGTTCAACTGAGTCATGATAAAGAACTCTTAGAATATAATAGAAAGAAATCTTCATAACCTAAGGTATCTATCAAAATCCAAAAGCAAAAATGTCAGTTCTTCCCAAACTGGTCTATATGTTTAATGCAATTCTTAAAAAATAAAATCCCAGCATGATTTTTTATGGATATAGATAAGTGGATTCTAAAGTTTATAGGAAGGCAAAAGAACTGGTATAGCTATAACAATTTTGAAGACAAAGAATTAAATTGGAGAGCCACACTACCGTATTTTAAGATTTCCTAAATAGCTATGGTAATCAACTCAGTGATACCGGCAGAGGAATAGGCAAATAGATCAATAGTACAGAATAGAATCCAGAAATAGACCCATGCAAGTATGGTTAACTGACTTTTTTTTTTTTTTTGATTGGCCAATTTTTTTATTGTGAATGGTAACAAGCAGTTTGTGATCTAATGATCTAGCAACTGTACACTTTTTAATACAATTTTTTTCTTAGAGAAGTTGTAGGTTTACAGAAAAGTCATGCATCAAATACAGAGTTCCCATATGGCCCCTCACCCATAAACATTTTGCTTTAGTGTGGTACATTTGTCACAGCTGATGAAAGAATATTACTATAATTGTTCTATTAGCTATAGACCATAGTTTATATTATATTAGGGTTCTCTGTTTGTGTTGTAGGGTCCTGTGGTTTTTTATCTTTCTAATTTTTATTCTGGTAACATCACAATCTAGTATTTCCCCTTTTTACCACTTTTAAATATCTAATTCAATGCTGTTAATTATGTTCACAATGTTGTGTTACTATCACCTCCATCCATTACCAAAACTTTTCTATCACCCCAAACAGAAATTCTGTACCAATTAGGCATAACTCCCCGTTCCCTACCCCTACCCTGGCCTCTGGTATTCCATACTTTAGCTTCAGTTTCTATGAATTTGCTTATTAGAATTGTTTCATATCAGAGAGATCGTGCAATATTTGTCCTTTTGTGTTTGTGGCTTATTTCACTCAACATGATGTCTTCAAGGTTCATCCATGTTGTCATATGTATCAGAACTTCATTCCTTTTCATGGCCGAATAAGATTGCATTGTATGTATATATCACATTTTGTTTATCAATTCTGTTGATGGACACTTGGGTTGCTTCCATCTTTTGGCAATTGTGAATGATGCTGCCATGAACATCAGTGTGCAGATATCTGAAATGCCCTCACTTTCGATTCTTTTGGATATAATTTCCAACCTCAAATTACAGTTCCAGCAGTGTTTTTCAGGCCTTGATGCAAGTGTAAAGGAAATTTCCATATTTCAAAATCCATTTAACTGTGCCATTGAGGACGTTACATCTAATTTTCAAATGGAAGTCATTAGTCTGCAATGTAATGGCGTGATAAAGGACAGCACTGAGAAAAATTGAATAGAAATCATAAATGCCTTCCAAGAGATCAGTATGTGCAATTATAATCTGTACTCATGGATTGATTTCAACATTTGGCAGTATATAATGTAAAAAGACATTTTCAAAGATGAAATTGTAAAAGCTCATTACAAATCAGCATTAATAGATGAAGATTTGCAACAACTGATGAACATTAACATGACTTTAAAGCCCAGTTATGTGGAAGGTTATCTCCCTAAAAAGAATTCCTTCCATTCTTATTAGTAGATCTGAATTACAAAAATTTTTATTCAATTATTATTATTACATTTTGAATTTTGTCAATAAAATTGTTGTGGAAATATGTTTTCCCTTACAAATAATATTGGTATATAATATTCTTGATTTTGCCTCTTGGCCCAGAAAGCCTGAATTATTTATTGTTTGGCCCTTTGTAGAAAATGATTTTTTTTTTTTTACTCTTTATATTTTTCTAATATATGCTTTTAAAGCAATCAAAATCTCACTCTATGCATTGCTTTAGATGCATCCCATAAATTTTGATGTGTTATAAGTTCTTACCCTTTAGCTCAAAATATTTTCTAATTTTCATTTGATGTCTTTCACTCTCATTCAGAAGTACATTGCATAATTTCTGAATATTTGGAGATTTTCTTATCTTTGTTGTTGAGTTCTAATTAAACTCCAAAGTGGTTGGAGTACACACCCGATTTCAGTCTTTTGAAATGTGTTGAAACTTGCCTTATGACCAGCATATAGTCTTTTTTGGCAGATATCCATTGTGTACTAGAAGTGGTAGTCTTTGAATTTCTTGTCTTCCTCCTGAAGCTGTGGATCTAAATAAGGCTTGTCCCTGTAACATTAACGTACTCTGTACAAATTTCCATTTTTACTCACTTACTGCAGGTGTGTTTGTATTTTTTAGTGTATCTTTTCCCTTTTTCAACCCAACAGTTCTCTTTTTCACTCCCTTGTTGTTATATGTGGCTTAAAGATAAGAAAAACTTTTGCTGTGTTCTTGAATCTCAGCAGCCTTCGGTTTGTTACTAAGGGCCATACATTGTCCCTAACCACTAAATTAAGCCTTCACCTGTGCATAAGGACTTTATATGAGTGAATTCCTTTCCTTTCCCTCTTGACTCATTTGTCACATGGTGCTGTTATTCTCCTGAAACCTGGTCTACCTTGCCCTTGACAAGAGGAAAAGAAAGCATGCTTTCCAGGGCTGTGCCCTTTCCTGATGCTGGATGGTACCTTATCTTATCTGAAGATCTACAACTATACCGAAGCTACTGCGCTTGAGGAGGGATCCACCAAGGCATCCAGGCTAATGTTTGATTGCCTCATCTCTGTGGAAAAGATGCAGTGTATAAAAAGAGAGACCGTGTTTTGTGTAAGGCACAGCGTGTTAGGTGCCACACCATTTAGCTTTTCCTCAATTTGAAGATCAGTACTTTCTTGCTGTTTCACAGTCGCTGGACGTATTTGTGATAATGTGAGCTTCACTGCTCAGACAGAAAAGAATGATGTACATATTCTTATTTGAGGAAAATAAAGCTTCTGCTTCTGCAGCAGAAAGGCAAAAACTTTGAAAGTAAATAGGGATAGATGTTTCCAGGTTCTTGGTCCACCCTCCTCTGACCTTGTTTTACATGCATTTTTTGTTGTTAATCTAATTGACGTAAGTTTTATAGTAAATATGTGATGTCATTTTTCAACTTATGAGATCCTCTGCTTCTTACTGCAGGGAATTCTGGGTATTGCAGCTCTTTAGCTGTTCTGTCCTCCCAGTTGCCGATAAGAGAGAGGGGAGGCATGCGTACATCCTGGCTCTTTCTGCAGGACAGGGCTGTTTAATTGGGACAGATAGTGAAGTTTTTGTCATACAAAATGGGCAACAGAGATCGATCTAAGATGGTGACTTTGGAACCGGAAACCACCTCTCCTTCTGATTCCCTACCTACAGAAGAAGAGAAAACAATCTAATCAGGAGGTTGCTAACCCAGAACACTATATTAAACAACCACTACAGAACAGATGGGTGCTTTGGTTTTTTAAAAATGGTAAAAGCAAAATTTGGCAAGCCAACCTTCTGCTGATCTCTAAGTTTGATACTTTTGGGTTCTATACAACCATATCCCGTTGTCTAGTTAATTTAATGCCTGGCTGTGACTACTCACTTTTTAAGAATGTTTTTGAGCTTATGTGGGAAGATGAAAAAACAGACAAGGAGGACAATGGCTAGTTACATTGAACAAACAGCAGAGACGAAGTGACCCCTTGATCATCTTTAGCTAGATACACTGCTTTGCCTTATTGGAGAATCTTTTGATGACTACAGTGATGGTGTATGTGGAGCTGTTGTAACTTCAGAACTAAAGGTGATAAGATAGCAATTTGAATACTGAATGTGAAAACAAGCTGTTACACATATAGGGAGGGTATACAAGGAAAGGTTAGGACTTCCTCCAAGATAGTGACTGGTTATCAGTCCCATGCAGACACAGCTACTGAGAGCGGCTTCACCACTAAAAGTGGTTTTGTGGTTTAAGAAGACACCTTCTGAGTATTTTCATAGGAGATTTGGTAGCTGAACCAAAGCCTCTTCAAAAGCAGAGTGGACTGCTTTTACATTTGATTTCCATCTAAATGTTACTAAGATATAAGAGAAATCACATTCACCTTTGTGCTTCTGTGTTCATATATTATTATTTTTTAAATTTTGGCTAGCAAATCCACTATCCCAATCAAAGAATTACAGTACACATCGTCCCCAGAATCCATAAATGTGTTCCTGGCCCACTCTGTAATAGCTTAGTAGAATTACTGTTGCAAACACATTTACCCATGCACAATATTTGAAAAAGAACTTGCATTTCTATACCTTACAGGAAAAAAAAGATTCTGTTTATGTTCCATTGTATACAGTATATTTTGCTGGTTTGAAAGAATATGATGCATACAATTTTCTAGCAGTTTTCTTTGTTTCTTTTAACAGCATTGTCTTTGCTGTACTCTAGCTGATGGCTGCTAGATTTCAGTTTGTTTCCCTACTTGATAACATTAGTAATTCTGATTTCAGTTATTCATTTTGTTTTGCTTTTGTTTTTTTCTTCATGTAACATTGGTGAAGGATCCAAGAATAGGACACAAAGATGAAGTAAATGTTAATTTTGTGCGAAAAAGAAAAAAGAAAATGGGCAATAGAATTTGCAATTAGCAGCAGAGTGATTGACTCAGTCCCAGTCCACATTGGGAAACGAAAGATAAAACATTTTGATGATAAAAATATAAATTTAAATTATCGCTTAATGTTCCTTATGAGTTCTTATCATACAAAGTCAGTGTTTAACCTCCTGACCCTTGAGATTTCTTAGTCAAAACGAATCTGGTTTGCCATTGGGGCTGTTATACCAGTTAGATTTGCCTCTCCTGTTTTCCTAACATTCACTTGCTTCTCTCCCTGACTGTTTAAACAGTTGGACTGCCAGGATGCCTTGGAAACAGCAGCCCGAGCAGAGGGTCTTTCTCTGGATGTCTCCATGCATTCTCAACTCAGATTCTTGGATGAGGAACATCCCAAGGGAAAGTACCATCATGGCTTAAGTGCTCTGAAGCCCATCCGGACCACTTCCAAGTAAGAAGCTCTGCTGGCTCGTGACTTGTCTGTCGAGCATCAGAACCATGTTTGAAAATCCGGGACTAAGATTGGTCCATTTGGAGACCAATCTTAGGTGCTCTGTTTTCTAAACAGGGTATTATTTACTGGCTAGCCTCTCTGTATTGACAGCTGTGTGATTTGGGGTTTCTCTCCTTAGGCACAAGCACCCAGTGGACAATGCTGGGCTCTTCTCCTGTATGACTTTTTCTTGGCTTTCTCCTCTGGCTTGCGTGGCCCACAAGAAGAAGGAGCTCTTAATAGAGGATGTGTGGCCTTTGTCCAAGTTCGAGACTTCTGAGGTGAACTGCAGAAGGTAGGCGTCTCCGATCCACCCTCCCCTCCCACATACTGGAATCGTAGGGCGTGAACTAGGAGGGTGGGTCCCGCAGTGTGCAGTCCTCAGCTCTGTGTCCTCTCAAGAGCCGAGCTGTCCTGTGGAGGGAGGGGAGCCTGGGATGACTTTCTCTTTGCTCTTCTACTTTATCTCCTATTTCATCTTTAACTCTGTTTTAACCACGGGCTTTCTCTCTCTCTCTCAGCCCCGCTTCTCTTCCTGAGTCTGCAGGGAGATTATGTTGCTGCCTTGTGACAGAATACATTTTTGTGGTAGCTGATTGTCATGATTAAAATCTAGTTTACACTTTCACATTTTCAGAAAGGGTTGGGGAATTTTGGGAAAGGAGTTCTTATTCACAAACAAATCTTATTCAGGGATACGTTTCTAGGTGCAAAATAAGACTTTTGCTCTCATCAATTTCTGTATCCTGAGAGGCTCCCTATATAGAGTAAATATGTAGTTACCCAGTAAGAGTATTTTTTCCTAGGCCTGTGGAGGTGGAGACTATGTACAGTGTTTTCAAAGCCTGGAGACCAAAAGTGATGGCAGGCAGGAAGCTAGGGTGTGCCTTCTCACCTGTAGAGATGTATAACAGAGGACATGTGCCCTTGTTAAGACTAGAGAGGCTGTGGCAAGAAGAGCTGAATGAAGTTGGGCCAGACGCAGCTTCCCTCCGAAGGGTTGTGTGGATCTTCTGTCGCACCAGGCTCATCCTCTCCATCGTGTGCCTGATGATCACGCAGCTGGCTGGCTTCAGTGGACCAGTAAGTTCTAACCATCCTTTCTGACAGTCTCCAGGGGCCCAGCTCTAACACTCTTGTTTTGTTGCAGGGGTTGTACGTTCCTTTGAGCTAGTTAGAAGCCTCAGAGATGCCTCCAGGTCTGTTAAAAGGGAACAGTTGGTTTTGGAGTAAACAGTGGTCTGTCAGCAGCTGGAAGGATAAGGGGGTAGTGTTGCCTGAGAAGAAGTGGAACCGGCTTGCTTTCCTGGGGCAGGGGTGAGACCGAACTGATTCTGGTCCTGGACAGGGCCATGCTTCCTTGTCCTGTGTTGATGTGAAACGGCAGTCTTGGTTCAGGCCAGATGTGTCTTAGCAGTGCTGTGAGTGGGCAAGAGCAGCGTCATGTAGCCTGGACTGGTGAGCCAGCATTGGTGACTTCCAAATGACTGGCTTCGTGCACGGAGGCAGAGGTCTCCTGTTGTCTCACGGTTCAGGGATGAGTGAGCCCCTGAAGACACTAATGGGCTGTCGATTGTTTTTAGAGTCTGATCTGGAGTCTGTTTTAAGTTTTGGTTCCTAGTATAAACTGTGTGGCGAGTGTTGGGGTGGCGGCTGTGTTTTTTTCCTAGTCTGTACTGAAGCAGAATAGGTAAGAGAGTCCATGATGTTCACAGTTTTCTGGGCCCTTGTTTCTTGTACCTGAGACTTTGATTAAATCTATTCTCTACATATTTGCCTTGAGGCATCGGAGCAGTAGTACTGCTTATACTGTGCATTTTCCGTGTGTGGGTAAGCTGGAGGTTCATGGTTTTGGTAAGTATGTACATAAGATGCATGGTGATTGGGGAAAACTAATTTGCAGTTGTTGGGTTTTGTTCTTGCTTTTGTTTTTATTAGTATTTTTTTTAATGTTTGATGACTTTTTAAAGTTTTGATCTTTTTTTCTGAAGCAGAGAACACTACTTTTCTGGTATTGGGTGTCTATATTAATTGACAAACTAACATACCTTTATGTAAATTTTGAGTAAGAGGGACCATGTAAATGAATGTCATGTTATGTTATTGGCCAAAATGGCAAACATTTTCATAGGACCAGCTTCCCCCAAGAAGAGCTTCTGTCATTGTTTCACTACAGGGCCGGTCGCTGCTCTGATCTTTCATACAGTTCTTTCAGCTGGGTAGCACAGTACACAGGCTTTTTTGATAACGGTGATAAAGGCCTTTCTTGATTCTACTTGGCTAGTGCAAGAACTTCATTGGCTCCTCCCTAAAAAAAAAAAAAAATCCATTGATTTTTCAGGTTTTAATTTTAATTTTTACTTGGGAAAAAAATGTTACCTATGCATGTTCAGCTTGGTGGCTTTATGGTCACTCCCTTGAGCACCTGCATATTCCTTAATCTTTCTTTTAGTGTAGCACACTGAAATACTAATCTCTAGTAAACTCTTCTAGATACCAGGGAAAGCTGAGAGCCTTCCTTTAAGAGGAAAACAATAGCATGCTTTTCCTTCTCTGCCCTCTTCAGGAAGAGCACCTTAAGGCTAGATTCTGTCCTGGAACAATCTAGAAAGCACTGGACCAGTCCACAGTTTCTTTTATTGATAAAAGATTGAAAAGTGTAAGCAATGTAGACCGACTTATTTTTTTACTTATTTTGGAGCTCTGGTTCGAATACATTTCTTTTTAATTGGAAATTGAAGAACCAGGCTGGTTTTGAGATTAGTACTAGCCAAAAGCACACAATCCATCTGTGGATTTAAATCCTTTTGAGAAACATCCGTTTTAGATTTTTGCACATTTTCTCTCATCTGGCACGACTTGCAAACTGCCTTAGTCTGTTCTTACAGAAATCTATGTAAGAACAGCCTCCCCAGATGTGGGCTCCCCCCATACAGCATCACTTTTTTCTTGTCCCTTCTCCGGCCTCACTGAACCTTGGTAGCCATTCTCAGAACCAACCAATGAAACATGATCAAATTGTTTTTTTCCCTAACTTGCTGGCTGGCCAAGGGTGGACTACTTAAGCATCAAAACAATACAAAGGTTTCTCTGATGCCAGTGGGCCCACACCTCTGTGCAGGGCACCCAGGGGTCACAATAATGTGAATGAAGTAACCAGAATCTGTTAAGGGTATGGTCCTGACCTAAGATGAACAGCCAAATTGCTAAACTTCCTGAGGGATATTTTGGAGCCTTCTTGGATTAAAAGTTTTAAAAGACCAGGCCTTGATCTATGATTTGTGTGTAAAGAATTAGCATCCGCCTGTAGAGCTGCAGGAGAAGGCTACCTCCTGCAGTGCTATCTTTTGGTGGATGCTAACTCTGCTCCAGGGCCCTTGGGGCAAGGACAGTGAAAAGCCTTTAGAGAGGTAAGTTTCCCGCCCTTCCAACCTCTCTCCAGCTGCAGCTTGCTTGGCGCTGTCAGGATCTGGATTTGGGGGGAGTGTCTCTGTAGTGGAACCAGTGACAGAAGCTGTTCTTTAGAATTTTCAGGATGGCTGTATTCTGCGGTCAGAATGAGAGAGTCAAGCTGGGCAGAATCTCTCGCCAAGAGTTCAGGTAAGGTAATGTTTATTCACTGGGAATGCTTTCCACAGCCAGACAGCTATGCTGACAATCTCGAGTTTTCTCCCAGTTTGTTTAAATTTAAATGGTAAATTTGTACCTTTTTAAAAACTAAGTTTTGGTTGGATTTTTTTTTCATGAAAACTTCTTTTCTTTATCCCATACAAAATGGTTTGAAATGTAATTGTTCTTTAAAATCCTGATGTGTTGGAAATTCGTTAATCTGCTGTTTCCTCTTTTTCCCCCCCTTTGAAAGTCTTGCATAGTGTAAACGTTCATTGTGTCTTTTACCTTCCCCTTGCTCCTCCCCACTCTGGGAGGTGCTGATGCTATTACCCCATGCTGAAAAATGGCACTCTAAAGGTATGGGAAGGAAGGAGCCCAAAACAACAACCTGCTGTCCTTTCACGCCTTCCTTTGGAGACTGTTCCATCCGGTGCCGTGGTGTGTGAGAAAATGCTTTACTGCACCATCTTACTGAGTTGCTTCACATGAGGAAAAGGGGGCTTTGACCCTGCCACTTGGTGACTCAGTGCCACATTTTGGATTGCATACTGGAAAAGAAGCCAATCTCCTTGCTAGTAAACCAGCAACCCAGCTGTATACAGTTGTGACCCAAACAATGGAAAACAGCCTAAAAATATTGAGGGAGGGGAGAAGTGGGATATGATAGATCTTTTTGCATCTGAAATCTTCTATTCGATCAGGTCATTATTTACTGGGACTTGGCATAAATTTGGTTGGTGGGGGTCTCCTAGGATCTAGTGGACTCGGGTATTAATTTACTCTCAGGGAAAATGAGAAATACTAATTAACCCAGAGAGAATCTGGGTTCTGGAATTCAGCCTTCACTACCTCGGGACAATTGCACCTGGTCTCCATTTTTGTCTGTCATTCAGCACTGGCTTATACCTGAGTAACCTTTGCTATAAGGAACAGGGGTAGATGGGGTAGATGGGTTTCTTGTTGAGTTCGTTTTTTTTTCCTTCAGGGTGGGGGATTGGTTTGGCTTTTGTTGCGGTTTGTTTTATTTTTGGCAAGATCAATTTTAGCTGCAAAGACTTGGAAAGACTCTGAAGGATGCCACCAGTTTTTCCTTGGGGCCTAGATTTTTGTATTCCATCCTGAGCAGAGATAATACCTCACAGTCCAGCAAACCAGTAGCACCAGCGATATTAAGCTGAGTACTTCTTTGGGGAGTTTTTGGTTTTGTTTTGTTTTTTAATTCTCTTTCTTTAGCAGCAAGGTCTTTATTCCTAGAGAAATCTACTCCATTGCAGGACCACTGCACCTTCAGGAGCCCTAACCAATTAAGTGCTGTCTGCTTGATGTACTACTTCGGACTCTGGAAACAGATACTGGTTCTATTCTGTATTTCCACTGTGTAGTTAAAACAACGTTCGGAGGCCAGATGACGTGTTAACTCGACTCTGTATGTTCCCATTGTATGTTACTGCAATGCTCTTCCTGCTGTACATTATTTGTGAGATGCTTTGAAGATGGTACTTTTATTTTTAATTTTTTTCATTTTCAATAAAAGTACATTACTTCCCACTTCTTGGTATTTAATACTGTTGCTGATTGTGCCTCGTGTGAGTGTGTGCCCCGGCGTTGCAGGACCTCAGAGCTGGAGGTGGCACTCGGTGGTTCTTGGGGGCTGGCTGCCTTCCCTCTCTGCAGGTGGTGTTAGACATATGCTACCTGAGGTAACATGTTTTTGTTTTTGGGAGGAAGCGGGGCGTGGGGAGGGTCCGTGGGAGGGTCTCTGGATTTTGATAATCTGCGTTGTTTGCTCTCTTCTGTACCATTAAACTGCTGATGTTTATTTTCAGGAATGTTTTGCAAATGCACTTCTCACTCTTCCCCAGTACAACTGTAGGTACACTGTTCCTTTTTATCAAATAAGCACGTTTGAAACAATCCGAAAGAGGTCTTAAATTCACTTAAAGAAACGTATTGATGTGTGGACATACTGGAATAAGGTCATATATATACTTTTAATGACCATGTGTTTAGAATTAATTTCAGGTCTTGGACAGGTTTATGTTACGTTAGAAAGAGTAATGATTTTGATGGTGTCCTTAGGAATAGAATTGCAAATTAGAACCACCTCCTGCGAAATGTCCTTAAGTAAATTACTGCAGGCAGGGTGGCAGGGTGGCCATAATAATATTTGATCCTCCGAGAAGGCTTTTTTTTTGCTTGCACACTTGTCACTGGACAGTGGAGCCGCCTACTCTTTCTAACTTAACACAAAACTGTGGTGTGTGTATGAGTGCTGTGGAGATGTTGACAATGGTGTATGTTTCTCCCTATAGGCCTTCATGGTGAAACACCTCTTGGAGTACACCCAGGCAACAGAATCAAACCTGCAGTACAGCTTGCTGTTAGTCCTGGGCCTCCTCCTGACAGAAATTGTGCGGTCTTGGTCGCTTGCACTGACTTGGGCGTTGAATTACCGAACTGGTGTCCGTTTGCGGGGGGCCATCCTAACCATGGCATTTAAGAAGATACTTAAGTTAAAGAACATTAAAGAGAAGTCCCTGGGTGAGGTGAGTGAGGGGTGTTTGCTTCAGGGCAGAGAGCAAACTCCAGCTTGAGCTTTTTGTCTCCTTGAGGGCCTCGCTTTGTCTTTCATCTTCCTCTTAAGCCAAGTGGCCTGTATCCTTGCAGGGTCCCCTCTCACTGCTCTTTGTGTCCCATAGCTCATCAATTTATGTTCCAACGATGGGCAGAGGATGTTCGAGGCAGCCGCTGTGGGCAGTTTGTTGGCCGGAGGACCCATTGTTGCCATCCTAGGCATGATTTATAGTGTAATTATTCTGGGACCAACAGGCTTCCTGGGATCGGCTGTCTTTATCCTCTTTTATCCAGCAATGGTGAGTAAGCCTCCTTTCTCTATCTTGGCAGCTTCTCCTTAGGAGATCAGTTACTTCCCATTGGGTTATAGTAGGCATCTCCAAGGTGTCACATCTCTGATTAGACATTTCCTCAGAGCAGGTACACAGTTTGAAGAAAGTCTAGAAAGTGCTAGACAGTGCTCATTCCATACAGGCATAATTTTGACTTAAGAGTGGCTAAGGTGTCACCAGAATAAAGATAGTGGCTGCTAATGAGATTATGAGAGAGAGAGGGTGTGAGTGATGGAGGCGTCCAGCAGGTGAATCCTGCTCCCAAATGGCACGAGTGGTGGAGTCATTCCGTCTTTAGTGGATGCGAGTGATATGGCTCTCCCACATCCCTTTTGTAGCCCTTGATATCTGGTTAGTATGAGAACAGATTTGTATTGGTCTTAACTGTTAAACAAAAGGATAGATATTAAATAATATCCTATAATTGAATAGACCACTTTTATTGAAAAAAAAAAGTAGTTTCTTGAAATCTGGCCTGTCCCAGAAAACAGGATTTTATCCTCATTTTATTTAGAATACTTTTAACCAGATTTATTTCCTAGAAAGTCTAAGCAGTTCTTAAGTTTGAATGAGTTCTAATTCGGCACGCTCACCTTTCCTTTCAGATGTTTGCATCACGGTTCACTGCATATTTCAGGAGAAAATGTGTGACCGCCACAGATGACCGTGTCCAAAAGATGAACGAAGTCCTCACGTATATTAAATTTATTAAAATGTATGCCTGGGTCAAAGCATTCTCTCAGAGTGTTCAAAGTGAGTTTAAAGATTTCATATGTGCTTTAGTTGAAGGACTTGGATTCTTTGGGTCTGTCATCCACACACTTTGCTTTCTGAGAAAATCAGATGGGAGGAGTCTGGATGTTGTTGGATCATAATATGGAATCATCATGCCAAAAGGGCTCTTAAGAGATTTGAACCCATATCCTTATTTCACAGGTTAGGAAATTGAGACCTAGGAAAGTTGTGATTTTCCCAAGCTAAAACAGCTAATTAGGAGTCCTGTCTCCCATTTCAGAGCCACTTATGTATATGCTCATCCTGTCCAGGATTTTCCAGCCTTGCCACAAAGACATCAGAGTAAACAATATGAGGTGCCTCTGTCTATGGTTGCATATGCACCAGAAGTAATTCTATGAACTCAGGTGGTGTGTTGGAACACTCACTGGACTGGGAGTCAGAATAGCTGCATTCTGGTCTCAGCTCTGCCACTAACTAGATATTTTGTTTGTTTGTTTAAATAATTGGTTTATGTTGAATCACAGTGTTCTCAGTCCCTGACCCTATCCTTACCAGAAAATTCAATGCAGACACAAACACATCAGTTATGTAGGTGCCACAAAGCTGAAAGGAATAATTAGCACAGATTGGGCATTCAGAAGAATCTCAACAAAAATGGAATGACAAGCCTAAAAGAAGGTGAAGTTTAAGAAAGATATATTAAAAGACACTTTAGGCCAGATACAAAAGAAAAAATATTGTATGTTCTTACTTATATGAAATAATTAGAACATGCATATTCATAGAGACAGAAAGAAGAGTACAGGTTACCAGGGGCAGGGATAGGGATGGGGAATGGGTAGTCAATGCTTAATGGGTAGAGCTTCTCCTTGGGGTGATGGAAAAGTTTTGATATTGGATGGTGGTGATGGTAGCACAATATTGGGAAGGTAATTAACAAAACTGAACTGTATGCTTGAAAGTGGTTAAAATGGGAAATGTTATGTTGTATATATGTTACCTCAAAATTTTTTTAAAGGCACATTAGTGTTTTAGAAAGAATAATAGGTACATTTGACCTTAATTTAAATTTTAAAAAAAGATCTGCATTGTTCATTGATTATATAACCCCATAGTGAGCTAATCGAACACATTTCTGTTGAAAAGTTAATACAATTTAGGTTGAATAGAAGCAAGGAAGATGTTTTAGTTTCACAGCTTGGTTTGCTGATTAAAACCTTCAGGAGCATTATGTCCAGTTCTGGGCTTGTGCTTTATTTTTTGCTTGTTTTATTATTTTTCCCCCAAGTTTTTTCATTAGAGAAATTATAGGTTTACAGAATAGTGTTGCATAAATACAGAGTTCCCACATAGCACCCTATTATTAACTTTCTGTGTTAGTGTGGTACTTTGTTACAGTTCATGAAAGAACGTTTTTACAACTGTACTGTTATCTATAGTCTATCATTTACAATAGAGCCCATTGTACAGTCTTATCTTTATTTTTTAAATTTTTAGTCTAGTAACATATACAACCTAAAATTTCCCCCTTTTAACCACATTCAAATAAATAGTTCATTGCTTTTGATTACATTCACAATATTGCGCCACCATCATCACCATCTGTTATGGAAACGTTATGATCAACCCAAGTAGAAACTCTGTACGATTTAAGCATCAACTCCCCATTCCCTACCCCTGGCCCCTGGTAACCTATATTCTAGTTTCTGACTCTGTTGTACTTTATTTTTGAGGGCTGTTAAGCTAAGGGGCATCCGGAGGAGGTGACCATTCAGAGAAGTTCAATGATTTAGGCTGCTTCCTTAAGTAGTGAGCTCATTGCCACTAGAAAGGAGCAAATGGACTTTTTGCCAAGCATGTTGAAGACAGGGTGACTACTGATGGTACCTTCTGACTTTCAGATTCTATGGTTTTATGATCTTCTTTCTAAGAGTCTGTTCATCCTTCAGCTGCTGACTTTGGTGTCTCTACCTGAGTGTGTTAATTTGAAATTTACTCATTATAGCCATGAACAAAGTATATGATAAATTTTAAAGCAATGAGTTTGATTTTATAAATATGACTTACAAACTAGCTCTTTAGACAGTTCCCGGTGTCTTGGACAGTGATCATACCTTTGAGGTCAGTGCATAGCCTCTCAGAAGAATTATTTTATGTTTAAGAATGTATTTGAAAATGCCTCACCCTTTTATCTTATCTTCTATTCCATGGTCTTTTGTACTTTGTGGTTGTACTGTTAATAGGGGTGTCAGTTTTGCAGATATTCAACAAAAATTATTCTGTCTACAGATGTAGTATGCCACTCATCTTCTTCCTATCATCCTTTCTACTCTCTGTGTGAAAGCCTCTACCCCAGTGTCAGCCTCTAATAGGCACTCTAGTGAACGTTGGTTACCTTTTCATCCTCCCTCACTCTAGTCTTTCTTAGAATTCCTTAGGCAAAAAAATAAGCACGAACCAGGTAAACAAAACCACCAAATTAATGTGTTCATTCCTTCTAACAATTTGAAAACTCACAAAAAGAATCAGAAAAAGGAAGATGACTATCTTTGTATTACCATGTAGTGACTGCTTCCTGTTAGATTCATTCCCGTGTGCCATGACTTGACGCATTTACAACCTCAGGCTAATGTACCAGTGCTTATTTCCTTAATGGTAGCGATTGATAGTCACATTGACCTAGTCTTTGCCCCATGGGTTCTCTAGGGTTGTTTTAAAACCTGTGTGCAGCTGAAGACCTACAGAGTCCTGTTTCGGGACAGAGGAGCAGTATCCCAGGGTTTCATTTGACCTGCTTTTTCTTCTTAGAAATCAGAGAGGAGGAGCGTCGGACATTGGAAAAGGCCGGGTACTTCCAGAGCATCACTGTCGGCGTGGCCCCCATCGTGGTGGTCATTGCCAGTGTGGTGACCTTCTCTGTCCACATGATCCTTGGGTTCGATATGACAGCGGCACAGGTGAGTGAGCCCTCGGGGCTGGGGGACATTTCAGAACCATCACACATGGACCCGCTCTGGTCCTCTGGTTACTGGATTTGGCAGTCCAGAATTAGAAAGTGTTATTTCATTCATGTGAGTAAGCCAAGAAATGGAAGACGGAGGATTTAGCCCTTGTGCATAAATAGTGTACAAGTTGTTTTTAGTCAGTCTGAGTTTGGGCTTAATTCTGAAAATACAGATCATCCTTTGGTTCAGATTTACTGAGAATTTTAATTGAAGATCTTTTAAGACGATCTGCCTTTTAAAACAATGTATCTGGCTTGTAGTAACACTTGACATTAAACTGCACCCTTCCTTAAACCTGAAAGGAAATCTATGATGTCTTGTTGTTTTAATAAGCCTAATCAGACTCTGTTTCTTTGTCTCTTTCCCTGTTTTCAGGCTTTCACAGTGGTGACTGTCTTCAATTCCATGACTTTTGCTTTGAAAGTAACACCGTTTTCAGTAAAATCCCTCTCAGAAGCATCTGTTGCTGTCGACAGATTTAAGGTGAGCTGCTCATTTCTCCCCCATGTCAGGAGCCACCCCTGGCTGCACGTACTGCTGCCTCTATCCCAGTGTGTCACACGAGGCTTTTGTTTTGCTTTTAGCCTTTTGGCAAGTTGGTAAGAAAGGGGGAAGTGGAGGAGACTGAATTAAGGGACAAGACCAGTTACCTCTTTTAGTAAATGTGAATTTTTGCCTTTGGTAGATGGCCTGGTTTTAGCTTCCCAGGATCCTATTGTTCCTGTTAGGGGTGGCCCCTTCTGCCTGGACCTGACACAGATTCATGTCCTACCTTGGTGGCCCTTCAAGGGATTTGAACCTGGGTGATCAGAACTATCAGGCAACTGTTCATTTTTCCTCACCTTGATCATTGTGCCTGTTGTTTTGATTGTCTATATGCTAAGTCCTTTTTGAAACTTTTTTTTTTCCTGACCTGTGGTTGCCACTCATGATGCAGGGAATGCAGCGAAATGGGTGTAGTCATAAGAGTAGAGAAGTGCAGTTAAGTATCAGTTTTTTGTTGTTTTTTTTTCTCCCCTCACATGTGGTTAGTTGATTATACTTTGGCTGTATTCTTTGTGTCTCCAGGATAATACAAATGTATGATACAAGAGGGAGATATATTTGGGAGGGTGGAGGGAGATAGACATTTGAAAGTGCTTAATACTTTTTAAAAGGAAAAGGAGCACCCCCTGCATGGGCTGGAATTCTTTGATGATACCATGGCTAATCCTTCTATGACCAAGTGTTTGAGGGATTAATATCATCCCCTTAGAGGTTTGGGAAAAACAAATTAGGTTTTCCTCCTGAAAAAAATGGAGAATAGCTTCCCAGAATTTATTTATGTCTAATTTTTTACAGTTAGTCACGTGAATTTTGTTTGGTCAAGAAAGCTAGTCCTCAAGAATGCCCCTATTCTCCCCAGCCTGGATACTAAAAGGCCAAGAACCAGAGTCATGTGAAAAAAAACAGTCTAATTGTAACTAGAGCTTCATTTTGCTGAACCCCAAATATCCAGTTGTGGAAGTAAGAAAGCAAATCCACACACACACACCCGAAGTTTTCGTCCTGTTTGTTTCTATGTTCTTGTAAGAGAATGGATTTGGTGACATCTTGGATGAACGATATGGGTATGCTCCTTTCTTATTTTCATGAGGACTCTCTTCCCTCTGCTTTTTAGTGAGCACTTGTATTAGCAGGTGGCATTTCACATCATAGCTTCTTCCTCTATCCAGGAAGCATCAGAGTTAATAATAGAAGCAAAATCACCCACAGCTCTATCATATACCACTCTGAGACTTCAGTCTTAGTCTCTCTTTTCCCTCTTGTCAGTGTTTTTTTTTTTTTCTTTAAAGTAAATGCTTAGCGCCAGATAATGAGTATTTGTTACTTCATCCTTTCCCAACTTTAAGCCATTTCATCTCATTATCTTCAGGTATTTATTAACTAGAATTCCATTGACTTTGTTAGGTTTTTAGGGGGCTGTTTTTTAGTGTAAGGCAACTGTTTATTATGATAATGTTTCTGATACATTAAAAGCAGGCTGCCTCAATCCTAGGGGGTCATCTAAGAAAAGGCAACCTTTTCTTTTGGGGTGGGGTGACTGTCCCTAAGGTTATGGGTCCCCAAGAAGCATCTACTCTTTTATCATTTTCCAGATGGATGAGAGAATAACAAAGATGAGGAATTGCTTCTTTGATTTATTTTACAGACCTTGCAATTCAGTGAAGAAGATGCTGTGGAACTTCTTATCCTATACCTTCTTCTTTTTTTTTTTTTTTTTAAACAGTTTTATTCACACTCCGTACAATCCATCCAAAGTGTACAATCAGTGGCTCTTGGTGTAATCACAGAGTTGTGCAATCACCACCACAATCAATTTGAGAACATTCTCATTGCTCTGAAAAAAAATAAATCCCATACCTCTTATACTCCCCTATTATTGACACTTAGCTTTGGTATAGTACCTTTTTTAGAACTGATGAAAGAATATTGTAAAGTTACTTTAACTATAATCCTTAGTTTGCGTCATTTGTATTTTTTCCCATATACCACCTTATTATTAACACCTTGTAATAGTGATGTAATTTGTTTTTGTTCTTGTAAAAACTTTCTTGTATTTGTGCAATTGACTGCAGTCATCATCCACATCAGGTTTTGCTAAGTTATACAGTCCCATGTTTTAGCCCTGTGCCTTACACATTGCTTCCTTTCTCTCTTTTTTAATTTAAGTTGGGGATCTGGTAGATATGCAAGTGTAGTCCTCTCTCTATTTGACCTACCCTGGAAGTGCATTTTGCTGAACTTGTTGCTTCCTTTAGTGTAGAATGGACAAAGGATAGAAAAAAGAATATAAAATTTCTAGGGGGATGACAACCTATAGATGGGAAGTGAAAAGCCACCTCATTGTGATGTCCTGATAAGATTGTCACCAGTGTAGAGTTGCCATATTTGGCAAGTAATAATATAGGACACCCCATTAAATACTGCCTGGGATATACTTACACTAAAAACTTATTTACTGTTTATTTGGAATTCAACTTTAACCAGGCGTCCATTACTTTATCAGGCAACCCTGTGAGCAGACCCCTCCTCTGCCCAGCAGACACGTTCTGATTATATTCTTCTAATAAATGAGAGTAGCATTTTGATGGCCTGTGTCCTGTGGTAAAAGTCAAGGCACATGGTTTATGTACCCCTCAGATTCTGTTATCCTGGTAGGTGCAGGGTCAGAGGATGTTAACTTGAGTGTCATGAGGCCTTGGTCTGCCTCAGCCTTTCAGGACAGGGCAGCCTGAGCTGAAACCCTCCTGGGAGAAGTGAAGGCTGAAGGGAGCCAGTGCAAAGGAAGGACACCTACCTGGGGAAAGAGGCATGCAGGCCGGTAGGCACTAGCAGTATTTTTTAGTAATTCATCTAGCCTAAAAGATCTTTGTCCTTTTAATAACTCTTTAGGGGAGAGAAATGATGAAAATTCTGTCAGCATATGGTTTCACTCTGAGAAGGTAGTCAAAATATTTGGCATGTTATTCTTAGCTCAGACTCTCAGGAAGATTCTGAATAAATGAAACCAGCAGCTGTTTTCAGAAAGCAGAGACTAAACGTAAGGTTTATTAAGAGAGAAGGTTATCCAGGAAATTTAGAAACATGACACTTCTGGGAAGATTGGGAATTAGGATTGTGTAGGAGATGTGGTGACTTCAGGGAGGAAAAGAGCAAGCTTAGAATCGTAGGATCCAAGAGAGAGGGTTTGCTCATGGAGAAAGGGAATCTCCAGTTAATGGACCTAAAAACTTTAAAATAGTTAGGGGGTTCTCAGTAACTAAGCAAAGCATCCTAATCCGAAAAGTCATCTTTTCTCTAAAGACTTTCCATTGTTATTTTTTAATTTTTTATTAATTTTTTTAATCATATGACAATCCAACTGGGAGAACATTCTGTAGAGAAGATCACTGATTTAAGAAGGGTTCAAAATCTTATGGGAGAGTTCTGGTCTGTGATTATCTCTTCAAGCATTCCATTTTTCTTCCCCTAACATAACTCACAGGTACTCTAGCAATGAACGTGGGAAAGAGTCTCATTCTCTTCCCAAAGGTTGTTTCTCAGGAGGAGACCATTCCCTTCCATTCAAGCCCATTCCTTTGGTTGTTTGCATTCTCACAAGTTCTAAGGCAGGGCTTTGAAGGCATGAGAACTTGTTGGGAAGAAGGAGTGCTCTAGCATACACAAAACCTTAGGTACTCTTTCCTGATCCTAGCAATCTAAGCTTGGTAACATGTCAGTCCAGCTTCCCCCTGTCCCCTCCCACCCCACTACCTGCCGAGTTGTGGGTAAAGGATAGGGACAGGCTTTGAGGCCATACAGGAGTGGTCTGGAAGGAAAACAGGATGATGACGGTCTGTGCAGATCACTCTGCCCTTGGGTTTTTACTACCTGCTGCTCACAGCTCATCAGTGGGAACTCGTGAGTTCACATACCAGTTAGGTAACTGTCCGTTGGCCCACATGAGGCTGGTAGAAAAAAAAAAGTTAATGGAACATATAATCTGTAGTATGGAGTGCTGTTCAATTGACAAGGCCCCTGTACCTCCTGAGGGTGTCCCCACACTCCCGTGACCCTTCCATGGGTCTGAGACCAGGCTATACTAATGAGCTACCTTTTGCCCTTCAGCTTCCTTCCACTGTATAGCCTGATGTGTTTTGCTACGTGAGTGTACGCCCTAGGCTTGTCTCCCCTGGTCTTGATCCAGTATCTCATCTTTGCACCTCTCTCACAACTCCTATCAGAGTTTGTTTCTAATGGAAGAGGTTCACATGATAAAGAACAAACCAGCCAATCCTCACATCAAGATAGAGATGAAAAATGCCACCTTGGCTTGGGACTCCTCCCACGCCAGTATCCAGAACTCGCCCAAGCTGACCCCTAAAATGAAAAAAGACAAGAGGGCTGCCAGGGGCAAGAAAGAGAAGGTGAGACAGCTGCAGCACACTGAGCACCAGGCGGTACTGGCAGAGCAGAAAGGCCACCTCCTCTTGGACAGTGATGAGCGACCCAGTCCTGAAGAGGAAGAAGGCAAGCACATCCACCTGGGGAACCTCCGCTTACAGAGGACACTGTACAACATTGACTTGGAAATCGAAGAGGTAACAACATCAGCCTTCACCCCCTCCCCACCGTCACCCCCTCTACTAGGCAACCCCCATCCTGATCTTACAGAGCCATTTCTTTTAGCAAAGTGCTATGCGGCCATGAGTGATGATTTTGAACTAAAGGGCAAATCTGGCCTGCTCCAACTCTAAAGGGAATATTTGAACACTTAACAAAAGAAATTAATAACTAATCTCACAAGATGCTCATTTTACAAGCAAGGAAATGAAACAGTCAAGTGGATTTTCCAAGATTTTGCCCTGAATAGGTTTCTGACTATTGTATTTGTGCATGAGCTTTGATGATTATTTCTGGTTATTGTTGTGTGTGAGCTCCTCATTACCTCTAGGCCATGCAGCAATTGTTCTGTAATTATTTATTTTTAATAGAAGCATCATCATAGTGTATGATATCATAGCCCAGGTAGCACAGAGGACCTTCAGTAGGGAGTGGCTGCAGCAGAGATTCAGATCCAAGGCTTTTAAAATTCAAAATGTGACAGAACCAGTGTCACTTCAGAGGGCTGAATCTTCCAGAGGATCCCAGATGTATATATATTCATTCACTCAATAGCCATCTCTATACTGGGCAGTATTGAAGGGCCTGGGGAAATAGCAGCAAAAAAAAAAACAAATAGAAAAAATCCTTGCTCTCCTGGAGTTTACATTCTAGTGAGCAAAGACAGTAAAAACGTAAAAATATATGTCAGATGGTGATAAGGGCTGTGAAGCAAAAGGAGATAGTGCTGGTGTGGTTGCAGTTTTAAACAGGTTGCTCAGGGAAGGCCTCATTTAAAAAGTAATGTTTGAGCAAGGGCCTGGACGAGGTGAGGGGGTGAGCCAGGTGGTCATGTGGGGGACAGTAGCATTCCAGGCAGAAGGGGCAGAAGTGCCAGGGCCATGAGTCTGGAAGTCCCTGCGGTTTCTGGAGCAGAGAGCACAGGAGAGAGTAGCCGGTGACAAGGTCAGAGAGGAAATTGGGCTGCTAGAGCCTCCTGTGAGGATGTTGGCTTTACCCTGAGTGGGCAAAGAAGCCATTGGAGGGTTTTGAGAAGAATGACGTGACTTGACTTCTGTATGAAGAGAATCATTCTAGCTACTGGAGAGACAGGAAGGAAGCCAGAACAGTGAAAGATCTGTTACTGCAGTAAACTAGGTGAAAGATGAGGTGTGTTGGTCCAACGGTAGTGGTGATGGAGATAGTGAGAAACGTTTATCTGCATTACTGAAAGTTGGGAATAGGGAGGTTTAAGGCAGTGCGTATCAAAATCAGCAAGAGTCTAGAGGCACATAAGACAGACTCCGAGCTAAGCTGAAGAGAGAATGGAAGGCTTTCAGCTCTCGAAAGCCATGCCCCAGAGGGGGAGCCGTGGTTTTTTTGTAGTCATTCCTCAGTGAGACCATCTGAAACTGTTAGTGCAGTGCATCACAGAAGAGTGCTCAAGTTAGTTTTTTGCTTCAGTGAGCACTTAACAACAAGCTTCTTCTTTGATAACCATTATTATGATCATCAAGGCAACTCTTTTACCTTGCTATTCAGTTCTATTAGAGAATTTCTCCTCATATTCAGCTGAAATGTACACTTCTTACTTCTTTATTGATCCTCCCGCTGCCCTTTAGGGCCTACAGACACCCGGTAGACCTTTAGCTATTTGAACTTACCGTAATTCTCCCCGGGCCTTCTCTTTAGGGAGGGGAAAGGAAGTTAATGTTTGCTTCATGTCTTCCACGCACCAGGCATTTACTTCATTGTTGTTGTCTCATGTAGTCATTTTGTTTAGTCATTAGAACAGAATTTTCCTCTGTGTAAAAGTAATTGGCCTGAGCAGAGATGGAGCCTATGACTTTGGTCTCCTAATTACCACTCCGCTATAGTATTTGACATTTCTGGGCTATGTTGAAATCATTTTGTTTGTTCAGCATACTTTTATTAAGTGCCAGACACTGTACTGGGGTCTACAGGGGGCAGCTCTTTCCTTCAAGGGGCTGAAAGTCCAGCGAGGGAGACAGACAACAGTATTCGTTTAAGTACCAGGGCCAGAATCACGCGATTAGCAAGTGTAAGTGGATTTGGGGCCCAGAAACTTTTTTTTTTTTAATCTTCATTTTATTGAGATATAGTCACATACCACGCAGTCATACAAAACAAATCGTACATTCGATTGTTCACAGTACCATTACATAGTTGTACATTCATCACCTAAATCAATCCCTGACACCTTCATTAGCACACACACAAAAATAACAAGAATAATAATTAAAGTGAAAAAGAGCAATTGAAGTAAAAAAGAACACTGGGTACCTTTGTCTGTTTGTTTGTTTGTTTCCTTCCCCTATTTTTCTACTCATCCATCCATAAACTAGACAAAGTGGAGTGTGGTCCTTATGGCTTTCCCAATCCCATTGTCACCCCTCATAAGCTACATTTTTATACAACTGTCTTCGAGATTCATGGGTTCTGGGTTATAATTTGATAGTTTCAGGGATCCACCACCAGCTACCCCAATTCTTTAGAACCTAAAAAGGGTTGTCTAAATTGTGTATAAGAGTGCCCACCAGAGTGACCTCTCGGCTCCTTTTGGAATCTCTCTGCCACTGAAGCTTATTTCATTTCCTTTCACATCCCCCTTTTGGTCAAGAAGATGTTCTCCATCCCACAATGCCAGGTCTACATTCCTCCCCGGGAGTCATATTCCACGTTGCCAGGGAGATTCACTCCCCTGGGTGTCTGATCCCACGTAGGGGGGAGGGCAGTGATTTCACCTTTCAAGTTGGCTTAGCTAGAGAGAGAGGGCCACATCTGAGCGACAAAGAGGCATTCGGGAGGAGGCTCTTAGGCACAACCATAGGGAGGCCTAGCCTCTCCTTTGCAGCAACCGTCTTCCCAAGGGTAAAACACAGTTGAGAATTTATTACCTTGCCTGAGGATATTCTGTGAATCACATAGGCTTGGTTTTCTTCTTTTATGTGGGATCAATGGCATAAATATTCCTCGTTTTCCTTGGAATATTTTGTAAAAATATGGAAGCAACGGTGCACATAGTTTTGAACTTACAGAACAACCTAGAGGAAAAAAATCATAAAATAATTTCCAAGGGTCCTGCCCTCCCTTCCCCCAAAACCTCAAAAACAAACAAAAAATTTACATTACTAATGAGGTAGGAAAAGGACTGGACCTTTCTAAAATCAGTTGTGGGATACCTTGCACTTTAATGTGTGGGGCACATTTAATTTTTCCAAAGGGCCGACACATTTGTTACCTCTGTGTATACTTATAGAATCATGAAGTTGGTGGCTAACAAGTAAGAAAACAGAAATAAGTGCCTTGTTGGGTTATCAGGATGACAGTTCCCATACCAGTGGGCTATAGTTGTGTTTCTGCTCAGGAAGATCAGATGCACCTAGAGGTGAGTAGTCAGTAGTGTCTTAATGATCTTCCTCTCTCCATGTACCTCGTCCAGGGCAAGCTGGTTGGAATATGTGGCAGCGTGGGAAGTGGAAAAACATCTCTCATTTCAGCCATTTTAGGCCAGGTAAGATTTTGTTACTGTCCATGACGTTTTCTGCCTCTTTCTCTGAACCTTGCTTTGCAAAAGTCTCAGGTAAAATGAAGTCTTCCCTGGAAGGGAAACAGGAAAGGTGGAAACAAAATGAGTCCTTAGGCCGCATCATGTTCCCCTCCACCCATATTCCCACCCCTTAAAGCAGTGTGTCTGGAAGGAAGCTCAGTGGACACCCTGTGCACCCCACTGGGGTCATTTGTTTCTCGTGCCTTCTTTTATTCATCACGTATTTATTGAGTACCATATGTAAGCCAGACAGTGGGACATGTCGGAGTTGAAAGATGAAGCAAACAGTTATGCCCTCAAGGAGTTTGAGCTCTGTTTGGCAAGCCAGGCCTTCTAGATACACAAGCACAGCACAAGGCAGTGAGTGGAAAGTGCAAAGAGGGCGCTGGAGAGGGCTGTCAGTGTTTAGAGTTGGGGGCAAGGGGTGAGGTCATCCAGATATGACAAATGATCTTTTTATTTATTTTAGGACCAAACAATCAGAAAACATAAGGTATTTCCAGCTGCTTTTAAACTTGATTTAACCCCGCTTGACTTAGATGATTGACATGAGGATAAACATGAGGTTATTTCTGCCTCCTGATGGATAAGGTCCTCTGAATCTTTTAACCATATTGAGGAAATTAAACAAATGGGGAAACGGGAAGGATAATGGTGGTTTTGTGGCATCTGGGTTGCAGAATATTTCCTTGTCTTGTTCTGCATCAGCTGTCACAATTGATAGAGTTGTGACTCTTCTTGCAAGCAGTGCTACCCAGGGTAGTCTGAGAAAGGCTGCATCCAAATCATCTTTTTAAAAAAGCAAAAACCTTCTTAGGTGATTTCTGATAAGCAGCTAGACTTGAGGCCCAGTGATATGCGTGAGAGACAGAGAATGAGAAGGAAAGAAAAAGGAAAGAATTTCTCAGGGCTTCCCTACTCAGCAATCTAGCAAAGATGCTCCTTTTTCAGGCATAGACTGGGAAATGACTGGAGCCTTGCTTCTGTATGAAATTGTGACAGTCCTCTCTCTGACAAGGAGGCAGGTAATGTTGGTCTGCCCTTCTTTAGAGTTCAACTCTTGACAGTGCTGCAGTGTGGGGTGTTTGAGCAATAGTGGCCAGGAGAGTTGGATTTCCACAGCAGATCTCGTGGATTGTTTTATTTTGTTTTGATTTTGACTTTTTATTTTGAAATACTTTCAAATTTCAGGACAGGTGCAAAAATAATACAAACCCCATACAGAGAACTCCTCCCAGATACCCAGATCCACCAAATTTTAACATTTTGCCACATTTGCTGTATCATTCTGTCTGTCTGTCCATCCACCCATCTGTCTACCCATCTGTCGGTCGATCAGTCCGTTTTCTGAATGCTTAAGTGTAGATCATACACATCATGCTTCTTGAACACTTACACTGCCATGTAAATTTCCTAAGACCAAAGATATTTACTTATGTAACCACTTTCAGTGCAGTTATCCAGTTCAAGAATTTAACACTGATATAAAATTTATAGTCCATTTTTCAGTCTTTTCATAAGTTCTGATAATGTTCCTTTGAGCCTTTTCTTCTGCCATTTAGGTCCCATTTAAGATCAAGTCTTGCATTTAAGTGTCATTGTCTCTTTAGTTACTTTCTCTTTTTGATCTTTTTTTTATTTGTGGGAACATATATACAACATAAACTTCCCCATCTCAACCACTCGCAAACACACCTTTCAGTGGGATTAATCACATTTACAATATTGTGGTACCCCCACCACTCTCCATTACTAAAACTCTCCCGTGGCCATCGCTTCCTGTTTCTTTGTATATTTTGTAACCTTTTGTTCAAACACGGACATTTTGATATTTTAATGCATTATAGCTAGAATTTAGACTTTGAGGGATCTGCTCCTTAAGCTTATGTCCAGTTAGTGTTATCACAGAGCTGTCCTTAATTGTCCTGTTTCTTTGTGTATTTTGTAACCTTTTGTTCAAACACGGACATTTTGATATTTTAATGCATTATAGCTAGAATTTAGACTTTGAGGGATCTGCTCCTTAAGCTTATGTCCAGTTAGTGTTATCACAGAGCTGTCCTTAATTGTCAGGAGCTAACAAAACAAACAAACAAACAAACAAAAAAAGGAAATACCTTTTCCGTCTTTACAGATTGACCTGTGCACATGCTTTCCTTCAAGGTTTAACAATTAGCTGCAGGCCAAAGTGTAGAGACCTCCCAGATCCTTTCTGCCTATGCAGATACAAATATCCCCTCTCCCCTAGCAAACAGTTTCCTCACTGTCGTACAGCCAGCAATACCTTACCCCAGGCAGCCACGACTTGACTGATCTCCCACAGTGTTCTGTAGGAGAGCTCTGTGAGCAGCGTCTACACCCAGGCAAGTTCTGGAATGGCGAGCCTGCGATGAGCATTCTGGTTTAGTCTCTCAGACTGTCACCAGTCAGATTAGTCCCGACATACATTTTCCTAGTATGTACACAAGGGTTACTCTGCTCCCTGTGGAACTGGGTCAGAGGAGTTGAGGGAGGGATTAGCCAGGGCACCTTTTTCTTGATTGGGCACTCACCATCTTTTATGGAACTTTTAGAAAGACATTTCTACAGTTCTTGCTAGTTGTTTAAAGCTTCTGTTGGGGAGAAATGGAACTCTGAAGCTTCTCACTTTGCCATATTGATGAGGGCAGGGCCTCCATGGGTTTTTGAATGCTTTAGAGTACATTATCAGAGTGCTTACCAGTTTGGGGGTGGTTAGGTACTGCTGGGTCAGGATCTATGGCAGGTCTACCTGTGTGTGTACTATGTATTATGGTGTGTGGAAATGGGCTCATATTGGCAAGTACTACATAGGCTGGTTAACAAAACTTTGTTCCAGAGCTATAGATCACATCCCTAGCCCAAGACAAATGTCTACTCTTGGTCCCAAAAGAAACCACAAAAGAGGATAAAATGGATAAATCAATTCATATCAATCATTGTGACTGAAAACATAGTTTGAAGCACATGGCTCATCATGCAGGTCTTCATGTTGGAGAGGAAGGGCCACCATCATCATGGAGACTATAGAATACTGGTTGATATCTAACTTGGTAATTTTTTTTTCCCCTTTGGTCCTCGTCCTCCTTTTACAGAAGCAGCTCGTCTAGCCAGGAGCCTGGATTAATTCTGTGGATGAGTTGGTCTGCTCTCATATTTAGGCAGCAACTAGCTGTAAATCCTTACAGCATCCTCTCCAGGAGAATTCTGAGGGGTCTTTTTGTTTGCATTTTCCTTAGTTAAAACAGCTTACAATTAGGAAGAGAGGATGTGAAGTCATAAATGGGCTGCTGAATGAAGTGTTTGTTCATTCAAGCATAGCGATCATGCTGGGTTCCCACCACACTTGAGCAAGGAGAACTTCAATATTCTTGGCTATTATAACTTCTTTGGAACAAAGGTGGGATCCAGATTTGGGTCCAAAAAGCATCCAAGGAAATTTCCAAACCTTTTTAGACTCCACTGTGGAATGCGGGGGGTTCTCTTGGTTCAAGGTACTGGTTTTGAGTTATGATGCCATTGGATGGTGTCTGTCTCCCTAGATGACACTCCTAGAGGGCAGCATTGCCGTCAGTGGAACTTTCGCTTACGTGGCCCAGCAGGCCTGGATCCTCAATGCCACTTTGAGAGACAACATCCTCTTTGGGAAGGAATTTGATGAAGAAAGGCAAGGAACATTTGGTTTCTGTCATGCTTTCCGTCTTGGCTACGCGAGACCCAAGGCAGCCCAAGTTAGCAGGCTGTACTCCAGTGTCCCTGACGCTGGGTCTCTCTCTGTGTGTCCTTCAGATACAACTCTGTGCTGAACAGCTGCTGCCTGAGGCCTGACCTGGCCATTCTTCCCAACAGTGACCTGACCGAGGTACTGGCCTTCTGTCCCTGGTGGAGCAGTGTGTTTAGCAGAGAGGGCTCTGGGAGGTGGGTGGCCGGGCTGTGCCACTCCCAGGAGTGCATGAATGCTTAGGAGGTGAACCTGCACAGGCAATTTTGCTTTCACTGGGACTTCAAGTTAGGAAAGCATTTGTTCCTTAGGGCAGGGATATTAACACTACCTGTTTTAAGCATATAAGTATTGCATATGTCATGGGAATTTTAAATACCCATTGTTGACTCAGAGTTAGTATTTTTTTACTCTGTTCATTTTTAAAACCACAAGATCAAGCATGTGCATGTTGAGCTTCTTCCCTAAATTTCATTCGGCCTGCCTCCTTACTCAAATAATCTGTGGTGGGCCCTTTGCCACCAGAAAGAGGCCTTACAACAATGCCATCTCTCTTTGGTTCTCTGCCTGGAGCACTTTCCACAAGCGTCACTTTGGAACCAGTTTGTACTCTCCAGTGTTGAAACTTGTCTCTTATGAGCTGCCCTGGAGGTCTCCGGGGCTGGCACTTTTATTTAGCTGACTTCAGTTAAATCCCTCAAACCAAATTTGTTGAATGCTTTAATTAGGTTCAAGGTTCTCAAATCTTTGTCCCCAGGTTGGCAGCAGCATCACCCAGAACTTGTTAGAAATACAAATTCCTAGGCCCCACCCCAGACCTACTGAATCAGAAACTCTTCAAGTGGGGCCCAACAGTCTGTTTTAACAAGCCCTGCAGAGAATTCTGACTCACACTCAAATTTGGAAACCTCTGAATTAATTGAATAATCTTTGAGGACGAATTTGTTGGTTGGTTTTTAAGTGCAAAATGAGTTACCATTTGACAATTGATCTCTTACTTTATTGGTTTAGTAAACATTCATCAGGTGCTGGCTCCGTATGCCAGAAACTGCTTGGTTCTGGGAATGAATATAAAGAAATAGGACAATAATCTACACCATCACAGAGCTTACAGTCCAGAGGATGAGACACCCAAACAAATTGGTACAAAATAATGTGATGAAAAAGTGGCCCTTTCATTTTGATGTTAGTGGAGAAGAGATTGGGGGAGGCTTCACGGTGGACATGATGCCAGAACAGAGCAGACACAGCCCAGGAAAAGGCATGACAGTAGTTGTATGTGTTCCATAACGTATACATAACTACACATGGCTTAGATCCCAGGATGTGGAGGTGGGTCGTACAGTGGAGGCTGGGCGCTGCTGGGGAGGCCAAGTGGCTGCTGAGTTTGGGTGTTTCCTTTCCATCCTTTAGGAGATAAAAGTCTCTTGAAGGGTTTCAAGCAAGGGTTGGGACGTGGTCAACTTTGTATTTGTGGAAGATCTTTCTGCTGTGTGGAAAATGGATTGGAGGAGGGCACCAGAGGGTAGTGGCAAGGCCACATGTTGATTGATTTGTAATCAGATGGCAGTGGGGGGGGAGGAGTCTGGGCATGGGCCCTTGAAGGGTCATAATGGCAGCTCATCCAGGTAGAAAAGTCAAGAAAGGGGGCTGGTTTGGGTGGGAGAGGGGAGAGATGTCCGGTGTTACCACCAAGCACTGTTCTGGGCATGAGCTGGGGGCCTCTCTGTGCTTTCTGGGATCCTGTAGATTGGCGAGCGGGGAGCCAACCTGAGTGGTGGGCAGCGCCAGAGGATCAGCCTGGCCCGGGCCTTATACAGCGACAGGAGCATCTACATCCTTGATGACCCCCTCAGTGCCTTAGACGCCCACGTGGGCAACCACATCTTCAACAGTGCTATCCAGAAGCACCTCAAGTCCAAGACGGTTCTGTTTGTTACCCACCAGTTGCAGGTACGCTGCTTTCTGCCCCAGGCTGCCCCTTGCAGCTTGGGTAATCAGAACAGGAAGATGGGCTTGGTGCAGGTACCTTCTTCGGGCTCCTAGCGATTTCTGGAAGCAGGAGTTTCATTTCCTCAGCAAATAGTCTCTGGCTCATTGTCCCAGTGAAGCGCACTGTCCCAGTGTGCCAGGTGGCCATCTGAATCAGAGCCCCTTAGAGCGTATTAGCTTCTGCATATAAAGCAGCAAGTAAATGAGATAGTTTGGAAAACACTATGTTAACTTCTATATGCAAATGGGAAACTGTTTTGAGAAGACGGTCTATTTCATGACAAGCAGCCTCTTTGGAGAGCGGCTCAAGAATGCTGCCATCTGCTTTGCATATGTTGTCAAGTTTGAGGGGCTAACACCTGTACTGCCACAGAAAGTCTGTGATTACATGCACTTGTTAGTGCAGCGAAAGCATGTGGAGTTTGATGTGAGGCCTGTGTGGCTCCATCAGCAGATTGTTATCAAAAAACTGGAGAAACTGCTCTTTGAACTAACATCACAAGGCCCAATATTCTAAAGCAGAGTTTCTCAGTCTTGGCACTTTTGACATTTTGGGCTGGATAACTCTGTTGGGGGCCGGGAAGGGGTAGCCCTCGGCATTGTAGGGTGATGAGTGGCTTCCCTGGCCTCTACCCGCTCAATGTCAGCAGCACCCCCTGTTCCCAGTTGTGACAATCAAAAATGTCTCCACATATTGCCAGATGTCCCCTGGGAGGCTGAACTGCCCTGCTGGAAAACCACTGAACTAAGGAGTAGGTATTTGAGTGTATTTGCACAAATATCAACAGTGTCAAAGTCCCCACCTTTGTCTCCAGTACCTGGTCGATTGTGATGAAGTGATCTTCGTGAAAGAGGGCTGTATTACAGAAAGAGGTACCCACGAGGAACTGATGAATTTAAATGGTGATTATGCCACCATTTTCAATAACCTGTTGCTGGGAGAGACACCCCCGGTTGAGGTAAGGTTCCTGTTATGTTTGTGTCTTCTTTCCAAGCAAGGGGCCCACAACTGTAGTGAGTGGTGGAGGGTCTCAGCTGAGCTCAGTATCTACATCTTCTTGGCAGGGGCCCATTTTCTGGTGACTGGCCCGCTGGCTTAGTTTAGTTTAGTTAGGTTTAGTTTAGTTTAGCAGCATGGTGGGGTTGATGAGCCGAGAACTTCCTAATATGGCAACGACGGGGAGAAAGCTATGGGCCCAGTGAGGAGTGGAGAGGATGTTACTGTTGTTCAGTCATAGCTGGGTGTCATAAACTCCAGTGTTCCTGATTGAAGCATTCTGAAGCTCTTTTTTTTTTTTTTTTTTTTTAATAAGGAAATAAGGTGCTAGGGAAGGGAAATTAAATATTTCCTGTACATTTGAGAATAGTCCGTGGTATCTTAGTTGCTGACTAGGCACTAACCATTAATACCTACCATGTCCCAGTTGCTGGATTAGGTACTTCTTAATTATCATCTTATTTAGTCATTTTAACAGAGCTGCATAGAAAAATATGGCTACACTTTTACAGACTAGGAAACTGAAGCTTAGAAAAGTTGAGTGAATCTTAGAAAAGTTCCCAATAAGGGCAATTTGACCCCAAAGCTCCCTTTCTGCTGTGCTGCCCTGCCCTGCCTCCTATAGCAGTGCAGGAAGAGGGAAGCATTCCACAGCTGTAGCCTGGGTCCGAGTTAGGCACAGTACAAGGGCAAACTGAGTCAGAGCTAGCCAAAAAGGTTGTGTCTCCTCCCAGCCATCCTGCTCTCTCATTTTCCTCCTTATTCTGTGATAAGGAGTCCTAGGGCCTAGGCGTGCACTCAGCCTGGGCTACCGGGTCGTTTTGACATCGAAAAGGGATGGAAGCAGAAAGTTATTGGGACCTTTCCTGGGAGTCTTATTTCAAGCTTTGGGTTTCATCCTGTTTGATTTTGGTACAACTTACTTTACATGACTGATGGATTTTAGGCCTTTAGATGCAACTCAACTATTCCAGGTGTCATCAGTGACTTCTGTGGGCTCCCCTGAACTAGACTGGATTTTATGATCTCCTTGTGGCTCTCAGGGAACTGTGAACTCCAGATGATTTCCTCATTACTGTAGTCATGGAGGGAAATGTGAATGAGATGGAGAGAAACTGAAATATGAAATATCCAGGGAGCAAAAGAATACTAAGAGTCGGTGTGTTGTAGCAGAGGGACCAGATTTTAAGTATGTCACTTAACTTTTACTCTGCTTCAGTTTCCTTGTCTTAAAATTGGGGATGGTATCTCCTCTTAGAGTTGTTAAATTAAATGAGATAGTATGTAATGTTCTTACAGATCAACACATGGTAAATTTCCCCTTAGTGTATTTATTTGTGCACTGCAGTAAATAATTTAAATGTTAGAGCCCTTTCATGTGTTCCAGATGTGACTCTATTTTATAAAGTCTACTTGGAAAGCCAAATGGGGGCATGAGGCCAGCTTGTGAAATAAAGTTAAATGTAGTGAACCGTATTAAGAGAATTTCCTTTATAAAGATGTAAGCAGGAATGTGGAAAGAGCGCATCAGTCATGTCTATTATCTCAGAATGGTTAAGTCCTATTATGGGTAGTTGTCATTGCTTGGCCCTGAGTAGGTTATAGCCACGAATGAGCCATCGTCTCTGCCTCAGAGGGGCTCATGGTCTTCTAGGGAAGACTGATGCTCTCACAGGTGGACTGTAACATCAGGCCACACACATAGCCATGTCTATAATGGAGGTCCTGACAAAGTGCCATGGGAGGGCCAGGGAGGGGTGAATCCAAGTCACCTCGTGGAGGATGTAAGATTTGAATCCGTCTGAATGGGAACAGCTGTGACTGAGATTGGGATGCAAGGCGCGGCACCCCAAGTGGAGGAGCAAGCGTGCACAAAGGTACAGGAGTGGGAAATTGAAGTGTGGTGTGGGGAATGGTGTGAAATCCAAAGTCAGAGCCATGGATAACAGTGGATGGGGAAGAAACCTGCAGGGTCAGACTGGGGCCAGAAAGTGGCGATCCTGCAAAGGCAGGCTGAGAAGTTTGATTTAGTGATGTGAGGGATCAGAGATGGGTGGAGTGGAATAACCTGCCCTAAGGCTGTGACAAGTTGGAGTGGAGAAGAATGGAATAAAGGACACTGTGTTTGGAGTTTAGAAGTTTTCAGCAACTTTAGGGGAGCAATATCAATGGAATAACAGGGTAGGAACCCAGATCTCAAAGATTTAGTGAGGAAGTAGAAGACGTGAGTATAGGGTGGCCCTTTTAAGAAGCCAGACGAATCTCTTTTTAATAAAAGCTGCAGCCCCTTAGATGGTTCTCTTATATTTCCTGTGGACATTTGCCTGGATGATCGTGTCATGACTGGAGACACTTTTTTTAAAAATCATTATTAGGTTAATTCCAAAAAGGAAACCAGTGGTTCACAGAAGAAATCACAAGACAAGGGTCCTAAAACAGGATCAGTAAAGAAGGAGAAGGTGGTGAAGCCAGAGGAAGGTAATGGTTTTATTTTGAGATTGTGGATTTGTTATTTAAAGTGGATCGGAAATTATGCCCTATCATAACTCATGTTGTTTGATAGCATTGTGTATTCTAGAGTGCCTGGCTTGGAACAAGATTCTTCCGTAATACTGGGAGACTGTGAGGCACCTTCTGTTTGTTTGAACAGACCAGGGAAATAAGAATGAACTTTAATCTATGCCCTCTCTTTACTAAGCAGGGTGGGGTTAGGCATGTATGATCACAGCTGAGTCATCCTGAGTAAGAAAAAGTGGATGGTGGGTAAAGATATGCCTTTCCCTGCTATGACTCATTTGTGCTCTTTGAAAGTCAGTCCCAGCCAAAGCAGGTGTTCAGCCCCACACCCTCCAGCCCCATCTGCAGTAGCTCCTGCGTCAGAAGCAAACACTCACCAGTCTTTCACAAGGAGAGTGTTGCCAGGACCAAAGTGAAGAGTTCCAGCCAGGGTTGGCCCTACTTGACTCTCCCTTTCAGTTGATAAAACGGAAACAAATCTTGGGAGCTAGAGAAGCTATTTGAAATACCTTGGGCATTTTCACCTAGGTGAATTTTTTGTTAATTAAATTCAGTTTTATTGAAATATATTCACATACCTTACTATCATCCATGGTGTACAATCAGCTGTTCACAGTACCATCATATAGTTATGCATTCATCACCCCAATCTATTTTTAACATTTTCCTTATATCAGAAAGAATCAGAATAAGAATACAAAATAAAAGTAAAAAAGAACACCCAAATCATCCCCCCCCCCATCCCACCCTATTTTTCATTCAGTTTTTGTCCCCATTGTTCTACTCATCCATCCATACCCTGGATAAAGGGAGTGTAATCCACAAGACTTTCACAATCACACTGTCACCCCTTGTAATCTACATTGTTATACAATTGTCTTCAAGAGTCCAGGCTACTGGACTGGAGTTTGATAGTTTTAGGTATTTACTTCTAGCTTTTCCAATACATTAAAACCTAAAAGGTGTTGTCTGTATAGTGCATAAGAATGTCCATCAGAGTGATCTCCCAACTCTATTTGGAATCTCTTAGCCACTGAAGCTTTATTTCGTTTCATTTTGCATCCCCCTTTTAGTCAAGAAGATATTCTCAATCCCATGGTGGCAGGTCCAGATTCATCCCCAGGAGTCATAGCCTGCATTGCCAGGGAGATTTACACCTCTGGGAGTCAGCTCCCATGTACGGGGGAGGGCAGTGAGTTCACCTACTGAGGTGGCTTAGTTAGAGAGAGAGGGCCACATCCGAGCAACAAAGAGGCACTCAGGGGGAGACTCTTAGGCACAATTATGTGCAAGCTTAGCCTCTCCTTTGCAGTAACGAGCTTCATAAGGGCAAGTCCTATGATAGAAGGCTCAGCACATCACACTGCCAGTCCTCAATGTTTGCGACAGCATCAGCATCAGTCTGTCACCTAGGTGAATTTTAACTTGTATATCCGTTTACAAAGAGAAGAAGAAGAACATGGTGGTGTTTAAAAGGCTGTTGAAAGCCCTCTTTTTGTTGAGTCACCTCCTCACCTGACTCGGGGCTTCTCCTGGATGTCCACTGCTTTGGAGGTGGGGTGTTTTCCCTCCTTGTTCTTAACACTGCAAGCAGACGTTTGGTGTCAGCAGCAGGCCATTCTGAGTTCCCATTCCCTGCCTCTTTTCCTTCCTTTAATTAATTTTAAAAAAAAACAAGTTTTGAGATTTTTAATTCAGGTATGCTTTGTGTTTTCACACAAAACGCAAGCATAGCACAGACGGCTGAGACACACTAACCCAGATGCTCACAACTTTTAACGTGTTTCAGGGGACACGTGGCTTATTCCAAGGTTATCCACAGTATTTGTGAGGGAGAGGTAAAAGCCCCCTGTACTGCTGTTTCTCTGTATTCTCGTATCAGTACCAATCACCTGGCCACCCAAGGGAGACCCTAGGAGATGATAGCCTTGAATCCTTCCTCTCCTTCCCCAGCCAGCCATTCACCATGTCCTACTGAACTCACCTCCTGAATATTTCTCTAATCCATTCCCTGAACTCCATCCCCATTGCCACGACCCTGTTTCAGGCCTTTAACATCTCACACATCAAGTGTTGCAGCTGCCTCCTTTTAAATCTGTCCTCCACCCAGAGAGCTGAGAGATCTAGTTAAAAGCAGGAGACCGACAACTCACTTTATTGCATGAAGCCTTTTGGTGGCCTCCCACTTTCAAAGCAATGTTTTCAAATCTTTTTCCTTCTATGGCACACATAGAAAATGCTAATATTTGTGTGGGACTTTAGGATAAATGGAAGAGGCTACTCTGTGGCAGACTACCTCATGTAACAGTACTGAGGGAGTCAAATCTTGACATACCTACTGTCACCCATTCTCTTGAGAAGTTCTGGTCTGGAAGGGAAAGTTCACTGCCTCTATCATCTGACCCCCAGCCTTATATCTTACCATTCTCCACACTTACATAATACTCCAGCAGTGCTGAACTGCCATGGTGGTCTGTTTTCCTACTGCTATGCCTGTGTTCCTCTTATTTCCTCTGCCTATTGTTTCCCTACCTGGTCGACTCGGGCTTACCTTTCATGATGTGGTAGACTCCACAGAGTCTTCCCTGAAACCTCCCACCAGCAACCTCACACCTCCCCCAAGTAGGTTAGGTGTACCTTCTGTGTGTTCCCAGGCTGCCCTGCATATAGCACTGTCATTGCATTTAGCACATTCTGTCATAATTATGTGTTTATTCGTCTGTCTGACCTACCAGACTCAGAGCTCCTCAAGAGCAGGGACATGGTCTCAAATCTCTTTACCACCCCAGGGTCTCATCCTGCACCTGGTTCATAGTAGATGCTCAGTAAATGTTAAATGGATGAACACATGATCTAATAAAGAGGAAATAATTCTAATCTAGAACCCTGTGCAACTATAGGCTCTCTATTCTGCTGCTCTGTAGGTGACGTAGTTTGGGGAGAGTAGCTTTTCCTTCTGAGCTTGTGTGTCTTTTTTTCTCCCTAGGGCGGCTGATGCAAGTGGAAGAGAAGGGGCAGGGTTCCGTGCCCTGGTCGGTCTATGGCGTCTACATCAAGGCCGCTGGTGGCCCCCTGGCATTCCTCGTCATTATGTCTCTCTTCATGCTGAACGTGGGCAGCACTGCCTTCAGCACCTGGTGGTTGAGTTACTGGATCAAGCAAGGAAGTGGGGTAAGGTTCCTCATTCACATTCTAAGAATGTGACCATCTCTCCATGTTCGCTGGCTGTTCTCAGGGAAACTGCTTTAGTTTTTAATTTAAAGGGTCGTTGACTAAGGATTACCCAGGATGAAAAACATGAGTCCCTATTGTAGCTTTATAAGACAGAAAAACCCCTGAGCAGCTCACAGGACAGTAGAGCTTCTGGTTAGCAGGGCATCTGCAGGCTGGCTGTCGTCATCCAGTAGAAAAGAGAGAAGGGCTGGGCAAAGCTGGCCTTGGGTTAGCCACAACCAGGTCCCAGAGCCCTTATCCTGACCCCTCCCCTGGAGCTGAGAATGGCCCTGAGCAGGGGCTCTTGGCGGTGCTCGGGGGCCTGGCCTCACAGAGCCTTGCCTCCAAACAGAACACCACAGTGACTCAAGGAAACAAGACCTTCGTGAGCGACAGCATGAAGGACAATCCTCACATGCAGTACTATGCCAGCATCTACGCTCTTTCCATGGCGGTCATGCTGATCCTGAAAGCCATTCGAGGAGTCGTCTTTGTCAAGGTACATGGCAGTGGCCTCTGCACCTCCTATCCCTGGTGACTGCATGGCTCCTCTCGGGTTTACTCTGAGTGGGGGAGCGCCCTTGAAGCAGGACGGCCCTTGCAGAAATGACTCGTGTCCCATGAGTCTTGGCCTTCTCTTAGTCCATGAGCCTCAGGCCATCTGCCCCTCCCCTGCAAAGTCCTGACCTGGGAGGATGGGATCTGAGCCTGCCCTGAGTCCCAGGATCTCTGGGCCCTCATGTCTTTGTAATTCACTCCTTAGGGCACATTGAGAGCCTCCTCCCGGCTCCATGACGAGCTTTTCCGAAAGATCCTTCGAAGCCCTATGAAGTTTTTTGACACTACCCCCACAGGGAGGATTCTCAACAGGTTTTCCAAAGACTTGGATGAAGGTATTTGTCACTGATCCTTTCTGTTACACGCTAGACCTCACCATCCTCTCTAGCTTTCCCAGTTGAGTGCCCAAATATGCAGATTTATGTATTCTTGGCATCTGAGAGCACAGTGGCTGCTGGTTTTTCACACTAGGAACGTTTTAGTTATTGGCATTTTCTCCATGTTTCAACTCGTATTTAGGCTAAGGTCCCATTTGATTTTTCACCTTTCATTTAAGTTCCTATTCAGTCTTACTTGGCCTGAAAACAAGTTGAGTTAGCATAAAGCCTTTGGAGAAGGGCCTCCGGGATTCGAGAGCACATGCTTACTATAAGGTAGTGCATTGGTTCCTGGAGACCCACAACCTCTGGCAGGTTTTGTGGATTCAGTATGTGCACAGGCTGTGCAAGGCACCAGAACTTAAATACTCCACATAGCCCAAAATAATAGTGATACTACCAGATGTTGATTGAGGGCTGACTGTGCCGTGGGTAGAGGGCTGAATGTTTCACATGCATTATCCTGATCCTCACCGTAGCCCTACATGGTGGGTATTGTCTTTTACCCATTGACTACATGAGAAAGCCGGTGCCTAGAGAGGTTAACTTACCCAAGATCACACAGCTATTAGGTAAAAAAGCTAGAAGTCGAGCCCAGGCCTTTTTGGCTCCAAAGCTAATGTTTTGAACTCCTGCACTCTGCTGCCTCCTATAGGAGTTTGTTTCTGACATTGTTAGGCCAGTGCAAAGCCCTGGTCAGAGGTAACGAGTGACCAAAGCCATTATTGGTTGGCAGAACATGCTCCCATTTCTGATAAACACACACACACACACAAAATGAAAAAAAGCCTGAAAGAAAAAAATGTTATCAGCCTGTCTGGGATTTGCATGCAAATAACTCCAGCCAAAAAAGAGAAGGTTGGGAAGATAGCTAAAAGGAGATGAAAAAATTTTGATAACTGCTAGAGGTTTTATACTCTTCTTTCGACTTTTGTCTATGTTTAAAAATTTCCATGATGAAAAATTTCTTAAATGCTATCAGCAGTTCATTGGGATCAGTTTGCATATAGATTATTATTATTTTCTTATTTATATATTATTTTTCAGGTGTTTTAGAATGAGTAGCATATGCATATGTTACCTTGCAAAAAGGAAAAAAAAAATGTTTAAAGGGAGTGGGCAGGATAGTGAACCAAAAAAGAGGGTTGGGGGAGCAAGAGCACATAAATATTCTTGAGACAAGGAAAATGAAAGCAACCAAGTTTCCAGATTTTTCTTTGATCAGACCATCCAAAAGACCAAATAACAGTCTTCAGATAAAGACTCCTGTAGAGCTTCTTTTGTTTTTCTTCCATTTTTGGTTCTGTTTTCCTTATTTGTGGACCCCAACAATCTGACACTTGTTCCCGTGTGGTCTCCCCAGTCGACGTGCGCCTGCCGTTCCAGGCCGAGATGTTCATCCAGAATGTCATCCTGGTGTTCTTCTGTGTTGGAATGATCGCAGGAGTCTTCCCTTGGTTCCTTGTGGCAGTGGGGCCCCTCGTCATCCTCTTTTCTGTCTTGCACATCGTCTCCAGGTAATTAGGAAGTTTTCACATCTGCCTGGGCAGAGGATGAAGCCAGAGTTGCAAGTCAACCCCTCTGATGCAACCCATTCTCTCTCCAGGGTCCTGATCCGAGAGCTGAAACGTCTGGACAATATCTCTCAGTCACCTTTCATCTCCCACATCACGTCCAGCATACAGGGCCTTGCCACTATCCATGCCTACAATAAAGGGCAGGAATTTCTGCAAAGGTGAGTGCTGATGAGGACCAGAGGGCTCGAGGTGGAGCCAGCATCCCAGGCATTTAACAAGAGTCTTGAGTCCCTTCACAGTCAGAGTTTGAGATTCTGAAGCTCATTATTAAGGGTATTAGTGATTTCATAGAAAGTCTCTGATTAAAATTCATTCGCTTAGTAAGCTCCCTTCAGAGCAGTTAGGACAAAATTCAGGCTTGGAGTTTATTGGCTTTTGGTCCTGAATAGCTATATTTGATGGAGTTTTGCTCTTTTTAGAATTGTAAAAGGTAGTTATTGACATTACATTGGTATTTTATTTAGCCATTGATTATTGTTTATTTGCATAATTTATGTTACATGGTAGTCACTGTGGAGATTATGAATTAACGAGAGATTGGAAATAACCTAAATGTCTTCGGTGAGGACTGGTTAAATAGGCTGTGGTGTACCCATACAGTGGAAAAATTATGTGGCCCTGAAAAAGAAAGGCAGCTGTGTGGGTACTGATATGGAACAATATCCAAGACTTATTAAAGAGCTAAGTATAGATGCATGGGTGTGGCATGCTACCTTTTACACTATGTGTTTGTAGGCATAACCTTCAGATTATCTCTGAACAGATACACAGTAAATCGGCTACCAGTTACCTTTGGAAAGGGGAACTGGGTAGTGGAGGATGGGTGGGAGAGAGACTGACTTTTTTTTTTTTTTTTAATCATCATTTTATTGAGATATATTCACATACCACGCAGTCATACAAAACAAATTGTACTTTCGATTGTTTACAGTACCATTACATAGTTGTACATTCATCACCTAAATCAATCCCTGACACCTTCATTAGCACAGACACAAAAATAACAAGAATAATAATTAGAGTGAAAAAGAGCAATTGAAGTAAAAAAAAACACTAGGTACCTTTGTCTGTTTGTTTGCTTTCCCTACTTTTCTACACATCCATCCATAAACTAGACAAAGTGGAGTTTGGTCCTTATGGCATTCCCAATCCCACTGTCACCCCTCATAAGCTACATTTTTATACAACTGTCTTCGAGATTCATGGGTTCTGGGTTGTAGTTTAATAGTTTCAGGTATCCACCACCAGCTACCCCAATTCTTTAGAACCTAAAAAAGGTTGTCTAAAGTGTGCGTAAGAGTGCCCACCAGAGTGATCTCTCGGCTCGTTTTGGAATCTCTCTGCCACTGAAGCTTATTTCATTTCCTTTCACATCCCCCTTTTGGTCAAGAAGATGTTCTCCATCCCACGATGCCGGGTCTACATTCCTCCCCGGGAGTCATATTCCACGTTGCCAGGGAGATTCACTTCCCTGGGTGTCTGATCCCACGTAGGGGGGAGGGCAGTGATTTCACCTTTCAAGTTGGCTTAGCCAGAGAGAGAGGGCCACATCTGAGCAACAAAGAGGCATTCAGGAGGAGACTCTTAGGCACAAATACAGGGAGGCCTAGCCTCTCCTTTGCAGCAACCGTCTTCCCAAGGGTAAAACTTATGGTAGAGGGCTCAACCCATCAAACCACCAGTCCCCTATGTCTGTGGTCATGTTAGCAACCATGGAGGTGGGGTAGGCGAATACCCTTGCATTCTCCACAGGCTCCTCAAGGGGGCACTACATCTTTTTTTTTTTTTTCCTTGTTTGTCTTTTTTCTTTTCTTTTTTTTTTTTTTAACTTTCCCTTCTTTTTTCAAATCAACTGTATGAAAAAAAAAGTTAAAAAGAAAACAAACATACAATAAAAGAACATTTCAAAGAGACCATAGCAAGGGAGTAAGAAAAAGACAACTAACCTAAGATAACTGCTTAACTTCCAACATGTTCCTACTTTACCCCAAGAAAGTTACATACTATAGCAACATTTCAGTGAACTTGTTCCTACTACATCCATCAGAAATTAACAGACCATAGTCATTTCTGGGCATCCACAGAACGTTAAATAGCTTATCTGTTCTTCTTGGATTATTGTTCCCCCTTCCTTAATTGCTCTCTACTGCTAGTTCCCCTACATTCTACATTATAAACCATTTGTTTTACATTTTTCAAAGTTCACATTAGTGGTAGCATATAATATTTCTCTTTTTGTGCCTGGCTTATTTCGCTCAGCATTATGTCTTCAAGGTTCATCCATGTTGTCATATGTTTCACCAGATCGTTCCTTCTTACTGCCGCGTAGTATTCCATCGTGTGTATATACCACATTTTATTTATCCACTCATCTGTTGAAGGACATTTGGGTTGTTTCCATCTCTTGGCAATTGTGAATAATGCTGCTATGAACATTGGCGTGCAGATATCTGTTCGTGTCACTGCTTTCCGATCTTCCGGGTATATACCGAGAAGTGCAATCGCTGGATCGAATGGTAGCTCTATCTCTAGTTTTCTAAGGAACTGCCAGACTGACTTCCAGAGTGGCTGAACCATTATACAGTCCCACCAACAATGAATAAGAGTTCCAATTTCTCCACATCCCCTCCAGCATTTGTAGTTTCCTGTTTGTTTAATGGCAGCCATTCTAACCGGTGTTAGATGGTATCTCATTGTGGTCTTAGTTTGCATCTCTCTAATAGCTAGTGAAGCTGAACATTTTTTCATGTGTTTCTTGGCCATTTGTATTTCCTCTTCAGAGAACTGTCTTTTCATATCTTTTGCCCATTTTATAATTGGGCTGTCTGTACTATTGTCATTGAGTTGTAGGATTTCTTTGTATATGCAAGATATCAGTCTTTTGTCAGATACATGGTTTCCAAAAATTTTTTCCCATTGAGTTGGCTGCCTCTTTACCTTTTTGAGAAATTCCTTTGAGGTGCAGAAACTTCTAAGTTTGAGGAGTTCCCATTTATCTATTTTCTCTTTTGTTGCTTGTGCTTTGGGTGTAAAGTCTAGGAAGTGGCCTCCTAATACAAGGTCTTGAAGATGTTTTCCTACATTATCTTCTAGGAGTTTTATGGTACTTTCTTTTATATTGAGATCTTTGGTCCATTTTGAGTTAATTTTTGTGTAGGGGGTGAGGTAGGGGTCCTCTTTCATTCTTTTGGATATGGATATCCAACTCTCCCAGCCCCATTTGTTGAAAAGACCATTATGGCTCAGTTCGGTGACTTTGGGGGCCTTATCAAAGATCAGTCGGCCATAGATCTGAGGGTCTATCTCTGAATTCTCAATTCGATTCCATTGATCTATATGTCTATCTTTGTGCCAGTACCATGCTGTTTTGGCAACTGTGGCTTTATAATAAGCTTCAAAGTCAGGGAGTGTAAGTCCTCCCACTTCGTTTTTCTTTTTTAGAGTGTCTTTAGCAATTCGAGGCATCTTCCCTTTCCAAATAAATTTGATAACTAGCTTTTCCAAGTCTGCAAAGTAGGTTGTTGGAATTTTGATTGGGATTGCATTGAATCTGTAGATGAGTTTGGGTAGAATTGACATCTTAATGACATTTAGCCTTCCTATCCATGAACATGGAATATTTTTCCATCTTTTAAGGTCCCCTTCTATTTCTTTTAGTAGAGTTATGTAGTTTTCTTTGTATAGGTCTTTTACATCTTTGGTTAAGTTTATTCCTAGGTACTTGATTTTTTTAGTTGCTATTGAAAATGGTATCTTTTTCTTGAGTGTCTCTTCAGTTTGTTCATTTCTAGCATATAGAAACATTACTGACTTATGTGCATTAATCTTGTATCCCGCTACTTTGCTAAATTTGTTTATTAGCTCTAGTAGGTGTATTGTTGATTTCTCAGGGTTTTCTAGATATAAGATCATATCATCTGCAAACAATGACAGTTTTACTTCTTCTTTTCCAATTTGGATGCCTTTTATTTCTTTGTCTTGCCGGATTGCCCTGGCTAGCACTTCCAGCACAATGTTGAATAACAGTGGTGACAGCGGGCATCCTTGTCTTGTTCCTGATCTTAGAGGGAAGGCTTTCAGTCTCTCACCATTGAGTACTATGCTGGCTGTGGGTTTTTCATATATGCTCTTTATCATGTTGAGGAAGTTTCCTTCAATTCCTACCTTTTGAAGTGTTTTTATCAAAAACGGATGTTGGATTTTGTCAAATGCTTTTTCAGCATCTATTGAGATGATCAATTGATTTTTCCCTTTCGAGTTTTTAATGTGTTGTAATACATTGATTGTTTTTCTTATGTTGAACCATCCTTGCATGCCTGGAATGAACCCCACTTGGTCATGGTGTATGATATTTTTAATGTGTCTTTGGATTCGATTTGCAAGTATTTTGTTGAGGATTTTTGCATCTATATTCATTAGGGAGATTGGCCGGTAGTTTTCCTTTTTTGTAGCATCTTTGCCTGGTTTTGGTATTAGATTGATGTTAGCTTCATAAAATGAGTTAGGTAGTGTTCCATTTTCTTCAATGTTTTGAAAGAGTTTGAGTAAGATTGGTGTCAGTTCTTTCTGGAAAGTTTGGTAGAATTCCCCTGTGAAGCCATCTGGCCCTGGGCATTTATTTGTGGGAAGATTTTTGATGACTGATTGGATCTCTTTGCTTGTGATGGGTTGGTTGAGGTCTTCTATTTCTTCTCTGGTCAGTCTAGGTTGTTCATATGTTTCCAGGAATTTGTCCATTTCTTCTACATTATCCAGTTTGTTGCCATACAGTTGTTCATAATATCCTCTTATAATTTTTTTAATTTCTTCAGGATCTGCAGTTATGTCACCTTTTTCATTCATTATTTTGTTTATATGGGTCTTCTCTCTTTTTGATTTTGTCAGTCTAGCTAGGGGCTTGTCAATCTTGTTGATCTTCTCAAAGAACCAACTTTTGGTGATATTTATCCTTTCTATTGTTTTTTTGTTCTCTATGTCATTTATTTCTGCTTTAATCCTTGTTATTTCTTTTCTTGTACTTGGTTTAGGATTTGTTTGCTGTTCATTTTCTAGCTTCTTCAGTTGATCCATTAGTTCTTTGATTTTGGCTCTTTCTTCCTTTTTAATATATGCGTTTAGTGCTATAAATTTCCCCCTTAGCACTGCTTTTGCTGCATCCCATAGGTTTTGGTATGTTGTGTTCTCATTTTCATTCGTCTCTATATATTTAGCAATTTCTCTTGCTATTTCTTCTTTAACCCACTGATTGTTTAGGAGTGTGTTGTTTAACCTCCAGGTATTTGTGAATTTTCTAAGTCTCTGATGGTTATTGACTTCTAATTGTATTCCATTGTGGTCAGAGAATGTGCTTTGAATAATTTCAATCTTTTTACATTTATTGAGGCTTGTTTTATGTCCCAGCATATGATCTATTCTGGAGAAAGTTCCGTGAGCACTAGAAAAGTATGTGTATCCTGTTGATTTGGGATGTAATGTCCTGTAGATGTCTGTTAAATCTAATTCATTTATCAGATTGTTTAGGTTTTCAATTTCCTTATTGGTCTTCTGTCTGGTTGATCTATCTATAGGAGAGAGTGATGTGTTGAAGTCTCCCACAATTATTGTGGAAACATCAATTGCTTCCTTTAGTTTTGCCAATGTTTCTCTCATGTATTTTGTGGCACCTTGATTGGGTGCATAGACATTTATGATTGTTATTTCTTCTTGCTGAATTGCCCCTTTTATTAGTATGTAGTGGCCTTCTTTGTCTCTCAAAACATCCCTGCATTTGAAGTCTATTTTATCTGAGATTAATATTGCTACACCTGCTTTCTTTTGGCTGTAGCTTGCATGAAATATTTTTTTCCATCCTTTCACTTTCAGTTTCTTTGTGTCCCTGTGTCTAAGATGAGTCTCTTGTATGCAACATATTGATGGTTCATTTTTTTTGATCCATTCTGCGAATCTATATCTTTTAATTGGGGAGTTTAATCCATTTACATTCAACGTTAAAACCGTGAAGGCATTTCTTGAATCGGCCATCTTATCCTGTGGATTATGTTTGCCATATTTTTCCCTCTCTCTATTAATATCCTTTATTGTACCCATACCGAATCTCTTTAGTACTGAACCTTTCTCCAAGTCTCTCTGTCCTGTCTTTGTTTCTCTGTCTGTAGGGCTCCCTTGAGTATCTCCAGTAGGGCAGGTCTCTTGTTAGCAAATTCTCTCAGCATTTCTTTGTCTGTGAAAAATTTAAGCTCTCCCTCAAATTTGAAGGAGAGCTTTGCTGGATAAAGTATTCTTGGCTGGAAATTCCTCTCACTCAGAATTTTAAATATATCGTGCCACTGCCTTCTTGCCTCCATGGTGGCTGCTGAGTAGTCACTACTTAGTCTTATGCTGTTTCCTTTGTATGTGGTGAATTGCTTTTCTCTTGCTGCTTTCAGAACTTGCTCCTTCTCTTCTATGTTTGACAGTGTGATCAGTATATGTCTCGGAGTGGGTTTTTTTGGATTTATTCTATTTGGAGTTCGCTGAGCATTTATGATTTGTGTATTTATGTTGTTTAGAAGATTTGGGAAGTTTTCCCCAACAATTTCTTTGAATACTCTTCCTAGACCTTTACCCTTTTCTTCCCCTTCTGGGACACCAATGAGTCTTATATTCGGACGTTTCATATTATCTATCATATCCCTGAGGTCCATTTCGAGTTTTTCAATTTTTTTCCCCATTCTTTCTTTTATGCTTTCATTTTCCATTCTGTCATCTTCCAGGTCACTGATTCGTTGTTCAACTTCCTCTAGTCTTGTACTATGAGTGTCCAGAATCTTTTTAATTTGGTCAACAGTTTCTTTAATTTCCATAAGATCATCCATTTTTTTATTTAGTCTTGCAATGTCTTCTTTATGCTCTTCTAGGGTCTTCTTGATTTCCTTCATATCCCGTACTAGGGTCTCATTGTTCATCTTTAGTTCTTTGAGTAGCTGCTCTAGGTGTGTCTCTTCTGGTCTTTTGATTTGGGTGCTTGGGCTTGGGTTATCCATATCGTCTGGTTTTTTCATATGCTTTATAATTTTCTGTTGTTTTTGGCCTCGTGGCATTTGCTGACCTTGATAGGGTTCTTTTAGGGTTTGTAGACCAGTTGAAGTCCTTATCTCTAATTTATCAGATCTACAGCTTCGTGGAGTATACTTTCTCTAACTAACCAGCAGGTGGCGTCCACGAGCCACCTGTTCTCCACAAGCCAGATCTCCCCTGCTTAGCCTTTTTGGTGAGTGGGGGAGTGAGTCTTGTGGGGCCCAATTGGTGTCCCAAGCTTGCGTGTGTAGTTGGTGTTGCCTGCCCTGTATGTGGGGCGTGTTTCTGGGCAGTCGGGGAGGGGGGGTGGCCCTAACAATCAAATCTCCCTGATGATCCTAGAGTTTTAAAGCTACTGCAATAGTCTAATCCTTCAGTTCAGTCCTGCCACAGTTTGTCTCTGCCACTGACCCACAAGTCTTTGGTATTGGCGTATGGCTCCTGAGACTTGCAAGTGGGCCCCTCTTCCAGGCTGTGCACCCCAGGTCCTCTGTTGAGGGATGACTGTGCTATGTCACAGGTGAGTGCCGTCCCCCCAGGGCAGTTCTGGGCTGCTGTGCTGTGTTGGGAGGCTCCCAGTCTGCTCAAATGATGGCTGAATGGGGCTCTGTTAATTCACACTACTCCCCCTTCCCAGCTCTGGGACATTCAGCTGAGGTTGCAGGGAAGGCTAATGTCCACGCCCAGTTTTGTGGTGTGTGCCTGTTATTTGAAGCACTTCCGTCACACTGGGTTGTCTGGGGCAGCTCTGGGCTATGGGGCTGGCGATGGGCAGGAGTGTTTCCTGTCCACCAGGATGGTGGCTGTGAGCGGACACCCCCCTTTTCTTGGGAAGTTGTGTTGTTTAGTGAATTTTCTCAGCCACTGGATTATTGCCTTTTGTCTCAGAGCTCTCTTAGTTCTGCTCTTGACTTGACGTGCCCAAATTTCAATTCTTTGAAGCTTTCTGTATTGAGCTTCTTAGAGTAATTGTTTTAGAAAAAGCAAAAAGGATTTAAAAAAAAAAAAAAAAAAAAAACGGCCCTCCTCAGAGATCTAATGGGTTATTGAAATGCTAATAGACAAAGCAACCAGGGCCATTAAGGAAAGGTGTCCAGGGCCGAGAGATCAGCCTTGCTTCGGGATTTGCATATGCGCCTCAAGGCCTGATCTCCGCCCTTCCCCTTTCTGTGTTCACCAGAACTCCAAAAATCCTCTGCTTTTATTTTGGAGTTTTTCGTGTTGTTTTTTTTCTATGCCTGTCTCCTCTCTGCTGGGCTGGCTGCTCTCAGAGTCTCTGGTGTCTGGCCTCAGTCTGTCTATGGTTGGAGTTTGAATCAGTAGAATGAGTTTCCGATAAGAGCAGCCACTGCAATTCTCCCTTCTCCTTCCTGGAGCTGACAGCCCCTCCTCCCCCGGGACTGAGCCTGGCAGGGAGGGGCGCGGGTCCCCTGGCCGCAAAAACTTACAGATTTCGCTGATCTCAGCAGTTCCACGTTTTCATGAGTGTTGTATGAAGTATGCCCAAAGACAGATTGCTCTGTGGTGTCCAGTCCACGCAGTTCCTGACTTTTTACCTACTTTCCTCCCGGCCGTCAGCCATGCAGCTTTTCGAGACTGACTTTTCATGGTAAAATCTCTGTACCTTTAAAATGTTCTATCCTGTGCATATATTATCGATTACAAAGTTAATTTTTAAAGAAAATTTAGAGTTAAAAGGCAAGAAAAATTATTTTTATAGAGAATGTTAAATGACTCAGGACAATACATCCTAACTTTAAGTGAAAAAAAGTAAAATACTGTGTCTGTACATGTGTGTATATACATAACAGCAAATGTATGTGCATTGGGGTAAACATGCTAGAGGAAAGGAAGCAGAATATTAAGTCTGGTTTTAACTAGGTGGTGAGATTACTGGAATTTTGCATTTTCCTCTTTTTTATTGCATCCTCTAAATTTCTGTAACGAGCACATGTTTTATTGGGGATGGGGTGGGGTTTAAAGGAAAGAACATTTGCTTGACAAGACTTCCTGCTCTGGAGTTATAGCTGTGCGCCACACCCTGAACCTTCAGGTGGGGTCTGGTCTGTTTTCTAGGACCCTTAGTGACAGTGTGTTGTCTGAACCTCATTTGCTGTGGTTTAGCTCACTGCTCCTGGTTCCTTATTCCTTGCTTTGGGAAGGAAGTGCCATTTGACCCAACAGTTGTGTGGCAAGAGACAGTTTGAGCTTTTCCTTATTCAGTCCAAGAGTTTCTTTTTTTCTGGTCTAGGCCCATTTCTGCTGTTCCCTTACATAAGCTCTCTTTCTTTGAGAAAATGACCTCTGACCTCTAAGACATTTTTCTAAAGCTTAGCACAAACTTCCTTGTTTGATCTCCTTTCCCATGCTTTCCCTATACTATTAAAGTGGGTTTTTTCCCCCTAATATATTTAATCTGTTTTTTGTTTTTTGTTTTTGTTTTTTGAAAAGGTAACACTAGGAAACCCTGTATGTGTGAGAATATCTGCCCTCCTGAAGTTTCCATGTCAGTCTCCCCGTTATAAACAGGAAGTACTTAAATATTTCCCATCCATTCTTTAATCCACCACAGCTTTGATGACAGCCATGACCAGAGTCGTGTGGTACTTTCTTTGCCCATTACGTGTCTGTCTTCCTCACAGGTACCAGGAGCTCTTGGATAACAACCAAGCTCCTTTCTTCTTATTCACGTGTGCGATGAGGTGGCTGGCTGTGCGGCTGGATCTGATCAGCATTGCCCTGATCACCACCACTGGGCTGATGATTGTTCTCCTGCACGGGCAGATTCCCCCGGCCTATGCGGGTCTCGCCATCTCTTATGCTGTCCAGGTCAGTATCTGGGATGGGGGCATCATTTTTGCTCATTTTTAGTCCATCCTGTGTTCACCTAGAAGAGGCGTGATTAGGGGCTCCACCCAAGCCATTGTCTGTCCTCTGAATCCTTGAAGATTCCTCTAGTCTGATTTGGCACCAACAATCTAGATTTGACCGGAGCAGTTAGGGATGGGAGAGAGGTAGGGATTGGGATCTAGGAGAAAGGGATTTCACCATGTTGCATGTGTTTGAATAACAGGTGCTATTTTCTTCATAAATAAGCATGATTTTGACAAATTGCTTATTTGTATATTTCTGTATTCACCACCCTCCCCGGTCTCTTCCTAGTCTTACAAGAAATACTGTCCTCAGTATGTTCCTTATATGCATTTTATTTTCCCAACACTGTTATATATGTAAACACTTCTGGTCCCTAGGGATGGCTGAAGGTCTTTATGTAGCTCAAAGAATAATATGTGTTTTTAAAGAATCTATATTTTAGAGACATAAACTGAAATATTTATGGATGAAATGATAGGATATCTGGGATTTGCTTTCAAATAACATAGGAGGAGGAAATAGGTTAGGGAGATAGCTGAAACAGTATTGGGTATAAGTTGTTAATTTTTTCAGATGGGTGACTAACACATTTGGGGTTCATTATACTACTCTTTCTACTCTTACATGTGTTTGACATTTTTCCATATTGGTAAGACAAAATTAAATAAGTTGCCAGAGAACCCCAGAGACATGTGTCTTCACAGATACCCAAAGATATCTGTCCACATTCTGCACTTACTTAATTATTAGTTGGGAAAGACTTTGCATTATATATATTCTGTTTCAGAGTCCTAAGTCTGGGGTGCACAGAGCCTCTGCATTGACTTTTACCCAATCTCCTATATCCTATTTGACTTTCATGGTAGCATTCTCACTAGTTGCTCGCAGGTTGCTCTCTCCATTTGTTGTGACTGCCACAGCAGGTACAGGTATGAAGCCCAGGGGTTATTTAACCACAGATATGTGTTATTGGAAATATAAAGATGCATAGAAAGCCTTCGAAGACAGAAAAGTTAGTGTCTACAATATCACGATGCCTCCTGCGTTTGTTGATAATAGCTATTGATTGGGGGTTTTTTGGTTTTAACATGCTAAGAGAATGAGCCAGTCCCTGAAACCAGCTGCTGCACATCCCCTGTGGTCCCCAAGATGAAAGAAGCTGTCTAGCATGGGTGTGGTGGGTATTGATAATGAATTCTTTCTTGGATTTCTGCTTTCCATTATCAGTTAACAGGACTGTTCCAGTTTACGGTTAGATTGGCTTCCGAGACAGAAGCGCGATTCACCTCTGTGGAAAGGATTGACCACTATATTAAGGTCAGACTGCCTGCCATCCCTTGACTGCTGTCTCACCCTTCCTGGAGTGGTTTTTACCCTTTTCAGTGCCTCAGATGGATGTATAAGGAGACTTGTTTTCTCTGTCATATCTCATCCTGCTTGAGAGGGCCAGCAGTCTCTTGAGCATGTGTGGGATGGAGAATAGAGTATAAGAGTTTCTAAAGATATCTGTAAACTGTGTCCAGTTGGGAGGATCTTAGTTCATTTGAGGGTGACATTTTTCTTATAGTGTTTAAAACCATGTATTGTTTTAATTTGTAGTTGAGTTCACTTATTCTTCATCAGAATCCACTCCTGAACTTCAGGCAAAGACGCAAACATGGGCCTCATCTCTGGAGATTGCAGCACAATAGGATGGGACCCAGGCTTCTGTAGTTCTAAAAACTCCCTAGCTACTTCTAAACTGCATTCGTAATTTAGAAACCAATTAATTTCGTTGATACTGAGATTATCTAGTTTTTCCCGCCTTCCCCCAGGAACCCCCTGTAGTCTTACCGGGGGCACAGTGTCTTGCTCATGTCCTAGTTGGAACTCTGAAAATAAATTTCTGTAGAAAGCAGCAGAGTCATGAATAGTTAGGATTCTCAAATTCAACTCACTTCTCAGGAGTTACCTATTTTGTGAAGTCTCCTGAGACTACCAGTATTTGTAATACTGTTTACGTGGGAGTAATACATTCCAAATTCCAAATAATTAACTCATAAACATAGTTTTAAAAAAACTACTCTTTCATTTGAGAACTGAGTATATGTAAACTGCATTTTCTAGCAGAGACCTACTTCACTGAAAGCTGTTTTGACCACAAGCCTCATTAGTCATAGGATATTTTTTATATAAGGTATGTATATTCACATACCTTACAGTCATCCACAGTGTACAATCACCCATTCACAGCACCATCATATAGTTGTGCATTCATCACCAGAATCAACTTTTGAACATTTTTCTTACTCCAAAAAAAAACTAAATAAATAAATAAATAAAAACTAAATAAATAAAAATGAAAGTAAAAAAAGAACACCCAAAACATTCCATCGCCCCCCCCATCCCACCCTATTCTTCATTTAGTTTTTGTCCCCACTTTTCTACTCATCCATCCATACACTGGATAAAGGGAGTGCGATCCACAAGGTTTTCAAGAGTTAAGACAATTGGATAACAATGTAGCTTACACGGGGTGACAGTGTGACTGTGAAAACCTTGTGGATCGCACTCCCTTTATCCAGTGTATGGATGGATGAGTAGAAAAGTGGGGACAAAAACTAAATGAAGAATAGGGTGGGATGAGGGGGATGATTTTGGGTGTTCTTTTTTACTTTTGTTTTTTATTCTTATTCTTTCTGGTGTAAGGAAAATGTTCAAAAATAGATTGGGGTGATGAAAGTACAACTATTTGATGGTACTATGAAAAGTTGTACGCTATGGATGATTGTATGTTATGTGATTATATCTCAATAAAACTGAATTTATTTAAAAAAAAAAGGAATCAAGGCTACTGGGTTGCAGTTTGACAGTTTCAGGTATTTCCTTCTAGCTATTCCAATACACTAAAAACTAAAAAGGGATATCTATATGGCACATAAGAATGCCCTCCAGAGTGACCTCTCACGTCCATTTGAAATCTCTCAGCCACTGAAACTTTCATTTCATTTCACTTCCCCCTTTGGGTCAGGAAGATTCAATCCCACGATGCCATGTCCAGGCTCATCCCCAGGAGTCATTCGCATGTTGCCAGGGAGATTTATACCCCTGGGAGTCATGTCCCACATGGGGTGGGGGGAGCAGTGAGTTTATCTGCAGAGTTGGCTTAGAGAGAGAGGCCACATCTGAGCAACCAAGAGGTTCTCTGGGGGAGACTCTTAGGCACATGTAGGCTTAGCCTCTTCTTTGCAACAACAAGCTTCACAAGGGCATGCCCCAAGATTGAGGGCTCATCCTACCAAACTGTCAGTCCTCAGTGCATAGGATATTTTTTAAAGTTACAAATAATTCTTCTCAGAAAGAATGGCAGGTAGTCAGTCTGCTAATAGCTGTTCTTCCTCTTTATATATTAGCCTCTTTGCCCGCTATTCCGGTCTATGGAAGAGATGTGTGTGAATGTGTGGATGTATAGTGTTTGATTTGGCATCACTGTTGGTGAAAGTCTCCTGCTGGAGAGGTCAGAATGACAGTCAGAGGTGGTACAGAGTGGACCCCGTACAAACCTAGTCACATTTCCAAGGATTAGCTTCCTGTTTCCAGTCCCCGGCCTGGATGCCTGTCCCAGGACAGAATCCTTCCAGCTTGGAGTTTTAGACTTCAGACTTCACCCTCAGAACACTGTAGTCTTTGGCCCTGTCTTACTTCCCTATCAGGCTATAAAAGCCCCGTGGTTAGTTGCCGAAGAGATTTAAAACCTTGTGAGATGTGACTGTTGATAGAAATTAACCCAAGTAGTTATATAATCACAGCAGTTTAAAGCTAGAATGGACTTCCAAGATTAGCTAACCCTGTCCCTACAGTTTGCAGATGAAAAACTAAGACCCAAAGAGAGGCAGTGATGTTTCCAGGTCACAAAGAGCTGGGGTTAGAATCCATGTCCCCTGGATTGACTGTGCTAGGTCAAAATGCCAGGATCGGATCAGGTGTTCAATAAATGTTAGTTTATTTCTTTATGGTCTAGGCCAATGGTTTTCAAATGGTGGAATCCTGTTTCATGTAGAGTATCTTTAAGAAATCCCAATAAAAACTGCTGTGCTTGAAGGGGGGTGTAAAGGCTTCCTGCCCCACCACTTAGCTTCTCCCTTGGCCCCCAAGACAGCTCCATGGAGGAATTCCTTAGGGCAAATGAAAGTCTGAAAAACACTGCTTTCTCTAAGCTGTACATAGTAGCCATTGAACCTTGCCTCTGTCTAGTTTAGTGGTGATAAGTGTTCACTGCCAAGGGAATCTTCATAGCACGAGGACAGGGTGGCTTGGCTTTGTGTGGCTGCTAGGGTTATGCTGATTTTACTTCTCTGTGACAATGCCTTGCTATCCTCCAGAATCCATGCGGTCAGTCTGAATTAGCTGCTTTTGTCTCCCCAGACTCTCTCCTTGGAAGCACCTGCCAGAATTAAGAACAAGGCTCCTTCTCCTGACTGGCCCCAGGAAGGAGAAGTGACCTTTGAGAATGCAGAGATGAGATACCGAGAAAATCTCCCTCTGGTCCTGAAGAAAGTGTCCTTCACCATCAAACCTAAGGAGAAGATTGGCATTGTGGGTCGGACGGGATCGGGTAAGGATATGCAGAGGCCTCCTTGGGGAAATATTTGAATCTGTCTGAATTCAGTTTGGGGCCCATGATTTGCTGTTTATATGATATCACTTTCATCCCTTCAAACCAGATCCCTGTTAGTTGAGCAATTGGTGCCTCAGGCCCCTCTGAAACCAATTGTCTAGGTTTATTTTTAACCCTTTTTAATACATTTAGTACTTTTTCTAATTATAAAAGTATACATTCACAGTGCAGAATACTTGAACATATAGCAAAACACAGAGGGGAGACATCACTCATAATTCCACTACCCAGAGATAACTACTGTCAACATTTTGGTGTGTGTCTTGTTTGGCTTTTTCTGTTAATACATATATTTCTAAAAATAAGCGTATTTTTACATACGCTATTTCTTGTCCAGCTTTTAAAATTATGAATATTTTCTCACATCAGTTACTGTTCTATAACATGACTCTAACATGATTTTTATGTGGCATAATAACAATATTCTATTATGGGTATACCATACTTTGTATTTAACCAATTCCCACTCATAGGACATCGAGGTTGCTGTCATTTCACTATTGCAAATAGCATACACTGAGCTTCCTTATTTATATAAAGTCACAATGTGAACATTTTAAAGGATTTTGTGATGTGCTGTCAGCTTCATATTTTTCAGAAACAAATTAACACTCCTCTAAATAGGAACCTATGTTCCTTCAAAGACAAACTATTTTCTTGGTCTGATGCCAGTTGTAAAGAAATAGAGGATCAGCCTTCGTTTGAGGCATTTTACTTCACTCTTAGAAATGTATTGCTATATACTCTTTAGATTTCTAGGGTCATGACTTGGGTATGTTATTTCCTTCTTTTCTCCCTGCATAGCATTTCAAAGATTAGTCTTGTCTTCTTTTACTAACCTGTTTAACCTTGCATAAAAGGTCTCTCTGGGTCAGTTATCTGGGCTCCATTCTTTCTTGGCATCAGAATTCTTCTGGCTTTTTTTTCTTGCCATGAAAAAGGGCCTTTTATTCTTTCTTGGCAATTTACTGTAAAGAAACTGCTAAGAAGGAAAAGAAAGAGCCATTTCCTGCTTCCTGTTTGAGGGAATTATTTCATGTCAAAACAAGACACCGCCTCCAGATTTTTCACACTGGTAAAAGAATCTTAGCCAAAGAGGGTGGCTGTTCCAAAAGCCTCTTACTTAGCTCTTTTCCTCAGATTCCCTCTGCTAATCAGCTCCCAGGAGTACATTCCCATTAACATAAGTAAGACAGGCTGAAACATTCCCTAAGACTTATTAAGTCCTAAGTGGTAACAAAAGAGAAATAAACAAGAAAAATAAAATAATTATAGCCTGATTTAAAAATCTAAACTCTAATCCTAATACAGCTTCTTGCAAGACTCGTAGGCCCTGCTGTGTCTGTAATCGAGGACACCAGGAGGACTTTCTTTCCTTTTACTCCAGCACATCCCATCAGTGCAAAGGTCATCTAGATTCAGAGAACCAAAAGTCTTCCAGTCCAGGTGGTCCAAACCTAGGATCCTTTGTTAAAGTAGAACAACTTGACCAACCTATTCCAGCACTGCTCCTTCCTTAGTTTAGACCTGAAAACAAAGCATTGCCTTCACACTCAGGGAGGGTCTCCTGCTTCCTTTATCTGGGCAAGGGGTGATCCTGAATGAAGTCATTATTTCTAGGAGAAGGCCTCATTATCATACTACATGGACTCAGGTTTCTCAGCTTGTTTCCAGTAGATAGATGCAAGGGTTGCTGTGTGAGGAAAACAGATGTTTCTTAGGGTTCCCATTAGGTTGTTTGGCAAGGGTATGCCCAGGAGACAAATCCCAGCAGCTGGGATGTGGTGGCAGAACACTGGAGCAAGGCAGGATGTTTGCTCTCTTGATGGCTGCAGAATGGACAAGCCACAGTGATCTGAGAGGCCTTCATGAGAGGTCGTCCAGAGCATGGAGGCAGGAGGAGGACAGGAGGGTCAAGAACCAGGCATCCGGCTTAGTTCTACAAACGCCACCGGTTTAGTTCTAAATCTAAACCATGTGTCCACTTTGCTGTACGGTAGACAGGACTATATCAAACTAGTTTTCTTAGATATGGCACTATAGAGAGAGAACTTTTTTAAGTGTTTATATCTTTTGACTTAGAAATTTCAGTTCTGGATTCTATCCCAAGGAAATTATCTGAGCTGGGAGCAAAATTTGAGCAATACACCACATTATTGTAATATGTTTTGAATAAACGAAATGTACAACATTAGGGCACTGGTTAAATAAGTTAAGAGTACATTCACATGATGGAATATGTTGCAGCCACTAACATTTTATCTTGAAGTGTTTTGAATAAAATGGTTGGGTGCTTGCTATATAATGTTAAGTGAGAAAAGCAATTACAGTATCTTATCTGTGGTATGATCTCAACCCTGGAGAAAAGATGAAAGGAAATGTGTTCAAAACAATAGTAGTGACATTATGGGAGATTGATAGTGTCTTCTTATATTAATTATACAACTTTTTAAATGAAGATTCAACTAAGAAAAATTGTTCCGCTATTTCCATAATGCCACACTCCTTTTCTTAAGACCTAATCCTGCTTCTCTCGGAGCTCTGCATCATGTGGTAGAGGCACTGACAGCCACTCATGTACGCAAGCAAAAAGCTTAAGAACGAGTCTTCATTTTCCCCTTCCTCCATTTGCCTGTGTCCCTAGAACCACTTCCATTCTCCAGCTGCTGCCTTGGCAATGAAACACCATTTCTTAGTTTTTCTCTCAGCCACAATAAGGGGATGGAAGACCCTTTCTCCTGACTTTGCCAGAGAAGTACTGAACCCTGTGCAAACTGTTCCTGAGTGAAGCAGCCCTCCCACCCCTTCTCAGGCTGACGCCGTGTGATTTAAGTGTAGATGCTGCGTAACTCAGGAGAGTTAGTCACTTTTTTCTGTTTCTGGCTATCCTCATACATTACCTCAGTTGACTAGTTGAAATAGAAAAACAGAACGTTTTCCCCTGAGAACAAGCCATCTTTTTTTTTACAGAGTTTGCTAATTGAGCCTCTTTTTTGTACGTCTTCTGACTCACCAGGGAAGTCCTCTCTGGGGATGGCCCTCTTCCGTCTGGTGGAGTTATCCGGAGGCTGCATCAAAATTGACGGAGTGAGAATCAGCGATATTGGCCTTGCTGACCTCCGAAGCAAGCTCTCCATCATTCCTCAAGAGCCCGTGCTGTTCAGTGGCACTGTCAGGTGAGGACCCAGGGCCCGCAGGTAAGGACCCGGGGCCTTCCTCTACAGGCCAAATGGGCATGCTGGACCCCGCGACGCTAGAGCCTCCACCCAGGACTGAGATTAGTGACCTCTGGTCCAGCTTTTCCTGCCACACTGGCATGTTTCTTGTTGCAGAGGCAGCTCCATGGACAAGCTGCTTTATCAGCAAAATGGTTAGGGAGGCCCTGTAGCATGGTGGTAAAGAAGTTGGATGGATTTGGGCCCAGATTTCTGATCTGTGACTTGGGACAAGTTACTTAACCACTCTAAGCTGTTTTCTCATCTATAAAATGGGGATAATATTAATATCTGTTGTTGTAAAGATTGAGTAAATTAATACAAATTAAAGAAACACAGAGTCTGGTAAATAGTAAGCTTTAGTAAATGTAGCTGCTGTCATTGTCCTCATCACTGTTGGCCTCCATCCCCCTCCCACTCCAAGCTGTTGTCTCTCCTAAGTGTACTAAAAGTTGTCAGTGCTAATGATGCCTTTCAGATATTATTACTCCTCACATATTTTCATTTTCCAGTATCTTGTCCCATCTTTGATGCTTATTTTGAAAGGATGCCTTTTTCTGAAATCTTTGCCAGCAGACAAAGACAAAATTGCTCTTCTTGGTCTGTTTAAATACATGGTAATATATATTTATTAGGAAATATGTTTAATCCCATGGTCTTTTCTAAACATTATCCTTTCTTTAGCCTTAAGCACCTGCCTCCTAAAAATAAGTTTCCATAATTTGTGTCCATTTCCATTCAAGCTGCCTCCTTTTGGAAATAAAAACAACTTAACAATGTAGTTAACTTAGATTGGAGTTCTTTTTTTAATCACTCTAAAAGTAGTGTTGCCATTTCCTCTTTATTTTTTAGTGGTTTTAAAAAAATTATACCAACTGTATTTCAGATAACCATGGACATTGTTCAGACCTGTCTTTAAAACTAGGTCCTCCTTTTCCTTTAGGAAATGGCATTTGAACCCATTAACTCAAAGAGGTTTGGTAAACTGAATTCTCACCTGCATTCACACAGGCTCTGTACTCCTGGGTGTGTTTGTTTTGGCATTTCTCTAAAACACTAAAGAGTTTGGCCAGCATAAACTGGATATGTTGATGATAATAAATCATTCCCTTTGGGTACTGTGATAACAAGGTCAAGCAGGTGACATCAGAAAATAATTAGAATTTATTGAAGTCCAAAATTAATAAATTAGGTGTTGCCAAATCTGTTCTTCCTTCCCATAAATCTGTCTATTTATACAATTGGCCCTGGTAATTTTCGGCTCAGGACAAAAGAACCATTCACTTTTTGTTTTTTAAATAATCATTTGGAAGAGATTCAAAGAATAAAGCATGTTAAACTTTAGATTTGTCTTAAAAATGCTGTCACCAAGAAGCTTCAGTTTTAATTTTAAATTTTTACAGAGCTTCCGTTGGGCTCATGTATCTGGCATCTAGAGTTAATGGTTAAGCATTGACCCATAGGCATGTGCAGGTGGCGTTTGTAGAGCATCACCGAAGTGTAGCTCTAAGGGAGTTGGGACCATTTGTCATTAGAGCTAGAGGTTTTTGCTGCCGTATAGATAAGCTCAGTTGATGTGCTACTGTCCTCAGGCTTTAGTTGTTGATCTCAAGACTAATGTTTGGGCCATCAGCTATGCAGGCTTAGGAAATCACGTAAGTTTAATTTTCTGCCAGCTATAATTTTGGCTTTTTCAGCCAGTAGACACTAATGAGGAAAAATTAAATCCCAGAGCTTCTTACCCTCTTCCCTTTCTGCCTTAAGGTTTCTTATAGATCCCAAAGAACATTCAGTTTTTGGTGTTCTTGTGCTTTTTTTAGAAGATTAGAAAGCCTATAATGAGTTTCCCAAGGCAAGGGCAGGAGAGATCAGCTTTTTTCTTAGGGGCCTCCTATAGACTGCATTTGGAAACTAAATTTCTACAGGCATTAACTAGTATTGGGGGGTAGGTATGTCTTTTTGAGATACAGCAAGCAATTAAAACTTGAAAGGAGCTCTCAGAGGAAAAGCAAAATGAAAACAAAATCAAACAAAATTTAGAGAATACTACAAGATGGGAATTTCTGAATTGTTCTGCATACAAATATAATCTAAGCTGGAGATCATATATATATATATAATTTGGGGCCACCTCCCTTCTTAGAGTAGCCAGAATCTCAGTCTATTCTGATACCTTCATCCTGGCTCTTCCTTATCCGTCTGTCCGGGCTTGCAGTTCTTTGGCAAGTCCTTTCCCTCTGCCTTTTGCCCTGATATTTAGCCACAAGAAGAGAGGCCCTTCTTCATCCAGGTCTTAAACACTTTCTCTGACCTTCCCTCCTTCAGGCCTGGCCCAGGAGGTGCTTTCCTTTCCCTTTCCCAGAGGTCTCTGGGCTTCCCAGTCCCAGGAAGTGCACTCTTGCCTTCACCCAGACCAGCCCCTGCTGGAATCTTTCCATCCGTGTGGATCACCTGAAGTCTGGCTTGGCTGGTGGTTAATCTCCTCAGTCGTCCTCAGTTGTCACTCTCATCTGTCCCCGAGTCTCAGTCTCCTTTTGGGTGATGAGCACCTTCTCATCACCTGAGGCATTTCTGCTTGCCTTCTGTTCATTAGCAAGAAGCTGCATTCTCATTCTTCCTGTTCAGAAGCCCATTCTCCTTTTGATCTGTCCATTAAATTTTCTTACTTTTATTTGTGGAATATCTCTTGCTCTCAGATCCCAATCACAGCAAAAATGACTGAGTCCACAGTTGACCAGTTCTGTGTTTGGTTCATCCTGGGCACAAAGCACCTTCAGACAAAAGTGTCTCGTGTTCTAGATGGAATGGAATTTGCTCCAATATTGCCGAACAGGTTTTGAGAATTTAAAGCTCTTTAAGTTGTCCCTCTGAAGAATTCTAATATGTAAGGGTCCCCTCCTCTTTACTTTTTTGATAGTCTTAATTCTTGTGGAACTTGGGAGTTCCCCAAAGCTTCTAGTTTGTATGCCAGAGAGTAATGCTAAGTCATGACTAACTGTATGATGAGCACTAGATGGTAACTAACATTTGCTGAAAAAGCATTCTGTGCCAGACACTGCTGCTCTAAAAATCAACAGTATCAACAACAACAGTAATAATAGCAGCTAACCTTATGGAGGATTTACTGGATGCCAGGTACTGTTCTAAGCCCTTTACATGTACTCATTGATTGACTATTCAAAATTTCATGAAATGTAGGTACTATTGTTATGCCCACTTTATAGATGAAGTAAATGAAGTACAAGGTTAAGTAATTTGCCCGAGGAACCACAGGGCAAAGTGTTAGAGCCAGAATTTGAACCTGGCAAGCTGACTGCAGAGTCCAGGCTCTCAGTCACTACACTCCCCCTGTGGCCTCCTGACCTGTGTGTCGTGACACCAGTATTAATTGTGACCTCGAGAGCGCCTGCATCTCCAGAAACATGAGTTGGGCCTGACTCTTCAGGGTTCTTGACCTTTGGTTACTTCCCTTTTTCCAGCATCTTCAGAACCTTCTCATCCATCTGCTTGCAAATTTGCACAGGCTTCCCCAATATTAAAAAAAAAAAAAAATTCTAACAACCTCTGCTGCTCTTAGCCTTTTTCATTTACTCTGCTTTCCCCCTCTTACCTTTTTCACTTCTATTTTTTTTTTTAAACTAATTTTACTCTTACTGGCTAAAGGCCAGAATCAGTCTGTATTTCTTTTTTTTTTTATTTTTTTTCATCCAATCAGTTGAAGACTTTTTTTTTTTAATTTTTATTGAGATTGTTCAAATACCATACGATTATCCAAAGATTAAAAGTGTACAATCAGTTGCCCATGGCACCCTCATACAGCTGTGCATCCATCACCACACTTAATTTTTGTTCAATTTTTAGAACCCCTTTTCATTACTCTAGACAAGAAATAAAGTGAAAGATGAAAAAAGAAAAAAAGAAAAAAAAAAAAAGAAAAGGAAACTCGCATCCTTCCATATCCCTAACCAGCCCCCCTCAATTGTTGACTCGTAGTATTGGTATAGTACATTTGTTACTGTTTATGAAAGAACGTTGAAATACTACTAACTGTAGTATATAGTTTGCAATAGATATATATTTTTTCCCTATATGCCCCTCTATTATTAACTTCTAATTGTATTGTCATACATTTGTTCTGGTTCATGGAAGCGATTGCTAATAGTTGTACAGTTAATCATGAACATTGCCCACCATAGAATTCAGTTTTATACATTCCCGTCTTTTGACCTCCAACTTTCCTTCTGGTGACATATATGACCCTGAACATCCCCTTTCCACCTCATTCACGCACCATTCAGCACGGTTAGTTATTCTCACATCTTGCTACTGACACCTCTGTTTATTTCCAAACATTAAAGTTCATCCTAGTTGAACATTCTGCTCATACTAAGCAACCACTCCCCATTCTTTCGCCTCGTCCTTTATCTTGGTACCTTATATTTCATGTCTATGAGTTTACATATTATAATTAATTCCTATCAGTGAGACCCTGCAACATTTGTCCTTATGTGTCTGGCTTATTTCACTCAGTATATTGCCCTCGAGGTTTCTTCATCAACCCGTTTTTTTTTTTTCAGACGGTTTTGTTCACATGTTATACATTCCGTCTGTTCTAGTTTGCTAATGCTGCTGGAACACAAAACACCAGAGATGGACTGGCTTTTATAAAAGGGGGTTTATTTGGTTACACAGTTACAGTCTTAAGGCCATAAAGTGTCCAAGGTAACACATCAGCAATCGGGTACCTTCACTGGAGAATGGCCAGTGGTGTCCAGAAAACCTCTGTTAGCTGGGAAGGCATGTGGCTGGCATCTGCTCCAAAGTTCTGGTTTCCAAATGGCATTCTCCCAGGACGTTCCTCTCTAGGCTGCAGTTCCTCAAAAATGTCACTCTTAGTTGTACTTGGGGTATTGTCCTCTCTTAACTTCTCCGGAGCAAGAGGCTGCTTTCAATGGCCGTCTTCAAAATGTCTCTCATCTGCAGCTCCTGTGCGTTCTTCAAAGTGTCCCTCTTGGCTGTAGCAGCTTTCTCCTTCTGTCTGATCTTATATAGTGCTCTAGTAATTTAATTCAGACCCACCCTGAATGGGCGGGCCAACACCTCCATGGAAATTATCCAGTCAGAGTCATCACCCACAGTTGGGTGGGGCACATCTCCATGGAAACACTCAAAGAATTACAATCTAATTAATGCTGATTGGTCTGCCCACACAAGATTACATCAAAGATAATGGCGTTTGGGGGGACACAATACATTCAAACTGGCACATTCCACCCCCTGAACACCAAAATGACATTATCTTTCCGTATACAAAATACCTTCATCCCACAACAATATCACAGAAACTTAAATCATTTCAGTAACAATAGTTAGGTACAAGATCCCATCAAAATCAATTATAGGTGTCGTCAGTCCTAAGGCATAATTTTTCTTTAGCTGTGGATCTGTGAACTTAGAACAAGTTATGTGCTTCCAGTATACAAAGGAGGAACATTCATAGGATAAATATTCCCATTGCCGTAAGGAGAGACAGTAAGGAAAACGGTTAACAGGACCAAAACAGTTCCTAAAACCTGCAGGACAAACTCCATTAGATTTCAAAGGCTGAGAGTCATTTACAGAACAATGTTGCATCCTTGGGGCTTGAGAGAGCAGGAGTCTAACCTTCCTAAGGGCCTTTTCGGCAGCCCTTTCCCCTCCAAGCACTTGGGTGAGTGCTCCAACATATCCACACATTGGGGAGACCACCTTCTCAGCCCCACCCTCCTCAAACATCGGGGCAGCACCCGGATTCCCTTCCATCTCCAGGGCACATGCTCAACCCCTTCAGAACAGTGGGGTGGCAGCCAGGCTCTCCCCATTTCCCTGGGAAGGTGCTCCACCCTCTTTGGGGGTTGGGGTGGCAGAACATCTCCTGAGCATTGAGGTGGAAGGCCCGTCCTCAACCTCCGAGGCAAACTCACCGTTTCCATTCGTGTGGGCTGCTCTGCTCTCCCAGCCCAAGCCCTCTTGACTCCAGACCTCAACTTCCATGCCTCTGTCTTTGAAGAAATTTTTCCTTCAATCTGTTCCTTGTTGGTCTCCTCCAGTCCAGACCTGCAGCGGCTCAGTCTATAAAGATCTCACAAAAATTTGATTGGCTTCGCATGAAGCACACAGAGGTCAAAGCCATCAGACAATAGGACTTTCCACAAATACTTTGTTGATAACTCCATCTCCAATCTTGGCTTGTACTGAAATAGTGGCCGGGTTCCATGTTTGGTTAAATCCTCACATTGGGCTATAGCTTCTGGAGTTCCACTCCCTGGAAGCCTGGAATTTTCCAAACCATCAGTTTCTGGTTTCTTTGAACTCGAGAGTTCCGTTCTAAGTTTATCTCTGTCCTGTCACATTTTACTATAAGCTGCAAGTAGAAGCCAGGCTATTTCTTCTGTATTTTGCTTGGAGATCTCATCAGCTAAATATTCCAGGTCATCATCGTTTTCAAATTCTTCCTTCCATCCAACACCAGGACTCAATTTTGCCAAATTCTCTGTCACTTTAAAACAAGGATCGCCTTCCTTCCAGTTTGCAACAACACATTCATCATTTCTGCTCAAGGCCTCGTCAGAAGTATCTTTAGAGTCTGTATATCCACATGCAGTCTCTTCAAAGCAGTTTAGGCCTTTTCTGTCAAGCTCCTCACAGTTCTTCCAGAATCTTCCCCTTATCCATTTAAAAATCTGTTCCAAATGTTCCAACATTTGCAAACGCAGCAGCACCCCACTCTCAGTACCACAGTCTGTTCTAGTTTGCTAATGCTGCCAGAACGCAAAACACCAGAGATGGATTGGCTTTTATAAAAGGGGGTTTATTTGGTTACACAGTTACAGTCTTAAGGCCATAAAGTGTCCAAGGTAACACATCAGCAATTGGGTACCTTCACTGGAGGATGGCCAATGGTGTCCAGAAAACCTCTGTTAGCTGGGAAAGCACGTGGCTGGCATCTGCTCCAAGGTTCTGGTTTCAAAATGGCTTTCCCCCAGGATGTTCCTCTCTAGGCTGCAGTTCCTCAAAAATGTCACTCTTAGTTGCACTTGGGGTATTTGTCCTCTCTTAGCTTCCTCAAAGCAAGGGTCTGCTTTCAATGGCCATCTTCAAAATGTCTCTCATCTGCAGCTCCTGTATGTTCTTCAAAGTGTCCCTCTTGGCTGTAGCAGCTTGCTCCTTCTGTCTGAATAGTGCTCTAGTAATTTAACTCAGACCCACCCTGAATGGGTGGGCCAACACCTCCATGGAAAGTATCCAATCAGAGTCATCACCCACAGTTGGGTGGGGCACATCTCCATGGAAACACTCAAAGAATTACAATCTAATTAATACTGATCGGTCTGCCCACACAAGATTACATCAAAGACAATGGCGTTTGGGGGGACATAATACGTTCAAACCAGCACACCTAAGTAAACAATCGATGGTTCTCTGTATGGTCACATATTTATGTGTTCAACACCTTCGCCACTGTCTGTATAAGAGCATCTACATTTCTTCCACAAGGCAGGAGGGAGAGTCAAAGAAGGTAGAGAGGCAAAAGAGAAAGGAAAAAGAAAGAGGAAAAAAAATGGCAGCTAGGAAGCAGCAAAAGAAAAGATAGCCTTAAATCAAAGTAGAGTAAAGAGTCAAACACCACCAATGTCAACTGTCTAAGATGCCTCCCCTGTCCCCCCCTCTTATCTGCATTTACCTTGGTATATCACCTTTGTTACATTAAAGGAAGCATAATACAATGATTCTGTTAGTTACAGTCTCTAGTTTACGTTGATTGCATCCCTCCCCCAATGCCTCCCCATTTTTAACACCTGGCAAGGTTGACATTTGCTTGTTCTCCCTTGTAAAAGAATGTATTTGTACATTTTATCACAATTGTTGAACACTAGATTTCACCAAGTTACACAGTCCCAGTCTTTATTTTTCTTCCTTTCTTCTAGTGTCTCACATGCTCCCAACCTTCCTCTCTCAACCGTATTCATAGTTATCTTTGCTCGGTGTACTTACTTTGCTGTGCTACCATCTCCCAAAATTGTGTTCCAAACCACGCACTCCTGTCTTCTATCACTCTGTAGTGCTCCCTTTAGTATTTCCTGTGGGTGTCTTGTTCACAAAGTCTCTCATTGTCTGTTTGTCGGAAAATATTTTGAGCTCTCCCTCATATTTGAAGTACAGCTTTGCTGGATATAGGATTCTTGGTAGGCGGTTTTTCTCTTTCAGTATCTTAAATATATCGCACCACTTCCTTCTTGCCTCCATGGTTTCTGCTGAGAGATCCACACATAGTCTTATTAAGCTCCCTTTGTATGTGATGGATCGCTTTTCTCTTGCTGCTTTCAGGACTCTCTCTTTATCTTTGATGTTTGATAATCTGATTATTAAGTGTCTTGGCATAGGCCATTCAGATCTATTCTGTTTGGAGTACACTGCGCTTCTTGGATCTGTAATTTTATGTCTTTCATAGGAGATGGGAAATTTTCATTGATTATTTCCTCTATTAGTGCTTCTGCCCCTTTCCCTTCTCTTCTCCTTCTGGGACACCAATGATAACGTACATTCTTGTACTTTGTTTCATTCTTAAGTTCCTGGAGATGTTGCTCATGTTTTTTCATTCTTTTCTCCATCTGCTCTTTTGCATGTAGGCTTTCAGGTGTTTTGTTCTCCAGTTCCTGAGTGTTTTCTTCTGCCTCCTGAGATCTGCTGTTGTATGTTTCCATTGTGTCTTTCATTTCTTGTGTTGTGCTTTTGGTTTCCATAGATTCTGCTAGTTGCTTTTTTGAACTTTCAATTTCTGCCTTATGTATGCCCAGTTATCTTTATAGCCTTTATCTCTTTTGCCAAAACTTCTCTAAACTTTTTGAATTGATTTAGCATTAGTTGTTTAAATTCCTGTATCTCAGTTGAAGTGTACGTTTGTTGCTTTGACTGGGCCATAGCTTCGTTTTTCTTAGTGTAGGTTGTGGTTTTCTGTTGTCTAGGCATCTGACCTCCTAGGCCACCCCAATCAGGTTTTCCCAGACGAGAACAGCCTCAGGTGACAGAAGGAGGAACTGTTCAGTATCCGGTTTCCCTGATGGTTTTTCTTAGAGGACTGACACACCCTGTGCTTTTCTCCCTGGCAGGTGCACCTGTCAGCCTGTCACCGGCTGGTGTAAGGGGGTGTGGCCCGTGGCTCTCCTCCCTGAGGCTTTGGAGTCTGGTTCCGGTAAAGCAGGCAGTAGAGCTGGGCCCCTCCCTTTCCTCTTGGAAAGGTATGCCCCCTCCAGAGAGGTTATCTGCATATCAATAAGTTCTTTGTTTCTCTGACTCTGCTGGTCAGAGTGCTGTGATTTTAAAATGGCTGAGGCTTTCTTTACTGCAAAGCACTGCGGGCTGAAAATGGCTGAGGCTTTCTCCACAGAGAGAAAGGGAAGAAAACTCCCAGATTCACCCACCAGCCAGAGATAGCACCCGATCCTCTGGGCTCCCTGTCCTGAGACAGATATTTCCCCTGACTCTCCCAAGGTCAGTTGTCACCAAAAGCCTCTGCTTGTTGGGGATTCGCTGTCTGTATTGAGCAGTTAACATTAAAACCCTAGTTGGAGCTGGGCTGAGGTACACTAGCTTGTTTGGAGAGTTCTGCTCTCCTGGCACCACGAGGCTTCCATGAGGGAGGGGCTCTCAGCTCTCAGCTCTTGGTGTGGGTCCGCAGTTTTTACTTACAGATTTTATGCTGCAATTTTGGGCATTCCTCCCAATTCAGGTTGGTGGATGATGAGTGGACAGTCAATGTTTGGCTCCCGCAGTTATTCCAGGTTATTTAGTAGTTTTTTGGTCATTTATGAATTGTTCCAGGGGACTAACAGTCTTCCACTCCTCTCTATGCCACCATCTTAGCTCCTCCCCAGTCCATATTTCTTAATAACTATTTTGAGCCTTCCATTCTCTTCCAAATAGAAGATGGTCTATGAGTCCCAAAGTCTCCTGCTCTGAGGATCTGAGCTACTAAGAAGGCCCCCACCACTGACAGTAGGATGGTGTGGTTCAGTAGTAGAGTGTCTCTGGAGTCATAAAACTCCAGGAACCAAGGATGAATAGCTGTATCGTATCATAACTCTAGGAGATAGTCTCAGCCTCATTTAGCAGTGGTCAATAGGAAGGAAAAAAAAAAAACAAATATGAAAATGTACTTTGGGCAACATTTGGACCCCAGGAATTCTGACTGTGAAAAAATAGCTGCCCTCACGTTCAGAGTTTCAGTGGTTGGCTGAACACTTGTGATGTGGTGAATACAGAGCTTTCCTTTCAGTTCTATTTGTGGGTCAGACCAGGGACCATCTGGTTTCTCTAATGAGGGCTTTTTTTTTTTTTTTTTTCTATTCCTGATGGAGTTCCCTGCTGAGATCAGTCTGGTCTGCCTTAAGGTGTGTGTATAACACCTTCTGGCAGTATATAAATATTCCTTACATTTTGAACCCATTGCTTAGTCTCCTGAGGTCTCTTTAGCTGGTGTGGTGGGCCTACGAGGCTTGAATGTCAAGCCTGTCAACACGTCTACTGAGTCTTCACCCATAGAAAATCTGATGGGGCTGGCTACTCAGTGACAGGTGACTGCACTCTTGTGTAGTCATTGTTTGATAAGAGGTATCTGGTGGAAACATACTAGGCATCACTGTATAATGTTAAAGACGACTTCCTAGTCTCAGTCTGGGGGAACTCTCCACATTCCTGTCCTGGGAACCAACATTATGGGCTTATCTAGCCTTGAGCAGGTATTTATTGAGGTCTTACTCTGTGCAAAGGAATCAGCTCATTAGAGGTAGGAGGAATCCTAACAAGCAGTAAAACCCATTAATCAAGGCAGATTTAAACAACTGGTAATGGGCTAAACCAGATACCCTGAGTAGGGTGTCAGACCGCCAGTAGCAATTTGTCAAGTAACTGGTGCTGGGAATTCTATCCTTAGGTAACATAGATTTTCCACAGACAACTGGAGTACAACATTGGGGCCAGGGCCCCAAACCTTGGGTGCCTGAGCAGCTGTCAAGATGGGGACTTAAGTACATGGAAACACAACAGGAATTTAATGACCAGAACTGGATAACAGGGTAGGGACTGAAGCTCAAGCAGAGGGTCTGGTGACTCTAAGTAGAGCAGGATGAAGATCCAGGCAGCCTGGTACTAAACCATCCGCAAGGTCAGAGTTGATTCCTCATAACGGGCAAAGGCAGTCTTCAGCATGGAGTCCTGTGGCTCAGCTATGTAGAGACCAAAGGGGATGGTATGAGCAGGAAACCAGGCAAAGCAAGATGTGACCACTGCTTGGAACCAATCATGATTTCCTATGGGTGGGTGGCAGTGGTGTTGGGTTCCCCCTTCTTTCTTGGTTCAGTAAGGACTTCCAAAAAACTCTTGTAAAGAGCTCTGAAGAAATCATTAAAAAAATTAAAATAATAAAACACTAATAATAATATAAAGTTAATAAGTAAATTTTATATATATATATATATGTATGTATTTTAGGAGTTCTAAGGGTTTTGGTTCAAAAGTGAGACCCCTATTGTGACCCCAAAGGGCAGGAGTACATTATGATATAATGCAGAAGTTCATATTAGGCCACGCAAACGAAAGAGAGGATATTTCATTGTGAAAAGTGGCATTGCTACCCCAATAAATGTCACTCAGAGGATTATCTGGCTAACCTTGCCCCTTGGAATTCCCAGCAGTCTTCATTAAACCAAAAAAAAAAGCGTGACCAACCTCAGACTTGGGACAGAAAACACAGGTTTCTGTCTGTCCCTAGTCTGTTGGTTTATCGCTAGTCTGTTGGTTTATCGGTGTTGAAGTTTCCCCTAAAAGACAACTGGAAAGGAGACCAATAAACATGAATCCCATCAACCCCGATGCCTGTGCAGGCAGACTCGGGAGTGGCAGAGGGACAACGAAGATCTGGAACTTGCAGCGTCTCTTGGTTTTGTCCTTTTGATTAGAAGCTGGTGTTCTTCCCCTTAGCCTGAGCCCATGGTCTGCCATTTAACAGCATTAGATTATCGACAAATCTGACTGCCTTCCCCCTTAAGTAAAAGGGCTCTTCCTAGATATGTTGTCCTTAGAGATCAGTCTTCCCCATCCAGGATTTCAACGATAGGACTTAATCAGAACTACTTCTGATCCTGGCATTCAGGTTTCCTGTGATTATTGTGTCTACTTGGAAAGTGCATTGAAGATATGAGTCAGAAAACCACCAAGCATTGGGACCAGGCATCTAAACTGCCCACATGTATCAATAACTTATTGAGTGTCTTCTGTGTTCCATGCACTGCACTTATGTTCTTCCTCGTGTTTATTAAATAGTGTCACTTTATCCCCATTTTAGAAATAAGGAGACAGGTGTACTTTGTCCCAGGCCACCCAGCGGGTGACAGGCAGAGGAGGGATTTGAGCCCAGTCTGCCCAAATCCTGTGGCGACTCTGCTTCCACTACACTACTCTCTTTGCCTCTGTTATTACAGAAAATATCTAACATCTCTTAACAGGAAATCAGATGAGGATTGGAGGAGTGAGTTCTTTTATTCATTCTAAAATACTGGGCTGTGTGCTTGTATGCAGAGTACAACAGTAGATAAAATCCAGACAAGGAACCTGGTCCAATGAGGGAGAGAAAGGAACAAATGGAGCTCTGAGTGCAGTTACAAGGGGGAGCATAGAGACACCTAACCTCAGCTGACAGGGTCAGCAGTCACTTCCTGAGGAGAACAGCTAAATTGATACCTGAAGGACAAGAAGGAATCCTAGCCAACAAATAACAAAAACAACAATAATAGTAACTCACGTACACAGAGCTAGGCTTGTACCAGGACTACTCTGAGCACTTTATACGTGTGGACCTTTAGTTAGTCCTTTCAGCAGCCCTTCAGGGTAGCCCACCTTTATCCCAATTCCACACATAAGGAAACTGAAGCCTAAAGAAGTTAGGTTAATGTGGCCAAGGTCACACAGACAGTAAACTGACGGAGCCTGTACAGGAGCCCGGGCAGCCTGGCTCCACAGCCCTTGCTTTTTGCCAGTGTCACTCAAGCAAAAGGGTGGGAAAGATGAGCCTGTTCCAGGCAGGGGAAAGCACACGTGCCAAGGACAAGAGGCACAAGGAACACAGCTGGTTAGAGAGTCTCCCAGGCAACTCCAGAGATGGCCCGAATGGCATGAACAAGGGCAGTGTGCTAGCCTGCTCTCCATCCCCTCAGGTCGAGCTCTGGGGAAATGACCTGCTTGCGTTTGCTGTGAACATAACTAAGAACCGCAGATATGGGGACAGATGTGGCATACGGCTACCCAGGCTGCACTGAGTGTTGCCCCACTCTCACAGCTCCCGCGTCTTCCCCTTGCAGAGACTTCACGAGCCCCTTTCACTGTTCAGACTCCCAGTTTTCACAGATGACCTCAACAGCAGTTGCAAGCCCAAATTTATGTGGTATTTTTTAAAAGTTCATGTTTCTATGGTAGGTTTTTGTAGGTTAGAGTGAAACAGTGACACATCCCAAAGTAATTTGGGCAGAGAATAAAAATATATTTGCAGGGCCCCTCTGAGGAGCTGGGGGGAAAATGTGGAAGCATTGGACTTCCTCACCTGGACTGATGCTGATGTTGTCACAAACATTGAGGACTGGCGGTTTGATGTCCCGAGCCTTCTATCGTGGGACTTGCCCTTATGAAGCTCATTACTGCAAAGGAGAGGCTAAACCTGCATATAATGGTGCCTAAGAGTCTCCCCGAGTGCCTCTTTGTTGCTCAGATGTGGCCCTCTCTCTCTAACTGAGCCACCTCGGCAGGTGATCTCATTGCCCTCCCCGCTGCGTTGGACCTGACTCCCAGGGGTGTAAATCTCCCTAGCAACGCAGGATATGACTCCCAGGGATGAATCTGGACCCAGCATCGTGGGATTGAGAACATCTTCTTGACCAAAAGGGTAATATGAAATGAAACAAAATAAAGTTTCGGTGGCTGAGAGATTTCAAATGCAGTCGAGAGGTCACTCTAGTGAACGTTCTTATGCACTATATAGATAACAGCTCTTAGGTTTTAATGTATAGGAATAGCTAGAAGTAAATACCTGAAACTATCAAACTCCAACCCAGTAATCTGGACTCTTGAAGACGGTTGTTTAACAATGTAGTTTACAAGGGGTGACAGTGTGATTGTGAAAACCCTATGGATCACACTCCTTTTATCTAGTGTATGGATGGATGAGTAGAAAAATAGGGACAAAAACTAAATGAAAAATATGGTGGGATGGGGGGATGGTTTGGGTGTTCTTTTTTACTTTTATTTTGTATTCTTATTCTGATTCTTTCTGGTGTAAGGAAAATGTTCAAAAATAGATTGGGGTGATGAATGCACAACTATATGATGGTACTGTGAATACTTGATTGTACACTATGGGTGATTGTATGGTATGTGAATATATTTCAATAAAATTGAATTTAATTGAAAAAAAAAAATTCATGTTTCTCCCAAAGATTTTTCCCATTTCTCATATGAAGCCTCCTTTTATGAGCAAAGCAGATTACACCTGCTACTTTTCAAATAACTGGTTACTCAATGATAGGACTGCACTCTGGTGCACCAAGAAGAAAAAGGGTGTTTTTTTTAAGTTTGTATATATAGAGAGATGTATTGTAAAATGTATATGCATAGAAAAATCTGGAATGGTGTATATGTCAATTTGTCAACAGTGTTTGTTTCTACAGGTGTGATTGTAAGTAATTAAAATATGTTTTTATTTTTGTTTTAATTTTTCTATAACTAGCTTGTATTTTATGCAGAATAAAAATAGTAAAACAAGTTGAAATAAACAAGGATTTATAAAGAAGAAGGGGAAGCCCCATCTCTGCCTTCTGAGGTGTTCTCATGAGGGGCGGGCATCTGTCCTCCATCTCAGACCCTCTTTAGCTTGGCTGGGGAATGAGCCACCTGTGACCTTCGGGGTTTTGAGCACCCTTTTCCCAGTTTAAACTTTCACCTCAGACAGCCGTCCCATTGTGATTGCTTAAATTTGGGGCCTCTGAGAAATTCCTACTATGTTTTCCTCTTCCTAGATCAAATTTGGATCCCTTCAACCAGTACACAGAAGACCAGATTTGGGATGCCCTGGAAAGGACGCACATGAAAGAATGTGTAAGTAAAGAACCAAGGAGAGCTTTGCTCAAATTCCAAGGGTGGGAATGCAGGGATGCTGTTGTCACACCCCAGCCGGCTATAGCCTCTGCCTAGCCACAGCCTTTCTTTCTACCTCTGGGATGTCTGTGGAGGGGCACTTTAGAGCAGGGCTTCCCAGGTATTTCAGATGTCATCAAAGTGGATATCTCCCAGCCCCCACCACCCCACATTCATACTGTCCATTTAATATTCATTGATTAAGAAGATACACAATGACAACTACTCTGAATCCAGTAATGCTTTTAAACTAACTTTTATTTTATTAAAGACAACAGTATACTTTTGAAACATCCATAATGTGCAAAATATATATAATTTACAGAGTCTGCAGAAAATGGACAGCCTACATATGGATACACAGACCTGTTAGGGTAGCTCAGCAAGCCCCTTCAGGGGTCACAGCCTATAGATACCACTGGTCTAGGGTGGGGGTCCTTGATGCCCCTTGGTTGAGGCAGGCTCAGGATCCTCTGCCTTCATTCAACCAAATCAGCTCTGCTTTTATCTCTTTTTCTGTATTGGGCTTCCTCATATGATTTCATTTGAAAAGTAGATTCTATACTTTATGTAAAGAACTAGTCAACAGCTTTGGGCCTACAGCTTTGCACTTGAGAAGGGGAGTCATTTTGCTCACCACATCTCCCGTTGCATGGCTATATTTTCAGAACCAAAAGTTGGGGTCCTTATGTGACAGGATTTTTGAACATGAAAATGTTGGAATTCCTGGGACATCTTGAGTAAAATGCTAATGGGATCATGTATTTGAAATAGAGTCTGACCTAGAAAAGTGGGTCCTAGCCCACATGGTCATCACACCTGTACCTTCTTTCCAAAGGAGGCAAGTTCTTAGCTAAAAATTCTTTCATCTGTTTCAGAACAAACAGATTTTTGCCCCTGGATTTTTGACAAAATTTGTTTTTTTACCCTTCCAATCTCTACTTGCCTCCTCCCTAGATTGCTCAGCTACCTCTGAAACTTGAATCTGAAGTGATGGAGAACGGGGAAAACTTCTCAGTGGGGGAACGGCAGCTCCTGTGCGTGGCAAGGGCCTTGTTGCGTCACTGTAAGGTGAGGCAGCGTGGGGGGTGGCAGGGATGGGGGAGGAATCAGAACGTGGCCTCTGTGTGCAGCACGGCGCTCCCAAGCTCTTCTGGGCTTGGAGCCCAGCGGCACTCTCTGAGAACACAGCCAGAGAGGTTTCTGACTTAACTTCTACAAGGGTTAGGTATAAGGGAAGTTGTTAACTTCTCTGAGCTGTCAATTTCCAAGGACGAGTTTTGTTTCTGGCCATGGAACCACTGGAGCCTTGAAAACCATAGACTTAGAAGATTTCAAAACTGCAAGAGACATCCAGATCATCTAATCCAGTCCCCTCATTTTACAGACAGTAAGAGGGAGATCCAGAAAGATGAATGTTTATGTTCAGAGTCGCAGAGCAAGTCGGGGCAAACATTTTTATAGATCAGTAGACTATATATATCCTTTTAATTTTGGAAATCAAGGCAGACATATGGGTTTGGAGTTATATCAGTTCTAAGCAAAATGGTATATTTGCCTATGTGTACCTACTTAGAATAAAAATATATGGTATACAATCTAAATAATGAAATACATCTTAGCCAAACCTAGATTAACCCAGAATGCTTAAGAAATTTATTGGATCCCTCTTCTCTGCTTTCTTGGCAGATACTGATTTTAGATGAAGCCACAGCTGCCATGGACACAGAGACAGACTTACTGATTCAAGAGACCATCCGAGAAGCATTTGCTGACTGCACCATGCTGACCATTGCCCATCGCCTCCACACTGTTCTCGGTTCTGATAGGATTATGGTGCTGGCCCAGGGTCAGGTACTCAGCCCTTTGGCAACCTTGGCTTGGCGTGTGGCCTGGTATGGGAGGAAAATTGGCCCCTGGCAGGAATGGGCTGATTCCTATCCTAGCACCATTTCTGAACTTTCCAATAAGCCGCCATAGCAACTTTGTTCTGGATAGCCCTCCCAGTCAAGAGATTGAATCAGAGGCACTCTTACTGGGTTCTCATTTGCTTTGCTACTTGTTCTTTTGTTGCTTATTAACATGACACTTTGAGGCCAAGAAGTGCATGTACTTAATGATTCATTCATATACACAAGACTTGCCCAGGGCAGCCACCAGTGTTTGCTCTTTGCAATTATAAATCAATGCTAACTTCTTATCCTGCTGTTCCAAACTTTCCCCCCATCTGGCTCTAGCCCCAAATTTTTCACTCCTCCCCGGTAGGTGCTGTTAGCTATGCTTTTTCACCTGTGTCCTTACTCATGGTGTTCCAGCCCCTTCCTCCCTCCACATTTCTACCTGCTTACAACCTGCCTGTCCCTCAAGAAAGACCTGGCTCAAGTGCCAACGTTGCTGTAAAATCCTCTGATTGCCGCAGCCTTCTTCAACTTTATTGTACCTTTCTTGTAGCACTTCTACCTCATCCGCCAGCAAGTTGTATACATGCCCCATCTCCCCTGTCGGACTGTAAGCTCCCTAGGGACAGGGGTAGTACCTCATTATCGTCAGGCCTCCAGCAGCGCTTGGTACTACAGTTCTTTGCACCTAGTAGATTTTAAGTTAATTTACATTGACCAGATAACTTTTTTGTGTGCCTCTGGGATGAAAGTAAATTAATGATTTGGTGGAAATACAAGACTTTTATAATGGCTAACTTGTTTTCTTTGATAATAATGGCTACCATTATAGCTACTATTATTGAATGTTTGTTTTGTTCCAGGCACTGTGCTGAGTGCTTTACGTATAATCAGTTAACATATCAGCATCACAACTGAGAAAGATTCAAAAATCATTCCCTCTCCTTTCCAGATGAGGGGACCAAGGCTCAGGGAACTGGCCTTAACCTGTCTCTGGCTCTCAGGAAGTGAGAAAGTCAGGATTGAACTCAGGCCAGTGACTCCATAGCCTGTGCCCTTAACTGCCACACTATATTCTCTCTCTATTTGTGGAGAAATAACGAGAAACCCATCTAATAGATTAAGCCTGTGCTTCAGAGCTCTAAAACTGAGTTTGGGAGAACATGCAGGTTAGTGATTTTCCTCCTCAGCTTGAAATTATTTTAATACCAGTATTTTTTGTCACTACCTTTGTTTGCATTATCTTAAATGATTACTGAGATTCTATTATACGTTAGATTCACGGAGCTCCCACTCTGTACATAGGTACTAGATAGAACATAATTATAAGACAGATGGGACCGTAAACACCTTTGGGAAATTTTTTCTTAAAGACACAAATCCAGACCCCTGTGTTACTGTAGGTGCTTCAATATTGTTTTGGAACAGGGAGTGCAAGGCTCTTTAAGAGAGACCCTATCCTTCCCTTCCCTTCACTTTTTTTCTTAATTAAAATTTCTTTGTAATTTTAGGAAAACTGAGGAAATACAAAAGGGCAAAAACAAAACAAAACATCATTAACTCCCTAAAGATAAACATTATTAATACATTGACTCACCCCTGCCAGTATTTTTCATGTGTATATACACCCAGACTCTGACGGATAGGGTGCTTTCTGCCACAGATGGCAGCGTGCCAGAGCCAAAGAGGCTGAGACAGCAGACATTCATCATCCCATATGGCAGGGGACAGAGGGTGGCCACCGCAGGGTCAGTGAATCCAGCAGCACAACAATGTCAGGCTCTGACTCAGCTTCCGGGCCGTTCTTACCTTTCCACTCATGGTGCAGGATGTCTGTGCTAGCTGCAGACATCAGATCATCTTGCAACCAAGTACAGACAGCCTTCCTAGGAGCACCCCAGTGGACTTCCCTTACAAATCTCCGTGGCCAAGGTTGTGTCCCATGCCTTTGCCCTGCAGCAGGGGAGTCTGGGAACATGGGTGTGTGGCGTTTTCAGCCTCTGTATATCATGAGAGGCAGGTTCTGCTAACCTATCATTCACTTTTCCACTGCAAGATTATTTTCATTAGCTGCACAGAAGTCCATCAGATGAATGGATAATTGACTAAGTCAATCCTTTACTCATTTCCTTTTTTTCCTGCCAGCTAAGCATTCATGAGCTGTTCCTTTTCCATCTGTAGGTTTAGATCAGCTTGCACAACCAGAGGACATGTGTCTGGAACACCCCTGATTTGAGTTGCGATGTTTTTCCCCTGCATTTATAGAACCTCTTTGATTTATTCCTTCGTAGTAGAAATGTTCAAGGCTGAAATAATTGGGGTTTAGATGAAGGAAGTCTCTTTACCTAACCTTTTCCTGAGACCCTGGTTAGTTCAAACAAACAAAAAACAGGAGAGCCATTTGGGCTGTTGTCACCCTGCTTCCATCTTGAGGGCACTTTGGGGTTCACCTCCCTTCGTGAGCAGTGGATCCTCCAAGTCACCCTGAGTGTCTCAGAGTCACATCCTGCTATGATCCCCTTCTTTTGCAGGTGGTGGAGTTTGACACCCCTTCGGTCCTCCTGTCCAATGACAGTTCCCGGTTCTATGCCATGTTTGCTGCTGCGGAGAACAAGGTCGCTGTCAAGGGCTAACTCCTCGCCCAAGAGGAAATCTCGTCTCCTTGGAGCATTGCCATTTCCTGCCTGGGGCCGGCCCCTCATCGTTTCCTCCTGCCGAAACCTTGCCTTTCCCGATTTTATACAGCAGTTCAGGATCGGCTTGTGTGTTTCACTTTTAGGGAGAGACATATTTTGATTATTGTATTTATTCCATATTCATGTAAACAAAATTTAGTTTTTGTTCTTAATTGCACTCTAAAAGGTTCAGGGAACCATTATTATAAATGTATCAGAGGCCTATAATGAAGCTTTATACGTCTAGCTATATCTATATATAATTCTGTACATAGCCTATATTTACAGTGAGAAATGTAAGCTGTTTATTTTATATTAAAATAAGCACTGTGCTAATAACAGTGCGGATTCCTTTCTATCATTTTTGTACAGTTTGCTGTACTAGAGATCTGGTTTTGCTATTAGATTGTCGGAAGGGTAGCATTTTGTTCTTCTCTAGCTGGTTGTTTCACGGTGCCAGGTTTTAGGGGTGTCCAGAAGGAAGAGGCATGGCAATAGTGGGCCCATCAGCAGCCCCCTCTGCTGCCTCCCCACAGCCGCTACTCCAGGGGCTACACAAGGGTGGGGCCGACCAAGACCACGCAGAGCGCCGTGAATTCTCAGGGCTCCTGCTTTCTGTCCCATTGTCACTTCATTGTTTTTGTCAGGAGAGCAGTGGGGCAAAGCCCCCAACCCTTTCACTCCCTCCATCAGGAATGAGAAGCACAAAACATTCCTCAGAGAGAGGGAGTTTCTCTCCTGCCTTCCTCTTTTTGCTGCTGTTTCCAAACAAGAATCAGTTTATCCACAGTGTCCTACTGCCTCAGGTTTCTAATGTTGGCCACTGCACAGAGCTCTCCGGCTCCTAGACCCGTTGGTTCCGAACCCTGGAGCCAACCGCTGCTTTTTAGGTGGTCTTTTTCCATTCACCTGTCCCCACACCTCCACAGTGCAGTGACGGGGTTCAGGACTTTGTGGGTCTGTTTTCCTTTCTCACTGCAGTTGTCGCACAGTCTCTTTCTCTCTCCAAAGTCTGCAGCTTTAACAGCTCTTGCTAATCAGTGTCTCACACTGGCATAGAAGTTTTTTGTACTGTAAAGAGACCTACCTCAGGTTGCTGATTGCTGTGTGGTTCAGTGTGTCTCTGCAAACCCTCTTTGTGCTGTGGGGCCGGTAGCTCAGGTGGGTTGAATGGTCAACGTCGCATGTCGTGACCAACTAGACATTCTGTCGCCTTAGCATGTTTGCTAAACACCTTGTGGAAGCAAAAATCTGAAAAAAAGTGAATAAAATTATTTTGGATTTTGTAAAATGCTTGGTGTATAAAACAATTCTCTGGGAAGGGAGCAGGGTGCCTTCAAAGGGCTATGGGGTTACATCTGGTAAGGCCCAATGGCAGAGCTGGTGGGCTGTAAGGGGTGTGGGGCCCAAAATGCAGCCTGTTTCTGGGTGGAGAGTGGGGGGTGGGGTGGGGGAGGAATGGTTATAGTGAGGTGGATGGTCCAGTGAAATATATTTAAAATAAATAGTGTTTGGGGATTCTCAGCAATTCAAACAGCATAATTGCCCTTTCAGCCAATCCATACAGATTAACCCATTAAGAATTGAACACCCATTCAAAAAAGGACTCCTTCTAAAGTTTCTGGATATATTGTGTTGATTACAGCCAAGAAAGCTTTTAAACTCTTTGATATTGGTTCTACTGACCATTGACGGAAATCTTATTTTAAACTCAGCCTTTCTGTAAGCTGCTGTCTTGAAAATTTAGTGGCTTAGCTCTAAAGTTAAAATTTCAGTTCCTCAGTTGTCAAATTGCATGTACTCATTAGCCACATGAAATGAGCACATGTGGCCCATGGCTACTGTATCAGACAGCACAGATACAGAACATTCCCATCATGGCAGAAAGTTCTGTTGCACAGCATTGATCTAAACAACCCCTTTATCGATCCCCTGGATTTACCTTCCAAGGGCGGCTAGGTCAGCAGGAGGTGCCACTTTGCAGTCGTCCTTTTCAAGCCCTCTGTTACATATGGCATCAGCTGACTTCCCTCCTTCAATTGTGTTCTCTCTTCTGTTGGTTCTCCTCCCAACTCCCTCATCCTGCTTTGCCTGCTTAAAAGGAGACATACCCCTGACTTCTTCTGACTCCCTTTCCTCCCCCTGGGTGGATTCTTTCGCTCCCGTCTGTAGGTGACAATCCTTCAACTCTCCTGAGCAAGGGTCCCCAGCTGCCTGCTGAGTGGCTCCATTGGTCACCTCCCAGGCACCTCAGACACAGCCTCTTGGAACTCAAACTGTACTCCTTATCGGTACCACTGACCTCCTACTCTTCCAGGCTTGAAGCCTTGAATTCATCTTCTGCTCTATCCTTCCTCCCAAATTTAGTAACTTCCCAGGCCCGATGCCTCACTATCCACCCTAATTCAAGCTCACCTACCTTCATTTTGATATTTTAGTTAACAGCCTCTTCACTGGTCTCTCCGCTGTGGTGCTCCTCTCTGAACCACTGTAATCACTACTGCCAAGATACAGGCCAGAAATGCAAGTTGGGTCCAATATTTCACCCTCCAGAAATCTTTGGGGCACAGTTGCCTGTGGAATGTTCTCTATTCCGTAGCTCTGTAGTCAAGGTCACCCACTAGCTGTCTCTGACCCTTCTTTTCTAACTTAACATTCCTAAGACAGGCCACATGTCACGCATGCCTTTAAGCCTTTGCTGTTTTCTCAACCTGGAATTCCTTGGCCCTCCTTTGCCGGACAAATTCATGTTTTCCTTTTAAACCTCAGTTCAGGCTGAGGATCTAAGATGCGGCATAGAGAGGAATGGAAGCTAGTTAGTCCCCCTGGAACAACTAATAAACAACCAGGAACAACTAGTAAATAGTCCAGATAACTGCAGGGGGACAAATGTGACGATCCACTCATCGTACACCAACCTGAATTGGGAGGAATGCCTGAGATTGCAGCATAAAATCTATAAGTAAAAACTGCAGATCCAAGCCAGGAGACCCCTCCTCCCACAGCCCGAGCTACAAAGCCTTGTGGTGCTAGAGAGAAGCTCTTTCCCAGCAAGCGAATCTAGCTCAGCTGTGCTCCAGGTGGGGTTTTAATTAACAAGCATGGCTTGTTCACTATAAGCACAAATCCCCAGCAAGCAGACAGAGGCTTTGGGTGACAACTGACCTTGGAGAGCTGGAGGGTGGCTACAGACTGGCCTGAAGGGGGCTTCCTGTCTGTGTTTCCGCTTGGAGAAAGCCTCAGCCATTTTCAGTTCCCAGCACTTTGACGCAGACAAGGGTGGAGATAGCACAGGCAGAGTCTATTCAAATGCTAATGACCTCTCTCTAGGAGGGATATCTTCCCTAAGAGGAAAGGGGTGGGGCCCAGCTCTACTACCTGCCTTCCATTCAGAACCAGACCCCAGAGCCCAGGGTAAAACAGCCATGGGCCACAGCTCCTTACACCAGCCTGGAGTTACAGGCTGACAGGCATCACCTGCTGGGCAGAAAAGAAAAGCATAGTGACCTGAGGCATCAAAGGACATAACAATTTTCTAAGACACACCCTCAGGGAAACTGTATACTGAATATTTCTTCCTTCTGGGACCTGAGCCCATTCTGGTCTGGAAAAACCTCATTGCGGTAACCGAGGAAACCATGCCTAGACAACAGAAAACTACAACCTAGGCTAAGAGAAACAAAGTTATGGCCCAGTCAAAGGAACAAACTTACACTTCAACTGAGATACAGGAATTTAAACAACTAATAATAAGTCAATTCAAAAAGTTTAGGGAAGATATAGTGAAAGAGATGAACCGTATAAGGAAAACACTGGGCATACATAAGGTAGAAATTGAAAGTTCGAAAAACCAACTGGCAGAATCTATGGAAATGAAAGGCACAACACAAGAGATGAAAGACACAATGGACACATACAACAGAAGATCTCAAGAGGCAGAAGAAAACACTCAGGAACTGGAGAACAAGGCACCTGAAAGCCTACACACAAAAGAACAGATAGAGAAAAGAATGGAAAAATACAAGCAACGTTTCCAGGAACTTAAGGACAAAATGAAACGCAAGAATGCATGTGTCATTAGTGTCCCAAAAGGAGAAGAGAAGGGAAAAGGGGCAGAAGCACTAATAGAGGAAATAATCAATGAAAATTTCCCATCTCTTACGAAAGACATAAAATTACAGATCCAAGAAGCACAGCATACCCCAAACAGAATAGATCTGAATAGGCCTACACCAAGACACTTAATAATCAGATTATCAGATGTCAAAGATAAAGAGAGAATCCTGAAAGCAGCAAGAGAAAAGCGATCCATCACATACAAAGGAAGCTTGATAAGATTATGTGTGGATTTCTCAATAGAAACCATAGAGGTAAGAAGGAAGTGATGTGATATATTTAAGATACTGAAAGAAAATCCACCAACCAAGAATCCTATATCTGGCAAAACTATCCATCAAATATGAGGGGGAGCTTAAAATATTCTCTGACAAACAGACAATGACAGAGTTTGTGAACAAGATACCTGCTCTACAGGAAACACTAAAGGAAGCACTGTAGACAGAAAGGAAAAGACAGGAGTGAGAGGTTTGGAAAACAATATTGGGAGATAGTAGCACAGCAATGTTAAGTACACTGAACAAAGATGACTGTGAGAATGGTTGAAAGAGGAAGGTTAGGACCATGTGGGACACCAGAACAAAAGATAAAGGATAAAGACTGGGGCTGTGTAACTCAGGGAAACCTAGGGTACTCAACAATTTTAATAAAAGGTACAAATATATTTTTACATGAGGTAGAACAAATGAATGTCAACATTGCAAGGTGTTAAAAATAGGGTGCAACTGGGGGGAAAATACAATGAATGCAAACTAGAGACTATAATTTATGGAAACATTGTATTATGCTTCCTTTAATACAACAAAGGCAATATACCAAAGCTAAATGCATATGGGGTGGTGGGGAATAGGGGAAGGGTATGGAACTTCTACTTTAGGTTAATGCTATCTTTCCTTTTGTTTCTTTCTAGCTGTCAAGTTTTGTTTTTTGTTTTGTTTTTTCTCTCTTCTTTTTCTTTTATCTCTCTGCCTTCTTTGACTCTTCCTCCTTTGTGGAAGAAATGGAGATGTCCTTATATAGATAGTGGTGATGGTGCTGAATACATAAATATGTGACTATACAGGGAACCAACGATTGTTTACTTAGGATGGAATGTATGGTGTGTGAACAAAACCATCTTAGAAGAAATGGGTTGATGAAGAAACCTTGGGGGCACTATATTGAGTGAAATAAGACAGAAACATAAAGGCAAATATTGCAGGGTCTCACTGATAAGAGCTAATTGTAATATGTAAACTCATAGACATGAAATATAAGTTACCAGGATATAGAATGAGGCTAAAGAATGGGGAGCGGTTGCTTGTTATGAGCAGAATGTTCAACTAGGGTGAACTTAAATGTTTGGAAATGGACAGGGGTGATGGTAGCATGTTGTGAGAATAACTAACAGTGCTGAAAGGCATGTGAAGGTGGTGGAAAGGGTAAGCTCAGCCACGTATGTCACTAGAAGGAAAGTCAGAGGTTAAAGATGGGAATGTATAAAACAGTGAATCTTGTTGGGGACAATGTCCGTGATTAACTGCACAAATATTAGAAATCTTTCTGACAAACCAGAACAAATGTATGACACTATAACTAGAAGTTAGTAATAGAGAGGCATATAGGGAAAAATATATATACCTATTGCAAACTAAATACTACCGTTAGTAGTATTTTAATATTCTTTCAATAGTAACAAATGTACTATAACAAAACTATGAATCAATAATAGATGGGGGCATGGTTAGGGGTATGGGAGGATTTGAGTTTCCTTTTCTTGTCTTTATTTCTTTTCTGGAGTAATGAAAATGTTCTAAAAATTGAAAAAAGATTGTGTTGATGGATGCACAGCTGTATGATGGTACTGTGGGCAAATGATCGTACACTTTGGATCTTTGGATAGTAGTATGGTATGTGAACAATCTCAATTAAAAATATATATATATATATTTATATATATAAAGTCTCTGTGCTGGTTTGGATGTATTTTGTCCCCAAAAATGCCATCTTATGGGGGCAGACATATTAGTGTTGATTAGATTGGAATTCTTTGAGTGTTTCCATGGAGATGTGACTCAATCAACTGTGAGTGAAATGTCTGATCGGATAATTTCCATGGAGGTGTTACCCCGCCCATTCAGGGTGGGTATTAATTGGATCACTGGAGTCATATAAAGGAATTCACAGAGAGAAGGACCTCAGAGCAGCTAAGAGTGACATTTTGGAGAGCAACTGACAGTGACCTTTTGAAGAGCGGCAGCTAAGAGAGGGCAAAATGACCCAAGAGCAACATTTTGGAGAACACCATTTCGAAATGCAACCTGGGAGCAAGCGGATGCCAGCCATGTGCCTTCCACGTGCCTTCCAAGCTAACAGACGTTTTCCGGACGCCAATGGCCATCCGTCAGTGAAGGTACTCTGTTGATGCCTTATCTTGGACACTTTACGGCCTTAAGACTGTAACTGTGTAACCAAATAAACCCCCTTTATAAAAGCCAAATAAATGAATAAATAAATAAATAAATAAATAAATAAACCTCAGTTCAAACACTATCTCCTTGTAGTTGGTTGAATAGTGTCCCTGCAAAATTCACATCTATCAGGACCCCTTATTTAAATAGAGTCTTTGCAGATGTAATTAAGATGGGTTAGGGTAGGCCCTAAATTCAATGACTGGTGCCTCATAAGGAGACGAGAGGAGCAGACACATGCAGGACAGAAGGCTGTGTGACGATGGAGGGAGAGCACGCCTTCCGAGGGCATGTGGCCCTGCTGAAACCTTGGTTCCAGACTTGTGAGAGAATAAACTGTTATTGCTTTAAACTACCTACTTTGTGGTCATTTGTTACAGCAGCCATAGGAAACTAATATACTCATCCGCAAAGGATTTCTCTCTAAACCAGATTTCTCCATTCCTTTGCTTTTTTTTTTAATCATCATTTTATTGAGATATATTCACATACCACGCAGTCATACAAAACAAATTGTACTTTCGATTGTTTACAGTACCATTACATAGTTGTACATTCATCACCTAAATCAATCCCTGACACCTTCATTAGCACACACACAAAAATAACAAGAATAATAATTAGAGTGAAAAAGAGCAATTGAAGTAAAAAAGAACACTGGGTACCTTTGTCTGTTTGTTTCCTTCCCCTATTTTTCTACACATCCATCCATAAACTAGACAAAGTGGAGTGTGGTCCTTATGGCTTTCCCAATCCCATTGTCACCCCTCATAAGCTACATTTTTATACAACTGTCTTCGAGATTCATGGGTTCTGGGTTGTAGTTTGATAGTTTCAGGTATCCACCACCAGCTACCCCAATTCTTTAGAACCTAAAAAGGGTTGTCTAAAGTGTGCGTAAGAGTGCCCACCAGAGTGACCTCTCGTCTCCCTTTGGAATCTCTCTGCCACTGAAGCTTATTTCATTTCCTTTCACATCCCCCTTTTGGTCAAGAAGATGTTCTCCGTCCCACGATGCCGGGTCTACATTCCTCCCCGGGAGTCATATTCCACGTTGCCAGGGAGATTCACTCCCCTGGGTGTCTGATCCCACGTAGGGGGGAGGGCAGTGATTTCACCTTTCAAGTTGGCTTAGCCAGAGAGAGAGGGCCACATCTGAGCAACAAAGAGGCATTCAGGAGGAGACTCTTAGGCACAAATATAGGGAGGCCTAGCCTCTCCTTTGCAGCAACCGTTTTCCCAAGGGTAAAACTTATGGTAGAGGGCTCAACCCATCAAACCACCAGTCCCCTATGTCTGTGGTCATGTTAGCAACCATGGAGGTGGGGTAGGCAAATACCCCTGCATTCTCCACAGGCTCCTCAAGGGGGCACTACATCCTTTTTTTTTTTCCTTGTTTTTCTTTTTTTTTTTTTTTTAACTTTCCCTTCTTTTTTAAATCAACTGTATGAAAAAAAAAGTTAAAAAGAAAACAAACATACAATAAAACAACATTTCAAAGAGACCATAACAAGGGAGTAAGAAAAAGACAACTAACCTAAGATAACTGCTTAACTTTCAACATGTTCCTACTTTACCCCAAGAAAGTTACATAATATAGCAACATTTCTGTGAACTTGTTCCTACTATATCCATCAGAAATTAACAGACCATAGTCATTTCTGGGCATCCCCAGAACGTTAAATAGCTTATCTGTTCTTCTTGGATTATTGTTCCCCCTTCCTTAATTGCTCTCTACTGCTAGTTCCCCTACATTCTACATTATAAACCATTTGTTTTACATTTTTCAAAGTTCACATTAGTGGTAGCATATAATATTTCTCTTTTTGTGCCTGGCTTATTTCGCTCAGCATTATGTCTTCAAGGTTCATCCATGTTGTCATATGTTTCACGAGATCGTTCCTTCTTACTGCCGCGTAGTATTCCATCGTGTGTATATACCACATTTTATTTATCCACTCATCTGTTGAAGGACATTTGGGTTGTTTCCATCTCTTGGCAATTGTGAATAATGCTGCTATGAACATTGGCGTGCAGATATCTGTTCGTGTCACTGCTTTCCAATCTTCCGGGTATATACCGAGAAGTGCAATCGCTGGATCGAATGGTAGCTCTATATCTAGTTTTCTAAGGAACTGCCAGACTGACTTCCAGAGTGGCTGAACCATTATACAGTCCCACCAACAATGAATAAGAGTTCCAATTTCTCCACATCCCCTCCAGCATTTGTAGTTTCCTGTTTGTTTAATGGCAGCCATTCTAATTGGTGTGAGATGGTATCTCATTGTGGTCTTAATTTGCATCTCTCTAATAGCTAGTGAAGCTGAACATTTTTTCATGTGTTTCTTGGCCATTTGTATTTCCTCTTCAGAGAACTGTCTTTTCATATCTTTTGCCCATTTTATAATTGGGCCGTCTGTACTATTGTCATTGAGTTGTAGGATTTCTTTGTATATGCAAGATATCAGTCTTTTGTCAGATACATGGTTTCCAAAAATTTTTTCCCATTGAGTTGGCTGCCTCTTTACCTTTTTGAGAAATTCCTTTGAGGTGCAGAAACTTCTAAGCTTGAGGAGTTCCCATTTATCTATTTTCTCTTTTGTTGCTTGTGCTTTGGGTGTAAAGTCTAGGAAGTGGTCGCCTAATACAAGGTCTTGAAGATGTTTTCCTACATTATCTTCTAGGAGTTTTATGGTACTTTCTTTTATATTGAGATCTTTGGTCCATTTTGAGTTAATTTTGTGTAGGGGGTGAGGTAGGGGTCCTCTTTCATTCTTTTGGATATGGATATCCAACTCTCCCAGCCCCATTTGTTGAAAAGACCATTATGACTCAGTTCAGTGACTTTGGGGGCCTTATCAAAGATCAGTTGGCCATAGATCTGAGGGTCTATCTCTGAATTCTCAATTCGATTCCATTGATCTATATGTCTATCTTTGTGCCAGTACCATGCTGTTTTGGCAACTGTGGCTTTATAATAAGCTTCAAAGTCAGGGAGTGTAAGTCCTCCCACTTCGTTTTTCTTTTTGAGAGTGTCTTTAGCAATTTGAGGCATCTTCTCTTTACAAATAAATTTGATAACTAGCTTTTCCAAGTCTGCAAAGTAGGTTGTTGGAATTTTGATTGGGATTGCATTGAATCTGTAGATGAGTTTGGGTAGAATTGACATCTTAATGACATTTAGCCTTCCTATCCATGAACATGGAATATTTTTCCATCTTTTAAGGTCCCCTTCTATTTCTTTTAGTAGAGTTATGTAGTTTTCTTTGTATAGGTCTTTTACATCTTTGGTTAAGTTTATTCCTAGGTACTTGATTTTTTTAGTTGCTATTGAAAATGGTATCTTTTTCTTGATTGTCTCTTCAGTTTGTTCATTTCTAGCATATAGAAACATTACTGACTTATGTGCATTAATCTTGTATCCCGCTACTGTGCTAAATTTGTTTATTAGCTCTAGTAGCTGTATCATTGATTTCTCAGGGTTTTCTAGATATAAGATCATATCATCTGCAAACAATGACAGTTTTACTTCTTCTTTTCCAATTTGGATGCCTTTTATTTCTTTGTCTTGCCGGATTGCCCTGGCTAGCACTTCCAGCACAATGTTGAATAACAGTGGTGACAGCGGGCATCCTTGTCTTGTTCCTGATCTTAGAGGGAAGGCTTTCAGTCTCTCACCATTGAGTACTATGCTGGCTGTGGGTTTTTCATATATGCTCTTTATCATGTTGAGGAAGTTTCCTTCAATTCCTACCTTTTGAAGTGTTTTTATCAAAAAGGGATGTTGGATTTTGTCGAATGCTTTTTCAGCATCTATTGAGATGATCAATTGATTTTTCCCTTTTGACTTGTTAATGTGTTGTAATACATTGATTGTTTTTCTTATGTTGAACCATCCTTTCATGCCTGGAATGAACCCCACTTGGTCATGGTGTATGATTTTTTTAATGTGTCTTTGGATTCGATTTGCAAGTATTTTGTTGAGGATTTTTGCATCTATATTCATTAGGGAGATTGGCCGGTAGTTTTCCTTTTTTGTAGCATCTTTGCCTGGTTTTGGTATTAGATTGATGTTAGCTTCATAAAATGAGTTAGGTAGTGTTCCCTTTTCTTCAATGTTTTGAAAGAGTTTGAGTAAGATTGGTGTCAGTTCTTTCTGGAAAGTTTGGTAGAATTCCCCTGTGAAGCCATCTGGCCCTGGGCATTTATTTGTGGGAAGATTTTTGATGACTGATTGGATCTCTTTGCTTGTGATGGGTTGGTTGAGGTCTTCTATTTCTTCTCTGGTCAGTCTAGGTTGTTCATATGTTTCCAGGAAATTGTCCATTTCCTCTACATTATCCAGTTTGTTGCCATACAGTTGTTCATAATATCCTCTTATAATTTTTTTAATTTCTTCAGGATCTGCAGTTATGTCACCTTTTTCATTCATTATTTTGTTTATATGGGTCTTCTCTCTTTTTGATTTTGTCAGTCTAGCTAGGGGCTTGTCAATCTTGTTGATCTTCTCAAAGAACCAACTTTTGGTGATATTTATCCTCTCTATTGTTTTTTTGTTCTCTGTGTCATTTATTTCTGCTTTAATCCTTGTTATTTCTTTTCTTCTACTTGGTTTAGGATTGGTTTGCTGTTCATTTTCTAGCTTCTTCAGTTGATCCATTAGTTCTTTGATTTTGGCTCTTTCTTCCTTTTTAATATATGCGTTTAGTGCTATAAATTTCCCCCTTAGCACTGCTTTTGCTGCATCCCATAGGTTTTGGTATGTTGTGTTCTCATTTTCATTCGTCTCTATATATTTAGCAATTTCTCTTGCTATTTCTTCTTTAACCCACTGATTGTTTAGGAGTGTGTTGTTTAACCTCCAGGTATTTGTGAATTTTCTAAGTCTCTGATGGTTATTGACTTCTAATTGTATTCCATTGTGGTCAGAGAATGTGCTTGGAATAATTTCAATCTTTTTAAATTTATTGAGGCTTGTTTTATGTCCCAGCATATGATCTATTCTGGAGAAATTTCCATGAGCACTAGAAAAGTATGTGTATCCTGGTGATTTGGGATGTAATGTCCTGTATATGTCTGTTAAATCTAATTCATTTATCAGATTGTTTAGGTTTTCAATTTCCTTATTGGTCTTCTGTCTGGTTGATCTATCTATAGGAGAGAGTGATGTGTTGAAGTCTCCCACAATTATTGTGGAAACATCAATTGCTTCCTTTAATTTTGCCAGTGTTTTTCTCATGTATTTTGTGGCACCTTGATTGGGTGCATAGACATTTACGATTGTTATTTCTTCTTGCTGAATTGCCCCTTTTATTAGTATGTAGTGGCCTTCTTTGTCTCTCAAAACATCCCTGCATTTGAAGTCTATTTTATCTGAGATTAATATTGCTACACCTGCTTTCTTTTGGCTGTAGCTTGCATGAAATATTTTTTTCCATCCTTTCACTTTCAGTTTCTTTGTGTCCCTGTGTCTAAGATGAGTCTCTTGTATGCAACATATTGATGGTTCATTTTTTTTGATCCATTCTGCAAATCTGTATCTTTTAATTGGGGAGTTTAATCCATTTACATTCAACGTTAAAACCGTGAAGGCATTTCTTGAATCGGCCATCTTATCCTTTGGTTTATGTTTGCCATATTTTTCCCTCTCTCTATTAATATCCTTTATTGTACCCATACCGAATCTCTTTAGTACTGAACCTTTCTCCAAGTCTCTCTGTCCTGTCTTTGTTTCTCTGTCTGTAGGGCTCCCTTGAGTATCTCCAGTAGGGCAGGTCTCTTGTTAGCAAATTCTCTCAGCATTTGTTTGTCTGTGAAAAATTTAAGCTCTCCCTCAGATTTGAAGGAGAGCTTTGCTGGATAAAGTATTCTTGGCTGGAAATTTTTCTCACTCAGAATTTTAAATATATTGTGCCACTGCCTTCTTGCCTCCATGGTGGCTGCTGAGTAGTCACTACTTAGTCTTATGCTGTTTCCTTTGTATGTGGTGAATTGCTTTTCTCTTGCTGCTTTCAGAACTTGCTCCTTCTCTTCTGTGTTTGACAGTGTGATCAGTATATGTCTCGGAGTGGGTTTATTTGGATTTATTCTATTTGGAGTTCGCTGAGCATTTATGATTTGTGTATTTATATTGTTTAGAAGATTTGGGAAGTTTTCCCCAACAATTTCTTTGAATACTCTTCCTAGACCTTTACCCTTTTCTTCCCCTTCTGGGACACCAATGAGTCTTATATTTGGACGTTTCATATTATCTATCATATCCCTGAGGTCCATTTCAATTTTTTCAATTTTTTCCCCCATTCTTTCTTTTATGCTTTCATTTTCCATTCTGTCATCTTCCAGGTCACTGATTCGTTGTTCAAGTTCCTCTAGTCTTGTACTATGAGTGTCCAGAATCTTTTTAATTTGGTCAACAGTTTCTTTAATTTCCATAAGATCATCCATTTTTTTATTTAGTCTTGCAATGTCTTCTTTATGCTCTTCTAGAGTCTTCTTGATTTCCTTTATATCCCGTACTATGGTCTCATTGTTCATCTTTAGTTCTTTGAGTAGCTGCTCTAGGTGCTGTGTCTCTTCTGGTCTTTTGATTTGGGTGCTTGGGCTTGGGTTATCCATATCGTCTGGTTTTTTCATATGCTTTATAATTTTCTGTTGTTTTTGGCCTCATGGCATTTGCTGAACTTGATAGGGTTCTTTTAGGGTTTGTAGACCTATTGAAGTCCTTATCTCTAATTTATCAGATCTACAGCTTCGTGGAGTACACTTTCTCTAACTAACCAGCAGGTGGCGTCCACGAGCCACCTGTTCTCCACAAGCCAGTTCTCCCCTGCTTAGCCTTTTTGGTGAGTGGGGGAGTGAGTCTTGTGGGGCCCAATTGGTGTACCAAGCTTGCGTGTGTAGTTGGTGTTGCCTGCCCTGTATGTGGGGCGTGTTTCTGGGCAGTCGGGGAGGGGGGGTGGCCCTAACAATCAAATCTCCCTGATGATCCTAGAGTTTTAAAGCTGCTGCAATAGTCTAATCCTTCAGTTCAGTCCTGCCACAGTTTGTCTCTGCCACTGACCCACAAGTCCTTGGTATTGGCGTATGGCTCCTGAGACTTGCAAGTGGGCCCCTCTTCCAGGCTGTGCACCCCGGGTCCTCTGTTGAGGGATGACTGTGCTATGTCACAGGTGAGTGCTGTCACCCCAGGGCAGTTCTGGGCTGCTGGGCTGTGTAGGGAGGCTCCCAGTCTGCTCAAATGATGGCTGAATGGGGCTTTGTTAATTCACACTGCTCTACCTTCCCAACTCTGGGACAATCAGCTGAGGTTGCAGGGAAGGCTAATGTCCACGCCCAGTTTTGTGGTGTGTGCCTGTTATTTGAAGCACTTCCGTCACACTGGGTTGTCTGGGGCAGCTCTGGGCTATGGGGCTGGTGATGGGCAGGAGTGTTTCCTGTCCACCAGGATGGTGGCTGTGAGCGGACACCCGCCTTTTCTTGGGAAGTTGTGGTGTTTAGTGAATTTTCTCATCCACTGGATTATTGCGTTTTGTCTCAGAGCTCTCTTAGTTCTGCTCTTGACTTGACGTGCCCAAATTGCAATTCTTTGAAGCTTTCTGTATTGGGCTTCTTAGAGTAATTGTTTTAGAAAAAGAAAAAAGGATTAAAAAAAAAAAAAAAAAAAAAAAAAAGGGCCCTCCTCAGAGATCTAATGGGTTATTGAAATGCTAATAGACAAAGCAACCAGGGCCATTAAGGAAAGGTCCACAGGGCAGAGAGATCAGCTTTTCTTAGGGATTTGCATATGTGCCTCAAGGCCTGAGCTCTGCCCTTCCCCTTTCTGTGTTCACCAGAACTCCAAAAATCCTCTGCTTTTATTTTGGAGTTTTTCGTGTTATTTTTTTTTCTATGCCTGTCTCCTCTCTGCTGGGCTGGCAGCTCTCAGATTCTCTGGTGTCTGGTCTCAGTCTATCTATGGTTGGAGTATGGATCAGTAGAATGAGTTTCTGATAAGGGCTACCACTGCAGTTCTCCCTTCTCCTTCCCGGAGCTGGCAGCCCCTCCTCCCACGGGACTGAGCCTGGCAGGGAGGGGCGTGGGTCCCCTGGCCGCAAAAACTTACAGATTTCGCTGATCTCAGCAGTTCGACATTTTCATGAGTGTTGTATGAAGTATGCCCAAAGACAGATTGCTCTGTGGTGTCCAGTCCACGCAGTTCCTGGCTTTCTACCTACTTTCCTGGAGGAGTAACTAAAACTTGCAGCTCACCAGTCTGCCATCTTGCCCCGCCTCCACCATTCCTTTGCTTTTACATCTATTTTAAGATTTATTTTCTTTTCCTTTACATACCATAGTTGATTATTTTCCTGTTTCTCTCCATGAACATAACCTTCTTGAAAGCAGTAAATCACCTTATTCTTGTATACCTTATATTCCCTGGCATAGTATTATGTTTATGTAATAAATAACAGCATTCCGCTGACTCTTGAATATGCCTTTACACCTGGATACTCGGTGAATATTTGTTAATATAAATCAATTGTAGACTTTCATTGTGGTCATGGCAAAAAAAAAAAAAAAAAATTGATTGCCTCAAAGAGACCAAGTGGCACTGAAGAAGAGTTCTTTCTGTGGAATGACTTCAAGAAAACCAGAAAATAATGCCCAGCATTTAGGAAATGGCTTAATGATGTGACAGCTTCTTCCCTACTCCTTTCCTGATTGATCACCTAAAAAGAAGGCATAACATTGAATGTAAATGAGCCATAGAGGGGCACAGAAAGTCTCAGCTAACTGGAACCTTATCTTGCACTGATATTTACCCTCACTATTGTATACCACATTTAAAAAAAATCTTTGTCTGACTATAAAAGTAATGCATGCTTATGGTACAAAATTTAGAAAATGCAAAAAGGTGCAAAGAAGGATCCAAAAATTGCCTATTGCCCTATTGTGGCAGAGTGTTATTTTCTGCAATGTGATCTTTCACTCTCCCATTGAGAGATGGAGTATACGTTCCTAGGTGGGCCCTGTGACAACTTTGGCCAATGGAATATGGTGGAAGTGATACTGTGCCAGTTCTGCACAAAACCCTTATGTGGCATAACAGCGCATACTTCTTGCCTCCTGGAAGCCAGCTGCCATGTTAGCAGTGCTATGGTCCTGAGACCACCATACTGTGAGGAGTAAGGAAAGACCCACAAGGTGAGATACCATATGGAGATACTATAGTAAGACCATGGAGTACCAAGACACCAGACATGGGAGTGAAGAAGCCATTTGGAAGTGGAAACTTCAGCTCCAGCCATCCCAGCTGATGCCACATGGATCAGAGATGAACCACCCAGCTGAGCCTTTCCCAAATCCCTGAACAAAATAAAATGTTAAGTTGCAACGTTTGAGGGTAGTTACACAGCACTACTGAAACACCCATCACCCAGATATAGCCAATGTTATATTGCTGTATTCTTTATAGCCTTTTCTAAGCATCTATATTTTACTTTGTATTATATATTTTTGTAATTATCAAAAATATGCATTTTTTGGTTAGAAATCCAACTAGCACATAAATGTAGAAAATGTAGAGTGGAAATGCATCTTAATCACACCCTACAACGAAGGCAACCACTGTTAAGAATTTGATCTATATTTTTTCAGGCTTTTTTTCTAAACACTGAAGAGCATTAGTCATAGACTGATTTTTTTAAACAAAATTGAGATAAATTACATATACGATTTGTATGATCTCAACATCATATGAACATTTTCTCATGTCATTAAATTTCTTCAAAGACAATTTTTAAATGTCATTTGCTTGTAGACATTCATTTATTTGTTTTATTCAATAAGTATTTATTGAACACCTAGTACATGACAGGCACTCTTCTAGGAACTGATATTACAATAGTGAATAAAAAAGAAGAACATCCCTGCCCTCATGGAGTTTACCTTTTAGTGGGAGAATAGGCAATAAACCAGATACATAGTAAGATGTGTGGCATGTTAGATGGTGGCAAGTGCCAAAGAGAAAAAATAAAGCAGGAAAGGAGATACGGAATGGCTGGGCTGGAGGACAAGATTTTTGAGAGGCTGGACAGGGATGGCTCCCTGAGAAGGTGACTTTTGATGCACTATCTCTATGAACAATCCTGTTTTTTTAATGCAATTTTATTGAGATTTATTCACACATCATGTAATCCATCCAAAGTACACAGTCAGTGGCTCCCAGTATCAGCATATAGTTGTGCATTCATGCCCACAATTTTAGAACATTTTCATTACTCCAAAATAAAGAAAAAAAATAAAAAACACCCAAACATCCCCTTACCCTTGCTACTATTTATATATTTCTTTGTTTTATTACTCATCTTTCTTTGTTTTATTACTCATCTGCCCATACACTGGTGAACAATCCACTTTTGACAGATGCTTAGTTTGTTTCAGGTTTTCATTTTTGCATGTCATCTTTAAGTTTGATTTTTCTTTAAGGCAATTTCACATCACCATTTTGTGTTGTCCTCAGCTCATAATTCTCTGCATCCAAGTAGGTAGTCAGAATAGGCTAACTGCTATAACGGCCCCAAACTTTGAGCAGTTTGACACAATAACCCCACAGAGCAAAATGGTCAGTGAAGCAGCAGGTGGGGCGGGAGTTGTGCTCGTGAGGTCACTCAGCAACCCGGGATCCCTCCTTCCAGTCACTCCAACAATCTCCAGATTTGAGGTTCTCCACTGGACGCTCTGTATTAGGGCATGTATGCACTGGGCCCTTCATCAGAGAAGAGAGAGTGTGGGATGTTGGACCAGAAGTTTTTATGAACAGTAAGATGGGACACAGTGCTTCCATCCAAATTCCGTCAGCTTAAACTCAGCTACGTGGCTGTACATAATTGTCTAGCTCTGTGCCCAAGAAGAAGACAAAATGGCTTTGGTGAACAACTAGCCATCTCTGCCACAGGTAACAAGTAACTTGCTGGGGCCCATTGGGAGGTGTAGGAAAACATTTTTTATCTCATAAAATCCTCATGTCTATTTTGGTGTTGATTTACTGCATTTTAATTAAAGCTTTGACAAACTTTATAAGGTATCAGTAGTGTCACCTTCAACAAGGAAGGAGAGTACTCCTATCTTCTGAACACCTGTATGTAAGCAGTCTGCTAGGCATATTTTGCTGGTGAGGAAACAGTTTCATGGGGATCAAGTAAGTGATCCCATGTCACACATCTAAGTATGTGGTGGATCACACAGAATTCAAACCCAGACAGTCTGGTTCCACAGTTCAAGCTGTTTCTCTCACATCTCAATCTTAGCTTCAGATTCTTCAGGAGTAAATTTATGTGCTGACCAGATGGACTCTATCAGGTTTCTTCCAGCTCCAATTCTATGACTCATGTGGATCAACAAATATGTCCTGAAAAACCTGGGTCCTGGTAACCTCACTAGAGACATAGCTCCAGGACCATGCCCATTCTTCCTAGCTCCCAAGAGGGAGGTGGTGTGTACCAAAGGAGGGTCACATCTTTCTCTGGGATCTTCTTATCCTGTTCCTGCTTCTGGCCTGGACTTAGCATTCTTCCTTGGCTCAGGCCAGTTCCCTCCCCGCCCTCTGGTAATTAGTTTAGAGGTAGCCAGGTGGTGCCCAAGCAGGAACCTTTGGGGTTAGCAATCAGTCTGCCACAGCCCTAGCATCGCCATCTACCTGAAGGGACAGCTCAGTGGTTCCCAGTGACCTTCTGTGTCCTTGAAAAAGCATCTGGTGATGCCTTGAGGAAAAGGCCAGGGTCCTGGGCCCAATCTGACCACTGGTGAAAGAAAACACACTGACGGGCCCACCCTGGAGTCTTCCCCTAACTGCGTCCCCACAGGCTTACCAGAGTGGCCTTTCCTCTAAGCCCTCCAGGAACTTTAGCTGACCACTTCTTGCAGTCTTATTGATCCAATCAGTCTCTTCCTTTGCAGCTTCCCAGTCCCTGGACCCTAGCTCCCTCTGAGTTTTCATTTTCTTCCCCACAAGCAGTATTTACTGGGCGTCCATTAGGTGCTAGGCATTATGCTTGCCACTGGAGACCCCAAACAGACCCATGGTGCTCACAGCCTACTGAAGACTAAATTTAAATTTCTATGTCTCTGCCTTTTTTTCTCTCCTTCCTCCTTCTCTCTGGCTCTCTGTCTGTCTCTTGTCCCATGCATCAGAATGGTATGAGCAGCCAGGGTCTCTCGTCACCAGGGCAGTGACTGGCCTAGGAGGCCAGAACAGGACCAGATCTGTCCTGGGTAACATTGGGACATGCTTTCCCTCTGGTCCTTGGTGTTCTCTACTTTGGGCTCACCTTTCACCACCACTGCTAAGGTGAGAGCTAAAGGTCCAAGATAAGGATGTGGACCCTGGGCCTTCTCCAGACCAGCCAAGGAGTCCTCAGGCACCATGGTGTCCAGACTAGCCCACCAAGTTGCCTCACAGGGGCATGCACAAAGCCTTGAAAAAATAAATGGAAGAATTTTGCCTGGAGTAGCCTCTGCATCATGCATTTCCTTTGGAGTCCTGGCAGCCGGTCAAGAATGCAGGTGCTGGTCCCCAGGCACATGCCCTTTACCCCGACACAGTCACTGGTGTTCATATTTAGATAAGCAAACAAATGTGTGCTAAGAGAAGTGATTCTCTGGGAAGATACATGCCATCCACCCACTCCTAGGTATGATTGATTTATTTCTGCACTTAACACCCCCCTCCCCAGCAGAGCCATGTTATCATCACAGAAAGGCCACTGATCTTTCGGTTTCAATACTTTGTCCTTGGCCAGTACTGGAGTCATTCTCAGGAAAGGGCTCATGAGGAAAGGTGCTGCTACATCCTCCATAAAACCTCTGTTGACAATGTTGTCCACCAGATAGCAGCCTGCACAATAAATCCCTTTCAGATTTTGGTACCAGGAAAACCGCTCTGCTTCTCAGTGAGGATTCTAGAACACAATGTTTCTCCCTTCTTACTGGGCTTGACAAGACACTCAGGCACTGTAAGCACAATTATCTCAGTGTGTTTCCCTAATTCTTCATGAGTGTGCCAGTTTAGATTGTCCCTCCAAAAGCCACATTCTTTAATGCAATCTTGAGGAGCAGATGTATGAGTGCTGATCAGGTTGGGCTCTTTGGATTAGGTTGTATCCATGGAGATGTGACCCACCCAACTGTGGGTAATACCTTTGATTAGATTATTTCCATGGAGGTATGGCCTCACCCATTCAACGTGGGTCTTGATTTAATCATTGGAGTCCTATATAAGAGCTCAGACAGAAGGTACTTTCTACTGCAGCTTAGAGAGACATTTTGGAGAATGCCATTTTGAAACAACCTGGGAGCAAGCAGACACCAGCCATGTGCCTTCCCAGCTAACAGAGGTTTTCCAGATGCCATCAGCCATCCTTCAGTGAAAGTACCCTATTGTTGATGCCTTACCTTGGACACTTTATGGTCTTAAGACTGTAACTGTGTAACCAAATAAACCCCCTTTTATAAAAGCCAATCCATTTCTGGTGTTTTGCATAACGGCAGCATTAGCAAACCAGAACAACGAGATACTGGATCTTTCCTTTTGACTACCTTGAATATATTTAATATTTCTAATAAAATCTTGCTATATCTTTTCTCGATAAGAGGAATATACTGTGTATAATAAAGACATAATTCTGGTTTGATGAATATTTCTACTACTCCTGGAGCTCTTTGAAGGTAGAACACATTGGGTGTGGGTGTGCCTGGGGGGTGGGAGGTGTTAGCTGACCTGCCACACTCTTCAGACACCCAGCTTCTTCCTGAATCCTGAGAAAATATTCCCTTGGGGCACAGCAACAGCACCAGTGTCTTTTGCTGCCCCACAAAGCTGTGGTAGAAATAAAGCAGCAACCTGGGGGAACCCTAGTGAGGCACTTGGCAGAATTCTAGAATTCTAGAATTCACAGTTCACACCATCATTTCCCCATCTACAAACCTGGAGACATAGAGAGGGTAGTTGTAGAGCTTTCATGGGGAGTAGAAGGATTATGTCATTTGTCAGTCTAACCGAAATATTTTTGAGAGTGAAACGGGACACTATTAATAATAAAATATGCAAATAAGGACCAAGTCCTCTAGAGCTGGCCCTTGTCTTGGCCGCCTGGACATGGTCTCTGAGTCTGACTCTCCCTTTGGTAAGGGATTGGTTACGGATCCCTGGTCCCCCAGCCCTCCCCAGAAATAACTACAGTCCTTTGGGGACTGCCTGGAAGCACTCAGGCCACCTGTATTTGTTCTAATTCACGCCTACCTCACCTCTCTTCATTTTTTCTATCTCACTGGTCTCTGAATCTCCTTATTTTTATCTCCTCTCCCCACTATAGTGGAGGGAGATGTGGGGAGGGTGAGGATTATAGGTGGTCCCAAATGCTGGAATGGGGCTAGGGGGTGGAACAACCCCCAGGCACTGAGCATGGGTTAAGTGCCTGACTTGGGTGGATCTAGAGGTGGGAGAAGGCATCCTTTTGATCTGAGATTCATCCATTATGGGGGGGGGGGCACACAATGAAAGGGGCCATCTTCTTATGGAAAATGGCCCCTGCTTGGGGCACAGCCTCCTTGGCTGAAGCTGTTGATGGGCACCTGCTTCACAAGGGAGTCTCCTTTGCCCATGGAGCTGTGCACTCCTTACCCACAGTTCCTCCAAGGGCCTGGAAGGGGGTCTGTGGGCAGAGAAGGGAGGGGAGAGGAAAGAGCATCTCAGCTCTGGAGAAGGGATTTCTCAGCTCTGGGGCGTCAGAGAGGTCGCAAACAGCAGGCCTGGAAACAGCAGATGTAGGTTTATAGAAAAATCACACAGAAAGTAGAGTTCCCATATACCACCCCCACCCCTCCACAGTTTTGAGTTTTCCATTCTTGGCCTAGAATTCTAGGAAGGAAACAGGGAGCCCTGTGGTATGGGTGGCAATGATGGCTGGAATCACAGGGAGACCACCCAGGGGAAGGAATGACTTGGGGCTGGACTACCACTGGGTCAGTCATCCTCTGCAGGGGACTTCCCTTCTAAGAGAGGACCTCGTGGCTCAGTATTTCCAACCCAGTGGGGATGCCTCAACCTCACCCTCAGACTCTGGAGGCTTGGACAAGTGATGAAGAAGGGGCTAATCCCCCGAGGCCTCACTCCATGTCTCAAGGAGGCCACCACGTCCCTGAGACCTGCCTTCCCTGGAAAGTGCCCTGCACTCTGGGTGCATCCCTACTGGGTGTGCATGTACTCCCGGAGCTGCATCCCACCCTCAGCAGCTGGAATGCTGTGACCCTTGGGCAAGGGAGAGAAGAGGGAGGGAGGAAATGTATCAAAGTTCCACATACTCGGGAATGCTGAGCAGGTTATGCATTTCTCCTTCTTCAAGAAAAAGCTTTAAGTGTTGTGTCTACTTTTGAGGCAGCTCTGAGAAACACCCCTGGCCAAGGGGCCCAGATGACAGCTGGAGCCCAAATGGAACCTTGTCATTGGGTTACAAAGCAGGTGACAGACTCATATTCCTAACTGCCTATCACCATCACAACCGCCAACATCACCACCGAGGCTGATAACCTCAAACCCACCTCCACCATCACCAACCCCTGTAAAAGCAACAATCACTCTCACTAAGGCCAACTACCAAAACTACAAACTCAAAATGACCATGACCAAAGCCATCATCACTATCACAGCCACTGCTAACCTACAGTGCTAAAGCCTCCAGCACCACCCTATCACAACCACCCCCAAAACTACCACCCTCAAGTGCCAAGACCACCATATGGATTAAATTAAACAATGGATCGGTGTTCTTGCTCTATGTCCCAGAATCCTGGCCTTTATGAGTTGCCTCAACTTGACCTCTTGGCTTCCAGCTTCTGGTTGGATTTGGCCAATGGAAGACACAGGCAGAGAATGGAAGGGAGGGAGAGATTGAAGATGGGCATTTACTACTTGAGTTTCCCCTCAGCAGGTCTGTCACGGACCAACTGCTCCAAAAGGCCAGAGCCCTTGTCAGCAACCCTGTCCTCAGAGATACGGACTCCAGGTTCTCCACATCTCCAGCCCTTGACTCCTTAAGGCTAGAGGGGAAAGGGCTCCCCACTGTGGCTAGCCTTGGAGTCCTGCACTATGCCATGTGGTTTCCCTAACCCCAGCCCACACACCTTGCAAACAGTCTCTTTATTAAACTATTTTCACTTTACCCAATTCAAGTGCACCATCTGTTTCCTGCCAAGTTCCTCACTGGTACCACAAACCTATGAGGTAGTTGGCTAAGATGATTATCTGCATTATACAAATGAGGAAACCGAGGCAAAGGAAAGTTAAATAATTCACGCAAGGTCACACAACTCAAAAGGGGAGGGTGTGGGGTTTGGGCTCCTGTAGTCTGGCTCCAGGAAGTTGAAACAAAATAAAAAGTCCCAGAACTTGGCTACTGACAAACATTCAGGGCAGAGATTCCAAAGCGGAGGTTGTTGAAGCCTCAGGAGAGGCTGCTTCGTGCTTTGGCAGAAGAAAACAGGAATAAGAAGCACAAGTTTAGTCATGTTGAGATGGAATAGCATATTCTGAGGGGAGACACTGCCACTGCCCGAGGCTGTCCTCTGTCTCCCCTGAGCTGGCCCATGCAGTCGGCCAAGGCTGTCCAGTCAAGGGCTGAGAGGAGCCTCCTCAGGGTTGTGCTCCATGGACCAGAGGTGAGGCCAATGTGGGAGTGAAGGTGTCACAACTTGTCCCAGAAGGGCAAGCAGCCCTTCTGAGCAGCACATCCCAGACGTGGCTGGTGTGACCTAATGGATTTACTCCAATGGGGAAAGACTCTCGGGGCTTGACTCCTGGGATGTTCAGGTTCATGCGTCAACTTGGCCAAGTGATGGTGCCCAGTTGTCTGGTCAAGCAAGCACTGGCCTAACTGCTACTGTGAGGACATTTCATGGACTTAAATCATCAGTAAGTTGATTGCATCTATGGCTGATAGTACATCTATAATCAACTAAGGGGAGTGTCTTCCACAATGAGAGACATTTAATCCAATCAGTTGAAGGCTTTAAATGGAGAAGTGATGATTTCAGCAGTCAGAAAAGAGAATTTTCATCTCTACTTCAGCCAGCCAGCCTCTTCTGGGGAATTCATTGAAAACCTTCATTGGAGTGCCAGCTTGCAGCCTGCCCTACGGAATTTTTTTTTTTTTTTAATTTTTAGATACTGTTTTTTTAAATTAAATTCAGTTTTATTGAGCTATATTTACATACCATACAATCATCTATGGTTTATAATCAACTGTTCATAGTACTATCATATAGGTATGCATTCATCACCCCAAGCTGCCTTGCAGAATTTGGATTCATGTATCCCCACCGCTGTGTGAGACACTTTTGTAAAATCTCATAATATTTGCAGGTATCTCCTGTTGGTTCTGTTTCCCTAGAGAACCCTGACTAACACACCTCCCTCTAGGACTCTAATTGAGAGCACTGGCATAAAAGCAGAGGCGGCCAGAGAGGGTGAAAGAGAAGGCCAGAGCATGGCAGGCCTGGGATGGGGAAGCAAAGGGGAGGGGAGGAGACACAAGGCCCAGGAAGTTCTCCCTGCTCAGCAGGCTGGTTTTACTGGCACTGGGGGGAGGCAGGTGTGTGGGCCATTGGACAGTCAGGGGGCACCCAGGGCAGGCAGGGACCTCAGCCTGTGCCTCGAAGGGACAGTGAGAGGAGGGTAGGAGGGGTGCCAAGGGGCCCAATTCTGGGTTCCTTAGGTGGTTTCTCTCCAGCAAGCTGACAAATGTACAGCATCAAACCTGTTGTGTTGTGGTTCAACAAGACTGTATGGTCAGGGAGTAAGAGGAGAGTTACATCCTCACAAACACAACTTCCTGGGGTCCCCATATCCTAGCTGGGCCCTGGGCACTGATCTTTGTTACCACTGCTCTCATTTCTGTCTAGATTGTTTGGGGAGTCTCCAGGTGAGAGGCAGCCCTGCGATGCCAGTGTCCAAGGCCTCAGTCCACTTTGGAACCCTCACTGGAACTCTTGGCTGCCTTGACTCAGGGGCCAGTGCCTGAGCAGGCCCTGGGTGGGCCTCTCTCCCCACAGCTGTGTGGCATATTTCCCTGGGTCCTCTGCCACCTTGCAGGGTTGCACCAGGAGATATTTAGGCACCAGGAAGTTGTGCAGGGCTGCATCTGCCAGGAGATCAGCAGGTACAAGCCCATAGCCCCCAAGGACTTCATTAGCTGCTGCCTGGCTCGGATCACCAAGGAGTGCAGAGGGCGCGGTTAGGGTTGGGCTGTCTCCCGGGCTGCACTTTGTTTCTAGGCTGAGGCCTCAGTTCCTTATCTTTGACCCAGCCTACAAGCTTTCAGCGATCTCTCATGCAGCAACCATTTGAGGTTTTTTCCTCCCTGTCTTTTGCCCAGGCCAGGGCTGGCTTCTGCAGATGTGGGAGGGTGGTAAGAAGGAGACCTGGCTGATGTCAGGGCCACAACTCCCAAAGGCTGTCCTTCCTCAAAAATGAATGCAGCCCCAGGATTCAGGCCCTCCTGAGGGATCTGACCCCAGAGGAGTTCTGATCCCGCAAGTCTAGGGACAAGCTGGGCCTCAGGGAGACACCATAGCTCTGTTAGAAGAGAACTTACACCCAGGGCTCTTTCCCCTCCCCTCCTCTCCACCCACCCACCAGGCTGTGGACATATTTAGTGAGAAGAAGCTGATGTAGGGGGTGATGCACCTGAATCTGGGAGGCACTGATGATACAACCAACACCCTGCACTGGGTGGTCATCTACATGGCCCAGCACAGAGAGGTCCAGGGTGAGAGGCCCCCAGTTACCCCTGGATGACCGTCCTGCCTCTTTTTTTCCCTGCTGCCAGCCTCCTGGACTGTGGGCACCTGCCTCCATCTCTCTCTTTGCTCTGTAGCCCCAGGAGAGGATCCTGCTTTCTCAACTGTGGTACAGAAAGTGCTCATGGCTTCGGAGTCAAGCAGGAAGGGCTTCATTTCCCACCCTGCCACTTACTGTGTGAACTTGGCCGAGTCATTCAACATCTCTGAACCAGTGTAAAATGGGGCAACAGTATCTCCCTCATTCAGTAACAATTCAGCACCTACTAAGTGCCAGGAACTGTGAAAATCCCCACCTCAAAATTGCAATCCTGGAGGACAAGAGGTTTGTCAGGGACAATCTGGCTAAGACCTAAATTCAAATGCTGGCTCCACCAGTTTTGTGGGCAAAATTACCTGTCCTGTCAGAGCCTCGGTTTCCCCATTTGTAAAATGGAAACACCAATACTTACCCCAGAAAGCTTTGTGTATAGAGAACACCTGGCACACAGTGGGTGCTCAACTCTGGGTTCTTCCCCTTCCCTCAGGTCCCCACTGGAAAAGCAAACCCTGCAAATCTTGGTTAGGGGAAGCAAGCTCTGCTTCAGAGAGGGTCTGCCTCCAGGGTGGTGGTGTGGGGGGGACAACCTACCCACTGTGAGCCTCCGGGGCCGCCTCTGGGTGGAGCAGATAGGCTGGGGTACAGGCGTCCTCCTGGGACCCACGTGGAGCCACCCACCCACAGAGAGGGTGCAGTGGGAGCTGGACACCCAGGCGGTCTGCACCAAGACATCAAGCTACTGCGCAGTGGCCGTGCAGTGCCTCAGAAGCATGGTGGCCCCGGGTGCCCGCAGCCAGTAGATGACCTCCACCTGCGTGGGCGGCCACCCAGCTTGACCTAATGCCTGAAGAAATGCCCTCATGACCTTCCTGCCTAGCACAGTCACCTTCTATAGCTTCTGCTTACCTGCCCCCCATCAGTCATGTATCTACCATCTATCCATATTTATCTGTTTATTAATCAATTCATTTTATGAACACTGAGTTAGGTGGTATAAGTCATGCACCTGAACACTTAATACTACCATGTATATTTCCTAAGAACAAGGATATTCACTTACACAGTTATCCAGTTCAAGAAATTTAACATTGACATAAAGCTTACAGTATGTATTCCAATTTTTTATATGTCCCAATAATGTCCCTTTGAGCTTTTTCTCCTTTCCTAGATCCCATCTAGGATCATGTCTTGCATTTAATTGTCATTGTATCTTTCTTTCTTTTTTTTTTTCAATTGTGGGAACATATATAGAATATAAACTTTCCCACCTCAACTCCCAAGCATACCAGTCAATGGGATTAAACACAGTCACAATATTTGGTACCCTCACCACTGCGGTCGCAGTTGATTCGTCTGAGGGGGGGGGGTGGCGGCCGGTAGCTAAATCCTAGGCTCCCAGGCTTGCTCTGAGGGTACCGGCGGCAGGGGCTCTTTCCCGGAGGCGAAGGCAAGGCGGGGGACTTGGCCAGGTCCCCAGCGGGGGGGCGTGCAAGGTGTGGAGGGCGGCGAGAAGGAACAGGCAGGACACGGTTCTTTTTGGGTCTTAGAAGAAAACTAAGAGAGAGAGAGCTTTATTAGGCGAGAGCACAAGCTTATATTGGGCGATTAGAGGGCGGGGTAACTGTAGAGGTCGAAGGCTTGGATTGGTTCAGAGAGGGCGCGGAGGTTGATAGACAAGGGGCGGGAGTTGTTCTGGTAACTGCGCATGCGCACTGACGGTGGGGGAGTTGCTCTGGCAATGGGGAGTGTCAGGGGCAAGATAAGGGGGTGGGGAAAAGGCGGTTCCCTCCGGCAAGCCTCCCCTAACGGTGGTATTTTGGGTGAGGAAATGGGGCCTGCCTCCGGCTCCACTTTCCCAGGCCTGGGGGGCTGTGGAGGGCGCTGTCGCCCGTGCCCACCACCCTCCCCAGGGGCTGATCAGGTCCCCCAGCCCAGGCCCGCCAAGTCGAAGCACGTGATCAGTATCCCGCATTTCCCCCTTTTTTCTAATTAAAGGAAGAAGCTTACCGGAGAGGTCCGCTAAAGGATGAGGGAAGGGGAAGGTTGGGGAGGGGAAAAAGGGTTGACGGTAGCTCAGCAAGGCTGGAGCTCAGCGTTGGTGTGGCGCCCGGGCGCTCGACAGGGGCCTTGCTGCTTGCGGGATGGACGAGGATGGGAGGTTTAAAGTTGGAGGTTCAGATAAGCTGGAGCTCGAGGTTGGTGTGATGTCCAGGCGATCGAGAAGGGCCTCGCGGTCGGCGGGTTGACCGGTGGCGGTGAGGTCGCGGAGGGTTGGTTGTCATCTCGGAGTAGGGAGCGTCAGAGGTGGCGAGTCGCTGGTACTGGATTTGCACGAACGAGGAAAAAATAGCATCTGTTTGTTTCCTTACAAGTTGAACAATTCTACGGATAATACAGGGTCCTAAAGTGAGAGCTAGAATGATCATTAGTAGGGGGCCGAGGAGAGGGAGGAGGTAAGGGAGGAGGGGGGTAAAGATGTGGGACCAATAACTGGTGGCTTCATGGTCTCTTCTACGTTGTTCCAGTCCCTCTCGGACCTTCTTTAGGCTGTCCTCGGCGAGACCTGTGGAATTGGCATATACACAGCACTCTTCTCCTAGGGCGGCGCAGAGGCCTCCTTCTTTGAGGAGGAGAAGGTCGAGACCTCGGCGGTTTTGGAGCACTACCTCAGAGAGGGAATTGACAGAATTTTTAAGATGGGAAATAGCGTCTTGTAGGTGACGAATGTCCTCGTCAACAGCCGCCCGGAGGTGAGTTAGGGCGGAGCTTTGACTGGCTAATGCAGCGATTCCGGTGCCAGCGCCTGCAAGACCTAGGAGGGAGGCAATCGTGAGAACGGTGATGGGCTCTCGCTTTTGCAGTGGGGCAGGAGCTGCAGTTGTTTCCAGGCAGAGGAAGAAGTCTTCCTCACTGTGGTATAGGACCCTAGGGATAAGGACAATCAAGAGGCAAGTTTCATGAGTTGTATTGAGGGTTTGTACATTAAGGCAGGGGGTAAGTCCTGTAGAGGAGCAGAGCCATTGGGAGGAGTTGTGGGGAATAAGAAACTTGGCAGAGCTGCTGGGAGAGGAGTAGTTGGCACAAGCTGTGAGGCTGGGAGAGTTACTCGAGCGAGGGCGGATGCACTTTCCTGTAAAGGAGACTGAATGAAAGGTTAAGGGGACGGCAGAGGTATTCCAATTGCATTCCGAAGGGCTGTCCTCTGTGTTTTCTGAAAAAGAGAGGTTGGAGGCGACCGGCTCATACAGGGGGGAGGAAGTGGAGAGGCAAAGCCAACAAGAGGAGGTAAGATTGGGGTTGGAGGAATTCACTGAGGTGAAGGCCGCTTGGATAAGGTCGAGGAGGGGAGAGGAGTAACGAGAGGGGGGTAGGAAAGGTTGGGGTGGTGGTGTTGGCGATGCGCTGTTTGTAGCTGAGGTGCGGTTTCCAGATGCGCTGCTTGTACTTGAGGTGCGGCTGGAGGGCTGTGGACTAAGAGGGTTAATGACTTTATTAGGACCAATGGCAGAGGGGTTTTTTAGTACAGCCTCCTTTTTTATTAATATAAGGGAACCCGGGTCGGTCCCTTTTATGTAAATCCGAAAGCCCCAAGTTCGACCGAGGAGCCAAGAGGGATCAGCAGGGAGCTGCACGGTGAGATTTAAATGTGAGCAGTCACCTGTAGGTGCAGTGTGGTGATAACCTCCATAGATACCCCAGGTAATGGGTTCTTCAGGAGGCTTGCAGTTCAGGGGAGCCCATTTTAGAGTTAGGTAAAGATCAGTGGTGTAAGGCTTCCAATAAGTGGCTAATGTTTCACATCCCCAATATGCACAGTAATATTGGTTGGGAGTATTACAGTAAGGTTTTCCAGAGTTTGAGGATGGGCACATGTAATATTGGGCTTGATTCCAACCAGTGGGGCGTACTAAAGGAGTGGGAAATAAATCAGTTGCGTTGACAAGAAAAGAAGGTCGCCCTGCTGTAACTTGGGTTTGTATAACTGTGGAATCTTCCCATCGTGCCAAGGTCCATTTCCAAGGTTGGTGGGGGGAGTGGGGCTGAGAGATGGCCCGGGTAGAAGAGGCGAGAGCCAACATGATCGTAAGAAGGGAAGCAATACTAGGGTGAGGGTTGTGGAGGTGTAGGGGGCTGGCTTTTGCCTGCCTATAGAGGCGTATAATTTCTCTGATCTCTATATTCTCTGGGGTCTCACTCGGGCTGGGGTTCAGGCTCAGGTGTACTGTTGTCATCTGGTGCACCAGGCTGCGGAGACGACGGCGTTCTCGTCTCGTTAGACGCGTGGTTGCTGGTGGCGGGCCGGATTGCCCTTCCTGGGATCCAGATTGGTTGTGCTGCATCATCTGGGAAAACACAAGCAAACCCGCGCCCCTGGGCGAGGAGTGGGGAGGGACCCTTCCAGGCATTATTCTCTGGGTCCTTCCAGTAAACCATCGGGGCCTGGGTAGGCCTGTATGAGGGCCCCCAATGTTTATGTAGGGGCAAAAGCCCTTCCTTATTGAATGTGAGTAGATTAAGGTGAATAAGGGCTGCTATGATAAGGTCCCCTGGAGTTGCCTGGGGGAGCATTGCCCTTTCTTTTTCAATTTGTGTTTTTAAGCGGCGATGGACTGCTTCCACAATGGCTTGTCCCTGTGGATTATAGGGGATGCCGAAATGATGGGTGATGTTATATAACTGAAGAAAGGCTGCAAAGGAGGTACTGCGATAGGCAGGCCCATTGTCTGTTTTTAGGTCCCAGGGAACTCCCATGAAGAGAATTCCTTGTCTCAGGGCCTTGATACAGTGTTTGGCTGTTTCCCCGGCAAGGGGGACTGCATAACACATGGCCGAGAAGGTGTCAATTATTACATGCACATATTTGAGGCGTCCAAAGGACAGAACGTGAGTTACATCCATTTGCCATCTAGAATTGGGTTTTAGGCCTCGTGGGTTGACTCCCTGAGGTTGCAGGGGGCCAAGCGGCGCAAAGGGCGCACAAGTTGCACAATTGCGGACAAGATGTTTACAGGTGTCTTGGGGGAGGCCACATAAATGATGTAACGACGTAGCCGAAAAGTGAAACCTGGAATGCAATAACTTGGCCTGGTTAACAGCATCCCCCGGAGGGGCTGCCATGTGGGTTAGCATAGCTTGGATATTTTGAGCTGAGACCGCTTGGTCTACTATACTGTTGCCATTAGCCAAGGGCCCCGGAAGGCCTGAGTGACTACGAATGTGGCTAACGAACCAAGGATCCTGTCTATGCTCTAAGATGCTTCTGAGGTCAGAAAGTGCTTTATCGATGGCCGAGTTCCCGGGGAAAAAGGTGGAAAATGCGAGGACTCGGCAGACCTGATACGTGTAGAGGCTGTCAGTGAAAATGTTTACTGGGTGGCTGCAGTGGGCGTTTAGCGCGTATGACACTGCCAGAATTTCCCCCACTTGGACTGAATGAAGGTTGACATAACTGAATAGGCGGGGTTCCGGGTGGTCCTGAGAATAAGAGAGGAAGGCGAAACGGGTTTTGGAGGCGTCAGTGAAGACGGTAGTGGCACCCGGGATGGGTACAGAGGAAGGGAAAGGATGGAAGGGGCTGCGGAAGGGAAGCTTGGCGAGCCCCTGTAACAGTCGATGGCTAGGATAATGGCAGCTGAATTCCCCCTGAAATCCTTCCAAGAGGATTTGCATGTCCGGGTTGTCACGTATAAGCAGGCGGGTTTGGCCTGTGTCTAGGGGCCAAACAATTTTTTCTGGCGGCTGTCCGAATACATGAACAGCTAAGGTGACTAGATCTGAAGCTAGGCTGATCCAGAGCCGCACTGCGGGGCAAATTTTCCTAAGCCGGCTTTTAGCAGGGTGCACCCAAAGCAGAGGGCCTGGCACGGGAGTGGGGGTAGGGGCAGCGCTGTCCCAAGGGTTGCCCTGAGGTGTAGAAGGCAGCCAGGGGTTGTTAGTCGGCAGGGTGGGAGGAGTAGCGGCAACTGCCGGTAGCGGCTCCGAGGGGGAGCTTGTCGAAGGGGGAGGCGGAAGTGGGAGGCCCCAAGCGTCGCAAGATGGCGGCGTGGTGGGCGTGGCTAAGACACAAGATGGCGGACTAGCTCCGCCCTGTGAAAGGGTGGGGCTTAAGGCATAAGATGGTGGACTAGCTCCGCCCTGTGAAAGGGTGGGGCCTAAGGCATAAGATGGCGGACTAGCTCCGCCCTGTGAAAGGGCGGGGCCTAAGGCATAAGATGGCGGACTAGCTCCACCCTGTGAAAGGGCGGGGTAAAGCACATGCGGTTTCCGGCCCGGCTTAGGGCTGACGTCATCACTAGAGCACTTCCTCCCCTCAGTAGAAGAAGGAGGAAGTTCGCCATTTTGGAGCAGTCTGGGGGGGCGGTTGCAAAGAGGCACAGGGTGCCAAACAAAGAGAGAAAGACACAAAGGAGGACAGCAAAGTAATGGAGGGGAAGAGGGAGAGCGTTAGGAAGAATGGGGGTCACAGAAGAAAAGAAGGAGAGGCAGCCGGGATAATTGGGGAAGGGAGGAGCGGCTCCGGAGCGGCGAGGGAGAGGCGGCCCCTAACGCGGAGCGGTGAGGGAGAGGCGGCTCCTAACGCGGAGCGGCGAGGGAGAGGCGGCTCCGGGAGCGGCGAAGGAGAGGCGGCCCTTACCTTGCAGGCGAGGAGAAGGGGAGCTGGAGAGGCGTCCGGGCGAGCGGGTGGTGTACTGGATCGCTGCGTGGAGAGGTCGCGCCCCACGTTGGGCGCCAGTTGCGGTCGCAGTTGATTCGTCTGAGGGGGGGGGGGTGGCGGCCGGTAGCTAAATCCTAGGCTCCCAGGCTTGCTCTGAGGGTACCGGCGGCGGGGGCTCTTTCCCGGAGGCGAAGGCGAGGCGGGGGACTTGGCCAGGTCCCCGGCGGGGGGGCGTGCAAGGTGTGGAGGGCGGCGAGAAGGAACAGGCAGGACACGGTTCTTTTTGGGTCTTAGAAGAAAACTAAGAGAGAGAGAGCTTTATTAGGCGAGAGCACAAGCTTATATTGGGCGATTAGAGGGCGGGGTAACTGTAGAGGTCGAAGGCTTGGATTGGTTCAGAGAGGGCGCGGAGGTTGATAGACAAGGGGCGGGAGTTGTTCTGGTAACTGCGCATGCGCACTGACGGTGGGGGAGTTGCTCTGGCAATGGGGAGTGTCAGGGGCAAGATAAGGGGGTGGGGAAAAGGCGGTTCCCTCCGGCAAGCCTCCCCTAACGGTGGTATTTTGGGTGAGGAAATGGGGCCTGCCTCCGGCTCCACTTTCCCAGGCCTGGGGGGCTGTGGAGGGCGCTGTCGCCCGTGCCCACCACCCTCCCCAGGGGCTGATCAGGTCCCCCAGCCCAGGCCCGCCAAGTCGAAGCACGTGATCAGTATCCCGCAACCACCTTCCATTACTAAAACTTTTCCATGTCTCCAAACAGAAACCCCATACCCATTACTCATTAACTCCCCATTCCCTCTACCAGCCTCCTTCTCCCCTGCGCCAACACTCTAACTGTTTTCTGGAGATTTGAGAAAAATGTTCTTGCTGGTTGTTCAGAGCTTCTTTGGTGGGACAGAGCCCTGAAGCTTGTCAGGGCAGGACCACTTGCAGACATTTTAGTGCCCCTCTTTCCAATCTTTACCCACTTATATTTTACATAGTTGTGACTATGCTGAATATGTATGTGTGTGTGTGTGTATGTGTATATATACATATACATACACATACACACATATATACTCTGAATCCTCTTCACTTAACATATCCAGATTCTTCTACAGCAATGGTTCCCAAACTTCTGGGTATCCCAGAAACACCTGGAAGGTTGTATTCATTGGAAGCCAGTCACTAGCTCCAGCCCACACTCAAGAGGAGGGAATTACATAAAGGGATGAATACCAGGAGGTGGGGTTCAAGGGGGACATCTTGGAGCTGGCCCACTACAGATGTATGGGTGGCAAGGTTGCCATTTTAATACAAAAGAAGCAGTCACTTCATTTGATGCATTTGTGCAGGGGGACTCTTCTGTGTCCAGGTGGTGGCCAGAGCCCTGAGACTTTCCTCAGAAAGGGGCTTTGACTCTGCCCTGACGTCCCAGCCTTCACTGGTGATACCACGTGGTGACTGCGAATGCCAGGTGGAGAGCAAGTGTGGGGCCCCCATCGTCTACACACGAGAGTCTTCTTTCAGCACCTACAGACCATGATTTGGGGCAGACTTGACCCTGAGGGTCCTGCTAGGATGCGATTATTAATTTAGTGATGAGGCCTCACCCTCACACATTTCTTCCTCATAACAACCCTATCCTATAGGTGGTGGTGGTTGTGTTATCGTCATTCCTTTTTCACAGACAGGGAAACTCCAGCTTAAAGAGGTCAATTAACTTAACTGAGTTTCAAGTTTATGTCCTTCCGACTCTCAAGTCCTTGCTCTTTGCCCCACGCTCCCTGCTCCTCATAGCACTGCAAAAACGTCTCTCTAGGTAAGTAAACTAGAAACGACACGTTAAGTGGAGCTGTTTTGTATTGCCCATTGGTTGGCCAGGTTGGCTGATTCTGAACTGTCCTTGGCAGTAATTGGCTAGCGGGTTCACAGGCTCTCCCGCATGTGAAGGCAGGACCCGGTCATCAGCTCATCTTGCTGTTGGCAATGGCAGGAGGGCCTGGGCCCAGGCCATCTAACACCTATGCCAAATAAGGTCAGGTTAAAAAGGAGGGGACCAGAGTTCAGCTCTGCTTTATGCCACTTGGGATGAGAAATTTCTCTGAGATCCCATTCCTGCCAATCTGACTCTAGGAACTGTTCTATGATAAAGACTCCAGGAAACCATTAACAACCCGGAATCAATATTGAGCTCTTACAGCTTGGGAAAGAGATGACTCCTAAAAGTGGAATCAGGGTTTGACAGTAGATCATTAAATGCTACAAATAGGACTAAACTGTTCCTAACCATATCCTTGGTCGAGTGACAGTGACAACAGCAATGGTCTCTAATATGACAGTTGCACTTCAAGCCTGTTTCTCCTCAGACAGCCTGTTTGACTGTGAACTGCAAACCTGTCATTTACTGAGGAGAAGCTGGATGGAGTCCCCAGGGGGTACCCAGCAGGCAGACGGCTCTGTTACAGGGGAGGGGGGATTGCTCTTTTTGTGTACTGGACAGGATGCACTGAGCCTGTTCCATGAAACAAAATCGGTCAGTCACTTTATAAAGAGTCCAGAGAATCACCCAGAACAGGGTATAAACAACTCTGGATGGATACAGCTTCTCTCCAGGACCTTCTTCCACTGAAGAGAACTGTTGTAACGCGGAAGGTTACTTCATCCTGAGTAGGGAAAACGGGGCAGTTCCCAGGACTTTAACTTGGAAATGTATCTCACTCAGGCAGCAGCAACCATGTGTGCATGCCTCCCAGGCACCTCTGCTTAAAGCCACTGAGTGAGGAGGTTGGGGTGCAGTGCCCTGGGGTATGAATGGCTAGGGTTAGGCCCCTCCCTTTAGCCGGCAGTACTGCAACTAAAAAAGAAAAAACAAATAAAAAAACCCTGCCTTCTGAAGGTATTGGCATTGGCTGAATTTCTGCATTCTTTATTGGCTTCTGTTTGGGATGCAGGCTTCGAACTCTGCAGGATTTAAAAAAAAAGAAAATTCAAGCTATCTTTGTCAAAACCAGGAATCCTGTGGCCAACCCTCTGTTCCCCACAGGGGTGGCTTGTTTAATTCTGTGGTGTTTGGAGAGCCATGGCAAGTTCAGTTCCTGAGTTCCAGGAACCATAACCAACTCCATCTTTGCTCCACTTTGGACTTCTTGGGCTGTTCCTGGTCAGCCCAGGGCCCACGGGTGTCCGGCGCTTTCTCCGCCCCGCCTCGTGTCCTCGGTTGGCCGGCGATGGGGACCAGAGAGATAAGGGGAGAGAGGGTGCGGACAATGTCTTACCCGACGCACTCGTGATCACTCTGGACTCGCAGCAGTGAAGCATGTAGGCTTTTAATGGAACTAGGCAATCATCCTCTTTACAGGTTCCGCCCGGGGCAAAACGCCTCGGGGGAGAACAACCTCGATGCGGCCGTCAGGCGCGGCTCCTTGTGGGCTGTCTCCCCGAGCTCTGCCCAGGAACTTTCTTATAAACCTTACGTATATCCAATGGGCAAACGCCACGCATACAAGCATGATTGGTGAATACAGAGGGTTGTCACATACATCACAAAGCGGAAGCAGGATGTGGGCGCCATCTTTGCACCACTCGATGGGCGGGGGGAACTCAAGGGCAGGCTGCAGCTTGTCTACTAGGCCTAATCCGGAATGTGGCTGCTCACATCTCCCCCTTTTTGTTTTTATTTTGATGCCCCAGTGTCTCCAGTGATGAATGTGCTCCCGTGGACCTAGATGGCCCACAACGTATGTTTTGGTGCTTTGGGGAGTCTGGACTAGGTCCCGGCCATACTGCGGCGGGGCCTCTGGCACCGACCAGAATGCTCACTTCATATAGAGACCGGAGAGCCCATGAGCTGGAAACCATGTGGCTCTCCTTGCAGTACTCAGTCTCGCAACTGGGGGACAAGAGGGTTAGGAGAACGGTAGCCAGTGTCGAGGGCGTCACTAGGTGTCTCTGTGCAATGGCAGGGGTCCCGTCTGGCCACAACTAGGACTCTGCCCAAGAGATCTACCTGAGACAAAAATAGGACCACTGGTGCCGATTATTTATATCCGGGATTTTGCCAAATACTTAGCTGCGAACCTTGCCCCCAAATGCCCCGCTTCGAGTGGTTGGGATGGGTGCTGGGCAGAGGGACTATAGTCATCAGGAGGGTTACAGGCAGAGGACATGGCCATCATGGCGGTAACACGTAATTGCTGTTGTCTTTGAAACAAACGCTCCAGCAAACTCTTAACAATGATCAAACCTACTAATAACCCCACAGCAAGAAGAACCCAGTTGGTCAGATTAGGCCAAGAGAACCAGGAGGGAAAAAAGGTCAATATTCCTGGCCCTCTTCCCGGTCTGCTGGGGAGTGGTCGACACCGTCGACATCATTTGACCGCTCATCACGCGAGTTGAGGACTGGATCCAACAGGTCACGTTGGGGGTTTAACGACCCGTCAGGCTGCAGTTCTTTGGTGTTCTCAGGCGACTGCACGGTTCTCACCAATCTCTCCGGTACCCACACTGGTTGGCGTCCTGGTTCCTTCTCGCGGTGATCAGTCGCGGAAGTCAAGCCACGGATCCCGGGAGCACGTCTCCGTCGGGTCGAGGGGAACGCGAATGAGGTTCCCCGTACGGGCCACCACTTGTCCGGCGCTTTCTCCGCCCCGCCTCGTGTCCTCGGTCGGCCGGCGATGGGGACCAGAGAGATAAGGGGAGAGAGGGTGCGGACAATGTCTTACCCGACGCACTCGTGATCACTCTGGACTCGCAGCAGTGAAGCATGTAGGCTTTTAATGGAACTAGGCAATCATCCTCTTTACAGGTTCCGCCCGGGGCAAGACGCCTCGGGGGAGAACAACCTCGATGCGGCCGTCAGGCGCGGCTCCTTGTGGGCTGTCTCCCCGAGCTCTGCCCGGGAACTTTCTTATAAACCTTACGTATATCCAATGGGCAAACGCCACGCATACAAGCATGATTGGTGAATACAGAGGGTTGTCACATACATCACAAAGCGGAAGCAGGATGTGGGCGCCATCTTTGCACCACTCGATGGGCGGGGGGAACTCAAGGGCAGGCTGCAGCTTGTCTACTAGACCTAATCGGGAATGTGGCTGCTCACACACGGGGTGAGGGGTAGAAGCTACCCTGACCAATGACAGCCTTTGGCTCCTTTCTTCTCCCATCTGATCAGTCTGATTCTCTTTCTAATCACTCACTTTTCTTTTAAGATAGAGTAACAGCTAGCATCAGGGTTACAGTTAGGGTGAGGGTTAGGGTTCGTATTCTCCTCTCCATAATCCTAAAAAGTGAGGCTTTCTGTCTCCTCTCTTGCCTTTCCCTCTCTCTGTTTTTCTTTCTCTTTGTCTGTTTGCCATTACATTTCACTTCTCTCTCTCTCTCTCTCTCTCTCTCTCTCTCTCTCTCACACACACACACACACACACACACACACACACACACACGCACTGCTCCATTGTTTGCTGCACTGTGCAGCACTTGGTTCCTTCCAGTCCCACCTAACTGCCTCTCCCCTTCTATGTAAGAGGCAGCAAGTCTAGGCCTGGGTTGGGAAACTTCAGGGCAAAGGTGGGTCACTCTTAGCCACCAGGGTGTAATGCTGAGCTCGTTCACAGTCTAGTAAGAGGGAACCCAGAGAGTGCCCCCAGGCCATTCTCACCAACACTAGGTGTTCTCTGAGCTCACATTGGCCCAGTATCGAGGCTGAGCCATGCCAGCTCCTCTTCTGCAGGGCACCATCATCTTGTCCAATCTGGCTGCGGGGTTCTATGACCCCAAGTGCTAGGAGACACTCTGACAGTTCAAGTCTGGTTATTTCCTGGACAAGGATGGGAACTTTGTGGTCTTCCTGCCATTCTCTGCAGGTCCTGGGTATGGCCCTGGGTCCTGGGTGGCAGGTGGGCATGATGGGGCAGATACAGGTCAGCTGTCACCCACTGACCTTTCCCTCTGCTTCCAGGGCACTGGATCTGCCCGAGGTATCTGCTGGCCCAGATGGAGCTCTTCCTGATATTCACTACCCTACGCAGGATTCCAGCTGCCAGAGGGGAACCCACGGCCTAGGGTGGAGTACATCTTTGGGGGCACTCTGCGTCCCCAGCCTCAGAAGATCTGTGTGATGCCCCACATGGGCAGCCCAGCTCAGGTGCCAGGGAGGATGGCCAGTGGCTGGTGGAGGTTCTAGAGGCCTGTGTCCTGCCCCCGTGAGTCCCTCCCCAGTTTCTCTGGCCCCTGCAAAGTCAGGGAAGAGGAAGTAAGAGAACAGGGTTCACCCAGTTCAGCTGCTCACAGCTTCCCCCTAACATCAGTTTTTAGGTCAGGTTGACTATGCTTTGGCAGGGAAGGATTTTACAAGGTTAGTTAAGGTTTGGTATTAAATCATTTCACAAGGTTCCTTTGGGGAACCAAGGTTTACAAGGTAAGTAGGTTCAGAGGGAAAGGCTTTGAGCAAAAAGTTTTACTCTATTGGTGGGGCAGGATAAGCAGAAGATGGGCAACTTATTTTCTACTTTCTCCTGCCCTCTCCTGACCAGAGGGAAGAAGTGCAGGCCTAGGATGGGAAAGCGTTCCCCGTCTCCGTATCAGGCAATGCCGGCACCCAATGCCTGTGTTCCCAACGAATTCTCCAACCAGGACTCCTTTTACTTCTCCTCCAAGGGTTCCCAAGTTAAGAAACATTGTGTCTTTGTTTATTAAAATGAATGAATTACATTAGGGACATGCAAATTAGACTCTGAGATCCCACTATACCCATATTAAAACTGCTAAAATTTTAAAAAGGAAAAAAAAAAAACCCCCTGACAATGTCATATACCGCTGGTTGGAATGTAAAATGGTACAACCACGTTGGAGAAATTTGGCAATTTCTTATAAAATTTAACATATACACTGTAAGACCCAGTAATTCCACTCCTAGTGACATGTAAATTAACCTCCGGCCTTTTTGCAGGCAAATGTATGAGTCCTCCCAGGCCTCTTGAAATCTTGAAGCTTTCTCACAGACACCCTTATCATATCGATAGCCTGGATTGCTCACACCCAGACCCATTTGGCAGTGGGGGTCCCAGAAGGTGGCAGGAAGCCTGGGGCTCTCTTGCCTGGTAGAGCTCCATCCTGGGCTGGCAGCTGTTTGAGATCCAGACAGGCTCTGGGGTAGAGACAACCAATCCCTCAACTCAGTTGCTGCTTGCCTCACTTTCCTAACCCTCTGCCAGTCCTCTCTCAGTTACAGCCTCTGCCTGGGGCTTGCGGCACCCTCTAACACCTACTGTCACTCCCCCCACTCCTCCCTGTCTCATATTTTTAATCCTGCCTGGCCCTCTGCATGTTACTCCTTAGAAGGCCAAATTCTCCAGGAAGATTTCTCTTACTGGGCTTTTGACCTTAGGTGAAATCTCAGTTTTGCTAGCAATAACCCAAATCTTCTGTGCCTCGATTTCCTCAACTGTCAAATGGGATGATAACAGAAGCACTGCCTTAGGACTGTTGTGTGATAATTCTCAGCACAGAGCATGACACATAAGTGCTCAGTACATGTTGGTGGGAGAGCTTCCTCGGATATACCTCTATAAGCTCTTGGAACCTGAAACACACAAAGTCATTTAATCATTAAAGTGACAAGGTAGTCATCTGATTTTACCAGACTGATATTAAGGTTAAACTAAGTATGATAATGCATGCAAAATACCTATTACATGCTAAGTGCTCAATAAATGGCAAATAATATTAATAAACATGCCTCTGTCAGGATCATGATCAGCACACTCTCATAGATCCTGCTCCTGAGGCCCTTGTTTTTCCTGCAGCCTCTAAACAGAGGCTGCTCCTTTTCCTGCGTCAGTTCAAGTTCTGGCAGGAAACAGCACCCTCATTCAAACTGAGCAACAAGGAGAGCTTAATAACAGAGAACACAGAAGCCAACTCATGTGCCTTGAGGAGGAAAGGAGTGGGAGGAATAAGTGCCCTAAACTCATTCTCCTCCCATCCTCCAATCTCCTGTTCGTGCTCACACTTGGCTGAGCCTAGCTAGAAGCCACAGGGCAAGGAAACCCACTGATGCCATTGATATAGTTCGTAAAGGTCAGCCTCGAGGGGACTGAAACACCACAGGAGAGTGATGTGGGGGAATAATCTGAGATCATCCACCACAACCTAGCCCGAGATCCCTTGGGTTCTGAAAGTGGGCCACATCATCCCCATTGATAATAATTCTTTCAGATCACTTGTCCATAGATAACCTTGAGTGTGCACTTCTGCTCCATTGAGACCTTGTCTTCTATCTCTAGCACCTCTTCAGCACTACTAATACTCTTCTGGTCGCTGTTCACCCTGGCGACCCCAGATTTCTGGGGTCAACCCAGCCAACACCCAGAACTCTCAGTACCTGGGCTTCCTCATCTTCAGTGTCTTTCAGATTCATTCCTCTTCAGCTTAAGCCTGTGGTCACACCAAGTCCTTGTCAGCACCTAGAGAAGCTCTCCCTCTGAAATTATAAATTCACAGATGCCTATGAAGAACTGTGATGGGTCTGATATTTTACCTAAATTAAAAGCTAATGAATTAGCCTGACAGAGTTTCATGGATGCTGGTAGAAAACACAGGACTCCTGGGTCAGAAACAAAAGACAATTTATCACTTTTCGCAATATCATTAGCCAGAATATCAGCGATTTTGCATTGGTTCCTTGAGGCCCAATTCCCTCAGGGTACTGTGAAGATGGCTGATGACACCTGCACATTCAGTGGGTTGAATTATAGGAAAGTAACCCTGGGCTTAGGGAACCCAAATCTTTTATAATGGCAATAAGCACGGCTTTGGTCTGTAAGGCAATACTATATCCATCTCCCAATGATGTAAGCAAAACTGCCCTTTGCTTTAGAGAAAATAATTTTCTCTATCTTCCAAGGTTGTTTGCTATACAAACACCTTGTAAAGATAGCCTGGAGCAAAAGGCAACGAGTGCCTCATTCACAGGATGCACAGAAATGAAGGGTATTTCTTGAGGAATGAAGTAATGCCTCCTTCTGGAATAACAGACTTGCTTACTACTCACTATAAAAGTGGTGGAACTTGGCTTATTAGCTGTTAAGCCCCAGCACATGTGAGTCCCGCATTCCCGGGGTAGTGAGCTGAGCCAGTCTTCTTGCCTCGAGTCCAGAAGGTGAGGTAACTGAGTGGGGTGGGTCCAGCAGGCAGGAGCCAGCCTGGCATGCAGAGGGCAGATGGCATCAGTGGTGAGAGGGACAGCCCCTGTCAGGCACAGTTGGCCCTACTAGCCACCTTCAAGTAATTGCCCCTAACAGGGTTCTTATGTAGAATCCTCTAAAAATAAATTTCTCTCATAAAGGAAGGAGAGCCTAAAAGATCAAGGGACATCAGAACTCACAAAGCCATAAAAAATAAATAAATAAATAAATAAATAAATAAAAGTGGTGGATTCCCCAAGCTCAGTAGTCTTCAGGTGAACTGCAAACCCAATGCATGGGCAGCATCCATCTGGCCTGTGGCACTGCCACCATGGGACTTGGGGAAAAAGGGGAAACTACCCAAAATGATGCTCATCCTATTTGCTGTGCTGTGGGTAATAAAGTCTTTTGTCTCTGACCCAGGAGTCTCCTGTCTTCTGTCAACATCCATGAGACAATTACAGGCTAACTTACTAGCGTATAAGAGTAAAATCAACCCCCTGACTTGATACCTGTGACAAAGACAGTGAATTATTTTAGTTTCCCAAACAAGTCATGCCCTTGAAGGCATCACAAATGCTATTCTCTTTGCCTAAAATATTTTGGCCATTCGCTCGCTTCTCTTGTTGAACTCTGCCAGTTTCTCTGAGAAGCCTTTTTTCCATGCCCCCCAACCCTCTGTCCCCAATTGGGTTGTTTCTTTCCTTTAAACTCCCACAGCACCCTATGCTTCTTTTATCACAGCATTTCTCAAAATGTATTGTAATTGCCTGTTTATTTGCTTGTTCCCTCCTCTCCCAATAGATTAGGATCTCTGAGGTCAGAGATGGTGTTTTATCTAAATCATATCCCCAGATTTAGCCCATTGTCTGGCATACTGTAGGTGTTTATTAGGTATTTATAGAAAAAATGAGATATAGGATAGAGATATGCATAAAACAGTATAAAAGTACCAAGGAACGGCATTTAAATCAGCATAGAGGTCTGGGGAAGTCCTCCAAGACAAGGTGACATTTGACTTGGTCTGAAGGACAAGTTGGTTAAGAAGGTAGAGAAGAGAGAGGTGGGAAAGGTGTTTTACGTAGTAAGAATGTTACATAAACACACAGAAGTGGGAGCTAGCATGGTGCCTTTGAGAAACTGCAAATGATTCCCTATTGCTGCAGCTAGGGTTAGAGGGATGGAATGGCAGCAAATAAAGCTAACTAACAGGTAGACAAGGGCCGAATCATGAAGAAGTTTGAGTTTTATCTAAAAAGCTAGATTTCCATTTCAAGCTTGGACTTTCTGTTGAAGTTATGAGGAACATCCTCTTAAGTATGTCATGACATAATACAGTATGATGCCGAAGAATGCATAGTAATTTATGAAAACTTAGGTTGCAATGTTGATTCCTCCAAGAACCAGCTCTGTAATGTTGGGCAAGTCACTTCATCTCTCAGAGCTTCTGTAAAACAGTGACAATATCTCTTCAAGGGGTGTTTTGGGAGGATTAAATATGGCAACATAAAGTACCTAACGTACACGCATTATAAAAATGTTCGTTTTCCCTCCTTTTTCTCTTCTTGGCCTCAGCTTCCTCATCTGCAAATGAGGTGAAGGCCTGGCTGCTCTCTCAGGTCCACCCGGGTCCAGGCTCAACAGAGGGGAGTAAGGTGAGTGAGAAAAAAAGCAGTCAGCCCAATCCCTCCTGCTGGTCCCGCCTCCGCTCAGGCGCACGGGGGTGCTCTAGGTTGCTCCTCAGTGCTCTATGGTTCTTCCTTCGCCCCGGAAGTGCTTCCACCGCGGGGGTTGGTAAGGTCGGGCCATGGTGGGCAGAGGTTGGGAAGATGGCGTGGCGAGGCTGGACACAGAGAGGCTGGGGTTGTAGCCAGGCGTGGGCTCTGCCGGTGGGTGGCCGCAGCTGCGAGGACCTCACTGCGGCCTTGGCCTCGCCGCGGCTGCTCGGACGCAGGTAATGGCTGCCCTCCGGGCTTGTTGCCTCCCGGCTCCCAAGCTCCTGCCGCGCATCCTCGGGGGCAGAGGCGGTCTGGGTCCCTTGTTCTGCCCCTGGCTCACTACGGTCTCCTCAGATGCCCATTCCTTCCTGCTTCCCCTCTTCTCTCGCTTCCGTCCAGTCCTTGCTTCTTGCCGAGCTGTCCTGTCACAGAATACATAGGGACCGGTCCAGCCTTTCGTGAGCCCGCGCTGCCCCCTTCCCCTTCGCGAGGGACGTGACAGGAAGGAAAACTAAGTTTTCCTGAGGGCTAATTGCGTGTCAAGCGTCATAATGCGGAGAGGGAAATACTGAACCCATTTTTAAAATGAAGCAATTGAGCTTGCCTGAAGTTGCATAGCTGGTAAAATGGCAGAGCTGAGATGTTATTTTCTATCAGTCCAATTATTGAGATTTTATCCTCTATCCAATCAGTAAAGCTTATGTTCCACCACAACAAATTTATTTCGCCATTAGAGCGCTGAGAGGGCAGCGTTAGACTATTTCTGTCATAGAAGAGGCTTTTCTGTTGAAGAGTTAAGACAGTGGAACATTAGAAGATTTCTCAGGTCTTTCGGAGTAGGGGCTGTGTGAAGAGTATGGTGTATCAGTATTTTCAACTTTTGAATTAGAATAATTCTAAATTACACACTGAGGGGAAGAGAGAAATCCCTGCACCCTCTGGTGTCTATCTGATGTATAACTTTTTGAAATTTGTTCGTTTCTAATCTTTCATCCAAGATTTCAACCCTCCCAATTTCTGACTTGGTTGGATGGGTGCCTGATTGATGGTGGCAAGGAATATGCGGTGTTTATCATCACGTGGTTTAGCCAGTGGTAAATAATTGAGGCTCCAATGTGGTGGAGCAATTGCCTAATCTTAAGAATCACCTGGAATGTTTGTAGAATATATTATTTCTCAGGCCCTACCCCAGTCCTTCCAAACCAGAATCGCCAGGGAAAGGTAGAAAAACCTTTTTTTAAAAACAGCCACTGCAAATGACACTCCAAATGAATCTTATCAGGGAATTTGTGAATAGCTTGTGTAGGTTTTATCTTTAATGATACACTGTAACATAGGTCTTTAGGCAATGATCTTAAACTGGGGAGATGCAGAATGAAGAGATACAAGGTTAATTGAATCGGTGGTCAAAGTAAGAATTCAAATTGATTATGGTGATGAATGCACAACTACATGATGATATTGTGGAGCCATTGATTGTATACTTTGGATGGATTTTATGGTGTGTGACTATATCGCAATAAAATTGCATTAAAAAATATATAAAAGAGTTCAGTGGTCCTGATTCTATTCAGTTCAGATTGAGTGGTTTGAGGGGGAAGAAAATATGTATATGTCTGTTAAGCAACAGGTGTGTTAAATATTTAAGATTTGCATTCACATCACTGTACTGGTTCAAAAGGGAAAGTAAAAGAAAAAAAAACTTGATAAGGAACTTCCAGTAAAAAGTTGGAGGGAAGACTATTTGAAACAACAAATGAAGAATAAACACACGGGCCAGTGTGCAGAGGTTGTATGAAATACATTTTCATACCTACCTCCAGAGGGAAACTAGAGCAATTAATGGCTTAAAAAGAAAAGGATTCATTTGAGGATTTCTTGGAGATAGTAAGTATTGAACAGGATTTCAAAGAATTTCCCAAACATCTAGGTAGAAGAGAAGAGATGGTATGTCAGTAAAAACAGTTCTAACGACTATTACTATCTAATTCTTTAAACGTTTGCTATTTATGTGGAAAGTTTGAAAATGACATTTTCATGGTTACATTGGAAAATATGCATTAATGAGTCTTTAGGTAAACCTGAAATAGAGCATATGCCTCCTTGTCTCTGGAAATGAGCACCTGAAATTAATAAAAAACAGGAGTTACCTTGAATATAATCTCTATTTAGGTCTATTTTAGTATGCAAAAGAATGACATCAGTGATACATTAAAAAGCAGTTCTAGGCCCAATCCATATGTTGCTAATAACCTTGAGTGGGGCCAGGAATTTGCATTTTTAACAAGCACTGTAGGTGGTAATACAGCGCAAAGTGACCCACCAGTCAAGAATGGTTTTTACATTTTTAAAGGACTGTTAGTTAAAAAAAAAAACAAAAAACAACAAACACATTATAAATGGTCCACAAAGCCTTAAATATTCACTATCTGACCCTTTAAAAGGAGAAAGTGTCACTTGGGATCTTCAGAAACTTTACATTAAACTTCGGGCAGCTCTTCTGAAAACTAAGGTTTAGGCTTGAAAGTAGAAGCCTGCTTAATTTGTCAGTTGTATGGAACTGTCTAAAGGAAGAAAATAGTTGATTATAGAACTTAAAATATCTTTAAATTTTTAAAAAAGTTAAAATACTTGAAAACTTAGTAAGTTATTTTCTCTGTTTAACTTGCCATCTGTTAATTCACAATGGGTTTTAAATAATTTTGGAATACTAGATTTTATGTAGAATTTTCCTCCTTAATCTACTTTGTTTTAAATGGAACAAATCTTTTTGTGCATGTGGTTGGACACATTTGTTTTAGTCCATTTCTGCTGATAGATTGTTGTATAATAATTTATTCAAACAATTCTTTAATAAGAGATGTTAGTTCTGATCTGTACATAACATCTTTCTGTGTTGCATTGTCTTCATCCTTACATTCTGAAAACAGTTCACAGACCGTATGTCATCTTACCATGAAGCCAAGAAATGACTTTTTCTGTTTATACCTTATGGGATAGTATTAAAAAACTGAACCATAAATGTTCTGGAATTGTTTGTGGTGATGAATGCACAACTCTGAATTTACTAGAAGACATTGATTGTACACTTTAGATGGATTGTATGGTATGTGAATTTATCTTAATAAAACTGCTTTAAACAACAAAAAAACTGAACCATAACAATCGTGTGGCTAGTGGTAACTCAGGTATTCATGAGAGCTTCCCACTTTGAGCACATTTGATTGCTCCCACAAATATCCACTAGTTGTTGGCGGAAGGACCTAAGCAGCAGAGCTAAAATGCAGATCTGCCTTCATGAGGCTTTGTATAAACCTCAAGAGACTCTTCCGCCATCTACTTTATTGTATTGCTTCACTTTCTGTTTTCCTAAGTTACCTTTGGTAAATCATGTATTACGTTGTTTATTTTCCCATCTTACATACCCATCTGAAATGAGTAAAGCTAAAAAATTTAAATCTGTGAATAAGATCTCAAACATTTACCATTAGAGACATTTGTTATGAGCTTTTCCAGGTTTGTTTTGCAGTTTAAGAAATTTAAAATGAAAGTTCTCTTAAAGAGAGAATGTACCTTATATAATGTGTAATGAGGATACAACTATATCTTAAAGCATCCTTATGCCACAGAAAACCCAACTCCAACCAATCTGGTTTATGAAGTTGAAAAGTTCAGAGGAAGGACTGGCTTCTGGTGAGATAAGATCCAATGTCTTAAATTGTCAGCAGGACCTTTTTTTCCTCTGTAACTTGACTCTGCTTCCTAAATATTGGCTTTATTCTCTTAACGCTATCTCCTTGTGATTGTAAGACGGCTGCCAGCAGCTCTCAGGACTATATATTTTCTAGGTTCAAATCCAGAAGAAGAAATTCTCTTCCCCGGTATCGCAAACAAAATCTTGAAATTGAATTTCATTGGACCTGATTTGCTTAACTTGGGACACAAGTTCATCCTTGAATCCCTTGAAGTTCCCAGGGCATGGGATGTGCATGTTGGCTTAAGCCAGTCAGGAGCGTGGTGTATCTCCGAAAACAAAATGGCTAGAAATTCCAGGGTACTTTTAGGAAAGAGAAAGAGGGCATGGATCCTGGGAATTAGTCAATAAATGTTTACTGTAGTCAGCCTTAGTGAAGCTTTTGTATTGGAATAGTTTGTTTTTAAATCTAGTTAGTTAGGGTTAATTTGTAGATAACAAACCATTCTAGTTTAAGTAGAAATTCAGCAGGTTATAAACTTGGTTCTAGCTCCTTACTACTCCCAGTATTATTTTGTGGATCATTAACATAGAGCATCATTTTGCACAGCGGTTGACAAACTTTCTGAAAAGGGCCAGATAGAAAATATTTTAAGACCACATATAGTCTCTGTCACATATTCTTTTTTTTTTAAAGCAACTCATTAAAAATATAAAAACCATCTTTAGCTCCCCTTAAAGATGTAAAAACCATTCTTTAGCTGGAGAGCCAAATAGTTTGTCAACCCCTAATTTAGGAACTCATTAGAAACGCAGAATCTCAGATCTATCCCATCCACCCCTACTGAAGTAGAGTCTTTGAGTTTAACAAAGTCCCCAGATGATTTGTATGTAAAAGTTTTTTCCTAATCCTGTGGCAGATCTCAATCCTGGCTGCAATTGAGAATCACCGGGAAGTTCTAAAAATTACTGATGGATGGGTCTTACCCCCATGAGATTCTGATTTTAATTAGTGTGTGATGGGGCCCTGTGTGGTATTTCTTAAGGGCTCGCCAGGCTGTTCTTACATGTACCCAAGACAGAGAATTGCTGCTCATGACTAAGCTTTCAAAATCGTTAACTTGCTCTGCCACAACAGGTGTGGTAGATTAAAAGACATGGGCATACCTTATGAAGCTTGTTACTGCAAAGAAGAGGCTAAACCTGCTTATAATTGTGCCTAAGAATCTCCCCCGGAGTACCTCTTTGTTGCTCAGATGTGGCCCCCTCTCTCTCTCTCTAACTGAGCCACCTCAGGAAGTGAATTCACTGCCCTCCCCCCCACATGGGACCTGACTCCCAGGGGTGTAAATCTCCCTGGCAACGCAGGATATGACTCCCAAGGATGAATCTGGACCTGGCATTATGGGATTGAGAATATCTTCTTGACCAAAAGGGGGATGCAAAATGAGATGAAATAGTTTCAGTGGCTGAGAGATTTCAAATGAAGTCAAAAGGTCACTCTGATGGACATTCTTATGCACTATATAGATAACACCTCTTAGGTTTTAATGTATTCAAATAGCTAGAAGTAAATACCTGAAACTATCAAACTCCAACCCAGTAGTCTGGACTCCTGAAGATGATTTTATAACAATGTAGGTTACAAGGGGTGACAGTGTGATTGTGAAAACCTTGTAGATCACACTCCCTTTATCTAGTGTATGGATGGATGAGTAGAACAATGGGGACAAAAACTAAATGAAAAATAGGGTGGGATGGGATGGTTTGGATGCTTTTTACTTTTATTTTTTATTCTTGTTCTGCTTCTTTCTGATGTGAGGAAAGTGTTCAGAAATAGATTGTGGTGATGAATGCATAACTATATGATCATACTGTGAGCAGTTGGTTGTACACCATGGATGATTGTATGGTATGTGAATATATCTCAATAAAACTGAATTTCTAAAAAAAACAAAAAACAAAAAACAAAAACATGGGCATAATATTTTGTAGCTTCTCTCATCCGGAGTCCATTTCCCCATCCTTTGGAGTTGGGTTGGCCTGGTGACTTGCTTTGAATGGCAGAAGTTATGTTGTGCATGCAAGGTCCAGAGCCTGGACCTCAAGAGACCTTGCAGCTTTTGCCTTTGCCTTCTTGGAACCTCCCGCTGCCATGGTAGGAAGCTCGTTAGATTACGGAATATTGAGATATGTGAACAGAGATGCCTTGCCGACAACCAGCACTAAGGCTGTAGCTATGCAAGAGAGGCCATCCTAGACTCTCCAGCTCCAGTTGAGCAGTCAGAGGCCTGCAGCTGCTTCAGTAAGACCAGCAGAATTGCCCACCTGAGTGGAGAAATTGGTTTAAGCCAGTAAGGTTTGGGGTGGTTTGTAACAAAACAATTGATGAGATATCTGGGGAAGCTGCTGTCAAATCAGGATCTCCTGACTGTCTCCACCATTATTTTTGCTGCAAAACCAATGCTTCTGTCCTTGCCTCCCTTACTAAACTCAGGCCTGAATGAAAACATTGTGCCAGTGTATCTGATTAGCAGACCCTAATCACATCTGGAATCCTAACTGCAAGGAAGCCTGGAAATAAAAGAGTTTTTAGTTTAGAGTGCACATGACTGTACTCTAGGAATAGGAATAAGTGTTCAAGGAGCTAAGACACAGTATCTAATTCTGTTCAACAAGTTCTGTATGTCCAACTATAATTTCTTATATGCACTCTTAATATATGCATCTAATAAACTCTGAACTTGACCCTAGGACCAACTTGATGTCTAAATTACTCTTAATATCTTCAGTCCCACATTTATTTCTGGTATGAATCTCAAGGTAAATATTCTAGGCAAGAGATTTAGCTTTGCTTCAAGTTCAGATCCCCAACCTGGTGGTGGTGTACTCCTTTTCAGACATTGTGCTTCAGAGCTTAAAGCATTGATGAGATGTGGAAGAAATATTCTTTCATTAGAACTGATTGAGTATGTACTCTGTGATATTAAGCTGTTGGAAATAGAAAAGGATCTCACCCTTTATATTTCTTGATCTCCCTAGGAGAGAAGTAAATGGTAGAAACCAACAATACTGGGTTACAATTTGTGATCATTCTTGTAAACATATTCCCTCCTTTGTTTTGACCCATCATGGTGTTTCTTGTTTTGATTACTAAATTTACCAGACCTAGCTCCCAGTTACTTTGAAGTACTTAATAAAAGCAAAATCCAATTGCAGAGGATTAACCTGTGCCACTTTAAAGATTATGTCAGATAGGAAGGACTTGAACTGCAAGTAAGCTGATGGTTGTTTAAATAAATGGGAGGGGGTTGATATTTAATATAAATTGATTGGAGATAGGTGGCTACTGTCTTTGGCTCAGTGGCTCAAAGATGTCAAGGCTAGTATCTAAATTCCTTGACCTTTCTCTTGGAATTCAACATGACTGCTCCAGCTCCAAGAATGTTTACTTCCTTACATTTCTGATTAAGGCAGAAAAACAGAGGGGTAAACAAAACCCTTCCAAAGTTTTGCTTTCCATGAGGCTCCTGGAAATTCTTAAATCTCATTTAGCCAGAACTCTGTGTGATATGGCCAACCCTAGCTATAAGGGAAGTTGGAAAAGTGAATATATTTATCTTTCCTAGCCTCTAAAGAAAAAATAGGCAAGAGAAAAAGATTGGGAATAGAGTTGGGATTCACTATTCAACAGCGTTTGCCAGAGAGTTTTCAGAAGACTGTTAATATGTTCTGAAGTGAATTCAGAGTCATTCAGAGCAATACTAGCATTGTTTGAATAAGCTTCCAAAGTAGAATACCCTGAAAGGAATAGCACTCATTTGGAAGTATAAATTCTGGATTATTACACGTTTCAAGTTAAATTACTTTAGCACCCCTTGTTTTAGTTTCCTTGGCTGCTCAAGCAAATACCATGCAGTGGGTTGGCTTAAACCATGGGGATGTATTAGCTTACGGTGAGATTAGGAAAAAGAATAAAACTGCAATTTTAAGTATTTTAAACAGTGGCCACAAAGGAATTGTTCAATCTCATCTTCCAATGTCCCATTTGGTGCCTCTTATTTTTCCCTTGTTATTGAGTGGTACCACCTTCTACCCATCATCCTTGGCCCCTTCCCCTTCTTTCTTCTAATGGTTAATTATTGACCTTCTCTCTGTTAGGGGCTGGGCTTGGTGATAGAGATGCAACAATGAAAAACACATCATAAAACTGGTATTCTAGTAGGGGACACAGGCAATGATTGAAATAAATATAATAAGCCTAAAAAGCAGGCAAGAGAAAAAGATTGGGAATAGAGTGAGACTCGGTATTCAACAGTGTTTACCGAAGGATATTCGGAAGACTGTTAATGCATCCTGAAGTGAATTCACAGTCATTCAGAGCAATATTAGTATTGTTTGAATAAGCGTCCAAAGTAGAATACTCTGAAAAGAGTAGCACTTGTTTGGAAGTACAAATTCTGGATTATTACATGTTTCAGGTTAAATTACTTTAGCACTTCTGTTGAAAACCTAAAACAGGATATTTTAGGAGTGCAAAGGAGAGACCTATTTAGACTTGGTAAGGCTTCCTGGAGGAGGGAGATGTATGGCTGGAATTCTCAAGGGCACAAAAAGTTAACCAAAAAAAGGGAAGTATGTATGTACCAGAATAAGGGAATAGCATTATCATAGGTGAGAGAGCAAGGCAGATCGTGGGAGCTACAAAGAATTCGGTATAACAGGAGTAGAGAGGATTTGGAGCAGGGGAGGGAGGAAGTGGCAGCGAGAATTGGGGGGGGGGGGATGCAGATTAAAGGACTCAACATTGTGCTAAGTTGGTGGTGATGAAAAATTATTGTGGGGTTTAAAGCAGGGAACAATATTACATTTGTGTTTAATACAATGTTGAAGAATGGATTGGAGTGGGACAAGATTGGAAGGAGGGAGATCTGTTAGGAAATGATAAGAGTATTCCAGGCCAGAGGGGATGATTATCTGAGCTAAGAAGTTATATTGGAGATAATGAGATGTAGTCAGATTTCAGAGATGTTAAAATAATAGAATTGTTTGAACTTGGAGGCTAATTTTGGCAAAAGAGTGTTTGGATAATGAATAATGCTACAGTTCATTTTGATCATTAGCTCCTCAAAAGGAAGGGAAAATTCTAAAGGAGAAAGAGTGACTTTAGTTTTAAATGTATTTGAAGTTAGATGCCTTCTGGACAGTGAAGTGGAGATAGAAGCTTGGAGCTCAAGTTAGAGTTCTGATCTAGAGATACAGATTTGGACATCATCAGTATATATGGCAACAAAGTTGTGGAAGAGATCATGCAGGCACTATGTGTGGACTGAAGGAAGGGGTGGGATATAGACCCTAGGGACCACCATTTAAATTGGAGGGGGGTGGTTGGGGGTTGGGAGGACTCAAAGAAGGATTCTACAGAAGTGACTGAAAAGAATTGACCAGCACAGCGGGAAGAAAACTGGGAGATTATCATGTAAGTTAATTTCAACAAGATGTGGGCAGTCCTTGAGTATGTTTAAATGTAGGGACTAGAGTAGGAATGAAAAAGTATTGATCGACAGAGTTCGATTTTATTTGGGTGGGAAGAATAAGAGAGAGAGAGAAAGGACTCCCAAATGACTTCTAGATTTTTAGCTTCAATGACTAGGAGGACTATGGTACCATTGAAAAAATAAGGAAGTCAGAAAATGGAGCTGTTTGTATCGAAGGAGGATGAGTTCCATTTTGAATTTTGGATTTGAAGTAATTTGGAATATATCCAGGTGGAAACGTTCGATATATAGTTGGAAATACAGAACTAGAAAATTGAGATTAGAACCAAAGAAATGTATTTGAATCACTTACTTGCTTAGAAGTGATTCAAGCCATAAAAATGAGTTTATTCTTTTGTTCAAACAAAATGGGAGCAGCATCTTGTGTCAGGGGCTGGATTACAAAGATGGTGAAAAGGCCTGGCCCATCTCTGCTTTCAAGGAGTTTTGAGTGGTGGGAGGATAGAAACTCGAGATACAGTGAGAACAAACAAGTAGCCTCTACAGTATCTGCCTGGGGGAAGTTACAGTTTTATAAAAGAAAATTAAGAGTCCTTCTAGAATTTAAATGTGAGTGTGTAAAGGAACGATTTGAACTTCTGAGCATATCTAGGAGAAAAGGGGAAGCTGACAGGAGTTAAAGATCAAATTAAAGGGTAGGGGTTGCAGTCTTACAGAAAGTAGGATTGGGAGGCATGATCAGTAGTTTCAGATGTTTTGAGGAGGTTAAGTGCTAAAGACTCATATAAGAAGACCTTACAAATAGATTGGTTGCCCCTAAATGGTAGAGAATAAATGGTGGGGTGGAGTGGGGGATCTATCAACTTATAATGATCTTATCAATTCTTATAAAGGAATACCTTACAAATACTTACAAAGGAAATAAGTTGAATTTGGAATAGGTTCAAGGATAATACTTAAATGTAAATGATTGTTCTGGAAATTGACCATACTTCAAACAAAATAACAGTGGACACTGTTTATAAACTACTAGTTAGCAACTATCACTTTTTTTTTCTTTTGGCCATGTCATTTTTATTTTCTTTATTATTATTATCTGCCTTCATTTTCTAAATTTACCATAACAGATATATCATTGTTTTTATACTTGGCAGAACAATATCATTTTTTTAAACAAAACACATTTATCTGTACACACATTATGGTAATCTTTATTGATGTTATGGAACTTTCTGGTTGGAAAACTGTAGAACCTAGTATGAAACTGCATATCCTTCCTTTATGATCTCAGATTTATTTATATAAAGCCAGAATGGATTTTACTATAATATACGTTTTTCTTCAGATTAACAAAACAAAACAATTGTAACTTGACCTGCCAGTTGTAAGAAACAATCCATACAGATTCTACATACCCTTCACCCCATACCCCCTGATGCTAATCTTGCATAACTGTACAATAGCATAACCAGGAAATTGATATTGATAAAATCCTTAGTCCTTATTCAGATTTCACCAGTTTTACGTGCACTCATTTTGTGTGTTTGTGTGTGAGTGTGTGAATTTAGTTCTGTGCAGTTTTGTCACGTGAAGATTCATGTGGTCACCTCCTAGTCATGATACAGAACAGCTCCATCTCAAGGACCCTTTTATAGCCACAGCCACTCCTTCTCCCCTCCCTAACCATTGGCAACTAATGACCTGTTCTCCATTGCTTATAAATTTGTTATTTCAAGAATACTATGTAAATGGAACCACAGGGTGTGTAACTTTCTGAAATTGTTTTCCTACTCTGCCAGTCCCTGTCTTTTAATGGTATAATTAGAACATTCACATGTAAGGTAATTGCTGATATGTTAGAGTTTATGTCTGCCATCTTTTGTTTTCTGATTGTTTCCTGTTTTTTGTTTTTCATGTTTCTCCTCTTTTTTTTAAAATTCAGTTTTATTGAGATATATTCACCTACCATACAATCATCCATGGTGTACAATCAACTGTTCATAGAACCATCATAGAGTTGTGCATTCATCACCCCAATCTATTTTTGAACATTTTCCTTGTACCAGAAAGAATCAGAATCAGAATAAGAAATAAAAATAAAAAAGAATACCCAAATCGCCCCCCTATCCCACCCTATTTTTCATTTAGTTTTGTCCCCATTTTTCTACTGATCCATCCATACACTGGATAAAGGGAATGCGATCCACAAGGTTTTCATAATCACACTGTTACCCCTTGTAATCTACATTGTTATACAATCGTCTTCAAGAGTCAAGGCTACTGGATTGGAGTTTGGTAGTTTCAGGTATTTACTTCTAGCTGTTCCAACACATTAAAACCTAAAAATTGATATCGATATAGTGCATAAAAATGTCCACCAGAGTGACCTTTCAACTCCATTTGAAATCTCTCAGCTATTGAAGCTTTATTTAGTTTCATTTTGCACCCCCCTTTTAGTTAAGATGTTCTCAATCCCACTATGTCGGGTCCACATTCATCCCCGGGAATCATATCCTGTGTTGCCTGGGAGATTTACACCCCTGGGAGTCAGGTCCCACGTCAACTACCACTTTTTTAAAAACTTTTTGTTGGTGGTGGTCTATACCTGACTAGAGAGAGAGATACACAAGTTCTCATACTGTCTCAACCTTATTAGCTAGCTTGTTTAACTAGGATAGAAGATATGTTTTGGAATGCTTTGAACTATTAATTTTAACTGCTTTTTCAATATGAAATTTGCTGCTGTAAATTATGTGTTTTCATATTTTACATAACTGCTCTAAATTACTGATTGACTTGATCATTTTCTGGGAGGAATCTCCATATTGCTGGTCGTCTTCGTAAAATCCTTTTGTAATGAAATGACCCTTGACACTCCTTACCAGTGGAGTTATTAATATGCCAGGTCAAAGATTAACAATACTGTACTATACATTAATAGCTCATACTAGCCTCAGTCGAGTTTTTAATAAAAATGACAGTATTTTAACATACCTCTCTCTACATACAGTCCGATTCCATAAAGTAGATTAAGCGAAACAGGGGAAAGTAAAGGAAAACCAAATAATTTCAGAACATTTTATCCTTTTTTAGAGAGAGGAAAATCATCATCAGATAAAATCCTATTCATTGCTGCCTTGAATTTAGGAATTATTGAAAACTCCTTTGCACTTAGATTTAATTATGAAGTTAATTTCAAATATAAGTTACCTTATTAAAAAACAAGAAATTTGCGAGAGTCACTTTGCTCTAGAAAGGGTGTTTCATTGCTTTGTAATAAAAAGAATATTTTTCTGTAATCTGTTGTTGAATGACAACTAGAATAACAAGAAAATGTACACAGGACCATATTTACTTTTCTCACTTCTCTGCATCCCTACAATGGGACCCTATTTGCTATATAGGCTTACAGAATTATACATCATATTTAGGATATATGTACTCTTCATTTACTTAACTATTTTCGATCATTGTTTTGCTTTGCCAAATTCTGTTAAGTCAGTGATACATTCAATTCATTATTTATGCATGCTTAGATCATGAACTTGTACCCTCTCAAAAAACAAAATATGTCAAGTTAGGTATTAATGCTATAGGTTTTGAAGGGAAAGACTGTATCCAATTTTTTTTCTTTTTTGGAGAATTTTAAAACACTGCATTTTATGGCTGTTCTCGTAAGGAATTAATATTCACCTCTTAAGGACTTGTAATGTGTAATTCTTCCTTTTGCCTAGCAGGAAAATAAAGAATTTTTTTTTAAATCTCTAGAAGAAAATGCTGAAAGCAGCTTTTATACAGTCAACATTCAGCTGGGGAAAGATCTTAATCCTTGTGGTTTTGATTAGGTATATAAGTATTTGGTATAAAGTAACTAGAATAGTTCATAACTTGTCTTTTCTGAAATTTTAAATATATGGAAGAAAATATATATCAAGAGTCCTATGGTGGGTAATAATTTCTTCAGATTCTAAAACAGGTATCTAGTGACTGTTTAATTGTTCGGTGACTGTTTAATTGTTCCCAAATTGCATCAAAGATGAATTAACAAATAAATAATGGAAATGGATAGTGATATGGAAATGGTGTGTAACTACGTATTACTTGTTTCTGGTAATCAAGTCTTATTTTTAAAAGAGTCTATTTTTCAGAATTGAGACATTTAAAACTTGTTAAAACTTCTTGCTAAAAAGAGAAGAAGTATTGTGTGTTCAAAATTTTTTCAAATAAAGAATTTATTCACTAAAAGAAAATAAATAACAAAGCCATTTTGTGCTGATTTGTACTGACAGCTAAGTTTTCCAGCGTATAGGACAGCCCTGATTCTTACTGTGTGAATGATAGATACAAACTATTTGACTGATGCAAAGTAACAGCCCAAACAAGTACTCTCTACAGATACATAATTTGTTACTCACCTTTTCCAGAAAGGTGGAACGCTACCTGGGACTAGGAGCTCCTTTTGGGCTGCCGAGTGAGAATAAACCGAAATGGTGATGATGCAGGCCAAGTGGGGGTCTCATAGAGGTTGATGCTTGCAAGATGCAGCCCTATTTCTAATCTGTTATTTTTCCCCTTATAGGTTTAACTTTTTTATTCAGCAAAAATGTGGATTCAGAAAAGCACCCAGGAAGGCTGAACCTCGAAGATCAGACACAGGGACAAGTGGTGAAGCATACAAGAGAAGTGCTTTGATTCCTCCTGTAGAAGAAACAGTCTTTTATCCTTCTCCCTATCCCATAAGGACTCTTGTAAAGCCTTTCTTCTTTACTGTTGGGGTAAGAACTCATGTCACTACGAGTTACCTACCTTGCTTCAGGTGCAGTGTTAAAGTGCTGTTTGTCCTTTTTGGGCTCTCTTAAAGAAAGGACTGATGGAGGTGGGTCAAAAGGATCTGAATAGCAGGATCATAAACTCTGGTTGTGGGGTATCCCAGATTTAATAAATGCTATTAGAATCTGGCTCAGTGATACAAGCTTTGGAAAAGAAACTTAAAGGTCTCTTATTGATACAATGTTTAAGTCATACTAAGTTGGTATTTTGAATATTACTTGAAAACTTCTAACTTTAAACAGGCCCAAGGGATACTGTGAAGTTAATAAAATGGGAAACAACTTAATGTTCCTTTCTGTAATGAAATCTAATAGGTTTCATTATGTCAGGTGTTCCTTCTATTGGCTTGTAAAAGCAATGAAAATGAAATACTGTCTTTGGAAATACATGTAGATCTAATTTCCCTTTTAGATATATTTTGTAATATATCTAATTTTATATAGTTTACAGGCTGTGCATTTGGATCAGCTGCTATTTGGCAATATGAATCACTTAAATCCAGGGTCCAGAGCTATTTTGATGGTATAAAAGCTGATTGGTTGGATAGCATAAGATCACAAAAGGAAGGAGACTTCAGAAAGGAGGTAAAGATAAATATTGCTTTCTTTTGTTCTAGTTGATCACAGTTTTTGAAGTCTGGTTATTGAATTATTTTTAGTTAAAGGCAACATTAGATATGAAGTCAGAGCACTTAATGTTGTTCTTTAGAATCATTTCATCACAGTAAGTATTCATTAATGTTTTGTATTGATTAGTTTGTACTGATATTTTGTATGTCTGGCACTGTTGTACTTGATGGTGTTCCAAGAAGTTTGTCCCTCTGCCCACATGCATCAGAAACCACTAGGTTGAGTTGATGAAAAAGGAGGGGTAATGGATGTCGGGGATGGTAGCACAGAATTATGAATATAATTAATATTGACTTGTACCCTTGAATGTAGTTAAAATGGGAAATTTTGTGCTTTATTTTGGTTATTACAATAGAAAGTTAAAAAGAAATGATAAGAAAGAAAAATCCCTAGGAATAGTTGTTAAACATTGATGTTTTGGGGCCTATTCCAGTCCTACTAAAGTTGAAGGGCCACCGTTTTATTTGTATCTCTTTGCTAGATTATTTTAGAGCATATATCACTATCATGGGGAGTATCATGGAAGCCTATAGTGGGGCTACCATGCAGATTTTAAAAAGCTTTCGGTGACACGATGTTTACATACCTGTGGTAAATACCCACAGTTTGAGCCTTTTAAGTATGTTTAGGGAATAGAAATACAAGAAAAAAGTACAAATATGGAGCTTTAGAGCTTTTCATTTACTTTATATGCAAGTTGATATCCCCTTTAGATAAAAATTTAAGTATTTTGTTTATTTCACTTGCCAGTACTTTTTTTGTGTGTGTGGTAACATATATACAACATAACATTTCCCATTTTAAAGACTTTTGCCAGTGTTTATTGAGCACTGAGGCCATAAGCTAATACATGGATCCAGCTCCATTTGGTTTTTAAGTGCCTTCATTTTTTACAACACACTGACCATCCAATTTGGAGAGGGTCGATGTACTCTTCAGTTTTCACATTCCTGGGAACTTAATCCTGGCCATGAGAGTCTGAGAAGGAAGTCTTGGGTTTTCTTCTTCCTAAAGATAATTTGAGGTTCTTGTAAGTAGAGAGAAGGATTCCTTCCCTCTTCTTGTTTTCCCATAGACACAAAAAACTTGAGCCCTGTCTGTTTTAGGAGAGGCTTTCTGCCAGAAGAACAATGGATGTATTATTTTCAGGTGAAAACTACTCTAACTAGCAGTAGATTTTTATTCAGTACAATATATTTGAGAACACAGTAAAACTGACCTATTATATAATCCTGGATCCCTCCAAAAGCTGCAGGTTTCCAGCACATCCATGTGTACTATGCAGTGTTGATACCAAATAGTGCTTTAAAGTAGCAAAAAATCACACAAGCAGTATACATAATCCTCATTCAAAAATGGATTTACATCATATCCATTTATGTTGGATAATGTTATAATTTATAAGATGTAAAACAGTTATAAGATGTAAAATTCATGCCCATTAAAGAAAATGAAACGATACATAAATATAACTTGGAGTGAAAGTCCTTATCCCCATGGTAGTGAAACCCCTGCCAGACCACTACATATACAGTGAATTAAGGTCTGAGAGCTCGTCCACATAAAATTTAATACAAAATAGAGTGGAATCACATACATATTTTTCTGCAGCTGGGTTTTTTATTTGTTTTTATCTTGGATTTCTTTCCATCTCACTATACAAAATCTGCCTCAATTTCATAGTAAGAATTTATTTTTTCTTAAACCTTAATCATGGAAAATTTCTAACTGATAGAGAAGTAGAACAAATAGTATAATGAATCCTCCTATACCCATCATCTTAACTTTAGCAGTTGCTAACACATGGCCAATTTTGTTTCATCCATGTCCCACTCATGGGCCTCCCTCCCTGTTACTAGATCATTGTAGAGCAAATCCTAGGCCTATTTCGTCCGTAACAATTTCAGTATATATCCCTGAAAGATTAGGACTCCCCTTATCTCCCTCTTTTTTCTCTAAACCTTGGTACTATTACTATACCTTAAAAAAAAATTAACAACTTTAGTAGAAAATATTTTTGGTTAAAATTCTAGAACTAGATGGGACCTTGGTGAATAACCACTTACTTGGTATCTGTATATATCTGATGGTTTGCTAGGTGCTTTATATTATTGATATTCTTTACAGTAGCATGGCTAGAGATCTATTATTGTCCCCATTTTACAGATCATGAAATTTAAGGTTAGAAATAATTTGTCTGAGGTCACAGAACTTATCAGTGTGTCTGTGTAGAAAATATAGGTCTGTCTGAATAAAGCCCATGTGCTTTCCACTCTACACATCTTCGCTATGACGGTTGTTACCAGTGAGTTTACAGATGAGAAATCCCCGTTTTATGTACAAGACATTTTCTTTCTGGATTTTCATTTTTCCTAGCCTGAAAGTATTTCATGTAGAGTGATAATGCAATTTTCCTTCTGTTTTAGATTAACAAGTGGTGGAATAACCTAAGTGATGGCCAGCGGACTGTGACAGGTTTGTGTTAGCTTACACGTTTTAGCCATTCAAGGGAAGAGAAATCAAACCAAAAGGTACAGTATGTCCTAGGCAATGGCTTTCATACCGTGCTCACCAATGGTTTAGAAGATATAGAATCTCTGTACCTACAGGCTAATATAATACTATAAAAATAGTGTGGCATCAAGGTTCACATGATGTGCTGGGGCAGTTATTTTCTAATTTTGATCTAGTATGATACCAAGCAAATGATCTGTACCTCTCAGACTAAGGTCTTCCTAAAGCTAGTAGGACAGTATTCCCCTTGGTCTTCTAGCTAATCTGAACGATGTAATCAATCGCTGTTTTCCTGTAATGCCTGGATTCTTAATCTTTAGAATAGCAAAACTGATGCTTGAATGCCAAATAGGTTTCAAGTGCCATGCTAGATGTGAGTGCATAATCTTACTAATCCTCACAAGAACCTTGTTAGTGCTATCCTCATTTTTTATATAGGGTGACTGAGGTTCAGAGAGGTTAAATAACTTCTCTAAGATCGCATAGCTAGAGAAGGGTGAATATGAAAATCAGACCCACTTTTTAGTTCAAATAATATGCTTTTTATTATGACCTCTCCTTTCTACTATGACAAATCACCACTCATTATCATTCTAGTAAACCCTACTGCTTCCCCCCATCCTGAATATCTGTGTGATGATTCACAGCCCAAATTACAGTAGATTGTACCAAGGTAGCAGGCTGGTACCCCAGGAAAAAAGGGAGCCCTTTTTAACTACCAGACTTTTGTCATTGTAAAATGAGAAAATGTACATGGTAACAGATTAAAATAGTGGTAAAGGATATACACAGTGAAAAGTAATTCTCCCTCAACCTGGGCTTCCAGTTCTGCAGTTTCCTTCCCCATAATAACCTTTGTCTCTTTAGTTGCTTGTGTATTCTTTGAGAGAGTCTATGTAATATAGGCATTTATATATCTATATCTGAGCAATATGTATTTAAGGTTCCTTCATGTCTTTTCATGACTTGATAGCTCATGTCTATATCTACATCTATAGCTATATTTATATATCTGTGTGTGGTTTAAAACGCAAATGGTAACATACAATACATACTCCTTTGTACCTTGATTTATTTTCCTTATTTGCCTTATTGCTTTTTTGTACATTAATTGGTGAATTGATGTTGGCTGTTATTTTCCTGTTTATTATTATTTTTAATAGACTTTATTTTTTAGAGCACTTGTCGGTTTACAGAAGAATTTCACAGAGTACAGAGTTCCCATATACCCTTCCCATTGCATACAGTTTCCCCTATTTTTAACATTTTGTGTTCATGTGGTACATTTGTAACAAGTGATGAACCAGTATTGATGTATTATTATTAACTAAGGTCCATAGTATACATTAGGACTCATTCTTTGTGTTGTGGAGAGTTCTGTAGGTTTTTGTATAATGTCGTGTATTCACCTCAGTATCATACAGAATGCTTTCACTGCCCTAAAAATCCCCTGTGCTTCAACTATTCATCCCCCCTTCTTTTCTCCCTTGGAAACCCTGGCAACTACTTATCTTTTTACTATCTCTACAGTTTTTCTTTTTCCATTATGTCATATGGTTGGAATCATACAGTCAGTAGCCTTTTTCGACTAGCTTCTTTCACTGAGCAATATGTATTTAAGGTTCCTTCATGTCTTTTCATGACTTGATGGCTCATGTCTTATTATTGCTGAATAATATTCCATTGTGTGAGTGTTCTACAGTTTGTTTATCCATTCCCCTATTGAAGGACATCTTGGTTACTTGCAATTCTTGGAAATTATGAATAAAGTTGCTAAAAACATTTGTGGGCAGGTGCTTGTGTGACATAAGTTTTCAACTCATTTGGATAAATGCCTGTATTATATGGTAAGCTTATGTTTAGCTTTGTAAGAAATTGCCAGACTGCTTGCAAAGTGGCTGTACCATTTTGCAGGCCCACCAACAAGAAATGAGAATTCCTACTGTTCCACATCCTCACCAGCATTCGTTGTTGTACTATATGTTTTTGAGTTTTTTTCTTAGTGTGGCACTAAGAATTACAATTAACATTCTAACTTGTAACAATCTTGTTTGAATTAATACAGATATAATTATAATAGCATGCAGAAACTTTGCTCTTCATATGGCTCTATTCCCTCCTCCCTCTTTTGTGCCATTATTGTCATACAAATACATTTTTATACAGTGTATGCCTGTTGACACAGATTTATGATTATCGTGTTAAGCAGTTGTCTTATAAATCAAATAAGGGGAAAAAATTTCTAATAAAAATACATTTAGGGAGAACCTAAGATGGTGGCTAGGTGAGACAGGGCAAAAAAACACCTCCGCGAAAAATACTAGCTAAAAACCAGAAAGTGACCCAGAACATCAGTTCCAGAGTAGCACCAGGCAGACAAGGTCTGCTAAATCTACAGAGACCATGCATTTGGTGAAACCAGGAGTCTGCATTCTGAAACGAGTGAGTGAGTCGGCTGAAAGTCCCTCGGCCACACTGCAGTGTGGGGAAACGGTGGGTTGGTGTTTGGAGATGGACTAGTTCTTTAAAAAAAGAAAAAAAAAAAAAAGGCCGGGAGCAGCTGCAGATACGACGGGGAGAGCCCCCCAGTAAAGCACGGCAGGAGCAGGCGGGGCTAACGCCTCGGTGTCTGGCGTGGAGGATACCCTTCCCACACCTGCTGCTGACTGTCTCAGGCCCAGGGGAGCAAAGGGAAGCCAAAGGGAGAAAGGACCGCACGACCTGTAGCCATCTCCCTGGCGGGTGGGGGACGCTCCTGCTTGGGGCCGGACCCACAGCCCAGAGTCACGCTGGGAAGCCCAGTGTGACGGGGAGTCTTTCCTGCAGCACTGCGCACATGCCACAGTGTCGGTCGTGGACAGTGGCCTTTAATACACCCACAGCTGATTGTCCCAGAGCTGGGAGGGCAGTGCTGTGCGGAAAGAGGGAAGTTAATGTGCCCTATTCAACCATCTTTAAAGCGGGCTGGGAATGTCCCTGCACAGCCCGGCATCCCAGGGCTTCCCTGGAGGCCGGCGCACACTTGTGACGTGGCACAGCCCTCCTCAGCAGAGGTCCTGGAAGAGCACAGCAGGGAAGGGGGAACCGCTCGGAAATTCCAGGGAACCTACACCAATACCAAGGACTTGTGGGTCAGCGGCAGAGAACAGCCTTAAATCTCCGGGAACACCTGGGAGGTTTGATTATTAAAGCTGCTCTTCCTCCCTAACCACTCAGACACACGCCCCTCATTCAGGGCGGATGACACCAACAACACACCCAAATTAAGTGCACCAGTTGGACCCCACAAGAGTCAGATCCCCACACACCACAAAGACAAAGTTGGGGAAAACTGACTTGAGGGGAGTAGGTGACTCACGGACGCCATCTGCTGGTTAGATAGAGAAAGTGTACGCCACCAAGCTGCAGTTCTGACATATTAGAGATCAAGTAAAGCAAATGCCAAGAGGCCGAAAACAACAGAAAATCTTACAGCATATGATAAAACCAGATGATATGGAGAACCCAAACCCAAACACCCAAATCAAAAGATCAGAAGACACACATTACTTGGCGCAATTAATCAAAGAACTACAGACAGGCAACGAGAGCATGGCACAGGATATAAAGGACAGGAAGAAGAGCATGGCACAGGATATAAAAGACATAAAGAAGACATTGCAAGAGTAAATAAAAAAATAAAAGGTCTTATGGAAATTAAAGAAACTGTAGGCCAAATTAAAAAGACTCTGGATACTCATAATACAAGATTAGAGGAAGTTGAACAGCAACTCAGGCTCCTCGAGGACCACAGAACAGAAAATGAAAGAACAAAAGAAAGAATGGGGAAAAAAAAATCGAAATGGATCTCAGGGATACGATAGATAAAATAAAATGTCCAAATTTAAGACTCATTGGTGTCGCAGAAGGGGAAGAAAAGGGTAAAGTCTAGAAAGAATATTCAAAGAAATTGTTGGGGAAAACTTCCCAAGCCTTCTACACAATATAAATACACAAAGCATAAATGCCCAATGAACTCCAAATAGAATAAATCCAAATAAACCCACTCCAAGTCATATTCTGATCAGACTGTCAAATACTGAAGGAAGGAGCAAGTTCTGGAAAGCAGCAAGAGAAAAGCAATTCACCACATACAAAGAAAACAACATAAGACTAAGTAGTAACTACTCAGCAGCCACCATGGAGGCGAGAAGGCAGTGGCATGACATATTTAAAATTCTGAGAGAGAAAGATTTCCAGCCAAGAATACTTTATCCAGCAAAACTCTCCTTCAAATTTGAGGGAGAGCTTAAATTTTTCACAGACAAACAAATGCTGAGAGATTTTGCCAATAAAAGACGTGCCCTACTTCAGATACTAAAGGGAGCCCTACCGACACAGAAGTGAAGAAAGGAGAGAGAGAGATAGAAAATGTTAACGGACATATATAGAATATTACATTCCAGGTCACTGGGACACACATTCTTCTCTAGTGATCATACATATTTCTCCAGAATGGACTGTATGCTGGGACATAAAAACAAGCCTCAATAAATTAAAAAAAAAAATGAATTTGTTCAAAGCACATTCTCTGACCACAATGGAATACAAATAGAAGTCAATAACCATCAGAGACTTGGAGAATTCACAAACACCTGGAGGATAAAAATGAGGGGTCATAAAAACATTCCCGGATAATCAAAAGCTGAGGGACTTCATCACCAGTAATCAGTCCTATAAGAAATGCTAAAGGGAATTGAGCAGGCTGAAAGGAAGGGACACTAAACAATTGGCTGAAACTACATGAAGAAATAAAGATTTCCAGTAAAGATCACATGGTAAATATAAATACCACTACTGCTGTATTTTTCATTTATAACTCCACTATTTACTTCCTACAGGATCTAAAATACATAAACTGTAATGATAATGGTTTTGGACTCAATGTAAAATATGCAATTTTTGACAAGAACTACATAAAGGTGAGGGAATGATGGAGTATAGGAACATAGTTTATGTGTCATATTGAAGTTAAGTTGGTATCAAAGAAAAACAAGATTGTTACAGATTTAAGATGTTAAATTTAAACCCCACAGTAAACACAAAGAAAGTGTCAGAGAATATGACCATTGAGATGAAAAGTAGAGTAGGGATTCTGAGAAGTGGGGGAAGGGACAATGGGGAGTTAAGAAATGAGAGTAGGGTTTCTGTTTGGGTTGAAGGGAAACTTATAGAAATGGATGGTGGGAAGGTGATAGCATTGCAACATTCTAAATGTGATTAATCCCACTAATGGAATGCTAGGGAGGGGGCGGAATGGGAAGATTTAGGCTATATATGTGTTTCCACAATTGAAAAAAAAAAAAGTCTAAATAGATGACAATTAAATGCCAAGGATGATCCTGGATGGGATCTGAGGATGGAGCAGAGGAGGCTCAAAGGGACACAGATGGGACACACACACACAAAAAAAAAGAAATATAGAAGGTAAGCTTTGTATCAGTGTAGAATTTCTTGAACTTCTTAGCTGCGCTTAATGAGATTGCATAAAAGAATGTTCTTGTCCATGGGAAAGGTATATGTGAATTATATTGTTTTTTCAAGGATGTGTGCAGCTTCCTATCATATGTTCAGAGGACAGAGCAACAGATAATGGATGATAGGGAGGGAGGAAAAGAAAGAAATGGTGGTGTGATAGGATGTAAAGGTTGTGGATTGGGGTATTGGGGGAGGGGGGAGCAGTATGATGGAGTTCTATGTATAGGGTTTGTACTGTTTTTGAAACTCTTCCTGTAAGATTGAATTTATTTCAAAATAAAGTTTATTAAATTTTAAAAAAATACATTTCTACTTACTTTTATATTTACCCACATATTTACATCACTGTTGTGCTTTGTGCGTTGACTTACTGTCTGTTGTCCTGTGTAAACCTGAAGGATTCTCTTTGGCATTTCTTATAGGGCATGTCTGCTAGTGACTGATTTCTTGATTTTTATTTATCTGGGAATGTCTCAGTTTCTCTAATTTTGAAGGATAGTTTTGCTGGATGTTGAATTCTTGGCTGACAGTCTTTTTCTTTTAGCACTTTGTGTCATCCTGCTGCATTCTGGTCTCCATGGTTTCTGGTTAAAAATCAGCTGTTAATCTTATTGAGTAACTCTTGTATGTGATGAGTGGCTTCTCTGTTAACTGCTTTCAAGATTCTCTCTTTGTGTTTGTCTTTTGACTGTTTGATTCTGGTATGTCAAGGTGTGGATCTCTTTGAGTTTATCTCATCTGGATTTCATTGAGTGTCTCAGATATGTAGATTAATGTTTTTAATTAATTTTGGGAAGTTTTTGGCCATTATTTCTTCAAAGGTTTCTTTTCTGCCCCTGTCTTTTCTCTCCTCAGTGTTTGTTGTAGTTGTTTGTTTAGCATCCTTTCTGTACTAGTTCTCTGAAGTCTGTATTCTTTGTGCAAAGAAGTGGCAATGGAAGTCTCTAGTCATTAGCTAATGATTGAGCAGAAATTTCCTTAAATGCCTGGAAACAGTAAATCTCCCTGTCTTTGCTAAGGGTCTCTGTGTTTATGTTGGTACACACCTTCAACACGCAGCCAAGCAGTTGACAACTCTGCCCTAGCTGTCACTTGCTGCTTACCCAGAGCTTTAGGATAGCCAGAGGTAAGAGCTCAGGGCCCTCTTAGGTCTTTCCTGAACATGTACACAGCCCTACTCATTCTCATGGCCTTCTGCATTCCTGAAAACATGAAGTGTTTAAAACCCCTATGGACATCTCATTCTCCGCTTTTCCTTTTTTTTTGGTTAGTCTATTGTTTGCCCCAACTGTCATCCACTGCCTCAGGCAGCTACAAAGTTACACTTGCCTGGGAGATGGAAGAAGATGGCAGCATAAAGAAGAATGGAAGTTAGTTAGTCCCCCTGGAGCAACTAATAAACAACCAGGAACAAATAGTAAATGGTCTGGAATAACTGCTGAGGAACAACAGTGACTGTCCACACATCGTGCACCAACCTGGATTGGGAGGAATGCCTGAGATCACAGCACAGAATCTGTGAATAGAAACTGCGGACCTGAGCTGGGAGCACCCTCCCCCCACAGCAGCTCAAACTGCAAAGCCTCGCTGTGATAGAGAGCAGCACTCTCTGAACGAGCAAATATACCTCAGTCCAGTGCCAACGGGGTTTCAGTTGGCAAACGTGGACTGCTGAATGCAAGCTACAAATCCCCAACATGAAGACAGGGGCTTTTAGTGATGACTGACCTTGAGGAGCCAGGGGACTCCTCTGTCCCGGGAGGGGGACCCCAGAGGACTGGGTGCTATCTCTGGCCGATGGATGAAACTTGGGACCATGTACTGGCCCTGAAAGGGGGCTTTCTCTCCCTTTTTCTCTCTCTCAACCTGAGTGGCTCAGTGGAGAAAGCCTCAGCCATTTTTAGTTTGCAGCGCTCTGACCCAGACAAGGGTGGATATAGCAGAGTCAGAGAGACAAAGAACCTATTTAAATGCAGATGAAAACTCCCTAGGGGTTGTATCTTCCCTCAGAGGAAGGAGGTGGTGCCTAGCTCTACTGCCTGCCTTCCATTCAGAACCAGACCCCAGAGCCTGGGGGAAACAGCCAAAACAGAAACTAAGGAGGCCACACCTCCTTACACCAGTCAGGAGCTACAGGCTGACAGGCGCCACCTGCTGGGCAGGTTAGGAAAAGCACAGCGGCTTGAGGCCTCACAGGGTGTGTCAGTCTTCTAAGACACACCCTTAGGGAAACCTGATACTGACTATCTCCCCCATCTGGGACCTGAGCCCATTCTGGTCTGGAAAAACCTGATTGGGGTAACCAAGGAAACCAGATGCCTAGACAACTACAACCTACACTAAGAAAAATGAAGTTATGGCCCAGTCAAAGGAACAAACTTACACTTCAAGTGAGATACAGGAATTTAAACAACTAATGCTAAATCAATTCATAAAGTTTAGGAAAGATATGGCAAAAGAGATGAAGGCTATAAAGAAAACACTGGGTGTACATAAGGTAGAAATCGAAAGTTCAAAAAAAAACTGGCAGAATCTATGGAAATGAAAGGCACAACACAAGAGATGAAAGACGCAATGAAGACATGCAACAGCATGTCTTCTCAAGAGGCAGAAGAAAACATTGACGAACTGGAGAACAAGACACCTGAAATCCTACACTCAAAAGAACAGAGAAAAGAATGGAAAAATACGAGCAACATCTTGGAATTGAATGACAACATGAAATGCATGGATGTATGAAGGAGAAGAGAAGGGAAAAGGGGCAGAAGCAATAATAGAGGAAATAATCAATGAAAATTTCCCATCTCTTATGAAAGACATAAAATTACAGATTCAAGAAGTGCAGTGCACCCCAAGCAGAATAGATCTGAATAGGCCTACGCAAGACACTTAATTATCAGATTATCAAACATCAAAGACAAAGAATTCTGAAAGCAGCCAGAGGAAAGCCATCCATCAAATACAAAGGAAGTTTGATAAGACTGTATGTGGATTTCTCAGCAGAAACCATGGAGGCAAGAGGGAAGTGGTGTGATATATTTAAGATACTGAAAGAGAAAAACTGCCAACCAAGAATCCTATATCCAGCAAAACTGTTCTTCAAATATGAGGGAGAGTTTAAAATGTTCTCTGACAAACAGACAATGACAGACTTTGTGAACAAAATACCTGCTCTACAGGAAACACTAAAGGGAGTGCTACAGACAGATAGGAAAAGACAAGAGTGAGAGGTTTGGAACACAATTTTGGGTGATGGTAGCACAGCAATGTAAGTACACTGAACAAAGATGACTGTGAATATGGTTGAAAGAGGAAGGTTAGGAGCATGTGGGACACCAGAAGGAAAGAGGAAAGATAAAAACTGGGGCTGTATAACTCAATGAAGCCTAGAGTGCTCAACAATTGTGATAAAATGTACAAATAGGTTTTTTCATGAGGGAGAGCAAATGAATGTCCACCTTGCAAGGTGTTAAAAATAGGGAGGTATTGGGGGAAAAATACAATCAATGCAAACTAGAGACTATAATTAACAGAAACATTGTATTATGCCTCCTTTAATGTAACAAAGGCAATACCAAAGCTAAATGCATATATGAGGGGTACATGAAGGAGGGGTATGGGACTCTTGGCATTGGTAATATTGTCTGACTATTCTATCTTCCCTTTTGTTGCTTCCTAGCTGTTATTTTTTGTTTTTTTTTTTCTCTTTCTATTTTATTTTTCTTTTGTCTCACTATCTACTTTGACTCTTTCTCCTGCTTTGTGGAAGAAATGGAGATGTCCTTATATAGATAGTGGTGAGGGTGATGAAAATACGTGACTATACAGGGAATCATCAATTGTTTACTTAGGATGGAATGTATGGTGTGTGAACAAAACTGTCTTTAAAAAAGTGGGTTGATGAAGAAACCTTGAGGGCACTGTATTGAATGAAATAAGTCACACATATAAGGACAAATGTTGTAGGGTCTCACTGATATGAACTAATTATAATATGTAAACTCATAGACATGAAATATAAGTTACCAGGATATAGAATGAGGCTAAAGAATGGGGAAAGGTTGCTTATTATGAGCAGAATGTTCAACTAGGTTGAACTTAAATGTTTGGAAATGAACAGAGGTGACGATAGCACGTTGTGAGAATAACTAACAGTGCTGAATGGTGCGTGAATGTGGTGGAATGAGGAAGCTCAAAATTCACGTTTGTCACCAGAAGGCACGTTGGAGGTTAAAAGATGGGAATGTATAAAACAGTGAACCTTGTGGTGGGCAATGTCCGTGATTAACTGTACAAATACTAGAAATCTCTTTCATGAACCAGAACAAATGTATGATACTATAACTAGAAGTTAATAATAGAGGGGCACACAGGGAAAAATATATACCTATTGCAAAGTATGTACTACAGTTAGTATTTTAATGTTCTTTCATCAACTGTAGCAAATGTACTATACCAATACTATGAGTCAGCAGTGGAGGAGGGGGTGGTTAGGGGTATGGGAGGATTTGACTTTCCTTTTCTTTGGTCTTTATTTCTTTTCTGGAGTAATGAATATGTTCTAAAAATTGGAAGAAATTGGTAATTGTTTTTGATAAATGCCTCCTGGGAAAAGATATTTTGCACTCCTGAGCTCCGAGTCAGGTCAAATACAGACAGTTTTGCAAGTGAGGTCTTCCAGGGGTCCACCAGACAGATCAGAAAATGACAGTTCTTTGGGAATGAGGCTTTGAAAGAGCTCCAGCTCTGTTCAGCTCCCTCTGATAGTTGCCAGTGTGCACTGTGAATGGAGTTGTTTTCAAGGCTACCTAGTAACTAGAGAGTTGGGGGTGGGACTAGGGCAAGTTAAAATGCCACCAAACTTGCTCTTCTTAACCAAAATTCATCTGTTTTTCTTAAATAAATGCTCCCTAGGTTATTGCAAGTCTTTGGTTAGTTTCCAGAGTTCTGAAGAAGTTGATCCTGATAATTTTTACTAGATTTTTTATTGCTTTTTATGGAGGAGAGAATTTTCAGAGGTCCTTACTCTATCATTTTCACTGACATTGTCCAGTGCATTATGCTTGGTAAAGCCGGGTACTGGGACAACAGCAGCCTTCCTGAATCACTAGTGCCAAGCTTGTCCCAGAAGTTACAGAGTCATCAGGAGGCAGATAATACCTGTCCTAGATGGTGATACAAGTAGAGACCTTAAGCTGTTCCACTTCTCAAAGTAGAATGAGGGAGAAGGAGAGGGGACTAACATTCATTAAGCATTCACATGATAGGTACATGGATTCTTATTTAGGCCTCACTATAAAACATTTATGAGATAGGAGATAATATCCTCATTTTATAGATGAGAAAAGTAAAGTAAAGTGAAGGGAATGAAATGTCACCAGCCACAAAGGGGCTAAGTGGTGTACCTAGGATTCAAACCAAAAAAGGCCATTGTCTTTCCACCATATTTTCCATTTATTGGGTCTTCACTGTGTGATTGCTAACATTTAATGATGCTTTCTCATTTAGTTATCACTTGACCCTTTGAGGTAGATTTTATTTTTCCCATTTTACAGAAGAGGAAACTGAGGCTGAGAGGTTGGGCATCTTGCTGAGGTTACATTGGAAATAGGGCTGGAATTCAGAGCCAATTCTGCCAGACTCCTTAGACCATATGTGTAGCCACTGTGCAGTGTTGCTTCAGTGTCATTTGTTTCTTGGATCAGCCTCTGCTCTATCCCAGATAGGGAGCCCTCTCTCTGGTATCTGATGTTCTAGAGTGACCAAGGTGAAAATAAATCTTCCTGGCTACTCAAGTTTCTGTGTATAGAATGAAGAGTACTAGATTAGGAATTCTACTTTAGTCACTGAATTTGACTCTCTGACAACTTGCATCTCTTAGAGCCTCAGTTTTCTCATTAGTAACTGGTCTTGAAAATGGAGTTTGCAAGGAAGAAAGTGTCTGCATTTTACTTTTCTTATTCCTTTTAATTTATTAGTGTGCTTATAATGTATTGTAGTGATTTGTGTTCATAATTTGTAAATAAGTATATGTAAATTGCATACATACATTCAGTTTTTTACTGATGGGGTACTTAATCAGAGAAGTTTGGTGACCACTGGTCTGTGAAGTAAGGGATTTTGGCTACAATACGTTCTAGTGCCAATACTCTCATACTCTACCATAAAGGCTTCTTGCGTTTGGATTGAAATTTGCAGTATTAACTCTGGTTGCCATCAACCTTGCTGCCTTTGGTTATCTTTTCCTTTTTGAAATCTTTTCCCTGGTTGTAATCTCTTCAGCCAGAGACATTTTCCACTTCTCTGCGGTACTTGCAGTTTTCAGAAGCCGAGTGTACCTTATGTCACTAATTTCTGGAAGAAGTCTGTGAAACTGGGAGCATAGGCAGAGTAGTGTTCCCTTTTTCAGACTAGCAGGCAGGATCCAGGGACCCTGTCTTTTTCTGTTTTCATAGAATCTCAGCTGGAGCAAACTCCAAAGCCCTGACTGATTATCCCTATAATCATGGAAACCTGGGGTCAAATTATTCTCATGTCTTCTTTACCCTGAGAAGTCAATTGCTATGTATAACAACCTAGACCTAGAATAGTTTTGTGGGTAGGAAAAGAGATTTACCTTTCCCAAAAGACACTAAAAAACCCTAGGCAACACCAATCACTGCTCACTTCCTTTAGGATGACCCCCTGAGGTTCTGTTCCTTCCTCTGATTATTGGAAGATTTTGTTCTTCTTCTGCCGACTTCCCCTCCCAAGAAGAGTTCCGGGCTCCTCATTGAGAGGGAAAAGCAGTGCTCATACTTCCCTTGCTTGTGACCCCCTTTACCAGTACCTTGATAAATACTGGGCTTCTAACCATATTTGAAAGAGTTCCAGTTCGTTATTTACCAAAGATATTATAACAGCTGTCACACTTCCCACTAGTGAGACATTTGATATAATTGATGGAATCATTCAGTGGAATGCAGTAAAACACCACTTAATGTGCTATAGAGAAAGAAAAACTTGCCAATTAAACTATGACACACCACCAATTATAAAATGCATTCTGATTTCAGATATTAAAATGGGAAAAATGTCTTAGAATTGATGAAAAGTGATAGCTTCCTTTCCTACCTAACTCATGTGGGAGCATACAGTGGAATGCTAGGGGATTGCTAAGAGCAATTTGGAATGAGCAATTTGGAAGCCCAAGTGACCCCAAGATGTAGCAACTGGCAGGGATTATACGATGTATCTCTTCTTTAAAAATCCTCCTTCGAGGACAGTTCTTATTGTCATTTCAAGAAATTGAAAGTACTAGTTGCCTGTTGCCTAATGGGACTGGGAGGAATGAATAAATCCTTAAATTCCTTTAATTAATTCACCAAGTAGGTGAATGTGAGTGCCTACTGTCAGCTCTTGCAGAAAAATAATATAGTCACCCACCTGCTATATGTAAACATGTTTTCAAAAACAGTTGTACAATTCTTTCAGATTATTCCTTAATTCTTATTGAGTATTTTTTTTTTCAAATATATGAACCTCTGTCTACAGAGATGATCTATAAATATTTCTAGAAGTTTAAGAAGCCTACCATTCCTTGCTGAAAAAAAAGTGATGTAATATATCTTTTCTACTCTTGGCCAAAAAACCTCATTCTGTAAATTACCCCATTTTTGGCTTAGCTATTATCAAATAGTGGTTATAGATCTGATTATTCTTTATTAGAAAGAGAAAACTGTTCAGAAGTAGTAAAATATGGATCTAGCTGAAGAAATTTAGCTCCTAGAGCATTTTCTGTTTGTGTAGTGAATTCTCTGACTTTACCAACCAATTGCAGTTTGAGCATTGATTTCATTTACTTCCCTTAGTTCATTTGAATACCTTTCCCGCACCAGTATATAGCACTTTTATATAATTGTGGTAGAAAATCTTATTCAGGTGGACTTGAGGCCAGACTTTCTTTGCTCTCTTTTCTAACCTCCCTAAATTATACATATTTATTTTGTAGGTATCATAGCTGCGAATGTCTTTGTATTCTGTTTATGGAGAATCCCTTCTCTACAGCGAACAATGATCAAATATTTCACATCCAATCCAGCCTCAAGTAAGTCTAACTTGTGTGAGTTTATATTGAATTAGAGGTAATATGAAAGAAATATGCCATATGTGAATTGAAATGCTGTAAAAACGATGAGTTACTTAAAAACAATTATAAGCAAAATCAGGGGATAGACAGGGATTTCTTCTCTTTCTGCTGTATCCCAAGTGCCTAAAACAGTGCCTCACCCATAAAAGGTTTTTAAATGTTTTTTAATGAATTAAGATCTGATGGTCACTACAAGTTTACTCTTTGAGTAGAATATTATGTACAACTTCATATCTGTAATTGAAATAAATTACACTTCTTTTTTTTTCTAATTAGCTTTTGCCATAAGGACAAGTTGCTTTCATTGAACTGAGACTTTTTATTGGTTGCTTAAGTGTAAGTTTTTCATACTGAGTACAAAAGCAATTTAAGATAACTTTTTAACCACTTTGAAAAATTCTGTCTTAAACCGTCTTATTTAACTAACTCTGTTTTATTTCCCATGTTGGATTAGTTTCATTAATAATAATGAAAAAAAGTCTAAAATAGATAGTAGTTGTTACTGGCTGTGTGTTCCATGATTACCAGACTGTTCTTTCTTTCTCTTTTAGAGGTCCTTTGTTCTCCAATGTTGCTGTCAACATTTAGTCATTTCTCTTTGTTTCACATGGCTGCAAACATGTATGTTCTGTGGAGCTTCTCCTCCAGCATAGTGAATATTCTGGGTCAAGAACAGTTCATGGCCGTGTATTTATCTGCAGGTAATCTCGCTTTAATCTTAGATCCTTTCAGAGTATGAGCAATCTCACCTCTTTGGATGAGTAACAAAGAGAATGATTACAACCATATTCTACACACAGTATGTATTCAGTACATTTTTGTTTCTCCAGTTGTATGTAGAGAAGGGTCCTGGGTGGGGCTGTTGTCTTTCCCGCTTCTCATTTTCCTGATTTCCTATTACATGAGTTATTTCGGTCTGCTTATTTTTTTTTTTTTTTTTTTTTTTTTTTTTTGCCACCAAGTTGAAAAGTTTTTATTTTGCTAAGATATACAAATGGAATTAATACAATAGTCCACACATTCTATGGTTTCTAAACATTTACCACCAATGGTTTCCATAAGAGGCTGTTTTCCTTCAGAATTCAGAAACAGTTCAGATGTTTGAAATTCTGAGAAAGTCCAACTTTCCCTCCTTCCAACCCAAATTAATTTTTCTTTTCAGAAGTCTTGCCTGATGTTTTCTTTGTTTGCCTCTCCATGTTGCTGCTTAATTTGATAGATTTCATTTTCTAGTTGTACAATAGTCCGTTCAATCTCATAATTCTTACTAACCAGGGATACCCAAGTTGACTCCATTTCTCTCAATTTAGATCCAGCTGTTAGTTGCATGTTCTTTCGCTGCCAGTTTAAATCTTGAATGTGTTTCCTTAACTTCTGGAGCTCTTTCTGGGCATGTTCAATCATATGAACTAAATTTTCATTATATACTTTCCAGGCATTGCACCCATGCTGTGACATTAGCTCCAGATTCTCAATTCGAACAGCCTGATGCTCTAACTGGGCCATAGAATTGTTTACACATTCTTGCCATGCAGTAATATCATTTTTCTGACCTGAGGAAGGAGCTGGAAGCTCATACCGTTTCATACTGAGCAATTCAATTGGTTGTCGGGCAGCCAGTCTTTCAAATTCATTTCTCATTATATCGGTTTCAAAAGCAGAATAATCCGGGGCTGTGAGGTAGCTCAGGTAGTTCTTAGTAGGTCGGTATCTGCGAGTTTCCTCCTCCACGAGCGCAGCAGCCGCTTCCCGCACACCAGGTGCTTCATAACCTTGATCAAAATAGGGTAGCGCATCCACCACAACCTCTCCAGCAACCAAACCTGTGCCCGCCATTCCAAGAACCTTAAGTTCGTTCGGTCTGCTTAGTTTTAAGTTAGTCAGGATAAGACAGGAGTTAGGGGTTAGTGTAGAATTTAAGCATACCATTTTTATCTCACTGGGCCTTGGTTTCTTTAGTTTAGTCCCACCATTTTATAGATTAGTGGTTCCCATACTCCCCAGCTGTCTCAGTCAATTGGGTCTTTGTTAAATAACCTTAAACAAACTCATTTCCCCCAGTGTGTTCAGTTTCCATGTTCAGTTTCCAGGAAGCCTTAGAACAGAGCTATCCAAAGAGATTGTTAAGAGCGTGTTTCTGGAGACGTCAAGGGAACCTGAGGAGAAAGGAGAGTACATCACCATGTGATAGGAAAGCTAAGGAACCCCAAGGATTGCCTGCAAGCCAGCACCAGAAAGCCACATTCTTCAGGAAGAAAGCAAGCCTTCTAGCTTCTGAAACTATGAGCCAATAAATTCCTGTTGTTAATTCAACACAACAACTTAGAAACTAAGCTGTAGTGGTAGCTGTTCTGTGCTGCATACAGCTGAAACCAAAGGTTTTAAACCCATGGTTGAATATTAGTGGATTGGTAGTGCTGTGTCTGGCTTCCTTGGGAAAGACCTTGGTAGTTTTCAGCTCACAGATGAGGAAATCTGTAATGTTGGAATTTCCTTGACCTTTGGATTTGGCACACTGACTTGCTGGATTCAGGCTGCGTTGATACTCCATAGTCAACATCAAGAATGAAGGATGGAAAATTGGAATTCCAAGAGTTGTTCTATCATTATCAGTCACTCTCTGTATGGCCCTCTATTTCATCCTCATAGCCCAAGGCATCCACATGTATGCAGCCAGGATCCAGTGGGGCCTGATCATGTGCTTCCTGTCCTACTTTGGCACTTTTTTTCTGGAGTTCTGGCATTACTGCTGCAAGATTGTTTGCTCTTAGTACCAGGAGAATTTCCTAAGCTTCTCAGAAAGCCTGTCAGAAGCTTTTGAATATCAGTCTGGCCAGGTGTAACCCCTCAGCTTTCCCTTGCTGGTGAGGTGAGGGTGACAGTTGGGGAGGGGCTGGGAGGACACACTCACGGGACTTGACACATGACCTCATGACACATTTTTCACACAGACACACACATGTACATGTTTGTGGCCACATTTACCAAATGAGCTTCTCAGGGCAAGTTGTTTCTTTAACAAAAAAATCATAAGCCCTTATGTGTTGAAATACACGCTGTTAACGCTGAAAATATATGCACGATGGATCAAGAAGCTTGTGTGTGATCACCTCCTTCCCCTTCCTCTCCCACACACTCTCTGCTCTTCTCTTTCTCTTCACATATTTCAGGTGTCGTGTTCACCCTACCATAAAGAACGGCAGGCCAAATGTAACATGGGAATAATGCCAACTCTCAGAGTTGCCTTCAGATCCAGAGGGCTTGGAACCAGCTTGTATGGAGGCTCTAAATCTGGCACTTATACTCCTGAATTGATAAGAAAGTACCATCTAATTGAATGGAAACTATAGTGAGGTGTAACCTTTCATAACCTGTAGTAAGGTATGGGATCAAGGATAGCACTTCCCTGTGAAAACTCATTTCATCATCAGCGGCAAGCCGTGTGAAATCAGTGAAAGGAGTAGGCTACAAACTAGAAGAGTGAAGCCCGCTACCATGATGTGTACTTAATTCACTGTGACTGATGGAATGTTTGTAGGGACATGGTCTGCCAAGCATGGAACCAAATGAGGCAGTGAGGTTATGGTTTAGTTTTGTTTTTTTTTTATTAAATTCAGTTTTATTGAAATACATTCACATACCATACAATCATCCATGATATACAATCCACTGTCCACAGTATGATAACATAGTTATGCCTTCATCACCACAATCTATCTCTGAACATTTTCCTTACATCAGAAAGAACCAGAACAAGAATAAAAAATAAAAGTGAAAAAAAACACCCAAATCATCCCCCCATCCCACCCCATTTGTCCTTTAGTTTTTATCACCATTCCTCCACTCATCCATACACTAGATAAAGGGGGTGTGATCCATAAGGTCTTCACAATCACACTGTCACCCCTTGTAATCTACATTATTATATAATTTTCTTCAGGAGTCCAGACTGCTGGGTTGGAGTTTGGTAGTTTCAGGTATTTACTTCTAGCTATTCCAATACATTAAAGCCTAAGAGGTGTTATCTATATAGTGCGTAAGAATGTCCACTAGAGTGACCTCTCGACTCCATTTGGAATCTCTCAGCCACTGAAACTATTTCGTCTCATTTTGCATCTCCCTTTTGGTCAAGAAGATACTCTTGGTCCCATGATGCCGGGTCCACATTCATCCCCGGGAGTCATACTCTGCGTTGCCAGGGAGATTTACACCCCTGGGAGTCGGGTCCCACATAGGGGGGAGGGCAGCGAGTTCACCTGTCGAGATGGCTCAGTTAGAGAGAGAGGGCCACATCTGAGCAACAAAGAGGTACTCAGGGGGAGACTCTTAGGCACCATTACATACAACTTTAGAGTCTCCTTTGTGGTAATGAGCTTCATAAGGGCAAGTCCCATGCTCAAGGGCTCAGCACATCAAACCGCCAGTCCCAGTGTTTGTGACAACATATGCTAGGGGATCAGCATCTCAAAGTTTAGAGACAGGCCTTACAATTCAGGGATAGAGTTAACTGCTATAAGAGCTTACAATCTAGGGACTATTACAATTATTGTGTCCACGTTAGGCTATGTTCTAAGATTCAATTCTGAGTTTACACATTGTAGTTAGTCCATATTGGTGAGGCATCATCCCTCTCACCATGTTTTCTCCAACACTTTTACTCTTTCCTACAATTTTACAGAGTTATATTCACATACCATACATTTATCCACAGTGTACAATCAGTTGTTCATGGTATCATCATAAAGTTGTACATTTATCACAACAATCAGCATTTGAACATACTGATTACTAGAAGAAAAATTGTTTTTTTTTTTAGCAATAAGAAAAAATGATAAAAAGAAAAATAACATGTCATACAATACAATATACTACTAAGGACAGCAAATAACACCACTATCAAGAATCCCATATTAGTCCCCTATATCCCCTTCTCATATACATTTAGCATTGGCGTATTGCCTTTGTTACATTTAATGGAGGTATATTACAATGTTATTGTTGACCATAGACTCCAGTTTGCTTTGATTATGTTTTTTCCTGAATACCATCCCTTTTTCAAATTTCTACATGGTTGACATTCATTTGCTTTCCCACATGCAAAAACATTTTTATATTTGTATATTTAGTAACAGTCATTGGCCACTCCAGTTTTTGCCACATTATGCAGTCCCAGTGTTTATCATCTATCTTTACCTCTGGTGTCATACATTCTCCTATCCCACCTCTTTCAGCTTTACTCACAGACATCTTTGTTCAGTGTACTTACAATACCGTGCTACCATCACACAGTATTATGCTATCTATTTCTGGATCTTTGCAATCAATCCTAAACATTCTGTAGTCCTTCAGCATCAAATGGCTGATCTATGCCCTCTTTCTATCTCCTGGTCGCCTGTGTTGTCAGCTTTTAACTCCCAAAGTTTGTTCATTAATGTCTGTTCATATTAGTGAGACCATACAGAATCTGTCCTTTTGTTTCTGGCTAACTTCACTCAACATAATGTCCTCAAGGTTCATCCACATTATTACATGATCCATGTCTTTGTTCTGTCTTACGGCTGCATAATATTCCATCATGTGTATATACCACACTTTGTTTATCCACTCGTCCTTTGATGGACATTTGGGCTGTTTCCATCTCTTGGCAATTGTGAATAATGCTGCAATAAACATTGGTTTACAAATGTCTGTTTGTGTCTTAAGTTTCAGTTCCTCTGAGTATATACCCAGCAATGGAATAGCTGGGTCATATGGCAGATCTATATTTAGGTTCCTGAGGAACCTCCATACTGTCTTCCAGAGTGGTTGCACCATTCTACATTCCCACCAACAATGAATAAGTGTGCCTCTTTCTCCACATCCTCTCCAGCACTTGTCATTTTCTGTTTTTTGGATAATGGCCATTCTGGTAGGTGTGAGATGATATCTCATTGTGGTTTTGATTTACATTTCCTTAATAGCCAGTGAAGTTGAGCATTTTTTCATATGCTTTTGAGCCATTTGTATGTCCTCTTCAGAAAAATGTCTGTTCATGTCTTTTGCCCATTTTTTAATAGGATTGTTTGTCTTTCTGTTATTGAGATGCAGGACTCCTTTATATATTCGGGATATTAAACCCTTATCTGATATGTGGTTTCTAAATATCATCTCCCATTGTGTAGGTTGCCTTTTGATTTTTCTGACAAAGTCCTTTGATGTACAAAAGTGTTTAATTTTGAGGAGATCCCATTTGTCTATTTGTTCTTTGGTTGCTTGTGCCTTGGGTGTGAGGTCTAAGAAACCATCTCCTTTCACAAGATCTTTAAGATATTGCCCTACATTTTCTTCTAAGAGTTTTATGGTCTTGGTGCTAATGTTTAGGTCTTTGATTCACTTTGAGTTAATTTTGGTATAAGGTGCGAGGTGGACATCCTCTTTCATTCTTTTGGAAATGGATATCCAGTTCTCCAAACACCATTTATTGAACAGGCTGCTCTTTCCCAGTTGCTTCGGCTTCACTGCCTTATCAAAGATCAGTTGTCCATAGATGTGAGGGTCTCCTTCTGAACACTCAGTTCGATTCCATTGATCAGTATATCTGTCCTTATGCCAGTACCATGCTGTTTTGAGCACTGTAGCTTTGTAATGTGCTTCAAAGTCAGGTAGTGTGAGACCTCCCACTTCACTCCTTTTTCTCAAGACATTTTTGGCTATTCGGGCACTTTACCCTTCCAAATAAATTTAGTTATTGTTTTTTCTATTTCTGTAAAGTAAGTTGTTGGGATTTGAATTGGTATTGCATTGAATCTGTAAATCAGTTTAGGTAAAATTGCCATCTTAACTATATTTAGTCTTCCAATCCATGAACATGGTATGTTCTTCCATTTTTTCAGGTCTTGTTCAATTTCTTATAGCAGTTTCTTATAGTTTTCTATGTAAAGGTCTTTTGTGTCCTTGGTTAAGTTTATTCCTAAATACTTGATTCTTTTGGTTGCTATCGTAAATGGGATTTTTTTCTTGATTTCCTCCTCTTGTTGCACATTGCTTGTGTGTAGGAACACTACAGATTTTTGTGTGTTGATCTTGTAGCCTGCTACTTTGGTGTATTCATTGACTAGTTCTAGTAGCTTTGCTGTAGATTTTTCTGGATTTCCTACATATAGAATCATGTCATCTGCAAATAGTGAAAGTTTTACTTCTTCCTCTCCAATTTGGATGCCTTTTATTTCTTTTTCTTGCCTAATTGCTCTAGCTAGAACTTCCAGCACAATGTTGAATAGCAATGGTGATAGTGGGCATTCCTGTCTTGTTCCTGATCTTAGAGGAAAAGCTTTCAGTCTCTCCCCATTGAGTGTGATGTTAGCTGTGGGTTTTTCATATATTGCCTTTATCATATGGAAAAAGTTCCCTTCTATTCCTATCCTTTGAAGTGTTTTCATCAGGAAAGGATGTTGAATTTTGTCAAATGGCTTTTCTGCATCAATTGAGATGATCGTGTGGTTCTTCTGCTTTGATTTATTGATGTGGTGTATTACATTAATTGATTTTCTTGTGTTGAACCAGCCTTGCATACCTGGAATAAATCCCACCTGGTCGTGGTGTATAATTCTTTTAATGTGCTGCTGGATTCGATTTGCGAGTATTTTGTTGAGGATTTTTGCGTCTATATTCATTAAAGAAATTGGTGTATAATTTTCTTTTTTTGTAGTATCTTTGCCTGGTTTTGGTATTAGGGTGATGATGGCTTCATAGAAAGAGTTAGGTAGCTTTCCCTCTTCTGCAATTTTTTTGAAGAGATTGAGCAGGATTGGTACTAATTTGTTCTTGAATGCTTGGTAGAATTCACATGTGAAACCATCTGGTCCTGGGCTTTTCCTTTTTGGGAGCTTTTTGATGACTGACTCAATCTCTTTACTTGTGATTGGTTTGTTGAGGTCATCTCTTTCTTCTTGAGTTAATGTTGGTTGTTTATGATTTTCTAGAAGTTGTCCATTTCATCTAAGTTGTCTAGTTTATTAGCATATAGTTGCTTATAGTATCTTCTCATTATCTCCTTAATTTCTGCAGGGTCGGTAGTTATATTTCCTTTCCCATTTCTGATTGCATTTATTTGCATCTGCTTTCTCTTTTTTTTTTGTTAGCCTAGCCAGTGGTCCATCGATTTTATTGATTTTCTCAAAGAACCAACTTCTGGTTTTGTTGATTCTCTCTATTGTTTTCCTATTCTCAATTGCATTTATTTCTGCTCTAATCTTTGTTATTTCTTCCCTTCTGCTTGCTTTGGGGTTAGTTTGCTGTTCTTTCTCTAATTCCTCCAGGTGAGCAGTTAACTCTTCAATTTTTGCTCTCTCTTCTCTTTTAATATAGGCATTTAGGGCAATAAATTTCCCTCTCAGCACCGCCTTTGCTGCATCCCATAAGTTTTGATAAGTTGTGTTTTCATTGTCATTTGCCTCGAGGTATTTACTAATTTCTCTTGTAATTTCTTCCTTTACCCACTGGTTTTCTAAGAGGGTGTTGTTTAGCCTCCATATGTTTGTGAATTTTATGACCTTCTGCCTTTTATTTATTTCTGACTTCATTCCATTGTGGTCTGAGAACGTGTTTTGTATAATATCAATATTTTTAAATTTGTTGAGACTTGCTTTGTGACCCAACATGTGGTCTTTCCTAGAGAATGTTCCATGAGCACTTGAGAAAAAAGTGTATCCTGCTGTTGTTGGATGTAGTGTTCTATAAATGTCTGTCAAGTCTAGTTCATTTATCATACAATTCAACATCTCTGTTTCTTTAGTGATCCTCTGTCTAGATGTTCTATCCATTGATGAGAGTGGTGTATTGAAGTCTCCAACTATTATTGTAGAGGTATCTATTTCTCCTTTCAGTGATCACAGTGTTTGCCTCATGAATTTTGGGGCATTCTGGTTTGGTGCATAAATATTTATGACTGTTATGTTTTCTTGATGAATTGACCCTTTTATTAATATATAGTGTCCTTCTTTGTCTCTTTTAATTGTTTCGCTTTTGAAGTCTAACTTGTCTGATATTAATATAGCTACTCCTGCTTTTTTCTGATTGTTGTTTACATGAAATATCTTTTTCCAACCTTTCACTTTCAGTCTTATGTTTGTCCTTGTGTCTAAAGTGAGTTTCTTGTAGACAGCATATAGATGGGTCCTGTTTTTTAATCCATTCTGCCAGTCTGTGTCTTTTTATTGGGGTGTTTAATCCATTTACATTTAGTGTTATTACTGTAAGGGCAGTACTTTCTACTACCATTTTGTTTTTTGGAATTTATATGTCATATCTTATTTTTTCTTCTCCTTTTACCTTTCCTGATAATCTTCATTTCTGCACTCTTCTCCAACTCTCTCTATCTCCTGTCTTTTCCTATCAGCCTGTAGCACTCCCTTTAGTATTTCTTGTAGTGCCGCTCTCTTATTCACAAACTCTCTCAGTGTCTGTTTGTCTGAAAATGTTTTAATCTCTCCCTCATTTTTGAAGGAAAGTTTTGCTGGATATAGAATTCTTGGTTGGCAGTTTTTCTCTTTCAGTATCTTAAATATATCATGCCACTGTCTTCTTGCCTCCATGGTTTCTGCAGAGAAATCTGTACATAGTCTTAGTGACTTTCCCTTGTATGTGATGGATTGCTTTTCTCTTGCTGCTTTCAGAATCCTCTCTTTGTCTTTGACATTGGACAATCTGACCAGTAGGTGTCTTGGAGTAGGTCTATTGGGATCTATTCTATTTGGGGTACGTTGTACTTCTTGAATCTCTAATTTTCTGTCTTTTATAAGAGTTGGGAAATTTTCAGTGAATATGTCTTCTATTACTCTTTCTGCCCCTTTTCCCCTCTCTTCTCCTTCTGGGATACCCATAACACGTATATTTGTGCGTTTCATGTTGTCACTCAGCTCCCTAAGACCCTGCTCATATTTTTCCATTTTTTTCACCATCTGTTCTTTTGTGTGTATGAATTTGAATGACCTGTCTTCCAGTTCACTGATCCTTTCTTCTGCCTGTTCAAATCTACTGTTGTGTCCCTCCATTGTGGTTTTCATCTCCTCCATTGTGGCCTTCATTCCCATGAGTTCTGCCATTTGTTTTTTAAGTTTATGAATTCTTCTTTATGGTCAGCCAGTGTCTTCTTTATATCCTTCAGCTCTTTTGCTATATCTTCCTTCATTTCATCAAATTTATTTAGCATTAGTTGCCTCCACTCCTGTGTCTCAGCTGAGCTATTAGTTTGTTCCTTTGGCTGGTCCATGTTTTTGTGTTTCCTGGTATGGCTTGTTATCTTAAGTTGTCTAGGCATCTGATTTTCTTGATTAGTTTATTTTGGAGCTTGTTTTCTATCTTTTACCTAGTGGTTTTCTTGTTGGTTGGCTTTGTTCTCTGGCCTCTGTTATTCAGTTCAACTTATTCTAGACCTCTAACTTAGGTTCTATTTAGTTGATCAGAATTTTTCCCCTCTTGTTTTTTCTGTTTCTTGCTCTATCTCTATGTAACCTTTTTGTGAGTGGGTCTCCTCAGATACGGTCGACCCTAGTCAGATTTTCCCGGTCTAGTGAGGCCCAGGTCTCATTGGGAGGGTATGGAGTTTTCCTGAGAATGAGACCCTCCTATGAGGCCTTTAGAATTGGTGCTTTTCCTCTCCTGTCCAGCAGGTGGCGCTTCCCAGCCCGCTGCTCCCCCGCCAGTGTAAGGAGGTGTGGGGACTTTAGTTCTCCTGGTGACTCTGATCCTGTCAGGGGCGTGGCTGACTGAGGCCGGAATCTGGATTCCAGCCCCTGGGGTCTGAGTTCCCAGAAGGAGGACTGCCAGTTGAGCTGGGCCTCCCTCCACTCTCCCAATCCTCAGAACTCCAGTTGTCTTTCCGGGGCACTATTCCCTTCTCCTCTCTCCTCTTTGGGGCCTCTCCAGGTAGATTCCTTGGTCAGCCTGAGTTGCCAATTAAAGACGGGGGTGGAGGGCTTCAGTAGTGAATACGGAACTCAAAGACACTGTGGGTACTCTTTCTCCCCTCAAGCCCAGCCTAGTCCCTCAACCTGGGTTTTCCAATAGAAAATAACCACATATATTACTTTTAGATTAAAAAAAAAAAAAAAAAAGTAGAAAAGAAATCAAGAAAAAGAAAAAAGGGAAAAAAAAAAAAGTCTCTTTTAAACGTCTTTCCCCAGCCTGGAAGTTTTGTCAGTGTCAGAATAGAGCATTTAAAGATATGCTTTGGGCTATTGTCTAATAATTACTCTCCAACAGCTTCAGTTCCACCCCTGCGGGGGGTGGAGTGGGTGGGGGAAGCTATTGAAATGCAAAAAGATAAGGGATCAGTGAGAAGCCAGAAGGGACAAAATGTAAGGGAAAAAAAAATGGCTTTTTTGGAGTCTGGGAATGGGTGCCCGCATTTACGTGCCCCCACTTCTTGGAGCCCAGCCCTTCTTTAGCACCCCAGCTCCCAAAGTTAGTTAATTAATTTGTTAATTAATTCTGCAGTTGAGGCTGGGTTGAGCCTCCCTTCTTGCCCTCAGCAGATTGCTGTTTTTTGTTCCCCCCCCCCCCCCCCTTTCAGGGAGCCGGCAGCAAGACAGTCTGTGAGGTCTGGGTGGGGAGGGGTGCCAGACCCCTGGTCTGGGGAACTTACAATGTTCGCTGCGGTCACAGCTTTTCCTCCAATTCCAAACTTGCGTCCAATGTGTGACTGGTTACTGGAGACCCCGAAAACACTGTTTCATATAGTTCTTGGGTAATTGCCAGCTGAGCCCCTGTTCTCTTCTCAGCCCGCCCTTTCAAATTTGAGTTTCCAGCTCGCACAGCCTCGGCCGGGTGCCGCGTAGGGCCGCGTGGAGAGAGAAGGCAGCAGGGCCGGCCGCGTCCACACCCGTTTATTCGCTCTCCTGCCGGCCCGCAGCGCGCACAGGCCTCTATGGTTTAGTTTTGTTTCCAAATACAGTTTTTGTTTTCTTCCATGGCTTAACTTTTTTTTTCTCTCCCTAACTAACTACCTTGGGTTTCTGTAGGCCTCATGGACGAAGATGTAGTCCATATGCAAGAGCTGAGCTTGCTTTGGATTCCACCATGAGAAAAGAAATAGAAATCATCTGCAGGCTCAGTTTGTTGCTTTTATATTTGAAGCTAAATTCACAGGAAAAGTACAAACAAATATGAATGTTTGGAAGTAATAAAAAGAGCTCCTGCTGCACATTTATAAAAGATTGGCGTTTTAGAGCATCTTGTTGCAAGTCCAGGGGAACTTAATCAGGGGAGAGTTCCTTAAAATGAATCTATTATGGATTAAGGGCTTTTTTGTGGATTAAGGGCTTTTCATTCTTGCAACTTGTGGATGGCTATTGAAAGATTACCCTTCCCCAAAGCAAACTGAGGCAGCTGGTTCCCTCTGCCCACATGTGTTTCATACCTGCTAGGAGTTCAGGACTCCTGCATTTAAACTGTAGGCCTCAGTTTCAAATTCGTACGCTGCACTTCCAAAAGAAAAGCAAAATTCCAAATTTGAAACATGGTGAAGTGGGCCAGTCTGACAGACCAGACCCCCATAAGAATGCTTTGTTTCAAGAAATCCTCAAATTTACTTCATGGGGGCCTGGGGGTTCATGGAATATAATGTGAATAATATTGTTTTTCAATTCAGCCCAAAGTCTGAGCTTCTTGAGTCTTTTTACCTCTGTATCTATCCTCCGTTCCCATTACAGTGCCTGGCATATATTAGGTGCTCAACAAATGTCTGTTGAATAGAATTAGAGGTAATTTAAGAAGAGGAAAAAGGAGTGTCAGAGGAAGATTCCAAGATGAACAAGAAAATAGAAGATGACTGTTTCATGAAGACAGGAATAAAGGACAAATCATGAATAAGAGTCAGATGGGGGAGGGAGACTACCTGTAAGGTATAGGTATAATGTGATGAAAATAATTACAGTCCAATTAAAAAGGTGACTAACTGTAAGTAGTCCAAGGTGACATTATTTTTGAGTACAGTTTTTTTTATACTTTAAAAATTTTATCAAAGAACAAGGATTTATGAAATTTTCTTTTACTGTACACAATCCAAATCAAACAGCTTTTAGTGATGCACTGTACACTTTCTTAGAACATTTTAGCAGAATCAAGCAATGACTAACATCATTGGGATCTGACCACTACATAAAATTCTTTTATGCAAAAAAAAAAGGAAAAAAAAGAGTCTCCGTCAATTTTTTAAGCCTTTATGTTGGCATGGAACCACTTCCTAATTCTGGAGTGGTACATCATTTCCGTATTTCAGGTAGCAAACAGTAAGATATAATTCCATCTCCCTAAAGGTGGTTAAATTAGTTAATTGGTAAGATTTTATTAAGTCAGTAAATAAAGTAACTCCTAGAATTTTAATCCTGAGATCCTTTGAGTAAAAGAAGCATATAGATGTACATTATATAAAGGACATTAGGTACCTAGAGGAATCACCTTCTGACTCAGATAATCTTTTTGTTTGCACAATTACTTAATTAAAACAAAACATAAAAATCCCTGCATTAAAAAATATATATATCTGGCACTTATGCTGTCATGAAAAAGAAGCATTGAGCTTGGATGTGGAAGATCTAGATTCAGAGTCTATTTCTGCTACCAGCTGTGTGATGTAGAAGAGGTTAAACCACTCTGCAGATAATGATATTTATCCTCATGACAAGGGTTTGTGAAAAGAATTAAATAAAAGGATCTACCCCAAGGCCCTGAGTGGATACTTAATCAGTATTAATTGAATACTCCCATCCATCTAGTCCCTGCAAAGGAGAAGCCAAACAAATCTTTGGACAGTAAGGTAAGTGTATAATCCTGTCCTCAAGCACTTGTTATGTTGTGTGTACAAAGTCCATTCTTAGATGCCATTAATTCTTGCTCTGTAGGAAGTTGTTTTTAAAATAAGCCACGCTCCAAACTGGGCCAAAGGGTAAAGGTCGAAACTGACTGTGTTTTAAAACTTCAACTTCCATGTGAGACCAAAGGAAGAGATGTCTATTTGGTGCAGGATCTATATTTTCTAAACAGTATATAACTCTACAGTCAGTTCAAACACCACAGTTACATGGAACTTTGAATAGGAAGTGAGATATGGTAGGTTTGTATAGGTTAGAGTGAAACAGTGACACATCCCAAAGTTATTTAGGCAGAGAATAAAAATATATTTGCAGGGCCCCCCCTGAGGAATGGGGGGAAAATGTGGATGAGTTGGACTTCCTCACCTGGACTGATGCTGATGTTGTCACAAATATTGAGGACTGGTGGTTTGATGTGCTGAGCCCTCTATCATGGAACTTGCCCTTATGAATCTCGTTACTACAAAGGAGAGGCTATACTTGCACATAATTGTGCCTAAGAGTCTCCCCCTGAGTACTGCTTTGTTGTTCAGATGTGGCCCTCTTTCTCTCTCTCTAATTAAGCCACCTCGGCGGGTGAACTCACTGCCCTCCCCACTACATGGGACTTGACTCCCAGGGGTGTAAATCTCCCTGGCAATGCAGGATATGATACTCCTGGGGATGAATCTGGACCCAGCATCATGGGATTGAGAATATCTTCTTGACCAAAAGGGGGATGCGAAATGAAATGGAATAAAGTTTCGGTGGCTGAGCGATTTCAAGTGGAATCAAGAGGTCACTCTGGTGGACGTTCTTATGCACTATATAGATAACACCTCTTAAGTTTTAATGTGTTGGAATAGCTAGAAGTAAATACCTGAAACTAACTCCAACCCAGTAGTCTGGACTCTTGAAGATGATTGTATGACAGTGTAGCTTACATGGGGGAACAGTGTGATTGTGAAAACCTTGTGGATCGCACTCCCTTTATCTAGTGTATGGATGGATGAGTAGAAAAATGGGGACAAAAACTGAATGAAAAATAGGGTGGGATGGCAAGGATGTTGGGTGTTCTCTTTCACTTTTATTTTTTATTCTTACTCTGATTCTGATGTAAGGAAAATGTTCAAAAATAGATTGGAGTGATGAATGCATGACTACATGATGGTACTGTGAACAGTTGATTGTACATCATGGATGATTGTATAGTATGTGAATATATTTCAATAAAACTGAATTTAATAAAAAAAAGCCACACTCAAAATGTGGTATATATATATATACAATGGAAAATTATTCCGCTATAAAAAGGGATTAAGTTCTGTTACATGCTATAACATGGATGAACCTTGCAGACCTCATGTTGAGTGAAATAAGGCAAATTCGTAAAGTCGAAATTAGAATACAGGTTACCAGGGGTGGGGGTGAGGAATGAAGAGTTAATGCTTAACTGATACAGAGTTTCCGTTTAGAGAGATGGAAAAGTTTTGGTAATAGACGGTATATTTCACAGTTGCTGAAACAAACACAATGCAATGGTTTGGTTAAACAATGGGAAAGTATTGGCTCATGTTTTTGAGGCTAGGAGGGGTCCAAAATTGAAGCATCAGCCAAGTGATGCTTTCTCCTTGAAGACTCTGGTATTCTGGGCTTACTGCCGTCAATCCTTGTGGTTCTTTGCCTTTTCTGTCATGTGATGATATCCTCTCCTTTCTTCTGGCTTTTAGCGTTTTGTGACTTCTCTTTCTGTGTCCAATTTCCTTTGCTTATAAGGACTTCAGTTCTCTTGGACCATCCTCATTCAGTTTGGGCACACCTTAACTAATAAATCTTCAAAGATCCTATTTACAAATGGGTTTACACCCCCAGGACCAGGGTTTGGGACCTGAACATGCCTTTTGTGGGGGACAAGGTTCAATTCCCAAAAGATGGTGTTGATGGTGCACAATAACGTGAATGTAACTAACACCACTGAATTGTATATTTGAAAGTGGTTCAAATGGGAAATTTATATTGTATATGTTACCACAATAGAAATACAATAAAAACCATAGAACTGTACAACACAAAGTGAATCCTAGTGTAAACTAGTTAATAACTATAACAACATTGGTTCATCAGTTATAACAAATGTACCACACTAATGCAAAATATTAATGGTAGAGAAGAGGAGATGTTTATGGGAACTCTGTACTTTCTGCATGGTTTTTCTCTAAACCTACAATTGCATAAATAGATTGGAGAAGAAGATATTGAACAATTCCAACACCCTAAAAAAATAATGAGCCATATTCTGGTGGACATACAGATAAAATGACATTGGAACCAAAGGGACTATAAAGGATCATCTAGGCCAGTGTCTCACAGACTTCACTATGCAGCAGAATTGTCTGCAGAGCTGGTAAAGTATAGATTCCCTGGTCCCACTCCAGAGATTCTGATTGTGTCTGGTGTGCAGTCCAGAGGATTCTGAGATAGCTGGTGAGTTTGGGAACTAGTCGCCTTTATTTTGTAAATGAAGAAAACAGTACCTGAGAGAGAAAGTGAATGACCCTGTTTCACCCAGCAAGTCATGCAGTGCATCAGACTTGCCTTTCTGTATAAAATATCTGAAGCTATAGGCAGGATAACTATCCATGCCCACACCTTTATAGTGATCCACATAGAAACCTGATTCTGTTAGTTTGGATGGGGTGGTGATTAGAAATGGAAACTGTTTTACACCTTGCTTAAATTATTGGAATGTGATTTTTTTTTCCCTCAGGTGTTATTTCCAATTTTGTCAGTTATGTGTGTAAAGTTGCCACAGGAAGATATGGACCGTCTCTTGGTGCAGTAAGTATTTCTGGCTTAAATTAAATTAACTTCATTTTGAAATAATTTTAGACTTACAAGAAAGGTGCAAAATTAATATGAGTTCCCTTATACCCTTTACCTAACTTCTCTAATTGTTACATCTTACAGAACCACAGTACAGTTAATATTGGCATTAACATTGAAGTAATATTAACAAATCTACATCTAATTTGAAATTTATGCATTTGTAAAGCTTTGTAAATTTCAGGCTATAGCTTTGAACTGTTGGTCATTTGTTTATGCTTGCTGGAATAGGGCACATTTCAAGAGAATTTTACACATCAAGAGGAGTCAGAATAGCCTTGAAACAATCTAATTACAGATTTGAATATGATACTATAGCCTCCATTTTAGTCAAAATTTAAGTGTCTAGTATGTGTCAGGAACTACAGCCAGAGAGCAAGACAGTCAAGATTCCTCTCCACAGGAGTTTATGTTCTGGATGCTAAAAAGAAAAAGTGCTTTTTTTTAAATTTAATGGCCAGTATATATGCACACATAAATCTTTATGTAACATGTCTTTAAAGACTGTACATTCAATATTTATGTGTTTAAATACTAATGTACTTAAGTGCATTCAAATAGGGGATTTCATATTTAAAGAAACCCCAGAAAGGTTCATTGTTTGAAAAGAACCTTTATGTAGAATAATATCCCCTAATTTGTGTATTCCTTAAAATTTCATATACTTAATTTTCTTAAGATGGCCTGTATCTTGTCCTATTATCTACCTGTTTTCTTTGCTTAAACAGAACCCTTTTTTTTCTTCATGGACTGTGTTTGTTTTCTATGTAAAGCTTCAAATCATATTTTCTTTATCTCATTCAGTAACTAAGCACCTGTTGTATGAAGGCATTGGAGAACACTAGGATGAATCAGGAGTAGACTTTGCTTTTGTTTAGTTTAGTTGGAGAGAAAACATATACATATTTAAGATACACTGAAAGGGATTTCCCCTTTGTTCTTTTTTTCCCCCCTTTATTGAATGATATTTTCACTGAATATGAAATTCAGAGCTGACAGTTCGTTCAGCAGTTGAAAAATGTGCCATTTCCTTCTGACCTCCATGGTTTTGAAAGAGAAGTAGTTGTCATTCAAATTGTTTTTCCCTATGGGTAAGGTGTCAATTCTCTCACTACTTGTAAGATTTTTTTGTTTTCTTTAGTTTTCAGAAGTTTGATCATGTGTATCTTGGCATGGATTTCTTTATGTTTATCCCATTTGGAGTTTACTCAGCTTCTTGAACCTGTAGGTTTATGTCTATTTTAGTTTCCTAGGCTGCTTAAAGCAGATACCATGAAAATAGGTTGGCTTAAACAATGGGGATTTATTAGCTTATAGCTTGAGGCTGAGAAAATGTCCAAATCAAGGTATCATCAAGGCTATGCTTTCTTCCCCAAGACTGGCTGCCGGCACATGGAGACGTCTGCTGGTCTCTCCCTTCACTTCCAGGTTTTGTTGTTTTCAGCTCCTTGCTTCTGTGCTCTCACTGTATTCATTCCATTTATAAAGGACTCCAGTAAGAGGATTAAGACCCATCCTGAATGAGCTGGGTAACACCTTAACTGAAGTAGCCTCATTAAAATATCCTACTTCAATGGGTTTACACCTGCAGGAATGGATTTGATTTAAGAACATATTTTTCTGGGATACATACAGCTTCAACCCACCACAACATATTTTGGGAAATTTTCAGCCATTATTTCTTTGAGTACTTTTTTAACCTACCCTCTTTCCCCTTTCCTTCTGGGACTCTGATAATATGATTAGATCTTTTGTTATAGTCTCACAGGTCTCTGAGGCTCTGCTCATTTTATTTTTTAAAGTTTCTTTTCTTGTTGTTCTGATTGGGCAATTTCTATTCTGTCAGATTATTTCCTCTGTCCTTTCCATTCTGCTGTTGAGCCCATATATTGAGTGTTTTTATTTTGGTTCTTGTTATTTTTCAGTTCTAAAGTTTCCAGTGTTGTTCTTTATAACTTCTGTTTATTTGCTGAAACTTTGTTTCTTTGTTGAGACATTCTATTTTATCGTTTGTTTCAAGGGTGTTTGTAATCGCTTGTTGAAGCATTTTTTGTGATGGCTGCTTTTAAATGCTTGTCTGATAATTCTAACATCTGTCATCTCAGTGTTGGCGTCTGTTATATTCACAGAGATTTTCCTGTTTTTTGGTATAAAGTGATTTTTCAGTTGAAATCTGGGAATGTGGGGTATTATATTATGAGACTCTGGATCTTATTTAAGTCTGTTTTAGCAGGCCTACTTGGACACTGCCCTGGTGAGGGGAGGGAGGGTGCCATCTCATTGCTGCCATGTGGGGGTGGAAGCGCAGGATCCCCACTGGGCCTCTGCTGAGATCTCCCTGGCTGGGAGGGGGAGGGATGCCTTGATACTGCTCCATGTGGCCTCCCCTGACACCACCCTGGTGGGGATGTTTGTTGCCTCATTATGCCTGGCCAGGGTAAAAGTCTAATCTCCCCATTTAGCCTTTGTTGATGGGGGTGGGGCTACAGTTTTTTCCTGAGGTGTTTGGCTGGAGTAGATTCGTTATTTTCCAACAGTTTTCTGTCTTGCTAGACTCCCATTTCCTGGCACTTTGGCTAGAGATAGTATTATTTGGGTTGGATTTATTTTTTGCACCCATTGGTATTTCCAGGTTGTTGGTTTTCCCGAGCTCAGTCTGAGCTTATGAAGCCAAAAGAAAATTCAGGAAACTCACCTTGGGTCCTGAGGTCTGTAGCTGATCTACTTACTTCTCTCCACCTTTCAGAGTCATCTTATGGTTGTTTCAATATAATATCCAAGGTTTTTAGCTGTACATAGCTTCTGGAAGCAGAAGGCCCTTAGAGCAACTTCATTTAAAAATCATCATGGAAAAAGAAATCTCACACACTGTTAATACGATAGATACAAAGATTGTATAGATAGGGAAAATTATAAAGTAGGTAAAAATTAGAATGTGTCAGTCAGGGTTCTCCAGAGAAACAGAACCAACAGGATATATTTACATGTGTGTATGTATGTAAAGCTTTATTTTAAAGAATTGACTCTCGTGACTGTCACGGGTGGCAAGTCTGAGATCCAAAGGGCAGGTTGGTAAGCTGGAAATTCCTGTAAGAGTGATTTTACAGTCTTGAGTCCAAAATATATAGGGGAAGCCAGAAGGATAGAAATTCCAAGAGGAGTTGATCTAGTCTCGGCAGAATTTTCTTCTTCCTTTTGGAACCCTCTCTTCTTTGCTCTTAAGACCTCCCAAATGATTAGATGAGGCCCACCCACATTATTGAGGGTGATCTCATTTACTTAAAGTCAGCTGATTGTAGAAGCTAATACCATCTACAGAATACCCCTATAGCAACATCTAGATCAGTGTTTGACCAAATAACTGGGCATCATAACCTAGTCAATTTAACACATAAAATTAACCATCACAGATATGCATATTGATTACAAATGTATAATCAGTGTGCATAAACAGATTATTAATGGAGGACAAAAGATCTTCACCTCTAACCAAAGGGATTAGGGTCTACATGGATGGGGGTCCAGGACCCTCTGAAATTGTATTTAAAATATATATAAATGTGATGTTTTTCTGAGGAGCCACGGCCATTTTTATTAGATTCTTAAAAACCTCTGACTAGAAAATAAAGAACCTCCTTCTGCATGGGGATGGGCCCAAACAATTCTCAAGAAAGCAAGTTGTGATATATTCATACATGCAAGTATGTTTTAATTTGTGTAGATAAAGGTCACATTAGAAAAATTCTAGAAGAAAAATGGACCTACCTCCTATCTTTTAAAATAATATACAATAAGTACTGTAAAGTTGTAGTCACAATGAAACTGCTTTAAATAAACATGCATAGCTAATGAGAATATTTCTCTAATTTAAAAATACTAGTAATGAGCACTTTACATGGAGTACATATATATATAATCATCTATGGGAAAGTAGTTTAGGGGGAATTCACAAACTTAATGCTATTCTTTCATAACAAATAATTGCTTCATTTTTTTGGAAAAGTATAATTTTATGGTGCTTTTTCCTCTCAGAAAATAAGGTTGCAACTTCTGGGTTTTGTTGAGTTGGGTTTTGTTTCAAAAACAAAAACAAAAAAATCTTGGATATTAAAAGCCTGGAACAAATTATTCAGAATAAATATAAATATAACCAGCATTACATGTTTGCACCCAAGGGAACCATGACTCTGCAAGTTATGTGGAGAAACACAACTTCTGAGATGGTTCTTAGATGAGTGAAAGTTGCTGTGACTCATTTAGGACCTAGAATGGGGAACCAGGGAAAAGTTGAATAAATCACGGAGGAGTGTGTATGTGTTTTGAGTTTGATATTGATTTCTAAAGAAGCCCCATGTTTTAGCATTTTAGGCTCTTGCATGGAAGCCAGTTTGGTCAACATACAGAAGCCGATGGTTGAGCTTAAATATAAACTATAGAACTCGTTCTGACTCCTAACCTCCACTGTAAAGTTGGCAGGTACTCACACACCCAGCCTATTCTCTTTAATGTGTAGCTAAGGTTGTTCTTCCAGCTTTTCAGCCTAGACACTGGGTTGTCTTTGTCTGCTTACCTTAACTCAGATCTTGTGTTCTCCTGAGGAATGTGTATGCTGTCCTTCCAGCTGGCAGTTGCCCCACCCCATTTACAGGAATGCACTTTTAGCTGGTTTCCTTGCTCAGGCCAACCAGCAACTGTGCATTAGGGGCTGGAAACAACTGGGATCACTGGGACTCATAATAATTTTCTTTGAAGAATTAGTAAATCCTAAAACATAAGATAACCCTATGTTCTGAAGTAACCTTACACGTAGAAGACTGAAAGAAAATAGGTGATAATTAAGGGATATAGTTGCTATTTTCCAGAAATATCCTTTTTAATATGAAAAATTAGAGGTGTTCCGTTTTAATTATAGGTGTGCCTTTTAAAAATCATTTTACTCTTAGGTGCCTTCTTTTAAGCACCCTATTTGAAAATAATGTCAAACTTACAAGTTATAGGGATAATGCAAATTACTTCCATATATTCTTAAAAACCCTAAGGATTACCAAAGTATAATTGACATACAAAAAATTGTACTCTTTAAACATTTTTTATTGTGAAATATAACGTATTTATAAATTTCAAATACAGTTTATCAGGTAGTTATAGAGCAAATTACGAAGTATAGTGTGGGTTACAGTTCCACAATTTCAAGTATTTCCTTCTGGCTGTTCTAATACACTAGAAACTAAAAAGAAATATCTATATAATGATTCAGTAGTCATAATCATTTGTTAAATCATAACTTCTGTGTTACAACTCCTTCCTCTCATTTGATCATTTTCTCATTCTTCAGGGATATTTGGGCAATGACGATTCTAACTAATTCATGTTGAAAAGGGGCATCAACATTATAGGGTAGGGGAATGCAGCTTGTTGATGTTCTTAGAAACCGCTAAGTTTCAGGACTTTTCTGGCCTAAGAACGATCTGGAGGTTTTAATTTTCTGGAAAATAATAAGTAAAACTTTTATAGAGTCTTAGATAGAACCCTGGGTTTTCTTTAGGGTTTTCAGGAATATTATTGGTTGGGGCTTGACATACCTGGCAATTTGTAATAACGGGCTGAAGCTTGCATAACAGTAACCTCCAGAATGACCTTTCGACTCTACGTGAAATCTCTTAGCCACTGAAACCTTATTTTGTTACATTTCTTTCGCCCTTTTTGGTTAAAAAGGCATTATGAATCCCATGATGCCAGGGCCAGGCTTATCTCTGGGAGTTGTGTCCCATATTACCAGGGTGACTTCCATTCCTGAAAGTCATGTCCCAGGTAGGGGGGAGGGTAAAGAGTTTATTTCCAGTTTGCCTTAGAGATAGGCCACATCTGAGCAACAAGAGATTCCCTGGGAGTGACTCTTAGGTGTAAAAATCTGCACATATTTAAAACTTAAAATTTTGTAAGTTTTGACATTTGGACACCTATGAAACCAGCACTATGCTCAAGATAATAAACATATTCATCTCCCAAAGTTTCCTGGCTACTACCCTCTCTAGTCACTTCCTCCTACCCTTCCCTTTATTCCCAGGCAACTCATTATCTACTTTCTGTCAAGGTAGATTAGTTTGCCTGTATTTTTTAGAGTTTTATATAAATTGAATTATATTAGCATGTCTTTTTTTTTTTTTCAGGGGGAGGTCAGTCTTCGTTTACTCTGCATAGTTATTTTGAGATTCATCCAGGTTGCATGTATCAATAGGTCATTCCTTTATTGCTGACTTTGTTCCATTGTATGGATTTGTAATTTGTTTATCTGTTCACCTGTTGATGGACATTTGGATCATTTCCAATTTGGGCTATTGCCGAAAAAGTTACTGTGAACATTTTATGTACGAGTCTTTATAAGGACACGTGCTTTATTTCCTTTGGATAAAGACCTAGGAATTGAATGGCTGGATCATATGGTAGATGTATGTTTAATGTTTAACCTTTAAGGGTCTGCCAAACTGTTTTTCAAAGCAGCAGTGTGTGAGAGAGTTCTGGTTTTTCCATATCCTTAATAGTTATTGGTATAGTCAGTCTTTAATTTTAGGTATTCTAGTAGGTGGGTAGTGGTATCTCAATATGCTTTTAATTTTCATTTTCCTAATGACTACTGTTGTTCAGCATCTTTTCATATAATTACTTCTTTGAAGTGCCTGTTGAAATCTTTTGCCCATTTTTTAAAAAATTGTTTTTACTATGTTTAGAGAGTTTTTTTTTTTGACAAACTTTATTGTGTTTTATTTTTTTATTTTTTTATTTTTTTAATCTTCATTTTATTGAGATATATTCACATACCATGCAGTCATACAAAACAAATCGTACTTTCGATTGTTCACAGTACCATTACATAGTTGTACATTCATCACCAAAATCAATCCCTGACACCTTCATTAGCACACACACAAAAATAACAAGAATAATAATTAGAGTGAAAAAGAGCAATTGAAGTAAAAAAGAACACTGGGTACCTTTGTCTGTTTGTTTCTTTCCTTCCCCTATTTTTCTACTCATCCATCCATAAACTAGACAAACTGGAGTGTGGTCCTTATGGCTTTCCCAATCCCATTGTCACCCCTCATAAGCTACATTTTTATACAACTGTCTTCGAGATTCATGGGTTCTGGGTTGTAGTTTGATAGTTACAGGTATCCACCACCAGCTACCCCAATTCTTTAGAACCTAAAAAGGGTTGTCTAAAGTGTGCGTAAGAGTGCCCACCAGAGTGACCTCTCGGCTCCTTTTGGGTTCTCTCTGCCACTGAAGCTTATTTCATTTCCTTTCACATCCCCCTTTTGGTCAAGAAGATGTTCTCCGTCCCACGATGCCAGGTCTACATTCCTCCCCGGGAGTCATATTCCACGTTGCCAGGGAGATTCACTCCCCTGGGTGTCTGATCCCGCGTAGGGGGGAGGGCAGTGATTTCACCTTTCAAGTTGGCTTAGCCAGAGAGAGGGCCACATCTGAGCAACAAAGAGGCATTTGGGAGGAGGCTCTTAGGCACAACCATAGGGAGGCCTAGCCTCTCCTTTGCAGCAACTGTCTTCCCAAGGGTAAAACCTGTGGTAGAGGGCTCAACCCATCAAACCACCAGTCCCCTATGTCTGTGGTCATGTTAGCAACCATCGAGGTGGGGTAGGCCAATACCCCTGCATTCTCCACAGGCTCCTCAAGGGAGCACTACATCTTTTTTTCCTTGTTTTTCTTCTTTATATTTTTTTAACTTTCCCTTCTTTTTTTTTTTTTTTTAATCTTCATTTTATTGAGATATATTCACATACCACGCAGTCATACAAAACAAATCGTACTTTCGATTGTTTACAGTACCGTTACATAGTGGTACATTCATCACCGAAATCAATCCCTGACACCTTCATTAGCACACACACAAAAATAACAAGAATAATAATTAGAGTGAAAAAGAGCAATTGAAGTAACAAGGGAGTAAGAAAAAGACAACTAACCTAAGATAACTGCTTAACTTCCAACATGTTCCTACTTTACCCCAAGAAAGTTACCTAATATAGCAACATTTCTGTGAACTTGCTCCTACTATATCCATCAGAAATTAACAGACCATAGTCATTCCTGGGCATCCCCAGAACGTTAAATAGCTTATCTGTTCTTCTTGGATTATTGTTCCCCCTTCCTTAATTGCTCTCTATTGATAGTTCCCCTACATTCTACATTATAAACCATTTGTTTTACATTTTTCAAAGTTCACATTAGTGGTAGCATATAATATTTCTCTTTTTGTGCCTGGCTTATTTCGCTCAGCATTATGTCTTCAAGGTTCATCCATGTTGTCATATGTTTCACCAGATCGTTCCTTCTTACTGCCGCGTAGTATTCCATCGTGTGTATATACCACATTTTATTTATCCACTCATCTGTTGAAGGACATTTGGGTTGTTTCCATCTCTTGGCAATTGTGAATAATGCTGCTGTGAACATTGGCGTGCAGATATCTGTTCATGTCACTGCTTTCCGATCTTCCGGGTATATACCGAGAAGTGCAATCGCTGGATCGAATGGTAACTCTATATCTAGTTTTCTAAGGAACTGCCAAACTGACTTCCAGAGTGGCTGAACCATTATACAGTCCCACCAACAGTGAATAAGAGTTCCAATTTCTCCACATCCCCTCCAGCATTTGTAGTTTCCTGTTTGTTTAATGGCAGCCATTCTAACCGGTGTTAGATGGTATCTCATTGTGGTCTTAATTTGCATCTCTCTAATAGCTAGTGAAGCTGAACATTTTTTCATGTGTTTCTTGGCCATTTGTATTTCCTCTTCAGAGAACTGTCTTTTCACATCTTTTGCCCATTTTATAATTGGGCCGACTGTACTATTGTCATTGAGTTGTAGGATTTCTTTATATATGCAAGATATCAGTCTTTTGTCAGATACATGGTTTCCAAAAATTTTTTCCCATTGAGTTGGCTGCCTCTTTACCTTTTTGAGAAATTCCTTTGAGGTGCAGAAACTTCTAAGCTTGAGGAGTTCCCATTTATCTATTTTCTCTTTTGTTGCTTATGCTTTGGGTGGGTATAAAGTCTAGGAAGTGGCCGCCTAATACAAGGTCTTGAAGATGTTTTCCTACATTATCTTCTAGGAGTTTTATGGTACTTTCTTTTATATTGAGATCTTTGGTCCATTTTGAGTTAATTTTTGTGTAGGGAGTGAGGTAGGGGTCCTCTTTCATTCTTTTGGATATGGATATCCAACTCTCCCAGCCGCATTTGTTGAAAAGACCATTATGACTCAGTTCAGTGACTTTGGGGGCCTTATCAAAGATCAGTCGGCCATAGATCTGAGGGTCTATCTCCGAATTCTCAATTCGATTCCATTGATCTATATGTCTATCTTTGTGCCAGTACCATGCTGTTTTGGCAACTGTGGCTTTATAATAAGCTTCAAAGTCAGGGAGTGTAAGTCCTCCCACTTCGTTTTTCTTTTTTAGAGTGTCTTTAGCAATTCGAGGCATCTTCCCTTTCCAAATAAATTTGATAACTAGCTTTTCCAAGTCTGCAAAGTAGGTTGTTGGAATTTTGATTGGGATTGCATTGAATCTGTAGATGAGTTTGGGTAGAATTGACATCTTAATGACATTTAGCCTTCCTATCCATGAACATGGAATATTTTTCCATCTTTTAAGGTCCCCTTCTATTTCTTTTAGTAGAGTTATGTAGTTTTCTTTGTATAGGTCTTTTACATCTTTGGTTAAGTTTATTCCTAGGTACTTGATTTTTTTAGTTGCTATTGAAAATGGTATCTTTTTCTTGAGTGTCTCTTCAGTTTGTTCATTTCTAGCATATAGAAACATTACTGACTTATGTGCATTAATCTTGTATCCCGCTACGTTGCTAAATTTATTAGCTCTAGTAGCTGTATCGTCAATTTCTCAGGGTTTTCTAGATATAAGATCATATCATCTGCAAACAATGACAGTTTTACTTCTTCTTTTCCAATTTGGATGCCTTTTATTTCTTTGTCTTGCCGGATTGCCCTGGCTAGCACTTCCAGCACAATGTTGAATAACAGTGGTGACAGCGGGCATGCTTGTCTTGTTCCTGATCTTAGAGGGAAGGCTTTCAGTCTCTCACCATTGAGTACTATGCTGGCTGTGGGTTTTTCATATATGCTCTTTATCATGTTGAGGAAGTTTCCTTCAATTCCTACCTTTTGAAGTGTTTTTATCAAAAAGGGATGTTGGATTTTGTCAAATGCTTTTTCAGCATCTATTGAGATGATCAATTGATTTTTCCCTTTTGACTTGTTAATGTGTTGTAATACATTGATTGTTTTTCTTATGTTGAACCATCCTTGCATGCCTGGAATGAACCCCACTTGGTCATGGTGTATGATTTTTTTAATGTGTCTTTGGATTCGATTTGCAAGTATTTTGTTGAGGATTTTTGCATCTATATTCATTAGGGAGATTGGCCGGTAGTTTTCCTTTTTTGTAGCATCTTTGCCTGGTTTTGGTATTAGATTGATGTTAGCTTCATAAAATGAGTTAGGTAGTGTTCCATTTTCTTCAGTGTTTTGAAAGAGTTTGAGTAAGATTGGTGTCAGTTCTTTCTGGAAAGTTTGGTAGAATTCCCCTGTGAAGCCATCTGGCCCTGGGCATTTATTTGTGGGAAGATTTTTGATGACTGATTGGATCTCTTTGCTTGTGATGGGTTGGTTGAGGTCTTCTATTTCTTCTCTGGTCAGTCTAGGTTGTTCATATGTTTCCAGGAAATTGTCCATTTCCTCTACATTATCCAGTTTGTTGCCATACAGTTGTTCATAGTATCCTCGTATAATTTTTTAAATTTCTTCAGGATCTGCAGTTATGTCACCTTTTTCATTCATTATTTTGTTTATATGGGTCTTCTCTCTTTTTGATTTTGTCAGTCTAGCTAGGGGCTTGTCAATCTTGTTGATCTTCTCAAAGAACCAACTTTTGGTGATATTTATCCTCTCTATTGTTTTTTTTGTTCTCTATGTCATTTATTTCTGCTTTAATCCTTGTTATTTCTTTTCTTGTACTTGGTTTAGGATTGGTTTGCTGTTCATTTTCTAGCTTCTTCAGTTGATCCATTAGTTCTTTGATTTTGGCTCTTTCTTCCTTTTTAATATATGCGTTTAGTGCTATAAATTTCCCCCTTAGCACTGCTTTTGCTGCATCCCATAGGTTTTGGTATGTTGTGTTCTCATTTTCATTCGTCTCTATATATTTAGCAATTTCTCTTGCTATTTCTTCTTTAACCCACTGATTGTTTAGGAGTGTGTTGTTTAACCTCCAGGTATTTGTGAATTTTCTAAGTCTCTGCTGGTTATTGACTTCTAATTGTATTCCATTGTGGTCAGAGAATGTGCTTTGAATAATTTCAATCTTTTTAAATTTATTGAGGCTTGTTTTACGTCCCAGCATATGATCTATTCTGGAGAAAGTTCCATGAGCACTAGAAAAGTATGTGTATCCTGGTGATTTGGGATGTAATGTCCTGTATATGCCTGTTAAATCTAATTCATTTATCAGATTGTTTAGGTTTTCAATTTCCTTATTGGTCTTCTGTCTGGTTGATCTATCTATAGGAGAGAGTGATGTGTTGAAGTCTCCCACAATTATTGTGGAAACATCAATTGCTTCCTTTAGTTTTGCCAGTGTTTCTCTCATGTATTTTGTGGCACCTTGATTGGGTGCATAGACATTTACGATTGTTATTTCTTCTTGCTGAATTGCCCCTTTTATTAGTATGTAGTGGCCTTCTTTGTCTCTCAAAACATCCCTGCATTTGAAGTCTATTTTATCTGAGATTAATATTGCTACACCTGCTTTCTTTTGGCTGTAGCTTGCATGAAATATTTTTTTCCATCCTTTCACTTTCAGTTTCTTTGTGTCCCTGTGTCTAAGATGAGTCTCTTGTATGCAACATATTGATGGTTCATTTTTTTTGATCCATTCTGCGAATCTATATCTTTTAATTGGGGAGTTTAATGCATTTACATTCAACGTTATAACCGTGAAAGCATTTCTTGAATCAGCCATCTTATCCTTTGGTTTATGTTTGTCATATTTTTCCCCTCTGTCTATTAATATCCTTTATTGTACCCATACCGAATCTCTTTAGTACTGAACCTTTCTCCAAGTCTCTCTGTCCTTTCTTTGTTTCTCTGTCTGTAGGGCTCCCTTTTAGTATCTCCAGTAGGGCAGGTCTCTTGTTAGCAAATTCTCTCAGCATTTGTTTGTCTGTGAAAAATTTAAGCTCTCCCTCAAATTTGAAGGAGAGCTTTGCTGGATAAAGTATTCTTGGCTGGAAATTTTTCTCACTCAGAGTTTTAAATATATCGTGCCACTGCCTTCTTGCCTTCATGGTGGCTGCTGAGTAGTCACTACTTAGTCTTATGCTGTTTCCTTTGTATGTGGTGAATTGCTTTTCTCTTGCTGCTTTCAGAACTTGCTCCTTCTCTTCTATGTTTGACAGTGTGATCAGTATATGTCTCGGAGTGGGTTTATTTGGATTTATTGTATTTGGAGTTCGCTGAGCATTTATGATTTGTGTATTTATGTTGTTTAGAAGATTTGGGAAGTTTTCCCCAACAATTTCTTTGAATACTCTTCCTAGACCTTTACCCTTTTCTTCCCCTTCTGGGACACCAATGAGTCTTATATTTGGACGTTTCATATTATCTATCATATCCCTGAGGTCCATTTCGAGTTTTTCAATTTTTTTCCCCATTCTTTCTTTTATGCTTTCATTTTCCATTGTGTCATCTTCGAGGTCACTGATTCGTTGTTCAACTTCCTCTAGTCTTTTACTATGAGTGTCCAGAATCTTTTTAATTTGGTCAACAGTTTCTTTAATTTCCGTAAGATCATCCATTTTTTTTATTTAGTCTTGCAGTGTCTTCTTTATGCTCTTCTAGGGTCTTCTTGATTTCCTTCATATCCCGTACTATGGTCTCATTGTTCATCTTTAGTTCTTTGAGTAGCTGCTCTAGGTGCTGTGTCTCTTCTGGTCTTTTGATTTGGTTGCTTGGGCTTGGGTTATCCATATCATCTGGTTTTTTCATATGCTTTATAATTTTCTGTTGTTTTTGGCCTCGTGGCATTTGCTGAACTTGATAGGGTTCTTTTAGGATCTGTAGACCAATTGAAGTCCTTATCTCTAATTTATCAGATCTACAGCTTCGTGGAGTACACTTTCTCTAACTAACCAGCAGGTGGCGTCCACGAGCCACCTGTTCTCCACAAGCCAGTTCTCCCCTGCTTAGCCTTTTTGGTGAGTGGGGGAGTGAGTCTTGTGGGGTCCAATTGGTGTACCAAGCTTGCGTGTGTAGTTGGTGTTGCCTGCCCTGTATATGGGGCGTGTTTCTGGGCAGTCAGGGAGGGGGGGTGGCTCTAACAATCAAATCTCCCTGGTGATCCTAGAGTTTTAAAGCTGCTGCAATAGTCTAATCCTTCAGTTCAGTCCTGCCACAGTTTGTCTCTGCCACTGACCCACAAGTCCTTGGTATTGGCGTATGGCTCCTGAGACTTGCAAGTGGGCCCCTCTTCCAGGCCGTGCACCCCGGGTCCTCTGTTGAGGGATGACTGTGCTATGTCACAGGGGAGTGCCGTCCCCCCAGGGCAGCTCTGGGCTGCTGGGCTGTGTAGGGAGGCTCCCAGTCTGCTGAAATGATGGCTGAATGGGGCTTTGTTAATTCACACTGCTCTACCTTCCCAACTCTGGGACAATCAGCTGAGGTTGCAGGGAAGGCTAATGTCCACGCCCAGTTTTGTGGTGTGTGCCTGTTATTTGAAGCACTTCCGTCACACTGGGTTGTCTGGGGCAGTTCTGGGCTATGGGGCTGGCGATGGGCAGGAGTGTTTCCTGTCCACCAGGATGATGGCTGTGAGCGGACACTCCCCTTTTCTTGGGAAGTTGTGGTGTTTAGTGAATTTTCTCAGCCACTGGATTATTGCGTTTTGTCTCAGAGCTCTCCTAGTTCTGCTCTTGACTTGACCTGCCCAAATTGCAAGTCTTTGAAGCTTTCTGTATTGGGCTTCTTAGAGTAATTGTTTTAGAAAAAGAAAAAAGGATTTAAAAAAAAAAAAAAAAAGGGGTCCTCCTCAGAGATCTAATGGGTTATTGAAATGCTAAGAGACAAAGCAACCAGGGCCATAAAGGAAAGGTCCACAGGGCAGAGAGATCAGCTTTTCTTCGGGATTTGCATATGCGCCTCAGGGCCCTTCCCCTTTCTATGTTCACCAGAACTCCAAATATCCTCCACTTTTATTTTGGAGTTTGTCGTGTTGTTTTTTTTCTCTGTGCCTGTCTCCTCTCTGCTGGGCTGGCTGCTCTCAGATTCTCTGGTGTCTGGTCTCAGTCTATCTATGGTTGGAGTTTGGATCAGTAGAATCAGTTTCCAATAAGGGCTGCCACTGCAGTTCTCCCTTCTGCTTCCCGGAGCTGACAGCCCCTCCTCCCACGGGACTGAGCCTGGCAGGGAGGGGCGCGGGTCCCCTGGCCGCAAAAACTTACAGATTTCACTGATCTCAGCAGTTCCACGTTTTCATGAGTGTTGTGTGAAGTATGCCCAAAGTCAGATTGCTCTGTGGTGTCCAGTCCACGCAGTTCCTGGCTTTCTACCTACTTTCCTGGAGGAGTAACTAAAACATACAGCTCACCAGTCTGCCATCTTCGAGAGTTTTTAAATATATTCTGGATACAAATCCTTCATCATATTTATGATATGCATATATTTTCTCCCAATCTCTGGCTTTTCTCTTAACAATGTCTTTTGAAGAGAAGCTTTTCATTTGGAAGAAGTCCATTTTATCAGTTTGTTCTTTGATGGATCATGCTTTTGGGGTCGTAGCTAGGAAATCTTTGCCTAACCCAAGGTCACAAAGATTTTTCTCTTATGTTTTCTTCTTGAAGTTTTATAGTTTTAGATTTTACATTTAGGTTTGTATTCCACTTTGATAGAATTCCTGCACACTCTTGACCTAGATTCATCAATTGTTAACATTTTGCCATTTCATTTGTCACTTTCTCTCTAGTGATACTTTTTTTTTTTTTAACAGAACCATTTGAGAATAAGTTGCATATATCAGATTCTTTTACCCCAAATACTTCAGGGTGTGTTTCCTAAAAACAAGAATTTGTATCTTACAGTGCAAGATCAAGTTCAGGAGGTTTAACAGTGATATCATACTATTTTTAATCCACAGTGCATATTCCAGTTTGTCAATTGTGCCAGTAATGCCCTTTATAGCTTTTTTCCCTGAGGTTAGGATTGGATATTACATTTAGTTTTCATATCTCTTTGATCTCCTTCAAGTTGAACAATTCTACAGTCTGTGTTTTTCATGCCATTAACAGTCTTGGATAATGCAGGCTAGTTGTTTTTATAGAATGTCCATCGATTGGGTTTGTCTATTTTTTCATGATTAAATTCAGATTTTGCATTTTTTTTTGGAATGCTCCAAAAGTGATTTGTTCTTTCAAGGGTATCACATCTGGAGGTACATTATGTCCATTTGCTCTTTATTGGAGGTTATAATTTTGATTTCTGGTTAATGTGTTGCCTGGTTTCTCTACTGTATAATTATTATTTTTCCTTTTTAAATACATAATTTATGAGAAGATACTTTGAGATTATGTAAGTATCTTGTTCATCATCACACCCTCTCTCCTCCCTGAAATAGCAGCCATTGTGTTTTTCTAGCTTGAATCGATTATTGCTATGGTGGTTGCAAAAGGGTGATACATATTTTTTAACTTCATTATTTTTTCTATGTTTGTTGACATTATACGGTAATAAGGCAGGGCTTTTCCTTCTCCCCTGTTCATTTATTTATTATCAGTATGGTCTCATGGGGGTTTCATATATTCTTTTATTTTTTATTGTTTTGAAATAATTTTAGATTTTCAGGAGAATTGCAAAGGTAGTACAGAGTTGCCATATATCCCTCCCATGACTTTCTCTAATGTTAATATCTTCCATAACTGTGGTGCATTTATCAAAACTTCATTGGCACAGTACTATTAATTACAGACTATATTTGGATTTCCCCAGTTTTTGCATGAGATCCTTTTGTTTTTTGTTCCAGGGGATTATATTGCATTTAACTGTCTTGTCTTTTTAGTTTAGTTTCTCAGTCTTCCCTTGTCTGTCATGATCATGACACTTTTGAGAAATAGTTACCAGGTACTTTGTAGAATGTTCCTCATGGGAGTTCTATTATTTTAATAAGTGACTATGATTTGTCTCTACTGAGAACTTTGTTAGAAAACAAAGTTAAAGCACCTGCCTCTTGAGCCTTACCCTGCCCCCCTTTACTCTTTTCCTGCTCTCCAACCCCATGTCACACTCTAGCCACACTCAGTTTCTTTGTCTTTGCACTCTTCCACAATGCCGTGCTCTCTGACTTGCAGGGTTGGTTCTGTTATCCTGTGTAGAACACTCTTCCCACCTTCTCACCCTTTATCTGGCCAATGCCTGGTCACCCTTCTATGTGAAGTTTGTTGTCACTTTCTTTATTAACCGTGAGCCTACGTTAGCTTCTGTTCCATGTGCTGCTGTAGTATGCTGTTCTTCCCTGTCTTAGCTCATTTTGTTGGTTTTACTTATCTGTCCTCTCTGCTATACTGTAGGCTCCACTAAGGCAGGGACTGAAGGTTGTGTTCACCTCTGTATATCCCTATAGGGTTTAGCAAAGTGCCTGGTACATAGCAGCACTCAAGTATTTGAATGAATGATTATCCTGAGATTTAATGGAAACTAGGGATTGTGGTCCAAGTCCTCAAATATTCCACCATTTAGAGGAATTTGGAACGAATATGACATTTGAGAGGCTAATTAAATTAGTATAATTTATGTAGCAGATATTTTGCAGCCGTTATAACTTAAGATTGTAAAGACTATGGAGCAGCCTGGAAAAACACATACACAAAAAACTTGAATATCTACACAATGATTATTGCTATTTAAATTTAACCAGAAATGGTTGATTTATTGATCATAAGATTTTTATTCTATAGTACAGAAATTGTAGGGTAATACGATGTGGAATGCAAATGCACATAGATTTTAAAGATAAAACATTATATGTGGAAGAAATTCCATATATTTGGGCTTCTTTGGGTGAAATTCATGCTCACTCTCTCTGGGTATGGGAGCTTTGTTAGGGGAAGTTTGAGAAGTGCTTTCTTAGGCATTTAATGAAATGATGCATGTGAAGTGTTTAACACTGTCCTTGGCGGTTGGTAAGTGCTAACATGCTGCTTATGTATTTTATTGCCCTGTAATAACTCTTCCTAAGTGATTACTGTATATTAGTTACTGAAAGCTTCTAAATTTTATGCTTGCTTAGAAATTTACTTGTGGCATATAGACTTTCTGAAAAAAAGTACTATTGCCTTAAACATTTTAGTCACTGTGCAGTTGCACATTGAGTGTATTCACGTTTGCATTGATGTGTTAATTTGCAGTCAGGCGCAATCATGACTGTCCTCGCAGCTGTCTGCACCAAGATTCCAGAAGGGAGACTCGCCATTATCTTTCTTCCAATGTTCACTTTCACGGCAGGGAATGTGAGTATTTTTATGAAGTGACATTCTGGGGACTGTGGCGATACTTTTGCATTGCCTGAATTCTTGCCCTTAAATTAGAAATGTCAATGCTGGAGGAATCAAAGTTGTACCAGTTCTGTTCTCTCTTGCTGGCTTTCAGGCCCTAAAAGCCATTATTGCCATGGATACAACAGGAATGATCCTGGGATGGAAATTTTTTGATCATGCAGCACATCTTGGGGGAGCTCTCTTTGGAATGTAAGTCTGAGGGTAATTGATTGCTAAAACTGCTTCCTGGGGTCATCTCCCTATCCATTATAAATAGTAGACCCTGACCTGGTAAGGCAGTTAGCTGATTGAAAGAGGGGCAGGTGACATTGGGAGGGCGGGAAGCCTGCATAGGGTTTGTTTTGGCCTTACTCAGTTTTACTATGTGAGGTGGGATGTGAGAATGGCAGCCCTGTCCCCACCTCAGTCATTGTTGAGAGAATCAGTTGTGCCTTTATCCTGCTCTTAACCTCAGATTACTCCAACTCCTGGACTGTCACTATTTCCAGCCCCTCTTAGATACTGGCCCTGACCTCCTTTCCCTATCACATGCCTTTTTACCCTCCTCTGACCTGCCTGGTTCCCCACTGACCCCCATCTTACCTCTGCTGCACAGACTGCCAAGCTAGCAGAGTAATTTCTCTGCTTTCAATGACTGTGTGGTGATTGCTGTATGGCTAGGGTAGAGGCCAGGGATCATTCAACAGCATTGACCACCATCCTAGTTACTTCGTGTTATGCTATTATTACCTCCATTTTACTGATGGCAAACTGAGGCTCAGAAGTGATCTCCTCCAGGCCAAATAGCCCCCAAGTGGCAGAGATTTAACCCTAGACCCAAAACCATTTCTGCCATGTCACACTACACTGAGGAAAGTTGGCATTGTGGTTACAAGATCTTCCATTTGTGCATCAGGCAATGGACTTTCGCCTATGACACAGTAGTTCGGTAGTGACCCTGTCACAGAAACTTCCCAGTGTAAGGCTCAGGACTCAGTGAGCCTTGTCCGACTGTGAGAGCCCCTTCGGCAGAGTTGTCCCGTCTGATGCACTGGATTCCCTGATAACCTATCCTTTTTTGCGTAAATGCTGATTTTGCCCTTAACTTTGGTTTTTACTTCATTTCATGACAGTGGAAAACTTAAGTTTTTTTATTAAAAAGAAAAAGAAAAGAAGAAAGTCTATTCTAGGTGGAGTAGTTTTGCCTAGTAGGCGGTGGAACTAAATGCCATTATACCATTTATAATTTTCACTGATGATTAAAGAATAGCATATGTGATTCTAGTTTTAAAAGCAGCACATTATAAATAGTAGAGCCTGACCTGGTATTACAGTATGAGAAATATAATGACTTATTAAAAGGGATTTTGTTTTATGAACTCCAAATTTATCTGGATCCTTCCATGTTGACTTAAAGGGTCTTTTCCCTAGCTGGTTTTTATTCTTCTGAACTATAATTAGAAGGCATTTTCTATTTTGAAAATAACTGATCAAATGAATTTTAAAGTCCAGGATCTGAAAGGCAGAGGAATCCATTTCTCTTTGTTGTTTCTAATTTCATCTCCTTTTCATTTACTAGATCTCAGTCATACCCAGAATTCATCTTTTCTGACAGCTTTAATCTGGATTTAGAAATCTAAAATCTTTTATTGTTTTTTTTAAAGTTAAAGCTCCCTAGGTTTGTTAGTGGTAAAGATTCCATTAGCATCCACCTGTGTATTTCCTTGACTTCATGTCCCTGACCAAATTTTTATAGTCCTCCCATTGGACAGTTAAAATAATAATAGCTAATATATTGAATATTTGCTGTGTGCCTAAGCTTTGATCCTCATAAAATCCTATGAGCTAAGGACCAATTTAATACTCTTAAAATTTTGTCATGAATTCCATTTTACAGATAAGTAAATTGCTTAAAGAAGCTAAGAAACATGTCCAAGGTCACACAGCTAGTAATTGCAGAGCTGGAGTTTCAGACTGAGCACTAAACTTTAGACTGCTACAAAAAAGGATACCTCAGAAATGACTGGTTTTGAAAATTTTCCTAATTTTAGTTTACTCAAATGACCAATTACATCAAGATTTATAAGTAAAATCAGAACAGTGTGTCTATAAAATTAAAGTATTTGACTCTTTGCTTGAAACATGTTAAAAAGGTTTGGGAAGACACTTGATTAATGGAGAGTTCCTGACAGGTGATTTGTTTCTTTCAAGATTTTACAATTGCATTTACGTCTTAGGGTGATTCTTGTTTTTTGTTTTTGTTTTCTTTTTTATCTTAGGGTGATTCTTTTTCTCTCACTTAGAGTTCTTCAGAAAGTTTGACTTTAAGCCCCTAAGAATTTTGATATACATGCCTCTACATTAATTTGTGTGTTTTTAAAAATGTCTTTTTCTTCCTGTAAATTTAACTGATTATTCTTTGGACTTTTTTCTGTCTTCCAAAATTTTAATGGTGACCATGTATTTTCATAATCAGATTTTAACTATATTTAATGAATATCAAGTGCACATTTCAAAAGAACTGCTGATTACAATAAAAATAAGACTCTGATACAATTCAAGCCCTTTATAATAAAAATACGTGCTCAGAGCATTTAAAAATGTTGAAACATTAAACTGCTATTCTGATACCAGAGTCAGATATAACATTTCTGCAGTCAGGTGTCTAGGAGATGCAGAGATCAACAAAATCTGGTCTCTCTATCCCTGGAAACATGAAATCCAGGGAAACCAGGACAAAAACAAGGTTTCAATAATAAAAGCCTTTCCAAATCAACCCCAGTCCTCTAGGAGGCCTTCCCACCCTTCCCGCACTCCACAAGCGGGTTGGGTCTCTTCTGAATCATACATGCAGCCTGTGGTGCCCAGTCAGAGTGCCTGATCCTGCAGTCCTGTGGATCTATGAGCTTCTTAAAGGCAGGCACTTCTCATTCCTCAGAGCTCCTCACAGTAGATGCTCGCTGAATGCTGTGGTTAGTGCACAGGCTTCTGAGTCAGATTTAAGTTCTAGTTTCACTTCTGGGATTACTGGTTTTGGAGCCTAAGCAAGTTAATTACTGAACCTTTCAGTACTTCAGCTTCCTCAGTTCATAGCTTCAGTCTGGTTTTAGGCAGTTCTTAACAGGAGAATAGGGGTTGGAGCTATATCTTAAAAGGTGGGTAGAATGTGCACCAGCAGAGAGATGCAAAGTGGGCGTTCTGGATCATTGTTCCAGAGTGAATGAAGCTGAAATGGGGTTCAGAGTTATGTTCAGGGGACCTAGATTTAGTTAGTTAGGTGGTGAGGTGTAAGGGTCAGTGGTTCTCAGCCTTGGTTTCACATTAGAAGTACTTGCGAAGCTTTAAAAATGTACTGGAAGGAAAATGGCAGAGTAGGGAGCTGCAGGGCTTACTCCTTTTCCAAAAACAGCTGGTGGACAGTCAGGAACTGTCCGAAACACGTGTTTTGGGGCTCTAGAGACCAGGGGAGTACTGTGCAGCATCCAGGGAAGAGCAGAACAAAGAGACTGAGACGCTGTGGTGAAGAACTGTGAGTAACTCACTCAGCCATGGCTCCTAGTGCCCACCCCCCACTCTTGAGGCAAGTAGCTTCAGGTTGTTCCAGTCCCTGCCTGGCAGGCTGCTGTGGACAGCGATGGCTGTGGAAGTCCTCCCCAAGAACAGAGAGGGACAGGGCCTACTACTGATGGAGCTAGAGGCCAGCAAATTTGGACTACTGGGCCTGCTGCTTTAGCCCATCCTGAACAGGTGCCACTGTGCCATTGTTTCTACCCAGGTCAGAGGTGGAGCCGGCAGAGGGCTAAAAATACCCTGCCTTCTTAGAGTTTTGGGTAATAGGTTGCCTAAGAGCACTATCTGCTGGGCAGGATAGGAAGGCTCAGCCTGAAAAAAAAAAAAAAAAAGAGGTTTTTTGGTGTCTTTCCCGACCCTCTCCCCAGGGCTCTTTGGAACTGGTCTGCATCCCCAGCATGGGTCCCAGGCCCTGTTTTGGCTGGGAAATAGTGACAAACCAGTTGTCAAAGAGGAACTTAACACAAACCCAATAAACAACAAAATTCTACAAAGGAGAGAGAAACTGACCTTCAGAATCATCTCATCAAGATAATCACGTCCAGATATGAGCAAAAACTTATAAGCCATACTAAGAAACAGGAATATATGGCCCATTCAAAGGAACAAATGAAAACTTTGGAATTTGGAACAATTAATCAAATATATTCAACAAATCTCCTAAATAAATTCAAGGAGATGAAGGAAAATATGGATAAAGAGATAAAGGATATTAAGACAATGGGTGAGCATAAAGAATTTGAAAGCATGCAAAGAAAAATAACAGAACTTAGGGGGAATGAAAGGCACAATAGATAAAAAGGATCGGTGAACTAGAAGACAGGACATCTGAAATTGAACAGACAAAAGAACACATAGAAAAAATAATTGAAAAAATTGAACAGGGTCTCAGGGTATTGAATGACAGCATGAAGTGCACAAACATACATGCCATGGGTGTTCCAGACGGAGGAGGGAAAAGGGACAGAAACAATACTTGAGGAAATAATGGCCAAAAATTTCCACTCTTAGGAAAGGCATAAGTAAACATGTCCTAGAAGTGCAACATGCTCCAAACAGAATAAATCCTAATAGATGTACTCCAAGACACATACTAATCAGACTGTCAACTGCCAGAGATGGAGAGAATTCTGAAAGCAGCAAGAGAAAAGCGGTCTATCACATACAAGGGATGCTCAGTAACACTAAGTCCCGATTTCTCATCAGAAACCACGGGGGCAAGAAAGCAGTGGTATGGTATATTTAAGGTATTGAAATAGGAAAAACTTCCAGCAAAGAATTTTTTATCTGGTAAAACTGTCCTTTACAAATGAGGGAGAGTTTAAAATATTCACAGAGAAACAGAAGTTGAGAGAGTCCATTAACAAGAGTCCTGCTCTATAGGAAATACTAATGGTAGTTCTGCAGGCCTAAAAGAAAAGACAGGAGAGAGAGGCTTGGAGGAGAGTGTAGAAATGAAGATTATCAATAAGGGTAACTAAAAGGGTAAAAAGAGTGACAAAAATGAGTTAGGCCGTGTAAAAGCTAAAGTATTAAAGGGTCAAAGTGTGAGTACTACTTTACGGTAAGAACATTGAATGTTAATGAATTAAATTCCTGAATCAAAAGACGTAGATTGTCAGAATGGATAACAAAAATATGATCCATCAATATTCTTTATACAGTAGACTCCCCTTAGACCCAAGGGATACAAATAGGTTGAAAGTGAAAGGCTGGAAAAAGATATTCCACATTAACATTAAAAAAAAAAAAAAAAAAAAAAGCGGGGGTAGCTATATACATTAATATCAGACAAAATACGCTTTAAATGCAAAAAATACTATGAGAGACAAAGAAGGTCATAATATATATTTTTAAAAGGGATGGTCCATGAAGAAGAAATAACAATACTTATGCACCTAACCAGGGTACCCCAGAATGCATGAGGCAAACTCAGGCAAAACTGAAGTAAGTAATAGACGTCTCTACGATAATAGTTGGAGACTTCAGTACATCACTCTCAATAGATAGAACATCTACACAGAGGATCAATAAAGAAACAGAAAACTTGAATAGTATAAGTGAACCAGACCTAACGGACATATCCAGCACATTACACCCCCAAATAGCAGGATATTTAATCTTCTCAGGTGCTCATGGATCATTCTCCAAGATAGACCATATGTTTGGTCACAAAACAGGTCTCAATAAATTTAAAAAGACTGAAATTATAGAAAGTACTTTCTGATCATAATGGAATGAAGCTGGAAATCAATAACAGCAAAGAACTGGAAAATTAAGAAATGTATGGAGATTAAACAACACACACTTAAAGAATTAGTGGGTCAAAGAAGAAATGGCAAGAGAGATTAGTAAATATCTTAAGAGGAATGAAAATGAGTCAGATTTAAAGCAGGATGCAGTGAAGGCAGTGCTGAGAGAATGCCTACATTAAGAAGGAAGAAAGAGTTAAAATCAAAGACCTAACTGCATACCTGGAAGAACTAGAGCAAGATCAGCAAACTAATCCCAAAGCAAGTAGAAGGAGAGAAATAAAGATTAGAGCATAAATAAATGAAATTGAGAAAAACAACAAAAATAGAATCAACAAAACCAAAAGTTGGTTCTTTGAGAAGATCAATAAAATTGACAAACTCTTAGCTAGACTGATAAAGAAAAAAAAGAGAGGAGTTGCAAATAAATAAACGAGAGGGGGGACATTCCTACTGACCCCACAGAAATAGAAAAGATCATAAGAGGATACTATTAACAAATGCATGCCAACAAATAGACAACTTAGATGAAATGGACAATTTCATAGAATGACACAAACAATGTCTATTGACTCCAGAGGAAATAGAAGACCTCAACAAACCAGTTACAAGTAGGTAGATTTAATCAGTCATCAAAAACCTACCAACAAAGAAAAGTCCAGGATCAGGGGACTTCACAGATGAATTCTACCAGCCATTCCAAGAAGAATTAATGCCATTCATGCCTAAACTCGTTCAAGAAAATCGAAGAGGAGGGAACACTACCTAATTCATTCTATGAAGCCAGCATCACCCTAATAGCAAAGCCAGATAAAGATACTACAAGGACCAATCTCTCTAATGAATATAGATGCAAAAATCCTCAACAAAATACTTGCAAATAGAATCCAACAGCACATTGAAAGAATTACACACCATAATTGGTTCAACACAAGAAAATCAATTATTGTAATACACCACTTTAACAAATTGAAGGGGGGAAACCTCATGATCATATCAATTGGTGCAGAAAAGGCTTTTAACAAAAATACAGCATCCTTTCTTGATAAAAACAATTCAAAAAATAGAAATCAAAGGGAACTTCCTCAACTTGATAAAGGGCACATATGAAAAATCCACAGCAAACATTGTTTTCCATGGTGAAAGACTGAAAGCTTTCCCTTTCAGATCTGGGACGAGACAAGGATGCCCACTGTCGCGTCTGTTATTCAACATCATACTGAAAATTCTGCCAGGGCAATTAGGCAAGATAAAGAAATAAAAGGCATTCAAATTGGATTGGAAGAAGTAAAACTTTCAAATATAGGATGACATGATTTTATATTTAGAGAGTCCCCAAAAATCTACAAGAAAGCCCTAGAGCTAATTGATGTGTTCAGCAAAGTGATGGGATACAAGATCAACATACAGAAATCAGCAGTGATTCTATACACTAGTAATGAGCCATCTGAGGAGGAAATAAAAAAAATCCATTTACAATAGCAACTAAGAGAATAAAATATCTAGGAAAAAATTTAACCAAGGATGTAAAGGACATGTATTTAGAAGACTGCAAAACATTGCTAAAAGAAATCAGTGAAGACCTAAGCAAATGGAATTTGTGGAATAAATGGATTGGTAGACTAAATACTGTTAAGATGTCAGTTTTACCCAAATTGATTTACAGAATCAACACAATCCCAATCAAAATTCCAACAGCCTACTTTGAAGAAATGGAAAAGCCAATTATCAAATTTATAGTCAAAGAAAGATGCCTTGACAAAGAAAAACAAATTTGGAGGACTCACACTTCCTGACTTTAAACACTATTACAAAGTTACAGTGATCAAAACGGCATAGTATTGGCGTAAAGAGAGATATATTGATCAATGGAACTGAATTAAGAGTTTGAAACAGATCTGCACATTTATGGTCAATTGCTCTTTTAAAAGGCTCCCAAGTTCACCTAACTGGGACAGAATAGTCTCTTTAGGAAATGGTGCTAGGAGAGCTGGATATCCGTATCCGAAAGAATGAAAGAGTACCCCTACCTCACACCTTATACAAAAATTAACTCAGTGGATCAAAGACCTACATATAAGAGGTAAGTCCATAAAACTCTAGAAGAAAATATAGCATCCTCAAGATCTTGTGATAGGCAGTGGTTATTACACTTTACACCCAAAGCACAAACAGCAAAAGCAAAAATACGTAAATAGGACCTCTTCAAAATTGAACACTCTTGTATGTTAAACTCTTTTTGTCAAAAGGTTGAAAAGGCAGCCTACTCAATGGGAGAAAATATTTGGAAACATCTGATAAGGGTTTAATATCCAGAATACATAAAGAAACCTTACAACTCAACAATAAAAAGACAAAACAATTGAATTTTAAAATGGGCAAAGGACTTGAAGAGACATTTTTTTCAAAGATGAAATACAAACGGCTAAAAAGCACATGAAAAGATGCTCAAAATCACTATCAGGGAAAAGCAAATCAAAATCATAATGAGGTATCATTTCACATGTACTAGAATGGCCATTATTAAACAGGCAGCTACAGTTGTTGGAGAGGATGTGGAGAAATAGGAACACTTATTCACTGCTGGAGGGAATGTAAAATGGTACAGCTGCTGTGGAAGACAGTGTGGTGGTTCCTCAGGAAGCTAAATAGAGAACTGCCATGTGACCCTGAAATCCTGCTATTAATATATACCCAGAAGAACTGAAAGCAGGGATGCGTACAGACATTTGCACACCGATGTTAACAGCAGCATTATTCACAGTTGCCAAAGGATGGAAACAACCCAAGGGTCCATCAACTGATTAATGGATAAACAAAATATGGTGTGTGTATATATATACACAATGGAGTAGTATTCAGCTGTAAGAAGAAATGAAGTCCTGATGCCTGCAACAACATGGTTGAATCTTGACATTTTGTTGAGTGAAATAAGCCAGACACAAAAAGACAGATGTTGTATGATCTCGGTAATATGAACCAAATATAATGAGCAAACTCATGGAATTAATGTCTAGAACATAGGTTACCAGAAGATAAAATGAGGGTAGAGAATGGGGAGCTGATGCTTAATTTGTGCAGAATTTTTAATTAGGTTGATTGTAAATGTTTGGAAATGGATAGAGGTGATAGTAGCACATTACTGTGAGTGTAATTAACAGTTCTGAACTGTGAGTGAGATTGTGGTTGAAAGAGGAAGTTTAGGGTTTAGGGTCTTGTAAGTTACTAGAAGGAAAGCTAGAGGATGAAACATGGGACGGTATAATACAGTGAACCCTGTAGTGGATGACAAAGGTGATTAATGTTCTTCCATGAACTAGAACAAATGTATGTCACTATTACAAGGTGTTGCTATATTTAACAGTGGTATCTTTATATTCTTCCATCAGTTGTAACACACGTATTAACCAATCCTGTGTCAGTAATGGGGTTTTTCTTTTTGGAGCAATGAAAATGTTCTAAAATCGTGGTGATAAAAGCACAACTCTGTGATTATACTGAGAGCCCTTGACTGTACATGTTAGATGGATTATATAGTGTGTGAATAAAACTGCTTAAAAAAAAATTACTGGGTCCCATTTCCAAAGATTCTGATTTTATTAGTCCCTGGGGCAACCTGGGCTTTAGGATTTCTCATACCTCCCCAGGTGATTTCTAAGGTGAGGTTGTGCTTCAGACCCTCTGCTGTAGGGCAGGACCTCCCCAGCTCTGTGTATATGAATCCCCTGGGGGTTTGTTAAATTGCAGATTCCTATAAAGTAGGTTTGGGGCAGGGGTGGAATCTGCATTCCGACAGGATTCTAGGCGATGTTCTTGCTGCTGGTCTGCAAACCGCCCTATGATATAGCAAGGAAGATGGGAGACACTTAAGATAAAGCTATTTTAGCTGTTTTTAGTAAACTCTAATTCTAACATTTCTTGCATTTGTCCATAGTATTAAAGAATCTGAAGCTTATGGTTATTCTGACCTGTGAGTGAATTCTTGATTGATCACTTAGAAGCTGTTAGTACTTTGGGCAAATTATTTTCAGACTTGGTTTCCTCATGTCTAAAATGGGAAAGGTGATAACTTACAGTGAATCAAAAGTGTAGCATGACCAAAAGGGGGATGTGAAAGGAAATGAAATAAGCTTGAGTGGCAGAGAGATTCCAAAAGGAGCCGAGAGGTCACTCTGGTGGGCACTCTTACACACACTTTAGACAACCCTTTTTAGGTTCTAATGAATTGGGGTAGCTGGTGGTAGATACCTGAAACCATCAAACTACAACCCAGAACCCATGAATCTTGAAGACAATTGTATAAAAATGTAGCTTATGAGGGGTGACAATGGGATTGGGAAAGCCATAAGGACCACACTCCACTTTGTCTAGTTTATGGATGGATGAGTAGAAAAATAGGGAAAGGAAACAAACAAACAGACAGAGGTACCCAGTGTTCTTTTTTACTTTAATTGCTCTTTTTCACTTTAATTATTATTCTTGTTATTTTTGTGTGTGTGCTAATGAAGGTGTCAGGGATTGATTTAGGTGATGAATGTACAACTATGTAATGGTACTGTGAACAATCGAATGTACGATTTGTTTTGTATGACTGCGTGGTATGTGAATACATCTCAATAAAATGAAGATTAAAAAAAAAAAAGCCAGCAAAAAAAAAAAAAAAAAAGTGTAGCGTATGTGAAGTACTTAATACCCTTTTCAGAGCATTCATGTGTCATTCCATCCCACTTTGACCCTTTTTCTGCCTTATTAATTAATTTTATGTGGTCACATATAACAAAATTTGCCATTTTAACCATCTAAAAAACTTTTTATTTTGAAGTAATTTCAAATTTACAGAAATGTTTCAAACATAATACAAACATAATACAGAGAACTCCGTTATTCCCCTTACCCAGATTTACCAACTTTTAACATTTTGACACATTTGTTGCATTCCTCTATCAATGAGAAACATTTGAGAGGGGGTTACATACATCATGTACCCTTTACTATTTAATACTTACCTATTCTTTTCCTAAGAACAAAGATATTCACTTACATAACCACATTAAGTACAATTGCCAAGTTCAAAAACTTTAATATTGATATAAAGCTTACAGTGTATATCCCAGTTTTTTCGGTTGTCCCAGTACTGTCCTTTTGGACATCTTCTACATTATTAGTTCCAGTCTAGGATCATGTATTGCATATAATTTTCATTTAATTCTCTCTTTAGCCTCTTTCTCTCTCTTTAAAATTGTGATAACATATATACAGCATAAAATTTCCCAACCACTCCCAAACATACAGTTCCCAGGCATTAATCATATTCACAATGTTATGGTACCTTCACCTCCATCCATTATGGAAACATTTTCATCACCTGAAACAGATACTCTGTACCCATTAAACAATAACTCCCTGTTCTAGTTTGCTAATGCTGCAGAATGCAGAACACCAGAGATGGGTTGGCTTTTATAAAAAGGGGGTTTATTTGGCTACACAGTTACAGTCTTAAGGCCATAAAGTGTCCAAGGTAACACATCAGTAATCAGGTACCTTCACTGGAGGATGGCCAATGGCGTCCGGAAAACCTCTGTTAGCTGGGAAGGCACGTGGCTGGTGTCTGCTCCAAAGTTCTGGTTTCAAAATGGCTTTCTCCCAGGACATTCCTCTCTAGCAAGCTTGCTCCTCTTCAAAACATCACTCACAGCTGCACTAAGTTCCTTCTCTTTGAGTCAGCTCATTTATATGGCTCCACTGATCAAGGCCCACCCTCAATGGGTGGGGCCATGCCTCCATGGAAATATCTCATCAGTTATCTACAGTTGGGTGGGGCGTATCTCCATGCAAACAACCTAATCCAAATGTTCCAACTTAATCCCCACTATTATGTCTGCCCCACAAGATTGCATCAAAGAATATGGCTTTTTCTGGGGGACATAATACATTCAAACCAGCACACTCCCCATTCCCTCCTTTGCCTTTGTCCCTCCTAACTTGTATTCTACTTTCTCTCTTTGAATTTACATATTCTACTTATTTCTATTTATCAGACATCATCTATTCCTTTGTGTCTGGGTTATTTCACTTAACACAGTGTCTTAAAGGTTCATGTTGGGTTGTGTATCAGAACTGCATTCCTTTTTATGGCCTACTTTGAGCTTTTAACATACTCTCTATATTAAAGCTTAATCATTTATGTCAGTAAAGCAGCTGTTTTAATAAACCAGATAGTAAATGACAGTGGCACTAGATTTTTAAATGGGAACTTGATATCATCGTGGTACTTATTGTATGTCATACTGTTTCCTGAGTATTGGACCTGGTTTGTTTTTCTTTTCCCCAGATGGTATATTACTTATGGTCATGAACTAATTTGGAAAAACAGGGAGCCTCTAGTGAAAATTTGGCACGAAATGAGGACTAATGGCCCCAAAAAAGGAGGTGGCTCTAAGTAAAACTGGAGTTGGAAAATACTGGAGCATCTGGTCCACGCTACTTGGAAGCCCACTACCACATTGGCCCTGGAGTTTACCACGACGTGCCCCTGCTTGGAAGACGCTCAGCCTCTCACCTTCCTGGGTTTTAAACTTTGTCCCTGATACATGTCTTTCTTAGGAAGTGAATTACGACAAAGTTGGTGACATAAAGGTTTATCTCTCTAGTTTGTAAACAGAGGGTGTTTGTTTTCTTTTCAAAGAACACTAATGCTATTCTGGAAATGTTGCTTTTAATTGTTGCATTTGACATATTTTGATGAGCCATGAACTTCATGAGGGTGCATATTTAAGGACCTGATTTGAAGGCAGAAGCTCTTGTTTTTGTGCATCGGCCTTCTAGTGTCTCTGCCAAGCATTTGATCTTACTCATTTACCCTTCCCTTGGTTGGTTGACAGTTAAAAGGGTGTCCTCCTTCTGGCATGATCTGAAGTATCAGCTACAGTAATTTTTTTTTTTCTTTTTCCCAAGAAAGGTAATGTTTTCTGGCAGCGAGTGGCATATACAAAAAGCTGTTTTTAGGTTTTGCTTTCTAAGATATGATTGTGACTAAAGGGTAGAAGAAAGTGACTCAGATAAATTCAAACTTGAATCTGAGCCTATTGCATTCTTATTAGAAATTGTATATTCTAACGAGTATCTTATGGAAATAGACAGTGGTCATCATTGTGGCTTTACTGCAGTGGAATGCACTTGTTGCCGTCATGATGAAGGATTATTTCTAGGAAACGCAGTTTGAGAATTTAAAAGTTTTTCTTGAAAGGACTTAAGGAGAGTTTTAAAAGTCTTTTGGTGGTCCTAAAAGGATATACAAAATCTAGTGCTTTTGCACTGGGTGTAGTAAAGGCATAGATTTGTCAGCGTTGTTTGGCTCACCTTAATCTCACCCCACTGTGTGCCAGGCTGTGGGTGGCACCAGCAGGGAGGGCAGGAGTCTCTAGGGTTGCACAGGCTCTGGGTGAGGTCCCTGCACTTCTACTCCCGAGTTATGTGGTCCTGGACAGTATAATCCTGCTCCCCTGACAAGGCTGTTGGAACCAAGCACCAAGCACATAGTACTTTTCCACCATTTGACAGTTCTTCATACTCTTTTCCCGCTGAAGTCAAGTTTTCTCTGTTGCAAAGTACCAGCTGTTCCTACCAGTCACAGAATTCTATTGTAATAGAATAGGAGAGGTCGTTTTAAACCAGCCCTCACTTTTGTCACTTTGCCAGTAAAGAAACAGGGCTAGGTGGGGAGAATGCCCAAGGTTACACCACTTTGCTCTGACATATCTGAATGTGTTAGGCTAACCCTGGGATATAAAGATGAGGCAAGATTTATTTTTCAGAGTTGGAATGGCAGGCTAGTTCACATGGACATTCCATAGTAGAATCCCAAATTAAATTCATGTCTTCCCATGAGCAGACCAGAAAAATAGGCAATGAAGACTTGTGTCTTCTCTCCCTGCTTTGTGACAATTAGAGAAGGAAGGTCAAGTCCCTGAAGCACTTCTCTGTCTATAAAATCCCTTGAAGCTGGAGTCTTTGGATGGCCCAGATCTGTTTTCCCAGTGAGAGTGTCTTTGGGAAGTCAAAGCCTAGTTCTGACAGCACAAGCTTTACTGCCCACGACTTTGGCAAATGTCACCACTTTCCTAATTGCCCAATTTATAGAGTATTTTAATCTCTCTTCTTGGCTTCTCTGCTGCATTTGATGCTTGCTCACTACCACCTCAGGATTCTGAGTTTTCAAGAACATGCTTGCTCCTGGCTCGTGTGCCTTGAGCTGCACCACCTCCTCCACTGGCTTTTAAGTGTTGGGGTCCTCACAAATCCACCCTTAGCCACTATCCTGTCTTACTCTCAACATAGTTCTTAAATGGTCTGTCTTCCCATGGCTTCATCTATCTGTGTGAGTGACTTCTGAGCTCCAGACCCACTGAGTATCTCTACTCATAATTCAGGACATATGTCACCTGTGTGGATCCAGGTGGACCTCAGATGTGGCACTCCTGGCTTAAGGATTGGCATCAGTCACTGAAGCCAGAAACCTGGGCACCATTCTACAGCTCCCTCTCTCATCTTTTATCCCTGGAACCCAGCCCCTCCTCTCATTCCTAGTTCAGTCCCTTATCTCTAACCTGGTGAGACTTTTCCCAGCTGGTCTCTTAAAACATCTCTGTACTTCTCCATATGCTAAAAACACTCAGTCATTCCCTGGCCCCTATAAAAACCTTCGAATCTCCTTAGTGTAGCAGCCAAGGTCCTCCATGGTCTGGCCACTGGCTGCACTCATGTCCCCCACACCTACATTCCCGCCTGAGCCCTCCAGCAGGTCCCGCCTTCCCTGTTTACCCTGTTCCTGGTGTTGTCGGTTGTAACACACTTGCTTACCTTGAAGGCACCTGGCGTTACATTGAGCACATAGTAAGTGCTCTGAAACTGTTGTTTGATGAATGAAAAAAATAGAAGAGTGGCTCTTTTTTGCCGCGGGAGGGAGTATTTCAGTCATCAAACTTCATCTCCAGGGTGGCTTACCCAGGACTCTGGAGCACAGAGGTCACAAGGCTGCTTGTCCTGGTCCCGGAGAGCTGGTGTGGAATCGTTTGCTTCCTTCACGGGACATGGCTCTTCTCCCGTGACAGCCTTCCTTTATGGCTGTCTTCAGCTGAGCTGCTGCCACTTCAGAACAGTGCTTTTGTCTCTCTGCTACTCACTTTGCTGTGACTTCAAACTAAGGCAGTGGTTTGAAAGCCCAATCTATTCTGACTGGCCAGGGCTGTACTGCAGTCCTCTGCTCTGAGGTGCAGACTGGATACCTCCAAATAGAGCCTTGAGATGTAGCTCTGGGTAATTAATGCTGTTTCAATAGTGTTATGAGTACTTGGGCCTTATGTAAAATATCTGGAAGCCTTTTGAGTTGTGTGGCCAGGGAGTATTTCTGCTACCCTGTTCTGCGTTAAACAGACTGACCTTTAGCTTGGACCATTACCCATACTTAGCTCTACAATAAAACAGTAATGAATGCACAGGGAGAAATCAACTTTGTATAGCTAGTGGCCAAGCTTTTGGCTTTATAAATCTCAAACTTCTGTGGCAATGCTTTAAAATTAGGGGTTTTAAAACTCAGGGGAAAGTCAATTAGAGCATTTCTAAAACTAATGCCAATTCTTAATGAAAATCGGATAGGTGGTCACAGACGAGCATCTCAAAGACAAACAGTCTGTTGACTCACAGCCTGATTCAAACACGTGTTCTCTGGGAAGCACGGCCCCAAGTCTTCCCTGTGATGCCCTCATTGCTGCACTCCCCGTAAGGTTGCCAGCTGAGTCCCACGGAGACCAAAGAAAGACCCTTCCTGCTTTCTGACTGCCCCCCTGGTGCTGGCTGATGGTGGTTAGCAAGGAATTGTCACCCTTGGGCCCTCGGCCTTTGCAAAGCCAGGTCTAATTTATAACATTTGGATTCAATTTTTGCATTTAAATGTGGATTAAAATTTAATTTTAATTAAAATCAATAAAATTTATGAAGTATAATAAAATTAAGCATTTAACTATCATTAAAATTTGGATTAAATTTTGAATCAAATTACGAAACATAATTGACTCCCGGAGGTTTCAGGTGGCTCCTGGCGACCTCAACCTTTCCCCCAATGCCCGCTTCTGCTCCCCTCTCCTGCGGCGGACCCTCCGCTCCAGCCTCGCGCGCCGGGGCCCGGGCCTTGGCGAGGTTGTCTCCGAGCCCAACCGCTCCCGGATCCCCACCCAGGCCGGGGGGCGGCGCTGCGGCGGCGCGGGAAGGGAGCGGGGCGGGGATGCTGGGTGGGGGAGGCGCGGCCCCGAGCGCCGGGAGCACTGGCAGCTCCGGGAGCCGAGCGCCGAGCGCGGGGCGCCGCGGGGGCCGGGGCCGGCATGGCGTGGCCCTGCATCAGCCGCCTCTGCTGCCTGGCGCGGCGCTGGAACCAGCTGGACCGCTCCGACGTGGCGGTGCCCCTGACCCTGCACAGCTACTCGGACCTCGAGAATGATGAGCCGGGCCCGGGCGGCGCCGCCTCGCGCAGGGGCCCGGCCCCCGCAGGCACCCGGGACCCCGGCCGGGACGTGCCGCTTACTCAGTACCAGCGCGACTTCGGCGTGTGCACGGTGCCCGCGGGGCCCAGAGATGCGCCCCAGGGGCGCGGGGCGGGGGCCGGCGGCCGCAGGGACAAACATCCCGCGCCCCCCACGCCTGGCGGCAGGGGGATTTACGTGCTCCCCATCGGCGACGCGGACGCGGCTGCAGCAGCGACCACTTCCTACAGGTATTAAGCTGGGGGCCGGGGAACGCCTCGCGTCTAGACTCGCTGGTCGGAGGAAACTGAGGCACGGAGCCTGGAAGGCGGCGGGTGGGTAGGGAAAAAAGAGGAGCCCGAGTCCCGCTCCCACTCTCCCACCCCACACGAGCTGCAGGCGGCCTGGCCTCAGAGGTCGTTCCTGTTGGTCCCAGGGCACTGCAGACGGCGCCTTCCCAGTTCCCTGACCAGCCCGAGTGAATGGGCACCTCCGCTGACGGGGAGCTCACTGCCGCACTCAGCAGCCTGCTCCCCGCTTCGGCAGCCCTGTCAGAGTGGCCTGCCTTGGATTCAGTTGAACTCTGCGGATTCCCCTTAACTTACACCCGGGGTCCTAGCCATGGAGGGGCGCACACAGGTCAACTCCCCGAGCCCTCTTTGGTCAGCGCCCTCTCTGGGGGCGTTGGTGGGGGGCAACCCCTGGGCACCCACGGAGTGACTGCGGGCTGTTGACTTTGCTTTTGCCCTGAGGCCAGGTCTGCGCCCTCCCCGAGCCTCACCCGTGCACTTGGACCACGGGGGTGCGGGGGGTGGGGGGTGGGGATGGGTTGGGGGCTTACTCCTTTCTTTTTTTATTACAAAAGTAATACATATTCAGGGTAGAAAAATTGGAAATTACAGAAATTACTACAAAGAAAATAAATATCCCCTTAACCCCACCCCTAAACCGGTATTTCTAAACTTTAACATGCTATTGAATGCATGTCCATTTCTATATTCTTACATGATTAGATTCTTACTGTACATAGTACTTTTTTTCACCTATTGTGGATGCCTGTCCACGTTACTAGATGTTCTTGTACAACAGGAATTTTAATAGCTGTGCAGTATTTTACCCTATGAATATGCATAGTTTATCTGTTCCTTTAGTTAGGATATTTCCAATTTGGCGTTATTAAAACCACCATTTCTTTGATCCTGCTGTTTGACTTCTAGGAATTTGTCCTACAGCTATCCCTGAGCGCGGGGTGGGGGCGAGGGGTATCTGTCCCTACACTGCAACATTGTACAGTGGACGATAGACCCAACCCGTGTCCTGCTGCTGCAGGGGACTGGTTATAGTAAATCCATAGGACGGTGCTGTGAAGTTCTCTATGTAGTGATAGCAAAAGATCCTCAAAAGATACGTTTCAAATACGTTTCAAAAAAGCATGGTGCAGAACAGCGCACCTAAGATGCTACCATCTTTGTTTTTAAAAGGGTTATTAATATACACACATGTGCTCAAATAAGCACAGAATGTCTCTGAATGGATGTGTGAGAAAATGGTAACCCCTGGGGAGAGGGGAGATGGCTGCCGCCCAGGGGTGGCAGAGAGGCCAAAGGGCCTTTCGCTCTTTGAAACTGTTGGCTTTTTTTTTTTTTTTTTTTTTTTAAAAAGAAAAACCTTCTTTGATGAGCATCCTTGTAGCAAAATGTTTGCTCACATCATCATTTCTTTGGGATAAATTCCTACCTGTGGAATGAAGGGGCCAAAAGGTGTGAACTTTCCTGCTGGTTCCCTCTTGGAGCTCCTTCTCCAGCCCCTTGGCAGCCCAGCTGGGATCTGGGCTCCAGCACCCGCCCCTCCCCCAGGGGCCTCCTCCGAGTGTCCTCCCACAGCCACAGGGCTTGTTCTGGCTCCTGGCTCTGGCCCCTTGCTTCCTGCTCTGGGACCCCTGCAGCCATTCTGGGGCCAGCAGGCTCAGGCTGCCAGACCTGAGAGGCAGTTTGAGAACAGAAGGACAGTGCCCAGTAGCACCTGCTTCCCCAGGAGAAACAGAGCAGCAGATGGTTTGGGCAGCTGGTCTTTGGAACCTCACAGCTTCTGAAGCAAAAATTCTCCAATAAGGCTGTGGCCCAGCTTGCCTCCTGGCACCCCTGAGCGTGGGCTGAGTGCTGACCATGGACGGATGCTGGCTCTCTGCCAGCTGTGCTGCTGCCAAGGGGAAAAAGAGGCAGTTTTGTTGACCTCCGGGTCTGGAACCCAGCGAGGCAGGGTTCATCCTGGGCTGTGGGTGGGATGGGGCAGGAGGGCTCCCAGCCCACATGTGGGTGCTGCCTCAGGAGAGCTGGACACTTGTCCACAGACCATCTCCTTGGCCAGGTGCTCCTGGGGACACAGGATCACTGCTTTTCTGAGCTCATCATCTGGCAGAGCAGTTGACAGAATTAAAACAAACAGGTCTTTTCTTCTAGAGAAAGTAACCCCATGGGAAGCTAGGCTGTGCCACCTCACCACCCAGCAGCACCCAGCGAGGGCCCTGTCCGCTCACGCACGTGCACACATGCTCACAGCCACATGGGTGTGCTCCTTACCACATGCAGAGCCATGCAAAAGCCAGGCCATCTTTCGGGTCTTTGAGGTGGTCACAATTCATTCTCTCTTTTGCAGGAGTTAATAAGACAAACACTACAGAAATTAAAGTGCTTCTGATATTGAAATAACACTCAACACAATACTGTTTCTTTCCTGTCAGTCGTAGCCATGGCCGTCGGGCCTGGGGGCTCTTTGCAGAGCTGGGTGATGGCAGGTTGCGCCTCCCCTGGTTGGAAATGTCCAGCCGTGAGTGGGCTGGAGACAACTGACCTTGAAAACCAACTTGAGTTGTTTTCACTTGAAGCAACCCGGCTTCTGGACAGGGAGCTGCAGAATTCCTATGGGGCCTGGGGACTGTGACAGAGAACCCAGGAGAGGCTGGGACTTGCCTGGTCTCCCAGGCCTAGTGCCGACCAGGGACTTCTGTTTATTGGACAAGTAACACCCAGGTGCTGACAAGCTTTGCCCCAAACTCCCTGTGCACCCTGGTCTGTTTCTCAACTGTAACTTGGGGAGAAACGTTTCTGCCTCTCCTTCCTTAAGGGATTGGGTGAAGGACAGGTGGAAGTGAAGGTGTCAAAGGTGGAGCCTCTTAAGTTGCTGGCAGAGGGAGGGCAGATTTCATGGTGGAGCACGCAGAGGTGAAAGGTCGACTACAGGCCTGCTTTCCCCCCAGAACGGGCTCTGCCTGACTGGGGAGTGCATTTCCTTTGCCAGTGATGTCTCTGAAATGGGGGTAAAGGACTGTGGGGAGCGGAGGCAGGATTTCAGCAGCAGGGGTGGCTGGGACATTGCAAGCATGGGGCACACAGCAGGGGCTCCTGCGAGGTCAGGGGAAGAGATGGCTGACCCTGTGCGAGGTTGTCTGTGTTCTGTTTCAGACAGGAATTCCAGGCGTGGACTGGAGCAAAGCCCTCGAGATCCACAAAGGCAAAACCAGCCACTGTCATCACAACCCACAGCTCCGGCTGGGACAGCAGCCCTGGGGACAGCTTCCAGGTCAGCCTGAAGCTGGTGCTGTGGGGCGAGGGCTGGGCTCCCAGCTGCAGGGAATGCGAGAGAAGCCTGTTTTCCAGATTAGGGACCAAGAGTCAGATTTTGATGGAGTAAAATGGCATAAGGGCCAGGGACAGCAGTGTCTGAATACCCAACCCCTTGCCCCTCAGAAAAAGCCAAGGCTCTTCTCTGTCATGACCTGGTGTGTGCACCTTGTGCTGGCTTCCCTGGTGAGCAGAATGTCTCTTTCCCTCCTTAATCCCAGTCGTATCCTTGGGGACCATGAGCACCAGCAACAAGCCCTTCCTGATACCCGAGCATTTGTGTAAGAGAGATGACAAGATGGAAGGGAGGTGGAGACCACTCAGCTTCTCAGTTCCACCCAGAGGCTTCAGGGAGCAGAACGGACCATATTTGGCCTTCTAATGCAGTGGTCCTGTCCACTGTGGTTAAGTTTTCACACTGACCCTTCAAGTCTCAACTCTTGGAGGTCAAAGAGAAGCGTGGGAGCTGGGGAGGGGAAAGTTGAGGAAAAGTCCTATTGATATGTGGCCACATTTCATTTTGCAGGTCCCAGAGGTGAGGAAGAAGTTCACACCTAACCCCTCGGCCATCTTTCAGGCTTCAGCTCCTCGGATTCTCAATGTGTGACTGCCCATGCCTTGGAGGGTGGCAGCAACCATGGCTGTGGAGAGAAGAGCGCTGAAGAGTGCAGTCACACCCTCTGCCACCAGGCTTGGGCCTTTCTTCAGCCACCAGGGGCTGGGATGATTTTCTGGTACTGACCTTGTGCTGTCAGAGGAGAGGAAAGGGGCTCTTCCTCCTCACTGTGGGGAACGACCCCAAGCTCACTGTGACCAACTCCTCTCCACGCTGCCACCCAGGGCAGCCAGGCCTGGCTCTGAGCAGCGGAGGCACAGAAACAGGACCCAGCTCAACTCTGGGCCTCACCATCATCTTCCCAGAGAATTTTGTGGACAGCTTCAGATCATTCTTCAGGAGTCCATTTTGGCCACCCTTCAGTTTTTAAATCTGAAGAACGTGATGCCAGCCTCACAGTACTTGAGGATCGCTTCTACTCTGAACTAGAATTGGTCCATGGGGCTGAAACTTACGGACATAACACGTCCTTGAAAGAACCAGTAATGTGCACTTTTAGTTGTTTTCTCAGGATGCATGACACTTGTGTTAATTTTATAACTTCTAGTAATCCAAGGTGATGACCTTGGCTATTCTTACAAATGACTCCACCTGTTCAAGTTGTAGAAGACTCTTAGGTGAGTCATGGTGATGCCAAGTAACCAGGAAGAAATGACCAAAAGAAACCGAAAATCAGCCACAGAGCTTCAATTTTAAAGACCTAATTTCTTTGTGGCCAAGATAATTCTAGTTTTAACAAAACATTTCTTGGGGTGAGTGCTTGAAGCTTTGAATGAATGAATGAATGAATGAATGAATGAATGAATGACATGTACTCTGTGGTAGCTTTCTAAAGTTTTAGCTCCACATTTCATTACTAATCTGTTTTTCCCTCTAATGTACAGATGACTAGAAGGGGCTACCATACACACTGGCTAAGAACTGGAAGCTTTTTTTTTTTTTTTTCTGAAGAAGGTGGCAATTAGCTTCAGTCCCTGAAAGACTTTAAATGTCATCTAAACCAACCCTGACAGCCTCACCTCTGCTCTGCTCTCACAGTGACAGGGAGCTCACTACCTCCTGAGGAGGCAGCTCATTTCGTCTTTGGAAAGCTCTTCTTTCCCCGTAAACCCCCTTGCACCACATGGCACAACCCTGGTTGCTCCTTGTGCAGCAGCCCTTCAAGCCTTTGAAGGGGTTCATGTCCCTTCTTAGAGAATAAAGGTTCACGCTCAGTCAGGAAGTTTTTTGATAAAGAACCAAAGATTTGGATCTTTATTCCTCCCTAGCCTGCACGTGGGCTCTAGTCCGATGAGCATCTGCTTGAAGCAGTAGGTGTTGGTGTTCTGATTTTAGAACCCCTGCAGGCGAGGAGGTGGGGCCCAGCGTTTCCAGCTCAGGCTGCAAAGGGAGACATCTCAGAGGTGCTATCTCTGGCAGGCACAGCCCGTCCCCTCATTCCAGCAAAGGAAATGCTCTAATAAGAGAATCATTTTAAAGAGAAAACCAAAACGATATGCTTACACAAAGATTCTATTATTTCAGACTTCACTGGTTTGCATGTTAGTTGTTTCTAAGCGAGACTTGCCTGCTAAGCATTGTGGGAAATGAATGGATTAACTGTACAATCTCCGATTTTACTAAAATGCAAAAATGTACCCTTTTCAATTTCTTGTTTTGTTTCTTTCAATTAATTATAAACGAGCACTGGCTCATACTTCATCAGGTCTCTTGGTAATAAGGGCTTCAGCGTAATGTGGCTACTGCCTGTATCACTTACAGGCTTGCGTCCAGAGGAACTCTGGGCTGCAGAGCCCCTACTGGCATTAATATGTAGTATTTCACAGAACCCACCAACCTCCCCTCTATTGTGTTTACCCCTTTCCCCCTACCTTCATCCAGGAGCCTAGGGCAAAAGCAGTCTTTGAAGCTAGTCTTGGGCTCAAATCCTGGCTTCGCCACTCACTAGCCATGAGTAATTTGAGGTTCAGTTTCCTCATTTGTAAAGTCAGGGTGGTACCACCTACCTGTTGGCTTTCTAAGAGCCTGAGTGTTTATGGACACGGTGCTTGGTACAGGGCCTGGCAGAGCTGATCTAGCTGTTCCTGCCTAAGCGCCCCCTCCCCCAGGGAACCTGTTCTATCCCATCTGTAGTTTTGGTCCATCTGCTGCTACTGACATTCTACAACTTGCGCTGCCTGTGCTCAAAAGCTCCCCTCACCAGATCTGCCCAGTGTCACCCTGCGCAGCTGGCTGCTCTGCCTTTCTCCAGCGGCTGGCTGAAGTCCTTTCATTCTTTTGCCTTAAAGGACTGATCACCCCGCAGTAACTCAACCTGCATAAATCAGATCTGCCCCTTCCTAACAGTGTTGGCTGAGTGGTGAAAACAGCCACTCCAAGACAGGCCTGACTTTGGAAAGCATACTATATGCCCATGTACATTTTCGTAATGTACCAGAACAAGCAACTTGTCACAAACACCTGAATCTGGTAACTTTCCTTACTAGGCTTCATTAGTTTTTAGGAGAACTGGATTCTGAAAAAAAAACTCCCTCCCACTCACTCTAGGTTTTAGTAAAGCCCAACACCATGATACTGGAATGGCCTTAAAAAGTAACTTAAAGTCTCAACCATGTGGCCCCAACCCATGTGTATCTTATACATACATATAAATGCTTAGAAAAAGAAATGCATTGAAATATTTCTGAAATGGGGGGAGGAGGATAGTGAGTAATTTTAATTTTTTTACACTTTCCTATACTTTTAAGTTTATTGACAATAAGCATTTTTGTATTAATTCTTTAAAAGGAAGAGGTTTTAAAAATAAAAACCAGTTCACTCTGTTAGCTAATTTCAGCCAAAAGAAAGTGCTCCATGTTAATTATCCCATAACCGAAGTGGCCATGGCCAGCAACAGCCTTGATCAGGCATGCGGGGTGCACTGTGCAGGCCTGGAGAAGGGAAAGCCCAAGGTCCTTTCTCAGCTGGGTGGGCCGCCGTCATTTACACCCAGATCCCACCTCCCTGTTTCTGTGGTGCGAATTCCAGGCCTTTAGGACAATCCGGAAAGCAGTGTTTGGGGAAAGCCTGGGCCTGCTGGACGGTGGCCCCGCAGCCGAGCCCGGCAGCTGGAGGAACTCACCCTTCAGCTGGGTCAAGAAGAGGCCCAAATGCCAATTCTGCCAGCTTCACTCACCCAGGTTCCTTCAATAAGTAAGAGGACTCTCCATGTCAGATACTGCCTGTGCCATTGGATTTTAGCTGCCTGCCGTGTGGCCGCTGTCAAAATCCTGGCTGAGCCCGTAACGTCCAGGAAGGTGAGACCAAGGAGCACTCCCATCCTCACTCCTCCAGACTACGCGAGTCTCTAAATTTTGACCCTGAGCGAAGCCTAGTTCCCAAGAAATTACACACTTGGACTGTTCAGAATGCCTGCCTGCAGAAATTCTTGCTTTTAAAGAATCAAAGCTTTCAAAGCCTTTAGCCCTTATTAAAGGTTACTATAAAAAGTGGTCATTTCTGACTTGCTTCTGCAGTTTTTGGGTAATCTCTTTAGCCTTATGAAACATGATGGCCACAACATAAGGACTCTGGAGAATTTTCTTCCAGACTGCAGCAAAGACCAATTTGATCTTGGCAGATAAGCGAGCATGTTTCTTTGTTAGACAACAGGAGCTGTTTCCCTCTTTGCCATGGCTTGAGCTCAATCACGCAGTTTTCCTTAGCCCCAAACTGTCAGAAATAATTATGTCCAAGTCAACATGTATCGTCTAGTTTTTTTGTTTTTAGATTTTAATGTAACTAATCTTTTAACTTGCATGGCTGGAATTTCTTTTGGAAAGAAGTAGAGGAACTGATATATAACACACAAATACCTATACCTTCCCTCCGTTCCAACTCTTTCTGACCTACTGCAAGAGCCCTACCCAAATATAGTGCTCCAAACTCAGAAAAAGCCATCACAAATACTAAAAGATTTATTGTAGACATTTTTGTTACATAATTATGTTACACATTATGATACAAATACATTTGAAATGTTAACACACATGGAGACTGTTAAATCATTTAATATTTCTTCCGCAGTAGGTAATTTCTTTAGGCTTTCACACCTGTAATAAATGCACGTGTTCTCATTTGGATGAAACCTTCCATCCTGTGGCTCTCAATCACAGTCCACCTGCTGAATGAACCTACACACCTGCCTATTAATCTTCATTGGAGTAGTTCATATATAGAGTATTTGAGCCTCTATATACTAAATTATTTTATTATTAAGCCAAGGCATGCCCTATACCCTATTGAACAGATTCCTTCTGCATTTGCAACCCTTATATGCGGCATCAAAAAGGCAAGATATTCATCCAGTCACCTGCCCACCTTATTTTCCTGTCTCAAACATCTATGGAAATCATGACAACCTGGATTACATCACTTGGACAAGCTTCTTTGACTCCAACTCACAGGTTTCAAATTTTTCTTTGAATAGAGTAAGAGGAGAGCCCTAACTGAGAACAAGTTCTTTTCTTTACCTTCCACACAGACCATGTTAGGAAGGTTGGGGCAGAGTATCTTCAGTGGACCTGGACATCACACAGTGGCACTGCTACACCTCCTTGTATCCGTTTCTCCCTTCTACTGAGACGGCTCTGCTCATGGACACAGTCTCCTCTTACTACTTCCGAGCACTGACGTCCCTGTCTCTGGGCTTGAGCACCTATTTTTCTACCTTTAAGGCACTCACAGGTATTTCTTTCAAACACTTTCCTTTTTGGGAAAAACTGCATTGACAGAGAACAGGATTTGAATCCACTGATATGACAAACAACCTCAGCAGAGCCTGTCCCAAAGGCTGCTCGCTCACTAGCAGCCACTCAATGTGGATTTGGCAGCAGCAGGTCCTGCTTACCACGTGAATGGTGTGGAAACAGCCATCTGCCACCCACACCCAGAACTGGTGGAGAGATGCCACCAAGAGCCCAGGATTTGTGGATGCTGACCCAGGCAGGGATATGTTTATCCCTTGAAATGGCTCTGAGTTTGTGCTCTATGACAAAAGAATTGTGGTCACTTTGCAGCTACTAGGCCTTTATGGCTTTTCATATGGCATTATCTTTTCCTGTAGCTGACTCACACTCAGCCCACCACACCAAGGCCAGGCAGGAACAGAGAACCACTTGCGGAGTCTAACACCCAATCCTTCCTCAGATGTTACCAGGGTAACCACTGGGGCTGCCTGTAACTCTGGTCCACAAACAGGTGAACTCCCTAGCCTGCCAGACTCATTTTCCACCCCCTGAAGCATCACACCCAAGATGCCCCCTCAAGGACACCCAGAGGGAAGGACCTGACACCCACGGCCTGGCCTAGCTCTTGTGACTCTCTCCTGGAGCCTTTACAGACGGTGAACAGATGCAAACTGACAGAGCACGTACCCACTCACAGCTTCACTCTACAATTAGGAAACAAACTTCTGTCTTAAAGGGATTTCATCTGGGACTGATGTTAACAGTAAGTTAGGTGGAGGCAATGGTTTGGCAGCCATGATGCTGTGAGGCACACAGAAAACCTCCGTCCCCAAGCAGAGGAGTCATCGCAGTTCCCATGCTTTGGATGCTGCTTCCAATCCTGCTATTCTGGGGCCATCCTCATCCATTCACTGATCCTCGTTCAATATCCCCATGTGTTTGTTTGTGAGAAAGTCCAGAAAAGGAATGTTGCAAATGGCTTGGTGAATATTACTCACTGTAATTTCTTTGGGAATCCTGGTCCAAAAAAAAAAAAAAAAAAAAAAGTGTTATCAGGGTATTCTCTCTAGTATCTAAAAATTTAATAAATTAATTTACCAAAAGGACCATCCCATGCAAGGCCCTAATGGAAGGGGACAATAATGAGTGCCAAGGTAAGGCTTAGGACCACCTTTTGGGGGGGATGGGGTGGGTGGGTATATGTGACCAGGTGTGTTCTCTTTTTCTCTTTTCCTCATTCTTTTCAGTTTTGGTGACAGGTCTGGCCTACCCTCAATCACAGTCAGTCCTATCAAGACTTAAATCTGACTTCCCAGTCACAGGCATGAGAATGAATTCTAGAAGTTGGGTGAAAGATTTTAGAAAAAGAAACTCTTAAGGACTGAGAAAAGAGAAAGGAAGAAAGTGGATAGCAGAACAGAATGATATTTTTATAATTCAGTCTTAGTAGACTGAAAGCTGAGTCAAAGCACCACAAAACTCGGAGACCTGTCTCTTGGAAAGATGGGAGATGGAGTTATTCAAGCCAAGTGTGACATTAAATGTTCTCATCAAAAGCACCTCTCCAAGAGTCAGGGCCTGGAGTTGAGCAGAGGCCACAGAAGGTAGTCAGCTCACTCCCAAATTTCAAGCAGGATAATAAACAGCATTAAAGAAACTATTTTAGCCCCCATTGTTTTTACTTAAAGACCTCTTCTACTCTGTCCAATATATTATACTCTTGTGAAGTCTGACCTAACAGTTCTCTGATTTAGGCCTCTCTGCATGATCAGGTACTTTGTCACAATTTTATATACTTATGACAGGCCTTAGCAGAGTGGGATAAAACAATATTTGTTGCCTCTGGAAGGAATGCCAAGATGAGGGAAAAAGGCTGAGTCTTTCTTTCAGGGCCCAGCAATAGAGCAAAATTCAGTGTCCCAATCAATTATAATTAGGGAGGCACCAAAGAGTAGTGGTAAGCCCACGTGCTTTAGAGCTAATAAGACCCAGGTTTGAATCTAGGTTCTTATCATGTATTTGCTGGGAAAACCAGGTAGAATTACCTTGCAAAGCTCAGTTTCCTCAATTTTAAAAAGGGAACAATAATTCTGCAATGAAAAATAAATTAGGTAATACATGTAACACCTGGCACATAAGGGACATTGTTATTGTTTTTAATTGCAAAGAACTGATTAAACATAACAGAGTTCTAGATGTCTCTGAAGTAGTGATTAGGAAGACCTCCAGGAAATGCCAAGCTTTCATAACCAAGGGATTCTCTCAAAGTGACAGAGCAGACCCTTGAGCCTGTCTATCTCTGAGCATGTCCCAAGCACAGACATCCCATCTCTTACTGGATTGATTTAAGTATAAAACACCTTGGTGGGCAACTGAACTGTTGAGAAATATCTGTAAACCTCATATCACCCACAAAGAGATCACAGTACCTGTTGTGAGATGCTGTCTGGTAGCCAACTGCCAAAGCCTGTCTCAGGATATCACTCACCAGCTGCTCTGTAGCCTACAACAGCAAGATGATGTTCTCAGAAATGGTTATCTACTTGCTAGGAAGAGGGGTGGATCTGTCCCCATCCCTTACTCTAAACTTCTGAAACAATTGCATCTAGGGATCAAAAAGTCCTTAAGGAAAAATTAAAAGTCTGAATAGCACCCTGCAAATGATATACAGAGGCCATGATTCTGAGAAATTACAAATCGGGGTAATTTTCATTAATCAGACATTGTTTTTAGGGAACACAGAAGTGAGGGTGACTACTGAGGTATTCCTATAACTGAGGGGGATCTACCCAGGAAAGAATTCCTAAACTAGGATCAGACTGGATAAAGGCACTGTGGTTTTATTACTTCCTTCCCTAGGGACAGGATACTCCCAGCTGTTTCTCTGTTGCTGTTGTGACATATAGAGGAAACCCAAAGTTTTGCCTTTGCCACCTCCTTAAAGCACTGAGAGTGATGATTCTTATCCCCAGAATACTTTTTAAAAGGCAATTTAAGTGGCACTTAATAAAATTATCTTTAGCGTGAGATTAGCACAAAAACCCAGATGAAGCCAAATTTACTTCAAAACGGCTTGGGATCCAGACTGTACTTCCTGGCTGGCCTCTCAGTGCTTCAGCTCTGGCAGCAGCTCCCAGCAGGCACCTACCTTTAAAATCATGTCCTCTATCACTGATGCATACACATTCCTGTGGAGTGCCACAGGCTGCAGGGTGATTCCAATCTGGAAAAGCAGAGAAAGCCAATTTGTTTGTATTTCTACATTTTAAACAGCCTCTGTCCAAACGAGCAGACTTCTCTGATACCCACAGAGATGCCCAGTTGAAAGAATGCTCAACAAACATTCTGGACAAAACTCATAGGGAAGTAACACAGAATGTAACAACTGGAAGAATATGTTATTTTTCCATGTTTCTGATTGTTAAAAATGCTACTCTAATCCTGTTTTTATCCCCAAATCTCTTTCATAGAACATGATCAGGATTTGCCATGAATTTGGAAGGTTCAGATTCAGCCTCTAAGGTGCTGTTTGTGAAAAGTGAAAAAATATATACTTGGAAATTGCACCTTGCTCCATTTTCCATTTACTCCTGTCTTTCACTTTGGGTCTTGAGCATCTGTGCAGGGGGCAGCTGCAAAAGAGATGCTAAGTTTCATCAGGGGTGGATAAATAAAATAATTCTCTCCTGTATAATAGCAGTGGTATGTGCCACATCTATACCAAAGATAGGATACTTGGGAACTATAAAAACATCAGGAAAAGGTTTCCCTCTAAAGTGTAAGCTGGAAATATTATGACATGCTTCAAGAGGAAAAGGTATTCTCCTGAGGCAGATGAGAAAAAAGGAGATGAAAAGTGAAAAACTATCTACCTGCCTCTGCTCCAATTTCATGCTCATTAAGCAACTTTTTCATATGTAATAAATTTTCTTGTGCAAGGGCTCTGATGTAGGAAGATGGGCACCTGGTGAGCATACTCATTTACCAGGCCTTAGTGAATGATACATTTACTTCATCAAATAAATATGGTGTCTGAGTTTCTAACATTGTCTCTGAGCTCACACCTAGTTTGTGATCTCTCATCACCAGCCACAGCCCCTTACCTTCTGTGTGACATCACCAATAAATTCAGACCCTGGTGTTGTTGGCAGATAGAATTTCAGTTCTTCTTGTTTCTCTTCTTGTTCTTTTTTGATGTTTATCTTTAATGGCTCTGAAAGGTTGAGGATATCCACCTCCTCCTCATTCTCTGGTTCTCTTTTCTGAAACTGCTGCAGGTCCTCCAGCTTCCGGCAGAGGCTGTCAGCGGAGGATAATGATGACGGGCACTCTAAAGGAGAGAGAACTGGTCTTATGACAGCTGTGGTAACAAAGGAAAAGGACTTTCAGACTCCATAAGACCAACAGTGAGAGACCCAGAGAAGAACAGGGTTAAGTATCAAGGGAGGTGACCTTTCTAGTTCTAAAATTCTATGAATCTATAATTATGAGAACTAGGAAACTCATGAGTAAGAAAAGCAGAGACAAGCATCCTGTATGAAGACATACATGATATAACTGCAATCTAAGAAAACACAAGAGTATATTATTCTGACTTCTGCCACCCAAAACTAGGCCATACTCTCATGCCCCAAGTAGTAATGATGAAATATATTTTACATATTTTAAAAAATAATCTTTCTAATTAAAGATAATATGGTCCAATGTAGGAAATCTGGAAAATTTAGAAATAAACAGTGAAGAAAAGAAAAATCACTCATATTCTTACTGCTCAGAGACAATACTGTTAACGTTTTAGCATATACTGTGCATTGTCTTTAATAAGCTGCTTTATACTGAGCATAACAAAGAATGTTAGAACTTTAAAGCCAGCAGGGACTCTGGGCATCTTCTTGTCCACCCCTTTTGTTTTGGGGAGGAGTAAGAGTGGACTTGAGGACACTCAGTAAGATGGTGGCAGAGTACCCAACTCTAGGCTTTTCTGTTTAGTGAGTGGGTTTTCACAAATTCATCAGTTCACATCAACAGAACACCTCATATATGTAAAGTACTTTTTACTACCAGTGAAGCAAGGAAGTAATCAATATGGTCTCCACTCACCAAAGAGCTTATATGAGGGCAGCTCAGACAGACAAACCCTCAAGGTACAGACATTCAGAGCTGCAGGAGATCAGAGAAAGCAGAGATCATCCATGTCAGCACTCAGGAAAGTCTCATGGAGAAAGTGGGACTTATGCCTAGTCTTAAAAGGACCCCATGTTCTCTCAGACAGGGAGATGGAACTTCCGTTTTCTCATATGAATGGAGGTGAGGGGAGAAAACTACCCTTCTTATTCTTTAAGGTGAAACTCAAAATGTCTTCTCTCTAAATACCTTTTATTGGGTACTTACCCCCACCATACAGTCTAGCTGTTTGCATCTCTACTATAGAACACTCAGTTCCTTTTACTTGCAACATAATTAGTTGTTTACTTCTGTGCCTCCAACACTGGGTAGTACATTTCCTAGCTATGTGTAAGAGATAAAATAACAGGTAAGACACAGTCTCCGTCCTTAAGGATAGGATAGCTGTCAGTGGGAAATTTATGAAGTGGCAAAGGAAGAAGTTGCTTCTATCTGAAGGAAAGAAGATAGACTAGGAGAGTCTTCAGAAAAGAAACGACGCTGAGGAGGAGACTCCTAAATGAACAGATAGTCGTGTGCCTGTGGGATGGCATGGGCCAGAGCATTCCGGGCTGGAGCACAAAATGGGGAACAAATAGTTCTGTAGGGAATGTACAGTCCACGAAAAGGGAAGGAGGGAGACACAGCAAGAGGTAAATAAAGGATCTTGTTCTCCATAGCAACTCTTCCAAGTCCTCAAAGTGAAAAAAGACCCTGGAACTTGGTGGGTTGAGGTGGCCCAAGAACTTTGGGTGCTGAAGAAATGAGTATGTTCAACAGAAAAAGCCTCTCCGGTTGTTAATGATGCTCAGTGAAGTTTTAATGAAGGCGTACCTGGTTCGCTGTCGATCTGGGTCAACACATCCTCAATTGAGTCCCCGTCATTTCTCATGCTCTCGGGATCGGATGGGGTGTAGCCATGGCTGCGGCACCAGTGAGCAATGTGCTTGGTTTTAAGGGGAGTCAGGTGGTGAAATCTTGAATTCTTCTCTAGTATTTCTTGTAAGACTTTTCGCATTGTCATTGCTCTTTGCCACTTGGAAAAAAATTTTTTGAACCATAATCAAATCCTTCAACTTAATAGCAGCATGTTGAAACAAATCACTTGATTGTAAATAACCATGCTAATTTGTTTTGTTAGGACCATTTTTTTTTTCCCAAAGTAAAATATCAGATTGTGTTGCCCAAAGCAATACAACTTCATAAATACAACTTTGTTGACTCCCTAATGCCTATAAAATAAATCAAACTCCTAGGTTTGGTGTATAAGGCTTTTCACTAGGTCCCACTTCCCCTCCTTCACCAACTTTCCCCAAAGCAACCACGCTGACTTTCTCACAGCTTCTTAAACATGTCTCTATACATGCTATTTCCTATTCCAATAACCTCATTGTAAGCACTCACTAGATACCTGAATTAATTTTGTTTTGAAATCCATAACTTTTTTTAGAAAACATTGAGTAATGTGTCTATCAATGTAGGAAAAGTAGTCTTTAAAAGGCTAGCTGCAATTCTTTGAAGAATGAGATTTTTAACTGAGGAAAAATTTCCACCATTAAATACTTTAACCACATAAGCTGTAAATATTACTGTTCCATATGACAAAGTTTATAGAGGCAGCCAGAATGCACAAATGTTTCAGTTCTTTTTTCCCCACAGGCTCTCAGGAGTGGCCTGCATATCAAATTAACATAGATAGGCTTACCTCAGAGGCTCTCCTTTTTCCGATGTTCCAGCCATAATACTGCTCCACAGACTTTGCAGAAAAACAGCTGGCATCTTCAACTAGAATGCACATATCCAGCAAATTCTCAAAAAACTTATTGTGATTCAAACCAAATCTTACTAGCTGGAGATATAACTGATAGTTTCTTTAGATCTCTTTATTGGATATATGTTCCTTACTGAGCAAGTTCAGATACAACATAACCCAAAAGGCCTTCTCCTTAAAAGGGAAGGCATCTCATTCGTATGTATCCAAACACTCCACCCCAACTTTGGGAAATCTACTTTTGCTAGTAGAGAAAGGTCCTCAATTATTAAAATAAACGGAAATGGTACTACACTAGGAGCCAGGAGACCAGAGATGATCTCATCCTGCCTCGTTATCACCTCACTGAGTGGCCTTGGGTAACCCAACCAACTCTCTGGGCTTTAGTTTTTTCATCTGTAAAATGAGCAAGGTGGGAAAGATGGTTTCTGAAGTCCATTCCTCCTCTAATATTCTACATTTGTATTTAAATTGAAGAAAAAAAAAATTCTTTTGAATCTTAACTGGGCTGGGAAAATGTCACTGAAAGTTTACTTTGAATTCCCTGAAAAGGACCCCAAATTTTAGCAGAGGAAAAAAAAAAAAATATATATATATATATGCTATTATAGTTGAAAACAATAAGCAGGGTGCCTATCGTTTTCATATTCCTATGAATATAACTGACATAATAATCTGCTTCATCCCTTCTCTCTAAATGTTTGTGATGCTGTCAGCATACATCTCAGTACCCATAGCTTATCTGCACCCCTCAATAAGAGCTGCTGATTTTTGAAGCAAATTATTCAGTCTTGCTAATAATGAGCAGTAATATAGCAGACATCACCTTGGGAGCTCTTGAAAAGTGTGTTTTTATACGAAGTGAGTGACAATGAGTGTTAGAGGAAAGATTAGTGGCTTTGGAGTCAACCAGAAATGGGTTTGTATCCTGCCTCGCCAACCATAACTATGTGATCTTGAGCAAGTTACTTAATCTTGCATATCCTCAGTTTTCTGATCTATAAAATGGAAATATCAACAATCTCATGGAGAGGCTATCATTAAAACATACTAAATGAAATGAGCTTGCACAGGCTCTGACATACTGTAGGCAAATGCTTATTTCTTTTGTCACTAATCAACATTAAAATTAATGTGTTTTTAATCATATGCACTACAGATTTATGATTTATATGTAAAAATAAATGTAAAAAAATTCCTTCCACAGATAAAACCCAAAATAAGACTAACTGGTTGACCAAGACCCAACAAACTTTAAAATCCCTGCAGCAAATGGGTTAAAATCTCATAAGGTAATAACTACCACATTTTTATTAGTTTATAATACCAAGTGATTTAAGTTGAACCAATAACCCAAGTAGTTCACAGTTTAAAAAAAACATCCATATTTTCAGTATAATTCTCTTACTTTTTGTAGTGATTAATGGGATCTTCTTTACTACTGCTGTTAAGAGTTGCTGGATGGTCTCTAAATGGTCTATCCTGAGAAGGATAAAAGAAAAGTAAGGTAATAAATACACTAGAAACTTCAACAAACACCCCACCCCATCCCACACCACCATATTTATGCATATATTCCCCTTTTATGGGAATTATTACTTAAACCAATTATACTGGCTCCCTTTCCTGCCACAGATAGCCTTCTTTATAAATGAAGAGTGATCTATGTTTAAAAAGAAAATGCCAAAATTAAGATAAGACTCAAAAGAATGACAAAGTATGCAAATTTCACATTTTAATTTATCTATATTTTTAAATTAAATATCAACACAAACTATTCTAGAGCAGAAAAATTCTCTTACACAAATGCCTATCTTAGGGTTATTACAGCTTATGCCTCCATGTATCATGTTAAAGTGGCTAAGTTTCTCTTGCTCCCAGAAGTTTGAGATACTTCAAAGTATGTGGGCAGAGGTTGATTCCTTATTTGGAAATAAGAAAATCTCAGGAAGCATTTTAAAAGAAGCCATGAGTATATATGGCAGCTTGTAATATTAGGCAGGTATGTGAATACTCAGATACAAAATGTGTACACACCTTAGTAATTCCACCATGAGAAATTTCATGCTAACGAGTCGGCAAAAAAAAGGACTTGGCAAGCTCAACTGGAGGGAGCTCTGTTATCCCACCTGAGGCTATACAACATCAAGTGCCACCCTAAGTTGCATCAATGTTTAAATGGAAACTATCTGTGTATCAGGGATGACACTTGTTCACTGCACATGGACAGAAGGTTTCCACCCATCAAGGGACTTAACTCTACACATACTCAGCTGTCAAGGGTATGGTTTTTAAAAAGCATTGTCAAAACACCCAAAGCAGAAATCCTTTAGAAAGGTGTGAAATAATTACTTGATGACATAGTTTCCCAGCTCAGAACCTTCTTCTGTTTTCACTGCTGTCTGACCCTCCTGAGAGAGGCAGCTCGGCCCAGGTGTTTCTGGTTCAGTCTTCACTACAAGGGAAGAGCAACAAAGAGAGAGCCGTCAGGGTTCCAAGATGGAAGGACACATGCAGGCAGAATAAGAGCTCTTCCACTGAAACTCAGTGAGGAAACTGCCTCGCCAGCTGTTGCAGTGACACAGCCCAGGAGACTGAGATGGCTGTCATCACAGGGTCAGCAGACAAAGGAAGAACTGTTCCCTTGGGTCTCAGGGGGAGCAGCTCCAAGATCACGAAAGGCCCAGGCAATAAAATGAATGGCTTTTTAGAAATTTCTTAAAGAGCCCTCACATGGCTATGTGAGATCCCTCACATAAACACAAAAGCGATTGAACAATGTTACATTAGAATACAAGGCCAGCCTGTTCTAAGTTGTAATGTTATGACTTTTTGGATATCCCTTCAGCTAAATTTATCAACTTGCAGCATTATCTTAGTATTCTGGGATACAAGGCAGAAAGCAAAAATCAAATCCACTCTGTTGGAAATTTCCAAGTTCCTCACATTAGGCTTTTAAGATTACCAAATCTATTCATGGAAGTTGCAATGTCTCAGGAGCATGTGCCCTCTTTTTTTTCTGCAATATTCTTTGATCAAAAAACCATGACCATAATATTTCTGCATGTCATTAAATATTCTTTAACAGCATTATAAATATAATCATAGTATTCCATTGTATGAATACACTATTGTTACCACTGTTTCCTTAAATAAATGACTATTGTTAGAATTAAAAATCAACAAAAAAGCATCATCATAAACTTACTGCTGCATCAACTTTTCCTGTCTGCACCATCTTTCCCCACAATCCATCTTTTACATCAGCAACAAAAAAGTTTCCTTAAAGGACGTCTTTGGTGTCAATCTGCCTACTCATTATCATTCAGTAGCTCCCTATACCAGTTTCTGAATGAAATCTACTAGTACATGTGCTTTTCCTCTTTTTCATTTTATCTGATGCATAACTTGCATACAGTAAGGTGCACAAATATTATGTGTACAGTTTGATTCATTTTACCGATGTATGCATACTTGTAATCACCAAATTAATTAGAGTATTTCCAGCACTCAAGCAGGTTCCCCTATGCTTCCTTCCAAACCCTCCAAGCCACTATCCTGCCTTTTGCTCATTTTGAATTTCATATAACTGGAATTATACTGTGCATAGTCTTTTGTGTCGGCATCTTTTTAGTTATTATGGATAACACGAGGATAAACATCCTGGTATGCATCTTCTGTGGACATATGCACTCATTTTCTACACGCAGATTTGCTGGAACATAGGGCAGACGTGTGTTTAACTTGATCAGAAACTGCCAAAATGGTGTCCAAAATGATTATATCAGCAGAGTGTATGCAAGTTCTAGTTGTTTCACATCCTTGCCAACACTGTAATGTCAGTCCTTTTAATTCTGGTGATTCTGGTAGGTGGAACAGTATCTCACTATTGTTTTAATTTGAACTTCCTTGATGACTAATGAAGTTGAACAACTTTTCATATACTTTATGAGCTATTATGATTTCCTCTTCTGTTAACTGCCTGTTCACATCTTTTAACTATTAAAAAAAAAAAATTAGTTGTCAGTCTTTGCCTTAGTTTCCCTGTTATTGTGACAAACACCACACAATGGGTTGGGTTAACAATAGGAATTCATCAGCTCATGGTTTCAGTGGCTAGAAGGCTTGCTTCCTCCCAGGGTGAGTCCCTTTCTCGCTGGTCAGCAATCCTTGGGTTCCCTGACTTCCCTGTCACATAGCTATGTCTTCTCCTTTCTCTTCTGGGTTCTGCTGACTTCCAGCTTCATAAACCCTCCAGAGATAGGATTGAGGCACAACCTCATTCAGTTGGACCACAAACTAACTAAAAACATCTTCAAAAAGTCCTATTTATAATGGGTTCACACTCACAGGAATGGCTTAAGATTAAGAACATGTTTTTTTCTGCAGTACATAATTCAACCCACCACAGCCTTTTTCATACTGATTTTTAGATCTCTTTATATTCTGGATGTGTCCTCTCTCAGATATATTGCAAATATCTCCTGGTCTATGGTTGGTTTTTTGCTCTTCTAATGTCATCCTCTGATGAAGAGAGGTTTCCAATGTTAATAAGATTCAATTTATCAATCTTTTCTTTTATAGTTAGTTTTCTTGTATGTGCTGTTTAAAAAATCTTTGCCAAAGGTCATGAGGACATTTCTCATGTTTTCTTCTAAAAGCTTTACTGCTTTACCTTTCATATTGAGGCCTATTATCCAATTCAAATTAATTTTTGTTTACGGTATGAGGTAGGGATGAAGGTTCATAGTTTTCCCATAGAGATATACTCAATTAGCTATGTATTGACAAGACCATCCTTTCTCTACTGAAGTTGTCATAAATCAGGTGGCCATATATGTGTGAGTCTATTACCGGGGTCTCTTTTGTGTTCCATTAGTCTGTCTATTCTTGAGCCAATATCACACTGTCTCAATTACTATAGCTTTATAGCGTATCTGGTAGTCTAAGTCCTCTAGCTTAGTCGTCTTCGAGACTGCCTTGGTATTCTAGACCTTGGTGTTTCCTTGTCAACTTGACTTACCTTGTCAATTTCTACACACAAACAAAAACAACACTGTTGAGATTTTGTTTGGGATCGTATTAAATCTCTATGTCATTTTTGGGGAGAAGTGATTAACAACAAATGAAGTCAGATCTCAATAAATAAATAAAATATGGTATATCCTACCATTTATTTAGATTTTTAAGTTATTTCACAAATATTCAGTAGCTTTTTAGTGTATAAGATTTATTCACCTTTCCTTATGTTTTTAAATTTATATTTGATACAGTATTTCTGGTGATGTAATTACTTTCTTTAAATTTCGTTTCTTAATTGTTGTAGCTAGACTAGAAATTTAAATGATTTTTGTATGTACAGTGATTTGTATTGAGAGATCTTGTTAAATTAAAATTCATGTATTAATTCTAATAGTTCATAGATTCTTTTGGATTTTTTTATACACACAATCATGTCATCTGAGAACAAAGACAGGAGTTTTGGTAGCTACTCTTAACACAGTAAGGCAGTTTAAGTTCCAGGCCTAATTTTCTGGGAATTTTTATCATGAAAGGACATTAAATTTTACCAAAGGCTTTTTCTGATTCTATTGAGATGGTCATATGGCTTTTCCCCTTTATTCTGCTATTGTGCTATACAATACTAATTGATTTTCAAATGCTAACCTATCTTGCATACCTGTAATAAACCCCACTTGGTTATAAATATTATCCTTGTTTTGTACCACTTAATTTGATTTTTCCAAAACCTACATTTTTCAAAGTTATCAACTTATAATTTTTCTTCCTTATAATGTCCTTTTCACGTTTTCACATCAGGGTACTGTTGGCTTCATAAACAATTGGAAATTTGTTCCTTTCTTTGTGGAAAGGTTTTTTATTATGAATTCCATTTCCTTAATGGATATGGGGCCAAATATTTCAATCTTTTCTTGTGTCAGTTTTGGTTAAATGGTGTTTTCAAAGAATGTGTTCATTTCACCTAAATAATCAAGTTTATCAGCACACAGTTATCTATAATATATTATCTTTTTAAAGACTGTGAAAACTACAGTGACATCCCTCTTTTCATTCATGATGTCGGTTTCTAAGAAACAGCTTATTTTTCTGCTTTTCTCTATTGTATGTTTTCTGAGTGCCGCTTTTAGATGCACCCCACAAGTTTTGGTTTGTTGTGTTTTCATTATCAATCAGTTAAAAATATTTTCTTATTTCCTTTCGATTTCTTCTTTGACTGTGGGTTATTTATAAAGGTTTACCTTTATTTCTAACTATTTGGTGGATTTTGTAGTTATCTTTCTGTTATTAATTTTGAGTTTAATTCCACTATGGTCAGAGAACCTTGTCAGTATGCTTTCAATCCTTTGGAATTTACTGAGACTTATTCATGGCCCAACAGGGTTTTTCTGTTTTTAGAAATGTTCTATTTACCCTTCACAAAATGTATAGTCTGTCCAGTTTGTGGGTTCTATAACTCTAAACTATTATCAAGATGGTTTAACTGTGTTAACATCTACATCCTTACCAACTTTTTTGTCTGCTTGCTCTATCAGTTGTGACTGTGAATGTGTCTGTTTCTCCTTTCAGTCGACCTTTGCTTTAATATTTTAAAGCTGTGTTACTGGATATATACAAATTTAGAATTGATAACACAAGATTTCTGTAGAACAGATCCTTTTATCATTATGAAATATACTTCTTTATCTATAATACTTCTTCCCTTAGTCAACTTTACCTGATATTAGTATAGCTAACATTACCTTCCTTTTAATATTTCATAGCATATATTTTTCTATCTTCTTTCAGTTGAATTTTATATACAAAATGTCTCTTGTCAACAACATAAATGGGTCTTTTTTAATCCTGAAAATCTTTGTTTTTAATTGAAATGTTTTGTCCATTTACATTTTGTGGTATTTATTACTGATATAGTCAAGTGTACCAACTTGTTATTTATTTTTCTGTTTCATCTCATCTTTGTTCTTTCATTTCTCCTTTTTTTGTATTCTTTTGGATGCATTATTTGTTTCATTTTATTTCTCTATTAGGTTTTTAGTTACAGATTCTTATACTACTCCTTAAGTGATTACTTTAGAGATTACAATATTTATTCAGTGAGTTATTATAGTCTTAACTTAAATTAGTACTTTTACTACTTCTCAAACAATGAGAGGGCCTTACAACCGTTTAACTCTTTACCTCACTTCTGCCCTTGGTATTACGGGTGCCATTTATTTTACTTCTACAGCTGCTATAAATAACCCACAAAATATCATTATTATTTTTGTTTATAATAATATATATTTTTAAACCCTTTCTAATGCTTTTCATTATCTTTACACAGTTCCAGCTTTCATCCAGGAACATTTTCTTTCAGACTCCTATAGTGTAGGTCTGCATGCAAAGAATTCTCACAGCTTCTGTTTGTCTGAAAATGTCTATTTCATCTTTAATTCCGAAGAATATTTTCAGTGGTTATAAAATTTTAGGTTGGCAGTTTTTCTATCCATGCACCCTGGATTTTAAAGATGCCTTGTCCTCTGGCTTTCATAATTTCTCCTGAAAAGCCAGCCATTATGTCTTATTTTTCCTTCTTTGAAGACCAAGTGTCCTTTTTTCCCCCTCTGACTACTTTTACAAGTTTCTCTGTCTCTGGTTTTTAGCAATTTGACTACGATTACCTAGATGTGGTTTTATCTGAATTTATACTGCTTCTGCTTTGATGAGCTTTTGAAATCTGTAGTTTGGTGTTTTTTGAACAGTTATGAAAAATTTATTCTTTCAAATAGTGCCTCTGCTATAATCTCTCCTTTCCTTCTGGAACGGTCTTAAATTACACACATTTTAGACATTTTGATTGTGTCCTACCTGTCTGTTACAAAATTATCTGTTTTTCCCTTCCATTTTGTTCACTTCTTCAACATGAGTCATATTTATTTTAAAACCCTTGCCAGTTAACTCCAATAGCTGGATTATCTGTGAGTTTACTTAAATTGGCAATTTGTTCTCTCAAAAATTGGTTACATTTTTCTGCCTTTTTGAATATCTAGTAATTTTTTTTATCATATGTTCAATATTGTGTTATAAAAGAACTGTCGAATTGTCTCTTGTGGACACCTTCCACAAGAAAGGGTTCCAACTTCCCTCCAGTAGAGAGACAGAGTGATTGACTGAGTCCAATGAGGAACTGAGGTGGGCCAGTGGATCATCCCTATTTCTCAGGTGTGTCCCTCCTGGACTTATGATTGAGAGTCTAGTGGGTCTCTATGTCCTCAGCTCTGAAAATCTAATAGACTAAAGGAGGTCTTCAGCTTAGCTCTTTAGCCTTCCACTTCAAAATCTGGCAAATGGCTTCAGGACACAAGCTACATGTTTGAGGCAAGCCCCACCTTCTAGTAAAACTGTATCTTAGCACTATGATTTTATGGAATACTTTACTCCAGCTTTTGAAAGCCTTTGCCTAACTTCCCAGCACCATGAATTCAGTCCCCAAATTTAACAATGACCCATGGCGAAATCCAGCTAATGTTTCAGGCTCCCTAAGTTTTAATCTTTCACACTGGTCTTTTGCAGCTACTAAAAGCCTAACTGGTTTCTCTTTCATCCATGTGGATCACACCCAATATTCAGTCAGCTCACCTTGGAAGGGCTCTCCCCTCTCTGGAATCCACTTCATATAGTCCTTGTGACTTCTACAGCTTTCTGTTATCTTTAAAAATATGATTTTTATAATTTATTTAATTTTTTTCCAATCGTTACAGGACATGTGTTGAGTTGCTGCAATATACGGCATCCTACCAAAAGCAGAAGTACTTCCTCTAGTAAATCTTCAAGTTCTACTTGGTAGAACTAGCCAGTTGCTATTGTCACTCTTCTTTAAACTTACAGGAACCCCCAGTACCAAGAAAAATACACCTAACAGTATTCTTCCCAATTCAGCCCAGGAATTTCACTGTTAGCAATGCAAATTCTCTCCACCCCTAGTGATTGCAAGACTTCAAGAATAAAGTTCATATACTCCAGTTCTGCAGGTTCAAATAAACTCACTTTAATCTGGCATTCAAACAATTATAGAATTATATAATCATAGCATTTTTCAAGTTAAGATAGCCCTTATAAAAATTTTCTTCCAACCACCCATTCCATGGTAAATCCCCATACACTGTCCTGAGAACTGGTAATTTAGCTTCTGCTTAAGCAATTCCAGTAACAGGGACTCACTACTTCCTAAGACAACCATTTCATCTTCTAACAATTCCATCAGACAGTTTTTTTGTACTCTGAACTAAAATGTCTTCTGGTTACATCTATACATGATCCTGGTTTTTAGAATCACAGAGAACTTGTCCAATCTTGCTTCTACAAGACGGAAATTCACATATTTGAAGATATTTCTCAGGTCTGTCTCCTTTCAAGTATTCTGCCCAGAAAAGAACATAATACTCTAGGGATGGCCTGACCTTTAATGGGCTGCCTCCTCCTTCATTCTGGATTCTGTATCATCTAGGCAACCTACAAATTCACTAGCTTTTTTTAACAGTCATATGAACCTATTTATTTCTACTGAGCTTACTGGTCACTAAAATCCTTAAGTCTTTTTCACACATGCAGTGGTTTAGCTTACACTCAATCATCTTGCACTTGTGTAGCAGGTGTTTATGATCAACCTCAAAACAGAATTATCCTTATTAATCCCCTTGTTAGATTTTGTACATTGCTCTAGTTCACATAGTAGATCCTGATTCTATCATCTGGGTTATTAATTGTCCTTCTTATTGTAATGCCACCCAGAATCTGATAAGCATGCATTCTGTGTTGTTTCATTCAAGTCACTGAATCATATCCACTAGAATGGCTGAAATTAAAGACTGACAACATCAAATGTTTGGTAAGAATATGAGCAACAGTAACTCTCACATACTGCTGGTGGGAGTATAAAAGGGTACAATGACTGGAAAACTACTTAGCAGTTTCTTATAGTTATATATTCACCTGCCCTATAACCCAACTATTCTACTAGAGAAATAAAAACATGTATGTGCTTCCCTATATATAAAGTGAAAAGCAGATGCAATTAATCTATGGAAATAGAAACCAGACCAATGGTTGCCTACAGGAGATGGGAATAGACTGGAAAGGGCCTGATGTGATGAAAATTTCTGTGACTTGAAAACCTTGGTGCCAGTTACATAGCGTTCATACATTTGTCAAAACTCATCAAAAGGTATGCTTAATATCTTTGCATTTCACAGTACAAAATTTTACCTCAATTTAAAAAACCAGAGACGTTATAGCCCTAGTCCAAAATTAATTAAATTGGAATCTTTGTGAGGCAGGCATATGATATATATCTCCTGCTGAAAGTTTCTGAAGTTCATACTGACACCCATTCTTTCATCAGGTCTCTTTAGATCAGGGGTTGGAAAACTTTTTCTATAAAGGGCCAAACAGTAAATATTTTAGACCTTGTGAGTCATATGATCTCTGTTGGAACTACTCAACTCTGCAGTTATAGAAGGAAAGTATTCTGACAATATGTAAATGAATGGACATGGCTGTGAACCAATGAAACTTTACTTATAAAAGCAGGCAAAAGATGACAGTCTGCCAACCCCTGCTTTAGACGGTCACTCAATAAGTTACAAATCCACCTTTTCCCAAGAATATCATGAAAGATCCTGGCTTTGTCTGAAAAGCAGACTGGCATCATAAGGGATAGATGTATTTCAAATTCCAGCTTCACTGCTTTCTAGCTTTCTAGATACAAGAAGTCTATATTTAATATCTACAAACTTCAGTTTCCTCATCTGCAAAATGGACATAATAGCAAATTAGTGGTACATGCACATAAAGTAGCCAGCAAGGTACATAACAGACAATGCATGGTAGTTATTAATATTTTAATTATCATGGATATTAAAGGTATCAAATGTGTCACTCTAATCCACTGCACTATCTTGATATACTCTTACAGTCAGCAATGTTCTTCACTGCCAGCTTGCCGAAGTCTGGCCCCTACCTAAGCCTTTTTGCCATAACTACAGTCCCCATGAGTCCCTCTAACTGGTCTATGTCTCCAAACAAGTCTCTGTCTCTACTATTTCCTTAACCTGGCATGCCCTCTGATCTGTCCACTGCTATAAAGTGCTCCATTCTAAGAGTCCAGGCTATAACCCATACCCCATACAAAGCTGCTACCCCCCAAATTCCCCTGAAAACCCTGATTAGACATCATAGACTGAAATATCTCAGCAGTCACTTTCCAGACCATGTATGTTATATTTATCAATCACTGCTTCCTCTCTACTGCAACTCTCTTCAACCTGATTGTAACTTCTTGGAGGGCAGAAACGGTGCTTATATGTCTCTGTGTTTCCCTCAATGTCAAGTCTCTTATATAAGCAATAAGTATGTATTTGCTAAGTGATTGATTCACAGGTGCTGAAAATTCAAGGGATTCAAATTACAGAAATGTCTTGAATAAAACTTTTGGGAAAAAATATTGCAAGTTCCTACATACCTTTGGCAATAGCTGCTGGAGTAGAGCTGGGGACGACTGGAGTTGGGGCAGCTACAGGCAGAATGGTAGGAGATTTGTTGGCAGAAAATGACTGAACCACTAAAGGGCAAAATAATAAGGGGGGGATACAACAAATATAAAAATTACTGTAATGAGAATGACTGACCTCCCATGTGAAGCCTACATTAGAATAACACCCCCCAAACAATTCCACAACAAAAGGAATGGTAAAGACTTTCTTTAATACAGCAATCTGACAAGCTGGGCTTGATGTTACTGTAAGTACCAGGTAACTGAGCTTTATCTTCAAATGTGGAATGGGAGCTTGTCACTAAACTAAGAAAATAAAAATGCAATTAAACTAAGCTTTCATAAATGCTTAAAATATTCCCTCCCATGAATCAACTTTAGAAATGTGCCACTTTTTAAAAGTCAGCAATCATGTGACTCTAGAGTTCTAGGAGCCAGGGAATGCCTGGATTGGTAAAGAGTAGGCAAGACAAGGAAGGAGCAGTCACCTCTTAGATAATCCCTCTTAACTGAAAGAATGTGGACCTTTTTTCCAAGCAGGCATGGGGACAACCAAAATATGACAGGTCCATGGGTGAAGGACTTACCTTTATTCACAGGCATCAGTATAGTCTGTACACCTCCAGATGTGTTTACACTGAGTGGTTTTAGCTGGCTGGGTATTGTCAGAACAGCCTGCTGAGGATTGGACTGACTGGAGTGAATCTTTAGCAATCCTAAAATAAGTTGGAAGATAAGGTCAAGCTGAAGATCAGATGCATCATTAAAGTTCTCTGCCATCTTTGCCACTCACATTTTTTCACAGGAGGACACAGACTTCAGACATTTACCCTTTCAATAAATAAAGTGCTGGAAGCATGAAGAGACAGATGCTACCAATTCCAAAGTGAAACATATTACAATAATGATCATTTTTAAGTGTCATTACTCCACAACCATAAAGTAACACAGACATTTTTGGGAAGGCAGACCTAACAGAAAGCAGAAAAAGTTACCCAAAGTCTCACTACAGAGACAGTTAGTATTAACATTTTGAGATAGTTCTTTTCCATGTTTGTTTTCTATGATATTTTGTATATAACTGTGGTGTGTACACAAACTGGATTTAACATTTTATATTTTGACTTAGAACGTTGCCACCCTCCCACTTAAAAACCTTCACTGCTCCCAACTGCCTAGAAGTATATTTACAAAATTAGTTTTGCAGCCTTAAAGCTCCATGTCAGTTTGACCCCAAACTTATCCCTTCACACCATCCCTACATATCTACTACTCATCGTATCTTGTAATTTTTTTTTACCTCTGTTCAGCATTGATTTTTCAAACATCAGATATTTATCATTTGAGAAAGAGTTACTTCATCTTCTCCCACTTTCTTTTAAAGGTTATTTCCACATTTTCATTTTCATTACAAAATTAATCTAGACAACATCAGACAAAAATCTGTAGGTTTCCAGGGGGATAGTTAAAAAAAAAAAAAATCACAAAGGGCTCTTTACTGTGAGAGAGCACACAAGAGAAAAGCAAAAGCAGACAAGACAGAAACAATACAAATATATGTTATATGATAATACAACTACTTAAAAATAGCCAAAGATAATAAAGCCACTGGAAAACAGTTGGTTTGAGCTATGGAAAGGAATCACCTCAATTACTTTCTAGAACAAGGCCTCAAATAAACAAGAAAATCTTTTTTGCAATTGTTAGGTGTTAAATCAGTCAAGTAGAAAGCACTTACTGAGATATGACCTCAGAGAGTACAACAATGATCTGGTGTTTTATTTTAAAAATTAATTCCTTAATAAATGACGTTAACAAAGTAGCAGGGTACAAGATCAATACACAAAAATTAGTGGTATTTCTATATACCAGCAATGGACAACCCAAAAAGGAAATTAAAAAAAAAAAATTCCATTTACAATACCACCTAAAAGAATAAAATAGCTAGGAATAAATTTAACCAAGGATATAAAGGACTTGTACATGGAAAACTACAAAAAATTGCTGAAAGAAACTGAAGATCTAAATAAATAGTAGGACATTCCATGTTAATGGATAGGAAGACAATCAATACTATTCAAGTGATTTTCAGATTTAACACAATCCCAACAAAATTCCAACCTTGTTTTCAGAAATGGAAAAGCCAATCATCAAATTCATATGGAAATGTGCAACAAGAGGAGGAAATCAAGAAAAAAATTTAATTTACAACAGCAACCAAAAGAATCAAGTATTTAGGAATAAACTTAACCAAGGCCACAAAAGACCTATACACAGAAAACTACAAGAAACTGCTAAAAGAAATCGAACAGGACCTAAAAAAAATGGAGAAACATACCGTGTTCATGGATTGGAAGACTAAATATAGTTAAGATGTCAAATCTAACTAAACTGATTTATAGATTCAGTGTAATGCCAATTTAAAATCCAAACAACTTACTTTGCAGAAACAGAAAAACCAATAACCAAATTTATTTGGAAGGGCAAGGTGCCCTGAATAGCCAAGAATATTTTGAGAAAGAGGAACCAAGTGGGAAGTCTCACACTACCTGATTTTGAAACATATTACAAAGCTACAGTGGTCAAAACAGCATGATACTGGTATAAGGATAGATATACTGACCAATGGAATCTAATTGAGTGTTCAGAAATAGACCACTGCATCTATGGACCACTGATCTTTGATAATGCAGTCAAGCCAAAGCAACTGGGACAGAGCAGCCTCTTTAATAAATGGTGTTTGGAGAACTGGATATCCATTTCCAAAAGAATGAAAGAGGACTCCTATTTCATACCTTATACAAAAAATAAATCGAAATGGATCAAAGACCTAAACATTAGCGCTAAGAGCATAAGACTCTTAGTAGAAAACGTAGGACAATATCTTCAAGAACTCGTGAAAGGAGGTGGTTTCCTAGACCTTACACCCAAAGCACAAGCAACCAAAGAACAAATACACAAATGGGAGCTCCTCAAATTGAACACTTTTGTATATCAAAGGACTTTGTCAGAAAAGCAAAAAGGCAGCCTACACAATGGGAGACAATATTTGGAAACCACATATCAGGTAAGGGTTTAATATCCCAGATATATAAAATAATCCTACAGCTAAACAACAGAAAGACAAACAACCCAATTAAGAAACGAGCAAAAGACATGGACAGACACTTTTCTGAAGAGAAAATACAAATGGCTCAAAAACATATGAAAAACTGCTCAACTTCACTGGCTATTAGGGAAATGCAAATCAAAATCACAGTGAGATATCTCACACCTACCAGAATGGCCATTACCAAAAAAAAAAAACAGACAATTAGAAGTGCTGGAGAGGATGTGGAGAAAGAGGCACACTTATTCACTGTTGGTGGGAATGTAGAATGGTTCAACCACTCTGGAAGACAGTGTGGCAGTTCCTCAGGAAGCTAAATATAGATTTGCCATATAACCCAGCTATTCCATTACTAGGTATATACTCACAGGAACTGAAAGTTAAGACATGAACAGATATTTGTAAACTGATGTTTACTGTGGCATTATTCACTAAAGCCAGGAGATGAAAACAGCCCAAATGTCCATCAACAGACAAGTGGGTAAACAAACTGTGGTACATACACACGATGGAATTATTACGCAGCTGTATGACAGAACAAAGACACAGAACATAGAATAACATGGATGAACCTTGAGGACATTATGTTGAATGAAATTAGCCAGAAACAAAAGGACAAATACTGCATGGTCTCACTAATATGAACTAACATTAACGAGCAAACTTTGAGAGTTAAAAGCTGATAACACAGACTACCAGGAGAATGAAAGAAGGTCGAGATTGGGCATTTGCTGCTGAAGGACTACAGAATGTTCAGCAGGATTGATTGCATAGATCCAGAAATGGATAGCCTAATACTGTGTGATGGTAGTACAATATTGTAAGTACACTGAACAAAGATGTCTGTGAGTGAAGCTTAGAGGGGTGGGCTAGGGGCATGTATGACACCAGAGGTAAGACAGATAATACAGACTGGGACTGTATGACATGGCAAAAGATGGAGTGGTCGATGATTGTGATTAAATGTACAAATGTGGGAATGTTTTTATATGTGGGAGAACAAATGAAGGTCAACCATGCAGTGCTGAAAAAGGGATGGTATTGGGGAAAAAATATAATCAAAGCAAATTTGAGTCTGCGGTACAAAGGCACTATATCAAAGCTAAATGTGTATGAGAGGGGAATATAAAGGGGGGATACGGGATTCTTGGTAGTGGTGGTGTTGTCTGACCTTACTATTACATTGTATTGCATGATATTCTATTTTTCTTTTTATTATCTTTTTTATTATTCCATAAAAAAAAAAACACACTTTTTGTGTGTGTGTAGTAATCAATATGCTCAAGTGCTGACTGTGGTGATAAATGCACAACTACATGATGATACCGTGAACAACTGATTGTACACTGTGGATAATTGTACAGTATGTGAATGTATCTCTATAAAATTGTAGGGAAAAATATAAATAGGAAAAAAGTGCTGGAGAAAACATGGAAAGAGGGATGTACTTATTTACTATTGTAGCCTTTCTGGAGGACAGTGTGACGGTTCCACAAGAAGCTAAAAGTATGTGTGTGCCATAAGGTCCTGCAATCTCATTATGGGGTATATATGCTTGGAAGATCTGAGAGTAGGGACATGGTTGGACATTTGCACACTGGTGTTTATGGAGGCAGTATTCATGATTTGCTATGGGTGGAGGTGGCCAAAGGGTACACAGACTGAGGAACAGAATGGTGAACAGTGGTGTATGCATACAATGGAATGCTGAGCAACTACGAGAAGGAGTGAAGTTGTGAGACACCCAACAAAGTCAATGGATCCTCTAAGACAGCATTTTGAGTGAAGTAAGCCAGAAACAAAGGCAAACACTATAATGCCTCACCAATATGGACTAACTACAATGTATAAACTCAGAATTGAATCTTAGAGCACAGCTTATCAGGGGAATGCTCACTGTAATGGCCCCTAGATTGTAAGCTCTTACAGCAGTCACATCTATTCCTGAATCGTAATGGCTATTTCCAAATTCTGAGATGCTGATCCCTTTGTGCATGACCCGATTAGTCTCTGGAACTTTGAGTATCTGTGACACGTGAAACTCAGAGCTAGAGCTTGGCAGATATGAATGTCAGGATTAGCGCATACAGCAACTGTTTAAAAAGCTGAAAAAAAGAGTCTAGACTTCAATTACAGATACGAATGAAGCAGATCTGGTTGGGACTAGGGTAAATCGGGCCAAAGGGTAAAGGACGATATTGACTGTGTTTTAAAACTTCAACTTCCATGTGAGACCAAGGGAAGAGATGGTTATCTGGAGGAGGATCTGTATTTTCTATAGTACACTAAACAATTTAACTTGTACATTCAGCTTGTTCAAACACTGTGATTACATGGAACTTTGACTAGGAAGTGAGATCTGGTAGGTTTGCACAGGTTAGTGTGAAATAGCGACACATCCCAGAGTAATTCCAGCAGAGAATAGAAATGTATATGCAGGGCCCCCCTGAGGAGCTGGGGGAAAATGCAGAAGTGTTGGACTTCCTCACTTCGGTTGTTGCTGATGTTCTCATAAACACTGAGGACTGACGGCTTTGTATGCTGAGCCCTCTATCTTGGGACTTGCCCTCGTGAGGCTTGTTGCTGCAAAGGAGAGGCTAAACTTGCTTAGTTATAATTGTGCCTAAGAATCTCCCGAGTGTCTTTTTGTTGCTCAGATGTGGCCCTCTCTCTCTAGCTAGGCTAACTTGACAGGTGAACTCACTGCCCTCCCCCTTACGTGGGTCCTTACTATCAGGGGTGTAAATCTCCCTGGCAATGAAGGATGTGACTCCCAGGGATGAACCTGAACCAGGCTTCGTGGGATTGAGAACATTTTCTTGACCAAAAGGGGGAAGCGAAATGAACAAAATAAAGTTTCAGTGGCTAAGAGATTTCAAATGGAGTTGAGAGGTCATTCTCATGCACTATAGAGAGATCCCTTTCTAGGCTGCAGAGAATTGGAATAGATACAAGTAAATACCTGAAACTATCAAACTCCAACCCAGTGGCCTTGACTCTTGAAGACGATTGTGTAACTATGTAGCTTACAAGAGGTGACAGTGTGATGGTGAAAACCTTGTGGATTACACACTCTTTACCCAGTGTTTGGATGGATGAGTAGAAAAATGGGGACAGGGACTAAATGAAGACTGGGGTGGGAGGTGGGGATGATTTGGGTGTTCTTTTTTACTTTTGTTTTTTATTCTTATTTTTATTCTTTCTGGTGTAAAGAAAATGTTCAAAAATGGATTGGGGTGATGAAGGCATAACTATATGATGGTACTCTGAACAGTTAATTGTATACCATCGATGATTGTATGGTATATGAACATATCTCAATAAAAGTGAATTAAAAAAAAAATTCACATGGAGAGGCAAGGGGCCCTGAACAGCCAAAACCATCTGGAAAAAGAATGAAGTTGGAGGACTCACACTTCCCAATTTCAAAACTTATTACAAAACAGTACCTTGTGGTACTGGCACAAGGACATATAGACCAATGAAAGAGAACTGAGAGCTCAGAAATAAATCCACACATATGGCCAACTGATTTTTGACCAAGGATGCCAAGCCTATTCAATGGGGGAAATTAACAGTCTCTTCAACAAATGGTATTGGGAAAACCGGATATCCACACGGAAAAGAATGAAAGTAGACCCAATCTCACACCATATATTAAAAAAAAAATCAAAAGGGGTCAAAAACCTAAATATAAAACTGTTAGAAGAAAACATAGGGAAATACCTTCAGGGCCTTATATTAGACAAATGGATTCTAAAAGCACAAGCAACAAAAGAAACAACAAATTGGACTTAATTAAAATAAAAAAACTTTTGTGCATCAAAGGATATTATCGAGAAACTGAAAAGACAACCTACAGAATGGGAGAAAATATTTGGAAACCATATACCTGATAAGGGCTTAATATCCAGACTATATAAAAAACTTCTACAACTCAACAAAAAAGACAAACAACCCAATTTTAAAAATGGGGTAAGGACTTGAATAGACATTTTTTCAAAGAAGATATGAAAAGATGTTCAACATCATTAGTCATTGGACAAATGCAAATCCAAGCCACACCCATTAGAATGGCTTTTATTAAAAAAAAAAAAGAAAAAAGAAAATAACAAGTGTTAGCAAGGATGCCGAGAAACAGAAACTCTAGTACATTGTTGGTAGCAACATAAAATGGCACAGCCACAGTGGAAAAGCCTGGTGGTTTTGCAGAAAGCCAAGTATAGAATTACCCACTGCTAGGTATATATACTCAAAAGAATGGAAAGCAGGGACTCAAACAACTATTTTCATATTGATGTTCATAGCAGTATTATTCACAATAGCCAATAGGTAGAAGGAACCCAAGTTCCTTTTATTCAGTCATAAAAAGGAATGACACTCTGATGCAGCAACCTGCATAATCTTGAAAACAGTCTGAAATAAGTCAGACAAAAAAAAGAGATATTGTATGATTTCATTTACATGGATTAACTAGAATATGAAAATTCAGAGGCAGAAAGTAGATTGATTACAGGTCACCGGGGGGTGGGGGGTGGAGTAGATGGGGAGTTAATGTTCAATGGGTACAAAGTTTCTGTTTGGACTGTTGAAAAAGTTTGGTAACAAGTGGATGGCAGCACAACATTGTGAATGTAACTAATGTCACTGAGTTATACCCTTGAAAGCAGTTACAATGGGAAATTTTATTTTTCATGTGTTACTACAATAAACATTTTTAAAAATTCTTATTTTTATCAAAACTGAATATGCTGATCAGGTGACAAGTAAAAAAGTGCTAAAAAACAGTAATTCCTTGTTCTACTTCTCTATCTTCATCTAATCCCCCAGTAGCATCCACTTTTTACCCTTTGGTTCTTTCATTATTTACCTCCCCGTTAAAAAACTAAACAACTGTGTATTGCAAGCCTTGAGTCATCAATTTTTGATGTTACATACTGACTTACCATTAGGGTTGTTAAGTATTTTAAGTCACTTATGTCCTCTGTTTCCCATACTCCAATATTGTTCTCTATTGATCCAAAGAAATATACCATGATACTATGATTACCTTTTATTTTCTAAGTTAATAACTTCCTCCTTTTCATCTGCTTAGTTTCCTTTCAAAATCTCACAGTTTTCCTACCTGCTTCAGGAACTCTGTAAACCACCCCTTAATAAAATTCTTCATATAGTCAAATCTCTTATGGTAATTTACAGTTCCATTTTTTTCAAGAGATAGTCCTTCCAAAGCTGTCTGATTTGCTCAAATTTGGACTGTTGCTTTCTATGCCTGATGCACACAGCTTTCATCCTGGGAACTCCCCGACTGTTCCCCAAAGAATTCCCTTTGCCTCTCTTCTGCATTATACCCAGTTTTCTACTTTCTTCGTTAACAACTCTTTGTTTTGGTAAAAATACATATTTTAGTAGTAATGTCTTGAGACAGGATATATAGAAAATACATTAGAAACCTAGCCTGTCAGAAAATATTCCTACTCTCACACAGCTGATGATACTTTTGATGAGATAATTCTAGGCAAAGTAATTTTCTCTTAGATTTTGAAAGCAATATTCTAGCTTCCAGCATTATCCAATGCTAATACAGTTTATAAGCTTTTCTCTCTCTTTTTCTCTGTGACAGCTTTTAGGATCCTTTCTCTATCCCAGATGTTCTGAATTCACAAATAAATTGTGCCTTGGTGTGGGCATTCTTTCATTCATTGTGCTGGAAATTGTCTTTTTAATCTTCAATTGTGGGATAAATTCTTGTTTAATTTCTTTAGTCATTTCCTTCCCATTATTTTCTCTGTTTTCTTTCTGCAACTCCTTTTAGTCAGATGTTGGTGTTTCCTGACACATCAAGTTTTCCTTCCTAGAGTCCACTTCTTTGTCTGTTCTCTACTTCCTCCACGTGTCCTCTAGTTTACTCTCAATGCTACAATCAGAGTGATCCTTTTAAAATATAAGGCAGATCATATTATTCCTTCACTTAAAACCCTTCAATGGCTTCTCTTGAAGTAAAAGTCAAAGTCCTACCATGACCTACAAAAGCCCTACATGATCTGTCCCCACCACTCTGACCTCAGCTCCGAGTACTCTTTCCCTTGCTCAATCCACTTGAGTCAAAATAAGGCACGCAAAAAATTTAATTTAAAAAATGTTTAGTAGGAAAGTTTGATCTTTTAATGAAGCTTTTACACAAAAAGTTTCATCAGCAGCAGCTTAGGAAACTAGAACTTAGCAGGGAGATTTCATTTACTACAAGCTAAAAACTTTACCAAAAAGGGTGAGAGAGGAGGAAAGACATTTATTTCTTATAATTCCTTCCATTTTTACAATTTCTATTCTAGTACCTAAACAGTGCCTAAAAATAAGACATTCAATTAGAAGAGAACAAACACTCCCTATACTAGAACTTGTTCAGTTTTAACTGGGAGGTGGAAATCATGGGAAAAATACACCTACCTCAATCTTTTGGTCTCTAACTGGCCAAAAAGCAAACAGGAAACAGGGGCTTGGTGTGGAGCAATGTATGGAACAGTAGTGAAAATAATAATAATGATAACAATAACAACAACAACATCCATAATCTCTTATCCAAAGATAATAAGGGGTGTGTGTGCACATATGTATATCAGTGATACTGTAGACCAGTAGACCAGTGCCAGTTAGTAAACTGTTATCAATCTGCAACAAGATAATAAATAAATTGAGTTTTAGAAATTTTTATAGCAGTTTGACATTACTGTGACATTTTTATTATATGTTACAGAAGTATCAGTCTGCACTGGATTGTAGAAAACCAAAACCAAAATAAATCTTTAAAATTTGAGAAGAAATGTTGAATATTATCTATCAGCCCCCTGGCATCTGGGACAGCATGATGTAATCAAACACATTAATATCTCTGCAGCAAAACACATGAATATTCACATTGAGTAGTATAAATAGCCTGTTAAAGAAGGTCAAATATTGCCCTAAAATTAGTTATGAAAAAAACCCTTTGCTTTCAAAGCTTTCTGGATTTTAGAATTGCAGATAAAGGATTATGGACTAACAACAACAACATGGATGATACTAGCAACAAGTATTTACATTATACCCACTATGTGCCAGACTCTGTCCTACGTATCTACATATTAACTCATTTAATCCATTCATCTTTATGAAGTAGGTATTATCAGCCTCATTTTACAGCTGAGGAAAGCGAAGTAAAAATTACTTCAAATAAGGCAATTTAGCTCCAGATTTTGGCCCTATGTTGTCCAAAGAAATAAAAAGTACACCCCTCTGGTGGATACGAAGATAATAAGCATCTTAACAAACCTCAAATGTATCACTCTAAAACTACCCAATGTAATAACTAACATTTAAAATTAAGACTTGGAGTCATTAAGGCTAAATTTTATTTTATATGCTTTGTTTATGAAAGCAAAGATATGTACGATATGTTTTATAATGAGTTCATTCAAAATCGACCACTCAACAAAATTGGTATTTTAAAGAGAGCAAACCCTCAGCTCGCTACAAAATTACATTATGACAAAAGCTGAAATACTCAATAGGGTTCCAGGTGGCTAAGGTTTTATTACATAACTTTAAAATTATTCAAGCTATAGAATCTTCTCAGACTAAAAAAGACATTTATACACGGATTTTAAATAAGAATAATACACCTAAAAAGCAGCTATATGGTAAATGTTATTGACGCAATTATTTGTTAACAATTTTTTATAGTGTACAAAATGTTGTTTAAAACCTTCCAAAATATTCTAGCCCAAAGAAAAAAAATATTCTGATATGACTCACCAGATACTGTGGTTTTTCCGGAGATGGGTGTTGGTGTGGACACCAGGGATGTGGCACTGACGACAGTGGGGGCAGCAGCTTTGCAAGTTCCCATTGCTGCCTGGCTTACACACACCTGCTGCTGCCCAGAAGTTTTCATTGCAGACCCTATAGCAGATGATGAACTGGCGCCTACTCCCTCAGACTGCTGATTCACAGAGCCAGAAAGAATAGAAATGAAGAAGAAAGCAATGTAAATTATGTAGAACAGTGACTGCCATACAGCATACACTCTAAATATTATCTGTTAGCTATTATTATCCATCTATTCAATGTCATGCCACTTAAAAAAGATTGTTTCTCTAATTCAGAGGTTTCCACAATTTTAAATTTCATAGGCGATAAAATGAGCCTTATTAAAAGTTCACTACAACGTTTCAAAGTTTGTCACATTCATTCAACAAACATCCATGACATGGCAAGAAGTGTTAAATGCTAGGGCTCAGAGGTAAAAACCTTCAAGAAGCAGACAGTAGCAAACAGTGGTACAAGGTACAAGTATACATGGGTGCAAGGCACCATTAAAACTGAGAGGAAAAGTGACTACTTCTGCCAAGGGGTGAGGAGGGGAAAGTATTAGAAAGAGCTTCAGGTAAAAGATATGATACTTTAGGGGATCAAGATTCAAGACTGAAAAGAGGAAATGAAAGGGTGTTCTTGGCATAGGATAGTAGGTAGAAAGTCAGAGAGGCATGAAAGAACACGGTATGTTCAAGGAACTGCCAAGCAGAGTGGTATGGCAGTCTTGTGAGGAGAAGCAAACTTGAGCAGAATCAAAGGTCAGAACATGTAAGTCCTTGGGGTACCAAGATAATTCAATGGGGAAGCAGTCTTTTCAACAAATGGTGCTGCACCAATTGGATATCTACATGCAAAAGGATGAGACTGGACCCCTACCTCACACTATATATACACAAGTTAACTCAAAATGGACCAAAGACCCAACGAACTAAAACTGTAAAATTCTTAGAAGAAAACACAGGTTTAAATCTTTGTGACTTTGGCTTATACAGTGGTTTCTTAGATTGGACACCAAAAGCACAAGCAAAGAAAAAATAAATAAATTGGAATTCATGAAAATTGAAAACTTTTGTGGTTCAAAGAAAATTCTGAAGTGAAAAGACAACCTCTAGAATGAGAAAAATGTTTTTTTTTTTTTTGCAAATAATGTATCTGATAAGGGACTTTTATCTAGACTGTACAAAGAATTCCTACAAATTCAATAATAAAAAGACAAAGAACTCATTTTAAAAATGGTTCTGAACAGACTTTTCTTCGAAGAAGATATATAAATAGCCAATAAGCACATGTAAAGATGCTCAATGTATCACTAGCCATTAGGGAAATGCAAATCAAAAACACGACGACATACCACTTTACACTCACTAAGATAGCTATAATAGAAAAATAGACAAAAATCAAGTGTTATTGAAGATGTGGAGAAACTGGAACACACATACATTGCTGGTGGGAATGTAGAACGGTACAGTCACTTTAGAAAACACTTTGGCAGTTCCTCAAAATTCTACTCCTAGGTAAATTCCAAACAGAATTGAAAACATGTATGTTCATACAAAAAACTGCATATAAATATTCATAGTAGCATTATTCATAATAGCCTCCAAGTTGAAACAACCCAAATGTCCATCAAATGATGAATGGATACACAGAATGTGGTATATCCATAAAATGGAATACAATTGAGCCATATAAAGGAATACTCTTATTGATACTTGCTACAACACGGATGAACCTTGAAAACACAGTAAGCAAGAGAAGCCAGGAACAAACAGCCACAAACTGTACGACTCCATTTATATGAAATGTTCAGAATAAACATATCCATAAAGATAGAAAGTAGATTAAGTGGTTGCCTAGGGCTGTGGGATGGGGGAATGGGGAGTGACTGTTAGTGCAGTAATACGTTCAGGAATTTGACAGTGGTTATGGTTGCACAACCTTCTGAATACAGAAAAAACCACCAAATTATATATTTTAAAATGTTGCATTTTATGATAAGTGAATAATATCCCAGTATTTTTTTTTAAAAAAGCAATATGGCCAACTGGTGTGTTTGCTGAATATCTTCCTTATGTTTGCTTTACTTCTACCTTGCACCAAGACTTTCTCCTGTCATACTAATTCTTACCTGTTGTGCAGGACCATTTGCTGAGAGGGCCACAGCTGGGGAGGTGGCAGTTGTGATAACCCCTCCTGCTACTCTCAGCATTGTGGTTCCAGGCTTTGAGAGTTGTGAAGTGGCTGGAACAGACTTCAATGAGCTATCGGATATTTTCATTAGAGATGCCTGCCCCCCAGGGGCTGCCTACAGAAACAAAATAGGTTGAAGTAGTAACGTTGCCCTGGTAAATAGGCACTATTTATTCCTCATCTGAATCTGAAATACGTCCCCAAGAATTAGAACATATCAAAAAAACTCTTGCTAATCAAAACTATATGTTTATGTACTTTTGCAACAAGCTCTAAACTGCATGATCTTTTACGTACAAATAGTCCTTTACTCCTAATGTGGGACAAATGAATGAATGCATTTGCAAGTCACTATTTGGCAGCACTTTCTTCAAAGACACTAGACCATGCATTTTCAAAGTAATTGAGTCCAGAGTGTTCTTCAATGTTCATATCATCTTTAAATATGAAAATCCAACCCAGACAGTGACAGATTTAAATTGATAAGTTTAACGGTGCTCTACCTAGGTACAGACTAAGCATTTTAATACTGGAGAATCATTCAACAAATTATAGCTTCAGTGGTCTAAATAAGGGCTCAGCAAACTTTTTCTGTAAATAACCAGAGTAAGCACTTTTGGCTTTCCAAGCCATTTGCTCTCTGTTGCAACAAACACAACTGTTGCTGCAGCATTAAATGGTTGTGACTGAATTCCATTTAAACATCATTTACAAAAATCAGGAAGCCTTGGGTACAGGGTATATAGCTTTCTGACTCTTGGTTTAAATAACTACTTAATACTCAAGATTAATGCACCTTACAAGTGGACACTTTGAAGGCTTACTATGTGCCAGAAATGGCAGAAAGTGTTTTAAAATATTTTAAGTCCTTCAATCTTCTCATTAACTTTATAGGGTAGGTATTAAGAGTTTCATTTTATACATGAGGAAATTAAGCTCAGTGACTTCACTAGGTAGGGTTATACAGCTAGTAACTGAAGGAGTAAGGATGAGAATCCATGAATAATAGTCATGGCATAATTTGCATTGGAGTCTTTGCAAATTAAAATCACAACGATACAGAACTTCACACTCACTAGAATGGCTAAAATTTAAAAGACTGATGATTGTCAGGATTGATAAGCATGTGAAGCAACTACGAGTCTCCCGTATTACTTATGGGAGCCAAATGGAAAACGATTTATGACCCAACTATTCTACTGCACAAAAAGATTTTACTGTGTACAAAAATGTCCACACTTTTAGTCGTAACAAAAACTGGAAATAATCCAAATGTCCATCAAAAGAATAATGGAATTCTTACAGTCTGGATATATTATGTCCCTCAAAATGCCATTATCTTTGATCCAATTTTGTGGGGGCACACATATTAGTGTTGATTAGGTTGGAATCTTTGATTGTTTCCATGGAGATATGACTCAACTGGGTGAGACCTCTGACTGTATAATTTCCATGGAGGTGTTACCCCACCCATTCAGGGTATGTTTTAATTGAATCACTGGAGCCATACAAAACAGCTGACAAACAGAAGGAACTTAGAGCTGCAGCTGAGGGACACATTTTAAAGATGGCCGATGAAAGCTGACACTGATGTTTTGGAGAACGCCATTTTGAAACGCAACCTGAGAGCAAGCTGATGCCAGCCACATGCCTTCCCAGTTAACAGAGGCTTTCTTGATGCCAATGGCCTTTCTCCAGTGAAGGTACCCTATTGTTGATGCCTTATCTTGTACACTTAGTAGCCTTAAGACTGTAACTTTGTAACCAAATAAACCCCCTTTAAAAAAGCCAATCCAATTCCGGTATTTTGCTTAATGGCAGCATTAGCAAACCAGGACAGGAATCATGCAATAAAATACTACTCAAGAATAAAAAAGAATAAACTACTGACATACATATGCAAAAAATCTCAAAAACATTGAGTGATGAAAGCAAAACATAAAAAGAACACAAACTGCATAATTCTATTGATATGACGTTAAAGAACAGACAAAAACTCATCAATAGTGATAGAAATAGAAAATGGGGATAGAAAAGACTGGAAAGGGAAATGAAGGGAACGTTTGACAGTGACAGAAATGTTCTGAATCTTGATAGGGATGGTAGTTACATCAGTATATACAATTTGTCAAAACTTACTGAGCCATACACTTATCCGTGCATTCATTTATGTAAATCAAACCTTAAGAAGAGAATCTGGGGGTGAAAGGAAAAAACATTTAAAGTCTTGAATTTTCTTGAGCATGGTTTTGGGTCACTTCCATAGGTTCTACTGTGAAGTACTGTCATTTATATTAAAATCTCAATAATCCATAATTTCTTTTGATTTCTTGTTTCTTTCTTTAAGTTTTTAGTAACATATATACAACCTAAAATTTCGTCTTTTAACCACATTCAGATGTGTAATTCAGTAGTGTTAATTACATTCACAGTATTGTGCTACCATCACATCACTGTCATCCATTACCAACACTTTTCCATCACCCCAAAGAGAAATTCTGTACCAGTTAAGCATTAACTTCCCATTCCCTACCCATTCCCCAGCACCTGGTAACTTGTATTCTACTTTCTGTCTCTATTAACTTGCTTTTTATTTTTATTTCTTTTTGCTTCAAGAATTTTCAGAATAATGCTTTAATTTCAAAGTGTGTTTTGGTTTGCGTTATTAATTTGAGATATTATTAAGTTATGGTCATAGAATATGATACACTGAATGCTACCTTTGGAATATGCTAAGATTTTTTTTGTATCCAAGTGTAAGATCCATGTTTTAATGTTCCATAGGAATAAGCGAGAAATGTATACTCTGTGTATGAAAGATACATAATTAAGCCTGTTAGTGTTATTCTAATTGAAATCCTCTGTACCCAGATTTATCTACCTCATCAGCTAAATTCTGAGAGACATTTAAAAATCTTCCCCTATGACTGAGGAGGAATTCAATACATAAAGATTTCTGCATTGTTATCTCTGTTGTAGACCTTCATTTCTAACACTAAAAAGTATTTCTCTGTTCCAGGTTGAGAATGGTGGACTAAACACAAGAGGCAACACACTTCCAAGCACCAAAGCCACAGAAATGATACAAACAAGTAAATGTATTTTATTTGACTGGACTTAAAAATGAGTTGAGGAACCCATGGTGGACAAGCAACTCTGAAAAACAAATGAGAGGCTGCAGAAGGCCTTAACAAAAGAAACTGTCAAAGAAATGTGGGAACTGCACCAAATGGGCGCTGTATCTGGAGATGGTAGAAGTCAAAGGTAAGAGATAGCCTCACCGGAATCAACAGGTTGATTAGCTGGTACCATAGAAGAGCAGTCAGTTCTGTTAAGTATCCTATGTCTCACACCCTGTACTTTCTTTTTCTTGTTGTGATGTGTTATTTTGAATTATATGAATTATGTTCTTTTGAATTATATACAAAATTAGCTGGAAAAGGCAACAGTATTTTAACAGCCTTTCCAAATATTGTTTTTTTTAATGTTCATTTTATTGAGATATATTCACATACCACGCATTCATACAAAACAAATTGTACATTCAATTGTTCACAGTACCATTACATAGTTGTACATTCATCACCAAAATCAATCCGACACCTTCATTACCACACACACAAAAATAACAATAATAATAAAGTGAAAAAGAGCAATTAAAGTAAAAAAGAACACTGGATGCCTTTGTGTGTTTGTTGGCTTCCTTCTCCCATTTTTCTATTCATCCATCCATAAGCTAGACAAAGGGGAGTGTGGTCCTTACGGCTTTCCCAATCCCATTGTCACCCCTCACAAGACCATTTTTATACAATCGTCTTCAAGATTCATGGGTTCTGAGTTGTAGTTTGATACTTTCAGGTATCTACCGCCAGCTACCCCAATTCATTAGAACCTAAAAAGGGTTGTCTATATTGTATGTAAGAGTGCCCACCAGAGTGACCTCTCGGCTCCCTTTGGAATCTCTCTGCCACTGAAGCTTATTTCATTTCCTTTCATTTCCCCCTTTTGGTCAAGAAGATGTTCTCCATCCCATGATGCCGGGTCTACATTCCTCCCTGGGAATCATACTTCACATTGCCAGGGAGAGTCACTCCCCTGGGTGTCTGATCCCATGTAGTGGGGAGGGCAGTGATATCACCTTTCAAGTTGGCTTAGCTAGAGAGAGAGGGCCAATCTGAGCCACAAAGAGGCATTCGGGAGGAGCTCTTAGGCACAATTATAGGGAGGCCTAGCCTCTCCTTTGCAGCAACATTCTTCCCAAGGGCAAGTCCTGTGGTAGAGGGCTGAACCCATCAAACCACCAGTCCCCTATGTCTGCGAGCACATTAGCAACCATCGAGGTGGGGCAGGCCAATACCCTTGCATTCTCCACCAGCTACTGAAGGGGGCTCTGCACATTTTTTCCTTTTTTTTTAAAAAACTTTTTTTTTAAATCAACTGTATAAAAAATTACAAAAATAAGAAAAATTAAAAAAAAAAAAAAAAACATACAATAAAAGAACATTTCAAAGAGACCATAACAAGGGAGTAAGAAAAAGACAACTAACCTAAGATAACTACTTTACTTCCAACATGTTCCTACTCCACCCGAAGAAAGTAACCTAATACAGCAACATTTCTGTGAACTTCTTCCTACTATACCCATCAGAAATTAACAGACCATGGTCATTCCTGGGCATTCCCAGAATGTTAAATTCACCCACGATAGCTTATCTGTTCTTAATGGATTATCGTTCCCCCTTCCTTAATTGCTCTCTATTGCTAGTTCCCCTACATTCTACATTATAAACCATTTGTTTTACATTTTTCAAAGTTCACATTAGTGGTAGTATATAGTATTTCTCTTTTTGTGCCTGGCTTATTTACCTCAGCATTCTGTCTTCAAGGTTCATCCATACTGTCATATGTTTCACGAGATCGTACCTTCTTACTGCCGCATAGTATTCCATCGTGTGTATATACCACATTTTATTTATCCACTCATCTGTTGAAGGACATTTGGGTTGTTTCCATCTCTTGGCAATTGTGAATAATGCTGCTATGAACATTGGCGTGCAGATATCTGTTCGTGTCACTGCTTTCCTATCTTCCGGGTATATACCGAGAAGTGCAATTGCTGGATCGAAGGGTAACTCTGTATCTAGTTTTCTAAGGAACTGCCAGACTGACTTTCAGAGTGGCTGAACCATTATACAGTCCCACCAACAATGAATAAGAGTTCCAGTTTCTCCACATCCCCTCCAGCATTTGTAGTTTCCTGTTTGTTTAATGGCAGCCATTCTAACTGGTATGAGATGGTATCTCGTGGTCTTAATTTGCATCTCTCTAATAGCTAGTGAAGCTGAACATTTTTTCATGTGTTTCTTGGCCATTTGTATTTCCTCTTCAGAGAACTGTCTTTTCATATCTTTTGCCCATTTTATAATTAGGCTGTCCGTACTATTGTCATTGAGTTGTAGGATTTCTTTATATATGCAAGATGTATATCTTTTTGCTGCATCCCATAGGTTTTGGTATGTTGTGTTCTCATTTTCATTCGTCTCTCTATATTTAGCAATTTCTTTTGCTATTTCTTCTTTAACTCACTGATTGTTTAGGAGTGTGTTGTTTATCCTCCAGGTATTTGTGAATTTTCTAAGTCTCTGATGGTTATTGACTCCTAATTGTATTCCATTGTGGTCAGAGAATGTGCTCTGAATAATTTCAATCTTTTTAAATTTATTGAGCCTTGTTTTATGTCCCAGCATATGATCTATTCTGGAGAAAGTTCCATGAGCACTAGAGAAGAATGTGTATCCTGGTGATTCGGATGTAAAGTTCTATATATGTCTGCTAAATCCAATTCATTTATCAGATTGTTTAGGTTTTCAATTTCCTTATTGGTCTTCTGTCTGGCTGATCTATCTATAGGAGACAGTGATGTGTTAAAGTCTCCCAGAATTATTGTGGAAACATCAATTGCTTCCTTTAGTTTTGCCAGTGTTTGTCTCACGTATTTTGTGGCACCTTGATTGGGTGCATAAACATTTACGATTCTTATTTCTTCTTGTTGAACTGCCCCTTTTATTAGTATGTAGTGGCCTTCTTTGTCTCTTATAACACCCTTGCATTTAAAGTCTATTTTATCTAAGATTAATATTGCTACATCTGCTCTCTTTTGGCTGTAGCTTGCATGAAATATTTTTTTCCATCCTTTCACTTTCAATTTTTGTGTCCCTGTGTCTAAGATGAGTCTCTTGTAGGCAAAATATTGATGGTTCATTTTTTTTGATCCATTCTGCGAATCTATATTTTAATTGGGGAGTTTAATCCACTTATATTCAACGTTATAACTGTGAAGGCATTTCTTGGATCAGCCATCTTACCCTTTGGTTTATGTTTGTCACATATATTTTTTCCCCTCTCTCTATTAATATCCTTTAATGTACCCATACTGAATCTCTTCAGTACTGAACCTTTCTCCATCTCTCTCTCTCCTTTCTTTGTTTCTCTGTCTGTAGGGCTCCCTTTAGTATCTCCATTAGGCCAGGTCTCTTGTTAGCAAATCCTCTCAGCATTTGTTTGTCTGTGAAAAATTTAAGCTCTCCCTCAAATTTGAAGGAGAGCTTTGCTGGATAAAGTATTCTTGGTTGGAAACTTCTCTCACTCAGAATTTTAAATATGTCATGCCACTGCCTTCTCGCCTCCATGGTGGCTGCTGAGCAGTCACTACTTAGTTTTATGCTGTTTCCTTTGTATGTGGTGAATTGCTTTTCTCTTGCTGTTTTCAGAACTTGCTCCTTCTCTTCCGTATTTGGCAGTGTGATCAGAATATGTCTCAGAGTGGGTTTATTTCGTTTTCTTGTATTTGGCGTTTGCTGGGCATTTATGATTTGTGTATTTATGGTGTTTAGAAGATTTGGGAAGTTTTCCCCAATAATTTCTTTGAAAATTCTTCCTAGACTTTTACCCTTCTCTTCCCCTCCTGGAACACCAATGAGTCTTACATTTGGATGTTTTATATTATGTCTCCTATCCCTGAGGTCCATTTCAATTTTTTCGATTTTCCCCCCATTCTTTCTTTTGTTCTTTCATTTTCTGTTCTGTCATCTTCCAGGTCACTGATTCGTTGTTCAACTTCCTCTAGTCTTGTACTATGAGTATCCAGAATCTTTTTAATTTGGTCAACAGTTTCTTTAATTTCCATAAGATCATCTATTTTTTTATTTACTCTTGCAATGTCTTCTTTATGCTCTTCTAGGGTCTTCTTCATGTCCTTTATATCCTGTGCCATGGTCTCGTTGTACATCTTTAGTTCTTTGATTAATTGCTCCAGGTACTGTGTCTCCTCTGATCTTTTGATTTGGGTGCTTGGGCCTGGGTTATCCATATTGTCTGTTTTTTTCATATGCTTTACAATTTTCTGTTGTTTTTGGCCTCTTGGCATTTGCTGAACTTGATAGGGTTATTTTAGGATTTGTAGACCAATTGAAATCCTTATCTCTAATTTGTCAGATCTACAGCTTCGCGGAGGAAACTTTCTCTAACTAAGCAGTAGGTGGCGTCCACGAGCCACCTGTTCCCCTCAAGCCAGTTCTCCCCTGCTTTGTCTTTGTGGTGAGTGAGGGAGTGAGTCGGTGGGGTCCAATTGGTGTACCAAGCTTCCATGTGTAGTTGGTGTTGCTCACCCTGTATATGGGGTGTGTGTCTGGGCAGTCAGGGAGTGGGGGAGCTCTAACAATCGAATCTCCCTGGTGTTCCTGGAGGTTTAAAGCTGCTGCAATAGCCTAATCCTTCAGTTCAGTCCTGCCACAGTTTGCCTCTGCTTCTGACCCACAAGTCCTTGGTATTGTCGTACAGCCCCTGAGACTAGTGAGTGGGTCCCTCTTCCAGGCCGTGCACCCCCAGGTCCTCTGTTGAGGGATGACTGTGCTATGTCACAGGTGAGTGCCGTCCCCCCAGGGCGGTTCTCGGCTTCAGGGCTGTTTAGGGAGGCTCCCAGTCTGCTGAAAGGATGGCTGAATGGGGTGTGTTAATTCACACTGCTCCGTCTTCCCAACTTGGGGACAACCAGCTGAGGGTGCAGGGAAGGCTAATGTCCATGCCTGATTTTGTGGTGTGTGCATGTTACTGGAAGCACTTCCATCACACTAGGTTGTCTGGGGTAGCTTTGGGTTATGGCGCTGGTGACGGGCAGGAGTGTTCCCTGTCCACCAGAATGATGGCTGTGAGAGGATGCCCCCCTTCTCTTGGGAAGTTGTGGTATTTAGTGAATTTTGTCAGCCACTGGATTATTGCCTTTTGTCTCAGAGCAATCTTAGTTCTGCTCTTTTCTTGACCTGCCCAAATTGCAAGTCTCTGAGGCTTTCCGTATTGGGCTTCTTAGAGTAATTGTTTTAGAGAAAGGAAAAAAGATTAAAAAAAAAAGGGGGGGGGCCCTACTCACAGATCTAATTGGTTATTGAAATGCTAAGAGACAAAGCAATTTGGGCCATTAAGGAAAGGTCCAGGGGGCACAGAGACGGTTTTTCTTCTGGATTTGCATATGAGCCTCAGGGTCTGAGCTCTGCTCTTCCCCTTTCTATGTTCACCAGAACTCCAAAAAGCCTCCGCTTTTATTTTTGGGTTTTTCTTGCTGTTTTTGTTATCCCTATCTCCTCTCCACCGGGCTGGCTGCTCCCGGATTCTCTGGTGTCTGGTCTCAGTCTATCTATGATTGGAGTTTGAATCAGTAGAATTAGTTTCCGATAAAAGCCGTCACTGCAGTTCTCCCTCCTCATTTCCAGCACTGATGGCCCCTCCTCCCATGGGACTGAGCCTGGTGAGGAGGGGCATTGTCCCCTGGCCGCAAAAACTTACAGATTTCGCTGATCTCAGCAGTTCCACGTGTTCATGAGTGTTGTATGAAGTATGCCCAAAGTCAAATTGCTCTGCAGTGTCCAGTCCGTGCAGTTCCTGGCTTTCTACCTACTTCCCTGGAGGAGGAACTAAAACATACAGCTCACCACTCCGCCATCTTGCCCTGCCCCTCCCCAAATACTGTTTTAACTATTCCTTGATGCAACACAAAAACACTACAAGTGAAAGTTTCTTCAAGTTAGGTTGCATTATGTAATCTGAAACCACACCAATTCAGTTCCATAAACTACATTAACATCCATTAGTCAGGGACTTCTGCTTCTGCATAGGATATATAAGGCTGTAAAGAATGTCATGCCCACCCTAACAAGAAAAAGGTGGACAGATTATAAAATTATACCTCATTTTGAAGTCCCAAGACAACCAAGTAACCTGAACGCGGAAGGGGCCACCCCACCTCCCACCCCCACCCCAATGCCCTAAGGAGGGACAGGAAACAGTAACTGTCTCAACTGTGGCAGAAATGGAAGAGTCACTGCACTGGCTACAACTCAAGCAGGAAGAAAAAATCAGCTAAGATTTTAAAGAATTGACTAAGGCATAGCGTGAGGCCACGTATCTGTTTGAAATAGCTAAGAGCATCTGGATGAGGGAAATTTGCACTCAAGTAAAGCAAATGCTGGTGATTTGAAAAGACCAATAAAATTGATAAACTCTAGCTAGAATGATGAAGAAAAAAATGAGATGACACATAATTAGCAAAATCTAGACTGAAAAAGAAGATACGACTAAAGATTCTACAGACATTAAAATAATAATAAAGGAATATTAAAGACAACTTTATGCCAATAAATTTGACTAGTTAGATGAAATGGACAAATGCCTGAAAAGACATAAACTACCAAAAGTTCCCTTATATAAGAAATAAACTGAACAGCCCTGTATCTATTAGATATTTGAATTATAGTTAAAAACCTCCCCAATGAAGAAAACTCCAGGCTAATATGGTTTCAGTGGTATATTCTACTAAACATTTAAGGAAGAAATAATACCAATTCTACACAGTCTTTCAAAAATTTTAAGTGGAGAGAAACTTCCCAATTCAGTGTATGAGGCCAGTGTTACCTTGAAACGAAAAACCTGACAGAAATTACAGGAAAACTAGTGACCAATAGCCCTCATGAATACTGATGCAAAGATTATAAACAAAATTTTATCAAACCAAATACAACAATATATTAAAAAATGATATTACATCATAACCAAGTGGAGGTTTATCCCAGGATTAGAGGGTTGGTTTAACATTTTAAAAAATCAATCACCATAATTCATCATTTTAACAAACTAAAAAATAAAAACCATGGCCATCAATAGATGCAGAAAAAGTATTTGACAAAAATCTAATATCCATTCCTGATTAAAAAACCCTCAGCAAAGAAGGAACAGAAAGGAACTTCCTCAACGGGATAATGGGCCTCTACAAAAAAACCTACAGGTAACACCACATGTAGAGGTGAAAGGCCAATGGCCCTGAAGTCAAGAAAATGGCAAGGATGTCTCTAACCACTTAACACTGTACTGGAAGTCTAGCCAACGCAACAAGGCAAGAAACAAACAAAAGGCATACAGGTTTAAAAGAAAAAAAATACCAAAAAAAACGCCTCAATTTGCAGACAACATGCTTATCTGTGTAGAAAAAAAAATTTTCACCAACCCCCATCCCAAAAGAAAAATAAAAAATTTCTACTTAACTTACTTAGAACTAAGAAGTGAGTTTCACAAGATCTCAGGATACACAGACAATACAAAAAGAATTATATTTCTATGTACTAGCAATGTGTAACTGGAAGTTTCAATTTAAAAACATAAAATAAGTAGAATTCTAGCAAAATATGTGTTAAGAAATATAAGCTGAAAACCACAAAACATTTGTGCAAGAAATCAAAGAAGACAAACAGTACATGGGTTTGATGACAGAATCTTGTTAAGATGTCAATTTTCCCCAGAATTTTAGATTCTATGCAATTCAAAGACTTTTTTTCATAGAAATCAACAAATTTCCAAAAAGCTAAAACAATGTTGAAAAACAACAAAAAAGTTGGAGTCAACACAGTACAACACATTGAGAAAGACAAATAACATTATAGTTTTATTATGGAAATTGTTTGATTCTGTGGTGTCCCTGGAGGTGATTCTGGACAAAAACACGGATTTGCCGCCTGATAGCGCTCAATACTGATTCTGAGACATTGGGATTTCAAAGAGAGAAAGAGCATTTATTGTGGTGCACAGCACAAAGAGAATAAGAGGTTAAAACCTCAGATCTGTCTCCCCAGTCTGCAGTTTTACAGTATTCAAACAAAGACAGGTAGGCTTAGGGTAATGAGCAAGGTGGTTAATTCTGGGCTGACTCATGTCACTTCATTAAAAATTATTAAGGGGGCTACATGCAAGAACACCAGACTTCAAGTTGTAAAATAAGATAAGGGGTGTACAAGTGGGGCCAGTCACGAGCTGTCTTGTTACTGTCCAGTTACATAAATTGAGATAGGGAGTGCTGGCAGAGCTAGTCACAAATTACAATGTGAGATATCATTATGCAAGCATTCAGGCATCTGGGTTACAACAGTTACAAGCATTTGCTACTTCAAAGGTTAACAGACATTAAGACAAGAAAGGGGTTTACTGGCATTTATAGGTAAGGGTTTGTACTGCCATACAATGAAGCATTATTATCAGAGCATCTAGGCATTTGAGTTTCCTTACAGTAGTACAGGTTTTTGTGCCTTATAGTAGTACAGGTTTTTGTTTCTGGCTACTTCAAAAGGTTACAGACCTCAAGACTATGGTTCAGTGAGGCTTTATAATTATTTTAAGTAACTGCCTTTTGGCTACATCAAAGTTTAGCATACTTTCAGTTTACAGTTCATCTAAGGTTTGACTATTCTATATATCAAGAATAAAATAGGAATAAAGGCTAATTTTTATAAAATAATTCGGTTGCTGTGAGTAAAAGCTAGTTTAAAGTAATTCAGTTGCTATGGTCAATACACGGTTGTGGGTTTCAAAAAGGTCTCAGGCAGGGTTCTGAGGACCATGCTTTGAGAACTACTGATCTACTTATATAAGAAGTCAAAGTACACTGATTTTTGATGAATGGTATTGTACTATATACATCCTTCTGTACTGTGTTCGTTGCCTTTACTAATTAAAAAAAAACAAATACTTTTTATTTTGAAATACATTCAAACTTACACCAATTTTAACTTTTTACCACATTTGCCACATCATTCTGTCTATCTGTGTATCTATCTATATGCCTATTTATCAATTCATTCTCTAAACACTAGAGTATAGGTTGTATATATCATCTCCTTGAACACTCAATACTCCCATGTACATTTCCTAAGAACAAGGATATTCACTTATGTAACTAGTTTAAGTACAGTTATCCAGTTCAAGAAATTTAATATGGATGGAAAGCTTACAATCCATATCCCAATTCTTTCATATGTCCCAATAATGTTCCAATGAGCCTTTTCTCTTCCCTTGCTACATGCCATTGAGGATCATGTACTGCATCTAACATCTAACTGTCACTGTCTCTTCAGTTGTTTTATTTTTTTTAAATAAATTGTGGGAATATTTATACAACATAAACTTTCCTATCTCAACCACTGACAAGCACAATATTCAATATGATTAATCACATTCACTATATTGTGGTACCCTCACCACCTTCCATTACTAAAACTTTCCTGTCTCCCCAAACAGAAAATCTACACCCATTTCTCATTAACACCACATTCCTCCTGCCCCCTGCCCTTAGCAAGCTGTACAGGCTTACCTCTGAGATATTGTGGGTTCAGTTCCAGACCCCTGCAATAAAGCAAGTATCGCAAGAGTCACGCGAATTTTTTGGTTTCCCTCTGCATATAAAAATTATGTTTATGCTATACTATAGTCTATTAAGTATACAATAGCACTATGTCTTAAAAAAATGTACATACCTTAATTAAAATGTGACACAGAGACAAAGTGAGCACATGCTGTTGGAAAAATTGCAGAGTAGACTTGCTTCACACAGGGTTGCCACAAACTTTTAATTTGTAAAAACAAAAAACAAAACAAAAAAACACACCACTATATGTGTAAAGCACAGTAAAGCAATGTGCAATAAAATGAGGTATGCTTGTACTCTGATTTGTGTCTCTATAAGCTTGCATATTCTCCAATATTTTCTTTGTATTGCCATGGAGCTTAATTTTAATATTCTAAATTTATAACAATCTCATTTGCTTTGAGACCAACGTAACTTCAATAGTATACACAAACTGTTCTTTATTACCTCCTCTGTAGCCCCATCCTTATGTAGTTCTTGTTAAAAATTACAGGTTAATATGTAAACAAAACTAGTGATCTGTCATTAAATTGCATGCACTTCCCTTTTAGATCCTGTAGAGAATAAAAAGTGGATTTACAAATCAAATATTCAGAGTAGTCCTGAATTTATATTTACTCATGTTATTACTCTCACCAAAGATCTTTATTTCTTCCTGCAGCTTCAATCTAGTCTCTACTGTCCTTTCCTTTCAACCTACAGAACTCTCTTTAGCATCTGCTGTAGCACTAGTCTAGTGGTGATGGACTCCGGCTTTTGTTTTGTCTGGAAATCTCTTAACCTCTCCTTAATTTTTTTTTTTTTAATTTTATTGAGATTGTTCACATACTATACAATCACCCAAAAATCCAAAGTGCACAATCAACTGCCCATGGTACCATCATAAAACTGTGCATCCATGACCACAATTAATTTTTTTTTCAATTTTTAGAACATTTTAGAATCCTCCCATACCCCTAACCACCCCCACTCCATTACTGACTCATAGTATTGGTATAGCACTTTTGTTACTGTTGATGAAAGATTGTTAAAATACTACTAACTATAGAACATAGTTTGCAATAGGTATATTTTTCCCCTATATACCCCTCTATTATTAACTTCTAGTTATAGTGTTATACATTTGTTCTAGTTCATGAAAGAGATTTCCAATATTTGTACAGTTAATCACAGACATTGTCCACCACAAGATTCACTGTTTTATACATCCCCATATTTTAACCTCCAACTTTCCTTCTGGTGACTCTAAGCTTCCCCTTTCTACCACATTCACACATCATTCAACACATTATTCTCACAATAACATGCTACCTTCACCTCTGTCCATTTCCTAACACTTAAGTTCAACCTAGTTAAACATTCTGCTCTTAATAAGCAACCACTTCCCATTCTTTACCCTCGCTCTATATCCTGGTAACTTATATTTCATGTCTATGAGTTTACATATTATAATTAGTTCATATCAGTGAGATTATACAATATGTGTCCTTATGTGTGTGACTTATTTCACTCAATACAGCGCCCTCAAGGTTTCTTCAACAGCCCATTTTTTTAACACAGTTTTGTTCACACACCATACATTCCGTCCTAAGTACACAATCAACGGTTCTCTGTATAAACACATATTTATGCATTCACCACCATCACCACTATCTCCATTTCTTCCACAAAGGAGGAAGAGTCAAAGAAGGTAGAGACAAAAGAAAAAGAAAAAGAAATTAAAAAATGACAGCAAAAAAGCAACAAAAAGAAAGACAGAATTAAACTAAAGTACAATAAAAAATCAGACAACATTATGGATGCCAACAGTCCCATACCACTCCCCTATGACCCCCTCTTAGAGGCATTTAGCTTTGGTATACTGCCTTTGTTACATTAAAGGAATACAATGTTTCTGTTAACTATAGTTTGTAGTTTGCATTGATTGCATTTTTCCCCCAATACCACCCCATTTTTAATACCTTGCAAGGCTGACATTCATTTATTCTCCCTCATGTAAAAGCGTATTTGTACATTTTATCACAATTGTTGAGCATTCTAGGTTTCACTGAGTTATACAGTCCCAGTCTTTATCTTTCCTCTTTTCTTCTGGTGTCCCACATGCTCCTAATCTTCCTCTTTCAACCATACTCACAGTCATCTTTGTTCAGTGTACTTACATTGGTGTGCTACCATCACCCAAAATTGTGTTCCAAACCTCTCACTCCTGTGTTTTCCTATCTGACTGTAGTGCTCCCTTTAGCACTTCCTGTAGAGCAGTTATCTTGTTCACAAACTCTGTCATTGTCTGTCAGAGAATATATTAAACTCTCCCTCGTATGTGAAGGACAGTTTTGCCAGATATAGGACTCTTCGTTGGTAGTTTTCCTCTTTCAGTATCTTAAATATATCATCACACCACTTCCTTCTTGCCTCCAAGGTTTCTACTGAGAAATCCGCACATAGTCTAATCAAGCTTCCTTTGTATGTGATGAATCACTTTTCTCTTGCTGCTTTCAGGATTTTCTCTTTGTCTTTGATGTTTAATAATCTGATTATTCAGTGTCTTGGTGTAGGTCTATTCAGATTTTTCTGTTTGGGTATGCTGTGCTTCTTGGATCTGTAATTTTATGTCTTTCAAAAGAGATGGGAAATTTTCATTGATTATTTCCTCTTTTATTGCTTCTGCCCCTTTTCCCTTCTCGTCTCCTTCTGCGACACCCATGACAACTATATTCATGCGTTTCATGTTGTCATTCAATTCCCTGTGACATTGCTCGTATTTTCCCAATCTGTTCCTTTGTGTATAGGACTTCAGGTGTCTTGTTCTCTAGTTCCTGAGTGTTTTTTTCTGCCTCTTGAGATCTGCTGTTGTACATCTCCATTGTTTTTTCCATCTCTTGTATTGTGCTTTTCATTTCCATAGAGTCTGCTAGTTGTTTTTTTCAAACTTTTGATTTCTACCTTATGTTCCCCCAGTGTTTTTATATCCTTCATCTCTTTTGCCATATCTTCCCTGGACTCATTGATTTGGTTTTTGAGTTGATTTAGCTTGTATCTTTGAAAATCTTTAATTGATTGTTTCATTAAAGTGAAACAATATCTCAACTGCATCTTAATTGAGGTGTAAGTTGTTCCTTTGATTGGGCCATATCTTTGTTTTTCCTATTGCAATTTGTAGTTTTCTGTTGTCTAGGCATCTGGTTTCCATGGTTACCCCAATCAGATTTTCCCAGACCAGAATGGATTCAGGCCTCAGAATGAAGTTATATTCAGTTTCAAGTTTCCCTGAAAGTGTGTCTTAGAAGGCTGACAGACTTTCCTGTGAAGCCTCGAGCTGCTGTGCTTTTCCTAACCTGCCCAGCAGGTGGCGCCTGTCAGCCTGTCGCTCCCAACTGGTGTAATATGTGGCCCTTTTAGTTTCTGTTTTGGCTGCTTTCCCCCAGGCTCTGGGGTCTGAGTTCTGAAGGGAAGGTCAGCAGTACACCCTCTAGGGAGTTATCTTCTGCATTTGAATTGCTCCTTTGTCTCTCTGACTCTGTTATCTCCACCCATCTGGGTCAGAGTGCTGCGAACTGAAAATGGCTGAGGCTCTCTCCACTGCACCACTCAGGTTGGGAGAGAGAAAATGGGAAAGAAAGCCCCTTTTCAGAGCCAGTTCATGGCCCCCCAGTTTGGCCATGGGTCAGAGAGAGCACCTGGTCTTTCTTGCTTTTTAAGGTCAGTTATCTCTAAAAGCCTCTGTCTGCTTGCTAGGGGTTTGTCTATGTTTGTAGCTCGTATTCAGCAGTCCACATTTGTTAATTAAAACCCCAGCTGGAGCTGGGCTGAGCTATATTTGCTCATTCTGGGACTGCTGCTTTCTCCTACAGGGAGGTCCTGTAGCTCAGCCTGCCATGGGGGAAGAGGGCTCCCGGGGCAGTTCCACAGTTTTTACTTACAGATTTCATGCTGTGATCTCAGTCATTCCACCCAGTCCAGGCTAGTGTACAATGTGTGGACAGTCATGGTTGTCCCCCAGCAGGTGTTCCAGATTAGTAGTATTTATTCCTGGTTGTTTATTAGTTGCTCCAGGGGACTAACTAAATTCCACTCCTCTCTATGCTGCCATCTTGACGCTCCCTCTCCTTCATTTTTAAAAGACAGTTTTGCTGGATATAGAATTCTGGGTTGGCAATTTTTGGCTTTCAGCATGTTAAACATGTTATTCTACTGCCTTCTTGCCTCCATGGTTTCTGATGAGAAAGTGGCACTTGATCTTACTGAGGCTCCCTTATATGTGACATGCTGTTTCCTTCTCGTGGCTTTCAGAATTCATCTTTGGCATTCAACAGTCTGATTGTAACTTGTTGCATGTGGGTCTATTTGGGTTTATCCTGCTTGGAATTTACTGAGTGTCTAGGAGTATATCCAAGTCTTTCATTAAATTCGGGAAGTTTTTAGCCATTATTTCTCTGAATATTCTCTCTGCCCCTTTCTGTCTTCACCTTCTGGGAATCATGCAATTTGTATATTCATATACTTGATGTTGTCCCACAGGTTCCTTGGGCTCTGTTCACTTTTCTTCATTCTGTACTCCTTCTGCTCCTCAGACTGAATGATTTCAATTATCTTACCTTGTAGTTCACTGATTTTTTCTTATGTCAGCTCCAATCTGCTGTTGAATCCCTCCAGGGAATTTTTAATTTCTGTTAATGCGGTCTTTGGCTCTCTTTGTTTCCTTTTAATAATTTCCAACTCACTATTGATATTCTCTTTCTGTTCATCTACCTTTTCCTGATTTCCTTTAGTTCTTTTAGTATGTTTAGGTCCTTTTTTTTAAAGTCTTTGTCTAGCCCTCCTTGTTTATTGTTTCTAATCATCTCCTTTGCCTGGGCCATCACTTCCTGTTTCTTTGCATGTTTTGTAACCTCTCGTTGAAACCTAGACATTTTGATATTTTAATGAGTTACTGTGGGAATTTAGACTCTGCAGCATGACAGATTTGTTAAGCTTATATTCAGCTAGTGTCATGAGTTAAGTTTTCCTTGAATGCCAGGAAATAACAACAACAACAACAACAACAAAAAAAAAAAAAAAAAAGAAGAAGAAGAAGAAGAAGAAGAAGAAAGAAAAGAAAAGAAAAAAGGAAAAAAGAAAACAGCTTTCCCAGTTTTTGCAGTTGACCTTTTTAGATGCTGTGTGTCAGGGCTTATCCATGCAATGGGTTGTATGAGAAGAGCTCCAGGCCAAAGTGTAGGGGCCTTCCAGATCTTCACAATGCATGTTTGGGGCATGCACTGTGGCCCTAGGAATTTCCCCATTTATATGGTTACAAACTGTCCCCTCCCCTAGGAAACAGTTTCCTCATGGTCCCTGGCACTATACTATATATGTTCTACAGCCAGCAAACCCATGCCCCAGGCAGCACAACTTGACTGCTCTCCCATAGTGTTTTGTAGGAGACCTCAGCGAGCTGCCCTCAACAAGCAGGGCAAGTTCTGATACAGCAAGCCCCCACAAGCCATCAACACACCTACTGGGCCAGACATAAATGCTTCCAGCATGTACACAGGGTTACTTTGTTCTCTCTGGAATTGGTGCCAGGGCTCTCCACTGGGATTGTGGGCTGGCTCTACGCTGAGTCATTGAGGGGTGAAGGACAGCACCAGGAGACCCTACTGCTTCTTTCTTTTTTTTTTTTAAGTTATATTCAAGTAACTCATGTGTATCCCACTTGTGACCAAATCAAGACAACAATACTATGCACAGAACGACTATTATAGCTCAAGGAGCAAGAAATAATAAACAGAAAAGTCTTGCCAATACAGATGCCACATAAATACCAAACTTAAAGTTTTAATGTAACATGAACAAACTGTAAATACACGGGTTAGCTATTTTTCCAAATTATAGTAATAAGTGTTTTATATTTAGTATAAACACACAGAATGTATAAAACCTTTAATCATGTATAACGTAATCTTACAAGTAAGAATGTGAGGTTTACATCTGTGAAGATGTGCATTTCAGAAAGAATCCAACCTGAAATGCATTAACACACTTACTGCAAAGGTGACCCAGATAAATTCTTATCTGTTGTAACTTTAGAGACTGCTACTGAGGGTTATCACAGTGTCCAAGCTTAAAGAACAACCTACTTATTTCAGGACTTAAAATATCTGGGATCAGAGGCAACAGCCTCTTCAAGAACATCAATCAGATATAGCCCACTTCTCCATAATGTCGACACTTCTTTTCAATATGAATAGGTTAGGGTGATCACTGGTTAGACATCCCTGAAGATCAAGAGAGTCATTAAATAAGAGGAAGGGGTAACAACAGACAAGATAGGATTTAACAAAGGATTACGAATACTGCATCTTTATATAAATATGTATTTTTTAGATACTAGGATATTAGAACAGCTAGAAGAAATAATTGAAATGGTTAAACTGTAACCCATAACATTCTTTGAAATATGCTCTATAGCCACTTGTTAAATTGTACTTTAAAAGTTACTACTTTTCTGTATTTTTGTTATATTTTACAATAAAGAAATAACTGAAACTGTGTGCTGGTTTGAATGTATTATGTCCCCCAGAAAACCATATTCTTTGATGCAGTCTTGTGGTGCAGACGTTTTGGTGCTGATTAGATTTGCATGGAAATGCGCCCCACCCAACTGTGGGTGATGACTCTGATTGGATATTTCCATGGAGGCGTGGCCCCATCCTTTTAGGGTGGGCCTTGATCAGTGGAGCCATATAAATGAGCCGACAAGCAGAAGGAACTCAGTGCAGCTGAGAGTGATGTTTTAAAGAGGAGCTACAGCCAAGAGGGACACTTTGAAGAAAGCACAGGAGCTGCAGATGAGAGACAGCTTGGAGACGGCTGTTGAAAGCAGACTCTTGGTCCAGAGAAGCTGAGAGAGGACAAATACCCCAAGTGCAACTAAGAGTGACATTTTTGAGGAACTGCAGCCTAGAGAGGAACCTCCTGGGAGAAAGCCATTTTGAAACCAGAACTTTGGAGCAGACGCCAGCCACGTGCCTTCCCAGCTAACAGAGGTTTTCCAGACACCATTGGCCATCCTCTAGTGAAGGTACCCGATTGCTGATGTGTTACCCTGGACACCCTTAAGACTGTAACTGTGTAAGCAAATAAACCCCCTTTTATAAAAGCCAATCCATCTCTGGTGTTTTGCATTCCGGCAGCATTAGCAAACTAGAACAAACTGTGGAAGTGTAATCTATAACATTCTTTGAAATTTGCTATATAACTAGTTGTTAAATCATACTTTCAAAGTTATCATCTTTTGGTATACATGTTGTATTTCACAATAAGGAAACAACCGAAATGGTGGAACTATAGCCCATAACATTCTTTGAGATTTGCTCTCTAACTACTTGTTAAATTGTACTTGGAAAGTTATCACTTTTCTTTAAATACGTTATATTTCATAATAAAAAAATGTAAAAAAAAATCAGGGATCAATGTAAATTCAATAGCATGAGCAAAAAAACATACAATGCACAATCACAAGAGGTTAGAAAACTGAATACTGTGGAAAAAATTTATCAGTCTGTACAAGTTGGTTTTGATAGACCATTGGTTACTTGTTATAGTAAATGATCAAGACTTTCACTGCAACGCTTTCCCACGCTTACCAGAATCTGGGAGCAATATGCCTTTCTCAAATTGTCATTTAGTATTTCCACCCCTACCCCTTAAAACACAAAAATAGGTTTTTGAATAATAACTAGCATTTACAAAGTCATAAGATAAGGTCTTCATAGAAATTAAGCTACAGTTGAGGTACTTGGACAAACACTACCAACATTTATGAAAAAAAGTGTTGGTTTGCAAAGTGGTAAGTACTACATGAGTTGCAATAAGCACACTATCCATGTCCTTGCGAAACCAAGATGGGGTAAAAGCTTATTGCCATTCTGCCAAACACTGCATAACCCAATAGGCTGGGCAACGGGGCCACTCATCCAATGTATATACATACAGAATTAAAAACTCCAGGTAATCAACTAAATTACTCAATGAAGTAAATTAAAAAGTAAGATCAAACTGCTTTAACACATCAATGCTACTTTAGAATCATCATCAAAAGAAAACCAGATTTAATTATAAGTGGTCTGGGCTACATCCTGTAATGAGAATGTCACATAGAACTAAAAGAGAATCTGTCAGTGTACATCCTAGAAAAGCTATGAAATAATACTCTTTGTTATTCCTAAAGGAACTCCCCAGTTTGATAATACATGTACACCTCCCAGTGTTTCCAGGAGCTCTACAAACCAAGTAATTCAGTAACTGACAGAAGGATTTAAATGAAGAAGAGACCAAAAGCAGACCTTGTGCCAACACATATACTAGATGGATAGATTTTTTAAAAATTACATAAATTTAATTCATAAAACCAAATGTACTCGCAAAGGTAAATTTTATGTTACAAAAAAATTTGTAGACTGTAAATTGTGCATGCTTACCATAATGTTTAACCTGGGAAAGCTGGTGAAGGGGATTTCTTGCAAATATTTACTGCCATGATACAAAACAAATATGTAGAAACTGCAAGGTCCCTAACATAGCAGAATTTCTATTCAGAAAGATGTCGTCATCTGATCAAATATGCAAGAGACAGAATTTCCAAAGTTTGAAACACAGAACAATAACCACCACAGGCACCTCCCTCCTTGTCCTTCTTCCCTGCGTGACAGTTTTTCTCTTTTATTCTGGTTCTCACTTTCCTACAGTCTAGGGGTCTGAATGATCTCATCAACAAGTTCCTGAAAGGTAGATTGGATACCATCACAGGTTTCTGCACTTGCCTCTGTGAATAACATGGAATACTTGCATGCAAATTTCATGCCTTTGTTTCTATCAACTTCATGATATTCCTTATCAATTTTATTTCCAACTAGCATGTTTACTATGTCACTTATTGTATAGTATGTTTCCAATTCATTTAACCAATTATTCAGCTTATGAGAGGTGTCTCTTCTTGTGTCATCATAAACTAATATAACACCCCATGCACCTCTATAATAGCTGGGAGTTAAAGTTCCGAACTGCTCTTCACCGGCAGTGTTCCAAATTGCAAGTTTAGCCTATTTGTATTTGCATTCTGAAATTATTTTCACCTTAAAGTCAACACCTATTGTTGCTGCAAGTTCTGGATCAAAAGTGTCATCTGTGAACTTCAAGAGCAGGCTGAACATGCCCACCGCACTCTCACCAACGAGGATCTTAAGGGTAGTCTGCAAATCCTAGTCCATCCTGATCTGCTCAACTCTGAGCCGAGCTGGCCACCGCAGTCCGTCCCTCAAGCCGGCCACCTGAAACCCTACTGCCTCAAGACCCTACTGGTTTTAAAAAGCTTCTTCTTGATTCAGTGCTCTCCCCGTACTGCAGTCCTTTTACTATTTTCTGGAGCCCTGAGAAAGATGTTTCTGCCAGTTCTTGCTGGTTAATCAAAGCTTCTATGAGGGAACAGAGCCCTGAAGCATCTTACCTTGATCAGGGCAGGGCTGCATTCAGTAAGTTTTTGAGACTTTACCACGGGTCCTCCTGCAGATGATTATGATATCCCTTACCCAATTAAAACTCCATCCTTATTCTTTTTCTTATACTAAAGAATGCTGTAGAAACCTGCACCAAACCCACTACTGCATTTACTCACTTTATTAATATTCTGAATAAAATCACCTAATACTCATTCAGCATCTCCTACATGAAGTCTCCCTCCAGGGAAATTTTCTTTCTTCTAAGGAAATATTATGTGTTTCTCTCTCACAAACAGTGTGAATTTTATAACTGATCATGTTTCTCATATTGCTTTGGCTGTCAAATTATCCTTCATGTGGTGGTTTGAAGCTGTATGTACCCCAGAAACACGTTCTTAAATTTAATCCATTCCTGTGGGTATGGACCCATTGTAAACAGGACCTTTTGATGAGGCTACCTCAGTAAAGGTGTTATCCAGCTCATTCAGGATGTGTCTTAATCCTTTTACTGTAATCATTTGTCAATGGAAAGAATATATATATAGAGAGAGAAAGTCACAGAAATGAGAAGCTGAAAGCAACAAAATCCCAAAAAGAAGGGAGAGACCAACAGATGCCGCCAGGTGCCTTGCAATGTGGAAGAGGAGCCAAGGATCACCAGCAGCCAGTCTTCGGGAAGAAAGCATAGCCCTGATGATGTCTTGATTTGGACATTTTCACATCCTCAGACTGTAAGCTAATAAAGCTATTTCATGGTATCTGCTTTGAGAAGTCTAGGATTAAATGTAAAGGATTTACTGTTTGCATATCCAAATATCTCTCTGGCCTTACTTTCTCATTCTACTTACATTTTCCTAAACCTATTTTATTCTGCTTTTTATACTATGTAATTGTTCATTTTCTTATGTCACCCTTATTTCTTTGTGCAAAGAGATAAGTTCTAAATATGTAACTATATAAATACTATTACCACCAAATATTTGGGGTGTGTGCATATGTTTACCTGTGTAAACAAAGTAGTTTTTTGTCCAGAGATGACTTTTAATGTTTGTTGTCCTTGTGCAGAAGACGTGCTGACTCCTAGTGTTCCTTGGACTACTGACCCAGTAGTCAACTGTTTTCCAGATGTCTGGGGAGATGGCTGGCCAACTAAAAATGTACCCTAAGTTAGGAAAAAAATTAAGAACTAATCAATAATTTGTTAAGTTCAAATGACTTGCTCTCATCCTTTAAATGACAAGGTTCCATGTTGCAAGCTACAATGCTCTTCTTCAATTCTGTAATGTTGTCAATATAACTGAAAAGAATAGCTTTGCTCTAAATGTCACTAACAACAGTTATCCCCACATCTGAAACTTGGCCCAAAACATAGCTGTTGGGAAATGAAGTTTTGCAATCTAGTTCAAATCCCCAAAGCTAAATTTAATTATGCAGACTGATAATTATCCATCTTTCTCAATAAGAACATCTGGAACCCAAATTCCATTACCTTCCTTTGAAGAGAACCAAACTTTTAGTGAGAAGGGGAAAGAAGGTGGAAACCTGTGCCTAATTTTGAGTCTAACCTAACTCTAAATATCATAACTTGATAACATCTCTTTGGCTACTTCCTTCTAACAATAAATTTCCAACTGCATATTAATATTGTTTATTACCTAATGGATATAGGAGGCAATTAGCATCGTGAAAAGATTTATTAAGCCAGAAAGATCTTGGTTTAAATCCATCCTCTACCCCTACCTTAGCAGAGAGATCTTGAATCTTAGTTATCTTTCTAAATCTCTATTTCCTTCCCTGTAAAATGAATATATTACATACCTGACACTGCGGCTGAGAGGGAGGATTAAATAAGATGAGAAATGTAGCCCTCTACATATCTAGCACACAGTAAGCACTTAGTAACTGGTATTATTATTATTTGGAAATTCCCTGGTTTAACTGTCAACTCTCAAAACATAACAAACCCGAAGTAACACAGATTTATAACATGGCTAAAATGTTAATAGTGACCCCTGATCCCAGAGCTGTAAAGGTAAATTCACTATAATTAAAGATAGCTATTAAATAACTAAATGATTTAAAAGACACCAGTCACAAATTACCAGACCTGTGGAGTTTGCTTGAGGATGTAAGACGTGTAAGTGAGGTGTTGAGATATCCCACCAGGGCCTGTGGTGCTCTGGGATCCTCCGGTTCCTCCTGCTGCTCCTCCACCACCTCCTCCGCCACATCCTCCTCCACCACTGGCAGCTGAGCCAGACTGGAGATCTGAGAACACAATGAACAACAGCAATGTCATAAAAAATACCAAGCAGGGATTTAATAGAAAAATCACCTGAGCCCAAAGAGAGGTTTCCTCTGTAACACCATTCCTTCTCCTTTCTTATTTTCCTCCTTCCTTTTCATATTATACCTATTATGTGAGAAGAATTTCCTGAAGTTTGAAAATAAGATTTTAGTTGTGGGGTAATACAACTGACACTTTTCTAGTCAACTGCTGATTTTAGCCAATACTTGAATTTGCTCAGATAGGTGCTTCCAAATTTTTTTACATCTGATTCAATTTCAGGGTAAATGCTGGAATTTAGTGTAATTTTGTAGTTCTATTTTGTCCTCCCCAGCCCGAGCAAAATTAAGACTTTCCTCACATTTACACTGAGTCCAGGTCTCCATTCTTTTTTTGGTTTTCAAATTCTACTCTACAGCTTTTGAACCCTCTTTATTTCCCTTCTGGTGAGACAATACATATGAACCACCTGGGATGTAAATATATAATCAATAAATATTAGAGTTCAATATTCTTCCCTACTTTAATTCCAGTGATTATTACTGGAGCAGACTCCTTTCCAATGGTTTATTCTGACTCTGAGAATGGTTTATTCTGACTCTGAGAATCTCACAAAAATCTAAGTAATGTTCATCTTCACTAGCTATTAGGGAAATGTAAATCAAAACCACAATGAGATACCATCACACACCAATAAGAATGGCTGCCATTAAACAAAGAGAAAACAATAAATGCTAGAGAGGATGTAGAAAAATTGGAAATCTTATTCATTGCTGGTGGGACTGTATAATGGTACAGCCACTCCGGAAGATAGTATGGAGGTTTCTCAGAAAATTAGATATTGAATTACCCTACTATAAGTTAGGAAAATTATATAGATATAGCAATTCTACTTCTCAGTATATACGCAGAAGATTTGAAAGCAATGACATGAACAGACATTTGTACACTGATGGTCATAGCAGCACTGTTCATAATTGCCAAGAGACAGAAATAGTGTCCTTCAACAGACGAGTGGATAAACAAAATATGGTATATACATACGATGGAATACTATGCAGCAGTAAGAAGGAACAAGGTCCTGAAACATATGGCAACATGAATGAACCTTGAAGGTATAATGCTGAGTGAAATAAATCAGACACAAAATGAGAGATACTATATGTTACCATTTCTATAAACTCTCTAAACAATGTAAAATCAATGTCTTATGAAGACTATTGGGGACTTAGTGATAGACTATAGCTAGACTGTCAAAGCAAAAGTTTATGAAGTCTAAATAAATTACCTAATTCCCTTAGGGCTTTATTAAGAATTATACAGTAAAGGTTAAGCCTGTGTTTTTCTCTCCATCTCCAAACCTAGCAAATGTGAGAAGTATATCCAAATAATGGCAAACAGAGACAGATGATTCCAATTCTATCCCCATCCTCTTTAAAATGAAAACAGACTTCTAGTTACTGGCAGCAGATGGACCTTCTCAGGTGCCACCAGTTTCCAAATACCACCCCACTGAAATGAGGAATACTCCATTCACAGTTTGGGTTGACAGCTTTCTCCCAACACAGCCTTAATAGCCATACCTCGCCAATGTGATGTGTTGCTGACCTCAAGCTCTGAACAGGGGAACCCCAAAACAAGTGTCACCCCCTAAGACTATGATTCTTTAAATCCACTTCTAATTATGTGTGTTTTAAATCCATTATTGGTAAATGCTGTCATTATACCACTGAACAGTTATGAAAATGCTTCCTGAAATAGATACGAGCAGTCTCCCAGATGAATGAGATAAAGACACCAAGAGACCCAAGAACCAAATGATTTAATGACGGACTAACTAGCATTGTTGGTAGCTCGCAGGATGGCTCCTTGAGGGATCAGCAGCAGTTTTCCTTTTCCTGAAGGGTTCTTGCTGTTCGTGGTAAGGTAAAGTTTAGTGCCAGGAGGCAAATTTGCTAAATTGGCCAAATTAGTGGCTGGTAGCTGCAATGTTGCCATCACTAAAATGGTAAAGGAAAAAAAAAAATGGAAGAAAAACAGTAAGATAAACTGGAACTGAGGACAAAGCTGTCTTTAAAATTAAAACACAGAGAAATAAAATATTTATTAAATGCTGGATTCATAATGCTTTAACTTAAGGCTGATATTCTTAAATATCTTAATAATTAAAAATAATTTATAGGCTAGAATAACCTGCAACAAAGTAATTTATATCCATATATAAAGAGGTGACCATTTGTCCTGATTTGCCCAAAATAATTCCTGTTTACACCTATGTCCCAATGTGATTAACAGTGACTTGTTTTATTCTCAAAAGCTTCTGTTTTAGATAATCAATAAAATGACAACTCATTACAGATAAATATATATTTTTTCCTGTTTGCTTAAAGCCTGTTTAGTCAATTTCTAGTAGTAGATTCATCCACTGATTTGAAACAATACTTCTAGCCTCCCTAACTTGCTAAGCCAGGAAATTCTAGTCAACAACTGGCACGTACACAAGAAAAGTATAATTAATCTTTTTAAAGTCTTACCTCAAAGAGCTTTCACCTTCAGTTACTCCCTCAGAATTTACTTCTCTATGCACATAGCTGTAAAACCTCTAAATATTAGCCTTAAAAGAGACTTATACATCAAATTTCTGCAGTTTCTTTAAGTTACAACCTCCCTGAAATGAAGTGCAGTGAACCATGTGAGTCAGCCACAGGGAAAGGACTCTGACCTACAGGAACAATCATTCTCCTCACCACCATTTCACTGTGTAAAGCCTTGGGAAGCAGAAACCCAGGAAGCTGCCCCCAAATATCCTAGGAACTACAACACTAAAACTGAGGGCCACTCTTCTCCATTATTACCAGAACTAATCCCATCATACCTTACATCAGTTTTTCTCAGCCACCTCTCTGGTCATCCACTTTTACCTGGAGTCCCATCTCCACACTGCCTACATTTCCTGATATGAACTCATCTACCCACTCCCTTCTTCCTGCAAAACTTTCTCCATGTCCCCCTGGAATTCCTGATCTGATCAATATACTCCTCTCTAGTCTCAATCTCCTTGAACACATCTATTATTGTCGTAATTAAACCTAGCGGTCCTCTGAAGACACTCCTTCCCAGCAGCCTCCTTAGGTGGGGGCTGTTTTTTGTATCTTACATGCATATACCTCAATATCAAAGGGCAAAGGACTAGGAGAGATGCCTTTCGTTCTCCAGTTTGGCTTTCAGACCATTACTGTCCCTTGGTCACAGAAAAAAAAACAAAAACAAAGAAACCCTGGCTCCTTTGTGCTCATACCAAGGGATAACACCTTATCTCTCTCCTTTTGGTTATCATTTACTGAACTCCCAGTCACTTCCCCTCAATTGCTTAAGACTGACTCCTGACTCAAAGTCTTGCTCTGTATGCTAAAAACTGTCATTCTCAGTGACAACAATGTAGATGACTTATTTTATTCTCTGGTTTCTCGGCTGCTTGATTCAAAGATCATTTCCTCTAATCCATCTCAAGCATTCATGGTTAATGTCACAACAACTTTTGTTATCACCAGCAATTGCTCCACCTCTAAAATCTTTATTTTGGACAACCATCACCTTCTATTCTTCCATATCACGTGCTCAAAGTACTTCCTACTACAAAAATTATTTAACTTCAGTGAAGACTTTCAAAAAGAAGTTAACATCCTACATCTTAGGTATTGTTTTCATGCCCTCACAGAAACAGTACATCAAGCCTAAAACACATTCAAGGTGTTCAAACTTCTTGTTAGTAGAGAAAGCTTTAGTCAGGTACCTCAAAATGCTGCTGGCAAATGGCCACAACAAGATTTTAAATATGAAGTATAACTCCAAAAGGTATGGGGATGAGTGTGAATTATTCTTTAGACCTGAAAGGAGTTATCAAGAAGTGCCCACTATTCTTATCACTCTTACCAAAATAAACGAACAAACCTATAATAAACTTAAAGCAACCATCTGCTCTATTTATAGATCCCTATGTAAAATGTTACATGAAAAGGAATGACATAAACTTTCTTATAAACTCCTTATAACATCAACCTGTTGGGATTTCCCTGATAGAATCAAATACCAAATAAAATTAGTAGCAAAGGAAACTGTGGACAGGCTCTTACTGAAAGGGCCCTCAATTCTTATCAGTTACCTGAACCCTGGGATCCACTCTTCTGAGGACCAGCAGTGGTGACCTGAGCCTTGGTTAAGGCCTGCACTGGCTGAGCAACAATGGTTCCTCCACCTCCACTCACAATTGCTTTGGCAACTCCTTGGGTCACAACTTGCTTTGGACCAACTGCTTTGGTGACAGAAGAGCTGGCCTTGGCTACAAGGATTTGGCCACCACTGATTGCCACAGCCTGTTTCACTGTTGAAGGTAAAGCAGACCCAACTGGCACTCCAACAACCTGTTCAAAAGAAAAGAGAGTCCAGCAATGTCTCTTCTCATAGTCCCTTCGAGAATTCTTAGAACAGAAAGTCTCACTAGCAAAGAACAGAGCAAAGGCCTAGATATAATACATGGAATCTAATTCAGTCATCTAGGAATTATACCTATTACAGATATAAAACAATAGTAACAGTTTTTACATTCTGGATATCGTTATACTAAAAGGTCAAAGATTTTTGTCTTAACCCCAGAGCTACTTTTTATAACTTATTTTGATTATTAACCATTACGTGTTTTTAATAAAAAATTTGGAAAATACAGAAATATAAAGGAAAATTTTATTCATCTAGAAATAACTCAATATTTTCTACATTTACTCCCAATTATTTTTAATGTCCATTTTGAAATACAGAATTGGGATCACACTGTACATATAGTTTTATATTGTTTTCTATTTAATATATTACAAACACTTTATTATTTTTTTCAGAAATATTTTTAGATGACCAATAATAAATAGAATAAATATACCATAATCTATGCAACCATTTCAAATACTGTTAAATATTTAGGTAATTTTAAATTTAACATCATTACGAAAAACTGTGCAATAAATATTCTCATACCCCTTCTATGTTACCTCCTTCTGAAATGATTTCCTTCCACATCTACAACTCCTCTAACAATCCACATGACTTATTGTATAATGTAACCATTTAACGCCTCTTCCAATAAGAAATGTTATCTTTTTCTATATCTCTTTCTAAGCTTTCTTTTCCTTGAAGGTAGACATTTGGTTAAAAAAGTTAAGTGTAAGCAAGAAAAATATTTAATTGGATTAACAGCAATGACAACAACAATGATCTCCCAGTACTCAAATTATGAGAGTTAGAAATATTTGGTTCTGAAAATACTGTCAAGTAAACTCTTTTAAGTAAGGAAATACCATGAAACTCTTTTAAATCAAAGTAAATGTGGGATGTTAAATTAGAAGAAACAATTTAATTAATGGCAAATTGGGCCATTGTTTCCCACTTCTTAGCTCTTTCTTAAAAAGAACTTTTCACCAGAAATTGGATGAAAACATTTTTATAAGATTACAAGAAATAAAAAGTACCTGCTTTCTGAAGGCAGAAAGAGATAAAGTAGAAAGTACTTTTCACCCATCAGAATGGCAAAAATAATCTTATAAGGTTAATAACACTAAGAGTTGTCCAGAGGATATGGGGAAATAGGAACTTCTGTTCATTCCAGTAGGAAGTTAATTTTGTATAGCCACTCCAGAGAATCACTGGCATATCTACGACGACTGAAAAGTCACACACCCATGTTGCAGCAATTCTATTTTTTGGAATATATCCTACAGAAAAATCTTAGACATATGCTCAAGAAAACATACATAAGAATGTCCAAGGTAGCATTATTTGTTATTTCGTGGTATAGATATATAATGGATTATCACACATAGATAAAATGAATGAATTATAACTATATATAGCAGCACAGACTTTGAAAGCATAATATTGAGTGAAAAGGAAGCTGCAGAAAAGTATGAGTTTAAAAATCTTTCATGTAAATCTTCAAAACACACATTACATGCTATTTATGATTATATATTTATGCAACAGAAGTATGGACTAGAAAGAGACATATACTTATGACAGTAAAGCTTCTGGGAAGAACAAAATGAGAATTCACTGGTCATGTTTTATTTGGAGAAAAAAAGATCTGAAGTAAATATTAACATTCGTTAATTCACAGTGAAGAGTATATGTTAGTAACAGCCACCTCATACAACTGTGAAGTATAAATGAGATAAGGTTTATAAAATGCCTAGCCAACATGATGTACAGAATAAATGCTAGCTTCTGCTGCTAACCATGATACTGGTTATTTTTAACTGAAGACTGATAATAAGGTATGGGGCACTACATGGAGACTAGGAAAAACGAGCCAAAGGATGAACATTTGTCTCTGTATTCAGCATTTGGCCAGGAAACACGGCCTTGATCATAAACCATAAGGAAATTAACTGTGAGTGAAATTCTAGAACACTTGTGATTTTCTTTATAATATTCCAGAAAGAGAACTAAGATTAACAAAATGCTGATATTGTTCAAACTGGATAATGGGTACATGAGATTCATTATATTATTCTATTTTGATGCAAATTCAAGAATTAATTTAAAAAAGGCAGGAAAGTAGGGAAGAAAGAAAGAAGAAAAGAATGGAAGAAAACAAATTAACCTAGAATGGAGATGAGAAATTCACCCAGCTATTCTGACTTGGTTAAAATACCCCTTTATGGGTGTTGGACTTCCCCACCTTAATGGTTGCCCATGTGCTCACATACATTGGGGACTGGTGGTTTGATGGGCTGAGCTCCTTATCACAGGACTTGCCCTTGGGAAGACTGTTACTGCAAAGGAGAGGCTAGACCTGCTTATAATTTTGCCTAAGTGTCTCCTCCTGAATGCCTCTGTTGTTCTGATGTGGCCCTCTCTCTCTAGCGAAGCCAACTTGGCAGGTGAAATCACTGCCCTCCCCGCTATGTGGGATCTGACACCCAAGGGTGTAAATCCCCCTGGCAATGTGGAATATGACTCCCGGGGAGGAACCTGGACCTGGCATCGTGGGATGGAGAACATCTTCTTGACCAAAAGGGGGATGTGAAAGGAAATGAAATAAGTTTCAGTGGCTGAGAGTTTCCAAAAGGACCTGAGAGGTCAGTCTGGTGGGCATTCTTACGCATAATATAGATAACCCTTTTTAGGTTCTAATGAATTGGAGTAGAGAGCAGTAAATACCTGAAACTATCAAACTACAACCCAGAACCCTTGAATCTTGAAGATGATTGTATAACAACATAGCTTACGAGGGGTGACAATGTGATTGGGAAAGCCATGTGGATCATACTCCCCTTTGTCCAGTGTATGGATGGATGAGTAGAAAAACGGGGGCAAAAAAAAAAAAGCACCCAGTGTTCTTTTTAACTTTAATTGTTATTCTTATTATTTTTGTGTGTGTGGTAATGAAAATGTTCAAAAATTTTGGTGATCAGTGCACAACTATATAATGGTACTGTGAACGATGGATTGTACGCTTTGTATGACTGCATGGTATGTGAATATATCTCAATAAAATTGAATTAAAAAAATAAAATACCCCTTTATGATTATCAAAATCTCTTTAACTTATAACTGTATAGTCACCAAAAAATCTTTGACTCTACCATTTGCTCCTCTAAGTGCTCCCACATATGAAGAGAACATCCTTTGCAAATGACTAGGTCCAATTTCTCCTACCCAACTGGAATCCCATTATAAAATTTTAAATTGCATTATAGAACTGATTTACTCTAGAGACTGGTAAAACTAAGTTTCTCAGCCTGCAAGGCTCAAGCCTTGACTTGGAAATTGTGGCCCAACTAGGGCTCAAGAGCCTCTGCTTAAGAAGCCACCCTAGTGGCGGTGTGATGTATTTATGTTTAAAAGTTATTTGATTTCAAGAGGACAAATCCTGTTTGGGTGCTGTGGTAATATGAAATGCATCCCTGATTTCTTAACCAGTTTTTTATATTTTGGACCAGAGGATCCATCCCCACCTCAAACCCTGCCTCCGACTACCACCCGGCAAAAGAACTGAGGTACTGACTATGAAACAGGAGGATATATGGTATTATCCAACCAAACCAACATATATGGCAATCAAAGGCTGTATTTCTAAAAAGTGCTTTAAAGAGCCTGGTTATTTCTAAGAAGTATTTTGTTTACACTCATCTATGAAAAGTGACTATTTCCCTTGGCAACATTTGGTTAATTTATCTATTTAAAAGAAATTGGCAGGGAAAGGGATTTTAAAAATTAAACTGTGGTAATATAACAATGAAACTTAGGAAATCAAGTCAATTTTCTAGATTGACCACAACGATTTTGTCACCTATAATACTAACTGTAACCAAGAACTAACTGTGCCTACTAACCTCCTTATGTAAGAGAAAATACTTAACTGTAACTTGGATGCCTTCTCTTATAATTGCAGAGGAACAGCCTTATAATAATCTTGTGTCACTGTGCTTATCCATTATCTTGCCTTTTGTAATTTAGTAGTTTTATGATCCTGCTAAGAACCCCTCATGTTTACTAATGAAGAAACCTGAGTCATCCCACCCCAGTTCTTGTTTCTCTTCCAGATAAAGCCGGTTTCAGCCAGAATTGGCCGGCTAGACTTGTGCAGTGGCACAAAACCTTAACCTATAGTTACCCTTGCCTGATTATAATAGTAAAAATCACACCCACTGATGAGGTTAAACCCCATTTTTAAATGTGATATACATAAGTAGCATGATTTAGAATTGCCCATGCTCCACTTAAGTCTGCCCCTTAACCCACATCACCTCACCTTATCCTCAACCACTCCCCTATACCCACCCCAAAACTGCACAAACGCCTCAAACCTCTTCAGCTAGGAGATACTGATCTGAGGCTTGTCTCAGGTCTCCTTGCTGGTTGATGACACAATAAACCCCTTCTCTTCTTGAAATCCTGGTATCACAGCATTGACTTCGGTGCACATCGGGCAAATGACCCCACTTTGGGTGACAATATAACTTTGTCAAAACCAACCAACACTTTTTACCATCCCTCAAAGGGCTTGTTTTCATATACTTTTCAGGGTTATTGGCTTGCAGAAATGCAGGATGAGGCCAAATTATTTAAGGTCTTGAGTTAAATGAAAAGCATAAACTTTATTGTGTAGGCCAAGTGGAGTGCTTCTGTGGTCACAAAGCCGGGCAAGGTTATTCCTCTAGAGATAACAAAATATAAAAATCCTTATTAATCAATAACTTTTCTGTGCATTTATTTAAAAAAATGTTTCTTAATATAGAAAAAATTGAGTGTGAGGCAGAAACTGCTAGTTGAACCCCAATATCCATTCTTTCCCTCCCTCTCATATTAATAGAGCCACTGTTTTTAGCTAGGGACATGGCTACATAGAAAAAGACTCTATTTCTCAGTCCCTTTGCAGCTAGGTGTGACCATCTGAAGAATTTCTGGCTAAAAAGATGTGAAAAGTAATGAGTACAATTTTTGGGTTCAGTCTCCTTGGCTTTCCCTTTTCTCCCTTCCTGCTGGCCGGAAATGTGAACTTGGTAACGTGATAAAGTGGTTACTTTGGCCCACAAGCTGAAAACTAAATGCTGAGAATGGCAGAGCAACATGATAGGAGTGTAGACTCTTGATGATTGTGGAAGCACAACACCGAAACTGCCTATCTGATCTTTTATGTGTGTGAGAAACAAACTTCTAAGTCTCTGGGTTTTGGATTTCTCTGTTATGGTAGTTGTAAAGACATCCTAACTAAAACAAAAGCCCCCCAAATATATCTTAATTATCTATTGCATAAGCTATATTATACATAATCTATTTTCATATTCCTAAACTAGTAAAAACAAAAAAGCGAAGCCCTGTAAAAGACATCAATACATACAAATTGGACCTATTTCAACTTCTTTCCCCAAATCCCATGTATCCGACTTGCTTTTCTCTTCTTGTGCCAGCCTTTATCCTCACACCTAACTGCTTCAGAATTTCCAGAATATGACACACACAACCTCTCCAAGAGCCTGCTGAAACATGGTATCACAAGCCTGCCACAGGACGGCAGTCGGTATTAGCAGAGCTTATCCATTATATGCATACCATTCACAAGGTCAACCTTCCCCCTCCCAACAGCCTCTTTCTAAAAGTCTGAGAGTGAGGAAGTATGACATTGTGTTGGGGAAAACCTATGCAGAGCTGTGTATGGACACTACAAAAAAGGGGGTAAGGGCACTATAACCCAAATTAGCTTTCCTTTTTTCAGTAACTCAGTACATTTTGACCTACAACCTGAACTTACCTAACAACTCTTTTCCTCCTCACCTCCTATTCTACAACACTTCTCTTTGTATTGCTATATTTCATTCTAGCTTTAAAATGCAGACCACCTTTGTTCTGCATTTGTTATAAATAGTTTGTGCTGATTCATGCATCAATCAATTCAGTGTTTCTATTTCTGCCCTCCCTGTGCCTGTAAATATACCATTGTAAATTAAAATTAACCTTAGCAACCTTAAGGTGAAGATTCTGCATATATTCCCTTCCAGAACCTCAGAAGTACAGCCACTTACAATTAAGTGATCAACGAATATCTATGATGATAATTATTACCATGTAATCATGCACAAATGCAAAACACCCACTTTCAGTCACATTAATATTACTACCACTTACTGAGTACTTGTTCTGTGTTAGGTCCTTTATATACAATTTTACAAACTGGTAAGAGATAAGGTATTAGTCTTTTTTTTTACTGGGTAAAAGTACAAGATTCAGAGAGATTAAGTAAATTGCCCAGGACACACAAGAAATGAGTGGCTGAGAGCTGAGATTTGTTAACAAGCTTGTGCTGTTTTACTATACCACCCGAATCCACTTATTCCTCAGCTCTTTTTCATGTCAAACACTGCACCTCTCTCCCTACTTTAATGAAAAAGATATGCTGTTGTTTCCACTGTGCCGAAGTTGTATGGAGGGAAAACAGTATCATTTTCATTCCTTCTGTTTTCTGGCAAAGTTTCTAGAAATGTACTTCAGCAATAACCAGGGACAGTGTGTACTTGCAGACAGCTGCTTATCTCAGAGTCTGAAGCATGTAAAAATTACCTAGATAAACAGTGATAGTAAGTTCTCCTACTTCACTGCTTCTCTGCAGTTCTTTTACACTCTTCTGTTGCTCTTCTTTTCAGGAGCCCTTAAACCTTATTCAGGGCATTCTACAACAAGCCTACCTACTTGCTTTTAGACCCTACTATCATTTGGTAGGTGGCAATGTAATAAGAAAGCCACTAGTTTCTCAGTATTGCTGGGTGAGTGGCAAAATAGAGAGGCAAAAAGTAGAGGATAACTTATCCCAGATCTTCTAAGTACAAGCAGCCATACTAGATTCATTCAAAACCTAAATCAGTAATACCATGTATCTCCAGGTGAAGAAAAATGGATTTTCAGGAATATATAAGACCCTATGGGTAGGAAGTCCAGGCGACTAACTGATTCACTGAAGTAATTTTTTTGACAAAGCTGCTACCCCTAAGGCCAAAACAACTGGGGGAACATTAAGAAGCAGTTGGAGTTGCCTGTCTTAGTGATCCTGGTTATGTAAACCCAAAGTCAAATTTGATGCTATGCCTCCATGTTCCCAAACTTGCCTAATCATATAAATCAGGGGAGCTTGTTAAAAATCCAGATTCCCAGGGCCACACAAGATTCTGATTCAGTAAATTTGGGATGGGGGATTAGGTTGGAACATTGGCTAATGGACTCTTACAGATTTTAAAAAACACTTTTAACACTGTAACTTTTCATCTTGAGCCTTATCTAACTATCCACACTATCCAAAATATCTAAAACCTTTTTTTTTTCTATTTTATAGCATACCACTTAAACAATTCATTCTACCTAGAAAGTCTTGCTCTCAAGTTGAAAAATAGCATCCTACATAATATTCTTAAGTAGCTTTTGAGTATATCTGCCAAAAAATTGAGATAATTTAACTCTGGATGTTCTCAAAGCACGTTTAGGATAAAGACAATTGCTCATAATTTTAATTAGCTCAGGAATGGGGAATTTTGGAACCAGGATACCTGGGTTCAAATCTTGTCATTTACTAGCTATATGTTCTTGAGGGAGTTACTTAAGCTCTCAGAGCCACAGTTTCCTCATTTGTAAACAGGGATTAAAATGCCAAGCTTGAAGAGATTTCAAATAGAGTCAAGAGGTCATTCTGGAGGTTATTCTCACACATTACATAGATATTCCTTTTTAGCTTCTAGTGTGTTAGACTAGCTAGAAGGACACAACTGAATCTGTTGAACTGTAATCCAGGAGACTTGATTCTTGATGATGACTGTATAACCACATAGCTTTTATCGTGGAACCGTGTGACTGTGAAAACCTTGTGACTGACATTCCCTTTATCCAGTATATGGACAGATGAGTAATAAAATAAAGACAAAAAACATATAAGTAATAGGGGGGAATAAAGGGTATGGGATGTTTTGGGTGTTCTTTTTTATTTTGGAATAATGAAAATGTTCTAAAATTGACTGTGGCCATGAATGCATAACTATATGATGACACTGTTGAGCCACTGATTGTATACTTTGAATGGATGATATGGTGTATGGATATATCTCAATAAAACCGCATTAAAAAACGCCCAGCTTGCAGAGTTGTTCTGAAAATTAGAGATAATGTATAAGAGCACGGCATATATAAGACACTATTTCATAGGCCAGACGCAAAAAGAGAGATATTGTACGTTACCACTCTCTGTGAAAAATGTAAAATAATTATTTTATTTTTTAGAATGTAGGGGACCAAGAGATAGACAGCAACTAGTGAAGGGGGAATGATAATCTAGTAAGAACAGATAAGCTATTGAGCGTAATCTCAATGTTATGGGAATGCTCAGGAATGATTATGGTTTGCAAATTTTCTTAGGTATTGCAGGAACATGTTGGAAGCAATGCAGTCATTTTACGTTGTTTTTCTTATTCCTTTGTTTTGTTGGGGTTTGTTAACTTTCTTGGGGTATGGTTGGGACATGCTGGAAGCAATAGTTATTTTAGGCTATTTGTTTTTCTTATTCCTTTGTTTTGTTTGAATTGTTTTTTTCTTTTGTTAAGTTTTTTGATAAAGTAAAAACTATTGCATTAAAAAAATTAGCTTAAATGTAGTTATTTTAGATTATTTGTTTTTTCTTATGCCTTTGTTTGGTTATGGTTTATTAATTTTCTTGGGGTATGGTAGGAACATGTTGGAAGCAAAGTAGTTATTTTAGGCTATTTGTTTTTCTTAATCCTTTGCTTTGTTTTGTTTGAAATGTGTTTTTTTATTGTTTGTTTTTTTAATTTTTTAATAGTTAAAAATTTTTTTACAAAAAGATACTATTTCTTAATGATGCAGGAAAACATGGATACATGTGCTATTTTATAGTTTTCCTCCAATACGTTAATTTCCTTGCACCCCACAAATTATAAAGAAAATAAACTCTCTAAAGAGTCAAGAATCATTAAACATATCATATAGAATGGATTTCAGAAGTATACACAAAATTACAGCATTCTATCAGGAACAAATAAGTGAAAACAGTATATCTCAGTCCTGTCAGTTACCCATTTTAGGTTTGTATCAAGTGGAAAGCTGCCCGTGAAGTCAACCACCTTGCCTGCCAAACGACATAGTATCCCCTTGCCTCTTGGATTATTCCTGGACCCTCTATAATACATGTCGTGCTCTTGTCAATGATTACTGTAGGAGAAGAGTTTAACTTGGACTGACTTGCTTTTCCAACTAAGTTTTCATCTACAGGTCTTTCCAGGATCAGCTTCCCTATCACACTAAATCTTTTTAGCACTCGTCAATTATTTAGGCAAACAACGTTCATTTACATGTCAACTTTCCCATCCCTACCCAACACAAACCTTGGAGGGCTGAATCTTTGGTGAATGGGCAGTCCCTTCTCCAGCAGATATGACCTGTTTTTGAGGGGACACTGCTATCATGTGACCCCCTTTCACAGTCACATACTGGGGGAGTGGTGGCTGGCTGGCAGCTCCTGATGTGGGCACGTGGGGGGCTTCACCAGGTTCCTGTTTGATGATCACCTTACAACAAATATGATAATGACACTGAACAAACATCCCATGAGAAAAGCTACTAATATCTGAATCAATTCTGTCTGCAGGGATTCATAAATTAACAAAGATTGGTCAATAAATAATGATTCCACCAGATGGGTAAAAATATTGCTTAAATATAATCCATAAGTTTTTAAAGGTATGAAAAGTAGGATCTGGATTTGATCTGTAAATCTCTCAATTAAACCTAGTCACTTGTTTTAGATATTAGTAGCAAAGGGCAGCAGAGAGAAGCACAGACACAAATTGTGCTCTCTGTGAATTCCCCATCTTGCTGAACTCCAAGGGCTGGCTAAGAATACCATAATAAATGAAAGTATGTCTCAGAAGTAGAGTCTGGCCTTAGGATTGAGGCATACTAAAAAAGCTACATGTTGTAGGGGTAGTATGGATCAATTCCAACATGCCACCAAAAATGATTGTGTAATAGGACCATACAAACTTGTGAAATAATCCCCCAATAAATACTCACCTTTGTGAAAGCTCCAAGTCCTCCAGTTATAGGTTTGGGGCTTTGAACCTTAGGGTGACTACCAATTGGGCAAAGTGGTGGCATAGATGCAAACAAAGAATCCTCCTGCTGTGTATGCAAAAAAACATATTGTACAATGAGGGTAAAATGGGTGAGTCCATATATTTCAGTCACTTATATTTACTACACATCTGTGACATTCTCTAGCAATAGAAACAACCAAGACAACCAAACAAAAAAGCAAAAACTCTTTGGGGTCTTTCAAGTCTCTATATCTGCATTTTAATATTGTTTTACAAACCAAGTGTAAAGAAAGACTGCAACTTAACAAGAAACTACTTAATGGTGCCTGCCATACACTAGAAAGATGTATCACCTCACCTCTAATATTTGATTACTTTTTTAGTTTGCATATCTACTCTCCTGTCAGATGCGCAAGCTAGTGAAGGAGAGGGACTATATTTTATTCCTTTTATATCCCTAGAGGCTAGGCATGAAATAAATGAATGACTCAAACAGGCAGTTCAATATTTCAGTACATACTCTTTTTTTAATAGGACTCACAGCTTAATTTGCAAACTTTACTCTGAATCAATACTCATTAAGGATTAAAAAAAAACAAAATAGAACAAACAAACAATTAGCAGATGCAAAAACAACAAAAGGTCAACATTCAAAACTATTGCAGTAGGATGGAGAACATCTTCTTGACCAAAAAGGGGATGTGAAAGGAAATGAAATAAGTTTCAGTGGCTAAGAGATGCCAAAAGGAGCCGAGAGGGCACTCTGCTGGGCACTCTTACACACAATATAAATAATCCTTTTTAGGTTCTAATGAATTGGAATAGCTAGCAGAAAATACCTGAAACGATCAAACGACAACCCAGAACCCTTGAATCTTGACGACGATTATATAAAAATGTAGCTTATGAGGGGTGACAATGTGATTGGGAGAGCCATGTGGATCATACTCCCCTTTGTTCAGTGTATGAATGGATGAGTAGAAAAATGGGGCCAAAAAAAAAAAAAAAAAAAAAAGCACCCAGTGTTCTTATCTTTTTCACTCTAATTTTTATTCTTATTACTTTTGTGTGTGTGGTAGTGAAAATGTTCAAAAATTAATTTTGGTGATGGACACACAACTATATGGTGGTACTGTGAACAACTGATTGTACGCTTTGTATGACTGCATGGTATGTGAATATATCTCAATAAAACTGAATTATTAAAAAAACTACTGTAGAATATCTAATTTTCAGATAAAAAATATGAGTGTCAGAGACAGTGTACCATAAATAAATATTAGGGGCAAGGAACAAAATTATGAACACTGCTTGATTATGTAATGAAAAGATCATCAACAAACATCAAAAAATAAAAGATCATCAACATTAAAAAAAAAGCCTTCAAGGGAATTATTACAATTCAAACATTCACATACATACTGTTCACAGACTCCTTCAGAATTTAGAAAAAAACTTACTTTGAACCAGGAAACCATTTAATAGCATTACAATAAGTGCCAAAATATAAGAAATGCTGTGATAGGCACTAATCATGCAAGAGATATGAACTTTGCATTCCCCAGGGTTCTCAGACAGGAATTTATATGCCCAAGCCTTTACACTTAAGGCAGCTGGAACCAAGCTGAATAACCAAACAGTAGGGAAATGCTTTGCCAGACAGTGAGCTGGTATCTAGCACTCTGAACTGAACAAAAGAAATCAAATTTGGAGCTGCAAATTTCAAAGGTTTCACTAGAGCTGTTTATTCTGAAGACGGAAAACAACTTAGTAGAGACCTAAGAAATGCTTTGAAAAATTACAAGACCAACGTGTGGAAAAGGAAATGCAATTCATTCCTTGTTGGTTTAAATTTAGTAAAAAGGAGTGTTACCAGATGCATATTTTTCTAAGCAAAAATTTGTAACAAAGGTGTTCAAAAAAATATAATGGGCCACCTCCTCATCACAGTAAGTTTTCAAAAAGGTGCTGGGTAGTGGTATATGCATACAATGGAATACTGAGCAACTATGAGAAGGAATGAAGCTGTGAGACACTCAACGAGGTGAATGGATCCTGCAGACAGCATTTTGAGTGAAGTAAGCCAGAAACAAAGGCAAACACTATAAGCCTCACCAATATGGACTAACTACTATGTGTAAACTCAGAATCAAATCTTAGAGTACAGCCTAACAGGGAAACAATTATTGTAATGGTCCCCTAGATTGTAAGCTCTTACAGCAGTCAAATCTATTCCTGAATTGTAATGGCTGTCTCCAAACTCTGAGATGCTGATCCCTTTGTGTATAACCTGACTGGTCTCTGGAACACTGGGTATCTAAGTGACACCTGAAAGTCAGAGCTAGAGCTTGGCAGATATGAATGTCAATATTAATGCAATACTTAGCAGCTGTTAACATAAATAAAAGAGCCGAAAAAGAGCCCAGACTTCAATTAGAGATATGAATGAAGCAGACCTGGTTAAGACTATGGCCAATAGGGCCAAAGGGCAAAGGCTGAAACTGACTGTGTGTTAAAATTTCAACTTCCATGTGAGACCAAGGGAAGAGAGGTTTATTTGGTGCAGGATCTATATTTTCTAAACATAACTTCTACAGTCAGTTTATTCAAACACAATTACATGGAACTTTGAATAGGAAGTGAGATACGGTAGGTTTGCATAGGTTAGAGTGAAATAGCAACACATCCCAAAGTAATTTGGGCAGAAAATAAAAATATATATACAGGGACCCCCTGAGGAGCTGGGGGAAAATGCAGAGTGTTGCCCTTCCTCACCTGGATTGTTGCTGATGTTCTCCCAGATATGGAGGACTGACGGCTTGGTATGCCAAGCCCTCTATCTTGGGGCCTGCCCTTATGAAGCTTGTTACTGCAAAGGAGAGGCTAAAACTGCTTATAGTTTTGCCTAAGGGTCTCCCCTTGAGTGCCTCTTTGTTGCTCAGGTGTGGCCCTCTCTCTCTAGCTAAGACACCTCACAAGATGAACTCACTGCCCTCCCCTCTATGTGGGACCTGACTCCCAGGGATGTAAATCTCCCTGGCAACGCAGGATATGACTCCCAGGGATGAGTCTGAACCTGGCATCACGGGATTGAGAACATCTTCTTGACCAAAAGGGGGATGCGAGAAGAAATGAAGTGAAGCTTCGGTGGCTGAGAGATTTCAAATGCAGTTGAGAGGTCACTCTGGTGGACATTCTTACACACTATATAGATAACCCTCTTTAGGTTTTAGTGCATTGGAATAGCTAGAAGTAAATACCTGAAACTATCAAACTCCAACCCAGCATCCTTGACTCTTGAAGACAAGTGTGTAACAATGTAGCTTACAAGGGGTGACAGTGTGATTGTGAAAACCTTCATCTAGTATATGGGGATGGATGAGTAGGAAAATGGGGACAAAAACTAAATGAAAAATAGGATGGGATGGGGGGATGATTTTGGTGTTCTTTTTTACTTTTATTTCTTATTCTTATTCTGATTATTTCTGGTGTAAGGAAAATGTTCAAAAATAGACTGGGGTGATGAGTGCATAACTATATGATGGTACTGTGAACAGGTGATTGTACACCATAGATGACTGAATATATCTCAATAAAACTGAATTTTTTAAAAAAGGGTGCTGAGTAACCATTTGATAGAAATGCTGAGAAGCATTTTCTACAGTAGGAAAAGATCAAAGACAGGGGAGGAGTCTGAAGTAGTGATCTTCAAGATATTTATTAGCCTGAAATTTTCCCTTATGAAATTTGCATTATCAACTAAAAGATTCTTGCTGAGCTAGAATATATTGTCTTTAGAAACCAGCCAAGTGCAATAATGCAATAAGAGTGTTACCTTGACAGTAGATGTTACAAAACTACTTCCATGAATTTTAGGAATAGGGGAACCTGTTCCTTGGGAGACCTGAGCAGTGGAGAGCTTGCTTGTAGGACTTCCTGATAAGCAAAGCAGATTTTAAAACAAAGTATAAACAAAGTGGAAATTACAAAGTAGAATTTAAAAGCATTTTTACTACTCTCTCCTCTTTTCCACTATTGCTGTATCTTTAACGGTAGAAAACTCATAAATCTTAAACTATTAAGGAAAAAATACTTAAGGATTCATCCCTACAAAGTTCACCACTTCACGTATGCTAAACCAGAAAAGGGATAGGAAGCTAGTAAGGATGGACATGTACAATAGGTAAAAAAGTTATATATACTCTGTTCCTTATATAATAAGAGATACTGTAACATAATGTTATTAGTAGTTTAACAAATGTGCCAGAATAAATGCATTCAAGTAAATCCTAGCTCCTGTGAAGTAGTTTCACTGGAAGTTTACACTTAATCCAAAATGTTGTCAACACTAAATATGTTATGATTTTGTCTTCTATACAACCACCTTTAGAGTCTGATACAAATAAGTCACATTATCTTATAGTCAACAAAGTATTGACCAAAAATGGTATTTGATCACCCACTCCGTTCACCAAACTTGCTTCCAAAGACTTTTGGCTGGTTCCTAAAACTAAACATCCTCAACAAACACCTGTATTTGACATCTTTTGCATATATTCAAAAGGCTATAAGGAAAGCTCTGAAAGAAATATTTTTAAAGGAGTTCCACAATTACAATCATTGTTTAAGTCCATAGTTTTTCCAAAAAACTATTTGGAAATGCCCAATACCCATCCATTTGTGTTTAATCCAAAATTAAAGAAAAAAATCTAATTATCTATTTTATTACCTATAAAAAATATTATCTATCCCTCTTATTTTATTTCTCTTTTTACTATTTCTCTTATTACAAGTGAATGCTACAAGAAAGTTTACACTTAGGAGCACATGTTTAAATACAGATTAATCAAAGGGAATAAATTAAAATAATTATTATAATTAAATTAAATAATTTTAGTGTAAGCGCTTCAAAAAATTGAAAAGCACTATATAGTTGTGTGAGAATGTGATGACAAACATGGTAAATCCAAAGACTAATTATTCTTCCTATTACAGTTGCTTTTATAACTGCAGGTTTCAATTTCCCTTCCACAAGCAAAATTTATCTTACAGAAGAGTAAAAATCACTGTGCTATTTGGGGAAAAACATACATAGCTCAACAAAATTTTTGTACTAAAAGATTAATTTAGAAAAGTTAATAACCATATTACTTGTAGGCCCAAAAAGATTAAACTTTCCAAATGAAAATAATACTTAAAAAAAAAAAAAAAAAGAAAAAAGAAAACTAATTATGGTGTACTTTTTTTTATTTATCCATTCATCTGCTGAAGGACATTTGGGTTGTTTCCATCTCTTGGCAATTGTGAATAATGCTGCTATGAACACTGGCGTGCAGATATCTGTTCGTGTCACTGCTTTCCGAGCTTCCGGGTATATACCGAGAAGTGCAATCGCTGGGTCGAATGGTAACTCTATATCTAGTTTTCTAAGGAACTGCCAGACTGACTTCCAGAGTGGCTGAACCATTATACAGTCCCACCAACAGTGAATAAGAGTTCCAATTTCTCCACATCCCCTCCAGCATTTGTAGTTTCCTGTTTGTTTAATGGCAGCCATTCTAACCGGTGTTAGATGGTATCTCATTGTGGTCTTAATTTGCATCTCTCTAATAGCTAGTGAAGCTGAACATTTTTTCATGTGTTTCTTGGCCATTTGTATTTCCTCTTCAGAGAACTGTCTTTTCATATCTTTTGCCCATTTTATAATTGGGCCGACTGTACTATTGTCATTGAGTTGTAGGATTTCTTTATATATGCAAGATATCAGTCTTTTGTCAGATACATGGTTTCCAAAAATTTTTTCCCATTGAGTTGGCTGCCTCTTTACCTTTTTGAGAAATTCCTTTGAGGTGCAGAAACTTCTAAGCTTGAGGAGTTCCCATTTATCTATTTTCTCTTTTGTTGCTTGTGCTTTGGGTGTAAAGTTGGTTTACTTTTAATCTTTAGAAATTAAAAAGAAGACTTAAGGAAATTCCTAAATAAATATGCTTTACAAACAAATCTTCCCTCAGAGAAACAGTACTGAAGTTACTTTTATATACTCTCTCCTCTTATTTATGGATGAAGATTTTATTCTCCCATTACATGTCTGCTAAGTCATATTAGGATTTCATCTTTAATAAAAGACCAAACCTTTTGGAGTGTGAAAATATTGATCAAATACATACCTGTACTGGGAGCGGTGGCTCCAAGAACTTGCCCAGGTTTGTCCACAATAACGTAAGGATTATTAATAACAGAGCTGGCAGTGCCTTGCTTCACATGGACTGGAGTAGAAGTTGGGGTTCGAGGCAATGGTGATGGACTTGGAGTTGATATTGGGGAACCTTTATTAGTTAAAAAGAGAAGAGAGACAAAACATATAGATTCAATCCATATATAAGTTGTTGACGACAAAAGAAGGGAGGGGCTGCTCAGGACAAAGGTGACAAATCAGGAAAAGAGTGGGATTATCTGCTTCAGAAACTAAGCAGCTGTGACAGTGCAGTGGAGGCCAGGGATTAGCGTGTTTCACTTCACAGTCTCACCCATGGACCAGCAGCATCATCAGGAAGCTTGTTGGAAACAGATTTTGAGATCCTACCCCAGACCTACTGATTACAACCCTGCATTTTAAACAGATTGCCTGGTGATTCTTAGGCACATTAAAGTTCAAAAAGCACTGGAGTGTGGACAGTGGATTGTATATCATGGATGATTGCATGGTGTGTGAATGTATTTCAATAAAACTGAATTTAATTAAAAAAAAAAAAAAAAAAAAAAAGCACTGGAGGTGCTACATTTGCTACATCCTGAGATATATGTGTCTTAATTTGCAATTCATTCCTAATAAGAAAATGTGAAAATCTGTCAATACTATATCACAGCCCCTTCCAGAGAGATTCATGATCCCATAGAATACCCTCAATGTTACCAATGTATCATTAAACATCCTCAACTGTCTTTTATTGATCAAATCTGTCATCCAATCATTTCTCTAAACTTGAAACCAATTTATATGTTCACCCTATTCCACATCTGCAGTAGAAAATCTGAAAATGTTTTTAACTCATAGGTAAAATTTAAAATTATTTTACCAATCCAAATTTAACTTTTTTGAGCTTTACAGGAGACATTTTGACTTCCTAGACGTGAATCCATGTTTATCGCTTCATGACTTTCAAAGACTTGGATCATATTTTGTTTAGTAGTCTGTATTTAGTGCTTTGTTTTTTCAACTTCATTTATGTATTGTATAGAAGTCCTCCCATTGCCTGGTTATTTTAAATTGCCCGTCTTTCATGTCTTTTCTGAGGTGATGCAGCCAAAACCATAAAGTGTCTTCCTTTAACAAAAATGTGAAATTGTCATGATAAAAAGGACTATCCAATCTTAGGGAAAATGAAGGCTGAGAACTGCCAACTACAACAAGACCAAATAATTCTCTAGCATGGTCGGAAATCAAATGAAAGATATTTCAATTCCAAATCAATTTCTACCCTCAAAGTTTAACTCCAAATCAATCTGGTTTCCAAATTTAGCCACCAAACTCAATCCCTACCTTATTTTCAAACACCTATCCTGCCAAATGATTTACCTGTGCTGTTGATTCTAGGAGGCAAAAATATGTGAACACTTTTTTTCTTTCCTTCCCCTAATCAAAAATTTTCATATAAATGAGTCATCAATAGTGATTAGCTCTCTTTTGTTAATAAACGAACAAAAACCCTGCCTAGAAGAACTAAAAAAAAAAAAAAAAAAAAAAAAAGCCATAGTCCTTTATTTGGCCATTCCAACAATTTTTGCATCCAGTCAACTTCACACATAACTTCCACATATCTTCCTACATACCTGAGACAATCTTGCAGCTCATAGTGATGGGCTGGAAGGATTTTCCAGGTGACTCGGGATTAGGAACCTGACTTTGTGGCACAATTTTGCAGCTTGATGCTATTGGTTGGAAAGCTGAATTGCCATGAGAACAAAAGGTAACTTTCTGGGATGCTGTCATTTTGGTGGGTGTTTGTTCCAATGAAGAAGGTAAAGAATAAAATGCAGTGTGTCTCTCAGCTTCAGTGTTAGTTCCTAAATGAAACCAAACAGGCAAAGTATAAGTGATTGTTCAACTGTGAAATAAGATTCCTGCCATTTTTGGAAAAAGAACAAAACAATAAAAACCCCTTTTCATTTCAATACTCATTTAAACCATTTACTGGTAGTAAAAGAAACATAATTGATAGTATTTATTATCCCTTTATAAACTGGGGGTGGGGAGAGAGTAAATATGCCTAAAATCGTATTCAATTAAAATGTTTCTTTCAAAAAATTAGAAGACATTAAGTATAAACAATATGTAAGATAAAAGGTACACAAATTTGTTATGGTCTCCCATTTTTTACATGTAAATTGAAAAACTTTGAAGAAAAACTCAAAAGAAAAAAAGCATTCACTTAATAATGATCTTCTATCTCATTAAAAGTCCATGAAAAAGATATAATTGAAATATGAAGAGGAATAAAGTTGAGATTGTATCAAATAACTATATATTAACATCACATTAAAATACAGGCTGAGATAAAACTATCATCATTTTTAGAACCAATTTTACCTTATATGTATTATTATGTATATAAATATGCTTAAATACTTATATATATATTTATATACTTATTAAATGAAAAATGCCATGATCAAAATACATTTGCTGATAAATCTTATACTGTATTTTAAATAAGATTAGTTAATCATTATTCAAGTTTCTTGTTCACAGAATCATGAGCTGAATCAGAAAGTCATCCTATAACATATTAGAAGAAATCATTATAACCACCAAAGAATAAAAATCTAATGCTTTTTAGTGATTTCTGCATCCTATAAAATGTCGATAGAACATGAAAAAAAATTTTCTGAATAGAGTAGGGTTTTGGCTGTTTCTATAACAGGACTATATAGTAGAGGCAGCAAGCCTATTTATGAAAAAGTTAATTTCCATACAGTCTAAGTTCCTGAAGGCAACAGTTCAGTATCATATGATATAAATGAGAGAAAGGAAGGCCATGGAATGAATCCATACAAGGAAAACTGCTGTATTACCTTTCTCTACAGAAGTATCAGGTACTGTCTCAAGTGAATGCTTTATCGGTGAGGAAGCTTTCACTGGAGCTGGAATGGTCAAAGGCAATGATGGAGGCGCATCAGAGACATCTGACTCAGAGGACTGAGGATAAATGTAGTCTTCCCCAAGAGAATGCCGATGGAGCTCAACATCCACTACCTACCAAATGGATAACAATTGGGGCCATGAGTCCATCATCAGTGTCACAGAGAGCCCAAATCCTGTCCCAGAACACGGTACTCTAAAAGATGTGACAAATGATTTCTATTCACACTTCAAAGGTGATTTCAATCAAGAGCTAAAGAATAAATCGTAAAATGCAATCCAGTCTGGCCTAACAGATAGATACTTCAGTAAAATCATTCACAAAATTGAGACCTTAAAATTTCCTGTTTCTGTTCCTTAAACTTTCCCCTAAATCTTTATATGGCTGCCTCCTTCTCACCATTAGGTCTCAATCAAATGTCTCCTTCTCAGAGAGGACTTCCCTAACCACACTAACAAAAGCAACTGCTTTGTCCCCCAGTTTCTTCATAGTACTTATTTGTACGTGAAATTATCTTCCATGTTCACTGTCTACCTTCTCCTCACTCTCAACACTAGCGAGAATATAGCTCTTTGAGGGTAGGAATCTATCTGGTTCATCTCTTTATTCCCAACACCTGGACCAGTACCTCACTTATAGTAGGTGCTCAATAGATATCTTCTGATATAATATAGCACATCACTATGGACAAGGTAAGATTTATCTAGCCAACTATAACAGCTATTGCTGATATAAAATCATGAATACAAAAAAAAAAGGAGGGGTAGGGATCAACTTTTTAAAAATCTAGCATTTGTTCATTGTTTCCTAATTAAAAATGAAGATCAACATTCATTCTACTTGTTCCCAAATAATACTGTATGAAAAAAACGTACCGTCTCTGCTCCAAGAGTCTGCAGGCCAGTGTAAGTTCTATCCAGCTATTGAAAAATAAAAAAGTGTTAAATTCCATTGTGTCTACTTGTAAATCTCAGGATACAATTATAACTAAAATGTCTTTCACCATAAGTCTTCATATGATAGGATCTACTTTTATCCTAATATAAACTATCAATTCATCACTTCAATAAAAACCCTTCAAGTTTTCTGTGAAAAAAACCCAAAACAATAAAATTCATTAACACAACCTCAAAACATATAATTATTAAACCTTTAATATAAACTATATACTTCTAAAAAACCATTCTAATAACAATTTAAAACTGGAGGGAGTTTTACACAGAAAAGATGGTTACTGCAGCATTATCTATAATAATTACAAACTGAAATCAATATAAGTGTCCCACAATAGAGGAATGGTTACATTAAACCCTGAACCATCAATTTGTTAAAGTATCACCCGGACACTTAGATGATGTTTACAGACTATGTAAAAATACTTAAAAGACAGGTTATAAAAGTACACATGCAGTGTGATGACATAATTGTCTACTTAGGATATATGTAACTAAGCATTTTTGAAAAAAAAATGAATAAAAATATAGGCAATAGAGGCAATGGTAAATACTTTAAATATATTAACATCACTGATGATTTATTTTAAGAAGAGAAAGGTGTACATACTGAGGTAATATGTTAATAACATAAAGAAAAGAGTTTAAAATTATATACAAAGAGGCTAAGTTATTATTCCTTATTTTAAATTAATTTATACCCTACCATTTAAAAAAAAAGGATTTGTAACAGCTGATTATCGATACAAGTATTGTAAAGTAAGATCAAAAGGAAAAAAACAGTCATTAAATTGGGCAGAAAGAAAAGTAATTGCAGAGGGGAAAAAAAGATGAAGCCAAGGGTAGGTTGGTAAATTGAAGGGTCCACAGGCTTGCAAGAGGTAGATTTCCAGTCTGCCTGAGTTTTTTGGTAGCCAGCACTAAGAGGACAACATGAAATTTAGTGTTCATAAGATAAAAAGCAAAACAGGGTGGATTAGTGTTCCATGGAAGAGACGTGGAACATTAAAGACTCAAACATTAACCAATAGCATGATTATTAAAAAGGGCAATTTTAGGCTACATCCATTTTTGTATCTAGAAGATAGAAATAATACTCTCTCTATAATCTGCCCTGGCCTATGTTTCATTCTTTTAAGAGGGACATTGATAGAACTGTTATCAAAATGGCAAGAGAAACTGGAAAGTCTGGTATATAAGAATGTTAAAGGAACAGATTTTGCCCAGAGAAAAAATGATCTAAGAAAAGACATAAAGCTATTATCAAACATTTTTAGGGTTCTTTTAAAACAAAGTCTTGTTCTATGTTATTCCACAATAAAAACTGGGAGAAATGGGATGAAGGTTAAAAAATAAAAAAATAAAAAAAGGCAGTTTTAGGTAAATTTATCAGAGAACCTTCTAAAAGTTTATTTACTAAATGGGTAAATGGGTTGACTTGGGAAGTTCTGGGTTCTATGGTGGTAGCCAAGGAGAGGTTAAATGATTACAGGGATGCAAAAAAAGGAATTTCAGGCATTCTGGGAAGTTTAAATTTTACATAAATCTAATATTTGGAATATTTAATAATTAATGTAATAGTTACTGTAACAAATATAGATCACTTATGCACTACAGAATTTCAGAGTTCAGGGAGAGCACTGTGGCTAAACAGCAACGAAAAGTTACCTTAAGAATAGGAACTCCAAAAATGTAAAGAATGCAAATAGGAGTTCAAGAAGGGGAAGAACATGAAAAAAGATGCAAGGGAAGAAAGCCCAAGGCATTTTCAGGACATGAATGGACTGATCCGCCTGGATGTTCATGCAGGAGATTAGTGTGAGATAATTTAGGTAGAGTGTCTTTAGTCAAATGTAAAGAATCCTGAATAATGGGCCAGGGAGTCTGAACCTGAACAAAAGGAATTCAGTCAAGGTTTCTGAGATAGTAATAGTACAAATAAAGGTTCTACTGCTAATCTGAGGAAGGTAAGCAGAATGGTCTGAGAGGAGGAGAGGTAGTTAAGAAGCCAATCAAGAGACAGAGTAGAATAGCCTAGTAACAGTGAAAAGGGTGGAATGTAAGAGAGATTACAAAGAAAGAATCATGGTCTGCAATTGAACGAATATTTAGAACAAAGACGATGTCTCAGAGATACACACAGAAATGACAGGGAAAATGATACTGCAGGACAAATAAAGACTACATGGTGTATAAGGTCTCAAGGACAATACATAATAAACAGTATATAGCAAAATTAAATTCTCCAGAAAACTGATAAATATTTTAAATATTGTCATTGTAAAAATCTTCCACTAGGAACTCTTAAGTAATATGCACAACACAACATGTGTGAAAACTATGTAAACAATTCCCTTTATTTTAAAGGTTAGGCCTGGGCCTAATACAGCATCAAGGTCATGTGCAGTGCTTAAAATAAGATTAAAGGAAGGCAAAACTATTTTAGATTTTCTTCTAGTGAGTGGGACAGTGTCTTGTCCCTCTGAACAAAGTGACTAAATGCTCTTCAATCTCAGGTCATAAAACAATCTAGTCTTACAGTAATCTCTAGAAAATAATTTAAACATCAAGTCAAGCCATACTGTCTATCACAACAGAGGCAAAATTTCAGCATGCCTTAAGGTTGAAAAAGGTGCATTAGTAGAACAAAGGAGAAAGAAAAAAGAATTCTACAGATGCACTCAGCTTTATTTAGTTCAACTTGGGGAACCATTAGCGGGAACAATATGGTAAACCAAAAATGTAGTAAGAATGCTTTAGCAGGTGTGCAATGCTAGGATAACATCATATACAGAGAAAAAAATGCACATGGAACTGCTATAATGAGGGCTTGAGGGAACATTAAACAAACAGTATGTCTTCCAACTATAAAAGTTAAATACGTTAATTATATTAAACTGGAACATATTTTTTAAAACATAAAGGAAATTGCACATAATCTCATTGCTTCAATTACTCCAACATTTTGATATATTTCCATTGTGATTTTTCCTACTTTTAAAAATTACAGTTGACCTCATACGGTTTTATAGTCTGTTTTTTCTCACTGACTATAATAGCAGCATTTTCCCATGTATAGCATATCTTTCATAAAACATAATTTATAATGGCTACATAATAAACCACATGGATGTATCAGGGAAGGATTTCTTACAATACAAATCAAAAGTATAGAATCTTGTATAGTACTTTATATTTCCAAAACACGCTCACTTCTATCTTTACTATAACCTCACTGAATAAACAGACAAGGCTTATTATCATCCCATTTTACAGAGGAATAGACTTTTTTAAAAAGCAAAAGAACAACAACAAAAACCTGGTCCCAGGTAATGCAATAACGGTGAGATCTGATCAGAGATTCAAGTCTTCTATTACTTGATCAGTTCATCTGGTTTTTTTTTTAATAATACACATTGTGTTATAAATCCTCCCACCCCCCCACCAACAAATCTACCTTCAGGGGACACAGGAGGATTATGGCAGCCAGCATACAGCACTCGAAAAGGTTTATCTTATTTCTACCATTCTTAATCACTTCTACCAAAAGACCTAATAATACTGCTTTAAAATACTTCATTTCTGGGAAGTATATGTTTGTTACAATACCTTCAGATTATGTATGATATCTATCCGCTTGTTCTGGCTGTCCTTAAAGTGAACTTGAACTCTGACAGGAAACTCACCCCAGCCTCTTCTAGTCAGGTGAAAAGGAGGTTCTCTAAGGAAAAGCAGATATTAACATATTCATCTACGTTCACTCTCATCTTTGAGAGGAAAATTTTTCTCATAATGAATAAATTAGAAATTCACTTCCTTTTGAGAATCATTTAGGTTTTCTCCTTTGAAGCTACATCAATATGCCAAATTTTGCTAAAAGACTAAGTTATAAAAAGAAAATAAAGAAAGATTAAGTTCACATATGACTGATCTTTCCCAAACAGTGACCATGATTTCAGTGGGTAGAGGGGAACGTGTGCATGCCACAGAATTTTCAGTAAAAATGTAATTTGCGCAGGGATAAAAAAGAGGAAACAGATGAAACAAGTTTGACACACTGATAATAACGTTAAAGCTGGAAAACAGGTACATAAGACTACATTATACTCTTACTTTTATGTATGCTTGAAAATTTCAAAGATAGATTTATATGTAATTGAGAATTCTGTAAGTTCTCTAAAATATGGTATAAGTTAATGGGGAAGAGAGAAAATGCCTTAAAAATGAATATGTTTGTTATCAATCCCTGGCTTGGAACTATAATGAGAGAAGATGACAAGATTGCAGGGAGAAAGGAACTTTCAGGATGTGCTTTTGGAAAACTTAGGAGAGACATGAATTCAATAATGGCAGAATCCAAGAACACAACCTGAGAAGAGTGTAACAACAGATCTGAATTATCAAGCACGGAGCCAGGGGCCACCAGGAGAGCCCAAGGCAAGAAAAAAGTCCCAGAGTATGAGCATAGCCTGGAAAGTAGAAAAAACAACACCTATGTCATAAGCCAGAGAGAAAAGAGATAGCAAAGAAAATAAGAGTGCCCTGGATGGAAGAACCAGTTGTTTACCAGCTGAGTTAGTAAGAGAAGTAGCCATGATGTTGGCATAGATTGAAACAGACACTAAAAGGAAGGCTTGGGGTCAAATGTTAGGGAAAGTCAAGACAAGAGTTTGAAAATGGATCCAATGGCAGAGATACAATGGGGCCTAGAATCATGGTATGGTGGACTAAAGAACAAATTCTACTGATGCCAAGTTTGGTCATTTAAACTCCAGAAAAGCTAACTGGATAATCTAAACACGTTTTGCAATATGTCTGAATTACACCGTTTGCACATCGAGTTTCCCTCATAACATAAGGGATGTGCTCCTCAAATTAGGTATGTGGGCCAAACTTTAGCGAATGGATAGGAAGGACTGCTGACAGGGAAGAGAGATAAGTGTCATAAAGATCAGGAAAAAAGGAACAACGCCTTTAACAGGAAATTAATCCATACCAATGTTTTTGGAAGCAAAAAGGGAATTGAAGACCTAACAACAGATCTGTGGAAATATGGAAGAGTAGGAAGTAAATATCAATAAATTACTCTCTTTGAGCAGCAGTTACCAGGACTCACACCCCACTCTCCTGGTAAACAGTGGTAGGGTCTGTCCCCTGGCACAGATAGCTGATAAGAGAAAAGGACATAAAAATTCACTTTCCCAAAATTCAGGATGGCCACGGGCCAATCATTAATCATGGCTTTTGATTATCTACTTCAGATCACTGGGGCCCAGCTCTGAGGGTGGCCACTGTTCCAACCCACCCAGGACAAAGGTGGCAGAGGACACTTAAAGATGGTATGCTTCCTCAGAGTTCTGGAAGACAGGTGATGGGCTGCATTTGCTGGTCAGGTCAAGAAAGCACAGCTTTGGGGAGCACAGGAGAAGCTCCAGGCACCCTTCCTGAAGCCTCTCCCATCCTCTCTCTAGGGCAGTTTTAGCCCACTGGCTCTCCCTCTGTGGGTCCCTAGCCTTGCTCCCCTTGGAAAAGACTGCCTTGAGAAACTCCATTCCAGCTTGTCCCCCCAACCTGAGCAGAATTTGCCCTATAGGCAAAAGCACTTTGAGACCAAGAAAGCAGTATAAGAAACAACTGACTGGTGAGCTGTATGTTTTAGTTACTCCTCCAGGAAAGTAGGTAGAAAGCCAGGAACTGCGTAGACTGGACACCACAGAGCAATCTGCGTTTGGGCATACTTCATACAACACTCATGAAAACGTGGAACTGCTGAGATCAGGGAAATCTGTAAGTTTCTGCGGCCAGGGGACCCGCGCCCCTCCCTGCCAGGCTCAGTCCCGTGGGAGGAGGGGCTGTCAGCTCCGGGAAGGACAAGGGAGAACTGCAGTGGCAGCCCTTACCGGAATCTCATTCTACTGATCCAAACTCCAACCATAGATAGACTGAGACCAGACACCAGAGAATCTGAGAGCAGCCAGCCCAGCAGAGAGGAGACAGGCACAGAGAAAAAAAAACAACACGAAAAACTCCAAAATAAAAGCGGAGGATTTTTGGAGTTCTGGTGAACATAGAAAGGGGAAGGGCCCTGAGGCGCATATGCAAATCCCGAAGAAAAGCTGATATCTCTGCCCTGTGGACCTTTCCTTAATGGCCCTGGTTGCTTTGTCTCTTAGCATTTCAATAACCCATTAGATCTCTGAGGAGGGGCCTTTTTTTTTTTTTTTTTTTTTAAATCCTTTTTTCTTTTTCTAAAACAATTACTCTAAGAAGCCCAATACAGAAAGCTTCAAAGACTTGCAACTTGGGCAGGTCAAGTCAAGAGCAGAACTAGGAGAGCTCTGAGACAAAACGCAATAATCCAGTGGCTGAGAAAATTCACTAAACACGACAACTTCCCAAGAAAAGGGGGGTGTCCGCTCACAGCCATCATCCTGGTGGACAGGAAACACTCCTGCCCATCGCCAGCCCCATAGCCCAGAACTGCCCCAGACAACCCAATGTGACGGAAGTGCTTCAAATAACAGGCACACACCACAAAACTGGGAGTGGACACTAGCCTTCCCTGCAACCTCAGCTGATTGTCCCAGAGTTGGGAAGGTAGAGCAGTGTGAATTAACAAAGCCCCATTCAGCCATCATTTCAGCAGACTGGGAGCCTCCCTACACACCCCAGCAGCCCAGAGCTGCCCTGGGGGGACAGCAATCACCTGTGACATACCACAGTCATCCCTCAACAGAGGACCCGGGGGGCAAGGCCTGGAAGAGGGGCCCACTTGCAAGTCTCAGGAGCCATACGCCAATACCAAGGACTTGTGGGTCACTGGCAGAGACAAACTGTGGCAGGACTGAACTGAAGGATTAGACTATTGCAGCAGCTTTAAAACTCTAGGATCACCAGGGAGATTTGATTGTTAGAGCCACCCCCCCCTCCCTGACTGCCCAGAAACACGCCCCATATACAGGGCAGGCAACACCAACTACACACGCAAGCTTGGTACACCAATTGGACCCCACAAGACTCATTCCCCCACTCACCAAAAAGGCTAAGCAGGGGAGAACTGGCTTGTGCAGAACAGGTGGCTCGTGGACGCCACCTGCTGGTTAGTTAGAGAAAGTGTACTCCACGAAGCTGTAGATCTGATAAATTAGAGATAAGGACTTCAACTGGTCTACAAATCCTAAAAGAACCCTATCAAGTTCAGCAAATGCCACGAGGCCAAAAACAACAGAAAATTATAAAGCATATGAAAAAACCAGACGATATGGATAACCCAAGCCCAAGCACCCAAATCAAAAGACCAGAAGAGACACAGCACCTAGAGCAGCTACTCAAAGAACTAAAGATGAACAATGAGACCATAGTACGGGAGACAAAGGAAATCAAGAAGACCCTAGAAGAGCATAAAGAAGACATTGCAAGACTAAATAAAAAAATGGATGATCTTATGGAAATTAAAGAAACTGTTGACCAAATTAAAAAGATTCTGGACACTCATAGTACAAGACTAGAGGAAGTTGAACAACGAATCAGTGACCTCGAAGATGACAGAATGGAAAATGAAAGCATAAAAGAAAGAATGGGGAAAAAAATTGAAAAAATCGAAATGGACCTCAGGGATATGATAGATAATATGAAACGTCCAAATATAAGACTCATTGGTGTCCCAGAAGGGGAAGAAAAGTGTAAAGGTCTAGGAAGAGTATTCAAAGAAATTGTTGGGGAAAACTTCCCAAATCTTCTAAACAACATAAATACACAAATCATAAATGCTCAGCGAACTCCAAATAGAATAAATCCAAATAAACCCACTCCGAGACATATACTGATCACACTCTCAAACACAGAAGAAAAGGAGCAAGTTCTGAAAGCAGCAAGAGAAAAACAATTCACCACACACAAAGGAAACAGCATAAGACTAAGTAGTGACTACTCAGCAGCCACCATGGAGGCAAGAAGGCAGTGGCACGATATATTTAAAATTCTGAGTGAGAAAGATTTCCAGCCAAGAATACTATATCCAGCAAAGCTCTCCTTCAAATTTGAGGGAGAGCCTAAATTTTTCACAGACAAACAAATGCTGAGAGAATTTGCTAACAAAAGACCTGCCCTACTGGAGATACTCAAGGGAGCCCTACAGACAGAGAAACAAAGAAAGGACAGAGAGACTTGGAGAAAGGTTCAGTACTAAAGAGATTCAGTATGGGTACAATAAAGGATATTAATAGACAGAGGGGAAAAATATGACAAACATAAACCAAAGGATAAGATGGCTGATTCAAGAAATGCCTTCACGGTTATAACGTTGAATGTAAATGGATTAAACTCCCCAATTAAAAGATATTGATTCGCAGAATGGATCAAAAAAAACGAACCATCAATATGTTGCATACAAGAGACTCATCTTAGACACAGGGACACAAAGAAACTGAAAGTGAAAGGATGGAAAAAAATATTTCATGCAAGCTACAGCCAAAAGAAAGCAGGTGTAGCAATATTAATCTCAGATAAAATAGACTTCAAATGCAGGGATGTTTTGAGAGACAAAGAAGGCCACTACGTACTAATAAAAGGGGCAATTTAGCAAGAAGAAATAACAATCGTAAATGTCTATGCACCCAACCAAGGTGCCACAAAATACATGAGAGAAACACTGGCAAAACTAAAGGAAGCAATGGATGTTTCCAAAATAATTGTGGGAGACTTCAACACATCACTCTCTCCTATAGATAGATCAACCAGACAGAAGACCAATAAGGAAATTGAAAACCTAAACAATCTGATAAATGAATTAGATTTAACAGACATATACAGGACATTACATCCCAAATCACCAGGATACACATACTTTTCTAGTGCTCATGGAACTTTCTCCAGAATAGATCATATGCTGGGACATAAAACAAGCCTCAAGAAATTTAAAAAGATTGAAATTATTCAAAGCACATTCTCTGACCACAATGGAATACAATTAGAAGTCAATAACCAGCAGAGACTTAGAAAATTCACAAATACCTGGAGGTTAAACAACACACTCCTAAACAATCAGTGGGTTAAAGAAGAAATAGCAAGAGAAAATGCTAAATATATAGAGACGAATGAAAATGAGAACACAACATACCAAAACCTATGGGATGCAGCAAAAGCAGTGCTAAGGGGGAAATTTATATCACTAAATGCATATATTAAAAAGGAAGAAAGAGCCAAAATCAAAGAACTAATGGATGAACTGAAGAAGCTAGAAAATGAACAGCAAACCAATCCTAAACCAAGTAGAAGAAAAGAAATAACAAGGATTAAAGCCGAAATAAATGACATAGAGAACAAAAAAACAATAGAGAGGATAAATATCACCAAAAGTTGGTTCTTTGAGAAGATCAACAAGATTGACAAGCCCCTAGCTAGACTGACAAAATCAAAAAGAGAGAAGACCCATATAAACAAAATAATGAATGAAAAAGGTGACATAACTGCAGATCCTGAAGAAATTAAAAAAATTATAAGAGGATACTATGAACAACTGTATGGCAACAAACTGGAGAATGTAGAGGAAATGGACAATTTCCTGGAAACATATGAACAACCTAGACTGACCAGAGAAGAAATAGAAGACCTCAACCAACCCATCACAAGCAAAGAGATCCAATCAGTCATCAAAAATCTTCCCACAAATAAATGCCCAGGGCCAGATGGCTTCACAGGGGAATTCTACCAAACTTTCCAAAAAGAACTGACACCAATCTTACTCAAACTCTTTCAAAACATTGAAGAAAACGGAACACTACCTAACTCATTTTATGAAGCTAACATCAATCTAATACCAAAACCAGGCAAAGATGTTACAAAAAAGGAAAACTACCGGCCAATCTCCCTAATGAATATAGATGCAAAAATCCTCAACAAAATACTTGCAAATCGAATCCAAAGACACATTAAAAAAATCATACACCATGACCAAGTGGGGTTTATTCCAGGCATGCAAGGATGGTTCAACATAAGAAAATCAATCAATGTACTACAACACATTAACAAGTCAAAAGGGAAAAATCAATTGATCATCTCAATAGATGCTGAAAAAGCGTTTGACAAAATCCAACATCCCTTTTTGATAAAAACACTTCAAAAGGTAGGAATTGAAGGAAACTTCCTCAACATGATAAAGAGCATATATGAAAAACCCACAGCCAGCATAGTACTCAATGGAGAGAGACTGAAAGCCTTCCCTCTAAGATCAGGAACAAGACAAGGATGCCCGCTATCACCACTGTTATTCAACATTGTGCTGGAAGTGCTAGCCAGGGCAATCCGGCAAGACAAAGAAATAAAAGGCATCCAAATTGGAAAAGAAGAAGTAAAACTGTCATTGTTTGCAGATGATATGATCTTATATCTAGAAAACCCTGAGAAATCGACGATACAGCTACTAGAGCTAATAAACAAATTTAGCAAAGTAGCGGGATACAAGGTTAATGCACATAAGTCAGTAATGTTTCTATATGCTAGAAATGAACAAACTGAAGAGACACTCAAGAAAAAGATACCATTTTCAATAGCAACTAAAAAAATCAAGTACCTAGGAATAAACTTAACCAAAGATGTAAAAGACCTATACAAAGAAAACTACATAACTCTACTGAAATGCGGTCACAGCTAGGGGCGGGCACCCACGGAACCCTCTGCGCTCAGGGTTGCTTGAGGGGTACCGGCGGCAGCTCTTCCCGGAGGCGAAGGTGTGGCGGGGGACTTGGCCGAGTCCCCGGCGGAGGCGTGCAAGGTGTGGAGGGCGGCGAGAGAGGGACGCGAGACACTCTCCTTTCGAGGCAGAAGAACCAAGGCGTTTATTCAGGGGTGATCACAAGTTATATAGGGTGGCAAGAGGGCGGGGTCGGAGTTAGGGGTGTAGGGTTCTTACATGGCAATGCTGAGGGGATAAAGGCTAGGATTGGTTCTGAGAGGGCGCGGAGGTCGTTTGAAAAAGGGCGGGAGTTGCTCTGGCAACGGGGAGTGTGCGGGCAAGATAAGGGGGGCGGTTTTCTCCGGCAAGCTTCCCCTAACGGTTGTATTTTGGGTGAGGGAGATGGGGCCTGTAGCCGGCTCCACTTTCTCAGGCCCGGGGGGCTATGGAGGATATTACTGTCCATGCCACTACCCTCCCCAGGGGCTGGCCAGGTTCCCTGGGGGGGGGGGCTGTGGAGGGCGCTACTGCCCATGCCCATCGCCTCCCCCAGGGGCTGACCAGGTTTCCTGGCCCTGGACCGCCAAGTTGGAACTTAGCACCAGCAACCCGCACTAAAAGAAATAGAAGGGGACCTTAAAAGATGGAAAAATATTCCATGTTCATGGATAGGAAGACTAAATGTCATTAAGATGTCAATTCTACCCAAACTCATCTACAGATTCAATGCAATCCCAATCAAAATTCCAACAACCTACTTTGCAGACTTGGAAAAGCTAGTTATCAAATTTATTTGGAAAGGGAAGATGCCTCGAATTGCTAAAGACATTCTCAAAAAGAAAAACGAAGTGGGAGAACTTACACTCCCTGACTTTGAAGCTTATTATAAAGCCACAGTTGCCAAAACAGCATGGTACTGGCACAAAGATAGACATATAGATCAATGGAATCGAATTGAGAATTCGGAGATAGACCCTCAGATCTATGGCCGACTGATCTTTGATAAGGCCCCCAAAGTCACCGAACTGAGCCATAATGGTCTTTTCAACAAATGGGGCTGGGAGAGTTGGATATCCATATCCAAAAGAATGAAAGAGGACCCCTACCTCACCCCCTACGCAAAAATTAACTCAAAATGGACCAAAGATCTCAACATAAAAGAAAGTACCATAAAACTCCTAGAAGATAATGTAGGAAAACATCTTCAAGACCTTGTATTAGGCGGCCACTTCCTAGACTTTACACCCAAAGCACAAGCAACAAAAGAGAAAATAGATAAATGGGAACTCCTCAAGCTTAGAAGTTTCTGCACCTCAAAGGAATTTCTCAAAAAGGTAAAGAGGCAGCCAACTCAATGGGAAAAAATTTTTGGAAACCATGTATCTGACAAAAGACTGATATCTTGCATATATAAAGAAATCCTACAACTCAATGACAATAGTAAAGTCGGCCCAATTATAAAATGGGCAAAAGATATGAAAAGACAGTTCTCTGAAGAGGAAATACAAATGGCCAAGAAACACATGAAAAAATGTTCAGCTTCACTAACTATTAGAGAGATGCAAATTAAGACCACAATGAGATACCATCTAACACCGATTAGAATGGCTGCCATTAAACAAACAGGAAACTACAAATGCTGGAGGGGATGTGGAGAAATTGGAACTCTTATTCACTGTTGGTGGGACTGTATAATGGTTCAGCCACTCTGGAAGTCAGTCTGGCAGTTCCTTAGAAAACTAGATATAGAGTTACCATTCGACCCAGCGATTGCACTTCTCGGTATATACCCGGAAGATCGGAAAGCAGTGACACGAACAGATATCTGCACGCCAATGTTCATAGCAGCATTATTCACAATTGCCAAGAGATGGAAACAACCCAAATGTCCTTCAACAGATGAGTGGATAAATAAAATGTGGTATATACACACGATGGAGTGCTATGCGGCAGTAGGAGGGAACGATCTCGTGAAGCATATGACGGCATGGGTGAACCTTGAAGACATATTGCTGGGCGGGGTGGGCCAGGCACAAAAAGAGAGATGTTGTGTGCTGCCACTAATGTGAACTTTGAAAAATATAAAACAAATGGCTTATAATGTAGAATGTAGGGGAACTAGCAATAGAGAGCAATTAAGGAAGGGGGAACAATAATCCAAGAAGAACAGATAAGCTATTTAACGTTCTGGGGATGCCCAGGAATGACTATGGTCTGTTAATTTCTGATGGATATAGTAGGAACAAGTTCACAGAAATGCTGCTATATTAGGTAACTTTCTTGGGGTAAAGTAGGAACATGTTGGAAGTTAAGCAGTTATCTTAGGTTAGTTGTCTCTTTCTTACTCCCTTGTTATGGTCTCTTTGAAATGTTCTTTTATTGTATGTTTGTTTTCTTTTTAACTTTTTTTTCATACAGTTGATTTAAAAAAGAAGGGAAAGTTAAAAAAAAAAACAAAAAAAAAACGATGCAGTGCCCCCTAGAGGAGCCTGTGGAGAATGCAGGGGTATTCGCCTACCCCACCTCCATGGTTGCTAACATGACCACAGACATAGGGGACTGGTGGGTTGATTGGTTGAGCCCTCTACCACAGGTTTTACCCTTGGGAAGACGGTTGCTGCAAAGGAGAGGCTAGGCCTCCCTATGGTTGTGCCTAAGAGCCTCCTCCCGAATGCCTCTTTGTTGCTCAGATGTGGCCCTCTCTCTCTGGCTAAGCCAACTTGAAAGGTGAAATCACTGCCCTCCCCCCTACGTGGGATCAGACACCCAGGAGAGTGAATCTCCCTGGCAATGTGGAATATGACTCCCGGGGAGGAATGTAGACCTGGCATCGTGGGACGGAGAACATCTTCTGGACCAAAAGGGGGATGTGAAAGGAAATGAAATAAGCTTCAGTGGCAGAGAGAACCCAAAAGGAGCCGAGAGGTCACTCTGGTGGGCACTCTTACGCACACTTTAGACAACCCTTTTTAGGTTCTAAAGAATTGGGGTAGCTGGTGGTGGATACCTGAAACTATCAAACTACAACCCAGAACCCATGAATCTCGAAGACAGCTGTATAAAAATGTAGCTTATGAGGGGTGACAAGGGGATTGGGAAAGCCATAAGGACCACACTCCACTTTGTCTGGTTTATGGATGGATGAGTAGAAAAATAGGGGAAGGAAACAAACAGACAAAGGTACCCAGTGTTCTTTTTTTACTTCAATTGCTCTTTTTCACTCTAATTATTATTCTTGTTATTCTTGTGTGTGTGCTAATGAAGGTGTCAGGGATTGATTTTGGTGATGAATGTACAACTATGTAATGGTACTGTGAACAATCGAAAGTACGATTTGTTTTGTATGACTGCGTGGTATATGAATATATCTCAATAAAATGAAGATTAAAAAAAAAAAAAAAAAAAAAAAAAGACGTAATGCTGAGCAGATTGAGCCGGGCACAGGAGGAGGGATGTTGTGTGTTACCACTAATGTGAATGCTGTGAAAAATGTACAATGTTTTATACTGTAGAGTGTAGGGGACCTGGAGATACCAATTAGTGGAGGGGGAATGATAATCTAATAAGAACAGATAAACTATGGAGGGTGATCTCAATGTTATGGGAATGCTCAGGAATGATTATGGTTTGTAAACTTTCTTGGATATAGTAAGATCATGTTGGAAGCAATAGAGTTATTTTAGGTTTTTTTTTTTTTCTCTTATTCCTTTGTTTTCTTAGGGGTTGTTAATTTTCTTGGGGTATGGTAGGAACATATTGGAAGCAATGTAGTTATTTTAGATTATTTGTTTTTCTTACTCCTCTGTTTGGACATGGTTTATTAATTTTCTTGGGGTATGGTAGGAACATATTGGAAGCAAAGTAGTTATTTTAGGTTATTTGTTTTCCTTAATCCATTGCTTTGTTTGAAATGTTGTGGGGTTTTTTTGGTTGTTGTTTGCCTGTTTGTTTTTAATTTTTTGATAAACAAAGTTAAAAAATTGAAAAAAAAGCAGTAGAAACATGGGAGTAAAAACTAAATGACAGACTACTTCTTCGGCTGCTCAGTGAAGCATTTCCTGGGGAGCTCGTCGAAGTTGCCGGTTTGTTTCCTGAGGAGTTCGTGGGACGTCTTCCTTGGAGTTGACAGTTTGTTGATGGCTCTGCAGAATTTGGACTCGTGCGTGCCTGCAGTTGCCTGGCAGTTACCCAAGAACTATATGAAACAGCGTTTTCGGGGTCTCCAGTAACCAGTCACACATTGGACTCAAGTTTGGAATTGGAGGAAAAGCTGAGATCGCAGCGAACACTGTAAGTTCCCCGGACCAGGGGTCTGGCGCCCCTCCCCACCCAGACCTCACAGACAGTCTTGCTGCCGGCTTCCTGAAAGGGGGGGGGGGGAAAGAACCAAAAAACAGCAATCTGCTGAGGGCAAGAAGGGAGGCTCAACCCAGCCTCAACTGCAGAATTAATTAACAAATTAATTAACTAACTTTGGGAGCTGGGGTGCTAAAGAAGGGCTGGGCTCCAAGAAGTGGGGGCACGTAAAAGCGGGCACCCATTCCCAGACTCCAAAAAAGCCATTTTTTTTTTCCCTTACATTTTGTCCCTTCTGGCTTCTCACTGATCCCTTATCTCTTTGCATTTCAATAGCCCTGGCAGGGGTGGAACTGAAGCAGTTGGAGAGTAATTATCAGACAATAGCCCAAAGCGTATCTTTAAATGCTCTATTCTGACACTGACAAAACTTCCAGGCTGGGGAAAGACATTTAAAAGAGACTCTTTTTTTTTTTTTTTTCCCTTTTTTCTTTTTCTTGATTTCCTTTCTACTTTTTTTTTTTATCTAAAAGTAATATATGTGGTTATTTTCTATCGGAAAGCCCAGGTTGAGGGACTAGGCTGGGCTTGAGGGGAGACAGAGTACCCACAGTGTCTTTGAATTCCGTGTTCACTACTGAAGGCCTCCAGCCCCATCTTTAATTGGTAACTCAGGCTGACCAAGGAATCTACCTTGAGAGGCCCCAAAGAGGAGAGAGGAGAAGGGAATAGTGTCCCTGAGAGACAACTGGAGGTCTGAGGATTGGGAGAGTGGAGGGAGGCCCAGCTCAACTGGCAGTCCTCCTTCTGGAAATTCAGACCCCAGGGGCTGGAATTCAGATTCCAGCTTCAGTCAGCCACGCCCCTGACAGGCTCAGAGTCACCAGGAGAACTAAAGGCTCCATACCTCCTTACACTGGTGGGGGAGCTGCAGGCTGGCCAGCGCCACCTGCTGGACAGGAGAGGAAAAGCACCAATTCTAAAGGCCTCATAGGAGGGTCTCATTCTCAGGAAAACTCCATACCCTCCCAATGAGACCTAGGCCTCACTAGACTGGGAAAATCTGACTAGGGTCGACCATATCCAAGGAGACCCACTCACAAAAAGGTTACATAGAGGCAGAGCAAGAAACAGAAAAAACAAGAGGGGAAAAATTGTGATCAACTAAAGAGAACCTAAGTTAGAGGTCTAGAATAAGTTGAACTGAATAACAGAGGCCAGAGAACAAAGCCAACCAACAAGAAAACCACTAGGTAAAAGACAGAAAACAAGCTCCAAAATAAACTAATCAAGAGAATCAGATGCCTAGACAACTTAAGATAACAAGCCATACCAGGAAACACGAAAACATGGACCAGCCAAAGGAACAAACTAATAGCTCAGCTGAGACACAGGAGTGGAGGCAACTAACGCTAAATAAATTTGATGAAATGAAGGAAGATATAGCAAAAGAGCTGAAGGATATAAAGAAGACACTGGCTGACCATAAAGAAGAATTCATAAACTTAAAAAAACAAATGGCAGAACTCATGGGAATGAAGGCCACAATGGAGGAGATGAAAAACACAATGGAGGGACACAACAGTAGATTTGAACAGGCAGAAGAAAGGATCAGTGAACTGGAAGACAGGTCATTCGAATTCATACACACAAAAGAACAGCTGGTGAAAAAAATGGAAAAATATGAGCAGGGTCTTAGGGAGCTGAGTGACAACATGAAACGCACAAATATACGTGTTATGGGTATCCCAGAAGGAGAAGAGAAGGGAAAAGGGGCAGAAAGAGTAATAGAAGATATATTCACTGAAAATTTCCCAACTCTTATAAAAGACAGAAAATTAGAGATTCAAGAAGTACAACGTACCCCAAATAGAATAGATCCCAATAGACCTACTCCAAGACACTTACTGGTCAGATTGTCCAATGTCAAAGACAAAGAGAGGATTCTGAAAGCAGCAAGAGAAAAGCAATCCATCACATACAAGGGAAAGTCAATAAGACTATGTACAGATTTCTCTGCAGAAACCATGGAGGCAAGAAGACAGTGGCATGATATATTTAAGATACTGAAAGAGAAAAACTGCCAACCAAGAATTCTATATCCAGCAAAACTTTCCTTCAAAAATGAGGGAGAGATTAAAACATTTTCAGACAAACAGACACTGACAGAGTTTGTGAATAAGAGACCAGCACTACAAGAAATACTAAAGGGAGTGCTACAGGCTGATAGGAAAAGACAGGAGAGAGAGAGTTGGAGAAGAGTGCAGAAATGAAGATTATCAGGAAAGGTAAAAAGAGAGGAAAAAATAAGATATGACATATAAATTCCAAAAAACAAAATGGTAGTAGAAAGTACTGCCCTTACAGTAATAACACTAAATGTAAATGGATTAAACTCCCCAATAAAAAGACACAGACTGGCAGAATGGATTAAAAAACAGGACCCATCTATATGCTGTCTACAAGAAACTCACTTTAGACACAAGGACAAACATAGACTGAAAGTGAAAGGCTGGAAAAAGATATTTCATGCAAACAACAACCAGAAAAAAGCAGGAGTAGCTAGATTAATATCAGACAAGTTAGACTTCAAAAGTGAAACAATTAAAAGAGACAAAGAAGGACACTATATATTAATAAAAGGGTCAATTCATCAAGAAAACATAACAGTCATAAATATTTATGCACCAAACCAGAATGCCCCAAAATTCATGAGGCAAACACTGCGATCACTGAAAGGAGAAATAGATACCTCTACAATAATAGTTGGAGACTTCAATACACCACTCTCATCGATGGATAGAACATCTAGACAGAGGATCACTAAAGAAACAGAGATGTTGAATTGTATGATAAATGAACTAGACTTGACAGACATTTATAGAACACTACACCCAACAACAGCAGGATACACTTTTTTCTCAAGTGCTCATGGAACATTCTCTAGGATAGACCACATGTTAGGTCACAAAGCAAGTCTCAACAAATTTAAAAATATTGATATTATACAAAACACTTTCTCAGACCACAATGGAATGAAGTTGGAAATAAATAAAAGGCAGAAGGTCATAAAATTCACAAACACATGGAGGCTAAACAACACCCTCTTAGAAAACCAGTGGGTAAAGGAAGAAATTACAAGAGAAATTAGTAAATACCTCGAGGCAAATGACAATGAAAACACAACTTATCAAAACTTATGCGATGCAGCAAAGGCAGTGCTGAGAGGGAAATTTATTGCCCTAAATGCCTATATTAAAAGAGAAGAGAGAGCAAAAATTGAAGAGTTAACTGCTCACCTGGAGGAATTAGAGAAAGAACAGCAAACTAAACCCAAAGCAAGCAGAAGGGAAGAAATAACAAAGATTAGAGCAGAAATAAATGCAATTGAGAACAGGAAAACAATAGAGAGAATCAACAAAACCAGAAGTTGGTTCTTTGAGAAAATCAATAAAATCGATGGACCACTGGGTAGGCTAACAAAAAAAAAGAGAGAGCAGATGCAAATAAATGCAATCAGAAATGGTAAAGGAAATATAACTACCGACCCTGCAGAAATTAAGGAGATAATGAGAAGATACTATGAGCAACTATATGCTAATAAACTAGACAACTTAGATGAAATGGACAACTTCCTAGAAAAGCATAAGCAACCAACATTAACTCAAGAAGAAATAGATGACCTCAACAAACCAATCACAAGTAAAGAGATTGAGTCAGTCATCAAAAAGCTCCCAAAAAGGAAAGGCCCAGGACCAGATGGTTTCACATGTGAATTCTACCAAGCATTCAAGAACGAATTAGTACCAATCCTGCTCAATCTCTTCAAAAAAATTGAAGAAGAGGGAAAGCTACCTAACTCTTTCTATGAAGCCAACATCACCCTAATACCAAAACCAGGCAAAGATACTACAAAAAAAGAAAATTATACACCAATTTCTTTAATGAATATAGATGCAAAAATCCTCAACAAAATACTCGCAAATCGAATCCAGCAGCACATTAAAAGAATTATACACCACGACCAGGTGGGATTTATTCCAGGTATGCAAGGCTGGTTCAACACAAGAAAATCAATTAATGTAATACACCACATCAATAAATCAAAGCAGAAGAACCACATGATCATCTCGATTGATGCAGAAAAGGCATTTGACAAAATTCAACATCCTTTCCTGATGAAAACACTTCAAAGGATAGGAATAGAAGGGAACTTTTTCAACATGATAAAGGCAATATATGAAAAACCCACAGCTAACATCACACTCAATGGGGAGAGACTGAAAGCTTTTCCTCTAAGAACAGGAACAAGACAGGGATGCCTACTATCACCATTGCTATTCAACATTGTGCTGGAAGTTCTAGCTAGAGCAATTAGGCAAGAAAAAGAAATAAACGGCATCCAAATTGGAGAGGAAGAAGTAAAACTTTCACTATTTGCAGATGACATGATTCTATATGTAGGAAATCCGGAAAAATCTACAGCAAAGCTACTACAACTAGTCAATGAATACAGCAAAGTAGCAGGCTACAAGATCAACACGCAAAAATCTGTAGTGTTCCTATACACAAGTAATGTGCAACAAGAGGAGGAAATCAAGAAAAAAATCCCATTTACAATAGCAACCAAAAGAATCAAGTATTTAGGAATAAACTTAACCAAGGACACAAAAGACCTTTACATCGAAAACTATAAGAAACTGCTAAAAGAAATTGAACAAGACCTGAAAAAATGGAAGAACATACCATGTTCATGGATTGGAAGACTAAATATAGTTAAGATGGCAATTTTACCTAAACTGATTTACAGATTCAATGCAATACCAATTCAAATCCCAACAACTTACTTTAAAGAAATAGAAAAACCAATAACTAAATTTATTTGGAAGGGTAAGGTGCCCCGAATAGCCAAAAATGTCTTGAGAAAGAGGAATGAAGTGGGAGGTCTCACACTACCTGACTTTGAAGCATATTACAAAGCTACAGTGCTCAAAACAGCATGGTACTGGCATAAGGACAGATATACTGATCAATGGAATCGAATTGAGTGTTCAGAAGTAGACCCTCACATCTATGGACAACTGATCTTTGATAAGGCAGTGAAGCCAAAGCAACTGGGAAAGAGCAGCCTGTTCAATAAATGGTGTTTGGAGAACTGGATATCCATTTCCAAAAGAATGAAAGAGGATGTCCATCTCACACCTTATTCCAAAATTAACTCAAAGTGGATCAAAGACCTAAACATTAGCACCAAGACCATAAAACTCTTAGAAGAAAATGTAGGACAGTATCTTAGAGATCTTGTGAAAGGAGGTGGTTTCTTAGACCCCACACCCAAGGCACGAGCAACCAAAGAACAAATAGACAAATGGGATCTCCTCAAAATTAAACACTTTTGTACATCAAAGGACTTTGCCAGAAAAGTCAAAAGGCAACCTACACAATGGGAGATGATATTTGGAAACCACATATCAGATAAGGGTTTAATATCCCGAATATATAAAGCAATCCTGCATCTCAATAACAGAAAGACAAACAATCCAATTAAAAAATGGGCAAAAGACATGAACAGACATTTTTCTGAAGAGGAAATACAAATGGCTCAAAAGCATATGAAAAAATGCTCAACTTCACTGGCTATTAAGGAAATGCAAATCAAAACCACAATGAGATATCATCTCACACCTACCAGAATGGCCATTATCCAAAAAACAGAAAATGACAAGTGCTGGAGAGGATGTGGAGAAAGAGGCACACTTATTCATTGTTGGTGGGAATGTAGAATGGTGCAACCACTCTGGAAGACAGTATGGAGGTTCCTCAGGAAGCTAAATATAGATTTGCCATATGACCCAGCTATTCCATTGCTGGGTATATACTCAGAGGAACTGAAACTTAAGACACAGACAGACATTTGTAGACCAATGTTTATTGCAGCATTATTCACAATTGCCAAGAGATGGAAACAGCCCAAATGTCCATCAAAGGACGAGTGGATAAACAAACTGTGGTATATACACATGATGGAATATTATGCAGCTGTAAGACAGAACAAAGACATGGATCATGTAATAATGCGGCTGAACCTTGAGGACATTATGTTGAGTGAAGTTAGCCAGAAACAAAAGGACAGATTCTGTATGGTCTCACTAATATGAACAGATATTAATGAACAAACTTTGGGAGTTAAAAGCTGACAAACAGGCGACCTGGAGATAGAAAGAGGGCAGAGATCAGCCATTTGATGCTGAAGGACTACAGAATGTTTAGGATTGATCGCATAGATCCAGAAATAGATAGCATAATGCTGTGTGATGGTAGCACGGTATTGTAAGTACACTGAACAAAGATGTCTGTGAGTAAAGCTGAAAGAGGTGGGATAGGAGAATGTATGACACCAGAGGTAACGATAGATGATAAAGACTGGGACTGTATAACGTGGCAAAAACTGGAGTGGCCAATGACTGTTAATAAATATACAAATATAAAAATGTTTTTGCATGTGGGAAAGCAAATGAATGTCAACCATGTAGAAATTTGAAAAAGGGATGGTATTCAGGAAAAAACATAATCAAAGCAAACTGGAGTCTATGGTCAACAGTAACATTGTAATATACCTCCATTAAATGTAACAAAGGCAATATGCCATTGCTAAATGTATATGAGAAAGGGATATAGGGGAGTAATATGGGATTCTTGGTAGTGGTGTTATTTGCTGTCCTTAGTAGTATATTGTATTGTATGACATGTTATTTTTCTTTTTAACATTTTTTCTTATTGCTAAAAAAAAAAAAAAAACAAAAAACCAATTTTTCTTGTAGTAATCAGTATGTTCAAATGCTGATTGTAGTGATAAATGTACAACTTTATGATGATACCATGAACAACTGATTGTACACTGTGGATAAATGTATGGTATGTGAATATAAGTCTATAAAATTGTAGGAAAATATATATATAGGAGTAAAAGTGTTGGAGAAAACATGGTGAGACCAATGATGCCTCACCAATATGGACTAACTACAATGTGTAAACTCAGAATTGAATCTTAGAACATAGCCTAACGTGGACACAATAATTGTAATAGTACCTAGATTGTAAGCTCTTACAGCAGTTAACTCTATCCCTGAATTGTAATGCCTATCTCTAAACTTTGAGATGCTGATCCCCTAGCGTATGTTGTCACAAACACTGAGACTGGTGGTTTGATGTGCTGAGCCCTTGAGCATGGGACCTTGCCCTTATGAAGCTCATTACCACAAAGGAGTCTAAAGTTGTATGTAATGGTGCCTAAGAGTCTCCCCCTGAGTACTTCTTTGTTGCTCAGATGTGGCCCTCTCTCTCTCTAACTGAGCCATCTCGACAGGTGAACTCGCTGCCCTCCCCCCTACGTGGGACCCAACTCCCAGGGGTGTAAATCTCCCTGGCAACGCAGAGTATGACTCCCGGGGATGAATGTAGACCCGGCATCGTGGGACTGAGAGTATCTTCTTGACCAAAAGGGGGATGCAAAATGAGACAAAATGGTTTCAGTGGCTGAGAGATTCCAAATGGAGTCGAGAGGTCACTCTGTGGACATTCTTATGCACTATATAGATAACACCTCTTAGGCTTTAATGTATTGGAATAGCTAGAAGTAAATACCTGACACTACCAAACTCCAACCCAGCAGCCTGGACTCCTGAAGACAATTATATAATAATGTAGATTACAAGGGGTGACAGTGTGATTTTGAAGACCTTGTGGATCACACCCCCTTTATCTAGTGTATGGATGAGTGGAGGAATGGGGATAAAAACTAAAGGACAGAGAGGCAAGATGGCGGCATAGAGAGGAGTGGAAGCTAAGCAGTCCCCCTGGAACAACTACAAAAAACCAGAAACAACTAGTAAATAATCCAGAATAACTGCGGGGGGACAAACGAGACCATCCACTCATCATACACCAACCTGAATTGGGAGGAATGCCCGAGAACACAGCATAAAATCTGTAAGTAAAACCTGTGGAACCAGGTCGTGAGACCCCCTCCCCCATAGCCCGAGCTGCGGAGCCTTGTGGTGCCAGAGAGAAGCTCTCTCCCAGCAAGCGAATACAGCTCAGCTGAGCTCCAACTGGGGTTTTAAGTAGCGAGTGTGAACTGCTCACTACAGGTACGCAGCCCCAAAAAACAGACAGAGGCTTGGGTGACGACTGACCTGGGAGAGCCGGAGGGTCGCCTTGGACTGGGTCTGAAGGGGACTATCTGTTTCTTTTTCGGCTCAGTGGAGAAAGCCCCAGTCATATTCAGTTTCCAGGGCTGTGACTCGGGGAAGAGTGGAGACAGCACAAGCAGAGAGCGAGACCATTGAAATGCTAATGACCTCCACCTGGGGGCTCTGTCTTCTCTAGGAGGAAAGGGGTGGGGCCCTTTCCATTCAGAACCAGACCCCAGAGCCTGGGGGAACACGGCCATACCTCCTCATACCAGTCAAGAATTATAGGCTAACAGGCGTCACCTGCTGGGCAGAAAAGCACAGTGACCCGAGGCATCAAAGAGTGGAGCAATTTTCTAAGACACACCCGCAGGGAAACCAGATACTGAATATTTCTTCCCTCTGTTCTGGTCTGGGAAAACCTGATTTGGATAAACAAGGAAACCATGACTAGACAACAGAAAATTACAACCTACACTAAGAAAAACAAAGTTATGGCCCAGTCAAAGGAACAAACGTACACTTCAACTGAGATACAGGAATTTAAACAACTAATGCTAAATCAATTCAAAAAGTTTAGAGAAGATATTGCAAAAGAGATAGAGGCTGTAAAGGAAGCACTGGACCTGTATACGGCAGAAATCAAAAGTTCAAAAAACCTACTGGTAGAATCTATGGAAATGAAAGGCACAACACAAGAATTGAAAGACACAATGGAAACATACAACAACAGATCTCAAGAGGCAGAAGAAAACACTCAGGAACTGGAGAACAAAACACCTGAAAGCCTACACACAAAGGAGCAGATGGAGAAAAGAATGAAAAAATATGAGCAACGTCTCCGGGAACTCAAAGATGAAACAAAGTACAATAATGTACGTATCATTGGTGTCCCAGAAGGAGAAGAGAGGGGAAAGGGGGCAGAAGCAATAATAGAGGAAATAATTCATGAAAATTTCCCATCTCTTAAGAAAGACATAAAATTACAGATCCAAGAAGCGCAGCGTACTCCAAACAGAAGAGATATGAATAGGCCTACGCCAAGACACTTAATAATCAGATTATCAAATGTCAAAGACAAAGAGAGAATCCTGAAAGCAGCAAGAGAAAAGCAATCCATTACATACAAAGGAAGCTTAATAAGACTATGTGCGGATCTCTCAGTAGAAACCATGGAGGCAAGAAGGAAGTGGTGTGATATGTTTAAGATACTGAAAGAGAAAAACCACCAACCAAGAATCCTGTATCCAGCAAAGCTGTCCTTCAAATATGAGGGAGAGCTCAAAATATTTTCTGACAAACAGACAATGAGAGACTTTGTGAACAAGATACCTGCCCTACAGGAAATACTAAAGGGAGCACTACAGGGTGATAGAAGACAGGAGTGTGTGGTTTGGAACACAATTTTGGGAGATGGTAGCACAACAATGTAAGTACACTGAACAAAGGTAACTATGAATACGGTTGAGAGAGGAAGATGGGGAGCACGTGAGACACCACAAGAAAGGAGGAAAGATAATGACTGGGACTGTGTAACTTGGTGAAATCTAGAGTATTCAACAATTGTGATAAAATGTACAAATATGTTCTTTCACGAGGGAGAACAAGCAAACGTCAACCTTGCAAGGTGTTAAAAATGGGGAGGCATTGGGGGAGGGATGCAATCAGCATAAACTAGAGACTGTAACTAATAGAATCATTGTATTATGCTTCCTTTAATGTAACAAAGGTGATATACTAAGGTAAATGCAGATAAGAGGGGGGGATAGGAGAGGCATGTTAGACACTTGACATTGGTGGTATTGTCTGATTCTTTATGGTGGGTAATGTCCATGATCAACTGTACAAATACTAGAAATCACTTCATGAACCAGAACAAATGTATGACAATACAATTAAAAGTTAATAATAGAGGGGCATATAGGAAAGAACTATATACCTATTACAAACTATATACTACAGTTAGTAGTATTTCAACATTTTTTCATAAACAGTAACAAACGTACTATATCAATACTAGGAGTCAACAATTGAGGGGGGTTGGTTAGGGATAGGGGAGGATTAGAGTTTCCTTTTCTTTTTTTCTTTTTTCATCTTTCACTTTATTTCTTGTCTGGAGTAATGAAAAGTTTCTAAAAATTGAACAAAAATTAAGTGTAATGGATGCACAGCTGTATGAGGGTACCCAGGGGCAAGTGATTGTACACTTTGGTTCTTTGGATAATTGTATGGTATCTGAACAATCTCAATAAAAATGAAAAAAATAAAAAATAAAAAAAATAAAAAAAAAAAAAAAAACTAAAGGACAAATGGGGTGGGATGGGGGGATGATTTGGGTGTTTTTTTTTTCACTTTTATTTTTTATTCTTGGTCTGGTTCTTTCTGATGTAAGGAAAATGTTCAGAGATAGATTGTGGTGATGAACGCATAACTATGTTATCATACTGTGGACAGTGGATTGCATATCATGGATGATTGTATGATGTGTGAATGTATTTCAATAAAACTGAATAAAAAAAAACTAAATGACAAATAGGGTGGGATGGGGGGATAGTTTGGGTATTCTCTTTTCACTTTTATTTTTTATTCTTATTCTGATTCTTTCTGATGTAAGGAAAATGTTCAGAAATAGATTGTGGTGATGAACGCATAACTATATGATCATACTGTGAACAGTTGATTGTATACCATGGATGACTGTACGGTTTGTGAATATATTTCAATAAAACTGAATTTAAAAAAAAAAAAAAAGAAAGTAAGCCTCCTGAAGAGTTATCATCAGCACAATTATAAAAATGTGCTTACATCAATTGTAACAAAAGTACCACACCAATGAAAGGTATTAATAGGTGGTATATGGGAATGCTGCATTTTAAGCATGATTGTTCTGTAAACCCACAACTTCTGTAATTTAAAAAAATAAAAATGAAAATAAAAATAGAAAAAGAATGGCCAGGACAAAAAATTAGAAAGGCAGGCCACATCACTGCCCTCCCCCCTAAGTGGGATCTAACACCCAGGGGAGTGAATCTCCCTGGCAACGTGGAACATGACTCCTGAGGAGGAATCTGGACCTGGCATCTTGGGATGGAGAACATCTTCTTGACCAAAAGGGGGATATGAAATGAAATAAGTTTCAGTGGCTGAGAGATTCCAGAAGTAGCTGAGAGGTCACTCTGGTGGGCACTGTTACACACAACATTTTTAGGTTCTAATGAATTGGAATAGCTAGCAGTAAATAACTGAAACTATCAAACGACAACCCAGAACCCTTGAACCTTGAAGACGATTGTATAAAAATGTAGCTTATGAGGGGTGACACTGTGATTGGGAAAGCCATGTGGTTCACACTCACCTTTGTCCAGTGTATGCATGGATGAGTAGAAAAATGGGGGCACAAAAAAAAAAAAAAAAAAAAAAAAAGGCACCCAGTGTTCTTTTTCACTTTAATGTACAAAAATTAATTTTGCTGATGGATGCACAACTATATGGTGATACTGTGAACAACTGAATGTACGCTTTGTATGACTGCATGGTATGTGACTATATCTCAATAAAATTGAATTATTAAAATAAAAAGGCATACCACAAAGAAAAATAATTAAAATAATATAATACTAATATGGGAATAAATATTAATAGAGTCTAGACCCTAATGTGAAAATGTAGAAAACGGATGGATAAGCTGATAATTGAAAGACAACTGTCATCCATATGAAAACCATAAACGTACTAATCCAACTCACACCATCCACAAAAACAAATTCAAACAGGATTGTCATCAACCTCACTTCAGCCCATTCTCATTATCATCATCAATAACTATACTACTTCTAAAAATCTCATTTCCAAGTATCTTACTCTGACCACCAACCCTAATCTTTCCAGCTCAATTCAAAATCCAACTATTTTGTGACCCCATTTCTTGGCCACACCAGTTTTCACTATCCATCTTTATGAAATTCGCTTCCCTCCTTACTCAGCTTAGATCCTATGACATATCACTACAATAACCTAACCAATTAAAGTGAGAATTCAATGTATTGAAAGAACAGGGTTTTGGATGAAATATCTACATACATGCTGAAGTCCTTAAAAATGATTGCAAGAAACTCAGCACGTGGACTTGCTGTCTTCCCCCTTACATGGGACATGATTCCCAGAGGTATAAATCTCCCTGGCAATGTGGGACATGACTCCCAGGGATCAGCTTAGACCCAGCATCATAGGTTTGAGAAAGCCTTCTGGACCAAAAGGGGGAAGAGAAATGAAACAGTTAAATTTCAGTGGCTCAGAGATTTGAAATGGAGTCAAGAGGTCACTGGAGGTTATTATTATGCGTTATATAGATACCCCTTTTTAGTCTTTAGTGTATTAGAATAGCTAGAAGGTAATACCTGAAACTGTTGAACTGCAATCCAGTATCCTTGATTCTTGAAGACGATCATATAACTATATAGCTTATAAGGTGACCGTGTGATTGTAAAAACCATGTGACTCACACTCCCTTTATCCAGTGTATGGACAGATGAGAAATAAAATGGGGACAAAAAGTAAATGAATAATAAGGGCAGAGGAGGGGCATGGGATGTTTTGAACGTTCTTTTTTACTTTTATTTTTATTCTTATCTTTATTTTTACTTTTTGGAGTAATGAAAATGTTCAAAAATTGATTGTGGTGATGAATGCACAACTATATGATGATACTGTGAACAACTGAGGTACACTCTGGATGACTGTAAGGTATGTGAATACATCTCATTAAAACTGCATTTAAAAAGATCATGGCAAGAAAATGGTAGAGAGAAAAATCAATAAGCCAACTGTTAAAATCTTTCCAGAAAGAGAGGGAGTAACTGGGAAATAAGAAGATGATTGCAATAAGGAGGAGTAATAAATCATGATATTTCAAAGAAGCTGAGGTTTTTAGGGAGGAGGGAAAAGGTAGTCTAGAAGCGACAATTACAAGCAAGGAAGATATCGCTCCAGCTCCAGATCCCATGGTACATGGGGTGTAGGAGAAAGAAACAGCTTCCACGTGAAAGGTCTACACAAGTGGTGTTCTCAGGGTACAACCATATTTTAAGAATCAAGAGTAAAGGGAATGTTCTAAACAGAGTTGAAGATACAGGAGATTCTACTAATGATAAACCATAACTACATTCATACAATGAATGTATATATGATATGCAACATCATATAAAGATGTCCAAAATATGTTGCTAAATGAAACAAGCAAATTTCAAAATGGTATGTACAGTATCATTCCATCTTTGTGAAATAACAACAATAAATAACAGACAACTACACTACATTAGTATATATACAGAAAAATATCATTACGGATTATTCCTGGGAGGGTGAGATCACAGGGAACTTTCAACATTAAATATCTGTACTGTTAGAATTCTACATTTAATTCTATCACATTCTGAAAGTCACCTGTTCAGTGAGACAGTTATGTGCAAGGGGGAAATTCAGGCTATAATTATATTGTGGCCAAGAGCCAAAGCTGAGTAAATTATTAGTAACACAAGAATTTCCAGTTAAGTCACTTTTCTTCCACTTCAATAAATCTATACCTCTTAGGTTAAATAACTCAAGTGCGCTTACCTAACTTCCACAAGATCATTTGGTTTATAGCTGGGATGAAGGAAGAACCAAACTTTCTTGACAAAATGATTAATGCTGGGTTCTCTACGAGACCCTCGGACATATACCATCCACTTATGGGTTGACTGGTCATTTTCTTCCCTCTTATCTGGAGGTATATACCTAGAGAAGAGAAAAAGAAACCAAAAATCTTTTGTCTTTCATAAACCTAACAAAACTCCCACTTAAAATGCAATTAAAGCTCCAGCAATATTTAATAGCCATATAGGCTAACCAAAAAACCTGTCTTTACAGTTATTATTTTTTCTTTCTAAAACATTGGGGGTGGGGGGCGGGGTTGAAGGGGCAAATATCTTTTATTTTAAAATTATCAGCCTGCAATTAAAAAAAAAAAGAAATCAAATTTGCTTCTCTTGCCAAGTGGGTACCTGAGATAAGCTGTCATTTTTTTATTTCTGGGTTAGAACCTTTAGCCTTTGGGTTGATTCCAGTCAGGTTTTGGGGTGCTAGAACTTTGCTATCAAGAAAGTTGCACGTGGGACATGACTCCCAGGATGAGCCTGGCCCTGGCATCATGGGATTGAGAATGACTTCTTGACCAAAAGGGGGAAAAGAAATGAAACAAAGTTTCAGTGTCTAAGAGATTTCAAGTCGAGAGGTCATTCTAGAGGTTATTCTTATGTATTATATAGATATCCCCTTTTAGTTTCTAGTAAAAACTGCTAGAAGGAAACAACTGAAACTGCTGAACTGTAATCCAGTAGACTTGATTCTTGGTGATGACTGTATAAGTATACAGCTTTTATCATGTGACCGTGTGATTGTGAAAACCTTGTGACTGATGCTTCCTTTACCCAGTGTATGGGCAGATGAGTAACAAAAGACAAAAAAATATATAAATGGGGGAGAGGGGGTGTAAAGGGGTATGGGATGTTTTGGGTGTTCTTTTTTATTTTTTTCTTTATTTTGGAGTAATGAAAATGTTCCAAAATTGACTGTGGCAATCAATGCACAACTATGTGATGATACTGTGAGCCAATGATTGTACATTTTGGATGGATTAAATGGTGTGACTATATCTCAATAAAATTGCATTAAAAAAACAGAAGGTTGCAGCTGATGTCTTTCCTTGCGAAAGCCAAAACAAGCCATTTCCTTAAGTCTCAACCATGTAAAATGAGCACCTTTAGCCCTCCCTTATGTGTGCCTTGACTTTATTTCATGAAGCCCCTAGGAGACTCTCCCTTCTTACATTCTGGTGGAATGGCCTTCTATCTGCTACCCCAAGCCTATGGTTGTCCTAAGAAATGCAAAAGGCCAATTCCCCCAACCCAGTTCTTCTTCAGGAGTGTTCATGTCCAAGGCTAGCATGTCTTCTGTTTGGTTTATTAAGCAATTCATATTTTTATTGCTATTAGTAAATATGTGTTCTTAAAAATCATGTTTTCTAAGTTTGTAGCTGTCATACAGAAACACAATTGACTTCTGCATATTTATACTGTATTCAATAATCTTGCTAAGCTCTTTCATTAATTCTAATACTTTAGCAAAAATTCTCTTAGGTTTTGCTATGCAGACAATCATACCATCTGTTAACAATGGCATTCTGTTTCTTTGCTAATCCTTAAGATTTTAATTTTTCTTATCTGCTATATTAGGATCTTCAAGTACAATGATGAACTGAAGTAGAGACACCAGGCATGTCTTGTCTTGTTCCTGATAGTAACAGGCTAAAGAGAAGGCTTTCAATATTGTACGACTGAGCATGACATATGCTGTAGGCTTTTTGAAGATATTCTTTATTGAGTTAACTAAATTCTCAGTTTGGCAATTTTATCATCAATGGATGTTCAGTTTTGTCAAATGTTACTTCTGCATCTTTTCAGTTGATCATGTTTTTCCTCCTTTAAATTGTTAATGTAGTTAACTATAGACATCAATTTTTTAATGTTAATCCAAACTTGTACTTCTGGTCATGAAATATTATCATTTCTATAGTTCTTTAATTCAGTTTGATAATTATTCTGTTCTGGATTTTTGTATTTATATTCATGAGTGTCAACACCCTAGAATTTTCCTTTCCTTATGAACTCCTTGTCTGGTTTTATTAACAAAGTTATGATATAACAAGCATTATCTCTTCTTCACCAGAAGATTTCAGGTAATACTGGAATTATCTGTTCCTTGAATATTATATAGAAATTGCTTGTAAAGCAATCTAAGTCTAGTGGTTTGGTTTTGTTTCTTTGGTGGAAATTTTTATTAAAATCAGTAACTCAACTTATTTAGTAGTCTAAGACTACTGGTTTTCATTTCCTGAGTCATTCTGATTAACTATATTTTCCTAGGAATTATCTAAATTTTCAAATTTATTTGCACTAAGATGTTGTTTCTTCTCATTAATTTTGCAGCACCTGTAGTTATGGCTCTTTTTTCATATCTATTATTTACTTGTGCATTTTTTTCCTTAACTAATTTCACCAGAGATTTGCAAATGCTATGTTTATTTTTTATTCTATGTCATTTGCTTATCCTTGCACTTTTTAAATTCTAAATGAGATGCCTAGTTTATTAATTTTGAGCTTCTCTTCTACTGAAGTCATTTAATTTCCCTGAGTTTGGCTTTGTAAGTTTTGATTTTAATATTTAGAAAAAAATATTTTAATATGATTTTTCGTTGACTTGTGAGTTGCTTGGAACTGTTTTGAATTTCCAGACATATACAAGCTTTCTAATTACCCTCTTTGTCATATATGTCTAACCTGACTGCATTTTGTTCAGAGAAAATAGTCTATATGATACAAATCCTTCTGAGACTTGCTTTTTGGCTTACTACCTGGTCAATTTTTGTGTTTAAAAAAAATTCTTTTTTTTAATTGTTTCATGTGATGTGATGTTCAATTAAAAAACTGTTATGTATACATGAGTGTGTATCTTTTTTTAATGCAATTTTACCGAGATATATATTCACATAACATACAATCCTCCAAAGTGTACAATGAGTTGTTCACAGTATCATCATATGCATATCTTTTTATATTCTTCCCAATCAATGCTTTGTTTGATCTATCAATTACTGAGAGAGAGGTAAATTCTCTAGTACAGTAGTGAAACTGCCAATTTATCTTTAAGGTTCTATTTTGATTTAGACATTTTAAGACTATATTATCAGGTATATACAAGATTCAAACTTTTTTGTCTTACTGGTGAACAGAACCTTTTAATCACCATGTAGTAACCATCTTTACCTTTGTCAATGCTTTTGGTCCTAAAGTCTGTTTTAACTGATATTAATATGCCTACACTGGTTTTCTTTTGGTTAGTATCTACCTGCTATATCTTTTTCCGTATGTTTATTTTAAATCCGATCCGTGTTTAGGCATGTCTCTGATAAACAACAGAAAGCAGAATTTTAGATAATTTTATTCCAATCTAACAATCTTTATCTTTTAACTGGAGAGTGTAGACCATATGATTATGGACACATTTAGATTTGTTGCTATTAAATTATTTTATACTATTTGTTATGTTTTTTTCTGTTCCACACATGTTCTTTCCCTCCCCCCATCTTCCTTTAGAATCAAGCTTTTTGTTCCTTTTTCCATTCCATTTTCCTCCTATTAGTTTGGAAATTTAAACCTCTATACCCATACTTTTAGTAGATATCTTATTTTAACAAGCATTCTTAACAAAGTCTGGAGTTAATCAATATTTTTAGTCTTCTCCAGAACAAAACAAGGATTTTAGAACACTGTAATACCACTCATTTCCTAGCTACTTAAAACCTATGATAAAGCAATATTTAGTTCTAGCTAGTCTTAAAAGAGAGAGAGAGAGAGAGAGAGAGAAAGAAAGAAAGAAAGAAACAAACAAACAAACAAACAAACCACTAAAAAACTTACAAATTAGACACGATGGTTTGAAAAAGTCAGTGACTACTTATCCCCAATATTCTCTTAGCCTGGTGGGTCTACCAGATCTCCACTCTTCTGGAAAAGAGGATTTCCTCTTCTGGGTTTACTTGTTTTATACTATAGTTAAGATACCAATTTTGCCACTTCACACAAACTATCAGTACCCTTAACTGAATGCACACTACCTCCAAAATACTCACTCTAGAAAAGCAGAATTCTGGTTAACTGCCTTAATCAGATTTTAAGCTTCTATTTAAATACTATTACATAAACCATCAAGAATCTTTATTTTGATTATCCTGAGATTTTCACGTACGTATTTGGGTGATCAAACAGGGATGGAAGTTTTGTTTTACAGCAATTTTTGCTCTAATTGTTGTTCCTACTTAGGTTTTTCCTCTAAGTAATTATCATAATCCTTTGTTTTCAATAACTTAATCTAAATTGACAACTGTTATAAATGCATCAATTTCTTCATCAAATATTTACTAAACAACAGGTACCATGAGGTACATAAAAAACAGACAGAGCTTGTATCCCAAAGAGATTTCATTCAGAACTGGGAAAAATACATATATAAATAGGATATGACCATCTCATATGATAAAAGTGACAAGAAGAGAACACTGAGGAAATATACCTAACGAAGGAAGGAAAGGGCAAATAAGACTTCCTAAGGGAGTTAGCTAAAACTGATACAGTATAAAATCTTGCCATTGTGATCCATTTTTCTCCATCAACTTAATTCCTTCCATATATTTATGTCTGGGATCCAGTATATAAAACATTCTTATGCTATTAGATGATTTACATTGTTTTATCCAGCCCCTAGACAACATGAGACTATACTGTTAAAGATATAGCCATATAGCTTGGAGAAATTCTGCCTCCATGACCTGCTCCACAACCTTTCATTACAAATTCAAAACATTTCAGTTTGAGCAACCAAATAAATATTTTTAGGAATTAGCTAAGACCCCCAAGGACAGAATTAGATCAGAAGTCAAAACTTCCTCAGAATTTACACATACATGTGCTTGCAACCTTTAAATTCAAAGCTCATGTTTCAGAAATTTTTACCAAGAAGAATTTTATTGTAAGTCAAAGACTGACAGATATACTAACGAATAAGTAGACCAAATTTATCTACTTTGTTCTCATGTCTCAATGACTTGGTTAGATTTATGCCCCTTTGGCTAGCTTTACAGAGCCACTAAAAAAACAAACCTAAAATGAGGTTTTCAGGAGGAAAAAAAGTCCAAACACCCAATGCATGTAAATCCTTCCACTTCCAAAAAGAAAACAAAGAGTAGTAAACTGGGTCCAAAGCAGAGGAATCAGGTTTCAGTCTGATTAGCGCAAATTACAAAAAAAAAAAAGAGGCATGAGATTGTAAACTTAGAGAAAAAAATGTGGTTTTGAAAGTTAAGATATGAAAGCAGTGCCTGAGAATTTACCATTCCTAATGGTTTCAAATATCTAATAACTAGAATCTTTTACAAACTACAAATTAAACTATAAGAAAGAGTATTATAAAGTTCTGTTTAGTAAGCAAAGTATAAGATTACTTTACAGTCTCTTCTCTGGTAACATTTTAGAGAGCACGCCTTCCCCTTACTTATTTAACTAGGCAGATGGCATTGTATAGAGAGGCAGCACAGAGGAAATAATACCCAAATGCAAAACAGAAGACCCAGATTCAAATACTGACTGCTTTTGCCTAAACATAGCAAAGTCTTTGGATCACAGTTTACTTTTGAAATAATTACAAGTTTGGGAAGTTGAAATAAGTAAGCCCTAAGGCCTCTTGTGTACTGTAATACTATGCTAAGAGTATTTATACTATACCAAAGCCTTAACATAAATGGATGGTTGAAACGAAACAATTCAACTTCATACTCACTTGGACACATTGCCCACTACTATTGTTTTCTTTACAAAAAGTCGTGAAGTCTCATCCCCTGGGAGATCAATATCCCGCTGATCTGTTTTATGGGAGCCAGTAATACCAGAAGTGTCCTGAAAGAAATCAAAATCAATATTCATTTTCAATTTAAATTGGGCTATTTTTAATAGGCTAGAAACCACAAGATGATAAAAGGTATAACAGAAATAATTCAGATTTTATTGCAGCATTCTTCTTTGTGGCACCTCTACAAATACTGCATTAATTCATGTAAGTCTCTATACTTTATTTCCAAGTGCATACTTTAATAGTCATACACATCTGCTTTGTATATGCAAATAGGATGTGTAAGTATACACAAGAAACTATCAAAATGGTTACCTCTGGGACATGAGACTGGGGATAGAGCTAAATAGAATTTACTTTCTATATAGACTTCGGTACTACTCAAAAATTTTCCATGAGAAGCAATATAAACACAATGGTTTTAAGTTTCATTCTATAACCCTCAGGCACATACTGGAAGCATATATGTCTGGCCCAATCTGTCTGGTGGTAGGCTGAGGGACTCACTATCCCGTAACTTGCCCTGTGTGTAGAAGGCAGCTCACAGAACTTCTCACAGAATGCTATGGGAGAATAATAAAATCATGCTGCCAGGGGCGAGTGACTGCTGGCTATAGGACATACAGTGCAGTGCTTAGGACACTGAGGAAACTGTTTGCTAGAGTCATTCAGAACCCTGTAAACAGGGAAACTTCAAGAGCCACACATGCATACTCAAGACGACAGACATGCGCAGAAGGGATAAGGAAGGGATCAGAGAGGTCCTCATGCTTGGGCCTGGAGCTCCTCTCTAAACTCACTGTATGGATAAGCCCTGAAAGAGAGAACTTGCACAGATCAATATGCAAAGACTGAGAAAGTGCATTTTTTTCCTCCTTTTTTTTTATTTTGTAAAAATAGACAAAGCTCTGACATTATACTAGCTGGACACAAGATTAAGGAAAAAATGCCTCAGAGTTTAAGTTCTAACAGCAACACATTAAAATTTCAAAATGGCTCTTTTTTGCATAGTTCATTTTCCACGGCCAGCTGCAACCAGGAGACCATCATCTTCTGACACTAGGAATACTATTGAAAGCATTTAAAATACATATTCAAAATCCCAAAGACTCAAACTTGAGCTGAAATTTAAAGTCACACTGAAGTTGTAGAGAGAATTTTCGGGAAGATGGCAGAAAAGGACAGGCAAAGAAAACTCCCCTGTGGAATAACTAGAAAAAAGGCAGAAAACGACTAGGACAGCAGTTCCAGGGTAAGAGCAGCCAGAGAAGGACCTCTACAATATAAAGTGGGGACTTGGTTGAACGAGCAGAGAAATTACGCCTGAAAGGACGGGGTGAGTTTATTCAACAGGGACTGTAGCCAGGGCTGCCAACAGGAAGCCAGCCAGTCAAGCAGGGATGGGAGGAGCCCAGCACTCCCACACAGCCATCTCAGCAATTAGCTGAGGAGATAAACCTTCTCAGTTCCAAAGTCAGGAGTTCCCGTGAGGGAACTATGAACCAGTGGACCAGTGTTGTCTGCACACAGAAAACTTGGTGCATTTATTCTTCCGCCATGGAAACCGCAGCGTGCACAGGCAAAAGGTGGAGATAAGTGAAGGAGTCACATGGAAGCATGAGGAGCCCCTCCCCCATGCCAGAGGCAGGGACCTTGGGAGCTGACTAAAAGTAGGGCACTTTCGAACTGGCTGAGTGCTAGAGAGGGTGAGATGCGCAGCCCCACAGTTCAAGAGTGATCTACTCAGAGGCCTGGGAATCTTCCAGACACACTTGACGCTAAGCAGACTCTGCTGCACCGCACACATCCCACCCACCACTCCCAGGGCTGTCAGTCCCCAGTGCATATGGAGTAATGCTGTATTGACTGGATTTCGACCTTGTTTGAAACCAATGAGCATGAAGCCATAGTCAGGGAAAAGTGGACTTGAGGGGAAGAGGTGGCTCAAAAGTACCATCTGCTAGGAAGACAGGGAAAGTACACTCCAGCAAGCTGTGAATCTGCTAAATTTTATAAAAATGTCCAGTCTTGCACTCCCCAAAATAACCTTATCAAGTCAATAGAAAACCCAAGTCAATAGAAAACCACAAAACATATGAAGATTCAAGAAGATACGGACAAGCCAAACAACCAAATTAAAAAGCCAGAGCAGACACAGAACTTGGAGCAAGTCACCAAAGATACACACAAATCTCCAAAACAACTACAATGGGTTGGCTAAAGACATAAAGAACATCAAGAAGACATCAGAAGAACATAAAGACGAATTTGTAAGCATAGATAGAAAATTACCAGATCTTACGGAAATAAAAGAACTGTAGATCAAATTAAACAAATACTAGAGACACAATAGCAGATTAGAAGAGGCAGAAGAAAAAAAAACTGAACGAGAGGACAGGGCAACTGAATGAAAATGCACAAAAGAAAAATGGAGAAAAAAACAAAAAAATGTTAAATGGATCTCAGGGAAATGGTGGAAAACATGAAGTTCAAACACTGAAGAGGTGGGAAGAATATTCAAGGAAATAGTTGAGGAAAACTTCCAAACCCTTACAAAAGACATAAATCTACAAATCAAAGAAGCCCAATGAACTCCAAATAGAATAAATCCAAATAAACCCACTCCAAGACATATACTCATCAAGTTTTCAAATGCTGAAGAGAAGAAAGTCCTGAAAGTAGCAAGAGAGAAACAATTCACCACATATAAGGGAAACCACGTATGACTAAGTACTGACTACTTAACAGGCACCATGGAGGCAAGAAGGCAGTGGGATGACATATTTAAGACTCTGAAGAGAAAAACTGCAAGCCAAGAATTCTTAATCCCACAAAGTTCTCCTTCAAAAGTGAGGGAGAGTTTAAAATTTTCACACATTAACAAATGCTGAGAGAATCTGTTAACAAGAGACCTGACCTACGAAAAATACTAAAGGGAGTTCTATCGGCTGAGAAAGGAGAGAGAGGTCTGCAGAAGGGCATGGAACTGAAGAGTATTAGTAAGGGTAACTGAAAGAGAGAGGGGAAAAAATAGATCTGACAAATAAAAAACAAACAATTAGATGGTTGCTTCAAGAACTGCCTTTACAGTAATGAATGTAATGGATTAAACTTCCCAATTAAAAGATAAAGACTGGCAGAATGGATTAAAAAGTAAGATCCATCGATATGCCATTTACAAGAGACTCATCATAGACCCAGCAACACAGAGATTGAAAGCGAAAGCCTCAAAAAAAATATTCCACGCAAACTGCAGGCAAAAGAAAGAAGGGGTCACTATAGCAGTATCAGACAAAATAGAGTTTAAATGCAAAGATGTCATAGGAGACAAAGAAGGACACTATATAATAAAACAGAAAATCCACAAATAAGAAATAATAATCATAAATGTTTACGCACCCACTTAAGGAGCTCCTAAGAACATTAGACAAACATTGGCTAAACTGAAGGGAGCATTAGATGATTCTAAGATAATAGTGGGAGACTTCAATACACCACTCTCTTCTTTTTTTTTTTTTTAACCACTCTCTTCTATAGATAGAACAACTAGACAGAGGAACAATAAGGAAATCGAGAACCTAAACAATATGGTAAATGAATTAGACTTAACAGACATATATAGATCATTGCATCCCAAATTACTGAGACATACATTCTTCTCAAGCGCTCATGGAACATTCTCCAGGATACATCATATGCTGGGGCACAAAACAAGTCTCAATAAATTTAAAAAGATTGAAATTATTCATAGCACATTCACTTACCATAATGGAATGCAACTGGAAATCAAAAGCCACCAAAGAACCAGAACTTACACAAATAAATGAAGGTTAAACAATGCACTCCTAAACAATCAGTGGGTCAAAGAAGAAATTGCAAGAGAAATCAGTAAATATCTAGAAATGAATTAAAATGAAACAAAACATATCAAAACCTATGGGATGCAGCAAAGGCAGAGCTAAAAGGGAAATTTATATCTTTAAATGCATACATTAAAAAGGAAAAAAGAGCTAAAACCAACGACTAGCTAAACAACTGAAAAAGCTAGAGAATAAACAGAAAACTAACCCTAAAGCAAGTAGAAGAAAACAAATAACAAAGATTAAAGCAGAGATAAATGAACTGGAGAACCAAAAAAAAAAAAAAAGCAATAAAGAGAACAAAGAAAACCAAAGGTTGGTTCTTTGAGAAGATCAACAAGATTGACAAACCCTTAGCTAGACTGACAAAGTCAAAAAGAGAGAAGACCCAAATAAATAAAATCAGAAATGAGAGGGGGGGGGTCATTTCTATGGATCCTGAAGAAATTTTAAAAATCATAAAAGGATACTATAAACAACTGTACACCAACAAATGAGATAACCTAGAGAAAATGGACAATTTCCTGGAAACACATGAAAAACCTAGACTGGTCAGACAAGAAATAGGATAACTCAACAAACCACTCACAGGAGATCAAATCAGTTATCAAAAAGTCTTCCTGCAAAGAAAAGCACAGGGCCAGATGGCTTCACAGGGGAATTTTACCCAACATTCCAAAAAGAACTGATACCATTCCTCCTCAAACTCTTCAAAAAAGGTGAAGAAAAAGGAATACCACCTAACTCATTTTATGAAGCTAACATCACTCTAATATCAAACCAGATAAACATAATAAAAGAAAGGAAAAATACAGGCCAATCTCCCTAATGAATTCAGGTGAAAAAAATTCTCAAAAAAAAAAAAAAACAAAAAAACTTGCAAATCAAATCCAAAGGCACATTAGAAGAATTATACACCATAACCAAGTGGAGTTCATTCCTGGCATGCAAGGGTGGTTCAACATAAGAAAATCAATGTAATACAACACATCAACAAATAAACAGAAAAATAAAATGATAGACTCAATAGAGGCTGAAAAAGCATTCGACAAAATTCAGCATCCTTTTTTGATAAAAACACTTCAAAAGGCAGGAACTGAAGGAAACTTCCTCAATATGATAAAGAGCATATATGAAAAACCCACAGCCAGCATAGTACTCAATTCTGAGAGACTGAAAGCCTTCCCCCTAAGATCAGAAATGAGACAAGGATGCCCACTGTCACCTCTACTATTCAACGTTGTGCTAGAAGCTCTAGCCAGAGCAATTAGGCAGGAAAAAGAAATAAAAGGCATCCAAATTGTTAAGGAAGAAAACTGTCATTATTTGCAGATGATATGATCATCTTGGGAAACCCTGAGAAACTGATGACAAAGCTCCTGGACCTAATAAACAAATTCAGTCAAGTGGTGGGATACAAGATTAATGCACATAAGTCAGTAATGTCCCTATACACTAATAGGGGTCTAACTGAAGAGGCAATCAAGAAAAAAATTCCATTCATAAAGCAACTAAAAGAATCAAGTACCTAGGAATAAATTTAACGAAAAATGTAAAAGACTTCTACACAGAAAATTTAAAAACTTTACTACAGAAATCAAAAGGAACCTAAATAGGTGGAAAGATATTCCATGTTCATGGATAGGAAGGTTAAACTTCATTAACATGTCAATTCTACCCAAATTGATCTACAGATGCAACACAATTCCCATCAAAATCCCAACAACCTATTTTGCAGACCTGGAAAAGCTAGTTAACAAATTTATTTGGAAGCAAAAGGGACCTCAAATTGCCAAAAACATTCTAAAGAGAAGAATGAAGTGGGAGTACTTACATTTCCTGACTTCAAAGCGTATGATAAAGCCACAGTGGTCAAAACAGCATGCTACTGGCACAAAGATAGATATATCAATCAATGAAATCAAATCGAGACTTTGGAAACAGACACCCAGATCTATGGTCAACTGATTTTTGACAAGGCCCCCAAATCCACTGAACTGGAACAGAATAGTCTCTTCAAAGGGATGGACAACTGGATATCATATCCAAAAGAATGAAAGAGGACCGCTATCTCACAACCTATACAAAAATTAATTCACAGTGGATCAAGGATCTAAATATAAGAACAAGTACCATAAAACACCTAGAAGATATGGAAACATCTTCAAGACCTAGTAATAGGAGGTAGCTTCTTAGAACTTATAACCGAAGCACAAGCAATGAAAGAAAAAATAGTTAAATGGGAACTCCTCAAAATCAAAAGCTTCTGTGCCTCAAGGGACTTTGTCCAAAAGGTGACAAGGCAGCCAACTTAATGTGAAAAAATATTTGGAAACCATATATGTGGTAAGAGACTGATATCTAGCATATATAAAGAAAAATACACCTCAACAAAAACTGTACAAACAGCCCAATTACAAAATGGGCAAAAGACATGAAACGACATTTTTCCTAAGAGGAAATACAAATGGCTGAAAAACACATGAAAAAATGTTTGTCTTCACTAGCTATTAGGGAAATGCAAATCAAAACCATAATGAGATGCACGTCACACAAACAAGAATGGCTGCCATTAAACAAACAGGAAACTATCAATGCTGGAGACAACGTGGAGAAATTGGAACTCTTATGCACCACTGGTGGTAATGCATAATGGCACAGCTACTGTGGAAGTCAGTTTGGCGGTTCCTCAAAAAACTAGATATTGAGTTATCTTATGATCTGGCAATTCCACTATTCGGCAATATATTGAGAAGATCTGAAAGCAGTGACACGAAGAGTCATCAGCACACTAATGTTCACAGTGGCATTATTCACAATTGCCAAAAGATGGAAACAATTCAAGCATCCTTCAACAGACGAGTGGAGAAACAAAATGTGTTATATACATATGATGGAATACTATGCCCCAGTAAGAAGCAATGAGGTCCTGAAACGTGTGACAACATGGATGAATCTTGAGGACATAATGCTGAGTGAAATAAGTCAAACACAAAAGGAGAGATGTTGTATGTTATCACTAATATGGACTCCCCGAATAATGTAAAATCAGTATTATAAAATGCAGAATATAGGGGACCTAGAGATAGAAGCTAGAGAAAGTGGAAGATGACCTAATATGTACAGACCTGTTAACAGACTGAACTTAAAGGCATGGGAAAGGGCAAGGGTGATGATAGCTCATTAACGTGACTGTAAGTATTAGTGCCATATTGAAGAGGAATATGATTGAAAAGAGTTGACTAAAGGCATGTATTGCATAAATTAGCACTACAAATATAAGTAAGTGCTTATAGGACCTACTTCTAAGGCATGACCCTGTACAAAGAATTAACAGAGTCATATATGGGGAAAACTACATATTGCATACTACGGACTATATTTAATAGGAATATTTTACTAGTACCACACTATTACTAGGGATAAAAAATTATGGGATGATAAAAGCTTTGGGGTGTTCTGTGTTAAGATAATGGTTTAAAATTGAGTGGTGATGATTGTACAACTAAGTGTAGATAATGTGAGACACTGATTGTTTATCTGGGACAAAATATATGCCATATGAAATTAGGAACCCCCTACTTAACAAGTCAAACCCTCAATCTTGAAGACTGCTCTTGTGAAACTTACGGCTGTAAAGGGGAGGCTAAGCCTACCTATAAGTATGCTTAAGAGTGACTTCAAGAGAACCTCTTTTGTTGCTCAGCTGTGATCTTTCTCTCTCTAAGCCCAAATCTGCAAATAAAGTCATTTCCCTCCCCCCTAGGTGGGACATGACTCTCAGGGGAGTGAGTCTCCCTGGTGTCACAGGAAACGACTACCAGGAATGAGCCTGGCCCTGGCATCAAGGGATTGAGAACACCTTCTTGACTAAAAGGGGGAAAAGAATAGTAAGAAAATGAGACTTCAGTGGCTAAGAGATTTCAAAGAGTCAAAGAGCCTGTCCTGGAGGCTATCTTATGCAAGTGTAAGCTAGATATTCCAAATGCCACAGTATGCGAAGCCCGGATCAACAGTAGTCCTGAAAATCCTAAAGACACCCAGGTCTCTATCATAGACTGTTTAAAAGTTTCACCCACTAAGTTTATTTTTCAGAAACTTAAATCCTCCAGTGTTTCTATCCCAGATAAGTCCCACAACCCATATGCAACAGCCTCTTCAAGAACATCAACCAGATGCAGCCCCTTTCCCCATAATATTGACACCCCTCTTCAATATGAGCAAGTTAAGGGTGGTCACTGCCCAGATATTCCTGAAGACTGAGACGGTAATCAAATGAGAGAGAGGAGTAGTAACAGGTTAAGTCAGGATTTAACAAAGGATTACAAATACTGAAGGAAAAAAAAAAAAAAAAATATATATATATATATATATATATATATATATATATATATATAGTCTATAGGGTATTAGAACAGCTAGAAGGAAATAACTGAAATGGTGGAAGTGCAACCCATAACATTCTTTGACATTTGCTCTATAAGTACTTGTTAAATCGTACTTTGAAAGTTGTCTGTGTATATGTTATATTTCACAATAAAAAATGGTTAAAAAATCAAAATGTCCATGTTTCAACAAAAGACTACAAAACATACACAGAAACAGGAAGCAATGGCAGGGGCAAAGGAGATTAAAGCATGAGAAACTATCAATGAGAAGGACCTGACAAAACCAACTAAGGCTTTAAATGTAGTCAAAGAGCTAAAGGAAAACATGAACAATGAAGAAAAAGAACTAAAGGAAATCAGGAAAATGGTAAATGAACATAAAAAGAATAACAATGAGATGTAAATTAAGAAAAGGAACCAAACAGTTGAAGACCACAGTAATAGAAAGTTAAAATTCCTTAGAGGGGTTCAATAGCAAAATGAAGTTTGCAGAAGAGAGAATCAGTGAACCTGAAGATAAGACAATTGAAATCATCCAGTCTGTGAAGAAAAAGGAACAAAGAAGGGAAAAAAGTGAACAAAGCCTCAGGAACTTGTAGAACACCATCAAACATACCAATACACATGCTGTGGGAGCCCCATAAGGAGAACAGAGAAAGGAGCATAGAGAATATTCAAGGAATGATGGCTGAAAACTCCCAAAATTTAATGAGACATGAATATACACATTCAAGAAATGCAGTGAACTCCAAACAGGATAAACTCAAGTAGACCCACACCCAGCTATGTTAGAATCAAATTGTCGAACGCCAAAGATAAAGAGAGAATTCTGAAAGTCACACAGGGAAAACAATACGTCACATACAAGGGAGCTTCGGTAAGATTTCTCATTGGAAATCATGGAGGTAAGAAGGCAGTGGGAGAGCTGCCAACCAAGAATTCTCTATCTGGCAAAACTGTCTTTCAAAAAGAGGAAGAGATTAAGATGTTCCCAGATAAACAAACGCTGAGGGAAGTCAGGGCCACTAGACCCGCCCTACAAGAGATGCTACTGACAGTTCTGCAAGTTGAAAGGAAAGGACAAAGAGAATAGATCAAAGACACATGAAGAACTAAAGACCTTCATGAGAGTGACAACATGGGTAAATACAAATGCCAGTACTATTGTATTCCTGGTGTGAAACTCCACTTTTTACTTCCTACAGGATCTAAAAGGCAAATGCATAAAATGTAATCATAAACCATGTATAAACATGTAATTTGTGACAAGAACTACATAAAGGTGGGGGAACAGAGGGGTAAGGGAACATCGTTTGTGTATACTGTTGAAGTTACTACTGTTGAAGTTAAGCTGGCATCAAAGCAAATGAGACTGGTATAGATTCACAATGTCAACTTCAAGCCCCATGGTAAGTACAAAGAAAATATCAGAAAATATACAAGAGAATATGCAGAAAATTTACGTCTCATATAGACAGAAATTAAGAGTATAAGTTGCCAGGGACAGGGTACAGAGGAAATGGGAAGTTAATACAAAATGGGTGTAGTTTATTTAGTGAGATGGAAAAGTTTTAGAAGCGGAAAGTGGTGAGGGTATTGCAATATTGTGCATGTGATTAATCCCATTGAACGGTCTTGCTTGGGAGTGGCTGAGATGGCAAAGTTCATGTTGTATATGTGTTCCCACAATTTAAAAAGAAAAGAGCAACTAAAGAGATAATGACAATAAATGCAATGTGATCTTGGATGGGATCTAGCAAGGGAGAACATACACAAAGTGACATATTGGACTATGAAAATTTTCAAATATAGAAATTAAGCTTTATATCAATGTTAAATTTCTTGTACTGGGTAACTACACTTAAGGAAGTCACATAAGTGAAAATCCTTATTCTTAGGAAACACATATAGCAGTATTACATGTTCAAGGAGCATGGTGTATACAACCTAACCTCAAGTGCTCTGAAAATGAAATGATAAATAAATAGATTAAAAGAATGAATGATATAGCAAATGTGGCAAAAGGTTAAAATTGGTGGATCTGGGTATGTAGGGGTTGGAGTGGGGAGGGGTATGCTAGAGTTCGCTGCATGGGATATGTATTTTAATTTTTTAATTTAATTTCCTTTAATTAGAGAAGCTGTAGGTTAACAGAAAAATCATGTAAAAAATACAGCGTTCCTATATACAACCTCTCCCATTATTCACACTTTGCATTAGTGTGGTACGTTTGTTACAAATGATGAAAGAATATTTTAATTGTACTAACTAATGTCCATAGGGTTTATATTATTTCTTAACTGTCCTGTAAGCTTGAAAGTATTTCAAAATAAAAAGTTAAAAAAAAAAAAAGTTTGACTCTGGAGGCAAACTACCTGGGTTCAAATCCTAGTTCTTCCATTTACTAGATGTAAAATTTTTAGCAACTACTCAATCTCCATGTCGAAATTTCCTCATCTATAAAATAAGGATGATAACAGTACCTACCTCATATGATTCAAGTTATTTACTAATATACAGTGCTTAGAAAAGTTCCTGGCACACAGTAAGTGTTAAATGTTTGGTACATAAATACAAGCATGTATTGCAAAAAGATGTGATGTTTCTAAGTCCTATGACCAGTATGATCAAAATTTTTTTATTAAAAAAATGCAAATATTTGCACTAAAACAATACTGGAAAGATACAAGTAAATCTACATGTTAAGAATTCTGATTTGGGGGTGGTGACATTATCAGTGATTTTTCTATTCTTTTTTTATGTTTACGTTTTCCAATTTTAAAAAATGTACATATCTGAATTTTTAATCAGAAAAATAAACAGGTATTTTAAAAGGGAAGAAAAGCATATCCTTGATGTCTGAGTATTGGAAAGCAATCTGGAAATCTGCCTCTATCTCAGAATACCTGACTGAAAAGAAAACATTGGTCCAAATGCAGTAGGGACTCTATAGCCAAATGTTAAACCAAGAAATTCAGAGTAGCTTGAATTGGGAACGTAAATAACAAATTGGTGGGATCAAAGAGCAACAAATGGTTTTCAATTCTATTATTATTTGTCAAATTTCCTACAGCTATTAAAGTGTCTTAGAATGTCAGGTTTCACAAAGGAAACTGCTGAGGAGTTACTGCTCTTGAGAGAATAAACATGGTAGAGGAGAAAGACACTGGGTTCTAAGCAAGGTGACAACACTGCCAATTCTTTGAGGTTCCTGTCTTATCTACACAATGGCATCCAGGAGTCCTGCAGTGAATAGCAGCCCTGAGTTCTAAAATCAGAAAGACCTGGGTTTAATTTTCAGTTCTGCTAACTTTTGGACAACTACTATTTTAAAGCTTTAAATATAACTTTGAGGCTGTATCCCCATTCCTAAGGGGAAACAGTTTCTTCCTAGGGTTCCTATGAAGATTAAATGAGATAATATGTGCATAGATATTTTGTGCATAATTAATAAATACTGGTTCCCATCTGTTTTGGATCCCTCTCATTTATCCAACTTACTCTTCCAGTATTTCGGCTTGGTCTCTGTTCTGTGTTATTTGACAATCTTTCCTCTATATCCACATTGCTATTATTGTCTTTGTCAGATAAGAAGTCATTGTGTTGGGATAAAGAATCACTTTCTGAATGATTGGCTGATGGTGTTTCTGATCTCTGATTGGCAGGAGATGATGACCTAGAAGGTGATTCCAAAAATTTCTTGATAGCAGGATGATTAAAAACCATTGTATCATATGTTTTTGAACCCTGCAAAAAATGAAAGCAAGCAAACTTTTAATCAAATCCACTGAAAACTGACAAAATCTTGATCTTTCCAACACCCTTAGTTATGTCATGATCATGCTTAAAATCCTTCAAAATCTCCCCACACCTATAAAAATGAAGTCTAATTTCCTTAACATGACCTAAACAAATAAAACGAAAATTAGAGAGGCATAAATAATTATACAAAGATTCTAGCACTATAAGCTAAAGATGTAGGGTTCTCTGAGTGTAAATGAGAAAGAAAGATAAATATCATATACAGTAACCTATGGAAAATGAGGTTTGAATTTTAAAAAGTAAGTCTTATTGTTTTACACAAACACATAACTGAGCTAAATAAAATATCCCTGTTAGGAAATGTAAAAATAAAAAAAATGTATATATATATATATGTTATCTACAACCTGGAGTAAAATATAGTATAGAATGCTCTAAAACAATTAATACTGATATATAAAGTCTGTTCCCAGTCCAGTACTAAAGCCTAGAATATCTTTGTGTATTTTGTTACTTGGATACAAAATACAGTATGTGATCCACTAGCTATGTTCCTAGGAAAACTAGCCTTGAAAAACTGTGCTATTAAAAGAATCATTTTACTTTGATAAAAGGAGCCAGAGACTAGCATTTCAGAGTCAAAGCAACAAAGTTGTTGAATTTGAACAATAAAAGTTTTTCACAGCTAAAGATGTAGCTTCTTCTTGCAAACTAAAATAATTAAATGGCTGGTCATAATAGACAAAAGCATATCTAAATATCTCTGAATAAATCCTAATCGGAATGTAAGACAGTATAAAAAGCAATGCATTTCTAGGCCATTAAATAGCACAGCTCAGACTGCGGTGACTGAAAGGCATGGGAATGGAAAGAGGAGATGGATGTTTGTTAATGGGATTCTAAGTATCAGTGCCGCATCGAAGGCAAACATGATCAAAAGTGCTTGTTTAAAAGCCTGTATCCCACAGATTAGCACTACAAATATAAATAAGTGTTTGCATGATATACTTCTAAGTCATGACACTGGTACAAAGAGTTAACAACAGAGTGGTATATGGGAAAAATTACCCACTGCATATTATAGACTATATTTAATAGGAATAGCTTACCAATACTACAGTAATACTAGGGATGAATAATTAGGGGCTGATAAAAACTTTGGGGTGTTTTGTGCTATGATAATTGTTTAAAACTGAGAGTGATGATGATTGTACAACTAAGTAAATATGAGATACTGATTGTTTATCTTGGACAGAATATATGCCATATGAAATTAGGAACCCCCTAAAAAAAAAAACTGGAGCAATTTAGTTCTAATCACGTTAACCAAGGGATTAAAGTTAATATCATTAATAGCTGAACAATCTGATATTATGCCCCTCCTGATGTGATACAACATGAAGTATACAGCATCACCTATGAAGTATTCTTGCCAAAAACATTTAACCCGAATCTAATCAAGCCTCTGGACCTGACTTCCTGTTTACAGGAAAACAGAAGGGATGGAGAAATAACACAGGGGGAAAAATAAACTCAAAATGTGGGACATTCTAAAAGATAAGTGGCCTGGTCTCTTCAAAAAGCATTACAGGGCAAAAAATATAGAAGACTATTCTAGACTAAAAAGAGACTAGAGAAACAAAAGAATCAAATGCAATCCATAAACTTTGATCGGATCCTGGTTTGGAAAAAACAGCTATAAAAGACAGTCGGGGGACAACTAGGAAAACTGAATATGCACTAGGTATGAGATAATATTAGGGAAACGTTTTCTTAGGTATTGTGATTATTCAGAAGAATATCTTTTAAGATATAAACACTTAAGTATTTGGGGGTGAGGTGTCAAGATGCCTGAAACTTATTTTCAAATGATTTACACAAATGTAATATAGATGAAGCAAATATGGAAAAATGTTAAAACTATTGAGTCTAAGTGGCACATAAAACAGATGTTTATTTCAGCTCTTTTGTTTATTAGAAACTTTTCAAAATAAATTTTGGGGAAAAAGGGCTTGTTGAAATGGGTGAATATACTGAAACAAAAAATTGCAGTTCATTATCAGTAAAATTAGCAGTAAAAGGTCAGAGAAAACTCAATGTATAATCTTGTACAAAGCTGACCATACACAATGAAGAGAAACTGTTGCAGGTTACAATGAGGTCCCACTTATCCTTGTATCCCTAAAGCCCAGTACAGTGTTAATAATCATTAGGAAAAGGATTAAGTAAAAAGGAAAAAAAGTCACTGAAAATTACTGACAATGCAGAATGTCAATATATCATACGATATATGATTAAAGAACTAAGTTTGAAAACAGGATTGATAAGTCTATGTATATTCCCAGGAAGGTCGTCTAGGCTTCTTGAATTCTAAAGGTCAATATAAGAAATGCTGCAAAGGGAGGGATTCTATACTGACATCAATTTCCCCTTCAGAGAGCAAACAAAGGTAGCTGGAAAATGACTGCTTACGAGGAATACTTACCTCAGAAACTTTTAGAAGACCTGCAGAAGCATAGTAGTTTGCCACAATGCAGGCACGGAGTTTATCCATCATCCTTCTTGCCTCAATCAGTCGCTAAAAACAAATGTTAACTCATTATTTTCAAAAACGGCAATGACAAAAAGCAACAATTCACAAAATAAAAAATCAACTTCTCTAACAATCAAGACAAATAAAAACAATAACATTTCTATCTATGACCTGGCAAAAGATATAAAAGAACAACAAAAAACAGTGTATACAAGGGTATGCGTGCGTGTGTGTGTGTGTGTGTGTGTGTGTATCCACGCATGCATGTGTATCTTCACTGAGAAGTGTCCATAAAGATACTGAGTACAAGAGCAAAGAGGGATTATCCACGGGGAGGGAATTTTACGTGATTTCTTTATTTACCTTTATTTTTACAAAGATAAGAGAGCTAGTTTTAAAAAGAACAAAGGGGAAATAAACCAGGACTCTATCTCAAGAGGTTTTTTCCAACTCATCAAGTATAGATTTTTTTCAATTTTTCATTGTTATACCTGGTCAATGACTTCAATTTCATGTTCCTTATTCTTCATTTCAAGAGCAAATTGTTCTTTGATAATAGTCTCAATCTTCTGCACAGCGGCATCTCGAGCTGCACAAACAACATACAGATAAATGCAAGATCTATTTAATCAATGACTGTATTGATTTAACTGCAAGCAACAAAAGAAACCCATGAAATAGTAACTCTGAAGTGGTGAAACCTAGCAGACAACACCCTAATCAAATGATGAAAAGTTAATATCAAGAATACTGGGGCAAATCGATCTCGTTTGCATTCCGATATGCTGCACTAAGAATACACCATTGCTCCATAGCATTCCTGCCAAAATGCTGAATCTAATCATAAGGAAACATCATTCAAACCCAAACTGACAGACATTCTACAAAATAACCAACCTGTACTGTTCACAAATATCAAAGTCAAGAAAGTCAAAGAAAGGCTGAGGATATTACAAGAGACTACATGAAATCTAAATGCATACTGTGTTCCTGGTCTGGATACTAGTTAGAGGCAGGGAGGGGAGGGAATAACTATAAAAATAATGAAACAACTGATAAAATTTGAATATGAGCCATAAGTTAGGTAACAGATTTTAAGTAACAGGTTTTAATAGATAAGTAAATTTTCCTGCTTTGGATAACTGTACTGTGGTTATGTAAGATAATGTCCTTAGGAAATACATAGAAGCGTTTATGTATCTCCAACTCATTCTCTGATGGTTAAGAAAGAATAATAATATGCAAATAATGTGCATATATATCTGCATGTGTGTGTGGAGAAAGAGGAAGAATGATAAACTAAATAAGGCAAAATATAAACAACTGGTGAGTCTAGATAAAACATAAATGTGTACTCTTTGCAGGTTTTGTTTAAAATTATATCAAAACAAAGTTACCAGAAAAGAAATAACAAAAAAAAAAAAAAAAGAAAAAAGAAACCCCATGAAGATTCTGAGAGAAATATCTGCCAACCTCTGAAAAACCATCAATCCAAAGAGAAAAAAAAGTGAAGAGTTAGCTAGAGGGGGAGGTAGTTTGTGACAGTAAAGCAGGTCATAAGAAGGCAGGAAGTTTTCCTCTGCAGAAAAAGCAGCAGCAAGCAATTCAGCAGATTTTGACCATAACTGAAAGAATGAGCAAAGAGTTGAAAAGAAAACACCTCTGAAGATAATATAGTTCAGAAGCTCAAAAAGTTAAAATATCAGCATGTGGAATGTGACTTGAAACAAGAGGACAAAAAAAAGAAGAGTTGAACTGCTTGAAAAATAAACCTGAGCTTTTGTAAAATGATTGTTTTGTAACATGCAAAAAAACACCAGCTAGCCATGCTTTGGCATGTATGAAAAATTGCAGAGAATATTATATTACATTTTTGACACTTTAACCATACCACTGTTATTTTTTCCCCATAAAATATGCCATTAGATTGACAATTTAAAACCAATAATTGTATAAGCATTTTTTTGGTATGTCTGCATAGAGGCAAATGACTGATATTATCATATTTGAGAAAAAGAGAATATTTTCTAGTATTACTATATATATTCTTATATATGTAAACCTTGTATAGATAAACCAGCAAATACACTTAAAGGAGGCTGGAATCTGATTGTAATCACTTAATATTGTGTTTTATCATAAGCTCTTCACAAAGAAACACTTCTAAATTATCTCTTTCAAGGAATAGAAACAAAAATGAAAAACAAAAACAAAAACAAAAAAACAGAAAACCAATATGAGCAACGGGAGGCATCCCACCAAATCTACTTTGAGAAAAGTTCTGAAAATTAAGAATATGGTTTGGGGTTAGGTAGACTATGGACAACAAGAGGAAGAGTAGCAAATAGTCACTCAATAAGAAATTGCTCTGGCTTGAATTGGGGATTTGAGAACTTACATTAGATTTAAATTGAAGTTACAGTATTTACTAAAACAATCATTTTTTCCCTATACTTGTTTTAATTAAAAAAAAAAAGTTATTCCAATAATGCCTTTAAGTGTCTGATTTAGGTTAAACAGTATTTTCACATTCATTTAGCTTATTACTGAAGAAAACGACATTTCCTGCAAATACAATTACAACCAAATGTGGTAAAAAGATGAAGTGAAATGTTTTCACTTTTGCGGACTGGATTTGATCATTTTCCTTCCACAAAGACTTTTTTGGGGTACATATGACTTGATTACACCTACAGAGAGAGGATTTTCTTGTCCACTTAAAATCTAGGGGTTCTAAACTTTGTGGAACTGCAACACCTTATCTATAATTTTGATGCCTTCTTTACTTTGTTAAAAGAATAATCTTATGTAGATTTATTATTTAAATACAAATTAATGAATTTCAGGGTATTTTTTAAAGCAAATTTAACAATTTTTTTTCTGATACCATGAAACATTCTCGGTAACTACGGAACCACAGTTGATTAGTTTTCAACTAGTTGTATGATCTTGAGCAAGTAATTTAACGCCTCTGAGCCTTCATTTACCCACTAGCACTTAAGTGCAGAGGTTGAACTACATCAATATTTCCCAAATTTGCATCATTCATCTACCTTCAAAGGATCTACCACATCTGAACCACATAAAACATCTGATTAATAAACAATTAAATACTATTTTTAAATAATGTTTTAAAATAACATTAGCCTTAGAGTTCTAGTCATCAAGAGGCGAAGTAAGCTGCTGCATTCTTCCCTCTTTCCACAGAAGCTTTAAACAAACAAGAGCTGGCAGAATTCTTTCTCAAAGCTCCACCAAACACTAAAAGGGCTGCAGTAAGAGGACAGCACCCTGCCTGGTCCCTCCTCCACCATTAAAGTATCAAAATGTCCAAGTTGCAACAAAAGATTATGAAACATACAAAGAAGAACTAGAAATGATGGCTCCTTCAAATGTGCAGGATAAGGAATTAGAAACATCAAAAAGGAAGACCAGAATTTGCACATACCAAGACTTTTTAAAAAATGGTTCTAAAGATGCTCAGAGTTTAAAGGAAAACATGGACAAAGAATGAAAGAAAATCTGGAAAATGACAGATGAACAAAGAAGAGATTTCAACAAAGAGAGAAATCATGAAAGGAAACAAAGAGAACTGAAAACTGCAGTAACACAAAGTTAAAATTCCCTACAGGGTTTGAACAGCAGATTGCAGCTAGCAGCATAAAGAATCAGTGAACCTGAAGGTAAGACAATTGAAATCATTAAGTCTGAGCAGCATAACAAAAAGAATGAAGAAAAGCGAACAGAACCTGAAGAACCTGTGGAACATTACAAAGCGTGCTGATATATGCACTATGGGAATCTCAGAAGAAAAAGAGAAACAGGCAGAAAGAATATTCAAAGAGAGCAGCAATGTGTCATGTACTAGCAAATAAGATTAAGTGCTCATTTCTCATTGGAGACCATGGAGTCAAGAAGGCTGGAGGATGACATATTTGAAGTGCTGAAAGCAAAAAAACTGCCAATCAAGAATTGTATACATGGCAAAACTGTCTTTCAAAAATTAGGGAGGGATTAAGTCATACCCAAATAAACAAAGTCTGTTTAGAACTGTCTAGGACTGCCTGACAAGCAATGCTAAAGGGAGTTCTTCAGAATGAAAGGACACTAGACAGTGGATCAAAGTGGCATAAAGAAATCAAGACTTCCAGTAAAGATAACCATATGGGTAATTATAAATGCTAGTAACACTAGATTGTACTTTTAGTATGTAACACCATTTTCTACTTCTTAAGGTTCTAAAACACAAATGCATAAAATATAGAGAAAAATTAAAGGTTGTGGACATACAATATATAAAGACCTAATTCGTAGCAAGTAAAAAAGGGGGGGGGAGGGGCAGCACAGTATAGGAACAGTGTATATGTATGCTATTGAAATTAAGTTGGTATCAAAACAAAAGTGATCATTACAAATTCAAAATGATATATTATACTCCAAATGATAAGCACAAAGAAAATATATAAAAACTACAGACAGAAAGCAATGAGAAGAGACTCAAAATGGTACAATACAAAAAAAAATCAAATAAACAGGAAAGCAGACATTAACAGAAGAATAGAAAGACAGAAAAGTATAATATCTACAAAGACCAAATAGCAAAATGACAGAAGTACTGCATTATCAGTACTTCTTTTAAATGTAAATTGATTAAACTCTCCAGTCAAAAGGCAGAGATCAGCAGAATGGATAAAAACATGACCCCATATGCTATATACAAGGGACAAACCTTAAATTCAAAGACAGAAGCAGGTTAAAAGTGAAAGGAGGGAAAAATATACCATACTAATAGTAACCAAAAGAGTTTTATCTGGGAATCAGATAAAACAAACGTTAAGTCAAAACTGGTAGAAGAGACAAAGAAGGTCACTATATACTGACAAAGGAGCCAATTCAACAAGAAGAAAACAATTATAAACATGTATGCAAAATACATGAAACAATTATTGCCAGATTTGAAGGGAGAAATAGACGGTTCTACATTAATAGTAGTGTAAGAAAGGGATAAGGTTAGCTTTCACATAGAGACAGCATGGAATAAGGAAAACAGAGGCAGAACCAGCTTAAACAAGCCCTATGGTAAAGGAAAGAAAGAGAGAATCTGTGCCAGCTCCTTATATGGAAAAGTAAACCATGGTTACTGAAATGTAAAAGATATGAGGTAAAATCAGAGCGGAAACTCCCAGCAAAAAAATTTTAAACTGAATGAACTCTCTTAGATAGGCTGTGCGAATTAAAATCTCAAAGATGAATTAGTTCGTTCTCTTGAATAGGCTATAACCTCTGTAGTACCCAGTCAATGGGGAAACAGCGGAGGGACTTGTGCATTAGGAGTAGGAGACTTAAAGATCGCCATTCTCTTCCTCTGGTGCACCAGCCTACCATGTTTTTGGCCGTGTGCCCTTTCTTCCAAGATTGTAAATAAATTCTTTTTTTCCTCCAGAACCGGGTGAGCATTTTTTGTATAATGCTGATTTCTAACAGTAGGAAACTTCAATGTGCCACTTTAAATGATGACTAGAACATCTAGACAGAAGATAAATAAATAAAGTGAAGACTTGAATAATACTCTAAAGCAACTAGACTTAACAGATATATATAGAGAGAGCACTTCACCACCAGAAGCAGAATCCACATTATTCTGTAGCGCACAACAATCATTCTCAGGAGAGACCACATGTCAAGTCACAAAAATAAGTTTGAATAATTTCAAAATATTGAAATCATACAATGTATTTTCTCTGACTACAATGGAATGAAGCTAGTAATAATAAACAAAGAGTGTAAAAATTCACAAATACGTGGAATTAAAACAATACACTCAAACAATGGGTCAAAGATGAAATCACAAGAGAAATTAGGAATTAACTTGAGACAAATGACTACAAAAACACAACATACCAGAACTTATGGGATGCAGCAAAGGTGGGGTGAGAGGAAAATTTACAGTTCAAAATGTTTACATTCAAACAGAAGGAAGATCTCAAATCACAGACCTAACTTTATAATCTGATGACCTAGAAAAAGATAAGCAAACAAAACCCAAAGCCAGCAGAAGGTAGGAAATAACAAAGATAACAGCAAAGATAAATAAAATAGAGAATAAAAAAAAAAATAGCTTCAAGAATAAAAGATCAACATGCAAAAATCAGTAGTGTTTCCATACAGTAATAATAAACAATCTGAAGTGCAAACCAATAATAAATTCCATTCACAATAGCAACTAAAAGAATCAAGTATCTAGGATAAACTAAACTAAGGATATAAAAGAACTCTACACAGAAAATTACAAAAATTTACTAAATGAAATCATAGAGGATCTAAATAGGTGGAAAGATATTTCATGTTCATGGATAGGAAGGCTAAACATCATTAAGATGTCAATTCTACCCAAAGGGATCTACAGATTCAACGCAATTCCAATCAAAATCCCAACAACCTATATTGCAGACTTGGAAAAGCCAGTTAACAAATTTATTTGGAAGGGAAAGGGGTCTCAAATTGCCAAAAACATTCTAAACAGAAGAATAAAGTGGGAGGACTTCCACTTCCTGACTTTAACGGCTACTGTAGAGCCACAGTGGTCAAAACAGCATGGTACTGGCACAAAGATAGATACATCCATCAATGGAATCAAAATGAGACCTCGGAAATAGACCCCTAGATCTATGGTCAACTGATTTTAGACAAGGCCCCCAAATCCACTGAACTGGAACAGAATAATCTTTTCAAAAACTGGGACTGGGAGAACTGGATATCCATATCCAAAGGAATGAAAGAGGGCCCCTATCTCACACCCTACACAAAAATTGATTCAGTGTATCAAACACCTAAATATAAGAGCCAGTACCATAAAACTCCTAGAAGATAATTCACATACCATAAAATCATCCATGATGTACAATCAACTGCACACAGTACTACCATATAGTTGTGCATTCATCACCCCAATCTATTTTTTAACATTTTCCTTATACCAGAAAGAATCAGAATAAGAATAAAAAATAAAAAAATCATCCCCCCCAATCCCACCCTATTTTTCATTTAGTTTTTGTCCCCATTTGTCTACTCATCCATCCATACACTGGATAAAGGGCGTGTGATCCACAAGGTTTTCACAATCACACTGTCACCCTTTATAAGCTACATTGTTATACAATCATCTTCAAGAGTCAAGGCTACTGGGTTGGAGTTTGGTAGTTTCAGGTATTTACTTCTAGCTATTACAATACATTAAAACCTAAAAAGTGTTCTCTATATAGTGTGTAAGAGTGTCCACCAGAGTGACCTCTCAACTCCATTTGAAATCTCTCAGCCACTGAAGCTTTATTTTGTTTCATTTTGCATCCCCCTCTTGGTCAAAAACATGTTCTCAATCCCATGGTGCCAGGTCGAGATTCATCCCCAGGAGTCATATCCTGAATTGCCAGGGAGATTTACACCCTTGGGAGTCAGGTCCCATGTAGGGGGAGACGGTAATGAGATCACCTGGCAAGGTGGCTTAGTTAGAGAGATTGGGCCACATCTGAGCAACAAAGAGGCACTCGGGGGAGACTCTTAGGCACAATTATAAGCAGGTTTAGCCTCTCCTTTGCGTAGTAACAAGCTTATAGGGCAAACCCCAAGACAGAGGGCTCTACACCTCAAGCCATCAGTTCCCAATGTTTGTGAGATTAGCAACAATCCAGGTGAGGAAGTCCAACACCTCCGCATCCTCCCCAGCTCCTCAGGGGGCACCGAATATATATTTTTATTCTCCACCCAAATTACTTTGGGATGTGTTGCTATTTCACTCTAACCTATACAAACCTACCATATCTCACTTCCTATTCAAAGTTCCATGTAATTGTGGTATTTGAACAAACTGACTGTAGAAGTTATATTGTTTAGAAAATATAGATCCTACACCAATTGAACATTTCTTCCCTTGGTCTCACATGGAAGTTGAAATTTATCACACAGTCAGTTTCAGCCTTTACCCTTTGGCCAAATTTGCCCTAGTCTTAACCAGATCTGTTTCATTCATATCTCTAATTGAAGTCTGGGCTCTTTTTCAGCTTTTCTTTTTTTTTTTTTTAAATTGTACTGCAATTAATCTTTGAAAATTTTCCTTACCCCAAAAAGAATAAAAATAAGAATAAAAAATAAAAGCAAAAAAGAACACCCAAATAATTCCATTCCCCGCATCCCACACTATTTTTCATTTAGTTTTTGTCCCCATTTTTCTGCTCATCCATCCATATACTGGATAAAGGGAGTGAGAGCCCACAATGTTTTCATAATCACACAGTCACACTATTTAAGCTACAAAGTTAATACCAATCGTCTTCAAGAATCAAGACTACTGGGTTGCAGTTTGACAGTTTCAGGCCATTTCCTTCTAGCTATTTCAATACACTAAAAAATCTAAAAAAGGGATATCTACATAGTACAGAAAAATGCCCTCCAGAGTGACCTCTCGAGTCCATTTGAAATCTCTCAGCCACTGAAACTTTGTTTCATTTATCTTCCTCTTTTTGGTTGACAAGATTTTCTCAAACCCTCAATGCTGGTTCCGGAGTCATATCCTGTGTTGCCAGAGAGATTTACACCCCTGGGAGTCAGGTCCCACACAGATGGGTAGGGCAGTGAGTTCACCTGCTGAGTTGGCTTAGCTAGAGAGAGGGACACATGCCTGAGCAACAAAGAGGTTCTCTGGGGGAGACTCTTAAGCAAAATTACAGGTAGGCTTAGCCTCTCCTTTCCAGGTAACAAGCCTCATAAGGGCAAGCCTCAAGATGGAGGGCCCTGGCATACCAAATTTCAGTCCTCAATGTTTGTGAGAATATCAGCAATAACACAAGACGTCTAACATTTCCACATTTTTCCCCAGCTCCTCGGGGGGCCCTGCAAATATATTTTTATTCGCTGCCCAAATTACTTTGGAATGTTTCACTATTTCACACTAACCTGTACAAACCTACCAGATCTCACTTTCTATTCAAAGTTCCATGTAATTATGGTGTTTGAATAAACTGACCGTACAAGTTAAATTATTTAGTGTTCTGTAGAAGATATATATCCTGTACCAAATAAACATCTCTTCCCTTGGTCTCACACAGAAGTTGAAGTTTTATAACACAGTCAAAATCATCCTTTACCCCTTGGCCTGATTTTCCTTAATCCTAACCAGATCTGCTTCCACTCATATCTCTAAATGAAGTATGGACTCTTTTCCAGCCTTTTCAGTAGTTTGCTGTATGCGCTAATACTGACATTCATAGCTTCCTAAGCTCTAGCTCTGAGTTTCAGGTATCACACAGATACCCAAAGTTCCAGAGACTGACCAGGATATACACAAGAGATCAGCATCTCAGAATTTGGAGGACAAGATATTACAATTCAGTAATAGATTGTGACTGCCTTTAGGAGCTTACAATCTAGGGACTATTACAGTAAGTGTTCCCCTGATAAGCTGTGCTCTAAGATTCAATTCAGAGTTTACACACTGTAGTTAGTCCATATTGGTGAGGCATTCTAATGTTTGTCTTTTCGTTTCTGGTGTACTTCACTCAAAAATGCTGTACACCTGGATCCATTCACCTTGTGTGTCTCACAGCTTCACTCCTTCTCCCATTGGCTCAATATTCCATTGTATGCATACACCACATTTCACCATTCTGTTCATCAGTCGATGCACCCTTAGGCCACCTCCACCCATTACAAATCATGAATACCGCCTCCATAAACACTAGTGAGCAAATGTTCATTCATGTCCCTGCTCTCAGATCTTCCAGGTATATACCACATAATGAGGTTGCAGGACCTTATGGCACCACATACTTAGCTTCTTGTGGAACCACCACACTGTATTCCAGATAGGCTACACCATTCTACTTCCCCAAAAGTAAATAGATACATCCCTCTCTCTCCACATTTTCTCCAGCACTTTTATCCCTATTTATGTTTTTCCTATAATTTATAGATATATTCACATACCATACAATCACCCACAGTGTACAATCAACTGTCCACAGTGTCACCATATAGTTGTGCATTCATCACCACAATCAGCACTTGAATATATTCATTACCATGAAAAAAAAACTTGCTAAAGAATAATAAAAAAGAAAAAAAAAATGCACTACAATATAATAATGTCAGACACCACCATCACTACCAAGAATCCCATATCCCTCCCTTATGTCCCCGTCTCATACACATTTGGCTTTGGTATATTGCATCTGTTACATTTCACGGAATAAGCCAACTTATAATTGTGCCTAAGAGTCTCCCCCAGAGAATCTCTTTTGTTGCTCAGATGTGGCTGCTCTCTCTCTAAACCCACTTGGTAAATAAACCCACTGCCCTCCCCTCTATGAGGGACATGACTCCCAGGGATGTAAATCTCCTTGGCTACACAGGACATGACTTCCAGGAATGAGCCTGGACCTGGCAGTGTGGGGTTGAGAACATCTTCTTCACCAAAAGGAGGAAGCAAAATGGAACATAAAGTTTCAATGGCTGAGAGACTTCAAATGGAGGTGAGAAGTCACTTGGGAGGGTATTCTTATGCGCTATATAAATATCTCATTTTAGTCTTTTGTGTACTGGAGTAGCTAGAAAGAAATAAACCTGAAACTTGTCGAATTTGCAACCCAGTAACCTTGATTCTTGAAGATGATTGTAAAATTATGTAGCTTACACGGTGTGACTTTGTGATTGTGAAAACCTTATGGCTCACACTCCCTTTATCCAATGTATGGACAGATGAGTAGAAAAATGGAGACAAAAATTAAATGAAAAATAGGGGGGGGATGGGGTGATACAATGTTTTGGGTGTTCATTTTTACTTTTATTTTTATTATGATTTTTGTCTTTTTTTTGGAGCAATGAAAATGTTTAGAAGTTGATTCTGGTGATGAATGCACAAACTATATGACGGTACTGTTGAACAACTGATTGTACACCGTGGATGACTGTATGATATGTGATATATCTCAATAAAACTGAATTCAAAACAAAAAGAAAACTAAAACAAACATACGTTACTATTATAAGGCGTTATAATAGGGTGGTAAATGGGAAAAAATACAATTAATATAAACTAAGGTCTATAGTTAACAGCAACACTGTAATATTCTTCTATTAATGGTAACAAAGACACTATTCCAAGCTAAATGTCAATATAAGAGGGAATAAGGGACATGGGATTTTTTTCCTTCAGAAGAAATGAGAATGTTTTTCATATTAACTATAGTGGTGAATGCATAAACTATATGATTATACCAAGGGCCACTGATGGTATGCTTAGGTGGACTGTATGGTGTGTGAATAAAACTATTAAAAACAAAAACAGGGTAGGATAAGGATTTGAGATATTTTGGTTTTCTTTTTTATTTTTATTTTTTTTTATGGAGCAATGAAAATGTTCTGAAATTGATCGCGATGAATGCACAACTATGTGATGATTGTGAGCCACTGATTCTATACTTTGGATGGATTATACAATGTGTGAATATATCTCAATAAAACTGAATTAAAAAAAATCAAAAGCTTCTGTGCTTCAAAGGTCTTTGTCAAAAAGGTGAAGAGGCCAGGCCAACTCAATGGTAGAAAAATATCTGGAACCATATTATCTGAGAAGAGATTGATATCCAGCATATACAAAGAAATCCTACAATTCAACAACAGTAGTACAAACAAACCAACTACAAAAGGGCAAAGATATGAAAAGACGTGTTTCCAAAGAGGAAATACAAATGGCTAAAAAACATACGAAAAAATCTTCATCTTCACTAGCTATTAGTGAAATGTATATCAAAATCACAATGAGATGATATCTCACAGCAATAAGAATGGTTGCCATTAAACAAACAGGAAACTACAAATACTGGAGACGATGTGGAGAAATTGCACCTCTTATCCACTGCTGGTGGGAATGCATAATGGTGCAGCCACTGTGGAAGACAGTTTGGTGGTTCCTCAGAAAACTGAGTTATCAAGTTACCCTATGAGCTGGAAAGTCCACTATTCAGTATATACCCAGAAGATCTGAAAGCAGTGACAGAAGGAGACATATGCACACCAATGTTCATAGTGGCATTATTCACAATTGCCAAAAGATGGAAACAATTCAAGTGTCCTTCAAAGATGAGTGGATAAACAAAATGCAGTATACACATACAATGAAATTCTATGGAGCAGTAAGAAGGAACAAGGTCCTGAAACATGTGACAACATGGATGAACCTTGAGGACATAATGCTAAGTGAAACAAGTCAGAGACAAAAGGAGAGATACTGTATGTTATTACTAATATGGGCTCCCTGAATAATGTAAAATCAGTGTCATAAAATGTAGAATATAGTGGACCAAGAGATAAACAGAAGCTGGAGAAGGGGGAATGATTATCTACTATCTTCAGACCTGTTAATGAAGTTGAACTTAAGAGTATGGGAATGGACAGGTGTGCTGACAGTTCATTAACGAGATTATAATTATCAGTGCCACAATGAAGGCAAACATGATTGAAAGGGGTTGTTTAAAGGCATGTATCCTACCGACAAGCACTACAAATATTTAATAAATAAGTGCTTCCATGATCTACTTCTAAGGTATTACACTGGTACAAAGAGTTAACAACAGAGTGGCATATGGGAAAAACTACCTATTGCATACCATGGACTACATTTAATAGGAAGACCTTACTAGTACCACACTAATACTAGGAATAAATAATTAAGAGGCCATAAGAGCTTTGGGGTATTTTGTGTTATGATAATTGTTTAAAATTAAGAGTGATGATTGTGTAAAAAGTGAAGATAGTGTGAGACACTGTTTATCTTGTACAGAATATATTCCATGTGAAATGAGGAACCCCCTATTTAATAAGTCAGGCCCTCGATCTTGAGGTTTGCTCTTGTGAAACTTATGGCTATAAAGGAGAAGCTAAGCCTACCTATAATTATGCCTAAGAGTCACTTTCAGAAAACCTCTTTTGTTGCTCAAAGGTGGCCTTTGTCTCTCTAAGCCTAACTCTATAAACAAATTCATTATCCTCCCCCCTACATGGAACATGGCTCCTAGGGGAATGAGTCTCCTTGGCAACATGGGACACGATTCCCAGGAATGAGCCTGGCCCAGGCACTGAGGGATTGAGAATGCCTTCTTGACCAAAAGAGGGAAAAGAAAGGTAACAAAATAAGGTTTTAGTGGCTAAGATTTCAAAGAGACTCGAGAGGCTATCTTGGAGGCTAATCTTATGCAAGCTTCAGCTAGCTGTTCCAAATGGCCACAGTAAGCCAAACCCAAATCAAGAGTAGTCCTGAAAATCCTAAAAAACATCCAGGTCCCTACTGGAGACTCTTATTACAGAAGTTGCACTCAGTAAGTGTATTTCTGAGAAACTGAAATCCTCCAGAGTGTTTCATGCCAGATAAGTCCCAAAACTCAGAGGCAACAGCTTCTCCAAGAACAACCACCAGATGCATCCCTCTTTACCATATTGTGGATACTTCTTTTGAATATGAACAAGTTAGAGTGGTCACTGCCCAGATATTACTGAAGATTTAGATATTTATGAAATGAGAGGGAGGAGTAGCAACAGACAAGACAGGATTTAATAAAGGATTACTGAATCTATATATTGTTTTTTTTTTTTTAAGTCTCCAAGTTATTAGAACAGCTAGAAGGAAATAACTGAAATGGTGGAACTGTAAGCCATGATATTATTTGAAATTTGCTGTATAACTACTTGTTCAATTGTACTTTGAATGTTACCATTTTCCTGTATACATGTTATATTTCATAATAAGGAAATAACTGAAAAAGTGGAACTGTAACCCAGAACATTCTTTGAAATTTGTTCTATAACTATTTGTTCAATTGTACTTTGAAAGTTAACACTGTTCTGTATATACGCTATATTTCACAGTTAAAAATGTTTAAAAAAAAAAAAAAAACAGCATGGAACTGGCATAGGACAGACATATAGGCCAATGGAATCAAACTGAGAGTTCAGAATTAAACCCTCATATCCTTTGGGCAACTGATTTTTGATAAAGAAGCCAAGTCCACTCAATGGGCAAAGAATAGTCTCTTTAACCAATTTAGCTGGGAAAACTGGATATCCATATGCAAATAAATGAAGGTGGACCCCTACCTCACATCAAACACAAAAACTAACTCAAAATGGATCAAAGACCTAAATATAAGAACCAAAACCATAAAACTCCTTGGAGAAAACATCAGGAAGCATCTTCCAGATCTTCTGTTAGGCACTGGTGTCTTAGACTTTACACCAAAGCACAAGCAACAAAAGGAAAAATAGGTAAATGGGACTTTATCAAAAGTAAAAACTTTTGCATGTCAACAGACTTCATCATGAAAGTAAAAAGACAACCTACAGAGTGGGAGAAAATATTTGGAAACTACATATCTTATAAAGAATTACTATCCAGAATATATAAAACCTACAACTCAACAACAAAGACAGACAACCCAATTTAAAATGGGCAAAAGACTTGAATAGACACTTCTCCAAAGAAGATAAATAAATGGCCAAAGAGCACAAGAAAAGATACTTAACAACATTAGCCATTAGGGAGATGCAAATCAAAACTTCAAGGAAGTACCATTTCACAACCACTAAATGACTATTATCTAAAAAAACAGAAAATTACAAGTGTTGGAGAGGATGTGGAGAAATAGGAACAGCTGTTAATTATTGGTGGGAATGTAAAATGGTGCAACCACTGTGGAAAACAGTTTGGCAGTTCCTCAGAAAGTTAAGTACAGAATTATCAGATGACCCAGCAATTCCACATCTAGATGTAGATCCTAAAGAACTGGAGGCAGGAACTCGAATATATCTGCACACCAAAGTTAATAGTGGCATTATTTTCAATTGCCAAAAGATGGAAGCAACCCAAGTGTCTATCAATGGATGAATGGAAAAACAAATGTGGCTTATACATACAACGTGATATTATTCAGCTGTAAAAAGAAATAAGTTTGAACCTTGAAGACATCATGCCAAGTTAAATAAGCTGACACAGAAGGAAAAATATCGTATGATCTCATTGACATGAAGTAATTAGAATAAGCAAATTCATAGTGAGAAATGAGAACACAGGTTACCAGGAACCAAGGTAGCTCTAGAGAATTGGGACTTAATGTTTAATTGGGACAGAATTTCTGTTTGGGGTGATAGAAAATTTTGGAAATGGATGGTGGTGGTGATGACTGCAAAACACTGTGAATGTAAATTAACACCACTTAATTATATACTTGAATGTGGTTAAAAGGAGAAATTTTAGGCTGTATATATGTTACTAGAATAAAAAATTTTTAAAAGAAAAAAACAAAAAAACATAGGAATGTACAACACAAACTCTGAGCCCTTAAATAAACTATGGATTATTGTAATTGTAATAGAACAATTACAATAATACTGTTTCATCAATTTTAACAAAGGTACCACACTAATACAAAGTGTTAATAATAGGGAAAGCTGTGTGACGGGGGAGGTATGCAGAAACCCTGTATTTTCTCCATGATGTTTCTGTAAACCTACCACTTCTCCAATAAAAAAAATATTTTAAAAATGTTAGGGATAATAAGACTTACATACAAGTAAAATATATGGCAAAAAATAGTATGATAAATCAATGGTTTTGGACCTATAATGTATAAATATGTTATTTGTGACAAGATCTACATAAAGGTGGGAGGATGGAAGGGTACAGGAACATAGAGTATGTGCCACTGAAGTTAAGTTGGTATCAAACAGTGGTGGTACTGTATGTACCCTAGAAAAACATGTTCTTAAATTTAATCCATTCCTGTGGGTATGAACCCATTGTAAGCAGGACCTTTTGATGGGGATACTTCAGTTAAGAAGGTATGGCCCACCTCAATCAGGATGGGTCGTAGTCCCATTGGAAAGTATTCCTACTGGAATCCTGTATAGGCAGAGTGAAATTGAGAGAGAGAAAAAAAGCCAAGGAAGCAAGAGGCTGGACATCAACCCAACCCAGAAGTGAAGGGAGAGACCAAGATATGCCACCATGTGCCTTGCCATGTGACAGAGGAGCCAAGGATTGCTGGCAGGCAGCCCCAGAACACCAGTCTTCACGGAGAAAGGATCGCATTGATGATGGCTTGATTTGGACTTTCTTTTAGCTTCAAATCCATAAGCTAATAAATTCCCATTGTTTAACCCAATCAATTTCATGGTAACAGGAGAATGGGGTTCTGCTATTGCAAATACCAAAAATGTAGAAATGGTTTGGGAATTGGGTAATGGGTAGAAGCTGGAAAAATTGTGAAGTTCTTGGTACTAAAGGCTTAGATTGCTTTGAAGAGACTGTTAGTAGAATTATGGATGCTAAAGATACTTCTGATGAAGCCTTAGAAGGAAATGATGAAGGTGTTATTAATTCCTGGAGGAGAGGAGATCCTTGTTTTAAAGTGGCAGAGAACTTGGCAAAATTGAGTGATAATGCCGGACTTAGGCTGTTAAATTTCAGCCCATAGTAACTACAAAAAAAAAATATTGGAAAAATATGCACAGAAAGAAATGAGGAGGGATTTTAAAGGGTTCATTCCACAAATGAGCAAAGACTTGAACAGACCTATCTCCAAGGATAACATGCATATACATGCAGTGGAATATTAAGCCCTAAAAAGGATGAAGTTCTGATAGATGCTACTATATGGATAAACCTTAACGACAACAAGTTGAGTGAAATAAGCAGACACAAAGGGACAGATTTTGTATGATTCCACTCATATGCAATAGCTAGAATACGTAAACTTTCACAGAGACAAAAAATAAAGCACAGATTACTGGGGTAGGGAAGAAGAGAGAGTTAATGCATTATGTGTGCAGGATTTCTGTTTGGAGTGAGAGGAAAGTTCTGATAGTGGATGGGGGTGAGGATAGCACAATGCTGTGAGTGTGATTAATCCCAATGAATTGTATGTTTGGGAATGCGTGAGACGGGTAAGTTCATATTGTATTTACATTTCCACTATTAAAAAAAAACAGAAGACAGATCAATTAGAGAGACAATAACAATGAAAGGAAACACATGATCCTAGATAGGCTCTAATAATGGAGCAGAAAATGTCCAAAAGGATATTATTGGAACATATGAAAAAACTGCAATATTCACTGTAAGCTTTACATCAGTGTAAATTTCTTGAACTTGATTTCTGCACTTAAGGTGGTTATATATAAGTGAATATCTTTGTTCTTAGGAAATGTACATGTATGTATTAATAGAAAGACAGAAAGGTAGATAGAACGATACAGCAAATGTGGCAAAATGTTAAAAGTTGGTGGATATGTGGATCTGAGTTGGGGGTAAACTGGAGTTCTCTGTATGGGGTCAGTATTATTTTTGCAACTATCATGTAAGTTTGAAGTTAGTTCAGGATAAAATTTTTAAAAAATAATAATTTTAGCCTTATACTAAGCAAAAATAGTCACAAGTTTCATGAGATCATTATTTTTTACATACACATTAAAAGAATACATTAGAACTATTAAAATTATAAATTTTAATCCATCTACCACCTATCATCACCTCACACATACCATACTTAGCAAACCTAAGCTAGACAAAAACCCTACTAGTACAGACCCTCTACTTCTAAGATCATACCTAATATACAACGATCACTAACTTATAGCCAAGCCTGTCTCATCACTGACAATTTCACTGCCTACTCAGTTGTGTCCCTGCCAAATCTTCTTCCACATATTATGCAAATCCTTCTCACAAACCCTTCCAAATTATACACACTAGTGGAAACACATTTCATTTTAGTTCCTATAAATCTTTTAGTGGAGAGACACATTTTAACAAATAAGTAATTTCCTAAGACAGGTCACAATTTCTACCTGAATTCTCGATTGCTTTATGCCGTTTATTTGGAAGGGCCACAGATATATCCTCGTAATCAGGGTCGGTTTCTTTGATTGTTCTCTTGATTCCAGACATGATGACATTCAGTTTGTTCTTCACTGTGAAGCAATAATAAATAAATAAAACTGTGATACTAGTACTCACAAAATTATATGCGCATACATACAGAGGGAATAAATAAATATTATATGATACCATACTTAAGTCTGTATTTACACAAAAAGATTTTTTAATTATCACTTTTGAAGCCAAAAGTATAAGTTTACCTGCAAAAGTTAACCAAAAAGTAACAATATCCATTTATTTAAAAACATGGGTTTCCCTTTCAAAGGAAAATCCTTTAATAAGGCTGTATGTTGTTTAAACTTATCAAAAGGAATCTGGCTTTCAAAGAAGGGCCCTCAGAAGAAAAGGAAAGGAACCTTGTTTCTATGAAATTATGGTAAGCCCACACAGTAATACATAGTACATTAAGCATACTGTAAAATATGGGCAATATAGTTAAGGGCTCAATAAATAACTTATGGTACAAATTCTGTTTCTGATACTTACACTGTTCCTGCTACATAAGAGGTATTCAATAAATGAGTTATTGTTACTGACCATTTATTATTATGCATAATAATAACAAACTGTATAGATTTATATTAAACTAAGTCTGAAGTATGGTAAGCAAGCCCTAAATAAACACGCTTTTTAATAATACAATGATATAAATTCTCTAGATCCCCACTTACCAATATATTAGCCACTAACCATAGCCGTATTTCAAGTGTTCAATAGCCAAAGGTGACTAGTAGTTACTATATTGGACAGCACAGATATATAACATTTATATCATTGCAAAGAGTTCAATGGGCAGTACCCTTCTTCCAAACTGTTTCACTGAACACTTCATTAAGATTTCAAGTCATTTAGGAAATACTGTCCAAACTAGCACTGTCCAATAGAAGTATCATGTGAGCCACTTACGTAATTTTACATTTTCTAGTAGTTACCTTAAAGTAAAAAGAAACAAGTGAAATTAATTTTAATAATATATTTATTTAACCAATATATCAAAAAATACTGTCATTTCAACAGTGTAATCAAAAATAAATTGGCAATGAGCTATTTTACATTCTTTGTATTTAAGTCAACAGAATCTTCAAAATTACACATACAGCACATCTCAGTGTGATCTAGCCACATTTCAAAACCTCAATAGCCACCTGCAGACAATTAAGGACAAAATAAATACTTTATTATATGAATCCTGTCTCTGGTACTTGTACAGGGCCTGCTACGTAACAGGTATTCAATAATAACAGGCAGAATAGATAACACATATTTATTGAGATAATAAAATTTTTAATGAAATTAACAAAAATAAAATATTAAATCAAAAGTATTTTTTATTCACTCAAGGCTAAAAAAGAAATAACAATGTAAAAGTCCCTGCAGTTTTCTTAGCCCAGTTCTTTCAGTCATCTTATAGCCTCACTTGATGCAGCTAGGACAGACTCAAATGGATGTAAATCATGGATCTGAGAGGACATTTGTCCTACAATCTCTATCTTGGATAATAATATCTAAACTTAGAAATGTTCTAACCCCCCAGGCATTTACAGATATCCTAAGTCAAGTCATTTAAAGTTTCTTCACAGTCATTAGTTAACTGCTATAACTTAAAACCCAAATATGAGTCTTTATTTTTGGAGAGGCCATGAATCCAACTATTATTTCCTGTCTTTCAAGTCAATAAAAAGTGAGAGTAAGGCTTGTTCTTTCACTCTTCTCCCTTGGTCCGCTATTAGTTTTAGACAATCTGAGGAAATCTTGGGCAGTTATATAAAGAACACACTCTTCAAAATCAATAAACCTTATTCCTTCTTCATTAATGCATATAGGAAAAATACACCTTGTTCTTTCTTACTTTTACTTTTTATTCTTATTTTTATTTTTCCTGGTACAAGGAAAATGTTCAAAAACTAGATTGGGGTGATGAATGCACAACTATATGATGGTACTGTGAACAACTGATTGTACACTTTGGATGATTGTATGGTATGTGAATACATCTCAATAAAATTGAATTAAAAAAAAAAAATACACCCCACCTCCTACTCTCAGATAAGCCAGGAATCAGAAGCAGATAAATCCCAGCAGTGGGATTCAGTGACCACCTGTCTCTACAGTTTGCTAAGATTCTTATGGGATTATCTGTCAGGATGATGAGTGAAGCCCAGGATCATCTTCACTCACACATTCTGTGGACTTTATAATCTGCAATTTTCTTCTCTTCCCACCTCCCATGTAATCTGAAGAATAACAGGGGTTCCTTCCCAGAAAAGTTAACTATGTTTGAATAAAAAAGTATGGTTTTAAGTGTAATTGTGAAAGCCTTGTGGATCACACTCCCTTTATCCAGTGTATGCATGAATGAGTAGTAAAATGGGGACAAAAACTAAACAGAAAATAGGGTGGAAGGGGGGGATGATTTGGGTGTTCTTTTTTACTTTTATTTTTCATTCTTATTTTCACTTTTTCTGGTATAAGGAAAATGTTCAAAAAATGGATTGGGGAGAGGTTTACGAGGGCGAGGCAAGATGGCGGAGTGGTGAGGAGCAGAATTTCGTCTCTCCCCTAGAGCAGCTGGCAATTACCCAAGAACTATATGAAACAGTGCTTTCAGAGTCTCCAGTAACCAGTCACACATTGGACGCAAGTTTGGAATTGGAGGAAAAGCTGAGATCGCAGCAAACACTGTAAATTCCCCGGACCAGGGGTCTGGCGCCCTCCTCACCGAGACCTCACAGACTGTCTTGCTGCCGGCTCCCAGAAAGGGGGGGAAAAAAACCCAAAAAACAGCAATCTGCTGAGGGCAAGAAGGGAGGCTCAACCCAGCCTCAACTGCAGAATTAATTAACAAATTAATTAACTAATTTTGGGAGCTGTGGTGCTAAAGAAGGGCTGGGCTCTGAGAAGTGGGGGCACGTAAAAGTGGGCACCCATTCCCAGACTCCAAAAAAGCCAATTTTTTTTTCCCCTACATTTTGTCCCTTCTGGCTTCTCACTGATCCCTTATCTTTTTGCATTTCAATAACCCCCGGCAGGGGTGGAACTGAAGCTGTTGGAGAGTAATTATTAGACAATAGCCCAAAGCATATCTTTAAATGCTCTATTCTGATACTGACAAAACTTCCAAGCTGGGGAAAGACTTTTAAAAGAGACTCTTTTTTTTTTCTTTTTTCTTTTTCTTGTTTTTCTTTTCTATTTTTTTTTTTTTTTTAATCTAAAAGTAATATATGTGGTTATTTTCTATCGGAAAGCCCAGGTTGAGGGACTAGGCTGGGCTTGGGGGAAGAAAGAGTACCCACAGTGTCTTTGAGTTCCGTATTCACTACTGAAGGCCTCACCCCCGTCTTTAATTGGCAACTCAGGCTGACCAAGGAATCTACCTGGAGAGGCCCCAAAGAGGAGAGGGGAGAAGGGAATAGTGCCCCTGAGAGACAACTGGAGTTCTGAGGATTGGGAGAGTGGAGGGAGGTCCAGCTCAACTGGCAGTCCTCCTTCTGGGAACTCAGACCCCAGGGGCTAGAATTCAGATTCCAGCTTTAGTCAGCCACGCCCCCAACAGGATCAGAGTCACCAGGAGAACTAAAGTCTACATACCTCCTTACACTGGTGGGGGAGCTGCGGGCTGGGAAGCGCCACCTGCTGGACAGGAGAAGAAAAGCACCAATTCTAAAGGCCTCATAGGAGGGTCTCATTCTCAGGAAAACTCCATACCCTCCCAATGAGACCTGGGCCTCACTAGACTGGGAAAATCTGACTAGGGTCGACCATATCCAAGGAGACCCACTCACAAAAAGGTTACATAGAGGCAGAGCAAGAAACAGAAAAAACAAGAGGGGAAAAATTCTGATCAACTAAAGAGAACCTAAGTTAGAGGTCTAGAATAAGTTGAACTGAATAACAGAGGCCAGAGAACAAAGCCAACCAACAAGAAAACCACTAGGTAAAAGATAGAAAACAAGCTCCAAAATAAACTAATCAAGAAAATCAGATGCCTAGACAACTTAAGATAACAAGCCATACCAGGAAACACAAAAACATGGACCAGCCAAAGGAACAGACTAATAGCTCAGCTGAGACACAGGAGTGGAGGCAACTAATGCTAAATAAATTCGATGAAATGAAGGAAGATATAGCAAAAGAGCTGAAGGATATAAAGAAGACACTGGCTGACCATAAAGAAGAATTCATAAACTTAAAAAAAACAAATGGCAGAACTCATGGGAATGAAGGCCACAATGAAGGAGATGAAACACACAATGGAGGGACACAACAGTAGATTTGAACAGGCAGAAGAAAGGATCAGTGATCCGGAAGACAGGTCATTCGAATTCATACACACAAAAGAACAGAGGGTGAAAAAAATGGAAAAATATGAGCAGGGTCTTAGGGAGCTGAGTGACAACATGAAACGCACAAATATATGTGTTATGGGCATCCCAGAAGGAGAAGAGAGGGGAAAAGGGGCAGAAAGCGTAATAGAAGACATATTCACTGAAAATTTCCCAACTCTTATAAAAGACAGAAAATTAGAGATTCAAGAAGTACAACATACCCCAAATAGAACAGATCCCAATAGACCTACTCCAAGACACTTACTGGTCAGATTGTCCAATGTCAAAGACAAAGAGAGGATTCTGAAAGCAGCAAGAGAAATGCGATCCATCACATACAAGGGAAGGTCGATAAGACTATGTACATATTTCTCTGCAGAAACCATGGAGGCAAGAAGACAGTGGCATGATATATTTAAGATACTGAAAGAGAAAAACTGCCAACCAAGAATTCTATATCCAGCAAAACTTTCCTTCAAAAATGAGGGAGAGATTAAAACATTTTCAGACAAACAGACACTGAGAGAGTTTGTGAATAAGAGACCGGCACTACAAGAAATACTAAAGGGAGTGCTACAGGCTGATAGGAAAAGACAGGAGATAGAGAGAGTTGGAGAAGAGTGCAGAAATGAAGATTATCAGGAAAGGTAAAAGGAGAAGAAAAAATAAGATATGACATATAAATTCCAAAAAACAAAATGGTAGTAGAAAGTACTGCCCTTACAGTAATAACACTAAATGTAAATGGATTAAACTCCCCAATAAAAAAACACAGACTGGCAGAATGGATTAAAAAACAGGACCCATCTATATGCTGTCTATAAAAAACTCACTTTAGACACAAGGACAAACATAGACTGAAAGTGAAAGGTTGGAAAAAGAAATTTCATGCAAACAACAACCAGAAAAAAGCAGGAGTAGCTATATTAGTATCAGACAAGTTAGACTTAAAAAGCGAAACAATTAAAAGAGACAAAGAAGGACACCATATATTAATAAAAGGGTCAATTCATCAAGAAAACATAACAATCATAAATATTTATGCACCAAGCCAGAATACCCCAAAATTCATGAGGCAAACACTGCGATCACTGAAAAGAGAAACAGATACCTCTACAATAATAGTTGGAGACTTCAATACACCACTCTCATCAATGGATAGAACATCTAGACAGAGGATCACTAAAGAAACAGAGATGTTGAATTGTATGATAAATGAACTAGACTTGACAGACATTTATAGAACACTACATCCAACAACAGCAGGATACACTTTTTTCTCAAGTGCTCATGGAACATTCTCTAGGAAAGACCACATGTTGGGTCACAAAGCAAGTCTCAACAAATTTAAAAATATTGATATTATACAAAACACGTTCTCAGACCACAATGGAATGAAGTCGGAAATAAATAAAAGGCAGAAGGTCATAAAATTCACAAACATATGGAGGGTAAACAACACTCTCTTAGAAAACCAGTGGGTAAAGGAAGAAATTACAGGAGAAATTAGTAAATACCTCGAGGCAAATGACAATGAAAACACAACCTATCAAAACTTATGGGATGCAGCAAAGGTGGTGCTGAGAGGGAAATTTATTGTCCTAAATGCCTATATTAAAAGAGAAGAGAGAGCAAAAATTGAAGAGTTAACTGCTCACCTGGAGGAATTAGAGAAAGAACAGCAAACTAACCCCAAAGCAAGCAGAAGGGAAGAAATAACAAAGATTACAGCAGAAATAAATGCAATTGAGAACAGGAAAACAATAGAGAGAATCAACAAAACCAGAAGTTGGTTCTTTGAGAAAATCAATAAAATCGATGGACCACTGGCTAGGCTAACAAAAAAAAAGAGAGAGCAGATGCAAATAAATGCAATCAGAAATGGGAAAGGAAATATAACTACCGACCCTGCAGAAATTAAGGAGATAATGAGAAGATACTATGAGCAACTATATGCTAATAAACTAGACAACTTAGATGAAATGGACAACTTCCTAGAAAAGCATAAACAACCAACATTAACTCAAGAAGAAAGAGATGACCTCAACAAACCTATCACAAGTAAAGAGATTGAGTCAGTCATCAAAAAGCTCCCAAAAAGGAAAACCCCAGGACCAGATGGTTTCACATGTGAATTCTACCAAACATTCAAGAACAAATTAGTACCAATCCTGCTCAATCTCTTCAAAAAAATTGAAGAAGAGGGAAAGCTACCTAACTCTTTCTATGAAGCCATCATCACCCTAAACCAGACAAAGATTCTACAAAAAAAGAAAATTATAGACCAATTTCTTTAATGAATATAGACGCAAAAATCCTCAACAAAATACTCGCAAATCGAAGCCAGCAGCACATTAAAAGAATTATACACCACGACCAGGTGGGATTTATTCCAGGTATGCAAGGCTGGTTCAACACAAGAAAATCAATTAATGTAATACACCACATCAATAAATCAAAGCAGAAGAACCACACGATCATCTTGATTGATGGAGAAAAGGCATTTGACAAAATTCAACATCCTTTCCTGATGAAAACACTTCAAAGGATAGGAATAGAAGGGAACTTTTTCAATACGATAAAAGCAATATATGAAAAACCCACAGCTAACATCACACTCAATGGGGAGAGACTGAAAGCTTTTCCTCTAAGATCAGGAACAAGACAGGGATGCCCACTATCACCATTGTTATTCAACATTGTGCTGGAAGTTCTAGCTAGAGCAATTAGGCAAGAAAAAGAAATAAATGGCATCCAAATTGGAGAGGAAGAAGTAAAACTTTCACTATTTGCAGATGACATGATTCTATATGTAGGAAATCCAGAAAAATCTACAGCAAAGCTACTAGAACTACTCAATGAATACAGCAAAGTAGCAGGCTACAAGATCAACACGCAAAAATCTGCAGTGTTCCTATACACAAGTAATGTGCAACAAGAGGAGGAAATCAAGAAAAAAAATCCCATTTACAATAGCAACCAAAAGAATCAAGTATTTAGGAATAAACTTAACCAAGGACACAAAAGACCTTTACATAGAAAACTATAAGAAACTGCTAAAGGAAACTGAACAAGACCTAAAAAAAATGGAAGAACATACCATGTTCATGGATTGGAAGACTAAATATAGTTAAGATAGCAATTTTACCTAAACTGATTTACAGATTCAATGCAATACCAATTCAAATCCCAAAAACTTACTTTACAGAAATAGAAAAAACAATAACTAAATTTATTTGGAAGGGTAAGGTGCCCCGAATAGCCAAAAATATCTTAAGAGGAATGAAGTGGGAGGTCTCACACTACCTGACTCTGAAGCATATTACAAAGCTACAGTGCTCAAAACAGCATGGTACTGGCATAAGGACAGATATACTTATCAATGGAATTGAATTGAGTGTTCAGAAGTAGACCCTCGCATCTATGGGCAACTGATCTTTGATAAGGCAGTGAAGCCGAAGCAACTGGGAAAGAGCAGCCTGTTCAATAAATGGTGTTTGGAGAATCAGACATCCATTTCCAAAAGAATGAAAGAGGATGTTTATCTCACACCTGATACCAAAATTAACTCAAAGTGGATCAAAGACCTAAACATTAGCACCAAGACCATAAAACTCTTAGAAGAAAATGTAGGGCAATATCTTAAAGATCTTGCGATAGGAGGTGGTTTGTCAGACCTCACACCCAAGGCACGAGCAACCAAAGAACAAATAGACAAATGGGATCTCCTCAAAATTAAACACTTTTGTACATCAAAGGACTTTGTCAGAAAAGTAAAAAGGCAACCTACACAATGGGAGATGATATTTGGAAATCACGTATCAGATAAGCGTTTAATATCCCGAATATATAAAGGAATCCTGCATAACAGAAAGATAAACAATCCAACTAAAAAATGGGCAAAAGACATGAACAGACATTTTTCTGAAGAGGAAATACAAATGGCTCAAAAGCATATGAAAAAATGCTCAACTTCACTGGCTATTAAGGAAATGCAAATCAAAACCACAATGAGATATCATCTCACACCTACCAGAATGGCCATTATCTAAAAAACAGAAAATGACAAGTGCTGGAGAGGATGTGGAGAAAGAGGCACACTTATTCATTGTTGGTAGGAATGTAGAATGGTGCAACCACTCTGGAAGACAATATGGAGGTTCCTCAGGAAGCTAAATATAGATTTGCCATATGACCCAGCTATTCCATTGCTAGGTATATACTCAGAGGAACTGAAACTTAAGACACAAACAGACATTTGTAAATCGATGTTTACTGCAGCATTATTCACAATTGACAAGAGATGGAAACAGCCCAAATGTCCATCAAAGGATGAGTGGATTAACAAACTGTGGTATACACACATGATGGAATATTATGCAGCTGTGAGACAGAACAAAGACATGGATCATGTAATAATGTGGATGAACCTTGAGTACATTATGTTGAGTGAGTTAGCCAGAAACAAAAGGACAGATTCTGTATGGTCTCACTAATATGAACAGACATTAATGAACAAACTTTGGGAGTTAAAAGCTGACAACACAGGCGACCAGGAGATAGAAAGAGGGCAGAGATCAGCCATTTGATGCTGAAGGACTACAGAATGTCTAGGATTGATTGCATAGATCCAGAAATAGATAGCATAATACTGTGTGATGGTAGCACAGTATTGTAAGTACACTGAACAAAGATGTCTGTGAGTAAAGCTGAAAGAGGTGGGATAGGAGAATGTATGACACCAGAGGTAAAGATAGATGATAAAGACTGGGCTGTATAACGTGGCAAAAACTGGAGTGGCCAATGACTGTTACTAAATATACAAATATAAAAATGTTTTTGCATGTGGGAAAGCAAATGAATGTCAACCATGTAGAAATTTGCAAAGGGGATGGTATTCAGGAAAAAACATAATCAAAGCAAACTGGAGTCTACGGTCAACAGTTAACATTGTAATATACCTCCATTAAATGCAACAAAGGCAATATGCCAATGCTAAATGTATATGAGAGGGGGATATAGGGGAGGAATATGGGATTCTTGGTAGCGGTGTTATTTGCTGTCCTTGCTAGTATATTGTATTGTATGACATGTTATTTTTCTTTTTATCATTTTTTTCTTATTGCTAAAAAAAAAAACAATTTTTCTTGTAGTAATCAGTATGTTCAAGTGCTGATTGTGGTGATACATGCACAACTTTATGATGATACCATGAACAACTGATTGTACACTGTGGATAAATGTATGGTATGTGAATATAACTGTATAAAATTGTAGGAAAATATATATATAGGAGTAAAGGTGTTGGAGAAAACATGGTGAGAGGGATGATGCCTCACCAATACGGACTAACTACAATGGGTAAACTCAGAATTGAATCTTAGAACATAGCCTAACATGGACATAATAATTGTAATAGTCCCTAGATTGTAAGCTCTTACAGCAGTTAACTCTATCCCTGAATTGTAATGCCTATCTCTAAACTTTGAGATGCTGATCCCCTAGCGTATAACCTGATTGGTCTCTGGAACAATGCACATCTCTGAGACACCTGAAACTCAGAGCTAGAGCTCGGCAGATATGAATGTCAGTATTAGTGTATACAGCCACTGTCAAAAAAAAAAAAAAAAAAAAAAAAGCTGAAAAAGAGCCCAGACTTCGATTAGTGATATGAATGAAGCAGGTCTGGTTAAGACCAGGGCAAGCCAGGCCAAACGGTACAGGTTGAAACTGATTGTGTTTTAAAACTTCAACTTCCATATGAGACCAAGGGAATAGATATCTATTTGGTACAGGATCTAAATTTTCTAAACGGTACAATTCTACAGTCGATTTGTTCAAACACCACGATTGCATGGAACTTTGAATAGGAAGTGAGATATGGTAGGTTAGTACAGGCTGGAGTGAAATAGTGACACATTCTAGAGTAATTTGGGCAGATAATAAAAAATATATTTACAGCCTCCTCCTCCCCAGCCCCAAGGATCTGGGGGAAGGTGCAGATGTGTTGGACATCCTCACCTGGACTGGTGTTGATGTTGTCACAAACATTGGGACTGGCGGTTTGATGTGCTGAGCCCTCGAGCATGGGACTTGCCCTTATGAAGCGCATTACCACAAAGGAGAGTCTAAACTTGCATGTAATGGTGCCTAAGAGTCTCCCCCTGAGTACCTCTTTGTTGCTCAGATGTGGCCCTCTCTCTCTCTAACTGAGCCATCTCGACAGGTGAACTCGTTGCCCTCCACCCTACGTCGGACCCGACTCCCAGGGTTGTAAATCTCCCTGGCAACACAGAGTATGACTCCTGGGGATGAATGTGGACCCGGCATCGTGGGACTGAGAGTATCTTCTTGACCAAAAGGGGGATGCAAAATGAGATGAAATAGTTTCAGTGACTGAGAGATTTCAAATGGAGTTGAGAGGTCACTCTGGTGGACATTCTTATGCACTATATAGATAACACCTCTTAGGTTTTAATGTATTGGAATAGCTAGAAGTAAATACCTGAAACTACCAAATTCCAACCCAGCAGTCTGGACTCCTGAAGACAATTATATAATAATGTAGATTACAAGGGGTGACAGTGTGATTGTGAAGACCTTGTGGATCACACCCCCTTTATCTAGTGTATGGATGAGTAGAAAAATGGGGATAAAAACTAAAGGACAAATGGGGTGGGATGGGGGGTTGATTTGGGTGTTCTTTTTTCACTTTTTATTTTTTATTCTTGTTCTGGTTCTTTCTGATGTAAGGAAAATGTTCAGAGATAGATTGTGGTGATGAACGCATAACTATGTCATCATACTGTGGAGAGTGGATTGTATACCATGGATGATTGTATGGTGTGTGAATGTATTTCAGTAAAACTGAATTTAATTAAAAAAAAATAGATTGGGGTGATGAATGCACAAGTATATGATGGTACTGTGAACAGCTGATCGTAGACCACAGATAGTCGTATATGTGAATATATCTCAATAAAACTGAATTTTTAAAAAAAGTATGAATGCTGGCCTCATAGAATGAGTTACGAAGTGTTCCTTCATCTTCTTCGAAGAGTTTAAGGAATGGTGTTAAATCTTTAAATATTTGGTATAATTCACCAGTGAAGCGATCTGATCCTGGACTTTTGTTTGTTGGGAGGTTTTTTACTACTGATAGATCTATTTCTTCTTTAGTCAGTTTAGGTAATTTGTGTGACTGTAGGAATTTGGTCATTTCCTCTACATTTCCTGATTTTTTGGTGTACAAGTGTTCATAGTGTTTTTTAATAATGCTTTTAATCTCTGTAAGATCAGTAGTAATGTCCCAACTTTTATTTCTGATTTTAGTTACTTGTGTGTTCTCCCTTGTTTCTATGTCAGTCTTTCTAAAGATTTGTCAGTTTTATCGATGTTTTTGAAGAACCAACTTTTGGTTTCATTGGTTCCCTCAGTTTTCTATTCTCTTTTATTTATCACCACTATAATCGTTATTATTTCCTTCCTTCTGTTAAATTTAGGATTATTTTGTTCTTTTTTTAGTTTTCAAGATATGAAGTTAGGTTATTGATTTGAGATCTTTCTTTCTTAATGTAAGCATTTCCAGCTATAAATTTTCCTGTTTGTACTGCCTTTGCTGCATCCCGTAAGTTTTGGTGTCTTGTGTTTTCATTTTCATTCATCTCAGAAGTTTTGATTTCCCTTGTGATTGCTTCTTTGACTCCCTTAAAGAGTACGTTGAATATCTGTAAATTTTTCTTTTTCCTTCTGTTGTTGATTTCTAACTTCACTCCATTGTGGTTGGAGAAGACGCTTTATATGATTCGCCTTTTTAAATTTTTGAGACTTGTTTGTGACCCAACAAAGTCTATCCTAGAAAATTATCCATGTGTGCTTGAGAGGAACGTGTATTTTGCTGGTATTGGTTGGAGTGTTTTATTTGTGTCTATCAGTTCTAGTTGGTTTATACTATTTTTCAAGTCCTCTGCTTCCTTACTGATCTTCTGTCTAGATACCCTGTCCATTATTGAAAATGGTGTATTGAAACCTCCAGCTATTATCAGAACTGTCTATTTCTTTTTTCAATTCTGTCAATGTTTGCATCATGTATTTTGGGGCTGTTTAAAGTGCATATGTGTTATAATAGTTACATATTTTTTATAGATTGACCCTTTTATTATTATATAATGTCCTTTGTCTCTTATAACAGTTTTTGACTTTAAATCTATTTTCTCTTATATTAGTATCACCACTGCACTTTTGTTTTGGGTACTCTCTTTGTTTGGAATATTTTTTTTCCTGTCCTTTGACTTTCAGCCTATTTGCATCTTCAGATCTAAGGTGAGTCTTTTGGAAACAGCATATGGTTGGATCATGGTTTTTTTTGTCCGTTCTGCCAATCTTTGCCTGCTGATTGGTGAGTTTAATCCATTTGCATCCAAAGTACTGATAAAGGAGGACTTAAGATATTTTGCCTCTTTTTTTTTTTTTTCTGATAAGCCTTACACATTTTTTGTTGTTGTTGTTCCTCACTTCCCCATTGCTTCATTAACATCTTCAACCTCCTATTTACAAATGGGGTACACATCCACAGGTTCAGGTGTTGGGATTTGAACATGCCTTTCTGGGGGGACATGATTCAGTCCCCAACAATGTGTTAACTCTGGAAATCGATTTGCTCCCCCTCCCCAGAGTTTGCTGTTTTTGTTGTTTTGTTGCATTTTTTTGCCTTTTGTTTTTGCTGAAGGCTGTAGTATAAATTGACTCTCTTTTGGCTCTTTTTCAGTGCTTAGTCCAGCTAATACTGAGCCCATAGATCAACCTGAGCTGAGCAGTTAGGGTCTTAGGTCTTTTCTGGGCAGGTGTCTTACCTTGGAGGCATGCACAGTAAATTTCGAAAATTCAGTGTATACAAATGCTCCTGTGTGTTCTAAACCCCCCTACCCCCACCACCCCCCACCCTGCCAAAAGAAAATCTCCAGCTTCTCCTCCAGGGCCCCAGGTGTTGTATTTTAGGTCTCAACCACAATCTCTTTCCCAGGCAGCTGAGGTTTGCTCGGTTTCCCACTGCTTCTCTACCCTAAGTGAATTCCTGGTTAGGCAAACCAGACAAATGCCATTAGTTAAGTCTTTCAGGTTGTGCATTGGAACAGACATACAAACACATGAAATTTGCACATTAGGTGTGCTCTGCTTCCTCAAAACCAGATACCAAGGATCTGCACTAGGAACATATATCACTGCACTGGGGGCAGTACTAGGGCCAGGGCATATAAAAGTGCAGTGCAGCTTTCTGACCTTTTTTAGATAGCTTTTTTTCTTTAATTCAGCATTCAGTTGGTTGCTGTTTTCCCTTGACTGTTTTCCGGAGTTCTGGGAAAGTTGGTTCTGCCAGTTTCTGTGGAGGGGTGTGCATTTCGAGTTTCTTACTCTGCCATCTTGCTGGCTTCCCTGTGGCGAGCAAACCTTTTAAAGGTCACTTTTTAAAAACCATTATAATGGATGCTGTGCTACTTTGACTCTATTATGTCACCCAGAAAAGCCATGTTCTTTAATGCGATCTTGTGGGGGCAGACTTATTAGACTTTTGATTAAGTTGTTTCTGTGGAGATGTGACCCACCCAACTGTAGGTGAGCCCTTTTGATTAGATCATTTCCATGGAAGTGTTACCCCATCCTTCATGGGTGATCTTAATTCGATCTCTGGCATCCTTTAAGAGAGCTTTAAGAGAGCTTAAGGAGAGAAGAGGCTCAGAGAAGCCAGAGTTTGCCCCCAGGAGAAGCTAAGACCTGACACAGACCCAGATGCTTGAAGACACTGGGATTTCAGATAGAAGGATGTTTGGAGATGCTAAGCTAAGAGATGAAGACAAGAGTTTGCCCCAGAAAAGCAAAGAGAAGACACCCAGATGCTTAGAGAGAAACACCCCAGGAGAACCAAGCAGATTGCTGACTGAAGCTAAGAGAGACAGAAGCCCAGAGACATTTTGGAGAAAGCCATTTTGAAACGCAATCTGGGAGCACAGGACCAGCAGACGTCAGCCACATGCCTTCCCAGCTAACAGATGTGTTGTGAAGGTATTGGCTTTCTTCAGTGAAGGTATCCTCGTGTTGATGCCTTAGTTTGGACACTTTTATGGCCTTAGAACTGTAAATTTGTAACCTAATAAATCCCCTTTATAAAAGCCAATCCATTTCTGGTATTTTGCATTCCGGCGGCTTTAGCAAACTGGAGCGGATTTCTATATGGGGAGATCACAAATGGATACTTAAGCTTAGGCTAAACTTTCCTGTGGCAGCCTCATTTGCAGATTCAAGAATACAGTACTGCATCTCAGACAGCCTAAATGAAGACAGCCTTTGGAAAACTATCAGATGTAGCTCTAGCAATGAGAAGACATTGTGTATGAAGGATCTGAATGTAACAAATGGGAACAATATTTCTGATTTAATGTTTTAAACATGTATAGGTGAAGTAATGCATTGAATATGAAGTAAGCATTTGATATTTTTATCTATAATTCTAAAACTTTATTCAAGTGATTAAAAACACTTTCAAAAATAATTTTATCATGATTATCTTATTTTTGGAGTTATTTCCTATTTAGTATTTTACTTAGAAATATGATATGGATCTGTGCTATCCAATAGGTGGCCACTAGCTTACCTGGCTATTGAACACTGAAATGTATCTAATCCTAATTGAGATATGCTATAAATGTAAAATACACAGTGGATTTGAAAATTTAGTATAAAATACATAAAATTTCATTAATCTTAATATCAATTACATGTTGTAATAATCATAATTTTGATATATTGAGTTGAATAAAATGTGAAATTTTTTTTAAAAAGTATGGTTTTGCCCTCACTTAATGGATAAAGTAAAATACTCTTTTGACTTATGCTCTAAAACTGGAGGAATGAGGGGTGGAGGGGTTGGTGGTGGTGGCAGAGTGAGGAGGAAACCACGAATGTACTAACTTGTGTTTTTCATGCAAGCTTGGAATAAAGATTTTCCTATCATATTTGGGCATAGATTTGAGCTTCTGATAAACATGTTTAGGAAAATTTAGCTCTGTGCTGAGCACAGGTCTGCTTCTGTCTATCAAGAACAATACTAAAATATACATATGCCACATTCAAGCAAATGCTAAGGCTAGGAACATCTGCCAGAGACATGTTCTCATCATGATGGACTAAGTGAGTGGAATGTGTAACAACTGACCCATGATAATTCATTAAGTTTTGGTTCTTCTTGTCTGACTTCTAGATTTATGAAAAGGAAACGTGGGCAGCTATTAGATATTGTCAGATTTACCTTAGAAATAAAGGGTTCTACTAATCCACGAATTTTGAATCAGTTGAAAATGAAAAACAAACCGAGACTGTAATGTTCAGTTTTAAAAAAACCGAACTTGTCTGTGAAACAATTTTCTCCATACTTTGCGACCAAAACCAAATAAAGAAGTAAATCTAACATTGGGGGCTAAAATAAGCCCACTACTGTCAGCTATACCTCCAGTTTAAAACATTTATCTCATCAAAATAGCTTCATTCTAAATAGCATTGTCAATTTAAATTTAGAAAGTAAGTGTTTGGTTTTTCTTTTTTTCCTCAAAAACAACACCAGAAAATCAAAAGTAAATGCTATCAATTTAAACTTAAGAAATAAATGTTTCTATTCCATATACATTGTAAGAAAGCAAAACATTAGGCTCATTCAAATAACATCAGCAAGTCTTAAGTTTTTTTACAAAAGTTGAAGACTGAAACAAAAACAAAAAAACAAACCTTTCATTATTCTGTACTTTGAAATAAACCCCAAGAGTAAAATAATTTTAAAAAGAAAAATTGTTTAATTAAAAACATAAAAAGGTATAATATAGAGTTACTGGAAATTCTTATTAAAAGTTCTTATTTTTCATGTCAGAGAAGAACCAGAACCCCTAGAACCTGGTCAGAAACCTAGCATTCCGTGTCCTGCAAACACATCTTATCTTATAAAATGTGGCCAATTCTTGAGGGGTGTGTTAGTGTTCTCTAGTGAAACAGAATCAACAAGAGATTTCTATAAATATAAGATTCCATAAAAGTGTCTCACACAACTGTGGGTATGCACGAGTCCAAATTCCATAGGGCAGGCAGCCAACTGGCACCTCCGATGAAGGTGTTTGATGAACTCCTCAGGAAATGCTACTCTGACTAGCCGAAGAAGAAGTGAAGGTCCTCTAACTTTCTTGCTTAAAACTCTTCAATTGATTGGATTAAATCCAGCTGATTGAATTCCCTCATTGCAGAAGACATGCCCTTCATTAGTGTAATTAGTCACAGCTGCAGCCAACTGACTAATACTTTAATAAACCAGCCACAAATGTCCTTGCAGTAAAAGTTAGGCCAGTGCTTCCTTGACCAGACACCCGGACACAATGACCTGGTCAAGGTGACACATGAACTTAACCATCACAAGGGGTAAAATAAGGCACTTGAAATATGTGCCATACACTACATGAGGTATCTTCTCTGTATAAAATTCTATGATCTTCATGGCATTTGAATCACATCAGAACCACTGAATTTTATGTTTCAACCAAAACAACTTTCCCATCTGGTTTTTTTGTTTGTTTGTTTTTGTGATAACAGATCAACTTTAATTCTAGCACCTGAAGCTATAAAAGGGTATGCTTTATAAACTTCAAGGGACTGTGGTACACATTCAATAAAGTGACAACTGTGCAATACCACTTAGTATCTCAAAATCAGGAAACGTATTTCGGAATTGTTTAAACACAATCCACAGAACTAAAAACAAAATCAGGGAGGCGGGGCAAGATGGCAGACTGGTGAGCTGTAAGTTTTAGTTACTCCTCCAGGAAAGTAGGTAAAAAGCCAGGAACTGCATGGACTGGACACCACAGAGCAATCTGTCTTTGGGCATACTTCATACAACACTCATGAAAACGTGGAACTGCTGAGATCAGCGAAATCTGTAAGTTTTTGCGGCCAGGGGACCCGCGCCCCTCCCTGCCAGGCTCAGTCCCGGGGGAGGAGGGGCTGTCAGCTCCGGGAAGGAGAAGGTAGAACTGCAGTGGCTGCTCTTATCGGAAACTCATTCTACTGATTCAAACTCCAACCATAGATAGACTGAGACCAGACACCAGAGACTCTGAGAGCAGCCAGCCCAGCAGAGAGGAGACAGGCATAGAAAAAAAACAACACGAAAAACTCCAAAATAAAAGCAGAGGATTTTTGGAGTTCTGGTGAACACAGAAAGGGGAAGGGCGGAGCTCAGGCCTTGAGGCGCATATGCAAATCCCGAAGCAAAGCTGATCTCTCTGCCCTGTGCACCTTTCCTTAATGGCCCTGGTTGCTTTGTCTATTAGCATTTCAATAACCCATTAGATCTCTGAGGAGGGCCGTTTTTTTTTGTTTTTTTTTTTAAATCCTTTTTTCTTTTCTAAAACAATTACTCTAAGAAGCCCAATACAGAAAGCTTCAAAGAATTGCAATTTGGGCAGGTCAAGTCAAGAGCAGAACTAAGAGAGCTCTGAGACAAAAGGCAATAATCCAGTGGCTGAGAAAATTCACTAAACACCACAACTTCCCAAGAAAAGGGGGGTGTCCGCTCACAGCCACCATCCTGGTGGACAGGAAACACTCCTGCCCATCGCCAGCCCCATAGCCCAGAGCTGCCCCAGACAACCCAGTGTGACGGAAGTGCTTCAAATAACAGGCACACACCACAAAACTGGGCGTGGACATTAGCCTTCCCTGCAACCTCAGCTGAATGTCCCAGAGCTGGGAAGGTGGAGCAGTGTGAATTAACAAAGCCCCATTCAGCCATCATTTGAGCAGACTGGGAGCCTCCATACACAGCCCAGCAGCCCAGAACTGCCCTGGGGGGACGGCACTCACCTGTGACATAGCACAGTCATCCCTCAACAGAGGACCCGGGGTGCACAGCCTGGAAGAGGGGCCCACTTGCAAGTCTCAGGAGCCATACGCCAATACCAAAGACTTGTGGGTCAGTGGCAGAGACAAACTGTGGCAGGACTGAACTGAAGGATTAGACTATTGCAGCAGCTTTAAAACTCTAGGATCATCAGGGAGATTTGATTGTTAGGGCCACCCCCCCTCCCCGACTGCCCAGAAACACGCCCCACATACAGGGCAGGCAACACCAACTACACACGCAAGCTTGGTACACCAATTGCGCCCCACAAGACTCACTCCCCCACTCACCAAAAAGGCTAGGCAGGGGAGAACTGGCTTGTGGAGAACAGGTGGCTCGTGGACGCCACCTGCTGGTTAGTTAGAGAAAGTGTACTCCACGAAGCTGTAGATCTGATAAATTAGAGATAAGGACTTCAATAGGTCTACAAACCCTAACAGAACCCTATCAAGTTCAGCAAATGCCACGAGGCGAAAAACAACAGAAAATTATAAAGCATATGAAAAAACCAGACGATATGGATAACCCAAGCCCAAGCACCCAAATCAAAAGACCAGAAGAGACACAGCACCTAGAGCAGCTACTCAAAGAACTAAAGATGAACAATGAGACCATAGTACAGGATATGAAGGAAATCAAGAAGACCCTAGAAGAGCATAAAGAAGACATTGCAAGACTAAATTAAAAAATGGATGATCTTATGGAAATTAAAGAAACTGTTGACCAAATTAAAGAGATTCTGGACACTCATAGTACAAGACTAGAGGAAGTTGAACAACGAATCAGTGACCTGGAAGATGACAGAATGGAAAATGAAAGCATAAAAGAAAGAATGGGAAAAAAATTGAAAAACTCAAAATGGACCTCAGGGATATGATAGATAATATGAAACGTCCGAATATAAGACTCATTGGTGTCCCAGAAGGGGAAGAAAAGGGTAAAGGTCTAGGAAGAGTATTCAAAGAAATTGTTGGGGAAAACGTCCCAAATCTTCTAAACAACATAAATACACAAATCATAAATGCTCAGCGAACTCCAAATAGAATAAATCCAAAAAAACCCACTCCGAGACATATACTGATCACACTGTCAAACATAGAAGAGAAGGAGCAAGTTCTGAAAGCAGCAAGAGAAAAGCAATTCACCACATACAAAGGAAACAGCATAAGACTAAGTAGTGACTACTCAGCAGCCACCATGGAGGCGAGAAGGCAGTGGCACGATATATTTAAAATTCTGAGTGAGAGGAATTTCCAGCCAAGAATACTTTATCCAGCAAAGCTCTCCTTCAAATTTGAGGGAGAGCTTAAATTTTTCACAGACAAAGAAATGCTGAGAGAATTTGCTAACAAGAGACCTGCCCTACTGGAGATACTAAAGGGAGCCCCACAGACAGAGAAACAAAGACAGGACAGAGAGACTTGGAGAAAGGTTCAGTACTAAAGAGATTCGGTATGGGTACAATAAAGGATATTAATAGAAAGAGGGAAAAATATGGCAAACATAAACCAAAGGATAAGATGGCCAATTCAAGAAATGCCTTCACGGTTTTAACGTTGAATGTAAATGTATTAAACTCCCCAATTAAAAGATATAGATTCGCAGAATGGATCAAAAAAAATGAACCATCAATATGTTGCATACAAGAGACTCATCTTAGACACAGGGACACAAAGAAACTGAAAGTGAAAGGATGGAAAAAAATATTTCATGCAAGCTACAGCCAAAAGAAAGCAGGTGTAGCAATATTAATCTCAGATAAAATAGACTTCAAATGCAGGGATGGTTTGAGAGACAAAGAAGGCCACTACATACTAATAAAAGGGGCAATTCAGCAAGAACAAATAACAATCGTAAATGTCTATGCACCCAATCAAGGTGCCACAAAATACATGAGAGAAACACTGGCAAAACTAAAGGAAGCAATTGATGTTTCCACAATAATTGTGGGAGACTTCAACACATCACTCTCTCCTATAGATAGATCAACCAGACAGAAGACCAATAAGGAAATTGAAAACCTAAACAATCTGATAAATGAATTAGATTTAACAGACATATACAGGACATTACATCCCAAATCACCAGGATACACATACTTTTCTAGTGCTCATGGAAATTTCTCCAGAATAGATCATATGCTGGGACATAAAACAAGCCTCAAGAAATTTAAAAAGATTGAAATTATTCAAAGCACATTCTCTGACCACAATGGAATACAATTAGAAGTCAATAACCATCAGAGACTTAGAAAATTCACAAATACCTGGAGGTTAAACAACACACTCCTAAACAATCAGTGGGTTAAAGAAGAAATAGCAAGAGAAATTGCTAAATATATAGAGACGAATGAAAATGAGAACACAACATACCAAAACCTATGGGATGCAGCAAAAGCAGTGCTAAGGGGGTAATTTATAGCACTAAACGCATATATTAAAAAGGAAGAAAGAGCCAAAATCAAAGAACTAATGGATCAACTGAAGAAGCTAGAAAATGAACAGCAAACCAATCCTAAACCAAGTACAAGAAAAGAAATAACAAGGATTAAAGCAGAAATAAATGACATAGAGAACAAAAAAACAATAGAGAGGATAAATATCACCAAAAGTTGGTTCTTTGAGAAGATCAACAAGATTGACAAGCCCCTAGCTAGACTGACAAAATCAAAAAGAGAGAAGACCCATATAAACAAAATAATGAATGAAAAAGGTGACATAACTGCAGATCCTGAAGAAATTAAAAAAATTATAAGAGGATATTATGAACAACTGTATGGCAACAAACTGGATAATGTAGAAGAAATGGACAATTTCCTGGAAACATATGAACAACCTAGACTGACCAGAGAAGAAATAGAAGACCTCAACCAACCCATCACAAGCAAAGAGATCCAATCAGTCATCAAAATCTTCCCACAAATAAATGCCCAGGGCCAGATGGCTTCACAGGGGAATTCTACCAAACTTTCCAGAAAGAACTGACACCAATCTTACTCAAACTCTTTCAAAACATTGAAAAAAATGGAACACTACCTAACTCATTTTATGAAGCTAACATCAATCTAATACCAAAACCAGGCAAAGATGCTACAAAAAAGGAAAACTACCGGCCAATCTCCCTAATGAATATAGATGCAAAAATCCTCAACAAAATACTTGCAAATCGAATCCAAAGACACATTAAAAAAATCATACACCATGACCAAGTGGGGTTCATTCCAGGCATGCAAGGATGGTTCAACATAAGAAAAACAATCAATGTATTACAACACATTAAAAACTCGAAAGGGAAATATCAATTGATCATCTCAATAGATGCTGAAAAAGCATTTGACAAAATCCAACATCCCTTTTTGATAAAAACACTTCAAAAGGTAGGAATTGAAGGAAACTTCCTCAACATGATAAAGAGCATATATGAAAAACCCACAGCCAGCATAGTACTCAATGGTGAGAGACTGAAAGCCTTCCCTCTAAGATCAGGAACAAGACAAGGATGCCCGCTGTCACCACTGTTATTCAACATTGTGCTGGAAGTGCTAGCCAGGGCAATCCGGCAAGACAAAGAAATAAAAGGCATCCAAATTGGAAAAGAAGAAGTAAAACTCTCATTGTTTGCAGATGATATGATCTTATATCTAGAAAACCCTGAGAAATCAACGATACACCTACTAGAGCTAATAAACAAATTTAGCAAAGTAGCGGGATACAAGATTAATGCACATAAGTCAGTAATGTTTCTATATGCTAGAAATGAACAAACTGAAGAGACACTCAAGAAAAAGATACCATTTTCAATAGCAACTAAAAAAATCAAGTACCTAGGAATAAACTTAACCAAAGATGTAAAAGACCTATACAAAGAAAACTACATAACTCTACTAAAAGAAATAGAAGGGGACCTTAAAAGATGGAAAAATATTCCATGTTCATGGATAGGAAGGCTAAATGTCATTAAGATGTCAATTCTACCCAAACTCATCTACAGATTCAATGCAATCCCAATCAAAATTCCAACAACCTACTTTGCAGACTTGGAAAAGCTAGTTATCAAATTTATTTGGAAAGGGAAGATGCCTCGAATTGCTAAAGACACTCTAAAAAAGAAAAACGAAGTGGGAGGACTTACACTCCCTGACTTTGAAGCTTATCATAAAGCCACAGTTGCCAAAACAGCATGGTACTGGCACAAAGATAGACATATAGATCAATGGAATCGAATTGAGAATTCGGAGATAGACCCTCAGATCTATGGCCGACTGATCTTTGATAAGGCCCCCAAAGTCACCGAACTGAGCCATAATGGTCTTTTCAACAAATGGGGCTGGGAGAGTTGGATATCCATATCCAAAAGAATGAAAGAGGACCCCTACCTCACCCCCTACACAAAAATTAACTCAAAATGGACCAAAGATCTCAATATAAAAGAAAGTACCACAAAACTCCTAGAAGATAATGTAGGAAAACATCTTCAAGACCTTGTATTAGGCGGCCACTTCCTAGACTTTACACCCAAAGCACAAGCAACAAAAGAGAAAATAGATAAATGGGAACTCCTCAAGCTTAGAAGTTTCTGCACCTCAAAGGAATTTCTCAAAAAGGTAAAGAGGCAGCCAACTCAATGGGAAAAAATTTTTGGAAACCATGTATCTGACAAAAGACTGATATCTTGCATATACAAAGAAATCCTACAACTCAATGACAATAGTACAGACAGCCCAATTACAAAATGGGCAAAAGATATGAAAAGACAGTTCTCTGAAGAGGAAATACAAATGGCCAAGAAACACATGAAAAAATGTTCAGCTTCACTAGCTATTAGAGAGATGCAAATTAAAACCACAATGAGATACCATCTAACACCGGTTAGAATGGCTGCCATTAAACAAACAGGAAACTACAAATGCTGGAGGGGATGTGGAGAAATTGGAACTCTTATTCATTGTTGGTGGGACTGTATAATGGTTCAGCCACTCTGGAAGTCAGTCTGGCAGTCCCTTAGAAAACTAGATATAGAGCTACCATTCGATCCAGCGATTGCACTTCTCGGTATATACCCGGAAGATCGGAAAGCAGTGACACGAACAGATATCTGCACACCAATGTTCATAGCAGCATTATTCACAATTGCCAAGAGATGGAAACAACCCAAATGTCCTTCAACAGATGAGTGGATAAATAAAATGTGGTATATACACACGATGGAATACTACGCAGCAGTAAGAAGGAACGATCTGGTGAAACATATGACAACATGGATGAACCTTGAAGACATAATGCTGAGCGAAATAAGCCAGGCACAAAAAGAGAAATATTACATGCTACCAGTAATGTGAACTTTGAAAAATGTAAAACAAATGGTTTATAATGTAGAATGTAGGGGAACTAGCAGTAGAGAGCAATTAAGGAAGGGGGAACAATAATCCAAGAAGAACAGATAAGCTATTTAACGTTCTGGGGATGCCCAGAAATGACTAGGTCTGTTAATTTCTGATGGATGTAGTAGGAACAAGTTCACTGAAATGTTGCTATATTATGTAACTTTCTTGGGGTAAAGTAGGAACATGTTGGAAGTTAAGCAGTTATCTTAGGTTAGTTGTCTTTTTCTTACTCCCTTGTTATGGTCTCTTTGAAATGTTCTTTTATTGTATGTTTGTTTTCTTTTTAACTTTTTTTTTCATACAGTTGATTTAAAAAAGAAGGGAAAGTTAAAAAAAAAAAAAAAAAAGAAAAAAGACAAACAAGGAAAAAAAAAAAAAAAAAAGATGTAGTGCCCCCTTGAGGAGCCTGTGGAGAATGCAGGTGTATTCGCCTACCCCACCTCCATGGTTGCTAACATGACCACAGACATAGGGGACTGGTGGTTTGATGGGTTGAGCCCTGTACCATAAGTTTTACCCTTGGGAAGATGGTTGCTGCAAAGGAGAGGCTAGGCCTCCCTGTATTTGTGCCTAAGAGTCTCCTCCTGAATGCCTCTTTGTTGCTCAGATGTGGCCCTCTCTCTCTGGCTAAGCCAACTTGAAAGGTGAAATCACTGCCCTCCCCCCTACGTGGGATCAGACACCCAGGGAAGTGAATCTCCCTGGCAACGTGGAATATGACTCCCGGGGAGGAATGTAGACCCGGCATCGTGGGATGGAGAACATCTTCTTGACCAAAAGGGGGATGTGAAAGGAAATGAAATAAGCTTCAGTGGCAGAGAGATTCCAAAACGAGCCGAGAGATCACTCTGGTGGGCACTCTTACGCACACTTTAGACAACCTTTTTTAGGTTCTAAAGAATTGGGGTAGCTGGTGGTGGATACCTGAAACTATTAAACTACAACCCAGAACCCATGAATCTCGAAGACAGTTGTATAAAAATGTAGCTTATGAGGAGTGACAATGGGATTGGGAATGCCATAAGGACCAAACTCCACTTTGTCTAGTTTATGGATGGATGTGTAGAGAAGTAGGGGAAGGAAACAAACAGACAAAGGTACCCAGTGTTCTTTTTTTACTTCAATTGCTCTTTTTCACTCTAATTATTATTCTTGTTATTTTTGTGTGTGTGCTAATGAAGGTGTCAGGGATTGATTTAGGTGATGAATGTACAACTATGTAATGGTACTGTAAACAATCGAAAGTACAATTTGTTTTGTATGACTGCATGGTATGTGAATATATCTCAATAAAATGATGATAAAAAAAAAGAAAAAGAATAAAGGAGAACAGCATAAAAAAAAATCAGAAATCATCCACAGTTATACTAATTGTCAAAAGTTTTACATTTAATACTTGATATAACAGTCAATATGTAGTAAGGGATACTGAAAGTTATTTCAGATTCTCATCCTGTTAAGTTGTACTCTATTGGGAATCTTTACTGAGTAGGTATGTGACTGGCCAAAGGCGGGTACAACCAGGACCAGAACAGCAGGTAAAGTTCTACCACAGTTTCCATAGCCTCCACTTATTTTTTCTTTGTTGGTTAAAAGTGAACAGTGAGAATTAAATACTTATCTTTATAAATACACAAAGTATGTTATGAAAGCATATTTGCTTACAAACATATAAAAATATGTTAACTATTTTGATAAGAAAATAATGTACAAAACTATATAGCAAAAACAGTAATCATCTGTGACCCTGGAAAGATCAATTCCCTAGTTTACGTTACCTCAAACAAACAAGTTTTAGTTTGTTTTTTTTTTAATCCCTTATCCAGAAACACTTAAAAAGGAAGACAGACAGAAATTATTTATTTCTACCCTCAACTTGGCTGTGAAAGAGTTAAATTAAAAAACCAAGAACAATAAAATGCATAAGTCCAAAATGAACTCATATATTTAGCCACATAGACTATCACCGTCTTTGAGAGGAGGAGTAATAATAAAGGCTTGATAAGCGGTTTTGAACCCATAAATAAAATAGGCATTTTGGTATTTTGGCCACTAGAAAACAAAGCTGTAGCATCAGTTAAGGTCTGAGATGTCTCACTTTTGTAGATTCAATTCAGAGTATCTAAGGTTAACTAAATCTGACATCAAAATTGTTAAAGACGGGCAAAAATCCACAATTAAAAAAAAAAACTAAGTTTCTATTTAGTTTAACAGTAAGCAATATGACTCTAGAAGTTAAAAATCATTTCACAGGAGGCAGCAAGACGGCGGCATAGAGAGGAGTGGAAGTTAGTCCCCTGGAACAACAAATAAACAACCAGGAACAACTAGTAAATAAACCGGAATAACCAGTAGGGGACAACCATAACTGTCCACACATTGTACACCAACCTGGATTGGGAGGAATGCCAGAGATTGCAATATAAAATCTATAAGTAAAAGCTGCAGAACCACGCCGGGAGCCCCCTACCTCCACAGCAGGCCGAAGGGCAAAATCTCGCTGTGGGAGAAAGCAGCACTCTCTGAACAAGCGAATATACCTCAGTCTAGCTCCAGTTGGGGTTTAAATTAACAAATGTGGACTTCTCAATACTAGCTACAAACCCCCAACAAGCAGACAGAGGCTTTTAGCAACAACTGACCTTAAAGAACCAGAAGACTCCGCTGTCCCGCGAGAGGGAGCCCAGAAGACCAGGTGTTACCTCTGGCCAACAAGTAAAACTGAGGACTGGTTCTAAAAGGGGGCTTCTGTCCCTTTTCTCAATCTCTCAACCTGAACGACTCAGTGGAGAAAACCTCAGCCATTTTCAGTTCCCAGCACTCTGACCCAGACAAGGGTGGAGACAGCAGAGTCAGAAAGACAAAGAACCTATTTAAATACACATAATAACTCCATAGGCAGTATATCTTCCCTAAGAGGAAGGAGGTAGTGCCCAGTTCTACTACCAGCCTTCCATTCAGAACCAGACCCCAGAGCCTGGGGGGAAACAGCCAAAACAGAAACTAAGGAGGTCACACCTCCTTACACCAGTCAGGAGCTACAGGCTGACAGGCGCCTCCTGCTGGGAATGTTAGGAAAAGCACAGCAGCTATAGGCCTCACAGGTGTGTCAATCTTCTAAGACATACCCTCAGGGAAACCTAATATTGAATATTGCCTCCTTCTGAGACCTAAGCCTGTTATGGTCTGGGAAAACCTGATTGAGGTAACCAAGGAAACCAGATGCTAGGCAACAGAAAACCACAACCTAAACAAAGAAAAATGAAGTTATGGTCCAGTTAAAGGAACAAACTTACACTTCAACTGAGATACAGGAATTGAAACTAATGCTAAATCAATTCAACAAGTTTAGGGAAGATATCACAAAAGAGATGAAGGGTATAATGAAAACACTGGGTAAACATAAGGTAGAAATCTAAAATTTGAAAAAACAACTGGCAGAATCTATGGAAATGAAAGGCACAACATGAGATGAAAGATACGATGGAGATATACAACAGCAGATCTCAAGAGGCGGAAGAAAACACTCAGGAACCAGAGAACAAGACACCTGAAATCCAACATACAAAAGAACAGATAGGGAAAAGAAAAATATGAGCAACATCTCAGGGAACTGAATGACAACATGAAACGCAGGTATGTTCATGTCATGGGTGTCCCAGAAGGAGAAGAGAAGGGAAAAGGGGCAGAAGCAATAATAGAGGAAATAATCAATGAAAATTTCCCATCTCTTATGAAAGACATAAACTTACAGATCTGAGAAGTGCAGCGTACCCCAAACAGAATAGATCTGAGTAGGCCTATCCCAAGACACTTAATAATCAGATTATCAAATGTCAAAGACAAAGAGAGAATCCTAAAAGCAGCAAGAGAAAAGCAATCCACCGCATACAAAGGAAGCTTGATAAGACTATATGCAGATTTCTCAGCAGAAACCATGGAGGCAAGAGGGAAGTGGGGTGATACATTTAAGATACTGAAAGGAAAATACCGTCAACCAAGAATCCTATATCTGACAAAACTGCCCTTAAAATATGAGTAAGAGTTTTAAAATATTCTCTGACAAACAGACAATGACAGTTTGTGAACAAGATACCTGCTCTACAGGAAACACTAAAGGGAGCACTACAGACAGACAGCAAAAGACAGGAGTGAGAGGTTTGGAACACAATTTTGGGTGATGGTAGCACAGCAATGTAAGTACCCTGAACAAAGATGACTGTGAGTATGGTTGAAAGAGGAAGGTTAGGAGCATGTGGGACACAAGGAGGAAAGAGGAAAGATACAGACTGGGACTGTATAACTCAGTGAAACCTAGAGTGCTCAACACTTGTGATAAAATGTTCAAATAAGTTTTTACATGAGGGAGAACAAATGAACAAACATAAGGTATAACACCCTGTGTATTAGTTAGGGTTTTCTAGGGAGACAGAATCAATGAGAGATGTAACAAACTGTCAACTCCAAGGAAGATATCCGATGAACTCCTCGGGAAACAAACCGACAACTTTGACGAACTCCTCAGGAAACGAACCGGCAACTTCGACGAACTCCTCAGGAAATGAACTGGGATTTTCAACGAACGTGCTTGATGAACTCCTCAGGAAACGAACTGGCAACTTCGACGAGCTCCCCAGGAAATGCTTCACTGGGCAGCCAAAGAAGAAGTGAAGGTTCTCTAACCGTCCGGCTTATAAGCCTTCAACTGATCACCTGGACCAAATCCAGCCAACTGCATTTTCTCATTGTGGAAGGCACGCCCCTTGATGAGTCACCAGTCAGCTGCAGTCAATTGACTGATGATCCAACAAACCGGCTATCACCTGGACCAAATCCAGCCAATTGCATTCTCTCATTGTGGAAGGCACGCCCCTTGATGAGTCATCAGTCAGCTGCAGTCAATTGACTGATGATCAGACAAACCAGCCCGTTGGTTTATTAACCAGTCTCAAATATCCTCACAGCAATCGTCAGGCCAGTGCCCGCTTGACCAGACAGCTGGGTCACCTAGCCAAGTTGACACATGAACCCAACCATCACAGTCCACCCCTTGTCAACTTGGCAGTTGTAAACATCACCTAAAACCATACCTTCAAAATGAACTTTACAGCTTATGCCATATGATAAGGGGATAAGACAGAGAAGAAAGCAAAGATATTTGCTTTACAGACAAATACAAACATAATCATAACAAAATGAGGAGGAAATATTCATGTCATCATAGTCCTCGTTTCTGTAACTGGTCACGTGGCCATAGTTCATATTTATCACGATCTTCTTCCACTACCCATTCCATGTTCCCTTTACCCTCAGCAAGCACTTCAGCTGGCCGTAGTTCTTTGCCTGGTGGGGTGACCCAAACCTTCATTCCTGAAGTTTCTTGGCCATTGGTAGTCCTGCCTGGATTGGGTTGTTGCAGTTTTCCATTGACTTGAATCACGGGGCATGGTAGTACTAAGAGACACCCTAGGGGATCTCCTGTATTCCAGGAAAACTCTTCTTTACTTCCATTGTGTAGTTGCAGTGCTATTTCCCCTTGATAGGATCAATCACCCCAGCCAGTACAGTAATCCTCTTCCTTGCCTGTTGATTCAGAGGCATAAGAAGCCCAAAGTGGCCAGGTGGCAGTCTTAACTTCCAGTTCAATGGGATTATTGTTGTGTTTCCTGGTGGAAGCACTCCTCCTTTTGGAACCAAGACCTGTAAACCAGCAGAGCTTAAGCTTGCAGGGACAGGAAGCAAAAATTTACCTAGTGGATCACTAGAAGTGATAGTGAGTGGTGCCACTCCTGTTTCCACCCCTTGATTCCTGGACTCCTAGCATTGGTGGTGATGTCTGACTCTTTATTCTACTGTAGTTTAATTCTATCTTCCCTTTTGTTACTTCCTAGCTGTCATGTTTTTTTTTCTCTCTCTTCCTTTTTTCTTTTTCTTTTGCCTCTCTACCTTCTTTGACTCTTCTTCCTTCTTTGTGGAAGAAATGGAGATATCCTTATATATATAGTGGTGATGGTGCTGAATACATAAATACGTGACTATACAGGGAATCACTGATCGTTTACTTAGGATGGAATGTATGGTGTGTGAATAAAATCATCTCATAAAAAAAAAGGCTGATGAAGAAACCTTGAGGGCACTATATTGAGTGAAATAAGTCACACACATAAGGACAAATATTGCAGGGTCTCACCGATATGAATTAATTATAATACGTAAACTCATACACATGAAAGATAAGTTACCAGGATATAGAACAAGGCTAAAGAATGGGGAGTGGTTGCTTATTATGAGCAGAATGTTCAACTAGGTTGAACTTAAGTGTTTGTAAACGGACAGAGTTGACGGTAGCACGTTGTGAGAATAACTAACAGTGTTGAATGGTGCATGAATGTGGTGGAAAGGGGAAGCTCAGAGTCACAGTATGTCACTAAAGAAAGTCAGAGGTTAAAAGATGGGAATGTATAACACATTCTTATGGTGGACAATGTTGTGATTAACTGTACAAATATTAGAAATCTCTTTCATGAACTAGAACAAATGTTTGACATGATAACTAAAAGTTAATAATAGAAGGGCATATAAGAAAAAAACATACCTATTGCAAACTATATACTACAGTTAGTAGTATTTTAACATTCTTTCATCAACAGTAACAAATGTACTATACCAATACTATGAGTCAATATTGGAGGGGGGGTTGGTTAGGGGTATGGGATGATTTGAATTTCTTTTTTTTGTCTTTATTTCTTTTCTGGAGTAATGAAAATGTTCTAAATATTGAAAAAAAAATTTATTGTGGTGATGGATGCACAGCTGTATCACGGTACTGTGAGCAACTGATTGTACACTTTGGATCTTTGGATAACTGTATGGTATGTGAACAATCTCAATAAAATTAAACTAAAAAGAAAAAAATCATTTTACAACCTAAGACTTCAGCTTGGCAAATAGCTTGGGGTCCAAAATCGATTCATTCCTATTAAAATGGAAGTCGTTAAAAATGTGTCAGTTGCTGCTTCCTTTGTGTATAACCTGGTCGGTCTCTGGAACTCTGGGTATCTGGTGTGACACCTGAAACTTAGAGCTAGAGCTCGGCAGATATGAATGTCAGTATTAGCACATACAGCAACTGTTTAAAAAGCTGAAAAAGAGTCCAGACTTCAATTAGAGATATACATGAAGCAGATCTGGTTAGGACTAGGGCAAATCAGGCCAAAGGGTAAAGGATGATACTGGCTGAGTTTTAAAACATCAACATCCGTGTGAAACCAAGGAAGAGATGTTTAATTTGGTGCAGGATCTATATTTTCTGTAGTACACCAAACAATTTAACTTATTCGGTCAATTTATTCAAATACCATAATTACATGCAACTTTGAATAGGAAGTAAGATCTGATATCTTAGTACAGGTTAGTGTGAAATCCTGATATATCCCAAAGTAATTTGGGCAGAGAATAAAAATGTATATGCAGGGCCCCCCTGAGGAGCTGGGGGGAAATGCAGAAATGTTGGACTTCCCCACCTGGGTTGTTGCTGATGTTCTCACAAACACTGAAGACTGAAGGTTTGGTATGCTGAGCCCTCTATCTCAGGACTTGCCCTTGTGAAGCTCATTACTGCAAAGGAAAGGCTAAGCCTACCTATAATTTTGCCTAAGAGTCTCCCCCAGAGAACCTCTTGGTTGCTCAAATGTGGCCCTCTCTCTCGAGGTAAGCCAACTCTGCACGTGAACTCACTGCCCTCCCCCATACATGGGACCTGACTCCCAGGGGTGTAACTCTCCCTGGCAATGCAGGATATGACACCCGGGGATGAGCCTGGACCCAGCACCATGGGATTGAGAACATCTTCTTGACCAAAAGGGGGATGAAATGAAATGAAACAAAGCTTCAATGGCTGAAAGATTTCAAATGGAATCGAGAGGTTATTCTTATGCACTATATAGATATACCTTTTTAGATTTTTTAGTGTATTAGAATAACTAGAAGTAAGTACCTGAAACTATCAAACTCCAATCCAGTAGCCTTGATTCTTAAAGACGATTATATAAATATGTAGCGCATATGGTATTTCAGTGTGATTGTGAAAACCTTGTGAATCACACTCACTTAATGCAGTATATGGATAGATAAGTAGAAAAATGAGAACAAAAACTAAATGAAAAATAGGGTGGAATGGGGGGAATGATTTGGGTGTTCTTTTTTATTTTTATTTTTTATTCTTATTTTTATTCTTTCTGGTGTAAGGAAAATGCTAAAAAATAGATTGGGGTGATGAATGCACAACTATATGATGGTAGTGTGAACAGCTGATTGTACACCATGGATGATAGTATGGTATGTGAACATATCTCAATAAAAGCGAATTAAATTTTTTTTTAAAATGTGCCTTTGTATATAGATATACATTTTAAAGGAATCAGATAATCTTACAAACAGCCTTAGTGTTTCCTTTGAATCTGTCTTGGAATGACCATAGTATCTTCATGGAAAGGATTAGCCAGCTTCTTGTTCTAAGGCTAATATGGTGACCATTTGTCAGACTTGCTTGTCCAAGGCTAAAAAGGTACCAACAAGATGTAAACTGTAAGGAGAGAAAGAGATTAGGACTTTTCCTGGCAGTTAGTAGCTAAAATTCATGGGATTCTTACAAAATGACACAATGACAGCCTTTCTTGTCTTTTTCTTTCCATGTTGGTTCTGGTGAAGGAGGGCATTCCTGCTCTGGAAATTTCCTTATAACCCGGACAAGTTCATGGAAAGCTTGATCTACACACATTCTAATCTTTGCTGAGGCCTCCAAGTATGTTAACTTAAGCTGCCGTGCTAACTGCTGTCCTTCCTGTGTTACCTGTCTTTGACGATCTAGATCAGTTTTACTGCCCATTAAAATCATGGGAAATTCATCATGGTCCTTTATTCTGAGACCGTCTTTGAAACATAGATTTCTACAAAGCTGCCTCTATCTGTGCCTGAAGAGACCAACAGGAAACCCTCGCCAGTCCTCATATACTGTTCTCTCATAGCTCCAAACTCTTCCTGTCCTACTGTATCCAGAACAGCTAGCCAGGCTGCTCTGTCATCTATCACACACTGCTTTGCATAGGAATCTTCAATGGTTGGATCATAATCCGTTAAAAAATAGGATAAGATGAACGGGATCCTGAGCGCCGACTTGCCCACGCCGCCCCACGCTCACCGCCTGCCCTAGGCCAGGCTCTGGGCATGTGTACGGCCGGCGGGCCGCAGACTAGCAGAGGAGCGGGGTTCCCGGGTGCCGGCAGCTGTGAGGAGGAATGATGCGAGCGCGGCGCCTGGGGCTATCCTGTCCCGCCGAAGGTGCGGAGAAGCGGGGTGTCCGCCAGGGCCAGTGGCAGCGGCGGCGGGGGGGTGGGGGGGATGCGCTCCTCTACCCGCCTCCGCAGCTCCAGGGAACGCAGCCTCCAGAGCCACCACAAAATCATCCATCTGGTTTATAAAGAGTGGGCGGAGGAACATGGCACAATCATTTTCCACGTGCTTCAACAAATAAACATCCTAAGATGCTGCTGCCGCCCTGTACTTTCTATACTCTTTGCGTCAAACAAAAGTATTTTCCCCTTGGTAAAAAAGACAACCAGTGTTCCTTTATTAAATATCTGAATTAGAGAACCTACATCCATTCTCCTCCATTAGTCAAACAGATTTTACAAAAATGTCTACAAAACCCAAATATTCAACAGGAGAATGGATAAACAGATTGTGATTTATACAAAGAATTCCTGATACAAGCAACAACACAGATGAACCTCAAAACTGTGACAAGCAAAAGAAGCCAGACACAAAAGAGTACATACTGAATGACTCCATTTATATGAAGTTCAAGAACCGACAAGTTAATCTATGGTGAAAGAAATGAGAACATTAGTTGGGGGTGGTGGTTGTGTAGACTGGGAAGAGGCAGGAAGGATCATTCCGGGATGATAGAAATGTTTTCCATCTCAAAAAAGACTGTGGGTTACATGGGAGCATGCAATCATCAAAATTCATCCAAATGTACACTTAAAATCTGTTTCACTGAATGTAAATTATCTCCCTTTAGAAATAGACTATACAAGTATCAGGTCATGTCATTCCCTGCTTAAAACATTCCAATGGCTTCCTATAACACTTAGAATAAATTCACACTCCTTAACATGGCCAACAAAAACCCTACATGAACTGGATCTTGTCTTCCTCTCCATCCTTGATCATTAAGATTCAGAAATGTTGGTTTTCTTTCTGTTCCTCAATCGTTCCCCAGGGCTTTTGGACTTACAGTTCCTTCTGCCCAGAATGCTCTTTCCCCAAGTTGGCATTACCAGGCCCCAGCTCGGCTTTACCAGGCCCCAGCTCAAACCGCGTACCTTATCAGAGAAGGCATTCCCTGACCACCTTAACCAACATAGTTGTATTAGTAAAGGTTCTCCAGAGAAAAAGAAGTGACGGGAGATACTGCACACACACACACACACACACACACACAGAGATTTACTATGAAGAATGGGTTCATGCGACTGTGGGGAATGGTAGTCTAAATTCCATAGGACAGGCTGCAAGCTGGAAACTAATCAAGGTGATTGTGAAGTCTGGCAAGTCCATATTCCCCAGTGAAAGCTGGCTAACTGAAGAAAAAGCAGAAATTCTTTCTGATCTCTGAAATCCTCAGTTCTGGTTTTTAAGACCTCCAACTGATTGGATGAAGAGACTCCCCATACTGCTGAGGGCAATCTCCTTTGTTGAGTCTAGATGCAAACAACTGATTATAGATGCAAATCCACAAAGTAACAATAAGGCCAAAGCTTGCTTAACCAAAAACTGAACACCATAACCTAGCCAAAAACGACACATGAAATTAACCATCACAACAGCCCTCCCTGCACTGCTCTACCAAAGTGACAGGACACACTCAATAAATTATTTGCTGAAGAAATAAATGAAGGAACAACTAAAGCACATGCCAAAATATAAATACCCACAGGGCACATAACTACTAGCTTACATTAGCTTTCATCATTCTATTTAGAAATCTATTTGTTGGTACTGCTACATCTTCAAGGACACCACAGTTAAATGTTTAAAATAAAGGTACACAGAATTCCTTTATGCACTGGCAAAGGCAACACAAAGATAGGTATGGCAATATTTGTATCAGACAGAATTATTCAAGGCAAAAAACATTAATATGATAAAGATTATATTATATGAAAATATGCAATCATAAAAGTATGTCATAAACTATACACCAAAGACAATCAAAATATACAAAAAGCAAAACAAAACTGGAAATACTAGAATATAAGTAAAATTACAATCATAGTAGGAGTATTTGAACACATCTCTCAGAAATTTAAAAGATCAAGAAGATGACAAATTAAGATAATACAGTACTATAAGTAATGAAAATAACAGGCCTGATTTAACATACCTACAACTCTGAACCCAACTGAATAATTCACTTGAAATATCTATAAAACACTCATAAAACTTAAATCATACATGATTTTTCTGTAAACCTACTTCTGTAACAAAAATTAATTCATATGATAGGACATGAAGAAAGTCTCAATTATTGCACAACATGGAAATATTACTCTGATCCCAATAAAATTAAATATGAAATCATTAACCAAAAATTCACTAATGATACGTAAAATAAAATTCTCTTCTACATAACTCATGGCTCAAAGAGGAAATTAAAACTAAAATAACAGAGCATTTAGAAATTAACAACAATAAAAACAATCTATCTAAACCTAGGGAGACGTGTTCAAAGTCATCCTCAAAGGAAAATGACAACCCAGTTTTCATTTATGAAAACAGCTACAAAAATCCAATCAAGCAGGATATTAAAAGAATAGTGCATCATAACTAGAAGGTTATATTGCTAGCAATAAATAAAGTAAAAAATTAAGAATGAGCAGCTTGAACAAAGGCTAAATCCTAAAACCATAATGGGGAGGATCAGAAACAAGGTGATGTGCAATACATAGGTCTAATGTTTGCCCTTTAGGAACATATAACATAACTGAATTGTATTTTGCAAATTAAAAATATTAGTAGATTTACCCCAACATCATCCAGGCTTCCCAAACACTGCCCAGTGCACACACTAAGAATATATTTCCATTTTAATATTACACTGAGAAAAATAAGAAGTCCTAGCAAAAGAATCAAAGTGTATATTCCAATGTCAATTTAAAAGTTTTTCCTTTATTTGAAGATTACTCGTAAGACTGTCACCACCCAATAAAACAGGTAACTGAAAATAGAGACATTAATTTTCTTCCTAAAATTACAAGTATGCTTATTTTACAATACAAGTAACTGTAGTAGTCTATTTTAGGAAAAACTCAAACCAAGGGAAATCTAGAAGAGAACTGAAGATTCTGTTCTGGTTTTCATTAGGGTTGGTATTGACAAAAACTCTATTATAAGTATTCTAAGTCAGATCTTATATAAAAATTTTTTGAATGTGTTTTCATTTGTTGGCCAACGTGATCACCATTTCTTCAACCCATCTGGTATGGAAAAAAAACATATCAAGTAAAAATAATACCAATTTTACACTGGACCAGAATGGTGGGAAGCTGACAGAGCTTATGCTGTCGTTAGCATTAACTGATGCGGCTTTTCAGTTGATGATGTGGGCCACTCCCAGTATGAAATGTAAGGATGTAAGGAACTGAAATAAATGGGAAAGCTCAACAGCTGAACTCAAAAAAAAAACTGTTTCATTATTTAAATACTATGTATTTCCACCTCAAAATCACCTACTTTCCTATTATAAATAAAATAGCTTATGGCTACCCAAGCTGCTACATAAGCTCAGCCCCAGGAGCCATTCAGACCATATTCTGTCTCCAATCTTACAAAGTGACATGTACAAGAACTTAGGATAAAAGAGCTATTCTAAATTTCCCATGCCACTGCTTCCATCATTAGTGCAACAACTGAACCTTCACTATACTTTTCCTTACATTTAAATTTAAGTTTTCCGGACAGAGCCAGCCATACAGTATGTTAAAGAGTTCTGAAATAATTAAAGTAAATTTTTCTTAAATTGACATAAGAGAAGCCACATAATCTTTCATTTACTTTCTTGGAGCCACTATGAGACACAATCATTGGCATTATCCAAAATGGTAGTTCTGACTACCTATGACAATTCTGTTGTTCAATTTATGAAGCCATAATTTTTTTCTTTCCAAGAGAAGCAAAAAGGAAATAAAACTTGTCTCCAAGTCCAGATTCAAAAGGAAGGAGGAAGTAAGTGGACCAGATCAAGACTGTGTCAAACTCGGACCAGATCAAGACTGTGTCAAACTCTTAGACACAGTCACTGAAAATATATAATTTAAGCCCAAATCTTGCACAATTCGCTAAATAGGGACTTTCCACTGGAGTTTTTAAGCTGACTATTAAACCTATGAGGTTTCATGCTTTTTACCTGGAGTAGACATTCTGGAAAGACCACAAGTACCATAAAACCTCAAGCACGTTTTTGTTTTTTGTTTGTTTGTTTTTTAATTAGTTTTTCTTTAAACCAACATTCTACTCTAGAAAATCGACCTATCTAGAAAAATCTATATACTGATGAAAATTGTTTTGGAATTAGATAGTGGTGGTGGTTATACAACTTTGTAACTACACTATACTAAAAACATTAAATTTTATACATTAAAAGGTTGAATTTTATATGGTATATGAATTATACCTCAATAAGGTTGCTATTAAAAATAACAAACCCAATATTTATTTAACCTTAAACAAAAATCTACCTATTTACAAATTTTCTTTCACCAAGTATGTATGTGTGTGTTATATATACACTCACAATAAGCAAAAAAGTTAGCTGGGGAGTCAACATTAGGAAGAGGAGTTTCAGTTTGTGTGGGGGGAGAAGGGTGGGGTGGTTAATACTTTTTATCTTTCTCATGAAGTATGAGTCATTAAGCAGATACAGAGAGGTTCAAATTATTGGTAATGTCCTATTTCTTAAGCTAGGTGGTAGATAAGTAAGTATTTATTTTATCATCATTCTTTAAAACATACCTCTTTAAAACATACATTTAAATCATACATTCTTTAAAATATAGTTTTTTGGTACATATGTATTTCACAATTTTTAAATTCAGTTTTATTGAGATAAATTCACATACCATACAATCATCCATGGTGTACAATCAACTGTTCAAAGTACCATCATATAGTTGTGCATTCATCACCCCAATCTATTTTTGAACATTTTCCTTATACCAGAAAGAATCAGAATAAGAATACAAAATAAAAACAAAAATAAAAAAGAACACCCAAATCATCCGCCCATCCCACCCTATTTTTCATTTAGCTTTCGTCCCCATTTTTCTACTCATCCATCCATATACTAGATAAAGGGAGTGCGATCCACAAGGTTTTCACAATCACACTGTCACCCCTTGTAAGCTACATTGTATACAATCGTCTTCAAGAGTCAAAGCTATTGGGTTGGAGTTTGGTAGTTTCAAGTATTTACTTTTAGCTTTTCCAATGCATTAAAAGCTAAAAAGTATTATCTATATAATGCACAAGAACGTCCTCCAGAGTGACCTCCATTTGAAATCTCTCAGCCACTGAAGCTTTATTTCTTTTCATTTTACATCCCCCTTTTGGTCAAGAACATGTTCTCAATCCCATGATGCCAAGTCCAGATTCATCCCTGGGAGTCATATCCTGCATTACCAGGGAGAGTTACACCCTTGGAAGTCAGGTCCCACGTAGGGGGGAGGGCAGCGAGATCACCTGCCAAAGTGGCTTCGTTAGAGAGAGAGGGCCACATCTGAGCAACAAAGAGGCACTCAGGCGGAGACTCTTAGGCACAATTATAAGCAAATTTAGCCTTTCCTTTGCAGTAAAAAGCTTCACAGGGGGCAAGCAAGCCCCAAGACAGAGGGCTCAGCATGTCAAGACATTAGTCCCCAGTGTTTGTGAGAACATCAGCTACAATCCAGGTGAGGAAGTCCAACACCTCCTCAACCTCCCCCAGCTCCTCAGGGGGGCACCAAATATATATTTTTATTCTCCGCCCAAATTACTTTGGGATGTGTTGCTATTTCACTCTAACTTATACAGACCTACCACATATCACTTCCTATTCAAAGTTCCATGTAATGTGGTGTTTGAACAAACTGACTGCAGAAGTTATATTGTTTAGAAAATATAGATCCTACACCAAATAAACATTTCTTCCCTTGGTCTCACATGGAAGTTGAAGTTTGAACACACAGTCAGTTTCAACCTTTACCCTTTGGCCCAATTTGCCCCAGTCTTAACCAGATCTGCTTCATTCATATCTCTAATTAAAGTCTAGGCTCTTTTTCAGCTTTACTTTTTTTTTTTTTTTTTAAACAGCTGCTGTATGCATTAATACTGACATTCATGTCTGCTGAGCTCTAGCTTTGAGTTTCAGGTGTAATACAGATACCCAATGTTCCAGAGACCAATCAGGTTATACACCAAGGGATCAACTTCTCAGAGTTTGGAGACAGCCATTACAATTCAGGAATAGATTTGACTGCTGTAAGAGCTTACAATCTAGGGACCATTACAATAATCATTTCCCTGTTAGACTGTGCTCTAAGATTCAATTCTGAGTTTACACATAGTAGTTAGTCCATATTGGTGAGGCTTATAGTGTTTGACTTTGTTTCTGGCATACTTCACTCAAAATGCTGTCTACAGGATCCATTCACCTCATTGTTTTAAAAATAAAACAAGAAAATTTAAAAACAAAGAAATTATGTTACATCAGTCCCATGGAATACAATTAGTTCTGCTATATGTGTTCTCCAAATCACCACCCTATGCAAGATCATGCAATAAAAACCAAAGGGCTGGTGCGGCTCTGAGCATGCACGCCCATGGCCATCTTAACCCACACTCCTGCTGGCATCTGAGAGAGATGGCTAATGCCTGGTGCTTACTGACTGATGATGGTATGAGGTAAGACTGTCTACTATTTAATCAAGAGGACTTGAGACTGACCTCTTCACGAAATTTAGACATGACACTATACTGAAGAGACTTTAGGTATAAGAAGTATTCAGGTCATCTCTCTCAAGACCTTCTCTGTCTGCATAAGAAGAAATCAGAGAAGGAAAGAATGGTGGCTGGGTGGCTGACAAATTGTTTTCAGAATGAAATATTCATCTTCATATCAAATGGTCATCTCCTCTGCAGAATATTTTGCTGGGGAAAACATCTAGTGTGTTGGAAATGGTAAGATTCACAAATTGCAATACCTTTCCTTCCACATTAAACAAAGAAGAAATACCACAAAATAGAAAGGCAATGCAACAACCATGACAGATACTTCAAACTAGTGTTATTCACACAAAGTGAAGCTGTGGTTTAGAAAGCCTCCGAGTATGTTGAATTGAAAAGCATGCTAAACATGCCACAAAATATATTTCTTCAACGTTCCCTCAACTAAATATTCCCATCTATGTAACCTAGATGAACTTCTTAATAAAAAATTTAGTTGGGTTATTACTAGCTAAGCTCTATAACAAGCCTGTGAAAGTAAAGAGTATACCAGAACTTTCTGGCCAAAGAGTCACTTCATTCTACTTGAAAGTACTCAGGTCAGGAATATATGCACACAGTCCAAATGCGAGAAAAAACAAAACCAAAGAACTTCATCACACTAATTTATTTCCAATACATACTTAAAGTCATAGTTGGGCGGGGAAGAATCTCTGAAAGTAATAAATCTGGAAAACTTTTATAAGTCATCATTGATACTTTTAAAACAGGAGAGAAACCACATTGGAAAGGAACTGTATAATTGTAAGGGACATGAAAAAGCCTTGAGTGAACATTCATGCCTTAAGACTCATCAGAGAACTTATAGTAGAGAGAAAATTTGTGAGCCTAACCACTTGTGGAAAACCCTTCAGAAAGAACTCTCTCCTTACTGTACACAAAAAATTCCATACTGGTGAGAACTCTCATGAGTGTAATGAGTGTGGAAAAGTCATCCCCCAAAATTCACACTCAAGAGAAACCATATAAATGCAGTGACTTGTGGGAAAGTAACTTTCTTCTCAGACCATCAAGAATGTGTAAGAATTCATGATGAAGAGAGGCTGTCTGCTTTTAAGGAATGTGGGAAAACCTTTACTCATTATACAAGCCTTTTTGTATACATTCAAACTCACACTGGAGAAAAACCTTATGAAAATAAAGAATGTGTGAAAGCTTTCCTTCAATCTTCATATCTTACAAAACATTTAAGAACACACAGTGGCCTGTTGCCTGTGGAATCTAAGAAATCTGTGGAACCCTTTCATTTCCCCCCAGATCTTGCTAAACATAGAAGATTTTCTACTGGAGAGAAACACTAGGTTTGTAAGGAATGTGGCAAGAGTTTTCTTGTTTCTCAAAACTTAATATTCCTATGCAAGTCTACACTGGAGAAAAGCCCTACAAGCATAATAAATGTGGAAAAGCCAAAAAAACAACAACAACAACAAAAAAAAAAAAAAAAACCATAGAGCTTATGGGAAAAGGGGGATAGCGGTAAAACACTCAAAAACTTCCTCAGTGACATAACAAAGGAACTCTAATAAAAATGATTAAGAAATACATAAATGCTACAATAAATGTGGCCCTTTACCTTGAAAAAGACCTCAAGTTTGCTTATGGAGGTGGCCATTAGAAAGGTTATAGCTTGGGAATTACAGTGAAGTGGTAAAAAGAGGGTTACCTGAAATCAACAGAAAGTTTTAATACCAGATATGGGTGGGAATAGCTTATAACAGCAGTAAACTGAGGTAACTGCAAGATGTTTGAGGTGTGTGCATTTTGTATATTCCTTTCATGGCTTGGTTCAGCAGGGCACAGTTTTCAGCATTCACGTAGTATTTCTTATAGATGAAATCACACATAAGCAAAAGTGAAATTTCCATTATGCTCTGATAGTTTCCTAAAGTAGCAAACTGCACTGGAACAAATTCACCTTTTCTTATAAACCAGGACTGTATTGCTGTAAAACTGAAATGCAGCTAATAAAAAGAAAATGCTGATATGCTAATGACTCCAAAACAAATTACTAAGTGAAAAAAAAGTCAAGGTATGGAACAGTGTATATATTTTGATTCCTTCTGTGTAAAATAGGGGAAGAGAAAAGAGAGACAAAAGAAATACCTATGTAAGTTGTTATGGAAGGAAAGATAAAAAATGGTTAAACTATTTGCCTTTGGGTAGTAGTTTTATTTTTCATTTTATTTCTGACTATACTGTCTGAATTTTCTGACCATATACATGCATTATTCTGGAGAGAAAAACACCAAGAGGGCTTATCTGGGAGATGAATTACAAGAGTCTTTCTGTTTTCTTCTTACACACACAACTACAGAAAATGTGAAACAAACGGAACACTCATTCACTGCTGGTGGGAATGTAAAATAGTGCAATCACTTTGGAAAACAGTTTGGCAGTTTCTTTACAAGTTAAACACATACCTACCACATAACCTAGCCTTTCCATTCCCAGGTATTTTACCCAAGAAAAATAAAAGCACATTTCCTTACAAAGACACATACACAAATGTTCTTAGCAGCTTTGTTTCTAACAGTCAAAAACTGGAAACAAATATCCACCAACTGATGAATGGATAAACAAAATGTGGTATATCCCCAGACAGTGGAACACTATGCAGTCATAAAAAGGAATGAAGTACTGTTACAACATGGATGAACCTTGAAGCATTATGTTAAGTGAAAGAAGTCACTAACAAACGATCACATTTTCTCTTACTTCATTTATATGAAATGTCCAGAAAAGGCAAATCCATGGACACAGAAAGGAGATTAGTGGTTGCCGGGGCTGGGGGAGGGGGAGAACTGGGATTGACTACTAATAGGTACACGGTTTCTTTTTGGGATGATGATAGTGAAGAAATATTCACTATGTTGCACAACATGGTAAACTACCGAAACCAATGAATTGTATGTTAATGTGACTTATAACTCAATTTTTAAAAATGCACACATACTTGCAAATAAACTGATTTTAAAAATTAAAATACACAGTGATCACTAATGTATACACCACCTTGTGTAAAAACATTTCAAATAAAACTGAAACCATCCCCTCTTCTCCACCCCACCAGCTGCATACTCCTCACCCTCACCTTTCATTATCACCCCATAACACCCACCCCACACACCAGGCTCACTCTTCAGATAAACAGAATAAAATATCCTTGGCTAGGATAAGTAATACTCTACCTCTCCCTGTCTGTAGTCATCAAAGTTCACAAGCCCAAACGTTCACAATTACCGTGCAATGCGTTTGTATTTCACCTCTCCCTTCTCTCCACTTACTGAAATGCTATTTATCCTTCAAGAATCAAATGAAATTCCAACTCATCCATGAAGCACACTCCAGCCTTTGAAAACTTTTTTTCTGAACTCCCACAGAACAGAAGCAATCTGTTTCATAAGTCTCATGTTCTATGAGGGAAAAGTATACCTACCCCCACCATTCCATTCAGTAGCAGTGCATAAAACAGACTGAAGGGGGGTGGGGGGGGATTAAAGGGAGGGAGATGGGAGCTTTAAATAGTCTATATTGAATGGGAAGAGCCGGGGAAAAGCATCTCTGAAAATCTATCCTAAGGAAATACTCTCAAGGCAGGATGATGTACACCATATGTGATCTGCAATCATAAACCTACAACTTAAACATTAGTTCTCCTCTTCTGATACATTTTATAATAAAAACCAGGGAACAGTCCATAGCAAACTATACTGCATATACTGCATCCACTGAATGAAGTAACGTGAAGGCATTTAAAACTATGAAAAATAGATGGGAAGAAATTCTGCAAGCTATATGTCTAGCTATATATATTTTAACATCTACAGAACTCAACACTAAATTAGAATATGGCAAACAAAAAAAATGGACAGAGGACAGGAATAAAAATTCGCATATGGCTAAAAAATATGAAAAACATGTTCAAACACACCAGTAATAAAAGAATAAAAAACTAAAAGACACCATTTTTTATCCATCAAATTTCATTTGGGAGCAGATAGAAATAAGGTATTCAAAGAAGGGGCACCTTTTTCTAATTCGCACATGTCTTCACTTCTTCACAACCCATTCTACTATTTCAATCTGGCTTCTATTGCCAACTTCTAGAACTCACAGTAATTCCAATGACCAAAACCAATAACCTCCATGTTGCTAAACCCAACTGAGCATCTGACAGAAACTACTAATAAGAAGACCATTTCTCTGTCTTCCAGAACCTTAACTTTTTTGGCTTGCCGGGTACCAATCTCCTGCTTTCTACACTGGAGTGCTTGAGTCCTTTTTATTGCTCTATCTGTGCTCTTTTCCTAAGTGTATAGTCCCACAACTTTATCTATGTACTGATTACGCCCAAATTTTTATCTCCACTCCTAACTTCTGTCTTCCCAAGTTCCAGACCTGAAGCATCCAATGTCCTCCTTGATATATCGACTTGATAACTAACATGCATCTCAAATTTATCACATCCAAAACAGAACTCTTAATTTTTCCCACCTCAAATTTGTCTTCCACTCTTCTCCATTTCAGTAAATAGTACCACCACCTGAGTTGTTCCAAACAAAAAGCAAAAAGCAGACAGCCTTGATTACTCCCTTTCCCTCATATTCCACATCAATCCACTTCCACGTCTTGTTCATTCTACCTAAGAAATACTTTTTGGCCCTTCCACTCTTCATCTCTGCTGCTATCCACAAATTATTGCAAAGAGCATCTTAATAGGTCTCCCAGCTTCCACTCTGGTCCTTTTCCTCCACATACGTCAGATTATGCTACTTCCCTACTTAACTTTCAAAGGCTTCCCATGAAAACTACATTCCTAATCAGGGCATAATCTCCCCTTTCTTTGAAAGAGTATATCACCCACAAATATTACAACCAATGATAAAATCCCTTGACAGTAATACTACCGGTACTTTTCCCTTCCTGTTTTGCTTGTCTGTACTTTCATTTTTCTAAAACAAATACTTGCTATTTCCTTATTTGAATATAGGTAATGATATTGCTGACTATTATATAATTATTTGGCATTTTTATACGTTAGAAGGGAATGGAAAATGGTATGTAAACTCCAATTACAATTCATAAAAAATATGCTTATGTGGAAGTACTAGCAAACATGCATCAAAATTCTAAGAATGCATGTCAAGGCTGTGGGATTATTGGTGATATTTTCCCTCCTCTACTCTCTACTTTTTTTACAACAGTGTTACATTTATAATAGGAAAAAAAAAAGAGACCGTGTTATAAACTCATTGTCTTCTGCAATCTGGCCACAATCCACCAAACCAGCCTTTCTTCCAGGTACTCACTTTCCCAAGCTTTTCACTCCAACCCCTCACTGTCTCTCACACCTAGGGAGCTTTCACTCCGGCACCATCCCTGGAATATCTTCCAACCTTCTAAATCCTACTCATCCTTCTCGGGGGAGAGGGACGGTAGGGATGGCGACAGGTTGAAGGGAGATTCCAGGATTCTTCTTGGTGAATCCACAATTTGCTGGTGCTAGAGTCAAATCTCGTCTCCAATCCCATGAACAGTCACCAAACTCAACACCCAGAAAGCTCCGGCCACTGCAGTGGCTCAAGGGACCCTCCCTCCGCTCAGAAAGCTCTGTGCCCACTTGAAAAGGGGCCCCCACCCCACATACACACACCCAAATTTCGGGTTCCAGCTTCGGAGACTCCCCCGAAATGCATACTCACCCTGGATCCCGGCTCCTCCGCGGGATCCTCTCCTCTCTGCAAACACTCGCCCCTCTCCTTCCCCTCAGACCCGAGGGCTCGCTGGGTCGGGCCTCCGCACTGCCGGCCAGAGTGGGGGAGGGGCGCGCACGTGCCCGTCCCGTCCCGCCCCGCCCAAACAATGCCCCGAAGCGCACCGCGCGCGCCCGATCGGTCCCATCCCGCTCCCGCCAACGCTTACCCTTTTTACGGGTCTCTGACTGAAGCGCAGGCCCCACCGGGCGCCGTGAGAGGGCGCAGGGCACGTGACGGAGGCGGGCAAAGCACTGCGGAGCCGCCCCACGACGAGGCCCCAGCGACCCGAGAGCCCGCGGAAGCACACGGCGCCGAGGAACCCGCCCGGCGGATTCCGTCCCGCACGTCAGCAGCTGAGACGGGTCGGGGAACGCGCGCGCGCGCGCGGCGCTAACGGCGCGCGGCCCCGGGGGCGGAGCTCGCAGGGATGTGGGCGGGGCTGGGGGTGGGACTGGCGTGGCCGCGCTGCCTAGGAGGTGTTGGCGTCGGCTTGGGCAAAGGCACCTTTATTTATCGTTTTACTCTCTAAAGTGAAGCAGCTGGTGATGTAGCTCCAGGTTTGACAGAATATTCGTTCTGTCGACATTTATGAAATTTCCACAATAATAACTGGTTTTTGTGGGTGCCGTCTGATGCCACGCTCTGTACTAGGTGCTAGGAATACAAATAACTGTAGTTAGTTATTAACCCATTTTGCAGGTGCAGAAACTGAGGCTCAGAAACATTAGGACTTATCCAGGTCACACAACTAATGAGTGACAATCCATCAAGCCAGTTTGTCCATCAAGTCCAGTGACAATCCATCAAGTCAAATGTCTTTTAAAACACACGCAATCTTTCCTCTCCTTTACCCTGTACCACTCTAGTCAGAGGCACCTCCGCCTCAACTCTCTGACCAAGACTGCAATAGCCTCCTGACTGGGTTCCAAGGATCTACTTCTGCTCCTCTTCAATCCCTTCTTCCCACTACTTAAAAATGTATCACTGGAGCTGGGTCGTGGGTTTAGGGGTGTTCCCTTTATTTTTTTTTTTTTATACTTTGTATATATGTTATCAATTCTTTTGGATGTATTGCTTGTTTAATAAAAAATTTTAAAGGTTTTACTCCTATGTTCCCCAGTAACAAGCCCATTGCATTTGCTCAAAAAGCATTTGTTGAATGAATGAGGAGGAGTGCTAGGAACTGACTCCAAAGCCCTGTCAGCCCTGAATCTAGGACCTGAGGGAGTAGAGCAATTTATAATATGCCACCCCCGGCCTCCTGATGTTAAGGTCTATTAAGGGCAAAGACAGGTGAACAATATAGTTTGTTCAACACATTTTTATTGCATTTCTAATCTCTGTTGGCACTGTGTGCCAGGCACTATGTTAGGCACTGAGGATAGTTTTGTACAGAAGTGAACAAACCAGACCCCTGCCTTGTGTAATTTACAGCCTAATTATCACATGAGGGGAAACCTAATCTAAATGGCAAGGCCAAGAAAGGCCCCCCTGAAAAAGTAACATTAAGCTAAGATCCAAAGCAAGCATAGGAATTGGAGAGATAAACATAAATTTGGTGGAGAAAGAAGTAAGGTCAGAATGAGGATGTCAGTGTTTCCCCCACTCTTGGGGTCTAATTCTGAGTTGGGAGCTTAGAAAAAGCCAGCCAAGGGCTGGAGAGGCTAGAAAACCTACTTCCCCAGCCCAGCCTGGAAAGATGCCCAATAATGGGGGAAGCTTTCTCTGAAGTCTGTAGCGTTCTGGTGGTGGCTTGCTGGCAATCCTCCACCACATGATCATCTGTCTCCTCTATCTCCTCCTCTGGCTTCTACTCCTCCTGCTTAGTCATTTGTGCCTCTGTCTAGATTTCCTCTCTCTCCTTATTAGAACTCCAGTCTTATTGGATTAAGGCCCACCCTGGTTCAATGCCTCAACTAAATAGGATCTTTGAGGGTCCTATCTACAGACAATTCTACACATCCATACCTGTCAGGTGGGGGTGAGGGTGGTGTTTGCACTTGAAGATCCCTTTTACAAATGAGTCCAGACCCACAAGACTGGGGTGTTAGGACTTGAGTATGTTTGTTTGGTTTTTTGTTTTTTGTTTTTTGTGTTTTTTTGTTTGTTTGTTTGGATTTGGGGAAGGCATGTTTTAATCTACACAGAGGGCAACTTTGAAATGACTCAATATTTACTGTTTTAAACCAGAAGAGATCCAGATAACTTTCACTGACAATTTAGCTCACTGCCTAATAGAATTGGAACCCACAAGAAAGTTTGCATCATTTAAAGAGAACATAGCTGCAGATTTCTAAACACGCAGTTGTAGTACATTTCAGTAACAGAGATAAGCTCTATGAAGGAAATGTGCACGGTGCTTAGAAAACGCAATACGGGGGGACCAAATTTAATGCAGAGGTAGAGGGGCCTCCCTAAAAAATGATGTTGAGACCTGAATGAAGTAGGAAGTGTTGGGGTGTGATAAAGCCTGAGACAGGGTTAGCAGGAAGCCCTGAGTTGCATAAGCAAGAGCAGAGTGAGAGGGGAAGAGGCCGAGAGCTAGGCTGGAGCAAGACCGTGCAGGGATTTGCAGGCGGTGGTAAGATTCTGATCTTTACCTTAAGAGCAACGGGAAGTCACCAAAGAATTTTAAGCAGGGGAGCTATGTGTTTGATTTGCCCTTGAGAAAAGATCAGTTGCTCCAGCAACTGGCCGGGTGTGTGAAACTGTTGGAAAGCAATTCAAGTAATCCGGGTGAAAAATAAGGGTGGCTTACACTGGGCAGTGGAGATGGAGGGAAGTGGATAGATTCAAGACTTGTGGAGAAAAAAACAAGAGATTTGGTGATGAACTAGGAGGAGATTGGGGAGGAAACAGAAGGGAACAGCTCCCATTAAACTGAGTGGTGCCTTAGGAAAAAGTCACCCTTCCAGCCTACAGACCTCACTGGAGCACACAACTTGGCAAGTGTCTGGAGGTGGTTTCAGGCCCCACCTCCCTGCCTGGCCAGGCCCCTTCAGGCAGCACTCACCTGCACAGTCACTGGAGGTGGTCCTGGAGGGAGAAGAACGGGGTGACTCCCACGTGTCTGGCCGGGCAAACAGTGGTTAGAGGTGTCATTTACTGAGATGTAGGAGTCAGAAGGAAGGCAAAGTTTGTATGTTGGGGGCAGCGAGTGAATCAGAAATTCAGTCAGGACTTCTACCTGGAGATATTAAGCAGGTGGCTGGGCATACGGTTCTGTGGCTCACAGGACACCTGATGGGTGGTGCTGTCAACCTACGGTCATTTATATGTAGTTCAACCTCAGAGCTGCTGAGGTTGCCATTGGAAAGAGTACAGTTCACAGGGGCTGCACAGTCACAGCCTACAGATGTCACACTTGGCTTTCAACAAGCCCCTTCAAACATTGAGAAACTTCACATAATAACCTGGATTTCTGCTTATAAGAAAAATCAGAAGTTGTAGTACTCTGGACCCACATTGCTATAATTAGATGCAGTGTTAGCTAACACTTATTACATGTCAGGCAGTGTTCCAAGCCCTTCACAAATTTATATTCTTCATATTTTAAGGAAAAGAAAGCCAAAGCACAGAGAGGTTGAGTGGCTTGCCTGAGGTCAGACAGTGAAGAAGTAGTCGCAAGCCCAGGCAGTCTGGCCCCACCTTCTTAGCTGCCACACCACTGAAGCAGCTGGAGGGCTGCAGTCCCATTTGGAGAAGCCCTATTGCCTTCGGGGTGACAGTCCCCACCACTCCCTATTGCTCCCCTGACCCTGAGTCCAAGCATTAGTTGTCATTTTTTGTTTTACTTGCATTGTTCCTTTCTATATCAGAGAAATAATTCTCTATACTCATGCCTCTACAAAGTAGAAATTTTTTAAAATATTAGATTGAGACTTGTAACTTCTATGGGAAAGGAGTATAATAATTTATTTGTGGAAGATCTGTTGTGTGTTATCTGGTCAGGTAAAACTGGTAAAAACAGGTGTACCGGTTTGTATGTATTATGCTCCCCAGAAAAAGCCATGTTCTTTGATGTAATCTTGTGGGGGCAGACATATTAATGGGAATTAAGTTGGGAACATTTGGATTAGGTTGTTTCCATGGAAATGCGCCCCACCCAATTGTGGGTGATAACTCTGATTGAATAATTTCCATGAAGATGTGGCCCTGTCCATTCAGCATGGACCTTGATTAGTTTTCTGGAGCATTATATAAGCTCAGACAGAAGGAACAGGCTTGCTACAGCCAAGAGGGACACTTTGAAGAATGCACAGGAGCTGAGAGAGGAACTGCAGTTCACAGAGACATTTTGGAGATGGCCTTTGAAAGCAGACTTTTGCTCTGGAGAAGCTAAGAGAGAACAAATGCCCTAGGAACAACTGAGAGTGACATTTTGGAGAGAAGCTGAAGCCTAGAGAGGAACATCCTGGGAGAAAGCCATTTTGAAACCAGAACTCTGGAGCAGACACCAGCCATGTGCCTTCCCAGCTAATAGAGGTTTTCCGGACACCATTGGCCATCCTCCAATGAAGGTACTCCATTGTTGATGCATTACCTTGGACACTTTATGGCCTTAAGACTGTAACTGTGTAACCAAATAAACCCTGTTCTAGTTTGCTAGTGCTTCCAGAATGCAAACTACCAGAAATGGATTGGCTTTTATAAAAGGGGGTTTATTTGGTTACAAAGTTACAGTCTTAAGGCCATAAAGTGTCCAAAGCAACATGTCAGCAATCGGGTACCTTCACTGGATGATGATCAGTGGTGTCTGGAAAACCTGTTAGCTGGGAAGGCATGTGGCTGGCGTCTGCTTCAAAGCACTGGTTTCAAAATGGCTTTCTCCCAGGACGTTCCTCTCTTGGCTGCAGTTCCTCAAAAATATCACTCTTAGTTGCACTTGGGATATTTGTCCTCTCTTAGCTTCTCTGGAGCAAGAGTCTGCTTTTAATGGCTGTCTTCAAACTGTCTCTCATCTGCAGCTCCTGTGCTTTCTTCAAAGTGTCCCTCTTGGTTGTAGCTCCTCTTCAAAACGTCACTCACAGCTGCAGTCAGTTCCTTCTGCTTGTCAGCTCATTTATACGGCTCTGTTGATCAAGGCCCACCCTAAAAGGGTGGGGTCCTGCCTCCATGGAAATATCCAATCAGAGTCATCACCCACAGCTGGGTGGGGCACATCTCCAAAGAAACACTCAAAGAAATCTAATCAAAACTGATAACATCTGCCCACACAAGATTACATCAAAGATAATGGTGTTCGGAGGACACAATACATTCAAACTGGCACAAACCCTTTTTATAAAAGCCAATCCATTTCTGGTGTTTTGCATTCTGGCATCATTAGCAAACTAGAACAACAGGTTATTATTTAGATAAAATGTGTGTTAGAAACTGTTAACTATGTGTCCATACTTCTGAGATGATGTATCATTCCCAAGTATAAATGATTAAAATGGCACAGAGACAAGGCAACAAAAGCGTTAGTTTCTTTATTTCAGACTGTTTGTACCAGGTTGACCTTAGATTGAGGTGGAGAAGACTTTGACAATATGTTTAAACTTGGTTTCAAGAGTGGAAAAAATATGATTTAGTCATATATTGGGGTCTAATCTTAGACCTTCTATTTTTAAAAAATGTAATGTGATAATGAATACCTGATATAAAATTTCTTATTTTAACCACTTTCAAGTATACATTTCAGTGGTATTAATTACATTCATAAGTTATGCAACCATCACCACCATTTATTACCAAAACTTTTCCATCATCCCAAACAGATATTCTGTAGCCATTAAGCATTGACTGCTCATTCCCCATTTCCAGACCCACTCCCTGTCTTATAGTTTCTTAACTAGGAAAGGCTGAGGTGAGGTTGGGGATGGGGGTGGGGAGTAGCTTGGTTTGGATTGAACCAGTCTTTTCCTTAGAAAAAGTGGGGGAGGGGCAGAGGATGTTAAATGTACAATACTTATGAAAGGAAAAGCTGCTATTAAAGAAGATTCCAGGGGTGCTGACACTGACCCAGTAAAAGGAACCAGTGGTTAGGGGACCTCATTGACAGGAGCCAGTGCCCTAGAGCTTGAAGGGCTCAAGTTGGTGGCTGGCAATGGGGGAAGACAGGTTAAAAACAGCAATAAGTAAAACAAGGGAAGTCAGAGAAGGGTGGTGAAAGGAGAAGACGGCTGTTCTGTTTTGCTAATGCTGCCGGAATGCAAAACACTAGAAATGGATTGGCTTTTATAAAAGGGGGTTTATTTGGTTACACAGTTACAGTCTTAAGGCCATAAGGTGTCCAAGGTAACGCATCAATAATTGGGTACCTTCACTGGAGGATGGCCAATGGTGTCCAGAAAACCTCTGTTAGCTGGAAAGGCATGTGGCTAGTGTCCTGCTCCAGAGTGTTGGTTTCAAAATGGCTTTCACTCTCAGTTGCTCTTGGGGCATTTGTCCTCTTAACTTCTCTGGAGCAAAAGTCTGCTTTCAACAGTTGTCTTCAAATTGTCTCTCATCTACAGCTCCTCTCTCAGCTCCTGTGCATTCCTCAAAGTGTCCCTCTTGGCTGTAGCAAGCTTGCTCCTTCTGTCTGAGCTTATATAGTGCTCCAGTAAACTAATCAAGGCCCATGCTGAATGGGTGGGGCCATGCCTCCATGGAAATTATCTAATCAGAGCTATTACCTACAGTTTGGTGGATCACATCTCCATGGAAACACTCAAAGGATTCCAATCTAATCAACACTGATATGTCTGCCCCCACAAGGCAGCATCAAAGATATGGCTTTTTCTGGGGGACATAATACATTCAAACTGGCACAATGGCTCAGGCAGAAAACTGTTTCTAGACTCTGACTCAGGCACAGCGAGAGAAGGCCAAGGTGTCCTGGCCTCCTTCCCTGGGAAGATCAATCACCTTTCATAAAATTGACAGGTGTTGGACCCCTGGATACCTTAAGGTGGTAAGGTTCCCCTGTGTCAATGTAGGTACTAATTAGTTTTATAAAATGAGGACCCCACTTATTAATGGCCCTAAGCAAACTGTTAATCTAAAGGAGTTGGTACCTGAAATTGGCTGTACCATTTTACATTCTCACCAGCAGTGTATGAGTGTTCCATTTTCTTCACATCTACCCCAGTGCCTGTTATCATCAGTCTTTTTTATTATAGTCATCCTAGTAGGTGTGAAGTGATATCTCATTGTGGTTTCAACTTTGCATTTCTCTAATGACTAATAATGTTGATCATCTTTCATGTGTTCTTTGGACATTTATATATCTTTTTGGGGAAAATACCCATTCAAGTCCTTTGCCCATTTATTTACTGGGTTGTCTTTTTATTATTGAGTTGTAAGAGTTCTCTATATATTCCAGATACAAGTCCCTAATCAGATGTTTGATTTGCAAATATTTTCTCCCATTCTGTGGGTCGTCTTTTCAGTTTCCTCATGAGATCCTTTGGAGCACAAAAGTTTTCCATTTTCATGAGTCCAATACAATTCAGACCACTTTGCAGGGTTATTTCTGAGGCCAGTCGTTGTAGTTTGTTCTGACCCCAAGAGGGCTCTTAGCTGTCCCTTTCTCTGGTTCTCTCAGTAAACTAGTTGGTCAGTTTAGCTTGTTGCTTTCACAGAATTGCCAGCCTCCTCTCAATTGCTGTTTGGAAACACTCCCTTAGGCTTGAACTTCCCTTCCATGTATTTTAAATAAAGTCAGTCAGCTCTCCCTTGGGCAAAATCTCTGAAACACTGCTCTGGAGCTGGGGCCAGGAACAATGGCCTGCTTCTTTTGGAGTAATACCCCTGCTTTACAGGCTGGAGTGGTAGCCTCTGGTCTTCTTGGCTTGCCTTTCCTAGTATGTATCCTCTGTCATAAGTGTAGGGGATGGGTAGAGGAAGGGTGTCCTATTGCTTAGTGACACTTGCCTGGATCTAGCCTTGTAACATGGAGCTGGGGGGAGGGAGTGAGAAATGCTGGTGGCTTTATCCTCCCAGGGAGTTACCCTTGACTGGTAGCTTGGGGGAGAGGGAGTCCCACACCTGCCTGAAGTAGAGCTACCTTCACACTGAGTTGGGATGGAGAGAGAGAGAGAGAGCAAGTCATGGCTTAAATGCCATAGACTCTCTGTTTGTACTGGATTTTAGTAGATTTTCTTAAATAAATGCATCTTCATTTGCTATATGCCCTTAGAACAACTTCTAGACTTTTCATGTTTCTGGGTTTTTTTTTAGTAATTTTCACCAATTATAGTTGTTTCACTGGAGAAACATGCTGGAAGTAGTTCATATGAATTTGTATAAAAATGGGATCATTGCAGAAGTAGGGGTATGGGTACAGGTGGGAGTTAGAGATAGCAGTTACAGAATGAGTACCAACACCCTCAGGAATAAAAGGTTAGGTAATAAGGCATTAGAAGTTCCAGTTAACGTAACAAGAGGGAGGCAGTAGCTGTGAACCAAGGATCAATAAAGTAAAAATGTTGGAGCCTTCATAACTTCCCTATTCCTTTGTTTTTCAATGCAGCCCTTCTGCTCCCCATAGAGATTATGAATAAAGTAAATATTTATTCATTCCCTTCTCAGTGCCAGGCACTTTGTTAGGTCCTGGTGATACAGAGTTAGGTGAACAAAACAGACTTGGTTCCTGCCATCAAAGAGAGAAAAATGAATTTGTTTGAAGTTATCAGGAAAGGCTTCATAGATGAGGTGGCATTTGAGTTGGACCCTTAATTCAGACAGAATCCCAAAACTAAAGACACGTTAAGGGAAAGTGGCTATCTGTTATATAAAATGCTAGAAAATCATCATAAATATGATTCAGCATATATTGATGAGATCTTTAAGTTCTAGGCAAATTCACAAATAGGCCATATATCCTTGGCACTCTCTCACCTTCTAGCCATTTTCTCTCTCCTTTCACTGACTTTTAGCTTTCCAAAGCTATCAATCAAGCCATCTTAACCCAGCCAGTCTTTTCCCTTGCACTGAATTCTTGGCTAGATTCTTGGACCTCACCTAAATAATGAATGATTACTGATTTTGAAGAATCTACATGAAGTAGTAGCCTTTTAAATGTTACCTTAAAACTGTAAGCAAGTTGTGAAGTTGAGCTCTTAGTTTCATAGAGGAGCAAGATGTAAATGTAAAGCCTGCACTCAGATATGAATAAGCTTTCATCTATCAACCCCAGACCACCCCGATATGAATAAGCTTTTCATCTGTTGCCCCAGACTTGAGGCACCATGCCCAGGTATCACAGAAGATGTAAATCCTAAAGGAAGTAGTAAATAACTGAGATAAGGAGCTAAAGAAATTCTCCGTACCCCTTATTCCAGCCCAGCTCTTGGAGGGCTCAGTTCGAGGCAGCTATAAGGCCAAAGATCATGCCAAGCTACAGAGTCAGGCATCAGTTTTATTAGGACTTACGAACAGGAGAGTCTCCAGTGGCAGCTGCCCAGAAAATGGAAGTCGGCACTCCGCAAAGGTGAGAGTGCAAAGGGCAGCTTATAAGGGTTTAAGACAAAGACATTCCATAGGGCATGAGAACAGAGTTTCAGCAGAGTCTCATGACACAGGGATCCAGAGATTTGTTATCAACACATACGTCAGGGGAGAGGAGTTTCAATGCTTCACAAGAAAAGTGGCTTATGATACCATCTGTACATTCTTTCTTCCCTGAGGAGGTCTGTTGACCTTTAACTTCTGTCCTGGTCATGTGGGTGGCTACGTGCAGCAACTTACTCTCTGTATGGAGGAGGAGCCCAGGCCCTGGGTCTCCACAGCCCTGTTACCTGTTATCTAAGGTGATTATCTTTCTTTGTCTCTCACATGTATAAAAACCGATTGAAAAATCACTATGGAGAGACAGATTTGGGGAGTTTCCCCTGTCCTCCCGCTTGTGTAAATAAACCTCTTTTACCTCCTCAGCCCATTTGGTGTGTCTCACATTAAGCCACGCTGAGTGATGAACTATGATTGGGGTTGGGAGTGGGGCTGATCTATACACAGACTGGTAGTGGGGGTGGGGTGTTCTGGTTTGTTAGAGCTGCCATTATGCAAAGTACCAGAAGTGGATTGGCTTTTATAAAGGGGGGGTTATTTGGTTACAAAGTTATAGTCCTAAGGCCATAAAAGTGTCCAAACAAAGGCATCAACAAGAGGATACCTTCACTGAAGAATGGTCAATGGTGTCCTTAACACCTCTGTCAGCTGGGAAGGCACATGGCTGGCATCTGCTCTTCCTTAGCTCCTGGGTTGCATTTCAAAATGGCTTTCTCCAAAATGTCTCTGGGTTACTCTTAGCTCCCCTCTCTCAGCTCCTGTGTGTCCTTGCTTCTTTCTCCCAGGATGTTTCTCTCTAAGCATCTGGGGAGTCATCTGTTAGCTTCTCCAGAGCAAACTCTGGGCTAGCATCTCCAAACATCTCCAAGTACCTCAAAAAGCAACAGTATTGGCCCCCAAGCATCTCTTAAACACTCCAGCGAACTAATCAAGCCCCGTCTGAATGGGCAGTGTCCATACCTCCATGGAAATATCTACAGTTGGGTGAGTCATATCTCTATGGAAACAACCGAATCAAAAGATTAATGTCTGCCCTCAGAAGATTAAATTAAAGAACATGACTTTTGGGGGGCATAATATATCCAGATGGGCACTGGGAAGAAGGGTTAAGAATTAAGTAAACAAAGATACTCTGAAAAAGGTATATACAGTGAGTAGTGGGAGCACATGGAAACCCATCGAACCCAGATTAAAGTGGGAAGAGGGTCAGGGAAACTCCCCCGAGGAAATGAACCCATAGCTCTTTCAGAGAATGTGAGGCAGGTAGATGGAGGTCCTCTGAAGGTCATTAAGTACAATCAGGGGCCTGAGGGAAAGGAAGGAAATGGTGACAAACGAAGAGATGGTGCTGGAGAGACAATAGCAGCCCATCTTGGAGGGCTCTGTGTGCTTGGCTGAGGACCCACTGGAGGGTCTTAATTAAGGAGTGGAATGACCAGATTTGAATTTTTAGAAGCTTACTCTGGTTGCCCTGAAGAGAATAGATTGTAGAGGATAAGACTAGAAGGCAAAGCATAGAGGTTTGCTTTTTTTTTTTTTTTCCATTGGTTTACTAAAATCCAACTGCCCCTGCTTTAGGATTTGGGGAATTTCATGTTGTGTTTTATCTTAGCAAGAAGCAGAGTCCTCTTCTACCTAAAGAATTCAAATCTCTCTTCCTGGCCTAACTTAGCAGCCAGCAGGCATATGAACAAGCATCAGCCAATTGATTGCTTCCACCAGGGATTTTGAACTTCCAGTAAGTAAGGCAAAGATGAGCTGACTGAGTTCATTAGCAGTTACTGGGGATGGGTGGGGGGTGTTCTATCCAGATTATTTCTCCTTAAAGACTACTGATGTGTCTCATGTTTCATGGCTCTCCAGAGCTGCCCTGGTTTCTGCCTGTTTTCCAAGTCTGATATTCTGTGCTTCCACTAATTCTGGGAGCCCCTGTTACTTTCCAATAAATTCCCCACTAAGACAGAGTTGGTTTCAGTTTTATGCCAACAAGAAACTTTGTTCTTAGGGAAACCACTGAGAAGGTTCTTAGACACAGAGATGATGAAGGCCTGTATCAAGGCCCTGGTTGGGGGATAGAAAGATAGATGGAGCAATAGAGAGATATAGAGATATAAATATATATTCAGATATCAAATGTTGCTGGTGCAAGATAGATACACATAAATAATTGAATGAATGTTTGAATAATGGAAAAATTACTCCTAGATTTCTGACTTTGATAACCAGTCAATATCATTGCTGTTAACAACAAGAGATAACACAAAATAAATGGGTATTTTTGGAGAAATATAATGAATTTGAGGTGATTGAGGACGTATTTGAAGGACATGGATAGAAATTTCATAAAAGACATTTGGATATATGAATCTTGACTGAACATTTGGGTTTAGGAGTTATCAAACATAGACATAATTGGAGCCATCAGAGTACGTAAAACTACCTAGAGTAAGAAGAAAGCCTGATAGTTGAAAGAGGAGCCCGTGAAAGAGAAGCAGAAGAAAAAACAAAAAAGAGTTCTATGACTGTAGTCAAGACAGAAAAAGTGTAATTAACAGGATCAAAGTTGTAGAGAGGTTAAATAAGATAAAGACTTTGGATTTAGCAACAAAGAAGTAATTGGTTACCTTGCCAAGAGCAATTTCAGTAACGGTGTGAACATGTGAGTCAGATTGGAGTGTGGTAAGAAGTGAGATGAAATAGAGACAAAATAGAGGGTGACATTAGATGGAACTTAGGGTGGCTGAAAGGATTTTAAAGATGGGAGAGGCTAGAATATGTTTAAAGGCTTATGGGAAAGTGTTCACAATAGAGGGAAGTCCCTAAGAAGCAGGAGGAGTGGGATGTGTTTAGATGGAGGAGGGACACCTTGGCCCTGAAGAAGAGAGACGATGGGAAATAAGTTTGGGAGAGATCCTTCCTTGTGCCCTCCATTTTCAGTTTGAAGGAGAAGGCAAGATCAATTCCCCAGAACAAAGACAAAGACAAGGCAGTACTCCAGGAGCTGTTATAGAGAAAGGGAAAAGGAAGGAGAGAAGAGGTACACACCGAAGGCTTGACAAGAAGCACTGAAAACCCAGTTGAGGTTGGAGATCAAAACATTTTAGAGGCATCAGTTTGCAGCTAATTGATTTTTTCTCAGTGCTAAATAGCTGGAGTAGAAGCAGAGAAGACCAACAATTGGATTGATACATGTGTAGATAGTAAGAGAATAAATGGAATGGAAGATAGAAAGGGTGAGCGAATTTTCAGTGGTGTAGAGAATGGTTAGAATGATGTTATGATTATGGAATGGAGGCTGGGAAGAGACAATGGCTAGGTCAGGGGCCTCAGTGAAGACATGTTAGGAGATTGGGAATCTGGTTGAGGTCACAAGCAAAGTCATGGAATGGAACAGATGGAGGGAAAGAAATGCTGTGGTCAAAGACAGAAAGGCTTTAGAGTTTAAGGCTTCATAGGAAGAGTAATTCTGGGTGATGAAAGATCCAGGACATGATCTTGTGGTTGTTGGTGTGAGTGGGGTGAAAGTCTGCTAATTAGAGTTCAAGATACGTGAGGCTAGAGCGAAGGGATCGTAAATGCTGAAATGGTCCAGGATAATGGCAGAAATCAAAATGAAAGAGCAAAACTATGAGTCAAATGTCAATTTTGCTGATGAACAACATTGTGTGAATGATAGGTATGAAGAAGCTGCAGGTTGAAAGGTAGAAAATGGAACAAATTAAGACATTAGTTTAGTGTTATTTCCATGTCTCAGATAGCATTCCTTCCCTAGTTGCTATGTATTTCCTGAGTGACAGGAAGATTCCTAAGGACAAGGACTGTCTCATTGAATGTACTAATCCCACAGCACCTAGCCCAATGCTGGGCATCAATTGGAAAAAGAGACCATAAAATAAAGAAAGAGATGATTCTTTATCCCATTTACAGAATTCCCAGTATCTGAAATGCCCATTGCTTCTTTTATCACACTATATAGAATTTATCTGTTCACATGTTGCCTTTTCCTATCAGTCTACAAATTCCTTGAGGACAGAGTCTATTACATTCGTTTTCGGGATCCCAGCAGGGAGCATGCTTGTCAAATAAGTTAATAGATAAAATAATAAATGAAATCTCTTAAGCTCTTAGTAACTACCTTTCCTTATTAAGCACCATTGTCAAGTACTGTGCTAAGTGCTTTTGCATTCTCATTGAATTCTCACAATTTTTCTATGCAGTAAGAGGGGAAACTGAGTCTCAGAAAGGTTAAGTATCTTGCCCAAGGACACACAGGTAAGTGGTTAAACTGGTATTTGAGCACGTCTGACTTCAAAGCGTATTTTCACATTATGTTGCCATAAAGCCTACTCTAAGTGTAACAACTAGGATTTTCAGAAAATCAGGTTCAGCAAATGGTTTCACATTGCTAACTTTATAATAGCATTGATTCTCAAGGGTTGTTTTTTTTGTTTGTTTGTTTTAAGTTAATAGTGCATTAATCCTGTGTTCTTGGAGAAACAGATGCCAGGATGTGCAAGGATTTTAATACAGGAAATGCCGTGTAAGAGGAAACAGGGAGGAAGACAGAGAAGGCTGGGAGGGCCATTGGACCCAAAAAAGCAAGTGAAGGAGAGAGAGAGAAGGTTGATTGGAAGCATCTTAGATTGCCAACCAGTCAAACGAAGGTTGGGTAAAGCAGTAGGGGAGTCCTGAAGACAAATTCCATCATCAGAAGAGCCATTTCTTCCAGAAACAGATCTATCTGCCTTAAAGCTCTAAATCATTGGCTGGGAGCAGTGGGTGGGAGGATACTGCAGTGGAAACATGGAAACAGATTTCAAAGCCTGCAGCTGGGACTTTGGTCAACTGTGCTCCCTGTAGTTGGAGGTCAGGCAGGTTTATTTCCATGGCTGCCACACCATGATAGAAAGCTTCCCGGAGAAAGGTTACTTTTTGTTGTATTCTGCCTCATCTGTTTACCCACCTGCTGACACTGAATTCCTACAAATCCTTACCATCTTACCTAAATCCTAGTAGCCAGGAGTATGTGTTGTGATGGTTAATTTTATGTGTCAACTTGGTTACATTACGGTTTTCAGTTGTTTAGTCAAGCAAGCACTGACTGATTGTTACTGTAAGGGTATTTTATAGATGAATTTACATCAATGGTCAGTGGATTGCATCTACAGTCAACATAGGAGATTGCCCTCAGCAATGAAGGGAATCTCCTCATCCAATCAGTTGGAGGTCTAAAAGCAAGAACTGAGAATTTCAGAAGTCAGAAAGAATTTCTGCCTTTTCTTCAGCCAGCCAACTTCTCCTGGGGAATACAATTTCACTTTCATCAGAATTTCCAGCTTGCAGCCTGCCCTACAAAGTTCAGACGTGCCAGATCTCAGAATCCCTTTTTTGAAGTTTCCAACTTGCAGCCTGCCCTACAGAATTCAGACTTGCCAATCCCCATGGTCACATAACCCAATTCCTATAATAAATCTCTTTATGTGTATCTATCTATATCTATATATATCCTATCAGTTGTTTCTCTGGAGAACCCTAGTACATGTTTTAAAAAATTAAATATGATTTTTAAAAATCCTCCTTGTTATGTTTTCTCTAAATAAAAAGATATAACTAAATGCTCAAAGCCATGTCTCTTTGGACTGATTCCTATTTAGCAGTTTGGTAATAATACAGAAGTATGGACTATTATGTTATCAAACTATGACTCAAAAGTCCTATTATAGAGGAATATTTTGGACAGGCTCTTATATAGCCAGAGAAACGAGAATTGGCATTTTTATTTACTAAAAGCAACTCTGCAAGCATGGTATTATAATACAAAAAATGAATGTCTTAGTTCTAGCCTTCAAAAGAACCCAACATAATGAGGAGGAAACCATCCCTTCTGATTTTCTGTCTCTACTACCTACTAATAAATAGAAGAGAAGCAAAATGTAGGTAGCCCCTTTTCCCCTGCTTTCTAGTAAGAGTGAAGGTGATGTTTTTTAAGAGAAAATTTAAAGTACAAAAGGCTCTTATTCTTTTCCATTTTCCACAGTAGACAGCTTTCCAAATATAAGCTAACAAATACTTCCAATTCCTTTAGCTACTTCCCTGCCTTTGCACAGTGCATTTTGACATGAACCAATTGCATGGGAAAGGAATCAATATTTATGTGTTTTTCTTCTGTGTCAGAACTGTGTTCACCCCTCCACATACATGCCATTAGCTCATCTCCTTACAAAAAGCCTGAAAGGTAAGTATTATGACCGCATTTCCTAGAGCAAGGAAACTAAAGCTCAGAGACATTAATGGCTTTCTGGCAGAGCAATGGTTGGAATCAGGTCTGATGAAACCCATGTACTTCATAAGTGTGGCTCCAGAGGAACTGATTCAAAGGAAGACAACTTTAATATTTATTTTTTAAAAAGATATGCTGACTTGCCATTTTATTTGTTTATTTTTCTTTATTAGAGAAGTGTGGGTTTACAGAACAAGCATGCATAAAATACAGGATTCACATACCCCATCCTATTATTAACAACCTGCAATGATATGAGACATTTATCACAATTGATGATAGCACATTTTTATAATTGTGCTATTAACTACAGTACATGGTTTAATTTAGGGTTCACTGTTTGTGTAGCACAGTTCCATGGATTATTTAAAAATTTTTATTCTGTTACCATGTATACAATCTAACATTTCCCCTTTTAATCACATTCAGAGATATATTTCAGTGCTATAAATTATGTTCACAATGTTTTGCTGCCATCACCACCATCTATTTCCAAAACATAACCATCATTCCAAATAGGAAACCTGTACATTTTAAACCTTAACTTTCCATTCTCTATCCCCAACCCATCTGTTCCAGTTTGCTAATGCTGCTGGAATGCAAAATACCAGAAATGTATTGGCTTTTATACAGGGGGTTTATTTGGTTATAAAGCAACAATCTTAAGACCATAAAAGAGTCTGAGCTAAAGCGCCAACAACAGGGTACCTTCACAGAAGAATGGTCAATGGCGTCTGGAACACCTCTGTTGTCTGGGAAGGTGCATGGCTGGCGTCTTCTTCCTTTGCCCCCAGGTTGTGTTTCAAAATGGCTTTCTACAAGGATGTTTTTCTCTAGGCATCTGGGGGTATTTTCTTAGTTTCGCCCAGGCAAACTCTGGAGTAGCAAAAGTTTACTTTCAACGGCTGTCTTAAAATGTCTCTCTTGGCTACAGGTGACGTCAGGGGTCTGCAACTCCAACCATGTCTAAGCATCAGTGTCAGCAAGCTTCTGGGCCTGTGTGGCTCTCTTTTAAAGTACTCCAGTGATTAAATCAAGATCCACATTGAGTGGGAAGGGCCATACCTCCTTGGAAAAAATCTAATCAAAGGTATTACCCACAGTTGGGAGGGTCACATCTCCATGGAAACATCCAGTCAAGAGGTCACACCCTAATCAACACTAATCCATCTGCCCCCACAAAATTGCATTAAAGAACATGTCATTTTGGGGGACATAATATATCCAAATTGGCACACCCTCCATCCCCTGGTAACCTATATTCTGGATTCTGACTCTATGAGTTTGCTTATTCTAATTCTTTCAAATTAGTGTTACTATACACTATTTGTCTTTGTATATATGACTTATTTCACTCAACATGATGTCTTTAAGGTTGTCGCATGTACCATGACTTCATTCATATTTATGGCTGAATAATAGTCCATTGTATATACACCACATTTTGTTTATCCATTCATCCACTGATGGAAAGTTGGGTTGCTTCCATCTTTTGGCAATTGTGAATAATGCCCCAATGAACATTGGTGTTCAAATATCGGAGCCCCTGCTTTCAGTTCTCTTGGGTATATACGTAGCAGTGGGATTGCTGGGTCATATGTAGGTTTCTGAGGAAATGCCAAACTATCTTCCACAGTGGCTGCACCATTTTACGTTGCCACCGGGAATGAATGAGTGTTCCTATTTCTCTACATCCTCTCCTTTCTGTTTTTTTTTTTTTTTTTTTTTTTAATAGAAGCCATTCTAATGGGTATGAAATGGTATCTCATTATGATTTTGATTTGCATTTCCATGATGGCTAATGATGTTGAACATCTTTTCATGTGCTTTCTGACCATTTATATATCTTCTTTGCAGAGACCTATATTCAAATCTTTTGACCATTTGTAGATTGGGTTGCTTATCTTTTTGTTATTAAGTTGAAGGGTTTCTATATATATTCTGAATATTAAATCTTTATCAGATACATGGTTTCTAAGTATTTACTCCCATTGTATAGGTTGTTATTTTACTTTCATGGCAGGGTCCTTTGAGGCACAAAAGTTTTAAATTTTGATGAGGTCCCATTTATCTATTTTTTTCTTTTGTTACTTGTGCTTTGGGTATAAAGTCTAAGAGACCCCTGCCTAACACAAGGTCCTTTCCTACATTTTTTTCTAGGAGTTTGATACTTCTGGTTCTTAAATTTAGGGCTTTGATTAATTTTGATTTGGTTTTGTATAAGGTATGAGGCAGGGGTTCTTCTTCTTCTTCCTTTTTTTTTTTTCAAACGGAGACTCAGTTTTCCCAGTACGATTTTTAAAATTTTTTTAAATTCAATTTTATTGAGATGTATTCACATACCATAGTCATCCAAAGTGTACGATCACTTGTTCACAGTGCCATCATATAGTTGTGCATTCATCACCACAATCAATTTTTGAACATTTTCATTACTCCAAAAAAAAAAAAAGAATAGAAATTAAAGTAAAAATAATGCCCAAAACATCCCATCCACCCCAAAATCCCCTATTATTCACTTAATTTTTGTCCACAGTTTTCTACTCCTCTGTTCATACATCGGAAAAAAAGGAGTGTGAGCAACAAGGTTTTCACAATCACATGGTCACACCAGGTAAGATGATTTATACAATTGTCTTCAAGAGTCAAGGCTACTGGATTGCAGTTCACAGTTTCAGGTATTTCCTTCTAGCTATTCCAATAACTAAAAACTACAAAGGGATATCTGTATAAGGCCTAAGAATAACCTCCAGAATGACCTCTTGATTCCATTTGAAATCTCACAGCCACAGAAACTTTATTTTGCTTCATTTCTCTTCCCCCTTTTGGTCAAGGATGCTTTCTCAATCCCACAATACTGCGACCAGACTCATCCCCAGGATGTCATGTCCCATGTTGCCAGGGATATTTATATCCCTGGGAGTCATGTCCCACTTCCCAGTACCATTTTTGAAGAGACTATTCTTTCCCAATTGAGTGGTCTTTGCCAACTTGTCAAAAATCAGGTGGCCATAACTGTGAGGGTCAAATTCTGAGCTCTCAATTAATTCCATTGGTCTATATGTCTGTCCTTGTACCAGAACCATGTTGTCTTGATTACTGTGGCTTTGTATAAGTTTTAAGGTTGGGAAGTGTGAGTCCTCCAACTTCATTAATCTTGTTCGGGATGGCTTTTGCTTTTGGGGCCCCATACCCTTCCATGTAAATTTGATGATTGGCTTTTTAATTTTTCCAGAAAAGGTTGTTGAAATTTTGATTGGGATTGTGTTGAATGTATAAATTGCTTTGGATAGAATTGACATCTTAATGATATTTAGTCTTCCTGTCCATGAACACAGGATATTCTTTCACTTATTTAGGTCTTCTTTGATTTCTTTTAGCAATTTTTTGTAGTTTCTGTGTGCAAGTCCTTTATATCCTTGGTTAGTTTATTTCTAGATATTTGATTCTTTAGTTGCTATTGTGAATGGGATTTTTTTCTTGATTTCTTCTTCTGATTATTCATTGCTTGTATGTAGAAACACTACTGAATTTTTGATGTTGATCTTATACCCTGTCAATTTGCTGAATTCATTTATTATCTCTGGGAGCTTTATTGAGTATTGTTCAGAATGTTCTGTATATAGGATCATGCCATCTGCAAATAGGAAAATTTTACTTCTTCCTTTCAAATTTGTATACATTCCCCTCTCCCCTTTTTCTTCTTAATTGCTCAGGCAAGAATTCCCAATACAATATTGAATAACAGTGGTGACAGTGGTCACCCTTGTCTTGTTCCTGATCTTAGGGGGAAAGATTTCAGTCTTTCACCTTTAAGGAGAACATTAGCTGTGGACTTTTCATATATGCCATTTATCATGTTGAGGAAGTTTCCTTCTATTCCTAGATTTCTAAGTGTTTTTATCAAGAAGCAGTGCTGGATTTTGTCAAATGCCTTTTCTGCATCAATTGAGATGATCATGTTTTTTTTTTTCCTTCAGTGTTAATATGATTGCATAAATTGATTTCCTTATGTTGAACCCACCTAACATACCAGGGATAAATCCCAATTGATCATGGCATATAATTCTTTTAATATACTGTTGGATTCCATTTGCTGGTATTTTGTTGAGGATTTTTGCATCTATGCCACAAAAGACATTGGTCTGTAGTTTTTTCTTGTGGCATCTTTATTTGGCTTTGGTATGAAGTGATGTTGGCATCATAGAATGAATTAGGGAGTGTTCCTCCCTCTTCAATTTTTTGGCAGAATTGGAGTTAAGTCTTCTTAGAATGTTTGGTAGAATCCCCCATGAAGCCATCTTGTCCTGGGTTTTCTTTCTTGGGAGGTTTGTGATGACTGATTCAATCTCTTTTAGAAATTGGTTTACTGGGATCTTCTATTTCTTCTGGAGCCGAATTAGGTAGTTTGTGTGTTTCTAAGAATTTGTCCTTTTCACTAGGTTATCTAATCATTTGGTGTGTTCATAGTATCCTCTTATAGTCCTTTTTATTTCAGCAGGGTCGATAGTAATATCCCCCTTTTCATTTCTGACTTTTGTTATTTGTACTCTTTCTTTTTTTATCTTTGTCTAGCTCAAGGTTTGTCCATTTTCTGGATCTTTTCAGAGAACCATCTTTTGTTTGTTTAGTTTTTCTATTTTTTTTGGTTTGTTTTCTATTTCATTTACCTCTGTCCTAATCTTTGTTATTTCCTTCTTTCTGCTCACTTCGGATTTAGTTTAGGCTCTTTTTTTTCCTAGTTCTTCCAGTTTTGAGGATAGGTCTCTGATCCAAAGTTTTTCTTCTTTTTTAATGTAAGCGTTTAGGGCTATAAATTTCCCTCTTGGCACTGCCTTTTGCTGCATTCTGTAAGTTTTGGTATGTTCTATTTTCATTTTCATTCACCTCAAGATATTTCCTAATTTTGCTTGTGATTCCTCTTTAACCCATTGATTGTTAAAAGAGTATGTATTTTGATTTCCACATATTTTTGAATTTTCCATATCTCCCTCTGAGTTGTAGCTTCAGTCTGTTGTGGTTGGAGAAGATACATTGTATGTTTTCAATATTTTTTAATTTATTGACTTGCTTTGTGACCTAACATATGGTTTATCCTGGAGAATGATCCATGTGCACTTGAGAAGAATGTGTATTCTGTTGTTTGTTGGGTGAAGTGTTCTACATATGTCCGGTAGGTCCAGGTGGGTTAGAGTATCTTTCAAGTCTTGTTTTTTCTTTATTGATCATCTGACTAGATATTCTATCCATTATTGAAAGTGGTGTATTAAAGTCTTCTACTATTAATGTAGAACTGTCAATTACTCCCTTCAAATCTGTCAGTATTTGCTTCATATATTTTGGAGCTCTGCTATTGGTGCATATATATTTACAACCATTACAACTTCTTGTTGAATTGTCCCCTTTATTAGTATGTAAGGACCATCTTTGTCCCTTATAACTGGTTTTGACTTAAAGTCTATATTATCTGATATTAGTAATGCTGCCCCATCTCTTTTTGGTCCCTACTTGCATAGTATACATTTTTTTCATTCTTTCACCTCCCACCTACTTGTATATTTGAATTTAAGGTGAGTGTCTTGCAAATAGCATATAGTTGGATCATGTTTTTTTTTTTTTTTAATCCATTCTGCCAATCTCTGCCTTTGGATGGTGACTTTAATTCACTTACATTTAGTCAGTACTAATAATGCAGGACTTTCCTCTGCCATTTTGCTATTTAGCCTTTGTGTGTCTTATACCTTTTTTGTCTCTCAATTCTTCTGTTAATCCCCAATTTTGTATTTCTTTATTTCCTTATTTCTTTATGCTGCTTTGAACCACTGTCCAGTGTCCTTTCTTTTCAGTCTGAAGAAGTCCCTTTAGCATTGCTTGTAGGGGAGGTTGAATGTGATGAAATTCTTCAGCTTTTGCTTATCTGGGTATGTCTTAATCCCGCCCTCATTTTTGAAGGAAAAGTCTTGCTTGATATAAAATTCCTTGTTGGCAGTTTTCTTTCAGCATCTTAAGTATTTCAACCCACTGCCTTCTTGCCACCATGGTTTCTGATGAGAAATTGGCACGCAATCTAATTGGGACTCCCTCGTATGTAACACATTGCTTTTCTCTTGCAGTTTTCAGAACTCTCTCCTTTCTTTGCATTTGATAGTGTAATCAGTATATGATGGGGTGCATTTTTCTTCATGTTTATCCTGTTTCTTGCCCTCTGGGCTTCTTGGATGTGAACATTCATGTCTTTTACTACGTTTGAGATGTTCTCTGTCATTATTTCTTTGAATATTCCTTCTGCCCCTTTCTCACTTTCTTCTCCTCTGGGACTCCCATAATGCATACACTGGCACACTTGGTGGTGTCCCACAGGTATCTTAGGCTTTATTAACTTTTTATAATTCTTTTTTCTTTCTGCTCCTCAGCCTAACTCATTTCAACCATCTTGTCTTTGAGTTCACTGATTCTTTCTTATGCCAGTCCCCATCTGCTCTTAAAACCCTCCTGGGAATTTTTCATTTCAGTTATTGTGGTCTTCAACTCCCGTAGCTGTTTGGTTCCTTTTAAAAATTTCTCTTTTCTAAGATTCTCATATTGTTCATTATTGTCTTCCTGATGTTCTTTGGTTCTTTCTCTGTAGTTTCCTTCATCTCCTTGAGCATTTTGAAGATCACTTTTTTTAAAGTCACTTTTTTACTATGTCCACATTCTGGTCTTCTTTGTTGGTGTTTTCTGGATTTTTATCCTCTTCCTTCGGATGGGACTTCACTTCCTGTATCTTTGTTTGTCTTTAATTTTTTTTTGTTTCAAACTGTATATTTTAATATTTTAAAATGTTAACTCTGGAATTTTTTCTCTGAGATGTCTGTTTCTTGATTTTTTCATCAGTTGGTGACAGATTTTCTTGAGCTTCAGATCTCCTATGAGGAAGGTCTGCCCAAGGCGAATGGAGTGTGCATGGTTTTCCCTGTTTTTTTGGGCTTTTGATTGTTAGTTGTTTTGGAGTTCCCCTGCTTACAGGAGTTTGGTTGTCCCCTCTATTTCCCAGGAGACTGAACTCTCTCTCCCGGGTGTTTGAAGCTGGCAAGGCTTTGCCCCAGATTGTCTGCCTCTATAGTTTCTTACACTCCTCTCCTAGTTTCAAGCTGCTTTTGCCTGGAGGGCAAATTCTAGGAGGAGGGGCATGCCAGAGAAGACTTTCCCAAGTCATTCTTTCCCAACTGAAATGGGCCAGGAACCTATGAAGGGGGAGCAGACTGGTGCTAAAGTGCCCTGGGGAGGGGATCAGGCCTGTCCAGCAAATGTAGTCCTTCAACTAACTGTCCCCCTGCAACTCTGAGTAAGTGTAGCAACCGTAAGTCTCCTCTGCCCCAGCCTTTTTGTTTGGGGTGGGTTGAAACAACGGTTGCCCTGAGTGAGGCCCCCAGTGATCTGAAATTGCTAATCAAAAGCCATAATCAGTGAACGGCTGTGCCCACTCCTAGTGTTGAGGAAGAGGATTTTTACGTCCCTTTCTGTCACCAGAGAGTAGCCAGGGGCTGGACCCCATAGTGGCCTGCAGCAAGTTTGGGGGATGGGCACTGGTAGCCACCACACCATTACTGTAATTTATCAGCTTCTTCCTCCCACTCTCCCCTGGATACTGTACAGTGTTCTTCCAGCCTCCAGAGTTTTAAAATAATTGTTTCAGACAGTTACTGTTTAATAGTTTTTCTGGTAGAAGGACTGAGTCCTGGACCTCCCTACTCCACCATACTCCCATAATCTCTTGCCATTTTATTTTTTTTAATTCAGTTTTATTGAGATATACTCACATACCATACAATCATCCATAGTGTACAATCAACTGTTCACAGTACCATCATATAGTTATGCATTCATCACCCCAATCTACTTTGAACGTTCTTCTTGTACTGGAAAGAATCAGAATAAGAATAAAAAATAAAAACAAAAATAAAAAAGAACACCCAAATCATCCCCCCAATCCCACCCTATTTTTCATTTAGTTTTTGTCCCCATTTATCTACTCATCCATCCATACACTGGATAAAGGGAGTGCAATCCACAAGGTTTTCACAATCACACTGTCACCCCTTGTAAACTACATTGTTATACAATCGTCTTCAAGCATCAAGGCTATTGGGTTGGAGTTTGGTAGTTTCCGGTATTTACTTCTAGCTATTCCAACGCATTAAAACCTAAAACGTGTTATCTATATGGTGCGTAAGAATGTCCACCAGAGTAACAGCTCAACTCCATTTGAAATCTCTCAGCCATGAAGCTTTATTTCATTTCATTTTGCATCCCCCTTTTGGTCAAGAACATGTTCTCAATCCCACGATGCCGAGTCCAGATTCATCCCCAGGAGTCATATCCTGCATTGCCAGGGAGATTTATACCCCTGGGAGTCAGGTCCCATGTAGGGGGGAGGGCAGTGAGATCACCCACCAAGGTGGCTTAGTTAGAGAGGGCCACATCTGAGCAACAAAGAGGCACTCAGGGGGAGACTCTTAGGCACAATTATAAGCAGGTTTAGCCTCTCCTTGCAGCAACAAGCTTCATAGGGGCCAGCCCTAAGAGGGCTCAGCATGTTAAGCTCTCAGTCCCCAATGTTTGTGAGAACATCAGCAACAATCCAGGTGAGGAAGTCCAACACCTCTGCATCCTCCCCCAGCTCTTCAGGGGTACCCTGAATATATATTTTTATTCTCCACCCAAATTACTTTAGAATGTGTTGCTATTTCATTCAAATCTGTATAGACCTACCATAGCTCACTTCCTATTCAAAGTTCCATGTAATTGTAGTGTTTGAACAAACTGACTGTAGAACTTACATTGTTTAGAAGATATTGATCCTACACCAAATAAATCTTTCTTCCCTTGGCCTCACAATGGAAGCTGAAGTTTGAACACAGTCAGTTTCAACCTTTACCGTTTGGTCCGATTTGCTCTAGTTGTAATCAGATCTGCTTTATTCATATCTCTAATTGAAGTCTGGGATCTATTTCAGCTTTTTTTTTTTTTTTTTTAAACAGTTGCTGTATGTGTTAATACTGATATTCATATCTGCTGCGCTCTAGCTCTGAGTTTCAGGTGTCATACAGATACTCAATATTCTAGAGACCAATCAGGTTATACATTAAGGAATCAACATCTCAGAGTTTGGAGATAGCCATTACAATTCAGGAATAGATTTGACTGCTGTAAGAGCTCACGATCTAGGGACCATTACAATAATCATTTCCCTGTTAGGCTGTGCTCTAACATTCAATTCTGAGTTTACACATAGTAGTTAGTCCATATTGGTGTGGCATTATAGTGTTTGCCTTGGTTTCCGGCACACTTCACTCAACATGCTGTCTACAGGATCCATTCACCTTGTTACGTGTCTCACAGCTTCAATCCTCGTAGTGTCTCAATATTCCATTGCATGCATATACCACAGTTCACCATTCTGTTCCTCAGTCAGTGTACCCTTAGGCCACCTCCACCCATTGCAAATCATGAATACTGCCTCCATAAAACCAGTGTGCAAATGTCCACTCGTCTCTGCTCTCAGATTTTCCAAATACATACCCCATAATGAGGTTGTAGGACCTTATGGCCCCACATACTTAGCTTCTTGTGGAGCCACCACAGTGACCTCCAGAAATTCTTGTCATTTTATTTTGATGGCACAATCCTAAAACTAAGCATAAAAACTAAGCATTATGTGTGCTTCTATGACATTTTTTCAGATATTTTTATTTCTTCAAATTTGTTATTTATTAGGAATGACTGAAATAAAAAATATAATTGAGTCCCACCATCATCATCACTGAAATGGCTTTAAGAGAAAAAAATGGTCAGATGAACACTACTGCTTCCCCTTTTCAACCAGTAAATAGTTGCCATTTGATACATAGACAACCATCTGTCTAGAATGCTCAAGAAATATTATATAATACAGCATGCCAGTTCACGGGAGAGGGAGGGGAACACACTAGAAAATAACTTATGTGAACTTCTTGATTTCATCATACAAGGCAAGCACAAAAACACCACCCATGCCCCTGAGAACACTGGGCCACACGCACCTGAAGAAAGTTTTGGATCCTTCATCTTGAGCAATCTACCTCCAGCAGTCAAGCATGCCTGTGTACATTTCAGTTCCTTTACACCCTGACTGCATCATCATGTGGCGATGAACAGTGTCAAATGGGTAGAAAGTCAACCCGGCAACAGCCATGACGGACTGTGCCACCATGCAGCTGATGAAGATGTGAGTATTCTTGGGATCTGGAAGCATTTCCTTTGAGGTGTCATAGATACCGAAGCAGGCAGCTCGGTAGATGATGATACGCTATACTGACACGTTAAAGCCTTGGTACAGGCCCTTAATCCCATCGGATTTGTAGATCGTAACCAGGCAGTCACCGAGGCCTTTGAATTCCCTTTCAGCTCCAGCTTTCCCCACATCAGCTGCTAGACAGGTACGGGCAATATCAAGAGGGTACACAAAACACAAGGATATGGCCCCAGCAGCACCACTTAAATGCCAGGTTCCCTGCAAAATAGCGCCAAAACTAGGTCCTCTTGTCAACACCACCCAGGAAGATCTTCTTGTATTTATCCTTGAAGGCAAAGTTGAGCACCTGGGTGGGGAAGTATCTGATTACATTGGCCAGGTTACCATGCCAGAAAGACAGGACTCCCTGATCCTTGGAGATACGAATCACACAGTCTATAATGCCTTGTACTGCTTATCTGCAGTGATTTGCTTGCTGGCATGCTGCACCTGCAGCAGCAGCTTGACCTGCCCAATGGGCGCTATTGCAGTCTTGGAAATGGCCACGGCCGCTCCACCTGCCAGGAAGTCCTTGATGAAGGACACAGCAGCATCTGTCATGTTGAGAAGAATGAGGAGGTGGGGTATAGGATGAGGCTGGAAACCGGCTTCAACTCTAATTTATATCTGAAATAAACTTCCTTAAGTCCTTTACCCTTAAAACTCTTACAGGGTACTTCTGAGAACCAAATCAGAAGAACACTAGAGCACAAATGTTATTTTGGATCACCTTATAATTTTTTAAATTAGGTAACACTTTCACATGGTTCAGACCAAGACATTCATATGTATTCATATTTTTATTATATATATGTGTGTGAAATTTCCTTTTAACCTTTCCCTTAGCCATGTTTTCCTTTCCTTATACACACTGGTATTATCTCTTGTATGTCTTTCCACTTACTTTATGAATATATCAGTAAATACACACATATATTTACATTCCCTCCCTCTGCCATTTTTTTCCCCATACAACAGAGCATTTAAAATACAACAGAACAACACTTTTTTGGTAAACAAAATTTAATACAACCAAAGAGTCAAGAAATAATGGTTAAAAGACATTTCATTAGGTACATACAACTTTAAAAAAGTTAAACTATGCGAGAAGTATATTTAAACAAAACATTACAAATTAATGTGCTACAACTAAATTGAGAACAATGAAATACAAAGTTTTATTCCCCAATCCCCCGCCCCCGTGAAGAGTCTGGGGCCTTTAATCGAAAGCAAATTATATTTGGCCACCACAGGTGTGTGCTAGTTGTAAAAGATTATAATTTTATTTACCTCTATAATTGTGCTGTCTCAGCTCCAGAAACTCTCCACAAAAATTTAAATATTTTGTAAAGAAAGAAAAGTACAGGGAGGGCTGATGAGGAAGGGGAGAGTAAGAGCTTTTTCAAGAAAGTTAAACGAAAAAGCCTTACAGAGAAAAGAGCTAGTACATAAGAATGAAACCAAAATGAGTACATGTAACTTTTTCCATTAGATATAGATATTGCAAATGAAGTTAACAGTTCAATCAAAGTAAGATAGATGTTTATCTGAGTATCTTAAAAAGCACCTTCGTATCAAACAAAACAAAACAAAACAAAACAAAACAAACTCCAAATACCCAACAATGTTCCTTAACATTCTCATTCTGCCAAGCAACCATATATTTGGTGCTCATTAAAAAGCTTAAGAAGGGGAAGTTTATTTACTCTTCAGGAAACAAATAGGCAACATTCATGGTAAACTTGATTTACATTGAAGAAAAGTTAAAATATAGCACTAGAGAACTCAAGACACATGAATTTCGGCTGCAGTTATTTTGAAAACATTAAAACAGAAATTCTTTTCTTTGGAACAATATATAAAATAAGTTAATATGACTTGTTTTTTTTTTAATTATTTATGATGACCATCTTTAGCACTAATAAATTTAATATCTAAGGCAATCACACAAATGTAAAACATTCATATAAAAACATTTCAAAAGGTCTAAGTATGTTGGAAAAGAATTATTTTCCTAAATATGCTCTGGAATAATCAATTCACACTTCTGGCTCAAGTGATTTCTGGTGCCTAGTATGAGATATGACAATAGTTATAGCTAGCTAGTCAGACCAACCGACTTAAAGGTCAACCAAATTGCCCCTTCTGGGTACTGGACACGGTGAAATTATTTAACTAAAAATAATAATAGGGTGAGGTGATGTAAACCTGGTTTTCAAAATAATGAACAACCAGTTCTAATAAGGCCAAAATTATGTTGAGGTTAACTGGTGTTTTGAGTTTACTAAAATAAAGGCAGTCCATAGGAAGCCTTTAAGAGACATTATTTTATCACTTGGCACAACACAAATAATACTCTCTCTTTGAAAATACAGTCTGGAGTAGAACATGTCTTTTCCACTTATAAATCTCAAGACACAAAAGGCACACACATTCAACCTTTTGCTTTTCATGTAAGTGTTCTCACAGCAATTTTAAAAAAATCTATTGCCATATCCAGACAACAGAAAAACAAAACAAAACACACCTGGTTTGTATATTGACAAAAGTAATATAATTGAACTTTTGTCTTTCCTGAGTTTCAAAAAGGGTATTGACAGTAGAGATATAGAAACAATTAATATTCACTAAGAGAAAATGTATCAGTCCACAAAACATTTTCATCCTTCTAAATATAAAAGAATGTTCAACCACTGCCATGTGTGAAGCCCCTTTACCAAATCAAATTTACTCTAGAGTCATGAAGTTTTTTTTAGCTTTGGCACTTTACCCCAAATAGAAAAAAAGTGACGTGGTAATACCCTCCCTGAGTATTTACATCATTTTTTCTTAACACCTGGTTTACATGGAATAAATACCTATATTTCACCTAGGGGAAAAAAGGTTACTAAAGATCCAATAGACTACCATTTCATACCTGTGGGAAGATTAGAGAAGAAAAGGTGGAAGATCTGTTGTAAAAATTAGTTAGATCACCTTCTAGCTCACTCACATATAGGAAAACATGGAAAAGTTCATGAAAAAAACACCATACACAACCTGTACTTTTCTGTTGATCCACAAAGTATACCCTTGAATTCCCTTTCCCATTGAGGTATCACAGCTGGGTTTAGCAAACTCTTTTCTACACCAATTTGTTTTCTGACCTTATAAAACCAGATGTGTTATATAAAGATTCTTACTGTATACAAGTGACCACACTAATACTCATTATGTACTTTCAAATATAAAAACTATTCTAGAAATGCCCAAAGAGAAAAATTTCTGTAATTGAATTTAATATGGTTAACTAATTTTTACTTTAGGTGTTTTTGATCATCACAAACTGCTAAAATTCTTGGTGTTTGTATGTGTGTGTGTACATGACCATACTATCTATCTACATATATACATATGCATAGACATACATACTAACCCAAAGACTTATATGTACATCACCTACCAAAAGAAAATATGCCAAGTATTTGATGGCAGTATGAATATAATCTGACACTAATTTGGTTAATATATATCTTGATATAGTAATTATACCCTAAAAATTTTTATTTTATCAATGCTAAATCAGTATTTTATCAAGAATCAGTAAGAAAGATAAATAATTAAAGGAAATTAAAATATCAGTTGGGTTACTTTAAAAATAGTTACTCAAATTTTCTAGGATTCAAACTAAATTCTGGTGGCTTTCAACATAAACTGCAACTAAATTATGCAGTTTAATATTATATAGAGAATAAATTTAAGCCATGTTTGTATGAGGTCTGTGTTTAAACAAATTCCATTTTTTAGGATTTCATTTCAAATTTACTACCATAAACACATAGATACTAAAAATGAATGTATAACAAAATACAAGTTAATAGTTAATAATTTTACAATAGACAAAAATACTAGAATACAAAGTTATCTTGAGAAAGTCTTGTTTATACAAAGAATCTATATTTATGGATGGGCATGATCTTACAAATACACATGAAAATAACTATCATTTGTATAACCCTCAGCATTTAAAGATCACTTTCTCATACATTATCTCATTTACTAGAAAGATTTCCTGAACTAAATAGGTTTAATTATCTAAAAAAAGTATAATACAGAAGTAGATATTTACTCTTAAAATGAAAGTTTACAAGTATTCCAAATGTATATATAACTGTCTTCCATCTAAAATGATACAAAATTGTTTTCTGAATTGCTGATCATTATCACAAAAGGTGTACATGTATGTCACTTTCAAATTTTGATTTAAAAAATAAAAGTTCCCTAAAACTTAAGTTTGACTTTTCCACAGAATTCAGATTCTAGCTAAGCATTGAAGTTGCTGCTGCATAGTCTATCTGAAATCTCTGTACCATTCTAAGATGCAAAACAAAGTAGTTTACCAATGTTAGGAGTTTTGATTATTACCTTCATGTTAACAGAAATGTGGTGACACTGTAATCATATATTTGCATCATCCCTCCTATAATAAAGGGCTTACAATTATAATGCAAGATGAAAATAGTGCCTGGGAAGTAAAAATTCAGCAGGCTACCTGAAACATCCCTAAAATGTAAATCACCCAGGAATCACAATAATCACTTATGCTGTAGTTTTTTATATACCCATTTGCCTTAGAAAAACTTTTATATTCCTTTCTGAAAACTGGTAAGTTTTATAAGCTGGAGTTGAAAAACCTAGACAAAAGCGATTTGTTGTTTAGAAGCTTAAAAATGCTGATCAATACTTTAATCAATAGGTACCAAATGAAAGATTTATTTTAAATATTAGAACTACAGCTGTTAGTTGTTTTTTTTCAGATAGCTAAATTTTTTTAAATGGACGCTCTGAGATAGGTGGTCCCTGTTCTATCCTATTAAAGGCACCTTAACAGTGGAAATTGCCAGGAATTTTAGCTGGTCATAAGAAAGCAGAATAACCAGGGAAGAAGTTCTCACCCAAAGTACTAATGAACTGAAACTTACTGGGCAAGGGAGAAAACCTGTCCTTGTTTTTCACAAGACATTATTGTAAAATGGATTTCAACTCCTGTGCCCAATTTAAGAAAAGGAGCTTCCCTAGAGGATTTAGAGATGATGCAAAAATACTTTGAGAGCCACAAATGCTCTTTTTCAATGAGAGAGTTACAACCAAATTAACAAAGCACTGTCACCAGGGTTCTTTTCTCTTCAATGAACCTAAATAAGTTTTTCTTATAGCCTGTAATTTTAAGCCCCCTCTTTCAGAGGTACTTGCTTTTGTATCTCCTACCCATCATCCTCCCCCCCAAAAAACCTGTTTAATAAGACAGCGATTCTAAGAATGAGGTCATAATAATTCAGCATTTTATGATACTCAACTGGTAGTCATATTTTTATCAATTACAGGAAAAAACCCTTAATAAAATCTATGAATTTGGGTATATTTTTAGTAACAAAGACTTTAAAAAATTTTTAAAAATACTCTTTCCCTTAGAATGCATTCTAAGCATTGATTCAACCTACACGAAGAAACAATTATTTCTACATAAATGACAAAAGAAGGAACACACAGTCTTGCAGATAAACATATATAAACGAAGAGAGCATTCACAAATTCTTAAAAGGTATGCAGGCAGACATTATTTTCTATTCCACCTAGGCATTTTACAAATATTTACAAAGGTACACTCTCAAAATCCAAGCAACAAACATACTTAACAACAACAAAAAATTATATTTTCTTCAATTACAGGAAAGGTTTTATTTATAGTTTGAAAGATTGGTATTTTGGGGAGAAAGGCACCACAATTATTATTTTGACAATTTTTTTGCAATGGCACAAAGGAGAAATGTTAAGTCCCCACTCTGGAGTTTTTGAAACCTCTCATCTTCCATCGGTGTGGCTTCTTAGGTGAGGTAATGCTGGGGCTTTAGAGCTTAAAGCATTTCTCATTGTATCTATGAATAGTCACGCAGCCATGATAGGACACTGGCCTGGGCATTGCAGCGACCCCTGTGATGATACTTGTTGCAGGATCATAACATAGAATAGTGTCTGTGGCTTCTCCATTTTCCCGTCTTCCACCCAGGATGTATATTTTACCATTACACACAGACATACCACAGTTCTCCTGTTCAATCAGATACATTAAAAAAAAAAAAATTAACTGTTGAAGATAAGGCATTTGGCAGCAAACTGAAAAGTAAAAAAAAGACATGCTTTAACCCAGTCAAAAAGAGACATGAAACAAAGCTCTCTTTTGCCCAATTCCTGTCTGTATGTGTGTGCTAGATAATTTTGCATGGGTGAAGTGAGAATTGAGGTAGATTACATTTTAGTAATTGAGGCCAAGATGTAGAGTGGGGTGGGAGTGATGGACTGGGAAAAGGATTTTAACCTAATGGCAGTTAACTAAAAACATATTTGGAGAGTTTAGCTTGCTTCTCTTATTGCAGGCAGATCCATTATTGTAAAAAGTAGCTATTACATGACAAAGGGGCAGAGATATTATTCATTATATGGGATTACCCATAAATTGAGTGAATGAATGTGAGAAAGAGTTATAACCAAATTAACAAAGCACTCTTACTATGGATCTTGGCTGGGATATAGAAAAGCATCAAATATCTTTTACAGTTAACTTTCTATACATAAAATTCTTTTCTAAATTTTACTCTTCTCTGTTGGTAATATAATTACTATAAAACAAATATTCTTACAAGGATGAAAGTGATTCTTCAAAGAAAGAAACCAGATTAAAAGCGTGTTAAAAACTGTCTCTATTGCATGGATCTGGTTATGCTGCAAGTCAAATATTTTTCCATATACATATCATTATAATTCAGAAAGTTATCGCATATTATTATCCTGGTCCCATATAACCAACAATAAATATTTTTACTTCAACAGAATTTGCTGAATATAAATTTTGCTCTTGTAGAAAACATTAAATCTTTGTAGACTCATAATAGGAGGAGACACTCTTTGGTCTGAAAGAGTTTTAGTGAGTACTTAATGTCTACATTAACACTTTGGATGATTGTATGATATGTGACTATATCTCAAATAAAATTGCAAAAAAAAAAAAAAAAGAATGAGGAGAGTTTTAAAGTACTTACTATGTTTGATAAAATCTAAGATGCCATCTAAGGTGCATCTTAATTTCAGAGTTGGTAAAATGTGTGTGTAACCCATAATATTCTTTGAAATTTTCTCTCTACCTATTAAATTGTACTTTGAAAGTTATCACTATTCTCTATATATGTTAAATTTCACAATAAAAAAAAAGAATGAGGGGAAAAAAATGCCTACGTTAGAGTTTATATATACTTAGAATGATACACCATGATAATCAGTGAATGATAAACATTTGCCCAGCGTAACACCCATGAACAGTACCAATTATGGGCCAAACTACAATGTTTTTAATCTAAAGCACAATGAGCTCTTTCTATGAATTCTAAAAGTTCCAAATACAACAAGAAACAACCACCACCATAGTTTTTAGGTACTAGGTAGTTCACACTACTCAACGTTATAGTTACTCTGATGATGATTCTAAAATAATCTATAATTACAGGATCTGGTATTCATATCATTCCAGAAAATAATGTTCAGAATTAAATGAAGCAAGCAATCTTGAAAACAATTACTCATTCATACCAAGAAAATTACTTATTATATGTACTTGTTTATTCACTATATGAGAATCTCAAGACTAACAGCAACTAGTAAGAAACACTTTTTCAACATTTAATACTGTATTTAACAATACAAGTTTTAATGTCATTGTTATTTTACAGATTGAAATGAACACGATTTCAATATTGTAAAAAAGCATTTACTTTATCATTTTTGTAAACTTAAATGTTAAAATACCAACAATACATAAGAATCAGATTTCTTTTCACTACTCCAAACTTTAATGCCATTTTAAATATCTGCTCTACTGAAAAGGATAGAAAATCTTCATTACTGACGTAAAAACCACTACACAATTTTTCTAAAGGATGTTTCTGACAAAGGTTAAAAAGTAAAATATGGCTTTAAGGAATCATGCAAAGTCAAGAGGCAGGGAAATGATGAGGGACAGACAAACAGGCTGGCTCCATTAGACTGCAAAAAAGCACTGATATTTTTTTCAGCTTTTCTTTGCCATTTTATATTCTAAGCATTTTATAAAACAAGGGCATTGGGAAGGACCAAGGATCACCTGATAGTCAGCCCCATAATGCCACAGTCTTTAGGGAAAAAGGCATCACCTTGCTGATGCCTGATCTTGGATTTCAACTAGCCTCAAAGCCAACTTAAATAAACAGCTACATCAGAACCACTATCACCAGCAGAAAAGCCGGAACTGTAGGCTGAGGAGGAGGAGGGCTCTGAGGACAGAATCCCAAAACATCAGAGATGAATTAAAACTCTCCTTACTTCATAAAAAAGGACCCATGGAACATGGAGAGGACATGAAATGAGAAGAGGATGAATCAACAAGAAGATGAAGATTTTTATGGGAAGAGATGTTGATGATAAATTTGAGAACCTGGTAGAGGAACATTTCATAAAGAACTAAGGAGAGCTACAATGTGGAAGAGACAGCTTCACAGGACTATAATCAGGATACAGAAGAGATGATATACGAACAGGAAAACCCAGATTCCAGTGACCAGCTGATGATGAAAATTTGCACAGTGGTGCAGATGATATAACATAACAAAAATATGATGAAATAGCATATGAAGTGAACCATCAGAAAATGAAGATAAGGTAGAAGATTCACACATTAATTTCAGAAGAAGTAAATATCCCCCCTGCTGAAGAACAACCGGAAGATAACATCAGATACTTAAAGCTTCAGAGGCTGCCCCTACTACCACAGCAGAACCATCCTAACCATATGCACCAAACCTAACACATCAAAAGATGGCTGTGATAGATCTTAAGAAGTAATTACCAAGCAGATCAAGATCTTTGGGAATAAGCGCTAAAGATGGTTTGAATGACTTCTAGTCATTTTAATATGTATTTTTTAAGAAAGAAAAATTACATTTTACATGCTTACATGTCTTTTTTGGGTAACATTAATGCATCTATTTAATTTCTTTTTTTATTTTTTCTTTTTGTGACAAACTTTAGTCTTATCTGCATTTACGTGTGTTTTTTAGGTGATAGTTAATGATTGTATTGATGAGGTAGCAGCAATTATCTGGGCAGTTTTAATATATATTATTAGTAATTAACATTAACCGTGTTAAACTGATTTATGTAAATGATGTGTTAAACATGATTTTGCATTAGCTTTGCATTAGCACTCTTAATACTAATAGAAGCCATCATTAGTGAAGGTTTGAGTTGTATATATCTGCCCTGATGTCCTTATCAAAAACTTCTGCATTAACTTTAAGTATACAGGTTAAAACTCAAATTTTGAGATTTTTGTAGCTCTTAGCTGGTTAATTAGAAAAAAATTAACATTTCGATGTAAGTTTTAAAGTAGCATTGCTAATTTATTTTTCAAAATGGATTGGGGATACTGAAGTCCTTGTTAGGACACAGAAAAAAAAGATCACTGATGTAGCAATCAAAAATGCTTCCTGGTACCTCAGATTGATTACATCACAGCTACTGTCAATTCTGTATTTGCTTAAATTTTAGAAAATCTATATAAAAGACTGGTGTATAATTTAAAGGTGTTTTTGCCTTTGGCTGATTAAGTAATATTTTCATTAACTTTAGAGACTATAGAACTCTTACAAAGTAAAGTCAGTGATGCCTCCAGTTGAGTTGATTTAGGATGTCTGAAAAGTATTCACAGGGTCTGCCTCCTGCTGCTATTTCACAGCATATGAATTATAGAACACTACTTTTTATAAAGCCATATACTTTAGGGAAACTTAGGAGTACCATATAACCGATAAAGCAGTAAAATAAATTTTACTGGATTTATGTATATAATCATCTCTAGAATCCTAGAAATTGAGGATTCATTATGCTGTGGTCAACTTCAAGTACTTTTCAATTCCAAATATCTTAAACAATGAGCCTATTTACAAATATGTGCCAAGGTGGGCAACATCAATGGATTTTCTAAAAATAATGTCTTCTGTTTATGAGTGCAATAAAATGCAAAAGAATTCTTCAAAACACACACACACACACACACAAAACAATAACCTTGGACTCACATAAAGTTCTGCCTTGAAATTATACTTATATTTATCCTTTTTCATTATTAGCATTAAAATGACAGGAAAATCCTTACTAATGATCCAAATATTACCTATCAATAAGGTATCCATTTCTAGAAGTACCAATATTTTTAATTTCAAGAGATTTAATATAGAATACTAAATCTGGACTTCAAAGACTTGTCTGTATTAAAATAGATTTAATAAATTTTCTATTTAAATGTTTTTTTTTCCTTGAAATTTCTGGTCAACATTATTCATCATTTTTTTAGAGAAAATGTGCATGTCCTGTTTTAAATTTTTTCTTAGCTTAATCTCAGTAATTTAGCTAAAACACAATCATTGTATGCCCTGCATTATGCTATATGCTATCAATTATCTTCCTAAGTTCTGTTATAACTTTCTACATTATAGCCAAGTTCTAAATGAACAGTAATTCTTACAGAAAATGCATTATACTTTAGTCACTATAATAAACCAATAAAGAACAGCTTAGGTTAAAGACTTTAGAATAAGTGTCAACACTTATCACATGGGTGAAATGTGACCATAAAGGGGACTCCTATGTGACAGGGGCACACTCATTCCTCTATAGGTTAGAGATTATCCTCTCTAAGACAGAGCACTAAGACAGAGAAATATGGTTAGTAAATGTGATATGACAGGGATAGATTATACTCTGCACCATGAAGCTGAAGATCCTATTTTGTCCCTTTCATCATTTGAGGGAACATTACTCTGAGTACGTCACTAATTAGAGACTATAACTCAAGGTCAACAACTTTAGAAAAGTGGTGTTACACTCAAACACTATTCACTATCCTTATTGTCTATGCTACATCTCTTATGTATCTTGCATATAAGATTGTCTTTAAAATTAGATTCCTCTGTTACTTCACTCCCTTATTTGTTTACTTATTTATTAGAGAGAGGAAGACTAATTAGATATTATTATTTTAGTTTAGGCAAGAACTGATAAGGACTTGTACAAAAGTAGGAATAGTAGGAATAGAAAAGAGGAGGAAAATAGAAACTCTGAAGACACAGACCTGACACATCGGATTGGTTTAATTTAAAATAAATTGAAAAAAAAATCTAAGAATTTAAGTGTCTAGGTTGTTTGGAAACAGAAAAAGTAGGTTTGGGAAAGAAGGTGACTTCTGCTCAAATAGAAATTTGAATCTGGAGCTCAGGAAAGAGAATTTGATGGAGATAAAACTTGAGTTATCAGTACTGAGAAGTAGATGAGATCATTCAAGAAAAATAAGAGAATATGAAGACAGAGGAGATTATGAGAGTAGTGACCTTTGAGAGTACAGCATCTCCAGAGTGGTATCAGTACAGCCAGATCTTGAGCATCAGAATTAACAAGTGTAGCCTCTTTCAAGCATTTTGGTAGTAAAAGGAAGGAGAGTAGAGCCATGAATCAAAAAGATGAAGGAAGGCCTTTTTGGGGGGTGGAGGGGAGTGTTTGGATAAAGGATACCTGAGCACAACTACTTCCTTTATAATCAAATCCAACAAATGACCTAGGCTCTAACCAGAGAAGGAAAGAAACCAGTATGGGAACATTTCTTCTCTTCTGAAAGAGATTTAGTACAAAAAACAAAAACAAAAACAACAGAGGCCAAGTGCAAAGGATACCTCACCATGGGATGGTAAAATTAAGTTATTTCAATAAATCAATTCCTTGGAAGGAGTTTAAAACAGATATAATACTATATACTTTATGTGGAGTTTAAAAAAATTATAAAATAATTTAAGCATACATGATATACTTTAGTAGTGAAATTCCAATATATTAATAATGATCATGTACTTGGTCCCTTTTAGGCAGTTTTTATTCTGAATTGTTTTATGTTATTACCTGTCGGCTGAATGTATTCTGTACATGCATCCAGTAATCTTCAACTGGATCATAACAGTATATTGCCTTGGTCAGTCCACCAGCAACATAGATCAAGTTGTTTAAGGATACAGCTGTTATACATCTCTTGGCAATTGGGATAGCTGCACGAAGTAGCCAAGAGTTGGTTTCTGGATCATATGATTGAACCTAATAATATACAGAAATATTTAGTTAAAATTTCTAAACAAGAATACAAATTTACTTAATAAAAAGACAACTAATAGAAACTAATCAAAACCTCATTAGTTTAGAGATTTAGGAGAGGTTAGTCTGATAGTGAAATGTCTGAGTTATGAAAAATCCCAAAATAAATGCAAATTTATTACTATAAGCAAAATAGAGTAGCAAACACACAACAGATTTTTTCCAGGATGAATGGCTATCAAGTTTGCTTTACTTATTTCCACTAAAATTAAGTCTAAAAATGTTTAAAAATTGCTGTGTTATATAGAATAACTATGTCTCAATATGCATATAACTGCTTTACACTTTTAGGGAGCCTCTTCTTCATAAGAACGTAAGTTAACTTCAATGAAGTATACTATGAATTATCACAAATTCTGAATTAATGAATTCTAAATGAATCAAATTTGATCATACTATTTTAAAATTTAATTTAGAAAAAGAATTAGTTGATAGACAAAATTCTGTTAACTGTTACTAAACCAATTAGACATTAGCCATTTGTTTCCAGGCAAGATGAGATTTCTTGCGATGTTGGGATAGTACATGTTCTTTTGTCCCAGGAGTTCAATGAATCACAGCAACTTTGATCCATCTTCTATTCGTACTACGGAAGTTTCCCATTTTCTCTACTAAAAAAATGTTAAAGCATGTAGAAAATGACCCAGCGGGAAGCAGTATAATTAACTACTCTGTCTCACCCTTTGCTAAATCACTTTCCAACTGTGTTTTACATGAATAATTTTTAGATTCTGTAGACTATGGCAGTACAATTTACTTAGTACAAAAAGTTCAAGGGACATTGAGATTAGTCTCATTTCAAAAAGACTGGATCCTATTTTTTACAATATATTGTTAGATACATTAGGTCTCAACTTCAGCAAGTAGAGAGTCAATGTTTTTCCCAAAAAGTGTAAAGCACCAGATCATTTTTTAAAAAGTCCCTTACATTAAGGGACCTAGATACCTATTTGATAAGCCTTATGTATCACCCTTTTTTAATATTATCATTTACAACTTCTTTAAGAGAACACAACTTACCTTATCAGAACAAGTATTATCATCAGGTCCTCCACCAATCACAAACAACTTGCCTACACAGCTAGTCACGGCAGGAGAACTCACTGCTTCCTTAAGGGGAGCAACTTCAGTCCATCGATTTGAAAAGGAATCATAACATTCTACGCTGCTAAGTCTGTTTTGTCCATCATAACCTCCAACAACATATACCTATATGTAAAATACATGGAAAAATATTAATTATCAAAGTTTGAATTTTGACTGGTTGGATAAAGAATTAAGGAACTTCTCCCCCTTTAAAAAGTACTTAATAACTATAATATAATGATTGTAATATATATAGCTCAGTGTTTCTCAACCTATTTTTCATTAGTAACCCCATCCCCTTCCTTGAAGAGCCTTTTTGGACATTTTTCTCCTAATAGTGTCCCCCAATGAAATTTTAATACTACAAATATACTATGTACTAAATGCATACCTGCGCTTTATACATTGAAAGAGCATATTTTTTTCATCCGCCATGCACCAATTTGATATCACTGGAGTTGAGAATGCATGATTTAACTTAAATGCTCATACCATGTATGATGAAAATATTCCTATTATATAATAAAAAAGCTATGAAACTAAAATATTAGGTAAAGATTATTAGACTGTAAGATCCTTGAAGGTAGGGCCTATATTATTATTTTTTTAGCTCTTATGGTGCCTAGAAAAATACGTGACACATAATGAACTCTATTATATATTTCAAAGAACTTTCACATATATTTGTTTTTCATAAATATGACAAAGCTAGGGCAAGTTAATATTATATGACAGGTGAACCAATCAGCAGCCGTTTATTAAATGAATACTAATATTATCAAAAGCCATTTATTAAATGCATAAATATACAGAATAATCCAAAAAGCACCATGGGATATGTAAGAAACTTTTAATCTAAAGAAGCTCTCCAGCATAACATCCACATCTCTTTTAATGGATAGTCATCATCAATTTTTCCTCAATATCTAATTAACTATTAAGTTCTATTGAGTCTTATCTTACAGCATCTCTCATATCTGTCTGTCCCTTTCGTTTCCCATTGTCACTACTCTACCTTAGGTCCACATCATTTCATACCTCTCAATTAAATCTTGTCTTCACTCATGCGCTCTCTAAACCACAAACGGACTAACCTTCCTAAACAAAACACCACATCAACTCCTTTTAATGATTCAACAATGAATAACTAATGATGAAGGCCAAACTTCATCTCTTGTTATTCATGTCTGTCCACTTATCATGTTTGTCCATTTATTTTTCTGTGCTCCTCCAAACTTCCAGAGCAGCCTATGCTTCTTCTATCATGCCTGTATCACATTATGTTAATGCTCTGTGGGTTTGTGCCCCCAACATCAGGAAGCTTAGAAAGGGTAAGTAACTTAGTCAAAGTCATGCAGCTTTAAGTGGCACAATGTAGCAATTAAGGGCATAGGCTTTGAGGTTCAGAGCATCAGGGTTCATATCCATCTCTGCCATGCAGTGTAAGACCCTAGGCAACTTAACTATTCCTTTCTGAGATTCATCTTAATTTCCTCAAATTTAAAATGCAGTCAATATAGTACCTATCACATCAAATAATTTTGAGGATTAAATGAAAATTTATATTAAGTGTTTGGCCCATAATAAACAATTAGTAATTGCCAGCTATTTTTGTTGTTGAACCCAGATTGTTTGATTTTAAAATATAAGCTATCTACAAGGGGAGACAATGTGATTGTGAAAGCCTTGTGGACCACACTCCCTTTATCCAGTATACGGATGGATGAGTAGAAAATGGGGACAAAAACTAAATGAAAAATAGGGTGGGAGGGAGGGGATGATTTGGGTGTTCTTTTTTTTTTTTTTTTTAAGCTATATATATATATATATATTTTTATCTTCATTTTATTGAGATATATTCACATACCACGCAGTCATACAAAACAAATCGTATATTCGATTGTTCACAGTACCATTACATAGTTGTACATTCATCACCTAAATCAATCCCTGACACCTTCATTAGCACACACACAAAAATAACAAGAATAATAATTAAAGTGAAGAAGAGCAATTGAAGTAAAAAAGAACACTGGGTACCTTTGTGGTAGAGCAAGAATCCCACTGGCAGTCTAATGCCAGAGCTTGTGCTCTTAACCACTAAACAATACCGTCCCTTTTCTTGTCTAGCCTAGTTATCTCCCAATACAAGCCCTCTCTTTATGTTTATATTTTACATTTGCAACTAAACTGTAAACTACTTGTGGGCAAATATCAACCCCTTTTTATAATTCCCCCTTTTGACTTCTTATTCAATCCACCCCAAAGTACCGAGAACACAGAAGAAACTTAAAAAACTAAAACTCAGATTTGAAAATTACTTTATTTATCACTTTTTTGACTATACTTTTCGTATTATCTCCCTCTTAATGATCTGCTGAGACCTATACCTACAATTGCTCTCCAAATCTCATAGCTCCAGTTATTTAACCCCTACCAGCACAATGAACTCTTCTCCAGGTTTTGGAATATTTACATGTTCGGAAGAGGAAATTCTGGCCAGTGGTTCAGGCAGTTTAGCAAGTATGACATGCTTCTGACATTACATTTTTGGGGTGGTGTGGAGTATCAGTTTACTTTGGTTTTAATAAACTTTTGCTTTTTAACTCAGCTTTGGTAACTGGGACTTTGTCTTGTTCTTCAGTGTTGCACTCTCCAGTCTTAGTTTCCTGGGTGCTATCCTTAATTTCTGTAGGACTGGGATTATGTATTTGGATCTTCAGTCATAACGCGTAAATCTCTGAAACTTACTGTGGAGCCTGATGCAGTGTGTTATAAATAAGAAACGTGTACACTAATTTAATTATGGAATTAAAACCAGCTCAAGAGATAATTCAGCATAAAAAAATGTTAAAAATCAGTTTAAAACTCATAATCATCATGAACCTGCTGCCTCAGAAACTCCTGGGAGGCTGAAAAAAAATGAAGGATTCCTGAGCAACACGTTACTCTGAGAATGAGCTCGGTAAACTTTTTTTTTAAAAAAAGCTCCCTAAGTTATTCTGTTGATATTCAAAGCATAGTCTGTGGACCAGCAGCATGGATATCATCTAGGGGCTGGTTGGAACTGCAGAATATCAGGCCCCGCCCCAAACCTAGAAGAACCCTAGTAATTTGTATGCACATACAACTTTGAGAAGCACTGCCCTATAAAGCACACTAGTCCTTAAGATTTATTCAAGGATATTCCTTTAGTCCAAGTTCCCAGTTCCAAATTCTCAAAAAGAGTTAACTAGCAAAACTTTAACACCACTCCCCTTCATGTGTAAATTAAAAATATCTATCATGAGCATCAAGATAAAAGTTCTCTAGATTAGGAAAAATCTGAGCTTTTGCTCCTGCTTTATCACTTTCTGTGTAACTGTGGACAAGTGACTTGATCTCTTTGGGATTTAATTTCTTTATAAACTGAGAAAGTTACATTAAATATCCTATAAGATTCCTACCTGCTTCAAGATTCTATATTCCCAACCATCTTAGGTTTCCTTAACAGAGAACATTTATAAATTTAAACAATTTTATAGGTTTTTAAATCCAGTTTATACTGTAACTTTTAAGATAACACTTTCCATTAATTCAGTACTTGCTGTGTAAGGTAAGAATCATTCCTTTTATTTCTTGACTTCCTGCTTCCAAACTTTGGCTATCTTCAAGTGAAGTATACCAACATTTGTCAAATATATTTGTGTTCCTGCAACCCATATGTGGTTTTTAAGACATCAATCATTTTCATTTGCCTTTGTATGTACAGACCAAACAATTATAATTTTTTTTTAGACCTCAGCATCTTCTAAACCTTTGATTATTTTAGCTGCTCTTTCCAGTAATATTTTGTCATTCTTGAGACACAGATACCAAAACTGTATATAATATAGTTGGTACTGACAAACCTGTAGTTATAAAAGAATCTATTAATATTTTATTTCCAATATACCTATCTCAAGGTCTACAGAATCTACATTATTTCATTTGCCTTGTCAACAGTATCAGCATACTAGATCAAGGTCTTTAGGAATTAAAAGTAACTTTTAAATTGTGCTTAAAGAAACTCTAGTGTTCTATGGTATAGAGGTTTCAAGAAGTTGCTGTGGGGGTTGAGGGGGAGGAAGACTGATGGGAGGCTCAGTGGGAAGGGTTCCAAGCCACCATCTTTGTTTCAACTGGATGAATTCAGTTTTTCATCGGTGATTCTAAAAGTCTCCCCAAAAGGGACTAAGAGGCAGCAATCATTTTAGAAAGGAGTGCTAGGGGACCCATCAAAGCTAAACTTTCAAGCAAGTATGCTGCTTTTACTTACATTGTTCATTAATGTGAAGTAATTTGAGGGCTTTAGGGCATCTGATAAAGATGGCAGCAGGGAGATGCTAAAGATCCCAAGTCACTCCTTGGTACAACTGTTGTATGTTTATCTGTTTTTTTGTAATGAATCTTTATATTAAACTTAACTTAAAAAAAAAAAGAGGATGTAGGTGCATTTAAAGAGTTTGAAAAACCGCTATTCCGCAGGTGTTTCTCAGGTTCCTAAGGAGAGCTGATGGTTTAGAACCGAAATTATATATTTTTAATAATATTTATATATTTTATAATATTTATTAGCTACAGTCAGTGAATTTTCTTTAAAATATCTTAATATTTATTCTAAATTTGTTTTGTCTCTACTTATACAATTAAAAAGAAAAAATAACATCACTGTAGACAAACATATCTCTGCCTAACTGCCAGTCAGTAAAAAAAAAAAAATGGTTTGAATTAGACATTGGCCTGTTTTTGTACTTGGTATGACTCGAATTTTTCCAGTGTTTCCTAGGCATTTAGTTTCCAATGGTGCGTGAGAAGAGAATTCCAAGTTGGGAGAACAAAATATCCATTCAAAAGTACAGTGTCAAATTGTTTATATCTCCAGTTTATCTATTGAGGTTAGAAATAGAAGGAAATACAATCTGAATCTAAAATACCCTGAGGGAGAACAAAATGAAGGATTCAGCTGTGGTATTTATTTTCGAAATGTACCAGCAACAGTAATAAAAAGTGGTTTTTCTTACTTTACCAAGGAGGACAGCCATTTTGTGACGCCATCTGCCTTTATTTAGAGAGGCAACTCTGATCCAAATATTTAACTGTGAGTTATAAATCCAGACATCACGGCTATTGATTCTTCCACCTTTAAATGCAAAACAATGTACATAAAATAATATAACTCTATCACCAAAGGAACTATACTGCATAGGTAATAAACATGCAATTTATTCATCCAATTGAAGAATTTGAGAATTCAGTTCAATATATGAAACAAGGACTCTCTTCAAGCTTGATGGAAATCATTCTACAGAGTAGATTTAAACTACCAATTGTTAGATTAAGTAATGATTATAGGCCCAAACTAATAAAATTCATATCCAGAATATGAATTTCACAAATATAAAAAATTATTAATTTAGGAGTCAGATATAGAAGCAAACAGCAGAAGTATTCTAAAAAGATTTTTTAATCTAAAAAGCATACTACTGTGTGAAATAAAGTATGTACTGTTATATTCTGCAGCCTGTAGTACTATAGTAATCTACAGGGATAGTAAAATTAAAATTAACAAATAAACAAACTTTAGATCATAGATACTGTAGTTATACTTTGTTTAAGTCTGTCATTTTATTGTCCATTCATTTTTAGAAGTAACATATCACCATCATAAACAAGTTCAAGTTAAAAATTTTAAAGAAAATCCTATTTTATAAATTCCGGGGGAGAATTTCAGAAAAGGGTGAATTAGAAATGCTTAATTCTTAGAACCTCTGACTTTATATGCTTTACTGTGTTCCTTAAAACAAAATAAACATGTAAAAGTTTTGAAATTTATACTATGCTCATATGCATTCAAAAACACATGATTAAGGCATTTTCCGATGTAAAGGAGAAATTTCTTTTGTAAATCAATCTGCATAAACTTATGCCTGTTTCTCAGAGCAAAAAGTCATTTTCAGTTTATTTGCTGTATAAAATGATATGCCTAAAATGGGCATATCAATATTTTACTGTTATCTTTTAAGACACCTTGTTGTTTAAGATAGCCATGCTGTGCTCCAAATAAAAGTAGCTACTATAGTAATCCTTCATTTACCTGAAACAAGAATGTCATTCCTTAGGGCACAGACTGCATATTCTGATTTGGTAAATTCTGGAAGCTTAGCCAAAGACTTCCATTCTCCTGTCACAGGATCATAACACTCAGTGTAAGGAAGATTAAATCCTCCAACTCGTTCACAGCCTCCAACGACAACTATCACTTCAGAATAGCCAGTTGACCTAAAATAATTATTAAAAGATGTATGAATAGTAATTATTAAATGAAAATACATTCAAGATTTTTTAAAACCTAACAATGTATCAAGATCATACAGAAGGTAAAACACTATTATAAACATATTCTCCATGTATGTACAAAACAATAAAGGCTGGCAATTACTTCCAGAGCATTTACAAAAGAGTTAGTGACATCATTTTTCCACAGAAAATTCCCATAGCATTTTGACTTAAAAACTATAAAGCAGTCCAAAGACCCTATCTAACTCAATTGAAACTCTGGTAATTTTAGGGATGACTTTCAAATGCGTTGTACAGCAATTCAGATATGCATAATCACACAAGGTAAGATAATGCATTTTTTCCAAATGCAAGAAAATGGTGCTTTTTCATCAGATTGCTAGTTTTAGAAAACTAATTCACAGTATAATTCAAGCCCCTTTAAAGAAGTGTGTATATTTGTTCAGAAATTATTTTTTAAAATACAAAGTTAAGTAAATTAATCTGTTCAAAATGTTGGGCAGTCATTAAAAATGATATTAATAGAGTTTATAATAAAAGATGTTAAAAGAAAAAAGCAAGATGAAAAATTGTACAAAATGTGTGATCACAATTATGTAAAAGTAAAAATTATGCAGGTTTATGTGTCTGGAAAAAAAACACCAAAATGCTAATGATAGTCGTCTCTAGATGGTGTACTCCCCTCTTTTCTATCATTACAAATGTTTAAAACTATAATTAGCATGGGCTATTTTTAGAATGGAAAACACAACTTTTAAGAGTACTAAGAGAATCTTAAAGTTTATGTTAATCAATGCTAAGTTTAAACTTAAGCTAGAAATAGGAAAAAAATAACAGCTTATCTAAGGTTTTTTCATAATGCTCACTAGATATTTCTGGAATTTAAGAAATTCTTTTGACTCTTATATTTTTATTTTTTTCACAAATATAATCTAAATTAAAAAGTCTTGTAATTATATTTTATGGTTGCTATAATGTTAAGTTTCAAATACATAAAACATGTTAACAATTCTCTTACTTAAGCGTGGAAGGAAAAATGACTATACCAGAACACTGAATTGTAGTTTAGTCAGTGTGATGTTATACAATTACTACTAAAAAGTCAAAGAAGCAACACTGGTCTTCTTTAACACAGGAGCTATATTTTAGCTACATTTACTCAGAGGTACTATTTCTACTAACTGAATCATTCACCTATTCCATGCCAGGCATACTTTAAACATTACAAAATTAGAATCACATACTTATGGAAAAACAAAAATTACTTTTTAAGAACCCAGAAAATTATTTAACCGTAATCCAGTATACAGTAAGACATTATCAGAAGTACTCAAATATTAAAAATGGAGAGAGTACAGCACTGGATACCTCAGTAGCATTAACTACTCACTTACTTTTCTTTCCATAGAGGTATCATTTCTTAAAATCACATTTAAAACACCTTAGGACAAATCCATGTGACATTCCTCAAAAGCCTTATTTATTGATTGTTGACAACAAAAACTGTTAAATACTGTACTGGGGTTAAATCACTTCTAATACTTTTAAATAACCTCCAGGGTAATGATCACAACACTTTGCTTTATACTTTCCCTTAGAGCATTCTGTTTTATGTTTTGCCTTTGTTTGAACTGGCTTGCCTTTGAGACATCTTTGCCCAATAAACATGTATTGTCTGTTTTTGTAGACAGGAACAGGAAGAGAAAGCAACCACAAAAAGCTAATGGCTAAAACATTTAGCTTCATTAATTTGAGGATCCACCTCAGTGTCTAAAAGGATCTAGTACTTTTGCCTCTATTGAAGGTCCTATTTGCAGCCAAATGGCTTTTAACTTAATTAGATACAAGCCTGGTCTTCTCATTAGAGACTGTTAACACAATAAAACAATTACTTGTTGAGCTTGGAAAAATACTTAAGAGAGCTCACTGCCTTCAAGGAAGTAAGTTATTCTAGCTGATAATGGCAAGGGGAACAAAAAGGCAATCAAGATGATGGTGTAGGAAGAATAACATTCTGAATACCCATGCAATCAATTTTTAGAGTGAATGTGACTTTATTTCATTAATTCTTTAAAGTAAAAATTCCACTAAGTGATATTCTGCTGTAACAAAATAAATATTTGCTGCTTTAGTATTAAGTTTTATAATTTGTTCCCAGGAAAGTATAACAACCATTCTTTTTTTATAATGGTGACTATTTTAAAAAAATCTTCACCTTCTTTTAGCATAAATTTCAGAAAGATCAAATTAAAAGGTCACATTTTTTACTTACTTGAATGATAAAATAATAATAAATCCACAGGATATTCTAACCCACATCAACAAGTCATGTGTATTAATTACCAGGTTCTGGCAGCATTTACCTAACAGTTATTCTCAAAAGGTGAAATATAGGAGTTGCTGGCTGAAATAACAGTCCTACTTATTAATGCCAAATATGTCAGAGACAGGTGGACTGCCAAATTAACTTTAATCCACAAAAAGGGTTCCAAAGGTGATACTGGCTAATGGGAAGAATAACTTAATATATTAAAAAACACAATAAGAAAGGCAGTGTGTTTCCATATAGTGGGAAGTTGGAAAAGAGAAGGGAAGAGATATTAGTGGTACAGTCTTTTCACCACTCCAAAAACTCAAAAGAATCTGAAAATCAAACCATAAGCCAAAAATAATTGATTAAAGTGGAAATACGAGGCTATAAGCCTAAATTGACAAAATGGCTCTCTAGCCTATAAGATATGACACTGAACTCAATGTATTAATTGTCTGAAGAAAAGAACTATGTATCAGAAGAGATTAGCCAGCCTTAGAAACAATAAGTAGATGACTGAATGCATACATGGATGAATGAATGAACAAACAATCACAGAAGCAAACATTTGCTGTGCTCATTCAAGTTATTTTCTAAGACAGAGAATCTTAGCTAAGCTAACTTGAATATTATTGGTTCTTTGACAGGAATATTTCTATGGTGGTTGAGACTTCCTCAAGCTAATCTAGCTGAGAGGACTCTAGTTCTAAATATCTACCAACTCAGTTTGTTTGGATTCAAGCTCACCAAACAATCTTTGAATACTTTGGCCTCCCCTGTAGTAACTTGCCCATAGCAAAGAATATGCTGGGCAGACTGACTTAAAATATCTAGTGTCTGCTTAACAGTTCCATTTCTTATTGCAAATAAATATATACACAGACTAAAAGATAACTTTTTAATCACTCTCTCCCAGTTAACCTTAAATTTTTCTCTAATAGTTTGATCTATTCTAACCGTATATAAAAAAAAGTTTCTTACCCTAGAGGATTATAGCAAACTTGCCAATATAAATTACCACCCTCAGAGGATCATGCCAACCAAATGGCCTTCTACTTGGTGAGGGCACAGCCTTGGTGAGGCTTTCCACTTGAAACTGCAATAGGCAGCCTGGCTTGTATAAGGAAATGGCTGTACTGATCAAAAGATTCAAAATGTATATTTTAAAAAATAAGCAATTATCTAAGAATTTATACTCAGAAACTAATCAAAGACATATTTATATATTTAGTCACAAAGATGTTCATCTCACTTAATGGTGAAAAATCAGAAACAACTTAAATGTGGGGATGGTTATGGCACATTGTAGATTTCATGCCATGAAAATGTTCGCCCTATATTCAGTGATAAAAGCAGATGATAAAATATATTCCAACACTGTAAAGAAATAATACATTCATAGAGAAAAAAAAAGGAGAAAGCCAAATGTTAACAGTATTACCAATTGAAGGTGGGAATATGGATATTTTTTGCTTATCTCATTCTCTAAATTTTCTCCATCATAAATTATGCCCCTCCCTCCAAATTAAAAAAATAACAAAAGAAAAAATCATACCTTACTATTAATAGTCACTACAGGGTTGTCTGTTCAACCCAAAGCATGGGATGGGGTTTTCAGTCATCATGTTTCTCCTACATGTTCCTGCTCCTATGGCCATAGGTAACTGTCCAGAGAAGGATATCTGGTTGAATAAGACTGTTTCTCCCCAAGAGAGGGAGAGATTCAGTCTCTCTCTGAGTGACTAAAAACCAAGAGTGGCCATAATCAGCCAGACTACTGAGAAGAATGACAAAGACATGCAGAGAAAAGCGGAGGTGAGAGGCAGAGAAAGTACACAGTCTGGGTTCTAATGGCTTTTCAGTAGGCAATTCCAGTCTTCTCTGAGATGCTGAATTTTTGACCTCAGGTTCCACAAGACCCTGGCTACTGTAACCTTTTTAACACATTTCCCTGTTTTGCTTGAGCTGGTGATCTGGTTTCTATTACTTGCAGTCAGAATTCTGACAGATTAGAGGTCAATGAAATGCAGAAAAAACCCCAAAAACATACAAACTGCTTTCAAATGCAGGAAAAGATACTCTGTGTTCCACATTAAAAAAGAGATGCAAAATTAGGCTGAGATACCATTTTCACTTGCCAGAGTGGCCAAGATTTACAAAGATTTATGGTGTTGGCAAAGGAGTGGAGCAACAGGCATTTTCATATTTTTAGTTAAATATTAATATAAACTGGAAGGCAATTTTTACAATATAGACTGAAATAACAAATGCACATGCTATAAATACCAATATATGTAGGAAAAGACAAAGGTACAAGAATATTCAGTGAGTATGATTTTCAATGGCAAAAAACTAAATGTCCATCATTAAGAGACGGAGTAAATAAATTGTGGTACAACCATACATGGGATACTATATAGTTCTTTAAAAAGTATGAGCTTGATATTAGAAAATATAATAAAAAGTTTTTAAAGAAGGAGAAAGACCTATATGTAGTGATATAGAAGAATCTCTAATATACTTTTAAGTGATAAAAGCAAGGTGCAGAGGTGTGAGTATAGTATCCTACCACCTGTATAAGTAAAGTGGGAAGATACGTGTATATACACACACACATTTGTGTATACAAAGAATATCTTTAAAAGGAGTTAAAAAAAAAACTGATAACAGAGGTACCCTTTGGGAAGGAGAACTGACATACCAAGGGTCAAGTAGGAGACTAATAATGTATACTCTTCATATAAAAAAGTTTAAATTCAAATAACAATGAATTACCTCATATAAAAATGGTAAGCCATGTATCTTATAATACAGCAGAATATCATTCTTAAGAAGGACTGGAATAGGAATTCAGACCACTGAATTCTAGCCATAGTCTTACTACTAATTAGCTTTGTGAACATGAGCAAGTCAGTTTACTTAATTGTGGCTCAGTTTTATCACTTATAGAATAAGAAATAAAGGGACTTATTAAATAATCTTAAAACACTACTTCTTAAGAGAAAATATCTTAAGATATTATTAGACTCTTATTAGTCTTTTCATTGGTTTACAACAGGAACTTGAGCCTTGTCTTCATTATGGCAACTGGGTTCCCATTTTCATTATACAGTAACTGACTGTTAGACATGAGGTAGTAGAAAATATTGGAAGAGATAAATAATTAACTGCTGATTCCAACCTAAAAATGATGAGATGATTACATCTTAGCTATCTCTGTTGCTCAGTGGAGTGTGGCAAAGGGCATCAATTTTTTTTCCATATGAACAATTTGCTACATATGGTCACTGTATTAGAATACACTGGTCCAGTTTAACGCCATCCATGTTTCTACTTGGGAACCCTGTTTTGTAGGCAGTCCAATCCTATCAAAAGGGAAAACTAGCATCTATCAGGGAAAAATATTCTTTTTAAGGTATCATTATGGTAGGGACAATCTGGATCAGGGTAAAATGAAAAATCAGAAATATGAGAACCAAACTACCAAGCAATTAGGAGTTAAAAAGTCTAGCATTCAGGCTAGAATGGAAGATATGAAAAGCATTACTTGGGGTAAAGCAGAGGAAAGAAGGAAATTAGGTATACTGGAGGTCAGAATGAGACTATCAAAACAGATCAGAAAAGCAGAACATCAGAGCCAGTGACAGTAAAGTAAATACCATAGTTGAGATTCATGAATTGGGACAAGGTTGGGGCAGAGAGGTCCATCACCAACAGAGAAGTTACTTCCCTCCAGATGAAAAAGGCTTGAAGCCTAGCACTCACATTTAGGGATGACACATAGAAGTACTCAAATATTTATTAGGTGAAACTTAAGTTGGTTTCCACACAATTCTCTATAGAGTTCAAAAAAAGTATTCTGGATTCCAAGTATGTTTATATGTGTAAACATGAAACACCCCTCTCCCCAAATGTTCCTACACTACTATGAAGCTTTCAATTTGGCAACAAGTTTCCAGGCTGTATTAGGGACTCAGGGTGAAGGAAGAGAGTAGGAAAGAGAGAAAATTAGGGATGCTAAGGGTACTGAATAAAAGCACTATTTAAAGCAGTCCTACCCAGTATTATTATTTTGTAGAATGTATCTTTCAAATGTGACTATTCAAAAGGTAGTAAAGCAAGAGGTAGTATGCATACTGGCTTGGAACATAAACTCTGGAGCCAGAACACCCACATTTTAAATCTTGGAGCTGCCATTTATTAAACGATGTGTCCTTTAATAGGTTACTTCTCTAAGCCTCAATACACTCATCTGTAAAGTAGGCATAATAATACTAATTCTCAGGGCTGTTCTGAGCATCAAATAAGTTAATTTATGTAAAAGTACATAAAACAGTTCCTGGCACATAAGTGTTTGCTATTATTATTATAGAAGGGAAGATATTATTTTTATATAACAAAGCACAGTTCTTAAATTAGAACAATTGCTAAATAAACTTTCAAAGAAAAACATGTTGGAAGAGATGCATAGTTTATTTGCTTAAAATAAACCATTTGATGTCAAACAGTTCTGTCTCTCAAACCACATTTCCTATTCTGTAAAAATACAGCATAAATTTAAAATGCCTTCTGATTTTTTTTTTCATGAAACCAGCAATAATTTTTATTAAGCATTTTTATGTCCAATACTAGGTTATGCATTTTTCATATGGCATTTTCAATCCTCACAGCAATCTTCCAAGGTAGGTAGCATTATGCTTATTTTACAGATGAAGAAACTGATGCCTAGAGAAGTTAAAGTGCCTTGTCTAAGGCACTAGTTATATAGAACCAGATTCTAAGCTGGGCCTGTCTGATGCTGAAGCCAGTACTCGAACACATCATGATGCTTACACTTGGTGTTTATTAGAATTTGTATTATATATCAGTACAAAGCTTTACAGCTGCATTATGTATATTAATAAAATACACCATTGTTCCTAAACTTTATCCCTTCTATGGTTGATCTCCAATGTTTTTTCTCCCTGCACCTGAGGGTTACACTAGCAGTATAGATTATCAAAGCTCCCATGCTCTTCGATTGGACATAGGACACAGCCACCACACTCAAGGTTTTTAACAAAACATGTCATGGGGTTTTCTCTGTCATCTAAGAGACATGTGGGTATATAAAAGTAGAATAAGCAGTGTTGACTGAGCTTTGAAGAATACTTGGCACAGGTTTAATAGTCAAGAAATATTGGCTGATGTGAGGAGCATAAGTTAACCGTACAGTGGAGGGATCAGACTGTCATCACCCTAATCCAGAGTTAATATCTGCATACCTAATGTGGGGCAACCAGATACAATGTGTCTCCTAATATAAGATAATATACACATACCTAGGATGGATTCTGGCCACAAATATTTAACTTGTGTCCATCAAGCTCAAGCTTTTAGAGTCAACTTCCAGTTTCTACAAAACACAGCTAAATGCAGCTAAATGACACCATATGGAAGCAACCACACTGGTCCAGAAGGGGAAACATTTTTCCAGACAACTTGCCCATCAACAAGTCAGAATAATGAAGAAGAAACTGTTTTGGAATAAAACAGACTTAATGAAAATAGCCAGATGCAATGTGTAGTCCTGGATTGGATCCTGGTTCCTTAATGGACAGTTTGAAAAATATTAGGGAAATCTGAATATGGACTGGGATTAGATAATCCAAAGGAATTATTATCATTAAATGTGCCATCATTTTTTAAAGATGCATACTCAAGTAACAAAAATTAAAATAAAAATATACATATTGGCCAAATGAATGAATGAATGAAAGAGAAAAAACAGACTTCATAGTCAATAAGAATATATGGTAATTAAAACCATGAAAACAGATGAGATCACCTAGGAAAATATACAATGAAAGACAAAGAGATGAGAACCAAAGGAAATATCAACATTTCAGACTAGATACAGGAGAAAGAATCACCAAATTGAAACAGAACAATTGGAGAAGTAGGAATGGGAATAGTTTCAAAAAGGATAAAGCAATTCATAATGTCAAAGTCTAAAGAGAGTTCAAGCTGGATAAAGACTGAAAAGAGGCTAACAAATGACAAATAGAAGGTCAGTAATGACCTGAGTAGAGTAGTTTCAGCAGACTGACTGGAGCAGAAATCAGAGGAGTGAACTGTAGTTGAAGTGGAGACATCACTCCTCTTTCCAAGTTTGGAGTTTCTCAGAAAGTTAAGAACCTGTACAAATAATACACATTGTTCAGACAACGAAATTCCTAGCGATCAATGCTATTATGCAGTAACAGGTAAGAGAGAGAGTGAATTACAGGGATGGAAGATGATGGCAGAGCTGTAAAATAAAGGATTTCTCTTCACATTCCTCATGTAATAGCTACCTAAAATAAATATCTAATCTGCTATTATATTTTACCATAATCTTCAAATTCAATATAACTACAGTTTTTTTTCTACTTGTCTCCTAAAGAAAGGTGATATTGCAATCTCCAATATAGATGTGGTTCATGGTATAAAATGGATTGGGTCCCTTAAAATCTGAATGTAAAATAAAGTTTTGTAAATCAAATCATTAAGTGAATCGAATCAGAAAAATCTATTATCTATTTAAAGGTGTGATGGGGGACCCTTAGATGGTAACCTGATTCCATTCAGGTCATGTCTCTACAAATATTAACAATAAATGACTTATTTTGATTTTATAACATAAATTCCTTGGTCCCTACTCTAATTCTGTGGGATATGCAGCATGGGTATTATTATCATTTGACCCCAGATCATTCTGTCTGTTACAAGGGAGCACTGCTTGGAAAAATGAGTGATTGCCTGCTTGGAGGGATACTGTGTGTCCAAAAAAGTTTTGGAAGAGTTAATGATCACAGCCCCACAGCTGTTTAATGCTCTTAATTAATACATCAGGAACTTTGGTCTTTCTATATTCTTTAGCTCAACCCAAGTCTCTTAATCGTTAAACAAAATAAGAACTTAAAAAAAAAAAAAATCAATATACTTACAGAAGAAAATTTTATGTTTTCTGTCCTTTGTTAAAAGACAAGAGGAGTAAAACGTTTTATATATCTCTCTTAGAAAACAATTGTTTTAACTAAGGTCAGTTTACCTTGAAGAAAAAAAATGTACTTTACCCCTAATAAAAAGAAATATTATACTAACTTTTCCTAATAGTTACCCAATAATGTATCTAACTTATAAAAAGTTCAGACTGTCAAGTACTAGGAATTTTCTTAAAGAGAGTCAGACCTACATTGTACTATATAAGTAATAATAGTAATTATTAAGCACTTTCCACGCCTCAAGCATTATGCTGAATATTTACACATTAATGAATTTAATCCTTTCAATGGAAAAACCTTTGAAGTAGGCACTACATTATCATCATTTCATTTACATATGAGGAAACAGATTAAGTTCTGCTAAATCCAAACTAGTGTAGATTTTAAAAACAAGCTATTGGATAATAGGCTAGATTTTAACTACATTACAAAACAATGATACTCAAAATCATACTAAGTTAAAAATGCGGCTTGTGAGCTATGCTAGAGTAAGTTTATAGGAAATGTGGAAAGAAATAGTATGGGAAAGTAAAAATTAATACTAAAGTTAGCTTTGTTAGAAAAATATTTAAAATATTGTTTAATTTAAGGTATCTTACAATAGTCATTTCTTGCTTATTCACAAAGTATGTTTGATATTATTCCTTCCATTATTAAGACTTGGAGATTATTTTTCTATAGCTTATGAAATAAAATCTATAGGTATCTATAGAAGTAATTCATTGTAAGAATATATAACACAATTCTTAACTGCATTCTCACCCTGAACATAAATTTTCTAAATTTCCTCTAATGATGATATAATTTTTGTAATCAGAAAAAAATATTTAAAAATTGAGATTGACATTAAATATATTAACTGTGGCAGTGAAAAAAAGATATGAGGCCTGGGTTTTACATCTGAGAATTTACTGAATTTATATCAATTTACTTACTTCACCTCCTTATTTCATGTTCTCTGTTAGAAGAAAGGTCATCTGGAAATGGGCAAATTGGTTTTTGCAAACACAGGTAGTACAAGAGAGGCTAGCATAGTCTTCAGCTACTCTGTGCCCAAAAAACCCCTTAAAGAAAAGTGGAATGCTTTGGGGCCCTACAAAGATTAAGAGATATTAAAAGAAATATGTTGGGACATGCACACTAATCAAGATCCTTTTCAACACCCACTGATAGCTCAGAACAACAACTACAGAAACTGCTTTTTTGAATCTAGTTTTTACTGGAAGGGGCATTCTAATGATTTACATAATCCAAAACAATTCTTAAATTAAATGAAGCCACATGTAGGCTAAACATAAATGATTACACTGAGATTACATTCAGGCTATGGTAGGCTCTCTTGGACTACCTCTGGGGTTTAAAAAAAAACAAACAACAACAAAACTTTTGTTAACTAAATTACAGTGAACTTGTAAACAGTCTTCTCACCTGCGCGGCCTAGTCCTTGGGGACATCATTTCATTCCCAAGTATGTGGTACCGTCTTGCCTCATGCAACAACTGGTAACACTCAGGAGAATTCTGGATCAGTTGGTCCACCTCAACTGTTTGAACAAAGTAGTTGGGATGCAACAGAGGGAGTCTCACATGCGTCAGGAGCTCATGTAACAGTGGTCTTCTCAGATCAACAGCACGATATACCCAACGCATGACGGCTTCAAAAACCATTTCCTCTTTACCAATAACAAGTTCATCACTACAAATATAATCAATAAGTTCATCTTTGTCAAGCTCAAGAAATTCTTCATGCTGAGACACATCCTCAAAAGTTTGCAATGCAAAAGTTTTACATTTTGTGAAGAGTGTTTTGAGTGAATGGGTATCAGCAAAGCGCTGGATTCCTAAGCAATTACAAGGATCAAGTTGCTCCTCCAAGAACTTGGCACATGCATCACGGAGAACACTAATCTGAAAGAGGCTTGATGTTTCAAAGAGATATTGTACATTCTCTGTAGTTATCTTCACCTTTCCAGTATAAACATACTGCAAAAAACACTCCATAGCTTCAGCTAAAATACCATTGATCTCAACCAACATTTCTCGGCTTTCCCTGTGATCATTACAAAACATAGCTCTGAAGTAGCTACTACAGGCAGAGAGAACAGCTCTATGGCAAGGAAATTCTTTTCCCTCCACACAAATGATAACATCTGTAAATAAGCGGCTATCTCGGAATTCATTAAAAATCTGGAGTATGTTTTCAGCATGGGATGATCCTGAAGAGAAGTCAAAAAACTCGCGGCCTGTCAGAGATTTAGGGTCCATTTCAAAAACTTTACGCTTGGTTGCTGGGGAATCACGCACCCCAAGATCCTCTCTGTTTAGTCTGCGTCCCAATATTAGCACCATTGTTACATCAGTTGACTATATAATTGTTGAGAAATGATTATTAGAGATCTTCTTTATGTTGCTAAAAGTGAAGAAAAAAAAATCAAGCTTTAAAATGTAAAAAATTCAGTAAATTAAATAATTTTATTTTTATGTAAATGCTAAAACAAATCACATGATTACTATATCTCATATAGAATATAGAGCACTATCTAATTTTAATCAAAACTGATAAAAATTTGCATTTGCACAATTACATTTGCATTAGGGGTAATTGGCATTAGTATTTCTTAAGCTCTCCAGCTGAAAGGATACTATTTACTTTATGAATCACTAATGACTTCCCTTCGCCCCTTTTACACAGCTGGGTTTCTTACTACTGACTGCAAAATTAAGTTGAAAGAGTGAAAGACACAATTTGATTATTATTATGTCTATTATAAACAGAAATTATGATATCCACAATAGACATATTGTGAATGTCTATTATCTTAATACAGTGTTGCTAGATAGGAATTTAGCTGTATCTATCAAGAGCCTTCAAAAATATGTACACTGTTTGACCAGCAAGCCCCTTTCTAGCAATCTACCTAAGAAAGCAATCAGGAATATGTGGAAAAATTTTTCTAGAGATGTCTGATACAGTGTTAATAGAAAAATACTTAAAACAATCTAAATGTTCAGGATAGAACATTATCTATAGAGCCATTAAACATTTATATAGACTATTTAATGACATGGGGAAGTATTTGCCAGGTATTAAGAGAAAAAACTGATCACAAAGAATATGAGAAGGAAATGTAAAAATGTATATACCAGTACATCCAGAGATAGAGAAAAGGAGGTACATAAGCCAAAATATTAAAGTGATTTTTTTACTTACTTTTCTATTTTTCTCTGTTCCATCCCCCCAAAAAATGTTCCACTATAAATGTGTAGTGCTCTGTTTTTAGATTTTTAAAATGCATATTATCTATTCCCCATTCCCTTTCATTAGTAAGAAGCATTCTCAAACCTCCCTCAGAACTGACTATAAATAGATAACAAATGGATTGAGGTATTGGTTATAGCCATCAATTCTATTTTTAATTTTAATTTTTAAGGGGAGGGTTCTTCTATTCATTCCTTCTTTTCACTTCTCCATACATTGAAACATGATCCAAGATTTATTTGTAATTGGCTTAAGAACACTCAGAGTAACTCTCAACTATCCCATACCCTCAGAATCTCACACACAACCCCTATAACCCCTTCTAAATAAGTCTCAACCTCTTTCTGAAATACTTCAATAATCAGACATTCAGGCCTAAGTATGGCAGCAAAAAAAAAAAAAAAAAAGAAAGAAAGCCTAAGGACATCAGATAATCCAAAAACAGGATGCTGTCCTGTACTCACAAGTCACAAATAAAAGTGATGCCTGAGAGTTCATCTTAATTTAAGGCTGTTTCTATATACCCTGTCACATATTAAATACCCCGCTTTTAAAGTCCTTAAGTGACACAATGGGAAAGTAGGTAATATCACAATCAAGAAGCAACTCATTCTATTATATATACTTTTCTCTTTTTTATATTCTTATTTATTCTTATCTGTGTCTTTTCTCAATCATGCCGATGACCTAGATAGCCTAAATCCAATACTCACTAGACCTATGTCCAAATTTCATGAATTCCCTCCCTGAGTTTAATGTTGTAACTTCCATCACTATCATTATCAACAAATATTTACTGAGTACCTGCTATTGTCAAGATACTATACTAGGCCTAGAGTATATAGAAAGTTAAAAATAAACACACACACACACACACACATATATACAGTTGTTAAGATGGAGCATATTTACTAAAAGATAAATGACAATATAAGGTACCACAAGCAACATGCTAGACTGGTAGAAAGCATAGTTGCCCTTTAAACTTCTATTAAATGTTTCTTTACCTCCTTATATAAATTAGCATTAAAGACAAATAACCTTTCTGAAGTCTTGGTGATAGAATTTCTCCTGGGCAGAAGAATGTCAGGCTATTCCAAATATTCAGGGAAAAGTACCTGGCCATAAAACATCTCCTGAAGGATACGCAAATGCTTGCATTCCATCCAGAATGTATTCTCTTCCATTCTTCTCTCCATCCCCCAATTTTGCAGGTAAAGTCAGAAGAAATTTAAGTGATTTTATCAGTCAAATGGGATAAAAACAAAAGTAAAATAAGTACTACTTTCATCTGAGATCAGTAGGTGAGGATTCAGAGGCAATTTGCTGATAAGGAAATCCCTACTGTGACCATCTGGATTGTGCTTATTCTAAAAAGTTCTAAAATGACTAGAGAAAGGTATAATGTTCTTTGGTCCCTTCTGAGGATCCTGGAGAAAACTGAGGAAGTTCTTAGAGATCTACCAGGTGAGGTTTTGGGAACTATTAGGAGCTCAAATCTGTGTGTTAACTATATCAACCATGGAGGCTGTAGTTCTGACACGCACTAAAAAACAAAACAGTACAACAACAACAAACTATTTTTTGACTGCTTACCATGTGTCTGACACTATTCTAAACTCTTCATATGGGTTATCTAATATAATCCTCATAAAAACCCTATGAGGTTGGTACTATAATTTAAAAAAAGTTGGTTTATAGACTCAGGACTTTACATGATTAACACAGATTTTTCTAAACAGACTGGACTATTTACAAAGTAAGTGAAAGACTGACAGGGATAAACTTTATCCTTACTTCTAAGTTAGAAAAAACCCAGAAAATTCCAAGTTACAAATATATATACATTTTATTTTCTAAATGTGTAACAAAGATTTGTAATCTAATGAAACAGTTACTACAGCGGAAGTTCATGTAGAAGACCTATTTAAATAACACCCACAAGGGTAAAAATAAACCCAAGCAATGCTTAGAATGAATGTCAACAAAGTAACTCACATGTTTAGTTAATAAAATTAGTTTATCTTAAATTTGAGGGAATATTTTGTCTAGATGCATGTTATGGTTCAAGCAAGCTAGCTTTTGAATTGTAATACGATTATATTTTGGAGGTTTTAGGTGACAGATTTGTTTGAGAGAAAGAGTTTTGTTTCATTTTGTTAAATTTTAATTCCGAATGAATAAAATTACATCTGAGTTTAAAATATTTTATCAATAGTTTTAAAATTTATTATCACTAACTAAAAAGAGGTGGTTAGAGTTCATGTTTGCCTCACTGTAAACTGTCCAACTTCTTAAGATTATGGTTAAAATGTAAAAATCCATTCATAATATGTATCATCACTTTCAAATTCCAAGCTCCCATACATTGGCAGTAGCAGCATGCATCTCAAATCTCAAATATGCTGGGTTTTTTGTTTGTTTGTTTGATTTGCAAAGCAACAAAGGTATTTATTTGGGGTTTTAGAATTGTAAATCAGAGAACACAGATTCAGGTAGCAACCCAAATTGTGTCCTGTCTTGGGGCTTCCAAGTAAGAGTTTTTAAAGAAGAAGATTACATAAGTTGTTTGGGATCAAATATGCTTTTAATTTGAAGTTATCTCCTCAAAAATGGTTCTATACACAAAAAACCTTTCCTCCATAGCAAGACAGATCCAGCAAGTGCCTGAGTGTCAACTTTTGTTGTTGAAATGAAAAAAGTTCAAAGTATGTAATACCAACTGACTTTTTTTAAAAAAGGAATATTTCAACTATAATAAACATAAACTGTGGTGATATCCAATATAAGTTATATTTTAATATTAATGATTTAGTAATCTAGATTCAAATTACGGTTGAATTAGCCATAAGTCAGCTTCCCAAATCAAGAGCATATTCTTCAAATCAATTTATCTAATTTAAATTCTTACTGCATTTCAGGTTCAAAACTTCACATAAACCATTATGACTGGCTAGTGATGTAATTACTGCCATTGACAAGAACAAAAACCTTGAGGCCTTTGCCTCCAATCATTTTCATTTTCTCAATGTTTAAGTAAAACTGTGTTCAGATTGCAAAAAAAAGTAACATATTGCAAGAACTAAGAATTTCCCTTTCAGCTAAAATGGACAAGTAGGAATATATACATGAAAAGATACTCTGTTTTCTGTGTCCAGTAATTTTACTATTGCTAATATTTGTTAGATAAATTTGAGGAAAGCATATTGAATGAGTAGAGTATTAATGTAAGGTTTATTAAAACTTTATAGGAGAGTAGGGACTGTCTTATGCTGTTTTCTGTCTCTTATTCTCATAGTTGGTTCCTTGATTGTTGGCTGACAAAACAAAAAGGTCTTCAAAGCTTGCACTCAACAAAAAACTGAAAATCCTAGAAGAGCTATTAGAGTCAACCGGTATTACAAAGTATTGAACAGCAACAAGATGCCTTTTTGTATTTCAAAAGGTTGGGCTGCTCTCTCAAGCTGGAAGCAGCTTTTTGGATATCCTCACTTTCTCTGTACTTTCTCAGAACTCTCCCATTAACCAGTCTCTATAACAACACCAAAACATTTATGATAGAGTAAATGATTTGCACAAGAGGGTGCTAGAAGTTAGGATGCATTTCAAAGTGTATTTTTGGGCATCCAGATGCAATTTACTAGCTTTTGCCTTTCCATTTTTTCACAGTTAAAATGTAAAAAATGTAAAGAAAAGTTTAATCACATTTCAAAGTACAGTATCTAATATATAGGTCCAAGACTTATTATAACCAACATCATATACAATCAAGCAAACAAAATATAAGATTACGGACTGAATTCTTAAAAACATTTTTGCAAATATCAAAGCATAATTATTTCCATCAGGACAAAGTAAGTAAGTAGGCAACTGTGGACAAAATAAGTAGGAAAATGTTTGTTCCAAAGAAAGATAATGACTGGAAGTTCTATTCAGATTCAGTTATTTGATACAAGTGTGATTAGGCTTGTCATGTCATTAACCGACTGCCAAATTCACATGATCTGGCTGGAAAAGCTAGTATCCCCTCCTTCCTTCTCACCCTCATTTCTTCAGTAGCTTTATTTCTCGAGCTACACTCTCAGTTGAAAAGAATCATCTTTCTTAACAGGTATATTCTTCTGGTCAGGGGTATTCCAGGGTTTATTTCCAACTGCAGAACTCATATATATTGTAGACCCAGTTTCTTGCCTCAGTGTGATTTAAAATTACATGTCTTTGTCTATGTAAAAAAAAATGAGTGAGGATAACCTATTTTGGTGTCTCTAGTGCCCAAATCTAGATAATTTGCTCAATAAATAATGAGACATTTCAATTAAAAAATGAATACCGGAGGAAAATGCAGAAGGGTGACTGAGGATATCAGGAAGGAGTAGAAAAGAGTGTCTACTTTATTTAAAACTGAAATGACTGTGACACTGCCTTCCTTGATGATCTTGAAGGACAGAATTGTTACTCATTACTCTGACTGGCTTAAGTGATCCCTGCTTAAAGAAAGGAAATTGGTTTAAGTTCTCTAATGACAATGTTTAGTTATTCTATAAACATTACAAACATAGTACCTTTTTTAAGCATTTGCTTGATCAAAGCCCCAGTCAAAATATTTGTGTTTGTTTAATTTTCACACCTAAAATAAATGGAGAACAACATATAAATTAGATATCTGAGTAACTGGTTCATGCACAGTTGGTACCATTTACTAATATGCTGAAAATGGTTTTTAATAAATTCCTGTTTCTGACTGGATAGTCACTTCTGCACACAAAATCATTACTGAACAACACTTCCTTAAAGCAAATGAATTATTTTATGCTACTTACATACAAATCAGTTTCCTTACTTACCAACCTTCCTATTTTATAATTTTATCCTGCAATAAGATATCTTGAGTAAAAGATAAGGACACAAATATTTGTGTCAACAGCAAGCTAATGGTGGCACTGAAATGAGAAATTTTGAATTGGTCATTTGAAGAATGTCTAGTTGATTGATGTTTTATCCAAGTTTGGGTACATTAAATAATTCTAAGAGTTGGTCTATCAGTATACCCAAAAGGAAACAGTTCAGTTACTATGTGTTATAAAACACTGGAATCAATTTGAGAAAGTCTCAAGCATTCTAAGAAACTCAGAAAACAAATCAATTTTTATCCTTGGTTAACTAGATTATATAGAATCTCCAAATTTATCAAATAATTTTTTATTTTTTATTACATTAATATATATTCTGTTTTGTTGAAATTTATAAACTCAGCAATGACCATGCAGCACATTTCCTTGTTTTTGTGTGGAAGGGGAGGAGAGGAATGCTTAAGAGAAAATACCAGAACCTTGATCTGTGTATGGAATAGCAATAGTATTTAAACACAAGTGGTTTTGGTGTCTGGCCCAGAAATCTATATAAATAGAACTTGTAAATTCTTACAAGACTAGGCAAATTCAAAAGTTGACCCACTCAAACAAAGCTATAAACTACTGATTGATTTTTCTACATATATACACAAACACACATCTCTACACCCAGATAGTGCTATGATTGTGAGGTGAATGTTACCTTTCATGTTCCCTTGCTTTCAGAAGAAGTCAGTCTAACTGTGCATATCCTTGGTAAAGAATATTTCAGTTTGGTCAAATTAGAGGATTGTTAGTCCTAGTTAAGAAAGTCTTTCTTCCCAATGGACAAGAAGATTCTGAGTCAATGCAGGGATTTAGGTCAATTTAAAAGGCATTTATGGAAAGCCTACTCTGTGCCAGCATTGGGGTTACAAATATTTGATTTGTGTCCAATCCTCAACTCTGTGATATTAGTTAAGATTAGAACCAAAGGAGAACTCCAAGACTGATACATTTAAGATTTAAATTCTCAGCAGTTTCTCCAGCAGAAAAGACTTAGGTGCAAATTTTTGGAAGAGATTATCTCATGACAGTTCTGGTCTAGAATTGTACCCCAAGGAGGAGAAGGGCAAAGCAGTTTACCTGGGTATTTTCTGCAGGGTTTTTAGGTAATACTTACCAACTTAATAGTTTGGGGTCATTAAATAATTTTAAGAGTTGGTCAGTTGGTCTATCAATATTACCAAAAGTAAACAGATTTGCAGCTAAGGACAAGAGACAGAGGAGGTGAGGGTACGAAGATATATAACTTCTTAGAGCTTAAGTGTACTGCAATAAGGTTAATTTCCCTTTAGAATGCAGGTATTCTATACAAAGAAAAGAGGTTACTATTAGCCTTAAACATAGTAAGGATCAATGAGGGACTTTTCAAGACTAAACTAAATACCAGGCAAAAGGAACCAAAAGCATCCTGTCTACCACGCAGAAATGAAATGCCAGATGCTAGCTATGCCTTACACATTTAACCTTTGGTGAGAACAACCCAGCAGAGACTTCAAGAAAGACTAACCAAGAAATGTATATCTTCTTTAAAGATATACAGTAACTCAAAAGGAAAACCAGAAGACAATTACAATATAACAAATCCTTTATTTTAAATAACCAAAAAATTATATTTAACAAGGTACTATGCAAAACAAAGTTTTTATAAATTTGAGATGTTTCACCCTATTATCTCAAAAACTAATTAATTTCATTTCTTCAAAACATTATATTTAATGACCACTTTTTCTACAGTTAAATTTTTATTTAAAGTGTTACTCTGAAGCAGTGGTCCTGACCAAGTTTTACAAATGTAATATTATAGTCCTCTCTTTAAGCTATTTTCAACATTTCCAATTCTTAATAGAACCACCAGGAATATATTTACCCACCACAATATTTCAGAGATCAACTAAAACTCCAAGTTTCTTTGGCTAGAATTATAGCAACTAGTGGTTATCCCATGTTTACTAAAACCTAGAAGGAGCATAAATTATGCTTTTGAATAATGATAGAAAGAGAAATAAAACAAATATCTGGTGATGAAAAACTCAGGACTGCTTAAACAATGTGTCAGACCAAACAATATGGTTTTGTTTTTTTTAATTCAATTTTATTGAGATTGTTCACATACCATACAATCATCCAAAGTGCAAAATCAATTGCCCACGGTACCATCACACAGCTGTGCATCCAGCACCACAATTAACTTTATTTTTCAAAATTTCAGAACATTTTCATTACTCCAGAAAAGAAATAAAGAAAACTCAATCCTCCCATACTCCTTACCACCCCCCTCCATTACTGACTCATAGTATTGGTATAGTATCTTTGTTACTGTTGATCAAAGAACGTTAAAATACTACTAACTGTAGTACACAGTTTGCAATAGGTATATTTTTTCCCTATATACCCCTCTATTATTAACTTCTAGTTATAGTGTCATACATTTGTTCTAGTTCATGAAAGAGATTTCTAATATTTGTACAGCTAATCACAGATGTGTCCATCACAAGATTCACTGTTTTATACATCCCCATATTTTAACCTCCAACTTTCCTTCTGGTAACATACATGACTTGAAGCTTTCCCTTTCTACCACATTCACACATCATTCAGCACTGTTACTTATTCTCACAATAACGTACTACTTTCACCTCTGTCCATTTCCAAACACTTAAGCTCAACCTAGTTAAACATTCTTCTCATAATAAGCAATCACTCCCCATTTGTAGCCTCGTTCTATATCCCAGTAACCTATATTTCATGTGTATGAGCTTATGTATTATAATTAATTCATATCAGTGAGATCCTTATGTGTGTGACTTATTTCACTGAATATAGTGCCCTCAAGGTTTCTTCATCAACCCATTTTTTTTAAGATGGTTTTGTTCACACACCACATATTCCATTCTAGGTAAACAATTGATGGTTCCCCGTATAGTCACATATTTATGTATTCGTCACCATCACCACTATCTATATAAGGGCATCTCCATTTCTTACACAAAGGAGGAGGAAGAGTCAAAGAAGGTAGGCAACAAAAGAAAAAAAAAAACAAAAGAAAAAAAAATGACAGCTAAAAGCAACAAAAGGAAAGATAGAATTAAACTAAAGTACAATAAAAGAGTCAGACAACGTTACCAATGCCAAGAGTCCCATACCCCTCCCTTATATCTCCCTCTTATAGGCATTTAGCTTTGGTATATTGCCTTTGTTACATTAAAGGAAGCATAAAACAATGTTTCTGTTAACTTAGTCTCTAGTTTGCATTGATTGCATTTTTTCCCCAATACCACCCCATTTTTAACACCTTGCAAGGTTGACATTCATTTGTTCTCCCTCATGTAAAAACATATTTGTACATTTTATCACAATTGTTGAGCACTCTAGGTTTCACTAAGTTATACAGTTCCAGTCTTTATTTTCCTTCTTTCCTTCTGGTGTCCCACATGCTCTTAACTTTCCTCTTTCAACCATACTTACATTCATCTTTGTTCAGGGTACTGACATAGTTGTGCTACCATCACCCAAAATTGTGTTCCAAACCTCTCACTCCTGTCTTTTCCTATCTGTCTGTAGGGCTCTCTTTAGAATTTCCTGTAGAGTAGATATCTTGTACACAAACTCTGTCATTGTCTATCAGAGAATATTTTAAACTCTCCCTCACATTTGAAGGACAGTTTTGCCAGATATAGGATTCTTGGTTGGTGGTTTTTCTCTTTCAGTGTCTTAAGCATATCACACCACTTCCTTCTTGCCTCCATGGTTTCTACTGAAAAATCCAAACATAGTCTTAAAAGCTTCCTGTGTATGGGATGGATCACTTTTCTCTTGCTGGCTTTCTGTATTCTCTTTGTCTTTGACGTTTGATAATCTGATTATTAAGTGTCTTGGTGTAGTTCTATTCAGATCTATTCTGCTTGGGGTACACTGCGCTTCTTGGATCTGTAATTTTATGTCTTTCATAAGAGATGGGAAATTTTCATTGATTATTTCCTCCATTATTGCTTCTGCTCATTCCCTTCTCTTCTCCCTCTCAGACACCCATGACATGTACATTCATGCGCTTCATGTTGTCATTCAATTCCCTGAGAAGTTGCTCATATTTGTCCATTCTTTCCCCTATCTGTTCTTTTGTATGCAGGATTTCAGGTGTCTTGTTCTCCATCCCTGAATGTTTTCTTCTGTCTCTTGAAATCTGCTGTTGTATGTCTCCATTGTGTTTTCATCTTCGTGTTGTGCCTTTCATTTCCATAGATTCTGCCAATTGTTTTTTCCAACTTTTGATTTCTACCTTATGTTCATCCAATGTTTTCTTTTTATCTTTCATCTCTTTTGCCATTATCTTCCCTAAACTTGTTGAATTGATTTAGCATTAGTTGTTTCAATTCCCTGTATCTCAGTTGAAGTGTAGGTTGTTCCTCTGACTGCGCCATACCTTCATTTTTCCTAGTGTGATTTGTGGTTTTCTGTTGTCTAGGCATCTGGTTTCCTTGGTTACCCCAATCAGATTTTCCCAGACCAGAATGGGCTCAGGTCTCAGAAGGGGGAAATATTCAGTATCATATTTCCCTAAGGGCGTGTCTTAGAAGATTGATAGACTTTCCTGTGAGGCCTCTAGCTGCTGTGCTTTTCCTAACCTGCACAGCAGGTGATGACTGTCAGCCTGTCACTCCCCACTGGTGTAAAGAGGTGTGGCCCCTTTAATTTTCAGGTTAAGTTGTTTCTGGATTGTTTTCCCCCAGGCCCTGGGGTCTGAGTTCTGACAGGAGGGCAGTCACTTGGGCTAGGCCCCACCTCCTTCCTCAAAGGGAAGATACACCCCCTAGGGAGTAGCCTTCTTCTCCACTCGTCTGGGTCAGAGCGCTGCAAACTGAAAATGGCTGAGGTTCTCTCCACTGAGCCACTCAGGTTGACAGAGAGAAAAAGGGAAAGAAAGCCCCTTTTCAGAGCCAGTCCACAGCACCCCAGTTTCGCCTGTCGGCCAGAGAGAGCATCCGTTCTTCTGGGCTCCCTTTCCCAGGGCACAGGCACCTTCGGACTCTCTAAGATCAGTCTCTAAAAGTCTCTGTATATATATGTTTTTAATTAACTTTTTTCTCTCCACTGGGAGTGACCTCATGGTACTCTGCTGCTTGTTAGGGATTCGTCTATGTTTGTAGCTTGGATTCAGTAGTCCACATTTGTTAATTAAAACCCCAGTTGGAGCTAAGCTGAGCTATATTCACTGGCTCCAGGAATGCTACTTTCTCCTACAGTGAGGTCTCACAGCTCAGCCTGCTGTGGGGGAGTCGGGACTCCTGGCACGGTTCCACAGTTTTTACTTACAGATTCTATCCTGAGATCTCAGCCATTCCACCCAATCTAGGTTGGTGTATGATGCGCAGACATCATAGCTGTCCCCTAGCAGTTGTTCCAGATTATTTACTAGCTGTTCCTGGTTGTTTATTAGTTGCTCTGAACTCCACATCTCTCTATGCCCCCATCTTGCCCCTCCTCCCCAAACAATATGGTTTTATAATTAAAATACAATAACAACTATCTTCTCCCAAATCAAAGAAAAAAAATCAAATTTCTCCTTTCAGTTTTTCTCTATTGTCTTAAACCTTTTGGCTACTAATAACCTCCAAGCGCCAAAGGAAAAAAACTGTTATTAGACATCACTGTTGATATCAAGTTGCCCTACTGAGCCTACTCATTCTCACTACATTTGAAATGTAAACTTAACATCATTTGGTTTTATCTTGCTAACATGTAGTTTATGTATTTAATGCATTGTTTTATTTTAAAATTGAAAGAACTAATAAATGATTATGTTTTCTGTTAGCAAAATTGTTTTCAGTCCTTTTATTAGAGTTAATTTTATCTGCAAGCATACCACCAGGTGCTCTGGCACTTGAACTAGTTTGAGATCCATTATACTAGATGAATTTTGTATGTATAAAAGCACTTTAAGTCAGCGATTTTTACTTACCTTAGTGGTGACACAAATTTACAGATCTAATTTTTAAAAACCACTGAGTAAAACCTACTTACTTTTTTTAAAAAATTCAGTTTTATTGAGATATATTCATATACCATACAATCATTCATGGTGTACAATCAGCTGTTCACAGTACCATCATATAGTTGTGCATTCATCACCCCAATAAATTTTTTAACATTTTCCTTACACCAGAAAGAATATAAATAAGAATAAAAAATAAAAGTAAAAAAGAACATCCAAATCATCCCCCCCATCCCACCCTATTTTTCATTTAGTTTTTGTTCCCGTTTTTCTACTCATCTATCCATACATTGGATAAAGGGAGTGTGAACCACAAAAACCTACTGACTTTTAAAACATCAATTTTAGGAGTAAGACATGCCAAATGCTGGAAAAATTACAACCCTTGGGTGAACTTTGGTAGCAACAAACTCTTCAATTAAAAAAAACAACAACACGCATTTGGCTATTGTGTTCTTAAGAGGAGTTAAGAATGGGGGATTTAAGATACCAACAACAGTCAAGTAGGCCAGCATACTCTTTAGTTGTTTCAGCAATAACAGAAAAAAACCCTATAAAATGCAATTTTTGTATGTATATTTGTGAGAATGCTTTAGATACATTTTTCATTATACAATCATACCGAAAAGCATTTATTGAAAAAGGATGTCCCAAATTTCTAAGTAAGAGAAAAGCATATACAAAAATAACTGCAGCCACTTATTTGGTAAATAGTACTTGTTTTTCACAGGCTTGACCTTTGGGTTTTAAGGAAATGGCAGAAAAACAAGGAAGTTAACGAAAAAAAAAGTTTATTGAAAAAGCATTAAGGTTTCAACAACTTGGACAAAAGCCAGGAAATTTTAAGTTAAAGCTGATAGTCAAACTTAACTCAGCATATTATTTTTTCTTCCTGGTTAGAGACTAAGTCTCAGGCTTTGTTTAGATAAGTAAGCCTTTATTAAGTGGCAGTTTTATTGTTTAAAAAGGTTCGTGGTTTGCGTCTTGGTCTTTACCATTTACACACGTTAAATGCCCTCAATACAGAAATGAAGAGGTAGTTAGGATCACAGGAGCTGCTCATTCTGACTGCTAAAGCACCTAAAGTTGGTGCAGTCATCTCCACTTCCATTTTTAAAATACATTAAGAATGAATAACCAATGAGAAATGTTCATATTCAACTCCTGTTTCACCCAGGGGAGACCAATCTTCTACAAAAATGTATTGTCTTGGGTGAATTCCTACAGATTTACAGGAAAAGAAAATCTGATAAAAACCCAAGTACCCTAACTCAAGAGACTAGAAAACCACATCTTCAGCACACAAGGGCTGAAACGATTGGCCCTGAAGATTTTATTACTATCATTTTAATTTACAATTTTAAAAACATCACATTTGCAATTCACTTTTCTAAAATTCTGAATAACTGTGGGATTAATACCTAGAAGTGTGAGGTACAATGGCCCCCAAACTGGGTAACAGAACTCATCTCAGCCGGGGTATTATGAACATAATTCAATTTTTAGGGGGAGTATCCTACCTTTCTTCACAAGGAGAATTCTAATTTGAAATCTTAATAGACAACGGGCAGATTTTAAGCCCAGTTTACTTACCTAATAAAAACGGTGGATCTACCAATCTATAAATACTAAAACACGTGATTTTTTTAAAAACCTCTCACAGGAGCAAATGATTAACCATCAAAATCCACTAAAACAGTCAATGCCTCAGGTTGACTGTGAGGCAACCAAAAATGTGGCATCATAATCCATCTTTATCTAAACATTGTTTACAGGGGAGCAAGAACAAATTCGCATGGAGGCCTTCCTTCCCCCATCCCGGCAGAAAACGAGACACCAGTTAAAGGAGCTGGTTATCCGGGCCTCAGAGAATGGGCCGTGGCTGCAGTTTCCTGCGTGTTAAAAATTGCCCACAGGCTCGCGCAGATGCCGTGGAGGTCCCAAGGTGCCCAGATCTGACAGCGTCTCCCAGCTGCAACTGCTGGGACAAAGCGGCCTCCAACCTGCCGCCTTCGGGTAGGGAGCAGACACTGCGCGCACTCCCGCCGCCGGGCTACACTGGAGCCGCAGCTGTACGAGAAGGGAGCGCGCGCGCTCCCGCGCGTCCTCCAGGTCACCTTCATGGGGGCGGGGTAGAACTGCCAGGGGCAAGTCCACCTAGCGACAAGGCATCCGCCAATAAAAGCTCGTAATTCGTCCTGTCGTCCCGCCCACAAGCCGCCGCAGGCGCCCAATCCCTGCAGCGTTAACATTCTTCGCCTGGGGTATCCAAAACTTGGGGCGGGGACATTAAGAACTAAATTAAGAAACAGGGTCCTGGAATGGTAGGAAGGTGGGAAGGTTAGGCGGGGAATCCGCAGGCGCAGCGCCCACTCTCCCGCCCGCCCCTGCTCCCCAGGGACGGTCACTCCAGGGCCGGGTTCCCGGCGAGAGCCCGGCCGCGATCCGTGGTAAACAAAGGCTGGGGGCGGGGGGGCAGGGTATCAGTCAGGTGACAATGCCAAGCACATTTCGCAACCGCTCTAACGGGGCTTCTCTGGCCGGTAGCCCTGAGAACCCCACCTTAACCCGGTCAGTCCTCCCCAACAGGGCTAATGGTCATCCCCACTAAACGGAGGACTCGATTTAAGACCTTCGCATGCTCATTTGATTTCTTGGACAAAAAAGAGCAATGCCCCGTTCATAGCCCATCCGCCACACGCAGGACTCGCGGGTTAATCCCGTCTCCCTGGTTTCCTCTCCCAACTACACTGCCCAAGGCGGCTGGGTGACCCGCACCTGCAACCCCCAGCCGCGACGGCCATCTCCCTCCACCCCGTCACCGGCCGGGCGCGCCAGCAGCGCCGCGGTTCCGGGGCGGCAGTGCCAAGAGCCGGAGGTACCCTCCCTTCAGGACTGTCGCTACCGAGCCGGGGGTGGGGGGAACCTAGGTGAGCTCCGGACGCCCCTCGTTTCAGAAACGGGTCCTGCAATCCTTCCACAGTCTCTCAGAATTCCCTTGTCTGGTTCCTAGAGGCTGCCCTCGCTGGCTTCCCTCCCGCAGACACCCCAGTGGTCACGACCTCGGCCGCCCCTCTGCCCCCGGGATCCCCGGCTCTGGCCGATTCCTCGCCTTTCGGCGGGTCCCGGAGTTGTCATCCCCGGTACCTCTTGGCGAAGTTTGGAAAGGACCAGCGGCGGCGGTGGCCCCAGCGGTCACTCAGCGGCCGGCGGCGCAGCGCACTGTCCAACACCGGCGTCTCCTCAGGCCAACAGTCTCCGCCGCAGCTCACAACAAAGGAAACATGTGACCGTCGGGGCCAAAACACTGCGAGTCACCGCCCGGGGGCCAATCCGGGTGGGCGCCCTCGCCCCGGGGCACCCTGGGAGATGTAGTTCCTAGCCCTCGGGTGGCCGGGGGTAACACCTGGGCTTCCCGCAGTCGAGCGGGTGTAGGGTGTGGTCGGAAACACTTTTGGGTAGCGACGGGATAAGGAGATGCATCTTGCGATAGGAGCCTAATGAGAAACCTGAGTCGTGTGTTTATTTGCTGTCAAAACCCCAGCCAGGTCCCAAGGCAAAAATAATTACCAAGAATTCTCAAGATTTCAGAATCTCTCAAGAATTCTCTTAGATTTCAGAACGAGGTTTATATGACCACTTTATAAACAATCAAGAAAACAGAAGGCCTGGGGGGTGGAAGGGACTAGAACCTTGGTCTCCAGATGGCTCAGGGACATCGTCTTTCTCGCTACGGCAAACCTGTTAGTTGTATCAAATTCTATCTTAAAAAAATTTTAAACCTTTTAATTTTAAAGGTACATGCAAATAGAACAACATAGATGGTTGCAAAACAGATTTGCAACAGTTAAATCTCTATTTTCCAAGGGAGATTCCCCAGAGAAGTTTCTTTTGTCATTTTTGTTTCTGCAAATATTTTTTCTCAGAGATGAGTATACCTCCTGATTTTGCTAAGGTTTAGTTTTTAGTGTCTGATATCAGAATTATAATTTCTTTCTCTTCTATACTTGATGAATACAGTCATGTCTCTACTAAATAAGGGGCTGTGTTCTAATGAGGTTGAAATAATATAGAAGGCCTGAGTTCAGGCCTTTTAAACATAATTTTTAGGCCTCAATTTTCTAATAAAAAATGAAAATGTCTGTATTTATTGAGCTTCAAGTAAGCTCCATGGTCAGTGCTAGAAACTTTACATATATTATATCCTTTAATTCTCATAATAACCCAGCAAGATAGGTGATATCCCACTTTACAAGCAAAGAAACTAAGCCACAGATAGGATAAGGAGCTGGCCCTTGGCCACCTAAGTAAGTGGTGATATTGGGGTTTACATATTAGTATTTCTTTAAAGATAAGTTTAGATTAAAATAATACAGGCACACAATTATCTTTCTAAAAATTTACTTACAAAATTAAGTATTATAAGGCATATAGTTAAAGAGCAGTCCCTTTTCCCTCCCTTCCCAACTGCTGATTATCTAGAAGCATCCTCTTTCAGATATTTGAAGATGATTATTCTCCTCCCCCTCCTTCTTCTCTTCCTTTTCCTTCTGGTATTTACATCTATATTTCCAAATAATATACTGGTATATCCTATTAACAAAGCTGCCATCCCTGTCCCCCATCAGTCCATTATTATAATTTCTGGAAACCATTGTTTAATGCTTATGTTATTAAGATTATGTACTTATTATTCACAACTGAATCAAATAGTTTAATATTTCCTTTTTTGTAAGGCTTTTTCTTTTTCCTGGAGTTAATAATTGTCCTCTTTTCACGTGCTTACTTAATACATAAGCATATTTTAAAAAAGCTCCTTGCCATTTTATTGTGTTTTAAATGTATAAATAAATGTATGTGCTCAATCCATGATGTTTAATAAAAATTCCAAACTCTACAGTGATGGAGAAAGGCCCTTGACTGTCACAGGTCACTATCTTCAGTTATTCAGTATCACTGAATAAACATCTGTAGCCAGGGGGAAACTTCCTCTGTTAAAATGAATGGGTCATTACGGTTTTGGGAATCAGATTAATTGCTTCCTTCACTTTATGACCCTCCCCAGGAACCTATAAAAGGCTGGGCCTGAATGCACAGTTGCCTCCTGAGCTGCTACAAGCACTTAGCATTCAGCCCGGCCCTTCCCTAAGTCAACTTTGTTAAAAAGGATATTTTCAAATAGGTCCCTTAATCATCATTCTTACCTTGTCCATGTAAGAGCCCTAACTCAAGGAGAAAAGTGTCAGGATTCAGCAGAGCCCTTTTCTCACTAACGTTTTGGAGGCTGAAAATTTTTTGACTCAAATGGATGTTTTGGATATAAAATTGGAAAGACTAATGTCAAAAAATGAATCAAGTATATGTACATATATTTTTTTCTTTTTGGTTATCTATATTTCTACAATCACATATTGGTTTTGTAAAGAAAAAAGTTATTTAAAAAAACACAAAGAAAACATATATATTTTTATTGAGAATTTTATCCCTGCACTAGCCCCAGGAGGACAGAAGAAGTATATTGGAAACATGAATTTTTTTGAGTCCTTTCCTAGAATTACTACCTGAATTCCAAGCTTCCTCCAGGTACTCATTTGTTTTCAAAGATCTTGTGGCTCCCATTCTTCCTTGTTGGTTCCCTAGTCATTGGTGCTCCCCCTCCTATACTTTTAAGGGCCTACATAATGGAGACTATGTTTTCCTTCAATAATTCCCTCAGCTCTTCTGAACAACCTTTCATAGTCTGGATGCTCAGTAAATTATTCCCTTCCATGTAAGAACTTGGAAAAAATTCTCAAGGGCCTGGGTCAGAGTATATTTGAATGGCACCATTTTGAGAGACAGGCAGAGAAGCACAGACCCCTTACAGGAAAAGAGCAAGTCCCTGAAGACACAGGGATCCAGTCAAGATTGCCTCGTGCCTTGGGGCTCTGACCCTGGTTCCCTGTGCCAGTTTGGATGTATTATGTCCCCCAAAACTCCATGTTGTTTGAAGCAATCTTGTGTGGGCAGACATATTAATGTTGATTAGATTTGAATTCTTTGATTGAGTGTTTCCATGGAGATGTGACTCAATCAACTGTGAGTGAGACGTTTGATTGAATGATTTCCATGGAGGTGTTATCCTGCCCATTCAGGGTGGGTGTTAATTGGTCCCTGGAGTTGTATAGAGGAGCTGCAGCTAAGAGAGGACACAATGCCCCAAGAGCAACATTTTGGAGAATGCCATTTTGAAATGCAACCTGGGAGCAAGCAGACACGAGCCACGTGCCTTGCCAGCTAACAGAGGTTTTCTGGACGCCAATGGCCATCCTTCAGAAAGGTACCCTGTTGTTGATGCCTTACCTTGGACACTTTATGGCCTTAAGACTGTAACTTTATAACCAAATAAACCCCCTTTATAACAGCCAATCCATTTCTGGTGTTTTGCAAAACGGCAGCATTAGCAAACTGGAACATACCCTGAATAGATGGTGGAATCATTTACCAAAAAGTCCCCTATTATTTTGTTTAGACTAGATTACCCTTTGTATCTGTTCCTCCTAACTGCTTTATACTATCTCCCAACCTGTTTTTAAAATCCTTCTTTTTAGGATTGAAGAAAAATCCTTCTTTTTCAACTGTTCACCCCAGCACAAGTAGAAATAAGTGATCTACAAACCTGTTTTTAAAATCCTTCTTTTTAGGATTGAAGAAAAATCCTTCTTTTTCAACTGTTCACCCCAGCACAAGTAGAAATAAGTGATCTACACTCTCCTTGTGTTTTCTTGGTATATATAAAAAGGTAATTTATTCATAATTTACAACATAATGAGAAAAATTAAACTTTGATAAATCCCTTCCTCATCTTCCCAAACTGATGAGTCAAAGTGGTGTGAAATGCGAAATGAACTCTCTGACCAATATCAGAATTTGTTTAGTGTTTATTATTACTTTTTTGGTCCCTGTGGCTTAAAAAAAAATACACGTATGCATTACTTGAAGTTATCTTTTGCAGAAAACTTGTGTCCTTTATTTATACATCTTAGGAATTCTCCATTTTCCTGAGTATAATAGCTACTGGTGTGGTCGAATAGATCTAAAAGCCCTTTCCATGTTATAGTTGAGTCATGAAACTTGTGTTCCCTTTTGGCGTTAGTGGCAGTGTTCCTTGTTATCCAAACAGCCTGTGGCTTTAAGAACATATTTAGGTATTTTTAAAAAAATTACCAAAGCATTACTTGCTTTTTGTTAAAATTTTCATACAATACAGAAATTATTTGTGACTACCTCCCCCCACCCCCTCTATCCATCCCCTCATTTCACCCCTCAAGGAGTAATAGCTGAGTGGGTCAAACTGGTCTCCCTTTAGTAACTCCTTTACTTCTGAGTGCCCCAGGCTTGTTGATCAGCCTTCTTAGAACCACTTTATTCCTTGTTATTTAAGACAGGACTTGTGGACTTGGACCTTCTAGTTTGAATAGTCACACCTGACCTGGATGTTGTCACCTATTTACCTTTATGTATATATTCCTGCAATACAGGGTAGCCCAGAAGGCTATAAGCTCTTCTGTCAGTGGAGTGAGAATTTGGGGGCATGAAGAGGTGTTGACCTAACACTTCAGAGTTCCTTGCACATTTAAGCTGAGTGAATTAGGTGATGTAAGATACAGAATAAGGGTAGCCTGGGGCTTAAGACATCCTGCACCAGGCTGGGGTGTGCTGTTGTGACTTGTACTTTACAGGCAGGGAATCGGAGAGGAAGTGCTTGAGGAATGTGCACAGGTACACAGTGCTAAGCTGGGCCAGGTGCTGGGGTGGAGAAGCAGGCAATCAAACACCTGGAGGGTCCTCACTGCCTTCATAAAGTTCCCACTCCCTGGCAGTGCATTCAAGGTGCTGACCGATACACTCTGGGGTCTACCTCTGCAGCCTGAACACTAGCCTCATGAACTACCACATTGCTCAAAGGACCCTTTTGCTCTTTGCCTCCATGCCATTCTCATCCACAATCTTGTTCCCTTTGCCTCTGATGCCTCCTCCTCTTCACCTCTGTCCCTAGGCAGAGGTCCCTGCTCTTCCTTCCAAGAGTCATGTCATGGGTCCTCTCTCCTGGGAAATCCTCCTTCTCCCCCATCCCCTCAGCAGCTTGTTTATCTCTTTCCCAGCAGTTATCACACTAATTGTCCGTGTTTGTTCACATTCCTTTCCCAACTGAGTGCCCTCTGAGATCCCTGAGGTCAGAGATCATGTCTTACTCATTTTTGTATTCTAGTGCATGTAGTAGGTGCTCAGTGAATATTTGTTAGACAGAACAGTCTTTACTTATTGAGATTTAGAGGAAGAGAGACAGAGAGAGGGGGAAGGGGGGGTGAACTGCCAGACCCCCTGGGAACCATGTGGGCTTACTGCATGACAAGGTCCCCAGATCTCTTGAGGGGAGGATGGGGCAGGATGATCAGTCACAGCTCTGTTGGGTATGTGAGTTCCTCAGGCATTCTGGGATATGGGTGGTCTCAGAATTGGTGGAGGGCCTTGGGAGTTTTGCCTGACCCACAAGTCAGTGAGCATGGCCCAGTAGCAACCTTTTCCTCAGCCTGGGCTGGAACAGAAGCAAATATCTTAAGTTCAGGGCACTCTGCTGAAATTGAGTGAGATTAGCCCATTATGTGATTTATTTTGTGCAGTGTGTATAATCCAGTCTGCCTGGTCATGTAAAGGAGGCAGACACTTGGAAAGGGGGAGCCAAAGAGTCTTCAGATCTATTTCCTTTCAGGGATGTAGTATTTTGTGCCACGTTCTGTGTTCTTGCAAATCCCTCATGTCAGCCCTTGTTTTGCTCTCCAGAGCATCCATGACAGCCTTTAAACTTCAAAGGTGGCCAAGCATCCATTCCTCCAGCCATTCTTTTCTTCCTCTAGCCTGCTCCCCTTCTCCATGCACCTGATGGTTTGGACATAGTACACACTAGTCCCTAAACATACTAAACATTTTCAGACCTCCCTGTGTCTGCTCTTGGCCTCTAGCACTTGGAGTCTCCCCTGACCCCTAATTATAGTAGAGACGTTGGTCATCCTTTAAGGGCCATCTCTGGTGCCACCTCTTCTCTGGGACTTTCTCTGATTCTCTCCTCCTGCTGTGCAGGCTTGCTTACCTCCCTGGTCCTTTAGAATGTGGCACTTCCACTGTGTTTATACCGAGCCTCTGAATGTGTCTGGGCCCTTTTGCCAGCTGCACTTTGAGCCCTTTCTCCCCAACAAATCCAAGTTTAAAAGCTTCAGGGAATGGAGAGTCTACTAACAGTTTCACAAAGAGAATTACATGGCACCTCACCCTGCAAAATTCCATGACAATCCCCTTTAAGCATCTCTGCTCCTCCACCTAAACTCCTCTTGGTACGAGTTCTTCCTCTTTTCCCACCAGACACCCTTCTCTGGGCCTCTGTCCAGATACATCCTTGAGTTTCCTTCCTTTCCATGATATCTGCCAACTTCTTCCCATCCACACCCTCCCCTCTCCATCTCTTCCTCTCTAATTTGCACTTTCACACTCATCACCCTTCAAACAAGACAGCTCCACTCGTCAGAAGAGAGGGAGTATTGTAAATAATAGATTTTCTTTGCCCGTGCCTCCCCAATCCCTGTTTACCTTCACCATCATGTTAAACATCTCAGCAAGTCCTTTACACAGTATCCCCTCAGAGTGCTGAGTGAAGGGAAGAGTAACAGTGAACCATTTGCTTGTGGCACCTGAGCCTTTCCAGTCTCGAGGCCCAGTCCCACCCTCCCGTCTTCTCTGGTGCAGTAGACATGACTCATCTTCAGAGCCCATTTTAGATGGAGGGGTCCGGCTCTCCCTGGCTATTTAGATACTAGGAAAGGTTTGAGTTACCCCTCCAAGGCCCCACTCCTATCCCAGCCCAGACAGTCATGGGTCCTGCTAGTCCAGTCATTGGGTTAAACATAGCTACATGGGATTCAACAAAGAGAGATATAGCTGGGAAACTTTTCACTGTGAGATCTGGGAAAAGAGCTAAGTCTTCCGCCCCCTGGAACGTGAGGCTCTTCCCCTGTCCTTCAGTGAGCTTCTTCTCTCGTGGCTGCAGGCTGGCAGAAAGAGTCCTTCCTCACCACAACTGAAACCAGAGGTGGGCCATTCCGTGTTATAAAGGGGGGTCATAGTTAGATTATTTTGAAACTCTCCTTCACAGGTGGTTGTTGGTGAGGTTCCCAGTGGCTGTAGTACCTCAGGTGGCCTCAGGAAACTGTGACCAAACCTGTCACACTAGGTGCTAATAAGGGTGACTTGTTATCACTGTGCACCCTGGGGTGAGAGTGAAGGGAGGCAACCTGTGACCATACCTACCGGGGTTCTGCCTTCAGGGTATGAGGCACGCCTGTGTCCCTCCTGTGCCGTTTTGCCAGTCCCAGCTCCATTCTTTATGCTGCTGCCCTGAGGACATCTGATTTCACCTCCTGCTTCCTCCCCAATTACCTCCCTAGTACTGAGAATTCAGGTGGCTCCTCTGTTCTCAGAAGTCTGAGTGCTGGGAAAAGTGTTGCCATAAATTACTCTTGCCCTGATTGCTCTAGGTAGGCCTGATTCTCTGAGGGACACACCAGAGCCCCTTGTCACATGATTTGCTGCAAATCTTTCTTGGGTATGAACACATATAGTGTCTTCTCCTGCTTGTGGTATCTGGCCATAAGCTTGGGCCAGTGCCAGAAAATGATCGTATTCCTGCTCTTAGCACTGTCCCACAAGTGGCTGTGAGTCCTTATAGAATTCTGGATGCCGGCCCCAACAGACTTTGACTTCATCTCCTGTTTCTGCCGTGCCATGACATTTAAGAGGCATGTTCTATCTACAACTTGATCTTCCTCTGCTGTCCCTAGCGCTGCTCTCCTTCCAAATGCCTGCAGTTTCTGAGAGTGTGCCTTGTCCACCTGGGGTCCCCTTGAGTGCTTGACAGGCAGCCTTCCCAGGAATCCTTCGGCAGGTGTGAAGGGGAGGAACTGGACCTGTCCAAGAATGTCTGTGGCAGGCCTACTTTCCTGTCATTGAAAGACCCATCCAGTTTCTAAAGAAATTGTATCTGAATACGCTAGAACCACAATAATCTCCAGCCTGAAGATTTTTTCTTTAGTAAGCTTGCTTGAAGCTGGGCTTATCCGATGCTCTGTCTGAAGCGTCCATTTCTAACAGTGCAAACCTGGAAAAGCTCCAATGCAGACCTTAGAGCTGTTTCCACACTTTTCCTCTGATGTTGAGCTGATAATCTAAGGACTGTCCTAATTTGTGCTACATCACTTTTCACTCCCTTACATAAAGTCAGCACTTGGACACCCAATGTTCTCTGTCTCCCTATAAAAACTTAAGTAAAATCTAAGTGTTTCCTTTGGGACTTGAGAGTTGACAGGTCTAGGTTCAAAATTTAGCTTTGCTTCTTAGTAGTTATGTATCCTTAAGTAAATTACTTCATCTTTTTCAGCCTTGGTTTTCTCATCTATAAAGTGGAGATAAAAACACTTACCGTATGTTCTAGTTTGCTAATGCTGCCGAATGTAAAACACCAGAGATGGATTGACTTTTATAAAAGGGGGTTTACTTGGTTACACGGTTACAGTCTTAAGGTCATAAAATGTCCAAGGTAACACATCAGGAATCAGGTACCTTCACTAGAGGATGGCCGGTGGTGTCCAGAAAACCTTGGGAAGGCACGTGGCCGGCATCTGCTCCAAAGTTCTGGTTTCAAAATGGCTTTCTCCCAGGATGTTCCTCTCTAGGCTGCAGTTCCTCAAAAATGTCACTCTTAGTTGCACTTGGGGTATTTGTCCTCTCTCAGCTTCTCTGGAGCAAAAGTCTGCTTCCAACAGCTGTCTTCAAAATGTCTCTCATCTGCAGCTCCTGTACTTTCTTCAAAGTGTCCCTCTTGGCTGTTGCTCCTCTTCAAAATGTTACTCACAGCTGCACTGAGTTCCCTCTGCCCTTCAGCTCATTTATATGGCTCCACTGATCAACTTAGACCCACCCCGAATGGGCAGAGCAACACCTCCATAGAAATTATCCAATCAGAGTCATCACCTACAGCTGGGTGGGGCACATTCCAAAGAAACACTCAAAGAATTACAATCTAATCAATACTGATAACATCTGCCCACACAAGATTACATCAAAGATAGTGGCGTTTGGGGGACACAATATATTCAAACTGGCACACCACACATGACTGGGACATAGCAAGTACTCAATAAAAACTGTGATTTTTATTGTTATTGTCATTATTATCTTCTCCCTCACCAATTCTAACCATGTCCTCTATATTTTGTCCTTTAAGTGTAGGAGGTGTGAAGAAGTAAATAAAGGAGGTGTAAAGTAATGTATACCTCTATTACATGGATTAGAAAAGCAAGCCTGAAGAGATGACCTGGTTAAAAAACCTAGAAACCAAAGCCAGCCTATCTGGAAATATGACCGGTGTCCTATCCTCTAACTTCTATTGTCTCTTATAATGGGCATTTATAAGATTAAAAAAACAAAAACAAAAACCAGAGAGAAAGATTACTGGCCAGACATAGAAAAGCATTCTGCCACTGCTCTTAAAATATCCAGACTCAAAGGCCACATAATCGTGATTAAACTCTATTTGCCTCTGAGTTGGGGGTCAAGGGACTAAGAGTCAGGGGTTGAGAGAGACTAATGTTTCTTTCGGTAATTTTTAGCCTGTTTAAAAAAAAAAATCACGTCAACTTTTCAAATACTAAAAAAAAAAAATGTTTTAAAAAATCCTTGCCTGGCTAAAGTGATTCAATTAAGCACGGGTGGTCATTGTTGTACTCTCTCCTTTGGTTCCAGCCCCAGATCTCTCAGTGGCTGGCCTAGAAAACAGCAAGGCCTCTCAGGTCACCAGCACACAGGGACAGAGCCTCTTGACCCTGCTTGTGACAGATCGCAAACACATGCCTGACATAGTTTAGAAAGCCTGCCTGATTCTATTATGGGTGCATGAGAGTTTTGCTCCTGCAGCAAATCTCTAAATTTAGATGCTTTTCAGGATGAACTCTGAGTGATCTTTGTCCTGAAGACCATTAGGAACTGGAGGGCACCTTGCTTTTTATTTATTAATTCAAATGCCAGAGTTGGTATTTGCAGAACTTTTGAAGATTACCATGTTAATGGAAAATCAAACAAACATAGCGTATATGTAAGATTTCTCCTTCACAGGTCTCACAAACTTTTTTACACTGGGTTTGCTTTTATTGCACTTAAGTTTGCAAAATATATTATAGTAATACTTCATAAACTCAAGTGAAATAAAAACAACCCAGGGTAAAAATTCTTCTCCTGGTAACTCTATGGAGGTGCCTAGAAAATTTAGGAATTTAGTTCTAACTTAATGTCTCAGTGCTTAAACTTTACCATTTTAATTGAAGTAAAGACAATTTCACAAAAGAGAGAATCTTTAAGGAATGCTGAGTTTACTTTAGTGAAGAACCAGTGTGTCTTTATGGTGAGTCAAGAACTCAGTTCAGATCTCAGGTCTGGTGACGTTGGGAGGTTTATTTAACTGCTGTTATGCTCAGCTTCTTTGTCTGAAACTGGATTCTAATAATACCTTCTTGGTATGAGAATTAAATGACAGTTTATAAAGAAAGCACATAGTCCTTAATAAACGGTAAGTATTGTTCAGTCAGGACATAATGGTAAGTATTGTTCTGTCAGGATATAATGAGAAGTATTATTATGACAGGACATAATGTTGCATTGATGTATCCTAGCAAATGAGGATTCTTTCTGGCTTAACAGGGAACATAACAGGGTAATGGAAACAAAAATCCAACAAAGGAAAAGAAAGGGCGCCTGGGTTCAGGTATGAGTCCTGCCATAACTTAGTTACTCCAGGAGAATAATCTAATTCCCTTGGGTCCCAGTTTCTTTGCCTCTAAAATGAGCATTGTGACTTGCACCCTTGAAGGCATTTGGCTAAACTATTTCCAAAGACCTATCTAGTTTTGAAAGTACAGGAAATCCGCATATTTTTTGGCACTCTTTTTTTTTTTTTAATTACTAGAGCAGTTGTAGGTTTCTGTGTATTTTTTTATTGAAGGGACTGCAGTGGGAAGGTCCTCTTGGTTAATAAGAAGCAACCAAATCAGGACTTGCCTGGGGGTACACAGAATTTTGGGGGAAGGAATCAGATAGACATAAGAAATAACAAATGACCAGAAATCAGTTTCCAGCTTTGGGAGTGAAAAGTCAGTTTTATAAGCTAATGAGACTTGGGGAGGACTTGGCTGCTTACTTGATCTAACTGAAACTGATTCCTACTCCAAATCTTTAAAACAACTCTCCACTCCTTAAGCAGCAACCTCTACAAAAGCTTTCCAAGCTGGGTCTCTGGACAAGCATCTCCTCTGCATGCAGCCGCTGTTCCTAAGGGAGAGCCCTGAGTAATCCTTCCCTCCCTCTTAGCCACCCCCATCGTATGCTTCAGCTGAAATTTGCCCAGCTCACAGCCCTTCTGGTGGGACATTTTGCGTACCCCACCCCCCATTCATCCCCCCCAGTTCCTTCTATTTTTAGCTCCCAACTCAGAGACTTTTTGTAATAAACACATGCACTAGGGCATTTGGGACATTACCGGCTTGTGCTCTACTGTTATCTTCTCATTAATTATCCCTTGCCTTAAAAAGAAAAAATGAATAATTTTTAAAGTAAACTCCACCTCACACCCCAATTTAAAATGCTAGCTGTAGAAAACTTTAGAAAGGAGAAAGAAGCAATTAGAAATCGTCTATGATCTTCCAAATCAAAGATAGCTACTGTTAGCATTATATATATATGTATTTCCCCCAATATTCCTTTATATCTATAGTATATCCATATCTATTTATAAATAATTTGCATGTTGAAGTTAATACTATACATACAAAATAAACTCATATATCAGTATATAGTATGTGGTTGCCATTCCCTTCTTGTTGATCTGCTGGATATTCCACCATTTGCTGGTCCCAATGACATTGCCCTACAGCTTGGAACTAATGTTCATATCACGTTATTACCAAATATTGAGATGTGTCTCTCTAAATTGAAGGTGATTTAGGCTTCCCAACTCTGCAGATATGACTCCTAGCAGAATTTATTTTATCTTATTTTATTATTATTATTTTTTAAATCTTCATTTTATTGAGATATATTCACATACCACGCAGTCATACAAAACAAATCGTACATTCGATTGTTTACAGTACCATTACATAGTTGTACATTCATCACCTAAATCAATCCCAATACCTTCATTAGCACAAAAAATAGCAAGAATAATAATTAAAATGAAAAAGAGCAATTAAAGTAAAAAAGAACACTGGGTGCCTTTGTCTGTTTGTTTGTTTCCTTCCCCTATTTTTCTTTTCTTTTCTTTTTTTTTTTTTTTTTTAATTCAGTTTTATTGAAATATATTCACAAACCATACAGTCATCCATGGTATACAATCAACTGTTCACAGTATGATCATATAGTTATGCGTTCATCACCACAATCTATTTCTGAACATTTTCCTTACATCAGAAAGAATCAGAATAAGAATAAAAAATAAAAGTGAAAAGAGAATACCCAAACCATCCCCCCATCCCACCCTATTTGTCATTTAGTTTTTACTCCCATTTTTCTACTGATTTTTTTCAATTTTTTAACTTTGTTTATCAAAAAATTAAAAACAAACAGGCAAACAACAACCAAAAATACCCCACAACATTTCAAACAAAGCAATGGATTAAGGAAAACAAATAACCTAAAATAACTACTTTGCTTCCAATATGTTCCTACCATACCCCAAGAAAATTAATAAACCATGTCCAAACAGAGGAGTAAGAAAAACAAATAATCTAAAATAACTACATTGCTTCCAACATGTTCCTACCATACCCCAAGAAAATTAACAACCCCTAAGAAAACAAATGAATAAGAGAAAAAAAAAACCTAAAATAACTCTATTGCTTCCAACATGATCTTATTATATCCAAGAAAGTTTACAAACCATAATCATTCCTGAGCATTCCCATAACATTGAGATTACCCTCCATAGTTTATCTGTTCTTATTAGATTATCATTCCCCCTCCACTAATTGGTATCTCTAGGTCCCCTACATTCTACAGTATAAAACATTGTACATTTTTCACAGAATTCACATTAGTGGTAACATACAATATCTCTCTTTTTGTGCCTGGCTTATTTTGCTCAGCATTATGTCTTTTTTTTTTTTTTTTTTAATCTTCATTTTATTGCGATATATTCATATACCACGCAGTCATACAAAACAAATCGTACTTTCGATTGTTCACAGTACCATTACATAGTTGTACATTCATCACCCAAATCAATCCCTGACACCTTCATTAGAACACACACAAGAATAACAAGAATAATAATTAGAGTGAAAAAGAACAATTGAAGTAAAAAAGAACACTGGGTACCTTTGTCTGTTTGTTTCCTTCCCCTATTTTTCTACTCATCCATCCATAAACTAGACAAAGTGGAGTGTGGTCCTTATGGCTTTCCCAATCCCATTGTCACCCCTCATAAGCTACATTTTTATACAACTGTCTTCGAGATTCATGGGTTCTGGGTTGTAGTTTGATAGTTTCAGGTATCCACCACCAGCTACCCCAATTCTTTAGAACCTAAAAAGGGTTGTCTAAAGTGTGCGTAAGAGTGCCCACCAGAGTGACCTCTCGGCTCCTTTTGGGTTCTCTCTGCCACTGAAGCTTATTTCATTTCCTTTCACATCCCCCTTTTGGTCAAGAAGATGTTCTCCGTCCCACGATGCCAGGTCTACATTCCTCCCCGGGAGTCATATTCCACATTGCCAGGGAGATTCACTCCCCTGGGTGTCTGATCCCACGTAGGGGGGAGGGCAGTGATTTCACCTTTCAAGTTGGCTTAGCTAGAGAGACAGGGCCACATCTGAGCAACAAAGAGGCATTTGGGAGGAGGCTCTTAGGCACAACCATAGGGAGGTCTAGCCTCTCCTTTGCAGCAACCGTCTTCCCAAGGGTAAAACCTGTGGTAGAGGGCTCAACCCATCAAACCACCAGTCCCCTATATCTGTGGTCATGTTAGCAACCATGGAGGTGGGGTAGGCCAATACCCCTGCATTCTCCACAGGCTCCTCAAGGGGGCACTGCATCTTTTTTTTTCCCTTGTTTTTTTTTTTTTTTTTTTTTTTTGTTTTTTTAGCTTTCCCTTCTTTTTTAAATCAACTGTATGAAAAAAAAGTTAAAAAGAAAACAAACATACAATAAAAGAACATTTCAAAGAGACCATAACAAGGGAGTAAGAAAAAGACAACTAACCTAAGATAACTGCTTTACTTCCAACATGTTCCTACTTTACCCCAAGAAAATTACCTAATATAGCAACATTTCTGTGAACTTGTTCCTACTATATCCATCAGAAATTAACAGACCATAGTCATTCCTGGGCATCCCCAGAACGTTAAATAGCTTATCTGTTCTTCTTGGATTATTGTTCCCCCTTCCTTAATTGCTCTCTATTGATAGTTCCCCTACATTCTACATTATAAACCATTTGTTTTACATTTTTCAAAGCTCACATTAGTGGTAGCATATAATATTTCTCTTTTTGTGCCTGGCTTATTTCGCTCAGCATTATGTTTTCAAGGTTCATCCATGTTGTCATATGTTTCACGAGATCGTTCCTTCTTACTGCTGTGTAGTATTCCATTGTGTGTACATATCACATTTTATTTATCCACTCTTCTGTTGAAGGACATTTGGGTTGTTTCCATCTCTTGGCAATCGTGATTAATGCTGCTATGAACATTGGCGTGCAGATATCTGTTTGTGTCACTGCTTTCCGATCTTCCAGGTATATTCCGAGAAGTGTAATCGCTGGATCGAAGGGTAACTCTATACATAGTTTTCTAAAGAACTGCCAGACTGACTTCCAGAGTGGCTGAACCATTATACAGTCCCACCAACAATGAAGAAGAGTTCCAATTTCTCCACATTCCCTCCAGCATTTGTAGTTTCCTGTTTGTTTAATGGCAGCCACTCTAATCGATGTGAGATGGTATCTCATTGTAGTCTTAATTTGCATCTCTCTAATAGCTAGTGAAGCTGAACATTTTTTCATGTGTTTCTTGGCCATTTGTATTTCCTCTTCAGAGAACTGTCTTTTCATATCTTTTGCCCATTTTATAATTGGGCCGACTGTACTATTGTCATTGAGTTGTAGGATTTCTTTATATATGCAAGATATCAGTCTTTTGTCACATACATGGTTTCCAAAAATTTTTTCCCATTGAGTTGGCTGCCTCTTTACCTTTTTGACAAATTCCTTTGAGGTGCAGAAACTTCTAAGCTTGAAGAGTTCCCATTTATCTATTTTCTCTTTTGTTGCTTGTGCTTTGGGTGTAAAGTCTAGGAAGTGGCCGCCTAATACAAGGTCTTGAAGATGTTTTCCTACATTATCTTCTAGGAGTTTTGTGGTACTTTCTTTTATATTGAGATCTTTGGTCCATTTTGAGTTAATTTTTGTGTAGGGGGTGAGGTAGGGGTCCTCTTTCATTCTTTTGGATATGGATATCCAACTCTCCCAGCCCCATTTGTTGAAAAGACCATTATGACCGAGTTCAGTGACTTTGGGGGCCTTATCAAAGATCAGTCGGCCATAGATCTGGGGGTCTATCTCCGAATTCTCAATTCGATTCCATTGATCTATATTTCTATCTCTGTGCCAGTACCATGATGTTTTGACAACTGTGGCTTTATAATAAGCTTCAAAGTCAGGGAGTGTAAGTCCTCCCACTTCGTTTTTCTTTTTCAGAGTGTCTTTAGCAATTCGAGGCATCTTCCCTTTCCAAATAAATTTGATAACTAGCTTTTCCAAGTCTGCAAAGTAGGTTGTTGGAATTTTGATTGGGATTGCATTGAATCTGTAGATGAGTTTGGGTAGAATTGACATCTTAATGACATTTAGCCTTCCTATCCATGAACATGGAATATTTTTCCATCTTTTAAGGTCCCCTTCTATTTCTTTTAGTAGAGTTATGTAGTTTTCTTTGTATAGGTCTTTTACATCTTTGGTTAAGTTTATTCCTAGGTACTTGATTTTTTTAGTTGCTATTGAAAATGGTATCTTTTTCTTGAGTGTCTCTTCAGTTTGTTCATTTCTAGCATATAGAAACATTACTGACTCATGTGCATTAATCTTGTATCCCGCTACTTTGCTAAATTTGCTTATTAGCTCTAGTAGCTGTATCATAGATTTCTCAGGGTTTTCCAGATATAAGATCATATCATCTGCAAACAATGACAGTTTTACTTCTTCCTTTCCAATTTGGATGCCTTTTATTTCTTTGTCTTGCCGGATTGCCATGGCTAGCACTTCCAGCACAATGTTGAATAACAGTGGTGACAGCGGACATCCTTGTCTTGTTCCTGATCTTAGAGGGAAGGTTTTCAGTCTCTCACCATTGAGTACTATGCTGGCTGTGGGTTTTTCATATATGCTCTTTATCATGTTGAGGAAGTTTCCTTCAATTCCTACCTTTTGAAGTGTTTTTATCAAAAAAGGATGTTGGCTTTTGTCAAATGCTTTTTCAGCATCTATTGAGATGATCATTTGATTTTTCCCTTTCGAATTTTTAATGTGTTGTAATACATTGATTGATTTTCTTATGTTGAACCATCCTTGCATGCCTGGAATGAACCCCACTTGGTCATGGTGTATGATTTTTTTAATGTGTCTTTGGATTCAATTTGCAAGTATTTTGTTGAGGATTTTTGCATCTATATTCATTAGGGAGATTGGCCAGTAGTTTTCCTTTCTTGTAGCATCTTTGCCTGGTTTTGGTATTAGATTGATGTTAGCTTCATAAAATGAGTTACGTAGTGTTCCATTTTCTTCAATGTTTTGGAGGAGTTTAAGTAAGATTGGTGTCAGTTCTTTCTGGAAAGTTTGGTAGAATTCCCATGAAGCCATCTGGCCCTGGGCCTTCATTTGTGGGAAGATTTTTGATGACTGATTGGATCTCTTTGCTTGTGATGGGTTGGTTGAGGTCTTCTATTTCTTCTCTGGTCAGTCTAGGTTGTTCATATGTGTCCAGGAAATTGTCCATTTCCTCTACATTATCCAATTTGTTGCCATACAGTTGTTCATAGTATCCTCTTATAATTCTTTTAATTTCTTCAGGATCTGCAGTTATGTCCTGTTTTCATTCATTATTTTGTTTATATGGGTCTTCTCTCTTTTTGATTTTGTCAGTCTAGCTACGGGCTTGTCAATCTTGTTGATCTTCTCAAAGAACCAACTTTTGGTGATATTTATCCTCTCTTGTTTTTTTGTTCTCTATGTCATTTATTTCTGCTTTAATCCTTGTTATTTCTTTTCTTCTACTTGGTTTAGGATTGGTTTGCTGTTCATTTTCTAGCTTCTTCAGTTGATCCATTAGTTCTTTGATTTTGGCTCTTTCTTCCTTTTTAATATATGCGTTTAGTGCTATAAATTTCCCCCTCAGCACTGCTTTTGCTGCATCCCATAGGTTTTGGTATGTTGTGTTCTCATTTTCATTCCTCTCTATATGTTTAGCAATTTCTCTTGCTATTTCTTCTTTAACCCACTGATTGTTTAGGAGTGTGTTGTTTAACCTCCAGGTATTTGTGAATTTTCTAAATCTCTGATGGTTATTGACTTCTAATTGTATTCCATTGTGGTCAGAGAATGTGCTTTGAATAATTTCAATGTTTTTAAATTTATTGAGGCTTGTTTTATGTCCCAGCATATGATCTATTCTGGAGAAAGTTCCGTGAGCACTACAGAAGTATGTGTATCCTGGTGATTTAGGATGTAATGTTCTTTATATGTCTGTTAAATCTAATTCATTTATCAGATTGTTTAGGTTTTCAATTTCCTTACTGGTCTTCTGTCTGGTTGGTCTATCTATAGGAGAGAGTGATGTGTTGAAGTCTCCCACAATTATTGTGGAAACATCAATTGCTTCCTTTAGTTTTGCCAGTGTTTCTCTCATGTATTTTGTGGCACCTTGATTGGGTGCATAAACATTTATGATTGTTATTTCTTCTTGTTGAATTGCCCCTTTTATTAGTATGTAGTGGCCTTCTTTGTCTCTCAAAACATCCCTGCATTTGAAGTCTATTTTATCTGAGATTAATATTGCTACACCTGCTTTCTTTTGGCTGTAGCTTGCATGAAATATTTTTTTCCATCCTTTCACTTTCAATTTCTTTGTGTCCCTGTGTCTAAGATGAGTCTCTTGTATGCAACATATTGATGGTTCATTTTTTTTTGATCCATTCTGCGAATCTATATCTTTTAATTGGGGAGTTTAATACATTTACATTCAATGTTATAACCGTGAAGGCATTTCTTGAATCAGCCATCTTATCCTTTGGTTTATGTTTGTCATATATATTTCTCCCCTCTCTCTATTAATATCCTTTATTGTACCCATACCGAATCTCTTTAGTACTGAACCTTTCTCCAATTCTCTCTGTCCTTCCTTTGTTTCTCTGTCTGTAGGGCTCCCTTTGGTATCTCCAGCAGAGCAGGTCTCTTGTGAGCAAATTCTCTCAGCAGTTGTTTGTCTGTGAAAAATTTAAGCTCCCCCTCAAATTTGAAGGAGAGCTTTGCTGGATAAGGTATTCTTGGTTGAAAATTTTTCTCACACAGAATTTTGAATATATAGTGCCACTGCCTTCTCGCCTCCATGGTGGCTGCTGAGTAGTCACTACTTAGTCTTACGCTGTTTCCTTTGTATGTGGTGAATTGTTTTTCTCTTGCTGCTTTCAGAACTTGCTCCTTCTCTTCTGTGTTTGACAGTGTGATCAGAATATGTCTTGGAGTGTGTTTATTTGGATTTATTCTATTTGGAGTTCGCTGGGCATTTATGATTTGTGTATTTATGTTGTTTATAAGATTTGGGAAGTTTTCCCCAACAATTTCTTTGAATACTCTTCCTAGACCTTTACCCTTTTCTTCCACTTCTGGAACACCAATGAGTCTTATATTTGGACATTTTATATTATCTATCATATCCCTGAGGTCTGTTTCAATTTTTTTGTTTTTTTTCCCCATTCTTTTTTTTGTGCTTTCATTTTCCATTCTGTCATCTTCCAGGTCACTGATTCGTTGTTCAACTTCCTCTAGTCTTGTACTATGAGTATCCAGAATCTGCTTAATTTTGTCAGCAGTTTCTTTAATTTCCATAAGATCATCTATTTTTTATTTAGGCTTGCAATGTCTTCTTTATGCTCTTCTAGGGTCTTCTTGATATCCTTTGTATCCCGTACTGTGGTCTCATTGTTCATCCTTAGTTCTTTGATTAGTTGCCCTAGGGACTGTTACTCTTCTGATCTTTTGATTTGGGTGCTTGGGCTTGGGTTATCCATATCGTCTGTTTTTTTCATATGCTTTATAATTTTCTATTGTTTTTGGCCTTTTGGCATTTGCTTAACTTAATAGGGTTCTTTTAGGATTTGTAGACCAATTGAAGTCCTTATCTCTAATTTAACAGATCTACAGCTTCGTGGAGTACACTTTCTCTAACTAACCAACAGGTGGCCTCCATGAGCCACCTGTTCTCCACAAGCCAGTTCTTCCCTGCTTTGCCTTTGTGGTGAGTGGGGGAGTGAGTCTTGTGGGGTCCCACTGTGTACCAAGCTTGCGTGTGTATCTGCTGTTGCCCGCCCTGTATATGGGGTGTGTGTCTGGGCAGTCAGGGGTGGGGGGGTGGCTCTAACAATCAAATCTTCCTGGTGATCCTAGAGTTTTAAAGCTGCTGCAATCGTCTAATCCTTCAGTTTAGTCCTGCCAGAGTTTGTCTCTGCCACTGACCCACAAGACCTTGGTATTGGCGTATGGCTCCTGAGACTTGCTAGTGGGTCCCTCTTCCAGGCCGTGCACCCCCTGGTCCTCTGTTGAGGGATGACTGTGCTATGTCACAGGTGAGTGCCATCTCCCCAGGGCGGTTCTGGGCTGCTGGGCTGTGTAGGGAGGCTCCCAGTCTGCTGAAATGATGGCTGAATGGGGCTTTGTTAATTCACACTGCTCCACCTTCCCAACTCTGGGACAACCAGCTGAGGGTGCAGGGAAGGCTAATGTCCACGCCCAGTTTTGTGGTGTGTGCGTGTTACTTGAAGCACTTCCATCACACTTGGTTGTCTGGGGCAGCTCTGGGCAATGGGGCTGGCGATGGGCAAGAGTGTTTCCTGTCCACCAGGATGATGGCTGTGAGCAGACACCCCCCTTTTCTTGGGAAGTTGTGGTGTTTAGTGAATTTTCTCAGCCACTAGATTATTGCCTTTTGACTCAGAGCTCTCTTAGTTCTGCTCTTGTCTTGACCTCCCCAAATTGCAAGTCTTTGAAGCATTCTGTATTGGGCTTCTTAGAATAATTGTTTTAGAAAAAGAAAAAAGGATTAAAAAAAAAAAAAAGGGCCCTCCTCACAGATCTAATGGGTTATTGAAATGCTAAGAGACAAAGTGGTTAGGGCCATTAAGGAAAGATCCAGGAGGCAGAGAGATTAGTTTTTCTTCAGGATTTGCATATGCGCCTCAGGGCCTGAGCTCTGCCCTTCCCCTTTCTATGTTCACCAGAACTCCAAAAATCCTCCACTTTCATTTTGGAGTTTTTCTTGCTGTTTTTTGCTATGCCTGTCTCCTCTCTGCTGGGCTGGCTGCTCTCAGATTCTCTGGTGTCTGGTCTCAGTCTATCTATGGTTGGAGTTTGGATCAGTAGAATGAGTTTCTGATAAGGGCTGCCACTGCAGTTCTCCCTTCTCCTTCCCGGAGCTGACAGCCCCTCCTCCCACGGGACTGAGCCTGGCAGGGAGGGGCGCGGGTCCCCTGGCCGCAAAAACTTACAGATTTCGCTGATCTCAGCAGTTCCACATGTTCATGAGTGTTGTATGAAGTATGCCCAAAGTCAGATTGCTCTGTGGTGTCCAGTCCATGCAGTTCCTGGCTTTCTACGTACTTTCCTGGAGGAGTAACTAAAACATACAGCTCCAAGAATTTATTTTTGATGTTTTTCAAATTTCTTAGGATACAATTACTTCTAGTGTTCACTTACAGTTTTATTTATAATTTTATTTTTATATTTCCCTCTTTCATTTTTTTATTAAAGAGAAATTTGCAAAAACATTGAAATAAATCTTTCACTAAAATGAGTCATAATGCTACTATGTTTTCTATAAACTATTTAAATACTTCATATATATATTTCATAGGCTTAGAATTTGTTCACATATTTTTTTTTTTTTTCACTTAAGACTATACTAGGAACATTTTCCATGTTTTATTTGGTTCACCTGGTTAACCTTTTCACTGGCTTTGCATTAATAATGATAACAGTTATGGCCACTATTTACTGAGCACTATTCCCTGCAGTATTTTATTTACCTGCATTATTTTATTTAATCTCCACAATAAGCCTATAAGGTAGTGACTATTGTTGGTACAAATTGGAAAACTGAGAGAATCATGTGCTTCTTTGTGTAAGGATTTGAAGATTAAAAGTCTGACTCCAGGGTCTGTGCTCTTTCTAAACCATCATGCAGTTAGTTCTATTTGCTTCATGACATTCCTTGGTAGATGTACCATACCTTGCTCAATCCTTTGGTTTTTGATACTTATGTTGCATCTTTCTTTCTTTCCTTCTTTCCTTCCCTCTCTCTCTCTCCCTCTCCCTCTCGCTCTCTCTCTCTCAATTTTCTATTTTGATAACCCTCAAATGGACATGATTTCCTTATGGTTAGTTCCTAGAAGAGGGAAGGGAGAATCATTTCACTCAAAGATTTTATTCAATGCTTGTTGTACAAACTGGGAGAAGACAAGAAGAGTTTATTCTGCTCTTTTCCACAGGCTTCGTTCCTAACCCCCAGCACTATGGAGTAGGAGGAGGGGAGGGAAACAGCCTTGAAGAATCTGGTCCCTTTTAGGCTGTTTTAGTGCTCCCTGTTGTGGAAGTCTGGACTTCCTGCTATCATAACATTATTTATCACAAGCACTGTAACTTGTTTCATTAACTGTTGCCTTCACTTGAAGAAAGGAACTGTTTTTCTTCTTTGTATCTCAGTAGGTGCTTAATAGAAGCCTGTTGAATGAACAAAGGAAGGATGGAGAAAGAAGGGCCTCTCTTAATGGTGACTTGGTGGCTTCGAGAGTTAACTGTGATAGTCAGAAACAATACCTAGTGGCACTAATGTTGACAGTGACCATGACGGTGTTAGTGGTGGGTGAGACATTGTGACAATGTGGAACAGTGAGGCCGCAACAATTAACTGAAGTAATAGTGGCATTAACTTCTTGGTCATATGGTGAACAGCCAGAGAAATGGCATGATAATTAGAGAATTAATAGTAATGATAATCTCAAAAGCAAAAAGCTTTGCAGCTTTACAGATCATATTTAAACATATTATCTGTTTCTCACATCACACAATTAGATTAGATAATATTATTGTGATTAGATGATATTGTCCCATCTGACTACAGAATGGACTGGAGGCTAGGCTTTTTGGTGAGTTCAGAGAACAGGAAATAAAATGGGAGATCACTGGATCCAATATCCTCAATGTACAGGTGTGGAAAGTGAGGCCCAGTGAGGGGACAGAAGCCTGGCTGTGACTGACCTTATCCCTCCTGTCGGTAGTCATGGATGTCCTTCTCTGCTGATTAAGCCCAAACTAATTTAGGGGCCGGCCTAGAGCTTGGCAGGAGGCGGAGCAGAGCCCTGGCCACTGGTGTGCCTAGGATCAGCCTTGCAGGCTCCCTTTCCTCTGATGTCTGGCTGACTCTCCTCAGTTATCACCCCAGATCCCCCAAAGTCCTGGCTTGGGCCAGAATTGAGATGAAACTCTAGGTCGGGTCCTCTCTCCTCTGCTGGGCTGACAGCACCTGTCACAGCAACTGTGAGAGTGACTGAGAGGGGATTGGCAGGCCAGGGAGTGGGCAGCACTGCAATGAGGTATTTCCCTCTGTTTATTTCATAACCACTCAACTTAAAGTCAAGTTGTTGGGTTGACTCAGAATTAGAGAGCTTCCATTTGAAACAAAATTTATTTGTAACTGTGAATCTCGGTGGGGAAAGGGAGGGGGTGGCAATTGCAGACATAAGAAAGAGAAACAGCAAAAGAAGAAAGCATTTGAATTGTCTGTGCTAGTTTCTATGTTATTAACTATGGCCAGAAGTCAGTCAAACTCCTGCTGATGCCACCACCAGAAATAAAATCTGACTCCTCCTTTGGATCACTCCTCCTCTGGATACTTTCACTAGTACAAAATATTGAGGCTCTGTGTGTGCTGAGGATAGGACTGAGAGCTGGTGCGAGGTTGCCGGCTGGGTAAGAACTCCAGCATGAGAGGTGGCCATGCGTGGCCAGCCGAGGCAGGGACTCATACACAGTAGGTGCACAATAAATGCTTGTTGAATGAATGAGTGAGCCAGACCCTAGGTGGGTGGAACCACAGCCTAGGGACTCATGAGGGCAGGGCGGGTCAAGAGAGCAAGTTCCAGCAGTGGAGAATGGCCAGACAAGTCTAGGGATAGAGTGTCAGGGATATCAGCAGAAAATAGCAAGAGCTATAGGTGTAGGGATTAGACCTCAGGAGCTGGGTCCAGAATCTGGAAAGACTTGGGATATGGAGAATACAGCAGAATCCAAGCACATAGAAGCTGAACAGGGTCTTGAGACAATTTCTGATTAAGAGGCTTGATCCCAAAAACAGAATTTAAAAGCTGAGTGGTCCCATTCTTGTTTTGTGGCCCAGCATTATGCTTTGCTTGGGATCCCCAACTCTGCTCCACATTCTGGAAAAGCAAAAAAAAAAAAAGTCTGGATGATCATAGAGTTTGTCACTTTTGTTTCCTTTTTTTTATGGATCACGGTCTGTTTTTTTTTCTTTAAGAACTTCATATCATTTTATTTCATGGATGCCCCGTAATGTAGGTAACCAGTTCCCTACTGAGGGATGGACTACCTGATGGGTGGCTTTTTCAGTCTAAGAGAGTTTGATCTTCTGACCCAAGGCCATGACAGTTACAGCCCGTGGTTGAATTGGGGAAAGAAATGGTTTCCTAGGACAACCGTCTGAAAGAAAGTGTCCAGTCCTTTTACAGTCCTGACTCTCTGCGTCTTCCCCACACAGCACCATAAGGGGCAGCCTGGCGCTCAGTCTGCAGGAACACAGCAGTTACGACGTCTCCTTACTCCGCTGGGAGCAAACCGGAAGGGTGAGCCTGCAGCGACGCCCTCCTTCTGTCTGTCCTGGGGCTGGCTGACGTCACTTCTCGCTCTCTAGCATCCGTTTCTTTTTCTTCTTTGGTTCCTGGAAATCAGCTCTGAAAGCAACCTTTGCTTAGGTCACGGACGGCCGCTGAGGCCTCCTCCTCTGGTGAGCTGTCTTCCTCCGGGGCTCCTGCTCTGCTCTTGGGGTAGGGCCCCTTTGGCTTTGCCCGGCTGACTACCCGTCCTGGGCTGCACAGCGGGTCGATCCTCCCGCCCTTCCTCCTCCTCTTCCTCTCGATTCCGGGGCTCAGATCTGGATTCCTCTTCCCCCTGCCCTTTCTTGTTTTGCAACCTGATTGCAAGCGCTTCTTCCTCTTCCTCTCCAGCATCCCTTCACGCAGACCCCCAAAGGACTTTTCCGGAATGTCATCCTCAAGGATGTGGCCTTCAGCAAGCTCCTGCAACTTCCAGACCACTTTGTAGAGACGCTTCCTGTTCTGAGAAGGGGTGTTCTGCCCACTGGCCAACTCGAAGTCTCTGTCAGCAACCGCCTGTTGCCAAACTGAAGGACGGCACCAGCGCTGTCCGCGTGGGTTCCGCCTGCTTGTCCCCCGCCTCAGGCTCAGCCTTTAGGCGGCTTCCCAGACGGTTCCTCGGAAGGCTTCTCCGGATCACAATCATCGCTGCCCGTTGTTCAGTGTCTGAAACACTTATTTCATATATATTTTCAAGTTTTCTGCTTGCTTCCAGTAGGAAGATAAATCCGTTCCCAGTTACTCCATCATGGATGGCGGAAAAAGTCAGTGGTTCCATTTCTAAGGTTAGGTAGCTGTAAAAGCTGGAAGCCAAGCAGATTAGAAGTCATTCTTGCAAGACCTTGTATCCATGTGTGCCAGTTTATATATATTGTATCCCCCAGAAAAAGCCATGTTCCTTGATGCAATCTTGTGGAGGGCAGAGGTATTAGTGTTGATTAAGTTGGAACCTTTGGATTAGGTTGTTTCCACGGAAATGTGACCTACCCAACTGTAGGTGATAATGTTGATTAGATAATATCCATGGAGGCGTGGCCCCGCCCATTCAGCATGGGCCTTGATTAGTTTACTAGAGCCCTATATAAGCTCAGCCAGAAGGAGCTTGTTGCTGCAACTTAAAGAGACATTTTGAAGATGGATTGAAAGCAGTTTTGCTGATGCTTTGGAGGTACTAGTCCAGAGTTTGCCCTGAGAAGCTGACACAGAGACATTTTAGAGAATGCCATTTTGAAACAGAACCTGGGAGAAAGCAGATGCCAGCCACATGCCTTGCTGGCTAACAGAGGTTTTCCAGACCCCATTGGCCATTCTCCAGTGAAGATACGCAATTGTTGATGCCTTACCTTGGACACTTTATGGCCTTAAGACTGTAACTGTGTAACCAAATAAACCCCCTTTATAAAAGCCGATCCATTTCTGGTGCTTTGCATTAAGAGCAGCATTAGCAAGCTGGAACACCGGCATCATGTTTGTCCTACCCTTGCAACCATGAGATGGGTGTCTGTGAATACTGATGGAATACAGACCAGACTTGAGTTAATATCTAAAATACCATATTGAATTAATTATCTTATTTCAGTTTTAGATGACATTTATTTACTTCGTATCTCTAGAATCACATGGATCTTACAATTGGTAGTGTTTCACAATTACTATAACCCAGGTGGCAGTCATGACAGAGTTGTCGTTGCCTGTGTAGGTGCAAACTTGGTCAAAGCTATTTGTATTGTCAATTAAGTTAACTGTGCTTGACCTGAATGTGTAAAAGAGACGTTTTAATACATATATCACAAAAACTCTAAGTGATAAGAAAGCAATGTGCCATTGTTTAATTGGCAGTGATTTTTTTCTTTTTTAGTGGTACATAAATAATGTTGCATCTCAAAATCAATGGCATTTGAGGTTAGATGAAAAGCCTTGTTAATTTATATTTACTTCATTCTTAACTGGATATAAGGCAGACTTACCAAGATATATGTAAATTTAAAATATAAACAACGAAATTAGTTGGATAGGAAAATAAGGGCAGAAAAAATAAAATGAAATTAGAGTAAACTTTATACTGTAAGACCCTTCGTACTTGCAGGGCTGATCTTCAGTTGGTATACACAGTAATTATTTTTATTTTTTTTTTTTAAAGCCATTTTATTGAGATGTATTCAAAAGTAATTATTGTTTTTGGCTGGTGTCTTTTCTGGTTGGTGCTCATGCTTATGCCATATTGTTTATTGAATATATTCAACATCACCCCTGTGCACTTGTTTAGTGTATGGTATAAATCTTACTTTACAAATGATGTGAAAAAAGAAGTTGTATCCCTTTTTTTCTTTTCTTTCTTTCACTACTTTATTGTAAATATATCATACACACAGAAAAATGCATAAAACATATATGTACAATTTAAAGAGTAATTATAAAGTTAACACTCTTATAACAACCATTCACATTAAAATATAGAACATTACCAGTATCCTAGCAGTTCCTCGTCTGTCCATCATCACTTCCCCTTCTCTCCCCTCTTGAGGTAACTTCTATTTAACTTTTGTGATGATTATTTCCTTGCTCTTCTTTATAATTTAAGCATCTACATATGTCTTTCTAAGCAATATAGTTTAACTTTGCCTATTTTTGAACTTTAAAACGTTGTTTGTTTAAGAAACCTTTCCTATTCCACAGCTACAAAATATTTTCCTACTTTATCTTCTTGAAGTTTTACAATTTGCTTTTTTACATTGCAATTCTCTTGTAATTCAACTGAAATTTATTTTTATGCATGGTGTGAGGTAAGGGCCCCAATTCCTTTTTTTTCCCCCAGTGTTCCAGTTTGCTAGTGCTGCCATTTTGCAGAACACCGGAAATGGATTGGCTTCTATAAAGTGGGTTTATTTAGTTACAAAGTTACAGTCTTAAGGCCATAAAGTGTCCAAGGTAAGGAATCAACTACAGGATACCTTCACTGAAGGATGGCCGATGGCATCTGAAATCCTCTGTTAGCTGGGAAAGCATGTGGCTGGCATCTGCTTGCTCCCAGGTTGTGTTTCAAAATGGTGTTCTCCAAAATGTGTCAGCTTCCAACTGCCATCTTCAAAATGTGTCTCTCAGCTGCCGTTCCTCTCCAAACAGTGTCACTCTCAGTTGCTCTGAGGTCCTTCTGTCTGTGAACTCCTTTATATGACTCCAGTGATCCAATTAACACCCAGCCTGAATGGACGGGGTAACACCTCCATGGAAATTACCCAATCAAATGTTTCACTCAGAGTTGATTGAGTCACATCTCCATGGAAACACTCAGTAAAGGGATTCCAATCTAATCAACACTAATATGTCTGCCCCCACAAGACTGCATTAAAGAATATGGCTTTTGGCAGGACATAAAACATCCAAACTAGCACACCCAGCATGTGCTGTTTTTCTCATATGGATTCCCAAAAGTTCCTTCTTTCCTTACTGATCAGTTCTGTCATCTCTAGCACATATCACATGGTTTTATATGTGTGGGTCTGTTTTTAGGCTTTCTATTCTGTTCCATTGTTTGTCTATTACTATGTTAATACCACCTTACCTTAGTTACTATGGGTTTTATAATAAGTTCTGAAATCTGCTCCACTTTATTCTTCAAGAGGGATTAATTTATTATTTATTTTTTGCATTTCCAAATACATTTTAGAATCAGTTTGGGAAGTTTTCCAATCTGTGGACATGGTGTATTTATTTGGTTAGGTCTTTAATGTCTTTCAGTAGATCTTTTAAAAACTGTTTTCTTTGTTATATATAGCACGTATATAAAAAAGTGGATGTACAGCTCAATGATTTATTGCAAAGGAAAAAATTATGTAGCCATGATACTGTTCAAGAAATAGAATAAAACATCACCAGCAACCTGGAAGCCCCTTTCATGCCTTCTCCGAATTAATACTCCTATCTCTTCCCAATAACGCTATTCTAATTTCACGAAAATCACTTTTATTTTCTTTATAGTTTTGCCACCTAAGCATGCATCCCTAATACTTATTGTTTGTATTTTCATATTTATTTCATTTTTAATTGCAAGTTTATTGAGATACTTGGAGATGCACATGCAGTAACCTTTACCCAATTTCTACAATGGTAATATCTTGTCAAACTGTAGTTCAATATCATAAACAGGATATTGACATTGATGCAAACAATCATCAATCTTACACAAATTTCTCTAGTTTTGCTTGTACTTATTTTTGGGCATGTGTGTATACTATGTTGTATTTATACTATTTTATGTATTTATTTTATGACATGTATAGGTTTGTGTATCTATCTCTATAGTCAAGATACAGATCAGGTTCATCACCACAAAGATCCCTCATGTTGCCCTTTTATAACCACAGCTAACTCCATCCCCACCTCACCACCATCCATAACCCCTGGCAACCACTAATCTGTTCTCAACTTTTAAAAATTTTGTCATTTCAAAAATGTTATACAAATGCAATCGTATGGTATGTGTTCTGGTTTGCTAATGTTGCCGTTTTGCAAAACACAAGAAATGGATTGGTTTTTATACAGGGGATTTATTTGGTTACAAAGTTACAGTCTTAAGGCTATTAAGTGTCCAAGGTGAGGCATCAATAATAGAGTATGTTCACTGGAGAAAGGCCATTGACATCTGGGAAACCTCCGTTAGCTGGGAAGGCACATGGCTGGCATCTGCGTGCTCCCAGGTTGCGTTTCAAAACAGCGTTCTCCAAAATGTCAGCGTCAGCTTTCTACAGCCATCTTCAAAATGTCTTTCTTGGCTGCAGCCAATATCAGGGATCCACAACTCCAACCATGTCTAAGCATCAGTGTCAGCAAGCATCTGGGCCTGTGTGGCTCTCTTTTAAAGTACTCCAGTGATTGAATCAAGACCCACGTTGAATCGGCAGGGCCACACCTCCATGGAAATAATAAAAGGTATTACCCACAGTTGGGTTGGTCACATCTCCATGGAAACAACCTAATCCAAAGATTCCAAACTAATCAACACTAATGTATCTGCCCCCACAAGATTGCATTAGAGAACGTAGCATTTTGGGGGACATAATAGATCTAAACTGGCACAGTATGTAACCTTTTGGGATTGGCTTTCTTTGCTCACCATAATTCCATGGACATTCATCCAAGTTGTTGCATGGGATATTGTTTATTTTTATTGCTGATGCTGAGTATTATTCCATAGTATACTTCTACCACCATTTGTTTAACTATTCACCCACTGAAGGATATTTGGTCTGTTCCAGTTTTTTACTATAATGAATAAAGCTACTCTGAATATTCATGTGCAGGGTTTTATATAAACATAAAGTTTCATGTCTCTGGGTAAATACCTCAGAGTGCAATTGCTGGATCATATGGTAATGGCATGTTTAGTTTTGTAAGAAACTGCCAAATTGCTTTCCAGAGCAGCTGTATCATTTTACTTTCCCACCAGCAAGGTATGACTAATTTAGCTTCTTTGCATCCTTGTCAGAATATGGTGGTACTATTTTTTATTTTAGTTATTCTGATAGGTGATATGTGTGAAGTGATAGCTCATAATGGTTTCCATTTACATTGCCCTGATGGCTAATGATGTTGAGCCTCATTTATATGTTTCTTTGCCATCTGTAAACTTTGGTGAAATGTCTATTTTTTTTTCCCTATTCTTTAATTGGATTATTTGGACTTTTTGCTGTTGACTTTAAGAGTTCTTTATACATTCTAGATATTAGTCCTTTATTAGATATGTGATAGCTTTTCTTCATCCTCTTCACACGGACTTTCATAGAGCAAATTTTAAAAATTTTGATGAGATCTAATCTATCAATTTTTCCTTTTATAGATCATGCTTTTGGTGTAAAGTCTAAGAACTCATTGCTTAGATCTAGATCTTGAAGGCTATCTAAGATTTTTTCCAAAACTTTTATAGTTTTACATTTAAGTCTGAGATCCATTTTGAATTAATTTTTGTGTAGCATGTGAGGTTTAGATTGAAGTTCATTTTTTTTGTCTACAGTTGTCTAATTCCTGCAACATTTAAATTTTCTTTCTAATTCTCTGAGCTTTCCTAATGTTCCTATAGTCAATTCTCATTTTTTTGAGCTAATTAGAGTTGAGTTTCTGTCATTTGCAATCAAAAGATTCCTGAGTAATGAAAAAATCAAAATCACAAAACTTTGGTGAGCAAGAATAATTTTATTAATATATAAGGAAGTAAAGAATACAACTATCTAGTGACTAACTGCTTTTAATCTAGGAACTGTGTGTGTGTGTGAATCTAAATTAAGCCTCCAAAATGTACTTGATGAACAAGAATAAAAGAAATGGGTCATCTGGTAGCAAAGTAGCATGATCAAGGGGAAGATCATGACTGTGAACTAGAGATACTTAGATCTAAATCCTACCTTGGTTCCTTACAGTGTGACCTTTGGCAAGTCTGTTTTCCCATCTGTAAAATGGGGGTGAATAATAAAAATTTTCCCATGGTTGTGAGGATTAAATTAAATAACGCATATAAAGTGTATTGCAAGAAAGGAGAGGCTAGGCCTGCTTATAATTGTGCCTAAGTGCTGCCTCCCGAATGACTCTTTGTTGCTCAGATGTGGCCCTCTCTCTCTAGCTAAGCCAACTTGGCAGGTGAAATCATTGCCCTCCTCCCTATGTGGGATCTTACACCCAGGGGAGTGAATCTCCCTGGCAATGTGGAATATGACTCCCGGGGAGGAATCTAGACCCGGCATTGTGGGATGGAGAACATTTTCTTGACCAAAAGGGGGATGTGAAAGGAAATGAAATAAGTTTCAGTGGCTGAGAGATTCCAAAAGGAGCTGAGGGGTCACTCTGAAGGGCACTCTTATGCACAATATAGACAACCCTTTTTAGGTTCTAATGAATTGGAATAGCTAGCAGTAAATACCTGGAACTATCAAACTACCACCCAGAACCCTTGAATCTTGAAGATGATTGTATAAAAACGTAGCTTATGAGGGGTAACAATGTGATTGGGAAAGCCATAAGGACCACACTCCCCTTTGTCCAGTGTATGGATGATGAGTAGAAAAACGGGGGCAAAAACAAACAAACAAACAAACAAACAAACAAAAAAACAAAAACAAAAAAAGCACCCAATGTTCTTTTTTACTTTAATTGTTCTTTTTCACTTTAATTTTTATTCTTATTACTTTTGTGTATGTGGTAATGAAAATGTTCAAAAATTAATTTTGGTGATGAACACACAACTACATAGTGGTACTGTGAACAACTGATTGTACACTTTTTATTATGACTGCATGATATGTGCATATATCTCAATAAAATTGAATTTTTAAAAAAAGAATATTGCAAGAGGTTGTGATTGGGAAGGGATACACGAGGGGCTTCTGGGCTACTGGCAACGTATTTTTTGGTCTGGGGGTGGTTGCATATGTATTCACTTCATAACTATTTGTTAAACTGAACACATTTTGTATGTATATTGCATGTATGTTCTATTTCACAATAAAAATTAAAAGAAAAGAATATGGTGCTGACATAGAGTAGGTGCTTAATAGTAGTAGGTGCTTAATAACTGGTAGTCAGTCTGACTAAAAGAGATAGATATGTAAATTGTTTAGCATGGTATCCAACACACAGGAGGTCCTAGATCATTTTCTGTAAGTAATCTTAAAAGAATGTGTTGTGGTGACATACATATTACATGAATTTTCCCATTTTAATCCTTCTTATGTGTACAATTCAGTGCCATTAATTACATTTACAATGTGGTGCTACCATCCCCACTCTTTTGGTTTGGGAAAGCTACTGGAATGCAATATACCAGAAATGGGTAGGCTTTTACAATGGGGATTTATTAACTTACAATTTACAGTTCTCAGGCCATGAAAATGTCCAACTCAAGGCACCAATAGGATGACATCTAGGCTCTGAAAAAGGCTGCTGGCATCTAGGGTTTCTTTGTCATGTGGCCAGGCACATGGAGATGTCTGCTGGTCCTTCTCTCCTGGGTTTCATTGCTTTCAGCTTCTGGCTTCAGTGGCTCCCTCTCTCAGCTTCTCTGGTGCTCTTCTCTGTGAGCGTCTCTTAATTTCATCTCTTTTCTGTGTGGTCTTTATCCTCTTATAAAGGACTCCAGCAAGAGGCTCAAGACCCACTCTGAATGAGGCAGGTCACATCTCAACTGAAATAACCTAACCAAAAGGTGCCACCCACAATAGCTCTACACCCACAGGAATGGATTAAAAGAACATGGCCTTCTCTGGAGTACATGTCAGCTTCAGACTGCCACACCCACTATCCAATACCAAAACTTTTTCATCATCCCAAAACAGAAATCTGTACCAATTAAGCACTAACTCCCCATTCCCACTTTCCTCAAGCCTTTCATAACCTACAGTCTACTTTCTGTCTATGAACTTGCTTAGTCTAGATATTTCATGTAAGGGAATCATACAGTATTTATTCTTTTGTGTCTGGCTTATTTCACTTAGCATAATGTTTTCTAGGTTCATCCACGTTGTAGCATGTATCAGAGCTTCATTCTTTATATGGCTGAATGATATTCCACTGTAAGTATATACCGCATTTTGTTTATCCATGGATGGATACTTGGGTTGTTTACATCTTTTGGCTATTGTGAAAAAATGCAGCTATGAACATTGGTGTACAAGTATCTGTTTCTTTTTTCAATTTTTTTTTTGGTATATACCTAGGGGTACCATTGCTGGGTCATGTCGTATTCTATGTTTAATCTTTTGAGGAACTATCAAACTGTTTTCCACAGTGGCTGAGCCATTTAAATTCCCACAAGCAATGCAGAAGTGTTCCAATTTCTGCACATCCTTGCCAATGCTTGTTATTTTCCATTTTTAAAATAATAGACATCTTAGTGGGTGCAAAGTGGTATTTCATTGTGGATTTGATTTGCATTTCCCTGGTGACCAATGATGTTGATGTGCTTTTCATGTGCTTATGCCATTCATATATCTTCTTTAGAGAATTGCCTGTTCAAGTCCTTACCCATCTTCTAATTGCACTGTCTTTTTGTTGTTGAATTGTAGGAGTTCTTTATGTATTTTGGATTAAAATCTTTATCAGATATATGATTTCTAAATATTTTCTCTCATTCTGTAGGTTGTCTTTTTCACTTTTTTGATAATGCCTTTTGATGCACAAAATTTTTAATTTTGATAAAGTGACACATCTATTTTATCTTTTGCTGTTTGTGCTTTTCATATCATATCTAAGAATCCATTGCCAAATCCAAAGTTATGAAGATTTTCCCCTATATTTTCTTCTAAGTTTTATGGTTTTTGCTCTTATATTTAGATTGCTGATCCATTTAGTGTTAATATTTGTGTATTATGTGAGATATGAGTCCAATTTCATTCTTTTGCATATGGAAATTCAGTTTTCCCAGCACCATTTGTTGAAGAGACTATTATTTCCCCCATTGAATGGTCTGGCACCTTTGCTGAATGTAAGTAAACTTTTCATACAAGTATAACTATGTAAAGAGAAGCACACAAAGCGTAAGTGCACAGCTCAATGAGTTTTCCCAAAGTGAGCACACTCAAGCATCCAGCAACCAGATGAAGAAAAAAACAGAACTGAATTGATTCTTTTGTTGTTGTTGTTGTTGTTAGCATCCTCCAACATTTATTTTGCTTAGTGTCCACAATTTTAAATTGCAAGTTAACTCATTTATTGTGTCTTTATCGAGCAGAATTCTGGGCCTTGACCACCTCTTTGTCTGCACTGGAGCAGGGGGAAAACTTCTGGAAGGGGCTCCTTTGGCCCTCTGTTTAGTCATAAATCCTATCAAGCTCTCTCATTTTAATGACAGGATGTTACTCCTTTCCAACAGTTTTGAAGATTGCTAAATTACATAGCAAATTACATTTATCCAGCACCACAGACTATACACCAGGGAGTTTCACCTAGATCTCCACTGCTTAGTACCTCACCTTGTTACAAAAAGCATTTAGGACCATTTGCACAAAAACTAACAATACAAGAGAATGAAAACTAACTGGATGAAGAGACAGCAATAAAAGAACAAACATAACCCAGACCATTGGTTGAGACAGTTAGTGGTGGATACTCTCATATATGTAACCCAACTTTTCTTCAAGCTACTCTAAAATCAATCCCTAAATTAAGCCAGGCCAGCATGAATTGATTCTTATTGTTAATGCAAGAGGATAGGGAATTGAATTTTCTTGATGTCTCAAAATTTCAGCTAAGTTTTCAAAACTGATGGTAAGTATCCCTCTTTCCCCTTTCTAAAAAAAGTTGTTAGACATCCTTTCAGGACTTCTAAAAGATTGCAGAGCTGGTCCTCAGACTATCAGCCTCTTGTCACTCACCTCCAGCTTTAGAGGAGTTAAAGAGAAGTCAGCCTAGGAGGGAGTGATGTGGTCAAGTGATGGACTGACAAGAAATTGCAGCCCGTGCCTCCAAGGAGCCTGAGCTTGAGGCTAAGAGAGAGAGTTCTTGGGAAGTCCGATGTGCAGACTCTGGAGTTCACAAGGGGGTGGTTGGTTCTAGCAAGCAGAATAGAGACTGGTGTTTGCTTCCTACCTGGAGATTTCTGAAGGCAGGAGGCAGGCTAGAGAAGGCCATGATGGTGTGGTAAGAAGAGAGGGCAATGGTTTGGTGGGGTGAGGATGTACAAGTTCTCTGGCCTATCCAACTGTGCAGTGGACAGTGAGATTTGAGATGCTGCGATCTTGGTTTTTTGTCCAAGATGGCTGTTGGGACTCCATAACTAGGAGGAAGTGGTGATTACCTTCTCCAGAGGCCATAATCTGAGGGAGTGAGTCACAATGAATTAGCCAGAGTGCATCACCCATGCTGGGAAACCATGCAGTACAGAGGTACCATGGGGGGCTCTGACGTAACCATAAATGCTTCCCTTCTAAAGGAACTAGTATTTGAACATCTGCCACAATAGAGGATACAAAGGCCGGCTAAAATTAGCTAGGAGAGAGCACAAACTGCCCCTGCCTAAGTAAAAAGACCCTTGTTCCCTTTCCATTCCCCATAACTAGATTCTGTAAGAGTCAGAAGATGGAGAGAGGTAGGTGGGGTAGAGCAAGGAGAGTGAAATTGAAGACCATGCCTGCCTTCTTACCTGATGTTGATCTCCTAGCCAGGGTGGGGGAGGAGGATGAAATTGGATTGAGGGTTGTTTTTGTTTTCTCTTGTTTTTTGTTTAGATTAGGCAACTTTGTAAAAAAATATCCCTAAATGAGGCTGTTCATTTAACCACAAGGGCCTGAAAAACCTTAAGATCTTCCTGAGATGTCCAGGGGCTAAAAATAGAGATCCAGCAGGGCATGGTAAAGGACAGTGTTAGGAGACAAATAAATCCATTTCCTGTTTGTTCCCCACTGAATTCAGCCCACTGTGTGTTGCTTCAGCTAGGCTAAAACAGGATGTAGGGAAACTCTCCTCCTCCACTATAAGGCGCACTTTTCTAGTGACCCGAATCACTCAATCCTGTCTCATTCCTTTGGACAATGCTGGGCAAATAAAGGCAGATTTAGCCTTTCCTTTTTAGCTATTCATCGCTGAAATAGTCTGTTTTTCCTGGTGATTTTCAGACGTGACACTGTTTTCAAATGCACAGTCCCTCTCCTCCCAGGCAAATTGTAAGTTTCATGCCTTCCATCAAACGGAGAGGCATCCTGGCCCTTTCCCGGAATGGATGGAGCAACCACATTCAGCAGCAACATGCATATAAATTAGTAACTGCGAGATGGTGATATTGGTCTTTCTGTATTTGCCTTAGAATTTGTAAAATAAAATAAAAAACATTGAAACTACATATTTATTATATTCCAGATTAAAAAAAAAAAAGTAAACTTATTATGAAGCCTCCCTCTGGACACTGTTGGTGCAGCTGCTTCCCTCTAGCCCTTGCTCATTCCTTTCCCCAGCACAGAGCTCTGCCCCCTTTAGAGGGGAGAAGTGGGGTGGGTACAAAGGGGTGGGGCAGGGAACTGACAGGAGCTGATTGGACTAGAGGGAGGGTTTGTGGAAAGGATGTCAGGGAGGCAGAGAAGGCACAGGGACAAGATTTGGAAAGAGGGAAACGAAGAGCACATGACGCTTTTGATCAAGAAATGGAATTACATCAACAAAAATACCAGTATGTAGGTACTTAAAAATAGCACAGTGTTGAAAAGTTGTATTGCAGTCACAATTATAAATTTTCCTGGGAAGATCTCTCCTAGTGGCCAGTAATATTAAATTTTATTTGGATTATTGCTAGCTTGGTTTCAAAGGTTTAAGTCCTTTGACTTGTTCTCCAGACTTTGGGGTTTGCGCTATTTGGATTCTACAGCTCCGTGATAAATCAGAGAGAGGATTTGAAAGGTTTTGCGGCCTTAGGCCCATTACATAACATTTCGGAGACTTGATTTCCCCATCTGCAAATGTCTACATGAGATAGAGACTATTAAGTAATTAGATATAAATATGAAAATCAATAAGATATTTAAACCACCCAGCATTGTCTCTGGGAAATAGCATGTGATCAATAAGTGGTTAAAATGATTAAAATTGTTGTGTAGAGTATGTCATCATGTCAAAATATCTTAATTTGACTAATTATATTCTATAGCTGGAGTTTTTGGTGTTTTTAAATACCAAAATTTTGGATTGTTTGTTGGCTTAAACTATTCAAAATAGTTCTACCATAAAAACTTTTGCCCAGAATGCAAATTTCCTTGGTGCTATATTCCGAGAAGTGAAATTACGAGTGCAAAGGGTGTGAACAGACTTGTACTCTGCCTGTTTGTGCTAGAGAAAAACTGGACAAATTTGAAATGCAAATGAAATATCTAAGTATATCTATTCCCACAGTCTGGTCAATAATGATACCTTAAAAATATTTACATTTGTGTGTCTTCAATGTTAGTGAATCTGAGCATTTTTCCATAAGATGACCCGTCAACACCTTTCCTAATGAAAGACCCTGGGCCCTTTCTAAATACCGCTTATCCTGTGGGTGCTGAGTGCTGTCCTGTATATAAGGTTAAAATATTTATACTTTTTCTGAGCATTCTCAGTTACATTTGCCTTGTAAACTTTTATCCAGTCTGTTTTATTTATTTGTGGTAAGGTCTTATTCCATTTCATTGTACTGAAGTTTTTGGATATAATCAAATATATCTGTCTTATCATGAAAAATTCATTTCATTTTTTCCCTTAATAGTCATAAATTTATCTGTCATCCATTAAAATAAAAATTTAAAAATATTTAATTCTTTAATACATCTGCTGCTTAGAACAGTGAATAGTGGCTTTTAAAGATTTATTATTCAGAAGAGTCTCTTCAACAAATGACGCTGGGAGAACTGGATAGCCATATACAAAAGAAAGAAAGGGGATCCATATCTCACAACTTGTACAAAAATTAAGTCAAAGTGGATCAAAGACCTAAACATTAGAGCTGCGACCATAAAACACCTAGAAGAAAATGTAAAGAAGCGTCTTAAAGATCTTGCGGTAGGAGGTGTTTTCTTAGACCTTACACTCAAAGCACAAGCAATGAAAGAAGAAATAGATAAATGGGATCTCCTCAAAATTGAATACTTTTGTGCTTCAAAGTACTTTGTCAAGAAAATAAAAAGACAGCCTACGTAAGAGGAGAAAATGTTTAGAAACCACATTTCTGAAAAGGGTTTAATATCCAGAATATATAAAGAAATCCTACATCTCAACAAAAAAAAGACAAACAACCCAATTAAAAAATGGGCAAAAGACACGAATAGATTCTTTTTCAAAGAAGAAATACAAAGGGTTAAAAAGTACATGAAAAATTGCTTAACACCATAGCAATTAGGGAAATGCAAATCAAAACCACAACTAGATATCATTTCACACCTACTAGAATAGTCATTATCAAAGAACAGAAAAATACAAGTGCTGGAGAGGATGTAGAGAAATAGGAACACTCACTCACTGCTGGTGGGAATGTAGAATGGTGCAGCTCCTCTGGAACGCAGTTTGGCGGTTCCTCAGGAAGCTAAGTATAGAACTGCCATGTGATCCTGCAATCCCCTTACTAGATATATACTCAGAAGAACTGAAAGCAGGGACACGAATAGACATTTGTACACTGATGTTTATAAGAAGCATTATTCATGATTGCCAATAGATGGAAACAGCCCAAGTGTCTGTCAACTGATGAGTGGATAACCAAACTGTGGCATATACATACAATGGAATATTATGCAGCTGTAAGAAGGAATGAACTCCTGGTGCACACCACAAAATGGATGAAACTTGAGGACATTACATTGAGTGAAAAAAGCAGGACACAAAAGGACGAATATTGTATGGTCTCACTAATATGTGAGCAAACTCTGGGAGTTAAAATTTAGAGTATAAATTACAAGGAGATAGAAAGAGGCTAGAGAATGGGCAGGTGATGCTTAAAATGTACAGAATGTTTAATAAGGTTGATTATAAATGTTCAGAAGTGGATAGAGATGATGGTAGCACAATACGGTAAGTGTAATTAACAATACTGAGTGTGAGTATGGTTGAAAGGGGAAGTCTAGGGTTGAATATGTTTCTAGAAGGAAAGCTAGAGGATAAAATATGGGACTGTATAACATAGTGAAACATATTGTGGGCAATGACTGGTTAATTGAACAAACATAAGAAAGTTCTTACATGAAGTAGAACAAATGTACATTGCTATTAAAAAGTGTTAATAATAGGGTGCTATATGAGAAAAACATACAGTTAATGCAAACTAAGGACTATAGTTTTTATCAATTGTAACAAAGGTAATATACCAGAGCTAAGCCTCAATGGTAGGGGTGTATAAACGGTATGGGATTTTTTTCCTTCTCAGATAAATGAGAATGTTCTCAAATTGATTGTGGTAGTAAATGCATAATTATGTGATTACACCAAGAGCCACTGATTGTACACTTTGGAAGGACTGTACGGTGTGTAAATAAAACTGTTAAAAAAGATTAACCCATTTCCAAGATTTATTAAATAATGTTGCATATGCACAGGTTGTGTTACTTGCTTTGTATAGTAGGTATTTATAGTCTGGGATTTCGAACCTATTTCTGGGCTCTTGTTCTAATTTCATTTGTCATTTTAAAAATATAAGTCCCATATCAAATATTTTATAATTATGATTATTTAAATCATCATTCATATTCTTGCTACCCTATACATTTATTAAAGTTCACCATGTGGTTTTAGTTTTCTGAAATATCCTATGGTATTTTAGTTGGTATCTCCTGCAATCAGTATCTGAACTTTGGGTGAATGTTCATCTTATTTTTGTTTAACTGCATGTTCTGATTTTTTTTTCTACTGTGGACATGCAGGAACAATATACCTGTAAAATAAGAAAAATATGACATAAATGTTCTGTAATGGTAATAAAAAGAAATATAATAGGGCAACATAATTGTAACTTCATGACTAAGGGTTGATTAAAATAGGTGGAGAAGTATGGGTCATCGTTTCATTGGTTTCTGTACATGGATTCCCTAAGTTCTCCTGTTCATCGAGGACTGGAATATTTTATTCTTCCAAGCTACATCTCTGAAAGAATCAAATCAAGACTTGCTTAACCAGGAATAGTCTGGGCACAGCACACGTAGTTTGTTTGGATTTGTTAAATCCATGTGGTTGTCATCTTGATAGTTTTTCTTTTTTCTTTTTGTCTTGACTAATATAAATTACCATAATTATTAGTGGTATTTTAAATAAAAGAAGTGACTGGAGGGGATTCCTGTCCGATTGCTGTTTTTGATTGAAATGAGCTGACTTTGCTTCTGGACAGGTTGGAATAATAGGGAATGGACATACCCTCCAGCCTTAAACAGCTAGAACACTGGACAAAATACATCATAATAGTTTTCAGAATTTGGACAACAGGCATCACAGATACCTGAGAGAAGGGCAAAGAATGAGGTGAGTCCTACAATTGACTCAGTGTACTGCCTGGAGAGAAATTCCAGGACTCAGTTTAGGGAGAGAGAACAGAAAGAGCCCAGCAGTCTCTCTGAGTGGAAAACACAAATTGAAATTTGGGAAAGCCAACACAGCTAGAATCTGTGGGACAGAGTACAGAAGAGGAGGAGCCACACAAAGAGAGGGCTCCTTGAGGTCTTTGGCTGAGTTATATGCACATACATGAGAAAAAACTATGAGGCCACGTAAAGGACCACCACAAAGCAGTAAGCTGAACAATTCCTGGCGTTCACATGGGGCTGGGAATGCTGGTGTTTGTCTTAGTTCTCCAACTGCTATGACAAATTCCACATATTGGGTTGGCTGAAACAATGGGAATTTAATGTCTCACAGTTTTGGAGACTGTAAGACTTGTTTCCTCCTGGGGTTGGTAGTATTCTGGAGGGCTGGCAATCCTAGGGGCTCCTTGGCTTTCCCATCACCTGATGATGTCCCCTCCTCTCTCTTCTGGGTTCCAGCTGGCTCCTGGGTTGTAGCTCCTCTCTTTGGTTTCCCTTTTATAAGACCTTTAGTAATAAGGTTAAGATTCAGATGGGCCACACCTTAACTAAAATTAACATCTTCAAAAGATCCTTACAATGGGTTCACACCCACAGGAATGGGATTAAGATTAAGAACATGTGTTTTTCTGGGGTACATAATTCAACCTACCATGGTGTTCCACCAGACAGAGTTGAAAGAGCTTGCAATATTCAAGACATCGGGTAGAGTTATCAGGAGGCCATCTCCTTATTAGTGAGATTAAATTAGCCCTAGACTGCAGGCTACTCTGGATCCACCCTAACAAAGTTTAAGAATAAGCTTTGAAGGAATAAACTGATTCCAAGTAATTTAACTGCACACCAGAAAAAAAAAAATCTAAGTCTATTTGAAGAAATTCATCAAAATTGTAAAATTCACGATGATTGGCATCCAATACAAAAATTACCAGGTATGCAAAGAAACAAGAAAATATGACCCATAACCAAGAGAAAAAGCAATCAATAGAAGCAGAGTTAGAAATGACAGATATTATGGAATTAGATGACAAAGATGTTAAAACAGCTTTTATAAATACATTCAAAATGTTCAAGAAGGTAGAGGAAAATTTAGAGAGAAATGGAAGTGACAAAATAGACCTAATGTATAAAATAGGAAATACATAGTAAAAGGGAATAACAGCAGATTAAATACTGCAGACTATAAAAAAAATTAGTGAATCTAAAGTCATGGCAATAGAAACTATTTAAAATAAGTCACAGAGAGAAAAAATACTGAAAATAAATAACAGAGTATCATGACCTATGGGACAGTATAAACAATCTACCATTCATATAATTGGAATCCCAGTAAAGGAGAAGAGGAGTGAAAGGAAGAAACAGAAAAAAATATTTAAGGAAACAATGGCTATTTTTTTTCAAATTTGTTGACAATTATAAACCCATGTATGATGGTTAGGTTCATGTGTCAACTTGGCCAGGTGATGGTATCCAGGTGTCTGGTCAAGCAAGCACTGGCCTAACCATTACTGCAAGGACATTTGTGGCTGGTTAATAAATCAGAAGGCTGGTTTGTTAAATCATCAGTCAGTTGGCTGCAGCTGTGACTGATGACATCAAAAGAAAGGTTTGTCTTCTGCAATGAGAGAATTCAATCAGCTGGATTTAATCCAATCAGTTGAAAACTTTTAAGCAAGAAAGTTAGAGGATCTTCACTTCTTCTTTGGCTAGTCAGTGAAGCATTTCCTGAGGATTTTCCTGAGGAGTTCATGGAACGTATTCATCAGAGTTGCCAGTTCACTGCCTGAAGAGTTCATTGAACACCTTCATCTGGGTTGCCAGTTCGCTACCTGAGGAGTTCATCCAGTACCTTCATTGGACTTGCTAGTTTGCTGCCTGCCCTATGGAATTTTGACTTGTGCATACCCAGTTGTGTAAGACACTTTTATAAAAACTTATTTTTATAGATATCTCTTATTGATTCTGTTTCCATAGAGAACCCTAACTAATACAACTTGGTACCGGGAGTGGTTCTTGAGAAACAGAATCTTAAAATGGGCTTTTACAATTTGTTTTCTACTCTGATTAGATTCAAAGGCACTAATGATTCCATTTCCAATAATCAAGATGGCACTAACAGTCCATGGCGTGAGTTGGCAATGGAGATACGCAAAATATCACCATTTGATTCTTGTAATCATACTCTTGTACAAAGCAAGGCTCTGGGTGACAGTGTTTTTGACATCTTAACAGAGTTTTATAGAGTTAAGAGGTATATTGATGTTGACTGGCTGCTCTTGGATATGCTGGATAAAGTTATAAGAGAAAGGGACAAGCTAAAGGCTTCAGATTTCAAACTTAAGTACCGTATGACAGATGTAAAGGTTTCTATGTATGCCCTGAAGGAAAATCTTATTTCCTGTGGCTGCAGACTTGAGATTTCTGAAAACCAGACCCAGAGTGTCATTGTGTGAGTAGCAGATTTAAAATGTAAACTAAAATCTCAACCTCGCAGGGTGTCTGCTGTTAAAGGCATTGATTGGAAAAGAATGGGATCCTGAAACTTGGGACGGGGACATATGGATTGATAATAATGGCAGTGAGGACATTGGAACCCTGGATTCTGCTGAGTCTTTGTTAGACATACCTGAAGTGGGCTATCCTGAGGAAACAGCCTCCCCACCTCCAGTCTGCCCTGAGGAGACAGCTACCCAACCCCTAGCCTGCTTTGAGGAAACAACTTCCCAATCTCCAGTCTGCCCTGAGGGGCCTACCATTCAACCTCCATCTAAAGAGATTAACCCTTCAGTGCCTGCTAAACCTGTAATCACCTCCCCTAAGGAAGCAGCCCTCACTCCTCAGTCTGGGTAGATTAATCCTGTTTCATGAGATGAAACTGCAACAGAATATCCTGAGGTAAATGGCTTGAGGGATACTTCCAATTCCTTTCATGACCCACCCCCACCACCAGTCTTTGCTTCAAAACCTATAACTAGACTAAAGTCCCAACAGGCCCTAAAGGGTGAGGTGCAAAGTGTGACCCGTGAGGAAGTACGCTATACTCCAAAAAAACTGCATGAGTTTTCCAATTTATACAGACAAACCAGGGGAATATGTGTGGTAATGGATATTAAGGGTGTGGGATAATGGTGGAAGGAATATAAAGTTGAATCAGGCTGAATTTACTGATATGGGCCCAATAAGCAGAGATTCTGCATTCAATGTTGTAGCTCAAGGGGTTAGAAAGGGTGTTAACAGTTTATTTGGATGGTTGGCTGAAACATAGATCAAAAGGTGGCTGACATTACCTGAGGTCAAAATGCTAGAACTGCCTTGGTATAGTGTAGAGAAGGGGATTCAAAGGCTTAGAGAGATTAAAATGTTAGAGTGGATGTATCATGGAAGACCTGCTCACAAACTCCCTGGAATGTCCAGAGAACACACCTTTTACCAGGACTGTGAGGAATAAATTTGTGAGGCTGACTCCATCATCTCTGAAGAGCTCTGTAGTCATCCTTCTCTGCAGGTCAGATATTACTGTGGGAACTGCTGTCACTGAGCTTGAATCCTTAAACACAATGGGGATAATCGGATCCTGAGTCCACAGAAGCCATGTGGCAGCAGTTAATCACCAAAGACTAGGACTGTGTGGCTACCATAATGGAAAACAGGCTCAAAGCAGCAGTCAAAATAATCTGATGGGCAGATACTTATGGCATTGGCTAGTAGATCACAGAGTACCTAGCAGTAGAATAGATGGACAATCTACTAAATTCTTGTTTGATCTGTATAAGCAGATGAATTCTAGGTCAAGTGAACAGAAGTCTACCTTGAATTACAAAAACAGACACATGGCCCCTTAATCAGTTCCCAGACTTGAGACAGTTTACAGATCCAGAGCCCCTTGAATGAGGGGAAGGCTGGGTATGTTTGGGAAAGGACCCTGTTACACTGCCAAAAAGTTATACTGTTAATCTTCCTCCCAGCCTTTCCCAGGGGGACCTATGGCCTTTTACCAAATAACTGTGCATTGGGGAAAAGGAAATGATCAGATATTTTGGGGATTATTAGACACTGGTTCAGAAGTGACATTAATTCCAGGGGACCCAAAACATCACTTTGTTCCACCAGTCAGAGTTGGGGCTTATGGAGGTCAGGAGATTGATGGAGTTTTAGCTCAGGCCCATTTCACAGTGGGTCCAGTGGGTCCCTAGACCTATTCTGTGATTATTTCCCCAGTTCTGGAATGCATAATTGAAATAGACATACTCAGTAACTGGCAGAATCCCTGACTCATGGAGGGAGGGTTATTATGGTGGGATAGGCCAAGTGGAAACCACTAGAACTGACCCTGCCTAGCAAAATAGTAAACCAGAAGCAATACTGGATTCCTGGAGGGATTGAAGAGATTAATGCCACTATTAAGGACTTGAAGGATGCAGGGATTGTGATTCCCACCATATCCCCATTCAACTCTCCTATTTGGCCTGTGCAGACAACAGATGGGTCTTGGAGGATGACAGTGGATTATCATAAGCTTAACCAGGTGGTGACTCCAGTTGCAGCTGCTGCTCCAGATGTGATATCATTGCTTCAACAAAGAAACACATCCTCTGGTACCTGATACACAGCTATTGAACTGGAAACTGCTTTTTTCTCAATAGCTGTCAGTAAGGACCACCAGAAACAGTTTACATTCAGCTGGCAAGGCCAGCAGTATACATTCACTGTGCTACCTCAGGGTTTATCAACTCTCCAGCCCTATGTCATAATATTGTCTGCAGGGATCTTGATCATCTCTCCCTCCCACAAGACATCACACTGGTCCATTATATGATGATATCATGTTGATTGGACCTAGTGAGCAAGAAGTAGCAACTACTCTAGATTTGTTGGTAAGGTATTGGCATGTCAGAGGATGGGAGATAAAAAAATAAAAAATACAGGGGCCTTCTACCTCAGCAAAATTTCTAGGTGTCCAGTGGTGTGGGGCATGTCAAGATATCCCTTCTAAGGTAAAGGATAAGCTGTTGCATCTGGCCCCTCCTATGACCAAAAAAGAGGCACAATGCTTAGTTGGCCTCTTTGGAGTTTGGAGACAACATATTTCTCATTTGGGTGTTCTACTCCAGCCCATTGACTGAGAGACCAGAGAAGCTTCTAGTTTTGAGTGGGGACCAGAACAAGATGAGGCTCTACAACAGCCCAGGCTGCTGTTCATGCTGCTCTGCCACTTGGACCATATGATCCAACTGATCCAATGGTGCTGACAGTGTCAGTGGCAAATAGAGATGCTGTTTGGAGCCTCTGGCAGGCTTCTATAGGAGAATCACAATGCAGGCCTTCAGGATTTTGGAGTAAAGCCTTATCATCCTCTGCAGATAACTAATGTCCATTTGAGAAACAGCTTTTAAGAAAAGGAACCCTTAACCATGGGCCACCAAGTTACCATAAGACCTGAGTTACCTATCATGAGCTGGGTGTTGTCTGACCTACCAAACCATAAAGTTGGGTGTGCCCAGCAGCACTCCATCATAAAATGGAAATTATATATATGACATAGAGCTTGAGCAGGTCCTGAAAGCACAAGTAAGTTACATGAAGAAGTGGCCTAAATGCCCATGGCCCCTACTCCTTCCACCTTACCTTCTCTTTCCCAGTCCACAGTATGGCATCTTGGGGAGTTCCTTACAATCAATTGACTGAGGAAGAGAAAACTTGGGCCTGGTTTACAGATGGTTCTGCATGATATGCAGGCACCACCTGCAAGAGGACAGCTGCAGCACTGCAGCCCCCTTCTGGGATGTCCCTGAAGGACAGTGGTAAGGGGAAATCCTCCCAGTGGGTGCAACTTTGAGCAGTGCACCTGGTTGTTCACTTTGCTTGGAAGGAGAACTGACCTGAGGTGCCTTTGTATACTGATTCATGGGCTGTTGCTAATGGTTTGGCTGGGTGGTCAGGGAGTTGGAAGGAACATGATTGGAAAATTGGTGACAAAGAAGTCTAGAGAAGAGGTATGTGGATAGACCTTTCTGAGTGGGCAAAAACTCCAGGATATTTATGTCCCATGTGAATGCTCACCAGAAGGTGACTTCAGCAGAAGAAGATTTTGATAATCAAGTGGATAAGATGACCCGTTTGGTGGATACCAATCAGCCTCTTTCTCTAGCCAGTCCTGTCATTGCTCAATGGGCTCATGAACAATGTGGTCATGGTGGTAGGGATGGAGGTTATGCATGGGCTCAGCAACATGGAATTCCACTCACCAAGGCTGACCTGGCTACAACCACTGCTGAGTATCTAATCTTCCAGAAGCAGAGATCCACACTCAGTCCCCAATATGGCACCATTCCCTGAGGTGATCAGATTGGTTACATTGGACCACTTCCATCATGGAAAGGGCAGTGATTTTTTCTTACTAGAATAGACATATACTCTGGATATGGGTTTGTTTTCCATGCCTGCAACGCTTCTGCCAAAACTACCATCTGTGGACTTACAGAATGCCTCATCCACCATCATGGTATTCCACACAGCATTGCTTCGACCAAGGAACCCACTTCACAGCAAATGAAGTGAGGGAATGGGCACATGCTCATGGAATTTTCTGGTATTACCATGCTCCCCATCATCCAGAGGCATCTGGGTTGATGGAACGGTGGAATGGCCTATTGAAGACTCAATTACAGTGCCAACTAGGTGACAATACCTTGCAGGGCTGGGGCAGTGTTCTCCAGGGGGCTGTGTATGCTCTGAATCAGCATCCACTCTATGGTGCTGTTTCTCCCATAGTCAGGATTCATGGGTCCAGGAATCAAGGGGTGGAAACAGGAGTGGCACCACTCACTATCATGCCTAGTGATCCACTAGGTAAATTTTTGCTTCCTGTCCCTGCAAGCTTAAGCTCTGCTGGTCTACAAGTCTTAGTTCCAAAAGGAGGAGTGCTTTCACTAGGAAACACAAAATAATTCCATTGAACTGGAAGTTAAGACTGCCACCTGGCCACTTTGGGCTTCTTATGCCTCTGAATCAATAGGCAAGGAAGGGGATTACTGTACTGGCTGGGATAATTGATCCTGATATCAAGGGGAAATAGCACTGCAACTACATAATGGAGGTAAATAAGAGTTTTTCTGGAATACAGGAGATCTCCTAGGGTGTCTCTTAGTACTACTATGCCTTGTGACTAAAGTCAATGGAAAACTGAAACAACCCAATCCAGGCAGGAATACCAAGGGCCAAGAAACTTCAGGAATGAAAGTTTGGGTCACCCCACCGGGCAAAGAAACACGGACAGCTGAAGTGTTTGCTGAGGGTAAAGGGAACATGGAATGGGTAGTGGAAGAAGGTAGTGATAAATATGAACTATGACCATGTGACCAGTTACAAAAATGAGGACTATAATGGCATGAATATTTCCTCCTTGTTTTATTAAGTTTGTATTTGTCTGTAAAGCAAATATTTGTTTTCTTCTCTATCTTATCCCCATATCATATGACATAAGCTATATTGTTCATTTTGCAGTATTTAAGTTAAAAGAAATCAAGTTTAAGAGTTAATGTCACCCAAGGACTTACACCCTATTCTGGAGATATTTAGTGCATTTCCAGTTTTACACAGGACAGCTGAGTATCGTTAGGTGAAATATATGTCTTTTATTGTTCTCTACTTAAAGTTCGGTTTAAGGTGATGTGCATAACTGCCAAGTTGACAAGGGGTGGACTGTGATGGTTAAGTTCATGTGTCAACTTGGCCAGGTGATGGTGTCCAGGTGTCTGGTCAAGCAAGCACTGGCCTAACAATTACTGCAAGGACATTTGTGGCTAGTTAATAAATCAGAAGGCTGGTTTGTTAAATCATCAGTCAATTGGCTGCAGCTTTGACTGATTACATCAATGAAGGGTGTGTCTTCTGCAATGAGAGAATTCAGTCAGCTGGATTTAAACCAATCAGTTGAAAACTTTTAAGCGAGAAAGTTAGAGGACCTTCATTTCTTCTTTGGCTAGCCAATGAAGCATTTCCTGAGGAGTTCATGGAACATATTCACTGGAGTTACCAGCTCACTGCCTGAGGAGTTCATCAGACACCTTCATTGGAGTTGCTAGTTTGCTGCCTGCTGTATGGAATTTGGACTCATGCCTACCCACAGTTGTGTGAGACACTTTTATAAAATCTTATATTTATAGATATCTCTTGTTGATTCTGTTTCCCTAGAGAACCCTAACTAATACACCATGCATAATGAATCCAAGCAGAACAAATGCAAAGAAAATCACACCATGGCACATTATAACAAAATTGCTGACAACCAGGAATAAAAGGAAATTTTTAAAACAGCCATAGGGAAGAAGCACATACTCTTTACAGAGGAACAAAGATAAGCTTGAGATCAAACTTTTCTTCATAAACTATACAAAGTAATTATTTATTTATCACTTCCCTATTGATCATTCAGTTTAATAAAATATATGTAAGAGGTCTCCCAAAATAAAAAAAAGTGGTTGTATCATTTACTATTCGTGATTAAAAAAAAAATTTGGCTAGTGACATGAATTTTGCTAAATATGTCATAAAACCAAGTTTTGACCATTTCCACAGTTTCTTTTATTTATATAGTTTTAAATTCTTTTTATTTGCTTTAAATATTATTATTTTTCTTTACTTAGTTTATTTTGGCCTTTTCTATTTTAATTGTTTAAAACAGTTACAAAATCAAGTTTAATAAATTCAGCTTTTCTATTTCTTTTTCTGAAGTCAATATAAAATTCATAGCCTTATTTTTTTTCTTGTTCTACATATGCTCAGTAAATATTTATTGGGCATCTATCATAGGTCAGGTACTGTGATAAGAACTCATTTCAATTAAATATTTGTGTATACTATGTGTGAACTGCGTCATGATATAAACTGTAGCTCTTCTTGTGTGTGGTGGTCAAAGACATTTTAAAAGTGCTCTTTCATCTCTATAGGTACTTAACACATCAAGGAATGAGAGCACAGACCCAAGAACTCCATAAGCACAGACTCCTGAAATTTAATGTTGTTGCTGGCTGCCTTCCATACTCCAATAGGCCCCAAGGGCCTTATTGTCATCTTAGGGATGATTTGTTTCTAATTTTCAGAAACTCACTCAAAATTGCTTAAGCTAAAAAAAATTCAAGAATATAAGATGTTTCACAGAAACCAAGGGCCAGAGGCAACTTCATGAGGAACTAGAACTGGAGTGCTGGAAATCTACCAGAAATCAAGTTCTCTCTCCCTCTTCATCTGTCTTTGTGAAGATGCACAGTCTTTTATTTTTGTTTCTTTTCTGAGGCTATGCTTCATCCTCTCTTTCCTTTTCTGTCTGCCCAGACTCCCACATATCCTCTTAAATTCCCACAGAGCCTAACTGCAAAGGCCGTGTCCTACTTCAAATTTCCACAATTGACAATCTGATTGGCCCAACTTGGCCTGGTGTCTATCCTTGGACCAATCATATGTGGTCAAAAGAGTGGAGTCAACAAAAACTTAGCTATGGAAATTGCCTCATGGGAGAGGGTAAATCTCAGAGGAGACCCTAAATAGAGTATCCTACAACTACTTATAGTTGATATTCATTGCAAGAACTTAGCAACAGAAAGACCACAATATTGATTATAATTAATATCTGCCTTATTCGGAAAAAGGATTCAAGGTCACTAAATCCTGAAGTGTGCTCAGGTGCAGACTTTAATATAATAAGCCAAAAAATGTATTTAGTATTAAAATGCTTTTTAATCCAAAATTATTAAAATTTTTAAATATGATTCAGCAGTTAGAATTATTGTCTTAAGTGGAAAATCTTATTCCTAGTACTTCCAGAAAAACACAAAGATTTTAAAAAGTGAGAGTTGGCTAGTTTCTTTTTACAGACAAAACTACATTAATAAGAAAATGTGGCAAAAAAAAAAAAAAAAAAAAAAAATCAGTCAACCAATTTGAATTTAGCCAACAGAGGGAGCTGATTTTAGATATTTAAAACATTTTGGTCAATTGTAATGTTTTGGTTAATGAATTGTTGAAATTTCATAAGGAAATGAAACCAGTTGTCTGGCTTTCATCAGATGCTTCTTTATGATTGTAGCTATTTGTACCTCACAGCATGAGTGTTAAATGTTTTAAGCTAAATATCTCCTTGTTTCAGTGCTAAATGAGGAGGGGAAGTGAAAGGCGGAACAAATCATTACTCTGGACAGGAAGCAATAGAAAAGCAAATCAACATTGTTCTTGACTTGATCCTTTGCATTGTTATTATATTTTTACTGGAAAAGCTTTACAGTTATGCCCTTTTAGATCACCATTTAGTAGTTCAGTAAATAGGTTGTCTGATATAACTCAAGCCCAGCTAGGACTGAATGTTTCTGTTCCCCTGGGAAAAGACCAAGCACCCTGAGTTAATTTACATATGACTTCAGGTGGCTGGGAAAAGGAGGAGGCTGCTGAGTTGGGGACCAGGCTTCCCACTTTGGGGGAGAGGGGCTGTGTATTCCAATAGGAATGGGTGTATATACTTTTGTTCAATTACAATTGGAAAATAGAATGTTCAGGGAGGGTTAGGTAACAACAAACTTCATTAGTTTGAGCCAGCCTGCTGTCCTTAGTAAAGTGGGGCTGAGGGATGGGTGCAGCTTGGAGGTTAAATGAGTAATTGCAAGCGAGGCTCTTTGGTGGCCTGTGTTCCTTTGTGAGGGGAAGTGAAAATTTGTAATGTTGATGTTTCCTTGGGAAGAAATACAAGAGAATAAAAAGCTGGGCTCCTGCTGGCCTCCCGAGAGCAAAGACTGTTCTAGATGGACAAGCCTTGTGGGGATCAGCCATTGCCTTTCCTCCAGACAAAGAGAAAGCTCAGAGATGGCTGGGCAGACTTCACCAACAGGCCACCAGGAGGGAGCATGTAGGCAGATGCAGTCAGTCAATGGAGACAACTGTGTGAGAACCAGTCCACTCTTCTTTGCAGTGGCGTCAGAAGGATCAGCAGGATAGACTCTAGGAATGGCTTTGCACTTTGAGCGAGGTGGCACTGTAAGCTTGTTTTCAGCTTGTTCTTACAGTGCGGCCCCCTCTCTTTCCATGATTACCAAGGAAGGAGTTGCTGCCCGATGTGTGCAGAAATCAAGGCTGTGACACCAGGATTTCGAGAAAAGAATGAGTTTTATTACATGGCAGCCCAGTAAGGGGACAGGAGAAAAGAAAAGCCCAAATTTGTGTCCCTGAGTCTAAAGAGCTTAGGGTTTTTATGGGATTCAAACAAAGGGAGACAGTGATAGTGATGCTATTTAATGTTTTGGTTACAGTTAATAGTGAATGTGCAAGACTGGGCCCTTGAAAACTGAGAAAATCCAGCTGGGGTAAGAACAAACAGGGCAATAAAGAAAGGTGAGCATTTGGTTGCTGCAATTTGTAGATCAAAGGAATGTAAATAAGCTAAACAAATGGGCTGTAAACTAGAGGTTGTAAAGAAGGGTAAGCTTTTAGTTACAGCAATGTTATAAATTGCTCAATTAACATAAGATAACAACCACAATAACAAGTAAAGGAATGGAAATATGTTAAAATAACATTTGCAATTATAAATAAAACCATTGTAATCAGCGGTTAACACTACTGGATCAGTCCCATCTCCTGACACACTTGCAACAGGATCTCCCATCTTTAACAATGCCTTCACTGGATCCCTCATGCCCCTCCAGCTGCCAGAACATGTCTCTGCCCCTCTTCCAGAAAAGTAACTCTAAGGCATAGCCTGAACTCTACCTCCAGTTCTTCATCTCCATTCAGCCTAATCTTTATCTTTAGGATACTTTTGGCAATAAATCACCAAAAACTTTGTATTAACAGTGTAAAATAAAATGAGGATTTATTAGCTCTAATCACAAGAACCCCACAGGCAGAGTAGATACCAGGCACAGGCACTGGCTCAGCTTTTTGACTTTGCCCTCCTCTGTGGGGTTGGCTTTATCCTCAGATTTGTACCAAGATGATTTCCGCAGAACTAGGAGTCACAAGCAGAAATAACAATAGCTAATGGAAGAAGAGGGGCTTCTTTTCCTTGTGTCTCCTTTTAAGAAATTAAAACAACAGAAGTTCTCCAACAGACTTTTCCTCACATCTGATTCACCAAAAGTGTATCACATGCCCATTCCTTCACAAATCACTGGCAAAGGGAAGTGGGCCATAGTAGTTGGCTTGAACCAATCAGTATTTACACTAGAACTGGCAATAGGGGTTGTTTGCATGGAAAAAGGGGAGTATCTAACATTTCAATCTAACTTCTGTTCCCAACTCTACACTGAAATGGCACTGCACAAAGCACCGATGACTGTCACCAATTCCAATGAGCATTTCTTTGCCTTCAACTTTCCCCACATTTTAGCCACATTTGACATAGTCGAACACCACAAGCTCCTGGTTTTCCTTTTCCCTCTGGTTGTTCTTTCTCAGTTTCCTGTGTTGGGTACACTGGGTTTTAAAACAGGATTCATTTTATTTCCTTCAGCTTTCTCGTTCCCACACAATAGGAGCAAACAATTTCCACATTTCAAAGTAAGGAATGAGATGATTAGCCAGGACTTAAAGAGGAGGTGGCCAACAATGGATTTTACAAACCTTAGTTGATTTAACACTTCTAGCCTGTAAAGAGGTTGAAGAGGCCAAGGTGGATAGAAAATTGTAGAGAAAATTTCTTTATAAAGATCTGCAATGTAAGTTTGTCTGCATAGTAGGGAAGTGGTGAGAGGAGAGGGCTTGCTATTCCCTACAAGTTTAGGGAAAGGAGATTTACGGGGGTCTTCTGGGAAGTGGGGGCAAAATGGACAGTAGCCTGACTACCAGTTAGCTGCTCTGATGGCAGGGTAAAGAAAGGATGCGGTGTTGGGCTTGGCTGCTGTCCTGTTGTGCAAAGGATACTTGAGTGTTTCTTATGGACCAGATATAGTACACATAGAGAGGGCAAGCATGGAGTGTTCTTAGATCCTTCCCAAGAGGGCTTCTTGACCTCAGCAGGAAAAAAAAAAAGAGAGAGAGAGAGAAAGAGAGATATCATTAGATTCCCAGGTGGTGAGGTAGCAGTTTTAAGTGACCAGCCCTTGGAGATAAATTTACTTACAGCGTGGGAACTGCTATTGCAACATTTCCTGAGACGGTGAGTCTCTGAAGAAACCATAAAATTGTTTCATAATAGAAAGAATAAGCCCTAAACACCTGCCAAGCCCAGGTAGCTCTGATTAGTTTACAACAGTACTAGTCAAGTAAGATATTTCCTGCCCTATACCTTTTCTCTCTCCTCACTCTGCTTCAATCCTGGAGGATCCAGAGGCCACCCAGTGAGTTGGGAAAGAGGACTCAAAGTTTTAGGCTAGAGAAAGAGAAGAGCTAACTATACCCTCCTTACCCTCCTTTCCCATGGGAGGTAGCTAGGTTGAAGCAGTCCCAAGCTGGGGAAAGGGAGAAGTTTCAATTCTTTGTGAATTTGGATGTTTTTGTTATTGCCTTAGTCTCTCTGAAATGAGACTCTGTGTGTGTGTGTCTGTGTGTGTGTGTGTGTGTGTGTGTGTGTGTGTTTACCCCCCTTTATACTAATGACTTCCAAATGTGTACTGCTAGCCCAAACATTCTTTCTGAGCCCCAGACTCATGAATCTAGTTCCTACTGGCAACTCCACTTGGATGTCTAATAGGCATCTTAACATGCTCCATATTTCTCTGCCCTACGCCTACCATCTGTTTCTCTCCAATTCTTTCCTATAATAATAAAGAGCATTATTTCAGGTGAACTAGGATCAAGATTGACATCCAACATATCATTCGTGTATTTTAAGAGTTGAAGTCAGCTGTGACCCATGCTGGAAGCAAAAGGAAACCTGATTCCAAGGGATGGGAGGTTACTTGGAGGAAGCAGGGTTATAAGGTGGCAGGTTGAATGATGACAGAGGAGGTTAAGTCTAAGTGGGGGAATGGCAATCTAGACCAGTTCAACTTCTTGGCAGACAATGGGAAACTACTTTCCAAAGACTATGAGACTTTGTTAAGCACACCATCCTGTCATTGTTTTTTTCAAAGCCTCTGTTTTCCAGCCCTTTACCAATAGTACCTTATACATTCTTTCAAGCACTAGGTAATGGTCGGCCCCGAGAGAGAGACTATAGTACATAAATGTGGTAGTGGTAGCAATTTTCTTTTGTATTACACAGAACAAGAAGCTAAAATACCGAGTCTGCGGTGACAAAAAAATAAAGCAGATGCTAAGAGAAGAGAATGTCTGCTGGTTGGTTTCCAGCCCAAAGCCTAGAAGCATTCTGGGTCATGGGTTCAAAGTGATATCCCTGTATCCTGCCATAATTTCCCCTTTTACCTTAAGCCAGTTTAAGTTGGATTTTGTTAACATGTAACTGCAAAACTCCTAGCAGCATATAACATGATGCTTGGTAATAGCAGCCCTCTGTTAAATGACCACTATTATTATTACTGTTGCCCTGGGTATACCGGTCCATGAAGATCATACCCCAAACATCACTGGGGCATTCCTGAAATTCAACTATCAGTGTGCTCCTTAGAAATAGTTTGGAGGGATTGATAAATTCTGCTCTTAAACTAAATCCTTATTGCAGATTCTATCCATGGAATACATCTGTTCCTACCTTCCTTTCTCATTCATTCATTCATTCATTCATTCAATATGTCCCAAGGTAGGAAAAAGAGTTTCCTCGTAGTGAAACCATCATTCATAAGAAACACAGGGATTCTTCAACCTCTCTGCAGAAGCCCACTGTAGAGGTCACTTGGGAGTGAGAGAGTGGATCTGTGGTGGTGTTCACGAAAGAAATCTTATTAGATCACTGGTTTGAGTTTTCTCACCTTTGGATGGTGCTTATATGGGCCATGTGCTGTCTGTTAGCAGCTAACCCATTGTGATGGTTAATGTCTTGTGTCACCAGGTCTAGGTTATAGTGTCCAGTTGATTGTTCCTGTGAGGGTATTTTGTCAGTGGGTTAGCATCTACGGTCAGTTGATTGTACCTATAATCAACAAAGCAGCTGACTTCAGAAAGAGGGGCATCTCCTCATCCAATCAGGTGAAGGTCTTAAAGCCAGAGCTGAGGATTTCTGAAGTCAGAAAGAAGAATTTCTATCTCTACTTTAGCCAGAGATAAATTCTTCTCCTGGAGAATTCAACTTCACCTTCACTGGAGTTCCCAACTTGTGGCCTGCTCTACAAAATGCCGAGTTTCCAATCTCCAAGGTGATATGAGGCAATTTCTGTAATGAATCTCTTAATATTTATATGCCTATATATATATATATACACATATATACATATACATATATATATATACATACTTATATATTTACATCTGTTGGTTCTGTTTCTCTGGAGAACCCTGATTACCCATATATTATGGGTTTGAGCTGCATCTTGCCTGACCCTGTATGGCCCTCACATCAGTCTTCTGTCCCCTTCTGTAATTTGTCTGACTTTAATTACCCTATAACAGCTGCTGCCTCCTTCTCTGGTCTTGTCCCAAACTGGGCCTAGCTTCCAGCTGGCTTCCAGCTGGCTTCATGAGAGTAGGCATAGAAGAGGCTGGGAGAAAGTTTCTGTGTATTTTTGCAGAAGGGTGTTTTCTCTGTTGGCATGATCTCTTTGAGTTGCAGTCTCTTTTCTTTAATCTTTGTCTTTAGCAGAAGAATTTCACCATTGTGAGAAAAAGCCAAAGAAGCAATGCATAGCCCATAAGGAATGTGGCCTTGGGTGCAGATTACTTTCATCAGGCAGGAAACCAAAAGCACCAATCATTCCATCTGTCCTGAGAACCACGGCCACTGCACAAAGAAGCTAAGCAGCTGCTTTAATATGCTGGAACATGTTCCAGCAAAGACCTCAGGGCAGGGAATGGCTCTGGTTAGAGCTGTGGCCTCAGTCCTTCTGTCCACAGGGTTGAGGCCTCTTCTCTCAGGGGTGTAGTACTGCTGGGAGTGGTTTTAAGCGGGTGGATAAAGAAGCTGGGAGGAGTGAGTGCTCCTGGGTCCAGGACTGTGGATTACTGGCCTGATTCCATTCTCAGGACTGGAGATAGTTCTCCTTAGAGCAGTGGGGTCAGAGAATGGGGATCACCGTCAGGTCAGTTTAGGAGGGCTGTTTGCTTGAAGCAGCCTGAGGCCATGTGGCCAGGGTGGAGAACCAAAATCACCCCCAAAACAAGCAGCATAATCAGAGTGGAATAAAACATGAGGAATGGGTCAAGGAGACTTGATCAAAACAAAGGCCGGGAACAGTGAGTTTGTGGGGGCGTTTCCTTCCCTGTGGTGCTTGTGGTGTGATTCTGGGGCTGGGACTGAGGGCTTAAAGTAGCTGTACTCGGGGTACAGATGGAAGACGGAGTCTGGAACCTGGTGGAAGGGAAATCCCTCAAGTTTCTGGAGCTGTTGAAGTGTGGAATTGATCTTCCTGATCAATTTACAGTTTCCAACTCTGACTGTAACACTGTCTTGTATGACGTGGAATTTTTTCGTTTCTGTTAACTGTGATGATGAAATGGGGACTGTTCTCATATGAAAGGCATCTATGAAATTCGTACGCCTATAACAACCTCCCCACTTTTTTAGATGCTCTTCCTCGGGCCCAAGAGGGAGGCTTTGGTGTCTTACCTATGCTAAGTTCTGATTTGTCACAAAATGCAAATTCACTAGATTGTATGCAGTCTCTGTCCTCTCTGTCGCCATCAACTGTGGCTCCTGCAATGTTCTTATCTGCAAAACAGGTAGCAATTGTTTGGTTAAATTCCTTCCACCTTTTCTCCAAAGCTGCTTCGTGATGTTTTTCATCAATATATTTTTTTCTCACATCATTTAGTCATTTTGTTCTCGACCAGCAGAAAAGGAAAACTTTGAAAGCCTTAAATGCTGTTTATATTTCATGTTTAAAAAAAAATAATAAAAAACAAAGAGGCAAGTCATGGAGAGCTGTGATAAACTTGAGAAAGAAAGACATTATGCAAATTTTGAGAAATACCTAACTATTGACCAACTCTGAAAAATAATAATGTAATGGAAATAGAAGGTCTGGTGATAAAGAGGTCTGAGCTCCAGTCCCATTTGATTCTCCAATTAATAGCATGGCTCCTCAAGTCAACCTGTCTGGGCCTCTTCTATTAAATAAGTGATGACCACAGTGCTTCTCAAACAGATGTGCATCTGGTATCTTGTAAAAAGGTGGATTCTGATTCAGTAGGTCTGGGTAGCAGATCACAGACTTTGCATCCCAGATGCTGCTGATCAGACTTGAGTAGTAAGAGCTTAGAGGGTCTTTAATTAGGTCCTGTAAGTAGTTTTAAGTACTGGCTATACAGAAGAATTGCCTTGGGAGTTTAAAATAATACTCAAAAATACAGGTGCCTAGACCCTATTCCTACAGCGGTGCTGTAACACCTTTCCAAGCAGCCTCCATTTCACAGTTATTTTGAGAGGGGGACCCATTCTCCAGAGAGAATGATACAAAAGGTCTAGGGTGGGGCCTGGGCATCAGCATTTTTTTTTAAATTAAAAAGCTCTTCAAATGATTCAAATGTGCAGTTAGGGTTGAGTATTTCTAAGATGAGCTCTAGGAGTCTATGAATGTACACACAAACATACACACGTGCATATACATACACATGTATGTATGTACATATATATTACAGCTACATAGAGAGTGAAAATTCCTGTTTAGTTTTTCAAAGCATATAGAAAATTTGAATCCACCCTCTTTCTGCTTTTGTGTTTTGTGTGAGAAGAGAAGGCAGAGAATTATCAGAGGAAACAGCGAAGTGACTGTCCATCTGGAGGTCACAAGAGTAGGCAGAGCTGGCCTTTGCCTTGTGTAATCTGTAGAACCCTCAGGCATGAGTGAGTTTCAGTGAGGCCGTGCTTGTGAGACAGTACAAATGGGGCCCGTCAGACCTCGAGCTGTGGCCTGCTCAAGATTTTAAACTAAAATAATTTCTGTTTTTAAACCTAAGTCACTAGCACCAATAGGTAGGGCCTAAGCACCTGCCAGTTCATAATTAGGGAACTTTATTCTAAGCTAGGAAAAGTTGAATTTATTTACCATAGGCCAGACACCTGCAATGAAAAGGAAAAAAAAATAAAGATTTCCACTGTTTATTGAAGCTGAAGAAGGAGGTTCTTGTGCCTGATTTCCATTGCGCCATTCATCAGAAAAGCTTCTGCTGTAAATCCTGTGGAGGGGAAAAACGGCTCTTTGAAACCACAGCAGGCTTCAAGGAGGGTGATGCTGTTAAAGAAAAAATAACTATAAAGTCACAGCCCCTGCAGAAAGAGCCCAAGTTCTTCAAGGGTTTGCTTAAAGGTGGTCCTGTTGAATGGCTCATCTAAAAGCATGAGGAGAATTTGGACTTGAGGGGTGGTGGGAGCGGTGACTAGAAAGAGGAGAGGATAGAGAGGAGAGGACAGAGGGGCCCAAGGAAAGCCAGGATGTCGCAGGCTGTCATGTGGGTGGTGAGATGTTCCCAGTGGCCAAGCAGCTGAAGGACTTTTTAGAACATGTTGTCAACGTGAGTGTCTGGGCTTGTTGGGTACGGTGGTGCTGTAACCCCTTTCCAAGCAGCCTCCTTTTCCCAGCTGCTTCGAGGGGATCCAAATGGAAAGGGTGGGTCCCTTACTTCAGTAACACCAGGGCAGAGATTAAGAAATAACACCAGGGGGCAGAATAGAGAACCTGAATTCAGGAGAGGCTGAAAATCTGAAACGAAGTTTTGAGTGCAGCCCTTCCTGCCCCGCCCATTTGCAGAAATCTCAGGGAGAGCGCTGGACTTGGCACAGGAGGAGCAACTGGGATTTGAACCTGCCTTATCTATATCTTAAAAGAGTAGGGCTACCGCTGCTGACATTAGTGCCATTTCAAGTCAGGGTCACTGAAGGATGTGATGGAGGAAATTGATAATGTGTTTTCCTCATGACTGTGTTCTGAACCATTAACAGTTTGGTAATTTTGAAGTAGTTGAACCCAAAGGGTATAGAAAGTTGGCTTATTTTAATATAATCGGTGGCTAGGATGAGGGGACTTGTTGACCTGCTTCTTGAGAAAACGATTCATTGGTAATTAAGCTCTGAGAGACTCAAAGGCTACTAGACTGCTCTTCCTTAGTGATATGATTTCGGTGAGTCATCTGGGCATTGACCTTGACACTTTTCCCGGGAAGTGCAGGGCTTTCGTCCCAAACTGCACAACTGGAAGCTGTGCTCATTTTCCACTTCTGAACTGCTCCCAGCTTGGTGAAGTCACAGGTTTTGAAGAGTTACAAAGTGATTTGGTGGAAATAATTTGCAATTTTGGAAGAAGTTTGATGAGTTTGGATCATAATTTAAGTTTCTGTGGTTACTGCTGGGATTTTAAGAAAGGATTTTTTTTTCTTGAAGGAAGCAGTTAAGTTATTTCTGAGAAAAACATGCTTTCTCAGTTATGCATGTTAATTAAAACCTACCATAATGTAAAATTTACTAGTGCATTTTTCACCCAGTGAATGGATGCCTAGGGAGTGAGGGCTGTTGGTGGAGTGTCTCAGTGAAGGATTGAAATCCTTTCTGAGCTCCCCACACCAAGCCATGCAACCTTGAATGGAGCTGCATCTGCTCTGGAGAAAGGGATGCCTTTTTCTAATCCACCTGCCCAGAGGAAATACGTTTCTTACATACCCAAGGGTGCCATGTGAGCAGGTTATTGAAAGACCTTAGCAAATTATGCCACCTGAGGATGGGCATCTTGTTGTCCCTTGGCTGTCTTGCTACGAAAGCCAGGGTGGGAAGCGCCTAGGCAGGTGCCTACATTGAGGGAGACCAAAGGAAACCTGGATGTATATGGATCCATTTGCACTGATTGGTAAAATTAAAATAATTTAGCAGATAAAATTAAAATAGTTTAGCAGATTTTTTAGTTGACTTTGGATTGCAAACCTGCAGATGGGTTTTCCTGATCAATGTATAGCATTTTCGAGAGCTTAAAGACAAGCATGTATTATACCCATGGAGAAGTCTCAGAGTCCCTGGAGTTTTGGAGGTCAGTGGACAAAGAGTGAAGCCTCATGAGGGCATGACCTGGATCTATCATAATCACTGCTGCCATAGCACTTGATATTGAGTATCAATAAATATATTTTGAATTGAAGAATGTATAAATGGTGCCCTGTGGAGGTGGACCACAGTGTAGGAGAAAAGGCAAACTCCCAGAGATAAAACCACATTTATTTGGGGCACATATAAAACAATTCCTTCTTCAAAGGACTTTTCATGGAGGTGGGTCTTGTGTTAGTAGTAGAGCTAAGAGTCAACCAGGTTTTATAAAATTATGTGTTTGTATGTGTATAAGTTTCAAAGTGTTTTTATTGACCATAGAGTTGATAGAGTTCCCTGAGAAATGTGTCTAGGGTATTCACTATTTAATTTATCAGATTTTATTTATCATCTACCATATGCCATACACTGGGAAGATATGAATGTCCATGACACCATTTCTGCGCTCACATTGCATAAAGCAGTAGTTGGGGATGGGCCCTGGAACAGGTATTTCCAATAGAGGTTGGCAAGTGTCATGATGGGGAGAAGCTTGGGGTTCTATGGGAGCAAATGGGAGCCACACCTAATGCTGCCTGAGTGGGATGAGGGAAGGTTTCCTGGAGGAGGTGGCCTCCTTCAACCCCTCTCAGCAGACATAGGCCTTTTGGCTCTGACTGGCTGTGGACCTCCTATTGTCTCAGCAAAGGTACAGTCCTACTCAAGGTTCTGTCACCCTGCAACCCCAGCCACCCAAATACCTTCCATGGAAGGCTGGGAGAAACCTACACCTGAAAAAACAGCACGACCTCCTCTCTTGTACCTACCAGTTGACCCATTATGGAGGAGACCAGAATTTCACTTAAATCTGTAACTACCAACACAGGCCAAAATTTTTTCAAAAGAGCCTTGTGCCTAAGGGATTTCTGAATTAAAAAAAAAACCACTTATTGAGATATTTTAGCAAGATGTTTCTGATTCTAAACTTGCCACATTCTCAGATAAAGAAATCTGATTTGATGTTGTGGGGCATAGAATTTCCTTTTGAAGAATAAAAATTCGGATAATCTGTGCTCCATTCCTTTGTGTTCAATTTTGTAAAAGACAGGAAGATATTACAGAGAAAGAGAGAGTGAGAAAGAGAAAGAGGGAGAGAGAGAGAGAGAGAGAGGGACATGGACCCTCTGTTCTAGTTGGTGATCACAAAATAAAGAACAAAAATGCAGTTTGGGTTTAGAAAGTACCTATTAATTGAATAACAATGGTCTCATTTTAAGTTGAATTTATGGTGCATATCTAATTATTTGTTGAGTGTACTAACATCCTGTTCTTCTTTAGGACAAATTTAAATTTATCTGTTATTAAAATGGGAGGTTAAAAATACTCTAGATAGCAGGTGGAGCTTGGAGGAGGCATGATTGTCGCCATCAGTTGAAGTGGGAAAATAGGACATGTGAGAGTTTGCAGAGAATCCAATCACCTACTATTCATCCCCAGCTGGATGCACTTCAGAACTCAGCCTGTCCAACCCCAAACCTTAAACCTGTTCTGCCCGCTATTGACTCCTGTTCTGGTAAAGAATATCACCATCAATCCAGTGGCCAAAGTAGAAACTTGGGGAATTTTCCTTGATTTCTCTCTTTTCTTCTTTCTGCCTTGGTCTCTACCCCCTACCTCTAATCATTTACTAAATCCTGTTGGTTCTACCTTTTAAATATTACTTAAATCCATCTCTTTTCTCCATCTCTATGGCCACTTTCCTGTCTCAGACCTCCATCATCTCACACCTGGTTTGCCACAGGTGGCAGTGTTCTGATTTCCCCCTCTACAGTCTTACCCACTCCAAGCCATGCCCAAGCAGCAGCCAGAGCTGATCTTCTTAAGGCACACATCTGATTGTCACTTGCTTGCTTGAAAAACTTAAGTGGTATTGTATTGCCCTCCAGTTAATGCCCAGATGCTGTGGCTCACACAGCCCTTCAGAAACAGACCCTCAACTTCCATGCCACAGTCAGTTTCCTTCAGTTTTTTGAATGCTCCTTACTCCCTTTTAAAAAAACTTAATGTTGGAATAATTTCAAACTTGGATGGCTAAAATAATACAAACAGATACATACAAAGAATAATAATATATACAGAGAACTCCAACATACCCCCACTGCCAGATACCTAGATCCACCATTTTTTAAAATTCGGTTTTATTGAGATATATTCACATACCATGCAGTCACACAAAATAACGTGTACCTTCAATTGTTTACAGTATCATTATATCGTTGTGCATTCATCACCAAAATTAATTTTTGACATTTTCATTACCACACACACAAAAATAATAAGAATAAAAATTAAAGTGAAAAAGAACAGAGTAAAAAAGAACACTGGGTGCCTTTTTTTTTTTTTTTTTTGCCCCCATTTTTCTACTCATCCATCCATACACTGGACAAAGGGGAGAGTGGTCCATATGGCTTTCCCAGTCACACTGTCACCCCTCATAAGCTACATTTTTATGCAATCGTCCTCAAGATTCAAGGGTTCTGGTTTGTAGTTTGATAGTTTCAGGTATTTACTGCTAGCTACTCCAATTCACTAGAACCTAAAAAGAGTTGTCTATATTGTGTGTAAGAGCACCCACCAGAGTGACTTCTCGGCTCCTTTTGGAATCTCTCTGCCACTGAAGCTTATTTCATTTCCTTTCACTTCCCCCTTTTGGTCAAGAAGATATTCTCATCCCACGATGCCAGGTCTAGATTCCTCCCTGGGAGTCATTTTCCATGTTGCCAGGTGGATCCACCATTATTAACATTGTGCTACCCTTGCCATCATTCCGTCTCTCTCTCCCTCTCTCATCCATCCATCTATCTATCTATTCTATTCTATTTATCTATTCTATCTATCTATCTATCATCTATCTCTATTGATCTATTTATGTTTTCTGAACAGTTGAGAGCTGGTTGCACACATCATAATCCTTGAATGCTTAATACTTCCATGTACACTTCCCACAAACAAGGATATTCACTTATGTAACCACCTTAAGAGGTTTAGCATTGTTATAAATCTTAGATTTTATATTCTGATTTTTTCTTATGTTCCGATGATGTCCTTTTGAGCCTTTTTTGTTCCATTCTTAGATCCCATCCAGTATCATGTATTGCATTTACTTGTCATTATCTCTTTAGTTTACCTTTTTTTTTTTTTTAATTTTGGGAACATATATGCAACATAAAAGTTCCCATCCCAATCCTTACAAACATATCATTCAGTGGGATTAATCACATTCACAATGTTGAATCCATCACCACCATCCATTACTAAACCTTTCCCTTTATCCTAAACATAAACCCTACACTCATTTTGCATTAACTCCTGTTGTCCCTTCCCTCCACCCCGGTAACCGACAAGTCACGTTCTGTCTCTGTGAGTTTGCATATTCTCTGATATTTTCTTTGTGGTTACCAAGGGGCTAAAATTTAACATTCTATATCTATAACAATCTCATTTGGTTTGATACCAGCTTATCAAATTCAATAGCATACATAAACTATGTTCCTATATCCCTGTGTCCCTTTATGTAGTTCTTGTCACAAATTACATACTTATACATTATGAGTCCAAAACCATTACCATTACATTTTATGCAGTTGCCTTTTAGATCCTGTAGGAAGTAAAAAGTGGAGTTGCAAGTCAAAAATACAATAGTACTGGTATTTATATTTACCCATGTCATTATCTTTACCAGAGATCTTTATTTCTTCATGTGGCTTCAGTCGACTGTTTAGTGTCTTTTCCTTTCAACCTGCAGAACTCCCTTCAGCTTTTCTGATAAGACCAGTCCAGTGGTGATGAAGTCCCCCAGTTTTTGTTTAGCCAGGATTGTCTCAATCGCTCCCTAATTTTTGAAAGACAGTTTTGCCAAATTAGAATTCTTGTTTGGAAGTTTTTTGCTTTCAGCACTTTAAATATGTCATCCAACTGCCTTCTTGCCTCTGTGGTTTTCGTGAGAAGTCGGTACTTAATCTAATTGAAGCTCCCTTTATGTGACATGTTGCTTCTATCTTGTGGCTTTCAGAATTCTCTCTTTATCTTTGGCATTCAACATTTGATTATAATATGGTGTGATGTGGGCCTAGATGGGTTTATACTCTTTTGAGTTTGTTGAGCATCTTGGAAGTGTATATACATTTCTTTCATTAAATTTGGGAACTTTTCAGTCATTTTTTTTTAATATTCTCTCTGCTTCTTTCTCTCTTCTCCCTCTGGGACTCCCACAATGCATGTATTAGTATGCATGATGATGTCCCACAGGTTCCTCAGGCTCTATTCACTTTTCTTCATTCTTTTCTCTTTCTGCTCCTCAGGTTGGGTGATTTAAATGGCTATATCTTCAAGTTTGCTGCTTATTTCTTCTACTAGCTCCAATCTGCTGTCTAACCCCTCTCGAGAATTTTAAATTTTAAATTTCTGTTACTGTGGCCTTCGGCTCTGTTTGATCCCTTTGTGTTCATATATTCTTTCCCTGATTTTCTTTAGTTCTTTGTCCATATTTTCATTTATCTCTTTAAGCACATTCAGGACCATTTTTAAAAAAGTTTTTATCTGGAATGTCCCAGGTCTGGTCCTCTTGTTTCGTTGTATGTTTCACAATTTTTTTGTTGAAACCTGGACATTTTTGGTATGATTGGAATTTAGACTGAGGCATTTGTTTCTTAAACTTGCTTGTATCCAGCTAGTGTTATGACAGAACTTTCCCTGAATGCTAGGAGATTATATATATATATATATATATTTAGCTCCTAGCATTTATATATGAAGGAAAAAAAGGAAACACCATCCCTAGTCTTTGTAGACTGACCTGTGTGAGTGCTGTCCTTCAGAGATTATCCCTACAATGAGTTTAGAGAATAACTCTAGGCCAAAGTGGGAGAGTGTCCCTGGTTCTTTCTGCACATACCTCTTGTCTTGGGCATGCACATTTGTCCCTAGGAATTCTCTCACTTGCATGGTTCCCAATGTCCCCTCTTTTCTAGGACACAGTTTCCTCAAGGTCCCAAGCACTGCATTGTATGTCTTACAGACAGAAATCCCTTGCCCCAGACATCTATTTGATTGCTTTCCCACAGGGTTCTGTAGGAGAGCTGTGTGAACTGCCTTCCACTCACAGGGGAAGTTTTGGGACAGCAAATCCCTCAGGCCACCACCAGAGACATTGGGCCAGAAACACATTCTCCCAGTGTGTGCACAAGGATTACTCTGCTCCTTCTGAAACCAGGACCAGGGATCCACCCTGGGAGCACAGGCTGGTGAGGGTTGGGATAGGGGCCAGCTGGAGTGCCACAAGATCCTACCAGTTTTAAGTGGCCTTTTTCTTGATTTGGCACCCATCCTCTTACTGTAGTCCTTTAACTGTTTCCTGGAGCTTTAAGAAAGATATTTCTGCCAGTCCTTGCTGATTTTCAAAACTTCTATGGGGGATAGATCCCTGAAGCATCTCCCTGAAATGTCTTACTCTGCCATCTTGATCTCAACCTCCTTGTGCCCTTCTGCCTCTAGGCTTTTTCTCATGTCTTCCCTGTGTTTGGGATGTTTGCCTACTTCCTCCTTGTATTTCAGGTTTCAACTTAGTTGTAACTTGTTCAATTCTAGGTCAGGTTCTCAATTATAGACTCCCAAGGCATCTAGCACCGTCTCTATCATGGCCATTATTCTGTGTTGTTGTTTGTCTAAGTCCTCAAGTAGATGATGTGAGGCTTAATGGTGGCTCTATCTTTGAGTCATTGTTATGTACCTCCAGTAATCACCACGTGGCTAGATCAATAAACATTTGCCTACAGATCTGGAAAGTCCAAAAGGGAAGACTGTCCTCAGAAAGATTTAAAGGCAAATATATGGCAAATATATGATAAAAATATATTTCGTCTAGGAATTTTGTTCACAATCTGTCTCTCTTCTTTTTTGCAGTTCAATTCCCCAAATGTTGAAAAGCTTTAGTAAAAAATACATATAATGGGACAGCTTGGTATGGTAGAAATAGCCCCAGACTTGGAATTTTAATAATGGCCAGCATTTGTGAGCTCTTACTACATGCCAGGCTGCGTCCTGAGCACATTATGTATATTAACTTATTTAATCCTGTTACCTTCATTTGGGAGATGAGGAAATTGAGGCACAGAGTCAGACCTCAGTTCAAATCCCTGCTCTGTCACTTATTAGCTCTGTGACTTTGGGCCAACAGCCTCTTCTTCTGAGTGTTTATTTCCTTGCTGCCTCCTTGATTTCCAAATTTTCCTTTTCTTATACTCCATGATTGCATATATTACACATTGGCCTTTTGTAGGCCAATATTTAATGCCGCTGATACACTACTATATATAAGTGAACAAGTGGACCCAGGCTGTGGCATCATGTTGTTCAAGCCTGGCAGCCACAGATCAGCTTTAGCAGTGTAGCCGGTGTGTTTGTTCGGTTATTTAAATATTGTACTACATCTTGCCTTCATTATTTTAGAAAAACCTGTAGAAAATGAAAAAAACAATTCTTATACCAGTGATTAATGATAATAAGTAACAGTTATTGAGCACTGTGCCAGTTATTAAACTTTGGTCTGTCAGCATCAAATCCACTCCTATGTTCTGCTTTGTAATGCAGGGGCTGGGACTTGCAAATCACATTTTCCTTTGCCAGCTTCTTCTGGTTAGACTTTGCCAGCAGGGAACATTAGAGGAAGTTTTCAGGACTGGACAAGGAAGAAGGGACTTCTTTCTTGTTTGCTTCCAGTTTACTTATCTTCCTATTAGCAAAGCTGCTTCTTCACTCCAACAGTGGTAGTTAATTCCAGAAGCAATGAAATCTAGTTTGCAGTTTTGCCAATTTGCAAAGCCAGACCCACTGCTGCAACCCCCAGAGAGACCAGCACAGCCAGCTGGCACCACCTCCTCAAGAGTCTGCACCCTAGTCCCATAGGGGCCCTCCTCCAAGCTTCTAAATTTTAATAATTCCTATTTCTCCTCTGGCCTGTGAGCTGCTTCCTGCTGCTGCTAACTCTGTGATAGCTTAGTGTTTTCTTATTGTCTTTTCAGTTGCTTAACTGGTAATTCTTTATTCCCTAGTTAAACATTCTCTGGATTAAATTCTCTCTGTTGAAGTAACTGGTCTGCCTTCTGTGTCCTGGATGGACCCTGACTGATACAGTAGTCTTCAAATCACTGAATTTTAAGTGAACTCTAGCTAAGAAGTAGCTAGTTGTGATAAGACTAAGAAAAACATGTTCTTAATCTTAATCCATTCCTGGGGTATGTTCACATTGTAAATAAGATCTTTTGAAGATGTTATTTTAGTTAAGGTAGGGCCCAAATGAAACAGGATGGGTCTTAATCCAAATTACTGGAGTCCTTTATAGCAGAAGAAATTCAGTAATATATATAGAGAAAGCCACATAGAGGAGCAGAAGCTGGAAGTCAACAGAACTCAGAATAGAAAGGAGAAGATATTGCCATGGGCATTGCCTTTTGACAGAAAAGTCAAGCACCCAAGGATTGTCAGCAGCCAACCTCTTGCACAGTGTTTAGGGAGAGAGCATTGCCTGATTTGGGGCATCTCCTAGCCTCAAAACTGTGAGCCAACATATTGTATTGAATTTGTTTTAGCAGCTGGGAAATTAAGACACTAGTGTATGTATGTATGTATGTATGTACACACACTAGTATATATGTGGGGAAATTGAGGGACAGAGCATTTAAGAAACCAGCCCAAGTTTACATAGCTGAGAAGTGGCAGAGCTTGGATTTGAACTCATGAAGGCTGGTTCCAGAGCCTGGGCTCTTAATCATTAAGCCAGTAGTTTTCAAACTTAGGGAGCATCAGAATTAACTGGAGGGTTGTTAAAATCTGGGTTTCTGTACCCCACCCCAGAGTTTCTGATTCAGTAGGTCTAACAAGTTCTCAGGTTAAGCTGGTCCCAAGATCACAACTTGAGAAATGTTGCAATGGGCTACCAATCTCAGAAGCTTAATGTAATTAAGACGTAAAGTGGTCTTCATGAATATTCTTATTTCACTGCCCATTGGATTTAAATCTATCAAGTGTATATGGTAAAGAAAAAAACTAAAAATGCATTTGCTGGGAATATTTCATTGAAGAGTTTGTCAACCCCATGAGGTAGGTACTGTCGTTATGAACCCTGTTTTACAGATGAGACAGCTGAGACATAGGGAGGTCAATAACTTGTCCAAGATCACATAACTAGTAAGTGATAAAGATAGGATTCAATCTCAGGCATTCTGACTCCAAGTATCTTCTCTTAGCCATTGCACTGTGGTACTTCTCATATGAGCTGATGAATAAGAGTATGCTTCTGGGGACAATATAACATAACATCTAATATTAGGTTTGTCCTGGGGAAGGTTGCTGCTTCTCTCTTTGGACAAACTTCATCAGTAGAGGGTCCATCAATGCTTCCTCCACTGGGGACCCTCAAGGCAGCTTAGCAATTGGCACTCTGCAAATTGTGTGCTCAGCTGTAATTTCAGTCCAGTCCTTTGGCAGGTGGAGTGGACCACAGCGGGTGGTGTTGTGGGAGGGATATTGCCCTGAGAACCTCTGGTGTTGTCTTCTTCAGACTGTATTAAGTACCTCTTCTCTGATGCTAGTGACAAGAACCACAGAATTCACAAATTTAACATAACAGAGTGATGTCCACTTTTAAGCAAACTGAGAATGATGGATTGTGTTTTCTCATTTGAAGGTACATTGGACTTAAGCCATTTGCTGAGCATTTAATTGTTAAGTAAAATAATTAAATTGAAGAACAGTATAAAATGCTGAAAATATTTAAAGATTGGGTCTAAAGGCTCCATATAATTTAGGGCGTTTTATTTTCTCATGGTACTCTCCACGTTCCAAATTCTGTTTAAAGATTCTCTGTCATCATATTGGCCTCATTGGGCTGGGAGCTACTTGAGGGCAGGACTGTGGGGGTATTTCTTCACCTCTGTATCACGTAGCATCCAGCACAGTGGCTGGCACCTGCTTGACATTTAATAAATATTGATTAAACTTAAACTCAAATTCTGGAAGTGTACTTGTTCCAAAATCTTCACTGTCTGTCTCCTTTTGGACAGGTTGATAACCCAAGACAGAGCCACCAGAGAAAGGGGCAGACTGGGGAAAGAGGCATACTTTGTTTAATTTAGACAGAGAAGTGATTTTCCGTTAAAGTGGGTTATTTTGAGACAGTTAGAAATGATTTACATGTCAGACAGTCAGGGCCTAAATGGCTCTCATTGTGACCGGTGGGAATTTATATCACTGCCCTTCTTTGCTTAGGGTTTGAAACTTTCATTATTTAATAATAGTTGTTTTTTATTTAGTACTAGTGCATGACTGGTGTGGCGCTAAGGACTTCATATATAGTCTCTCATGTAATAACCATCTCAGTGCTAGGAGATAGGTATCCCACTTTATAGATAAGGAAACTTGAGGATCAGCAAAGTTAAGCTGATTGCCCAAGGCCACGTACTGGGACACGCAATAGCTGGGATTCAAATTCAGGTTTGTCTCACTCTAGAGTTTGCTCCCCTTAGATTTCTGCTTTCCTTTTCCTCAAGCAGGAACCCTAGATATTTAGAATCAGTGATGGATCTCCTACTCTCTCCAGCCTAGGAGACAAGCCTTCAAAACTTCAACTACTTTTCTGAGAAAGTGATGGCTAATTTTCCAGTCCCCAGTTGGAACTGGATAATACACTTTTGCCTCCTGCACACCATGGTTGAAGGAGACTATTTGCAAAGTGACAATGAGGTTTTTTTTTGATGTCCTACCACCACCAACATTTTTTGCCATATTTATACCTGGAAGAATTAACATTAACTACACTATGACTAGACTCCTGGTTATTTAGGGCACCTTTTAATGATATTTTCTTTTTTTCATTTATACATATACACAAGGCTGAGCGGCAGTGCCATTAACCCAAACTGAGGATCATCTAAAAGGCCTTCCTAAATGGTTTTGAAATGTGTTAAAAGTTTTCCATACATATTTAAAGAACCATAAAAGATCAGGGCTACTGCATCAAATTTATTGTATCAGATTTCCAGGTTGTAAAGTTTAGAAGTACTTCGACTAATTAAGGAAACTCTGGATAATGTGAAAGATACACTCATGGATATATATATACATATATATATATATGTATATATATATACACACACACATATATATATATATATATATATTTTTTTTTTTGCAGTGTATTGAAATTCTGGAGCTTAAAATTTCAAATGACTTGGTCACATTTCTTTACTCTGGGTTGAGGTGTCATATGGGTGAGACGGCCACCTGGCTGTTTCAGAATGAGATTGGTTGGAAGTCCCCGTCCCCAACTTCCTTATCCCATGGTATACCTTGATCTTATCCTCAGCTGTTCAGGTTCATGACTTGTAAGATTGAGTTCTTGGAAAATGGGGGCAAAAAAAAAAAAAAAAGCACCCAGTGTTCTTTTTTACTTTAATTATTCTTTTTCACTTTAATTTTTACTCTTATTACTTTTGTGTGTGTGGTAATGAAAATGTTCAAAAATTAATTTTGGTAATGGACACACAACTATGTGGTGTGGTACTGTGAACAACTGACTGTACGCTTTGTATGACTGTATGGTATGTGAATATATCTCAATAAAATTCAATTATTAAAAAAAAAGATTGCATTCTTGGGGAAAGCAATGGCAGTGGGTGAGCAGTGGCACCCAGTACCTTTAACTAGCAGCGTTGGTTGTGCAAGCTGTAGCATCTACTCGGTGATGATGAAAGTGGTATCTTCTCTAGACCAGTTGTGACTTTGAGCCTTGTTCTTGGCTGCGTATCTTTTAAGCTAGTTCTCCATCCATGCTGGAGATTTTGTGAGCTCCCCATTCAACCCCCAAAGGTTTAAAATTTAAAATATAAAAGCATGGTCAAATGAAAACTCTTGTACCCTTTGCTTTATCTCTCTCTTTATATGAAACTTTTCTTTGCTGAACCATTTGAAAATAAGTGGTGTATATCATGAAGCTTCACTTCTTTACCCTTTATTAAAATTTCTCTGATTTCCCCAAAAGTTCTTTTTTGCTGTCTTTTTATCTCCAATGTAGTCAAACCTTTAATATCACATGTGCTATATTGTGTCATACATAAATGAAAATGTCTTAGATAGTTTCAAATATCCCAGATTCAACTTTCATTAATTTTGTATTTCAAATCCAAGCACCAGTTCAAAATGGTTTCATCTAAGAATACATTGAAACATGATGTTAATACTTTTGGAACAGTGGAGTGCCTTGTGCTCAATATTCCCAATTCATTAAACTTGGAATGAAAAGTCCTTTCCTTTAGCTGTTTTTTTTTTTTTTTTTTTTTTAAATCTGGGTTCCAAACAAGGAACCCAATACTCTGTTAATAAATTCAATTTTTGCTAAAAATCAGCTAGTGTTTGATTTATTGCTTGACCCAGGGACTCTGAGACTCAACCCAAGTGTACATGGGACAGCACAGTGTCTTGTACATGATAGAGCTTGATTAATAAACTTGATGCTAAATACATGAACTCATAGCGGGCTTTGAGGAGAATGAATGCTGCTTCCCACTTCTTCCCCCCCGACTTCTGATGTTTACTTGCATTAGCCTAACACTCCTGGTCTCTCTCCATCCTCACAGCCTTTCCTCATTCTGCCTCAGAGAAAATGATGAGTTTGGAATGGGAAACACTATATAGATTGCCTCCTCCTCTCTTCTTTTGGGAGTTGACTACTCTAATGTGCTTTCTGCTTTGCAACTCTGGGACTGGAATGGAGTTGGGGGTGCCTGAGTTCAGTCCTGCCACGACTGGGTGGATAATCTGATGATTACACAGTTCAGCTCTCCAATTTAGTTCACACTAAAGGTCCAGAAGTTTTATTTCTCAGTTGATTCATCTCCAGGGCAAGGGAAGAAGAATCCTGGCTATGGGCTTCTTAAAACATCTCAATTACGGGGGAGTCATCTGAACCCTAAACGACCTGCCACCTACACAGTGGGTCTCCTGGTACATAGGTCTGCTCAGGATGCCAAGTTTCAATTTGGAACCTGGCTAGATTGAACTAGACCCATGGTAATGAAACACGGTGTTACCAAAGAGATACTAGCAACAAACTAATTTGGCTTTCTCCACTCTAGGGACATTCCTGTTGAGATCACTAATTCCAGCTATGAGCAGTAGGGTACCCTCCTGCTTGCTATAGACACAGAAAAGTTTACTCTTCTTTTAGACTCCATTTAGAAAAAAAAAATGTTCATTGCTTAAAACAAGAAAAACAGTAAAGTGCAAAAGAGAAAATAAAAGTCACCCAAAAGCTCATCGCTCAGAAACAACCACTTTTAACCCAAACTTCTCCTTTCAGTTCTAGACTTGTGTACTTCTGAACATCCCACCCAATACCACATCTTGAATGTCTTAGATTTTCACACTCAGCATGACTCATTCTCTTCTTATCGAAATCTGTGCCCCTTCTAGCGTCTCCATATCAGAGTGTTGGCACCTCCATTCATTCAGCTCTTCACACTAGACACCTAAGACCATTCTTGAAAATGCCTTTTCCTTTACAATTCACATCCAATCTATCACCAAAACCCATTGATTTTAACTTTTATGTCTCTCTCAAATTCACCCGCTTGTCTCTATCCCCAGCATTACTTCCCAGTTTATGCTGCCAACATCTACCATTTGTATTACTGTAATAGACTTTAAGCTGATCCCTTCCGTTCTATCTCATCCATGCTGGCCCCTTAGTAATTTGTTCTCCACACTGAGATAGAATATTTTCAAAGTGCAAATCTGATGTATCTTACTTGTCCCACCCCTACTCACTCCCCCATCCTTCAGTGGTTTCTGTTTGCTTTTTAAAACAGCTTTACCTGGTCTGGAAGGCCCTGCCTAATCTGGCCCTGCCTACTTCTCCAGCCCCATCTCACACCATTCTCTGCCTAACTTTCTTTATTCCAACTACATGGCCTTCCTAGAGTTCCTTATACTTGCTGTAGTCCCTCCTATCAGTGGGGCTTTGCCCATTCTGTAGCCCCTGCCTAGACAGTTCTTTGTGCTCTTCACATAGGTAATGCATATTCATCCACCACGGCTCTGTCATCAGAGAAGCCTTTGCCAACCTCCCTGACCAGGTTGAATTGCTCCTGATAAAGGCTCTCTACCCAAGTGCATCTCCCTTACAGCACTTGGAATGGTTGCAAAGTGCGTGTTTGTATCTTAATGCTGGTCTCCTTCACTAGACTGAAAGCTCCATGAGGGCAGGAACAGCATCACTTTTTGCTCACCATTTTATCCTAAGGAGCTGGCATATAATAAATATTTGATGAATGCGTGAAAGACTTTCTTTTGGGTCTTTTATCTACTTTTATATACACTCACATTTGCAAAAATGGGAGCATACTGTAGAGGCTATTTGATAGCTTTTTTGCCCACTTAGCAATAAGTGAACATTTGGTGACTATTCTCATTGATAAAACCCACTCTTTGGAATTTTTGTAGCTTTTAACTTGTTCCTTGACTCTTCCTTTGGAAAGTCCACTTAAGAATTGAATATGGATAGTAGACCTGAATTAGCACTGGCTGCAGCTATGGTATCTTATCCTTTTTCAGGGTCCATCTCTGCATCTGGGGAGGCCCCTGGTCTGTGGAGGAAAGGTGGTACCATGGAAAGTGTGTTCATTAGACTCATGGTTTGATAACATTGCTCTGCTTCTGTTCCAGTGAGGCCCATTTGGATGAAAGGAACAGAGTTGCAATCAACTACCTCACAAAAAGGGGGCTTTAGGCAAAAATAACTCTGAAATCCAACAGGAGAGCCCTAACTGGAGCTGGAGGGTGGATTCAGATTCAGGATGGCCTCCAGACTTCAGCAACAAGAGCCCATGGTTCTTTATTCAGTCTCAGGGTGTTTCGGTTTGCTAAAGCGGTTGGAATGGGTTGGCTTTTTCAATGGGGTTTTATTAAGTTACAAATTTACAGTTCTAAGGCCATGAAAATGTCCAAGTTAAGGCATCAAGAGGAGGATACCTTCTCTGAGGAAAGGCTGATGGCATCTGGGTTCCTCTGTCACACGGGAAGGAACATGGTGATTGCTGGTGATCTCTTCTGGGTTCTGGTTTCAAAATGGCTCTCTCCAAATGTCTCTGGCATTTCTCTCTTAGTTTCTCTCCCTCCATGAGCTCTCTGAGTTTCATCTGTCATTTATCCTCTCATAAAGGACTTCAACAAGGGGATTAAGACCCACCTTGAATGGGCTGGGTCACATCTCCATGGAAACAACCTAACCAAAAGGTCCCACCCAACACTAGGCCTGCCCCACAGGGATGGAATAAGAGAATATGGCCTTTTATGGGGTACATAACAGCTTCAAACCAGCACGCAGGGTGACCTGTCTCAACCATTCTCTGTGTGTTGGCTTCAGTCTCCTCTTTTTACCTTCCAGGTCCCTCTGCTTACTTACAGTTTTACTTTTCTGAAGTTTGGCTTGCGTATGGTTTTAGCTTGCCATGGTTCTGTCTCATGGCACCTCTTGTTACATCCTTTTGCCTCCTATTTCTGCTGCCAAATGGCAAACTTTTTGGGTTCCTTATATCAAATTCCTGGAGAGAGTCTAATTGTCCCACCTACCTTTTTGCCTGAGGCTGTATATGTCCTTGAAGTAATCTCTGGACTTGGCTGTCTTTGAATTGGGCACCCACTCTAGTATAATTAACAGGGTCGTGGGGTATCAAAAATGGTTTACTGGGCAACTGAAGACTTTTCATTAGAATATGACACGGGTAAGTTCAGATGCTATAAGTGACTTACCTAGTACAACCTTTGTGACTTGGGACAAAACACCCAACTTTGGTTAAAACTGAGCCTCAGTTTCCTCAGTTGCAAAAAGAGGAAAGAAATCTGTTTATTAATTTATCTGGATAAAAGGAAATAAGATGAGGTAAAGCAAAGAGAGCACTGAGCCTAGCAACATCTCAACAAATGGTGTTTGTTTATATTAGAAAAGTTGCAGGTTTACAGAACAATCCTGCACAAAATACAGGATTCCCATCTACCACACTATTAACACTTTGCATTGATGTGGTACATTTGTTAAATTGATGAAAGCACATTTTTATAATGCTACTATTAACCACAGTCCTTGATTTAACTTAGGGTTCACTGCGTTGTGCAGTTCCATGTTTGTTTGTTTGTTTGTTTGTTTTTTGTTTATTAGTTTTTATTTTAGTAGGGGATATACAACCTAATATTTCCCCTTTTATTACCACTTTTAACCACATGCAGATACATATTTCAGTGCTGTTAATTACATTCACAAAGTCATAATGTTCTGCTACCATCATCACCATCCATTATGAAAACATTTCCATTGTTCCATGCATGCTTTTTTATTGTAATGGCCTCATCTTTAACATTAATATATTTTTCAAATTGCCTCTCTAAAACTGATTTTCCCAGATGGATAACTCCTGTGAATTCTGACACTGGTTAGAATACCACTTTCTGACTCACAGGGTGGGGTGATAGGAATGTATATGTCTCTGGGGGAGGTGGTGGCCTGTAGACCCCTCTACCCTGACTGCATGGAAATAATCCAAGATAACATGGGACAATAGACAGCCTACAGATACTAACAAAGGCCATTGTACCAAAGGAGTTTTTGGTCTGAAGCCAGAAGCCAGATTTAGACTTGAAATGCACACACTTTTTCTTCTAAAGAATGGTTTCAATAAAAATAGCTAATGGTTACATAGTGTTTAATATATGACAGGCATTGTTTTTAGGACTTTACATGTATTAGCTCATTTCCTCCTCTCCACACCATGAGGTGGATACTATTATAACCTCAGATTTACAGATGAAGAAACTGAGGCATTGACCTGTTTTTTTTTTAATTGAGATTGCTCACATACCATACAATTATCCAAAGATCCAAAGTATACAATCAATTGCCCCCAGTACCATCATACAGCTGTGCATCCATCTCCACAATAAACTTTTTTTCAATTTTTAGAACATTTTCATTACCCCAGAAAAGAAATAAAGACAAAAAAAGGAAACTCAAATCCTCCCATACCCCTAACCACCCCCTCTCCTTTATTGACTCATAGTATTGGTATAGTACATTTGTTACTGTTGATGAAAGAACGTTAAAATACTACTAACTGTAGTAATAGTTTGCAATAGGTATATTTTTCCCTATATATCCCTCTATTATTAACTTCTAGTTATAGTGTCAGCCATTTGTTCTGGTTCATGAAAGCGATTTCTAATATTTGTACAGTTAATCACATACATTGCCCACCACAAGGTTCACTGTTTTATACATTCCCATCTTTTAACCTCCAACTTTCCTTCTGGTGACATACTTGACTCTGAGCTTCCCCTTTCCACCACATTCATGCACCATTCAGCACTGTTAGTTATTCTCACAATGTGCTACCATCACCCCTGTCCATTTCCAAACATTTAAGTTCAACCTAGTTGAACATTCTGCTTACACTAAGCAACTGCTCCCCATTCTTTAGCCTCGTTCTATATCCTGGTAACTTATATTTCATATCTATGAGTTTACATATTATAATTAGTTCATATCAGTGAGACCCTGCAATATTTGTCCTTATGTGTCTGACTTATTTCACTGAATATAGTGCCCTCAAGGTTTCTTCATCAACCCATTTTTTTTAAGATGATTTTGTTCACACACCATACATTCCATCCTAAGTAAACAATTGATGGTTCCCTGTATAGTCACATATTTATGTATTCACACTGTCATCACTATCTATATAAGGACACCTCCATTTCTTCCACAAAGAAGGAGGAAGAGTCCAAGAAGGTAGAGAGACAAAAGAAAAAGAAGAAAGAGAAAAAACAAAACAAAACAAACAAACAAAAACATGACAGCTAGGAAGCAACAAAAGGAAAGATAGCATTAAACTAAAGTAGAATAAAGAGTCAGACAATATTACCAATGCCAAGAGTCCCATACTCCTCCCTCTTTGTTTCCCTCTTTGAATATTGTAAACTGTCCCTCATATTTGAAGGACAGTGGGTCTATTCAGCTTTTGTATATTGCCTTTGTTACATAAAGGAAGCATAATACAATGTTTCTGTTAATGATAGTCTCTAGTTTGCATTGATTGTATTCCTCCCCCCCCAATGCCTCCTCCCTATTTTTAACACCTTGCAAGGTTGACATTCATTTGTTCTCCCTCATGAAAAAACATATCTGTACAATTTATCACATTGTTGAGCACTCTAGGTTTCACTGAGTTATACAGTCCCAGTCTTGATCTTTCTTCTTTCCTTCTGGTGTCCCATGTGCTCCTAACCTTCCTCTTTCAACCATACTCACAGTCATCTTTGTTCAGTGTTCTTACATTGCTGTACTACCATCACCCAAGGTTGTGTTCCAAACTTCTCACTCCTGTCTTTTCCTATCTGTCTGTAGTGCTCCCTTTAGTATTTCCTGTAGAGCAGGTATCTTGTTCACAAACTCTGTCATTGTCTGTTTGTCAGAGAATATTGTAAACTCTTCCTCATATTTGAAGGACAGTTTTGCCAGATATATGATTCTTGGTTGGCGTTTTTTCTCTTTCAATATCTTAAATATATCACACCACTTCCTTCTTGCTTCCATGGTTTCTGCTGAGAAATCCGCACATAGCCTTATCAAGCTTCCTTTGTATGTGATGGATCACTTTTCTCTTGCTGCTTTCAAGGTTCTCTCTTTGTCTTTGACATTTGATAATCTGATTATTAAATGTCTTGGCCTATGTCTATTCAGATCTATTCTGTTTGGGGTATGCTGTGCTTCTTGGATCTGTAATTTGTGTCTTTCATAAGAGATGGGAAATTTTCATTGATTATTTCATCTATTATTGCTTCTGCCCCTTTTCCCTTCTCTTCTCCTTCTGGGACACCCATGACACTTACATTCCTGCATTTTGTGTTGTCATTTAATTCCCTGAGATGTTGCTCATATTTTTCCATTCTTTTCTCTATCTGTTCTTTTATGTGTAGGATTTCAGGTGTCTTGTTCTCCAGTTCCTGAGTGTTTTCTTTTGCCTCTTGAGATCTGCTGTTGTGTGTCTTTCATCTCTGTGTTACGCCTTTCATTTGCATAGATTCTGCCAGTTTTTTCAAACTTTCGATTTCTACCTTACGTATGCCCAGTGTTTTCTTTATAGCCTTCATCTCTTTTGCCATATCTTCCCTATTGATTTAGCATTAGTTGTTTCAATTCATTAGCCTGGGCCATGCAGGTTGTAGTTTTCTGTTGTCTAGGTGTCTGGTTTCCTTGGTTACCCCAATCAGGTTTTCCCAGACCAGAATGGGCTCAGGTCCCAGAAGGGGGAAATATTCAGTATCTGGTTTCCCTGAGGGTGTGTCTTAGAAGTTTGACACACCCTGTGAGGACTCAAGATGCTGTGCTTTTCCTAACCTGCCCAGCAGGTGGCACCTGTCAGCCTGTAGCTCCTGACTAGTGTAAGGTGTGGCCTCCTTAGTTTCTGCTTTGGCTGTTTTCCCCAGGCTCTAGGGTCTGGTTCTGAATGGAAGGCTGGTAGTAGAACTGGGCACTACCTCCTTCCTCTTAGGGACAATACACCCCCTAGGGAGTTTTCATCTGTATTTAAATAGGTTCTTTGTCTCTCTGACTCTGCTACCTCTACCCTTGTCTGGATCAGAGCACTGCAATCTGAAAATGGCTGAGGCTTTCTCCACTGAGCTACTCAGGTTGAGAGAGAGAAAAAGGGACAGAAAGCCCCCTTTCAGGGCCAATCCATGGCTCCCAGTTTCAACCATTGGCCAGAGATAGCATCTAGTCCTCTGGGCTCCCCCTCCCAGGACAGAGAAGTTCCCTTGCTCTTCAAGGTCAGTTGTCACTAAAAGCCCCTGTCTGCTTGTCAGGGATTTGTAGCTTGTATTGAGCAGTCCACGTTTGCCAATTAAAACCCCAGTTGGATCTGGACTGAGGTATATTTGCTTGTTCAGTGTGTACTGCTTTCTATCACAGCAAGGCTTTGCAGGGTGGGTTGCCATGTGGGGAGGGGGCTCCCAGCTTGGGTCTACAATTTCTACTCACAGATTCCATGCTGTGATCTCAGGCATTCCTCCCAATCCAGGTTGGTGCACAATGTGTGGACAGTCATGGTTGTCCCCCAGCAGTTATTCTAGATCATTTACTAGTTGTTCCTGGTTGTTTATTAGTTGCTCCAGGGGACTAACTAACTTTCACTCCTCTCTATGCTGCCATCTTCTTCTGTCTGCCTGACCTATTTTTGAAGCCTTTCCAATAAACCACAATCAACTGACTTTGCTACCCATTGCCAGTCCTCTAGTCGCTGGGTCTGGTCCCTGGAGTCCAGTACTCGGGTCCCTGGGTACTATGGTTAGTGGTGCTGTTCCTCCAAGATGGAGTCTTGCCTTGCTCTTCCTAGTTATCCCCAGAGCTAAAGTTCTTCCATGAACACAGATGGAAAGGCTAATCCCGAAGTGCTGCCACCAGACTCTTTACTATCTTGAGCAAGGCTGGCCAAGAGGCAGATGATGTCATAAGCTACAGTGTGCCTAAGTGGTTCAAAAATGAGTATCTGTTGGTAAATTTCTATGAGAAAACTGTATTTGCCCTCAGGACAGGTGCAGAAGCTTGAAGTCCCAGGTTACACTGCAGAGGTGACTTCCATGGTGAGTCCTTTGTGGTGAGGGTAATGCCAGGGCTTGTGGTGGAGGAAGGGGAGCATGGTGGTCAGTGTGCCCACACTGCTCTGTCTCTGTTCCAGTGAGGCTTGTTTGGTTGTAAGGAACAGAGTCTCAATCAGCTATCTCAAGAAAAGGGTGATTAGGCAGAATTTCTCTGAAATCCAAGAGGAAATCCTTAACTGGAACTGGAGGGTATTCCAGATTCAGGTGGCCTCAGGTCTTCAGTGGGCACTAAAGGGGAAAGTGAGATATTGGTGGTGTGCTGGTAAATGTTTAATTACTGGCTCTCAAAAAAAAAAAAAAAAAAAAAAAAAGAAGCCCTGATTTGAATCACTTGCCAATTTCCGTGGTGTAAATACTCCTACCATGGCAAATATCAAGCTACCAACATCATGACACTGAATTTGAAGTTGAGAAGAAATGCACGTAATTGGCTCTCTCAAGCTGGTACATGCCTACTCCATACCAAAAGATATTAAATTTGATTTTTTTGAAGTTTTCAAGTTTTTGACAAGGTCTATTTAGTATTTTTTTTATTATAAGAAAAACACCTAACAAAAGATATTTTTAAAAAAGAAATGCATGGGATGTGAGAGGTGTATTTAGGAAGAACTCCCCCTCACTTCACCATTGTTGAGGCACAGTCTTGATTTTTGCCATCAGTTGCCTCCATTGCCCCATGGGACCATCTAAGGAGTTGGAACAGTTTGGTTGGGCTCATAGCTGCCCTCAAGAAGGCACTTCCAAATTTTGACTCTATGTTGCGGACACTATTTCAGAGAGTTTGCTTAGAATCACCTGGTTGGAGTCTTGGGAACACCTGCTATTCCTTAAGTTTAAGTCTGTAGAGGACATTCCAAGGTGGTGCTCAGGGACCAGGTCCTAAAATTTTGAAAAACTATATATATGACAAAGCCTTTTATTATATTTATTAAAAAAGAAAAGCTATGCTATGGAAAGCTTATGCTGTACCTGGAATTTGTGAGAGAAAACAAAGCTTCAACACAGATCTTTTTTTTTTCATTTACCATCCATTTATTTATTTATTTATTTTAATATTCATTTTATTGAGATACATTCACATACCACACAGTCGTACAAAACAAATTGTACATTCGATTGTTCACAGTACCATTACATAGTTGTACATTTATCACCAAAATCAATCCCCAACACCCTCATTATCACACACACAAAAATAACCAGAATAATAATTAAAGTGAAAAAGAGCAACTAAAGTAAAAAAGAACACTGGGCGCCCTTGTCTGTTTGTTTGTTTGTTTCCTTCCCCCACCTTTCCACTCATCCATCCACAAAGTAGACAAAGGGGAGTGTGATCCCCATGGCCCCCCCAATCCCACTGTCCCCCCTCATAAGCCACATTTTTACACAATTGTCTTCAAGATTCATGGGTTCTGGGTTATAATTTGATAGTTTCAGGTATCCACCACCAGCTACCCCAATTCATTAGAACCTAAAAAGGGTTGTCTATATTGTGCGTAAGAGTGCCCACCAGAGTGACCTCTCAGCTCCTTTTGGAATCTCTCTGCCACTGAAGCTTATTTCATTTCCTTTCACATCCCCCTTTTGGTCAAGAAGATGTTCTCCGTCCCACGATGCCGGGTCTAGATTCCTCCCCAGGAGTCATATTCCACGTTGCCAGGGAGATTCACTCCCCTGGGTGTCTGATCCCACGTAGGGGGGAGGGCATTGATTTCACCTTTGAAGTTGGCTTAGCTAGAGAGAGAGGGCCACATCCAAGCAACAAAGAGGCATTTGGGAGGAGGCTCTTAGGCACAATTATAGGGAGGCCTAGCCTCTCCTTTGCAGCAACCGTCTTCCCAAGGGTAAAATCTATGGTAGAGGGCTCAACCCATCAAACCACCAGTCCCCTATGTCTGTGGGCATGTTACCAACCATCGAGGTGGGGTAGGCGAATACCCCTGCATTCTCCACAGGCTCCTCAAGGGGGCTCTGCATATTTTTTTCCTTGTTTATTTTTTATTTTTTTAAACTTTTTTTTTCCTAAATCAACTGTATGAAAAAAAAAAATTTAAAAAAAATTAAAAAAAACATACAATAAAAGAACATTTCAAAGAGACCATAACAAGGAGTAAGAAAAAGACAACTAACCTAAGATAACTGCTTAACTTCCAACATGTTCCTACTCTAGCCCAAGAAAGTTACCTAATATAGCAACATTTCTGTGAACTTGCTCCTACTATATCCATCAGAAATTAACAGACTATAGTCATTCCTGGGTATTCCCAGAACGTTAAATTTACCCACGGTAGCTAATCTGTTCTTCTTGGATTATTGTTCCCCCTCCTTAATTGCTCTCTATTGCTAGTTTCCCTACATTCTGCATTATAAACCATTTGTTTTACATTTTTCAAAGTTCACATTAGTGGTAGCATATAATATTTCTCTTTCTGTGCTTGGCTTATTTCGCTCAGCATTATGTCTTCAAGGTTCATCCATGTCGTCATATGTTTCACGACATCGTTCCTTCTTACTGCCATGTAGTATTCCATCGTGTGTATATACCACATTTTCTTTATCCATTCATCTGTTGAAGGACATTTGGGTTGTTTCTATCTCTTGGCAATTGTGAATAATGCTGCTATGAACATTGGCGTGCAGATATTTGTTCGTGTCACTGCTTTCAGATCTTCTGGGTATATACCGAGAAGTGCAATCGCTGGATCGAAGGGTATCTCTATATCTAGTTTTCTAAGGAACTGCCAGACTGACTTCCAGAGTGGCTGAACCATTATACAGTCCCACCAACAATGAATAAGAGTTCCAATTTCTCCACATTCCCTCCAGCATTTGTAGTTTCCTGTTTGTTTAATGGCAGCCATTCTAATTGGTGTAAGATGGTATCTCATTGTGGTCTTAATTTGCATCTCTCTAACAGCTAGTGAAGCTGAACATTTTTACATGTGTTTCTTGGCCATTTGTATTTCCTCTTCAGAGAACTGTCTTTTCATATCTTTTGCCCATTTTATAATTGGGCCGTCTGTACTATTGTCATTGAGTTGTAGGATTTCTTTATATATGCAAGATATCAGTCTTTTGTCAGATACATGGTTTCCAAAAATTTTTTCCCATTGAGTTGGCTGCCTCTTTGCCTTTTTGAGAAATTCCTTTGAGGTACAGAAACTTCTAAGCTTGAGGAGTTCCCATCTATCTATTTTTTCTTTTGTTGCTTGTGCTTTGGGTGTAAAGTCTAGGAAGTGGCCACCTAATACAAGGTCTTGAAGATGTTTTCCTACATTATCTTCTAGGAGTTTTATGGTACTTTCTTTTATATTGAGATCTTTGGTCCATTTTGAGTTAATTTTTGTCAACACAGATCTTTTAAAAACAATTAACTCTAGATTAAGTTTTAAAACAGTTGGTTCTGAAATTGACCCTGCTCTTGACTTTTAGTTTCCAGGCTCCCCACTTAGATCAGCCACGTGCTCCCCCTCCAGAACTTTTCAACTTCCCTCTTCTGATTTGGGCAGTCCCCATCTTATTGTTTTTTATGAAAGCATTTTTCTTTTGTTATTGTTATGCTGGGATGTGACTGGCAAGAGGAGTCAGTGGAGGGGCTCAGGGCTGAGGGTTGGATGGCAGGAGCCTAAGAATGTGAGGCAGCCTTGAAACGGGCTGGGAGCTGTGTCTGAAAGGGCCAGGGAGAAATGGCCAGGCCAGCAGTGTCTGCAGTGTGGAAGTGTGAGAGGCTGGGGCACCCACCTCTGAGCTAGCGTACCTCAGGTGAACCCTGACTTGAGTTAGAAGCTTCTGGGTCATTGTCCTCTGGGCACACAGGTATTAACTGGAACCAAAAGAGGACCAGAGGACAGAATGGAAAACTACTCTTGTTTGAAGCATGGGTGAATATTACAATTATCTGATTATGTTAACTTAGCATGGGGTGGTGGGTAAGGCACTGATTCCAGAGTTGTGAATCTTGAGCGGTAGTCCCATTTTACCTGTGTGTCTAGCTGTGTGTCTTTGGGCAAGTCACTTAATCATCTAGGTTTATTTTGTGATCTGTTGGTTGAGGCTAGCCTAGGACAGCTCTAAGGATTCGAGAATGCTTCAGTTGGATTGCAAGTGTCTTCCTATAACTCCTTCTGGTTTGTTCTTGTTTGACCCCCAGAGGCAAACTTGAGCTTCTTCCAATGACGGCTTTCAAATCCCACATCAGGGTCTTCTTGTTAAACATCGGTAGAGTCTCTGGCAGATTCACAGGTAGCAGTGCTTCTCAAAGAATGGTTCTGGGTCCAGTAGCATCAGTATCACCTGGGAACTTATTAGAAATGCAAATTCTCAGACCCCACTCCAGATCCACTGAATCAGAAACTCTGGAGGTGGAAACCAGCAATGCTGAGGCTCAAGTTTGAACGCTCACTACCATAGAGCATGGGTCCCAGTCCCCTCACTGGCCTGGTCTCTTGCTAATGTACTTCATTCTCCAACTCCTCCCCAACTCAGCACGTTGCAACTAATGGTTTGTAGTTTTCATGTACTCCTCTCTCTTTTGCACTTCTGAGTCTTTATACACACTACCGCTTCTCCCTGGAAAGCCTTTACTCTCGTCCTTTTCTCTCCTCGTGAATTCTTCTCACCCTTCCCAAGAGAGCTCATATATTAGCTCAGCCACTCAGGACTTCTCAGACGAGAGTCACTGGCCAAACATGTTCTTTCCCCAGGCTGGTTTGGGCTGGGAAACGTGGAAAGGCTAAAGAGGTGGCTGGCAAAGTTCTTTCTTCACCTTGTTGGTGTTTACAATGTTCCCCACATAAGTTCCTTTGACCTTTCCTCCTATGACATTGGTTTCAAACTCTTTACCCTGGTCACTCTCCTCTGCTCTCTGTATTTTAATGCCCTAAGTCCATATTCAAAGTGCTGTATTGTTATAGCTTAACTATTGGTTGCCCCTGTTATTATTAAGTGTCCCTCTTTAGTTTGTTAATTTTTTTTTGCTTTCAATAATTTCTTATTTGTCTAAAATTATTATTGCCAACTGCTTTCTTCTAGTCTACTTTTCCTAATATATCTTAGCCTATTCTTTTGTTTTTTGGAAAACAAACCCATTTTTCTTAATGTTTCTGATGGCTACATTAATGTTTAAACAATTCTTAAACTAATATTTATCTAATTATAAATGTGTTGGGGGCAAACTACAACCCAGAACCCTTGAATCTTGAAGACAATCGTATAACAATGTAGCATACAAGGGGTGACAATGTGATTGGGAAAGCCTTGTGGATCATACTTCCCTTTATCCAGTATATGGAAGGATGAGTAGAAAAATGGGGGCAAAAAAAAAAAAAAAAAAAGGCACCCAGTATTCTTTTTTACTTCAATTGTTCTTCTTCACTTTAATTTTTATTCTTATTATTTTTGTGTGTGTGGTGATGAAAATGTTCAAAAATTAATTTTGCTGGTGGACGTACAACTATATAATGGTACTATGAACAATTGATTGTACGCTTTGTATGATTGCATGGTATGTGAATATATCTCAATAAAATTGAATTTAAAAAAAGGATAAGGTAAAAAAATGTGTTGGGGAATGTTCTGGTTGTCAGGGTATCTATAACTTTTACCCTGGGTCTTATTTCTTTACTGTGTTTTGCTTTAATTAATTGTTCTCCTTTGTGGGCAATTACAGAGTGGGATTAGGGGCCAGGGAGCTAAATGTGAGAGTCAATTTGCCAGCCAAAGGCTGATTGACTGTAAGGCCAAAGAAGCTTAAACTTCAGGGCTTCTCACTTGCACAAACCTCTTCCAAGTCCCTTGGAAGGGGCCTGTCCCTGTCCATGTGACATGTTTTTGTAAAATTTGAAAAAGATATTTATCTGCAATCAGTTAAGAATATGTCTGTTTATATTCTACCGTCCCTTCAGTCCCACTTTGCTTTACGTCAGGTGTAGCCCATAGCAGTTCTGGGATCTGGTTAAGGGGAGCTTGAGTTAGGCATGTGCCATTGTTAACTGCAATGTGGACATCTGCACATTTTTGGGTCATCTTTATTTATTAAAAAAGGGAAAATTTAGGTAAATATTACAGAAATATGAAACAAAAATAATACAGCTGATAAAATTATCAACAGACATTATTCTGATCTGGAGAAAATTATAACAATTTTTAGATCATATCAAAAGCCATAATTCATTAAGATGAGAAGCTAAATTTCTAACTAACAAATAAGTTCTTGGACTGTTTATAATCCAATAAATGAAGAGGAATGAATCAAATTAACACACTAGAAAAAGATTTACATTTATTGCTGATCTTGATGACATAATGGTATCCATAAAGAACCCAAAATGCATAATGTGCCTCCATGACAAGGACATCAGTGACAAACTGGGTAATTGACCATTGTCAATTCAAGGAGAATTTAAGATTAGTCACTGTACAAAAAGGCCTGCCCTCAGATCTTCTAGCTCATAAAGAAACTTTGTTAGAGAGATTCAAAATTTGAAAAAAATTCCCAAATTTTACATGACATTTACTAACACCAACTTGTAAGCTGAAATAAACTTTATAAACTGTGAGTAATAAAAACCAAAATTTCATAAACCATTCTAGAGGAAAGACTGAATTATTTTTCTATTATGTCTGTAGAAAATCTTAGAAAATCTTTATCATATGAAGACATAAAGCACAGGAAGCCAAAAAATTTAGGGAAAAATTATTAGAGAGATCTGTTAGGCAGATAATTAATAAAGTATTATGTTTCTTTTCCTGGATTTTGTGATGTTTGTAGTATTTGTCAGTTTTTTACATTTTGTAATATGTCATGGTTTCTTTTCTCATTCTACTCATTTTTATCCCTAATTTTATATTTGGAATTTTTGAACTCCTCTCCTTAAAAGTCTTCCCAAATTGTATAAACCTCACGTCCCACAGAACCTGGACTCCCCTATATACAATTATGAGCTGTCCTGCCCCAAATACTGCTAGTGCCTCTTCCGTTCTGGGTGTGATTAAATCAATCTAGGATTAGAAATCCTCAGCAGGGTGGGATGGGGGGAAGTCACATGATTGGCATTTCATGATATTTTGCCTGTAATATTATAACAACAATTACAATGATTTATCTAAGCTTTAATTTTGACAAGTGATTTAACTAGCTTCAAAACTGACTTCTATGTTTCTAAAATATCTTTTGAGTTTTTATTGTTTATTTATATAACAAAGATCTGAAGAATGCTATGGAATAGCTTTTATGGATTTTCTAAAAAAATTACATGCTCAAGCATGTGTTTTAGTTGCTTTCAACATGAACTGGTTGAGAATTAAATTCTTGGTTCACAAGTCTATTCTTTTCAAGCTTTATACATGCATTTCTCCACAGAGTCATGCCATTTGGTACTGCAGAAGGAAAGCTTATCTAATTTTGATCCTTATGTAACTTACTTTTTTTTTCTGCTTTGATGATTGAAATATTAAAGATAGCACAAGATTAAAAACAAAAATAAAAACAAAAATAATCTCTGCCTTTTCCCATAGAGATGATGGAAATTCCATTCATATTTCCTCTCCTCAACCAGGGGAGCGTGGGAGAGAACAATTCTTTTCTTTCTCTACTCCCTTCCTGGCCTTCTTCTCTCCCCTCCTCAGTCTGTCCACTTGGGAAGAGAGGTTGCTAACCTGGTGTGTGAGAGCCTGAATTTCACTGCCCAAATATTACTAGTGGGCGAGGTTCATTGTGCTCACGTCAACACTCCTGCACAGTCTGTCTTTTCACTCCCTTGTGAGCTTGTGATAGCTTTAAAGTTGGATAGACCATCCAGGTAAACTGAGTCAGGGCCCTTCTGGGGACCAGAAGTCAGGCCAACTCTTCGTCTCTCCACAGGCAGGTCTAGGCATATGGGTTTCACACTTTCAGATGAAGAGGGCAGTAAAACAAAGGAGGTTCCACTTTAGCTTCTAGTCAAGTGGTCTCAAAGGGGATGATTCTGGCACCCTAGGGGACATTTGGCAATGTCTGCAGGCATTAAATGTGTTGCCACACCTGGTAGGGGGGCATCTAGTGGGTAGAGACCAGGGATACTGGTAAACATCCTACAATGCATGAACAGCCCTCCACAACAAAGGATTATCTGGCCCAAAATGTCAGTAATGCCAAGGTGGAAAAACCCTGCCCTAGACTGAGTTCTTCAATTCAACTTTTTTTTTTTCCACTTTTTTTATTTTTTTATTTTTTATTAAATTCAGTTTTATTGAAATACATTCACACACCATACAATCATCCATGATATACAATCCACTGTCCACAGCATGACAACATAGTTATGCGTTCATCACCACAATCTATCTCTGAACATTTTCCTTACATCAGAAAGAACCAGAACAAGAATAAAAAATAAAAGTGAAAAAAGAACACCCAAATCATCCCCCATCCCACCCCATTTGTCCTTTAGTTTCTATCCCCATTCCTCCACTCATCCATACACTAGATAAAGGGGGTGTGATCCACAAGGTCTTCACAATCACACTGTCACCCCTTGTAATCTACATTATTATATAATTGTCTTCAGGAGTCCAGACTGCTGGGTTGGAGTCTGGTAGTTTCAGGAATTTACTTCTAGCTATTCCAATACATTAAAGCCTAAGGGGTGTTATCTATATAGTGCATAAGAATGTCCACCAGAGTGACCTCTCGACTCCATTTGGAATCTCTCAGCCACTCTTCAATTCAACTTTAACCAGGGCATGCCACGGAGCAGTGAGTAATTATTTAGCCATTACTAAATTAGCTTCAAGTCTGATCAATATCAGGACTCCTTGAGTCTGGGAGGCTTGGTCATACTTTGGATGAAGGGAAATCGGCAGAGTAAATGCCTTGGTGGGAACTTACTGGGCACCTAGCCAACTTTCTGTAGAAGATACGTTCTTTTGAAACTCATTGAATTCCTTCTTCACTCATTTACTGTGTGTTCATGCTTACGTGTCCTTATTAGCATGTCTTTTTCAAAAATGTCCTAGCCATTCTTGTTCACTTATGAACTTTAAAATAACTTTAAAGTTATTTTGTATACATAACGTTTAAGAACCATCCTCTATAAATTCATTTGCGAAGAACGGAGATGTATATTTATTTACAATATTTAGTCTTTCCATGTAGGAACTTAGTGTATTTATTCAAGTCTTCTTGCCAAGCTTTTAATAAGGGTTGTTAGTTTTCTCTTATATTTCTTATTAATTTTATTCCTGGATATTTACCTATGTGTTTATTATCATTGTAGATGGCACTATTTCTCCATTACATTCTTTTACTGGCTATTGCTGCTATACTGGAAAGCAATGTTTATATTTCTGTCTTACACCCAGCCACTTATAAATGAATTATTTTTAAATGCTGCACAAGTGATGTCCCACTGTTCCCTCATCCACAGGAACGAGAGCTTCTGTGTAGGGGAACAGGTGACTTCTCTTGGCTCCTGTCTGAATTGGTGACAGCCCCTTACAGGCTATTAACCCTATAGGTGGTGATAGTCCCAAATGGAGACAAAGGAGAACAGCAACTCAAAGATTCTGAGAAGCAGGAAAGAAAGGATGCCAAGAGGAGGCTTTTTGACCTTTCTGCTAAAATCAGAAAAGAAAAAGGGGCCTGTCTTTCTCTGGGAGAGAGCGGTGGAGGCAGTGCTGATGTCCTCAGGGATACTGGCGGCAATGGTGGTGTTCAAGACAGACTGACCCTGGCAAATGTGGCCGGCAGAGACCTAGAGGCACTGTAGGGGCAGCTTGTAATGTTTTGGTGCCACAGCAATTGTGACTGTGCCCTACAAAGGCAGGCACAGTCTCAGTCGGCTTTATGAAGCCCTTATTATCAACAATGAGTCAGGCCCTTGAGCAGCTGGAAGCAGTAGAAAAGAGCAGGAGCCAGAGCCTACTGGACATTGACTGGGTTGGTGGAAGGAGACCCTCAGGTCAGAGAGGGCTGGAAGACTGGACACCCTGACTATGAAGGATCCAGGTCCCAGATGCATTGGACTGTTGAGGCTAGTTCTGGGAAAGACCCTCCCTGGGATTGGGATTTACTTGGGGTCAGTAGAGAACAGTGGAAAATGAAATGCCTGGGCTTTAGAATTAGCCAGACTTGAATCCAAATCTCACCTCTGCCACTCAATAGCTATGTGTCTTAAGCTGGTTTCCTCCCCAAACAGACTTTGAGACAAGGTTGGGTATAAGTGGTTTATTTGGGAAGTTTAGTGATGGGTGGAGAAATGAGATGGGAATGGAGCAAAGCCCTCAAAGAATGGTGGGTTATACTGTGGGCAACTGGAGTTCAATACTCTGGGTGTCCTCTGAAAGAGAGTACAGAACACACTTCAGAATTATCCCAAGGGACAAGGAAGTTGGGGTATTTTTCTACCAACTCCAGGCCCTCATTGGCTGAAGGCCATTCTTGGGACATTAACTCTCTAGCACCTAAAAATACTCTCAGAGATAGAGCAATGCTTTTGGCATTAAGAGAACTGTTTGTGGGCCACCTCCAGGATGGGCTGTGTGGATACGGGTGCAGCATCGACAGTGTCTGTTTCAATATGTGACCTTGCCTATTTTCATGTCTCTAAAATGGACATCAAAGTACTTATTGCGCTGGATTGGTGGGAAGATTAAGTGCATTCGTGTACATAAAGTACCAATCATAGTTCCTAGAACATAATTGATGCTCAATAAGTGATAATTTTAGTACCAGTGAGTTAACACAAGTGAACAGTGACTCTTCCTCAGTAGGTAACTTAAGAATTGTTCTTATGACTATAATTTGTGCTAAAGAAGACAGCTGACTGGAGTGAGAAGGGACAGTCTGTGGTCTCAGGAATAGAGATTTTCCTTGACCAAAGCTACAACTTGTAGGGGAATAGAATCTATTCCTTATAGGTATCATAAACAACTGCCCCAACAAGATATAATTAGATTTTTGTCTCAGCAGTAAAAATGTGTAAGCCAGTGGCTTATATATTTTGTTGGCTGGTAGGGAAATAAAGCTCCCACAGAAAAGAATGTTTTGCTTATAGTTTTAAAGAATATTTATCAGTTCATGCTGAGTCTCAGGCATATCCAAGTTGACATAGTTGCCAAACTGTTTGTTTTTTTTCTTTTAAACTTTTGCACCAAAATCTAATCCTAGATATTAGCTAGTCTGTGGTACAGCCCTGTGTGCCTGACTACTAGGAAAATGGAGGGTGCAAGGAAGGTAAGAGTTGTCTGATTATAGGGGGAGGAAGCACTTTGGAAGTATATGAAAAAGAATAAGAGATCTTGGTGAGTGGGGTCCCTAGTGAAGGAGGAATTGAGTTTTAGTTTTAATTTTGTTTTATTTTGGAGGGAGCTGCGTATGGCCCATGTCATTTACAATTTGAGAGGTTTGGGAGGACAAGGCACCATGAGAGGATTAGGTTGTGCCTGGTCCTCAGCCCCACTAGAGATGGTGGTTAGAGTCATGGAGGTGGAAGTTTGAACTCTTCCCTGTCAAGGCCTGGGGGGAGAGCTAGGGATGTGCATGACCTTTTGTCAGGCACAGGAGGCTGACTGCACAACAGCCTTTCCCCTCTTCTGTGTTAACAGAACCCTGACTTTGTTCAGCTACCACATGGCTATTCCTTGATCATGTTGGGGAAAGTGGCCCAGTTGCAGGAGTTGAATCATATTTGGTCCAAGCCAATCATGACAATCCATATATATTTCCTGGTGATTGGTCTGGGGTGGCAAAATGACCCAGGAGAAGTGTGATGGGGGATTTTAGGAAAGACTTTTCTCCCTAGCAAAATGAGAGAGATGGGGGAGAAGAAACCTGACACACTTCTTCCTGAATTAGGACTACAGTGGTGTGGAGACATGATGTTGGATACCATGGCAGCTATTATGTGACCATGAGGGGCATCTCCATCACACTGGGGTTGGCTGAGTGGAAAGATGGAAAGGTCCTGTGTCTTTGATGACATCACCAAGCTGATGAATCAACCTGGGACTCCCTACCTCCAGCTTCTCATAATGTGAGATGCCTATTGTTTAAACCAGTGGGATATTCTCTTATTTGCAGCCCAAAGCATCTTGATTGATAGTGCTCTGGATATAGGAAAAGTTTTTGAGGACTACCAAAGACCCTGACTTCAGGAGTCAGTATCCATGGGGAGAAAAGAGCTGAGGCAGTGCTAGAACCCCTGGAGGGCTTCAATCACCAGTGAACAGGACAGAGAAAAAGGTTGGGGCTCCCTGCTGGCCAGAAGGACTGGCAATGCTACTCACTGTAGAAGGAGAACGAAAACAGGAGTGAGACAGCAAGAGACACTCTGGTAAGATGCTGGGGACAACTGGTGCAGCCATGGGAGACAAGCCCTGCAGGATTTTCCATGGAAGACCCAGGAGTAAGGGCTAATGTGATATCACAGCTCTGATGGCCTGGCAGATGTAGAAGGAACAGGGGTTTTGGAGCCAAAGAACTGGGCCTTGCTGTTCAGTTGAGCAGAGCTTCAGTTTCCTTAGACGTAAAATGAGGAAAGTTGTATCTACCCATTGAGTTGTATAATGATTGAAATGCATTATTTCTTGTAAATTCCCTAGGACATAGTGGGAGTTTAAGAAAAGATAGTTAATTCTATTTAACTGAGACCTGCAGAGGTAATGAAATACATCATGATCCACCAATGGAAACATGATCGGTAGATGCTGGATGAGATCAGGCCAATTTGAGATGTGCTAGGGGAAAATCATGTTGACTTACCCTGACTGGTTTTCCAAGAGAGAAGACCCTGGCTGTGGAGATTCTGGAAACCATTTCTCTTCTACCCCCAGAGGCACGATAAGAGCAAAAAACATTTTGAGGGAGCCACTAACATTTGCCATGACACTGCTTGCCCCCAAGCAGTGAGGAAGATGTAGACAGGAGATGTGCAGAGCCGAGAGAGATAACAGAATACCAGCGATTAAGAGAGTTTTCCCAGTTTCCCAAGCGATTGGGTGGAGGCTCATGGTGGGGGCCTCAGACTCCTGGGCAGTGGGAGGGAAAGCATGGTAGAATGCCCCACCATCTCATCATCCACCACTTCAGTTATAGTTGCACCAGGAACACAAATGTAATAACCAGACCCGGAGACTTCCTGCTCACGGATATGAGGTGGGAGATGGACTAAAATAACCACGGAGAGCAGACTCTCAGAAGCCACCGCTTCTCTCCCAGAACCCCCTCCTACACACCCATTCTAAGTCATTTCTAACCCTGTGATAATTCACAGAAAGAAGAAGAATAGAAGTTGCCAGTGTTTGTAGTAACAGGATGAGAAAGTGCGAGACTTCCTGTTATGCGTGTGTGACAGCTGGTGATAAGTGGAGGGCCCTGCACAGGAAATCCGCTCAGCTTCTGCAATGTGACCTGCCTGAAACTTGGGCGCTCCTTCAGTCTGGATGTTGATGGCAGGACAAAGGGGTGCCTGGACCATGGGCGACGTGGTAGAGAAGAGTTTGGAAGGGCCCCTTGCCCCTTCTGCAGATGAGCCCTCCCGGGAAAGGGGAGACCTGGTAGAAATTTTAAATGGGGATAAGGTAAAATTTGACGACAAGGGACTCTCCTTAATTCTTCAGAATGGCCTGGAGACCCTCCGAGTGGAAAACGCTCTGACAGATGTCATCTTGTGTGTGGACATTCAGGAATTCTCCTGCCACCGCGTGGTGCTTGCCGCAGCCAGCAACTATTTCAGGTCAGAACATCTAGGACCAGAGTCAAATTGGGTGCAAGTTGCAAGGGAAATCTGTGTTGATGTGAGAGATCAATCTAACTGGTTGACTGTTGCATTTATGGTTTGAATATCAGTTAAGGTTTGTGTTGTCTATTTAAGAAAGAAAGCCAAAGTACCTTAGATTTTAGGATTTAGACCACATTAAAAGAGAGAGTAACATCGTTTAAAAGAAATGTTTGTTATAGTAAACCTTCCTTGTATGTGTCCTGTTCCAGAGAATGGAAAATTTACTAAAGTCATGGGTTTTTACCCCCTCGTCTGATTAATGTGTTGGAAACATGATGTTGTCTTTGTTCATTAACGAAGGTAGAGAAAAAGGATGTGGCCGCCTTTTTGAATTATAAAATGATTTGCTGAAGATTAAGGGTTTCTGCATGTGTGCAGGGGGTGAGTGGGAAGTGGCTGGGAAACAGTAACAAAAGGGCTTCAGAAGCCAGAGGCCCCTGGTGACCACAAACTCGTGGTCTCACAGTGGCAAGGCCTGGGCTCCATCCCACACTGGCACTTCCTGACTGTGTGACTTTAGGAAAGTCACTTCATGCTCCGAGTTTGCTTTGTAATTTGTAAGATGGGGGCAAGGACGATTACCTCTGGGGATCGTTATGAGAATTAAATTTGAGTAAAAGGGGCCTCGCACAGTGCTGCTCACACAGTGCCGCTCACACAGTGGATCTCAATATTTCTTCCCCCGATTCTGCTTGATTCAGCTAAGAATCATTTATTAAATGTGACCACTGAGTTTGGGGCTTCATTCTACAGGAAGTGAATAAAAGGTAGATCATAGGTACAAGCCATAAAAATGGTTAACATGGATAAACACATCACTTATTTTGCTAATATTGAACTCAACCCTTTTTGCCAGTGCATGAAAAGTTAGCTACGCTCAATGTCCAGACGAGTCACTTTTAGGGTTATTCTTTCTGTTTTGAATCACTGGAAAACTGCTATCATAAAATGTATACCTGATGGTAATTTTGTTAGTGAGTCAGCCTGGCTGTGGAACAGGACCACTGGCTGTGTGCCCTCCAGCACACCACGGGTATTCTCTGGTCCTCATCCCTAGGTAAAAAGTGTTTGGACTCAGGTCCTTCCCAACCCTGTTGCCCTAGGATACTTAGGGAAATTCCGCCGGTTCTCGGGGAAGGCGGCGGCAATGAGCAGCTGGAGGTACACACACGGGGTGTGTGTCTGCCTGTGTATTTAGAGTCTCTCCTGGAACTGCCTGGTCATGAAGGGAAATTCCTTCTATTCTTTTCTTCAGAGCAGAGCAATGGCTTTTGATACTTATCTCGGGATTTCCAAGATGACTTTCCTCCTATAATGAATGCCGTCCTGGAGACAGGATTCTTTTTTCCTGTCCTACTACTAATAATAACAACTTTTGTTTGTTAAGCACTTAACCGTGTGCCACTGTGTCACATACACCATCCCATTTAATCCTTACATCAGCCCTGCAAGGTAGGGACTTTTATTCCCCTCTTACAGAAGAGGGACTGAAGCCTGGAGTATCAGTTGATAAGGAAGCAGCCAAGTTGGGATCTGGACCTAGGACTGACATTAAGTCTAACATTGCTCCACTGCCACACTTGCTTTGTTTCTAAGATTTTGAAAGAAATTAGGAGCAAAGTTCCTCTTACACTCAGACTTAGGGAGGCCAGTTAGTCTGCTCTGTCTTGGGAGGCTTCAGATGCAGCACTCTGTGCTTTGGGGGCCTGGAAGCTGATTATAAAATTATGTAGATTTTCTTTCTTTATTCATTGAGAAATTAAATATTTTCCACTATGTGACTGAACCACAATTTATTTAACCAGTCGCCTACTGACAGACTTTTGGATTCTTTCTAATCTTTTGCTTTTACAAACCACATTGCAGTGAATAACCTTATAACATACTTCATATGTGTGCAGGACTATCTGAGGATACAATTTTAGAAGAGGGACAACTGAGTAAAAGAGAAATGGATCTGCCGTCTTAGTAGGGGTTGAATCATTTTGTACTTTCTACAGCCTTGCCAACAGAGGGTGTCATCAAACCTTTAGGTTTTCACCAATCTGATGGATGAGAAATAGTATCTCAATATAGTTTCAATTTGGTTTGCTTTTATGTTAATAAGGTTGAACTTCTTTTCATATGTTTGATGGTCATCTGTATTTCTTTTTCTGTAAACTGTCTCTTCATAGCCTTTGCAAATTTCATATATATTTTTAAATTAAATTTTATTCTTTGGAAGTATTGCATGCAAATAGTTAAATAAAATATTATTTAAAGACTTATACTGAAAAACAAAATTCCACTTCCACTTCCAATTCTACTTCCTCCATCCTTCAGTCTCGCTCCCCAGAAGCAACTTTTTTTTTTTTTTACTTTTCTAGCTGTTTCTTTTGTATTAGCTATATATTGCTACACAATTTGCTTATACTGCTCTTTCTTGATGATTTCTCAGTGTTAGACCTCATTTATTGATTTCCTATTATGTCTTTTAAGGATTTAGCACTTATACTTAAAGTCCTTATGATATATTGCCCTTCCCTGTAATTTCTCAATATATCATAATTTTTTTGATGAATCTGTATTGAGTTTACATGATTATATCCATGAAAACATTGTTCCCCGCTGAACCAATTTGTATGATATGATTGTATTTCCTTTCTTGTAAACCTTGTTATCTTTTCTGAAGTTAATAATTTGCTCCTTTTTCCATTTGCTTGGTTTTCTGGAAATGTTTTGTAACAGCCTCTCATGATGACCCTTCCTGTGGTATAATGCATCAGGGGATCTACCAGTTTCATTTTCCCCTAAAACCCTCCTCACTGCCATCATCCTATACATGTTCTCTGGACCTGCTGCCCAGCTATTGTCCCTCTGCTTCCTCCCCATTCCAGGAATTCCTTTTGACTCTCTCTTGCACTGGAGTCTTTCCCCCTTCCTCTCATGTCTTTTTCTTTCTTGATTTACTTTCTTGCTTTGATGGAGAGTATCCTCCAATAGCTTCCCAAGAAAGGAGTGTGGGAAGTAAATTTCTGAGGCCTTGCATGTTTGAAGATACCTTTATTCACTTGGTGTGATAGGCTGACCACCACCTGCCCCCTCACAGATGTCTGTTCTAATCCCTAGAACCCTTGATGTGTTACCTTATGTGATAAAAAAGACTTTGCAGATGTGACTATGTTAAAAATCTTGAGACAGGGAGGTTATCCTGGATTATCGAGGTGTGTCCGATGTAATCACGAGGGTCTTTTAGAAGGGGGAAGCAGGAGGATTGGAGTTAGAGAGCGGAGAGATGGTGACAGGAGCAGAGCAGGGTTGGAGTGACGTGCTTTGAAGATGGAGGGAGGATCATGAACCAAAATGTGCAGATGGCCTCTAGAAGCTGGAAAAGGCCAGGATTCTCCCCTGGGCCTCTGGAGGGAGCATAGCTGGCTGACACCTTGATTTTGGTCCAGTGAAATCCGTCTCATAGTTCTGACCTCCAGAGCTGCAAGATAATAAGTTTGCATTGTTTTAAGCCACAAATTTTGTGGTAGTTTGTTGCAGCAGTAATAGGAAACTAATATATGTGGGTATAGAATTGGAGCTTAAATATAATTTTCCTTCAGGATTTTGAAAGCCTTCCTCCATTGTCTTCTAGATTCTTATGTTGCTGTTAAGAAGTCTGATGCCCTTCTGATTTCTGATCCTCTATATTGTGCTTTTTCTCTGTAGAAAATTTTAGAATTGTTTCTTAATGTTTGGATATTTCACAATAATGTTCCTTGGAGAATGTGTGTGTTTTACTCCAACCATTATGTTGTGCATGTGGTGGGCCCTTTTAATCTGGAGATACACATCTTTCAGTTCTAACAAATTTTCTTGTATATTTGCTTTATAATTCCATGTTCACTCTTTTCTTGTTCTCTCTTTCTGAATCAATCACTTGTTAAGTGGATGCAGACCTCTAGATAGTCTTCTAACTTTCTTATCTTCTGTCACCTGTTGTCCATTGTCTTGTCTTTTTGTTTTACTTTCTGGATGTTTTTTTTAAATTATATTTTATCTTCCAACCTTCTGCTATCTCATTTTTATTTTCCAAGAGCTCTTCTTATTTTATGAACATTCCTTTTTATAACATCCTGTTCTTGTATCATGTAGACTAAATTTATACTTAATCTCTTTGAGGTTTATTAAAAAAAACAGCTTTTTTTTTCTGTTCCTTCCATTGTTTTTGTTTCCTCTATGTTTCTTTTTTCTTTTTGTTTTAGTCTCTTTTTTTATTTTAGAGGTTTTGCTCAAATGTCTGGTGGTCTTTTCATATCTATTCATATTTTGAAATAAACCACTAGAAAGCCAAATGGAAGTTGTGTGTTTAGGTGAGGCGGGGGGAAGTGGGAGTTTAGGTGGGAACTTTGCTATGGAGTCATTGGATGTTAAGCTCACTCTTTTGTTAAGAACTCCCAAATATCAGTATTTCAAGGTCTATTCCTTGGTGCTTTTCAGTTTTTTAAAGAAGGAGTCTCCATTTTGCAAGCCTAGTTGCTTGCATTTTGAGAAAGGAAGAGATTAGAGTAGATCACTGTTTAGTGCTTGAATTTATATTTAACTCCCCTCTTTTTGATTCCATGAGTTCTCCATGAAGCTGGCACTTCTTCGGTTGAATTTCTCCAGGGAGAAAACCTCTGTCTCCTACAAATTGTAGAGGAAGTTTGTTGCTTTGATGGGCAGTGTTGGGGTGGGGCTCCATGCTGCCCCCTAGCTTCTAATGTATTGTCAATTTCTGAGTCTGAGGTTTTCTAAAGATTAGGAACCAGCCCAGGATGCTTCTTAGCTGGCCTTTGGATTTCAACTTTCTCTACTTGGATATTTCCTGTATTTGAACAGATCTGTGTAAGATTGATCTTCTGTGGGTCTCTCTTAGACCAGGTGATACATAGTTGTGGTGGTGCTGTTAACACCCATCACTATTCTTTTTTCAAGGCTTTGTCTGTGCCTGGCACTGCACATTATCTCTTTGAATTCTCACAATATTTACTTCAAAGAATTATTATGAACCCTACTTTACAGAAGAAGAAACTGAGATTCTGAGAAGTTAAAGAACTTGTCCAAGGTCACAAAGCTAGTAGGTGGCAGAGCATTTTTCTTTCTTGCCCTTTTGTATATTATTGTACCTGATTTTTTAAACACATTTTTTTATTGTGAAATTTAACATATATACAGAACTGTGATAACTTTCAAAGTATGATTTAACAAGTAGTTAGAGAGCAAATTTTAAAGAATGTTATGGGTTATATTTTCACAATTTCAGTTATTTCCGTATTGTGATATATATAACATATATGCAGAAAGGAGATAACTTTCAAAGTACAATTTAACAAGTAGCTATAGAGCAAATTTCAAAGAATGTTATGGGTTACAGTTCCACCATTTCAGTTATTTCCTTCTAGCTATTCTAATACCCTAGCATCTAAAATATATAAGATTTGGTGTTTGTAATGATTCATGTATTTTTTCAACTTGCAAGTACTTTTATTAGAAAAATTTCAACTGTATCTGAGGCAATAAATTACAGAAACAAAATGGTCATTTAAGATACCATTTAAGATGCTAGTCCTTTCATAGCTACAGCATCAGTTTAAACTATGAACAAAAACTTCTAAAGTAGCGCCCCCCCCCCCCCCCCCCGCCTTTTGAATTCCTTCTATCGGCTAGCTTAGAAATAGGCATTTTAATTTGATACCATTACACTGGGAGCTGTGTTTCTAGAAAAAGGATGACTAAGGACAGGAAATTAAACTGAACGCTACTTTGATTAGGTAATGGGAAGATAGATTTTTATGTTTGAGACCCAAGCTTGAACCTGAAGATTTCCAAAGTTGAATTGTAAAGGTTTTTAATGGCTGTTGACAAGGGCCTTTGGTTCTTTCTTTTTTTTCTTCTTCTTTTTCTTTTTTTTATTGTGGATTATAACATATTTACATAGAAGTGATAACTTTCTAAGTGCAATTAAACAAGTAGTAAGAGAACAAATTTCAAAGAATGTTATGGATAACCCCTGATTTTTGCAAAGACCTGCTCTCCCTGAAGAGCCAGGTGCAATGCAGAGGAGGTCTATAGTAACAGCTGTTATTACCAAATGACTGCTCAGATTTCTGTTACTCAAAAGGATAATGAAACCAATGCTTTGTGTCGATTTTTATATGAGGGAGAAAACCTGTTTGGCCACAGATTTTCCCATTGTGTGTGCCACAAATTGTCCCCATAACCCCAACCACACACAGAAAAGCAGTTTCAAGAATTTATTTGTGGTGCCAGAGGGTTGATAGGGTGGGAATGTGTCAGCCTAGAAATGTAACCACGGTGGCTTTAAACAGGGACTTCTATTAGTAACTCAGAAAATGTAGTTCCCTTTGGGGGCCTATTTAAGCTTCTTGGGTGGAATGAGGAAGTTGGGAAAAAACATATAGTTGGTACTGAGAAAAGGATGAGGGAGAAGACAGCTTAAAAAGTAGCCCATAGCATACACTTAAATGTCAACAGCCCAAATCAAGGGCCTGAGTACTCTCATGGCTGTGACATGGAGAGATTTAACAGTCGTAATTGAATGTCTTTTATAAGTCTACTAACAAAAGTGCCACTGCCTTAATGAATGCCTTTGGGCAGGTCCCCAAATCAAAGCCATTGGAAGGGGCTATGCATCTTGCATGCCGAGCCTCGCTTTCAGGGGGATCTCCATTTAAACCAGTGGTTCTCAGCCATTTGAGGGGAGCCCAACACACTGCAGAGCATGGCATACTCCTGGGAGTGACACTCACCCTGAGGGCAATCCTGCCATGATTCAGGGGTGGGTGGGGGTGGGGTGGGGGGACAGGGAGGGGAATGATCCTCTGGGGAGAGGTTATCAGGCTTGATGACTGGCCCTTCCTACTTGCATATGAATGCTTCCAGCCTGAGGCTGTCAATAACAACTCCTTTTGTTGCTGTTACGGACTTAAATCCTTGCCTCTACACTGGCCTGTGCCTTGGGACCCCTTTCTGGTCTGGCATGAGGTGAGGAATGAGAAGGGTATCTTGGGCACAATCTATGCACTTACTAATCATTGTCACATATTAACCAATTGGGTGGCAGGATGTGAGGCAAGGGACTATTCTTAAGCCGCGTTTAGATGTCGTAATCCTTAGCTTTTTCTCTAGGAGTGGTATAAGATGTCTAGAAAGGGGCGAGCAAGTACATGGGACAGCATAAGTACAAAGGAAAACAATAATGAAGTAAGGCCTTCTGGGTCTGGATTAAAAGCTCTGCTGATGGCGAAGACTTTGAGGACTGCTGCACTGGGGCAGAAATGTGGCTGTTATAACATTTCCTGTGCAAGACCATTAACTTTCTCTCCTCCCCATGCACCAGTAAGACAACATGGGTGAAAAATAAGGAAGAAATATAACACTTGTAGTTTCCATGTATGTGTATACACATGCCCAGACATGGTACTGTCAGAGCATTCAAATCAATTTGTTTCTGGGAGTTGAGCCAATAGACCCCATAGGTAAAGAACTTAAAGACTCAGGGCACTGGTCTGGGTCAAAGGGTTAAGTCAGAAATAACCAGACAGGACAGAACACAAAGGTAAGAGTTAACAACAAAGTATAGAGCCCCGAGAACTTATAGGACATCGTTGGGTCTAGAGCCAAGTCTGATTGTTATGGTGGCGCTAACTTAAAATCCTGGGCATTGGGAGTTGAGCAAACTCAGTTACTGGCTGTGTCTAATGATTCGTGTCTTCCTTTCCCATTGAGTTGCTGTGAAACACAAAGAATAAAATGGATTCACTTATTAACTTATTTACCTGAACATTTTCTGCATTCTAATCAAAGTTCTTAGTCCCAAGTAATGGAAATGGACTCGGACAGATTTGAGAAGAGGAATTTGTGCAAAGAAAAGTAACTCACAGAACCAAACCCGAACCCTCACCCCTGCCACCGAGCTCAAAAAATGGACAAGAACAAGGGAGGCCAGGAAGCAACCAGTACCACAGTCAAAAGCCACCCAAAACCTGTCTGGGGAGGACTTTCCTGCTGCTGCAGAAGGCTGGAGACCACAGCCAGCACAGCTATGGTCACCATCCCTGCCGCATGGCTGTCTCTGGCAACTGGAGCTTGCTGCTGCTTCTGCTGCCTCCACTGAAACAGTTCTCCTCTGTCTATGATTCTTTGCATCACTAGCTCCCAATTCAAAGGCTGACGCTGGTTCACCTGATTAGTCAAGGCTTATGTTTTAGCCACAACAGAAGCTGGGAACGTGAGCACCAGGCTTTTGCAGGTTCTGGAGTGGGAAGCAGCTTCAGCCACCCACTACATTTCATTCAGAGTGAGAATCAGTCATGTGTAGGGAGAGGGCTCAGATGCTGGGCAACGAAAAAATGACAAGTGTCCTTTAGATGCACCTACAACATTCCAGGCCTGTTAAGGTGTTAAGGTAATATGAAAACTGTAGAAGTATTAGGGAATTCCATGAATCTTATTGGCCATATATGCTTTGGAGATACGGATCTTGGAAGAGGATGATTATTTGCACTTTCATGCTCCATCTCCCCCAGAAACTGTGAGTTTCTGTGTACGCTTGTGGGAGTGTGTGGTACAAAGGCATCATCCATTATGTGTGGACCAGAAACAGGTTGGAAATATGAAAGTGGTGACTATTTTATTAATCTCTTTTTCCTTGGTACTGGTGCAATGGCTGGCATTCAGCAGACACTCCATAAAGGCTTGAATTGAATATAAACCTTGATATTCTGCTTGCAGGCTCAGTCATTTACTTAGTAGCATCCTAGCCAGAGTAGGAAGTTTTTACAGAGATGTGAGCCTATTGCACAACTTTAGAAAAGGGAAGGATGAAAAAGTGTGGTCATTGAAGGAAAAATTGGAAGGAGCAGTTTAAAAAATTCAAAATGCTTCAGAATGTTGGGGCTTCAACAGGTCTCTCATGTGACCATCTGTACAACTGCAGAACTCATATCACTATGCCTACATATGCCCCCTCCTGTCTTTTTTTTTTTTTTTAGCATTGAGGAGGGCAGGAGGGGACTGCCCCAGGGCAGAAGTGCAAGTTGGGTTTTTTGATTTTCCAATAAAACATCTCCTCAACCCTTCATGTCTAGGGCAGACAGATCTCCTCTCAATCAAGAACAGAATATCTATCCTCTTCAGTTTTTAATAATCTTCCATGCAGCTGCCAACTAAAACACAAATTGAAAAACCATCATCATTTGCATTCCAAGTTCTGAGCTTTATTCCTGCATCAGGTTCACAGGTGTGTAACTTCCCTCCATAGAAATGCCTTTACAGAACTAGGTTTTAATATAGTCAACACCAAACAGTTCATGAGAAGTGTTGGCTATATGCAGATTCTATGGTAAATCTGCTGTAGAGCTTGCCATCCATCGTGTTGCTCAATGTCCCTAGCATTCTTTTGGTTGCAAGGTATAGAAACTCAAGTCAAAGCAGCATAGGAAAAAGAGGAAGGTATTTTGTTACATAACCAAATCATAGGAAGGGCTGGGATGCAGTAGAATCCAGGGACAAGAAGAAGCAGGGCTTTGAAATCATGATGCTTTCTCTCCAATCCTCATTTCAGCTGCCCGCTCATATTGGTTTTCTCTGTTGGGCTTTTGCTGTATGGTTGGAAGCTTGGCTGTTGGCAGCTCCAAGATGTGCTTTATCGGGCTTTGGTTCTAGAGAGAAACTAAGGGACTTTCCCCAGCTTCAGTTTGGAAAGCCCCAGGAAAGGACTCTGATTGGCCCAGCTCTGTTCAGTTACCCAACCCTGGACCAATCACTGTGGCCATGATTAGCCTGACTGTTTGAATCTCCTGATTTTAGTGGGGTCTGGTGAGAAAAAGAGCAATTCCCAGGAGGAGGCACTAATCATAAAGAAAAATAGATGTCCACTAAAGAGAGATAACAAATCCTGTTTTGTTTTCTATTTTAAGGCAATTTGTTGTACTTGACTTGCTTTGGCTACCAGGAAGAGCGGTACATTCACTTCCCTTAGCCTACGTCTCAGTGATATGTTCTTCTCTGCATTAGTTTCCTAGCTGCTAAACAAATACCTCATAATGGGTTGGCTTATCAACAGGAATTTATTGGCCAATGATTTCAGAGGCTAGAAAGCTTGCTTTCTTCCCAGTTTGGTATCTTCTGACTGGCTGGCAGCCTTTGGGGTATCTTGGCTTTTCTGTCACTTGGCAATGCACATAGTGGCATCTATCTCCTTTCTCTTCTGTTGACTTCTCCCCACTGGCTTCTCCCCATGGCTTCTCTCTCTGTGTCCAATTTCCTTTGCTTATAAGGACTTTAGCCATATTGGATCAAGGCCCACCCTCATTCGGTTTGAGCACAGCTTAACTGAAATAACCTCAGTCCGAAGGTCCTATTTACAATGAGTTCACATCTACAGAACCAAGAGTTGTGACCTGAAAATGCCTTTTGTAGGGGACATGATTCAATCCTTTACTTAATTCTTATTTTCTTTTTATTTTTGTTGGTACTGTTCTGTATTTAAAATGCTTTTGCTTCTTTAGTATAAATCATCTTAAATTCTTCTGGAGAAGTCATCTCTGTATGAACATGGGTTTCCTTGCTATGAAAAAACATCATTTGCTATGAAATAAATTCTCTGCCAGCTGTAAAAGTATATTTCTTTTATTACATTTAACTTTTGTGGAAAGCTTTAAGGCCACAATAATTATAGGAGGGCTTATACTGCAATGCTTTTAAAACACAAGCAAGCCAAATAGAACAGACTGCATCATAGCCCTTGCTGAAGAAACACTCAGAGATTTATAAAAATTAACCACCAGCAGGTTTACACATAATGATTTGGATTCACAGATGAAGTCAGAGCTTACTGGCATCAAAAGACCAGAGTAAATTGTAGCGTAAGTTCAGGTTTGTAAGGGGCTAAATATCAAGGACTTTTTGGTGTTGGGGGAATTAGGGGAGGGGTAGATGCTCAGTGTTTTAGTTTCCTTGGCTGCTCCAACAAATACCATGAAATGGTTTGGCTTAAACAATGGGAATTTATTAACTTACGGTTTGGAGGCTGAGAGAATGTCCAAATCAAGGAGTCATCCCAAAGACCAGCTGCTGGTGATCCTTGGCTCCTTGTCACATGGCAAGGCACATGGCGGCTCTCCCTTCCCTTCTGGGTTTCGTTGATTTCTGCATCTTGCTTCCATGGCTCTCTCTCCCTTGCTCTCTCTAAATTCATTCCATTTATAAAGGACCCCAGTAATAGGATTAAGACCCACCCTGGATGAAGAGGATCACAATTGAAATAGCCTCTTCAAAAGGTCCTACTTACAATGGGTTTACACTCACAGGAATGGATTAGATTTAAGAACATGTTTTTCTGGGGTATGTACAGCTTCAAAACACCACACTTAGTGAATAATTCCTGAAAGATGGGTTTAGTGGACGCAGCACATAAAAAATAAGATAGGAGAGAATGCAGATTAGGAAAAGTTAGGAAAGTACCAGGTGACTAACAACATCCTTAAAAATCAGAATAGCAGGTTAGGTTGACACGAGATGTTTGCCTTGGCAGAAGGACCTGGAGATGGAGGGAGAGAGAATTCTTAGCAATTGCTATGAAAGCCTGCATTCCTCACAGACTTCTTCAGTGTATCATCTGTGACTTGTAGGCCTTCAATTGAGGAGCACTGGATTATATTACCCCTCTCAAGGTACAAATACTTAGGGGAGGCACAAAATATTAAACATTAGTATTGTAGTATTGAGTGGATTTAATGAAATTTTCATTGGTCTATCTATTCATGTATTCATTCAGTTGACACACATTTATCAAGTGCCTACTCTGTGTCAGACAGTGGGGATACAAAGATAGTAAGCCTTATGGTTTCCACCTGACCTCAAGGAAGTCCCAATCTGGTTAGGGGAGACAGACAGGTAAATCAGTATTTACAGTAGAAGGTGACACATGCTATGATGAAGCTCTGCAGAGGGGGCTGTAGGAGCTTAGAGAAGGGGCATTAAATCAGAGAGGAGGAAAAGCAGTCCGAGGAGACTTCCTGGAAGAGGTAATATCTGAGCAGTTTTGAATGATGCGTAGGCATTGGCCAGAAGGGATGAGAGACAGGAGCTGGGTGAGAGCATTCCAGGCAAAGGGAAGTACATCTGGGAAGGTCCTATGTAGTGTGAGCATGGGAACCACAGACAGAAGAGTGGGATTGGAGTGAAGGTGTGCATAGGCCCATAAGGCCAAGAGACAGGCCGGGGTCGGACCATGAGGGGTTTTGTTTAGCTAAGCGAAGGAGTTTAAAATGTATCTTATAGATAATGGAAGCAGGGAAGGGTTTTTAAGCAGTAAAGTAACATCATCAGCCGTCTCTGGGTTAAAATCATTGCTTGGGCTGTGGCTGCAGAAATTACTACAGTGATGTTGCAGTTTGCTAATGCTACCATTATACAAAATACCAGAAATGGGTTGGCTTTTATAAAGGAGGTTTATTTGGTTACAAATTTACAGTTCTACAGCCATAAAAGTGTCCAAACCAAGGCATAAAGATGAGTATACCCTCACTGGAGAAAGGTCTTTGACGTCCGGAAAACCTCTGTTAGCTGGGAAGGCACGTGGCTGGTGTCTGCTGATGCCAGGTTGCATTTCAAAATGGCATTCACCAAAATGTCAGTGTCAGCCAACATCAGGGATCCGCAACTCCAAGCATCTCTGAGTTAAGCCAGCAATCGTCTTGGTCTGGCCAGCATTTTTAAAGGACTCCAGTAAACTAATCAAGACTCAAGCTGAAGGGTGGGGTCACACCTCTGTGGAAACAATCCAATCAAGAGGTCACACCCTAATCAAAGGTGTCACTCACAGTTGGTTGAGTCACATCTCCATGGAAACACTCAATCAAAAGGTTCCAACCTAATCAACACTAATATGTATGCCCCCATAAGATTGCATTAAGGAACATGGCGTTTTGGGGGACATAATACATCCAAACTGGCACAGGTGAGAAGGGATGAGGACTGGAATTAAGGTGGTGGCAGAGGGGTAGGGAAGCGGCATTCAGAGCCCTTTCTGAGGGCCCTCAGGGCAGCCAGACCATAAAGAACCCCAGAGAGAGGGGCAGCTCTGACAAGCTAGAAAGTAGAGAAGAAATTAAGGTTGGAGGGACTGAACACAGACTAACCTGACTCTGCACTTTTGCAGAGGGTCAATTTGACTCAGCTTACGCCTGGGTCTCAAGACTGGAAAGGGAAAGAGAAGGTCATAGAACCTTATAAATCCTTCACCCACCCACCCATGCAATTTCAGAGCCAAGTCCAGAAACAAAACGAGCCATGTCCAAATAACTCAAGTTCTGATCTTGCCTTTTTTGAACACTGTGAAGGAGGTAGAGACCACAGCTATCATTAATATCTGCTTCCCTCCCTTATCCACACTTCTGATCAGAACTGCTGCAGGTTCTTAGGGTGCATTTGTTTGAATTGTAAAAAGTTCTTTGTGTGTGAAGACCCGTTCAAAGTAGGTGCGGCTTTCCCTGGGGACTGTCTGGGTCTGCATTAGAGCTCAAGGCTGAGCAAGTGAAGGAGGAGCCACAGTTCAGCCCCAGCTCAGGCCCTGCCGGGGTGCCCCTGTGTGAGGACCGAACTGTGGTAGATGGTCTCTCACCTCTCCCTTCAAAACTCCTCTCTATCCCCAGCTGGAAGAGCTCCCCTCTTCCTCCCTTTCCCTTGAGATTCTATACCACAAAAGCCCAAAGAACAGGCCTGGCAGTTCACAGTCTTCTGTGGCCGCTGGGGAGGGAGCGGTTTGAGCACATATATGATCATCTTTGCCCTGTCACATAGGAGTAACTTTTATGGCTGGGGGAGCTGTAATATTTGAATACCGTGGGACAGGAGTTAGAACCAGTGCCAACTTGTCTGCCTCTAAGTGATTCAGAACCAGAGAACGTGCAGGAAATCACTAAGCAGAGGCCGATCTTTAATTTCTGGAAAGTGACCTAGTGGCCATAAGGAAGCCAGCATGGGGTCCCGGGGGATTGGGATGGAAAATGTTTGGAAAAAGTGAGTGATACAGAGTCTCTGGAGGTAACTGCCTGGTCAGGATGTGGCAGTGAGCAGTGAGCACAACAGCTGACCTTCCTCCTGGCCCAGTGGGGAAGTGAGACTCAGAGCAGACTTCATTGAAGAACGCTGGAAGGGAAGTGGCCGTTCTGTTGGGGGAAGCCAGGTTTCATCTCTGGCAAGGAGGTGGGAAGTATAAAATCAAAAGCCACTCCAGGCAAAGAGCACCGCCATGCTGTATAATGCAAAATCTCAGGTAGGAAGGCTGAGCATTCCGGTTCAGGGAGTCGCCTCTCTCCAGGTCACTGCATCTTGGAGCTCATTGTTATTTGTTATTTATTCTCAAGGCAAGCAGAAATGAAATCTGGGGTACACTAGGCAAATTTACTTGGTCTGCTTGAAGTAGAGGACTGCACTACATGTGTACTTCCTTTTCTTCCTTCCATCCCTTCATCCATCTAACAAATATTAAGTGCCTGCTGGGGGCCAGTAAATAAGAATTGTGAAGGACAGAAACCCCAATCCCTGAACTTCATATCCTTACATATTTAATAGAGGAGAAGACATATTAAAAATAGACCCAAAAGAGGGGCCCGTCAGGAGCCCAAGGGTGTCAGTGTGAACAAAGCCAGATGCTGGCAACTGCTGGTCATTGGGTGTAGCTGCATCTTGGGAAGACAAGACTGAGGAGGGCCTTGTGTGCCAATATTGAGAATACTTTAAGTTTCTGTTTCTGGGCACCTTTTTTTATATAATCTTGTTTGACATTTGGGCCCATTTGCTGTTCAGGGTTCCTCTTGTCCCACTATGGCAGCCAGGACTCTGCATTGCAAGGCACAGATACTTAGCTCAAATTGACTCAGGCATAGAAAAGAAAGGGATTTATTTGCTCATATAATTTAAAAGTCCAGGGGTATTGGTTTCAGGTTTGGTTGGATCCTTGTCATCCTCATCATGATGTCGTCAGGACTCAGTGTCTCTCTCTCTCTCTGTCTCGCTGTCTCTTGGCTCTGCTTTCCTCTGAGCAGATTTCTCTTGCAAGGAGGGTTTTCACACATGGAAGCAAAGAGTTTGGAGCAGCTCCAAACTTTTATTTCTAACAGCTCAGTAATCCCAGTGGGAAGAGAGTTTCTCTTTCTCAATAATCATAGAAAAATTTTGGAATTGGCTCTGATTGGACTGGCTTCTTCTGGTGCCCAACCCTGAACCAATCGCTGTGGCTTGGGGGATATAATATGTGACTTAGACAAGCCTGGCTCATGCTTACCCTCGGTCTAAGAGGTGGGGTCAGCTCCACTCATATTGGAGGAGGAGGAGTAGTTCCCCAAAGGAAAACCTGTGTACTCTTACTAAAAAAATTAGGAAGTAAGTTGGGCAGGCAAAACAAAATCTGTCCATCATATCTTTGTGCCTGAACCATTGCTGAATCCTGGCCACAAGCGTTTGTTGTGATTGATGGTCTATCTTGCATGATCTTGCAGAACACAACAAGCCCTTCTTTCTGCCATGGTTTGGATGGTCTGAGTTATGCCACAGGCTGAGGTCTCAGCAATGGTCCAGTGGGCGTGGGGGCCAGAGGGGGGCCCTCTGGTTCCACGGGAACATGGCTGGAGTTCTATGGCCCAAAGGGGCCATGTGCAGTGCCCTGAGGAGTGGGGAACTTGGGCAAGAAGCTTTGCAGAAGGCAGTTCTTCCTAAGTCTGATGATTCTTAGAATCAGGTGAGGCAGCTTGGGGGTTCCAGCTCCTCTGTCATTTTGGAGCAAAGACTCAGTCAACAGTTGGGGGTTTAGGGAGCAGACTCCAGGCCCCAGAGAGATATGGCAGAGTGCTGTTAGTCATGTCTCTGGGGTGGAAAGAGAGATGATCATGAATCCCCAAATTCTTCTCTGAAAGCACCTGTTCCGTTTGCTAATGCTGCCATTATGAAAAACACCAGAAATGGATTGGCGTTTATAAAGGGGGTTTATTTGATTACAAAGTTACAATATTAAGGCCATAAAGTGTCCAAGGTAATGCATCAACAATTGGGTACCTTCACTGGAGGATGGCCGTTGGCATCTGGAAAACCTCTGTTAGCTGGGAATGCACATGGCTGGTGTCTGCTCCAGGGTTCTGGTTTCAAAATGGTTTTCTTCTCTCTTAGCTGCAGCTTCTCTCTAAAATGTCACTCTTAACTGCTCTTGGGGCATTTTGTCCTCTATTAGCTGTAGCTCCTCTAAGTCGTTCTGTTTGTGAGCCCCTTGTAAGACTCCAGTGAACTAATCAAGGCTCATTCTGAATGGGCGGGACTGTACTCCATGGAAACAATAAATTAGAGGTTACACCCTAACCAAAGGTGTCACTCACAGTTGGGTGGGTCGCATCTCCATGGAAACAGCCTAATCAAGAGGTTCCAACCTAATCAACACTAGTATGTCTGCCCCCACAAGATTGCACCAAAGACAATGGCATTTTGGGGGACATAATACCTTAAAACTGGCACGGCACCCCTCTAGATTTTAAAAATTTACATGTGTGCAGCAGACTAGAACAGGGAATTGCACATTGTTTATTACCAGTAGGGCTTTGGTACTGAATGCCGTTTCAGAACTAGCTCTAATGAACAATGCCACTTGAAAATCAGCTGCAGGAGCCCCTTCTGCATGGCTAATTAGAGGAAGGCTAAGAGGCCAGGGGAAGGCCTTAATTTCACCTGAGCCACCCAGATTGGGAAGTGAAGAGGGAGGTTGTAGTCCCATTTTCCCGTTTGGGAGGCAGCCCTAGCTCATGGAATTCTAGGAGATGGAGATCTCAGAGGATGAAGGGGAGAATTTAATGGCACGTCTGCCCCAGGACCTTGGCCCATTGTTTCCTTGACCTGGACCTTTGTCCCATCTCTTCCTTCTCACAGCAGAACCAATGGGGCCTGTGTTGGGGAGTGGGAGTGACCTCTCTCCCTAGGCTAGGGGTTCTTAAACACTGGTTGGCAAAAAAAGTCACAGGGGAGGAGAGAAGAGGGCTAATAAAATATATATTCCTAGAACCCCACCCTCCACTGCCACCCACCAGAGAGTTTGATTCAGTAGGTCTGGAGTGGGTGGGGTTCTGGATTCTGCATTCTTAACAAGCACCCCAGGGATTCTGATGCAGGTGGTCTAGAGATCCGCCGGCCTTGGGGTTGGAGTGTCTGCAGGCCAATGGTGTAAGGCCAGTGTTGGGTCCACATGGTGGGCTTAGGGTCAGAAATGGGGCTAAGCTAAATGCTTCTGTGCCTACTTTGGTTAGGACTAGCTTAGAAAAGGCAGGTAGAAGATTTCAGTGCTTTTGGCTAAGAGGTCCTGGGGACCACGGAGAGTAATGTTATCACAGGCTGAGTCACACTCGCATCTGCTGACTCCCTGCTTTCTTTGCAGTGGAAACCCCTTTGATTGGCTACATGGGGTCTATATCCAACATGCCTTTCTTAAATGTAGTGTTCATTGGGCAGAGTTAATTGCTAGTTAAAAAAAGTTTTAACTGATTGTGTGCACTTCTGCACTTGTATTCTTAAGTAGAATTTAACGTAGTTTGCAATTAACATTATAGCCACTCCAACCCAGAGAATCTCACCCATGCAGAGGGATTCTTTCCTGGGGTAAATGGAGGTGGTAAAGGGTCAGAGGAAGAGTAGAATAGGGGGTGGGCCTGGCCGAGGACTGGGGGGATGTGGGGGTGAGTATTTGCCTATAGGACAGTGATTAGGGTTAGAGGTAGAGGAGGCAGGGAGTTCAAAGGCAGGTGTGGAGGTCTGGGGCGAGGGTGAGTGGTGGGGGTGTTGAGCTGGGTTCTTAGTGACGTTTAGGAACTGCAGGAGTATGTAGAACTCATCAGAGCTGTAAGTGGAATGTTCACGTGGGGGTGTGGCCTCTTCCAGCTCCAGGCCCTGGACTCCGGGGTGTGATAGGAGTTCCCTAGGGAAAGTGGAGGCCGCAGTGGGGCCCCCTCCTTAGCCTCATCTTCCAAGCAGTGTTTGATAATTCTTAGAGGAGCTGTTCTTGTCAAGAGCAAACACAAACAGGCTAGGAAGGCCAAGTTCATTCATTCAGTCATTCAGTCATTTTCTCCACGGATATGTATCGAGTCCCTTGTAGGGACCAGGCAGTGTTCTACCTGCTGGGGACACAGTGACAAACATGATGCAGCCCCTTCCCTCACTAAGCTCACATTCCAGTGAGGAGACAATCGTTAAATTTGTTAACAAATAGATGCAGAATATAGTTTCAGGTTGTGACAGGACTATGAGAAAAATAAAAGAAGGGTCAGATTAGGGAGAGAATATTTTTGGTTGGGGCAGCATCAGGGAGGCCTTCTTGGAGGAGGTGACATTTGAACAGATGCCTGAATGAAGTAAGGAGTGGGCCTCATGGAGCTTGGAGGCCCCTGCAGCGTGTTTGGGGCCACGGCCTGACTTCCTTCCAGGAGCCACAGACACGTGGGCCCACACTTGTCTTCCTGGCTGAGGTGGGAGTCGCAGCTCGCTGGCTCCGGCTCTATTTCAGGGGTGGCACTGACTCACTGAGGAAGTGTTGAGCAACTGGCTACTGCTGGGAGCCTGTCTCTACTGCAAAATGAAAATGCTAATAGCTACCTTCGTTTTACAAGAACCTTATGAGACTTGGTCTGTGTCTGTCTAGAAAGTGTTTTTTATTGCACAATCTTACGTGTATGCTAAGATGTGAATGGTCAGCAGCTAACCCAGCTGTGTTGGTGGGCTGGTACGCTCAGTGTTGGATGGCCTTGAATGCCTGCTGAATTTCTTGGTTTTTAGGGTGCAATTGAGCCCCAGACCAAGAGCCCAAAGCTCTAGGTTCTGGGCCTCATTCAGCTAACCACCTGTATGGCCTTGGGCGATTCATTTAACTTCTCCCTCAATCTGCCACCTATAAAATTGATGTAATCATCAAAGGAGATAATGCTGCTTACCCTAGGTATTCATTTCCTGGGGCTGCTGTAACAAAGTACCACACACTAGATGGCATAAAGCAGAAATGTCTTCTCTCAGTTCTGGAGGCTGGAAGTCTGAAATCAAGGTGTCCGTACGACTGTGCTTTCAGAAACCTGCAGAGGGGCAGCCTTCCTTGTTTCTTCCAGCTTCTGGTGTTTGTGGGCAGTCCTTGGCATTCATTGGCTTGTAGACACATCTCTCCAATCTCTATCTCCATCTTCACCTGGCCTCCTCCCTGTGTTTCTCCTCTTCTATATAGGACCATCATTAATACTGGATGAGGACTCACCCTAATTTGGGGTGACCTCATCTTCACTTGAACACAGCAGCCAAGACCCTATTTCCAAATAGGGTCACATTAACAGGTACTGGGGGTTAGGACTTCTAGGGGTCACAATTCACCCCTAGCACCCTATAAACTGCTATAAACATAAATGTGAGAGATTATGGGTACTAAAGCGGAGACCCACGGGGGCCCCTAGCCGACGTTATGCACCTTTCCTGGGGACCCGACTCTGCAGAAGTGTTTCCAAGACCTCCTGGGAGAACAGCAGGAGGCCTGGGAGTTTAGACAATGAGAAATATGTAAGTTTCTCCCTATGTTCACCTTATCCGTGCTCAGCACAGTGGCTGTGGCCCAGGAGAGCATATTTAAGGGGCAGAAAATCGATGAATAGATCTCAGAGGAGAGTAGTGAGCAGAGAAATGTGGGGGCTTTGGGAGTCAAAGCAGACAAAAAGAGCCCTGGAGGGCAGGACACTCTCTAGGGCACCTGCTTTCTCTCTCTCTCATGAACACTTACTGAGTTCCTGCGATGTGCCGGGTACCATGCTAATGCCTTCAGACCAGTTCATGCATAGCTCTAACCATAACTTGGCTCTGGATGGATGGTGGGTGGCAGGGTAGCGGTGCTGACACCTAGTTACTTCCTACAGTCTAGGCTATATGCTGGCAAGACAAGCTTTACAAGCCAGAGTGGTGAACTGGTTGCCTAGCCCTAAATATCACCCTGCCAAGATTCCTTTCATCTGGCTCCAAATGCTCTCTCTATTGAGAGTGTATCAGATGCTGGGCATTGTGCCAACTTCTTTATGTACATTATCTTACTTATTCTTTGACTAACTCTCTGGGGCTGGGACTATGATTGTGCCATTTTACAGGTGAGGAAACTGAGGTTTACACACTTGTACAAAGTTACACAGTGAGTGAGCATCAGAGCCCCTCCTCTGCCCTTCTGTGTGCTTCCAGCAGCCAGCACCGTAGTTCTCCTTCACCTGTCCTTCCGTAGGCTCCTGGAGCCTCTCTGTTCACACACACACACACAGAAGTGCCAGAGAATTTACTTTCTCCTGGGGTGGCCCATGACTAAAGACTGTCAGTGGGTGCCAGAGCATCACAGCTCCAGCTCCTTTTCCTCTTTTTGGGCCTAACTCTGAAGTGCATACTCCAGAGGTCTCCTGCAGGATCAGGCTGACGCTGCCTTCTGTGGGACTTTTGTCTTGCTTGGCTTCTTCTCCTTCCTTGTCCTGCTCCCTGCACTGGCTTAGCACATCACCAGCCCTGAGCATCTGCTTCTAGGGAATCCAGGCCTCCAGTCAGATATGGGCTGAGCTGGAGCAGGATGTCATTTAGTGACAGTGATTCCAAGAGAGAATTCAGAAGCTGGATCCAATAGTGAGAACCTGAGTCCAGACAATCCCAAAGATCCCATCAGTTTTGTCGCATGGGAAAACCACGGACTTCATTTAATGACCCCTCCAGGTATAAGGCATTGAATTAAACCATTCACATACACATCTCATTCAATATTAAAATGCTGCTCCATTAGACTTTTCTAGTTTTCATTTGAATGTTTGAGATTATACAGGTTTAACACAACTCACCTTTCACTAATTTTAAAATCACATGTTAGGTGAAGCTGATTTTCTAAATTTCATGTTGGTGGGACTCCAGAGGTATGTTGCCTCAGTTATGTGAAGCTTCATTTGACCCCATGATCACTGCCCACTATTTCCTGCTCAATGTCCTGTTTCCCGTATGTTCATGTATATGACAGTCCTATGGATACATTTCATTTTACCCCCCAAGATGATTGCAGATCTGGGAGACCCCAATACCAGGGTTCAGGATGTACGCTCTAGAGATTGTGCTGTCCAGTATGGACATGTGGCTACTGAGCATTTGAAATGTGGCTGGTCTGAACTGGGATGTGTTTAAATATAAAACACATATTTTGAAGTCTTAGCATGAGAAAAAGAATGAAAATTCTCTTGTTAATGATTTTTTTCATATTCATTGTTAGAAACAAGCATTATACAAAAAATGCTCACCCGGTTCTGAGGAGAAAAGAATTTATTTACAGTCTTGCAAGAAAGGGCACACAGCCAAAAACATGGTAGGCTGGCGCACCAGAGGAAGAGAATGGCAAGCTTTTAATCTCCTTTTCCTAATGCACAAGTCCCTCCCCTGTTTCCCCATTGGCTGGGTGCTACAGAGGTTACAGCCTATCCGAGAGAACTAGCCCATCTTTGAGATTTCAGTTTGTACAGCCTATCCGAGAGAGCCAACTAGCTCATTACTGAGATTTTGAATTGATCAGCCTATCCGAGAGAGTTCATTCAGTTTAAATTTTTTTGCTGGGAGTTCCCACCTCTGATTTTACCTCATATCTCTTTACATTCCAGTAACCATGGTTACTTTTCCATATAAGGAGATGGTGCAGAGTCTCTTTTTCTTCCCTTTACCACAGGGCTTGTTTAAGCTGGTTCTGCCTCCATTTTCCCTATTCCATGCTGTCTCTATGTGAAAGCTAAACTTACCCCTTTCTTACATTCATTACAACTTGAAATGATAATAGTTTGGGTACATTGGGTTAAATAAAATACATTATGAAAATTCATCTTATCTGTTTCTTTTTACTTTTAAAAAATCTGGTTACTAGAAAGTTTACAATTACGTATATGGCTTGCATTATATTTCTGCTGGGCAGCACTTCTCCAGGGAATCAAACAGAGCGAGGTTCAGAAAATGAGCTTGTCCAAGCCCTCCAGGGAAGACAAGCTGATCTGAAATGAGGTTGTATGGTTTGGGGAATGACAGGATTCTTTATGAAATCAGGAGGCTACAAGGCAAGTCCTACATGACTTCATTTTTAAAGGCACGTGAGACAGCTCCATGCCGCTGGCCAAGAGGATTTATGGCTGAAGAAAGTGGCTTGTAAATTGGTTTGCTGCCCAAATGACATCACTGCTCCTCCAGTTCCAGGCTGGGATTTATTAACTTACAGGCCCTGGGATTTACTTTTGCTCTTTCTTTCATGTTGCCCTATTGTTGTAAGGAGAAAGGGATGAGTGGACGGGGAAGAGAGGAGGGGGAAGAAGAGAACTGTTGGAGAACTACCATTGATTAAAACAAGGACACAGGAGAAAACTAGGAAGATGGGCGTGGGGAGGATGGAGGTGGATCTCATTGGCAAAAAGTCAGCTAGACGGGGGCTTTTCTCCCTTTTCCCTTCTCTCTCTTTTCCTCTCTGATGGTCTTGTGACTTTTTAATGTCTTGTTTCTGGGAAGTCACAAGCAGTTACCTGTTTTGCAGATTGGGAGATGAGGGAAAGAATAGTTGAGTGATTTCCAGAGATAAATAGGAGCATGGAAAGGAGTAGAGAAGCAGAATGTAGGGGTAAAATTCCTTCTGTGTTGAGTCGGAAGTCCCAGTTTTGGGAAGTACTGTATTCTCTGTCACCAGTGCTCCACCTGGGAACTTCTCATGTCAATGACTTGGCTGGGAGATAGTGGTTCTCTAAGACATCTGTTCATGTTTCTGAAGCTCAGAAGCTTCAGTGACAGCTGGTTGGAGAAGTTTCTGGCAGTGTAAGCACATTGCTACAACTCCCAATTGCATTTGGTTACAATTCATGCTTGACTACAATGGCACTCATCACCAGCAATCCAAGGTGAGAACGAATTGGTTAAAAATGTTCTCTTTGAGTCCTGCCTCTGCTCATAAACCCTCAATGGCTCCCCATTGCCCACTGGATAAAAATCTAAATCCTCTATGGTCAGAACCCAGGTTATCTTTCCAGAATGATCTCTCCTTCATATCCCGAGGCTCCAGCAGAACCACCTACCTGCTATGTCCTCTCCATGCCCCACACTCTTGCATCTTCATGCCTCTACTCACTGTGTTTATTATCTAGAATACTGTCCACAGTCTTCATGTGTCAAAAAATTTTCTTTCCCCATGAACAGTTATCCCTGGTCTCCACAGCACTTTGTAAGTCTTTTGTGACTCTGGTAGACTGTTACTTGTGCAGATGGGGAGATTGTGAATCAGCAGATAGGGAGACTGCAGTAGGGAGAGACTGCCTAATATTTAAATCTCTTCCAATTCTAGTCCAATATCATACACAGAGTGGGTGCTCAGTAGATGCATGGTGAATTGAAACACACTGAATTACAGTTTGTCCCGGCTTGTGGAATTGCTGGGGTCCCACAGCCCCTGGGAAGCAAGAGAGAGTGAAGAGGTTTTCATGGGAATGGGACTGAGGAATAGTCTCAGCTATAGCTATTAAGTGTCAGCTCCGTGAACCTCGCCTATGGTAAGAATGTTGTGAGGTTATTCATTCCCGGGAGCAATTCCATCTGGTTTTTAATGCTAAGAGCAACTGTAACTCTTCTGAGCACTTGGATTTGTTTTAAAAAACATATCATGTTGGCTGTGAATTGAGTAACTGATCAGCTTGCCTCTCTTTCGCACCGGACAAACTTGAGGCCCACCAGTAGTGACAGAGAGGTGGGCTTTGTGGGAATTTCTAGCTTCATTCATAGATTATTTTCATGCTCCCCTTCATGTTTTTCTTTCTTCTTTCCCCCCAACTTTTAATTTGTGCAATCTTGTCATTTTTAGACACCTTTGTAAGTTTCCAGATTTCCAGTGAAATCTTTTCAGAAGCATGGTATGGTTTAAGTGCATTTTAAAAATTAAAATTACTCACATGTTCTCTGAAAAGAATCAGCAGTTCGAATGTCCAAGTCCAAGAAGCGTGATAAATTCAGATCTGAGCCTGGCATGGAGTGAAAAAAAATCTCTCTATATATGTATTGGTTAATGAGTCAATCCTTTAAAAATAATCCTTTAAAAATAGCTATTAAAATCCCCATTATGGATGAAGAACTGAAACACATGGAGATCAAGTGACGTGTCCAAGTTCTGAGTTGATGGAGCTGTTGTTCAAATACTGGCCCATCTTATGTCTAAATCAACATCCTTTCCATGCTGTTCTCCTGCTTCCAAGATAGAGGCTAAATATCCAAAAGTCTAGTCCTAAGGCAGAAGCAGGAAAGGAATAGTCCAGAGGCAAGACAGAGTAATGGCCTTGGGAGTTCTGTCTCAGAATGTGGAGACTCAAGGTTCCCAACTGCAACTGGGAACCTATGGCCAGTGGTCCAGCCTCTGGGATGAGAGACAGCTGCAGGGGCCACTTGCATTGCTGGTGGTCATCTGGGCTGGAGGCGAGCTGGAGAGAACCGAGAACTGAGTTGGAAACCCTGTTGAGGGACGAGGGTTGAGAAAGAAAGGATGAGGCTTGGGGGTCTCGAAACTGCCCCAGGAGAATCCCTAGCACTTTGAACAGCAGTCTTGGGTCAATGGGGTATTTCTGTATCTCACTGGGTATGCCAGGAGTGCTCCTAGTATCCCTTCAGATTTGGGACTGGCCTTGGGGACCATGGTGGGGCATGGCAGAGCAGGACCATTCAGTTTAGCAAGCATTGATTGAATGTGCAATGTGTGCTGGGTGCTGGAGAAACAGAGCAGTAAGCCCAGGTCCTGCCCTTGGGAACCTCACTGTTCCATGGGGGCAGGGAGGTCTGAAAGGGAGTCTCTTCAGGTCTGGATGACCAAGGGTTCTGATAAGATTCACATTCACACATTTCTCTTGCAGGGCCATGTTCTGCAATGATTTAAAGGAAAAGTACGAGAAGAGGATCATTATCAAAGGGGTCGATGCTGAGACCATGCACACTCTGCTGAACTACACGTACACCAGCAAGGCGCTGATCACCAAGCAGAATGTCCAGAGGGTCCTGGAAGCTGCCAACCTTTTCCAGGTGAGTGAACAAACAGGCTCAGTGTGCTCCTCTGGGACCTGTGAAAGCAGCAATTCCCCAGAAACCTGCCTGGACCGGTTTCCAGGCCGGTACCTGGCACACAACGCACATTTAACTGGGCCTGTGCTTACTTGAAAGTCAGAAGATGCTTATTGGGAAGTTTCCCAAGGGCTAGTAAGACGGGATGTTTCTCCTTAATAAGATGAAGCTGGGGAACTTGATCCCTATAACCTACACTTGGTTTCTGACCCCACGAATAAGGACAGCCAGGGGCTGCAGGCAGTATTTCATACATACAACCTCTAATCCTTAGCACAACCCGGGGAAATGATTACTTTCCTCCATTTTGCAGGTAGGGAAACTATGAGGATAAAAGGGATAAGTGGTAAGACAGGGAATTGAACCCTGGGTTTTCTGACTCCAGAGCCTACACATTTCTCAGTCTCTTCGGAAGCAGTGTCTGGGTTCTGGGGTGAGCAGGATCTTGTCTGGTGAGCACTTTGTGGGGCATGTGAAAGAAGAGTGTTGAGTAGTAAGAGGTATTACAGAAGTTGAGGTAGAGAACCCTCAGCATTAACTTTTACTTAAAAATAAGATAGATTGTTTCCATTTGGTTATGTTGGCTCCAATCTTATTATAATAATTGTATTTAGTTTTGTAGAATAATTAGACCCATAGATTATGTCAGCTGTTCCCACACGCCAGTTACCATCTGTGCCTATGTCTAAGATTATATTGAACTTGACTCCAGTGGGTTAAGACAGAGATGGTCTCGCTGAGTGTGCTGAGGCTTGTGATAAGCTGAGTCCACGGACAGGCCAGTCATTCCCAGGGACTGGAGACAAGCCTCAGATCTTGTCCATGGTTTGGGAGTTTGGGAGGTGACATCTGCTTGAATCATCAGTGGATCCGCAGTGGAACGGAACAGAAGGCCAAAGTCTGGGAAGGTGGGGAATGAGGGTTTCCAAGGTCAAAGACAATGGACAATGGGGTTAGCTTTGTTGAGGCTGGAGGCTGGGCAGGATTTATGAGGTCCGGCAAGGAAGGGAGAGTGGAAAGTGGAAGAGAAATGAACTGTGAAACACCTCTGATGAATTTTTCATAACAGTTGTTGATATTCTAGCCATTTTTATTGGCTCAGTTTCCCCAGGGTTTCTTAAGGATACAGAGCAGGTTACTTGGCGAGGTCTCCAAGTCAGTTACCATCCACATATCCTCCTCGTCCTTTCTCTGTCCTCACCTGTTTACACTCTCAACCTCATTGATGGCAGGGAAACATCCCTCATATGGAGAGAGCAGCAGCTTTATGCTCAGCATCTCATTCCCTCCCAACCCCTATTCCAGCAATATAATTCCAGGGAATCCTTTCCTTGGCAAGGAGGGGCCTCTATCCAGTTCAGCTTTTATGCTTTTCTCTGAACCCTCTTATAAAAGGTCATTATTCCCCCTCTGTGCCCCTAAAAAGACCAATAACTTTGAGCAGGATCATCCTATTCACTATGGTTCAGTCAAGTCACAGCTACCATTGTCATCCTCATGCTTATCTGAAGGGTGGCTGACTTGTCTAAGGCTGGATGGGTTACAATGACAATAATAATAGTAAAAACACTTATTGCTTCTACTGTAGTGTCTGACATCAAAATAGATGCCCAATGGATACTCGTTTTATTGAGCACTATGTACCATGAGTGCAAAGTTGGGACCAGTGTTTCCTGCTAGCTGAAAGCAGGTCCAATATCATAGGCTAAGAAGATAGTTTTTATTTTTCAAAAAGCAATTTTTAAAATTTTATATTGCAATCATATTGTAAACTCATTACAGAAAAATTAGAAACCAACACAAGCAAAAAGAATATAAAAATTACCTATAACTCCTTCCTATTCAGAGAATATGGTAGCTTCTTTGGTGCATATATTTCCATGTTTTTTCTATGCATTTACATGTACAGAGGGAGATAGCAGGATGGTTATTAGCACAGCTTTGGAGCCAGACTGCCTTGATTTAAATGCCAGCTCCACCACTTACTGGCTGTGTGCAATTGGGCAAGTTTCATAATCTCTTTGTGTTCCAGTTTCCTTTTAGGTAAAACAGGCATAATAATAGATCCTATTTCATAAAGTTGTAATATTTGTAAAGTGTTTAGAACAGTGCCTGGTACACAGTAAGTGCGATAGACATGTTTGTACTATTATTACCTATTGCATACACATTTTGTAAGAATGTTGTGGTGGCTTGAAGCTATGTACCCTAGAAAAACATGTTCTTCATCTTAATCCATTCCTTTGGGTGTGAACTCATTGCAAATAGGACCTGTTGATGAGGTTACTTCATTTAAGGTGTGCCCAAACTGAATGATGGTGGGTCTTAACCCAATCTGGCTTAAGTCCTCATAAGCAAAGGAAATTGGACACTGAAAGAAGCTACAAGGAGCAGCCTGAAGCTTTAAGTCAATGGAACCCATGTGAGGGAAAAGCCAAGGAACCCCAAATAGACCAGAAGAGACCAACTCTGGAGGAAGCAAGCCTTCTATCCTCTGAAACTGGGAGCTAATGAATTCCTGTTGTTAAGCCAACCCATTGTATGGTATTTGTTTTAGCAGCTAGGAAACTGAAACAAATGAGCCCCTATTTGATATACTGTTTTTAGTCCATTTTACCTGTATTGTATTGTGATCATCTTTTTGTGTCAATAGATACATTTCTCTAACAGCATGTGTAAAGCTACAGGTTGTTTTATATTCATTGTGTTGGGCATTGTTTTAGTTTGCTAATGCTACATTATACAAAACAACAGAAATGGATTGGCTTTTATAAAGAGAGTTTATTGGCTTTTATAAAGAGGGTTACAAATTTTCAGTTGGAAGGCCATGAAAAATCCAAATTAAGGCATCAACAAGAGTATACCTTTACTGAACAACGGCTGATGGCATCCTGAAAACCTCTGTTAGCTGGGAAGGCACGTGGCTGGCTTCTGCTGATACGTTGCTCCTGGGTTCTGGTTTCAAAATGGCTTTCTCCAAAATGTCTCTGGGCTTGTCTCTTTTAGCTTCTCTGGAGCAAACTCTGGGCTAGCATCTCCAAAGAAGCAACATGTGCCTCTCCAAAAGTCTCTCCTCTGCTGTTCTGAGGTTTTTCTGTGTGAACTCTCTTGTAGGACTCCAGCGATCTAGTTTAGACCCACCCTGAATGGGTAGGTTAATACCTCCATGGAAATAATTTAATCAAAGGTACCACCACAGTTGAGTGTGTCATGCCTCCATAGAAACAATCAAAACGTTCCACCCAACAAGATTGGACATAATATATCCAAACCAGCACAGGCATCATGGATACTTTTCAATTTGGAGACAAATGTCCTATGGTCCTTAGTTTTATTGTATTATCTTTCTGATGCTTTCCAGCTTTTTAACCTATTCTCTCTTTGGAGCTATTATTAGTTGGATGTTGGATGTTGGACCTCCTTTACCTTGTCTCTCCTGTTGACCATGTCTAGTCTTTTTGTTTTACTTCCTGGGAGATTTCCTCAACTTTATCTTTCAACTCTTCTGTGAATTTTTAATTTCTGCCATCATGTCCTCAGTTTGCAAATTCATTATTTATTTTACTATATTAATATTTTTGTTTCATGGATGCAATATCATCTTTCATTTCTTTGAGGCTATTATAATATATTTAAAGTTTTCTTCTCCTTTGAGTTCTTTTAATCTGCTTGTTTGCTTAGGTCTCTAACTTTCATCTTAAAAGATTTCCTCAAAATACCCTCTTGGTTATTTTATGCTTGGCTGTCCAGTCATATTTAAGATTGAGGCTTTAATTCAGTGTACATGGAGTGAGGTGGGAAGCCAGTAGACAGGAGAGTTTTACTGGGGCTATTAGGTAGCCAGCCATTTTTTTTTTTTTAATTGGGGATCTCCAAATGTCAGTACCAGTTAGACATTTCCTAGATTTGGTCAGTTTCTTCAGATAAGGATCCTTGAGTCTCTTAACTGGGGTCATAATCTAACTGTGAGTATTCTGGACTGTGTGTGTGTACGTGTGTGTGTGTACAAATCTTTGCTTAAACCCTTTATTTTCAGCACAACTTTCATACCTGTTTTCCTCAGTTTCTGGTGTTCCTGGTTTGGCTTTTCCAGAGAATAAATCTTCTTCCACAGAGGAAGTGGGGATTGGCATTTGTCAGATTGTAAGAGATGGGGAGGATAACATGGAGGCTTAACTTCTTAAACTGACTCGCTGTTATTTGGTCCTTTCCTACCCACCCCCAACTCTTGCCTTCCAAGTTCCTTGGGACTTCAATTCCTGGTTTTTGGGTTCTGAGGGACACACTTGCTCTTCTGCAGGCACTTGTCTGACCTTCCTTTACTCGGCAAAGTCACTTACCAGTCTTCATTTTCTGGGTTTGGGGTTACTGATATCTCCTAGTTTCATTGAGGATTGGGTTTGTATATTTGTTTCTTGTTCTCCTATCAATTTTGGGGTGGTTTTTCAAGAAAACGATAGGAACTCTTTAGATGGTAAAGACTAATCTCCTGTAATATATATTGCAAATACTTTTTCATTTGTCATTTGACTTGTAAATTTTAATTATAGTCTTTCTTGATATACAAAAGTTTAATACTGACACTTAATCAACTCTATAAATTATTTCCTTGATAGTTTTTGCCTTTGGTGTCCATGGGATGGGTTGCCTTCTGCATTGCTTGATCATATACATATTTACCTATAATTTCATTTAGTCTTGTTATGTTTGCAGCCTTGAAATTTAAATCTTTAATCTAAATTTATTTTGACTTAAGGCACCTGTTCCAGTTTGCTAATGCTGCCTTTTCGCAAAACACCAGAAATGGATTGGCTTCTATGAAGGGGGTTTATTTGGTTACACAGTTACAGTCTTAAGCCCATAAAGTGTCCAAGATAAGGTGTCAACAATCAGGTACCTTCACTGGAGGATGGCCAATGGCATCTGGAAAACCTCTGTTAGCTGGGAAGGCACGTGGCTGGCATCTGCTCCAGAGTTCTGGTTTCAAAATGTTTTTCTCCCAGGACGTTCCTCTAGGCTGCAGCTCTGTAAAAATGTCACTCTTAGTTGCTCTTGGGGCGTTTGTCCTCTCTTAGCTTCTCTGGAATGAAAGTCTGCTTTCAACTGCCATCTCCAAAATGTCTCTGTAAACTGCAGTTCCTCTCTCAGCTCCCAAGCTTTCTTCAAAGTGTCCCTCTTGGAAGTAGCAAGCTTGCTCCTTCTGTCTGAGCTTATATAGGGCTCTAGATCAAGGCTCATGCTGAATGGGTGGGGCCACACCTCCTTGGAAATTATCTAATTAGAGTTATCACCTACAGTTGGGAGGGTCATATCTCCTTGGAAACACTCAAAGAATTACAATCTAATCAACACTAATACATCTGCCCACACAATATTGTATCAAAGATAATGGCATTTTGGGGGACATAATACATTCAAATGGGCACAGCACCCTTTCTGAAAAATTTTTATATTTTCCCAAGTGATGAGCCTCAATACAGAGGTTGGTTTTAACGAAGGAGGTGGGAGAGGAGGGGAGAGACAGTATAGAGATAGGGTAGCTGGTGTGCTGGGAGGCTCAGAGCCAGAAAGGAGAGCAATAGGGACAAAGTTTACCTACATCTTACTTTGCTTTGGGTCAGCTCTGTTTATTATTGATTCCCCTTGTCTGGTAAACTGTCACTTCAAAAGTTTCCAAATCTCTTTTACTTGACAAAAAATTAATACGTTTTTCTGAGGCTGTTTTACTCCATTTTCCTATGAAAATAAAAGAAGAGGACATGGGCTTCAGGATACCTGTTTAGACTACTTGCTTTGACATTATAGACATAGAAACCTTGGAAAATTTTTCATGCAAAACTTGGAATATTTTCATGCTTGAAGCACTATCAGGGACAGAAGTTAATAGGTTGTTGAGGTTGTTTTGTGGGTTTTTAAAAATTACGTGAAGAAAACTGTGCCAGAGTTGGCATTTTTTTCTTGTCATTTCGGAACGTTCACAGAAGCTGATACCATCTTTGTGGGACTGAAATGAACAGGAATCAGATTATCTTGGTGTCCCCCACCCCACCCACCAGTAAGGGGGTTTTAATCTTCTCACCATTGATGTAACTCAGCTGCTCTCTCAGTCTCTGTTTCTTTTTTTAGATCTTCTCTTAGTCTTTTTCTGTTACCTACTTATTGCTTCTCTACCAGAGTTTCCCAGTCCAGAAAGAGAGAATTCGACTGACCAAGCCAGTTGCCACTATTCCTGTTTGGTTAGAGCTTTTTTTTCCCTGGCAGCCTCATAGATTGCTAGCCAGCTTACAGAATGGTTGCTCTTGGGTCAAGGGCTCATTGGTCCAATCAGCTGTGGCAGAGGATAGGGCAGTTTCCTTTAGGAGGACACCATTGGTATGACAGGTCCAGTGATTGAGCTGCCCACTAGAGGAACTTTGAAGTAACCTGGCCATAATTTGTTTGCCAATTATGATAAGAAACATGGTTTCTCCAAGCAGTTTTTGGAAAGGTAAAGGTAGGAGAAGCACCTAGGAGGAAAGTCCCAAGGGGCCTGTTCACATGTGAGGTGGGGTCCTTTGAGATGGGTGTCCCCCAGTGGAGCTCCAGAGAAGCTAAGGATCCTCCTCCCTTGCTGTAACTGGACCTTTGGGTGTCTGAGTTATGGATAAGCAAGGCAGCCAGAAACTCTAGACCTGGGACAATGACTATAAGAATTTGGTGAGATTTCTCAAACTTGGGGAACTTTTCTATCTTCATTTGGGGAACTTTCCATATTTGTTACTTTTGTTTTATTATTAAAAATCCATGAAATATTAAGGGCTTGTGAGCTTATCTACAAGGCATGAGAGAACGGGCTTACCTGCATTTAGCCTTGGGGACGAAGGATCGCCAAGGTACATAGTGACTGGTGGCAGTTTAGAAGGGAAAAGGAGAACAGGCTTAGTCTCTGTAAACTGGGGTCTGCATGAGGAAAGAAAAGGGGATGCTGGAGCAGGAGCCCAGTCATCTAGCCTGGCTCTGAGAAAAGCCCACGTGGTGCCTCAGCAACATCCTCTGGGGCAGTGACATAACACTTGTCCTGGTGGCAGTTTAAGGAGACTTGGTGAAAGTCCCCACATTGCTTATTTTCTTTTATTATTATAATTGTATTCTTATGTTGTTTCTTTTGATAATAACAGGATGATTATGAAACTTACATGGATGAGGTAACGATGTAGTCGGTGATTGATTTGATGGCCTCGGTTGGTTTCTGGGCTTACCTGATAGCTAGAAGTATGAACTCTATAATATTTGTTGAATAAATGATGTGAATGAATGCATGAGTATGTTGCTCTTTCTCATTAATAGCTGAATATGAAGACTACATCAGAAATTGTCCAAGACTCCAACAAAAATTGTCTGACCTCCTTCAAGGGGACACTAAGAAGCCCAATCCCGGCTCTTCGAAATGTCTTAGTCTAGTAGAGGAGGAAGAATTCCACAGGCTACTACTAATAATTGATTCTGTTGTAAGCACTTACTAAGTGCCAGACACCTGGTAAAAACTAGGTTCCCATTACCGCAGTGTATAGGTGAACTTCTATTGTCCTTGACAAAGATGCACAGATGACATCTACCCAATTCTAGACTTGCCAGTTGACAAGGCAAGAAAAGCAGCCCATTTCTTTACTGTCACCTAGACAACCGTTCGACTGATGCCCTCTACTCCCTTGGCCAACCAATGTCAGTCCCTTGTGTGGTTACTGTGAGTGTTAAGAAATCAGGGCAAATCTCCTGGGGCCACATGACAGCCACCCTTTTCAGAGCATTCATCATGGCAAGCATTTTGCATGTATTATCTCATTTAAAACGAGGTGGGCATTTTCATCCCCAATTAATAGATGAGGGAAATAAGATTCAGAGATGTTACATAAATACCCAATGTTTATAAGAGGGGAGCCTCTGCTTTCTCTACTACACAAACGTGTCCGTTCCTCAGAGTGAGGCATGAAACAAGCCATGATCCTGAAGGTAGCTGGGGCCTCCAAGGAAGATGTCCTCAGGGAGGACGGCCTAATGGAATACTTGGGGACCAGCGGGGCTCTGTGAGAGCAAGGCTAGCACAGCTGCCTCTCCTTTTGCCCAACACCCACTGGGGAGTCTTGACACTCAGGGCCCAGGTGTGAACCTGTTGTTGCCCACACAACATCTCTTTCATCTTTACATTTTTCAGTGTTTGATCTCAACATTCTCTTTTTTATTTTTAGGTATAATGTACATTCAGTAATATGCACATGTGTTAAGTTTACAGCTTGAAGAATTTTTACCCAGTAACCACCAGGCAGACCAAGATCTAGAACATTCCTGGCATCCCAGAATACTCCCTGTGCATTACCCATGCAGTACCTTCCCAGGGATCACTGCTACCCAGGCATCTAGCCCCATGGATTAGTTTTGCCTGCTTTTGAACTTCATATTGTTCTTTCTGAGTTCTAATTAGTATAGAGTGTCTAAATCTTAGGCTACAAACTCAGGCGTGCAAAGAAAAATGTGATTTAACCTATTATTATTTTTCTATCATTGAATATAGTCTCCATCCTGAGCTTCCCATTCTTCCAGTGGCAGAAATCATAGTCAACTTAATCAAAGTGCACATCAGGATAGCTTAATGAATTCAAGAGTAGTGTTGTGTACATGGTTACAGGGGTTGTTTACACATTGTCGGGGCATCATCGTAAAGGACAGCTGGCTCAGGCTCCTCCTGGTCAGTAGCATCACTGGTCCATGCTGGCAGCAGCTGCTGGAGCATCTCGGTTCCCATCAGTCTTTCTCTGGTCATTGACCCCTTCCATGGTATTTACTGAGAGGCCACAGCTCCACCTGGTACTGGGCATCAGTCTTGCAGATCACTCTGCATTCTCTTTGTCTAGTTTGCAAGGCCTCTGAAAGTCTGCCAATCCTCTCAGCTACTCCTGTGCCCCTCTGAGGGGCACACAAACTTTCTTGTGCTCTCCTGTGCTACTCTGGAACTACAGAGAATGTGGAGTGACTGCCTCAGGCCCTGTTGGCTAGAAACAACACACTCCGGTTTCTCTTCTTTTGCTATACCAGACTGCTGCTTCTTTTTCTCAATTTCAACGTGATAGTCAAGGCATGCATTCTTTTGTTCTCAGATTCATGATCTATAAGGGGCTTTTCCCAACCCCCTTACTCCACAGTTTTGCCTAGAGTGGGGGATAGGATGCAGGACATTGTCCCAGGACCCCACAGCTGCTTTTCACTCTATTGCTAGACTCTGTTCCTCCTGTCTCTTCCAGGCCCAGGAATCTTTATCTCCTTCAGTGTAGGAAAATCTGACCCTCACGTTATCAGCCATTTTCCTGTATCTGCCATTTTGAATAAATTCTATGTCCAGAATCCTTAGGATTCTAGCTTTTGAAGCTCAAAGTCCTGGGTTTGTTTTAGCTTCCCAGCTGCTAAAACAAATACCACACCGTGGGTTGGCTTAAGAACAGGATTTATTGGCTCATGGGTTCAGAGGTAAAGACTTGCTTCCTTTCTGGGTCAGTGTCTTCAGACTGGCCGGCAATCTTTTGAGGTTCCTTGGCTTTTCTGTCGCATGGCAATGTACATGGCGGTGTCCTCTCCTTTCTCTTCTGGGTTCTGTTGACTTTGGCTCCTGGCTGCTCCCGGACTTCTCTCTGTGTGTCCTTCTCCATAAGACCTTTAGCAATAGGATTAGGACCCAACCTGATTCAGCTTGGCCACACCTTAACTGAAGTAACCTCATCAAAAAGTCTTATTTACAATGGGTCACATCCACAGTAATGAGTTGAGATTTAGAACATGTTTTTCTGGGGTGTATAACTCCAAGCCACCACAAGGTTCCTGCCAATAATTGATGTTTCTCTCAAAACTATTTTTCTAGTATGAATTCTGAAAGTGAATTTAAAAATTCAAAAGCCAAGAATTGACTTCTTTTGTCCATTTTATCATCCTTTCCCTAAGTAGGTAAGCCTAGAATGCTCTAGTTGCTGCCTTTAGGTTGTGGAATACATTACATGAGGTGTAGCATTTTAGCTGTAATTAAAATCCATGTTGCAATCTAACCATAACAGATTAGTAAGCAATGTACAGTGTGAGAAGCTACCAGGGGGAAACAAAGATTAAAAATTGTAAATGTGGATCACATTTATATAGCAATTTGTCATATTCTTTCCTCTATAAGATCCCATTTGATGTTGGCAACATCCCTGTGAGTGAACAGTAATACCCTGTGAGCCTGCAAGGTGGGCTTTATTACTTTCAACACTTTCCAGATCAGGAAACTGTAGTTCAGAGAGACTTCAGCTAATATAAAGCGGTGAAACTATGATCTACACTCCAAACCCAGAACTTCTGTCTCAATACTGCTGCTTCTGTATACTGCCCCCAAACCCCTAAAACAACAATCCCCAAGGATCTTCTAATCCTGTAGGCAATTCAACCAGACCCCAACACAGAATGCAGGAGAAGAGGGAGGGACCAGTTCTGACTCTGAAGGATTCACTGAACTGGCAATGAGCTGGACTTGCTAGAATGAGTAGGATTTCAACAAGTTGCAGGAGGACTGGGGGACAAGTATTCAGGCAGAGAGAACTTTTAAGCAAAGACTTAAGATTTCAGCCTTTTCTATCCCTCAGTTCTCCCTTTGCAGCCCTCTGCATTTCGGGACTTGGCTTCTGCTTGGATTCCTGCTTCTCTGTCCTGAGATCCCCCTTGTCCCTCCTTTAACAAACACATGCACGTCCGCACGTCCACATGCATATTCTGAACATCAGCTATGTCCTAAACACACATCCTTACATTTAATCCTTTCCATGGTGTCCTCCCTGGCCTTCGCCTTGTCCCTGGACTCACTCACTAAACCTCAGTTGAGTCCCCTGCCCCTTGAATCTTAGTATGCCCCGTGTGTATCCCCTGTGGTATACTGTTGGCCTATTAGGACCCCCCTATCCCCTCCAGAAACTCAGAGGCCGTCTGTTGCCTGAATCTTGGCCAAGCTTGCCACACCCTCTTTGGGCAGTGTCCCTTTCCTTTCCCTCTGACTCCACTTCTGAGATCAGTCCACTTCTGTTAGTTGCCTAAGTCCCCGAGCACCAGCCCCACCTTAGTGAGTAGGTCTTTTACAGGTCTTAGCTCTCTCCTTTTCTGCTGATCCCATATGGCTTCCAGGAACCACCAGCCTTTTAGCCAAGTCTAGAGCAAAGACCGAAAGTCTGGAGGGAGAAGATGACATCTAGGGCAGGGGGAGGCATGTTCCCATGAGTTTGGAGCTGGGTGCCTCACCTGGGAAGGATGGAGAGAGGCAAGAATGGAAAATTTGGATCAGAAGTATAATTTATAATTTTTAAGTATGAAGAACCCTCTTTAACACTAATACAGATCCCACAGGAAAAAGCTTTACTTGTAGAATCTATTATCTGAAAAGAAAAATGGTGACAAAAAATTTACAGTGAATCCAGAAATACTTTCAGATAAATGGAATTTTATTCATCTCATCTGCACTTCACATACACTGATTTATTGGAGCTAGAGGTATAAATGCCAATATCCTTTGTAATAACTTCAAGGCCACTTGGAGTCTATGGTCCATGGAATTGCTGATTCAGAATAGAGCTCCAATTATTTTGGAGTGGATTTGAAGAACCTTTGGGGAAATGTGGAATTACATTGGTGAAGGCTCTTAGGAATCCAGGTTTGGGACAACATAATCAGGGTGCAGAGGAGGGACAAAGCAGTGTTCTCTTTGGGCATAAACTTCTCGTGGGAACTGCAGTCATGTCTCAAGTGGTTTCTTTGATTGTATTTTTAGTCTCCCTGTTCAAGAGTCAGGTGCTGGCTGTAACCTTTTGCTCACATGGCTCCTCAAACAGGAAGTTAGTCATCTTTTGCCATTATTTGTCATCGCTCAGCTTTAATAAACAAGTTCATGTATCATTATGACAAGCTGAGACAGAAATTTTACCCTAAGGTCTTAAATAATCTTGAATATGAAAAAGCAAAAGCAAAAACAAAACAAAACAAAACTCCTAAACAAAATTTTTGTTCCCATGACAACCCTTCACATTAGCAATTTCCCAGCCATTGGTTGGGATCACGGTGATGCTGCTGTACACCCTTCACACTAAAAAATGATTATTGAAGCATATTTTGGGAGGAACTTGGGCAACTTGGAGACCATTACCCACCCTTGTCCCCGTAAGGCCTCTTTAGACTCTTCTGGCATTTTGTTAGTTCAACAACAAAACAACTTACAAAGGCAGGGAGATGCTGAGTGGGAAGAGTTAGCTAGTGGTGGTCTTGATTATCGTCTCTACTACCTGCTTGGGCAACTACTCAATTTCCTCTTCTGTGCAACTGAAAATACTAATGCCCATTTCTCATATTTATTAAATGAAATAATGGGAAAGAGTCTTGCACAGGTCTTGGTACAATCTAGGTGTTTGATCAATAACTCCTTCCTCTCTCACTCCTTCCCTTCTTTCCCTTCCTTTGCCAGACTCCGTGCTAGGTGCTGCTGGAAATAAAAACACAAGTACGACCTAGAACCCACTTGTTTCAACTGACCATAGCACAAGGCAGAAATGTAATTAGTGTTCCATGTAACAGGCAACTGAGTTGCCCAGTGGAGAACAGAGGAAGGAGAAATTGATTCCATGTTAGGGAATTGGAGAAGCCATCAAGGAAGAAGAGGCTTTTAAGAAAGAACTTCATGGATAAGTAAGATTTCTCCACTCCTTTTCCATTTCATTTCGTTTCCTTTCATTTTCTTCCTTTCTTCTTAAACAATTATTAGCTCAGATTTAAAAGTGTCCAAAGCCAGGGCAGGCTTCGAGCACAGTTTGATCAGGGCTCTGGCTCTGTTTCTCACTGGTTATCTCACTTGGCTCTCGCGCTTGTGAAGGCTTTGTACTCAGGGGATGGATACCAAGTTGTCAACTCAAAGTGTCCCCTGCAAACTCTATTCCCAGAAAAATGCCACATCTACTAACAAACGTTTGTGTATAATTGTAGGGGTTCTATCCACTGACTCCAGATATAGGAATACATGTGAATAAAGAATACATAGTCCTGTGTAGATAAGGTGATGGCCACCGTATTCACTTCTTCCTCCTTCTTGAGGTCAAATTAAAAGGGGTCTTAGTTGGAAAAAAAGTTGAAATATACTGGGTCCTTACTTTAAAAAAAAATGGAGCTCTGAAGTCAAACTTGCATGGTTGAGGAAAGTAGGATTTTAACAAATAGTGATGAGAGAGAAAGGTAGTCCAGGCCGAGGAGATGGCATGAACACAGAATGCTCAGCAACAGGGAAGCTTAGGGAATGTTTGGAGAAGGGAATTGGAGATGTGTTGTGGCTGGAGTTCATCAGGGAGAGTGCTGGTGATGGATTAGAGCCAGGGTGTGGACGGCCTTGAGAAGTAGGAGCAGGACTTAGGTTTTAGGCAGAGGAATCGGTGAGCTTGATTAAATATATGGCACTTATCCTGGTTGTAATTTTATACTATGGGTGTGATTATTTGATTAATGTCTACCTCCCCCGCAACTCTGTCAGCTCCAGTGAAGTATATGCACTGCATCTCTTTCTGCTCCCCTCTCCACCTTCACACCTAGTTGAGGGCCAACTACATAGTAGATGCTCAATAAGTATATGCTGAATGAATGGATGGTTGAATGGATGAATGAAATGTTTCTGAGTGGAGAGACTCATTTAGATCAATGTTTCTAACAAGTGTGAGGTTCAGTCCTTGAGTTGATTCTCCTCCATAGTTTCCTTCTTTGCTCATCAAAAGTCATTAAGCAAGCATAGGAACTGGCATCTTGTTGGCTAATTCTTCCTATGTCTGGACAGATCAGATCATCTGAGCTACCCAGTGGTATAAGCAAATGATGATCAGCATCTACCAAGCCCTGGTCTGGGCACATGCTATTTAACCTAGAACAGATTGAAATAGTGGAAAAACATGCATGTTTGGAGTCAGATAAGGCTGGTTCAAATCCCAGCTCTACCACTTATTAGCTATGAATCTTTGAAAAAATTACTTCACCTCTCTGAATCATTTTTCCTCATCCATAGAACAAGGAATGAGTTCTGAGTGTTGTGAGGATTACATGAGCTAGTTAATATAAAGTGTCTTACACATAGTAAGTGCTCTTTATTTTTTACATTAAAAAATTTTCTCACTGTATACTTTAAAATCACTAAGTATTTGTTTAAATTCTAGCTTTTTTTCTGATTTTAAAAGCAACTTCATGGTCAGTGTAGAAAACTTGAAAAATACAGCAAAATACAGAAAAAATAGAAAAATTTATAAGTGTATATATATACATGTATATAGCAAAATACAGCAAAGTCTTAAAAACATGTTAACTATATCTACAAAACTGCAATTGAGATAACCACTATTAATGTTTTGATGTATTACCTTCTAGGATTTTCTGCATGCATTAGAAACTTTATTTTATATAGGTAATTCCTACACACTTTAAGAGGTGCAAAAGGTAAACAATGAAAATCAATTCTCCCTTTCTACCCTGCACCCACCACCAGTTCCCCTCCCCAGAGGCAACCACTGTTACCAGGTTCTTAGGTGGTTGTCCAGAGATAGCCCAAGTATTTGGAAACATCTATTTAATTTTCATATTCTCTTCCCCTTATGCAACCGTTAGCACAGTGTACATGCTGTTTTGTGTGGAGGCTGCCATTGAAGTGTGAGTACCATTTAAGCCCTCACAGACGTTTTCGTGAGCAGGGCCAGAGAGTGCTCTGGTGACAGGGTGCAAGGGCTCGGCAAGACTTGGTTTTGGTTGTTTATTTTTATTCTTTGAACTGCAAATCTGGAAACAACTAAACAGCTGTTAGAATTCTCCGTCTCAACTGTTTCCACAGTTGCTCATGCGAGGAGCAGATCTGCTGGTGGTTAGGGGCAGTAGACAGGGCAGTCCCAGGCAGAACTCAGGCTCTCTCCAGCTTTGCATTGACCCTGTTCTCTAAACTGATGATCAGAATGCGTGGTCTGACAGGGGAAGTTAATATTTTGCAATTGGGATTGATCTGAAAAATCACAGATGTGTGTTCCCCTAAAGGCCAGAACCCAAGTCATTTTGACCAATCTTGACCCCCACAAACCATCAGGCCCCACAGCCCTGCTACCCCCAGTTCCCATCACCAGAGCCTCTTCCCTGCATGCTCCCTTCTCCCTGGTCCAGTCTATCCCATCCATATCCCCACCAGGCCCTGCTCTCAGACCTGCCCTTCCTACCAGCTCTGACCCCTCAGCATCCCTCTTTCCCTCTTTCCATCAATTGAGCAACCTAAGCCTACTTAGAACTTGTCCAGTAGGGGGCCCAGTGGACTAGGAGGGGAGATAGAATATTGGACTTATTCAAGCTAAGCTCCAGACAGCAATGAATATGAATAAACTGGTAACAGACAGTTACTATATGACCCAGTATTTCCAGTCCTAGGTATATATCCAAGATAAGTCAGAATTGATGTCCGTGCAAAAACTTGTGTACAAATGTTTATAGCAGCATTTTTGGCAATAGTCAAAAAGTGGAAACAACCCAAATGTCTGTCAGCTGATGCAGTGATGAACAAAATGTGGTATATCCATATAATGTAATATTATTCAACAATAAAAAGGAATAAAGTACTGACACATGCTATAACTTGGATAACCCTTGAAAACATTATGCTAAGTGAAAGAAGCCAGTCACAGATTGTATGGTTCCATTTAAACAAAACGTCCAGAATAAATGAGTTCAGAGACAGAAAGTAGATTCGTGGTTGCCAGGGGCTAAGTGGAGGCAAAAATGTAGAGTGCCTGCTAATGGGTATGGGGTTTCTTTTTGGGGGTGATCAGAATGTCCTAAAATTAGATAATGGTGATGACTGTACAGCCCTGTGAATATAACAAAGTATACTAAACTCCACTTTAAAAGGATGAATTTTGTGATGTTTGAATTATCTTTCAATAAAAAATAACGAATTGGAAAGAAGAAAAAATAAACTGGCACATTTGAGACATCTCATCTGTAAAATGGGGATTAAATAATAAAATGGATGTGACATTGTTTTGTAAGCTGTATAGTGCTGTCCAAGCATGAAGTACTCGTACGGTTATGAAGATGAAGATAACTTAAAAGTAAGACATGGAACCAATCGATAATTTTACAAATTAGTTTTTAAATTACAAAAATGATGTTTATTCATTTTTGAGATTTAAATGTATATAAATAAACAAAAATAAGAAAAAAATCCACATAATCATAATAGAGAGTCTGTGTGAGGTTCTGCCATCTTTTTCCTTTTCTGTCACAAAACCAACAAATTTCAGTTAAGGGCTTTCTGTCATGCTGGGTTCTGGAATGAAGAGGACTGTGAAGAACATGTAGTGTGAGTGAGGAATGAACATTTATTGCCTTCAGATCTGGGAATTGGTTGTTACTATAATTTTTCCTCAGATACCTAATACACACACAGATTACAACTGTTAATATTTTGGTGTTTATCCCTTGGTCCTTTTTCTATAACTGTATTCTACTGATTTTTTTTTTTTTATAAAAATAGGATCATATTGTGCATACGATTTTGTGAAGTGCTTTTTCATTTCATCTGCAAATATTCCATTATATATCTCTAACAGATAAGGATTCTTCCTTAAACATAATCACAATAGCTGTTATCACACTTAAATTAATATTTTATATCAAATATTAGTCATTGTAAAAATTTCTCTTTTTAAGTTGGTTTGTTCAAGTCAGAGATCCAAAGGTCTCTTAGGCAGTGGGTTGATCTGCCTCTTAAGTCTCATCTTAACTTGCCACTTTTCTATGACATATATGATGGGTTGGCTTAAGCAGTAGGAAATTTACAGCTCATGGTTTTGAGGCTAGGAGAAATCCAAAAGCAAGGTGTCAGCAAGGCAATGCTTTCTCCACAAAGTCTGTAGCATTCTAGTGCTGGCTGCTGGCGAATCTTGGGGTTCCTTGACTTGTACTCCTGCTTCACAGCACATGGCGTGTCCTCTCCTTTCTCTTCTGGGTTCCATTGACTTCCAACTTCCAGCTCCTCCCCAAGGAGCTTTCTTTCTAACTATGCCTGAATTTTTTCTGCAAAGGACTCAGTAATGCAGATTAAGATTCAATCTCAATCAATTGCTCTATTTCTTAACTAAAAACATCTTCAAGAGGTCCTATTATCAGTGGGTTCACATGCATAGGAATGCAGATTAAGATTAAGAACAAGTCTAAATTGGGGTACACAATTCAATCTACCATAAATCTTTCATCTCTAGGCTCTCCTTCCCCTTCTCTTTCCCCCCTTGTAATGTAATTATTGAAGAAGCCAAGTCAGTTGTTCTGCCAAGTTTCCCACGGTAAGGATAATGCTGATTTTATCCCCATGGCATCATTTAAAATGTTCCTCTTTGCTTTATATGTTCGCTAAATTGCTAATTGTATCTAGAGAATTGGTCAGGTTTAGTGAACATAATACATTATGAATATTTTCCATATCTTTTAGTATTGTTTTATAACATCATTTTTAAAAAATTACTATATAGCTGTCTACTATATGGCTATATTATAATTTATATAGCTAGTGCCCTATTGTTGGACATTAAGCTTATTTCTGATTTTTTTCTGCTCTACACAACTCTCTGAGAAGCATCCTAGAGGACTAATCAGTTCATGGTCCCATCTGCCACCTTTCTGTTCTTTTAGTTCCTGCGGATGGTGGATGCTTGCGCCAGCTTCCTCACAGAAGCCTTGAACCCAGAAAACTGCGTTGGAATACTGAGACTGGCAGATACACACTCCTTGGACAATCTAAAGAAGCAGGTTCAAAGTTACATCATCCAAAACTTTGTGCAGATTCTGAACTCTGAGGAGTTCCTTGAACTCCCTGTGGACACTCTGTACCACATCTTGAAGAGTGATGACCTCTACGTGACTGATGAGGCTCAGGTGTTTGAAACTGTGATGAGCTGGGTCCGGCACAAACAGTCAGAACGACTCTGCTTGCTGCCTCACATCCTTGAAAATGTGCGCCTACCTCTTTTGGACCCATGGTACTTCGTGGACATGGTCGAGGCAGATCCTCTCATCAGGCAGTGCCCTGAGGTCTTCCCGCTGCTCCAGGAAGCCAGGATGTACCACCTTTCTGGCAATGAGGTGAGTTGAAGATGACAGGTGCTATATGTAATCAGAGAAGTAAAGGAGTTAGTCAGGGCCTCACAGAGATGTAGGTGGGGATGGTTGGCCAATCCTTGGGGCACTGAGAAGAAGGTACAACGATGCTGCTCTGCATAGTATGAATCAGGATGTTCCAGAAGCCCTGGGTTCTTTATCTGTATGATGGGAATGATATTACATCTTTAGACAGCTGTTGAGAGGATTAGGTGCGATCTGGAAATCACCCAGCACCCTGACTGGCACCAAGAGTCCTTCCTCATCTCAGTTGTGCAAGGGGGTATGTTTGGTGGGGGCAGCACACACACACAAACAGGAATGCATCCTGTCCAGTCACCATTCCATGGGGCCTGCTGCTTTCCTAGTTCACCAACTCTGGGGGAAATTTTGAGTCTCCTTGTATCTCCTCTGACATTGCCATGCTTCAGTCTTGCATCATGTCCTTCCTGAATTTCTGAAAATTCCTCAGAACTCATCTTCCTGTCCCCAGTCTGTCCTTCCTCCAATTCATTCACCAACTGGATGACCTAAAACTCAACCCTGATCATTTCATTCCTGGACTTACCCTCTTTCCTGGCTCCCCATCACTTTCGAGATAAAGCCCATACTTTCTGGCTCAGTTCCCAGTGCCTAGATTCTCTTTGCTTGCCTCCTGCTCACTTCTCTAACATCATCCCAACCTCCCTCTTCAGCTACAGTCCTAATGCACCACTTGTAATTCCCCAAAGCTGATACGACATTCAGCCTCCAGGCCAATGCAGGTGAAGTTCAAATCTCATTCCTCTTCATCTAGCTAACTCCTACGCCTACTTCAAAACTCAGTTCAAGCATCACCTTCTCCAGAGGGTCCTCTGTGCTCTCCTAGCACTCAGTACATTACTCTAGGACAGCACCAACCACAGGGCATGGTAACCATTGAATTTCTGATCTGTAAATATCACTAGACTAGGAAATGTGTCCTATAGGACTTTTTGTCTCCAGAACTTAGTGGGGCTCCTGGTATATACTAAGTAATTGGTAACTGTTGTTGCATGAATAAATGGGCACCAGGTTGGTGAATACATGTATCATTTAGATCCATCTGGTTCAATTAAAACTTGTTGAGGAGAGGACTGCTTAACAATTCCTGAAGAAAAATTTTTATTCAGAACTTCATAAAGACAAAAAGGGGAAACAAAAATCATCAGTAAGTGATGATACAGGGACAATTTGTTAACAGTTAGTACACCAGCATGTATATATCACCAAAGAGTGGTTCTGAGATTGGCTACCATGCCTTCTTCACTGAACCATTAGTGGAAGCCTTAGCTGAAAGTGGTTCAAGAATTATCAACCTGAGGCCCTCTGGAGCTGCTTCTTTTTTATGTTTGTCCTTTTCCAATTCTGTGTTGTCTTCAGATCCCTAGTCACTCACTCTGCAAATATATCCTTAAATGTTTGGTAGAATTCACCAGTGAAGCCATTAGAGCCTGGGGTTTGCTTTATGAGAAGATTTTAAATTAAAAAAAGTATTTCTTTAATAGATACAAAGCTATTCTGGTTATTTAGTTCTTCTTGAACGAGCTTTGGTGGTTTGTATCTTGCAAGGAATTTTTCCATTTCATATAAGTTGTTGAATTTATTGGCATAAAATTTTTGGTAGTATTTGTTATCCTTTTAATATCTGTAGAATCTGTAGTGATGTCACATCTCTCATTCTAGATATTGGTAATTTATGTCTCCTCTTTTTTTCCTGATCAGTCTGTTAGATGTTTATCAATTTTGTTGATCTTTTCAAAGAACTAGTTTCCAGTTTTGTTTGGTTTTCTCTATTGTTTTTCTGTTTTCTATTTCATTATTTCCATTCTAATATTGATTATTTCCTTTCTTCTGCTTACTCTGCCTTACTTATCTTATGGTCAGTCAGTGTTTTAGTTTCCCAGCTGCTAAAATAAACACCATATAATAGGTTGGCTGAAGCAATGGGAATTAATTTGTTCACAGCTTTGAGGTTAGGAGAAGTCCAAAATTGAAAGCATCAGAGTCCTCCTAATAGAGGTCCTAGCCCATGCTGGTTGTATCATTTCCTGGCAAATGCTCAGTACTGGTTATCAGGACCTGCATATGAATTGCAGAGTGGTCACAGCCTGTGCCTGCACCCACTTTCAGTTCAGCCATTAAAATGCAGTCTTGATCAACTATACTTCCAATATTCTAGTGATTTTTGTTTCTGCCTCCTATTTCCAAAGTCCCTGAAATGCAGGTGATAGACTTCTTTCTGATATAAAAATGTCTCTATTTTGTCTTCTGCAAAATTGCCACTACGAAATATCTGCACTGGCTTTTAAGTCATTTAACCTCTCTGAGCCTCAGCCCTGATCTGTTACATGAAGATAATAATACCAATCAACTGATAAAAGTGTTTTGAGAATTAAATAAAATAATGTGCTTAGCACAGTGTCTGGTGCATGGTAAGTGTCCCACAAATGAAGGCTGTTGTTATCCTCTCTCAGTTTCTTTATGGTTGCTCTATCTCCCACAATCAAGTATTTTCTTTGGGGCTAAAATCCCTCTTTTCACTGGTTCCAGGTTTTTGCTGCCTGTTGCCCCAAATCCTGCCCAGAACACCTTCTCAATCCCCTTTGAAAGTCTATGCAAATGAACTAACTAACCAACCATCTCCAAATTAAGGTCTCATTGACAAATGAGTTCCTGAAACTGCCTGTCACTCACTGCTTGAATGACCTTGGATTTATTCCTGAGGAGAGCGGCGTAAGCCTGGAGGCTGTTCTGTGGACCCCATGTCTTCCCTTAATCTTCCTTTCCCAAACTGTAACCTTTTGTGACCTACATCACCTCCCCTTAACAGCCTTGACCTTCCTTGAAGTTCATGGTGGTGGTGGTAATGGTGGGAAATTAGAACCCTAGAAAATTGTTGACCAACATTTGACTTAGGAGTGACAGCTGGTACCTTCATTAGAAGTGGTCTTTTGAGGCAAAGGAAAATTGCTCCTTCATTTCATTGCCTCCTAATTTTCCAGGAACCAACTTGATCTATACCAAAGACTGTCCTGATATGTGTGTGTGTGTGTGTGTGTGTGTGTGTGAGAGAGAGAGAGAGAGAGAGAGAGAGAAAGAGAAAGAGGTGAGGGTAGGTGGAGACAGGGGCTCGCCTCTGAGGACAGCTTTGTTATAGCAATTTGATCACTTCTGTTTGCTCCCGCGGTAGAAACTCTACACAGTCAGCAAGGTGCAACTGTCTGCTCTATTTTTATCAGTCTGAAAATAAACTGGTCAGGCCTGATTGTTGCGTGTGTGTCATAAGCAAACACTTCCGTATGTCTGCAACAGAACTTTCACGTTTCCGACTTCATATTGGCATTTGTCACGCCTTTGGGTTTAATATTTTGCCAAATGTAGCTGAGCTGGCAATTTGATAATAGTGCTACCACTGGTAAATTCTGTGGTGCTGGGTTACAAGGCAGGTCTCAGTTCACCAGCCAGTCCCGTCAACCAGACGATCACATTACAAATCTATTTCTGCATAACAAATGACTCCCAAACTCAGCAGTTTAAAATAACAAATATTTATTATCTCACACAGGTTAAGAGGGTCAGGAATCTGGCTCAGGGTCCCTTATGAGGTGTTGGTCAAGCCACCGGCCAAGGCTGCTGTCATCTTACGGCACAAATGGGCCTGGAAGATCCACTTCCAAGCTCACCTGCGGGGCTGTTGGCGGCCTCAGTGCCTCCCTGGTGGTCCAAGGCCTCGGATTCTCTTTTCGTGGGCTTCTCTGTAGCTGCCAGCTTCCCCTCCAAAGAATGAGCCAAGAAAGGGAGAGACTGAGAGGGCAGTCAAGACAGAAGCTGTAGTGCCTTTTATAACCTAATTTCAAAAGCGACATACCATCACTTCTTCCATTTCTATTGGTCACAAAGACCAATCTTGGCGCAGTGTGAGAGGGAAACTACTTAAGGGTGTAAATATGAGGAGGCGGGGATCATTGGGGACCTTCTTGGACGCTGGCTGTCACCATGATTTATACTGAAGAAAGAAATCTGTGTCAGGGCCCAGGTAGTCTGGCTGCTCTTCCTTTCTCCTTCTCTCCCTCCCTTTCTTTCTACATTTATGGAAGGCTACAAGTTCCAGGTACTATTCTTGGTAGTGGGAATTCACCAGAGAATAAGATCTGTTCCTACCACCAGGGACCTTACAGCACATTGCAGTGGAGTGTGAAAAGCGCTGTGCCGGTGGAACGTCAGGGCTATGCAAACGTGTGTGAAAAGTCAGGAATGGCTTCCTGGAGGAAGGGACAAAGTGACATTGCAAATTATTTCTAATGGCTTAAAGGGGAAGTGGATGGAAGTGGGTGGGGAATTGAAGACAGAGATTATGGGAAGATCCAGACAGCAAGCAGGAACCAGGAATTTCAGTCAGTAGAAGCAGAGTCTTCCATAGGCCAGGACTCAGACATGGGGCACCAGCTCAGGGAGTAGGAGGAGGATCAGGGCTGGGTCAGTCCCCCCATTATCCAGCAGGCTGTGGAGGCAGAGGGCAGGCTCTGGAGCCTCAGGGTGGAGGTTGAGGCCTGGTTCTGTAACTGGAGTAAGGATCGCAGGGGAGTAAGCATCCCAGCATCCTTCTGGGAGGCCAGAGCTGTCCTCTAAGCATTGCCCAAAAGCATGTAAATCCCCTAACAAAGAGGACCAAATATGTCCCAGAGGTTGTACCTCAGCTGTGGGGAAGGGAGGTTTGGGGGCAGGAAGCAGAGCTGGCAGCTGGAGAGAAAATGGAAAGGTGGCCAAGTTTGTCTTTGGTGCCAACTCAGTGCTCAGATCCTGCTGTCCTAGCTTGGTCCTCCCAGAACCTCCGGGCTCCCTGGACCACCCTTCCCACTCCGACCCCAGCCTGCTTCTCCACTTTCAGTGCCCCCAGGCTCAGGCTACTGCCTGCGATTTATCCTGCCACACATATCCCCGCTCCTGCCTGCTGACCCACTAGGGAGAACCCTGCCAGGAGCTGCTTCTAAGGCTCTGGTCCAGCCTCAAGAATTGAGGATGCAAAATTTTGCTGTTCCTGGCTCTTTAGCACAGAAAACAAGCAAATAGAAGACTCTTCTGGAAAAGTAGAGTTTTTTGGCCATTGGTTGGATTCACCACCTGAAGGCCCAGTCTCTTCTACTGTGACCTGTTCAGTCACCACCTGTGGGCAATGTCCAGGTTGCCGTAGTCAGTATTAGGTCAGTCTAAGCTTGTGGGCAGACGTAGCTGCTTTGGCCACCTGGAAAATGATCATGGCCTCTCTGTCTCCCATCCAACCTTTGCCAGCAAGCCCAGGAGATGGATGGGACCAAGAGGACAACAGCTCTTCCTCTCCCTAATAATGTGATGCCTCCTCCAGCTCCTCCAGCCATCACTCTCTATCGAGGGCTGTGCATGTGCCAGGTGCTATGCTCATCTCTCTGCTTCATGGCCTCATGAATGCTCACAATGGCTCACTGGCCTAACTGAAGGCATTGTGCTGAGGTTTGCTTCTCCAAGGTCCTGGAACTAGCCCCTAACTTCCTTGGCCACACTTGCTCCCTTCTGATTCTTTCCTCCTAAGTCTCTGAATGCTCATATGCCTACCTTCTAGGACTTTTCTTCAGGAAGGAGGCTTGTAGGAAGCAAAGTCTGGGATAACAGAAAAAAATTGAAACCAGGGGGAGTGAGAGGTGGCAAAAGAAGTGAAGTTCCAGGATGCAAGGCTTCAGACTAGGCAGGAAGGGAGCAGCAGAAGGTGCATTTGATGGTAGAGAGAACTGGACCTCTTAAAATAGCCATAAAAACAACAGCAGGTAACATTTATTGAGCATCTATTATCTCATTTAGTTCTTACAACAAACTTCTGAGTCAGTTAACACTAAAATCTCTATTATACAGATGATAAAACTGACACTCAAGGAGGTCAAATCACATGGCCATACAGTGGCAGAGTTGGGAACTGGGGACTCCTCTCTCTGGCTCCATAGCCTGGGCCCCGAGTTATTGTGCTATCCTGCCTTTATCTACTCCCATTGGTTTCCAGATCATTTCGGAGCGCACCAAGCCCAGGATGCATGAGTTCCAGTCTGAGGTGTTCATGATCATTGGCGGCTGCACGAAGGATGAACGGTTTGTGGCGGAGGTAACCTGCCTGGATCCCCTGAGGCGCAGCCGCCTGGAGGTGGCCAAGCTCCCACTGACTGAGCATGAGCTGGAGAGTGAGAATAAGAAGTGGGTGGAGTTTGCATGCGTGACATTAAAAAATGAGGTCTACATCTCAGGTAAGCAGGAGCCACGTGATGCCAAAGTAAGGCCCCCATAATGGCACTACGTATTGTCCTGAGACAGAGCCAGACAATCATCCTAGAAGAATTACTGTGAGTGGGCGACGATCTAGCCCTGAATGGGTCGGAGTATAGAAACCAGGAGCTCAGGTGGTCTTGACAGTGACCAGAATATGGAAAGCACATTATGATTTAGTAAATGCTGAGCTGTGAGCAGCATTGTACCAGGATCTGAGAGAACAGGCAAACAGGTCAAGTCCTTCATGGAAAAGGGGAGAAGAAAAGCTATCATAGAGTTTATTCAGTGTCTGCTATGGGCATAATGCACTATGAATACATTAATGAATAAAAATGTTTGATCTTCCTCCCAAACCTGATCGCTGCCCCCCTCCACAAGTTTATTTGGTCATACTTTTATACACTCCAGTAGCACCCAGTACTTGTTCATTGCTCACTTCTAAATTACATGCAATTACTTTATGTCTGCCTTTCCCATTTGACCTTAAGTTCCATGAAAGTCAGCCCTATTTCCCCAGGACTTAGCACTGTGTCTGGCCATATAGTAAATGCTCAATAAATATTCATTGATTGATGTGGTCTCCATCATCCTTACAGCTTAGCAGATAAATTTACTCCTTAATAGAATTTCATCATTCACTCCCCATATCAACTTTATAATGCAGCTGCTTTTAGTCTCCAGGTTACAGATGGAGAAAACTGAGGCGTAGAGAGGTGTTGAACACACCTAAGGCGACATAAGGTATCGGGCAGGATTACAACCCAGGTTCTCTGTTGCTATGCTCTTTCTATCACATCAAAAGCCAGCTGACTCTTCTCGGGACTCCGAGGGAGAGGACAAGCCTCTTTTCTCATCTCTTGGAGGGTTTCTCTGATCTGAACTGGTTTTGGGAAGAGCTTCTTCCCAGAGCTGGCTTTCTGCGAAGTCAAGGGCAGTTCAGTTCTTCTTTGGATACATTAATACCATTCAGTAGGTCACAGCTTTCTTTTATCTTGTAGAAACAATGTTTAATTGTTGTAGAAGATTATACAATGCAGAGAACATAAAGCAAAATATGGCAGTCTCTCTGTGCCATTACAATTCTATATGTTTCAATCTTCTACAAAAAATTGTTTCATATTGACTTAGAATAAGGAACGTGAGCTGCTGTAACAAACCCTAAATCTCCATGAATCAACACACTAGTCTTTCAGGGACCTAGGCTCCTTTCTTCTTATGAGGCTGTCATTTTCTACATGTGGCCTTCAAGGTTGATGCCTTTGGAGAAAGGAGGGAGAGTGAGTGAGCTGAGAAGTCCCACCTACTCATAACATCAGCCTGGAAGTGATGTGTCCCTTCTGCTCACATTCCAAAGTCAAGAACCAGCCACACACCCATCCACACACCCCCAGCCCCAGATGTAGGTGGGCTGTGAAATTCAGTAAGGCAGTTTACTATATGCCCAAGAGAAAAAGACAGATTTGGTAAATCATAATCAGTCTTTGCCATATACATTATACATGATACTCTATAAGTTGTCCTCCCCTCTTACAATATGCAAGCAATGTACAAAAGCATCTTGTAAATAATTCAATCAACCAAACTTGTACTTCAGTTACCAATCTATTCTGGACATCATTACATGTTGGTATAAATGGATCTCTCATATTGTGCTAAGTGACATAAAACATGTAAAGCACTTAGCACAATGCCAAGCACATAGGAAAAGCTCAATAACGTCAGCCATCATTATCACTGTTGCTATTCTTTTTAACAGTTGCAGGGCAGTTGATTGAATGGATGAATCACAATTTTTTTAATTCATTCTCTCAGTTGTTTTCAACTTTTTTTCCCCCACTGAAAAAAAAAAATACCACAACAGGCATTCTTGTATATGTATGTCTGTGTGTATATATATGTGTGTGTGTGTGTGTATATATCTTTATGTACTTGTGCTAGTATTTGGAGAGATTCCTGGAAGTCTTCATGAGACATGTTCATTTAGAAATTTGGTAGATGTTGCTAAATTGTCCTCCAGAAAGGTTTTACCAACTTACAGTTCATCCAATGATGAATGACAGTGTCCATTTTTCTACATCCTTGCTAACATTTTTTATCATCAGTTGTTTACATTTGTAATAGACTAGAATGTTTAAATTTATACTTCCCAGATCATTAACGAGGTTGAGCATATTTTCATATATTAGCTGACTGTGTGTATTTTTTAAAAAAAATCTGTTTATACCTTTTGCTTTTCTACAGGTTTTTTTTTTTAAATATTTTTCTTATTAATTTTTGGAGCTCTTATTATATATCCCTTGCTATTTGCATTGTAAATACTTTCTTCCAGACTGTTGCTGTCTTTTACCTTTAATTTATATTTTATCTAGTCATTTTCTTTCCTGTATGTCTCTGGATTTCATGTCATGTTTAGGAAGACCCTTTCCACCCCAAGAACATTAATGAGGTCTCCTAGATTATTTCCAGTTACTTTTATAGCATTACGTTTGAGTTACATTTTTAAGTGTGACATGAAATAAGGAAATGAACTTAATTTTTTCTACAAATAAATAGCTGATGTTCTACTACTGTCTATTTAATGATCTTTACATATTTTGGTCCATTTCTGTACTCTTGCTTTTAATTGATCAGTTGTTCTAGTCTTATGCTCATACCACACTGTTTGTATCATAACATATTAGTGTATTTTGATATTTGATAGGGAAAGCCCCCCCTTCTTTTTTTGAAAACTTTCTTAGCAATTTTTCCAAAATTCCTCTTCCAAATGAAATTCAGAAGTATCTTGTCAAGTTCCCTAAAAAGTCCTAAAGGCACCGAATATATAGATTAACCTGGGGGAGGTTGACACCTTTGCGAAAGCATGTCTTCCCATCTACGCACATCTCTGCACATCTATGCCTTACCAGTTATTCAGGTCTTCTTTTACATCCTGAATTAAACTCAAAGAGTTGTCATTTTTTTAAAAAATAAAGGTTGTATATATTTCTTTTTAAAGTTATAGTTATTTTATAATTTTGACACTGTCTAAATGGGATCAATATTGCAGTTTTTTTTTTTTTTAATAAATAGAGAACTCTAAAAGGTGGCCAACTCAAAAGAAATATGGTCAAAATATATGAATAGGAAATTTACAGAAGAGGAGCAAGCTCAGCCTTTCTTGTAGTCAGAGAAAAACAAACTGTGAGATCCTTTTTCTCCAGCAGACTATAAATGTAAAAACAAAACAAAGCAATGCAAAGTCCTAATATTTGCTGTTGGTGGGGTGTGGGGAAAGGTAAACTGGCAAGGCTTTGGAGGGCTTTTTGCCAGCACCTATGAAAATTCAAGATGTGCCAGCCTCCTGCCCTAGAAATCCCATTTCTGGTTTTGTGCTGAAGAAATTCTATCCAAGACAGAAAGTGTTGCCAGTGATATTTACTACACCACCAGCGGCTACATGTCTGAAAAGGCGATCTTTTGTTTGAAGCTGTTGTGGTTCTCTGGACTGATGGGAAAATGAAAGCACAAAGCTGTTAAAATATTTGATTAAAGTCACTGAAAAATTCAGTTCTCCTTTGTCTTGGTTTCTCTCCCAAACTGCTGTATTACGTATTTTCTATTTATTTGGAGAGTAGTCTGGAAGAAAATATTTACTAGCTCACACTCAAATGATCTATTGTGAGCATCTCCTACTTTTATAAGAAACAGACTATTTAAAAACAGGACACACCCACCCCGCCTACATTTTCATGTAGGCTAGAGATAAAAACCAAGAGCTTTTTCTAAGATTTCTTGGTGATTTCCCTAGGTTTGTATTTATGTTTTTGTTTGTTGTTAATAAATGAGCAAATATAGAACTTCATCTGCCTTCTAAATTGTCTGCTGTTCAAGGCCCCACCCACACAAAACGGTCCCCGCCTTACTTACCCAGCCTGACTTCCTACCTTACCGCCTCAACTCTTTCCGGCCTCCATATGGGGTCTCTCACTCCCATCCAGGCTAGCCTGGGGCTCACCTCCCTGAAGCCTTCTCTGGACTCAACTCACCCTTATCTGCCTCTTCTCTGAGCTCTCACCACACTCAGGTGATACAAGCTCGGAGCCAGGCACCCAATTCACCCCTGCCTCAACCTGTTCTCTCCCCACTCACCTGCACAGGCCGTCAGGATTTCCTTTGCACCCTCCTGTCCCTTAGTGTGGGGATAGCCTGGGGACTTAGCACCTAAGGACTTGTGGGGAATCATGGGAAAAGCTGCTATTTCCAACAAATCTGCTGGTTTCTCAAATGCTTTACATCTCTTGTAGGTGGCAAAGAAACACAGCACGATGTTTGGAAATACAATTCCTCGATCAACAAATGGATTCAAATTGAGTATCTAAACATAGGCCGCTGGAGGCATAAGATGGTGGTGCTGGGCGGGAAGGTCTATGTGATCGGAGGATTTGACGGCCTGCAGCGGATCAACAACGTGGAGACCTACGACCCCTTCCACAACTGCTGGTCAGAGGTACAGGAGAGCCTTCCTATTTTTAACTCAAAGCTTAAAAAAGTGTGTGCCTGGGGGCAGCCAGCTTTCTGGTCTCTCTTTCCCAGTGAGAACATTTTTGGTGGCTCTCAGCTCCCCTCCACTTAGGAGCCTCTGCTTCAGTACTGTTGACTGGGTCATGGAAAATGATTTCTTTCCAGGAAGTGGGGCTCTGAGTTGGCACATGTCCCATTCAGGTCAGACCCCAGACCTGGAGCAGGGAGGCTCACACTGCTGCTTAGCTAGTGGACCCCTTGGTCTACATGTCTTGGCCCAGGGTCTCTGCCTCCTCAGATGCCATCTGCCCTTTTCTTCTCTACTCTGGACACATGGTGACCCCTTTATTACACTGTTTGCTGGACCCAGAGCCACTTGGTAGTGTTTAGAAGTCAACCATTATTTATTTACATGTTTGTATGCAAGACTTCAACAATACAACCATAGGTACACACCATACTTAGGAAAAGGTAAAGCACTCTCACCTCCTATTATTTTCAGGTTATTCCCAATTTCAAATTTTCTTCTTGTTGGATCATATGTCAGAGGATGGTCCAGCTTTAGGGATTATAAAACATGGTCATTGTAGGCACAAGCAAAAGTAGCCAGGTCACCAAGGCATCTAGGCCACAACCTGGAAACCTGAAAAGTGCTATAGAGTGGGCCCTTAACATTTATGACAGACATGCCCAAGATCTTCTCAAATTGTCAAGTCCCACCACAGACTTGCTTCATGACCCAAGAGGGTCACATAATGGGCAAGAGGTTCACGGGGTGGAAATATATGCCTGGCTTAATTACAAAGTTCGCAGTGTTGCCCCGAGTGGAAGAGGCTGCTTGCCTGGGGCCACCTTAAACACTTACACCAGCTTTTCTTCTTGGATATGAGCACCAAGGACAATGCCTGGCACATAGTAGGCACTCAGTAGAATTTTTTGAGTGAATAAATATGAATATGCATGTGTGAAAACACACTTCCTCCAGCACTAGCTGGCCTCATCTGTATAAACACTGGTTCCTGCTCATAGCTCTCCTCCCCTGAGAGCTGGGCCCTGGAAGAAACAGTCTGGAAACATCCCAGCACTCAGCCTGCTCTGGCCTGCCCAGAGTCTGGAGGGAGGGAAAGGCCTTGATCTGCTCTGTGTCTCAAGGGGAATCAAATCTACAGGCCTTGTGACTTCAGGCAAAGGATGCCCAGGCTTAAGTTGATGGTCTCTGTGTTCTGTGAGCCACTGCAGCCATCTGGGCAGCTTGACTGACGGCTTCTTCTCATGCCCCATGTCTCCGCAGGCTGCGCCCCTCCTTGTCCACGTCAGCTCCTTTGCAGCCACCAGCCACAAGAAGAAGCTCTATGTGATTGGGGGAGGACCTAATGGGAAACTGGCCACAGACAAGACTCAGTGTTATGACCCTTCAACCAATAAGTGGAATTTAAAGTCGCCCATGCCGGTGGAGGCTAAATGCATCAATGCAGTGAGTTTCCGCGACCGCATCTATGTTGTCGGTAAGTGAATGATTGGCTTCTTTTTTTCACTCGAGGTATCCTACCCTCAGTCTCAGGCATCCAGTGGGCTGATCAGACAAAATTCTTGGATGATCTAGGTGGGGTTGGTCCAGGCCTTGGTGAACTTCCCTTGCAGTCCTGGGAGCAGACTCAGCTACAATTTGGAGACGTACAAAACAGGTTGACACACCTGTGGCCCAGGAGATGCGTCAGAAGTTGCTGCAGGAGGAAAGTTGTGTTATAAGCATTAGCAAATGTACAGAAGTAGAAACATGCCCAATACATGATAGCGATCATTTATTTTGTATTTCTTTGAAGTACAAGAGCATTTACAATCTTCTGAATGTCTATACAATTGTATTTATATCATTGTACTCACGCAATTCATGGAGATTTTGCTCCCTCTGCTTGCTCCGGGAGTTCTGCAAAATTGTATTTAGACAGGAGGAAGGACTGGTCAGGCAGTATTTGTTAAGGATGATGGCTCTCAACCCTTGCTACTAGTTACATTCATCTAGGAAACTTTTTACAAAATTTTGGATAGCTGGGCCTCCTCCAGACCAATGAAATCAGAACAGGGAGGAGGATGCTGGGCAACAGTTCAACCATATTCTTTGAAGAGCTCTAGGTGATTTTAAGGTGCAGCTAGGATTGAAAACTACCGACTAAGGAGATGCTGGCAAATAACTAGCTTCAACCAATGGGAGCTAATCAGAGATGGCTTCCTGGAGGCAAAATATAGGAAAAGATTAAGGAAAAAAACCTTCTCTCCCTTGCCTCAGGTTTTGTGTGAGTTCGTTTCTGGCCAGCTTCATGACTCTGCTTCATAGTGTAATCTCAAGATGGATCATGTAGGTGTCCCAGGTCATTCTCAGCCTACAAAGAGCAGAGATGCCACCCACCTGTAGCCACTGCCATCTGTTGATGGATTTTGTGTGCCAGGCCCTCTTCTAGTAGTTTTATGTGTGTGGTCCTTCCGAATTCCTCTAAACACCAGGGTGGTGGTGCTCATGGTTATAGATCAAAAAGAGGCAGAGCTGGGATAATAAGCTGAGTCTATCTGATGTTGTCAGGTGGTACTTCTCCCAGGGAATAGGTTTAGAGTGCCTTTTAGTAGCCATGGTAAGCCACATGTCCTTTAGAACCTGATTTGCACCTGAGCCAGGTGTCCTCTAGAAGCTGATTCACTTTGGTTGCAGAATGAAAGGGCACTGTGAAGTGTCTCCAGCATTAGAAACTTTCTGCCCTCCTGATCCATTCCAGCATTTTGGAGAGCCATCAAATTATTGTCTGTTTTGGCGGGATAGTGGACTTGACCTAGCCATGTGCCCATGGGATGCCCATGCATGTATGTTCTCCTTCCTCTTCAGGTGGGGCAATGCGAGCCCTGTATGCCTACTGCCCTTTGGAAGACAGCTGGTGCCTGGTGACCCAGCTCAGCCACGAGAGGGCCAGCTGTGGGATCGCACCTTGCAACAACCGGCTCTACATTACCGGGGGCCGGGATGAGAAGAACGAGGTCATTGCCACAGTGTTGTGCTGGGACCCAGAAGCCCAGAAACTGACAGAAGAGTGTGTCCTGCCCCGAGGAGTGTCACACCACGGCAGTGTCACCATCAGGAAGTCCTACACCCATATTCGGAGGATTGTGCCCGGGGCAGTTTCTGTCTGACAGCTGGAGGGGGGATGAGGGTGAGAACACCCCAATGGATCTAGAGGGTGCAGCTGGGGCTCACCCTTATCACCTGACCCCCTTCACCCCAGCACCATGTTCAGCCCCACCTCATACAGCAGGTGTGGTTTGAGTTTTAGACCATACATCAGGGGCTCACCATGGCTCACCTTGGGGTCACCTTGGAAGTCACAGCATTGGTGACCCTTGATACCAGCCATGACCTACCTCAGGAGGGAAAGAGGAAATAAGAATATTTAATGTTCAGGACACCTACCCCTTGCCAGATTCTATGCCAGGCACTTTTGTATATAATTTATTTAATCGTCATTAATGGCCTGGAGACTCCTGTTTCACAGGTGAGGTTAAGTGATCATCCAGAGAGCAAGTAAGTAAGCCAGGGTTCTAAAGCCCAGGTCTTTTCATTTCAAAGTCAGTCAATGCTCTTTCCAACATGCTGACTATCTCAGAGCAGAAAAAGAATCTGGCTCATTTTTTTTTTGTTGTTGTTCTGACAAGTCTGCTAAAGGATATACTCAGCAAGGCTGGGTAATAAAAGTGTGTGAGTATTTGTTAATTTAAATTTCCTGTATTTAGACCACATGGACTCCTTGTGCTGGAGTCTTGGGCTCCTTGTCAACAGTCCAATAGGTTCTTCCATTTTGCCAGGTTGGGGAGATGGCCTGTTTGATTTGAAAGAGATTGAAGACTCGTGTTCTACCCCACACCTCCCACCCTGCATCAAAAGTCATTTTTTATCACAGGATGACCCATTTTGGTCTAGAACTGTCATTGCCAGACAGAGTTTTGCATAGTCTAGCCTCTTAAGGTCCAACAGTTTTATTGCAATGTTGAAGAGAAGCTTCCAGAGACTCAAACTTCCAGAAACTCAAACATTTTTAAAAATGTAAGCATCTTAACACCATTAGCCGCTGCAGGAATGAGACTCTTCTTGACGTACACTTTCTACCTTTAGACAGTGATTTGGGTCCATCCCACTGGAACCTCCCTCCTGGAGCCTTAGTTTTCAGAATCCTTTGAGGCTCTTCTACTTGGTGTTTGGATCAGGCTGGCTTAATTTTGACTCAAAGAACAGAGTCCGTCCTTCACTCTGAGACAGAGCTTTCAAACGAGCTCACTGGAAATTCATTCTAATCCCAAAGTTGGAGAAGCAGGTTAAGAGATCCTGTTTCATATGCTGTATTTAAAAAGCGACAATGCTAGCAACATAGTGACTGTGCTACCCAACGTGCTTTATTTTCATCGTATGATTTCAGATCTCTTTATAGAGTGATTTTGCGTCAGATGTGGCATGCTATACTCATACTTCTTGGCAGTTTGGGAAGTTAGAGGTATTGGAGTTGATAATGAATTTAATTCTCTCCATGAGAAGATGCTGATGTTCAAAGCACGTAAAAAACTTGGAAAATCACAAGTGAAGTTTCTGTTTATACTTAGATTGCTGAGGATAAATGCAAATCATTTAGTGTGAGAAACGCCTGTGCCTTAGGTAAGGTGTGGCAGTTCAGCTCCCTGCCATGAAAAGTAAGAAGTGGAAATTTACTCGCAGGCACTGATAACCTTAACGAGTCAACTGAAACAATTTTATCTACTACAATTCAGCAAACATACATAGAATTCTTTACAGTTTTCAAATCTTGGGGACACCAATGAATAAGGCAAATTCCCACTTTAAAGACACTCATAAACAGGAAGAAAGGGCATCAATCAATTATCTAAATTTTTCTTTTCTTCAAGTTAACTAAAAATGAGATGTATATGAAGTTATGAGGCTCTATTCAAGTCTTTGTTGTCCTTGAAAGTGGTCTCTGTGGGAAACTAGGTACTAGGTCTAGATATGACAACTTCTTACACGTTTGTCTCTTCTGAGATCACTCTCAGAAACCATTTATGAGCTACAGGAAAAATCTTCTTACTTCAGAAACAATTTCAAGGAAAAACTTCCAAAAAGGAAATCCAATGACAACATCATTGGCCTACACGGAGAGCCTCCCCTCAAACAGAGAGAACTACCTGTCATGGAGATAGATGCTGGTGATCCTCGGCGAGAGGAGTCAGGGAACATGGAGCCCATTGGTGGGTCAACCCTATGTTGGGAAAGTAGGATTTAGGATCTCCATTTTATAAACCTGATTCCAAATGGAGGGCCCCAGTTTCAGGGTGAATACCTAAATGAATACAGCAGAAGGATTCCATTTGATTTTTATATCACTAGAAATGCAGGTGAGTTGTGATTCAGTCTCAGGTACCTGGCTCTCAAGAATTAGGAATTCTTAATAATGGCATGAGTTAAGGATCAGATACATCTATTAAGATCTAGAGTTCTGATGAAGCTGCCAGTCTGTAACTTTTAGGAAAAGGAAATTTCAAGTCATTTGGGAGATGTTTTATATGCACAGACAAAAGAATTCTAGCTCTGAGACCCTATCCAGGGATAGGGGCTCTTAAGATCTAATTTCCATCCCAAGAGAAAGACCAGTTTACAGCACCACCAGCAGGGGAGGAGGCAGGTGGGAATGACTCAGAAACAAATGACCCCAGGACTCAGGCAGACAGACATCGTGGGTGGGACGTGCTGGGACGTCTTGGCATGGCAGACTGGATATTGAGGCAAGTCCTGGTAGTGGACCGAGAGCCTCTGACTGGAAGGATGGGGATGGAGGTGGGAGGAGGCTAATCCACAAAGTTCAAAGGACACACACTTAGAAAATGATACGAGGGGCCTTGAGTTGGGGAGCAGGACTCTAGTGTCAAGGAGGGTGAGGGAAGGATAGGAATGGGAGCCCTAGGCAAGGAAACAAGGAGGGAGCCTGCTTCTCAGAAGTGAGGCAAAGTTAGGGCAGGACTGATTTCCTGCGGGGCCCCCGAGCTGCTTGGTGGGCTCCTATCTTACAGGACCTGGAGAGAATGAGGCCCCAAGTCTTTGAGGAGGTGGAATCTGTAGGTGAGTGTAAGGGACCCTAGTTGTCAAGGTTGGTCAGAAAGAAGCAAGGAGCTAAGCGCACCAGAACACCAGCAGATAAATGTTCTCTTTGTAGCTTTCATCACATTCTGGTCTCAGTGATACTCAGAGGAGTATACACATACACATACAGTGCTCTTGAACTCAAAAAGCAATTTATGCTCACAGGGACATGCATAGCTTTGCTTTTTATGAAAGTCCTTGAGGTACTATTACGTACTTATCCTGCTTGACTTTGTAAAAGAAAAAAGTACTTCTCAAAAGAGTTTTTTGAGTGGGTAAACACCACTAGAATTTCTTATATAAAGTCTTAACTTGGGGTTACAAAACTTTTTTCTCTACTACCTGATCTGGGGTTGCCTATGTCTCATGATTTGAAGAGTCAGCCTTCATGGAAATCCACAAATATCTCAAACATGGGTACTGAAAAACCAGTTTTGACAGATGGGATTTTCATATTTATAGATACAAATTGGCAGCATTTGGTTAACCAAATCCTTCAAGCATTTTGGTTACATGAAACTGTCTTGTATTTTTTTAAAAGTGAACAAGCTAAGAATATTGTTTATAGGTAAAATCTATGAATAAATTTTTTATTTATTCAATAAAATATGTATGGATTAGATAAAAATATGTCATGTGTAATCATTAAGTGAGTTTTGTTCGCTTTTTTGGTTGATACGAATAAGTGGTCTCTGAATAGAAACTAATTTAGAAGGTGGAAATTTAAAACATCTCAGTTAGTTCAAGAGGATTTAGATAAAATCATAGGCTGCAAGTCATCGGGTTTGGTTTATAGCATGGCAAACAGACTGCTTTTCCCTTCCTAAAGTTGTATTGCCACTCTGAGCAAGCTTTCGCCAACCTGTGAGCAAATTCTGGGACTCTTACCCTGCCTCACCTCGCCCTTTCTTACAGGAGGCCCCTTGTGGATTTTTGATTCCTGGTCTGAGCTCTCAGCCCTGCCTCTGCCAAGGTCACCTGTGCTGTCCTGACGTCCTAGCTGGACTGTGCCTCTCAGAGGGGAATGTGTAATTGGGCATGTAAGGCCACGGATTACAATGCAAAGGTCCTAGGTGTTTGAAAAGTAAACCTTGAGGCCTTGATGAAATTTGGGGTGACATGATCGTGAACTTTGAGGTTATATTAGCAGCTTTAGACCACTACCCTGGGGCCTCCCTAGTGAGAGATGTTCTTGTTCCCCTGCCTTGGGGATTCCTGGTGGAAAACCTTGGGAAGCACAGCCCATCTCACTGATCAGGGGTGTTCTGGAGTTTATTTTGAGCCAGAGATCTGACAGCCAGTCCACCCGCTGCAAGTCAAAATAGGGTTTTGACCTTAATTTCACAGCTGAGCTTTCCAATTTCCTGCTGGGTCTAAGTGGTAATCTGATCCCAGGCAGCTTGGCTGGGCCTGGCATCGGGCTGGCCCCAGCATTCCTTCACTGCGCCCTTGCAGCTTGTGCTCTCTGCTGGTGTTTGGCGATCTCTGCACCAGCCTCCTTTCTGCTGGGGATGCAGCCTTTACTCAGGATCTCAGTTCTGCTCTCCACCTCCCCTGGGCCCATGGCCTCATTTTCTGTTCCTGTATGATGTCACAATTCAAGACCCTTGGTGCTGGAGCCTACCCTTGGGTCTGTCCCACCCCAACCCCAAGCTGCCAACGTCAGCCTACATTCTCACCAACCACTCTGGTTTTCACTTCCCTTTTTGTTTCTGGCACCTGGAAGTTTTCCTTTTGTTCTTGCATGCTCAGATGTCTGCTCTGTTATTGATTCCTGCTGTGACAGCCGCTGAAACCCTTGTCTGCCCCATCTCTGGTCATCTGCCTGGGTCTCTAACCTGCTGCCTCCCCTGGGACCTCCAAATATAGACAACTCTTCACCCTCTTTGTCTTGACCTCTAGTTACCCCAGCACCAGTGTGTCTCAAGGATCTCCTAATTTCTGAGGTTTGGAGGAAGGAGAGCAAATGAGGATATGGGGTTTCCAGGCTACAAAATTTTTAGGAGCTGGGTGGAGGGTAAAGGTTGTGACAGACCACAGTAAGTGAACTTTCCCACTCCCTTAATACAACTAAACCTGGTTCCTCCAAGTTTGGCACTAGAGGGAGAAACTCCCAATGGGTACAGAGTTGGATCTCATAGCCCCAGCTCTCTTCCCCATAAGGAAAGAGTCCCTTACACAACTCTTCCGTTGATTTCCTGAAGCATATCTAAGACTAGGCTGGAACATTTAAGTAAGACTTTACTTTTGACTTAAAGATGATATAGGGAAATAAACACAGAAAGGAACATATTCTGGATGATAAAGATTGTAGATTCAACTGTCCCTAGGAGAAACAGTGTTTGTCCTTAGGAGGTGTGACTGTGTGTGTGTGTTTGTGCAAGCGCACACATTCTAGGTATACTTGATTATGAAACAGATACAGTTAAAGAAACAGGTGTGGCCTTCTCCCCTGTAAGCCTGGGAACCCTATAAGCCAGGACCCAGGCTCATTTTTCCAAGAGAACTTTGTAAGCATTTGGTGCCAGTCAACCTTAGTTCCTTAAAAGTTCTGGTCATATACGATTAAATGAGCATCATTTCAAATATGAAGAAAAAAAAAGAAACAGGTGCATTTAAAAGAGACGTGACCATTTTTGACAACCCAGCATGGACCCACTGTGTGCCCAGGAGTGCTCCCAAACCTCCACCTAGACTCTTCTGAAGACAGTTAAAGAGAAAAGTTGTAATAAAACTTCTTTTAGCCCATATAGGCCAGAGTGGTGCTTTCAAACTTTTTTGACCCCATCCCACAATAAGAAACATATTTCCATTCTCCTGTATTTTCCTTAAAATGCTGTTCACACTAGATTAATTTCATTACCCACCAATGAGTCATAAATCACAATCCACATTTTAAAAACTTAAAGTTGGAGGTTGCTGACCTGGGCAAAGTCAGGGCAGTGGTGAGGGGAAGTTGGCAAACCCTCAGGTTAAACGCTTAGAGCAGCAGAGAACAGAGGAAAAAATCTGACTGTGCAAAGGAATCTATGAGCCTGATCTAAGGAAAACAGGATTTTTGTGGATGAAATTCTAATCTTTCATAATAAAAAATGTAGTAATTGGGGCATCTATTGAGTAACTTCCCAGAAACATGAGACTGAGCCAGAAGTAGTCAGAGACTGGGACAATGTCACAGTGAGTCCGGGTAGAAATGATGGGGATTTTAATTATCAAAGTACTTCCTGGTAGAATGCAGCATTCCCAGAAAAAAGGTCACAGTAGAAACCTGGAGGAAAAATGATACGTTAGACTTTGTTTTGGCAGAGTTCTCAGTGGACACTGGTGAAGGAAATAATAGTGTGGATCTTTGTGAGACAGCACAACAAATACTTACTGAGCACCTATTATATGCCAGGCATAATCTAGGCAGTAGGGCTCCATCAATGGACAAAACCAAAGCCCTGCTCGAAGAGCTACATTCTTGTAGAAAGAGAGACCAGCAGCAACCAAATGAGAACATACTATTATGTCAAGTAGTTATCAACGCTAAGGGGAAAAGTAAAGCAGGATAAGGGACATGCATGTTAGTTTAAGTAGGGTGAGCGGAGATGCCCTTTCTGATAAAGTGACATTCAAACAGAGACTTGAGTGAAAGTGTGAGGCCTGCGAGTATCTGAGGGAAGCATGTTCCAGGTAGAGGGAGAAGCAAATGCAAAGGCCCTCAGGTGGAGCAGGCTTGGTGTTCTTAAGGAATAGTACAAAGTTTAATCAGAGGAAGATGATGTTTTAGTTTCCTGGCTGCTGAAACAAACATGCAACGGGTTGGCTTAAACAATGGGAATTTAGTGGCTCATAGTTTTAAGGCTAGGAGAAGTCCAAAATCAAGGCATCATCAGGTGATGTTTTCTCCCAGAAGACTGTGGTGTTCTGGGGCTGGCTGCCAGCGATCCTTGGTTCTTGGCTTTTCCGTCACATGGAACTGCACATGGCGGCCTCTCCTGGTTTCACTGGGTTCTGTTGACTTCTGGCTTCTTCCCATGGCTTTTCGTCTGTGTGTCTGAATTTCATTCTGCTCATAAAGGGCTCCAATAATAAGTTTAAGATGCATCCTGATTCAGTTGGGCCACACCTTAACTGAAGTCAACCTCATCCTATTTACAATGGGTTCACACCCACAGGAATGGATGATTATGAATGCGTTTTTCTGGGGTACAAAGCTCCAAGCCACCACAGATGCTAGAGAACAAGACAAGTTCAGAAATGCTAAGGATTTGTAAATGTTACACACATATCCGGGCCTGTGGCTTGCAAATTGAAGTCTGCTACATTCACAGGAGGCACTTAACAGCTAGGATTGCCACTCTGAACCCGAGGTTTTGGTGAACCCAACAACCATTGGCCCTTTCTCCAAATCCTTGGTCTTTCTAATCCTGTCCTGTGCTCTCACATCATGGTGGGCTGGGGCTTGCTCTCAAAACCACCCAGCCACACCAGTCTAGGGGTGGTTAGGGGTAAAGTGTTTCAAGCAACTAACACCTACCATTCAAACCCCAGTGAAAAGAAAAGGAAACCGCAACACTCAAAGCCTAGAGACCTGCTTATCTACTCTGCATCCTGTGGTGACAGGTATATCGGTGGTAGCCTTGGTGGGGGTGGTACAAGGCAGGTGTAAGCTAGAACTTTCAAAGTCAGTAAGCTCCAGGAAGCCTAGACAACTTTTCAAGGCATCTTATCAGTAGCCCAAAGTAATGTGCACTAAGATTCATCACATTAAAAACCAAACTAATAAATACCCTTAGTGGCTAAGTGCAACCCAACAAACCAACTTACAAATGTATGTGAAATTCATGGCCAGTCAGATGCAATCTAGAAATTAGGAGTTAAAAATGTTATTTCCAGGTGGTTTCGGAGACTGCATGTTCCCAGGAGGTGGGCTGGAATCCTCAGTAAGAGCCCAGGCTGGAGATGAGGTGAGGGTTAGAAAAAGCCACAACTTGGTGACAACCTCCCTGACTCTCTGGCCCCACATCAACAAAGTAAGGCAAGAACAGTATATATCTCACAGAGTTTTTGTGAGGCTTAAGCAAGATCATGGATGTAACTATGTAGAACAAGCAAATTCACAGAGACAGAAAATAGATTACAGGTTACTGAGGACAAGGGGGGAATGGAGAGTTTCTGTTTGGGGACATGAAAACATCTCAGTAATGGTGATGGTATCACAACATTGTGAATGTAATGAATACCATTGAAGTGTACAATGGTTAAAACTGGAAATTTTTTATTGTATATATGTTACCACAATAAAAAAATTAAAAAACAAACAAACAAAAAACCCAAGCTCATACATACCAGTAAAATGCTTAGCTCACTGCCTGACAGATAGGAAGTGTCCTTAATTGACCAAAAGTCCGTGGGGCTGGGGACTGCTTCCTAGTTGGTCTGTGTAACTATAGCACCTAGCACAGGGCAGGACACATGGTGAACTCTCAAAGAATGTTGCTGCATCCACACCTGTCAGGGAGTCCTGAGAAGCTGCCACACTCCCATAATTACCACCACCATTACTGATCACCTCCTGGACTCTTGACGCACAGAGGTTGAATGATGAAAACCATAGGTATCCTTAGCTCAGCCTGTGCAATATTTTAAAAATTTGCAACACTGGAGCCATATTGCTACTTAACAACTGGTCAGGGCAGAATGAGGAACGTTCTCTTTAGAAAGGGACTTGTGCTCCACTGACAAACCTGCTTGGCCCCCAAAAACGTTTGAGACTGCAGCCCCTGACACACACTATCTGTTTAATCCTTGCATGAACCTATAAAGTAAATTGATGCTTTATGGATGAGAAAATGATGACTCAGGGATGTTGAATGGCTTCCCAGAAGTCATATGACAAATTAGTGGAATCAGGCTTGTGCACAGGTCTGTGGGTCTCCCAAGCTCGTGCTGTGCCCACAGCTGTTTGGGAGAGGAGAGCATGTTGAATGCAGTCATGCCCTGTGTCCCACTGAGCCCCATGATTCTATGAGTTGGGGATTTTAGATCATGTATGTTGCAATTCTAGGGTCACCCTGATGAATGCCAAAGTCTAGAAATACTTACTACTAACCAACTGCGTGGTCTCTGCACGGCCAGCAACACTTGCCCCCCACCCCACAAAGAAACAAACAAAAATCAGACAAAAATGAGGGGGTGGACTTGGGAGGTGAACTCACTGCCCCCCACCCCTACCCCCCCACGTGAGACCTGACTCCCAGGGGTGTAAATCTCCCTGGCAATGCAGGATATGACTCCCGGGGATGAATCTGGACCCAACATCGTGGGATTGAGAACATCTTGACCAAAAGGGGGATGCGGAATGAAACAAAATAAAGCTTCAATGGCTGAGAGATTTCAAATGAGTCAAGAGACCACTCTGGTGGACATTCTTACGCACTATATAGATAACCCTTTTTAGGTTTTATTGTATTGGACGTAAATACCTGAAACTACCAAACTCCAATCCAGTAGCCTTGACTCTTGAAGACAACTGTATAACAATGTAGCTTACAAGAGGTGACAGTGAGATTGTGAAAACCTTATGGATCACACTCCCTTTTTCCAGTGTATGGATGGATGAGTAGAAAAATGGGGACAAAAACTAAATGAAAAATAGGGTGGATGGGGGGGATGATTTGGGTGTTCTTTTTTCTTTTTCATTTTTTATTCTTATTCTCTTTCTAGTATAAGCAAAATGTTCAAAAATAGATCAGCGGCGTGATGAATGCATAACTATATGATTGGTACTGTGAACATTGTACACCATGGATGATTGTATGGTTTGTGAATATATCTCAATAAAACTGAATTTAAAATAAAAAAAAATGAGGAGGTGGCAATGACCTCTAGATTTATTTCCGGTCCTAACAGACTAGCATGCAGGATGTAGCACTGCACTTTTAAAAGTGTCCACATGAGGGCAGAGGATGAACACGTGCTCCTTAGTTACACTGCTAGCGATGGGGTGGAGCCAAGGACTCCCCCAGGGTATATTTTTCTAAAAAGAAATAAACGGCAGGTCTCAATTGCCAACCATCTACCTCTGTTCTAGCCCCACAACTCCCTGCCAAACCTCCCATCTCAGAGTGAGCTCTTGGAGTAACCATGGCCTGTCCTATCCTGGAGTCATTGAAACTAAGATGTCATCAGTTGAAAGGAATGATAGAATTGGCCAGTGCATGAATCCAGCTACCAGTTTTTCTTTGCTTTGAAAGTGCCTTCCTCTATTTTCAGGGATTTGGCAATTTGCCTTGCCTTCCTTTGTGTTCCTTAGTATAATATAGGCAATCCTTTTATTTAGGTCGATCTAAATCATGTTTCATAGGATTCAGTGCCTCTTGCACATCTTTTGTCAAATTAATCCCTAAATATTTCATATTTTTATGCTATTTTAATATTTTATATCAATTTCTGATTACTTATTGCTAGTATATGGAAATCCAATGGATTTTTTGGCACATTGATCATGTTTCCTGAATCTCTGCTGAATTCTCTTACTGGTTCTAGAAGGTTTTTGATGTTGCTATTGTTTTGTGTGTTATCTTGATAGATTACATCAGATTTTACACATAGATGATCATGTCATCTGCAAATAAGAAGTTTTACTTCTTCCTTTCCAATCTGGATGCCTTTCTTTCTTCCTTCCTTTCCTTTCCTTTTTTCCCCATTGGTGTTGGATAGGGATGAGTGGATATCCTTGGCTTGTTCTTGATGTTAGGTGGAAAGCTTTCTATCTTTCAGCATTAAGTATCATGTAAGCTGTAGGTTTTTCATGGGTGCTGTTTATCAGGTAGAGGAAGTGCCCTATTCTCAGTTTGCTGAGAGCTTTAAATTGGGAACTGATGGCTGGATTTTTTGTCAAATGATGTTTCTGCACCTTTTGAAATATGAAAATGGTTAGTTACATTGATTTATTTTTGGATGTAAAGCCAATCTTGCATTCCTGAGATAAACTCTTGGTCATGGTGTATTATTCTTTTTGGTAAAATTTCATTAAGAATATTTTGCGTCTATGTCCTGGTAAGATGTTGGTCTGTAGAGTTTTTCTTTTCTTGTTATGTCTTGTTCTGGTTTTGATGTCAGGGCAAGGCTGGCATCATAAAATGCACCACAGAGTAGTTTGCATTGAATAGGTATTATTTCTTCCTAAAATGTATGGTAGAATTTACCAGAAGTCATCTGGGCCTAAAATTTTCTTTTTGGGAAGATTTTTAGCTGCAAATTCAATTTATTTAATAGATATGGAAACATTGAGATTAACTATTTCTTCTTGAGTAGGCTTCAGTAGTTTGCATCCTTCGAGGTTTTTTTCCCCATTTCATCTAATTGTTGTATTTATTGACTTGAAGCTGTTCATCGTATTCCCTTCTTATCTTTTTAATAGTTGCATAATCTGTAGTGTTGTCACCTCTCTCATTCCTGATATTGACTAATTTATTTCGTCTTCCTTTCTTTCCTGTTCAGTCTGGCTTGAGGTTCATCAATTTTATTTGTCTTCCCTAAGAACCATCTTTGATTCCATTTTTTTCTGTTTTTTTTTCTGTTTTCTATTTTACTGATTTCTGCTCTGATCTTATTTCCTTTCTTCTTCTTACTTTTGGTTTAATTTTCTCTTCTTTTTCTAGCGTCATCATCCTAGGAAGGGATATGGAGAGAGTCAAAGACTATCATAGTAGTTTTTAATCCCCACCCCCCTTCCACTTTTATTCACTTTGTCTTCTACCCAGCATACTGCCATTTAGAATATTTGCTGTTGGTTTTGGATAGTTATATTAAGTGTTTATTTTATTCCTATTTTACATAGAGTTTTTGTTGGAAACAGGTGCTAAGTTTTATCAAATATGCTTTTCAGAAACTATTATACTCACATGGTTTTTCCGCCTTAACTTGTTGACATTACAGATTGTTGTTTGAGATATCGAACCACCCTCTAGAAGTACAATCTTTTTGGTCATGGCATACTTATTATTTTGAAGCTCTGCTGATCTCTGTTTTCAATATTTAATTAAAAATTTTTGTATTTATAGTCATGAACAAAATAGGTCTATAGTATTTTATACTTTATTTATCAAATCTGGCTATTAAAGTTATGTAGGCTTTACAATATGAGTTGGTAAGCTTCTATCTTTTTCAATGACTTGAAATAATTAAAATAAAAGACCTTGTAATCACCTGCTCTTTAAAGATTAAGTAAAATTCAGCTGTGAATCTATCTGGCTCTATTGCCTTTTTAAATTGTAGATCTTTATTTCAGTCTCCTCCATTTTAATTGCCCTGTTAACATCAAATTCATGTCAACTTTGGTAATTTATATTTTTCTAAGAAAGCACTCTTCTTCTATGAAAAAAACTGCATGACTTTTCTCTTATGATTATCTTAAACTCCTCTGAATTTGTGTTTATGACTCCTTTGACATGCTTAATCTTGCTTTTTTTGCTCTCTTGTTTTTTTCTTAATCAAGCTCATAAGAAGTTTATCTATTTTATTGCTGCTTTCAGGGGAACAGCCTTTGGATTTGCTTATCCATTCTACTTTTAAAAAATATATGTTCTATTTTATTAATTTCAACTTTTGAAATTAATTTTCTCTTTTACTTTTATTCTTTTTCTATTATCTTAAAATGAGTACTCATTTCCTCTATTTTTGTAAATATTTTTATTTAACAATAGCTTGCATATGGCAAGTGTACAAAACATTAGTGTAACAGCCAATGAGTTTTTACAAAGTAAACACACCCTTATAACTACAACCCAGGGCCAGATATAGAAAATACCAACTCTTCACAAGCTTCCCTCTGGAGAACTTTAGGGTTATTATCCCTCAAAGAAAGCCACTACTCAGGCTTCCATAACCATAGACTATTTTGTCTGCTTTTGAACTTTACATAAATGGAATCATATAGTATGTACTCTTTTGTTCTGTTTTTTTCACTAAATATTATATCCAAGAAATTTTTTCATATTGTTGTCTACAACAGTATATTGTTTTTTTCCATTGCTATATAGAATTCTATTTTATGATATATGCCATTTATGGATTTATTCTACCGTTGATGGGCATTGAGGTCATTTTCAGTTTTTGGCTATTTTGAATAGTGCTGCTAGGAATATTTTTGCATATGTCTTTTGGGATACATAAATACCTAATTTCTATTGATGAATATCTACAGGTAGAATGGTTGAGTCATAGAGTACACCTATGATTAGTTTTAGCTGATACTTCCAAATAGTTTCTAAAAGTGGTTGTGACAATTAAATTCCAACAAGAAATGTACAGGAGTTCCAGTCACTCTACTTCATCATCAACAATTGATATTGTCACTTTTCAAAAGTTTTGCCATTTTTGGTAGGTGTTAGTTATATTTTATTGTGGTTTTAATTTATGCAGAGGATTTAATTTATATTTAGCTTAATGATAGTAAATACTATTTTATATGATTATTGGTCATTCGAGCAATTGTGTGTGTGTGTGTGTGTGTGTGTGTGTGTATGTGTGAAATGACTAATCATTTGTGAAGTGACTGTTGACATCTTTGCCTAACTTTTTTTTATTCATTTTATTGAGATATATTCACATACCACGCAGTCATACAAAACAAAGAGTACATTCAATTGATCACAGTACCACCACATAGTTGTGCATTCATCACCAAAATCAATCCCTGACACCTTCATTACCACACACACAAAAATAACAAGAACAAAAATTAAAGTGAAAAAGAGCAATTAAAGTAAAAGAGAACACTGGGTGCCTTTTTTTGCTTGTTTGTTTGTTTTTTCCTTTCCTCATTTTTCTACTCATCCATCTATAAACTAGACAAAGGGGAGTGTGGTCCATATGGTTTTCCCAATCACATTGTCACCCCTCATAAGCTACATTTTTATACAATCGTCTTCAAGATTCATGGGTTCTAGGTTGTAGTTTGATAGTTCCAGGTATTTACTGCTAGCTACTCCAATTCACTAGAACCTAAAAAGGGTTGTCTATATTGTGCATAAGAGTGCCCACCAGAGTGACCTCTCAGCTCCTTTTGGAATCTCTCAGCCACTGAAACTTATTTCATTTCCTTTCACATCCCGCTTTTGGTCAAGAAGATGTTCTCCATCCCACGATGCTGGGTCTAGATTTCTCCCCAGGAGTCATATTCCACATTGCCAGGGAGATTCACTCTCCTGGGTGTCAGATCCCATGTAGAGGGGGAGGGCAGTGATTTCACCTGCCAAGTTGGCTTAGCTAGAGAGAGAGTTGCCCAACTTTTAAAAATAGGGTTGTCTGTTTATTTCTTATTAATTTCTGGACATCCTTTATGTATGCTGGATATGAAACCTTTGTTGGTTCAAATACTGAAGATACATTCTTCTACACTGTGGCTTGCCTTCTCATCTTTTTGGCAATATTTTTTGATAAGGTGAAGCTCAAAATTAAGCACACTATTTTGTTCCCTTTTTGATATGGTCAAATGGGTTAATAAAACCTTTTCCCTTTCTACATGAGAATTCAACCTTCAGCTAATTTTTAAAATTGATTCCTCTGGAAACCTGGTAGTGAGCTTACACCTGCACGCTCCTGAGAGTGAACGCCTCTTTAAATTTTGTGTCTGGGCACCTTGCTTGCCTCCACTAGTTCTGGCCCTGATTCCGAGTCTCAGGATACGAATTCTAGTGGTTTTAAAACATGTCCACAACTTCTTTGATGTTCCTGCCTTGAAAAAGTGGAGCCTATTTCCCTTCTCTTTGAGTGTGGCTGGACTTAGTGACCCATTTATAATGAATAAATAGGCTGTGGCAAAAAGTGGCAGTACAATTCTGAGACTAGGTCATGGAAGTCATTGTGTCCTCTCGGATCCCTTGCTCTGGGGAAGCCAAATACCATGTTGTGAGGACACTCACGCATCCCTGTAGAGAAGAACCATGTGGCAAAGAACTGAGCCTCCTGCCAGCAGTCTTGTGAATGAACCGCCTTGAAAGCAGATGTCCAGCCCTCAAGCTTTCAGACGGTGCAGCCCCGAACAGCCTCACTGCACTCTTACGAGAGACCCTGAGCCAGAGCCACCTCGCTAAGCTGCTCCTAGATTCTTGCCCCTCAGAAACCATGAGATAATGAGTATTTGTTGTTTTAAGCTACTAAGTTTTAGGGAATTTGTTACAGGGCAATATGTCAAAAAATGTCAAATAAAAAAAACACATCCATTTATAGACTATGTAAAAGGAATACCTTACCAGTACACCACACTAATAGTAGGGATAAATAATTAGGGGCTAATATGAGCTTTGGGGTATTTTGGGTTATGATAATTGTTTAAAATTGAGAGTGATGATTGCACAACTAAGTGAAGATAACGTGAGACATTGTTTATCTTGCACAAAATGTATGCTTTGTGAAATTAGGAAGCCCCTACTTAGTAAGTCAAGCCCTCAATCTTGAGGTTTGCTCTTGTGAAACTTATGGCTTCCCCTTATGTAAAGGGGAGGCTAAGCTGACCTATAATTATTCCTAACAGTCACCTCCAGAGAACCTCTTTTGTTGCTCAGATTTGGCCTTTCTCTAAGCCCAACTCTGCAAATAAATTCATTACCCTCCCCCCTACATGGGACATGACTCCCAGGGGAGTGAGTCTCCCTGGCAACGTGGGACACAACTCCCAGAAATGAGCCTGGCCCTGGCATCAAAGGATTGAGAATGACTTCTTGACCAAAAGGGGGAAAAGAAAGATAACAAAATAAGGTTTCAGTGGCTAAGAGATTTCATATAGCATTGAGAGGCTATCCTGGAGGTTACTCTTATGCATGCCCCAGCTAGATACTCCAAATGGCCACAGTAAGCCAAGCCAAAATCAACAGTAGTCCCAAAAATGCTAAAGAATGCCTAGGTCCCTATGTGAGGGTGTATAAACGTTTCACTCACTAAGTTTATTTTTCAGAAACTTAAATCCTCCAGAGTATGCCTATGTCATGTAAGTCCCCAAACACGGAGGCGACAGCCTCTTCGAGAACAACCAGATGCACTCCCCTTCCCCATAATGTCCACACCCCTTTTCAATATGAACAAGTTAGGGTGATCACTGCCCAGATATCCCTGAAGATTGAGAACACTGAATCTGTATGTAAATATCTTTTTTTAAATTTCTAGGGTATTAGAATAGCTAGAAGGAAATAAGTGACATGGTGGCACTGTAACTCATAACATTCTTTGAAATTTGCTCTGTAGCTACTTGTTAAATGGCATTTCAAAAGTTGTCATCTTTCTCTTTCTGTTTTATTTCACAATAAGGAAATAACTAAAATTGCAGAACAGTAACCTGTAACATTCTTTGAAATTTGCTTATTTGTTAAATCATACCTTGAAAATTATCACTTTTCTGTATGTATGTTATATTTCATAAAAATAAAAATTTTCAGTAAATCCATATTAATCAATTAAAAACAAAAACAAAAACAAATCCAGACTTGGTAAGGAGAGACTTTATCCAAAAGGATTATTTTAAGGGGGAAAGGAGCTATTGCAATGAAGGTAGAGAACTGTTTTAATAGTGAGAATGTTCTGAGCATCAGATCAGCAAGTGTCTCATGAGTTAGGCAAAATGGGATTTTTTTTTTTAATAGAAAGGAAAGAACCAGGTGTAGGGAAGTGGATGAAAGGGCAATGTGATCAGTTAGTAGATCAGAAACTGTTCTATTCTGAAGCTGCCTATTTTCTGGGAGGCACCTCTCAAGTTCAGGGGCCTGGAGGAAGGAAAGAAACTTAACCGAAGTTTGGTTAGCAAGCGTTTTGTTCTGACTGATCAGTGGGGACAAGCAGTTCAGCTGATCATTGGAATTGACAGGCTCTTTGTCTGGCCTTGTCACAGGGAAAGAAGGGGATCCATGAGTCTTCTCTAAGTCATACGAGGAAGGATAGTTTGAGGCAGTAAACCATTTCCGGAATACAAAGAGTGGGGAGATTTCTTAACCTTTGCTATTTTCCAAGACCCAGAGGACTCAGGTAAAATTTAATATTATTAGTAACGAGTATGTGGGGACTGGGTGAAGAGATCAGGGGAGAGGGAGATGCTGGCTCTGGGATGTGCTCCCCCACATCCTGCAGAAGTGACCTCGGGAGCATCTGCAGTAAACCCGAGAGAATCTTTAGGTCTGTCAACCAGCTTTAAGCCAGGACAAGCAGTAAAGACAGAGAAAGAGATGGTATAGCTGAAAGTCCCGTAAGACAGCAGCGGAGAGAGCCTGGTGATGGACTGACAGAATTATTTTAGGGGTCATCTAGAACATTAGCCTCTAGGTAAGCATTTGCCTGAGCTTGGAAAGAGGAACAATCCTCCAATCCTCCAAGCACTGCGATGACCTAGATTCTGCCTCCTTGTTGGTGGACCCCCTCACGTCCTGCGACAAAGAAGTGAAGGACAAAGGATCCACTTGGACAGTCACGCGGCAGGCACAGGGGCCTCCTTGGCTCGCGGTGCCACAGGTGAGGGGGTGATGCCTGGGCACCGCTGAGCCACCCAGTTTAGTTTAGACCAGGGTTCTTCAAACCCACAGGGGCATGAAAATTTTACATCCCAACACAGTGCACACTTGTAAATATGTCCATAAAATTGTGACAAAATTTTATGGAACAATATTTACCTTTACAATGCATGATGCCCTCATATTTTCTGTTCTATGCTATGCTATGCCATGCCATGCCCTTCCATCCCATCCTATCCTATTCAGAGTCATTCTATTCTTTTAAAATGCTGGTCCAGATCCTCCAAGTTGATTTTATGACCCACTAATGGATTGTGACCCACAGTTTGAAAAACACAAAGAGGAGGAACAAGAAAGAGAAGAGTGTTTCCAGACAATGACTTGTTCATCCTGCATATCCCAAGTCTCCTGTAAGAAATCCAGAATTCCTAGAACTGGCAAGCCTTAGAGAACAGCCTCAGTCAAAGCAGCCACTGTTTTACAGGGGAGGACAGTGGGGCTCACAGGGGTCACCCTCCCAGGTGTCATTACTGACCACCAGGCTCTGGGCACAGTGGGGACTTGCTTCAAGTCCCAGGGTGGGAGGAGCTGAGTCAGGGCCAGAACCAGGTCTCCTGACTCCTGGGCGATGCTTCCTTCCCTCACCCACCACTCACAACTTCCAGAACTGCCCTTTGCTCCATCTTATATCATCTCCATGTTTAATCCCATCCTCCTGGATTCACGGGCCACAGGGTATATGCTACCTTAGGTGCTAAGGAAGTAGCAGCACCTTGTGGACCCACGAATTGGCCCAGGGTCAGGCAGGTAGCAGGCATGTGAGTGAATCAGTGAGAGGCCTGTTGCCTGGTGGTTGGAGCAGGGGCTTTGGAGTCAATCAAACTCAAGTGCAATTCTGATGTTGCAAATCTCCAGCTGTGTGACCTTGGGCAAGTCACTTAACCTCTCTGAGCACGAGTCTCCTCATCTCTTATGGGGATATTTTGCAGGATTGGTGTGAAGACCAGCAATAACGGGTATAATGTTTAATTCCTGACACACTGTGGGAACTCAAAAACAGCACATGCTATGATTATTGTTCATAGTAATTACAACATTACTAACTAGAGGGTCTCAGAACAGCTTTGGGCATTTCAAATGTGCTGCCTTTACCTAGTTTGAGGGAAGATTTGGATGCCATTGTCTTCATCCTAGACATAAAGAACACACACCTAGGGGAGGAAAAGCCTTACTAATAAGAGCAGAGGAAAAACACAGACAGAGAGACAAAACCAAACTGAGGACACAGGCTCTTGCCAAGCTTTCAGTCTGGTTACAAGTGATAGCTGCAATCTTGAAAAATGGACGAATGATCCTGGTCCTGGCCCATGTCCAGTCGTGGGCTCAGAAGAGTCCCTGGGGCACTCCCAGTCCACGGACCAGAAAAAACACAGAGAGTGTTGGTAGAGAAGGACAAGATGCATGGGAAAATAGGCTGTGAAAATGCATGCTGATAAAGACTGGGGAGCATTCCTCTCAGCAGTCCATCTTCGTAGTTCTCCTTAAATGATTTATAAAATTTTCAGTTTTTGGACTTAGTGTTTAGAATACTAGCGTCATCATTTTGCTTTAACTAATTGAATGAAATATCTTAACAAGTGAAGCTAACAGAGAATTAAATTATCCTGATTAGAATTAAAGACTGACAACAAAATCAATTATTTTTGCTCTAAATTTGGCTTTCCCCATCATATCCACTAGGTGGCGCTTAGGGATCACTGTAGATGCCACTAGTTCAGTGGCGGCTCTCCCCACACAGATTCAAAATGGGGAAACAATATTTTTCTTTTGGTACCATCTAAATTTTTCTTTTCCTTTCAGAAAAGAAAGGCAAACAATTTATGCACAACTTTTTTTTAGGACTCTAGCACACAAATGGAGGTATAGGATGCCATTTCCCTCTCTGAAGTCCTGAACTCCAGGTGTTTTTTCCCTTACCTGGGAGGAACAAACAGGTAATGGTATCAGTTAGGAAGTATTGAGTGACAGCTTATCCTAAGCAAAGTGCTGTGCTAAGAACTTCACCTCATTCATTCTTTTCAGGGAGATTATAAGATGTCATTTCCATTTTGTTTGAAAATATGCTATCATTTTGTAGTAAGAGCCCTGACATAAGAATTTAAAGTATGACTACTTCCACCCCATGAGGACACTGACTGATAGGTGAATCTAGTGAACTAGTCTTCAGAAAGAGACCTCTGTTGGGTACCCAGGTTTTCTTTCCTGGCAGTGACAGCTCATATGACTGAATGGTGTGCTTAAAATTTTTGCAAAAAAAAAAAACAAACAAAAAAAACATCAGGAAACATCCGGATACACAGCGCAAAGTCTGGTCCAGAAATAAAAGGCAGAAGCTGGGGTAGAGAGGAGCTAGTGATCACAATAGACAGAAGCAAAGGGATCCCTTCCTTTCCAGCCAGGTCAGATCCCCCAAATAATTCAGCTCTAGGGGCATTTATTCAGCACCTATTGGATGTCAGGCATGGTGCTTGGTGCCATTTACTCCTCACACCATTCTTTGACATATGAATGATGATGGTGGGACTATCTATGTACTAGACAATCCCACCAAGTCATCAAAATTACTTTCTCAGCCATCTCTCTTTAGCCAACATTTTGCTGAGGGAAGTGAGGTCTAAAACAGAAATACAGGCTGGAGTCTGAGCTATGTAGAACTTGTGATAAAATTACTAGTCCCAGAAAAGAAAAATAGTTTTCTTACCATAAATATTGCTGCTTTTTCCTGACCAATCAGGATCTAAATAGAGTCCAAATGTGTTTCTATCTTGCATTGGATTCAAAAGAGAAAAGCCTTTTGACACACGGAGGGAAGTCAGTTTTATTTCAGTTATGAATACTCCTGCTATGAGCCAGGCAGGGTGATAGATATTTAAGATAGAAAAGTGAACCAGACGTAATCCCAACCCTTAGCAAGTTCATATCCTAATAGAGGAGAGAAGAAAAAAAGTTATAATAACAGAGTGATAAGGTAACCATGGTATTTATTTATAGGATTTCACATAATATGAGGAGAGATCTAATTTAGCCACAGATAGGAGGGAGAAACTGGCAATATTTAGTGAGTGAAGTTTAAGCAGAATTTTGGAAGAAGTGAGTGAGAGGAAAAGGAGGAAGAAACACACCCCAGGCAGAGGGTCCCTGAGGAGGGAGCAGAGATGTATGGTGTCTTGGGTGCTTGCAAGTTCTTTAATGGTTCTAGGCCAGGGTTTTGTAGGTGTATAAAATTCTAGAAGCAGATAACCTTAAAGGCCTTCCACTTCAACCCTCGTTTTACAGATGAATAAAGGGAGGCCCAGAGCATGAAGTGATTAGCTACAGGTCTAAGGCTTTGGAAAGTTAGAAGTTGAGAGGTACTGACTCTAACCACCCAAATGTTCTTTCCACAGCACCCATGTTGTTTTGGGCTTCCATTTTGATGACTATCTAAAATCCTCTTTGCTGGCTACTCAATAAAACATAAATGAAGCTAACACAGTGTTATAAAAACAGTGGGATTCCAGAAACTGAAGTTCTCATCCCATTTCTATGCCTAAACATATGGGATAACCTGGAGCAAGTCACTTTCTTTCTAAAAAGACAAGGTGGTGTGTGGGTGTGTGTGGGTGTGTGTGTGTGTGTGTGTGTATCATGTGGACTTTGATCTAATGGCCCCTTGCTTTTTGTTTCCACAGGAAATGAAGCAAAGGTCATAGGACTTTCTATTCATTTGCAACTTCAATTAACGACTAATTAATGTGGAACTGGACTGTTAAATGGGGAATGGAGAATCAAGGTGGGCTGGAGAGGTCTTGGGGGTGAAGTGTGGACTGTCCCCTGTAAAAGGTTGCAGGTTTTGTTCAGGAAGACAGGAGGGTGTTCCAGGAAGAAGGAAACACCAGCAGGTTGGAGGAGTCATGGCTAAACATGGGGCCTTGCGGGAACCAGGCTGCCAGAGCAGTGATCGGAGGGGAGGCTGAGAGGCCGGGGTGAGGCATTAGACAGGGAAGGAGGGAGGAGAAAGTGACCCTAAGACTCCTAACAAGAAGTTCCTTTTGGCGCGCACACACACACACACACAACCCTCTCTCAGGTCAAAGCCCAAAAAGAACCAATGAAAAGTGCAGCTCATCAATCCCTTATTAGCATAACCAGAGGGGGAAGGGCCCTCCAGGTCCTTATGATGCAGGAATCCCGACCTCAGAGGGCTGTCCCTCCTTTGGAGAACGCCCATGCTCACCCTCTTCAAGCGTGTACTTTCGTAACACATTAAACTTTTTGGCTGTACATACTGACTAGTCCTTGAATTTAGTACCTGGTTGAAGTTTCAATCTTTCTGAGATCTCCCCAGGCTCTCTGGCATGGGTGGGGTGGGGTGGTTCTTGGATTGAGGAGACGGTTGTCATGCCAGGCCAGCAGTGTGTACTGGGCAGGAGGCCAGCAGAGGGTTTAGGGGGATTGACTGGCAGCAGCAAGCAGGACAGTTAACTGTCCAGGAACCTGTTCCATTAGGCACAGAATAAGGTCCTGAGGGTTCAGACTTATGGAAACATGTTCTTGGTTTTACATCCTTCTGTTTTGAGTAGGTGTCTATAATTACATAATAAATTCTCCGATCTGTAAATGACTTTATTTATGGGAACAACATGAAGCACGACAGACCCTTACAATGATTATGTTGAAACCAGGGATGTTTTAAGCAACTGTAAAAAGTGTGAAGAATATTAACACTTCCCTGGCTCCTGGAAGGCTAAGAGTTGAGTTTTTTGCTCAGTTGCTGAACTGCCATCTGTTCCCTCCTCTCCCATTTTGTATCTGTTTCTTCTTTTGTGCTGTTTGGATTTGGTCTTATTATTCTGGTTTTTAAAAACAGAATAAGGTACCTCAAATGCTTTCTGGAAGTGGGTGGGATATGAATAAATTATTGTCAATATATGTTCTTCAGTATCACACTGTACTAAAGACAAAATAGCTCCTGTACATGTAGGTCTTTTTGACAAAGGACCTAAAGTCCTTTGTTAATCCAATCTCATTAATCCTATTTTGAGTTAACAATCCTTGCATTTGTGTCACATTTTAGGGATTAAAAAGGTGGTGGTGGTATTGTTAATGTGCATGTTCCGGTTTGCTAATGCTGCCGTTATGTAAAATACCAGAAATGGACTGGCTTTTATAAAGGGTGTTTATTTGGTTACAAATTTTCAGTCTGAAGGCCACGAAAATGTCCAAATTAAGGCATCAACACAAGTATACCTTCACTGAAGGAAGGCCAGTGGTGGCTGCAAAACCTGTTAGCTGGGAGTCACGTGGCTGGCATCTGCTGATCCCGGGTTGTGTTCCAGCGCCCCTCTCAGCAACTGTGCTTTCTCCAAAATGTTGCTCTTGGGGCATTTTGCCCTCTCTTAGCTTCCTCAGAGCAAACACTGGGCTAGCATCTCCAAGGTGTCAGCAAAGTTCTGCTTTCAGCAGCCGTCTCCAAAATGTCCCTCTCAGGTGTTCTTCAAAATGTCTCTCTCAGCTGCTCTGAGGTCCTTCTGTTTGTGAGGGTTTTTATAGGACTCCAGTGATGAAATCAAGACCCAAATGAATGGGCAAGGTCCATATCTCCATGGAAATAATTTAATTAAACATTTCACCCACAGCTGATTGAGTCACATCTCCTTGGAAACACTCAATCAAAAGATTCCAACCTAATCAACACGAATATGTTTGCTGCCACAAGACTGCATTAAAGCATATGGCTTTTGGTGGGACATAATATATCCAAACTAGCACAGTGCATTATTTTATTTGATCCACAAAACACCTGGCCATGAGTTCCTTTGTCTCTTGTACTAGCCCAATGCCTTGCACAAGGAGCAAGTCTCGTCTCAACAAATGCTTACTGAAAGGATGAGCAATCAAGTTAAGGTAAGAAACAAGTCTGTGAGCAAGAACAGGAGCTCACTGTTAGTCTCATTTCCCGGAAGAGGAAGCAGCTGGTGTGCTGGAGCCACTAGTGCCTCCTTAGGAAAGCAGATGGTATCCAATCCTTCCCAGCCGTGGTCAATGATTTCACCCTGACAGCTTGAAATTGGACAAGATGGGAGTATTTACACAAGGAAATCATCAGATACTACAAATCAACCCCCCACCCCCACCTATCCTCAAAGAGCCAGTTCTTCAACATTTCTTAGCATACCACTGAAATTAGAGTTCAGACTAGTTAAATGACTCAACTGAGGTTAAATTACTGGCAAAGAGATCAAACCCAGGCATCCTACTTCTAAGACCAGTGTTCTGGTTTGCTAGTGCTGCTGTTATGCAAAATACCAGAAATGGATTGACTTTTAAAAAGGTTTATTTGGCTACAAAGTTACAGTCTTAAGGCCATTAATGCATCCAAGTAAAGGCATCAACAATAGGGTACTGTGCCAGTTTGAATATATTATGTCCCCCAAATGCCATTATCTTTGATGTAATCTTGTGTGGGCAGAATTATCAGTGTTAATTAGATTGAAATTCTTTGCATGTTTCCATGGCGATGTGCCCTACCCAACTGTAGGTGATAACTCTGATGAGATATTTCCATGGAGGTGTGGCCCCACCCATTCAGGGTGGGCCTTGATCAGTGGAGCCATGTAAATGAGCTGACAGGCAGAGGGAACTGAGCGCAGCTGAGAGCAACATTTTGAAGAGGAGCTACAGCCAAGAGGGACACTTTGAAGAATGCCCAGGAGCTGAGAGAGAGTAGCTGCAGCTGAGAGACAGTCTGAAGACAGCCATTGAAAGCAGACTTTTGCCCCAGAGAAGCCAAGAGAGGAAAAGCACCCCAAGAGCAACTCAGAGTGACGTTTTTGAGGAACTGCAGCCTAGAGAGGAATGTCCTGGGAGAAAGCCATTTTGAAACCAGAACTTTGGAGCAGATGCCAGCCACGTGCCTTCCCAGCTAACAGAGGTTTTCCAGACACCATTGGCCATCCTCCAGTGAAGGCACCCGATTGCTGACACTTTATGGCCTTAAGACTGTAACTGTGTAACCAAATAAACCCCCTTTTATAAAAGCCAATCCATTTCTGGTGTTTTGCATTCTGGCAGCATTAGCAAACTAGAACAGGTACCTTCACTGAAGAATGGCCAATGGCATGTTATACACCTCTTTTGTGTGGGAAGGCAAGTGGCTGGTGTCTGCTTCCTTTGCTCCCAGGTTGTGTTTCAAAATGGCATTCTCCAAAATGTCTCTCTTAGCTGCTCTGAGGTCCTTCTGTTTGTGAGCTCTTTTATAGGACTCCAGTGATTAAAACAAGACCCACCCTGAATGGGCAGGTCCATACCTCCATGGAAATAATTTAATCAAACATTTCACCCACCGTTGATTAAGTCACTTCTCCATGGAAATACTTAATCTAATCACTCCAACTTCATCAACACTAATATATCTGCCCCCACAGGACTGCATTAAAGAACATGGCATTTTGAGTGACATACTATATCCAAACTACCACAACCAGAGACCATTAGGGTGGAATGGTGGCCAGTTTCTGACCCTGCAGCCTAGCTCCACAAGTGACAGTGCCTGCACGGCAAGGACACAGGCAGGCAGCTTAGAGAAAGGAGCCCTCATCTGTCTAGGCCTAGGATTTAAGGAACCTGGCCCAAGTCTCACCACCACGGGGTGCCCCACACCCGCAACCCATACACAGCAAGGCCCTGAGCAATAGGTTTCTGTACACCATGGAGATTCCTGCAATACTGCTGAGAGGAATTACTGGAAAAAAACACTATTGCTTCAATGCATGGCAAAGAACTATACAGGCAATAATCCTAGCAGGAGTATGCAAGTGACTAAATTTTCAATAAAGAAAAAAAGTCTGCAATGATGAGTGTGCTTTCACCCCAGATGACACAGAAACAGAAGCAGATCTAGTACAAAAATTCTTAGGGGTAAAAGGCATGACCATTTCATACTCAAAGTGCCAAAAATGTTTAGAAAATACTGCTGCTTTCTCTGCCTTTCACAGGCCCACTTGCTTCTTTATCTACCCAGCAGATATCCTGTTATTCTACTAATCCCTTTCCTCCCAAGAGAAATGGATTCAATATAACGAGTGTGCTTCTGTGGGATACCGTCCACTATTTTTTTTTTTTTAACGTTCCTTTGCTCTAAATCTGTAGGGCCAATAAGGTGTGACAAAGACCGTTTTTCCTTCACCCTCCCTACAAGCTCCCTCCCCTGTCCAGACTACTTGAAACCCTTCTTGGAACTGTGGACTGCAGCTCAGCACTTCTGGGCCAAGGAGAATCCCAGCCAGCAGGACCCGCCCCTCCAAGATGGTCCCTGTCCCAGTAGGGCCCCTGCTGGGTGTGAGGCTGGCACAGGAGAGGCCCTGAGGTGGGAGGGCCCCTCACCCAAGCAGGGGAGGAGAGGATGAACAAAACGGGTTCTTGAGTGCCTCTTTGTGCTGTGGCACAAACCACACAGTCAGTTCCCTTCACATTCTAGTTCTGGGTGTACCTAGCATGGTTTCACCAAACCTCTACCCCACCACATCCCTGCCCCTGGTGACCTGTGTTCTACTTTCTGTCTCTATGAATTTGCATAATCTAGTTATTTCAGATAAGTGGAATCACAGAATATCTGTCCTTCTGGGTCTGACATTTCACTCAACATAGTATTTCACGTTTCATCCATGTTGTAGAATGCTTCAGAACTCCATTCCTTTTTACTGGTGAATAATATTCCATTGTATGTATACACCACATTCGTTTATCCATTCATCTGTTGGTGGACATCTGAGTTGTTTCTACTTTTCAGCGATTGTGAATAGTGCTTCCATGGACATTGGTGGACAAATATTTGGTTGAGTTCCTGATTTTAATTCTTTTGGGTATGTACCTAGGAGTGGGAATGCTGGGTCATGTGTTCTGTTTAACTTTTTGAGGGACCACCAAACTGTCTTCCACAGTACCTGCACCATTTGACATTCCCACCAACAGAGAATGAGTGTTCCCATTTCTCCACATCCTCACCTGCACTTGTTCTTTTCTTTTTCTTTTTCTTTTTTTTTAATAAAAGCCATTCTAATGCATGTGAAGTGGTATCCCATTGCGGTTTTGATTTGTATTTCCCTAATGGATAAAGATGTTGAACATTTTTTTATGTGCTTATTGGCCATTTGTATATTTTATGTGGAGAAATGTCTATTCAACTCCTTGGTCCATTTTTTTTTTTCCCTTCAAACAACACTTTTCAAGCAGATTTTGAACAGCCAGTTCTGGGTGGGTATCAGTCACTTTAAATCATGTGTTGGCTATGCAGACAGAGGGAAAGATATGGGAGAATGTAAGGGAGGAGGGCGACAGAAAGAGAGAAGTATATCTTCATCGGGGGCATTGGAGGAAAGTGAGCTTGTCAAAGTTGTTGTCAGTCTCTCATGAAGGCCCAGGCTGCTACCACTGTGAGGCTGCTACCAGCACCATGGCTATGGGGATGCCACTTGGCTCCCCTTCACCTCAACATCCTACAGGCCCATTCTGCACCTGTAACCTGTGCTGCACTCTCAGGGACACAGCATAGCCTGCATTACAAAAGAGGTCTACAGCATCCTGGTGTAGCAGATTCTTAAGTCGTGGCTATTCACCTGTAGGTCCTCTGGTAAAACTGATCTCTTCTTCAGTGATCTAATAATCTGCCCTTCCATTCATGTTTTACTGCTTTGCTTTCCTGGTTTCCCACTTAGGTCAGCTAGGGATCTGCACAGGTGAAGGTGAACCATCTCCCCACTGCCCTTGGTCCACTTTTTTATTTTTTTATTTTTTCCCTATATGCCTATTATTAACTTCTAGTTATAGTGTCATACATTTGTTCTAGTTTGTGAGAGGGATTTCTAATATTTTTGCAGTTAATCACAGACATTGTCTACCACAAGATTCACTGTTTTATACATTCCCATCTTTTAAGCTCCAACTTTCCTTCTGGTAACATACATGGCTGTGAGCTCACCCTTTCCACCACCTTCTCACACCTTTCAGCACTGTTAGTTATTCTCACAACATGCCACCATCACCCCCATCCATTTCCAAACGTTTAAGTTCACCCTAGTTGAACATTTTGCTCATCATAAGCAACCGCTCCCCATTCCTTAGTCTCATTCTGTATACTGGTAACTTACTTTTCATGTCTATGAGTTTACATATTATACTCAGTTCATATCAGTGAGACCCTGCAATATTTGCCTTTATATATCTGTCTTATTTCACTCAATATAGTACCCTCAAGATTTCTTCATCAACTCATTTCTTTTAAGATGGTTTTGTTCACATACCATACATTCCGTCGTAAGTAAACAATCGTTGGTTCCCTGTATAGTCATGTATTTATGTGTTCAGCACCATCACCACTATCTGTATAAGGACATCTCCATTTCTTCCACAAAGAAGGAGGAAGAGTCAAAGAAGGCAGACAGACAAAAGAAAAGGATAAGAGAAAGAGAGAGAAAAACAAACAAAAAGCACACAACTTGACAGCTAGAAAGCAACAAAAGGAAAGACAGCATTAAACTCAAGTAGAATAAAGAGTCAGGCAACATAACCAATGCCAGGAGTCCCATACCTTTCCCCTATTCCCCAGCCCCCCATATGCATTTAGCTTTGGTATATTGCCTTTGTTATATTAAAGGAAGCATAATACAATGTTTCCGTAAATTATAGTCTCTAGTTTGCATTGATTGTATTTCTCCCCCCAATCCCACCCTATTTTTAACACTTTGCAATGTTGACATTCATTTGTTCTACCTCATGTAAAAACATATTTGTACCTTTTATTATAATCATTGAGCACCTAGGTTTCTCCAAGTTACACAGTCCCAGTCTTTATCCTTCATTTTTTGTTTTGGTGTCCCATGTGGTCCCAACCTTCCTCTTTCAACCATACTCACAGTCATCTTTGTTCAGTGTACTTAAATTGTTGTGCTACTATCTCCCCAAATTGTGTTCCAAACCTCACTCTTGTCTTTTCCTGTCTGCGTGCTTCCTTTAGTGTTTCCTGTAGAGCAGGTATCTTGTTCACAAATTCTGTCATTGCCTGTTTGTCAGAGAATATTTTAAGCTCTCCCTTATATTTGAAGGATAGTTTTGCCAGATATAGGATTCTTGGTTGGTGGTTTTTCTCTTTCAGTATCTTAAATACATCACCCCACTTTCTTCTTGCCTCCATGGTTTCTATTGAGAAATCTACACATAGACTTATCAAACTTCCTTTGTATGTGATGGACTGCTTTTCTCTTGCTGCTTTCAGGATTCTCTCTTTACCTTTGATGTTTGACAATCTGATTATTATTGGCGTAGGCCTATTCAGATCTATTCTATTTGGGGTACACTGTGCTTCTTGGATCCATAATTTTATGTCTTTCATAAGAGATGGGAAATTTTCATTGATTATTTCCTCTATTATTGCTTCTGCCCCTGTTCCCTTCTCTTCTCCTTCTGGGACACAAATGACATGTACATTCTTGCTTTTCATTTTGTCCTTAAGTTCCCGGAGACATTGCTCGTATTTTTCCATTCTTTTCTCTATCTGTTCTTTTGTGTGTAGGCTTTCAGGTGCCTTGTTCTCCAGCTCCTGAGTGTTTTCTTCTGCCTCTTGAGATCTGCTGTTATATGTTTCCATTGTGTCTTTCATCTCTTGTGTTGTGCCTTTCATTTCCATATATTCTGCCAGTTGGTTTTTCGAACTTTCAATTTCTACCTTATGTACACCCAGGGTTTTCATTATTCAGTTCATCTCTTTTGCCATATCTTTCCCAAACTTTTTGAATTGACTTATTATTAGTTGTTTCAATTCCTATATTTCAGTTGAAGTGTAAGTTTGTTCCTGTGGGCTATAACTTCATTTTTCTTTGTGTAGGTTGTAGTTTTCTGTTGTCTAGGCATGGTTTCCTTGGATACCCCAATCAGGTTTTCCCAGACCAGAACAAGCTCAGGTCCCAGAAGGAAGAAATATTCAGGACCCAGTTTCCCTAAGGGTGAGTCTTAGAAAATTGGTACACCCTATGATGCTCAGGTCACTGTGCTTTTCTGCCCAGCAGGCAGTGCCTGTTAACCTGTAACTCCAAACTGTTGTAAGGAGGTGTGGCCTGTGGCTCTCCTTCCCCAGGCTCTGGGGTCTGGTTCTGAATGGAAGGTGGGTAGCAGAGCTGGGCCCCACCCTTTTCCTCTTAGGGAAGATAACCCCCTAGGGGGGGTCATTAGCATTTTAATAGACTCTGCCTGTGCTATCTCCACCCTTGTCTGGGTCACAGCACTGGGAACTGAAAATGGCTGAGGCTTTCTCCACTGAGCTGAAACAGGGACAGAAAGCCCCCTTCAGGGCCAGTCTGCGGCCACCCTCCAGCTCTCAAAGGTCAGTCATCACCCAAAGCCTCTGTCTGCTTTTTGGGGATTCATAGCTCATAGTGAGCAGTCCATGCTTATTAATTAAAACCCCAGTTGGAGCTCAGCTGAGCTATATTCGCTTGCTGGGAGAGAGCTTCTCTCTAGCACCATGAGGCTTTGCAGCTCGGGCTGTGGGGGGTGGGGGTGGTCCTGGATTGGATCTGAAGTTTTTACTTACAGATCTTATGCTGCGATCTCGGGCATTCCTCTCAATTCAGGTTGGTGTATGATGAGTGGATGGTCACATTTGTCCCCCTGCAGTTATTCTGGATTATTTACTAGTTGTTCCTGGCTGTTTATTAGTTGTTCCAGGGGGACTAACTAGCTTCCAGTCCTCTCTATGCCACTGTCTTAGATCCTCTGACCTGCATGGCTCTTGCCCCAGGAGTTCACAGTAAAGTTTGCTGCGATCTCAGCTTTTCCACTGGTTCCAAACTTGTGTACAATGTGTGACTGATCACTGGAGACCCCAAAAACGGTTTCATACAGTTCCTGGATAATTAACAGCTGCCCTAGAGGAGAGACTAAATTCCATGCTTCACCACTCTGCCATCTTGTCCCACCTCCCCTTGGTCCATTTTTAAATTGGGTTGTTTGTCTTTTTTTTGTTGAGTTGCAAGAGCTCTTTATACATTCTGTATATTAAACTCTTTTAAGATATATGATACGCAACTTTTTTCTATTCTGTAGGCTGTCTTTTCACTTTCTTGATGAGTCCTTTGATATGCAAAAGTTTTAAATTTTTATAAAGTCCAGTTTATCTAATTTTTCTTTCGTTGCTCAGTGCTTTCAGTGTAAAGTCTAAGGACCCATTGCCTAATACAAGGTCCTGAAGATATTTCCCATTGTTTTCTTCTAAAAGTTTTATAGTTGTAGCTGTTATGTTTAGGTTGTTGATCCATTTTGAGTTAATTTTGTGTATGGTGTGAGGGGTTCAGGACAAGGGAGGCATACAGGGGTCACCTGTGAAGCTGGGGAAGAAGCAGTGGCAATCATGGGAACCCTGTTCCTACTAGCTCTGCATCCAGCTCTCCCCTGGAAGCTGCACCAGGGCCTGGGTTGAGATCATGGGCCATGAAGTGCTCCTGGGACAAACACTGCTCTTCCAAGAGGAGGTGCCCACCCAACTGTGATTTCCACCAGCGTGGCCCTGCCTATAGCCCCATTCTCAGGGGCCAGAGCTGCGGACGCATGTGGGCCATAGGGACCATTCCTGGCTGGGAGCTGCAGCTACTCACCTGCCTCACCACTCCCAGGCACCCATACCTTCCATATGAATTTGATGATTAGCTTTTCCATTTCTGCAAAGGCGTCTGGTAGACTGAAATTTCCTGTGGGTGAACGAACAAAAGGGGAAATTTTCATATCAGATGTGCTGGTCCTGTACAGTGTAGAGCTGATTCTGTCAGATTTCACCAATGATCCTGCTTTCTACATCATGTCAAGTGATGATTTGAATCATGGCAACAAAAAATGTTCTTCCTAGTCTTGGTACTTTGATTTGAAAAACGGAGTTTCAAATTGTTATTTCTGTGAAGACTTTAATGAAATTGCAGAAAACATTAAAAAAACATTTTTGATAGCTTGTGTAAATACAAACTAGATGTCGTTCATCTATGTGTATATTTGGCAGACAATGCAAATGTAATTTTGGCAAATTCCATTCAGTCTATGAACTCCTTACCAAAGAAAAAAGATTTTACCTGCTAAATATCTCACACAGCTTATACACAACACTGCTAAAAGGGGGTGTGATTTGCTTACCAGGGTATCGAGGTTTTCATAATGAAAATTTTGGTCAGTTTTTAGTTTCCACAAAAGATACAGAAGCATTTAATGAGATTTGCTTTCCTTTTTATTTCTTAATGAGAATTTTGACTTTGTAGAAATGGAAGGAGACAGCCTCCTTAGACATGTGCCTACAAGATGGCTATCATTGTTAAAATATTGATCTATAAAATCATATTTTCAAAATATGGTGTTTTGGTTTGCTAAAGCTGCTGGAATGCAATATACCAGAAATGGGTTGACTTTTACAATAGGGATTTTTAGTTTACAAATTTACAAATTCTAAGGCCATGAAAATGTCCCAATTAAGGCATCAACATGAAAATATCTTTCCCCAAGAAAGGCTGTGGGCATCCGGGGTTCCTGTCACATGGGAAGGCACATGGCCAATGTCTGCTGGTCCTTCGCTCCCAGGTTTCATTGCTTTCAGCTCCTGGTTCTAGTGGCCTCCTTTCTGAGCTTCTGTGGGTCTTCTCTTAGCATCTCTGGGGCTTTTTTCTCTACACTCTCTCTGCTCTCTCAGCTTTTTCTGTCTTCTTTTATCCTCTCACAAAAGGCTTCAGTAAAAGACCCACCCTGAATGAGGCAGGTCACATCTCAATTCAAACAGCCTAACCAAAAAGTCCCTCCCACAACAGTTGTGCACCCACAGGGATGGATTAAAAGAACATGGCCTTTTCTGGGGTACATAACAGCTTCAAGCCTGCACACATGGAATAAGAATAATATTTTCCCCTAATTTGGAAATACACTGAGGATGAGAATGGGGAAAAGGATTATGGTAAAACAGAAATTTATCCAAAATTGTTTTGATGATCTTTGAAAAGGTCACAAGGAGCCTAGAAAAGGATGAACTGACTCTACCTGAGTTGCTTGGTGTTATGTATATGTAGAGACAAAAACTAATACAGCAAAAAAAAAAAAAAAAAAGAATCAGTTTTGCTTCAGAGGTCAAAAAGGTCACCAGAAAAGGCCAGTCAAGTTAAACAGAACTTTCTCAATTTCTATGCTAAACTGTAACTTATTAGGAATATAACTAATTTCATAAGTTCAAACTACCTCTGTCCTTTAAAACCATTTTCCCTGAGAAAGAGAGGTTTAACTTATGACATCCAAAGTGCTTTGGAGTGCTTAAAATTGATGGGCATTCCTTCCCCCTACGTGGGACCCGACTCCCAGGGTTGCAAAGCTCCCTGGCAATGCAGAATATGACTCCCGGGGATGAATGTGGACCCAGCATCGTGAGACTGAGAGTATCTTCTTGACCAAAAGGGGGATGCAAAATGAGACGAAATAGTTTCAGTGGCTGAGAGATTTCAAATGGAGTCGAGAGGTCACTCTGGTGGACATTCTTATGTATTATATAGATAACACCTCTTAGGTTTCAATGTATTGGAATAGCTAGAAGTAAATACCTGAAACTACCAAACTCCAACCCAGCAGTCTGGACTCCTGAAGAAAATTATATAATAATGTAGATTACAAGGGGTGACAGTGTGACTGTGAAGACCTTGTGGATTACAGCCCCTTTATCTAGTGTATGGATGAGTAGAAAAATGGGGATAAAAACTAAAGGACAAATGGGGTGGGATGGGGGGGATGATTTGGGTGTTCTTTTTTCACTTTAATTTTTTATTCTTGCTCTGGTTCTTTCTGATGTAAGGAAAATGTTCAGAGATAGATTGTGGTGATGAACGCATAACTATGTTATCATACTGTGGACAGTGGATTGTATATCATGGATGATTGTATGGTGTGTGAATGTATTTCAATAAAACTGAATTTGATAATAAAAAAAAATTGATGGGCATCGTAGATAGGGACACCTATAAAATAAATTCATAGAACAAAAGAAGCCTCTAGACACAAAGTAGATGGCCACTAATGGAGAGCTGGAAACTAATTCCTACAAGTCTAAAAACCTGCTGTTGCTAGTTAGTAAAACCCCAAGTATTCCATGTTCAAATGCTTTGGTTGAGAGGATATTTAATTTAATGTTAGCACACTGGACTGACATTAGGCATTAGTGTAATATGGGCTTGATAAGAGCAGAGCCACAAGTCAAAAAGGATTTTACATACCCCTGTATTCAATTTTACCACTACATAAAAGAAAAGAAGGATGTCCTGAAGACTGCAGGCAGTTCAGAGAAGTGTTGCTGGAAAAGAAACAGAAACTAAAAATATCTATTGTATCATGGGACAAAAGGGAAAGAAACTTGTTATTTTTAAATTAAATATAGGTAAGAATTGTTCAATTGGTCCTAGTATGTCTACATTCTCCTTTTTAAAAGTCTTGAGAATATACTATATAAAAAATTTAAATATGCAACAAAGAATTGAAAAAGAGTTAAAATAGCTATATCAGTAGACAGAAACATAACAAAAATAGTTATATTTTCTCACACATATTAATTAGTCCTATGATCATTAATTGCCACTATTAACTAATCAGTTTAAATAATAGTATTTTTGTAACTGAAAAGTAAATAATACAGAATAAAATATCATTTCAAAAATACCAATTTTCATATTTTTAATGTTAAAGTAACAAATATGTGTATAATTATTATATTGTTATGTTGTGTATATTTCTTTTTTGGTCTGGTATGACTGTGTCTTGGGTAGGCTCTCTAAAAACTTAGTCACCCTATGATACAGTGTAATACCAGCATAGCCTGGGCAGGTAGAGAATGAGTAGGAAGTGGGTAATGGTAGAATTGAGCTACTATTCATGTCTGGTGTATAGAAACACCATTGATTTTTGTGTGTTGATCTTGTACCTTGCCACTTTACTGAATTTATTAGCCCTAGTAACTCTCTTGTAGATTCTTTGGAATTTTCTCTTCATAGGATCATGTCAGTTGCACTTAGGGACAACTTTACTTCTTCCTTTCCAATTTGGATGCCTTTTATTTCTTTTTCTTGCCTAATTGCTCAGGCAGAACTTCTAGTACAATGTTGAGTAACAGTAGTGACAGTGAGCATCCTTGTCTTGTTACTGATCTTGGAGAGAAAGCTTTCAGTCTTTCACCATTGAATGTGATGTCAGCTGTGGGTTTTTCATATACGCCCTTTATCATGTTGAGGACGTTTCCTTCCGTTCCTAGTTTTCTGGGTGTTTTTATCAAGAAGTGGTGCTACATTTTTTCCCATACTTTTTCTACATTAATTGAAATAATTATATGATCTTTTCCTTCATTCTATTACTGTGGTGTATTGCCTTATCGATTTTCTTATGCTAAACTACACTTGGGTTCCTGGGATAATTCCCACTTGGTCGAAGTGTATAATCCTTTTAAGATGCTGTTGGATTCAATTTGCCAGTATTTAGTTGAGAATTTTTGCATCCATATTCATAATGGCTCTTGGTCTGTAATTTTCTTTTCTTGTGATGTCCTATTTGGCTTTGTTACTAGGGTGGTGTTGGCTTCACAGCAGGAATTAGGAAGCATTCCCTCCACTTCAATTTTTTGGAAGAGTTAGAGAAGGATTGGTGTTTTTAAAAAGGTCATCACAGAAGTAATGGTTTTATTCACACACCATACTCTCTGATGACTTTTAATTGGTCTAATTCTTCCCAGGATTATTGCATTTACCTTCCCTGTCACAGCAGCAGTTTTAGCGTAAAGAAGCCGGCAAGCATCAGTAGTAGGACTAAAAAAAAACGACCAGGAGCTGCTCTCATTAAGAAATTCATTAACATATTATTTTCTAGGTAATACCAATTGAGGCAACTGGTGAAATATTCACTGCCTGTCAGAGTAGTTCTTTTGACAAATTACAAGCTGCGGTCAAGGAAATAAATAAATGGTGATTAAAAAAATAATGACCACACCCAATGTCAATCCTTCTACTGCTGGAACTGTAAAAGCAACTTCATGATGTTGTTATAGAAAAAGATAACTTCACTGATCAATATTAGTCTGTTAACACAGAAAACCCTGCTATTAAGTTGCTACTTTGTATATACCAGGAAATGTTTGCCACAGTAGGAGAAAAATGTCATGCTCTGCTATTTTTTTAATCATAAGAAGCAGATAAATGCTTAGTAGATGGTTATTGATGAACACCTGAAATTAATCAGTTTTTGTGCTACTGCCAAGCAGCAGCTAGGAATTATTAAGCCTTTTTATGAAAAGGTATATTTGTTGTATTCTTTGTATATACTTTTGTAACTGGAATAAAATATTTAATATGGAGCACTATTCACCTTCTTCCTTTGAACATAGAGTTATGTCAAGAAGTACAATTCTTCCAGGAATAAAGACCAAATCATTTTAAAAGAAAATATAAGTTATATTTTAATGTTAACTTATTGAATGTTTAATACACAATTTGGTAATTTTTCTGGGATGTAAGCCTAGTGTATGATTGTTACTGGTGTTTAACAAAAGGATCCAGTTCACACTTAGCACTAATAAAATACTTTACTGAATTATAAACACAATACCAAACAAAATGAATTCAAATATTTTCTTTAAAAAAATCATTTTAAAGTCTTTTCTATTCAAACTAATGACTAATGACTAAAGGCAGATATGGTTGTTTAACACAATTGGCTGACTTTATACAGCACTTACATATATTAGTCCATAAGTATATTATTTAATGATTGAGAACATCCAATACAACCATTTTACAAAATTAGGGGGTAAATTTCTAAGAAAAAAAAGATTTTTACAGATACCGTCTTTTAGACCCAAGCCCAACAGTCTCACTCTCAGGAGGATAAAGCCAAGCCTTTCCTCACAGGAGCTCATGACTAAAGTCGCTTTGCTACCAAAATCTGTTACTTCTGGTCCATTTTGAGCATTGAGACAAGCTTCAAATATTTCCAAAGAAGGAAGCACAATGCACATTGTGATTGCCTATTCAGCAACAGGGAGCACTGCATTTGGAATAATTTCATCCTAAGACTTAAAGGTCAGCCACATTCATTGGCATTTCCTCTACTGCCTCAGTGTCCCAAAGAATCCTCTTGTCTTCTTCAACATTTTTGGCCACAGGTTTCCTTCCAATTTGACCCCCACTGCCAATTATGAACAAAAGAAAAAATATAATCAGTATTTTACTTATCAAATGCTGCATGAATGCTGAATAATATGAGATATTTTTTAACCACAGTGATTATTTCTTTGCCAAAATTGTTCTTGTAGTGTATATAATTGGAGCACTAGCTGCTAATCAAAATATCTAGAGACAAAGAAAAATTTTCTTTTGCAGTCAGTGTCAAAAGGATTGAAGGCTCATCTGACTGCAAAATGAGATTTTATCTGGCTTTTTGTGCATTATTATTTATAAAGCAGATGACAGTATTGTGTTTGGAGTTGCGTAATTAAAGCCCACACCAAAGTGGGCCACCCAAGAGCAAGTGTCAGCCTGGTGCAGATGTAAACACCAGGGTTGAAACCAAAAGAACAGTTACGTAATCCATTTCAACACACTTCTGGAACTGTAAACTGTAAAAGCAAATGCAGCAAGGTTAGCTACTGTCTAGGACCCTGTGTCCAATACAACAGCCTCTAGCCACGTGTGATGATTTAAATTTTAATTAAAATAAAATAAAATAGAAAATTTGTTCCTCAGTTATGTAAACCACATTTCAAGTATTCTATAATTGCATGTAGCCTGTCATGACTATATTGGACAACACTGATATAGAACATTGTCATCATCACAGAAAGTTCTATTGGACAGCCTTGGTCTAGGACTTAAAACCTTTTCCAGTGGGAGGAAAAGACCTACAAAAATTTGGTACGGCAATCCATATTTATCACTGTCTTTTGCTTATTCTGTCTCACACACTGTAACACAAATGACTGAAATGAGTTTACCACCACAGCTTTCTACCAACATATTAGATAATATAAACTATCTAATGAAAAATGCCCTGGCTGGAGCAACTTAAAATACCAACCAGGACAAAAGAAAAACAAATACAGAAATAAGGACTGTTCTTTATGCTAACAGTATGCTATTTTGCTTATGAATATATTTTCTAAATCAAGTCAATGCCATTTCTGAGCACCATCTTGTCATCCCCTCCTATCAACTTCTGTATTTTTTTGTAACAAAGAATTTTTCTTACACTAGTAAACATGGCATAATTCAATTTATTTAGTGATAAAGCCACTATAAGCCAGAGACAATATGACATGCTACCAGAAAATGCCAAGAAAAATCCCAGTTATAGAGGAATCACCAAGAAAGCACAAGATATGAGCAGCATGACTAAAACAGACCCATACATAAGCTAAGACAACCAGATCTAACAGCATTACTGTTTTTCCTTTGATTATCAACAGTATAAAGTACAAAATTGAGGCTACATTTCACATTTGCTTTCCTACTACATTCTGACCAAGTACAATCGGGAATCTTCCCTTCCAACTACAATTTTAAATACATCTTATCATATCACTAGGTTATTCTTTCCTCATTCATTTATTTGATTTTCAAGGTTGTCTGGCTGAAAATCACACATGGAAAGCAATACACGAATTTCTTTCACTAAAATAAAAGGAAGTAATTCAATGAAGACGACAAATACCCAACTGAAAACATAGTTTTCACCAGCAATGAGCAGATTAAAGTTTATAACCAAAGACACTAGTTGCACATAAAATCCATGAACTTGAGATATAATAGTACATATTCAAATTCTAATTTAAAAAGTAGCTGCTGCACACTCTTCTAGGTCACAAAATAATAATGCTATGTATGTACATATATATACACACACATATACACACACACATATATACATACACATATATACATATGTCTGTGTGTGTGTATATATATATATATGGTATAGCCCTTTATGGAATGTGATCTTTATTCTTCCTACGTAGCTGTAGCTGGCAGAGACTACTAAAAATCTTCACTCTGAATGGGCAGCAGTTGCCTAATATGTTCAGAATCTTTATGAGGTTGAATTTAATGTTTGGAAATGGATAGAGATGACAGTAGCTCGTTATTGGGATTATAAGCAATAGCGCTGAATTGTAGGTGAGTATGGTTGAAAGGGGTTGTTTATAATCATGTATGTCATCAGAAGGAAAGCTGGAGGTTAAAATATGGTATTGTATAGTACAGTAAACCTTGTGGTGAACCATGTTTATCCTAAACTAGTAAAAATGTACAGCACTTGTACAAAGAGTTAATAATAGAGAAGTATATGGAAAAGAAAGTACCTATTGCAAACTATGGACTATAGTTAACAGTAATATCTTAATATGCTTTTCTTAGCAATAACATATGTACCACCCAAATACCAGGAGTCAATATTTGGGAGGGGGAATGGTATGGGGTGTTTGGGGGTTTTAAAAAATGTCTATTTGTTATTTTTCTTTTTGGAGTAATGAAAATGTTCTAAAATTGATTGTGATGATGATTGCACAACTAGGTGATGATACTGTGAGACACTGATTGTATAGTTTGGGTGGTGTTCCGGTTTGCTAGGGCTGCCATTATGCAAAATACCAGAAATGGATTGGCTTTTATAAAGGTGTGCCGGTTTGAATGTATTATGTCCCCCAGAAAAAGCCATATTCTTTGATGCAATCTTGTGGGGCAGACATAATAGTGGGGATTAAGTTGGAATGTTTGGATTCGGAGATACACCCCACCCAACTGTAGATGATAACTGATGGGATATTTCCACGGAGGTGTGGCCCCGCCCATTTGGGGTGGGCCTTGATCATTGGAGCCATATAAATGTGCTGACTCAAAGAGACTGAAGGCAGTGCAGCTGTGAGTGATGTTATTTGAAGAGAAGCAAGCTTGCTAGAGAGGAATGTCCTGGGAGAAGCCATTTTGAAACCAGAACTTTGGAGCAGATGCCAGCCATGTGCCTTCCCAGCTAACAGAGGTTTTCTGGACGCTATTTGCCATCCTCCAGTGAAGGTACCCGATTATTGATGTGTTACCTTGGACACTTTATGGCCTTAAGACTGTAATTGTGTAGTGAAATAAACCCCCGTTTTATAAAGGCCTATCCATCTCTGGTGTTTTGCATTCCGCAGCATTAGCAAACTAGAACAAAAGGAGATGTATTAGGTTACAAATTCACAGTTCTGAGGCCATAAAAATATCAAAATAAGGTATCAATAAGATGATACCTCCATTGAAGAAAAGCCTATGGTGTGCAGAACATCTCTGTCAGCTGGAAAGGCACATGGCTGGCGTCTGCAGGTCCTTTGCTCCCAGTTTGTGTTTCAAAATGGTTTTCTCCAAAATGTCTCTGGGCTTCTGCTTTAGCTTCTCTCTCTCAGCTCCTGTGCATCCTTGCTTCTTTCTCCCAGGGCGTTTCACTCTAAGCATCTGGGGGTCCTCTCTTAGCTTCTCTGAGACAAACTCTGTCTGCATCTACAAGTGTCTACAACTGTCGGTAGCATCTGGGTCTACATCAGCTCTCTTAAATACTTCAGTGAACTGATCAAGACCCACCCTAAATGGGCAGGGCCATACCTCCATGGAAATAATCTAATCAAAAGTATCACCCACAGTTGGGTGAGTCACATCTCTATGGAAAAATCAATTGAAAGGTTCCATCCTAATCAAAAGACTAATAAACCTGCCCCCACAAAATTACATTAAAGAACATGGCTTTTTAGGGGACAAAATATATCCAAACCAGCATAGATGGATTATATGGTATGTGAGTATATCTCAATAAAATTTGCAGGTAAAAAAAATCCCCCCCCTCAAAAAAAAACCAACTTTTGGTAGATAAATATTGTAATTAAATAAGGGATTGAAATACCAATAAGCCAGTAGCAATCAAAATACAGTTTGTTGGTGGTTTGATGGGTTGAGCTCTCTACCACAGGTTTTACCCTTGGGAAGACGGTTGCTGCAAAGGAGAGGCTAGGCCTCCCTATGGTTGTGCCTAAGAGCCTCCTCCTGAGTGCCTCTTTGTTGCTCAGATGTGGCCCTGTCTCTCTAGCTAAGCCAACTTGAAAGGTGAAATCACTGCCCTCCCCACTACGTGGGATCAGACACCCAGGGGAGTGAATCTCCCTGGCAACGTGGAATACGACTCCCGGGGAGGAATGTAGACCTGGCATCGTGGGATGGAGAACATCTTCTTGACCAAAAGGGGGATGTGAAAGGAAATGAAATAAGCTTCAGTGGCAGAGAGATTCCAAAAGGAGCCGAGAGGTCACTCTGGTGGGCACTCTTATGCACACTTTAGACAACCCTTTCTAGATTCTAAAGAATTGGGGTAGCTGGTGGTGGATACCTGAAACTATCAAACTACAACCCAGAACCCATGAATCTCGAAGACAGTTGTATAAAAATGTAGCTTATGAGGGGTGACAATGGGATTGGGAAAGCCATAAGGACCACACTCCACTTTGTCTAGTTTATGGATGGATGAGTAGAAAAATAGGGGAAGGAAACAAACAGACAAAGGTACCCAGTGTTCTTTTTTACTTCAATTGCTCTTTTTCACTCTAATTATTATTCTTGTTATTTTTGTGTGTGTGCTAATGAAGGTGTCAGGGATTGATTTAGGTGATGAATGTACCACTATGTAATGGTACTGTAAACAATCGAAAGTACGATTTGTTTTGTATGACTGCGTGGTATGTGAATATATCTCAATAAAATGAAGATTAAAAAAAAAAAATACAGTTTGTCTCTAATCTCAATTCCTTCCTGATAAACCTCTTACCTTCTGGTCCATGTCACCACCTGCAAAATATTAACAAGAGTCATCTGTCAAGTCAATATTTAAACTGGTGAACATGTATGAGACCCTGCATCCCTGGCTGCTATAACACCACAGCAGACAGGGCTAGAAAGGTAAGTTTTATTTTGAGCAGGGAGCAAACAGCCATGCAACACTGCACAGCTACATTGTAACAGATCCTGCAGCACTGTATTAGTAAGGAAATAATCAGATATTAATAGCATCTTAATTAGCAATACTAGGGAAGAGTGGCTCTTATCAGATCAGAAACTGAAATTCCTGACAAACATTTTCTCAGGAGCCAGTAGTTCCTTTGCCTTATATTCCAAAAAGAGCAGCATAACTGGTCAGTCTCTCCTATGTTACATGGAGGATACCATTTCCTGTCCTAAAATGTTCATTTATGTCAGAGTTGGAATAAACAGCCATTGGAATTTAAACTCTCATTCCTACCATTGAAGAGGTCCAAGTGGAAATTCATTCTATTAATTCTTCTAAATACAGGTATTGTTGTACCAAATCTTAGAACAAAGTACCCTGGAATTAAGAAAGAGGTTCATTTCAATCTTTCTTACTACCTGATGCAGTTGTTTTTCTTTTTGTGTTTACTCTTCTAGCTTTATTACAAGTATTAAGACATGATATTTTAGCACAGAGTTTAAGAAGATTAAGCAAACCCTACTGGATATTTTTATGTATATCAAAAATTAGAAAAACATTACCCTCTTTCAAAATTATTGTAAACCATGATCCTTTCAAGGGCCAAGTCTTCTTTCATCACCAGAATCTGAAATGGATTTCTCATGAGTTTTTTGATGACTTCCAACATATTGATTGGCATTGAGGCAGAAAGTAGCACAACCTTAAACAAAAAAATGTCTAATTATGCTGACACATCATTAAACAAATATAATAATTTTCATAATTATGTTTGAGACCAAGCGTCCCTGTCTTACTACAGAAATAAGCTAGACAGAGATTGTAGGAAACAATTGCTTTGAGCGGGAGGAAAGGACAATATAGCACTTCACAGCTGTATTGTAACAATTAGCCCAACCCGCTGGACATAGAAAATCATGTGCACACCTGAACACTTGTACATTTAATCTGTATCATCCAAAACGAACAACTTGATCCATTTTGGAAGGTAAAAAGTCTTAGTGTCACCTCTAGATATGCATGCATGGCAACTGACTGAAACAATTCGGCCAAGTGATTTTCCTCCTATTTCTAAATATCACTAGTTAAAATACGCCCTAGGAAAAATACAGCAATACTTATAAAGAAATCTACTTTGCACACCAAATGCTGTCCCTGAAGCTCCATAACAGTTAAGTACTCCCCTCAGCCTACAGTTTTTACATTTTTACATTTCAGTTTGAACATGGATTCCACAATGCAGGCATGACAAGTTATTCCTCCCATTTAGATCCAAAATGTATAACCTGAATCTATTCATGAAGAAGTGTCAGAAAAACCCAAATTGAGTCAGTCTACAAAGTAACTGGCCTGCTTTGCCAGTGGTCGACACCATCCTCTGCTGATGTGTGTGGTGGTGGTGCTTTTTAATATCAAGCAGAGCTCTCCACACACCATGGATGCAGACAATTTAATCATCTAATATTATCAAGGTAATGAAAGACAATGACTAAGGAACTGTTCCCAAATGAGGATAACCAGAGAAATGTCAACTAAATTCAACATGTGACCCTGAATTAGATTCTGAAAAAAAAAACCATTTTTTTTCTTTTGGTAAACTGGACATTAGTAGGATAACTGGCAATATGTGAATAGTATCTGTAGATATATAACTATGATGTAAAAAGCTGTCCTTGTTTCTAGAAAACACACTGAAAATATCTAGGCATAAAGGGCCATTGTGTCTACAACTTACTCCCAAGTGTTTCAGAAAAAATATGCGTGTGTGTTTAAGTATGTGTGTGGAGAAAGAGAGAGAATATGACAAAAATAAATATGGTATAAAATGGTAACATTTGAAGAATCTAGGTGAAGAATATTGGATTTTTTTTGCCCATTTTGTTAACTTTTATGTAAATCCAAAATCATTTCAAAATACAAAGTTCTGAAAAATTTTAAATATGAACATTAAGCCTACTGACATTTATATTACTGAAGACAAACAACAGAGGTCCTAAACCGGTAGCTCATTTGTTTTTGTGGTTCTACACAGTATTTTAAATCTGAATTTGATGTTTTAATTTACTTCTCAGGAAATGTCACATGAAAATCCAAATTTCCAGCTTCCCCTAAAACAATCAGAAGATAACCCTTATCCTCTGGTGGCATGAACTAAAGAGTGGCTGCCCAGTTTAGGACATATGTATTGCACATCACAGACTCTCCAAATTTCCCTATTTTTCTTATACCTGGCCTTTCTCACTCATGTCACTGATCTAGCTCCTTGTAGGCGGATGAGTGTGAGGCATTTGGCTTTATCCAGATATAACCAAGCTAAATTTAAGTAATTTAGACTGATGCTCATATCTGTGCCAACAATTAATATTTATAAATAGGATGGTAAGAGGAAAAGTGTAGCACATTCTTAAAAAAGTTTGTTCAGGCCCAAGAATACCTTGTGGGAAATATGTAGATGTGTTTTTATTTAATATAATAAGACAAAAGAGAAATATGAAACAAAACTCTTAAGAAGCAATAGTATATTCAGCATTCGGTAAGTATTTATTGAATGAATTTGGAAATTAACAATCATAAGCATAAAAAAGATTAATGAATTGGTTTTTTTTTTTTCCCCCTCTCTTTTTTTTTTTGTTTTGCTCCAAAGGTTAGAGTAAGTCTGGGTAAAAATTATGGGGGCTGTGTGAGAGCACAGATGTTGGTTCAATTAAGAGGGACGAACTTTCTAATGGAGAGCATATAATAAGCTACCCCATGATGTAATGAATTTCCAGTTTCCTGAGGTGTTAGGAAAAGGCTGGGAAACAACTTAGAGGGGATGCTAAAGGGGGTTGCGTGTGTCTGACAGCCAAGACGAATCCCTACTGTGGTCTTTCCTATGATCAGACTCGATGATACACTGAAGTACCTAGATCTCTAGGTAGACGATACTTCAATTACAGAATGGTAGAAAGGAGGAAATAACTCAACAATATAACATGAAAAACCCAAGAGTATCTGATAGTCTTCAGAGTATTGTTTAGAAGGAAAAACCAAGAACCAATAAGCCAGGGGCCCCCAAGACAGGGATGTGCTTCTAGTCTCAGTGACCAAAGGTGTGGCTTCAGGTACAGAGGACACAGCAAGTGGATGACGATGAGACAGCAGAAGAAATTGGAAGAAGATAACACAGGATGTGGAAGACCCAGTGTGTGGGTGACAGAGATTCATCTCCACAATGCTGGGGTAATAGATATTTTTAGTCTTCATGGGTGCATCCATGATGTGCAGAAAGCTTCACTTGGTAACAAACACATCAGCAGAAGATGGCATAAAAGAAAGAAAGGGATGCTTCAAAAAGGCTTCAAAAAAACCTTGATAATTAGAGGGAACAGAAAAACATTCTGTACCTTGCCTTGTGTCATGTCTGAATTTTGAAAGCATTGGTCATAATTTTCTACTTGAGGATGGTTCCCAGAGCTGCCTGGCAGGAAACTTCTCTAAGACCCTCTGAACATGGATTCAGTTACAAAGATTTGGAAGGATATGTGTGTACTCATTTCCAGCCACAAACTCTGGGTGGCCTGACAGACTGAGTAAGTAGTCAACACTGGTGCACAGTCCTACAGTCTACAAAGAGGAGGCACAACACAGTTCCTAATGAATGAGAAACCACCATTTTCAGGAACATGCTTTTAGGGCATGTGCTCTTTCTATTAAGCTACAATGGGATGGTGGGACTAAAAACTGCATTATGAAATGACAGGGAAGACATTCAGAGTAATGCGGTGGAGACATTCACTTTCAAGCCTTGTTACCCAGAACACCCCCCAAAATAGAAAGACTGTCCACAGCAGGTGGGATTGCTACACTGGGAGGGGACTGGATTAGATGACCTCAAAGGGGCTTCTTTCAAATTTAAGATCTGAATTTTATAAATTGATATGAGAAATGAAAAATGTGTAGGATAACATAAGCCATCCCAACAAATTGAACCAAAGATAAAAACAGCTGTGAGAGTCTCAGATGGCTCATTGGTTTATTGAATAACCGTTTATATATTATATATTTAAGGACTTATATTAAGGAGAGGCACACACACACGTTAAGGACTTTCTAGGTACTAGAACCACAGGAAACAGCAGGGAGACAAATAAAGTCCCTGCTGTCATATAACTTATATTATAGTAAAAGAGAAAAACAATAAATAAAGAAACCAAAAATTTAATGTCAGGTTCTATGAAGAAAAATAAATCTGGCCAACAGGATGGAGAACAAGAAGCAATCCTATTTGAAATGGAAGAGTTCACAGATGTGGCCTCTCTCTCTAAGCCAACCTGGCAGGTAAACTCGCTGCCCTCCCCCCTAAATGGGACATGATTCCCAGGGGTGTAAATCTCCTTGGCAGTGTGGGACATGACTCCCAGGGATGAGTCTGGACCTGGCATTGTGGGACTGAGAAAGCCTTCCTGACCAAAAGGGGGAGGAGAAATGAAACAAAATAGTTTCAGATGGAGCCAAGAGGTCATTCTGGAGGTTGTTGTTATTGAGTTATATAGATATTCGTTTTTAGTTTTTAGTGTATTGGAATAGCTAGAAGGAAATACCTGAAACTGTTAACTGCAACCAAGTAGCCTTGTTTCTTGAAGATGACTGTATATGTAACTTACAGAGTGTGACCATGAAATGGTGAAAAACTTGTGGCTCACACTCCCTTTATCTAGTATATAGACAGATGGGTAGAAAAATTGGGACAAAAAAGTAAATGAATAATAAGGGGAAGGAGGGATAGGAGATGTTTTGGGTGTTCTTTTTTACTTTTATTTTTATTCTTATTTTTATTTTTTTGGAGTAATGAAAATGTTCAGAAATTTATTATACAACTATATGATGATACTGTGCCCAACTGACTGTATACTTCAGATGACTGTATGGTATGTGAATACATCACAATAAAATTGCACTTAAAAAAAAAAGGAAAACAAAAAAGAGTAAATACACACACACACACACACACACACACACACACACACACACACATATATATATATAAAGGAGACCAGGGAAGAGCCTTGGAAAAGTCATAAAATCTTGCCTGTAATGATGCTTTGAAAAGTTCTTTTTCTTTGATTTTAATTTTTGGGTGAAAAATGCCACATAGCCACCTTTCCCTATAATTATTATGAAAATTTTCATATTGAGTATGGAGTTAGGGAATACATGATTAAAAGAATATGTTTTTAAGTTTTATTGTTTCTAATTCAAAAAAATAATACATTCTTCCTTCGTAGTGCTATAACAGTTCTGTATCTTGACTGTGGTGGTGGTTACATAAATCCATACATGTAATAAAATTGCATAAAACTATATACACCTGCACGCACAAATGAGTACATGTACAAAATAGTGAAAACTGAATAAGGTCTGTAGTCTAGTTAACACTAATGTACCAATGTCAATTTCCTGGTCTTGCTATCATACTATAGTTAAATAAGATGTCGTCATTGGATGAAGCTAGGTCAAAGGTATATGGGATTCTAGCTACTAATTTTGCAACTTCCTATGAATCTGTAATTATTTCAGAATAAAAAGTAAAGAAAAAAAGAAATACATAAATAGAAACAATGCAAGAGTGGCTATATTAATATTTGATATAATAGACTTCAGAGCAAAGACAATTACTAGTAACAAAAAGGTACATTGTATAATGATAAAACACTCAATTCAGTGGGGAGAGATAACAATCCTAAATGTATATGCACCAAACAAAAAAGCCTCAAAATACAAGAAATAAAAACTAACAAAACTGAAAAGAAACAAATCCACAATTATAGTTAGAAACTTTAACACCTTCACCTCTCAGCAACTGGTAGAACTACTAGTTATAAAATCAGCATGAATATACAAGATATGAATAATACTATCAACCAGCAGGATTGGATTGACATTTGATAATACTCCACCCAACAACAATACAACACACCTTTTTTTTTTCCAGTGCTCATGGAAAATATTATATCCTGAGCCACAGAATAATCCTCAACAAATTTAAAAGAGTTGAAATAATTCAGAATGTGCTTTCTGACCATAATGGCACCAAACTAGAAATCAGTAACAGAAAGGCAACAGGGAAATCTCCAAACATGATGGAATTACACAATAAACTTCTAAATAACCCACAGGCCAAAGAAGAAGCCTCAGTGAAAAAAAATACAGAATTGAATGAAAATAAAAATATAACAAATCAAAATACGTGGACTGCAGCTAAAGCAGTGATAAGAGGGAAATTTATAGCATTAAATGCTTATCTGAGAAAAGAAGACGGGTCTCAAATAAAAAATCTAGGTTCCTACCTCAAGAAAGTAGAAAAAGAAAGGAAAAATTAACCCAGAGAGACTCCACACAGTGGAGAGAAGCAAATACATTTCCACACTCGGGGCCTCAATACCTACCTGAATCTCTGCAACACCATAAGTGCCAGCTCTTCCCACCCTGGATTAGGTCCTATGGCTGCAGAGAAAAGAGTCTCAGGAGAAAACTCAGGGATAAAAATGGAGGAAGTGATGTTTCAGCCTGAAATTACTAGAAATCTCCAGGAAGTAGAGGAAGAAGACACTGAAGAATCAGAGAAGCACTCAGGCCAAATAAATACTCCTTTGAGTGATGAGGAAATCAGGAATTTCCTTCAGCAATGGGAATCCCTTGAACATGTGATATATCCCAGACAGAAGAAAAAGAATTACGTGCTGTCAAAATCAATTGCCCAGGGGCTCAGGAAGAGGGGTATAAAGAAGAGCTGGTGACAATGTTTCCACATGTTGATAAGTTTGATGGACTAATATTGGACTATACATGAGGCCAACCAGAAGCCAAGGACTAAACCCCTGCCTTGTCCTTATGGAGAGGCCCTACACAGGACAGTGGAGTATAACTGGGAGGACAAAGTCTCCTCAGGTTGCCCTCATGCAGACATGGCCAACCTTCCACCTCCCGAGTTCCAGCTCCAGGCCTACACCATCCTTGTGCCCTTTGAAGAGCTTATGTGGACTTCCCCACATGTGATCTACACGGAGAACTCTCAGGTACCAGGATGGGCACCCTGGACCCCAAGCCCTCCATGGTCACCTCCATATCCATATCCTGCCATTCTCCCGGAAGACCCCACACCCTAGCAGCAGTGGTTGACCACCTCTAACTGATGCAGATCCTGGTCTTTACTAAAACTTGAACCTGGATCCCAAATCTGTTTGAGGAATAACAGAATATCACAGATCCATGAGCTCATTACATCTTAATGATGTTTTTCTTCCAATCCATTAACACAAAATATTCTATCATTTATTCAGGTTTTCATTAATTCCTTTAGCAATTTTTTTTATTTTTTTTTATTTTCTGTGTACAAGCACTTTACATCTTGGTTGGATTTGTTCCTAGATTTTTGATTATTTTAGTTGCTCTTGTGAATGAAATTTTTTCCTTGATTACTTCTGATTATTCAAAGTTTGTGTATAGAAACAGTAAAGATTTTTAGCTGTCACTCTTGTACCCCACCACTTTTCTGAATTCATGTCAAGTGCCTTTCTATATGTGGGGTCATGTCATCTGTGGATAGTGAGTGTTTCGCTTTTTCCTTCACAATTTGCAGAATTTTTATTTCTTTTTCTTGCCTAGATGCTCTGGCTGGAACTTCTAGAGCAGTGTTGGACAGCAGTGGTGATGGTGGACATCTTTGTCTTGTTCCAGATTTTAGAGGGAAAGCTTCATTCTTTGACTACTAAGTATGATGTTAGGTTGGGTTTGTCGTTTATGCTCTTTGTCGGGTTGAGGGAGTTTCCTTCTATTCTTACTTTCTGAGTATTTTTGTCAAGAAAGAATTCTGTGTTTTGTCGGAGGCATTTTCTGCATCCATTGAGAGGATCATGTTGTCTTTTCCCTTTTTGATAATATTGTGTATTATATTCTTCGATTTTCTAATGTTGAACCATCTTGCATGCCTGGGATAAAATCCACTTAAATCTTGTTTTTCTTTCATGCACTATTGGATTCGATTTGCAGGTATTTTGTTTAGGATCTTTGCACCTATATTCATAAGAGAAATTGGTGTGTAATTTTATTTTCTTGTAGTATCTTTATGTGGCTTTGACATTAGGGTAATTTTGGCCTCATACAGTGAATTAGGGAGTGTCCCCTTCTCTTCAGTTTTTTGGAAGGGTTTGAAAATGATTCATATTAATTTTTCTTGGAATGAATGGTAGAGTTCACCTGTGCAGACATCTGATCCTGAGCTATTAGTTGGGAGATTTTTGAGGACTGACTCAATCTCTTTGCTTGGAATTGGTCCGTTGAGATGTTGTATTTGTTGTATAGTCAGTGTAGGTTATTTGTGGGTTACCAGTAATTTGTCCATTTTATCTAGTTTGTCCAATTTATCAGCAGATCTATTTTCATAGATTCTATCCTGATAAGAGATTCTTATGAACCTTTTTTTCCTATGGGGTCAGTAACATGCATAGAGGTATGACAAGTTCAAGAATTATGATATATGCAACTTACTATCTTTTTTTTGGAAATAGGTGTGTGTGTATATATATATATAATTAGATACAGATATGTAAAGGATGGATAGATAGACACACATATAGATAGAATTATACAAAACCGTGGCAAAATATTAAAGGTAGACAAATAGGGTATGTGGGTATGGGGTATATTGGGGTTCTTTGTATTATGATATAATTTTTGTAACTGTCCTTAACTTTAAAGTTATTTCAAAATAAAAGTTATAAAAATGAAAAACAAAATTAACCCAAAGCAAGCAGAAGGAAGGAAATAATAAACATAAGACCAGAAATCAATGCAAGCATAAATAGGAAAACAATAGAGAAAAATCAGTGAAACCAAAAGCTGGTTCTTTGAAAACAATCAGTAAAAACTGTTGAACATCTAGCAAGACTGACAAAAATAAAAAGAGATAATACATAAATCACCAAGATCAGGAATGAAGTAGGGTATATCATTAAAAAACCTGCAGCCATTAAAGAGATAACAAGGGAATTCTATGAACCAACTTCATGCTCATAAGTTCAACAACTTAGAAGAAATGAACCAAGTCCTTGAAAACCACCAACTACCAAAAATCAACCAAGATGAAATGGATAATCTGAATAGTTCAATAACCATTTAAAAACTGAATTTGTAATTAGAAAGTTTCTAAAAAGGAAATCTCTAGGCCTAGATGGTTTTAAAAATTCTACCAAACATTTAGAGAAGAATTAACATCAATTTTAACACAATCTCTTCCAGTAAACAGAAGCGGATGAAACACTTCCCAACTCATTTTACGAAGCCAGGATTACCAAGACACCAAAACCAAACAAAGACAATATGAAAAAAAAGAAAACTAAGGACCAGTATCTCTCAAGAACCTAATCTCAAAAACCATCAACAAAATATTAGCAAACGGAATCAAATAATGTAAAAAAGTAAGTATACACCATGACCAAGTAGTATTTATTCTGGATATTCTAGGCTAGTTCAATATTTGAAAATCAATCAATATAATCTACCATATCAACAAACTAAAGAAGAAAAGTCATACGATACTATCAGTTGACACAGAAAATGCATTTAACAAAATCTGACACCCATTCATAATTAAAACTCTCAGCTAGGAATAGAGGGGAACTTCCTAACTTGATAAAGATCATCTACAAAACTGACATACTTAATAGTGAAAGACTGAATGCTTCCCCCTTAAGATAAGGAAACAAAGCAATGTTGTTCACTTTTACTACTCTATTCCACATTGTATTAGCAGTTCTATCCAGTACAATTGGAAAGAAAAAAGTATAACTTGAATTTATTTGCAGACAACATGACTGTTTATGTAGGAAATCTGATGGAATTTACAAATACACGAGTTTAGCAAATCTGCAGAATAAAAAAATCAACCAATTTTCTATTTAGAAGCAACCATTGCAAATTAAAACAAAAAATATTATTTACAATAGCATAAAATATTAAATAATAAGGATAATCTAAGAAAATATGTGCAAAATTTGTGCACCGAAAACTACAAAACATTCCTGAGAGAAATTAAGGAAGACCTAAATGAATGGAGCAATATTCTGTATTCAACAGCTGGAAGACTCGATATTAAGATGTCAACTTTCTTCATATCAATCTGTAGATTCAATGCAATCCTAACAAAAATCTCGGCAGACTTTTTTTTTTGTAGAAATTGACAAGCTGTTTCTAAAATTTATATGAATACAAAGAACCTAGTATTACAACAATGGCTTTGAGAAAGAACAACAAAACTGGAAAACTAACACTATTTGATTTCAAGACTTACAATGGAACCACAATTATCAGGACAGTGTAGTAATGGCATAAAGCTAGACAAATAAATCAAATCAATGGAAATCTCTTTAACTGCTCTCTCTCTCTCTCTCTCTCTCTCTCTCTCTCTCTATATATATATATATATATATATATATATATATATATACACAACTGATTTTGGTCAAAGCTACAAATTCAGTAGAGAAAGGATGGTCTTTTCAAAAATGGTGCTAGAACACTTGGATATATACAAGCAAAATAATGAACTTGGATCCATACCTTGTATCAAATGCAAAAATTAACTCAAGGGAGAACCTAAGATGGTGGCTAGGAGAGACAGGGCAAAAAAACACCTCCATGAAAAATACTAGATAAAAGCCAGAAAGTGGCCCAGAATACCAGTCCAGCGATGCACCAGCTGGATAAGGTCTACTAAATCCACAGGGACCATGCACTTGGTGAAACAGGGAGTCTCTATTCTGAAACGAGTGAGTAAACTTGCTGAATATCTGGCAGCCACGCTGCAGTGTGGGGAAACCGTGGGTTGGTGTTTGGAGGCAGACTAGTTCTTTTTTTTGAAAACCCAAAAGCGGCTGCAGATATGGCAGCAAGAACCACACAGTGAAGTGTGGCAGGAACGGGCTGTGCAAACACCTCAATACCTGGCGTGGGAGATAGCCTTTCACACACCTGCTGCTAATTGTCTTGGACTGAGGAAGGCAGAGGTGAGCCAAAAGAGGAAAACCATCTTCCTGGCAGGCTGGGAACACTCCTGCCTGACACCGGCGCCACAACCCAGAGCCGTGCCAAAAAACCCAGTGTGACAGGAACTGTTTCCAGCAACACACACACACACACACACACACACATGCCACAATATCAGGCACGGACAACAGCCTTTCACGCACCCACAGCTAACTGTCCTGGAGCTGGGAAGGTGGAGCTGTGTGAAAAGAGGGAAATTAACATGCCCCATACAGCCATCCTTACAACAGGCTGGGAACACAGCCTGGTGGCCCAGAACTTCCCTTGAGGGACGGCATGCACTTGTGACATAGCACAACCTTCCCTTAGCAGAGGCCCTAGAAGGATATGGCTTGGAAGAGGGAACCACTCGGTAATCCCAGGGACCATATGCCAATACCAAGGACTTGTGGGTCAGTGGCAGAGACAATCTGTGGCGAGACTGAAAAGAAGGTTTAGACTCTTGCAACAGCCTTAAATCTCCAGGAACACCTGGGAGGTTTGATTATTAAAGCTGCCCTCCCTCCCTAACCGCTCAGACACATGCCCACATTCACGGTGGACAGCACCAACAACATACACAAACTTGATGCACCAACTGGACCCCACAAGAATCAGACCCACACACACCACAAAGACAAATTTGGGGAGAACACACTTGAGGGAAATAGGTGACTCGCATGCGCCATCTGCTGGTTAAAGTGTATGCCACCAAGCTGTAGATCTGAAAAATTAGAGATTAGTCTTTGAATAATCCTACATATCCTAAAAGAATCCTATCAAGTAAAGCAAAAGCCAAGAGGCCAAAAACAACAGAAAATTTTAAAGCATATGAAAAAAACAGACGATATGGAGAACCCAAACCCCCAAATCAAAAGATCAGAGGAGACATAGTACTTGGAGCAATTATCAAAGAACTAAACATAAGCAACAAGAGCATGGTACAGGATATAAAGGACATGAAGAAGAGCATGGCACAGGATATAAAGGACATGAAGAAGACCCTAGAAGAGCATAAAGAAGACATTGCAAGATTAAATAAAAAAATAGATGATCTTATGGAAATAAAAGAAACTTGACCAAATTAAAAAGATTCTGGATACTCATAGTACAAGACAAGAGAAGCTGAACAATGTATCAGTGACCTCAAGGACCACAGAACAGAAAACGAAAGAACAAAAGAAAGAATGGGGAAAAAATAAAAAAAATAGAAATGGACCTCAGGGATAAGATAGATAAAATAAAACATCCAAATATGACTCACTGGTGTCCCAGAAGGGGAAGAGAAGGGTAAAGGTCTAGAAAGAGTATTCAAAGAAACTGTTGGGGAAAACTTCCCAAACCTTATACACAATATAAATACACAAAGCATAAATGCCCAGTGAACTCCAAATAGAATAAATCCAAATAAACCCACTCCAAGACATATTCTGATCAGACTGTCAAATACTGAAGAGAAGGAGCAAGTTCTGAAAGCAGCAAGAGAAAGCAATTCACCATATACAAAGGAAACAACATAAGACTAAGTAGTGACTACTTAGCGGCCACCATGGAGGCAAGAAGGCAGTGGCATGACATATTTAAAATTCTGAGAGAGAAAAATCTCTAACCAAGAATACTTTATCCAGCAAAGCTCTCCTTCAAATTTGAGGGAGAGCTTAAATTTTTCACAGACAAACAAATACTGAGAGATTTTGCTAATAAAAGACCTGCCCTACTTCAGATACTAAAGGGAGCCCTACCGACTGAGAAACAAAGAAAGGAGAGAGAGATAGGGAAAGGTTCAGGACAAAAGAGATTCAATATTGGTTCATTAAAGGACAATAAGAAAGAAAGGGAAAAATATATCTGACAAAACATAAACCAAAGGATAGGATGGCTGATTCAAGAAATGCCTTCACAGTAATAACGTCAAATGTAAATGGATTAAACTCCCCAATTAAAAGATATAGATTCGCAGAATGGATCAAAAAATATGAACCATCAGTATGCTGCGTGCACGAGACTCATCTTAGGCACAGGGACACAAAGAAATTGAAAGTGAAAGGAGGGAAAAAATATTTCATGTAAGCTACAGCCAAAAGAAAGCAAGAGTAGCAATATTAATCTCACATAAAATAGACTTTAAATGCAAGGATATTATGAGAGACAAATAAGGCCACTAAATACTAATAAAAGGGGCAATTCAACAAGAAGAAATAACAATCATAAATGTTTATGCACCCAATCATGGTGCCACAAAATACATGAGAGAAACACTGGCAAAACTAAAGGAAGCAATGGATGTTTCCACAATAATTGTGGGAGACTTCAACACATCACTCTCTCTTATAGATAGATCAACCAGACAGAAGACCAATAAGGAAACTGAAAACCTAAACAATCTGATAAGTGAATTTCATTTAACAGACATATATAGAACATTACATCCCAAATTACCAGGATACACATTCTTCTCTAGTGATCACGGAACTTTCTCCAGAACAGACCATATGCTGGGACATAAAACAAGCCTTAACAAATTTTTTTAAAAATTCAAATTATTCAAAGCACATTCTCTGACCACAATGGAATACAATTAGAAGTCAATAACCATCAGAGACTTAGAAAATTCACAAACACCTGGAGATTAAACAACACACTCCTAAAATAAATGGTTTACAAAGTAAAATGTAGGGGACCTAGTGATCGAGAGCAATTAATGAAGGGGGAAAGATAACCCAATAAGAACAGATAAGCTATCATGGGTAAATTTAACATTCCAGGAATGCCCAGGAATAACTGAGGTTCGTTAATTTCTGATGGGTAGGAACAAGTTCAAAGAAATGTTGCTATATTAAGTTATTTTCTTGGGGGTAGAGTGGGAACATGTTGGAAGTAAAGTAGTTATTTTAGGTAAGTTGTCTTTTTCTTACTCCCTTGTTACGGTTTGTTTAAAATGTTTTTTTTATTGTATATCTTTGAAAAAAAATTTTTTTGATATAGTTAATTTAAAAAAAAAAATGCAGAGCCCCCTTGAGGAGCTGGTGGAGAATGCAGAGGTGTTGGGCTGCCCCACCTTGATGGTTGCTGATGTGCTCACAGACATAGGGTACTGGTGGTTTGATGGGCTGAGCTCTCTATCACAGGACTTGCCCTTGGCAAGACTGTTCTGCAAAGGAGAGGCTAGGGCTGCCTATAATTGTGCCTAAGAGTCTCCTCCCAAATGCCTCTTTGTTTCTCAGATGTGGCCCTCTCTCTCTCTAGCTAAGCCAACTTGGCAGGTGAAATCACTGCCCTCCCCCTCTACATGGGATCTGACACCCAGGGAAGTGAATCTCCCTGGCAACATGGAATGTGACTCCTGGGGAGAAACCTAGACCCGGCATCGTGGGATGGAGAACATCTTCTTGACCAAAAGGGGGATGTGAAAGGAAATGAAATAAGCTTCAGTGGCAGAGAGATTCCAAAAGGAGCCGAGAGGTCACTCTGGTGGGCACTCTTATGCACAATATAGACAACCCTTTTTAGGTTCTAGTGAACTGGAGTAGCTAGCAGTAAATACCTGAAACTATCAAACTACAACCCAGGACCCATGAATCTTGTAGACAATTGTATAAAAATGTAGTATATGAGGGGTGACAATGTGATTGGGAGAGCCAAATGGACCACACTCCCCTTTGTCCAGTGTATGGATGGAGGAGTAGAAAAATGGGGGGGGGAGGGGATGACCCAGTGTTCTGTTTTACTTTGGTTGTTCTTTTTCACTTTGCTGTTTTTATTCTTATTGTTTTTGTGTGTGTGGTAATGAAAATTCCAAAAATTAATTTTGCTGATGAATGCACAACTATATAATGGTACTGTAAACAACTGAATGTTCGCTTTGTTTTGTATGACTGCATGGCATGTGAATATATCTCAATAAAAATGAATCAAAAAAAAATAACTCAAAATGGAGCATATACCTAGACATAAAACTTAAAACTATAAATCTTCTAGAAAAAATATGGTAGATAACATTTGTGAACTGGGTTGGGCAAAGAGTTCTTATATTCTAGACCAAAAGCATGATCCATAAAAGAAAAATTGGACTTCATCAAAATTAAAAACTGCTCTTCAAAAGCCACCATTTAGAAAATGAAAAAAAAAAGTCACAGATTGGGAGAAGATACTTACAAAGTCCATATCTTGTGTGATGTTTGAAGCTGTATGTACCCCAGAAAAGATCATACTCTTGAAACTAATCCATTCCTGTGGGTGTAGACCTATTGTGGGTGGGACCTTTTGATTAGGTTATTTCAGTTGAGGCATGCCCCAGGTGGGTCTTAATCCTCTTACTGTAGTCCTCTATAAGAGGATAAAAGAAAAAAGCCACAGAGAAGCTGAGAGAAGACACACAGAAAACAGAGAAGAAGCTACTGAAGCCAGAAGGTGGAAGCAGTGAAACCCAGGAGAGAAGGGAGAGACCAGCAGACATCGCCATGTGTCTGGCCATGTGACAGAGGAGCTGAGGATTGCAGGTGGCTGGTCCTCAGGAGGAGGTATCGTCCTGTTGATGCCTTGATTTGGACATTTTCACAGCCTCATAACTGTAAACTTGTAAGTTAATAAATTCCCATTGTTAAAAGCCAACCCATTTCTGGTATATTGCATTATGTCAGCTTTAACTAAAACATCTTATAAAGGACTTATATTCAGAATATATAAAGAACCCTCAAAATCCAATAACAAGAAAACAACCAACTAATACAAAAAGTTGGAAAATACACAATGGCAAATAAATTCATGAAAAGATACATCATTAGTCATGAGGGAAATGCAAACTGAAAGCACAACAAGAAACTATTTACATGTATTAGAATGGCTAAAATGAAAATGAGATGACCACACCAAGTGTTGGCAGCGTTGTAAAGGAATTGGAATTCTTATATACTGCTGGTGGGAATATAAAATGGTACATACACTTCAGAAAAGTTTGGTAGTTTCTTAAAAGGTTTCATATGCATCTACCATATGACCTAGACATTCCATTTCTAGCTATTTACCCAAGTGTGCCGGTTTGAGTGTATTGTGTCCCCCAAATGCCATTATCTTTGTGGTCTTGTGTGGGGCAGGCGTTTTGGTGATGGTTGGATTTGCTTGGAATGTGCCCCACCCAGCTGTGGGCAATGATTCTGATGAGATGTTCTCATGGAGGCGTGGCCCCGCCCATTCAGGGTGGGCCCTTATCGGTGGAGCTATATAAATGAGCCGACTGGGGAGGGGGGGGGAAGAAAGAGAGTGCAGCTGGGAGTGATGTTTTGAAGAGAAGCAAGCTTGCTAGAAAGGAACGTCCTGGGAGAAAGCCGTTTTGAGGCCGGCGCTTTGGAGCAGATGCCAGCTGCCTTCCTAGCTAACAGAGGTTTTCCGGAGGCCATTGGCCATCCTCCGGTGAGGGTACCCGATTGCTGATGTGTTACCTTGGACGCTTTGTGGCCTTAAGACTGTAATTGTGTAGTGAAATAAACCCCCGTTTTATAAAAGCCTATCCATCTCTGGTGTTTTGCATTCTGCAGCATTAGCAAACTAGGACACCAAGGTAAGTGAAAGCATACATCTACCTTGCTCTAACTATTGCACAGTAATCCACTCAAAAAAGGTGCAATAATTCAATTAATTACGTTAACTCCTGATGGTCATTTATGTTTTAGTAGCAAAAACTGAATGCAGATGATGTTGCAACAGACATTCTTTCCTTTTTAAATGTGAGTGCATGGTAAATGACCTGTTTAAGATCACATGGGTAATACCATTAGTTGCTAAGATTGCAACTTTAATCTTTTTAATTCCACATTCCTTTCTATAGGTTTTTGGAGATTCTATCAACTGGGAAAAGCTCCCAACAGGAATTTTAGGAAGTAGTTAGTAAGTAAGCTATTCTAACTAAGGAATCAAAACAATATACAAAGATATACAAAACTCCTACAAGGCTTAACCTTGGTTTTTAAAATATAGAAAGTCTACATGTTTGCAGTTCCTGTTTGTCTCACTACAATGACTGCAAACTCATCTTTCTGAGTACACCCATCACTCTGCAGGCATTTTTCTCCCCCTTGGACCTTGGCAATGTTTGTTCCTTTTAAAATTCAGTGAAAATCATATACAATTTTATATGGGGAGCAATGAATGAGACATATATAAATATTATATCAGCCCATCTTACAAATATTTGGTTTGGTAAAATCAGTCTAAAATGAATGCTTTAGCTATTGTTAAACAGTACATTTCTTTTCACTGAAATTCAAGATATCCATAAGAATAGAGATTCTTAATTTCTTGACTTTTTTTCAACTTAAAAATTCATTATAGAATGATTTATGCCAAAGATTCACATTTGTTAAAGGTCAAATTATAATGGCTAATACTAGCTAAAATTAAGTACTTTCCAAGTCCCAGGCACTTAACAAGGACTTAATAATACTCAGCAACATTCCTATAAAGTGGATACAATTATTATCATCTCTATTTTAAAGAAGAAACCGAGGGCCAGGAAACCAGATAATTTGCTTACTGTCATCAAAGTGGTAGAGCCAGGATTTGAATCCAGGTGTCTCATTCCAAAACTTAAGCCCTTAGTGTCTATATACTGTAACTCCTCAAACCCTACTGCAAAGTGATGTATCGATCTCTTGCAATACATATAGCCTTGTCCACTGACATCAATGCCAAACGATATGCCATTGTGTATGTATATACAAAATGTACATCCATCATCACGTAGTAAATCAATAGTCCTTGGCAGTTTAATACAGTCATTTCTTCCCCAAAAGAAGGTGAATGCCATAATAGAGAACTTGAATACAAAGCAAAACTTTCCAACTCTCTGGAAGGTAAATTTGCTTTTGCTAACTTGATTCCTTCCAACCATTAGAATGAGCTCGAGGAGTCTCTTAACAGGACACCTGATGGGGGAGAGCTGAACTGAAAAGAGCTTCGAAGGCATATTGTCCCATTTCTTACTACTTGTGTAACCTTGAGCAAGTTGTTGAGCCCCTTTGGGCTTTACCAGAACAGGAATTATAACGCCGCCGCCACTCCCCCCACCCCCACCGCACCCCACACAGGCACACTGTAAGCAGATAGGGGCTGCGCAAATGTTACTCTTTCCCTTACGGCGAGGAGAACATGGAGGATGGCAAGCCCACCCTCACCCTCCCCCGCTCCTCCTAAATGGAAAAACGGAAACAAATGGCGGCTGAAAGGTGGATGTGGAGAAGGGGGAAGAAAGAAAAGGGCTGGGTGTGGGGATCTCTCTTTCCCAATGCTGAATCCCCCGAAAGGGGCTGGATTTTCCTCCTCTCCTGCCCTCCCACCCCCCGGGACCCTCGGTTCTTCTGCATCTGTCAACACACACACGAGTCCATTCACCCCGCGCCCCTGCCTCTGGGCTGATCCATCGCCCCTGCACCCACTGTTACCTCTGCAGCAGCGGGCTCGGGAGACGCCTCGGTTCCTCTCCGCTGCCAACAGCTGTACCGAGACTGTAGAAGCCGCCGCCATGTCCCTGGAGCCCCGCTGCTCTTTGATGTACACCAGCACCCCAGATATCCCCAAATCATTCCTCTAATCCTTATCAGGAACTTCTTATCCTGCTCTGGCCACCGTCCGGGTCAGAGCCAAGCGATAGGCCAATCCACGTGAGACTTTCGGGTGGGGGCGTCTACGCTAAAACCAATTGGTGATGTTTGGCCAATCGGGCCAGGTGCCCAGGGCCAGAAACTCTCCTCCGACCTTTGCCATTAACGCATCTGAAAGGAGAAAGAGGGGGAGGCGGTGTCGCAGGATAAAAAGATTTAATAATGTAAAAGAACAGGCATTTTAAAAATCCCCCTCTTGATCGACTCATAACCGAGTTTACAGAAAGAATATGAGCACTTGTGAGATACACTAAAGTAGTCCTTAAAGGAAAATATAAAGTAAATTAAATGCCCAATCCGAAAAATTAGGGAAAAATAAACCTAAGGAAAGAATTAGTAAGAATAAAATAATGAATTAATGACTTAGAGAATAGAAATGGGTATACAAATAAACATAAGATTTAAAAAAAGCAACAATAGATTAGAATTAACCTAATCAAGACAAAGCACATCAAAATATAAAATAAGGGGAAATAATCATAGATACAGAAAAAATTAAAACAGTAAGAGATTTCTTTACTCAATTCTATGCAAATAAATTTGAAACCCTGGAAGAAATGGATAATGTTTTAAGAAAATGTAATTTACCAAAACATCCTAGAAGAGATAGAAATTCTAAGTAGAATTACCACAGAAGAAACAGATTCGTCAGAGAACTGTATTTCTCCTTTCCTCTAACCACAAAAGCATCAGGCCCAAATTATTTCAGAAGGAAATTCTGCTGTGAAATGTTAAGGAACAGATGAGCAGGGGCTATTGATTCTGTCCCTATGCACAGAAAAAGAAGGAAACATTCTAAATTCTATTTATAAAGTATAACAGCTATACCAAAGTTAACAAAAATATATATACATCACTCATATACCCTCACCATAGAAATTCTTACTTATAAATATCAATGGAAAAATGCAAAATAAAATAACAAAAAAAAATTATAACATGAAAAGAATAGTATGCTATTTTCAGGAATGTGATGATGGCTCACTAACCCTTCCACCCAGCAATTTTATTTCTAGAAATTTATTCTACAGATATACACTTACATGTTGAAATAGGAAATCTATTAATATAATCATAGTAATAGTCTAAATAGAAAAATCCTATCTCCATAAATGCTGAAAAGGCATTGATAATATTCTACATCCTTTTTGATGAACACTGTTAAAAATTTCAACAAGTAGCATTGGAACAACTGGGTAGCCATCTAGGAAAAGTAAAGTTGGGGATTCTACTCACAACTCATACCTTACATCAAAATACATTCCAGAAGTTTTGAAAAGTAAATGTAAAAAAATAAAAGTATAGTGCACTTGAAGAAATCCTGATACATCCCATAGTGGGATAGTTCTCCAAGTCTAAAACAATACCCAGAAGCTGTAATAGAAAAAATGATAAATTAAACTGCATAAAATTAAATATGTTTAAACATGGCAAACATACATTAACCAAAAAAAAGACAAACAACCATCTAGGTGAAAAAACTGCAACTTATCACAAAAGGTTGCTTCCCTTAATATATAAACAGAGTTTCTACAACTCAACAAAGATCAACAACCCATTAGAAAAATGGTCAAATACTGACAATTCACAGAAAAGGAAATACAAATACATATGAAAAGGAAATACAAATATGTATGAAAAGGGCTCAACCTCATTCAAAATAAGACTGCAATTAAAACTCTATTGAGACATATTCACCTATCACATTAGCAAATATCTAACAGTTTGATAACACACTCTAAATTGGTGAGGGATTGGGAAAACAGGTATTATCATACTTAGCTGATGGAAGCAGAAATTGACACTACCTGTGTGGAGAGTAACATGGTAATATCTATCAAAATTGCAAATTCACTAACCCTTCCACTCAGCAATTTTATTTCTAGGAATTTATTTTACAGATATACACTTACATGTTGAAATGACTCGTGATTAGGGAAATTCATTGCAACATACTAATACCAAAGATAATGAGCTTAAATATTAATCAATAGAAGACTGAAGAAATAAATCACAGTACAGCTACACATACAATGGATTACTAAGCAACTATCAAAAAACAGGCAGGATCAAGATGGCAATGTAAGATGCTCCAGGGTGCTGTTCCCTCATAGAATCTTTGGACAACTAGCAAAAATTGGCAGAGCCATCTTCCTTAAAATTCAGGAAAACAGGTTTCAGAAAGTGGGTGTTCTACTCTGCTAATGCTGCTGGAATGCAAAACACCAGAGATGGATTGGCTTTTATAAAGGCGAGTTTATTTGATTACGAAGTTACAGTCTTAAGGCCATAAAGTGTCCATGGTAACACATCAGCAGTTGGGTACCTTCACTGGAGGATGGCCAATGATGTCAGGAAAACCTCTGTTAGCTGGGAAGACACGTGGCTGGTGTCTGCTCCAAAGTTCTGGGTTCAAAATGGCTTTCTCCCAGGACGTTCCTCTCTAGGCCGCAGCTCCTCTTCAAAAATGTCCCTCTTAGTTGTACTTGGGGTATTTGTCTTCTCTTAGCTTTTCCGGAGCAAGAGCCTGCTTTCAACGGCTGTCTTCAAGCTCTTTCTTATCTTTAGCTCCTGTGCTTTCTTCAAAGTGTCTCTCTAGACTGTAGCTCCTCTTCAAAATGTCATTCTCAGCTACATTGAGTTCCTTCTGTTTGTCAGCTCATTTACATGACTCCACTGATCAAGGCCCACCCTGAATGGGTGGGGTTACGACTCCATGGAAATATCTCATCAGAGTTATCACCTACAGTTGGGTGGGGCACATTTCCATGCAAACAATCTAATCCAAATGTTCCAACTTAATCCCCACTAATATGTCTGCCCCACAAGATTGCATCAAAGAGTATGGCTTTTTCTGGGGGACATAATACATTCAAACCAGCACAGTGGGTAAGTGCTAAACCAAAAAACACAGTTTTTAAAATGGTGGGAGATTCTTGAGATGCCCTTACTGGACCCGCACTCACTCCTCTCTGGTGCTGTGTGGCCCAGCCTGTGCCTATTATGGATTCCTGGCCCTGTTCCACAGGAAGCAGAGTAACCCCTGTGTGCATACTGGGATGCCTGTAGTCAGTGTCAGTCTATCGGGTGGCAACTTGAGAGACTGAACCAGCAAAACCATCTCTGGGTCACCCTCCCAGAATTTGCCCTGCAGGTAGAAGCAGCTTGCAGACAGCTAAAGGAATGTAAGAAATGATTAAGGCAAAGTGAATGGAGGCAGAAATCATCTGCTTTAAGTCTTATAATACGGTACCTGGGAGAGAGAAAGTCTATTTCATAAGGATTAGAGGGGGGTATTCCAATTCCTAAAAATAAGGGAATTCCTAAGGCCATGAGCAAGCACAAGCCTATGACAAGAGACAGGCTCAGAAAAGACAGAAAGGACCCTGTACTTCACATTTGCCTTGGGCTGACCTTCTTGATTAGAGGGCTAAACTCTGAGGGGGTGCACCAGCCAAAGGAGAGCCAATTTGCAAAGACTGTGAAAGGTGGTTTTTGAATTGGTTTATTAGTTTTTGTTAGCTCCTGGTGCTTACGGAAATCTCTGTCATAACACTAGCTGGATAAAAACTTAAAGAACAGACATCTCTGGAACTAAACCCCAGAGCTAACACTTTAAAATATTAAAATGTACAATTTGCAACAAAAGATTATAAGAAAACAAAGCAACAGGAAATGATGGTCCAATCAAAGGAACAAGAAAAAAATACACAAACTATCAATGAGGAAGACCACAATTTAGACATACTGGAAAAAGACTTTTAAAAAATGATCCTCACTATGCTCAAGGACATAAGAGATAAAGATAAAGAAATAAAGAATATCAGGAAAACAAAGACTAAACAATATGAGAATCTCAACAAAGTGATAAAAATTTTTAAAAAGTACGAAACTGAAATACTGGAGCTAAAGACCACAATAACTGAAATAGAAAATCCCTAGAGGGTTTCAAGAGGAGATTGGCATTGGCAGAAGAAAGAATCAGTGAACTCAAACACAAAACAAATAAAATGATTCAGTTTGAGAAGCAGAAAGGAAAAGCATGAAAAAAAAGTGAACAGGGCCAAAGAGACCAGTGGGACACCATCTGTCATACCAATATATGCATTATGGAAGTCCCAGAAAAAGAAGACATGGAGAAAGAGGCAGAGAGACTATACAAAGAAATAATGGCAGAAAACTTCCCAAATTTAGCAAAAGATATGAATATGTACATTCAAGAAGCCCAACTCACCCCAAACAGGATAACTCGAAGGGAACCATGCCCACACACATAGTAGTCAGGCTGCTAAATGCCAAGGACAGTGAAAGAGTTCTGAAAGCTGCAAGGGAAAAGCAACATGTTATTTACAAGGGAGTTCCAATAAGATTAATGCCAAATTCTCATCAGAAATAATGATGGCAAGAAGGCAGCAGGAAGTAATACTTAAACTGCTGAGAGAAAACATTTGTCAACCAAGAATTTTGTATCTGATGAGACTGTCTTTCAAAAATGAGGAAGTGATTAAGATACCCAGATTTTTAAAAAGCTAAGGGGGCGAGAAGGAGGAAGATGGCGGCATAGAGAGGAGTGGAAGCTAGTTAGTCCCCCTGGGAACACTAATAAACAACCAGGAACAAGTAGTAAATAATCTGGAATAATTTCTGGAGAACAAACGTGACTGTCCACACATCATTCACCAACCTGGATTGGGAGGAATGCCCGAGATCACAGCATAAAATCTGTAAGTAAAAACTGTGGACCCATGCTGAGCCCCCTCCCTCCATGGCAGCCTAAACTGCAAAACCTTGCTATGATAGAGAGCAGCCCTCTCTGAACAAGTGAATATACCTCAGCCCAGCTCCAACTGGGGTTTTAATTAACAAACGTTGACTGCTAAATACAAGCTACGAACCCTCAACAAGCAGACAAGAGGCTTTTGGTGATGATTGACCTTGGAGAGCCAGAGGACCTCTCCGGGAGGGAGGGGGATCCCAGAGGACTAGGTGCTATCTCTGGCCAGTGGGTGAAACTGAAGGTGACCATGGACAGGCCCTGAAGGAAGGCTTTCTGTCCCTTTTTTGGCTCAGTGGAGAAAGCCATTTTCAGTTCCCAGGGCTCTGACCCAAACAAGGGTAGAGCTAGCAGAGTCAGAGAGACTATTCAAATGCAAATAATATCTCCCTAGGGGGTGTATCTTCCCTAAGAGGAAAGAGTTGGTGCCAAGCTCTCCTACCCACCTTCCATTCAGAACCAGACCCCAGAGTCTAGGGGAAAACAGCAACAGGCCAAACCTCCTTACACCAGTCTGGAGTGACAGGCTGACAGGTGCCACCTTCTGGGCAGAAAAGCACAGTGGCTTGAGGCCACACAAGGTGTATTAATCTTCTAAGACACACCCTCAGGGAAACCTGATGCTATTGCCTCCTTCTGAGACCTAAGCCCATTCTGGTCTAGGAAAACCTGATTGGGGTAACCAAGGAAACCAGATGCTAGACAACAGAAAACTACAATCTACACTAAGAAAAATGAAGTTATGGTTCAGTCAAAGGAACAAACTTACACTTCAAGTGAGATACAGGAATTGAAGCAACTAATGCTAAATCAATTTAAGAAGTTTAGGGAAGATATGACAAAAGATATGCAGTGTATAATGAAAACACTGGGTGTACATAAAATAGAAATAGAAAGTTCAAGAAAACAACTGGCAGAATCTATGGAAATGAAAGGCACAGCACAAGAGATGAAAGACACAATGGAGACATACAACAGCAGATCTCAAGAGGCAGAAGAAAACACTCAGGAACTGGAGAACAAGACACCTGAAAGCCTACACACAAAAGAACAGATAGAGAAAAGAATGGAAAAATATGAGCAACGTCTCTGAGAATTGAATGACAACATGAAATGCAGGAATGTACATGTCATGGGTGTCCCAGAAGGAGAAGAGAAGGGAAAAGGGCAGAAGCAATATTAGAGGAAATACTCAATGAAAATTTACTATGTCTTATGAAAGACGTAAAATTACAGATCCAAGAAGCACAGCATACCCCAAACAGAACAAATCTGAATAGTCCTATGCCAAGAAACTTAATAATCAGATTATCAAACATCAAAGACAAAGAGAGAATCCTGAAAGCAGCAAGAGAAAAGAGATCCACCACATACAAAGGAAGCTTGATTAGGCTATGTGCAGATTTCACAATGGAAACCAGGGAGACAAAAAGGAAGATACTGAAAGAGAAAAACCACCAGCCAAGAATCCTGTATCTGGTAAAACTGTCCTTCAAATATGAGGGAGAACTTAAAATATTCTCTGACAAACAGACAATGACAGAGTTTGTGAACAAGATACCTGCTCAACAGGAAACACTAAAGGGAGCACTACAGACAGAAAGGAAAAGACAGGAGTGAGAGGTTTGGAACACAATTTTGGGAAATAGTAGCACAGCAATGTAAGTACACTGAACAAGGATGACTGTGAGTATGGTTGAAAGAGGAAGGTTAGGAGCATGTGGGACACCAGAAGGAAAGAGGAAAGATAAAAACTGGGACTGTATAACTCAGTGAAACCTAGGGTGCTCAACGATTGTGATAAAAGGCACAAATATGTTTTTACATGAGGGAGAACAAATGAATGTCAACCTTGCAAGGGGTTAAAAATAGGGTGGTATTGGGGGGAAAATACAATCAATGCAAACTAGAGACTATAATTAACAGAAACATTGTATTTTGCTTCCTTTAATGTAACAAAGGCAATATACCAAAGCTAAATGCATATGAGGGGGACATAGAGGAGGGGTATGGGACTCTTGGCCTTGGTGATGTTGTCGGACTCTTTATTCTACTTTAGTTTAATGCTATCTTTCCTTTTGTTGCTTCGTAGCTGTTGTGTTTTGTTTGCTCTTTCTTTTTTCTTTTTCTGTTGTCTCTCTACCTTCTTTGACTCTTCGTCCTTCTTTGTGGAAGAAATGGAGATGTCCTTATATAGATAGTGACGATGCAGGTTGTTCTAGTTTGCTAATGCTGCCGGGATGCAAAATACCAGAAATGGATTGGCTTTTATAAAGGGGATTTATTTGGTTACACAGTTGCAGTCTTAAGGCCATAAAGTGTCCAAGGTAACACATCAACAATCAGGTACCTTCACTGGAGGATGGCCAATGGCATCTGGAAAACCTCTGTTAGCTGGGAAGGCACATGGCTGGCATCTGCTCCAAGTTCCGATTTCAAAATGGCTTTCTTACAGGATATTCCTCTCTAGGTCGCAGCTTCTCTTCAAAATGTCACTCCCAGTTGCTCTTGGGGCATTTTTCCTCTCTTAGCTTCTCTGGAGCAAGAGTCTGCTTTCAACGGCCATCTTTCAACTCTCTCATCTGCAGCTTGTCTCTCTCAGCCCGTGTGTTCTTCAAAGTGTCCCTCTTGGCTGTAGCAAGCTCGCTCCTTCTGTCTGAGCTTTTATAGGGCCCCAGTGAACCAATCAAGGCCCATGCTGAATGGGTGGGGTCACATTTCCATGGAAATTGTCTAATCAGAGTTATCACCTACAGATGAGTGGGTCACATCTCCATGGAAACACTCAATGAAAGAATTACAATCTAATCAACACTAATAGGCCTGCCCACATAAGATTGCATCAAAGATAATGTCATTTTGGGGGACATAATACATTCAAACTGGCACAGTGGTGAATACATAAATACATGACTATACAGGGAACATCCATTACTTAGGATGGAATGAATGGTGTGTGAACAAAACCGTCTTAAAAAAAACAGTTTGATGAAAAAACCTTGAGGGCACTATATTGAGTGAAATAAGACAGACACAAAAGAACAAATATTGCAGGGTCTCACTGATATGAACTAATTATAATATGTAAATTAATAGACATGAAATATAAGTTGTCAGGTATTCCGGTTTGCTAATGCTGCCAGAAAGCAAAATACCAGAAATGGATTGGCTTTTATAAAGGGGGGTTATTTGGTTACAAAGTTACAGTCTTAAGGCCACAAAAGTATCCAAATTAAGGCATCAACAATTGGGTACCTTCACTGGAGAAAGGCCACTGGCATCTGGAAATCCTCTGTTAGCTTGGAAGCTTCCGCCTGCTCCCACATTGCATTTCAAAATGGTGTTCTCCAAAATGTTGCTCTTGGGGCATTTTCTCCTCTCTTAGCTGCAGGTGCTCTTCAAAATGTTACTCTCAGTTGCTCTGAGGCTCTCTGTCTGTGAACTCCTTTATAGGACTCCAGTGATCCAATTAATACCCACCCTGAATGGGCGGCGTAACAACTCCATGGAAATTATCCAGTCAAACATTTCGCTCACAGTTGATTGAATCACATCTCCATGGACGCACTCAAAGAATTCAAATCTAATGAACAACAATACATCTGCCCTCACAAGACTGCAACAAACAACATGGCGTTTTGTGGGACATAACACATCCAAACTGGCACATTCCACCCCCTGGACCCCAAAATGACATGATCTTTCCATGTAGAATATACATTCAGTCCATCACAATATCACAAAAACTTAAACCATTTCAGTAACAATAGGTAAGTACAAGTTCCTATCACAATCAGTTACAGGCATGGTCTGTCCTAAGGCATAATTCCCCTCTGGCTCTGGACCTGCAAAACTTAGAACAAGTTATCTGCTTCCAATATACAAAGGAGGGACAGACATAGGATTAACATTCTCATTGCCATAAGGAGAAACTGAAAGGAAAACAGGGTTTAAGGGAACAAAACAGTTCCTAAAACACGCAGGCATATTTCATTAGATTTCAAAGTCTGAGAGTCATTTACAGACTGGCATTTTTTCCTTGGGGCTTGAGAGAGCGGGAGTCTAACCCTTTCCAAGGGACTTCATGGCAGCCCCTTTCTCTCCAAATGCTGGGGTGAGTGCTCCAACATATCCATACATTGGGGAGACCACCTTCTTCTCGGCTCCACCCTCCTCAAACATCGGGGTGCCACCTGGACTCTGCCATTCTGGGGCAAAGACTCTCCCCTCTCTGAACAGTGGGGTGGCAGCCAGGCTCTCCCCAATCCCCGGGGAATGTGTTCCACTCCCTCTGAGGCCTGGGGTGTCAGCACTCTTCCTGAGCATTGAGGCAGAAGGCCTGCACTCTGCCTCTGGGGCAAACTCACCCTTTCCACATGCATGGGCTGATCCACTCTCCCAGCCCAAGACCTCTTGACTCCAGACCTCAATCTCCATGGCTCTGTCTTTGAATAAATACTTCCTTCAATTTGTCCCTTCTCCAGTCCAGACTGGCAATGTCTTCATCTAAATAGATCTCACAAAAATCATGTTGGCTTGGCATGAAGTACACAGGGGTCGAAACCATCAGACAATAGGACTTTCCACAAATCCTTTCTGGATAACTCCATTTCCAATCCTGGCTTCTACTGAAATGGATGTTGGGGGTACTATGTTTGGTGAAATCCTCACATGGGGCTGTAGCCTCTGGGGTCTCACTTTCTGGAAGCCCAGAATTTTCCAAACTATCAGTTTCTGGTTTGTTCATACCCTAGAGTTCATTTCTCAGCTTAGCTCTGTCCTGTTGCATTTTACTATAAGCTGCAAGCAGAAGCCAGGCTAATTCTGTATTTAGCTTGGAAATCTCATCAGTTAAATATTCCAGGCTGTCATCTGCAAGTTCTGCCTTCCATCCAACACCAGGACACAATGTAGCCAAATTCTCTGCCATGCTAAAACAAGGATTGCCTTTCTTCCAGTTGGCAATGACATATTCATCATTTCTGCTCAAGGCCTCATCAGAAGTATCTATAGAGTCCATATTTCCACAAACAGTCTCTTCAAAGCAATTTAGGCAGTTTAGGCCAGTGTATGGACAGATGAGTAGAAAAATGGGAACAAAAATTAAATGAATAATAGGGGGAATGGAGGGATGGGATGTTTTGGGTGTTCTTTTTTACTTTTATTTTTATTCTTATTTCTATTTTTCTGTAGTAATGAAAATGTTCAAAGATTGATTGTGGTGGGGAGGGGCAAGATGGCGGATTGGTGAGGTGTATGTTTTAGTTACTCCTCCAGGAAACTAGGTAGAAAGCCAGGAACTGCATGGACTGGACACCGCAGAGCAATTTGACTTTGGGCATACTTCATACAACACTCATGAACGCGTCAAACTGCTGAGAACAGCGAAATCTGTAAGTTTTTGTAGCCAGGGGACCCCTGCCCCTCCCTGCCAGGCTCAGTCCTGTGGGAGGAGGGGCCATCAGTGCTGGGAATGAGAAGGGAGAACTGCAGTGGCGGCTCTTATCGGAAACTCATTCTACTGATCCAAACTCCAATCATAGATAGACTGAAACCAGACACCAGAGAATCTGAGAGCAGCCACCCCAGTAGAGAGGAGACAGGGATAGCAAGAAACAGCAAGAAAAGCCCAAAAAGAAAGCGGAGGCTTTTTGGAGTTCTGGTGAACATAGAAAGGGGAAGGGCAGAGCTCAGGCCCTGAGGCTCATATGCAAATCAAATCCCAAAGAAAAACTGGTCTCTCTGCCCCCTGGACTTTTCCTTAATGGCCCTAATTGCTTTGTCTCTTAGCATTTCAAAAACCCATTAGATCTGGGAGGAGGGCCCTTTTTTTTTTTTTAATCTTTTTTTTCTTTTTCTAAAACAATTACTCTAAGAAGCCCAATACAGAAAGCCGTAAAGACTTGCAATTTGTGCAGGTCAAGACAAGAGCAGAACTAAGAGAGCTCTGAGACAAAAGGCAATAATCCAGTGGCTGAGAAAATTCACTAAACACCACAAATTCCCAGAAAAAGGGGGGCATCCACTCAGCAGACTGGGAGCCTCCCTACACAGCCCTGCAGCCCAGAACCGCCCTGGGGGGATGGCACTCACCTGTGACATAGTACAGTAATCCCTCAACAGAGGACCAGGGGGTGCACAGCCTGGAAAAGGGACCCACTCGCAAGTCTCAGGGGCCATACCAAGGACTTGTGGGTCAGCGGCAGAGACAAACTGTGGCAGGACTGAACTGAAGGATTAGACTATTGCAGCAGCTTTAAAACTCTAGGATCACCAGGGAGATTTGATTGTTAGGGCCACCTCCCCTCCCTGACTGCCCAGAAACACGCCCCATATACAGAGCAGGCAATACTAACTACACACGCAAGCTTGGTACACCAGTTGGACCCCACAAGACTCACTCCCCCACTCACCACAAAGGAAAAGTGGGGGAGAACTGGCTTGAGGGGAACAGGTGGCTCGTGGATGTCACATGCTGGTTAGTTAGAGAAAGTGTACCCCACGAAGCTGTAGATCAGACAAATTAGAGATAAGGATTTCAATTGGTCTACAAATCCTAAAAGAACCCTATCAAGTTAAGCAAATGCCAAGAGGCCAAAAACAACAGAAAATTTTAAAGCATATGAAAAAACCAGACGATATAGATAACCCAAGCCCAAGCACCCAAATCAAAAGATCAGAGGAGACACAGTACCTAGAGCAACTAATCGAAGAACTAAAGATGAACAACGAGACCATGGCACAGGATATAAAGGACATGAAGAAGAGCATGGCACAGGATATAAAGGACATCAAGAAGACCCTAGAAGAGCATAAAGAAGACACTGCAAGACTAAATAAAAAAATAGATGATCTTATGGAAATTAAAGAAACTGTTGACCAAATTAAAAAGATTCTGGATACTCATAGTACAAGACTGGAGGAAGTTGAACAATGAATCAGTGACCTCGAAGATGACAGAATGGAAAATGAAAGCACAAAAGAAAGAATGGGGAAAAAGATCGCAAAAATTGAAATGGACCTCAGGAATATGATAGATAATACAAAACGTCCAAATATAAGACTCATTTGTGTTCCAGAAAGGGAAGAAAAGGGTAAAGGTCTAGGAAGAGTATTCAAAGAAATTGTTGGGGAAAACTTCCCAAATCTTCTAAACAACATAAATACACAACTCATAAATGCCCAGCAAACTCCAAATAGAAGAAATCCAAATAAACCCACTCCGAGACATATTCTGATCACACTGTCAAATACAGAAGAGAAGGAGCAAGTTCTGAAAGCAGCAAGAGAAAAGCAATTCACCACATACAAAGGAAACAGCGTAAGACTAAGTAGTGACTACTCAGCAGGCACCATGGAGGCAATAAGGCAGTGGCATGACATATTTAAAATTCTGAGTGAGAAAAGTTTCCAACCAAGAATACTTTATCCAGCAAAGCTCTCCTTCAAATTTGAGGGAGAGCTTAAATTTTTCACAGACAAACAAATGCTGAGAGAATTTGCTAACAAGAGACCTGCCCTAATGGACATACTAAAGGGAGCCTTACACACAGAGAAACAAAGGAAGGACAGAGAGACATGGAGAAAGGTTCAGTACCAAAGAGATTCAGTATGGGTACATTAAAGGATATTAAGAAAGAGAGGGAAAAATATATATTACAAACATAAACCAAAGGATAAGATGGCTGATTCAAGAAATGCCTTCATGGTTATAACATTGAATGTAAATGGATTAAACTCACCAATTAAAAGATACAGATTCGCAGAACGGATCAAAAAAAGAAATGAACCATCAATATGCTGCATACAAGAGACTCATCTTAGACACAGGGACACAAAGAAATTGAAAGTGAAAGGATGAAAAAAAATATTTCATGCCAGCTACAGCCAAAAGAAAGCAGGTGTAGCAATATTAATCTCAGATAAAATAGACTTTAAATGCAGGGATGTTTTGAGAGACAAAGAAGGCCACTACATACTAATAAAACGGGCAATTCAACAGGAAGAAATGACAATCATAAATGTTTATGCACCCAATCAAGGTGCCACAAAATACATGAGAGAAACACTGGCAAAACTAAAGGAAGCAATTGATGTTTCCACAATAATTGTGGGGGACTTGAACACATCACTCTCTCCTATAGATAGATCAACCAGACAGAAGACCAATAAGGAAACTGAAAATCTAAAGAATCTGATAAATGAACTGGATTTAACAGACATATATAGAACATTACATCCCAGATCACCAAGATACACATTTTTCTCTAGCGCTCACAGAGCTTTCTCCAGAATTGATCATATGCTGGGACATAAAACAAGCCTCAATAAATTTAAAAATATTGAAATTATACAAAGCACATTCTCTGACCACAATGGCATAGAATTAGAAGTCAATAACCATCAGAGACTTAGAAAATTCACAAATACCTGGAGGTTAAACAACACACTCCTAAACAATCAGTGGGTTAAAGAAGAAATAGCAAGAGAAATTGCTAAATATATAGAGACGAATGAAAATGAGAACACAACATACCAAAACCTATGGGATGCAGCAAAAGCAGTACTGAAGGGGAAATTTATAGCACTAAATGCATATATTAAAAAGGAAGAAAGAGCCAAAATCAAAGAACTAATGGATCAACTGAAGAAGCAAGAAAATGAACAGCAAACCAATCCTAAACCAAGTAGAAGAAAAGAAATAACAAGGATTAAAGCAGAAATAAATGCCATAGAGAACAAAAAAACAATAGAGAGGATAAATAACACCAAAAATTGGTTCTTTGAGAAGATCAACAAGATTGACAAGCCCCTAGCTAGACTGACAAAATCAAAAAGAGAGAAGACCCATATAAACAAGATAATGAATGAGAACGGTGACATTACTGCAGATCCTGAAGAAATTTAAAAAATTATAAGGGGATACTATGAACAACTGTATGCCAACAAACTGGATAATGTAGAGGAAATGGGCAATTTCCTGGAAACATATGAACAACCTAGACTGAACAGAGAAGACACAGAAGACCTCAACCAACCAATCACAAGCAAAGAGATCCAATCAGTCATCAAAAAGCTTCCCACAAATAAATGCCCAGGGCCAGATGACTTCACAGGGGAATTCTACCAAACTTTCCAAAAAGAACTGACATCAATCTTCCTTAAAATCTTTCAAAACATTGAAGAGAGTGGAACACTACCTAACTCATTTTATGAAGCTAACATCAATCTAATACCAAAACCAGGCAAAGATGCTACAAAAAAGGAAAACTACCGGCCAATCTCCCTAATGAATATAGATGCAAAAATTCTCAACAAAATACTTGCAAATTGAATCCAAAGACACATTAAAAAAATCACACCATGACCAAGTGGGGTTCATTCCAGGCATGCAAGGATGGTTCAGCATAAGAAAATCAATCAATGTATTACAACACATTAACAAATCAGAAGGGAAAAATCAAATGATCATCTCAATAGATACTCAAAAAGCATTCGACAAAATCCAACATCCCTTTTTGATAAAAACACTTCAAAAGGTAGGAATTGAAGGAAACTTCCTCAATATTATAAAGAGCATATATGAAAAACCCACAGCCAGCATAGTACTCAATGGTGAGAGACTGAAAGTCTTCCCACTAAGATCAGGAACAAGACAAGGATGCCCGCTGTCACCACTGTTACTCAACATTGTGCTGGAAGTGCTAGCCAGGGCAATCCAGCAAGACAAAGAAATAAAAGGCATCCAAATTGGAAAAGAAGAAGTAAAACTGTCATTGTCTGCAGATGATATGATCTTATATCTGGAAAACCCCGAGAAATCGACAATATAGCTACTAGAGCTAATAAACAAATTTAGCAAAGTAGCGGGATACAAGATTAATGCACATAAGTCAGTAATGTTTCTATATGCTAGAGACACTGAAGAGACACTCAAGAAAAAGATACCATTTTCAATAGCAACTAAAAAAATCAAGTACCTAGGAATAAACTTAACCAAAGATGTAAAACACCTATACAAAGAAAACTACATAACTCTACTAAAAGAAATAGAAGGGGACCTTAAAAGATGGAAAAATATTCCATGTTCATGGATAGGAAGGCTAAATGTCATTAAGATGTCAATTCTACCCAAACTTATCTACAGATTCAATGCAATCCCAATCAAAATTCCAACAACCTACTTTGCAGACTTGGAAAAGCTAGTTATCAAATTTGTTTGGAAAGGGAAGATGCCTTGAATCTCTAAAGACACTCTAAAAAAGAAAAACGAAGTGGGAGACTTACACTCCCTGACTTTGAAGCTTATTATAAAGCCACAGTTGTCAAAACAGCATGGTACTGGCACAAAGATAGACATACAGATCAATGGATTCGAATTGAGAATTCAGAGATAGACCCCCAGATCTATGGCCGACTGATCTTTGATAAGGCCCCCAAAGTCAATGAACTGGGTCATAATGGTCTTTTCAACAAATGGGGCTGGGAGAGTTGGATATCCATATCCAAAAGAATGAAAGAGGACCCCTACCTCACCCCCTACACAAAAATTAACTCAAAATAGACCAAAGATCTGAATATAAAAGAAAGTACCATAAAACTCCTAGAAGATAATGTAGGAAAACATCTTCAAGACCTTGTATTAGGCAGCCACTTCCTAGACTTTACACCCAAAGCACAAGCAACAAAAGAGAAAATAGATAAATGGGAACTCTTCAAGCTTAGAAGTTTCTGTACCTCAAAGGAATTTCTCAAAAAGGTAAAGAGGCAGCCAACTCAATGGGAAAAAATTTTTGGAAACCATGTATCTGACAAAAGACTGATATCTTGCATATATAAAGAAATCCTACAACTCAATGACAATAGTACAGTCGGCCCAATTATAAAATGGGCAAAAGATATGAAAAGACACTTCTCTGAAGAGGAAATACAAATGGCCAAGAAACACATGAAAAAATGTTCAGTTTCACTAGCTATTAGAGAGATGCAAATTAAGACCACAATGAGATACCATCTCACACCAATTAGAATGGCTGCCATTAAACAAACAGGAAACTACAAATGCTGGATGGGATGTGGAGAAATTGGAACTCTTATTCATTGTTGGTGGGACTGTATAATGGTTCAGCCACTCTGGAAATCAGTCTGGCAGTCCCTTAGAAAACTAGATATAGAGTTACCCTTCGATCCAGCGATTGCACTTCTCGGTATATACCTGGAAGATAGGAGGGCAGTGACACGAACAGATATCTGCATGTCAATGTTCATAGCAGCATTATTCACAATTGCCAAGAGATGGAAACAACCCAAATGTTCTTCAACAGAAGAGTGGATAAATAAAATGTGGTATATACACATGATAGAATACTACACGGCAGTAAGAAGGAACAATGTTGTGAAACATATGACAACATGGATGAATCTTGAAGACATAATGCTGAGCGAAATAAGCCAGGCACAAAAAGACAAATATTATATGCTACCACTAATGTGAACTTTGAAAAATGTAAAACAAATGTTTTATAATGTTGAATGTAGGGGAACTAGAGATAGAGAGTAATTAAGAAAGGGGGAACAATAATCCAATAAGAACAGATAAGCTATTGTGGGTAAATTTAGCATTCTGGGAATGCCCAGGAATGACTATGGTCTGTTAATTTCTGATGGGTATAGTAGGAACAAGTTCACAGAAATGTTGCTATATCAGGTTACTTTCTTGGGGTAGAGTAGGAACATGTTGGAAGTAAAGTAGTTAGCTTAGGTTAGTTGTCTTTTTCTTACTCCCTTGTTGTGGTCTCTTTGAAATGTTCTTTTATTGTATGTTTTTTAAAATTTTTAAAATTTTTTTAAATTTTTCATACAGTTTATTTAAAAAAAAAAACAAAACAAGGAAAAAAATATGCAGAGCCCCCTTGAGGAGCCTGTGGAGAATGCAGGGGTATTGGCCTGCCCTAGCGCGATGGTTTCTAACATGCCCACAGACATAGGGGACTGGTGGTTTGATGGGTTGAGCCCTCTACCAGAGGATTTGCCCTCGGGAAGCCTGTGCTGCAAAGGAGAGGCTAGGCCTCCCTATAATTGTGCCTAAGAGCCTCCTCCCGAATGCCTCTTTGTTGCTCAGATGTGGCCCTCTCTCTCTACCTAAGCCAACTTGAAAGGTGAAATCACTGCCCTCCCCCCTACGTGGAATCAGACACCCAGGGGAGTGAATCTCCCTGGCAACGTGGAATATGACTCCTGGGGAGGAATGTAGAACTGGCATCGTGGGATGGAGAATATCTTCGTGACCAAAAGGGGGATGTGAAAGGAAATGAAATAAACTTCAGTGGCAGAGAGATTCCAAAAGGAGCCGAGAGGTCACTCTGGTGGGCACTCTTATGCACAATATAGACAACCCTTTTTAGATTCTAATGAATTGGGGTAGCTGGTGGTAGATACCTGAAACTATCAAACTACAACCCAGAAACCATGAATCTTGAAGACAATTGTATAAAAATGTAGCTTATGAGGGGTGACAATGGGATTGGGAAAGCCATAAGGACCACACTCCCCTCTGTCTAGATTATGGATGGATGAGTAGAAAAATAGGGGAAGGAAAGAAACAAACAAAGGCACCCAGTGTTTTTTTTCACTTATTTGCTCTTTTGCACTTATTTGCTCTTTTTCACTTTAATTATTATTCTTGTTATTTTTGTGTGTGTGGTAATGAAGGTGTCATGGATTGATTTTGGTGATGAATGTACAACTATGTAATGGTACTGTGAACAATCGAATGTACGATTTGTTTTGTATGACTGCATGGTATTTGAATATATCTCAATAAAATGAATATTAAAAAAAGATTGTGGTGATGAATGCATAACTGTATGATGGTACTACGAACAACTGATTGTACACTTGGATGATTGCATGGTGTGTGAATATATCTCAAATTTGAATTAAAAGTATTTAAAAAAAGAGCTGGGGTAGCTATACTAATATCAGATAAAATAGACTTGAAGGAAAAAACAGTTATGATGGACAAAGATGGTCATTATACACTGATAAAGGGATCAATTCAACAAGAAGATGTTTTATATATATATATATATATATATATATATATATATATACACACACATGTATGTATGTATGTATGTGTGTATGTATATTCTACATTATTAGTAGGAGACTTGAATATACCACTTTCAATAATGGATAGAGCATCTAGACAGAATATCAATAAGGATAGAAAAGACTTGGATGATACTCTAAACCACCCAGATCTATGAGACAGATCTACAACACTTCACCCAACAGCAACAGAATACACATTCTTCTCAAGTGCACATGCATCCTTTCCAGTATAGAAAGTATATCAGGTCAAAAAACAAGTCTCAGTAAATTAAAAAATATTGAAATCATATAATGTATCCTCTCTGACCACAAAGGGATGAAGCTAGAAATCAACAACAGAAGGAGAACTGGAAAACTCTGAAATATGTGGCAATGAAATTATGTACTCTGAAACAACCAATGGACCAAAGAAGGAATTACAAGGGAAATTAGGAAAATGAAAATGGAAACATAACATACTGAAACTTATGGGATGCAGCAAAGGCAGTGCTAAAAAGGAAATTTATAGCTTTAAATTCTTACATTAAAAAAGAAGAGAGATCTCAAATCACAGACCTAACCTCACAACTAGAGGATCTAAAAAAAGAGGCACAAACTAAACCCAAAGGGAGCAGAAGAATGGAAATACAAAAGATTAGAGTGGAGGTAAGTAAAATTGGGAATAAAAAAAAAATAAAGAAAATCAACCAAACCAAAAGTTGGCCTTTGAAAAGATCAGTGATAGCTAGACTCACAGGGAAAAAAAGAGAGGGGATGCAAATAACTAAAATCAGAAATTAAAGGGGGGTACATTAGTACTGACCCACAGAAATGAAACGGGTTATAAGAAGATACTATGAACAACTGTACACCAACAAATTAGATAACCTAGATGAAATGGACAAATTCATAGAAACATACAACTACCTACACTGACTCAGGAAGAAATAGATTACATCAGACCAGTAAGTAGTAAACAGATTGAATCAGTAATCAATAACCTCCCAACAAAGAAAAGACCAGGACCATCAGATGTCTTCCATGGTGAATTTTATCAAACATCCTATGAAGAATTAATACCAATCCTGCTCAAACTCTTCCAACAAAATTGAAGAGGAAGGAACAATTCCTAACTCATTATTTGATGCCAACATCACTGTAATATCAAAGCCAGATAAAGATACCACAAGAAAAGAAAATTACAGACCAGTATCTTTTATGAATATTTTGCTGGTTTGTATATATTATGTCCCCCAGAAAAAGCCATATTCTTTGATGCAATCTTGTGGGGGAAGACATATTAGTGTTGATTAGGTTGGAACCTATTGCTTCAGTGTTTCCACGGAGATGTGACTCAATCAACTGTGGGCAAGAACTTTCATTGGATTATTTCCATAGAGGTGTTGCCCCACCCATTCAGGGTGGGTCTTTATTGGAACACTGGAGTACTTTATTTATTTATTTATTTATTTTGGTGTACTTTAAAAAGAACCACGCAGGCCCAGATGCTGCTGCAGATGAGATATTTCAAAGACAGCCGTTGAAAGCAGACTTCATTGGATCACCGGAGTAAGTAAGTATGTATGTATGTATGTTTGTTTATTTATTTATTTATTTATTTTGGAATACTTTAAAAAGAACCACACAGGCCCAGATGCTGCTGCAGATGAGAGACAGTTCGAAGACGGCCGTTGAAAGCAGACTTTTGCTCCCGAGAAGCTAAGAGGACAAATGCCCCAAGAGCAACTGAGAGTGACATTTTGAAGAGCAGCTGCAGATAAGACAGGACAAAACACCCCAAGAGCAACATTTTGGAGAATGCCATTTTGAAACACAACCTGGGAGCAAGTGAACACCAGCCATGTGCCTTCTGAGCTAACAGAGGTTTTTCAGATGTCAATAGCCTTTCTCCAGTGAAGGTACCCGATTGTTGATGTCCTACTTTGGACACTTTATGGCCTTAAGAGTGTAACTTTGTAACCAAATAAACCCCTTTTATAAAAGCCAGTCCATTTCTGATGTTTTGCAAAAAGGCAGCATTAGCAAACCGGAACAAATAAAGATGAAAAAACCCTGAATAAAATACTGGCAGACTGAATCCAGCAGCACTTGATCAAGTGGGACTCATCCTAGGTATTCAAGGTTGGTTCAACACAAGAAAATCAACTACTGTAATACACCACATCACTAGAATGAAGGAAAGAAAACCTGTGATCATCTTGATGCAGAAAAGCATTGGACAAAATCCAGCACTGCTTCTTGTTAAAAATACTTGGAAAACTAGAAATAGAAGAAACTTTCCTCAACATGGTATAGGGCATATATAAACAACCCATTGCTAACATCACACTTAATGGTGAAAGACTTAAAGCTTTCCCTCTAATATCAGGAACAAGATAAGGATGCCCACTGTCGCCACTGTTACTGAACATTGTACTAGAAGTTCAAGCCAGAGCAATTAGGCAAGAAAAAAAAATAAAAAGCATCCAAATTAGAAAGGAAGAAGTAAAATGTTCTGTATTTGTAGATGACATTATCCTATAAATAAAAGTTTCAAAGAGTCTCCAAGAGAGCTACTAGAACTAGTAAATGAATTGAGCAAAGTGGTGGAATATAAGATCAACACACAAAATTCAGTAGTGTTTCTTTACACTGGTAATGAACAACCTAAAGAGGAAATCAAGAAAAAAATTCCATTTACAATAGAAACTAAAAGAAGCAAATATCTGGAATAAATTCATCCAAGGATGTAAATGATTTATACATAGAGAATTAAAAAACATTGCTAAAAGAAATCAAAGAAGACCTAAATAAATGGAAGTTCATTCCATGTTCATGCATTGGAAGGCTAACGATTATTAAGATGTCAAAACTATCAAAAGGAATTTACAAATTCAAGGCAATCCCACAACCAAAATTCCAACAACCTTCTTTACAGAAATGGAAAAGCCAATCATCAATCTATATGAAAATGTAATGGGTCTTAAATAGTCAAAACCATCTTAAAACAAAAAAAGAAGAATGAAGTTGGGGAACTCACACTTCCTGATTTACAAAGCTGCATATATCAAAACAGCATGGTACTGGCAAAAGGACAGACATATAGACCAACAGAGTCAAATTGAGAGTTCAGAAATAAACCTTCACTTCTATGGCCAATTGATTCTGGCAAGGGTGCCAAGTCCACTCAAGGGAAAGAACAGTCTCATCAACAAATGGCCCTGGTAAAACTGGGTATCCATATACAAAAGAATACAGGTAGTCCTCACATCATTTACAAAATTAACCCAAAATGGAGCAAAGACCTAAACGTAAGAGCCCAAACTATACAACTCCTAGAAGAAAACATAGGGAGACATCTTCAGGACCTTGTTTTAGGCAGAGTTTTCTTAGACTTTACAACTAAAGCAAGAAAACCAAAAACAGATAAATGGAACTTAATCACAATTAAAATTTTTGTGCATCAAAGGTCTTTATCATGAGAGTAAAAGGACAATATACAGAATGGGAGAAAATATTTGAAACCCACATATCTGATAAGGGTTTAATATCCAGAATACATAAAGAAAATTTACAACTCAACAATAAAAAGAAAAATAACTGAATTTTAAAAAGGGCAAAAGACTTGAATAGACATTTCTTCAAAGAAGATATACAAATGGCCAAAAAAGCACACGAAAAGATGCCCAATATCTTTAGTCATCAGGGAACTGCAAAGCAAAACCATAATGAGATACCATTCCACACCCACTAGAATGACTACAATTAAAAAAACAGAAAATAAAAAGTGTTGGAGAGGATGTGGAGAAGTAAATACACTCATTCTTTGTTGGTGAGAATATAAAATGGTGCAGCCACTGTGGAAAATTCTTTGCTGGTACCTCAGAAAGTTAAGTATGGAATTACCATATGAACTGGCATTCCCTCTTCTAGTATTGAAAGCAGGGACTTGAACAGATATTTGCACACTGACGTCCATTGCAGCATTATTCACAATTGCTGAAAGATGGAAGCAATCCAATTGTCCATCACACTGAGGAGTAGATAAACGAAATGTGGTATACCTATACAATGGTATATTATCCAGCCATGAAAAGGAATTAAGTTCTGATATATACGACAACATGGAGGAACCCTGAAGACATCATGTTGATGAAATAAGCCAGAGACAAAAGGACAAATATTATAAGATATCACTGATATGAAATAATTAGAATAAGCAAATTCACAGACAGAAATTAGAATACAGGTATCAGGAGATCAGAAGTGGGTAGGGAATATGGGGTTAAGGCTTAAAATTTACCAAGTTTCTATTTGGGACAATGGAAAAGTTTTGGTAATGTATGGTGGTGATGGTAGCACAACAATGTAAATGTAATTAACACCATTGAATTATGTATTTGAACATGGTTAAAAGGGGGAATTTTAGGATGTATACATGTTACAAGAATAAAAATTAAAAACCAAACCAAACTAAACCATAGGACCATAGAACACAGTGAATTCTAATGTAAACTCTGGACTATATTTATAGTATAATTATAATAACATTGTTTTACCAATTGTACAAAGGTACCACACTAATACAAACTGTTAATAGGGAAAACTTTGTGTGTAATGGGATATATGGGAACTCTGTATTTTTTTGCATGGTTTTTCTGTAAAACTACAACTTCTCTAATTAGAAAAAGTTAAATTAACACCAGATTATTTTTCAAAAATAGTGAAACAGCACTATATGTATACTGATATGGAACCTTCTCTAAAATAAACTGAAGAATAAAAAAAGCAAGAAGAAGAAATTAAGAAATTAAGCTACAATTTGTGTAAAAAAACTAAAAGAAAACACACAAATATGTCCATGTGAGCTCAGATGTTTCCTCTGGGAAGGAAAATATGGTGGCTCAGAAAGAGGGGAAGAGGGAGTTCTTCTTCATTATATACTGATTTTTGAATCTTATACTTACCTGTATGCTTTAGTTATTCAAAAACATTTGGAATATTGTGTGATTCCAATTATTTAAAATATCTTAAATAAGTAAATTCATAGATGGAAAGTATATTAGAGGTTACCAGGGGCTGGGGGCAGGAGGAATGGAGAGTTATTGCCTAATAGAAACACAGTTTCTGTCTGGAGTAATGAAAAAATTTTGGAATGGTTGGTGGTGATAGTAGCACAACACTGTAAATGTAATTAATGCCACTGAATTGTACCTGGTTAAGATGGCCAATTTTATGTTCTATATGTATGTGTATATATAATAAAATACATATATAATAAAAAATACACCAAATAATTTTTAAAATCCCAAACGGTTATGCCTCTGAGTGGTGGAATTACGGTTGATTCTCCATCCCTCTTCCTCCCTAGTTTTCTGTACTTTGCTAAGATGTTCTACAAAGAAATGCATTATTTTGACAATGAGATTAAAACCAAGAAAGGATATATATGGAGAGGACTGGAAGTGCAGAGATGGGGGCATGTATGCTACATCCCCATGTGTGTGTACCTGCATGTACAGAAGCACCCCTGTGCCAGGAAGGCAGGCTGACTTCAGAATACAGAAAGATATAAATTATTAAAATTTTGCAGTATTTACCTCATTTATTCTTCTTGTTCAGGAATGTAAAATCACAGATAATATGATGTTTCATCCCCCAAAACTTTAATTACATTTCTAAAAAAATAAGGACATCTTACATTTCCACAACACCATCATTATATTTAAGAAAGTTAATGCTAGTTTCTTTTTATCATCCAATACTCTGTCCATATTCAAATTTCCTCAAGTTGGACCATCGGTTAAAAAAATGAAATACAGTAGAAAATATTTCAGGGGTTTGCATGTAGTAAGGGAAAAAATTGTTCCATACAACTTTTGTTTTTTAATCATTCATTTATGTGTCACATGTATCGTAATGCAAAATACAAATCTTACTATGGTTTGTGGTCTAAGTCTGAAGAGCTCTGCTAGTGCTAGGTACTCAAAATGTAGTCCCAGGGCCAGCAGCATCAGTATCACCTGCTGCTTGTGAGAAATGCAGATTCTCAGGCCCCCACCCAAGATTTCTGAATCTGAAACTGGGGGGCTGGGGTGGGTCCAGGAATCTGTGTTTTTAAAGTCCTTCAGGTGATTCTGCTTAAGTATGAGAACCACTGATGCAGACTAAGCTGGGTGGTCCAGGTGGTGCTCCAGGCGTCACTCATTCTCACCTGTGGCACAGCGAGCTGAGGAGGTCAGTATCAGCTGTGTTACTCTCTCAGGTGGATCCTTTATCTTTCTCTTTGTCAGAGTCCAAGCTGTCATTCCATCATCGGGGAGGCAGAATCTAGCTTTTGGCAGTGCTTGGAGGATTGCTCTTTCCAAGCTCAGGCAAATCCTTACCTGGAGGCAGAGAATGGCCCTAGGTTCTTACTGCTCAAAGTGAGCTCCCTGCACAAGCAACATCTGTAAAATGAGGCTTAAACCCTTAGGTTTTTGCAGAGCTTTCAAACCAGACACAGAGCCCTCACTTTAAAAATGGCGGTTGATGTTGCTGTTACCCAACAGTGTGTATCTCAACCCTGGGCACATGATAGATGCTCAATAGACGTAACTGATTAACTGACTCATAGGAGAGAGAGGGAATATATTCTTGCTTGTTCCTCTGAGTTTTGCCATATAAAAGAGCAATATGTTTTAGCAGAGCCAGGGAGCCACAAAATAGACCACAATTAGGAGGAAGAAAAGGAGGCAGGGAGGGGAGAAGGGAGGAGAGGAGGAAAGGCAGGAAGGACGTCAATATTCCTAAGAGCCATGGAGACGAAGAGCATTTTCTCTGAGGAACAAGGAGGCTGGGCTATTGAACTCCAAGTGGTCATTTCTACTTAGTCATCATTATAGCATGAGCTGGAAAAGGGAACCTGGAGATCACAGACCCACTCCTTCACCCAACAGGTGAGGCAGCTGAGGCTGTGGTAGTGTAAAAGTTAGAAATGGAAAGAATCAGTTCCTGATGACAGGCACTGCCTACCACAGACTGCCATTAGCTCCAACTTATTTATCTCCATGGAAACCTTTGAAGATTTGTGAAGGTGCAGAAGATATGCAAAAGAAACAGCACTCTAAGTATAATTTGTTTTTCCTTTCCTTTTCATATTCTTGCTTAGTCCTATTTGAAAGCCTCCCCCTTCCTCTTCTTCTCCCCCATTCTCTTTCCCTTTTCATGATTCGCACACCTAAGCTTTAGTCCCCACCCAGTAAGCTGAGGTCCCTCAAAAATATTTGTGACCACAGAATAGCCAGAAACCACCATGGAAATACAATCCAAAACTGTCTCTCCTCTGGTCCGTAACCTTTTTCTGAATCTCTTACAAGAAGTGGCTATAAAATGGTTACTCTACCTGGGCAAGCAGAGTGCAAAGTGCTCAAATCTTACCAGAAGGAGGAACCGCCACACATCTCACGTCACACGTGGGCTAACATCTCTTAACCACAGTCCACAACTGTTCAGAAAGCATTTAAAAATGCCTTAAGCTTCTGGGGTGAGTGGTTAGTACTAGAAATTGGATCCAGGGCTTTTGGGACTTGGCTATTTGAATGTTGAAGAGGAATGGGATAGCTGAGAGTGCTGGCATAAGTGGCTGGTACTGCCGCTAGCACGGTCGGGTATTCGGCGTCCTCCCGCAGTAGAATAAACTAGGGCACAACCTGACCAGATTCGTGTCTGCTCAGGTTTTCCCCACAGAGCCCCGCTGAACGGGGTTACCGTCTTTCGCAGCTATTCAGGTAGTATCTGCAGCCACGCAAGGAAGCCGCCGGACAGCGTCTACCACCAGAGAGCCCATCTGAGAAGGAGCCCCTCGGGCTGATGGGGGAGCGGGACCGGTTTGGAGCTGTGCCCCAGCCTTTCAGGAAAGGATTACCACGAGTGGTAGGTGGCAAACGGAGCCGTGGCGCACACGAGTAGCTGCAAAAGGAAAAGGCTCACACGGTGGCGACCTGTGTGCGCAGAAGCGTGTCCATCCCAGTCCATTCACAGTCCGTGCTCCCGCTCCAAGCGCGGGTATGTCCAGCCGAGGCTGATAACGGCCTAACACAAGCCCTAACGGGGGGTGGGAGGGGGGAACAAACTCCAAATACCCCACCCCCAAAACGGCCAGCCCAGCCCGTAGTCAGGAGACGGTGGCGGGCAATCCGGCCTCACCCAGTTTTCCTCCTCGCGTCCTGGAGGATGGCTGCACCCCTCCCAGGCACCCTCTCCTCGTCTCGGCCTCTCCGTGGATATTGGGCTGGGAAGGAAGAGGAGTCCCTGGAAAAGAAGCCGAGAGCGAGAGGGCGCGCACCTGCAGCAGACTCTGGTGCTGGCAGGAGCGCCAGTCTGCTGTCTCTCCCAGAACAGACTTTGAATCGCCTCCAATGGGCGGGGGGGCGCAGCCTCCCCCACCGGAAAACGGGTGGCGCTCTGGCGCGTGCGCACCTCCCTGGGAGCCCCGGGTACCGCCCCCCAGTGGGTGGAGGTGGGCGCCGAGGCGGGACGCGCTGGACGGCGTGGGTTGGATGGCGCAGCAGAGCTTCTGCTGCCAGCCGCGTTCTCTCCTTCACTTTCGGCACTTGCGGGCACAGCGCTCGGCGTTTCTCCTGCCCGTGGGCAGAGCCTCCTACATCCCGACTCTCCCTTGAGACACGGCTGGTCACCCGACGGCTCAGGACCACTCCTGTTCTGCTAAAACGAGATTGGGGTGACTTGCTTTTCTCGCCCTCTGCAGCTCACCTCCAGAGCCGCTGTTTCCTCTCTCTCTAAATGCCAGACCTTACTCTTGGAAAGCTGCCAGACTTTAATCCTCTGCAGGGCGTGGCTGGCGTCCTCGATCCGAACAGCCCAGCAGAGTTTTTGTGCTTGAAGAGAGGCAAGAAGAGTCAAGAGTCTCCTCGGGAGGAGATGCCTTTAAAAAATCACCCTTATCAGCGATAGAAATAGTTTTGTTTTGCTTTCTTTTGTTTACCGAGTGCTTTTTCCGTGAAATGCTATTTTGGTTGAAAGAAGACATGGCCCCTCAGGAGCTCACTCGGCGACTGGCCACAGTGATCACTCATGTCGGTAAACAGAGCCTTTTTTTTTCTTGCGTTTTATTAATGGAGGAGGGAGCGTGGTTTATTGGGGGTCCCCGTCTCCCCTGTGTCCTCACCTGCGTCGGGGGCAGAGCCCTCTCTGAGAAGGCCGGCGGGCGCCTTCCCAAGGTCTCGGCCTTGCTGCCTCTGGTAGTGCCTGGGGCAGCGGGAAATAAGCGTCCCTGAAGCGCTGGGGCTCGCTGCCCTCGGGATCCCTCACACCTGGCGGGGTTGGGGAGCGAGGGAGGCCGCGGGGCAGGTGTCTTCACTAGGAGCAGGTCTGTTCGGCTTTAAACTGAGGGTGCAGGGCTGTTAGAATCTTCTGAACGTGGGGGTTCGGGGTGAGGTGAAAGGTTGGGGAGGGGCTGGGAGAGTGTGTCGTGGTTTGGGGGAAAATGAACGAATGCCAGTGCTTTCCTGCAGAAACTATAGCCAAACCACCGAAGGCTCGTTCATAACGAAGTGTACGGAGATGCCCGTTACGTAACAGGGTCGCTGCAAGGTCTGGCTGTTAGAAGTACTTCTTGGAGGTGTCTGCATGCCCCTGCTGAAGGCGCGTGAGAAACATTTGCAAGCCCAGAGAGACAACAATTTAAAGGGAAGCAGAACATTCACAAGCATTCCTTGTCCCTGAAATAAAGGCTGCGGTGGGAAGATAGACCTTACATAGTAAAGGAAAGAGGACATTGAATCTGTTCCCCAGTTAATTCCTTTTTCGCATTTCCTCTCCCCAACTTCCTGGGGCCTCCCCAGTATAGGCGCACATCCAAGTTCAGAACCTCAGGTTGTGGAACCACTGGAATTATCCCATAAGTTTCTGTGCTGCTCATTTCACTTTGAGATCTTTCCTTGAACACAAATCAGTTTTCATTGCTAAAGCCAGGAAGTTTTTGTCTCCGTTTTACACCATTTGTTAAAAATGACTTCTTGGTACTTATGTGTTAAATGTTGCTCCAGTTGGTGAGCCACCATTGCTTTTTGAGCACCCTAATCTACTGTGTTTGTTATAACCATGCATATCTCAAGGTACACATGGGTGGATATACTTTGGGAAGAATAATTATGTGAGAAGGCCCAGTTTTTGTTTTTGTTTTTTTACTGGTAAGAGCACGCATTCCCAGTTTTATTTCCTGATGATGGAAATAGTTTAGTACTTTGCTGTTTAAGGTAAAATTGCTTTTGGATTTTGGTCAACAGCATTTATCATGAAAATTGAATTCCATCCATTTCATTTCTTTTATTAAGACTGTGTATTAAGAATGGTTCCTTAATTTCATCAAAACCTTTTGACCACAGTAAAATTGTTTCTCATGTGTATTTATTTATTATTGGTGCTTGTTTGACAAGTAAATAACTTTTTTTATAGAATGTTGGAAATATTACATAATTAAAGGCAAAATATGCATTAAAGACTGATAATGGAGAGAGAAAGCCAGAGGGAGCCAGAAGCTGAACATCAATGGAAATGGAGATGTTGCCACTGTACCTTGCCATGTAAGGACCAAGAGTCGCCAGCAGCCAGTGCCTTGATGATGCCTTCATTTGGACTTTTCCCCAGCCTCAAACCATTGATCTCCTGATTGCTGGTGGGGACTGTTTACAATCCATTTGTATCGGTGCCTGCAGTGTTTGTCAGTACTGGTCACAGCCACGTTCAATTAAAACATCTGTCTTTGCCCTGAAGACATCTTCTGCCCGCTCTGGTCCAAATCAGAGTGGCCCAGAGTCTTGCAAGACTTTGTTTCTCAGGTCTCCTGTGGTCTCAGTGGCCTGTTTCCTCCCAAGTCAGAGTGTGATTACCAAGATGCTCTTACCACAGTGTTCCCGTTTCACAGCAGCTGGAGGGAAAGAATGAGGGCACCAACACAGCAAGTTTGCTGGGGCTGAGCAGGAGAGAAACAGTCTTACTAGTGTTGGCATTGTTTGTCTCGAGAAGGCCCAGTTTTGATTAATCAGTTTAAAGAAATGTTCTAGTGCTGAATTTGGCCACTGAACTGGCTTTTCTTTAAGACAAAAGGTCCGTAGAATCCTATCAGAGAAGGCTGACTGGAAATATTGCTGAAGGCAGGTTGAAATAAGAAGAAAAAGAACTTACAATAAAACAGAATTTGGAGTTTGAAATATATTGCATGCCGAAATGATTGTGCAAAATACCAGCATGTGCAAGAAATTACTGTGTAGGAAAACATCAGTGGGCTGAGGATTTGACCATCTGGGTTTGAATCCTTGCCTGGTGTGCAAGTTTGGATATATTATGTCCCCCACAAAAGACACGTTCTTTTAATCCAATCTTGTGGGATACTTGGATTAGGTTGTTTCTGTGGAGTTGTGACATACTCAACTGTGGGTGAGAACTCTGATTGAATTATTTCCATGGAGGTGTGGCCCTGCCCATTCAGGGTGAGTCTTGATTAGTTCACTGGACTACTTAAGAGAGCTTGAGTGACATAGACGCTTTTATTCTTGGGGATGCTTGGGGATGTGGACAGAAGGATGTTTGGAGATGCTAAGCTAAGAGATGAAGCCCAGAGTTTGCCCCTGAGAAGCTAAGAGAGGACTCCAGATATTTGGAGAGAAACGCCCTGGGAGAAAGAAGCAAGGACGCACAGGAGCTGAGAGAGGAGCAAAGACAGAAGCCCAGAGACATTTTGGAAAAAGCCATTTTGAAATACAACCCCGGAGCAAAGGACCAGCAGATGCCAGCCATGTGCCTTCCAGCTGACAGAGGTGTTCCAGACGCCATCGGCCATTCTTCAGGGAAAGTATCCTCTTGATGCCTTTGTATGGGCACCTTCCTTTATGGCCTTAGAACTGTGAATTTGTAAGATAATAAATCCCCTTTATAAAAGCCAATCCATTTCTGGTGTTTTGCATTAGCAAACCAGAACACCTGGACAGGGCATTTAACCTTGGAGTGTCCAATTCCCTAGGTTGAAAAATGGGAAATTTTTTTGTTGTTGTTTTTCACTTTTTTATTGTGAAATTTAACATATATACGTAACAGTGATAATTCTCAAGAATTTAACAAGTAGCTAGAAAGCAAATTTCAAAGAATGTTGTGGGTTACAGTTCCGCAATTTCAGTTATTTCTTTATTGTAAAATATAACATGTACAGAAAGGTGATAACTTTCAAAGTACAATTTAATGAGTAGCTATAGAGCAAATTTCAAAGAATGTTATGGGTTACATTTCTACCTTTTATTTCCTTCTAGCTATTCTAATACCCTAGCATCTAAAAAAATATTTATGTAAAGATTCAGTATTCATAATCCTTTGTTAAATCCTGTCTTGTTTGTTGGTATCCCTTCCTCTTGTTTAATCACTTTCTTGATCTTCAGGGGTGTCCAGGCAGAGACCACCCTAACTTGTTCATATTGAAAAGGGGTGTCAACATTATGGGGAAGGGAGCTGCATCTGATTGTTGTTCTTAAAGAGGCTGTTGCTGCTGGGTTTTAGACCTTGTCAGGCATAGGAACACTTTGGTAGCTTCAAGTTTCTGAGAGAGAAACTTAGTGAGTGAAACTTTTATAGAATCTCAGATAGGGACCTAGGTATTTTGGGACAACTGTTAGTTAGGACATGGCATACTGTGGCCATTTGGGATACCTAGCTGGAGCTTGATAGGAGAAACCTCCAGGATAGCCTCTCGACTCTATCTGAAATCTCTTAGCCACTGTATCCCTTATTTTGTTACCTTTCTTTCCCCCTGTTGGTCAAGAAGGTACTTTCAGTCCGTCGATGCCAGGGCCAGGCTCATTCCTTGTGTCCCAAGGAGTTGTGTGCCAAGTCACCAGGGAGAGTCATTCTCCTGGGAGTGAAAAATGAGAATTTTAATAATACTTCGTCACCCAGCTCAAAGGCTACATGTGAAAATAAATAAGATAATATGGGTAAAAACTGTCTAAACTTTGAAGTGCAGTATACATTCTGCAGTTATTGGTCATATCCCTGGTGTTTGTCTCTACAGATCTTGGGTAGAGCCCAGGACCTTTCTAAAGGTGAATCGTCACATTGTTAAATGAAGGGGTTGGCCTGGATGATTATTTCTGGGTGTAGGATGTTTTTGAAGATCTGGTAGGCAGTCTTCTTTGGCTAACAACAGGATGCCTGTGGGGCCCAGACTATGGCATTTTCTGGCCTGCCTTGCTCCCTCTCTCCTTCCATAGTCAGTTCTAAGCAGGATACTGACATAAATTTGCTGTAGTTTCTGCCCTCAAAGAGTTTCTAATGACCCCTGATGATTGTGTACTTTGCAGCATTTTGTCTTCTCATGTGTAATCTTACAAACCCATGAAATACGTGGAGTATACATTATTATCATCATTTTACAAATGAAGGAACTGAGACTTAGAGAGGTTCATCTTTTAAAGTTTCAGGAGTAACAAGTGGCAAGCCTGAGACTAGAAGGCAGCTCTTCACATGCCCTGTTCAGGGATCTTATTGAGGTGTTCTCTGACCCTGAAGCAGTGCTTGGCGTTTCTCCTGTGCATGGGCAGAGCCTCCCACGTCCCGTCTCTCCCTGGAGACACTGTCGGTGTCTTAAGAGAAAATTACTTTTTCCTTAGGAAGGTTTATTTAAGCTGGATTTATTCTTGTGATACAACATGCGTAATATACTTGTGAGTTTTTTTATTTTGTTGGACAATGTGTCAGTTATCTATTGGTGGGTAATAAACTCAAAAACTTAGTGGATTAAAACAATAACCATTTTTATTAGATCTCATTATTCCCTCAAGTGGTTGTAGTCAGATGGCAACTGGGACTGTAGCTGGGGCTGAATGCCTGGCACCTGGGTGTTCCTACAGGTGGCCTCTCTCTCCATGCTTGTGTCTCATCTTCTAGGGCCTCTCCATGTGGTGCATTTCTCCAGCAGGGCAGGCTGGACTTCTAACCTAGAATCTCTGCTCTCCAAGAGAGATGAAGTAGAAGCTGCCGGGACTTCTTGATGATGCCTTTTTTTTTTTTTTTAATTTTATTGAGATTGTTCACATACCATACAATTATCCAAAGATCCAAAGTGTACGATCAGTTGCCCCTGGTACCCTCATGCAGCTGTACATCCATCACTACAATTAATTTTTATTCAATTTTTATAACACTTTCATTACTCCAGACAAGAAATAAAGACAAAGAAGAGAAGGAAAAAAAAAAGGAAACTCAAATCCTCCCGTATACCTAACCAGCCCCCCTCCATTGTTGACTCGTAGTATTGGTATATTAGATTTGTTACTGTTTATGAAGGAATGTTGAAATACTACTAACTGTAGTATATAGTTTGCAATAGGTATCTATTTTCTCCTTATATGCCCCTCTATGATTAACTTCTAGTTGTAGTGTCATACATTTGTTCTGGTTCGTGAAAGAGATTTCTAATATTTGTACAGTTAATCACAAACATTGCCCACCACAGGATTCAGTTTTATACATTCCCATCTTTTGACCTCCAACTTTCCTTCTGGTGACATACATGACTCTGAGCTTCCCCTTTCCACCACATTCATGCACCATTCAGCACTGTTAGTTATTCTCACAACATGCTACCGTCACCTCTGTTCATTTCCAAACATTTAAGTTCATCCTAGTTGAATGTTCTGCTCATACTAAGCAACAACTCCCCATTCTTTAGCCTCGTTCTATATCTTGGTAACTTGTATTTCATGTATATGAGTTTACATATTATAATTAGTTCCTATCAGTGAGACCCTGCAATATTTGTCCTTATGTGTGTGGCTTATTTCACTCAGTATATTGCCCTCAAGGTTTCATCATCAGCCCATTTTTTTTTTTAAGATGGTTTTGTTCACATGCCATATATTCCATCCTAAGTAAACAATCAATGGTTCCCTGTATAGTTACATATTTATGTGCTCACCACCCTCACCACTATCTATATAAGGACATCTACATTTCTTCCACAAAGCAGGAGGAAGAGTCAAAGAAGTTACACAGGCAAAAGAAAAAAAAAAAGAAAGAGGGAAAAAAAAACAAAAAAACAAACATGACAGCCAGGAAGCAGCAAAAGGAAAGATAACCTTAAATCAAAGTAGAATAAGGAGTCAGACAACACCACCAATGTCAAGTGTCTCACACCCCTCCCCTATGCCCACCTCTTATCTGCATGTACCTTGGTATACTGCCTTTGTTACATTAAAGGAAGCATAGTACAATGATTCTGTTAATTCTTGCTCCGGAGAAGCTAAGAGAGGACCAACACCCCAAGAGCAACTGAGAGTGACATTTTTGAGGAACTGCAGCCTAGAGAGGAATGTCCTGGGAGAAAGCCATTTTGAACCCAGAACTTTGGAGCAGATGCCAGCCACGTGCCTTCCCAGCTAACAGAGGTTTTCCGGACACCATGGGCCATCCTCCAGTGAAGGTACACGAATGCTGATATGTTACCTTGGATGCTTTATGGCCTTAAGACTGTAACTGTGTAACCAAATAAACCTCTTTTATAAAAGCCAATCCATTTCTGATGTTTTACATTCCTGCAGCATTAGCAACTAGAACAGATTTTGGTACCAGAGAAGTGGGGTCCTGGTGCTGCTGAGTTTGCAAATACCAAACATGTTGTAACAGCTTTTTAAATGGATAAGGGGAAGATTCTGGAAGAGTTGTGAGGAGCTGGATAGAAAAGGCCTAAACTGCTTTGAAGAGACTGGGGAAATATGGACTCTAAAGATACTGCTGATGAGGCCTTGAGCAGAAATAATGAATGTGTTGTTGCAAACTGGAAGGAAGGCGATCCTTGTTTTAAAGTGGCGGAGAATTTGGCAAAATTGAATCCTAGTGTTGGATGGAAGGCAGAATTTGAAAGCTTCGACCTGGAATGTTTAGCTGATGAGATCTCCAAGCAAAATATAGAAGAAGTAGCCTGGCTTTTACTTGCAGCTTATAGTAAAATGCAAGAGGGCAGAGATAAGCTGAGAAATGAACTCATGGTTGCAAAGAAACCAGAAATTGATAGCCTGAAAAACTCTGGGCTTTCAGGGGGTGAAACCCAGAAGCTATAGCCCAACATGAGGTTTTAACCAAACATGGTTGAATTAACCAGCCACCATTTCAGTACAAGCCAAGATTGGAAAAGGAGTTAGGCAGAAAGGATTTGTGGAAAGTCCTATTGTCTGATAGCTTTGACCCCTGTGTACTTCATGTGAAGCCAACAGAATTTTTGCAAGCTCTTTATGGACAGAGCTGCTGCCAGTTGGGACTGGAGGAGAAAGACAAGGAACAAATTGAAGGAAAAATTTCTTCAAAAACAGAGCCATGGAGGTTGAGGTCTGGAGTCAAGAGGCCTTGGGCTGGGAGAGTGGAGTGGCCCACACGCATGGAAAGGGTGAGTTTGCCCCGGAGGTCAAGGGTGGGCCTTCCACCTCCATGCTCAGGAAAGGTGTTGCTACCTCAGGCCTCAGAGAGGGTAGAGCACATTCCCAGGAGACTGGGGAGAGCCTGGCTGCCACCCCACTGTTCTGAAGGGGTTGAGCGTGTGTCCCGAAGAAGGAAGAGAATCCGGGTGCTGTCCCGATGTTTGAGGAGGGTGGGGCTGAGAAGGTGGTCTCCCCAGTGTGTGGATATGTTGGAGCACTCACACCAGTGTTTGGAGAGAAAAGGGCTGCCGTGAAAGCCTTTGGAAAGGGTTGGACTCCCGTTCTCTCAATCCCCAAGGATGCAATATTGTTCTGTTAATAACTCTCAGACTTTGAAATCTAATGGAGTTTGCCCTGTGGGTTTTAGGAACTCTTTTGGTCCATTAAACCCTGATTTCCTTTCACTTTCTCCTTATGGCAATGGGAATGTTTATCCTGTGAATGTCCCTTCTTTGTATATTTGGAAGTACATAACTTGTTCTAAGTTTCACAGGTCCACAGCGAGAGGGGAATTATGTCTTAGGACAGACCATGCCTATGACTGATTCTGATGGGATCTTGTACTTAAATATTGTTATTGAAATGATTTAAGTTTTTGTGATATTGTGATGGGATGAATGTATTTTGTGTATGGAAAGATCATGTCATTTTGGGGTCCAGGGGGTGGAATGTGCTGGTGGAATGTATTATGTCCCCCAAAATGCCATTATCTTTGATGTAATCTTGTGTGGGTGAACATATCAGTGTTATAATTAGATTGTAATTCTTTGAGTATTTCCATGGAGATGTGACCCACCAAACTGTGAGTGATGACTAATTGGATAGTTTCCATGGAGATGTGGCCCCCCTCATTCAGCATGGGCCTTTGTTAGTTTACTGGAACACTATACAAGCTCAGACAGAAGGAACGAGCTTGCTACAGCCAAGAGGGACACTTTGAAGAATGCACAGAAGCTGAGAGAGTAGCTGCAGATTAGAGAAATTTGAAGATGGCTGTTGAAAGCAGACTCTTGCTCCGGAGAAGCTAAGAGAGGATAAACACCCCAAGAGCAATTGAGAGTGACATTTTTGAGGAACTGAAGCCTAGAGAGGAATGTCCTTGGAGAAAGCCATTTTGAACCCAGAACTTTGGAGCAGATGCCAGCCACGTGCCTTCCCAGCTAACAGAGGTTTTCCAGACACCATCGGCCGTTCTCCAGTGAAGGTACTCGACTGCATATGTATTACCTTTGATGCTTTATGGCCTTAAGACTGTAGCTTAGTTTACATTGATTGTATTTTTCCCCCAATGCCTCCCTATTTTTAACACCTTGCAAGGCTGACATTTGTTTGTTCTCCCTCGTGAAAAAATGTATTTGTACCTTTTATCACAATTGTTGAACACTCTAGGTTTCACTGAGTTATGAAGTCCCAGTCTTTATCTTTCCTCTTTTCTTCTGGTGTCCCACATGCTCCTAACCTTCCTTTTTCAACCCTATTCATAGTTATCTTTGTTCAGTGTACTTATATTGCTGTGCTGTCATCACCCAAAATTGTGTTCCAAACCTCTCACTTCTGTCTTCTCCTATCAGTCTGTAGTGCTCCCTTCAGTATTTCCTGAAGGGCAGGTGTCTTGTTCACAAAGTCTCTCATGTCTGTTTGTCAGAGAATATTTTGAACTCTCCCTCATATTTGAAGGACAGTTTTGCTGGATATAGGATTCTTGGTTGGTGGTTTTTCTCTTTCAGTATCTTAAATGTATCACACCACATACTTCTTGCTTCTGTGGTTTCTGCTGAGAAATCCACACATAGTCTTATTAAGCTTCCTTTGTATGTGATGAAGCGCTTTTCTCTTGCTGCTTTCAGGAGTCTCTCTTTGTCTTTGACGTTTGATAATCTGATTATTAAGTGTCTTGGCATAGGCCTATTCAGATCTATTCTGTTTGGCGTATACTGTACTTCTTGGATGTGTAATTTTATGTCTTTCATAAGAGATGGGAAATTTTTATTGTTTATTTCCTCTATTATTGTTTCTGCCCCTTTTCCCTTCTCTTCTCCTTCTGGGACACCAATGATACGTACATTCTTGTATTTCATTTCATCCTTAAGTTCCCGGAGATGTTGCTCATATTTTTCCATTCTTTTCTCTATCTGTTCTTTTGTGTGTAGGCTTTCAGGTGTTTTGTTCTCCAGTTCCTGAGTACTTTCTTCTGCCTCTTGAGATCTGCTGTTGTATGTTTCCATTGTGTCTTTTGTCTCTTGTGTTGTGCCTTTCATTTCCATAGATTCTGCCAGTTGTTTTTTTGAACTTTCGATTTCTGCCTTATGTATGCTCAGTGTTTTCTTTATAGTCTTTATCTCTTTTGCCATATCTTCTCTAAACTTTTTGAATTGATTTAGCATTAGTTGTTTAAATCCTGTATCTCAGTTGAAGTGTAAGTTTGTTCCTTTGACTGGGCCATAACTTCATTTTTCTTAGTGTAGGTTGTGGTTTTCTGTTGTCTAGGCATCTGACCACCTAGGCCACTGCAATCAGGTTTTCCCAGACAAGAACAAGCTCAGGTCACAGAAGGAGGAAATATTCAGTATCCGGTTTCCCTGATAGTGTGTCTTAGAGGATTGACACACCCTGTGCTTTTCTGCCCAGCAGGTGGCGCCTGTCAGCTTGTCACCGGCTGGTGTAAGGGGGTGTGGCCCGCGGCTCTCCTCCCCCAGGCTCTGGGGTCTGGTTCTGAATGTAAGGCAGGTAGTAGAGCTGGGCCCCTCCTCTTGCCTCTTGGGAAATGACCTACAGAGAGGTCAGTTGCATATAAATAGATTCTGTGTTTCTCTGACTCTGCTGTATCCACCTTGTCTGTGAGTTTAAAATGGCTGAGGTTTTCTCTAATGCAAAGCACTGTGAGCTGAAGTGGCTGAGGCTTTTTCAACTGAGCTGCCTAGGTTGAGAGAGAGAAAGGGACAGAAAGCTCCCAGATTCACCCTTCGGCCAGAGATAGCACCCGATTCTCTGGGCTCCCCATCCTGAGACAGATATGTCCCTTGACTCTCCCAAGGTCAGTCATCACCAAAAGCCTCTGTCTGCTTGCTGGGGATTCGCTGTCTGTATTGAGTGGTTAACATTAAAACCCTAGTTGGAGCTGGGCTGAGGTATTTTCTCTTGTTCAGAGAGTGCTGCTTTCTAGCACCCTGAGGCTTCCGTGAGGGAGGGGCTCTCGGCTCTCCGCTTGGGTCCGCAGTTTTTACTTACAGATTTTATGTTGTGATCTCGGGCATTCCTCCCAATTCAGGTTGGTGTATGATGAGTGGACGGTCATGTTTGTCTCCCCGCAGCTGTTCCAGGTTATTTACCAATTTTTTTGTTGTTTATGAATTGTTGCAGGGGGCTAACCTGCTTCCACTCCTCTCTATGCCGCTATGTTAGTTCCCTCCTTGATGCCTTCTTGATGGGTTTGAAGTCCCGTTAACTTACTTCTTCCAAGTTCTTTGGGGCAAAGTAGATGTAGGCCCAGCCCAGATTCAAGAGGAGGGGGCAGAAACTCCATCTCTTGATGGGAGAATTGGCATGTACACCTAGGGAGGGATGGAGCTGTTGGTTAATATATTTATTTTTTATTTCTGCTGTAACAAATACTACAAACAGTGGCTTAAAATAATACAAATTCCTTTTCTTACGGTTCTGTCGGTCAAGGAGTCTAAATGTTCTCACTAGGCTAAAATCAAGGTATTGACATAGATGCATTCTTTTCTGGAGGTTCTAGGAGTCAATATATTTCCTTTCCTTTTCCAGTTTCTAGAAGCTGGCCACATTCCTCGGCTCATGACCCCCTTCCTCCGTCTTCAAAGTCGGCAGCTCAGACTGAGTCTTTCTCACGCTGTCATCTCTCTGATTCTCTTTTCATTTCCTTCTTCTACTTTTAAGGACCGGTGTCATTATATTTTTAAGGACCGTTGTCATTTTATTGCCCGCCCCCCCCCCCCCTCAGCCTGATGATATCCTTATCTTAAGGTTAGCTGATTCACAATCTTAATTCCATCTGTAACATTAATTGCCCTTTACCATGTAATCTATTTACTGTTTCAGAGGATTAGTGCGCAGATGTCTTGGGGTTGGGGAGCATTTTTCTGCCTTCTACAGTTGCCACCTTGGAGACTAGCTACCTCAATTAGGAATTGGGTTCATTGCTCCACTCGTGATGTGTACTGTGAGCTGTGCCTTTGGTTGTCCGTATTTAGGTGGTGAAGGAGGAGAAATGGGATTTCAGTTTGCTGATAACCTGAGTCAGGTGTTGGATTTACTCATATTTAATGTGGTGCTCCAAAGACTGAAGGAATGAATGTCACTGTCCATATGACGTGTAATGACAGCTTTTGGTGGTGGTGGTGGTGGTAGGGTTGCCAAGCAAATATTAGCAAAATGTTGTCATGATGATAACAGTTATCCATATTATAGAGAATGGTCCTTTATTAAATCAAGATTCCTTAGAATCAATATCTGAATAATATCGCTTCTGAAGATGTTCATTTCCTCTAATGGGGATAATGTCAGCGACAGTTCCTGTCTTTCTGGTCTTGAACTAAGGTTTGCACTGAGGCTTTGCCACAAGCAGCTGTGTAGCCTTTAGCACGTCACTTTGCCTCTGAGCCTTGTTTCCTCGTATGTAAAATGAGGATAATAATATCCATTCCACAGGGTTGATAGGAAATGAATGTCTAAGTAGTGCCTGGTGGGTGCGTAATACCTGTTGTAGGAGACCACTAGAAGCAGGGGCAACGAGAATGGCTTTAGATGAAAGGACATCATCACCTCCCACTTTCTCCTTTGCCCTGACACATCACAGGCACCGTCAGTGCTGCTTCTCTTCTTCTTGCCCCCTCCCTAGCTTCTGCCCACGGAGGTCTGTCCTGGCAGAGTTGCAGGCCAGTCCTGACATTAATTTCTGTGTTGGAGGTCTGCCAGCAGGACCCACACCTCTGCCCTCTCCTCTGCTATGCAAAAAAAACCTCCAAAAGTGGAACCTGACTGCCTGAGTGTCACTGGCTCTCAGCACTTGAAGGCTGCCCATGAGGCTTTCCCACTCGTGCTGGGTTAAAAAAGCATGGGGTGGTGTGAGTGTCCTGTTGACAACAACAGTGTTCATTCTCTTGTTCTCAGAGAGGGTCTTCCACAGATACTTTTATATTTCCCCTGGGTCTGCAGGTGGTGTCCGAGCCTGCTAGCCCAGAAGGTTTGGTTCACTTTCAACTAATTTGTTAGTAAAGCTCCTGTCCTCCTGCTCCCCATGCTGGCCTACAGATGAAGATTCTACATCAGCTACCCTTGAAAAAGCCTCTGGGTTAACAACCTGTCTAAGGGTACAGATTCCAAGCAAGGATCTAGAAGCGCCCAGCAGGAGGAGAAATGTTTAAATCATTTAAAAATATCTGGGGAGAGGATCTCTGATCACTTTCTTCTTTGGTTCTAAAATAGTTTTTTTTCTGGGATGATATTTATATATATGAACTAATAGGCAAATGCTTAAAAGCAAAATAAAATTAGACATTAGACTGAAGATATGGAGATGAAGGTGGGAAAAGATGTAATGATAGCAACTTGTCTGTTCTCTTTTGGTTTTCCATTGAAAGGTTTCTGGGGAGATGAATACCCATTTTAAAAAGAAAAGTAACAATTATTGAGTGTCAGGCACTCATATGTCTCTTTATATCTTCATGACTCTGGAGAGTAGGTATTATTATTCTCATTTTGATAGATGAAACTAAGAGGAAATAAAATAAAGTAACTTGCTTAAAGCAACAGTGCTCTTAAGGGGTGGGCTCAAGTTGAACTGGAGTCTGACCAATTTCAAAGCCTATGTTCTCTCCATTTTACTATGGCAGAAGTTTTTACTGCTACATGTAAATGTAAATAATTTTTTTACTTGCTATTTGGGGAAGAAATGTGCCCCTTTGTATTCCCTGAGGGCAGGAATACGCTGGATTCATCTTTAGATGAATGGTACTTGGCCCTGTTGATGAGAAAGCTTAACCGCCGACACCCCCCCCCCCCCCCCCCCCCCCCCCCCCCCCGCTCCTTTGGTCTATTTGGATGGGTTAGAAAGGGCCCTGAGCCTCCCTCCCTGGATGTCAGTTTCCTCTGCATCAGTTCCATTTGTGGTTCCTTCCACCAGCAGTGCTCTAGCTGCCTGTCTAAATCTTCCAGGGTTTATCTCAAGCCTTTCTTCCCCCAGAAGCCCTGCACAGGCTAGCAGGCTCCAACTTCCTCCCTTTTCTGAGCACCCACAAGAGTTGATGTCTATCTCATACGCATTTTTCAGCATTCAGTTTCAGTCTGGCTTGGATTTTTCTTTGCTCCAAATATGGATACACATTTTGATTGTTGAAAAGACTAAAATCTTTTCAAACAGCACATCATGTCTTAAAGGTAGGAATCACAACTAATGTTGCTTTGTGGCCTTGTAGGCTAATTTAACCATATAGTAGGTGATCAATAAACACATGTTGAATTGAATGGAGAGAATTTTTATTCTCCAATTTCTTCATCTCTAAAGTAGGTGTTTTAGTTTTCTGGCTGATAAAACAAATACCATTCAGTGGGTTGGTTTAACAAGAGGAGTTTATTGGCTTCTGGTTTCAGAGACTAGAAAGCTTGCTTCCTCCCAGTTTCAGTATCTTCTGGCTGGCCAGCCAGCAGTCTTTGGAGTTTCTTGGCTTTTCCATCACACGGCAGTGCACATGGTGGCGTCTTCTCCTTTCTGTTCTGGATTCTACTGACTTCCAGCTTCTGACTGCTCCCCACGTCTTTTCTCTTTGTGGCCGCCTTTATAAGGCCTTCAGGATTAAGAATTAAGACAAATCCTGATTCAGCTGGGCTACACCTTAACTGAAGTAACCTCATCTAAAGGTCCTGGTTACAATGAATGGGTTCACACCCACAGGTAGGTTAAGGTTAAGAACGTGTTTTTCTGGGGTACATAACTCCAAACCACCATAGTAGGGTAATAACTGTAATTTTTTACAAGCTGGAATGACACTATATAGTTGAAAGTTACTAACAATAAATCCTTTGAGGACTATAGCAAAAGGAACTCTGTGAATATAAATGACGTGTATGGGCTGCTTTATGGACTAGCGGCAGAAACATGAAAAGGAGTGTCTTATTGCTCCTCTGTTCTAGTTAAGAGGAATACGCTATCATTAGCTCTCAAGAACTTACTAGAAGCTTGCTCTTGTGGAGGCAAAGGTTGGAAACCGGATGGCATAACTGCCTGCAGGAGGAGGGTGTGGGACCAACTTGGGTATAGTAAGTGGGCAGGCCTCTGGACCCTGGCCTTAGCCATGGCAGCAGCAGAGTGGCTGGTAATTGGGAGAGGCTGACTTGAGGCAGGGCAGAATGATCTGGCTGCCTGCTAAGCATCAGCTGCTGCCCCTGCTTCTTTATTTGGAATTAGCCAGGGTTGTCCAGGATGTAGGGGAGAGCGAATAATTCAGTTCCCCTTAAGAACAAGCCTCTCACAACCATGCCCTCTGGAGGAGGTAAAGGCATCGTGTGGTAAAGAGGCTACTGTTGTGCATTTTATCATTACTGTAGAGACAGAGTAAATTCACAGGAAGCTCTGATTTGGACTGTGTTTGCAAGTGCTTTGAAACAGTTTGAATTGGAATCTTGAGCAGATCTTGTTTGGGAAAGAGTTTTCTGCCTGTCCCCCAGAGTAGAGGTTTTTGTTTGTTTGTTTGTTTTGTATTTTTTTTAAATTTTCTCCTAACTCCAGTGGGTCTTCATCTTGTGCCCTGGAGGAAATAGGGTTTGCTCTACCACCCCCAGCAGCTTAAGGATTTTGTCCAAAGGGGAGAAGGGTCTTTTCTCCATAAGGAGAAGTGTGCTCTTCCTGGGTAGCTCCCCTTCTCCAGGTCTGCTCCCCTGATGGAGGCTCTTTCCAGTCTCCCATCTAGACTTCCCCCATCTAGGGAGAAGAGCCTGCACTTCTCCTTACTGTGTGAACTCCCCTTGCTTCGGGGCTCCCAGGGGCTTAAACACTCACGGTAGTTCACATCAGCCTTTCACAATTTATTTAAAATCTATAGTTGGTTTCTTCTTATTTGCCTCTATGGGTTCAAGAAAAGTTAGGATTTTGTAGTTTATCTGGCTTTTTCTTGTTAGGATAGGAGTGAGCCTCTTTCCAGCTTTTTGCTTTACAGAGTCAAGCAGAACATCTCCTTGGCTTTTTTTTTTTTAGTTTTTTTTTTTCTTAATCGAATTTTTTATTGTGGAGTGCAACATATATACATAGAAGTGATAACTTTCCAAGCAATTTAACAAATAGTTAGCAAATTTCAAAGACTGTTATGGGTTACAGTTCCAGTTTCAGATATTTCCTTATTGTGAAATATAGCATATATGCAAAAAGGTAATAACTTTCAAAGTATGATTTAACAAGTAGTTATATAGTAAATTTCCAAAAATGATATGAGTTACAGTACCATAGTTTGTTATTTCCTTATTATGAAATATAACATACAAAAAGGTGGTAACTTCAAATTACAATTTAACGAGTAGCTGTAGAGCAAATTTCAAACAATGCCGTGGGTTACAATTTCACCATTTCAGTTCTTTCCTTCTAGCTATTCTAATACCCTAGGAACTAAGAAAAAGAAAATTATATACAGATTCAGTATCCATAATCCTTAGTTAATTTCCATCTTGTCTGTTGCTACCCCTCCTCTAGTTTAATCACTTTCCCAATCTTCGGGGATGTCTAGGCAGTGACCACCCTAACTTGTTCATGTTGAAAAGGGATGTTGACATTATGGGAAAAGGGGATGCATCTGGTTGATGCTCTTGAATAGCTATTGCCTCTGGGTTTGGGGACTTAGCTGGCATAGGAGCTCTCTATGGATTTAAGTCTCTGACAAATAAACTTAGTGAGTGAAACTTTTTTAGGGATCCAGGTATTCTTTAGGGTTTTCAAGACTACTGTTGACTTGGGCTTATCATACTGTGGCCATTTAGCATATCTAGCTGAAGCTTGCATAGGAGTAACCTCCAGGACAGCCTCTCGACTCTTATTTGAGATCTCTTAGCCACTGAAACCTTATTTTGTTATCTTTCTTTTCCCCCTTTTTGTCAAAAAGGCATCGTTAATCCCTTGATGCCAGGGTCAGGCTTATTCCTGTAATTTGTGTCCTATGTTGCCAGGTAGACTCATTCATCTGGGGGGGTTCCTGTCCAGTGTCAGGGGGAGGGTGATGAATTTACTTGCAGAATTAGGCTTAGAGAGAGAAAGTCCACATTTGAGCAACAAAAGAAGTTCTCTGAAGGTAACTCCTAGGCATAATTATAGGTGGGCTTAGCTTCCCCTTTACAACAATAAGTTTCACAAGAGCAAGCCTCAAGATCGAGAGCTTGACTTATAGAGTAGTCTCCTTGGCTTTTTACCTTGTATGTCTTTTACAGAGAAAACATGCTTCATTCACAAAGCCTTCCTTCCTTATAGTGCTGTTCCAGGAAAGCTAACATGTTTACAATACTTGGACCTTTGCAAACTGGACCAGAAACCTGGTTCTCAAATGTTATCTCTGTGTTTTACCTGGTGCCAGGGGATCTTGAATGTTAAACAGCTGTAGTTCATTTTCAAGGGTGCTAAACTTGATAAAAATGCTTCCTCTCACCTGTTACGGAGGAACTAACCAAGCCCTGGGCTCTCCCAAGTCAGGGAGGCTGTGGGTGCTGGCACAGTCAATGGATACCTGCCCCCCACCCCACCCCAGCAGGGCCCTCTGTACCTCTCTGCTATGGCTAAAGCCCTATATTTGTGCTCTAGAAGCTCATTTGTGTTGCCCTATTTTTAATTAACTTCTGCTGAAATTATACTTAATCAATATACCTAATTTAAAAACGTCTGCCACAACAGTTTATAACATTGAAGATTAAAATGGAAATGATGAGGTGTGAGGTTGTCCTCACATCTGCTTCCCTTTAGGTTAGTGAGTATGCTCCAGCTAGAGAGCCTTTGAGCCAAAGTTTGGACAACTCCTTCCCAAATGGGTGTAGGTTCTCTTTCTGCTTATTGCAAGGGATGGGAATAGATTGATTTTAATGAGTCTGAAAAGCAAGGTTATCTTCTTATCATGGACTTGTTAAATTCAAGCACTTATTTTTTGCTATCAGACAAAAATGATTATAATAAACTTAGGAAATTTTGGAATTTAACACTCTGATGTTACCAAATCAGTTTGTTTTCCAAGTTAGTGACAGACAAAATAGTTTCACTGGGAGCACGCTGCTAGTTAGTGGCAGGGCTAGGATTTGAACCCAGGTTGTCTTGATTCCTGACCACTCCATACTCTCCAGGCTGTGGAATATCTTACAGAACCTCCTGGAAGGCAGCTCCACCTGGCCTCCTCAGCAAGGTACACGGTCAAACTGAGATGGCTGGTCTCTCTTGTGTCACCTGGTCCTGCTTTCCTTCAGGTATCTGTACCATTCTCCTGTTTGTCTCTGTAGATCAGCCCTCCATTTATTTATCAGTGGATATGGAACTCAGATGGCCATCCTGGCCACTGTCCCTTCCAGCTCCACAGATAATCACTAACTGACTTTCAGTCTCTATGTCTCACTGTTTAAATTCTCTGGCCCAGCTCACAGGAAACTTATGCATTTCTGACCTTTCCAGCTGCAGGTTCAGACAATGGATTAGTGTTGGAATTTTGAAGGAAGTCCTTAGAGAAGAGGGTTTTGGACTATGCTGTCACTTTGAAACAAGTCTAATAACTTAGTGGGTGCTGGTCTTTTGTTTTCACACTTTAGAAGAGTATGAAATACTTGGCAGTTTTAAGGGCTGACCCTGGGCAAATAGGAACATTGACCTGCATTCACTGTGCCTCTTGGGAGATACATTCCAAAGCCCCCTGCCCCTGTGTGACCACTTAGGTGCTCTGGTGCTACAACTGTATCAAGATGCTGACTGGCCACTGAAAAGATACTTAGATAACGCCCACTGTGAGCAAGGCATTTGCCTGGCCCGCGGCCCACAAGCTATTGTGGGGAGAAGGTTAGACAGGGAGTCTGAGCACCCAAGCCTAACACCAGCTGAGTAAGCTACCAGCTCCTGCTTCTCAAGTTAACCAAGCACTCCAGGGAGTTTGGGAAGGAGGCCCGAGAGCCACTGGTCTGAAGATGAGTCCTAAAGCCCAATCTGATGGTTATATCAAGAGGCAGTGAAAAAAAGTCAGTAGCTGGTCCCTGATCAATTGCCAGTCCAAACTGTTGTATGAGTTTAGAAGCTCATTGAGTTTGAAGTCGTTGTGAGCTTCAGTGATCTGAAAAAGCTCTATAGGAGAGTTATGACTTGAACTGAACCTTGCAGGAATGAGAGAATTTAGGTAGCGAGCAGGGGAACCAGCTTCCAGTTGGGATGGAGTGTTCCTGTACTAGTTGTTGCATTTATTCTGTTCCTTGCTTTGACCTCCCTCATCACTCACCCTCCTGCTAGACATAGCTTTGAGCTTTGAGTTGAAAGAAGAATGGCATCAAGCTAGAAGACAAATCTGTGGTGTCTCGCTTGCTTTCTTTTCCTTCTGTAAATAGATCTTTTTCTGGAGGAAGGAGAAGGTAGAGGATATGAAAATAGTATTTAAAATGATGTTAACTACAGTTACCATTTATTTCCTGTCTGTTTAGTGTTGTATATTGTGCTTTAAATGCATTGTTTAATTAAATTTCATAAGAAGTATAGTCAATTTTTATGGAGGAAAAAGGTTTAAACAAGTTAGGAAATTTGTCCAAGTCATAGGGAGTGGAAGAGCCAAGTCATAGGGAGTGTAAGGTCTGCCTGGTTTCAAGGCCTATGAATTGCCCCACTTGGTTTAATTTACCGTTAAGACATGATAGATAAGCTAGTGAGTGATAGAGGTCTTATAGATGAATTTTAAAAATCTTTTGAGAAACCTAATGGAAGTTGAAAGCATTAGTTCCCTGAGTTTAAGTGTTTTACAAGCCACTTGAATGGTTGATTTAATTAATAGTTAAAGGAAAAAACTGTCAATTAAAAGTAGAGGATTTACTTGGTAGCCTTTTGTACATTTGTTGCAGATGTAAGTGTAACATTTAGACAGCAATGAGCCTTTGTTAAAAAAAAAAGTTTTTAGGAGTGCAGCCTACTTGCATTTCCCATGCTAAGCACCAGAATCTTAACAAAAAAAAAAGTTAAATAAAGTTATAATCTCTAGTTTGAACCAGAAGACCACAACACCACCTTACACTTTTATTTAGATATATATCACTTTTATTTAAATATATATCAGAGTCTGTATGTTTAGAGGACTTTACTATGAGGGGAATTCAAGTGCAAAGTGTGCACAAGGGGACAGACCACAGATGCCTAAAAATATTTGAGCACCTTGGTCTTGCCCAGCTTAGAAGAGTTACTTCCGAATTTCTTTGTTCAGTTATCTGATCCCAGACCCTGTCCAGCCCAGGTTTTGGTTTCTGTGCATTTTTTTTTCCTATTGCTTATCAGATGAATTTGAATTCATTTTAGCACTCCTTGGTTTCTTTACCCAGGGAAGCTAGAATTAACTCAGTCACCAAGGGGGAAAGAGGTACTTTTTCCTGTATCTCCCCATTTAACCCCCAATTTAAGACTAAACACGTTTATTGAAGGCCTCCGGGTGCCTGGCCCTGGGCCAGATGCTGGGGATGGCGTGTGAAGGGGCGGCATGACCCCTGCCCCAGGCGGTGGGCAGCTTTAGCGCCCGCCCTGCGCGGTTTCTCAGGTGTAACTCGGCTGGGAGGAATGGCTGACTGCCCCCCCACCCCGCACCCAGGGGCTTACAGCCTGAGGCGGGGAGGCAGACGCAACTAAACATAAGACAATTTTGGTTAAAATCAGTCATTCCCCAGTTCCTCAGCCTGCGCAGTCCAAAGCCTTCCTGAGGTTCTTCTTACATTCTTGCCCTCTCCCCGGCCTGTCTGCCTCCCGCTCTTGCTCACGCAGTTGCTGCCTGTTTTGTACCTGGTTGTTTCAATTGTGAAACCCAACTCTTTACCCCATTATCTCAAAAATCACTAACATGGAAGATTTCTTACGAAATTTTCTTAAGATGGGAGAGGAGACCCAAACACTTTCAAATGGAGCTGGAGAAATCCCTTTAAAATGTCCTCGGCACACCCCAGCCCGTCGCCATTTCACTGGCTCCTTTCCTGCCTGGTGCCCCCCTCCTCTGTCCCCCACCCCAACTGGTGAGGAGGCTCTGGGGGCAGGACCTACATGGGAAGCAAGGGACTCATGAACTCCCGTGTCCTTCTGCTTTCCTCCTATTTTGCTTCCTTTTGGAGAATTTGTTTCTTAAGTAACCAAAAGAAGCTTTGCTTACAAACGAGGAAAGATCCCCCGGGCTGAGAAATGGGATTTTAGATAGACCTTGACATATGGTGCAGAGATGAGAAGGGAAGTTCCACCACACACACCTGATTTGCCCTTCCAGTGTGAGGGGAACATTTTCTTCCTCAGTGACCTTGGAATACTAACCCAGATTTTGTAGAGAAAGATCACATTTCCTGTTCATTTTCTGTGGCTTATGGTGTAGTCTAAAAAAGAAGCAGAGTAGGTGGGGAGGGGTCTGATCATGATGTGGAATTTCATAAAGGCTTTAAATTCTGTTTATAAAAATAATACATGTCCCATGTTCATGGTTTGGAAGACTCAAGATGTCAGTTCTTCCCTAATTGTTCTATGGATTAAACACAATAACAGTCAAAGCCTGTTAGGCTTTTCTGTAGAAATCAACCAGCTGATTCTAAAATTTTGGGTCAACTAAAAGGTTTTACAATAGGCAAAAAGAACTACAGTAACTAAAAGTTTTTGAGAAAGAACAGAATGGAGGACTCATGCTACCTAATCTCAAGATTTACTGCACAGTTACAGTAATCAAGACAGTGTAGTATTGGTGAATATGTCTCAGTAAAACTGAATTAAAAAAGAATGGGTCATGGACCTAAATGTAAGAAACCTGTTAGAACGTAGGAGAAAATCTTTGTGACATTTGTGTCCTTGGTTGGACAGAGAGTTCTTAGATTGCCATCAGAATTATAATGCATAAAAGGAACATGTGAGAAATTGAACTTAATAAAAATTTAAAATGTTTGCTGTATGAAATATGCTGCTAAGGGAATGAAAAGCTAAGCCACAGACTGGGGAAAATTATTTGTGAATCACGTATCTGACCAGGGACTTTTATCCATAATATATAAAGAACTCTTATTACTCAACAATAAGAAAACAACCCAGTTAAAAATGTGCAAAAAGATTTGAACAGATACTTCACCAAGGAAAGTATACATATGACCAATAAGCCTATGAAAATATGAACATCAGTGGTCACTAAGGAAATGCAAATAAGAACCATAATGAGATACCACTTCACAACCTTAACAGTGTTAAAACAAAAACGAAAAGACACTACCAAGTACCAAGGATACTGAGGGACTGAATCACTCACACACTGTTGGTGGGAATATAAAATGATATGGCCACTTTGGAAAACGGCAGTTTCTTATAAAGTTAAACACTTATCATATGACCCAGTAATCCCACCTGTAGGCATTTATCCAAGAGAAATGAAAACTTATGGTCACACGGAAGTCTGTATCTGAACGTTTATATAATCGCCAAAAAACTGAAAACAACCCAAATGTCCCTCACCTGGGGAATAGATAAACTGTGGTTCATTTGTACAAGGAAATATCACTCAGCAATAAAAAGAATGGACTGTTGATCCTCATGGATAAATCTCATGCATTATACTAAGAAAAAGATGATAGACTCAAAAGGTGCATACTAACATTTTTACAATATTCTGGAAAAGGCAAAACTGTAGGGACAAAGGACAGATAAGTGGTTGGCAGGTGGGGGGAAAGTTTACATGCAAAAGGGTGATGGAACTATTCTGTATCTTGATTGTGGTGCATAGGTTAAATAACTGCGTTTGTCAGAACTCATAGAACTATACACCAAAGAGTGAATTTTATTATGTATCAATTAAAAATAAATTTAAAACAGCATGACTGAACCAAAAAAAATAGAAAAATTGATATGTGCTCATTATCGAATACCTTGGGAAATACAGAAATGCACAAAGAAGAAAGCCCATAGTTCTGTCTGCTAGTAATAATCACAGTTATCCTTTGAGCATATCTCCTTCTGATTTTTTTCTTATGGCATTTCTTAAATTGTTAAGATGATATCCTGTAGTTCTCTTTATATTTGGACATATATAACTTTATAAGTTATATCCTGCTTTTAAAAAACTGTATTATAAATTAAACTAAATTATAAACAATTCTATATATTATAAAGCTTTTCCATAAATGTCATTTTATATGAATTTATAATATTTCACTATTTGGGTGTACCATAATTTGTTTAAATACTGCTGTAATGCTGGATTTAATAGTTTTTCTAAGTAATTTTTTAAAAATGCCAGAACAGCTTTGTGCAGAAATCTTTGCACACATTTTTAAATGTTTTTTAAGGATAGAGTTCTAGAAAATGTTATTACTGGGTCAAAGCCTCCTATGTCCAGTTGGGCTAGTGATAGAATTTAGAGGATTGTTTTGAAATAACACATGTAATGTGCATAGCTCAATGCCTGTGATGCTGTTAGTCCTGTTTTTGGTGAGACCCATTTTTGTTGTGTATTATTTAAATATTTACTTGTTAGATAGATAACAATGATGTATTCATTTCAGTTGAATTTTTAAAATCACTAGTGAACTGGAATAATTTGTAGTATGTTTATTACCTATTCTAATTTTTGCTCTATGACTTGTTTGTGTTTGGTTTGGGAACAAGATATTTTTGTGTATATTCTTTATATGTTAAAGATATTACACCTATGTCAAATTTATAACAGGCGTATTTCATTTCCCAGTTTGATGTTTGCTTTATAATTGTGTATATTTGGTAACTTTTAACATAATAAAGGTTTTAAATATTTATGCAGTCAAATCTGTAGATCTTTTATGTCTTCTATTCCTTTTATGCCTTTCATCAAAAAAAGAACTAGTATTCATCAGTTTTTGTCTAGTACTTTTTAGTGGTTTTATTATTTTTTTTTACTTTTAACTTTTAAATTTCTGAAATGTGGTTTTGTCTGTGGTATGAGCTGAGACCCTAAATTTTCTTAGTAGCCTTCATTAAGTATTCCTTCATTGATTGATGATGCCTCCTTCTTCACATGTTAATTTATTTTGGAATCTCTAGTCTATTTCTGGGTCTTCTTTCTGTTTTGTTCATCTGACTTTGTTTTATTATCAGTTCACATAGTTGGCTTATTATTGCTGTAAATTATCTTGAAATATTTGTTAGGAAAAATTCCCTTTACTCATCCATCATTTAAAAAAATTATTATGGTAATTGTATATAACATGAAATTTCTTATTTTAACCACTTCTTTGTACAAAATTCAGTGATATTAATTACATTGACAATATTGTGCTACCATCACCATCTCCAGTTTCAAAACTTTTGCATCACCCCAAACAGAAATATGTACCCATTTAGCAGTAATTCCCCATTCCCCCTGCCAAAGTCCCTGGTAATTTATAATCTACTTATTGTCTGTATGAATTTGCTTAATCTAGGTATTTCATATAATATCTGTCCTTTTGTGTCTGGTTTATTTCACTCAATATGATGTCATCAAGGCCCATCTAGGTTGTTTCGTGTTTCAGAACTTCGTTCTTTTTATAGCTGAATAATATTTTCCATTGTATGTGTATACCACAGTTTATCCATTCATCTACTGATGGACACTTGGGGTTGCTTCCACCTTTCAGCAATTGTGAATAATTCTGTGATGAATGTTGTTGTACAAATAGCTTTTGGAGTCCCCATTTTGCATTCTTTCGGGTATGTGCCTAGAGCTAGGATTGATGGGTTATATGGTAGTCCTATGTTTAACTTTCTCAGGAACTGCCAAACTGTTTTCCACAACAGCTGCTCCATTTTACATTCCCATCAACAATGTATGAGGGTTTCCATATCTCTACAGCTTGCCAACTATTGTTATTTTCCATTTTTTAATTGTCATCCTAGTGGATATGAAGTGGTATCTTCTTAGTTTCTTCTTCTAATTTGGACTGTGATTTTCTTGATAATTAGTTAAAAAATTTTTTTTCTTAGCTCTTCTAGCCTTTTGAATTCTTTCAAATAAACTTCATAATCATTTTGTCAATCCCCCTTGCTCCCACTAATCTCACTGCAATTTTGAATAGAATTGTATTAAGATTACAATTTAGGAAGAATTGACATTTTACGATTTTTTTTTTAATTTCCTTTCTAGAAATGTCTTTCATTTATTCACCTCATTTGTATTTGTCCATAAAGTTTTTTGTTCTTTTCATTTCTTGTTTAGGTTATTCACAGACAACTTACATTTTTTGTTGTGAGTGTAAAATTTTTTCTTACTATGTCTTTTGACTAATTATTGCTGGGGCATTATCAGATACTGATTTCGAGATATTTGAGATACTTATATTGCTATTTTATGGAATTACTATTAGATCTAATAGCTTTTTAGTTGATTTTCTTTGGTTTTCTAGCAATAAATTTCTAGCAATAATTATTTGTTAAATAATAATTGATAATCATGTCACCTGTAAATAATAACTCTTCCCCTTGCCCTTTGTTTCCTGCAGTTATATCTTTTATTTCCTTTTTTTTTTGCTTTTGTGTTAGTCCAAAATATTGCTAAATATTTAAGAAGAAGTATTAAAAAGATTTCTTTCTTTAGCTTTAGGGTCATATTATATGGAGGGTTTTTTAATCTGTTTCTGCTCAAGCCCTCTGTTTGAAAGAAAACACATTTCAGTATCACTTTTTAATATTAATAGAAATAAATAATTTCCAAGTGGCTTTGCTTTGTTTAGGAACTCCACACTGCACATGTATCTTTATGAACACTGAAGGCAGTAGGAAGCTGCCTTATCTCATTTGTTTCTCTTAGTTTACACTAATACTTGGGGATGTTATAGGATATGAATTATCTTTGAATGTCATAGATGGTTTTTTGTCATGCGATTTTGTTCTTTTTTATGATAATTTTAAGACATCACAAAAATATGATAGCTTACAAACTTCCATCATCCAGCTTCAGTGACCATCAACATTTTCATTGGTCAGATAAATCAATATAGGACACTAATGTTCTAAAAATATTGGGCTGCACGGTGGAGAGCTATGCATTATGTAGTTAGTAACCCTGAGAAAATAATTTTTAAAATCTTTATTAGCACAGTTTTAGTTTACTAATGAAAGTAATTCAGGCTGGTTGTATAAATTGCAAATAGTACAGAAAAGTGTGAAGTTAAAAGTCTCTGTCTCTGTCTCTTATGAACTCCATTCCCACTTCCCAGTGGAGCCAGCATGCATTTGGCATGCTTATTCCAGAGGTTCCTCCACATGTGTATAATTGGGGTATGTCAGGGCCCCTCTTGCCTGATCCCCACTACTCTGTAAGAGGGGAGATCAGCTGCTCGGTAGTCCTTGCAGCCTAGTGGTCAACTGGTGGGAGAGTTTGTGGCCCTCATAGCCCACTTCCACCAGAGTCCTGCTTGGTGCTTCAAGTCCTGTTACTCCCTTCATCCCCAGGCCAACTCGGGGGGAAAGTCAGTGGGTCTTCACTCCAGGGTAGTCTCCCTAGCAGATGGCTATGTGAGTGTTGGTTTTGTTTTGTTTTGTTTTGTTTTTCAGAAGAAAGCAAAGTCCAGCTTATATACGGAAAAAAAATCCTCCCTTTAATAACACTTTGATCCTACTTCTTTAAAAATAATAACCCTGGTATTCTTGTGCTTTGGATAATTCAAATCCTTCTTCAGTTTGTAGATTATTTCTTGTTCTCCTTTTTTGCCCTGGTAGGGAGAGTCAAGTGGACTACCTTTGTCATTCTGCTACATGGATACAAGACATGAACACACACAACTGTTTTCTTTTTATAGGAACAAATCTAGAAGTGGCCAGAAAGCTTTTTTTGTTAACATCTACAATGGTAGTTTCTTGGGGAGAAGGAAGGAAACATTCATTTCCCATTGCTATTACCACTGAAATAATCAGCTGTTCCCTAAGAAGACTTACCCAATACCCAGTTATTTCAGAATCTGTTTTTAAGCATAAGGAAAACGCAGTCCTTTATTGGATATTTAATTTGAGTCAAATAGTAAAGGTGAATGCATGTGTTCTGGATTGAATTGTGTCCCCCCAAAAGATACGTTCAAGTCCCAATTCCTGGTCTGATGAATGTGAATTTATTTTAAATAGGGTCTTTGACGATGTTATTAGTTAACATGAGGCCAAACAGGATTAGGGTGGGCCTTAGTCCAATATAACTGGTGTCCTTATCAGGAGAGGAGATTGGTATGAGACAAACAGAAAGAGCCAGCCATGTGACAGAGGTAGAGGTTGAGTTATGCTGCTGCAAGCCAAGAACACCAGGATTGCCAGGCCCCCACCAGAAGCCAGGGGAGAGGTAGGGAACAGATTCCCCCCTTTAAGAGGAAGCATGGCCTGCTGATACCTTGATTTCAGACTTCTAGCTCCAAACTGTGAGAAAGTAAATTTCTGATGTTTGTGGTATTTTGTTACAGAAACCCTGGGCAAGAACTGTACAGTTTGTTCATATATGTACATACGCAATCTAATAAGTACAGGTTCTAAGATTCTACAGTCTGTCTCTCCCTGGAATTCTGTAAGCTGCAAAGAGCTAACTATAGTCATCGCTGGGTATGTGCAGTTGCACACACACACTGCCATTGTGGTTTTATGTGCTTAGCAAAGTTCGCTCTTATGTTGAGAGTGCTGTGATTTCAGCCAAACATTTATGGCTATTCACATCTGAATGAATGTGTGAAGGAAGTTAATGTTTAGTTAGAAAAAGAGCTTCCCTGTGAAGAAACAGGCAGTCTCATATATTGCGGATAGGAATGCAGACAGATTCAACTGTTTTGGAGGGGAATTTGGCAAAATCTAACAAACTGTTGTTTGAAAACTGGTTTATTTGCTGCTCTGTATTAGAAGACTTTCAGACTTGGCATTTTGTCTGAGTCAGCATATTAAAAATACTTAATGGTAGAAAAAGGAACTTTCATAAGTTTAGTCTCAATAGAATATTAGATTTCTTCCTCTTAACGAATTCCACATACAGTTAACATCCAACAAAGAACTGACTCTGAGGATTGGTAAACAAAGCAGCTTGTGATCTTAAAAAGACCTTTTGAAACAACCACTTTGGGAAAAGATTTCACAGTTTGTAAACATACTCCTCTTCTTGTACAGAGCAATACCACTCATTAAGTATTTATCCAAGAGAAATGAAAACATTTGTCCCCACAAAGACTTTTACAGGAATGTTCATAGCAACTTTATTTGTAATAAACTAAATTGAACATTCAGTTTATCAGCAGGAGAATGGACAAACTGTGGCTGCCATATGATGGAATGCCACTCAGCAATAAAAATGAATGAACTACTGATACACACAACCTGGATGGACCACAAAAACATTGCACTGATATAAGGAAGCCAGACACAAAAGAGTACAAACAGTATGATTACATTTATATGAAGTTTTTGAACAGATAAAACTAGTCTCTGTTTTAAAAAAATCACAACAGTGGTTGCCTGGGGATTAGGAGCAGGGCTTGACTGGGAAGGGACATGAAGGTTTTTTTCTGGGAGTGATGAAAATGCTCTGTATCTTGAAAGGAGTATGAATTACGTGGATGTACCCGTTTGTCAAAACACATTGAAATGTACGCTTCAGATTTGGGCCTTTCAATATACATAAATTTTTTCCAGCACTTGTATCCCTCTATTTTTTGTTTTACCCCTGCAATCTTAGAGATATATTCACATACCATACAGTCATCCATGGTGTACAATCAGTTGTTCACAGTATCATATAGTTGTGCATTCATCACCACAATAAGCTCAATATATAAAAATTTTATCCCCTCCCCAAAAAATAAACAGTTAAGAAAAAATATTGTTTTAGATGATCTTTCATTTTCATCTTGGCCAAATTGCAGACCTTATCCTGAAATCTTAGCTTGAACCATACAAATGAAAATTAGAAGTTTGTATATAGAGCTTATTTAAGTACTTAATGGATATTTCACGTTGTGCTCTTTCTTTAAATCTCAAAGCACAACATTAATAAACAAAAACAGTCAGTATGAAGAACTAAAATAAAATGCATGTATGAAAAAGCAGCCTCTCTCTGAGCATACCATACCCTGCATAGCAGAGTTCTAGAAAGGTGAACTCACTTTTCCCCCAAGTAGTAAGTGGAGTCTTGATCAGATAATGACAAGCAAAGAACATTTTTATTTTAGGATCATGATATTATACTTGCACCTAATCTTTAGAAGTAAGTTCAGGAGATACTCTACATCCTATTTCAGGATTTGAACTTTTACCACTTTCTTTGCCAACACATAATGCCTGCCTAGATAGTGACTTCTTTGGGCTGCAGTGTTAAATCTCTTGATTTTATTCCTTAGCAGCCTGGAGGGGTTGGGAGAGAAGAAGGGGAGAATTGTGACCTGGAGTAATTTTTCTTTAGAGCATACTTTAAAAAGTTTATCCTTCTATAATTTTATTTTAAATATTCAGTTACCTGATGTGTCTCGTGATGTGATACCTCTAAAAAGGAAAAAAAAAATTGGTATCATCTACTGCAGAATTTTATTCTCTACCCTGACACCCTCATCCCCGTTTCCCTTTTGTTTCAAAATTTAGAAGTCTGATGATTTGTTGCAAGTATAATCCTATAAGCACTCACCAATCCTAAGGACCAGCTTTTGGTAATGAAATGACCTTGAGTAGACCTCAGAAAGATTAGCGAGGAGAAAGGATTAAACAGATTTCTGTGAGTGCACTGTCTAGAGAGGAATGGAGAAAGAGCGAGGTGACACCTCTTGGAATCCAGTGGGTACCTGGTGCAAGAACTGTGGTCAGCAAGACCCCACAGACTTGCCTTACACCTCGGTGCGGATAACAGAGGCAGAGATGAGGGCTTATCACCGTTTCTTAGGAAGTTGCATGAGGCTAGAAAATATGGCAAAAAAAGGTACTGTAAGAGAAGCGTTGCATTTTTTATGTATATTTTGACATTTATCCTTGTTTTCAGTGATACAATGTCTTAACTAAGAAATTTTATAATTTAAAAATTTTAACTTTGCAATACTGTCTCAAGTTTCTTGTTAAGTTTAAAAATTGTTAAAGGAGTTTAAAAAGGCTTTTTTTTTAAAAAGCATGAATCAGTTCTTAATGTTGTAGATGTTCATTTATAGAATTAGAAAGATTCATAATAAAAAGACATCAAATATTCTGAAAAAAAATCCCGATGGAATGTGTAAGTATGAACCCATTTTACAAGATATATGCATATACATATATACATACTGAATATTTTATACTAAGGGGGTAATTGGTCAATTTTGGGTGGAAGAATCATAAGAAATTTTACTTTGCTTCTTTTTGTTTAGTTGCATTACTGTGTTTTTTTTTTTTTCAAAATCCATCATATATTGCTTTTGTAAAGTGAAAATAAGAATCCAGATTAGGAAATTCATGTTCCAGAAGAAAAGATGTTGAATTTGAAAGTCTTCATGTTTGACACATGAGCTAACAGTAGAAATAAAAGAAGAATTTTCCTTCAGTAGCCAGGGTGAGTGGGAACAAAATATGTAATTATGCCTTCTGTGTATTTAGAAGCCAGTAAGACAAATGCTCTAAGACCTGAAGGAACCAGTTTGTTTTTAAGGCTGCTTGTCTTATGGATGGGTTTATTGATATATTTTCTCCCTTTTTTTGCCATCAAAAAAATTTTTTTATACATTTATTCCCCTTGGATCACAGGCTAGGAAAGATGATTATTTAAAGCAAATGTCTTTGTCTCTTCCATGACTATTTATTTATACTTGGAACCTATTTCTTCAAGGGGGAGTTATGAAGAGAGAAGTGTGCTTTTAAAGTAAATTCATCATTGTTGCAGTAGTCCTTATATAGTAAGCAAGGATTACTATATATTTGGCACTTAGGAACACACACTTGTGAATCTGATTTTTTTTTCCTATATTTAAAACATATAGTACTCGCTTGACATGCACACAACCTTTGATGGCAGGGCTTGACTTCAGGTGTAAATTGTTGTCCTAATTTCTCTTAAGTTAAATCATAAGGGCTTTATGGTTTTAATAGTGAGGAGAGGAAGTAATAAGAATGAATAAGAATTTCAGAATCCTAAGGTCGCGGCATTATGTATGTTATTGTGGCTCTTTCTTTTTTCCACTAAAGAAAGTTATGAAATGTTTGCCTGCATGCTTTGATGATCAATTATTTCTTTCTGTCTGTGACTCAAGACAACTAAAGGTTGAGTATCTTAATGTTGAGTGTCTAAGTGGCCTGATGTTACTGTAATCTTACTTTCATGGGATGCTGTCAGTCAATGTCTTGATACAATTCTGATTGCTTGGGATTAGAGGAAAGAACCAGAAGTGATGACACACTGAACTGTGTGTTAAACAAGACCCATAATTTATTTAATTGTTAGTGTTCAGGGAGAGTCAGCAGTTGCTTTTCCACTGATTATCCCCCTCTCCTTTTTTTTTTTTTAAGTAAAAATGTTTTAAAAACTCACATATGCTTATATTCGGGTAACACTAGCTGCTGTAACAAACCCCCAAATTTCAATTGATTAATACTTTTCAATGCCCTGTCCCTGGTCAAATGGCTGGTTTCACTCTGAGGGCTTCAGGGATCCTGACTGTTTCTATCTTGTGGGTCTGCCCTTCTCCCCGGACCTCAGAGTCCTCACTGGCAGCCTACGTACGGGAGGGAGAAGAGACAGTGGTGACACACCTGTTTTTTAAACACCCCTACTCAGAAGTGATACATGATTTCTGCTCATCTCCTGTTGTCATTCACTAGTCATATGACCCAACCTGGAGGTAAAGGGGGTGGGTGGGAGACTGAGTCCCTGGCTATGCAGCCACCTCCCAGTGACAGTGCTGCTGTGTGGAAGAGGGACTGTATGTGTTGGGCAGCTAGCCACCTCTGCCTGCATACTCATTGTGAAAATAGTCAGACAAGTTCCTCTATACCTATATATGTAAGTGTAACATAAATGATAACAATTCTGTTCTGCATTGTACTTCATTTTTTTCCTTTTTAAAAACTTACATTTCAAAGTTCATTTTCTGTCAGCAAATATAGATCTGTCTGATTTTATTTCATGGCTCCATAGTGTTCTACTGTATGGCTGTATCAACAGTTATTTAACTGATCCCCTACTGATGGGTATTTGCACAAAAACAATACTATTAAAATATTGCAGAACCCACTTATTTTGCACTTGTGTTAGTATTTCCTTAGGTTTCCTAGAAGTGAAATTTCTTGGACAAAAGACTGCATGTTTAATATTTTGAAAGATATTTACAAACTAATTAACAGGATGATTGCACCTATTTATACTTTTATCTTTAGAGAATCTATGGATTCTCACCCACCCTATGTGTTATTAATCTTTAAAATAATTGCCAATCCATCAGACAGAAAAGGTCTTATTTTGTTTAAATTTGTATTTCTTTTTTAGTGAAATTAAACATCTTTTTATGTTCATTGGCTATATTTCTTCTGTTAATTGTCTGTCTTTGGTCTTTGGCCATAGTATTAGTTTCCTGTGGCTGCTGTAACAAATTATCACACACTTGGTGACTTGAAGCAACAGAAATATTCTGCTTATTTTCTCACAGTTCCGGAGGCCAGAAGTCCAAAATCAAGGTGCCCTCAGGCCATGTTCCCTTCAGAGTCCCTAAGAGGGGAGAATCTGTGTCTCTCCCAGCTTCTGGTGGCTCCCGGTATTTGTTACTTGTGGCTGCATCACACCAATCTCTGCTTCCTTTTCACAGACCTTTTCTTTGTGTCTGTCTCCCTCTGTGTGTCTCTGAATCTAACCTCCCTCTTTCTTATAATGATTCATGTAATTGCATTTTGGACCTACCTGGATAATCCTAAAGGTCCTTAACTTAACCACATCTACAAAGACCCTTTGTTCTAGTTAGCTAGTGCTGCCAGAATGCAAAACACCAGAGATGGATTGACTTTTATAAAAGGGGGTTTATTTGGTTACACAGTTACAGTCTTAAGGCCATAAAGTGTCCAAGGTAACACATCAGCAATTGGGTACCTTCACTGGAGGATGGCCAATGGTGTCCGGAAAACCTCTGTTAGCTGGGAAGACACGTGGCTGGCATCTGTTCTCAAAGTTCTGGTTTCAAAATGGCTTTCTCCCAGGATGTTCCTCTCTAGGCTGCAGTTCCTCAAAAATGTCACTCTTAGTTGCACTTGGGGTATTTGTCCTCTCTCAGCTTCTCTGGAGCAAGAGTCTGCTTTCTGTGGCCGTTTTCAAACTGTCTCTCATCAGCTGTTCCTGTGCATTCTTCAAAGTGTCCCTCTTGGCTGTAGCGCCTCTTCAAAATGTCAGTCACAGCTGCACTGAGTTGCCTCTGCCCATCAGCTCATTTATATGGCTCCACTGATCAAGGCCCACCCTAAATGGGTGGGGCCACGCCTCCATGGAAATGATCTCATCAGAGTTATCACCTACAGTTGGGTGGGGTGCATCTCCAAAGAAACACTCAAAGAAATCTAATCAAAACTGATAACCCACACAAGGTTACATCAAAGATATTGGCATTTGGGGGACAGAATACATTCAAACTGGCACACCCTTTTTCCAAATAAGGTCACATTCATAGGATATGGGGATTTGGATGTGAAAATTCGGAGCCAGCATCTAGCCCACTACACCTATTTCTTATTAATTTGTAAGAGCTCTTTGTATTCCAGGGAAATCAGCCTTTTAACAACCATATGTGCTGCAGTTTTTTCCAGTTTGATCCTTGTCTTTTGTTTGTTCAAGGTGCCAAAATAGTTTTGAAAATAACTAGCAGTCTTTTCTTATTGGGATTTGTGTCATATTTTGAAAGGCTGCTCCAATTCCAGGATTACAAAAATATTCTCCTTTATTTTCTTCTAGTATTTTTGTTTTGTAATCATTTACTCTGCCTAGAGCTTATTTTGGTGCAAAAAGTAAAATACAGATACAACTTAAAAATTTTGCTAATAATAAAATACCCTTATGCAGTATCTACCTTGTTGTACCAGGATTTTTTCTCCAGTGCTTTAGGTCTGTTAACTCAAGTCATGGCAGTTATACCAGGTGTTTGTAATATGATTTCCTTCTTTTTGCAGATTGAGAAATTAGGGCACAAGGAAATTAAGCAAATTGTTCAAGGTTACACAGCCTGTAAGTGGCAGAGCCAAGATATGAACACAGAGTCATGCTCTTCGTCAGCAGGCACCCTATTAAGGCCAGAAGCTTGGCTGAATACTAGTTGTATAATCTCCCCCAACCTATGGGAAATGCCACTTGTATCATATAACTATATCCCATTTATATTTTGATATAATTTGAAACTCTGAGTCCTTCCAAGCAATTAACAAATTCTGTAAAACTTATTTTGTAGTGAAAGAGAAAGAAGCCACATGACACATCAGTGGGGAATTCATGAGCAGATTACAAAACAATCTGTGCATAGGAATAATGTGGGTGTTTGAGACAAATCTGTTGTGCTGCTTTCAGGATTATGGCTCAAAGGTCTGAATGATCAACTTAATTACCTTCTGTTGAATCCATTATGTATGAATTGCTTTCACATACTATCTTAATTAAATTAGCTGAAGTATGTAAGGCATATAGCACGGCACCCAGTGAGTGCTTAACAAATAGTAGTATTAATACACACGGCAGCCCTCTAAGGAGATAGTATTATCCATACTCATTTTATCGAGGGGAACCTGAAGGGACTGATTAGTAGTAGAACTGGGATGCAAACCTGGGTCTTCCAATTCCAAGTCCAGTTCTTTTCATTTTGCTTCCATAGTACCTGACACAGGAATGAATAAATGAAGATAGGAATGAGAAATGTTTGGCCAGAGCCTCCAGTGCTAAAAGTCTTAACAAAAATAAAATTGTTTATCCACTGGATAGCTAAAATGTTCAAAATCCCATTATTTTTATTCCTTTGTGTTAGGTGGTTTTTTTAATTCTCTAGGAGCTTTGAAAAGAAATGACTCAAAGTGTAAACAGTATCAATTAGTCATATCAAGTTTTTTCATCCTATCAAATTATACCATGTTACATTGTTTTGCTCCAGACAGCCCCAGCTTCCAGCTCATCAACTTGACTGAATTCAGAGCTGGGAATGGACCAAGAATGAGGAGAGTAGGGGCTTTGAGGGGCCCACATAGAGCAGTGGGATACAGCTTGAATTTTGCTAGAAGGAGAAGGAAGCAGTTTCTCAAGACAGGCTTGGCTTATTTCCCTGTGCTGCCTGTGGCTGACCCTAAAATCAGCACAGAAGGAAATGTTAGGTTTATACCATCTAGGTTTTAGGTTCAAGAATACTTTTCCTTACATATATATAAGTTATTTTTAGTAGACAACACAAATAGAAACAACTTTTTTTTTTGAAACCTGAGTTGCATTTTGTGGGCACCAGGAAAGGACAAAAATCTAGGACTTTGCTGTTCAAAGTGTACTTGCTTCTCCATTGGATCGGCAGCATCAGGCAACAGGGAGCTTGTTAGAAAAGCAGAAACCCTGGCCCTGCTCCAGACCGACTGAATCAGAAACTACATTTAAAACCTAGGTGGTTTGTATATACATTACAATTTGAGAAATGCTGGTTGAAGGAGTAATTTATTGAAACACAGGTGGGGGCGCTTTGACATCCAGTGCTAAAACAGAAGAGCTTTACTGGAGGGATTAGGCATTTTCACAGACCTTGCTCTCTGCCAGGGCCTCAAAAGCTCTTTAATCAGAATTCCCCAGTGGCAGAGCTGGCTCTGCCTCTCCTGGAGTTATGAAGGGCGACAGACAGCTGAGGCCAGAACGTCACCTCCAGCTGTTGTTGCTAAGGAAACTCTTTGCTTAGAAACCTGCCCTCATCCTGGGTAGAGTGCTTGTCTCATGCAAGTTATCGAGTGAAATGTCAGCAGAAATCTATCATGTTTGTCTGTAATGGACAAAAAGGAGAGAGGAATTTGGATAAGTGTTCAAAAGCAGAAATGTCTATGCCTACTATTACCTTAGTTCTCAAAACATTTTTGAACAGACTAGCCCCTCAACATGGCAGAGACTAGTGTATGAGTACAAATGGAGGCCCATTTACTATATGCCACTGTTAAATAAAACATATTGTCTTCATACCTTGACACATACCTTCAAAACAAGAAAGTTTACAAATCTATAACGTTGTAGTTTCTATGACTAAATCAGAAAATATCAGAGATGGGCATATTAAATTATTGTGCATGTCTGAGTGTTCTTTTGATGGGCTAGTAATATGTGGATGAGTAATAAAGATAAATATGTAATCTATAAGTTATTCCATAAAATATATTTTCTCTTGCCTTCATATCAGCAAATTACTGTTGTTATAATTGAGGTTTTCACATAATTTGGGCTCTGTTGAGAGCAACGATCTAAAGGACTAAGTAAAATGTAATTGTATTCAGCAAATTCAAAATTTGAGTATATTTTCATCAAGAATTGGAAGAAAAAGTAAAATAAGAACATTGATGCTTGGTACTGCTAGAAATGATATTTCATTATGTAAGAATCTGCAGCATGTGTGCAATGTGAGAGGAAGGATTTGACAAGTTCATTAATTTGTCTTTTCTCTTGCCTTAAGCTCTTCTACTTCTCAAATCCTAGCTGCTCAAATCCTCCCTGTACTCCGTAGCAGTGTTTGTCCCTGATATCAGCGTGGCACAACCCACAGGCCATGACAGCATTTGGATGCAGTTGCCTGTTGTTTCAAGGACATAGACCAAGAGATGTGAAGTCTTTCCCAGGGCTCCCTGGTGTGCTGGGCCAGCACCGAGCCAGCATCAAGCTCTGGGTCATGAGCCACCAAGGCATCCACATGTTCTTTTAACACATTTATTGGTGGGAGGTGGGGGGAGGATTGTGATATCTGGGGGCCTCAAAAGTACAGGCCCTGGGAACAGGATCACAGAAGACTTTATGGGATAAAGGAGATGTCCCGTCTCTTGATCTGTTTAATTGTTACATTGTTGTATACATTTGTCAAAATTCATCAAGATGTACACTTAAGATTTGTGCATTGTACTGGGTGTAAATAAAAAGTATATAAACAATATCAGAGCATACTTTTCTGTGTGTAATCTAAAAGGGAAACCATATGATTCTGTTACTCTAACACAACTATTTTCAAGTATTCCTTTTTCATATGCCCACATGCACAAATAAACTAACTTTCTTTCTTCCTTTCTTCCTTTTCTTTCCTTTTTTCTTTTCTTTCTTTTCTTTCTTTCTTTTCTTCCTTTCTTTCTTTCTTTCTTCCTCCTGGCTGCAATCTACCATACATATGATTTTTGTGTCCTTGACATTGTATCTTGAACCTTTTTCTATGGATATGGGCTTTATAAGTATTTAATGACTGCTTCCATTTTTTTGCTTGTTTTATAAATAACATTACAGTTCTACATTTTTATGTATAAAGCTTTTATTTTATTCCTTTCTTGGGATATATGACCAGATATGGGAAGAATGGGTAAAAGACTATGAAGATTTTAATGACTCTATATTGATGCTCTCAGCTGTAATGGTTAAGGTGTTAGGCTTTGGAGTTTAGGATGATCTGGGTTCATATTTTGGCTTTGCTGGACTTTAAAAAAGCTATTTCAAATCTAGTTCAATATTACCTTCAGAGTTGTTTTGAGGATTAAATAAGATAATGTATATAAAGTGTTTGGTGTGGAATGTACCACATACATGCTCAGTAATCCCTGGATGAAATATTGTGAAACTACTTTCTGAAAGGATGCTACCAACTTCACTTCCTGAGATGATGCAGAAGTTTTCTAACATATCCCCAGCATTGGGTAATAGAATCCCAATTCTTGTGTGGATGAAATACGATATTCTATTACTGTTTTAAGTGTACTATTTGACTGTAAGGATGTTGCAAATTTTCCTTGTGTTTGATTTTTTAACAAAATTTTTAAATTCCTCCTAGAATATTTTTTTCCTTTTGGTTTTCAAATGCTTTTTATTCCTGGTTGACAAGACTGCAATACTTAAGTTCATTGTTATGGGGCAGGTTAAGCATTGCTATAGCAAGTGATATCCAGTAAGGGAAGGAAAATGAGTTTGTGTTATTTCTGATCTGGCCAATAAGAGAAGTCAAACAGCATGACCACAAAAGATGTGGTTTTTCTTACAAGGAAAGGGGATGGTTTCCCTGGCTGCAGCCTTGTTTCTCTGAGCCTCTGATCCAGCAGTCATGTCTGGTCTTGTATGAGGGTGAGCTGGAGGAGTTTCATTACAGAGGCACCGGAGAGTTCCTTTTCTGTCATTATCTAACTCATCGATCTGTGTAAAGTGCAGTTAGTGCCTGGCTCCAGCTGGTGCCCTGTTACGAACAGGTATGCTACAGCAGTCAAGAGTGGAGAGCCTGGTCCCATCGGTTGCCAGCTCTGGTTACAGATCCACTTGTTGAGACCCAGTTTGGCTGACCGGCAGACTGTTCCATTCTTTCTGTCTACCCGATTCTCTAGGCAGAATAGTGATGTGACAGGATCTGCCAGATTTGGGCTACCATCCCTTTCTGATCCAGACCATACTTTTGGTTTTTTAAACATTTTAATTAATTTATTTATTTTTGTAATTTGGCTCTTCTTTTTTTTTCTCCTCAGACCATACTTTGAGTCTTTTAAATCACAGTGTGACAGAAATTTCTGACCAGCAAGAGCTTTATTCCTTACCAGGTGCAACACCCAAACAGTATGTAGATATTGTCAGCACTGTTTCCTGCTCTCTGCCATATTCATAAGTTAAGTCCTGCCCCAGAGCCCTCTTTGCTCTCTCAGACTGGGAAGTAGACAACACAGGGGTGTTGCTTGCCACCTACAGCTAAATTCCCATAGGGCATTCTGGGCTATTAGTTCATCAAGTAGAAGGGCATGGTGTAGACTTTGATACCTTCTGCATTTCTAGAATTGTGGGTCTAGGGTGAAACACAGTCAGGCTTCTCTATACTTATCAAGGGCACAAGGGACATGTTTTTCCTTAATTGATTTATAACTTTGCTTAGGGTAGAAACTGTGTTGAAATTGAATTGCCACTTCCCTTTGCCTTATGTGGGCAAAGAAACAAATTTTTCCCTAACTTACACACATCAAAAATAGCAAGAAGGAAACAGGAAGTGTCCACACAGGAATGTACGGCCAGGGCTGATGCCTGATGGCACCACTACCTTGGGTGCTTGTTGTTGGTTATGCTCAGTTGTTCCTGGGAGAAGGAAAATCACTCTGTAGGCAGGACAGTGAAGCTCAGAGTGTACTTGTCCTTGGTTGGTCAGCTAAAGTGGCAGAAATGGCCTTTGCATACAGGGCTGTCTGTATCTGCAGCAGGTGCTTTTCCACTGTAGTGGAGGCCTTCCCTTAGGACCAGAGAGCTTCTGCATTCCCTCTTCTACCACATCTATATGGGAGTGGGTAGCAGGGCCTGCCAGCAGCAGGGCTGGCCTTTCTATGTGTTTTGGTACAGAGCATAAATATGCCCTGTTTGGAGTTGAACTGAGTACATCCCTGTTCCAGCAGGCCACAAATACCTGCATCACTAAAGCTGGCTGTCTGCAGTCACTTCCACATGCTGGGTCAGTTCCAAGTCCAATCTGTGGGCAGCTGGCCAGGCTGGGTCATGTGATTCCTTTGCTGGGAAGTTTTCAAGGGTAACCATGTCACTCCCTGGCTGGGGTTAGGGAGAGAAGTGGGGGGAGCAAACACTCTCAGTAAAACCTAGGCCAAAGACAAACCATCTCTTTTCTATTCTTAGAAAAACATGCCATGAATTTTAGTTCTGTTCATTTAGTAATGACAGGAGGCTGGTGAAAAAGCCCTGTAAAGAGCTGGGCAAACCTCACAGAGGCCCATGAAGGTAGATACTAATCATCTTCTTAGGGGTGGTCAAAGCCACTGCTCTTCAAGACCAGGGGCTTGGGAGCTCCATCACTTAGGGTTGAGGTTTGCCCTGGGGTTGTCTGCTCTGTCTCTTAGCAACCCTCTCCCCAATCTGTGCAGCCACATGGCAGTCACCGTGGAGGTCCTGGCCTAAATCAAGTTCAGGCAGCTCTCTACTCAGGTCCAAAGAGCACATGCTGTGGTTTATCCTGACTCCTGTTTCCCACCTTGGACCACCATTTCATTCACTGATTTCTGTATCATAGAAGACAGTTAAGACTCCCGTTATTTTCCTTTCATACTTATTCTGGAAGAAGATAAGGATAAGAAGGTTGTTGAAGACAGTGGATTTGATTGAGTTTTGATGTATCTATGGAAATTACTGATCTTGGTTAGCCCTGATACTTTTGATACTGCTAAGCACTCAAGCCAAAGCCCTGATAAACATGTGTAAGAAGGAACATGGATTGTTTTCTACATGTAAGAAGGAACATGGATTGTTTTCTATGTGTTCATAAAATAATAGGATATATTTGGTCAAGGTGATTAGAAAGGGAAGAGAAAATAAGCATTAAATGATTTTTATGATGAAATGCCAGTGTCTCAACTTTACCTTCTCATAGGCTGAGTATGAACTGGAGTGTTGTTAAAAGAGTTTGACTTTATTGTGCTATCTATCTATAAGGTGGACACGTTTTTATTCAAAAATCTTTAGGTCCTGTTAATAACTTCTTACATTTGCATTGCTTTTTATAGTTTGTTAAATGTTCCCACAGATGTTATCTAGTTTGATCATATCCACAAATATTTACTGAGCTCCTGCCAAATGTGCTGCTAATTTTGGAGAATTTTACTCCCATGTTACAGCCTGAGAAAGGCAGGGAGATAGAAAGTACAAAGCATATTTAGGGAACAGATGATAATCCACTTTACTCATGGGTTTGGACATTTTTCTTGTGTCTTCTTTGAAAGACCTTTAAATTAAAATATTTGATAGAATAAATTTATCTTCTTTTTTTCATTTCTTTCTCTTTCCTGCTTTCTGCCCCCCTGCCCCTGAAAATTAATCCTTTATTTCATCAGTGCTTTGAAGGCATCAGGGACTGATGTGGCTAAATCTGAGTTCATTTTTTTTGCCACCAATCTCAGGAAGTTACTGAACTTCTTTGAGCATCTACTTAATAGAAAGCTAATTTTTTTAAGTGTGCCCTAGAGAGTATGCTAAGAATAGACATACATGAAGGAAATGCCTGGACTCAATGTAAGAAAAGACCTGTCTTTCATAGGTGTTGGTTTTGTGGGAATTCTCCCAAAAGCCTCTGTGGAATGAGAGATGAGGTATTGCCCTGTATTTTGGACTGCAATGTCAAGGGTTCCTATTTTCATGCTTTTAAGTAAAACTATGATATTCTATAATTAGAAAATGGGTCACCCATCATTGCACATGTCTGTTACGGAGAGCCTGATACTTTCTCCTTGAAATTACTTTCTCTGGGAGGTATATGTGATGTTCTTGGGATCCGGAAGTTGCCTGAAGTTACAGAACCATGTCAGACCTAGTGAACCTCATAGATTCTTTGAGGACTAGCTCTGAGTTCCCAGGCAGTGCCTTCATCAACTTGTTTATTTCTCATGTGCATTTTCTGGTTACAATCCAGAGGGCATATAGATCTGCCTCTCTCTTTTTTAAGTATTTTCTGACAAATCCAGAAAATGTGAAGAGAATGAGCTTTAAGGAATTAAATCACAATCAGAACCTGTGAACAGAAGAACTGGATCAGGACCATGGTGCATCCAGACCTGCTAGGGTGTCTTGGAGAGACCCACTTTGCTGTGAATTACCGGGGCAAGCTCAAATTTATGTCAGGGCATCTGGAATTCTTGGCTTGTTCTTGTCTCCCTCAGATTTATATACTATTTTTTACTTTTTTTTTTTTTTTTGGTTCTGATTTTTGTTTCTGTTTCTATCCTAATCCTCCATAATGTTAGCTAACATTGTAAACCAGAAAAATGTTAATCTTTGAATCAGGTGGTCTGGGGCTACCCAGGCTCTGCAGTTAATTTGTGTGTGTTCATAATCTCTCTGGGTCTCAGTTTCTTCATTTAAAAAATGAGGCAGGGGAAAGTGAGGCAAGGGAAGCTAGATCTATAGACAACTAAGCCAGCTATTTGTTAGGTACAACTTTTTAAAAAGGTTATGATGAGGCTCCCTAACTTTCCTAAGGCATACTTTTCTAGCTGCCTTATAGCCTGTGTGTCTGGCACCTACATCCTTGATAACTGTTCTTTTTGTTCCACTCTGGATTTTAAAAAGAATTAATACGAAAAGCATCTTGATCTCTTCATTTCTGAGGTGAGAGGCCCTGGCATTTAATTTCAGTACCATGACATGCCTCATACTTGCAGCCCTGACCTAGAGTCACTGAAAGGAAAAACAGGATTTTGTTAACACTGGCACAAAATACAAACTCATGATTTGAAAGGGCTTGTATAATGAAATCATGAGCAGTATTACCAAGGGCAAGTCTGGTTCAGCATGAGGTTTTTCCCCTCCTTGTATCCCTGACTTTGTTTTGGAATCTTTAAACAGTTTCTAGATATCTAGCTGGCATGAAAAGTAGAGCTACTATTTCAGGCTGCTTTCAACTGCACATAGCAAAAAAAAACAAAAACAAAAAACAATGAGAATTGGCTTATAATAAAGTAACCAATAACTAATTCAGAGGCTTAAAATCAGAAGCCAACATTATTTCCATTTTTTCTGCTCTTCCATCTTCTTGTTGGTTTGCCCCGAGATCTCCGCTATAATTCTAATTATCACATGCTGACAACTTCAGAAACAGAAAGGTGACTATATCTTTTTAAAATTTAATCTCATTAAGTGTTAAGGATTATTTCCCAAATCTCCCAGCAGGCTTTTGGTGTTTCATAGGTTACTATCATAAGCCTATGCTTAAAGGATTCTGTCATCAAGAACAGGGGTTAGACCAAATGCCTCCTTTTAATTACATTTCTGGCAAATTCTGTGTTCATTAACACCTGTGTAAAAACGTCTTGGAAGTCATATGAAAAACAAGTTCTAAGCTTAAGTTTTCAACCACATTAACACCTGGTGGGAACCTTGTGGGATGTGCAATAACTTCATTGTGAAGGATTGTTTTGTGGTATGTTGGAAGATGGCATCTCTAGTTGGTCCTTGCCCACTAAAAACCTCTTACATCTCCCAGTCATTGTGATAACTAAAAAGCTCTTTACGGATTTCCAAAGCACCACAATTAACTACTTCACATTAGTCAAGATTTACTCCTTGGGATTGGGGAGAAGAGTTCAGTATTCCCTGAACAAAATTTAGGTTCTGTTAGAAAAGAGAAAAGCTGCTGCATTAGGTGCCCACAGCTCCTGTCTCAAGCTCCTGTCTGCATGGGGGTGAACGCATGCATTTCAGTTATCTACCAATAAAGGTGGTATCAGGACAAACAGCTTTAAAAGGCAAAGTGAAAATATTTTTTATTTATTAGGTTTAGTCTCCCTTTTGTGGTGATAAATGCTTACTGGGTCCTAAAAAGAACTGATTTCTTTTTTTGCTCCCACCTCCTTTTCTTAAGTGGCTTTTCCAGTTTCAGTAAATGTGCTTATAGTTTTCTCAAACCAAAAAAAAATCCTAGAGTCAACAAATCTTACCAACTTTCAAAAAAACATCCAGAATCACCATCTCCATTTCTACCACTGCAGAATAAATTATCGCCTAGATTATTGCAAGTTTAAACTGGTCTCCCCAGTTATTTACAGTAACCCTTGCTACCTTGTACTTTTCTCACAGCACCCAGTGATCCTTTCCAAATCAGATTACAGCAGTTCCTACAGGCTTCATGTGATTTGGCTCCCTTGCCTCCTTTCTCCCTAGCTTCCAGCTACAATTTTATCTCACTGTCTTCTGGGGGATAGCCAGTTGGCTCATGTTTTACATAAGGTTGTGAAATGTCACTTATATAAAACAGCAGCTCCCTCTCTCAGTCCCTGTCATTTCATATCCCTCTTACCCTACTGTTTTTCTCCGTAGCATTTGTTACCACTTGATTTGTTTGTCTTCCCACTAAAATGTAAGTTCTGTGAGGCCAGAGACAGTTTTGTTCACCATTTCTCAGCACCTAGAACAATGCCTGGCACACTGGCACTCAAATCTTTTGTCAATTTAATGAATCTTCCCACTGTCCAAAAGTTTAGGTGATTTGCTTTCTCCAGCTTAGAGATTAAGTTATCCCTTGTTTTTTTAATTTATGGTCAGAACTGGTGGCAACTTATACCAAAAGCAGAGACTAGAAGTTTCTGGTAAAAGATAAAAGTTCTTAATTAGAAAAAGAATCCAAAGAGAAATTGATAGTAATGTTAGAAAACTAAAAATGTGGCCTGAGAATTCCTGGGCAAAGGAATGGCCAGAATAAATTAATTTGCAGCTCTTGTCTTTTATACTACTGTTCTGGTTTGCTAAGGCTGCTGGAATGCAGTAGACGAGAAATGTGTTGGCTTTTAACAATGGGGATTTATTAAGTTACAAGTTACAATTCTAAGGCCATGAAAATGTCCAAATGAAGGCATCAACAAGAGATACCCTCTGGGACGAAAGGCTGCTGGCCTTCACATCACATGGGAAGGCACTTGGTGATGTCTGCTGGTCCTTCTCTCCCCAGGCTCTGGTTTCAAAGTGGATCTCTCTGTCCAAATGTCTCTGTTTGTTTCTCTCTTAGCTTCCCTGAGCTCTTTCCAAAAAGTTTCCGCCTTTTCTCCTCTCAGAGAGGACTCATAGAGCAAGGGGATTAAGACCCACCTTTAATGAGTGGGGTCACACCTTGGAAACAACCTAATCAAAGGCCCCACCCACAAAAGATCTGCCCCCACAAGATTGAATTAAAAGAACATGGCTTTTCTGGGGTACGTAAAAGATTCAAACCGGCACAACTTCCTAGGGAGAGTCCAATTCCATTGCTTACTCATTCCATGTGACCCTGAGAAAATTCTTTATGCTGCTGTTTGCTCAAGTGTATTAATTTTTTCCTTGGCTTTTTAATTTTGATATTTTCAAGCCTGTTCTTATAACAAAAGGATAGTATGATGAATATACATACCCCTTTCACCTAGAATCGTCCATTAACATTTTGTCACATTTGCTTTTTCTGTATGTATAATGATACTTAAAAAAAATTGTTTTATTTCCTTCTGAATGTCATGACAGTCACCCCTAAATGCTTCAGCATGTATCTTGTAAGAGCAGGACATTCTCCCCACAGCTATCAAAATGAGGAAATAAAACATTGATACAATGCTAAAAAAAAAAACGAAAGAAAAAATATGCGTCAGGGTGGGGAGATGGTTGGCTTAGCTCATGTCTTTTGTTAACTTCAGAGCTTACATCTCAAACTGTAATTAAAATATTTAATGTAATTTAAAGTACATCTCAAATATTTAGGTATAAGAACAAGAAATTGCCCCCTATGATTTTCTTTCTTCTCTGGGTTCATCATCTCTTAAATATACTTCCTCAGGTGTGAAATAGTAATAATGAAGCCCTATTTCTGAGTATGCCAGTTTCTCAGACCACTAGGAGATTGTATTTTGAAAAATTCTTCAATTATGTAACTCCTATTACTGCTGAAATTCTCTATGTTGTTGTCTATTTGTATTTTACTTTTTCTTATGGAAAATTCGAAACATGCAGAAGAGTTGTACAACTAACCCCCATGTACCTATCAACCACCTTAAAAAATTATCCACATTCTGTCAATCTTGTTTTATCTGTCCTCCCTCCTCACCCAAGACACACAAACTGCCATGCATTTATTCAGTAATTAACATTTACTGAATACCTACTCTTTACATCTCCATATACATTGCTTCCTTTAACCTTCATAGGAAGCTTGGAAGTAGTAACCAAGGTTCTGTGAGAAGCTTCCCCAAATCTTGCCTTTGGTTAGTCAATGTTACAGTATCATAATGTCACAATGACTTAATAGGATAGTCTCCGTTAGTGCCAGCACACAAGGCTTTTTGGTCTGTGCCTTAATCTCACCAGAGGTTTGACTGCTGCAGAAACAGTAACCAGTTCATTTTTTGAGATTCCCTGGGAAATAGCTAATTGAGGATAATAATATGTTAGGAAAAGAGAACATGAAGATGTCTACCATCCCCCAGCCCAGACTAGGAAATTCCCTGCAGTCCTCCTTTCTCTCTCTAAACCTTTCTTCCCAAAGGAGTAGAAATGCAAATCACAGGGTTTATAGTCACTCGTTAGGGTTAGAGGGCATTTGGAGGGGCAGGTTTGTGTTTGGAAGGCTGAATTTTTGTCTTGGAAACTTGTAACCTTTTATTCCAGCAAAATGGAGAAGTGCCTCCTTAGACATGCTTGACAGAGCAAAGAGGCCCAATGAAATATTCTGGCAGGAATAAAGAAAAGAAAAAAAGGAATGGAGGGGGAAGGAAGGGAGGGGGACAAAAAGGAAGAAAGAGAGGGAGAAAGGGAAACAAAAATAAAAAAAAACTCATCAATAACCCAGCTTGAGAAGAGCTCTGGTAATGTAGGTTAATTGTCCTTCTGCAGACCCAAAGGAGTAGACAAACACCAGCCCTGTAAATGATGCCATCCAGCAGAGGCAGGTTTTCTGTGAAGCTTAGACTTCAGGGCCCTTCCCCTGCATTGGACTCTCCTAAAATTTTGGGAGGAGCTGGAGAAATGTGCTCCCATGCTCCGATGCATTGGCGTCACACAAAACCCTATCCATCCCTGCATCTCAGGAATCCAGTTCTCAAGAGAATAATGAGCTCATAACCATATATGGGAGGTTCCAGATTTCTCTAGTAGTAGAACTTTCTTTGCTTCCTTTTAATTTCTTTTTGCAATTTGCAGAGATTTAATCTAACTTGTATTTCATTTACGCAGATGAAATTATGCAGCAGGAAATCAGACCCCTGGTGGCAGTGGATATAATAGAACATCTTCACAGTCAGTTCGCCATTCTTTCAGGTAAGAGGCAAATTCTTTGCAATTCCAGATTTTGTTGAGGGGGCCTGCTGGGAGGGCCTATACTCTTGAACGCTGATAGAGAAAACTATATTCAAGCCTCAGTCACCCCTGAAGCCTCACCCTAGACCAGAATGATGGAAAGGCTATCTAGGTGGAGGTGGGTAGGCTCATACATTGCCATTCCTTTTGCTATTTTGTGCAACTGGATCTTTTCCAAGGGAGTACATTACTTTGAGGTTGTAAATAACAAAGTTAAAAAGATTTTGAGGAAGGAGAAAGAAACAAGTAATGATATCTGCCACCATTACCACATCATTCTTCCCCAACCTTAGGACAGTCTTGGTTTTAAGGGTTCATGAGCATTGCTGAGGTTATTTGTTCTCTGAGATATTTTTCTTTTAGTCTTAGCTCTTCTAAGAACCTAACAAATGGCCAACCACTGGTGCATTTCAATATATTGATTTCCATCAAGCATTTGATTGAGAGTGAAGAGAGGCTGATGCTAATAAAAGGCTGGAGATGTTCAGATCCTAGGTACAACCCTGAAAATCTGATACCACTAGAGTACTATTCTTTCTTATTCAATGAGCCAAGGATGATATGACTTTAATTACTGAAACTGAAGGTATACAACAAACCCTAAATTATTGTTAAATCAAACCTGGGAGCGTGGAATAGTGAGGTTAGATGTCCTGAGCACATATCACAGAGGAATAAAATTTTTCTCTTCAGCTTTTCCACCTGTTCTGAAAATACAGTGAAGCCAGTTTCATCACATCACAGAGAAAATATGTAGCTGGTATGAATTTTACTCTACCACACCAAATGTAAAATATTTTATATTTCTTTTCTTTCTGTAAATCATATTTAATCTTCTCCAAACTCTTCATCCTGTTGAGCTGGAGGAAAATGTGATCTCAGGTATTACTGTGCTGCCTCTCCCAATCCCAGGGATGGACCCTGGGTCAGGCATCTTACACAGTCCAGAACATCCTGGGAGAACCTTCTGGTTTTTTCATTCAGGTTGGCCACTGCTCATATAGGCACTGAATGCTCCACAGGTGTGGAGTCCTTGTTTTTCTTATTTCTGACTGCAGTGCCAGTGCTTTGAACAGAATAGTAGATACTCAACAAAAATTATCCAAATCCTCATACCTTGCTCAGGCACCAAATTCTTGTCCCTGGCTGGAGCATCTAACAAACTTCCTGAAGGTACAGTCTCCCAGCTTCCCATAGTGAGCCTAGGTTCATGCAAAACAAGAGGCAGGATGGGATCCTGGCAACTGCTGCTGTGACAACAGAAGGCCATAGACCAAGGTGCATCACGGTGAGGTGTGGTACATTCCTATCGATGAAGGGTATGTTGTGGTGCATTCTTACGGCCTTAGACCCAAACTCTTAACACCTCAAAGTCGCATCCTAGCCTGCATGATTACATGATGGGTCACCTCGGGAAGGGGTCCAGTGACTGGCTGATTTATACATTTAAGCATTCAAATTTATCTCTTTCAAGTATTATTGATGCATTTCGTTTTTTTCCTATTTCATTGAGGCAGTTTAGGAGAAACATAAACTGGTACCAGGTATCCCTACATATGGATTTAGATTCTGCTTAATAACTGTGTCACCTTGGGCAGTTTACTTTTCTAAGCCTCAGTTTCCTCATTTGTATAATGCATCATTGTGATTCTTGAGGACTACATGACAATGCATGAAAATGCTTAGTATTTTAGCTGCAAATTAATGTTAGTTTCTTTTTTTCTAATAGGTTTTGAATTCCCATAAAAATGTTTATCTTAGGGTTATATTATAATACATAGCTGTTGATAAAATACAGTTTTTATAAGGAGATGAAACCATACTCACAGTAAATGTGGTGTAGAATGCCGCAATTCAGTTAGGAACAGAGGAAATTGATGCCTTTAATCTAGAACTTAGAACTGTGAAAATGAACACTGGACCAAGAGGACACTTCTGCTTTAGAAAAGGTACTTTGACTGTGGCAAAGATAACCCTTTCATATCTGATCTTCTTTTGCTTTAAGTTTGCCCTTCTTGCCAGAAGAGAAGCATGGATACACTGAGATAGCATTTGGAGCATTGCAAGTCAGGCAGAATATCAGCAGGCATGGATTTCTCTGAGTCAAGCACTTTGGAATTAGCAGACCCACCCTTTGTCTTTATAAAAAGTCTTTTGTGTCTGGCAGAGGCAGCACCTTCAGCAGCAAGGCCGCTGTGGGTCCCTGTGTAGTTCTAGGTCCCTATGTAGTTGTGGAAGTGCATCAGCAATCTTGGTGTTTAGGCTCTTGCTGGGGCTGGGGCAACCCAAAGCCTGTGACCTCTGTTCTGAGTCACAGCACTTTTCCTTCCCCTGCTTCTGGCAAGCAAGATGAAAAATTTTCAGCTGCAGAATTTTGCAGATTCTTCTGAGCCCTGGAAATAGCCTGAGGCCCCGTCAGCCAGGAAAGCTGTGAAGGAGAGGATGGTGCCTTTTCCTCAGATTGGCCCTGGTTGCCTGGCCTGCTGTGCTTGGTGTCTGTGATCCAGAGGCTGATGGGAGAGCAGGAGCTTGTTGCTTTAAGACCGGCACAGATGGTCTGAAGTCTCTGGAGGGTGAGGCCTGAGAGCGGGCACCTGCAGCAGGTATTGGGTAGTGAGTGGGCTGGGGTCTCTGGTAGCTATCACCTTGGCAGACACCCTGTATGTTCGCAGGTAACCAGGGATATTTCTAAATTCAGGGCTTGGCTAGGAAACACGAGAATAAAAGGTTAGTGTGGTAAAAACAAACAAACAAAGAAAACCACTCAAGGCTTTAGATTAAGACTTTTCTGGGTTCACATTCCAATACCATTAGAAGGCTTCTCTGAATCTCAGGTTTCTCACCTGTAAATTGGGTTATTTTAAGGAAAGTGCCTAGCACATTGGATCCCACTCCTCATTTTTGGAGCAGTTGAGAACTATTTTTTTCAATTGCGCTCTCTATACTAGATCCAGTTCTCTTTGCTGCTGTCAACCTTCTCTTAAGCCTTCCCTATAATGTCAGTACCAAGTAATTTAAGACACACTTCCCATGCTTTCAACAAGTCAGCAGGGTAATTTTGCTACCAAACCCCACTTGCAAAAAAAGTACAGAAAAAAGAAAACTATAGACCATTCAGTTATGAATATTAACAATGATATCATAAATAAACATATTTGCAAATAGAACCCAGAAACCAGAAAAGAAAGTCGTTCTGTCTTGCAGTATTGGTTTAAAATTGAAATTTTGATTTGACTTGCCTAAAAGACAAGCCACTGCACAGTGACCTGGTATCTTAGTCTCCCAGACTACTAGGCAAATACCACACAGTGCGTTGGCTTAATAGCAGGGATTTATTGGCTATAGTTTCAGAAGCTAGAAGTCCAAAATCAAGCCGTTGGCAAAGAAATGGTTTCTCCCCAAAAGTCCACAGCATTCTGATGCTGGCTAACTGAGATCTTTGGGGTTCCTTGGCTTGTACCTCTGCCTCCCGTCACGTGGAGATTTCTCTCACCTTGCATCTGCTCCTCTAGTTTCAGCTGACTTTCATCTTCTAGCTCCTCTCTCTGACTTCTGGCTTCCTGTTGTTTCTTCAGTACTATGGTATAAGAACCACCCTGATTCAGTTGGGTGACACTTTGACTAAAAATAACATCTCAGAAAGTCCTGTTCAACATGAGTTCCCACCCACAGGATGCAGATCAAGATTAAGAACCTGCCCTTTGTCAGGGTACAGAATTGAGTCTGCCTCACCTGGGATCTCCCATCTGGAGCGCTCTGTAAACCATCCAGTGCCAGCCCACCTAAGACACGTGACTTAGGGCATTTTTTCTTACTAATGGGCCCGCAGTTCTAACAGCTTCAGCAAAACCAGCACTTGAATGTTCTAATTCCTGTTTTAGGGAATGTGCTCTTCTTTGGCTCATGACTGACCCATCAACCAGAGGTAGGCATTCAGTACACCTTTGAATCTAATAGAGAGGGTTTACAAGATAACTGGATATTATATGGATAAAACTGTTGCTGAGGCCATTTCACCCCATTTTATGGCTCCTTTTTACATTCTTTTCATTTCAGTTCTAGCTCTGTCCCCCAGTAGTTGTAAGATTGACTAAGTGATTTACCTTCTCCAAGTATCTCTTTCTCCCTCTGTAAAGGGGAAGAGTTAATAGTCCCTACTACTGAGAGTTGGGATGTCAGTTAAATAATGCATATAAAATGCTGAGCATAGAGCCTGAAAATTGAAATGTTAAAGGCTGTTTTTTGCTATTGTTTCGAGAGCTGGAAATGTTCTGTGCTTCGTATTCAGTGGTATTGAGGGAGCCACCAGATTCAGAGGAAGGGAAATCGTTTGGGCCACCTGGAAACCTGAAAGAGGAGCAACAGAAAATAACAGGAATGGGAGGCTTTGAGGAATCCCAAGATTCCTTCCTGATGCTCTGATGCCTTGCAGCATTGGTGTAATTTCAGAGTGGAGGGCACGTGCAGAAGAGCTGGTTACTCAGATACTTGGGAAACTCTCTCCTTCTGGAACTCCATCTTCATCCTACCAGTGCTACAACCAGGAAATAAATGGCATTTTAACTGGATTTTACCCACTTTAACCACCTTGGATCAGCAAAAATGGTATTCTGATATGACATTGGAAAGAAACAATATATATATTTTCAATTCTGAAATGGGGCTGTCTGGTTAGACACAAAGTTAGAAAGACACGTTTTCAGAAAACGGTCCACTTTTTTGAGGAAATACTTGACTTTCAAGACTAGAAAATGCCACATTGGAACTGGTCTCAGGCTTTAAATTAACTTGTAAATGGTCTCCTCTAAATGCTACTGATGACTTCAGGTGGCAGAGACTCCCACCTTTACGGCTGCAAAAGTGCCATTCTGTGGGGAAGCAGGGCATGGGGGAGGGACAAGCATCTGCTTGAAGTAGGAAAGCCTGTGCTGTCTTGCAGTGGTCATCATGATGTCCTCAGTTACACTTCCTCCAAGCAAGATTGGTCAAGGGACTCCCGCCATTCCCCATCCTCATCCCTCCTGCTTTCCTTCTTCCCCTTCTTCCCCTTCCAAGGAGAAGGCACAGCACCTAGACTGATGATCCCAACAAAACTACAAGCAGTGAGGGAGGGTAACTTCTTCAAAGAAGAACTGAGATGCTGTTAGCAAAGGAGGAAGAGAAAATGGGCAGGAAAAAAAAACCCCAGATTTCCATTACAGCTTCTTTTTATTGAATTATGAGAGGTAGAAACTCCTTGTATTGGATCAGTAGCTCAACAACATCAGGACTGGTGTCTCTGTGATTCTCTTGATGTTTCCCTCTTCTTTGTTAAGTCTTGATCCCAAGATGGCTGCTGCAGCTCCAGACATCAAGTCTGTGTGAAGGAGCAATGTAGGCTGCTTCTTTTCCTTTTTCAGGAAAGCAAAACCTTTCCCAGAAGCCATTGGCAGACTTCTGCTTATGTCATACAGCCACACCTAGCTGCAAGGGAGTTGGAGAAAGAAACCATTTAGCTTTTCTAATTTCCATAGTAGAAGGTGGTCAGGAAAAGGGGGCTTGGGAATAAATTAGCCATTTATCTATGTCTGTCATAACTCCTTTCCTTTATTTATGAGGAATTATCCTTTTAAATTTCTTTTAATCGTTATTTTTTCTCCCTTGGGGTCATTATGTCTGAATGTCTGTCTGTCTGTCTGTCTGTCTCTCTCTCTGGTAGCAGTCTTGATACTTTTGGAAATGCATACTAAAAAAGGAATAAAGAACTCCTAGGCTTGTGGAGTCCCCATTGTTTCCTCCCATACACACACCAGTGGGGCTCAGTGTCGGTCTCCTGGGAGTAGAGTTCCAAGAGGTAAGGACTAGAATAGAAAGTTTCCACTTGAAACAGTGGGGAATGTCACACCAAGGGATACAGCAGAGCCAAAACTGTTTATCTAAATCATATATGGAGCTGGTAATTTTGTACCTGGGAAAAGAGAATAAATGCAATTGGGTCTAGAGCAGTGCCGTTTAATAGAAATACAGTGTAAGTCACATATGTGTTTTGTAGTAACTATATTAAAAAAGTAAAAAGAGCTCTTTCCCACCATGTTCATGATGAAGAAGTGCCACCTCAAGGCCTTCTACATCGTCGAGTGCATTGCCATGAGTAACAGAATGATCAACACCCTGTGCTTTGTGACCATCAAGAACAACACCATCAAGTACTTCAAGAAGGTCATATTGCTCCACTGGAAGTCTTCTTAAGGGGAGTAAGTCAAGCATGGACCTTGATCTCAAAACCACTGGAGTGCCCGTCACAGAAGAGGTCAACTGCTTCAGGCTAAAACAACCTGATGGGCCTTTCAGAGTTTAAACATGAAACAGAATCTTTGAATGCACACCAACAAGCACTCTTGTTTTGCTGCAGAGTAAATGGACAACAATGTGGACACCATAACTCTGCTCAAGGAGCTTAGAATTTCTAAAACCAGTGTGACTGGGCGTCATCACCAGTGGCTAACATCTATCAAATACCTAATTTGTGCAAAGGGTAAGCACTGGTGAAACCTGTATATGTAGCCATATATGTAGGAATTAAACCAAGGAAATGTTGGGGGTGTAAACAGTCTGGAATAAGGCAGTTTCCAGAATGGAATTCAAGTAAGAGTTGACTGCAGTACATGAATACATAGTGCAAAGGGTCTTCCTGGACCATATCAGCTACTAATCAGACATTGATGTAGCCCATCTCTGGGATTGTTCTTAAGCTTGAGCTCACTTCTCACATTTGAAGGACTATGGGCAAATGCTAAAGAGGCTACCAGCTCTTCCTGAAACTCTTCTCTTCCCCTACCTAGTTGTGACACTCAATGTGAGGAGCTTTACGTGCATGCACATGGACACCCCAAGCTGCATGACCAAGTTCTGACCAAAGGCCCTTCTCCTAGTGCTACCCCATGGGCACCCCTCAGGTCTAGGACTATGCATATCAGTGGTGAGTTTCACCATCAAGAGGATAGACCCAGAGAAGAGCCACACAGGCTCTGAAAGCTATTTGGACAAGAAAATAGGGAGTACCAGGAGCAAGTCCAGAGGGGAAGGCCTGGGTTCACAGTGGACATGACCTCTTGGCTCCATGGACTTCTTGCACCATAGGGAGGAATGCAGGTGAAGGAGGGTGTTTTAGTTTCCTTGGCTACTCAAGAAAAATACCATGCAATGTGTTGACTTAAACAAGGGAATTTATTCATTCATGGTTTTGAGAGTTGGAAAGAGTCAACAACAAGGCATCATCAAGGCAATGCTTTCTTCCCAGACTGGCATTCTTGTGCTGGCTGCTGGTAATCCTTGGTTCTGGGCTCTTCTGTCACATGGCAATGCACATGGCAGCTTCTCCTGGCCACTCGTGTCTCTTCTGGATTCCTCTGACCTTCGTCTTCTTGCAGCTTTCTTTCAATCCTCTGAATTTCATTCTGCTTATAAAGGACTCCAGTAATAGGATTAAGACCCATCCTGACTGAGTTGGTCCACGTGTTAACTGAAATAACCTCATCAAAAAGGTCCTACTTACAGTGGTTTACATGCAGAGCAATGGATTAAGTTTAAGATCATGTTTTTCTGGGATACATACCTCCAAACCATCAGAGAGACTCAGAACAGGGCCTCTGAGGGCATGTGGGGCTCAGGGCAGGGGCTCGGGCTCCCCAGGTCTAAGGGTTTTATCACTTCCACCTCTCAGTTATTCTTGCTTGGGTTGATTAGAATGTCCCTCAAATTCTTCCCTTCCTTCTCCTGTCTCCACACATGTGAACTATGGATTTTTGAAAGTAGACAAAGCCCTTCATGACTGTGGCCATCAGCCATTTTTCCACTCTTGACTAGCTCTCAAATATGAGTCAGGAAGAGCTCTCTCCTACCCTGCCTACCTAATAAGGTAACCTCATTGGTATGATTTGAAACAAGATAGCTCTCTGTCACTGGTGTCTGAAACCCATCCTAGTCATTAATTCCTTTGGAATAAGACTTGCTTCTCTTTTAAAATAGAGGTCCTCTTGGGAGGGTTAACACATCACATTTCTACTCCTCAATGTGAACAAAGTCAACTTGTCTGGTGGCAGGGGACACAGGGAAATGGTAGAGCCATAGGTACATGGGAAAGAAGGGGACATGCAAATGGGTGGTGGTCACAATGAACTTCAGTGAATCCAAAGGCTTATTAAAGCCCTTCACACTTTCTAACCCACCCTCCTTTGTATGGTGTTCAGAATTTTGGAATTTTGGAACTAGAAGATGTGAGATCCTGCCTTGACTCTGTCACCTGTGTGGTCCTAGGCACAGCCTTTCTGATGGGAGCAAGGTAACACCTGTGAAACCTACCAATGAGGTGGCTGTGAAGAGCCAATGAGACAATATGTGGGGAAACTTAACCACACAGGAAATAAAAAGAATAGACTAATAGCTGTGCGTAGTACGCCTAGACATGGAACAACCTGCCACTTTGGCTTATATATCTGGAAACCTCACCACCTTTTCCTTTCATTATCCTTGTGTAAATTATCCCTTTACCCCTTTTAGCAGTGCAAAATGTGCTACATTTCTAATGACATGTTGGCATAAACAAGACTGTGAGATCTAGTGGCAGAAGCATAAAAGGAAATGGTGGATAAGTCTCCAGTCAGAAGATGAACCTCTGGAATCACAGCATATTTATGATCCTGGAAGCACTGACCATGTTTCTATGCCTTTTCCCAGCCAACATGAAGCTGGGGCAGCATGATAGTTATTTCTCAATCTGTTGTAATTATTGAGTGTGCACAGCTGTAAAGTGGACTTAACCTTTCTCTTGTTTAGCTCTAGAGTACCACATTTGTAAGGCTATTCAAGTGACACCTGTGTGGAGTTTTCCCCTCCAAATATGTCAACTCTTTATATTTGGCAGCCTGGTTTTTAAATTACTCTTTTACCTTGGAAGACACATTTCAAAAACCTGTTTGTTTATTCCCATTCTTCACCCAACAGACGCATCCAACAGATTAATCATAATGTTCTCAGAAAATACAAACGAATTAAAATGTTAACCTAAACCAAACATGCATTGGAAGGCAATTCTTATTTTTTATAAAATCATTTAATTGCATTCTAAAATCAAAAAAAGTTACTTTGGGGGTTATTTTGATTAAAAAATAATAAAATGATAGAATTTATCATTATGTCTTCTTCCATTAAGAAGGCTAAATGAGAGTTGATTATTAAATAGGAGCTTTCTATATGTCAACCCCCTTTCTGCTTTTCAGTCTAAAATGTATCAATTTTTCACTCATTTGTAATATTTCTAGGTATTAATGTCTATTTGTAATTTTACTGTGAATGAAAGTGTTGTGTTGTTATCAACTGAAATAAAAATATGAATATATATAGTCAAAAAAAGTAAAAAGCATGAAATTAATTTGAATAGATTTTATTTAATCCAATATATCTAAAATATTATTGAAAAAATGTAATCAATATTTAAAGTTATTGAGATATTTCACATTCTGTTGTTGTTGTACTAAGTGTCTGGAATCTAGTTTGTATTTTACTCTTACAGCACATCTCCATTTGGACTGGTCATATTTCAAGGGCTCAGTTGCCACATGTGGCTAATGATTATTGTATTGGGTGATGCAGGCTAGAGAAATGGCTCAACCAGGTTGAATTGAGTCTCCTTTTTTATAACAATTGGTTTTTTTTTTTTCCTTACCATCCTGAAACGAAATGTATAGATACTATAACCTGTTTAAGTTAAGGTGGGCTAAACAGCCAGAACAAAGTATATAGTGACCCAAACAAACACACAATGGAAATTTAGTTCTTACTTTTTTATATTGGTGCCATGTATATGTTCCTGGTCAGCTGACGGCTTTCTCCATGTGGAGGTTCAGGAATGAAGGCTTATTTCCTTTTTTGTCTCTTATTATTATTTTCAGTTTCCATTTTGTGGCCTTATTATCTGCATCCAGAAAGCAGTCATGGAAAGAGAATATGATAGGCGCATACTGCTTCTTAAAAGCCTTGGCTCAAAGATGGCACACATGACATTCCATTGCCTTGAACTTGGCTCACTTATATGGATATCCTTAACAGCAGGGGATATCTCTGCTGTGTGCTCAGGAAGAAGAGCAAACTTTGGTGAACAGCCATTGGTCCCTTTGCATATACTTAAAAAAATAAAATAAAATCCCAGCATGTAATATAAATGAGAAATAAAAGGAAAGTAATTTACAGTAAAATAATTATGTATTTCAATAATATGCATTTCAATATTATGTAATTCAGTATGTATTTCTCTCCACACTAGAAGAAATAACGAAGTAGTTGGGTGAATGAATGTGACAGGTACAAATGTTGCCTGGTGCAGGGATGTGGCATGAATGATCAGACACCCTGAGTTGCTTTACTGTAGTGACTTTTCTGGAATAGTGAACAATTGTTGGTAAAGTTCTGAACAAAGTAAAGTTTTATCTTCCTTTGAGTTAGAGGGTACTGTAGTTGCATTCCTGGAAAATTCGGTATAAAAACTGTTTAAAAATACTTTGTGATTATAGGCAAAACAGAGTTAGAGTCTAGGTTCAGAGCACTATAAATAGATTTTCCACCTGTATCAGGTCTCTGGTAAGGCATTGGGAAGTCACATAAGATGGGGGACAATTCTTTGGTATGTAGGACTGTCTATCATGTTTGCAGATTGTTTGGTATTCCAGGTCCCTGGGATTTCCAGAGTGCCTCAGGGAATGGTGCTGCCCCTATTCGGAACTGGTTCAGAGCCAAGTTGTAGATGTGGAAAAAGTGAGGGAGCACTGGAAATACAGTGAAGGGGAAATGGACCCAGCAAGGAAGCTGATCCCTGTGCTGGTAGAGCAGCACCCTGCATCACAAGCTTGTCCTGTGCTGACTGTACCCAGATTTGCAAATACTCTTCCCACTGCCTCACCCTTACCTAATCCATGTTCCAAAGAGTGTTTTAGACAAACTAAGGCCTCCGACTTTCCTTGCAGCCTTTTGTATATTAAGATATGACATGCATACAGTAAAGTGCATAATCATAAGTTCACAATTGATTCTCATTATTTGTGGTAGTTATGTTATATAAAAGTCCCTGCAGACACGGAGTTAGTGAATACCGAACCACTGCTCCTAGAAAAAAATATAGGGTTAGGTTCCTGTGGGCCTCTTTTCATGTTTTTGTCAACTGATCAATATATAACCTTGTTTTTTGGTGTGTTTCTCTTTAAAGGCACTTTCTTGAATATATCTTGTTATTCACTAGCATTGAACTCACACCTAACAGCACTATTGCCCTTGCCTGAATGAAGCTTACCTAATACACATTTTCTCTGGAAAGCATTTCACAGCCACCTTGTGCTTAGGAACACCAGACAGAACTTCAGCACTACTCTTGGGAACCATTTTAAACAGCAGAATTACCAACCAAAATATGATAAATGTGGTGGTAAATATACTGTGAAAAGGACACATTTACAGTATGAAAGCTGAAATAAGAAAGGAAAGTGTTGCTTTGTTGGACCTCAACTGGGGACATGAATGAGGGGTATTCAACATTTTCTCCATTCTGTAATCACCACCCTGATCAGATATAGATTGTTTCCAATAACCCAGAAGGCTACCTTTGTTATATAAAGGTACAAAATCCAAGGTTAAAATGATTTTTCCACAATTGCTGAAGAGGGTTTTGGTCATGCTTTAGAAATTTGGAATGGGTCCTGGAAAAGAGTGCAGTTGTCTTCTATTGAGCACCTACTATATGCCAGATACTTTCTACTTGCTATCTATAATCGTGACACTCAACAACACTCCAATGTAGTTTAGATTTCATCCTGGGCCCCACCCACTACATTATATAGTTGAAGATACTGAGACCAAAAGGTTTAAGCTGATGTCACAGAGGATTTGGTACAGTACGCATGGCAGACGGGTGGGAGTTCAGAGTGGTAGGTAAGTGATAGGTCTTCTGGAGCCAGACTGACCTGTTTCTGAAACTCAACTCAACCACCTCCTCACTGTTTGACTCTAGATGAATAGTTATTTAACTTTGCTCTGTAAAATGGGGATAATAATACTAGCCACTTGATAGGGGTTTTGTGAGGATTAAGGAAGATAAACCAAGGGTTTGGCCCAGTGCCTCATACAAAGGGTAAGAGATAATGATAATATATAACCTTTGGGAGAAACTAAGATGGTTGCTAGGTGAGACAGGGCAAAAAAACACCTCTGTGAAAAACACTAGATAAAAACCAGAAAGTGACGCAGAATACCGGTTATAGCGATGTGCCAGCTGGATGAGGTCTGCTAGTTCCCAGGGGCAGTATACTTGGTGAAACCAGAAGTCTGCATTCTGAAATGAGTAAGCTGGCTGGAAGACCTGCAGCCGCGCGGTGTTGTGGGGAAGTCAGGGCTTGGCATTTGGAGAACAACTGGCTCGTTAAAAAAAAAAAAAAAAAAAAAAGGGAAAAACCCAGGAGCGGCTGCAGTTGGGGGAGTGGGAACCACGCAGTAAAACACAGGAAGAGGGGGCTGGGCCGGCCTCTAGGTGTCTGACCTGGAGGATAGCCTGCTGCAGGTACCCTCGGGGCCGGGGGAACGGAGAGGAGAGCCAGAAGCTGAAAGAAATCCCGTGGCTAGCAGCTGGCTCCCCGGAGGGCTGGATGAACTCCTGCCTGGGGCCGTGCCCACAGCCCAGAGCCCCGCCAGTTGTCCCGGAGCTGGGAAGGAGGAACTGTGCGAGGAGGAGGGGTTGAGACGCCCCGTTCGGCCATCTTTGCTTCAGGCTAAGAGCGCCGCTGCATGGCCCAGCAGCCTGGGGCTTCCCTTGAGGGACGGCGTGCACTGGTGACGTAGCATGGCATTCCCTTGGCTGAGCTCCTGGAGGATCGCAGCTGGGAGGGGGGACCTGCTCGGAGAACCCAGGGACGCTACGCCAAGTCTGGTGGTTTGTGGGACAGCGAGAGAGAGGGTCTGGGCTGAACTGAAATGAAGGCTTAGACTCTTGAGTCGGCCTTGAATCTCCGGGAACCTGGGGGATTTGAATATTAAAGCTGCCCTTCCTCCCTGGCCACCCGTACACACGCCCCACATTCAGGGCAGACGGCTCCAGCAACACACCCAAACTGAGTTCTCCAACTGAACCCCACAGAATCATTTCCCCACACACCGCGGGAACAAGGTTGAGAACTGACTTGAGGGGCATAAGTGACTCAAAGACGCCATCTGCTGGTTAGTTAGAGAAAGCGTACGCCACCAAACTGTGTTTCTGAAAAATTAGATTGATATCCTTTTTTTTTTACAACTTGAAAGAACCCTATCAAGCAAAACAAATGCCAAGAGGCCAAAAACAACAGAAAATCTTAATGCATATGATAAAACCAGAAGATATGGAGAATCTAACTCCAAACACACAAATCAAGATACTGGAAGAGACTCAGTACTTGGCAGAATTAATCAAAGAACTACAATCGAGGAACAAAAACATGGCAAAGGACTTAAAGGACATCAAGAAGACCATGGCCCAGGATATAAGCGACATAAAGAAGACCCTAGAAGAGCATAAAGAAGACATTGCAAGAGTAAATTTAAAAAACAGAAGATCTTATGGAAATAAAAGAAACTGTTGGCCAAATTAAAAAGACTCTGGATTTTCACAATACAAGACTAGAGGAAGCTGAACAACATCTCAGTGTCCTAGAAGTCCACAGAACAGAAAATGAAAGAACAAAAGAAAGAATGGAGAAAAAATTGAAAAAATCGAAACGGATCTCAGGGATACGATAGATAAAATAAAACGTCCAAACTTAAGACTCATTGGTGTCCCAGAAGGGGAAGAGAAGGGTAAAGGTCTAGAAAGAGTATTCAAAGAAATTGTTGGGGAAAACTTCCCCAACCTTCTACACAATATAAATACACAAAGCATAAATGCCCAGCGAACTCCAAATAGAATAAATCCAAATAAACCCACTCCAAGACATATTCTAATCAGACTGTCAAATACTGAAGAGAAGGAGCAAGTTCTGAAAGCAGCAAGAGAAAAGCAATTCACCACATACAAAGGAAACAACATAAGCTAAGTTGTGACTACTCAGTGGCCACCAGGGAGGTGAGAAGGCAGTGGCATGATATATTTAAAATTCTGAGAGAGAAAAATTTCCAACCAAGAATACTTTATCCAGCAAAATCTCCTTCAAATTTGAGGGAGAGCTTAAATTTTTCACAAACAAATGCTGAGAGACTTTGCCAATAAAAGACCTGCTCTACTTCAGATTCTAAAGGGAGCCCTACCAACAAAGAAACAAAAAAAGGAGAAAGAGATATAGAGAATTTTAACAGACATATATAGAACCTTACATCCCAAATCACCATTACACTCATTTTTCTCTAGTGATCACGGATCTTTCTCCAGAAGGGACCAAAAGCTGGGACATAAAACAAGCTTCAATAAATTAAATATATAACCTTTATGCTTTTCTTTTTGTACTATGTGTACATGTCAGAATAAGAGTGTTAGACTGAGCTCTGGCACTTCTCTACCTTGTGATAATAGATGAAATTACCTGCAGTTATCAATTCAACAGCTATGGAAATCTAAGCCTTTTCCAAGATTTCTGTTAACTGGGGAGAGTCAGGGAAGGAAACTTACATTTTCCTAGTCTCTTTTCAGGCTTCAGCTTCCTCTAGTACTGCTTGTCTGTTCTAAACTATTATCAACCCAAGCATGAAACTCAATTTCCACAAAAAAACACCATTCTCTCCAAGCATTTATAGTGAAGCTTAATAGTTTTTTCTCAAGATTTTTGGGAGGTACTAGGGACAGGTCATATCCCACAATACTTGCCCTTCTGACACCTTACAGGCTTACTTTTCTTTCTTATTCTGGAAGCCATTTTCCTAGCTAAAAGTTAGTGTTTTTTGGTGGGGAGAAAGGAAAAATAGATACTGGAAGTTAAATAGGAGTAGTTGCCTCGTTCCCTCTCCCATAATTGGTCTTTACCATCTTCCTGTAGGATTTCCCAGCATCCCAAATTCTCCTCTGTGTGATGGAAGCTTTCAGGCCAGCCAATACCCAGGCCCTGGGGGGAATCCCCTCATACCTAAGCATGTTGTTAACCTGAGTAAAGCCAGTCCTCTTCCTGAGAAACATTCTGGTTTAGTGGCTAAGGTGCTCCAGCCTGATTCAACCCCAAGAGCAAAGAACACGCCAGGCAAAAAGTTACCCATGCATTTTAATTAGGGACTTACTTACAGGAGGATATTTCCCAGTGATGGCAGGTTGGGAAATGGAAGTCAGTGATTCGCACAAACGAGAGGAAGAGGAGTGCCTTAAGTAGTTCAGCAGAGCCTTGCTAGAGTTGGTTACCAAGAAGCCTCAGCTGAGTCTCTGGCAAGTTGATTGCCAACAGTGATTAGGCTCAGTGACCTTCAGTGTCTGTGCTCTGTGTACTCAAGGCTCCACCCTTTTCCCTAAGTGAGGGGCACTTCCCACCCCTGGGCTGCCTCATAAGGTCATCAGAATTTCTTCATTATCTTACATAAGGCTATTTTAATTTATTTCTATTAGGAGGAGTGGAGTTTATTTTATTGAAGACATCATTTTATTTAGTTCCATATGAGTTGGTTTTCATTGTCTGCCTTGCATGGGATACCTTCTTTTATCCTCTTGCATTACCACATTTCCTCACAAGGTGGCACTGAGTGTCTTGTTGTAAGTTGTCAATGGCTGTTGGTCCAGCTTTGTTTCCTTGGTGTTTCTGCCACTTGAGACTAATATTCAACAGCAGATGGTTGTCCACAGTTAAACTTGAGGCCTCTCTTGTGTTCAGTACTGGTATTAACCAAGACACAAGAAAATTCCACCTATCTTTTTCCATTTAGTTGTGAATAGCTTTAATTTGTAGTCAGTGATAGATGGTAAAATCATTTAATGGTGTTAATCACATCCAAATGAACATTTTAGGTTGTTTTGATTCCCTCAAATGTTAGCCAATCCCTAGGCAAATATTGACCCTTTTATAATCAGTGCAGTGTTGCAATGCATCTAAATTTAGCCTTACTAGAGATATGAATTCTCTTAATTCACATTTCTCTGAAACTTCTTACAGTTGTGAAACTGCAAAGAGGAAGAATAATAAATGAAAGCTGAAAATATCCAGATCTAAATTGCTTTCAGTCACCATAATGAAAGTAACTCAATCTCATTGTCAAAACTTGACAAACCTTAAGGCCATAAAGTGTCCAAGGTAACACATCAGTAATCAGGTACCTTCACTGGAGGATGGCAAATGGCGTCCAGAAAACCTCTGTTAACTGGGAAGGCACGTGGCTGGCGTCTGCTCCAAAGTTCTGGTTTCAAAATGGCTTTCTCCCAGGACATTCCTCTCTAGCAAGCTTGCTCCTCTTCAAAATGTCACTCACAGCTGCACTCAATCCCATCTCCTTGAGCCAGCACGTTCATATGGCTCCACTGATCAAGGCCCACCCCCTGGAAGCTTGTAACTTTCAGCTTCTGGTCTCTTTGAACCCAAGAGTTCAGTTCTAAGTTTATCTCTTTCTGCTCGCATTTTACTATAAGCTGCAAGGAGAAGCCAGGTTACGTCCTCCACATGTAGTCTGGAGATCTCCTCAGCTAAGTATTCCAGGTTGTTGCTTCCAGATTCTTCCTTCCATCTGACACCAGGACTCAATTTTGCCAAATTCTCTGCCACTTTAAAACAAGGATCGCCTTTCTGCCAGTTCACAACAAAATGTCCATCATTTCTGTTCAAGACCTCATCAGAAGTATCTTTAGAGTCCATATTTCCACAAACAGTCTCTTTAAAGCAGTTTTGGCCTTTTCTATCAAGCTCATCCCAATTCTTCCAGAATCTTCCCCTTATCCATTTAAAAAGCCATTCCAACATGTTTGGTATTTGCAAACACAGCAGCAAAAGCACCCTACTTCTCTGGTATCTTCTTGACCAAAAGGGGGATGCAAAATGAGACGAAATAGTTTCAGTGGCTGAGAGATTCCAAATGGAGTTGAGAGGTCACTCTGGTGGACATTCTTATGCACTATATAGATAACACCTCTTAGGCTTTAATGTATTGGAATAGCTAGAAGTAAATACCTGAAACTACCAAACTCCAACCCAGCAGTCTGGACTCCTGAAGACAATTATATAATAATGTAGATTACAAGGGGTGACAGTGTGATTGTGAAGACCTTGTGGATCACACCCCCTTTATCTAGTGTATGGATGAGTGGAGGAATGGGGATAAAAACTAAAGGACAAATGGGATAGGATGGGGGGATGATTTGGGTGTTCTTTTTTCACTTTTATTTTTTATTCTTGTTCTGGTTCTTTCTGATGTAAGGAAAATGTTCAGAGATAGATTGTGGTGATGAACGCATAACTATGTTATCATACTGTGGACAGTGGATTGTATTCATGGATGATTGTATGGTGTGTGAATGTATTTCAATAAAACTGAATTTAATTAAAAAAAAGAAAAAAAAAAAAACTTGACAAACATCTAATCTGCAGGTGTCTGTTTTTGAAATTTAACATAAGCATGTCGTATTTAAAAAGGCACACTTCCTAGGTCAGCCACCTGGTCATCCAGACACCTCTCGCATGGTTTCATTCCATAGTGAGTGCTCTCACGGAGCCTGACTCACACCAACAGCACTCACGAGGGAGTCATGGGAAAACACTCGACTTACTCTTTACATGATAAAATCATGCATGCTCATCAGCCCGTTCTCTCCCTGGAATCAAATTTACATGGAAAGTCAGATCTTACTCAGAAGATGCTTGTTAGGCTTATTAGGCATGGAGCCAGTTGGATGATGCTAACGGTGGTGTCATCAGATAGACTGGCCACATGGATTGGCTTCTTGTGGTGGTGGGACAGGACCCTTTCTCCCGAGGATAGCTTTGGCGGAATGCCGCCCACCTTTGTGTCTCTGATTCTCCCTTTTCTGTGCTGTCCTCTTTAATCAAACTCCGCACCCCACCCCACACTGATATGGTCTTTAATTAGACATGGTAAATACATACGATCATTTTCAATAGGTATTGACTTGGGAGCCATATTCCCCTTTAAGTTACCTTCCCTTCAAGGGCATGACCTGGAAGTGTCATGCCCCACTTCAGCTCATATCCCATTGGCTCAGGCCTTGGTTCCCAAACTTTCTCAGTTTTCAGTGCCAAAGCATTACAGTAATTTTTTCACAGTCCCCCTTGGTCAAAAGAAATACCTAACAGTTAAAACAGCTTGTTAAGTTATTTATGTCCTAACAACTTATAGCACTTTGAAAAAAAGATACACGTCCGTCACAAGGAAAAATATTTTAATTTCATTCTTAAATAACCACAGTTATTTCATAGTTGGAATCAGATTAGCCGTCACCACCCTCATTTCCTGTTCCACACTGATTTTCATTCTGTACTTGCTTTTTATCCCAGCAACCACCCAAAACTTAGCTTCACAAAGATAAGATGCCATCAAAAATAGTATAGTGTGATTTAATGTTGACATTGTGGACTATCTCAAGCTAGTTGTACATGAAGTATATGACAGATATTGAGTATTGCTGTATTCCCATCAAAATTTTAAAATATCCCATGGTGTCCCTTTGAACTCACTGTGGGGTCCTGGGTATCAGGTACCTAGTTTGGGAAACATGGGGCTAGAACTTGGTCATACGGCACATCTAGCTGCAAGGAGACTGGGAAATCTAACCTTTAATCTGGATGGCCTCTGCTCTAATGAATTAAATATTAATTTTTATATTTTTTGTTCTCACAGGGATATCTTATAACTCCATGAATAAGTTCTTGAAGGGAAGCTGATTATTGCCTCCTTACGATAATTATAATAAAGATCACCATTTATTGAGCACTTACCATGTAATAGGTACCCTGCTAAGGTGCTTTTTATATATTTTCACATTTAATCCTCACAGTACCTTTGGAGGTAGGGTACAAGTATTTTTCCCATTAGATAGATATACAGATAAACTCCTGTTTATAGAGGTTAACTATCTTGTCCCAAATCACACAGCAATTAAGTGGCAAAGCAAGATTTGAACCAGGCTGTCTGATTTTAGAGCCCACTCTCTTTTTTTTTTTTTTTTTACATATTTAATCTTCAATTTTTAATCGATTAATAGACATTTACATTAATATTCCAGATTTTAAGGGATTAATAATTCACAATTCAAAAAATGAAGAATATCTCTTGTAAAAGGGCCTGTTAAATACTAAGAGAGTCCTCAAACGAGCATCAATAAGAGCAGAGGTGGGGTTAAAAGATGAAGAAAGTAACATATGCAAAATTAGGAAAGATGCCAGATTTGAATTTACAGGGTAGTTTTCTATTTAAGTTGTAACAATATATTGAAAAGATTACCATTAAAATTTAATTTCTCTAGTCTCAAACGAAAAACATAATGTGGAATAACCTCCTGAGGGTAAAGTAGGCAGCTGCGTTGCTTTCCAATACTTAGGAGAGACCTTGGGAGGCAGTGTGCGAGGCTGAAGGGGAGGGCGAAATGCCGATCACATGATCAGCAATGACTCAGCTGATAATCTGACCTCCAAAGAACAGGCATAGTATAAAATTGAGAATTTATCTCAAAATATGAATAAAGGCACTAATGAATTACAGTTCGCCTTTTTCACCCGACAGTACTGCGTAATTGGTTTACCATGAATGTCAGAATTGGTGCTTCAGTACTGGATACCTGTGTGAGTCAGCACATTCTCTTGGAGTAAAAGATAACTGGCTTTCATACTACTGTAACAAAAGGTATCTAAAGAGAACTTATAAAATACTTTTAAAAAATTTTACATAAATTTCCTGGTTGAACTTTTACAAAATGTTCAGTCAATCAACGTTCAAACACAGATTTTGGCACAAAATCTAGTTGCATGCTGATTTCATCTTCAACACACAGTTAACATAAATCATTTCTAATGCAAAACTAACATATTTTAAAAAAGAATTTAGAAAACAAAATAAATTGTATCTTAAAAATTAAATAGCAAATTTGAGTATATACTAGTAGTTGTTTGACAAAATACAATTGACTAGTAAAAACACTTTCGATATAATGCTGATGTGGTAATACAAAAAATAAACATATAATTTGCTTGAGGAAAATTGAGCCAGCCAATCATACTATGTAGAAGGCAGATAATCATTTCATAATAAGAATGGTTACAGAAGTACTGAATATAGAGCCCACTCTCTTAACCATGCTGAATTACCTTTGATATTTACTTACTGCAAACATGAAGAGAAATAGTATGTATTTGTGTTGGCACTAGTTACTAGTCTATCTATGCTGAAATAGTTAATGTTTTTTATACAGTAAGTATCTTCAAAGGATTCAAAATTGAGTTCACATAATACCACCAAGCAAGCATGAAGGAGAACAGAGACTTGTTCAAAGTAGTTCATTGTCACATCTCCCAAATTCTAGTCTGAGATATATAGATAGAAAAGGGGGAGGCCAGTAGTATATCTCCTGGCTCAGTGTTAGTCAGAGTCCCTTATCCATAGGGGTCTAACAAGAAGACATTTTGCTAACATCTTGACTACCTGTTTTTGTTGCAGGAGGCCGAGGGAAAGACGGGGCCCCCATCATCACTTTTCCAGAATTTACGGGGTTCAAACACATCCCAGATGAGGACTTCCTGAATGTCGTGACCTACCTGACTAGCATCCCCAGGTGAGCTGAACACAGTGTTCTGCTCCATTCCTGGACACTGGCTTTATTTTGCATTTCCCACATGGGCAGGGCTGGAGAGTTGAGATGGAATCTTCTCTAAGTACATTTCTCACTGGCATGTTACTCATCCATCAGTCATGAACAAGGGATGTGGAAAGAGACTAGAAACAGTGAGAAATGTGGGTCAGTTTGACTGTGATGTGCACATGGGAGGTACTTAATAAAAATTGTTGAGTGCATGAAAAATTGGTTGAACAGCCAGTGCTGCCTTTGTTCCTTCAGGTTTGTTTCTCTAGATTAAGGTTATTCTGACTTCCTGGGTCATATGTCTGGGGAAGGTGACCATGGCTCAAGGAGCTCAAACCATGAAGCGAGTTACTTGAATTATCTCTCCTAAATAAGGAAATTAGGGGCTGATTTCATAATCCTTATTGTCAGATGGGGAAACTAAGGTGTACAGCAAGGCAACAACAAGGCCAGGAATTAAAAAAAAACAAAAGGCAACAAGGCCATGGCAGAAACGTTTTCTAGTGTCTGCTACTTCTGTCCTCTCCAGCCCAGGTCACAGTCACATCTTTATGCTGCATAAGTCAATAAATACCCAGGTCCCCAAGGGGTGGAGTGTGGAACAGTTTAGACTGGTCACAGCTGATTCTGGGCCCTTCCACAGCAGAGACAGAACTTAAAGTAGGCTCCAAACCCTGGTTCTTAGGTGATGCCATGTCCACTCGCAGACATGGCCAGGAAAGGCCTGCCCTCCAAGGGTTTGGATGGCTTATGACATCATCCCTTACTTAACTGCCGTGTGGTTAATAATTTACACAACAGCCACGTACGTATATTCTTATTTTGCTTGCCTTCCATCTGCCTCATATGATTTAGATGAAAAAACAACAGCCTTGTGCTTGACAGGCCCACTGGAGTCTGATCACACCTGTGGAGACTGAGGAGGCTGATACTTTGCATTAAGCAAAGCCACTCTGTATAAGTATTTATTTATCCTTCTTACTTCAGAGAAGGATATGACTGTTTTTAATCTTCAAAATTTAGTATATACATTATACTTCACTAATTCCTTCCCTCTCCTACCCTCCCTCCCCCCATGTAGTATGCTTTATGCAGACACATGAGGATTTGGGGCCTTTGTTGCTTTAAGGGAAAGATGCTGTCATGCATCTCTTGACTTTGCAGATGCTGTTCTCTCTGCCGGAGCCTTTCTTACCATCCTAGATCTGGCTAACTCTTACGCATTTGTCTCTTTAAGGAAACTTTGCCTGAACCTTAATTCTGTTCCTACAGACCCTTCTCTTTTATTCCACAGAACTCTCTCTTATCCCTTATCTAACACCATAGTATATAGAAATTATTTATGCTTCTCCTGTGAGATCGTGACTTCTTGAGAGTAGGGGCCAATGCTTTTTTTTTTTTTTTTTTTTTGGAGACCTAGCCTTAACACAGAGTAGGTTCTCAAGAAGTGATATTGGTAGAATTTCCTGTTTTGACAATGATCCTTAGGGATCAGTTTCTCAGAGGTGATAGTTATGCAAGATATTGTCATTTAAACCATATATCCTCTGCCTATAGATTGTAGCCAGGTAGTTTTAAAAGGCATGAGTTAAATATTCTAAACCACAAGACAGTTGTCTATTTTTTAACCACAAAAACCAATATTTGTTTAACTAAGCATGGATTTTTATTACTGTGTTACTCTACACAGTTTCCTTGTTATATTCTCAGCTATGGGTTTATTGTTAGAAAGGGATTAAAGAAAAGTACTTTTCTCAGATGATGTAAGAGTCTTATTTCCTAACAGTGTTTAATTTTATGATTGGTTGCTATTTCTAAAGGGCCTTTTCTATAATGAATGTGTTAACAGACCTGTTTAGGTTAGAAGAATTTTCAGATATCTATCATCCTCACATGAAATAGGATGAATAGTCTTTGGGAAGAATATCATCATTTACCATGAATGGCCTATAATCCTGTCTAATATTTGTTCTTTAGGAAGGTATGGGAGAACAATGTGTTATTATTTGGCCCGTGAATTATAGCAAGATTAGACTTGCTACTTTGTGTTGAATGAGACTGGATGAGATTGTAACAGCTTCTCAGCTTTTGAGAAACCAGCCCCATGACGGAAGTGAGTTCAATCTGCACCTCTTAGCAATTTTAAGACAATGTAAAAGACCCTGGTTTCAAGTAGCCCTGAGCAGTATTAATAGGCACAAGTGCTGCTTTGATTGAGTAGCTACGGTGAGGTATGTTATTCCCTGGACTGGTTATAGAATTGCTACCCCAAAGAATCAGGGAGATGGACTCATTCAATTGACTACTAAGGAGGGAGACCTGAAGCAAGCAGTCTTGCTGGGCTGCTGCATTGCCAAGGTTGGTAGATTTGTTTCAAAACCCTCAGGAAGGATGTCTGGAAAGGCCAGACCTCAGACACCCAGCTGAGGCTCGACTTTAGAAAGCACCTCATGGGTTTATTATGAATAAATGGGGAAAATAGCAAGTGAGCCTTATGTGCCAAGAAAATTTGAGGGCAGAAAATAATTTTAATATGCCTGGGTCCTGTCCTTCTCTATGTAAAACTAGAAATTGTCTTTTTTTCTGCCTGGTAGAATGATCTAGTGTGTATATAATGGCTTTTTCATTTGCTTAGTCAATTTGCTTTGGAAAACCTCTTCTACATCTTCCATTTGTATCATCTATCCTGTTCAGATAGGAACCCACTTTCCCTTGTTCTGATGTGTTTAATTTAGATTTCTTTAGAAATTCAAAGTACAACCTCTTGCTTGAATTTGTGGGTGATAATGGTTAGAAATATTTGGAATTTGGTCTTAGTGGTATTACCAGTGATAAAGAAGATAATAGCCATGTTCCATAATGAGCAGCCTCCTCTCCTGTGTAGTATGTGATGTGGGTTGTTATGGTGATGGGGTGGTCTGAGGAATTGGGGTGAAATTGGAAAAGATATGGGGTGGGGTATTAGCTATAAAATTTGTGAATGGTGACTTTTTAGAATTAAGCTTTGAATGGAGAGCAGTCAACTCTCATCTTTCTCTACACAAGTCATTTCGTGGTCAATAATGTTTCCTGAAACTCTGTGAGACAGAGTGCTTTAACTTTTTACTATGACTCTGTGATTCTAAGGAGTCCTGAGAATGATGAGAGAGGTGGGTCCTACTACCATTGCCAGAGTTAGTCCACAATACTCATTAAAGGACTCCGGGCATTAGCACACATGCCTTTCTAATTAAATAATCTCTGTAACGTTACTAGGTTAAATTTAGTAATGATGTACACTTAGTGTTATCAGCTAGAATAGGCCAGGTCAGAGATTGGCGAACTTTTTCTGAAAAGAGCTGGAGATAAATATTTTAGGCTTTGTGGGCCATATTATCTGTTGCAACTACTCAACTCTGCTGTTATAATTCAAAAGCAACTGGAGACAAGATGTAAACAGGTACGTAGCTGGTTCCAATAAAACTTTATTGATAAATATGGAGATGGGCCTTTTCAAACCCAAGTTTCAAGTTTCTCTTAGGCTTGGAAAAAATTTTTTCTCTTATTTTTTGGTGATTTCTTCCTTCCAACTCTGTTTTGTATCTTCTGAATCTCTTATATCTTTAACTCTTCTCTCCCATTTTTCATCTCTTTATTGTTTCACATTTTAATATATGTGCATATATATGTGAATGAATTGTCTGTTCATTGTTTTGCCCTGTTTTTTCCCTATTGTATTTTTTTCATTAAAAGAATTTTTAAGAATTGTTTATGTATTAGAGATATTAGTCCTTTATCTGTGGTGAATGTTGCATATCTTTTCTCTCACTTTTTCATTTGTCCTTTGACTTTGCTTATGGTTTTTGCCATACAAAATTTATATGTCATCAAATGTATCAATTTCCCTTTTATTGCATCTGGATTTTGGGTCATTGTTAGAAAACTTTCCTATCCCTAGGTTATAGAGGAGTTCACCCATTCTTTCCTGTAGTATAGAAAGATTTCATTGTTTTTACAGTTAGCTCTGATATATTGATGTTTATTTTTGTATATGATAGGAGGTATAGATCTAAGTTTATCTTTTTCCAAGCAGTTATCTGGTTATTCTATCATCATTAATTATAAAAGTACATCTTTGCCTCAGTAATTTGAGAATTAATTGCTGTGTTTATTCATAAGGCAGTAACAAATTGTTTTAATTATGGAGGACTTAAGTGTGTTTAATATCTGTAGGATGAGTTTCCATCCACCCAAAGCTTTACTTACTTTTTTAATGTTTTCTTTTCATATGTCTAGCTCTATTAAATAAAAAAAAAAGTTTGTTGTCCTTTTCATTGGGACTATGTTAAATTTATGGATTAGCTTAGGGAAAAGTGACATCTTTATGGTGTTAAAATCATCCTTTCCAAGAAGAATTGCCTTTCCATTTATACCAATCTACTTTTGTGTCTTTCAGCAGTGTTTAAAATTTTCCTGATATGGTATTGCATGTTTATGATTAAGTGTATTCCTAAGTATTTTATCTTTTGTTGCTATTGTAGTGGGATTTCTCTGCTATTATATCTTTTTCCTGGTGATTTTATTTTTTTCTACTATCTTTATTAAGTATAGATATCAATGCCATACTTGCATAAATAGCATGTTGACGTTTTTTTTTAATGTTTTAAACTCTGGAATGCTTGTTGTGGCATTAGGACTATATGATCATTGATGATTTGGTAGAATTCCCCTGTGAAACTATCTGGGCCACAATAACTTTTTCTCTCCCCTCTATGGAAATTGGTCTGTTTCAGCTTTCTATCTCTAATGAGGTCAGTTTTGGTAAATTCTATTTTTCTGGGAAACTATTTTTGTCTAGGTTTTCAAATTTATTTGCATAGAAATCTGCAGAGTTTTTTTTTTTTTTTTTTGAATTTTAAAATTTCTTGTGTTTCAGTGGTTATTTCCCCTTGCTATTTCTTATTTTGTATACCTGTGCTTTGTACCTTTTTTTCCTTGATTAAGACAGTGGCTTATTTCTTTTGTTAATAAATTATTAATTGGATCTGTTGCTTTCTCATTTTCTACCTCATTAATTTCTGCTTTTATCTTTAATATTTCCTTCCTTGTGCTTCTTTTAGTTTGCTTTATTATTATTCTCATATTTTTAGTTTAGAGTTTAATTTATTTTCTTTCATTTTGTGATGTAAATGTTTAAGGCTATAAATTTTCTCTAGTCACAGCTTTAAATACATCCCATAAATTCTGCTTTGTATTGTTTTCAGTATCATTATTTTTCAGTAATTCTTTAATGTCACTTTATAATTCCCCCTTACCAAAGAGTTATTTAAGAGAAGGCTTTTACATTTTTAGGTGTTTTCTTTGTGGCCTTATACATGATCAATCTTTGTGATGTTCTATTTATACTTGAGAAGAAGCTGTGTTCTTTGTTATCAGCATATAAAGTTTAATACCTTCCCATTAGATCTTCTTTATTGACTATGTTATTTAGGCCTTCTATAACCTTAATGATATGCTATCCATTTCTCTGTCTTATATTGAAGTGGAGTACTAAAATGTATTTAATACATTTAAAGTGTATTTCTATTATGTCTCTTTGTATCTCCTGTAGTTTCTGTATCAGAAAGTTGGCTGTTATGTTACTTGGGGCATAAATGTTTGTAACAATTTTTATTTTCATTGTGAAAAGTGTTCTTTATAGTGTTTAATGCTTTTTGACTTGAATTCTGCTTTGTCTGATATCAAAACTACAACTTCTTGCTATTTTTTCCATCTGCCTGACATACCTTTGCCAATTAATTCCTTTATTTTTAGCCTTTCTGAATTACTCTTTTATAGATCTTTCTCTTGTGTACCTTGACCTTATGAGTCAAATTGAAAATCTTTTTCTTATAATGGGTGAATTAAGCCCATTTATATTTATTGATATGACTGATATGTTTGGTGTCAATTCTGCTGTATTATTTTATGTTACAACTACTATATATTATGTTATATTTACTGCATTTTTCTGTATGATGTGTTTTCTTTATCCTTTTTTATTTTTAATTTCTTTGGCATTTAGGAGGATTTGTGATTTTGTTCTTGTGGTTACCTTAGTATTTATACCTTGTTGAATGCTCTTAGTCCCTGTTTTCTTATTCAACTTTTTACTATTTGGTTTGTCAGGTTTTATGGTATCCTTTGACCCCACCTATTGCCTATGCAGCAATCAGTGAGCTTATTTTTTTCTTTCTCCTTCTGTCTTTTAACTAATACTGTTTCTATATATTATTCTTCTACCACTGATTCCACTTTTATTTAGTCACAGAACTACCATCAAATATATTAAATCAGTTCTTTTGCTGAAGTTTTCCCAGGTTATTTCTTGATTGGATAAAGACCAACCTCTAGTGGATTCTTTTAAGAAGGCCTTATAGTACAAAATTTTCCGAGTTCTTGCATGTTGATGACTTTTTTATTGCCTTGATACCTGAAGGGCAGCTTGTCTGGATAGAAAAATTCTTGGTCCATACATTCTGTTCCGTTCTTGCCATGGTTTTCATTACATTGCTTTGGGGAAGTATGATGTCCATTTCTCTTGCCCTGGTCAATTTTTAAAATCTTTTTTCCTGGAGGTGCTGAGGATTTTTACTTCATCTTTAAAGTCTAATAATTTTACTAGGATATGTCTCAGCATTGACTATTTCAGTCAGCTGTCTCAGATGCTTGCTGGACACTTTCAGTTATATTGACATGGTTGGTGGTTTGGGGAGGTTTGCAAGATTCCCAGTACAAGGTAGTCTTAAATAATATTTTTGGAGGTTAGAGGAAGAGGTTTATATCCTTCAATTTTTCTTTTTCTGTCTTGTTGCCTCCTAAATTTTGCCCCTTGCTTCTTTTTGTCCTACTACACAATCTTTACTTCTCCTTTCCTTTCCTTTTCTCTTCCCAAAGCTTTGCCTTTCCAAGACTACCTCTTTGACTCTTTGAGTCCTTCTTTAGTCAGTGCCATAATGTACCAGTACTCTTTCAACTTATTTGCACTCAGGGTGGACTCTTTTTCTTTGGGTGTGATTTTATCTCAGTCTCCTCTTCCCTCTTGAATAGTTTATCTTGACATCTCCTAGTTCTCTGAGAAGGGTTGTTACAAGAGCTCAAGAAATAGTTCTGCTGGAAATTGGTGTCTGCTTTTTTTTTTCTTTTTTTTTCTTTTTAAAGTTTATTTGCAGATGACTTGAAGTTTGTAGTGTTCTCTGTCTTCTAGTTATGTTGATGGTATGGGATTTGTGTGGTTCTATTTCTTTTTGTTGAATTGTGTAGTTTTTAAACGAAGTGTAAATAGATTCAGATTTAACTTAGCTACTCAAAATTTCCCCTCTTTATTATTTTTGATAAGTTTTTTATTTCAGGTCACTAATTTTGTCATCAGTCAAATCTGTTTTTTTTTTTAAGACTTCCTATGAATTCTTAGATTCTGGCATCATATTTTTAATTTCTAAGAACTATTTTTTTTGTTCTCTGCTCCCTTTTCATGTTTAATTCAGTTTTATGGCTTTTATAGATGGAATATCCTTTCAAGCCTATGAGATTACTAATTAGAAAATTTTCAAAGTTCTTTTCTCTTTCTATTATTATGTCTGTTTCTAGATTTGTTATATTTGTTTCCCTCAGACTTTCTTGTTCATGCTTTGGTTTTATTTATGTCAGGAGAACTATGGTTGCCTTTTCATATTTATGAGTGAAGGGTTATATTGTTAATATAATTGTCTGGCTTGTGTTTCCTTTGCAATGGGTAGATCTGTTTCCCCCAAATCTTTGTGCTTGAGTGGGAAGAGAATGGGGCCAGCAGACTCTGTGAGAGTGGATGGGCCCTATAAACAGATTTCCATTGTCTATTTGACTAGGGAGGAGGTAAGATTTTATTTGTTGAAACAAAGAGGGCTTTGCTCAGGAGCAGAGGTTTTAGTCAACTTCACTTCTAGAAAGTCCTGCTTTTCATATTCTTATCTTTTGGGGGTCTGAAGTTTCTTCAAGCTCTGCTCTGCTTTCTATACAGCTTCAACACTCATCCTAAACTCTCTCCAGGCAAATCTGCTTTGTGAAGGAAGAAGTGTTCAAACTACAGATGGGAGCAAATGCTGCAACCAGTTACTCTCTATACAAAAGGAGGGGAGGCGGGAAGGGAGGGACCAACGGCCCAAGCTGTTCTGTAAGTCATCCTTACTCAAAGCATGATCCATAGGATAGAAATCACCTGTGATCTTGTGCAAACTCTGGAACCTGGGCCTCCCTTCACACCTCTTGAATCAGAATCTGCATATTAACAAAATCCTCAGGTGATTGGTATGAACATTAAAGTTTGAAAAGCATTGTGGACCCTCTACTTAATGACTTGGCCCGTCCTACTCTCTGTTTCCATCTACGGTCAAGAGTAAGATTGTCTCCAGGTGCTACTAAGAATCCCTCAACCATTTTTTCTTCCATTTTTAAAGATCAGCATCATTGGAAAGTCAAATTCATTCATATCCACAATCCCAAAAAAGATCTGATCCTTTTCTAGTGACATCTATCTCTGTCTTCTCTCATATAGTCCCCTAGTTTTGCATTTTCAAATATTTAATGTATATTTTGGATCTCAATAACATTTAAAGAAAGTAGTGGTGGTAGTATGGTTGTGTGTGGGAAGGATCCATAAGACTATCTAGAAGTATTTTATGTTTACACTTTAAACAACTAATAGAATGGCCTCTATTAAACAGGAAACTACAAGTGTTGGAGAGGATGTGGAGAAAGTGGAACACTTATTAACTGCTGGTGGGAATGTAAAATGGTACAGCCACTGTGGAGAATAGTTTGGCAGTTCATCAGGAAGCTAAGTGTAGAGTTACCTTACAACCCAGCTGTTTTGGTTTCCAATAGCTGCCATTATGCGAAATACCAGAAATGGACTGGCTTTTATAAAGGGGATTATTAAGTTACGTATTTACAGTTCTAAGGCCAGTGTCCAAACTAATCAACAAGAGGATACCTTCACTGAAGAATGGCTGATGGTGTCCAGAACACCTCTGTCAGCTGGGAAGGCATGTAGCTGACATCTGCTGGTCTTTTACTCCAAGGTTGTGTTTTAAAATGGCTTTCTCCAAAATTTCTCTGGGCTCCTCTCTCTCAGATCTTGTGTGTCCTTGCTTCTTTCTCCCAGGTTGTTTCTCTCTAAGCATCTGGGGGTCCTCTCTTAGCTTCTCTGGGGCACACTCTGGACTTCATCTATTAGCTTAGCGTCTCCAAACGTTCTTCTGTCTCCATCTCCAACCATCAGCAAGTATCTGCTTTGGAGCTCTCTTAAGTAGTCCAGTGAATTATTCAAGACCCACCATGAATGGGTGGGATGCACACCTCTATGGAAGTAATCCAGTCAGAGGTTTCACCCTAATCAACAGACCAATCAGTCTGCCCCTACAAGATTGCATTAAAGAATATGGCTTTTCTGGGGGACAAAATATATCCAAACTGGCACACCGACCATCCTGCTACTCAGGATATACCCAGAAGATCTGAAAGCTGGGATGTGAGCAGACATTTGCACACTGCTGTTCATAGCTCCATTATTCACAATTGCCAAAAGATGGAAACAACCCGTGTCCATCAACAGATGAACGTATAAATGAAATGTAGTATATACATATGATGGAATATTATTAAGCAGTAAGAAGGAATGAAGTTCTGAAGCACGTGACAACATGGATGTACCTTGAGGACGTAAGTGAAATAAGACAGACACAAAAGGACAAATATTGTATGATCTCACTGATACAAACTAATTATAATATGTAAACTCATAGATATAAAATACAGAACATAAGTTACCAGGATATAGAATGAAGCTAAAGAATGGGGAGCGATTGCTTAATATGTGCAGAATGTTTAACTAGGTTGGAAATGGATAGAGGTGACGATAGCATGTTAATGTGAGGATAATTAACAGTACTGAATGGTGTATGAATGTGGTATAAAAGGGTCATGCATGTTACCAGAAGGAAAGATGGAGGTTAAAACATGGGAATGTATTACACAGTGAATCTTGTGGTGGACAATGTCTACAATTAACTGTACGAATATAAATTCTTTCATTAACTAGAACAAATGTATGACACTATTATAAGGAGTTAATAAAGCAGTAAATGGGGAAAATGTACTTATTGCAAACTATGGACTGTAGTTATCAGTAATATTTTAGTATTCTTTCATCAACAGTAACAGATGTACCATACCAACATTATGGGTCAGTAATAGGGGGATGATAAGGGGTATGGGAGGATTTGGGTTTCTTATCTGGAGTAATGAAAATATTCTTAAATTGATCGTGGGGATGCATGCAGAACTGTGTAATGATACAGTGAGCCAGTGATTGTATACTTTGGTTTGTATGGTATGTGAATATATCTCAATAAAATTGCATTTTAAGAAAAGGATGATGTACTGATGAGGCTTGTTGCTGCAAAGGAGAGGCTAAGCCTACTTATAATTGTGCCTAAGAGTCTCCCCCAGAGAGCATCTTTGTTGCTCAGATGTGGCCCTCTCTCTCTAGCTAAGCCAAACTTGGCAGGTGAACTCACTGCCTTCCCCGCTATGTGGGACCTGTCTCCCAGGGGTGCAAATCTCCCTGGCAATGCAAGATATGACTCCCAGGGATGAGCCTGGACCCGGTATTGTGGGATTGAGAAAATCTTGACCAAAAGGAAGGAGTGAAATAAAACAAAATAAAATTTCAGTGGCTGAGAGATTTCACATGAAGTCAAGAGGTCACTCTGGAGGGCATTCTTATGTACTGTATAGATATCCCTTTTTAAGTTTTGGTGTATTGGAATAGCTAGAAGGAAATACCTGAAACTGTCGAACTGCAACACAGTAGCTTTGTTTCTTTTTTATTTTTTTATTTTATTTTTAAAATACATTTTATTTCTTTCCTATACATATTCTGCAAAATTTCCAAGGTAAATATTAGCATGATATACACAGAAAGTAGAGTTCTTTAAGAACTGGCATTGAATTAATCACAAGAATGATCAAAATCTGATAATGGAAAATAAACTTGCATATTATCAAAACTAAATCTCCATTTAAAACTATTTAAGGGAATATTTTTCTTTACAAATGTATCCACTATTTAATCCCAACCTCCCTCAGCTGACTCAAACCATCATTTTATATATATACACACTTACAAATATAAGAAAATACAGCAACATGGTGACAGCAGCTTTACAATCTCAAAGATTGTCTCACAGCAGTTCAGATCAATAAATCACAGGTTATTTGGTGTTTTGCATTATTTGTTGATTTCTATGAACCAGTTCTTGATTAAGAACAGCTCTTTGAGATACATTTTATATGAATCCTGTAATCTGCTAAACTGTTGAACTGTAATCTGACTAAAGATGTAAAGAAATTATTTTATTTTATTATCTACATTTCTGCATCATCATCATTGTCATCATCTTTGGCTCTGAAATGCTTGTCTGCTCATTGAAGGACAAGATGAAGACACTGGTGGAAAGTCCTGCATGAGCTCCACATTTCCAAAGAATCGGCTCACTGGCATCAGCTGATTGCTATCATCATCTAGAAAGACACTGTTGTCCATCTGAAGTGGTGGCTTCTGCACTTTCTCTGCCTCTGATGCTGCCTCATCCTGCACTGTGGAGCTGCTCTCAGACGCTTCCGTGCTGGCTGTGTGATTTGGCAGGGGCAGGCAGCTGTCATCCACGACTCTGTGGTGACTGAGGGAAGGCCTTCGCCCTCATGGGGCACGGGGCCACCAGCTTCATGTCCCGGAAACGATACTTGGCTTCCAGCAAATTCCAGAGGCTCATTTCCACCAGGGGCCTCAGGTGTGATCTTTGGCAAGGAAGCACTATCACTTTTAGTTACCAGTTTCTGTAACTCTGACTTCACGAGGCTATCTTTGTCACAATTGAACTTCTTGGATGTTTGCCTCTCAGTAGCTCTGTGATGAGGAAGCCAGACACACACTGACTTGGCAGACTTGGCGACGTCCGCTTCCTGTGCAGAGGCCAACCGGCTGCCAAGCAACTTCTGCCTCTCAGTCGGGCCGGGGAGCGCACTCCACCGGCGAACTTCCGGCTCCTCGTGAGTGTGAGCGGCGCCCCCGGCGCAGCGAAGAACCCCGCGCCCGGCCCAACGCGTCTGAGGAGCTACCTGGAGGGCAGGATCCCGCCGGGCGGCCAGTAGCCTTGTTTCTTGAAGACTGTTGTATAACTATGTAGCTTACATGGTGTGACCGTGTGGCTGTGAGAACCTTGTGGCTCACAATCCCTTTATCTAGGATGTATGGATGAGTAGAATAATGGGGACAAAAACTAAATGAAAAATAGTGTGGGATGGGGGGTATGGGATGATTTGGGTGTTCTTTTTACTTTTATTTTTTATTTTTGTGTAAGGAAAATGTAAAAAAAATTGATTGGGGTGATGAATGCACGACCATATGATGGTATTATGAACAGTTGATTGTACACCGTGGTTGATTATATGGTATGTAAATATATCTCAATAAATCTGAATTTAAAAAATTAAGGGTGTAGAAATAAGCCTACATACTAAGGCCATCTCAGGTTTAAATGAACATATCCAAGGCCCCATGCACTGTGTCTGGATGCTAAATGCCCTCTATGTCTTATCTCTTATTGTGGTCATGATTGAGAGTGATCAGAGCATGAACTCTGCAACAGGTGGTCTGGGTTTTGAGCCCACCTCACCACACAGGAGCTGTGTGGCTTTGGGCAAGGTACTCAACTTCACTGTACATCAGTGTCTTTATATGGAAACTTATTAGAGAGATACTTCCTTCCAAGTGTTACTGTAATGTGTAATGAATTAACACGTAAAGAACTCGTAACAATTTCAGGCGTGTAGTAAGCATTACAAATGTATTAACAGGTTTTATTATTGTTTATTAATATTTTTCTTGGAGTTATGGACAGATGCTACTAAATAAATTAATTGAAGTAATAAACCAACCAGGTAAATATAAGATTGCTATAAATATTATGTGTAAAATAAAATAATATGATTGAAAGCTAAAAAAAACAAAAGTGTGATGTGGGGATTGAATATAATTTGTGGAGGCTATATGGGAAGGCAGATGTGTCTGAATATGGGGAAAAGGTCACCCAGTTCTCTAGTAGCCTAGCAGAGAATTAGGTTGGTTTAGAGCAGTGAACTCCCAGTTACTAGAAGTATCTGGTAGAGCTCAATAGGCATGTAATAGAGATGTGGAAGAGTGTTCCTTCAGTGATAGAGGGCTGAACTGTCATTGAATGGGTTCCTTCCTTCTATAAAGAGAAAGTATCCTCTAAGTATTGCCTATTCTATGAATGAGTATAGCTGGTCCCCAAAGTTTCAGCTTTCTATAGTTTTAGATATTTCATTTATAAATAACCTTTTATTTTTTTATTTTTTAAATTCAGTTTTATTGAGATATAGTCACATACCATACAGTCATACAAAGTGTACATTCAGTTGTTCATAGTACCATTATATAGTTGTGCGTTCATCACCAAAATTAATTTTTGAACTTTTTCATTACCACACACACAAAAATAATAAGAATAAAAATTAAAGTGAAAAAGAACAATTAAAGTAAAAAAGAACCCTGGGTGCCTTTTTTTCCCCCCATTTTTCTACTCATTCATCCATACACTGGACAAAGGGGAGTGTGGTCCATATGGCTTTCCCAATCACATTGTCACCCCTCATAAGCTAGCTTTTTATACAATCATCTTCAAGTTTCAAAATAACCTTTTATTTTTTACTGCACAAACTTTTTTATTATAGAACAATTATACTAGTCAAGAGACTAGTATAATAAATACTTAAGTATCCACTACCAGCTTTAATAATCATCAACTCATGGGCAATTCTGTTGCATTTATGTCTCCACCTACATTCCCTCCCACTTTTATCTTTTTTTTTTTTTTAATTTTTAGTAGAGAATAAATACTAGGTATACAGACTGGGTATACAGAACCTTCATGCATAAAATACAGGGTTCCTATATACCACCTTATTATTAACACCTTGCATTGGTTTGGTACATTTGTTACAATTGATGAAGGTGCATTTTCATAATTGTGCTATTAACTATAGTCCATGGTTTAACATAGGGTTCACTATGTTGTACAGTTCCATGGAATTTTTAAAAATTTTTTATTCTATAACATATATACAACCTAAAATTTCCCCCTTTAACCCATTCAAATAAATAATTCAGTGCTGTTAATTACATTCACAATGTCGTGCTAGTATCACCACCATCCAGTCACAAAACCTTTCCGTCATCCCAAAAAGAAACTCTTTCATTTTAAGCATTGACTCCCTATTTCCTACATCCACCCCATTCCCTGGTAGCCTATATTCTAGATTCTGATTCTGTGAGTTTGCTTATCCTTATTATTTCATATCAGTGAATTAATACAATATTTGTCCTTTCGTGTCTTGCTTATTTTACTCAGCATGTCTTCAAGGTTCATCCATGTTGTCTCATGTATCAGAACTTCATTCCTTCTTGTGGTAAATAATATTCCATTGTGTGTATATACCACATTTTGTTTATCCAGTCATAGGTTGATGGACACTTGGGTTGCTTCCTTTTTTTGACAATTGTAAATAATGTCACTGTGACCATTGGTGTGCAAATATCTGTTTGAGTCCCTGTTCTCAGTTCTTTTGGATATATATACCTATAAGTGGGATTGCCAGGTCATATGTAATTATATACTTAACTTTCTGAGGAACTGGCAAATTGTCTTCCATGGCGGCTGCACCATTTTACTTTCCCACCAATAACGAATGAGTGTACCTATTTCTCTACATCCTTGCCAATACTTACAACTTTACATTTTTTAAAAATAGTAACTGTTCTAGTGGGCAAAAAAATGGTATCTTGTGGTTTTGATTTATGTTTCCCTTGTGGCTAATGATGTTGAGCATCTTTTCATGTGTTTTTGGCCATTTATATTTCTTCTTGGGAGAGTTATCTATTAAAGTCTTTTTCCCATTTTTTAATTGGGTTGTTTGTCTTTTTGTTTTTAAGTTGAAGGATTTCTTTATATATTCTAGATATTTAACTCTTGTCAGATATGTTGTTTCAAAACATTTTCTCACATTGTGTAGGCTATCGTTTCACTTTCATGATTAAGTCCTTTGAGGCACAAAAGTTTTAAATTTTGATGAGGTCCCATTTATCTGTTTTTTCTTTTGTTGTTCATGCTTTGGTACATAAGGTCCTGAAGATGCTTCCCTATGTTTTCTTCTAGGAGTTGTATAATTTCGGCCCTTATATTTAGGTCTTTGATTGATTTTGAATTGACTTTTGTACAAGGTGTAAGGTAGGAGTCCATCTTCATTCTTTTGCAAATGGAGATCCAATTTTCCCAGCACCATTTGTTGAAGACTTGTTTCCTAGTTGAGTGGTCTTGGCCCTCTTGTCAAAAATCTTTTGGTCATAAATGTGAGGGTTGATTTCTGAACTCGAGTTCAGTGTCATCTATATGTCTGTCCTTATGCCAGTACCATGGTGTTTTGATAACTGAGGCTTTGTAATATGTTTTAAAGTCAGAAAGTGTGAGTCCTGCAACTTCACTCTTCATTTTCAAGATGGCTTTGGCTATTTGGGGCCCCTTGCCCCCTTCTATATAACTTTGATGATTGGCTTTCCATTTCTGCCAAGAAGGTTGTTGGAATTTTGATTGGAATTGTGTTGGATTTGTAAATCCTTTGCATTGAATTGACATCTTAACAATATTTAGTCTTCCAATCCATGAACACAGAATGCCCTTTCATTTATTTAGATCTTCTTTGATTTCTTTTAGCAATGTTTTGTAGTTTTCTATATACAAGGCCTTTACATCCTTGGATGAATTTATTCCGGATGTTTGATACTTCTAATTGCTATTGTGAATGGAATATTTTTTGAATTTCTTGTTCTAATTATTCATTATTAGTGCATAGAAACACTACTGATTTTGGGGTGTTGATCTTATACCCTGCCAGTTTGCTGAATTCTTTTTTTTTTTTTTTTTTTTTTTGCTGTAGGAGATTTGTTGTGGATTTTTCAGGATTTTCTACATATAGGATCATAGCATCTGCAAATAGGGAATGTTTTATTTCTTCCTTTCCAATTTTGATTCCTTTTATTTCTTTTTCTTGCCTAATTGCTCTGGTGAGAACTTCCAGTACAATGTTGAATAACAGTGGTGACAGTGGGCATCCTTGTATTGTTCTCCATCTAAAAGGGAAAGCTTTCAGTCTTTCACCATTATGTAAGATGTTAACTGTGGGTTTTTCATATATGCCCTAAATCTTATTGAGGAAATTTCCTTATATTCCTAGTTTTCTAAGTGTTTTTATCAAGAAATGGTGCTGGATTTCGTCAAATGCTTTTTCAGCATCAGTTGTCAATGTGGTGTGTTACATTCATTTATTTTCTTATGTCGAACCACCTTTGCATACTTAGGATAATTCCCACTTGATCATGGTGTATCATTCTTTTAATGTGCTGTTGGGTTTGGTTTGCTAGTATCTTGTTGAGGATTTTTGCATCTATATTCATAAGAGATATTGCTCAGTAATTTTTTTTCTTGCGGCATTTTTATCTGGCTTTGTAATAGGGTGATATTGGCTTCATAAAATAAACCATGGATTGTTCCCTCTTATTCAATTTTTTGGAAGCATTTGAACAGGATCAGTGTCAGGTTTTCTTGGAATGTTTTGTAAAAGTCCCCTGTAGCCATCTGTTCTTGGTCTTTTCTTTGTTGGGAGGTTTTTGATTGCTGATTCAATCTCTTTACTAGCTATTGATCTGTGAAATCTTCTATTTTTTCTTGAGTCAGTGTAAGTAGTTTGTGTGTTTTTAGGAATTTGTCCATTTCATCTAGGTTATCTAATTTGTTGGCATACAGTTATTCATATTATCCTCCTATAGTCCTTTTTACTTCAATGGGGTAAGTAGTAATGCCCCCTTTTTCATTTCTGTTTTTACTTATTTGGGTCCTCTCCCTTATTTTTTTCCACCAACTAAGCTAAAGGTATGTCAATTTTATTGACCTTTTCAAAGAAACAGCTTTCGGTTTTATTGATCCTCTCTTTTGTTTCTTTTATTCTGTTTCATTTATCTCCATTCTATTCTTTGTTCTTTCCTTCCTTCTGCTTGCTTTGGGTTTGATTTGCTGTTCTTTTTCTAGTTCTTCCAGTTCTGAGGTTAGTACTCTGATTTGAAATCCTTCTTCTTTTTTAATGTACTCATTTAGAGCTGCAAATTTTTTTTTCAGCACGATCTTTGCTGAATCCCATGGGTTTTTTTTCATTTTTTAAAAATTCAGTTTTATTGAGTTATATTCACATACCATACAGTCATCCATGGTGTACAATCAGCTATTCACAGTACCATCATATAGTTGTGCATTCATCACCCCAATCTGTTTTTGAACATTTTCCTTATACCAGAAAGAATCAAATAAGAATAAAAAATAAAAATAAAAAAGAACATCGAAATCAACCCCCCCTTCCCACCCTATTTTTCATTTAGTTTTTGTCCTCATTTTTCTGCTTATCCATCTATACACTGGATAAAGGGAGTACGATCCACAGGGTTTCACAATCACACTGTCACCCCTTGTAATCTCCATTGTTATACAGTTGTCTTCAAGAATCAAGGCTACTGGGTTGGAGTTTGGTAGTTTCAGGTGTTTACTTCTAGCCATTCCAATACATTAAAGCCTAAGAAGTATTATCTATATAGTGTGTAATAATGTCCACTAGAGTGATCTCTCAACTCCATTTGAAATCTCTTAACCACTGAAGCTTTACTTTGTTTCATTTCACATCCCCCTTTTGGTCAAGAAGATGTTCTCAATCCCATGCTGCCGGTTCCAGATTCATCCCTGGGAATCATATCCTGCTTTGCCAGGCCTATTTACACCCCTGGGAGTCAGGTCCCACATAGTGGGCAGGGCAGTGAGATCACCTGCCGAGGTGACTCAGTTAGAGAGAGACGGTCACATCTGAGCAACAAAGAGGCACTCGGGGAGACTCTTAGGCAAATTATAAGCAGGTTTAGTCTCTCCTTTGCAGTAACAAGCTTCATAGGGGCAAGTCCCAAGACAGAGGGCTCAGCATATCAAGTTGCCAGACCCCAATGTTTGTGAGAACATCAGCAACAATCCACGTGAGGAAGTCCAACACCTCCGCATCCTCCCCCAGTTGAGTTTCTATTTTGATGGTTGTCTTGGGGCCGAAAAATCCTCAATATAGTAGGAGAACCCCACACCAATCTGGGTCCTCAAAGAGTGTTCTTCCACATAGAGGTATAATTCCAGCAACACAGAGCAGTGCTTCTCAAACTTTAAATAGACATCCATTACAATGGAGACTCTGATTCCATAGGTCTAGGTTGGGACCCTGAAATTCTCTGATGGAGAGAGAGTGGACTATGTTGGAAAATACACAGGGGGCTTCTCAGGTACCTGCAGTGCTCTAGTTTTCAAGCTTCTCTTGGCACCAGTTCTCTCACCTTTGAAACAGGAGTCGTGATGCCAGCTCCCGTAAGGCAGGAAGTGAGATTTCGCACGCACAGGTCCTAGCACCAGGAGGCCAAACCCCAGCATCTCTTCATGAATCACGTTGAGGTTTGGAGGTAAAAAGTTCAAATCAATCAATAGTGATGTGCAGGGCAAACAACTGAAGTTGGCTTGGCCTCATTCTTCTCATTCTTCTCATTTTGCCATGGACCATGAGAACACTGTAGCACCAGTTGCCGTCTGCTGGCTGCAGTGCTGATGAAAGCCACACTGACACCGGAATCCTGCTGTGCGCTTAGTCAGACGGGTCTCCCAGGGCTGGTCACACCAACATAGGGGTGGAAATGGAGTCACAGCATCAGGTGGGATGGAAAAGGAAGCCCCATGTTTTGTTGTGTTTTATTTTCATTTTTATTTCCTCAATGTAATTCCTAATTTCTCTTGGGATTTCCTCTTTCACACATTGGTTGTTTCAGAGTACATTGTTTAATTTTCCACATATTTTTTAATTTTCCATTTCTCCCTCTGTTATTGATCTCTAGCTTCATTCCATTGTGGTTGCAGAAGATACATTGTATAATTTCAATATTTTTGAATTTACTGAGACTTGTTTTGACCTAATATGTGGTCTATCCTGGATTGTGACCATGTGTACTTGAGAAGAATGTGTATTCTGCTGCTGTTGGGTTAAGTGTTATATGTATGTCTGTTATGTCTAGTTGCTTTAGAGTACCATTCAAGTCTTCTATTTCCTTATTAATCTTCTGTTAAGATCTTCTAACCATTATTGAACGTATTATATTAAAATCTCTTTTTAATGTAGAACCATCAATTTCTCCCTTCATACCTGTCAGTATTTGCTTCACATCTGTTGGGGCTATGCTTTTAGATGCATATATTTTATATTAAATTTTTTTGTTGAATTTGTCCCTTTATCAGTATATGATGAATGTATTTGTCACTTGTAACCGTTTTTGACTTAAAGTCTATTTTATCTGATATTAGTATAGCCACCCTGGGTCTCTTGGTTACTACTTACGTGGTATATATTTTTTTCTATCCTTTTACCTTCAGCCTACCTATTGTAAACAGCATATAGTTGGGTCATAAGTTTTCATCCATTCTGCCAGTTACTGCCTTTTGACTGGAGAGTTTAATCCATTTACATTTAAATTCCCTGCTGATAATGCCGGACATTTTTCTGCCATTTTGCTATTTAATGTTTGTAAGTTTTGTAACTTTTTTGACCCTCAGTTCTTCTGGTAATGCCTACTTTCATATTTACTTTGTTTTATGTTGTACCATATTGACTCCCTTCTCATTTCCTTCTGGATATATTTTTCATATATCTTCCTTGTGGTTACCATGAGGTTAACATTTAACATACAAAATATCTACTGATCCTATTTCATTTGATACCATCTTAACTTCAGTAGCATGTACAAACACTGTTACTATATACCTCCATCCCCCCCACCTTTTTTGGATCTGTTACAAATTATATCTTTGTACATTGTATGTCCAAAACCGTAGATTTATCATTACTTTTTATGCATTTGCATTTTAGTACCTTTAGTAATTAAGAAGTGGAATTACATACCAAAAAATACAATACAGTAGTACCAGCATTTATAATTACCAGTATGTTACCTTTACCAGAAGTCTTTATTTCTTTATGTCACTTTAACCCACTCTTTTCAGTCTAAAGAACTTCCTTTAGCATTGCTTGTAAGGCAGGTTTAGTGGTGATAAAATCCCTCAATTTTTGTTTAAATGGGAATATCTTAATCTCTCCCTCAATTTTGAAAGAAAGTCTCGCTGGTTATAAAATTCTTGGTTTGCAGTTGTTTTCTCTCAGCACTTTAAGTATTTCAACCTACTGCCTTCCTGTCTACATGGTTTCTGATGACAAATTGACCCTTAATCTATTTGGGATTCTCTTGTATATAACACGTTGCTTTTCTCTTGCAGCTTTCAGAACTCCCTCCTTGTCCTTTGCATTTGACAGTTTGATTACTGTGAGATGGGGTGTATTCTCTTCAAGTTTATCCTGTTTGGTGTTTTTTGGGCTTCCTGGATGTGCATATTCACATCTTTTGCTAAGTTTGGGAAGTTTCTGTCATTATTTCTTTGAATGTTCCTTCTACCTTTTTCTCTCGGTTTTTTCCTTGGAACCCCTGTAATGCATATATCGGTATGCCTGATGATGTTCCACAGGTTTCTTAGGCTGTTTTCACTTTTTATAATTCCTTTTCTTTCTGCTCCACTGCCTGACTCATTTCAGTTATCTTGTCTTTAAGTTCACTAATTCTTCTGCCAGTTCCAATCTGCTGTTGAAACCCTCCTGGGAGTTTTTCATTTCAGTTCTTGTCTTCAATTCCAGTAGGTCTATTTGCTCCCTTTATCAAAACTCCATCACTCTATTGATATTCTCAAATTGTTCATTCATTGATTTCCTGATATTCTTTAGTTCTTTCCCTGTATTTTCCTTCATCTCCTTGGACATATTGAAGATCATTTTTTTTTTTTTAAGTCTTTGGTATGTTCATAGTCTCCTCTTCTCCATTGATTTTTTTCTGGATTTTTTCCTCTTCCTTTGGGTGGGACATCATTTCCTGTTTGTTTGTTTGTTTTGTAAGCTTTTGTACATTTTAATATTTTAAAATATTAACTCTCAAATTTATTCCCTGAGATGTCTGTTTCTTGAGTTTGTATTAGTTATGATATGACAGAGCTTTTCTTGAGTTAGTCTGGAGTCAGCAAAACCACACAGACCTAAGCAAAAAACACTTTGCACTATCTTTGCAAATCTGTTTTTGCAAGTTTAGTACTCTCCAAGGTCAGCTTAAGGTGAATGCAAAGTGCAGGGTCCTCCTTTTATTTCCTGGGCCCGTGTCTTGTCCTAGGCTTGTCCTTGGTAGTGGCCTTAGAATTTCACCTGTTTATAGGAATTTGAATGTCCTCTCTATTTCCCAGGAAACAAACCTCCTTCTCCACTGCAGTGTGTTCCACTGTAGGACTTAAAACAGGTAAGCCTTTGCCATGCCCCAGGCTGCCTGCCTCAATTGTTTCTTACACTGCTTTCCTTGTCTCAAGCTGCATTTCCCTGGAAATCAAATTCTGGGAAGTGGAACACACTGTAGAGGAGTTTCCCAAGTCATTCCTTCTCAGCTGGACCCACAAAGGGAGCACCCTGGCTGCAGCTTCCCAGAGGAGGAGATGGCCAGGAAGGGTACCAGGAGCTTTTTTCTCAAATTTGACTTTCTTGATTTGGCATCTGCCCAGAAAATGCATCCATTTAACTGTCCTCTGCAGCTCTGAGGACGCATGCCATCTTTAAGCCTCTTCTACCACCTTTGTATATGTAACTGTTGTGGTATGTTGGGATCAGGACACATTTACCTCAATCTCTTGCACATGCTTATTTATATTTAATGCTATTGAAAGCATCGAGTTTGAATCATCAAAACTTCAATTGTATTTTATTATAGAGGAGTTACTAAGATTGGAAAAATGAAGCAATATAGTGTTAAAATATTTTCTATAACAAGAAAGCCTGAATTTTGTTGCTTAAGCCTTGGTCTTGGGGTCTGAAGCCATGGATTGAACTTCAACTCTGCACATAAGATGTGACTTCTGGCCAGTTACTTTTTAAAACATCTCTGAGGATTAGTTTCCTTGTCTATAAAATAGAAATATTAGGTGGCTGTGAAGATTATAGTAAGTAGCATTTGTGTAAATGTTTAGCACATCTTAGAACCTTGCTACTGAAAAGAACAATACGGATTAAACAGCTAAGTATAAACCAAAGAAGTACATTGATCAAAAATCTCATATCCTGTGCATTTGATTTAGTTGAGCTTTTTGACACCCTTGTTGAGCAAGATAAGGAAAACAACTAAAAACAGTAGTTGAAATTTCTGAGCATCATTTAGAATGTACATTTTATGGGAGGACTCTAGTCAAAATCATTGTCGTGATTCATTCATCTCTAGCCCATTATGTGCACAGGTTTTTCCCCAGAAGATACCATATTCTATTCACCCAGATTTTCTCATCTTGGGGCTTGGTCTTTGTGGTGCTAAGAGGAAGCTTGTTCTGAAGGTCACTTGTCCTCTGTCTGGCGGGGGATACTGGGGAGGAGAGGAGACAAGTTGGCAGCTGCTTTCCTCATAAATCAAAGAACAGCCTGTGTTTATGCACTGTATTATATTTGCTGAGCCTCTTCCAGCTCCACCTTGTTTAAGAGCCCCAGGCTCCCTTAGAACATTCTAAATGAGTGATTATTTGGCTTAAAGAAAAAGAAAAACTCTAGCAACAGCAAAATATACAAAGTAAAACTGCCACAAGGTACAAGCAGTTCTGCTGTGAGAAAAAATAGAATGGGAGCAATGGGGTGTTAAGAGCTTGGCATTGATATCATACAGCTCTGTGAATAAAATCCAGTTTTGCTAGTGTGAATCAGGCAAGTTATTTTATTTTTACCCACCTTTATTTCCTCATCTGTAAAATGGCGATTATAATATGTATTTCGTAAGATAAAAGAAAATAAAAAAATAAATGTCTGACAAATGATAGCATAATAAATAGTGGCTATTATTATCCTAGATTATTGCTTTTGTTAATGTCAGTTTGTTTTTGTTAGAACTACAGAACTGTGCTGTTTATTCTTATATCCCCTGCCATCAGTGCCTGACACAAATTGGACACTCAATAATATTTTTTTAAAAATATTTTTCCTTTTCTCAACATGTATTTATTTAATTCTTTGGGTTTTTAAATTGAGTTATAATTTCTATATAGTAAAGTGTACAAATCTTGACTGTGTATATGTTTTACATGTTTCTACATCCATGTAACAACCATCCAGATCAGGTTATAGGATATTTCTGTGAAGATTCTCTCCTGTGTTTCCATCAATAACTCCATCCCCACCCCTTCTCCCTATACTTCAACCCCTGCCCCCACAAGAAACCACTATTCTGACTTTTATCACTGTAGATTAAAAATCTACACTGTAGATTAGAAAAATTACAAAATATTTTGAAGCTAAACAACCACCTCTAAATAATCCATGGACCAAAAAAGGCATCACAAAGGAAATTAGGAAACATTTTTAACTGACAATAACAAAAGCAGTGTATCAAAATTTATGCATTACATCTAAAATAATCCTTAGAAGGAAATTGTAGCTTTAAATGCTTATATTAGAAGAGAGGAAAGGTTTAAAATCAATAATCTAATCTTACACCTTAAGAAGTTGGAATATGAGAATAGCAAAATAAACCCAAAAAAGGTAGAAGAAAGAAAATTATAAAGAAAAATGAAACAAAAATAAATGAAGTGGAAAAAGGAGGAATAATACAGTTCCAACTGAATTCCACCATGGTCAGAAATACACCTTGTTTGAGGGCAGTCTTTTGAATTAGACTTGCTTTATGGTCCAGGATAATGGTCTATTCTGGTAAATGTGCCCTGTGCACTTGAAAAGAGTATGTGTTCTGCAATTGTTGGATGTCGAGTTCTTCATATGTTAATTAAGTTAAGTCTATAGCCTCACTGATTTTTTTTTTTTTTTATGCTTGTTCTATAAATTACTGAGAGAGGAATGTTAAAATTTCTAACTTCAGTTGTGGATTTGTCTGTTTTTCTTTTATTTCTAACAATTTTTGCTTAGTATTTTGAAGCCATGTAACTGCATACATACACATTTAGGATTGTTATGTCTTCCTGATAAATTGACCCTTTTATCTGTATGAATCCTTTATCCCTGCCAGTGCTCCTTATCTTTAATATTACTTTTTCTGGCACTGACATAACCCCTCTGACTTTCTTATGATTAGTGATTGCATGATGTATCTTTTACCATCCTTTTTCTTTCAATCTGTTTTTCTCCTTAGGTTTAAAGTGCGTCTTTTACAAGAGTATTCACTCTGACACTCTTTGCCTTTTAAATGTGATTATTGAGATAGTTGGATTTAAATGTACCATCTTGCTATTTGTATTGTGACTTGTTCTTTATTTCTCCTCTCCTGCCTTCTTTTGGATTATTCAGATATTTTAAATATTTCATTTTATATCCTCTATTGGCTTTTTAGGTATGGTTCTCCACTTGACAGTATACATCCTTTAGTTCAGCAGTCTATCTTGAATTAATTTGATAATACTCTATATACAATGTAAACGGTATAATTTCACTTCATTCAATACTAGTTTCAATAGTATAATTAGTATAATTCCATTTACTCCGTCCAATCCTTACCGCTATTGTTGTGCTATATTTTCCTTTTTCTTATCTATTATTCTCAATATTTTGATATTTTATTTGCTTTGAATAGTCAATAGTCTTTTAGGGAAATAAAAAACATGGTGGATAATATTTATCCACATATTTATTGTCTACAGTGCTCTTCATGCCTTCTTGCAGATTCAGGTTTCCATTCAGGATTATTTCCTTCACCCTCATTTCTTTACCTGTCTATTTCCAGAATAGGCAACCATCACTTCATATGAAAACTGCCTTTAGTATTTGCTCACTAAGGAAGCACTTAGCCCTCTTGGATTTGTTCATTTAGTTCTCTAAAGTCTTTCAAGAAAATTTACAATTGAAAAACATTTTAACTGGTGTTTTGTGGTGGTTGTTTGTTTTGATAGAAGTGACAGTCTTCCTAACCAGCAGCTGAACCTTATGACCCGTATATTTATCCTTTTCAGGTTTATTTTCCTTGCACTTTCATGTTTCCAACTTTTCAGCCTAGAGTATATCTTTAACTACTTCTTGTAGTATATGTCTGTTGACAAATTCTCTAGCTCTAGTTGTCTGAAAATGTCCTTATTTCACCTTCATTTTTGAAAAAAATTCAATGGACATAGAATTCTAGATGAGTGGTTCTTTCAGTCCAGCCCTCTGAATGTATCTTTGCATTGTACTCTGGTTACCATAACATCTGTTGATTATAATACTGTAATATAATCACAGTCAGTGATTATAATTTTATTCTTCTGATGGTAATGTATCTTAGTGGTTGCTTTGCATATTTTCTCTATCTTTCATTTTCAGCAATTTGTCTCTGATATACCCAGGTGAAGTTTTCTTTGATTTTATCCTGCTTGTCGTTTGAAGAGTTTCTTGAATCTATGTTTATGTCTTTATCAAATTTGGAAAATTCTTAGCCATTTCTTTAAATATTGTTTCTGTAGCATGCTTTCTCTTCTTTCCTTCTAGAACTTTTGTTCATGACCCACATCTCCCTTACATTCTGTTCTTTCCATTTTTTTTTTCTCTCTGTGCTTCAGTTTGAATAGTTCCAATTGATACATTTTCAATTTCACCTCTCCTGCCTTCTGCTGTGGTCAGTCTACTATTAAAACCAATCCATTGAGTTCTTAATGTCGGTGTTTTATAATTCTAGAAGATTCATTTTTTATAGATTCTAATTCTCTGTTGAAATAATGCTTTTTTTAAATAAGTTTTTTAATTAAAAAAACTGTTTTTAAACCGTTTTATTGAGATAATTCACATGCCATATAATTCATTCGTTTACAGTGTACGTCAGTGGTTTTTTAGTATATTATCAGATATGTGCAACAATGAACACAGTCTATTTTAGAACATTTTTAATACTTCAACAAAGAAACTCTTTACTTTTTAGCTATCATCCTCCTATCTCCCCATTCTCCACCCACCTACTCCCTCAGCTCTAAGCAACCACTACTATACTTTCTTTCTCTATAGATTTCCCTATTCTGAACTTTCATAGGAATGGAATCCTGTAATATGTTGACTTTTATGACTGGCTTCTTTCACCTAGCATAATATTTTCAGGGTTTCATTGAAGTTGTAGCACATATCAGTAAATCATTCCATTTTATGGCCAGATAATATTCCATTGGGTAGATATATCTCATTTTGTTTATCCATTCAACCATTTATGGACATTTTGGTTGTTTTCACCTTTTGTCTTTTATAAGTAATGCTGCTATAAACATTTGTTTACAGGTTTTTGTGTGAACTTGTGTTTTCCTTTCTCTTCCATATATACTAGTGAGTGAAATTGATGAGTTGTATGGTAACTCTATGTTTATTCATTTGAGGACATGCCAGATTGTTTTCCAAAGCAGTTGCACTCTTACATTTCCACCAGCAGTTTATGGGGGTTCCAGTTTTTCCAATCCTTTCCAAATGCTGTTACTTCACATTTTTATTCTATTTATCCTAGTGGATGTGAAGTGGTATTTCACTGAGGTTTTGATTTACATTTCCCTGATGACAAATGATGACCAACATCTCTTCATGTGCTTCTTGGCCATTTGTGTATCTTCTCTGGAGAAATGTTTATTCAGATGCTTTCTCCATTTTAAAATTGGATGAAATAATGCATCTTTTAATTCATTTTGTCAGTCTTTTCTTCTGTTTTCTTTAGCATATTGATTTGTTATTCCAAAGTCTGTCTTCCAACAATTGGGACACTCTGAGTAGATATCTATTAACTATTTTAATCTCTTGATCATTAGTCACTTTTCCTTACTTTTTTGCATTTCTATTAATTTTTTATTTTATGCTGGACACTATGGATTATATTTTTTAGAGGCTTATCTACTTATAAAGAGTATTGAATTTTGATCTGGTGTATCACCTTGATCTTTTTGAAGTCTGGTTTTAGATTTTCTTCAGGCAAAGTCATTTCTGTTTTGTTCTTACTTTTAGAGTGTAGCCTTAATCCTATGGTAACTCCTATGGTGTTGCCTTTATTCCTATAGTATGGACTTGCTGAAGTTTCAGTTGAATGTCCAGGATGTTCATCAAAGTCTGTCCATTCTGGCTGGTCCCAAACACCAGTTGTCTTTCCCCCAAACTATGCAAGCGTCATAATTTCCCATCAGTTCTCAAACATGTAGTTGCTGCTCTCTGCCAGCAACCTGGACTCTCAGCTCAACTTGTAGGGCTCAGGAGTTGGCCGAGCACTCAAGGGGAATTTCTTTGAAGAGTTCCGGAGTTCCCTCTCTGTGGCTATCCGTCCCTGCAGCCAGCTCCCCAAATCCTGGCCACTGTAGCATCCATAATCTCTAGTCTCTGATTCTTCCTCCCAGCGAGACCACCCCTCTTTACACTGTGGCCTGGAAAATGTCTCCAAGGAGATAGGGATATGATGCTGTGATATGAATTGATGCGTGATGTTTACCTTAGATCAGCCACTTAGGTTTTCTTGCAGGTTTGTTGAGCTCTTCTGGCTTATTTGCATACAGACTCTTTTTAGGGTGAAGGTTGCCTTTTATCCAATATGAGAGAGTTATTGAAGGCTTATCAGGGACCAGCTTCTTTTCATGTTTCAATATCTTTTACTCTCCATGACAAACACATAAGAAATAATAATTATAATAGTTAGTACTTACATAATGCTACCATGTACCAGGAATTGTTCTAAGTATTTTATGCATCTATACATATACATACTAATTTAATCCTCGTATCAATCCTATGAGGTATGTTCTATTATTATTCCTACTTTACACATGAGGAGTCTGAGAAACTCTAGAAGTTAACCCTCCCATACACATAGTATATTCAATAGTATATACACAAAGTCTAATCAATCCAAAATTTGTGCTTTTAACCACTTCACTATTGATGGCATAATTTTACAGATAAAGGAATCCAATTTTAGAGAGTTTAGATGATTTTCCCAATCTCAGTGCTAGTACGTGGAACCACTAGGGTTTGAACCTTTGCTATTTCCTCTGTACACATTTCCTTCCAAAGAGAGGGAAGAAAATGTTTCCAATTTTAGGATTTTGGTTTCAAAGGATTTTGTGAGAATTTTATGGGGACCAAACAGCTTCCTTGAGGTCTTAATGAAGATGATATCTTCTTGTGCATTTGATCTGTTGACCTATTTATAGCCTGGCACTGGAAAAGGGTTCTATTTCCCACTGACGTGTTATTTCTGAACAGCCCTAGGAGTGACTCCTAGGAAAACGTATTGATAGCTCCACGAATGTCAGTCTTTGGATAGGAGAGATGGCAGTGCTCAGCCTCGAGGTCCTCTGCCTACGCTGGGAATATGTGATGCTCTTCTGACGTGCTCATCTTCCTTTGACATGATCATGGATGTTCCTTTGGCATTTCATATATTTGCCAGTGAGAAACAGAGTCCTTGAGAGGCCCCAAGGGACAAAGTGTTCATGTTTTGTTAAGGCTGCCAGACTCTGACTGGGAGAGGGGATTGGTTTCTTTGTCAGGGAAATTAGACCTAGTTAGTCCTTTGTGCTGTGCAGGGTGTTTACACAGTGAACCTGGAGTGCTGTGGAAGCCGTAGAGTGTGTTCTGCCGTGGGAGCCACATTGAGCTCATATGTCTGACCTGATCTCTGACCCTGACCACTCTTCTTTGCAGTGTGGAGGCTGCCAGCATCGGATTCATCATTGTTATCGACAGACGAAGGGACAAATGGAGCTCCGTAAAGGCATCCTTGACACGAATAGCCGTAAATATTTATTTTTGTGCTATTATTGTAAAAGCATTTAAAATTGTCTATTCAACAATTTCATTTTAAATTCAGGGGAAATGGGAATTATTTTATGTTGAATTTGGGGAAGTTCTTTGTAGCAGGTGCTGCTGTGTCTTGTCCATATTCCACCTGAAGACAGTTCCTGAGTGTGTCAAAGGCTTCCTGAGTTTCTCTGCTTTGTTGGCTTCTCTGATCACTGAAGAAGGGCAGGTAGGGAATGCTGGGAATTTAATGCCCCAGGAGCCACCTGCAACCATGGAGTTGTGGGCATTGGTGGATAAATACCCCAGCTTCCTCACCCGCCAGAGGGACAGTTCTGAGATATGTTCCATGCAGTGTCTCAGAGGGTATCAGCCCTGCTGCCCAGAGCAGTAACCCTTCATTGACATTTTGGCTCGTCACATTCCCTCTCCCTCACTGTACTTTGTGGGGTCACCTTCCAAATAAAATGCTTGTACCCAAATCCTTGTCTTAGGTTTTGCTTTGGGAATAACCCAATCTAAGACAGTCTTCATTTCAGTATTCAAATTATTTTCTTACAGTGGCAAAACCAATCAAAATGTTATTTAAGTTATTTGGTTGGAGGTGTGCTTGCCTTTGACATTAAAATACACAAATCTTGAAGGGGTTTCCTTTTCCTTCTCATTAGTCTCATTTTGATGCCTGTTTGTTGCCCTTCAGCGAGTAGGTATATCCTTCTGTAGAGGTCTCGGACCTGTGAACTTAGAGCACATGGCCAGGCAGAGCTTTCTAAGAGCCACGACACTAGCATTCCCACCTGAGAATGAGTCCCCTGGGGCACGTGAGACTGGCTGAAGAGGATAAGATGTAGGTGGGTGGGAATGTTTGTGTAGGGGTTGGGATGAGAGAGGACATTTGTAGCTTCACCTGTACCTGCTTAGGGAGGCAATCACACATACAGACATGCACACACAAAGTCTCTCTCAGATGGCTTTAGAGCCTCATCCAGATACACAAATAGTATCTCAGTTCATTTATCCTGTAATGACATACAAAATGCAAGGCTCTTCTGTTAGGAGCTTGTGTTTCAAAGATAAGGGGAGGGATGAACCCCTTCCCTCTGTGTACAGAACGATTTATCCCTTAGGTTTAGTTGTGGCTACTGGATTTATCTGTGGGATAATGACAAACATGGTTGATGCCCTGAGAATTTAGACATTTGACAGTGCCCATGACTATTCTGGAAGTCTGGGCTCTTTCAGGTTTCTGGTTTCTCAGGGTCCATAGACACTGAGTATAATTTGTCCCAGAAATATAGTGATCACTTTATGGGTAAAAGATTCTTTAGTGCACAGAGCCCAAAATCTGGATCTTATTAGAATTTCTTCAGGTGCTTATTGAGTGCAGATTCTTGGACTCCATCCTATGCCTAATGAATCAGAATCTTGCAGGTGATTATTTTTTTAACAAGCACCTCAAGAGATTACTTTTGGGAACTTCTGGAAGAATGGAAATCCATGGGCAGCGGGAGACTTGGGTTCTGAGTTTTACTACTAAGTTATATGAATCTGGATTATCTCATTTCCCAGGACCTCACCTCAAGATGAGGGCAATGCTTCCCAAAAGCAACCTGGCAATAATATTCATCAACAGCCCGTAAACTATTGTCTGTGACTCAGTAATTCTTCTAAGAATCTATCTTAACAGAATGTTCCAAAATGCGCATAATGATCTTCATTTTGGTGTTACTTATACCAGTAAAAATATTGAAAGGCCTAAATGAACAGCAGTAAGGGATTCATTAAATAAATTATGCACCCATGAAAAATAATATTTCCTAAGAATTTTTAATAACATGAATAAAAGTGAAAAGGCAGGTTACAAAATATTTCTACAGCATGAGTTTAACTGTTATAAAATGTTTAAGCCTAGAAGTATATAAATTGAAATATTAAATGTGGTTGTGACATCATGTGTGGTTTTATTTTTCTAATGCATGCTTTTATTTATTTCCCAATTTTTCTGTATAGAGTATGGATTATTTTTATAATCAAAAAAAGAAAAATATTTTGTTTGTTTGGTTTGGTTTGGTTTTTAAGGAGGCGTTTGGATAATCTGACCTCTAAGGTCTCTTCTAGTTCTGACATCCTGTTAAATGGCATTCATGGTGTCTTAAATTTGTCTTCTGTGATTTTGGGCAAGAGACCAAAATAGATCTTGGTAATAGATTGACATTTTCTGTCTCACCTCCTCAATACCTTTCATGGTCTTCCAGTTAGCGTTTCCAGGAAACTTGCAGCTCATATTCATCCTTCGTCCATATCGCTTTATCCAGAGGACACTCACTGACATTGGCATTAGATACTATCGAGATGAATTTAAAATGAAAGTACCGGTAAGCATGACCTTTCATCTTGTCTCCTTTTGGTTAGGGTCCTGTCTGCCTGTCTTGTCTTCCTTCTTCTTTTCAGTAACTAACCAATATTTAATGAACCTCTGTCATGCACATAGCAGCATGCTAACTGTGGTGGGTTGTATATAAGGTATGGTTCCTATTATAAAATTTATCTCCCCAGAACCTAGTGCTTGGTGTATACGTATGCCTAAGTACACGCAGAGTATGCTTTATTTTATTAAGAAATTTGGACACAGTCAATTTGTTCTGAGTGAGGCTAGGGGCTGTGTAATAAGACAGTTTTCCACCAAACTGCGAGAAGACCAAAGAATGACTCAGACAAGTCCAGCTTGGCGAGTAAGATAGGGCGTTTATTGGGGTTTGCATGGGGTCCTCGTCCTTGGCGGCAGGAGGAGAAACAGCAGTTCCTTGCTATGATGGTCCACACTAACCGGAGGACAGGGCAATGTTTTATAAGATTTGAGCAAAGGGAAGTGGGGTTGAGCCATTGGCACAGTGTGGTTGACTGTATGTGCATTCAAATTAACATTACAAATTGGCCTGTCAGGCTTCTACAATACTTTATGTTTTCTTCCTGGGCATAACGTCTGATGATGGTGCTGTTTATCTTACTGGACATAGCTTCTGACAACACTGCTGTTTTCCTCAAGCTAAGATTAACTGTTTTACTGATAGGGGAATATCTGTTCTCTGGGGCCCGTGGGAAAGGCAAGAGATGAGGGATAATGCAACAGTTTATGTATGTTACAATTAGTAGAAGCCAGAGGAGGAGACACAAGGGGACAGATGGCCTTGTGACAGAGGCACACATACATCTGCAAGCCGAGGAATACCAAGGATTGCCGACAGGCCACCGCGGAACACTAGAGACTTCAGAGAAAGCATGGACTTATACACACCTTGATTGTGGACTTCTAGCCTCCAAATCTGTGAACCAACAGATTCCTATTGCTTAAGCCAACCAGTTTGTTGTATTTGTTACAGTATCCCTGCAAACAAAATTATTCGGTATTCCTCAGTCAAAGGGGAGTAAATGGGAAGGGTGGTTAAAATAATTTTCTACTGTATGTAGCAGCCATTTTTGGAGATAAAGCCTGATGACACAGAGTTGAAGTACTGTTTAAATTAACAGGATCTAGACAGGCTACTATTTAATAGCCTGTGAGGAATGTATTGTTTTTTTCCTTACAGATAATCATGTTAAACGCTGCTTCTGATCTTCATGGCTACATTGACAAAAGCCAGCTAACACAAGAACTAGGGGGAACTTTGGAATATCGCCATAGTCGGTGGATAAATCATCGAACTGTAAGTACTGACTTTTTTGCTTTCTTCCAAGTCTGTTCTTATTTTCCAGAGAATGAGAGATTAAGGATCAACTATTGGGAGGTCACTGCCTGTGACTCACCTAACCTTGGGAAGGTTGGGTGTTCTAAGCCACAGGTTGGGGAAGAAATACAATGGAAGGGTAAAGGCTTGAGGTTTCTCCTGCTGACTGCCTTCACTGCACCATGTCTTCTGGCTGGGGAGGTTTGGGGGACCTTGATTTAGAATGTACCTGGGGAGTTTTCAAAAATACTTGTACCCTGCTATACCACAGAGAAATTAATTTGCTTGATCTGGGATGGATCCCAGACATGAGTGTTTCACGAAACACCCCAGATGATTCTCATGTACAGACAAGAGTGAGACCTTCTAATGAGTATAGATTTTGAAGTCTCACCAAGCTGCATTTAAATATTGTCACTATTATTCATTGTCTGACCCTGAATGAGTTAGCAAACCTCTTTAGCTTGTTTCGTTCTCTGTTAAAATGAGACAAAGATGAAGTACTGTTTAAATAACAGCAGGATCTAGACAAAACAGTGATTCTCACCTAAGGGCCGTTTTGCCTCCCAAAGTATATTTATCATTGTCTTGAGGCAAGTTTTGTAGTTACAGCTCCGGGGGGCGAGGGTACTAGTGACGTTTTTGGGTAGAGGCCAGGGATGCTGCCAAGCATCTTATAATGGGCAGAAAAGCCACCCACAGTGAAGAATTGTCCTACCCAAAATTTCAGTAGTGCCACTTTTGAAAAACCTTAGATTGACAAAAGATACCTTGAAGTTTGTTGTGGTGAATAAGTGATATAATATCTGTCAACGTGCCTAATATATAGTATATTACTTTTTTTCCTACTTACTCATATTGGTGGTCATTATGATAAATTAGAAAGGTCAGTAATATTATTGAGAAAAAATTAGGTTTAAACTCAACCAAATAATAAGTGGTCCTGTATAAAATTCTCATTCCCTTTCCCCTGTTCCCCTAACCTCTACTCCTTTGAAGAGATTAGGTCTTCTAGGAAAATCAGAAACTCCCTTCACTACCCTGAAGGCGGCTTGGCATTAAACACTTGCAGTTTCAGCCCTGTCTTTCTGTATCTGGTCAGTTTTGAAACATGGGCAACATTTACTAATGAACACCTGGAACTATGTTTACTTCATTGCATATGAGAACTCACCCTGCTTTAGATTTTAATGTTTTGTGATTTTAAAAGATATATATGAAATTTAAAAATTAACCAAAAATAGATTTGCATTTATTTCAAAGCTATGGATTCTAATTCCTCCTTCACTTCTTTATATGCCATGTAATCCCAAGGAAGGCATGGACCTGGTTGAGAATCCTTTAACCTTCTTATCAGTTTTATCACAACGTTGGTAACTGCAGGTGAATCTCGTGAAGGAAAAAAAGGAATGATAAAGTTTCCCACAAACATAGGATTCTAAATAAGGCTAATATGAAAGATGTGGAGGGAAGCTTATATAGAATATCATAAATAAGTGAGTGTGATGAAGGTTGTCCCAGGATGCAGTTTATTAAAATGTATAAAATATGGAGACTGGGGTGTTTCTAGGCCTTATTTCTTCACTTACTACATTTTTATTACATTCTTTGATAATTAAAATAATTTACTGTCTCACCAGCCTTATTGGACTAATCAGCACTCCCTTTTGCTCTGCTTTCTCTCAGTCCTTTATTTTATTATGTTGCTCATATTTTCCAAGTTGCCTCAAATCCATTTTGAAATAAGGTACATTTTCAACAAAGAAAGAAAAAAAATTAATACACATGGACATCAAAGACAAAAATTGTTCTCTAAGAATTTAGAGAGGTAAAGAAGGTTGAGGTCGTGAAGACGCAATTATTAAAAGACATGTTGTTGAGCAGATGTGTGCACACCGACAGACATCTCCACCTAAAGACTGGTTTGTAACAATAGTTTCTGTTTGGATATGTTAAACATATTATAATGGAACTTTAAAAAATATAACTGTTATTGAAAGAGCAGAGATATTCCTTACATGCCTTTTACATGTAAAAGATAGAGAACTTTTTTTTTTTCTTTTGGGGGCATCCTCTTTTCTGGATGTCAGAATTTTGAAAGAGAGGCTAATAGATGTTAGAATTGAAAAGAACCTTAGTGATCATTGACTTCAGTCACCTTTGTTTGCAGATAAAGAAACTGACCTTCAGAGTAGAGGGTGATCTATCCCAAGGTCGTATATCCAAGTAGCGGCAGAGCCAAGACTAAATCCTTTCTCAGATTTACACTGTGGGGTTTTCTTTAATTGAGAAATAAATCCCATATTCTGCAATTCACCTATTTAAAGTGTGCAATTCATGGATTTTGTGTATATTCAAAGAGCTGTACGGTCATCACTATAAGCAATTTTCATCATCCCTGAAAGAAACTCTGTACCCTTTAGCAGTAACTCCCTGTCCCTCCCCTCCCCCCAGCCCTAGGCAACAACAAATCTGTTTTTGTCTCTGTAGATTGCTCTATTCTCTATTCTGGACATTTCATATAAATTTCATATAATTGTGGTCTTTTGTGAATGACTTCCTTCATTTACATACTTTAGTCAGGGTTCATCCATATTGTAGCATAAATGCTTCATTCCTTTGTTGTGGCCGAATAATATTACATTGTATGGATTTACCACACTTTGTTCATCCATTCATCACTTCATAAGGTTGCTGTGAACATTCAGTGAACAAGTTTTTGTATGGACTTAAGTTTTCATTTCTCTTGGGTATATACCTAAGAGCAAAATTACTGAGTCATTATGGTAACTCTGTTCAACTTTTTTGAGGAATTTCTAAACTGTTTCCCAAAATGGCTGTACCACTTTACATTTCTACCAGCAATGTATGAGGATTCCAATTTCTCTAAATCCTTGCTAACACTTATTGTTATCTGTCTTTCTGATTCTAGGCATCCTAGTGAGTGTGAAGTGGTAACTCATTGTAGCTTTTTTTAATAATCGTTTTTAAAATTTTTTAGGGATGTCAGGGAACTGGATTTTTCATCATAGTAAAATAATTTCAGTAGCGAGGTAGTAACTTCAGTTTTTGGTTGAAATTATACATCAGTTCTAACCATTTAAAGAGTAAAGAAAATCCTTCTTTTAAATTTTGCTTGTGAGCCCTTCCAAAAACAAATACAATAGATCAGGACTAGCCAAAAGAAGAGATGCTTAGGATTAGGTCTGGGAGGGTCTCAAACATCAGGCTTCCATGTCCTCTCACTTTGGTGTTCAGAGCTTTTACTGGGGTTTCATTACATGGGCATGATTGATTGAATCGATGCCCATGTGGTTGAACTCAATTGTCAGTCACCACTTACTGTATTTGTTTGATTTGCATTTCCTTGATGGCTAAGGATGTTGAGAATCTTTTAATGTGTTTATTGGCTGTTTGCATGTTTTCCTTGGAGAAATGTCTAGCCAGGTTGTTTGCCCAGTTTTAAACTCTGTTATTTGTGTTTTTATTATTGAGTCCTAAGAGCCCTTCGTATATTCTAGATATGTCTCTTATCAGATATGTGATTTGTGTTCCGGTTTGCTAGGGCTGCCGTTATGCAAAATACCAGAAATGGATTGGCTTTTATAAAGAGGGTTTATTTGGTTACAAATTTACAGTTCTAAGGCCATAAAAATGTCCAAACTAAGGCATCAACAAGAGGATACCTCCACTGAAGAAAGGCTGATGGTGTCTGGAACACCTCTGTCAGCTGGGAAGGCACATGGTTGGCCTCTGCTTGTCCTTTGCTCCTGGGCCGCATTTCTTCTTTTTTTTTTTTTTTTTTTTCACTCTACCAACTTTAATAATCTTCACAACACCCCCCTGTAAGGTAGGTCAGAATGTCCTTTATATTAGAGAAATTGCAGAGCTCAAATGAACCTGCCCAAAGCTGCCCAAGGCTAAAAGGGCAAGTTCACCCACTGGTGGGCATCAGGAGGCATATTTTTATTAGTGGAGGTTATACAGAGGACAAGACATCGATCTCTCAGCCAACAAGAGAAAAATCAACAGTATCCTTTTTATACAGCAACTTTTATCCCAATGTTCTAATTGTTTTTCACAGACAAGTGCTGTGCACTATAGCTAATACCTTTTTCCTCTACATACCAATCTATACGCTGGCAGGATAATTACTAAATGGCTAGCTGACATACATCACACAGTTAATTGGCTGAGTTAGAGACAGAATTCAGGAAATTGTAGAAGCCTCTACTCTCTGCTCCTGAATTTCAGAAATCGCTGTCTCTAACTTGCCTGTGCCCAATTCCACCTTTTATGAAGTGCTAAAAGCACACAGGAGCAGTTCATTTTTTTGAACTTAGTTTAATATGCCATCTTAAAAGAAATTAAGAAAAAAGAAAAACTAAGACCTGCACTGTAAAGCATAATATAGGAGTAGATTTATTACAGCTTCTCCAAATTTCAGAGTGCTACAATGACCACAGAGTTAAAAGCTATCACTGTTAACACTTTGTTATACAATAATTTGTTTAGTCTACAAGTTTAAGGCAAACATACTAATGCATTTGCTTCTCTTCAGAATTCAGACTTATCAATATTAAAGTCTGTCCCAAAAAAAAAGGTAATGGCAATCTTCATCTCTTTTGAACAATGTACTCTGAAAGGGCTAAACTTCAGAAATTACTTAAAGGTAAATAAGATTGGCAGCCATAAATAATACTATTTATAAAATAAACACAGTTATAGAGGCTACTTTAGAAAAGACTGAACTTTGGGCTTTTGAATAGGGAGAGTGCACGATGATCGACAGCTGTCCCAGGGAGCACATGGGTGCAGGAGTGCAGCACTACACTACACAGACTGAAACCACCTGTGGATGGCACCTCTCCACTGTTTAGCATAAAAAAGGAGAGTATACGCATTGGTCAGCTGTCTCTCTTTGTTTCCAATGAGCAGTATTTGCCTAACATCATTAAGAAAACAAAAATAAAATTTGAAGGAAGGCGGCCCTTTTAAACAGGAAGGTGGAGTGTGGCTTATGTGTCTCCATTTAACACAGCCAGGCAGTTCTGCAGTAACTGTAGGTTACCCTTGACATGCTTCAGTTCTAATTCTGCTAGTTCCACTATTTTTTTTCTGAATGCAACTCTTTTTGTCTTGAAATCTATTAAGTTCTTGTTTCGCAGATTCAGATATTTTTCCAAATTTCAGACATAATTGTTGGGAAGTTTCAGCCTGCAGAACATCTTTATTTTTTGCTCTTACTTTATCAAGTGCTTTATTAGCATTTTTGTAATCCACTAGTGACCTAGATCTTCTATAGAGGAGATCCTTAGCAGCTTGAGATTCTCTTAAGTAATATTTTTACTTTGAGGTCCTCATCAGCAGACACTCAGGCTTCTATTTTTCTTGTTTTATCAAACAGTTCTGAAACTTTGAGAAAAAAACTTGCATATATCTGTAGAATCCTGAGTTCCTAAAACATATAATGAAGAACCAATCCTATAGTAATCATCTGTAGCACTTCTGTGTGATTGTGTCATCCTATCAGATTTAGCAGGTGCATCCTTAACTCAGTTATGATATTCTAAAACAAACATTCATTCATGCTCAAAGGAATCATCTACATCCTTTACTCCAACAATTACTCCATTTGCTGATTTAACATTGTTTTTAAAGAAATCTTCAAGTTTTTCTTTTTTCTTTTTGCCTCGCACACTCAAATCTTTATTATATTCCAAGAAGACATGGAGATTTAAATCTTTTCTCAAAATTGGATGTGCTGCCACATGGCATGGGAATACTTAATGCATTGCAACTGTCTTCTTGAATATTGACAAATATTCAGCTTCCACTTCCTGTTTCATCTTTGTGAATTCTTCCTTTGTCATCGACCCTTCTTCTCTAATCTTCTGTAGTTTTTCCCTTGAAGTGTCAAAAGCAGATCTTGGTGGTGCTGAAGGGATACTGTAACCTGCATAGTCTTCATTTTCAATGAAGGAATTGTGAAGCCAGATAAATTCCTCATGTAGTCAAACAACAGAAATTTTGTTTAAAATTTGGCAATGAATTCTTTGTGTGAACAATGAATTTTACTTTGCTGTCTCACTAAGAGCATCAGAAATGTCCACCTGCAGAGCAACATCACTTTGAAGATCTACATTTATTGCTTTAAGTCCACTGTCTTCCTTGGAGAGGAAGTCAGGGCCGTCATCCAGGCCTTCCTGTGGGGTCAGCAGGCTGGCATGCTGGAAGAGAGTTGGGTGGGGGAAACACAAAATGAGACATTAGTGCCAGGCCAGTGCTGCCCCCATGCCTGCCCCACACCCACCATCCCCACCACACACCTGAGGCTCCCTGGGTTGCATTTCAAAATGGCTTTCTCCTTCTGTCTCTCTTAGTAGCTTCTTTCAGCTTGCTGCTTAGTTCTCCTGGGGTGTGTCTGTCTAAGCATCTCGGGTCCTCTCTTAGCTTCTCCAGGGCAAACTCTGGGCTTCATCTCTTAGCTTAGCAACGTCCCTCTGTCTGCATCTCCAAGTGTCTCCAAGTGTCAGTGTCTGTGTCAGCTCTTGAGCTCTCTTAAGTAGTCCAGTGAACTAATCAACACCCACTCTAAATGCGTGGCGTCCACACCTCCATGGAAATAATGTACTCAGAGTTCTCACCCACAGTTGAGTGGGTCACATCTCTATGGAAACAGTCAATCAAAATGTCCCACACTAATCAAAAGACTAATAAGTCTGCCCCCACAAGGGTTATTAAAGAACATGGCTTTTGTGGGGAACATGATAGATTCAAACCAGCACATTTTGCAAATATTTTCTCCCATTCTGTGGGTTGTCTTTTTACTTTCTTGATGGTATCCTTTGAAGCACAGTAGTTTTAAATTTTGATGATGTCAGATTTATCTCTGTTTTTTTGTTTGTGTTTTTTGTTTAATAACTAAGTGCCCATTGCCTATTCCAAGGTCCCAAAGACTTCCATCTATGTTTTCTTCTAAGAGTTTAAAGTTCTAGTTTTATGTTTAGGTGTCTGATCAATTTTGAGTTAGCTTTTGGATATGGTATGAGGTAGGAGTCCAACTTTATTCTTTTCCATGTGGATATCAAGTTGTCCTAGTACCATTGTTGAAAGACTGTTATCTCCTTCATGGAATTGTATTGGCATCATTGCTAAAAATTAATTGACCATAAATAAGAGGGTTTGTTTCTTGACTCTTAATTCTGTTCCATTGATCTATATGTCTACCTTTATGCCAGTACCAAATGTGGCTTCTTGATTACATAGCTTCATAGTAAATTTTGAAATCAGGAAATGTGAGTCCTTCAATTTTATTTTTCAGAATTGTTTAGCTGTTCTGGATCCCTTGCATTTTCATATGAATTTATGTATCAGCTTGTCAATTTCTGCAAAAAAGCCAGCTGGGATTTTGATAAGGATTGTGTTGAATCTATAGATTAGTTTGGGGAGTCTTGTCATCTTAACAACATTAAGTCTTCTGATCCATGAACATGGGATGACTTTATATTTAGTTAGATTTTCTTTAACTTCTTTCAACAGTGTTTTGTAGTTCTCAGCATCAGTTTAAAACTTCTTTTGTTAAAATTTTTCCTAAATATTTCATTGTTTGTTGACGCTATTGTAAATGGGAATTTTTTTCTTAATTTCATTTTCAGACTTTCTTGGCAAGTGTATAGAAATACAGTTGATTTTTCTACATTTATGTTTCTCATAATCTTGCCAAACTCGTTTGTCAGCTCTAATAATGTATGTATGTTGAAGGATGTATGTATGTATGTATGTGAGTATTCCTTAGGATTTTCTGTGTACAAGATCATGTCACCTGCAAATAGAGGTACTTTTATTTCTTTCTAATCTGGATGCCTTTGTTTCATTTTCTGATTGTCTTAGCTAGAATTTCTAGTCTGATATTGAATAGAAGTGGCAAGAGTGGATATCTTTGTCTTGTTTCTGATTTGTTCAGTTTTTCACCAGTAAGTATGATGCTGGGTATGGGATATTGTAGGTGCCCTTTCTCAGTTTGAAGAAGTTCCCTCCTGTTCCTAATTTGTTGTGTGTTTTTAACATGAAAGGCATTTTGCCAAATGCTTTGTCGCTATTCAGATGATCATGCGGCTTTTGTTCTTCAATAAATTGATAGGATATATTACATTAATTTATTTTTTTTGGATCTTAAACCAACCTTACATTTCTGGGTTAAATTCCACTTGGTTATGGTATATAATCCTTTTGTATCTGTCAATGGGTTCAGTCTGCTTGTATGTTGCTGGGAATTTTTGTATATATATTCATAAGAGATATTGGCGCTCCATTATTTCTGAAAGGTTGGTAGTAATATTCACTCTTTCATTACTGATTTTCATAATTTGAGTTTTCTCTCTTCTTGGTCATTCTAGCTAATGGTTTGCTAATTTTGTCATCTTTTTAAAGAATAAACTTTTGTTTTATTGATTTTCTCAAATTTCTTTCTATTCTCTATTTCATTAATTTTTTATCTAATTTTTATTATTCCCTTACTTCTGTGGGCTTTGGGTTTTGTTTTCTCTTCTTTTTCTTGTTTCTTAAGGTGGAATGTTAGGTTATTGATTTGAGATCTTTCTTCTTTTGTAATGTTGGCATTTATGGCTATACATTTCCCTCTAGGCACTACTGTAGCTGCATTTCATAAGTTTTGGTATGTTGTGTCTTCATATTCTTTAATCCCAAAATATTTTCTCATTTCTTTTATGATTCATTCTTTTTTTTTATTTTAATAATCTTTTAATTGTCAGAGTAAATAAGAGATTTACTTTTATTTTATTTATTTATTTATTTTTTTGAGACATGAGCTTTTATTATAGGGCTTACCTACAGGGTGGGGAAGTCAAGCCACATTGCCCTGAAATCAAGAGCTTCTCTGGATGGATTCAGGAGCTGCTCTGAATGGCGGCCAGTTCAGAGCACAACATGGAAATAGGCCGCACTTTGGGGGGCTGAATAAGCTAGTTATAAGGGCTCAACATTCCAATGCGTATGAGAGCATAAGGCAGGGAGGGAGCAGGGTCGTGCAACGTAGGGAGGGGTTGATTGTAATCAACAGGGAGGAGGGGAGAATTATAGAGATAACAGTATCTCAGGGAGTCTCAGGGAGGAGGTAGTTTTGGGTATAGATTACAGTTAGCATCTCATATTACAAGGAGAGTGGGTTAAACCTCAGCTGTCCTAGGTCAAATAGATTTACTTTTAAAGGTAGTTCTTTGCGTCTTGGCCTTTTGTATCCATTTCTTTCTACTCCACAGTTAAAAATTAAAATAACATCATCATCTAGAATAATTTTTACTAAAACCACTAAGGGATATTTTAAAAATATCCCAGAAGTGGAACAAGTGCTAGGGAATAAACAAATATAACACTATGTAGGGTTCTAAAGTGTATTATGTTAAACAACTACTTGTCTCATTACATCTTTTATCCAGTTTTGGCAAAGATTACAGCAAAATAACATCTGCCATATACATGGGTTCATAAAATGGGAGTGGTTGTACCTCTGAATCTTGTCCACATCATCTTCTTACATATTAAATAATACATAAATGCCCTGGGTTTGCTCCCTAAGAAGTTACCGGATGCTGGTTCCAAGTTTACAAGAGAAACACACATGAAATCCTGTCTGTGTAGCTAGTCCTGTCATTAATACAAACATTACATAGTCATATGCTAAACGGTTATAAAGAAATAGCATATTATGTGCAATTAAAATAGAGAAAAATTAAGTCAGCTCTTTCCAGGCATAAATGTGTAAATATTTTAAAATTTCACATTAAACAAATATCAAAGGGGGGATATTCCCATATTTCTAAATAATATAATGTTGATAATGTTGAGCATATCTGATAATGAACTTTTACATTTGACCTCCTTTCTTGTAAATACAGTTGCAGACTGAGTTGCAGACTCTTTTTTCAAAAAGTCTCTCCTCTTAACACTCATGTCTTTTGGGATAGGTCGAGACAATCTGGCATACTAAGGCAGTGTCACCCAGGAAGATACCTTGGAGGGAAGGCATGACATTCCTTTCACTCCCCCACTTTTTTTTTTTTAGCTTGAGGTGTTTTTTTTGTTTTTTTTTTGTTTTTTTTTTTTATCTTCATTTTATTGAGATATATTCACATACCACACAGTCATACAAAACAAATCGTACTTTCGATTGTTTACAGTACGATTACATAGTTGTACATTCATCACCTAAATCAATCCCTGACACCTTCATTAGCACACACACAAGAATAACAAGAATAATAATTAGAGTGAAAAAGAGCAATTGAAGTAAAAAAGAACACTGGGTACCTTTGTCTGTTTGTTTCCTTCCCCTATTTTTCTACTCATCCATCCATAAACTAGACAAACTGGAGTGTGGTCCTTATGGCTTTCCCAATCCCCTTGTCACCCCTCATAAGCTACATTTTTTTTTTTTTTGAGTTTTATTTATTTATTTATTTATTATTTTTTTTAATCATCATTTTATTGAGATATATTCGCATACCACGCAGTCATACAAAACAAATTGTACTTTCGATTGTTTACAGTACCATTACATAGTTGTACAGTCATCACCTAAATCAGTCCCTGACACCTTCATTAGCACACACACAAAAATAACAAGAATAATAATTAGAGTGAAAAAGAGCAATTGAAGTAAAAAAGAACACTGGGTACCTTTGTCTGTTTGTTTCCTTCCCCTACTTTTCTACACATCCATCCATAAACTAGACAAAGTGGAGTTTGGTCCTTATGGCTTTCCCAATCCCATTGTCACCCCTCATAAGTTACATTTTTATACAACTGTCTTCTAGATTCATGGGTTCTGGGTTGCAGTTTGATAGTTTCAGGTATCCACCACCAGCTACCCCAATTCTTTAGAACCTAAAAAGGGTTGTCTAAAGTGTGCGTAAGAGTGCCCACCAGAATGATCTCTCGGCTCCTTTTGGAATCTCTCTGCCACTGAAGCTTATTTCATTTCCTTTCCCATCCCCCTTTTGGTCAAGAAGATGTTCTCCGTCCCACGATGCCGGGTCTACATTCCTCCCCGGGAGTCATATTCCACGTTGCCAGGGAGATTCACTCCCCTGGGTGTCTGATCCCACGTAGCGGGGAGGGCAGTGATTTCACCTTTCAAGTTGGCTTAGCCAGAGAGAGAGGGCCACATCTGAGCAACAAAGAGGCATTCAGGAGGAGACTCTTAGGCACAAATATAGGGAGGCCTAGCCTCTCCTTTGCAGCAACCGTCTTCCCAAGGATAAAACTTATGGTAGAGGGCTCAACCCATCAAACCACCAGTCCCCTATGTCTGTGGTCATGTTAACAACCATGGAGGTGGGGTAGGCGAATACCCCTGCATTCTCCACAGGCTCCTCAAGGGGGCACTACATCTTTTTTTTTTTCCTTGTTTTTCTTTCTTTTTTTTTTTTTTAACTTTCCCTTCTTTTTTAAATCAACTGTATGAAAAAAAAAGTTAAAAAGAAAACAAACATACAATAAAAGAACATTTCAAAGAGACCATAACAAGGGAGTAAGAAAAAGACAACTAACCTAAGATAACTGCTTAACTTCCAACATGTTCCTACTTTACCCCAAGAAAGTTACCTAATACAGCAACATTTCTGTGAACTTGCTCCTACTATATCCATCAGAAATTAACAGACTATAGTCATTCCTGGGCATCCCCAGAACGTTAAATAGCTTATCTGTTCTTCTTGGATTATTGTTCCCCCTTCCTTAATTGCTCTCTATTGCTAGTTCCCCTACATTCTACATTATAAACCATTTGTTTTGCATTTTTCAAAGTTCACATTAGTGGTAGCATATAATATTTCTCTTTTTGTGCCTGGCTTATTTCGCTCAGCATTATGTCTTCAAGGTTCATCCATGTTGTCATATGTTTCACGAGATCGTTCCTTCTTACTGCCGCGTAGTATTCCATGGTGTGTATATACCACATTTTATTTATCCACTCATCTGTTGAAGGACATTTGGGTTGTTTCCATCTCTTGGCAATTGTGAATAATGCTGCTATGAACATTGGCGTGCAGATATCTGTTCGTGTCACTGCTTTCCGATCTTCCGGGTATATACCGAGAAGTGCAATCGCTGGATCGAAGGGTAACTCTATATCTAGTTTTCTAAGGAACTGCCAGACTGACTTCCAGAGTGGCTGAACCATTATACAGTCCCACCAACAATGAATAAGAGTTCCAATTTCTCCACATCCCCTCCAGCATTTGTAGTTTCCTGTTTGTTTAATGGCAGCCATTCTAACCGGTGTTAGATGGTATCTCATTGTGGTCTTAATTTGCATCTCTCTAATAGCTAGTGAAGCGGAACATTTTTTCATGTGTTTCTTGGCCATTTGTATTTCCTCTTCAGAGAACTGTCTTTTCATATCTTTTGCCCATTTTATAATTGGGCTGTCTGTAGTATTGTCATTGAGTTGTAGGATTTCTTTATATATGCAAGATATCAGTCTTTTGTCAGATACATGGTTTCCAAAAATTTTTTCCCATTGAGTTGGCTACCTCTTTACCTTTTTGAGGAATTCCTTTGAGGTGCAGAAACTTCTAAGCTTGAGGAGTTCCCAATTATCTATTTTCTCTTTTTTTGCTTGTGCTTTGGGTGTAAAGTCTAGGAAGTGGCCGCCTAATACAAGGTCTTGAAGATGTTTTCCTACATTATCTTCTAGGAGTTTTATGGTACTTTCTTTTATATTCAGATCTTTGGTCCATTTTGAGTTAATTTTTGTGTAGGGGGTGAGGTAGGGGTCCTCTTTCACTCTTTTGGATATGGATATCCAACTCTCCCAGCCCCATTTGTTGAAAAGACCATTATGGCTCAGTTCAGTGACTTTGGGGGCCTTATCAAAGATCAGTCGGCCATAGATCTGAGGGTCTATGTCTGAATTCTCAATTCGATTCCATTGATCTATATGTCTGTCTTTGTGCCAGTACCATGCTGTTTTGGCAACTGTGGCTTTATAATAAGCTTCAAAGTCAGGGAGTGTAAGTCCTCCCACTTCGTTTTTCTTTTTTAGAGTGTCTTTAGCAATTCGAGGCATCTTCCCTTTCCAAATAAATTTGATAACTAGCTTTTCCAAGTCTGCAAAGTAGATTGTTGGAATTTTGATTGGGATTGCATTGAATTTGTAGATGAGTTTGGGTAGAATTGACATCTTAATGACATTTAGCCTTCGTATCCATGAACATGGAATATTTTTCCATCTTTTAAGGTCCCCTTCTATTTCTTTTAGTAGAGTTATGTAGTTTTCTTTGTATAGGTCTTTTACATCTTTGGTTAAGTTTATTCCTAGGTACTTGATTTTTTTAGTTGCTGTTCTAGTTTGCTAATGCTGCAGAATGCAAAACACCAGAGATGGATAGGCTTTTATAAAATGGGGGTTTATTTCACTACACAGTTACAGTCTTAAGGCCACAAAACGTCCAAGGTAACACATCAGTAATCGGGTACCTTCACTGGAGATGGCCGATGGCGTCCGGAAAACCTCTGTTAGCTAGGAAGGCACATGGCTGGCGTCTGCTCCAAAGTTCTGGTTTCAAAATGGCTTTCTCCCGGGATGTTCCTCTCTAGCAAGCTTGCTCCTCTTAAAAACGTCACTCATAGCTGCACTCCGTTCAGTCTCTTTGAGTCAGCATGTTTTATATGGCTCCACTGATCAAGGCCCACCCTGAATGGGTGGGGTCACACCTCCATGGGAGTATCCCACCAAAGTCACCACCCACAGCTGGGTGGGGCACATTCCAAGCAAATCTAACCATCACCAAAACGTCTGCCCCACAAGACCACAAAGATAATGGCATTTGGGGGACACAATACATTCAAACCGGCACATTCCACCCCCTGGACCCCAAAATGACATTATCTTTCCAAATACAAAATACATTCATTTCATCACAATATCACAAAAACTTAAACCATTTCAGTAACAAAAGTTAAGTACAAAATCCCATCAAAATCAATTACAGGCGTGGTGGGTCCTAAGGCACAATTCTCCTTTAGCTTTGGATCTGTGGACTTAGAACAAGTTATATGCTTCCAATATACAAAGGAGGGACATTCATAGGATAAACATTTCCATTGCCATAAGGAGAAACAGTAAAGAAAACAGGGTTAACAGGACCAAAACAGTTCCTAAAACCTGCAGGACAAACTCCATTAGATTTCAAAGTCTGAGAGTCATTTACAGAACAACGTTGCATCCTTGGGGCTTGAGAGAGTGGGAGTCTAACCCTTCCTAAGGGCCTTTCTGGCAGCCCTTTCCTCTCCAAATGCTTGGGTGAGTGCTCCAACATTTCCACACATTGGGGAGACCACCTTCTCGGCCCCACCCTCCTCAAACATCGGGGCAGCTCCCGGATTCCCTTCCATCTCCGGGGCACACGCTCAACCCCTTCAGAACAGTGGGGTGGCAGCCAGGCTCTCCCCAGTTCCCTGGGAATGTGCTCCACCCTCTTTGGGACCTCGGGTGGCAAAACTCTTCCAGAGCATCGAGGTGGAATGCCCACCCTCGACTTCTGGGGCAAACTCACCCTTTCCATGCGTGTGGGCTGCTCCACTCTCCCAGCCCAAGGCCTCTTGACTCCAGACCTCAACCTCCATGGCTCTGTCTTTGAAGAAATTTTTCCTTTAATTTTTTTCCCTTGTCTGTCTCCTCCAGTCCAGACCGGCAATGGCTCTGTCTGTAAAGATCTCGTAAAAATTCTGTTGGCTTTGCATGAAGCACACAGGGGTCAAAGCCATCAGACAGTAGGAGTTTCCACAAATCCTTTCTGGATAATTCCATCTCCAATCTTGGCTTGTACTGAAATGGCGGCTGGGTTCCATGTTCAGTTACATCCTCACGTTGGGCTGTAGCTTCTGGGATTCCACCCCCTGGAAGCTCGTAATTTTCAGCTTCTGGTCTCTTTGAACCCAAGAGTTCAGTTCTAAGTTTATCTCTTTCTGCTCGCATTTTACTATAAGCTGCAAGGAGAAGCCAGGTTACGTCCTCCACACGTAGTCTGGAGATCTCCTCAGCTAAGTACTCCAGGTTGTCACTTTTAAATTCTTCCTTCCATCTGACACCAGGACTCAATTTTGCCAAATTCTCTGCCACTTTAAAACAAGGATCACCTTTCTTCCAGTTTACAACAACATATTCATCATTTCTGCTCAAGTCCTCATCAGAAGTATCTTTAGAGTCCATATTTCCACAAACAGTCTCTTTAAAGCAGTTTTGGCCTTTTCTATCAAGCTCCTCACAATTCTTCCAGAAACTCCCCACTATCCATTTAAAAAGCCATTCCAACATGTTTGGTATTTGCAAACTCAGCAGCAAGAGCACCCCACTTCTCTGGTACCAAAATCTGTTCTAGTTTGCTAATGCTGCAGAATGCAAAACACCAGAGATGGATAGGCTTTTATAAAATGGGGGTTTATTTCACTACACAGTTACAGTCTTAAGGCCACAAAACGTCCAAGGTAACACATCAGTAATCGGGTACCTTCACTGGAGATGGCCGATGGCGTCCGGAAAACCTCTGTTAGCTAGGAAGGCACATGGCTGGCGTCTGCTCCAAAGTTCTGGTTTCAAAATGGCTTTCTCCCGGGATGTTCCTCTCTAGCAAGCTTGCTCCTCTTAAAAACGTCACTCATAGCTGCACTCCGTTCAGTCTCTTTGAGTCAGCATGTTTTATATGGCTCCACTGATCAAGGCCCACCCTGAATGGGTGGGGTCACACCTCCATGGGAGTATCCCACCAAAGTCACCACCCACAGCTGGGTGGGGCACATTCCAAGCAAATCTAACCATCACCAAAACGTCTGCCCCACAAGACCACAAAGATAATGGCATTTGGGGGACACAATACATTCAAACCGGCACAGTTGCTATTGAAAATGGTATCTTTTTCTTGAGTGTCTCTTCAGTTTGTTCATTTCTAGCATATAGAAACATTACTGACTTATGTGCATTAATCTTGTATCCCGCTACTTTGCTAAATTTGTTTATTAGCTCTAGTAGCTGTATCGTCGATTTCTCAAGGTTTTCTAGATATAAGATCATATCATCTGCAAACAATGGCAGTTTTACTTCTTCTTTTCCAATTTGGATGCCTTTTATTTCTTTGTCTTGCCGGATTGCCCTGGCTAGCACTTTCAGCACAATGTTGAATAACAGTGGTGATAGCGGGCATCCTTGTCTTGTTCCTGATCTTAGAGGGAAGGCTTTCAGTCTCTCACCATTGAGTACTATGCTGGCTGTGGGTTTTTCATATATGCTCTTTATCATGTTGAGGAAGTTTCCTTCAATTCCTACCTTTTGAAGTGTTTTTATCAAAAACGGATGTTGGATTTTGTCAAATGCTTCTTCAGCATCTATTGAGATGATCAATTGATTTTTCCCTTTTGACTTGTTAATGTGTTGTAATACATTGATTGATTTTCTTATGTTGAACCATCTAGCTTGAGGTTTTAATGTCAAAATATAAAGTCTTGTAAGTTCTTAAAATAATCCTTTCACAAAACAAGGCAGCTTTATGCTGTAAAAACATTAGTTCTTTGTCCAAGGTTATGTTTTCCTGTTCTCATCTGCTCTTCCCAGCTGTCAGCATCTTCTTCAGAGATCAGTTTTTTCTTCATAGCGACACCTGTATGCAGCTCTTTGGCTGTCCAGGTATGGTTTACAGCCTAAATGTATAATGCTATCAAACAAGAGCTCCACTGTTGTTTCACATGCCTGAACATGCTGAGCTAGCCCTAGTGTTTTCTGCACATCTTGGCAGATCTTGGAGAGGCAATACTGGATCTCCTCATTGCAGTCATTCTTGCTTTTGCCACAGGTCTCGTAGCACCTATCCTGCTGGTTACAGCACTTGGTCAGGGAGGGGATGCCAATGTTAAGGTGAACACCAAACAGCGGAGAGCCACATCCATTCGGTGGGGAGGGTTTATAACCATAACATGGGAAAGGCTTAGATCCGTCACTGCACTTGTACTGGCAGAGCCCGTCCTCTCCTCCAAGGAGGTCCAAGGCGGCGTTCAGGTACGTGTCTATCTTGTGAACGCCGTTCCGGATGGTCTTAAGGGTGGCCCTCCAGTCGGTGGTCTGGGCCTCCTCCTGGCCCCTGAGAGCTGCCACCTGGAGGAGGAGCAGGAGAGCGAGCGCGGGCCACGCAAGCACAGCCATCCACGCAGCGCCGGCCTCGCCAGGCCCCACGGGTCCCCGGAGCCGCAGCAGGCGCGCCCCCACGGAGGCTCCGGGGCGCCCTAGGCAGCGGCAAGAGCGCGGGGCTAGGAGGCAGCCACCCGCTCCATGTCCAAGCCTCCTTCCGGGCGGCGTGGGTGACGCCGCCGCTGCCTTTACGAAGCTCCCAGCGAGAGGCGGCTCCCTCACGGGGATGATTCATTCTTTTACTACACTGTGGAGCTTTGAGTTTTGTTTGTTTCATTCAACAAATAGTTCTTGGCCATCCTTCAAGTATCAGACACCTTTTGTCCACATAAGGAAGGCCCTGAGAAGAACAGAGCTTTGGGGAACCACAAACTCATTGGGAGATAGAACTTGGAAATATCTTACCTAATGTCTGTGTCATTTTATAGTTCAGTTTAAGGTCACACATGGCAGAGCCAGGACTGAAACCTATGGCTCTGACATTTCCTTTTTAATTATTGCTCCTTTCCCAGACTTCAGCTTCAAACTAGGCCTCATGCCTGACCCTCTAATTTTTACTGTTTTTATTATCATTACACTTGGAAGGTATTCTACTCCCACCAAGATTCTTTCACGTTTACTCTTCCTTTTGACCCTAGAAAAAAACAACAAAACAAACAAACAAACAAAAATCCCACCAGAAGACATGTGAAAATACAGCAAGCATTATCCCTATTTTTCAAATGAAGATACTGGGACTCAAAAGTATTTCCTGGGTTACCTAAGACACACACTGTTAGAAAGGATCAGAATCTGGACTCTAATTCAAATCTCCACCTCTTAAGGCCAAGGTCTTTTCCCCTTTGTTAAATCTAGTTTTGACTGCCAAGAGGTTCCATAGCCTAGTAAGTAAGAATGCTGGCCCTGGAGCCAGATTACCTGGATTAAAATCCCAGTTCTGCCTTTTTTTTTTTTTGCATTACTTTCAAGAAATTACTTAATCTCAATATGCCTCATGTTCCTTATCTATGGGGGGGGTGATAATAATAACACCTCATTAAGATGCATTGGAAGAGAGTGCATATAAAGCAAAATATTTACTCTTAAATTTTCTGCTTATAATTCCCCTGATAAATTGGATTTTTAATATGCTTTTCATCCTAGGCCATTGATAAATGCAGATAAATAAATGAGTATCATATATAGATGTTCGATTATGTCAAAGTAACAAAACTTTGATATACTCGAAAGAAAGACTTTCATAAAAGTTAGTGTTTGTCTGACTTTCCAGCCCTAAAAGACTATGATGTTCAAAGTTGTGGCTGCACAAATATTTGTGCTAATAGGGGAGATTCCACCTTGGGAATTTTTCTGAACCTGGTGGAGCTTGTTTATAAAATGAGGATAGAATACCTTCCACACAGGATTATTGAGATGATAGACTCAGTATAGCACTGAGTATAGTGCATGGCATGTGTAGGCAGTCAGGAAATGGTGACTAGTTCTCCTGTTCTGTTGAGAGTGCAAACTGGTGAATGTTAATCTTTCCACCTTGTTGTGATTGTCTGACCTTCCAGGCCATTGAAAACTTTGCCTTGACAGTGAAGACCACTGCCCAGATGCTCCAGACGTTTGGGGACTGCTTGGCCAAGACAGAGCTGCCCAGAGGCATACAGTCCACTGAAGACCTTCTTATGTCCCACACGAGGCAGCAGGACAAGCTGCAGGTGGGTAGTCAGTGGCCCCTTGAGCTAGTACTGTGCCAGCAGGATGAGTTGGCCTCCTGAAGAGAGTTGGGAGCAGAATTAAAAGCCAAGCCCTCTTCTTCCTTCTTCTTCAATGACTTTGCAGTCACTGGTCATATTAAACATTCAGGATAGACAGTATGTGAAGAGAAAAATCTCTTGAGGCTGGGTGATGAATATAAAAAGAATGCAAGTAAGAACTGTGAGAAGCAGCCCAGCTTTATGCTGTGAGATGAGGTGTGCAGACATTCCTTTCAAGAATAGCACTACTATGATCCTGCTTAGGACAGCAAGACATCATGAACTGAAATTGTAGGGACAGAGGGCAGGGAGTTGGCTTGTGAAGTTTTGGGGCAGACTGATAAGCTGACTTATGGTTTCACTTTCTCAAGGATGTGTCTTTTTATTTAGTTTCTTGGCTGCTAAAACAAATAGCATACAATGGATTAGCCTCACAACAGAAACTTACTGGCTCACGGTTTCAGAGGCTAAAAGACTTGCTTCCTCCCTCGTTTAGTATCTTCTGGCTGTCCAGCAATTTTGGGGGTTCTTTTGGCTTTTCCATCACATGGCAATGCACATAGTGGTGTCTTCTCCTTTATTGCCTGGGTTCCATTGATTACCAGCTTCTGACTTTTCCCTGTGACTTCTTCTGTCTGCCTAAATTTCATTCTGCTTATGAAGGTATTTTAGTTTTCTAGGCTACTTAAACAAATACCATGAAATGGTTCAGCTTAAACAATGGGAATTTATTTGTTCATGGTTTTGAAGCCGGGAAAATGTCCAAATCCAGGCAGAATCAAGGTGATGCTTTCTTCTAGAAGACTGGCTGCTGCTGGTGATCCTTGGTTCCTCTGTCACATGACAAGGCATATGGCAGGGTCTGCTGGTCTCTCCCTTCTCTTCTGAGTTTCATTGATTTCACCTTCTTCCTTCTGTGGCTTTCTCTGTCTCTGTCTGAATTTCATTCTCTTATAAATGACTTTAGTAATAGGATTAAGACCCATCCTGACTGAGGTGGGACACAGGTTAACTGAAGTAACCTCATCAGAAGGCCGTATTTACAATGGGTTTACACCCACAGGAATGGATTAGATTTAAAACATGTTTTTCTGGGGTACATACAGCTTCAAACCGCTACAGAAGGACTCCAGTAATCCAGATTAAAGCCCAACTTCATTCAGTTAAGGTCACATCTTAACTGAGATTACATCTTAAAGCGATTCTACCTACAATGGGTTAACACCACAGGACTAGGGTTGGGACCTGGACGTGCCTTTTGAGGGAGACATGATTCAATCCCCAACAGGAGCTAATTTGAGAAAAAAAGTACTATAGAAGCTGCTCTGAACTGGGATGGATTTAGGAAGAGGCACCTGTTAAATGAGTCATAAAAGCACATCAGAACCTGCTGAGAAAGGAGCTTGGCAGGTTCCTTCAGATTATGCAGTATGGGAAGTGTTCCTGGGATTTCTTTTGAGTGGATGAAGTGCCTGTCTACCTCAAGAAGCACAGACAGACCCAGTCCAATGTTTACAGCAAACTAATCCTCAATAGGGCATCAAATAGAGAATTGGAAGTCTGACACATCTTAGCATTACAGTGTATATGCATTCTCTGCTTCATGGAACTTGGGAAGGGCTGAAAATTTTCATCTGGGTCCCAAAATTTGCAAAATTGCTAGGTGGCTGATTTGTCCATTTATTCGCCATTGATTGAGTACCCACCACTACTTACCAGGAAAACCAAAGAATGCAACCTTGAGGACCACGTAGTCTAGTTAGCGGAGCCTCTGGGTCTTGTTGTTGAGTCACATTAATTCTTCTGGTCTCAAACTATGGAAGCTTGAAAGCATCCTGGAAATTTTCCCTGGGAATGCCTCTGAGAAGCTCTACCTCTTTCTTTTCCAAACATATTGGCAAGTTCACCTCCCATGATTCCTGAAAGAGATGGCATGGGTTGAAGAAAGCAGGGTCTAGGATGCCTCTGTGTGAGGTCTGCCTGAAAAGGGTTTGAGGTCACAGGTCCACAGGTCACAAACTAAAGGGGTGTGCAGAGCAGCCAGTTAGTAACAGTCAAGTGCGATGTTAAGGAAGCCTCGCACAGCAGGAAGGAACTGCAAAGTGGGGCTCCATGGCTAGGCTCATGAACACAATTTGTTCTCTGCCTCATTTCAAGAAGGATTTGGAGAGGCTGCAGAACAGGAGCACAGAGGTGACAATATGATCAGGAAGGTATCTGTGGAAAAGGTAAGGAAATTTTCATTTTAGATTAGGACTTGTATCTGGGGGCTGAAAACAGCCAGTCAGGTCCTGCTGTACCTGCAGTGAAGGTTACCCAGGAAAGGCAGTGGAGAAGATATTCTAGAATTTCTGCACAGGCCAAGAGTTCTGCCAGGTTGAAGGGAGGGAAGGAACAAATCTCCAACATGGAGGGAAGTCATTGTCTTAGTTTGCCAGTCTGCTGTGACAAATTCCACACAATGGTTTGGCTTAACCAATGGAAATTTATTGTCTCATGGGTTTGGAGGCTAGAAGGCTGTTTCTTCTTGGGTCTGTAGCATTTTGGTGCTGGCTTGCCACTTGCCCATCACACAGTGATGTCGACTCCTTTCCTATCTGGGTTCCTACTGATTTTCTGCTTTTACCTGTGGCCTTTTCTGACCCTGGCTTCCAGTTTCTTCTCTTTCTCAGGCTTCCAGTAATGGTAATATGGCCCACCCTGCTTCAGTTAGTCACTAAAATTCACTAAAATAATCTATTTGGAAATGGGTTCACACCCACAGGAACGTGGACCAAGATTAATAGCTTGCCTTTTCTGGAGTACACAACTCAATCTACCGCAGTCATTTTCTTATGAACAGTAACCAGCTGCTCTCAGAATTAAAACATGTAACTCTGGGCAAAGAAGGTTAAAAATGCGTTATGTAGTAGAGTGACTTTGTTAGAGCCACTTAATTTGGAGTAGTCTGATATTTATAAGAAACAGTTTTATAAAGACTTTCATGATCTGTGCTGATTTGGATGTATTATGTCCCCCAAAACTCCATGTTCTTTGATGCAATCTTGTGGGGGCAGACGTATTAGTGTTGATTAGGTTGGAATCTTTGGTTTAGGTTGTTTCCATGGAGATGTGACCCACCCAACTGTGGGTAATACCTTTGATTAGATTATTTCCATGGAGGTGTGGCCTCACCCATTCAACATGGGTCTTGATTTAATCACTTGAATATTTTAAAAGAGAGCCATACAGACCCAGACACTTGCTGACACTGATGCTTAGACATGCTTGGAGTTGCAGACCCCCGATGTCAACTGCAGCCAAGAGAGACATTTTGAAGACAGCTGTTGAAAGTAGACTTTTGCTACTCCAGAGTTTGCCTGGGAGAAACTAAGAGAATACCCCCAGACGCCTAGAGAGAGACATCCAGGGAGAAAGCCATTTTGGAATGCAACCTAGGAGCAAGCAGACACCAGCCACATGCCTGCCCAGCTAACAGGTTTTCCAAATGCCAATGGCCTTTCTCCAGTGAAGGACGCAATTGTTGATGCCTTACTTTGGACAGTTTATGGTCTTAGGACTGTAACTTTGTAAACAAATAACCCCCCTTTATAAAAGCCAATCCATTTCTGGTGTTTTGCAGAATGGCAGCATTAGCAAACCAGAACATTATCACATCTCAATTTGATGAAAAACTCATGTTTACTTTTATACGGAATTGAATTTAGTGTAAATAATGATAAAATATTTGACCTATTAGACAAATGAAGGAATGTAGCAAGTTCCATTTAATTAGGCTTTTAGTCAGAAAATAAATGCAAAATCATTTATAAAACTAAAATGTTATGCTTGCATTTATTTTCCTCACTGCCATTAAATCACAGAGAAAATTTATAACTGTCTTAAGATAAAATTCACAAAACAATTTAATTTTTCCAAGACTTTACCTTGGTTAAGAATTTTTAAGTGAATTTGGATTAGAATAAAATTATTCTCTCTATATTTTACCAAATAATATTAATGCCCTTTTGAAGATAATACAGAAGGGTTTCTTAGAGCCTTTTTATGATGCCTAATTATTGGCTAATACCAATTTGATTTTATTTTTCCTTCCCTTATCATTTAGAACCAAGAATAGCAAAACCATTAAACTAGAGCTACACTTTCCCTTTTTTTCATCCAAAAATGCATTAAAGAGGGAGGCGGGGCAAGATGGTGGATTGGTGAGGTGTATGTTTTAGTTACTCCTCCAGGGAAGTAGGTAGAAAGCCAGGAACTGCGTGGACTGGACACCGCAGAGCAATCTGACTTTGGGCATACTTCATACAACACTCATGAAAACGTGAAACTGCTGAGATCAGCGGAATCTGTAAGTTTTTGCGTCCAGAGGATCCGTGCCCTTCCCTGCCAGGCTCAGTCCCGTGGGAGGAGGGGCTGTAAGCGCCAGGAAGGAGAAGGGAGAACTGCAGTGGCAGCTCTTATCGGAAACTCATTCTACTGATCCAAACTCCAACCATAGATAGACTGAGACCAGACACCAGAGAATCTGAGAGCAGCCAGCCCAGCAGAGAGGAGATAGGCATAGCAAAAAACAGTAAGACAAACACAAAAATAAAAGCAGATGCTTTTTGGAGTTCTGGTGAAGATCGAAAGGGGAAGGGCAGAGCTCAGGCCCTGAGGCTCATTTGCAAAACCCAAAGGAAAACTGATCTCTCTGCCCCCTGGATCTTTCCTTAATAGCCCTAATTGCTTCGTCTATTAGCATTTCGATAACGCATTAGATCTTCCGGGCCTTTTTTTTTTTAATCTTTTTTTCATTTTCTAAAACAATTACTCTAAGAAGCCCAATACAGAAAGCCTCAAAGACTTGCAATTTGGGCAGGTCAGGACAAGAGCAGAACTGAGAGCTCTGAGACAAAAGGCAATAATCCAGTGGCTGAGAAAATTCACTAAACACCACAACTTCCCAAGAATAGGGGGGTGTCCTCTCATAGCCATCATCCTGGTGGACAGGAAACACTCCTGCCCGTCACTGGCCCCATAGCCCAGAGCTGCCCCAGACAACTGAATGTGACGGAAGTGCTTACAATAACACGCATACACCACAAAATTGGGCGTGGACATTAGCCTTCCCTGCACCCTCAGCTGGTTGTCCCAGACTTGGAAAGGTGGAGCAGTGGGAATTAACAAGCTCCATTCAGACATCATTTCAGCAGACTGGGAGCCTCCCTACACAGACTGGCAGCCCAGAACCAGCCTGGGGGGACGGCACTCACCTGACATAACACAGTCATCCCTCAACACAGGACAAGGGGGTGCAAGGCCTGGAAGAGGGACCCACTCACAAGTCTCAGGGGCCACACGCCAATACCAAGGACTTGTGGGTCAGTGGCAGAGACAAACTGTGGCAGGACTGAACTGAAGGATTAGACTATTGCAGCAGCTTTAAAACTCCAGGAACACCAGGGGAGATTTGGTTGTTAGAGCCACCCCACTCCCTGACCACCCAGACACACGCCCCTTATACAGGACGGGCAACACCAACTACACACGCAAGCTTGGTACACCAACTGGACCCCACAAAACTTACTCCCCCACTCACCACAGAGGCAAAGCAGGGGAGAACTGGCTTGAGGGGAACAGGTGGCTTGTGGAAGCCACCTGCTGGTTAGTCACAGAAAGTGTACACCACGAAGCTGTAGACCTGACAAATTAGAGATAAAGATTCCAATTGGTCTACAAATCCTAAAAGAACCCTACCAAGTTAAGCAAATGCCAAGAGGCCAAAAACAAAAGAAAATTTTAAAGCATATGAAAAAAGCAGGTGATATGGATAACCCAAGCCCAAGCACCCAAATCAAAAGATCAGAAGAAATACAGTACTTAGAGCAACTAATTAAAGAACTAAGGATGAACGATGAGACCATGGCATGGGATATAAAGGACATCAAGAAGAGCATGGAACAGGATATAAAGGACATCAAGAAGACTCTAGAAGAGCATAAAGAAGACATTGTAAGACTAAATAAAAAAATAGATGATCTTATGGAAATTAAAGAAACTGTTGACAAATTAAAAAGATTATGGATACTCATAGTACAAGACTAGAGGAAGTTGAACAATGAATCAGTGACCTGGAAGATGACAGAACGGAAAATGAAAGCACAAAAGAAAGAATGGGGAAAAAAATTGAAAAATTCGAAATGGACCTCAGGGATATGATAGATAATATAAAATGTCCAAATATAAGACTCACTGGTGTTCCAGAAGGGGAAGAAAACGGTAAAGGTCTAGGAAGAGTATTCAAAGAAATTGTTGGGGAAAACTTCCCAAATCTTCTAAACACCATAAATACACAAATCATAAATGCCCAGCGAACTCCAAATAGAATAAATCCAAATAAACCCACTCCAAGACATATGCTGTTCACACTGCCAAATACGGAAGAGAAGGAGCAAGTTCTGAAAGCAGCAAGAGAAAAGCAATTCACCACATACAAAGGAAACAGCATAAGACTAAGTAGTGACTACTCAGCAGCCACCATGGAGGCGAGAAGGCAGTGGCACAACATTATTTCAAATTCTGAGTGAGAAAAATTTCCAGCCAAGAATACTTTATCTAGCAAAGCTCTCCTTCAAATTTGAGGGAGAGCTTAAATTTTTCACAGACAAACAAATGCTGAGAGAAGTTGCTCACAAGAGACTTGCCCTACTGGAAATACTAAAGGGAGCCCTACAGACAGAGAAACAAAGAAAGGAGAGAGAGACATGGAGAAAGGTTCAGTACTAAAGAGATTCGGTATGGGTACATTAAAGGATATTAATAGAGAGAGGGAAAAATATGTACGACAAACATAAACCAAAGGACAAGATGGCTGATTGAAGAAATGCCTTCACGGTTATAACGTTGAATGTAAATGGATTAAACTCACCAATTAAAAGGTATAGATTTGCAGAATGGATAAAAAAAATGAACCATCAATATGCTGCATACAAGAGACTCATCTTAGACACAGGGACACAAAGAAATTGAAAGTGAAAGGATGGAAAAAATATTTCATGCAAGCTACAGCCGAAAGAAAGCGGGTGTAGCAATATTTATCTCAGATAAAATAGACTTTAAATGCAGGGATGTTTTGAGAGACAAAGAAGGCCACTATATACTAATAAAATGGGCAATTCAACAGGAAGAAATGACAACCATAAACGTTTATGCACCCAATCAAGGTGCCACAAAATACATGAGAGAAACACTGGCAAAACTAAAGGAAGCAACTGATGTTTCCACAATAACTGTGGGAGACTTCAACACATCACTCTCTCCTATAGATAGATCAACCAGACAGAAGACCAATAAGGAAATTGAAAACCTAAACATTCTGATAAATGAATTGGATTTAACAGACATATATAGAACGTTACATCCCAAATCACCAGGATACACATACTTCTCTAGTGCTCATGGAACTTTCTCCAGAATAGATCATATGCTGGGACATAAAACAAGGCTCAGTAAATTTAAAAAGATTGAAATTATTCCAAGCACATTTGCTGACCAAAATGGAATACAATTAGAAGTCCATAACCCTAAGAGACTTAGAAAATTCACAAATACCTGGAGGTTAAACAGCACACTCCTAAACAATCAGTGGGTTAAAGAAGAAATAGCAAGAGAAATTGCTAAATATATAGAGACGAATGAAAATGAGAACACAACATACCAAAACCTATGGGATGCAGCAAAAGCGGTACTGAGGGGGAAATTTATAGCACTAAACACATATATTAAAAAGGAAGAAAGAGCCAAAATCAAAAAACTAATGGATCAACAGAAAAAGCTACAAAATGAACAGCAAACCAAGTAGAAGAAAAGAAATAACAAGAATTAAAGCCGAAATAAATGACAGAGAGAACAAAAAAACAATAGAGAGGATAAATAACACCAAAAGTTGGTTCTTTGAGAAGATCAACAAGATTGACAAGCCCCTAGCTAGACTGACAAAATCAAAAAGAGAGAAGACACATATAAACAAAATAATCAATGAGAAAGGTGACATTACTGCAGATCCTGAGGAAATTAAAAAAATTATAAACGGGTACTATGAACAACTGTATGGCAACAAACTGGATAATGTAGAGGAAATGGACAATTTCCTGGAAACATATGAACAACCTAGACTGACCAGAGAAGAAACAGAAGACCTCAACCAACCCATCACGAGCAAAGAGATCCAATCAGTCATCAAAAAGCTTCCCACAAATAAATGCCCAGGGCCAGATGGCTTCATAGGAGAATTCTACCAAACTTTCCAAAAAGAATTGACGCCAATCTTACTTAAACTCTATCAAAACATTGAAGAAAATGGAACACTACCTAACTCATTTTATGAAGCTAACATCAATCTAATACCAAAACCAGGCAAAGATGCTACAAAAAAGGAAAACTACTGGCCAATCTCCCTAATGAATATAGATGCAAAAATCCTCAACAAAATACTTGCAAATCGAATCCAAAGACACATTAAAAAAATCATACACCAGGACCAAGTGGGGTTCATTCCAGGCATGCAAGGATGGTTCAACATAAGAAAATCAATCAATGTATTACAACACATTAACAAATCAAAAGGGAAAAATCAAATGATCATCTCAATAGATGCTGAAAAAGCATTTGACAAAATCCAACATCCCTTTTTGATAAAAACACTTCAAAAGGTAGGAATTGAAGGAAACTTCCTCAACATGATAAAGAGCGTATATGAAAAATCCACAGCCAGCATAGTACTCAATGGTGAGAGACTGAAAGCCTTCCCCTTAAGATCAGGAACAAGACAAGGATGCCCACTATCACCACTGTTATTCAACATTGTGCTAGAAGTGCTAGTCAAGGCAATCTGGTAAGACAAAGAAATAAAAGGCATCCAAATTGGAAAGGAAGAAGTAAAACTGTCATTGTTTGCAGATGATATGATCTTATATCTGGAAAACCCCGAGAAATCGACGGTACAGCTACTAGAGCTAATAAATTTAGCAAAGTAGCAGGATACAAGATTATTGCACATTAGTCAGTAATGTTTCTATATGCTAGAAATGAACAAACTGAAGAGAGACTCAAGAAAAAGATACCATTTTCAATAGCAACTAAGAAAATCAAGTACCTAGGAATAAACTTAACCAAAGATGTAAAAGACCTATACAAAGAAAAGTACATAACTCTATTAAAAGAAATAGAAGGGGACCTTAAAAGATGGAAAAATATTCCATGTTCATGGATAGGAAGGCTAAATGTCATTAAGATGTCAATTCCACCCAAACTCATCTACAGATTCAATGCAATCCCAATCAAAATTCCTTCAACGTACTTTGCAGACTTGGAAAAGCTAGTTATCAATTTTATTTGGAAAGGGAAGATGCCTCAAATTGCTAAAGACACTCTAAAAAATAAAAACCGAGTGGGAGTACTTCCACTCCCTGACTTTGAAGCTTATTATAAAGCCACAGTTGTCAAAACAGCATGGTACTGGCACAAAGATAGAAATATAGATCAATGGAATCGAATTGAGAATTCGGAGATAGACCCCCAGGTCTATGGCCGACTGATCTTTGATAAGGCCCCCAAAGTCACTGAAGTGGGTCATAATGGTCTTTTCAACAAATGGGGCTGGGAGAGTTGGATATCCATATCCAAAAGAATGAAAGAGGACCCCTACTTCACCCCCTACACAAAAATTAACTCAAAATGGACCAAAGATCTCAATATAAATGAAAGCACCATAAAACTCCTAGAAGATAATGTAGGAAAACATTTTCAAGACCTTGTATTAGGTGGCCACTTCCTAGACTTTACACCCAAAGCACAAGCAACAAAAGAAAAAATAGATAAATGGGAACTCCTCAAGCTTAGAAGTTTCTGTACCTCAAAGGAATTTCTCAAAAAGGTAAAGAGGCAGCCAACTCAATGGGAAAAAATTTTTGGAAACCATGTATCTGACAAAAAACTGATATCTTGCATATGTAAAGAAATCCTACAACTCAATGACGATAGTACAGACAGCCCAATTATAAAATGGGCAAAAGATATGAAAAGACAGTTCTCTGAAGAGGAAATACAAATGGCCAAGAAACACATGAAAAAATGTTCCGCTTCACTAGCTATTAGAGAGATGCAAATTAAGACCACAATGAGATACCATCTCACACCAATTTGAATGGCTGCCATTAAACAAACAGGAAACTACAAATGCTGGAGGGGATGTGGAGAAATTGGAACTCTTATTCATTGCTGGTGGGACTGCATAATGGTTCAGCCACTCTGGAAGTCAGTCTGGCAGTTCCTTAGAAAACTAGATATAGAGCTACCATTCGATCCAGCGATTGCACTTCTCGGTATATAGCCGGAAGATCGGAAAGCAGTGACATGAACAGATATCTGCACGCCAATGTTCATAGCAGCATTATTCACAATTGCGAAGAGATGGAAACAACCCAAATGTCCTTCAACAGATGAGTGGATAAATAAAATGTGGTATATACACACCATGGAATACTACGCGGCAGTAAGAAGGAACGATCTCGTGAAACATATGACAACATGGATGAACCTTGAAGACATAATGCTGAGCGAAATAAGCCAGGCACAAAAAGAGAAATATATGCTACCACTAATGTGAACTTTGAAAAATGTAAAACAAATGGTTTATAATGTAGAATGTAGGGGAACTAGCAATAGAGAGCAATTAAGGAAGGGGGAACAATAATCCAAGAAGAACAGATAAGCTATTTAACGTTCTGGGGGTGCCCAGAAATGACAATGGTCTGTTAATTTCTGATGGATACAGTAGGAACAAGTTCACAGAAATGTTGCTATATTAGGTAACTTTCTTGGGGTAAAGTAGGAACATGCTGGAAGTTAAGCAGTTGTCTTAGGTTAGTTGTCTTTTTCTTACTCCCTTGTTATGGTCTCTTTGAAATGTTCTTTTATTGTATGTTTGTTTTCTTTTTAACTTTTTTTTCATGCAGTTGATTTAAAAAAGAAGGGAAAGTTAAAAAAAAAAAAAAGAAAGAAAAACAAGGAAAAAAAAAAAGATGTAGTGCCCCCTTGAGGAGCCTGTGGAGAGTGCAGGGGTATTCGCCTACCCCACCTCCATGGTTGCTAACATGACCACAGACATAGGGGACTGGTGGTTTGATGGGTTGAGCCCTCTACCATAAGTTTTACCCTTGGGAAGACGGTTGCTGCAAAGGAGAGGCTAGGCCTCCCTATATTTGTGCCTAAGAGTCTCCTCCTGAATGCCTCTTTGTTGCTCAGATGTGGCCCTCTCTCTCTGGCTAAGCCAACTTGAAAGGTGAAATCACTGCCCTCCCCCCTACGTGGGATCAGACACCCAGGGGAGTGAATCTCCCTGGCAACGTAGAATATGATTCCCGGGGAGGAATGTAGACCCGGCATCGTGGGACGGAGAACATCTTCTTGACCAAAAGGGGGATGTGAAAGGAAATGAAATAAGCTTCAGTGACAGAGAGATTCCAAAACGAGCCGAGAGGTCACTCTGGAGGGCACTCTTACGCACACTTTAGACAACCCTTTTTAGGTTCTAAAGAATTGGGGTAGCTGGTGGTGGATACCTGAAACTATCAAACTACAACCCAGAACCCATGAATCTCGAAGACAGTTGTATAAAAATGTAGCTTATGAGGGGTGACAATGGGATTGGGAAAGCCACAAGGACCACACTCCACTTTGTCTAGTTTATGGATGGATGAGTAGAAAAATAGGGGAAGGAAACAAACAGACAAAGGTACCCAGTGTTCTTTTTTACTTCAATTGCTCTTTTTCACTCTAATTATTATTCTTGTTGTTTTTGTGTGTGTGCTAATGAAGGTGTCAGGGATTGATTTAGGTGATGAATGTACAACTATGTAATCGTACTGTAAACAATCGAAAGTACAATTTGTTTTGTATGACTGCGTGGTATGTGAATATATCTCAATAAAATGATGATTAAAAAAAAAAAAAAAAGACCTTGTATTAGGTGGCCACTTCCTAGACTTTATACCCAAAGCACAAGCAACAAAAGGAAAAATTGATAAATGGGAACTCCTCAAGCTTAGAAGTTTCTGTACCTCAAAGGAATTTCTCAAAAAGGTAAAGAGGCAGCCAACTCAATGGGAAAAAATTTTTGGAAACCATGTATCTGACAAAAAACTGATATCTTGCATATATAAAGAAATCCTACAACTCAATGACGATAATACAGACAGCCCAATTATAAAATGGGCAAAAGATATGAAAAGACAGTTCTCTGAAGAGGAAATACAAATGGCCAAGAAACACATGAAAAAATGTTCCGCTTCACTAGCTATTAGAGAGATGCAAATTAAGACCACAATGAGATACCATCTCACACCAATTTGAATGGCTGCCATTAAACAAACAGGAAACTACAAATGCTGGAGGGGATGTGGAGAAATTGGAACTCTTATTCATTGCTGGTGGGACTGCATAATGGTTCAGCCACTCTGGAAGTCAGTCTGGCAGTTCCTTAGAAAACTAGATATAGAGCTACCATTCGATCCAGCGATTGCACTTCTCGGTATATAGCCGGAAGATCGGAAAGCAGTGACATGAACAGATATCTGCACGCCAATGTTCATAGCAGCATTATTCACAATTGCGAAGAGATGGAAACAACCCAAATGTCCTTCAACAGATGAGTGGATAAATAAAATGTGGTATATACACACCATGGAATACTACGCGGCAGTAAGAAGGAACGATCTCGTGAAACATATGACAACATGGATGAACCTTGAAGACATAATGCTGAGCAAAATAATCCAGGCAGAAAAAGAGAAACACTATATGCTACTACTAATGTGAACTTTGAAAAATGTAAAACAAAGGGTTTATAATGTAGAATGTAGGGGAACTATCAATAGAGAGCAATTAAGGAAGGGGGAACAATAATCCAAGAAGAACAGATAAGCTATCGTGGGTAAATTTAATGTTCTGGGAATGTCCAGGAATGACTATGGTCTGTTAATTTCTGATGGGTATAGTAGGACCAAGTTCACAGAAATGTTGCTATATTAGGTTACTTTCTTGGGGTAGAGTAAGAAAACGTTGGAAGTAAAGTAGTTATCTTAGGTTAGTTGTCTTTTTCTTACTCCCTTGTTATGGTCTCTTTGAAATGTTCTTTTATTGTATTTTTATTTTTATTTTTTTATTTTTTATACAGTTGATGTAGGGAAAAAAAAAGGTTTTAAAAAAAAAAAAAAAAACAAGGAAAAAAATATGCAGAGCCCCCTTGAGGAGCTGGTGGAGAATGCAGGGGTATTGGCCTGCCCTACCTGGATGGTTGGTAACATGCCCACAGACAAAGGGGACTGGTGGTTTGATGGATTGAGCCCTCTACCATGGAATTTGCCCTTGGGAAGATGGTTGCTGCAAAGGAGAGGCTAGGCCTCCCTATAATTGTGCCTAAGAGCCTCCTCCCAAATGCCTCTTTGTTGCTCAGATGTGGCCCTCTCTCTCTGGCTAAGCCAACTTGAAAGGTGAAATCACTGCCCTCCCCCCTACGTGGGATCAGACACCCAGGGGAGTGAATCTCCCTGGCAACGTGGAATATGACTCCCGGGGAGGAATGTAGACCCGGCATCGTGGGATGGAGAACATCTTCCTGACCAAAAGGCTGATGTGAAAGGAAATGAAATAAGCTTCAGTGGCAGAGAGATTCCAAAAGGAGCCAAGAGTTCACTCTGGTGGGCACTCTTACTCACAATATAGACAACCCTTTTTAGGTTCTAATGAATTGGGGTAGCTGGTGGTGGATCCCTGAAACTATCAAACTACAACCCAGAACCCATGAATCTTGAAGGCAATTGTATAAAAACATGGCTTATGAGGGGGGACAGTGGGATTGGGGGGGGCCGTAGAGATCACACTGCCGTTTGTCTAGTTTGTGGATGGATGAGTGGAAAGGTGGGGGAAGGAAACAAACAAACAGACAGGGTGCCCAGTATTCTTTCTTACTTTAGTTGCTCCTTTTCACTTTAATCATTATTCTGGTTATTTTTGTGTGTGTGGTAATGAGGGTGTCAGGGATTGATTTTGGTAATGAATGTACAACTATGTAATGGTACTGTGAACAATCAAATGTATGATTTGTTTTGTATGCATGGTATGTGAATATATCTCAATAAAATGAAAAAATGCATTAAAGAGAGAAAGGGTTTATATTAGAAAAAAAGAAATACTGCTTAAGCTTTTATTAATACCAGCAGTTTTTTTTATTATTTAATTTTACTGAGATTGTTCACATCCCATTACAGAGATCCAAAGTGTACAATCAGTTGCCTATGGTACCATCACACAGTTGTGCATCCATCACCACAATTAATTTTTCGTTCCAGTTTGAGAACATTTTCATTACTCCAGAAAATAAATAAAGACCAAAACAGAAAACTCAAATCCTCCCGTAACCTTAACCACCCTCCCTTCGGTATTTGCTCATAGTATTGAATACCAGCAGTTTTTATGGTTAATTACATGTATTTTATCTCATTCTTCTTAAGTGTATTGCTGTGTAATCAACTGAGTAATTTTTTTTTCAGAAAACTAGTACAAGATTCATTTTTCAGAATACTTAACTTCTGTATCTATTTAAAATATCTATACAAGTTACTGTGTATATTTTTGTCTTTCTCCCAGCCTAGAGAATTTTTCCTAAGTAGCTGGCATAGCATTGGGAGATTTGGCTTGATTTCTTAATTTCTTTTCTCCTGGCATCTTTGAAAACCTTTAACTTGGATTCATAAAAGCATGTAGTTGCTTCTACAACCAATCAAAATAGAAAGAGCCTTTGAATTTGAGAGTTTTTGCAGCCTTATTTGCTAATTCTCTCTGGAGTTGTAAACATCTTGTTTAATAATGTCTTCCAAAAGGATCTCCTATCTTTTGGCCACCCTGGCATGTCAAACCAATCTGTTTACACAGAAAAAAATGTCAGAACATTCACAGGAGAAGAATCTTCTCAAACTTCCAAGGAAATTGCAGTCTTCAAAGGAGATTCTATTCTGGGAACATAAATCCCTTCCCCTGAGGCTATGCCTTAGTTTTTTTTTTTTTTGTTTTTTGTTTTTTTTAAATTAAATTCAGTTTTATTGAAATACATTCACACACCATACAGTCATCCATGATATACAATCCACTGTCCACAGTATGATAACATAGTTATGCGTTCATCACCACAATCTATCTCTGAACATTTTCCTTACATTAGAAAGAACCAGAACAAGAATAAAAAATAAAAGTGAAAAAAGAACACCCAAATCATCCCCCCATCCCACCCCATTTGTCCTTTAGTTTTTATCCCCATTCCTCCACTCATCCATACACTAGTTAAAGGGGGTGTGATCCACAAGGTCTTCACAATCACACTGTCACCCCTTGTAATCTACATTATTAAGTAATTGTCTTCAGGAGTCCAGACTGCTGGGTTGGAGTTTGGTAGTTTCAGGTATTTACTTCTAGCTATTCCAATACATTAAAGCCTAAGAGGTGTTATCTATATAGTGCATAAGAATGTCCACCAGAGTGACCTCTCGACTCCATTTGGAATCTCTCAGCCACTGAAACTGTTTTGTCTCATTTTGCATCCCCCTTTTGGTCAAGAAGATACTCTCAGTCCCACGATGCTGGGTCCACATTCATCCCCAGGAGTCATACTCTTATGCCTTAGTTTTTGTAGAGTTTATAGTCAAAGGATGCTCCCTATTTCAATATATTTTACTTTCTGTCCAATCAGATTGTGGTCTTCATGCTAGGACTTGAAACTTTATTCTCTGTAATTTCTCTCTACCATCTGAGAGATAGAAAGGAAGAGAGGCATGTTCATAGAATCAGCTTTTTTTTTTTTTGTACAATAAAGGAAATTTAATCACAGTGCTCAGCATGGCTCAGTAGTAACATACAATCAGCTTTTTAGCCTTTTCTGGGAGAAATTAGGGTCCTGATGGGTTGAGAAAAGCAAACCCAACTCAGCACACCCCTCCTGTCCCTCTGTGTCCTTTTTCACCCATGGATCAAGATTTAGAGAAAGCTGGCAGAGTGGTGTACATAGATGCCCCAGGGTTTTCTGCAGATCGAATCCTATCCAAGCACCCTATTTCCTGAGGAAAGGAAGCTCAACAGGCTGTGGACTCTCTCTCAGTTTACAAGCTGTATGTTTTCTTTCCATGGAAACTGAAACTGTTGAAGATTGCTGGCCAGTGGGACAATTGGATATCCAAATGGAAAAGAACACCTTTTACCATATGCAAAAATTATCTCAAAATGGATCAAAGTTCTAGATTTTTTTTATTTTTATTTTAAATCTTCATTTTATTGAGATATATTCACATACCACGCAGTCATACAAAACAAATCGTACATTCGATTGTTCACAGTACCATTACATAGTTATGCATTCGTCACCTAAACCAATCCCTGACACCTTCATTAGCACACACACAAAAATAATAATAATTAAAGTGAAAAAGAGCAATTAAAGTAAAAAAGATCACTGAGTGCCTTTGTTTGTTTGTTTGTTTCCTTCCCCTATTTTTCTACTCATCCATCCATAAACTAGAAAAAGGGGAATGTGGTCCTTGTGGCTTTCCCAATCCCATTGTCACCCCTTATAAGCTACATTTTTATACAATTGTCTTCGAGATTCATGGGTTCTGGGTTGTAGTTTGATAGTTTCAGGTATCCACCACCAGCTACCCCAATTCATTAGAACCTAAAAAGGGTTGTCTAAATTGTGCGTAAGAGTGCCCACCAGAGTGACCTCTCGGCTCCTTTTGGAATCTCTCTGCCACTGACGCTTATTTCATTTCCTTTCACATCAGCCTTTTGGTCAGGAAGATGTTCTCCATCCCACGATGCTGGGTCTACATTCCTCCCCGGGAGTCATATTCCACGTTGCCAGGGAGATTCACTCCCCTGGGTGTCTGATTCCACGTAGGGGGGAGGGCAGTGATTTCACCTTTCAAGTTGGCTTAGGTAGAGAGAGAGGGCCACATCTGAGCAACAAAGAGGCATTCGGGAGGAGGCTCTTAGGCACAATTATAGGGAGGCCTAGCCTCTCCTTTGCAGCAACAGTCTTCCCAAGGGTAAATCCTGTGGTAGAGAGCTCAGTCCATCAAACCACCAGTCCCTTATGTCTGTGGTCATGTTAGCAACCATCGAGGTGGGCTAGGCCAATATCCCTGCATTCTCCACAGGCTCCTCAAGGGAGCTCTACATATTTTTTTCCATGTTTTTTTTGTTTTTGTTTTTTTTTAACTTTTTTCTTTTGAATCAACTGTATGAAAAATAAAAAAATAATAATTAAAAAAAAAACATACAATAAAAGAACATTTCAAAGAGACCATAACAAGGGAGTAAAAAAAAGACAACTAACCTAGGATAACTACTTTACTTCCAATATGTTCCTACTCTACCCCAAGAAAGTTACCTAATATAGCAACATTTCTGTGAATTTCTTTCTCCTGTACCCATCAGAAATTAACAGACCATAGTCATTCCTGGGCATTCCCTGAACGTTAAATTTACCCACAATAGCTTATCTGTTCTTCTTGGATTATTGTTCCCCCTTCCTTAATTGCTCTCTATTGATAGTTCCCCTGCATTCTACATTATAAACTGTTTGTTTTACATTTTTCAAAGTTCACATTAGTGGTGGCATGTAATATTTCTATTTTTGTGCCTAGCTTATTTTGCTCAGCATTATGTCTTCAAGGTTCATCCACGTTCTCATATGTTTCACGAGATCGTTCCTTCTTACTGCTGTGTAGTATTCCATTGTGTGTATATACCACATTTTATTTATCCACTCATCTGTTGAAGGACATTTGGGTTGTTTCCTTCTCTTGGCAATTGTGAATAATGCTGCTATGAACATTGGCGTGCAGATATCTGTTCATGTCACTGCTCTCCAATCTTCCAGGTATATACTGAGAAGTGCAATCGCTGGATCGAAGGGTAACTCTATATCTAGTTTTCTAAGGAACTGCCAGACTGACTTCCAGAGTGGCTGAACCATTATACAGTCCCACCAGCAATGAATAAAGAGTTCCAATTTCTCCACATCCCCTCCAGCATTTGTAGTTTCCTGTTTGTTTAATGGCAGCCATTCAAATTGGTGTGAGATGGTATCTCATTGTGGTCTTAATTTGCATCTCTCTAATAGCTAGTGAAGCGGAACATTTTTTCATGTGTTTCTTGGCCATTTGTATTTCCTCTTCAGAGAACTGTCTTTTCATATCTTTTGCCCATTTTATAATTGGGCTGTCTGTACTATTGTCATTGAGTTGTAGGATTTCTTTATATATGCAAGATATCAGTCTTTTGTGAGATACATGGTTTCCAAAAAATTTTTCCCATTGAGTTGGCTGCCTCTTTACCTTTTTGAGAAATTCCTTTGAGGTACAGAAACTTCTAAGCTTGAGGAGTTCCCATTTATCTATTTTTTCTTTTGTTGCTTGTGCTTTGGGTGTAAAGTCTAGGAAGTGGCCACCTAATACAAGGTCTTGAAGATGTTTTCCTACATTATCTTCTAGGAGTTTTATGGTGCTTTCATTTATATTGAGATCTTTGGTCCATTTTGAGTTAATTTTTGTGTAGGGTGTGAAGTAGGGGTCCTCTTTCATTCTTTTGGATATGGATATCCAACTCTCCCAGCCCCATTTGTTGAGAAGACCATTATGACCCACTTCAGTGACTTTGGGGGCCTTATCAAAGATCAGTTGGCCATAGATCTGGGGGTCTATCTCCGAATTCTCAATTCGATTCCATTCATCTATATTTCTATCTTTGTGCCAGTACCATGCTGTTTTGACAACTGTGGCTTTATAATAAGCTTCAAAGTCAGGGAGTATAAGTCCTCCCACTTGGTTTTTCTTTTTTAGAGTGTCTATAGCAATTCGAGGCATCTTCCCTTTCCAATAAATTTGATAACTAGCTTTTCCAAGTCTGCAAAGTAGGTTGTTGGAATTTTGATTGGGATTGCATTGAATCTGTAGATGAGTTTGGGTGGAATTGACATCTTAATGACATTTAGCCTTCCTATCCATTAACATGGAATATTTTTCCATCTTTTAAGTTCCCCTTCTATTTCTTTTAGTAGAGTTATGTAGTTTTCTTTGTATAGGTCTTTTACATCTTTGGTTAAGTTTATTCCTAGGTACTTGATTTTTTTAGTTGCTATTGAAAATGGTATCTTTTTCTTGAGTGTCTCTTCAGTTTGTTCATTTCTAGCATATAGAAACATTACTGACTCATGTGCATTAATCTTGTATCCTGCTACTTTGCTAAATTTGTTTATTAACACTAGTAGCTGTATCGTCGATTTCTCAGGGTTTTCCAGATATAAGATCATATCATCTGCAAACAATGACAGTTTTACTTCTTCTTTTCCAATTTGAATGCCTTTTATTTCTTTGTCTTGCTGGATTGCCCTGGCTAGCACTTCCAGCACAATGTTGAATAACAGTGGTGACAGCGGGCATCCTTGTCTTGTTCCTGATCTTAGGGAGAAGGCTTTTAGTCTCTCACCATTGAGTACTATGCTGGCTGTGGGTTTTTCATATATGCTCTTTATCATGTTGAGGAAGTTTCCTTCAATTCCTGCCTTTTGAAGTGTTTTTATCAAAAAGGGATGTTGGCTTTTGTCGAATGCTTTTTCAGCATCTATTGAGATGATCATTTGATTTTTCCCTTTCGAATTGTTAATGTGTTGTAATACATTGATTGATTTTCTTATGTTGAACCATCCTTGCATGCCTGGAATGAACCCCACTTGGTCCTGGTGTATGATTTTTTTAATGTGTCTTTGGATTCGATTTGCAAGTATTTTGTTGAGGATTTTTGCATCTATATTGTTTAGGGAGATTGGCCGGTAGTTTTCCTTTTTTGTAGCATCTTTGCCTGGTTTTGGTATTAGATTGATGTTAGCTTCATAAAATGAGTTAGGTAGTTTTCCATTTTCTTCAATGTTTTGAAAGAGTTTAAGTAAGATTGGTATCAGTTCTTTTTGGAAAGTTTGGTAGAATTCCCCTGTGAAGCCATCTGGCTCTGGGCATTTATTTGTGGGAAGCTTTTTGATGACTGATTGGATCTCTTCGCTTGTGATTGGTTGGTTGAGGTCTTCTGTTTCTTCTCTGGTCAGTCTAGGTTGTTCATATGTTTCCAGGAAATTGTCCATTTCCTCTATAGGATCCAGTTTGTTGCCATACAGTTGTTCATAGTATCCTCTTATAATTTTTTTAATTTCTTCGGGATCTGCAGTTATGTCACTTTTTTCATTCATTATTTTGTTTATATGGGTCTTCTCTCTTTTTGATTTTGTCAGTCTAGCTAGGGTCTTGTCAATCTAAAAATATGGAACACTTCATGAATTTGCGTGTCATCCTTGCGCAGGGGCCGTGCTAATCTTCTCTGTATCGTTCCAATTTTAGTATATGGGCTGCTGAAGCAAACACAAAGTTCTAGATTTGAGAGCTAAAACTATAAAACTCTTATAAGAAAACATAGAAATAAATCTTCATGACCTGAGATTTGGCAAAGGATTCTTAGGTATTACACCAAAAGCACAAGAAAAATAAAAAAGAGAAATTTGGACTTCGTCAAAATTAAAAACTTCTGTGCTTCAAAGGACACTGTCAACATAGTAAAAAAAAATAACCCATAGAATGAAAGAAAATATTTGTAAATCATGTATCTGATAAGGGACTTGTATCTAGAATATACGAAGAATTCTTACAACTCAACAACAAAAAGACAAAACCCAGTTTAAAAATGGGGAGAAGATCTGACTAGACATTTCCCCAAAGAAGATATAGAAATAGCCAATAAGGATGTGAAATGATTCTCAAGATCATTAGTCATCAGGTAAATGCAAATCAAAACTGATGATATACCCACCAGAATGGCTGTAAACAGAAGGATAGCACAAGTGTTGGTGAGGATATGGAGAAACTGAGACATTCTTTTACTGCTGGGGAAATGTAAACTAGTCTGCACAGTTCCTCAAAAAGTTAGAATTACCGTAAGGCCCAGCAGTTCTGCTCTTTCATATAGACCCAGGAGAATTGAAAATATACTTCACTCAAAAACTTGTACATGAATTGTCACAGCAATGTTATTCATAATAGATTAAAAGAAAAAAAAAAAGGTAGAAACAACCCAAGTGTCTGTCAATGGATAACAAGGTGGCTACAACATGGATAAACCTTGAAGAGACCTTATGCTAAGTGAAAGAAGCCAGACATCAAAAAGCTATATATTGTTTGATTTCATTGATATGAAATGTCCAGAATAGGAAAATCCACAAAGACAGAAAATAGATTAGTCACTGCCAGAGGCTGGGGGTTAGGGGGTGGAGGGTGCTGGGTGGGAGGGAAGAAGGGGAAGAAGGAATGGGGAGTGACTGCTGATGGGTATAGAGTTTCTTTTGGGGATGATGAAAACATTTTGGAATTAGATCATGGTGAGGGTTGCACAACCTTATGAGTAGTCTAAAAAAGAACACATGAAATTGTGTGCTTTGAAAGGGTGAATTTTATGTTACATGAATTAAAATTTTAAAGAAAGGAAAAAAAATCTTTGGGCCTCAGGATAAGACAGCAAAATAATAAGCACAAACCCTGTCCAGATATGTAATGTTCTTGCCTTGTTTTTGATGAACCTGCAGACCCTCTGTCTCAGAAAATAACTCTTCCTTGAGCCCCTTGAGTGCCCCACTCTATCTCCTTGGTGCCTTTCCTAAGACACCCAAGACCTCGTCATGATTCTAGCAAGTGAAGGGTTAATACCTGGACAGCCTCAGAACTCTGTTTCAGCATTTTGTCTGACATCCCGGCTGATTGGTCAGTGCTCTATACAGTATTAAATAGTTTGAATTGTCACTAACATGGACAAGGGCAAGCTCATTTGGGGGATGGGCAACTCACCTTTACTCCCTTCAGGTACAACAGTTTCTCAGTCTTTCCTCTGTGTTTATGACAGCTTTTGTAATCCTAAAGACCATGTGGTTCACTCCCAAAGCAATAATCAGCTCACAATTTTTAATAGTGTGAAGGGGATATACAGAGTATGGCGTTACTTATTAATATCCACCTTCAGTCTATCACTTCCCTTATACTTTGCATATCTTTTGGTGTATCTCTGTTCCCAGCTTCCTCCTACGCTAGCAAAATGTCTGTTCTCCTTTAGTGCCTCCCTTCTTTCTCCCAAATCTGCGTTTCAAAAGTATATATAGAGTATAGCTATAGATAATCTAATAATAGATACTGCCAGGATCCTGCTTATTAGGAGAGAAGAGGGCTAAAAGCACTTACTCAGGAAAAGTTTTTCCATCACATCTTAGTTGCCTTTATTCATCTGCAACCTGATTCTTTTAGACTATTATTAATTCATCCAACCTACAAATATTTAATGAATATTGATGACATGAGAAGAAATGTGATAAGGCCCCCAAATCCACTGAACTGGGGTGGAATAGGTTCTTCAACAAATGTGGCTAGGAGAACTGGATATCCATATCCAAAAGAATGAAAGAGGACCCCTACCTCATACCCAATATAAAAATTAATTCCAAGTGGATCAAAGACCTCAACATAAGAGACAGTACCATAAAACTCCTAAAAGATAATGTAGGGAAACATCTTTAAGGCCTAGTACTAGGAGGTTGCTTTAAGAGCATAAGCAACAAAAGAAAAAATAGATAAATGGGAGTCCTCAAAATCAAAAGCTTCTGTACCTCAAAGAACTTTGTTAAAAAGGTGAAGAGGCAGCCAACTCAATGGGAAAAAATATTTGGAAACCATATATCTGATAAGAGACTGATACCCAGCAAGAATAAAGAAATCCTACAATTCAAGAACAGTAATACAAACAGCCCAATTATAAAGTGGGCAAAAGATATGAAAAGACATTTTTCTGAAGAGGAAATACAAATGGCTAAAAAACACATCAAAAAATGTTCACTGTCGCTAGCTATTAGGGAAATGCAAATCAAAGCCAAAATGAGATATCATCTCACACCAATAAGAATGGCTGCCATTAAGCAAACAGGAAAGTACAAATGCTGGAGAGGTTGTGGAGAAATTGGAACTCTTATTCATTGCTGGTGGGAATGTGTAAAGGTATAGCCAATGTGGAAGACAGTTTGGTGGTTCCTCAGAAAACTAGATACTGAGTTACACTATTGTGCCAGTTTGAATGTATTATGTCCCCCTAAATGCCATTAGCTTTGATGCAATCTTGTGTGGGCAGACCTATTAGTGTTGATTAGATTGTAATTCTTTGATCGAGTGTTTCCATGGAGATGTGACCCACCCAATTGTAGGTCATAACTCTGATTAGATCATTTCCATGGAAGCGTGGCCCTGCTCATTCAGCATGGGCCTTGATTAGTTCACTGGAGCCCTATAAAAGCTCAGACAGAAGGAACAAGCTTGCTACAGCCAAGAGGGACACTTGAAGAATGCATAGCTGAGAGAGTAGCTGCAGCTGAGAGACAGTTTGAAGACAGCTGTTGAAGAGAGGACAAACACCCCAAGAGCAACTGAGAGTGACATTTTGAAGAGGAGCTGAAGCCTAGAGAGGAATGTCCTGGGAGAAAGCCATTTTAAACCCAGAACTTCGGAGCAGATGCCAGCCACGTGCCTTCCTAGCTAACAGAGGTTTTCCAGACACCATTGGTCATCCTCCAGTGAAGGTACCCGATTGCTGATGTGTTACCTTGGACACTTTATGGCCTTAAGACTGTAACTGTGTAACCAAATAAACCCCCTTTTATAAAAGTCAATCCGTTTCTGGTGTTTTGCATTCTGGCAGCATTAGCAAACTAAAACACCTATGATTTGGCAATTTCACTTCTTGGCATATACCCAGGAGGTCTGAAAGCAGTGACACGAACAGACATTTGCACACTGATGTTCATAGTAGCATTGTTCACAATTGCCAAAAGATGGAAACAAAGTGTCCTTCAACAGAAGAGTGGATAAACAAAATGTATATACATACAATGGAATACTATGCAGCAGTAAGAAGGAACAATGTCCTGGAACATATGACAATATGGATGAACCTTGAAAACATAATGCTGACTGAAATAAGTCAGACACAAAAGGAGAGATATTGTATGCTACCACTACTGTGAATTTCCTGAACAATGTAAAATCAGTGTCTTATAATGAAGAATATAGAGAACCTAGAGATAGAGAAAAGCTAGTGAAGGGGGAATGATAACCTAATATATACAGACATGTTAACGAGTGTGAACGTAAAGGTATGGGAATGGACAGGAGTGATGGTTGTTTGTTAATAGGATTATAAGTATTGGAGCTGCATTGAAGGCAATCATGATTGAAAGTGGTTGTTTAAAGGCATATATCCCACAGATTAGCATTATGAATATAAATAAGTGTTTACCTGATATACTTCTAAGGTGTATGACACTGGTACAAAGAGTTAACAACAGAGTAGTGTATGGGAAAAACTACCTGTTGCATATTATAGACTATATTTAATAGGAATACCTTACCAGTACTACACTAATACTTAGGATGAATATTCAGGAGCTGATAAGGGTATTTGAGGTGTTTTGTGTTATGATAATTGTTTAAAATTGAGAATGTTGATGATTGTACAACTAAGTGAAGATAATGTGAGACACTGATTGTTTGCCTTGGACAGAATATATGCTATATGAAATTAGGAACCCCTTACTTAGTAAGTCAAGCCCTCGATCTTGAGGCTTGCTCTTATGAAATTTATGACTAAAAAGGAGACTAAGCCTTCCTATTATTATGCCTACGAGGCACCTCCAGAGAACCTCTTTTGTTGTTCAGATGTGGCCTTTTTTTCTCTAAGCCCAACTCTACAAATAAATTCATTAACCTGCCCCCTACGTGATACATGACTCCCAAGGGAGTGAATCTCCCTGATGATGTGGGACATGACTCCCAGGAATGAGCCTGGCCCTGGCATTGAGGGATTAAAAATGCCTTCTTGACCAAAACTGTGAAAAGAAAGGTAACAAAATAAGGTTACAGTGGCTAAGAGATTGCAAATAGAGTCGAGCGAGCAGCTATCCTGGAGGTTACTCTTATGCGAATAGCCCAAATGGCCACAGTATGCCGAGCCCTGACCAACAGTAGTCCCGAAATACCTGGTGCCTATTTGAGACCCTGTAAAAGTTTCACTCACTAAGTTTATTTTTCAGAAACTTGAATCTTCCAGAGTGTTCCTATGCCAGATAAGTCCCAAAACGCGGAGGTTTTCCCCATAATGTCGACACCCCTTTTCAACATGAACAGTTTAGGGTGGTCATTGCCTAGACAGCCTTGAAGATCAAAAAAGTGATTAAACGAGAGGAGAGGTAGCGACAGACAAGATATGATTTTAAAAAAGATTACCAATACTGATCTCTAGATAATTTTTTTTAGTTGCTAGGGTATTAGAATATCTAGAAGGCAATAACAGAAGTGGTGGAACTGTAACCTATAACATTCTTTGAAATTTGCTCTATAGCTACTTATTAAATTGCACTTTGAAAGTTATCGCCTTTCTGTATCTATGTTATTTTTCACAGTAAAGAAATAACAGAAACTGTGGAACTGTAACCCATAACATTCTTTGAAATTTGCTTGTTAAATAGTACTTTGAAAAAGTTATCACTGTTCTGTATATAAGTCGTATTTCACAATAAAAAATGTAAAAAAAAGAAAAAGAGAAGAAAAAGTAGGAGAAGAAATGAAGGCTGAAACCTGAGATTGGAAAAGAAGGGGTATATGTCCAGTTCTCAGGCAGGAGTGACAGCCGTCTGGCTGACCTGGGGCATAACCTGGAGTGGGCAGAGGGGTGTCCAAAGAATTTTGAGTGTGTAGATCAGAGAAGTCAAGTCTCTCATCAGGCAGGTCCAGAAATAAGTTTGATGCTTAGAATGAATGATGAAAGCCTCAGGAGGGTTAATACTGGAGTGGGACGGGAGATAAGAAAGAAAGGAGATTGAGAGGGTGGAGACTTCTGTGTGGATAGGGTGTGGATGTGTAAAACTTTGCCTACAGGAAATGAGCTCTGTACTGTAGGATAGTTTTGTTTGAGTCTTAGAACCATAGGCCTATTCCAACTCTAAGGGGTATACCAAATCCGCATTCCATTACCCAGGAGCCAAACCCAGAACCCTGGGGAGCAAAAGTCTAGACCGGGCTCCTCCCAGTTTTGGCTGTGGCTGGCCTTTTGGTTAAAGATGACCTGTGATGGGCAAGCTGAGGACTAGAGCTGTTGTATTTGGAAGGTGGTAGCCCCACATCTTCTCCAATTGAGAAGCCCAAAGTCCCAATGGAAAAAAAGCAAACTGGAGTTGCCTTGGAAGTACATATTTTTCCATGTCAAACTGAAACTGCTGCCCATCTCTGCCAGACTATAATAATTGAACAAGGCCACAGTTGGAGGGAGGGGGGCAGATGGGAAGGAAAGACAGGTCTTTATTGGTGAGGCCAAGTAAAGTATTTTCATGGTCAACTAGCAAATATTACAATTGCATGTCAGTTGCCAACATTTAATATTCACTATCTGTCATTTTCTTGTTTCTAGCCATTATCTTAAATTAGATCAAGTTTTTATTAGCTTAGTTTTGTTTGTAATTTACGTCTTGAGATACACAAAAACTTAATAGACATTGTTTTGGGGAAGGGAAAGTGGATGAGCTGAGGGACAGAGGTAAAAAAGATATTTTGTACAGCATATACTCTTTTATATATTTTGAATTTTGTATCATGTGTATGTATTACTTATTAAGAATAAAATCAATTGATTAAATTTTTAAAACCTATAGCTTGACTTCTTTAGCATTTAATTTCCTAAATGAAAAAAATACTGATATGCAATTCTCCCTATCCCAAATTCCACCAATAATTTGTTTTTATTTTAATTCCTTCTAAAAGAAACTGTTTTTTCTTTCTCCAGGATGAGCTGAAATTAATTGAAAAACAAGGGGTCACACTGCTGTCGTGCATCCAAGAACCAGCAACCAAAAATCCTACCAGCAAACTCAATCCCAATGAACTTGAGAATGTAGCTACCGTGGCAAGGTGAGTGAAAGAAATAGATTGTGCTTTTTCTGGAGATGATATGTAGAACTGAAACAATCAAGAACAGACTGCAACAGCTAGTGTTTGAGTCTTGTGGGGCCAAGAAAGAATAATATTTGAAACAACCAGTGGAGAAAAATGGCCACCCTCTGGTACCCATCTGCAGAGATCTTTTTATGAGAATTTCATGCCCTCCTCTTATGATATGCTCTCATCCCAGGGAGTCAAGGGAAGTGGTAGTGTTTCTTGAGTTTCATTTACAAATACCATTTTGGCTGGGGACTTGGCTTTACATACCTGTTGTCTCAGGTGGAAAAAAAAGATGCAAAGGTAAGGTCCCGTGGGGCACCTTTTAAAGTGCAGCAGCTGCATCCAAAGTGAAATTTCTGCCTAGCACTGAGGGTGTCCTTATTGAAAAACGGGAAGTATGGGTTCAGGTGAACCATAAGAAAGTCATATCTGAATCTGACTTTCATAATAAGGAGAATACCACAATTAATAGCATCGACTGAAACATAGGTGTAATCCACATTAGGTCTTTGCGGACTTTTGTGGAAATGAATGCTAACACAATGGTTGCTTTCTCATTCGTTCTTGACAGATTGTTGGTGCAGTTGGATGAAACAGAAAGAGCCTTTAGTCAGTTTTGGTCTGAGCATCACTTGAAGCTTAACCAGTGCTTACAACTGCAGCACTTTGAGCACAATTTTTGTGAGGTATTATTTTCTGGTTTAATAGAACTTCCTTTTCTGGCATAGTGAGCCCTGGTTCTCTCTTACTCCTTGCACTCTTTGGTATTGGGCTTCTCTCTTCTTAATCCAGCTTCTTTTTTTATATCCTTGCTTCTTCACAGAGCCCTTCTTCTCACTTTTTCAGTGAGGTAGCAGTGTTCTAGAATCCCATTTTCTTGTTGGCATACATGGCAATTTCGGTCATGGTTTATTTTCCCTTTTGATTGATAGTCTGTCAAATGTAGCTCTAGTCTACAGGTGCCTCTGCATCCCTAGCTTAATCTGAAAGATAATAAGCTGGAAAAAATGTAAATATAGAAGTATACATATCCTGAATCCTTTTTGGATTTGGGAGTTTTCTTACAGCAGAACATACCTATACCTCCAGATAGGTGCTCACTGGTTTATTTCTGGACTGCTCTAATTTTTCTTGTAGGTTAAGCTTGCCCTGGAAAATCTGCTGGAAGAACAAGTAGAGTTTACAGACATTGGGGACAGTGTGATGCACATGGAACAACTTCTTAAGAAACACAAGACACTGGAGGAAAAAGGCCAGGTGTGCTTTTTGATATACTTGAGTGTACTGGGAAGGAAGTCATTGTGGACGGTGACAGGTCATGTCCACCCATTACTGTTGCAGGTTTGCTAAAGGACCCAGCAATGCCCAAATTCTGCCCTTCTAATCACTCCCCATCCCTTCCCCAGATCGCTTAGGAGATATGTACATAAATAACCCTAATGAATAATACAGCCAATGCAGAGCTCTATTAAAGCTATCTGAGCCTATAGGTGAGGCTGGAGGCCTGAGTGGGTGAGAGTGTGGGGCCCGGCCTGCCCTCTCTTGGAGTCAGCAGTACAAGTGGAGGAGCAGTGGGGGGAGAGGGTCATATCAGTGACCCCAGATCTCACCAATCATCTTAGAACTCCTCCCTGTGGCCCTAGATGGGCCAGGGAAGGGGGAAGGAGTCGGAGGTGGTAAGGAGCGGAAACTTTAAAAGGGGAAACTGATAAAAAAAAAAACAAACAAACAAAGTAGTTTTTAACTGGAGCAAGACACAAAGTGGGAAATGGGTCCATCTTATGTCTGTCGCTGCACAGTATTGGCAAAGCTTTATATTTCCTCATGCCCTAAGAATTGTATACATCAAGCTTATAAAAGTATATGTGTTTCCTAGTTCCCATACTTGAATGAAACAGTTTCCTAGATCTGCATGTGAGTTCTTCATTTAGGAGTGATTCTATTTTAAGTCCTTACAAATTTTGTTTATTACAAATTAAGACATCTGAGTCATCTCTTTCCAACTAGGTTCCTTGTCTGCTTTCTTTAATTAGGTTCTCTGTTTTTGTCTCTTGGGGACCAATTCCTCTGTGGTTAGCGCTTCCTCTCTAAGCTGATCTAAAGGCGTGTTCCCCGGATGATAATTTTGCAGTACTAAAGATTTGCTTCTTGAAGTTTATCTTCTGGCGCAGCATAGGTGCAACCTGAGTGAGAACTTATTAGAAATCTCCTGTGTTCTGGTTTGCTAATGCTGCCATTATGCAAAATACCAGAAATGGATTGCTTTTTTTTTTTAATTAATTCAGTTTTATTGAAATATATTCACATACCATACAGTCATCCATGGTGTACAATCAGCTGTTCACAGTACCATCATATAGTTATATATTCATCACCACAATCTATTTCTGAACATTTTCCTTACATTAGAAAGAGTCAGAATAAGAATAAAAAATAAAAGTAAAAAAGAACACCCAACTCATCCCCCCCGTCCCACCCTATTTTTCATTTAGTTTTTTGTCCCCATTTTTCTACTTATCCATCCATAAACTAGATAAACAGAGTGCAATCCACAAGGTTTTCACAATCACACTGTCACCCCTTGTAATCTGCATTGTTATACAGTCGTCTTCAGGAGTCCAGACTACTGGGGTTAGAGTTTGATAGTTTCAGGTATTTACTTCTAGCTATCCCAGTACATTAAAACCTAAGAGGTGTTATCTATATAGTGCATAAGAATGTCCACCAGAGTGACCTCTCGACTCCATTTGAAATTTCTCAGCCACTAAAAGTATTTCGTCTCATTTTGCATCCCCCTTTTGGTCAAGAAGATATACTCAATCCCACGATACCAGGTCCATATTCATTGGATTGGCTTTTATAAAGGGGGTTTATTTGGTTACAAATTACAGTTCTAAGGCCATAAAAGTGTCCAAACTAAGGCATCAGTGAGAAGATACCTTCACTGAAGAACTACCGATGGCATCTGGAACACTCTGTCAGCTGGGAAGGTACATGGTTGATGTCTGCTTGTCCTTTGCTCAGATGTTGTGTTTCAAAATGGCTTTCTCCAAAATATCCCTGGGCTTGTCGCTCTTAGCCTTTTCAGCTCCTGTGCATCTAACCATCTGGGGGTCCTCTCTTAGTTTCTCCAGAGCAGACTCTGGGCTAGCATCTCTTAGCTTAGCATCTCCAAAAGTCCTTCTGTCTGCATCTTCAAGTATCAGTTTTCAATGTCCTTCTCCAAAATGCCTCTCTCAGCTGCTCTCCAAAATGTCCCTCTCTTATAGGACTCCAGTGATTTAATGAAGACCCACCTGAATGGATGGGGCCCACATCTCTATGGAGATAATTTGATCAAAGGTCTAGCCCATAGTTGATTAAATCAAATCTCCATAGAAACACTCAATCAAAAGATTAATGTCTGCCCTCACAAGATTGAATCAAAAAAATATAACTTTTAGGGGGACATAATGTATCCAAACTGGCACATCCAGCCCCATCTCAGAATCAGAATCTGCATTTGAATGAGAACCACTGGTGACTGATACGCACATTACAGTTAGAGACACCCCCTTCCTGAAGGTTCCATAAGAGATGTAAACCAAAACCACAGGACTCTAAGAGCTGTCAGTTGTGGCTTCTGAACTAGAGAGCTTCTGCACAGGTACAAACCCATGAACCTGCTTGTGTACCTAAAATCTCACCCAGGAATCCCATCCTTCCCTAGTGAGCACTCTCTGTTATCTGACAGGGAGATGATCATTTCAGAGCTAAACTTAGTGCTGAAGGCACATGAGCATCAGAGACATTTATCAAACAATGGAAAACTTGAATATCATATTGATGATGGTATTAGCAGATTCTCCATGACAGCCCCAATTTTTTGTCATATTAATTTTTTCAATAAAACTCACCATTAAATGTAGACACCATTTAGTTTTATGTATTTTTCTTTACATAAATGCATATATTAGGGAAGATGCGTCATCAAGCACTGTACATTTATTTCTGATTCAAAAAATATGTTCCTGGCATATATATATATATGAAGGAAACTACTGACCCACCAAGAGGGTGAATATTCATCAACAAGGATTCTTTGTCCTAGCTTCTGTGGATATGTTGGTGAACCAGATGGTCAAACTGTCCCGGAGCTTGAGAGAGACGTAGGTAGTTAAGAAGTAATCAATCATGGTGATGAATGCACAATTTCGTGATGACACTGTGAGCCACTGATTGTATACTCTGGATGGATTGTAAGGTGTGTGAATATATCTTAATAAAATTGCATTTAAAATAAAAAAATTTTGTGTTAAAATTTTTTTAAAATAATCAAATAAATAATAACATCAGATAGTGACAGGTGGTATGGAGAAAACAAGAAGCTATCAAAGAAAGTCACTGGACGTGCTACTCTAGCTGGTTGGGTCAGGAAAGGCCTCCCTGAGAAGGTGACTTTTGATCCGAAAGCTGGAGAGCTGTGCAGAGATTTGGAGAAGAGCCTTCAAGGCAGAGAGCTTCAAGTACAAAGGTCTTGAGGTGGGAATGAGGTTGGTGAGTTCAGGGAATGGAGCTAGAGTGTGGTGGGTCAGGAGGAGGTGAGGTGGGAGAGGTGCCAGATCATGTTGGCTCTGGAGTCTTTGATGAGGAGTTTGGTTTTATTCCTGGTGGAACAGGAAGCCATTGAGGGTGCTCTAGGTTGTGTTTTGATGAGTGGTGATGGATCTGCATGACAGCTCCACGTTCTCTCTCCTGCTCCTCTCCTTGGACCTATGGTCTTTCATACATACTTGAAAGATTTCTGATTGGAGCTAGGGGTGAAATCTGTGGTCAGGAGATACAGGAAAGCTTTGTGAACCATGACCCATCTTTTGTGGATGATGTCCTTGAACCAGATGGACTAACCTGCTGCAGATGATCCATGGAACCCAGGTCCATTAATTTTATCCATTGTATGCCTTGCTTATCATATTGTGTGTATATGTTTTTCAAAAATTTTTAACTCATTTTCTAACATATGTGGTAAACCCATTCCTCTGCCTTTGGGTGAATCAAACAGCTTTCTCACCATAACTGGGTGAGATTTCTAAGAGGCATTGTTTCCTCAGATGATAAGGGTTTGGCTAGTCTTTCCATTTGTCCTGTCAATTGTGGAAGGAACCAAGGTGGTATCTGGCCAGAATCCACCAAACACCTGCTTAGGGTTTGTCCTTCACTTTTCACTCAGGAGTCACCTTCCTTCCTGCCATAGCCACTCAGTATTCTCTGGGTTATTGCCAACTTCCATATTCTATGCAGTGATATTATCCTCATGGTAACTTTTGGGACAACACACTAACCAGACTTCATTGCACGCTAATTGAACCTGTTCTCTTTTTTGTTCTGGTTTGAGGGTTTAGCAAACTTGAATTCTCATTTCTGATTCTGAGAAACAATGGTTTCAACCACCCTTTTACATCTATACAAGCAGAATTTACTATAGGGTTGTAGCTGTGAGGAATGCCAGGACCTTCAGTGATGGGCCAACAGGGAACAGACAAGAACAGTGTGGGAGGAACCAACCAGATTTCAGCCTTGACCACTCCTCCCTGTCCCCAAATGCTGGTTACAGTTACACTACTGTGGTAGCACTGATTACATAGTTACGCTACTGTGTCCAAGAAGGCATGGAACTTGGGTCATTAACATCTTAGGGATGTAATCTAGGTGGTGGGCATGGCTTTTTCTTTTTTATGAAAATTTTCAGACACACTGAAAGTAGATAGAACAATACAGTGAACTCCTATGTGTTCATTAGTCAGTTTCAACAACTATTAACCTCCTGCCTGTTTTCATCTAGCCTGCGTCCCCATACGTACATTCTGTTCCCATGCCATCATCTGTGTGTTTGTTCTGCATTCCCTGGTGTAGCAGCATTACTCTCTTTCTCACCATTTTCTTTCATAGTAGACCCTCACTTTAACCTTTCATCACAGTAGAGTCCTGAGGGAAGAAGGGAATAAGCTGTTTGTTCAATGAAGATTACTTGACTATCCAGACTTCTGGAATTTTCAGCATCTAAAGGATGGCAGATGGGCTTGTAGTCAGAGCACCAGATATCAGCCAATTTTTTTTTCTCATTCCTGTCTTACTTTGGAGGTTTTGTTGACTATCTGTCTATCTTGAGTAGAAGTTGTAGACACTAAAATATAAGCTACAGTTTGGAGGTTATGCAGTAAAGTTCTTTGCAGGTACCAGGAAGATTTACTAGTCATGGCTGCCCAGCCACATTTCAGGTTAGTTAAGTTGGATTTTAAGTTTGCATCCAGATAGAGGTCAGGTGTGACACAATGGGAAACTGAGGCCATAACACATGAGAAAGACAGTGTGTTACTTACAGGTCCCAGAGAGAGAGGGGAGTGCTGTGTCAGGTTGATGGGAAGCACAAGCAGCTCAGGCGTCTCAACAGGCGGCTGGGTAACACATAAGCGGAGTGAGAAGGACTTGTGTGTGGACTTGTGCCTTTTTTCTGTGGTCCAGGGATGGTTAGTAGATTTCCCATGGGAATCAAGGATTGATTAGTTTAAACCAAAGGGAAAGTGACTGGGGTCTGAAGGATGGGGGATGGTGAGATTATCTTTTGGGACCAGCTCTGAGTTTTAGGTGAGGCATGTGGGTGGTGTGGGTGAGGGCTGCAGATGTGGATTTGCACTCTGGAGGAATTTATGCCCCAAGGCTGGAAAGCTGCTTGTTAACTAAACCAAAGGTCAGTGTTTGCATATGAGCAAAATTTTTATAATTTGTGGGCTTTGTTTTTATTACAGATTTTGCAAATTGTTCTAAGGGTATATAAATGTAACTTCTTTTATTAACAAAGATTTTGTCTGTCTTTTTGAAGGGGCAGTTGTGAGCATTGGAAAACAATATGGGGACCATGGTGCAACCTATTTTAATAAAAGAAACCATTTCCTAAAAAGAAAAGAAAAGAAAAGAAAGAAAATAAAAGCACAGAGTGTTGTGGGAGCACAGGGGAGGAGCATCAGAGACCATTACCTGGAGAAGGTGAACTCTAAAGAGTGATTCAGAGTTAACTCCAGAGGAGTGTGGGTGCAACAGAGGAGTGGAGGGGTAGATGGGGCAATGCAGGCAGAAAGAGTAGGTTGAGAAGGCATGGGGGCCTGATGTTGCAAGAATATTTGGGGAACTACAAATGAGTCATGAGCATGATTGCAGCAGAGGATGGGAGTGAGGAAAGTGGAGGAGGAGGAGTCAGTGGCAGTCCCAAGTCTATGGGCAAGGTAGTGAAAGGTCCCATTTACATTGCACAGGAGTTTGAATTTTCTCCCGAAAACTGTGGGGATCCATGAAAGGGTTTGAAACTTGGGAGTGATGCAGACCCAATAAGGCATTGTAGTTGAGCAGCTGGAGCACGAATTGAAGGAGAGCCTGATGGAAAGCGAAGAAACCAGCAATCCCAGTGAGATAGCATGAAGGCCTGAACAAAGACAGAGACAAGAAGGTGGTAGAGAAGGGATCAGAATTCAGAAAGGTATTAATAAGGATGTGTACTCTGTAAGGGTCAGTGAGGGATTGGCTGGTTTTTGAGGCTGTGGAAACCACAAACACTGCAAGTTAAGAGAGGGACAAGTTGTTATCGCCCAAAGTCATCATGATTCCTTATGTCACTGTAAAAAGCTAAACCAGGGCAAATGCTGAACGTGGTCAGCAAGGGTGCTTATGGGCTTCCAGAGACCTTTTAGAATGTGGCACTTGTCTGTATCAGCTCAAATATCAATGTCTGCTTCACACAGTTGCAGCCAAGCATATCACTACATCATCGGTTTCATTGATTCATTGATACACTCATTTAAAAAAAAAATCGAATATTCATCATATGCCTACTGAGTGCTCTCACGGATATTTTTTTTTTTTTTTTTTTTCCAATTAAAAAGCCATTTAACAAAAGACCAGTTTATACATTCCTTTCAATTATGTCCATAAAAACTTTAAATATGCAAATTGCATTCCAAAACCCAAAAGGATTTTTTCTAAACAAATGAAATACATAGACAAATTCAGGATTCAAATCATTAAAAAAATTTTTTAAATCACAGAAAATTATATTTTGTAACAAGAAACAAACAAAAAACAAAAAAATAGCTTTATACAATAAAGTTTTGAAAAGCTCAATGATGGAACAACGGCACCACACTTCATTTAAATGTAGTGTTCATTTATGCTTGTATAATATACCTATTTTAATTTTCATTTAAATAACAGATTTAAAGAACAAATGTTGAAAACCCAAAAATTGAATTATAGGTATTCTTAAAACTTCTTATTTTTGCCAATATGTCCAAAGTTGTGAATTACAGTAATAGCCTCCAGAAAATGCAGGGTTTTGGTAAAGCAAGGCACATAGGACCAGGTTTTGATTATGGTTCTTTTTCTTTGGTCCTATAATTACTTTAAATATGCTACATATCCTGGAGATTCTTAAGATGATTTTTAATACAAAATAAATAACTTTTGTAAATCTTTATGTAAAGCATACATCCATATGTAATTAAACAGTATCACAACACTGAAAGTGTAAATAAAATGAGTGATACTAAACCCTGTTAAAAAGCAAAACTCAGTTGAATGACTATACAATGACACTTTAAAAGTCCAATAATTTGATATGTAGAAAACGTGTATCATTCTTAAGAATGGTCAGTATTACACTAAGTGTACTGATGAGCACAAAGTCAAAGTTCCTTTCAGATTCTGTCTCCTCAGAATCTAGGTTAAATATCAAACTACCTTTCCTTCAGTGAAATTCTGTGACATTCAAAATAAATTGATGTAAACATTTAAGTTTTGCATCTCTAAGCTATGTTTTCTACCATAAAATAGCCTACAACTTCTCTAAAATTACTATTAAAGAATTGGTATTACTATTGAAACATCAATTTGTTGCATTTCAAATTTTTCTTCCAAAATACCATGTTCTTAATTTTTATTAGCCTATATCAGTACATTTTCACAAAGAACAAAATAGTTGTAAAAAGCATAGTAGTTTAAAGAATCAAAGATTCATCATTATAAAAGATTGATACAGTAAGGCCTTTGGAGGTCAAAAGGTCATTAAGACACACCATACACATAAGAAAATGGCATCATTGTATTATGACATGATTCAGGCCACAGGTCTACCTTCCCAAATATATTTATTTTTTCATGAGTTAACAATTATGAACTACACAGCCCAATCTTTAATAACAAACATTTTCGAACCTACTAGAAAAGCAAATTTTAAATTATGCCTGATAAAAATTTGCTTTGAAAATATACTTTAAAATATTTTGTCCTTTCTCACATTGATTTTTATAAACTTTGTTAGGAATCCTGTTATTTTGGACACCTAAATATGTATTATTTATCACCGTAACTTGCATGTATAATATCCAATGATTTACTTGCCTCAGTTTTTGAAGTGTTAAAATAGGGGCAGACTAAAACTGAATTAATTAATTGTGAATATGCACTGAATTAATACATAAGCAACCAAGCAGTATTTCGATGTGGCTGAATGAAAATCCTTATATTTAGTTGCAAATTCTATGCACTTGTAGATTTAGATTTTACATGGCATTTAAAGTAGGTAATAAGATATAAAAGTCTGAGTTTGTTGCAGTCTAAAAATACCATGCTTTAAATGTGGTAAAAGTTATTAAACAAATACTCTAGTTGGTTATCATTGAAAATTTTAAGTCTGGCAACCAGAAAATTTACTTGTTGCCAAATTGGAATCACCATTAAATTGATTTAAAATGTTCTGTGATTTTAAACACTAAAATTCTGGATAAAATAGATTAGCATGCATCCTGTAGAGGCTAGGTTTTCATCAGCAAGGTAACATAGACCGTTCTAATTAGCCAAGAGTACCCAACAGTTTGTAACATAATATTTTTGAGCCAAATTCTATTTTTACAGTTTTAATATCTAGTAGGAGACTTTAAAAATATATACAGTATAAATGAAAACATAAATCAAAATATTCTTTATACTTAATAAGTAATTCTACCTGTACTCAACAATTAAATTTAAACCTATATTCCAATTTTAGAAAGCATTTTTGCCCACTAATTCATCTTCCCATTTCTGATATATTTTCTTTCCCATTAACTAACTTATTAAATAATTTATAATTTACAACCTCAACTCCAGTGTTAATCAAACTATTTAAAAGAAACCACTATTTTAAAGCAGAGTGGTGGCTTCTTCCCAGCAGCTCTTGTTGAGCTACAGAAAGGAAACTCAGGATTCATCAGCCCCTCCTAGACATGTGATAAGAGCATTTCTGGGGGGAACTGGCTTTATGAGAAGTCTCAAAAGTTCTCCTGAGAAGCCTTGAAATTAAAGGTATTGTATCATTTAAAATAATGTAATACCATGGCAACCTGGAATGTCTCCAAGAAAAGTCATCTTGGTCTCAACTCACAAACATTATACTATTTTTGTTATTGTTAATAGCTGTAGAATTAAAGGAAGTTTTTAGAGATCAATGAGCCAAATTTTCATTTAAAATGTCCTACTTGTGTACAATATAGGCTTAATACTCCAAAATTCTCCAAATGGAGATTTTATAGATAACAAAAATTTTATTTAAATCATTAAGTGAGCATTTAGTCCTTTAAGTTACATTTTAAAACTTTAATGGAAATTAATACATATACAAATTTAATTTAATGTTAAATTTATCTGATTTACAGAAAAAAAATACAATTAGGAGATTAAGGGCAAAATTCCATTAGTGTAAAAGTCATTGGCTCCTATCTAGCACAGAAGCAACTGAATTGCTTTCAGTGGTTTGAAGCACTAGAAGGTCTTAAAACATATATAGAGAAATAGATGTTTGTATCTCTCTACATTAAATTTAAATATGAATTTTATTCTCTGATAAGTTAAACTAGAATGTTACTTTATCAATTTTTATGTAATTTAACAAGTAACATTTAGCAATCCTTTGTTTAGTGATCTTTTATATAAATATAAAAATCTTAGACATGTGAAAATGTTTTTTCAAATCATATATACTTCTAATTCTTCAAAGCTTTATGTGTAATTACAGTTTTCAGACTTTGAATATTCTGTGTGATTTGATATATCTGTACAACAAGAGTAAGATAAAAAAACATTTAATAAGATTAAATTTATCTGATTTGCAAAAATTGATACCTGACATTTGTGTGCTTTTGCAAAGAGTGCATAGGACATTTCTGCAGCAATCAAAAAGGTAAAATCTTTTTAAATTCAGATTTCGACTTTTCTCTAATTAAAGTATTCTAACCCCTGGAAATACTTTCAAGTTTTAATTTCTAGATGCAATAGGTATTTTTTTAATACACATATACATGTTTTTTCCTTAAACTTTTATATAAAATTTCAGACCATGTGAACAATATAATCAGATTCAGCATATCTTCACATAATCTGTATGAAGTCCTCTGTGCAGGATTAATGTTGAGATTTCTAGTGCACCATCTTGAAAAACCAGTTTAAGATAGTAAACTACTATGCTTTAGTGGGATTTCCTGTAGGTTTAGGATCATAACCATATAGGAAAGTAGCTGTTATTACAAGGATGGCTCCAAGGAAAAAGACACTGGTTGGCACAAAATCTTGTAGCCAAAAATAGGATATCAGTGTTGATAATATTAAGGATAATGAAGTTGCAAATCCTTTTAAAATATTATCTGCATACTTAATAACAGCAGCTATTACAAGTCCTCCAAGTGCCTGAAGAACAACTACTATCCAGGTCAGTCTATTATATCCCTGAAAAAATCCATTCTTTGATACCAATTCTCCATCATAAACGTATACACCCATTAATCCAAATATACTCCCAAAGAAACCAAGCTGAATGTTTCTTATCCACACAGATTGCTTGGTTTCTTTTAAAATTTTCTCAAAGTAAACTCCAGCAAAGCCACTTGAAAAACACGCTGTAAGAACTGCCATGAGTCCTACAAATTGAGAGCCAGCTGAGAGTTCCTTAGAATCAAGTTCTTGTGAATCTGAAGGCCACTGAACAAAAGCAACTCCTGTCATCAGAATTACTAGGGACAACCACTGGTACACATCTAATTTTTTACCAAGCATAGACACAGGAAATAATGCCGTTGTAAGAATTTTCAACTGATACGTGACCTGATAAGTAGCTGCATCTAGATTTGACAGTGCCACATAGAGTAAATTATTCTGAAGAGTATATATTCCTGATGGAATAGCAAGTTTAAGCATCTCCATGGGTTTATTAAGAATTTCATCATGTAGTACTCGATTCAGCGCTCTTAGACTACATTTGCTGTCTTTGTAGACTAGTAAAATGCAGGCCATTATCTTCAAAAGTTCAGCAATAACCACTGCAGTAGAAGATAGATAACGAGGTCCCTCCTCTTTTAAAGTCCTAGAATAACGCATTGTTAGAACCAAACTGGTAGTCTGAAAGACCAAAATTCCCAAGGAAAGGTATTTTAGGTTGGCGGACATTGTCTTATCTTCATTTGCCTCTCGAACAGCTGGGCTGGCTGCGCGCACTGGGAACCGCGGCTCAGCTCCGCGGGGCGCCCCAGACTGCCGAGCCCGCCGGGTCCCCCGCAACCGCTGACCGGCAGCGCCGCCCGCTCCCGCCGCCGCCTCTCACGGATCTTATATTTTGGTGCAAGTGGGTGGAAGACGGCAGAATCAAACTTGAAGCAAAGAAGACACTTTCAGAGATAAACGCTATTAAAAAATAAAAAATTAAAGCAAGAGAGAAAGCCTGGGTGTGGGTTGGGAGTAGCTGTATTAGACACAGTGGTCAGGGAAGACCTTGTGAGGAGGTGAACAGGAACTTGGACCTGAATGATAAGAAGGAGCCTGCAGTGAGAGGACCAAGAGGGGAGCGTCCCAGGGAGGAGCCCTGCAGCAGGGACCAGGTTGGTTACCAGCCTTGGTTAAGCCACAACTTATACCTGGATTACTTCAGTAGCCCCCTAACTGGTCTCTGCTTTCCCCTTTTCTCTACCATTCTCAACACCACAGCCTGAGCGATCCTTTTAAAAATAGATCTCTCCTAAAAACCCTCCAGTGGCTTCCTAGATCACAATGAGTAAAAGGCAAAGGGGCTAGCAATGGCAACCAGGCCTCCCTAACACGATCCCCCTCTTTCCTTGCCAATTGTGACTCCTGCTCCTTTCCCACATGCTCCCTTTGCTCCAGCTACACTGGCCTCCTCACTGCTACTGGAACATACCAAACAAGCTCCCACCTTGCAGCCAGGTGCTGCATGGCTTTCTCCCTCACTTTGGGTCTTGGCTCATGTGTCAGGAGTTTCCAAGACAACCCCTAGTTTTGAAGATTCGCTAGGAGGACTCACAGGATTCAGAATAGAGTTGTATTCATGGCTATGATTTATTACAATGAAAGGGTACAGAGAAACCCAGCAAAGGAAAAAGGTGTGTGGGGTGAAGTCTGGCGGAAACCAGGTGCAGGCATCAGAGTCCTCTCCCAGTAGAGTCACACAGGATGCACTTAGTTTCCCCGACAATGAATTGTGACAACATGATGAAATGTTGGCTACCAGGGAAGCTCATTAGAGATGTAGTGCCCAGGGTTTTTATTGGGGGCTAGTTACATAGGCACCCTTGGCCTGGTATGTACCTGTATTCCAGATTCCCCAAAGGAAAACAGGTGTTCAACATAAATCTTATGTTTTCACAGACAGTTTAGGTACAATGAGCCACTGGTATCATTTAGGAAATGGTGGGAACCCTCCTGAAATCTAAGTTCCTAGACACTAGCCAAGGGCCAAGCTTGCAAGCAGGTTTCTAAGGATAGCAGTCTGTCTTGCTATGTTAACACTTACCTGTACAGCTCAGATACACCTTCTCAGTGAGACCCTCTCAGCTCAGATACACCTTCTCAGTGAGACCCTCTCTCACCACCCTATTTGAAATAGCAACCCCTCCACCAGCATTCTCTGCCTTCCTCCCTGTTTTATTTTTCTCCATAGTACTCGTCTCTATCTAAGATATTATATAACTACTTAATTTAATTGTTTATTACCTGTGTCACCCACTAAAATGTGAACTTCATGAGGGCAGGGATTTTTGCCAGCTTTGTTTCCCACTGAACTCCCAGCATCCAGGACAGTGCTTGGCACATGGTAGGTATTCAGCAATATGTTTTGAATGAATGAGTTAATTAATTCAAAACAGAAAAGCCTGGCACATGTAGTTAGACCAGAGTGAGCCATGCAGAGAGAGGTAGGAGACATGGTTGTCGGGGCACATGAGGTAAGAGCAGACAGGGGCCCTGGGGATTGGGGGAAGGGGTTTATATAAGCATATTTCTTAAGTCTTAAGCACCCCATAGAGTTTCCCAAACCAGATCTTTACCGTGTTCTCAACTTTAGCTCACCCCCAATCACCTCAGGGCCCGGGTCTGTCCCTCTTCCTTTTCCCTTTCATTGAAAGGTAAATTTAGAGTCTCTCATTATGTGCACTACATCACTCTCTGCTTTTCTTGCCCTAGAACTTATTACAGTTGTAGTAATTTACTTATTTGTGTAACTTATTTAACATCTGAGTTCTCCATTTGACTAAAAATACCCGGCTTGCTGACACTATATCCTCAGTGCCTAGCCCAGAATTCAACAAATATTTGAATGAATGAGTTGCTGTTCTTCCGAGTGCAGATGACCCTGGCCTAGGCTAGACTTCCTGGGAACCTTGGACCAGAACTTACCCAGATCCCCAGCCTCAGACTCTCAGCCTAAGACCTGAATCAGCATCTCTCAAGTCTCCCTCCAGGTTTGGAGCACACGGTACCAGGCAAATATGCCCAGTTAAGTCAGCCTCATGATGACCTGGCTTCTGATGCTTGGTTGTGGATGTTCATTTCACAGGAGCCCTTGGAAAAGGCTCAGCTACTTGCCCTTGTTGGCGACCAGCTCATCCAAAGTCACCACTATGCAGTGGACTCCATCAGGCCCAGGTGTGTGGAGCTCAGGCATCTTCGTGACGACTTCATCAATGCAAACAAGAAAAAATGTGACATTTTAGGAAAGTCTTTGGAATTCCATAGACAGCTTGACAAGGTGAGCAAAACAAAGCTGTGAACATGAGCTCTGCAAGACTTCTTAATCCTCCTTGCCCTTCCCTCTCTGGCTGAGAGTATAAAGTATTTTATATGAAAAAAGTGCTCAAAAAGCAATAAAAACTGCAAATTCTAGGTAATAGGGGTATTAAAGGTAAAAAGTGTCTCAGCTATCCCACTGTACACCCATTAGAATTAACTAAAGTCCACTTCCCTCTGTGGATCCATACTTAAAGAGTCGGTTTTGGCCTGGCACTGTGAGACACTTCTTGATTCCCCTTCAGGAGTGCAACAAACCAAGACCTATATTTGCAAACTGCTTCCCTTATATAAAGGCAACAAATTGTGAATCCTTTCTGAAGAAGTTTAAGTAATAATGACCATTATTAGTCATTTATTGAACACCTATCATTTATTGAGCACCTACTGTGTTCCTTCAAGGGGCTTTAATTATGTCATCTATTTAACCTTAATGCAACCTGTGAGGAAAGTATTAGTGTCCACATTTTGCTGGGGAGGAAACTGATATTTAGTGGTTAAATCAGTGTACTCAAAATTTAGTACATGAGAATCACCTGTTGAACTTGTTATAACTGCAGATTCCCTAATGCACTATCCCAGAGATTCAGATCCAGTAGGCCTGGGATTTTTTTTTTTTTTTTGCCAAGTGCCCGGGTGATTTTGGTGCCAGTGGTCCAGGGATTACACCAATAAACCTTGGGATAAGTGATTGCCCAAGACCACACATGAGGCAAACAGGGGATGCCAGATTTGAAGTCAGGACTGCCACATCCCAAAGCCCAGTCTCCTTAGGTTAGGCAGCCATGCTGTGTGCATAGGGCCTCACAAGGCGGAGTGTGTACAGACCCTGGCACCCTTGTCAGTGATCTCTAAGGCGGGTTCCATTCAGCAGGGGCAGTGACTGTGAGTCTTCCCTGTCAGCTGTTCCTGGGCAGCATGTGCCTCTAAGCCATGAAGTCAGCAGGCTCTGTTCCCACAGCTGTTTCTCTCACATGTAGTTGGCGGCACCCACACACCCAGGCTGTTTGCATCATCCCACTGCCAAAGGGGTCTTAATGTCAGTGAAATACAGCTGTTCCAGAAGCAAATGGCTTGGAAGAGGCTAAACACCCTGCCCTGTATGCTGAGCTCTCTGCATGATCACTTGCTGTTTTCCTCACTCCATTTCTGCTCCCGAGATAATAGCCCTACAGTCGCAGTATGCTCTGTGTGTGTGTATGTGTGTGTGCATCTAGGAAAGCAAGTAGCCATGACTTTGCAGAAGATCCCCTCCACTTAATATTTTCTCAGATCTAGGCATGATCTTCAAAGAGAAAGTTTTCACAGTACCAGTATATATCAAAGCAGGATTTCACATTATTTTAAAATTTTAACAATGTAGGAAGGAGGAAGAAAAAAGTCATTCATGGACACCAACACATACATCCTCCCCAATCCCCATGCAATGGCAATTATTAATTTTTAAGTGTCTTTATTACTTTTGTTATTATTCTAAAAGTAGTACATATTCATTGTAGATGATTTAGGAAAAAAGATAAAAACAAAAAATTGTGGTTACCTGTAATCTTCCCACTTAGGGATAATCATTTTGAAGTGTTCCCTTTTGATCTTTTTTCTTGGTATGTTTTTTTGTTTATTTAAGAAAGCATTAGCAATTTTATTGAAAGAACAAGCTATGGAAACCCATAATATATCTTGATATAACAAGACGTCTTGCAAAATGACAACATTTGGGTGCCAGGATCATAATATTTATTGAGAATGTATCAAGCCAAATGCTGTTCTAACTATTTCACATGATTAGCCCATTTAATGCTCACAACTTTATGAGATACTGTTATTACATATTTTTAGATATTAAGAGAGTTTAAATAGCTTGCCCAAGGTTTCCTAGGTGATACGTAATAGAGATGGACTCAAACTAGGCAGTCCGGCTCCAAGTCTATGCTCTTAACCGTTATCACTGTACCTCGTCATATAGAGCTGGGCTCAGCTTTGGAAAGGCCCTTTCTCTACTCCATCCTCACACTTTTACTCATATTTAATTCTTTTCAACTCAAGAAAAAATATGGGATGCTTCACAAATTTGCATTTCATCCTTGAGCAGGGACCATGCTAATCTCCAGTTTTAGTATATGTGCTGCCAAAGCTAGCATTCTTGATATTTTTTTTTTAAATTCAGTTTTATTGAGATATATTCACATACCATGCAGTCATACAAAGCATGCAATCAGTTGTTCACAGTACCATTATATAGTTGTGCGTTCTTCACCAAAATTAATTTTTGAACATTTTCATTATCTTGGCATGTTTTTTGACAACTTTTCAGGTCATGTGGTAAATGAAAATGCACATGTTCTTGTACTGGAAGCATCTTTTCATTATAAATATCCAGGCAGCTCAAGGGTACCATACCTTAGAAGTGGGGTTCACAAAAGTAAAAAGAATACAAATCTTTTAAAAAGTTTTTTTGTTAGAGTTCATCACCTAATTTCATCCCTGAGAAGGTTCGACTATTGCTATTCTGAATTACAAACCTTTACAAAAGCCAATCAATGCAAATGTTGACAGCCTGGGAATCCAAAGAGGAAAGTAATTTTCTGATGAAAGACTCATTCCCTTGCCCGGGAAGGAAGGTAGGGACCAGTTTAATGCCTTATCAATCACCCTGTCCTCTAGTTACCTGTTAAAAGTGCAAGACAAGTGGCCAAGCAGGTAAACCCAGAGTCTTTGGTTACATTTGTCTAACATTAGGCCAGCCTTAGAAATAACTGAATTCTCTTCCCCTGGGGATGCAGCAATCACTGTTGGTAGAAAAGAGAAGAATGTTTATACTACTCATTTTACTGGCTGAGGGACTTCCTTAAGAGGTAGGCAGATGTAAACTAGCTTGGGCTTGTCCACCTTGTAGTTTCATTGACAGTGGTTAGACCCCTCAAATTTATGATGTCCCAGGTAAAATTGGTTTGGGATTACATGGATTGCAAAAACTTCTGCCAGCAACTGCAACACGAATCAATTCAACTCTGACTTTTCCTGGATTGAGGCCAGACTCCATAGTTGAGGGCAAGCCTCCACCAGACTGCCTGCACATCAGACACCAGCCTGCAGCCTGGGGGTTCTCAGGCCACCTGCACTTCTGGCCAATTGGCTACCAATCTAGGGGTTACCACCACCTCCTTGTCTTCCGTAATTCACTGGGATGACTCATAAAACCCACTGAAAATGCCATACTTACGGTTATATTTTTTAAAGTAAAAGGATGCAAAGAAGAAGAAACCAAAAGAAGAGATGCATAGGAAGAGTTATGGGAGGGTCTCAAATGCAAGCCTCCCTGTCCTTTCCACATGGACCCTCCCAGCACATGGATGTATCTTATCAATCCTGGAAGCTCACTCCAGCTTCGAGTCTCCAGAGTTTACATGGGGTTCCATTACATGGGTATGATTGGTAGAACCAATGCCCACGTGATTGAACTCAATTTCCAGCCCCCCTCCCCCCTCCCCTCACAGAGGTCTCCAAGGTGGGACTGATATGACCTGGCTTAAAGCCCCAACCCCCTAATTACATGGCTGGTCTTTCTAGTGTGGCCAGCCCCCCACTCCCTCTAAGACTATCTGTGAGGCTGGCCCTACCCTGTCATCTCCTTAGCATATGAACTATCAGGTGTGTGTATGGGGTGGGGGATGACAACCACAAATAATAAAAGACACTCCTACCATGGGAAATTCCAAAGGTTTAGATGTTACCTCCCAGGAACTGTGGACAAAGACCAGACTGGTTTTTTATTACACTACAGGGCTTGTCCTCTGCATAGTTTTATTTATAGTGGTTAGGCCCCTGGTCTTTATACTGTCCCATGAGAATTTCCCCTTGTCTCAGATCCTTGTAAACCCTTGATGAGCTCAGACCTCCTGAGGATTGTAGTAGCTGTCAGTTATAGTCAGGTTAACTGCACATGGCACTGTGTTTCTCTTTGAAAGGTAAACCAGTGGTGTGAAGCAGGAATCTACCTCTTGGCCTCCCAAGCTGTAGACAAGTGCCAGTCACGAGAGGGGGTTGACATTGCTTTGAATGACATCAGCACATTCCTGGGCACAGCCAACGAGTACCAATTGCCCAGCCGCAAGGAGTTTTACAACCAGTTTGAGTTGATACTCACCCTTGATGTAAAGGTAATGTTTCTGGGTTGTTTTGACTTTTTGATTGGGAAAGTGATGTGTAGGGGACTTTACCTGTTCTCTAAGCAAGTCCATATATGATGTTCTAAGCAAGTTAATCATTTCTTGAGCCATCAGGTGCCCACTTTGATGCCAATCAAAAGCAGTAAGTTCTCTACCCAATGCACTCAAATGACCAATTCCTGAGAAACTGGGGCTTCAAAGAGAGAAAGACTTTATTGCTAGGCATGAAGCAGGAGATTAGATGGCCTTTTGGCCTAAAAATCAGTCTCCCTGAACTGCAGTAACTCTGATGGTTTTATAGTACCAAAAGATGGGCATGTTTTAGGATAATGAGCACAATGGCTCGAGATGAGGAGGTTAGAGATGATTTGGAACTGGGGTGCGTTAGTCCTGTGCTGACTCAGGGCTTTTCATTAATAAACATTAGGGGCTTTCTTTAGTGATCATAAGACTCTAAAGTTGAAAAACTGGATGAAGGGTATAAGTGAGGGTCAGTCCCAAGGTTTTTACAATCACACGATCACAGCATAAAGGCTATATATATCAATCATTATCAGAGTTCAAGGCAGCTGGATTACAGTTCAGAGATTTCAGGTATTTCCCTCTATCTACTCAAATATACCAGAAATTAAAAAAGGAATATCTGTATAATAATATCTGGCATTTCAAACTCAGATAATATCGAACACCTTTTGATCCATGTTTTAGCCAACCATCCAAACAAACTGTTAACCCCCTTTCTAACTCCTCGAGCTACAACACTGAATGCAGAATCTCTGCTTAGTGGGCCCATATCAATAAATTCAGCCTGATCCAACGTTATATTCCTTCCATCATTATCCCATACCCTTAATATCCATCACTACACATATTCTCTGATTCTCTGTCTATATAAATTGGAAAACTCATGCAGTTCTTTTGGAGTTTAGTGTACTTCCTCATGGGTCACACTTTGTACTTCACCCTTTGGGCCCTGTTGGGACTTTAGTCTAGTTATGGGTCTTGAAGCAAAGACTGGTGGTGGGGGTGGGTCATGAAAAGAATTAGAAGTATCCCTCAAGCCATTTACCTTAGGACATTCTGTTGCAGTTTCATCTCATGAAACAGGATTTATCTCTCCAGACAGAGGAGTAAGGGCTGCTTCCTCAGGGGAGGTGATTACAGGATTAGCAGGCACTGAAGGGTTAATCTCTTTAGGTGGAGGTTGGATGGCAGGCTCCTCAGGGCAGATTGGAGGTCAGGAAGCTGTTTCTTCAAAGCAGGCTGGAGGTTGGGTAGCTGTCTCCTCAGGGAAGACTGGAGGTGGGGGGAAGGGGGAAGGCAGTTTCCTCAGGACAGACCACTACAGGTAAATCTAACAAAGAGTCAGCAGAATCCAGGGTTCCAATGTCCTCACTGCCATTATTATCAATCCATATGTCCCCACCCCAGGTTTCGAGATTCCATTCTTTTCCAATCAGTGCCTTTACTTTAACAGCAGACACTCCATGAGGTTGAGATTTTAGTTTATGTTGTAAATCTGCTACTCACACAATAAAACTCTGGGTTTGATTTTCAGAAATATCAAGTCTGCACCCACAGGAAATAAGATTTTCTTCCAGGACATACATAGAAACCTTTACATCTGTCATACAGTGCTTAAGTTTCAAATTTGAAGCCTTTAGCTCATCCCTTTCTCTTGTAACTTTATCCAGTGTATCCAAGAGCAACCAGTCGACATCATTGTATCTCTTAACTCCACAAAACTGTTAAGGTGTCAAAAACACTGTCACCCAGAGCCTTGCTTCATACAAAAGTACGATTAGGAGAGTCAAATTGTGATATTTTGCATTTCTCCATTGCCATCTCATGCCATGGGCTGTAAGTGCCATCTTGATTATTGGAAATGGAGTCATTAGTGCCTTTGAATCTAATCAAAGTGGAAAACCAAATGTAAAAGCCCATTTTAAGATTCTGTTTCTCAAGAACCACTCCTGGTACCAAGCTGTATTAGTTAGGGTTCTCTAGGGAAACAGAACCAACAAGAGATATCTGTAAATATCATATTTTGTGGAAGTGTCTCATGCAACTGTGGGGATGCACGAGTCCAAATTCCGTAGGGCAAGCAGCTATCTGTCAACTCCAATGAAGGTATTCGATGAACTCCTCAGGAAATGCTTTGCTGACTAGCCAAAGAAGAAGTGAAGGTCCTCTCTCTTTCTTCCTTGGAGATCTCCAACTGATTGGATTAAATCCAGCTGATTGAATTCTCTCATTGCGGAAAACACGCCCTTTACTGATGTAATCAGTCACAGGTGCAGTCAATTGATGATGATTTAATAAACCAGCCTTCTGGTTTATTAAGCAGCTACAAATGTCCTTGCAGTAACAGGCCAGTGCTTGCTTAACTAGACACCTGGACACCACCATCTTGCCAAGTTGACACATAAACCTAACCATCACATCCAGTAATCATACTTATCCTCTAAATCCTAACTTCTTAGTTACAGCTCCTCCCTCTCATTTGATCATTCTCTCAATCTTGAGGGATATCTGGGTGACAACTGTTGTAACTTCTTTATGCTGAAAAGGGATGTTGACATTATGGGATAGAGGAATGAAACTGGTTGATGTTCTTGGAGAGACTGGTACTTCTGTGTTTCAGCGCTCATCTGGCATAGGAACAATCCAGAGGTTACAAGTCTCTGAAAAATAAACTTAAGTAAAATTTTAAAGAGTCTTATATAGAGCCCAGGGTATTCTTTAGGATTTTCAGGAACATGGCTGACTGGGGCTTGGCATACTGTGGCAGTTTGCAATATCCGGCTGAAACTTGCATAAGAGTAACCTCCAGAATGACCTGTTGACTGTATTTGAAATCTCTTAGCCACTGAAACTTTATTTTGTTTATTTCTTTTCCCCTCTTTGGTCAACCAATCCCATGATGCCAGGCCCAGGTTCTTCCCAGGGAGTCATGTACCATGCTACCAAGGAGACTTACACCTCTGGAAGTCATATCCCTTGTTGGGGGGGAAGATAATGAGTTTATTTGCAGAGTTTGGCTTAGAGAGGCCACATCTGAGCAACAAAAGAGGTTCTCTGGGGGTGACTCTTAGGCATTGATTATAAGTATAATTAGCTTTGCCATTACAGAAATAAGTTTCACAAGGGCATGCTTCAAGATCAAGGTCTTGGCTTATTAAGTTGGGAGCCCCTATTGCTTAAGAGAATAGCAGGAATTCCCATGATGGGGAGATTTAATAATTCCACATTTTTCTCCAGTCCCTCAAGGGACTTTGCAAATACTTTTTCATTTTCTACCCAAAATACTCTGAAATGCATCAGTGTATTACGTTAACCTGTACAGAATATCAAGATTTTATTCCATGTTCTACATTCCATGTCAAATAAAGGTGAATTAGATTGTTTAAATAAACGGACCAAACAGGTTAAATTAGATAGTGTGCTACAGAAAATTTAAATTTTGGACAAAATAAACATCTCTTCCTTTGGTCTTAATACAGAAGTTAAAAGTCTTAAAATACAGACAATGTCATCTTTTACCATGTATTCTGATTTACCTTTGTCCTGACCAGATAAGCTTCATTCACATCACTAACTGAAGTCTGATCTCTTTTTTAGCTTCTTTAACAGTTGCTGTAAGGAGTAATGCTGACTTTCAGAGCTGGAGAACTCTAATTCTGAGTCTCAGGTGTCACACAGATACCCAAAGTTCCAGGGAACTACCAGGTTATACACAAAGAGCAAATCATCTCAGAATTTAGAAATAACAGTTCAGTTAAAGCCCAGGAGTAAATATGACCAATGACTGCTGTAAGAGTTGCAATATAGGCCCTAATTTTCTTATAGCTTTTCTAAATGAAGCTATATTCAGAAATAAAAACATTTGACAGTCAATTTACATTGAGGTCGTCAACCACAAACCAAAGCAGAAGTTTTGTCCTGTCTCACCTTTACATATTTATCAGGTTTATGTTAATTAACAGGTAGAAGGTAATTTACATACTTGTTTTACTTTTTTAAAGTCCCTTTTTGTTGCAGATGAAGTTCTGACTTACACTGATAACATATACTTTTCGAGAAGCATTGGAGCAAAGTAGTGTAATTGACAAGTAAATTTGGTTATTTCCATGATCTGTAACCTTTTTCTAAGAATAACTAAAGCCATGACTAACAACATCATACTGTTGTCTAACATCATGCAGGTCAGTATCAAGATATGTTAGACAGTGAGAATATTGTCAAGTCTCTCTAAATATATGAATAATATTTCACCCATACAAATTTAGCTAACAGAAAGATAGAAAGTCCCTTTTAATTACTATAATACTTCCCAAACACCTCCTATGTGATGTGTTAAACTATTTTAACACCTCACTTTTACAAGGTGAAAGAACAAATCCTTTGTAACAGTTTTCCTTTAAAGTGAGAAGACTTGTCTTCTGAGAAAAAGGATGATAAGGTCAGCAAACATCAACAAAGATACTATTCTGATATCATATAAAATCTTTGTGTTCAAGACAAAGTTTACTCAGATGGTTAAGAAAAACATTTTATAACCTTTCATTAATAGCAGACCAACAATCCAAATTATTTTCACAGAGAGAAAATTGAACTCCAGTTTTATATGAATACACAGTTTGATACAAAAGCTCTTTTTAAAAATATTATAAATAAGCCTATGAGATTTTGGTCAGCATAGACTATGACAGACAGAATTCACTTTCACAAACCTTCTAGAATTTTCCATATCTATTCAGGTCTTGTCTTACATATTAAAATTAGCCATTTTACTTTTAGGACAAACCATACTTCCTTAGACAAACTTATCAAGTTTTAGTCAGTACTGATTATAATAAACAAAATTCACTTTCATAAACCTTCTATAACTTTCCATATCCATTCAGGTCAACAAACAAAATTTACTTTCACAAACCTTTTACAACAACAAACAAAATTCACTTTAATCAGAAAATATGATCATCATAGCATGGCGAATAATAAAAACACTGTCCATCCTACCTATAGTCTTTATTTATCCAGACTGCATACAACTAGAAATAAATTTGATAACAAATGTACAAAGCCCTTTGACCATGCATATTACCCTGTAATAACAGTAGTCATGGAGGAGAGGAGACTCAGAGACACTACAAAATAATGGAAGAAGAAAAAATTTGTACTTGGGTTTGGAATGCAGCCAGGTATTTATATACTTTTTACTGACAGCACACATATGATTACTTCACAGTATGACTAAAATCTCTCAGTCCAGTCCAGCACTACCTTCAAAGGTCTGAAGAGCCCAAGTTTGAAATATAATCAGTTCCTCAATAATTAAGGGGTTTATATCCAGAAAAAACTCAACTTTTTCTCAATGTTATTGCCAAGTACTAAATAAAACCAGGAATATGTTAGTTTACAAAATTAAGCTATGGCTTCTTAAAAAACTGGTTCAGAACCCTATTCAAATGCTTCTCTCTTATTCAAAGGTCTTACAAGAGGTCTTCCCCTAGGTCATTCTTTATCAGAGTGCCTTTTTTTTTTTCTGAATTTCTCCAGCATTTTTACTCCCTTATTTAGTTAATTTGCAGGTTCTTTAAATACTATTGTCTCATACTATGGCCTGGTATAAGTATATTCCAACTACAATACAAGTAGCTTTAATCCTTGAAGCCAAGAATTATGTCTTCCCCATTCATGAATGCACTTGCTGATGTGATTATGTAATATACTCATCAAAAATATACTGCCCGGCATTAACAAAGCCACTACAAATCCAAATTCTTCCACATACGGGTGACAAACAAATGGCAAAGCAATTAAGAAGCCAAATTCTTTGAAATCCAGGTAATTAAGATTCCAGAAATCGCTTTTATATTTCTTACTAAACTCAACTGATTCCTTAAATAGGATTTATTTGAAGCATCAGCATATACTCATTTTTATTATATTTTATATAAATGTCATTGTTACCAAGTACATTGCTCAGTTTATGCAACCTATCTAGTTAGGCTAGTTTTTAAGAGGAATTTTAAGAATGCAGTTCTCTTCTCTGTAAAAACCTATTAATTTGGATACGTGAATGTTACAAACTTTCTACAACTTTCCATGTTCACTCAGTCTTTGTCCTACACATACTTGAGGATAAAACTCCACACTTTTATTGGGAAATTCTTTCAGAACAAACTTGGCATTTTCCGCAGCATTTCTTCTGTGCCTACAGTTTCTAATCTCCAGGCCCAGTAGAAAGAATTCTAAACTAAGCCCACACCTCCCGCATTTTTCTGCACCCAACCCTTCCCCCATAGCTGCCTTAGCTGGTTAAGACCTGGGGGCAGGGATAGATGAGACAGAAACAATGAGGCTGGCCTGTTGAAATTGGTTTCAAAAGTTTTAAATAAGGGCAGTGCGATTTAAGACCCCTACGGTGGCCTTAGAATTGATGAGAGTTCTATGCCCTTCTTTTAATTGTTTCCAATTATTAGATCTATTTCATTTAAAGCTGTGACCTGGACAATTGGAAAAGGTTTTTGCCTTTTCCCGAGGCAGCTCTCTGCTGCCTTACAGAAATTCCAGGGGTGGTTTCTTTCTAATGTTCAGGTTTGTTTACAGTAATTACAGGTACTAAGGCTTTGAATCCTGGTACCCAGAAGGTTTTCCTTCCCTTTTTCTCTGGGATTCCAGGAGTACTAATTTATATACCTATATCCATATTATATATATGCCCTGATTTATCTTTAAGCAATTCAAATAGAGTTCTTTAAGAATATTTTGGTTAATTTGCTGTTACCATCCAGAGGTGTGAAAATATGCATTGAACAAGCAGACAGACACAAATAGAAAGTAAGTCACACACACAGAACAGAAACACAGAAATATTTTTAATTCAGTTTTATTGTGATCTATTCACATACCATACAGTCATCCACAGTGTACAATCAGCTGTTCACAGTAGCATCATATAGTTGTGCATTCATCACCACAATCAATTTTTGAAAATTTTCCTTACTCCAAAAGAGAAAAAATAAGAATAAAAATAAAAATAAAAGTAAAAAAGAACACCCAAAGCATTCCATCCCTCTCATCCCACCCTATTTTTCATTTTTTCATTTTTTCCCCCATTTTTCTATACATCTGTTCATGTACTGGATAAAAAGATTGTGAGCCACAAGGTTTTCACAATCACACAATCACCCCATGTAAGCCACATAATTATACAATCGTCTTCAAGTATCAAGGCTACTGGGTTGCAGTTTGACAGTTTCAGGTATTTCCTTCTAGTTATTCCAGTACACTAAAAACTAAAAAGGGATATCTATATAGCACATAAGAATGCCCTCCCTCCAGAATGACCTCTCAACTCCATTTGAAATCTCTCAGCCACTGAAACTTTATTTTGTTTCATTTCACTTCTCCCTTTTGGTCAAGAAGATTTTCTCAATCCCATGATGACAGTTCCAGGCTCATCCCCTGGAGTCATGTCCCATGTTGCCAGGGAGATTTACACCCCTGGGAGACATGTCCCAAGTAGTGGGGAGGGCAGTGAGTTCACCTGCCAAGTTGGCTTAGAGAGAGAGGCCATATCTGAGCAACAAAGAGGTTTTCTGGGGGAGACTCTTTGGCACAATTAGAGATAGACTTAGACGCTGCTTTGCAGAGAGTCTTCATAAGGGCAAGCCCCAAGATTGAGGGTTCAGCCTACTAAATTGGTAGTCCTCAGCATTTGTGAGAATATCAGGAATAATCCAGGTGGCGAAGTCCAACAAGAAATATACTTTTTTCATTGCTTTTTTTTTTTATTGTAGAGTATGACATATATACATAAAAGTGATAACTTTCCAAGTACAATTTAACAAGTAGAGAGCAAATTTCAAAGAATATTGCAGGTTATAATTCCAGTTTCAGTTATTTCTTTACTATGAATTATATGTACAAAAAGGTAATAACTTTCAAAGTATGATTTAACAAGTAGATATATGGGGAATTTCTAAAGTTATTATGAGTTATAGTACCATAGTTTCAATTATTTCCTTATTGTGAAATCCAACATACATACAAAAAGGTATAGCTTTCAAATTACAATTTAACGAGTAGCTATAGAACAAATTTCAAAGGATGTTATGGGTTACAGTTCCGTCATTTCAGTTCTTCCCTTCTAACTATTCTAATACCCTAGCAACTAAAAAAAAGAAAATTATATAAAGATTCCATATTCATAATCCTTTGTTAAATTCCATCTTGTCTGTTGCTACCCATTCCTCTAGCTTAATCACTTTCCCGATCTTCAGGGATGTGTAGGCAGTGACCACCCTAACCTGTTCATGTTGAAAAGGGGTGTCAGCTTTGTGAGCAAAGGGGACACATCTAGTTGATGTGCTTGAAGAGGCTATTGCCTCTGGGTTTTGGGACTTAGCTGGCATAGGAGCACTCTGAAATATTTAAGTTTCTGACGAATAAACTTAGTGAGTGAAACTTTTATAGAGTCTCAGATACGGATCCGGGTATTCTTAGAGTTTTTAGGACTACTGTTGACTTGGGCTTATTATATTTGGTCCTTTGACATATCTAGGTGAAGCTTGCATAGGAGTAACCCCCAGGACAACCTCTTAACTCTATTTGAACTCTCTTAGCCACTAAAACCTTATTTTGTTGCCTTTCCTTTCCCGCTTTTGGTAAAAAAAGGCATTCTGAATCCCTCAATGCCAGCGTCAGGCTCATTCCCAGAATCCATGTCCCACGTTGCCAGGAAGGCTCATTCATCTTGAGGGTCCTGTCCCACGTTGGGGGGAGGGTGATGAATTTATTTGCAGAGTTAGACTTAAGAGAAAGAAAGTCCATATTTGAGCAACAAAAGAGATTCTCTGGAGGTTACTCCTAGGCATAATTACAGGTGGGCTCAGCCTTCTCTTTACAGCCTAAGTTTCACCCGAGCAAGTCTCAATATTGAGGGCCTGACTTATAAAGTAGGGGGTTCCTAAGTTCACATAGCGTATGTTAGATCCACAATAATCCATCCATATCTCACACTGTTATCACTCAGTTATACAATCCTCATCACTCTCCATTTTACACAATTCTCATGACCCAAAACATCTCACAGCTCTTGTCAGCCCCCAATTATTTGTCCCTAGTATTTGTGTAATACTAGTATCATATTCCTTTTAATTATAGTCCCTAGTATGCAATGTATAGATTTTTCCCACGTACCCTTCTGTTGTCCACTCTCTGTGCCAGTGTCATACCTTAGAAGTATATCATGCAAGCACCTATCTATATTTGTGGTGCTGACCTGTGGGAAACATGCCTTTAAACAACCCCTCTTACTCCTATTCACCTTCAATATACCTCTGACACTTATAATCCCATTAAGACTTAAGTCTTAAGTTGTCACCACTATCCATTACCACACCTTTGAATACACCATTATTAACATATCTGAACATATTAGATTATTATTCCCTCTCAGTAAGCTACTGTCTATCACTAGGTCCTCAAAATTCTCTATTATAAGACATTGATTTTACATTGTTCAGAGAGTTCATAGAAGTGGTAACATACAGTATCTCTCCTTTTGTGTCTGACTTATTTCACTCAGAATTATATCGTCAAGGTTCATCCCTGTTACCATATGTTTCAGGACCTTGTTGCTTCTTACCGCTGCCTAGTATTCCATCGTACGTATATACCACATTTTTTTTACCCATTCTTTTATTGTAGGACACTTGGGTTGTTTCTGTCCCTTGGCAATTGTGTGAACAATGCTGCTATGAACATCGGTGTGCAACTGTCTGTTCATGTCACTGCTTTCAAATCTTCTGGGTATATACCGAGAAGTGGAATTGCTGGATCATAGGGTAATTCATTATCTAGTTTTCTGAGAAACCGCCAAACTGTCTTCCAGAGCAGCTATACCATTATACATTCCCACCAGCAATGAATAAGAGTTCCAATTTTTCCACATCCTCTCCGGGATTTGTAGTTTCTTGTTTGTTGGATGGTGGCCATTCTTCTTGGTGTGAGATGATATCTCATTGTAGTCTTGATTTGCATCTCTCTAATAGCTAATAATGATGAACATTTTTTCATATGTTTTTTAGCCATTTGTATTTCCTCTTCAGAGAAGTGTCTTTTTATATCTTTTATCCATTTTATAATTGGGCTGCTTGTACTATTGTCGTTGAGTTGTAGGATTTCTTTATATATGTAAGTTATTAGTCTCTTTTCAGATACATGGGTTCCAAATATTTTCTCCCGTTGAGTTGACTGCTTCTTCACCTTTTTGACAAATTCCTTTGAAGTACAGAAGCTTTTGATTTTGAGGACTTCCCATTTATCTCTTTTTTTCTTTCATTGCTTGTGCTTTGGGTATACAGTCTAAGAAGCAACCTTCTAATACTAAGTCTTGAAAATGTTTCTTTATATTATCTTCTAGGAGTTTTATGGTACTGTCTCATATTTAGGACTTTGATCCACTTTGAGTTAATTGTTGTATAGGGTGTGAGGCAGGGGGTCTGCTTTCATTCTTTTTGTTATGGCTATCCAGTTCTCCCAGCTTCATTGGTTGAAGAGACTGTTCTGTCCTAGTTCAGTGGGTTTAGGGGCCTTATCAAATACCACTCAACCATATATCCAGGGGTCTATTTCAGAACTCTTAATTTGATTCCATTGATCAGTATGTCTGTCTTTATGCCAATACCATTCTGTTTTGACCACTGTAGCTTTATAGTAGGTTTCAAAGTCTGGAGGTGTAAGTCCTCCCACTTCGTTCTTTTTTAGGATGTTTTTGGCAATTCATGGTCCTTTTCCCTTCCAAATAAATTGGATACCTAACTTTTCCACATCTGCAGACTAGTTTGTTGGAATTTGGATTAGGTTTGCATTGACTCAGTAAATCAGTTTGGGTAGAATTGACATCTTAACAATATTTAGTCTTCCTATCCATGAGCATGGAATATTTTTCCACCTATTTAGGTCCTTTTTTATTTCTTTTAGTAAAATTTTGTAATTTTCTGTGTAGAGGTCTTTTACATCCTTGGTTAAGTTTATTCCTAGGTACTTGATTTTTAGTTGCTATTATGAATGGATTTTTTTTTTTTTTTTTTGATTGCCTCTTCAGTTAGGTCATTACTAGTGTATAGGAACATTACTGGCATATGTTCCTTAATCTTAAATTCCACCACTCTGCTGAATTTGTTTATTAACTTCGGTACTTTGTGATCGAATTCTCAGGATTTTTCAAATATAAGATCACATCATCTGCAAATGGTGACAGTTTTACTTCTTCCTTTCCAATTTGCATACTTTTATATCTTTATCTTGGCAAATTGCTCTGGCTAGAACTTCCAGCATAATGTTGAATAATAGAGGTGACAATGGACATCCTTGTCTCATTCCTGATCATAGGGGGAAGTCTTTCAGTGTTTCACTGTTGAGTAATATGCTAGCTGTGGGTTTATCATATTGAGGAAATTTCCTTCAATTCCTACCTTTTGAAGTGTTTTTATCAAAAAGGGAGGTTGTATTTTGTCGAATGCTTTTTCAGTGTCTATCAAGATGATTGTTTGATTTTTCCCTTTTGATTTTTTAATGTGTTGAATTACATTAATTGATTTTCTTATGTTGAGCCACCTTTGCATGCCAGGAATGAATCCCACTTGGTCATGGTGTATAATTCTTTTAATGTGCCTTTGGATTTGATTTGCAAGTATTTTGTTTAGGATTTTTTGCATCTGTATTCATTAGGGAGATTGGCCTATAGTTTTCCATTTTTGTAGTGTCTTTATCTGGTTTTGGTATCAGAGTGATATTAGCTTCATAAAATGAGTTAGGTAGTGTTCCTTTTTCTCCATTTTTTTGAGAGTCTGATCAGAAATGGCATCAATTCTTTTTGGAAAGTTTGATAAAACTCCCCTGTTAAGGCAGTCACCTGGCCCTGGGCTTTTATTTGTAGGTCGATTTTTGATGACTGATTGGATCTCTTTGCTTGTGATTGGTTTGTTGAGGTCTTCTATTTCTTCTTGATTCAGCCTAGGTTGTTGATATGTTTCCAGGAAATTGTCCATTTCCTGTAAATTGTCTAGCTTATTGGCATATATAGTTGTTCATAGTATCCTCTTAATGATTTTTTTTCTTCAGGATCTGTAGTAATTATCCCCTTCTCATTTCTGATTCTGTTCATTTGGGTTTTCTCTCTTTTTGACTTTGTCAGTCTAGCTAAAGGTTTCTCAATCTTGCTGATTTTCTCAAAGAACCAACTTTTGGTTTTATTTTCTCTCTCTCTCTCTCTCTTTTGTTGTTGTTGTTGTTGTTGTTGTTGTTGTTCTCCAGCTCATTTATTTCTGCTTTAATCTTTGTTATTTCTTTTTGTCTACTGACTTTTGGGTTAGTTTGCTGATCATTCTCTAGTCTCTTCAGTTACTCAGTTAGGTCTTTAGTTTTATCTCTTTCTTGCTTTTTGATATATGCAGTTAGAGCTATAAATTTCCCTCTTGGCACTGCCTTCGCTGCATCCCTTAGGTTTTGATATTTTGTGTTCTCATTTTCATTCATCTCTAGATATTTACCAGTTTTCTTGCAATTTCTTCTTTGACTTACTGGTTGTCTAGGAGTGTTTTGTTTAACCTCCATATATTTGTGAAAGATCTGGTTCTTTGGTGGTTGTTGATTTCTGTTTGCATTCCATTATGGTCAGAGAATGTGCTTTGAATGATTGCAGTCTTTTAAATTTTATTGAGACTTGTTTTGTGCCCCAGCATATGGTCTATCCTGGAGAATGTTCCATGGGCACTAGGGAAGAATGTGTATCCTGGAACTTGGGGATGTAACAATCTATATATGTCTATTAAGTCTAATTCATTTATCATTGTTTAGGTTCTCGATTTCCTTATTGGTCCTTTGTCTAGTTGTTCTATCTATACAAGAGAGTGGTATATTGAGGTCTCCCACTGTTATTGTAGACATGTCTGTTGCTCCTTTCAGTTTAGCCAATGTTTGTTTCATGTATTTTGGGACTCCTTGATTGGGTGCATAAACATTTATAATTGTTATTTCTTCTTGGTAGATTACCTTTTTTTTAAATATATAGTGTCCTTCTTTATCTCTTACGACATCTTTGCATTTAAAGTCTATTTTGTCTGATATTAGTATAGCTACCCCAGGTTTCTTTTGATTGCACTTTGCATGGAGTATTTTTTTCCATCCTTTCACTTTCAGTCTCTTTGTGTCATAGGGTCTAAGTTAGTCTCTTGTAAATGGCATATCACTGGGTCATATTTTTTAATCCATTCTACCAGTCTGTATCTTTTAATTGGAGCGTTTAATCCATTCACATTCAAAGTTATCATTGTGAAGGGAGTTCTTGAACCAGCCATCTTATCCTTTGGTTTTTAGTTGTTAGATCTATTTTTTTTCCCTCTCTCATTTTTTTTTTCCTTTAAGTTACCCTTACTAATAACTCTTTAGTTCTGTGGTCTTCTCCAGACCTCTCTGTTCTTTTATTCGCAGCTGGTAGAGCTTCCTTTAGTATTTCTTGCAGGGCAGGTCTCTTGTTAACAAATTCTTTCAGCATTGGTTTGTCTGTGAAAATTTTAAACTCTACTTCAATTTTGAAGGCGAGCTTTGCTTGATAAAGAATTCTTGGTTGGCAGTTTTTGTCTTTCAGAATATTAAATATGTCATGCCACTGCGTTCTTGCCTCCATGGTGCCTGCTGAGTAGTCAGTACTTAGTCTTACATTGTTTCCCTTTTATGTGGTAAATCGCTTCTCTCTCTGCTTTCAGAAATCTCTCCTTCTCTTCAGCATTTGACAATATAATCAGTGAATGTCTCAGAGTAGGTTTATTTGGATTTATTCTTTTTGGAGTTTGTTAGGCATAACTGTTTCAAGTTGCACATTTTTTTGTAAAAGTTCCCAATAGCTACAACCTCACCCATGACTGTGAAGAGTCTCTTCCCAGAATCCTCACACTGCAGGTTTTGGAATGAGATGGCCCCCCAGCCATTTATGTGCCTTTGGGATTCTTAGTGTAGGTGCAAGAAACATCCACTGAACTCATACAGTTTCAATGTACTGCTTCTAATCTGGTAGCTACTAAGAACTTGTGCTCTCCCATGTTCAGGTGAAGATATTGGCTTCAGAAACTTGTTTCACTGGGATAAGACATCAGGTCTATTGGCTTTAAAGTCCTGTCATAATCCCCCCAAATTACCTTATGGTGATATATACTGTTTCCCATCATACCTGCAAATCTGATTAACTCAACTATTCCTCAAGGTACTTACCTGAAATACTTATGGATATTTATTGTGTCAGAATAAAATACTCTCTCTTTCCTGGAAAAAAAAAAGAGAAAGAGAGGGCAGCACAACAGGATTTGTGGCCTTGGGTGGAGGCATGCAGCCACTGGTGGAGAAACATATACCCCTACTTATCTCTTTCCCTCTTTGATTTCCTGGTGCTGCTTCCTGTTGATGAAAACCAACTAAAAGCCCATGGGCAGATGAACTTGTCTGATGGAGTTCCTAGAGGTCATCTTTTTGGGGCACAGAACAGAGCAGAGAAGATGTAGTAGAGGAGCAAACAGGGAATATCCACCATATATAATCTTTTATAAATAACTTATGGGACACAGTGAAGTCCATCCATGGGCCCAGATAAAAAACATCTCACCTACATTCTAGTTATTATTTTTCAAGTCTGCCTTGCTTATTACACTGGGAGCTCCTTAAGTGCAGTACCTGAGCCTTATCCATCTCTGTCCCTGTGCCTGGTCAGTACCTGCTGTCCAGTCCAAGTTTGTTGAATGAATGGGCAGGCAGGTTGGCAGAATAGGCAGAGGACAGTGGGGGCAGCTCAATGTGGAGTTCAACATTAGTGATGTTCTTTCCCTGACTCCTTCCGGTGAGTTTTGGTCATGAGGTATGATCTTGGGAGGGAATGGGAGGGAATGGGGGTGAGGTGGAGTGGGCAGACAGCCTTCCCCCAGCACAGGAATCCTTCCACTTCCCTGCATAAGGGACAAAGAGAAAGCCCATCTGCTATAGGTATACACTGCTGACACAGTATTGTAGCCCCAGGTCAAATTTCTAAGGTGGAAAGTCCCAACCCAGCTCCAACTTCATTGGTGATCAAATAAGCGTATCAGATCAACCAGGAAGACGTGGCAGAGCCACAGTTCTGGCCAACTTCAGCAAACTCACCCACCACATCACCTGTTTCAACGCAACTCAGCCCCAAGACTAATGAACATGCCAGACACAGAGTTAGACATGAGTTTAATTAGGACTTACGAACAGCAGATGGTTCCACGGTGATGGTCGGCCAGAGAAATTAGAAGTTAGTGCTTTGCAAAGTGGGGAGTGTCAGGAGGTGGTTTATAAGGGTTAGGACAATGACATTCTATGGGGTGTGAAAACAAGAGTTTCGGCAGGGTCTTCTGACATGGGTGGGGAGATTTGTTATCAACAGTGATCAGGGGAGAGGAGTTTTAATGCTTTGCTTATGATACAATTTGTACATTCTTTCCTTCCCTGGGGAGGTCTGATGACCTTTAATGTCTATCCCGGTCTAGTAGGTGGCTACATGCAATAATTTACTCTCACTGTGGGGGTGGTGCGGGCCCTGGGTCCCCACAATCCCCCCCCCCCCCCACAGCAGACTACATTGACCATAGGACAGACATTGTATCCATATTCCACAACAGTATAAGAGACAACAGAACATACAAACCCAACATTGGGTTCAATTGTGGGCATGAGTTACCACTGAAGCCCACTTCAGAAAGGTGTTTGCTAGGGTGCTATGGGTAAAAAGAAAAATGTTTATGGTGAACAATAAAGGGTAATTCCTGCTGATCTAACAATATACACACTAGAGTTCCATGGTTGGTAACAAGGTACCAGGCAGAGGAACATTATGGGGAGGTTTTAAATACCAGATATTCACCCCCTGCAAATCTTGAGGGTTCTCTATCATTACATCAGTTGTTCATCTGGGCAGGAGAAGGGTCCACATAGTCATGCATAGGTCCCTGTGCACATAGGAGGCCCAGGATTGGTGGTAAAGATTTTAACAGGCATTTTCTGAATAAATTGAGGTCTTATTACAATATTTCTGTAACTCCTATTCCCCAGGGACCTAGGATTCCTAACCAACCTGGCTGCTTTGGCCAGCACCAAGGCCAATTGACCTTGTTTTCCCCCATTTTATATGGTCTGAGGTACAGGCAACAGGTTATTATTATTTCCCTGCTTAGGCTGTAAAGTGGCTGGCCCTTTAACTTGGATTCTCAATGCTTACATTGGTCCCACCATTAGCATTTCAACCGGGGCAGGTGCAGCAGCCCACAGCATTGCATTAAAGTGAGTTAAAGCCTGATAGAGCCTTTTAGTCCAATGCTGCAAGGACCTTTTATCATCTTTTAGCTGTTCCTTTAACAAACCATTCATTCTTTCAATAAGACCCACACCTGTGGGATTGTAGGGCAGATGGAACATCCACATGATGTCCTGATCCATGGCCCAGGACTGGGCCATTTGCCCAGTGAAAGGGGCCTCTCGATCACTGTCTTATCTGTGTAGGTAGCCATACAGAGTGCTCATTCTTTCCAAACAGTGTTTGGGGGCCCACAGATTCGCCTTCCGTACTGGGAAAGCTAATAAAAGTCCTGTAGCTGTGTCCATGGCAGTAAAAGCATATGTCACCATCTCCAAACGTGGAAGGGGACCAACTAGTCCACTTGCCACTGAGTCACCGGTATTTGTGACTGGCCAGTGTGTGCCATCTCGTGTAGTAGCCTATGTGACTGGCACAGGGAACATGAAGGGCACTCTTTAGTGATGCCCACTGGCTGTTGGCATGTGGTTGGCAGCTGAAACTGCTGAGCCAGATTCCACAGGGTTTGATACCCTCAGTGACCACTTTTCTGATAAAAACATTACAAAATGATATTGACACAGTTGGCTACTAATTTCTTGTAATAAACCAGTGATGTTCAATCTGCATACAATGTTGGTATTACCTTATTTAACTCCCAATAATCTATTGTCATCAGGCTTTCATACTGGCCATACAGGACTATTGAAAGGGCTATGGGTGGCTATTATTAGCTCCACCTGCTTTGACTCTTTGATAGTGACTGAGATTCCTTGGTGCCCTCCCAGAAGTTCATCTTGTTTTGTAGCCACAAACCTCAAGGTGGGGATACTTTTACAGTGGATCATTTTGCCTGCCCCTTTAAGACCACTTTGATCACTCTACACTGGTGGTGGAATTCCCCTATAGTGGTCTGCAACTTGGCATTCTGTGGAAGAGCAATACCTAAAATGTATTCTGGTATAGGGGAAATATATACCATATACACTTGGGGTAGGGGCAATCTCCCAATATGTAAAGTTAGACTGTGCTGCTTTGCCTGGATCGTTTTCTCCCCATAGCCATCTGTAGCCAGTGCTGGCTACATTCCCAAAGATTGAGGTTCATTTGGCTCCCATATCTACTAGTGCTAACACATGCTGCTGGTTAGTAGGGGACCAGTAAATGGTTAATTCTACATGTGGCCCCTGATCCTGGGAGTCCCCAGCTATTGTACATACCCGAGGATCTTGACCTCCACCGCCCCCCCAAACCTCCCCCCCCCACTCCACCACCACCCCTCCGCAGAAGAGGGTAAGGGGGCTTGCCACAACTCTTCTCGGGGAATGGAGGGCTCCTGGGCTTGGGCTCTGAACGGTGGTTTCTTTCCTGACTTCCTTTCTCCCTCGGAGGCTTGGATTTACTTTAGTAAATCTCTGGCCCTTTGGCAGTTTGCCCCATAGCTTTACTAGGACTGCATTAGGTTGCTTATCTGCAGCTTTTATTTCTGTGCCTGCAGCGATGACGTCTACCCACATATGCCTATGGGATACCCAGTTGGGGCTGTCATGTTCATGGGGAGCCTTTCCCATTGCCCTTCCTCCCATCCCCTTTTTCTGCAGCCTCTCTGACTCTCCAAGGTCGCCTATAACCTGAGTGGCAAGGGAGACGGGCTGTCCTACTAGTGGACTTAGGATAGACATGAGAGGCCCATAGTAATCATTGGGGGCAGGATTCAATACCGTGTCTTTTATTCCTGTGGTAAAAGCTTCAGTGTCAGGACCTATGAAAGTCATGGCATAAATGGCATGCTTCATTACTAGCCCCCTTAAAACATCTTGTATGGTATTTCCCCTTCTCATTAGGCCACGCAGCTTTACACCCATTAACCAGCCATACCAATAAAGAGGTAATTTATGCATTAGCTGAGGTAGCATGCAAGCATTGTAGCAGAGGGTGGGTTGTACTAGATGCCAATTTACTCATGTCCACACCAGATAGCACTACCCGCTGTGCTCCAGTGTCCCATAACTTCAGAATTGGGTAGGCACTCCCTAGTTTTTTGTCTTTACTACTGCCCTGAATTGTCCAATTCAGCAGCAGCATAATCTCTCATAGTAATGTGTAATTTCTTTTCAGGAGTTTGGAATTGCTGAACCACAGGGGGTTGATCTTGTGACACCTCCAATTTCTGTTGTATTATGGGGCATACCTGTTGGAACTCCTTATTCACCTCTACTTCCCATTCTTTCTCCCCTTCCTCTTCCGAGGGGGAGTCTGTGGGGCCCCATGCTTTGGGGTCCCATCACGGGGTAGCTAAAATCTTCGGACTCAAGCCTGAGGCAACTTTTACAGCATTTGACTTGGGCATATCTGCATGCCAGATTCTCTGACTGATCGTCCACTTGGAGCAGGTGATCAGTTAGAAAGTCCTTCATTTCTGCCTGGGCAAGGTGCATATCTCTTTCTAGTTTTACTTTCTCCCCTAAATGGCAAGCAGTAGCTTTCACCACTTGTTCTGCCTTGGTAGCCATCCACAAGGCTCCTAAAGGGGGCCATGCTAGGCTGCCACTATTTCGTGGTTCCTTTTCTTCTAATTAAATTTAGTTGTCCTGCTATTTATTGCAAAACCATGAGCAACCCTGACGGAGTTTGCAGGGCATCCCCATACTCTTTTGGTAGTCCCATTCATCCAGGAGGGTAGCCACTCCTCCCCACATGGACAACACAAGCCAATTTGGGATTTCCCACACACAGATTCTCCCTTTGCAGGATTCATGCCCACTACGGCTGGTGGCTCTTTGGTCTCTTGGCTGGCTCACAAATTGTTCCAACCCAGGTCAACCCCAAGACAGAAGAACACACTAGGCACAGTTAGATGTGAGTTTAATTAGGACTTACAAACAGATGGTTCCATGGCAGTGGCCAGCTGGGGAAAATGGAAGTTATCTCTCTGCAAAGAGCAGGGAATGCCAAGGGGTGGTTTATAAGGATTAGGACAAAGACATTGCACAGGATGTGAGAACAGAGTTTTGGCAGGGTCTCATGACACAGGGGTAGGGAGAGTTGTTATTGTTCTAGTTTGCTAATGCTGCTGGAATGCAAAACACCAGAAATGTATTGGCTTTTATAAAGGGGGTTTATTTGGTTACACAGTTACAGTCTTAAGGCCATAAAGTGTCTAAGGTAACACATCAGCAATCGGGTACCTTCACTGGAGGATGGCCCATGGTGTCCAGAAAACCTCTGTTAACCGCGAAGGCATGTGGCTGGCGTCTGCTCCAAAGTTCTGGTTTCAAAATGGCTTTCTCCCAGGATGTTCCTCTCTAGGCTGCAGTTCCTCAAAAATGTCACTCTTAGTTGCACTTGGGGTATTTGTCCTCTCTTAGCTTCTCCAGAGCAAGAGTCTGCTTTCAACGGCCATCTTCAAACTCTCTCATATGCAGCTCCTGTGCTTTCTTCAAAGTGTCCCTCTTGGCTGCAGCAAGCTCGCTTCTTCTGTCTGATCTTATATAGTGTGCCAGTAATTAAATTCAGACCCACTCAATGAGTGGGCCAACACCTCCATGGAAATTATCCAATCAGAGTCATCACCCACAGTTGGGTGGGGTGCATCTCCATGGAAACACTCAAAGAATTACAATCTAATCAACACTGATAACATCTGCCCACACAAGATTACATCAAAGATAATGGCATTTGAGGGGACGTAATACATTCAAACTGGCACAGTTATCAACAGTGATCAGGGGAGGGGAGTTTTAATGCTGTTTACAATACCATTTGTACATTCTGAAGACCTTTAATGTTTGTCCCAGTCAAGTAGACAGCTACATGCAATAACTTACTGTCACTATGGATGTGGAGTGGGGGAGGCCTGGATTGCCACACTACCCACCAAGAAGTGAATAAAACTTAATAAACTACCCTAGGAAACAGCAGAAACATGGGTAAAGGGGAGGATTAGATGAGAAAATTTTAAAATTCCACAGCCCATCTTTTCTTCTTTTGGTTTGGAATAAAATTCTAGGCTATAAGATTATAGTAGATTGAATTATGTACCCCAATTTTGCCATGTTCTTAATCCCTTCTTATGGGTATGAACCCATTGTAAATAGAACCTCTTGAAGATGTTTTTTAGTTAAGATATGGCCCAACTGAATAAGGGTGGGTCTTAATCTATATTACTGGAGGCCTTGTAAAGAAAATAATTTGGAAGCTAGAAATCAGAGAAAGCCACAGGGATGAGCCAGAAGTCAGTGGAAACAGAATAGCAGGCACAGGGAGAGAGATATCACCACGTGACCAGAGGCAGAGATGCAAGCCAAGGAACCTAAAGGATTGTGGCAAGCCAGTGTCAAACACTATAGACTGCAGAGAGAAAGCATGGCCTTGCCAGTGCCTTGATTCTGTACTTCCAGCCTCAGAAACCGTGAGCTCATAAATACTTGCTGTTTAAGCCAACACACTGTATGGCCACTGCCATGGAACCATCTGTTTGTAAGTCCTAATTAAACTCACGTCTAACTCTGTGCCTGGTGTGTTCTTCTGTCTTGGAGTTGACCTGGTTTGGAACAATTGGTGAGCCAGCCAGGAGACCAAAGAGCCACCAGCCATAGTGGCCATAAATCCTGCAAAGGGAGAATCTGTGTGTGGGAAATCCCAAATTGGCTTGTGTTGTCCATGTGGGGAGGAGTGGCTACCCTCCTGGATGAATGGGACTACAAAAAGAGTATGGGGATGCCCTGCAAACTCTGTCAGGGTTGCTCACAGGTTTACAATAAATAGCAAAACAACTAAATTTAAGTTAGAAGAAAAGGAACCACCAAATAGTGGTTGTAGCAGTCTGGCAACGTAAAAAAATTTAAATATCTTGTTGTGTGAGTGAGTGAGTTTTGCCCATTGGGGAATAATGATTTTTTTTTTTTTTTGCCAAATATAAGAAATATTTAGAGATGCATGTATGTTCGCAGATTAATATGCACACATACATTTCCTTGCTCTGTCAGCTGAGAGGGCCTAGAAGCAACAACACTCCTTGTGGTAATTTGAAGCTGTTATGTACCCCAGAAAAGGCCATGTTCTTTTAATCCATTCCTGTGGGTGTAGAGCTATTGTGGGTGAGACCTTTTGATTAGGCTATTTCAATTGAGATGTGAACCTACCTCATTCACGGTGGGTCTTGATCCTCTTGCTGGAGTCCTTTATAAGAGGGAAAAAGCCACAGAGAAGCTAAGAGATAAAATTAAAAGAAGCTCATAGAGAAAAACCCTGCAGAAGCTAAGAGAAGACCCACAGAAAACAGGGAGGAAGCCACTGAAGCCAGAAGCTGAAAGCAACAAAACCCAGGAGAGAAGGACCAGCAGATGCCAACCATGTGCCTTCCCATGTGACACAGGTGTCCCAGATACTGGCAACCTGTCTTCAGAGTCCAGGTATCATCCTGTTGATCCCTTGAGTTGGACATTTTCATGGCCCAAGAACTGTAAATTGTAAGTGAATAAATCCCCATTATAAAAGCCAACCCATTTCTGGTATATTTTATTTCGTCAGCTTTACCAACCGAAACACCCCAGTAGTGAATTGCACACCTAAAAACCAGATCTTGGTTCTAATACCATTCTCCAGTAAAAGAAGCAGAGCTACTTGGAGAAGTGGCTGAAAATGTACAAGATGAGCCTGGAACATCTTGTAGTGCCAGAAAGTATGGAAGTGCTAACAAACCAAAACACCCACAGTGATGGGACACAGAAGCCAACTGAAAGAGCTCCCAGTGGCCAAAACTGGAACAATGTGAGCAACAAAATTAATAAAGTACTACTGAATTACAACCCAAAGAATAAAATAGATATCCATGAATCCATATTGATATAAATAAAGATTGAATAAATAAATTAATGGGGGAGAGGAAACTAATCTCCCATGCATTAGAACTCTAAATTATTTATGTAGCTACTCCTCCTTCAAGAAGGGGGAGCATAACCTTTCATTTAGTGTGGGCTGCACATAATGTCTTCTTTCCAAAGAGTACAGTATGGAAAGGGGGAAATAAAAGAGTAGTTTTGCAGTGGAGAAACCTGACAAACACTACCACAGCCAGGTGATCAAGGTCAACATCAGCAGTGATCAGCCATGTTGATAGATGTACTCTTTTTTTTTTTTTTGAGGGGTGACACAGAGTTTATTGAATTAGCATTTTCTGTTTACAACTGAGATACCACAGCTACATACTATTTTGCTAGTCTACATCGGTACATTATTTTCAAACCAATGTAAGACTTATGGTGAACAGGGCTCAATCATACAAAAACACATGTGCTCACTCTAATTGTTTTAAAACAGTAGTGCACACATTTTATTCCTCCTATAAAACCAGCTTTGTTTAAAAACCATTAGTTTCAAAGATCAGGCTCTGATTTTGAAGATGAACCAAGATATACACCAAATGATGCAAAGTCTATGTTAGCCATTTTGTACAATTACTATCTTATTGGACTATGGTATATATATATATATGTTTTAAAGGACACTGATGAGGGGGGCACCATCTGGTATTAAATTCAACCAAAGAGCTGCCTTCCTCCTTGTGCCAGTTTGGATATATTATGTCCCCCATAAAAGCCATGTTCCCTAATGTAGTCCTGTAGGGGCTGACTTATTAGCCTTTTGATTAGGGTGGAAATTTTGATTGTCTCCATGGAGGCTCTAGTTGTAAAGAAACTGCAACTGCGGGTGAAACCATTAATTAAATTATTTCCATGGAGATGTGACCCTGCCCATTCTGGGTGGGTCTTAATTAGGTCACTGGAGTCCTTTAAGGAGAGCTCACGCAGAGAGCAGAGAAGACAAAACACCCCAGGATATGCTAAGCCAGGACCCACAGAAACTGAAGGAGCCGACACAGCCCCAGATGTTTGGAGATGCTGGGAAATGCAGACAGGAGGATGTTTGGAGATGCTAAGCTAAGAGATGAAGCCCAGAGTTTGCCCCAGAGAAGCTAAGAGAGGACCCCCCAGATACTTAGGGAGAAACACCCCAGGAGAACCAAGCAGAGAGCTGAGAGAAGCTAAGAGAGACAGAAGCCCAAAGACATTTTTGGAGAATGCCATTTTGAAACAACCCGGGAGTAAAGGACCAGCAGACACCAGCCACATGCCTTCCCAGCTGATGAAGGTGTTCCGAATACCAGCAGCCTTTCTTCAGTGAAGGTATCCTCTTGTTGATGTCTTACTTTGGACACGTTTATGGCCTTAGAACTTTAAATTTGTAACCAAGTAAATCCCCTTTAAATAAGCCAGTCCCTTTCTGGTATTTTGCATAAGGGCAGCTCTAGCAAACCAGACCACTCACCCTTCCCCCAAAACCTTTGGTGAAGATTTCTGTTGTAAAGACTGAAAGGATCTGGGGATACTTCAGAATCAATCCTGTTAATTGGAGGTAACAATTAACCTACATCCTCCTTCACTTCTACCATACTATACAACTTGCAAATGGTTCTGAAATTAGGGCATTTAGCGCCATACTTCAAAGACTTAGGGACAAGGAGAGTCAGCTAGAACAAGGGAAAAGAAAGTTGTGGGTAAGTAGGTAAGAAAGTAGGTACATGAAGAGAAACTGCTTTGCCCAACACCAGTGTACATGTACTTTAACTAAAAGAATTCAGGATGCCAGCAGCAGCAGACCTGCTTAATTCACCTTCCAAATCAGAAAAACAAAACTAAAAACCTCAGGTGTGTGTTTTCTACTATGCATAGGTTCCATCAGTGATGAGGAGCTCATAGCAGGATCTCTACTCCTGCACAACATGATGCATGCACACAGCATACCCTGCAGCTGAATAGCTAGCTGCAAATGGCAGTGCTGCCCAGATAACATGCATTATGATTTCTTGTAGCTTCTTCACAACTAGAGCCTCACACCCCTTGGTATAGAGGTACAGCTGCTGGCAATCTCTCTTAAACAGCTAAGAGGGACACTCTGGTTTTTGGTTTCTTCGAACCAGTCTGTGTTTTCCCAGTCTGAGTAGCTGTGAATTCTACTACAGGACAGCTGTCTCTGTACATAATCAATAGCTCAACTGGCAGCCTCAGAGCTGGTACCATTGTAGATCTTACATACTTTCTAAATGCTGTGATCAACCCCATTTGCCACCTTTGCTCTGTAAATGTATCCCCAAATCACTACAACTTCTATGACAAAAACCAAGTTGAGGAGGATGAAAAATGTGGCAAGTCCGCAGTGGTATTCCCGGATTGTGACTCAGCAGCCAATTAGCCCAATCATGAAAAGCTGGGCTCCTACAGCTATGATCACTACAGCAGGGATGAGAGTGTACACATCTTCAAAGAAGTGGTCACAGTCATCATAAGTGATGAAGACAGGCTCCCACATTGCATAAAATTCCAGCAGTCCCCCTCACCCCCCTGAAGATGAGGTTGAGGAAGACCAGCAGGGTCTTAGAATAGGGGATGCCGCACCAGTCCTTGGTGCCCGCGGCCCGGGGAGTTGCACTCACACTCACCCAGCTAGGCGGTAATGGGGCCATGGCGGCGGCACCTCCCCCCTGGGAACTTCGCGGCCCGGCCCGTTGAGCTTCCCGCAGCCCCAGCTCAGTCGTGCAGCACCGGCCCCAGCAGGTGCCTATTTCCTCCGTGCAGCCGTCACCAATAGATGTGCTCTTGATACAATGTTATGAAAATGGCATTTTAACTCTGTGGTCTTCCTCCCCAAAACCCATAACCCCAGTCTGATCATGAGAAAAACATCAGACAAATTCCATTTGAGGGACATTCGAAAAAACTCCTGATCAGTACTTAAAACAGTCAAGGTCATCAAAAACAAGGAAGATCAGAAACTGTCACAGCCAACAGGAGACTAAGAAGACATGACGGATAAATGTGATGTGGGATCCGGGATAGGATCCTGGAACAGAAACATGACATTACATAAAAACCAAGGAAACCTAAAAATGCATGGACCTTATTTAATAATAATATACTGGTTCATTAACTGTAACAAATTAGTGATACTAATATTAGGTGTTAATAACAGGGGAAGCTGGGTATGTGGTGTGTAGGAACTTCCTGTCTTATCTTTGCAATTATGTACATACAAAACTAATTTAAAAGTTAAAATTTATTTTTCGGAGCTTGTGCTCTATGTCTAAAAGATTGATCGATTGCATTTAAGATGAAGTAATTATCAAAACTGGCTCAGAAATTAGACTGTTGTTCTTGTAGCAGCCCCCCTGTTCTGAGCTTACTAATATGCTACCCTGTATGCTATTTTGATTTTTCTCCCTCATTCAGTTTCACCACCTGGCCCAGGGAATGAAACACAGTAGCAAACAGCAAAATTTAATTCTTCAAATATTCATTGAATACCCAGTTTGTGCCAGGTATTCTGTACTCTATTCTGGGAATACAGTAATAAATGTCACGGTCCCTGTAATCTGAGTGCTCGCAGTTCATAGAAGGAAGACAGACATGTCCCCAGTCAATGCTCTTTGGTTTGAGAAGTTACCATAAGAGCCATAGAATGGGAGGATAGTGGGACATATAGGGGAGGCCGGGTGTTCCAGATAGGAGATGCCTAAATTTATTCTGGAAGATAGGGTAGGATTTTTCCAGGGAAACAAAGTGGATGGAGTGAACCTCAACAGAAGGAACAGAAGGTGCAAAGGCAGAGAGGCTGGAAACAGAAGGGCGTTTAGGAGAACCGCTGCAGCTGCATGAAGGGGTGTGAGGGGCTGGATACTGGTGGGAGGTGAGACTGCAGGGAAAGCAGGGTCAGTTAGGGAAGAGTCTAGGGTCCAGGACAAGGAGTATGGACTTTATCCTGATGTACCGGGGAGCCCTCGAAAGGTTTTAAACAGGGGAGTTATATGATCTGATTATTTTAGAAAGATAATTCTCATGGTGGTATGGAGAATGGATTAGCAAGTAATAAGGAAGAAGAGGGGGAAATGCAATTGATAATCTTGCTTAAACTTCTTCATGTGAGTTGAAGAATTTATGGTTTCTTCTGACTGCCTCACCACTGCCAGAGTTCACCCTGGGATTTTGAGGGAGAGATGCTAGAGGGCGAAGGCAATCCAAGTCCAGCCCAGTCTTGAGTGGTGAGCCACTGGGCTCTGGCATGTTGCATTGACTTCATGCAAGGGCGTCCACATTGCATCAGCAGTTTGACAGTCATTCAGGCAGTCAGATTTCTTGATTTCAGGCAGCAGTGAAAACCTGTGACTCAGTTTCCTCAGCCATCAGCTCTGCCCAGAAGGGTAGACTGGTAGTTCCCAGTCACCAAGTCTTATCACCACCTTCCCCCACCAAGAATACAAACTGACATTGACTTCATGCTGACATAAGAGAATTTGGTTTCTTTTGGGACTTGGACTCATAGCTTGTTGGAACCTCTAGTTCACCACATAACCGAGCTTCCTGAAACCAGAGGGTACCTTCTCTGAAGGGACCGTTTACACACAGACCCTGAACTCAGTCTAGACTTGGGGTCAGCAAACCTCAGCCCATGGCCAAATCTGCTTGCCATTTGTTTTTTTTTTTTTTTTTTTTTTTTTTTTTAATCATCATTTTATTGATATATATTCACATACCACGCAGTCATACAAAACAAATTGTACTTTCGATTGTTTACAGTACCATTACATAGTTGTACATTCATCACCTAAATCAATCCCTGACACCTTCATTAGCACACACACAAAAATAACAAGAATAATAATTAGAGTGAAAAAGAGCAATTGAAGTAAAAAAGAACACTGGGTACCTTTGTCTGTTTGTTTCCTTCCCCTACTTTTCTACACATCCATCCATAAACTAGACAAAGTGGTGTTTGGTCCTTATGGCTTTCCCAATCCCATTGTCACCCCTCATAAGCTACATTTTTATACAACTGTCTTCGAGATTCATGGGTTCTGGGTTGTAGTTTGATAGTTTCAGGTATCCACCACCAGCTACCCCAATTCTTTAGAACCTAAAAAGGGTTGTCTAAAGTGTGCATAAGAGTGCCCACCAGAGTGACCTCTTGGCTCCTTTTGGAATCTCTCTGCCACTGAAGCTTATTTCATTTCCTTTCACATCCCCCTTTTGGTCAAGAAGATGTTCTCCGTCCCACGGTGCCAGGTCTACATTCCTCCCTGGGAGTCATATTCCACGTTGCCAGGGAGATTCACTTCCCTGGGTGTCTGATCCCACGTAGGGGGGAGGGCAGTGATTTCACCTTTCAAGTTGGCTTAGCCAGAGAGAGAGGGCCACATCTGAGCAACAAAGAGGCATTCAGGAGGAGATTCTTAGGCACAAATACAGGGAGGCCTAGCCTCTCCTTTGCAGCAACCGTCTTCCCAAGGGTAAAACTTATGGTAGAGGGCTCAATCCATCAAACCACCAGTCCCCTATGTCTGTGGTCATGTTAGCAACCATGGAGGTGGGGTAGGCGAATACCCCTGCATTCTCCACAGGCTCCTCAAGGGGGCACTACATCTTTTTTTTTTTTTTTTTTTTTTTCCCTTGTTTGTCTTTTTTCTTTTTTTTTTTTTTTTTAACTTTCCCTTCTTTTTTCAAATCACCTGTATGAAAAAAAAGTTAAAAAGAAAACAAACATACAATAAAAGAGCATTTCAAAGAGACCATAGCAAGGGAGTAAGAAAAAGACAACTAACCTAAGATAACTGCTTAACTTCCAACATGTTCCTACTTTACCCCAAGAAAGTTACATAATATAGCAACATTTCAGTGAACTTGTTCCTACTACAACCATCAGAAATTAACAGACCATAGTCATTTCTGGGCATCCCCAGAACGTTAAATAGCTTATCTGTTCTTCCTGGATTATTGTTCCCCCTTCCTTAATTGCTCTCTACTGCTAGTTCCCCTACATTCTACATTATAAACCATTTGTTTTACATTTTTCAAAGTTCACATTAGTGGTAGCATATAATATTTCTCTTTTTGTGCCTGGCTTATTTCGCTCAGCATTATGTCTTCAAGGTTCATCCATGTTGTCATATGTTTCACCAGATCGTTCCTTCTTACTGCCGCGTAGTATTCCATCGTGTGTATATACCACATTTTATTTATCCACTCATCTGTTGAAGGACATTTGGGTTGTTTCCATCTCTTTTGCCATTTGTTTTGTTTTCAGTAAAGTTTCATTGGGACACAGTTCCATGCATTCATTTACATATTGTCTATGGCTACCTTCATGCTGCAACAGAGTTCAGTAATTGTGACAGAGATCATATGGCCAACAAAGCCTAAAATGTTTACTATTTGGCCCTTTACAGAAAATGTTTGGCCTGCTCTAGACTGGCAATGTCCAGCAGAAATATAATGCAAGCCACATACGTGATTTAAGATTTTTGAATAGCCACATTAAGAAAGTAAAAACAAAACAACTCAGGTGAAATCAATTTTAATAATGTCCTATTTAACTTGTGTCCAAAGTATTATTTCAACATGTAATCAACATAAAACATTATTAATGAGATATTTTGCATTCTTTTCTTACTCTCTTTGTAATCCAGTGTATTTTGTACTTTTAGTACATCTTAATTCCGATTTGCCACATGTGGCTAGTCGGTACTGTGTTGGACAGTGCAGGTCTAGGCTCTAAAACCCTCCAAAGAGTGAGACCAATCCCAGATCGTGGTCCAGGGGTCAGCATTGAAAGGGCCCTCAGGCTGTAAGGGAATGTTGTTTCTCAGCTGACACACCAGTGTTGTGGGAGCCTAGTTGCTACAAGTCCTTTCTCAGGGCCCTTTGTTCCTTACCTCAGAAAATGGCCCAGCCTGAAAAAGACAAAATGTCAAAATTTCCCGGGGTGTGTGCCAAGTCTGCACTTTTGAAATTGGGAATCCTCAGAGCACCCTGCGTGGCCTGTCAGTTCAGCTATTTGTTTTCTGCCTCCCCTGGGTGGTTAAAATCATCCAGGAAATGTATGTCAGAGTTGTTATGACATAGAAAAGCCTACCCACTTCCTCCGATCTGCCAGAGCTAGGGCGGTACACTGAAAGCAAGGCTGGAAGAAATGTATTCTACTGAACTCGGGTCTTGGTATAACTCAGAGAATTTCAGGGCTTGTTTCTTTCTTGTTTTCCTTGAGGCTCTGTCATAGAACATATAATCAATTAAGGGAAAGTGTCATCTTTCCCCTGGCATTTCTTCAGTTTCCTATTTATATAGAAAGGGTCAAGCAGATTAAAATTTAAATATATATATCTTTTTTATTACAGATGCTTTGTGGTTCACTTGATCCTGCATCAGAGTTTAGCCATTTCTTTCCCCCAGAACACATAAGCTCTTTTCTCCAGCAAGGCTTTTATTCAGGGTACCTTTCTTGGTTTCACCACCTGTTTTGTACATTGGCCTAATACCCTTCATCAGAGGCCTGTTGGCATCCTTTTCTACCATTAGTGGCCATGGTTTAGTGATCATTTATCCACTCAACATTTATTTACCGGGTGGTACTCTGTGCCAGGCAGTGCTCAGGCATTAGAGATGCAGTAGTAAAAAGGATACGGCCTTTGCCCTCAAGGGCTAGTGATGTGGGGAGCAGACTCTTAAAAGCACTATTCTGGAGCAAGGCAACAGACACAGTGGTTTGCATATGGATACCGAGAGGAGGGTGTTCCGGTTTCCTAATGCCACTGTTATGCAAAATACCATAAATGGACTGACTTTTATAAAAGGAATATATTTGGTTACAGATTTACCGTTCTAAGGCCATAAAAGTGTCCAAACTAAGGCATCAACACAAGGACACCTTCACTGAAGAAAGGCCAGTAGTGTCCACAACACCTCTATTAGCTGGGAAGGCACACAGCTGGCGTCTGCTGGTCCTTTGCTCCCAGGTTGTGTTTCAAATTGGCTTTCTCCAAAATGTCTCTGAGCTTCTGTTTCTCTTAGCTTCACTCAGCTCTCTGCTTGGTTTTCCTGGGGCATTTCTCTCTAAGCATTTGGGGGTCCTCTCTTAGCTTCTCTGGGGCAAACTCTGGGCTTCATCTCTTAGCTTAGCATCTCCAAACATCCTTTTGTCCATATCTCCAAGCATCTCTAAGCATAAATGCTCCGGCTCTGGAGCTCTCTTAAGTAGTCCAGTGAACTAATCAAGACCCACCCTGAATGGGCAGGGTCCACACCTCCATGGAAATAATTTAATCAGAGGTTCCACCCTAATCAACAGACTAATCAGTCTGCCCCCTCAAGACTGCATTAAAGGATATGTCTTTTCCGGGGGACATAATATATCCAAACCTGCACAGAGTGTTACCTAAGGGAGGTAGGGGTAAGGGAGGGTGGGGAGACTGGGGAAGGATGGGAGAAAGGGAAAGCTTCATGTCCTCAGGCTGAGTGGAGAGAGGCCTATTCATGATTTTCATGATTTTCTTGTTCCTACAGGCCATTGCCCAGAAAGTCCTGCAGAGGCTGGACGATGTGCAGAAAATATTTGACAAGAGGCAAGTGAGTCTGAAGAAACTGGCAGCCAAACAGACTCGCCCAGTGCAACCAGTGGCTCCCCATCCTGAGTCTTCCCCAAAATGGGTGTCACCAAAAACCAGCCAGCCTTCTGCCTTAGGTAGGTTGTTTGGGGAAGAAAGCTATATGACTTGCATATTTTATTAGCACTCATGAGGGCTGAGATGGTAGTTGTTGAAGATGCATAATGGTCATTGTTAAGTCATTATTTAAAACAACTACAGTTGTGGCAAAGTGCAAGCACTGAAAACGTAAAATTAGGTAAAACTGAGTGTCTAGACTCAAGGAGAAGTTCACAGTTTAGTAGAGGAATAATAAAAATGCACAAATAACAGCAGCATAAAATAGACTCCATTAAAGGACTTTAAAAGGCACACAAGATTCTGTTAGCAATGTAGAGGTGAAATTGGTTCTTTGAAAAGATAAAAGAATTGAAAAGTCCAGACACTTATGCCACATGGTCTTGATTACTATACCTTATTAGTAGGTCTTAAGATCAGATAGTGTAAATGTTCCAGCTGTGTTCATTTTCAAGACTCTTTTGGCTATTTCAGGCCCTTCACATTTCCATATAGGTTTTAGAATCATTTTGTCAATTTCTTTTGGGATTAGGATAGGATTGCACTGAATAAAAAGCTCAATTTGGGGAAAACTGATAACAATATTGTATCTTCCAACTCATGAACATGTTATAACTCTCTTTTTATTTAGGTGTTTTTAATTTCTCTTGGCAGTGTAGTAGTTTTGAGTGTAAAGAAAAGTCTTGGGCATTTTTTTAAACCCATATAAAGTATAATTTACCATAAGTATATAATTAACAATAGGAATATATTTATGGATGGGAATACAATCATATCATCTGGAAATACTTTTTCAATCTTTATTTTATTTCCTTGCCTTATTATAATGGCTGGGATCTCTAGTACAATACTGAATAGCAGTAGTGAGAGTATATCATCTTGTCTTTTCCCAATCCTAGGGAGAAAACATTTATGTTTCATCTTTAAGTATGATGTTAGCTGAAAAATTTTCACAGATGTCTTTTATCAGATTGAGGAAGTGCCCTTCTATTCTAAGTTATTGGGAGTTTTTATCATGAATGATTGTTGAATTTTTTCAGATGCTTCTTTCTCTTGGTGTATGAATTAAGGTTATCAGAGAGTTTTTCTCCTTTATTTGTTTATATGGTGGATTACAATCAGTGATTTTCAAATGTTAAAACAACCTTGTATTCCTGGGATAAACCACTCTTGCACATGATGCATATGTCATTTGTTGCCTCATGTGTATTGAAGCTCTGTTATTGGGCACATAATTTTTAACTCTTCTGGATATGTTAGCCCTTGTATAATTATTAAATGTTCCTCCTTCCCTCCTTGTCTCTTTTCCTTGTCTTGAACTCTCTTTTGTCTGATGTTAATGTAGCCACTTCAGCTTTCTTGTGCTTACAGTTTGCCTGATATATATATATATATATATATGTACATATATATATATATATATATATATGTACATATATATATAATTTCCATTCTTTTATGTCTGTCCTTACATTTTTAAGTGCATTTCTTGTAGACATCATATTGTTGGGTCTTGCCTTTTTAATACATTCTGTTAATCTCTACCTTTTAATTGAAGTGTTTAGTTCCTTTGCATATCATATAATTATTGAAATAATTGGACTTAGATCTACTATTTTTTATTGTCTATTTGTCTCATATGGTTTTTATTCTTTCTTTTATTTTCCTGCCTTCTCTGGGGTTAGCAAATATTTCTTAGTATTTCATTTTAATTTTCCTTATTGGTTTCTTAGCATTCCTTTTTGCATTACTTTTCTCCCAGAGATTTCTCTAGGATTTATCATTTGCATCTTTAATTTATCATCTTCTACTTTGAGTTAATATTGTACCATTGTGATGGTTAGGTTCATGTGTCAGCTTGGCCAGGGGATGGTGTCCAGGTGTCTGGTCAAGCAAGCACTGGCCTAAATGTTACTGCAAGGACAATTGTGGCTGGTTAATGAACCAAAAGGCTGGTTTATTAAATCATCAGTCAGTTGGCTGCAGCTGTGACTGATTACATCAGCGAAGGCTGTGTCTTCTGCAATGAGAATTCAATCAGCTGGATTTAATCCAATCAGTTGAAGACCTTTTTTTTTTTTTTTTTTTAACATTTCAATGAAAATATTTTATTGGCCTTTTGGATAGAAACGGGAATTTATTTGCCAGGAAGGATGATGCCATCATACTTCTGCTGGAACCAGCGCATGGCCTCCTCTTTGCTGATTCTGTGTTTGGCCCCAATGCAGCCTGTCCTGCGCTTCTTGTCTGCGATGCTGAAACCTGGCCTACCCAGCACCACATAGAAGTCCAGGCCGTAGATACCAATGCTTGGGTCATATTTGATCCCCAGATCGATGTGTTCCTGGATCCCAAAACCAAAGTTTCCAGTATCTGAGAAGTTATTTTTTCTTAACTCGTACTCCCGCACCTTTAGACCTTTCTCCAAGATTTCCTCTGCCTTGGCCCCACGGACTGTGCAGTGGACGGCAATCTTTTCATTTCTCCTGATGCCAAAGGATCTGACAGTGTATCTAGCTTCGGAGAACACAGGGGTCTGGCCCGTGAGCTGCTCCAACACCTTGGCTGCCCAGGTCAGTCTGTCTCCACTCTCCCCCACGCAGATGTTGAGGCAGAGCTTGCGGATGCGAAGTTCCTGCATGGGGTTCTCCTTTTCACCCTGATCCTGCGCCATTATGGAGAACAGGAAGAGAGCAGTTGAAGACTTTTAAGTGTGACATATAGAGGACTTTCACTTCTTCGGCTGACCAGCAAAGCGTTTCCTGAGGAGTTCATCGAACACCTTCGTCAGAGTTGCCAGTTTGCTGCCTGCCCTATGGAATTTGGACTTGTACATACCCACAGTTGCATGAGACATTTTATAAAGTCTTAGATTTATAGATATCTCTTGTTGATTCTTTTTCCCTAGAGAACCCTAACTCATACAACCACTTTATATAAAATATAATAATTTTACAACAGCATAGTTCCATATACCCTTTCCCATTCTCTGTGCTGTTCTTATCATAAATTTTAAATCTATGTATGCTAAACCCCCAATATTGTTATAATTTTTGCATTGAATAATCATAGGTCTTTTAAAGAAATTTAAAAAAAGAAACAAATATATGTAGTCTTTTGTATTTACCCTCATATTTACCAGTTCCATTGTGTTTTATTCTTTCTTGTAAATCTGAATTACCATCTTGTTTCATTTCTCTTTAGCCTGAAAAACTTCCTTTAGTGTTTCTTGTAGTGCAAGTCTGTTGGCAACAGTTCCTTTTTGTTTTGTTTATCTAAAAATTATAGGGTCTTTCAGTAGTTCTCCATTTAGTACAATTTAGTTTCCTGTTGCCCATAACATATTCCACTTTTTAGAAGTAAGCCTTGATAACAGTTCAGTGAATTTCCTTCCTGAGTTTTTCTATGAACACACACACACATACACTAACATATACACACACATACATACACATGCACACTTTAGATGCACATACATCTACCACAAACACACACAAACACACACATACACAAGTGCATTCACACACACACACACACACACACACACACACGCAGAGGCATCCTTCTTGGAGCCATGTTTGAAATAAGACTTGGTTCTCCTGACTCCTCCTCTAGGGTTCTTACACAAAACTAAATTATGTTCACTTCTCTGACTTGGTCTCTTTCATTGTTCTAAGGCACATATGTTTGTTACAAGTGAATAGAGCAAGAATATTGTTTCTCAGCTTTCAAACACAAGATTTTATAATAGATAACGACCTTCCCCAGGGTAAACAAATTGTCATCATGTCTGAACAGGTATAGTTGACCTTTGTCAGAACAATCCTACACTTTTGTTTTGGAGTAACCACTGAGTGTGGACTCAGGCAGGTCACTAACACAATTTTCAAGCACATTTGTCTGCTTCCTTAGTAACTAAGTCTGGGCCAAGATAAACTATGGTATTTCCTAGTGTAAAGAACATGGGCAGGGGTGCTTGGAGGGCACAGCTGGAATCTCAGCTCTGACTCTTGTTAGCTTGGTGCCTTGGGCACATTTAACAGAACTTAAGGAATATAAACAAGTTCTTTCTAGTGCTATGCAACTATAAGCATAGTTCAAATGTACTGAGCACTCTCTGTAATCTAAATGCTTTGTTCATGTTAACTCATTAAAGCCTTATAACAACCCTGACCTGTAGGCTTTATCATTATTCTCCACTTTATAGATGAAGATTACTCTGACGATGTGTGTCTCATATGTGGGAGAGCAAGATTTGAATCCTGGCAGTATAGCTTCTGAGTCGTGCCTTTAGCTACTTCACTATACTTATAATGTTAAGAGCAGGTGATTTGCAGTATGGGTGTCACTAACTGCAGTGAATGCATTTGTAGCATCCAGCTTTTATGCCTGGAATTACTCAGCTCACAGAGAACCTGCAGATAGTAAGGGATCCAAAGATTAATTTAGATCATCGTTTAATTCAAAGTAACATCAGTGGTCACATAATCTGGGGAAGCAAATAGTGTGCTTGACTACAGATTTTGACATTAACATCTGTGAAAAAAAACCCAGGAAAAGCCCAAGCTGCTTCTAGTTGGCTCATAGACTTTGAGAGTTTGGAGTGACCTCTGAAGGCCATATGGTCAACCTCCATCAAGTCCACCACAGATAAGAAATGGGGTGATATCGGAAGAGATAAGATGGATGGCATTTTGGCCATGGGACCTAGAAATTCTGAAATCCTGCCTTGATTAATCACATATATTATATCCTGAGAGTTTCCCAAGGGAGCTGTATATGCAAGGGATGGTGACTGTGACAGTGGGAAATAAGAACTCCAAGTGCCACTTATTAGCCTCATAGCCACCGCTCTGAGTACAACAGTGGCAAAGCTGGGTTGGAAAGCCTTGAGGCTTACCCTTCACCTCCCCAAGTCCCAGTCTCACTACCAGATGGCCTGAGGAAATGACATCTCTCAGATGTCTAAGAACCCCTGTGGAAAGGAGGGAAAGAGGAGTGGGGGGAAGGGAAATAGAGTGAGCGAACAGAACAAGAAGAAAAAAGTCCAATTCATTCCGGCTCAGCTAACTGATTCTATCACACAGTCATTCCATCCACTAATAAATCTGGGTCTGTCAGTTTCAGTTATCCAACTATCAGATCATTGGATTAGCAGCAACTTCTTCTTATGGCTAGGGCAGATATGGGCATCTCCTTCTGTATAATATAGTATGTGTGTGCGTGAGTGTATGCATATGTATGCATGTGTGAATATATGTATGGTTTATGTATATGTACAGAAAGAATTTTTAAAGAAAAGGGTAAGAAAATATAAAAAGTTGTTATGTTGTTTTTGAGTGGTACTTTTATTTAGTATTTTTCAAAATTTCTATAATGAGCACAAATTAATTACCTTCATAATGGAAAAAACTATTCAATAAAGTGTGGTACTAGAATGAAATCTAGTCTTCTAATACAAGAACAAAATAAAGGGCAATATCATATAGTACAGATGATAAATGCTAAAGCAGCAGTGCATAAGAGAAGCCATAGGGTTTGGAATAGTCAAGGAAGACTTCATGAAGAAAAGGGGCTTTTAGCAGGGCCATAAACACGGGAATGATGGAAACTGTTATTTTAAAAGCCCCATTACATTTACTGACTTGAGCTTTGATGTTTCATGTGCTATTGGATGTGACTTTTGTCTCTTCAGTTGAAATATCAAGTCCCTGGGGTCCAGGATTCTACTTCTTTTCTGCTTCTCTATTTTGCTCCCCTTCTTCCACCACTTAGGAAACCACTATAGTGGCTCTTTTAAGCCTCATTTATGAACTGTATCAAAAAGGCCCAGCTGCTTGTCCAAGTCCAGTTAAGCGTGCTGAGTTATTTGTGAGTCGAATAACAAATTAATGACATGTTCTCTTTGCCCCTGTAGCTCATCCTCAGAAAACATCCGGGGAACCTTATATGGAAACAAATTTGAACTTCCTGAAAAAGGAAGGTGAAGAGACTAAATTTGACGTCAAGGTAAGATCACCTTTAGTTTATTGATAGAGATTTTTGACATGAGAGCAGATTGCTGCCATAATTATCAATAAATCAGTATATATTGTTCCCCTGTTATGTACCATCATTACTTCCAAAAGAAGTGTCCTAAGGGTATGTAGCATAGACTAGTGTTTACAAGAGCTAGGTTTATAGGACTTTTTCTTTTTTTTCCTTTTTTCCTTCCTAATTGCAACTACTTACAAACAACAACAACAAAAAAGTTGGTATACATTGTGTCATTAGATTCCATTATGTGACAAAAACGTCATTTTATTCATGCCTATAATCTGACTTCATGTTCAACACACCATAGTATATAGTTCATGCATAAAAAGAACATGACAAAATTGCTTAGAACTACACACACACACACACACACACACACACACACACACACACACGAGTGCATGTATAACTGGTTATATCTGAATGAGTTCTGTAGGTTATGCCAATGTCAGTTTCTTGGTTTTGATACTATACCATAGTTGTGTAAGATGTTAACGGTAGAGGAAGCTGCAACTTCCTTGAACCTGTAATTATTTCAAAATAAGAGTTAAAAAAGAAAAGAGCATGAGCTTTGGAATCAGGCAAACCTGGATTTAAGCAACATGACATTTCTAAACCTCTGTTTCTCATCTATAAAAGTGGGGATAACAGAAGCTACCTTATGGAACTGTTTTGAGCATCAGTTGAGATAATATATGTGAGACTCCTCTGAAAATTGTCAAGCATCATATAATGTCAAAGTAGCATTATATTTAAAAACACAAGTAAAATGAACCCAGAAGGGGTTCCCATCTCCGTTCACTGAAAATGAAATAACCAGTTGATTGAATGGTTCGAAACCAGAGGTCAGGAGACCATGAGCTCAAGTAAACTTCAGAAGAAGTTGGACCCATCATCAGTCCCTAATGTGTCTGAATACAGGAACCCACAGGATTCCCCTGACCATGAAGGAGTCAGGCAGAGAGCAAGTCTTAGGCTTTTCTTCTTGGCAGCGGAAACAGTGTCGGAATGAGAATTCTCAGCAGACTTTTCTTAAAGAGATAAAGCTACATTCTTCTGTCAAACAGTTTAGTCATCCTTCAGTATTCTGGGCAGATTAGGATGTCACCACTGCTGTTGCTGAGTCCCTGTTGGTTGGGAGCCCTGCATCACCATGTCATCTTGAGTTAGGAAACAGCTTACAAATTAATAATCTTGTCCATTGATTTTAAAAAGTGAATAGAAATTTTTTAAAATGGGTAAATATGTTTAAACTTCATGTGACTTGATATCCATGAAGTCTTTGGAATCTTTAAAGTGATATAAAAAGTGTTTAACTGTGATAATCTTCAAAACTGGACATCAATTAATCTTTCTTTTGTGCAGCTGAGCTTCTGAGAGCGGGTCCTCTCTAAAGGGGCGGTGGGGGTGGTGGCAAGTGCAGCAAGGCCCAGATTCCCCCTTGAAGTCATCTGCCTTTGTCACCTGACTCACAGTGTGATTTGAACTGAGTTCATATTTCTGTGACTTAATTCGCCCATCTTTAAACAACATATTGATGACTTGCACACTTTATAAAGGTACCAAGGAAATTTGTAGGTAAATATAAAATAATTTATAAGAGTGAATTATTTTTGATAATTATGAACAATAAATATCAGTGCTATTTTATTTGTTGTAAAAAAAACACATTGTCAATAAATATAAAATACCTTTCCTCAGGGAAGACCTCAAAGTCCTTGAAACCAAAGGTTTCTATAAGCTATATATTACTTATATTTTGCATATCAGTAAAAATAGACAGTGTAAGAGCAGGATAGGGATAGAATCAGAAGCTTAAAGTATTGAATAGAATCCAAGAAGCTCTGGCCACCTAACTTTTGGTTCTTCTTTCAGCTGCTAAGCTGTTTGATTCCAACTCAAAGCGCATCCTACCAGGATGCTAGTTCTCTCATTGGCTTTGGCAGACCACCAACAGAATGGGTACTGTTAAGCAAGCACGGGTACCTGTTAGAATTGTCATTCTGTGCTTTAGTTGTTTGTTCCCTTACTACTGCTTTGTTTGAGTATTTAATGAAGGACTTTTCCCATATGTATGTATATTAACAATCAAGGAGGTGGAGAAGGCAAGGTAGGAAGAGGCTGCCAAAGGAGGTTAAACTTCCACTTACAAAGACCAAGTCTATGAGAAGGAATGTTAACAAAATCCATAAAGACATGAACAGCATGAGTAAGAAGAAAATGGATTTATGCACTAATCCCCAATTCCTAGACTTAGAAATCATTTTACAGCCAACATGCAACTAGGATATCACACCATGGGTAGTATAACCAGGGAAATTATTCCAAATATGTAAGAAAACTAGTCAGAAAAAGGTAGGTTAGATCTTCTGTTGCTCAGATGTGGCCTTTTTCTCTCTAAGCTCAACTCAGCAAATAAATTGCAGCAAGGGATTGAAAATGCCTACTTGACCAAAAGAGGAAAATAAAAAAAGAAAGGTTACAAGCTATGGTCACAGTGGCTGAGAGATCCCAGATAGAGTCGAGAGGCTATCCTGGAGGTTTCTCTTAAGCACACTCCAACTAGACATTCCAAATAGCCACAGCATGCCATGCCCCTACCAAAAGTAGTCCCCAAATACCTAGGTCCCTACCTGAGATTCTATAAAATACTCACTTGCTAAGTTTTAACTCTCAGAAACTTAAATCCAGTAAGGTGTTCCTATGCCAGACAAGTCCTAAAACCCAGAGGCAACAACCTCTTTTAGAACAACAATCAGTTGCAGCCCCCTTCCCCATACCATCATATTGAATGGGGAGCCCCCATTCAATATGAACAACTTAAGGTGCTCACCGTCTAGACACCCCTGAAGATGGACAAAGAGATTAAGTGAGAAGAAGGGGCAGTAACAGACAAGATAAGATTTAACAAAGGTCTATGAATACTGCAACTTTGTATGAATATATATATATATATAGATAGATAGATAGATAGATATTTTAGATGCTGGAGTGTTGGAATAGCTAGAAGGAGGTAAATGACATGGTGGAACTGTAACCTATAACATCCTTTGTAATTTCTTCTATAGTTATTCTTTGAATTGTGCTTTGAAAGTCTTCACCTTTCTGTATATACCCTATATTGCATAAAAAGGAAAGAACTGAAACTGTGGCACTGTAACCCACAGCAATTTTTGAAATTATCTATATAATTGCTTGTTGAGCTGTACATCAAATGTTAACACCTTTCTGTATGTGTGCTATATTTTTCAGTAATGGAAATAGCTGAAGTTGTAGAATGTGATCCATGATATTTTTTGAAATTTGCTCTTTACTTGTTAAATCATACTTTGAAAGTTATTATTATGTATACATGTTAAAGTTCACAATTTAAAAATGCATTTAAAAAAAGTTAGGTTAGAAAATAGATTCCTGTCTGAACAGTTCATGAATTATTTAAAAGCGGGATAAGGAGGCTAACATCAAGAACAATAACAAAACCTCGTGGCTCACACTCACTCCCTTTATCCAGTGTATAGACAGATGAGTAGAAAAATGGGGCAAAAAGGTAAATGAATAATGGGGGAGGAGGGTGTTTTGGGTGTTCTTTTTTACTTTTATTTTTATTATTTTTTTGGAGTAATGAAAATGTTGAAAAATTATTGGGTGATGAATGCACAGCTATATGATGAGACTGTGAACAATTGATTGTACACTTTGGGTGATTATATGGTATGTGACTATATCTCAATAAAATTGCAGGAAAAAAAAGAGAACCTATGCAAATACCAAAGGAAGAAAAAAAAACAATCACAGCTGCTTGTATTTGAGAACAACTTTCAAACACAGGTGAACATGCATCAGACCCAAAGTAGCAATTCTGACATTATTTTGGCCGTAAGCCTAGAACTCAAAAATGAAATGAAACCCCAGCCAGACTAGTAGGGAAAACCATCACATTTTGATAAATGCCACCCCTTGCCTTCTAGAATAAATGCTCATGCAAAAAAAGTTATGAACCAAAACCATGCATAATTGCTGCTAGAGTTGCTAATAGTAAGTGCCTGCAACTAAGATCAGGATATGATTTTATCATCACTGGAGCAATCATTCCCCTGAAAAAAGCTTCCCTCTTCTCTGGCAGAGGGGAGCCTTGCTGTTCTAGTTCTTTGGGAACTTGACCAGCTAAACTTGATGAGGCAGCTCAGACACTCCCTCTGAGCCACCTGGAAATCATGCTGTCAGGCGCTTGGCTCCTGGCGTAGTCTGGGAAAGCCTAGCCTTGCAGATTTGCAGTGGTTGTTGGCAGTAGTGATTTGACTATTTCCTGTTCCTCACGTCACCAGCTGGAAGCTGAGAGTTTGACTCACAGGAGCTTCTTTCCCCGGCGGCTCACATCACAACTTCTTCAGAAACTGGAAAGAAGCCAGCAGCTATTAAGAATTCTTTTTCCCTGAATGTAGAACCACAGGATAAAGAAAGAAATACTGTAGATTCTGTGAGCCAATGAAGAGTATTCTTGGGCACCTATTAAAGTCATTTAAAGTAGCAGAACCTTCCCAGGCTTCTGAGCAAACAGGAGCCCTAATGAAAACAGTAAGGGCCAGGAGGGAGGGGAGAGGTGAGGAAAGGATTGCTAACCCTGACTGAGGTCCAGATATTGTACCATTATACCAGGTGCTGTGTGTACCTGATTTCATGTCAAATCTTCATTACGTTGTGAAGGTTATGTTCTTGTTTTATCCATGCCACCCTTGAGACTCTGAAAGTTGAGTTTCCCAAAGGATCACACAACTAGTAAATGGTGAAACTGGGATTTGAAACTTGCAGTTCACTTAACCTAGCAGTTTACTTGTCTACCTAATTTATCTACCTGAATACTTTCTTAATCTACCTAGCTAGCAGTTACATAAACTCCCATACTCTAAATTTCCTCTTCTGCAAAATGGGGATAAAAAATAGCTCCTTCACAGGGTTGTTGATTAGATGAGAAATACGTGGAAAGCAACTAGCATGACGCCAACACACGGTGGGTCCTTAGTAGCTTTAGTAGTCCTATTGTATAGTCAGAATGTTCTGTGTAAACGATGAAAAGAAGTTAAAGGAGGGTCAGATTCAGGCCTTAAACTGTGTAGCTTCTCCTAATCTCAGATATGTACCTTTTAGCCAAATGATAACAAATCAGGGCCAAATTGTTTCTTGCTCTCTCACTTCTTTGAATCCCAAAAGCTTTCATTTAGCGTGTCTGATTCTCAACAAGAGAATTGTCTGAACTATAAGCACATTTCAGGGCTCATCTACACTGATGATCAGTGTTGGAGCTAACAGGAGACTCAAGAGGTTTTTTTTTTCCCCTTTCCTTGGCTGCTCAAGCAAACAGCCTAGCTTAAACAGTGGGAATTTATTAGCTTGTGGTTTTGAGGCTAAGAGAAAGTCCACATCCAGGTGTCATCAAAGCAATGCTTTCTTCCCAAAGATTGGCATTCTGGGGCTGCCGGTGATCCTTGGCCCTGGGCTCCTCTGTCACATGGCAGTGCACCTGGTGGCCTCTCCCTTTCCTTCTGGGTTCTACTGACCTGCAGCTTCTTGCTTCCTGTGGCTTTCTTTCTGTCTGTCCGAATTTCATTCTGCTTATAACTGACTCCTATCCTGTTTGAACTGGGCCACACCTTAACTGAAATAACCTCATCAAAGTTCCTGTTTATAATGGGTTCACACCCACAGGAATGGATTCAGTTTAAGAACATGATTTTCTGGGGTACATATAGCTCCAAACCACTACACAGAAATTCCCCCAAATCCTTCAGGAAGCCCTCAACCCAGCTTTCTGAAGAGTTTTTAGAACAAAGGTTCTCAGTGTCTCTTGTGCTCTGCAGCCCTGAGAAGGTTATAAATAATGCAGATTCCCAGGATCCACCCTCAGAGATTCTGATTCATGGATCTGGGGCTGGGTCCAGGAATCTACATTTGTACTGGTTGACTATAATGCAGGTGATAAAAGGACCACATCTTTGTAATGTTGTCCTAGAGGCTTTATTTATAGGCCATGAGGACTTCGGATAAAGGAGAACTTATAGGTTCATACCTGGATCTCTCAGGCTAATATAGAGTCGAAAATCCAAGGAATTGGGCTGGGGGCAATTATATTAAGCTATGAGAATGTGTTCTTGCTGAGAGATCTGAATGAGAAGAAAGAGAATAATATTAAAACCATTGTTGAACTTGCTCTTTGACCAGTAAAAATGACATTATTAAAATATTTGATGGATCCAATTTGGGCAGCTTATTCAGCTCAATTTAATATATATTATGAAAATTGCTATGCCTCATATAAAAATGACTTTAACATGGGACCTAAACTCAGGAGACTTACACATTTCATAGGGAAACAACATAAATCCATTAAGTTCTAATATAGAGTTACATACCTAAGTAAAAGTGATAATAAAATGTTAGAGAGTAGAAGAGGGAGCATTTCATAGAAGGGGTATTGGGGATAGGTTTTTCACAGGGAGTGGCACTTGAATCCAACTTTAAAGAATAAATACAATTTTCAAAGGTAGGTAAATGGGGAAGGGAATTCCAGGATAGACAAAAGTCTGAAGGGACAGAGGCTCTTCTGGGAATGGTTCAAGAAAGCTGGAAAGGTAGACCAGAGACAAGTTGTTGAAGGCTTTGGTTGAGGATTATTGAGCAGGGAGGGCATGGACAGACTGTGACCTATGTATTGGGAAGGTAACTCTGGTACCACAGTGAAGAGTAGATTTGAGAGGTGTGATGGTTAATTTCATGAATCAGTTCAGTTAGGTTATAGTATCCTAGCCAAACATTGGCCTAATCTTCACTTTGAAGGTATTTAAATCATTAGTCAGTTGATTGCATCTATGGCTGATTACGTCTACAATCAACAAAGGAGTTTGCCTTCTGCAACTCATCTAATCAGCTGAAGGCCTTAAACGGAGAAATGATGATTTCAGCAGTCAGAAAAGAAGAATTTCTATCTCTACTCCAGACAGCCAGTTCTCCTGGAGAATTCATGGTCACCTTCATTGAATTTCCAATTGTGACCTGACCTACAGAATTTGGACTTCCAATCCCCTTGGTTGTGTGAGCCAATTCCTATAACAAACCTCTTAATGTTTACATATATACCCTGTCAGTTCTTTTTCTCTGGAGAACCTGACTAATACAAGAGTCCAGAGATTAGATGAAGGCAGGCAGGCCGACCCACCAGCCAGCAGCAACTGGCACATTCTAAGTGAGACTTCAGGAACGAGAGTCTGTTAGTGTCAGTGGGAAAAGGGGAGATGGGCAGAGCTCATATCCATTGAGCCAAATGTTCTTCCCAGTGCCAGGAACACACTAGACTCTCAGAGAAAGTTTGATGAATGAAGGAGTAGATCGAGACAGAGAAGATAAAGGGAAGGGTTTGATATGGAGGGAAAGGAAGACATTGAAGACAAGTCTGAGGTTTTTTCTTAGATTCCTCATGGGATGAATTTATTGGCTCAGAGAGAGCACTCAGGAGGTGCCACAGGAAGGGAGGACTTAGAAAGGCTGAGTCTAGCATTTGTGGAGTCTCACTGAGCTATAACAGCAACCACACCCTGTCAGTGAGGCTAATTCTGCCCCAGAGGTTGCGATCATCCCCACAGCAATGGTACTAGGCGAGTCTACCCAGAAGCCTTGTAGCTTATGTGGAAATTATTTGTGAACTAGTTTAGGAACTAAATTTGTTGACCCAAAGATTGGTCTACTAAAGCACTTTGCCGACCTGTGATTTTATTTACAAGTTAAGATTTACAAACATATGAAAATTAAGTTACATTGAAATATGTGCATTGAGCCCCCCGTATTAAAAAGGTTAAAGTCACATGAAGTCAAACAGCCTGAGAAACTTTAGTATATATGAGCAATTTCTTTTCAGTGTCCTTGGCACAGTTTACTCCTTTAACTTTTCTTGGTTTGGGAATGGGAGAAAGGTTTCACGTGACATGTTCCTTGATTTCTGGTATCTTAAACAGAATTACAGCCTTGCAAATCATTGTTGAAACAATGTTTGCAGTCAGTTTTTTAAGATGTTTTCCCCATAGGCAAAATATTATAGTATTTAAAGTATAAGGCTAGCCTATAAAAGTCAATTTAATCAGTAAGAAAATTGAACTAATTACTAAAAATACTAGCTGAGAAATTCAAGATCTTCTATAAAAGAGATGCTGAGAAAATTTCAAAATAGGGAAAGTTTGCATTTGGGTCCCATTCCCCTATCTTTCTCTGAAACGTTCCCATTTCCACAAAGCCTCAGGACTGTGTATGCTTATCTCCTCAAACCTACCCGTCCTCTCCAAAGGGCTTCAGTCCATAAAATGTCCTAAAAGCTTCCCCTCCCCTCCCTCCTAAACACCCTCCCAATGCATCTGATCTGGACTAGGGGTAGGGGAAAATCTGAATGAACTAGTTCAGAGCAATGCATGGATGATGGGTACCTGAGAGCCCCTTAACCCTCCTAGAAATATTTGCAGTTTTAAAAAGGACAGCCCAGGTATCCAAAGGAATCTTCAAGCAGTGTCTTTTTCCAGCAATGAAGCAGAGAGTAGGAAAAATGCTAGGACGGGGCCAGTGGCGTGGAGCAGATAGAGCAGACTAGGAATCTGCTCCTATGATAGATTCTCTAAGTGGTCCCTGCTCTTTAAAGGTTCTTCCTGTTCTACCCGCTGAGTCTTAACAGAAATAAGGGTGTCCTCCCCTTTCTCAGCAGAACCATCAATGGGATGGGGGCTGGCAGAGCCACCCACTCACAAGGCTGGTGCTTTTCATGCTGGGATTGCGTCCCTTGGACCACCCTGGACTGAGGCTGGAGGTGAACGCCCTCTGGAGAAGTTTCCTTTACTTTCTTCCCCACTGTTCTCCCCCCACCCTTCTATTTGGTGGAGAAAATTCTGATAATTATTCAGTGATTCTTACTTGACATATGTCATCATTTACGGGTTTTCATAATTAATTTACATTGCCAGAAATCACTTAATTTTTAATCCTTCATGTAGTCATCATTCTTTATACTTTAAATAAAAAAGGTAGCCCCGGCCCTTTGATATCTGCCTTAACTTTTCTCTCTTGGAATTAGGTCAAATAGCTTTCCTATATAAGAAATGTGAGAATATAACAAATAACACTCTAACCTTAAATTACCAGATACTACCACTTTAAAAGAATTGGAACTGAAATTGCTTTCCTAAAATCATAAAGTGAAATCATTTAACTTCAGGGAAAAACTAATTTGATTCGATTAAAATGCTGCTATCTTGCCTTTAGGGGACAAAATTTAATAATCAACTGAAAATTAACTATTGATACTTTTCAAAATATAAGTTAAAAAAAAAGATTTACATATTCTTCAGAGAAGCTGAATACACAATTCCTTCAGACTAGGAACTTACCTGTCTTGTTTTTTCAATTTTGAAAACGTATTCCTTCAAAAACAGATTAAGGTTGTTAAGAAGACTTACAAGAAGTCATTATTAAAAGTGTGACTGGAGAACTTGTAGTTTTTATGTTGGTTGGTGTCACTTTGGATCTGGAGACAGGCTGGGGGTTAGAGTTTAGGGTCAGGAGAATGATGTTGAACCCAGAGCAGTTCCCCAGCCTGTCAGCCTTCACCATCATCCTTTGCCTTTGGGATAAAATGAACATAAAGGTTGGAGTAGGGTGGGGTAGGGATGGGTAGGTGGCTTCCCCACCTGACTGGCCTCCCGATGGGATGGCCCATGGGTTGGTTCCCTTTCAAACACTTGGCTGAGAAACTGGTCCCCACCCCTCCCCACATGCTGCCATCAGTATCCGCTAGGGACAACTCCAAGTCAGAGTGACTTAAGGAAAGCAGGATATGAGTTCACAAGAAATTGTTGCTCTGCTTTAAAAAGCATTGTTTTATAATTGAGGCTTATAAGGGCCCCCTAACAAAAAATATAGCACCAGTAAATACAGAAGAAATGATGGAGTTGGAAAATCATAATGTAACTTTACAATGGAGCAACCTGGAAGATACCAGGACAAAAAAAATCACTAAAAAACATTTGTGGCAAAATTGGCAAAATTTAAACATAGACTAATCCAATGTCAAATTTCATATTTGTATAATTGTCCAAGGGGGTTATGTAAAAGAGCATTCTTGTTCTTAGAAAATACACACTGAAGTATTTAAGGTTAATGGGAAGTATGTCTGAGAAGTTACTTTTAAATGTTTCATAAAAATAAATAATTATACATATAGAAAAAAAAATAGGTAGAACCAATTTGTGGATTGGTCTCTGGTCAATTTTCTCAGTCCATTATTTGAATAAAAGGACCAGATTCAAGCATTTACTTGAATATGCCCTCTTTCCTTCTAGAACTTTCAGGAACCTTAAGTTAAAATTTCCCAAAAAGGTCTCTGGCTGCAATTTAGAAAATGGATGCCTTGGGAGATTAAGTGACTTGGCCAATATCTCAGAGCTAGTTAGTAATATGGGATCCCTGTTATACACGAGTAGGTAGCTGAGGCCCAGCACTTACTGAGGGTCAGCCTGTGTCGTGAGGGCTTTACATACATTACCTCATTTAATTTCAACATGCAGATACTAAAGAGCCAACCATAAGTACCAATTATTGAGCTCTTTCTTTGTGCAGAATTTTTATACTTTACATCTAATCACCACAACAGCTCTTGGATGTAGATTTAATTATCAGTATTTTACAGATGACAGAACTAAGGTAGTCAAGTCAAGTCCTGCCCAAGGCCATTTTAAAATAAAAAGTAAGCCAGGGATTCTCACCCACGTCTGCTTCTTACTCTTAAGTTGGTGCTTTTTCACTCTATAAGATGTTTTCAAATTACAGATCTAGATGGTGATAGTGAACTCAGTTTGGTGAGTTAGACAATATTAAAAAAGAGAAAGAGGGCCGAACCCGGTAGAATAGCATAATTTAAAAAAAGTAGAGTATATCACATGTGGTAAGGGCAAGTTACAATATACTTTTTTTCCAGTTATTTATGTGTGCATTTTATGATGTAAATGTACTTCTTGAGGACTATGGTCAGATTTTGAAAGCTAGTCAACTATAATACAACTGATCTGTCTAAACCTTATCAAAACATTGGTCTACAGTGCAGTTAACTACCTCACTGCAGGCTCTTATTAAAGCATTCCCCAAATCTGCTCTGGATCCTCCCATTACATCCTAAATGCCACCAGTGTTGTACTCCATCAAACATGATTGGTAGGGAAGTTCTCTCTCCCAAACCAATTGTCTGTCGTGACAGCAGGAACATGGATTGACTGAACCAAGTGCCTGCACAGGCATGTCAGCAAGCCCATGGGGGTACCTCATGGCACCCTATAATTTATAGGGACGTTATCTCTCAGAGTAAAGAGTGACAAATTCCATATCTATACCTTGAATCATTTTTTTTTTTTTTTTATTTTCCATCACTAGGTTATTATGAAATAAAAGGCTCTTCAATCCACCCTGCTAACAACAGATAAATAGAATTGGAGAGAACACAATTCATTTTACAAGCAGTTGGAGGAACTTTGGTTAGTAAAATCGGTTACTCTCCATGAAGGCCCTGTATTACATGTTAGGGATCCAAAAATGAGTAAGGCCCTCAAGCTCAAAATCCAGTGAGCATTTCAGGCAAAGGTAACATCACAGATGAGGAACTAGAAAGATACAAAGTAACATTAACTGCTATATTAACTTAATTCAACTTTATATAGAAAATGTGACTAAAAAGCTTTGGCAGTGTGGTAAAAATAACCTAGACTGGTTTGAATTCTGGGACTGGTATCTACTTAACTATATTGACTCATGAAAAATATTTTCTAGTCTCTAGTCAAATATATATATATAATAGAGGGAATTAAAAATTATTTGAATGATGTCCTATTTTAAAAGAAAAAAATAAATAAACCTGGAATGTAAGATTGTCATTGTATTTAGAGCTGAATTGGCAAAACTCGTATCCCAGATACTCCTTTATTTGTTAACTTGCTTTCTGGATCTGATACCAGACTTTAAAAGACATCTAAGGAAAAAATTGAAGATCCATGATTTTCTTTCTTCCACTGGAAATTTTTTAAATTGCTGATTCTGTGGCCAGTATTAGGGGTAACAAAACAACCTGATCTTGACTACTTCCTGTTAATTCAGGGGGAGGACTCGCTCCTTACATTGTCAACAGCTAGCTGAGCAACTGTCACTCGCTGACTTTGTAAGGAGGCTTCCCACAACTGTTCCCCAATCTGGGGAAAGCTCATCCTTCAATGTCCAGCTCCAATTTGCAGAGAACATATATGTTACCTGCTAAATTTCCATTAGCAATACATTTGCAGGGGGGCCCTCTCTGAATCTATACTTCCTTCTCTGAGATTTAAATTAAGTAATCTAAACAGAAACATAACCTGATTTATAAAGCTTAAATGGTGATTCCACAGCATATGATTTAAAATATTGCTTGAAAAGAATAAACAAATCATGTATTCCATACAATGGAATACTACTCAGCAATAAAAAGAATTAGCTATTAATGCAGGCAACACCAGGGATGCATCTGAAAAGCATTTTGCAAAGTGAACGAAGCCACACTTAAAAGGCTACATAGTCTGTGATTCCATTTACATACATTCCAGAAAGGGCGAAAAATCATAGGGTCAGAAATCAGAGCGGTTGCCAGAGGCTGGGAGTAGGGAGCAGAGTGACTATGAAGGGGCGTATGGGAATTTGGGGGTGATGAAAATGTTTTGTATCTTGATTGTGGTGATTTCATAACTGTATATATTTGTCAAAACCAAACTGTATATATTAAAAGAGTAATTTTACTATATATAATCATACCTCAATAAACCTGACTTTCAAAAGATAAAAATATATTGCTTGAAATGGAAGTACATTCCTAGAAGGAAGGATAATTTACTATCTAATCTTTGTTCACTCTCCAATTTGTATTTTGACCCCAAGTGAATTTTTACACAGAAATTGTGCAACTAAATCTAAATAGTTCCTAGATATTTTTGTTTTATAATAAAACAATTATTAATTAAGAATTTAAAAGCTTTACTATAAAGGATCAGGTCCACAAGCATTTTTATTTGATTTTTAATTTTAGAGGCAGGTCTTTGTACCAAAACAAAGACCAAAAAAAAAAACAACCGAACAAAAAAAGCACTAAGTTTTCATCAATATTCACTTTCATTAGTTTCTTAAAATACCATTAGTCTATTACACTGTTTGAATGGTCCCATTGGCAAATGTCGGAAAAAACTTGAAAGAAAAAAAAAAGATGTCAATGCAAAACGTAAGTACTGCAGATACAATTTCAAAGATTTAGAGCTTCGCTTAGAAAAAAAATACCTTGTGAAGATGGACTTTTTAAATGCACCCCCTTATCTTCATTAATTTTAAAGCACCTAGCACAGTGCCCCCTTCTGGGCACTTAATATCAAGTTGCTTTGAATCCACAGTAATTAGCTTCTCCCAGAAATCAAATAGGTGTGGCTTTTTCAGAATAACACATCATTTGTTTCTCAAAAAGAAGTAAGACTCCCACTCAGTTTAGTCTCAAGAAAATATAGTTTTAACAATGAAGAGAATTTATATACTACACAGAGTACAAGAGGATCATAAAATTATTAACTAATAAAGAACAAATAGATAATGAGCCAGTATTTGAGTCCTTCCTGCATGCCAGGCCCGATTTAGATCCCACATACATGTATAAACGTCACCACAGCCCCGTGAGGAGGGTGCCAGGGGACCCGCACTGTAGATGAGGACATCGAGGCAGGCGGAGAGGTAACTGAACTCGCCCAAGGCTTCACAGCTGCCGAGTGGTGAGCCTGGGTTCCCAGTCTACACAGTTGACCCCGCCTCTTTCCTGCCTACACAACCGGCTAATCGAGGAGGCAGGGTAATATGAAGGACCTTTGATCACCAGTCTGTAAAAGTGGAAGCTGGACTTATCTCATCTCTGCCTCTAGCTTTCTCTTTTGACCTCAGGCAAATTACAGCTTCTCTAGACCTGGATAGGGAAATGTTGAATCAAATGATCTCTTATTGTCCCTTCTAGCTCAAATTTGGAATCTTTTTTAAGGATCATTGATGTTAATAGCCATTCATTATTAAAGAAAAAAGACAGCTGCTTTTGAGAATGAGTTTTTGATGTTCTAAAGGAAGTCTGAATGGCAAACTGTAACAGCCCCACAGAATGGTTGGGGGAAACCCAAGAAAGAATAAGATGGGAAGTTAAATCTGTTGTTCATCTACAAAAAAATTTTTTTAATGTTTTTTAAAAAGCCCAAAGAAATTGAGGGTAAGAAATACAGTATAGAGATTAAAAGGCCTCAAAAAAGCAAATAGACTATCTTACCAAAATTTATTTCATCCCAGAAAGAAGAATTACTTGAAAGCAGTCAAGATGGAGAGAACACTGAACTGGAGCCGCTTCACCATGTTGAAAGTCTTTCCCCTAGCAGGTAAGATTGCAGAATTCCTTTGTAGTCTACCCTTCGACTGGGGAAGGGATCCTCTGTTTTAAATCTTACCACTTTCTCAGATAAAATCACATTTATTCTATATACTAACTTTCATCTTTGTACCTGAAAACAAAACTCATGAATCTCACAAAAGCAACAAGCAAAAGATCTGAAAAAGACATCCTTAAAAACCAAGCTTCCAAGGATAGCCAGTGTTTTTTTCAAAAAAAGGATTATTAAGAAAATATTAAATGTAAACTCCTTTTGACATTGATTAAAATGTGGCTTAAAAACATTTAAAGGCTATGGGTGCCCAAAAGATGAAATTTATACAAACTTAATGCTATTTTTGGTCTATACAAAGGTGTTTGCATTTGAATGCTATGCAGTTCTGAAAGCCTGAGTTAGGGAGGTTAAGACCAGAAGCATAGAGGCAAATTCATTTTTTAAAAATCTTTTTTATACTTGACTCACCATCATTACTTCTATTCTAGCACTTATCACATTGTTTATAATTGCTTGTTCCCCTTTCCTCTCATACACACACCATTTGACTCCCAAGCTGCTTCTATCCCCAAGATCTCTTAGCAAAAAAAAGGCCCATAGAAGGAAAGAACAAACATCTTTAGGAACTTGCCCCTTGATTGAAGCCAATATTGGTTTAATTAGACTACTTTATATTCTTTCATTTTAAGGTATACTCAAGAAAACATACACAGGGATCTTACTGCTCAATCCAGCATATCTGAAAATGAGATTGTGTTTAGTGGAGCTGTCACTGAAAAGTACTACTTAGTAAAGTATTCCATTGTTTGTTTTATGTGATTATATATCTTTTAAGACATTTGTAACTATCACTAACAACCATACCTATTTTCATAATTTTTAAAAAAAGTCTTAGTGAAATGGATGCTTTAAGATATGAATTATTGTCTTAATTTACAGTGAAACATTAAATTATATTCTTAACGAGAAATACAAGGGGGGAAAAGTTAAGCATGTAACTAACGAAACAAAGATATCTTCAGGATTCTTGCAAAAGAACTTTGAGAAAAGGCAAAATTAGAAAAATGGATTAAGCGAGTAACAGAATCTAGAAGTCTACTGTTTTTGTTCTACCACCAGCTTTGAATCAATACCTTATGGTTACCAATCTTTGCTGTAACAGTTTGATCTATATTTCCTTATTCACTCTGGATTTCATCAGCTCGAGTTTTTGATGCATAACTAATATAAATCTGTCAATGCTAGAGTTGATAGGTACAATATGCTTGGCAAACAGTAAGCATTCAGATTGTGTTGAATAAATTACACACTTTTAAAGTAGTTTAGGTAAAATATTATGCCAGATACTGTCCATTAACAGTCTGAATAATTAAAACAATTTTCATATTTTAATGGCTTGCCAGAGTAACACTACATTATTATATTTGAAAAAAATAAAAATGAAAATTTTGAATGCTATGTGATAGCACTGTGCCGAGTCCCCATGTTCAGAATTATGTTTTAGTTAGAAAAAAACACATGAAACAATTAGTAGGTAATAGAGAAACATATGTGATTAAGTTTACATTTTGTGGGGAGAGCAGGAGGAAATGCTAAACCAAGGAGCGGGAGTCGGGCAAGATGGCGGCATAGAGAGGAGTGGAAGCTAAGTAGTCCCCCTGGAACAACTACAAAAAACCAGAAACAACTAGTAACTAATCCAGAATAACTGCTGGGGGACAAACAAGACCATCCATTCATCATACACCAGCCTGAATTGGGAGGAATGCCCGAGAACACAGCATAAAATCTGTGAGTAAAACCTGTGGAACCAGGTTGGGAGACCCCCTCCCCCATAGCCCGAGCTGCGGAGCCGCGTGGTGCCAGAGAGAAGCTCTCTCCCAGCAAGCGAATACAGCTCAGCTGAGCTCCAACTGGGGTTTTAAGTAGCGAGTGTGAACTGCTCACTACAGGTACGCAGCCCCAAAAAACAGACAGAGGCTTTGGATGACGACTGACCTGGGAGAGCCTGAGGGTTGCCTTGGACTGGGTCTGAAGGGGACCATCTGTTTCTTTTTTGGCTCAGTGGAGAAAGCCCCAGTCATTTTCAGTTTCCAGGGCTGTGACTCTGGGAAGAGTGGAGACACCACAAGCAGAGAGCGAGACCATTGAAATGCTAATGACCTCCACCTGAGGGGTCTGTCTTCTCTAGGAGGAAAGGGGTGGGGCCCTTTCCATTCAGAACCAGACCCCAGAGCCTGGGGGAACATGGCCATACCTCCTCACACCAGTCAAGAATTATAGGCTAACAGGCATCACCTGCTGGGCAGAAAAGCACAATGACCTGAGGCATCACAGGGTGGAGCAATTTTCTCAGACACCTGCAGGGAAACCAGATACTGAATATTTCTTCCCTCTGGGACCTGAGCCTGTTCTGGTCTGAGAAAACCTGATTTGGATAACCAAGGAAACCATGCCTAGACAACAGAAAATTACAACCTACACCAAGAAAAACAAAGTTATGGCCCAGTCAAAGGAACAAACGTACACTTCAACTGAGATACAGGAATTTAAACAACTAATGCTAAATCAATTCAAAAAGTTTAGAGAAGATATTGCAAAAGAGATAGAGGTTGTAAAGGAAGAACTGGACATGTATACAGCAGAAATCAAAAGTTCAAAAAACCTACTAGTAGAATCTATGGAAATGAAAAGCACAACACAAGAGATGAAAGACACAATGTAAACATACAATAGCAGATCTCAAGAGGCAGAAGAAAACACTCAGGAACTGGAGAACAAAATACCTGAAAGCCTACACGCAAAGGAGCAGATGGAGAAAAGAATAAAAAAATATGAGCAACGTCTCTGGGAACTCAAGGATGAAACAAAGTATAATAATGTACGTATCATTGGTGTCCCAGAAGGAGAAGAGAAGGGAAAGGGGGCAGAAGCAATAATAGAGGAAATAATTAATGAAAATTTCCCATCTCTTATGAAAGACATAAAATTACAGATCCAAGAAGCGCAGCGTACTCCAAACAGAAGAGATATGAAGAGGCCTATGCCAAGACACTTAATAATCAGATTATCAAATGTCAAAGACAAAGAGAGAATCCTGAAAGCAGCAAGAGAAAAGCAATCCATTACATACAAAGGAAGCTTAATAAGACTATGTGCGGATCTCTCAGCAGAAACCATGGAGGCAAGAAGGAAGTGGTGTGATATATTTAAGATACTGAAAGAGAAAAACCACCAACCAAGAATCCTATATCCAGCAAAGCTGTCCTTCAAATATGAGGGAGAGCTCAAAATATTTTCTGACAAACAGACAATGAGAGACTTTGTGAACAAGACACCTGCCCTACAGGAAATACTAAAGGGAGCACTACAGGGTGATAGAAGACAGGAGTGTGTGGTTTGGAACACCATTTTGGGAGATGGTAGCACAACAATGTAAGTACACTGAACAAAGGTAACTATGAATACGGTTGAGAGAGGAAGATGGGGAGCACGTGAGACACCACAAGAAAGGAGGAAAGATAATGACTGGGACTGTGTAACTTGGTGAAATCTAGAGTATTCAACAATTGTGATAAAATGTACAAATATGTTGTTTTACGAGGGAGAACAAGCAAATGTCAACCTTGCAAGGTGTTAAAAATGGGGAGGCATTGGGGGAGGGATGCAATCAGCATAAATTAGAGACTGTAACTAATAGAATCATTGTATTATGCTTCCTTTAATGTAACAAAGGTGATATACCAAGGTGAATGCAGATAAGAGAGGGGGATAGGGGAGGCATGTTAGACACTTGACATTGGTGGTATTGTCTGATTCTTTATTCTACTTTGATTTAAGGTTATTTTTCCTTTTGCTGCTTCCTAGCTGTCATTTTTTTTTTCCTCTTTCTTTTGCCTTTCTACCTTCTTTGACTCTCCCTCCTGCCTTGTGGAAGAAATGTAGATGCTCTTGCTTAGTATGAGCAGAATGTTCAATTAGGATGAACTTAAATGTTTGGAAATGAACAGGGGTGTTGGTAGCAAGATGTGAGAATAACTAACAGCGCCGAATGGTGTGTGAAAGAGGTGGAAAGGGGAAGCTCAGAGTCATATATGTCACCAGAAGGAAAGTTGGAGGTCAAAAGATGGAAATGTATAAAACTGAATCCTATGGTGGGCAGTGTCCATGATCAACTGTACAAATACTAGAAATCACTTCATGAACCAGAACAAATGTATGACAATACAATTAGAAGTTAATAATAGAGGGGCATATAGGGAAGAACTATATACCTATTACAAACTATATACTACAGTTAGTAGTATTTCAACATTTTTTCATAAACAGTAACAAACGTACTATATCAATACTAGGAGTCAACAATTGAGGGAGGTTGGTTAGGGATAGGGGAGGTTTAGAGTTTCCTTTTCTTTTTTTATTTTTTCATCTTTCACTTTATTTCTTGTCTGGAGTAATGAAAAGTTTCTAAAAATTGAACAAAAATTAAGTGTGATGGATGCACAGCTGTATGAGGGTACCCAGGGGCAAGTGGTTGTACACTTTGGATCTTTGGATAATTGTATGGTATCTGAACAATCTCAATAAAAATGGAAAAAATAAAAAATAAAAATAAATAAATAAATAAATAAACCAAGGAGCAGAATTAGGGATGGAGTGCCACGATTTCAACAGCTACAGGAGTAGAAACTGTTTCTAGCAAGGGAAACTAGCTTAAGCAAAGGTAGGGCCGTGAATGAGATTTGTGATGGATAATAGTAACAGTGAGAAAAACAAAGCTACAGGGAATGAAGGAGGAAAGGAAGAATTCTAGACCTTGAAAACCAGGTACAAGAGTTTAGACTTGATGCTGGAGACAGTAAGGAGTCTTTGAAGTCTGGAGCAAAGGAATATTGTAATGAAAGCTCTGATGAGGGCTTGTCTCATAGTAGAATGCAGAAGCAAAAGGAGGAAAAAAAGGGAGGCATCTAACATGTCTCTGATTATTACAGCAGAATGAATAAACCTGTATATCAAGAGTTCCCTATTCCTGATGGTAGCACAACATTGTAAATATAATTAACAACACTGACCTTTATACTTGAAAGTGGTTAAAATCAGAAATTTTATGTATATATGTTTCCACACACACAAAAAAAATTGTAGCCCATAGAACTGTGAGAAAAAGAAAAAAAAAAACTTTTCTATTTCCATCCTTATTGCAGCTATAGTGTCCAATTATAAAGTCCCCAAATATAGGTCAAGTTAATTAAGTCTTCTGAGTGAGTAATCATTATTTTAGTCCCAACTCCAAAAGCCTCAACCAGGCCTTGCAAATAAAAATTCTATAACCAAATAATTCAGATACTTCTCAGTCTTAACCAATATATAGATTGAATTACACTATATACTATGCTAAAAATGAGCAGGTATCAGTAAAAAACAAATGAGTGCATACTATATACAAATATACTCAAGCATCAAAGATTCCAAAGTAGCCATAAGAATATTCCTGATATTCTTAGACTAGGGGTAAATTTGAATCTACTTTTGAACAGCTAATGAAAATTGGACCTTTCAAATGGTGTCTTGAGGCACTAAGTGGCTTATTTCATCTCTTCCTTTTTATTAGGAGAAAAGAGCATCCCCCTGTTAGACACCCCAGAAAAAGTCATTTATGGCCTAAGTCATTTAAGACAAACAAAACAGAGGCATTTTAGGTGGCTCCATAATGCAGAGATGATAATTCTCTCTCCTGGGCACAGCAGCAAGTCTGAATGGGAATCAGACTAAGATCATGTAGTACATACCTCTCTGACATCAAACAGAACAGGTTGATTATATAAACAAATGGTGTTCACATGGGAATATAAAAACTTTTGTGAAAATACACATCTGCTGACAATTTTTAAGCTGTTTATTGGAAACCAAAAACGTATTTTTAAAAACCCACTAATTATTTGCCATACAAGAACAAAATTCAAATAATATAAATATTTAACATTTTTTGTATAAAATTAGTAATATGAGAAAGAGATGCAAACCAACCAAGAGGTAAAAAGTTTCGGGCAATAACACTGTGTACAATCATCTCCTATTCAAGTGACCATGCAGGCTGATAGTTTATTTTCCCTTTGTTAACAGTTTTCAAAAGGTAGCCCTGCATTGGACCACCAAAATGTTTTTTTTCTTCCTTTTTAAAAGGCTGGAACCCTTTTATTTACAAATACTCTTCTCAGTCTTTAAGTCTGAATAAGGAAGCATCTAGCAACTTAAAAAAAAATAAAGAGTGACCTCATATTTACTTCAAATTAAAACCTGTTCTGTTCTGGTTCTAAGCAAAACTAAAAAATGAGCACAGTTCAGGAGAGCTCTTTCAGCAATAAATAATTGTTTCACAAAAGTACTGCTGTAAACAAGATCATTTTCAACCAATGGCAAATTTAAAGTTTCTAGTAGGGATACACAGGGTATATAAGGCCAAAAAGCAAATGGTTATTAAAAAATCAACTAATCAAAATTAATTATAAACCTGCTTTTTCAGATATCCTTTTTTCTCTACAAATGTTTAAATGGATCAGAAAGTTCAGACTGTAATGATCTAAAGACCCTGAACCTGCTCTGAAAGTAATTACAAACTAGAATGTTTGATACTGTAAATTTTGACATTGGTTAACCAAAACTAAATTATCTGAGCAAATGTAAACAAGCCTCAATTTTCAAAATAGAAAAAGATTAACCTGTAAACATTAAAAAGCTACCCCTAAATTATAAATACCATCATCCAGCTATATATATATATATTACTGAGGAGTCTTGTTTTACATGTTTCAGATATCATTTTATGAAATGAGATGTCTTAGTTTTGCTTAACAGGCTTCTATGCAGTCAAAGGTTTTTATAATCAGTTTAACCACTTTTGCTGGAGAAACTGTTTTGGTCTTTATAGAATCCTATAATAGGTATCACCTAGCTCTTTCTGCAGTAAGAGGAGGTTGTTTGCATCATGGCCACATTTTTATCTTGCTTTGTAAAATAAATGTAATTTACCTTATGAGATCTCAAAGCCACGTCTCTTTGAACATGGGGAACATGTAGCTTTTCTGAATGCATCAGACCTCATTCTGGCAACTTTTCTCTTCTTTCAAATTTGAAATATTTAAAAGATGAAAACCACCTCTGACAGTTATTTTAATGATAGAATAGATGTTTTTTTAAAGGTACTGTAACTTTGACTTGATACTTGATCCTTTCAATGTAAAATGTAAGCTTAGAACAAAGTACTATGATTTACGAGGCCTTGTTGGGAAGGGGTGGACTGGTTTTAGTAATCATGACAATGATTTGGCACTAAGAATTATATTTTCATAAATTTTAAAGAAAAGAGGCTTTTAATGTTCTGTCTTTCCTTTTGAAGCCTTCTCCATTATTATATTCTTCTATGCAAACCACATTCAAATAACTATCCTATATACAAACCAATATTGAATATTCAAAAATCAGTTGAAAATTAATTAAATTAAAATCAGCTTATTTGAAATAACAATTTCTCCCTAGGGAAGGATCAGACAGGTAACAAACTGCCCATGTTTTGTGTCATTTTCTAATATTCAAAAAGAGCCATACAAAGCACCAGTTAGGGCAGAACTAATGACTTTTCTCACATTTCACATTAAGCTTTGAAAAAAAACGTGAAATTACGTACATTTTTCAAAACCTCCTCTTAAAGAACAAGAGACTTTCTTTTATCAGATTCATATACTTTGTCCTGTATCAACTCCACATACCCCAACACCTCCACCAAGTGCTCTTTAATAAAAATAAACTTGTATACCTGGTCCAACAGTATATTCATTTCTTTGAAATGTTGTACTATACATTCACCTGGTATTTTCCAAAAGCAATTATTCAAACACATCTTAATGATCTCTCTACACCCTGAATATGCATGTAACGTTAAGTAAGAACTTGAATTTCCCTTTATTCTTATTTTCATTAATAATATAAGCCTTTCCTAAATATCAAGTTCTTGAAATGAATTTAGGCAATGAAATAGATAAGTTATATTGAATAGCTTCTAGAAAAAAAAAGAAACATTCTGATAGACTGGGCTTTCAAAATATTTCTTTGTCTTTCTTATTCATTTTCCTTAGGGTATAGATAAACATTTAAAGGTTTTTCTTCCAGGTTTGGCTCAGTGACAGTGAAAACAGATAACATTCAAGTACTGTTAGGCAAACGCAGCCGAACAAGGATAAGTGTTGACATAGAACACTCTGCAAAGGAGAACTATCTTAATTAACCTACAGTAAATTTGACCAAAAAAACCTTTTGAAATTGTTTTTACTTTAGCATCCGTGGCATCCTGCCAAAGGTCCTGAAGGTCTTGTACGTGTCCATGAGACGTCATCATTTTTTCATAGATGCAAGGATGATAAGGAGTTTTACCTTCCCCAGAAAAAAACACATGGGATTGTGGTACTATCCCCATTTTATTGGCACAGAGGCCCATGAACACATCGTCTATGTAAAGACTAGAGTTAAGTGTCTGTGATGCCTCGTAGACTTTGGCGGCTACATCACTGGAGATCACATAGGCAGCTCCAGCGGTATAGTCAGGGTAAGCTGGCCACTGGTACATGTCATAGGAGACGTAGTATTTGCTGCTTTTGTCTCTGATGGGAGGAGAACCACGGTGAACATGGCCAATCCAAAAATCTTGAACACCAATTTGTTTTAAACTTTGAAGGTATTCAATAAGATTTGGCATGTGAATAAATATATCATCGTCTGCAGTCATAAGGAATCTGGCATGTGGACAAAATGTATTTGCCCACCTAAACTGCAGAAGTAATTTAAGAGTAAGATTGTAGAAAGAATCAACAAAGTCTTGCTGAATTATATCGTTGTACATTTGGTTTTCCAGTTCCAGTTTTCTTTGCATTTCTTCTCTCTTCAGTGGATTAGAAGGAGTTCCTAAGGCAAACAGAGTTTTGATGTTGGCATTAAGTTGAGATCGAACATACTTATCATTGCCCCATGTTTTTCTAATTGCAGAACGGCGGCCGTAGTTTTCAGGAGCACTCTTTACAAACAGTAAAAGCAGGACATCTTGGGCTTGACACTTTTCTTTGTGGTTAATCAAGTACTGGTAGCTGGTAGCCCCCTCTGGGCTGTGCTTAAGAGTCAGGCTATCATTCACAAAGTCATAGCTATTTATGAGGTATCTGTAAGAGTAGGACTTCATATGGTTCACTATTGGATTATCATTCAGTCCCCAAAAAAACGTAAGGCTTAGTATAAAACAAGTGGCAAATAACTGAACAAACTGCCATTTTTTGACTCTTCTGCCACTAACAAACATTCTGATGTCCATTCAGGTCTGTTTTTATTTAGGATCAGTTTTAAACAGGTGCTTGCTTCTTTGAAACCAGAGCACTTTGTATTGTTCAAAACAGATGTCCATCTTAATACATATTGACCATTACAAATTTTAAAAGGGGCTTCTAATTTCACAACATACTTCCTCTTAATACCGTTTTTTTCTGTGAGTGCAAAAGAATGGAACACACTGTAAAACAAGGCCACTGGCACATCAAAGTTTTTCCACCTTGGCATCCATGTAGCTCTTCCATGTACTTCGTTTTTGTGAATGTTAGATGAAACCTATTAGAGTCAAGAAGAGAAGAGAAAAGATGAGAGGTGAATGGGTTCCTGAGCTACCAAAAATTAATCACTCCTACTTCCTTAAAAGGCAAATGTAACCTGACTGATATGGACAAAAGGTAATGCAGCAACTAGTATTTAGCAGAGGCATACAGTTGTGTTGTTGTTGTTTTTTTTTTTTTTTTGGTTTTTTATTTTTATGTTTTTTTGAGGGAAGTATAGGAAGAGAGAAAGAACTACTGTATTCTGTCTTCCCATTCAGAATGCAAAGACCCTTTTCTGCTTTCAACTTAAAAAAGTCCCCAAAATAGTTATCATCTAGTATACTTATAGTTCAAATTTTTCAAATGTGTATATCCTTGAATATAGTCAAGATGAAAGTAGCTATATAGTTCAAGGCCAGATTCTTGATGTAAAGAAAGCTCATAGCAGTAAACATCCATTAAAATTTGCCCCAGACAAACCAGGAATAAGAAGTCCTTTTTTTAATATATCAAGGTGCACAGTCAAGGTGTCAAGATACACTTATCAAAAGGCATAACTGAAACCCTCTTTCTATCAAAATATTTGCATAAAACCCCAAATCTATATAGTCATCTTCTTTCTGTACTTTTACATTTGGAAACTCAATAGGTACCTCAAACTTAACATGTTCAAAACAGGAAGCAGCAGAATGGAGCCAACAAGCACTGCCTGTAGTCAGGCAATTTGAACACCAGTGCAGCCTCAGCGACTTACTATCCATTGCACTATACCATGCATCTGAGCCAGAAATCTAAAAAATTGTACCACTACCACTTAACTTTGAAGTCTTTATGCAGATTATATGGGAATATACATAAATACATAGATAGCTCGATAATTATCTAGCACACAGGGTGTACTCAGATGTCATTTCTAACCCATTCTACTATCTTCACCCCTAAAACCTACTGTTCCATTTTGTCCTTATTTGTGCCTGACTGTACTTCGTGCATCTAAGCCAGAAACCTGAAAGTCCTCCACCTCCACTTCTAAATCCAGTTGTTTGCTTGTGGATTGCTTCTTCTAAATCTCTTTTCAGCCCTTCATGTCATTCATTGTCATTTCCCACCTAGACCAGTGCAGCGGACTAAATGATCTCCTGTTCAGCCCATCCTCCGCCCTACCTTCCTAAAACTCACATCTAACCACCGTACCAACTGAGCTCTTTAAACCTTTTCAGATGCTCCCTGCTAGTTAGTGACAGGATGAAATCTATGTTAGGAATTAGCATGGCATACAGGACCCCTTCCTATCTGCCTCTCCAGCTGTTCCATCATAGCATTTGACAATAACAAATTATGGCTGAAACCACAACTACACTTGCTATTTCATACACTCAGACTTTTGCACTAGCAGTCTTGTGGCCTGGCATGCCCCAACCCCCTTCAAGTCTATGCATCCTAAGTTCCTCAGGCTCCTTCTCTGGAAAGCCTAGACTGGGGTCACCCCACCCCACCCCGGAGATGCTTCTCATTTGTATTGCCACAGCACCTTCTTACACCCATCTTCCTGTACTTCCTTTTTATTTAACTGCCTCCCCCAATTAAACCATGAACTCCTTGATGCTAGATAATGATTACTGACACCTGACCCTCAGGAGCCAGTCAGTGCCTGATTCGTAGGATGCACTCACCAAATGTTGGTGCAAAGAGCAGTCCTGGGGGATGGAGCCACCTTTCACTCCTAGAGCTGGTCCCTTGGGAAGAATTGGGGTTCAGCATGCTCAGCCAGGGATCACCTCGGATCAGGTCCATGCCACCACTGCCTCCATTTTCTTCCACCACTAGGAGACAGCACCCCCACCCCACCCCCATGCTTACCACAAGTTAAGACACTTCCTTGCCTGAAGAAATGGGTTCTCTCCCCTCCAGTGTGACACACGCAGTCTTTGGGCTTTAGACAGGATTGACAGGGAGACACAGCCTAGGCTGGATGGGTGACTGAGCCCACATCACAAACCCAAGGGCAAAGGCCCTGTTTTTGTGCCCAGAGTCCTCATCTGCGAGTCCCTCCAATCCCGCCCCTTTGCCCCAATATTAAACCAACTACGCACACCAAGAACACCCTGTCTTGGAGGTCTGGCTCTTGTGATGGGCCCTCTTTCCCGACTTCAGGGCTTTCTGATTGAGTATTTCCCATGCCCTGTAATAATTCGATGTTAGAGATATAGACCCATGTGTGCAAAAGGTCCATGGAGGATGAAAGAGTAAAAGCAAGTCCCACTGAGACTGTGTCCAGAGATAATCAGTACAGGTGATACTTTATAGTCTAGGACATAGATTTTAAAACTGCAAGCACCAGTTAGGAAGCCACAACCAGCAGTTTAAAAAAAAGAACAGAACAGAGAATATAGAGTTGATACATAGTAGGTGTAACTGAATTCTATGTATGTGTATATTTAGGGTGGTAATATTAAGTGTGTTTTTTATTGTGCTTTACCATCAAAAAAGGTGAGAAATGCTGCTCTAAAGGCTAGATCAAAATCAGCAATTTCCCCCGTGGACTGGCCAGTCATTTCTGGACTGGGAGCCCTGAGAAGACAGCAGGAAACATCCCTCGGTGGTGACATCTGCCTCTGCTTTGTAAAATTACTTTCATTCAGATGGCCAATTCTTCTCAGTCTTTCAACAGTGCCCCTGAAGGCCGAAATCCCCTCTGCCACCTCCTCGATACATATTCAAGGAACGGGAAGCTTAAAGCAAGGCATTTAAGAATTTCAGGAAAATTCTCAATTGAAATGAACCTGCAGTTTCTACTCCAAAAGCCCTGGGAAGGAAACAAAGACAGTAGCCTCTGAAACCTAAAGGAACACATGCAAACAAGCTTCTCGTTTCTGGCGGAGGCTCTCAGTTTGCTCCAGCTCACTTTGCACATATTCACAGTTGTTTACACGTCTGAGCTTCTTGGTCTAGCTGCTTCTGGCTAGACCATGAGCCCACATGCCCTGACTTATTTTCATTTTTGAACTCGTCCAGCTCCCAAATGTGCACTGCAGTCACCAAAAGCACTCGTATTTCTCCAATCAGGGTCTACAGCACGGCTGCTGCTGCCAACAGAGCTGCTACAGCCTAACGGCTACCCTAAACATTAATTTTATTTCTTTCACCCCCTCCCAGCACCCAAGGATATGTGTTTACCTTATTTTCCTATATTTCCTCAACTGCTCTCAGTTGACCTCAAAGAGTCAAACAGTTTTCTGAAAAATGAACAATAACCTACCAGGAAGCCAACAACTCATGCTACTTATTTCCTAGCATATAGCATGTGAAGTTCTAAAATTAAGATTTCTCTACCCTCAGCAGCTTGAATTGTTTCCCACTGATGGTACTGATCTGATGAGCAGATTCAGGAAAGGTATTTTATCCAGCTTCGCTTTGGTAACACAAGAACATCCTGCATATGCATACACACACACACAAGGACCCACTGAACTGTACAACACAATGTAAACAGTATGCTAGAGTTAATAGCATAATTAAATAATATTGTTTCATGAATAGTAACAAAGGTCCCACACTAATGCAAAATGTTAATAACAGGGAAAACTTGGGGGGGAGGTAGTATTTAGAAACTTTGTACTTTCTGCATGATTTTTCTGTAAATCTACAAATGTTCTAATAAAAAATTAAAAAAAAAAAAACCATTCCAACTCCTCCAAATTAAACCAGTCACCAGGCAGGCTTTCCCAGGGAAAAGCACAAGCACCCCCCTCATCTAAATTCATTAATTACAACTAAACAATGTGCATCAGCTCTGGCTTTCCTGATGGAGACCAAGCAACATGCTCTGGCACTCACTCTGGTTTGCACAGTGCTTTAAAGCTTCTTTAAAGCACATCTTCTAGTTTCCATGTCCGAAGTGCAGGGGAGGGGGCTGGGGAGAAGCCCACCAGCCTGCCCAATTCCATGAAAGAAAATGCTGGGCCTTATAGGAAACAAAACGATCCCAATAATGAATGCAAAGCTCAGCAACCGTCTACAACAGAATGCAGTGGGTGTAGGCTCCCTTTTGTGCGCCATAGCATGGTTCAGTGACTAATCAACAGACTGGAAACTCAAAGGTTATCCCTGTTCAGGGCCAGTTTTATTGTGTAAACTTGGGCACCCCTCTCTTCACTCTGATTTAGTGATTTAATTTGCAAATTGGAGGTGAATATCAATGCTACATTACTGAGAAGTAGTAAAATTATAGATGACTTCAGAGCCTGCTGAAATAGGAAGCAGGAAAGAGTATGGAAGAGAGCAGAACAAAGAACTGCTTAGCAGAAAACAGGCAAATATTTAGAATATAATTTGGTTTTGCTTTTACTTGGACTGGGGAGGAGAAAGAGGTATCATTAGTGTTCTTTTTTCTAATAGATTGAAAGAATAGAAATAGAAGTAGGAATATCAGAGAAGAAGGTGGTAGACCCCACTCCAAATACTTTGTAGTCTGGGAGCTGTGCCCCTCAGTTATTCAAAAGAATATTTCTTCACAAGAGAGCCCTTTAAACTTTTCTGGAAAAGAATGCAAGTTAGTATACCTAGAGGCTGGCTACTTATGTATTTTCTACTCCATCCCTGCTGACATCTTATTTTGTGAGTCTATTTTTGTGATCCTCAAATATAAGCAAAACCTACTAAAAGTTTTGAAATTTTAATCAAGATGATAACATCTACACTCTTTCAAGTTAAACCACCTGAGTTTCCAATGCTTCAATTAATCCTATAAGCATTTGAGTATATACTATGCAAGTATTTATGCAGGCAGGGTGGGAGACCATGAAGTCGTATTTTATAGTCTCCAACCTACCTCAAAGCATTTATCATCTAGTTGAGAGAAGACTCATAGTTTCCACAGGAAAACAATTGGCACATAATGGCAAGGTACAGTGTACCAATGCTAGGTTGGGCAACACCAACTCCAGGCACAATAGAAGTGTCCCTAGAAGGAGACAGATAAGTGAGGGTTGGATTAATCAGGGGATTCTGGGGAGGCCTAAGGATAATTGGGATTTAGATGGTTGTAGGAGAAGGTACAATCTTTATTTCAGGCAAGGCAAGGAAAGAATTGCACTATGGCATATATTTGAGAAAAGGCATATATTTGAAAGTAAGGAAACTGGCTTATGGCATAACAAGTTTTTGTTTTTAATGATAACACCCTCATTCAAAACCTATTAAGCTTGAGCATGAGAGATTAATCTGGCAATGGTGTGCAGGATGGAATGCAGGAGGCCTAGAGATGGCACTGATGTATCAGGGCCTTGTAAGGATGCAGGTGAGATGAAGAAGTCCTAGTATAGCATGATGAAATGGGGAAAAAAGGAAGGAATAAAAGCCATTTCAGGGAAAATTAAAACCCAGCAATTTCTGATGAATGACCTGGGATGGGGAGAAAAGAGGAGGAAGAAAATTTAATTTCAGGCATTAATAACAAAGGAAGGAAAACTGGTTTCCTGACTGCTGGGGACTGAATCATGTCCCCCACAAAAGGCATGTTCAGGTCCCAACCCCTAGTCCTGTGGGAGTGAACCCATTTGTAAATAGGACCTTTGAAGATATTATTAGTGAAGCTGTGCCCAAACCAAATGAAGGTGGGCCTTGATCCAATATGGCCAAAGTCCTTATATGCAAAGGAAATTGGACATAGAGAGAGAAGCCACAGAGAGCAGCCAGAAATTGGAAGTCAACAGAACCCAGAAGAGAAAGGAGAAGACACCACATATGCACTGCCATGTGATGGAAAAGCCAAGGAACCCCAAAGGTGCTGGTCAGCCAGAAGACACCAACCCTGGGAGGAAGCCTCTGAGACTTTGGTCCAGTGAACACCTGTCTTGTAAAGCCAACCCAGAGTGAAGGGAAACTAAAACACTGAGTTAGGAGTGGGAGGAGGGAACATGTTTGGATTTCGACTTGTGAGGTGGTGTGTGAGGTATTGGAGAGACAACAAGGTAAAAAGTCGAGTAGGTCATTGAAGAACAGATCTGGACAGGACTGAAGAGCCATGTGGGAACCCTGAGTATAGAGAAGATGGCTGATATCACGAATGTGGGCGAGCTCTCAGGAGGAGAGATGCTTTCCTTCAGAGAGGCCTGAAGGAAAAATAAACTGAGGAAGAGTCAGAGAAAAAAGGAAATATTTTAAAGAACTGTTTCATCAGAAAGTTTAAATGGGGGATAAAAAAACAGAGAGAGGGAGACAGTCTGTAAACAGGACAAACAAGGCCCTTGTCATGGGGTGCGAAGTGGGGAAACAGACATTGACACACAGTTGTGCTGGGAGCCTTAGGAGTAGTGTCTCAAGAGGCCCCTGTTCTCGTTAGAGGGTTGGGTTGTGGTTAGGGAAGCCTTCTTCTAAGAAGAGAAGCACAACTGAACCTGAGACTCCAAAGCTGCATGAAGTTAACCAGAGAAAGCAGGTGGGTGTGAAATAAAAACGCACTTATTTCTGTTTGCATCCATGTGTTCCTTGACCCCTAATTCTGGTCTTTGTTGTAATATATTAACAACATCAAATCTTAATGACACTATCTTACTAGATTTTGTTTAGTAGACAACTCATGAGTCTTATTTTATGATGTTTATATCCATTTTGTTCACGTTACCTCCCACACGCTCAAGAAAACTTATCAACAAGAAAGTCGCTTATGTGGCTTCACCTAGAACGCATTTCCTCTGAAATTTTAAATTCTAGTACACTTACTCTTCAACTACAGTCTCTAAATATTCATTTAGAATCCTCTGGCCTCCTGCCTGTCCCCTCATTCCCCAAACTCCAGTCATCTCCCAACTTTCCTTTTCTTAACCGCCCTCCTCCCTGTCTGAAATGCAGAAAGCACTTGACACCTTTTGCCCTCTTCTCCCTGGTTCCTGTCCTTCCACCTCCACACCCCCAGACCTACATCACTTCTGTCTTCTCTACCCTAACGCCAGCAGGCTGCTGAAAAACCTGAACGCGCCGGGCAGAACAGCATCACTACAAAGGGTGCTATCTGGCTGTGGCCAGAGCACTCAGTGCTGGGCAGCCACCCTGCTTGCCTGGCCCTCACCCCTGTCCCTGTCTCCTCAGCAGCCATGCTAAACCCCACCGCGCCTCCCTGCCTGTACCCTCACTCTTAGCTGATGACTGTCCCTCTTACTTCATAGAGAAGGTTCTCACCCCCACGTGTGCCTGTTCTGTAAAAACACACTGAGTGTCGCTCACTGAGGGCCGAGCATTGCTGACAGCCATGCACAAGCCTGCAGCCACACACATGCCTGAAACAAAGGCTCACAAAACAGTACTAACCCCTGCTATAAGCAATGCACATTTTTATCCTTCTTTTTTTTTTTTTAATGCTTGTTAACATCTCCTGAGAGGGCCCAAGCATCATTAATGGATTGTGTCCTGCCAATGTGAAAAACACCAGTCTAAATGGAATCAAATTTCTACTATAAAATGATGGTCTCTTATTTTGATCATTGCCAAAACAAAAACAAACCCTGAAATTTGTGTATTCACAATTTAATGGGAAGACTAATGGATTAGAACTTGGAGGTATTATATGTGAGAAGAAAACCAAGAAATTTAACCATTCTATTCTAGCTCTAGTTTTTTTCCTTGCTGGGAAAATAAAATATTATAGTGAAACGTGCCCCTGAGTAGTCTCAGGACTAGATTGGTGATTATCTTCTTTAAAAGAATCGATTTAGTATTTAGAATATCCCTATTAGTCATACAAAAGCGGCAGTTTCATAAAGTCTAAATATAAACTAATGAGGCTCTTCTGGTAAGTCACAGCTGGAAAAAAAAAAAGCCTCAGTACTTTGTACCTTTTATTACTTCAAGTCCCATGTGAAAGACAAATTTTGGCTCCTGTCCACGCATAACTCAAAGGAAATAAAGATAATATATTCTATACCTCTTTGTATTACATTTACTCTATATTCCAAGTATTTTTTCCTGGCTTATCAGATCACCTATTCCCTGTTAAACACAGCTAGGATGCATTCTCAGGAGCTAAACTGCCAGGTTAAAAGAAAGAAATCAGGAATAAAAAGCACTTAATTTACTGAAAAGGCTAGAATTTTATCTTCATAGATTTTTCTTGGTAAATCAGTTGCAGTAATTGGTATGACAAACACAACTAATTGCCTGCTCTACTTGCTCACAAAAGAAGGGAACAACCTGAAATTTGAATTTACAACTCACATTTTAAGTGTGGAAAATTAAGATATTCTCACAATTGTTATATTATTCTTTAATTCAAATTTGAGTTATTCCAAAATGAGATCCGTAGAAAAGAAAAAATTCTACTCAGTAGCTGTATTCAGGTGCATTTGCGGCTGTGACTTTGGCTCAAGCCACTGGCAAAGATGAGGGACCATTGGAGTTGTTATCCTGCCACAAAGAATAAATTTATTTTAGATTAATGTGGGACTGTGGGGAAGGTTGGGTTATGAAACTTACACTGTGAACCCAGGGACAAGATCCCCACCTACATAAACTAAGTTATATGTTTCTTCCTAAGTCAAACAAAGAGATAGATGTCTGTTCTCTGGCTAAGGGAAAAATAAAGATAGGGACATACCAAATGAATAAACAGATAAAGACAAACCCTGGGTCTTTACTATGGGGACTGGTGGCATGGGATTGTAGAGTATTATTATTCTTCAGGGAGTTATGGTAAAATTCATAAAATCACCAATAACTAATTTGAAACAAATAAAAAAATCTGAAATGTAAAGTAGGTCTCAGAGAAGTCAAACATTTGCTTTTCTAAGCTCAACTGTCTGTATTCGTCTGGTGACACACCATTGTTTAGGTTGACAGGGCGGCTCACTTTTCTAAACACAATTCTCGTCATCTTTTTCCTTGCCCACTTAAGAAATAAGCTTCTCCTTTTGCCTACTACAGCAACAAGCAGCAGTTACTAACATGTGTATGTCAACCTTGCACCAGGCCCTGTTCTGAATTATTTATATATATGCGCATATATATATAAACTCTTCAAGCCTAGCAACAGCCTATGAGGGAGAAATTATCACCCTCATTTTGCAGAAGAAATGGAGGCACCAAGATACAGGGTTAACCGCATAACCTCCATACAGTCCACACCCCGTGGCAGCTCAGAAGCAGCTTAGTTCCAGCTCCTGCCCCTTAGTCCTTACCTGCCCTTCCTCCCTGGACACTGGAGTTTCCATCAGAATGGGAGGGAGGGGAAGGGGGCAGGGCAGGGCCAAGAGAAGCAACCCAAGAAGGCAAAGAATTGGCTTCATTGTCTGGATCATTTCTGCATTTATTAAGCATTTATTAAGATTGAAGTCAATTTTGTTTTGGTACCATCTGCATTTTGTTAGAGGTTATTTTCATTTTCTTTGTATCATACCCTCTCCTAACCCTCACTCTCAAGTTTTCTTCCTTCCTTGTCTTGACCTGAACAGCACTGGCACTGCTTCACTAGACAGTAGGCAAAATGACCTCGTGAGTTTGTGTCATTTGGGTAAATAAAAGCTTTCTTCCACAAAAAAGTCTGGGGGTGGGGGGTGGGGGTAGTGTCTAGGGAAGGAGACCCAAGTGGCAGAAGAGGATGAGGGGAAGACTCGGGGAGCGAAGGAGAGAAAGAGAAAAAGGTAGTCTAGGTCTCAGGATGTTTTCAACAAATATTCAATGAACAAGTACTGAATGAAAGTAAAGGAGAGGAGTTGTACACACATACACCCTAGCCCTGGAAAGCTATCATCCTTTTATAAACTGTATCAAAACTTTTTCATGTTTAAGGGCAGGGAAACTGAAGATATATTCCAAGTTGGCTCATAAAATGACACACAAAGAATGAACTTGATTAAAGATGTGAACCAGTCATTTATCATATTTTTAAAGCTAGTAGATGAATCAAAGTGCCAGTTAAGATTTGTCGCCTAAAATGCTTGCCCTCCCTTTAATGTGATATAAAACATGCTGAAAATTGCCACCACTCCCAACCCCACCCACCACTGCCAGCCCTGCCAGGACTTCTCAGGCACAATGACTGCTTTATCTGGGTCACTATAAGATCAATGTTCTCTCAAGCTAGGCTTTTCATACATTCTTGAAATTTCTTAGGAAGACTTTGCCCCAGAAAAATTGACCAAGGTACATTCAAAATGTTGTATTCATTTGGGGATGGGGACAGCAGGGGGTGGTTGGGGGGAGCAGAGTAAAAGCCACCCATGAACCTGATGTTGGAAATCCCTAAACTAAAGAAGGAAGAGCTTATCTCTGAGATGAGGGGTGGGGGAAGAAAATGGAAATTAGGGAAGGCTTGCTGGAAGTAGCATAAGATAAGCAGGACCTAGAATAATGCATAGACTCTGAACATGGGGTTGGGGAGGAAAGGAGAAGAGATTTCAGAGAGAGAAGGGAGGTGTGAGACAGGTAGCATTTAAGCTGGTTTAAAAGGGTGGGATGGGGGGAGGTAAGGGAGAAAGATATTCCAGGACAGACTAATAGCAATTCAAATCACACACAATAGAAAAAGTTGTGGCTTGAGTGGGGAAGGCAAAAACTCAGTTTGGCCAGAAGGGAGAAGATGGAAAAGGAGATTACAAAAGTGAGCTGAAATCAAATCATGGTATGAAAAATGGAGATTTAGAAAGGGGATGACCATATAACTTGGTTTATGCCTGTTGTTCAGTGGCAGCTCATATGTCTCATTCTGGATATTTAGAAACAAGTTTTGTTTTTATAATACAGAGAACACAAAGTAAATGATATAAAGCATAAGGTGTGTTTATAACATGTTTCTTTTCCAGTCAATCCATATTCATTATAAGTTAGGCAGCATTTATTGAGCACTTGTGCCATGCTTTATGCTAGACAGCCATTTAATTAATTCAACAAATATTAATTCATCACATACTGTGCAGCAGGCCACAGGCAGAATGCTGTAAAAGCTTCAGAGATGTCTCAAGTGAGGTCTTCTACCAAAGAGTAAGTAAATATTCCAGTACAACCTGGAATTGGGACCTGACAGAAGCAGGGTAACAAGAGAGAGTGGAAAAAACGAGTTTTAGAATGTGAACAAAAGCAGATTTATATCCTGGCTCACCAGTTTACTGGTCATATGAGGTTGACTTGTCTCTAAATGATTTTTAGAGTTTTCTAAGGATCATTTGAGATAATTTATTGACAATGTGTGGTCTAGATCTGGTGTTCAATATCTGTTCACTTCCTTTCTCTAGAAAATGTTTAGCTGTCTTTACCATGACAGTTTATTTTAGTAGATGGCTGATGTTTTTTACGGATTGTTTTCCTTTCAAAATGATGAGCTGTACTATTAATATTCTCAAAAACATTTATGAGTTTTTTAAATACTGATCTGCTTGCTTAGGATCACTTAACATATCCCAAATTAATAATGTTGATACTGAAAACAGAAGTACCATTCCTGTACTTGACATTATCCATTATCCTTGACAGGAGAGAACAGTATCATTCCCACAAACACTTAAAATTATAATAGGCCCTGTAAATTATGGAGAAGGAAACCTGAGTTGAGTCCACCTTTTAAATTACTTTTTTTAGAGCACTATTAAAAAGTTGTAGAAAGAACTGTGGTAAAGAAGAGATAAAATATGAAATCTTAAGTGAATCTTAGGTAACAGTATTTTGAACTTGAACTTTTGGGGGCTTGTTGCCTACAGACTTGGGATATCTTTCCTTTCTGTAGAAAACTGGCTTCTACCACAATGGAAGAGAAATCTTAAACAGATCAAAGCCAGCCTCTGAATTTGTTGCATTAAAATTTTTAAATCATTTTTGGTTATTAGAAGTTCAAATCTCACTTAATCAACTTTCTTAACTATGAAGATTCTTCTACCTCCTATAAATATTAACTAATACATATTAATTAGATACTGCATACTGTAAGGAAAGTAATTCTAGATTTACATTGTTCTGACTAAGTCTCAGACAGAGATTTGATGTCAAATGGCAGAGCTCTTGTAATAATTTGCTGTGCCTCAGTTTATGGTACATAGATACAATGAATCCATCTCCTCCCAAGATTAGTCTAACAATGAAATAGAATAATGGATATGGAAATATTCTAAAAGAGGTAAAATGTACCATAAAACACAAAGTGTATATCTATTTAATTGAGCATGTACAAAATTCCCAAAAGATAAAGTACATTCTGTTACTTTGAGAAGAGACTGCTTTTTTCCTGAATTTCTCCTAGTTTCTTTCTACCATATCCCTATGTTCTGTTATGTAGACTCTATCTAGTGCAGTTGGTCCTCAGAAAGAACTCGACCCTTTAGATTTGAAAGTCACCAAGTGCAGTGATTCTAGCCAAAGTGACCCATTTAAAAAGATGACCCATTTCAAAACCCCTGAGTTATTATTCAAGCTGTTCTACATTTAAGAAATAGAAAGTTATTTCCTTTTCCTAAAATCTCACCATATGAATTATTCTTTTTTAAAAGGGAAATCTGATCTTTATTTTAACGAAATATAATGTGACATTTTTGCTTGATGGGACCATGCACTTTATTTTGAAAATTCTTTGCCACCCTCTAAGTTTCCTTTGTGGGCAAAACATTTATATGTTATATCATCTGTGACTTATGCTCATTCCTCATTTCTCACTTTCTCAGGAAAAGCTTCTCTGCCCTCCAGCCTGAGCTTTCCCTGTCATAACACTAATCCTATCTTAAGATCTCAAGGTGAGCCCCTGGAGGACATAGATGGGTCAGAATGAGTCAGCCTCATCTTCAGAGGGTGCTCAATAAATACTCGAGGGAAAGGAGGAAAGAGAGAGAAGGAGCAAGAGAATCATTTTAAGTCTAGAACATGTCAGGTACTGAATTATCTTGCTTTAAAACCAAAAAGGTAGCCCCCAAAAGCAGGTTCCTCCTCGGTGACAAGATATAAAATATACTATATATATATATATATTTTTTTTTAATAATGTTAAAACCTCAGCTGCTGATCAAATCATTCTTTCAAAAAGTTCAGGTTGGGAACATGTCAGCGCAACCACTTAATACAAATCCCTTCAATCATTCTTTTCTGGGTCAGTTTTAGCTTTGTCACATCCCTCTCCCTTCCCCCATAGGAACCAAGCAAAGTTTCCCAAAATAAAGGCACAGAGGAACAAATCCAATTCTAAAAGATGTACTTTAATCAGAGAATTACCCTAAATATGAGCTAAAAACGACCACCATAGGTGGCGTCCCTTTAGCATGATTCATAACCCATGGAAGCCAACACGGGATGAAATACATAGGGTGTGGAATCAGTCAGACCAAAAGTTCTACTTTCACCTAACTGATATCTGAACAGGCAATTAACTCTGTTACATCAGGATGCAAAATAAAATCAGACCTCGCCTCTAGGAAGATCTTCGTTTCCCAGTTCTCCCCTGTCTGCGTGCCCATTTCCTTGTCTCCATTTCCCCAGCTAGTAAATCGCGGAAAGCTTCTCCCGTCTGGCGGTTTCCTCATTTCCAACGCGGTTCAGGCTGTTAACCGAATCTCACCCTGAAACTATGGGGATAGCAGTAGGGTTGGGGGTCCCCAGCCGGAAACCGAGGCCCGGGGAAGCGGCATTCGCCTCCTCCTCCCGCGCTCAGGCGGGACTCCACTTCGCGACACCGCGGCCGTCTCGCCAGAGCTCAGCCCCCTACTCCCCAAGGAGGGGGAACCCGCCAGACCCCAGAAAACCGACCCTCCAGGCTCCGGGCCCCCGGGACTACCTGCCGCACCTAGGCGGCGGCTCGGCCGGGAGTTCCGGCTTCAAGCGCCCGTGCCGGCCGGCCGGAGCGAACAAAGGCGCCCCGGGGAAGGAACGCGCGCTCCTTCCCCGCTGCACGTTCGGGCGGCGAGTAGCCCGCGCCCCGCGCCTGGAAGGGCCTCACCAGCTTCCCGGCGCTGGACTGCGCGCGATCCCGGCCAGGGTAGCGTATCTGGGGCCGGGGTGTGTGCTCCAGCCGCGCCTCCCGGGCCCAAGCGTGCATTCCAACCTGACGTCGTGGAGCTACCCGGTGTGAGCGAGTGTGTCTTCCCTTCCCCTCCTGCCGACTTTCTCCTGGTCCAAAGTGGGTAGAGGAGACTCCGAGAGCTACCTTGGGCGAGGAGGCGCCGCGCAGGGCGCCTGGCGGCCGGGCCGGGCAGGGGCGGAGCCGAGGCTGGGACGCTGTGCAACACCCCGCTCCCGGAGCCACGAACTGCCCACCCAGGGCTGGTCGAGCGCCTCTCCAGTCCCCGGCACAAAGAGCAAACCATCCAGGGACTTGCGACTTTTTCTCTCTTCCACACATACACCTTCCAAGCGTGTTAAAATTTCCCCCATTTAGTGATCCGGCAGGGAAGAAAACATTTTCACCCAGGGGGACTCGGCCCCGGCTAGGAGGCGGTTGACTGCAAAGCACTTTTTAAATCGTAGATTAGCAACATATATTAATTCCATATGAAATAACAGATCTCTATACACTTTTCATTAAGAGGTGGAATTCGTTAGATTAATGATCCATTTGTTCAAGAACACGCAACAGTTACTTGTATGCGAGAATAAGTTTTGACTGAGTGGCAAATTCTCGGATAACCTTTTCCTTTTAGAGTAAGAGTCCGAAGGGGGGCGATTCTTGTTAAAAGGTCTCTTGTCAGACTACTCTGCCTTGAGCTGCTGGGGGCCTGAATAACAAAGGGAGGAAACGAACTTTATTGCAAACCAAGGCTGCGCTTCAGCTTTCTTTTTTAAAATGAAAGGCGGGGAGCTGGGAATCCGTGTCCCGCCGGTGATTTTACCTTCAAGCCCAGTTTAATTTCAAAGGGAGTTTAGAAGCAAAACTCACCAAGTCCAAGCTCAGCTCCTTCAACTCCCAAATGGAGGTTGGCTTTCCTCATCATACCAGAGAATAGAGTCATTGGTCCCAAAACCAAAACGTGCCCGTTTTAAATCTTGGGCGAAGACCCGGCAGCCAGTGTTTCTCTTGTCCCGCTTCCCCGGCCGGGAGCGAGCTGGAGTCGGCAGAACCGAGGCAGATCCAATCAGGGAATCCGCCGCAGAGGGCGGGGGCGCGGGCAGCCGGGGCCTCCCCCGCGGCTTTGCTCGCACGCAGGTTTCCTGCACTTTTAGCGTCACTGCCGAAGCCCAGCCCGGCACGATCCGGACGTGTTTGTGCAGGTGAGGGGGCCCCGCCCGAATTTGTTCTTGTCCGTGGGTGAGAACTCCAGGAAGTGTTTCCCGCGACCCTTACAGTTAATAGAAGGCATTTACTCAAATGATCAGTTGTGAGCCAGAGTCCATCTGAATGTCCTCTTCTGTTTTCCCTCATTAACAATACTTAATGCACATAACTAGGCAAGATAATGTAGGTGTATACTGAAGGAAATACATCACAAATAAATCCTTTATGTATTTGGTTTCTTATTCCCCAAAGGTTGTTCTGTCTTTCTTACAGAACAAAATATTACCTTTTAACGGAAGAACTATTTTGAGAGGTTTTGTAATTGCACATATTGCAGAACATGACAGAAAAACAAAAAAATTAAACCAAATACTTCAGTAAAATAAAAGCTTGGGATTTGTTATTGTAGAAGGAATATGACAGCTAATGGGGTAAAAGTAGATTACTGAATCAAAGTTTTAAACTATGCAACATTGTACTTATTTCAAACTAGATTTTTAGAAAATCTATAATTGTTTTCTTTAAGCCCTTCCGCATATTTCAGTCATGCAGTTCTTTTCATATATTGCCTAAAGAGGGTGTGGCCCAGCACCATTGTCAGCACTCAGAGCGTTTACTACTACCTGAACATCAAACCACAGATGGAATTATTTATATAATGGGATTAGTAAGAGATCCACTGATGGTGACCCACAAATAAGTTGATTCACTGATAGTAAAGAGCAAATGACATCCCTTCTCTACTTAACCAAAATATAAATCCTGACCGTAATCTCAGCTGTCAGATGTGTATGTTGTATTTAGATGCAAATGTTCAATTATGATTATACTCCTTTCTTGCCGTTTGGAATTAGGCCCACATAGGTCCACATGTTACCATGTGTGTTTTCCACGTGCACAAGCACATAGAACTGTACCCCCAAGAAACACAAACTGACCTGAACATTAATAAACACATATAAAATCACATGTTCACATAATCCTATATACGATAGACATGCCAGACAGATAAATGATTTCAAAATTAGTGGGGGTATTTGTGAGAGGATGCAGGGTTTTGGGTGGGAGAAGGGGAGAAGATATGGATGAAATGTTGGAGCCAAGAATGTGGCCCTAGGAAACCCTCCCTTCCATACATGCTCCCCATGAGGAAAGTGTACAGAGGTCTGGGGGGCCCCTTTGCCTGTCTGGGAGAATTTCCTTGAACAAGTCTGACTCCCTGTTGTGCCCAGAAGGAGGGAAAGAAAATGGTAGCTTTGAATGTGTGAAGATTTTGAAATTAGTTGGAAATAAAATTAGATGATAGCAATGCTGTCGACTTGACCAGAAAGGCAAGTCAGAAGCTGCTTGTGAGCAAAGGAGGCTAGAACTCCACTGTTGGGAATTTGTGTTTGCAGAACAGTAGGGAACTATCAAGATGGTGGGCTTGAAAAATGAAAAGAGCTGTGATTTGCATGTTGGATTTAAGAGGGATAGATAAGGCAGAGGAAGCTCAGGGGAGGGAACCAGATTTAGCAGAGGGCGCCGGTGAGTAGGGCAGTACCGATGTTCCATTAGTTGTGGGAAGAGAAGATTAGAACTTGAGTGCAAGAGAACCTAGGAGATGGTGGAAGTAAAAGGGACCCAAAGAAGAGACAGGTTTGATAAATGACTGGCACAATGCCTTACTTAACTGAAGCAAATCAACATAGTGCCAGGCTTGATTTGCTCAGTTCAACTGCTCTTCTGGATCTGTTAGATCAGGAGAATTCTTCAGAGACCCAGTACAGATTCAAATTTGTTCTATGAATTCAGACCACAATTTACACCACTGGTGATGTAATTTGAACCCTGTGAATGTTGACGCATGGCCTGGGGTGTCAGGCTGTGGGGTCTCAGGCACTTACCCAACTTCTCAGTACCTGGAAGCAACACTTGCCTCCAGGATGGGAGTGAGGACTGAATATAATGGTGTATGTGAAGTGCTGAGAACTGGGTTTGGGACCATCCTAGTGAGCTGGGCAAAGGGTCTTTAGCCCCGTGCCCACCACAGGCTGCGGAAAGCAAAGTGCTGCTTCATGCTGTATGGCAAGCTCATCACTATAAATGAGTTCAGTCTATTTCGTATCTCTGGAAATATATTTTCTGTTAATAAGCATCATGCATTAAAATATGCAACATCACCTTGGTTGCCTCCTCCTCCTCTACTGCCCCACTTGAACCCTCCCACCACACACAGATCCCTCCTGGGTGTACTTTCCTCTCTACACTTGCTCCTTGGCGGTCTTATCCTTTGCCTTTAATCCCAATTATAACTAGCCTAGATCCTGAGGTCCAAACTTGTATGCCCTCCCGTAGATGTGTTGCATAACCTTTAAACTTGGCATGTCCGAAATGCAATGACTTGATACACTTCAAGGAGAGTGGATGGGATTTGATGGCCAAAGGCTGGAAGCCTCGTCCTGCTCACCAGAGCACCCAGCCCAGGTGTTAATAACCATCGGTGGCATTTTGTCCCTGGATAAATTATCTGTGGGCCTGATTCCTCTACTATTTTGAGTCTTTCAGAACTCCCGAGGGTGGAGACGGCATCCTGCTCACCCCCATTCCCTCAGAACAACCCCTACGATGCCTGGCCTAAGGTGGATTCGGATCAGCCACTGCTTGAATGGAATTTTAGCTGAGTGCTTCCCACATTCATCAAATGCTTAAACTTTCCTTCCAAAAAGCCTTATCCCATATACTGTGGCCCCAATCAACTTCTCCACTGATGCCACCAAGGCCCAGGAGCTGACACTGGAGGCACACTCGGCCCTTCCCTTCAGCTCTTGCCTCAACACCTTGTGGTTTGGCACTTGTTTGGCATCCTCCCTCATGTCCAGGACCTTGGCAGTTAGATGAAACCATACTAGGTACATCCAGACCTGGAAGGTGAAGGGAATGGAACATGTGGTCTGTGCTGCAGCAGGTCGTTCTAAGAACCCCTTTTGTTCACCTTCTCCTCCTCTGCTTGGGGTAGGGGCCTTCCCTCTCAGGGCCTCTCATGTGCTAGCCTCACACCCAGCAGGGGCCCTACTGGGACAGGGACCATCTTGGAGGTTGGGGGTAGGGAGCAAGCTGCTGCCTGCTGGGACCCTCCTTGGCCCAGTAGAGCCGTGCTGTAAGGGGGTTGGGGTTGGAGTGGGGTGGAGCTGGCACAGGTTTTCCTTTGGTGCTGCAAATGCACAGCCTCTGTGACAATGACCTGGAGTCATTCTGACAGTGGGTCTCTCAGCATTTCTTCCACCTAACCCCCCTGCTAATGAGACACCCGCTGCACCCTCCCAGGGTGCAGGCATCAAGGGGCTGCCTCTAACGCCTCCTCCTTCTCTCCTACTCAGGAGAGCAGATCCAGATGAGAGTGTTTCCTTCTTCCTGGAACGCCCTCCTGTCTTCCTGATCAAACCCTGCACCTCTTGCAGGGGACAGTCCACATTTCACCCCCAAGACCTCTCCAGCCCACGTTGATTCTCCATCTCCTGCTGTCCCCATTTAACATTCCGATTCCACGTTGATTAATAGTTAATTGAAGTTGCAGATGCATAGAAAGTCTTATGACGTTTGCTTCATTTCTTATTGATGACAAAAAGCAAGAGGCCAATAGATTAAAGTCCACATCATTCCTTTTTTTTTTAGAAATGGTAAACTTTTAGAGAATGATCTATTAGAGCCAGGAGGGATGGTCAAGATGATCTAATTCAGTCCTTTTATTTTACATGTAAAGAAAACGAGACCCTGAGGAAAGACATGATATGCTTAAGGTTACCTGGAATGTTAGTAGTAGAAATAGAATTGGAGCCCCAGTTTCTAATTTTTCAAACCAGTATTTTTATAACACCATGCTAGTTTCATTTGAATTTGAAGCTAGCAGAGGTTGATTCATGAGGTTTAAGGACATGTAGGTTACAGAAAAATCATGCAAAAAGTACAGAGTTCCCTTATAATTCCCCCTCAGACGACATGGCACAGTGGGAAGAGCACCGACTTGGCCAAAACCATAGACGTTGGGCAAGTCTCGTCATATCTCTTGGCCTCTGTTTCTTTTTCATCTGTAAAATGAGAGGTTGAACTGGATGGCCTTTAAGTTATACAGCCATACCTCATTTTATTGGGCTTCACTTTATTATGCTTCGCAGACGTTGCATTTTTTGCAAATTTAAGGTTTGTGGCAACCCTGCAAGTCTGTCAGCATCATTTTTCCAACAGCATGTGCTCACTTCATGTCTCTGAGTTACGTTTTGGTAATTCTCACAATATTTCAGACTTTTTCTTTACTATTAAATCTGTGACGGTGATCTTTGATCAGTGATCTTTGATGTAAGTATTGTAATTCTTTTGGGGCACCACAAACTGTGCGCATACAAGATATCGAAACAATTGGTAAATATTATGTGTGTTCTGACTGCTCCGCTAATTGGCCGTTCCCGGTCTCTCTACCCCTCCTTGGGCCTCCCTATTTCCTGAGACACAAACATTGAAATTAGGCCAGTCAATAACCCCACAATAGCCTCTAACTGTTAAAGTAAAAGTAAGAGTATTTTGTCTCTTACTTTAAATCAAAAGCTAGAAATGATTAAGCTTAGTGAGGAAAGCATGAGAAAAGCCCAGATGGGCCGAAAGCTAGACCTCTTGCGCCAGTTAGCCAAGTTGTGAATGCAAAGGAAACGTTCTTACAGGAAATTACAAGTGTTACTCCAGTGAACACATGAACAGTAAGAAACCAAAACTGCTTTATTGCTGATATGGAGAAAGTTTTAGTGGTCTGGATAGAAGACTAAACCAGCCACAACATTCCCTTAAGCCAAAGCCTAATCCAGAGCAAGGCCCTAACTCTCTTCAATACTGGGAGAGGTGAGAAAGCTGCAGAAGAAAATTTTGAAGCTAGCAGAGGTTGGTTCGTGAGGTTTAAGGAAATAAACCATCTCTGTAACATCAAAGTGCAAGGTGAAGCAGCAGGTTATCCAGAGGATTGAGCTAAGATCATTGATGAAGGTGGCTATGCTGAAAAGCAGGTTTTCAATATAGATGAAAAAGCCTTAAATTGGAAGAAGATCCATCTAGAACTTTTGTAACTAAAGAGAAGTCAATGCCTAGCTTCAAAGGACAGGCTGACTCTCTTGCTAAAGGCTAATGCAACTGGTGTCTAAGTTGAAGCCAGTGCTCATTTATCACTCCAAAAATCCTAGGGCCCTTAAGAATGATGCTAAATCTATTCTGCCTGTGCTCAATACATATAGCAGCAAAGCCTAGATGACAGCACATCTGTTTACAACGTGTTCTACTGAATATTTTAAGCCGTCAGATGAGACCAACTTGTTGGAAAAAAAGATTCCTATCAAAATATTACTGCTCATTGACAATACACCTGGTCACCCAAGAGCTCTGATGGAGATATACAACAAGATTATGTTGTTTTCATGCCTGCTAACACAACATCCATTCTGCATCACATGAATCAAGGAGTAATTTCAACTTTCAAGACTTATTAAGAAATACATTTTATAAGGCTGTAGCTGCTACAGATAATGATTTCTCTGATGGGTCTGAGCAAAGTAAATTGAAAACCTTCTGGAAAGGATTCACCATTCTAGGTGCCACTAAGAACATTTGTGATTCATGGGAGGAGATCAAAATATCAACATTAAAAGAAATTGGAAGAAGTTGATTCCAACCCTCATGGACTCCAGTCCTCATGGAACCTTTGAGGGGTTTGAGACTTCAGTGGTGGAAGTCACTGCAGATGTGGTAGAAATAGCAAGAGAACTAGATTTGGATATGGAACCTGAAGATGTGACTGAATTGTTACAATCTCATGATAAAAGTTGAATGGATGAGGAGTTGCTTCTTATGGTTGAGCAAAGAAAATAGTGAAGATTCTGCAAACATTGTTGAAACGACAGCAAAGGATTTAGAATATTACATAAACTTGGTTGCTAAAACAGTGGCAGGGTTTGAGAGGATTGACTCCAATTTTGAAAGAAGTTCTACTGTGGGTAAAATGCTATCAAACAGCATTGCATGCTACAGAGAAATCTTTTGAGAAAGAAAGAGTCAACGGATGCTGCAAACTTCATTGTTGTCTTATTTTAAGAAATTAATGCACCTGCCCTACCTCAATGGTTGCTAACATGCCCACAGACATAGGGGACTGGTGGTTTGCAAATCCCTCTACCACGGTATTTGCCCTTGGGAAGACTGTTGCTGCAAAGGAGAGGCTAGGCCTCCCTATAATTGTGCCTAAGAGCCTCCTCCCGAGTGCCTCTCTGTTGCTCAGATGTGGCCCTCTCTCTCTAGCTAAGCCAACTTGAAAGGTGAAATCACTGCCCTCCCCCCTACGTGGGATCTGACACCCAGGGGAGTGAATCTCCCTGGCAACGTGGAATATGACTCCCGGGGAGGAATGTAGACCCGGCATCATGGGATGGAGAACATCTTCTTGACCAAAAGGGGGATGTGAAAGGAAATGAAATAAGCTTCAGTGGCAGAGAGATTCTAAAAGGAGCCAAGAGGTCACTCTGGTGGGCACTCTTATGCACAATATAGACAATCCTTTTTACGTTCTAAAGAATTGGGGTAGCTGGTGGTGGATACCTGAAACTATCAAACTACAACCCAGAACCCATGAATCTTGAAGACAATTGTATAAAAATGTGGCTTATGAGTGGGGACAGTGGGATTGGGGGGGCCGTGGGGATCACACTCCCCTTTGTCTAGTTTGTGAATGGATGAGTGGAAAGGTGGGGGAAGGAAACAGACAAACAGACAAGGGCGCCCAGTGTTCTTTTTTACTGTAGTTGCTCTTTTTCACTTTAATTATTATTCTGGTTATTTGTGTGTGTGTGTGTGGTAATGAGGGTGTCGGGGATTGATTTTGGTGATGAATGTACAACTATGTAATGGTACTGTGAACAATTGAATGTACGATTTGTTTTGTATGACTGCATATGTGAATATAGCTCAATAAAATGAATATTAAAAAAAAAAAATTGCCACAGCCACCCCATCCTTCAGCAGCCACCACCCTGATCGGTCAGCAGCCATCCACATCGATGCAAGACCCACCCCAGCAAAAAGATTATGACTTTGTGGAGGCTCAAATGATGATTAACTTTTTTTAAGCAATCAAGTATTCTTAATTAAGGTATGTACATTGCTTTAATAGACATAATGCTATTGCACACTTAATAGACTACAATATAGTATAAACATAACATTTTTATGCACTGGGAAACCAAAAAATTGTGTGGCTCACTTTATTGCGATACTTGCTTTATTGTGGTAATCTGGAACTGAATCCGCAATATCTCTGAAGTATGCCTGTGTCTGCCTCTAGCATTTTATGAACCTGCTAGGCTGTTGACCTAGCCCCACCAAAGAGTTTGCAAGTACCCAGCCCTATATATTGTCTGCCTCTGCCCCATCCTCATTTCTGCTGCCTCTGCCTGGGACCCACTTCCCCCTCCTTTCCCCTCACTTACTTTTTTTCAGAACTCTGCTTAAACTTCACTCAATTCAGTATTGGCAGTCTCTCCCTCCACTCCTGGCTTAAGTACATGCCACTCCTCTGTACTTAATCCTCCTAAAACCTGGTGATTACAATTTCACCTTATCACATTGCATTAGGGCCATTGGTTTTCTTGTCTCTTCGATTTGTCTATGAATTTACTAAGGGCTGGGATTAGGTACCTTTCTCTCTCTCAAATGCCTATCATGGTGCCTGCCTCATGGGTGGGAATCTGTAAGTGTAAATGAATTTAATGATTTTTGGGTTGGGGAACAAGGGCAAGACTGTGGTACTGATTTCATGTGAAGATGTTAGAAATTTTCACAGAAGAGTTAGGATTGGCACTGAGCTTTCAAGGATGATTTATTTGAATTTGAAAGTAAGTGGAAACTAGAACTACCACTAGCCTAACTGAATGGGGGGCTATAAGGAGTGGATCAGATCAATGATATTTAATTGAATAAGGCACTACCTGCATTAGAATCATCTGGGGTGTTTGAGAAAATTACAGATTCTACTTGTACCTCCCACCCACCTCTCCCCATTCTGAAGCTGTAGGTCTGGATTAACTTTAGAACAACTCCTCAAAGACATTCTTATCTCAGAAATAGAGTCTTGAAATCCTGAAAGCAAAATTGGCATTGGTGTGCAGTTGAAAACTATTATGAGGTCTGGAAGAGAGAGAATGCTAGCATTAAGGCAGTAGTGTTCTAGGAAAGACATAGCTTAGTGGTCTGCAAAGTAGATTGATTGGCAGAGAACTCTCAGAAGCAAGGGTGAGCTGCTAGGTGTGCACTGCAGTATTCAAGATGAAAGGAATATTTCTATAATACCACCTGATTTATGGTGGTAGCAACGGAAATGGAAATAAGTGGTGACTCCAAGAGGTAAATGAAATGAGGCTTGATGACAGATCAAATGTAAGGGATGCTGATAAGGAGGAGTTAGAAACACAGCTCCCTGTGTTTTCGGTTCCTGTGTTTTCGGGAACCTAGGAAAATGGCTGTTCCACTGATACACGTGCTTTTCCTGTCTAATGACTTCTGTTTCAACTTGATGTGATTGAGATATGGTTGGAGTCATCCAGGTGAAGGTGTGTGTAGACCACTGGAGACATGGACTACAGCATGACCAAAGGTCTGGGAGAGAGACAAAGATCTGGGAGAGTCAACAGCATGAGAGAAGAGGAGGGAAGGAAGTCTGGACATCTGAGTTCAGATCTTCAAGAAGCAGCAACGTTAGAGAGGAGTCAAAGGACAATGCAGGAAAAGAAGCAGAGAGGTGGGTGGTGGATGAAGGTTGGATAAGAAACCAAGAGAGAAAGATTTAAGTAGGTGACTATCTGCAACGTCAGATGCTCTAGAGTTTGAGAAGTATAAGAACAGTCCTTATAAGTTGGTTAAGAGAGTATTAGATAAAAACTAATTTTTAAAATGTAAATATCTTTAATATTTTCTGACCTGTTTGATATAATACAATACCAGGAGCAAATGAAAATTCTTAATGGCAAATTGGGTTGACAATTAAATATGCTTCTGACAGACTGGTTCCCAAAAGAAGAAATGGAAAATGGGAAGTGGGGGTGGGGGGGTGGGGAAAAGAGCAAGGGTTGAAAGGAGGAACAGATAAGGATGAATAGACAAAGAAGAAACTTAGTATCAGGAAATCCTAATATATATGCACTTTAGTGATCTTTCTTACCAAATAGGGTTGCATATCTTTTTCTTTCTTTTTTTTTTTTTTAAATTGGAGAAGTAGGTTTACAGAAAAACCATGCAGAAAGTATAGGATTCCCATTTACTCTCCCCTCACACACACAGTTTTCCCTATTATTAACATTTTGCACTAGTTTGTTACCTTTGTTACAATTCATGAAACAATATTATTGTATTTTTATAGTACATACTTTAAATTAGGGTTCACTCCGTTTTACAGTTCTGTGGGGTTTTTTTTTTTTTTTTTTTGCATTTCTATTCTGATAACATATATATAACCTAAAATTTTCCCTTTTAACCACATTCAGATAAACAATTCAGTAGTGTTAATTATGTCTACAATGTCTTTTAGTTACCTAAACTTTGCCATCACTGCAAACAGAAACTCTGTTACCAGTTAAGCAGTGGTAACTCTAACCATTCTGCAGTCTCACCCTAGCCCTGTTAAACCTGTATTGTAGTTTCTGACTCTATGAATTTGAATATTCTTATTTCATATCAGTGAGAGCATACAAATATTTGTCCTTTTTGTGTCTGGCTTATTTCACTCAACTTGATGTCTTTAAGGATCATCCATGTTGTCACAATGTAGTATCAGAACTTTTTAAGGCTGAATATATTCCATTACATTGATATACCACATTTTGTTTATCCAAACACTTGAATTGCTTCCATCTTTTTTTTTTTTTAATCTTAGATATAACATTTACTAGTTTTCCAAGCATGACAGGAAATGGAGTATATATATATATATATATTAGAACAAGAACAATTTATGTTAATTTCCACAATCTCTGTGTACCTTCTGTGAGCAGGCCTGATTCTCTTAAAATTAAAGTTCAGTCCTATGCTTTTAAAAAAATGAGGTAAATAGTCTGCTCAGAAATAAATATTATTTCACTTTAAAAATGAGGGACAAATTTACAAAGTATGTAAGAATAATTCCTTGCAAAGTTGACATTAATTTGTTCTCCCTCATGTAAAAGCCTTCTTATATTTGTACATTTAATCACAATCACTGACCAGTCTAGGTTTCACTAAGTTATACATTCCCAGCCTTTATCTTCTGTCTTTTCTTCTGGTGTTATACAGACCCCTAACCTTCCTCTTTTAACCATACTCACAGTCATCGTTGTTCAGAGTACTTACAATATTGTGCTACCATCACACAAGTATTGTGCTATCCATTTCTGGATCTATACAATCAGTCCTCTTGAAATTTCTGTACTCCTTCATGATCAAATGACCCATCTCTACCCTCTTTCTATCTCCTGATTTTGTCATTTCTATATTCTTCTCCATACCTCTCTCTTCTGTCTTTTCCTATCTGTCTGCAGCATTCCCTTAGTATTTCTTGTAGGGAAGTCTCCTGTTCATGAACTCTCTCAGTTACTGTTTATCTGTAAGTATTTTAAACTCTCCCTCAGTTTTTAAGGACAGTTTTGCCAGATATAGAATTCTTGGTTGGCAGTTTTTCTCTTTCAGTATCTTGAATATATCATACCACTGCCTTCTCACCTCCATGGTTTCTGCTGAGAGATCCACACTTAGTCTTATCAAGCTTCTCTTGTATGTGATGGATTGCTTTTCTCTTGATGCATTCAGAATTCTCTCTTTGTTGTTGACATTTGAAAATCTGATTAGTAAGTGTCTTAGAGTAGGTCTATTTGGATCAATTCTGTTTGGGGTATGCTGCACTTCTTGGACTTGTAATTTTATGTCTTTCGTGAGTTGGGAAATTTTCATTCATTATTTCCTCTATTAGTCTTTCTGCTCCTTTCCCCTTCTCTTCTCCTTCTGGGACATCTATAACATGTATATTCATGTGCTTCATATTATCATTCAGTTCACTGAGACCCTGCTTATATTTTTCCATTTTTTACCCCATCTATTCTTTTGTGTGTAGGATTTCAGATGTTCTGTCTTCTAGTTCACTGATCCTTTCTTCTGCCTCTCCAAGTCTGCTGTTGTATGTCTCCATTGTGTTTTTCATCTCTTCTGCTGTGCCTTTCATTCCCATAAATTCTGCCACTTGTTTTTTCAAGTTTATGAATTCTTCCTTATGGTCACCCAGTGTCTTCTTTATATCCTTCATTTCTTTTGTCATATTTTCTTTCAACTCATTGATTTGATTTAGAAGATTTGTTTGAACATCTTTAATTAGTTGTTTCAACTCCTGAATCTCAGTTGAGGTATTAGTTTGCGCCTTTGACTAGGCCAAATCTTTGTGATTCCTGGTGTGGCTCAGGATTTTTTGCTGTCTAGGCACCTGATTTTCTTGATTAATTTATTCTGAAGGTTGTTTTCTCTCTTTTTCAAGGGTTTCCTTGTAGGTTGTCTTTGATTTCTATCTTTTCTTTGTTTCTCTTGCTGGCCAGTTGTCATATTGCCTCTGTCCTTCAGTTTTCCCCCCAAAATCAGGTGCCCATTGTGGCCTGCTACAGGGAAGGGAGGTAAGCACTGGGCACCCCAGCATGTTCACTGTGTGTGGTAATACAAACTTGCTGGCTTCTGGTGGTACTCAGCTTTCTGCTGGGCAGCAAGAACTGGGTTTGCTTTAGAGCCCTGCTTTAACAGTGAGGTCTTCCATATTTCTCAGCCAAAACAGGGCTGGGTTTCTGTGCAGGGCATGTAGACCAGGTTGTGTCATTTTAAGATGGGTCTGATATTCTTCTCTTTCTTCAATTCAGCATTTGCAGGATCCTTCTCCAGTCTATATCCTCTTCCAAAGTTTCAGACAATACAGAATTGTCCTTTTTTTCTTTGAATCTCTTAAGAGAAGTTTTCAGTAGCTGTTTACATTGCCATGTTGATGACGTCCAGATTGCTGCCATTTTTTTGGCAATTGTGAATACTGCTGCTATCAACATAGGTGTGCAGATATCTCTTTAAGTGCTTGCTTTCAATTGTTATGTATCTATATGTACAAATGGGATTTCTGGGTCATATGGTAATATTACTTCTACTTAGTTTTCTGAAGGACCTCCAAACATTTCCACAGATATTGCACAATTTTACGTTTCCACCAACAATGAACAAGTGTTACTATTTTTCCACATCTTCACTAAGAGTTATCATTTTCCATTTTTTTATGGTAGCAATTTGGGTATGAAATGGTATTTCACGGTGGTTTTGATTTGCAGATCTCAAATGGCTAATGATGTTGAGCATCTTTTCTTGTGTTTTTGGTCATTTGTATATCTTCTTCGAAGGAATGTCTATTCAAGTCTTTTGCCCATTTTTTAAATTGGGTTGTTTGTCTTTTTGCTGTTCTGTTGTAGGGTTTTTTTTACATATTCTGGATATTAAACACTTATCAGACATGTAGTTTCTAAATATGTTCTTCCACTCTGTGGGTTGTCTTTTACTTTCATGATAAAGCCCATTGATGTGCAAAAGTTTGTTATGTTAATCAAGTCCCATTTATTTTTTTGTTGTTGTTGCTCATGCTTTTGGTGTAGTCTAAGAAACTATTACCTAACACAAGGTCCTGAAGATGCTTCCCTATGTTTTCTTCTAGGAATTCTATAGCTTTGGTTCTGATTAGGTTTATGATCCAATTTTTGTGATTGGGTGGTATAAGGTAGGAGAACACCTTCATTTCTTTGGCATGTGGATACCCAGTTTTCCCAACAGCATTTGTTGAAGAGACTATTTTTACCTGATGAGTGGACTTGGCACCATTGCTAAAAATCAATTGACCATAGATATGAGGGTTTATTTCTGAACTCTCAATGTGATTCCAGTTGCCTATATGTCTGTCCTTGTGCCAGTACTACACTGTTTTGATTACTATTGCTTTCTAAAAATTTAAAAAATTGGGATATGTGAGTTCTCCAACTTCATTCTTCTTTTCCAAGATGGATTTTGCTATGTGGGGCCTGTGATGGTTAAGTTCATGTGCCAGTTTTGCTAGGTTATGCTTTCCAGTTGTTTGGTCAAGCGAACACTGGCCTCATTGTTACAGTGAGTATATTTCATGGATTTGAATCACTAAGTTGATTGTATCTATGGTTGATTACATCTACAATCAGCAAAGAAGAATACCTTCAACAATGAGAGAGATCCCATTCAGTCAGTTGAAGGCCTTAAAAAGAGAAGTGATAATTTCAGCAGTCAAAAGGAAGAATTTCCATCTCTACTTCTGCCAGCCTGCTTTCCTTGGGAATTCATTGAAAACCACATTGCAGCCTGCCCTATGGAATTTGGCCTTGCCCATCCCCAGTCACATGAGCCAATTCCTGTAATAAGTCTCATGATATATATCCTGTTAGTTCTGTTTCCTTGGAGAACCCTGACCAATACAGGGCCCCTTATCCTTCTATATAAATTTGATGATTGGTGTTCTAGTTTGCTAATGCTGCCAGAAGGCAAAACACCAGAAATGGATCAGCTTTTATAAAGGGGGTTTATTTGGTTACAAAATTACAGTCTTAAGGCCATAAATTGTCCAAGGTAAGTCATCAACAATCGGGTACCTTCACTGGAGGATGGCCAATGGTATCTGGAAAACCTCTGTTAGCTGGGAAGGCACATGGCTGGCATCTGCTCCAAAGTTCTGGTTTCAAAATGGCTTTCTCCCAGGACATTCCTCTCTAGGCTGCAGTTCCTCAAAAATGTCACTCTTAGTTGCTCTTGGGGTATTTGTCCTCTCTTAGCTTCTCTGGTGCAAGAGTCTGCTTTCAACGGCTGTCTTCAAACTGTCTCTCATCTGCAGCTCCTCTCTCAGCTTCTGTGAATTCTTCAAAGTGTCCCTCTTGGCTGTACCAGCGTGCTCCTTCTATCTGATCTTATATAGTGCTCCAGTAATTTAATTCAGACCCACCCTGAATGGGCGGGCCAACACCTCCATGGAAATTATCCAATCAGAGTCATCACCCATAATTGGGTGGGGCACATCTCAATGGAAACACTCAAAGAATTACAATCTAACACTGATAGGTCTGCCCACACAAGATTACGTCAAAGATAATGGCGTTTTTGGGGGACATAATACATTCAAACTGGCACAATTGGCATTTTCATTTCTGCAAAGAAGGCTGTTTTAGCTTCCTTGGCTGCTTAAAGCAAATACCATGAACTGGGTTGGCTTAAACAATGGGTGTTTGTTAGCTTATACTTTGAGGCTGAGAAAATGTTGAAATCAAGTCATCATCAAGGCAATGCTTTCTTCCCGAAGACCAGTGCTTGGTTCTTCTGCCACGTGGTGAAATCTGCTGTTCTCTCCCTCGTCTTCCCAGTTTCATTGCTTTCAGCTTTGTGCTTCCCTTGCTTTCTCTGTCTATATTTCATGCTCTTATAAGGAACTCCAGTAAAAGGATTAAGACCCATTCTAGTGGAGGTGGGTGGCACTTTAACGAGGTAGCCTTATCAAGAGGTCCTACTTACCGTGGGTCCACATCCATAGGAATGGATTAGATCTAAGGACATGTTTTTATGAGGTACATACAGCTTCAAAACATCACAAAGACTATTGGAATTTTTACTGGGATTGGGTTGAATCAATAAATCACTTTGGGTAGAATTTACATATTACCAATATTTAGTCTCCCAATCCACAAACACTGTGGTGGATTGAATTGTGTACTTGTATACTTGGTCTTGGTCCCCATTCTGTTGGGTGTGAATTCATTGTAAATAAAACCTCAAGATTTTACTTCAGTTAAAGTATGGCCCAACTGAATCAGGTTGGGCTTTAATCAAGATTACGGGAGAAATTTATAAGCAGAGTGAAAGTTAGAGAACTTCCATGGGGAACAGCCAGAAGCTGGAAGTCAAGGGAACCTAGAAGAGAAAGGAGGATATGCTGCCAGGTGTATTGATCTGTGATGGAAAAGCCAAGGAACCCCAAACATTGCCATCCAGCCAGAAGATACCAATCCCAGGAGGAAGCAAGCAAACCTTCTTGCCTCTGAAACCATGAGCCAAAAAAAATCCTGTTAAGCCAACCAATAAACATGGTATTTGTTTTAGCAGCCAGGAAACTAAAACAAACATGAATGTCCTTGTTTTAGTTTCCTAGGCTGCTGAAAGCAAATACCATAAAATGGGTTGGCTTAAACAATGAGGATTTATTAGTTTATGGTTTGAGGGTGAGAAAAATGTCCAACTCAATTGTCAAAGCAATGCTTTCTTCCTGAAGACTGGCTGCCAGCAATCCTAGGCTTCTCTGTCACATGGCAAGGCCCATGGTGGTGTCTGTTGGTCTCTCCCTTCTCTTCCAGGTTTTATTGATTCCAGCTTCTTGCTTTCTTGGCTTTCTCTTTCTCTCTCTCTCTATTCATCCTTTTTATGAAAGACTTCAGTAGTAGGGTGAAGTCCTTATAAAAGTGGAGTTACTTAACTGAAGTAACCTCATCAAAAGATCCTACTTACAATAGGTTTACATGCACAGGAACAGATTAGGTTTAAAAACATGATTTTCTGGGGTACATACAGTTCCAAATCACCACAGTTCTTCCATTTACTTAAGGCTTTATTTCTTTCAGCAATGTTTTGTAGTTTTCTGTATAGAAGTCCTTTACATCCTTGGTTAAGTTTATTCCTGGATGTTTGATTATTTCAGTTGCTATTGTAAATGGAATTGTTTTCTTGATTTCCTCTTCAGGTTGTTCATTACTATTGTATAGAAACACTACTGATTTTTGCATGTTGATCTTGTACCACATCACTTTGCTGAATTCATTTATTAGCTTTAGCAGCTTTGTTGTGAATTTTTCAGGATTTCTTATTTAAAGGATCATGTCATCTGCATATAAGGAAAGATTTACTTCTTTCTTTCCAATTTGGATGACTTTTATTTCTTTTTCTTGCCTAATTGCTCTTCCAGTACATCAAACTTACAGTACAATGTTGAGTAACAGTGGTGACAGTGGACATCCTTGTCTTCTTACCCATCTTAGAGGAAGAGCTTTCAGTCTTTCACCTTTGAGTATGAAGTTAGCTGTGAGTTTTTCATATATGCCCTTTGTCATGTTGAGGAAGTTTCCTTCTTTTCTTAGTTTTTTGAGAGCTGTTATCAAGAAGGGATGCTTCATTTTGTCAGATGCCTTTTCTGCATCAACTGAGATGATCATGCCATTTTTCCCTTCATTCTATTAATGTAGTGTATTACATTAATTGATTGTCTTAAGTTGAACCACCCTTGCATGCCTGAGATAAATCCCACTTGATCATAGTGTATAATTCTCTTAATGTGCAGTTGGATTCAGCTTGATAGTATTTTATTGAGGGCTTTTGCATCTATAGTCATAACAGTTATTGCTCTTTTCTTGTGGTATCTATTTCTGGCTTTGGTATTAGGGTGATGTTGGCTTCATAGAATGACTTAGGAAGTGCTACCTCTTCTTCAATTTTTTGGAACAGTTTAAGCAAGATTGGTGTTATTTATTCCTGGAATATTTGGTATAAAATTAACTGGTAAAGCCATCTGGTCATGGGCTTTTTTTGGAGGGGAGAGGGGCTTTTTATTACTGATTCAATCTTTTTACCAGTTATTGGTCTGTTGAAATTTTCTATTCTGTTACATCTTGAGTCTGTTTCTAGGAATTTGTTCTTTTCATGTAGGTTATCTAACTTGTTGGCATGCAATTGTTCAGAGTATCCTCTTATAATATTTTGATTTTCTGTGGGGTCAGTAGTAATGTCCTCCCTTTCACTTCTGATTTTTTGTTATTTGTGTCTTCTCTCTTCTGTTTTCTTTGACAGTCTTGCTAAAGTCTTATTGATTTTATTGATGTTTTCAAAGATCCCATTTTGGTTTCATTGATTTTTTTCTATTTTTTTTAATTCTCTATTCATTTATCTCCATTCTAATCTTTGTTATTTTCTCCTTCTGTTCGCTTTGGGTTTAGTTTGCTTTTCTTTTTCTGTTTCCTCCACGTATGAAGATAGGTCTGTGATTTGAGATCTCTTTTTTTAATGTAGGTTTTTAGAATGATACATTTCCCTATCAGCATTGCCTTTGCTGCATCTCATAAGTTTTGGTATGTTGTCCTTTTGTTTTCATTTGCCTTGAGATATTTCCTAATTTCCTTTGCGATTTCTTCTTTGACCCATTTGTTGCTTAAGAGTGTGTTGTTTAATTTCCACATATTTCTGAATTTTGCAGTTCCTCTGCTACTGATTTCCAGCTCATTGATTTCAAAATCTGTCAATTTTTGAGACTTGTTTGGTGACCTGATATAGTCTATCCTGGAGAAAAACTTGTGTGCACCAGAGAAAAATGTGTCCTCTGCTGTTGTTGGATAAAGTATCATTCTAGGTCTATTTGGCTTATAGTATCATTCATTTCTTCCATTTCCTTATTGATCTTCTGCCTAAATGTTCTATCCATTATTGAAAGGTCTCCTACTATTAATGTAGAACTGTCTATTTCTTCCTTCTAATATATCAATATTTACTTCATATATTTTAGGACTCTGCCATTAGTTGCATATATATTTTTAATTTTCATGTATTCTTGTTGAACTGATCCCTTCTTCACTATATGATGTCCTTCTTTGACCCTCATAATGTTTTTTTACTTAAAGTCTGCTTTATATGGTTACTATTTGCATGGTATATTTTTTCCACCATTTTACTTTACTTTCAGCCTATTTATGCCTTTGAATTTAAGGTGTGAACAGCATATAGTGGGGTCATACTTTTATCCATTCTGTGAATCTTTGCCTTTTGATTAGAGAGTTTGATCCGTTTACATTTTTTTTTATTTTCAAATAAATTCAAAGTTATGGAAACAGTTGCAAAAACAATACTAACCCCATACACAGAATTCCATCATACCCTGACCCCCCTCCCCCGATAGCCCAATCATCAACTTTAACATTCTGTGACATCGCTATTTCTTTCCCTCCCTCCCTCCCTTCCTCCCTATCTATCATCCATCATCTATTGCTCTGTATTATGAACATATGGGAGCTAGCTGCACACATCCTTGAACATACACTATAATTCACATATACACTTCCCATGAACAAGAACATTCTTTTATGCAATCCCATGAAGCGCAGCTACCAAGTACAAGAGATTCAACAATGATACAAAGCTTACATTCTATATTTCCTTTTCCTTATGTCTCAACTGTGTCCCTTTGAGCCTCCTGTCCTCCATCCTCCAATCCCATCCAAGTTCATCCTTGGCATTCAATTGTCATCTATTTATACTGTCTTTTTCTTTTTTCCAAAGGAAACATATATACAGCCTAAATCTTCCCATTCCACCCCCTCCCTAGCCTTCCATTAGTGGGATTAATCACATTTAGAATGTTGCAATGCTCTTTCCCACCATCCATTACTAGAAATTTCCCTTCACCTCAAACAGCAACCCTACACTCATTTCTTAACTCCCCATTGCCCCTTCCCCCATTTCTCTTAACCCATACTCTCCTTTTCATCTCTATGGTTATATTCTCTGATAATTTCTTTGTGTTTACTGTGAGGCTTAAAATTAACTTCTTAAATCCATAACAATCTTGTTTTTCTTTGATACCACCTTCACTTCAATAGGACACATAAACTATGTTCCTATACTCCTCCATTCCCCCGCCTTTATATAGTTGTCTAAAATTACATATTTTACATTGAGTTCAAAACCACTGATTTGTCACTAGAGTATGTATATTTTATATCATGTAGGAAGTAAATAGTGGAGTTACAGTTCAAAAATTATTAACTTCTATTTGTATTCCATTGTAGTTGGAGAATGTGCTTTGAGTATATTCAAACTTTTTTTTTAAATTTCTTGAGGCTTGTTTTATGTCCCAGCTTTTGGTCCCTTCTGGAGAAAGATCCGTGATCATTAGAGAAAAATGAGTGTCCTGGTGATTTGGGATGTAAGGTACTATATATGTCTGTTAAAATTCTCTATATCTCTTTCTCCTTTCTTTGTTTCTCTGTCGGTAGGGCTTCCTTTAGTATCTGAAGTAGGGCAGGTCTTTTATTGGCAAAGTCTCTCAGCATTTGTTTGTCTGTGAAAAATTTAAGCTCTACCTCAAATTTGAAGGAGAGTTTTGCTGGATAAAGTATTCTTGGTTGGAAATTTTTCTCTCTCAGAATTTTAAATATGTCACACCTCTGCCTTGGTGGCCACTGAGTAGTCACAACTTAGTCTTATGTTGTTTCCTTTCTATGTGGTGAATTGCTTTTCTCTTGCTGCTTTCAGAACTTGCTCCTTCTCTTCAGTGTTTGAGAGTCTGATCAGAATATGTCTTGGAGTGGGTTTATTTGGATTTATTCTATTTGGAGTTCGCTGGGCATTTATGCTTTGTGTATTTATATTGTGTAGAAGGTTTGGGAAGTTTTCCCCAACAATTTCTTTGAATACTCTTTCTAGACCTTTACCCTTCTCTTCCCCTTCTGGGACACCAATGAGTCTTAAGTTTGGACGTTTTATTTTATCTTATTATATCCCTGAGATCCATTTCAATTTTTTTGATTTTTTTCTCCGTTCTTTCTTTTGTTCTTTCACTTTCTGTTCTGTGGAATTCTAGGACACTGGGATGTTGTTCAACTTCCTCTAATCTTGTATTGTGAATATCCAGAGTCTTTTTAATTGGCCAACAGTTTCTTTTATTTCCATAAGATCTTCTATTTGTTTATTTACTCTTGCAATGTCTTCTTTATGCTCTTCTAGGGTCTTCTTTATGTCGCTTATATCCTGGGCCATGGTCTTCTTGACGTCCTTTAAATCTTTTGCCATGTTTTTGTTCCTCAGTTGTAGTTCTTTGATTAATTGTGCCAGCTACTGTGTGTCTTCTGATATCTTGATTTGTGTGTTGGGAGTTGGATTCTCCATATCATCTGGCTTTATCATATGCATTAAGATTTTCTATTGTTTTTGGCCTCTTGGCATTTGGTTTGCTTGATAGGGTTCTTTCAAGTTGTAAAAAAAGGATAGCAATCTCATTTTTCAGAAACACAGTTTGGTGGCGTACACTTTCTCTAACTAACCAGCAGATGGCATCTATGGCATCTGTGAGTCACCTATACCCCTCAAGTCAGTTTTCCACCTTGTCCCCATGGTGTGTGGGGAAATGATTCTTGTGGGGTTCAGTTGGAGAACTCAGTTTGGGTGTGTTGCTGGAGCCGTCCGCCCTGAATGTGGGGCATGTGTACGGGTGGCCATGGAGGAAGGGCAGCTTTAATATTCAAATCCCTCAGGTTCCCAGAGATTCAAGGCCACCACAAGAGTCTAAGCTTTCATTTCATTTCGGCCCCAGACCCTCCCTCTCGCTGTCCCACAAACAACCTGACTTGGCGTAGGGTCCCTGGGTTCTCTGAGCGGGTCCCCCCACCCAGCCGCAATCCTCCAGCACCTCTGCCAAGGAAATGCTGTGCTATGTCACCAGTGTGCGCCGTCCCTCAAGGGAAGCCCCAGGCCACTGGGCCATGCTGGGGCGTTTTCAGCCTGATGCAAAGATGGCCAAACGGGGCATCTTCACAACCCCCTCCTCGCACAGTTCCTCCTTCCCAGCTCCAGGACAACTGGCAGGGTTCTGGGCTGTGGGCACGGCCCCGGGCAGGAGTTTATCCAGCCCTCCAGGGAGCCAGCTGCGAGCCACGGGGTTTCTTTCTGCTTCCTGCTCTCCCCTCCGTTCCCCCGGCCCTGAGGGTATCTGCAGTGGGCTATCTTCCAGGCCAGACACCAAGAGGCCGGCCCAGCCCCCTCTTGCTGTGTTTTGCTGAGTGGTTCCCACTATTGCAACTGCAGCCGCTCCTGGGTTTTTCCCTTTTTTTTTTTTAAAAAAAAAGAGCCAGTCTGTCTCCAAACTCCAACCCCTGGCTTCCCAGATTGCCGCACGGCTGCGGGTCTTCCAGCCAGCTTACTCACTCATTTCAGAATGCAGACTCCCGGTTTCACCAAGTGTACGGCCCCTGTGGAACTAGCAGACCTCGTCCAGCTGGCGCATCGCTGTAAGCAGTATTCTGGGTCACTTTCTGGTTTTTATCTAGTGTTTATCATGGAGGTGTTTTTTTGCCCTGTCTTACCTAGCCGCCATCTTAGTTTCTCTCCCCATTTACATTTAAAGTCACTACTGATAATGCAGGATTTTCTCCTGCCGTTTTTCTATTTGGTCTTTGTAAGTCTTAGGCCATTTTTGTCCCTCAAATCTTCCACTAATGTCTACTTCATTTTTCTTTTTATCTTTTTTTTATTAATGTCTACTTCATTTTTATTTGTTTTTTTTTTTGTAGTGTAACATTTTGAGTATCTTCTGCTTTACTTCTGTATACATTTTTCAGATATTTTGTTTGTGGATACAGTGGGGCTTAAATTTATCACTCTAAATCTATAAAAATCATGTCTGATTTGATGACAACTTAACTTCAATAGCATATACATATACTGTTCCTATACCCTTCCATCCCCCACCTTCTTGTTGTACTTGCTGCAGATTATATCTTATATATTGTACGTCCAAAACCATAAATTTGTTATTTTTTATGCATTTGCATATTACAAAAAGGAAGAGGCAAAAAGTAGAGTTATATACCAACAATTACAATACAATATTGCTGTCATTTATAATTACCCATATGGTTATCTTTACTGAGTTGTTTTTTTTTTCTTAATGCTGCTTCAACCCACTGTTTAGTGTTCTTCCCTTTCAATCTGAAGAACTCCCTTTAGCATTGCTTGTAGGACAGGTCTAGTGGTGATGAACTCACTTAGCTTTTGTTTTATGTCTTGATCTCTCCCTCATTTTTTTTATTGAGATTGTTCACATACCATACAAATATCTAAAGATCCAAAGTGTACAATCAGTTGCCCATGGTACCATCATACAGCTGTGCATCCATCACCACAATTAATTTTTTTTCCATTTTTAGAACATTTTCATTACTCCAGAAAATAAATAAAGACAAAAAAAAAAAAAAAAAGAAAACTCAAGCTCTCCCATACCCCTAACCACCTCCCCTCCATTATTGATTCATAGTTTTGGTATAGTACATTTGTTACTGTTGATGAAAGCATGTTAAAATATTACTAACTTTAGTATATAGTTTGCAATAGGTATATCTAGTTTTCCTATATGCCCCTCTATTATTAACTTCTAGTTATAGTGTAATATATTTGTTCTAGTTCATGAGAGAGATTTCTAATATTTGTACAGTTAGTTATGGACATTGTCCACCACAAGATTCACTGTTTTATACATTCCATCTTTTAACCTCCAACTTTCCTTCTGGTGACATACATGACTCTGAGTTTACCCTTTCCATCACCTTCACACATCTTTCAGCACTGTTAGTTATTCTCACAATGTGCTACCATCACCTCTGTCCATTTCCAAACATTTAAATTCACCCTAGTTGAACATTCTGCTCATAATAAGCAACTGCTCCCCATTCTTCAGCCTCGTTCTATATCCTGGTAACTTATATTTCATGTGTATGAGTTTACATATTATAATTAGTTCATATCAGTGAGACCCTGCAATATTTGTCCTTATGTGTCTGTCTTATTTCACTCAATATAGTGCCCTCAAGCTTTCTTCATCAACCCATTTTTTTAAGATGGTTTTGTTCAGACACCATATGTTCCATCCTAAGTAAACAATCGTTTGTTCCCTGTATAGTCATGTATTTATGTATTCAGCACCATCGCCACTATCTATATAAAGACATCTCCATTTCTTCCCCAAAGAGGAGGTAGAGTCAAAGAAGGCACAGAGACAAAAGAAAAGGAAAAGAGAAAGAGAGAGAGAAATAAAACAACAACAACAACAAAACATGACAGCTAGAAAGCAACAAAAGGAAAGTTAGCATTAACCTAAAGTAGAATAAGAGTCAGACAACATCACCAATGCTAGGAGTCCCATACGCACCCCTGTTCCCCACCCCACCCCCATATGCATTTAGTTTTGGTATATTGCCTTTGTTATATTAAAGGAAACATAATACAATGTTTCTGTTAATTGTAGTCTCTAGTTTGCATTATTGTATTTTCCCCCCAATCCCACCCTGTTTTTAACACCTTGCAATGTTGACATTCATTTGTTCTACCTCATGTAAAAACATATTTGTATCTTTTATTACGATCGTTGAGCACCCAAGGTTTCACTGAGTTATATAGTCCCAGTCTTTGTCTTTGTCTTTCATTCTGGTGTCCAACATGGTCCCAACCTTCCTCTTTCAACCATACTGACAGTCATCTTTGTTCAGTGTACTTACATTGCTGTGCTACTATTTCCCAAAATTGTTTTCCAAACCTCTCACTCCTGTCTTTTCCTTTCTGTCTGCAGTAGTTCCTTTAGTGTTTCCTGTTGAGCAGGTATCTTATTCGCAACTCTGTCATTGTCTGTTTGTCTGAGAATATTTTAAGCTCTCCCTCATATTTGAAGGACAGTTTTGACAGACATAAGATTCTTGGTTGGTAGTTTTTCTCTTTCAGTATCTTAAATTTATCACCCCACTTCCTTCTTGCCTCCATGGTTTCTACTGAGAAATCCGCACATAGCCTTATCAAGCTTCCTTTGTATGTGATGGATTGCTTTTCTCTTGCTGCTTTCAGGATTCTCTCTTTATCTTTGATGTTTGATAATCTGATTATTAAGTGTCTTGGCATAGGCAAATTCAGATCTATTCTGTTTCAGGTACACTGCACTTCTTGAATCTGTAATTTTATGTCTTGCATAAGAGATGGGAAATTTTCATTGATTATTTCCTCTATTATTGCTTCTGCCCCTTTTCCCTTCTATTCTCCTTCTGGGACACCAGTGACACATACATTCCTGAATTTCATGTTGTTCTTCAATTCCTGGAGATGTTGCTCATATTTTTCCCTTCTTTTCTCTATCTGTTCTTTTGTATGTAGGCCTTCAGATGTCTTATTCTCCAGTTCCTGAGTGTTTTCTTCTGCTTCTTGAGATCTGCTGTTGTATATTTCCATTGTGTCTTTCATTTCTTGTGTTGTGCCTTTCATTTCCAAAGATTCTGACATTGTTTTTTTGAACTTTCAATTTCTACCTTATGTATGCCCAGTGTTTTCATTATATGCTTCATCTCTTTTGCCATGTCTTCCCTAAACTTTTTGAATTGATTTAGCATTAGTTGTTCAAATTCCTGTATCTCAGTTGAAGTGTAAATTTGTTCCTTTGACTGGGCCATAACTTCGTTATTCTTAGTGTAGGTTGTAGTTTTCTGTTGTCTAGGCATCTGGTTTCCTTGGTTACCCCAATCAGGTTTTCCCAGGCCAGAATGGGCTCAGGTCTTGGAAGGAGGCAATAGTATCAGTTTCCCTGAGGGTGTCTTAGAAGGTTTATACACCCTGTGAGACCTCAAGTCAATGTGCTTTTCTGCCCAGCAGTTGGCATCTGTCAGCCTGTAGCTCCCCACTGGTGTAAGGAGGTGTGGCCCATGGCTGTTTTCCCCCAGGCTCTGTGGTCTGGTTCTGAATGGAAGGCAGGTAGTAGAGTTTGGCACCACCTTCTTCCTCTTAGGGAAGATACACCCCTAGGGAGAGGTCATTTACATTTGAATAGTCTCTCTGCCTGTGCTGTCTCCACCCTTGTCTGTGTCAGAGCACCAGGAACTGAAAATGGCTGAGGCTTTCTCCCCTGAGCCAAAAAAGTGACAGAAAGCCCCCTTCAGGGCCAGTCTGTGGCCACCCTCCCACTCTCCAAGGTCAGTCTTCACCCAAAACCTCTGACTACTTGTTGGGGATTCATAGCTTGTGTTGAGCAGTCCACATTTGTTAATTAAAACCCCAGTTGGAGTCAGCTGAGCTATATTTGCTTGCTTGGAGACTGCTGCTCTCTAGCACCACAAGGCTTTGAGTTTGGGCTGTGGGGGGGAGGGGGCTCCTGGCTTGGATCCACAGTTTTTACTTATAGATTTTATGCTGCAATCCCAGGCATTCCTTCCAATTCAGGTTGGTGTATGATGAGTGGACAATCGTGTTTGTCCCCCCATAGTTATTCCATATTGTTCACTAGTTGTTCCTGATTGTTTCTTAGTTGTTCCAGGGAGACAAAGTAGCTTCCACACCTCTCTATGCTGCCATCTTCTCTCCTTCATTTTTGAAAGATAGTCTCATTGGATATAAAATTCTTGGCTGGCAATTTTTTTCTTTCAATGCTTTAAATATGTTGTCCCACTGCCTTCTTGACTCCATGGATTTTCATGAGAAATCAGCACTGAATCGTATTGGTGCTCCCTTGTGCATAACACATTGCTTTACTCTTGCAGTTTTCAGATCTCTCTCATTGTCCTTGACATTTGACAGTTTGGCTACTATTAGTCTAGGCTTGGTTCTCTTTGAGTTTATCCTGTTTGGGGTTTGTTGGGCTTCTTGAATATTTATGTCTCCAGGTAAACTTGGGAAGTTTTCTGCTATTATTTCTGTTCCAGTTTGGATATATTATGCCCCCCAAAGCCATGTTCTTTAATGCAATCTTGTGAGGGCAGACATTAATCTTTTTATTGAGTGTTTCCATGGAGATGTGACTCAATCAACTGTGGACAAGACCTTTGATTAAATTATTTCCATGGCAATGTGAACCCCACCCATTGAGGATGGGTCTTAATTAAATTACTGGAGTCCTATAAGAGAGCTCACACAGAAGGCATTCAGAGCAGCTGAGAGAGAGTTTTGGAGAGATGCTTGGGAACTCACAGAGATGCTCAGAGAAGACCCAGACACTTGCTGATGCTTTGAGATGCTTGGAGATGTTTGGAGATGCTAGCCTAGTGTTTGCTCCAGAGAAGCTAAGAGAGACAGAAGCCCAGAGATATTTTGGAGAATGCTAGTTTGAAACCAGAATTCAGGAGCAAAGTATCAGCAGACACCAGCCACGTGCCTTCCCAGTTAACAGAGGTTTTCTGGACACCATTGGCCTTTCTTCTGTGAAAGTACCCTCCTGTTGATGCCTTAGTTTGGACATTTTCATGGCCATAGAACTGTAAATTTATAACCAAATAAACCATTTTATGAAAGCTAATCCATTTTTGGTATTTTATGTAATGTCAGCATTAGCAAACCAGAACAATTTCTTTGAATATTCCATCCAGGGTTGCATACATTTTTTAAAAAGACGTATTCTTTCCATCCTTGCCCCTTGGTTAAAATATCATCTGACACATAGTAAGCACTCAATAAAAATTAGCTATTTTAAAAATTATCCTACATAGGACATGACTCACAGGGATAAGCTTGGCTCTGGCATCTTGGGATTGAGAGAACCTTCTTGGACCAAAAAGGGAAAGAGAAAGGAAACAAAGTTTCAGTGGCTGAGAGATCTGACATAGAGTCTAGAGGTCATTCTGGAGGTTATTCTTATGCATTATATAGATATCCCTTTTTAGTTTTTAGTGTATTAGAATAACTAGAAGGAAATACATGAAATTGTTGAACTGCAACCCAGTAGCCTTGATTCTTGTAGATGGTAGCACAACATTGTGAGTATAACTGACAGCACTGAATTATATATGTAAATTTAGTTGGGGGGGAATTTTAGGTCATATGTATGCTACTAGAATAAAAATTAAAATATAAAACATAGGACTACACAACAAGTAGTACAATTATAATAATGCTCATTCATGAATTGTAATAGATGTACCACACTATTGCAGAGTGTTAATAATCGGGTGGTATATGGAAGAATAAAACACACCCTACTGTAAACTATGGACTATGGTTAATAGTAGAATTAAAATACTCTCTCACCAATTGTAACAAAGGTACCACACTAATGCAAAGTGTTAATATTGGGAAGGGGGTAATGTGGGAACAATGTATTTTTTACATGATTTTTCTTTAAATCTACAACTTCTCTAATGAAAACAATTTTTTAAAAAACACAGTATGCCTCCGTTTCCCCTCTTAATGACCTCAGAGGGTTGGGGTGGAGGTGAAATCCACTTTAAAGTGTAGAATAAAGTGCCAGAATATACAGTAATACAGTATGTTCTGGCATCTTAAAATCCATTTAATGTCCTAATGACAGTTTCCACTTCATGGACAGATATCCATCAGGACCTAAACTCCTGTCTGGGTTTAAAGGTTTTTAAATTACTTGAGTACTCACAAGGTTTTCTGTTCTTCCTCTGCATTATATATACTTGATGATTTTAGATGGCCAATTCTTTAGAGTCTTTTTTATCTACCACAAGATAAGTTACCTTGGAATAATAAAGCAGGTGATCATCAGCTGGAGTCATAAATTATCTTCTATTATGTAAAGTTATTTGAAAGAAAAACAAAGGGGAGGAAAGGAAAAAGAATGGCTTACTAGTGGTGTGAAGGTTATTATTTTTTTTAATCTGGACTGAAATGTAGGCTACCAGTACTTAGGGAAATTCCTATCACTTGAGTTTTATTTGTTGTGCTCCAAAAGATAAAATGAAGCAACTTCATGAGATCTCTCAACTACTTTCCAAACAGTAAACTGAGACATGGCTTAACATGGATTTTTTTTTTCCTTCTGAGCTGTGAATATTTTCCTAAGAACTTCTAAGAGTCTCCTACATAACTGCTGAATAATAAGATTTATTTCTGCCCACCACCTAATTATTTCTGCTTTCTGACTTCATTTAATAGTCAATACGTTCTCTAGGCAGACTTGCCAATACTTCATAAGGGCATAAGAGGCTGGCTGTATTCTGGTTTTCTATGAATGCTTAACTGTGGCTGTAGTCCTACTTGATGCCATGGCTCATAGAAAAAGATTGGTGTCGAGAACTTCATTTCCTTCTGATCTAGCAGCAGTCTTCATTTCAGGATGATTTATCAAAAGAATAAGAACCTCTTATTCAGTGACACTGTTAGCTAAGTGTTTTAGTTTTCTAGGCTGCTCCAGCAAACACCATAAAATGGGTTGGCTTTTAACAATGAGAATTTCTTAGCTTAGCAGCTTACAGTATTGATGCTGAGAAAAATGTCGAAATCAAGGCATCATCAAGGCGATTCTTTCTTCCTGAAGACTGGCAAGGCACAAAGTGCCGTCCGCTGGTCTCTCCCTTCTCTTCCAGGTTTCATTGCTTCCAGCTTCTTGCTTCTGTGGCTTGCTTTCTCTCTCTCTCTCTGTATTCATCCTGTTTATAAAGAACTCCAGTAATAGGATGAAGACCCACCCTGGGTCACTTCAGAAGTTCCTACTTACACTAGGTTTACATGCATAGGAATGGATTAGCTTTGAGAACATGATTTTCTGGAGTATATACAGTTCCAAACCACCACACGAAATATGGTCTTAAAGTAACTTTTTGGTAGTTGGTATACTTCTTGTCCTAGTTTGCTAATGCTGCGGAATGCAAAACACCAGAGATGGATTGGCTTTTATAAAAAGGGGGTTTATTTGGCTATACAGTTACAGTCTTAAGGCCATAAAGTGTCCAAGGTAACACATCAGTAATCAGGTACCTTCACTGGAGGATGGCAAATGGTGTCCGGAAAACCTCTGTTAGCTGGGAAGGCACATGGCTGGCGTCTGCTCCAAAGTTCTGGCTTCAAAATGGCTTTCTCCCAGGACATTCCTCTCTAGCAAGCTTGCTCTTCTTCACAACGTCACTCACAGCTGCGCTCAGTTTAGTCTCTTTGAGTCAGCATGTTTTATATGGCTCCACTGATCAAGGCCCACCCCCGAATGGGCGGGGCCACACCTCCATGGGAACATCTCATCAAAATTATCATTACCCACAGCTGGGTGGGGCACATTCCAAGCAAATCTCTGCCCCACAAGACCACAAAGATAATGGCATTTGGGGGACACAATACATTCAAACCGGCACACTTCTTAAAATTGTATCCTCTGTCAGTGAGTACCTTTATCAGTCTTGTCCTATAATGCATTTATGAATATACAGGAAAATTGTCATTTTAAGAAAGAATAATTGTTAAGCTATGAAATGTGTAAATTGTGTAACTTATATCTTCCAAATGGGGTTTATATGTCATTACCCTCTGTAACATTCATATAAAAATTTCATATAAGCCATTTTTTAGATTAAAAAAAGCAGATGTTTAGATTTTTTTTGTTTTAAAATCAAACATTGTAAAAGGGTGTAAAGTGTAGAAATTCTCCTTCCCCATTTTGTAGCCTTCACTACAGCACCCCAAAAGCAGTCACTGTTGGCAATGTCTTAAATTTCTTTCATAAATTTTCTAAGCATATACACTTTTACATATATGTATATGTACACTTTTTTTTACACAGTCATACTATGCATACTGTTCTGCATCTTGCTTTTTCTATTTTTCACTTAAAATACCTGGATTCCATCATATCAACATATATAATTCAGCCTCATTCTTTTTAATAGCTACATGGTATTTTAATACCATAATTTACTGATGAACATTTAAGTAATTTCTGGCTTATATCTGGTTGTTGCTGAGGTTCTTATGTTCTCGTTGCAAACAATGAACATTCCTAGAAGTGTAATTACTGAGTCAAAGAGTACATTTTGTTTTGTTTTTTGATTTCCTTATTATATATATTTTTTATTAAGCAATTTACACATCTGTTTCAACCCAGCTTAGCCCTAGGACCAAGAACATGACAGGCATGGAGTTAGACATGAGTTTAATAGGACTTACAAGAGCTGTGGTTCCATGGGGATGGGCTGGGAAAGGTGGACATTAGCATTCTGCAGAAGCAGTGAGTGTCGGGGTGGTTTATAAAGGTTAGGAAGAGGAGGGTGTGGAAACAGGGTGTGGAGTTTGTTATCAACAGTGATCAGGGGAGGGGAGTTTCAATGCTTTGTTAACAACACAATTTTTCCTCCCCTGGGGAAGTCTGATGACTTATAACATCTGTCTTGGTCAAGTAGGTGACTATATGAAATCACTATGGAGGGGAGGAGGCCCTGGGCCCCCCACAATCCACGCCCATGTAGCAGACTTGTTGACCATAGGACAGACATTGCATCCACAGACAACAGAACACTAGAAGTCCACCCACCGCAGAGATAAATTCACAAAGAGATGCTGCCAGGGACAAGAAAGGGAATTAAACCTTTTAGACAAGGGGTCTACTGATAATTGCTGAATTCTTCCATGCCAGTAGGATATTCCATGCAGTCTATTTCATAGGGGTCACAGTCCAAGAAAGGCCAGTAGCACCTAAAATTGACAAGTCCATGCAAACCCAAGATTGTGTTCAATTGTTGGTGTGAGTTCCTGCTGAGGCCCACTGCAGGAAGGTGTTTGCTAGGTGAAAAGGAAAATGTTTATGGGGAACAATAAGGGGCAATTTCTGCTGATTCAACAATCTACTTGCTAGAGTTCCATTGGTTGGTAACAAGGTACCAGGCAGAGGAACATTATGAGGAGGTTTTAAATACCAGACATTCTCCCTCCGCAAACCTTCAGAGTTCTCTACCATTACATTAATTGTTAATCTGGTCATAAGAAGGGGCCACATAGTCATGCATAAGTTTCCCATGGGAATAGGAGGCCCCATATTGGTGATAAAGATTTTAACAGTCATTTAGGCCGTATTACAATATTTTTGGTAACTCCTATTCCTCAGCAGGGGCATAGGATTCCTAATCAATGCGGCTGCATAGGCTAGCACCAAGGCCAACTGACTTCTTTTCCCCATTTAGTATGGTCTGAGGCACAGGCAACAACAAATTATTACTATTTCCCCACTTAGGCTGTAAAGCAGCTGGCCCTTTAACTTGTATTCTCAATGCTTGCATTGGTCCCTCCATTAGCATTTCATTAGGAGCTGGGGCTGCAGCTCTAGGTGCATAGTTCACATAGGTTATGGCCTGATAAAACCTTTTGTTGTAGAGATTTTATAGTCCATAGCCCATGCTTGGGTCATTTGTTCAGTGAAAGGGGTTCCCCGATCACTGTCTATTTGCGTAGATATGACATACTGAGTGCACACCCTTTCCAAACAGCTCAGGGCAGCCCGCTGGCTCGCCTTCCCCACCAAGAGAGCTAACAAAAGTTTTGTAGCCATGTCCACAGAAGTAAAAGCATACATCGAGAACTGAAGGTGACCATTATAGTCCACATGTCCCATCTGGTGTGATAGCCTGTGTAGTTGACACAGAGAACACAAAGGGCACCCTTCAGTGATGTCCACTAGCTGCTGGCAGCAGTTACCTTTTGACATTGGCAGGCATCCCAAACGTCTTTGCACAATTCTTGTCATTTCAACAGCTACCTCAAGTGCAGCAACTTTAGCTGTCGAAGCCTGTCTATAGGACACTGGTCCGAGAATCTCATGCATTCTGCATTCAGAGGGCTGGTATTGAAAAATCTCTACCTGGCCAGTGTGCTCAGCTGGGCATTGCCAGAGGGTGGCTTAGAAGCTGTGTCAGTTATGCACCCCTGAAAAGGGATGGCCGTTTTTAAGGTGACTGGGCATCTTTGCATCAGTCCCTCCACTTGCAATAAGGCATTATATGCAGCACACAATTGCTGTTTTAGGGGGCTGTAGCTCAGTTCTGCCCCTTTCCATAACACTGATCAAAGCTAAGGGGCATTCATTTAGAATGTTGCCCCTGCCACAAACCCCACCCAAACCCAATATTAGTGCTGGCTACATCCAATTCACAGGGCAGGTCTGGATCTGTGTCTCCCAGTGCTTGTGCCTGTGTTATTGCCCTTTTTGCCTTTTTATATGCAACCTATTGGGAGGTGTTCCATTCCCAGCGGTAGCCTTTCCTAGTCAAGACATACAAAGGTTTTCACATTTGGGCTAAATGAGGAATAGAGTCTCCAATACCCCAACAATCCCAAGAAAGCTTATTAGTTGCTTTTGCATTTGTGGGGTAAGGAAACATTGCACCTTAAAGAGAGTTAATGGTTAGTAGAAACAGAGTTACACTTGCCAAACTTTTCCACTTAGCCAAGTCCTTTGCCATGGTCAGGCTATGTACGTAGTCTCGGAGAAGTACAGTAAAGGTCCGTTGTTGGCCTCCCCAGGAGAAGGGTAATGCAGGCTGCTTTGATTTTCCTAGGGAGATACGGAGTTATGGTTCCATGGGAGTGGGCTGGGAAAGATGGAAGTTAGCGCTCTGCCCAAGAGTACATGTTTTAAATTTTACTATTTCCCAATTATCTTTCAGAGGGCTTGCACAAATTCACACTTCCACCAATATTGTCTAAAAGTTTTCACATTCTTACCTACCAGTCTGTCTTTGAGGTTTGAAATTTCTGCCAATCTAGTAGATTAAAGTGTTACTCCCCTTTTGTTGAATGTTGTGTGTAGTTGAACATTTTTAAAAGATTAATGGCCATTTGCATATACATGCAAATTTCCTCTTTTGTGTCCTTTGAACATTTCTTTTCTGTTAGTTTGTTTTCCCCTTGTATATCCATTTTTATGACAGAAAAATAAAACCTTTACTGGGATAGGCTACTATTGAATAGTTAACCCACCAGAAGTATACACACACACACACACATATGTACATATTCCACATGTGAACAATGTACAAACACTCACTCAGAGCCCAATAGAAAGCATGAGTGTGGCCACTTCGCTGGATGAGAGGGAGAAACAGTCTGTCTGGGAACAGGTGTGGGGTCCAGCCTTACTCTCTATATTAGTTTTCTATTGCTGCATAACAAATTACACATACTTAGCAGCTTGAAACAACACCCACTTATTAGTTCATAGTTTCCCTGGGACAGGAGTCTGAATATAGGATGACTATGTTCTCTGTTCTGGATCCCACAAGGTGTTAGCTGGCTACATTCTTATCTGGAGCTTGGGATCCTCTTCTAAACTCATGTGGCTGTGGCAGAATTCAATTCCTTGTGGTTGTAGGACTGAGGCCCCTGTTTACTCACTGGCTGTCAAACAGGAGCCCTCAGCTCCTAGAGGCCACCCTCATTCCTTTCCACATGATCCCCTCCATCTCTAAAGCCTGCAAATGACAATCACCCTCTTGAATCCTTCTCATGCTTCCAATCTGTCTAACTTCTCTGCTTTTGCCCTCTAGATCCACATTTAAAGAGTTCACATGATTAGCACATCCCACCAGGAAAACCTACCTATCTGAAGGTCGGCTGAGTTGGGACTTTAATTACATCTGCAGAATCCCCTTCACAGCAACACTTAAATTAGCATTTGACTAACTGGGAGAAGGTGTGTGTACACCAGAGGTCAGGAATCTTGGGGCCCATATTAGAATTTTGCCTATCACATCCTCCACCTGCATCTCTCATGAGAAACTGAAGAGCTCATGTCTTTTGGCTTAGGAAAGGTGTTCACACTGGAACATCCAATGCCAGAGGAAGGAGGCTTGACTAGCATCCATCTAACCCCATGTAAACAAAATGAATCCAGGTAGGTCAAAGACCTTGATGTGAGCCGTGAAATGATGGAAAGCTGGTGAGAAAATCTAACAATCCACATGTACAATCTAGGGTCAGGAGACCTTCCTAACCAAGGATCCGAACCCGGTATTTCTGACTCCAAAGTCTACACTTTCTGCCTGCACACTATGCAGCCCAACTGGAAGAAAGGTCGTTCATTGCACAGGTTTTGAGTCCTCTAACCTTGCTGTTTCTTCTTGATGCCAGTGGGTCCAGAGGGTGCTTTTGTGAGATGTTGGCCTTGGGTGTTCAACAGAGCAGAATGAATTGACTGAACCTAAGTTGGTGAGCCACTAAGGGGAACTCTAGCAATGAACATTATTCCAAAGGAATTCTAAAAGAGTGTGTTCTCTCTCTTTCTCCCTTGTACTCTTGCTGCTGTGATTCAGGTGCATTATAGATGACTTGCTTGAGACTGAAGAAATTTACATCAAAGAAATTAAGAGCATAATTGATGTAAGTAGATGGGAGATTGATTAAGAATATATTCAAACTGGGGAATTTTTGTTGCACGAAGAGACTCAAAATAGTTGCCATATGTCTCTGGAATTCCCACCAAGGTTTTAGGTTTTGTTATATCACATTTATCTCTCCAGTAGGAGTAGGAACATTCTTAGGGCTCTCGATTCATGTAACCAAATAGCTTCCAAAGTAGTGTACCAATTCATACTGATTCCAGCAATGCCCAATGAGGTTCATCGTGTCCTTGCAATAATACATATAATTTAAATGTTTTGGATAATTTAATAAGAGAGGAGTAACATTTCTTGCCTAGGAGTGAATATGTATATTTTCCTAAGGGAATAATCTTAATGGAAAAAAAATATGCACAGTTACTTATTGTAGAATTTCTTACAACAAAAATCAGAAGCAACCCAAATATCCAAGAATAAAGGGAAGGGTTAAATAAAGTATGATATATATGCTGAGTAAAATATCATTCAATGTAAAAAGTAATTGAGTTGAATAATTTCTATCAACATTGAAAAATGCTTATGATATAAGGTAAAAATTTTAAATAAAATATGTAAATATTTATGAGCTGGGTCTAAAATGTATTTAGAAAAACAGAATACAATATTATACATGTACTGTGATTATAACCATAGAAAATAAGCTTTTTAAAGGTCATGAAGGAAATATAATAAAACATAATAGTAGTTGCATTGGATCATACAATGATGGGTAGGTTTTTTCCTTTCACATTTGACATATAATTTATATTTTTATTCTTCCTATAAAATACCATTTTATTATCTTGTCATTAAGCCATCTCCTTCTGAAGGCAAACACATGAGGAAAATTATATCAAAGGAAAGTATTTGATAGAACAGCTTTCAGGAAACACGTGTGTTGTATTTTCCAATTATTTCATTTAAGTTTGGTTCCTGGAGTAGCCAATTAATATCACCTCTCATATGTTCATGTCTGCAAAACCTACTTTGTTTCCTCACTCTGCAGGGATATATAACTCCAATGGATTTTATTTGGCTGAAGCACCTGATTCCTGATGTTCTTCAGAACAACAAGGACTTTCTCTTTGGGAATATTAGAGAACTTTATGAATTTCACAACAGGTATATAATAATCCATATTATCAGGGAAAATGGAAAGTTGGGGAGAGAACAGTGGAAATCAGGCTGATGGAATTTGGAGATAAGCAGGCTTAGACTTGTTATTTTTAACTTTTTATTTGGAAGACTTTCAAACTTACAGGACACTTACAAAAATAATGCAAACTCCATACAGCAAACTCCAACATACCCCTGCTCCCCCCACCAAACACGCACAGATACCCAGATGCACCAATTTTAACATTTTGCCACATTTGCCATGTCATTCTGTGTATCTATCCATCTATCAATCCATCTATGTTATCCATCTTTCTATCAGTCCATTTTCTGAGCACTTGAGTGTAGATTGTATACATTGCACTCCTTAAACACTTAATATTGCCATATACATTTCCTAAGAACAAGTATATTCACTTATGTATCCCCCTTAAGTGCAGCTATCAAGTTCAAGATATTTGATATTGATATAAAGCTTACGGTCTCTATTCTGATTTTTTCTTATGTCCCAATAATGTCCTTTTGAGTCTTTTTTCTTCCCTTATCAGAGCCAGTCCAGGATTGTGTATTGCGTTTAATTGTCATTGTCTCTTTTTGTTTATTGTGGGAACATATATACAACATAAGGTTTCCCATCTCAATCCCAAGCATACCATTTAATGGGATTAATCACATTCACAATATGATTAATCATATTTGATTTACCACCTTCCATTACTAAAACTCTCCCATCTCCCCAAACAGAAACCCTATAACCATTATGCGTTAACTCCTCATTCCCCCTGCCTCCTACCCCTGGCAACCTGTACTCTAATTTCTGCCCCTATGAGCTTGCATATTTTCTGATATTTTCTTTGTAGTTACCATGGGGCTTAAATTCTTAAACATCTTAAATCTATAACAACCTTGTTTGCTTTGATACCAACTTAACATCAATAGTGTACATAAACTATGTTCCTATACTCCACTGTCCCCCCACCTTTATGTAGTTCTTGTCACAAATTACATGTTTTTACATTATGAGTCCAAAACCACTGATTTATCACATTTTATGTGTTTGCCTTTTAGATGCTGTAGGAAGTAAAAAGTGCAGTTACAAACTGAAGATACAATAGTTCTGGCGTTTATATTTACCCGTGTCTTTTCCTTTCAACCTACAGAACTCCCTTTAGCATTTCTTGCATGGCCAGTCTAGAGATGACTAGGTCTCTCAGCTTTTTTTGTTTGTCTGGGAATGTCTTAACTTCTCCCTCATTTTGAAAGAGTTTTGTTGGATATAGAATTCTTGTCTGGCAACTTTTTGCTTTTGGCTCTTTAAAAACGTCATCCCATTGCCTTCTTGCCTCCATGGTTTCTGACTAGATATTGGCACACAACCTTACTGAAGCTTCCTTGTATATAACACAGTGCTTCTTTCTCTCTTGTAGCTTTCAGAATTTTATCTTTAGCATTCAACAAAGTTTGATTTAAATATCCCACTGTTTGGGGATATTTGAGTTTACCCTTTTTGGAGTTCATTGAGCATCTTGGATATCTATATTCATTGTCTTTCATTAAATTTGGAAAGTTTTCAGCCATTATTTCTTTGAATGTTCTCTCTGCCCCTTTCTCTGTTTCTTCTCCTTCTGGGACTCCTGTAATGTGTATATTGGTACACTTGATGGTGTCCCTTTGGTCCCTCAGGCTGTGTTCACTTTTATTTGTCCTTTCCTCTTTCTGGTTGCTCAGACTGGATAATCTCAATTGTCTTGTCTCCAAGTTCACTGATTCTTTCTTCTGCCAGCTCTGAACCACTGTGGGACCCCTCTATGGAATTTCAAATTTCCATTACTGTGGTCTTCAGCTCTGCTTGGTTCTTTTCATAATTTCCATTTGTCTATGATATTCCTTTTGTGTTCATCTACTGTTTTCCTGATTTCCTTTAGTTCTTTGTCCATGTCTTCCTTTAGCTCTGTAATATTTAAGACCATTTTTTCTTAAGTCTTTCTCTGTTATGTCTCAGGTCTGGTCCTCCTCATTGATGATTCCTAATGGGTTCTCCTCTGCCTGGGCCATTACTTCCTAGTTCTTTGTGGCTTTGTAATCTTTTCTCGAATCCTGGACATTTTGATATCTTTACTGTATTATTTCTGGAATTTAGATTCTGAAGCATCCTTAAGCTTGTATCCAGTTGGTGTTTTCACAGAGCTTTCCTTGAATGTCAGGAGCTAACAACAAAAAAAAACAAGGAAAAATAGAAAACACCTTTACCAGTCCTTGCAGATTGACTGTGTAAATGTTCTCCTTCAGGACTTATCCATACAATGAGGCTAGCTCCAGGTCATAGTGCGGGGGTCTTTTTGATCTTTTCTGTGCTTGTATCTTCTCATGGCCATGCATGTGTGTGGCCCAAGGAATTCCCCTGTTTACATGGTTATAAATGTCCCCTCTTCCCTAGGAAACAATTTCCTTACAGTCAAGGGCACTGCATGGTATGTCCTACAGCCAACAGTCCCTTGCTCTGGGGAGCCACAACCTGACTGCTCTCCCACAGCATTCTGTAGGAGAGCTCTATGAACATCCTTTTACACACAGGGCAAGTTCTGGGATTGTGAGCATGTGACAATTATCCTATTCCAGTCCCTCAGGCTGTAACCAGCTAGGTTGTGCCAGGCATACATGCTCCCAGTTTGTGCAAAAGGGTTACTCAACTCCCTCCAGAACGAGGACCAGGAACCTGCACTGAGAGCGCCGGCAGCTCCTGCCAAGCTGGTGAAGAGGGGAGTGACCACGCAATTCTACCATTTTAAGTTGCCTTTTTCTTTATTTAGCACTTGCCCTGTTTCTGCAAGCCTTTAACTGTTCTCTGGAGCTTTGAGAAAGATATTTCTGCCAGTTCTTGCTGGTTGTTCAAAGCCTCTGTTGGGGGAAGGAGCCCTGAAGCTTCTTACTTTGCCATCTTCACACATAGACATTTTCAGGCTTATGCAAGGGGTCCAGTGTCAGTGGATTGGGTTGCGGTGGACTGGGGAGTCAGAAGGAGTGGAGAGGCTCCACAGGATCCCTGAGGAAGAAGGGAATGTCATTTATAGAGCACATCCTAGATGTCAGACCTTAATGTTGTATTCATTTGTGTGTTCCTTTGTTCATGCATTTATTCATGCATGCGGCATTTGTTGAGCACCTGTGTTCAGTGTTGGGAGCTCAAAGATGGTCATAGGGTCATCTATCATAGGGTAGTGCTAGGAAGTAGGGGGTTAGAAAATGCTAACTTCTAAACAAGTTGTCCTTTGAGCCCAGAGCTGCTTGAATGTTGCGTTCTAGAGAATAAGAGGAGGAAGGGACTTTAGAAATCATCTTCCAACCCTTTTATATTTCAGATAAGGAAAGTGCAGCTTGTTTACTCACTTTATTCACCATGATGACCCCAAGATCAAACACCTAATTAATGGTGGGGAAAAGGCTACTTGGTGAATTGAACCAGAGCTGTTTCCTAACCGCATCTCCTGACCCTTATTCACACACAAAACTGACACTTTCTGCTACTTTCTTGCTATGTTTCCCTGGAGAACTTCTTCAGACTTTTTGAGCCTCTGGTTTCACATTTTTGTAATCCTGTCTTGCAGGGTTTGGTGGAGGATTAAATGAGATATTTAATTTTATATTTAGCATGTGCCTGGCACATAGGAAGTACTCAGTGATCTTACTAATAGTAGCAGCAGCAGCAGTTCTTATTAACATTATTATCGTGTAGGAGGAAACATTAGCATATCCAGTTTGTCTATGACTAGTGTTTAGAATTATCAGAACAGCTGTAGATGGTTTCAGAGTAACCATAGCAATGCCACAAAATGTATTTTTTCTTCAAAATCAGTGTGTTGAAGATGAACCAATAGCAATAAAGTCTGGAGAATAGCATTCTTCTAAGCATTTCTTAAAACCTTATGTGATTTTACTTTTTAAAAAAGTTTTAACCCCATACATGTAAATATCAAAGTATTTTACTTTTATTTCCCTAGGACTTTCCTAAAAGAATTGGAAAAATGCAGTGAAAATCCTGAACTTCTGGCACGTTGCTTTCTCAAAAGAGTAAGTCTGGGCTCCCAATAAGTCAAAAAAAACCCATATGATTAAAGCTAGCTTTTCATTTTCTGTGTAAGTGATAAATGGAAAAACCTATGGTCTAAAAATGTATATGTTCCTTTGCAAAACATTTGCCTCCCAACTTTACCTCACTTCATCCAGTGTAAGAATGAGTCCAGGTTGCCTGAGCTCATGCTGATGGGTGGAAGCAACTGTGGGCCTGGCTACCCGCAAAGCCCCTAGGAAGGGAAGGCTGGCCACAGGGGGTCGCCAAGGCAGCTGTCCTTTCTGAATGATCGATCGAACTGTTTCAGGCTTAAAGTCTCGTGCTAAAGTTGTATTAACACTCTCAAGATGTGCTGGTACTAACTAAAAATGTCAGAAAACATATTTTCTTTTTTTTTTTTTTTTTTTTTTTTTACAGCATAGGGGATAGTTAGAAAATTTGAAGTCTACAGACACTCATGCTTGTCAGCCAACTTTATGAACTTCCTGTCCTGTGATTCTTTACCTCCCACTGCCTCCCTTTCGCCACACCCCAGAGTTTGCTGCCTACCCTTCCTTCCACCCCTCCTTTGGGCAGCAAATGGGCTGTTCTGGCCAGCAGTGCTCCCGGGAGCTGGCACGGAGAAATGTTTGCCCACACCATTTCCCACCAAGCTTTTTCATGCCCGTTAGGATGACCTGCAGATGGTCCAGGTGCCCTCTATTTCCTTAAATCGTTCCCCTTTCTTCTCTCCCTCTCAACTATTCCCTCTTCTCATTCTGTTTCTTAATTTTCTGTTTGTGAGTCCAAAACAACCTATCGAACAACTTTAGTATTTTTTAAACAATCCAAATTATGACTGATAAGTCTAAGAGCAATACTTGTGATAAACTGAAAGGAAAAAAACTCCCCAGGTTTCAAGGTATTAGACATACTGGAGAAACAGAGCTTTTGACTGGCTTAGAAGGCCCCTCCGCAGCCCTGTGTGGCCTTTCCATCACAGCCTCACCACAGGGACTGGCTTTTCTTCCAGGGCCAGAATGCAAGATACACTAGAAACTATGTTGTATTCAATCTGAAGGTTTCCATGTTTAGTTACTATTGTAGCATTATTATTGTTTGTGCTATTTTGCATGTACCAAACCACCAAAGTGAAATCCAGTTTCAGAATTTAGACCTATTTTGTGGTTGCTTATGTCATTATTGCAAAGACTTACTTAAATTGTTAAATGGGAACATGACCAAATTCATTTGGAAAGAAATGGATATCATCAAATAAAAATTTTTTAAATATGAGGAAATGGTCAGGGAATTGCTAACTAAACATCTTTACTTGGAAGAATTCCACTCCTAAAGCTTTGCAAAGTTTTTTATGGTCTCTCATGTTGAGTAGAACCCTAGAGATCATTAATCTTATATGATTTATAATGTTGGAGACAAAATACAGGTGATAAATTCTTATCAAGCACAAGTTTTTTACTCTGAGACAAATGGAATAATTAAAAACCACAAACACCTAATCTCTGAAAACCCATGGAGGGAGTTGACCACTGCTGTCCAAAGACTTGTATTTGTTAGCCAAAGGGACAGGTCCATCCCCCTTTACTAAAGCACTTTACATTTTCTCAATAATGTTTGCTGAATTCCACTAATCTTGGAAATGCCTAGACATATTCTTCTTGCCAAGTATTTTAATCAGACTCTACATCCAGGTTGATTTTGCCCCAGAGACTAAGCACTATGTAGAAGACTATTTATTTGTCAGTAGTTTGCTTTGAGTTACATTTCCTCTGAGATCTTACAAGGTACAGAGGAAAGAACACTGGGATGGGATTCAAGAACTGTAATTTCTCATCCACATTCAGCCATTTCCTATCTGCATGACCTCAAGTAAACTACTTAAATTCTTTCAAACTCCCTTTCCTCATCCATATAACAGCCTAAATAATACCAAATGGAAAGTTGTTGCAAGAATCAAATAAAATAATCAAATAAAATATGTGTAAGTGTTCTAAAAAATAAAATGTGCTTTGACAATATCTACCATTTGTTGAGTACTTGGCATGTATCACGCATTTATTGATGGGTTTATATACATCATCTCATTTAATCCTCATAACAGTTTTAGGAGTTGACCACCATTATGAGCCCACATACCAGAAGAGGAAACTGGAGTCTAGTAGGGTTGAATAACTAACCTCAGACCATATATTTTGCAATTAGTAAAGTCAGGAATGAACTGGATTATTTACCATCAAAGATCACAGTCTTAGTCTATAAGTGGTCATGTTTCCCTGTATTAGTATGAGTTTGGTAGCAATGTTTGTTTATTTATTTACTTATTTATTTATTCTATAAGGAGGTGAGAGGAATCAGGTGCCTCCATATGCTTCTGGCTAGAGCCTATACTTTCTCCAAGGAATTTTAGATTGTTACCCTGTAGATGAGCAAATTTAGGTCAACCATTGTATTTTGGTATTTAAAGGCCTACCATGTTCTGTGTTGTGCAAAGGACAGACTCAGGACCAAGGGGTGAAGTTTCCAGGAAGGCAGATTTCAGCTCAGTGTCCGTCAGTACAGCCAGGTCCTTCTCTGCTACTAGGAGAGTCTGAGGAAGGGGGTTGGCTATTGAGGATGTTGCACTGGGTGGGAGGTTGGATCTCCAAAATCTCCTCCAGTTTCTGAGAATCTTCTACTGGATGGGTGTTGAAAACAGTGAAACCATGAATTCTCTAAGGAGCTAATAGGCAAAATCTTTGTTCTCTGACAAACCAAATGTAGGTGAGATGCTATAATTAATTTGTAGTGTTTGTTTTATGAGCCTGACCATAATGGCAGGAGTGTTCCCCATGTCTGGGCTGCCATGTCATGGGAGCCCTTGAGTTGGACAATGTGCCTAACACAGTGCTTGGCACATTAAATGTACTCAATAAATATTCTTCAGTGAATGAATGAACGTATTATTTTTGAGCTCTGAATTATTATTGTAGTTACCTCACCAATCTGAACATTACTCAAGGGCTATCTCTCTTCTTTAAAAGTATGTGTGTATATGTGTGTGCAGTTTTTTCCTGGAGGGGTAGCAAGGAACAGGGTTGCTGTAGTTCTTATGCTGAAATGACCATTTATAATCTATCAGGAGAGGGGAAGAGCTACCGAAATGGAAATCAATTACTATGGATGTGTATTTGGAAGGACAATAGATATAGGTGAAGCTGCAGGGGAAAAAAAGCTTATGTCAACATGAAGGAAATCAAGAGAGCTGGCCTGAACAGTAGGATAGGGACAAAAAAATCTGCAAGGAGGTGGTCTTGTGGGCTTCTTTGCCAGAATAGGGTAGCCTTTGAAGCAAGTCCAGTTTGCTGTGGACCAGGTTTCCCTGATGGTGTGAAGGAAGCCGGCAAGCTGACTTCATAAGCTTGGGGTGTCCTTTCTATCTGGGACATTGGTAGATGCGTGCCTACCTCTCAACGTCTTTGAGACCTTGAGAATGTAGGTCATGCAGCACCTTGAATCCCTCTTGAAATCTAGCTCTGAAATATTCTCCTAACTTTTCCTGTCTTGAAGGTCTTGTGCCACGGGTTGAAGGTGGCATTTGAGGCAGAACTTACTCCTTTGTGTGTTGCCTAAAAGACTTAGACCTGTGTTCTTTGCCCATAATGCCACATTTTCCTGCTAGAGTGTTTCTTTTGGGTTGTTTCTTAGGTTTCTTTTTAGAGTTGGAATTATGAGTTTAGAGTCAGTTGTTATGATAGCCATAATAATGAAAGGATGGAGAGAGAAGGGAGGGACTATCAGCCATCAGAAGGTTTTTTTTCCTATCAGTTGTGTTACTCACTGAGAACTGTTTGGGGAGAAAGTTGATATACTGGACAAAGACCAGGGGAAGGAAGGATCATATCTGTGTTTAGTACTTATGGTGGTTTATAACCATCTGCTCACTTCCCCGTCATAAACACACCCCAACATAAGGTCATACATCTCTGGTTCCTTATACCTTGGATATGCTCAGGTTTGCTGAATGAATGAATAAACTGTCATATCGTGTCCACTTACTGAAAAATGCTACCTGATGAATTTGTTCTAATTTTTTCCCACCCAGAAAGAAGATCTTCAAATATATTTTAAATACCATAAGAATCTGCCCCGAGCAAAGGCAATCTGGCAAGAATGTCAAGACTGCGCTTACTTTGGGGTAATGTCGCTCTTACGTCTCCTACAAATTGTTCTCCCTGGAAAAATGCTTATGTGCATCAAATTTTTAAGTAAATCAAAGTTATGAACCAGTCAGAGGAATTTGGTACTGGGATTTATATTTATTAAAAGCCTCTTGTATTTTGAAATTACACATTGGAAGTTTCAATTCTCCTCTGGGTCCCTATGGATCAGCTTATGAAGAGCAACTGCAGCCTGGTAAGAAAGCCAAGGTCCTCTTCTAGAATAGTTTTTGAAAATGAAACTAAGTAAAAAAATGTCACATTTGGGGGCTCCTGGAATGATGATAAGCTTTCAGGCTTAAAATGACCTGGACAGATCCTCCCACCCAACTTGAAGATGGGCTGCCTCCTTTTCAGAAGGATCTGAAATGCCTCCACTGTCTTCTACTGGACACACTTTCTAAAAGGAATAAGTGGCCCTGCTTCTTTCTCTCATTTCACTCACTGTGCCTGACAGACTGAACAACTCAATATCATTATGATCATTATGAACTTGCTCAACACAGCCACTCCTCTTTATAAAGAGCCCATTTCCTTTCTGGTTTCTAAATGCTGTCACTTTAACACTTTTTGTTTTCTTTGTTTTGTTTTATGTCATTTCTGTTTGGCTTTTAAAGGTATGCCAGCGCCAGTTGGATCACAGACTCCCTCTTTTTAAGTATCTTAGAGGACCAAGCCAGAGACTTATAAAATACCAGATGCTGTTGAAGGTAAATTCATAAAAACAGTGCTTTTCTGTGTTGGGAAATCAGATGCCTAGGCTCTGGTGCTCATTTTCACAGACATATAGGGTTGTGACCTGGTCTTCCAAGGAGGCTGATATGACCATTCCTTGGGATTTTTCTTTCCTCCAAGTCTAAATCAGCCCTTCTTAGTAAGAACTAAAGAATCATAGTGTTGGGAAGAACCTAAGATGGCGGCTAGGTGAGACAGGACAAAAAAAACATCTCTGTGGAAAATACTAGATAAAAATCAGAAGGTGACCCAGAGCACCAGTCTCAGCGATGTGCCAGTTGGATGAGGTCTCCTAGTATCACAGAGGCTGTATACTTGGTGAAACCAGGAGTCTGCATTCTGAAACGAGTGAGTAAGCTGGATGGAAGACCCGCAGCCGTGCTGCAGTGTGGGGAAGCAGGGAGTTGGCGGTTGGAGACAAACTGGTTCTTTTAAAAAGAAAAAAAAAAAAAGGAAAAACCCAGGAGCAGCTGCAGTTGTGAAGGTGGAAACCGCGCAGCGAAACACAACAGGAGCAAGCTGAGCTGGCCTCTCGGTGTCGGCCATGGAGGATAGCTCGCGGCAGATACCCTCGGGACCAGGGGAGTGCAGGGGAGAGCCAGAGGGAGGGAGAAGCCCCGCGGCTTGTAGCTGGATCCCTGGAGGGCTGGATAAACTCCTGCCCCGGGCCGTGCCCACAGCCCAGAGCTGCGCCAGTTGCCCCGGAGCTGGGAAGGAGGAACTGTGTGAAGAGAGGGGGTGCTGAGACGCCCCATTCAACCATTTTTGCATTGGGCTGAGAGCGCCCTGGCACAGCCCGGTGGCCCGGGACTTCCCTTGAGGGACAGCGCACAGTTGTGACGTAGCACAGCCTTCCCTTAGCAGAGGTCCTGAAAGATCACAGCTGAGAAAGAGGGCCCGCTCAGAAAACCCAGGGATGCTATGCCAAGTCCGGTGGTTTGTGGGTCAGCGAGAGAGAGGGTCTGGGATGGATCCAAAATGAAGGCTTAGACTCTTGCGGCGGCCTGGAATCTCCAGGAACCTGGGGGATTTGAATATTAAAGCTGCCTTCCTCCCTGGCCACCCGAACACGCCCCACGTTCAGGGCAGATGGCTCTAGCAACACACCCAAACTGAGTTCACCAACTGAACCCCACAAGAATCATTTCCCCACACACCGCAGGGACAGGGTTGGGGAGAACTGACTTGAGGGGTATAGGTGACTCACAGTCACCACCTGCTGGTTAGTTAGAGAAAGTGTATGCCACCAAACTGTTTCTGAAAAATTAGATTGGCATTTTTTTTTTTTACAACTTGAAAGAACACTATCAAGCAAAGCAAATGCCACGAGGCCAAAAACAACAGAAAATCTTAATGCATATGATAAAACCAGACAATATGGAGAACCCAAGTCCAAACACCCATATCAAAATATCAGAAGACACACAGTACTTGGCTCAATTAATCAAAGAACTACAATTGAGGAATGAAACCGTGGCAAAGGATTTAAAGGACATGAAGAAGACCATGGCCCAGGATATAAGCGACATAAAGAAGACCCTAGAAGAGCATAAAGAAGACATTTCAAGAGTAAATAAAAAAATAGACGATCTTATGGAAATAAAAAGAAACTGTTGGCCAAATTAAAAGATTCTGGATATTCACAATACAAGATTAGAGGAAGTTGAACTAAGACTCAAAGTCTAGAAGTCCACAGAGCAGAAAATGAAAAAAACAAAAGAAAGAATGGAGAAAAAAATCGAAAAAAATTGAAATGGGTCTCAGGGATACGATAGATAAAATAAAATGTCCAAACTTAAGACTCATTGGTGTCCCAGAAGGGGAAGAGAAGGGTAAAGGTCTAGAAAGCGTATTCAAAGAAATTGTTGGGGAAAACTTCCCAAACCTTCTACACAATATAAATACACAAAGCATAAATGCCCAGCGAACTCCAAATAGAATAAATCCAAATAAACCCACTCCGAGACATATTCTGATCAGACTCTCAAATACTGAAGAGAAGGAGCAAGTTCTGAAAGCAGCAAGAGAAAAGCAATTCACCACATACAAAGGTAACATAAGACTAAGTTGTGACTACTCAGCGGCCACCACGGAGGCGAGAAGGCAGTGGCAATGACATATTTAAAATCCTGAGAGAGAAAAATTTCCAACCAAGAATACTTTATCCAGCAAAACTCTCCTTCAAATTTGAGGGAGAGCTTAAATTTTTCACAGACAAACAAATGCTGAGAGAGTTTGCCAATAAAAGACCTGCCCTACTCCAGATGCTAACGAGAGCCCTACCAACAAAGAAACAAAGAAAGTAGAAAGAGATATAGAGAATTTTAACAGACAGATATAGAACCTTACATCCCAAATCACCAGGACACTCATTTTTATCTAGGGATCACGGATCTTTCTCCAGAAGGGGCCATAGGCTGGGACATAAAATAAGCCTCAATAAATTTAAGAAGAAAAAGAAAATTGAATATATTCAAAGCACATACTCCAACCACAATGGAATACAAGTAGAAGTCAACAATTTTTTGAATTGTAACTCCACTATTTACTTTCTACATGATATAAAATACACAAACTCTAAGGACAAATTAGTGGTTTTCAACTCAATGTAAAATATGTAATTTTTGACAAGAACTATATAAAGGTGGGGGAATGGAGGAGTATAGGAACATAGGTTAGGTGTCCTATAGAAGTTAAGCTGGTATCAAAGAGAAATGGAGGGAGGGGCAATGGGGAGTTAAGAAATGAGTGTAGGGTTGCTGTTTGAGGTGAAGGGAAATTTCTAGCAATGGAGGGTGGGAAGTGATAGCATTACAACATTCTAAATGTGATTAATCCCACTAATGGAATGCTAGGGAGGGGGTGGAATGGGAAGATTTAGGCTATATATATGTTTCCACAGTTGAGAAAAAAAAAAAAAACAGTCTAAACAGACAATAATTGAATGCCAAGGATGACCCTGGATAGGATTGGATGATGGAGGACAGGAGGCTCAAAGGGACATAGTTGAGACATAAGGAAAAGGAAATATAGAATGTAAGCTTTGTATCATTGTTCAATCTCTTGTACTTCTTATCTATGCTTAATGGGATTGCATAAACGAATGTTCTTGTTCATGGGAATTGTATATGAGAATTATAGTGTTTGTTCAAGGATGTGTGCAGCTAGCTCTCATATGTACAGAAGACAGAGCAATAGATGATGGATGATAGATAGGGAGGGAGGGAGGGAAAGAAACAGCGGTGGGACAACATGTTAAAGTTTGTGGATCGGGGGTATCGGGGGGGGTCAGGGAATGCTTATGGGGTTTGTATGGTTTTTGTAACTGTTCCTATAACTTTGAATTTATTCCAAAATAAAATGTTAAAAAAAAAAAAAAAAAGAATCATAGAGTTGGACAGGACCGTGGAGCCCGGCTAGTCCAACATCCAGCCCGGGGCAGGAATCACTAAAGAGCATGCCTTAGGGGAGGAGAGGCCACAGTTTCTGGCAGCTGAGAGGGTGGGGAAGGCCGCCAGGGCACCCCCTGACCATCTGACTCAGCTTCTACTCTCAGAGATGTAAGATATCATCTGCTGCCTTTTATAGATGAGGTGTTTATTTCCCCAAAGTCATATTTTATGTGCATTTAAAACAATGGAAGGGAGACAGCAAAGTTGGAGGCTTCTCTCCTTTTGCAACATCCACTAACATCCTTAGATTTAGAGTCTTTTCCCCAAGAACAGCATAACCAAATGAGATTTGCTGTGTCTGAACCCCTAAGTGGTTCTCTCTCCCTCTCACTGATCTTTACTCTCGTTAGTGGTGAGGCATTGGCAGCAGCACATCTGCAGAACAGCTGTCCCAAACGCCTGAACAGGACATGAGAGTCTGTCAAATTTACTTCCCACACGCAAGCCTGAGGCAAAGGTTTGGAGCCATCCCTACAAGTTATATTTTGAAATTCACCTATGTAAGTCATTTTAAGTGGTTCTTGACCAATAACTATGGTCTCCTAATAAAAATATTTTTTTAAATGAGCACCTACACTTTACTGGGTACCTTTCCACATGTATTTTCTTAATCCCCACCATCATACGTGCCAGAAAGGCTCTGGAGTCTAAAGAAACTGAGGCTCAGGGAAGTTAGGTGTCCGACCTTCTGCCGTCAGAAAAATAACTGCCCTTTCAGTTTTCTATCAGCGTTGCTAGCCTGGGCTGTACTGGCTTGGCTGCTTACCAGCTGTAGGATTACTGGATCTCTCAGGTCTCAGTTTTCTCATATATAAAGAGGGGATAACAGAACCTCCTCCATAGGGTTGTTGTGAGGAGCAGGTGAGTGATGCAAGAGAGTGCTTGGCACAGGACGGACCCCCAGGAAGCTTCCCGTGACTTGGAGATGTCATAATTGAGACGTCACACCAGTGTGGAAATGATGAGAATGACCTACAGCTTCCCTTTGGAGGCGCATTCATGAGCACGTTTGATCCGGTGTTCGTTTAGAGCCTTATATTCCTCCAAACTTCCTGTCTTTACTGCCACTTGGGACCCTCTGAGGAGAGAGCAGGGCAGAAGCTGTGCAGTCTTCACCCCTGCAGCCACAAGTCAGCTAAGTTGACTGAGAATGTGAATAAATGTGGTGGGTGGTGGGTAATGCCAGGCTGAGTTTTCCCATGGAGGCGATGTTTATCCAACAGCGAAGTTCTGTCCCACACACGGAAGCCTGGGGAGCATGGTTACTGAAATCGCGGGCTCAGGAGGTGGCCTGCCTGGGTGTGAATCTGAGCTCTGGCACTTCCAGGCTGTGGGAACTTAGGAACCTCATTCTACCTCAGACTCCTCACTTGTAAAATGAAGATCATCACAGTACCTTCCTGGTGGGCTTGTTGGGAGCACTACATGAGATAATGCAAGTTAAAAGTACTTAGAGTGCAATGATTTTTATTAGCTTCATTTCGCTAAGGAAACAAGAGGTAGAAGCGCTGTGCAGAACCGAGAGGCTGCTCAAGACAAACCAGTTTTTCACAGAATTAAACAAGTTCAAACTATTGGCACGCGTGTGAAGAAGGGAAAAACTTTATAGTGTTCTCAGCCCTGAGGGACGCCTCTCCTTGGGACGCCCCTCCTTCTGCAGTTCTACACAACTTGTTTGAAAGACCATGAAGTTGGGTCAATAGCTTCACTTCCTTTACAAGTGATCATGAGCTCCCGGTGTGGGGGAATCCTTTCCAATATAAAAGAAAAGGAATATAATGGTAGATCATGCCATTTTTCAAAGGACACATGAAAAATTGGAAAACATATTAGCAACATATGTGACAGAGGGTCGGTATGCTTAATACATAATGAGTGCTTTGAAATTACTAATAAGGCGAACAAAGGACTTAGGCAGCTTGCGAAAAAATACTTAATAGCAAACAGTTTTTAAAAGTCCTACCTCACTAGTTATCTGATAAATTAAAATTAAAATCATGATATCGGATTGTTTTGTCTATTTCATTTGCAAAGTTTTTTTTCTTTTTTTTTTTTTTTTGTTTAAATGTGTAATACCCCACTTAAGCTAGAGGCTGTTGAAATAGGTTTTCACACAGAGCCAGCAGAGACACAATCCTTCTCTAAAGTACTTCAAAATAGGGATTAAAACTGTTAAGTTACAATTCTACTTCAAGGAATTTATCCTTAGGAAAAATGCACAAAGATGATGATGATGATGCTGATGATGATAGTAAATAACTAGAAACAAATGGTCAACAATAAGGGAGACTAGTTCAATTTTGGTTTATCTATTGAATGCAACACTCTGCCTCAATCTAAAACCATGTTTTAGAAAAAATATGTCATGGGAAAATGTTTGTGATACATTGTTGCATGAGAAAAAGCAGGCTACAAGATAACATGTACAATATGATTTTATGTGTGTGGAAAAAAATGGTATGCCATATGTATGTTGTTAACTCTTTCCCTCTTGTGAGAAACAGGCACGTTTATTCACATTCTCAGTCAGCTTAGCTGACTGAAGATTGCACAGTAGATTTAATTGGCATTATACTTCTTGGTTTTCAATGAGGCTTCTGTGTTAATGCAGAGTCTGCTGGATTTTGAGTCTCCTGAGGATTTGGAGATAGACCTAGGTGAACCAGAAGGAGATTTGGTCAAGGTACTTGATATCTAACATTAATGATTATGTATAACTGTTAATGGTGGTTGTGGGTTGGTTTATTTACAGCAATTTTATTTTCCCTGTTTATGAACTTTGTCTAAATTTTCTAAAATAAGAATGTATCCTATAATTCATAGTGAGGAAAAAACATTATTCCCCATTCCCTTCCAAATGTGTGTGCATCAGTGTGTGTATGAGTGAATTTTAAGCGAGACCACCAAGTTTCCTTTAGAGAAAATATTGGAGGAAACAGTGGCCATATTAGCACAAACTGCCAGGTTAGGAAGAAGTTTGTGGTTTAGCCACAGGGTTTCTTTTAAATTTCCTATAGAATAATGTGGTTTTAACAAGAAAAACTTATGAGACATGTACAGTGTCTCAAGGGATAGTCATTTGCATGCCCTCTCTGCTCTGTGTGGTGGGAAGACTTTGAAATTATAAAGACCCTGAGGCACAGATAATAATACTTTTATAGTATGGAGCAAGGGAGCTAACCCTAGTCAGAGGAGTTTAATGTTTGAGCCTGGCATTATACAATGTAAAACTAGCCGCTGTCCCTAATGTCTTTGTGGGAGGAGGGTTGTGGGGGAGTACAGGGGAAGGGAGCAATTAAGTTTCTAAAAAGAAATTGAGTTTTAGGTGTTGAGTAAGAAGGAAGATGCCTGGTATAGAACATTTGATCCTTTATTAATGACATTAAAATGAATGCAGATGAGAGTCTATTGTCTTTTACCAGGAACTGAAGCATAGTTATTATGAGTGAGAAGGTAAGAAGCCAGGGCTCATTGTTCAGTGGAGGCAAGGTGATCGGTTCCATTCATCAGCACTGTCACTCATATCTCTGATACAAAGACACTAATACCCAGTGCTTCAGTAGGGATTAAGAAAACACAACAGTCTTTTGACTGCATTATGCCCTAGAGGACAGAAAGAGGTGGGGCTATATGGAGAGCAACAACAACAACAAAAAGCACAGAAGAAACAAACCACAAACTTTTTGTTTGTATTTACCAGGCTAGCAGATAAATATGCCTTGTAGGCAGGGAAATAAAATACTGAAACCAGAAGCAAGAAAGCCTTTTGAACTGAAACAACAGAACATAGAACATTGGTCTCTTTAATTAACAGTTATTACTTTTCCACTTAATGCTGAGTCTTTATGTTTGGGAGGAACAGACCACGTTGGCTTTTCTTTTTTAGTGTCTTTCACATTTGTGGAATGTGAGGAGGGCTGGGGAAGCAGAGGAGGGATGAAGGGCGGAGCTGGGGGTATTCACTCTGCAAATGGGACCGTTAAGGTTTTCAGTATAAATCATTAGAAAACCTCCCATTCTTTGCCTCTGCAGGATTTACAAATCTCCTCCTCTGGGATGGTTCTAAGTATAATTTTACCCACAGGAATAAGATGTTCATGTTAAACATAGGAATATGATACTCAGATTTTACCTTTCAGTAAGCCCCTTGGGGAAAGGAATATAAAGGGGGGGGGTGCAATTTAAAGTGATTTTCTTTGTGCTTTAAAAAAGCTGAGTTTTTTTATGTAGTAGGAATATAATGTTCACGAGTTTATGAACTTCATTTTTCATTAATACACTTTGCAGAAGGTGCGGTAGGTGGTTTAGCTCAACTACATATCATATACTTAAACCGGCAAATATCTTTGGCTACCATTCTTTCGGAGCAGGGAAACAGATAGATGTATCCACCTTCTCAGTCACTTTGGTGCTGGCTGGATGAGTTGCTCCTTCTCACTATCCTGTTTTCCTTCTCTACTTGTGAGACAGTATACCTTTTGATTTCCAAGAAAGCGTTTGTGGTTTCCACAGGATGGGCCAAAGAGGACCAAGGATTCAGCATTCTCAGCCGAACTACAGCAAGCTTTGGCCATGGTGGAGGATTTGATCGAGTCTTGTGAGCTGGCTGTGGACCTGGCAGCAGTCACTGGATATCCGGTACGTTCCTCAGCAAGTGTTGGGGCATTTCGGACAAAAGGCAGGCACGGTATTATAAAGCTAGGAGAGGTGGGGAGTGCTGTGGCAAAGTTGGAGAAATAATCTATGTTAAAGGAATTGGACTCTGGGGAAAGTAACTTCAGTCAGTCAGCAAACCTGGGTTACTAGATTCCAAGCAGCCCCTTAGCATTTTCGGGAATCCCCTGTGGGTCGTGTCCCCTGGAATCCTGAATATTGAGACTGACCCACACTCGAGACAAGTCAGAAACTCAGAAACCAGAACGTATGTGGGAAAAGTGTTCAGGGGGGATTTCTTTTCTGACTCATGGCAATATTGAAATATTGAAAGATTTCAAGATTTTCCTTCTTGACTTAGATTTGCTCTGTGGAAAGTATTTTTAAAATGGGTCATGAGAGCCTAACCCTGTTTATATCACAGATCCCAGAAGAGGCCCAACAAGTATATATTGTACATCCCTTAATTCAAATGGTTGACAGAAGATCCAAGAGAGTGTATCCAGGGGCCAGTTCTGCACTTCTGGGAGTTGAGCTGTCTCAACTCCAGTATTCATGCTAATCCCACGCAGCCAGGCCCAGGAATTCCAGGCAAACCATCCTCTGGAACTGTGTGATCTCTTTGGGACTGTTTTTCACTTTGAAGTCTGCTAGATTTTGATCCACGAGCTCAGTGGCCTAAACAGCACGTTTATTATCTTACCATTCTGTAGCTCAGAACTCTGACACTGTTTCACCAGGCTAAACTCAAGGTGTCATTGGCCTGCCTTCCTTCTGGGAGGTCCTCGGGGAGAATTCATTGCTTTCCCTTTTCCGTCTTAGAGCGGTCTTGACTCCTGGCCCTCTTCCTCCATTCTCAAAGCCAGCAGCAGTGGGTTGAGTTCTTTTCACGTTGCATCACTCTGACCTCCTCTCCTGCCTCCCTCTTCCACTTTTAAGGGCACTTGTAATTACATTGGGCCCACTCAGAGAATCCAGGATCATCTCCCTATTTCATGGTCAGCTGATTAGCAACCTTAATTCCCCTTTGCCATACAACCTAACATATTTCTAAATTCCAAGGACTAAGATGTGGACATCTTTGGTGGGCCATTATTGGAGTTCAAGCATTCTGAGAATTATATTTCAGACCAATACTTTATCTTTCCTTTCTTGTCATTTTTACCTGGTTCTTAACATACTGTTTTCTGAGTCCTTCGCTGAAGACCTTTCTTTCTTTCATTGTCATAAATCAAATCATGCAACTTAATTAGGAACAACAACAACAACAACAAAAAAAAAACAGAAAACAAAAACCAAAAACCAAAAACCTGTGATCTCCTTATTTACTTCCCTCATGCTATTTCTCTGGCCAGCCTCTTGGAAATTTAGTCCAACTAGGTTTGCAGCAGTCCTGGGTAGTGATGCTCTGTATTAGTTAGGGTTCTCTAGGGAAACAATCAACAAGAGATATCAATAAATACAAGATTTTATCAAAGTGTCTTACACAACTGTGGGTATGCAAAACTCCAAATTCCATAGGGCAGGCAGCAAACTGGCAACTCCAATGAAGGTGTTCAATGAACTCCTCAGGAAACGCTTTGCTGGCTAGCCAAAGAAGTGAAGGTCATCTGTCTTGTTTCCCTTAAAAGTCTTCAACTGATTGGATTAAATCCAGCTGATTGAATTCTTTCATTGCAGAAGACACACCCTTCATTGATGTAATTAGTCACAGCTACAGCCAACTGACTGATGATTTAATAAACCAGCCTTCTGGTTTCTTAGTCAGTCACAAATGTCCTTTCAGTAACAGTTAGGCCAGTGCTTGTTTGACCAGACACCAGGACACCATCACCTGGCTAAGTTGACACATGAACCAAACCATCACAGTCTACCCCTTGTCAACTTGGCAGTTATACACATCATCTTAAACCATATTTTCTCTCTAAGTAGAGAACAATAACAGACATATATTTCATCTAACAGTACTCAGCTGTCCTGCGTACAAGCAGAAATGCACTAAATCTCTCCAGAATAGGGTGCAAGTCCTTGGGTGAAATTAACTCTTAAACTTGATTTCCTTTTACTTAAATACTGTAAAATGAACAATACAGCTTATGTCATATGATAAGGGGATCAGAGAGAGAAGAAAACAAAGATATTTGCTTTATAGACAAATACAAACATACTCATAAAGAAACAAAGAGGAAAGATTCATGTCATCTTAGTCCTCATTTCTATAACTTGTCACATGGTTGTAGTTCATATTTATCACCACCTTCTTCCACTACTCATTCCATGTTCCGTTTACCCTCAGCAAGCACTTCAGCTGGCCATGGTCCTTTGCCTGGTGGGGTGACCCAAACCATTCCTGAAGTTTCTGGGCCATTGGTAGTCCTGCCTGGATTGGGTTGTGGCAGTTTTCCATTGACTTTAATCACAGGGTGTGGTAGTACTAAGAGACACCCTAGGGGATCTCTTGTGTTCCAGGAAAACTCTTTTTTACCTCCATTGTGTACTTGCAGTGCTATTTCCCCTTGATAGTCAGGATCAATCATCCCAGCCAGTACAGTAATCCCCTTCTTTGCCTGTTGATTGACAGGCGTAAGAAGCCCCAAGTGGCAAGGTGGCAGTTTTAAGTTCCAGTTCAATGGAATTATTGTTGTGTTTCCTGGTGGAAGCACTCCTCCTTTTGAACTAAGACTTGTAGACAAGCAGAGCTTAAGCTTGCAGGGACAGGAAGCAAAAATGTTCCTAGTGGATCACTAGGCGTGATACTGAGTGGTGCCACTCCTGTTTCCACCCCTTGATTCCTGGACCCATGAATCCTGGCTATGGGAGAAACAGCACCATAGAGTGGATGCTGATTCAGAACATACCCAGCCTCCTGGAGAACAATGCCCAGCCCTGCAAGGTATTGCCACTTAGTTAGTGCTGTAATTGAGTCAACAGGCCATTCCACCATTCTATCAAACTAGCTGCCTCTGGATGATGGGGAACATGGTAAGACCAGAGAATTCCATGAGCATGTGCCCATTTCCTCACTTTATTTGCTGTGAAGTGGGTTCCTTGGTCAGAAGCAATGCTGTGTGGAATACCATGACAGTGGATAAGGCATTCTGTAAGTCCACGGATGCTGGTTTTGGCAGAAGCATTTCATGCAGGGAAGGCAAACCCTTATCTGGAGTATGTGTCCATTCCAGTAAGAACAAATCGCTGCCCCTTCCATGATGGAAGTGGTCAATGTAATCAACCTGCCACCAGGTAGCAGGTTGATCACCTCGGGGAATGGTGCCATATCGGGAACTGAGTGTGGATCTCTGCTGCTGGCAGATTGTGCACTCAGAAGTGGCTGTGGCCAGATCGGCCTTGGTGGGCCCATGCATAACCTTCATCCCTACCACCATGACCGTTTTGTTCATGAGCCCATTGGGCAGTGACAGGAGTGGCTGGAGAAAGAGGCTGATTGGTATCCACCAAACAGATCATCTTATCCACTTGATTATTAAAATCTTCTTCTGCTGTAGTCACCTGCTGGTGAGAATTCACATGGGACACAAATATCTTCATGTTTTTTGCTCACTCAGAAAGGTCTATCCACATACCTCTTCCCCAGACTTCTTTGTCATGAAGTTTAGAATCATGTTCCTTCCAAGTCCCTGACCATCCAGCCAAATCATTAGCCACAGCACATGAATCAGTATACAAACACACCTTTAGCCAGTTCTCCTACCAAGCAAAGTGAACAACCAGGTGCACTGCTCAAAGTTCCACCCATTGGGAGCATTTCCCCTCGCCACTGTCCTTCAGAGACATCCCAGAAAGGGCTGCAGTGCTGCAACTGTCCACTTTCAGGTGGTGCCTGTGTATCATGGAGAACAATCTGTAAACCAGGCCCAAATTTTCTCTTCCTCAGTCAACTGATTGTAAGGAACTCCCCAAGATGCCATAGCTGTGGGCTAAAAAAGAGAAGGTAAGGTGGAAGGAGTGGGGGCCATGGGCATTTGGGCCACTTCCTCATGTAACTTACGTGCGCCTTCAGGACTCTATCTCGTATATACCATTTCCATTTTATGATGGGGTGCTACAGTACACACCCAACTTTATAGCTTGGCAGGTCAGGAAACACCCAGCTCATGATAGGTAACTCAGGTCTCATGGCAACTTGATGGGGTGGCCCATGGTTAAGCATTCTGTCTGTACTAAGGCCCAATAGCAGGCCAAAAGCTGTTTCTCAAATGGAGAGTAGTTATCTGCAGAGGATGATAAGGCTTTACTCCAAAATCCTGAGGGCCTGCATTGTGATTTTCCTATAGGAACATGCCAAAGGCTCCAAACAGCATCTCTGTTTGCCACTGACACTTCAGCACCATTGGATCAACTGGATCATATGGTTCAAGTGGCAGAGCAGCTTGCATAGCAGCCTGGACTAGTCACAGAGCCTCATCTTGTTCCGGTCGCCACTCAAAACTAGAAGCTTTTCTGGTCACTCAGTCAGTGAGCTGGAGTAGCACACCCAAATGAGAAATATGTTGTCTCCAAAATCCAGAGACCAACTAAGCATTGTGCCTCTTTTTGGTCATAGGAGAGGACAGATGCAACAGCTTATCCTTTACCTTAGAAGGGATATCTCAATGTGCCCCACACCACTGGACACCTAGAAATTTTACTGAGGTGTAAGGCCCCTGTATTTTTGTTGGATTTATCTCCCATCTTCTGACATGTAATTACTTTACCAACAAATCTAGAGTAGTTGCTACTTCTTTCTCACTAGGTCCAATCAACATGATAGCATCAATATAAAGAACCAGTGTGATATCTTGTGGGAAGGAGAAATGGTCAAGATCCCTGCAGACAATATTATGACATAGGGCTGGAGAGTTGATATAACCCTGAGTTACCACAGTGAATGTATACTGCTGGTCTTGCCAGCTGAATGCAAACTATTTCTGGTGGTCCTTACTGACAGCTATTGAGAAAAAAGCATTTTCCAGGTCAATAGCTGCATACCAGTTTCCAGGGGATGTGTTGATTTGCTCAAGCAATGATACCACATCTGGAACAGCAGCTGCAATTGGAGTCGCCACCTGGTTAAGCTTATGATAATCCACTGTCACCCCCCAAGACCCATCTGTTTTCTGCACAGGCCTAATAGGAGAGTTGAATGGGGATGTGGTAGGAATCACCACCCCTGCATCCTTCAAGTTCTTAAGAGTGGCATTAATCTCTGCAATACCTCTAGGAATCTGGTATTGCTTCTGATTTACTATTTTGCTAGGCAGGGGCAGTTCTACCAGCTTCCACTTGGCCTTTCCCACCATAATAGCCCTCACTCCACAAGTCAGGGAACCAATGTGAGGATTCCACCAGTTGCTGAGTATGTGTATTCCAATTAGGCATTTCAGAACTGGGGAATTAATGACAGAATGGGTCCAGGGGCCCACTAGACCCACTGTAAGGTGGACCTGAGCTAAAACTCCATTGATCACCTGACCTCAATAAGCCCCAACTCAGGTGGACTGTAGTGACATTTTGGGTCTCCTGGAATTAATGTCACTTCTGAACCAGTGTCTAATAATCCCGAAAATTTCTGATCATTTCCTTTTCTCCAATACACATAGGTCCCCCTGGAGAAGGCTGGGAGGAAAATTAACACTATAAATTTTTGGCAGTGTGACAGGGTCCTTCCCCAAGGGTACCCAGCTTTCCTCTCATTCAAGGGGCTCTGGATCTGTAAACCATCTCAAGTCTGGGAATTGGTTAAGGGGCCATGACTCTCTGTTTTTGTAATTCAAGGTAGACTTCTGTTCACTTGACTTGGAAATCTTTTGCTTATACAGATCAAATAAGAATTTAGTAGATTACCCATCTATTTTACTACTAGGTGCTCCATGATCTACTAGCCAACGCCATAAGTCTCTGTGAGTCAGATTATTTTGTCTGCTGCTTTGAGCCTGTTTTCCATTATGGTAGCCACACCCTCCTTGTCTTTGGCGAGTAACTGCTGCCACATGGCTTCTGCCAACCTGGGATCTGATTATTCCCATTGTGTTTAAGGATTCCAGCTCAGTGACAGCAGTTCCTACAGTAATATCTGACCTACAGAGAAGGGTAACTACAGAGCTTTTCAGGGATGATGGAGGTAGTCTCATAAATTTCCTCACAATCCTGTTAACAGGTGTGTCCTCTGGACATTCCAGGGGTTTGTGAGCAGGTCTTCCATGATATATCCACTCTAACATTCCAATCTCTCTAAACCTTTGAATCCCTCCTCTACATTTTACCAGGGCAGTTCTGGCATTTCAACCTCAGGTAATACTGGCCACCTTTTGATCCATGTTTCAGCCAACCACCCAAACAAACTGTTAACACCCTTTCTAACCCCTTGAGTTACAACATTGAATGCAGAATCTCTGCTTAGTGGATCCATCTCAGTAAATTCAGCCAGATCCAACTTTATATTCCTTCCACCATTATCCCACACCCTTAATATCCATTCCCACACATATTCCCCTGATTTATGTTGGTATAAATTGGAAAACTCATATAGTTCTTTTGGAATATAGCATACTTCCTCATGGGTCTCACCCTGTGGGGCCTGTTGGGACATTAGTCTAGTTATAGATCTTGAAGCAAAGACTTGTGGTGGAGGTGGGTCATGAAAAGAATTAGAAGTATCCCTCAAGCCATTTACCTCAGGACATTCTGTTGCAGTTTCATCTTGTGAAACAGGATTAATCTCTCCAGAGGAGTGAGGGCTGCTTCCTCAGAGGAGGTGATTATAGGTTTACCAGGCACTGAAGAGTTCATCTCTTTAAGTGGAGGTTGGATGGAAGGCTCCTTAGGGCAGACTGGAGGTCAGGAAGCCATCCTCAAAGCAGTTTCCTCAGGACAGACCACTACAGGTATATCTAACAAAGACTCAGCAGAATCCAGGGTTCCAGTGTCCTCACTGCCGTTATTATCAATCCATATGTCCCCATCCCAAGTTTCAGGATTCCATTCTTTTCCAATCAATGCCTTTACTTTAACAGCAGACACCCTGCAAGATTGAGATTTTAGTTTATGTTGTAAATCTGCTACTCGCACAATGAGATTCTGGGTCTGGTTTTCAGAAATCTCAAGTCTGTGGCCATAGGAAATAAGATTTTCTTTCAGGGCACACATAGAAACCTTTACTTCTGTCATACAGTGCTTAAGTTTCAAATCTGAAGGCTTCAGCTCATCCTTTTCTCTTATAACTTTATCCAGCATATCTAAGAGCAACCAGCCAACACCATTATACCTCTTAACTCTGCAAAACTCTGCTAAAGTGTCAAAAACACTGTCACACAGAGCCTTGCTTCAAACAAGAGTATGATTAGGAGAATCAAATGGTGATATTTTGCATATCTCCATTGCCAACTCACGCCATGGTCTGTTAGTGCCATTTTTTTTTTATTTTGAAATAAATTCAAAGTTATAGGAACAGTTGCAAAAACAATACTAACCCCATACACAGAATTCCACCATACCCTGACCCCCCTCCCCCGATAGCTCAATCCACCAACTTTAACATGCTGTCACATCGCTATTTCTTTCCCTCCCTCCCTCCTTCCCTACCTATCATCCATCATCTATTGCGCTGTCTTCTGAACATATGAGAGCTAGCTGCACGTATCCTTGAACATGCACTATAATTCACGTATACACTTCCCATGAACAAGAACTTTCTTTTGTGCAATCCCATTAAGCACAGCTAAGAAGTACAAGAGATTCAACAATGATACAAAGCTTACATTCTATATTTCCTTTTCCTTATGTCTCAACTGTGTCCCTTTGAGCCTCCTGTCCTCCATCCTCCAATCCCATCCAAGTTCATCCTTGGCATTCAATTGTCATCTATTTATACTTTTTTTTTTTCAGTTGTGGAAACATATACAGCCTAAATCTTCCCATTCCACCCCCTCCCTAGCCTTCCATTAGTGGGATTAATCACATTTAGAATGTTGTAATGCTCTTTCCCACCCACTAGAAATTTCCCTTCACCTCAAACAGCAACGCTACACTCATTTCTTAACTTCCCATTGCCCCTTCCCCCATTCTCTTAACCGAAACTCTACTTTTCATCTCTATGGTTATATTCTCTGATAATTTCTTTGTGTTTACTGTGGGGCTTGAAATTAACCTCTTAAATCCATATCAATCTTGTTTTTCTTTGATACCACCTTCACTTCAATAGGACACATGAACTATGTTCCTCAACTCCTCCATTCCCCCATCTTATATAGTTGTCTAAAATTACATATTTTACATTGAGTTCAAAACCACTGATTTGTCCTTAGAGTTTGTGTATTTTATATCATGTAGGAAGTAAATAGTGGAGTTACAGTTCAAAAATTATTGACTTCTATTTGTATTCCAATGTGGTTGGAGAATGTGCTTTGAGTATATTCAATTTTTTTTTAATTTCTTGAGGCTTGTTTTATGTCCCAGCTTATGGTCCCTTCGGGAGAAAGATATGTGATCACTGGAGAAAAACGAGTGTCCTGGTGATTTGGGATGTAAGGTACTATATATGTCTGTTGAAATTCTCTATATCTCTTTCTCCTTTCTTTTTCTCTCTGTTGGTAGGGCTTCCTTTAGTATCTGAAGTAGGGCAGGTCATTTATTGGCAAACTCTCTCAGCATTTGTTTGTCTGTGAAAAATTTAAGCTCTCCCTCAAATTTGAAGGAGAGTTTTGCTGGATAAAGTATTCTTGGTTGGAAATTTTCCTCTCTCAGAATTTTAAATATGTCATGCCACTGCCTTCTCACCTCCATGGTGGCCGCTGAGTAGTCACAACTTAGTCTTATGTTGTTTCCTTTGTATGTGGTGAATTGCTTTTCTCTTGCTGCTTTCAGAACTTGCTCCTTCTCTTCAGTGTTTGAGAGTCTGATCAGAATATGTCTCGGAGTGGGTTTATTTGGATTTATTCTATTTGGAGTTCGCTGGGCATTTATGCTTTGTGTATTTATATTGTGTAGAATGTTGGGGAAGTTTTCCCCAACAATTTCTTTGAATGCTCTTTCTAGACCTTTGCCCTTCTCTTCCCCTTCTGGGACACCAATGAGTCTTAAGTTTGGACGTTTTATTTTATCTATCGTATCCCTGAGATCCATTTTGATTTTTTCGATTTTTTTCTCCATTCTTTCTTTTGTTCTTTCATTTTCTGTTCTGTGGACTTCTAGGACACTGAGACGTTGTTCAACTTCCTCTAGTCTTGTATTGTGAATATCCAGAATCTTTTTAATTTGGCCAACAGTTTCTGTTATTTCCATAAGATCTTCTATTTTTTTATTTACTCTTGCAATGTCTTCTTTATGCTCTTCTAGGGTCTTCTTTATGTCACTTATATCCTGGGCCATGGTCTTCTTGATGTCCTTTAAATCCTTTGCCATGTTTTCGTTCCTTGATTGTAGTTCTTTGATTAATTGTGCAAGGTACTGTGTCTCTTCAGATATCTTGATTTGTGTGTTTGGAGTTGGATTCTCCATATCGTCTGGTTTTATCATATGCATTAAGATTTTCTGTTGTTTTTGGCCTCTTGGCATTTGTTTTGCTTGATAGGGTTCTTTCAAGTTGTAAAAAAAAAAAATGCCTATCTAATTTCTCAGAAACACAGTTTGGCGGCGTACACTTTCTCTAACTAATCAGCAGATGGCGTCTGTGAGTCACCTATACCCCTCAAGTCAGTTCTCCACCTTGTCCCCACAGTGTGTGGGGAAATGATTCTTGTGGGGTTCAGTTGGAGAACTCAGTTTGGGTGTGTTGCTGGAGCCTTCCACCCTGAATGTGGGGCATGTGTATGGGTGGCCAGGGAGGAAGGACAGCTTTAATATTCAAATCCCCTAGGTTCCTGGAGATTCCAGGCCGATGCAAGAGTCTAAGCCTTCATTTCATTTCAGCCCCAGACCTTCTCTCTCGCTGTCCCACAAACCACCAGACTTGGTGTAGTGTCCCTGGGTTCTCCGAGCGGGTCCCCCCACCCAGCCGCAGTCCTCCAGGACCTCTGCCGAGGGAATGTCGTGCTACGTCAGCAGTGCGCACCATCCCTCAAAGGAAGGCCCGGGCCGCCGGGCCATGCTGGGGTGCTTTCAGCCTGATGCAAAGATGGCCGAACGGGGCATCTCCACACCCCCCTCCTCGCACAGTTCCTCCTTCCCAGCTCCGGGACAACTGGCGGGGCTCTGGGCTGTGGACATGGCCCGGGCAGCAGTTTATCCAGCCCTCCGGGGAGCCAGCTGCTAGCCGCGGGGTTTCTTTCTGCTTCTGGCTCACCCCTCCATTCCCTCAGCCCCAAAGGTATCTGCAGCGGGCTATCTTCCAGGCCAGACACTGAGAGGCTGGCCCAGCCCCCTCTTGCTGTGTTTTTTACTGCATGGTTCCCACTATCGCAGCTGCAGCCACTCCTGGGTTTTTCCCTTTTTTTTTTTTTTTTTTTTTTAAAGAGCCCGTCGGTCTCCAAACGCCAAACCCTGGCTTCCCCAGACCACCACGCAGCTGCGGGTCTTCCAGCCAGCTTACTCACTTGTTTCAGAATGCAGACTCCCGGTTTCACCAATATATGACCCATGTGGAACTAGGAGACCTCGTCCAGCTGGCGCATTGCTGTAACTGGTATTCTGGGTCACTTTCTGGTTTTTATCTAGTGTTTTTCACGGAGGTGCTTTTTTGCCCTGTCTCACTTAGCTGCCATCTTAGTTTCTTGTCAGTGCCATCTTGATTATTGGAAATGGAGTCATTAGTGCCTTTGAATCTAATTAAAGTGGAAAACCAATTGTAAAAACTCATTTTAAGATTCTGTTTCTCAAGAACCACTTCTGGTACCAAGTTGTATTAGTTAGGGAAACAGAATCAACAAGAGATATGTATAAATATATGATTTTATAAAAGTATCTCATGCAACTGTGGGTCTGCACCAGTCCAAATTCCATAGGGCAGGCAGCAAACTGGCAACTCTGATGAAGGTGTTCGATGAACTCCTCAGGAAACGCTTCATTGGCTAACTGAAGAATAAGTGAAGGTCCTCTATTTTTCTCCCTTAAAAGTCTTCAACTGATTGGATTAAATCCAGCTGACTGATTTCTCTCATTGCAGAAGACAAACCCTTCACTGATGTCATCAGTCACAGCTGCAGCCAATTGACTGATGATTTAACAAACCAGCCTTCTGGTTTATTAACCAGCCACAAATGTCCTTGCAGTAATGGGTAGGCCAGTGCTTGCTTGACCAGACATCTGGACACAATCCCCTGACCAAGTTGACACATGAATGTAACCATCACATGCTCTTACTGTCCTCTGGGACTCCAAGGTACTCTCTTCTTACAGCTGATCCCTGATACATGAACCACATCGTGGGGTTAAGAAGTGTGTGAGACGGGACCATTTTCTTGGCAATAATTTTTCCTTCTTCAACTAAAAAAATTTAGGGGGGTGGCAATTTGTTTAGTCATTTTGGGACATCTTTCTGTTCTATTCTTTTTTATCTTGAAATGTGTCAGCTACCATTATTGGATATCCATTTCCTTAAATAAAATGAATGTCATGTAAACCATCTGTTCCAGTTTGCTAATGCTGCCAGAGTGCAAAACACCAGAAATGGATCGGCTTTTATAAAGGGGGTTTATTTGGTTACAAAGTTACAGTCTTAGGCCATAAAGTGTCCAAGGTAAGTCATCAACAATCGGGTACCTTCACTGGAGGATGGCCAATGCGTCTGGAAAACCTCTGTTAGCTGGGAAGGCACGTGGAGGTTTCAAAATGGCTTTCTCCCAGGACGTTCCTCTCTAGGCTGCAGTTCCTCAGAAATATCACTCTTAGTTGCTCTTGGGATATTTGTCCTCTCTTAGCTTCTCTGGAGCAAGAGTCTGATTTCAATGTCTGTCTTCAAATTGTCTCTCATCTGCAGCTCCTGTGCTTTCTTCAAAGTGTCTCTCTTGGCTGTAGCTCCTCTTCAAAATGTCACCCACAGCTGCACTGTTTGTCAGCTCATTTAAATGGCTCCAGTGATTAATTTAGACCCACCCTGAATGGGCGGGCCAACACCTCCACGGAAATTATCCAATCAGAGTCATCACCCACAGTTGGGTGGGGTGCATCTCCATGGAAACACTCAAAGAATTACAGTCTAATTAACACTGATAGGTCTGCCCACACAAGATTACATCAAAGATAATGGCATTTTGGGGCATAATACATTCAAACCGGCACACCATCCAAAGGGCCGGAAACTCCCAGCTATTATTCCAAGTGTAAATCACATAGGAGGAGGAAGTTGTGAGGGAAGAATGATTGAAACATGAGGAAATAGCAGCCTATCCTAACTTTATTCAGAGGAAGCCAGCCTGGGTGCAAATAAGATGAACCAGCTCATAGAATTTTAAAGATTTTACACCAAGTGGAAAGGGCTTTTCTTCCCATGTTTTCCTTAGAATTGGGCTTTGACATTTATTCTGTGATTTATTTTCCCCTAAGACTTCAACTTGCTTTTACATTAGCCAATTTATCCTGACAGTTTTGTATAATCCTATTAAATTATGGAGGAGCAAGTATTGGAATTTCCAACTTTCTGATGCAGAGGTAGATCTATGGAAAGAATGGTGAACATATCCAAGGGCCTCAGCCTGGACTATTTCTTAGTACTCTTCACTCTCTATCCAGGGTGCCATCCTCTCAGCCAGGCTCCCCATCTGATTCTGATAAGAGTTTACTAACAACAATAACTCAAATCTGATGATTCAGACATTCTTTCCCTCAGCTTCATAGAACTTCATCACAGGTGCTTACAGTCACATTCTGTATTCGTGAAGACTCCAGAGCTTAACCTCTTTTCTCTCTACTTGAAACTCAACATAAGCCTGGTTTTGTAAAGGGAAGACATTGAACTTGCGTGGATGAATTCATAGTTAAAACAACTAGAAAAAATTTCCTTCTGATACTTACATTTTCTCCCATTGTGTATGCTCCAGTAGTTCTTGGTTTAACTTAATTACAGATATTAGAAAAAAATTAAGAAAGTTTGTTTTATGGAATGCTGACATGTAATTTACTCCCCTCCATTTGTGGAAAAAAAAAAGTTTTCCTTTTATTTGATTGAGTGCATACTCAAGATGCATTTGGAATCCACTGAAATCCTGTTTTGCCTGGAACAAGTTCCAAAGTTGAATAGTAACGCCTGAATGAAACATTTTTTTTCTGAGAAAAATTAATATAATTCAATAAAGGAAATATTTTTATTGCAAGTTCATGGTGGGATAGGACCTTGTGTCTTATTTCCATTTTAGTTCCCACTTTTCTTACCACAGTGTTGACAGCAGAGATAAGGCTAAGTAAATAATCTAATGATTCAGTGGAACTGCCTTTTGTATCTTCCCACCCTCATCATTCCCATGTCAAAGGGTGGTTGTGAGGAGTAAATGGGATTCAAATCGTAGGTAAAGGACCTAGCACCACAACTGGCTCCCATTAGATGCTGAATAAATGCTCCTAGAGCTGAATTATTTGGGGGACCTGATCTGGCTGGAAAGAAAGGGATGACCCCTTTGTTTCTGTCTATTGCGATCACTGGCTCCTCTCTCCCCTAGCTTCTGCTTTTTATTTCTGGGCCAAGCTTTGTTCTGATTCATGTATTCAGAGGCTTCCTGATTCTTTTTGCAAGAAGTACATGACTGTCATATTAACCATTACCACCAGGAAAGAAAACCTGGACACCTGAAAGAGGTCTCTTTCTGAAGGCTGGTTCACTAGATTCACTCTATCAGATTCCTCATTTTGTTGAAGTAGTCACATTTTAAATTCTTACGTCAAGGCTCTTATCTACAGAATGTGCAGGCAACAAAATGATAGCATTTACCAGCTTTATTTCTGTCATCACTTTCCATGTGGAGGACGCCATTTGACTTGTCACTTGCTTATTTGTTTGGGGCAGCCCACATGCTCCACCTCTGAGGTCATATTCATCGGGCTCTTCAACATATCCAAGTGAGAACCACACTATCATGTCACTGGTGGAAAAACTCTGTAGGGGGCATCACTGAATTAATTTCTTGAATACGTCAGTGCTCCCTCACAGTGCTGGGCATTTAGTTTCATGACCTCTCCTCCCCAGCTCTCACCAAATAGGCCTCAGCCAATAAGTGAATAAATATTTACCAGGGGATAGGTATCTGCAAGAGGCTGTGTACGTGGTCTCTGGTCTTGGGATGTACTGCAGTCTGCTTAGAGAGAAAAGAAAGATATCATTGAAAAGATGGCCAAGAGTCAGCCTTGGTCCTGCTGGGGGGAATTTCCCTCTCCGGCCTCCCTTTGGAGGTAGGATGCCTCCACCCAGGCCCATGTCCTGGTTGACAGCAATGCATGTGAGCCCGCCCCTCCATGTCAGCACTACACAGAGCTTGTGCCCTTGGCCCACTGGAAGGTGGGCCTTGAGCATTGAGATATCTGATCCCATCATGAGTGTTGTCCTGAGAAAGCTGATGGAAGATGACCCGGAGGATATGCAGCCTACCCTTTTCAGCTGGATGCAAAAGACACAGCGATTCCCCCCGGTGACTTAAGTGATGGTGGGTTTACTAGAATAGCTGACCCCCAGAGCCTCAGGAAACATAGTGGAGCTGGAGCTCACAGAGATGGGCTCTGGATGATTCCAGGCTCCACAGCAGCTCTGGGGCCTCAGATGGGGAAGGAGGCAGGGATTCTTACCTGTGTACTTTGCCTTTGATGTGCCAGGTGCACACCCTGGCGCCTGCCCTCCCCTTGTCTCCCCACCCACTGACTAGTTCTTTCCACCCATTGGTGTCTTTTCCTCTTCCTTGTAGTTTTTGGTGACTCTTCTTCATAGCTCTGCTTCCTGATCACTTATTCCACCACCTGCCCACTCCATAAAGCATCTAACAGTTGCAACTCCTGTTGCTCACTGCCTCCTCCTCAGTTCTCCTCAGTTCAGAGAGGATCCTTTTATCTGCCTGGCACATCTTTTTACACTGAGGCTGCATGTCTGCTGCTGGCCACCGTCTGAAATAACGTGTCTGGTCAATGCCTACCGAGATACAAGTAGCCATGGTTGTGAGCAGGGTGAGGGCAAAATTTCAGAGGTGAAGGGCAAAAGTACAGAAGTGATAAGGCACAAAAGTACTGCTGGCTAAGGTTGCCTCTGCAGGGCTGTGAGCAGGGCTGCTTCTTCCGCAACAGCCCATGGCCTTAACAGATACCAAAACTGACATTGTCCCACCTTCTTCAGCTCATTAGACCCTCTCCACCCCTCCTCCCCATTTTGCTGGCCTCTTTTAAAACTGCTTTTATAGTTATGCTATGAAATGATGCCTCTGCACTCACCAAATGTGTTCCTATAAACACTTTCACATGAAGTGCATTAAATTATCCATTGTGGGATGCATTTGAGGATGCTGCTCAGTATTTGATCAGTAACCTTTTATGAGGACTGATGGGAGAGATTTCTCTCATGTCTTAAGAGGAATTGCTGTGCTTTTCCTGAACAAGTGGTTTGCATTTGCCTGTTGGATATGCCTCCAAGAAGGTCAGTGTGAGTCTGCAGCAAGTTTACATGGCTTTAATATATGGATTTTGTGTACAACCTCTTAATCTTATTTTTTTAATCTTTTTTTTCTTCTCCCCACATCAAATTTTTGAAATGAGATGGAGTATAAATATATTTTAAAATAGAAGTGACCAATAACAGTTATTTGTGTGGCAGATATTGAGCACCTATTTTGTCAGTTGCCTTGACTAAATCACATTTTCTGTGTTAGTATATCCATATTTAGTACAAATTAAATAGGTTTAAAGAAGAAAGCCATCCTTGAGGGAGAGAGTGGTAGCACTTGAGTCCTAAAAGGATGCAAGACTCATCTAGGAGTTTGATCAAGCTGAGCCCACACACCATAGAACAGGAGTATCATACTTTTAGGAAAGAAAGCGTTATGGCTGGGGGCTCTTTATTCCTCAATTCTTTCATTCATCTCAATCTGTGCATTTGAAGTTTATAAAGCAAAAGGAGAAAATTAGCACAGAAAATATGCCACAATCACCAGAGAGATTTACTGAGAGTTTATTGCTTTTGAAGTTTTTATTTTAAAATTTTAGAGGTACAGTCAATCATGATTTGCTCAACATATGAACAAGTTACAAATAATGCCCAGTCAATTATAAACAACGCACATATTTCTTGTACTAACTTGCGGAAATCGTAAGGATTTATCTCAGACAGATGTAGCTCATGGAAATTTTTCTGTCCTGGGCCTGTCTCCTTTGGGTGCTTTGATTCAGGGAAATAAATTCTCGAGTATCTGCTTTAGAGGGATCTGATTTTTAGAAAAAAACAGATAAACTACAAGGGTTCTCCCTGTTGCCCACCCTGTTCCCAGCCCTTCTCACTCCACTCTTTGGAGACAGCTCAAAGAAGGCAGGGGTAGCGCATCTGGGCTTTCAGCCAGACAGGTACGAGAAGGCAGGCTCACTGGTAGGGACAGAGGCATCATACTGTGATAGACTCTAGAAAAACTGGTCCCTTGGGATTATCTTTGCACTGTCCACTCCCTCTGAAAAACTCAGAGTTGAATGCAATTACTGTTTACATTACCGTATTTTAAGAATTATGTCATACTGAAATCTCCTTTTTCAGAACAAACCTCGCATTTTCAGGGTCTCACCTGCCTGGAGCAGGAATTCGGATGCGGACGGAACACAAGCATCATCTCAGGTCCATAATGCAGTAAAAATTCCATTTCTCCTGAACATAATTAAAAGATTAATTTCTTGCCCTCATGAAGTTGACTGTCACGGGGAAATGGAACTCTGCTAGCTAAAATTAGTTACAAAGCAAGTATCAGAGTACCAACATCTTCAGTTCAAGTACTTCTAAGATGCACTATGTATATTACCTTACTAACTGAATGGGCCAGGCTCAGTGAGGCTTGCAAAACTGTATATTTGATTTAGTGACAGATTAACCTGAGTGGCACTTTTAAGATTGTAAACCTCAAAGAAGCATGGTTTATAATTTGAAAACAGATTCCTGAGAGTCCTTTCCCTGTCAGGGAACTCAGCGACTTCCTTCTTTGTGTGTCTGTGTTTCCAAAAGGACGACATCGGAAAGCTGGGCAAGCTGTTGAGGCATGGCCCTTTCAACGTCTGGACAATTCACAAGGATCGTCATAAGATGACGGATTTCATTCGATTTAAGCCCAGCCAGAGGCAAATCTATCTATTTGAAAGGGGCATTGTATTCTGTAAGATACGAATGGAGCCCGGTGACCAGGGGTTATCTCCTCATTACATCTTTAAGAAGTCTATGAAGGTAAAGGGGGTCCCTTGCACTGGAGGGGGCGAGTCATCAGAGATAGAGATCGTTATCCTTCTTTTACAGAGAAGAACCTGAAGCCTAGAGAAGGGAAGTTAACATGACAAATGCCAAACAGCAGAGTCAGAATCCACACTTGTCCTCAGTCACTAAGCAGGGCCAGGGCTGGCATGAAGGTGCATTTATGCTAAGTGGAGGAAAGGGATTGCATGTCAGCCTGTCTGGATGAGCTAATTAGAACAAGTAACTTCTTCCCTCCAGGCAGAAGAGAGAAGGACTTAGTGATTAGAGTGTGGGCTGGATTTCAACTTCCACTTGCCTTTCTCAACCGGGCACCTTTGGGTACCACTCTGGGAGGCATCCTGACCGTGGGCCTCTAGGAACACATGTCTGTACCAAGCATTGCATGGGAAAGGTTTCATTGCTATATACGAGACACATAGCACACACTCATGCACGTGGACATACCATTTTTAATGCATATAGGTGCTCTCGTGACTCAAGTTGTTAATTTATTCATAATAGCCTTTGTTGTTTGTGTTTGTTAATGGTTTCTAATTCAGTTACTATGTGGAGATTTCTAAAATATTTGTGTGTCAAAGGAGAGATGATCTCTCTACTTAAAACTCACAGGCTATAGCTCTACATATGGAAAGATATAGTCTGTGTTACCCTTTGAAACAGACAGGACAGATAACCCTGTACCAGATTGTGTTCTCTGCTGCCTTGGGGTCACTAACAGGGGAAAGCAAAATACTTGAAAGGAAGATGGACTAAGAGGGCTGTCGAAAGTGGGAAGGATTAGAGTGCCTGAAGACTATGGTATAGAAAATTTATCTTCTTTTTTTTTCAATAGTTGATGACACTTTCAATTTGCCAACTTGGAAGGGGGAGCAACAAAAAGTTTGAAATTGCTAACCGAAATGGACTGGAGAAATACATCCTGCAGGTAAAGCCAATGCCTTTCCCACAGGTGTCCTCTACTCTTTCCCTATTATATTCCCATGACTTGGCAAGTGTTTTCCATCTTGTTGTTTTAAAGGTCACTCAGAGAAAAAGCCCTGTGCAATGAATAGTCGAGGTGATCCCATGCTCATAGTATTTTCTTATCTGTATTGCAGGCCGCTTCAAAAGAAATCAGAGATTGTTGGTTTTCAGAAATAAGTGAATTGCTGATGGAACAACAAAACAATGTAAAAGGTAGAGTTACCTCTGCTGACTTCAGTCTGGAGAGTTATATTGATTCCAACTTTGTGATGGGTGTGCAGACTGGGGATGTTTTAAGAATATGATTTGCCAGGAAAATAACTGTAGCCACATTTTCACAAGTCCCTGGAAGCACCTGTGCATGCTTTAGGTCAAATGGTGTTTTCTCCTGTGGTTGTGTATGTGTGTGTGTGTGTTCCTTTTTGCTGTGTTCCTCCACCTTTCTCAATCAAAAAATCCCAAAGTCACCAAAGAAAATGTTAACAGAGATTCAAATGGCCAATACTACCTTTCAGAAGTTATACCACTTTTTATTAAAAAATACAGATTTAATTCACAAACTATAAAATGCACCCTTTTAAAGTATGCAATTCAGTGGGATTTAGTCTAGTCACAAGATTGTATAAGCATTACTGCCATCTATTTCCAGAACATTTTCATCACCCCAAAAAGAAATCCCTGTACCCATTAGCTGTCACTTCCTATCTCTCCCCTGTCCCCTAGCCCCTGATAACCACTAATCTACTTTTTGTCTCTATGGATTCTCCTCTTTTGGACATTTTATATAAGTGGAATTTTTTAAATGTGGCCCTTTTTGTCCAGCATCTTTCACTTAGCATAATATTTTCAAGGTTCATCCATGTTCTGGCATGTATCAGTACTTCATTCCTTTTTATGATGCAATAATTATTCATTGTATGGGTATACCATATTCGTTTATCCATTCATCAGATGATGGGCATTTGGTATGAGTGAGAGCTTAGGGCTTTCTGGGATCTTTCCTGAGCATGTACAGACCCCTAAATATGTACATGGCCTGCTAGAGTTCCAGGAATATTTTGGAGCTTTTCAGAGTCCTTCTTGGCATCTCATTCCCAAGCTTTTCCTTTTAAACTTCTAAAACTTTTTGGTTAGCCTATTATTTGCCCCAACTCTTGTCCAATGCCTCAGGCAGCCAAGAAATTAAACAACTGCCTCTAATTGTTTTCCACAATTTCATACTGGACAAGTTCTGAGTCAGGTCTAATAAAGATAGCCTTGCAAGTAGAAGTATCTCAGGGAACTGCCAGACAGATAAAATCATGATAATTCTCTGGGAATGAAGCTTTGAAGGCGCTCCAACCCTGTTCTGCCCCCTCCCATGGCTGTCAGGCTGCTGGTTTTTACCATGATTGTAGACTGTTGGCTTCCAAAGCTACCGTGGAGCTGGAAGGGAGGTGGGGTAGGTATGGGACAGCTTAAAACACCACAAGGCTCACTGTTCTTACTCATATTCAGCTATTTTTCTTGAATAAATACTTTCCATATTACTACAAACCTTAGTTAATTTCCAGAGATCTGAAAAAGTTGTTTCTGACCATTTTTTGTCTATTTTCTCCATGGTTTTATGAGGAAAGAAATTTTGGAGGTTGTTTCTCCACTGTTTTCACTGATATTACTCACTGTACTCCTTTTAATAATTAACAAATCATTACTGAGTAAGCTTTACTTTATATATTTGATTTTTTCAATTGAACCTCAGAACATCAGGGATATTTGGTGGGGAAATCCACGCCAAACTTCATTGATTGAGTTCTAATATTTCCTTCAGGTAATGTTGGTACAATTAAGAAATGTCAGTCTTGTATGGAAAATTTCTCTCATCATTTATACTGGCAATGGTTTGTGTGTGTGGTAAGAAAAACTGTGTAAAAATGAAAAAAATACACATTATCTTCAGAGACTTAGCAGGGATGCAACCATTTCACACTCTTCCTGCCTCTTCTCTGATCATCAGATAGTCAGGAGAATGTGAGAGTAAGATATGGAAAAGATAAACTAAGAAGTGTGATAGGAAAACCACCACATCCCTTTTCTGTCACAACCACCAAGTGAAATAAGTTCTTGATTTCAGCTGGTTCTTGATTTCAACGGTAGGTGTTGAAATAGTAACAAGATTTTAGTTAGTATAAAATGGGAAAAACTATTACTTACTTTGCTTTTGAACTATTAATACTGTGTTAAATATATGTTATGATAATTGAGTATATGTGCCCTGGAGGCAGAAGAGAAAAAGCTATGACAGCTCTAGTAGAAAATTTACTTGTTATCCCAGAAACAACATTTTAGTCAACAGATTGTTTCTAGAAATCCTTACTCTCTCAATCAAGTGTTTCTTAGAATGTAGTTCAGGAACCAACCACATGAAAATTACTTGAAGGGCTTCTTAGAAAAACAGGCTTCTGGGCCCTACCCCAGAACTATGGAATTAGAATGGCCAGGGTTAGTGCCTGGGGTATGCATTTTATCTTTTTAAAGTGTTTGGATAGAGGCCTTATATCACAATTTTATTAAACAGCTTTATTCAGAGTATACTATTTGATAAATTTTTTTAGCTTCTTGCATAAGTAACCATACTTACAATCTTCCTCACCTTCATTCAATCCTCAACCCCAACACACTGATTTTTTTAATTATTTTTTTAAGTCACTGAAGAATAAACTTAATGACTGAAACTTTTATAGGTCCCAGATAGGGATCTGGGTATTCTTTAAGTATTCAATAGACTACTATTGACTTGGGCTTATCATATTTGGCATAGCTAGGTGAAGCTTGCAGAGGAGTGTCCTCCAGGACAGCCTCTTGACTCTATTTGAACTCTCTTAGCCATTAAAACCTTTATTTTGTTGCCTTCCTTTTCCCCTTTTTGGTCAAAAAGGCAATCTCGGTCCCTTGATGCCAGGTCAGGCTCATTCCCAGAATCAATGTCCCATGTCACCAGGAGGTCATTCATCTTGGGGATCCTGTCCCATGTCAGGGGCAGGGGTGATAAATTTATTTGCAGAGTTAGACTTAGAGAGAGAAAGTCCACATTTGAGCAACAAAAGAGGTTCTCTGGAGGTGACTCCTAGGCATAATTATAGGTGGGCTTAGCTTCCCCTTTACAGCTGTAAGTTTCACCCAAGCAAGCTCAATATTGAGGGCCCAACTTATAATGCAGGGGGTTCCTAAGTTCACATAGCATATGTCATGTCCACAATAATCCATCCATATCTCGCATTATCATGACTTAGCTGTACAATCCTCATCAGTCTCCACTTTAAACAATTCTCATGACCCAAACATCTCTTAGCTCCTGTCAGCCCTCAATTATTTGTCCCTAATATTTGTGCAAAACTAGTATGGTATTCCTATTAATTATAGTCCCTAGTATGCAATATTTAGATTTTTCCCATATATATAAATTTTGACTCATGTACACAGCTGTGAAAACATCACCATAATCAAGATAATAAACACATCCATTACCCCTAAAAGTTTCCTCTTGCCCCATCCCCACCACTCCCCAGGTAATCACTTTCTTTTGCTATAGATTAGTATGCAATTTCTAGAATTCCATAAGTATAATCATACAGTATGATTTGGGGGGGGAGGCTGGCTTTTCTTATTCAGCATGATTATTTTGAGTTTTATCCATGCTGCTTCATATATCAATAGTTTGTTCTTTTTCATTGCTGAGTTGTATTCCATTGTTTGGGATATATCCTCAGTTCTTTTTATCCATTTACTGTTAATGAACAGTTGGATTATTTCCACTTTGGGGCTATTTTGAATAATGCTGCTATAAATATTCAAGTACAAGTTTTGTGTGGACATATGTTTTGTTTTCTCTTGGGTAAATACATTTGGTTAGACCAAATGGCAGGAGTATATTTAACTTATTAAGGAACTGCCAAACTATTTTTCAAAGTGGTTGTACCATTTTACATTCCTGCAGCAGTGTATGGGAATTCCACTTGTTCCACATCCTCACCAACATTTGGTGCTATCGGTCTTTTTAATTTTAGATATTTTAATAGGTGTGTTGTGGCACCTCACTGAAGTTTTAATTTACATCTCCCTAGTAACTAATGGGCAATCATCCTTTCATGTGCTTCTTCCCCATCCATATATATTCTTTGGTGACATATCTGTTCAAATCTTCTGCTCATAATTTTCTTATTATTTAGTTTTGAGAGTTTTTAAAAATATATCCTGGATACAGGTCCTTTATTAGATATGATTTCCAAATATTTTCTTTCAGCATATGGCTTATCTTTACATTCTCAGTGTATTTTGAAGAGCAGAAGATTTTAATTTTGATAAAGTCCAATCTAAAAAATTTTTATGTATCATGCTTTTGGTGTCATGCCTAAGAAATCTTTGTGTAACCAAAGGTCACAAAGATTTTCTCCTATGATTTCAGAGATGAAAGATAGGTTCAGAGATGTTTAGCCCAACTCTTTCTTTTGGTAGATAAGGAAAGAGAAGATTAATTTCACACATTTGGTTGGCAACAGTGCCAGCTCTCCTAAGCCTGGTTCACCAAGCAAGGGCTGGTGAAATGATGCTGTGCCGGTTTGTATATATTATATCCCCCAGAAGAAGCCATATTCTTTAATGCAATCTTGTGGGGAAAGATTTATTAATCTTTCTGATTAGGGTGTGACCTTTTGATTGAGTGTTTCCATGAAGGTGTGACTCAATCAACTGTGGGCTAAACCTTTGATTAAATTATCTCCATGGAGATATGGACCCTACCCATTCAGGGTGGGTCTCAATTAAATCACTGTAGTCCTATAAGAGAGAGACATTTCGGAGATGGCCATTAAAAGCTGATGCTTGGAGATGCGGACAGAAGGACATTTGGAGATGCTAAGCTAAGAGATGCTAGCCCAGAGTTTTCTCTGGAGAAACTATGAGAGGACCCCCAGATGGTTAGATGCACAGGAGCTGAAGAGGCTAATGAAGAAAAGCCCAGAGACATTTTGGAGAATCCATTTTGAAACGTAACCCGGGAAGAGCAGACGCCAGTCACGTGCCTTCCCGGCTGACAGAGGTGTTCCGGATGCCCTTGGCTGTTCTTCAGTGAAGGTACCATATTGTTGATGCCTTAGTTTGGACACTTTTTTGGTCTTAGGACTATAACTTTGTAACCAAATAAAACCCCTTTTATGAAAGCCAATCCATTTCTGGTACTTTGCATTCTGGCAACCTTAGCAAACCAGAACAGATGAAATAAGTGATACAAACAGCAAGGGCTCTAAGAATTCAGGGAGGCCCACAGTGACCTGTGTGAGTGAGAGCAGGAGCCAGGACCTTGGACTGGGCCCTAAGAGGAGACAAGACTCACATGGCAGAATGCAGCCTCAAAGGGCATCCAGGCCATGGAGGGAGGGTGGTTTCCAAGGTTCTAAGATCGGGAACATTAGTACCTTACGTCTGTCTAGCACTTTACAAAGCTCCGACACACACAACATTATCACCTCAGTTCATTCCTACAGACCCTTACAACCCCTTTCAATCTTTGGGGATTTTTTAACATAACTCTGGTGCTCTGTGGGCAAAACATGCAGGGAACTCAGCGACGTGGGCTTCTAAGGCAACAAGAGGGACACTAGGAACAGATGAGGGATGGGGAAATTAATGTGGCTGTGGACACAGTATCTCTGGGAAACAGCCAGGTAGAAGAGTGCATTGTATCCACAGGGTATGACAGAGTCAGATAGTGTTTGAGCAGGAAAGAGAAGAATGTAATCCGATGGATGGGGTACAGCAGTCCAAGGAGTCGAGGAGGGAGGCAGGCCTTGTGGTTTGGGTTTGTGGGTTTATGGCATGACCACTGGGAGGTCTAATGTTCCAGTTTGCTAATGCTGCCATTTATGCAAAATACCAGAAATGGACTGACTTTTATAAAGGGGGTTTATTTGGTTACAAAGTTACAGTCTTAAGGCCATAAAGTGTCCAAGGAAAGGCATCAACAACAGGGTACCTTCACTGAACTATGGCCATTGGTGTCCAGAAAACTTCTGTTAGCTCGGAAGGCATGTGGCTGGCATCTGCTTGCTCCCAGGTTACATTTCAAAATGGCATTCTCCAGAATGTCAGCTTTCAACAGCCGTCTTCAAAATGTCTCTCAGCTACAGCTTCTCTCCGATCCTTCTGTCTGAGCTCTTACACTGTTCAGGTAAACTAATCAAGACCCAGGTTGAATGGGCGGGGCCACACTTCCATGGAAACATTCAATCAAGAGGTCACACCCTAATCAAAGGTGTCACTCACAGTTGGGTGAGTCACATCTCCATGGAAACAACCTAATCCCAATATCCCACGAGATTGGATTAAAAGATCATGGCTTTTTCTTGGGGGACATAATATATCCAAACTGGCACATCTAGGGAAGCCGTAAGGAAAGACCAGCCCAACAAGGAAGGGCTGTGGCAGCAGGAAGCTTTGTAGGGCCCCAGTGCAGTGAATGGGATATAAGGTAAAGCCCTAGTCCTGGCAGAGAACAGAGTATGAGGCAGGGAATGCAAAGCCACAGGCCCATCCTAGCAACTGCACCAACACCTGCCAGTTACCAGCGTAATACAGGGTGGACCTAGGAACCTTTGAACTTCACTGAGCTGCTTCTATGCTAGCGTATTCAGCAATGATTTAGAGACAAGCTTGAGACATTCACAGATAGAGCAGAGGGAAATGAGATTAAGAGAGGAGATAGCAGACCTCAGACATCAGGCTGAGCAGTTTGCCTTCTATGCCACTGAAGGCAATGAGGAGCCATTGGAGGTGGAGACCACAGCTTATGTTGTTCTTATAGCAAGGGAAACACCTGAATAAAGAATGTGATCATCACCCCAGGGGTGTGAGTTTTCCCTCACCAAGTTATGTAGTAGTTTGGGCCCAGGTGGGGAAAAAATGAGCATTTAATAGGCACATTATTATTACTTACTTCAGTACTAATGGAGCTGTCAAAACTTGGATGGATTCAGGAGCAAGGCATGCCAGGAATTCAGCAGGATGGGCCTGAGAAATGGGAGAGGATTCTAGGACGGAGGGAGCCAGGGACTGCAGGAACTTTTTCTGAGGTCCTAGGAAAATTAGGCCGAGCAATATATACACACTTTTATATAGTTTTATAATATCTCCCTATGTGTGCATGAGTGTGTAAGATCAATATATAAAATCCATTCAAATTGGGTTAAATTTGAGAGTGCCGATGCTGTTTTGTTTAATTTCAAGTCAAGGGGCTCTACAGTTGGAAGCAAGCACTAGGTGTGTCCAGATATTTTTTTTTTTCACCATGTTTTCTCCAACACTTTTACTCCTATATATATATATTTTCCTACAATTTTATAGAGTTATATTCACATACCATACATTTATCCACAGTATACAATCAGTTGTTCATGGTATCATCATGAAGTTGTACATTTATCACCACAATCAGCACTTGAACATATTGATTACTACAAGAAAAACTGTTTTTTTTAGCAATAAGAAAAAAATGATAAAAAGAAAAATAATATGTCCAGATATTTTTAAAGAAGCAGCAAATGCTGCAGATAGTTAATATTGAGTCTACACAATTACTCTTATTCTTTTTTCACTCTTAGTTTATGACAAAGGATTTCCAGTTTTTTAAAGAAATATCAGTTTCCTGTCCCCACTGCCAGTCTAGGGTATCCTTTCTAATCCTTCCCTGCTCTGCTGCCAGTTGAGATCATAACTGCCATTGTGAAACCTCCCTTACTTGCCCTTGCTTCTGGCTGTTTTCTTGAGCTTTCCTCTAAAAACCTCCAATTCTACTCCTCTTTTCTCCCTTCCCTCATTCGGCTGCCCTGCCTCCTGCTTTGCTGCTGTGCCTACCCTCTGGTTTTAGCTCCTTCAACTTCCCTCACTCCTCCTAGACACTACTCATCATCACGCTGCCTCTCTTCCTTCCTTCTTGTCTGGGAGAATTATCACTCACACATCTTTCCTAGGTTAGGTCCTCACTTGGGATAAGGTGCTCCTTATCCCATCTAGTCCTTCTCAATTATAAACTTTCCCCATGTGGATTCCTCTCCATGTCCAAGGCACTCAGGAGATACCCAATAAATGCTTGTTGAATAAACTTGTAGATGGTGATCCAGTTCAGGTACAGGAGCCTGCTTAGTGTTTCTAGTCTTGTTTAGCCTGATCCCAGTGGAGCCACCAAAGGCCCTAAGCCAAAGAGATGATGGAGGAGGTGGGAAGGACCAAGGACTGCTGGTAGACAGCTTAGTGTCCTCTCTGTCCGACGCTCTTATGGAGTATCTCTACTACGGTGCCTAACATGCCATAGTATAATTTTATGATGTGTTTAAAGTTTTTCTCCCTACTAGACTATGAATTCCTCTAGGACATGGAGGTTGTCTTATTTGTTTTAGCTTCCCTCGGGCCTCATCTAGTGCCTGGCACTTGTTTCGGGACTCAGTAAATGTTTAGCAAATAAACAAATGAAAGAACTCATTGAATGATTCAGTCAGGCTGGCAAAGTAGTCTGCTAGCCAAGCCAAGGGGTGATGAGGTTTAGGTCAGGGCACATCTTATTCCTCTTTGGACCTCCACTGCCTGCCTAGTGGTGTTTATTCTTTAAACTAATCTAACCCAGAGCAACTATAATAGTTGGAATTCCAGGCCAGGAAAGAAGGAAGGAGGGAGCTATAGTGAGCTAGAGAAACAGTTTTTTGAGATGTGAGAAAATCTCTCCCACGTTAATATTTGCAGCCAGCTAGATGTTAACTCTATAAAAGCCAGTGGGCCCCTTAAAAATTACCTTGTTGAATGCCTCTGCCTTCGTAGAGCCTGCAGCAGATCTAAGACTAAAGATAGAGGAGGAGAGTGAAGAAGGTCCTGGGGCTTGATTCCAACAGCTAGCGCTCCTCCAACTGATGCAGGGAGGAACGTATGTGCCATTCTTTCCAACGATTCAATGTTTGTGTATATTTTTCTAAAGCAAAGGCAATGGAGTACAACTTGTACCTTGGATTGAAAATATAAAAAGAGATACTAGCAGCAAGGAATACCCGGTCCCCAGGACCCATGGAATTAAAGGTAGGATCCAACAGGAGACTGGTTCACAGAAGCAGTGGAGTAGAACCTGCTGCTTAGAAGCTGAGGTCCTGGCCTTTCCTTAATTATGAGGTTGAGAAAGCAAAATCGCATTAGGTACTATCGATTTGGTATAAAATCCATTTCCTGCTATTCTGATCTCATTAGGCAAGAATGAAAATGAAGGACAAAAGTGTCTTTGGAAGAGCTGCCCTCTTTAGGAAACGGTTATAGGGATAAGAGCATTGTTGGAATATCCTTGCTTTGGAATAAGGACACAGTATGGTGGCATTTTATTCCTTGCTGTATCCAGGATTTATGGATTTCACCTCTCCCAAAGCTTTTCATGAAAAGGTTAGAAGTTCCTTGAGACAGGTGCTTTTCACCACAGGACTTCAGCTGTAACCTCTTTGTACCTCAGTTTTCCTGTAGGTAAGAACCCCCTGTATGGGATCAAAAAAAAAAAAAAAAAAAAAAAAAAGGTATGGAGGCATTTTTATATTTTATAGTTGAATGACATAATAGTAGATTATTTGTTTTGGGGGCTTTGAATATGCTATTTTTGTTGTCTTTTCTTGCTTTGGCTGTTGAAAGATTATCTTTTCTAAAAGACCATCTACTTTACTCACTTATCACTGTCCATATTCAAAGCCTTGGAAATTTTGATTTGAGGTTTTGGTTTTAGGCTATTATGTGATTAACTTGGTGAACATGAAGTATCTCTTCAGCCACATGCTTGATTTGGAATAGGCCTCTGGGAGGAGTTTTAGTTCAAAATGCATTGTGCCCCTATAAAGTACAAAAAGTTGCTAAACAAACACACACACACAGACCGCCATACCCCAGGGCAAAGCTAACTAATAAAAGTTTCTTTCTCAGGCTTCTAGGCTCTTGGATGCTAATGAGCATGAAATGGCAAATTAAACAGGAAGAGGGTCACATAATTTTAAAAATTGGTTGTTCAGTCTTGGTCAACAAATATTAATAGCAATGCTGTTTAATAAGGCAGTGATTCTCAATTAGGGAGTGTGTGTGCATTATAAAATTTTATATTTGGAAAATGAAAAATGGCCTATTTTCTCTAGTACAGACCAGAGAAAGTAAGGCTTGAGAAAATCTTGGCTGGTGAGGGTTCACAGAATATAATCCCTGAATCTTGTTTTTTGTAATGATAAGGCTTGTCCCACCATACGATGGTGAGCATAAGATTTTTATGATTTCTTTTCTTGTGGATACCTTGGATTGGTTTGCTTGTAAAAAAACAAAAAAGGCTATTGAAAGGTGTTCTAGTTTGCTAATGCTGCCGGAATGCAAAACACCAGAAATGGACTGGCTTTTATGAAGGGGGTTTATTTGGTTACAAAGTTACAGTCTTAAGGCCATAAAGTGTCCAAGGTAAGTTATCAACAATCAGGTACCTTCATTGGAGGATGCCAGTGGTGTCCAGAAAACCTCTGTTAGCTGGGAAGGCACGTGGCTGGTGTCTACTCGAGTTCTCTAGGCTTCAGCTTCTCTTCAAAATGTCGCCCTTAGTTGCTCTTGGGGCGTTTGTCCTCTCAGCTTCTCTGGAGCAAAAGTCTGCTTTCAAAGGCTGTCTCCAAAATGTCTCTGTAAACTGCAGTTCCTCTCACTGCTCCTGTGCATTCTTCAAAGTGTCCCTCTTGGCTGTAGCAAGCTCGCTCCTTCTGTCCGAGCTTATATAGTGCTCCAGTAAACTAATCAAGGCCCATGCTGAATGGGTGGGGCCACACCTCCATGGAAATTATCCAGTCAGAGTTATCACCCACAGTTGGGTGGGGCACATTTCCATAGAAACAACCTAATCCAAACATGCCAACTTAATCCCCACTAATATGTCTGCCCCACAAGAGTGCATCAAAGAATATGGCTTTTTCTGGGGGACATAATATATTCAAACTGGCACAAAAGGTAAAACCGGATTTTCCATCTCTAATTTACTGTGGTAATTTGATTGTCACATCCCAGTTTCCCTTTACTAGTTTGAAAAACTTAAAATGAAGGAAGACTCCTTGGTATTAGACTCCTCTTTCATTCACCTGGGTTCCTATAGATGAAGAAAAAGTGTGTTAAGACTTCCATCCTCAACCTGGAAGGTTGTTTATTTAACAAATGACTCTCAAGATTATTAGTGACTATTAGAAAATTGAGCCTATCAAACCTTGTCAAGTGATAAAGTATATCTTATTTTTTAGATATATAACTCCTTTTCTTATGTGCCAAGAATCCCTTAAAGAGACTTTTAAAAGACCCTTTGCTTGAGGACAGAAGGGTCAACATTGACACAATATACAAAGTCACTCATCACTAGAAATTATGAGCCAATTGATAATTTTATAATTCCTCCTTCATCCAAAACATAACAATGTGGATTGTCTAGGTGCCTTTCTTTTTTTTCCTTCTGTTTCTATCCTGCTCATTTGAGGTCATCTGACCCAAAAGGCGTGGAGTGATCAGAAGAAGGGATGACATTTAGTTAAGTGTATCCTAGTCTAGGCCTGGTTGTAGACTGTGTCCATTTATCAGTATGTGTGTGTGTGTGTGTGTATACAGACATACACATACTTTAGGGACACAGGCTGGTTTCAGGAAACAAAAAGATTATAGTGGAATGACCAATATGTCGATATGAGCTTTGGCAACTTTTTCACTTGTTAAGCTCCCAAAACTAGTCAGTTCTTGAGGAGGTTGACATGTAGTATGAACCCCATTAGCCAAGGAAATGACTAATTCTTCCATCTATATTAGTCTTGTCTCTAGTATTAGAATAGCTAGGCTTTCCTGCAAACACCTCAAAAAACCTCAGAGTTGTGTTATGACAAGCAGTGTAATAGAGGTTGCTGACACCCTGCCCAGTTCCTTTATATCAGGCTGGTGTGCCCATTCTCCAGTTGCCATGAGCTAACAGTTGTGCCCTTCTGAGAATTATCCTCAGCGGACCAGAGCTGTCTGGCTAGGAAATGCTTAAGAAGGCTATGCCCTCCCCCAAGAGCAGCTTACAGAACTGACTGATTCAGAGTATCAAAGCCACCCTTCTGTCACAGGATGGGACATCTGTGGTGCCATCCATGCTCCAGAATTTCCCAGGGTATCAAGTTAATGCCTGAACCCATATCTACACCTGGCTTCTTCCCTGCTCTCACTCTCTTACGGGTTTCATCTGAAAGCACTCTCTCGGTAAGTCCCTTGCACAAACCGTTCCTAGGGAACCTGACGTAAGACAGTACCAGGAGAGTCCTAGAATGGATGGGATTCTAGCGTTCGGTCACTTGCTGGCCAGATGGCAACGAGGACCCCATCAATGATGGTAGGTGGAGTCCTGATTGTCGCAGTCCCTGGCCTGCTGTAGTGGTTCAGTTGCTAGGACCTTCACCTGTGGTGAATTGGGACCAGATATAGGTAGGCAGGGATGCACCAGCCAGTGTGCAATGTCTCTAGTGTTTGAGAGGTTGGGGTCAAATGTTAACTATCAGGATCATCGATGCATTGAAGAGAGAAAGTGGCAGACTCAATCTATTAAGCACAGTGTGAGAGTCAGAGGGCCTCTTGCCAATGTTTAGTCCCTCATCCCTTAGAGCAGAGTACAGACTGAGCAGAAGTACAGATGGCAGAACTTGAGAGAAGGATGAATTCTTAACCCGGGCAAGTCTCACGTAACTTAAAGCTACAGCTGCTTCCTGGTCACTTTGGGATCCTCATGCCAGTAGGCAAAGAGGCAAAGTCAGACACTGATGGGGAGATGTGGGACCCTGAAACTTGGGACAAAGGTATCTGGACATGTGCCCTTGAACTTCTTGGGCTGGCAGGAGTGGTCCCCTCCCCAAAGACAATGCAGAAGCCTCAGATGATGCTTACACAACAAAATGTGACCAATGTTTGCCCTTACACAACAAAATGTGACCAATGTTTGCCCTTAGGATATGCAACCACCTCCTCTCCTGATCCCCACCAGGATTAGGATCAAAAATACAGCATGCCCTGCCTGGGGAAGAGACATATGGACCTAAAGGAGTCAGCTCAACATGTGAGGATCTTGATATTGTGCTGTAATGCCCACCAGAGAGCATCCATTGCAGAAGAGGTACCAAAAACCAAGTGGACTGGATGACTTGACCAGTAGGTATCAAACAGTTTCTCCCTTGGCCACCCCCATGCCTGCACAATGGTCTTACAAATGGACGATCCTCATTAGCAAAACTGGAGACTGTGCATGGGCCCAGCAGCGTGGGATCCCCCTCATCAAGGTTGAACTAACTACTGCTATTGTTGAATGTCTGACCTTCCAGCAACAGAGACCAATGCTGAACCCACAACTTGATACCATCCTTTGAGGAGACCATACAGTCACTTGGGGACAAAGTGATTTCTTCATATCCCTTCCAGCCCTCACAAGACAGCAGTTCACCCCAACTCAGACTGACATGCTTGCTTTTCCTGCCCACGGTGCCTCAGTCAGCATCACTATCCAAGAACTCAGTGTCTGAACAACCATATAACGTTGCTTTGGATCAAGGGACTCACTATAGAAACAGGAAGAACGCCCTGTACATGTGACAATGAGATCCACTGGTCCTACCATATACCACCCCATTCAAAAACTGCCAGCCTAATAGAACAGTGGAACAACCTCTTGAAAACTGCTGCAGCAGCTTGAGCATGACACTCTGGGGAATGCGGTGCTCACCTTCAGGATATAGAATATACCATAAATAAATGACCATTTTATGGTACTGTGCCCCCAGTAGGTAGAATATATGAATCTGGGAGTCAGGCAGCCAAAGGACTTATGACTTTGCTCATTTTCACTCTCGGTGATGCACATGGGGAATTTGTTCTCCCCATCCCTGCAACTTTAGGCTCAGTGGATCTAGAGGTCCTGGTTTCCAAGGGAGACACATCCCCCAGGGGGGACAGTGAGAGTCCAACTAAACTTAAATCTATGCCTGCCACACAGTCACTTTGGGTTCCTTGTATCAGCGGTCCAGCAGGCAAAGAAAGGAGTTGCCATTCTGGAAGAAGTAATTGATCCTAATTGTCATGAAAAGGTGGGACTGCTACCTAAAAAAGGTGGAGAGTAACTGTTCTAGTTTGCTAATGCTGCAGAATGCAAACACCAGAGACGGATTGGCTTTTATAAAAAGGGGGTTTATTTGGCTACACAGTTACCGTCTTAGGCCATAAAGTGTCCAAGGTAACACATCAGTAATCGGGTACCTTCACTGGTGGATGGCCAATGGTGTCTGGAAAACCTCTGTTAGCTGGGAAGGCATGTGGCTGGATCTGCTCCAAAGTTCTGGTTTCAAAATGGCTTTCTCCCAGGACGTTCCTCTCTAGCAAGCTTGTTCCTCTTCAAATCGTCACTCACAGCTGCACTGAGTTCCTTCTCTTTGAGTCAGCTCATTTATATATGGCTGCACTGATCAAGGCCCACCCTGAATGGGTGGGGCCATGCCTCCATGGGAATATCTCATCAGAGTCATCACCCACAGCTGGGTGGGGCATATTCCAAGCAAATTTAATCAGCACCAAAACATCTGCCCCACAAGACTACATCAAAGATAATGGCTTTTGGGGGACACAATACATTCAAACTGGCACAGTAACATGTTGGGTTATCAGGTTACCTACTGGAGCATCTCTAAGTACTCCCACACCCACTAGTAACTGTAAATGGGCAAATAAAAGAACCATGGCCTGATAAGAGTCCTGGACACCTACGAGGCATGCCAACAGTAGAAGTGCCAGATAAGGGGGAGAAGGATCTAGGATGAGTAGGAAGGAGATGATGACTATAAGCTTAAGGATCAACTCACAGCAGTGGGGGCTGCAGTTCATCCCACTAACCCTCCTCTTTTAAGTTTCCCCAGAAATAGGGATTAGCCAGAATCCAGCAGAATGAATAATAAATGCAAGAAGCAAGTGGATCTATGTAGAGCAAGGAGCGGACTGTAATAGATGCTATAGGTGCCTTGTCCAGATCCCCTCTAGGACGCACCCTTTCTCCTGCAGCTCTGAGTGCTTGCTGCTGGCAGCTCATAGTTGCACTCTTCTTGTGTGAATCTCCTTGGCTGATCAGAGTTACCTGTCCCAGAAATACCTGTTACAATCACCCCCATCCCCCACAACTTGGAGGTGGTCTGTAGCCCACGACTGACTGACACAGGAGTACCACTGATACAAGATGGGAAATCTGTAGGGCCAATCTACTCCAGAGCTCTCTGTTGGATAAGGTTGACACCAAACTTCATCTGAACCTATATTCTCACTTAATTTCTTCCCTGTCTTATCCCCTGCCTTCACTCTCTTATAGGTTTCACTTGAGAATACTTTTGGTATATCATTTACGAAGGAATCTCCATCCCAGGCTCTGCCTCTAGGAACTGCAACATAAGACAGGTGGCAAAAAAATCATGAAGTCAGGACAAGGTTCAAGAGCAACATAGATAGATAGATAGATAGACAGATAGCAGTGGCAAGATATATTCTGTCTTTAGAGCCTTAGGTGGGGGAAGGGAAAGGTGGGAATTCTCCTAAGAACCCAAGCCATATCGTGACGAGAGTCACGGAACAAATGGGCCTGCTATTTCTGGTGCTATTGGTTGGTCAGCCTCTCTGGGAGCTGGCAGAGAAAATAAAGGAGTTAAGCTAATATTTTCTAAGCTTGGATTGTGCTGAAAATTTTTAATTCTGAATTCAGCTTTGTCCTTAATTTGCAAAGCTCTGTAGGAGTGAAAGATATACATAAAATGAGAATAAGTATTCCATTACTTCTGAGGTAGCACAGAAAGAATCTGTCTGCAAAACCTTTAGAGCCATGGGACCCCACAGGCCTTACCGTGGTTCCCTTCTCTGGTTCCTCTGGGTCTTGGAGTGGTGCTGCTTTAATGCCTGTGAAGGATCTAGTGTACTACATAAGGGTTGTTCACTTGCTGACCTCTTACAATCTTTTTGGGATTTTCCTAGATAAATCGGTCGCTCTTATTATTATTTTATTGTTGTTCATAATTATCTCATGTACTGTCATATTTTGGTGAGATTGTGGGTTATTTTAGATAGCTGAGCAATTGCTTTTAACTATTTTGTTTCCTTATCTGATTATAAAAGGAGATATATATATATTTTTATATATGTGGTTTCAAAAAGTTAGAAAATACAGAATAATGCAAATAAGAAAAATGCAAATCAGATATAACCATGAAAAGTCACTGTTAGTCATTTCTCCCAGACTTTTAGTCTATGGAAATGATATCTTCAAACAAAATTGGAATCATACTGTACATACAGTTTGGGGCTTTATATTTTAGTCTATTGAAAAATGCCCATTAAATCTCCAGTGAAATGGGCAAGCCTTTGACTAAATCCAACTAGGTGCAGCAGCATGTCCTTCTCCCCAGCCACCCACCTTTGGGCCTTTCCAACCCAGAACATTTTTGAGGGCAGCTGATTGCTGAGCTAAGAGGTGGTGAGGCTTCACAGTTGTGAAGTTTCTTTGGCCTCAACTCCCAGCAGCTCTAAGAGTCTAAGACAGCAAGTTCAAACTGCCTTATGAAATGCCAGGGACGGTGACAATAGAAAATACACCAAAAAATGTGCCCTGAAAATGTTTGGAGTCTGAAAGCAAGTCATAGAATGCTTAGGAGTGATTTGAGTCTTGTTGGCCAAAGACAAGTTTGCAAAGGAAATGGACACTTCAGATATAGACCAGCCTAGATGTACAGGTTTACACTATGGACCACCAAGCCAAAGATTCTAATCTAGCCTAGTGCATTGGGAAACATCCTGGAGACCTCCCTTGACATGAGCTTTGGAGGATGGCTGGGATGGAATAGGCAGAAAGTGACCCTGTAGCTTAACCCCGACAAGGCAAAGTGGAAAACAATGTATTTTTACTTTGGTTCATGTGAGAGAGATGGTCCTTTAAAAAGTTATACATTATTGGGTTAAAAATATAATCAAAGCAAACTGGAGTCTATGGCCAACAGCAACACTGTAATATGTTTCCATTAAATGTAACAAATGCAATATACCAAAGCTAAATGTGTATGAGAGGGGGATATAAAGTAGGGATATGGAATTCTTGGTAGTGGTGTTGTTATCTGACCTTACTATTATATTGTATGATATTTTTCTTTTTTTATCTTTTTTATTACTCGTCTAAAAAAAACTTTTTTTTGTAGTAATCAATATGTTCTAGTGCTGACTTTGGTGATAAATGCACAACTGTATGTTGATACCATGAACAACTGATTGTACACTGTGGATAATTATATGGTATGTGAATATAGCTCTATAAAATTATAGGGAAAATATAAATAGGGATAAAAGTGCTGGGAAAAATATGGAGAGAGGGCTGTACATATTTACTGTTGGTTAGGAGGCAGAATGGTGTAGCCTTTCTGGAGGTCAGTGTGGTGGTTCCATAAGAAGCTAAGTATGTGGGTGCCATAAGGTCCTGCAACCTCATTAGGGGGCATATACTTGTGGAGGATCTGAGAGCAGGGACAATGAATGGACATTTGCACAGTGGTGTTTATGGAGAAAGTATTCATGATTTGCAATGGGTGGAGGTGGCTTAAAGGTACACTAACTGAGGAACAGAATGGTGAACTGTGGTGTATGCATACAATGGAATATTGAGCAACAGTGAGAAGTGGTGAAGCTGTGAGACAAGCAAGGAGGTGAATGGATCCTCTAGACAGCATTCTGAGTGAACTGTGCCAGAAACAAAGGCAAACACTGTAATGCCTCACCAATATGGACAAACTACAATATGTAAACTCAGAATTGAATCTTAGAGCACAGCTTATCAGGGGAACACTTACTGTATTGGTCCCTAGATTTTAAGCTCTTACAACAGTCATATCTGTTGCTGAATTGTAATGGCTATCTCCAAATTCTGAGATGCTGATCTCTTAGCGTATAACCTGATCAGTCCCTGGAACTCTGGGTATCTGTGTGACACCTGAAATTCAGAGCCAGAACTCAGCAGATATGAATGGCAGTGTTAGCGCATATAGCAACTGTTACAAAAGCTGAAAAAGAGTCTAGACTTCAGTTAGAGATATGAATGAAGCAGATCTGGTTAGGACTAGGGCAAATCAGGCCAAAGGGCAAAGGACAATACTGACTGTATTTTAAAACTTCAACTTCCATGTGAGACCAAGGGAGGAGATGTTTAGTTGGTGCAGGATCTTATTTCCTTAACAACTTAACTCATACAGTTTGTTCAAACACCATAATTACATGGAACTTTGTATAGGAAGTGAGACTTGGTAGATTTTATAGTTTAGTGTGAAATAGCAACACATCCCAAAGTAATTTCAGCAGAGAATAAAAATATATATGCAGGGCCCCCCTGAGGAGCTAGGGGAAGATGCAGAAGTGTTGGACTTCCTTACCTGGATTAGTTGCTGATGTTCTCATAAACATTGAGGACTGGCGGTTTGCTGTGCTGAGCCCTCTATCTCAGAACTTGCCCTTATGAAGCTCATTACTGCAAAAGAGAGGCTAAACCTGCTTGTGGTTGTGCCTGAGAATCTCCCCGAGTACCTCTTTGTTGCTCAGATTTTGTTGCTCAGATGTGGCCCTTCTCTCTCTAGCTAAGCCAATTCAGCAGGTGAACTCACTGCCCTCCCCTCTATGTGGGACCTGACTTCCAGGGGTGTAAATCTCCCTGGCAACACAGGATATGATTCCCAGGGATGAATCTGGACCCGACATCGTGGGATTGAGAACATCTTCTTGACCAAAAGGGGGATGTGAAATGAAACAAAATAAAGTTTCAGTGGCTGAGAGATTCCAAATGGAGTTGAGAGGTCACTCTGGTGGACATTCTTTTTAATGCATTGTAATAGCTAGAAGTAAATACCTGAAACAACAAAACTGCAACCCAGTAGCCTTGACTCTTGAAGACGATTGTATGGCAATGTAGCTTACAAGGGGTGACAGTGTGATTGTGAAAGCCTTGTGATCACACTCCATTTTTCCAGTGTGTGGATGGATGAGTAGAAAAATGGGGACAAAAACTGAGTGAAAAATAGGGTGGGAAGAGAGGATGATTTGGGTGTTCTTTTTTGCTTTTATTTTTTATTTTATTCTTGCTTTTTCTGATGTAAGAAAATGTTCAAAAAATAGATTGGGGTGATGAATGCACAACTATATGATGGTACTGTGAACAGTTAATTGTACACCATGGATGATTATATGATATATGAGTAAATGTCAATAAAACTGAATTTTTTTAAAAAGTTATACATAATTGTAAGGAAGAGAGAAAAATCTAGTCTGAAGGTAAATAAAGATATGGTTTGCCCATTTAAAATCCACGGGGGAATTGCTGCCTCTGCATTGAGAAGGGATCTGTAGTGGTCCTGTTGCATCATCTAGTGGACAGAAAGGGAAAAGCCACATTTACAGCAAAACAATTGCTCACCATGATTTTTGTTTCCAAACTCTGTAACTTACCAGTATAATTTAAACTCGCTAATGGGGCCACTTGTTAATAAATTTTGTTCCATTTTTTTTAGTGTAGAATAACAACTTAGAGTTCCAAACACTAAATGCTAAAATTAAATTCCCTAAACCAATTTGGGTTTATGGAATATGAGCTATAAAAATCACCTGCATATCCCTCAGTCAGTCCTTATCGGTAAGAGTTTTCATGGCTCACCTTTCCCATTCATCTTGTCCTTCTCTATCAATACTCTTTGTGTTTTATTCTGGCCCATGAACTGGGAGAACTCCAGAGACTCAGGGTTATGTCTTCCCAGCCCACAGCTGGACATGGGCCAGGACCGGAGTCGTTCCATCCATTCTTCAAGAATGCAACTATCACTTAATTTTTTGCTAGAATCAAGTTGAATATTTAATATGTGCTTGGTTTGATTTTCCGTGGGGGGGTGGTGGAGGGGTGGGTGTGCGGGTGGGTGTGCATGTGCGTGTTTGCTTTGTGTTTCTTTTTAAAGCCATTCACTAGCTTTATATCTGTTTCCTCCTCCAGGTGTTTATGAGGATGAAGACAATGGCAGCCAGATTTTTCCCAAACGTGAGTAATAATAGCACATCTGGAGTGCCCTCTCTTTAGTATTATTGTAATTACTATTAATAATAATTATAACCGATGTTATTTATTGAATTCCCATAATGTGCTGGGCATTTACAAATGTTTTTCCTAAAATCACACCAACACAACAAAATAGTTATCATCCTCATCATCATGAGGAAATTAATGCTCAGAGAGGTTAACTGACTTGCCCAAGGACACACAGCTGGAGATTTGCAACATCAGAATTGCATTCAAATTTGATTGACTCCAAAGCCCCTGCTCCAACCACCTGGCAACAGGCCTCTCATTGATTCACTCACATGCCTGCTACCTGCCTAACACTGGGCCAATTTGTGGGTCCACAAGGTGCTGCTACTTCCTTAGCACCTAAGGTAGCACAGACCCTGTGGCCCGTGAATCCAGGAGGTAGGGTTAAACATGGAGATGATATAAGGTGGAGCAAAGGGCAGTTCTGGAAGTTGTGAGTGGTGGGTGAGGGGAGGAAGCATCGCCCAGGAGTCAGGAGACCTGGGTTCTGGTCCTGACTCAGCTCCTCCCACCCTGGGACATGGAGCAAGTCCCCACTGTGCCCAGAGCCTGGTGGTCAGTAATGACACCTGGGAGGATGACCCTCATGAGCCCCACTGTCCTCCCCTGTAAAACAGCGGCTGCTTTGACTGAGGTTGTTCTCTAAGGCTTGCCAGTTCTAAGAATTCTGGATTTCTTACAGGAGCTTTGGGGTATCCTGGGCAAACAAGCCCTTGTCTCTGCTGCCAAGAGGCCAGGGCCCAAGGGGGAGCCCGGAGGGCAACCCAGAGCAGCAGGGCAGTTTGTCTTGGAAGAGACTTCCTTGAAGGGCCTCATTTTCAGACAGTAGTGGGTGAGTCCCCAACCCCCCCAGCAGGCCTCCCCACTTTTGTTCTCTATCTTCCCCTCAGCCTTCCCTCATTCCTCTACCTCTCTTCCACTTCCTTTTCTTGCTCCTCCTCTTCTATATTTTTCAAACTGCCAACTACAATCAATTAGTGGGTCATAAAATCAGCTAGGAGGGCCTGGGCCAGCATTTTAAAGGAACAGAATGGGGATAGGATGGGATGGGATGGGAAAGGAATAGATGAGGACACCGCCACATATAAGGATAAATATTTTTCCATAAAATGTTTTTCTTAATTTTATAAATGTATTTACATGTATACACTGTGTTGGGATGTAAAATGTGTATCTCCCTGTGGGTTGCAGTCTAAGGAGTTTGAAGAACCCTGCCCTAGACTAAACTGGGTGGCCCTGGCGGTGCCCGGGCATCACCCACTCACCTGCCGTGTGACTCTCCAAGTGGCTCCTTTGTCTCTCTCTTCTTTGTCGGAGGTCGCACTGGGGGGTCCACCAACAGGTTGTGGCAGTGCTTGGAGGATCCTTCCTCTTTCCAAGCTCAGGCAAATCCTTCCCTGGAGGCAGAGAATGTTCTAGGTGACTCCTAAAGTAATTCCGCCAAGCCTCACCCACTATTTGAGAGCCCCTCTGTGCTTGGCCCTGTGCGGGCGCTGTGCAGGGTCCCTCAGGAGGTGGGGAGGATGGCACCCAGCCCGAGGCAGCCATTCTACCCCGAGGTGCTGTTCACCCTTCCCAGTGTCTGGAACTTGGGTCTTGCCTCCCAGGCCTGCCACCTCAGCTGTGCCCCCTTGGGCTGTGGGTGTTCCCTGGTACTGTCAGGCACTGAGGCCACAGAACCCAGAGACATGGCCCTTCCAGTTCACGCAGGGTAGAGGATCTCTCCACTGCTCACTTAAGGCCTTTCATCTGTTCCCTGTTCCTCTGTCCTCACTGCTTGCTCCTGGCATAAAGGGGACCCCAGGGTTGGATGACTGACCTAAAAAGGATTCTTTTCATTTACTGCAATTCCTCCTCTATTCTCCACCCCTCACCCATACCATGTCCTGGGACAAGGATTTTGCTTCGGTCTGAGGGGACTGTGTCCTACACTGGAACTCCTTTGGCCTCAGGTGGGATTTCTAGAGGATTTCCAAAAGGGGGCTGCCTGGCTTGCTCCCCATCTTGCTCCAACTGTTCTCACTGACCTACTCTCCAGCCCTGGGCCCCAGAACACAGCTTGTAGGGAGGCCTCTGGCTGCACGGTCAGGATTCAGATGACTATGGGCCCCACTGCAAACTCAGGCAACACCCACCCCTGCCCATGGTCTCTGTCCCTCCCTCTCCGTGGTCTGCCCACCTTTCAGGGCCTAAATGCCTTCCCTCTGAATTCTCACATGAACAGAAACTCTTTCCCCCACCCCAGATTTTTATGGGATTAGTTACGCAGCTAACCCTCTGTCTGGTGCCAGCTCACGTTGGATCTTTTATGCAGACGGCTTTTCTCCCTGTCCTGACTTGTGAGTGGTGTGAAGGCAGAGACTGCGTCTTTTCTAGAGTGTGGCCCTAAGGGCAGGAATGGTGTAGAACCCAGCCGCGGTGCTCACAGGCTAAGGAGCTTGGCCAAGTGATGAGACCTCTCCTATCTCAGTCTCCTCATCTGTAACATGGTGCTAAGACCCTGTCAGCGTGGCTGTGAGGCTTCAAGTTTGACCAATGCCTAATATCACACCAGGCACAAAGCAGTCAGTCACTCAGTATTTGACTATGTCTAACCCAACCTCAGATATAGAATAAGTGTACAATAGATGTAACTGATTGGTTTGTCAACTGACTCATTGGAGAGAGGATGTACCTGCTTATTCCTCCGATCCTTCCATATGGGAGAGCAATGACATCTGTTAGAGGATTCCAAGGAGACAGGAAATGGATAGTAATTAGGGGAGAAAAAAGCAGGCAAAGAAGGTGGGAGGGAGTGGGAGGGAGGGTGGGAAGGAGGGAAGGAAGAAAAGAAAGCAGGAAAGTTGTCAACCACAAAAAAAAAACAATGACTTTCCTTGAAGGAACAAGGAGATATGGGCCCTTGAACACCCAGTTATAGAATTTCAGAGCTGGAAAAGAGAACCTGGAGCTTACAGACCCATTGTCCCTCATTATCCGGGTGAAGTAGCCTAGGCTTGGGAGAATAAGAGAGATGGGGCAGAGTGGTCCCTGAGAACAACGCTACCTGCCACAGCCTGCCATTGGCAGGGGGGACCAGTCCTCCACCCCGCAGGGCCCACATTGTTCCTTTTCTTTCTTCTCCCAAGGCGGCTCCAGCAGGGAGTGTGTCTCCGTGAAAGCCTTTGAAGATGGCCAAGGTGCAGAAGACATGGAAAAGGAGAGCAATGGGCTCAGTGTAATTTACTTCCTTATTTCTTTCATATTCTCTCTCATTCCTCCTGCTTCCTCTTCCTCTTTCCAATCCCTTTCTCCCCCCACCCTTTCATGAGTCTCACCCTGAAGGACCCTCCTAATCCCGGAAACTGAGGTCATGGATATCCAAAGTGGATTTAGGCCCTCCCAGCCCACCCCCCACATCGCCCATTTCCTTAGCAAAGCGCTGGGTGCAGAATTAGGGGTTCCTCCTGGGGACCCGAGTGGGGGAGAGCTGGGCTGGGCCCCATCCTGCCGCAGGGAACCCCCCTGTGGGCCTCGCGCGGACCTGCGCCCCCCGCCCCCGGGAGCTCCAGGGTGCGCCACGGTCCCCTCCCTTCCAGCTCTCGGGAATCTTCCAGTTGGACAACAGTTACGAAACCTGCTCCTGCAAATCTGTTCCCCTGGGGACGGGAGAGAGCCTCCAGGGAGACACAGAAGAACGCGATGTGGAGGAAAGGTGAGTAGGAAAGAGGAAAGAAAAGTAAGCGAATTTGTTATCCATTGTTTCTCTGACTTTCTCCTTGGAATTGCAGGGCAACAAACAAAAGCGAGGAGCTCCGTGGGGCGTCCAGCGGTTGCTTCTGCAGGGGAGACGACTAGTTTCCAGGCAAAAGCAGCGCAGGCGGGCGAGGGCTGCCTGAGGACCCCTTCCCCGGAGAACTGACGCTGGTTCCCGGCGCCCTCCCCGAGCCGTCAGCACCCGGTGCTGGGCGCGGCTGAGCCGCCCGGTGGCCGTCTTGGTTCCCGGGAGAGGCTGCAGTGGGTGCTGAGGCCGCCGCCCACCCTGAAGCAGAAAGCCCCGAAGAGCCTCGGAGCCTGCGGACGTGCGGCCCTGCGGGAGGCCAAAGAGCGCTCTGGGGGCCCCCCCACCCCCGCCCCGCGGAGCCCCCTCCTCCGGGTCCCTGCCTGCGGGGCCTCTGAGCTGCCCCCAAAGCCTGAGAGGCCCGCGGAGCCCACGGCTGCAGGGCTCAGCCCACGGTTCCCCAGAGCTGGCGCTTTTGACACTCTGGGCCGGGTGATTCTTTGCGGTGGAGGGCTGCCCCACGCCTTGTAGGGCATTTAGCAGCATCTCCCGCCTCTACCCACTAGATGCCAGCAACACCCACTGGCCAAGTTGTGACAACCAAAGTATCTTAAGATATTGCCAAATTTCTCGAGGGGGTGGAGGTAATGTGGGGAGGAAGGGAACAAAGTCAGTTTAGAACCACTTAGCCTTGGAGGAGTCAGTAGCTCACCCAAACCCAGCGGAGGCCGCAGACTGGGAGCCTCCAGCCTGGGAGCTGGAAGTTTTTTTTGTTTTTTTTTTTTACCAGAATCCCTGGACACTGCTCATGTGCTGCTTGAATTGCCTAATTCCAGCGTTGGCTGGTTTCAGTCAGGGCTGGTTTCCAAGTTAACTTCTGAGATTCTTTCCTTTAGATTTATTACTTTTAAAATTAGAGTTATTTTTAGTTATTTACTTTTTTATGTTTAGCTTTATTAGTTATTTTTTAGTTAATTCCCATTTATTTTTTGTTAGTTTTCTTGTTATTTAATATTATTGCTTTGAAGTTATCTGTGTTCAGTTATTTTATTTTCAAAGTTATTTAGTTTTTGAGCTATTCATTTTCAGTTATTTATTTGTAGTTATTTTGTTATATATTTTCAAAGTAACTTTCAGCTTATTTATTTGTAATTATTTTACAGTTATTATCTGAGTTATTTATTTCATAGTTCTACTTTTAGTTATTGGAATTTTTGAGCTATTTACTTTTACAGTTACTTATTTGACTATCAAAAACTCCTTGGAAATTTTTTAATTATTTAATTTTTGAGTTATTTATTTTTAGAGTGATGTGTTTTTAGTGAGTTCAGGTGTTTTCTCTTTAGTTATTTAAGTTTTAGAGTTACTCATGTTCACCATTATTTTCAATTGTTTTAGATTGAGTTATTTTTATATTTATTTATTTTGAGTTATGTAGTTTTTAATTATTCTATTTTCAGAGATACTTAGTTTTTCAGTTTTATATTTTCTGGATTTTTTTGTTTTCAAAGGTTTTGAGATATTTGGTTTTTGAGCTAATTTCAGAGTTACTTATTCTCAGTTATTTCTTGTCAGTCATGTCTTTGCCATTTTAAACATTTTTTCTGTTCTGAATTTTTACTTATTTTGTTTTCTGATTTGTTTATTTTCAAAATTATTTAGTATTAGAATTGCTTAGTCTATTTGTGAGGGTCCAGTCACTGATGGAGACATCACACCAGTTATTTTAACAGAGAGAATTTAATATGAAGAATTGTTATCCAGCCAATGGAGAGTTTAAAAGGAAGAAAAAAAAAAAAACAGTGATAATGAGGTATCATGGAAATTTTAATTGTAAGAAGAGGCTGCCACCCCAAATACAAGGGAACAAAGAAAAGAGGTTGGAATTATTGAAACTCAGAAGCTTATCAGCAGCCCCACATGGCTGGGAGGCAGCCCTTTGAGGAGGGGGTGCTGCCCAACTGGTGCAGGCGCCTTAGGAGTTTGGGGGGAGGGTCCTGGAGCTGGAAGCAGAACTCTGAGGAGGGGGCGCAGCCAGCTGGTGCTGGTGTCTCTTAAGCTGCCCAACAAGGCTGGTTATAGGACTGTTGGGAAAATTGCAAACTGCACCTACTGGAGCCAACTGTCACCATCAGGGTGAAGACGGGTTGCCAGGGGAATTCTGACAGGAGGGAAGCAAACGGGAAGGGGCGCGTCCGCTCTGCCTCGTCCAGCCTCCCTGTTGGTTAGCTGTCACTATCGGCAGAGGCTGCCAGGGAGCAGCTGGAGAGGGAGGCAAGTGGTGTGCAGGCTCCCAGCTCCGCACCACAAAGCAGAGTGGAAGGGTGGGGGTGACGCTGAGAAATAAAGGCTCAAATACCAGCACACTGAGCTTTGGAGGTTTCCAGTTTTAGAAGTAGTTTTAGAGTCAGTTTCAGATTTAATTTGTTTTGGAATTTTGTTAGGGTTGGTTTGATTTAACTTTTCACTGAACATGGGATCTAGCTGAGTCTTCAGTGCCCAGGATTTGTTTCTGGGATGAAGTGGGTCAACAAACAACACCTGAAAGAAATCTCTCCCTTGGTACTCAAAAAAATCCCGCTGGACATCAAGAAAACAAAAATAGTGTATCTCACTTTGTTCATAAAGAAGTCCTTTGACTAAGCAGCCAAAATGGGGCAGAGACTACTGGCTAACATCAGAGAAGGGCTACTCACTGCAATTGTCCAGCAGAACATTGACATTTTTCAGAAAATGAAGCTATGTTGTTGTGCGGTTACCCTCTCCCACCCCTTTCCTAACAACAAGGTATCCTTCCTGATAGATACAGAATGTGTTACAAATTTGTAGACTACAATCCTTACTTTTTGCACAATAAAACCAAGTTCTTCCCAAATCTATAGGGAATCATGTTCCACCTGCATTATTTTTTGACCCACATTTTTTTAACGTAACATTTGTTTTTTGAACATAAGAACATTTATTTATTCATGTAGGTATTCACTCATTTCATTCTATATCTGTTTCCTGAGCAGCCACATCCTAAGGAAAGTGCTGGAGCCAGGAGAGACCAGGAGGGATGATGAGTGAGAAGCCCTCAGCCCAGTTGGGGGAGACACATGGGAACAAATCATCACAGCATGGTGTGCCTAGTACTTGGGAGCACAGAACACTGTCTCTGAGTCTTCCTGATGTGGCAGGGAAGGGGTGACATCTGAGCTGGGTCGTAAGGAGCAGGCGTTTTCCAGGTGCAGCAGGAGAAGGGCATCCTAGACTGAGGGAACAGCATGTGCAAAGGCACTGAGGCATGAAGGAGCGAGGCCCGCTGGGGAGGCTGAGCTGTCAGGCTGCTGGGCCACGGGTTCAGAAGGCTACTGAAGCTAAGGGCTGGCCAGGTCTGTAGCAGACACTGCCTCACTTGGTTCTCACTGCAAGCCTACAAGAGAGGATGCAGCCTACTCACCTTCCAGGTCTTACTGCTCCAAACAGCTCAAAAGGCCCTCTGACGTGACACTTATGGAAATCTTCAGCTCAATCCTGGTTTTATCCTTCTCTTGCCCCCATTTTCACCAGTCCATTCACTCTTTCCCACTTACTCTTGGAGGTGAGTCCCTCCCTCCTCCACCTTTTGATTCCTGTATCTTAAACATCTTAGGGAAGGAGGAGGGTTGAGACTAGCAGCTGTGGGGCAGCAAGTGGAGTCAGCTGCAGGGAGGCAGAGAAGAGAAGATCCACAGTGGGGAATCTGTAGGGAGGGTCTACGGACCAAAAGGGGGTGGGAGGCACAACGGGGGTCTTAGCGTGGCCATTCAGGACTTCCTCCAACTGCTTTCAGCAACCTTTGCAAGGCTGTGCTGAGGACAGAAAGGGGATGCCTTTCCCGAAGAGGGGGACTCACTTTAGATACATCCCAGTTTTGTCAGTTCAGCAGATTGGGATCTTAAAAAGCACATGACCCCTTTGCTGCATTGACAGCATTGGGCATGACTAGTCAAAAGAAAGCACAGTCCCACACAATCTGGGTTGGCATGTTTTCACACTTTTTATAGCACACAATCATGCATTCAGATGCACACACACATACACATGCTAGTACATCAAAGCTTCTCAGCAGATTTCTCTTTCTGATTATCTTACCAATCAAATATATACATTTCTCTGGAAGAATATGTAAGAACTAGTAATGGATTTGTGTCCTAGCTGGATAGAAGAATCTTCAGAGCTCTGACTGTCTCAGGAAGCACATCATTTGGATCCTTTTAAATACTTTTGACCACTGAACAGTCAGCTACTCACTATGAAACCACAGCCCAAAGCTTTCTCAATCTTTTAGCCCCCAACTCTTTGCTGAGCCTATGGAAATGGCTCTCCTTAATCAGGCTGGTGAAGTTCAAAGTGCCCAAACCCCACAGGCCTCACAGGAGGGAGAACTTCTCCACAAACCTCACATCAGAGGTGGGCGACCAGAAGAGCCATTTTAATACCAGTCTTCATCGTGGATGTTCCTGTGGCACCGCCCCCCTGATGCCGCAGGACAAGTCCACTCTGTCCTCTCATTCTGGCCTCCTTGATGAGACCCCACACTGCCGCTCTCATTGCTGGGGTCCTCAGGGAGAAAGCTACCCTGCTGGGCTCTGCCAGGCTCTGCGGGGCCACTCAGAGCATGGCCGGGGAGATGAGAGGTGGGGTAAGACTCCCACAAAGCTCATGGAGGACTGGACTGTAGGGTGGGGCAGGAATAGTGGGTAATTCTCATAAAGCCATGCCAGCTACACAGTGGGCACCCAAGATATGCATTCCTGTCTTAGGGCCTGGAAACAGTGCTCACCCAAGAAATAGTTGTGGATATTTTAGACATCTCCAAAATGGGGAAAATAACGGACAACTCTACTGTGAGTGAAATTTGTGTCATCTTTCCATTTGAGTAAATGGAAAAGAATTTTTTTAAAAAACACCAAATGAAATCCCCCAGCATGATTTTATGAGTTGTTTCAATTATCCATGGCTTTAATGTTGCCTGTTGCCCACTAGAGGGACTCAGATTTTAACATGTTGCTGAGGATTGGGCATCTCATAGCCCCAGATTAAACGGCACTGGCTGAAGCAGTCACACTAAAGGTATCCCTGGCTCTGCAAAATCCGGTGGCAGTCTGCATCTATCCTAAACATCAGCCATGCATCATGAAAAGATAGAGAGCCTCTAAATTAGCATTTCCCACAGTATATTTGACAGAGTAGGCAGAAGAGGAGTCCAGTGAGTTCATCCCATGACATGCTGTACCAAAAAAAGTAATTTATCCAGTAATAATACTTTTTAAAAGTGCTACATATTTTATGCCTCTCTTGATTAATTTCAATTAGTAGATTAAAGGATCTGAGAACACCCACATGGAGGAAGTCTGTATAATTTTGTTAAATGCATCATTTCCCAAACAAATTGACCACAATACCCTTTTCTTTGTGGAATGTAAGATTCCATGTGTATTAGTGAGAGAAAAGGCTAAGCCACTGTAACAAAAAGACCCTACAATAGAGTGACTTAAAGAATAATGAAGTTTACTTCTGTCTCATGAAACAGTCTAGATTAGGCACATAAATTACTCTTCTCCACAGAGTCATTTGGGGATTCAGGTTCCTTCTATCTGGTTTTCACCATCCCCTAGAACATGTCCTTGTCTGCACAGTCAAAACTGGGTTGCAGGAATGTCCGATTTCCAGCTCGCAGGAAAGGGAAAGAGCTTGGAGGATTGCATGAACAATATTTTAAGCTGGGAAATTGCACTCAACACCTTCTCTCACATTCCTTTGCTGGAAGTTTAGTTGCATAGCCACACTGATCTGCCAGGGGGTGCTGAGAATCCGGCTAGGAGGCCATTACCCAGCTCCAACTTCATTACTATGCATCTGTGTCACTAGACTCCAAGTCTCCCCACTCCTAGCTCAGGATTCTTAGGACCACACTAGCTTTTTCTTACTCAGCCAATGTTTACCAAGTGTATCTTGACTTCTAGGTTCCATGCTAGAGTATGAGGATAGAAAGCCTTATAAAACATAATCTCACAGATGATACTGTATAAAATATTTGTTGATTTGCTTCTTTACTCTGGTAGCAATTTTTATTTATGGATACACTTTCAAATGTGGCTATTAAAGTAGCAAAAATTGTAGGTTTATATCATGATGTTTTAATTTACCAGAGGACACAGACCATAGAAATAAACAAACACAGGGAACAAAGTAGAGAATTTTGAAATGAACCCAAATACATCTCAGAATTTAGAGTATGCAAAAGGCATTTCAAATTAGTTCTGAATCAAAAAGATAAACTGTGTGTGAAAAATGGTGCTGAGACCACTGGTTACCAATATAGGAAAAATAAGACAAAGTTTTATTGTCTTAGTTTCCCAGTTGCTATGATACATACCACACATAGGGTGGCTTAACAACAGGAATTTTTGGCTCTCAGTGTCAGGTACTAGAAGGTTTCCTTCCTCCCAGGGTCAGTAGCATTCTCGCTGGCCAGCAATCCTTGGTTGCCTTGGCTTTCTCATCACATGGCAATGTCTTCTCCTTTCTTTCTGGGTTTTGTGAACTTCCAGCTTCTGTCTCCTCCCTGTGGCTTGTTTCTATAAATCTTCCAGGAATAACATTAAGACCCATCCTGATTCAGTTGACCACACCTTAACTGAAAATAACATTGTCAAAAGGTCCTGTTTACAGTGGGATCACACCGACAGGGATGGATTAAGGACATGTCTTCCCCCCACCCCTCGGGGTCCATAACTCAATCTGCCACATCCCTTAAATCAAAATAATTCTTGTTGCTCAAATAAGTGACTTAAAGAAAACATGAAAATCAAAACATTTTAATAATTATGTTAAATAGGGTAAAGTCATTCCAGGTAAAAACTAAAACCAGAAGCTACAAACAAAAACCATGATAAATTTGGCTATGTCAGAGGCAAAACTTACATATGAGAAAAAGAATAATTAAAAAGTCAAAAGATAAATACACTTTCAAAATATATGATAAAGGACTAATTTCCTTGACATATAAAGAGGTTTTACAAATCAATAAGAATAACTCAATAGAAAAAAGAAATGGGCAAAGGACATGAATATACAAAGGAAAAGATATTCAAAAACCAATAAGTATACAAAAAGAGGCAAAACAATGAGATATCATTTTTCCTCATCAGACTGTCCAGCATTTAAAACTTTGATAATGCCCAATTTTGGAGAGGGTATAGGAAAACCATGAACTGTTGGTAAAAGTGTAAATTAGTACTAACTTTCAAGAAGGTAATTTGCAATAACCATCAAAATTTTAAGATATGTATATGATTTGACCTAGCAATTTTAATTCCAGAAATTTATTTTCATGATATACTCACACAAACAAATGAAGATACGTATGTACAGATGTTCATTTTAACATTACTTTTAATAGGAAAAAAAGGGCACAACCTAAATGTATGTGGTGGTGTTAAAATTTATCCCCAAATTGATATTCCTTCCTACAAAAAAATGGAGACTAATCCCTCCCACCCCTCAAAGATGGGCTATACTAGTGACGTTAACAAGTAGAATGTGGTGGAAGTGATGGTAATAGATCTTCAAGACTGGGTCATAACAAGCATTTGGGCTTCCTCCTTGTTCTGTCTCTTGGATTACTCACCATGGGGGAGGCTTGCTACTATGTTGTGAAGACACTCAAGCAGCCTTCAGAAGAGACCCACATGTCAGAAACTCAAGCCTCCTGCCCAAAGCTTTGTGAATGAGCCACTTGGAAATGAAATCTTCAGCCCTGGTCAAGCCTCCAGATAGCTGCAGCTGCAGCTGATGTCTTGCCTGGCACATCATGAGAGACTCTGATCTAGAACCATCCAGCTAAGCTGCTACCAAGGACTGTCAGATAATAAATGTTTGTCATTTTCAGCTGCTAAGTTTGGGGGTAGTTTGTTATAACAGCAGCAAAAGGTAACAAATATGACATCCAATAATAAAAAAGCTGGCTGATAAAGTATTGTACTGACATAACTCTATGCAGTTGTTAAAAATAATATTTTCTGCTTGAGGTGTAGAAAGCTAGAAAAAGCACCATTCCCACCCTTACAAGGAAAAAAAATCTAAAAAATATGCAAATTCACAGTTTTCTTGACTTCATGAGAGAGCTGAGGTCACAGAGAAATGAACTAATCTGAAATTTAAGGGTGTTTGGGCTTGTAAGAGAAAATAGAAACCCTAAGGGAAATGTGCATCCACTTGTGGACTTTTCTCCAAGGTCCTTAGTGGCACTCAATAAAAGGTGAACAAAAGTCCTGAAAAAGCATCCTTCCTGACATAGACCCAAGGGAGGAGAAAGGCATAAAATCATGGCTAGATCCTATTATCCCACCAATTCTACAGAACAAAAGCCTTAAACTGCTGGAGGAAGTGAAGCAGAAGATCATGGCCTCAGGGGAATGGAAATTTCAGTTGAGCTGGGGGGAAGGTAACAGAAAAAATATTTTAAAATTCTAATGCTTGGGAGGGGGCAGGGATATGTGCTGGGCCCAGAACTACTTCTGAGGGAGGGACAGAAACACTTTTAAGGCCACACCCCTGAGACTCAGGGGTATAGTGCCTACAAGACTGCGACTTAATCAGAACAGCGAACACCCTACCCCTCAGCTCCCACCTAACAAGCTAACAAGCATCGAGCAACAGGTAACAATGGAACACTGCTAGGAGATTTAGAAGAGCATGGAGAGAGATACTCTCTGAGGGAAAGCACAAAGACCTAAAGCCGAAGGTGGAATAGATAGTAAGAAAAACTTTTAGCAAACAAGCCCATACCCTAAACACAATGTTCAACTTGAAGAATTTGAAGTATGTGGTGTACTTAAAGTCACCACAGCAGTAACAAACCTCCAAAACACAAATCCCTACACCAAAGATCTTGCAGAAGAAATTATAACAGAGGTTTCTACTATCCTACACAGTATGTTTAGCTTTTAACAAAAAATTATGAAGCATATGAAGTAGCAACAAACCATCAAAAGTCAAAACAATCAACAGAACCAGATTCAGAAATGACACGGATAATAAACCGTCAGACAAGGAATTTAAAATAATTATGATTAGCTTCTGCTTCTGGATAGTTAAAAGCAATTTTTTAAATTGGACAAAAAATACGAAACAATGGAAGATATTGGACATCAAGTAACAAAAGACAATGATCCTTTAACAAAGGATTATGAATACTGAATCTCTATATAATTTTCTTTTTCTTAGTTGGTAGGGTATTAGAATAGCTAGAAGGAAAGAATTGAAATTGTGGAACTGTAACACATAGCATCCTTTGAAATTTGTTCTATAGCTACTTGAAAAGAAGGAAAAAAAAAAAAAAAGACAATGATCCTTGAAAGATGAAAAGCAAATAAGATGAGCCTCATGATTTCTCCAGTTTGCTGCCCAGACCAGGCCACAATGTGGGGAGGTGGAGCCTGATGGTGACTCTGTTGAGAAGATAGAGCTGGGAGTCCAGGGAGACCAAACTGGCTAGAGTTCACAGACCTACAAATGGAAAGGAGAAAGCGTCACAGAGAGAGAATTCCAAAGATCTTCAGAGGGTCTTCCTCTAGTCTATACCTAAGTACTGATCCAAGCAAGTGTGGGAGAGAACTATCCAAGCCTGGGAGAAGAACCATCTAAAAAGATAAAAGGCAGCAAGGCCTAGAATTCAGGCAGTGTAGGGAATAGGGCCTGTTCCCACCAACGCGAGTGTAGAAATCTCATAATTCATGGAACCACAGGTAGAGGACTAAAAAGGCTTTTACCTCAATGGCAGAGCAAAATTGGTCCTAGAATAAAAGCTGCTCTAGTTCTGCCTAACAAACCTTAAAAAGAAGACCCAAAAAGATAAAATTATTTCTGAGTAACTTAATCATATCCTAGAACAAAGTTCAAGAATATTTACAGGAATACAAAAATATATAACATACAGCAAGGGAAATTTTGCAATGTTTGGCATCCAATCAAAAATTACCAGGCATAGCAGAAGGGAGAAAGAATGAAGAAAAGTGAAACAAGTCTGAGGAAACTGTGGGACACCATCAAACATACCAATATACACGTTGTGGCAATCCCAGAAGAAGAAAGAAAGAAATGGGCAGAGAAAATATTCCAAGAAATTATGGCTGAACACTTCCCAAATTTAATGACAGACATGAATATACACAGCCAAGATGTTCAACACATTCCAAACAGGATAAAACCAATTAGACCCACACCATATCGTGTTATAATCAGATTGTTGAATAGCAGAGATGAAGAGAGAATTCTGAAAGCTGCAAGACAGTAGCAACACATCACATGCAAGGGATCCTCAATAAGATTAAGTGCCAATTTCTCATTGAAACCATGGAAGCAAGAAGGCAGTGGGAAGACATATTTACAGTGTGAAGGCAAAAAAAAAAAAAAAATGCTATCCAAAAATTCCATATCCAACAAATTGTCTTTCAAAAATAAGAGAGAGATTAAGACATTCACAGATAAACAAAAGCTGAGGGACTTTGTAGACTGGCCCTATGAGAAATGCTAAATGGAGCTCTGCAGGTTGAAAGGACACTAGATATTGACTGAAGCCACGTGAGGAAATAAAGATCTAAAGATCTCCAGTAAAGATAATGACATGGATAAATATAAATACCAGTACTATGGTATTTTGATTTGTAACTCCACTTTTTACTTTCTACAGGATCTAAAAAGCAAGTGCATAAAATGTAATAACAAATCAATGGTTTTGGACTCATAATTTATAAATATGTAATTTGTGACAAGAATTACATAAAGGTGGGGAAACAGAGGGATACAGGAATATAGTTTATATTTGCTATTTAAGTTAAATTGGTGTTAAAGAAAATAAGGTTGTTATAGATTTAGGATGTTAAATTTAAGCCCTATTATAACCACAAAGAAAATATCAGAGAACAGGCAAACCCATAGAGACAGAAAATAGAATACAGGTTACCAAGGGCAGGAGGCAGAGGCAATGGGGAGTTAATGCAAAGTAAGTGTAGGGTTTCTATTTTGGGTGGAGGGAAAGTTCTAGTAATGGATGGTGGTGAGGGTACTGCAACACTGTGAATGCAGTTAATCCTAATGAATGGTATTGTTGGTAGGGGTGGGGATGGGAAAACTTCTGTTGTATATATGTTTCCACAATTTAAAAAAACAGGGAAGAAAGAGAAACTAAAGAGATAATGATAACTAAATGCAATATATGACACTGGATGGGATCTAAGAATGGAGGAGCAAATGCTCAAAAGGACATTATTAAGACATAAGAAAAAATTGGAATATAGACACTAATTTTTATAACTGTTAAATTCTTGTAAGTGATAACTGCATTTAAGGTGATTACATAAGTGAATACCTTTGTTCATAGGAAACATACATGGAAGTATTATGTCTTCAAGGAGTGTTATGTGTGCAACCTGCTCTCAAATGTTCAGAAAATGATAGATACATAGACAGATAGACAGATAGATAGGTAGATAGATATAGACAGAAAGAATGATATGGCAAAGGTAGCAAAATATTAAAATCAATGGATCTGGTTATTTGTGGGGGGAGTGTAGGGGTATATTGGAGTTCTTTATATGGAGTTTTTATTATTTTTGCAATTGTCCTGTCAGTTTGAAATTATTTCAAAATAAAAGGTTTTAAAATATGACTAGAAATGCAAAAAAAAAAAGCAGAAAAATCCTACCTATAATGAGAATAAAACAATTACTCAAATAAACCCAGACACAGATGATATATTTAGTAGACAAGGAAATTAAAACAGATATTGTAATTATATTCCAAATATTCAGTAAGCTAGAGTAAAGTTTAAACATATTAAGTAGAGACATGGAAGATATTTTTTAAGGATCAAACTTCTAGAAATGGAAGCTTCAATATTTGAGATGAAAATACATGGCATGAGATTAACAGCAGGTAAGACATTACAAAAAAAAGATTGTTGAACTTGAAGATATAGCAATGGAAATTATTAAAACAGAGGGAAAAAAGACTGACAAAACCAAATAGAGCCATCAGTGAGCCGTAGAACAATTTCAAGCATACTAATATATGTGTCCTTGGCATCCTCAGAGGAAAGAACGGGGATACAGAAAAAAAATGTTTAGGAAATAATGGTTGAGAATTTTCCAAATTTGACAACTACTATAAACCAAAAGACCCAAGAGGATGAACAAGCCCCAAGCACAAGAAATATGAATAAAACTACATCAAAGCACACATCACAATCAAATTTCTTAGCAGCAGCGATAAAGAGAAAATGATAAAGCAGCCAGAGGAAAAATATGTGGTACATAGAACAAGAATTTCTCATCAAAAACAATGCAAACAAGAAGACAGCGTAGCCACATCTTTAAAGATCTAAAAGAAGAAATTTGTTGAGCTAGAATTGTATACCCAGTGAAAATATTTTTCAAAAATGAAGGCAAAAAAAATTTAGTAGGCCAAGCCCTCAATCTAGGGGCCTTCCCCTGTGAGGCTAGTTGCTGCAGGGGAGAGGCTAAGCCCACTTATAATTGTGCCTAGGAGTCTCCTCCAGAGAGCCTCTTTGTTGCTCAGATGTGGCCCCTTCTCTCTCTCTAAGCCCACTCAGCAGGTGAACTCACTACCCTCCATCCTACGTGGGACATGACATCCAGGGGTGTCAATCCCCCTGGCAACATGGGAAATGACTCCTGGAGATGGGCCTGGACCATTGAGAGGATCTGGTTGACCAAAAGGGGAAAGAGAGATGAAACAAAATAAGGATCCAGTGGCTGAGAGATTTCAAATGGAGTCAAGAGGTCACTCCAGAGGGTATTCTTATGTGCTATGTAGCTATCACCTTTTAGTCTGTAGTGTGTTGAAATGGCTAGAGGGAAATACCTGAAGCTGTCAAACTGCAACCCAGTGACCTTGATTCTTCAAGATGATTTTATAACTATGTAGATTGCATAGTGTGACTGTGTGACTGTGAAAACCTTGTGGCTCGCACTCCCCTTATCCAGTGTATGGACAGATGTGTGGAAAAATGGGGACAAATTAGATGAAGAATAGTTTGGGATGGAGGGGATGGAGAGATTCAGGTGCTCTGTTTTGATTTTATTTTTATTTTGGAGTAAGGAAAATTTCAAAAATTGATTCTGGTGATGAATGCACAACTGTATGATGGTTCTGTGAATAATTGTACACTGTGGATGACTGTAGGGTGTGTGAATATATCTCAATTAAACTGTATTTAAAAAGTAAATGAACAATGAGAGGAGGAGGGGAATGGAATGTTTTGGATGTTCTTTTTTAATTTTTATTTTATATTTTGGAGTAATTAAAATGTTTAAAATTTGTGGTGATGAAAGCAGAACAATATGATGATACTGTGAACAACTCATTGTTCACTTTGAATAATTGTATGTTATGTGATTTTATCTCAATAAAATTGCATTTAAAAACTGAAGGCAAAATAAAGACTTTTTCAGACATACAAAAACTGCAAGAATTCATCATCAGAAGACTTACACCACAAGAAATGTTTTCAAAAAGAAAAAGAATGATAAAAAGTTCTCCAGGCAGAAGAAAAATGATATTTGATGGAAATTTGGATTTACACTAAGAAATGAAGACCACTAGAAATGATATCACACAGATAAGATTAAATAATTTCCCTGATTATTTAACCTTTTTAAAAATAATTGTCTGTTTAAAAGTAAAAATAATAACAATGTGATGTGAATTTTATAACATTTGCAGAATTAAAACATAGGACAATAGAACAGAGGCCAGAAGGGAAGAAATTGCAGTACACCTTTCTTATACTGTATGTAAAGTGGTATAATATCACTTAAAGGAACACTGATACTTTAAAAATTAATACTGTATACTCTGAAGCAAACACTAAAATAGCATGGCAGAGTTATAACTAATAATCCAACAAATGAAATAAAATAGAATTTTAAAAACGAAATTAAACCAAGAGTTAACAGAGAGAGAGGAAAAATGAAACCAAGGACAGATAGAGAGTTTCCTAGTTTTGTGGTATCAAATTACCCCAAACTAGGTAGCTGAAGACAATATAAATGTGTCTCTCACAGCTCTTGAGCATTGAAGTCTGAAATTAAGGTGTCAGCAGGCCTGCTCCCTCTGAAGGCTCTTCCAGCCAGTCCTCGACATTTCTTTGCTTGTGGCTGCATAACTCCAATCTCTGCCTCCGTCTTTGCTTGGCCTTCTCTTCCAGGTCTCACATATCTTCAAATCTCTCTTTCCTTACAGGAATCTAGTCACTGGATTTAGGGCCTACCCTAACCCAGTATTCCCTCATCTTGATTACTTCTGCAAAGACCCTATTTCCAAATAAGGTCACATATTCACAGGTACCAGGGGTTACATTTCAACATATCTTTTTGGGGGACACAATTCAACCCCAAGATATAAAATAACCATATTAATAATCACATGGTCAAACACCACAATTAAAGAGGAGCAGCCATCAACGGGGATTGAAAAAAAAAAAGACTCTTGTGGCCTATAAAAAATCCACTTTAAGTATAAAGACACAAATAGATTAAAAGGATGGAAAAAGAAATACCATGCTAACTCTAATCAAAAGGAAGCTGGAGTGGCTATGTTAATACAAAACAAAGAAAGATCTCAGAACAAAGAATATGACAAAGACAGTCATTTCAAAGTGATAAAGATGTCAATTCATCAAGGGAACATTCCAATATTAAATCTTTATGCAACTAATAGAGCTTCAGAATACACAAAGCAAAAATAAAATACAAAGAGAAATAGGCAAAATTACACTTATAATCAGATATTTCAACTTCTCTCTTGCAAAATTGATAGAGCAAGTAGATGCAAAATCAGTGAGGATATACAAGACTTGAACAACACTATGAACTGATTTAACTTAATTCACATTTACAAACACTGAATTCAGTAACATGAATATACACAATCTTCTCAAGTGCACATAGAACATTTAACAAGATAGACCATATTCTGGGTCATAAAACGTGTTTTGATAAATGTATAAGAATTTATATGTACCGTAATTATGTTCTCTAACCACAATAGAATTAAATTAGAAATCAATAAAACAACAACTATGTGGAAAAATCCTAAGTGTTTGGAAACAAAGTAACTCTTTTTAAAATAACCCATAGTTCAAGGAGATATCAAAAGGGAAATTAGAAAATATTGTTTACTAACTGAAAATGAAAACATCAAAATTTGATGCAACTAAAGTAATAATTAGAGGGAAATTTATAGCACTAAACATGTTTATTAGAAAAGAAAAATGTCCCACGCCAATAACCTCAACTTCCGTCTTTAGAAATGATTAAAAGAAGAATGTATGTATATAATTTAGGTTTCTCCAGAGGAACAGAACCAACAGGATATATGTATATATAAATCTTTCATAACAAATCTCTATGTATTTGTATATGTGTATGTGTATGTATATGTATATATATGTAAAATACCATACAATTGGTTGGCTTAAACAATGGGAATTTATTTTCTCACCATTTCGGAGGCTGGAAGGCTTTCTTTTCTTGGGGAGTGTGATGGTTAGGTTCATGTGTCAACTTGGCCAGGTGATGGTACCCAGGTTTCTGGTCAAGCAAGCACTGGCCTAACCATTACTGCGAGGACATTTATGGCTGCTTGATAAACCAGAAGGCTGGTTTGTTAAATCGTCAGTTAATTGGCTGCAGCTGTGACTGATACATCAATGAAGGGCGTGTCTTCCACAATAAGAGAATGCTGTTGGCTGGATTTAATCCAGTCAATCAGTTGAAGACTTTTAAGTGAGACAGATTGAGGACCTTCACTTCTTCAGCTGCCCAGCAAAGCATTTCCTGAGAAGATAGTCGAAGTTGCCAGTGTGTTTCCTGAGGAGTTCATCGAACACGTTCATCGGAGTTGCCAGTTCACTGCCTGAGGAGTTCATCGAACATCTTCATTGGAGTTGCTAGTTTGCTGCCTGCCCTACAGAATCTGGACTCGTGCATCCCCACAGTGGCATGAGACACTTTTATAAATTTTATATTTATGATATCTCTTGTTGATTCTGTTTCCCTAAAGAACCCTAACTAATACAGGGAGTCAGTAGCATTCTTGTTGGCCAGCAAGCCTTGGGTTCCTTGGCTTTCTTCCACACCTTAACTAAAAATGTCGTCTTCAAGAGATCCTATTTAAAATGGGTTCACACCCACAGGGATATGGATTCATATTAAAAGCACTTCTTAATTGGGGTACATAATTCAGTCTACTACAGTGTGCTTGTTTGCTTGCTTGTTTATTATAAGGAATTGGCTCATGCAATTGTGGGCTGGCAAGTGCAGATTCTGTAGGGCACCTCCAGCTGGAAATTCTGGTAAAGATGGTACCAAAGTTGTGAGTTCAAATTTCCTAGGGGAAGCCACCAGGCTGGAAATTTTGATGAGGTGATGTTGAAGACTTGAGGCAGATATTCTTCTGATCTCCGGAACCCTCAATTCTTGCTGTCAAGACCTCCAACCTACCCACATTATGGACGGTGAGCTCTATTTAAGGTCAACTGATTGTAGATGTTAATCCCATCTATGAAATACCTCCAACAAGACAGCGGGGCCAATTATTTGACCAAATAACTGGAACCATAAGCTAGCCAAGTTGACACATAAAATCAACCATCACAAAGTAAAATACATGTTAAGTAGAAGAGAGAAAATAATAATGGTCAGTGTGTAAATCAATGACATAGGAAACAGAAAAACCATAGAGAAAATCAAAACTAAATTTTGTTTCTTTGAGAATGTCAATAAAATTGATAAACCTCTGGCCAAACTGGGAAAAAATGAGAGAAAACACAAACCAGGTCAGCATGGTTTAGTAACAATAATTGGATTTCTGATGTGCACCTGTTTCAGAGGACCCAGTTTAAGGATGGGGATCTTGGCACTTCAGGCTGGTCATGAAGTTGGAATGTACCTGTGTGACCACCTCACTATAACAGACTTGCACCACAAGCAGACTTGGGGCTTCCTGTTACCAAGGTACTTTGTGCATGTGCTAGTGGTGGTTCCAGACTTAGTGGTGGGAGGCAAAGAAGCCCGAGCCTGAGATCTCCGGACCCCTTTCAGTGCATATTCTTCTGCTGCCATTGTAGTACTGTATCCTTTGCCTCTAACAAGCTGCTGTGTGAGTATAAACTGCTTGAGTCCTACATGTCCTTTCTGCAATCAAACATTTAGGTGATTAATGTGTAATTAAAGCAGGTTAAACACACACTTACTCTGAACCAGCAATCCCATTCCTAGGTATTTACCCAAGAAAATGGATACCTTTGTTCACATTTGTTCACGCAAAAACCTTTTATATAACAATCTGGAAAAAGGCAAAAGGGATAGAAGTCAGAGCAGGTGGCTGATACACCTGCTGAATGAAGGGAAGGTGTTAACAACAGAGTTGCAACATGGAATTTGGGGGGGGGTGATGGAACTGTTCTGTATCTTAATTGTGTTGGTGGACACAAGATTTTGCATTTGTCTAAACTCAGAACTGTACACCACTGAGTGAACTTAATGGTATATAAATTCTTAAATTAAAAAATGAGGTGCCTGAAGATATACATGTGTTGATGCAAAAAATGCATTGATATAGAAATATATTATGTAAAAATTATGCTTAACCAAAAGGGATATAAATACACAAATATCTATGCATAGACAGAATGCCTGGAAGGACACATAAAAATTTTAACAATGGTTAGTTCTGCTGCGTGGGACTGAAAGGGGGTGCAGGGAGTAAAAGGAGATGGAGCAGAACTTTTCACTTTATTCCCTTCTGTAGTGTTTTTATTTTATATCCATTTGTCATGCTTTATAATAATCATTTATTTATGATTTTCTTAGAAAATTATAAAAAGAGGAAAGTAAAGCAGAGAACATATATACTCAGCCACGTCTTTCTCAGAAAATTGCCTTTTCCACTAGTAGGTACTGACAGTAGATTTCCCATGTATGTCTTAAAATAACTATATGTCCTATATTTTAATGTGCTGTCTGGGAAATAATTTCCAAAACTAAAGATCTGTGTTAGTCTTTTATTGAGTTCAGTTAATTTGGCTCCTCATGAAAAGACATACCTGCCACCACATACTATGATTCTGATCACTGAGCTTAGAAACATGTAGATTGGATAAGAATTCTATGGCTTGAAAATATTAAAATATTAGTATTAGTCTCTTATAAAAAGGAGCACAGTTTTCAGGATTTGAAAATGCACTCATAGGCCCCCAAATCCAGCAAATTTTCCTCTGGTTAATGGGTACTGAACTTTTGTGGGAGGTCTGAAACCTGGTTCCAGCTGCTTCTGAAACACCCTGCTGGGCATCTCTCCTTTATCAAAGGCAGAAGCCCTGAAAAACAGCCTCAAGACTGATCATCTAAGCACCTGCTCAGGAGATTGGTTCTAGTTATCCTCCAGTAAATGTTGGTGCAATCAACAGATGACGTTTTCTCTATCTGTGAAGTGGGATGACAGTAATAACAAAAATGTCCACCTAACTTGGCGGTAGGGCTTAACTGGGATAAGATGTGTGCCTGGCACATATGATCTGTTTAACAACTGTCTGTTAAATAGATTGAGTCAAAGACCAGACTATTTGATAGAGAGTTACTGAAATTTGTTCAACTGGCACAAGTTAACCATCACCTTCCACCATAAAAAATCAGTTTGGAAATGCGCTGCTTGCTTTAGTAAATTTACTTGGTTAGAGTAGTGTTCTGGTTTGAATCTGTTATGTACCCCATAAAAGTCTATGTTCTTTAATCCCATCTTGTGGGGGCAGACCTTTTGTGAGTGGGCCGTTTTGATTAGATTATTTCCATGGAGCTGTGACCCTGCCCATTCAAGGTGGGTCTTAATTAGTTTACTGGCATCTTCTATGAGAGGATAAAAGGCAGAGACATTTTGAAGAGAGTTCAGAGATACTTAGAGAGAAAATGCCCAGAGACATTTTGGAGATAGCCATTGAAACCAGAACCAGGAGAGAAGCTAAGAGATGAAATCCAGAGTTTGCCCTGGAGAAGCTAAGAGAGGATCCCCAGATGCTTAGAGAGAAATGCCCTGGGAGAAACAAGCAAGGATGCATAGGGGCTGAGAGAGAGAAGCTACGACAGAAACTCAGAGACATTTTGGAGAAAGCAACGGAAACCAGAAGCCAACACCAGGAGAGGCCCAGCAGACTCCAGCCATGTGCCTTTCTATATGACAGAGAAACCCCAGAAGCCATTGGCCTTTCATCAAAAAAGGTATCGTTCTGTTGTTGCCTTAACTGGGACATTGTCACGGCCTTAGAACGGTAGATTTGTGAATTAATAAACCCCCATTGTAAAAGCCAATCCATTTCTTGTACATTGCATTTCTGACAGCTTTAGCAAACTGGAACAAGTAGTTATAGCAACAAAATAAGATTAAATAATTGTAACCAAATTTGTTTTTCAGGAAGTGATTTGATATGAAACTGACAGCCCTAAATGCAGTTATCAATAGGATATCCAATTATACTCCCTAAATGTATATTCCTCATTGGGATTCACAGCCCTGAGAGACAGACCATCATTGCTTTGCTTAATTAATAGGAGAAGGAGGTAAATCATGAAGAGGTTACCTTTCAAAACAATTTGAGTATTTTCAATGTTCTAAGAATTTGGAGTTAAAACCACCTAGGAGTGGGCATTATTGTCCCTGTTATTCAGCAGAGGAAACCAATGCTCAGAGAGGTTACCCAAGGTCATACAGCTGGTGAGTTGCCATGGTTGGATTCAAATCCAGATCTCCCTGACTCCCAAGCTCATGCCCACCCATGGCAGCCCATCCAAGATATCTAAGTGAGACGACCATGGTGAATACACCATCTGGACAGAAAGTGCTCAAGCCACTGGGTTTTAAATCTCCTTTTCACCCTCATGGCTGTGGAGCTGGATTTCTCCTGGTTGAGAAGGGTCTCTGGGTTTACAGAAATGTCCAAGAGCTTACAGGAAAGAGGAGACACATGTTAGAAGAAAAAGAAGCTGGCACTGCCACAGACCTGCCACCTCTTATGGAGAAACTATTCCCAAAGCCCTTCACCTTGGCCTGCCCGCCCCCCTACCCCCGTCACAAACACTGAAGGCAGAGATGAAAGGGACCTGGTTTCCCACAAGAGCCACTTGTGGTTTTCCTCCCCCCTCCGTCGCCACTTGGGCGGCCCTCTCAGCTACTTCTCATAATGCAAGTGACTTTGGTTTCTCCGTCACAAGTGTGAGGGCCAAAGAGCTGCGTCTTCCTCTTCATTCCTGGTGTCTGCCCGGGGATTATTCTTGAGGGATTTGGAAGACCAAGCTCTTTCCACTGTGCTGTGCAGTGTGGCAGCGACGCAGCAACGGAGCCAGCCCCGGGCAAGGCAGCTGCCCTCCCTCGCACCATCATGCCCCAGCAGCTCTCTGCAGTGGTGCTGCTCCTTGTGTGCCTGGCTGGTGAGTTATGCTCTTGACTTTCTATGGGGACCCTGCCATGTCTTGTCATGTTAAATTTAAATGCACCCTAGAGCCACATACGTGTGAGATGGGGCAGACTATAGGTACAGCTTCAGCTTCTGTGGGTATTTGGCTTGAGAATGTCTTATCATTATTACCTTACACAGGGGGTGGACACCTTCATTTTTAACTAAGGGCTTCCACATTTGGATTTGTTTTCCAGGAGTCAGGCTGAGTATGTGTCAACCCTGGAAGACAGTGACAGCATCCCTGGTTCTCAGATAGGTTATGGACACCTTATCCGGGAGAGTTTGTAGAAACCACTTGGATTCCAGAAATGGAGAACTGAGTCAGAGCTTAGAAATGGGGATTGTTTGCTATGCTGTCTGGGAAAACCACGTCCTATTTTGCTTTGTCTGTTTTTCTCAAATGGAAGTGCTATGTTTATTTATAAGAGGGAACTGTGGGGATGTGCAAGATGTAGACTGACAAATTATGCCATATTAGAAAGATGTGAGCCAGGGTGTCGAGGATAAAAACAAGTTCCTGTTGCACTTCAGGTCAGGGAGGCTGTCTGGGAAACTGGGATATAATGATTTTATATCCCCTCTTTCACTGAGAGCATCTTTTCCCGGGGACCTTGAGTCCTCTTGTGTGCTGCTGTACTCTTCCTGTTATCAAGTCTGTGGTTCACTAACAATTCCTTCTAGAACCACTGAATTGAACACACCACTTGGTTGTAATGTGAACTGTTATGAAAGTTGCATGAAATGGCCAGCTGTGCTCTGTCTGTGCCACACTTTTCAAATTATAGTTTCACTTACTTTTAGGGGATGGGGGAGAAAGTCATCGTCACATTGAGCAGAGTAACCTGATAAAAAAAACAAGAAGCTCAGCCTAGTGGCAACCCGCAGTGACCTGTGTGTGAGTACCAACTGAATGGCAGACAGACCACTGACAGATTCAGGAACACAACGAGTGCTCGACAGACACAAGAGAGTGCATGGGGAAGAAACCCACACTGTCCCTTCCTGTCTGAGCTGTAAAATCACGGAGGTGAAACTGAGTCAACGAAGCGCCTGAGTTCTTTCCTCCATGGTGAACTATGCCCCAGGGTAGACCAGTGTTTTGTGCCCTTGGGGGGTCACAACTCACAGGATTCAAACGCCTGCCCTGATCCTTACCAGCAGGGGAGGACTTGTTCACATCACCTGAACTCTCAGATGCTCAGTTCCCTCACTAAAAAATGGGGAAAATAATATCTTCTCCCAGGGGTGCTGGAAAGACAAAATGAGCTGGCCTCAGTAAAGTAACTACTACAGGGCTCGTGCTCAGTTATATCAATCCCACTCCTTGTGTTTTTCTCTCAGGTGCCTCTCCCCACTCCTGACAGTGAGCGCCTTCCTCACTGGCACAGGGCTATCAACTCATAGTGATGATGATGACTGACACTTACTGGCACTTCCTGCGTCCCATCGACTAGTCTGAGCACTTTATTCTTGCAAGCACTATTTTTTTTTCTTTTTTTTTTTTTTTAACTTTCCCTTCTTTTTTAAATCAACTGTATGAAAAAAAAAGTTAAAAAGAAAACAAACATACAATAAAAGAACATTTCAAAGAGACCATAACAAGGGAGTAAGAAAAAGACAACTAACCTAAGATAACTGCTTAACTTCCAACATGTTCCTACTTTACCCCAAGAAAGTTACCTAATATAGCAACATTTCTGTGAACTTGCTCCTACTATATCCATCAGAAATTAACAGACCATATTGCAAGCACTATTATCTTCTCCACTTTACTTATGAGGAAATGGAGGCCCAAAGAGGTTAAATATCCCACCTGTGGTCACACAGCTAGTAAGAGACAGAGTTGAGTTTCAAACTAGAGTCCCTGCTCCTGGCAGCTGAGTTGTGCTCTCTACACATAAATCTATCTCATCTATGTTAACTCATTTGGTCTCATAATCCTATAATAGGTGCTATATCTAGTTATCCCCATTTTACAGGTGAGGGTACTGAGGCACATCAGGTTAAGGAATTGCCCACGGTCACCCAGCCAGCAAGCAGCAGCCCTGAGATTTGCATCCAGACAGCCCAGCTTTGGGGTCCTTGCTCTGCACTCCTGCCTTACTCTGCCCTGCATGGTGGGCCCCATAAATATTTGTTGAATTGGAGATGACCAAAAAACATTAGGCATTTTGCTAGGAGAGACTAACTTCAGGGTAAATTAGCTGAGTAATCTTTATCTGGTCACTTTTGTTCCCTGAACTCAAATTCCTCCCCCACAAAATGAGGGGATTTGGCTTCAGCTGCATGTAAGAGACAAACCCAGAATAGCAATGGATTAAACAAGAAAGATGTTTTTTACTCTGTCTTGTGAAAACAAGTTCAGAGGAATTCACACCAGTTCTGGGGAAGGGCTCCCTAGTGTCATTGGGGACCTACCATTCTATGTGTGACTTCAACCCTGGAAGTCTCCTCGTGGTTCTATATGTCTGCTGGGGTCCAGCCATCACATACAAGTTGCAGGCTGGTCAGAGGATGAAAAACAGAAAGGCAAGAGTGCAGCCACCCAGGTGGCCAAACTCCCTTTAGGCAGTGTTCCCAGAAGGCCCCCATGGCCCTCTCACTTCCATTGCTTTAGCATTGTGTTTTGCACCCTTTGGGGGGTCACACATAACTGGGTTCAAACCCCTGCCCTGATCCTTACCAGCAGGGAGAACTTGTTCACATCACGTGACCTCTCAGATGCTCAGTTCCCTCACTAAGAAACGGGGAAGATAATATCTTCTCCCAGGAGTGCTGGAAAGACAAAATGAGCTGGCATTGGTTAAACAATTACTACAGGGCTCGTGCTCAGTTATATCAATCCCACTACTCATATTTTTCTCTCCAGTCCCTCTCTCCACTCACCTTGCAAAGGAGCCTGGGACCCAGGGTTCTTTATTTCAGGCAGCAAAATGCTCAGCTTAAACTCAGTATTCTATTTCTAAGGAAGAAAGGAAGACTGGATTTTGGGGTAGTTGATTAGCTAATCCCTGCCACAGGGGTGGAGCTCCTTCTAGTTCTAGGGTTCCCTTTGAATCTCAAGTCCCAGAGGGAACTAACGGACAGAGGTAGGGCTTACATCTTTTTGCTACACATTACTTCCTGTTGGGTCTAAGGTTAACCTGTGAAACTGAGCAGAATCTTGCTAAGAGCCACTCCTGCTGCCCCACATATCCGCAAACACTCTCCCTGCTGCACCCTGTTAGAGCTGCCTCTGCCACCCAGGAAGTGGCAGGCAAGGAGCTCCAGGGCTGTCCTCGGTTCCCCAGGCCTGGATGTGGCCATGGGGCTCCCAGGTGTCACCGACTGTACCCCTCAGATCTCTGCAGATACACTGTCATCTCCAAGGGCTGCAGGGCCTGCTCCCTGCTGAGCGCTCCACCTCGCCCCCACCACTTCCCCACACCCCCCTTATGTTCCCGTCATGCTGAACCCCTTGCTCTTCTCCAAGCAGACCAGACTTCTGAAGTCTCTGAGCCTTGGCACATACTCTTCCTTCCATCTGGAATGCCATTTACTCCCTTCTCTGCCTGAAGAATTTCTCCTCGGGTTGGATTCCTCACCCTCTACCACTGTCTTGTAGCATCTGGGGGCTACTTTAATAACGCTTGTCACACTGAGGAGTGTGGTCTATTTATATGTCTGCCTCTCCAGGCTATGAGTCCCCAAAGGCAAAGACCCTACCCCTGGTGCCTGGTAGGGAGCCTGGCTCTGAGGAGGCCTCTACATACTTGTTGAATAAGGTGTGACAGAGAAACCGATGCCTGGGCAGGGACCAGCTCCATGGGAAATACCTAGAGAAGTTGTCACGATCCCTTTTGTGGGTGCTGACTTACCCAGGGACCAGCCAGCCAAGTCATCTCTCAGCACTGCCCTGGGCTCATAGGGGAACCAAAACCTTCTCATGCCTCCTCTGCAGATTGTATATCTGGGTCTGGAGTACTTGTTCACTGAGTCTCCTGAGCCCTGGAAACAATCAACATAAAGTCAATAAATAAACATACAAACAGGGCTGATATTCTGATGGCACACACAGCCTGGCCATGCAGGTCGTTAAATATTTGAATACCAATCCCTATTAATTACAAGTTGTGATTAGTGCAGTGAAAGAAAGGAGCATACCACTGTGGTGGAGGATTGTGGGGTGGGGCCTATTTCATATAAGGGGGACAGAGTAGACTCTCTGGGTCTCAAGTCTAAACACGGCCAGCCCACCTGAAGTATCAGAGCAATCACAGTTTGATTTCCTTTCTTACTTGAGAAAGGCTGGGTCACTCAAAAGATTAAGTAAGGAAATGTGAGAACCTGGTCGATATTTAGAAAAATAATTGGTGGCAAGATAAGAAAATGGAAGGGACTGTGTTGTGAGGAAACAAATCTCCCATCATTGGAGGGAATAAAGCATGGATAGGATGAACACGTGGCAAAGACGCCATAGGTACAATTCACGAATCAGATTAGGGGTTGGACTAGACAAGCTCTAAGACCCCTTTCAAACTTGGGAATATAGGTTTCTATGAAACCTATAAAACTGTGTGAATCCTAACTACCATTATTCACGTTGCCCAGCTCTGTCAGTTTGTCCCGTCAGCTCCCTACCCAGGAGCACTGTTTTACACCAACTACCTAGACTCACATTTGTAACTGAGGATGGAAGAGGACCCATTTCATGGCATCAACACTTAGATATCTAGCTGCACATGGTCACTTTGGTGTGTATTAGTGCCACCCCCCATACGGACAAAGGGGCCAGACACAGAAGACTATCTGCAGTGTGGTCACAACCATCTAAAAGAAACATAGGTGCAAGCAAAACTGCAACAATTGTGGCCTCGTGGTATAATCTTCAGTGATCTTTACTTCATTGTTATATCATTGTAAATTTTCCCCAAATCTAAAAATACGTGTGCTAGTTTTTTATGAAAAACATTAAGTGGGGAGAGGGGTGCTTGTGCACAATTAGTTGGTGTTTTAACACTTTGTTTCCTAATTTGCAGTAAATTTTCATTGTGGCTGTCAAATAAGCACCAAAACATATCCAGAAATCAGAAAGTATCTTCAATCCACAACAGCAGGGGCCACAGAAAACCCTTCTCTCCTGCAAACAACTAGCCAGGTGCCTCACAGAACAGCAAGATCAACAGATGGTCATGACACCTCTCAAATACCTGTCACAACCTCCAAGTCTGAGAGGGCAACAACCCACACAGCAATAAAAACTCCAGCAACGACTACCCCGGTAACCACCGAAAGCACCCCCTCCACCAGCCCAATAAACCACACTCTACTCACAACCCAGGCCACGGCCAACATCTCAAAAACGGCTACTCCGGTCACCGAAGCTACAATCGGCCCCAGCTCGGCTCCTCGCTCACTACCATCCACCGTCACCCCACCAGCCCATACAGCCGGAAGCAGCCCATCAAACGTCAGCCACACAGCCGGGAACACCACCCAGTGCGGTAACCAGACCACCCTCCCGACAGCTTTGTCCACAGCACCACGCAGCAGCACAACCAGTCAGACGTCCACTCGACCCACCCCCGCCCCAGGAACAACCACGGCCCCGCGCACCACCACCCACACGGCCACGCCGACTACCACGGCCCCCGGGCCCACCCTTGCACCGCAGCCATCGCCAGCGAAGACTGGAATCTATCGGGTTCTAAATGGAAGCGAGCTCTGTATCAAAGCAGAGATGGGGATAGAGCTGATTCTTCAAGAGAAGGAGTCGGTAAGTTGGGGTAACAGAACCGCAGCACGGTGACACTCTCTTCAACATGGAGCTTGCCTTGCAAAGAAGGAGCAGTGTCCGATACCCTGTGTCTTTAAATGAATTAAATAGCTGCCTGCTCAACTTCACTCCGGGGTGCTGGATTAAAAGACGAATCTGTTTTAGAATATATATAAAAATAGAAATCAATAAAGACTGTTAAAACAGAGGAAAGCACACACCCAAAATTTAAATATGCACACCCCTCACTTCCAGCAGGAATGTTCATTGTTGACCCCAGCCCACCCCTACCCCTCTGGATGACTTTCAAGCCTCAGCTTCTTTCCTATGAAATGAGAGGTTTGGATTAGATGGTCTCTGTAGTTCTAGCCAGCTCTGACTCTAACATGGAAAATACAGATTAACAGAAAGAACAAGGGGTAGGGGTGGGGTCTATGAATTATTTGATTTATTAAAGGAATCATCATTACAATAATTCTTTCTTTGCACAGGTTTTATGATTTCAAATAAAACTTCCAAATCCAGGTTTTATTAAATAGTAAACCCTTCCCTGTAGCATCTTTCAACATATTCAATTTCAAAAAGTAAATTCCACACAACTTATCCAGGACACGCCTGTCATGAATTATTGTTCAAGGAACTCCTGTCTGTGGTAGAACTCCCGCTTTTAAAAAATCTTTTGAATGTCATGATTTGGAAATGAAAGGTGTTCGCTAGGAACTCTGCAGTTCTCAAGTGAACACCCCTTAGCCTTGAACTCATGTTCACTTGCTGGTCTGAGCTTCAGGTTCCAAGAGCTTGACTTCTTGAGTTTTCTGCATGCCAAGCTGACCTATCTTATTTCGTTCAGGTTTTTTCACCTCTGAAATACTTCAATATCGACCCCAATGTGACCCAAGCCTCTGGGAACTGTGACTTGCGAAAATCCAACCTTCTCTTGAATTTCCAAGGTGGCTTTGTGAATTTCACATTTACCAAGGTAAGATCTGAGCTCCTGACTCAAGGGTCAGAGTCTCTTTCCCTCACCCTAGGGCTGAGTGGTGCAATCTCATACTTCAGATGTCAGAGCCTTTTGAGATCTTTGCTGATAAGAAAGAAGAGCATGGAAATGAAGTGGAGGAAAGTTTCCACATTTTATGTTTGCTTTCTTCCCCTTTCAGCCTCCTCTGTACAGCCCAAGAAGGGCTTTGATGCCTCTTAGGGGAGACTTAAGACTCTGGGGAACCTAGCTGCCGGGGCCCTTTGCAAACCACCTAAAAGGAGGAAGTGGTATAGATGAACAGGCCCGTAGAAATTCCCAGTGGAAACCAGAGAAACGGGGTTATTCTAAGACCAAAATCAAATGTCAGCATGGGTTCTTTCCAACCACACCACGCAAAATTCAAGGGCTAACCTATTACTGGGTTTTCCAGACCAGATCCTGGAACAGGGTAGACAGTGAAGTAGAATGGAAAGAGAGAGCATGGAAGTTGGCGTCAGAGAGGCTCAGCCGCAAATTTGACCCTGTTGTTCTCCTTGTGACATTGCACAGACAACCTAACCTGTCTGGGCTTTATTTTGTCATATGTAAAATGGGAGAAAGGAATTAGATATCACTTCTGTAAAGAGCATGCCCAATGCCAGGAATGTGGTGGATGTTCAATAACCAGCAGCTGTTATTGCAGTAAATGTCTTGGGGAGATGATGTTGGCCATCATACTCTCAAGGGAGAGACAGGGTTACCCTGCTTATCCTAAAGTATCTTTCAAATATGTGGAGTAAGAGCCAGGCAGAGTCAGTAAGATGAATGCCTGCAATTAGACTCAATGGGGGGCCCCTTCTTACCTATCTAATATGACCCCTGAAGTTGCAGGGGCAGCATTTTCAGAAGAACAAGCACAGACTTTGGGCTCAGACACCAAGATTGGCTCTCAGGGGTAATATACTAGCTGTATGATCTCAGCCTAGTTTGGGCCTCAGTTTCCTTATCTGTAAAATGGAAATAATTATACCTACCTAGCATGACACTTGGGAGAATTAGAAGCAGTGTGTGTAAATTGTCCAGCACAGTGCTTGGTACATAGCAATGTTCAATAAAGGATGGTTGTTGTCATTATTATCAAAATGATTATTATTATATTGGTTTCAAAGGCTTTGTCCTCCTGGTATATATTTTTCCCCATAACATAGAAGTGCACTTGAGGAATCAGTGGTTTCCTTTCGGTACCAAATAGGAAAGATGTACTCACTTACACCAGAAGAACATTCAAGGCAGAATAAATGTTCTGTTCCTGGACAATTGAAGTTTATAGAGGTGTCAGGAATAAAAAAAAATAAAAAAAAAGTCACTACAGCACAATGGCAGAGGATATAGGCATAAGCATTTAAGCTTTAGTTTGGGGCTTGTTACCACCCCAACCCCTGCCTCTGAATAATTGCTAAGAGGAGGCAGCAGAAACCTCCAGCAATTGTTTGTGGCACACCAAGGCCCCTGCTGCCAGGCCTCAGCAGAACTGCAGACAGAAGTTTCTTTGGTACCTTCCAACCTCTCTTTTTGCTACTTGCTTCTATCTCCTGATGCCCCAAGCCCTGACTCTCTGATATCTCCAGGCTAGACTCTGTTGGACCAAACTCTAGCCCAGGATTGAATCCTTTCTGGAAGTTCTCAGTGCTCCAGATTACTCCTGCCTCCAGAAGTATGGGCAGAGATGAGTGCCCAGAGTGAGCTCCAAGCACGCGGGGCATCCCTCCTCCCTCCACCCACCATCAGGCAGGGGCGAGGTGAGCCACTCTCAATCCACATTGTAATAGCTGCTTTGCCTGAGTCTCACCAGCCAAATTCACCAAGCAGCTGATTTCTTTCTGGGATAAGCCTCAGTCCTCCTGGGGAATTCCTGCATTTTAAAAGAGAACTTGTTTAAACAAAAACAGAGGCCAGGTAAAATGACAAATAACTTAGAAAGGGAAGTAGGCTAGCAAACAAATTGCTTCCCTGGAAATATGCAGTCCCTAATTTTTTTTTTATTTTCCCACTTTTGATAGAGCCATGAGTACAAGAAAGATTTCATTTTTCTGTTAAATCTGCAAAAGAAAAATGATAGGGTAAGCACAAGATGATAGGTGACAACTAACAATGCCTCAGTAGTAAGGAGACAAAAGAGAGGGATGGAGGGACCCTCTGCTCTGCTGTCTTAGTTTGCAAGGCTGCTGTGACAAATACCACACACTAGGTTGATGTGAACAATAGGAATTTATTGCCTCAGTGTTCTGGAGGCTAGAATTCCAAAATCAAGGTCCCAGCAGGCCGTGCTTTCCCCTGGAGTCTAGTGTCCTGGTGCTCGCTTGCTGCAATCTTTGGGGTGCCCTGCCTCACAGCTCTGCCTCTGTCACATGGGGATCTCTCTCTCCTTGAGTCTGCTCCTCTGATTTCCACTACTGGCTTCTGATTTCCAGCTTCTACTGACCAAATTTTCTTTGCTTATAAAACTTGCAGTCATATGGATTAAGGCTCACCCTGATTCAATCTGGTCTTTTCTAAACAGGATCTTTGAAGAGCCTATTTGAAAATGAGTCTACACCTTAATCAATAATAGCATTTTAAAAGGTCCTATTTACAAATGGGTTCACGCCCACAGGAACTCAGATTAAGGCTAGAACATGTCCTGATTCAGTTCCCAGCTCCTGCCCAGAGGGAGTGGCCTCTCCTCATCTCTGGCTGGTGTCATGCCCAGTGACCATTGCCGTCTACTGTCAGGAGCATCCCTTCTGTATAGTCACGTGTCCATTCTGAGTGGCCACTGCCCTGCAGTGCCAGTTATTAAACATTTTACACATTACCACTGCCAGGTGATAATAAGAGGCCTCTGTTGCCATATCTTCTGATTATTCGAGAGAAGGCAGAAATCCAGATCTTTTCATAAAAGCACCTGATTTTTAATTGTCAGCCACAAGTTTTTAAAAATTTGAACACCACCATGCTGCCCAAACAAAACAGAGCTGGAGGCATATTTTCTCTGCGGACCCCTGTGCTGTGACTTCTGCCCTAAAGAGTGGAATGTGTGAAATGCATTAGAGTAGGAACTTCTAGATCCTTCCAAAAGAGAAAAGGGGTCAACAATTCAGACACTTTCCAAGTGTTGCTACCCTCTAGGGCAGTGTTTCTCAACAGTGGCAGTATTGACATTTGGACCAGATAATTCTTTGTTGGGGGTGGGGGGGCTGTCCTGTGCCTTATAGGATATTCAGCTGCATCCCTGGCCTCTACCCACTCAATGCCAGTAGTACCCCACCCCCAAGTTGTGACAACCAAAAATGTCTCCAGATATTGCCAAATGTCCCCTGGAGGGACAAAATCACCCCTAGTTAAGAACTTTTGCTCTAGAGAAAAAGAGGACCCTTGGGGAAAAAATGAGTTTGTGTTAATTATAATGAAATAGAGGTTACAAATGAGAACCAAGGTGTAGAAAGCAAAATAGTGCTGATTTGCAGGCCTATTTATGCTGCAGTCAACCAATTTATTGGTAAGACTTTCGTGAACACATACTTGTCCCCAAGAATCTGCTAGACATTATGGGAGAAAATAAAAGATATAGGGGTTACAATTCCAGGTTGCAAATAATGTATGGATTATTTTAATTGAAATACTACCAATGACAAAAATAGGTTTAAAAACCTGCCTCAGAGGATCACTTGGTCTTGTTCAATCAAGACCTGAATTAACTGTATCATTTGCTTTGTGACTGTGGACAAGTCATTAGCTCTCTCTGAACTTCAGTTTCCTCTTTTATAAAATGGAACCAACCAATACCAAGTTTGCTGGGCTGCTGTGAGGGTGAATTGAGCTAACATATGCGGAAGGGCTCAGCACGGTGTCTGGCCCAACACAGGCTCAAGAGAGGGGGTTTCCTTTCTTGTTTCCGTCAGTTTCCTTTTTTAAAGAACTGAAAGCCTTTCTGCATCAGTGTCACTTGTTGAAGGTGACATTCTGAAATTTGTTCCTTCAGGTTCAAAGCCCTTCAGGTTCAAGATAAATATACCTCCCTTCCCCACCTCTCCCCACAACTTCCTTCCTGCCTAGAGAGTTTATTTTTAAAACATCCTTCAATAATTTCAATAATTTTACATAAAGTTTATTTTTGTGTGCTCAACACTCTCCCTTTCTCATCCACCCTTTTGGCTGGGCTGTTTCCAAAAACTACTCTGGAAGGCAATTTGAGGCCTCCGCGCCTGGCTCTGGGATGTGGGAGAGTGAAATCATCAGCACCGGATGCCAGTGCCAGGCCAGTGAAGGTCCTGAAACCCAGTGTGGCTGACCTACCTGGTATTTTCCCAGAGCCTTTCAGCAATGTTTGCTTATGTGCTGGGCTCCTGAGAACCGTAATCAGTGTTCAGATGTGAACATCTCAGAGGGCACTGCTTAGAACTCCCCAATTCCAGTGCACCATTTCAAGCCCCTGCTTTTGCTTGTGCATTCCTTCTGCTGGAATGCCCCTTCCATCCTGCCACCCCTCCTCTGCATTTATCCTTTAAGATGCCTCAATTAGCATCATCCTGTGCAGTCTCCTGTCTCCACCCTCACCTCCACCCCTCTTCCCTTTGCTCCCTGAGCACTGTCACCAAACCTCCATTAATGCACTTGTTGCACATTTTGCAGTCTATGGCTTATTCCCCTGTCTCCTGCTAGTGCTCAGCCCCAACTTTGCACATAGTATATCTTTAGCAAAAGTTCAATGAATAAATGAGTCAACAAAGGAGTGAATATAAATTTCACAGAGAACTCTGTACCAAGTTGCCATAAAGTAGGTCAGCAACTCTAAAGAAACAGCCTCTTGGGCTTCCTTTTGATATGTCCAGAGCAAAGGTTTCTTGATTTAGTCACAGTGATGCTGAGCAAAAGAGGTCTGACTGATGCTGCAGACAAAATCCACATCCTGAACATCTGTGACTATGAAACTACCATGATGCAGTTTGCAGAAGTTGAGGGGAGACCCTGTGACCACAAGGCCATCAACATGCTGCCTTCTTGGGCAGGCCTGATTGACTGACTTGCTCCAAATCCCTGTCCTCTGCTGCACAAAACTGGATACATTGGCAGACCCTCAGTTTGCTAAGGAGGATGTTAGAGATCCTTGGGGAATTAAGGTCTCTTTGATGAAGTATTGCAGAACTCTCACTAGATACCACCAGTGAGGAGCCACTGTGTTAGCATCCCATGGGTTGAGTAGTGAGATGGGACTTATAAGGGGGTCAATTCAAATGCACATGTGTGTGCCCAGCACCCTCGTACCTGGCCCCAGCCTGAGCTTAGTGCTGAAGTGCTACATGTAGCTATTAGGAATCCTCAATCCCTTTTGTCAAGGCTGATGGTTACCGAAGGACTTTCAATTTGTCTCCAAGAATCTGGCACAGTCACTCTCCAACCCAAGCTGCAAACAAGAATAACATCTGGCAGAGAATAACATGGGCATCAAAGGAGAAAGCAGAACCAAGCTGCTTCATGTGTGGCGTGTAACTTTCCCTGGAGTTTGGGTTAAATCTTGACATGTGCTTGGAGCTGCAGAGAGCATCCCCTGGGACCCCCAGCAAAGATTTCAACTCTGTTTCTTTAATCAAAAGTGCTATCCAAGTATGGTTTAGTGCACTTGCTTGCTCTCACTTTCTTTTTGTGGCAGACCTGAGCTCTAGGAAATAGGGAAAAAAACAAAACAAAAAAAACTATTATTTCAGCCTAATGGGAAAGATTTACTGGGAAGGGGCCATCTGATTTATTATTACGGTTGTTAATAACACCAGTTAAAATTTGAGAGAAGACTCTGTACTAAATTTTTTTTCATGGAGCCCCTTGTTTAATCCTCACATTGGCCCCAAGAAGTAAATCCTTTTATTATCCCCATTCTTATTCTAAATTAGTAAAAAGTAAAATTTTTAGAATGTTTACAAAGATTCAGCTACTCAAACTAGGCTAACCAAGGAACAAAGAGATTTTTTTTAAATTAGCATTAAAAAATGCTTAGCAACACTTTATTCTGCCAAATAGCACTGCAATAACTTGTGATACCAACTGCAGTGCAATTCTGACTCTACCAGAATTATCAGATTTATAGATGAACAGCACAGTCCCCACAAGACTGCCCTCACTTCAGACACCAGCCACAAGTTTGAGGGTTCCCAGGCCACACACACTTCTGACCTGCTTGTTACAGATTTGGGGGTTCCTACCCCTTCAGGGTCTATAATTCACTGGAAGGACTCAGAGATCTCAGGAAAGTGCTATTCTTACAATTAGTTTTATTATAGCAAAAGGTATACAAATAAGAAGAGATACATAGGGCAAGGTCTGGGAGGGTCCCCAAATACAAAGCTCTGGTGTCTTCTCCCCATGGGGTCAGGCACATCACCTCCCAGCACATTTATGTATATTATCAATCAAGGAAGCTTCCCAAGCTTTGGTGTCTAGGGTTTTTATTGGGGTCCCATTAGGTAGGATGATTGATGGAATCAATGCCAACTTGGTTGATCTCAATCTCCAGCTGCTCTCCCCTCCCGGAGCTCATGAAGGTCAGATTGATATGACATGGCTCTGAGTCCCAACCCTCTAATCACATGGTTGATCTACCTGGTGTGGCCAGCCCCAACCCCACCCTAACAATGCCTGTAGCTGCCCCTACCCTGAGTCATCTCATCAGTAGAACTATCAGATGTGGTTGGGAGAGCCCGTGGTGAATAACAAAGGACATTCCCATTATGGGGAATTCCAAAGATTTAGAGGTTACTCTCCAACAGCTGGGATAAAGGCCAGACCTCTTTTTGAAGGCCAAATTCCTCACTATATAGCAGGTTAACCACTCTTCATAACATTTAGTAGCTAACTTAACTTGTTCAACAACTTGTTTTTCATTGATGTTGTAGAACAGGAGTTGACAAACCATGGCCCACAGACCACATCCAGCCTGCCACCTAAGAGTGTGCAACCCGCAAGCAAAGCACGCCTTCTACGTTTTTCAGTGGTTGGAGGAAAAAAAAAATGGTATTTTGTGACACATGAAAATTATATGAAATTCAAATTTCAGTGTCCATAAATAAATTTTTTTGGAACTTAGCCACTCCCATTTCTTTGTATGTTGTGTGTGTCTGATTTGGCACAATAGTGGTGGAGTTGAGTATTTGCAACAAAGACCCACAAAACCTAAAATATTTACTCACTGGTCGTTTACAGAAAAATCTTGCCAACTACTTCGATAGAATAAACTTCAGCCCTATTCCCATTCAAATTATGCCAGATTCTGAATTTCCACATCTTAAAAAATGCTTTACTTGAGTTTAAATAAAGGACAATTTTGTCCTTTAAGAACCTCCTGTAGCACCACAGTGGGCACATTGTTCTCAATATTTGATATGAGCAGCATAAATTAGGTGAAAACTTGGAATCCTAAGGAAACTAAGCATTCTTCTGCTATTTTGTGTGTATGAATTCACCTAACAAATGCTTTCCTTTACCGTAAAGGAAGATATCATTTCAGTCCCAGTCAACATTTGGCTAATTTCAACTCAGCCAAAATAGAAGGAAATCTGAGGGCAGGTTCTGGGCTCTGTCCAGTTATGTCGTTAAACCAAACTCACAGTAAATGGGAGCTCAGAGTCCTTTGCCTGCTGCTTGTGGAAGCCCTCACTCTGGTTTAGCCCTATAAAGCACAGAAGCTTCTGGAACAGAAACGCCCTTCGTATCAGGGCAGGCTTCATGACAAACGACCTGGGTGCACTGGGCCCCATGCTTGGTTTAACGCTCTGCTGTTGCCTTCTGGGAATTCTTAATAATTTTTGAACAAGAGTCCCACATCTTTATTTTGTACTAGGCCCCACAAATTGTTTATATGGTCCTGCTTCCTATAAATGACCATAATATGTTTTAGCTGCATTTCAGGGAATGTGAAGGAAATTTCTAGCACAATTAATTTTTGGTCTGTAGCTACATGCCCCATGGAGGAAACTGAAGGGCAGGATTAATTGTGTGCACAGGGTAGTGGGTCTTGCTTCGTCTCACCTACACACGATCTGAACGTGAGCTAGATGCTTGACTTCTCTGAGCCCTTTGTTCTCAGCTGTAAACTGGGCTGATAATTTTTATTCTGTCTGGGGGGTTGTGAGGATCAGGTAAGGCAATTGTAAGTGAAAGCATGCATCTGGTAAACTGTGAAACCCTTACAGAAATGCAAAGCACCCTTTCCTTATGCTGAGGACAGGCCAAGGAGATGCCACGGGGAGGGGACAATCCAGGAGCTCTTTTCCCTCTGGCTTGGAGTGCTTCTCATCACTGCTCTCCTCTTGCTTCTTTAATCACCCTTGCACTGCAGCTGGAAGGATTTCCAAAGACAAAAACGTGTTCGTTCACTGCTCTGCTTAAAACCATTCAGTGGATCCTCTCTGACCTTTGGACGGGGTCAGGATCTTGAATAACTGACCATGAGCCCTGAAGAGCAGAGCTCTCTTATCCTAAAAGGGGCCCCAAATAAAGAATAACCTGAATAAATGTTATGTGGAAGTAACCCAAGAAGGCATGAGTCACACAAAGATGCTTCTCCCTAAAACAAGTGGATGGCCCAAACTCATTTCTCAGGTTGCCTTTGAGACCCATGAGACTGAGCACCTCGAAGGAGGCAGCCAGGTCTTATTCCTCTCCCAGGACAGGGCAGAAATTAAAGATGGAATGGAATGGATGGAAATTAAAGAGAGGTTAAACCCTAGAGTTTGGAGACAGGCAGCTTGAGGTCATATCTTCCCCTGACACCTGGCACAAGGTAAGAACCCAGTGTGTGGTGGGTGCTCTTGAATGAAAGATGGGGTCACAAGCTCAGCATATCACTATCAGTGATCTTACTAAAACAGTGTGTGTTTATGGAATTATATTGTGTAACGAATCATTTTATCCATGAGTAATGTACAAATGGACTGTTACATGGTTAAAATTGTTGTTAAATATCTTTAATGACTAGATTAAAACTGCTAAAAAGCAATTCAATTTCAGACTCTGATTCTGGTTGCTCTTTTTCTTTTTTTTTAATCTCTTATTTGTAGATAGCTTTCCAATTAAAGTTTAAAATTGATAACACTGTAGATCACCTCCGTTAAAAAATAAGCATGCCTTTTCAACTTACCCTTTCATATCCAAACTCAATTTCCTTGAATATTTCATGCCATCGGTCTTTCAGGAGGTTATAGGGCTATTTTTATTTTTTAATTAGTTTTGTTTCACCAAATTTTTTTTCTTTTGTTTTAATTTTTTTGTGTGTGAACTTAACCTATATACATAACAGTGATAACTTTCAAAGTACAATTTCACAAGTAGTTAGAGAGCAAATCTCAAAGAATGTCGTGGGTTACGTTTCACCAAATTTTATCCCTAGATAAAATTTGAAGTGCTGGAACCCCACCACCTGGGTCCCTCCCCTAGAGAGCACCCAGTGATCTCAGGGTAAACCATTTCTTCCCAGACTCCCTCGGGGTGGTTCCAGTTAACCATTTGGGAGACCTGAACCCAGCAATCTATTTAAAGCAATTGACGCCTTACCCAGGAAAATGCACCCACAATTTGGCATACATTTTTCCCCAGAGGGTTTGTGGATCCCATAAAGTCTGCCTTAAGGACAAGTGGTTTCCAGGTTAAGAATCTCTGACTTATGGTATTAATTACTCGTAAAGGCTGAATGGATGCTCCACCCCCAACCCTCCACCTTCCAGATGTCCTTGCAAACTTGGCCCAACTGATGCAACCGGAATTGTACTGATGGAGTTCAAATTTCAGGTTCTAGTAACAAGTATGCTGTAGAGGAATTTCAGGCCAGGGGCAAGCCATTACTTGTTATTTATTTATTGTGCAGTATGTTTACTTTTTATTTGAAAATTTCAAGCACAATTATGGCTCATTACCCATACACGCCCAAACCCCAAATCAAGGATTTAATAGCTAGAATCCAGCCTAAACAAAGTTTGTTTGCCAGGAGCACAGACATAAAAATGGAGATTGCCCAAAGGTTAACACAGTTCTGTTTTACAGGGTGAAAACTCATATTATATCAGTGAAGTGGGAGCCTATTTGACCATCTCAAATCCAGGTTAGTACTTAGAGAATGACTTTCTACCAGGGATGACACTGTGTTTCCGGTTAGCTCATTGTGCATCCTGTGAATCCACTAATCTTTGATGTTGCTTTTAAGAAACAAAGAGAATAACCAGCAATACAACTTTGGGGAATTTAGGACACCTTCCTATGTTTCACTTTGCTTATCTGTTCATAAAGGAGGTGGGTCTGAGATCATTATCAGCAACCATAAAGAGTTCAGTGACTTTTTGACAGATTTGCTGTGGATGATGCAGTTTATTCCATACTCTTGTAACCATGCATTCATTCTACTAAAATGTACTTAGTGCCTGCTGGGTGCCAGGTCTCTTATTAGTATTGGGGATCCACTATGATCCAACCAGATAACCCCTGCCCCCATGGAGCCTACCTTCTATAAGGGGCAGAGAGACCATAAGCAAACACATTAAGTTATAATGCAATGTCAAGTAGTGATGAGTACTATGAGGAAACACAGAGTACAGGTGGGTGGAGAGGTGAAGAAGAATAGAAAGCTGTTTAGAAAGGGTTCTCAGGGAAGGCCTCTCTAAAGAGGTGATGTTTGAGCAGAGACCTGAAGGAAGTGAGGAAGTCACCACAGGGGAAATCTAGGCCTGAGGAAGCTCTTTCCAGATGGCAGGAACAACAGATGGCACAGGTCCAGCATGAGCTTGCTAATGTTCCACCCCTTGCTAACAAGGGGTGAATGTGCCCGAGAGAATGAGCAAAACAGAAGATGAGCTCTGGGGGAGAGCCAAAGCAGATAGGGCCCATACTCAAGGCAAGATGAGGCTTTGGATTTTATTCTAAAGTATGATAAGGTGCTATTGGAGAGTTTGGTGTAGGAAAATAATATATCAGATTTATGTTTTTAAAAGTTCACTTTGGTTGCTGTGTAGAGAATTGCCTGTTGTGGTGCAAGATTGAGAGAACTGCTACCATGTTCACTTCTAAAGAAGTGGGGCTCCCAGTCAAATCAGTTCAGTTTCTCTAAGGCCCCAAATGCTTTTCCAGAATGACTAGACTTAGATAGTGAATGTTTATTGAGCACCTCCTCTGGACAGGTACTATACTAGGAGTTTCCATGTCTATTATCTCCTTTCAAAGCTCTATTTTCAGTCTGACTTAACCTCTTCTTGTAGTAATTAATGAGCTCATACTAAAGAAATGTGCCAGGAAATGAAAATAAGAAGAAAATGTTAGCTATGTAATATGGACATTGTTCAAGAGGATGCTGTCAATGGTTGTTGATTAAATGTGTAAGTAAGATGTCATAGCTGTCAACTCAGTCTCCCGTCATAGGCTGGGGAATAAATATTATGAATGTGAACATAAATTAGCTAATGTTATCAGTGATGGGGCAGTAATCTCTCAAGGGTCAGAGTGCGGGACACTGTTATCGAGTTCCGACTTGGCGGGCCTGGGCCAGGGGAACTGATCAGCCCCTAGGAAAGGTAGTGGGCACGGACAGTACTATCCTCCACGGCCCCCCGGGCCTGAGAAAGTGGAGCCGGATGCAGGCCCCATTTCCTCACCCCAAAGTACAACTGTCAGGGGAAGCTTGCCGGAGAAAACCGCCCCCTTTACCTTGCCCGCCCACTCCCCGTTACCAGAGCAACTCCCGCCCTCCCCGTTGCCGGAGCAACTCCCGCCCTTTTCAAACAACCTCCGCGCCCTCTCAGAACCAATCCAAGCCTTTAACCCCTACAGCTACCCCGCCCTCTAAACCGCCCGATATAAGCTTGTACTCTCCCCTAATAAACTCTCTTGGCTTCCTCACCCTCAAAGAAAGGTGTCCCGCCTGTTTCTTCTCGCTGCCCTCCACACCTTGCACGCCACCGCCGGGGACCGGGCCCAGTCCCCCGCCTCGCCCTCACCTCCGGGAAAGAGCCCCCGCCGCCGGTACCCTCCGAGCAATCCCGAGAGCATAGGATTTAGCAACCGGCCGCCACCCCCCCCAGAAGAGTCAACAGCGACCGCACAGAGGAAGGGAAAGTTGGACCAGAAACTGATTTAGAGACTGAAGAAGGGGAAAAACAATTCTAGATTGTGATGATCAAGGCTCAGCAGTAGCAGCAGTAATGAGCGTTTTCATGCCAGTGGTGGTGGTAGTTACAGTAAGAGTGCTAGTAATCAAATTAACAGCAGTAGTAATGGTAGTTGCAATGTTTGTAGGGGTAGAGGTGATAGGAGTAGAGCATCCTATGATATAACACTCGATACAGTAGTGTAACAGATAATCCAGTACACCATGTAGGATGTTTGCTTGTGCAAAGGACCACAGTAATGGGGCAGGAGACACATAGCATGGTGGTTAAGAGAACAAGCTTTAGAATCAGAAGGCTTGAGTCCAAATGCCACATACTAGTTGAATGATCTTAGGCAAACGTTTTAAACTCTCTGACTGTCCGTTTCCTCACATATAAAATAGAGACCATAGTACCTATCTCAAGATTGTTGCAAGAATTAAACAGGAAAGTGCATGTAAAGTATTTGCACGGCGCCTGGCACAGTGAGCAGTGGACCAGTAATGTTTTCTCAGAGAACGCACACACAGAGGCAGGAAAGGGGGGAGATTTCCAGGCTCCCTCACTGACAGACAGCCTTGTGGGTGTCCCTCAGAGGTGCTACATGGTGAACTCACGGAGGTCCATCATCGGGTCCTCAACCTTGTGAACTGGAAAAATTATGTCAGCACACCCTTAGAGTAGTGCTGTCTCTTTGAGGAGACTGATGTTAAGTCAACATCATGAAACTGATGTATGAACTCAAAATGGCGATTTGTTACTTTATCATGCAGCTGTTTCTTGTTTTAACTGCCAATTGAACCAGACACTTGGTTTGTCAGCCCAGTGAATTTTCTCCCATTCAGAGCCAAATTATATCAGAAGGGTGCTTGGTGAGGATTGAATTGGAGCAAGTGGGATTAATTGCATGATTAAAATGTTTAGACTTGAAAATTTGCCTCAAAGCATCCACTTCTTCAGAAAAGGTGTTCCTATCATAAGGCAGGGCCTGTCTCTGAGCAGGGCCCTCCCTCCCCAGACAGCACTCGGAGGCCTCTTCCTTCTCTCTGTTTCTATGAGTGGACACAACAACCCCTCCTGACAATGGACTTATATTTATACTAATATGAGTCCTCTGGCTGTATTAATACATGCACTCTGGTGATATGCAAATGCTCTGATGACTTTGCATGTCTCTGCTCTGATTCATTCAAGGTTCATGTGACTGTGTAAGTCCCAGAGAGCAATCTTACTTCTCCTATTTCTGAAGTTTTTGTGGGTGCTCCTCTGTAGCCCCCAAGCACTGATAACAGTTCCCACCAACTCTATACCCAGTGATTTAAAATAACCGCAGAAAACATTCCCCAAAGGTCTCCATTTCAATGTTTTCACATCCCAATTTATGTGAGGCTCCCTGCTCCCCACCCCCGCTCATATACTCCAAACAGAGCACCAAAAAAGACCCTAAACAGCACTATGGTGATTTTTCTTGAGAATAGGTGGCAGAACCAATTCTCAAGGAAGATCATTCAATCACACATGGGCAACCCGGCAACAGCCTGGCTAGAACTCAATGGATATACTCCAAGAGTCTTTATATGTGTGTATTTCACCTTTGTATTTTCAGAGAAAACTTACCAAGGAATGAAAAGTGCTATGATGATGTTTGAGACTATGATTGGGCATTCCTTCAAATGTGTGAGCAAACAGAGCATCACGCTTTCACCCCACCTTCATCTGAAAACAATGAATGTCCAACTTCAGGCCTTTGATTTTGAAGGAGACAACTTTGGAAATGGTAAGTTAAGGTTAACCATGTCACAAACATAACCTTTGGAGACCCAGGGTAAGTCCCAAGGTGGTTTTTGTGTGAAACTGTCAAAGGGGCGAGAATCACATGAGCGTCTTAGAACATTAGGATTCCACAAAGCTCATAGGGCCAAGTTTCTCTGGCCATCTCTCCCTCCCACCATTCCTCTGACCATCAATACCAACCTCAAAATCAGACATCGTAACCCACTCACACCCACTCTCTCAGACTTGGTCAAACTCATCCCAAATTATAACGTGGTAGAACACATTCTCCTTGTCTGACCAAAATACATATTTCTAACTCACTTAAACACAAATACCCTCAATTTTAAAAATCAGCAAACATCATCTGTGACCTCCTCTTACACACTGATGAGTACTGGTGAACTCAGATATGCTTGAAGAATTCTTTAAAGATCCTGAGTCTGAGTGATGTATATAATTAAAGATTTCAAAATAGATTCTCTCCTACCCACAGAGGGAAAAGAGGAAGGTACAGTTATTCAAGATAGAAATAAACCCTGTTGGATCCCCTCTTCTCAGTTATGAACTGTGCTGCCTGACAAGTGCTTTCTTGTAGTCAATTTTAGTTTCCATCCAACTTCTGCTTTGGGTTTTAAGCACCACAGGCAGAGTGTGACTGATGACTGACCAGGAGAGGAACAGGTCCTAGGAAGAGGGTCAGGGGCAGACCAGTGAGTTTCCAGAAAAGTCCCTCCTCCCTGCAGGAAGACGAAGTGTTGCAGGAATTTGCCTACATGACCACAAGGGTCTTGAGAACCCCAACTTCTAGAACCTCTCTCTCATAATAACTCAATGACATTGTAAGTACTTCTTAATTGTCAAAAGTAGCTTTATGTAGAAGTTTAGCCATAAATGAAATTTCTATAAAGTTAATCTGATTCTATTTTGGGTTCCATTATAAATTTGCAGATGTATCTGGCAGAAAATTCCACTTGACGTACTTGGTGGAAAGCATTTAGCAAAGGAAGGATGAAGGTGTGATTTGCCTTGGAAGCCCTGATTTCCATAGGTTTTGACAGGGTCCTATGGTTTTTACCTTTAGCTTTAACTTTTACCATAGTGCTAAGATAAATATTAAAATTATCTGGTAGGTGTTGCCCACACTTTGTCATCTGGTCTCAAAACTTCAAAGGTCTGAAAAATCTCTGTGATTAATCATGTGATCTTAAAATAAGGTACACACTTGCTCTTATTACTCCTCAGAATTACCATGGGAAGCAAGGAACAAGCAGGTCCGGGAAACCTCTTAGGGGCAGAGATGGGAAATAAAACCTTTCAGCAGCACAAACCTGGCCTCCTCTGAGCAGTGCTCACAGGGAAATGTAGAAAAACTGTCTCATCTTTATCTTTCTTTCCCCTCTAAAATCACCATTCACAGGATAGTTCTCCAAGCATGAAACTTCAGAGTTATCCTTAACTCCTCTCCATCCTCACCCCCCCATACAAATAATCACAAAGCCCTAGCAATTCAACCTCTTGTTCACTCTGCCTCCACTGCTTTAGCTCAGCCCTGTATTCCCAGTTTTTGTGCTTCAAATTTCACTAAAGACACTCAAATGTTGAAGTGTGTGTTATTCTGTAAATAACATTTTCTACCAGAGAGTGGGGGGGTGGGGTGGGGGGCGGTGGGAGGAGCGAGTTGAAAAAATAAAATTGCAACACAATGTGGTGTTATAAAAGACCTATGTGCAAAGGGCTTTGGAACGTGGAGGAAGGCATGACTACATGTCATGTTTTGGGGTGTGAGGTGGTGCAGGGAGTGTCTGAGAAGACCTGACCAAAGGGGGACATTTCAACAGCTCTCCAGGCTGTAAAAACACAGCCTTGTGCAAGAGGACACTGATTCTCATATTCTCACCCACTGCTCCCTACGTTCCTGGAGCCTGCAAAAGGTTTCTCCAGTACCAGGAGCCCCAAGGCTTTTGGAGCAGCCCCTTTAAGGAGCACAGAGTTTAGATAGAAAGTTTCGGCCATGTGGGTTAGTACAGGTCCCCTGACTGGAAAGTCAGGACGCATTTCTTGATCCTAACCCTCTAGACCAAATCAGGGTTTCTCAAGTTGGGTTTGCCTCCCACTTGTATCAGAATCTCCTGGGCCCCACCTCAGATTCACTAAATGATAATCTCTAGGGCACGGGGCCTTGGAACCTACATTTTAATACCTGTCCCAAGTGATCTCAAGCACTACAAGTTTCAGATCCCTTGCACTGGCCCTTTCACCTCTTCGGTTTCACCCATCTGTGTATCTGGGACAGCAGATGAGAGGCCCAGCAGCTCCACCTCTCCCTCAGTTTCTTTCTCGGTGAAGCCAAGGCAGACAGGGGGTAGTATCACTTCCCAGCATTTGTGGCTAGGCTGTGACACCTGTTACTCTAACTTCAATTACAGCAGATGAATGCTTCAGTGACAGAAACAGGAGAGAAATCCCTGTGGCCGTGGGCCTGAGTTTCGCAGGACTGCTTGTCATTTTGCTAACAGCATGCCTGGTGGCCAGAAAGATGCCCAGTAGAGGATATGAACGCATGTAAAGCCCCTACCTTCTTCAAACTGTACAAGGTTGGGGTCTTGGGAGTGCTGGCTTCCTACTCAGCCTGAATCAAAGCATGGGCTTTTCTAGTTGCCTGTCCCACGCTCCCAATCTGATTAGGAAACCTAACTCGCCATCAAAGAACCAGTAGAAGCCTAGCTAAAGGATAAACTCCACCACACTTCCTCCTGCTGCCTTGGGTAGATCATGCCAGATGGGCTTTAATTCCAACTTCCACACCTGCCATAAAAACAGGGCTGGCTGTGAGAACCAGGGGGAAAGAGGCAAAGTGGTGAGCAGGGTGACTGTAAGAAGGAGAAAGAAAGCAAGTACTCAAAGAAAGAATTGGGAGAAGACATTCTGAGACTGCACTGATTTTTCTTATACATTTTTAAATTGTGTTAACACCCGGTGGGTTTCTTTTAATACTTTTAATACTTTTTAACGCTTAAAAAAAATTTATTCATTTCAAAATAGACTCTAAAGTGCTTTTAAATTCTTGGGTATTGCCCAAATTCTGATCGTCTTAGACTACAGATGGTCTTATACTGTAATTTCTTTTAAAAAGACGTATCTACATGATTGTAATATATTATTAATAGTAGTAAAAATTAGAAAACTTCCCAACACTTCATTTTTTAAAATGTAAAGTACATTCCAAAGAACAAACAAAAGAGGCTCAATAAATGTTAGTTCTCCAATTCCTTCACCTTCATTTGTCTCCTGCCTTCTTAGCACTTTTCTCTGATTTGTCTGTTTTCCTTTGATTCTGTTCTATCCTTATAAATTTGTTCATTTGAGTGATTAAAGCAACCAAAAGAGAAAGAGCTACCCACATTGTGACTTTGTTCCTTTTTTTGCATTTACAAAAAATTATAAACCAGGAAATTGCTAATTGGGAATGATTGATCTGTGGAGGGAAAAAAACTCTATTAAAATAAGGCTTAGATGTTATTTATGGTTTCCTATTATAGTGACTGTTTAAATATAATGGAGTTTTTATTTCAGAGAAAAGGGACAGTAATGAACTGCTGGATATTTTTAACTAATTTTATTAACAGGAAGTTTTCTTGTTTTTCTACATTTTCCAACGGTGCCATTCATTATTTTTAAGGGGAAGTTCATAAAAGTTGGTGACAACTCTATAACCGTTGCTTAAACTAGGAAAGTTACTGACTTTTCCTGAGATTATTTTAGCTCTCTCCACTTTGCTTAGTGGTGAGGGGATGGGAGGGGCTCACAGCAACTTCAAGTGAGCTTTAAGAGCCACTGAAGCTCTCTGGAGTATCAGGAAATTCCTGTTTTCCCCTTAAAACAGGAGGACGTTTTTGAAGCACAGGGATGTGAGGACCTGGGGTTTTCTGAAATGACTCCGGCTTAACAGCCAGGCTCTCAGGGCGCCCTTCAGATAGGGGTTGCAGACATGAGTTCCTTTGCCATCCGCTCCCTCCAACAGGCATCCCAGGCTCCAGTTTGCAGTTCTGCCTCAAGTGCCCTTGAAAAGTTCTATACTGCAGAGCACAAGTTGTTTATTCATCACACCACTAACCATCCCGTAGAATGACTCAAGTTAATGTTCTAGGGTGTAGAAATTTCTCTTACTTCAGATGGCAACAATAAGTAGAATTTAAAAAATCAAGAGGGATAAGGCAGCGCATTTAAATTTAATTTCCCTTTCTCTCTTTTTCAATGAGCTCTTTTCTATGATGGCTACTGCTTTGATTGTTGTTATTTATTCCCCACCTACCCAACTCCACGTCAATTATCTTTAAAATCCATTTGCACTAGCATTCTAGTAACCACAACGAGCAAAGTTTCCTTCCAATAAATGCCCGGGTGCTGCCCGCTTTTAACGGTGTCTGCGGCTAAGGCAGGCGCCGCAACCGGACGGCAGCGCCGCGGAGTGGAGGAGAGCCGGGCTTGCGGCTGGTCAGCTGTCAGCGCCTGGAAATGGCCTCTTCCGCCTCCCGGGTTTTTCCTTTGTGCTGCCTCCAAGCTTATCTCTTAGGGCTCCGGGGCTCACTGCAGGACGCACGGGCACAGTCCCCCCACCCCCACGCCCTCAGTCTAGCTGCTTGTCGCTGGCGGAGCCGGGGCAGGAGGCTGCTGTGAGTGCTCCGAAGCCAAGCGGGGACTTTTCCTAATTCTCATCATCACTTGCCCCTTACCTTGAGCCTTCCTGCTGCTTATCTATCCACCAGATTTCAACTCAGTTTTTCCCTTCTGAGAGTAGAACGTCCGGCACCTACTGCTCTTTCTGCAGCTCCCTTACAGGAACCCCTCAGAGATTGTAGAAACGGTCACTAATCCCCACCTGGAGATAATTTAACCATTGTCCATTCTGATGTGTTGCCCTCCCTGAATATTGTTTTACATAACTAAAAGCATTCAGAGTGCACAATTTGATATCCTTTTTTACGTGTACATCATGAGCATTTGTCCGTGCTATTAAAGGTTCAAAGTATGATTTTGTAGCTACCTAATATGCTATGGACATTATAATATAATTTACATAACTATTCTATTATTTTGGGGAATATTTATTGTTTCCAGGTTATAAATAATGTTGTGATTACCAAATGTACATAAATATGTGCCTGAATTTTGTGTTTTCCCCATAAGAAAAGTGTTTAAATGGTTATAATTTTATTCTTCAGTACTAATTCTTACTTTTTAAAGGAAAAAAAAGGAAACAAAGGTAACACATATACATGGTTAAAAAAATATTAAGCACTGCAGAAATAAATGAAAAGTAGGGTTTAAAACGGTGGACCAGAGGCTTCCTCACAGGATTTTCTCTCCTCGGTACCTAAATAGATTGAAGAAAAAAGTTTTTAAAAGATCACCAGTTACGCATTCATCACCCCAGTCTATACGATGGTTCTGTGAACAGTTGATTGTACACCATGGATGATTGTATGGTATGTGAATAAATCTCAATAAAACTGAATTTAATTTAAAAAAAAAAGATCACCAGTAGCAGTCAAAGAAAGAGATAAAACCTAATACAATAAACTTTTAAAACTGATGGACATGAAAAGAAACTAAAGATTCAGGGAAAGAGTGGAGGGAGGCAGCAGAGCTGGGTTCCAAACCCTGCCTCCGCTCAACCCCCCATTCCAAGAAGACGTATCATGAGAGGAAAAACTCCTGTGAACTCTTATTACCATTACTGAATCAGGAGAGTAAAAGTGTGGGCTGCCTGATCTTCTTCCTCTTCTAACCTAGGAATAGTGAAAATGATTACGGGGAAGACCAGGAAGGGTCAACACAGGGACTGATGGAAGTGAACTGAGGAAACAGCCCAAAACCCAAGGGCATCCCATGGTTCCCAGGCTACAGACAGGAGGATAGATTTCCAATATCTAGTTCAAAAGGAGATAGTAACTGATCTTAGATACAATGGAAAGAAAGTAAATAGCTGAACTGAGCTGCTCAGGCATGTGCAAGATGAAAACAAACTGCATGACCTCTATAAAAAAATACTCTAGGAAAATAACAATAAGAATAATATAAAATTAAATTGAAGAAAAGGAGGGAAGATTAGAAAGGAACTTTTTTTTTTTATAAAATACACACAAAGAAAACAACTCAAGGAACAGAAATTGCTTTATGCTGTGAACCACTTCATAAGAATATGAATTCCATAAAACCAGAGCTCAAGGATGAGATGTTAAAATCAAAGTGTGAGATGAAAAGGCAATTCCATTCCAGAGAACATTGGTATCAAAGCAACACTGTTACATAATAAATAGATACAGTAAGAGTCAGAATAGATAGGACTGAAAATCAAATTATTTTCACAGAGAAAATTACAGATAACCCAGTTAATGAAAATAAAACATCAAGGGATTAAGGGAAACTTCTAGGTATGGAAGATATTTAGTCCAACATAGGACAATTGTTCCTTCTGAAATAGAGAGTTCAAAATAGAATGAAGATATATTTGAAGAGTTAAGAGAATTTTCTTGAGAAAAAGAATTGAAGTTGCAGATTGGAAAAGCATAATGTGTCCTAGAAAAGAACTGATACAGGAAATGTAACACTGGGACATATCCAAAGTAAACTGTAGAACTTTGAAGATAAAGAAAGAATCCTTTAGACATCCAGGCAAAAAAAATTTTTTTAAAGCAAATCAGCTATAAAGGGGGAAAGTTAAAGTTGACCAAAGATTCATTCACAGCAACGTTTAAAGAAAGCAATGGACCAGTGTCTACAAAGTTCTAAGGAAAAGGAAATGTGACCCCAAAATATTATTGAATATTATTCTCACACATGAAATAATTCAAGGGATGCAGCACCAGTGAGCCATTCTTAAAAATATTGCTTGACTGATTGACAATGAAATTTGGTCAGATAAGACATGAGCCGCAATAAAAATAAGGCAATAAGTAAACTACCCTTAGGAATAGAGAAGCCACATTAAAAAAAAGAAGACAACAACAATAAAATGGTGAGCATTTTATCCATAATACAGAAAGTACTAAATTATTACGGGCCTCGGAGTTTATCATACAGATAAACATTTTCATATGTGAAATGATGTTTGTACATGGTTATTCATTACAGCATTATTTCTAATAGCAAAAAAATTGGACCCAAACCAAGGTCCATCAGTCAGGAACAGATTAAAAAAATGGTGATAGGCCCCACACTGAAACACTACACAGCAATAAAAACAAATGAGGGCATTATGTGTAAGAATATATGTGTATTCATGTGTAAGGAAAGCTTAACAAAATATATCGTTTAAAAAAAAGCATAGTGCATCATAGTGAGAAAAGGAAAAATCATATATAGTCATGTGTTTCTATTTGCATGAAGAAACCTTGGAAACATATATAAGAAATTTTAAAAAGTAATTATTTAAGGGGGTAGGGGAAATTAAGAAGATGGGGCAAGAGTAGAAGTGAAAATTCTCAATGTACAGCATCTTGTGTAATTCTGACTTTTTTGTAATTAATATATATTCAAAACAAATTTTTAAAAACTATAGGAGTGGTAGTTTTCAAATGCAATTGAAATGTTATAAACATGAACAATGTTAAAAATAGCAATATAACTATCCAAAATTTAGAGTTGGGGAGAAGGGGGAGAAAGGTAATCTATTAATGCTAATCTTTCCAAACAGAATCAATAGATAATGTCTATTGATTGGAAAAACAGAGTTTGGAAAACTCGTAATAACTCCAATTTATTACAAAATCTCTTAATGCATTTATAATCTTTTACTGTGTAGTTCATAATCTCTTTTTTGAAACTTAAAGGAATCCTTTAAGAAACAATATTTCCCATGACAAAAAAAACATTTATTTGAAGTGCAATAATTCCCCCAGTTTCATTTTAGTTTTTTTCCTTCTATTAAAGTCAAGTAAAATTAAAATGAACAGTTTTAATAAAATAGCATTCATATGATCCTATTTTAATACACATACGTCAATTTATTTTTCTATCCATCTATAATTATAGCTGAAGAAAGCTTCCTGAAATAACATTTGTCCATGTTAGCAATGATAATTTCTGGGTGGGGAGATTTGGGGGTGAATTTTACTTTTTTATTTGTGCTTTTCTGAAATAATTTATAATGAACATGTAACAGTTTAAACTCATAAAATTTTTTTCTCTCAGTGTGCATGTGAGTACACACAGAAGAAGCAAATGCCTCCAAAGGTTTGCAGCGATGAATTTGAGGGATAGAAATGTGGTGTTTGGATAGTTATTTTCTTTGTGTACTCTTCTGCATTTTTAAAAATGTTTGAACAATGTTACATAGAATAAAACTATATGGAAGTAAAAGTTGCCTTCCACTCCCATTTCAGTGCTTTCCCCGGTTTCTTGTGCATCTTTTCACACTATTGACACACGCACATTTATTTGGATTCCTGTGATTCACTGCTGTGCGCCTCACTTTATCCCTTCACAGGTCTTTGAACTCCCACATCAGCACCTTGCGACCTGCGGCTACTTTATATTCTATTGTGTGAATATATCATTTTAAATTTTTGATGGATACTAGATTGTTGTTCATTTGGCTCTTATAAAATACACATTGTTGTAATATATCTTTGTGTACTTCTGTGACTATATCTTTAGTATAAATTCCTAGCAGTGGAATTGCTGGATCAATAGGTCTCTGCTTTACATTTGTTTTAACTTTTTTGTATTTTTTTTTCCCAACTCATTTTGATTTCTTGTCAAAGTTCTTTTTTACCCAAAAAATATGTATAAATAACAAAAGTATCATGTACTCTGGAAGAGTTTATAATGAAAAGTAACATTTTCCTGTCCTTCCCTTAAGAGACAAAGCACTTTTAGCTAATTTTTATCAATTTCTTCTGGTAGCTATCACCAGAAGAAATCTAAAAAAAAAAAAAAAAAAATTTTAAGTCTTATCAAGCTATTTCTTAATATATCAGTTATAGAACTTCCCAGCTATGGTAGACAAGAATTTAATACATTTAAACTATATCCTTTTATGGTTATACCCCTATTTTTGTTTAAATCAATAAGTTATTATAATTCTGTAAATATTGACCACTGCCAAACCAAATAGTATACTACAAGCACAGTTTCTTTCTTGTACAGATTTTGTTTTTTTCTGGAGTCTCCAATTGCCATTCTCTCTCCTCTAACCCCTTCTGAGTTTTTTTTTCTTGAACCTTGGGTGGACAGGATTGGAGTGATGTTGACCCTTGGTTCAGGATATGATTTCAAAATTGGTTCATGTGAAGACCTCATGCATACATCTTATCTTTCCATGAATGAGATGTAAACCTAGCTCTCCATTTATTTGCTTCCCACTGCCCCCCATCAACTCTCCATTTCATAGAGTATCTATCAAGTTCTCCTTTGTTCCCAGCCCCTTCCAAACTTCTCCATTCGAGACTAATTAGTCCCTGGCCCAATCAGTTCCATTTAAATGAATAGAATGAGTAGTCTCTAGTGGAATAAACAAAAACCAGCTTTGACAAGCCTACAAATCCTCACTTTTAAACTCTCATAAAAAATTAGGTCTATTCTCTAATAGTCTTAGCTCACTAAAAGCAATAAAAGAAAACTTCAGGAGTTACAAAAATGTTTTGTAAAGGAGATAAATATCATGTCTTCAAGAGATCACATACAGTCGAGTAACTCAAATGGTGTCTTCCGTGTAAGCACATCCCACTTTGCAGAGAGCATGCCTGGAAGGACTTTTGGCTCCGTTCAGGAAACAGGGCTAACATCTACTCAATCTCTGGTCAATGTGAAGAAGATAAGAAGGCTCTCTTATTTAATCCTCCCATAATCTCATATGCCATTTGCTTACTTTATAAATGAGGAATTTGCAAGGTTAAATATCCTCCCCAAGGTCACACAGCTAGCTAATAGAGGAATTAAAAGTCGAGCTCAGATTTGTGTTACTCCAAAGCTCATATTCTTTCCACACCAGCTAGCCTGTTTTCTGGTCTGTCATCACCAAACCTTACCTGCCGTGTTGTATTTGTTTTTTCTTATAGTGGATGAGTGTTCATCTGACTACACAATTGTGCTTCCTGTGATTGGGGCCATCGTGCTGGGTCTCTGCGCTGTGGGTTTGATTGTTTATGGCCTCCGCCTAAGGCGTGAATCATCTGGATACCAGAGAATCTAATGGGTGCCCAGGGGAAAAGAAAACAACAGGGTGTAGAGAATTCATTAATTATTTCCAGCATGTTGGACACTTCCCTCATAGTGTGGGACCTTCCAACAATGCAAACCACAATCTTCAACAAAAACCAAGTCATTTTTGATATAAGTTCAAGAAGCACTTCAATTTTTAAGAATTTTTTTGTTAATTTTATGAACAATGTAGTGAGCTGTTTAAGAACATTTTCTAGTTTCCTTCATAACATTTTAACCTCTCAAAGGCAACATTTGAGATATGTTAACATAATTGAGATTTGAAAACATAATTGACATAATGTATGCAAAGTGACACATGGTACCTGTGTCTGCATTGGGGATTTGTCTATAAAACAGACTTTCAGGGCTTTTATTATCTGTGTTTTATGTAATGTACATATGTCTGGTGATGTAATTACCTGATTTTCCACTTTTCAATTTATTAAAATCATTGAAAAGAGCAACAATATCACAGGCTGTCTTGGTTTTTGATGTGAAACCAAGAAGAAGAACAAATCACTTATTTTTTTTTATCTTGATGACTCCTGCTCCAAAATCATTGAAGACTAACAATTAGGTGGCTACACAAAAATAGATTTCAATCATGTGCAAGAAACAATAATAGTGGTTTCTTATTTCTTGAACTCATATATATCAGACACAAGGCTAAGCAGTTTCCATACATTTCATTCAATCCCCCAAGGAAACTTGGACTTAAGGAAATTAATTCTCTTAAATGTCACCCAGTCAACAGGTGGCAGAGCAAGAGTTCAAACTTACGTTGACCTGGTATGAAAGCCCTTGGCCTTCTTATTACACCAAGTTGCCTACATAAACAATGACACTAAATTATGCTGCCCAAAGTTTCACACCAGCTTATGCCCCATTTTTACAGAGGAATGGATTTATCCAGAATCATGAGAGATTAGGGTAGATGAGAGGAAGACTTTACATATAATAGTCATCTTCAATAAAGTTCTCTACTCCCTTAAAAGGTCTCTGAGACATTAGTCAATTTCTCATTTTTATGGGATTATTTAGTTGTGGCTCTAAGGATGAAGGGATAGAATAAACCTCTCGAGGTATTTTTTTTTTCTTTGAAAAATTGAGAAAAACTGACCTCTTACCAACTTTTCTTTCTTGACTATAGATCCCCCCCTTGTGGTAACTTGCTTCTTCAGTACTTGTATATTTACATTTTCTATTCTAGTTCAATTTATTCAGTAGAGCAGTCCACTAAGAATTTTATTCCTGCATGTTTGTATTGCTAATGAGAGGAACTAAGTCAGGATATTAATAGAAAAGACCACACAACCCTCCGATTCTTTAATAAAGGAGCAATTGAAGTGAACCTAGAGTACATATTGACTTTTTGAATTAGTAGAGTCAACAAGGTCCTGACTTTAGTTTCAACAGAATTTTGAATTGTATTATAAGTTTTTGTAATAAAAACTTATTTTGGAGGCTCATTTATGTCACTCATTTCTTATAATACTGTTTTATGCTATTAAAGTTTTGTTTACAATCTTCTTGGTGGTAGCCCTTTAATAAAGAGGTGGTTGCTTGAATCAATAAATTAAATCATCATTCTATAAATTATTTTATCCTATCCTCCCCTGCCACATTATTATTAAGCAGGAGACTCCATATGAGAGAAACTGAATTTCTGAGAAGATAACCATATTAAATTTAGGAAGACAAACTAAATCTTTTGACTCATTCTAGACAAACTGATTGCGTCACTGGTTTACTTAAGTGTTGCCACAGTCTGTTCATTCATTCGTTCAACCAACATGGATTAAGGACCTACAAAATGCCAGACACTCTAGCAGGAACCAAGATGAATAAGAAGAGATCTTGCATTAATCATCTATAGCTGTATAACAAATTACCCCAAAACTTAGCGACTAAAAACAACAAACATTTATTATCTCGTAGTTTCTGAGGGTCAGGATTCTGAGAGCAGCTTAGGTGGGTGGTTCTGGTTCAGAGTTTCACACCAGCTTGCAGTCAAGTGGTCAGCCAGTGCTGCAGTCATGAAGGTTCAACTGGACTGAAGGATCTTGTTTTAATTTCCTTGGCTGCTCAAGCAAATACCATGCAATGGATTCACTTAAACAATGGGAATTTAATGGCTCACGGTTTTGAGGCTAGGAAAAAAGTCCAAATCTAAGCATCATTAAGGTGATGTTTTCTTCCCAAAGACTGGCCTTCTGGGGATGGCTGCCAGTGACCCTTGATCCTTGGCTTCTCTGTCACATAGCAATGCACATGGCGGCCTCTCTTGGCCTCTTCCTTCTCTCTCAGGTTTTGTTGAACTGCAGCATTCCCATTTTCTTTCACCATCTGTGCCCCTTGTTCCAACCCAGCTCAGACCCAAGACTGAAGAATACGCCAGGCACAAAGTTAGACGTGAGCTTAATAGGACTTACGGACAGGAGAGAATTCTTCCCAGTGGCAGCTGGCTGGAAAAGATGGAAGTTAGTGCTCTGCAAAGAGTGGGGGTGGGGGAGGGTGCCAGGGGGTGGTTTGTAAGGGTTAGGACAAAGACATTCCACAGGGTGTGAGAACAGAGTTTTGGCAGTGTCTTGTGACACGGGTGTGGAGATTTGTTATCAATAGTGATGAGGGGAGGGGAGTTTTAATGCTTTGTTTCTGATACCATTTGTACATTCTTGCCCACCCATCCCCCTAGTCCCCAGAGGTCTGATGACCTTTAACATCTGTCCAGGCCAAGTAGGCCACTATGTGAAATAACCTGATTTCACTACGGAGGGAAGGGGGGCTGGGCCCTGGGTCCCCACACCCCTATACAATTATTGCATGTTTAATTATGTCTTGGCATCTTTTTTCTTAGAGGACTCAAAACTAATGAAAGTAGTACTTGAGACTGGTCCAAGAAAACAGGCAGTAAGAAGGGAATTTGGAACTGAATCACTCATTATCACCCAGCAGGTGAAGTGGACACTGTCCTGGTTGGTTGGGTGGGGCAAATCCCTGGCTTCGGGTGGTGGCTCAGTTGCTAAAGATTTCATTGGTAACCTGAGAAAATGTCCTATTGGAGGGGAATTTTGTGGCAGGTGTGATTTTGCAAGCATTGACAAATATGTCTCTCTATGCCTAAGGAGACAGCAGAATTAACTGGTTACTCCTTGGTTGTATTAAGGCCCTGCAGAAGGATACGGATAAACTGAGGGCTGTTAGCAAACAGTTAACAGCTAAATGTAATAGTTGGAGAGCCTCTGCCATAGCTTATTAAAGGGGCATTATCTCCTTCAGTGGAAGGATAGACACAGTTGAGTAGAATCTGCGGAGTTCCAGAGACATTTGAATGCTCAGTCAAGGCATGTTTGGTATGGGAAGAATAGAACCCTGGTGGGGAAAAACTGGGATTCTGAAACACGGGACAGGAACATTTAGATGGATACCCCTGAGGGGATTGACTCTGCAAAAGCCCCAAATCCCTGGGATTGCAGAGGTGGCTCACCCTTCCCTAATAAGGACTAACACTTTAGCTGTTTAGAGCATGCTGCTGCAAATGACTTCAGTCTCAACCATAACACAATTCTGACCCTATCCAGGGTTAGGACAGATGCCACAGATTAAGTGCCACCTTCTGCAAGATTGCCGTTCCAGCACCAGGCTCAGGCTTGGGGGTTCCCAGGGCCACCCTCACTTCTGACCAACTACCTACACATTCAGCGGTTTCCATACCCCCACCTCAGGTTCAGTAATTCACTGGAACAACTCAGAACTCACTGGAAGCACTAGACTTATGATTATAGTTTTATAATAGCCAAAGGAAACAAATAAGAAGAAGCCAAGAGAAGAGATGCATAGGGCAAGGTCTGGGAGGGTCTCAGACACACGCGTCACCCTCCCAGCACATCAACTTTCATTGTCAGTGATGGAAGCTTGCACGAGCTTCAGCACCCAAGAGTTTTTTATTGGGGTTTCATTATTTAGGCACCACTGATGGCATCAGTGATGTCCACTTGGCTGAAATCAATCTCCAGGCCTCCTCCCCTTCATAGAGGTCAGGCTGACATGACCTGGATCAAAGCCCCAACCCCTTAATCACATGGTTGGCTTTTCTGCTGTAGTCAGCCCCCCACCCTAAAACTACTCATGTGACTGGCCCCACCCTGTAGTCTCAGCACAAACTATCAGGTATGGTTCAGAGGCCTATCAAGAACAACAGAAGACACTCCTAACATGAGAAATAGCAAAGATTTACATATTACTCCCACCCAGCAACAGGGACAAAGACCATGTCTCTTTTTGGAGGCCAAATTCATTACTATACTGCTCTGGAAGCCTGTTTCACAAGGCTGGAGGTGACCCCCACAGCAGTTACCTTCACCTACTCTTCTGGTTACCAGGCTGATAACTAGAGTTAAACCCCAGCTGAAGACATACTGGGCTTTATAAGATGCGAGCCTATATCTGAAAAATTGCAAGAATTACATGACATGCACAGGCAGGAGCCAGGTGAATACTCCTGGGATCAGATTTTAAGGGTGCTTGATCAAGGGGACCAGAACGTTAGGCTGGGTAAGCAAGAATTCATTGACTTGAGGGTACATCTTTGAAATAATATGGTATTTAACAACCCAGTAAGAACCCCAGGTGTCTTAGTGTCCTAGAGTTCCCATAATAAAGTACCTGTCAGGAAGGTACCTCCTCTAAGGGAGGAGTCCCACCACATGGAGGATAGCAACCAAGGTTTGCAGGTGTCAGGGTCTCCAACAAAAGCATGACTCACAAAAGGCACTGGATGGAGCAACACAACTCAAATAGAGAAAAGACAGAGCAAAATCAGTTTCACTACTGGGTGTCTTTCCCCCTTGGCCGGGGGGATCTCAATATGCAGCCAATGCTGGGAAATGGTGGGCATGTAGCCCTCTGTGCTGCAGGCAAAGGACACCTGCTCCCTCCTCACAGGGAATAGATATGGCTTGGCCAGGTGCCATAAACTGCACACACTTAGGCAAGCAGTCTCCCTGAATGTTTCATATGCTCAGGGAAAGAGGGGAAGAAATGTGCCGGCAGACCACTCTCTGCTAGGGGATATGTTTTATATTAAGAGGCTCCAAGGAAGGAGTCAGTTCACATTTATCATCCGTCCTAAGTGCCAGGCTGACACATCTGGTCCTGAGCAGTGTTCATTCATGGGTCACAGGGAAAGGCCATGCTCGGACTGCTAGTATAATAAATAAGAAACAATCTTGTCATTCAGCCATCATTTGAGCAGACTGGGAGCCTCCCAACACAGCCCAGCAGCCCAGAACTGCCCTGAGGGGACGGCACTCACCTGCGACATAGCACAGTCATCCCTCAACAGAGGACCCGGGGTGCACAGCCTGGAAGAGGGGCCCACTTGCAAGTCTCAGGAGCCATACGCCAATACCAAAGACTTGTGGGTCAGTGGCAGAGACAAACTGTGGCAGGACTGAACTGAAGGATTAGACTATTGCAGTAGCTTTAAAACTCTAGGATCATCAGGGAGATTTGATTGTTAGGGCCACCCCCCCTCCCCGACTGCCCAGAAACACGCCCCACATACAGGGCAGGCAACACCAACTACACACGCAAGCTTGGGACACCAATTGGGCCCCACAAGACTCACTCCCCCACTCACCAAAAAGGCTAAGCAGGGGAGATCTGGCTTGTGGAGAACAGGTGGCTCGTGGACGCCACCTGCTGGTTAGTTAGAGAAAGTGTACTCCACGAAGCTGTAGATCTGATAAATTAGAGATAAGGACTTCAACTGGTCTACAAACCCTAAAAGAACCCTATCAAGGTCAGCAAATGCCACGAGGCCAAAAACAACAGAAAATTATAAAGCATATGAAAAAACCAGACGATATGGATAACCCAAGCCCAAGCACCCAAATCAAAAGACCAGAAGAGACACACCTAGAGCAGCTACTCAAAGAACTAAAGATGAACAATGAGACCCTAGTACGGGATATGAAGGAAATCAAGAAGACCCTAGAAGAGCATAAAGAAGACATTGCAAGACTAAATAAAAAAATGGATGATCTTATGGAAATTAAAGAAACTGTTGACCAAATTAAAAAGATTCTGGACACTCATAGTACAAGACTAGAGGAAGTTGAACAACGAATCAGTGACCTGGAAGATGACAGAATGGAAAATGAAAACATAAAAGAAAGAATGGGGAAAAAAATTGAAAAACTCGAAATGGACCTCAGGGATATGATAGATAATATGAAACGTCCGAATATAAGACTCATTGGTGTCCCAGAAGGGGAAGAAAAGGGTAAAGGTCTAGGAAGAGTATTCAAAGAAATTGTTGGGGAAAACTTCCCAAATCTTCTAAACAACATAAATACACAAATCATAAATGCTCAGCGAACTCCAAATAGAATAAATCCAAAAAAACCCACTCCGAGACATATACTGATCACACTGTCAAACATAGAAGAGAAGGAGCAAGTTCTGAAAGCAGCAAGAGAAAAGCAATTCACCACATGCAAAGGAAACAGCATAAGACTAAGTAGTGACTACTCAGCAGCCACCATGGAGGCGAGAAGGCAGTGGCACGATATATTTAAAATTCTGAGTGAGAGGAATTTCCAGCCAAGAATACTTTATCCAGCAAAGCTCTCCTTCAAATTTGAGGGAGAGCTTAAATTTTTCACAGACAAAGAAATGCTGAGAGAATTTGCTAACAAGAGACCTGCCCTACTGGAGATACTAAAGGGAGCCCTACAGACAGAGAAACAAAGACAGGACAGAGAGACTTGGAGAAAGGTTCAGTACTAAAGAGATTCGGTATGGGTACAATAAAGGGTATTAATAGAGAGAGGGAAAAATATGGCAAACATAATCCAAAGGATAAGATGGCCGATTCAAGAAATGCCTTCACGGTTTTAACGTTGAATGTAAATGGATTAAACTCCCCAATTAAAAGATATAGATTCGCAGAATGGATCAAAAAAAATGAACCATCAATATGTTGCATACAAGAGACTCATCTTAGACACAGGGACACAAAGAAACTGAAAGTGAAAGGATGGAAAAAAATATTTCATGCAAGCTACAGCCAAAAGAAAGCAGGTGTAGCAATATTAATCTCAGATAAAATAGACTTCAAATGCAGGGATGTTTTGAGAGACAAAGAAGGCCACTACATACTAATAAAAGGGGCAATTCAGCAAGAAGAAATAACAATCGTAAATGTCTATGCACCCAATCAAGGTGCCACAAAATACATGAGAGAAACATTGGCAAAACTAAAGGAAGCAATTGATGTTTCCACAATAATTGTGGGAGACTTCAACACATCACTCTCTCCTATAGATAGATCAACCAGACAGAAGACCAATAAGGAAATTGAAAACCTAAACAATCTGATAAATGAATTAGATTTAACAGACATCTACAGGACATTACATCCCAAATCAACAGGATACACATACTTTTCTAGTGCTCACGGAACTTTCTCCAGAATAGATCATATGCTGGGACATAAAACAAGCCTCAATAAATTTAAAAAGATTGAAATTATTCAAAGCACATTCTCTGACCACAATGGAATACAATTAGAAGTCAATAACCATCAGAGACTTAGAAAATTCACAAATACCTGGAGGTTAAACAACACACTCCTAAACAATCAGTGGGTTAAAGAAGAAATAGCAAGAGAAATTGCTAAATATATAGAGACGAATGAAAATGAGAACACAACATACCAAAACCTATGGGATGCAGCAAAAGCAGTGCTAAGGGGGAAATTTATAGCACTAAACGCATATATTAAAAAGGAAGAAAGAGCCAAAATCAAAGAACTAATGGATCAACTGAAGAAGCTAGAAAATGAACAGCAAACCAATCCTAAACCAAGTACAAGAAAAGAAATAACAAGGATTAAAGCAGAAATAAATGACATAGAGAACAAAAAAACAATAGAAAGGATAAATATCACCAAAAGTTGGTTCTTTGAGAAGATCAACAAGATTGACAAGCCCCTAGCTAGACTGACAAAATCAAAAAGAGAGAAGACCCATATAAACAAAATAATGAATGAAAAAGGTGACATAACTGCAGATCCTGAAGAAATTAAAAAAATTATAAGAGGATATTATGAACAACTGTATGGCAACAAACTGGATAATGTAGAAGAAATGGACAATTTCCTGGAAACATATGAACAACCTAGACTGACCAGAGAAGAAATAGAAGACCTCAACCAACCCATCACAAGCAAAGAGATCCAATCAGTCATCAAAAATCTTCCCACAAATAAATGCCCAGGGCCAGATGGCTTCACAGGGGAATTCTACCAAACTTTCCAGAAAGAACTGACACCAATCTTACTCAAACTCTTTCAAAACATTGAAAAAAATGGAACACTACCTAATTCATTTTATGAAGCTAACATCAATCTAATACCAAAACCAGGCAAAGATGCTACAAAAAAGGAAAACTACCGGCCAATCTCCCTAATGAATATAGATGCAAAAATCCTCAACAAAATACTTGCAAATCGAATCCAAAGACACATTAAAAAAATCATACACCATGACCAAGTGGGGTTCATTCCAGGCATGCAAGGATGGTTCAACATAAGAAAAACAATCAATGTATTACAACACATTAAAAACTCGAAAGGGAAAAATCAATTGATCATCTCAATAGATGCTGAAAAAGCATTTGACAAAATCCAACATCCCTTTTTGATAAAAACACTTCAAAAGGTAGGAATTGAAGGAAACTTCCTCAACATGATAAAGAGCATATATGAAAAACCCACAGCCAGCATAGTACTCAATGGTGAGAGACTGAAAGCCTTCCCTCTAAGATCAGGAACAAGACAAGGATGCCCGCTGTCACCACTGTTATTCAACATTGTGCTGGAAGTGCTAGCCAGGGCAATCCGGCAAGACAAAGAAATAAAAGGCATCCAAATTGGAAAAGAAGAAGTAAAACTGTCATTGTTTGCAGATGATATGATCTTATATCTAGAAAACCCTGAGAAATCAACGATACACCTACTAGAGCTAATAAACAAATTTAGCAAAGTAGCGGGATACAAGATTAATGCACATAAGTCAGTAATGTTTCTATATGCTAGAAATGAACAAACTGAAGAGACACTCAAGAAAAAGATACCATTTTCAATAGCAACTAAAAAAATCAAGTACCTAGGAATAAACTTAACCAAAGATGTAAAAGACCTATACAAAGAAAACTACATAACTCTACTAAAAGAAATAGAAGGGGACCTTAAAAGATGGAAAAATATTCCATGTTCATGGATAGGAAGGCTAAATGTCATTAAGATGTCAATTCTACCCAAACTCATCTACAGATTCAATGCAATCCCAATCAAAATTCCAACAACCTACTTTGCAGACTTGGAAAAGCTAGTTATCAAATTTATTTGGAAAGGGAAGATGCCTCGAATTGCTAAAGACACTTTAAAAAAGAAAAACGAAGTGGGAGGACTTACACTCCCTGACTTTGAAGCTTATTATAAAGCCACAGTTGCCAAAACAGCATGGTACTGGCACAAAGATAGACATATAGATCAATGGAATCGAATTGAGAATTCAGAGATAGACCCTCAGATCTATGGCCGACTGATCTTTGATAAGGCCCCCAAAGTCACCGAACTGAGCCATAATGGTCTTTTCAACAAATGGGGCTGGGAGAGTTGGATATCCATATCCAAAAGAATGAAAGAGGACCCCTACCTCACCCCCTACACAAAAATTAACTCAAAATGGACCAAAGATCTCAATATAAAAGAAAGTACCATTAAACTCCTAGAAGATAATGTAGGAAAACATCTTCAAGACCTTGTATTAGGAGGCCACTTCCTAGACTTTACACCCAAAGCACAAGCAACAAAAGAGAAAATAGATAAATGGGAACTCCTCAAGCTTAGAAGTTTCTGCACCTCAAAGGAATTTCTCAAAAAGGTAAAGAGGCAGCCAACTCAATGGGAAAAAATTTTTGGAAACCATGTATCTGACAAAAGACTGATATCTTGCATATACAAAGAAATCCTACAACTCAATGACAATAGTACAGACAGCCCAATTATAAAATGGGCAAAAGATATGAAAAGACAGTTCTCTGAAGAGGAAATACAAATGGCCAAGAAACACATGAAAAAATGTTCAGCTTCACTAGCTATTAGAGAGATGCAAATTAAGACCACAATGAGATACCATCTAACACCGGTTAGAATGGCTGCCATTAAACAAACAGGAAACTACAAATGCTGGAGGGGATGTGGAGAAATTGGAACTCTTATTCATTGTTGGTGGGACTGTATAATGGTTCAGCCACTCTGGAAGTCAGTCTGGCAGTTCCTTAGAAAATTAGAGATAGAGCTACCATTCGATCCAGCGATTGCACTTCTCGGGATATACCCGGAAGATCGGAAAGCAGTGACACGAACAGATATCTGCACGCCAATGTTCATAGCAGCATTATTCACAATTGCCAAGAGATGGAAACAACCCAAATGTCCATCAACAGATGAGTGGATAAATAAAATGTGGTATATACACACGATGGAATACTACGCGGCAGTAAGAAGGAATGATCTGGTGAAACATATGACAACATGGATGAACCTTGAAGACATAATGCTGAGCGAAATAAGCCAGGCACAAAAAGAGAAATATTATATGCTACCACTAATGTGAACTTTGAAAAATGTAAAACAAATGGTTTATAATGTAGAATGTAGGGGAACTAGCAGTAGAGAGCAATTAAGGAAGGGGGAACAATAATCCAAGAAGAACAGATAAGCTATTTAACGTTCTGGGGATGCCCAGAAATGACTATGGTCTGTTAATTTCTGATGGATGTAGTAGGAACAAGTTCACTGAAATGTTGCTATAGTATGTAACTTTCTTGGGGTAAAGTAGGAACATGTTGGAAGTTAAGCAGTTATCTTAGGTTAGTTGTCTTTTTCTTACTCCCTTGCTATGGTCTCTTTGAAATGTTCTTTTATTGTATGTTTGTTTTCTTTTTAACTTTTTTTTTCATACAGTTGATTTGAAAAAAGAAGGGAAAGTTAAAAAAAAAAAAAAAAGAAAAAAGACAAACAAGGAAAAAAAAAAAAAAAAAGAAACAATCTTGTACTCAGGAGCAGATGGCAGGATTAGTACCACCACTGAAGACCCAGAGAATGCAGGGGGAGATGTCCTCGTCATACCTCCATTTAATTCATCAGTTTGGTCCCTGCAGAAATTGGATGGATCCCAGAGAATGACTGTAGATTACCATGAGGTTAACCAAATAGAATGCCTGATTGCAGCTGCTGTGTCTGATTTGGTATCACTGCCAGAACAGATAAAGCCTCTAGTACATGATTTGCAATCATTGATCTGACAAATGTCTTCTTATCCATTCCAATTAAAAAGAGGATCAAAATCAGTTCTCATTCATGTAGAATGACAACAATATTCATTTATAATTTTGACTCTGTGCTTAACTCTCCTATCTTCTGTCATAATTGCAGTCAAAAGAGATCTGGACCACATGGACATCCTACAGGATATCATATTGATTCATTACATTGACAACATCATGCCAATTGGACAGGGCAAGCAAGAAGTTAGTAGGAGGCCTTATAGGACGTGTGCTTCAGATGGTAGAATATAAACTCTACCAAGATTCTGGAATTGAGTGCTTTTGGTGAAGTTTTTAGGGGTCCAGAAAGAAAATTCTGTACCACCAATTGATTTAGTGGTCATGTCTCTTTAGTTAACACTATGAAAAGCCAAGAAAAACTGAGGAACGACTCCAGATTAAAGGAGACTAAAGAGACATGATCACTATATGCAATTGGTAACACAGGCTTTTCTTTTGCTATAAAAGGATTCTTGAAACAATTGGTGAAATTCTAATCAGATCCGTAGACAAGTAGTATATGTTGATTTCCTGATTTTGATAATTGTCTGCAGATAAATGAGAGAATGTGTTTGTTTTAGGAAATAGACACTGAAGTAGTTAGGGGTGAAAGGGAATCATGTTTACAATTTACTTCCCCCTTACGTAGGACATGACTCCCAGGAGTGTAAATCTCCCTGGCAACGTGGGATATGATTCCTTGGGATGAGCCCAGACCCATCACTGTGGGACTGAGAAAGTCTTCTTGACCAAAAGGGGGAAGCAAAATGAAACAAAATAAAGTTTCAGTGGCTGAGAGATTTCAAATGGCATCGAGAGGACAATTACATTGACAACATCATGTGCTATATAGATATCCCTCTGTAGTTTTTAGTATTTTGGAATAGCTAGAAGGAAATACCTGAAACTGTCGAACTGCAACCCAGTAGCCTTGATTCTTGAAGAAGATTGTATAACTATGTAGCCGACATGGCGTGACTGTGTGATTGCAAAAACCTTGTGGCTCACACTCCCTTTATCCAGTGTATGGACAGATGAGTAGAAAAATGGGGAGAAAAATTAAATGAAAAATAGGGTGGGATGGGGGGGTATAGGATGTTTTAGGTATTCTTTTTTACTTTTAGTTTTATTCTTATTTTTAGTTTTTTTTGGAGTAGTGACAATGTTCAAAAATTGAGTGTGGTGATGAATGCATGACTGTATGATGGTACTGTGAAAAACTGTACGCTGTGGATGATCGTATGGTATGTGAACATATGGCAATTAAACTGAATTTTTAAAAAAGGGAATCATGTCTGCAATTTATTTTTTTAAAAGGCTCAGAAAAATGTGTATGTGTGTATAGATGGAGAGAGACAGAGACTATCTTATTTTAGCTGATTAGATTGGTTAACTATTGTATACCTATTTTCTTTTATCTATCTATTGTATTATTATTTATCTATTTTTTTTAGTTAACTGCTTTATCTGAATCCCTGGATTTATTAGTCTACAATATCATTTTTAATTCATTAATTTCTTCTTTTATCTTCATTCATTTCTTTCTTTGGCTTCTCTTATGTTTATTATTTTGTATTCTTTTTCTAACCCTTTGAACTGGATGTTCAATTTACTTTCAATATAAATTTCCCCATGAACTGGGTTTTACCTATATCAAATAAGCATCTACAGGTAGTATTTTTGTAACAGTAACTTTTTAAATGTAATCTTAGAACTGTAAGCAAGCTGGAAATTGTGAAGTAGCCATGAAGTGTAACCTTCAAAGCTGGAAGCAGGCTATGAGAGCTCTTGGTCTCACAAAGGAACAATATGTAAATGTAAAGTCTGCACCCAGACCTGAATAAGCTTTAATCTATTGCCCAAACCTCCCAGATATGAATAAACCTTTCATCTATCTCCCTAGACAGCACCTTTCCCAGGTGTCACAGGATATAAATCCTGAAGTAGGATAAACTCCTGAAATTCTCCAAGCCTCTGTTACCTAAGATGATTTTCTCTCTTTGTCTCTGATGTGCATAAAAGCCAATTGAAAAGTCACTTCCGGAAGGATGATTTGGGAAATCTTCCCCTGTCCTCCCATGGTAAATAAACCCTATTTTCCCTCAGCCTGGTTCGGTATGGCTTTTATTGGCTGCGCCGAGGGAGGAACTCAGATTTAGGAAGTGCGCTTCTACATTTTCGTCGTCTTTGTATTCTAAAGATTCTGCAATTTCGGTTTTGATGTCCCCCTTTTCCTAAGCCAATAAAACACTTTTTGTCTTTTTAGTACAGGAGGTATTAAAATGTTTGTTTTGTTTTTTTTTTCCTTTCCAATTTTTGAGAACACTAGAGAATTTTGTATCTTGCTCTCCATGCCCATTTGACTTTCCCGCGGTTTTAATGATAAGGATCATGGGCGGGGGTGTGGGTGGGGGTGGGGGAGTTGGTTCTCGCCCCAGAGAGGGACAAAAGCGAAGGAGCCACGTGCCTACCGGAGAAAGGCACTCCGGATGCCTCAGACACCTGAGAACCAAACAGGCCCTTCTCCCCGTAGGCGCCGAACCCAAGCGAACCAGGAAGTAGGGCCCACACCCCCGCGGGCACGCGGTGGGATTAACCAATCGCCGCTACCGATGCCCTGTTCCTCTCTTTGATAGGCTTTAGCGGAGACGCCCTCACCCGAACGTCGCACTTAGATTGGTTTATTGCAGCCTCTTGACCTGGACGGTGGCCGGCAGAGGACAAGAGGCTTGCGAACCCGAGAAAAGATTTTGCCGTGTGTGGGACGCAGCTGCTTGTGTACGAGGGAGCCGGAGATTTGCCGGGCTCCAACGACATGACGTCGTCTTCTGCAGTATCGGTGCTGCTGTTGGCGGCTGAGAGGAACCGATGGCAGCGTCTCCCGAGCCTGCTGCTGCCGCCGAGGTAACAGTGGGTGGAGGGGCGATGGATCAGCCCTGAGGCAGGGGCGCGGGGTGAATGGACACGTGTGCGCGGTGACAGATGCAGAAGAACCGAGGGTCCCGGGGGACAGGAGAGCAGGACGGGGAAAACCCAGCCCCTTTCTGGGGATTCTGCTTTCAGTCCAGTCATCGGGAAAGAGACATCCCCACACCCAGCCCTTCTCATTTTTCTCCTTCCCCACATTCACCCTTCAGCCGCCGTTTGTCTCGGTTTTAACTTTTAGGAGGAGCGGGGGAGGAGAGAGGCTGAGCCTGCCATCTTCCATGCCCTCCTCGCCATAAAGGCGAGAATAACGTTTGTACAGTTCCTATCCGTTTACAGTGTGCTTTCACAGCACTCCCTGTGGGGGGTGAGGGAGACATTGTTATAATCACTGTTACGGTAATGCCTAAGACTTGCCAAAGGTTACACAAGTAGTAAGAATTGAGACAGTATGCCTTCAAAGCCCATTTCAGTTCAGCTATCCCCCACCAGGTGTCCAGTTCAGAGAGACTCCTGGAGCTGGTTCTCATGGTTGGAAGGAATCTAATTAACAAAAGCAAATTTACCTTACAGAGAGTTGGAAAGTTGCTTGTAAAAAGTCTCCTACTTTAGTTTGAACAAAGTTATCAGGTGACTCACTCCAGCTAGCCAAATCCAAATCAAATTTTGAGCTCTAGGCTTTGGTAACAATGACTTTTGCAGGTGAAGAACTTCAGGCTTCCAGGTGGCAGGTTTATCTTCCTTTGTTTGCATCATCCTTATTACCATCCTTATCATTCTGTAATTACAATATAGCTTAATGCTAAATGGCACAGACTTTGCAGTCAGAAAGCTGGGCTCTCAGCTTTGCTAGCCTTGTGATGTTGGGCAAGTTACTTTATATCTCTGTTCCTCAGTTTCCTCACCTGTAAAATGAAGATAACTCGAGCACCTTGGATTATGAGAATTAAATGGATTAATACATGTAAAGAAGTTTAAATAATCTAGAACATATGAATCAAGCCATAAAGATAGCCTTTGCAGACTCAGCGTTTTAGAAAAACTCTGAAGCAGTACGTATTTGAGCCCTTGTGCACACACCCATGTGCATGCTGGGTAGTGCTTGCTGCTGTCTGGACCAAAACCGTTTGGAGTTTCCAGGACTTCAAAACTTCTTACTCAATACTCTAAGCTGCAACGGGGAGGGAGGAACCAAGCCCAAGAAAAAAGAAAAGCCCCTAAAGAGTGTTTTTGAAAGAATTAAGGCTGCTTACTTTAGAGGTGCAAGCAATCTTCAAATATTGGAAGGGTTGTCTTTTGAAACAGCTAATAGACTTGTAAAATATGACTCCAGGGTAACAAAGGAGAGAGAGGTTCATTAATGAGTTATAGACATTTTTAAACAGAAAGTAGAGAGAATAATGTAATGAATTTGTGTGTACTTATTGTCTAGCTTCCGTAATTATTAACACACGGTCTAACTGGTTTCAACCATATCCTTATCCACTCTTCCTCCTTCCAGTGGATTATTTTGAAACAAATTCAAGGTATAATTTCATACTTAGATACAACAATATGTGTCTCTAAAAGAGAAGGACATTAAAAAAAAAGAGAAGGACATTAAAAAATAACTCAATGCTATTATCAACAAATCCTTAAGATCATAAAATATCCAGTCATTGTTCAAATTTCTCTACTCATTTCAAGTTGGCTTGCTTGAATCAATATGCAAACAAAGTGCACATACTGCATTTGGTTGATATTCTCCTAAGTCTCTTTTTTCAGTGTTCAGGACATGTACACAATGTTGTGCACAAAACAAAAATACATGAATGCCAGATGACTTTGAACATGTGCCCCCACATGACCCATATGTATGCACACACCTGCGTGCCACTGCTGGTTTGCATGATGGGGCTGGCCTTCAGGAACTCAGGGTCCAGACAGCTTTTGGTGGATGCTGTGGTGGAGATGATTGGATAGACGGACTGGGACACAGGGCAAGGGAAAACAGACCCTGCTCAGCATCCACCTCACCCTGGTCCTGCCTCTGCCCCATTTCCCTTCCTCCCCTGTCCCTCAGGGACTCGAGAGAGAGGGGCCTGATCCCATCTACACAATGAGATTCTAATGAGGTGGCTGTGGGATATGTCCTGCTTGTCCCTAGCCTCTGAGGGAGGTGGACCCAGAAGTTCCTAAGGAACTTCTAGGTCATGGACCCTGATCAGCAGCTTTTCCTGACCCAGGCCAGCTGGGGGTTGGTGGAGTTTGGTGGGGTAAGGGGTGTGGGGATCATATCTCAACCATCCACCCCCATGATGGGGCCCCTGCCCTAACCTATCCCTATTCATGGAACCCTACCCTTGCAAGGGAGGCCCTGGGGAGGCCGTAGTTACTGTTCAGATGTGTACTTCACTGCAGAAGGGTCAGCTCACCCTCCTCGCTATCTCAGGCTGGAGCACAAGACCCCTGCAGTCCTGGAATTAATGACCCCTGAAGTCATAAACAGCTTCCAGGTGCTGCCGAGTGCCTGGAGGTTCTGGGAGGAGAGCACCAGCAATGCCCCACCTCACCCAGCCTCCTTTTGACCTCATCGAAGACCTGCTCGAAACCGAGGTGGGTGTTAGGGTGCAGGAACTTGCAGATGAAGTATTTGGTGCCCTTGGGCTGTGTGGTGCACAGCTCCAGCTTGGTGGGTGGCAAGCAAGGCGCATAGCACAGTGCCTGCTTCTCAGGACAGTTCTTATTGCATGGTGACCATGAAGTCCTGCAGCACATTGTCCAGGCTCTACAGGGGAAAGCCAAGGCTCTCCAAGAGCTTACTCATTTGACACAGGGTGGTCAGGTCCTCATCCATGCGACTGATGGCTTCTGGATAGTCTCCCAGTTGGTGGCTTGCAATGCCCCTTCCATGGTGTCCGTGTCTTCCAGCAGCAGCGTCCACAGCAGCCTATACTTGCTGGCCATGTAGATGATGCTGATGACTGTGTACAGGCTCACCGAGCTGCACCGCCGAGGGCCTGAGTCCCACTTCAGTGTAGTACAGACAATGTCCGTGAACAGAAAGAAGAACTGGTTCTTCTTGCCACTGACATTCTTCACTTCAGTGACCATCTCCTGCCTCGGGAACTGCTCTAGGAGGTTTGTAGATCTCCGTGTGAGTCTCAGCCTACAGCAGCACTCTGCCGCCTCTGCCCTCCACACACCCTGCCTGATGTTCCACTGCCCGTCCAGTAGGAGTGTGTGCTTCGGGAGGTCCGTCGCCAGAAGCTCCTAGTGTGCCGCTACAGAATCTTGATCATGAGGTCAGATGGCACCTGTTCTCCAGAGACTTGAGGAAGGCAGGCCTTGCCTCCTTAGCCATAGGCACAGCATCCTTTGCGTCAAGGATATTATCAATATAGGTGGAATAGTTGTTTTACCTGGACATCGTTGGAGAACAACTAGATGAGCAGGTCTCCCATGTTCTGCTGGGCATGCCAGGTCTGCACACAGTGTGGGATCTGCTCCAGGAACTTCTTGTGGTGCTCTGGGAGCTCAGGGACCTGGTTGAAGATGTCATCTACCAGCTATGGGTGGCACAGCAAGCAGTTCTCCTGCTGCTTAAGAGGCCTCATTTGGCCCTGCATCAGGATGCACACTGACTCCACACACTGTCTGCTTGCTATCTGTCGGGGTCATGGTCACATTTTTCTGCATGTTCTGGGCTCCCAGGCTCCTCTGCGTCGGCATGGCTGCTCTGGGTGGGTTTCCCCGAGGTGGCGGTCAGGCTCAGATCACGCTTATCTTCCTGTGAGATGGTGAACTGGGCCAGGGTCTTCACCACCTGCAGCATGCCTGCGGCACTGAGGCAGGGCCGCCTGTTACCCTTGCTCAATCCCAGAGGTTGAGCCCCACTGGCATGTGACATCACTGCTGTCTCCACGCAGTCAGTGCATCCAGCAGTGTGCCCCTGGGGGTGAGGGTGTTGGGGCAAATGTCCCTGCCCTTGGCGACCCCGCAGCCTCCTCTCCATGCATCCCCTTTTACCCTACTAAGTCTCTTTTAATCTGTTGGCTCCAGTCTCTCTTTTATTGTTTCTTGCAGTTTTTTGATAAAAAGACACTGGATCATTTGGCTGTAGAATTTCCTACATTCTGGATTTTGCCAGTTGCATCCCCCTGATGTCATTTCACTCTCCCCCACCCCCCACACACATTTCCTGTAAACTGCTAGTTTTAGAGGTGGTAGTCAGACTTCTCTAAGGATAGACTATACTGCGTTAGGGAACTAGAGGGTTTCTTGTCGCTGGAAGTGTGCCAACAAGTATTGGGTAACAATTCAGATATGATGCGGGAGAGTGGCATTAGAATGGATGGTTGGATTGGATAAACTTTAAGGTGTCTGATTCTGTACACTATTGGAAATACACAATGAAGAGTCAAAATATTTTTTATGCCTTTGTTGTAGAAAATCAAGGCTGTTTACCATAAGGTCCCACATTTTTTCTAATGTAGTAGATATACTTGAAACTCAGTTTAGTTCCATGTAAAGGTTGTCTACCTCTGTAAATCGTTAAAAAAAAAAAGACAAAAACCTTCCACTACTAGCTCAGCATCAATCTACGACGCTTAGAATTCTCATCAATAATTATCCTTTTTTATCATTTTATATTAAGACTGACTCTAGCATGCTCCTATTAAAGAAGAAAAGCATCAACTAAAGAGAGTAACCGAACTCACTATTTTGGGTTAATCTAGCTCATATATGTAATAGGGAACAGGAACAGGACACAAGTCAGACAATTTCTATTAGGGATAAGAGAGTAGAAGTTTGGGGATAGTCTGGCAATTGAGTAAGTGAATGAGGAAGGCAACTTTGGATGAAGGACCCCAGAGGGAAATGTCATTTACACCAAGTCATTGAATCAGGGGTATGGCTGAAGTAGGGTGGGCTTTAATGCTGCTTCCGGCTCTCCTAACACTCAAAAGGAGGAAATGAGAGGATCTCCAGCCCACAAAGGTAGTTAAGGGCTTTACTCATGACAGAGGGAAGCACCCTGCATGGAAGATCCTAAGATCCTGAAGTTCAGTGTTGGGAAAGCTCTTGGGTCCGTGATCTCCACTGGGCGCTCAGACCAGGTATGTGTCCTGTTATTTAAATGTCCTATGAGATGGCCCTTGGAGCCTTTCTCTTATGATGCTGCTGAGTGTTGTCCTGACACTTAAGGGGAGTGGCCAGGTAAAACTGACCAGGCATTTCTGGCAGGGTATTTTTTCAGCATTCAAACAACTAATTTTAGCTCCACCTGCAGTGTTCCCTTGGCCCTTACTCTTCTTATTTAGCAGCAGCTCTCCATCAGTCACTGGCAATCAAGAGCAAAAGGACCTCAGCACCACAATCTAGTGAGGAGTGAGATTGACTCAAAGGATTATAGTACAGACAACCCAGTTGAAAAGCAACAGAGTTGAAAAGACACTTCACCAGAGAAGATATATAGATGGCAAATAAGCACACAAAAAGATGCTCAACATCATCAGTCACTGGGAAATGTAAATTATAAACACATGAGATATCACTGCACACCCACTTTATTGGCTAAAGTCTAGAAAACTGACAATACAAAGAATTTTGCTTTGAATTCACTGGGAATCCATCAGGTTAATAACCATAGAACTCATCATCTGCCACAAAGCAGAGAATCTTGGGATATGTTAGTTAACTTTGTTATTCTAAAAGCCCTGTGTTTGCTTTTTTTCCTCACAGGTTGTTATAAAATGCCTTGAATTTTTAGTTTCTTAGTTGTAGGACTAGTCCCAGGGCAAAATAAGAAAGTGGGTGAAAGTAATGTTAGTTCCCTTTTCTTTCTGTTAATTTTTCTTCTCTTAGTTCCCAGGGCTCTTCAGGATACCAGGCAGACCTACTTTCTCCCTTTCTCACTCTCCCTTTTCCTCTCCCTCTCAAAGTTTAACAATGTGTATAGAACTATTTTCAAGTAGCTGACACCCTGGAAAGTGCTAGAATTGTTAATGTCTTATAGAGTTAAAGATCTTATCAGTATAGAGGGTGTTGATAAATTTTTTCATGTCAGGATTCTCTAGGAACTCAGAGAAAAGAATCTTAAGTGGTGGAACTTTAGCAGTGAGAATAGGCTGGTCTTGAAGCTATCTTAAATGGGGTGTAATTATCTCATGAAAGTGACTTCTAAATCTTGATGTTTAAGCCATTGATTGTTTTAAGTTGTGGCTTAGATAATTGCGAGAAATGAAATAGAACAATGAGAACATTGTCGGAACAGAGGTTTATAGTTAAGTGGTCTTTGTGTGTGCGGTGGGGGGGTGGGGGGGTGGGGTGGGGGGTGGTATCTGTCTGTCTGTCGCTAGAAGATGGTGGAAGGATGCTTTAGGCCAGCAATTGCTTTGAAACCTAATCAGAGTCTTAAGGTGGATTTACCAAGAAGCAGCCATTTTACAGACACACTTGCCAGAACAGGCCTTGAATCTTATGAGAAACCTGTCTGAAGAGTGTGATGGGAAGATGCTATGAGCCAGAACATACTGTATAAAGATCAGGACAGATGATCCCACCGTTTGAAGATCATGAAAGTAAGGTCTGCTGAATTGGAGAGATGTGGAAAAGTAACAGGCTCCCGAGGAAGCTGTCTTGTGGAACTCAAGCACTGGGGCCATGGGTCTTTCCCCCAGCGCTTCATGGGTGATGGTAGCATTGGATTGAGTGTGCCTGATAGGACAATGAATGTATGGACCCTCCACAGTAATCCTGCCTCCTGGTCTCTGCCCCAGTGAGATACTAGTGCTGTTCAGCAACATAGTTGCATACTGTTATGTAGTATCTAATGTACCTTGTTTGTGCTTTTTTTTGTTTCCTGCTTTGTGGAGGCTCTAAAATGGTTAATCCCTTCTAAGCACAGTTTTGTCAAATATTCCAGATACGGATGAAAAAGACTAAGGTAGAATTGCTTCTGCAATTTAGTTTTTCCTAGCATATTCTTTTTTTTTTTAATTCTATCATATTTTTTCATTGTAGAATATAACATATACACATAAAAGTGATAACGTTCCAAGTGCAATTTAACAAGTATTTAGAGAGCAAATTTCAAAGAATATTATAGGTTATAATTCCGCAGTTTCAGTTATTTCCTTATTATGAAATATAACATATATACAAAAAGGTAATATCTTTCAAAGTATGATTTAACAAGTAGATATATAGGAAATTTCCAAAGTTATGAGTTACAGTACCATAGTTTCAGTTATTTCCTTATTGTGAAATAACTGAAAAAAAAAGATATAGCTTTCAAATTACAATTTAACAAATAGCTATAGAACAAATTTCAAAGGATGCTATCTATGGGTTACACTTCCACCATTTCAATTCTTTCCTTCTAACTATTCTAATACCCTAGCAACTAAGAAAAAGAAATTATATAAAGAGTCAGTATTCATAATCCTTTGTTAAATTCTGTCTTGTCTGTTGCTTCCCCTTCCTTTAGTTTAATCACTTTCTCGATCTTCAGGGTCTAGGCAGTGACCATCCTAATCTGTTCATGTTGAAAAGGGGTGTCAACTTTATGAGCAAAGGGGACAGATCTAGTTGATGTTCTTGAAAAGGCTATTGCCTCTGGGTTTCAGGACTTACCTAGCATATTCTTTTTAATTGAAACCTAATAGGCATTGCTCTTTTCTTTTTGTTCCCAAAGTGAATCTGGCCTGCTGTCTGTCAGCTATCGGTTATAGTTCAACATTAAATAATTGTATCAATGGGCATCATAGAACTTAAAAGTTGTTTTAGACCTTGATGGGCTTCTACCTAGCTAAGATACGTCAAACAAGTCATTCAGCCTCCCTGTTTCTCCATTTCTTGATAGTACAAGGAGTACTTGTAGAACTGTAAACTTTTACAAGATCACCTCTTCTAATCTCCTTTCTTGTTATGTAAAGCTGTAAAGATGTTAAAGCATGTGTTCTTAACAGAGGTGATATCATCCCTAAAGAGGCAAAATTTCATTCTTGGGAGTGTGAAAAATCTTAGGCATTACCATGGTTTGTGGCCTTCCAAAGCTCAACCCTACCTACAAAATGTTATTCCTTAGTATTTAATTTTCCTCATTAAGGGACAATGTTGAATAAGAGGTTGAGAAACACTGGTGTAGAGTGTTTCAGCAGCTGGCCAGTGTGGGGCTTTGTTGAGAATTTGGCCCTTCCAGCCCCGCAATCAGCATTGTTTCTGCTACCCCATTGAGCTTCCTTCTGTTTAGTTCCCGGTTTAATTGCTCAAAGCTGTCTTATCAGAGGGTTGTATTCAATTGATATTTTTTAAACCAATTTGACCATTTGTTATTTAATAAAATGGGCTAGAACAAAAAATATCAAAATGCAGAGTGAGTCTTAGTTTATGAAACTTGCATTTTAACTGTGAGTGCTATGGGCTGTGAGGTAAAATATATTTTTTTCTTGTGGGTTGTAGTCAAAAAAGTGTCAAAAAACCTGAACTAGATGATCTTGAAGTACCTTGGCTTTTTAATTGTCTATGAATCTGTGATCATATGCCAGCCTCAGGAGCAAGGACGGTCCACAGGCTTCGGGAGTTGACTTCTTCAAGGAAATCAGTAACTACTGATTTTTAGATTGGTTTTCTTTCCACTAAGACAGTCCTACTAAATCAGTTGATTCCTAAGTCCAAGGTTCAACTAAGGTCATGTCTGGAATTGGTTTCAAGTTTTAAAAAATTTAGATTCTTTTGGGGGAAAAATGACTTATCCTGCATATTTTGTTTTATTGTTGTTCCATTTGGATTTATTTTATAGGAGGTGGGCTTGGAAGCAAAGAACCATGAAGTATGGAACCACCACAGGTACTGACAGTCTTCCTTGTTGGATCATTTGATTTGCTTCACATTGTGGATTAAGAAAGAGAAAGGTTTAATGCCTTAGTTTGTGCATAATAGGATTAGTTCTCATACACCTTTGAAGTTTTGGATTTCATGATAATTTTCTTAGTAAGAATTGGGTCATGGTTTTCACCTTTTTAATATCAAATCTCTCTTGCTATTGAGTTTAAAATATTGAGAGTAATAATTGAGAACATTTTATATTTATGTTATTGTTTCTGTTGATCCTCTTCAGTGCTGTTAAATTGGAAAAGCGTAACTATGATGATCTAAATCAATGCTTTTAGAGTTCTATTAAGTAATAGAACCTTTTTTCCCGAATAAAATTTTATATGGAATTCCCAATTATAAAGCATATAAAAGTGTAACTTTTGGTTGATTGAACGTAGAGACCCTCCCACCCCAAACACGTAACTTTTCTGTGATGACTCTTGGGTTCTATAGGATACGCGTTGGAAAACAGTTTTAAATTACATGAAATCTTATGTTTTTGAGAAGGAATAACTTTATTATAAACTATCAAAGAATATTTATTTAATAGGCAATGATCAAGTACATTTTATATATTAATATAATAGCATATCGTTATGGCATTGATATCAGTGGTTTTTTTCAATATTAATTTTTATTACAAGAGGTACAGGCAGGGTAGCAGAGTGACTGAAAGCTCAACTTCTGGAGTAAGGCAGACCTGGATTGAAAGTCTTCATCTACCACCTTTTTTTAGCTGTATAATTTCAGGAAAGTCATATTTTTTTCAGTCTCAGTTTCTTCATCTTTAAAACTGAGATGGCAATAATGGTATATGCTTCATAGGATTATTGTGAGGATTTAAGTCCATGTGGGGTCTTTAGCACAGGACCTGGGGCATACAAAGTATTTATTAAATATTAGTTATTAAGTAGGATGATTCTTTTTTTTAGCTATTATAATTTGATATTGGACAATGTGAACCTTTGGCATAACAAAGGGCCTTATAATGGGGTTTTGATGGATTTTAAGTTGAAAAAGCTGAGTAATTTAAAAGTTTGTGTTAGGATATCTTGAATTTCAGTAAAGAGGAAATAAATGCACTGTTTAATAATATTAGTTAAAATGGTAATTTGAGGCTCCATTATGTTTATAAGCAAAATCATGTTTTATAAACTGGCTAATATTTTAGAATATTTTTACAATATTCATTTGTGTGTGATTTTCATGGTGTTTTAAATAGGAAAAAACATTACCAAGATCCTCATTGCAAACAGAGGAGAAATTGCCTGCAGGGTGATGCGAACAGCCAAAAAAATGGGTGTACAGTCAGTGGCTGTTTATAGTGAGGCCGACAGAAACTCCATACATGTAGACATGGTATGTTGAAAACTGAAAGTCAGATCTTGTGATTGTATGTTTCTGTTTATTGTGTGAATATTTTAGTTCTTTACGTTCTTTATGTTTAATTCTATATTTGTTAGTGTTAACAGTGTTTCGGGAAAGTTAGAGCTACTTACTAATTTCTCTTGGGGACATTTTCCAATTATAATGCTAGTTGAACTGAACAGTATTGCCTAGTAGTGTAGTTGATTTACAGACAATGTCCTTATTTCCTCAAAGATTAGTGAGAATGGTTTGCAGAATGTAGTCAAGCTACAGACCGTACTTTGAGTAACACATAGCCAATTACTGCTGTGCAAAGAGAAATCAAGATTTAGTCTTAGGCAAGTCATTTAACATTCCCGAGTCTTGGTTTATCTGTAAAATCATAACTAAAAATAAAAAACTCTATTCCCCTAGAGTTTATAAATATTATCAATTATGAGTAGCCATTATCCACCAGACAGAACCCCAACCATCGAGGAATTCGGCTCTTGGCCTTCCTTATGCCTGAGGCAAGACTCCAGGCACTAATATAAATACATGGTGACCAACCTCCACTGGGCTTTGAGCAGCACACGGCAGCCCTTGAGGTTCTCTAGCCACTTCTCTCTCTCACTCTGTGCTGTTCCTATACAAACTTGTCTTGCTTCATTCAGACCTCTGACTCCCCTTCTGCCCACTTTATTCTCAGCAGATCATCTTGATTTCACAGAGAAAATAGAATAACTGAGCTTCCTGCCACAGAATCTGCCAACCTGCCTGCAGTAGTCTGCATCCATCCCCTCCCGTCCAGTGCCAGCTGTCTGCCTGTGCCCTGGCTTCAACCCCTTCTCAAGAATCTTCCCTTTCAGTGATGTGTCTTCAGCCATTCCTTCTCCAAGATTCTTCCTAAAAATATGTAAATATGCTGTAGTCCTGTCCATTTCCACAACTATTACTGGCCCCATATTCCTCTCTCCCCATCTAACCCTCCATTTCTTCTCCATGTATGGCCAATTTCAGAATCATCTGCCCTGCTGTTTCCTCTTCTTAACTTCCCATTCTTCTCCACACCAACCCTGTCAAACTTCTGTCCTCACCTGTCTGTTGGAATTGTTTCTGTCTCTTTATTGTCCATATCCCTAAATCCACTGGAGGTTTTTCAGGACTCAGCTGACTGACTTCTTAATGCTATAGGAAACCTGACCTCTTAATGCTATAGGAAATCAAATAAAAATTGGGGACTGAAAAGTCCCCAATTTTTGTTTCTAGCCCAGACTTTCTTTTGAGTCTGAAACATGTATATCTAACTGCCTACTCAGCGTCTCCACTTGGATGTGTAACAGGTACCAAATATAATATGCCTGAAAGTGAACTTAAGATCCTTCCTCTTTACTGAACCTGCTTTTCCCTAACCCCATGGATGGCAACACCACTGCCCAGAAAATAATGCTAGAAATCTGGAAGCCTTCTTTGAACATCTATCTCTCTTCCTTTCCACTATGTATCCTCCCTCCCCGCAGCCCCACTCTAGATAATTACTAAGTGCTATTAATTCTACTTCCCAAACATTTCTTTCCACTTTTTTCTACTCTACCAGCTGCTCCTTAAGTCAAAATCACTATTATGTCTTGTCTGGTCTAATGCTGTAGACTCCTAAGTAGTCTGTCTGCTTCCACTCTTGACTCCCTCTCCACAATATGTTTTCTATACTTCAGCCAGACTGATAGTTTAAAATCAAATTTTGTTCATGTTAATTCCCTCCTTTAAACCTTTTTTTAAATGATTGATTACATTAGCAATAATCTAAAAGATTGGCAGTATTCAGTGGTGGTGAAAGTGGTTAGAAATTAGTATGTTCATATATATTGATGGAAATATATATTGGAAAAACCATTTTAAAGGACAATTAACCAGAAGCTATTAAAATGTGCATATGTTACAACCCAACCCTGTAAACATTCCTCTAGATCTGTCTCCCAGAGAAGTGCTCATACATATATGCAGACAAAAAGGCTCATCCATATGTGTATGCTGCAGCCTTGTCTGCAACAAGTTTTTTGCCGTTACAACGTAAATGTCCATTAAGAGGTACATGATTGAGTGAACTATGGTACCTCCATACTAAAACAAAAAAAAATGAGGTAGACCTATATGAATTAGCAAGAATTACTCGAAACTATTAGTAGTAGAACTATAAAAATATGCTTTCATCAGTTGTAACCAATATACAACACCAAGGTGGTATTAATAATAGGGTGGCATATGGGAATCCTGTATTTTATGCATGATGTTCTGTAAACCCACAACTTCTCTAATATATTAAAAAAAATTGCAGAAGATAATGGTATAGTATGATCCTATTTGTGTTTAAAAAAAAAATTGCATGTGTTTATGTAAATATATATGAGTAAATAGGAATATACATATGGAAAATATGTCCCAAATTGGTCATAGTGATTCTATCTAGAAGGGGATTGAAATGGGGGAAGGGAACAGTGCCAAAGGACTACTTTGCTTTTATATTGTTCACATTCTTTAGAATGAGAATGGGTTTGTATTTTATGGCGTTAAAAGTTAAAAAAAAAGTTAAAAAGTATCCCTTTAGGTGTTTTCTAAGGAGAAAATTCGAAGCTTTTAACCTCCCACAAGGCCCTATGAAATCTGTCCCCTCATGTCTGTCCAGCCTCACCTCTGGCCAGTTGGGCCCCTTGTTCACGCTCTGCTGCAGCCATGCGCGCCTTCTTTAGTCCCTCAAATGGGGCTGGTTCCTTCCTACCTCAGGGCCTTCGAATATTTTTCTCTTCCTGGGAGGCTCTCCCCGATCCCCATTTCTGTTCTCTACTCCACACCTTCTACACATTTGCCAGGCCTAGTTCTAATCAACCTTAAGAAGCCTTCCCCGATCACCCTCAGACCAATCAGGTCCTCCTCCCACTTGCATCATGTCCTTTGGCTTTCCTTCACACCTTTATCACAGCTGTCATTAAGTGTGTGAATGTACACTTAATGTCTGTCTTTCCCTCTAGACAGGGACATTTGTCTTGTTCACTGCTGATAGGCAGCTCCTACATCAAAGCCTGCTACACAGTAGGCGTTCAGTAAGTCATTGAGTGAAAAAATGATGTTTTCTATCTGGTCTACTTCAAGGGATGTTAGGATTATGTGAAAATTTTAAGGGACAGTATACAATAGTTCACAAATGTATGAAAGGAACATTATCATCATTCTCTAATAATTATATAAAAACTTGAGCAAACTTTGTAATTTTATTTCTTGCTATACACATCTGTTGTATATTTTGTCTGTGCTGTCAAACTGTAAACTTTCTGCATTAAATACATGTAAAACTCTTGTTGCTAATAGTAGTAGCATAGCTGATACCTGTTGTTTTTTATCCCTTGGCACTTTAATTTCCTTCTAGTGTGTGGTTTATTCATGAAAATCAGGTTTTGACATTCTCTTCATACAAATGATTCCAAGACTGGATTCTTTTTATAACATAGGCATGAGCTAGTACTTCTCTTTCTCAATTCTTGCATTGTTCTTGGAGAGTTGGCATTTCTATTAATATAATAAAATGATCCTGAAGCAGTGCTGTAGTGCACTAGCCATGCAGTCTGTTAAGTATGTAATATTTCTTGAACAGGCAGATGAAGCATATTGCATTGGCCCCACTCCTGCACAGCAGAGCTACCTTTCTATGGAGAAAATCATTCAAGTGGCCAAGATTTCCACTGCACAGGTAAGAATTGTAAAGATATTTACAATGCGAAAAAAATAAGTTTTGTATAATTTACATAAATTGACATTCTTCATAAAAATTATCTATTTTTAGCTATTCCTAAGTTTTTACATTTGGTTATTGGGCTGTCGTTGTAAACCAGGCACACCCCTTCTCATGCCTTAGCTACCTTTCATACTGAACCCTATGTACTTCAGCACTTTTGGGAGATAGGTGGGGGGAAGATCTAAATTATAAGTGAAAATTAAGAGAGAATTCATCCCTTCTACTTTCAAAACCAGATCCTGTGAACATCAGATCCTTTGGAGGAGATAAGTGGTACTCTGTACAGCAAGCAAAATATAATCAAGAGAAATCTGTCTCCCCTTGACTTCCTGGTCTCTCTCAAAGTGTCTCATTACTTGTTTGCCCCTATCCCGGGTTCACAACTTTGGTGTATTACATCTCTCCTTAGGATTCAGTTTAGTTTGTGTTGAATTTTTCTTAGAAATGTCTCCAGAAGTCATTCTTTTGATCACACAACCAGACCCCTATGATTGCGTATCTGGTTACCCATCTGATCAGTTCAGTGTTCTGCTAGATAAATGTTTTATGAACACTGGTTTCACTATTATCCCCTGCTTTTTATTTTTTTAACCTCACTTCTTCCCTATCCTGTCTCCCAGTTAGCAAATCTTCAGTGGTTACAAGATAAAGTTCAGAGTCTGAGGCTGGCATTTAAGAGCTTCCAATATGGTCCAATCATATTTATCAAATCTTGTTTCTTACCACTAATTCTTAATTATAGCTACAGTATACTTTTATCCATCTCCTTTATACCTACGCTTACTTCTTCTTCTGAACATCTGCTTATATTGTTCCACCTGCCCCAAATGCTCTCTTTCCCCTTCTCTTATCATTCATGCATTTATTCTCTCAATAAGCATTAATTGGTCTCTTGCTTTGTGCTGACTTATAAGCATGGAGATGGGAATAAGACAAAGTTCCTATCCTTATGAAGCTACATTCTAGTAGGTGAGACAGATAATGTACATTTAAACAAGGAACTCAAGTAAGAGAATGGTAAGTGTTGGGCAGAAAATGAAGCAAGAGAAGGGGGTGAAGAGTGACTGGTTGGCAGATACTTTTCAATATGGTGGTCCAGGGAGAGACCTCTCTGAGTAGGTGATAATGAGCAAATGATGAGAAGCAACCAGCTATGTGAGGAGCTCAAGGCAGAATTTTCAGGCAGATGGAATTGGCAGAGCTCTGCAATGAGTGTGGTGCATTTAAGGGACAAAAAACTGGTAAGTGTGGTTGAAGTGAAGGCAATGAGGGACTATGTCATTCAAAGTCCAGTTAGTCAAACTGAAATTCCACTAGATATTTCAACAGTGTGAACACCCATTTCTTGGGCTGGGGAAGTGGAGGCTTGTAAGAGGGGCCTTCCTTCTGCAGCTGTTGCTCCGGTCTCTGTAAAGGAGGCTCTGCCTGGCTGCCACTGCTACATGCCAGGCACAGTGAGGCTGGTTTTGGAAGTTCCAAAAGAAGCTGAAGACTGGAACCAACTGCTGCTGTCCGGGGTGAAGGGAAAGGAAAGCACCTGCTTCCAGTTTCCCTGGAGTGATGCCTGTTTTCAGAACCTAGCAGGAAGCCAGGTGACAAAGAAGAAAAGTGGTTTGCAGAGCCCCATCACAAAGCACAGGGTGGAAGTTTAGAGTTGGAGCTGAGAGAACCCACACCGGAAGAAAGTGTTAGCTGATGAAGCCAGAGAGGTAGAGGCAGGATCATTTAGGGCATGATAATTTGTGTTTCATTCTAAGTACAAGGAAAGCCACTGGAGGATTTTAAGCAGGGGAGTGAAGGAATCTGTCTGATTTACAATTTAATAATATCACCGTGGTTGCCCAGTGGGAAATAGAGGGGTGGGGGTGGGGGAGAGGTGGGGCTAATGACAACCAAATGCAGAATAGCTAGCAGGAAGTTGCAGTAGTCTTGCCCTTCACTGCCAGCAGGATTCCTGCCTCTTTTAAATTCTTTCATGTTTCCTCTAATCACTTTGCTATCCCTTTTCCCTTTAGCATATGATTTCCTGTTCTGTCAATTCATAACCAACTAGCTATTATCTTTTTTAATGATTTTAATGCATATATGGGCTTCTCAACTCCATTGTGCTCTTCTTAAGGGAAGTACCCACGTCCAACACTTGCCTCCCAGCAACCCAAAGAGCTGGTACACAGAAGGTCCTTAATTTGCATTATGAGTATATGTAGTTATTTTTTACTTTTGTGTTCCTGCATCAGTGTTCCCTCCTTTAGAATCAGAGTTTTTAGACTAAATTATTTAGGCATTAAGTTATACCCATGAGTATTTAAAATATGCTAATTTCTTACCATAATTGCATGGAACTTTGAATAGGAAGTGAGATCTGGTAGGTTTGTACAGGTTAGTGTGAAATAGTGACACATCCCAAAGTAGTTTGGGTGGAGAATAAAAATATATATACAGAGCCCCCCTGAGGAGCTGGGGAAAATGCTGACATGATGGACTTCCTCACCTGGGTTGTCACTAATGTTCTCACAAACATTGAGGACTAACAGTTCGGTATGCCGAGCCCTCTATCTTGGGGTCTGCCCTTATGAAGCTTGTTACTGCAAAGGAGAAGCTCAACCTGTCTATAATTGTGTCTAAGAGCCTCCTCCTGAATGCCTCTTTGTTGCTCAGATGTGGCCCTCTCTCTCTCTCTCTAGCTAAGCCAACTCAGCAGGTGAACTCACTGCCCTCCCCACTACGTGGGACCTGACTCCCAGGGGTGTAAATCTCCCTGGCAATGCAGGATATGACTCCTGAGGATGAGCTTGGACCCGGCATTGTGGGATTGAGAACATCTTCTTGACCAAAAGGGGGAAGTGAACGAATGATTGATTTACAGACAATATTTGTCCTTTTGTGTCTGACTTACTTCAGTCAATATGATGTCCTCCAGGTTCATCCATCAACCTTTTTTTTTTTTAAGATGGTTTTGTTCACACACCATACATTCCATCCTAAGGAAACATTTGATGGTTCCCTGCATAATCATGTATTTATGTATTCACCACCATCACCACTATCTGTATAAGCACATTTCCATTTTTTCCACAAAGAAAGAGGAAGAGTCCAAGAAGATGGAGAGACAAAAAAGAAAAAGAAAAAGAAAGAAAAAAAAATGACAGCTAAAAAGCAACAAAAGGAAAGATGGAACTAAAATAAAGTGTAATAAAAGAGTCAGACCACATCACCAACGCCAAGAGTCCCACACCCCTCCTTTGTATACCCGTCTCACAGGCATTTGGGTTTGGTACATTGCCCCTGCCATATCAAAGGAAGCATAATACAGTGTTTCCACCAACTATAGTCTCTAGTTCGCATTGATTGCATTTTTTCCCCATTTTGAACGCCTTGCAAGATTGACATTCATTTGTTCTCATGTAAAAACATATTTGTACATATTTGTATATTTTATCACAATTGTTCAGCACTCTAGGTTTCACTAAGTTATACAGTCCCAGTCTTTATTTTCCCTCTTTTCTTCTTGTGTCCCACATGCCCCTTCCACTTTCAACCATACTCACAGTCATCTTTGTTTAGTGTACTTGTTGTGCTACCATCACCCAAAATTGTGTTCCAAACACAGTGTCTTTTCTTATCTGTCTGTAGTGCTCCTTTTAGTATTTCCTGTAGCACAGGTATCTTGTTCACAAAGTCTCTCATTGTTTGTTAGAGAATATTTTAAACTCTCCCTCATATTTGAAGGACAGTTTTGCCGGATATAGGATTCCTGGTTGGCGGTTTTTCTCTTTCAGTATCTTAAATATATCACACCACTGCCTTCCTTTTTATTTATTTTGTTTGTTTGTTGTTTTTCTTAAAATGCAATTTTTATTGAGATAAATTCACACGCCATATAATCCATCCAAAGTATACTGTCAGTGGCTCACAGTATCATCATATAGTTGTGCATTCGTCACCACAATCAATTTTCGAACATTTTCATTACTCCAAAATAAAGAAAAAAATAAAAATAAAAAAGAACACCCAAAACATCCCATACTCCTTAACCCCCCTTATTATTTATATATTTTTTGTCTTTATTTTACTACTCATCTGCCCATACACTGGATAAAGAGAGCATCAGTCACAAGGTTTTCACAATCACACTGTCCCACAATAAAAGCTATATAGTTATACAGTCATCATCAAGAATCAAGGCTACTGCATTACCGTTCAACAGATTCAGGTATTACCTTCTAGCTATTTAATACACTAGAAACTAAAAAGGAATATCTATATAAGGTGTAATAATAACCTCCAGAATGACCTCTTGACTTTATTTTGAAATCTCTTAACCACTGAAACTTTATATTTTGTTTCATTTCTTTTCCCCCTTTTGGTCTAGAAGGCATTCTCAATTCCACGATGCCAGGGCCAGGCTCATCCCTGGGAGTCCTGTCCCACATTGCCAGGGAGACATACCCCTGTGAGTCATGTCCCATGTAGAGAGGAAGGGTAGTGAGTTTATCTGCAGAACTGACTTTGTAGATTTTTCTCATGGTTGATCATAGTGTGCTTGCTGCATAACATCACTGACTATCATTTTAGTAGTCTTTCAAGCCAGCTCTTCTTGGGCCCCGTCAGTATTTCCTTGCCCCCATTACTTCGTGGCTTGTGAGAACATGAATCCTTTTGATTTCTTCACATTGGGTTCAGGCTCAGATTCTCGCATGAACTGCCCCAGGTCACGGACTCTTCCAAATGTCATCTTCTCTGCATATGTCACTGATACAATGATTCGGGATCCAGACTTGCAGCATCTATAATTATTGCTTTGTCAAAATTTTTCAGAATTTTCACACTGACTTTTTCCACACTGGACTGGGAAGTGGAGCTGTCAGGGCTGCCCAGGTGGCTCTCGTCAGGGGGCACAGCAGAGCCCTGGGCAGATGGGGGAACACTCCCTCCCAGGAAGTCATCTCCGTGAACCAAGTGGATGAGATCATTCAAATATTTGTAATAAAGATTGCTGGACAAAAAGTCGGGCAAAAAGACCTTCTCCATGGTGGTCCAGGCCTGACATAATGGAGTTGTGAAACAGTTAGGAAGTGGCCCACCTTCCCTGCAAATACTGGATTCAATTTCTAATCGGACCACGTCATCAAATCCAAGAGGATGTGTGGCTTGGAGGGAGAAGTACCTGTCATATAAAATCATGGCATCGTTCTGCGCCTCCTGTCCATCATACTGGCCCTTTTTGGCAGCAAGCTGAGACTGGAAGTTATCAGCTGCCAACCGTAACTGTACGATATTCACTGCATCCTCTTTTTCCATGTACACAGAGAAATAAAAGAGGGCTGACTCACAGAAGAGAATGTCAGCCAGCAAAACAGTTCCACTGGTCAGCACTTCAGTCTCGTATTTACAGAAATGGTGACTTTGCAGAAACTCACTAAAGTGCTGTTGCTCCATTGCACTAAAGACTATGGACTGTGCCAAAACAAAACAGTTGGGATCCACCTGTCCATCTTCTCCACAAATCTTTGCTATGATGTCATTTCTCATTGCTTCTGTAATTGGTATTGGCTTAGCAGCATCTGGAGATATATATTTGGTAAAAGTGTTCACTGCATCTTGTTCTATACTTCTCATTAGTTTTCCTGATAGTGGAGAAGAGGGACTACTTCTACTGGCTACTGTAAGTCTGGAGGATTCTTGGTTTTCCATGGAAACTTGACGAGTTCCTGCTCTGGCCGTTTCAAGATGGAAAAAATGGCCATTGTCACATTCCTGGAAAAGCAGCAAGTGGTGCTGAGTGTTTTTAGTTCTGTTGTTCAGGTCAGTTCCTTCTGATTGGGTCATAAGCAACTGTGCTGAGCTAGAATCCTCCAATCGCTTGTCAAGAGATTCGGTTACAAAAGATGCTGTATTTTTGTGCTTTTTAGTTGGAGAGACAGGCTCAGCCAATGAGCTCTGCTTCACGGTATTTAGACTGTGTGCTCTTATTCAGGACCAAGTTGTAGAGTGAAAACTTACAGCTTCTAGCCAGAATTTAACCAAATGTTCCATTCTATGAAGTTCCATGACTTGAATGAAATAAGGGAGGACAACAGTGTCGTGCAAGACTTGCTCAAGGGTCTTTGAAAGACTTGATTTGGTCTCTTGAGTCTGGTAATCTAGACAAGATCTGCCCAGGTCACCAAAGTGGGTGGCCTCCTTGTGGCTTAGTTGCCTCTTGAGTGCCTCTGTCCTGCCTCTCGAGAGGGGGTCCATGTTGGCAGAAATAGCATTGATTGCAACATGACTTGGTCCTGCGGCCTCCAGCAGGGCATGATTTTTGGTGCTTTTTTTTGTGGGAAATGTACAGATATTGAGGCTTGTTGTAGGTCACTGAGTTAGTAAAGAGCAGAGCCGGGACTTTAAAATTTCACCCTCTTTCCTCTAGGAAAAAACTCAGACTCTAGAATTCCTTTAACTGATTTGACATCTGAGGTCATCTCTTGTCCTTTGCCTTTTGCTTTCTGCCAGAAGAAGGACACAGTGGGGCCTGGGTTGGGGTGGGGGGGTGCCAGGGGACTGTCACGGGGAGGGCCTGGCTCCCCTCATTCAACAACTGGCCCAGACTTCCAGGTCCACAGCGGCCGCCACACTAGCCCAAAAACAGACCCTCCTTCTGGATGTGGGCCCCATCACCTCCTCGAGATGCCCAGGCAGCTCCTGCCGCCATATTATCAACCACACCACTGCCTTCTTGCCTCCATGGTTTCTACTGAGAAATCTGCACAAAGTCTTATCAAACTTTCTTTGTATGTGATGGATTGCTTTTCTCTTGCTGCTTTCAGGATTCTCTCTATCTTTGGTGTTTGATAATCTGATTATTGTCTTGGTATAGGCCTATTCAGAGCTATTCTGTTTGGGCTATGCTGCGCTTCTTGGATCTGTAATTTTATCTCTTTCATAAGAGATGGGAAATTTTCAGTGATTATTTCCTCTTATTGCTTCTGCCCCTTTTCCCTTCTCTTCTGTTGGGACGCCCATGACACATACATTCATGTGCTTCATGTTGTCATTCAGTTCCCTGAAACATTGCTCATATTTTTCCATTCTTTTCCCTATCTGTTCTTTTGTGTGTAGGATTTCAGGTGTCCTGTTCTCCAGTTCCTGAATGTTTTCTTCTGCCTCTTGAAATCTGCTGATGTATGTCTCCATTGTGTTTTTCATCTCTTGTGTTGTGCCTTTCATTTCCATAGATTCTGCCAGTTGTTTTTTCGAACTTTTGATTTCTACCTTATGTTTGCCCAGTGTTTTCTTTATATCCTTCCACTCCTTTGCCATATCTTCCCTGTACTCATTGACTTGGTTTTTTAATTTTTTTTGAATATTTGTTTGAAAATCTTTATTGATTGTTTCATTAAAGTGAAACAATATCTCCATTGTATCTTAATTGAGGTGTAAGTTTGTTCCTTTTACTGGACCGTATCTTCATTTTTCCTAGTGTAGTTTGTAGTTTTCTGTTGTCTAGGCATCTGGTTTCCTTGGTGACTGCAATTGGATTTTCCAAGACCAGAATGGGTTCAGGTCTCAGAATGGGATTATATTCAGCTTCAAGTTTCCCTGAGGGTATATTTTAGAAGATTGACAGACTTTCCTGTTAAGCCTCTAGCCGCTGTGCTTTTCCTAACCTGTCCAGTAGGTAGCGCCTGTCAGCCTGTTGCTCCTGACTGTTGAAAGGAGGTGTGGCCCCTTTAGTTCTCAGCTTAGGTTGTTTCTGGTTTGATTGTTTCCCCCCAGGTCCTGGGGTCTGCGTTGTGAAGGGAAGGCTGGCACTAGAGCTGGGGCCCTATCTCTTTCTTCTTAGGGAAGATACATGCCTTAGGGAGTTATCATCTGCATTTGAATTACTCCTTTGTCTCTCTCACTCTGTTAACTCCACCCCTGTCTGGGTCAGAGTGCTAAGGCTGAGGCTTTCTCCACTGAGCCACTCAAGTTGAGAGAGAGAAAAAGGGAAAGAAAGCCCCTTTTCAGAGCCAGTCTCTGGTCCCCCAGTTTCACCCATTGGCCAGAGATAGCACCTGGTCTTGTGGGCTCCATTTCCTGGGACATAGGAGTTTTCTGGCTCTCTAAGGTCAGCTGTCTCTAAAACCCTCTGTATTTTTTTTTTTAATTCTTTTTTTTTTTTTCCGTCAGCTCCGTCTCTTCTCCACTGGGAGTGACCTCAGGGTACTTTGCTGCTTGTTAGGGGTTTGTCTATGCTTGTAGCTTGTATTCAGCTGTCCACATTTGTTAATTAAAACCCCAGTTAGACTGAGCTATATTCACTTGCTCCAGGAATGCTGCTTTCTCCCACAGTGAGTTCTTGCAGCTCAGCCTGCCATGGGGGGAGTGGGCTCCTGGCACGGTTCCACAGTTTTTACTTACAGCTTTTATGCTGCAATCTCAGCCATTCCACCCATTCCAGGTTGGTGTACAATGTATGGGCGGTCACAGTTGTCCCCCAGCAGTTGTTCCATATTATTTACTAGTTGTTCCTGTTGTTTATTAGTTGCTCCAGGGGACTAACTAAATTTCACACCTCTCTATGCCTCCATCTTGCCCTTCCTCCAGACGGCATTATTTGATTGATTTTCCATGTCTGTATTTTTACATATTAGCATAATGCAAATACCATTCAATATTTCAAAACAATTTCCTAAGTAAAAAAATAAAATAAAATAAAATAAAATAAACAGATGGCAAGGATGTGGAGTAACTGAACCTTCATACAGTGCTGGTAGAAATGTAAAATGGTGCAGCCACCTTGGAAGACAGTTGGCAGTTCCTCAAAAGGTTAAACATATGGTCACTGTATGGACTAACAATTCCACTCCTTAGGTATATATCAAAAAGATAACTGAGCTCATCAGACGGGGGACAGAAATGCTTCTGGAAGAACCATCACGATGGCTGCCCAAGGAGAACCGCAAATTCAGTTTAAACTTGTATTGGTTGACGATGGTGGTACTGGAAAAACTACATTTGTGATACGTCATTTGACTGGTGAATTTGAGAAGTATGTAGCTACCTTGGGTGTTGAGGTCCATCCCCTCATGGTCCATACCAACAGAGGTCCTATTAAATTCAATGTGTGGGACACAGCTGATCAGGAGAAATTCGGTGGCCTGAGAGATGGCTATTACATCCAAGCCCAGTGTGCCCTTATAATGTTTGATGTAACATCAAGAGTTACTTACAAGAATGTTCCTAACTGGCATAGAGATCTGGTACGAGTGTGTGAAAACATCCCCATCGTGTTGTGTGGCAACGAAGTGGATATTAAGGACAGGAAAGTTAAGGCAAAATCCATCGTCTTCCACTGAAAGAAGAATCTTCACTACTATGACATTTCTGCCAAAAGTAACTACAACTTTGAAAAGCCCTTCCTTTGGCTGCTAGAAAACTGACTGGAGACCCTAGCTTGGAGTTTGTGGCCATGCCTGCTCTTGCCCCACCAGAGGTTGTCATGGACCCAGCTTTGGCAGCACAGTATGAACATGACTCAGAGGTTGCTCAGACAACTGCTCTGCCGGATGAGGATGACGACCTGTGAGAAAGTGAAGCTGGAGCCCAGCGTTAGAAGTCTAGTTTTATAGGCAACTGTCCTGTGATGTCAGTGGTGCACCGTGTTTGCCACTTTATTATATAGCTAAGCGGATCATGTGCTTAATCTTTGGGATGCTGAAGGAGATGAATGGGCTTTGGAGTGAATGTGGCAGTTAAAAAAATAACCTTCATCTTTTGGACCTGAATATTTAGCTATTTTGGAACACAGTTGTTTCCTTTTTGAGTTTCATATATAAGACTGCTACAGTGACATCACAATATTCAGTGATAAAGTCTTGTTTGTTACTGTCATACCCATTCCTTTTTGTTTAGAATCAGAATAGAGTTGTATTTCAAATATCTTAAAAAAATTTAAAAAGATACTGAAAGAGAAAAACCACCAACCAAGAATCCTATATCCAGCAAAACTGTCCTTCAGATATGAGGGAGAGCTTAAAATATTCTCAGACAAACAGGCAATGCCAGAGTTTGTGAACAAGATACCTGCTCTACAGGAAACACTAAAGGAAGCACTGCAGATAGAAAGGAAAAGACAGGAGTGAGAGGTTTGGAAAACAATTTTGGGAGATAGTAGCACAGCAATGTAAGTACACTGAACAAACATGACTGTGAGTATGGTTGAAAGAGGAAGGCTGGGACCATGTGGGACACCAGAACAAAAGAGGAAGGATAAAGACTGGGACTGTGTAACTCAGGGAAACCTAGGGTACCCAACAATTGTACTAAAAAGTACAAATATGTTTTACATGAGGTAGAGCAAATGAATGTCAACATTGCAAGGTATTAAAAATAGGGTGGGATTGGGGGAAAATACAATCAATGCAAACTAGAGACTATAATTAACAGAAACATTGTATTATGCTTCCTTTAATATAACAAAGGCAATATACCAAAGCTAAATGCATATGCGGTGGGGGGATAGGGGAAGGATATGGGACTCCTGGCACTGGTGATGTTGTCTGACTCTTTATTCTACTTTAGGTTAATGCTAACTTTCCTTTTGTTGCTTTCTGTCATATTTTTTTGTTGTTGTTGTTTTATTTCTCTCTCTCTTTCTCTTTTCCTTTTCTTTTGTCTCTGTGCCTTCTTTGACTCTACCTCCTCTTTGGGGAAGAAATGGAGATGTCCTTATATAGACAGTGGCGATGGTGCTGAATACATAAATACATGACTATACAGGGAACCAATGATTGTTTACTTAGGACAGAATGTATAGTGTGTGAACAAAACCATCTTAAAAGAAATGGGTTGATGAAGAAACCTTGAGGGCACTATATTGAGTGAAATAAGACAGACACATAAAAGCAAATATTGCAGGATCTCACCAATATGAACTAATTATAATATGTAAACTCATAGACATGAAATATAAGTTACCAGAATATAGAATGAAGCTAAAGAAGGGGAGCAGTTGCTTATTGTGAGCAGAATGTTCAATTAGGGTGAACTTCAATGTTTGGAAATGGACAGGGGTGATGGTAGCATGTTGTGAGAATAACTAACAGTGCTGAAAGGTGTGTGAAGGTGGTGGAAAGGGTGAGCTCAGAGTCAGATATGTCACCAGAAGGAAAGTTGGAGGTTAAAAGATGGGAATGTAAAAGGGGCAAGATGGCGGCATAGAGAGGAGTGGAAGCTAAGTAGTCCCCCTGGAACAACTACAAAAAACCAGAAACAACTAGTAAATAATCCAGAATAACTGCGGGGGGACAAACGAGACCATCCATTCATCATACACCAACCTGAATTGGGAGGAATGCCCAAGAACACAGCATAAAATCTGTAAGTAAAACCTGTGGAACCAGGTCAGGAGACCCCCTCCCCCATAGCCCGAGCTGCGGAGCCTCGTGGTGCCAGAGAGAAGCTCTCTCCCAGCAAGCAAATACAGCTCAGCTGAGCTCCAACTGGGGTTTTAAGTAGCGAGTGTGAACTGCTCACTACAGGTACGCAGCCCCAAAAAACAGACAAGAGGCTTTGGGTGACGACTGACCTGGCAGAGCCGGAGGATTGCCTTGGACTGGGTCTGAAGGGGACTGTCTGTTTCTTTTTTGGCTCAGTGGAGAAAGCCCCAGTCATTTTCAGTTTCCACAGTTGTGACTCTGGGAAGGGTGGAGACACCACAAGCAGAGAGCAAGACCATTGAAATGCTAATGACCTCCACCTGAGGGGTCTGTCTTCTCTAGGAGGAAAGGGGTGGGGCCCTTTCCATTCAGAACCAGACCCCAGAGCCTGGGGGAACACGGCCATACCTCCTCACACCAGTCAAGAATTATAGGCTAACAGGCGTCATCTGCTGGGCAGAAAAGCACAGTGACCCGAGGCATCAAAGGGTGGAGCAATTTTCTAAGACACACCCGCAGGGAAACCAGATACTGAATATTTCTTCCCTCTGGGACCTGAGCCTGTTCTGGTCTGGGAAAACCTGATTTTGATAACCAAGGAAACCATGCCTAGACAACAGAAAATTACAACCTACACTAAGAAAAACAAAATTATGGCCCAGTCAAAGGAACAAACATACACTTCAGCTGAGATACAGGAATTTAAACAACTAATGCTAAATCAATTCAAAAAGTTTAGAGAAGATATTGCAAAAGAGATAGAGGCTGTAAAGGAAGCACTGGACATGTATACGGCAGAAATCAAAAGTTCAAAAAACCTACTAGTAGAATCTATGGAAATGAAAGGCACAACACAAGAGACGAAAGACACAATGGAAACATACAACAGCAGATCTCAAGAGGCAGAAGAAAACACCCAGGAACTGGAGAACAAAACACCTGAAAGCCTACACACAAAGGAGCAGATGGAGAAAAGAATGAAAAAATATGAGCAACGTCTCCGGGAACTCAAGGATGAAACAAAGTACAATAATGTACGTATCATTGGTGTCCCAGAAGGAGAAGAGAAGGGAAAGGGGGCAGAAGCAATAATAGAGGAAATAATCAATGAAAATTTCCCATCTCTTATGAAAGACATAAAATTACAGATCCAAGAAGCGCAGCGTACTCCAAACAGAAGAGATATGAATAGGCCTACGCCAAGACACTTAATAATCAGATTATCAAATGTCAAAGACAAAGAGAGAATCCTGAAAGCAGCAAGAGAAAAGCAATCCATTACATACAAAGGAAGCTTCATAAGACTATGTGCGGACCTCTCAGCAGAAACCATGGAGGCAAGAAGGAAGTGGTGTGATATATTTAAGATACTGAAAGAGAAAAACCACCAACCAAGAATCCTGTATCCAGCAAAGCTGTCCTTCAAATATGAGGGAGAACTCAAAATATTTTCTGACAAACAGACAATGAGAGACTTTGTGAACAAGACACCTGTCCTACAGGAAATACTAAAGGGAGCACTACAGGGTGATAGAAGACAGGAGTGTGTGGTTTGGAACACAATTTTGGGAGATGGTAGCACAACAATGTAAGTACTCTGAACAAAGGTAACTATGAATACGGTTGAGAGAGGAAGGTGGGGAGCACGTGAGACACCACAAGAAAGGAGGAAAGATAACGACTGGGACTGTGTAACTTGGTGAAATCTAGAGTATTCAACAATTGTGACAAAATGTACAAATATGTTCTTTTACGAGGGAGAACAAGCAAATGTCAACCTTTCAAGGTGTTAAAAATGGGGAGGCACTGGGGGAGGGATGCAATCAGCATAAACTAGAGACTGTAACTAATAGAATCATTGTATTATGCTTCCTTTAATGTAACAAAGGTGATATACCGAGGTGAATGCAGATAAGAGGGAGGGATAGGGGAGGCATGTTAGACACTTGACATTGGTGGTATTGTCTGATTCTTTATTCTACTTTGATTTAAGGTTATTTTTCCTTTTGCTGCTTCCTAGCTGTCATTTTTTGTTTGTTTGTTTCCTCTTTCTTTTGCCTCTCTACCTTCTTTGACTCTCCCTCCTGCCTTGTGGAAGAAATGTAGATGCTCTTGCTTAGTATGAGCAGAATGTTCAATTAGGATGAACTTAAATGTTTGGAAATGAACAGGGGTGTTGGTAGCAAGATGTGAGAATAACTAACAGCGCCGAATGGTGTGTGAATGAGGTGGAAAGGGGAAGCTCAGAGTCATATATGTCACCAGAAGGAAAGTTGGAGGTCAAAAGATGGAAGTGTATAAAACTGAATCCTATGGTGGGCAGTGTCCATGATCAACTGTACAAATACTAGAAATCACTTCATGAACCAGAACAAATGTATGACAATACAATTAGAAGTTAATAATAGAGGGGCATATAGGGAAGAACTGTATACCTATTACAAACTATATACTACAGTTAGTAGTATTTCAACATTTTTTCATAAACAGTAACAAACGTACTATATCAATACTAGGAGTCAACAATTGAGGGGGGTTGGTTAGGGATAGGGGAGGTTTAGAGTTTCCTTTTCTTTTTTTCTTTTTTCATCTTTCACTTTATTTCTTGTCTGGAGTAATGAAAAGTTTCTAAAAATTGAACAAAAATTAAGTGTGGTGATGGATGCACAGCTGTATAAGGGTACCTAGGGGCAAGTGATTGTACACTTTGGATCTTTGGATAATTGTATGATATCTGAACAATCTCAATAAAAATGAAAAAAAAAATGAAAAAAAAAAAAAGATGGGAATGTATAAAACAGTGAATCTTGTGGTGGACGATGTACATGATTAACTATACAAATATTAGAAATCTCTTTCACAAACTAGAACGAATGTATAACACTGTAACTAGAAGTTAATAATAGAGAGGCATATAGGAAAAAATATATACCTATTGTAAACTATATGCTACAGTTAGTAGTATTTTAACATTCTTTCATCAAGAGTAACAAATGTACTATACCAAAACTATGAATCAGTAATGGAGGGGGTGGTGGTTAGGGGTATGGGAGGATTTGAGTCTCCTTTTTTTTGTCTTTATTTCTTTTCTGGAGTAATGAAAATGTTCTAAAAATTGAAAAAAAAAATTGTGATGGATGCACAGCTGTATGATGGTATCATGGGCAATTGATTGTACACTTTGGATCTTTGGATAGTGACATGCTATGTGAACAATCTCAATAATATATATAAATATATAATAAAACACATTTAAAAACTGAAAAAAAAAAAAAAGAAATGAAAACATATGTCCACACAAAAAGGTGTACATGAGTAGTCATCAGCATTATTCCTACTAGCCTAAAAGTGGAAACAACCCAGATGTCCATCAGCTGATGAATGGATAAATACAATGTGGTATATCCATACAACAGAATGTTGTTATTTGGCAATAAAAAATGAAATACTGATAACTTGGTACAATGTGGAATGAAACTTGAAAACAGTCTCAGTGAACGATGTCCGTCAGAAAAGATCATACATTATAAGATTTAATTGAGATGAACTGTTCAGTATGGGCAAATTTATAAATACAGAATGTAGGTTAATGTTTGGCTGGGGCTGGGGGTGGGACGTGGGTTGGGAATGGGGAATGACTGTTAATGGGTATGGAGTTTTTTTTTGGGATGATGAAGACTTAGATTATTAGATATTGTTTAGTATCTTAGATGATGGTCTTGTAAATACACTAAAAACCATTGATTTGGTACATCTCAATAAAGATGTTTAAAAACAGCGTAACTACACACCCACTAGAATGGCTGAAATCAAAAAGACTGAGAATACCATGTATTGACGGGGATATGGACAAACTTGGAACCATCATACATTGTTTGTGGTTAGAAAATGGTTTGACTGCTTCTTAAAAAGTTAAACATTCCCTTACTGTATGACTCAACAATTACATTCTTAGATATATACCCAAGAGAAATGGAAACATATGTCCACACAGACTTGTAATAGCCCCAAACTGGAAATAATCTGAATGAATGGATAAAGAAAATGTGGTATATTCATACAATGGAATCCATACAATTAAAATTAATGAATAATTGATATATACAACAAAATGGATGAACCTCAAAAAATTGTGCTAAGTTGAAGAAGCCAGACACAAAGACTATGTGTTGTATGATTCTATTTATATGGAATTTCTGGAAAGGGCAACACTATAGAGTCAGAAAATAGATCAGTAGTTGCCTGGGGCTGGGAGCAAGGATTGACTGCGTGTGGGCACATGGGAACTTTTTGGGGGGTGATGGAAGTATTCTAAAACACAATTGTGGTGATAGTTGTACAATTGTACTGTACACTTAAAATTGGGTGTACAGTACAAAATTGGTGTACTGTATACTCATTGAACTGTATACTTAACATTGGGTGAGTTTTATGATTGTAAATCATACCTCCAAAAAAAGCTGTTTTTTAAAACAGGGGTTGGCTAGGATATAGACCTGTTGTATTTTTCCTGGCCATTTCATACAAAATGACCAAAATTGAGCTTTGATTCTAAAGAAACAAAACTCTAAATAGACATGAAAATATGAGTATCTCTCTCACATTTTATTGTTTGCTGTCACTAGGATGTGGGTTTTTCTTTGCATAAGAGTTTCCCAGACATTTGAAGCTTACCCCTTTAATTTTGAAAGGTTCTTTGAACTCAACTGTTTTGAAATAGCGTTGGCTAAACTATTTTCTTTTTACATCCTCTTGGTTATAATTATAATATATACTTAAGTATTATTTTAGAAGAACAAAGTTGCCCTCAGGGCTACTGACGTTGGAGAGTTTCTTCACTCTTCCCTAAATTATCCATGCCCCCTCTGCCTTTTGCTTTCTTCTGTCTGCTGTAGGTTTTCTGTTCCTTCCTTTTTGTTGTCAGTGTATTTGCTCTTAGCAATCTTGCTCTCCTTCTGAGCTTCCGAGTTTTCTGTTTTGTACCCTAGGAAGTCAAATAAGCAAATTTGTTTAAAAAAAAAAATGTTACTGACTAGATAGACTAATGTCTGAGGGGTTCCTTCTTCACTAGAGTATACATAGACTTTATTATGTTGTCTTTAACATCCATTTTTACTGTTCTGTTGCCTTTTTGCTTGCTTCTCAGCCTTATTCTGAAAGACAGTTAATGGCCTGAAGGTAAATGAGGTGTTAATTGTGCTAGGGTTCTCTTTTTGGCTTTTGGGTACAATGATTGCATCTGTAGACCAGCTTTACATGAACACAGAGCAAACAAATCCCCCTTACCACTCTGTAGCTCTTTACTCCCTCTTGCAAATATTTCTTGATATTCTACCCTAATAGCAATATTTTTTTTAATTAAAATACACAGATTCTCCTGGTTTATGTAAGGCTTCAGAGCTTTAGCATTTCAAACATTTCTTTCGAAACATATTTTGATAGAGACCAGAATGGGTCTCTATCACCATAGTAGGAAGAGGGGCTCGCAGAAGAAGCTGATTTACCTGCATCACACCTTTGCCAGTATAGCACTAGTAAGTTTGTTCTTTTATTTCTCACTTTTAGGCTATCCATCCAGGATATGGTTTTCTTTCAGAAAACACAGAATTTGCCGAACTGTGTAAGCAAGAGGGAATTATTTTTATTGGTCCTCCTTCATCTGCAATTAGAGACATGGGTATAAAGAGGTATGAATTTATATCTTTTTAAATATAATTGTATGAAGGGCAATTGAAATGGTTTGTTTTAACTGTAAGAGGCATTTTAAGTATACCCTTTTGTTGGCATAGGCATAAGTTGTTTATCTGCCACAGAGGGGATTCCAGTAAGTTTCAGAAAATATTTGATTAATTACTGTTCCTAATCAATATATGTATTAGTTGTTTAGGCTGAAAACAAGGTGGGGTGAGCCACTAAATTAAAAAACGAATCGAGGAAAACTAGCTAATAGACATTTTTGTTAAAATTTGTCTCCATCTGTGTGTGGTCCTTTCTATATCTATAGGATGTTTCTTTAAAAAGTTCCATTGTATTTTATAGACTGGGCTACATAGAAACACTGTTATGTTTCTCTTGTGTGAAATAACGCATGGAACGGGGGCATCTCATTTTTTTTTTATCCTATAGCACGTCCAAATCCATCATGGCCGCTGCGGGTGTACCCGTGGTGGAAGGCTATCACGGTGAGGACCAGTCAGACCAGGGCCTGAAAGAGCACGCTGGGAGGATTGGCTATCCTGTCATGATTAAAGCTGTCCGAGGTGGAGGCGGAAAAGTAAGGCCCTGCCTGCTTGTACTTTCCTTTTCAGGCTCGTCTTCTTGGTTTTATTTCGGTTGTAGCCATAGCCATCTTTTCTATCTCAGGGCATGAGGATAGTTTTATCGGAAAAAGAATTTCAAGAACAGTTAGAATCAGCACGGAGAGAAGCTAAGAAGTCGTTCAACGATGATGCTATGCTGATCGAGAAGTTTGTGGACATGCCAAGGTGAGATAATCTTTTTTTTCTTAAACTCAGATATTTTTAATTATAAAAATAATACATGCACATTATATAAAATCCTAACAGTTCCCCAATCCCACCCCAGAAGTAACCACTGATTATAGAATGGTGTGCATTCTTCCCTGCATTTTCAATGTAAATAGAAGTATGTATGTATATATACACAGTAGAACAGCTAATAGGATCTTCTATGTTAATATTATATCATAATGTCAGTATGTGAAGATCTACCTCATTCTTTTTATTGGAAGCTTAATGGTTCCATGATATTGATGTACCATTAATTTTTTGTTCAATAATTTTTGATGCAATGTAGATTTTTTCCAATTAAAAAATACATAATAAATTAAGCTATATTTTTCAGAACTCTCTGTAAGCATCAGTTGAGATGTTCAGAAAATGGGAAGGTACCCAAATTGAATTGTAATTATAAGTTATATGCTATAATAATGCCAGCAGCTAATGCTTCCACAGCACCTATCACATACCAGATTCTAAGTATTTTACACAGATAAGTAATCATGCTGTCCTAGTTCTAATCTAGTTCTTAAGATAGCCCTATTAGTTAGGTACTATTCCTATTTTGCAGATGAGGATACTGAACTACAGCATGATTATGTGACTTGCCTGGTAAGTGGTGAAGCTGAGATTCCAACCCAGGTAGTTGGAAGTTGAAGTCCACACCGTAAGCCATTGTACTGCTTTCTAGGTACCACTATAACAAAGACCATGGGGATTTCTAAATTTTTTTCTGGAATTTTATTTTCATGCCTGTTGCTTAAAATAAAAGACTAATTATAAAGCTTCCTCTTACATAGATTTTGTGGTCATTTTTTTTTTATTTAACTTGTAATTCAAGTGACTTTGTAAAGAGTAATTCACATGAGAATCATGACCAGAGAGAAATTACCATAAAGATAATGAACTGATGCTTCAGGCCCTTCTCTTGTATGAGCCCCTTTCAAGACTCTCTACATAAGTTTCATCTTCCTTAAAAGGGCCCACAAATTGTTTACGTTTCAGGCCCTACAAAAACTTGGATCTGTTCCTGACCATGGCACGAAACATTAAATTGAATTAGAGCTCGATAGTAAAAAAAAGAAATCAATCTCAAAATATATCAGTTGATTCGGAGAGTATGCCACCTATTACTGGGAAGTAAGGTAAAAAATGGAGGTAGTTCTCATGCAAATTGGAAGGCTCCCTTACTAAATATCTTTCAAAAAAGAATAGGCTAAACTTGGCAGGTGAACCCACTGCCCTCCCCCTATGTGAGATCTGACTCCCAGGGGTGTAAATCTCCCTGGCAATGCAGGATATGAGTCCCAGGGATGAATCTGGACCCAGCATCTTGGATTGAGAACATCTTGACCAAAACAGGGATGTGAAATGAAACGAAATAAAGCTTCGGTGGCTGAGAGGACATTGTTATGCACTATATAGCTAACCCTTTTTAGATTTTAAGGCATTGGAATAGCTAGAAGTAAATACCTGAAACTATCAAATTGCAACCCAGTAGCCTTGACTCTTGAAGATGATTGTATAGCAATGTCGCTTACAAGGGGTAACAGTGTGATTGTGAAAGCCTTGTGGATCACAGTCCCTTTATCCATTGTATGGATGGATGAGTAGAAAAATGGGGACAAAAATGAAAATATAGGTTGGGAGGGGGGATGATTTGGGTGTTCTTTTTTATTTTTGTTTTTTATTCTTATTCTGATTCTTTCTGGTGCAAGGAAAATGTTCAGAAAATAGATTGGGGTGATGAATGCACAACTATATAATGGTACTGTGAACAATTGATGGTACACCATGGATGATTGTATGGTATGTGAATGTATCTCAATAAAATTGAATTAAAAAAAAAAGAATAGGCTAATTGTCCAAATTAGCATACTCTTGAGTTAGAATAGCTGTGGAGATGGCAGCCTCCTAGTTCAGTGACTGACTGCAACATTTTATGAAGATGTAAGTTCTCTGTTTTACTATATAAAATAAGCAAGGTTTTCTAAAGTGATAATACTAAGTGCTGGCAAGAGTTGTGAAAGTGGTTAAAGGGGGAAATTTTAGGTTGTATATATGTTACTAAAATACAAATTTAAAAGAGAGTCTTGTGAAACAGTTACTTTCAAACTCTCTGTAGAGTTTAAATATGAACAAACTTTTTGTAGGGGTAGTATCGAAACCCTAGAAAATGTGCAAATCCTTTGACCTAGCAATTATACCTTAAGGAATTTTTCCTAAGGAAGCATTAGAGCTGACTAATAGTGAAAAATTGGAGCCAAAGTAGTAACATTGGAAACAATAAGTAATAAAAAGCAAGTTATAACACTTCGAAAAGTATAGCCCTAATTACCTATGTTTAACATATAAACATACATATGCATAGAAAAAGACTAAAAGACTGTACATTAAAATATAAATAGGAATTTAACGAAAATACAGATGATTTAAATTTTTGTCTTTGTGTTCACAATTTCCTTTTGTTTGTTTGTTTGTTCCTTAAAGGGAGTTTCTTCCATATTCTATTCTAGTTAGGAAAGTAATTTTTTTTTCTTTCTTTAACATTCATTCCCCAAATGGAAGCTTTTTTATTGAGTTTTTAACGTGAGGAACGATAGTTTGGTTTAGAATTCCATAATGTCTGTAGGTAAAATGATTGCATCTAACTTAAAGAAAATAAAAATGGAGGAATCCTGGTCTCCTTGGCCAACAGTTTGGCTGAATGGATGTGATGTTTATCACACTTAACAAAGTATATTAACATCCATGTTTGCTTTAAATAGGCATGTGGAGGTCCAGGTGTTTGGGGATCACCACGGCAATGCCGTATACTTGTTTGAAAGGGACTGCAGTGTACAGAGGAGACATCAGAAGATCATTGAGGAGGCCCCAGGGGTAAGATCTTCTAAGGAAATTTTAAGCTTCTCTATGCATGTAAACCTCATTCACTCTTATTTTCACATCAGAAATCTGTGAAGCTAGTGTCTCCCACCCCCAAAGGCCAGCTGGACAACCCTGCTTCCCATCGGTAATGTCATGGTAAGGCCTCGCCTCAGTGTTGGGGGTGGGGAGGGTGTTCGTGCTCCAGAGCTGCCTTACCAAGAACATGACAGGCCCACAATCCTTCTGGATGCAACCTAAGAAAGTCTACTCTGATCCGAATTTTTGACTTTCAGTGAGCAGCTGTATAATGACATTGCAATGCAGGTTTCTAATTGTAATTACCTAGAATGTTTAAGGAATGATATGGTCTGGTTAACTGAATGTGTTTCTTTCTTTCTTTTTTTAATTGAGAACTTGTAGGTTTACAGAAGAGTCATGTAAAATAAAATACAGCATTCCCATATACCCCCCCATTGTTGACACTTTGCATTAGTGTGAGACCTTTGTTAAAATTGGTGAAAGAATATTAAAATAGCCTATTAAGTATAGTATACTTTATATTAGGTGTATTTTTTCTTCATATACCCCCCTATTTTTAATACCTTGTATTAGTGTTGTACATTTGTTATAATTCATGAAAGAACATTCTTATATTTGTGCTATTAACCCCAGTCCATCATCCACAACAGGGTTCACTGTGTTATACAGTCCCATGTTTTATCTTCTGATTTTCATTCTAGTAACTTATATACTTGACCCAAATCTTCCCATATTCAGCACTTTTAATTACAATAATATGCTACCATCACCACCATCCATTTCCAAACCTTTATAATCAACTTAAATAGAAATTCTGTACAAACTAAGTATCAACTCTCCATTCTCTACCCCAATCTATCGCATGTTAGCCTCTATCCTAGATGCTAACTCTGTGAGTTTGCTTATTAAAATTAGGTCATATCAGTGAGGTCATACAATATTTGTCCTTTTCTGTCTGGCTTATTTCACTCAGGATAATGTTGTCAAGACTCATCAGTGTTGTCACATGCATCAGGACTGCATTCCTCCTTACATCTGAATAATATTCCATCATGTGTGTATATACCACATTTTGTTTATCCATTCATCAGTTGATGGACCCTTGGGTTGCTTCCATCTTTTGGCACTTGTGCATAATTCTGCTATGAGCATCAGTGTGCAAATATCTGTTTGAGTCTCTGTTTTCTATTCCTTTGGAATAGAAATAGTGGGATTGCCAGTTCATAAGGCAACTCTATACTTAGCTTTTTGAAGAAACACCAAACCATCCTCCAAAGTAGCTGTACCATTTTACATTCCCACCAGCAGTGAATAAATGTTCTTATTTCACTACGTCTTCTCCAACACTTGTAATTTCCTGTTTGTTTAACAGTGGCCATTCTAGTAGGTACAAAATAATATCTCATTGTGGTTTTTTTTTTTTTTTTTTTTTTTGCAGTTTTTTTTTTTTAATCATCATTTTATTGAGATATATTCACATACCACGCAGTCATACAAAACAAATTGTACTTTCGATTGTTTACAGTACCATTACATAGTTGTACATTCATCACCTAAATCAATCCCTGACACCTTCATTAGCACACACACAAAAATAACAAGAATAATAATTAGAGTGAAAAAGAGCAATTGAAGTAAAAAAGAACACTAGGTACCTTTGTCTGTTTGTTTGCTTCCCCTACTTTTCTACACATCCATCCATAAACTAGACAAAGTGGAGTTTGGTCCTTATGGCATTCCCAATCCCACTGTCACCCCTCATAAGCTACATTTTTATACAACTGTCTTCGAGATTCATGGGTTCTGGGTTGTAGTTTAATAGTTTCAGGTATCCACCACCAGCTACCCCAATTCTTTAGAACCTAAAAAAGGTTGTCTAAAGTGTGCGTAAGAGTGCCCACCAGAGTGATCTCTCGGCTCGTTTTGGAATCTCTCTGCCACTGAAGCTTATTTCATTTCCTTTCACATCCCCCTTTTGGTCAAGAAGATGTTCTCCATCCCACGATGCCGGGTCTACATTCCTCCCCGGGAGTCATATTCCATGTTGCCAGGGAGATTCACTTCCCTGGGTGTCTGATCCCACGTAGGGGGGAGGGCAGTGATTTCACCTTTCAAGTTGGCTTAGCCAGAGAGAGAGGGCCACATCTGAGCAACAAAGAGGCATTCAGGAGGAGACTCTTAGGCACAAATACAGGGAGGCCTAGCCTCTCCTTTGCAGCAACCGTCTTCCCAAGGGTAAAACTTATGGTAGAGGGCTCAACCCATCAAACCACCAGTCCCCTATGTCTGTGGTCATGTTAGCAACCATGGAGGTGGGGTAGGCGAATACCCCTGCATTCTCCACAGGCTCCTCAAGGGGGCACTACATCTTTTTTTTTTTTTTTTTCCTTGTTTGTCTTTTTTCTTTTTTTCTTTTTTTTTTTTTTTAACTTTCCCTTCTTTTTTCAAATCAACTGTATGAAAAAAAAAGTTAAAAAGAAAACAAACATACAATAAAAGAACATTTCAAAGAGACCATAGCAAGGGAGTAAGAAAACGACAACTAACCTAAGATAACTGCTTACTTCCAACATGTTCCTACTTTACCCCAAGAAAGTTACATAATATAGCAACATTTCAGTGAACTTGTTCCTACTACATCCATCAGAAATTAACAGACCATAGTCATTTCTGGGCATCCCCAGAACGTTAAATAGCTTATCTGTTCTTCTTGGATTATTGTTCCCCCTTCCTTAATTGCTCTCTACTGCTAGTTCCCCTACATTCTACATTATAAACCATTTGTTTTACATTTTTCAAAGTTCACATTAGTGGTAGCATATAATATTTCTCTTTTTGTGCCTGGCTTATTTCGCTCAGCATTATGTCTTCAAGGTTCATCCATGTTGTCATATGTTTCACCAGATCGTTCCTTCTTACTGCCGCGTAGTATTCCATCGTGTATATATACCACATTTTATTTATCCACTCATCTGTTGAAGGACATTTGGGTTGTTTCCATCTCTTGGCAATTGTGAATAATGCTGCTATGAACATTGGCGTGCAGATATCTGTTCGTGTCACTGCTTTCCGATCTTCCGGGTATATACCGAGAAGTGCAATCGCTGGATCGAATGGTAGCTCTATATCTAGTTTTCTAAGGAACTGCCAGACTGACTCCCAGAGTGGCTGAACCATTATACAGTCCCACCAACAATGAATAAGAGTTCCAATTTCTCCACATCCCCTCCAGCATTTGTAGTTTCCTGTTTGTTTAATGCCAGCCATTCTAACCGGTGTTAGATGGTATCTCATTGTGGTCTTAATTTGCATCTCTCTAATAGCTAGTGAAGCTGAACATTTTTTCATGTGTTTCTTGGCCATTTGTATTTCCTCTTCAGAGAACTGTCTTTTCATATCTTTTGCCCATTTTATAATTGGGCTGTCTGTACTATTGTCATTGAGTTGTAGGATTTCTTTGTATATGCAAGATATCAGTCTTTTGTCAGATACATGGTTTCCAAAAATTTTTTCCCATTGAGTTGGCTGCCTCTTTACCTTTTTGAGAAATTCCTTTGAGGTGCAGAAACTTCTAAGCTTGAGGAGTTCCCATTTATCTATTTTCTCTTTTGTTGCTTGTGCTTTGGGTGTAAAGTCTAGGAAGTGGCCTCCTAATACAAGGTCTTGAAGATGTTTTCCTACATTATCTTCTAGGAGTTTTATGGTACTTTCTTTTATATTGAGATCTTTGGTCCATTTTGAGTTAATTTTTGTGTAGGGTGTGAGGTAGGGGTCCTCTTTCATTCTTTTGGATATGGATATCCAACTCTCCCAGCCCCATTTGTTGAAAAGACCATTATGGCTCAGTTCGGTGATTTTGGGGGCCTTATCAAAGATCAGTCGGCCATAGATCTGAGGGTCTATCTCTGAATTCTCAATTCGATTCCATTGATCTATATGTCTATCTTTGTGCCAGTACCATGCTGTTTTGGCAACTGTGGCTTTATAATAAGCTTCAAAGTCAGGGAGTGTAAGTCCTCCCACTTCGTTTTTCTTTTTTAGAGTGTCTTTAGCAATTCGAGGCATCTTCCCTTTCCAAATAAATTTGATAACTAGCTTTTCCAAGTCTGCAAAGTAGGTTGTTGGAATTTTGATTGGGATTGCATTGAATCTGTAGATGAGTTTGGGTAGAATTGACATCTTAATGACATTTAGCCTTCCTATCCATGAACATGGAACATTTTTCCATCTTTTAAGGTCCCCTTCTATTTCTTTTAGTAGAGTTATGTAGTTTTCTTTGTATAGGTCTTTTACATCTTTGGTTAAGTTTATTCCTAGGTACTTGATTTTTTTAGTTGCTATTGAAAATGGTATCTTTTTCTTGAATGTCTCTTCAGTTTGTTCATTTCTAGCATATAGAAACATTACTGACTTATGTGCATTAATCTTGTATCCCGCTACTTTGCTAAATTTGTTTATTAGCTCTAGTAGGTGTATCGTTGATTTCTCAGGGTTTTCTAGATATAAGATCATATCATCTGCAAACAATGACAGTTTTACTTCTTCTTTTCCAATTTGGATGCCTTTTATTTCTTTGTCTTGCCGGATTGCCCTGGCTAGCACTTCCAGCACAATGTTGAATAACAGTGGTGACAGCGGGCATCCTTGTCTTGTTCCTGATCTTAGAGGGAAGGCTTTCAGTCTCTCACCATTGAGTACTATGCTGGCTGTGGGTTTTTCATATATGCTCTTTATCATGTTGAGGAAGTTTCCTTCAATTCCTACCTTTTGAAGTGTTTTTATCAAAAAGGGATGTTGGATTTTGTCAAATGCTTTTTCAGCATCTATTGAGATGATCAATTGATTTTTCCCTTTCGAGTTTTTAATGTGTTGTAATACATTGATTGTTTTTCTTATGTTGAACCATCCTTGCATGCCTGGAATGAACCCCACTTGGTCATGGTGTATGATTTTTTTAATGTGTCTTTGGATTCGATTTGCAAGTATTTTGTTGAGGATTTTTGCATCTATATTCATTAGGGAGATTGGTCATTGTGGTTTTTATTTGCATCTCCCTAATAGCTAGTGAAGCTGAGGATTTTTTCATGTGGTTTTTAGGCATTTGTACTTCCTCTTTGGAAAAATGTCTTCTGCCCGTTTGTTATTTGGACTGTTTGTCTTTTTATTGTTGAGTTATATGATGTCTTTATATGTTGTGGCTATCAAACCTTTATCTCATATATATGGTTACCAAATATTTTCTCCTATCAAGTAGGTTATTGTTTTAGTTGCTGGAACTGCCCAAATTTAGATACCATAAAATGGGCTGGCTTTTAACAATGGGGATTTATTAGCTTACAAGCTTACCGTTCTGAGGCTGTGAAACTATCCAAATGAAGGCATCAAAAGATGATATGTGGACTCCTCTGTCAGATGGCAAGGCACATGGCAGCATCTGCTGGTCTCTCCTTTCTCTGTCAGCTTCTATGTCTTCTCTCTGTTTCTATGAAATTCATCCTCTTATGAAGGACCCCAGTAAGAGATTAAGACCCACCCAGGGTACTCCTCAACTGAAATAACCTAATATAAAGGTCAGACCCATAATAGGTCTACACCCGCAGGAATGGATTAGCTTTAGAAAATGATCTTCTGGAGTTCATAAAGCTTCAAATCATTACAGTTGTCCTTTCACATTTGTGAAAAAGTCCTTTCATATGCAAAAGTTTTTAATTTTAAGAAGTTCCCATTTATCTGTTTTTTTCTTTTTGCTTGTGTTTTGGATATAAAGTCTGAGAAACCGTTGCCTAATACAAGATTCTGAAGTTGGAAGAATAACATCATCAACATGGTGACGTAAGACAGCTATTGAAAACCTCTCCCCTGAGATTCAGTGAAAAAAAGGACAAATGTCATTTGCTCAGCACTCTGGAGGAAGATAAAGACTGGAGAAATATCTCACAACCACTGATTTGAAGACAGAGAAAAATATCAGGTAGGAAATTTCCATGCCAGACCACCGGTCTTCCTTCCTCTCCCTCACTCGATCCCATGCAGCTTGGGAAGTGCTCAGAGGCAACGGCTGGGATTGCAACCACCTCCCACCAGGGACACAGACTACAAAGTCTCTCACAGCAGTGACACATATCCCCACCTATATCCAGACACAGAGAACCAAGCCCACAGGGAACCACAGCAGGACTTAAGCCACTGAGAAGTGCAGAATACAAAGTGGCACCAAGGAGGAGCTTCCAAAATGAAGGACTAGGGAAGGAACAGCTGAACTTACTCCTTTCCCCACAGCAGCAAGTAGCCAGACAGAAACTTTCCAGAGCTTGGGGACCTGAGGGACAGGATAGGACATTTCAGTGCCTGGGTCTGTGTGGGACAAAGGAATTGAGAAAATGTGGGCAGAAACTGTAATTCCAGCTATAGCTCTGGTACCCTTCCCCCCGATCCTTCAGGGAACTAGCAACAGACCGTCCAATCCTTGTCTGAGGGATGGCTACAGACTGGGGCGACTGTAGGAGTCCTCTGCCCTAAATCCAGAGGGGTAAGCAGCCCAACATTGAGCCATATATTGGCTGAGGAAGTGAGAAAATGGGAACCCCACAGTTTCAGCCCTGCCTGACGTTGCTGGGCTCCACAAGTTAAATACTGACTGAGGACACATAGGTACCTGAGAGTGCCATCTGCTGAGCAGGCCAGAAAGGGCAGGGGGGAAAAGCAGGGCTTTTTGGAGCTACTCCAGACTCCATCCCAAGACCATCGGAGCTGTTCCACACCCTCTACACAGGTACCTGGACCTGTTTTGGCTGATAAATACTGACAATCCAACTGTCAAAGCAGTGCCCTAATACAAACCCAGGCAACAATTAAATCCTAGACAAGAAAGAGACTCCAACTTTCAGAATAGACCTGTTAAGATAATCAGATGACTACATATCAGCAAAAAATCACAAGGCATACTAAAACACAGGAATAAATGGCCTAGTCAAAGGAACAAGTCAAAAAGTCAGAGGAGACACTGAATTTGGAAGAACTATAATGAAAGATGGTCAAACAAACCTCCTCAATCAATCCAAAGATATGAATGAAAATACGCATAAAAGCAGAAAGGATTTTAAGGAAACACTAGGAGAGCATGAAGAATTTGAAAAACTATGTAGAAAAATAAGATATTCTGGAAATTGCGGCTGAAATTTAAGATATATTAGAGACACACAAAAGACTTGAAGAGGCAGAAGAGAGGATCAGTGAATTAGAAGACAAAGCAACCGAATTCGAACAGACAAAAGAAGAAATGAAAAAATAGACAAAGTTGAACAGGGTCTCCGGGAATACAAAGCACACAAACATATTGCATCACAGGTGTCTCAGAAGGAGTATGGAAAGGAAAAGGGACAGGAAGAATATTTGATGAAATAATGGCTGAAATTTTCCCAACCCTTATAAAAGACATAAATATGTAAATCCAAGAAGCTCAACATACTCCCAACAGAATAAATCCAAATAGACCCACTCCAAGATACATATTAATCAGATTGTCAAATGCTAAAGAGAGGGAGAAATGCTAAAGAGAGGCTTGGAAGAGGTTACAGAAATGAAGATTATTAGTAAGGGTAAATAAAAGGATAAAAAGAGAGAAAAAATGAATTTGACAAATAAAAGCCAAAGGGTAAAATGGTTGAAGTAAGTACTGCCTTTACAGTGATAACATTGAATGTTAATGGATTAAACTTCTTAATCAGAAGACACAGATTGGCAGAATGGATTAAAAAAATTTTTTTCCATCTATATGCTGTTTACAGGAGACTCATTTACAAATAGGTTGAAAATGAAAGGATGGAAAAAGATATTCCATGAAAACGGTAACCAAAAAAAGCTGGGGTGCCATTATATGCCAGTTTGGATATATTGTGTCCCCCCGAAAGCCATATTCTTTAATGCAATCTTGTGGGGGCAGATTTATTAATCTTTCTGATTAGGGTGTGACCCCTTGATTGAATGATTCCATGGAAATTTGAACCCACCCATTCAGGGTAGGTTTTGATTCGTTCACTGGAGTCCTTAAAAGGGAACTCAGACACAGAGCAGCTGAGAGAGACTTTTGAAGAGACTGAGATACTTGCTGATGCTTGAAGATGCAGACAGAAGGATGTTTGGAGATGCTAAGCTAAGAGAAACCTAGACACATTTTGGAGAATGCCAACTGACCGTATGTGTGAGGGTCTGTTTCTGAACTCTCCATTCTATTCCATTGGTCGATATATCTACCTTTGTCCAGTACCATGCTATTTGACTACCATAGCCTTGTAATATGCTTTAAAGCTAGGAATCATGAGTCCTCCAACCTCGTTCTTCATTTCAAGATGTTTTTGGTTATATGAGGCCCCTTACTCTTCCGAATAAATTTGATAATTGGCTTTTTCATTTTGGCAAACTAGGCTGTTGGAATTTTGATTGGTATTGCATTGAATCTGTAGATCAACTGGGGAGAATTGACATCTTAAGGACATTTAGCCTTCCAATCCATGAACATGGACTGTCTTTCCATTTATTTAGGTCTTGTTTGAGTTCTTTTAGCAATGTTTTGTAGTTTTCTAAATATAAGTCCTTTACATCCTTGGTTAAGTTTGTTCCTAGATATTTGACTCTTTTAGTTGCTATTGTCAATAGAATTTTTTTTCTTGATTTCCTCCTCAGCTTGCTCATTTTAACGTATAGAAAACTAATGATTTTTGCATGTTGATCTTGTATCCCACCATTTTGCTGAGCTCATTTATTGGCTCAACCAGCTTTGTTGTAGATTTATCAGGACTTCCTAAGTTTAGGATAATGTTGTCTGCAAATAGTGAGTTTTACTTCTTCCTTTCTGACTTGAATGCCTTTTTTTTTTAATTCATTTTTATTGAGATATATTCACATACCATGCAGTCAGTTGTTCACAGTACCATTATATAGTTGTGCGTTCATCACCAAAATTAATTTTTGAATATTTTCATTACCACACACACAAAAATAATAAGAATAAAAATTAAAGTGGAAAAGAACAATTAAAGTAAAAAAGAACACTGGGTGCCTTTTTTTTTTTTTTTGCCCCCATTTTTCTACTCATCCATCCATACATTGGACAAAAGGGAGTGTGGGCCATATGGCTTTCCCAATCACATTGTCACCCCTCATAAGCTACATTTTTATACAATTGTCTTCAAGATTCATGGGTTCTGGGTTGTAGTTTGATAGTTTCAGGTATTTACTGCTAGCTATTCCAATTCATTAGAAAATAAAAAGGGTTCTCTATATTGTGCGTAAGAGCACCCACCAGAGTGGCCTCTCGGCTCCTTTTGGAATCTCTCAGCCACTGAAACTTATTTCATTTCGTTTCACATCCCCCTTTTGATCAAGAAGATGTTTTCCATCCCACAATGCTGGGTCTAGATTCCTCCCTGGGAGTCATATTCCTCGTTGCCAGGGAGATTCACTCCCTTGGGTGTCAGATCCCACGTAGTGAGGAGGGCAGTGATTTCACCTGCCAAGTTGACTTAGCTAGAGAGGGCCACATCTGAGCCACAAAGAGGCATTTGGGAGGAGGCTCTTAGGCACAATTATAGGCAGGCCTAGCCTCTCCTTTGCAGTAACAGTCTTCCCAAGGGCAAGTCCTATGATAGAGGGCTCAGCCCATCAAACCACCAGTCCCCTATGTGAGCACGTCAGCAACCATCGAGGTGGGGAAGCCCAACACCCCCGAATTCTCCACCAGCTCCTCAAGGAGGCGCTGCATTTTTTTTCATTGTTTTTTTTAATTAATTTTTTTTAATTAACTATATCAAAAAAATAAAAAAAAACATACAGTAAAAAAACATTTCAAACAAACCTAACATAACAAGGGAGTAAGAAAAAGACAGCTAACCTAAAATACCTACTTTACTTCCAACATGTTCCTACTCTACCACAAGAAAATAACCTAACATAGCAACATTTCTGTGAACTTGTTCCTAGCATACCCATCAGAAATTAACAAACCATAGTCATTTCTGGGCATTCCCAGAAGATTAAATTTATCCATGGTAGCTTATCTGTTCTTATTAGGTTATCATTTCCCCTACATTAATTGCTCTCTATCGCTAGTTCCCCTACATTCTACATTATAAACCATTTATTTTACATTTTTCAATGTTCACATTAGTGGTAGCATATAATATTTCTCTTTTTGTGCCTGGCTTATTTCCCTCAGCATTATGTCTTCAAGGTTCATTGGATGCCTTTTATTTATTTATTTATTTTCTTGCCTAATTGCTCTGGCTAGAACTTGTAGCACAATGTTGAATAACAGTGGTGACAGTGGGCATCCTTGTCTTGTTCCTGATCTTAGAGGGAAGGCTTTCAGTCTCTCACCATTGAATATCATGTTAGCTATGGGTTTTTCATATATGTCCTTTATCATCTTATGGAAACTTCCTTTGATTCCTATCTTTCGAAATGTTTTTATCAAGAAAGGATGCTGGATTTGTCAGATGCCTTTTCTGCACTGATTGAGATGATCGTGTGGTTTTTCCTCTTCAATTTGTTAATGTGGTATATTATAGTAATTGATTTTCTTGTGTTGAACTATCCTTGAATACCTAAGGGATAAACCCACTTGATCATGGCATGTAATTCTTTTAGTGTGCTGTTGTATTCGATTTGCAAGTATTTTGTTGAGGATTTTTCCATCTGTATTCATTAGAGAATCTGTAATTTTCTTTTCATGTAAATATATATTTCTTAAAAGCAGAAATCTATGGTTTCTACTTAATTAGTTTGCTACCCTCATGTTGTATTCAAATTTAATTTCTGTTGCAAAATATATAGTAGTAACTGAAGTAAATTTCAACAGTAGTTTCAGTAAAGCCTTAATTTCAGGCAGTGATTTAAATAGAGAGAAAGAACAATGTTTTAAAATGTTAAAAGGTTTGCTTATTATTGATATGCATTTCTTTTTATGAACCTTTCTTATGAGCTTAACTTGGAATCTCAAGGTTTCCTGTTATTCCAAGTAATTATTAGGCACATAACCCAGATCATTTTTATCATCCTTTAAGAAATCATTGAAAAGAAATTAAAAAAAAATTTAAAAAATTAAAAAAAAAAAAAAAAGAAATCATTGAAAGTTTTCATATTGATAGATGTAATTTTAAGTGACACATAATCATGAAATTTGTTATGTAGGTACAATTGGCAAAGATATGTTATTAATATCAGCAATTCATGGAAATTACTAGCAGAAACATTGAATTTTGTTAATGTGACAGTTAAACTGTGCTGTAGGACACTATTTCTTAATGAAATATGTAACATTAGCTTTTTATCCCTGTTTTCTTTTTAATGCAGCATTTGATACACAGAAATATAATATTGGATTTTAATGGAAATTTCTAGTAAGCTGTGGAAATGGAGATTTATTTTAAATATTTTTTTCATAGCCTGGAATTGAACCTGAAGTAAGGAGAAAGCTTGGAGAAGCTGCAGTCAGAGCTGCTAAAGCTGTAAATTATGTGGGAGCAGGTATGTTAAGATTTGCTTCCAATAAAAAAAGGGAGAAACAATCAGTTCTTTATTTCTCATAAGCCAAAGGAAACATATACTTCGAAAATCACTGGTTTTCAAACTTTTTTTAAGTAGATCCACAGTAGGAAATATATTTTATATTGAGACCCTAGTTTATACACAAGTATGTATGTTTATATACATATGTATTTGGAACAAAAATTCACTGAACAGTACTTACCCTGTGTGTGATGTTATTTGATATTTTTTTCTTCTGTTCCATTTTAAAATAATATCACTAAATTGATTTTATGATCCACTAGTGTATTTTGACCCAGAGTTTTAAAAACCTGGTGAAAGATATATATATATATGAAATTAACTTTAGCTAAGTGAAAAAAGCCAAACACAAAAGAATATACATGATTTCATTCATGTGAAATTCTAAAAAAAATAAAACTACAGTGACAGGAAACAGATCTGACAGAAAGCTTGGGACCCGGGTTCTGTGGAAGAGATTGACCACAAAGAGGAGCAAGAGAACTATTCTGGATGAGAGAAATGTTTTAAATTCTCATTGTGTGGTGGTTACACAACTGTATACAATTGCCAAAATTTAGTACAGTAGATCGACTTGAAATGGATAAATTTTATTGTCTGAAATTATAACTTAAAGCTGGATGTGATTTTATAGTGCTTAATAGAATGCCAGCAGATAAGATGTTAACATAAGATTTAGTGGCTAAAAAATCTTTCAGTGGGTTGCCAGCAAAAGAACTTTTTAAGGAAACTTCCAAGAATCCACAATAAAAACAAAAAGTTTTGTATTTTTTGCCGCAGAGTTAGAGCGAGATGGGATATTGGTGCTATGATGCAGTAACATGTTTCAACCGTGTTCTCCCTGCTATGACAGCTGAGACTGATGTATAATTGGGGCTTAACATTTGCTCAAAACCTCAAATATCCTTTTCTGTTGCTAAATTTTATGCAGCACCCTCTTTTTGAGTAAGAATCATTTGCTGCAAATTGTGAGATGTTTTCTCTATGGAATGCAAAATGTTTACCATCAAATGAAGGCTGCAGTACAACGTTATATATCTTGGAAGATTTTGATTTGGCTGCTGATTGTCGACTGTTGAAATGTGACCATTGTGTCTTATCTTTCAGGAACTGTGGAGTTTATTATGGACTCGAAGCACAATTTCTACTTCATGGAGATGAATACAAGGCTGCAAGTGGAACATCCTGTTACTGAGATGATCACAGGAACTGACTTGGTGGAGTGGCAGCTTAGGGTGAGAGAATATTTTTTCCCGTTCAAGATCAATCTTGAGAATAAGTGATGGCCTCCTGAAAGAAGGCTTCACTTTGGACAAGGATCCAATTTTTGGTGATTGTGACAAGGACAGGAAGATGGGAGGTAAAAGGTGAAGCTACATTCAATGCCATGACATTATTTATGGACTCAGATTCCTAGTCTGTCACTTACCACCATTTCCCCTTAGGCATGGGGCAGCCAGCAGGAGGTTCTGAGGCTCACTCATGACCACATTGTTTCAGTGCTAGCCCTCGAGTTCTACCTGAGGACATGCCATTGTGGGCCCGGCCATCCTTAGATTTTAGAGGCAGGACAGATGCTAGCCAACATGAAATGAGCTTGGAAAAGAAGAGCCGAGGGAATGGTCTAGACCAGTAGTGTGTTCCACATACCAGTCCTGATCCACAAACTATTTAGAACTGTTTAGAAACTTCTAAAGCATTTTGAAATTGCTATAACATGTTTCCTGTATTTTACAAAGTACAAGTCCACACTGTTCCTTTACCACAAATAGTTTTCGCAGCTCTGGTATAAATGAGAGTTCCACAAAGTGTGTCCTTCGTATATTAATAATCGTTGAATCTGTTTTTGTTCTCTGTATTGAAAGCAATAGATTTTTCCTTAACCTTCTTTTTTTAATATTAAAAAAAATGTTTTTCAAAGTAGTATCAATGTGTTTTTGATCGCTGTAGGATCCTGGGTTCTTTTTATATCTTGAATCTAAATTGGATTTTCCATGTTGTGATGCTGAAGTCTTGATGATTGTGGTAATTTTGTCTTTTCCAAACTTCTGTGGACAATCATGTGATGTTACTTTCGTGGGTTCCTTTGGGATGAGTGGTTGTTCTAATGAGTGAAAAGATTCATCTGAGCTTCTGTGGGCTTGGGAGCTAATGAAAATGGTGCATATCAGACTAGAAAGTGTGTGTAAGTGTCAGGAAAAACTGTAGTGGATTTGGAAAGCTTGAGAAAGGGAGCTTATGTTTCCAGAATTCAAGGAAAAGGGGCATATTTTTTCTTAAGCAGCTTTAATGTTCTTGGGTAACCAAGAAGGGCTAGAATTTTGAAGTAGGTAGGACAAAAGGTTTCTAAGGATTAAGGAAAGAGAAAGCTTTTAGATGTTAGGGAAACCAACAGGTATTTCTTCCTGAAATTCAAGAAACTGTGAGAGTTTGTCAAGGTTCTCCGGAAAGAGAAGCAGGCTTTTATCATGTGGGGAGGGATGTTAGAGCTCAGCGGACACTGCTAGATCTGGTTTATAGAGTTTGAGGCTCTTGGGTGTCTGACTTCCAAGCAGAGGTAAAACAAGGGGACTTGCCATTGGTGAACCAAGAGTTCAAGCCTCCCTGGAGTGAGAGTCCAATCTCATAAGCTTCCAGGGTCCAGGCTGCAGATGCAGATGGTTAGCAGTGTCCAGGTGAAGCTGGTAAAAACATTTAAGGTCTAGGGGTCCCAAAGAGTCAGTGTGTAAACCTGAGAGAACTCAGATGGCACAGATTTCTGAATACTCAGAGGTGTAGGGGGACCAGTTTCTTCTAGGCTCAAGTAGAAGCAACCTCAGAGAAAAATAGATAGGCAAAGATAAGCCAGGTTGTACTGGGGCTATCTGGTCAGAAATAAGATCACATCTTGGAATGTGAACACATTGCCATCCTTTTCCTTTTTTATCGTTTAAAAAAAAATGGAATTCTTTATTGAAACATTGAAGAGTATTTCATTTTAAAGAGTAAGAATGAAATGATAAGAGGTAATTCTTACATAGTGCTTACTATATTCCAGTCACGTTTCTCTGAAGCAAAGAGAAGTTGAGAAACTCAGTCCAGGTGTCAAAGTATAGAATCAGAATTTCAATGCAGGCAATGGCCATATGGCTGCAGTGTCTGTGGTTTCAAAGACTGTGCCATAATGGCTTTCAATTTAATCTCTTTTTCCAGTCATTCTTAACTTCTGAGATTCCTAATCTTTCTTATTTACAGATTTAAAGAGAGGAACCCTTTGACTGTATTATGCTTACCTCTAGTTCAATGTCATGCTAAGTTACTTAGAGGTTTGTTTTTTTTCCCCCGTACCTATATTTTTTTCTCAGAGTTGTCATTTTCGCATCTGGGAGAAAACTTCAAGGGGAGAGAGAGAAGTGCATCCTGTAATAACCTTTCCGAAGTTATACTAGTTGAAGGGAGAGAATTGTCATATTGGTTCACAATAGCCAAAATAATAATAATTACAGAAGTGATAAACAATAATCATCCTTTTTATAATCTGGTATCTTGCAATAACATAAACATAAAATTGAAAAGCTATCATGGTCCCGTTTCTGTTTTGCTGTGTCACTCACTTACTGATTCATATTACACAGAAGGGAGTCCGGGACTGTGAACATAGTCCTAAACACTACCTAATAATTTACTGTAAAAAAGATTGATTTGAGAACTGAATGCTGACGTTTTAAATGAAACTGAGAATTTCTTTGGTGGTAAGAAATTTGGGTCTTGATTATATCCAATAAAAGCTGATTTTCGTATTTATAATTTACAGTTTTTCCATTTAAGAACTCTAGAAACCACCATAATTCCTAGACTATTCCCAAGCTGCATCCAATTTTAATCATTTTTTGTTTTGTTTTGTTTTTTGCATAATACTTGAGTGAGTGGATAAAACAGAGGTTTTCATTTGCTCCATCTTAAAGCCCAAACGTATATTTTACATGGAAAAAAAACAAGACCATCAGTTTACTAAGCCTCATGGCTGCTAAAAGGTTGATTTTCACAAGAAGCCCATACTCTGCTATTACCAGATTGCAGCAGGAGAGAAGATTCCTCTGAGCCAGGAAGAGATAACTCTGCAGGGCCATGCCTTTGAAGCTAGAATATATGCAGAAGATCCTGACAATAATTTCATGCCGGGAGCTGGCCCATTAGTGCATCTCTCTACCCCTCAAGCAGACCTTTCCACCAGGATTGAAACTGGAGTCCGGCAAGGTACAGTGGAAATTTTTTGTCTTGCACTTTTGTAGTTTTTAGTGCATTGTTATTTCTGGACAGAGTCTTATCCCTGAGTCTTCTGGAAGTATCTAGCGTGCTTTAAAATAAAGGATTTAGTTAATTTCTCACTAGCCTGCAATTTTCCTTCTGGAATGATTAATTTTCAAGAACAACTAGTAGTATTGAACAATGCAACTTGTGTTTTGAAATGTGGCAGTGCTTGGTCAAACCACAGTAGCACGTTTTGTGCCTACTGTTATATTTTTTTACTTTGCCTAATTCCAAAAAATGATTTAAGGTGACTGATACTACAATGTTTCATGTACTCTGCCTTTGAGGGACTTAAAAATCTAGCTGGAGATTTAAAATACCAATTTAGTACAAGAGTAAGAAACAACAGTAAAAAATACTGCAAGAGCTATCGCAGTTCAGCATATGATTAATAACAATGGTCATGGCTAATAGTTATGTGGTACTTACTGTGTACAGGCACTGTTCCAAGTGATTTTTGTATATATGGGCTTCTTTAACCATGGGAACTACCCTATGAGTAAATATTATCATCATCCCCATTTTATGGATGAGGAAAACAAGGCACAGAGCACTTAAGTGACTTGCTCAATCCTGGCGCTGGGAGCCAAGATTCAGACTCAGGCAGTCCGGCTCCAGATTCTCCCTTCTGAACCTCCACTGACTACCACAATCTTAATTTCATTTGCCAGAGAAGTTTTGCAGATGGTGAGTGATGGGAGATAGCAGTTCACAGGGCTAAGAAGTTAGGTCAGGCTGATATAATCAGGACAAGATTTTAAGGGGAAGTATGGAATGCTGGGTAGGATTTGAGTAGACAAATTTTACAGCATAAGGAAAAGTAAAAGAAAAAAAAGTTACGGGTGTGTTCAAAGAATGGTAAGAAAATGTGTGGCTGGAAAAAAGGGTTCTTCAGGAAGGTGAGTAATTGGAGATGTGGATGGAGACTTGGGTTGAGGGCAGAATGAGGAATTAGGACTTCTTCATGATAAATTGGTATTTTGAGGGCTCTGGCTTAGCCACAACAAGATTTAGTAGTCAGTAAATTTTTTAAAGTAACAGCAGAACAGATTAGCAGAGAGAAAAGAGAGGACTTGCAGCAAAAAAAAAGAAGGAACCTGTGGGGCAAGCAAGGTTTGCAGCATAATTTAGTTATGGTTCTCAAAAGGATGAGCTGAGATGTAGTTCTAAGAAAGGCTCACATCTTGGCGCTGGGAGAGATAATCTAGTCCAAGAAGTTTCTCCCAGAATACCTTATTATACTATAGTAATTTTTTTTTAATGAAAAGCTTTATTAAATCAAGATTGAGGTAAAATAAGTAAATCTGAAATTATTATAAGATTGTTTATTAACATAATCATTTTTATAGCAATTTTTAATCCTTATCTAGTTTCCCCATTAGATTGTAAGATTCTTAAGGAAGGGACTACATCTTCCATGTCTGTATTTGCAACACCTTGCTCAAGCATAGGCCTGGTAGGTGTTCAGTATGTTAATGAGTGAGCATGTGGGTGAATGAATGAATGAAAGTGTGTAATCCAACCCTTAATTTTATAGATGAAGACCCTGGGGTTCAGAGAGGTCAAGCAACCTGCTCAAATCACAAGAAGATACTAGAATGGTGTTTATAGTATACCACATCCTTTAAACTTGAACCATTTCTAAACAGAATGTGCCATAGTTCAGATTCCTATTATCTAGGACTCTAACCACCGTAGTAATGACAGTGGTCATATAACCCTGCAAGGTAGAAGAATTATCATTCTATATTACTAATGAGGAAACTGTGGGGGTAGAGGGAGGGAGGGGAATGCCAAGGGCAGAGAAGTAAAGGTGAAGTGACAGGGTAGAGTGTGTTTTCATGGGCTTCTAAGCGCTTCAGAAGAAGAAAGGACGGGGAAAACCAGTCTGGGTGTCCACTGAGTGCCCATGTTGGGGCCTGGTGCTCTCAGGTGGCTACACCCTCAGAAGACTTTTGGCAAGTTTGTAAATCCCTACGAGCCTCAGTTTTCTCATGAATAAATTAGTGATAATGATATCCACCTTACAGGAGTTTGTAAAGATTAAGTAGGAAAATGTACCTACATAAAGCCCCAGCAGAACACCTTGCTTGGCACAACGTGCTCATATTTTACCCTTCTAAGTTTTGGCTTTGAGTGGTAACTGTGGTTTTTCAATGTCAGGAGATAACGTTTCAGTGCATTATGACCCCATGATTGCGAAGCTGGTTGTATGGGGTGCAGATCGCCAGGTGGCCTTGAAGAAACTGAGGTCCAGCCTCCGTCAATACAATGTGAGTGATCTGGGGTCATGTTAGTGACCCTGAGGCTCTCTGTATTTCTACAGCCCAAGTGTGTCTGTCATAATTGATCAGCCTTTGTCCTTGTCAGAGCTTTGGTCTTGACAACTTATTTCCAATTGCACGTATGCTAAAAACAAAATAACCTCATGTTGGGAAATTTGCCCTGGGTTGGAATAGGGTTTCAAGACTTCTTGATTTCAGTTAGAAAAGGAAGATTGTACAGGTAAAGCTATCAGTGTCAGTGTTAAACTTGAATGAAAGTCTATGTGAAATTCCTATTCATTCTGTAGATAAGGCTAACCCCTGAAGTGTGCCCTGTCATCTGGTAATTTTTCTTCATTTTGAAAATAATTATGGTCAACTTCATTTATTTGATATAATTTGTTAGAATTTGTTCCTTTTCTGTGGCACGTAGATTTTTTTCCTAATTCGAATTGTTAGATGTAATTAATTCAATCAGACTCCAACTTCTGTGGCTCCACCCACGCCGGCCTCTTCGCCATTCCTCCTGCACACCCACATGGAGCCACGGCTTCCTGTTCTCTCTTCCAGAATGTTCTTCCCCCGTGTGATCGCAGGGCTCTCTCCTCACTGTCCTCAGCCTCTGACAAAACGGCACCTCCTCAGAGAGTCCTCCTGGGCTGCCCCATTTAAATAGGACCCCTTGCTCTTTGCTATCCCCTTAGCCAGACTTGTTTTTCTTCAGAGCACCTGACATTGTATTAGATATTTGTTTGTTTGGTATCTGACTCCCTCTCTAAAGTGTAAGCTCTGTGAGGACAGGGACTTTGGCTGTTTTGTTCCTTACTGTGTCCCCAGTGCCTGGATCAGGGCCTGGCACCTAAAAGGTGCTCAGTAAATGGCTGTTATATGAATGAATAATTGAATGGATGAATGAACCTGAGCCTCAGATTTCTGGTTTTACCTTTGATCCTGTTGATTGGGTGGGCTTGGGTTAATTTGTTAGGTTTTTTAGTTTTTGTATCAGTGTGTAAAATTTGGATCTTGTGTGTAACATTTGGATTCTCATGTTGGAAGGAAACTCCTATGAGGTTATTTAATCGTATCCCCTCTCTGATATAGCAGTTCTGTCTGCTGTTTACAGTGTTCCTGTTTTGTGGGAGTGTTCTGAGGGACAACTTTTCCACATCTTGCAAATGAATCTCATTTATGTTTCTTAACATTTAATGCTTCCCTAACCTTAGTCTATTTAATGTCTCCACGCCAATTCTAAGGCTGTATCCTGTGTCCTATCATATTAAAAGTTAGTTTGAAGTGTTAAGTTCAGATATGTAGTGATGGTAGTAATTTTGTTTGTTTGTTTGTTTTATTTTGTTTTGCTCTTCCTTAGAACTGTCCTTAGTAGTAGGCACTTAGTAGAAAGAACAGATGCCATACAGATGTCTTTCTGAATATGTTATTTTCTCCACTCAGTAGGGACTGGGGGCTTTATTCTCTTCTAGATCGTTGGACTGCACACCAACATTGACTTCTTACTCAGCGTATCTGGCCACCCCATGTTTGAGGCTGGGAATGTGCACACGGATTTCATCCCTCACCACCACAAAGAACTGTTTCCCTCTCGGAAGGCCACCACCAAAGAGCGTTTGTGCCAGGCAGCTCTGGGTCTCATCCTCAAGGAGAAAGCTATGACCAATGCTTTTAAACTTCAGACTGCAGGTAAGGGATGCTTTCCTCTTTCCTCTGTTTGTGAAGTTTCATGAATCCTTACTGAACATGCTTTTTTGCCGTTATGCTACTTTTGCCCCCTTTCCACTCTCTGTGATTGATACCATCCTCTGCTAATGTGTTTTTTTAAAACATGAAGTAGAGCTCTCCATATATCATGGATGCACCCATAAACACTTTTTAACCTGTTAAATATGTCTTCACTAATCCCCTCACCTTGTAGAGATGGGTCTCTGGGTCTCTTCTCAGCCAAACACTAGTTCTTCCTATGTTCCAGGCTAATCTCACCACTCATGGCCTACTTTGTTGTATCTTCTGTCCCTGCAACAACTTCCTTGATCCTGGAGGCTAGAGTCAGGATACTGCAGACTCTCCAGGACCTTTGGGCTCCCTAATTGTGAGATATTCCCTACTCTCATTCCCTGCCCTCCTTTCCCGTCCTATGATTGAATTTCTGTCTACTAGAAACCTAGGTACTTCATACTTTGTGGAATCTGAGCATAGGACAGACCATGGCAAGGGTTCATTCATGAGATATATGCATCTGCCCTTCAGCATCCCCACTAAGTTGTTACCCAAACCACTTCTCAAACACCTGAAGAAGCCAGAAATTCATTATCTTGTGGGGTAGCTCATAACAGTTCCAGCCAGCTCTCCATTAGAAAGTTCTTTCCTCTAAATTGAGCCAAGATCTGAGCTCTCCCAAACTTTCCCCAAAATATTTTCTCAAGTTAATTCTGACTTTTGAAGCAAACAGAAAATAAATAAATAAATGAATGTGTCTCTTTATTATTTAGGGTCTTTAATTTCTAAATTTGTTCAATAAAGCTATGTTGGAAGCTTAAAATGTGCAGCTATGTCTTCAGGAGATTCGTGTTCTATCCTCATTTTGTCCTCTTACGGTAAATGAAAATGCATCTAACTGAGCCCCTTGTGATATTCCTAAGCCCAAATTTATCATTTTTTAATAGGGAACCTCCTTTTATTCTCACCTTCCATTTTAAAATTCATAACCAGCAGAGATATGAGCTTCAGAATAAATTACTTCAGTTTAGCTATGCTATGGGTTCCTGGATATTGTCCAACAAAGGATGTACGCACAAATGCCCATAGGAGTCAGACTATAACATAAAAGAGTAAAAGAGGCCAGGCGAAAGAAAAATATCAAGTGATTGAGATTTTGGTGACCTGGAATGCCTTGTTGAGAGTGGGCAGCCACTGTGACCTTCATGCCACCAGTGGATCAGAGTTTAGATTGTAAATGTTCTGATTTTTCTGGAGTGGTTGGGATCTTCCACATGAAATTTCCTGAGATGTAAATAAAAGCATCTAGTTTAAATTTAAAACAATGAGAAGAACAAAGAAAACACATTGGAGCTGCCAGTTTAGAAGCTTTGTTTTAGATTTTGTAAGTTATAAATTTAGTAGGCTTAATGTTCATAAATTTGTTGTTGAATTTTAAATTTTTCTAGATCAATTCTCTCCATTTGCATCCAGCAGTGGGAGACGACTGAATATCTATCACACTAGAAATATGACTCTTAGAGATGGTAAAAATGGTAAGTAGTGTTTCACATAAATGTGATTCATAGAAGTCTATCACATTTACCTGGGGAAAAAAAAGGATTCAGCCTGATTATGATCAATTTATTTTTTAAAATGCCTAGCCTAAACATTGGAATGAAATGTGCCAAAGTAATAGAATTGATTAGCTCTGGGTGGTGAAGTTGATTGTATTTTTTTTCTTCTTTATACTTTTTCTGTGTTTTGTAAATATTCTAAAAATGTGTATATAGGTACAGAAGATGTATAAAGCATACATTGGAAAAAGACTGAAATGAAATATGCCATGATGCTAGGGTGGTTGCCTCTGAGGGATACGATTTCGGGCAACTTTCCCCTCCCCCCCGCTTCTTTGTTCTTTTCTTTGTGTGCCAATTTTTCTACACTGTGAATATATTACTTTTAAATAAGAAAAAAATGTGCAAACCTGTGTCAGAGAAGGAGGATTACCCAGTGCTCAAGCAGTATTTTAGGTGGAAGTGGGTCACTAAAGAGCTATAATTTAGTGAGCACCTCATCACATGTAAATTTTTATCTTCACAACAACTTAATGAGGGAAGTCACTGTTGTACCCACACACAGATGATGAAACTGAGGCACGGGAGGTAAAGTAACTTCCTCAAGGCTCGTAAGTGACAGAGCCAGCCTTGACACCCACTCTTTCTGACCTTGACTCCCGTGCTATTTCCTCCACTTTTGACAGAAGACTAATTTGAATTGGCTTACGGTGGGGACTGATTGATTTTAATTGAAGTCGGATGAGGCTGAGCCCTGAGCCAGAAGGCAGTTTATTGATTTATGGCTGGAATGCTGTGCCAGAGGGACCAGAATCCTGAGATAGCTGGTGACTGTGTCTCTTCCGCTGCAGGACAAAGTGCATAGGAAGCCAGGTGGGTGCAGAATCAGAGCTGGGAGTGCTGCATAACTTTGAATGTGAGGCATCACTGAACTGTCATAGCTCCATAAAAATCCGCCTTCCAGGTAGAGCGGAATCCTCCTTCCCTGGACAGAGTAGGATCTTCTTTATCTCAATTCTTTGTAGACCTCCCTCCACTCATTTGTTAACATGTTCTTTGTTCACAGAAGTTGATTAGGTTACAACTCTCTCTAGTTTCATCCTGAGCCTAGAATGGTCCTTATCTTAAGTACATTAGGTACTTCCTAAGCCTTCATAAAAAAAGTTTGCAAACTTCTCTTCTATGGTAACATTCTGCAATAGGTTAACCCATCTATTTTATGCTTATGTATTTACTCATTTCATCCTAAAAAACAGCCACCAAAATATGAGGGTTTTATACCTTACTCCTGTGTGCTGAATACAGTATCAGGAGCAGTAAAGAAGAAACAGAAGAATCATATGCATGATTATAATTCAGATGAGCCAACTCTATTTTTGAGATAGATCTTCACTAAGCTCTGAGCTGTGCTTTGACTATGCTGCATTTTTTGTAGTTAAAAAAAAAGTTTTAATTAAAGAACAAATAAATACATCATTGAAAAGCCAACATGATTGCTGTTCACTACACCCTTTTGGTAGTATTCTACGAAAATAACCCAGGTCTGAATGTAACAACTTTCAGAAATGTTAGGATGAGTCTCTTATAAATGCTAATCAGCAGTGGCCATGGGTGAATAAGAGAGTGCACCAAACAGGAACCCTAAGGGCCTAGAAGTATTTGCAAATCTAAAGTAGAACCAACTTCTAATCATCTCAATGAGAAGGACCAAGTATTTTAAATATTCAAAGCTTGAAAACTATTCTTAATTTTTTACTAGTGCCCATGGTTCACAAAACCCTGCCCTACCCTCAGTAATAATAATAGCTAAGATTTATTGATTGTTTCTGTGTTTCAGATATTGTGTTAGGCACTTTCCAAGGATTATTTCATTTGCATTTTCAGAACAGGCCAGTGTGAGAGGTGCTATTATTATGGTCAAGTTTACAAATTAGTTATTTTCCAGAAGTAATTGGTGGAGCCAGGATTTGAACCCATGCTCCAGGGTACATGTACTTTTCTAAAACTGTACTATGCTAAACTTCCATACCTTATTAAATATATAAGAGGATAATTAAAGTTCTCTTTAAGGAGATGAGATATCTAGGGGAGGAAGAAACACAAGTTCAGCTGCCCTATCATGTATAAAATAATTTAGCGTTTTCCTAGCCATGATTTCATTGTGATTCTGTTAGCATTTATGTCACTTAAATATTTTTCAGATATTATAAGTTCAAAGAAAACTGATCTGTTGTAACTTGAGGTATTTTCTCTTGAGAGGGGTGAAGGCATGTTGACAAGATCAGATGGTGAAAGTGCATTCATTCACACATTCAGGCAAAATTTTTTAAATACTGGATGCTGAGTTATGTGAGGAGGAGAAAAAAAGATGTCTTTGTTCCTGCTTCTTCTGTCAAGGAATTTACCATTTGGCAAAGGAGAAATGTGTATGTTGGAAAGATGGATGAAGTGATAGTTGATCATGGTGCAGGGTCTGGAGTTAGACTGCATGGGTTTGAATTCTGGCTCCCGTCTTGTGCTCTTGTGCAAGTCAGCCCACTTTATAAACATCAGATATTCTTGGCTATAAATGAGGGTGGCAGTAGTAATTACTTCCTTGGGTTGTTGTAGGGATTAAATGAGAAACTTATAAAGCATTTAGCTCACTAGATAGCATTTAGTAACTAGTCAGACATTAGCTATTATATTATTATCAACATTATTATTATTATTAAACTATATCCCTTTTTAGCTGTTGAAAATAAGTAAATCTATATAGCACATGTTAATAAAAAGGTTGATTGCAGAAGAATATGTATTACAAAATTCTATTTTGTAAAAGGAAAATATATGTTTGAATATGCATTTTAAAAAAGTCTAAAAGCTCAACATCATTAGGCATTTAGGAACTGCAAATTAAAACTGCGGTGAGATACCACTTCATCTCCACTATGATGACTATCATTTAAAAACTGGAAAATAGCGTTGAGGATGATATGGAGAAATTGGAACTCTTGTGCATTGCTGGTGGGAATGTAAAATGGGGCAGCCTCTGTGGAAAACAGTTAGGAGGTTCCGCAAAAGATTAAACATAGATTTATTTACCATATGACCCAGCAATTCCACTCTTAGGCATATACCCCAAAGAATTGAAAGCAGGGACTCAAACAGATACTTGTATACCAATGTTCATAGCAGCATTATTCATAAAAGCCAGAAGGTGGAAACAACCCAAGTATACATCAGTGGATGAAGGTATAGACAAAATGTAGTATATTCATACAATGGAATACTACTCAGCTATAAAAAGGAATGAAGTTCTGATACATATGACAACATGGCTCAATCTTGAGGACATTATGCCGAGTGAAACAAGCCAGACACAAAAGGTCAATACCGTATGATTCCACTTATATGAACTATCTAGAACAAGCAAATTCACAGAGACGGAAAATAGACTAGAGGTTACTGGGGGTGGGGGCAGGGAAGAATGGGGAGTTATTGCTTAATGGTAAAGAGTTTCTGTTTGGGGTGATGAAAAAGTTTTACTAATGGAAGGTGGTGATGGTAGCACAACATTGTAAAAGTAAGTAATGCCACTGAATTGTACACTTAAAAATGATTAAGTGGCAAATTTTAAGTTATATGTATAACCACAATTTTTTAAAAAAGGTCTGAAAGGAGTTACTCACTAAAGTGTTAATAGTAGTTGCCCCTGGGCAAGAGGGAAGACTTGTACTTTTTACATTATACACTTCAATATTTGACTTTTGTGAGTATTTTTGTTTTTGTAATTTTTTAAATCCACTAAAAAAGAGAAAAATTACTCTATCATAAAACAGGGTGAAGAGAGAATCAATAAGGAGGTGGTTTATATGCAGAGGTGTAAAGAGTTCAGAGGAGGGGGGTTTCACCATCCTTAGGCAGACTCTGCCCAAGGACAGTGAGCGTGATGTCAATGAGGGGTGGGGTTTCAGTAGTTGGGGACCTGCCACGTCATGCAGGAGGAGCATAAGCAAAGAGGCACAGTGGAGGGAAAGCTAGAGCCATGTATGGGGGAAATTAATTGGCCCTATTTTCCAGTTTGGTTGGAGCATAGGGCCTTGAAGGGGAATTATGGGAAATAAAAAGAGATTGGGGCCATTGATCCCAGGCCAAGTATTTTGCATGGTGGGGACATGATCATCAGCTGGAGGTGTTGAAACAGGAAGCAGGAGGCCTGGGAGGACTCTTCAGAGTGAGTCAGGGTAGAGCAATGGAAATGGAGAGAAAGGAGTGCACAGGACAGGTACTCAGAGGGAAGACTTTGGCAACTATTTGGTGACTAAGGAATGTGGAAAGTGAAGGAGATGGATGAAGCAAAAATGACAAGTTCTAAACCTGGGAGACTAGGAGAATCGTGATGCCCAGGGATGGGGCTCACAGGTCAGAAGGGGAATGGGTGGAGGGGGTAGGTGACTTGTTGGGCCCACCATGTTCATTTTAAGGTGTCAGTGGAGCGTCCAGCTGGGCATGACTAATTGGAGTTCTGGGGAAGGAAGTGCAGGACCACAAACGGATTTGAGCTAGCAGCAGCAAAATGATGGTAGAAGTATCAAGGGTAAATGATGAAATGATTTGGGCTTACATAATCTATCTCACGACTTGATTTCCACCTCCTAGGATAGTTTTAAACCAGTCCCATATTCACTGGGAATGGGATGAATAATATATTCATGTAGTCTGTTACAGTTTCTAAAGCACTTTCACGTTTATTGAATCATTACATTCTCATACCCATTAAATGGCTCAGAAAATTAAGACTTGGGGAGTTTAAGTGACTTGATCAAGATCACAGAGGTGATCATGTCACACAAGGCAGACAGGAGCCTGAAACCAGAACTTTTCTTTCCCGTTTTCCACTATTACACTGCAGCCTTTCTTCTTGAGGAAAAAAATATCTAAAATAGGCTACAACCTTAAAGGGTCTAAAATTCCACCTTTAAAAAAGAAAAGTTTGAAATTCACCTCAATTGAAAGAAAAGATTAATGCCAGAGAGCTAAGAAATGCCAATTTCTCAGAGAACAGCTGGTTATCTTGAGGTTCAAAGTGAGATTTTTGAAATCTCAGTTACTGAATAAATAAATATTGTCTAATTTTTCTTCATTGTCCCCCTTTATTTGGTACAGATGTAGCCATAGCTGTAACGTATAACCACGATGGGTCATACAGCATGCAGGTAAGCCCTATTGGCTTTTGTTACACAGGTCAGAGCTAAATTTGATCTTTCCCATACTGAGGAGAGTCTTTTTTCACTCTCCGGTTTCCCTTGAACTATTGACTATTAGGACTGTAGTTAGGAGAATGTCTTGTGCTTTTATTTTGTGGAGAAATTATCCCTGTACAGTTTCTGACTGATTGTTGACTCAGTTTGGCTGTGATTCCTCTACGAATAAAAACTTGGCAAAAAGTAATGGCCTTCAGCGCATCTGGTGAACTCACAGCCCTCCCCACTACGTGGAACCTGACTCCCAGGGGTGTAAATCTCCCTGGCAACACAGGATATGACTCCTGGGGATGAATCTGGACCCAGCATCATGGTATTGAGAACATCTTCTTGACCAAAAGGCGGAAGCAAAATGAAACAAAGTTTCAGTGGCTGAGAGATTTCAAATGGAGTTGAGCGGTGACTCTGGTGGGCATTCTTATGTACTATATAGATATCCCTTTCTAGGTTTTAGTGACTTGGAATAGCTAGAAGTAAATACCTGGAACTATCAAACTCCAACTCAGTGGCCTTGACTCTTGAAGACGATTGTATAACAATGTAGCTTACAAGGGGTGACAGTGTGATGGTGAAAACCTTGTGGATCACACTCCCTTTACCCAGTCTCCAGATGGATGAATAGAAAAATGAGGACAGGGACTAAATGAAGATTGGGGTGGGATGGGGGAGATGATTCGGGTGTTCTTTTTAACTTTTGTTTTTTATTCTTATTTTTATTCTTTATGGTGTAAAGAAAATGTTCAAAAATGAATTGGGGTTATGAAGGCACATCTGTGTGATGGTACTGTAAACAGTTGATTGTACACTATGGATAGTTGTATGGTGTGAATATATCTCATTAAAACTGAATTTTAAAAAAATTAAAAAAAAAAATAATGGCCTTGAATTAAAACCTAACAAGTCCCTAAAATGCGTGCATGTATTTACATCTAAACAGCAGTTCTCAAACTTTTTGGTCTCAGGAACCCTTTATACTCTTAAAGGTTATTGAAGTTTCCAAAGTGTTTTTGTTGATATAAGTTGTATCTATTAACATTAGTCATACTAGAAAATTAAACTGACTATTTTAAAACATAAGACTATACAAGCATACATTCCATTAGCCTTCAGAACAATTACATCATCACACGTCCTATAGCCTCTGGAAACTTCCACCATACACTCATGAGAGAATGAGGGTGAAGAAGGCAAATAATTCCTAGTTTTATTATGTAAATGAGTTTTTAATTCAGTTTTATTGAGATATATGCACCTACCGTACAGTCATCCGCAGTAAACAGTTGTTTACAATACCATCATATAATTGTGCATTCAACACAATTTTTGAACATTTTCATCACTCCAAAAAAATAAAAATAAGAATAAAAATGCAAGTAAAAGTAAAAAAGAACACCTATAACATCCCATCCCCCCATCCCACCCTATTTTTCGTTTAGTTTTTGTCCCCATTTTTCTACTCATCTATCCATACACTGGATAAAGGGAGTATGAACCACAAGGTTATCACAATCACACCGTCACACCATGTAAGCTACATAGTTATGCAATCATCTTCAAGAATCAAGGCTACTGGGTTGCAGTTTGACAGTTGCAGGTGTTTCCTTCTAGCTATTCCAGTACACTAAAAACTACAAAGGGATATCTATATAGCGTGTGAGAATGCCCACCAAAGTGAATTCTTAACTCCATTTGAAATCTCTCAGCCACTGAAACTGTTTCATTTCGCTTTCTCCTTTTGGTCAAGAAGACTTCCTCAATCCCATGATGCTGGGTCCAGGCTCATCCCCGGGATCATGTCCGGCATCGCCAGGGAGATTTACACCCCTGGGAGTCATGCCCCATGTGGGGGGGTGGCAGGGAGTTTACCTGCTGAGTGGGCTTGGAGGGAGAGGCCACATCTGAGCAGCAAAAGAGGTTCTCTGGGGAGACTCAGGCACAATTATAAGTAGGCTTCGCCTTTCCTTTGTAATGACAAGCTTATGAAAATAGTTTTGACTCTGTGGACTGCTTGAAAAGGTCTTGGGGACCCAGAGGATATGCAGATCACACTTTGAAAATCTCTAGTCTAAAATTTTATGATATCCCCCAATTAAAAGAAGTCTATTACACTGGTAAAATGAACTGCTAAAGGATATGACTTCCGGGGATGAATCTAGACCTGGCATCGTGGGATTGAGAACATCTTCTAGACCAAAAGGGGGATGCGAAATGAAACAAAATAAAGCTTCAGTGGCTGAGAGATTTCAAATGAAATCGGACATTCTTACGCACTATATAGATAACACTTTTTAGGTTTTAATGTATTGGAATAGCTAGAAGTAAATACCTGAAACTACCAAACTCCAACCCAGTAGCCTTGACTCGTGAAGACGATTGTATAACAATGTAGATTACAAGGGGTGACAGTGTGATTGTGAAAATCTAGTGGATCGCACTCCCTTTATCCATTGTATGGATGGATGAGTAGATAAATGGGGACAAAAACTAAATGAAAAATAGGGTGGGATGGGGGGATGATTTGGGTGTTCTTTTTATTTTTTATTTTTTGTTCTTATTCTGATTCTGGTATAAGGGAAATGTTCAAAAATAGATTGGGGTGATGAATGCACAACTATATGATGGTACTGTGAACAATTGATTGTACACGATGGATGATTGTATGGTATGTGAATATATCTCAATAAAACTGAATTTTTTAAAAAAATGAACTGCTAAAAATTTCTAAAACAATGTGAAAACTTAACGAAATTTCCATAGTAAGGTACTAATTCAGGGAATAACGTATAACGTTTTTTATTTGAGCTAAGAATTTTCAAATCCTGCAAAATGGGTTTATCATTGTTATGCTTTAGACTGCCCAACACTCTGAGATACACTGAGCTTCAGAAAACATGTGGGAAGTCACCCCACTAGTATATGCGAGTCGTAATTCATGTTGGTAGCTCTGGTTTGAAGACCCCTTCTTGTCCCTTGGCACATGGTAAAGTCAATTGCAGATTTGTTCTTATCTACTCATGGAACTACATTCACACATTTCGAATGTGCTTTTGTAAACCTCTAAATAAAACTGCTCCCAATCCAGTCTTTATGTCCTGAGAAACATTCTGATGTCTGTTTTAGTAGGTTACAAAGGAGAGTGAAGTATTTAACGTAGGATGGGTAAGAAGCAATGTACAAATATTCCACTGTGACCTATTTCACCTTAGTCTATATAATAATATTTGAAAAGAATGGCCATAGGACTTCTTTCTAATATCATAGGAATTTAAATGAAAAATATAGAGAGAAGATTTAAATGGATTTTTTTTTTTTTTTTTTTTTTTTTGTATAAGGGAACTTTTTCTTGAGTGTTTATGTGAGAAAACATTCCTTCAAGTGGAAAGTTTTCATTTCTTTTCGTCAGCTTCCTTGAAAGGTTAAATGTTAAATCTCTTCTTTGGCACTCTCTCTTTCTTAGAGTGAGATAATTGTGGTCAATCTCCAGCTAATTTATTTTCTTAAATCATAACTGAAACCAATAAGTTGAATCTACATGTTGATGAAATAAAAGAAATACCATCTAATTACATAGTTCTGACTTTTTTCGTCACTGACTTTGGCACAGGAAAGTTTAATTTAACTTCAGGTACCCAGAAATGAATACTAGATATTCTCAACCACATTTTCATAATTTTGCTTAACTTCATTTGTATTTTTACTTCAGGTTTTTATTACTATTTGTTTTATTCTTAAATGAGCCTTTATAGCATTATGGTGCCATGGATATGTCCTATAACTAATTTTTTTCTTTCAATTATCTTGCTAAAGTTTCCTTCTAGAGTATTTCTTTCAGGAATCTCAGGAGGAAAGTTATTTTGTTTTTTGAAATATTTTACGTGTTATCTTTTGAAATACTGATAGTGAAAAATTGATTCTGTTTTATTGATTCTGTAGGGTTGTTTGTTTTATTTTAAGCATCTTATTTTTCTGCTTTTTTCAGATTGAAGATAAAACTTTCCAAGTCCTTGGTGAACTTTTCAGTGAGGGAGGCTGCACTTACCTGAAATGTTCTGTTGATGGAGTTGCTAGTAAAGCTAAGCTAATTATCCTGGAAAACACTATTTATCTATTTTCCATGGTAACGTCTCTTTTTTATAATCTCACTTTTGGGGTTTGGGAGAAAATTGCTTGACCAGAGGCACCCCACTAAAGGGGATGAGAAGGACCCAGCTCTCTGTGACCACTGCTGTGACCGTTTTCTCCCTCACTTTCCCTCTCCACTCTGTTTCTTTGTTACATTCCTGTCTTCTTGGTTTCCCTGTTAGCCCCTTTTATTCTCATGGATTTTCATTGATATAAGCTTAGCCATTTTCTTCCTTTCATTCTGAAACATGTCCTCACACCCTTCTTGTCAGAGAGTATCTCTCTGCTCAGTGGGGCTGTTCTCCCAGAGCTTGGAGGAGGTGAGCACAGAGGGAGGGGTCTGTGGACCAGGGGTTCCTTATGGGGAAGGTGGGCAGTAGGAGGGAGGCAGGTGGAGTTAGTGGTGGACTCTGGCAGTGAAATGATGGCTGAGGCAGGCTTTGCAGGGGTTTTGTTAGGAGCCTGTTTCCTAACCCATTGTTTTCAGTTAGGAGCCTTCTCCCCAGTGAGTCCTTAGCGTTCTATACGGGCAGAAAAAAGAAAATGGCTTATTAATAAAAAACAACTGTGGCCTCTTGGGAGTCTTCTCACATTTTGGAACCATCTTACAGATCAGATTGCTTTGTGATGAGATACCTGAGGTATTTCAATCATTGAGCTACCACATGTAGAGTCTAGGATGCCCCAACTTTACAAGGACTTCCTCTCCACAGTCAATTATGCTATAGCAGTATGATGGTAGAGGGGGTTATAGCGGAGTGGCAAAGAGCATGGGTTGTGGAATGAAGCTGCTCTGGTTCAAATCCAAGCCCTGCCACCTACCAGCTTTGTGAACTTGGACAAGTTAAACTCTCTGTTCTTCAATTCCCCCATCTATAAACAGGAATAACAGCAGTACCTACCTCATAGGATTGTTGTGATGATTAAATTGCATAATTATACATAAATGTTGAGTAGTTCCTAGTGTAGACTAAGCACTAGATAAACGATAGCTACAGTTTTATTATTATTATAATGATAGTGAGGATACCACCAATGATGGCTTCCAGACAGTGGGCTGCCTGTTCCCTATAGTTCTATACATTATTTCTTCTACTCCCCTTTGAGGCATGTATATCATTACTCCTTTACAGTGTTAAACTGTGACTGAGAGGGGCTTAGTAATTTGCTCAAGGTCACAAAGCTAGCTTAGATGCTTAATATTAAAGATAATAATATTTAACAGAGTTTAAAAACAGTCGTTAACTTGAATATATTAGTAAAAATACAGCAATAGGCTCTTAGTTCCATTTTAGGTTTGTTTTCTGTTTATAGGAGGGAAGTGTGCAGATTGACATTCCAGTACCCAAATATTTGTCTTTGGTGAGTTCTGATGGAAATCAAGGAGGTGCCATAGCTCCTATGACTGGAACCATTGAAAAGGTAATCATGTGACATATGTAGAATAAGGGCCAGTAAGGCTTAATATATGTCTTTGTTGAACTTTCCCATGTATGTCCTTTTCCATTCCTAATCTTGCTTATTGGAAAGCATCTATTTCAAGAAAACAAGAGGCTCTATTATAGATTCATGTTCTGTATTACAGTTGTCATTGAAAATACCCCTTTACGTAAGTTACAGTAAAGACTGCTGTTTTTGAAGGTGGGACTTTCCATCAAAATGACAAATAATCCAAATTGTTTTTTTATTATTATTAAAATGTAGCATTCACTAAACATTATCCAAAAGTTAACTTTAACAACAAATTATTTTATCATGAAATAATGACATTTTCTTTACTGTTCATAATTGCATCTGTGTTAAGATAAAACTTAAAAGGCCAGTATTGGTGAAGAACATTCTGATTTTGTGTGCAATGCAGTATACATTCAGCATTGCGGTCCATGCTGATATACCTTCAAAATTGTGGTAGATCAGTAGCCCCCTTTTATATACTGCAATATGGAGGCCAAATGCATTTATCATATATAATTCAATTATATATTCTTGGTACAAAAGAAGAAAATAACTATTTAATAGTATGGACAATTTCACCCACTGTTTCCCTCTGGGAGTGTTTGCCCAGAGCAGGTATGAGCTAGGGGACCTGGATCAGCTTTTAGCTCATTTGATCTCAGTTCCTACAGGCCTCTCCGGGTGTGGGCATTGCTGTGGGCATTAATGTTATGCTTAAAGATGCATATTTTTCCCATAACTTGGCCTCAAAACCCAAGTCATTGATTTCATCTAGCTCTGCTATAGTATCTCCTAGCATTGGGTGATTTACAGGACTTTGAGGGTTATTTCTGACCTTTCACAGTTTTGGATCTACACACTAACTTTCGAACCTAACCCCACTGTGTGATGTTACCAAACACTCCTTGGCAACCCTGTTAAACAAGAAGACAGCAAGACCACATGGGGTGTATGAATTCATTTAAATATGTAAAAGGAAAATAGAGGTTTTTTTTTCTGGGGTTACTAATAAGTTTAATTCTTTCCCATGAAGATTGCCTACACATTTATTATGCAGGGCCCTGAATACATGAAATGCTATCCTAAACAACACAAAAAATAGAAAACCATTCAAGACCTCATCCCTTACCCTGCCTATGGATGAAGCCATTTAAGTTGATTAGTTCTTCAGAACTGGTGATGTGTTCTTTGTACATTCATGAAAAAACCCGGATCCTGAGATATATGAAGTATATTCATCGGATTCAAGAAAAACTAGATGGTTTGTGGGGGTGGGGATGAGGGAGAGGCTGAGCTGAACTGGGCTGTGACTGCAGAGCCAGATGCACCTGTAGGTCTCCAGTTTGCACCTGTACATTTGTCTTTGGCAGACAGCACAGCCACAAACACTCGTACCTCTTAGCATATTTCCATACCAGCTCTGTGGGCATGCAAAGACCTCCGTTTTTTTAAATATTAATTTGTCACTCTGAATTGCCAGGTGTTTGTCAAATCTGGAGACAAAGTAAAAGCTGGAGATTCTCTAATGGTTATGATCGCTATGAAGATGGAGGTAAGTGAAGTCATGAGTTCAGTTGCCAAGTAAACTCAGGGAGCTATCAGGCTGAATTGTTCCTTTGCCTTATTTTAAAAGCTAAAACCATATTAAATACTAAGAGCCATGGATTGATAAAGCATTAATGTCAGAAAACAAAACTAAACCATCCTTAAGTACATTTTCATTCTAATTTTGGGAAATCATACTTGTCATTTCTGATTCTGAAATTATCAGTAGCTTGTAATCAGACTATATCCCAACTGAATGTTAATTATGGGTATTTTCTAGTGCTAAATTTAGGATGCCAACCATCAGTATCAAAGTGAAAACCCCAAATTATATTAGCTTAAAGTTTTAGATGGTTGGCTTATGTAGACCAGTGGTTCTCAGCTCTGGCTGCAGATTACATTCACCTGGGGAACTTTTTTTTAAAAAACTTCATCGAAAAATTAAAAAACAGAACAAAAAACAAACATTTCAAACAAAACAAAACAGGAATAAGAAAAAGAAATAACCTAAAATAACTACGTTGCTTCCAACATGTTTCTACCGTACCCCCCCAAAATTAGCAAACCACAGTCATTCCTGAGCATTCCCATAACATTAAGATTTCTCTCCACAACTTATCTGTCCTTATTATTTTTAAAACTACTTCCCCAGACTAGTTGAATTGGAATCTCTGGGAGTGGGGCCCAAAGATCGGTATGTGTTAAAAGCTCCCCAGGTGAGATTCTAATTTAAAGCTGGAATTGAGAACTAGCAGCTAGACCAGAGCTTCCCAGCCAATGTGTGTTACAGGTGTGCCAAAGTATTGCTTCCTCTCAGCCCCCAAGCATGCCATAAAAAAATATTGTTTTCTGTGTGTGCTGTGATGTTAAAAAATAATAATAAAAAAAAATTTTTTTTTTAAAGTTTGGGAAGCATCAATAGACTACAAAACATCAAAATGATTGGCTACTTTTTTTTTTGCTTTTCACCTGATTTTGTTGACATGGTATATACTCGGTCCTAATTAGTATTGTAAGCAGTGTTTGTTGTGTCTTACATCTCTGCAGCATACCATAAAGGCTCCAAAGGATGGCACAATAAAGAAAGTTTTCTACAAAGAAGGTTCTCAAGCCAACAGACATGACACTTTAGTCGAGTTTGAGGAGGAAGAATCTGACAAAAGGAAATCAGAATAAACTCCCTCAACGAAATGGTCAATGAAACAGTATTTTATCCCTATGTAGAAACAGAAAGTGCCTTCCTGCTTTTCCCCAGGTCTAATCAGCAGCAGTGTTACTGATATGATTGTGCTAAAACCCTTTCATATTTGAGAATCATGCACTTGGGCCACAAATATAAGAAATTATCTCAAAATACTTCATATTAATAAAATTAAGTATACTTTTTTATTGGAAGCTAATGTGCTTTGTTTCTGCTTCAAATTTTCTGCAGTGTAGTATTTTTTAGGAAGAGGGACAGCAACTTGGTCAAAAGAAAACGATTAGAAGAAGAAAGGTTGTTTAGCTAAATGAATTATTTCCTAGTTACAGTCATGCTAAAAATGGACAGGAGCATATTTTGGAGACAGACGCCATAGAGCTGAACTGAACCAAGGTTTTGTAATCACCGAGGAGTAACTTATTAAAGACACGAATATGGTTTGTTTCTTGTCTTTATGACTGGAAAGTTTCCATCTAGATTGCCTTTACCTTTATCATACTTTCTAAGCTTGTGTGAAACATGTGTTTGTAAATACATAAACATATGTTTTTATGTACATGTATTACATGTAATGTAGCATTTGTATTTAGAATATATTATTTATATTAAATTTGAATAAATTTGAAAGACATAATTTTATAGAGACAGTAGTTAAGGGTAGAAAACCTGAATCTATTGAATACTTTTTTCTAGAAACACTTTTTTCATGAAGAAAAAAACACTTTCAATTTTACTTCTTTACTTTTGTCTAAATTCTGTTTGTCACTATTACTAAAAGATGTGCAGCCTTCTGCATTTTCATGCATTCAGTGAGGTGTTAAATCTTCACTGAATTGAATTCTTTCTGAATACATAAGACTATGTTAAATGTTGTGGAGAGTACAAAGAAATGTAAGTCATGATCTCTTCACTTTAAGATGTTTATTTAATTTGGGAGATAAGATATAGTCATTCAAAAATTATATTTTGCATAAGACAGACAAATAGATCAATGGAATAGAACTGAGAGTTCAGAAATGAACTCCCATATATGGCCAATTTATTCCAGACAAGTGTGCCAAGTCCACTCAATGTGGAAAGACTAGTCTCTTCAACAAATGGTGCTGGAAAAACTGGATATTCACATCAAAAGAATGGAATTAGATTCCTACCTCACACCATATACAAAAATCAATTCAAAATGGATCAACAACCCAAATATAAGAGCTAAAACCATAAATCTCTTAGAATAAAACGGAAAATTCTTCAAGACCTTGTATTAGGCAATGGATCCTTAGGTGTGACACCAAAAACATGACTGAAAAAAAAAATAGATACATTTGACTTCATCAAAATGGAAAATTTTTGTGCATCAAAAGACATTACCAGGAAAGTGAACAGACAACCCACAAAATGAGAAAGAAATTTCGTAAAGCATATATCTGATAAGGGTTTAATGTCTAGACTATAAAGAACTGCTACAACTCGACAACCAATCCAATTAAAAGCTGGGCAAAGGACTTGAATATACTGCTCCAAAGAAGATATAAAAATGGCCAAGCCCATGAAAAGGTGTTCAATCTCATTAGCCTTTAGGGAAATGCACATTAAAACCACTTCACAACCATTAGGATGGCTGTCATTTAAAAATTGGAAAAGAGCAGGTGTTGGTGATGATGTGGAGAAACTAGAACTCTTCTGTATTGCTAGTAGGAATGTAAAATGGTGCAGCCACTGTGGAAAATGGTTTGGCGGTTCCTCAAAAAGTCAAAAATTTGCCATATGACCACAATCCACTCTCAGGTATATACCCCGAAGAATTGAAAGCAGGGACTCAAACTTGTACACCAATGTTCTTAGCACTAATCACAATAGCCAAAAGGTGGAAACAACCCAAGTGTCCTTCAGAGGTTGAATGTACTTACGTTATATGTATATGTGTGTGTTACCACAATAATAAAAAAAGTTAACGGAAAAAAATGGGAAAACATTAAATCCAAAATAATTTCCTGACTGCCAAGGAAGAAATTCCATTGCCAAGACAGTGGTGAGAAAGGTACTGAATACTAAATTGGAAATACTGAGTTCTCAAATAAATCTGATTACACAGCTTGGTTAGAATGCCCATTTTCTCAACAGGCCACATGGAACCCAATATCTCCTAAGATGGGGGTGGAGGTGAAGACTGGTGCAGAAAGCAGGTGTTTGAAGGAGTTGGGGTGAGTGAGAGAGTTCTGTGGGCGGGTGAGTGAGAGAGTTCTGTGGGCAGGTGTGATCAGAGTAGAATTCATATAGGTAAGAGAACCCAAGGGTTGGGGTGGGGTACGAGTTGTAGACTAAAAATAGGACTTGAGGTAAGCAGCAAGCAGTGCTTCACCACTGAAAATGAGCAAGGTGATCTCTATGCCAGGAGCAGATCTGCTTTACTGGAGTGGGAGGTTCTTGTTGGAGGTGCTATGAGAGAAGGTATGGAATTTAGGTTGGGAGCCAGATTATAGCTGGCAATGAATGCCACGTTTGGATTTGTCTTGCGAGTCGTGCTTACATTGCATTGTTTTTTCGCAGGGAGAACAGTGATAATTTGGGAAAATTTACCTGGTTTTTTAAATCTCTTTGAGAAACTAACATTATTTCGCAAGGTTAAATGGTTAAACGTTAGCATATCCTACAACTTAACATTCAACTCCTAGATACGCACAAATGCCTAAGTGCACCAGGAATGTTCACAGCTGCATTGACCAAAGTAGCAAAACACTGGGAACTATCAGACCTGGTTGGCAGAAGAAGGTAACTAACTATGGTATCGGTCCACAGGGGAATACTGTATAGCAACAAAATAGACTAAAAGCATCGGCATGGATGAACTTACCATCATAATTGTGAGTGAAATAAGCAATCCCAGTACTCTTTACAGGATGGTTCTACCTTCACAGTCCTCCAGAATCAGCAAACTCAACAATATATTGTTGAAGCACATATATATTTGCGATAAAACTAATTCTTAGAAAAATAATGAAATAAAAAAGTTGAAGATAGTAGTTAGCTTTGAGGATCAGGCCAGGGCATGGGATAGGTAAGGCATGTACAGGTGAGGCTTATACAAGCTACTGTTAAGGTTCTAGTTGCTGGATTGGGCGGTTGATTTGCTACATTCATTATAAAGTTATGCTTCATAACTGACATGTTACGTATAAACTTCTTATGATTGAAATAATATTTTTTAAAATAGAAAGGAAAAAATTTCACCTGGCAGCAAGGTTACAAGTTGGAGAGAGGATGAAAAGACCAGAGGCTTGGAAACCAGTTAGGAAGTTCTTTTATTTAGGCAGGAAGGGACTAGGCCATCTAAACCAGTGGCAGCAGAACCTTTTTCCAAACAAAAATTACTCTACTTCAAAGAAAGAAAGGCAAAGGCGCTCTGGTGGAAATTTTGCATTGCTGTTTGCCCTCTTTCCTATCCTCCAGAAGAACAAGGTGGAGTTCTCTATTTCATTAAGTGACTGTTGGGGACATGTGTATACATTTAACTTTGAAGCCAGCTAACCCAATTACCCACGTAGAGGTGGAATTCTTTCTTGTAAGATCATCTCCAATTGTGGTGGTGTGTGAACAGAGTTCCTTTGCACATGGCTGCCTCTATTTGTCCTACAGATTCTTAGAGAGCACTGCTGTATACCAGGGCCTTTGGATACAAAGATGGTATCAAATGATTTCTGTCCTTGCCCTAACTATCTAATGGAAAACAGGCTCCAGCCATGAAGAAAAATGTAATACATTTGATAGTAAGTAGTGTTGTATACCTGTGTCCTAGGTACCATAAAAGGCCAGGTGAGGGAGTAATAATTTCTCGTTTGGGTCAGAGGAAGCTGGAGGAGAGACAGTGGCATCTGAGCTGGACTTTGAAGCCTAGCCATTTGCCAGATGGAAAAAGAATGTAGTGGTCCAGCCCATTGTGGGTAGAAGGACCAGCAATGGCTAATAACAAGAGGAAGGTGTGAAAGTGCAGTGTGTGGGGCACAGAGTAGATGCAGCAAGACTGGACCACGGGGGCTTGGCACAGAGCAACTGGGGAAGCAGTTGTCCAGCAGGGAAAGGGCTTTGCCTGTCCCAGGAAAGACTTTATGCTCAAAGCAATGGGGAGCCACTGGAGATTTTCAAACAGATTTAAGTTTTTCAAGGTTATTTCTGTCCACAGTCTGCAGTACAAATTGGAAAGTGGAGAGAGACCTGAGAGAGTGAGTCTAAAATAAGCACAAAATAAGGGGGCCCATGCTGGGGGATGGGGGAGTGAAAGGCAGACTTTCAGTAGCTCTTCCTTTGGATAAGATGCATTTGTAGACATGGGATCAAAAACTAAGTCATGAAGTTGGATGAAAGCAGTTGGTTACCTTATCCCTGACGGTAGCATTCTGCAAGCAGTGTGCCAAGGACTATAATAACAGGCAGAACAACAAAATTTAAGAGCACCAATGGTTGCTTTTTTTAATTGCTGGTGGCCACATAGCATTGTAGTCAAAACACAGCTTTGGAGTTAAAATTCTTGCGATCAGATCCTAGTTTTGCCACTTAGTAGCTATACAGCCTTGGGCAAGTCATTTCACCTCTCTGAGCTTCATCTGTAAAATAGGGAGGGCAGCGCTATCTCACAGGGTTTGGGAAATTATATCAGGAGATGTAGAGATTGCCTTTAGCACCTCATTTGTATCTAGCTGGTAATAACTCCAGTTATTGCTCAGGAGCAATGAAGAAACTGGCCTTAGCAGCCTAGCTGCTGACTCGAGCCAGCAAAATTCCCAGGCCATCAGGCAAGAGTGCTGAAAACCCCTGCCTGGTCATGCATCACCCTGTTTGCTTCTTTCCTCTCTCCGTCTGCTCCAACCTCCTCCAGTGTCGTCCAGGCACCTGTCAAGCACAGGCAGATTGTGTTGCTGTCAGGGGAAGCCTCCATCATCCTCACCCCCTGCAATAGTCGGCTTCCAGGCTGACAGGTCACTGGAGTCTGTGTGCCAATGGGACAGCGGCATGCCCAGAAGCAGCTTGCCCTGGCAGGAAGTCCAGGCCTGGACTTGCTGCAGCTGCCCCTTTGGTTGTCACGTGTGTGTGCGGCTGGTGCTCAGGGGAAGCCTGGCCTGAGCCTCAGTGTGGGTGGGCATCACCACTTCCTCTGAGCAGTAGAGTGAGCAGATCTCTTACTTAGCTGAAATCAGTGTCTGTTTTCTTCCATGACTGGCTTCTCTCCTCAGTCTTTCACACTTACTGTTCTTACCCCTCAACTAGTTCTCTTAGGAATCTTAGAAGTTGAAATGTGCATCTGTGCTCTCCCTAGCCATGGCACTTCTGCTGTTGTCATTAAAATATTTACAGTGTCGATGATAATACTTTGCACCTCTATTGCACCTTTCATAGGAGGACCTCAAAAAGCAATCCCAGATATTAACAGTAATTTTCAAAATACCCAGGAAGAGGAAAATGTGATTTAAACTGGGTGGTGAGAGTGGAGGAGATGGATGTTCTCAAGGGCCTCTCTGTGTGCCCAGAGCAGGGAGTCTTGGGTCACTGGGCTCTTCCTGGTAGGGCACACTGTTTCCTGAGGTCTGCCCTAACGTTCCTGCAGCCTTGGGGTTAGCAATTCTTCCCCACCAGACTCTGAATACAGTGCATGCCCAGGGCTCTCAAAGTCCTCAAAGTCGCAGGCTGGGTGGGAGCAGTCCACTTCATCCTCCCCTGCTCACTGAGTATCACCTGGGGACACAGCTCCTTCTGGACCAAGGGGTCCCTGAGTGTTAGCAGACCATAGCCCTGAGGTCAATGAAGATAATGATGATTACCCGGTCACCTTGACATTCCTCTCCCACCTGCTGGATTCCCGGGGACTCAGAATGCCTTGGTGCCTCCAATTGGCTCAGTTAGTGTCCCGGTTTGAATCTATTATGACCCCCACAAAAGCCATATTCTTTTAATCCAACCTTGTGGGTGTAGACTTATCATGGGTGGTATTTTTTGATTAGGTTGTTTCCATGGAGATGTGACCCATCCAACTATGGGTGAGACCTTTTGATTCGAGTATTTCCTTGGAGGTGTGACCCTGCCCATTCAAAGTGGGTCTTGATTAGTTTACTGGGGTCCTTAAGAGAGTTTAGGGGCCAACACAGACACAGACATTTGGAGATACAGAGAGAAGGATGTTTGGAGATGCTAAGCTAAGAGATGAAGCCCAGAGTTTGTCCTGGAGAAGCTAAGAGAGGACCCCCCAGGAGCTCAGAGAGAAACACCCTGGAAGAACAGGCAAAGATGCAAAGGAGATGAGAGAGAGAACCTAAGAGAGACAGAAGGCCAGAGACATTTTGGAGAAAGTCATTTTGAAACCAGAACCTGGGAGCAAAAGACCAGCAGACACCAGCCACGTGCCTTCCCAGCTGACAGAGGTGTTCTGGGAGCCATTAGCCTTTCCTCAGTGAAGGTATCCTCTTGTTGATGCCTTAGTTGGAACACTTTTATGGCTCTAGAACCCACAAATTTGTTACTTACTAAATCCCCTTTATAAAAGCCAATCCATTTCTGGTATTTTGCGTAACAGAAGCTTTAGGAAAGTGGAACAGTTAGTTCCAAGCACAAAGTGTGCCCCCCACAAACCTCCAAGCAGCAGTACTGATGTAAACTTCTGCCTTCTGAAGAATGGGTAACTTAATTCTCTGTACACACCAACCCTCATTATAATTTTGCTAAACCCTTTGATTAGATTAGAAGTAATTCTCATTCAAAATCTTTTCCCCCACCCCAAAAAACTCACTAATCAAAAAAAGTTAACTTGGGACTTCTTCCCTTCTCAGTTATTCCTTTACGATTTTCCAAGTAAATCATCAAACCATTGTGGCTTTTTCCATTATTCAAAGCAGGCTTCAAGTTCATTGTAATTCATGGCATCCCTCCTAAGTTTGTTCCCCTATTGCCCATCAGGCCCACTTGGAGCTTCCATTCTTGATGTGCGAGTCTAAGCAGGCTGTCTCACCCAAGGCGGTCAAGACCCTCAACCTTCCCTACTCCTCTCATAAGCCTGACCTATCATGACTCTGAAGCTCCTCCACATTAAAATAATAAATCAAATAATCATTGCAGATCTATTATATGCAAGACAAGCCATGGGCCTTTAGTTCCTTGACCATGGAAATATGATTTGTCTCTTTCCAAATAAGTACTAATTCGATTTTCCAATAGGTAATACGTTTATATGGTTCAAAAATAAATATATATGTTAAAAGGTATACAGTGAGAAATCTCCCTCCCATCCATCCAGTCCCCCCACCCCCACCAACAGTTAACCACTATTATTTGTTTCTTGTGTGTCCTTCCAGTGTTTCTTTGTGTACTCAAAAGTAAACACAAATATAAAGTCTAAACATCCCCCTTTTACAGAAAAGGTAGCATTCTATACTCACTTTCCTGCACTTAACTTTTTAAAATCTTAACAGTATGTCTTAGAAATCCTTTCATAACAATATATAGTTTTCCCATTCTAATTCATAGCTATACAGTGTTCTGCTTATTTCACTGAAAGGATGTAATTTATTTAACCAGAGCTTTAGTGATGTACAGTTAGGTTGTTTTGTAACTGAGAAGTTAGGATTTAAGGACTGATTATGATTACTGAATCATTATATAGATATTCTTTTTTACTTTCTAGTATATTAGAGTAGACAGAGGGAAATACCTGAAACCTGAGCTGTAATCCAGCTGCCTTGATCTCTGCTAATGATTGTAGGGCCTTCATCTTGTGCACTTATGATTGTAAAGCCTTGTGACTAACCTTTACTTGTACCCATTTATCCAGTTTTTCAAATTTAGAGTCTTATGATCACTAAAGACAGCCCCTAATGTTTATTAATGAAGGGTTTTGGGTTAGCCCAGAACTAACCCACCCCAAATCCAAAGTTATCTTGATAACCGAAGCTGAATGTAACCAAAATGGGCCCTCCTGACATGCGTAGTAGCTTAGATTTAACATATGTGACCTTACCCCATTATAATACCAAAAATCACACTCATCATATTAAGGTTGCCATTTTCTTACATATGTTCTGTGACTAAGTATGTAACCAATCTGTGCATGCTCAATTATGAAATCACCTCTAATTACATCATCCAGGGCCATTGTGCTCATTATCCTAAAACCTGCCCATCTTTTGATACTATAAAACTATCAGAATTACTGTAGTTCAGGGAGATAGATTTTGGGCCCACAGGCCATCTGCTGTCCTGCTTTGCACCTAGCAAGAAAACTCTTTCTCTCTTTGAAGCCCCAATTCTCAGGAATTGGTCATTTGAGTGCATCAGGCAAAGGATCCACTGTCTTGGTCTGATATCAGTTTTCAAAATTTTGCTATTAGCAAAAAAAAAAAAGATGCAATAAATAACTTTACAAAACTTCATTTTGCATGTGCGTAACTATATCTGTTAAGATAAATTCCTAGAAGTGAATTCCTGAGAGATTATTTAATAGTAAATTTTTGAAAAATTAAACTAAAGACTTATGCTTGAAGATATCCTTACTGTGCCTAGGTAACTACTCATTCTGCACAGTACTTTACCATCAAGGGAGGTATCACTGATATTATCTCATGCCAAGTTGAGAGAACTGAGATTAAGAGAGTAACTTCCACTTGATCTCACTTTTCATTGTTGTTGGAACCAAAACTGAAATCAAGACTTTTCATTTCAAAATTCTCTGTTTTCTGACTACACAATATTGCCTCCTAAAGTAGCCAGGCAGGGGGGAAAAGGCTATTTTTTTCACACAGGTCTTATGTTCTCTTCTAAGCCATTTTCTGAAAACTTCTGCTCCTGGCCTCTCTCTCACTCTTTCGTATCTCCAATTTGCCACTTAATGGTGCACAGCACTTCCTGGTTTGGCCAAAGCACCACACCCATGCTACTTGCCTCACCTTTTAAAAACAGTTCAATTTAAGGAGAAATCTTAACCTTGGAAAGAAAAACCAATTTAAGTAGAATGGAGGCCTCTTTAGCATATTCCTCCTGAAAAACTCATCCTCTAATCCCCTAATCTATAGAATAAGATTATTCACTTGAAACCTTAATAGAAATACCATGTGTCAACAATGAAAAGAAATTTGCAATTTCCCAGATGAAAATTGGATAGACACGGACGCAAATTAAGTCCAACTTTTAAAAAATTTGCATTTGTGAAAGGACTTCGGAAATATCTAAAATTTGGGAAAACGCATTTAGTAAGTAGATTCAAGGATGATTTTTTATACAGAAGTGTAAATTCTCACTTTCCTCCTGGTAAATTGCAGAGACCGATTAAAGGGAAAGATATGAGTCACCAAGGCCAATATTTCACTTATAAAATCCTTGAATTTACTAAAGAATGTTTCTTCATCAACTCTTTGCTTTTCTTAGATGTTGTATTTCTTTATTTTCTGCACACTTTTACTATTTCATATCAAAAAAAAAATTGACTTGCTTAAATAAATGTATAAATAAGCTTAAAAACTACACTGTGGAATCCACATATAGGAAAACTTTGTCAGTAAAAGTATTTGGCCCTTCCTTGAAGAGCATGTCTAGAAGTTTGATTCTCTTAGTAGAAGGAAGTGCTTCGATTTCTTAGAGACTTATATTAACAGAACTAATAGAATAATGTATGAACACCTGAATGATTTCTCGACTCCCAGTGAGAAATGTACCAGCCACTCAGTCCAAAACACTTACATTGATTTGACTTCTCTGTCCCTCCTCATGTGAAACGCACATGGAAGCTAAATTATAATGACAAGTTTTCTTGGTGGGCAGGGACCTACATAAAATTAGTTAGGTGCATGGCTTTTTATATGTAATGGTGTCAGGTTCTGACAATTTGACACATTTCCACAAAAGGGATGCACACCTGTGGCCTGAAGAGTTGAAGACATGGATTTCCCATTTTCTCCATTTCATTAACGTGTTCTTTAGATTTATTAATCCCACCATTAGACTGTCCTCCCTAAAATTTCCTTATAAAACGAATCGCCTGGACTGCTTGCTAAAAACAGACTTCTGGTCCCAGCCCAGATCTACTGAATTAAGAATATCTAAGGCAAAGACCTGGCATGGTGTGTATTTAACAAAGGCCACAAGTGATTTTTATCAAGGAGTTTGGGAAGGAAGAATTAGCCCAGTGCATCGAAAACCACCTTCAGATCCTGATTCCACTGGTCTGGAGTGAGGCCAACATGCTCCAGTTCTAACAAGTTCCCAGGAAGAAGCATTCAGCCAAGTAGTTTACGTCTGTCTCATCAAAGTGTCTCATAAAGTGGTTCTGAACAAGAGGCATCAGCATAACCTGGGAACTTGTTACAAATGCAAATTAGTAGCCCCACCGCAGACCTAAGGAATCAGAAATTCTAGGGGTGGGGCCCAGCAATCTGCTTTCAACCAGCCCTCCAGGTGAGATTCTGATGCATGCTAAAATTCAAGAACTGCTGCCTCTTACTGCTTCCGACAGGGAAGTGTTTCACTGGCACCCTTTTTGTGTAGATTTCTATAGGTTAGCTGCATTTGGGGTGGCACTTGACTGGCGCCTTTGCAAAGGGTTCAGGAAATATTGGCAAGAAAGTTGGGGGAGCATGTTCATTGTCACCTTCAAATTTAATTTTTAAAGATCACTACAGAAACCTCTTTGTATTAATGCACAATAATAGAATAGAGCAGGGTTTGCATATGCAGATGCTTAAAGCGGCCAAACACACAGCTCCTGTGAGTGAAGTAGAGGGGGAGGGGGTGGGTCTCAGTGAACCTGAGCGAGCCTGTTGGCCTAAGACAGCGGCCACTGCTCAGATCCTGCTAGCTAGGGCCAGTCGGGAATTTGGGTCCATAAGTGGTCACATCCTTCAACTGTTTAAGAGAAGCCAGAAAGGCAACTGTTTGTGTGAAATTTCTTGATTTTTGAAATGTCGGCCAACTATTCAGATTTGTTTTAAATAGTTCGTGTATCTAATCAAGCTGGCCTTCAGTTAACAACTGTACATTGACTAGCCCAGGAGGTGATTCACAGAGGCGATGCGTCATTGTCTCACAAGGTAGAGGAAGCGGGCTGAGGTGTATTCCCTGCTGTGTAATGCAAACCCAAACCGTTTACCACACTCCTGTGAATAACCGGTCAATTCTTCCCTCCAAGTAGTAACCTGAGTAGTCAAGGGGTAGAACTCACACACAAAATATTTGGAACATTTTGTATTGGGAAATGAACAGCTTAACCTTGTGTAATTCTTCTGAATTCAAAGACAGGGATATCCTAACGATTTAGTACTTCCAGGGGCAGATTCCAGTTTTGTGCGTACTGGAGTTTATAAAATTTGGGGCTGTGATGGTTAGGTTCATGTGTCAGCTTGGCCAGGTAGGTGATGGTGCCCAGCTGTCTGGTCAGGCAAGCACTGGCCTAACCATTGCCCCAAGGACATTTCGTGGCTGGTTAATAAACCAGAAGGCTGGTTTATTAAATCATCAAGCCAATTGATGGCATCTGTGGCTGATTACATCTAAATTCAACTAAGAGAGTGTCTTCCACGGTGAGAGAATCCAATCGGTTGGATTTAATCCAATCAGCTGAAGACTTTTTTCCCTCTGTTTTTAAAAATTTTTATTGAATTATTATATACCTACATAAAAGTACACATATACAGCTTGAGGTATTTCATAAACGAACATATTGTAACCAGCTCAAAGATCAAGAAACGGAACATTATCAGCATCTAGAAGCTTTTCTCATTGTCCATTTTGGTTACAATGAGATTTTCTTCTCTCCCTCAAGGTTAATCACTATCCTGACTTCTAATAATATAAATTAGTTTTGTCTATTATTGAACTTCATGTAAATGGAATCACACTATATATACACACACATATACATACTCCTTTTTGACTGGCTTCTGTTACTCAAAATAATGTTTGTAAGATTAATCCTTACAGTGGAATGTAGTTTTAGATTGTTCATTTTTGTTGCCATATAATATTCCTTTACATAAATGTTGATGATTTGCCCATTTTTGATCTGAAATTTTAATTTTAAAGTAAGTTTGTGTCAATTTTTAAATTCTTTCCCCACTTCCCTTTTCTTTAAGAAGCTTCCATTGTTTTGTAGGAAATTAGATGTCATTCATTAAATATTTATCAACTACTTATGGCCTGCTAGACCCTCTTCTAAGTGTAGAATCTAGTAGAATGCAAAGGGGATAAGACATTGCCTATGACCTTGAAAACTTTCAGTAACAAGGAAGATAAGAAAATAGTTGCCTTTAAATGGAAAAACCGAGGTTTAAGTGATATGTCTTATGAGTTTAGAAAAGCAGAAATTCTTTCTGGGACATCAGGGATGGTGTTTCAGTTTGCTAATGCTGCTGTTAAGCAAAATACCAGAAATGGATTGGCTTTTATAAAGGGGGTTTATTTCGTTACAAATAAACCATGAAAATGTCCAGATTAAGGCATCGCCACAAGAATACCTTCACTGGAGGATGGCCAATGGCATCTGGAAAACCTCTGTTAGCTGGGAAGGCATGTGGCTGGCATCTGCTGATCCTGGGTTGTGTTCCAGCATCTCTCTCTGCTCCTGTGCATTCTTCAAAATGTTGCTCTTGGGGTGAGCTGAAGACTTTTAAGGAAAAAGAGAGAACTTTCATTTCTGCTTCAGCCAGCCTGCCTCTCCTGGGGACTTTATCAAAGACCATTATCAGAGTTGCCAGCTCGCAGCCTGCCCTATAGAATTTGGACTTGTGCATCCCTGCAGTTGCATGAGACACTTTTATAAAATCTCATATTTACAGATATCTTCTGTTGGTTCTGTTTCCCTAGAAAACCTTAACTAATACAGGGACACTAAGAAAAAGAATGAGAAATTACAAATTAAAAATTAGCTCTGAAAGTATGAAGAAGTCCTAACCAAGTGTGGTAAAAATGTTTACTTCAGCAAATTTTACAAAAATCAAACGGCAGGGTCGTGGAAGGGGTCCTGAGGCTTCGTGAGTGTCAGGGCACACCTGTCCCTGTCCTCGTCTCCACTGGAGTGGAGGACTGGAAGTGTTGGTGCTCCGGGTGCTGATGATGTTCTATTTCTTGACCTGGGTGGGAAGGTGGTTACACAGGGGTTCATTTTACAACAATTTGTTAAGCATTTGTGGGTTCTGCATTTTTCTGCATATTTGTTACATTTCAGAATTTTAAAAAATCATTTGGTAATCGTCTAAGTCAGGAAAAATAGTCATTTTATTGGGTGAAGTAGATCTTCAATAAGTTTATAAATGAATGAATGAGTAATTGCAAATCTAAATGTGGAAGGACCTCTGCTGGATATTGTGGTATTAAATACATCATAGCACTTAGTGTTCAGTATTTATATAAAAAGAGAAGTAAAATTTAATGAAAGCAATGAAATGGTTGTATTTTATTTCATTTTCCCATTTTAAAAAGTGAATGTTATTTTTTTACTGTTATTTACTCTATATAAATAACTACATTCAGACTTTAAAAAGAAAACATATTTGAATAACTTTAAGCATCGTTTTATTACTTTTAGCTTTAAAACATTTAATGAATAACTATGTAATTTTTTTAAATGTTAGGTAGATAAATATTGGTATTTATTTAGCATTGGATAAAGCACGGCATATAGTTTTAAAATCATGCATAACTCCACCACACTAACATAACCATTCTTATAATTTTATTGTATTTCCTTTCAGCCTGCTATTCCTAGACACATTTTTAAAATAGTTAAAATCATAGTATTCATAACATTTCATATCCTGATTGTTTTTCTCTAGCATATCATAAGCACTGTCCATGTTGCTACATGGTCTTCATAATTCTAATTTTTAAAAGTTGCATAATTATTCCTTAGCTATTACTAGTAAGTGGATATAATTTATATAATCATCCTCCTAGTCTTAGACATTCAGATTGTTTTTAATTTTTGCTACCATGAGACAACACAGCACTTAACATGTTAGCACACATTACTTTTTTTTCATATGGGGGTCATATGCCTCAATATTTTTTTCTATAAATTCATGTATTTCATTTGTCCACTCTAAAATAACTAGAATTGGGGTGGAAATGGGAGGAGAAAACAAGTGGGGAGCAGCTACAAAGGGAAAATCCCTTGTGCATAGATAACTTCTGGGGTCCAGTGGCAACAACAGCCTGCATCCCCAATTCCTGTCTTCCTAGGGACTGGGTTTAATTAATCAATAGACAATTGTGTTAGGTATTAATCAGTTAATTAATATCTAACACAAGAAAAAAAAATCCACTAGCAAAACAAATTGGAAATTACAAAATAAAAACTTAGTGTTCTGTAATTTTTCAAATAAGTAAAATGAAAATGATTCATTTTTCTTTTGATTTAGTTTGAATTAAAATTGAAATTGATAGTAAAAACCTATAAAACTCTCAGAAACAATTTTTTGTTGTTATATCCCTCCTTAAAATCATCACATTGCATTCACTGTGATTATCCAATTTACTATCACTAAATAGAAAACCTGATGCCACCATTACTTGATTTTAGGTTGATACTATTCACGATGATACAATCAATTAGAAGGTAGTACATTTTTAATATTTTGAAGATTCAGTTTCTACTATCTATTGTAATGTATATTAAAATCGAGTTTAGTGTTCCCAACATCTTAACCCCATAGGTTCTCTTTAATTATTTTTATTAACAGGAACTTTTGTTAAAAGAATTTTTTCCCTAACACACTACATGCCATCAGCTCATTCCTCCATTTGTTTTTTAAATAATCAAAGAACAAATATGATTCGTGAGCTTGGAGTAATATATATTACTGAAATAATTCCAGTTCAAAGGGAAGAATTTCAATCTGTCAGCTGTAAAAAAAAGTTTTTCTTCAGCCAAATACACCATTTCTGTTAAACTTTTTTGCATTTTGAAAATGGTCCATGATTCATATTGCTACCTTTGCAAATGCTATAATTATATATCATTCAAGGGTCATTATATATATATATATAAAGGATATACTTGTAGATTTTTTTTATACTTGTAGATTTTTTTTTTCATTCTCATTGATACAGATTATTATACATAGAAAAGCATGAACTAGTAGAATGATTTTGGGGGGCGGTATATCTTTTCCTCCATTCTTTTCTTTCTGCATTCTCTTGCTATAAAACTGATGTACTGGGCTGTTGCTGGAAGGAAGAGGCACTCTGAGGCTCACCAACTTAGTGGGCATGCTCTCACCTGGAAGGACAGGTGGATGAGGCTGGGGGTTTGTTCTGAGGCCCCTTATCTCCCTGCAAACCCTACTGTCTCCCTTGGAGTATTCAATTCAGTGCAATTCAGTTTGTTACACATTGAGTGTTAGGCCAGTAAGATACTCTAGGAGACCTAAAAATGTACAATAAAAATGTTCCCTGCTCTTGGAGAATACACAATCTAGTAATTAGTAGAGGAAAAATGGCATGGGCAGAAATATCTACGAGACAAGACAAAATGTACTAAGTGTCCTAGAGACTTCAAACATCCTGCTGGATGCATACAACTGTGGGAGTGGAAGGGTGTCTTCTAGCTCTAGGGGCTAGGGACAGCGTCACAAGAGGAGTTGGGGGTTGAAAGAGGAGGAGGAGGCCTGCAGGAGGTATACAGGGGGAGTGTACCAGTTTGTATATATTATGTCCCCCAGAAAAAGCCATGTTCTTTGACGCAATCTTGTGGGGGCAGGCATATTAGTGGGGATTAAGTTGGAATGTTTGGATTAGGTTGTCTCCATGGAAATGCACCCCACCTAACTGTGGGTGATAACTCTGATTGGATAGTTTCCATGGAAGTGAGGCCTCACCCATTCAGCATGGGCCTTGATTGGCTTACTAGAGGACTATATAAGCTCAGACAGGAGGAGCAAGCTTGCTACAGCCAAGAGGGACACTTTGAAGAATGCACAGGAGCTGAGCTAAGAGCTGCTGATGAGAGACAGTTTGAAGATGGCTGTTGAAAGCAGACTTTTGCGCCGGAGAAGCTAAGAGAGGAAAAATGCCCCAAGAGCAACTAACAGTGACGTTTTTGAGGAACTGCAGCCTACAGAGGAACGTCCTGGGAGAAAGCCATTTTGAAACCAGAACTACGGAGCAGACACCAGCCACGCAGCCTCCCAGCTAACAGAGGTTCTCCGGACACCACTGGCTATCCTCCAGTGAAGGTACCCAATTGCTGATGTGTTACCTTGGACACTTTATGGCCTTAAGACTGTAACTTTGTAACCAAATAAACCCCCTTTATAAAAGCCGATCCATTTCTGGTGTTTTGCAAAAAGGCAGCATTAGCAAACTAGAACAGGGAGAAAGATGTTTCTGACAGAGGAAAGGGTCTCTAAGTCACTGAGGCACGATGATGCAGGGCATAGTCCAAAATAAGAAGACCTCTGTCTGGCTGGAGGGCAGGATATAAGAGGAATAGAAGGAAGTAAGCCTTGAAAAATAAATTCCGCATCAGTCAGGATTTAAGCAGAAGGGCAGAACAATGAGGGATTCACCCACACACACATACATACACACAGGAATTTGTTACAGGGAACTGGCCTTACACATTTATGGGAGCTGAAGAAGCAGTCTCTGTAGGGCTGTTGTCTCCATGACTGGTGTTGAAGTTTGAAGTCCACAGTACAGGCATTCAAGACAGAAATTAATGTAAAGTGGGGAGATCAAGAGTGGGCTGAAAACACAAGCATGAGCTGGAAGCCCACAAAGATGGACTAAAAGCAATTCCAGTTCTCACTGCCTCTTGGTGATGAGGATATTGTGCAGACTGGGGCCCTTTGTCACAGTGCTGACTGTATACCTGGTCCAGGAGTAGCTGAAGGAAGATCCAGGGAAAAGGAGAGAATTTAGAGACCTACCTGCTGCTTCATGCCAAAGAGGTGAGTCAGCAGGCCAGCCAGAAAGTGTGTGAACTACACAATGGCTGCACCTTACCTTCTGCCCTCCAAATCTAAGAGTCTTCTTTGTGGCCCACCCTAATGAGGGAACACGCAAGAAAGGGAAATCGGGAAAATGGGGTTCACACACATTACCAAGCCATCACAGTTCATGTCCAGAGTACAGAGCTTCTGAACATCAAGCTATATAGTTTAGACTTTATGGACAAAGAGCAGCCACTGGAATTTTTTTGTGCCAGCAGTGACATGTGTAAAGCTGACCTGTAGGGTGATGACTCTGCAGTGGTAAACAGGACAAGTTGGAAGATCTGGCTGGAGCCTGGTAAGTGATGGCAGGGCTTGGGATCCAGGAGGTTGGAGTGGAAAGAGAAGTGGCAGAACCATGATGAGAAATTTTATTGCTGGGATCCAGTGCACAAAGCTCTTTTGTATGTGTTTGGGGAAAAGGAGTAAGTAGTTCTACACACAAAAAAGCTCCCTGCCCTTGATGTTGGTGTGTTAGCCCCATCCATTTTTCCAGCCTTGCAAATTTCAGTGCACTGGGTCAAAGTCAAATGTGTGACCCTAGAAAGGGTCCTGAAGGAGAGGATATCAGTTGGATATTTGCCATGTTTTGTGACACTCAGCAATAGCAATCGAAATCCTTTTGGTGTTTGGGGAATTTTCCACATTAAGAGTCATGCCAGCAGGTGGAGCAAGATGGCAGAATAGAGACATGTGGAATTCAGTTAGTCCTCTAGAGCAACTAGTAAATAGCCAGGAACGACTAGTAAATAGTCTGGAACAACTGCTGGAGGACAACTGTGACTGTCCACACATTGTACATGTCTGGAATGGGTAGAATGGCTGAGATCGCAGCATAGAAGCTGTAAGTAAAAACTATGAACCCGCAGCTGGGAACCCCTTCACCCCATGACAGGCTGAGCTGCAAAACCTTGCTGTGGGAGAAAGCAACAGTCCTTGTTGAGAGCAAGTGAATATAGCTCAACCTAGCTCCAACAGTGGTTTTAATTAACAAATGTGGACTGCTGAATATAAGCTATAAACACAGACAAACCCCTAACAAGCAGCAAACTATCCTGATGTTGTTCCCATTTGAGAGGAGGTGGGACTGATGGAAAAAAAATACAGAGGCTTTTGGAGATGACTGTGCTTAGATTACTCACAAAAGCCTGTGCCCCAAGAAAAAGAGCACAGAAGACTAAGCACTATCTGGCCGACAGGCGGAATTGGCGGGCCAGAGACTGGCTCTGAAAAGGGGCTCTCTTTCTCCTTTTTCTCTTTCACAACCTGATTGGTTCAGTGGAGAAAGCCTCAGACATTTTCAGCTCTCAGTGCTCTGACCCAGGTGGGGGTGGAGTTAACAGAATCAGCGAGACAAAGGAGTAACTCAAACACAGAACATAACTCCCTAGGATGTGTATCTTCCCTAAGAGGAGGGAGGTGGGCCCCAGCTCAAGGGCCTCCCTCCCTTCAGAACTCAGACCCCAGGGCCTGGGGAAAACCATCAAACCAGAAACAACTTAAATTGAGAATTAAAGGGGCCACACCTCTTTACACCAGTGGGGAGGGACAGACTGACAGGTGCCACCTGATGGGCAGTTTAGGAAATGCACAGTGGCTAGAGGTCTTACAAAAAAATCTGTCAATCTTGTAAGACACATCTTCAGGGAAACCTGATACTGAATATTTTCCCCTTCTGAGACCTGAACCCATTCTGGCCTGGGAAAATCTGATTGGGTTACTCAAGGAAACCAGATTCCTAGACAACAGAAAACTATGAATCACATTAGGAAAAATGAAGATATGGCCCAGGCAAAGGAACAAACTTACACTTCAACCGAGATACAGGAATTGAAACAACTAATCATTAATCAAACAAATCTCCTAAAACATTCCAAAAATCAAATCAATGAGTTGAGGGAAGATATAGCAAAAGAGATGAAGTATATAAAGAAAACATTGGGTGAATGTAAGGAAGAATTTGAAAGTTGAAAAAACAACTGACAGAACCTATGGGAATGAAAGGCACAACATAAGAGATGAAAAACACAATGGAGATGTACAACAGCCAATTTCAAGAGGCAGAAGAAAATATTCAGGAACTGGAGAACAAGACAACTGAAATCCTACACATGAAAGGAGATAGGGAAAAGAATAGAAAAATATGAGCAGTGTCTCAGGGAATTGAATGACAACATGAAGCTTATGCATGTATGTGTCATGGGTGTCCCAGAAGGAGGAGAGAAGGGAAAAGGGGCAGAAGCAATAATGGAGGAAATAATCAATAAAAATTTCCCATTTCTTATGAAAGACATAGAATTACAGATCCAAGAAGTGCAGCATACCCCAAACAGAGTAGATCTGAATATAACTACACCAAGACACTTAATAATGAGGTTATCAAACATCAAAGACAGAGAGAATCCTGAAAGCAGCAGGAGAAAAGCAATCCATCATGTACAAGGGAAGCTTAATAAGACTATGTGCAGATTTCTCAGTAGAAACCAAGGAGGCAAGAAGGAAATGGTGTGATATATTTAAGATAATGAAAGAGAAAAACAACCAAACAAGAATTTTATATCTGGCAAAACTGTCCTTCAAATATGAGGGAGAGTTTAAAATATTCTCTGACAGACAGATTAGACAGTTTGTGAACAAGTTATCTGCTCTACAAGAAATACTAAAGGGAGCACTACAGACAAAAGGAAAAGACAGGAGTGGGAGGTTTGGAGCACAATTTTGGGTGACGGTAGCACAACAATGAGGGTACACTGAACAAAGATGACTGTGAGTATGGTTAAAAGAGGAAGGTTAGGGGCATGTGGGACACCAGAAGGAAAGAGAGAAAATAAAGACTGGGACTGTATAGCTTAGTGAAACCTAGAGTGGTCAACCATTATGATAAAATGTACAAATATGTTCCTATATGAGGGAGAACAAATGAATGTCAACCTTGCAAGTTGTTGAAAAGGGGGTGGTATTGGGGAAAAAATACAATCAATGCAAACTAGAGTCTATAGTTAACAGAAGCATTGTATTATGCTTCCTTTAATGTAACAAAGGCAATATGCCAAAGATGAGTGCCTACAAGAGCGGGATATAAGGGAGGGGTATGGGATTCTTGGCACCGGTGATGTTGTCTGACTCTTATCATATTTTATTTTTATCTTTTCTTTTGTTGCTTTTTAGCTGTCATTTTTTTCTTACTTTTTCCTTTTTTTTTTTTTTTTTTGGTCTCTCTACCTTTTTTACTCTTCCTCTTTCTTTGTGGAAGAAATGGAAATGTCCTTATACAGGTAGTGGTGGTGGTGGTTAATGCATAATTACATGATTATGCAGGGAACCATCGATTGTTTACTTAGGATGGAATGCATGGTGCGTGAACAAAACCTTCTTAAAAAAATGGGTTGATGGATGAATCTTGAGGATGTTATATTGAGTGAAATAAGTCAGACACAAAAGGACAAATATTGTATGATCTCACTGATAGGCATTAATTATAATATGTAAACTCATAGACATGAAATATAGGTTACCAGGGTATACAATCAGGCTAAAGAATGGGGAGTGGTTGCTTACTATGAGCAGAATGTTTAACTAGGTTGAACTTAAGTGTTTGGAAATGGACAGAGATGACAGTAGCATGTTATTGTGAGAATAACTAACAATGCTGACAGGTGTGTGAATGTGGAGGAAAGGGGAAGTTTAAAGTCACGTATGTCACCAGAAGGAAAGTTGGAGGTTAAAACATGAGACTGTATAACAGAGTGAATCTTGTGTTGGACAATGTCCATGATTAACTGTACAAAATATTAGAAATTTCTTTCATGAACTAGAACAAATATCTGACACTATAACTAGAAGTTAGTAATAGAAGGGTACATAGGGAAAAATGTATCTATTGCAAACTATGTACTATAGTTGGTAATATTTTAACATTCTTTCATCAACAGTAACAAATGTACTATAACAATACTATGAGTCAGTTATGGGGGAGGGGCTTATGGGTATAGAAAGATTTGATTTTTCTTTTTTCTTTTTATTTCTTTTCTGGAGTAATGAAAATGTTCTAAAATTGAAAAAAAAATTAATTGTGGTGATGAATGCACAACTATATAATGGTTCCATGAACAATTTATTGTATACTTTGGATGATTTATATATGTGAAAAATCTCAATAAAATTGAATTAAAAAAAAAAAAGTCATGCCACCCTTGCTAGAAGCCAGCAGCTCACTTTCCTAGCTTGCTTTCAATCTAGGGAGACTCCCGTTTGGAAGAAAACAGGAAGAAGCAGGCACCATACAGAATTACCTTTTCATTGCTGAATAGTATTCTGTTATATGGCTATACCTCATTTTCTTTATCTACTCACCAACTGAAAACCACTTGGATTGCTACCAGTTTTTATCTATTATGTTCAATGCTGTTGTGAATGTTGTTGTACAGATCTTTAATTTCTCTTAGATAAATCAATGCATAGTAGTGGAATTGCTGGATCATATTGGAAATGGACAGAGATGACAGTAGCATGTTATTGTGAGAATAACTAACAATGCTGAAAGGTGTGTGAATATTTTCTCCCAGTCTGTGGCTTGTCTTTTTAATGCAGTTTTATTGAGATATATTCACATACCATACAATAATCCAAAGTGTACAATCAGTTGTTCACCTTATAATCATATAGTTGTGCACTCATCCCCACAATCAATTTTTTGAACATTTTCATTACTCCAAGAAATAAAAATAAAAATAAAAATAAAAAAGAACACCCCACCCCTTGAAGGACTGGGGAAAATGTGGAAATATTAAATTTTCCCACCTGGGGAGTTCCTTATATTCTTGCAAACATTGGGGACTACCAGTTTAGTAGGCCAAGACCTGGATCTTGGGGTTTGTCTTTATGAAGCCTGTTTCTGCAAAGGAGAGGCTAAGCCTATTTTTAATTGTGCCGAAGATTTACCCCAGAGTACCTCTTTTGTTGCTCAGATTTGGCTTCTCTTTAAGCCAACTTGGCAGGTGGACTCATTGCCCTACCCCCTTTGTGGGACATGACTCCCAGGGGTGTAAATCTCCCTGTAAATGTGGGACATGACTTTCAGGGATGAGTCTGGACCCATCATTGTGGGATTGAGAAAGCCTTCTTTACCGAAAAGGGGAAGAGAAATGAAACGGTAAAGTTTCCAGGGCTGAGAGATTTCAAATGGAGTCAAGAGGTCATTCTGGAGGTTATTCTTATGCATTATATAGATATCCTTTTTTTTTAGTTTTTAGTGTATTAGAATAGCTAGAAGGAAATACCTGAAACTGTTGAACTGCAACCCAGTAGCCTTTTTTCTTGAAGATGAATGTGTAAGTATATAGCTTACACAGTGTGCCTGTGTGATTGTAGAAAACCTTGTGGTTCACACTCCCTTTATCCAGTGAATGGACATATGAGTAAAACAATGGGGACTAAAAAGTATATGAATAATAGGGGGATGGGTGAAATAAGTTGTTTTGGGGGTTCTTTTTTACTTTTATTTGTATTCTTATTTTTATTTATTTATTTTTTTGAGTAATGAAAATGTTCAGAAATTGACTGTAGTGATGGAATGCACAACTATATGAAGATATTGTAAACAATCGATTGTGCACTTTGGATGATTGTATGGTATGTGACTGTACCTCACTAAAATTGCAAGAAAAAAACTGTACCACACAAATACTATGGGTGAATAATGGGGGGAGGGTGGTTAAAGTGTATGGGAATATTTGAGTTATCTTTTTTTATCTTTCTTTTCTAGAGTAATGAGAATGTTCTAAACTTGATCATGGGAATGTATGCAAAACTATGTGATGACACTGTAAGCCAGTAATTGTATACTTCAAATAGTTTGTCTGGTGAGTGAATATACCTCAATAAAATTGAATTAAAAAAAGAAAAAAAAGAAAAAAAAAAAAAAAAAAGAACACCCCAAACAACTCACACTCCTTTCCCCCCTCTTTTATTCATTTACTTTTTGTCCCTCTTTCTTCTACTCAACTGTCCATACACTGGATGAAGGGAGTGTGTGTGGGCCACAAGGTTTTCATAATCACACAGTCATCCTGTATAAGCTAAGTAGTTATACAATCATCTCCAAGAATCAAGGATACTGGATTGCAAATCAACAGTTTCAGCTATTTCCTTCTAAATATTCTAATACACTAAAAACTAAAAAGGGATATCTATATAATGCATAAGAATAACCTCCAGAATGACCTCTTGACTCCATTTGAAATCTCTCCACCGCTGAAACTTTATTTTGTTTCATTTCGCTTCCCCGTTTTAGTCAAGACAGCTTTCTCAATCCCCTGAGGTGTGGTTTGTCTTTTAATTTTATTTATGGTGTTTTTGAAGTACAAAAGTTTTAAATTTTAATAAAGTCTAATTTATTTTTTTTTTCTTTTGTGGACTGTGCTTTTGGGGTCATGTCTAAGAACTCTTTGACTAATCAACATCATAAATATTTTCTTCTATGTTTTCCTCTAAATTTTTATAGTTTTAATTCTTACATTTAGGTCTATTATCCATTATTTATTTATTTATTTTTGTATGGTATAAGGTGAAATATAAATTGATTCTTTTATATAAGGATATCCTTTTCCCATCTTTTCCCCCTTTGAATTTGCCTTGACACCTTTATCCAAGTCAATGGACCATAAATATAAGAGTTTATTTCTGGACTCTCTGTTCTGTTAATTTAATGTTTGTCCTTATATCTTGATTTCTGTAACCTTAGAGTAAGTTCTGAAGTCAGAACATGTAATACCTCAAAATTTGTTATTCTTTTTCAAAAGTGTTTTGCTATTCTAGGTTGTTTAAATTCCCATGTATATTTTAGGATCAGCTTGTCAATTTTTACAAAAAAGCCTGCTAGGATTTTGATAGGGATTGAATTGAATCTATAATTTAAGGAGAATTGCCATGCTAACAATAGTCTTTCAATCCATGGACATGGGATATCTTTCCATTTATTTAAATATTCTTTACTTTCTCTCAGCAATATTTTATAATTTTCAGTGTGCAAATCTTGCACTTCTTTTGTTAAATTTATTCTCAAGTATTTTATTATTTTTGATGCTATTGCAAATGTGATGGTTTTCTTAATTTCCTTTTCATATTGTTTGTTGATAGCATTTAGAAATAGAATTGATTTTTGCATACTCATATTGTTTGTTGATAGTATTTAGAAATAGAATTGATTTTTGCATACTGAACTTGTATTCCAGTGGACTTGCCAAATTCATATTTTATTTCTAGCCATTTGCTGGGAGGTGGGGAGGGCAAATCCTCAGGATTTTCTACATATGGAAATAAAAACAGTTTTACTTCTTTCCAATCTGGACACCTTAATTGTTTTTTCCTTACTGAGCTGTCTAGAGCCTTAGAATATGTTGGATAGAAGTGGCAGGAGCAGATATTTTGCCTTGTTGCAGTTTTAAGGAGAAGTATTCAGTCATTCGCCATTAAGTATGATGTTAGTGCTAGTATTTTGTAATTACCCTTTATCAGGCAAGAAACTTCATTTGTATTCCTAGTTTGTTGAGAATATGTATCAAGGGATGCATGTTGGATTTTGTTAAATGCTTTTTCTGCATCTACTGAAATGAATGTGTGTTTGTCTTTTTCTCTACTAATATGGTGTATTACATTAATTGATTTTGGACTGTGAAACTGCGTGTGCATTCCTGGGCGCTTTATCATCGCGTATAATCCTTTTTATACATTATTGGATTTAATTTCCTAATATTTTGTTACAGATGTTTGTATCTATATTTATGAGAGATATGAGTGTAGTTTTACTTTCTTTGATGTCTTTTTCTGACTTTGGAGTAAGGGAAATACTTGGCATTATAGAATGGACATCTATTTGACTTGCTTCTACAGATGTGCAAGTGGAATTTGCATTATTATAAAATCTGCATTTAGTTCAAATATTCCTTTTTTTCTTTTGAGAAACAGGATTCATGGGTTATTTTTAAAGCAGAAATCAGATATTATCTACTGGTTTGACCACCAAAATATTAGCAATATCTCAACTGGGGAACTTTCCAGAGTCCTCTATTCACACTATCTTTCTGTCTATTGCAGACATGAACAGAGACAGATGGCATTACAGGATTTAAGTGGCTTCAGGTCAAACCACCCACTGACCACAGACAGGAAGGGAGGAAGTTTGTGCCTTTAACAGACTGCATGGGTTGAAAAATGCTTCCTGAGTAGTCATCAACCATCATCTTAACTTCTTATTATAGCCCTTTGAGATTTGGGGAAGAAATGTGATAATAACCTGCAGATCTATAGAACCAATCAAACAGGCTCTACCAGTTAAGGTGTTTCCAGATGTCAGACCACATGAAGTGTCGGAAGAATCTGTGTATTGACCTGGTTCTTGCCAAAAAAGTAGGGGACTGATTATCTAGTGTTTCCTTCTGCATGTAACCGTAATACTTGTTCTGACTGTGGTTCATTTGGGTTATTTTTATTCTGTGAAACATAAAGAACAATTACAGTTCTTCACTTGAAGATACCTTTTGGTTAAAGAGACATCCAAATGCAACAGGCTATAAATTCTTTACATTACTTTTCCTCCTCTGAAAACAAACCTAATCAACTCAGCTTGAGACTCGCTGCTACTCATTCTTCACAACTCAATTCATGTGTCACCTCCTCTAGGATGAACAACCACTACTTGCCAAGTGCCTATCATGTGCATTATATGTGCTGTCTCATTTAATTTTCACAATACTCTGAGGTAGTGCAAACTGAGCTCGGATCAATTGACAAAGTCTGAGGGAACAGACCCCAGAAGACCACCCACACTTCCAACACCAGCCACAAGTTCAAGGATCCCCAGGGCCACTTCTGACCAGCTGGCTACAAATTCAAGGGTTTTCATGACTACCCTCGGGTTTGATATTTCACTAGAAAGACTCACAAAACTTAAGAAAGCACTACACTTATGATTACAGTTTTATTATAGCAAAAGGATACAAATTAGAACAAACCAAACGAAGAGATCTGTAGGGCAAAGTCTGAGAGGGTTCCAGATACATTTTCAGGAGTGTGTTGCCCTCCTGGTATCGAGGTGTGACCGTACTCAAGGAGCATTGCATACCAGGGAAGCTCACCATAGCTTCCATGTCCAGAGTTTTTACTGAGGCTTCATTAGGTAAGTATCATCGATTGAATCATTGGCCACAGGGTTGAGCTCAATCGCCAGACCTCCTTTCCTTCCTGAAGATTGGGTTGATATCACATAGCTCAAAACCCCAACCCTCTAATGACATCGTTGGTCTTTCTGGCATGACCAACCCCAGTCCTGAGTCCTTTCCTTAGCATAAACTATCCGGTTTGGGCTGAGGGGCCCACCATGAATAACAAAGATGTTCCTATCACTTGGGAAATTCCAGAAACCAGAGAAAATTCCAGCCACATTTTTTATTACATGGTTAAGTATTACCACCTCTATTTTATAGATGAAGAAACTGAAGTTCAGAGAGGTTAAAAATCATGCCAAAAAAAAAAAAAAAATCCACTCTCAAGCATACTCTCCAGCTACAACAGCCTTCCTTCTGCCCACAGTCCGCCTGAGCACCCCAGTGTGCAGGGCTTGTGCATTCTCTCCCAAGACTCTCCTATAGTTTCCATGTTGATTGATTTTGAGCTCCTGGGTTAGATGGTTAAGCTGGAGAGGGTCTGTGAGAGGAAGAATATGCTGTTCTCTTTGTATTCCTAGGAATTTATACTGTGGCTGACAAGTAGGTGTTCAATGAATGATTCAATAGAGGACTGAATAAGAACAACTAGTTTCTGGAATTTTGAGGAAAGCTGGATTTGAAGTTGGAAGGACACCAAGAATTTATTTAAGCTAAACTTTTCTTTTCACTGCCAGTCAGGGGAATTGAGGTTCAAAGAAGGCAGTAGGATTTCCCTAATCATAGGGTGATAGTCGTCTTAGCTCATTACTCTATATCCCATAGACCTGTTTCAGAAGTTTCAAAGCATAATGCCCCTCCTTAGTTTGTAATTTATATAAAAACAATAAAAAATGTAAAAAACAAATTGTCAAGGGGATTGAACTTAATTTAAAGACATTGCAGGAAAAATAAATTCTAACTACAGTGACTTCATAATTGCTTTAAAAATACTATTTATTCCTTCTTTTAAAAAGTCATCCATCTGAAGGATTGGAATCGAATCTTACACACTTCGCAGCCACAAAACGAACCAAACAAATGAAGCACCTGGCTCAGTGGTGGTTGACTAAGGACTTGGGCTCCGTGCCATAGACTTCCTCCAAGGTCTGTAGCCCTGTCACATTGCACAGACTGAGTGAAGTGTTCTCTTACACATTTCACAGCTATGCTGTTACTCTGTAAAGCTGTATCCTATTGATCAGGAATGAAATTAATCCCTTCCTCTCCCTTAACCCCTCCCATTGGCTGTTCTTTCCAGCCATACCTGATCTGTCAATTGTGCTGTCATCAACCCTCCCAGAACTCAGACCTGACCATGGCTTCATGCTTCCTTCTGCTCTAACCCCCTGCACCTGGCTCCTCTCCATGGTCAGGCTGACATCTGAATCATGGGACCTCTTCAAATTCTCTAAAATTCATTATTATGTTTCAGAATCGTGATCTGTGATCACCGCACTTTCCTTTCTTTCACCTTTGGTCAACGCATGCAGCCATGTCGTATTTTATCTACAAAGAACTTTACCAAATCATCTCCTTGCCCAAATGTCCTGGAAAGTTCTCCCTAGTATCCCACAACAGATTAACCCGCTTTGGCTTCACTTTTAGACTCCTTCATGGATTTCCTCTTTCTGTATATTTATCCTCAAAGTTATCATCTCACAATATTAGCATTTCTTATTTGTCATTTTTTCCTCTTTCAAAGAGCTGTGTGCTTACCTTACCCTGATATTAACTTTTTAAAAAGTCTTATAATCTGTTCACAGAAAACTCCCCTTTCTCCAAACTCTCTTCTCCTCACCCAGCCCAAATAATTTATTTGAAATGGGTATGGGTGACATTTCTTGAGGGAAATGGAGAAAATGGCATTTACTTATTTACCTGTATAATGCCGAAAAAAACATCTAAAATTTCTCAGGTGCCTGTGAAATGTCTTAGTGTTTCATATGTCTTATTTTGATTGAAAAATCCTTGTGCAGAAATCACATTTAACAGGGTGACATGTTCAGTGTCATGCAAATAAATGGTGCTTGGTAGACCTCTTTTAATTGTACAGTATGATTTTGTAACTTGCCATACATACTGAAAACATTTATCCCAGATAAGTATTTTTGAAGAATCATCTTATTACTCACTTGCTAAGTTTTTTCTTCAATTGAACCATGTTAGCTTCCCAAATGCTAAATATTTGTTTGCTTACTATTGGCTATATATAAATATTTCAGGTTTACTTTGTTTTTCATTTATGCCAGAAGTAATAATACTTATTGCTCCCACTTGTTATGCATCTCCTCCAGGCCAGCCACTGTCTGGGCCTGTGCTGTCTAGTACAGTAGCCACTAGCCACATGTGGCTTGAAATGTGGCTAGTCCAAATTGAGATGTGCTGCAAATGTGAAACACCTCCAGATTTCAAAGAATTACTATGAAATAAAGCATGTAAAATATCTCAATACTTTTTTAATATGAGTACATGTTGAAATGCTAGTATTTTGGATAACTTGAGTTAAATAAAATATATGAAAAACAAAACAAGTGAAACCAGGTTTTCTGTTTGTTTTTTACTTTGTAAATGTTGTTACTAGAAAATTTAAAATTATGTGTATGTGACTTGCATTATATGTGTGCTGGCCTAATCTCTTTCCCATACACTGAGAAAGGCTGTACTTTCCTGATCTTTGAGGACAGCTCACAATAGTCTACCAGGAAGGAATCAAGCAAATTTAGGGATTGATGGAAACTTGTTACAATTCAACCCACTCTTCTCATTTTGTAATAGAGAGTACTGAGTCCCAGACAAGTTTGCATGCCTCGGTATTATCCATGGAATAAATACAGGAAAGCAAGACAGTGTGATCAATGCCAGTGTTTCCTCTCTCATCATCAGTGGAAAATGTCTTGGTGAAGTTACCAAAAGTATGCAGAGACATTCCCAGGATTCTGGAGGATCATCTAACCTGCTGCTACATGTGGAATTGTGTCAGCCATTATGGTCTCAATAAATTCACTCTTTGCAACTGACCAGAGCTCTCAACAATGGATACTCTGGGCCAGGATGTGGTCTCATGTAGGAGGGACCAATGGGCAGGGTGGTCTAGGAGTGACAACCTAGGACAAGCACAGTGGGACATTGTGACATCATTAGTGATGGTCTGGATGGTTTCCCATCACTGGCCCTCCAGTCCCAGCTGTTACTGCAAGTCTATTCCTCTACCATGAGTGTGGAGCGGCTAAAATCAACAGATCCAGATGTACCTTGAGGTGACAGTCTGGCTCTGGTGAATATTTCCCCTTTCCTATTTAGAAGGTGACCCACTGGAAGATTGCTTTTGTTGGCTCTTCTGGGCAAAAGGGACAATGGTGCCCAGTTGCCTAGGGATAGTCCCTGAAGTTTATCCCTTTGTCTCTGATTAAAGACTCTTTTTCAAGTGGTTCCGAATGTGGGGGGAAATGTCCCAGGCAGTCATTCCTTTGGCTTCACTGGTGACCCTTACCAGGGAGGGGAAAACCAAAGGTCTTCAGCTTCTTCCCCCACTCTGTCCGGTGAGTCTGGCATGAACTTGGGAACAGGCCTTTCATGTTTGTCTTCCTGAGGTTTCGCTAAGGCCCACTTCTGACCCTGAAGCTTAATTCTGCCTTTAAACATTATTATAATTCTGGATTGATACAACTTACATGCCATGATTTACTCAAACAAAATATGTTGCATTGGTCAATCTCATTTAATTGTACATCTTTATAAGCAGTAGGTAAGTTTGAATCCAGTAAGTGCTTTTATGTAAATGTTGGGCAAAATTGAGTCCATCCAAGTGTGGGAAGGTGGTGGTGGCTGTACATCCCAGACTAGTGTCTTCGGACTGTAACTACCCTGCCGGTTTAATTTTAGCTAGATGATTTACCAGAAATGTTAGCAATCTGTCTTTTCAGATTACTTTTGCTCTTTCTCTTTGCTAAAAGACAGGTTTTAAAAGTATGAAATCCTTAGTTTTACATGTTTCTTTAAACATCCATTTTATCAGTTAATGTTATTTATCTTAACATGACTTTATAAGCAATTGCAGCAATACTTTTCAAATAGCTGAATGTTTTACCTTGAAAACTTACACTGTCTACAAATATTCCATATTAATTTGCCTATACAGCCATAGGTATGCAGTGAATATAGATGGTGTGTGTATACTATGTGTGTGTATGCATAAGTAGTAGATTTTAGCTAAATATTTCCATCTTATTTCTTATTATTGTATTGTAATAGCTACTATAAAAATAATCATTAGAAATTCTGTACTTAAAAAAAGTTCAAAGACAACTTCAATATGTGAAACCTCAAGACAAAAAAGTGATATGATCATGTTAATAATATTCTTTTTGTTAATCAAATATTGTAATTTATGCTTTCTCTTCAGGATCCTTTTCCATTTTAAAAATACTCAGGACAATTTCAACAAATATGTTTATTTCTCAACAATGACAATTGAGTAATAATTCTTCATTTCACATTCAGTACTTGTAGCTAAGAAATGCAGTAATGGGTACAGTTGCTACTACATTTATCATCTGACCATATGGCATAATGTACATCTCCCAAGGAAGGCAGACATTCCATTGCAATAACAAACAATAATTGGCACAGTTTTAAGACTGACAGACGGACAGTTGTCAGATATCTCCTTCTAAAAATTTTATTAATTCAACTTTTACTGTGTAGCTCACATATGTCATATATGTCAGACACCTGCTTTGACACTGAAAACTCAAAGATACTGCAACTGAGTCTCTAGTCCAGAAGGGGAGAGAGGAAGTGGTCATGTAGGCAAACTTTAGCCATACAATGTCAAAAGCATAACTGAAGTATATACAAAAAGTCATGGAAGTGCCGAAGAAACATGCCTAACTGCTGGAATCCAGGGAAGAAATCAGGAGCCAGTCACAGAGAGGATGGTTTTTGATTTGCGTCCTGATGTATTGGTAGGAAATACAGTGTTCTGATTAAGAGAACAGGCTCTATGGCTGGATGGTCTGGATTTAAATCCCAGTTCTGCCACTGACTAGCTGTGACACTTTGGTCTTCTTATATATCCTCTCTGGGCTTCAGTTGGCAACTCTGTAGGATGGGCATAATCAATGGGCATGGCTCACAGGGCTTAAGTGGGGATTAATTTGAGTTAATATGTGTCACGGGATGAGAACAGTTCTTGGCACATGGAAAGCCTTCAGTCAGTGTTAGCTGGTATGCCAGGGAGAACAAAATGAGAGAAAGCAAGGAGACATGAAGGAGAATGGCAGTCTTGGTCTGTTAAAACTGAAACATGAGGTGCATTTGTATGGAAGGTGTTGGTCAATGACAAGGTGAGTGGACAGATTATAGGAAGAAAGCCTTATATGCCACCTCAAAGAGGTTCATTTATGGAACCAATGGAGAATTTTAAGGAACTAATTCAGATTTACATTTTAGAAGGAGCAATGGGGAAAGATTAGAGGACAAAAGATTAATTAATTAAGAGGCTACTGATAGTATGAGGAGAGCTAGGATAAAGGTTTGGCTGAGGGATGGAGGGTGGAATGCAGGTTCAAATGATATTTAGGAGCTAAAATTGATGAGACAGTGACAGATTAGATGAAGGGGATGAGTTAGGAGTTGTGGATGACACTCAGATTTCTAGCTTGGATGATCTGGTGAAAAGACAGGAGGAAAAGCAGGTATTGGGATAAGATTTTGGATTCGTCAATCTTGACAGACCTGTGGAACATCCAGGATTAGTGTTTAGGCCTGCCTCTCAGGAACTGGAAATATTTAGGATTCCTCAGGATATAGGTAGTAGTTGACATTAAGGGAATGTGAATGAGATTGTGACACAGGTTGTATTCAGGAAAGAAGTTCAGGGGTGTGTCTCTTGGAAAGCTCAACATTTAAGAGCCAAAGAGTCAAGCTGGCAAAGGAAAGCAGACATAGTGGAAGGAGGAGATGCAGAAGAAAGTGGAGTCCAGGAAAATGATGTAGAGAGAAAATTCAAGTGTTCAAATGCAGTAGAGAGGTCAAAAATAATGATAACTGAATTGTCCCCTGCAACAGACAATTAGAAAAAAATGCTTAAGAAAACCCATGAGCAATTAGTTCAGTAAAGTAGAAGAGGGTGGGGTGAGAGATTCAGCAAATCCTCTTCATTAAGGTACTAGGTGTTAGTTACTATTTTAGGTCAAAGCCTAGGTGAATTCCTAGAGATTGTCTATAGATGTGGTCCAGCTTCAGTCTTGCTTCATGAGGCAAATCCTGTGCTATTCTTGCAGAGTCATTTCTTGAGAGCCTAGTAAGAAGCTTGACACATTAGTATGCACATGCTATATGTTGGTGGAATGCATGGGTGAATGGCCTGTGGTGACCAGGGATCTGCCTTGGTAGAGACCTGGGAGCTCCAGATATATGGCTCTAGGAAGTGCCAGGAGGTCTTCAGGAGTTGCCAAAGTTCTGTTGCGTTTGTAAGAACTTCAAAGTCACGGAGTTACAGGATGATCTGGTAGTTTATGCCTGTGTTTGGGGGTGGAGGGAAGGGTGCTGGTGATGATGGTGGTAACAGGTCTATTCAAGGTGGTCCTGTTCTGAAACACATATACACTCTTGGCTGAGTCTTAGATGTGATTTTTTTGAATTGTATGCTTTGTTACCCATTTCCTCCCTCCGTCCCTTCCTTTGTGTGTGTGATGGTGTCTTATCTGTCCAATTGGATAGTAAAATTCTTAAGAGCAGGGACCACTTCAAACCTGTCTTTCCCATCTGTTCCACATAGACTTGCCCACTGGATCAGGAGCTCACATTCCTGTGGGAAATCAGCCTCACCAATATTAGAACCAAGAGTAGTCCAAGCCTAGACTGCCCACTCGGTGAGACATAACCCTGAGCTAAAAACTGTCCCGTAGTTACTTCCCCAGACTTATCCTATGAAGGTTGAATTGAGGGGATATTTAGAGCAGCAGGCGCTGATCCTGCAATATCCCCCTCCAGCGGTTTCCGTGTGGCCTTGAATCCTCAGTTCTCCTTCCCAGACTATAGTCTGGGGCCATCCCACTGCTCACCTGCAGACCCAGGTCTGGGAAGAGTCCGGGAGCCTGTGCCACGCTAAACGGCATTGCCCACTGGCATATCCAGGTGGGGGAACTGATGCTGTCCAGATACTGGAACCAGGGGAAAAAAGAAGAAAACACTTCGGTGGTGGTACTTCACTTTAATTCTTTCTTTTTTTGGTACTCATAGGGCGGGGTGGTATGGGATGGATCTAGAGCCTCAGTCATCTCTTTGGTCGCCCCCAGCTGCTCAAGTTATTGGCCACCGCTCGTCCTCTCCTCAAGCCTGCGAAGACGCCGCCGGCGCCGTCTGACAGCTGAAGGAGCCGCGTAGGAAGCGGAGGTGGGGTGTCCCTCGGCGCCCCCACCCCGCCGCGGCGGAGACGCCGGGGCGCGGGAGGATGTCGTCGCGCGGAGAGTGTGCGTCGCAGCCCCGCCCCCGCCCGCGCCCCCCCGCTCCGAGGACCCCGCGCCCGGGGGGAAGCCCCGCGTGGGGCGCCCGGCGCCCTCCCGGTCCCCAGCCCTCCGCCTCCCCGTCGCCCGGGGCTGCCTTCTCGGGCCGCGCCGGGGCCGCCCCGCACTGCGCATGAGCGGGAGCCCGGCGAGCCCGTGAGAGGAGCCGCCGCCGCCGCCGCCGTCCATTCGCTGCGGAGCCGGAGGAGGAGGGGAGAGGCCTGGAGGACACCAACATGGTGAGGCACTCCGGCCGCCCGCCCGTCCCGCCGGCTGGGGGCCGGCCGCAGCCGCGCACCCCCCCCCGGCCGGCCTCCAGAACCCGGCGACAACGCAGCCCCGAGTCTCGGCCCGCGGCCTCCGTGCCGCTCTCCGGCGGGGCTCTCCTCCCCGCCTCACCCTTCCTCCTTCTCCCCTTCCCGCCCGGGCGCCGCCGCTACGCGAGAGCCGAGGAGGCGGAGCGGAGCCGGGCCTAGTCGGGAGCCCCGGGGAGTGTGGGGCGCGGGGAACTGCACCTGGTACCCCTCGCAGAGGCCCGGCGTGGGTGGGGGAGGCGTTGGGGCGGGGGGAGGGGATGGGGCAACGGCCTTGCCCTTGCTCGGCCCCCTCGCCAGCTCCATTGTGTCTGGCCCGGGACGGGGGTCCGGGGTTCCGGGTGCGGAACCTCCCGCCGCCCGGCCCGGGAGAAGGGAAGACTTTCCCGGCGCTCTTCTCCCTCCCCCCGCGCCCAGCTCCAACACCCCTCAGATCTCCCAGGCAGTTGTGCTTGAGGCGGGGTATCAGCTCTTTTCCTTTCTCCATCACTCTTGATGCGTCCTGTGCTTTTGGAAATGAGAGTTTTGCTGGCCAGTTGGTGGGGGTTATATTTATCTTCTCTACTGAGAACACGGGAGACCGCTGAGCTTGGGGAACGTGAGGGGCGGGGGGTGGGGGATGAGGATTAGGGAACTGCAACCTGTTCTCATTTCTTAAAATTAGGAAAAACAGACTTTTGCTACCTTGTGAACACATAATTTATTTGCGGTGGGAGGAGTAATTGTTTCATTTTAGTAGTCAAAGGCGATTTGTGATTTTAACAAATCAGTCAGGTCACTTACTCCCTTTTGTTTGGGGAAAAAGATTTCTTGCAAACTAGAAGACCCTTGTAGTCAAGGTGATTTGTTTACATCGCTAATTATGTACTTGATTCCTTGTTGGACTCTCTTTTTCAGAAGAGATGTTGGACGTTATATAGTCTTTTAAGTGTGGGCTGAATTCCATGCAGGTTATTGTATGTAAAATTGATACTTTTTTTTTTTTGCTCATGGGGAATATAAGGGACTGTTTGAGGTAGAGAGTGTGTGTGTGTGTGTGTGTGTGGAGAGGGACTCCCCCAGTGTCTTGTTTTTAGTTGGTATTATTTCTGCTGAATGACATTTATTTGGCTCCAACCTGGTAATATTTTGGTGTCATGTATGGATATGCGGTTTAGTTTGCCATGTATTCGAAGTTACATTCTATGGTAAACTCCACAAAAATTTAAAATTTGTATTTGTGAGAAAAGTTTGCTGAAAGGTAGGTTAATGTTTGGATTGATACCATGGTGTTAGATTTATACACTAGGGAGTCTAAACAGATTCTAATGGTCTTAAATACTTAGACAATAATAGACATTTAGTAATAGACATTACTCCCAAAGTTTCTGGACTCTTGGCATGTAGATGAGAAATAAGTTTGAAGTAATGAAATGTAATTCCCTGGTAAATACTCTGTGAGAGTGTCAAAAGTGTCTGTAGGCTGTAGCATACTAGTTTTATATAGACTCACAGAATAATTGAATTAGAGCTGAAATGACCTCAGAGATCATTTAGTTTACCCTTTCTCCTTTTTATAGAAGGAGAAATTGAGGCTCATGGATGTTTTTAAGATTCAAGGTTGCACGATTGTGGGAGAACTTTTCTCCTGGTTTATCATGCTCCCTGGTGTTTGCAGTACATGTAAATCTAAATCTTTTAAGTCATATTAAATCAAGAGAATTGGTTCAAAAGTTGATTTAAAATTACATACTCAGAGGAAAACCCAAATGTTATTAATGAATGAGCTAAGTAACAAAATTCAAATTAATGGATAACTGATGATGTTAATTACTGTTTTTAATGGCTTTTTAAAAACTGGATTTTAAAATTTAAGATTTTACTTTGAACATAGACCTGAGCCTACAAATCCAAATGAATGCCTGCCTGTTCCAGGTTGTCCTTTCAAAACTTGTTGCACATTCTTCACATATCTACAAGTAAGTCAAAATAGGGCCTAAATTTATTTCAGCAATTATTTATTGAATATTTACTGGGTACCAGACACTGTTCCAGGCACTGGTGGGATCTATAGATCAGTGAACAAACAAACATTCTCTGGTGAAGGTTACATTTTACAGGGAGGGACAAATAATAAACATAGTATATGTATACTTTTCTCCCTTACTATGATAGAAGGTGGTAAGTGCTATGGAAACATATTGAGCATTGTTAGGGTGGGGGATTGGGAGTGCTGGGGCATGGTTGAAGTGGTGTTGTAGAATGGTTCCTTTGGGTAAGCTTTACTGAGGAAGTGTATTTTGAGCAAACTGGGAGATGAGAGAGTAAACCATGCTGAAATATGATGGAGAGTTTGAAAGCAGTGAGGAGAACTTGTGGCTGAAGCAGAGTGCATATATTGGACATGGGGGGTGGGAGTATAGATGGGGGAGGATTTGGAGCAGGTGAGGCCTGATCATTAAAGTGTGGGGATGGGCATGATGGGTAATTTAAAGATACTAGTTTTTACACTAGGAGATATGGGAAGCCCCTGAAGCTTTCTTAGAGGTTTGATAAACTTCCTTGTTTCTGCTGTTCCATAATGTCCATTAAAGACTATTCTCTTTTAAAGCAGTTTTTTAAGACAGCAAAACCTTCTTTACTCTCTACCTTGTAGCTTTGGTGTTCAGAGGTTTGAAGTATGTTTAAGATGACTGTCCACTGTTCAGTAAAAACCAGTTGACCATCCAGTTTACCTAGGCACACTCGAGTTAAAAACAATACAGTAAAACCTCTTTCACAGATTGCTTTTGAATGGTTCTGGTAGTTTGTAGTTTAATGGCCAGATGCAGAAAATTGGCCTCTGGGGAGAAAGAAAGGAAATTAACATTTATTGAGAGCGTATTGTCTGCTAGTCAGACAATTTACAACCATTATTTTATTTAATCTCTATTCTAATTTGTGAGATAGATATTACCACCTCCTTTTACATATGTGGAAATGGAGGCTTATAGGTTCTAAATTTGACAAAGCTAAAGGGCTAGTATGTGGCAGAGCAAGGTGTCTGGTTCCACGTTTTATGTGCCTCCCCACTTTACCCTGCAAGTGCGCTTTCAGTACAGGGGTGGACTCGTAGATTATTTTCTCTCTGGTTTCTTCCCCATCATATTGAATAGTGGCCTGGTGTTTCCATATCAAATCAAATGATATGATGTTAAGTAATTGAAAAATCACAAACTCTTTTTAGCGCATGTAGTAAAACAATGAGAGGTTTTTTGTCAAGTTTTAAAAGAGCAGCGTTCACTTGCGTCAGTGGTTGCTTTGATTATGGTCTAGAGACGTTGGGTCAAGCATAATGAAAATCTGGGTGAACTCCTCCCTTTAGATTTCAGTATGTGTTCAAGTTGTGGTAGTATTAGCCACAACATTTGATGAAGAGAAGTAGTTCCAAATAGTATTCAGTTGCTTTGTGTACACGAACAAGCTCTTGAATAACCAGCTGACTGTCCAGTTTATGTAGCCACTTTGGGTGTTACAACCGACCCCCCACCCCCCAAGAAAAAAACAAAAACATAAAGTGAAAAAATGGCACTAAAGTGTCTTTTGTCAAATTTATTTTAAATAATTAGTACCTAATCACTGAGGGGGGCATTAGCTGCTGTGGTCTGTATTATAAAATTTTGACAGATGTACTTGTAAATAGTTCCATTCTAAAGAATTATATTACATTATACCTTTGAAACCCTCAGTACTGAATCTGGAAATTAGCTGCTGAAGTACATGGTCAATTTCCTGGTCATATATGTAGGGTATTTCAGTAAACATTTAGAGTGTTTGTTATTCATAAGATTCTAATATTTCTGGATTTGGGAATTGAGTAGATACCAAATCTTAGCATTAAGAGATTTCATTTTTCCAGAATCACTTATTCTCTTTATGAAAAGAATGGCTAAAGACAAGTATTTTGATAGGGATTATTTCTATCCCATTATTATAGGTTATCAGGAATTAGCAAAAGTAATTATTTTTAGTAGTGAAGAAAATCTTCAAACCCAAATGAAAATATTTACTCTGTATACAGTTGTCCTCTTTAGAATAATCAAATAATTCTGGGGATGGGTAAAAATTAATGTAATTAAAAAACTGAGAAAAAATCTACAGAAACCTACAAACCAGTTTTAATTTTACAGGTTTATTTCGTGAAATTTTTTATTTCAGGTGGATTGCCATCATTTTTCATTGTGTACAATACATATAACATTCACATTTGATTTAGTAGTGCAGCCCTTCTTAAAGAAGAGTTAAGTATAAATGTTCAGGAAATTTTAAGTTGGGGAAATTTATGAATGTTAAGTAAATAGCACAGGCCTAAACATAAGTAATTATCCTAAATTTCAGATTGTAATTTAAAAGAATGTTATTTGAAGATCTTTTGTTTTATGTAATATTTGAAATTGTACACCATTTCTTGTATTTTCTGGCCATAACCTATGCATGTATTTTTATTTTCTCTGAGTTTCGAGCCATCTTATTGGAAAAGGGAACCCTTACTTCCAGTGTCCATTGTTTTCAACCCCTGATATACATTGAAAGCTATAGATTGTAGCCAATTGGTTTCGTCAATTATTTTTAAAATAGACTATAAATGTTTCTTTCTTCCTGTTATTTTGCTTGTCTTAAAAAGAACCTATTCCCCTCCTCTCTTCTCCAAAAAAAACCCCTAAAGGGAAGTTCCACCCCTAAATTAGTCTTTTAGTTAGGTTGTAAGGGAATACTTCTGGAGAATTTTTAGTCAGAATGAAAATTGTTTACGTTTGAAAAGATAAAGGTTGATTAAGTACTTTTCCATAAAATAGGTGAAGAAATATTTTTCACCTCCCTCCCCCTCACACACACTTCAGTCAGAGGTTGCACTTTCGCCTTTTTGTTTTCCCTTTCACTTAGAGACAATGTAGAATAAATGGAAGGACTGCATGCCTTGAAGGCATGCACCAGGGTTTCATTCCTAGCTCTGCTACTTTTTGGATAAGTCTGTCCTTCGGTAAATCCTGCTCAGATGCTCAGTTTTCTTGTTGGTGGAATGGGATCAATGATAATCACCTTGCAGGATTGTTAATAATCAAATACCTGGCACACAGTAGAATCTCAGTAATTTAGCTAGTTTTCTGATTATGATTATTATTCTTTCTTCCTTTACCACTTTCATAAAGTTTCTTCTACTTTTTTCCTCGGGAGTATTCTTCCTTCTTTCCTGAACATGTAAGGAGTTCATATTATGTATGAATTACAGTTCTAAGGGTTTAACATGAATTAATTCATGTAACCTTCACGCTCTTTTTTTTTCAGATGAAGAAATTGAAGCCCAGAGAAATTAAGTAATTTTCCCAAAGTTACACTGCAATTAAGAGGCACAGCTAGGATTAAAATCCTGCCAGTCTGGCTTGAGAGTCTGCACTCGTGGCTAAAATCATCCTATTTGTACTGCCTCTTTGTGCAAGTAGAAGGAAAGAGGATTTCTAGCTACTCCTACCTAGGTTCTTAGTCTCCCTCTTCTGCAGAACTTTGCCCCTAGGTGAAAGGCTTCTCTAGGAATAGGTAGTTCCTTAAACTGATTTTTTTCTTCACTTTTGACTTTAGCCCTACAGTCTAGGGGAAGGTTTTATAGATGAGTGTTTTGAGATACTGGTAACATTTGGTTACACCTGATAAGTACTGTGTATCATATGTGGAAAGTATGATTTTCCTAGACTAAAACTACTAAATTTAGGAGAAACTTAACCGTATGCAATTCTGTAAGAATCAGTATACAAAGCTTTTAGTGAAAATTATGGGTAACCTTTAAAATGTTTTAAGTTTTAAAACATTGTCTTTTTTGAGCTAGAGTTAATGAATCTTTAGATAACTAGAATTGAATTAGAAACTTAAGTCCTTAAAAAATATAAAGGCTTAGGCATCTGTTTCTTTCTGAAGTTCAGGCTGAAGTTGGAACTTAAGGGTGAGAAGATGAAAATTCAGAATAACAGAAATAATAAATAAAACATCTTATTTTTAAAAGCAAACAATTATCACTTATCCCCATTAACATTATTTCTGCTTTGAAATAGTTAAGACTTAGTTGACTGGAAAGTCATTTTCCACGTTCAGTGTTTTTCTTGAAGGAAATACTTAACAGGAAGAATTTCTCAACTTTATAATCATTCTTATTTTTTTTTAGCATAGCCCCTCCTAGCCTTCGTTTTGTATTTGTGATATGCTTGGTAGGCTCAGTGGCAAAATACACTTGACTATAATACTTGTCTACGTCCAGAGCATTTGTCTCAGTTTTTTTTTTTCAGATAAACTACTATTTTAAATGTTATTCTCAAATTTCTTGAGTGAAGAAAAAAATGAACATATGCTAGATTTAAGTATTAAATTATATAAATTGATAACTTGGCCATTTTTCATTTTGAAATGCTTTTGCTCTCCAAATTATGATAGTATTTCTTACTTTGGAAAAAAATGAACATATGCTAGATTTAAGTATTAAATTATATAAATTGATAACTTGGCCATTTTTCATTTTGAAATGCTTTTGCTCTCCAAATTATGATAGTATTTCTTACTTTGGAAGTCTTTGATAAAATTGCAATTAGCTTTCTGTTACAAGATGAAACATTTCTCTCTTCTCTGTTAGAATTAAAAATAATCAGAATATAAGTAAGTCTCAAAGTAAATTTCATAAACTACATTTGAGTGTTGAATCATTATAGCTGTTTTATGTTTTTTTTGTTCTTAGGAAGCTCTCACTGGGTTTGTAGTAGAATTAAAGAAAATCCATCTGCTTTTTCCTCCACCTGTTTTCTATTCACCACTCACCCTCAGTAGAATTCTCTTCAGATTAGTCACCCTTTTCCCCTTCCTTAAGTTGAGAGAAATTTAAACCTTTGAATGCTGCATTCAAAATTAGAGCGTCTTGCCTGGTGCACCCATGTGGCTTGGAAAAGGGGGTGGTGACAGTGTTATAGCTTCCTAAATAGGTCTAGGGAAAGGGCAGGTATATACAGCTCACTCCAGCTTTGCTCTGGGACAGCTTCTGAGACCACAAAATTGAGTATATACTCCCTAGCATGGGAACAAGGGTTTAAATTATTTTAGGCAAGGGAGGGTTCTTATCAGACTCTTAGCAGGAATGGGATTGCCTATAACTGCTTGGCCTAGCTGGAGCCCATACTATCAGTTCTTTGCCGGCTATCACTCATTAGCCTTTTTGTGGCATTGGAAATGTGTAGTTGAAGCACCTCTTTAAAAAACAAAACAAAACATAACAAAAACTGTTAATTTTGCCCTACATACCCAAAATTTACATTTAAACCAGTTAAAATAGTTTACTATTATATACATTTTTTAAAATAAGATGTGACATAATGTTAAGTAATTCATTTGTGTAAATTTGATATGTTTATGTGGGTAAGATAATTTTTCATCCCTTTCTGTTCTGCCAGTTTTCTAGTATCTTGCTTTCTGATAGGAACTCATTAATAGAATAAAGAGCTCTTTAGCTTGTAGAAGTAACTTAAATTGTGGTTTCCTTACTTTTCAACAAAAGTGATGGAAACATCACAGAACAGAGCTCTGGATTTAATGCTGTATGATAAAACTCCACATAAACTTGATTTTTTTGCTGTATCCAACTTTTAGGAAGAATGGAGGGGGATTATACAAATAAGTTATATCAGGTTTAGTTAAAATGTAATTTTTTTATAACACAGCTGAATTTTATTCTTGCAAGTGGTTAAAATGGGAAATATGTTGTATATATGTTACCACAATAAAATTATTTTAAAATTACATTAAAAAAAGTAATTCCCATGATGTGTTCTCAGAGTTGGTATACTTACAGGTTAATCTCCATCACTTTCTACAACATTGTACAGTGGTTACTGATGATCATAGTGACCCTCAGGTACTTAAGTGTTCTTCACAGAAGGATTAAAATATATATTGGTGCACTGTATTTATTGGGGGAGAAAGGTATACTGACTTAACATTTAAAAACAGTAGTCAATAGAAAAAATTGAAATCAATATGTTCTCCTTGTTAATTTTTGGTTAAATGGAAAATTAGGACAGTTATCTTCCTTGTCATTCAATTTCATTGTGGATTTATTGTTAACTAAATAGTGAATCTTGAGAAGGAAACATTTTTCAAAAGGGAAGGACCGTCAGAGGTTTGATAGATGTATTGTATAATTGGCTACAAGTTAACCTGGTGTCCAGAGATGGTTGAGTTACTTGTGAAGTAGCAGTAGGTTAGTGAATTTATAATTTGTCAATTTTATTGGAGAACAGTGGTTGAGATTTTAATCTGTAATCCTAAGCAATAACACATTGTAAGAGAAAGGAGAGTATAACTGACAGATCAGACTTTAGGGCATAAACGTTTTTCATATTACTTGATTTTGCATAGTCTTACTTTTACTCTTTGATAGGTAAAAGTGTTTTTATCTTTGGTAGTCTTTTTCCTGAAAAGTTCAAAAGCTTTAAAATATCTACAGGGAGCAATGTGGTTTATGGAAAGATTATTAAAGTTCCTCAGATTCATGAGATCTCTCTGTTCTTGCCCCATTTCTACTACTAACAAATTCCTTAACCTTCTGGATGTGTCTGTCATCTGTACAAGCAGGGGTTGAGGTTTGTGAGCTCAGTTTGGACCCAGATCAAAGATTCTGGGGTTTTCAGATTTCTTAAACCACATAACACTGTATTTATTAATGTATGCCCTACTCAAGTTCTTTTTTTTCACCTTCACTTACAATAGGATCTCAGAAAGAATCCAAATATTTTGTTAAGAGATGGTATTGGGACGTGGTGGGGAGGGCGGGGAATAATACTGGGGAGGCTGAGATTGCTCCCTCCAGCATAGGAGGAGAGGGGAAGGAGATTGTAATCCTTGAGACTGGGAGATAATGGAGGGCCTATTTGCCCTGCCTCATTTTGCTTTGGGTTTTGGTCACGTGAGAAATGAGTCTTTGTCACTTGGGCAAGCGAGAAGAAGTTATTACAGTAGGGGGACTGTTTGGAGAGAGCAAGGGCCTCTGGTAGATTCAGGCTAAGGGAAAGGGGGGAAATCCTATTTAAAATAAGCATTTTTATTAACCTTAGGAGATAGAGGGTATTCACTCATGTTTCACTGCTTCTTCATATTTGAGTGAAAATAATAAGGAAATTCTATTGATAGTTGTCTTGGTTCCTTACTACTACTGGGAGGGATATAGGATATTCATAAAATGTATTACTTTTTCCCATTTGGTAAATGTATCAAGAAAACAAAGAGGGATGGTACTGGGGAGACTTGCTCAGTATATTCTTATTAGGTATTAGGACTGTAACAAATACCTGTTAATCTAGTTCTCTCTGGTCATTTGTTCTGGTTGGCCAGATAATGTCATCTTCTTCCCCATCATTTCTCATGCATCCCTCTTGGAGCTTTGTTTTGTGCCTGGTCAGGGTTTTATGAGTCGCTGCGTTTTTTTCTGGAGCCTTCATATATGCTCCAAGGGTCCATTTTTGGAAGAAATCCAGCCTGGTTGAGCTTCCTTTGTCTCTGTCCTGGTTTCTTTTCCAAAACTATACCAAATTTTATGTTTCAGATTTTTTAAACATTTGTGTTTCTGATTCATGTAGATTGAAAATAAGTTTAATCTGAAATGTGTTAATGTTGATGAGGAAAAAAGTATTGCTAAGAAAGATTAGACAATGATGTAGAAATACTTAGTCCTATACAATTTTATATAGAGTTTCAGTTTATTTTCTGATTTCAATAGAACAAGTTGAAATCATCGCAGAAGGATAAAGTTCGTCAGTTTATGATCTTCACACAATCTAGTGAAAAAACAGCAGTAAGTTGTCTGTCTCAGAATGACTGGAAGTTAGATGTTGCAACAGACAATTTTTTCCAAAATCCTGAACTTTATATACGAGAGAGTGTAAAAGGATCGTTGGACAGAAAGAAATTAGAACAACTATACAATAGATACAAAGGTGAGTGTTTGCTTATGACTTTAAATATTTTGAATCAGGCTCTTCAAAGTTACAAGCTTGTTGTAAGAAATCAAATAACATATAGAACACAAATTGGGTAGGTATGTCCAACAGAACTCTCTACATCTTGGAATTTTTCAAGAGGTTTAAGGGGACAAAGTTTTCTCTTTTCACTAGTTTTTCTTCTTACACTGTTTGCTTCCCTGCTTTCTCCCCCAGTCATCCAACTTGGGAATGGGGAAGAAATGTGTTGTTTTTCTCATTTTCGTAAAACTCAGCCAAACCAGATTTTAAGAAAAGCACAATTTTAATAGCTTTTTAAAGAATTGTAATACATTTAAAAGGTTAAACAATACAAAATGAATTAATAAAAGTTTAATAATTTATCTATCTTTTCGTTTATTTTCCTGAGGGATAAACAATTTTTTATGCAATTTTGTTGCAATATATTCACATACCATACAGTCATCCAAAGTGTACAGTTGTTCACAGTATCATCATATAGTTGTGCATTCATCACCACAATCAATTTTTGAACATTTTCATTACTCCATAAGATAAAAATAATAATAAAAATAGAAGTAAAAAGAACAACCGAAACATCCCATACCCCCTCCCATACATTATTCATTTACGTTTTGTCCTCATTTTTCTGCTCATCTGTCCATACACTGGATAAAGGGAGTGTGAGCCACAAGGTTTTCACAATCACATGGTCAAACCATATAACCTGTGTAGTTACACGATTGTCTTCAGCAATCAAGGATAATGGATTGCTGTTCAACAGTTTCAGGTATTTCCATCTAACTCTTCTAATATAGTAAAAACTAAAAGGGCTATCTACATAATGCATAAGAAATAAACTCCAGAATGACCTCTTAACTCCAAATTTGAAATCTCTCAGCCACTGAAACTTTATTTTGTTTCATTTTCTTCCCCCTGGTATAAACAATTTTAATAGCTGTGTTGGATCCTTTCCTGTCTTTCTCTTATATTTATGCCAAAATATCTATACAGACTTTCTTTCAAATGTTTTCCAGAAATGGAATTATACTGTATATATACTTATGCCCAAAAGTAAAAGGGTGTGCATGTTCTTTAATGCTGGCATTATTGCCAGATTACTTTTAGAAAGGTGTTTAGTAAATCACACCCAGCAACAGTGTATGAATGCCTGTTTCTCTTTGTATTTGTCATTATTTTCAGTTTTTGCTTATCTTAAAGGTGAATATTGATAGTTGGGTTTTTTTTTCTTTAATTAAACTGCTTATATTGTAGAGATTGGGATTGAGTTGCATAGTTTCTAGTTTCTCTGATACTCTCAAATGAACTGCTGTAGTAGAGTGAACTTTGTTTTAAGAGAGAGAATTTCTATATGTAATACTGTTAATTTAGAATGCCTGCTTAAACAAAGTATAGGTGTTTTCAGTTTGAATCCCTTATCATGTATAGAAATTCTGATTTTCTGAATATGTGTGAAAATGGAACATTTTTCATTTGGATAAATGAAATAAAAAAATATTAAGTGCTCATTTGCATTGATATGCTCCTGTACATTGTAAGAATTCTATTTAGGGGGCAAAGTGGCTTTAAATATTATATGGGGAAAATATCTGTTAGAGTAATAATGCCTCATGTCTTTGGCATTTTGTGATCATTTTTTAAAAAATGGAATATAAAGCACATTACCTTTTTCAGTTTTAAGAAGCTGGCATGATAAAGTATGGCACTAATTTAATATTGCATTGTTGTTTTTAAAGATCCTCAAGATGAAAACAAAATTGGAATAGATGGTATACAGCAGTTCTGTGATGACCTGGCACTCGATCCAGCCAGCATTAGTGTGTTGATCATTGCGTGGAAGTTTAGAGCAGCAACACAGTGTGAATTCTCCAAACAGGAGTTCATGGATGGCATGACAGAATTAGGGTGAGTCTATAATAACCATAGGAAATTAGGTACATTACTGTAAGAATTACTGCAGGACTTAATTATGTCATTAATTTTACTGGCCCACAGACTTGGTATAAATAGAAGTGGACTGACATGCCAAGTTCTCATGTTATAAGGTTTTCTGGGTTTGTCAGTTATCTGTGTAGTAAAATCTGTTCCATCGCATTATACTTCTATCCTTTGTTTCTAAGAGAGGTTCACTAGTATTAAAATAAAATTACTATGCTTTAATATTTAACATGGATAAGTGAAATGAGCAAGTTTGTAATGTGAAGCTGTGAACTCTGAAACTTAAAAAAGTTGGAATTTTAAAACCGGATGGTACCTTAGAAGTTAATAATCATTTTTTGTTCCACTTATGCCTTGACAGTATCTTTGGATAAGTAAATGAAAAAGTCATAGGTGGAGCAAGCTTTACCTCTCGCCTCTAGTTTTCTGTATTTATGAGGCTGCAAAAGTATTCAGCCCATGGGTAGGCAACAGGCTGCCCTTTCTCTTTTAATAGCCCTTTCTGGCCCTTTCTGCTATTCTTATTCAACAGTTGATCACTGTTGAATAATAATAGCTAATATTTATTGAGCATTTATTTTATTTCAGGAACTGTGCTACCTACTTCACCTACCTCTTCACAACACCTCTGTGAGGGAAGTAGTGTTTATATTCTCATTTTAGAGATAAAGAAACGGAGGCACAGAGAAATTATAGAATTGGAAGTATTACAGCCAGGATTTGAATACAGGCATTCTGATTCTTGAGCTTGAGGGATATTGTAATCAGTCAAGGTTTTGTTAAAAGACAAAAACTACATCAGTAAGCTGAACAGGGAAAATTTAATATAATCGTTTATTAGGTAAAAGGTGGTTAACTACTAAAGGGCTAAAAGAAAGCTCTAAAGTATAAGAGAGATAGCAACTGCAGGAAGCAGCTACCACCTCTAGGGCTGAGGGAAGTGAACAAGGAAGGAACTTAGAAATTAAGGAGATCCCCACAAGGCTGTGAGATTTAGACTTCCCAGGAGGAGGGAGGGCGTGCCTGCTGCAGGAACAAGATGTCTGGTGACGAAGAAACTGGCTAGAAGCAGCTTGCTGTGGGGTCATGAGAGTCACCATTGCTGGGGTGAATGCTGCTGGGACCTCTCAGCACAACCTTACCCCTCTGCAGAAAGTAAACTGGAATAGGGAAAGTTCCTTTTTCTTCTTTGCAATCTCTCATCGCCCTCTATTGGTAGAGCCTAACATGGAGCCAGCTGGCAGGAGAGAAATGTGATCTGGCAGTTTGTAGTCCACTGTCACAAAGTAGGGTGAAGAGTGTGGGTTTAAAGCTCAGAGACAGTAAATTAATAACTGGCTGGACACTACAGTCAACGCAGCCCCATCCTGAACTTTCTGGAATTTTCTATGCTAGGACAGTTTCCATTAGAACTCAGGGAGACAGGTTTATCTTTTCTTTATCATTTGAAGCTGAATTCAAATAAAATGTAATAAACTTACAAATTAATTTTAATTTACAAACTACTGTTCTGCAAGATGTTAAGACCATAGAAGGAAAATGAAAGCAAAAATGATTGGAGGAAAAAAGTTAAATGATTGATTTGTGGAATCTATAAGAAAGTATGTTTCTATGACTAATTTCTTAAGACTATTACCAGAAAAGTAAGGCTTGGTATTTTGGACTCTTTCAACTCCTTGGAAGTTGAATGCTTTGCAAATGTAGAAAATATGTGCTGATGCTGATTTGAGATAATTCAGTTGGAGGCAGTAGGGGGGCAGAGCTGATATTATACTTTGTGTATAAGAAGTAAGTTTTTAAGGGGAATACTTGCTCATCTAAGCAAAAAACTGTTCTTTCAGTTAGTGTGGAAGCTAGACATGTGATTTGTTTCTATATAAGGAATGTCTAATACAGTTTAAATTGATGATTGTTAATTTGGTTACAACACATTCTTGTCCACTGCAGCTGACTCCTCCAAGTCAATATGTTGATAATCCAGTGAATTACATAGTTAAAAGTAATTTAAAAAATAGTTCCTTTTAAAAATAGTAATTACTTCTTACATTTAATCATTACAGACCTTCTCTTCCCCAGTTAATCCTACACCTTGTATATATACATTTATATAATGTAAAAAGATGAAATTCCAAATATCTGACTTTTAAAAAAATTCTGTGAAATAAATATAAATCCTCATAGGAATAAATAAGTTCTTAATTTATAGTGGAAAAGTTCATCTTTTATAAACTTAATTTTACAATGTAGATGTGACAGCATAGAAAAACTAAAGGCCCAGATACCCAAGATGGAACAAGAATTGAAAGAACCAGGACGATTTAAGGATTTTTACCAGTTTACTTTTAATTTTGCAAAGAATCCAGGACAAAAAGGATTAGGTAAGCATTTTTAAAAATTATATTTGGAGTATCAAATACATTCAAATACATTGACGGTGTCACTTTTGCTTTGTAATAGAAAGCTTGCAGCATAAACTCATCATGAAAGTAATAATTATTGAAAAGCAGTGAGAAGCAGTAAACTTTTAGTTAGTCAAAAAATATTGTGCACATTGGATAGTAGAGTAACCCACGGTACTGTGTGTGAACCACTGATTTATTTATTTATTTATTTTTAAGAATTACAATACAATAAAATAAATAGCTGTTAAACTTCCACTGACAGTTATATATTTGTGTATGATTTATTTATTTATTTATTTATTTTTAAGAATTACAATACAATAAAATAAATAGCTGTTAAACTTCCACTGACAGTTACATATTTGTGTATGATTAAGATATTTTAGGATTTTTGGAGCATAAGTTATTTCACTATGGATCTGTAGAAATACCATTTTAAGATATTGAATTAATAGAGTGCCAAATAAACTTATTTTTTGTTTGTTAATAATTTAGAAACTCTTAAGAAGGAATGATTATCATTCATAATTTCATCATTCAAAAATAACCATTGGTAGCAGTTTAGATCGATCAGTTTACTCTGTATTTAATATCCACACATTTGCTTTTGGAAGGTCTAGGGAATATGGAAGTAAAAGATACAGTGTTATTATTATCTTTAAGAGCTTAACAGTGTTTGCACAGGAAGGTTAGACAGTAGCAAGTAATAGAAAAGAATGTGTATTGTAAGGGTTTTAGAGAAAAAGCAGAAGTGAATAAAAGCAGGTCTTGTTAGGAAATGCTTCCAGGGTGAGGTGGGTTGTGAACTGAGGGATTTGGTAGTTGATTGGGAAAGGGGAGATAAAAGTTGTTCTAGAGGATAGTTGTAGTTGTGGAGAATAATTATGAATGAAATCCTGAAACCTCAGAAATAAACTTTGTGGAAGAGAGAAGACACTGGTTTGATTTAAGTGGGGATGCTTGTTTGGGAATTAAATTTGTGAGGCACAGTAAAGCTAAATATGGCTTTCTTTTGAAAACAGGACAGAAAGGTTAAAATTGGAATTTGTGGGAAACGGGGACCCACTGAAGCTTTTACTCACATTAGCTTTTCTTTAGCGTGAACTTGTATTGTGCCTAGCAGTGTACTAAGTTCACTTCCTCGTTTAATGTTGGACAGCCTTATGAGTTATTCATTCTTTCATTCAACAATTTACCACCTGCCATGTGCCATATGCATAGTAATATAGTCACAGGAAGGTTAAATAACTTGCCCAGTGATGGAAGTGAGTTTTTTTTTTGTTTTTGTTCTTGAAGATAGTGCAGTCGGAGAGACTAATAGAGGGCTTTTGTATTAATCTTTCTTAATATTTTAGATTAGAGAGAAATAAAAACACTGAGAAAAGGATTATATGAAGAGAGATTAGACCATGATAGTGACTGGAAAGCCAGAGAAGAAGGGATGAATATAAAACATTTCTAATGGAGAATTGGCCTAAAGTGTAATTAAACGTGGCTGAATTGGTTAAAAGTTTACAAAATATCTGTAAAGAAAAATTCTAAATAATGAAGCCTGTTTATCAGCTGATTCTGCAATTTAGGTTGGATTTTATTCTTACAGGAAAATTTCTCCTTTTACAGGCAAAATAAACTTGGATACCTAGGAGTTAGTTCCTCTGTCTTCTCTCATTATCTGTGGTCACTAATTAACTGAGCTATTTTTTCTAATTTCTTCTCTCCTCACCAATGAAAACCAATTAAGCCTTTGCCCTTACTCTTATGCATTAAAGGATTATTTTTATTGTATTTAGAAATGCTGCACTATATTTTGATAAGATTAAATAAATATAATATTTGAATACAAATGTTGATTTAAAAGAGTTTAATCTACTGCTTAGTTATATCCCTACACCTGACTGGAGCAAAAAATAAATAATATTTTGGGTGACTATATAGTTTTGATACTGAATCTTAGTTTTTATTATAAGTGATGAAAATACAGCAAAATTAAATTTCTTTTGCTTTTTGGTATACGAATTAGACAGTCAGTTGGAATTTTAGATTTACAGGAGAATGAACAAAAGATTTTGAAAGCAATAGATTTAACAATTACTTGTTTATTTAATAAGTATTGAACTTATGAAAATGTAATTAAAAGACAAATCATCATTTCTGTTTTTCTTTTTCATTGGTATAGGATGTCAGGAAATGTAATGGTGTGCTTAGTTGAAGAGCTTGATTAAAAAGAAAAACGTTTTCTTGACAGCCTTTTTAAGGGTTCACAGGGCTCTTAAATTATAAGTCCTGGTAGAGAGGAGTTAGAAGATCATAGGAGAGGAGGAGAGGCCCAAAACAAATTGACGAAGAGTAAGTGACAGCACTGTAGTTTTCAGCTGTGCTAGTTATAATGAGAGATAGTGTTTTCCATAACCTTATTTCTTGTGTCACCAGGATAGGGTACTTCCTTTATCACAGTCTGCCTCAAAGTCACCTGCTTTTCCTGATAGTCTTCTAAATCATAAATTTGAAAAGGATTTCATAAGTCCTCTGTTAAATCTAATCTACCCAAAGTAGCATCCCTACCTGATGCTCATTTAGCTTCTACTTTTGAACATACAGGGACTGGTCACCCATTGTTCTAGAGAGTGATTCAGTCCAGTCACAGAGTATTCTTGTTATTACAGAGTTCTTCCTTAGTAAGCTAACATCTTTGCCTTTAAAGCTTTTACCACTGCTCTTAGTTTTGTTCTCTAATGCAGCACAGGAAGGCTAACCATTTAAAGATTGCTATCACTCATCCCTTGTCCTCTTTTTCCAGGCCAGCATTCCAAATCTTAATTTTAACTATTCTTCAACTGAGGAGACCTTTGTTATCCCTGTTACTGTCCTCCCTAGACACATTTCCTGTTTCTCAGTTTCTCTCAAAATAGAGCACTTGAAACTGAACATAATACTCCAGAAGAAGGCTGTTTGACTTAGAACACAGTGGGCTTGCTATTTTTTATGAGACTTTTTTTCCTATTAATTTGGTCAGAGATTATGTTTGTACTTTAGCAATCATGTCATGTTTAGGACAATGTAGAACTTCAATTAGACGAATGTCTGTGGGTCACTTTGATGTGAACCGTGGTTCTCCTAACTCTCTAATTGTGTGCCTGTGAAGTTGATTTTAAAGTTATGATATTATTTGTTAAACATTTGCTTTAATACTTAGAAATAATTTTATAGATTTTTTTAAAGAGGATTTTCATCTTTGACCTAAGTTAAAAACGTGTTATGCTTCTCATTATATAGATGAGCAGCAAACTCATGGTCAGTGAGGCTGGTGTTAGGTCCTGTGACATAGAGTTGATGAAACAGGGACTAGACTTTAGGTCTTAGGACCCCACGCTCCTGTATTCTTTTTTTTTTTTTAGGAGTTTTATTGAGATACATTCACATATCATATAATCCATCCAATGCATATAATCAATGATTTTAGCATAATCATGGAGTTGTGCATTCATCATCACAATCAATTTTAGAACGTTTTCAGTACTTCAAAAAGAAAAACTGCATACCCCTTAGTAGTCACCTCTCAAGCTCTCTATCTCTCCCAAACCTTACATAACCGCTGATCTAATTCTGTCTTTATAGACTTATTTATATTTAAAGAATACTAAACTATTATGGTTAACTATAGTTCATAGTTTGCATTGTGTATTTTCCCCCCATATACCACCCTATTATTAACACATGTAATAGTGACATACATTCATTATCATCCATGAAAGAACATTCTTATATTTGTACAATTAACCACAGTGATCATCCACAGTAGGAATCAGTGTGTTATAAAGTCCTATGTTTTATCCTCTTGCTTTCCTTCCAGTAATATACACAACATAAAACTACCCCTTTCAACATCATTCACACATAATTTGTTATTGTTATACTCACAGTAATGTGCTACCATCACCTCTATCCATTTCCAAACATTTACAGTCAACCTAAAAAGAAATCCTGCACAAGTTAAGCATCAGCTCCCCAATCCTAGTCTCTGGTAACCTGTATTCTAGAGTCTAACTCTATGAGTTTGCTTCTACTTAGTTCATATTTATGAGATTATACAATATTTGTCCTTTTGTGTCTGGCTTGTTTCTCATGCAACATAATGTCTTCCAGGTTCATTCGTGTTGTTGCATGCATCAGAACTTCATTCCTTCTTATTGCTGAAATATTCCATTGTGTGTATATATATATATGTGTGTGTATATATATATATATATATAGAGAGAGAGAGAGAGCGCGCGCGAGAGCGAGCGAGAGCGAGAGAGAGCACATTTTGCTTATCAGTTCGATTGATAGACATTTGTGTTGCTTCCCTTTTAGCAATTGTAAATAATGTGGCTGTGAGCATTGGTGCACAAATGTCTGTTTGCGTCCCTGCTTTTGGATCTTCTGGGCATATACCTACTAGGAAGATTTCCAGATCATATAGCAAATCTATACTTTGCTTCCTGGGGAAACACCAAACTGTCTTCCACAGTGGCTGTACCATTTTACATTCCCACCAGCAGCGAATGAGTGTTCTTCTTCACATCCTCTCCAACACTTATAGCTTTCTGTTTTATTAAAAATGGCCATTCTGGTAGGTGCAAAATGATATCCCATTGTGGTTTTGCTTTGCATTTCCCAAATAGCTAATGATGTTGAGCATCTTTTCATTTACTTTTTGGCCATCTGTATTTCCTTTTTGAAGAAATGTCTATTCAAGTCTCTTGCTCATTTTTTAATTGGGTTGTTTGCCTTTTTATTGTTGAATTGTCAGATTTCTTTTCATATTCTGAATATTAAACCCTCATCAGATATGTGGTTTCCAAATTTCTCCCATTAACATAGTTTACCCCTTCACTTTGTTGACAGTCCTCTGAAGCACAGAAGACTTTAATTTTGTGGAAGTCTGTTTATCTATTTTTTCTTTAGTTGCTTGTGCTTTGGGTGTAAAGTCTAAGAAACCATTGTCTAACACAAGATCTTGAAGATGCTTCCCTGTATTTTCTTCTAGGAGTTTTTTGGTCCTGGTTATTATATTTAGGTCTTTGATCCATTTTGAGTTGATTTTTGTACAAGATGTGAGGTAGGAGTCCCCTTTCATTCTTTGGGATATTGATATCCAGTTCTCCCAGCACCATTTGTTGAAGAGACTGTTGTAGCCCAATTGGGTGGACTTGGCAGCCTTGTCAAGTATCAATTGGGCATAGATGTAAACTCTCAATTTGATTCCATTGGTCAGTAAATCTGTGTTTATGACTGTATCATGCTGATTTGACCACTGTAGCTTTGTCGCATGCTTTAAAGTCAGGAAGTGTGAGTCCTCCAACCACGTTCTTCTTTTCAAGATGTTTTTGGCTATTCAGGGCCCTAACCCTTCCAAATAAATTTGATAACTGGCTTTTCCATTTCTGCAAAGTAGGCTGTTGGATTTTGATTGGGATTGTGTTGAATCTATAAACCAGTTTGGGTAGAATTGACATTTTAACATATTTAGTCTTCCAATCCATGAACATAGACTGTCCTTCCATTTATTTAGGTCTTTGATTTCTTTAAGCAATGTTTTGTAGGCTAAATCCTAGGTTAAATTTGTTCCTACATGGTTGATTCTTTTAGTTTGCTATTGTAAGTGGAATTTTTTTCCCGTTTTCCTCCTCAGTTTGCTCATTTCTAGTGTTTAGAAACACTACTGATTTTTGCATGTTGATCTTGTATCTTGCCACTTTGCTGAACTCATTTATTAGCTTTGTTAGCTTTGTTGTAGATTTTTAGGGACTTTCTACATATAGGATCATGTTGTGTGAAAATAGTGAAAGTTTTACTTCTTTCTTTCTGATTTGGATGCCTTTTATTTCTTGCCTAACCACTCTTGCTCGAATTTGTAGCACAATGTTGAATAACTGTGGTGACAGTGGACATCTTTGTCTTGTTCTCGATCTTAGAGGGTAAGCTTTCAGTCTTTCACTTTTGAGTATGATGTTAGCTGTGGGTTTTTCATATTTGCCCTTACCAAGTTGAGGAAGCTTCCTTCTATTCCCGTCTTTCAAAGTGTTTTTATTCAAGAAAGGATGCTGGTTTTTGTCAAATGCTTTTTTGTGTCGGTTGAGATGATCATGTGGTTTTTTTCCTCCTTTGATTGGTTTATGTGATTTATTACATTAATTGATTTTCTTGTGTTGAACCACCTTTGCATGCCTGGAATAAACCCCACTTGATCATGGTGTATGCTTCTTTTGATATGTTGTTGAATTCTATTTGCAAATATTTTGTTGAGGATTTTTGCATCTATATTCATTAGAGAAATTGGTCTGCTATTTTCTTGTAGTATCTTTACCTGACTTTGGTATTAGGGTGATGTTAGCTTCATAGAATGAGTTAGGTAGTATTCCCTCCTCTTCATCTTTTGGAAGAGTTTGGGCAGGATTGGTATTAACTCTCCTTGGGATGGTTGGTAGAATTCACCTGTGAAGCTGTTTGGTCCTGGGCTTTTCTTTCTTGGAAGGTTTTTGATGACTGATTCAGTCTCTTGGAATTAGTCAGTTGAGGTCTCCTATTTCTTGTAGAGTCAGTATAGGTTGTTCTTGTGTTTCTGGGAATTTGTCCCTTTCATCTAAGTTTTCTAATTTGTTAGCATACAGTTGTTCATACTATCCTCTTATGATCCTTGTTATTTCTGTGGGTAAGTAGTGAGGTCCCCCTTCCCATTTCTGATTTTATTTATTTGCATTTTCTCTTTTTCTCTTTGTCTATCTAGCTAAGGGTTTTTCAATTTTATTGATCTTCTCGAAGAACAACTTTTGGTTTTGTTTATTCTCTTATTTCTTTATTCTCAATTTCATTTATTTCTGCTCTAGTCTTTGTTATTTCTTCCCTCTTCTTGTTTTGGAATTAGTTTGCTGTACCTTTTATAGTTCCTCCAGGTCTGCAGTTAGGGCTCAGATTTTAGCTCTTTCTTCTTTATTAATAATGTAGGTGCTTAGGCTACTTTTAGGGCAATAACTTTCCTTCTCAGTACTGCCTTCAGTGTATCCCATAAGTTTTGATATGTTGTGTTCTTGTTTTCATTTGTCTCAAGATATTTACTGATTTCACTTGCAGTTGTTTCTTTGACCCACTGATTGTTTAAGAGTGTGTTATTTAACTTCCATGTATTTCTGAATTTTCCGGTTCTCCAGCCATTACTGATTTCCTGCTTCATTCTGTTATGATCAAAGAATGTGCTTTGTATAATTTCAATCTTTTTAAATTTATTGAGACCTCTGTTTTGTGATCCAGCATGTGTACTATCCTGGAGAATGATCCATGAACACCTGAGAAGAATGTATATCCTGCTGTTTTGGGGTTCCATATTCTGTATATGCCTGTTAGGTCTAGTTCATTTATCATGTTATTCAAGTTCTCTGTTTGCTTATTGATCCTCTGTCTAGATGTTCTTTCTATTGATGAAAGTATTGAAGTCTCCCACTATTATTGTAGAGACATCTGTTTCTCCCTTCAGTTTTGCTCGTGTTTGCCTCATGTATTTTGAAGCACCCTGTTGAGGTGCGTCGATATTTACGATTGTTATTTCTTCTTGGCAGATTGCCCCTTTTATGAATATATAGTGTCCTTCTTTGTCTCTTTATAACAGTTTTGCATTTAAAGTCTATTTTGTCTGATACTAGTGTAACTATTCCAGCTGCTTTTTTGGTTACTATTTGCATGGAATATCTTTTTCCAGCCTTTCACTTTCAACCTATTTGTGTCCTTGGGTCTAAGATGAGGCCCTTGTAGACAGCATATAGATGATCATATTTTTTAAATCCAATCTACCAATTTGTGTCTTTTGATTGGGGAGTTTCATCCATTAACATTTGGTGTTATTACCATAAAGGCAGTATTTACTTCAGCCATTTTATTGTTTGACTTTTATATCTCACATCTTATTTTTGTCTCTCTTTTCATCCTTAACGATAATCTTCATTTCTGTACCCTCTTCCAAGCCTCTCTGTCCTGTCTATTTCTTTTAGCCTGCACAACCCCTTTTAGTATTTCTTGTAGGGCAAGTCTCTTCTTGAAGAACTCTCTCAATTTCTGTTTGTCTGTGAATATTTAAATCTTCCCTCATTTTTGAAGGACAGTTTGCCAGGTAAAGAATTCTTGGCCAGCAGTTTTTCTCTTTCGCTATCTTACATATGTCATACCACTGCCTTCTTGCCTCCATGGTTTCTGATGAGAAATTGGGATTTAGTCTTAATGAGCTTCCCTTGATGTAACGAATCACTTTTCTCTTGCTGCTTTCAGGATTCTGTTTTTATCTTCAGCATTTGACATTCTGATTAGTAGGTATCTTTGAGTAAGTCTTTTATTCTGTTTGGAGTACGTTGTACTTCCTGGACATGTATATTTAAGTTTTCCATAACAGTTGGGCAGTTTTTGGCCATTATTTCCTGAAATATCCTTTCTGCCCCCTTTCCCCTCTTCTCCTTCTCATACACCCATGATGTGTGTGTTTATGTGTTTTGTGCTGTCATTCAGTTCCCTGAGAACTTGCTCAATTTTTTCCATTCTTTCTCTGTGTTCTGTTGGTATGGTTTTGGATGTTTTGTCTTGTAGTTGGTAGATCCTTTCTTCTGTGTTCAGATCTGCTGTGTTATGCCTCTAGCATATTTTTAATCTTTTCTGTTACTTTTCTTTGCATGCTTTCAGATTCTTCTTTGTGCTCACCCAATGTGTTCTTAAAAACCTTTATCTCTTTAGGCATATTTTTCTTCATTTCCTTGAATTGATTTAGGAGGTTTGAACATTTTTGATTTGTGGTTTCAAATTCTGTGTCTCCTCCAACTTTTTAATTTGTTCCTTCGACTGGGCCATGTCTTCCTGTTTCTTAGTATGGCTTATAAGTTTTTTGCTGGTGTCTAGGCATCTGATTATCTTGATGAGTTTACTCAGATGGTCATTTTCTCTCTTGCCTAGGTTTTTATTGTTGATTGGCTTTGAGTTAAGGTTCTGCTTTGACACTTAGTTCAACTTGTTCTAGCTCTTTAGAATTGCCCGTGTTTAACTGATCAAAACAGGGTCAGGGACCTACAAAGGGGTTGCAGACCAGTTCCAAAATGCCCTGGGGAGAGGGTCAGAAAAGCCACCAAAAACTTTTTTTGTTGGCTCCTTAAAGCTGCGTTTTCCTGGGCTGCCTGGCAAATGACACTATTCAGCAAACTATTCTCTGCATCCCTAAGGAGGGAGTGTGTTTTTTCAAGCTCCATAAGGCTCCACCGTGGTGGGGTGGTGTTGAAACAGTGTCCATTGGAAACCCTGTCCAGGGCAGGCGAGAACTGTGATTCAGAGCCAGGACCCAGCGTTGTGAACTCTCAGTGATCAGAAGCCACTCTTGGCACTTGGCTGTGTCCTCCCCTTTCCCAGGGAGGAAAGCTTCCATGTCCCTCTCTGTCTGCAGCAGCCAGGTGCTTACTGGACAGAGGCTGCTTGCCTCGGGTGGGGGATGGGTGCTGGCCACTACTGCAGTGGGATTCACTCACAGTTTTTTTCTGCTGCACCTTCTCTGTCTCCCTGTCCTGCTCTTTCCTGGATGCTGTGCAGTGTTCCACTGGCCTCCAGAGGGCCAGAATCGTAGTTTCAAACAGTTTCTGCATGTCCACTAGTTGCCTTTGGAGGAGGAGTGTGTCCTGCAGCTCCACCATCTTCCCCCTTTCTTTTTTTCTTTTTAATATAATCACCATTCCATCCTTCCTAGTGAGTAGGCAACATTTTGTTTTCCTTAGGGACTATGTTTGGGTCTAGTCTCAGTTCATTTCCATGTACATCCTGCATTTAACTGATCATCTTTTATGAAATCACATTGCCCTTGTTGGTTCCATTAGAAAGAATGATGGGAATATCTCTGTTGGCATTTTAAATTTTACAATAAGGGCTTAAATGTTGATGCTGCAAGTATCTAAATTTCAGGCAGTACAGTGATTAGGACTTGCTGTCCTGCATGTCTTATTTCTTTTTCTCGGCATTCTCCTTTCATGTTTTTTTCCTAAATGTTGTTGCTTTTTTATCACTGAATTTGCTCTTTTCCAATACTGCTTCAGAATCTATGATAATTTTTTTACTTTTTAAAAATAAATATTAGTAATAGTTAGTACTCATATTCATATTATTATTTACCAGGGACTTTTCTAAATGCATTATGTGTGTTAACTTATTTAATCTTCGTAACAGCTATGTGAGGGTAGGTACTGCTGTCTTCATGTAAAACTGGATTACAGAGAGGTTAACTCAGTTGCCCAAGATCACTTTAGCTAGTAAGTTGTAGAGTTTTTAAAGCCTAAACCTCATGCTCTAAACTACTGTTTTTAACTGCCTCTCTCCAGTGAATCTGTTTCCCTGTCACTAAGAAATTTCTATCTCAAGGGCAATTTTTCCTATACCTGTGGTTATCATTTACTTATTTAATCTTTGTTTCAGCTCTTAATTATAAATCTTTTTGAGTCTTCATTTTTCATTCAGAAACATCGATTGCTTATTTTGTATTCTGAGAGCTTTGAATTAGGAGCATTTTAAGTCTGTCTGGGGGAGTTTGTGGAGTCTTCACAAAGATTATAATCTTTGACCCTTGAAGAACGAATATACGTTTTCAAGGCTAGAAGGCAAAGAATTCATTCCAGGTGGAAGGGATTTGTATATTCAGTTGCTCAGAGATGAGAGATCATAGCTCCTTTGAGGAACTGCAAGTAATTGGACTTGACTGGAAATGTAGATTTTATCTGAAGGTAATGGGAAATTATTGAAGAATTTTAACATGGGAGTGATACCAGATTTATATGCCTGAAAGGTCCATCTGAAAGCAGTGTAGCCCTTTAAAAGGAGGTAGAGGCAAGGTTAGAGAAAGGGAGATTAATTATGAAGCTGTCACAGTGATTTAGCTAGAAATGAAGAGGTTCCTGTTCTGGTTTGCTAATGCTGCTGTTTTGCAAAACACCAAAAATGGATTGGCTTTTATAAAGGGGATTTATTTGGTTACAAAGTTGTAGCCTTAAGGCCATAAAGTGTCCAAGGTGAGGCTTCAGCAATAGGGTTCCTTCACTGGAGGACGGCCATTAGCATCTGGAAAACCTCTTTTAGCTTGGAAGACATGTGGCTGGCATCCGCTTGCTTCCAAGGTTGCGTTTCAAAATAGCGTTCTCCAAAATGTTGCTCTTGGGGTGTTTTGTCCTCTCTTAGCTGCAGCTCTTCTTCAAAATGTCGCTCTCAGGTGCTCTTCAAAATGTCACTCACAGCTACACTGAGCTCCTTCTGTTTGTCAGCTCATTTATATGGCTCCAGTGATGTAATTCAGACCCGCCCTGAATGGGTGGGGTAACACTTCCACAGAAGTTATCCAACCAAACGTTTCACTCACAGTTGATTGAGTCACTTTTCCATGGAAACAAAGGATTCTAATCTAATTGACATAATATGTCTGCCTCCACAAGATTGCTTCAAAGAACATGGAGTTTTGGGAGACATAATACATCCAAACTGGCATAGTCCCTAACCTAGGCTCTCCCACCAGGGATGGAGGAGGGATAGGTTTAAAAGGTACTTAGGCAAATTGACAGAGCTTCAGTTGGATGTATGTGATGAGGAAGAGGAATTGTCTTCCCCTGTGATCTCTTACCTTTGGGGACATTTGGAAATGTGTGTGTGTGGATTTTTTGGTTGTTACAATGTCTGAGGTTTGCTTCTGGCATAAGTAGGTGCTAAACATCCTGCAATACATAGGTCAGTTTCACACAACGAGAAATTGTGTTTCCTTGAGAAACACTTTAGGGCATTGGCATTCATTGAGAGAGAGGAGTACCAGGTCTATGGAGGAAAGACAGTGAGATCAGTTTGAGCCTGGTCGAGTTTGAAAGGACCCAGTTAGATGTTTGTGTCTAGAATATAGAGATAGGTTTCAGGTCTAGGAGTTGTTAGTAGTGGTTGAGAATATAATGTGGAAAAAAGATAAAAGTTTGAAAAATCTGTTGAGAGAAGTCAGAGAGGTGGTTATTGTTGAGATACAATGTTGAAGAACACCAACATTTAGTGGCTGAGTGGAGGAAGAGGAGCCAGTAAAGGAGGATAAGAAGGCTAGAGAGGACAGTGGAAAATCCTTTAGAGTGCTATCATGAAAGCTGATGGAAGGGATAGTTCATCCAGCAGGTTTGCTTAGTTTTGCAGATATGACAGAGAGCCAAGTAAAATAAAAAGTGTTTATTTGGCCATCAGAACCTCAATGGTACCCCTCCAGAGATTGATTTCAGTGGGGTGTGAGGTGATAGAGGTGGACACTTGTTTATAGTGGATTGAGGAGTGAGTAGTGGGAGGGAAGAAACTGAAAAATCTGCTCTGAGAAATAGGAGAGGGAGCTCTTTTTAATAGGTAAAATGATGAAGAGCCATGCTCAAGTTGCAGATTATTGATTTGGTGGCATCAATTTCAGTCTGGTATTTTTTTCTCAGGAGGTTTGAAGACTATACTCTTCCAAGATTAGGACTTCAAGGTAGTTGAATAGAATAGGTTTATCAACAAAAACAGTAACGTTCCTGGAAAGACTTTCCTCCAGATTAACCTTATTCTCTTAACTAACACTTGGGGAAATGGTTGTTTAATCAGTTGAATGTTCATGTACTATTCACGAATTCTTGTAAAAGAAAGTGACCTGAGGTTTTGTGTAATTTACTCTTAGTAAACCCCTGCAGGTTCCTAGCAATTGTAATTTCTAATTTATTTTTTATAAATATCTGTTTTTGTCAGTAAATCAGCATCAGGAGTACTCTTTTATTTTTTAAAATTGGGGCAGCACTTGGCCCTTTAGAGACTCTCCTAGTCTCATGATTTCTTAGAGATTATGAAGATTGATTTCAAGATCACATCTAAAATGCCTTTTAAGATTCTTGGGATGTAGTCTTTCCTGTCTAGAGATATAAATTCTTTTGTAAAGGTAGATACTTTATTAATTACTTTAGTTCCTTGAAAGAGATCATAGTTCTTTCTCTCTGCCATATGGCAGGTATAGTTCTTTGTCTTTGTTATGTGGCAATATTGCTTCTTTACTGTGCTCCATGCCCAATTAAGCAGCCATTTATGTTATCTTCAGCAGACTTAAAAACAAAAAAAAAAAAACAAAAAAAACACAAATCTTAGTTTATTATTGATTTTAATTTTTTAATCACTATTCCTATGATCTCCTCTTGAAATCAGAATTAGTTGACAACATGAAAGGTAAGATTACTTAGGATTGTGAGTAGCACTCCTTTACATTTCAACCCATAGGTATACATCAGTGATTCTCAACTGGGGGCAGTTTTGCTGCTCAGAGGACCTTTGGCAATGTCTAGAGATATTTTTAGTTTTTACCACCTGGAGGTGGGGGTGGGTCATAGGGAAGGGAGTGTGCTACCTGATCTGGTGGGTAGAGGCCAGGGATGCTGCTAAATATACTACATTGCACAGGATAATTCCCCACAGCAAAGAATTATCTGACTCTACATATCAAAAGTGCCAGGGCTTAAAAACCCTGGTGTACATGAATCCTTGAATGCTTTTGAGCTAGTCAAACATGTTTATCTACATTATCTAATTTAAACACAGCACTCCTTGGAGGTAAGTGATATTCTTACCCTGAATTGTGCCATGAAGGGACCCATTCATTGGTGATGGAGGCAGTTGGTGATGGAGGCAGAATACAAACCTTCGGTTTATTTCTACGGGAAAATTTATATACTTAATATTCAGGATACAAACTTTTGTTTTTAGATTTTTTCTTTTTTTGATCTCACTTGTTTTTTATAAGATCATTTGCAGGGGCAAATATTTATGACATTGAAATATAATTTATTTTTAATATTACAGATCTAGAAATGGCCATTGCCTACTGGAATTTAGTGCTTAATGGAAGATTTAAATTCTTAGACTTATGGAATAAATTTTTGTTGGTAAGTTCATGTTTTCTGTAGTTTCATGTTTTCTCTGAATTTGTGCTTTGTTTGAAAATGCATGAATAACATTTAATGCACCTCAGAACATATTATTAACATAGAGGGAGAAACTTGATTACCAGAATTTCATTACACAGTTGTTTTGCATTCTTGTATTTGGCACTGTTTAGACTATTTTTCCAACTCTTTGTAGTGATTTAAATGTTGTTTTTAAAATAGGAACATCATAAACGATCAATACCAAAAGATACCTGGAATCTTCTTTTAGACTTCAGTACAATGATTGCAGATGACATGTCTAATTATGATGAAGAAGGTAATGAAATTTTTTGCCCTACCAGTTTTTTTTTACTTGGCTTCTTATCTCCTTTTATCACACACTCCTGAACTTCTTGTCCACTTCTCTTTTTCTTGGAGTTGAATTTCCCTCTTCTGAACTTCTATTTGTGCTCTTCTGAATGTATGTAATGGCCTTCATCCTCTCTTCCAATCTATATTTTCTGTTTCTTTAAATTCTACCTCAGTATTCATGTCTTCCTGAAAAGCATGAGTAATTTACATCAATGTATTAGATTTTCGGTTCACCTTAGGAACTTATCTTTTTAATGTACTTTTGTTCTTATTTGTATTTATTTTTTGTTATCTGTCTTGTCTGTAAGCTTGATTTTAAACTCCTTGATTTCAGGGACGTCGTCTAATTTGAAATGTACTTCAAGAGGCATTCAATAAATAGTCACTGGTTGACTACTGTAGTTCTCTTTATTCATGTGCGTATAAAGATGGTACTCCTGTCCACTGTCAGGACACATGCTTTTGTTTGTCCAGAAGTGACAGTGGTTTGCATTGATCTCTTCACATGCACGTACCTAGACTCCTTTGAGAACTAGCAGGATGCATTTTTGAGGTTGTTGAATAGACAAAAATCTCTAGTTACCTTGGTCTCCTTAAAAGTTTCTTAGAGCCATTTAAGCTAATCAGGGATGATATTTTTTTCCTTCTTTTTTATTGTCACTTACAGTTTTCCCTAAAAAAGTTAGAAATGCTTGCACCTGTATATGGCTGATAATTCTGCTTTCTATTAGGTTTTACATAAAACTGGAGAACTGTCCTGATTTGAATGTTGACATGTGGATGTGTAGGGGCATTCATATATGCACTTTAAAGTCTTTTAGTAATTTATTGTCATGAAATAGGATAGAGTTTGATACTTGCTGTTAGTTTCCTATATATGAGATATAATGCCTGAAAACTTGTTTTTCCCTACTATGCTTTCAGCACTGATAGCATTGCCATCATATTGTGACCATCAATAGGTGACCAGTTTTGGCCTTTTGTTGAAGTTACTTCAGTGGCCTGTTGAAAAACATAATATTGATTGATTGCAAAAAAGTTATTTTTATCACTCAAAGAAGACCAAATGTTGGAATAATAGAGCAGAAAGAATATAAGGAAAATTTGGGGTAGAAACTCTAAAAAGCTAGAATTTTTTTAATCAGTGGGAATAAATAAGAATGATATACTTTAACAAAGGATTGTATTAAAATGTTAGCCTTATTTTTGCTTTTCTTTCTTCCTTTTCTCCCATATTTTTTCCCTTTTTTCCAGGAGCATGGCCTGTTCTTATTGATGACTTTGTGGAATTTGCACGCCCTCAAATTGCTGGGACAAAAAGTACAACAGTGTAGCACTAAAGGAACCTTCTAGAATGTACATAGTCTGTACAATAAATACAATGGAAAATTGCACAGTCAATTTCTGCTGGCTGGACTGAACTGAAGATCAATCCTCACAATTCAGGCTGAGGGTTGAGACAAAACTTTAAGGATACATCTTGGACCATGTCGTATTTCATTCTTCTGATGGTGGTTTGGGCTTGTCTTCTAGTCTGGGCCGCTCTAAACATTTATAATTCCAACATTGTGGAGTTCATCATATATATGTGGACCATCCTAGTTTATTCTTCCATAAGTCTTAGAAGCTTTATGGTGATTATTTTGAGGTTTCCATTCTCGCATAAAGCACAATGCTGTCTTCATCAGAAAACAGTTTGGCATAAGAATTAAACATATGAACATCACAAACAATTTATAAAAACTTCTTAAATATATGCTTTGGGCTAGTTGCAAAGACTATGCTGATAGCACTTCCAATAAGAGTGATATATTTAAGTGTACCAGATCTGAAATGGTGTTTTGGTTTTGGAGGATTTGTTTTTTCCTTGGCAAATCACATGTATTATTGACGTGTGTAGAGTATCTGATGAAAATAACTGATGTGAAAAATTTTTAGGATAATTTGGTGCCTACCGAAATTGTGCTTCAGACCCTCGATTTCAAAAAGGTTCTACAGAACTAGTCTGCACTTACCCTACCCATGTTTTTATATATAGATGTTCTACAGGGAGCTTTTATTTAGAAAATGCCCGCATAATGGTAGACTCTGTTCTTTTCTACATTATGCATTACATAATTGGATTTCATTATGATTTTGAAATGCTTATACGCCTGTCAGATAAGTTAAGGTATTTAATTTGTTTTGAATGTTTTAGATTGCTACACAATACAATATTCTAAATCAGGCATGAGGGTTATTTTTTGTTTTGAGTTTTTTTGGTCATCGCCCTATAAAAACAAATGAAATTCCCTTAATTTATAAGAAGATAGTAGGAATTAAATTTTAGAAATGGTTGTGATGAGCCATGAAGTTCAATCTTTATAATACAGGTACTGCTCTTTGAGACAAGTAGTCCATTTTTGATGACTTCTAATTTTGTTGAAATTGCTTTAACTGCTAATCACTGTGGTTGCCAAATATTTACTTTAGGAGCAAAGATTTTTAGGCAAGCATACCCTTGGTGCAAAATACCAATCTGGCTTCTATTTTCGTAAATTATTTAAGTCTCTCTACTGTTTTTGTTTCACTCAGATTAACTCAGTTTTCACATCAAAGCAGAATGTTATCTTGTATGTATTTTCTTCATTACAAGACCCATGAATTACTTTCATGCTGAAAATGCTCATTTCTTTATTCACTTAACACGTGAAGAATGGGTTATTGCTTTCTTAAACATTTCCGTAAGTCCAGTTAAAAAACGTAAAACTTCAATGTTGCATGACTATGGTCTGTGATAGGAATAGATGTTGCTTGGTATATCCGGGAACACTCTAACATCTAGTGTTGGAATTAGCAAAGGAATATACCTTAGAATAGCAGTACATTTTATGCAGATGCGGAAATGATTTTAAGAAACAATGACATATTAAAACTGCTTTTTACCTACATGATTTTGAAATTGACTAGAAGGTTATCTCCATAAATATTAATATTCCAACCATACCTTTAATTCAAGAAGAATGCAATTCTACAAAAGAAAAATTTAAACATCTCTATTCAAGTTACTAGAATTTGGTTATTAAAAAAAAATGGAAGAGAAAGAAAAAAAGTAGAAGAATCCTGCTGCTTTCAGTATTCCTGATTTCATTTTTGTAATACAAAGAACTTCAATTATGAAAAATTTAAAAAGTGTGTATATGTATACATATATGTATTTATACACACACTACTGTTTTCTGTCTTAATTTCGAGTTATAATATTGTTTTCTGAATGATTAATTAACATATTCTGTGTTTTGAAATGAGATCCCATTAGTTTTTTTTTCCCCAATATAAATTGTTTTTCGTAAAAGTTTGATATTGGTTCATGGCTTAGTGCCTTGGGGTTTTAAAGATTTTTCCTTTTAAATGCAAGACCTTTTCAACAAAATAGTGTTTGTCATCAGTTTGGTACTAAACATTTATAATTACTGTGTAATTATAAACCAAAATACCTAAAGCTTTGAATATAATTATGTAGCATAAGGTTGTTCACTCTATGATGGCATCTTAGAATTAAAACTATTACTAGGGCTGAAAACAGAAGACTAATTTAATGTGATGTGATTATTCTGAGGGTAAATGCCTGGTTACAGGGAATATTTTGTACTAAAAATGCTTACACATGGCTGTGTGTGTGTGTGAGTATGTGTGTGTGTCTGTGAGAGAGAGAGAGAGACACACACACATACAACTTGAATTGCTTTAATTCATAAGTGCTTCAGCCTTCATTCTGGTAAACTTCCCATGCTGATTTCTTTGTTTTAAACTGAACCACAGGTACAGTTTCTTTTGCCAAATGTCAAAACAGGTACACATTTTTAAATGTAATGCTTTTTTAATAGAAAATGTATTAAATTAGAAGTGCCCACATATACTTGAGATCAAGATTATCCTTAGTGAATTTCATCTGCATATTTCTGTAAGTTCAATTGTGTTTCTTTCAACCCCTGTCATATTACCAACAGAGGCAATAAAAGCTTCAGTGAAATTGCCATGACTAAATCTTTTCACATATTATTTCAGCGTATTATTTTTTAAAGACTAAAATATACATGAAAACTTTTCAAGGAAGAATAATTATTCATGGAAAGAGCATTGAAGTGGCAAGTTTTGGGGAGAAAAGACATGCCAAGTTCTTGTTTACTACATTTAACATGTTTACAACTATACTGGGCTGCTTTATTTAATGAACAATACTGTAGTTGTATAATATGGCATTGTAAGTGTATGCTCTTCATTAGACTTTTTAAAAAAGTTTTAATGAGAGAAAGTAAACAATAAAATAACAGGGAAAATCTTTTATATACTATCCTTACTGGGGAATTCTTATTTAAGCAAGGTATATAGTTTTTTTTTTTCCTCTCAAAGATTTAAGTGAATGAAGTGGTCATTTATTTTTTATTTGATAATCAGGTTTGAGTAGGTTGTAGTTAGATTAATGTGCACTTTGCTTATGTATTGTAAAACTTTTGTAACTTACATATGAATGAAGAAAGTTAAACTTGAAAGGATTTTGGAAGAAGAAAAGGAAAGTGGTGGTGGGGAAATTTTAATTATGGTTCACAAAGTATGCCTTTGTAAAGATGAATCGATTTTAACAAGAAGTAATTTATGTAGCTCTCAGTGTTTAATTGTGTATATTTAATAGAAATACTTACTTGGCACTTCAGTAGCTTTCTTTAAATGCTATCTTATACTTTCAATAATGATTTATATTAAATACTTAGATGTTTTGATAAGATTTTATCAAAGTTGATAATGTAATGACAAAATGTTTTTAAAATGTGATTTAACATATATCTTAATAACTGAGGATACAATACCTGATTTATGATTTCTACATAATGTGATGATTAGGGTTCAAATTATGACTCATTTAATTGACTATAAACATGATTATATTTCTGAACTCTATTGCCTCCATTTTTACAGTCATAATACAGCAATAGTTTCTATTTTTATTTCATAGAAATGTGTTGAGGTTACATATCATGATACTTTCACCTTTGATTTCTGATGGGAGAATGTTTATATTTTGTATTTAAGATAAATTTGAAAACTCCTAAAACTCCCTTTGCCAAGTTCATTCTTACTATTGGTTGTCATTTTGGTTGAACAGTTGCTTGATTTGTACCTGATTCTTGAGGCAGATAATGCTAATTAAAAACAGTGGCTCCTAATACAGTTACATAAATGTTTTTTTCCAGAGCATTCTTGGCCATCTTTTCTTTACTGCCTGTTGAATAAGTGACATTTCCTGCTGACCAACTCATTTATTTTACAACTTTCCAGTACCCTCCAGGTTTTGTTAATGTGGACTTTGACTTCTCCTTGGTTGGTTTTTTTTTTTTTTAATCTGTCATAAATAATAAAAGTATAGTTTAAGGTGCACAGCCTTTGTAGATGGCATTCCTGAAAAGTACTATCTCTATTTATGGAGTTAGGTTTTAAAATTATTTAGGGAGTCATTTTGTAATTATCTATTTTAAAAATTGAGATTCTTAAAAATGAATTTTTAAAAAATTAAATTTATCTAAGTTTCTTTTTTCTTATGAGTGTTGCTTAAGTATTTTCAGCTTAATTTTTTTGGATTGTGCTGTGTGTAAATCTTAATGTAGTTTGTAGTTTACAGCATTGGTTTTCAAGCTGTAAATCAGAGGCTGCTATGTTTCATGAGGACGGGCCATAGTAGATAGGATGCCTTCTCGTCCACTTCATCTATAGCATTCTCCTTTATCTGTTGTGAGTTATTGGTGTATCATATGAGGTTTGGTTTGGGAAACAATATTCTGTTTAAAAATTTTTTTTTTTTAAGTCTGATTTGGAGAGTACATTACCTCCTTCGTAAATTTTTCAGTGGCATGGAAATAGATGGAATCTGACCAAAATTAAAACTGGCCAGAGCATTCAAGGCAGCACTATTTTGCAAAGAAGAATCCATCAAAAAACTTCAAGGCAAAGAAGAAATTTGAACCAAAATAGTGAAAGCAAAGCTTGATTTGAAACACTGAAAAGTTCAAAAGTTATCAGGGGTAGCATGTGAGTGGCTTTATGACCAAAAGAAGAAAGAAAGATTTATCTCATGTTTAGAATGTATGTAATATATGTACAAATGCATATTCAATATAAGTATTTACTTAAAATCTTATTTTAGGGTATGAAATATTCTAAGAAAACTTTGTATCTAATGGAAAACTTGGGCAATGCCAAGCAAAAGATTTTTAGACAAAAAGGAATAATAATGTGGGGCATAAGGTTAGGGGAAAGCAAGTTATTAAAATGGCCAAAGAACAATGCTTATATAAGCAGTAGACCAATTTTGCCACAAAATTATATGACACATAGATAGAAGAGCAATATTTGATAAGGTTTGGAGATGTGTGTACTTGGAATCCTTTGAAAGTACCATGCTTTCAAGCAAATGCTAATATTTTAAATCTTAATAGTATATTAGAATTTATGTATTGAAAATTATATGAAATGAATGGGCGGTGAACCAAAGCTTTAAAAGTAGCATCCTTAAGACTATTGTAATACTTAAAAAAAAGATATACTTGTGATATAATACACACACCAATAAAATGTAACCATTGTAAAGTACAATTCAGTGGTTTTAGTGAATTAAGGTTGTGCAGCCATCACCACAATCCAGTTCTAGAACATTTCATTGGCCCCAAAGTTCCCTTGTGCCTGTTTCTAGTTAATTCCCACTCCTGTCCCCAATACTAGGAAACTTGACCTGTTTTTATCTCTATAAAGCTTCCCTTTCTAGAAATTTCCAATAAATGTGAAAGCTAATCTTTGCATCTGGCTTCTTTCTCTTAGCATAGTTTTTGAGGTTCATCCATGGTATAGCATGTACCTGTAGTAGTTCCTTTAATTGCTAAATAGCATCCTAATGAATGCATATACCACATTTTGTTATCCTTTCACCAGCTGATGTACATTTGCATTATTTATACTTTTTGGTTATTATAAATAATACTGCTATGAATATTCACATATGCCTTTGTGTGATTTATGTTTTCATTTCTCGGGTAGATTATCAGGAGTGGAATTGTTGGGTTGTGTAAATTTAGGTTTACTTTTTTAAGAAACTGCCAAACTTATCCAAAGTGGCTCAACCATTTAAAAATATTCTCACCATAATGCATGAGGTTTTCTTCCCCCCCCCCCCGCATCCTCACCAATAGTTTTATTGCTTGTCTTGTAAAATTATAGCCCTTCTAGTGAGTGTGGGCTCTAATTCATTGCATGCACCTGTGGGATGCAAAATGTGGGTGATTATCAGGTGGCCTGGTGTAAAATTAGTTACTATAGACGTACTGGGAAGTAGTATTTTTGTAGCCAGTAGGGGTAGTTATTCTACCCTTCCAATGGGAATTACATTCCCATGGAGAGCTCTAGTGAGATGAAGAAGTAGCAGGTAAATAGTGGTATTGATGATTGGTGCTTTGACCCTGCTGTTGTGTGTACCATGGTTGATACAGCAACTTATTAGCGTATTATGACTGGTGGCAATTCTTAAAACTTGGCATAAATTAATGTGCACAGATATATCACTGATTATTAGTAAGTTATTTCCCAGAGCTTTTTTACTTTTGAGGTAATATTGGGAATGAATGATTTCTTTGATTTATAAACACCTGGTGGTATTATTTAATTGCTACCATCTGCTACCATCTGTCTGTGTCCTCTTACACACAGTGGATATTGGCATGTTTTAAATCTTAATGGCAATTTTCACACAAAAGTGTAATAGTATAATGAACCCACTTAATGATCAATATTGGCCAGTTTGATTTATCTGTATGCCACCCGTCCTCCTAACCCTAAATTATTTGAAGCAAATCCCACGTCATTCACCTATTATTTCGGTATGTATGTCTAAAAGCACTCTTAAATATAACCACAATACTACTGTCACACTTAAAAGTTTTAGCAATTTTTTAATATCCATAACTATCCAGTCAGTATTCAAAATTAATTCTTTTTTTCCCAGTTTGTACAAGTCAGGATTCAGATAAGGTCTATACATTGCATGTATCTTCCGAAGTTCTTTTTAATCAGTAGATCCCACACCTCCACCATTCCCAGCTTGTAATTCACTTGTTTGAAGAAGCAGTGGTTTCTATGATAACTTCTTTCTATGTAGTTTTAAATTGAAATTTTGTACTTGAAGTGGAAAATGTGTTCTAACTTGAAAATATTTTGAAGTTTAATGACATGAGATAGTAATAAGTTATCATTATATCAACACTTTAATTTTAAAATATGAGATCATATCCAGAATATATAAAGAACTCTTACAAGTTAATAAAAGGACAACCCAATTTTTAAAAAAAATGGGCAAAGGATTTGAATAGACTTTTCTCCAAGTATACAGATGGCCAATAAGTACATGAAAAGGTGCTCAACACCGTTAGTCCTCAGGGACATGCAAATCAAAACCACAAAGATATCACTTCATACCCACAAGGATAGCTTCAATGGAAAAGACAGACAATAAATGTTGGAAGTAATGCGGAGAAATTGGAACCCTCATACATTGCTGGTGGGAATGTAAATTGGTGCAGCCATTTTGTAGAAGAGTTGACAGTTTCTCAAATAGTAGAGTTACTATATGACCTAGCAATTTCACTTCTCAGTATATATTCAAGAAAATTGAAGACAGATTCACACACAGACTTGTACACAAATGTTCATGGCAGCGTTGTTTTTAATAGCCCGAAAATGGAAACAAACCAAATGTCTCTCAACTGATGATTGGACAAAAAAGAAATATATTCATACGATGAGATATTTAGCAATTAAAAAGGAAAAAAATTCTGATTCATACTGTAACATGGATGAACCTTGAAAACATTAAGCCAAATGAAAGAAGCCAGTCACAGAAGAACATACTGTCCATTTATATGCAGTATTCAGAATAGGCAAATCCATAGAGACAAAGTAGATTAGCGGTTGCCCTGGACTGGGGTGGGGAGTGGAGAATCAGGAGTTAATGGGTAAGGCTTCTCTTAGGGGATGATGAAAATATTCCAAAATTAGTGGCTATAGTTGTACAACTTTGTAAATGCACTGAAAGCTACTGAATTGCACTTAACATGGTAAATTTATGGCATAAAATAAAAATAAATAATGGCATGCACATCTAAAAAACAGTACAGTGGGACTTCATAATACTGGCATTCTTTGAAGGCATGAGGAACAGATATTTTTCCCTTTTCATCTGATTTTTGGAGAGACACAATTTTGATAATCATTCATAGGATTATTGTACTCCTATTTTATGCATATAAAGCCCTGAATTTTCTCCAAAATGTCCCTTTTCAAAAACACGGAATGCTACATCTTTTAGTAGTCTTTGATGAAAGGAACCAGGTAAATAACTGAAAATAGGGGATTGAACTAATGGAATTGAAGGCAGTGTAGTTCTACTTTTGTCATATCTGGAAGAAACTTGGTAGGAATATGTTTTCAAGGGTTTTGAAAGCAGCTTGGGTTGTAGCAGGCCATAACCTTCCTGTGTTTTCTTACTAGTAGGAGTGTGAGGGACTGTTCTGTGCAGCATTCACGTCTGAGAGTTACTGCCCAGGCCACTTTCAGCTGGATACGGGTAGTTTGGGGTGTCCCTGTTATACCCCTACTAAGTAGCAAGGGAGAGGTGGTTGGTAGTTCTTACGTGTGCTCTTATCAGTGGAAACAAATGACATGAAATATTAATACTCTACCTAGTTCCAAAAAGAATTTGGGAGGTCTGTATTTTGTACTCCTTACTTTCTTGCCTTAACTTTAAATTTTTTCTGAGGTGAGAGTCACAGAACATAAAATGTCCATGTTGACATTTAGTACATTCACAATGTTGTGCACCCACCCCCACTATCTAATTCCGTTTTCATCACCCCATAAAAGAAACCCATACCCGTTAAGCATTTGCCCTACCATTCTTAACTTGCCCCCGCCCCAGGCAACCACCAACCTGCCTTCTGTCTCTGGATTTACCTATTCTGGATATTTCATATAAATAAAATCATACAGTATGTGACCTTTTGTCTCTCAATTCTCTCAGCATGATGTTTTCGAAGTTCATCCACATTGAAGCATGTACCAGTTGGTACTTCATTTTATGGCTGAATAATAATCTTTTGTATGGAGATTCCACAATTTGATTATCCAGTCATCCATTGATGGACATTTGGATTGTTTCCCCCTTTGGGGACTGAATAGTGGTGCTGTGAACATGCGCGCACATGTACTTGTTTGTCAGCCCTTAACTTGTGGCAGACCTGTTACTTTATGCAAGGGAGGATGTGTTCTTTAGGCTGGCCCTGTTATGCCTGCAGTAAATCTGTATAACCCACTTCCCTGGGCTCTGAGTAGCTAGATCAAGATTCCCAACTTGAGACAATTCTGTATACCTTGATATTTTTAATACAACTTGAGGCATGTTAGTCTATGAGGGAAGGGTATGTTTTACATCGGTTTCAGGAAAGATTTTACTTCTCTCTCCGGAGGGAGAGGGATTGAGGAAGTGCTTACTTTTAAATGTTTTCGAAGACTTAATTTGTGCACAATACAGGTCCTTTCAGAGAGCCTGCTTATTTGCAAGTTTCTTTCATAGTGAGAAATTTCAATAAGGTTGTATAACTTAACTGTTTTGGATCTTCCTCCTTAGCCAAGGAATTGGTCCACTGAACCGAACTTGCCAATATTAGAATGTCATGTACAGGCCTGGCTTAGGAGGCAAATTCCCAAACTATCTGGGGAGGAATACAAGCTCTAAATCAAATAATCAATTTAGCTGCTTAACCTTTGTTAGGCAGGGTCTTCTCTGTTGACTGTTCTTATGCTTTCTGGCAGAGCCTTAATCACTTCAGAGAGCACAACCTAGCATTTCCCCACTGCCAAGGGCATATTTAAGTACTAATTGATTCAACACTTCCAAAATTTTGTTGGAACACTTTGATTCTATTTGGTTTGAAGAAGTCATCCATAACAATAAGTTGTGAAAACTTCCATTACTAAAACAGTCTCAGTTCAATGCCTCTTGCATGTTGCTAACAAAATCTTTTGTTTCTATTATCTGGTCCACCCTGTTGATAGATTACTTTATTAAAAGTGTTTTGAGGCACACAGTAGACAAAAGGTAGAAACAACTTGTGTCCTTCAACAAATGAATGAATAAACAAAATGTGGTACATACATAAAATGTAATATTATTCAGCCATAAAGAGGAATGACGTTCTGGTACATCTCCAATATAGATGAACCTTGAGGACATCATATGGAGTGAAATAAGTCAGACACAACAGGACAAATACTGCATTATGTCACTTATATGAAATAAGCAGAACATGCAAATTTATAAACTAAAAAACTAGGATACAGTTTCCATGGGGTGGAATGAGGGTGGGGAATGGGGAGTTATTGCTTAATGGGTACAGAGTTTCAGTTTGGGGTGACGAAAAAGTTTTGGAAATAGTGGTGATCGTTGCGGAACATGGTGAATGTAATTAATTCCACTGAAATTGCACACTTGAATATGGTTAAAATGGCAAATTTTATGTTAAATATATTTTACCACACGCATACACAAAAGTATTTCAAGGCAGCACAGGACCTGAATCATTTGCTTCAGTGGTTGGTAAACCCGTCTTCCTATTTAGAGATCCTTGGTGATGTTAATTCAAGGGCCATCTTAGGATAACCTTGTTGCAGGATTTCTTGATATATTCTGGATCAAGTCCTTTATCAGGTACATATTTTATGTTAAATTTTTCCCAGTCAGTTGCTTGTCATTTCATTTTCTTAATCTTTTGAAGAGCAAAAGTTGTAATTGGGATAAAGTTCAGTTTATCCATTTCTTTTCATTTATGGATTGTGCTTTTTGTGTCATATTTAAGAAATATTGGCATAACACAAAGTCACTAAGATTTTCTCCTATGTGTTTCTAGAAGTTTTATAGTTTTAGATCTTACATTTAGGTCTGTGATTCAATTCAAGTTAATTTTTGTATATGGTAAGAAGTAAGTGAGGGTCTTGGTTCAGTTTTTTTTTAAATTCAGTTTTATTGAGATATATTCACATACCATACAAACATCCATGGTGTACAATCAGCTGTTCACAATACCATCATATAGTTGTGCATTCATCACCACAATCTATTTTTTTAATTCAATTTTATTGAGATTGTTCACATACCATACAATCATCCAACTGCACAATCAGTTGCCCATGGTACCATCATACAGCTGTGCATCCAGCACTACAATTAATTTTTTTTCAATTTTTAGAACATTTTCATTACTCCAGAAAAGAAAGAAAACAAAAAAGAAAACTCAAATCCCCCCATACCCCTAACCACCCCCCCTCCATTATTGACTCAGAGTATTGGTGTATAAATACATTTGTTACTGTTGATGAAAGAATGTTAAAATACTGCTAACTGTAGTACATAGCTTGCAATAGGTATATATTTTCCCTATATATCCCTCTATTATTAACTTCTATTATAGTGTCATACATTTGTTCTAGTTTGTGAGAGAGATTTCTAATATTTGTACAGTTAATCATGGACATTGTCCACCACAAGATTCACTGTTTTATATATTCCCATCTTTTAACCCCCAGCTTTCCTTCTGGTAACATACGTGACTCTAAGCTCCCCCTTTCCACCACATTCACACACCATTCAGCACTGTTAGTTATTCTCACAATAACGTGCTACCATCACCTCTATACATTTCCAAACACTTAAGCTTAATGTAGTTAAACATTCTGTTCATAATAAGCAACAGCTCCCCATTCTTTAGCCTCATTCTATATCCTGGTAACTTACATTTCATGTCTATATGGGTTTACATATTAGTTCCTATCAGTGAGACCGTATAATATTTGTCCTTTTGTGTCTGACTTCTTTCACTCAATATAGTGCCCTCAAGGTTTCTTCATCAACCTTTTTTTTTGTTTTTTGTTTTTAAGATGGTTTCCTTCATCCACCATACATTCCATCTTAAGTAAACAATCAGTGGTTCCCTGTATAATCATGCGTTTATGCATTCACCACCATCACCACTATCGTATAAGGACATCTCCATTTTTTCTACAAAGGAAGAGGAAGAGTCAAAGAAGGTAGAGAGACAGAAAAAGAAAAAGAAAGAAAAGAAAAAATGACAGCTAAAAAGCAACAAAAGGAAAGAAAGAATTAAACTAAAGTACAATAAAACAGGCAGACAACATCACCAATGCCAGGAGTCCCATACCCCTCCTTTCTATCCCCCTCTTATAGGCAATTAGCTTTGGTGTATTGCCTTTGTTACATTAAAGGAAGCACAATACAATGTTTCTGTTAACTGTAGTCTCTAGTTTGCATTCTTTGTATTTTGTCCCCAATACCACCCCATTTTTAACACCTTGCAAGGTTGACATTCATTTGTTCTCCCTCATGTAAAAATATATTTGTACATTTTATCACAGTTGTTGAGCACTCTAGGTTTCACTGAGTTATACAGTCCCAGACTTTATCTTTCCTCTTTCCTTCTGGTGTCCCACATGCTCCTAACCTTCCTCTTTCATCCAAACTCACAGTCATCTTTGTTTAGTGTACTTACATTGCTGTGCTACCATCACCCAAAATTGTGTTCCAAACCTCTCACTCCTGTCTTTTCCTATCTGTCTGTAGTGCTCCCTTTAGTATTTCCTGTAGAGCAGGTATCTTTTTCACAAACTCCTGTCATCATCTGTTTGTCAGCAAATATTTTAAACCCTCCCTCATATCTGAAAGACAGTTTTGCTGGATATAGGATTCTTGGTTGGCAGTTTTTCTCTTTTAGTATCTTAAATATATCAAACCACTTCCTTCTTGCCTCCATGGTTTCTACTGAGAGATCCGCACATAGTCATATCAAGCTTCCTTTGTATGTGATGGATCGCTTTTCTTTTGCTGCTTTCAGGATTCTCTCTTTGTTTTTGATGTTTGATAATCTGATTATTAAGTGTCTTGGTGTAGGCCTATTCAGATCTCTTCTGTTTGGGGTACACTGTGCTTCTTCGATCTGTAATTTTATGTCTTTCATAAGAGATGGGAAATTTTTGTTGGTTATTTCCTCTATTATTGCTTCTGCCCCTTTTCCCTTCTCTTCTCCTTCTGGGACACCCATGACATGTACATTCATGCATTTCATGTCGTCATTCAATTCCCTGAGCTGTTGCTCATGTTTTTCCATTCTTTTCCTTATCTTTTCTTTTGTGTGTAGGATTTCAGGTGTCTTGTTCTCCAGTTTCTGAGTGTTTTCTTCTGCCTCTTGAATTCTGCTGTTGTATGTCTATATTGTGTTTTTCATCTCTTATGTTGTGCCTTTCATTTCTGTAGATTCTGCCAGTAGTTTTTTCAAACTTTTGATTTCTACCTATGTTTGCCCATTGTTTCCTTTCTATCCTTCATGTCTTTTGCTGTATCTTCCTTGCACTTGTTGACTTGGTTTTTGATATGATTTAGCATATTTATTTGAAAATCTTTAATTGATTGTTCCATTAAAGTGAAACAATATTTCAACTGTATCTTAATTGAGGCGTAAGTTTGTTCCTTTGAGCATATCTTTGTTTTTCCTAGTGTAATTTGTAGTTATCTGTTGTCTAGGCATCTGGTTTCCTTGGTTACCTCAATCAGATTTTCCCAGGCCAGAATGGGTTCAGGTCTTAGAATAGGGCTATATTCAGTGTCAAGTTTCCCTGAGGGTGTGCTGTAGAAGATTGACAGGCTTTCCTGTGAGGTCTCTAGCCACTGTGCTTTTCCTAACCTGCCCAGCAGGTGGCGCCTGTCAGCCTGTAATTTCTGGCTGGTGTAAGGAGGTTTGGCCCTTTTAATTTTCTGCTTAGGTTGTTTCTGTTTTGACTGTTTTCCCCCAGTCCCTGGGCTCTCAGTTCTGAAGGGAGAGCTGGCACTAGAGCTGGGCCCCACCTCCTTCTTCTTAGGGAAGATACAGCCCCTAGGGAGCTATCTTCTGCATTTGAATTACTCCTTTGTCTCTCTGACTCTGTTAACTCCACCCCTGTCTGTGTCAGAGCACTGCGAATTGAAAATGGCTGAGGCTGTCTCCACTGAGCCACTCAGGTTGAGAGAGAGAAAAAGGGAAAGAAGTCCCCCTTTCAGGGCCAGTCCTTGGCCCCCTAGTTTCACGAATCAGTCAGAGAGAGCACCTGGTCTTCTGGGCTCCTTTCCCAGGGCACAGGCATTTTCTGGCTCTCTAAGGTCAGTCATCTTTAAAAGCCTCTGTACTTTTCCTTCTTTTTTTAATTATTTTTTTTTTTCCATCAGCCCCACCTCCTCTCCACTGGGAGCAACCTCAGGGCACTTTGATGCTTGTTAGGGGTTTATCAATGTTTGTAGCTTAAACAATACTACTGCTGTAGTATTCAGCAGTCCACAGTTGTTAATTAAAACCCCAGTTGGAGCTAGGCTGAACTATATTCGCTTGCTCTGGGAATGCTGCTTTCTTCCACAGTGAGGTCTTGCAGCTTAGCCTGCTGTGGAGGAAGGGGGCTCCCAGCATGGTTCTGTAGCTTTTACTTACAGAGTTTATGCTGTGATCTCAGCCATTCCACCAATCCAGCTTGGTGTACAATGTGTGGACAGTCACGGCTGTTCCCCAGCAGTTGTTCCAGACTATTTACTAGTTGTTCCTGGTTGTTTATTAGTTGCTCCAGGAGACTAACTAAATTCTACACCTCTCTATGCCACCATCTTGCCCCTCCCACCTTGGTTCATTTTTAAAAACTATGTTTTTTGCATGTGGATACCATTTTTTCCAGCACCATTTGTGGAAAGATTATCTTTCCCCATTAAAGTACCTTGGCAAATTTGTAGAAAATCAACTGATCATATATGTTTGGGTTTATTTTGGAGTCTATTCTGTTCCATTGTTTTATATGTCAAGCCTTAAAGTATACATCAATGTCTTGATTACTGTAGCTTTATCATAAATTTTTAAATTAGTTATTTATTTTTTCCAACTTTGTGTTTCTTTTTCAAAATTGTTTTGGCTATTCTGGGGTCCTTTGCATTTACATATGAATTTTAGGATTAGCATTTTAATTTCTTTAAAAAATAAACCCTGCTGGGATTTTGTTGATTGGATTAAGTCATTGGTTCTCTACTGGGAACAGTTTTGCCTTCTAAGAGACATTTGGCAATGTCTGGAGGTTTTTTTTTTTTTTGTCAAAAGTGAAACGGGATGGTGCTACTGGAATCTAGTAGGTAGAAGCCAGGGATGCTGCTAAACATCCTACAAATGCACAGTACAGCCCCACATAATAAAGAATTGTTAGGCGCAAAATGTCAATAATGCCAAGGATTAGAAACTCTGCTTTAAATCTCTAGATCAATTTGGGAAGAATTTCTGTCTTCAGAACTTCTTTAATTTCTCTAAGCAGTAACTGTGTGATTTTTAGTTTATAGTTCTTGCCTTTTTCTTATTTTTAAAATATTTTTTGGTATTAATATATATTTGTTTTTCAATTTCATATTTTTAGGTTTAAGTGCTAATCTAGAGAAATAAAATAGATTTTTGTATATTGACCTCGTATCCTGTTTCTGTGCTAAACACGCTTATTAGTACAAATTGTTTAACAGATTCCTTTAGATTTACTACATACAAGATCATGTTTGTTTACAAATAAAGACAGATGCTGCTGCTTTTCCAGTTCTGTGCTTTTAATTTTTTTTTCTTGTCTTATTGCACTGGCTAGAATCTCCATTATTTGTTGAATAGAAGTGATGAAGGTTGTCATCCTTGCCTTTTTCCCAGTCTTTGGAGGAAAGCATTCAGTCTTTCATCATTAAGTATGACATTAGCTGTAGATTCTATTTTATTCCTAGTTTGTTGACAATTTTTACCATGGATGGGTGTAAGATTTTTGTTACATGTATCTATTGAGTTGATCATATGTTTTTGCCCTTTATTATATCAATATGATACTCCATTATTTTACTTTTTGATGTTAAACCAACCCTACATTCCTGGGACAGACCCTGCTTGGTCATGTGTACTCCTTTTAAAAGTTGCTGGATTTGGTTTGCAGTCTTTCCCTATTTTTCTCTTTCCCCAGCTCCTGACAACAATCTACTTTCTGTCTCTCTGTCTTTCTCAACATTTCATATAAAGGGAATCATGCAATATGTGATCTTTTGTTTCTGGCTTCTTTCATGTGGCATGTTTGCAAGGTTCATCCATGTCGTAGCATGTATCAGTACTTTGTTCCTTTTTATGGGCAAATAATATTCTATTGTTTAGATATACCACATTTTGTTTATCCGTCGGTCTATGGACATTTGGGTTGTCTTCACTTTCTGGCCATTGTGAAAAGATTTGCTGTGAACAATCAAATACAAATTTTTATTTGAATATCTTTTTTTCAATTATCTGACAATATATGCCTAGGAATGGAATTGCTGGGTCATATGGTAACCCTATGTTTAACCTTTTGAGAAACCATCAAACTCTTTTCCAAAGTGCACCATTTTATAGTCCCACCAGCAATGTATGAGGTTTCTACTTTCTCTACATCTTTTCCACTTATGTTCCATTTTCAATTTTTTTTATTATAGCCATCCTAGTTAGTGTGAAGTGGTATCTCATTGTGGTTTTGAAGTGCACAGATATTAAGCATCTTTTCATGTGCATATCTTCTTTGGAGAAATTTCTATTCCTTTGCCCATTTTTAAATTTTATTTATTTATTTTTTGGTCTTTCTGTTGTTGAATTATAAGAGTTCTTTATATATTCTGGATACTAGACCCTTATCAAATAAATAATTTACAAATATATTCTCCCATTCTACAGGCTGTCTTTTCATTTTCTTGATAGTGACCTTTGCACCAAAGTTTTAAATTTTGATGAATTTTGATGAAATTCATTTTATCTATTCTTATTTTACTTGTGGCTTGTGATTTTGGTATCTTTCCTAGAATTCATTGCCAAATCCAAGGTCACAGGTTTACATCCATGTTTTCTTCTAAGGTCTTTTTAAAAAATTATTATTCAATTTTATTGAGATATATCCACATGCCATACAATCATCCAAGTGCACAGTACCATCATATAGTTGTGCATTTATCACCAAATCAATTTTTATTACTCTAAGAGCTTTTTAATTTTAGCTCTTAAATATAGGTCTTTCATCTGTTTTGAGTTTTGTATGTAGTATGGTGAAAATTAAAATTTGTCCTATCACCATTTGTTAAAAAGACTATTCTTTCCTCATTGAACTGCCTGGGAACCCTGTCAAATATCAATTGCCCATTAAAGTATGGGTTATTTCTGGACTCTTAATTCTATTCCATTTATCTATATATCTCTCCTTATACTGGTACCACATATTCTTGATTACTGTAGCTTTGTAGTAAGTTTTGAAATCAGGAAGTGTGAGTCCTCCATCTTTGTTCTTTTTCAAGATTGTTTTGTGTATTCTGGGTCACTTACATTTCCATATGTATTTTAGTATCAGCTTGTCAATTTCTGCAAAAAAGCCAGCTGGGATTTTGATAGGGATTGTGTTGAATCTATAGATCAATTTGGGGAGCAGTTATATAAATTTTATATCACTATCTCATGGGTCTGTATGGTGTTCATTTTATTCCTAGTGTCACCACCTTCATTTGTATTTTTATCATGTATTGCCTAGATTCAAGTAGTGCCTCCCTATATCTTTTTCTGCCTTTAGTTGGATTTTCCTCAGTCACTTGTTCTCTCTGTCATCAGAATTATCTATTTAGCTGGTTTAAGGTCATTTGGTGGCTCCTCAAAGCTTTCAGTATTCATTCATCCACTCATTAATTCATTCAAATGAATTTCTCTAATTCCTTAATGTGCCAGGAATTGTCCTGGAAATATAACAGTGAACAAAATAGACAAAAATAGTTGCCCTCATTGAGCTTTTATATTCTAGTGAGTGGAGATGTAATGAACAAATAAGTAAAATATGTAGTATGACATATAATGAAAAGACTTTTGGAGAAAAATAATAAAGCAGGGAAGGGCAGGTAGGGAGAATATTCAATTTTAAATTTTAATTAATGTGGAGGAACCTGCAAAGGAAAGTGCAAAGTAACAACCAGGCGGTGGGAGGAAAACCAGGAGAGTGTCCTAAAAGCCAAGGTGATCAGGGAGGGTATAACCACATGACTTCTGGATAAATTCCTGAAGAAGTGAGGTAATAAATCATGCATGTATCTGAGGAAAGTTTTGCAGGCAGAGAGAATAGCAACCATGCAGGTTCTGAGTTGGCAACACTCCTGGAATGTTTGAGAAACATCAAGGAGGCTAGTGGGCTGGAAAGCAGGGGTTGAGCAGAGTAATAGATGAGGTCAGAGATAACAGGGAGAAAATTGTGCATGGCCTTCTAGGCCATTATTAGTACCATAGCTTTTACTCAGAGTGAAGTGAGGAGCTATTCAAGGGTTCTGAGCAGAGGATTTACATATTGTAACTTACGTTTTAGCAAAGTTCCAGTTGTGTTAATGGGAGTCTGTGTGTGTGTGTGTGTGTGTGTGTGTGTGTGTGTAGGATAATGTGGAAGCAGGAGACCAGTTGTGGTAGGCAGCTTCTAAAATGTTCCCGAAGATCCCTGCCTCCTGGGATTCACACCATTGTGTAATCTATTCCCCTTGAGTATAGGCTAGTGACTTGCGTCTTATGAAAAGGATACAGCAGAAATGATATGATTGCACTTCTGAAATTGTTATAAAAAGACAGTAGCTTCCATTGTGGATGCCTTCTCTTGCTCTCTTAATTACTCTGTTGGAAGCCAGCTGCCATTTTGTGAGCTGCCTATGCAGAGGCCCACATGGCAAAAAAACAAAAACAAAAACAAAATACAACCGAGGATAGCCTCTGGCCAAAGCCAGCAAGGAACTGAGGCCCTCAGTTCAACAACTCAGGAGGAGCACATGACATGTCAACAACCACATTAATGAGCTTGGAAACAGACCCTCCCTCACTTGAGCCTTCAAATAAGACTGCAGCTGTGGCCAACACCTTGATTACTGCCTTGTGAGAGACTGTGAGGTGGAGGTACCCAGATAATCTGCACCCAGATTCCTGATCCACAGAAATTGTGGTTTAATGTTTGCTGTTTTAAGATGCTAAGTTTTGGGATTGTTACACAACAATATGTCAGTTAAGTTAATGCAATAATCCTGTTAAGGGATGATGGTGACTTAGAGCAGGGTGGTGACAGTGGAGTTGACAAAAAGCAGTTGAACTCTGGATGTATTCTAAAGATAGAACTGTCAGGATTCTCTGAGCAACTAGATATAAGGGTGGTGGTGGTGGTAGTATCACAAGAAATGGTTCAAAGATGATTCTCAGATTTTTGGCCTGAGCAACTGGAGGGTTGGAATTGCCATTAACCAAGATTTAGAAGACTAGGAGAGAAACAGGTTTTGGAGGAAAAGATCATGAACTCAGTTCAGGATACTAGTTTATGATATGAATAGAAAGCATGAATCAAATGATAAATGGAGAGGTATGAGCTTAGAAATATACACTTGGGAGTCATCAGATTAATGGTATTGAAAGCTATGAGATGGGATGGGATTACCAAGAGAGTGAATATAGATAGAAAAGAGAAGAGGTTCAAGGGCCGACCCAGAAGCACATCAGTATTAGGAGATCAGGTTAACGTGGAGGAATCAGCAAAGGAAACTACAGAGGAACAACCAGGAGGTGGGAGGAAAATGAGGAGAGTGTTCTGAAAGCCAAGTGAGGAGATTTTTCCAAGGAGGAGGGAGTGATGAGCTATGTCAAAGGCTGAGGATAGATCAAGAAAGATAAGAATTACATTGAATCTAGCAACATGGAAGTCATTGTTGATGTTGATGGGTAGTTTGAGTGGAGTGAGTTCAATAGAGAATTGGAGAGAGCAATTAGGACAGTGGGTACAGACAACTCAAGGAGTTTTGTTGCAAAAGGGAACAAAGAAACAGGATGGTATCTAGAAGGGGAAGAAGGATCAAGAGAAGGTTTTTAAAGATGGGAGAAATAATAGTATGTTTGCATACTGATGAGAAAGATCCAGTAGACAGTTAAATTGGTGTTTTAGAAGAGGAGAATTGCTGTTGAGTTGTCCTTGAGTGAGCAAGATTAAGTTCTGTTTAGCCTAATGGCCTTTGCATAATTCTGTTTCTACCTGTATCCCCAGCTCATGTGCACCCTTTGTGCAGTTGGGTTTTTGCACCGTGGAAAGGAAAACATTTCCTCTGTCTCTCTGCTTTCCACATCCCTTTCTTTAACTGACTCATACTAATTTCTAAAACAACAACAAAACCTTCACTTGTTTGTCACCATTCTGGCAAGCTTTCTCTGATACCTCAGTCTGATTTAGATGTTCTTCCTCTGTGCTCCTGTAGTCTCTCTCTAAATCCTACACAAATACCTTTATTAAAGCACTTATCATAATATACCATAGTCATACTTGTGTATCTCCCATTAGAGCATAAAGGCAATATTGAGAAAAAAGACCATGCCTTATTTGACTCTGAATCCTCAGCACCTATGATAGTGTTTCACACATAGTGAATATAAACTAAATCTTTGAAAGAAGGAACAAAAGGACCTTTTAAATAGTTCTGTTGACAGATAAAAATCCAGAAAAGAAAAGACAATTGACCTTAGATTTGAAATGGTATTGATTAATCAATTAAAGAGAACATACAGTTTGGCTTGATTCTAATGTTGCTGGTCAGATTCTTCACACTTCTCTCTACAGAAGGGAACCAAGAGGATTTGGATTGTCACTTGCTAAGTAGCCCTAGTCAATTTGCTTTCTGAGTGCATAACTTTATATTATGAGAAATCTGGTTTGGAGCTACTCCCCTCAGTCTGAGGTGAAAGCCAGTACAGTAATTCAGAGGCATGGTATTTCAGAAATATGTAGGGTGGCCATGAAGTTCTACTACAGGCAGGTCAGACATCAGTGCCTACACTGATTATGAGGTTAGGACAATATCCAACTGTGTCTTTATTTTCTTCAGATGACTGGGTAACCCAAGGAGTGGCTGTTAAATTAATTCAATTTGATGTCACTGGCATCAGTGAAGTTATTTAGTACTGTTAAAAGTAGACTTACTATTGAAAACTATATTAAAAACATCTAAATATCTACTTAAAACTGTCTCTTGGCTCTGTGTTCTTCCAATAACGGACCAACTTAAGCCTTATATCTATGGTATACCTGACTTCTTCAGCAGCAATATTCGAATATAAGGAAAGGAATTTAGCTTCTTGAACTCTGCCTTTTACAAAGTTGTTATCACAACAACTTCATGAAGAGTGAATCATTTCCATTTTACAGTGGAAGTATTTATGGCTCAGGTTATGTAACTTATCATCTAGTTGGTTAGGGCATGTGTAGGATTTGAATTTGGATCTCTTGTTTCAGGGATTCTTTTTCCTAAATGCTTACGAGTGTGTAGATTTCTTGGAGCTAGGAGCCCCCTCATGCCCTGTAATCTCTATTATTTGTAAATTTTGTGACCATAAGCAAATTAGAACCCTTCTGACCTCTTTATTGTAAAATGATCATATAGACAACCTGATATATTTTTACCTTCTTAAACCAGAATTTCATTTATAAAGGTCATACTGGTACCAAGTAGAAATTGTGTTGAAGTTGAGGAGATGGAGGCACAAAGGCTGCTCTGTATTCTGTGCTCGGTCCATAGCTCAATGCATGATTAGTCCAGGTGTGAGAAAACAGATAACTGAACTGAAAGGTGGGAGTGCATTCCAGAGGCATTTTAAATGTAGAATTGGTTTGAGTTAGTGACTGGGGTAAAGGTTGGTTGAGGAAAAAGTTGAGGAACCTGAGATCCTAGGAGTGACTGGGAGGGTGATGATGCCATTTTAAGTGAGATTATCATATGTAGAAAGACTGCGTTAGTTAGGATCTTGCAAACCATCCCACCACCAAATCTACAGACATCCCTGCCTCTGCACCTATCTTCTGCTTTCCCTCCTGTTAAATGGAAGAAGTATCCCTCATTCTAGCAAAGACCAGTCGCCCAATTTGTGCTCTGATGCTAACTAACTCTTCATTATCAATCTCTTGCTTTCTGTGGGTCATTTGCATCAGTGTAGAAACTTGATTTGTAGTTCTCCTCTGTAATACATCCACCATTGACCTCATGACCTAGCATCTCCCTCTACTACTACCATGGCATGGAGACCTCTTTACAATGAAACTTCTGGAGTTTTTCTTTTATTTTGTTTTAAACCATTGCTAGTCCTACTTTCTCAATTCCTACTTTTTCTTTTTTTACCTTTGTACGTACCCCCCAGCTTCATCAGCATTTATCATTTTGCTTGTTTGCTTTAGATGCTTTTAATGAAAAAATACATTACTAATACAGTTGAGATGATCTGCATACCCCTCTCCAGCTGCATTTGTCTTCCATCATTCTTAGATACAATAACTGTCCTTAATTTAGAGTATATCTCATGCATGTTCTTATAGTTTAACTGTATGTTTTAAAACTTCAAATAATTTGTATCCTACTGTTCCTCAACTTGCTTTTTTCACTCAAAATATTTTTGTGGTATATTTATGATTTAGTTCAGAGATTGCCATCTATGGCCCATAGAACAAATCCAGCTTACCTGTTTTTATAAATAATATTTTATCGGAATTCAGGCATGCTCATTTATTTACATATTGTCTATGGTAAACACCACAGCCACTGCAATGTGAGAGTTGAGTAATCTGCTGACCCAATTTAGTTTGTTCTTTTTATCTACTCTATAACATTTCATTGTTAATGATAAACCACAAGTTACGAATTCTTCCCTGGATGGACATTTATGGTTTATTTTCCTCTAATACAACATTTTTGAGCATATTTCTTGATATATATGTGTGTGAAGCTTTCACTAGGGTATATATATCTAAAAAGAGAATTGCTGGGTACATCTTCAACTTTCCTAGATTCTATTAATTGGTTCTCCAGAGAGGTTATAGCAAGGGTTGACAAATTTTTCCATATCATGCCAGATCATAGTTTAGTCTTTGTGGGCCATACAATCTCTGTCACAACTACTCAATTCTGCTATTGTAGCACAAAAGCAGTATTAGATAATACATTAAAAATATGAGTGTGGTTGTGCTGCAATACAACTTTATTTACAAAAACTAGACATTTTATTTCCTGTTAGCTTTTTTTTTTCTAAACTTTAAGTGTAATTCTATTATGATTATCCTAGAAATTACAAAATGTGTCCTTGACTTAATATACCTTAAACTGGTACTTTTGGTACTTCATAACCAATGCAATTTTAACTCTATTCCACCTACCATTGTTATTATCGTTGCTTTACAATCAACCATCTTTTATAATTTCCCATGTTTACCTCTTCTGGTGTATTACTTCTTGTAATTCCATGCTTCTATCTGGGGATTATTTTGCTTCAAACACCAAACTTCCTTTAATCTTTTTTGTAGTACATGTTGGTCAGTGATAAACTTTCTCAGATTCTTTATTTTTGGAGGAGGGGTCACAGAATGACTGTATTTCAATTTATTTCTTTTTCTTTCCTTTTCTTTTTGGCTTAACGACAGGAAATAATTTCATTTTTTGCAGAATAGTTTATCTGGTTTAATATTCTAGGTTGGAGATTATTTTCCTTTGCTTTTCTTACATATGTCATTTCATTGTTTCTGGCTTCCCTCGTTTCTGCTAAGTCAGTCACCATACTTAATGTTTTTCTTCTGAGATAATTTTTTTTTTCCCCAGATGTTTTTAAATCTTTACCTTTGGTTTTTCAACTGATTAAATACAGTATACCTATATACACTGTATGTGTGGTTGTGTGCATGTGAATTATCTCTTCAGGTTTACTGGTCTTGAATCTCTGGATTAATTCATTTGTTTGGGAAAATATTGGCCATTATTTCTGGGTATCATTTTCAATTTTTAAATTATTAAATCCTCTGAAAACTGTGAGCCAATAAATTCCTGTTGTTTAGGCCAACCCATTGTGTGGTATTTGCTTTAGCAATGAGGAGAAAAAGTTTTTGGTATTGAGAATTGTAAGATGTCTTCTACTGGTTTGGATTTTATGTCCCCCAGAAAAGCCATGTTCTCTAATGCAATCTTGTGGGGGCATATCTATTGTGGGTGGGAACTTTTGATTGTTCCCATGGAGATGTGACCTACTAGGTGAGGGTGGGACCCTTTGATTAGATTACTCCCATGGAGATGTGACCACAACCACTCAGGGTGGGTCTTGATTTGTTTATGGGAGTCCTTAAGAATGCTGAGAGCTGACACAGATCCAGATGCTTGGAAATGCAGATAAAAAGATGTTTGGAGATGTTAAGCCAAGAGATGAAGTCCAAGTTTGCCCTGGAGAAGCTAAGAGAGGACCCACATATGCTTAGAGGGAAATGATCTGACAGAACAAGCAAGGATGCACAGGAGCTGAGAGAGAGATGCTGAGAGAGAAAACGCCCAGAGACATTTTGGAGACAGCCATTGAAACCAGGTGTTTGGAGTTGCTAAGCTAAGAGAAGCCCAGAGTTTGCCTTGGAGAAGCTAAGTGAGATCCCAAAGACACTTAAAAGAGAAAGCCACTGGAATCAGAAGCTGAAAGCAAAACAACCCAGGAGAAAGGACCAGCAGATACCAGCCATGTGCCTTCCCAGCTGACAGAGGAACCCCAGATGCTGCTGGCCTTTCTTCAGTGAAGGTATCTGTTTTAGTTTGCTAATGCTGTGGAACGCAAAACACCAGAGATGGATTGGCTTTTATAAAAAAAGGGGTTTATTTGGCTACACAGTTACATTCTTAAGGCCATAAAGTGTCCAAGGTAATGCAACAGTCGGGTACCTTCACTGGAGGATGGCCAATGGCATCCGGAAAACCTCTGTTAGCTGGGAAGGCACGTGGCTGGCGTCTGCTCCACAGTTCTGGTTTCAAAATGGCTTTCTCCCAGGACGCTCCTCTCTAGCAAGCTTGCTCCTCTTCAAAACATCACTCACAGCTGCACACTGTTCTGTCTCTTTGAGTCAGCATGTTTTATATGGCTCCACTGATCAAGACCCACCCTGAATGGGTGGGGTCACACCTCCATGGGAGTATCCCACCAGAGTCACCTCCCACAGCTGGGTGGGGCACATTGCAAGCAAATCTAACCAGCACCAAAACGTCTGTCCCACAAGACCACAAAGATAATGGCAGTTGGGGGACACAATACATTCAAACCGGCACATTCCACCCCCTGGACCCCAAGATGACATTATCTTTCCAAATACAAAATACATTCATTTCATCACAATATCACAAAAACTTAAACCATTTCAGTAACAAAAGTTAAGTACAAAATCTCATCAAAATCAAATATAGGCGTGGTCAGTCCTAAGGCATACTTTTCCTTTAGCTTGGATCTGTGGACTTAGAACAAGTTATATGCTTCCAATATACAAAGGAGGGACATTCATAGGATAAACATTTCCATTGCCATAAGGAGAAAGAGTAAGGAAAACAGGGTTAACAGGATCAAAACAGTTCCTAAAACCTGCAGGACAAACTCCATTAGATTTCAAAGTCTGAGAGTCATTTACAGAACAACGTTGCATCCTTGGGGCTTGAGAGAGCGGGAGTCTAACCCTTCCTAAGGGCCTTTCTGGCAGCCCTTTCCTCTCCAAATGCTTAGGTGAGTGCTCCAACATATCCACACACTGGGGAGACCACCTTCTTGGCCCCACCCTCCTCAAACATCGGGGCAGCTCCCGGATTCCCTTCCATCTCCGGGGCACACGCTCAACCCCTTCAGAACAGTGTGGTGGCAGCCAGGCTTTCCCCAATTCCCTGGGAATGTGCTCCAACCTCTTTGGGACCTGAGGTGGCAAAACTCTTCCAGAGCATCGAGGCGGAAAGCCCACCCTCGACCTCCAGGGCAAACTCACCCTTTCCATGCATGTGGGCTGCTCCGCTCTCCCAGCCCGAGACCTCTTGACTCCAGACCTCAACCTCCATGGCTCTGTCTTTGAAGAGATTTTTCCTTTAATTTTTTCCTTGTCTGTCTCCTCCAGTCCAGACCGGCAATGGCTCTGTCTATAAAGATCTTGCAAAAATTCTGTTGGCTTTGCATGAAGCACACAGGGGTCAAAGCCATCAGACAATAGGACTTTCCACAAATCCTTTCTGGATAATTCCATCTCCAATCTTGGCTTGTACTGAAATGGTGGCTGGGTTCCATGTTTGGTAACATCCTCACATTGGGCTGTAGTTTCTGGGATTCCACCCCCTGGAAGCTCGTAATTTTCCAAGCCATCGGCTTCTGGTTTCTTTGAACCCAAGAGTTCAGTTCTAAGTTTCTCTCTCTCTGCTCGCATTTTACTATAAGCTGCAAGGAGAAGCCAGGGTATCTCCTCCACATGTAGTCTGGAGATCTCCTCAGCTAAGTATTCCAGGTTGTTGCTTTCAAATTCTTCCTTCCATCTGACACCAGGACTCAATTTTGCCAAATTCTGTGCCACTTTAAAACAAGGATCGCCTTTCTTCCAGTTTACAACAACATATTCATCATTTCTGCTCAAGTCCTCATCAGAAGTATCTTTAGAGTCCATATTTCCATAAACAGTCTCTTTAAAGCAGTTTTGGCCTTTTCTATCAAGCTCCTCACAACTCTTCCAGAAACTCCCCATTATCCATTTAAAAAGCCGTTCCAACATGTTTGGTATTTGCAAACTCAGCAGCAAAAGCACCCCACTTCTCTGGTTCCAAAATCTGTTTTAGTTTGCTAATGCTGCGGAATGCAAAACACCAGAGATGGATTGGCTTTTATAAAAAAGGGGGTTTATTTGGCTACACAGTTACAGTCTTAAGGCCATAAAGTGTCCAAGGTAATGCAACAGTCGGGTACCTTCACTGGAGGATGGCCAATGGCATCCGGAAAACCTCTGTTAGCTGGGAAGGCACGTGGCTGGCATCTGCTCCACAGTTCTGGTTTCAAAATGGCTTTCTCCCAGGACGCTCCTCTCTAGCAAGCTTGCTCCTCTTCAAAACATCACTCACAGCTGCACACTGTTCTGTCTCTTTGAGTCAGCATGTTTTATATAGCTCCACTGATCAAGGCCCACCCTGAATGGGTGGGGTCACACCTCCATGGGAGCATCCCACCAGAGTCACCACCCACAGCTGGGTGGGGCACATTGCAAGCAAATCTAACCAGCACCAAAACGTCTGTCCCACAAGACCACAAAGATAATGGCAGTTGGGGGACACAATACATTCAAACTGGCACAGTATCCTCTTGTTAATGTCTTAGTTTGGACACTTTTATGAACTTAGAACTGGAAATTTGTAACCTAATAACCCTTTATAAAAACCAATCCATTTCTGGTATTTTGCATTCTGGCAGCTTTAGCAAACTGGAAAATGCCTGATAGAAAAGCCTACAGTGCTTTGAAGAGACTGTAGATAGAAATATGGATGTCAAAGGTACTTCTGATGGGTCCTTAGAAGGAAATGATGAACATGTTATTAGAAACCAGAGTAAAGGCAATCCTTGTTTGAAAGCTGAAAGAGGACTTGGTGAAATTGAGTTCTAATGTCAGATGGAAGGCAGAACTTGAAAGTGATCATGCCAATTTGGATGTATTATGTCCCCCAAAACACCACGTTCTTTAAGGCAATCTTGTGGGGGCAGATTTGTTAGTGTTGATTAGGTTGGAATCTTTGGATTAGGTTGTTCCCATGGAGATGTGACCCACCCAACTGTGGGTAATACTTTTGATTAGATTATTTCCATGGAGGTGTGGCCCTGCCCATTCAGTATAGGTTATGATTAGTTTACTAGAGCCCTATAAAAGCTCAGACAGAAGGAACTCAGAGCAGCTGCAACTTAGAGGGACATTTTGAAGATGGCTGTTGAAAGCTGACACTGACATTCTGAGGAACGCCATTTTGCAACACAACCTGGAAGAAAGCAGATGGCAGCCATGTGCCTTCCCAGCTAACAGAGGTTTTCTGGATGCCAATGGCATTTCTCCAGTGAAAGTACCCTATTGTTGATGCCTTCTGTGGACTCTTTATGGTCTTAAGACTGTAGCTTTGTAACCAAATAAACCACCCTTATAAAAGCCAATCCATTTCTGCTATTTTGCATAACAGTAGATTACCAAACTGGAACAGATTTTGGTACCAGAGAAGTGGGGTGTTGCTGCTGCTGAGTTTGCAAATATCAAACATGTTGGAATGGCTTTTTAAATGGATAAGGGGAATTTTCTGGAAGAATTGTGGGGAGCTTGATAGAAAAGGCCTAGACTGCTTTGAGGAGACTGTTGGTAGAAATATGGACTCTAAAGGTACTTCTGATGAGGCCTTGAGCAGAAAGATGAATGTGTTGTTGCAACTGGAAGAAATATAATTCATGTTTTAAAGTGGCAGAGAATTTGGCAAAATTGAATCCTGGTGTTGGATGGAAGGCAGAATTTGAAAGCAATGAACTGGGATACTTAGCTGAGATCTCCAGACTATGTGTGGAGGATTTAGCCTGGTTTCTCCTTGCAACTTATAGGAAAATGCAACAGGACAGAGGTAAGCTGAGAAATAAACTCTTGGGTACAAAGAAACCAGAAATTGATGGCTTGGAAGATTCTGGGCTTCCAAAAAGTGAGACCCCAGTGTTAGGTTTTTTGTCCAGGAAGAGAAGAGATCAAAGCTCAATTGGAGAAAGTTTTATTGTGGCCATGAACAGGCAGGCAGAAGCCTAAGAGTGGCAACAGCTCTGAACAAAGGTGGGAGTAGTTTTATAGCTTTTTGGGAGGGGGATCGGGGGAATAATTGCTGGTGAGTAAGACAGAGAAGTAAGGAGTTGAGTCGGGATTGGTTTGCTCAGGGTAGGATAAGGAGTTGACATCAGGGGTGTTCAGGGTAAGCTAAGGAGTTGACGTCAGGGAGGTTATTATGTTATGGAAAATTGTTTATGTTCTTGCTCAGACTGCTACGTTAGCTAAGAGTGGGTTTTATGTAAACAGTCATGTCTGTTTTGGGAGAGCTTCTAAGGGTGTGTTGTGTATGTGCTGGGGGGTGGGGAGTTTTGCCTAACACCCAGAAGCTACAGCCCCACATGAGGATTTAACCAAACATGGAACCCGACCGCCATTTCAGTACAAGCCAGGATTGGAGATGGAGTTATCCAGAAAGGATTTGTGGAAAGTCCTATTGTCTGATGGTTTTGACCCCTGTAAACTGCATTCCAAGCCTACAGAATTTTTGTGAGATCTATATAAATGGAACCATTGCTGGTCTTGGCTGGAGGGGACAGAGAATGAACAAAAAATTGAAGAAAAAATTTCTTCAATGACAGACCATGGAAGTTGAGGTCTGGAGTCAAGAGGTCTCCGGCAGGGAGAGGGCAGTGTGGCCCATGCACGTGGAAAGGGTGAGTTTGCACCAGAAGCAGAGGGTGGGCCTTCTGCCTCGCTGCTCAAGAAGAGTGCTGCCACTCCAGTCCTCAGAGAGGGTGGAGCACATTCCCCAGGGATTGGGGAGAGCCTGGCCACCACCCCACTATTCTGAAGGGGTAAAGTGTGTGCCCAGGAGACGGAAGAGAGTCCGGGTGCTGCCCCAATGTTTGAAGAGGCTGGGACTGAGAAGGTGGTCTCCCCAGTGTGTGAATACGTTGGAGTACTCACCCCAGCGTTTGGAGGGGAAAGGGCTGCTGCAAAGGCCCTTAGAAAGAGTGGATTTGAAATCTGATGAAGTTTGCTCTACAGGTTTCAGGTACTATTTTTGTCCCTTAAACCCTGTTTTCCTTTCAGTTTCACCTTATGGCAATGGGAACATTTATCCGATGACTGTCCCTCCTTTGTATATTGGCAGCAGATAACGTGTTCGAAGTTTCACAGGTCCTCAGCTAGAGGGGAATTTTGCTTTAGGACAGACCATGCCTGTAACTGATTTTGATGGGATTTTGTACTTACCTATTGTTCCTGAAATGATTTAAGTTTTTGTGATATTGTGATGGAATGAATGTATTTTGTATATGGAAAGATCATGTCATTTTGGGGTCCAGGGGGTAGAATGTGCCAGTTTGGATGTATTATGTCCCCCCAAATGCCATGTTCTTTAAGGCAATCTTGTGGGGGCAGAAGTGTTAGTGTTGATTAGGTTGGAATCTTTGGATTAGGTTGTTTCCATGGAGATGTGAAAAGTATTACCCAATTGCAGGTAATACTTTTGATTAGATTATTTCCATGGATGTTTGGCCCGCCCATTCAGTGTGGGTCTTGATTCATTTACCAGAGACCTATAAAAGCTCAGATAGAAGGAGCTTAGAGCAGCTGCAACTTAGAGAGACATTTTGAAGATGGCCGTTGAAAGCTGAAAGTGACATTTTGGAGAAGGCCATTTTGCAACACAACCTGGGAGCAAGCAGATGGCAACCATGTGCCTTCCCAGCTAACAGAGGTTTTCTGGACACCAATGGCCTTTCTCCAGTGAAGGTACCCTATTGTTGATGCCTTACCTTGGATACTTTATGGCCTTAAGACTGTAGCTTTGTAACTAAATAAACCCCTTTTATAAAAGCCAATCCATTTCTGGTATTTTGCCTAATGGCAGCATTAGCAAACTGGAACAGTGATGAAGGTTGGTATCTAGTTGAGGAGATTTCAAAGTCAAGTGTGGAAGGTGCAACCTGGTTTTTCCTTGAAGCTTATAGTGAAATGCAGAGGAAAAAGATAAATTGAGCAATGAACTCTTAAGCACAAAGAAAGCAGAAACTGATTGGACAATTCTGAGCTTATCCAGATAGTGTGTACCAAGTGAAAAGATAATTTTTATAAGAGAAACAAGAAAACTTAATGAATTTGCATCCTTATATGCTTTTCTCCTCTAGGTTCATTATTATTTCTGTAAGTTGCTCACATCCATATGAGAAAAAAATAATTTATTTCACTTGTTCTCTAGCTTTAGTATATCTGAGTTTTTGTTTTTTAATGTAACCACTTCTCCCATGCTTGGTGTTCCGGTTTGCTAACGTTGCTGTTATGCAAAATACCAGAAAACAGATTGGCTTTTATAAAGGGGATTTATTTGGTTACATTACAGTCTTATGGCCATGGAAATGTCCAAAAAAAGGCATCACAGTAGGGTACCTTCACTGAAGAAAGGCCGATGGCATATGAAACACTTCCGTCAGCTGGGATTGCACGTGGCTAGCGTCTGCTTGCTCCTAGGTTGCGTTTCAAAATGGTGTTCCCCAAAATGTCTCTGTGGCAGCTTCTCAGGGCAAACTCTGGCCTAGTACCTTCGAAGCATCAGCAAAACTCTGCTTTCAATGGCTGTCTTCAAAATGTCTCTGTAAGTTGCAGCAGCAAGTTCCTGTCTGAGCTCTTAGAGAGTGCTCCAGCAAACTAATCAAGGCCCACACTGAATGGGCAGGGCCACACCTCCATGGAAATTATCTAATCAGGGTTATCACCTACAGTTGGGTGAGTCACATCTCCATGGAAACAACCTAATCCAAAGGTTCCAACTTAATCAACACCAATACATCTGCCCCCACAAGATTGCATCAAAGAACATGGCTTTTTCTGGGGGACATAATACATCCAAACTGGTATACTTGGATATTCTGAGTTGGTTCAGCAGAGTCAGGGCTCTGAAAGAAAAGGAGCCAGGCTTGTGAAGATCTAAGGGAAAAAAAAACCAAGAATTGTTAAGGTTAGACATAAGTGTTTCTTACTCTTCTCTCTCTTGAAGCAAACAAGCCACAATAAGTAATGCTCCAAATTATGGCCAGATTATTTTAGATCTCATCTGGATGTTATGAGTATTTTGGGCAGGACAATTCTGCATTATGCCTGAGTGTTGCCCATTTATTCCAGGGAATTCATTACCAGGAGATTCCTGCCTCCCAAGTGTGACAATCCAAAATGTTCCATGTATTTTCAAGTGCCCTTGCAGGTAGTTCCACCCCAGGTTGTACTCCTAGTGTGACTTCCCTAGTGCAAAGGGTCTTTACATCTTTACATGTGAGTTTTCCCAGTCAATGGACACTAAAAAGTGCAACTTATGTTCATAAGTTCTTTACATTTTTGTTGTTGCTAAATGATTTCCATACGTTTCTGTAAGCAATAAGGACATTTTCTTACATAACAAAATTATCACACCTAACAGAGTTAATAAAGTTCTCTATAGTCATCTAATACCCAATTCATATCCAAAATTTCCCAATTTTCCTAAAAATGTCTATTTTACAGTTGGTTTATTCAACCCAGGATCTAAACAAATCCATCCATTGCATTTGGTAGGTATGTTTCCTAAGTGTCTTTTTTGTAAAAATGCAATTTTATTGAGATATATTCACATACCATACAATCCATCCAAAGTATACAATCAGTGGCTCACAGTATCATCAAATATTTGTGCATTCATCACCACAATCAATTTTAGAACATTTCACTCCAAGAAAAGAACTAAAAATAAAAATAAAAAAACCCCAAAACATCTCATACCCCTTCACTCATCCTTTATTATTGACCCCTAGTATTGATGTGGTACATTTGTTACCATTGATGAAAGAATATTAAGATATTACTGTTAAATATAGTCCATAGTTTGCAATAGATACATTCACTCCCCCATATACCACTCTGTTATTGACTCCTTATAATAGTGTTGTACATTTGTTATAGTTCATGAAAGAACTTTTAAGTTTGCACAGTTAATCACAGTCATCATCCACCACAAGATTCACTGTAGTGAATACACATTACCATGTTTTAACCCCCCAGCATTCCTTCTGGTGACATATATGACTCTAGACTTCCCCTTACCACCACACTCACCCACAATTCAGCACTGTTAATTATATTCACAATAATGTGCAACTGTCACCTCTTTCCATTTCCAAACGATTACGTTTGAGCTGCACATATTAAACTACTGCTCCCTATTCTCTAGCCTCATTCTATCTTCTGGTAACCTATATTCTAGATTTCATATCTATGAGTTTACATATAACTAGTTCATATTAGTGGAATTAAATATTTGTTCTTTTGTGTCTAACATTTCACTCAACATAATGTCCTCAAGTTTCATCCATGTTGCTGGGTGCTTCAGGACTTCATTCCTTCTTCTACATTTTATTTATCCATTAATCTGTTGATGGACACAGGTTATTTCCATGTTTTGGCAACTGTAAATAATGCCACTATGAAGATCAGTGTGCAAGTGTCTGCATCCCTGCTTTCAGATCTTCTGGGTACGAGCAGTGGGACTGTTGGCTTGTAACGCAACTTTATATGTAACTTTCTGAGGAACTGCCAAACTGTCCTCTACAGCAGCTGTACCATTTTACATTCCCACCAGCACTGAATAAGTGTTCTTATTTCTCCACATCTCTCCAACACTAGCAGTTTCCTGTTCATTTAATAACAGCCATTCTACTAGGTGTGAGATGATATCTCATTGTGGTTTTGATTTGCATTTCCATAATAGCTAGTGAAGCTGAGCATCTTCTCATGTGCTTTTTAGGCATTTGTATTTCCTCTTTGGAAAAATGCCTATTCAAATCTTTTGCCAGGTTTTTAAATTGAGCTGTACGTCTTTTTATTGTTGAGTTGTAGAGTTTTGTTATATATTCTGGATAGCAAACCTTTATCAGATATGTGGTTTCCAAATATTTTCTTCCATTGAGTCAGCTGCCTTTTTACCTTTTTGATAAAAATTCTCTGAAGTGCAGAAGTATTCAATATTAGGAGGTTCCATCTACCTACTTTTTTTTCTTTGCTTGTGCTTTGGGCGTAGGGTCTGAGCAACTAGTGCCTATCACTACATCCTGAAGATGTTTCCATACATTTTCTTCTAGGTGTTTTATGGCACTGGTCTTATATTTAGGTCTTTGATCCATTTCGAGTTGATTTTTGTATAGGGTGTGAGATAAGGGTCTTCTTTTATTCTTTTGGATATGGATATTCAGTTCTCTCAACACCATTTATTGAAGAGATTGTTCTGTCCCACTTCAGTGGACTTGGGAATCTTGTCCATAGATATAAGGGTCTATTTCTGAATTCTCAATTCGATTCCATTCATGAATATGTCTACCTTTATGTCAGTGCCATGCTGATTTGACCAGTATGGCTTTATAATATGCTTTAAAGTCAGGAAGCTTGAGTTCTCCCCCTTCATTCTTTTTCAAGATGTTTTTGGCTATTTGAGGCTCCTTACCCTTCCAAATAAATTTGATAATTAGATTTTCCATTTCTGCAAAGTAGGCTGTTAGCATTTTGAATGCTATTGCATTGAATCTGTAGATCTATTTGGGTAATATTGACATCTTAACATTTAGCCTTCAAATCCATGAACACAGAATGTCTTTCCATTTATTTAGGTCTTCTTTGATTTCTTTTAGCAATGTTTTGTAGTTTTCTGTGTACAGGTCCTTTATATACTTGGCTGGATTTATTCCTAGATATTTGATTCTTTTAGTTGCTATTATAAGTGGTATTTTTTTCTTGATTACATTTTGTCAAATGTCTTTTCTGTGTTGAGATGATCATGTGGTTTCCCTTTCAATTTGTTAAGGTGCTGGATTACATTAATTGATGTTTTTTTACGTGTGTTGAACCACTCTTGCATACTTGGAAAAAAACCCACTTGGTCATGGTGTATAGCTCTTTTAATGAGCTGTTGGATTTGATTTGCAAGTTATTTCCTTAAGGATTTTTGCAGCTATATTCATTAGAGCAATTGGTCTGTGATTTCCTTTTCTTGTAATATCTTTATAAGGGTTTAGTATTAGGGAGGGGATGGCTTCATAGAATGAATTAGGTAGTGTTCCTTCAATTTTTTGCTGCATCCCATAAGTTTTTATATGTTGCATTTCTCATTTTCATCCATTTTGAGGTATTTAGTGATTTCTCTTGCAATTTCTTCTTTGACCCACTGATTAAGAGCATGTTGTCGAATCTCCATATATTTGTGAAATTTCCAGTTTTCTGGTTATTTCCAGCTTTACTCCATTATGATCTGAGAAAGTGCTTTGTATAATTTCAGTCTCTTAAAATTTATTAGGATCTGCTTTGTGTCCCAGCATGTGGTCTATCCTGGAGAATGTTCTATGAGCACTTGAGAAGAATGTATATCCTGCTGTTTTGAGGTGTAATGTTCTCTGTTAGGTCTAATTCATTTATCATATTATTTAGGTTCTGTTTCCTTACTGATCCTTTGTTTAGATGTTCTATCTATGGAAGAGAACGGTGTGTTGAAGTCTCCCACTACTGTATAGGTGTCTATTACTCCTTTCAGTTTTGCCAGTGTTTGCGTCATGTACTTTGGAGTACCTTGATTACATGCATAAATATTTATGATTGTTATTTCTTCTTGGTAAATTTCCCCTTTTAAAAATATATAGTGTACTGCTTTGGCTCATAACATTTTTGCATTTAAAATCTATTTCAGATTAGTATAGCTACCCCAGCTTGTTTTTTGGTTACTGCTTGCATAGAATATCTTTTCCCATCCTTTCATGTTGAACCTATTTGTATCTTTGCATCTAAAATGAGTGTCTTGTAAGCAGCATAAACATGGATCATATATATATATATGTATATATATCCATATATATATATATATCCATATATATATATATAAAATATATATATATATCCAATCTGCCAATCTGTGTCTTTTGACTAGGGAGTTTAATCCATTAACATTCAATGTTATTACTGTAAAGGCAGTTGCAGTAGTTTAAAGCTGTTATGTACCCCAGAAAAGGCCATGTTCTTTTAATCCATTCCTGTGGTTGCAGACCTATGGTAGGTGGGACCTTTTGATTAGGTTATTTAAATTGAGATGTGACCTCTCATTCAATGTGGGTCTTAATCCTCCTACTAGAGTCTTTCATAAGATGATAAAAGCCATAGAAACTAAGAGACAGAGAGGCTCACAGAAAAAGTCCCAGAGAACCTGAGAGGAAGCTACTAAAGCCATAAGGTAGAAGCAATGAAACCCAGGAGAGAAGGACCAGATGTTGCCATTTGCCATGCCATGTGACAGACAAGCCCCAGATGCCAGCAGCCTGTCTTCAGAGTTCAGATATCGTCCTGTTGATGCCTTGAGTTGGACATTTTCATGGCCTACAAACTGTAAATTGTAATAGATCCTCATTGTAAAAGCCAATCCATTTCTGGTATATTGCATTTCAGCAGCTTTCACAAACCAAAACACAGTACTTACTTCAACCATTTTATCCTTTGGCTTTTATTTGTCAGATCTGTTTTTTTCTCTCTTTTATCCTTTTAGTTACCCTTACTAATACTTTTCATTTCTGTACCTCTTCCAAGCCTCTCTTTCCTGTTTTGTCTTTTCAGCTGGCAGAACTTCCTTTAGTAGTTCTTGTAGGGCAGGTCTCTTAATAATGAATTCTCAGCTTCTGTTTATCTGTGAATGTTTTAAATGTTCCCTTATTTTTGAAGGAGAGCTTTGCTGGACAGAGAATTCTTTTCTGACAGTTTTTCTCCTTCAGTATCTTAACTGTATCATACCACTGCCTTCTTGCCTCCATGGTGTCAGATGAGAAATTATTTGGCTTCCCTTGTATGTGGTGAATTGCTTTTCCCTTTTGCTTTCAGACATTTCTCCTCTTTGGCATTTGACAGTCTGATTAGTATGTGTCTTGGAGTGGGTCTATTCAGATATATTCTATTTGGAGAACCCTGGACTTCTTGAATTTGCATGGTTATGTTTTATATAGGGGTTGGGAAATTTTCAGTCATGATTTTCTCAAATATTCTTCCTGGTCCTTTTCCCTTCTCTTTTCCTTCTGAGATACCTATAATGTGTATATTTGTGCATTTTGTGTTGTCAGTCACTTCCATGAGACCCTGCTAAGTTTTTTCCATGTTTTTCTCCATTTGTTCTTTTGTCTGTTGAAATTTGGTTGCTGTTTTCTAGCTTGCTGATCCTTTCTTCTGCCTCTTCAAATCTGCTGTTGTGTCTCTAGCATTAGCTTTAAATTTCATCACAGTGTCTTATTTCCTTAATGTCTGTTATTTTATGTATTCTTTCAAATTCTTCTTTATGCTAGCCTAGTGTCTCCTTAAAATATTTTATCTCTTTATGCATATTTTCCTTCATGTCCTTCAATTGATTTAGGAGATTTGTTTGAATGTCTTTGGTTAGTTGTTCCAAATTCTGTGTCCCCTAAGACTGTTTAATTTGCTTCTTTGACTGTGTTATATCTTCCTATGCTTTATTATGCCTTGTGATTTTTTTGCTATCCGGTCGTCTGATTATCTTGATGGGTCCATTCTGAAGGTCAGTTTCTCTCATCTAGGATTTAGTTGTTGCTTGCATTTGTATTTGGGCACTGCTTTGACAGTTGGATTGTATTTTATAGCCCAAACAGGGCCAGGTACCCATGCAGGGGATGTGGACCAGCTTCAGTGGGCCTGGGCAGGGTCTGGAGATTATCTCAGAAAGCCCTGCTTTTTTCCCCTTTTATTTTCTGGCCTGCCCAGCAGTCTTTGGAGCTGTTCCAGTTTGCTAACGCTGCCATTACGCAAAATACCAAAAATGGACAGATTTTTTATAAAGAGGTTTATTTGGTTACAAAGTTACAGTCCTAAGGCCACAGAAGTGTCCAAACAAAGGCATTAACAATAGGGGAACTTCACTGAAGAAAGGCCAATGCCATCCAGAACACCTCTATCAGCTGGGAAGGCACGTGGCTGGTGTCTGCTGGTCCTTTGCTCCTGGGTTCTCATGGCAAGTCACCCTGGGGTCTAGTCCCTTGCTAGTTAGCTGGTGACAGAAAGTGATATAAAAATCCATTTCTCCAAGACCAGGGGTAGGCATGGCTCATCACTCATCATGGTTTTTGATTAGCGACTTTGGATCTCTGGGGGTCTGGTTCTGAGGGCAGCCAGTGTTCCAGCTCTCCCCAGAGAAAGGCAGTGGAGGAGACTTAAAAGATGGTATGTTGCCTCAGAGCTGCAGAAGACAGCTGAAGGACTGCATTTACTGGGCAGGTCAAGAAAGCACAGCTTTGGAGAGCTTTTCCGGATTCCCTTCCCAGGGTAGTTTGGAGCCAGTCTGCACCCTGTTAGTGGGTCCCTGGCCTTGTTTCAGCTGGGAAAGACTTGGGAAATTCCTTACCAGGGTTCCCCCTCCCCCCCGAATCTGCCCTCCAGGCATAAGCAGCTTGAGAAAATGAAATCAGTGTAAGGAACAATTGAGATGGATGGCCTGGGGTAAAATCTTATCTGCTTTAAACACCTGGGAGAGGGAAGAGGTCTGTCTCCAGGGAAGTGGGGGGGGGGGGGGCGGCATTTAAACTTCTATAAACAGGGGAACTTCAAAGCAATTAGCAAGCACAAGCCCAGGACAAGACACAGGCCTAGAAAAGACAGGAAGGACCCTGCACTTTGCATTCATCTTAGGTGGACCTTCCTGATAGGAGGGATGACATTCAAGAAAATCTGTTATACCAGCTAGATACAAAATCTAGAAACAGACATCTAGGGAATAAATCTCAGAGTTAACATTTATTAAAAATATTAACATGTACAGTGTACAAAAAAACAATACAAGATAAAGGAAGAGGAAATGATGGCCCATCAAAGGAAGAGGATAAAAATTCAGAAAACACCAATGAAGATGACCTGACTGTGGACATACTAAGACTTTATAAATGCAATGAATACAGAGAGCAAGAGAGAGAGCAAGTGTGTGCATATGCCACAGAAACAAGAAGCTGACAACAATGAAACCCAGGAGAGAAGTGAGAGACCAGCAGGCACCATCATGTGCCTTGCATGTAGCAGAGGAGCCAGAGATTGCCAACTGCCAGTGTTCCAGTCTTTGGGAATAAAGCATTACCTTGATGATGCCTTAATTTGGTCATTTTCTTGGCCTCAAACTGTAAGCTAATAAATTCCTATTGTTTAAGCCAACCCATTTCATGGTATCTGCATTAAGCAGCCAAGGAAACTAAAACAGACGCCATCAAGTGCACCTATAATACACACATTATGGTAGTCTCAGAAGGAGAAAGTGAAAAGGGCAGAAGGAATATTCAAAGAAATAACGATAGGAAACTTCCCAAACTTAGCAAAAGACATAAATATGTACATCCAAGAAGCCTAGAGAACACCAAATAGGATAGACAGGAAGAAAAACACACTCTTTCATATATTGATCAAACTGTTTAACTCAAAGGACAAGGAAAGAGTTCTGAAAGCTGCAAGAGAAAAGCAACGTGTTACATACAAGGGAACCTCAATAACATTGAGTGCTGACAGGAGTCAGAAACTATAGAAGCAAAAAGGCAGCAGTTTGAAATACTTAAAGTGCTGGAAGAAAACAACTGCCAACCAAGAATTTTATATCTGGCAAGACTTTCTTTAAAAAATGAGGGAGAGATTAAGACATTCCCAAATAAACAAAAGCTGAGGGAGTTCATCACCACCAGGAAAATATAAAATATATGAAAAATATATCCAGATAGAAATGAGAAGGCACTCAATATGGTACAACACAGAAAATCAAATAAATACACAAGTAGGCATTAATGGAAGAACTGAGGGGCAAAAACACTATAAGATGCACAAAGACTAAACAGCAAAATGGTAGAAGAAAGTCCTGCATTATCAGTAGTGACTTAAGATTAAACACTTCCAGTCTAAAGGCAGAGAGGGACAGAATGGATAAAAAAGCATGACCCAACTATATGCTGTCTGAGAGACTCACCTTAAATTCAAAGACACAAGGAGGTTGAAAGTGAAAGGATGGAAAAAAATATACCATGCAAACAGTAACCAAAAGGCGGCTAGGGTACCTGTACTAATGTCAGATAAAATAGACAGTTATGTGGAACAAGGATTGTCATTATATACTGATAAAGGGGTTAATTAAACAAGATGACATTACAATTATACATATATATGCATTTATCAGCAGGCCCCCAAAATATATGAAGCAAATCCTGAAAAATTTGAAGGGAGAAACTGATGGTTCTTCATCAATACACCATTTTCATTAATACACCACTTTCAATAATGCATAGAACATCTACACAGAAGATCAATAAGGAAATGTAGGACTTGAATAATACACTAAATCAACTAGACCTAACACAGTAACAGCACTATACACATCCTTGAGTGCACATGGATCATTTTCCAGGATAGAACATATCTTAGGTTACAAAACAAGCCTCAATAAATTAAAAAAAATATTGAAATCATACAATGTATAATCTCCAACCACAAAGGAATGAAGCTAGAAATCAGTAACAGAGAGAGAGATGGAAAATTCACATATACGTGGAAATTAAACAATGTACTCTTAAGAAATCACAAGGGAAGTTAGGAAATATCTTGAGGTGAATGAAAATGAAAATACAACATACCAAAACTTATGGGGTGCAGCAAAGGCAGTGCTGAGAGGGAAATTTATAGCTCTAAATTTTTACAACAGAAAAAAAGATTTCAAAGCAGAGACCGAACCTCAAAACTGGAAGAACTAGAAAAAGAGGAGCAAAATAAACCCAAGCAAGCAGAAGGAGGGAAATAACAAAGATTAGAATGAAGATAAAATGAAACAGAATAAAATAATGGAATCAACAAAACCAAAAGTTGGTTATTTGAAAAGATAAATAAAATTCATAAACATTTAGTTAGACTGAAGAAGAAAACAGAGGACACAACTAATTATTGACACCACTGAAATAAAAAGGAATATTAAGAGAATAGTATGAAAAAATGTACACCATCTGTTCTGATTCGCTAATGCTGCCATTATGCAAAATACCAGAAATTTATAAAGAGGGTTTATTTGGTTACAAATTCAGAGTTCTAAGGCCATACAAGTGTCTAAACTAAGGCATCAACAGGAGGATACCTGATCTGGGCAATGGCGTCTGCTGTTTCTTTGCTCCCAGGTTGTGTTTCAAAACAGCGTTCTCAGAAATGTCTCTGGGTCTCTCTCTTAGCTTCTCTGGGGCAAACTCTGGGCTTCATCTCTTAGCTTAGCATCTCCAAACATCCTTCTGCCTGTATCTCCAACCATCTCTAAGTGTCAGCAAGCATCTGGGTCTGTGTTGGCTCTCAGCTTCTCTCAAACACTCCAGTGAACCAATCAAGACCCACCCTGAATGGGCAGGGCCACACTTCCATGGAAACACCAAATCAAAACTTCCCACCCTAATCAAAAGACTAATAGATCTGCTCCCACAAGATTGCATTAAGGAACATAGAATTTTGGGGGGATATAATATATCCCAAGTGGCACACCAACAAATTAGATAACCTAGATTAAATGGACAAACTTTCAGAAACACACAAACTACCTAAATTGATTCAAGAAGAAATAGAGTATCTCAAGAAACAAGTAACTAGTAAAGATATTGAATCAGTCATCAAAAACCTCCCAATAAAGAAAGCTGAGGACCACCTGGCTTCACAGGAGAATTTTACCAAACATTCCAAGAAGAATTAATATCAATCCTGCTCAAACTCTTTCAAAAAATTAGAGAGGTGGGAACACTGCCTAAATCATTCTATGAGAACATCATCATCCTCATATCAAAGACAAAGATACCACAAGAAAAGAAAATCACAGACCAATATCTCTTATGAACATAAATGCAAATTGAATCCAACAGCACATTAAAAGAATTATATACCATGATCAAATGTGATTTATCCCAGGTATGCACGGGTGGTTCAACATAAGAAAATCAATTAATGTAAGACATCACATTAACAATTGATACAGAAAAGGCATTTGGTAAAATCTGGCACCTCTTCTTGATAAAAACACTTAGAAAGCTAGGAATAGAAGTAAACTTCCTCAACATGATAAAGGGCATACATGAAAAACCTACAGCTAACATCCTACTTAATAGTGGGAGACTGAAAGCTTTCCCTTTAAGATCTGGAGCAAGACAAGGAAGCCCACTGTCACCACTGTTATTCAACATTGTACTGGAAGTTCTTGCCAGAGCAGTTAGGCAAGAGAAAGAAATAAAAGGTGTCCAAAGTGGAAAGGAAGAAGTAAAAACTTTCCCTATTTGCAGATGAGATGATCATATATATAGAAAATTCTGATAAATACACAAGAAAGCACCTAGACTTAATAAATGAATTAAGCAAAGTGGCAGGGTACAAAATCAACACCCCAAAATCAGTAGTATTTCTATACATAAGCAATGAACATTCAGAAGAAGAAATCAAGAAAACAATTCCATTTACAATAGCAACTAAAAGAACCAAATATCTAGGAATAAATCTAACCAAGGATGTAAAGGACTTATTTACATAAAACTACAAAACACTGATAAAAGAAATCAAAGGAGACCTAAATAAATGGAAAGACATTCCGTGTTCATGGATTACCAGGCTAAATGTCGTTAAGACATCAATTCTACTCAAAGTGATTTACAGATTCAACACAGTCCAAGCAAATTTCACATTTTTGCAGAAATGGAAAAGCCATGCATCAAATTTATATGGAAAGGTAATGGGCCCTGAATCGCCATAGCCATCTTGACAAAGAGGAATGAGGTTGAAGGACTTGCTTCCCAATCTTAAAACTCATTACAAAGCCACAGTAATCAAAACAGCATGGTACTGGCACAAGGACAGACACATGCACTGTTCTGGTTTGCTAATGCTGCCATCCTGCAAAATACCAGAAATGGATTGGCTTTTATAAGAGGGTTTATTTGGTTGCAAATTAACAGTTCTACAGCCATAAAAGTGTCCAAGCCAAGGCATAAACATGAGTATACCTTCACTGGAGAAACGCCATCGGTGTCCAGAAAACCTGTTAGCTGGGAAGGCAAGTGGCTAGCATCTGCTTGCTCCCAGGATGCATTTCAAAATGGTGTTCTCCAAAATGTCTCTGAGCTTAGCTTCTTGGGGCAGACTCTGGGCTGGTTATCTCCAAAGCATCAGCAAAACTCTTGCTTTCAACAGCCATCTCCAAAATGTCTCTCTAAGCTGCAGCACTGAGATCCTTTTGTCTGAGCTCTTATAGGACTACAGTAAACTAATCAAGACCCATGCTGAATGGGTGGGGCCACACCTCCATGGAAATAATCTAATCAGGGTTATCACCTACAGTTGGGTGGGTCACATCTCCATGGAAACAACCTAATCCAAATATCCCACAAAATTGGATTAAAAGATCATGCCTTTTTCTTGGGGGACACAATATATCCAAACTGGCACACACACCAATGGAATCAAATTGAGAGCTCAGAAATCAGTCCTCACATTTACGGCCAGTGGATTTCTGACAAGGGAGCAGAGACCACTCAGTGGGGAAAGAATAGTCTCTTTAACAAACGGTGCTGGGCAAACTGGATCTCCATTTACAAAAGAAAGTAGGACCCCTATCTCACACCTTATACAAATATCAACTCAAAATGGATTAAAGACCCAAATATAAGCACCAGAACTGGCAAACTCAAACTAGGGAAGCATCTCATGGCCTTGTGTTAGGCAATGGTTTCTTAGATTTTACACCCAAAGCATAAGCAACAAAAGAAAAAAATAGCTAAATGGAACCTCATCAAAATTAAAAACTTTTTGGCCTCAAAGGACTTTATCCCAAAAGTAAAATGATAGCCTGCACAATGCGAGAAAATATATGTAAAACACATATCCAATAAAGATTTAATATCCAGAATATATAATGAAATCCTTAAACCTAACAACAAAAAGACAATCTAATCTAAAACAAAATCTTTGATAGACATCTCTTCAAAGAAGATATACAAATAGCCAAAACACATGAAATGATGCTCAACATCTTTAGCCACCAGGAATGTGCAAATCAAAAGAACAAGATAGTATTTCACACTCACTAGGATGGTTAATATTTAAAAAAATGGGAAATTACAAGTGTTGGAGTTGATGTGAAGGAACAGGAAGGCTCATTCCTTGCTGGTAGGCTGCGGGATACTGATTACGTGCTTCAACTTGGCGGGCCTGGGCCGGGGGACCTGATCAGCCCCTGGGGAGGGTGGTGGGCACGGGCGATAGTGCCCTCCACAGCCCCCCAGGCCTGAGAAAGTGGAGCCGGAGGCAGGCCCCATTTCCTCACCCAAAAACCAACCGTTAGAGGAAGCCTGCCAGAGAAAACTGCCTCCCTTATCTTGCCACACACTCCCCGTTGCCAGAGCAACTCCCCCACCGCCAGTGCGCATGCACCGTTGCCAGAGCAACTCCTGCCCGCGGCAAACAGCTTCCGCGTCCTCTCAGAACCAATCCTAGCCTTTTTCCCCTCAGCATTACCATTTAAGGCCCTTACACCCCTACTCCAACCCCTCCCTTCTTGCCAGCCTATATAACCTGTGCTCACCCCTGAATAAAGTTCCTTTTGTTCTACCCCCACTGGAGGAAGAGTGTCTTTCCTTTCCCTTCTCGCCGCCCTCCACACCTTGCACGCCACCTCCGGGGACCTGGCCAAATCCCCCGCCTCGCCCTCGCCTCCGGGAAAGAGCCCCAGCCGCCGGTACCCTCAGAGCAGCGCCGAGAGCTGAGGGTTCAGCAACCGGCCGCCATCTCCCCAGATGATTTAACTGCGACCGCAGTAGGCAATGTAACATGGTGCAGCAGGCAATGTGGAAGACAGTTTGGGGGTTCCTCAGAAAAGTTAAGTCTGGAATTACCATATGACCTGGCAATACCACTTCTAGGAATATACCCCAAGGAATAGAAAGCAGGGACTCGAACAGATACTTGCACACTGATATTCATAGCGGCATTATTCACAACTGCCAAAAGACACAGTAACTGCCATGTCCATCAACCAATGACTGGATAAACAAAATGTGGTATATACATACAATGGGATATTATTCAGCTGTGAAAAGGAATGAATTTCATGCGGCAACCTGTATGAACCTTGAAGACATTATGTTGAGTAAGATAAGCCAGATACAAAAGGACAAATATTGTATGAGCCCACTGATATGAAATAATTAGAATCCGCAAACTCAAAGAGTCAGAATGTAGACTATAGGGTTTCCAAGGGACAGGGTGGGGATACGGAATAGGAATTTAAGGCTTAAAATATACTGAACTCCTATTTGGAATGACGGAAATGTTTTGGTAGTGGATGGTGGTGACAGTAGCACAATACTGTGAACTGATATATTTCTGAATGTAGTTAAAAGGGGAAATGTTAGATTGTATATATAGTAATAGAATAAAAAATTAAAAAAAAAACTACCAAAAATAAGTAAAAAAATAAAATATACTCTATAGTAATCAAGCAGAAAAAAGCAAAATGATAGGAAAAGATATATCATGCAAACTCTAAGAACAAGAAAATTAGTGTGGCAATCAACATCAGATATGGTAAAAAAGAGGGACATTTCATATGATCAAAGGATCCCCTCATCAAGAAGACCTAACAGTTCTAAATGTGTATGCACCTAATCATAGCTTTAAAATGTATGAAGCAAAAACGGACAGAGAAATGGACAAACCCATAATTACATCTGGAGAGTTTACCATTCATCATTCAGTAACTGATAGATTTTACCCAAAACAAACAAACAAACAAAAACAAAAAAACAAAACAAAACAGAAACCACAAAACACACACACAAAAGAACAACCAATCACCCAGTATGGATATAGATTTGGATATCACTACCAATCAACTTAACCTATCTTATGTTTACAGAACAATACTCAGCAACTGTAGGTTACACAGTCTTTTCAAGTGCACCTGGAACATTCACCAAGATAGATCAAATGCTGGGTCTTAATATATTCCAAGGATTGAAATCGTTCAGAGTATGCCCTCTGACTGCAATGGAATTAGAAATCAATTAAAAATATTAATTCCCCAAATATTTAGAAATCAAACACAACATCTCTCAATAACTAGTGGATCAAAGAAGAAATCACAAAGGAGAGAAAGTATTCTGATTCAAATGACAATGAAAATGTATCAAAATGTGTAGAATTCATCTAAAGCAGTGCATAGAGGGAAATGTATAATTTTAAATACTTCTATCAAAAAGAAGAAACCTTTAAAATCAATTCTCTAATCTTCTAAAAAGCCAGAAAAAGAACAAAATAAAACCAAAATAGAAAGAAGGAATAAGAAAGATGAGCAGAAGGAAATGAAATAGAAATAAATAAAATAGGGAAAATAAAGTCAAAATTTGGATGTTTGAGAAGATTAATAAATTGATTAACCGCCTAGCAAGGTACATCAAGAAAAAAGGCAAGAAATAAAGTTACCAATATAAAAAATGAACGCAGGAACTTCATTACATTAAAAAAAGCTTACCCTTTTTTTTTTTTTTAATGTAGATTAAGCAATTATGCATTTTATAGCTGGCAACAGAGGAAGCATTAGGAATAATTGGGTATCATTAGGAGGCTGGAATATTTTATACAGAAACATACAATATATCTGTTATATTTTTAAAAAAACCTAAAGATTTTATATGTACCAAGACATTTTCAGATTCACAAGTGCTCCTGGCTGGCATGATTTTCTAAGCGATGGCAGTTTCTAGTTAAAGTGTGTTGGTCTTTAGAGGTGGTGCATTTCTTGAGTTCCTGTTTCAGGAGGTGTGCTGATAATCTGTAAAACCTGGGTAACCAAGAAACGTCTAGATTTTTAAAAATTACAGTCAGTGAAAGGCAAATGACATTCCAGTACTATCATGAAGGATGAAGAAAATAAAATATAAACAATTTTGGCAGTTTTGGTTGTTATGGGTAGAGGGAGGCTTAAAATACTTCAATAATGGAGAAACTTTTAATTATATAGGAAAATTTTTATTTGATAAATTTAAAAAAACTTTAAAAAAATTATGAGCTGTAAAATAAGTAGACTACAATTTTCTGACAATGCAGAGAATTTTAAGGATTACATTAGATAGCCAGTGTCTGAGGTCCAAAATATTTAAGTATTGGTACAATATTTCCAGCTACCAATTCCTGACAAAATCTAACAATCACCATCATTACAAACACATCATTGGGTATGATTTATTTTTGTAGGAATATCATTCCAGTTATCTCACATAAAACAGCACTTTAATATATTTTTATGAAAATAGAAGACTCATTTCAAGACAGAAATTGAAGTGTCTATAAAGAGGGACCCAAATTAATAAAACATGTTTACATAACTCTTTGGTATGTGAGGTTTATTAATAACCACTTATACCCCAAATTGATCTTTATAGGAAGAATATAAACATGGAAAAATTTCCCCCTTTCGCTAAGGCCCCAATAGCTTTTCAAACTAGCATAGTTAAAAAACTTTTGACTATTAACTGTAAATTTTTTAGTGGCCTTGACTTCTGCCTATCAGGTAAGAGCCTTAAAATTATGAGACAAGCCCATTTTCACAAACTTATACAGTAGAAATGATCCTAGCCCTAGGTAACAGCTGTGAGTTCAGGTATTTTCTAACAGCATGATTTTTTCTCTGTCTACGGCTTCTCAGGATAGGAGCCTGGATAGCAGCCAGATAGGACAGTTCTCTGTTTATAGCTCCTCATGATTTCTACATCATGGAGATTCAGACTCAAGGAGGAGGGCAGTTAGAGAAATTCAGAATGTACATTCCCACCTTTTTGATTCTCAACTTCAAGCAACCCTTCGTGGCTCTAGTCTCTGTGGCCTACATGCAATCTCCTCCCAGGGTGAACCTATGCTTGTTCAAGCTGAGGCAGGGTGCTGAGTCCCCTAAAGTAGCTGACGGGCAATTCTGGAAAATGACTTGGTGCTTGTCACTATCTTCAGGGATACAGTCTTCAGACTAGGCAACGGCAAACAAGCTGCGGCAAATAGATTTGAGACCGTTAATTAACTAGCAATAACACATTTAGAATTTTACTCTGGTTTTGCCAGATAAGAGTACATTGATTATCAACATCATACTTATACCTTAAGCACCATATAGGCTAGCTGACCTGTCTTGCTTACAGAGTGCTGTAGTTGGTCACAGACTGCTTGATGGCTTTTAGTCCTTCTCTAGTGTCAGTTTACTTAATGGCAAATAAACACTGTAAGGTAGAGGTAATGCAGGTCTACTGAATGCTATTTTGTTATATGTATGTATTATAAGAAAAACAAATTTCACATTATCCTCCATTATACTTCTCTACTGAATAATTCTGCAATATTTCCTCTTCTAGAATATGAATTGGTGAGTGTACACATTGTGGACCGAATAAAAGAATCTTCCTAAATCCAACTCTGAAATATCTAAGTTAAAGAAGGGGTATTTATGAAAATTAATATTTAGGCTGCAAGTAATAACCTAATATCCTTGGCATTACTGAAATAGACAAAATGTATCAGCAGTAAAACATAAGGTAAAGTCTTAATTTTGACTCTACCAGCCCCTTATGAGAAGTCTTACATTCATGAAATGGGAAATGGGTGGAGGGTTGTGCAATAAATCCCCAGAGGATTCATTATATTCTCAAGGGAAATATTTTTCAAGGGAAAATTTTGGCAAAACCTCTTTTATACGTATTCATACAGTTTAAAATGTGTATGTATGTAATATAGCCACACCTGAAAATAAACCTTATAATGGGACACTGGGCAAATTTCACTTCACTGTGATAGCTTGTTGTAACTTAGATAACATCTGCTAGCCTAAAAATAATAGGATTCTCATCTGAAATCCTTTATTGTAACATCTAGTTTACTGAAAAACAGGAGCAATCTAAGTTGGCTACAGAGAGATGCTGGTTCTTCTCTTTTCACTGATTTCATTATCCATAATATTTAGAGTTGAATAATTAAAAGTACCTGCAATATTTAAATACTGTATAAAATCGTTTATTGATATATTTGAACTTTACAGTCATAAAAATAAACAGAGCCTTTAGATAGAGAGAAAAAAAATTAAATTTAAAGATATTAACCAGATTAAAGCATGCAAAAAAATCCAATGATAAACACATTAAATTAATAATAATGCTAATGGTATCTAATTTACCCACTATAGGTGCTTTATATTCTGCCACAAAATTATTATTAATAAATAACAATTTGAAATTTGGTGAATGGACTTGATTCTGATTTATATGTATTATATACCCTTTGCATTTATATAGTTAATGTTATTGGTTGTTTTACAGTACATTCAGAGAAGTCTGATACTGGTGTATTTTTTATCCATATGAGGTAAATAATGGATGGAAATGCATTCTCCTAATTTGCTCTCTGAACTTAGAAAGCATTAGTGAATTAACAGCATGGGTCACTGAGGGACCCAATTCATTACTATTCACATAAACTTTTCTCAAGAAAAGCTTCAAATATAACTCTAATAAAAAAATAGAGTTTTCAAGGCAAACTTCTCAGCATCATTTACAGAAGTAGATTTAAATAGAAGAGTCAATAAGCAAATTAATACTAAAAAATACACATAATCAAGGGTTATCTCCCTTTTCTACCTTGATATTAAAATACAGTGGCCTCAGCAACAGGCTGAAATGCCATCAGGCGTCCCATAAACACAAGGGACAACTCAGACAAAGAGATTGAAAATGTCTCTTTATTCACAAATTTTACCATATTCAGACTCAAACTGTTTGGGGTTATGGGAGGGGTTCATGTCAATTTCCTTTTGTTTGCCATTACAACTCTGAGTGGTATGATATACCCCAGAGATTTCAGGGAGTAATTTTGCAGAGCTAGTGTGCCCATTAAGAAGATAATCAAACTGAATTTTAGGAAAGGAGTTGAAATGGCTCCCATAAAATACTATGCCCTTTTAACAAGTAGATGAGTCCATTGTGGAGAGAGTCAAGATGCTCCTGTCGTTGGTATAGAAAGGGTCCGATGCACTCCATGATCTAAAGTAACAATAAGAGAAAAGTTTGGCTCACCAGGACCTATGTTTTAATTGAGAAAAAAATTTACTCTAAAATAAATTTAGGACAGAAATGAAATCTGAGTTTTAAAATATCACTAATTGAGTCATTTTAAATGCTAAAGTGAAGTTCCTCATACTAGTATTTAACACCCAAATATTCTATTATATAAAATCTTGAGAAAAATAATATAATACTCTACTCATTATATAAAAATATCAGCCAAAATTCACACATTCATTAGCATTAAAACAATTTCTATAGGTTGTAAAACATGTGACACTTCTAAAATCGTAACAATTCAATAAGAAATAAGCATGTTATTAAGACTTATACATACTTGGTTTTCCTGAAAAGTAACTAGGCTATTATTTTCGCATTACAGAAACAAACAAACAGAAATTCCACTTACCAAAAGCTTTGCAGTGAAGAGTAATGTGTTATATTATTGGTTATTTATTTTCAGCTATAAGTCTAAAGATTTTATTTAGCATGATTAGCTTGAATACCGTAAATAGTTTATTAAGTAAGTATCAAAGATACATAGGTCACTAGAGTTTTTCTAAGAATAAATGATCCTCTACTGGTCTGGAAAAGTTAACCACTGTCTGAATAAGGTCCATAAGGAATTCATTACATAATACTTTATTTGCATCTGTTATTACTTGAAGCTAAAATAACTCAAGACCAAAAATAACCTATGCTTAAAACAGACTAATCTATTTCAAGAACAGTATTAGGATCACCAATTCCAAGGTCACTTCCCTTATGAGACAGAAACATGCAAGAATAAATACATTTTATATAATTTATGCCAGGCTCCCACTTAACCTCAACAAAGGTATCAGAGGAACAGATGCCTGTTCAAACCAGCCCCAATTCACCTTTATCTGTTGTTTCCTAGAGACTCTTAGATTGTATGTAATTCAAGTTTAAATCAATTATTAAGTGAGCACAGCTAATGAATTTTGGAATCTAGACATTTTACAAACTTGGCAAACAGGATAAAAACCATGGCAGCTACCACACAGATGGCTTACTTGAACATACAGTATCTCTTGAACAGTATCTCTTCCTTAGTTTAAGGGAGGGCTTGTTCACAACTGTCTCTCTAGCACTTAGAACCATGCCTGGTACAAAGTAGGCACTCAGTATTTTCAAAATACATGAATAAAATGAGAATGAAAATTTCTTCATGAGTATTTATGGGGGAAAAGTACGCTGACACATACAACAAAAGATAATAACTATATCAACACTCCAATTACTGGAGTCAAGTTTCCACTCCCAAGCAGCCATTATTTTATGGTAATTTTCCCTCTTTTCCAACCACTATTTACATAGATGAATCTCACTGGTAAGTTTCCTTCATTTTAAAGCTTACCAAAGCACACATGTGCATTCAGAGTATTAAATATCATATTTGACAGAATATTAAACACCTAAACTACAAATGAACTATTAATCCCTTTTTACTTAAAATATGGTTTTGAATAGGATAAAGTGTTATTAAAATACGTACAGAAAATCATTTGTCATTGAAGTATAGCGCTTTAGGGAACAATATTGCATATCATTTATATAGCACCATGATGCTACTTTTGAAACTGAGCTTGCAATATGGCATATTCCTTTGATAACATCAATTAATAAAACGTAAGTATTATTTTTGTGCCTGGATGGTAAAAGTTTAATCAGCAGAGAGATCTGAGGTATGAAAGGACTGGTTGTGTTTCCCAAGTGATGCTTACTACCTGTTATGTTCAATATGTTAATGGAATGAATATCCAAAGGCTTCTACATCTTATAATGGAGGTCTCAGTCTTGCCCTATTTGTTTAATTAAACATGAAATAGATACATGGAATAGAGGCTGCTCCAAAATAAAAACGGAACATCCAAACAGATTTCATTAATGCAACTGTATGTAAAAAATGAAAACAAAACTCTATATTAAAATGTCTTTTAAAGTTTATATATAAAGTTTAATGTTAATGGATCTATGGCAATTTTCATATAGCTCTTTGAAAAGCACCAAGTAGTTTTGCATATGATTTTGATTTTATCCACTTGAAAAAAATTAACAGAGCTCAAAATATTTCTTAGATTATTTAACTAAGGAAAAAGGAGGATAATGATAAAAGTAACCAATAATATAACCTGATATGTTGGACAAAATTGGAAAGATATTTATAGTCTGTCAAATATGATATTAATTACTAAGTTGAACATTTTATTAGAAATATAAAAAATATCAGAAAAAAATACAATTTAAAAATACAATTTTAAGTGAAAGTAAGTACAGAAGATAACAGCCACCTTTAAGAGAACATGCCTAAATAAATCCAATAACCCATGGGGTAGGTTCAAAATGGATAGTGCAGCATAAAAATGTCTATGTAAAGAATGGGACATAACCTAAATAACACATATGAAGAAAATGGAAATATGTAGAAAGCAGAAAAAAATTCTAAGTTTCTGTTTCGTTTTTTTTTTTTTACATTAGCTAAGATGTATATTGTCATGAAAGACAACTTTCTGTTGAAGTAGAATTTTAAAAAATCCTGTAAAAGTTATATAGTGGTATATGTATTCTAATGTCTGTCTTGCTTCTGTGCAGCAAAGCCGTGTCGATAGGTAAAATAAATTATAAATTAAGTCCTTATGGAACTTCATTTGGGAACACTTCGGCCTATGCACATGACAGAGTTGCTTTCTTAGAAATGTATTTTATAATATAACTGTGTAAGTCATAAAGTTCCAATAAATTTAACTGTACATAGTAATTCTTTTATGTGCAATGAAATTACTACAAAATGATATTGCAGCATTATGAAAATAATTTTGATCACATTATAATCAAAATCAGAATAAATGGGATTAGAACCACATCATAGGAATGCTATTTATAAATGTAATGACCATAAAGACATTTTCATAGGTAAAGATTAAAAAAAAGGGAACTGACAAGTTTGCCAGTAAAAGTTGCCTAGATTTTTTTTATAATACCAATGGTATACTCAACATTTTTCAAAACAAAAAGCTAACCAAATATCAAAAATATTTTTATCAATAGGTAAGAGTAGTACCTCCTCTATCCTTTATTCCATGCTCCTGGAGTACCTCCCAACCTTTTCCAAGCCATGAAACATGTAGAAAGTGATAATATTCACGTGGCATATTGGGGACAATGGAAATCAATAGCTATCTCTGCCCATCTGAAACCTCTTCATGCATATTAGTGTACAGCTGTTCTGATATTGGGAATATGATATTATTCACATTAGGAACACCAAAGTTTTGAAAAAGTTATTTCTACTCTCCAATATCTCCTAAATATTACAATATATCTCTTGAGGAAATTATGAAGAATTGAATCCATTTCATCTTTAAATAAGTTTTAAATGGCATTCTACTTTTAAATGGTATTTTTGTTATGATCCACAAAAGGAAGCACTGTGATAAATCCAATCCAAGAAATAAATTTGGGAGGGGGCAAAAATGTTAAGATTCTTCTAATTCATAATTTAAAGAGCCTGTTCTAACTTATAGACATTTCAGTAAACTATAAATATCCAGCAAGAGAAACTTACAAATTACAACTTATTTCAAAACCTCATTACAGAGATAAGGGGTACGGGAGCAGAAATACAACTTTTTGTGTTTATAAATACCTCAAAGTCTCAAAATACTGACTAGAAAATATACATGAAGAATAGGAAAAGCTCTTTGACTTTACTACCATGTGTAGATTATATTTTGTAAAGACAAAAAGCAAAAAAACCAAAAAAAAAAAAAAAAAAAAAAGGCAGGAAATAAAATAGTATTTTTAAAAAAAGTTGTACAAACCAAGAAAGAGTATCATATACACACTCCTACTTATACATTGTAGAAAGATTGAAAAACAAATTTTTTTGTTCATTAAATGAAGTCTCTTCAAAGGTGCTTTATCTTCCTTTTAGAGTGAAAAAACTCCCTAACCCAAAGCCACAAATTGAAATCTACCGTCAAGGGATGCTAATAAATAGTACATTTCCTGCTTCAGTTGGTAAAACCAGCTGCTGGTTTGTTAGGCATCTAGAGCTGCAGTCAAATCCTGTTCCAGTTTATAGGATACTCATCTGCAGCAAAGGCTACTTAGAGAAATTTCACACCTGCTGACATGGCTCAGGCTACATCTTCCTATTATTCGTTCCAGCATTCTTCTAACAGATGCACATGCTGTTTCTCCTTCTGAGAAACAGCACATGGAGTCCAAGCACTTGATACTTGAATTTGCTTCAGTAAGCTGGAAGAGTTGAAGCAGGAAAAAAAATTAGTATCTATGGATTTGGACAAAAAGCATTTTTAAAAAATTACAACAAACACTTTAAAACCAAAAGTAATGTATAAAAATATATAGATATATGATGTTTTTCTATAATATGGAAATGCATGGGAGTAATCATATAAAAATATTTAAAAGGCATCGGATCCTAAATTGGAAGTCTAGTAAATAATTATATAAAAATAAGTAGCTGGATATTATTTAAACCTGCAAAGCTTTAGGAATTTAGTAAATTTATTATGGTCAAAATGATCTGTATCAACCACTGAGAAACTTAATGAATTCTAATTCTTTGAATTTTTGTTTAGATGAAAAGCTCCTGCAATTTCAAGTAAAAACGTTTAGCAATTAAGAAAAGTGGAGTGCGAATTATTTTGAAGGCCTGGAAATAACAACCAGGCAGGATCTAACTCCAATTTTCAGTAATAATAATAATAATAATAATATCAATAAAAACAACAACAGCAACTAATAGTAGCAAAGACTTATATAGTGTTACTATGTGTCAGGTTCTAAGCACTCTACATATATATACTCTATAATCATCTTTGAAAAAAGAATCATTTACCTTAAATTGTTAAACAACTATTAAGTGCCAACCATGCCCATATGCTCATCTTGTTTTTTAAAAATTGACTGACGGTACATGGATTAAAATTTATTCAACAGATGAGTAAACTGCACTAGTAATATTTATAACTGAATTATTTTCTGAAAGTATGCAAGATTTATATTGATTTAGGCATAAATAACCCAGCAAAGTAACTTAACTCCCCACTACTAATACCTTTAATCATGCTAAAATGAGAGGGAAAAATGGTATGACCACATAGCTCAATGAATCCCAACCTTGGATTTGCTATAGTCAATGATGTTCCTAAATTTCTCAAGGATTTTCATTTTAAATAAACTTATTTTAATTAATTTTCCTTTATATGTATAACATACTACATAGCAAATCCTTCAAAGGTTTTGAGGAAAGAGAACAATAATAAATTAATTAAGGTTTTGTAATTCCACAAAGGTTGGGAATCACCAGATGTAAAGTGTAGGCATGACAACAGAGGACATGTGTAGAGACTCTCACAATGGACAGAGGAGATGGATGCAGTGGAACGTAAATAATCTGGCATTCTGAACCTTGGCAGCTGGTGAGTTCCTGCAAAATGCATGATCAGAGTGTACCTGCCAAACAATGGTTCCCGTTTGGCAACTGTCCAAATGCACCAATGTCCTACGATCTGCTAAGCACTGAGAAATAGCCAAATTTTACTTGTTCTCTCATTATAATACCCCTGGTTTAAGGCATTGTTTCTCAAACTGTGTTTTGTGAGATAGTTCCATTTCGTGAAAAAAAGATTCTGTGGTCAATTGTTTGGGAAACACTAGTTTGACAAAGTTCTAAACAGACATTTTGAGTAAAGTTAGGATGCTAGCCAGTCTCTGGGAAGAGCTAGAGATATCTTAATTCTAAAACATGTTTTTTTCCAGCAGGAAACAATCAACACCAGGAGGAACACTGATATTCAGAGGAACAGTTTGGGAAATGACTGTTTAGTTAACAGCATTTCATTTGTTTTAGTTTCCTCCTTGGGTCCCTTGTCTCCTATATCAGATGCACTCTTTGTAGGACCCAGGATCCTAGAGATCCTATATGTTCAATGGACAAAGCACAACACCTCAAGGAGGACTTTAAGACCCTTTATAATCTGTCATCAAGCTGTCTTTCCTGTTCTACTTCCCAATACTCCCGTGCAGTTTTCCAAAACCAGCCAACCAGGCAGTGTTCCCTGCCTGTGGGGATGTGTCAAGGCCCATCACCAATTCAGCTGAGAATGCTGAACACCCCTCCCCTCACATCAAGGTTCAGTTTAAATTGCATCATCTCTATGAAACCTCCCTCACCTTTCCAACTTTAAGTGATCTGTCTCTCTGGATTTGCTTCCATTGCTTGTTCACATCACTTAAATGGCGCAAAATGGTTCTTGGTTTCTTTGATTCCAGAGCTCAAAGCTCTTTTATGTCACTATATTGTTTTCTTGTAACTATAGTATGAGGCAGACTACAAATATCATAAGAGGAGAGAAAAAGCTCAAAAGCGCGAACCCAGCTGTGGTTGATGCTATTGGTGGGGAGATAATGAAAGACCCAAAAAGGTAACATTTGAAATATATCTTGAAGGATGGGTGGGCTTTCAAAAGCTGGAGATGGGGGAGAAAGGACAGCCCAGGCTGAGAGAAGAGAATGAGTAAAATGTGTAGGGGTGGAAAAGTATGGCATGTATTCAGTGCGAGCATAGCTTAAGTGTTAGGCAGCAATTGTTACTACTGCCCCCTTCCTAGGAGACCAGCGTGGCTCCAAGTGTGATCTGTGGATCAGTGATGGTCCATGAGGAGAGAAGCATTCCTGCTCTGTGAGGATAAGAGTTTAGAATCTTTTATGGCAACTTGAAAGAATACTTTTACAACTGTTGAATCCAATAATACTTTAAAAATTGGGGCTTATTTTGTATATTTTAAAAATTTTCTCTTTTCTAGTAAATCATTTTTATTGTATTTGACAAAAGTATTGGTCTGTGATGGATTGGAAATTTAAGACAAAACAAGAATACAACGAACTACTCCTTCACCACACTTAGTTTGTGGAGCATTAAACTAGACTAGAAACTTGAGAGGGCAAGGATCTTGTCTGCTGCTTCTTAGTTTAACTACTGTGCTTTGCCGTTTACCCATAGCTGGTATTCAACCATTTGCAGCGATTCAATGAAGATGACATCCAAAAGTCAGCTGCACTTGAATGAATCATATTTGTGCAGAACACTACTTAGGTCAGGGTCAGACCTAATTATCTTGCTTTGCATTCATCCCCTTTTACTTTAAAATCTAAGGACAGGTATTAAAACCCAACAGAGAGTAAACTTCTAGAAAACTGTCAAAAATATAAAGAAATATCCTCTTCAGATCACCTTTTAGACTTTATAAAATACAAATCCATTTTTCCCTAAATAGAAAAAAAATCCAGCTGCTTTTAAAATGCTGGTTAATTGTTTTTGGAAAGCTATTTATAGAAAATGGTATACTTGTTCTCCAGCAAACCTCTAAGCTCCACCACTTTCCCATATATACATCGTTGATTTCATGTTCAGAAATTGGGAGCTTTATCAGTGTGCATGCAGCCATAGGTGCCAGTATTACTGGGGAGTCAGAGGGAGTGGAACATTTAGATCTCCTTTTGTTCAAAATAAGATGGGGATCATTTTTTTTTTTTTTTTTACTCCTACAAATAATAATAGAAAAGAAAAAAAGTAATGGGATTGAGACCTTATCTGGTGGCACCCAAAAATAACTTTTAATTTATCATAAGTGGTTAATTGGTATGCCTCCTCAATCTCCACCACATCTGTTTCCCAGGAACCACCATAAAATTTAGAGGTAAAAGGGCTACCAAGCAAAATAACTATAAATACTCGACATGACTATGTATGGCTAATAAACAGATCCTGGCTCACTGCTCTTATTTCTGTAATTTTCATTTAAATGATAGTAAACATTTAGAACTGTCTCCTATTAGGTAGCTTCCTCAAATCTATGAATATTATGTTTGTAACATATTTTAATCACTCCTATAACATCCTATCAAATCAAAGTTTTTTCAATTTAAGTCAAACTATTAACAATTTGCCCTTAAAATTGGTTTTATTTACTGGAAACTCAAAATGATCAACTTGCATAGCCTTAAAGGAGGTATATGGAAAGAAGCCTTAAATCATAATTATGAAAAAAAAAAAAGGTTTGTTCTTAAGGAAAAATTTTTTTTAATGCAAAATCAGAAGTCATCAAATAGTACTGATTTCAAAATTTAGAAAGACTCATAAAACTCCTAAACCAAGTACTAGTTTCATCTCATTATTCAGAATTCTAATGGGAACAGTAAATAGTGTAGTGATGGCATTTGGAGTGCTGTATCTTACTTAAGGCCTATTCCTCCAAAACAAGCCTCAAGCTCATATTCAATCCTCTAGACTCCCTTCCCCCTTTTCTTCTCTTTCCCAAGTAAATTAAATAGCAACTTTAAAAGACAGTTATAAATAAAATACCGCCATACTGTCTTGTAGGGATCTCCAGAGAGGAAGATATTTTTGTATGTGTTGCCTAAATTCTTCTATGGCAATAAGCATATGATAATAATTATATTTATTAGATCAACTTATTTTGGTAATGTGACTTTTTTCTAGTTTCAAAAAAGACTGAGGTCCCCTTTATCTTAATGATGTGTTAATTCAACAGGCTATATAAATAATAATATATGACTAGGAATTTGTAGTTTAAGTGAGTGGGAAGAGTATAATCTGTGGAAAATGACAAAAACTCCATTTTATGGAGAAGGTAGATCAGAATAGCACTAATTAATGAACAACTACAGCTGATGTTAAGAATTCAGTTTTCTAAATACCAACTCATTTCACTGCCTGTCACAGAATAACTGTTTGGTAGAAATGTCAATATTAATATTTTTTCTTTACTTCATTTCAATCTCCAGATGAAAAAGTTGCTCAGTAAGTCAGCACAGATTTGAAAATAACATTAGTTTGTAAAAAGTCATACACTAAGCATCTAGATTCTACCATTGGTGGCAACTTCATTAGTCTTTTAAATGTTCAACTCTATTTGCTTATAGAATTTTAACTCATTCAGAAATGTACAGCCTTCTAATATAAAGCAAACAACTGTGTCTATAACAATTTTCTGCTCCCATAGCTCACTGCTTCAAGTGTTAAGTAGTAACAGTGAGTGAGAAAGTAAGTGAGGCAGTAGCCACACTTACATTTGTCATGGAAGGAGGGGAAGCTGACTTGCAGTTGGCTGAAATTCTGTTTAAAATATTTTTTGTTTTTGTTGGTAGCAGGTTCAGGTCTGGGGCTTAAACACCTTGATACAGGATGAGAACTTCCTGACTTTCTGATAGCCTGTGAATCTGGGTACAGCTGGAAAGATGGCATCCAGAGCAAGGCCCAGGAACCTGGAGATGAAGAAATAACAGCAGAACGGAGGCCTAAGAGGCAGCTGAGAGCAGAGGGAGATGACTAGGGAGAGACCCTAGCCCATGGCAACACTGAGGGCCTATGTGTGCTTTGGCAAGGCTGGCCAAATTTTGATGAGAGAAATAACTGCCATTTCAAAACAGAAAAAAATAGGGCTATTATATAGCACTTATTTATAGAAAAGTCATTTTTATCTCAAAATATGTGCCAAAGGCAGAGATATATCTGAGGAAAAATATTCAATTTCATTCGGCCAATTAAGATGCAGTGATAGGCAGAAAAAATTGCAGCTCAGGGTAACACCCCCAGGCAATTTTACTAAAATCATATTCACGGTTTGAGGGTTCTTATGGCTTCTTGTTTATGAGAGGTCAAATGTCACAGGGAGAAAACTCTAGCAAAATAATTATGATAAGGCCTGTTTTTAGTAAGAGCATTCTAAGGACCCCATTCTCAACTGTATTGTACATTTTAATGGATATATTAAAACAAAGCAGTACCAGATCCATGTCTTATGAAATATCCACTTGAACCTGAATCCTGAGGGAACTTCTATCACAGAGGAAAAAATTTCATGATTTTAATATTGTTAGGCCCTAAGTGGATTATTTGCTTTATGGATTACCCAGGGCATATTATAAGTCCTAACCAGCTTCTTCTCTTTACCTAGGAAAGCTCTTCATCTGAGTTCTCCCTGCTGCCTAATCAGGACTCATTAAAAAAACAAAAAATCTTTTTATATATTTATCTAAGCAAAATAAAAGATAAATATGTTGTAAAGACAATCATATGAAGCATCCTAAAACAAAATTAAAATTGAGAATTCTTTGAATTTCTTTTCCATTAATAATAATAATTGGTTAATTAATCTTCAACATTCTCTATTTAGGCAATTCACTAAAATAATCTAATTTTAAAAATAGGACTTACAGAATAATTCAGATTCTTTAAATTCTTGTATCTGTTCCATATTCTGATATATAGTACAATTAAATGATTTGAAATCTTCAAGTAGCTTTGTTTTAGTTTTACCATTAATGAGGGTTTATTCCAGAGGAGACAATAGCATCTTCTTGACCAGTAATTATAATATACAAAATGGCAACAAGTCCAAGTTTATAATTATTAGTGGTAGGAACTTTTATCCTCTATAATTATTAACAATCAAAATGTGTTTCATATTCCAATCTAGACCAATTAGATTTAGATATGGCTGTTAGGTTTGTTCCTCAAGAGGCGAGTAAATCAAGCACTCATCCATTCATAATTTTTTTATGATAAAGATCTAACTATGAAAATATATGAAAAGAACTGAGTTTGTTGAGTATCAGTCAACAGAAAATTACTCTTACCAAGTCTAAACATTCATTAGTCTTATCACTCAACTCAAGAGGTAGATTTAGATAAGTATTTTAGTGTCTAGCTATGTTAAGAAGTGTAGAATGATACACAATTAAAACTTCAAGGGGGAAAACTGATTTTAGAAATAATAGGAATAGCATGATATTTTCAAAAGTAAAAAGGAATAATCTCTTGAATATGAGATAACAGGTTGTGAGAATATTTTTCTGGGTTAGACTTTGTGGTGAAATGCAATTTATCACTATAACTCCAAAGGAAGATTAATAAAATATTCAGGAATAAACATAAAAATGTAAAGATCACAAAAAAAAGGGAAAACAACTAAACTAAAACATGAGAGACAGTGAAGGAATTATAATGTAAAAACTGAAATGTTGGTAAATTCTCCCACAGCATGCCCCAAGCACAAAAACTTAGAGGATGAGTCCCCGGAAGGTCCGGCGCAGTACTACCTAGTGCACGCAAGAACTGTCCTGCTGGCTGCAAGCCTCAGCTAGCAGGTGCCTACTGTCCTCCCCTCTGTGCTTGCTTTCAGCAAATTCATATGCTGAGCTGACTGAACCCTTATCTTCTTCCATCTGGAAGGACAGAAAAGCAACAAGTCTCATATTACAGAACAGCACTCTCCCCGCATTGGGGGTTAGAATAAAAACAGTGAGCTGGGCTCCACAATCCATGAGGCACAAATGAATGTTCACACAGCAGTACATTTACTGTCACCAAAGAGTGCTAACATCAGCTTCATAAAGGGAACACAACAAAACACAAGAAATAAAGCCATGATTTTCCAGTGCACAAGTATTACAGCTAAGTTTCCTTCTATAGAACAATAAAATTCCATTTCTTCTATTAAACAAATTCATTGCCACCAAGATTTATGGTTGTTTTTGCAAAGGTATGTCCAGTTTTTCACTTCTCATGTTCCCTTCTCAGATGACTTCTTTAACTGGACTTCAGCAGAATTAGAAGGGTCACATGGCCTTACAAATGTTACAGTGGACATGGGGTTAGGAGCTTGACTTTTTGGTTAACAAAATAAATTTAATCTTTAATTTGAAAAATTTTTTAGTGAGTATCAACTAATTTATACAACTTTCTATTCTTTATTTTTTCTATATTTGTATTAGAGAATTTCAAAGGAAGTTTAACAATGTGCCCACAGCCATCCTTATTTTAGCCTTTCTTTAATTATAAGAAAATGTCCCTACTGAATAAAAAACAAATTTTGTCTCTCTCTGTTTTCCCACTCTTAAGACTGATCAACAATTACTTTGACGAAACGAATGGTATGGTGAAGTTTTTACATGTATTAATAAAATGGTAGAATTCCTTATTTCAAGAATACAGTAAGTTTATATGAAGAGAGCTTAATAGCTTTGCCTATAATGCAGGGGAGGGATAATAGTTTTGTGCTAAAAGTTCTTGAGAAGTACTGACGTAATCAAGGATTTGAAAGCTCTTAAAGATATGGTATCTGATAGCTGTGCAACTTTTCTCTGTCACAGTGTAAACAGTTAAGTTGCCATACATCACATCCAGGAGCACTGTTCAATGCAGTTTACAAACAAAAAGTATTCAAAATTCACAGGATGCACCAGCAGACATGTGTATGTGGGCATTTGTTTTCCACGCAGCTATGAACAAATGCCCACCCAGGGATCACTACTCATCTAAGCAACTGTTATTTTTGCCTGGCCTTTAGCTGAGCATAGCATTTCTTCTTTTTGTTTTCCTTTGTTGCTAACAGTGAGTGTGTAAATAGATCACAGTAGGTAAAATGATCTTTTTATAGGTGAAGAACCTGGAGGGCCAGAGAGGTGAATGGATTTGTTAGAACATACAGAGAGTTGTGTCAAGGGAGGAACTAGCATTCAGAACTCCGGCTCCCAAACAGTGCTCTTTTCCCTTTGTTATACCGCCTCATTGGAGAGCAGCTCGCAGCAAAGGCTACCTGATCAATACACTCGCTCTCATTGTATTACTTCACAGATGAATGTTAAGCTTACTACTTTATTACAGGATTATGAAGTCTGGGCTCTCTCCTTTTCCCATCCTCTTTTAGTCTGGTGTGGCTCAAAAAACGTGGCTTGATTTAGTCAACATATGTGAAAATATGACTTCATAAAAATACGATTATGCACAATGCAAGTTATCTTCAATTGACAAAAGAGGTTTCCAGAATATTTGTTAAAATAATGAGCTATTCTACTGACTCAGAGTTAATTAATTAGATACTCAAAAATGTGATAGGGACCCAGAAAAGCTATCACCTTTAACATGTGTATCACCTATAACATGTGATACAAATATGTGGCTCAAAGGCAAACCTTCAAGTTTATTTTGACTTTAGTTATTGTTTTAATAATATTTAATTTTAATTGTTTTAAACATTAACTCAAATATCCACTTGTATATTATCTATAATTATTACATCTTTGTAATTCAAAGTAGAATATTATAAAAATCTTGAATCTAATAATAAAAAAACTGAAAGGTTTGGTAAGACTTTAAAACAGCTTAAAATTATGAGCTCACAGAGTTACAGAAAAGGTTATTAAAGCAGTGCTTTGTCAAAGCCATTCATTTGATCAACTGAAAAGAGATTAGGAACTTTGAGAATAAAAAAGAATTAAAAAAAAAACATAACATGATTAAGTACCAACAAGACACTGACAGGGCAAGAAACTGAAGAGTTCCGAAACAGAAAAAAGTATTCTAGTTATATTAGTTTTTCCCTCCAAACCAGAATGGAGTTAAACATAATACATAGTTTTGGTATTTTAATATCAAAAGTTGAGGATTTAAGCTTTCAATCCTTTCCACCAGACTAGACTACTGGTTATTTTTTGTAGAAACTGACAGACTGGATCTGTCTGTGGAGATAAAAGTATATATGACATACAAAATATATTTAATTTATGGATGCACTAAACAGAAGCAAGGATATGAAATGCTCCAGCAGCCATTACAGTGCACAAACACAAATAGGCACATGTATTTACAACAGTGATTGAAGGAAGATAAAAAATGGGCAACTTCCATTTCCAAGTAACTACAACTTAAAACTTTAAATTTTATGATGTTTCTGTAGCTTAAATTATTGAACATGCAGGAGCATTCTTAAATATGAATAATATGACAAGCAGAAGCATTAAAATTGTGCTAGGAAAAGGTAGCTAAGGTAAAAATATATATAATATAATATATGGGTCTCTGTCCTGTTTAATGCTGAATTTTCATCTGAATTTTCTTCTCAAAGGAGAAATTGATAATTTTTTTAGGTTTTAACATACATATTAATAAAGGTCAAATTAGCCAGGGACAGAGCTGTGCTAGAAAAATGTTCCACTCTTTATTCATGCCTCTGCCCATCTTTTTCAATACTGCTTAATTGTCCTTTAGCATGCAGAAGAGTTAATGAGGTTCTACTCCTCCTACTCTACCTAAGTTTGCTCAGCTGATTCCTTGTACTCGACAATGGCTGCAGTGCGATGAATTCGTCACTTAAAGCAACTGTGTTGGAGTACATCTATAAGTAGACAGAAAAGGGATGGGACATACAACAAGTCAGTGTGCTGTATTCATCACCTAAGAGACAGACACAGGACGAGCTTGGTAAAGACATCTGTTCCTACAAAAGTAGAAAATATGCATGGTACACATACATGACTGACATTTGTAGGACTGTTGGCTTTGCCACCCAAAGAAATTATTCTTAATACCATATTGTTTTTCTAGAGAAAAACAAAGCTCAGAATAAATGCTGACAGCTTTTCTTTTAATATGAGTTTTCTTGCTACTTTTGGTAAACAGTGAAGTAGCTGATGACTTTCTAACCATTTCACCATCATTTGAAATCAGGTGATGATATAATGCTGACATAACAATGATTACTGCCTGCAGCAAAGGAATATGTCCCACATGGGGTTTGAATAATCATTTATGGTTTCAATAAAAACAAAATGAAACAAGAAACAGCAGGTTAGAAGATCCCTGAGTGGAGATTTCCTTCTTGGATTAGGCAACAGTAGGACATCTAGTCAAGTCATTTAAAACTAAATTTAGTGAGGCAAAAAGGAAGATTAAACAGACTTTCACACATAAATAAAATGATTGATTGTACATCCAATGTTTGATCAATTTTAACCTATGCTAAAAGAACCAAAAAGTATATAATGCACTTTTAATTTTTTTTCTTGACTAAGGATCCACCTTAAGGCATCAAATGTTTCCTATGTATTCCTTTAAAAAGAGGCTAAAGAAAAAGCAACAAGAACTAATATCATTACTTTTTACATAATTAAGAAATCTCTACAGAAGACATCATAAATTTGTAACTACTCTGCCTAATGTAGAAATTTCTAAGTATAAGTTAAATAAATCTGATTAGTTACTTTTATAAAGAATGAAGTTTTTAAAGTGATGTCATTATATACTTTGGTGAAATATAAGTTTATATAAGCCCAGAGACAAATGTATTCTCCATAAAGGTCTTTTTCTAAAGTATGAAAGACTATGTCTTAAAAATAGTATTCTCTTGTTATAAAATCTCTGAAGATTAGAAATAGTAAAATAGGCAAGCCTTTCTGATCTATATTTAAATAATATATTGCATTATAGGAATGTTTGCCCATGCTGATATAAATTTATGGTGCATAGGTAGACAGAGTAATCAGATCATGCAAATTTTTCAGTCTCATTTGTAGATCACTATCAGAGCAATATCTTCATCCTCATCATTCTTGCAATAACTTTTTTATTGAGGCTCTACTACATACAAGTCCTGTATTAGGTGTTTTATATTCATTCTGTCTAATCATGTAGGGTATGAATTATTATTCCAATTTTACAGAGGAGGAAACTGAGACTTAGGGAAGTGATTTGATCAAGGACATACATCTTATAAAAGGTAAAACCAATATTTACATTCAAGTTTGTCGGGCTTCAGAGGCCTATGCTGGCTCAATGGTGTTAAGATGCATGTTTGCTAGGGCTTTTTCAAAGCAAATAAATGCTAAAGGAATGCTTATTAACCTAATGTAATTATCAACTGAAATTAAAACTATGTACTATTTAGGAAGTCTAACTCAAATCACTGAATACTTAGTGAGAACTTATTCTATTTGTAGTATTAATATGTATTAAATTTCTAAAACTTAAAAACAAAATCTGCTTAGCAAGTACCAAAGATTATACTGAAAAAAATCTCAACCTAGGCAAAACTAAGTCAACTCAGCCTTTACTATGGTGTAAAAGTTGATGAGAATAAATTCTTGAGAATATATTTCCAATGCTGTGGAATAGTTAATAGAATAAACTAAGATTTTTTTCCCAACACATGTATAAGTCAAATACACAAAAAAAGGCACATTCAACTAAATAGGTATTGTTTATTGAGCATCTCTACATTCTTTCATTTAATCCCCATTATAAAGGTAACAAAATAGACATTTCTAACCTAATTTTACCGTGAACAAACTGAGACACAGAGCTATCAAACTGGGACAGAACTGGGATTTCAGCTAAGATCTGTTAGGTCTCAAAGACCACATTCTTAAGCACTATGTAATATATTTCTAAATATTTGTTGTAGTTTAACATTTATTAATAAGTGTTCAGTGAAAGAATATATTTTATAAAAATCCACTCTGTAAATATTAAAGAACTTATTTCATACTCTTTTGTGGAAAACAATATAAACTGAAAAAATATTATAAATTCTAAACTGAAAAAATATGATAAATTCTAATGAGTCTAAAGACATTGATATGTATCCTAACTATAGATATATCTAATAGAATGCTGTGATAATATTATTTAAGACATATTTAATATTATTATCTGGATATAACTTGAAAGTAAAACTCCAGGTTTTAAAATATAAAACTAAGAACACAATGTAATTAAAAAAAAAAAGTATCAGTAGTCATAAAACTTATAAAACAGTAAGAAACAACTTAAAAATATCACATTTAACAATGTTTTCATGGCAAAATACTTGAAACAGGAATGGATAATTCCATATTTTCTGACATAGGCAAATTATAATGATAGCTATTCAATTGTTAAAGATTCCAAATTTATAAAGGTATATATATATAAAAAAAGCAGTTACCTGTGCTTTTTCAGTACTTGTAGGATGGAGCTGTCGGTCAAATACTTTCTTCACAATATCAAGAAATACACATGTAACAACCATGATAATTATGGCAAACCAAACAGAACCACTTGATAGAAGCTGAATAAATACAAAGTACATATTTTGGGAGCCTAAAAATGGCCTGCAAAGAAAGAAAGAGGGCTGAATAAAAGTGGAAAATAAAAGCCTTAAATCAAGACATCATGTAAACCCACTATATTTGAAAGTAACAATTATAAGAATATTCCAAGAAAATGTTCAAAACTTCAAATCAATATAATTTAATTAATTTAATAATGAAAATAAGATAGTCTTTAATTGTTAAAATTAAGATCCAATTTTATTACTTTCAATGACAATTACAGTCTTTATTATTAGGAAAGAGACAGGAGCTGACTAGACAACTATCTTAGTGGTAGTATATAAAAAATTACTTAGTAATACAGCCTTAAGAGATCAAGAAAAGCAAGAAAAAGTATGTAACAGTATATTTTCTGCTGAGCAATTAAAAGACTTATTACTCAAATCTAGTAGAAAGCTGTACTTAAGCTCTCGAAAACATCTTTTGAAATAAATGCACTCATGAGTACTAATTCTACATAGTAGTAGGTATTGCCAAGATACTCTTGGGTTTTTGTATATACTGCTTTAAAAGAATATAGGGAAACACAGAGAAATGGAGAAATAAAAAAGAATTAAAAACAAATACAACAAGCAATATTTGTAAGAGATCCTTTTATAACCTTAAATTAATTGTTTAGCCAATCCAAGCTTGTTGCCTAACTTCAGAAATTTTTTGCCTGTTATAGGGTTTGAATGCACAGCAGGCAAATGTAATATAAATTCTTCAAAGGAGAGATTTTAGTTCTCCATCACTTACCAAAGAATCTTAGGAAAAGTATTAATTTTTAATCTATCAGAGTAGTTGTGTATCTGTTTCTATCAATGAAGATGCATTATAATATATTTAACTTTGAGAAAGAAGTTAACTATCAAAATTTAATTGTTCTATGTGACTTATTTTATAACAGATATTAATAAATAATTTAGAGGTAATAAGATTATTGTAAAGAACATTAACTGCAGAGTACGACAATTAAAGGTAAATCCTGGCTTTGCTACCTTTTTTTACCTTTGTGGCCTTGGGGCTCAGTTTCCACACAGAAAAGATGAGGATAGTAAGATTAACATGATGAATAAATGTAATATCTTATGTGAAACACTTAGAATGTAGTAGGTATTCAATATGTTAGTTTCTTTTTTTCTCATTATCAGTAAGATTAGTTGAAAGAAGTGAACTTATTAGCAGAACAGGATCTCAAAACTATTCTGAACAGAATTTGTTTATAATATAATCTAGAACAATGAATATTTATTATAGTTGAATCAGTACAATGAAAATACTATATAGTCACTCACCAGAGAATACCTCCATAAAACAAAGAAAATATGAAATAAAATATAATAGATCCCCAGGTAACAAGATGATTGATCCAGGTCCAGAAATGAGTTTCTAAAGCCATCTATAACACAAAACATTTAAAAAAAAATCCTTAGAAACATAAGGTGATAAAACTTGACTTCAACCTCTCAGATAAAACTCAAGAATGAAATGTATTAATTATAAGTGACAAAGAGTTCCATGGCATAGTCCCTGAGAGGATAAATATTAACCAAAAGGTCGTGGTATGAATTTGAATAATTTCAAGTTTAGAAGATTTTTCTTCTTTGAGGCAGCAACACTGAAATATGTGATTACTTTATTCTCAGCTACATGCCTAAAATGAATTGTATTGTCTTGTACTACATAGAGAGAAAAAAAATTTCAGAGATGAGTATTATGGGGTTATCCCTTATTTGGCCATAAAATGAGCTAGGGCTTTCCAAAATAATGAACTTACAAAAGAATTCTTTGATAAAAATGAAAATGAATGATTTAAAATAGTGATCAGTGAAATTATTTATTACTGGAAAAACAGAAAAACATCTATGGCTAAAGAAATAAAGAAAATTAACTACTAATTAAACAAATGCAAAATTAGTTCATATGTCTAATTTCAGTACTATACCTTTACTGTGACTGTAATAACCATGACTGTAAAGACCAAAGTGCCAAACGTCCAGTTTCCAAACATCTAAACAGAAGGAATCAACTATTATTGCATTATGTATCAATATAACATTAAATCAGCTATAAGGCAAAAATTAATACCATTGTCTATTAAAAATCACTTGCATTATTTAAGCCAGTTACATCTGAAACCTATGACTACATTAGTAAGGTTAAAAGACTATATGATATAAAACATCATGAAGCATTATTATTATGCTTATTATTACACACAATGATAATATTTTCACCCAGTGTACAAATAAACAAGAAAAGAGGGCCTAGAACTGAACCCTAGAATTAGAGAAGTGGTTCTCAAGTGGGGGAGATTTTGTCTTCTAGGGCATATTTGGCAGAATCTGGAGACATTTTTGTTATCACAACTGCGGGGTGGGGGGGAGGTGGTTTATGTGTGTGTGCTTCTGGCCTCTAGTGGGCAGAGGCTAAGGATGTTGCTAAATATTCTACAACTCACAGGACAAGCTCGTCACAATAAAAATTATCCAGTTCAGAACATCAATAGAGCAGAGATTTGAGAAACTAATTCTGAAGGTGGGATGAGAAGACTGAAAAAGAACAGTAAGTAAGGAAGCCAAGGGTGTGATGTTACAGAAGTTGAGAGAAGATAACATAGCAGGAAGGAAAGTTTCATAATTGTGCCCAATGGCCAAATTCGCTGAGACATGTGGCAATAAAGAGGTGGTTGGTGACCATAAAGAGAATGCTTTTGATGGGAGTGCTGGGGGCAAAAGCTCCACTGGAGTTGGTTCAAGAGAAAATAGGCTAGGGAGTAGAAATGGCGAGAAAAGATAACTTCTTCCGAGTTAGCCAGCACAGGAGGCTGTGGTGACAAGGAAGTGTGTTTTTTGTTAGAAGATGGAGATCAAGCATGTTTGTATGCTGATGGATTTGATCCAATAGAGAATGAGAGATTGATGATGAAGGAAAGAGAGAGGATAATTCAGGAGCAGAGTCCTGGGTTAAGCAAGTGGGGACTTAAGAATGAAAGATTAAAACTTTTTCAGTTTCTGGCTTGACTATACATCTATCTATAAAAGAATTACCCTCCTAAGGTGAACGGTTAATCATTTGTTCAGTTTTCCAGTACAAATTATCTCTCTATTATAGTTTGTAAACATCCGTCCAATTTGGGTGATAACATACTTTTCTGTTCTCCTCTAAGGTATAGCTGTGTCTTTCTATTAAGTGACTGGAATATTGTTAGTGCTTTATTCATCAAACAGCTATATAAACAAACATACAGAAAAATTCTGTAATGAACTAGATAGTCAAAGACACACATTTCTATAAAATATCTGTGTCTACCAATAGGAATTAAATAGTAAACTTGTTCTTGAATGATCTGATTGGTAATTATGGTGGTTAAATCCTTTGAGTTGAAATAAAGGATACTACATTTTCTGTGGAAGACAGATACAAAAGACTGACTGTCTAGTCTTAACATAGAGCTCTTACTATTTGATGGTTAGATTTCAACAGCTGATGACATGAATTGCAAGAAAGAGAAATTAAAGAAAAAAAATTATGGTAAATAATACTACAAAAAGGTTTATTTTTCTCTTTGCTTAAAGCCTCTTTTCTTTTGAAGCTGAGACTGCCAAAGAAGCAGGATGTCATGGAATGCTAGGATGGGAACTCAACTACCTGTGAAATGATTCTCCCATTATTTTTTCTCCCTAAATCATCTTAGTTTTCTACTCCCAGCATATGACTACAATTTCCTCCTTCCTGTTTCTTTCATTATAATGTTGTTACTCATCTAATATATTTTTACCCTAGCTATGATGCTTTTTCCATTGTATTCTGTGGAAATCTGTTTTAACTTGGGGTGAACTCTTTAAATCTGAATTGTTTCTTTCACATTTTTCTACCATCATCTTCCCTTATCTATAATTTTATTTAAATAGCTTCTCCCTGAGTAAGTTTCCTTGCTAGGATCACAGCTAGACAACATAGCTATTTCCAAGAATTTGTACAACATCAACATTCTTAGAACAAGTATGTCCTAAGAAGACTTACTTTGTAGGGACCAACAAAAGAGAAGCTAAGTTCTTTTTTAAAAAACACACAGTCCAAAGATGGCAGCACAGAGAGGAGTGGAACTTAGTTAGTCCCCCCAGAACAACTAATAAAAAATGGAACAACTAGTAAAAGATCTGGAATAACTATTGGGAGATGACAGCTACAGTCTACTCATCATACACCAACCTGAATTGGGAAGAATGCCCAAGATCACAGCATAAAATCTGTAAGTAGAAACTGCGGACCTGAGCCAAGAGCCCCCTCCCTCATGGCAGCCTGAGCTGCAAAGCCTCGCGGTGCTAGAGAGCAGCACTCTCTGAATAAGTGAATATACCTCAGCCCAGCTTCAACTGGGGTTTTAATGTTCACCGCTCAATACAAACTATGAATCCCCAACAAGCCGACAGAGGCTTCTGGTGACGACTGACCTTGTCGAGTCAGGGGACGTATCTGTCTTGGGACAGGGAACCCAAAGGATTGGGTGCTATCTCTGGCCAACGGGTCAATCTGGGGGCCATAGATGGACCCTGAAAGGGGGCTTTCTGTCCCTTTCTCCCTCTCTCAACCTGGGTGGCTCAGTGGAGAAAGCCTCAACCATTTTCAGCTCGCAGTACTCTGCAGTAGAGAAAGCCTCAGCCATTTTAAATTTGCAGCACTCTGACCCAGACAAGGGTGGAGATAGCAGTCAGAGAAACAAAGAATCTATTTATATGCAAATGACCTCTCTCTAGGGGGCATATCTTCCCAAAAGGAAAGGGGTAGGGCCCAGCTCTACTACCTGCCTTCCATTCAGAACCAGACCCCAGAGCCTGGGGGAAAACAGCCACAGGCCACACCTCCTTACACTAGTCGGGAGTGACAGACTGACAGGCACCACCTGCTGGGCAGAAAAGCACACGGTGTGTCAATCCTCTAAGACACACCATCAGGGAAACTGAATACTGAATATTTCTTCCTTCTGGGACCTGAGCCTGTCCTCATCTGGGAAAACCTGACTGGGGTGGCCAAGGAGGTCGGATGGCTAGACAACAGAAAATTACAACCTACACTAAGAAAAATGAAGTTATGGCCCAATCAAAGGAACAAACGTACACTTCAACTGAGATACAGGAATTTAAACAACTAATGCTAAATCAATTCAAAAAGTTTAAAGAAGATATGGCAGAGATAAAGTCTATAAAGAAAACACTGGGTGTACGTAAGGCAGAAATCGAAAGTTTGGAAAAAACAACTGGCAGAACCTATGGAAATGAAAGGCACAACACAAGAGACGAAAGACACAATGGAAACATACAACAGCAGATCTCAAGAGGCAGAAGAAAACACTCAGGAACTGGAGAACAAGGCACCTGAAAGCCTATACACAAAGAACAGATAGAGAAAAGAATGGAAAAATATGAGCAATGTCTCCGGGAACTTAAGCACAAAATGGAATATAGGAATGTACATCTCAGTAGTGTCTCAGAAGGAGAAGGGAAAAGGAGCAGAAGCAATAATAGAGGAAATAATCAATGAAAATTTCCCATCTCTTATGAAAGACATTAAATTACAGATCCAAGAAGTGCAGTGTATTCAAAACAGAATAGATCCGAATAGACCTATGCCAAGACACTTAATAATCAGATTATCAAACGTCAAAGACAAAGAGACAATCCTGAAAGCAGCAAGAGAAAAGCGATCCATCACATACAAAGGAAGTTGAATAAGACTGTGGATTTCTCAATAGAAACCATGGAGGCAAGAAGGAAGTGGTGTGATACATTTAAGATACTGAAAGAGAAAAACCACCAATCAAGGATCCTATATCTGGCAAAACTGTCCTTCAAATATGAGGGAGAGTTCACAATATCCTCTGACAGACAATGACAGAGTTTGTGAACAAGATACCTGCTCTACAGGAAATACTAAGGAAATATTAAAGGGAGCACTATAGACTGATAGGAAAAGACAGGAATGAGAGGTTTGGAACACAATTTTGGTGATGGTAGCACAGGAATGTAAGTATACTGAACAAAGATAACTGTGAATATGGTTGAAAGAGGAAGGTTAGGAGCATGTGGGACACCAGAAGAAAAGAGGAAAGATAAAGACTGGGACTATATAACTCAGTGATACCTAGAGTGTTCAACAATTGTGATAAAATGTACAAACACGTTTTTTTCATGAGGGAGAACAAATGAATGTCAACTTTGCAGGGTGTTGAAAATAGGGAGGTATTGGGGGAAAAATACAATCATCGTAAACTAGAGACTATAACTGACCGAATCATTGTATTATGCTTCCTTTGATGTAACAAAGGCAATATACCAAGGTAAATGCAGGTAAGAGGGAGGCATAGGGGAGGGGTGTGAGACTCTTGGCATTGGTGGTGTTGTCTGATAAGGTTATCTTTCCTGTTGCTGCTTCCTTGCTGTCATGTTTGTTTTGTTTTGTTTTTCTCTTTCTTTTTTCTTTTTCTTTTGCCTTCTACCTTCTTTGACTCTTCCTCCTGCTTTGTGGAAGAAATGCAGACCTCCTTACGTAGATAGTAGTGAGGGTGGTGAACACATAAATATGTGACTCTATAGGGAACCTTCAATTGTTTACTTAGGATGGAATGTATGGGTGTGAAAAAAAACATTAAAAAAAACCAAACTGGGTAGATGACAAAATATTGAGGGCAATATACTGAATGAAATAAGCTAGACACATAAGGACAAATATTGCAGGGTCTCACTGATAGGAACTAATTATAATATGTAAACTCATAGACCTAAAATATAAGTCACCAAGATATAGAACGAGGCTGAAGAATGGGGAGCAGTTGCTTAGTATGAACAGAATGTTCAACTAGGTTGAACTTACATGTTTGGAAATGAAGAGAGGTGATGGTAGCACATTGTTAGAATAACTAAGTGCTGGATGGTGTGTGAATGTGGTGGAAAGGGGAAGCTCAGAGTCATGTATGTCACCAGAAGGAAAGCTAGAGGTTAAAAGCTAGGAACGCATAAAACAGTGATCCTTGTGGTGGGCAACGTCTGAGATAAACTGTACAAATATTAGAAATCTCTTCCATGAACCAGAACAAATGCATGACACTACAACTAGAAGTTAATAATAGAGGGTCATATAGGGAGAAAATATATACCTATTGCAAACTATATACTACAGTTAGTAGTATTTCAATGTTCTTTCATAAACAGTAACAAATGTACTATACCAATACTACGAGTCAACAATGGAAGGGGGCTGGTTAGGGGTATGGGAGGATTTGAGTTTCCTTTATTTTATTTCTTTTCTGGAGTAAAGAAAATGTTCTAAAAGTTGAACAAAAATTAATTGTGGTGGTGGATGCACAGCTGTATGATGGTACCAGGAGCAACTGATTGTACACTTTGGATCTTTGGATAATTGTATGGTATGTGAACAATCACAATAAAAAAACAAAAAAACAAAAAACACAAAAACACAGTCATTACTTTTTAGTCATGTCTCTAATTTATAGTATACTTGATGAACATTCTTCATTGGTGTTTACCAATGGAGAGTGGGTTGCTTATTATGAGCAGAATGTTCAACTAGGGTGAACTTAAATGTTTGGAAATGGACAGGGGTGATGGTAGCATGTTGTGAGAATAACTAACAGTGCTGAAAGGTATGTGAAGTTGGTGGAAAGGGTAAGCTCAGAGTCACGTATGTCACCAGAAGGAAAGTTGGAGGTTAAAAGATGGGAATGTATATAACAGTGAATCTTGTGGTGGACAATGTCCGTGATTAACTATACAAATATTAGAAATCTCTCTCACGAACTAGAACAAATGTATGACACTATAACCAGAAGTTAATAATAGAGAGGCATGTAGGAAAAAAATACAAGCCTAATGCAAACTATATACTACAGTTAGTAGTATTTTAACATTCTTTCATCAACAGTAACAAACGTACTATACCAAAACTATGAATCAATAATGGAGGCGTAGGGTTAGGGGTATGGGAGGATTTGAGTCTCCTCTTTTTGTCTTTTTTTCTTTTCTGGAGTAATGAAAATGTTCTAAAAATTGAAAAAAAAATTAATTGTGTTGATGGATGCACAGCTGTATGATGGTACCATGGGCAACTGATTGTACACTTTGGATCTTTGGAGAGTTGTATGGTATGTGAACAATCTCAATAAAAAAATATATATATATATAAATAAAAGTAAAAAAACAGTACAAAAAATCAAATAAATACAAACATAGGTAGAAATGGGGGAGGAATTGAGGATCACAAGACATATAAAAAACAAATAGCTAAATGACAAGTCTTTCCTTATCAATAATTACTTCAAATATAAATGGGTTAAATTCTCCAATTAAAAGGCAAATTGGCAGAATGGTTAAAAAAATACAAAAAAACACAAACAAACAAAAAAACACAACCACAATCCAACTAAATGCTGTCTACAAAAGACTCTCTTTAGCTACAAAGACTCAAAAAGGTTGAAAGTAAAAGGATGGCAAAAGACATATCATGCAAAAAAAAAAAAGATATACCATGCAAATAGTATCCAAAAGAAGGAGGTGGTTGCAATATTATTCAGACAAAACAGATTTTAAGAGACACAGAGGGGTATTATATATTGATGTAAGAGTCACTCCAAAAATATATAACAATAAACAAATACACACTTATCAACAGAAACCCATATATGAAGCAAAAACTGATAGAACTGAAGGGAGAACTGGACAGTTCTACAATAATATTTCCCATGTGCAACAAGGGACAGAACAACTAGACAGAAGATCATATGGAAAGAGAGGACTTAAACAACACTATCAACCAATTAGACCTAACAGACATATACAGAACACTCTACCCAACAACAGCAAAATACCCATTCTTCTCAAGTGCACATGGAACATTCTCTAGAGCAGACCCTAAAACAAATCTTAGTAAATTTAAAAGAACTGAAATCTCATCAAGTATCTTTTCTGACCCTAATGGAATAAAACTAGAAATAAATAATAGAAGGAAAACTGGAAAACTCACCAATATGTAGAAATCAAACAAAAACAAAAACAAAACAACAAAACAAACAAAAAAACCACTTAGAAACAATCAACGGGTCAAAGAAGAAACCCCAAGGGAAATTAGAAAAGATACTGAGATGAATGAAAACAAACACAATCTACTAAAGCTTATGGGATGCAGCAAAAGAAGTACTCAGAGGAAAATTTATGTCTGTAAACACCTACATTAAAAATAGATCTCAAATCAACAACCTAACCATATACCTTAAAGAACTAGAAGAAGAAGAGCAAACTAAATTACTGCTAGCAGAAGGAAGGAAATAATGATTGAGTGGAAATAAATGAAACAGAGAATAGAAAGACAATAGAGGAATTCAAAACTAAAAGTTGGTTCTTTTAAACAATCATCAAAACTGACAAACCTTTAGCTAGATGGATTAAAAAAAAAGAGGGAGACTAAGGAAAAATATTCAAATTACTGGAATTAGACATGACAGAGGGGACTAAAGACTTTCCAGAGATAAAAAGGATTACAAGGGAATACTATGAAAATTGTATGCCAACAAAATTGATTACCTAAATGAAACTGACAAATTCCTAGAAACAAAACTATCAAAACTGATTCAAGAAGAAATAAAAATTTGAATTACCTACAAGTAAGGAGAATGAATTAGTAATCAAAACCTTCTAACAAAAAGCCCAGGCCAGATAACTCAACAATAAGAAGACAGACAACCCAATGAAAAATCAGCAAAAGACATGAATAGACATTTTTCCAAAAAGGAAATATAAATAGCTAAAACACACATGAAAAGATGCAAAGCTTCAGTAACTACTAGGGAAATGCAAATCAAAACCACAATGAGATATCATCTCACACCTACTAGAATGGCTGCTATTAAATGAACAGGCAACTACAAGTGTTGGAGAGGATGTAGAGAAATTGGAACACTTATTCACTGCTGGTGGGAATGTAAAATGGTACAGCCACCGTGGAGGATGGTTTGGTGATTCTTAAGTATAGAGCTGCCTTATGACCTGGCAATCCTGCTACTTGATAATACCAAGAAGACCTGAAAGTAGGGATGCAAACAGACATTTGCACACTGATGTTCACAGAGGTATTATTCAAAATTGCCAAAACATGGAAACAACCCAAGCGTCCGTCAAGAGATGAATGGATAAACAAAATGTGGTATATATATATATAAGATGGAATTATTCAGCAGTAAGAAGGAGTGAGGTACTGAAGCACAAGACAACATGGATGAACCTCAAGGACATTATGTTAAGTGAAATAAGTCAGACATGAAAAGACAAATACTGTATGATCTCACTAATATGAACCAATTATAATATGTAAACTCATAGATATAAAATATAGAACTTAGGTTACCAGACTACAGAATGAGAGTAAAGAATGGGGAGTGGTTGCTTAATATGTGCAGAATGCTTAACTAGGGGGAACTTAAACATTTGAAAATGGATAGAGGTGACGGTAGCCCTTTAGTTATTATTGTGAGAATAAGTAGTCATGTTGAATGTTGTGTGAATGTAGGGGAAAGGGTAAGTTTAGAGTCAATGTATGTTATCAGAAGGAAAGCTGGAGGTTAAAACATGGGAGTGTATAACAGTGAATCTTGTGGTGGACAATGTCCGTGATTAACTGTACAAATATAAAAAAGTTCTTTCATGAACTGGAATAAATGTACTATACCAATACTATGGGTCAATAAGGGGTGTGGGTGGGTAAGGGGTATGGAAGGATTTGGGTTTTCTTTTTTATTTTTATTTTATTTCTGGAGAAATGAAAATATTCTCAATTTGATCATGGGCCAGTATGCACAACGATGTGACAATACTGTGAGCCAGTGATTGTATACTTCAGATGGGTTGTATGGTGTGTGAACACATATCAATAAAACTGCATTTAAAAAAAGTGTGGCTGAAGAGGCAGAAGGAACAGTACAAATTACTGCCCTTTGAGAACTGACATGTTTGCTTTCCTGGCTTATTGAAGATTTTAATCAGAAATTTATTCTTTTTCACAGATGCTTCATTCAGTTGTGTTTTAATTATAGATCTTTACCAAAAAAAGTGAAAAGAAGAGAAAACAGAGCCAGGACCACAGACAGTTTCAGTGCACAGTCTTGATGCGCCTCTGCATCTGCAGCACCATTCTGGAACTCACCGAGTCTACTGAACTGCAGCAGAGGTGTGGGATGATGAACTCAAGTGATTCCCAAGCCTGTTTTCTGAATTACTGTTAAATGTGAGACTTCTCCCTTTGTAAACAGTTTCCTAATAGATGGATGGCATGTATCCTTTGGCATCTGATACTGGCAACCCTTTCATAAAATGTTTTCCTGATTCATAAATGTCTACTTCAACCATTTTCCCCATGAATGGGGAATTCTCTGGCACTGAAACCCACTTGTAGAATCAACTGTGTATAACATAGAACTTGGAATCAAAAGATTCTTCTGTTACTAACACTTGTTGTCTTTCCCCAAATGTGTGATCAGAAGGATTTTAAGAATGTAATACCTGAAAAGATCTTTTGTTTTTTCACTTGTGCTGAAACTTGTTCCATTTTTGTAGCAGGAGTTCCTGGTCTCGGGTAAAATTGGTTAATAAAAAGGCTTGGGAATTTGTACTCTTCAACAAGCTTCACTGTTTTTGAAAATCTTGACCTGTTTCTCCAGGAAAGCCACAGACAATGTCTGTAGCAATAGTTATTCTAGTAACTTTCACTTTCAGAAACTCTATTACTCTTCTGAAGGTTAGGAAGAAGACATGGATGCTGGTTTTTGCCACTTTTATTCAATATAGTATTGGAAGTGCTAGCCATAGCAATTAGGCAAGAAAAAGAAATAAAAGGTATCCAAATTGGAAAGAAGTAGAACTCTATTCACAGGTGACATGATCTTATATGTAGAACCCCCTAAAGAATCCACACAAAAAAATGCTAGAGCTAATAAACAGATTCAGCAAAGTTGCAGGATATAAAATCAACATGCAAAAATCAGTTGTATTTCTACTTATTAGCCATGAACAATCCAAAAAGGAAATTAAGAAAATCATTCCATTCACAACAGCATCACAAAGACAATACCTAGGAATAGACTTAACCAAGGAAGCAAAAGACTTGTACATTAAAAACTACAAAACATCTCTAATAAAATTTAAAGAAGACTTAAATAAATGGGAAGAAATCCCATGTTCATGGATTGGAAGACTTCATATTTATTAGTAAGATGATAATACTACCTAAAACAATATACAGATTCAATGCAATCCCTATCAAAATCTCAATGGTATTTTTTTTTTTTTTGGCAGAAATTGAAAAACTCATCCTAAAATTAGCCAAAACAATCTTGAAAAAAGAACAAAGTAAGAGGACTCATATTTCCTGGTTTCTAAACTTATTACAAAGCTTCAGTAATCAAAACAGTCTGGTACTGGCATAGGGATAGACATGTAGGTCAATGGAATAGAACTGAAAATCCGGAAATAAAACCTCTCACCTATGGTCAACTGATTTCCAATGAAGGTGCCAAGGCCATTAAATGGATAAAGACCAGTCTCTGCAACAATGGTGTTAGGAAAACTGGATAGCCACATGCAAAAGAATGCTGTTGGGCCCTTACCTTATACATATATACTCAAAATGGATCAAAAACCTAAACTTAAGAGGTAAAGTATAAAATTCTTAGAAGAAAACGGGTAAATCTTTACAACTTTGAATTTGCAGTGGTTTCTTAGCTATGTCACCAAAGGCATAGGCAACAAAAGAAAACACAGATAAACTGGACATCATTATAAAAATTTTTGTGCATCAAAGGACACTATCAAGAGGGTGAAAAGACAACTCAGAGAATAGGAGAATTTACTGCAAATCACATATCTGATAAGGGCTTAATATGCAACATACACAAAGAACTATTACAACTCAACAACAAAAAGACAGACAACCCAATTAAAAAATGGGCAAAGAACTTGAACAGAGATTTCTCCAAGAAGAGAATGACCAATAAGTACATGAAAGGATGCTCAACAGCATTAGTCATTAGGGAAATGCAAATTAGTATCACAATGAGATGCCACTTTAAATTTACCAGGATTGCCAAATTAACTAACAAAACAAAACAAAACAAAACAAAAACTAAGCGTTGGCAGGAATGCAAAGAAATAGAAATCTCTGAAAACTGATAGTGGGAATGTAAAATGGTGCAGCTGCTGTGGAAAACCTTTAGGTAGTTCTCAAAAAATTAAACATAGAATACCATATGACCCAGCAATTCCACTCCTAGATATATACTCAAAAGTTTTGAAAATTGGGACTCAGATACTTGTACACCAATGTTCATAGGGGCATTACTCACAATAGACAAAAGACGGAAAGAACCCAAGTGCCCATGAACAGATGAATGGATAAATAAAATGTGATAGATACATACAACGGAATATTATTAAGCCATGAAAACGAATGAAGTTCATATACATGCTACTTCATGGTTGAACCTTGAAAACATTATGCCAAGTGAAATAAGCCAACCCAAAAGAACACATATTGAATGAAATATCTAGAATATAGATATTCAAAGAGACAGAAAGTAGATTAGAAGTTATCAAGGGCTGGGAAGAGGGGAAATGGGGAGTTAATTCTAATGGGTACAAAGTTTCTGTTTGGGATGATGAAAAAGTTTTGGAAATAGACAATGCTGATGGTTGCACACTGTTGTGAACATGAAATACATTAGTCCATGGAATACATTTAAAAATGGTTAAAATGGCAAAATTTATGTTACATATATTTTATCACAATAAAAAACAGAAAAAAGTTAATAGTTCAGTTCTCTTATTAATATATTTTTGCTCTCTGGCAACTTGTTATGGAACTATGGTAAAAGAAAGAATGTCTTTCGTGTGGTGTTCTAAGTGAAAAGATCTGCCCATAGGAAAGCAGTTTCAGGCACACACAAAAACAATCAGACATGTCATACAAAATTTTGCTTCCAATCTTCAAATCTCAGAGAAAACTTATGAAGACTTAAATATTTTACTAAGGGAAAGGGTGGTCTATTAAAAAGAACTAAGTGGGACACATAAAGAATTAATAGTTCTTTCCTAAGTTACAGAGAAATTAAGAATGGAAGTGAATACTTCAACAATATTTGTTGAAAATTTACTAATATCTTTTATATTCATGATACTGCTAGGCCCTTATACAAAAACTTGGGGTAGAATCTTACCTTTCCCTAAAATGTCCTGCCCAATCTGGACCCCAAATTATTGCAACTCTTTCTTCTGCTGCTTTCTCAAGATCACTTGTTCACAGACTTCATCTTTACCTCCAGTTACTCCTCCTTCCAGTAACACACTCTAACAACTTTTTCTATTCCAGGCCCTCAGTTTTTTGTAGATTTCTTGAGCACATAAGACCAATGTTTGGAAAACAGAAAGCATTCAAAACATCCAGCGCTGAATAATGGCATAAGGACTAGAAGTCTAATAACAAACATTTGTAGCACAAGGAGATGTAAGAGGGAGCTGGAGCAAGAGGACAGGGGTCTGTAGACTCAATCCTGCAGAACAGATGTGGTGAGAGAGGCTTTGGAAAAGACAGGCAAAAGCACTTTAGAGAGGAAATATAAACAATGGCTTGGAATGAGAAACACGCATGGAATATTCTGGTTGAGCCAGCAGGGAGACTTATACGAGGCAAGAGTTAATGAGAAGTAGATCTGTTGAGATTGGACAGGACAGGGTCCCCAGTAGGAGACTGATTTGATAGTAAAAAGAACAACTAGTACTGCTAAGACTTATTGAGTACTTCTCTATACTAGGTACTATACTTAGTGCTTTACATATAACATGTCATTTAATCCTCACAGCCAATTTATAAAGGAGGGATTAGGCCCCTCAATTTGCAAGAGAAGAAACTGAAGCTTAGAGAGGTTAAATAACTCATCTCAAATCACTCAAATGATAAATACTTGGTGCCAGGAGATGAATCCAATTCTGACCGATTCCGGTGTGTGCTTCCTTTCTACTATGCCTACTACTGGTGGTAGGGAGTGGTAGATGAATTTCTAGTGGTATATGTCTGAGTAATAGAATCAGTAAGCTACAGGGAAAAGAAGCTTATGATTTACAATATGAGTTCTTAAAAAAAAAATCACTCAAGAATTATATGTAGTAAAGCAAAACAAAAACAAAAACAAAAACCTCTCATACTAAAGGCCAATGACAATTCACCTTTATTAAGGTTTTATCTTTTTTATAAAGCATGCTCATGATTTAACTTTAAAAAGTCACTAAAAATTAAAAACAAATTTTCAAATTAAGAGTATACTTTCATAAATTATAACATATAACAGAATTTTATGTAGCCAAGGGAAATGTTTTTTAAGTATTTTTAATAACATGGAAAATTACTTAGGCTATAACGTTAAGGAAAAAGGGGACACATTGTGGAATTAAAAGATGGCAAAAATAAAAAAAGAATGGAAGGAAATATGTTAAAATGAAAGAAGTAATTCTAACTGGGTAGAGGGAAAATTTAATTTTTTTTCTTTATATTTTTTCCCCCGTGTATTCCAAATTTATGGCACATATTACTTTTAAAATCAGAAAAAAAAGTAGTAACTAGCAACAAGAGGTATCTAATTTCTTTTTCAACCAATGAAAGAAATTAGAAATTCTTCCTTCCCCACCTCTTCATTCTGTCCAGTTTCCAATCCCATGTTTCATGTGGAAATGGGCATATTTAGTCACACACCTATCTGTTTGATGGTCCCTGTACAGGTGCAATTCTGTGCAGAAGGGCACCAGGTTAACACTTGTTTCTCTAAGGCATTTATGGTTGTGATTAAGTACATAGGCTCTGATGTCAAATAGATCTGAGTTTCAATTCTACTCCTGTTATTTACTTACTGTGTGACATTACCCAAGCTTCTTAGCCTGAGGTTAAATTTTTAAAATGCAAAATAGAAATGGATGATATTTTCCTCACACAAAGTTATAATGATTTAACAGTTAATGCACGTAATATACTTGGCACACAGGAAAAAATCAGTAAAAAGTAGCTGTTATTTGGGAGTTAGTGTAACCAGTTACACAAACTAGATTCATGTATTTGCCCAAATCAGTCTAAATATGTCCTCAAAGTGATGTAGCAATATTTATGTTCCCACTCTATATCTTAAAGGGATTTGCTTGCTTAAGATCTCTGTAAAACCGAAACCCATTTCCTTCATTGCAATTTTGTTATTGGTTTACTTGCTTATTTTCTGTATCCCTCACAAGACTCTAAGCTCCATGAGTGGGATATTAATTAGAATCATATATCCAGAGCCTGATACAGTACATGGAAACTTCTGGCCCTGAAAAATGTTTATTGAGCACATAAAACTTTATATTCTCCCAATTATTAATCTTCTATCTCTGTGTCACAAATATATTTCGCAATACTTAAGTAATGCCAATGGAAAAGAGAAGCTAAAGATGACAAACTTCTAGTTCACCATAGCACCATTTCCTTCCTGCTGTCATTTCCTCCCTCTTTCCCTGAAAAGAGAGGCCTGTTTTGCCCTCCAATCAGGAAACAGTTTAACAATGTACTTTGTAGCATTCTTTCCTAACTTCACACTTCAAAGAATGGCTATATAAACGGTAATTTATGACATCCTTATAAATGCTATAGTGCACTGAAGAGTATGGTAATACTTCCCAAGCAAACCAAAAAAATAATGCATGCAATTAAAAGCAAACAAACACTAAGTGAGTATTAGTGGAGATGGAGTGTGGAAAGCACTTAGCACAATCGTAAGCACTAAATAAATAGTAGACATTATTAATACACAGTCCAGGGGTGAACAGCATGCTGGGGGATGGACATATACCTCTGAGTTAATTTTTGAAAAACAAAACTGTGTAATAACTTGAGTTTCATATTAAGATTACACTGTATTGCCTTTCTGTTTTAACTTTCACTTGTGTGAAATTTTATTAAGGGAAAAAAATTTTCAAATTTTTTAATAATTCATTTTAATCTAATATCTGCAATTTTATAACTTATTATTTTTATCTCCCATGACAGAAATGTATCAAAAACCAAGCCAAACCAAAATATTAACAAACATTCTTTAAATAACCATATATTTTACCTGGCCATTTGCAAGCAGAGATGTATCTTTCCCTATTAGAAAATAGGATCCAAAAAAGAAAATAAAGGCATGACTAAAACCCAGGATGGTCCAGTAAAGAAATGTTTTAATGCTTAGGTGACAGTTTCTACTAATGTCTCTGTAAATTAAAAAAAAATAAAAAAAGAAGAGAAAAAGGAACATATTAGGACTCATTTTCATTATTTACCTACTAAACGATTATTACAACTTGAAAAGTAAAAAACAAGATGGATTTTAATTTTAAAATTGCTTGAAAATATTGGCAGAAAGGATGCATCAACCCAAATTTACAAACCACTGCTTACAATATCTGTGTAATCGTTTATAGTTCACATAATATAGTCAAATAAATTTTCTCATTTGATAAAGAAATGACATAAGCATGATACTTCAGTTTGATTATAAAAGGTTATCTGTTCTGTAAATATTCAGTCACTCTGTCTTGATGGTCTCTTTTCAGTGGAGTCATGTGAGTTAGGTTCACCACTGAGACTGCTAATCTACCTCACTTCCATCAAAAGCTATTACAGGAAGAATAGCATGTGCCAATCTTTGGTCAAACCCAGTCCTAGATATTCTGAGAAATCAGAGTAAGGTATAGGCATTTCTGGACAACTGTTTTTCTCTAGTAGAGTGGAGGCCAGGTTAATGTGGGAACCATAAGCTGGTCCTGAGGAACAGGTTCTACATCTCTGTGATTACCTTTTGGGGGAAGCAGGAATAACCCAAGTGATCTGGGTTAGGAATTAATGCCCTCAATTTTTCATTTTGCACTGAGTATTCTTCACAAATCTGGCAATACTAGAACATGAACTAAGTATTTAGGAACTATAGAGACTACCAATTACTAAATAACTTCTTTATTACACATGAAATGGATATATGGTTTGAAACAGTAAGTGCAAATACACAATTGTTCAATGCATTTCTAGGACAAAAGTGTTAATTCTTAAAAATACTAGAAAAAGTATCCAAATTTTCTCTTTGATGTTCAATAATTTAAAACCATTAGACCACAAAAGTACTTTCTTTAGTGAAGTATTAATCAACAAGACACTGGTGAAACCTAACATACTGGCTTATTTTTTTAGGTACCATTAAAATGGAAAACTATTTGCAACCAGAAATGTTATGGACATTAAGAACTCACCGATAGAGGGTGGGCTTGTTCTGTAATACATGAGGGTCTATATGCTGTTCCAAAAGACTATATATCAGAATAGGTAGGGAAGTGAAACAAATATTGTATAAAGTCAGGTACACACTGTCATACAATGTCTAGAAAGAGAAATTGGTAGGCATTTTGAGATTCTAAATTATGTATTACTATTATATTTATGTAATCACAAAGAAGCATTAAAAATAAGCATAAAATTACACATTTTCCAAGATATACCAGAGTCTATATTAATAATTCCAATTTGATTTTTTTATATAGACATAAACTCTATAACAGTCCTAGTTTATATTCTTTGTGGGAATTGGAATATTTTACTATGTTAAGTGTTTCTGAATTATAGTGAATTAAATCCACATTTCAAGATTCTACACAATTTGTTCTCTGTGATGTATTTTACACAATTCTTCTACATGCATCATAGGCTTCTTACTATTCCTTCAATTAATATATCTAAAACTACATATACGTATTTTTTCAATGAGTCAGTGATAATTTATAATCCCATTAACTACGTATCGTTTTGTTTCCTTGGCTTTGTCTTCCCATCTAAGACCCATACTTCCTTTAAGGCATGAAGAAGACCCTCTTCTTCCATGAAACTTCCCACAATGACCCAAGTCTTTCACAATAGCTTCCTCCTCTGAAAATGCTACTGTTGGTATTAATAGCTTAGCACTTAGCCTATATTTTATATATTCATTTTGTTCTTATTATCTGTCTCCCAAATTACACTATAAGCTAATTTGAATAGCTCATCAAAATAGGTTAGGTTCTCTTGTCATATGCTCCTAAAGCATTCTCTACTTAATTCAGGTAAGCAAACACTGTTACTAGCAAGCAATATCCAAATAGGTATTTGGAATTTTAGGGTTCCAGGTTGTAAACAGAGGAGAAAACAATGAGCAAAGATAAAAACATCTCATGAAAACCTGGGATACTTAAACTCCTTTTTAAAAAATAAATTAGAACTAATAATTTGGTCATTTGAGATGTATAGTGTGGTATGTGGAACAAAGAGATTATGAATCTCTTTTGAAACTATAAACCCAACTTTGTGCTCAGTCAGAACTGGTGGGTTCAAGTCATGAATTAGTAATTCATTAGCTATGTGCTCTTGGGCAAGTTATTTAACCTCTGTGGACTTCAATTATCCTTTCTATAAAGTAAGAGTAGATCAGGAATGGCAAATTTGTGACATGTTTGCAACCAAAGAGTTACCCTGTGCCCAGTAGAGCCACTGGTAATCAACTACAGCATTTTCCCTCTGACTCTACTACTTCAGAATCCAGTTCAATATAGCACTTCAGATGGTCCCTATAAATTGCTTATGTTGTTTTTGACTCAATCACTAAGGCTTCTTTCAAATCTAAAAAATTCTGTAAGTAAAAAAATCAATACTGAGGTAATTGCTCAACAGTTATCTGGCCTGGCTTGATAAGGATTCTACAAAAATATCATGGATAAGTCAAACCAAGTTATAAAAATTCTCTCTTAAGGGGGATTTAATATATAGTTTTTAAAAAGCATCCAGAATCAAAATATATTTTGGTATCTATACTTACTTCAAACTCAAAATAGGAGTAAATATTATGAAAGTTAGACTTGGTAAACAATCAGAAAAGTGCTACCTGCAGGACAAGGAAAAACAGAAAAATTCCCTCCAAGTGTCTAACAAAAACTGAACACACATACCTCATTCTGAAAGGACAAAACACAAATTTCTATTTACTTACCTGCTGAGAAAACAAACAGAAGAACTGATATAAAAATTGGGGTGTGATAAAGCACACATTCTGAAAAACAAGATTAAATGGGAAATAATTAAAATATTTGGGTCTAAAAGAAATTTCTAAAAATAACGTGTCACTAGTAAATAAAAATAAAAACCTTTTATTGAAGGCAATGGCTTTTAAAGATTCCTGAAATACAATCTCAGTTGATATGGTAAATAGAGTATCTGCCCTCACACACTTGTCCACATAAATGGCAAAGTAGGATTCCCATTTTATTAAAAATGTCTAAAAGCATTACAAGAACCAACGCAAACACCAGAATGAAAATAACCTTGTCTCCTATCATTGCCAAACAATACCATAATTTTGAATTTACAACCTCCTAACTACTATTCAGTACTTTCCATATGTAGTACAATATGTATTATTTACTTAAACTTTAAGGCTGTAATAGCTTAAAAATGCAAAAATATTCAAAACACACAATACATGTTTCAAGCAAAAGCTAGAATAATAAGCTAGAAAAAAATGGCCACAATCACCTATTAGCAATATGCAATCTACTTGAACTTTTTCATTGGCTTGCAACTGTTAATTATAGGAATATATGCAAACCAGGACACTCTGGTATATTAAATGTCTTGGTATTCTGGGGTCCTTAACCCCAAAGGGTCCAGAAATAGAACAGTATTTCAACATAGTTTCCGTGTAATTCTACATATATTATTTTATGAATATAAAAACTCTATACTGAGTAGGTGTTCATAGATTTCACTAGACTACAACAGGGTCATCCATGGAACAAAGAGGTTATGTATCTCTTTTTTTAAATCATTAACTCAGCTTTATTTTGTTCTAATTTGCATAGAATAAAATGTATCAGTTTTAAGAATATATTTTGACAAGTTTTGACAAATTTATATACCTGTGTAACCACCACCACAGTTAAATTAGATAATTTTTCTATAATCCCCCAAAAGTTCCCTTGTATCCCTCTCCAGTAAATTCTATCACCTTCACACGTGGCCCCAGGCAACAACTGACAAGCTTTCTGTCAAAATAGATTTGGTTCAGGACAAAATAAAGTATATTCCATAAACTGTTATTTTTACTTATGGAAACTATTTTAAAAAACAATTTTTAGGATAATAACATTCCTTAAATTGAAATCTTAAATTACTATATCAGTAATTGATTCCAAAATGTCACCATGAAACTCACCTTATAAAAAAAATACTGTACAAGGGTTGCTATTCTAATATAATAAAAATGACCATGAACAAAAAGCAATTTGGAGAGGAATTTAAATCTAGCTATTGCATAGTCACTGTTTCTTGCTGCCTGTCTTCCTTCTTTACCCATGATTCCTGTAGAAAAGGGGACAAAAAAGCAAGTTCACTGATAACTGTAGGGAAATTTTCATGTTATACCTGCAAATATCTTAGAAAAGAATAACAGTTGAAAAGGGATTTAGGAACACTGAATACTAATATACAGCTGATAGCTAATGTCCACACAGCTGTTCTATTTACATCAAAAGTATAATTTTTTAAAAAAAGTAATTAACAAAGCTACAGTATATACCAGGAATGTAACATCAATTTCCAAATAATTAGAATATATTAAAATGCAATTAATATAAAAATGATACTGAAAGCTTAGGATCTAGCAGGACCATCAATTATTATTCTAACATGCCCCAATACTATTTCCAACAAGCATAAAAAATATTCAGATTGAGTATATTGAACCTAGCAAAAAATGAGCATGTTTAATTGTCTTGAAACTTTAAAGTATGTCATACTAAGTGTGCTTTTTAAAAGAAAAGTGTACAATACCGCTTGAAATCGTTACATAATTTTATCCGAGCATTTTTTTGTAGGTTACGACAATCCTTTTGGGTTTCAAAAGTTATTGCAGAGTTTATTCTTTCAATCTGAAAGCAACTTTCAAAAATTATTTTACAAAATTAAAATGTTTTCTTTCTGTCATAAAAGGATCAAATGTACCAAAATATACAGATTAAGAAAAGTACCTATATTCATAACACCTAGAGAAAACCACTGTTTTTGGCCTATGTTGTTTTAAATGTTTCTGTCCTACATATTTCCTGTATGTATATTTAATATATATACAGACATGCACAAAGGTGGGATTGTTTTGTAACATGCTTTTGTCACTTAACATATTATGGATATTGTTCATTATATACATCTATATCAACACGTTCAATTATTTTCTCAGAAGAAATTCCCAGAATTCCTATAGACCTAACTGCTATAGGAAACCTTTAAAATTTTAATTTGTGATGATGCAGAGTGTACCAATTTACACTCCCACTAACATTGTACAAGAGCATTTGTTAATCTATACCTGTGCCAAAACCAGGATTTTTGTTTTGTTTTGTTTTGCTTTTCTGCAGCCAAGCAGTGTGTGACCATGGTGGGGAGGCTGGCTCTAGGATTAACTCACTGGTACCTTTGGCGTGGGACCTTTAGCCTCATCAGCATTGTAATTTAGACAAATTGTCACTGCTAAATAAAATTTACAATGGTGAACTCAGAATCCTGCTATTCCTCCAAGCCATGGCTCATTGAAAGCCTGCCAACACCAGGGTTAATCAGTCTTTAATTTTTGCCAATCTGATAAGCAATCTTAACTTGCACTGTTTTGATTATTAGTGAGACTGAAAATTTTTTCCATACATTTAGTTTTGATTTAGATTTCTTCTTTTATGAACTGACAGTTCATGTCTTTTCACATATTTCAACAAGAGTACTTTTCTTATTCTCATTAACTTCTTAAGACTTTATATATTAGGAATATAAAGCCTTTGTCATCTATTTTGTGAATATTATTTACTTTGTCTTTTGTCTTTAAAATTTGTTTTGGGAGACTATTTATTTATGCCACATGCATTCATCTTTTCTTTTATAGTTCCTTGCTTTGTATTGGTGTTGTGTTTAAAATAACCTACAACATCCTCAAATTACAGGATTACTCATTATCACTTTGTTTTCTTACTTTTTATGATCTTTAAAAACTATTTAAATCTTTAATCCATCTGGAATTTGTTTTGCCATAAGCAATGGAAAGGGATCCAAGTTCTTTTACTCCAAATAGCTAGCCAGTTTTTTCAATATTTTTTAACAATTAATTTGTTTCCCTACTTATGTGAATCATTTCCTTTGTTATATACTAAATTTCCAGATGTTTGAATCTGTTCTGTTCACTAGTCTGTTTGTTACTATATTAGCATCTGTCTTGAACACTATACAGCTTTTTATGCTTTAATATATGGTATAGGAGGTCAAATTGTTAATGGAGATTTATGGATAAACAAGTATTAAAAACTAGAAAGAAATGCAATTATTTTCAAAATGAAAAGTTAATTATCCCAAAGTAGGAGTTAATTTGAAAGATAAACTAAATATTAGGCTAAGGTCCCATAACTACCTATCGCAGGACGTTAAAGAGGAGAATCCAGAATAGGGACTTGTGTATCTTTCTTCTAATTCCAAAATTTAAACCTTGAATAAAAAACCCACGCCCATACTTTTCCCCTTTGCTTTTGTATTTGTGTAATAAAACTATGGAGGAATACGAGTCACAAAATGATTTTAATGGATGCCTTTTTATGATAGGATTAATAATTTAAATATTAGAAAATGATTTTAGTATTTTCAATCCAATGAATTTTAGGCAATAAATGAAAAAGAAATTAAAATGTCTCTTAAAATCAAAAAACTATTTGAAATTTCACATTTTCACACCATTTTCTTACGATATACTGTCTCTGAATTGCAGAATCTTTAGATCCACAAATAAAATAAATGACAGTTCCATTATAAAACAAAAATTTAAAGCAATAAGGACAACTTGTTTCACAAATTTAGAGTTTAAAAAGGATAAAATAATGTGTGAATGTATTCCAAAAGGTACAAAATGGCATGTAAAAATAAAATTACTTTAATATAAAAGAGAATTGTAAAGATGAAATTCACTAATGTGGTATTTCCTTTAAAATTTGCAATTAAAATATCCTAAATAATGGGCTTAATTATAATAGCTTTTGATGGGGATAGCTTGTGATATTACCATACTGTATTTAATTTTTATTTATACATTTGATATTGTACTTTAATCTACAAAAGGAAAATTCAAAACTACCAAATATTTATACCAACTTTAAAAGTTCAGGAGAGAAAAATTAATCACCTATGCCAACATGTGCCTCTTGTATCATGCTTACATCATTAGCACCATCACCAACCGCCAATGTTATAGGTTTCTCAGGTGAGATTTTTATCAGTCTTATGACCTGAAAGACATACAATTAATTAGTTCTTTCTGATACAATTTTAATTTTCTTTTCATTGTGTAAAGTCACTTACATGAAATGACTCTGGAGTAAGAACAGTGGAGGAAAGAAATATCTAATAAAGGAAATACTGGATTTTATATTAGACTACAGTCTGCACTGGAGTTCATTTTTTGAGGAAAGCCGCCAATAAGTTTTTAGAAATGTCTTTCAGAAATGTAACACAACAGAATATTATCTTTGGACTTTATGATGGGGAGCAAGAATCTTTTAAACATAGCTTACTTTTTAAAAAAGCTTAATAACAACTGTTTGAAAAATTACACTTAATTGAACTTTGTCAGGCAAAATTTTTGATCTTTCTCAAGAAATTCTTCTTTTCATTTGATACAGAGGAAAAGTAACTGTTTTCTCTCATAATAAACAAATTAAAAAAATTTTTTAACAAGTAATCAAGATTCAATTCAACAGAAGAAGAAGAAAGGTTTCTTTGGAATTCTTGAATGTATTTTTATAAACTAGGGTTTTGGAGTCAGTAGATTTGGGCTCAAATCATAATTATGTAACTTACCAAAATATTTAACCTTTCTAAATTTATTTTCCTCATTTGGAAACTGGGGATAATTATACCTGCCTTAGACAGTTCTTTGTTGTTCAAATTTAGATCATGGAAACAAGATGGTTAACATAGTGATCCTAGTACAGGGTAAGAGTTTAACAAATGGCAACCATTTTTATCAAAATTATGTGAGAATATTTTCTTCATGCTTCTATTACATTAATAATAAGCAAAGCACTATGAATTTTAGAAGTCAAACTGTTAGGATTTAACCATATGTTCCAAGAGTAATAAGACAGTAGTTTGTACATGTGAATTAATTTTCATTCTACGGTATTTTATGAATGATTACAGAAGGGATGACTAGGTAAGTTCTAAGTTCACAATTATTTGTCTTCAAAAGATAAGCATCTCTTATGAAAAGCAGCAAGTCAGGCTGCAATGCTAGCTAATTAGGTCACAATGAATTTGTACTTCCAATTCTCAAATTTATGATTTACTGAACACTGTCTCAGGTGTATCATAAAACACATTTAGTGCCAACATCTTAAGGCAAACAGAAAAACTACAACTTCTTTTTCTGGGAAGAAAATAGGGAGCTTTTTTTTTTTTTTAATCAGATTTTCAAGGTCTGTGATTTAAAAAAGGGCTATGAGTAACTACTGCCTATCTTTTAGAGATGCCAGAAGGACTTTTATTTTAGTTATTTCTAAATATTGACAAAAGCAATGACAAATAGACATTTCTTGGATATATAAGACTGGTTCTTGTATGTGAATGTATCTCAAAAAATTAAAAAAAAAAAGAAGACTGGTTCTTGTATTTGTTCACATAATGCCATGCTTGTTGAATTAAATTAAAAATATCTAAATATATTTTGTTTATATCACATGCCATCTTATATTATAATACAGATAACTCATGAACAGGTTATGGGAGAAAATTTTCACATTGAGCAAACATAAACTTTTTCATTTTGTCAACTCAGTAGGTCAAAATAATCTGATTTAGTAGCAAAATACCAAGATCCAGTTTCCAGAGTGGTAATCTTATGAAAACAGTTTGAAAATCCTCTCCTCAGACCATAAATCTTCAGGTAGAGATCCTTAAATACTTTTTCTGTAGAGTACATTTACACTTCTACAGGACCAACTGTTAAGCATTTTAGATATCCAGATCTTTCCATCTTTTAAAAAATTTCCTTCCCACTCATGAAATAAGATTGCAAGGATCAGAAGAGTTGCTTTTACATTAAACACTACTAAATTCATGTAGACTAACATATACAAGGGAAATAATATTTGCTATTTACTATTTACTATATTTGCTATTTAATATTTACTATTTGCTATTTACTATTATTATATAATATTTGCTATTTACATATTTACTATCTGATAGTAAACAGAGGAGAGTTTCAGCTCTTGGTTAGAGGAAGAAATCAGAGCCTAGAAATGGTTTCTTTTCAGTTCTCTTTCAGAAACCTTCGATACAGTTTTTTTCTAGAGTTGAAATGAAATATAAAACTTGATATAAATTGGGACTGTGTGATCACTAGCCACAATATCCTTTCAGCTTCCATCTATACCTTTAGGCTACATGGAACAGGAACCTCAATTGGTAGGGTTCTACATTGTTTTTTTAAAGTTGTATTGGGTCAGAGAGCAAAGCATTAAAAATCTAGTATGATATGCCATGTGTGGTTTGTATGTCACTTCCTTTACATATTTATTCATTTCTCTCAAAGAACCTAGGCATTAGCTCTGTTTGGTCTCCAGTTTTAGTTTCCATAGACAGGGATTCATGAATTGTAATACAGGCACTGTAAGAAAATTTCATGAAGCCCCCAAAATTTTGTATTTAATTTATTAGACCTATATGTAAAACAATCAGTGTTTAGATGTGCATTTCAAGCAGTATTTGTAAAGGATACAACCTAAAATCTCAAATTCCAGCATTGTAGTTGCAAAAATTGTTTAGGTTTTCACTTGGAGCTTAGCTGAAATTTAAATATTTCCTGCATTTAGTTCATGTTGTAAGTTAATTGGCTTCTCAACTTTTTCCTAAATTTCTATTTATCACTTGGTAGCCATTTAAAACAAAGATACAGAATAATCATTTCATGAGAATGTAAGAATAAGCAGAGATCAACAGAGAAACCGGAAGGTGCAGATGGACCGTAGTCTATTAGGCTCTCTCACTAGCTAAGTAAATTGTGTAAATTAGTATCAGAGTTCAAATATGTATCTCAGTCAAGCACAAACTGCTACCGATCACAAACTTCCTAGTCATCATGAATAGTTAAAACTATAAAAATTACAAAGGTTTAAAACACATGGTGGATTTATAATATGAGAAGTGACTGCCTTCCAGTAAGTCACATACTGTACACCATCAAATGAAACTAGGCAAGTCATTAACTTTAAAAAACATTTTTTAATCTAAACATCTTTATGAGAATTTTTTAAACACATACATACTTTTGCTTTCTGCAATGGTGCCATGCGACAGCACAGTACAGCTGAGCAATTTCTGCAAACTTCCATAAATAGTTTTTCATGCTCCCTGAGTGCAAGAGATAGGCTGGTCCCGTCCACAACCAGCCCATGCTGAATCACATGATCCTCTGTAATTCTAAAAGAGAAAAGAATTATATCCTCTGTAAAATACTTTGCAGCCCATTATTTACAGTCATATACTAACAAAAGATTCTTGCTGAATGATGTACCATTTACCTACAGAATTTACTGTTTCAAAACTGATATGTCAGGGAACAAAGTCAGTCATTTACCTGAAAGTTAAGATTAAGCAGAACTGAGAGTCACTGATGAGTAAAATAGATGATATTGAACTAAGCCTCAGAGACTTCAATACAATTGAATGTTGATATTCAATTTTACAATGAATTGATATATAGATATAGTAACTGTATTTTCTAAACTGTGATGAATTGTAATAGAGAGGCTGATAGAAGATATTCTCCCAAACTGTGAGTATGAAGAGTCTTTTAAAAATAGAAACATTATTAGTTATGCATTTAGCAGATCCTCCTAATTAAGAAAAATTAAATTAAGTCAAGAATGTTCAAGAAAATCAATGAGGCTAGATTCACCATATGTGTAAGTAGGGAGGAAAAGAATGAAGGAATCAGTACTGTTTCTTGAGATTAACCCTTAAATGGACTGTAGTGCCAGATATTATGGTGGAATAAGGATAACAGCTTCCTTGTGGGCAGATGCTAACACAAGTGCCACTCAAAGTGTGGTCAGACTACTGGCAGGCAACTTCTTTTTGTTGACAGGAAAAGATAAGGAGCTTGCACAATATGTTAATCAACTACATCACTAAGCACACTATTTTGTTCAACTGCCCTCACCCGTTACCTCCTCTTTGATAATAAGACTTTCTTAGTGAAGGAAGCAGTGCGTAGATTTACACTCTGGTGCAAGCTCGTTTATGTTGCTTCAGGCCAGCACTAGGGGTAGCACTGTGCAACACAACACCACAAGGAAAATACTACAGGGATCACAGTATAGCAGACTCTGTTCCTCAGAAATATCCCCCCATATATAAATGAAAAGTGAGAAGACTATTAAATGAGCCACAAGCTACAAAAGCTAAACATATATTAATATATTTTAGTCTTGTAAGACAAAAAATATTTTATAAGTTAAAATGACATCTTTCATAGTATACCTGATCATTATTGTGTTGCACTGCAGTAAGTAGTAAGCAATTCACTTTTGGATCATAAAAGAAAATTTTTAAAATGTATTTTATTTTTTTCTCTTCTTTATTATTTCTTCAATATGTAAAACCAGCACCTACTGTTTTTCTTCCCCAAAGGCCAAACCTGATTTGGCAACCTGTGTTACCTCAACATCTCCAGCCTGTCCTAAGCACTGCCTGAGCAGCATGCCTTAGAAGAAGCAGAAGCCAAGTCTGAGACAGATCAGATCAGCTTTCCTAGGAAAACTTCCCAAAGCATATTACATTGGGCCTTCCTCTGGAAAGCTTCATAGATCAGCACTAAGATCTCAAAACCCATGCGATAATATTCTGAAAATATGGAAAAGCACCCCACAGTACTGGCACATCATAGGTAGCATCTGCTCGTCTCTGCAGTCTCTCTCCATATCCTCCCTCATCTACCCTATTCTCTGGACATACTTAATTACTATCAACCCCTTGAATGAGCCTGTCTCAGCTCTCAGAATTTGCTTACACTACCCTTTTGCTTCTTGGTGTCACTCTCTGCCCAGCTAACATTTCATCTCTCGGGAGTTACCACAATTACCAGTCCTTCCACAGAGCATTCCAAGTTAAACTTCCCTCTTTTGTCCTCTCAGTTTAGTTTTCTGTTCTTACCTCAATTACAATTCAGTTGTGAAAGGTCTAGGACAATGTATGTATTTCTGTTTTCCCTACACTCTGTTTCTTGAGAGTAAACAATATATCTTACATGCCTCTGTGTTTCAAATGTTTAGATAGGAGACAATCAATACATGTATGTGAAGGAATGGATACATAAACTAAAGTTTTCAAAGGTATGGCATTCCTTGCTCCACTTAGGACTTTAAAAATAGATACTTTCAGAAAGTCTATGAATCAAAATCCTATTGACTTATATAGTCATCTCTGAATACATATTCCATCTAAAAGATATTTTATCTCTAAAATATATATGCTTCATATAGCAAGCCTAAAATCTACTTTAAGGTATAGTCTTCATTTTATAATACAGCTTTTACACAAAAATGGAAATGAACAATAACCAAGATTTTTACATATTTATTAAAAGTGCATATATAGAAAACCGAAAGAAAACATGTGAAAACACAAATAATAATCTTTATCTGGTGGTATTATGGGCATTTATTACTTTTATAATCAGGAAAATATTTCAGAAGGCATATGTAAAATAAATGATTCTAAGCACTTAATTTCTATCTTGACATCATGGTACTTAAACATTTAAGCAGCCACAATGGTGTTGATAATGCTCCCAAACTATAGTATAATTATCTAGGCCAATCACCTTTTTGCACTCAAGCAAAGAGCATTCTGACGTTTGTACTGCCTCAAAATGAGCAATGAATGTACAATGACAACTCAGGAGTTACCTTTTCATGTTTGTTTTTCTGGGTTAGTATCACAAGACTTCAAATCATAGGTACCTGTAGGAAACCTACAATGCCTATCAACAACCCTGATGCTTACACTGAAGCACTCCTTTGTTTATTGTGAACCATGAGACAATGTTAAAAGAGGGCACCCAAATAAAGTTGCTCTGCCTGTAAAGCAGACATTTTAGAAGAGAATGAATTTAGAGAATAAATACGTACAAAATAACCTTTGAACAGTAAAATGCAGTTTAATTTCCCAACTTGGTGCTATGAAAGGGCCAGAAAGTAAATATTTTAATTTTAGGCTTTATGGGCCAAGAGGCAAAATTGAGGATATTATGTAGGTACTTACATAATGAGAAAACAAATTTCAACAAACTTTTTATTGACTAAATAAAAAATATAATTGTAATAACGGAGTATAATTTTTTTGTAGTAGAGGTCCACTAATGAGAAGAATGGAATTCTTTTCTGGGGGGCAGGGAATAACATTTGGTTAACTGGGGTTCCAAGTTAATGTTCCTTATAAAAATCGATTATAAATGTTTATCTGTTAATGCTGATCTGTAATGAGATAGTACATACTTCACCTTTGAAAATGTCTTTTTAAACAAGTACTACAGCTAAAGTGTCACTGAGTATTAATACAATGCTTGCCATTTAATTCAATACAAAATAATCCCAACTCCACTGTGCCTTAAAAGTGTGATTTTCAAAGACCACTTTTCTTTTATTGTTTTGACATGAGGGGAATGCAATGGTAGCAAAATGTCACAATATGACAATGCACATGGCACTTGATACAATATTGAGTTACAACTGTCACTGTGATTTTAGTGCACCAAGCAGCAGTGTGAAGGGGTGGGAATGTTTCATGAGCTCTCTGTTGCCACTACTCAATTGTTACTGTAATGCAAAAGCAGCCATAAACAATACCTAAACAAATGAATGTTCATTTCTTTACAGACGCTGAAATTTGAATTACTGTAATTTTTACATATCACAAAAATATGACTCTCATTTGGATTCTTTTTAACCATTAAAAATAGCTCACGGGCTGTACAAAAATACGCAGTGGGCAGATCTGGCCTACAGGCCCTAGTTTGTGACCCCTGAACTGCATGATCCAGACACCTACATTCTTACCTTCTGGCAAGCTGCCTCAACTGCTCAGCACATTCACTGTCTGATTTCTGGTTTATAAGTTCAAGGATGTTCATGGTTCTGTGGAAATGTCCACATGATAGACTCACACTAATAGCTGTTTCATGTTTATCTCCAGTAAGTACCCATACTTTGATACCAGCCATTCTCAATGCTTCAATTGTTTCTCGAACTTTATCTTGTAGTCTGAAGACAGAATAAACAGTATCAGTAATAGAGAATACTTTTTGTCTGTATTTTAAGAATAAAGCATATAGTATACATAAGGTAAATTTTGGATTCCCTGACCTAGAAATGCTGTTGAATAGAAATATAACTGAAATTTTCTCCCAGTAAGGAAGAAACAAAAATAACCAGATTAATGACAACTGGATAACACAAAATTGATCAGTTAAAATTTACTGTATATTTTAAGAGTATGTCCTCAAAGTTGGTTTTTATAGAAATAAACTATATGGTCTTAATAAAATATTTTATTAGAAAGTTTTAAATTTCAAATTTGAAGATTTTTCTCTTTTTTTTTGACAAGAAATCCTCTCATCAATAGGACTGTCAAAAATCAGACAAAGAATGGTAAAGGATTATATAACCTTAGATAATCCTCAGAAATTTTATGAGGACAACTGAAAAAGTAAATGAAAACCTAGATTAAAAAAAAAAGCAAACACTCTTAGATATAGGGGGTAGAGGATAACATAACTACAGGCTTAATTTGAAGAATTCAATTTAATTCACAGAATTCAAGAGGCTATAAAACAGACTTTGAGACAAATGCTGGGAACAATGACAAGGAATTTATTTGTTTGACATCATGGTCTTCAAATTTATTTCATCACCTTAAGAACTAAACAGTGCTTGATTTAACTTTGGTTGTCCTATGTAAGTCTTATCTCTGACTTTGCATTATGATGGGACGAGATGGCAGAGGTGTTTTTTTGTTTTAATTCTTCCTGATTTCTAGTATTTCCTAGTTTTTCTGTATTTGGAGTTTGTAAAGTATAGTAGTGGTTGATTCTGAATTCTTTTTTTAATCTAAGCTAGCATAATCATTATCCTGTTTAATATTTAGAAATTTAGAGGTAGAATACTAAGTACTCAACACATGTTCAGTATTTTAAAGTAAAAACAGGTGGACCTTAAATGAAAAATAGGGTGGAATGGGGGGGGGGGATGATTTGGTTGTTCTTTTTTTACTTTTATTTTTTATTCTTTTTCTTTCTGGTGTAAGGAAAATGTTCAAAAATAGATTGGAATGATGAATGCACAACTATATGATGGTACTATGAAGAGCTGATTGTACACCATGGATGACTGTATGCTATGTGACTATATCTCAATAAAACTGAATTTAATTACTAAAACACACACACACACACACACACACACACACACACACACACAAAACCAAACAGGTAGACTTGGAGAACCAAATAAATTCATCTCTCTGAGATCATTTGTATTCCTTTTTAACAATTATTTATTCCAACATTCCCTAGAAGTCTTTTCATAAAGGTCTAATGTATTCACAGGCTGTTCTCTTACCAGTAAATGCAAAGTAATTACCTTGTCTGTTTTACCGTGGTCTGTAGTTCTTCGAACTTACCTTTTCATATCTATTGCCTTGAGTCAATTTTGGGGGATTTTTAAGAATTTGATGCATTTAAATATACTGTTCAAATAAATTGTCTGAATTTTATGTATGTGTATCCATGTACCTGAAGCTGGTTATATTCAAATCATTAAAGTGTTATGACTTGGGGGGTGGTGGGGTGGTGGAGAGGAATTCCTCAGGAATTCATAGGCTAACAGAGGAGAAAGTCCTTAAACAAATAATTATAATATAGTGCCACAAGGACAACAATAGAATTAACAATAAAACAAAGAGACTTCATAAAGGAGAGAAGTTGCAATCCTGTGAGGGGTCAGGAAAGTTCTTAATGGGGTGGGGGGTAATATATGAGCTGTACTTTATGAATAGGTATTCACGGATGGATAAGGAAGGGAAGAATTATCCAGGTAGAAGGCACCACCTTGCCAGGAACAAAGACAAAACAGGATAGTTTTAACTATAGCTAATGTTCAGAGAACCACAGACAGATTGCTATTGTTGAAGCACAGAGTGGAAGGGGAGAGTGGTGAGAGGTGAAGCTGGTGCTATATAATTAAAGTCTTTGTATGGCACACTAAGTAGTATTTGAAAAATTCAAGCCTATAGACAAAACTGTAGATTGTTTCACTTCATCTATTTCAAGTATCTGGCTAGAACAAAAATGGTTAAACTGAATGGAAAGAATTAAGGCTTAACACTCTATTTTGGTTTTAAGTATATTAAATTATTACAGGGTGCTAAGAAATAGAATTTACATCAAATATTAGAAACACTTGGATAAAAAAATACTTACGAGAAAAAAATGTTATCTCCTATTTATATGACATTTACCTGTCTTCTACTGCTGTAGCTCCAAGTAATATCATGTCTTTCTCTATGAACTGGAAGACATCTACCAGTTTCTCTTCCCGTTGCTGCAAGGCTGTCCTGGCTTCAAATAGGCGCCTGTCTATTTCTTCATATTCTTTAGATGTAAATTGTCTATAGGCTATGCACAGAGTTCTTAGCCCTTTCTAAAACAAATAAAATAATTAAATACAAAAATTAGATAACTGATGGGAACTCAAGAAGTCACTGAAATAAACTGAAGACCCCAGTGCCAAAAATCAATCATTTAAAAAAAATACTACCTTCTAGTAGATAAGAAATAATGACATAACAAACAATATTCCATAGTAGCACATTTGATTATTTCTTCATTTCATATCCACTACCTCCAGTTTGCTCCACATTACCACAATAAAAAGCAGCATGATACAGTGGATAGCATTTGGTCTTGGCTTTTTTGAACCTTAGTTTCCTCATATATGTAATGGAAAATGCTACTACCCATTTCACATAGCAATAATGAGAACTGAATGGGATAGCATAAATAATTTTATCTGCAAAATGCCCCCCCAAGTGCTCAATAAATGTGTTTGCTTCTTTTTATCATCCCTGACCTCTTTGTACATAAAGCAATCTTACAGAATCGAATTCTAATTTTGTTTTCTGTTACGTAGCTGCTCCTCTATTAACTGTATGCCTCTTTAGGTCTGGGACCTATATCTGATTCATTTTTATATATAGCAGGTGCTCAAATAAATCTTTGTTGAATAAATTACATATATATTTTTAAAATAGGTACATGTTAAGAAGTTAGTCCTCAAGTACTTCTCTTATAATTGCAATTCCTCACTTAATAGACTGCATTTCTTTAATTCTAAAACATACTTTTTTTCACATTTTAACATCTCTGAAACTGAGATATGTATTACATTCAGTGGTATATCACAGTTCTGAATAAAGGCATGCTATTATTCTAACAAGAATAATGTCACAGGTGATATTCCGGAACTAAACACTGATCCTGATAAGTTATTTCCTTCTTTTCATTAATATAAATAATTTCAACCCACCTCCCTACCCCATGCTGTAACATACATAACTCATGTAAGACTCACAATAAGTGCTTTTTTTTTTATTTCATTTTGAAATAAATTCAAAGTTATTGGACCCGTTGCAAAAACAATACTAACCCCATACAAAGAATTCCATCATACCCTGACCCCCCTCCCCCAATAGCTCAATCCACCAACCTTAACATGTTGTCACATCGCTATTTCTTTCCCTCTCTATCATCCATCATCTATTGCTCTGTCTTCTGAACATATGAGAGCGAGCTGCACACATCTCTGAACATACACTATAATTCACGTATACACTTCCCATGAACAAGAACATTCTTTTATGCAATCCCATTAAGCGCAGCTAAGAAGTACAACAGGTTCAACAATGATACAAAGCTTACATTCTATATTTCCTTTATCTTATGTCTCAACTGTGTCCCTTGGAGCCACCTGTCCTCTATCCTCTAATTCCATCCAAGTTCATCCTTGGCATTCAATCATCTATTTAGGCTTTTTTTTTTTTTTTTTTTTTTTAAGTTGTGGGAACCTATATACAGCCTAAATCTTTCCATTCCACCCCCTCCCTAGCCTTCCATTAGTGGGATTAATCGCCTTTAGAATGTTGTAATGCTCTTTCCCACCATCCATTACTAGAAATTTCCCTTCACCTCAAACAGCAACTCCACCCTCATTTCTTAACTCCCCATTGCCCCTTCCCCCATTTCTCTTAACCCGAACTCTACAATTCATCTCTATGGTTACATTCTCTGATAAGTTTCTTTGTGTTTGCTGTGGGAGTTAAAATTAACCTCTTAAATCCATATCAATCTTGTTTTTCTTTGATACCACCTCCACTTCAATAGGACATATGAACTATGTTCCTATACTCTGCCATTCCCCTACCTTTATATAGTTGTCTAAAATTACATATTTTACTTTGAGTTCAAAACCACTGATCTGTCATTAGGGTTTGTGTAATTTATATCATGTAGGAAGGAAATAGTGGAGTTACAGTTAGAAAATTATTGACTTCTATTTGTATTCCACTGTGGCCGGAGAAAGTGCCCTGAGTATATTCAATTTTTTTTTTTTTTTTTTTTTTTTTAATTTCTTGAGGCTTGTTTTATGTCCCAGCTTATGGTCCCTTCTGGAGAAAGATCCGTGATCACTAGAGAAAAATGAGTGTCCTGGTGCTTTGGGATGTAAGGTACTATATATTTCTGTTAAAATTCTCTATATCTCTTTCTTCTTTCTGTTGTTTCTCTGTCGGTAGGGTTCCCTTTAGAATCTAAAGTAGGGCAGGTCTTTTATTGGCAAAGTCTCTCAGCATTTGTTTGTCTGTGAAAAATTTAAGCTCTCCCTCAAATTTGAAGGAGAGTTTTGCTGGATAAAGTATTCTTGGTTGGACATTTTTCTCTTAGTATTTTAAATATGTCATGCCACTGCCTTCTCATCTCCATGGTGGCCACTGAGTAGTCACAACTTAGTCTTATGTTGTTTCCTTTGTATGTGGTGAATTGCTGTTCTCTTGCTGCTTTCAGAACTTGCTCCTTCTCTTCAGTATTTGAGAGTCTGATCAGAATATGTCTCGGAGTGGGTTTATTTGGATTTATTCTATTTGGAGTTTGCTGGGCATTTATGCTTTGTGTATTTATATTGTGTAGAAGGTTGGGGAAGTATTCCCCAACAATTTCTTTGAATACTCTTTCTAGACCTTTACCCTTCTCTTCCCCTTCTGGGAAACCAATGAGCCTTAAGTTTGGACATTTTATTTTATCTATCGTTTCCCTGAGATCCATTTCGATTTTTTTGATTTTTTTCTCCATTCTTTCTTTTGTCCTTTCATTTTCTGTTCTGTGGACTTCTAGGACACTGAGATGTTGTTCAGCTTTCTCTAGTCTTGTATTGTGATTATCCAGAGTCTTTTTAATTTGGCCAAAAGTTTCTTTTATTTCCATAAGATCTTCTATTTTTTTATTTAGCCTTGCAATGTCTTCTTTATGCTCTTCTAGGGTCTTCTTTATGTAGCTTATATCCTGGGCCATGGTCTTCTTGATGTCCTTTAAATCCTTTGCCATGCTTTCGTTCCTCGATTGTGTTTCTTTAATTAATTCTGCGAGGAACTTTGTTTCTTCAGATAACTTGATTTGTGTGTTTGGAGTTGGATTCTCCATATCATCTGGTTTTATCATATGCATTGAGATTTTCTGTTGTTTTTGGCCTCTTGGCATTTGCTCTGCTTGACAGGATTCTTTCAATTTGTAAAAAAAACCTATCTAATTTTTCAGAAACACTGTTTGGTGACATACGCTTTCTCTAACTAACCAGCAGATGGCGTCTGTGAGTCACGTACACCTCTCAAGTCAGTTCTCCACTTGTCCCCGCTGTGAGTGGGGAAATGATTCTTGTGGGGTCCAGCCAGAGAACTCAGCCTGGGTGTGTTGCTGGAGCTGTCTGCCCTGAATGCAGGGCGCTTGTACGGGTGGTCAGGGAGGAAGGACAGCTTCAATATTCAAATCCCCCTGGTTCCCGGAGATTCAAGGCCGCTGCAAGAGACCAAGCCTTCATTTCATTTCAGCCCCAGCCCCTGCCCCTCTCTCTCGATGTCACACAAACCAGCAGACTTGGTGTAGTGTCTCTGGGATCTCCAAGCAGGTCCCCCTGCCCAGCTGTGCTCCTCCAGGACCACTGCTGAGAAAATGCCGCGCTACTTCATCAGTGCGCGCCATCCCTCAAGGGAAGCCCTGGCCGAGCAGGCTTGCTTTCAACCTTATGCAAAAATGGCCAAACGGGGCATCTCCACACCCTCCTCCTCACACAGTTCCTCCTTCCCAGCTCCGGGACAACTGGCGGGGCTCTGGGCTGTGGGCACGGCCCCAGGCAGGGGTTTATCCAGCCCTCCCGGGAGCGAGCTGCTAGCCGTGGGGATTCTTTCGGCTTCTGGCTCTCCGCTCCATTCCCCCGGCCCCAGGGATATCTGCAGCGGGCTTTCTTCCAGGCCAGTCACTGAGAGGCCGGCCCAGCCCCCTCTTGCTGTGTTTTACTGCATGTTTCCCACGATCGCACCTGCAGCTGCTTCTGGGTTTTCCCCTTTTTAATCTTTTTTTTTTCCCCAGACGCCAAAACCTGGCTTCCCCGGATCGCCGCGTGGCTACGGGACTTCCAGCCAACTTACTCACTCGTTTCAGAATGCAGACTCCCAGTTTCACCAAGTATACAGCCCCTGGGAACTAGGAGATCTCATCCAGCTGGCACATTGCTGTAACCAGTATTCTGGGTCACTCTCTGGTCCTTATCTAGTGTTTTCCACGGAGGTGTTCCTTAGACCTGTCTCACCTAGCTGCCATCTTGTTTTCTCACAATAAGTGCTTTAAACTGTCACAAAGCCCTCGTAATCTGAGTTATGGGACACATATTATCATAACTCTCAAATTCTGATGTGTTCTTAAAAAGCTGCTCAAAATAATTATGGGCATTGAATTGTAGAATACTGGAGCCTAGAAAGGATCATAAAGATGATCTCATTGGTGTTTTTAAAACTGTTACATGGAAAGCCAGAGAGTTGTACAATGGTGCTTCTGGGATTGTCAGGAGAGGTAGCCCCAGATTTTACTCTCCTGTTTTAACTTTTACAAATTCACTTTTATCTATTTCATAAGATACTTTTAAGCAAAGAGGACCATAATTTCCTGAGGGTTCATGATATGATAAAATTAACCATTCAAATAAAGACCATTATCAAGCAAATAATACTTTCTTGATCTATTGAATGAGTTTAAATTATATCATTATACTTTCACTGGTGAATTGGAATGACAAAAAACTTAGGAATATACATTTGATCATCTAATTTTATTGGACTCAAGTTTTTCTTATGGCATTAATCTCTTAATGTTGGTATCTAATTAGTATAGAAAGGCTTATAAAAGTTTCTTTTTTTTGCTATACTTTTTCTCAGAAAAACCCAATAACAAATGTTCTAATAACAGAACTTGGACAATGTAAACTTTATAATACTTTATGACACTCTAGATTTCTAAATACTGGCATTCTCTGATTTACAAATGTCACACACCTACAGTAACAGTTTCCCTTGAATATCAGTAAGGAACCATTAGAGTTTATTCACATATGAAATCATTCAATCATTGTACAACAAATATTTACTGTCAACCATTTGCCAGCACTGTTCTTGGAGAACAATGTCCTTCTCATGGATGTTACAGTGTGATAGAGGAATTATATCTTAAACAATTAGGAAACAAATAATGGGAGAAAAGAAATCCTAAGTAAAAGAGGCAGTTGAGCAGATAGAAGTATGAAACAGACATTTACAGAATGAAAAATGAAAGAACATGGGCCCCTAAGATGGTGAGAGAGCTACTTTATAATTTTCCTGTTCCCATGAATTGTGGTACTTTGTTCTTGTAAGAGTCTCCTATATTTTTAAATTTATTAATAAGAGAGAGATATAATTCACATATCATAAAAAACACCCTTTTATAGAGTAACATTCAGTAGTTTTTAATGCATTCACAGAGTTCTGCAACCATCATTGCTATCTAATTCCAGGACATTTTCATCACCCCAAAAAGAAATCCTGTAGCCATTAACAGTCATTCTCTTTCCCCCATCCCCGCAGCCCTTGGCAACACCTAATCTGCTTTCTGTCTCTATGAAATAGGCTAATATGGATGCCTTATATAAAAGGATTACGTGGCCTTTTGTGTCTGGCTTTTTTCCCTCAGCATAGTGTTTTCACGGTTCTTCCATGTTATAGCATATATCAGTACTTCATTCTTTTTTATGGCCAAATATTATTATAAGGATATACCACATTTTATATATACATCAGCTGATGGACATTTAGGGTGTTTCCATTTTTTGGCTATTAGGAATAATAGTGCCATGAACACTCATGTAAAACTTTTTGTGTGGACATATGTTTTCAGTTCTCTTGGCTACATACCCAGGAGTGGAAATGCTGGGTCACACGGTAACTCTGTGTTTAACTTTTTGAGGAACTGCTAAACTACTTTCCCAAAGTTGCTGCACAATTTTATAATCCCACCAGAAATGTAAGGGAGTTTCAGTTTCTCTATATTCTAGTGATTCCTCCATATTCTTTTAATAAATTCCTCCTTTCTATGTAGTAATTTGAGTGGTCCTTGCAACCAGACTGTAATAGGTTTGAAGAAAAGACAGATTTTAGCAGGTTAAGTCAATTTTACACAAAGAATGTGGAGTTAACACATAATATAACAGAACTGCAGAATTTCTGTAATGTTTAATAGACTAGTAATGAAAAAATAAAACCCAAACTCTATCACAAGTATATCTTTTACAGTTTTTAAAAACATAGAAATCTGCACTCACCAAAGCAAATTCATCTACATGAATTCTGGTTTTTTCTATTTCTCCACCTATACAATTAGGAAGAATTGATGATTCGGCTCCTTTAGTAAATAAAAACTTCTCACCTAAAAAGAAAAATTAGTTATCAAGTTCTTAATATTAGAACAACAAAAATTAATGAAAATTTAGATTGGTTACCTGAAGGTGCCTGAACAATTACACTCATTCTCCTACGATCTGAATCAAATTCCAGAATATGAAGCAGTTTGTACCTATAGTAAAGAAAACAAGAACAGATAAAAACTTTACTTTTTGAATAATATTAAGTAAATATTTGAAAAGAATCCCTATAAAAGATAAAATCATAATTTAGAACAAGAAATTAATCTCAACTACATTTTCAAGATGATGGGTTATGAGTTATTAATAACAACACAAGATAGAAATAGAAGGAACTGACATTTATTGAGAATAAACCAAATGTCATGTACTTGACATATCTTATGTCATAATACCCATAACAACCTAGGCAGGTAGGCCTTATCTCATTTTACAAATGAGGACTATTAAACTAACAAAGATTAAGTACTTTGCCTAAAATCAAATAAGCTTGTTAGTGGCAGAAAAAGGACTGGAATCCTTTCCCTGCCCACTGTTTTTTCCACTAAAATAGATATTTTACTCTCAATCTTTTTTCCTGCCCTAACATACTTGAAAAATGTAACACCCTTCTATTAGTAACAGAAAATCATTATATTAGTGATTCTGAACCTGGGATGGGGTATGAGCTAGAGTCTCCTACATGAAAAACAGTCAAGGGATGCACACTATTTAGTTTAGAAAAGCAAAACTGGAACTGAGATGTGATCAGAATTGATGCAACTGTAAAAAGTATGAGTATAATAAGCAAGGTCTAATTTATCAAAAAGTGGAAATATCAGAAAGAGACACTTGTTCTTACACTTGAAAGATAAAATCACAGGAAATAAAAGGATTTCTTTATTCAGTGAGTAGAAACCTAGGAAACTCATTACCCTAGGAGTGTGTAAAAATGAACATATTAAATAAATTCAAGAACCATTTAACTAAACCACAGATTAAAACTTCACAGCAGAATACTGTTATTACTGTGATAAGACACAATGTGATACTGACTTCATTCTAGAGCACGTATCAGTAAACATTTTTTGTAAAGGGCCAGATAGTAAGTATCTTAGGATTTGCAGGCCACATACAGTCTCTGCTGCATATTATTATTATTATTTTTTTTAACTATCCTTTAAAAATGTAATATAGCTTGTGGGCTGTACTAAAACAGGCAATGGGTCACATCTGGCCTGTGGGTCATACTTTACTGACTATATATAAATAAATCATAGATACTTAACATATGGAAAATTACAATATATGAAAAAAATATTACCGTTCCAATTTTCCAAGTGTTTTAACTTCCATGGTTTCTTCAGAACTGCCAATAAATTCAATGCCAATTCTAGGGATTAAAAGGAGTAAAATGCAAGATTTAAGGAATGACATTTCATTTTTTACAATGTTTTACTATAACTTAGCTGGAATAAAAACACTTAGAAGTTTAAAATGAATTTAAAGTATTTCTTTTGAATGTAGAATTACTTTTAAGAACTTGAAGGAATAGAGTAGATCTAGAACAACAACTACTCTCCATGTTTGTTAATGAAATATTTCAAAAACTGCTGCACTCAAGTATTTCTCACAGACTGTATTACTCAGCTTTCATGGTAACCAGTATTTTTAAAAAGAAATACTGACAACAAAATTAATGACCCACTTCAAATTCCCAATTAAAATTAAGTTCAAAATGCACTGCTACCTTTATGAGTTTATGAATTTTGTTTTGTCTAAAATGATGGATTTATGTTTGAAAATTGAAAATGATGATTTTCTAATAATTTTAACATTTCATTAAAAGGTATTTTTCTGAAGAGTTGGAAATTAGATTAAACTACCTTGCAGCAGCTTCCACTAGAGCCTTTTCATCCGGTGAGGATGCGTAGTATTCCAACCGGGAGGGTGAGAGGCTGGACTGCCAGGGACCATCACCAATGCCATCAGTCTGAACACTGCTAATCTGTACTGTGTGACAGAGACTGACTGCTCTAAAGAAGAGATCATGTTCTTTAACCTGTAGAAACATAATTAATATTCATGATAAAAATACCATTCCAAAATAACGCAAGAAAACAGAAACAGAATTATAAAAGATGCCAATATATACAGTTAACAATTTGGCAATCTAAACTTTAGAAAAAGAATGCTACAACCTTGAATTGTCTGAATAATAGCTGGTTAGCTTCTCCCCAGAAAAAGTAAAATGTCAATTTATTTATGACCCTTCAACAAATAAGCATCTTTTGGGGAGGCATAACCAATTGCAAACAAAAAAGAACACTCTTGTGGAAGAATGGAAGGCTCAAAAATTATTAAATAAATTTAAGTTCTATTTCTCAGCAAAGTCTTCTTCACTTCAAGACACTAAGGGCCTTCTTTACCTCAATTAGTTCCATTTAAATACCCAGAAAACTAAGACAAGATAACCTAGCCTGTGACTGCAAATTATCAGGATTACATTTTGTAACATTGAATCAAAGGCTAAACATATAAAATGTATATTCCTTGCCCCCTTGATACTTAAACTTTTTTTCCCACAACCCACAAACTATCAAGGTGAATTATTTTAAGTGAAAGATGCTACTGAAGTTAAACCCCTAATTTATTAATTTAAAAATTGCTTACTAGTCCAGCTTCGTTTTCAGGGCTGGGTCTAAAAGAGGAACTGGATGTAAAATGAGATAAGCTGTTAGGGGATAAACTATTAAGATAAGGTAAGTTTCCTTCTGAAGAGTCTGGTGTTGGTCCTTCAGGCACAAGTCTACCATTGACTTCTTGGTATTTTATGCCATTAACTGAACATTCCCGAAACTGCATCTCATTTTCTGTCAGGGTACCGGTTTTATCTGTAAATACATACTCTACCTAAAAAGACAGGAAACAAAAGAAAGAAACCTTTGTTTTCAGGGTGCTATGTTGAAGGAAAAACCTTGTACTCTGTCTGCTGAAGGCAAATTTACCTACTAATATTAATATACTGATGTTGAGATTCTTATAATCCAAAACAAAGATGCCAAGGAAATGAAATAATAGCATAACAAAAAATATTTTAAATCTGCACACATTCTGAAGTTTGTGGTATCTTTAGATGCATGTTCATCCATCTCTAGAGTTGACTATGAATGTGGTATTAGTACTTCTTTTCTATCTCCCAGAGAAGGCTATTTTTAGATGGTATGATTAAAAAATTATCCTTGAATAACCTAGAATGTGAAAGGGTATCTGGGCCAGGAGAAAGGATATAGAACTGGGAACAAGAACACAAAATGACAGCAACACAAGACATAAGAGGCAGGAAACTGCCTAGAATAGAGGAAATTGAAACTGAGGACAGGAAACAGTGAAAAGGAAAAATGCTTAAAAGGAAGAAAATATTTTTATAGTAGGTAAGATGCATGATTTTCTTATTAGTCTTTGCAACTGAATCTAGAAAATTAATTCTAAATGAAGGTAGGTCTACACTGGGAAGGATTTAACAGTCAAGTCTTGATATAACCAGGATTATGGTGAGGATTTGATGAATACAATGATCATTTGAGAAAGAAGTCATTTAAAAAGGGAGGTAAAAGAAAACTTCAGACTAATATCCCTCATGAATACAGATGCAAAGCAAATACAACATATAAAAGCGATCATACAACATGATCATGTGGGACTTATCCCAGGAATGCAAGATTGGTTTAACACACAAAAATCAATCAATACACCAAACTAAGGCAGGGTTAGAATTAGGGCTGTGACTAGCTGTTGAGCAAAGGGCAAGAAAGATATCTCTGAGAAGAACAGCAATTAACAGCACCTGGGGGGCAACTGACACTGCCTGAGAGAGTCATCTAAGCCACAAAAGAGGGAAAAGGGGAGGGTAGTAAAAGAGTTAATAAAAAGTACAAAAGGAACAAAAATCTATAAAAGAAATTGCCCCACACTGCCACGGCCTCTCGCCTTCCATCTCTTTCCTTGCAAAAGTGCCCATGTGTTTCTCTCACATGTGTTCTTCATAAACTTTCTACCTGCTTTCTCAACCTGTGCTGTGCCCTTGAGGTCTTTCTTGTGGCATGGCCAAGAAACTAGATCCAAATCCAGTAACAATATTAACAGAACAAAGGACAGACACCATATTCATTTCAGTAGATGGCGAAAAAGGATTTGACAAAATCCAGTACCTTTTTAAAAAGCAGTTTTAATCATATACCATATAATCCATCCAATGTGTACAATCAATGGCTCTCACCCCATACTCTTTTATGATAAAACACTCAACAGGAACTTCCTGAATGTGATACAAGGTATCTGTGAGAAACCCACAACTAATATCATACTTAATTGATTCCAAAAGGAATAAGGCAAGGATGTTGGCTCTTAACACTTCTATTCTATTATAGCCAGGGCAATTAGGCACAAAAAAGAAATTAAAAAAATAAAGGATCCAGATTGGAAAGGAAAATATGATATGATGATATGATATTTACAGATGATATGATCTTATATAGAAAATCCTAAGGAATCTACTAAAAAAAAAAACTATCAGAATTAATAAACTAGTTCAGCAGGGCTACAGTATACAAGACCAATATTCAAAAAGGAAGGTAGAGTTAAAGTTGGAAAAAAATGTTTTTGACCAAGAAGTAGAGATAAATGCAGTTATATAACTGTACTTCAAGGTACATATTCTTGGGAATAGTAAAAATACATATGGTACCTCAGACATAGGAGTTATGTCAAGTAAAACAGTAATAAAAGCCAATAATTATATAGCACTTCAACTATATTCCAAGCACTGCTCTAAGAATTTTAACTCATTTAATCATCTCAACCACTCCATGAGCTAGGTACTAATATTATGCATATTTTAGAGAAGAGAAAACTAAGGAACAGTGGGGTTAAGTAACTTACTCAAAGTCATACAGCTGGTAAATGGAGGAACTGGAAATAAAAGATAAAATACTTGGTCTTTGTTTGCTTTGTGATATTAAAGGTTGTCCATTGTTTATATCGAATGCTGAATTATAATTTAAAGGTGGCTACTGAAAGATGCTATTTACCCACACAATAGCAATTTTTAGATTAAGAAGAATACTGAGAGACAAGGTATACAGAAAATATTGTGATATACAAGCATGCCTTGGACATATTGCGAGTTCAATTCCAGACTACTTCAATTTAGTGAATACTGCAATACAGTAAATTACATGAATTTTTTTGTTTCCCAGTGCATATAAAAGTTATGTTTACACTATACTGTAGTCTATTAAGCATGCAATAGCATTATATCTAAAAAAAACACAACAATGTACATACCTTAGTTAAGAAATTTTTATTGCTAAAAAATGCTAACCATCATCTGAGTCTGCAGCAGGTAATAATCTTTTTGCTGGTGGAGGGTCTTGCCATGATGTGGATGGCAGCTGACTGATCAGGGTGGTGGTTGCTGAAGGTTGGGGTGACTGTGGCAATTTCTTAAAATAAGACAACAATGAAGTTTGCCACATCAATTAACTCGTTCTTTTATGAAAGATTTCTTTGTAGCATGCATGGCTGTTTGATAGCATTTTTCCACAATTTCTTTCAAAATTGGAGTCAATCCTCTCAAACCCTGCTGCTGCTTTATCAACTTAGTTTACGTAATATTTAAATCTTTTTTGTCACTTCAACTATGTTCACAGCATCCTCACCAGTAGATTCCATCTCAAGAAACCACTTTCTTTGCTTAACTATAAGAAGTCACTCCTCATTCATTCAAGTTTTATCATGAGATTGTAACAATTCAGTTTATCTTCAGGCTTCACCTCTAATTCTAGTTTTCTTGCTATTTCCACATCTGCAGTGAATTGCTCCACTGAAGTCTTGAACCCCTCAAAGTCATCCTTGAGGGTGGGAATCAATTTCTTCCAAACTCCTTTAAATATTGATATTTTGACCTCCTCCCATGAATCATAAATGTTTTTAAAGGCATCTAGAATGGTAAATCCTTTCCAGAAGGTTTTCAATTTACTTTGCCCAGATCCATCAGAGGAATCACTATCTATGGCAGCTATAGTCTTATGAAAGTATTTTTTAAATAGTAAGACTTGAAAATTGAAATGACTCCTTGATCTATGGGCTGCAGAATGGATGCTGTGATAACAGCATGAAAACAACACTAATCTTTTCTTTTCTTTTTCTTTTTTTTTTATCTGTGTCCAGTGGACCCTTTTTATTTTTTTAAGTATTTTTACAAATAATTTACAGAAGTAAGAATAAAGAAATGGTGAAAAACAATTTTGAAAATTTAGTAAAATTTTAGATATAACAAACTCAAATTTTTAGCTCATATTTTCCTAGTTTTGAAAGTTATATAATAAATAAAATGGGCAGTGTTCTTTGAATGCAACTAAATGCTCATCAGTTGTCATAACATTTATCTGGGATATATATGTTGATTCTGCATTTCAGGTACATCTCCAGTTTATAACTTATAATTATTTCTGGTTTTTCTTACTCTTGCATTGTCTACTAAAAACTTCAACAGTTTATAATTTTGTTACAGAACAGCCATCTTCTTTGTTCCATAATTGCAAAAATTTTTAATTTTTTGATTTGTAAACAACATTTAGATCAATCCAATAATTTTTTTTTTCAATTTTTTAACTTTGTTTATAAAAAAATTAAAAACAAACAGGCAAACAACAACCAATAAAACCCCACAACATTTCAAACAAAGCAATGGATTAAGGAAAACAAATAACCTAAAATAACTACTTTGCTTCCAATATGTTCCTACCATACCCCAAGAAAATTAATAAACCATGTCCAAACAGAGGAGTAAGAAAAACAAATAATCTAAAATAACTACATTGCTTCCAACATGTTCCTACCATACCCCAAGAAAATTAACAACCCCTAAGAAAACAAACGAATAAGAGAAAAAAAAAAACCTAAAATAACTCTATTGCTTCCAACATGATCTTACTATATCCAAGAAAGTTTACAAACCATAATCATTCCTGAGCATTCCCATAACATTGAGATTACCCTCCACAGTTTATCTGTTCTTATTAGATTATCATTCCCCCTCCACTAATTGGTATCTCTAGGTCCCCTACATTCTACAGTATAAAACATTGTACATTTTTCACAGAATTCATATTAGTGGTAACATACAATATCTCTCTTTTTGTGCCTGCCTTATTTTGCTCAGCATTATGTCTTTTTTTTTATCTTCATTTTATTGAGATATATTCATATACCACGCAGTCATACAAAACAAATCGTACTTTCGATTGTTCACAGTACCATTACATAGTTGTACATTCATCACCCAAATCAATCCCTGACACCTTCATTAGCACACACACAAGAATAACAAGAATAATAATTAGAGTTGAAAAGAGCAATTGAAGTAAAAAAGAACACTGGGTACCTTTGTCTGTTTGTTTCCTTCCCCTATTTTTCTACTCATCCATCCATAAACTAGACAAAGTGGAGTGTGGTCCTTATGGCTTTCCCAATCCCCTTGTCACCCCTCATAAGCTACATTTTTATACAACTGTCTTCGAGATTCATGGGTTCTGGGTTGTAGTTTGATAGTTTCAGGTATCCACCACCAGCTACCCCAATTCTATAGAACCTAAAAAGGGTTGTCTAAAGTGTGCGTAAGAGTGCCCACCAAAGAGACCTCTCGGCTCCTTTTGGATTCTCTCTGCCACTGAAGCTTATTTCATTTCCTTTCACATCCCCCTTTTGGTCAAGAAGATGTTCTCCGTCCCACGATGCCAGGTCTACATTCCTCCCCGGGAGTCATATTCCACGTTGCCAGGGAGATTCACTCCCCTGGGTGTCTGATCCCACGTAGGGGGGAGGGCAGTGATTTCACCTTTCAAGTTGGCTTAGCTAGAGAGACAGGGCCACATCTGAGCAACAAAGAGGCATTCGGGAGGAGGCTCTTAGGCACAACCACAGGGAGGCCTAGCCTCTCCTTTGCAGCAACCGTCTTCCCAAGGGTAAAACCTGTGGTAGAGGGCTCAACCCATCAAACCACCAGTCCCCTATGTCTGTGGTCATGTTAGCAACCATGGAGGTGGGGTAGGCGAATACCCCTGCATTCTCCACAGGCTCCTCAAGGGAGCACTACATCTTTTTTTTTTTTCCTTGTTTTTCTTTCTTTTTTTTTTTTTAACTTTCCCTTCTTTTTTAAGTCAACTGTATGAAAAAAAAAGTTAAAAAGAAAACAAACATACAATAAAAGAACATTTCAAAGAGACCATAACAAGGGAGTAAGAAAAAGACAACTAACCTAAGATAACTGCTTAACTTCCAACATGTTCCTACTTTACCCCAAGAAAGTTACCTAATATAGCAACATTTCTGTGAACTTGCTCCTACTATATCCATCAGAAATTAACAGACCATAGTCTTTCCTGGGCATCCCCAGAACGTTAAATAGCTTATCTGTTCTTCTTGGATTATTGTTCCCCCCTTCCTTAATTGCTCTCTATTGCTAGTTCCCCTACATTCTACATTATAAACCATTTGTTTTACATTTTTCAAAGTTCACATTAGTGGTAGCATATAATATTTCTCTTTTTGTGCCTGGCTTATTTCGCTCAGCATTATGTCTTCAAGGTTCATCCATGTTGTCATATGTTTCACGAGATCGTTCCTTCTTACTGCCGTGTAGTATTCCATCGTGTGTATATACCACATTTTATTTATCCACTCATCTGTTGAAGGACATTTGGGTTGTTTCCATCTTTTGGCAATTGTGAATAATGCTACTATGAACATTGGCGTGCAGATATCTGTTCGTGTCACTGCTTTCCGATCTTCTGGGTATATACCGAGAAGTGCAATCGCTGGATCGAATGGTAACTCTATATCTAGTTTTCTAAGGAACTGCCAGACTGACTTCCAGAGTGGCTGAACCATTATACAGTCCCACCAACAGTGAATAAGAGTTCCAATTTCTCCACATCCCCTCCAGCATTTGTAGTTTCCTGTTTGTTTAATGGCAGCCATTCTAACCGGTGTTAGATGGTATCTCATTGTGGTCTTAATTTGCATCTCTCTAATAGCTAGTGAAGCTGAACATTTTTTCATGTGTTTCTTGGCCATTTGTATTTCCTCTTCAGAGAGCTGTCTTTTCATATCTTTTGCCCATTTTATAATTGGGCCGACTGTACTATTGTCATTGAGTTGTAGGATTTCTTTATATATGCAAGATATTAGTCTTTTGTCAGATACATGGTTTCCAAAAATTTTTTCCCATTGAGTTGGCTGCCTCTTTACCTTTTTGAGAAATTCCTTTGAGGTGCAGAAACTTCTAAGCTTGAGGAGTTCCCATTTATCTATTTTCTCTTTTGTTGCTTGTGCTTTGGGTGTAAAGTCTAGAAAGTGGCTGCCTAATACAAGGTCTTGAAGATGTTTTCCTACATTATCTTCTAGGAGTTTTATGGTACTTTCTTTTATATTGAGATCTTTGGTCCATTTTGAGTTAATTTTTGTGTAGGGGGTGAGGTAGGGGTCCTCTTTCATTCTTTTGGATATGGATATCCAACTCTCCCAGCCCCATTTGTTGAAAAGACCATTATGACTCAGTTCGGTGACTTTGGGGGCCTTATCAAAGATCAGTCGGCCATAGATCTGAGGGTCTGTCTCCGAATTCTCAATTCGATTCCATTGATCTATATGTCTATCTTTGTGCCAGTACCATGCTGTTTTGGCAACTGTGGCTTTATAATAAGCTTCAGAGTCAGGGAGTGTAAGTCCTCCCACTTCGTTTTTCTTTTTTAGAGTGTCTTTAGCAATTCGAGACATCTTCCCTTTCCAAATAAATTTGATAACTAGCTTTTCCAAGTCTGCAAAGTAGGTTGTTGGAATTTTGATTGGGATTGCATTGAATCTGTAGATGAGTTTGGGTAGAATTGACATCTTAATGACATTTAGTCTTCCTATCCATGAACATGGAATATTTTTCCATCTTTTAAGGTCCCCTTCTATTTCTTTGAGTAGAGTTATGTAGTTTTCTTTGTATAGGTCTTTTACATCTTTGGTTAAGTTTATTCCTAGGTACCTGATTTTTTTAGTTGCTATTGAAAATGGTATCTTTTTCTTGAGTGTCTCTTCAGTTTGTTCATTTCTAGCATATAGAAACATTACTGACTTATGTGCATTAACCTTGTATCCTGCTACTTTGCTAAATTTATTAGCTCTAGTAGCTGTATCGTCGATTTCTCAGGGTTTTCTAGATATAAGATCATATCATCTGCAAACAATGACAGTTTTACTTCTTCTTTTCCAATTTGGATGCCTTTTATTTCTTTGTCTTGCCGGATTGCCCTGGCTAGCACTTCCAGCACAATGTTGAATAACAGTGGTGACAGCGGGCATCCTTGTCTTGTTCCTGATCTTAGAAGGAAGGCTTTCAGTCTCTCACCATTGAGTACTATGCTGGCTGTGGGTTTTTCATATATGCTCTTTATCATGTTGAGGAAGTTTCCTTCAATTCCTACCTTTTGAAGTGTTTTTATCAAAAACGGATGTTGGATTTTGTCAAATGCTTTTTCAGCATCTATTGAGATGATCAATTGATTTTTCCCTTTTGACTTGTTAATGTGTTGTAATACATTGATTGATTTTCTTATGTTGAACCATCCTTGCATGCCTGGAATAAACCCCACTTGGTCATGGGTGTATGATTTTTTTAATGTGTCTTTGGATTCGATTTGCAAGTATTTTGTTGAGGATTTTTGCATCTATATTCATTAGGGAGATTGGCCGGTAGTTTTCCTTTTTTGTAACATCTTTGCCTGGTTTTGGTATTAGATTGATGTTAGCTTCATAAAATGAGTTAGGTAGTGTTCCATTTTATTCAATGTTTTGAAAGAGTTTGAGTAAGATTGGTGTCAGTTCTTTCTGGAAAGTTTGGTAGAATTCCCCTGTGAAGCCATCTGGCCCTGGGCATTTATTTGTTGGAAGATTTTTGATGACTGATTGGATCTCTTTGCTTGTGATGGGTTGGTTGAGGTCTTCTATTTCTTCTCTGGTCAGTCTAGGTTGTTCATATGTTTCCAGGAAATTGTCCATTTCCTCTACATTATCCAGTTTGTTGCCATACAGTTGTTCATAGTATCCTCTTATAATTTTTTTAATTTCTTCAGGATCTGCAGTTATGTCACCTTTTTAATTCATTATTTTGTTTATATGGGTCTTCTCTCTTTTTGATTTTGTCAGTGTAGCTAGGGGCTTGTCAATCTTGTTGATCTTCTCAAAGAACCAACTTTTGGTGATATTTATCCTCTCTATTGTTTTTTTGTTCTCTATGTCATTTATTTCTGCTTTAATACTTGTTATTTCTTGTCTTGTATTTGGTTTAGGATTGGTTTGCTGTTCATTTTCTAGCTTCTTCAGTTGATCCATTAGTTCTTTGATTTTGGCTCTTTCTTCCTTTTTAATATATGCGTTTAGTGCTATAAATTTCCCCCTTAGGACTGCTTTTGCTGCATCCCATAGGTTTTGGTATGTTGTGTTCTCATTTTCATTCGTCTCTATATATTTAGCAATTTCTCTTGCTATTTCTTCTTTAACCCACTGATTGTTTAGGAGTGTGTTGTTTAACCTCCAGGTATTTGTGAATTTTCTAAGTCTCTGATGGTTATTGACTTCTAATTGTATTCCATTGTGGTCAGAGAATGTGCTTTGAATAATTTCAATCTTTTTAAATTTATTGAGGCTTGTTTTATGTCCCAGCATATGATCTATTCTGGAGAAAGTTCCATGAGCACTAGAAAAGTATGTGTATCCTGGTGATTTGGGATGTAATGTCCTGTATATGTCTGTTAAATCTAATTCATTTATCAGATTGTTTAGGTTTTCAATTTCCTTATTGGTCTTCTGTCTGGTTGATCTATCTATAGGAGAGAGTGATGTGTTGAAGTCTCCCACAATTATTGTGGAAACATCAATTGCTTCCTTTAGTTTTGCCAGTGTTTCTCTCATGTATTTTGTGGCACCTTGGTTGGGTGCATAGACATTTACGATTGTTATTTCTTCTTGCTGAATTGCCCCTTTTATTAGTACGTAGTGGCCTTCTTTGTCTCTCAAAACATCCCTGCATTTGAAGTCTATTTTATCTGAGATTAATATTGCTACACCTGCTTTCTTTTGGCTGTAGCTTGCATGAAATATTTTTTTCCATCCTTTCACTTTCAGTTTCTTTGTGTCCCTGTGTCTAAGATGAGTCTCTTGTATGCAACATATTGATGGTTCATTTTTTTTGATCCATTCTGTGAATCTATATCTTTTAATTGGGGAGTTTAATCCATTTACATTCAACGTTATAACCGTGAAGGCATTTCTTGAATCAGCCATCTTATCCTTTGGTTTATGTTTGTCATATTTTTCCCCTCTGTCTATTAATATCCTTTATTGTACCCATACTGAATCTCTTTAGTACTGAACCTTTCCCCAAGTCTCTCTGTCCTTTCTTTGTTTCTCTGTCTGTAGGGCTCCCTTGAGTATCTCCAGTAGGGCAGGTCTCTTGTTAGCAAATTCTCTCAGCATTTGTTTGTCTGTGAAAAATTTAAGCTCTCCCTCAAATTTGAAGGAGAGCTTTGCTGGATAAAGTATTCTTGGCTGGAAATTTTTCTCACTCAGAATTTTAAATAGATCGTGCCACTGCCTTCTTGCCTCCATGGTGGCTGCTGAGTAGTCACTACTTAGTCTTATGCTGTTCCTTTGTATGTGGTGAATTGCTTTTCTCTTGCTGCTTTCAGAACTTGCTCCTTCTCTTCTGTGTTTGACAGTGTGATCAGTATATGTCTCGGAGTGGGTTTATTTGGATTTATTCTATTTGGAGTTCGCTGAGCATTTATGATTTGTGTATTTATGTTGTTTAGAAGATTTGGGAAGTTTTCCCCAACAATTTCTTTGAATACTCTTCCTAGACCTTTACCCTTTTCTTCCCCTTCTGGGACACCAATGAGTCTTATATTTGGATGTTTCATATTATCTATCATATCCCTGAGGTCCATTTCGATTTTTTCAATTTTTTTCCCCATTCTTTCTTTTATGCTTTCATTTTCCATTCTGTCATCTTCGAGGTCACTGATTCGTTGTTCAACTTCCTCTAGTCTTGTGCTATGAGTGTCCAGAATATTTTTAATTTGGTCAACAGTTTCTTTAATTTCCATAAGGTCATCCATTTTTTTATTTAGTCTTGCAATGTCTTCTTTATGCTCTTCTAGGGTCTTCTTGATTTCCTTTATCTCCCGTACTATGGTCTCATTGTTCATCTTTAGTTCTTTGAGTAGCTGCTCTAGGTGCTGTGTCTCTTCTGATCTTTTGATTTGAGTGCTTGGGCTTGGGTTATCCATATCGTCTGGTTTTTTCATATGCTTTATAATTTTCTGTTGTTTTTGGCCTCGTGGCATTTGCTGAACTTGATAGGGCTCTTTTAGGATTTGTAGACCAATTGAAGTGCTTATCTCTAATTTATCAGATCTACAGCTTCATGGAGTACACTTTCTCTAACTAACCAGCAGGTGGCGTCCACGAGCCACCTGTTCTCCACAAGCCAGTTCTCCCCTGCTTAGCCTTTTTGGTGAGTGGGGGAGTGAGTCTTGTGGGGTCCAATTGGTGTACCAAGCTTGCGTGTGTAGTTGGTGTTGCCTGCCCTGTATATGGGGCGTGTTTCTGGGCAGTCAGGGAGGGGGGGGGTGGCTCTAACAATCAAATCTCCCTGGTGATCCTAGAGTTTTAAAGCTGCTGCAATAGTCTAATCCTTCAGTTCAGTCCTGCCACAGTTTGTCTCTGCCACTGACCCACAAGTCCTTGGTATTGGCGTATGGCTCCTGAGACTTGCAAGTGGGCCCCTCTTCCAGGCCGTGCACCCCAGGTCCTCTGTTGAGGGATGACTGTGCTATGTCACAGGTGAGTGCCGTCCCCTCAGGGCAGTTCTGGGCTGCTGGGCTGTGTAGGGAGGCTCCCAGTCTGCTGAAATGATGGCTGAATGGGGCTTTGTTAATTCACACTGCTCTACCTTCCCAACTCTGGGACAATCAGCTGAGGTTGCAGGGAAGGCTAATGTCCACGCCCAGTTTTGTGGTGTGTGCCTGTTATTTGAAGCACTTCCGTCACACTGGGTTGTCTGGGGCAGTTCTGGGCTATGGGGCTGGCGATGGGCAGGAGTGTTTCCTGTCCACCAGGATGATGGCTGTGAGTGGACACCCCCCTTTTCTTGGGAAGTTGTGGTGTTTAGTGAATTCTCTCAGCCACTGGATTATTGCGTTTTGTCTCAGAGCTCTCCTAGTTCTGCTCTTGACTTGACCTGCCCAAATAGTAAGTCTTTGAAGCTTTCTGTATTGGGCTTCTTAGAGTAATTGTTTTAGAAAAAGAAAAAAGGATTAAAAAAAAAAAAAAAAAAAAGGGCCCTCCTCAGAGATCTAATGGGTTATTGAAATGCTAAGAGACAAAGCAACCAGGGCCATTAAGGAAAGGTCCACAGGGCAGAGAGATCAGCTTTTCTTCGGGATTTGCCTATGTGCCTCAGGGCCCTTCCCCTTTCTATGTTCACCAGAACTCCAAAAATCCTCAGCTTTTATTTTGGAGTTTTTCGTGTTGTTTTTTTTCTATGTCTGTCTCCTCTCTGCTGGGCTGGCTGCTCTCAGATTCTCTGGTGTCTGGTCTCAGTCTATCTATGTTTGGAGTTTGGATCAGTAGAATGAGTTTCCGATAAGGGCTGCCACTGCAGTTCTCCCTTCTCCTTCCCGGAGCTGACAGCCCCTCCTCCCCCGGGACTGAGCCTGGCAGGGAGGGGCGCGGGTCCCCTGGCCGCAAAAACTTAGATTTCGCTGATCTCAGCAGTTCCACGTTTTCATGAGTGTTGTATGAAGTATGCCCAAAGTCAGATTGCTCTGTGGTGTCCAGTCCACGCAGTTCCTGGTTTTCTACCTACTTTCCTGGAGGAGTAACTAAAACATACAGCTCACCAGTCTGCCATCTTGCCCCGCCCAATCTAATCTTTTCTTTGTACATTTCCATCAGGTACACTGCCAATGAGCAGTAATATTTTGATAGGAATCTTTTATTCTGAGCAATAGATCTCAACACTAGGCTTAGAATATTCAGTAAATCATGTTGTAAACAGATGTGCTGTCATCAAGGCTTTGTTATTCCATTTATAGAGCACAGGCAGAGTTGACTTAGTATAATTTTTAAGGGCCCTACGATTTTCAGAATGGTAAATGAACATTGGCTTCAACTTAAAGTCACTAGCAGCATTTAGCCTCTAACAAGAAAACCAGCCAGTCCTTTGAAGCTAGGTATTGACCTCTCTTGCTATGGAAGTCCTAGATGGCATCTTCTTCCAATATAAAGCTGTTTCACCTACACTGAAAAATACCTTTTATTTAGCATAGCGACCTTCATCACTTATGTTAGATTTTTTTGGATAACCTGTTGCAGCTTCTACATCAGCACCTGCTGCTTCACCTTGTACTTTTATGTAATAGAGACAGCTTCTTTCTTTAAACCTTAAGAATCAACCTGTGCTACCTTCAAACTTTTCTTCTGCAGCTTCCTCACCTTTCTCAGTCTTGAATTGAAGAGAGTTATGGCCTTGCTCTGGATTCAGATTTGGCTTAAGGGAATGTTGTGGCTGCTGTATTTTACAGACATACTTGGTTGAATCTTTCCAGACCACTAAAACTTGCTCCATATTAGCAATAAAGCTGTTTCACCTTCTTACCATTTGTGTGTTCACTGGAGTAGTATTTTTAATTTTCTCCAAGAGCATTTCCTTTGCATTCACAACTTGGCGAACTGTTTGACGCAAGAGGCCAAGCTTTCAAGTCCATGTTGGCTTTCGGCATGCCTTCCTCATTAAGCTTAATCATTTCTAGTTTTTGATTGAAAGTTAGAGGCATACAACTCTCCCTTTTACTTTAACACTTAGAGACTACTGTAGGGTTATTAACTGGCCTAATCTCAATGTTATTGTGTCTCAGCATATAGGGAGGCCCGAGGAGGGGTAGAGATGGAACAGTCAATCAGTGGAGCAGTCAGAAAACACAAAACATTTACTGATTAAGTTCTGCTACCTTATTTGGGTGTGGTATGTGGTGCTCCAAAAGAATTATAATACTAACATCAAAGATCACCTATCAAAGATCAACTGTAACAGATTTAACAGCAATGAAAAAGTTTGAAATAATGCAAGAATTAACAAAATGTCACACAGAGACATGAAGTGAGCACATGCTATTGGAAAAATGACACTGATAGGCTTGCAGGGTTGCCACCAATTTTCAATTTGTAAAATATGCATTATGTGTGAAGCACAATAAAGGAAAGCAGAATGGGATATATTCAACCAGGTATGTCTGTAAAACACAGCAGCAATCAAACAGAAATAACACACCAGAAATGATTAGAAAAAGAGACAGAACTATCAGTCAAGGAGGATTCTGTAGAAATAACATTAGATGGTACAGATAAATAAAATAAATAAACTTTAATTAAAAAATGAGAAAATTGAGAAGTTTAATCTTTTAACTTTGATGATAAAGAGGTCCCTGTACACCTTCATGAAAGTTGTTTCTTGAATAGTAAGGAAATTAAAGAATAGAGGGTGAAATAAACTAGCTTTCAATAGTCCAAAAACAGAAAAAGAAGAGACACAGTAAATACATGAAATACTTGCAAGTTTAAAAGTAAAAAGATAGTCTGATGATTATATAATAATGTAGATTCCAAGGGGCGACAGTGTGATTGTGAAAACCTTGTGGATCACACTCTCTTTATCTAGTGTATGGATGGATGAGTAGAAAAATGGGGATAAAAACTAAACGACAAATAGGGTGGGATGGGGGGATGGTTTGGGTATTCTTTTTTGCTTTTATTTTTTATTCTTATTCCGATTCTTTCTGATGTAAGGAAAATGTTCAGAAATAGATTGTGGTGATGAATGCATAACTGTGATTGTACTGTGAACAGTTGATTGTATACCATGGATGACTGTATGGTATGTGAATATATTTCAATAAAACTGAATTAAAAAAAAAAGCAGTCTGAGATAAATCAGAAATTGGAGAAGCAATTATCATGTTAAGTTCTTAAAGACAAAGCAGATATCATCAGGCATAACCAGTGTGAGGTTCCAGAAAACAATAATTCTCTCATGAAGGAAAGGGCAGGAAGAGGGGACTTGGGATAGAAAAGGTCAAAGGCCAACTGAAAAATAATACGTTCAGGGATGCAGTAAAAACAGGATACATTTTAGGTGATATGTACTTACACAAAGAAATGTGACACAAATTAATCTTTAATATAAATTATTAAAGCCTCCTTAATGCTACTAAAAATAAATAGATGAACTTCTGGTTAAACATGCAGGTTGAGCACATGCAATTATCTCTGTTCCTCTTGAAACCTCACTAAAATGAGAATAAAGGAACAAAAAAAGGACAAAAATAATGGCAGAAGAGATAATACGAGAGAAGAGATTTGACAAAGTTTGGAAGATGGAAAGGAAATAGATAAATGGCAAACTCTTTAGCACAGCTTAGAATCTGAAACCAAAGCAATGGGATAAAGCCATTCCCAGAAATAGGAAATGCACAAAACAGCTACTGCTGAACGTGGGGGTATGATGGGGCTGAAAACAGGATTAGATGTATCAGGAGCAGTTTGAATCCTAAAACCCCTTTATAACTTGCAAAGTTGAGACTGTCCCTCATCCATCAGAGCAACAGCTGGAGGGCTTGTTCCCTGAGGACGCTGACCAGAAAGTTTTATCTGGACGTTGCAGGCAGCTGAAAATAGGGGTCAAGCAAATGCACTAAAAACAGAGAGGTTTCTACTGCTGAGTTCCAACAACAATGTGCAACAGAAATACTAACTGCAATATTTCCCTCTAGGGAAACTGAGGAAAGACCGATAGACATTGACATTTGGGGATACTCCAAAAAAAGTTGGGACAGCCAGTGCACTACCTTAAGGAGGAGCCCACTGAATCAAGAGCTTCTAATAAGCATTTTAGTGCCTCACTTTCAAACTTGAAAGGACAGTCAACAGTTAGCATTCATTTGAGGACTACATCTTACACAAAAGGCAGAGCCTAGAACGAATTAGTCACTTCTGCTATAACACTGTTTTGAAAACACAGTTTATTCCGATGCAATCTATACAAAAATGAACAATTTGAGCATGATAGGAACTTTGTGTTTGGCTATGAATAATTTTGTCTATGAGAAACACTAGGTGAATTCATAACACTGTATCAAAGCTGCATGGGAATATATGAAATGCACAAACCTCAAATAGCTAACAGCTATCTCAGCTCATCATGCATGTTAGGAGACACACCCATCCACATCTGGTCCTAGAACTTTCCTTGTGATTTCAGATAACCTTCATTCTACCACTTCACAATAACATACAAACTGCAATCCTTCTGATATCCACATCCACAAGCAAACTTCAGGTCTTCTTCAAGATAAAGTGCCATATTTATTGTAGTATTTATGTATTTCTTAACCCTTCAGCAAATGCTGTTTTTATTAGGTTCCTGTTTTCTTTGTAATGTAATCCTGACAAAGCTTTTGTGGTATGCGCCTAACCCCAGTTTTTCCCATAAGTCCTTTTAAATGAGCATTTTTGCATAGAGCAGTGATTTTTAGGAATGCGTATGACGCATTATAGCAGAAATGACTGTACTGAAAAAGGAACGAGGAGCAAACAAAGAAAATGCTGGAAGCAGAAGACGACTTCAAATTAGTTCATTAATAATCCTCAGAGAGGTAAGAGAATAGATTACATTAAAAAATAGGAATATGATGCAATTAAAATAAGACAATTTAGAGAACACTGGAATTTTAGAAATTAAATATACAACAGCAGAAATAAATAAAAAGTTAGGTGGAAAGATAAAGTTGAGGAATTCTCCCCAAAGCAGAATATAAAAACAAACAATTAAATGAACACTGAAATTCAAAGTAAGAGAATTAGAGTATCAATATAGGTGAACTGATATCCAAATAATAATAGTTTCAGGGAAAAAAAATAGAAAGACTATTATCAAAGAAACAATAACACGAAAATTTCATAGAATTGAAGGACGTGTTTCCAGCATGAAAAGGGCTCACTGTACTGCCCAATGAAAGAAAAAAAAAAAAGGAGTCATACCAAGGTACATCATCATTAAATTTCAGAACCCTCACATAAAGAAAAGATTCTAAAAGCTTCCAGAGATAAAACAACAGATCACACATAAAGAACTAGGGATCAGAATGGCATTGGATTCCTCAGTAGCAACATTAGAAGCTAGGAAACAATGATTTCCAACCTGGAATGCAATATCCAGCTAATTAATCAAGTATGAAAAGAGAATTTTTAGACATGCGAAGTCTCAAAATATTTTCCTCTCACTCATCTCTTTTCAGGAAATTATTAGAAGATGTGACTCACTAAAATGAGAGAGCAAACCATGGGTGGGAAGACATGGGATCCAGGAAACAGGCTATACAAAACAGGAGAGAGGCAAAGAAATTTCCAGGGTGATGCTAAAAGGAAGTTCAGGGTGACAGGTGAAAAGCAGGCCCAGAAATAAGAAATCCAAATTGGAGCAGAAAGATGAATGATTACAAAAAAGCTGCTAGATACCTGATGAGCTTGAACATATGGGGAAAAGTTTCACATACGTATCAGAAAGTGAATTTTTGGTATAAGGAAGTTAAGCAAATGAAAAAACAAAACAACCTAGGGGAAGCAAAATATAAAGGAAAGGACATATAATTATAGTATTACAGTATTACAGGGGATTAGTGAATAATATTAACACAATCAAGAAAATATCAATAACATATTATTAAATCCCAAATTGGTGATACAACAATATTGAGGAGATATGAGGGGACAAAGGGTGTATGTGTCTGGGTGTATGTATGTGTGGAGGGAGGACAGTAGTTTATACTACATAGGAGATAATGTCTAAAACTGAAAAATCAAGAAATAATAGTATATAGAAATATGGTAGTAAATAATGGAAGAAATAGGTTAAGATTTAAAAATGGCAAACAGGAATTAGAGGTGGGAGAAAAGGTGGGCTATGTTTTGTATAACAAAGCCTTGTAATATTTTCTTTTTTAGTCTATCTATATATAGTGTTTGATAAAATAACAAATTAGAAAAACAAAACCAAAGCATAATTTTCACCTGTCCAAGCTCTTCATTCAGATCTGAAGTATTGACTTGAGCTTTCTGATCTGATTCTTCATGATAGAGATCAAGATCCCAGCCAATAAAAAATGATCCAAGAAATTTCTGCATTTCAACAGTCACATATAATGAAATTGGAATGATGAAATTGTACAGTACCAAAAAAGCAAGGAAGTCTGAAATAAATCTCAGAATCTAGGAAAAAAGAAAAGATTGTTTGATAAGAAAAAAATGTCTGAGAATTTCTTCAGCATTATTAAAAAAATTATCAGAGAATTTCATGTTCAAGTTAAAAACACCACCAAATATATTCTAAGGCAGAATAATCCCATGAATTAAAATTCATCAATTTAATTGTCTTTTTAACATTACAGTTCTTTTAGTTATTTTATTGCGCATTAGAATCTTGATCAAAGTAAAGGAAGAGAAGATTAAATTCACATTATTTAATTTGTTATTTTTTGAAAGCTAATAAAAACCCTAGTGCAACTGAAACAATCTTTGGCAAAATTATAACTTCTGGAGTATATTTATCCATTTTACTCCCACTTTTCAAAATCACAGATAATTGACTGTAACTTTAAAAATTATAAAATAATCCCTAGACTAAAATTGTTAGAAATGAAAACTTTGATTACAGATTATACAGGAATAGCCTACTTCAATTACCTAGCAGCACCACATTCCAGCATGCATTTTGTGAAAGGTAAATTGTGAATGATCCTGAAAATACAGCCCTGTGATTATCTGCTTTGTGTTCTCTTGAGATCCAAATCTGTCTTACAATATTTATAATTTAATGTAAAATAAAATTTGGAAAACATTTACTTACCAAAATTGAAGTTTAAATTCTCTTAGAGGTCTATATTTAATCAGCATAAAAATTTATATGACATAATTTTTATATTACTTCATACTATCACTAGGCTGACAAAGACTCCTTGAATTATACAAACAGAATTGAAAATAAACTTGGTCTTTCATTTGTTTATGAAAAGTTATAGTAAATGGAATTTTAAAAATGAACTTGTAGTACTGAAATGGAATGCAAATATAGACTGATTTAAATTTTTGTGAACTCTTGTAACTATTTAAGTCATGCTGTTTACTCTTCAGTTGCAATATCATTTCATCGCACTTCAGTTTCAATGGCTTCAGGAGATCACAGTGGTCCCTCTTAGCAGAATTTACTACCAAAGCATTAACTGTGCCAAAGAATAAAATTTCCTTTACAGCAGAATCAAGAACACCATAAAATACCTTACTACTATTTCTCTGATGTTCTGTTTTTTGGTTATACCAAGGTTCATCCCATTTTTCTTCAGCTTGCCAAGAATATTTCAAAATAGTACTGATGATGGCTTCAGAAATAAGGATTATTAGATAAATTATCAAAAATGTATTCATTGACCTGAAGTGAAAAGAGAATATAAAATTTATTAGTTATGTGTTGTTATATTTATTTGCTTTGAAGTTAATACAAAACATTAATTGGGATGTTAAAATATATGAGGTATTACTGTGGCTATTTTAAAGGACACAGTCTTTGTTCCCAAGAAATGACCATTCCATAGAACAAAAGAATCAATTACACTAGCAACGAAAGAACCAATACATACAGATTGCAAGCCTGACTATTTATTAGAGCTATGCTAATATCCAAAATGCTTATAGTAAATGACAGTTTGGGTGAGTTGTTTTTTCATATGTAATTATTCTGAGATTTTTATGTTTTCAAGATGCATCTAATTATAAGGATAGAAGTAACTAACATTTGTATAACATTAAACTTTTACAAAACCTCTATCGCATCCATTATCTAATCTTTATAAAAACCATGTGAAGAAAAGATTATTATACTTTTTTTACTGACGAAGAAACTAAAACCCAAAAATTGTTTTGTAAATTTCCCAGGGTCACACAAGTCAGGAATTGATGTTAGAATCCCTCTTCTCTTTACTAGTAGGTAAACTTACTATTTTAAGTATAAGAAACAAAAATTTTTGAAATAATTAAAGCAACTTTTTGTCATGAAAAAATTTAAAAATACACAAAATAAACAGAATGGTATAATGAACCCCCATGCAGTCCACAAATTTTGAGGAAAAATATAGCCTTTGTAAAATTCTTAGATAGAAAAATGCCTTGACTAACATTTTTTACCCCGAGGCCCTACACAATTTAACCTTATCTTAACTACGCAACAATTTGATAATCCAGTATCCTCCGACTCAAACTGTACACTATAGTAGGAGTGGGTGAGGAGTGAGGTGCACAAGGAAGGAAGGAATGTGTTTGGTTACCATGTGCTAGGCATGGTGTGGAGCACTTCACCTAGAGCACCTCACCTACTTCCCCCAATCAGGCTCAGATGAATCAGGTATTGCTCACATTTTTTACAGAGGAGAACACTTGGTATAAAGGAATTAAATAACTGGTCCAAGGCCACATAGTTAATAAATAGGGGAATCTGAAGTTCAAATCTACATCTGTCTGATTCCAAATTCTGACCTTTTCCACTAAACTAATCATGTCTTCTTATTATCCTCCCACAGAATGTCTGCCTTATTTTCATCTTTCTGTTTTGGCTCATGTGTTTTGCACATTGGACCTACTTTCCTTTTGCCTATATTATTATCCCTATTTTTCAAAGTTTAACTCAAAAGCCATCTTCTTCCTGAAGTCAGTCCTAATTACTTTAGTTTATATTCAACTTCTCTTATTCAAACTTAAATAACTTTACTATTATCTAATTTTTTATTGTGTATTAGTTTTAACTTCCAACTTGATTGAAAACTCCAAAAGGAGAAGAATCATATTTCAGAAAACCTAGCACAATAATACATCCATAAGAAATATTCAATAAATATTTCTTTACTAGAGTTTTTCCAGGCAGAAATCAGTCAATAGCTTCAAAGCCCATTAACAGTTTGTGAAAAAGACTTTCAGAGTTGAGACATGGTTTCTGATGAGAAATTGGCACTGAGTATTACTGGGCTCCTTTGTACACAATGTGTTGCTTTCCTCTTGCAGCTTTCAGTTCTCTCTCCTTGTCCTTGGTTTTCAATACTTTGATTACTATGTTTCTGGGAATGATTCTCTACAAGTTTACAGTTTTTGGGGTCTGTTAGCCTTGTTAAATGAGCATATTCAAGTCTTCTGTTGAAATTTTCTGCCATTATTTCTTTGAATATTCCTTCTGTCCCTTTCTCTCTTTCTCCGCCTTCTGGGACTCCCAAAATGTGTATAATGAATGCATGATGGTGTCCTACAGTTCTCTTGGGCTCTGTTCACGTTTTTTTTTCATTCTGCTCCTCAGCCTGAACCATTTCAATTGTCTTGTCTTCAAGTTCACTGATTTTTTCTTCTGCTACCCTAAATCTGCTGTTGAAACCCTCTAGGAAATTTTTCATTTCAGTTATGGTGGTTGTGCCAGTTTGAATGTATTGTGCCCCCCAAACGCCATTATCTTTGATGTAGTCTTGTGGGGCAGACATTTTGGTGCTGATTAGATTTGCTTGGAATGTGCCCCACCCAGCTGTGGGTGATGACTCTGAAGAGATATTCCCATGCAGGCATGGCCCCACCCATTCAGGGTGGGCCTTGATCAGTGCAGCCATATAAATGAGCTGACTCAAAGAGAAGGAACTCAGTGCAGCTGTGAGTGACGTTTTGAAGAGGAGCAAGCTTGCTAGAGAGTAACATCCTGGGAGAAAGCCATTTTGAAATCAGAACTTTGGAGCAGACGCCAGCCACGTGCCTTCCCAGCTAACAGAGGTTTTCCGGACGCCACTGGCCATCCTCAGTGAAGGTATCCGATTACTGACGTGTTACCTTGGATATTTTATGGCCTTAAGACTGTAACTGTGTAGCCAAATAAACCCCCTTTTTATAAAAGCCAATCCATCTCTGGTGTTTTGCATTCCAGCAGCATTAGCAAACTAAAACAGTGGCCTTCAACTTCAGTATTTCTGTTTGGCTTCTACTCTTTATTGAGATTTCGTATTATTCATGCACTGTTTTCCTGAAATCTTTTAGTTGTCTTCTACCATTTTACCATTACACAGTAGTATCTATTTATTTATTATTATTTTTTGGTTGTTATAGCCCATAAGTCTTTCTCTCATTTTTGTTGTGGTACTATATATACAACAGACAATTTGCCATTTTAACCACTTTTAAGTGTACAGTTCAGTAGCATTACTTACATTTACAATGTTGTGCTACCATCAACACCATCTATTATCAAAACACTTTCATTACTCAAAACACAAACCATACTCATTAAGCAATAACTCCCCATTCTACCCATCTCCCCAGCCTCTGATAACCTCTAATAGACTTTCTGTCTCTATGAATTTGCTTATTCTAGATATTTCACATAAGTGGAATCATACAATATTTGTCCTTCTATGTCCGGCTTCTTCACTTAAGCTTAATGTTTTCATGGTTCATCCATGTTGTAACATGTATCCGAATGTTGTGGCATCATTCTTTTAAGACTGAATAATATTCCTTTGTACATATATAGCACATTTAGTTTATCCATTCATCTATTGATAGACATGGGTTGTTTCCATCTTTTGGCTATTGTGAATAATGCTACTACGCACACTGGGGTACACATATCTATCTGTCCCTTACTCCAATTTTTTTGGGTATTGTGCTGGTCTGTACATATATATTATGTCCCCCAGAAAAAGCCATATTATTTAATGCATTCTTGTGGGGGCAGATGTGGATTGGGTTGGAATCTATTGGTTCAGTGTCTATGGAAATGTGACCCACCCAATTGCAGGTGATAACTCTGATTGGATAATTTCCATGGAGGTGTGGCCCTGCCCATTCAGCATGGGCCTTGTTTAGTTTACTGGAGCACTATATAAGCTCAGACAGAAGGAGTTCATAGGGAGCTGGAGCTCAGACAGACATTTTGAAGACGGTCATTGGAAGCTGATGCAGACATTTTGGAGAATGCTATTTTGAAACGCAACCTGGGAGCAAGCAGACACCAGCCAGGTGCCTTCCCAGCCAAGAGAGGTTTTCCGGATGCCAATGGCCTTTCTCCAGTGAAGGTACTCTTTGTTGATGGGAGACTTTATGGCCTTAAGACTTTAACTATGTAACCAAATAAACCCTCTTTTATAAAAGCCAATCCATTTCTGGTGTTTTGCATTCCAACAGCATTAGCAAACTGGAACAGGTATGTACCTAGGAGTGGAATTCCTGGGTCATATGATAATTCTATATTTAACTTTTGGGGGAACTGCCAAACTGTTTTCCATAGCAGCTACACCATTTTACATTCCCATCAACAAAGCACAAGGATTCCAATTTTTCCACATCCTTGCATTTCCCTAACAATGTTGAGCATCTTTTCATGTGTTCATTGGCAATCTATATATCTTCTTTGAAGAAATGTCTATTCAAGTCCTTGGCCCATTTTTAAATTAGGTTTGCCTTTTTGTTGTTGAATTGTAAGAGAGAATTCTTTATATATTCTGGATATTAAATCCTTGTCAGATATATGATTTCTGAATATTTTCTCTCATTTTGTAGGATGTCTTTTCACTTTCTTTATAATTTCCTTTGATAAATAAAAGTTTTTAATTTTGATGATGTCCAATTTATCTTTTTTTTTTCATTTGTTGCTCATGAGTTTTGGTGTCATAGGTATTTACTTTTAAGACATTAATTAGCACTTACTACATAAATTGTATGTATGCAAAATATAGGACATGACACATGTACACAAAAATTTTAGACACTATACCTATCCTCAAGGATATTATCTTTTGTTGACTTGATATATATATGTATATTTTATACACACATATAGTATTCATACATTTATGAATAATACATATATCCATAACTCTATTTATACGTAAATAAATAAAAATTTTAAAAAAAAGTTTCCTTACTTTTCTACTGCAGATCGTTTCTGTGACTTGCTCTTGTAATTTAATGCCATCTTAGTTTCCATTCCGGTGTATATAGCAACACCTGTAAAACAAACAAAACAAAATTATCTTTCAAAATTATCCTCCAGTATATTTCACAAGAGGGAAACACACTCACTAGCATAAAAGGATCTAAAAAAACATATTGTTTGATAGTTGTTATAATTTGGCTTTTCTTTAAGTTTTCTCAAAGTTTTTAAAAGGATTTCAAGTCCAATTTTGGGAAACCCAATCATTCAACCTGCTGGATAAGAGAGAGTATAGGGGTTCTGTTTCTGAGTTATAATTGAGATATCTGAATAAAAGAGATACTATTTGAGTTGGAATTGATGGAGGGAAAAAGACACAAGGAAGCTCACTATAGATGGATTAAACAGGGTTAGTAAAGACAAAAATGGCAAAGCACTTCTGTTAGGTTGTAACAGAGGATGGGGGTCAGGGTGTGGAAGGCCAAAAATACCAGAATCTGGAGTCTGGATTTCACTCCATAAGCAATTGGAGAGATGATATGGAAGTCTGTCAGAGTTAAATAAAGGAAACACAAGGAAAGTGCTATTTTTAATGTTTGTGCCTATGTGAATGACTCTGAGATGAGTGACAATGGCAATAATATGAGGACTAAAACTGGGGAGTTAAAGAAATTAGGTTAAGACCAGCCTTATAAAAAACTCTGGAGTTAGACCTTGGTCTGAATGCTAGTTGCCGCTTAATTTTCCCATATTTAAGGGGGAAAATATACCTCAGAGTTATGGTAAGGTTTACATAAAAAATTAGAAAAGTGCCTAGAAACAGGCAGATGATCAGTAAGTGGTCGTTCCCACCCCTAAATAGTAAGATTTGAGAAACAGTATAGGCCTCATCATGACCTCTTCCTGAAGATTTGTCCTAGCATTTTCACCACCAGACTTATTCATTTAAGCCAGAGGTTATCACTTAAATGGAAAAGGGGTACAAAAATGTCAGAAACGTGAGCTATCAGCCAGATTGATATAATAGGGAGAGGTGGTGCTGAGGCAAACAAGAATAAACAGACCCATCTAAAGGAATTCAGTACCTAGTAGTGTGCAAACCTTGGACCCCTGCTGTAAAGTAAATAGGAATGAAGGTATTAATGCAGACAGATATGTGATATACATGTTAAACACAGTGTTATATGAGAGGATCTAAGAACCCTAGGGTTTTCCCTGGCTTCTGCCATCAGAATTATTATGAATTTTTAAAAACTGTGATAAAATACAGATAACATAAAAATTACCATTTTAACCATTTCAAAGTACACAACTGAATGGCATTTAGTACGCTCACAATGTTATGCAACCATTACCACTGTCTAATTCAAGAATATTTCCATCGCTCCAAAAAGAAACCCCCATTCTCCCTCCTCCCAATCCCTGCAACCACTAACCTACTTTCTGACTCTTTGAATTTACCTATTCTGGATATTTCATACAAAAGGAATAAAAAATATGTTGCCCTTTTATGTTTGGGCTTCTTTCACTCAGCATGTTTTCACAGTTCATTCATGGTGCAACATTCATCAATATTTCATTACTTGTTATGGCTGAATAATACTTCATTATATGGATATATCACACTTTATCCATTCATCAGTTGACAGACATTTGGGTTAGTTCCACCCTTTGGCTATTGTGAATAGTGCTCCTATGAATGTTCTTATACAAGTTTTTGTTTGAACACCTGCTTTCAAATCTTTTGAATATATACCAAGGAATGGAAGTGCTTGGTCATATGATATTTCAATGTTAAACTTATTTATTGAGGAACTGCCAAACTGTTTCCCACAGTGACTATACTATTTTGTATTAGGATTCCAATTTCTGCACATCCTTACAACACTTGCTATTTTCTGTGTGTGTGTGTGTGTGTGTGTGTGTGTGTGTGTGTGTGTTTAACATCTGGATTCCTTTACCAGGGAGTTTGACATTGATTAATGAGATAGAGTTCAGGTAACAGGAAAGAGGAGAATGAGGAACAGGGTCCCAAAAGCTCTAGAAAGCCAGTGAGTAATCTAAGCCAGTCAGGATACAAGGGCCATTCCTGAAATGGGAAGAGCTAGTTGAGAGATAACAGTTAACATCAACTTCACTATTTGCCTAGAGTTGACTCTGTACATAGTGAATTAATTTAATCTCCAAGGCAACAGCACTATTTATTCATCCTTTCAATCCAGTCAGTATGTTTCAACAGTATCTGGCACACAGAGTTAAAAAAAAATTGTTGAATGAATTAATACATGAATGAATGAGCCAGAAATTTTATTAATCCAACCTAAGAATAATCATAATGGGACTACAGAGGTGGCTTCTTGAACCATGGTGCCAGATTATATTAATTCCTATGACAACTACTAAAAGAGCTAAAATTATTTCTTAGAACTAAGTTTCACAAGTATCCACATAGACAGGAGAAAGCTTTTAATCTACTACTTGAAAACTGAGGTCAGAAACAAAGGATACAACTCAAATCTACAATAACACATAAACTTTGTAAGAAAATTATCACATAACATTTAATAAAGTAATAAATTGTCTCAAAAGGTGACAAATAATGTGTTTTTTAAAATACTTCATACAAAGCATCAACATTAATCTTATAATGAAAATTTTTAAAATATGTACAAACCAAAAATTTCTTTTGTGTTTTTTAATCTGGCTCCACGAAGTAAAAGACTCTCTGGCCCCAGGGGTCTAGGAAAAAAACAACAAAAATCACTGAATATTATTAAAAATTCAATTCAATTCTAAAGTGGCATCTTCAGCAGAAGGCTCTTGAGCTATAACTACAACACTGCTTTTGTATCAAATCAAAATCCCAGCAACTCTAAGGCTGCCTAGGCCAGTCAAAATGTTAGTTACTTTAACAAGTTATCTGCCTTAGCATATCAGTAACTTTAAGATTAGTGGCTCAGAAATAAGATTATGCCTGCAAATAATCTCACAAAATGAGCAGTTTCAAAATTTTTAAACATAAAATAAAAGATTAAGCAATGATTTAAAATTTTTAGCAGACGAAACAATTTTTAAAAATTTTAGCAACAATAATAAACAGTTTGGAAGGGAAAATACAGACTTAAAATGCAATGTAAACATAAAATGTAGCAAGATTTGTATATAGATGCATGAGTTCTGCACAGTTAAAATTAAGATAGATTACAAAACATAATGTATAAAATGAGTTAGTACTTTTTCTAGGCAAGATTGCACAGTATATATTGGCTACTTGCATTGCATACTTCTTGGAGCACTGGTCTTCTTGCTGGCTGTTTGAGTTTCTCTCCATAAAGGAGATATAAAACTAGAAGGAATAACTAGAAAGGAAATTTTATCTTCTTAGTGATAGCAAAATGATAAGTTTTTGTTATGGATAAGTAAAAAGCCTTTATTTTATTGATATTCGTCATGCTTTTCTGAAACATACACAGTTATTTATATCTAAGAGAATCTGAACCAATTATGTCTGAAAACCCAACTACTACAAAAAATGCAATCAATCATGGATGCGTGCTTGGAAGATGGTTAACAAGAATAGCACACTCTAAAGATACTGCAGAATTAATATGGCAACTAACTATGCAAGAGCCATAAAAATAGCTGTTTCATTTGGAGTTGGTTGCAAAAATGAACAGAAATATTCAGAGCTCACATCAGCATATAAAATTGGGATACAATGATAGAAAGGTTCAGATTAAAAGATAGTTCATCTGTTCACTCAGGTTGCTTCAGCAAAGAACATGGTTCAATATTTAACCACTGAAGCTGCTAAGGTAATTTAACAGATATTTTTCCTTCACCAACCACAATATCTTAATGCAATTCAGACTATGGATCCACATTTTCTACTATGTTACCATAGAAATCAAAATAAAACCAATCACTCAGTAGTTACTGCTGAGTAGTTAAACCAGTTACTCAGCAGCAGTCCTACGTACAAAGATATTGATGCAAAGTTTCTTAAGTTCCTATGTTAGCGTTTATTAAAAAAGTTACTCGGTAATAATGAATGTCATTTTTGGTGGCTTGTCTTGAAGATTTCATAAAAAATGCTCAAGCAGGCAGCCAGTATAAAGTGAACATTTTCCCAGAAAAGAGGTGGAATGCCAATTTGATTAGAAATTTATGCCAAATGATTCTGAAGTAAAGATTTACACTTGTATTTATATTCGTTAAACATAATATAAAACATTTTTTTGTATATTCTAGAGGATAGGAATAAAAACTGCTCTATTTCATTCTGTTACTACCCAATATTCTTAGAAAAGAAATACAACTTCACAAGTAATTTTACTAAATTATTTTGATAGCATTTCATGGGATTTGTTTTATTCTCACTTGCCATTGCTATAAAATACTAGAAGGTGATGTCCTAGATGTTTTCAAATCTATCCCTTCTCATGATATATTACTTACTTAATCTCCTTGTAATTAGATTTTAGTCCCTCCCCCAAAATGATAAAATAACAGATAGTGCAAATTTGCTCTTACCTTACAATTTCTTCCATTTGTTGAGTTATTATCATTCGTCCCATGAATCTAACAAAGAATTCACCATATTACAAAAACATATATTATATCACTCATGACATCAATGAGTGGAAAATTTTAGTTCTTAAGCTTCAAAAAATTTAATATTCTTGTCATTGCCACTGTAGCTAATAATGAGGTAATAAATGAAAAATGTTTTCAGAATGGCACTGCAAATGTCACATATTATTACCATTATTAACTTAGTCATGAGAGAATTTAGTTTCTACACAAAGATCACACTAACATTATTTAGCCACAATAAATGTTCACTGAATTCATTAGTTTACTAAAAAAAGCTTCCTGTGACCTATAGATACCAGAGAATTTATTCACTTATTCACTTATTCATTCATTTAACAAATATTCACTGAGCACTTACTATGGCTGAGTTAAGTAGCAGGGGCAGAATAGCAAGTAAAAGCCAATCAGTGAACTGCAGAGCTTTTAAAACTCAATAGTCATATTTAAGCTTTTGGTTTCCTGAAATCTGGAATGGCCTGTTATGATAACAATTTTCATAGCTCAGTCTTTCCATTCCACTTCCACCACCAAAACAGCTCCATAGGCTAGAGTTAATTCAAGTGTACAATTACTCTTAGCTATGATGAGAACTAAACTCTGAGATGAAGCAAATGATAGAGAGCTTCATGTTACTCATTTAATTGGGCAAAAAATATTATTACAGATCCTGAAGAAATAAAAAACATCATAAGAGGATACTATGAACAACTCTATGCCAACAAACTAGATAATTTAGAGGAAATGGATAATTTCCTGGAAACACATGAACAACCCAGACTGAATAAAGAAGAAATAACCACGGGTCTTGCCCTTGGGAAGACTGTTACTGCAAAAGAGAGGCTAGGCCTGCCTATAATTGTGCCTAAGAGTCTCCTCTTGAATGCCTCTTTGTCGCTCAGATGTGGCCTTCTTTCTCTAGCTAAGCCAACTTGGCAGGTGAAATCATTGCCCTCCTGCCTATGTGGGTTCAGACACCTAGGGGAGTGAATCTCCCTAGCAACGTGGAATATGACTCCCGGGGAGGAATCTAGAACTGGCATCGTGGGATGGAGAACATCTTCTTGACCAAAAGGGGGATGTGAAAGGAAATGAAATAAGCTTCAGTGGCTGAGAGATTCCAAAAGGAGCTGAGAGTTCACTCTGGTGGGCACTCTTACGCACAATACAGACAACACTTTTTAGGTTCTAATGAATTGGAATAGCTAGCAATAAATACCTGAAACTATCAAACTACAACCCAGAACCCCTGAATATTGAAGACGATTGTATAAAATGTAGCTTATGAGGGGTGACAATATGATTGGCAAAGCCATATGGACCACACTCCCCTTTGTCCAGTGTATGGATGGATGAGTAGAAAAATGGGGGCAAGAAAAAAAAAAAAAGGCACCCAGTGTTCTTTTTTTACTTTAATTGTGCCTTTTCACTTTAATTTTCACTCTTATTATTTTTTTGTGTGTGGTAATGAAAATGTTCAAAAATTAATTTTGGTGATGAACGCACAACTATGTAATGGTACTGTGAACAACTTAATGTATGCTTTGTATGACTGCATGGTATGTGAATATATCCCAAAAAAACTGAATTGAAAAAAAAAGAAGAAGAAATAGAAGAACTCAACAAACAAATCACAAGTAAAGAGATCCAATAAGTTATCAAAAAGCTTCCTACAAATAAAACCCCAGGCCCAGATGACTTCACAAGGGAATTTTACCATATCTTCAAAATAGAACTGACACCATTCCTACTTAAACTCTTTCAAAAAATTGAAGTAAATGGAACACTACCTAACTTATTTTATGAAGCCAACATCACTCTAATGGAAACTAAAGGCCAATTTCCCTAATGGATACAGATGCAAAAATTCTCAACAAAATGCTTGGCAAATCGAATTCAAAGACACACTAAAAAAATTACATACTCTGACCATGTGGGGTTCATCCCAGGTATGCCAGGGTGGTTCAACATAAGAAAATCAATCAATGTAATACAACATATTAACAAATCAAAAAGGAAAAATCAAATGGTCATCTCAATAGATGCTGAAAAAGCATTTAACAAAATCCAACATCCTTTTATGATAAAAACACTTCAAAAGTTAGGAAGTGAAGGAAACTTCCTCAGTATGATAAAGGGCATATATGAAAAACCCACAGCCAGCATAGTACTCAATGGTGAGAGACTGAAAGCCTTCCCTCTAACATCAAGAACAAGACAAGGATGCCTGTTGTCACCACTATTATTCAACACTGTGCTAGAAGTTCTAGCCAGAGCAATTTGGCAAGACAAAGAAATAAAAGGCATCCAAATTGGAAGGGAAGAAGCAAAGCTCTCACTGTTTGCAGATGATATGATCTTATAGTTGGAAAACCCTGAGAAATCGACACAACTACTTGAGCTAATAAATTCAGCAAAGTGGTGGGAGGTAAGATTAATGCACATAAGTCGGTAATGTTTCTATACAGTAGAAATGACAAAACTGAAGAGACACTCAAGAAAAAGATTCCATTCTCAATAGAAACTAAAAAAAATCAATTACCTAAGGAATAAACTTAAGGATGTAAAAGACCTTTACACAAGAAATTACATAACTCTACTAAAGGAAATAGAAGGTGACATAAAGAGATGGAGAGATATTCCGTGTTCATGGATAGGAAGGCTAAATGGCAGTTAAGATGTCAATTCTACCCAAACTGATCTACAGATTTAATGCAATTCCCAAAAAAATTCCAAAAGTCTACTTTGCAGACTTGGAAAAGTTAGTCATCAAATTTATTTGGAAGGGAAAGAAGCCTTGAAAAGCTAAAAATATTCTAAAAAAGAAAAAAGAAGTGGGAGGACTTAACACTGCTTGACTTCAAAGCCTACTATAAAGCCACTATAGTCAAAATAGCATGGTATTGGTATTAAGATAGACTTATTGATCAATGGAATCAAATTGAGAATTTGAAATAGACCCCCAGATCTATGGTCAACTGATTTTTGATAAGGCCCCAAAATCCAATGAACTGGGACATAACAGCCTCTTCAACAAATGGTCTGGGAGAACTGAATGTCTATATCTAAAAGAAAGAAAGAGGACCCCTACCTCACCACCCTATACAAAAGTTGATCTGGCATGGATCAAAGATCTCAATATAAGAAACAGTACTCCTAGAAGATAATGTAGGGAAACATCTTCAAGACATAGTATTAGGAGTTCGCTTCTTAGACCTTACACTTAAGACACAAGGAATGACAGAAAAAACAGATAAATGGGAACTCTTCAGAATTAAAAGCTTCTGTACCTCAAAGAAATTTGTCAAAAAGGTAAGGAGATAGTCAACTCAATGGGAGAAAATATTTGGAAAACATCTATCTGATAAGAGACTAATATCTTGCATATATAAAAAATTTAAACTCAATGATAATAGTACAAATAGCCCAATTATAAAATGGGCAAAAGATATAAAAAGACATTTCTCTGAAGAGGAAATACAAATGGCTAAAAAACACATGAAAAAAATGTTCATCTTCGCTAACTACTAGGGAGATGCAAATCAAGACCACAATGAGGTACCATCTCACACCATTGAGCCCTAAGAATGGCTGCCATTAAACAAACAGGAAATTACAAATGCTGGAGAGGATGTGCTGGTATGATGGTATAATGGTTCAGCCACTCTGGCAGATAGTTTGGCAGTTCCTTAGAAAACTAACTAATGAGCTACCCTATGATTCAGCAATTTCACTTCTCAGTATTTCCCCAGAGGACCTGAAAGCAGTGACACAAACAGATATTTGCACACTGATGTTCACAGCGGTATTGTTTACAATTGCCAACAGATGGAAACAACCTAAATGTTCTACATCAGATGAGTCGATAAACAAAAGGTGGTACATACTGCAATGGAATACTAAGCAGCAGTGAGAAGAAATGAGGTCATGAAGCATATGACAACATGGATGAACCCTGAGGACATGATGTTCAGGGAAGTAAGTCAGATACAAAAGGAGAGACATTCTATGTTACCACAAATGTGAACTCTTATTGTAGAATACAGGAGACCTAGAGATAGATAGCAGTTAGTAAAAGGGGAATGATAATCTAGTAAGAACAGATAAGATATTGAGGGTAATCTTAATGACATGGGAATGCTCAGGAATGACTATGGTTTGTTAATTATCTTGTGGTATGGTAGGAGCGTATTGGAAGCAATGAAGTTATTTCAGGATATTTGTTTTTCCTATTCCTTTGCTTTATTTTGTCTGGAAAAATTTTTTTTTTTGATAAAGTTAATTTAAAAAAAAAATTAAGCATTCCCTTCCAAATGTCCCCTATTATTTTTCCTGTTTGTAGGCCATAGATCCTTTATTTCTTGGAGGCTTTGGATTCATTATTTCTTGCTAATCTCTTACTTCTGCTTCTTTCAGCAACCTGTATCAGTGAGAAGCACTGTTTTTTCTTCTCTTTACTTAACGGAATTTTATGTGGCCCTGGTTCTAAGCCCAAAAAAGAATCAATTTAAATGCTGTTTCCCTGGGAATCTTCCAAAGATGATGCACAATCTTTTGGTTTCCCGGAGCTAAATTCCAACAAGGGATCTGTTTCCTTTCTTTTTCTCTGTCCTCTTATACTTGATTCTAAGACATTTGTAGTATCTGTTCAAATCAGCTCCATCCTGGATGAATTCATCTTCTAATCTCCTTAACTCTTTCTTGAAACCCACACTTAGATTTTTTTCAAAGTGGAAAAAGCTTTATTATTCTCTTTTCTGACTATACAGATTACATACACTCATACAAACACATATTTTAGAAAACAATTCAAACCAAAAAAGGACATTGAAAAGAAAATACAATTACCAGTAATCCTACCACTTAAATATAAATACTGTTAATACTACGGGGTATGTTTTCCAGGTTTCCTTCCATGCACACATAGATATTTAAGCATATATGTTAAAAATGGGATCATAACATAAATATTGTTGGTAACATTTTCCCCCCTCTTAACACGTCTTGCCAAAATGATATAGATTGACATCGTTATTGTCACAGCCACACCTAGCATTGCATATTTTGGTTAATGTATACTTTATTTCAACAATTCACTACAGATAGAAGTATAGGTTTTTTTTTTCCAATTTATAGACAGTCTAAACAACGCAGCCCTGAACAACCTTGTAGACACATCTTTTCAGATTTTCATTCAGATAAACTTCTAGAAGAATTGCCTTATTGTGTTAGGATAAATTTCTAGAAATGGAAGTGGTGAATCAGAGCATAAAAAACAAAGGAATGGAAAGAAGAAAGAGAGAACTAAAGGGGCCAAGGAAATCCTAGAGGCTGCTCCTAAAACAGATGGCTCCCCTGCTTTTCACTTCTTCCAATGACTCCTCAGAGGCAAATGAAGGTTGGCAGAGATCATTTCTTACTACACTACAGCCCCTCTCAATAAGCTATTACAGATCTTGAAAGAGGAATAATGTAACCCCAATTAATAAACAGGTAATGGGGAAGGAATTAACAATGTTTAAGGGTAAAAAAATAATAAACAAATGTAATGAAACATTTACTTGAATAAAAATACAAATTAAAACAAGAGTTTTAAAGTTATAAATAAAACATCTACAAAATTAGCAAAAATTTTAAAATTATAACAATGTTCAATGCTAGTGAAATTTTGAAACAAAATCTCATAAACTTATACTTTGCTCATGGGAATGAAAATTAGTCCAATGCTTCTGCAAAGTAATTTGCAATTATTTATTAAGTTCAAAATCTATGTGAGCTGTAATCCAATAATTCCACTTCTGCAGTTCTGCCTGCTCTTAAAGAACAATCTAGTACTAGACTATAAACTCCAGGAGGCATAAGGTTATCAATGTTTCTTCATTGTTGTTTCTGTGTCTAGCCCCATGGCTCAGTTATTGGTGGCACTCAATAACATTTTTGGAACTGTACCATTCATCCATTTAGTACATATTTATTGACTGTCTACCATGTGCTAGGTACTTCAATAGTTAAGTGAACTATACACATACAAATTTTATTTGCATAATCTTAGGGAAGTAATTCATAATAGGAAAAAGACAAGTGCATAAAGATGTTCATACTTCTAATTGTCAACAAATATGTAATAAGGTCTCCTATATGTCAGACATACTGTTCTAGATGCTTGGAATATGTCAGTGAACACAAAGAAGCCTGCCCTTGGGTTTACATTCTAATGAAGGAAAGAAATAATAAGCAATAAACATAAAAAGTAAATTGTAGAATAATAGAAGGTATTATGTGTTATGAAAAAGGATAAGCACAACAAGGTAAGAAGGATCAGGCTGCAGTATTAAATAGAGTAGTCAAGGTAGGCCACAGTGAAGAAGTGACAAGCAAAGACTTGAAGGAGCTAAAGGAGTTAGACAAGGAATAACTAGTGAAAAGGTGGTAGTGAATATGACATGTTCAAAGGAAATATGAAGGCTGGTGTAGCTGGGGAGTGAGCAAGGGAGAGGAAAGTTGGAAATAAGTCAGAGAGGAAAGGTTTGGGATACAGGCAGGTCTATATGGTCTTATAGATCATTATAAAGATGTGGGTTTTGACTGTGAGTGAGATGGACAGCCAATGCAGGATTTGAGCAGAAGAGTCACAAGATCTGACTTACATATAAAAAGGATCAGTGTGGCTACTGTTGTTAGAAAGACTACAAGAGTGGGGAGAGAAAAAATAGCAAAACCAGTAAGAATGCTTTTTTTTTTTTTGGCTTTTATAAAGGGGGTTTATTTGGTTACACAGTTATAATCTGCAGGCCATAAAGTGTCCAAGGTAAGTCATCAACAATTGGGTAACTTCACTGGAGGATGGCCAATGGTGTCTGGAAAACCTCTGTTAGCTGGGAAGGCACATGGCTGGTGTTTGCTCCAGAGTTCTGGTTTCAAAATGGCTTCTTCCAGGATGTTCCTCTCTAGGCTGCAGTTCCTCAAACATCTCACTTTTAGATGCTCTTGGGGCATTTTTACTCTCTTGGCTTCTCTGGAGCAAAAGTCTGCTTTCAGTGGCCATCTTCAAACTGTCTCTCAGCTGCAGATATTCTCAGCTTCTGTGCATTCTTCAAAATGTCCTTCTTGGCTGTAGCAGCTTGCTCCTTCTGTCTGATCTTACATGGTGCTCAGTAATTTAATTCAGACCCACCCTGAATGGGAGTAAAGATGCTTTTAATAGCAATAATCCAGACAGGAGATGATGTTTGCTTGGACTAAATTAGTAGCAGTGAAATTGGTGAAATTTGGTTTCAGATTTTGGATGTATTTTGAAGGTAAACTGATAGGATATTATGATTGATTGTTATCCACTGAGGTGGGAAAAGCTGTTGGTAGAACAAATGTTGGGGGGAAGATCAGGAGTTCAGGTTTCAACATGATCAGTTTGAGATTTCCACTAAATAGCTGAGTGGAATTGTAGAACAGGCAATTAGACGTAAGAATCTGGAGTTTTGGAAATAAGTCCAGGATGGAGACATAAATCTGGGAACAATGAGCATGTGAATGATCTTTATTTTTATTTTATTTATTTATTTTTTTAATCATCATTTTATTGAGATATATTCACATACCACGCAGTCATACAAAACAAATTGTACTTTCGATTGTTTACAGTACCATTACATAGTTGTACATTCATCACCTAAATCAATCCCTGACACCTTCATTAGCACACACACAAAAATAACAAGAATAATAATTAGAGTGAAAAAGAGCAATTGAAGTAAAAAAGAACACTGGGTACCTTTGTCTGTTTGTTTGCTTCCCCTACTTTTCTACACATCCATCCATAAACTAGACAAAGTGGAGTTTGGTCCTTATGGCATTCCCAATCCCACTGTCACCCCTCATAAGCTACATTTTTATACAACTGTCTTCGAGATTCATGGGTTCTGGGTTGTAGTTTAATAGTTTCAGGTATCCACCACCAGCTACCCCAATTCTTTAGAACCTAAAAAGGGTTGTCTAAAGTGTGCATAAGAGTGCCCACCGGAGTGATCTCTCGGCTCGTTTTGGAATCTCTCTGCCACTGAAGCTTATTTCATTTCCTTTCACATCCCCCTTTTGGTCAAGAAGATGTTCTCCATCCCACGATGCCGGGTCTACATTCCTCCCCGGGAGTCATATTCCACGTTGCCAGGGAGATTCACTTCCCTGGGTGTCTGATCCCACGTAGGGGGGAGGGCAGTGATTTCACCTTTCAAGTTGGCTTAGCCAGAGAGAGAGGGCCACATCTGAGCAACAAAGAGGCATTCAGGAGGAGACTCTTAGGCACAAATACAGGGAGGCCTAGCCTCTCCTTTGCAGCAACCGTCTTCCCAAGGGTAAAACTTATGGTAGAGGGCTCAACCCATCAAACCACCAGTCCCCTATGTCTGTGGTCATGTTAGCAACCATGGAGGTGGGGTAGGCGAATACCCCTGCATTCTCCACAGGCTCCTCAAGGGGGCACTACATCTTTTTTTTTTTTCCTTGTTTGTCTTTTTTCTTTCTTTTTTTTTTTTTTTAAATTTACCTTATTTTTAAATCAACTGTATGAAAAAAAAAGTTAAAAAGAAAACAAACATACAATAAAAGAACATTTCAAAGAGACCATAACAAGGGAGTAAGAAAAAGACAACTAACCTAAGATAACTGCTTAACTTCCAACATGTTCCTACTTTACCCCAAGAAAGTTACATACTATAGCAACATTTCAGTGAACTTGTTCCTACTACATCCATCAGAAATTAACAGACCATAGTCATTTCTGGGCATCCCCAGAACGTTAAATAGCTTATCTGTTCTTCTTGGATTATTGTTCCCCCTTCCTTAATTGCTCTCTACTGCTAGTTCCCCTACATTCTACATTATAAACCATTTTTTTTACATTTTTCAAAGTTCACATTAGTGGTAGCATATAATATTTCTCTTTTTGTGCCTGGCTTATTTCGCTCAGCATTATGTCTTCAAGGTTCATCCATGTTGTCATATGTTTCACCAGATCGTTCCTTCTTACTGCCGCGTAGTATTCCATCGTGTGTATATACCACATTTTATTTATCCACTCATCTGTTGAAGGACATTTGGGTTGTTTCCATCTCTTGGCAATTGTGAATAATGCTGCTATGAACATTGGCGTGCAGATATCTGTTCGTGTCACTGCTTTCCGATCTTCCGGGTATAAACCGAGAAGTGCAATCGCTGGATCGAATGGTAGCTCTATATCTAGTTTTCTAAGGAACTGCCAGACTGACTTCCAGAGTGGCTGAACCATTATACAGTCCCACCAACAATGAATAAGAGTTCCAATTTCTCCACATCCCCTCCAGCATTTGTAGTTTCCTGTTTGTTTAATGGCAGCCATTCTAACGGGTGTTAGATGATATCTCATTGTGGTCTTAATTTGCATCTCTCTAATAGCTAGTGAAGCTGAACATTTTTTCATGTGTTTCTTGGCCATTTGTATTTCCTCTTCAGAGAACTGTCTTTTCATATCTTTTGCCCATTTTATAATTGGGCTGTCTGTACTATTGTCATTGAGTTGTAGGATTTCTTTGTATATGCAAGATATCAGTCTTTTGTCAGATACATGGTTTCCAAAAATTTTTTCCCATTGAGTTGGCTGCCTCTTTACCTTTTTGAGAAATTCCTTTGAGGTGCAGAAACTTCTAAGCTTGAGGAGTTCCCATTTATCTATTTTCTCTTTTGTTGCTTGTGCTTTGGGTGTAAAGTCTAGGAAGTGGCCTCCTAATACAAGGTCTTGAAGATGTTTTCCTACATTATCTTCTAGGAGTTTTATGGTACTTTCTTTTATATTGAGATCTTTGGTCCATTTTGAGTTAATTTTTGTGGAGGGGGTGAGGTAGGGGTCCTCTTTCATTCTTTTGGATATGGATATCCAACTCTCCCAGCCCCATTTGTTGAAAAGACCATTATGGCTCAGTTCGGTGACTTTGGGGGCCTTATCAAAGATCAGTCGGCCATAGATCTGAGGGTCTATCTCTGAATTCTCAATTCGATTCCATTGATCTATATGTCTATCTTTGTGCCAGTACCATGCTGTTTTGGCAACTGTGGCTTTATAATAAGCTTCAAAGTCAGGGAGTGTAAGTCCTCCCACTTCGTTTTTCTTTTTTAGAGTGTCTTTAGCAATTCGAGGCATCTTCCCTTTCCAAATAAATTTGATAACTAGCTTTTCCAAGTCTGCAAAGTAGGTTGTTGGAATTTTGATTGGGATTGCATTGAATCTGTAGATGAGTTTGGGTAGAATTGACATCTTAATGACATTTAGTCTTCCTATCCATGAACATGGAATATTTTTCCATCTTTTAAGGTCCCCTTCTATTTCTTTAGTAGAGTTATGTAGTTTTCTTTGTATAGGTCTTTTACATCTTTGGTTAAGTTGATTCCTAGGTACTTGATTTTTTTAGTTGCTATTGAAAATGGTATCTTTTTCTTGAGTGTCTCTTCAGTTTGTTCATTTCTAGCATATAGAAACATTACTGACTTATGTGCATTAATCTTGTATCCCGCTACTTTGCTAAATTTGTTTATTAGCTCTAGTAGGTGTATCGTTGATTTCTCAGGGTTTTCTAGATATAAGATCATATCATCTGCAAACAATGACAGTTTTACTTCTTCTTTTCCAATTTGGATGCCTTTTATTTCTTTGTCTTGCCGGATTGCCCTGGCTAGCACTTCCAGCACAATGTTGAATAACAGTGGTGACAGCGGGCATCCTTGTCTTGTTCCTGATCTTAGAGGGAAGGCTTTCAGTCTCTCACCATTGAGTACTATGCTGGCTGTGGGTTTTTCATATATGCTCTTTATCATGTTGAGGAAGTTTCCTTCAATTCCTACCTTTTGAAGTGTTTTTATCAAAAACGGATGTTGGATTTTGTCAAATGCTTTTTCAGCATCTATTGAGATGATCAATTGATTTTTCCCTTTCGAGTTTTTAATGTGTTGTAATACATTGATTGTTTTTCTTATGTTGAACCATCCTTGCATGCCTGGAATGAACCCCACTTGGTCATGGTGTATGATTTTTTAATGTGTCTTTGGATTCGATTTGCAAGTATTTTGTTGAGGATTTTTGCATCTATATTCATTAGGGAGATTGGCCGGTAGTTTTCCTTTTTTGTAGCATCTTTGCCTGGTTTTGGTATTAGATTGATGTTAGCTTCATAAAATGAGTTAGGTAGTGTTCCATTTTTTTCAATGTTTTGAAAGAGTTTGAGTAAGATTGGTGTCAGTTCTTTCTGGAAAGTTTGGTAGAATTCCCCTGTGAAGCCATCTGGCCCTGGGCATTTATTTGTGGGAAGATTTTTGATGACTGATTGGATCTCTTTGCTTGTGATGGGTTGGTTGAGGTCTTCTATTTCTTCTCTGGTCAGTCTAGGTTGTTCATATGTTTCCAGGAAATTGTCCATTTCTTCTACATTATCCAGTTTGTTGCCATACAGTTGTTCATAATATCCTCTTATAATTTTTTTAATTTCTTCAGGATCTGCAGTTATGTCACCTTTTTCATTCATTATTTTGTTTATATGGGTCTTCTCTCTTTTTGATTTTGTCAGTCTAGCTAGGGGCTTGTCAATCTTGTTGATCTTCTCAAAGAACCAACTTTTGGTGATATTTATCCTTTCTATTGTTTTTTTGTTCTCTATGTCATTTATTTCTGCTTTAATCCTTGTTATTTCTTTTCTTGTACTTGGTTTAGGATTGGTTTGCTGTTCATTTTCTAGCTTCTTCAGTTGATCCATTAGTTCTTTGATTTTGGCTCTTTCTTCCTTTTTAATATATGCGTTTAGTGCTATAAATTTCCCCCTTAGCACTGCTTTTGCTGCATCCCATAGGTTTTGGTATGTTGTGTTCTCATTTTCATTCGTCTCTATATATTTAGCAATTTCTCTTGCTATTTCTTCTTTAACCCACTGATTGTTTAGGAGTGTGTTGTTTAACCTCCAGGTATTTGTGAATTTTCTAAGTCTCTGATGGTTATTGACTTCTAATTGTATTCCATTGTGGTCAGAGAATGTGCTTTGAATAATTTCAATCTTTTTAAATTTATTGAGGCTTGTTTTATGTCCCAGCATATGATCTATTCTGGAGAAAGTTCCGTGAGCACTAGAAAAGTATGTGTATCCTGGTGATTTGGGATGTAATGTCCTGTAGATGTCTGTTAAATCTAATTCATTTATCAGATTGTTTAGGTTTCAATTTCCTTATTGGTCTTCTGTCTGGTTGATCTATCTATAGGAGAGAGTGATGTGTTGAAGTCTCCCACAATTATTGTGGAAACATCAATTGCTTCCTTTAGTTTTGCCAATGTTTCTCTCATGTATTTTGTGGCACCTTGATTGGGTGCATAGACATTTACGATTGTTATTTCTTCTTGCTGAATTGCCCCTTTTATTAGTATGTAGTGGCCTTCTTTGTCTCTCAAAACATCCCTGCATTTGAAGTCTATTTTATCTGAGATTAATATTGCTACACCTGCTTTCTTTTGGCTGTAGCTTGCATGAAATATTTTTTCCATCCTTTCACTTTCAGTTTCTTTGTGTCCCTGTGTCTAAGATGAGTCTCTTGTATGCAACATATTGATGGTTCATTTTTTTTTGATCCATTCTGCAAATCTATATCTTTTAATTGGGAGTTTAATCCATTTACATTCAACGTTAAAAACCGTGAAGGCATTTCTTGAATCGGCCATCTTATCCTTTGGATTATGTTTGCCATATTTTTCCCTCTCTCTATTAATATCCTTTATTGTACCCATACCGAATCTCTTTAGTACTGAACCTTTCTCCAGGTCTCTCTGTCCTGTCTTTGTTTCTCTGTCTGTAGGGCTCCCTTTAGTATCTCCAGTAGGGCAGGTCTCTTGTTAGCAAATTCTCTCAGCATTTCTTTGTCTGTGAAAAATTTAAGCTCTCCCTCAAATTTGAAGGAGAGCTTTGCTGGATAAAGTATTCTTGGCTGGAAATTCCTCTCACTCAGAATTTTAAATATATCGTGCCACTGCCTTCTTGCCTCCATGGTGGCTGCTGAGTAGTCAGTACTTAGTCTTATGCTGTTTCCTTTGTATGTGGTGAATTGCTTTTCTCTTGCTGCTTTCAGAACTTGCTCCTTCTGTTCTATGTTTGACAGTGTGATCAGTATATGTCTCGGAGTGGGTTTTTTTGGATTTATTCTATTTGGAGTTCGCTGAGCATTTATGATTTGTGTATTTATGTTGTTTAGAAGATTTGGGAAGTTTTCCCCAACAATTTCTTTGAATACTCTTCCTAGACCTTTACCCTTTTCTTCCCCTTCTGGGACACCAATGAGTCTTATATTCGGACGTTTCATATTATCTATCATATCCCTGAGGTCCATTTCGAGTTTTTCAATTTTTTTCCCCATTCTTTCTTTTATGCTTTCATTTTCCATTCTGTCATCTTCCAGGTCACTGATTCGTTGTTCAACTTCCTCTAGTCTTGTACTATGAGTGTCCAGAATCTTTTTAATTTGGTCAACAGTTTCTTTAATTTCCATAAGATCATCCATTTTTTTATTTAGTCTTGCAATGTCTTCTTTATGCTCTTCTAGGGTCTTCTTGATTTCCTTCATATCCCGTACTATGGTCTCATTGTTCATCTTTAGTTCTTTGAGTAGCTGCTCTAGGTGCTGTGTCTCTTCTGGTCTTTTGATTTGGGTGCTTGGGCTTGGGTTATCCATATCGTCTGGTTTTTTCATATGCTTTATAATTTTCTGTTGTTTTTGGCCTCGTGGCATTTGCTGAACTTGATAGGGTTCTTTTAGGGTTTGTAGACCAGTTGAAGTCCTTATCTCTAATTTATCAGATCTACAGCTTCGTGGAGTACACTTTCTCTAACTAACCAGCAGGTGGCGTCCACGAGCCACCTGTTCTCCACAAGCCAGATCTCCCCTGCTTAGCCTTTTTGGTGAGTGGGGGAGTGAGTCTTGTGGGGCCCAATTGGTGTACCAAGCTTGCGTGTGTAGTTGGTGTTGCCTGCCCTGTATGTGGGGCGTGTTTCTGGGCAGTCGGGGAGGGGGGGTGGCCCTAACAATCAAATCTCCCTGATGATCTTAGAGTTTTAAAGCTGCTGCAATAGTCTAATCCTTCAGTTCAGTCCTGCCACAGTTTGTCTCTGCCACTGACCCACAAGTCTTTGGTATTGGTGTATGGCTCCTGAGACTTGCAAGTGGGCCCCTCTTCCAGGCCGTGCACCCCGGGTCCTCTGTTGAGGGATGACTGTGCTATGTCACAGGTGAGTGCCGTCCCCCCAGGGCAGTTCTGGGCTGCTGGGCTGTGTTGGGAGGCTCCCAGTCTGCTCAAATGATGGCTGAATGGGGCTCTGTTAATTCACACTGCTCCCCCTTCCCAGCTCTGGGACATTCAGCTGAGGTTGCAGGGAAGGCTAATGTCCACGCCCAGTTTTGTGGTGTGTGCCTGTTATTTGAAGCACTTCTGTCACACTGGGTTGTCTGGGGCAGCTCTGGGCTATGGGGCTGGCGATGGGCAGGAGTGTTTCCTGTCCACCAGGATGGTGGCTGTGAGCGGACACCCCCCTTTTCTTGGGAAGTTGTGTTGTTTAGTGAATTTTCTCAGCCACTGGATTATTGCCTTTTGTCTCAGAGCTCTCTTAGTTCTGCTCTTGACTTGACGTGCCCCAAATTGCAATTCTTTGAAGCTTTCTGTATTGAGCTTCTTAGAGTAATTGTTTTAGAAAAAGCAAAAAGGATTTAAAAAACAAAACAAAACAAAAAAAAAAACGGCCCTCCTCAGAGATCTAATGGGTTATTGAAATGCTAATAGACAAAGCAACCAGGGCCATTAAGGAAAGGTGCACAGGGCAGAGAGATCAGCTTTGCTTCGGGATTTGCATATGCGCCTCAAGGCCTGATCTCCGCCCTTCCCCTTTCTGTGTTCACCAGAACTCCAAAAATCCTCTGCTTTTATTTTGGAGTTTTTCGTGTTGTTTTTTTTCTATGCCTGTCTCCTCTCTGCTGGGCTGGCTGCTCTCAGAGTCTCTGGTGTCTGGTCTCAGTCTATCTATGGTTGGAGTTTGAATCAGTAGAATGAGTTTCCGATAAGAGCAGCCACTGCAATTCTCCCTTCTCCTTCCCGGAGCTGACAGCCCCTCCTCCCCCGGGACTGAGCCTGGCAGGGAGGGGCGCGGGTCCCCTGGCCGCAAAAACTTACAGATTTCGCTGATCTCAGCAGTTCCACGTTTTCATGAGTGTTGTATGAAGTATGCCCAAAGACAGATTGCTCTGTGGTGTCCAGTCCACGCAGTTCCTGGCTTTTTACCTACTTTCCTGGAGGAGTAACTAAAACATACAGCTCACCAGTCTGCCATCTTGCCCCGCCGTGTGAATGATCTTTAAAGCCATAAGACTGGATGAGATCACAAGGGAGGGAGTACAGATAGAGATGGGAGGAGACCAAGGACAGTCCTAGGGTACTCTAACATCAAGAAGTCAGGGAGACAGGGGTGTAAGTCTCCTTAGCAACACAGGATATGACTCCTGGGGATGAATCTGGACCCTGCATTGTGGGATTGAGAACATCTTCTTGACCAAAAGGGGGAGAAAAAATGAAATGAAATAAAGCTTCAGTGGCTGAGAGATTTCAAATGGAGTCGAGAGGTCACTCTGATGGGCATTCTTATGCACTATATAGATAACACCTCTTAGATTTTAATGTATTGGAATAGCTAGAAGTAAATACCTGAAACTATCAAACTCCAACTCAGTAGTCTGGACTCCTGAAGACAACTGTATAACAATGCAGATTACAAGGGGTGACACGGTACAATTGTGACAACCTTGTGGCTCACTCTCCCTTTATCTAGTATGGATGGATGAGTAGAAAAATGGGGACAAAAACTAAATGAAAAATAGGGTGGGATGGGGGGAATGATTTGGGTGTTGTTTTTTACTTTTATTTTTTATTCTTATTCTGATTCTTTCTGATGTAAGGAAAATGTTCAAAAATAGATTGGGGTGATGAATGCACAACTATATGATGGTACTGTGAACAGTTGATTGTACACCATGGATGACTGTATGGTATGTGAATATATTTCAATAAAACTGAATTTAATTAAAAAAAAAAAGAAGTCAAGGAGAAGACAAGAAACTTGCAAAAGTGACTGAGAAAGAGGGACTAGTGAGGTAGGAGGAAAACTAAGAGAGGTGAGTATCTTGGAAGTAAAGTGAATAAATTGCATCAAAGAGGAGGGAGTAATGAACTACCCACACACTGGATTTTGAATTGGTAAATTTATCTGTAATAAGGCACCATGTAATATTTCTAATAGCAAAACAATGGAAAGAGTCAGGTACTGAATTAGGCAAAGGTTAGGTTCTAGTACATTCACTTGGACTATTACGTAGCCATTAAAAATGGTCATTAAAAAAATACCATGCAGTCACTAAATAATTTAACTTGTACAGTCAGTTTATTCAAACAATGTAATTACATGGAACTTTGAATAAGAAGTGAGATCCGATAGCTTTGTACAGATTAGTGTGAAATCCCGATACCTCCCAAAGTAATTTGGACAGAGAATAAAAATGTATTTGTAGGCCCCCCCTAAGGAACAGGGGGAAAATGTGGAAATATTAAACTTCCCCACCTGGGGAATTACTGATATTCTCATAAGCATTGAGGACTACCAACTTAGTAGGCTGAGCACTTGATCTTGGGGCTTGCCCTTATGAAGCTCGTTATTACAAAGGATGTAATACTTATAATTGTGCCTAAAAGTCTCCCCAAGAGAACCTCTTTTATTGCTCGGATGCAGCCTCTCTCTAAGCCCACTTGACAGGTAAATTCACTGCCTCCCCCTCGCCCTACGTGGGACATGACTCCCAGGAGTGTAAATCTCCCTGGGAATGCAGGACATGACTCCCGAGGATGAGCCTGGACTCACCGTGGGATTGCGAAAACCTTCTCAACCAAAGGGGGAAGCAAAATGAAACAAAATAAAGTTTCAGTGGCTGAAAGACTTGAAATGGAGTCGAGAGAGGTCACTCTGGAGGGTATTCTTATGCGCTATAAGGATATCCAATGCATGGAAAGATGAATAGAAAAATGGGGACAAAAATTAAATGAAAAATAGGGTGGGATGGGGGAAGATGGAATACTTTGGGTATTCTTTTATACTCTTATTTTTATTCTTATTTTTATCTTTTCTTTGGAGCAATGAAAATGTTTAGAAGTTGACTGTGGTGATGAATGCACAACTATACGATGTTACTGTGAGCAACCGACTGCACTGTGGATGCCTGTATGGTATGTGAATGTATCTCAAAAAACTGAATTTTAAAAAACAAACAAACAAATGAATAGGGAGGACTCTGGGAAGATGGCGTAGTGGGTGAGGCGGAGTGGGCTTCTCCATAAACGAAACTAGAGAGGGGCTGGAGGATGCTCGGGACCGCAATTTCAGGGTGTGAGCAGCCATAGAGGGACTCCTGTGGTGTGTGGTGGGGAAGTGGATGGAGAGGTGAAGAGACAGCACCTCGAGGGATGGGGTGATTATGTTCAGCCGGGACACCACCTGGGGGTGGTAGTGGTGAGATGGCCTTTAGGCAAGGGAGTGAGCAGTGACTCCCCAATCCTGTGCACCCAGCTTAACAATTAGCTGGGAAGATAATCATCCACAACTACAGGCCTGGGAGCTCCTGTGAGGGTTCCCGGGAGGCAGTGAACAAGTATTGACCACATTTACTCTCCTCCCATGGAAGTCCAGGGGGTGCATGGCAAAGAAGCAGGGACAGGAAGCACCAGGAGCCCTGACCACAGACCAGAGGCTCGTGGGTGCGTGGCAGGTAGGGGGCAGGGCACATCTGAGGTGGAGGATGCCCTTGAGTGGATAACCTGCTGACTTGCACAGGGCCAGCCCACCCACCCCCAGGGCAGGCAGTTCCCAGTGCACATGGAGAACTGGTGAACTGACTGGATTCCCACCCGGTTTGGACCCCAACCACCACATGGGAGAAGTTGGGGGAAGGCTGGCTTGAGAGTAGGAGGCAGCACAGGAGCACCACCTGCTGGTAGGGCAGGGAAAGTGCACTCCAGCAAGCTGTAGCTCTGCCAAATTATATATAAATGCTCAATAATCCTGCATATCCCAAAATAATCTTACCAAGATAAGCAAATGTCCCAAAGCCAACAGAAAATCATAAAGTACCTGAAGAATAAGAAGATATGGACAAGTCAGACCAACAAATTAAAAAGCCAGAAGAGAGACAAAATTTGGAGCAATTAATTAAAAAAGTACACACAAATCTCCAAAACAACTTCAACAATATGGCTAAAGACATAAAGGACATCAAGAAGACTCTAGAAGAGCACAAACAAGAATTTGAAAGAGTACATTAAAAAACAGCAGATCTAATGGAAATAAAAGATACTGCTGAGCAAATTAAAAATATACTAGAGACACAACAGCAGATTTGAAGAGGCAGAAAAAAGATGAGAGAACTAGAGGACAAGGCAATTGATCGCAAACACACAAAAGAACAAATGGTGAAAAAACTGAAAAATGTGAAATGGATTTCAGGGAAATGATGGAAAACATGATGCCACAAATATAAGAATCACTAGTGTCACCAAAGGAGAAGAGGAGAGTAAAGGGCTAGGAAGAGTGTTTCAAGACATAGTTGGGGAAAACTTCCCAAACCTTCTACACAACATAAATATGCAAATCAAAGACGCCCAATGAACTCCAAATAGAATACATCCAAATAAACCCACTCTGAGACATAAACTGATCAAACTGGCAAATGCCAAAGAGGAGAAAGTTCTGAAAGCAGCAAGAGAGAAGCAATTCACCACATACACGGGAAACAACATAAGACAAAGTACTGACTACTTAGTGGGCACCATGGAAGTGAGAAGGCAATGGTATGACATATTTAAAATTCTGAAAGAGAAAAATTGCCAGCCAAGAATTCTTTATCCAGCAAAGCTCTCCTTCAAAATTGAGGAAGACAAACGAATGCTGAGAGCATTTGTCAACAAGAGACCTGCCATGCAAGAAATACCAAAGGGAGCTCTACTGGCTGAGAACAAAAAAAAGGAGTGAGAAGTCTGGAGAAGGGCACAGAATTGAAGAGTATTAGTAAGGGTAACTTAAAGGAAAAAAAGAAAGGGGAAAAAAAAATAGATCTGACAACTAAACACCAAAGGATAAGACAGCTGGTTCAAAGAAGGTAAATGGATTAAACTCTCTAATTAAAAGATACAGACTGGTAAAATGGATTAAAAAGTATGACCCATCAATATGCTGTTTACAAGAGATTTATCTTAGGCCCTGTGACACAAAGAGACAAAGCGAAAGCTTGGAAAAAATATTCTATGCAAGCTGCAACCAAAAGAAAGCAGGGGTAATTATACTAATATCAGACAAAATAGGCTTTAAATTCAAAGATGTAATAAGAGACAAAGAAGGACACTGTATATTAATAAAAGGGACAATTCAACAAGAAGAAATAATCATAAATGTATATCCATCCAGTCAAGGAGCTCCAAAGTACATGAGACAAATGTTGACTAACCAACAACAGTAGGAGACTTCAATACATCGCTCTCTTCTGTAGATAGAACAACCAGACAGAGGACAAATAAGGAAACTGAGATCCTAAACGATATGATAAATGAATTAGACTTAAGACATATATAGATCGTTACATCCCAAAGTACCAGGATATACATTCCTCTCTAGCACTCATGGAACATTCTCTAGAATAGATCATAAGCCAGGGCACAAAACAAGTCTTAATAAATTTAAAAACACTAAACTTATTCAAAGCACATTCTCTGACCATAATGGAATGCAACTAGAACCAACAACCACCAAAGGACCAGATATTTCACAAATATATGGAAGTTAAAAAAAACACTCCTAAACAACTAGTGGATCAAAGAACAAATTGCAAGAGAAATAGGTAAATATCTAGAGACAAATGAAAATGAGAACACAACATACCAAAACCTATGGGATACAGCGAAGGCAGTGCTGAGAGGGAAATTCATAGCTCTAAATGCCTACATCAAAAAGCAAGAAAGAGCTAAAACCAAAGACTTAACTGAACAACTGAAGAGGCTAGAGAATGATCAGCAAACTAACCCTAAAGCAAGTAGAAGAAAAGAAATAACAAAGATCAAAGCAGAAATGAATGAGTTGGAGAACAAAAAAATAGAGAGAATAAATAATACCAAAAGTTGGTTCTTTGAGATCAGCTAGATTGACAGACCCTTAGCTAGACTGACAAAGCTAACAAGAGAGAAGACCCAAATAAACAGAATCAGAAATGAAAATGGGGTAGTTACTATAGATCCCAAAGAAATAAAAAAAAAACATAAGAGGATACAATGAACAAATGTACGCCAACAAGTTAGACTATTTAGAGGAAATGGACAATTTCCTGGAAACACATGAACAACCTAGACTGACCCAACAATCCAATCACAAGCAAAGAGATCCAATCAGTCACCAAAAATCTACCTACAAATAAAAGCCCAGGGCCAGGTGACTTAACAGGAATTTTATCAAACTTTCCAAAAAGAATTGACACCATTCCTGATCAAACTTTCAAAAACCTGAAGAAAAAGGAACACTACCTAACTCATTTTACAAAGCTAGTATCACTCTGATACGAAAACCAGATAAAGATACTACAAAAAAGGAAAACTATCGGCCAATCTCCCTAATGAATATAAATGAAAAAATCCTAAACAAAACACTTGCAAATCAAATCCAAAGGCACATTAAAAGAATTATACACCATGACCAAGTGGGGGTCATCCCACACATGCATGGGAGGTTCAACATAAGAAAATCAATCAATGTAATACAACACATTAACAATTCAAAACGGAAAAATAAAACGATCATTTTGATAGATGATGAAAAGCATTTGACAAAACTCAGCATCCCTTTTTGATAAAAACACATCAAAAGGAAGGAATTGAGGGAACCTTCCTCCATATGCTAAAGGACAAATACAAAAAACCCACAGACAGCATAGTACTCAATAGTGGAAACTGAAAGCTTTCCCTCTAAGATCAGGAACAGGATGGATGAGGATGCCTGCTATTATTCAACATTGTGCTGGAAGTTCTAGCCAGAGCAATTCACCAAGACAAAGAAATAAAAGGAATCCAAATTGGAAAGGAAGAAGTAAAACTGTCATTTTTTGCAGATATGATCTGATATTTAGAAAATCCTGAGAAATCATAAGTCAGTAATGTACTTATACACTAGCAATGACCTAACTGAAGAGGCAATAATAAACAAAAAATTCCATTCACAATAGCAACTAAAAAAATCAAGTACCTAGGTATAAATTTAACCAAGATGGAAAAGACCTCTACACAGAAAATTACAAACTGGTTACTAAAAGAAATCAAAGGGTACCCAAATGGTGGAAAGATATAACGTGCTCATGAATTGAAGATTAAACATCATTAAGATGTCAATTCTACCCAAACTGAACTACAGATTCAACACAATTCCAATCAAAATTCCAACCACCTACTTTGCAGGCTTGGAAAAGCTAATTATCAAATTTATTTGGAAGGGAAAGGGGCCTCAAATTGCCAAAAACATTCTAAGAAAGAAGAATGAAGTGGGAGGACTTACACATCCTGACTTTGAAGCTTACTATAAAGCCACAGTGGTCAAAACAGTAGGGTATTGGCACAAAGATAGGCATATTGATCAATGGAATCGAATTGAGAGTTCGGAATAGACCCCCAGATCTATGGCCTACTAATTTTTTATAAGGCCCCCAAATCCACTGAACTGGGACATAACAGTCTTTTCAACAAAAGGGGCTGGCAGAACTGGATATCTATATCCAAAAGAACGAAAGAGGACCCCTATTTTACACCCTGTACAAAAATTAACTCGAAGTAGATCAAAGGCCTCAGTATAAGAGACAGCACAATAGAACTCTTAGAAGATAACATAGGAAAACGTCTTCAAGACCTGGTAATAGGAGGTAGCTTCTTAGACCTTACACCCAAAGCAGAAGCAACAAAAGAAAAAAATAGATAAATGGGAATGCCTCACAATCAAAGCTTCTGTGCTCAAAAGACTTCATCAAAAACGTGAAGAGACAGCCAACTTAATGGCAGAAAATAGTTGGAAACCATATATCTGATAAGAGACTGATATCCTGCATATATAAAGAAATCCTACAACTCAACAACAGTAGTACAAACAGCCCAATTATAAAATGGGCAAAAGATAGGAAAAGGCATTTTTCTAAAGAGGAAATACAAATGGCTAAAAAACACATGAAAAGATGTTCAATTTCACCAGCTATTAGGGAAATGCAAATCAAAACCATAATGAGATACCATCTCACATCAATAAGAATGGCTGCCATTAAACAAACAGGAAACAACAAGTACTGGAGAGGATGTGGAAAAATTGGAACTCTTACTCATTGCTGATGGGAATGCATAATGGTACACTCGCTGTGGAAGACAGTTTGGCGGTTTCTCAGAAACCTAGATATTGAATTTCCCTACGAGTCAGCAATTCCACTTCTTGGTATATACCCAGAAGACCTGAAAGCAGTGACACAAACAGACATTTGTACACAGATGTTCATAGTGGCATTGTTCACAATTGCCAAGAGATAGAAACAATCCCAGTGTCTTTCAACAGACGAGTTGATGAAGAAAATGTGGTATATACATAGGATGGAATACTATGCAGCAGTAAGAAGGAACAAGGTCCTGAAACATGGCAACATGGATGAGCCTTGAAGATATAATGCTGAGTGAAATAAATCAGACACAAAAGGAGTGAAATTTTATGTTACCACTCCTGAATTTCCTGAACAATGTAAAATCAATGTCTTATAATGTAGAATACTGGGGACCTAGAGATAGACAGAAGCTAATGAAGGGGGAATGATAACCTAATATGTTCAGATATGTTAATGAGGGTGAATTTAAAAGTCTGGAAATGGATAGGGGTGTTGCTTATTTGTTAATGGGATTATAAGTATCAGAGCCACATTGAAGGTGAACAGGATTGAAAGGGTTATTTAAAGGCATGTATCCCACAGATCAGTACTACAAATACAGATACGTGCTTGCTTGATATACTTCTATGGTATGATACTGGTACAGAGAGTCTGCAACAGAGTGGTGTATGGGAAAAATCTGCCTATTGTATATTAGGGACTATAATTAATAGGAATACCTCACTAGTACCACACAAATACTACGCACAAAAATAATTTAGGGTTGAAAAGAGCTATGGGGTGTTTGGGTCATGAGAATTGTTTAAAATGGAGTAACGATGAGTGTACAACTAAGTGATGATAATGTGAGATACTGATTGATTATCGTGGACAGAACATATGCTATGTGAAATTTGGAAACCCCTTCTTTATAAGTCAAGCCCTCGATCTTGAGGCTTGCTTTTGTTAAACTAATGATTGTAAAGGGGAGGCTAAACCCACCTGTAATTATGTCTAGGAGTCACTTCCAGAGAATCTCTTTTGTTGCTCAAATGCGGACTTTCTCTCTCTAAGCCCAACTTTGCAAATAAGTTCATCACCCTTCCCCTGACATGGGATAGGACCCATCAGGTGAGTGAGTCTCCCTGGAGACATGTGACACGGATTCTGGAAATGAGCCTGACCTTAGCATCAAGGGGTTGAGAATGCCTTTTTGATGAAAAGGGGGGAAAGAGAAGCAACAAAATAAGGTTTCGTTGGCTAAGAGATTTCAAACATATTGAAGAGGCTGTCCTGGAGGTTACTATGCAAGTTCCAGCTAAATATTCCAAATAGCCACGGTATGATAAGCCCAAGTCAACAGTAGTCCTGAAAACCTTAAAGAATACCTGGGTCCACTTTATACTTTATAAAAGTTTCACTCACTAAGTTTATTCTTCAGAAACTTAAATTCTTCAGAGAGCTCCTATGCCAGCCAAGTCCCCAAACCCAGAGGCAACAGCTTCTTCAAGAACATCAACCAGTTGCATCCCCTTTTCTAATAATGTTGATACCCCTTTTCAACAAGAACAGGTTAGGGTGGTCACTGCCTAGACGTGCCTGAAGATTGGGAAAGTGATTAAACTAGAGAAAGGGATAGGAACAGACAAGAAAGAATTTAACAAGGGAGTATGAATACTGTATCTCTACATAATTTTCTTTTTCTTAGTTGCTAGGGTAATAGAATAGCTGGAAGGAAAAAACTGAAATGGTGGAACTGTAACCTATAACATTCTTTGAAATTTGCTTTGTAGCTACTTGTTAAATTGTAATTTGAATGTTATCACCTTTTTGTATATGTTGTATTTCACAATAAGGAAATAATAAACTATGCTACTGTAACCCATAACATTCTTGGAAATTTCCTTTATAACTATTTGTTAAATCGTACTTTGAAAGTTATCAACTTTTTGCACGTTATATTTCACAATAAGAAAATAACTGAAGCTGTGGCACCATAATCCATAACATTCTTTGAAATTTGCTCTCTAAATACTTATTAAATTACACTGGAAAGTTATCACTTTTAAGTAAATATGTTATATTTCACAACAAGAAAATAACTGAAACTGTGGAACTGTAACCCATAACATTCTTTGAAATTTGCTCTCTAACTACTTATTAAATTGCACTCAGAAAGTTATCACTTCTATGTAAATGTTATAATTCACAATAAAAAAAATGAATAGGAAATGGGTATGCTGAACATCACATCATACCTGTACAAGTCTGCTTCTGGTTGCTGACATTCTATTACAGCCATGAGAGTGTCCAAATTGGCAACTGTTTGTAATACTGCTGTTTCTGGAACTGCCACATGTGTCTGGAAAAAAAGGACTGAATTGCACAATTTCACGATTCAAATGGGACCACAGATATCATCTATGCTAAGTCTCTTTTACATATGAAATCATGGCATACTGTAATTGAGAACATTCATTAGACAGCAGAGTAGAGAGAGAAGAATTTAAGTCATATAAGGAGAAAACAGAGCTTATGTAGTTACTTGTCTACAGAGGCCATTTGCACATACGGAAATTAAGTTTGTATGTATAGTTGCACTGCTCAAGGTTCAGTATAAGCATTTTATTATTTGTAAAAAGAAAAAATACGAATTTTCATCCTTGATTGTACTCTGAAAACAGAAAATTTAAATTTGTCCCATATAAACAAGATATAAGATTATATCTTTCGTAAAAAAACTTTCCAATTTTCTTTAACATGAATTGACTCAACTATGTGAGGTTGATACCTTTGAAATAAATATTATGACATTAGTGTTTTTTTTTTTAATTTCACAATTTTAAGTTTCAGTAATTTAAAAAATTTCTCCTTTATCAGGTCAAACTTCATTACTTTAAACAAAGGAAAACAATCACTATATCCCAAAGAAGTTTTGTTCACTGAGAACAACACTCAAACATATCCATAAACAAACCTTTAGGTTAGTTTCTCCATCCAAACTAGCAGTTGTAACATGACATGAACCATCAAGTCGATCTGAGGACAGAAGCACCAAATCTGCAGGGAAAATTTCATCTTTGGCTATTCGAACAATATCACCCACCTGTGAAGAATTTTGGAAAAACTGAATATACAGATTTTAAAAGGCAAGGACTTAACTTTTAATCAGTTCTAAACAAGCAACTTTTTACCACATTTAAATTTTAATGTAGGAAACAGACTTTAAAAAAAAATATGATCAGATTAGAATTATGTGCTATGATATCAAAGTATAATTGATTTCTATTATTTATCAGACACATACCCGAATATTTTTTGATCTAGTTTTCACAAGGCCACCACTTCGAACAACATAAACAGGAGCTCCATTTACTTCATTATCTGAGTTATGTCGCAACCAATCTTCATATCCCTGTAAACAGCCAAAGAATAAAAAGTACTCTTTTCAGTATAACTGAAGATACTTTTTCAAGTGAGGAAAAATAAATAAATAAATAAAAAATTCAGAACAACACTCACTGACCAGAATTATATCAGCCTATTTTGATGCATATACTCATAGGTATTCGAAATTAGTTCCTACTGGAAATATGCTATTCTCTTGTTTTTTTCCATGATAAACATGTTCCTGGTTTTCATTATACCTCTCTATCTATTCCTTCTCAATTTCTTTATGGGATGCTTCTTCAATGTGACCTTTGGGGTTGTTTTCTCACCCTTTACCATTTCTTCTATCTGTATGTCTTCAGATATCATAGATAGGCTGATAATTCTGTAATTTATATCTTCAGCCTGTCTCTCTCTTCTGGGCTCCTCTTATCCTTCTTAAGTAACAAAAAATATACTTTTTTCTAGAATCGTAAAATGTTTGTCAATTTTATTTCCTTGTCCATAAACCTTATAAAATGGAAATGTATCATATTTACAAGAGAAAATTCAAATAATTCTCTCAAAAGAGATCATTTCGTATACTCAGACCCTACCAAGATCTTTCGAGAAATGGCAACCATCTGGACATGACATTTCTATGAATTTCTTTCTTTCTTACTTGATGTGTTTCCAATAATCCTGTTTATACCTAGACTTTAATGTCCATTAAGATTTGGTTGAAGCTAGTTCCTCTAGGGTACTACTTTATGTAAAGATCACTTTCACCAAAGGAATTTGTAAAAAAGTTTGAAAATACTACACAATATTTATTCTCAAATGTTCATGCCAGAAGATTTTTTATTGTTAACATGCTTCATTCCCTAAAACATACCCCTTTAGAACTGTGTTTCCTTTAAATACCGCCAAACTCTACAAAAATGATCATAATAAATAATGTTTTGTATCTAAATCTGTACATGTACAACGCTCGCTTTTGGGTGTTCCTTAGGTATGTCAGGTAACAACATATTTTAACAATAGTAATCAATCCATGGGTCACCAGCTTCCTAAAATAGAGAGCAGCTGCCTCAGTTTAACTTTACCATGTGCCATATGAACAAGATTTTTTATTTCTCAGGGAAATTATTTTTCAATAAATGTTACTTTGGAGTGGAAATACTTAGCAACTTCTGAATAGCTTGGGGGTAAACAACAATAATAGAAAGCACTTCATACCTGCTTTATAGCAGTTACTGTTATCACAAAGAATAATGGAAGCCCGCTGGTAATTGGACTGGTAGGTGTATCAATCATAAGCTAGATAAAAAAAGTACAGAGTATTATATTTTTATATTGTATATGTCATACTATTAACATCTAAAATCTCATTATTATTGGGAATTCCATGAGTAATATGCAAAATGTATATTTTTGTCCACAGCAAAAAATAATAGAGAAATATTATGCAGTAGGCATAGTTTAGTCCACAATTTCACTTTGTTGGCTATTATATGGGTTTTATAAAATATTTAAATCTACTACATGCCTAAATGTATTGCTAGAGTGTACTCAATCACTCTGCTTTCTTAACACATAGGATATTTAAGGTTTTCTTCAATATTTCCCTAGGAGCAGAGCTATAGTTGCTCAGATCTCGATTCACATTTCTTCATACATCTAGATTAAATGCCGAAAAGTCCGTCACTAATTTTTACCCTGGGATACAAAATAGATTCTATACTAGTCAGAAAGATTTAGTAATGGGATAAGGGGAAAGGTTTTTTCCACCAGTTATTGTGGTATACCCAGCAGAACCAGAGAGGTATAACTAGGAAAATGATGCTGCAACCATAACCTTAATCATACAATTGAGGTTTCAATAAATTGCTAAAGAACTAAAGAAACATTTGCAATAATTATGTTTGTTGAGTTAGAACATGGTTCCATTACTCTGTATAAGCCAATAAATTTTTTTTCTATTCCACAGGCAAGCTAAATTCCTGATTTTAGCTAGCGATTTCACGGACGCATGCATGTTATATGGATAAGGTTAGTGTAAATTCCTCACTTCCCCAAGAACCAAGCTAATGTTCTATTGACAGAAAATCAGAAGTGCCTTCTCTGTTCATGAAGGAAAGCAATTCTTTAAGAGAGTAAATGTTTCTTAAAGTTTTAAAATGATTACTTGATTACTTGAAGAGTTTTTTCTTTTGAAATCCCAGGTTCTATTAAGAGAAAAGCTAAATACAATTTAACGTCACAGTGAAAGAGGCTATAGAACTCTTGATAATTGTTATCAGAAAAAAATACCATCTTTAAAAGAAAATGACCATCAGTTTTTGACTTATACTCAAGTTTCATAGGCTGTTCTCTTGAGACTTTGACATAAAAGTTATAAAAAAATTACAAATATTATATACAAAAATCATTGTAGCCAATGGTACAAATATTCCTGGCTCCATCCAGTCACACACACACACACATAGAACAATGAAAATTAAGAAACTGTCAAAACAGCTTATAATGGACACAGACTTAAGGAATAAAAAAATGGTCTCTTTGATAAAGAATCTATAAACATGCAGATTCGTAAAAATTAAAATAATTAAAAGCCAAAAGTAAATTTATTTTGTACAAAATGGTTCAAAAGACTGAAATGTGCCAAAACACGTATGCTGTATATCCAAAGCCAAAATACTTATATTCTGAGGCAGACCATATGAAAGGTCATGTTCTTGGCCTAGATAGATGGTTATCAGCACTACAGCAGACACAATTATAATGAAACAAAATATAATTAATCTCAAAATTAATAAGTTATTTTCTTAGAAATCTAGATGTGATTTAGATCATTGTATTCTGTGAAATATTAATCCCAAAATAACCAGAGAAAAAATGGTCCCATGGTCATATGATTTAGAACACAATGCATACTAAATTTCCCCTCCAGAGAGTCAAAATACGTATAAGTATATGAAATGCTCTAAAAAATCCTGAGTAAAGAAACCTGGGCATTTATCCCACAGACCATTGCAGAACACTCTTTTTATATTAATTTATTTTGGGAAATAATTTTCCTCTAAGACATTTTTAAAAGAAATCATGTTTACAAATTCTTAACAATCTGTTGAGTGATAAAACTTACCTGAACCAAAAATATAATAAGAAAATAAAAGTTTGCCACTCTTCTGAACTGTTCAAATAAATTTTTTGGAACAAAATTCCACACAGTATACTAAAAAAAAAAAAAAAGAGAGAGATATTGATAAATTAGTATTTCAAAATAATGCATTTTATACAGATATAACAATATAAAAGTAAAATCAGATTTACTAATAAGCTCTTAAGACAAATTTCATGTAACTCTTGATGCTATAAAAACTACTTCTGTAGTTTCTAAAGAACTTTTATTCTACCTTTCTTTTTATTTTCTTTTACCACTTATTTGCAATTATAGTATAACTTTTAAAATCTATTTTGCTCTTTAAGTGCTGATTTTTTAGAAGTTGGAGAAGGAAGATGAAATATTCATTAAAATAATATTTGGATAATTTACTGTGGACTGCACGCACACAAAACTAAACCCATGTGAAAAAATGGCAGAGTCACATTTGGTGGCTATTTGCTGATTGGTCTCAGCTGCCCTGAAGGCTTCCATGGTGTTAGTTACTTCTCAGACCCCTGCTAGTCCAGGTCAGAGGTTTGCTCTCAGTTTGTTGCTTAAGAATATGCCAAATGTTGCATCTTTTCACCAATGTAGATTACTTCATACCATGTCATCATGGAAAGGACCAGAAGAATTTTTTTTATGATCCAAAGAATTAGGGGAAGAAAAGGTGAAATCTGGAGCTTCATGGAACTGTCAGCAATTAAGGAACAAACGTCATGAAGAGTTACATAAACTTCATAAAAGTTTCCTGCTGAAAGTGGTCAGAACAGGATGGTACTGGCATAAAGATAGATATACTGACCAATGGAATTGAATTGAATGTTCAGAAATAGACCCTCTCATCTACAGATGATTGATCTTTGAGAAGCTGGTCAAGCCAAAGCAACTGAGACAGGGCAGCCACTTCAATAAATGGTGTTTGAAGAACTGGATATCCATAACCAAAAGAATGAAAGAGGACTCCTATCACACACCTTATACAAAAATTAACTCAAAATGGATCAAAGATGTAAAGATCAGAGCTAATAACATACAGCATTAAGAAGAAAACATAGGGAAATATCTGGAAAGTTCTGGTGATAGAAGGTAAGTTTCCTAGAACATACACCCAAAGCACGAGAATGAAACAAGAAATAGATAAATGGGATCTCCTTGAAACTGAACACTTTTGTGCACCAAAGGACTTTGTCAGAAAAATAAAAAGACAGCCTACGCAATGGGAGACAATATTTGGAAACCATATATCAGATAAGGGTTTAATATCCAGAATTTATAAAGAGATACTATAACTCAACAAGAAAAAGACAAACAATCCAATTAAAAAATGGGCAGAAGACATGGGCAGACACTTTTCTGAAGAGGAAATAAAAATGGCTCAAAAACTTCACTAGGGAAATGCAAATTTCCTACTAGGGAAATGCACATAAAAACCACAATGAGATATCATCTCACACCTACTACAATGGCCATTATATAAAAAAAAAAAAACAGAAAATTACAAGTGCTGGAGAGGATATGGAGAAACAGGCACACTTATTCACTGTTGGTGGGAATGTAGAATGGTGCAGCCACTCTGGAAGGCAGTTTGGTAGTTCCTCAGGAAGCTAAGTATAAAAGTGCCATATGATCCAGCAATCCCATTACTAGATAAATATTCAGAGGAAATGAAGGCAGAGTCATGAACAGACACACCAATGTTTATAGTGGCATTATTCACAATTGCCAAGAGAAGGAAATAGCTCAAATGTGCATAAATGGATAAACAAGCTGTGGTATATACATATGATGGAATATTATGCAGCAGTAAGACAGAATAAAGTCATGAAGCATGCAACAATGTGGATGAACCTTGAGGACATTATGTTGAGTGAAATTAGCCAGAAACAAAAGGACAAATACTAATGTGAACTAAAAGTAATATGAACTAATATTAATGAGTGAAATTTGGGAGTTAAATTTGAAAGCACAGGTTATCAGGAGATAGAAAGAGGGTAGAGATCAGGCATTTGATGCTGAAGGAGCACAGAATGTTCAACAGGATTTATTGTATAGATCCAGAAATGGAGAGCACAATACTATGTGATGCAGCACAACATTGTTAAGTACACTGAATAAAGATGAGTGTGAGCATGGTTGAAGGCTAGGGGCAATGTACAACTAGAAGGAAAGTTACCAGATAAAGACTGGGACTATCTAACTCGGTGAAACCTAGCGTGGTCAATGATGATTAAACGTAAAAATATAAAAATGTTTTTACATGAAGGAGAACAAATGAATGTCAACGTTGCAAAGTGTTGAAAATGGGATGGTATAGGGGAAAAAACATAATCAACATAAACTACAGTCTATAGTTAACAGTAACATTGTAATAGGCTTCCATAACTGTAACAAAGGCAATACAACAAAGCTAAATGTCAATAAGAGGGGGGTATAAGTGAGGGGTACGGGATTCTTGGTGATGTTGTTGTTGTGTGACCTTTTTATTTTAGCTTAGTTTTTTCTTTTATTTTTTTATTCTTCATTTATTTCTTCTCCTCTTCCTCTCTTTGTGGAGAAATAGAAATGTCCTCATATAGATTGTGGTAGTGAATGCGTAACTACGTGATTGTACCAGGAACCATGGATTATTCAATTAGGATGGACTGTATGGTGTGTGAAAAAACTGTTTAAAAAATAAACAGAGGGATCATTCTTGTTGCCTGTTAGCTGAGTAATTATCTCTCTTTGTCTCTGCACCTGGGTATAAAACCAAACTGGAGAAACACTTCAGGGAAGCAGATTTGGGAAAATTTCCCCTGCTTTCTTCCAGCATAATAAACCATCTTTCCTCTTCAGCTAGGTTCAGTGTGACTTTTACTAGCTGCATCGAGCAACAGACCCATATTTGGGAAGTGCCCCTCCTTCAGTTTGGTCACCATGAAGGGATGAAAACTTCTGATTGACATGCTGCTCAGTGGGCTCCTGGACCCCTGAGGTATATTTATTCTCTTTCATCTGAATATGTCTCAATTATTTCCTTCATCTGGACAAATTAGAAAACTGCTGAACCATCCTTTAAAAGAATATTCCTGGGGAGCCTAAGATGGCAGCTAGGTGAGACAGAGCAAAAAGACACCTCCGTGAAAAATACTAGATAAAAACCTGAAAGTGACCCAGAACACCAGTTTCAGCGATGCACCAGCCAGACAAGGTCTGCTAAAACCACAGAGACCATGCATTTGGTGAAACCAGGAGTCTGCATTCTGAAACGATTGAGTGAGTCAGCTGAAAGTCCCTTGGTCGCACTGCGGTGTGGGGAAAACGGTGGGTTAGTGTTTGGAGACTGACTAGTTCTTCAAAAAAAAAAAAAGCCCGGACGCAGCTGCAGATACGACTGGGAGAACTGCACAGTGAAGCATGGCGGGAGCAGGCTGGGCTAACGACTCGGTGTCTGGTGTGGAGGATACCCCTTCCCACACCCACTACTGTCTTGGGGCCAGGGGAGCAAAGGGGAGCCAAAAGGAGAAACAAGTGCACGACTTGTAGCCGTCTCCCCGGCAGGTGGGGGACACTCCTGCCTGGGGCCAGGCCCACAGCCCAGAGCCGCGCCGGGAAACCCAGTGTGATGGGTATTCTTTCCCACAGCACTGTGCACATGCCACAATTATCGGCCGTGGACAGTGGTCTTTAATACACCCACGGCTGACTGTCCCGGAGGAGGGCAGAGCTGTGTGAAAAGGGGGAAATTAACGTGTCCCATTCAACCATCTTTCAAGCGGGCTGGGAATGCCCCTGCATGGCCCGGTGGCCCAGGGCTTCCCTGGAGGCCAGTGCGCACTTGTGATGTGGCGCAGCCCTCCCTCAGCAGAGGTCCTGGAAGAGCAGAGCAGGCAAGGGGAACCCGCTCAGAAATCCCAGGGAACCTACACCAATACCAAGGACTTGTGGGTCAGCAGCAGAGAACAGCCTTAAATCTCCAGGAACACCTGGGAGGTTTGATTATTAAAGCTGCCCTTCCTCCCTAACCGCTCAGATACACGCCCCTCATTCAGGGCAGACAGCACCAACAACACACCCAAATTAAGTGCACCAATTGGACCCCACATACCACAAAGACAAAGTCGGGGAGAACTGACTTGAGGGGAATAGGTGACTCGTGGATGCCAGATGCTACCTAGTTAGAGAAAGTTTAGAGATTGGTAATTTTTTTACAGCCAGAAGGAACCATATCAAGTAAAGCAAATGCCTAGAGGTCAAAAACAACAGAAAATCTTAAAGCATATGATAAAACCGGACAATATGGAGAACCCAAACTCAAACACCCAAATCAAAAGATCAGAAGACACACAGTACTTGGTACAATTAATCAAAGAACTACAGACAGGCAACAAGAGCATGGCACAGGATATAAAGGACATGAAGAAGAGCATGGCACAGGATATAAAGGACATAAAGAAGACCCTAGAAGAGCATAAAGAAGAAACTGCAAGAGTAAATAAAAAAATAGAAGATCTTATGGAAATTAAAGAAACTGTAGGCCAAATTAAAAAGCCTCTGGAGAGGCGGGGCAAGATGGCAGACTGGTGAGCTGTATGTTTTAGTTACTCCTCCAGGAAAGTAGGTAAAAAGCCAGGAACTGCGTGGACTGGACACCACAGAGCAATCTGTCTTTGGGCATACTTCATACAACACTCATGAAAACGTGGAACTGCTGAGATCAGCGAAATCTGTAAGTTTTTGCGGCCAGGGGACCCGCGCCCCTCCCTGCCAGGCTCAGTCCCGGGGGAGGAGGGGCTGTCAGCTCCAGGAAGGAGAAGGGAGAATTGCAGTGGCTGCTCTTACCGGAAACTCATTCTACTGATTCAAACTCCAACCATAGATAGACTGAGGCCAGACACCAGAGACTCTGAGAGCAGCCAGCCCAGCAGAGAGGAGACAGGCATAGAAAAAAAACAACACGAAAAACTCCAAAATAAAAGCAGAGGATTTTTGGAGTTCTGGTGAACACAGAAAGGGGAAGGGCGGAGATCAGGCCTTGAGGCGCATATGCAAATCCCAAAGCAAGGCTGATCTCTCTGCCCTGGGCACTTTTCCTTAATGGCCCTGGTTGCTTTGTCTATTAGCATTTCAATAACCCATTAGATCTCTGAGGAGGGCCGGTTTTTTTTTTTTTTTTTTTTTTTTTTTTTTAAATCCTTTTTGCTTTTTCTAAAACAATTACTCTAAGAAGCTCAATACAGAAAGCTTCAAAGAATTGAAATTTGGGCACGTCAAGTCAAGAGCAGAACTAAGAGAGCTCTGAGACAAAAGGCAATAATCCAGTGGCTGAGAAAATTCACTAAACAACACAACTTCCGAAGAAAAGGGGGGTGTCCGCTCACAGCCACCATCCTGGTGGACAGGAAACACTCCTGCCCATCGCCAGCCCCATAGCCCAGAGCTGCCCCAGACAACCCAGTGTGACGGAAGTGCTTCAAATAACAGGCACACACCACAAAACTGGGCGTGGACATTAGCCTTCCCTGCAACCTCAGCTGAATGTCCCAGAGCTGGGAAGGGGGAGCAGTGTGAATTAACAGAGCCCCATTCAGCCATCATTTGAGCAGACTGGGAGCCTCCCAACACAGCCCAGCAGCCCAGAACTGCCCTGGGGGGACGGCACTCACCTGCGACATAGCACAGTCATCCCTCAACAGAGGACCCGGGGTGCACAGCCTGGAAGAGGGGCCCACTTGCAAGTCTCAGGAGCCATACACCTATACCAAAGACTTGTGGGTCAGTGGCAGAGACAAACTGTGGCAGGACTGAACTGAAGGATTAGACTATTGCAGTAGCTTTAAAACTCTAGGATCATCAGGGAGATTTGATTGTTAGGGCCACCCCCCCTCCCCGACTGCCCAGAAACACGCCCCACATACAGGGCAGGCAACACCAACTACACACGCAAGCTTGGGACACCAATTGGGCCCCACAAGACTCACTCCCCCACTCACCAAAAAGGCTAAGCAGGGGAGATCTGGCTTGTGGAGAACAGGTGGCTCGTGGACGCCACCTGCTGGTTAGTTAGAGAAAGTGTACTCCACGAAGCTGTAGATCTGATAAATTAGAGATAAGGACTTCAACTGGTCTACAAACCCTAAAAGAACCCTATCAAGGTCAGCAAATGCCACGAGGCCAAAAACAACAGAAAATTATAAAGCATATGAAAAAACCAGACGATATGGATAACCCAAGCCCAAGCACCCAAATCAAAAGACCAGAAGAGACACACCTAGAGCAGCTACTCAAAGAACTAAAGATGAACAATGAGACCCTAGTACGGGATATGAAGGAAATCAAGAAGACCCTAGAAGAGCATAAAGAAGACATTGCAAGACTAAATAAAAAAATGGATGATCTTATGGAAATTAAAGAAACTGTTGACCAAATTAAAAAGATTCTGGACACTCATAGTACAAGACTAGAGGAAGTTGAACAACGAATCAGTGACCTGGAAGATGACAGAATGGAAAATGAAAACATAAAAGAAAGAATGGGGAAAAAAATTGAAAAACTCGAAATGGACCTCAGGGATATGATAGATAATATGAAACGTCCGAATATAAGACTCATTGGTGTCCCAGAAGGGGAAGAAAAGGGTAAAGGTCTAGGAAGAGTATTCAAAGAAATTGTTGGGGAAAACTTCCCAAATCTTCTAAACAACATAAATACACAAATCATAAATGCTCAGCGAACTCCAAATAGAATAAATCCAAAAAAACCCACTCCGAGACATATACTGATCACACTGTCAAACATAGAAGAGAAGGAGCAAGTTCTGAAAGCAGCAAGAGAAAAGCAATTCACCACATAGAAAGGAAACAGCATAAGACTAAGTAGTGACTACTCAGCAGCCACCATGGAGGCGAGAAGGCAGTGGCACGATATATTTAAAATTCTGAGTGAGAGGAATTTCCAGCCAAGAATACTTTATCCAGCAAAGCTCTCCTTCAAATTTGAGGGAGAGCTTAAATTTTTCACAGACAAAGAAATGCTGAGAGAATTTGCTAACAAGAGACCTGCCCTACTGGAGATACTAAAGGGAGCCCTACAGACAGAGAAACAAAGACAGGACAGAGAGACTTGGAGAAAGGTTCAGTACTAAAGAGATTCGGTATGGGTACAATAAAGGATATTAATAGAGAGAGGGAAAAATATGGCAAACATAATCCAAAGGATAAGATGGCCGATTCAAGAAATGCCTTCACGGTTTTAACGTTGAATGTAAATGGATTAAACTCCCCAATTAAAAGATATAGATTCGCAGAATGGATCAAAAAAAATGAACCATCAATATGTTGCATACAAGAGACTCATCTTAGACACAGGGACACAAAGAAACTGAAAGTGAAAGGATGGAAAAAAATATTTCATGCAAGCTACAGCCAAAAGAAAGCAGGTGTAGCAATATTAATCTCAGATAAAATAGACTTCAAATGCAGGGATGTTTTGAGAGACAAAGAAGGCCACTACATACTAATAAAAGGGGCAATTCAGCAAGAAGAAATAACAATCGTAAATGTCTATGCACCCAATCAAGGTGCCACAAAATACATGAGAGAAACATTGGCAAAACTAAAGGAAGCAATTGATGTTTCCACAATAATTGTGGGAGACTTCAACACATCACTCTCTCCTATAGATAGATCAACCAGACAGAAGACCAATAAGGAAATTGAAAACCTAAACAATCTGATAAATGAATTAGATTTAACAGACATCTACAGGACATTACATCCCAAATCAACAGGATACACATACTTTTCTAGTGCTCACGGAACTTTCTCCAGAATAGATCATATGCTGGGACATAAAACAAGCCTCAATAAATTTAAAAAGATTGAAATTATTCAAAGCACATTCTCTGACCACAATGGAATACAATTAGAAGTCAATAACCATCAGAGACTTAGAAAATTCACAAATACCTGGAGGTTAAACAACACACTCCTAAACAATCAGTGGGTTAAAGAAGAAATAGCAAGAGAAATTGCTAAATATATAGAGACGAATGAAAATGAGAACACAACATACCAAAACCTATGGGATGCAGCAAAAGCAGTGCTAAGGGGGACATTTATAGCACTAAACGCATATATTAAAAAGGAAGAAAGAGCCAAAATCAAAGAACTAATGGATCAACTGAAGAAGCTAGAAAATGAACAGCAAACCAATCCTAAACCAAGTACAAGAAAAGAAATAACAAGGATTAAAGCAGAAATAAATGACATAGAGAACAAAAAAACAATAGAAAGGATAAATATCACCAAAAGTTGGTTCTTTGAGAAGATCAACAAGATTGACAAGCCCCTAGCTAGACTGAAAAAATCAAAAAGAGAGAAGACCCATATAAACAAAATAATGAATGAAAAAGGTGACATAACTGCAGATCCTGAAGAAATTAAAAAAATTATAAGAGGATATTATGAACAACTGTATGGCAACAAACTGGATAATGTAGAAGAAATGGACAATTTCCTGGAAACATATGAACAACCTAGACTGACCAGAGAAGAAATAGAAGACCTCAACCAACCCATCACAAGCAAAGAGATCCAATCAGTCATCAAAAATCTTCCCACAAATAAATGCCCAGGGCCAGATGGCTTCACAGGGGAATTCTACCAAACTTTTCAGAAAGAACTGACACCAATCTTACTCAAACTCTTTCAAAACATTGAAAAAAATGGAACACTACCTAATTCATTTTATGAAGCTAACATCAATCTAATACCAAAACCAGGCAAAGATGCTACAAAAAAGGAAAACTACCGGCCAATCTCCCTAATGAATATAGATGCAAAAATCCTCAACAAAATACTTGCAAATCGAATCCAAAGACACATTAAAAAAATCATACACCATGACCAAGTGGGGTTCATTCCAGGCATGCAAGGATGGTTCAACATAAGAAAAACAATCAATGTATTACAACACATTAAAAACTCGAAAGGGAAAAATCAATTGATCATCTCAATAGATGCTGAAAAAGCATTTGACAAAATCCAACATCCGTTTTTGATAAAAACACTTCAAAAGGTAGGAATTGAAGGAAACTTCCTCAACATGATAAAGAGCATATATGAAAAACCCACAGCCAGCATAGTACTCAAGGGTGAGAGACTGAAAGCCTTCCCTCTAAGATCAGGAACAAGACAAGGATGCCCGCTGTCACCACTGTTATTCAACATTGTGCTGGAAGTGCTAGCCAGGGCAATCCGGCAAGACAAAGAAATAAAAGGCATCCAAATTGGAAAAGAAGAAGTAAAACTGTCATTGTTTGCAGATGATATGATCTTATATCTAGAAAACCCTGAGAAATCAACGATACACCTACTAGAGCTAATAAACAAATTCAGCAAAGTAGCGGGATACAAGATTAATGCACATAAGTCAGTAATGTTTCTATATGCTAGAAATGAACAAACTGAAGAGACACTCAAGAAAAAGATACCATTTTCAATAGCAACTAAAAAAATCAAGTACCTAGGAATCAACTTAACCAAAGATGTAAAAGACCTATACAAAGAAAACTACATAACTCTACTAAAAGAAATAGAAGGGGACCTTAAAAGATGGAAAAATATTCCATGTTCATGGATAGGAAGGCTAAATGTCATTAAGATGTCAATTCTACCCAAACTCATCTACAGATTCAATGCAATCCCAATCAAAATTCCAACAACCTACTTTGCAGACTTGGAAAAGCTAGTTATCAAATTTATTTGGAAAGGGAAGATGCCTCGAATTGCTAAAGACACTTTAAAAAAGAAAAACGAAGTGGGAGGACTTACACTCCCTGACTTTGAAGCTTATTATAAAGCCACAGTTGCCAAAACAGCATGGTACTGGCACAAAGATAGACATATAGATCAATGGAATCGAATTGAGAATTCAGAGATAGACCCTCAGATCTATGGCCGACTGATCTTTGATAAGGCCCCCAAAGTCACCGAACTGAGCCATAATGGTCTTTTCAACAAATGGGGCTGGGAGAGTTGGATATCCATATCCAAAAGAATGAAAGAGGACCCCTACCTCACCCCCTACACAAAAATTAACTCAAAATGGACCAAAGATCTCAATATAAAAGAAAGTACCATTAAACTCCTAGAAGATAATGTAGGAAAACATCTTCAAGACCTTGTATTAGGAGGCCACTTCCTAGACTTTACACCCAAAGCACAAGCAACAAAAGAGAAAATAGATAAATGGGAACTCCTCAAGCTTAGAAGTTTCTGCACCTCAAAGGAATTTCTCAAAAAGGTAAAGAGGCAGCCAACTCAATGGGGAAAAAATTTTTGGAAACCATGTATCTGACAAAAGACTGATATCTTGCATATACAAAGAAATCCTACAACTCAATGACAATAGTACAGACAGCCCAATTATAAAATGGGCAAAAGATATGAAAAGACAGTTCTCTGAAGAGGAAATACAAATGGCCAAGAAACACATGAAAAAATGTTCAGCTTCACTAGCTATTAGAGAGATGCAAATTAAGACCACAATGAGATACCATCTAACACCGGTTAGAATGGCTGCCATTAAACAAACAGGAAACTACAAATGCTGGAGGGGATGTGGAGAAATTGGAACTCTTATTCACTGTTGGTGGGACTGTATAATGGTTCAGCCACTCTGGAAGTCAGTCTGGCAGTTCCTTAGAAAACTAGAGATAGAGCTACCATTCGATCCAGCGATTGCACTTCTCGGGATATACCCGGAAGATCGGAAAGCAGTGACACGAACAGATATCTGCACGCCAATGTTCATAGCAGCATTATTCACAATTGCCAAGAGATGGAAACAACCCAAATGTCCTTCAACAGATGAGTGGATAAATAAAATGTGGTATATACACACGATGGAATACTACGCGGCAGTAAGAAGGAACGATCTGGTGAAACATATGACAACATGGATGAACCTTGAAGACATAATGCTGAGCGAAATAAGCCAGGCACAAAAAGAGAAATATTATATGCTACCACTAATGTGAACTTTGAAAAATGTAAAACAAATGGTTTATAATGTAGAATGTAGGGGAACTAGCAGTAGAGAGCAATTAAGGAAGGGGGAACAATAATCCAAGAAGAACAGATAAGCTATTTAACGTTCTGGGGATGCCCAGAAATGACTATGGTCTGTTAATTTCTGATGGATGTAGTAGGAAGAAGTTCACTGAAATGTTGCTATAGTATGTAACTTTCTTGGGGTAAAGTAGGAACATGTTGGAAGTTAAGCAGTTATCTTAGGTTAGTTGTCTTTTTCTTACTCCCTTGCTATGGTCTCTTTGAAATGTTCTTTTATTGTATGTTTGTTTTCTTTTTAACTTTTTTTTTTTCATACAGTTGATTTGAAAAAAGAAGGGAAAGTTAAAAAAAAAAAAAAATAAAAAAGACAAACAAGTAAAAAAAAAAAAAAAAAAAAAAAACGATGTAGTGCCCCCTTGAGGAGCCTGTGGAGAATGCAGGGGTATTCGCCTACCCCACCTCCATGGTTGCTAACATGACCACAGACATAGGGGACTGGTGGTTTGATGGGTTGAGCCCTCTACCATAAGTTTTACCCTTGGGAAGACGGTTGCTGCAAAGGAGAGGCTAGGCCTCCCTGTATTTGTGCCTAAGAGTCTCCTCCTGAATGCCTCTTTGTTGCTCAGATGTGGCCCTCTCTCTCTGGCTAAGCCAACTTGAAAGGTGAAATCACTGCCCTCCCCCCTACGTGGGATCAGACACCCAGGGAAGTGAATCTCCCTGGCAACGTGGAATATGACTCCCGGGGAGGAATGTAGACCCGGCATCGTGGGATGGAGAACATCTTCTTGACCAAAAGGGGGATGTGAAAGGAAATGAAATAAGCTTCAGTGGCAGAGAGATCCCAAAACGAGCCGAGAGATCACTCTGGTGGGCACTCTTACGCACACTTTAGACAACCTTTTTTAGGTTCTAAAGAATTGGGGTAGCTGGTGGTGGATACCTGAAACTATTAAACTACAACCCAGAACCCATGAATCTCGAAGACAGTTGTATAAAAATGTAGCTTATGAGGGGTGACAGTGGGATTGGGAATGCCATAAGGACCAAACTCCACTTTGTCTAGTTTATGGATCGATGTGTAGAAAAGTAGGGGAAGCAAACAAACAGACAAAGGTACCTAGTGTTCTTTTTTACTTCAATTGCTCTTTTTCACTCTAATTATTATTCTTGTTATTTTTGTGTGTGTGCTAATGAAGGTGTCAGGGATTGATTTAGGTGATGAATGTACAACTATGTAATGGTACTGTAAACAATCGAAAGTACAATTTGTTTTGTATGACTGCGTGGTATGTGAATATATCTCAATAAAATGCTGGAAAAAAAAAAAAAGCCTCTGGATACTCATAATACAAGATTAGAGGAAGTTAAGCAACAACTCAGCCTCCTCGAGGACCACAGAACAGAAAATGAAAGAATAAAAGAAAGAATGGGGGAAAAAAATCGAAAAAATCAAAATAGATCTCAGGGATATGATAGATAAAATAAAACGTCCAGCTTTAAGACTCACTGGGGAAGACAAGGGGAAGAGAAGGGTAAAGGTCTAGAAAGAGTATTGAAAGAAATTGTTGAGGAAAACTTCCCAAACCTTCTACACAATATAAATACACAAAGCATAAATGCCCAGTGAACTCCAAATAGAATAAATCCAAATAAACCCACTCCAAGACATATTCTGATCAGACTGTCAAATACTGAAGAGAAGGAAGAAGTTCTGAAAGCAGCAAGAGAAAAGCAATTCATCACATACAAAGGAAACAATGTAAGACTAAGTAGTGATTACTCAGCGGCCACCATGGAGGCGAGAAGGCAGTGGTATGACATATTTAAAATTCTGAGAAGAGAAAAATTTCCAACCAAGAATACTTTATTCAGCAAAACTCTCCTTCAAATTTGAGGGAGAGGTTAAATTTTTCACAGACAAACAAATGCTGAAAGATTTTGCTAATTTTTTAAAAGACCTGCCCTACTTCAGATACTAAAGAGAGCCCCACCAACAGAGAAACAATGAAAGGAGAGAGAGATAAAGAGAATTTTAACAGACATATACAGAATATTACATCCCAGGTCACTGGGACACACACATGCTTCTTTAGTGATCATGGATCTTTCTCCAGAATGGACCATATGCTGGGACATAAAAACAAGCCTCAATAAATTAAAAAAAAAAAAAAGAATTTGTTCAAAGCACATTCTCTGACCACCATGGAATACAGATAGAAGTCAATAACCATCAGAGACTTGGAGAATTCACAAACACCTGGACGGTAAAAATGAGGGAGAGATGAAAACATTCCCGGATAATCAAAAGCTGAGGGACTTCAGCACCAGTAGATCAGTCCTACAAGAAATGCTAAAGGGAGTTGAGTAGGTGAAAGGAAGGGACACTAAACAATTGACTGAAACTACATGAAGAAATAAAGATTTGCAGTAAAGATCACATAATAAGTATAAATACCAATACTACTGCATTTTTGATTTGTAACTCCACTGTTTACTTTCTACAGGATCTAAAATACATAAACTATAATGATAAGTCAGTGGTTTTGGACTCAATGTAAAATATGTAATTTTTTATAAGAACTACATAAAGGTGGGGGAATGATGGAGTATAGGCACATAGTTTGTGTGTCATGTTGAATTTAAGTTGGTATCAAAGAAAAACAAGATTGTTATAGATTTAAGAGGTTAAATTTAAGCCCCACGGTAAACACAAAGAAAGTATCAGAGAATATGACCATAGAGATGAGAAGTAGAGTATGGGTTACAAGAAGTGGGGGAAGTGGCAATGGGGAGTTAAGAAATAATTAGTGTAGGGTTTCTGTTTGGGTTGAAGGGAAACTTCTAGTAATGGATGGTGGGAAGGTGATAGCATTGCAACATTCTAAATGTGATTAATCCCACTAATGGAATGCTGGGGGCAGGGGTGGAATGGGAAGATTTAGGCTGTATATATGTTTCCACAATTGAAAAAAAATGACAGTCTAAATAGATGACAATTAAATGCCAAGGATGATTCTGGATGGGATCTGAAGATGGAGGAGAGGAGGCTCAAAGGGACACAGATGAGACGTAAAAAAAAAGGAAATATAGAATGTAAGCTTGGTATCAACATCGAATTCTTGAACTTCTTAGCTGTACTTAATGGGATTGCATAAAAGAATGTTCTTGTCCATGGGAAAGGTATACATGAATTATATTGTTTGTTCAAAGATATGTGCAGCTTGCTCTCATATGTTCAGAGGACAGAGCAATAGGTGATCGATGAAAGATAGGGAGGGAGGGAGAGAGGAAGGGAAAGAAAGAAATGGTGTTGTGACAGGATGTTAAAGGTGGTGGATCAGGGTATCGGGAGGGGGGTCGGGGTATGCTGGAGTTCTGTGTTTGGGGTTTGTACTGTTTTTGCAACTGTTCCTGTAAGTTTGAATTTATTTCAAAATAAAATTTATTAAATAAAAAAAACAAGAATAAAAAAATAAATAAACAGAGGGATACAAATGTTGGAGGAAATGTGGAGAGAGGGATGTACCTATTCACCGCTGGTAGGGAAGTAGAATGCTGCAGCCATCTGGAGGTCAGAGAGGTAGTTGCACAGGAAGCTAAGGATGGGGTTGCCATATGGTCCTGCAACCCCATTATTGGGTATATACTTGGAAGAACTGAGAGCAGGGGCAGGAATGGACATTTGCACACCTGCATTTATGGCAGCAGTATTCACAATTTGCAAAGGATGGAGGTGGTCTAAGGGTATATCAACTGATGAATGGAATGGTGAACTGTGGTGTATGCATACAATGAAATATTGAGCAGCTGCAAGAAGGAATGAAGTTGTGAGGCATGCAACCAGGCGAATGGATCTTGAGAACAGAATGTTAAGTGAAACAAATTAGAAACAAAAAGACAAATATTATAACGCCACATTAATATGGACTAACTATAATGTGCAAACTCTGAGAATTGAATCTGAGAGCATAGGTTATCAGGGGAAGACTTATTGTAAAGGTTCTTAGATTGTAAGCTCTTATAGCAGTCACATCTATTCCTGAGTTGTAATGGTTACTTCTAAATTCTGAGATGCTGAGCTCTTTCTGTATAACATGGTTAGTCCCTGGAACTTTGGGTATCTGTGTGGCACCTAAGACTTTGAGCCAAGTTTGGCAGCTATGAATGTCAGCATTATCCCATATAGCAACTGTTAAAGAAGATGAAAAAGAGATGAGACTTCAAATAGAGATATGAAAGAAATGGACGTAGTTAGGACTATGGTAAATCAGTCGAAAGGGTAAAGGATGATATTGGCTGTGCTTTAAAACTTCAAATTCTGTATGAGACCCAAGGAGATAAGTTTATTTGATGCAAAAATCTATATTTTCTGCAGCATGCTATATAATTTAACTTGTAAAGTCAGTTTATTCAAACAAAATAATTACATGTAAGCTTGAATAGGGAGTAAGATCTGGTTGGTTTCTATAGGTTACTGTGAAGCGCCAATATATCTCAGAATAATTTGGGCAGAGAATAAAAAAGTATTTGCAAAGCCCCCTTGAGGGACTGGGGAAAAATGTAGTAATATTAAACTTCCCCACCTTGGGAATTCCTGATATTCTCACAAACATTGGGAACTACCCATTTAGAAGGCCGAGCCCTTGATCTTGGAGCTTGCCCTTATGAAGCTTGTTACTGCAAAGGAGAGGCTAAGCCTACTTATAATTGTGCGTAAGAGTCACCCCCAGAGAACCTCTTTTGTTGCTCAGATGTGGTGTCTCTCTCTAAGCCAACTAGGCAGGTGAACTCACTGTCCTCCCCCCATGTGGAACATGACTCCAAGGGGTATAAATCTCCCTGGCAGTGTGGGACATGACTCCCAGGGATGAGCCTGAACTTGGCATCATGGGATTGAGAAAGCCTTCTTGGACCAGAAGGGGTAAGAGAAATGAGATTTCAACTGGAGTTGAGAGGTCATTCTAGAAGTTATTCTTATGCTTTACATAAATATCCCTTTTTAGCTTTTAGTGTATTACAATAGCTAGAAGGAAATATCTGAAATTGTTGAACTGCAATCCAGTAGCCTAGATTCTTGAAGACGATTATATAACTAGGGCACTCATATGGTATCAACATGATTATAAAAACCTTGTGGCTTATATTCCCTTTAACCAGTGTATGGACAGATGAGTAGAAAAATGGGGACGAAAAGTGAAGGAATAATGGGGGGGATGGGGGGTAAGGGGATGCTTTGGGTGTTCTTTTTTACTTTTTTTTTTTTTTGGAGTAAGGAAAAGTTTCAAAAATTGATTGTGGTGATGAATGTACAACTATATGAGGATACTGTGACAACTGATTGTACACTTTGGATGATTGTATGATATGGTGAACGTATCTCAGTAAAATTGTGTTAAAAAAAAAAAGGGTAATGAAGAGTTACATAAACTTTGGTATCCTGCTGGAAGAAAAAAACATGCTCCTAACTAGACAAGGAGGCCAAGAGGCAGAGAGTATCAATGCCAAGCCCAAGGTGATTACAAAACATTACATAATGGAAACATTAGACAAAAGTTGTCCAGCAAAAACAAGATGCCCTATGGCTTCTTCAGACTGGTCAAGACAAAACTAGACCTGGTGCTTAGAGAAGAGACATTTTATAAGAATAATCTGGCACAAGTTTAAGCAGTGGCCTACACCTTGGCAACTAAGTAAAAGATACAATAGAGAAAGATTCTTTGCAATGTGTTATGTGGAATGTTTGTCAGACTGAGAACTGAGAAACAAGCCCACATCATAGCAAGAAAGAAAAATATAAAGAAACAGAAAGAAAATTTCTCCTGGAAAAATTTCCATCTTTCTGAAACCCAGAAGTCAAGTTTTCTCTAAGGTATATGAAATCACACCATTTTTTTTCTTAGATAAGTTGTGGCAACCCATGGCCTGAGCAAAACAGGCCTGCAGATCTTTGGTGCACAGCAGTCTGCATGACCTAGGCAGCTAAATGCTTTTTAAGAGAAAAAGGGTAGATTGACCTTAAAATGTAACTTTATGCAAGCAGGCAGGAAGTGAGAGGCTCTTAGTCTCACAAAAAGAGCAAAATGCAATTGTTCAAGTGTTATTCTAGCCCTTCCTGCACCACCTCCAGGTCAGAATGACCTGTTCCTGCATCTATCCTCCCCCCATCCTTAGGAAGGCCTTTGTCTAAACCCTTATAAAAGGCTTTCTGCCCTTTTTGCATCACTCGGTTGTTTTTCCTGTGAATGTGGTGCCTGGCTGGCCTGAGAGAGCTGTCATGATCTCTCCACGACTTCTCACCCTGTATGTAAGTAAGCCCTGAATAAAGGTTCATGTATCAGAAAATGCTTGTTGTCTTCTTTGGCCTTTGGACTGGCATGGCCCTCTTGGGCTGCAACATAAGTCTGTATACAAAAGTAAATATATGTTAAGTGGTTTAATAAAGGAAAAAAAAACCCACTAAACCTAAGGCTAATGAATAAGAGTAGACAGAAATGCTGAAATTTTTTTTTTATATGTATTTTGTGTAGTTCAGTGTCAGGGACAGATGAAATTGTCTAATTATGCAATTGTTCTCTGTTAAGTATGGAATATGGAAAAATAACCTAGAAAGTGAATTAGATCAAAATGCTTTAGATATGTAATCAATGGTATAACAACCCAGAAAATCTTATAGAAGACATGAGAATCTGGCTCATATTAATTGCTATATAACTGTTTTTTATGAAACCAGAACTCAGGAACAAAGGATCAGCAGACACCAGCCACATGCCTTCCCAGCTGACAGAGGTGTTCCAGATGCCATCAGCCTTTCTTCAGTGAAGGTATCCTCTTGTTGATGCCTTAGTTTGGACACTTCCATGGCCTTAGAACTGTAAACTTGTAACCTAATAAATCCCCTTTATAAAAGCCAATCCATTTCTGGTATTGTGCATAATGGCAGCTCTAGCAAACCAGATCAAACATTTAACACATAACCCAGCAATCCCATTCCTTGGTTTCTACCCAACAGAAAGGAGAACATATGATCAAACAAACACCTGTGAATGTTCATAGCAGCTTTATTCATAATACCCAAAACTGGAAGCAACACAATACCCATCAACTGGTAAAGGGCTAAACAAACTGTGGCAGAACCATAAAATGATACACTACTTAGCAATAAAAATGAATGAACTACTAAGATTGATACAACAACAAAGATGAATCTCAAAAGCATTATGTAAAATGAAACAAGTCAGATACAAAAGATTCATTCACACTGTATGATGCTATCTTATATGAAATCCTAGAAAAAAAGAACCTATATTATAGAAAGCAGATCAGAGGTGGCTAGTGCTGGAGGTAAGGAGGAGAGGGACTGGCTGCAAAGGGGCATGAAAAAACATTTTGGAGAGATGGATATATTCTATATTTTGAGTGTGGTGATAGTCATATGATGCTATACAGTTGTCAAAAGTCATTGAGTTGCACACTTAAAATTGGTGCATTTTATTGTATGTAAATTATACACTAAGCTAAAAAAATTGAAAGTTTCAAGAAATTTTGTTTCTTGCAAAAAAAAATAATTTTTATTTTGAACTGTGTCACTAATCAAGAGTTCCTTCATCATCTTAGATTCTGATATTTCCCCTTTCTGCACTTTGCTTTAGTATACAATATCCATAATAAGAAATGTCACTGTGCCGGTTTGAGTGTATTGTGTCCCCCAAATGCCATTATCTTTGTAGTCTTGTGTGGGGCAGGCGTTTTGGTGATGGTTGGATTTGCTTGGAATGTGCCCCACCCAGCTGTGGGCAATGATTCTGATGAGATGTTCTCATGGAGGCGTGGCCCCACCCATTCGGGGTGGGCCTTGATCGGTGGAGTTACATAAATGAGCTGACTCGGGGGGAGGAAGAGAGTGCAGCTGGGAGTGATGTTTGAAGAGGAGCAAGCTTGCTAGAGAGGAACGTCCTGGGAGAAAGCCGTTTTGAGGCCGGAGCTTTGGAGCAGATGCCAGCTGCCTTCCTAGCTAACAGAGGTTTTCCGGAGGCCATTGGCCATCCTCCGGTGAGGGTACCCGATTGCTGATGTGTTGCCTTGGACGCTTTGTGGCCTTAAGACTGTAACTGTGTAGCGAAATAAATCCCCGTTTTATAAAAGCCAATCCATCTCTGGTGTTTTGCATTCTGCAGCATTAGCAAACTAAGACAGATTTTGGTACCAGAGAAGTGGGGTGCTTTTGCTGCTGAGTTTGCAAATACCAAACATGTTGGAACAGCTTTTTAAATGGATAAGGGGGAATTTCTGGAGGAGTTGTGAGGAGCTTGATAGAAAAGGCCAAAACTGCTTTAAAGAGACTGTTTGTAGAAATATGGACTCTAAAGATACTTCTGATGAGGACTTGAACAGAAATGATGAATGTGTTGTAAACTGGAAGAAAGGCGATCCTTGTTTTAAAATGGCAGAGAATTTGGCAAAATTGAGTCCTGGTGTCAGATGGAAGGAAGAATCTGGAAGCAACAACTTGGAATACTTAGTTGAGGAGATCTCCAGACTACGTGTGGAGGACGTATCCTGGCTTCTCCTTGCAGCTTATAGTAAAATGCGAGCAGAGAGAGATAAACTTAGAACTGAACTCTTGGGTTCAAAGAAATCAGAAGTTGATGGCTTGGAAAATTACAGGCTTCCAGGGAGTGGAATCCCAGAAGCTACAGCCCAACGTGAGGATGTAACCAAACATGGAACCCAGCCGCCATTTCAGTACAAGCCAAGATTGGAAAAGGAGTTAAGCAGAAAGGATTTGTGGAAACTCCTATTGTCTGATGGCTTTGACCCCTGCATGCTTCATGCAAAGCCAACAGAATTTTTGCGAGATCTTTATAGACGGAGCCATTGCCGGTCTGGACTGGAGGAGACAGACAAGGAAAAAATTAAAGGAAAAATCTCTTCAAAGACAGAGCCATGGAGGTTGAGGTCTGGAGTCAAGAGGTTTAGGGCTGGGAGAGCGGAGCAGCCCACATGCATGGAAAGGGTGAGTTTGCCCTGGAGGTCGAGGGCGGGCTTTCCGCCTCGATGCTCTGGAAGAGTTTTGCCACCTCAGGTCCCAAAGAGGTTGGAGCACATTCCCAGGGAATTGGGGAAAGCCTGGCTGCCACCACACTGTTCTGAAGGGGTTGAGCGTGTGACCCGGAGATGGAAGGGAATCCGGGAGCTGCCCCGATGTTTGAGGAGAGTGGGGCCGAGAAGGTGGTCTCCCCAATGTGTGGAAATGTTGGAGCACTCACCTAAGTGTTTGGAGAGGAACAGGCTGCCGAAAAGGCCCTTGGGAAGGGTTAGGCTCCCGCTCTCTCAAGCCCCAAGGATGCAACATTGTTCTGTAAATGACTCTCAGACTTTGAAATCTAATGGAGTTTGTCCTGCAGGTTTTAAGAACTGTTTTGCTCCTGTTAACCCTGTTTTCCTTACTGTTTCTCCTTATGTCAATGGGAATGTTTATCCTATGAATGTCCCTCCTTTGTATATTAGAAGCACGTAACTTGTTCTAAGTTCACAGATCCACAGCTAAAGAAAGATTGTGCCTTGGGACTGACCACGCCTAAATTGATTTTGATGGGATTTTGTACTTAACTTTTGTTACTGAAATGGTTTGAGTTTTTGTGATATTGTGATGGAATGAATGTATTTTGTATTTGGAAAGATAATGTCATTTTGGGTTCCAGGGGGTGGAATGTGCCGGTTTGAGTGTATTGTGTCCCCCAAATGCCATTATCTTTGTAGTCTTGTGTGGGGCAGGCGTTTTGGTGATGGTTGGATTTGCTTGGAATGTGCCCCACCCAGCTGTGGGCAATGATTCTGATGAGATGTTCTCATGGAGGCGTGGCCCCACCCATTCGGGGTGGGCCTTGATCGGTGGAGTTACATAAATGAGCTGACTCGGGGGGAGGAAGAGAGTGCAGCTGGGAGTGATGTTTGAAGAGGAGCAAGCTTGCTAGAGAGGAACGTCCTGGGAGAAAGCCGTTTTGAGGCCGGAGCTTTGGAGCAGATGCCAGCTGCCTTCCTAGCTAACAGAGGTTTTCCGGAGGCCATTGGCCATCCTCCGGTGAGGGTACCCAATTGCTGATGTGTTGCCTTGGACGCTTTGTGGCCTTAAGACTGTAACTGTGTAGCGAAATAAATCCCCGTTTTATAAAAGCCAATCCATCTCTGGTGTTTTGCATTCTGCAGCATTAGCAAACTAGGACAGTCACTAATGGGTTTTTTTTTTTTTTTAATCATCATTTTATTGAGATATATTCACATACCACGCAGTCATACAAAACAAATCGTACTTTCGATTGTTTACAGGACCATTACATAGTTGTACATTCATTACCTAAATCAATCCCTGACACCTTCATTAGCACACACACAAAAATAACAAGAATAATAATTAAAGTGAAAAAGAGCAATTGAAGTAAAAAAGAACACTGGGTACCTTTGTCTGTTGGTTTCCTTCCCCTATTTTTCTACTCATCCATCCATAAACTAGACAAAGTGGAGTGTGGTCCTTATGGCTTTCCCAATCCCATTGTCACCCCTCATAAGCTACATTTTTATACAACTGTCTTCGAGATTCATGGGTTCTGGGTTGTAGTTTGATAGTTTCAGGTATCCACCACCAGCTACCCCAATTCTTTAGAACCTAAAAAGGGTTGTCTAAAGTGTGCGTAAGAGTGCCCACCAGAGTAACCTCTCGGCTCGTTTTGGAATCTCTCTGCCACTGAAGCTTATTTCATTTCCTTTCACATCTCCCTTTTGGTCAAGAAGATGTTCTCCGCCCCACGATGCCGGGTCTACATTCCTCCCCGGGAGTCATATTCTACGTTGCCAGGGAGATTCACTCCCCTGGGTGTCTGATCCCACGTAGGGGGGAGGGCAGTGATTTCACCTTTCAAGTTGGCTTAGCCAGAGAGAGAGGGCCACATCTGAGCAACAAAGAAGCATTCAGGAGGAGACTCTTAGGCACAAATATAGGGAGGCCTAGCCTCTCCTTTGCAGCAACCGTCTTCCCAAGGGTAAAACTTATGGTAGAGGGCTCAACCCATCAAACCACCAGTCCCCTATGTCTGTGGTCATGTTAGCAACCATCGAGGTGGGGTAGGCGAATACCCCTGCATTCTCCACAGGCTCCTCAAGGGGGCACTACATCTTTTTTTTTCCTTGTTTTTCTTTTTTTTTTTAACTTTCCCTTCTTTTTTAAATCAACTGTATGAAAAAAAAAAGTTAAAAAGAAAACAAACATACAATAAAAGAACATTTCAAAGAGACCATAACAAGGGAGTAAGAAAAAGACAACTAACCTAAGATAACTGCTTAACTTCCAACATGTTCCTACTTTACCCCAAGAAAGCTACATAATATAGCAACATTTCTGTGAACTTGTTCCTACTATATCCATCAGAAATTAACAGACCATAGTCATTTCTGGGCATCCCCAGAACGTTAAATAGCTTATCTGTTCTTCTTGGATTATTGTTCCCCCTTCCTTAATTGCTCTCTACTGCTAGTTCCCCTACATTCTACATTATAAACCATTTGTTTTACATTTTTCAAAGTTCACATTAGTGGTACCATATAATATTTCTCTTTTTGTACCTGGCTTATTTCGCTCAGCATTATGTCTTCAAGGTTCATCCATGTTGTCATATGTTTCACGAGATCGTTCCTTCTTACTGCCGCGTAGTATTCCATCGTGTGTATATACCACATTTTATTTATCGACTCATCTGTTGAAGGACATTTGGGTTGTTTCCATCTCTTGGCAATTGTGAATAATGCTGCTATGAACATTGGCGTGCAGATATCTGTTCGTGTCACTGCTTTCCGATCTTCCGGGTATATACCGAGAAGTGCAATCGCTGGATTGAATGGTAGCTCTATATCTAGTTTTCTAAGGAACTGCCAGACTGACTTCCAGAGTGGCTGAACCATTATACAGTCCCACCAACAATGAATAAGAGTTCCAATTTCTCCACATCCCCTCCAGCATTTGTAGTTTCCTGTTTGTTTAATGGCAGCCATTCTAACCGGTGTTAGATGGTATCTCATTGTGGTCTTAATTTGCATCTCTCTAATAGCTAGTGAAGCTGAACATTTTTTCATGTGTTTCTTGGCCATTTGTATTTCCTCTTCAGAGAGCTGTCTTTTCATATCTTTTGCCCATTTTATAATTGGGCTGTCTGTACTATTGTCATTGAGTTGTAGGATTTCTTTATATATGCAAGATATCAGTCTTTTGTCAGATACATGGTTTCCAAAAATTTTTTCCCATTGAGTTGGCTGCCTCTTTACCTTTTTGAGAAATTCCTTTGAGGTGCAGAAACTTCTAAGCTTGAGGAGTTCCCATTTATCTATTTTCTCTTTTGTTGCTTCTGCTTTGGGTGTAAAGTCTATGAAGTGGCCGCCTAACACAAGGTCTTGAAGATGTTTTCCTACATTATCTTCTAGGAGTTTTATGGTACTTTGTTTTATATTGAGATCTTTGGTCCATTTTGAGTTAATTTTTGTGTAGGGGGTGAGGTAGGGGTCCTCTTTCATTCTTTTGGATATGGATATCCAACTCTCCCAGCCCCATTTGTTGAAAAGACCATTATGGCTCAGTTCAGTGACTTTGGGGGCCTTATCAAAGACCAGTCGGCCATAGATCTAAGGGTCTATCTCTGAATTCTCAATTCGATTCCATTGATCTATATGTCTATCTTTGTGCCAGTACCATGCTGTTTTGGCAACTGTGGCTTTATAATAAGCTTCAAAGTCAGGGAGTGTAAGTCCTCCCACTTCGTTTTTTTTTTAGAGTGTCTTTAGCAATTTGAGGCATCTTCCCTTTCCAAATAAATTTGATAACTAGCTTTTCCAAGTCTGCAAAGTAGGTTGTTGGAATTTTGATTGGGATTGCATTGAATCTGTAGATGAGTTTGGGTAGAATTGACATCTTAATGACATTAGCCTTCCTATCCATGAACATGGAATATTTTTCCATCTTTTAAGGTCCCCTTCTATTCTTTTAGTAGAGTTACGTAGTTTCTTTGTATAGGTCTTTTACATCTTTGGTTAAGTTTATTCCTAGGTACTTGTTTTTTAGTTGCTATTGAAAATGGTATCTTTTTCTTGAGTGTCTCTTCAGTTTGTTCATTTCTAGCATATAGAAACATTACTGACTTATGTGCATTAATCTTGTATCCCGCTACTTTGCTAAATTTGTTTATTAGCTCTAGTAGCTGTATCGTCGATTCTCAGGGTTTTCTAGATATAAGATCATATCATCTGCAAACAATGACAGTTTTACTTCTTCTTTTCCAATTTGGATGCCTTTTATTTCTTTGTCTTGCCGGATTGCCCTGGCTAGCACTTCCAGCACAATGTTGAATAACAGTGGTGACAGCGGGCATCCTTGTCTTGTTCCTGATCTTAGAGGGAAGGCTTTCAGTCTCTCACCATTGAGTACTATGCTGGCTGTGGGTTTTTCATATATGCTCTTTATCATGTTGAGGAAGTTTCCTTCAATTCCTACCTTTTGAAGTGTTTTTATCAAAAAGGGATGTTGGATTTTGTCAAATGCTTTTTCAGCATCTATTGAGATGATCAATTGATTTTTCCCTTTTGACTTGTTAATGTGTTGTAATACATTGATTGATTTTCTTATGTTGAACCATCCTTGCATGCCTGGAATGAACCCCACTTGGTCATGGTGTATGATTTTTTAATGTGTCTTTGGATTCGATTTGCAAGTATTTTGTTGAGGATTTTTGCATCTATATTCATTAGGGAGATTGGCCGGTAGTTTTCCTTTTTTGTAGCATCTTTGCCTGGTTTTGGTATTAGATTGATGTTAGCTTCATAAAATGAGTTAGGTAGTGTTCCATTTTCTTCAATGTTTTGAAAGAGTTTGAGTAAGATTGGTGTCAGTTCTTTCTGGAAAGTTTGGTAGAATTCCCCTGTGAAGCCATCTGGCCCTGGGCATTTATTTGTGGAAGATTTTTGATGACTGATTGGATCTCTTTGCTTGTGATGGGTTGGTTGAGGTCTTCTATTTCTTCTCTGGTCAGTCTAGGTTGTTCATATGTTTCCAGGAAATTGTCCATTTCTTCTACATTATCCAGTTTGTTGCCATACAGTTGTTCATAATATCCTCTTATAATTTTTTTAATTTCTTCAGGATCTGCAGTTATGTCACCTTTTTCATTCATTATTTTGTTTATATGGGTCTTCTCTCTTTTTGATTTTGTCATTCTAGCTAGGGGCTTGTCAATCTTGTTGATCTTCTCAAAGAACCAAGTTTTGGTGATATTTATCCTCTCTATTGTTTTTTTGTTCTCTATGTCATTTATTTCTGCTTTAATCCTTGTTATTTCTTTTCTTCTACTTGGTTTAGCATTGGTTTGCTGTTCATTTTCTAGCTTCTTCAGTTGATCCATTAGTTCTTTGATTTTGGCTCTTTCTTCCTTTTTAATATATGCGTTTAGTGCTATAAATTTACCCCTTAGCACTGCTTTTGCTGCATCCCATAGGTTTTGGTATGTTGTGTTCTCATTTTCATTCGTCTCTATATATTTAGCAATTTCTCTTGCTATTTCTTCTTTAACCCACTGATTGTTTAGGAGTGTGTTGTTTAACCTCCAGGTATTTGTGAATTTTCTAAGTCTCTGATGGTTATTGACTTCTAATTGTATTCCATTGTGGTCAGAGAATGTGCTTTGAATAATTTCAATCTTTTTAATTTTATTGAGGCTTGTTTTATGTCCCAGCATATGATCTATTCTGGAGAAAGTTCCGTGAGCACTAGAAAAGTATGTGTATCCTGGTGATTTGGGATGTAATGTCCTCTATATGTCTGTTAAATCTAATTCATTTATCAGATTGTTTAGGTTTTCAGTTTCCTTATTGGTCTTCTGTCTGGTTGATCTATCTATAGGAGAGAGTGATGTGATGAAGTCTCCCACAATTATTGTGGAAACATCAATTGCTTCCTTTACTTTTGCCAGTGTTTCTCTCATGTATTTTGTGGCACCTTGATTGGGTGCATAGACATTTACGATTGTTATTTCTTCTTGCTGAATTGCCCATTTTATTAGTACGTAGTGGCCTTCTTTGTCTCTCAAAACATCCCTGCATTTGAAGTCTATTTTATCTGAGATTAATATTGCTACACCTGCTTTCTTTTGGCTGTAGCTTGCATGAAATATTTTTTTCCATCCTTTCACTTTCAGTTTCTTTGTGTCCCTGTGTCTAAGATGAGTCTCTTGTATGCAACATATTGATGGTTCATTTTTTTTGATCCATTCTGCGAATCTATATCTTTTAATTGGGGAGTTTAATCCATTTACATTCAACATTATAACCGTGAAGGCATTTCTTGAATCGGCCATCTTATCCTTTGGTTTATGTTTGTCATATTTTTCCCCTCTGTCTATTAATATCCTTTATTGTACCCATACCGAATCTCTTTAGTACTGAACCTTTCTCCAGGTCTCTCTGTCCTTTCTTTGTTTCTCTGTGTGTAGGGCTCCCTTTAGTATCTCCAGTAGGGCAGGTCTCTTGTTCGCAAATTCTCTCAGCATTTGTTTGTCTGTGAAAAATTTAAGCTCTCCCTCAAATTTGAAGGAGAGCTTTGCTGGATAAAGTATTCTTGGCTGGAAATTTTTCTCACTGAGAATTTTAAATGTATCGTGCCACTGCCTTCTTGCCTCCATGGTGGCTGCTGAGTAGTCACTACTTAGTCTTATGCTGTTTCCTTTGTATGTGGTGAATTGCTTTTCCCTTGCTGCTTTCAGAACTTGCTCCTTCTCTTCTGTGTTTGACAGTGTGATCAGTATATGTCTCGGAGTGGGTTTATTTGGATTTATTCTATTTGGAGTTCGCTGAGCATTTATGATTTGTGTATTTATGTTGTTTAGAAGATTTGGGAAGTTTTCTCCAACAATTTCTTTGAATACTCTTCCTAGACCTTTACCCTTTTCTTCCCCTTCTGGGACACCAATGAGTCTTATATTTGGACGTTTCATATTATCTATCATATCCCTGAGGTCCATTTCGATTTTTTCAATTTTTTTCCCCATTCTTTCTTTTATGCTTTCATTTTCCATTCTGTCATCTTCCAGGTCACTGATTCGTTGTTCAACTTCCTCTAGTCTTGTACTATGAGTGTCCAGAATCTTTTTAATTTGGTCAACAGTTTCTTTAATTTCCATAAGATCATCCATTTTTTTATTTAGTCTTGCAATGTCTTCTTTATGCTCTTCTAGAGTCTTCTTGATTTCCTTTATATCCCGTACTATGGTCTCATTGTTCATCTTTAGTTCTTTGAGTAGCTGCTCTAGGTGCTGTGTCTCTTCTGGTCTTTTGATTTGGGTGCTTGGGCTTGGGTTATCCATATCGTCTGGGTTTTTCATATGCTTTATAATTTTCTGTTGTTTTTGGCCTCGTGGCATTTGCTGAACTTGATAGGGTTCTTTTAGGGTTTGTAGACCTATTGAAGTCCTTATCTCTAATTTATCAGATCTACAGCTTCGTGGAGTACGCTTTCTCTAACTAACCAGCAGGTGGCGTCCACGAGCCACCTGTTCTCCACAAGCCAGTTCTCCCCTGCTTAGCCTTTTTGGTGAGTGGGGGAGTGAGTCTTGTGGGGCCCAATTGGTGTACCAAGCTTGCGTGTGTAGTTGGTGTTGCCTGCCCTGTATGTGGGGCGTGTTTCTGGGCAGTCGGGGAGGGGGGGTGGCCCTAACAATCCAATCTCCCTGGTGATCGTAGAGTTTTAAAGCTGCTGCAATAGTCTAATCCTTCAGTTCAGTCCTGCCACAGTTTGTCTCTGCCACTGACCCACAAGTCCTTGGTATTGGCGTATGGCTCCTGAGACTTGCAAGTGGGCCCCTCTTCCAGGCTGTGCACCCCGGGTCCTCTGTTGAGGGATGACTGTGCTATGTCACAGGTGAGTGCCGTCCCCCCAGGGCAGTTCTGGGCTGCTGGGCTGTGTAGGGAGGCTCCCAGTCTGCTGAAATGATGGCTGAATGGGGCTTTGTTAATTCACACTGCTCCACCTTCCCAACTCTGGGACAATCAGCTAAGGTTGCAGGGAAGACTAATGTCCACGCCCAGTTTTGTGGTGTGTGCCTGTTATTTGAAGCACTTCCGTCACACTGGGTTGTCTGGGGCAGCTCTGGGCTATGGGGCAGCTCTGGGCTATGGGGCTGGCGATGGGCTGGAGTGTTTCCTGTCCACCAGGATGGTGGCTGTGAGCGGACACCCCCCTTTCCTTGGGAAGTTGTGGTGTTTAGTGAATTTTCTCAGCCACTGGATTATTGCCTTTTGTCTCAGAGCTCTCTTAGTTCTGCTCTTGACTTGACGTGCCCAAATTGAAAGTCTTTGAAGCTTTCTGTATTGGGCTTCTTAGAGTAATTGTTTTAGAAAAAGAAAAAAGGACTAAAAAAAAAAAAAAAAAAAAAAGGGCCCTACTCGGAGATCTAATGGGTTATTGAAATGCTAAGAGACAAAGCAACCAGGGCCATTAAGGAAAGGTCCACAGGGCAGAGAGATCAGCTTTTCTTCGGGATTTGCATATGCGCCTCAGGACCCTTCCCCTTTCTATGTTCACCAGAACTCCAAAAATCCTCCGCTTTTATTTTGGAGTTTTTCGTGTTGTTTTTTTTCTATGCCTGTTTCCTCTCTGCTGGGCTGGCTGCTCTCAGATTCTCTGGTGTCTGGTCTCAGTCTATCTATGGTTGGAGTTTGGATCAGTAGAATGAGTTTCCGATAAGGGCTGCCACTGCAGTTCTCCCTTCTCCTTCCCGGAGCTGACAGCCCCTCCTCCCACGGGACTGAGCCTGGCCGGGAGGGGCGCGGGTCCCCTGGCAGCAAAAACTTACAGATTTCACTGATCTCAGCAGTTCGACATTTTCATGAGTGTTGTATGAAGTATGCCCAAAGACAGATTGCTCTGTGGTGTCCAGTCCACGCAGTTCCTGGCTTTCTACCTACTTTCCTGGAGGAGTAACTGAAACATACAGCTCACCAGTCTGCCATCTTGCCCCGCCTCCACTAATGGGTTTTTAACATACCTTTTAACCTACCATGTTAAAATATTACATTTTAATATACCCTTTTCAATAATGAGAGATCAGGAAATAAAAGTTTGTAATTACACAGATTTGAAAAACACAAGATTCATCCAAGGATACACTGAGAACCCTATTATTCCCAACAATTAGAGAATACACATTATTTTCAACCATACTTGGAGGTTTCATAAAACTTGAATATATATTAGGTGTATCAGTTGGGACTGAAATCAGTTATAACAGAAAATTCCCACCAAGAGTGGGGTAAACCAGTTAGGAGTTTATTTTTTTCATGTAACATGAAGTCCACAAATAAGCAGTCCAGGGCTGGTACAGCCAGACAATATCTGTGTCTTCCTATTTTATCATCATTAGCCTGTGACTACCATCCTTTTGGTCTATTCTCTGGGAAAGAAGAAAGGATAACACAGAGAGCAAATGGTGAAGAGAAAATGCCAGATGAGATGTTCTCATTTCCATTAGTTTCCTTAGAAGTGACACACAGTACCTCTGGCTACCTCTCATTGGCCAGGATTGTGGGTACATGCCATCATAGCTGAGATATGAGTCTTTTAAAAATTGCCCACCCTGGCAACTGAACAAATTGTGGTTTTGTTAATTTAAGGAAGAGAGGAGGAATGGATATTGGGACAGCAACTAGTTGTATCCGCCATTCTAGGCCACACATGAAGGCTCAAACAATTTTCTGTTTGGATCTATCATATAGATTCTATATCATGAAGACCATACATTGTGTTTACAATGCAATTAAATTAGAAATCTATAAAAGATAACTAAATATGTATGGACTAAATACTGAAAAACACACTTCTATTATTTAGACCTATGGGTACAAGAAGTCATATGAAAATTAAAATGAAAACAATTATAATGAAAATACTAGTTTTCAAAAATTTTGTGATACAGGTCAACAGGGATTTGGAGTGATATTATATATATACATAACCTTTACTACTTATAAATTAATGAATTATAACACTTGAAGGATGAACTACTCACTGATAGAGGGAGGTATAAAGATGATCACAAAACCATAACATTAAGTTTGTCCCAGTCATTTCATTGAATCTTTAAAGATATAAATGTATACTAGAGTACACACAAATTTCAAAAGAAAATGGTAACACTTTTTCAAAATAAATAGTACTTATCTACAGTTTTAATAATAAACTGATAATCTTTACCTTAGATGAAATGATCCGGTTATCTATAAATTTCTGAGGTGTATAAAGACCATTCAGAGGAAATCTGTTGGCTATGTAAATAGTCCTTGTGTCACTTTGATGTGGTGGGTCAAAACCCTAAGATCAAGGAAAAGAAAAAGAAATACTCTCATCAGTTATAGCAAATGTACCACACTAACACAAGGTATTAATAATACAAGGGGTATATGGGAATTCTGTATTTTCTGCATGACTATTCTGTATACCTACAACTTCTCTAATAACAAAGAAAGAAAAAAGAAAAAATACTGATCAATAAGGTTAGTTGTTATGATTCTTTACTGTTGGCTTTGATTGATCAGATTGCATGTTATTACCGGCTTTGAGCTGTATAAAGACTCAATTAATTTAATTATTAGAGTTAAAAGCCATATTTTTTTCCTTCACAGGTAAACAGGTATATTACTTTCAGACATTAACTAACTAGGTAATACCTCTGGAAATGATGAACAGTCCATACTCTGAAATAAAAACCATATAGGAAACCTAGAGATGTATTTGAGGACAAGTCTTTTTTCTCCACTGCATCCTTACCTTTTAATTACTGTGGGTCCCTTGTCCTTCTCTTAGGATGGATTCCTATTCAGTGATGTGGAGGTCCTGTGCAGCTATGGCCTATTCAGCTCCTACCATACCTGATGACAATATTTCTCCCACCTCAACATGGTTTCAAAGAGCTTTGTTGCCAGAGGACTTACAATACCTTGGGTGGGAACTTGCTCAGATTCATTCCACACAATCATTTATTTGTGCCAGTTACTCTATCAGTTGACTCCCTGATACACAATATGAATGATTACAATTTCTGACCTTGAAGAACTCCCTTTCTGGTCTGATATTTAGAAGACCATCTCTCAAGGTACATTTAGTAATGATCCTTTGGTGGAAAAGGTTTCACTGGTGACAAGAATACTGGCACTTCATTCCTACAATATTGTACTCTCTTCCAGGATGGCAAATGAATCTTTAAGACTCCTCCTTATAGGCTAAAAGAGAAACCCCAAATGCAAGACTTTTCTTTGGTTCTAACAGGCAAATGACTCAAAATTCCTTAAATCTTCATTTTTTTATGATGGCCAAGTGCTAATTACTAGTACTACTAAATGGGTTATTAAAAGGTCAATTAAAATTGGTATTCATAAACTACAGTGATCCATTTTTAGATATTACTAAGGAGTCTAATTTAGAAATTCACTAAGTAGTCTAGCTGCCATGAGCATCCCTGTAAAATTTCCATTAAGCGCAGACATACACAGATAGTTGAAATTCCCAAAATTGCCCAGAAGGAATCCCATTATTTTCAACCCTGCTTTAGTAGCACTTTGGATCAGTGATGACCACAGTTCATGGATGTGAATATGACATTATGGGTCTAATTCAAAATCAGTCTCTTGAAGGAAAAAATACGGTGGCATGCATATTTACTTCCCTCATAAATTTTCTTTTAAATATTTTACAATTTTCCCTGTGATAACTCCTAGGGTGGGAGTGGGCGGGTGGGGGGAATGTAGTTCTCAAAACCAGAGGTGGAAAACACTGCTCTCTCTAAAATGTCACAATCGTCTTAAAAACACATGCCACTTATTCGTTCAACATTTGTTGATTTAAAGCACTGTTAGGTCATGAAGGATTATGGGGTTTGTTATATACTGAAGCAAATTATAGTATGTTCCAATCAATCAATAAACAAATAAATAAGCAAAGAAACAGTCTGAATGCTACTGCTTTAAACTATGGCTGTATTTCTCAAATGGGGTTCACAGGAAGTTTACCTATAAAGTTCATAAGAAGTTGTAAGAGGGTTTCACAGAGAACTGAAACTTTAGACTGAATGCAGCATCCACCCTGTAACCATGTTAATATATCTACCATATTCTAGCTCCTACGTCATATGCTTAATGCCATCACTGTCTTTAGCACCCCTCCTTTGCAGCTCATCAATAGATCAATTTAGACGGAAACCTGTCTGAGCACATCTGAAATTGGAAACATATAATTGATATGTTTTTGCATTAACACTAAGTAACACACCATGCATGTAAGCATTTGGGACAAATTTTAAAAAAATGAAAATAAATTTGAGGGTCTGAAAGAAAATATGTATTCAAGAAGATGTCAAGACAATTGAAACTGAGAACCACTGATTGAGGATTTTTATTTATTTATTTATTTTTGCTAAATTCCCACCAAGACTGGGATTTATTACCACACACATCTGAAGTTATGAAACAAAAAACAAAACAAAGAACTCCAAACAACCAAAAAAGAACCATAGAAACATTTCAGTTATGAATAGAATATTTATGTATTAAAGGGTAAAAAATTGCATGTACTTTTCAGAAAGCAAACACTCATCATTCCCCATTCATCTCTAGTGGATGATTTGAACCAGGGATCACATACTAAAGTTTTAGAATTCCTGAGATTTCTACAGTCATTTCAAGGGGAAAATACTGAAATGTTCCAAAATTAAATCAATATTAAATTAAACTGATTTTTAAAAATTCTACACACAATCTCTAAGATACCACAATTCAAAATAAGACGACAATTTCAAAAAGAGAAAAATGATAAGCTTTTCCTTATTCCCAAAAATAACACAACATCCACTAACACATGTTGAGTTTTTTCAGTTCTGATTAATTCACACAAACTCAGCCAATCATGTTACAAAGGTATGCATATATGTGGATGTGTGAGGGAATTTTTTTCACACAGAAAATAGTTAAATTTAATATTTGTGACTGTAGTATAAACATGGTTAAATGTCCCTTAGGGAAATTAAAACTCAGTTAATTAGCATCATCTCTGCAACAAAATAAACTAGCCACAAACCAAATGGAAATAAAAGAATTAAACTGTCTAAAATGAACCTTTCAGCAGGCTTCATAAATGAACTTCAGGTCTGTGAATTTCTGAAATTGTTTGCAAATTTGCCTATATATCCTTTTTTTCTGATAAGTCTTACACAGGTTTCATCAGATTTTCATGATGCAAAGAAAATTAAAACCACTTACCTAAATTCCTTTTTTGGGATCAGTTCCCTGCCCTAACCCATACTTAAAATTGACAAGAGAATCTTCATATTTCAGTAATACCTCTACCTTCCTTAATGGGAGTCAAAACAAACATCTGTTATCAGAAATTAATTGTTAAACTATATTGTTACTGTGAAATTCAAGCACAGTTTGCACTATTTCTAGAAAGCATTATCAGCAAGTCTTATTATGGCACCGAGGAAAAAAATACAATCAAAACTCCCTAATCACTAGGTCAAAGCTACACAGCACAGTTCAGACACCTTTGGCACGTATTACATTTTCTGTTGTCATCCCAGACTACCCCCTCACTCTGTCAACCCTTGATGCTTCCCTGTTTCTTTCTCCTTTGATTTGATCTAGTCCTAGGTAAAGGAATTGAGATAGATTAATGATTTTCTAGCTACCCAATTTTATTTTAATGCCCGGTAAAGAGGAAAGACTATAGGCTTTGGAGACATACAGATTTCAACTATTTAAAAACTCTCATTCTCTTCAAAAATATGAACTAATCAAAGCTCTCTTTTGTCTTCGTACTGTTTAGTGAACCATCGTGTTAAAGCACAATGTCTTCAAAAGTGTGGGTAAGTATGAGAGGAAAAAAAATCTCATGGTAGCAGATACGGGGAAAGAACAGACATCCCATGGGATTAATCTGAAAGAGACTCCATTTGGAACCATAAACTGATGTGCTCTGGAGAAACCAGAAAAGAGCTTCATAATTTTTAGTAGTTGGTTTTTGGCACACAGCAATATTTGGAAATGAATTTGACACATTTAACATTTTTACCAAATATACCAGCCTCTTCAGTGCTGTAAAATTCCAAAGACTTTATAAAAAATACAAGTATACAAATCAAAGAACTAAGGAGAAAATAAAACTATCGTCATGATTCATGTAATTAAATAGTCATACTTCTTTAACATAACTACGAAAACATTATCTCGACAGATCAGTGATCTAAGTGAACTTGTGACTTTTACCATTCTTACAGATGATCTACTTCCTCCACATCAGAAAGAAAACACTCCAAAATAAACAAACAAAAACCCAAAAAGAACAACAAAAAACCCAAAGCTTCAGAGTCAAAACTGCAATATCACTAAGTTATTAAAATAACCGAATAGAACAATAGGAGAAACTGGGTGGGGTAGGGGGTTATACAGGAACTCTACTATCTTTGCAATTTTTCTGTAAATTTACTATTCTAAAATAAAAAGGTTATATTTTTAAAAGTTTTTTTTAAGTTTAAAAAAATACATTCTTTCTCAAAAAAAGGGGCATCTATAAATTTATGCAGACATGTTACATTGACCTAATTTTTCTCATTTTGCTACAGACCATTGAAAATTTTATCTCAACCTACCACTGAATCCTGATCATTAGGAAATCTGTTGCTTAGGAGACTGTAAACTATAAAGATTGTTAAAAGCATCTCTATTTAAGAATCTGACTTTTATGTTCTCATAATAAATCCATAAAATGCTTCAGCTTTTCCCACCTTTTAAAAAAATTCTGCAACTATATGCTGTAAAAAAGTTAGATTTTAATCAACATTGACAGTAAGCACTGTATCCTCTTTAATGTTGCATGAAGAGTTTTATCCACAAAGTAAGAGTGTGTCCTGCATATCTAAGTTAGAGGTCAGTTCCTTCACAATATTTAAAGTTCAACAGGAAAACGAAGGAGAAAGAAGTTATGTGTTTCAATATTAAAGAAATCAGATACCCTCTCATACCTTTGTAAGCGCTTTCTGACCTAACTATATATTAAAGAGAATAGAGGAGAACTGAGATAAGCACAGGTATCCATACTCCTTTTGCAGTTCATGAGATGTGAGAGTGAAGAAACAATTTCCTGGGTAATATGATTATACTCAAGCTTTATCTACCAGTTGCACTCATCAGGAAGGAGTCTTCAAATGAAAATCTTAGAATATCACTACATCACACAAGTATTTACTGAGAAAAATTTGTTTGATATTATGCTAGGCAAAGTATCAAATTTAAGTAGAAATACTTGACTATTCTGAAATATCAAGTCATTTAGCATGTCTTCTGTTAAATTATCTTATAATTTACTAAAAAAAAAGAATCAATTTAATAAATACTACGAGTGCTGACTATATGCAAAGTAATGTGCTGGGTACTATGGAAATACCAAGATGAGGAGACAGGGCCCTTGCTCTGAATAAAACTTCATTTAAAAAAATAAGGCCTTTTGATAAGCACAAGAAGTAAAACAAATAAAATACCAAGTAAAATGATAAAACTTTTGACTGAATTCATAGTAAGTCATTAGATGAGTCGTTTTTTTTTATATATAATACTTTCAAAGACATTCTTCTGAACAAAGCGTTAAAAATATGGCATAATTTCATTATAGATGTAATAAAAGTCATTAATAAAAACGAAAAAATACTGTCATGTCTAATTTCTATTTCAACATCAGAAATTTCAAACTTCAAAATAACTTCTGGGTAGCTAAGGTTCAAAAAGAAAAAAGGAATTAAAAACCGTCCAAAAATTTATCACATTCAAACCAACTTAAATGTATTTACATTATATAACATTTGCAAGAGGAGATATATATATTAAGGTACAAGCAAGGCCTAACTTCTTGTACCTAAAATATTATATCAACTTAAGAATGGCCATGACTGGGTAACTACAGACACTCTTGATCTCTTCTCTTCTTTTTCTCCACAAATCTGTTATCCCCATCTGCAGAGTACTACTACCTCTCAGAAATCCTTCCCCCCACCTATTCTCTAGAGTATCATCTCACTCTTAGGCAGACTTAAGGCGGCAGGATTGCGAAAGATGAGATCACAAGGAAAACCGGTGCTATTTCCTTCTTCCAGTAAATGCTAACTTTTTTCCACTCAGCTAAGCTTCCTGGAAGACCTCTCTGGGTTGAGTCCTGGCTCTGACATTAATAAGTTATTGACCTTCAGAAAATTCATACTTTGAACTCTTCTCTTTATTCAAAAAAGCAAAGATGATGGATAGTCTTTTTTTTTCCCCTTTAATTAAGAAGTCATAGACTTAAAAAGAGAAACATTTCTGTAGTCTAGGCTGAGTCTTTGGGACTCTGGGTCTGAAAATAGGCAGTGAGAGGTTCAACTCCTGCAGCATTAATATCAGGATTAATATCACCCACTTTGTGCCAGATCCTAGGGTCAGGTTCAATGAGTAACACCAAGGTTGAGTCTAGGTTTACCCATCTTTGAAAGGAGGCTGAAAAAAGCTGTGTACATTTCAAATAAATATATTTAAAATCTTAAAGAGATAATGCAAGAACAATCTATTTAAAAAAAAACAGAAAAATTATGAAGCAAATCAGGCAAAATGCACCAAGAATGGATGGAAATAAAGTTCTAATAATAAATCCTGGAGACGAAAATCAGTCAGTTAAATGCAAAATTCAGAAGACAGGATAAACTCTAAGTGAGAGAATTAGTGAACAGGAAGCTAGAACTAAGGAATCAGCACTGAAAGCAGCATAGAGAGAAAATGAAATGAGAACTATGAAAAAGAAATTAAGAGTCATGGAGGACAGATTGAGAGGCTTCAATATATGTAAAGCAAAAGTTCTAGAATGAGACAAAGGCAGAGAAACAAAATTTGAAGAAAAAAATGGCTGAAATATTTTTTGAACTGTAGAGACAGTCTTCAGATTGAAAGTGCACACAAATGCAGATCAGGGAAAACAAAAATGTCACATCTGGATACGTCATAGTGAAACTACAATACATCAAGGACGAAGAGAATCTTAAAAGCAATGTGAAAGAAAAGAGGTTACCAACAAAGAAATGACATTAAGATTAAAAGCATATTTTATACTAATAATAAATAATGTCAGAAAGTAATAGAATAAGTAACATCTTCAGTATGTTTGGGTGGAAGTAACTTAATTTTAGAATTCTGTATCTGGTTAAATTAGCATTTATATAATGATGAAATAAAGACATGTTAAGACAATAAAAACTAAGAGAGCTTTCCATCCATGAACCTCACTTAGAAACAACTAAAGATAATTCAAGCAAGAATAAAAATGAATCCAGAGAAAGGGCATGATGCAAGAAACAATGGTGAGTAAAGGAACCATTAAATCCTTGTGGTAAATCAAAATGATCACTTAAAAAAAATTAGAAAACTTTTTGTATTTAAAAAGAAGTAGTAGAACTACAACTCATTTATGGAGGAAATATTTGCAAATCACGTATCTGATAAGGGACTTGTATCCAGAGTAATATACAAAACTCTTAAAATTCATTTTTTAAAAAAAGCCAGTTAAAAATGGATTAAAAATCAGAGCAGGTATTTCTCCAAAAAAATACACCAATGGCCAGTAAGCACAGAAAATATTCTCTACATCATTACTGTTCCAGTTTGCTAATGCTACTGCTATGCAAAATACCAGAAATGGACTGGCTTTTATAAGGGGGTTTATAAATGAAATGTCCAAATGAAGTCATCAACACAAGTATACCTTCACTGAAGGAAGGCCAATGACATCCGGAAAACCTCTGTTACCTGGGAAGGCATGTGGCTGGCATCTGCTGATCCCAGATTGTGTTCCAGCTCTACTCTCAGCACCCATGCATTCTTTAAAGTATCTCTCTGAGCTGCAGCACCTCCTTCTGTCTGTGAACGCTTTTATAGGACTAGAGTGATTCAGTTAAGACCCACCCTGAATGAATGGGGTTAACACCTTCATAGAAATTATCCAATCAAAGGTCTCACCCACAGTTGATTGAGTCACATCTCCATGTAAACACACAATCAAAGGATTTCAACCTAATCAACAGTAATATGTCTGCCCCCACAAGACTTCGTCAAAGAATATGGCTTTTTCTGGGGGACATAATATATACAAACCAGCACAATTAGTCATTAGGTAACTGTAAATCAAAACTACAGCAAGATACCATTCACACCGTCTAGGGTGGCTATCATTAAAAAGACAGATTATAACAAGTGTTGGTGAGGACATGGAGGAACTGGAACCCTCTCACATTGCTGATGAGAATGTAAGATGGTATAGCCACTCTGAAAGGCAGTTTTGACAAATTCCTCACAATTTAAACATAGAGTTACTATACAACCTAGCAATTCCACTCCTGAGGTACATAACAAAGAGAAATGAAAACATATGATCACAAAAAACTTATACATCAATATTTATATAGCATTATGCCTAACAGGCAAAAAGTGGAAACAACCCAAATGTCCAGCAACTGATGAACAGATAAACCAAACGACCCTTAGCCACACAATGGACTATTGTTTGGCAATAACAAGAAATGAAATACTGATACATGCTATAATATGGATGAATTCTGGAAATATTATGCTAAGCGAAAGAAGACAAACACAAAATACCACATAATGTATGATACCACTTATTTGAAATGTCCACAATAGGCAAACCTATAGAAACAAAAAGTATATTAGTGCTTACTTAGGGAAAGGGGTGGGAGTGGGGCTGGGAATTTGGGGAGAATGGGGATTAATGGCTAATGGGTACAGAATTTATTTGGAGGGGACAAAAAAATCCTAAAATTGGAGTGTGATGACGGTTATATAACTCTCTCTGAATATACTAAAAAACACTGAATGGTACACTTTAAATGGATAAATTGTATGATGTGGATTATAACTCAATAAAGCTACTAAAAGAAAAAACGTAAACTAAATGACTATATAACAATAATGTGAAAGGTGAAAGAGAGAATACTGGAATTAAAAATCTTCTAAATCCCTATGTTATTTGTAACAGTACAAAGATGCTCAATGACTAAAGGCATAATTAGAAAAAAATTAATGAATGCTTAAAGTTTACAAGTAATATGAATAAAAGATAGAAAGACAATCCATGGCTTCCACACCATCAAAGGGAAAAATATGAACGGAAGAAATTTAACAAATTCAATATAATCCCAGTCAAAATCCTAGGAAGAGTTTCCATGGAATTAGACAAAGTGATTCTAAACAGCACATGAAGGAGTAAAGGTCCAACACAGTTGTGGAAAAAAAAGAAAAGGGAAATGGGTTCTGCCCTGCCAGACATCAAGAATCTTTATAAAATACTATAATTAAGACAGTGTATTATTGGTACAAATACAGATGCGTGAAACAGAAATAAAAGAAACATACAAAGAGACCAAGATATATGAAACAGAATGCAGGTATATGACAGAGAACACAGATGAGTGTAGAAAAGGTAACTCTTTCAATAAACAGCATTGGGACAAATAAGTTTCCAGGTAGGTGATCATCGATGGCCTCTTTTATTCCATATGCAAAAATCAATTCTAAGTATATTAAGGACCTAAATGTTGAAAAACTAAATTTTAAAACAATTTGAAAAAATCACTGGAAAACTATCTTTATGACCCTAGTATAGGAAAGGAATTCCTAAACAAGCTATAAAAAGCACAAATAATTTGCCTAATAAATTTGCCTTCAACTAAATTTAAAATTTCTGTATGGAGAAAAGATACCCTAAACAAGGGACATACAGGAAGAAGATATTTACAGCATATATATAATTAGCACCCAGACTACAGAAGGAACTAATACCAAATAGAAAAACAGGCAATCTAGTCAGAGGATGGAGAGACACCTGAATCTTACTAGCAATCAGGAAATGCAAATTAGAACAAAATGAGGTAGTATTTTGTAACCATCAAACTGGTAAAATTTTTCAAGTCTGACAGTACAAACTGTTGAACAAAATGTAGGAAAAGAGGAACGCCCATGTTTTGGAAAAGAATTTGGCAATATCGAGTTATAATGACAATGCGCAAACACCAAGACCCAGTAGTTCCACTTCTGGGTATACTCCACTTCAAAGAAACATTAACAATAATGGCCACTGCAACATATTTTTGCAATAGAAAAAACTGATAACTCAAATATTCATTAAGGAAGAAGATATATAAATTGTAGTATTTTTCATTTAATACAAGCAGGTAAAATAAATAAGTAGCGTATAAGGCTAGCTGGGACATTTTGGTAGTTCCAGAGCTTAACAACAAAGCTAGCACAGAATAAGCGTTGAGAAAATGTTTGAGTGAACAAATAAGTAAATGAGAAAGGAAGGGTAGCACTTAAAAGTGGCTTCAGGTTTGAGAAACAGCTTTTGTTAGATAGAGAAATAAAACAGAATAGACAAACATCCCTGCCCTTGTGAGAAATGCAACAAATAAGTAAATTAGGGTATGTTAGATAGTGGTAAGTGCTAAAGGAATAAAAGCTGGGAAGGGAGAAAGGGAAGTATTGGGGAGGGTTACAATTTTAGAGAATAGTCAGAAAAGGCCTAGCTGATAATCTTTGAATTAAGACTTTCAAGGAATGAAGGATCCAACAGATATCTGGGGGAAGAACATTGCAGGTAAAGGTAACGGCAATAATCCTGAGATTGAAGCAGGCCTGACACTTTTGATGAATTGCAAGGAGGCCAACTGATGAATTATATGGATAAAGCAAAGTGAGTGAAGACAGGTGGGAGAAGTGGATGGTAGGGGTAGGAGGAGCAAGAGCTTAAGCAGAGACTTTGGTTCTTACTATGAGCAAGAAGGCAAAACCTTGGAAGGTTCTAATTAGAGGGATTACATGATCTACTTGTGTTTTAATAAATTCACTCTGGCTGCTGTGTTGAAAACTGACTTCAGGGAGAGAAGATCAGAAACAGTGAAATGAACTGGGAAGTTTTTGCAATAATCCAGGCAAGAGATAAGGGTGGTTTAGTCTAAGGAGATGGCAGTGAAAGGGGAAAGAAATGGTTCTGGATGTATCATTTTATAGCAACAATAAAGAGGGAGAGATTATTTGCCCCTCAGACACATTACTTATTCTTTCATTCTTTTATATTATAAGCATTTTTTTTTTTTTTAATTCATAGGCCTCTGCATGATTTCTTCTCCCCACAGATATAGCCAGGGAAAAAGAGAAGAGGAATTTAAAAGAACTCTACTGCTTAAAACTTAAGAATCGGAGGAAGGAAAGGAGGAAGGGAATACCTGGGAGAAGAGCTGTACCGAGAATTATGGTTATGCACTTAAAAAAAGACTCCTTATCTTATGGAGATAAATACAAAAATATTTATGGATGAACTGATGTGATATCTGGGATTTGCTTCAAAATAAGCCAAGGGGAAGGGGATAGTAGATGGAGGAAATAGGTGATAGAAGTGTGGCAGTGTGTTGATAACTGTTAAAGTTGGGTGAAAAGTAAATCAGGGCTTATTAAATATGCTAATTTTGTATATGCTCAAAATTTTCCATAATAAAGGTTTGTAAAAATAATAAAAATAACCTCTACCAGGTATACTGACTTCCCATAAGAATTACCTATATGTGCACACATCTGTTTTTGTTCCTAACTTTTGCAAAATGCAGGGGAATAAACAAATGGATGACATTTGTGAATATGAGTTAATTGTTAGACCAATTAAAATGTGGTCTTACTGTTGCTGCAAAGGAGAGGCTAGGCCTCCCTAAAATTGTGCCTAAGAGCCTCCTCCCGAATGCCTCTTTGTTGCTCAGATGTGGCCCTCTCTCTCTAGCTAAGCCAACTTGAAAGATGAAATCACTGCCCTCCCCCCTACGTAGGATCAGACACCCAGGGGAGTGACTCTCCCTGGCAACACGGAATATGACTCCCGGGGAGGAATGTAGGCCCGGCATCGTGGGATGGAGAACATCTTCTTGACCAAAAGGGGGATGTGAATGGAAATGAAATAAACCTCAGTGGCAGAGAGATTCCAAAAGGAGCCGAAAGGTCACTCTGGTGGGCACTCTTAAGCACAATATAGACAACCCTTTTTAGGTTCTAATGAATTGGGGTACTTGGTGGTAGTAGTTACCTGAAACTATCAAACTACAACCCAGAACCCATGAATCTTGAAGACAATTGTATAAAAATGTAGTTTATGAGGGGTGACAATGGGATTGGGAAAGCCTAAGGACCACACTCCCCTTGGTCTAGTTTATGGATGGATGAGTAGAAAAATAGGGGAAGGAAATAAACAAACAAACAGACAAAGGCACCCAGTGTTCTTTTTTACTTTAATTGCTCTTTTTCACTTTAATTATTATTCTTGTTATTTTTGTGTGTATGGTAATGAAGGTGTCAGGGATTGATTTTGGTGATGAATGTACAACTATGTAATGGTACTGTGAACAATCGAATGTACGATTTGTTTTGTATGACTGCATGGTATGTGAATATATCTCAATAAAATGAATATAAAAAATGTGGTCTTAATTAATTTTAATTAATTCAGTATGTGATCTAAATTTTGGATGATCTAATAGTTTTAAAGAGAAACAAGTACAATTTTTTTCAAAAGGCTAACAATAGGATAGACATGTATTAGAAATTTGGAAAGAATTTGGCAATATCAGGACTAGGAAAAGGAAGGGAAAAAATAAAAAATTAAACCATAAAGATCATTTTAAGTGAGCCAGTAGGCATAAAAAATGCAGTGTTCAGCTTTCTCACAAAGCACATCCAAGAGTCAGACAGTTCCTCCTGACCATTTCCAAGTCCTAAGAAGTAACACAGATTTAATGCATGCCTCATTAGCCACATTAGGGAAAGTTTATTGAATCCTTTATAGCTACATATACAGAAGAATTAAATACAAATACCTATTTCTAACCTGAAACACTGGTTTAAAAATAAGTCTCCTAATGTTTTACATATAATATCTAATCAGTAATGTTTTTCTTAGATTGAATTTTATAATAAACTCCAGAAAACAGGCAAAATAAAGAATATTTGAAAATATAATCCTCTACTGAGTCTCTGAACTCAAAATCTTAGCAGAGCTTAGTTTTAATATTTGGAAGGCTAGAAGAAAATGAGCATATTTGGTAAAAAGGAAAAGACAAAACAAAACAAAAACCTAGGCAAATGATGAATATTATCTTGTTTTGAATTATCAGCACTTAAACAACTACAGGAACAAACAAGAATAAACAACAAAGTTACATGCTATCTCTCAACAGCAGCCAATATTGACTTGAAAAGTTTTTCCCAAAGGACCAGATCTTCTGTACACTAAACAATTAGCATATCTGGCAGCTTCCAGGCTCTTGGATACAATGTGGACACTCGGAAAATAAGGACACTCACAGAAAAAAAGCCTGGGCAAGATCAGAAAGTCCTTAGAATTGGAAACTTTCTTGACTCTGCCTATGCCAGAGGTCATAAATCATTACCAAAATTCAAAACAGTGCTGTCCATTTGAAATATAACGTTAAGTGGCTTACGTAATTTCTTTTTTAGTCCCACATTAAAAAAAAACTATTTAATCCAATATATACAGAATATTATCATTCAACATCTAAGCAATTTTAAAATTACTGAAGAGGTATATTACAACCTTTTTTCAAGCTATGCCTTCAAAAATCTGGTGTGTATTTTACACTTCCAGCACATCTCAATTCAGACCAGTCACATTTCAAGTCCTCACTAGCCATATATATGGTGGGTGGCTACCATACTGGACAGCACAGCTCTAAAAAAATTTTAGTAGCGACAATAGTGGGAATAGTAAGGCTTTGGAGGATCTCCGACAAAGCCCCTACCTCAATGTGGCTGGGAATACCCGGAGATTGCTCTAAGGCTTGACTCTTAACTGATGGAAAATTGGGTATCTAAGAACATATGTCTGAGCATAGAAATAAAGAAGCAAGTAGTCAAAAATCTAGGTTCCTAAACATTCATTCTGGTGATTAAAACTTACTTGGCCACACCAAAATAAATACCACTTAGGCCTGTGTTTCCTTTTCCTACTCTTCCTCCATCCATTCCTTAGGAGAGAGGTAAAGAACGGAAGTGCTTCCAAACTGATGTTGAAATAAATCTGATACTCATTTATTTATTCAATCAACATTTGGCAGGTGCTGTCTTGAGCGCAGGAGATACATAAAGATAAATAAGATAAGGCCCATGCCCTAAAATATATGGTCCAGTCAAGTGGGTGAGATAGCTAGACTTAAAGAGATAGTGTACTACATAGAAACACAAATTCACTTTTAGTGTTATATAGCAGCACTAACAGAAATATAATATGAGCCACAAATGCAAGCCACACATGCAAATATGTAAACTTAAATTTCTAATAGCCACATAAAAAAGTAAAAAGGAGAACTGTAATAATATATTTTACTTTACTCAATATATCACAATATTATCATTTCAACATGTAACAATATAAAAAAATTGAGATATTTTACATTCTTTTCTTTGTACTGTTGAAATCCAGTATGTATTTTACAACTACAAAATATTTCAAACATTTCAAGTGTATTGGATAGCACAGTTATGCTTGATAGACCTAGTTTTTAGAAAACAATAGAATTTGGCAGTTACAGGTACAGAATAAAGAAGTAGGATAAATAGAAGGAGCTTCACAGGTTAAAGGAAAGGAGTAAGACAATGAACAAACAAAATAATTGACAGGAAGTGTGGAGAGCAGGCTCAAAGAACAGAATCAAGAGCATTGGTGGAATGGTTAACTTGGAAAGAGGAGGGTCAACTGTTGCCTTCCTTCGCAACAGGTGAAAGAAGAATTAAGTACAGATACAAGCAAGTTTGGTCAGTGAGTGAGAAAACAGAAAGCTGAGGGAGTTCAGACTAAGAGCGTCCCATTTCCTCACTAAATCAGAAGACAATCATACTAGCTTTCATCCACCATTGCCAATACAAATTGGAAGGTATTACACTTATGGAACAACTTAAAAAACAGTTATCCTAGTATGACATATTAAGTAGTATTTTTGTATAGTCATTTTCTGACTTTCTTCTGGGCTAGGAATTTTGATCTTGTATGTTTAAACATAGAAGCAATACTAGGAATTCATCATTCTTTCCTTACCTATTCATTATTTATTCAGCAAACATGTCCCCAATGTCTACTTAGTGTTAAACACTGTGTGAAGCACTGTGCATAAAGAGATGGACCCTTCAGACCGCCACTTGCTTCTCCAATATTTATCATATTATAATACACTCTACTAGATATATACACTTTATGTGCATACTATATATACTATATACTTCATTATATATTAATATATTATAATACACAGCACATAGACAGTGCTTTAAAAACTTATCAGCATTACATTGCCCTGTAAAGAAATATTATATGTCAACTAAAATATGGATTGAAGAAGACTCAAAGTCCAAATTAGTGCTGTTCAATAGGACTTTCTTGGATGACGGAAATGTTCTATTCTGAGCTGTCCAATATTGGTAGTCAACAGTGATATGAATTTTAAATTATATTTAACTAGAATTTTAATAGCCACACATGGTTAATGGGTATGGTACAGGTCTAAATATTAGAACACAGTGAGGAGCTAATGGCATTGTAATCAAGGCCATCATCTCTAACGAGTTAATACACATAAGACGCTGCTGGAAATCCATATACTTGAATAATAGTAATTGTACCAGAAAGATACCATAAGATACTCTTCTTAGCTTAAAATAACCTTAACACTGTGAACTAAAAAAGAAATAATGAACAAAAGAGGAAAATAAAAAACAAAAGAGATGCCACTCTTTTCTTTTTCACTCTACTTCCCCAAAGGAAAATACCAACCTGCCTACATTCTGATCTTTCCCATGTCAAGTAGTGAAAATACTTTGTCAAGATAAGGTAACAAAGATGTTTTTTAATTAGAAAGAAATTACAAGGGTATAGGGATTATTTCCGTACAAAGTGACAAACTTTTTTTTTGGTGAGACTACTAAGTAGTTGAAAATCACGATTCATATAATGAATAAAGTGCACTGATTAACTCCAAACAACCTTTCCTTGCGATTTGCTAATTTGCTTACCAATTCCCCTATTTATCTGAACTTTATAAAATAATCCATTGCTAAAAGAATAGTGACTCAATCCATTGAGCAAACGGAAGTGTAATCTAAACTAGACTCTGACTTGAATAATTCCTTTATGACTGGGATAGTAAAATACCCTTTCATTACTCTATGCATCCAGTGTCCTTAATGTAAATTTAAGTGAACACACAAACTTAATCAGAGATACAAAGTCTGAGCACATACTCAGATATCTGATAACTTGAAAGTAAAACCAATAAGGTGAGCAACTAAACGACAGAGATAGCATTCTCATGCACAGCAACTTGTTCAACTTGTTAACCACCCCTGTAAGGCAGTTGTCTTGTGAATTAACCACACAACTTCCGGCCCTTTCTTTTAGTAGTGTTCATTTGAAGCCATTTTAAAAAACTACCAGATTTTCTATCCTGAAGATGAGAGTGGTTATACAACTGGGATTTTATTCAGGCTAACAAAAAATAACTAACACTGAGAAGTGGTGACTTATTCTATTAGGAAGAGCTTTAAGAGAGCTGTCTTAAAAATTATCTTTCTACAACACAAAAACACCAAAAGGTACATACACCTTCTATACATGAAGATTTGACAAATCAAAAGCACGAGCCCAAATCTGTATAAACTAACTTTCAGAGTCAAATTACTGTGCTATGGATTACTGCAACAAAGTCAAAATATTAGAGCAATACCGTATTATAATGACATCATTAGCTTGTTTTCCGAATAAATTTAGCACATATCTGGGATATCTGAATTTACCATTAGCTAAAAAAGAGAGAGAGAGGCAGGCAGTTTTAGTTTTATTTTTAAGATTTTTTTTGAGAATGATGCCCACTGCAAAAGGAAGTAACAGAAGGCTGAGATCCTCAAACACCATACTTTTTAAGTCTTAACATTAATGTGCTGGTCTAGAGCAAGGAAGAAGAGGTTTCAATTCCTTGGACCCACAAAAACCTTTATAGACCACAAAAATCATTTCTGCTTCACTAAGATTTAACACTGCTCTTTGAATTAGTAAATGAAAACACTTAATGCATTTTGGGAATTAAACTGTAACAGAACTTAACACATAGTTAAGGTTAGACTTCTTTAGCCAAGAGCAATTTCTGTCCTAAATGTCACAGTTGCCTTAGTGCTGTATTTTCTGGGCTGTAGCTGCCAGGAAGAAGTAAGATTTTTCTCTCTGAATTAATTCTCAGAAAGGTGGTGTTTTACATGTCTTAAATCACCCTTTTCTGGGATTTTTTTTTCTCTCCAGATGCTCCAACAACAGCGAAATGTTAACCAGTGGTTCCAAACCTGTCTCGTTCAAATGGCATCGAGGAGAAGGGAAAAAAAGTACGGCTCATATTCCAAAAGTTTCACTTGGGGTGGGATAAGGACAAGGTAGAAAAGCAAATACAGTCCTTCACAACTTTCTCACATATCTTTTCAGAAACAAGTTGGAATATTCTTTCTTCCCCTCATCCAGGCCTTGGGTAAAAATTTCTTTTGTCGAGGGGTGTTAAACTATAATACCCTCTTCCTTAATAATTAATGTTGAATTGTGACACTTTTCCCGAAATCAGTGACATGTGGGAGGTGAACACAAGTCCTCCCCTATTCACTCAAACGTGTCCCAATTATTAGAAGCAGGAAACACAAGCCGTATCTTCCCCACACCTACTTTCGTTCAGCTCACTTGCTCTGTTTCCTCAGGCGGGACCCCCACCCCGCTCAGGACCCCCGCCTCTGGCAGCAGCCACCGAAGGAGGGACGAACAAGACGAGGAGGAAGTCACTGAGAAGCGCAGGCAGAATGCGCCCCCCCCCCCCCCCCCACCGTTCTAGCCCCAAGCCCGGAGGCCCGGGACGAGCACCCGGCTGCGCAGGGGTTCGCCGGCTCCAAGCCCCGCGCCCGCCTACTCTGCGGCCTAGCCAGGTGCCCGCGTCCCGGTCTCGCGGCTTTGCGCCGCCCGCCCTTTCCCTCACCAGCCACCGGGAAGTGGCAGGGCGGAGGCACCTACCAGCTGCTGCCGGACCCAGCGCCACATGCCTCCGCCGTCGCGTCCTAAGCCCCGCAGGACCCGGGGGACGAGGGGCTGCAGGTGGAGGCCGACGAGCCCGATGGGGAAGCGGGCGAACCGTTCAGGCTGAAGTTCCGCTCGCCGCCGCCACCTCACTCCCCGCGCCGGGTCCCCATCCCGCTGCACCGGCCCCGAGGTCCTACAGGCGCGGCCCCGGCGCCGCCCCCACCGCCAACCGGCGCTGCTGAGCCTGTCGCCGCGCCGCAGCCACCTTCATTATTGACCGCTGTCACCCGAAACACCCCCCCAACCCCACCCCACCGTCTGGCCTGGCCCCCAGGCCCCACCCAGGCCCGCCCCCGACGCCCCAGCCCGCCTCCGGACGTGACGACAGGGGTTGCGCGGGCCCTAGGAGGCTCGGTGGCTGGGTATGCTCGGTGTACCCCGCTACGGTACTGAGCTGGGGGGCGGCGGTGCGGGAGGGGCGGAAGCGAGCGTGGAAGGGTGTGGGGTTCTCGAGCGCGGTTTCCATCTTCTTGCCCTGCCTCTCCAATTCTCAAGTGTGGGATTAAGTTGCGTTCGCGTGTCTGCGGAGTTTGCAGCTACTCGCCAACTCTTGTTTTTACCTCCTGTTGCAGGTCTGTTTCTGTCTCTGCTTCCTTTGGTCCTTCCACTCCCCAACACGCACACACAAACTGGAGTGTATGTGACAGAATGTTATCCCCAGAGGTCCCCAGTTTTGGTTAAATTAAATTGTCAGAGCCCTTGTCTTAGCCCATAATGCGGCCCCTTTTAGCAAACGATTGCTCAGGGGCTAGAGGTTTCTTTATGTGATTGTGAAAGTGATGCAACACCACTATGCCTGGTCCAGCCCGTACTTGTGACTCTGGGAGAATGGGCGAGGTGTTCTGCCCTGCCGTGCTAAATTGAACAAGTTAGGGGGAAAATACTTTTTATGGAAAGATAGTTGTTTACTGTTAACTACAAAACCGCAATCAATAACGTCCTACTTGAAGTATCTTGATGTATGTAAGATAAAGGTGTGAATTAGTAGAGGTAATAGGAATATGAAAGCAACTGGAACAAGTTTTTTGCTTCGAAGGCTAAAATGAAGTGCCGGGTCTTGGTTAGTTCAAAAGCCGTCCCATATATATTACGAGTGTTAAGATAGGCCCACTGATGGATATATTGTGTGCAATTTTTTGCTGACTTAAAGCACACTTCACGGTTGAATAGACTGTAGTCTGTGGCTTCCAAAAAAAACAAACTTTTTTTAAAGCAAAAGAAGTCTAAATGAGATTAGCATGATTGGGCAAGTTGTTGCATGTGTATTACACGGCCTTTTAGTTTCAACAGACGTTCTTTGTATAATGCCTATTCAGTACCACAAATAGAACCTTTCCTTCAGGATATTTATGATCTATAAAACCAACAGTGGAATTTTATATTTTAATAATTCTATCCGGATAACTAGATGTTTAAAGAGAAAAAAAGTATCTTACTTGTGTTCCTATTAACAGAGCCTTGCTGTATGACCCCACCTATTTGTTACAGTGATAAAACGTACTACTATATTGGGGCACTTGTGTGTCTCAGACCTTTTATGAATCTCTTTATTTGCATACTTTAACCCCCCATCAGCCCTTTGAAGCAAATATTATTCCCATTGTATGATTGTGGAAATTTCAGCCTCAGGTTAAGTAACTTGCTTATGGTGGCTAAGCTGGGATTCATATTCTGTTTTGCCAGGCAACAAAACTCATGCTCTTAAGCTGTGTCAAAGAACAAAAATATAACCATACCTATTTTTATTCATCTGCAAATGGTGTGATTACAAATTAGGCTTGGAGTTTTTTTTATCTATACCACAAAAGTTTGTCAAGATAACCTAAGAAATAGAAATCTAGAGGACATTTTGAGCAACATTATTTAACTGTTCTAAATTTCAAAAGGTGGGGGGGTGGGAGAGTTGATTCTAGGTGCTGTGGGGGAATATGGTAAGAAGTGATCTCAAGATAACTAAAGATCATAATGCTAGCTCAAACTGTCAGGAATAGAGTGAAACATCAAAGGAGTGTTTTGTTCTAAGCATGTTTCAAGAGCAATAAAATTCTATGCATAGATACAAGACGCATAAGATAGAACATTATTTTTAAACTGTAGATTATAACCCCTTAATGGAGCCTGAATTCAATTTAGTTTGTCAGGATCAGTATTTAAAAAAGTAGAAGAGAAAACATCAGAGTATATTGCACAGAATAAATAATATGAGTTGTTTTGTGAAACTTTTGTTTCAGTCATATTCTAGAACGGTGAAACATACACATGCACTGGGTCACAATGTGAAAAGAATTTATTCATATTGGTTGTAATTGGGGAAGTTTGAAAAACATTGAGATGGGAATACTCAGGACTTAAGAAGGCAGGCAGCAGTTATAAGAGAAAAAAAAATAAAATGCATTTTAAGTCCATGGTAATTCATTCATTCCATATCTATTTCTTTAATGTACTGAGCAACAAATGTATGCATAACGACTGCCCAAAACTGGGAGGAGACATAAATGCAATGCTAAGGTGAGTCCCTTCTCTCTAGGTGGAGTTTACAATCCAGTTGGAAAGGGAAGTTGCTGAGAGGAATCAGTTAAATAACAATCCAAGTTAAATAACAATCCAAATCAGTATGGGATTAAGTCCCAAAGAGCTATACTGACATTAGTCACTAATTTCGTAAAATTGACGTGGGCAATAGGAATTGTGGAAGGCTTCAGGAGAAAGCAGCTGAGATTTAAACTGAATTTGAGATGAGAGGATGAAGGTGAAAGGGAAAAGCTTTCCAATGGGAAGAACTGCAGAAACAAATAGTCAAGAAAGCTCAAATTTTGAGATACAACTAATTGAGAGTAATAAGAGATGAGTAAGGGGAGGCATCGTGTGGGGAGAGCTTCCAACTGGTCACAAGAGTTTACAGGAAATGGGCAATCCTTGAAATTTTCTGACTAAGGAAAATGATGGAATCTGACTGTTAATCTCATTATATGTGATATTATATGTGACATTACATGTGATAGGTTGGAGAGGGAGGAAAGGTCAGATAGGAAATTATGGCTAGAATGAAGCATTAAGTTAAAAAGTGCTGGTACTGATGAAGGACCAGAAGTAGAACATGTTACAGGAAGTTGTGCCATGGTAACAAGGAAACCTGGAATATTCCAAATGTCATGACAGACCCTCCAAGAGACTAAATTTACCAACATCACATACAGCCACTGAATTAATGGCAAATATGGTTCCTTTTGTTGAATAAACTTGTTAATATAGTTCTGTGCCAGTTATACTTGTGAGACTTGGTCGTTCCCAGGAAAAAAAAAACATCTCCTGGTTTAGTGTAATGAAGATTCTTAGGCATGACAGACAAAACAGGATATTTTTCTTGATCAGGACAATTGGACTGTGGACCAAGGACTGTGAGCTCATTAGAAGCAAAGTTCATGGTTCATCCATTTTGGTTCCCTTAGTATCTCAAGGACACTCAGTAAATGTTTTTTAAATGAATTAAGTTCAATGACTGAGTAGTTAGGGGAGAAATACCTAGTCCAGGAATATCAAGAAGATATGGAACAAAGCATACAAGATGATTTTAGCAGATCCTAAGATGTGCGATAAGACCAGTGGTCACTGTCTTTTAGATCCAGGGGACTTTCTGGTCTGTGCCTCTCAGAACTCTTGAAGGGTCTGTTTGGAGGACACTGAGCCTTGCCAATAATTAATTGCTTTAGTTATTTCTATAATGAGGGAGCCATCAGATGGGCCCCATAGTCTGTCCTATCTCATTTTTGAAAAGTGCAAAATTATAAATCTATTAGATTACAAGTTATTCTCCTTAAAAAGGAGTTTCCTTCTGATTCATTATCATTCCAGGGTTTCCAGACCAGACTTTAGGCAAAAAAAAGACAGATTTTAGGCAAATTTTCTCAGTACTGACCAGGATTATATGTTTATATACATTCACACTTTGTGAAGAAATTCATTAGGAACAACATCACATCACGTATTTCCAACTTTTCCCTATCATTCCTCAAACTGATAATAGTTACTGACTTAATTATATGAATTGTTTTAATTTTTGGCTATTTATGCTTACACGGAATTGAAACTCAAAACCCCTTTGAGAGTTAGGATACATAAAAATGACCTCTTTCTTGAGGGTCTGAAAATATGTGGAACATAAATATGTTACATACCTCCCTTCCTCCTTATTTTTAAGTTGCCCATTAGTAACTTCATACTACTTTCAAATGAAACTGGACACTGAGTTCTATCACTTCTCTTAAAAAAACAGAAGGATGGACTTTGTTATGCACCTTGATGACTTAATTTTATTTGTCATAAGTGAGGAGGAACTTAAATAGACAAGTATCTTGTGAGAGAATTACTGACATGATGGCCTCAGGTCAGCTGCACCAAAATCAAAGCTATTATTGTAATAGACAATCTCCAGCACTTAACCAGCTTTTGGGTACTTGTGCTACAAAATGGATCAAATTATTTAGCTATCTAGAAGTATTTGTTTTGCAATATTTTTAGTGGGGTCATGAGGAAGTTTTATTGCTTGAGGTTAGATATTTTATTAGTGCTTTGCTGTGACTAAAATGACAGTATTAGTTAGGCACGCTAACAGCTGCTTCGTAGGCCAAAATGGTCAAAGTTGTGTTGAATAGCAAAACCTTTAGGTTGCTTTTATCTTTTTGTCTGTATTAGAATGGATCCAAATTGTTTTCTGAGAAATATTTTGGCTCGACTCACAAGTATTGCCTCAGTTCTCTTCTGTTTCCATAATTTTTAAAAAACAACTTTAACCCTATTCTCATTTCTGCTGACTACTAAAGCAAATGAATATGCCCTAAATTGCCAACATGGACTCTGTGCTTTGCAGGTACATGCTCAGTCAGGAGAAAAAGGTTTATGAAGGATTTTCTGAAGACCTTGCACTCTAGGTGATCTAAATGTTTATCTTTAGATTAAGAAAGATTATCAGAAATACGTGTAGTGATTTGAAGTTGTATGTACCCCATAAAGACATGTTCTTAAATTTAATCCATTCCTGTGGGTGTACAAAACTGTAAGCTAATGAAGTCCCATTGTTAAAACAAACCATTTCATGATATCTGTTTTAGCAGCCTAGCAAACTACAACAGTATGTGTCTTTGGATTATCTTGATTTGGCTCCTCCTATGACTGGTTTTTATGATTATGATTACTTCTACTGAACTGCAGTATAGGATCACACTATCAGCCTAAGTCTAAGGACAGTCAGCTTCGAGTGTAGATGCAGCTGAGAATGCTGTGGAGATGCAGCTGAGACTGCTGCTCTCTACATCACACCGTGCTCTCTTTTGAAGGGCCTGCAGAAATTCCACTGCTGTCTCAGTACTAGGAATAGCTGTGCTTCTCTTGAGCAACCAGTTTGTTTTATAATCTTTGGGCATCTTGAGTTATGCAATGTTCCATCATTGTGTTGGTTGTTTAAAGACTCAGAGGCTTATTTTTAGCAAGCGCCCAGACCCTATGGTGTACATTTTGTGAATTACTTTCTCCTTGGCTTTGGGTTCTTTTTATGTTGCGTCCTCTCCATTTCCCTTTGGCTGGTTACTCCATTTCCTTTTTACCTTATCATACTATATGTATTTTGTAAGCCACCTTCAAACTTTTTGAATAGAAAGAATAAAGGAAAATAGAAGACATAATCATTCATTATTAGAAGTCATAAGATTAATTTTAAGATGAGGTAAGAATGAGCTTCTGAAGGAGATTATGCAATTTCCTGTACCTCCAACACACTATATGTGTATTTTCACTACTTGGTGACACTACAACAACTATAAATTTTCATTTGTCACAATCAAAGACTGTGTTTAGTAAGGTTGCAAGAAGTAGAATGGGTTAGAAGTGGAGAATTGAGAAAGACTAGTTGACTTCTTTATAGGAAGAAAATGGCCACTTGTTCAAGGGTTCGCCTGAATATCAGATTTTGTTAATAGCTTGCCTCTAAGGAAGAATGTGGGAGATTCGTAGTAATAACTACAAGAGGATATCAGAGAGCAGGTGGGGGTGTAGTGGGGCAGACTCCTGGGTAATTTGGATAACAAGCCGAAGGCCCAGGGAGGCTGAGAGCAAAGTCTTTGGGGTGGACTGAAGAGGGTGGCTGGGTTGGTTTGAGATTAAGGGAGTTTGGATTCTGGGGCAGAAACAGAATGCTACTAGGAGGAAAAGTTGCACTTCTCAGGGAGTCAAGCGAGAAAAAGATCTGGATTGGAGAGAGATGAGATGTGGTGATGGACCTAGCCATAGGAAATCCTTGGGTATCCCCAGTGCTTAGCCCAGGACCTAGCACATTTTTTTTAATTGGTCATATAAATAAAGCTGGACCAAACTGAACTCTGAATCTATGCTCCTGTGATTGCCTACCTGCCTATGAAGTAAATTCCAATATGGCAGTGTGGCCTTTTCTTTGGAAGTATGACAGTATCTGGATAATTGTACCTCTAGAAGTGACTCCCTAGAGGAGAGAGGAAAGAGATGAATGGAGCAAGAACTGTGGTCTCAGCCACCTTTGGGTCATTTTGCATGCTACATATAGCCTCTGCCTGGAAGTCTTTTCTCTATCTTCTCACTCAGCCAACCCTTCTTTATCAATTAAGTCTCAGCTTAAAAGTTACTTCTTCAGAGTTAGGTCCCCTTGAAGAACTGGGTTAAGACATTTATCAGCCCGAGGCACTTAAAAAATTCTGGTGGGTGCCCCTGCTACCCAAATGTGAATTCACACTAAAAGTAAAATGAAAGTGTGAAAAAAAATTGTTTTGTTTTGTTTTGTTTGTTTTTGAAATAGCACACAACATGTATACATATCCTGAATAACTTCTCTCTGGATTTTCTTCTTATTCATATTATCTCCCTCTGTCTCTCTCTTGCTCATGCATGCTGCCTTATGCTTGCTTTGCTTGCTCTCGTAACCTCTATTTGCTGGTGCCCCAAAGTGCTGCTGACCAGGTAATTCTGCACTTTCCTCCACTGAGCTTTCCCACATAGTCTGTACCTCTTTATGCACTTTGCACATATAATGAATTGTTTGCTGTAATCTGTTTAATGGCTGTCTTCCCTATGAGACTGTAATTTCTCTTGGAAGGCAGGGATTTTGTTTTTTTTTTTAAATGCAATTTTATTGAGATATATTCACACACCATATAATCCATCCAACATATTCAATCAGTGGCTTACAGTATCATCATATAGTTGTGCATTCATCACCACAATGAATTTTAGAACATTTTTATTACTCCAAAAAAAAATAATAAAAATAAACAAAAATAAAAAAGAACATGCAAAACATTCCACACCCCTTATGCCCCCTGTTCCGGTTTGCTAATGCTGCCATTATGCAAAATACCAGAAATGGATTGGCTTTTATAAAGGGGGTTTATTTGGTTACAAAGTTACAGTCTTACGGCCATAAAGTGTCCAAGGTAAGGGGGTACCTTCACTGAAGGATGGCTAATGGCGTCTGGAAAACCTGTTAGCTGGGAAAGCACGTGGCTGGCATCTGCTCCGGAGTTCTGGTTTCAAAATGGCTTTCTTCAAGGATGTTCCTCCCTAGGCTGCAGCTCCTGAAAAATGTCACTCTTAGTTGCTCTTGGGGCATTTGTCCTCTCTTAGCTTCCCTGGAGCAAAAGTCTGCATTCAAAGGCTGCAGCAACTCTCTCAGCTCCTATGTGTTCTTCCTGTCTGAGTTTATATAGAGCTCTAGTAAACTAATCAAGGCCAATGCTGAATGGGCAGGGCCACACTTCCATGGAAATCATCCAATCAGAGTTACCACCTACAGTTGGTAGGTCGCATTTCCATGGAAACACTCAAAGAATTACAATCTAATCAACACTAATATGTCTGCCCACACAAGACTGTGTCAAAGATAATGTCATTTCAGGGGACATAATACATTCAAACTGGCACACTCCCCTATTATTTATATATTTTTTGTCTTTATTTTATTACTTATCTGCCCATACAACTGGATCTAGGGAGTGTCAGTCACAGGGTTGTCACAATCACATGGTCACACAATAAAAGCTATATAGTTATACAATCATCATCAAGAATCAAGTCTACTGGATTATAGTTTGTTTCAGGTAATTCCTTGTAGCTATTCTAATACACTAGAAACTTAAAGGAATATCTATGTAATGCATAAGAATAACTCCCAGAATGACCTCGCGACTCTATTTGAAATTTCTTAGCCACTGAAACTTTATTCTGCTTCATTTCTTTTTCCTCTTTTGGTCAAGAAGGCATTCTCAATCCCACGATTGCTAGGGCTAGGCTCCTCCCTGGGAGTCATGTCCCACGTTGTCAGGGAGATTTACACTACCGGGAGTCATGTCCTGTGAAGCAGGAAAGGCAGTGGGTTAATTTGCAGAGCTTGTTTAGAGAAACAGGCCACATCGGAGCACAGAAGAGATTTTCTGGAGGTGACTCTAGGCATAGTTAGAAGTAGGATTAGCTTCACTATTGGAGAGATAAGTTTCATAAGGGCGAGCCTCTAGATGGAGGGCTTGGCTTATTAAATTGGGAGCCCCTGTTGCTTAAGAGAATAGCAGGAATTCCCCAGGTGAGGAAGTTTAATAGTTCCACATTTCTCCCCAGTTCCTCAAGGGACTTAGTTTTTGAAGCTCACCAAAAGCATATTTGTTTGATTGACAAGCTATCCTGTAAAAAGTAAACAAACTCTTCTAAGTAACCAGTGGAGAAATCAGGGAATTATGTAGAGTGGTAAATTGAACTTTTATGAGTAAAAAGGAGGATAAAAGATGACTCACTAGGGGAGAAGGCCAAATAAATAAGAGGTGTTTTCCTGCAGATTACTAATTTAATCAGAGACTTCACTAACTATTTAATGCTGCTATTCTAGTGAGCTTAATTGGTTTCCTTTTGATAATTCCTACTCAACTACATCATAAATCTGTCATTATAATCAGTCTGTTATTAACCTCCTTATAAGACCCATTCAATAAGTCACACTAAGTGCTTTCCTATTCTGGTATCCAGATGATAAAATGCAAGGAAATGGTTCTCTCCCTTCACCCTCACCTCTTCTGCTACCATTCAATTATTCAACAAATATTTGTTGAACATTTACTGTGTGCTAGCCATTGTGCCAGGTGCTTGAGATAATAGTCCCACAGGCCTTGGCTTCAAGGTGTCTGTTCCTTATGACCTGGGGTACTGTCTCCAAATTAAGTTGTTAACAGCCACACAATTTTATGTAAGTCATCTTGAGTATAATAAAAATACTATAGGTGAAAGTATTCCAAAAGTTATCAACTGTACCTATGTAGGAAATTATAGGTGTGTAGAGAAAAGAGGCTCTGTAACAAGATAAAGTTTAGAAACGTCTTAGTTCTGTGTACCTCAAACTTAAGACCTGCCTGTTCACTTACCAGGTCCTCAATTATTCAACCAAGACCTGGTAAGCTTTTTGGAAGGGGCAGTGCTTCTTACTGATCAGCACATACACACTCAGGGACCTTGCATGAAGAAACATCCTGTCTGCAGGAAAGGAGATTGCAACTCATCTATTCAAAGCAGGGTTGATTGTGTATGAGTGTGTATGTACATTTATGCATGTGTATGTGGTTGCTTGTGCAAAAGAGGAAAGACAGGAGAAGGTAATATGCACATGTTTTATTACTTAGCTCAGTTGATTTTTATCCAGAGTTATTAAGTGTAAGATGGTAATCTCAACCCCCAGGTGTGGTTGTTAGCTTTACACAGAGGAAAACCTCTGTCCCATGACTATAGATTGTACCTTAAGTCCCAAAATATGACAAGTTAAGAGCAAGCAGGAAACTCAGTGGAATCAGTAGCATGACCGGTAAATCCAATCGTATATAATGATGATGGATCATTAAATAAAGAAGTGGAGTTTACTGTTAAATGCATCATTGTGTCTTTCCATAGTCACTGAGGAAAAACGAAAAACAAAAAGCTAATCAGGATAGGAAATGTAAATCTCTTAAATTTACACATATATGTACATGTTTTCTTCTGGATTATTTTATATATGCTGTTGTATCAATATACCTGCACATTATGGTGTAAATATCATTTAACCTTGAAAAATTTAATAATGTGTATGAATTCCAGTTAATCAGCCTTAGTTCCTTCCACTCAGTAATTAATGACATCTTCAGTGACTGTGAGAGCTCCACAGGGTTGCGTTAGAATTCTGAATGACATTTTGTTTTTTACTTTATGGAATTGTTTTGATATGTCAGACAAGAAACAAGCAATTTTTCTCGTGTCAATTAATTAAATGGTATATTGGGAGAGATGCCAGTTTTTAGGCTGTATCAGTCATTTTTAGCTCCATCTGTTGTGTTTTATCAAGTTACTGTTTAAACTCTGACACTTAATTTATAGTTTCAATATTGTCCCCACTGGCTTCTCTAAAATAAATGCACCTTTACTAACCCTTAAACTTGTTGTTATGCCCCTCAGCATCTGGGTGGGTATACTGGTCCATTACCAGAAAGAACCTATTCTTATCTGAGACCGGATCATGGACACATCAGAATTTAACATTTATCACTGGGGTTCTTTCCAGAACATATAGATGGAGTTTGTCTCCAGTTGAAACCTGCAAGTTATTTCTCCCTGGGATTTCCTTTCACCCCCTCATGACCCCTTCATCCTTCTCCAGAACCCCAGTTCCCAGACTCTCCCTGCCTCTTGGATCAGAGCCCAGGGAGATGCATTGCTGAATTCAGTCTGGGAGGATGACAGAAAGTACTTGCATTCTTCAAAGTGGGGCATTTACTACTATTGATCACCTGTTTTAACATAATTTGATGCATTATTATAATAAAGTTGTCCTCTCCATCAGAGGTGAGCAAAAGCAGCTTGCTCTTTAACTCCTTTTTCCTTATCTGGCTCAAATTTCTATTGATTAAATGTTTGACTAAGAATAAAAGTATGCTTAATTAAATTAAAATTTTCTATTTATAAAAAGATGCAGTTTGTGATATAAAATCACATTATGAAACACTATACAGTCTTGTAACTAATACAAAAGTTTTCTTCTTAACAAATTTAGTTCTTAAGAAATGGGGTCTCAGTATGGTGTGCAGAGAGAATAATGTGGAATAAAAGTCATCTTTTGTCTTTATAAGGTATGGGGGGTCTCAAAGTCTGTGTTACTGTTTATATTATCTCTCTAACAAAATATCATCTCTTGGAATAGCAAATCTTCAATTTCTTGCTCTTACCTATCTCTCTCATCCATATCCCCAGTTGGTTATACCCTCCTTCCTCTGCAAGCAGTTGTCTTGATTTCATCATTCAGTTACACTGAGCTTTTCAAAAGCTGATGAATCAACAGAAGCCAGAAAATTATATATGCACTCTGTATGTTTAATAATGGTGTGCAATCTGATTACTGTGAATATATTTTTAAAAATTCTGTTTAAACAGAGTTTATATGAATTCCAACCTCTGCTCTCTCAGGCTTGTGTGGAAAAATCCTTTTGAGACTATAAGTAGAACTGGTGATATGATATTTATAAATCAGCAATACAAATTAGCTTTGAGCTTATCATCAAAATTTGGGAAAAATAAATTAGAATCAGAATTTAGAATAAGAAAGACCCTCGGTTCCAGCCCTGTGATTCTTTAGGTGGTTGATATTCTCAGATACACCACCCTCATAAAAATGGTGAACATTATTATCATATGGAATAATAAAATAGTCTGTTGATCTTTGCTACCCATATCTGAAATAAAACTTTTAAGAAGAAAATTCTTTTAATTTTAATTGTAGGTATGTTCAGTAGAGTTTCACTTAATCTCAACCACATTTTCCAAACCACTAGACCACTAAGTGTTCACTGGAGATTTTAAGGCTGTTGTAAAATGAGATAGCAATTTAGTAATTGATTGATTTAATATTGAATGCCAAGACACAAAGTCTAGGCTCAAAACCCACAAACCCATTAAAATATACTCTTTTGAGTGTCTACTTTAAGGAAAATAAGCAGATAATTTAAAAATAGCCATTTCATTTTGGGTTGAATTTCCACAGTCTGAGGAACTGTTAAACTGTGTAGTCTGAGAATGCTTGCAGAAGACTCTCAAGATTTGAGCGGATGTATTTCATTAAGGAAAGATTATTGTATGCCTGCTAAGTTAGCCTAAAATATGATTTATCTCTACAGGTTGAAAAATGCAAACATATATCACTGGATTTTTTTTAAATTCATTTTATTGAAATATATTCACATACCATGCAGTCATACAAAACAAATCGTACATTCGATTGTTCACAGTACCATTACATAGTTGTGCATTTATCCCCCAAATCAATCCATGATACCTTCATTACCACACACACAAAAATAGCAAGAGTAATAAAGTGAAAAAGGACAATTAAAATAAAAAAGAACACTGGGTGTCTTTGTTTGATTGTTTTTTTCCTTCCCCCATTTTTCTACTCATCCATCCATAAACTAGACAAAGGGTAGTGTGGTCCATATGGTTTTCCCAATCACATTGTCACCTCTCATAAGCTACATTTTTATACAATCATCTTATGGGTTCTGGGTTGTAGTTTGATAGTTTCAGGTATCTACCTCCAGCTACGTCAATTCGTTAGAACCTAAAAAGGGTTGTCTGTATTGTGCGTAAGAGAGCCCACCAGAGTAACCTCTTGTCTCCTTTTGGAATCTCTCTGCCACTGAAGCTTATTTCATTTCCTTTCACATCCCCCTTTTGGTCAAGTAGATGTTCTCCGTCCCACGATGCCGGGTCTGCATTTCTCCCCGGGAGTCATATTCCTCATTGCCAGGGAGATTCACTCCCCTGGGTGTCTGATCCCATGTAGTGGGGAGGGCAGTGATTTCACCTTTCAAGTTGGCTTAGCTAGAGAGAGAGGGCCACATCTGAGCAACAAAGAGACATTCGGGAGGAGGCTCTTAGGCACAGTTATAGAGAGGCCTAGTCTCTCCTTTGCAGCAACAGCCTTCCCAAGGGCAAGTCCTGTGGTAGAGGGCTTAACCCATCAAACCACCAGTCCCCTATGTCTGTAAGCACATTAGCAACCATTGAGGTGGGGCAGCCCAATACCCCTGCATTCTCCACCAGCTCCTCAAGGGGGCTCTGCATATTTTTTTCCTTTTTTTTTTTTAAACTTTTTTTTTTTAATCAACTGTATAAAAAATTAAAATTAAAAAAATTAAAATTAAAAAAACATACACTAAAAGAACATTTCAAACAGACCATAACAAGGGAGTAAGAAAAAGACAACTAACCTAAGATAACTACTTTACTTCCAACATGTTCCTACTCTACCCCAAGAAAGTAACCTAATATAGCAACATTTCTGTGAACTTGTTCCTACTATACCCATCAGAAATTAATAGACCATAGTCATTCCTGGGCATTCCCAGAACATTAAATTTACCCACAATAGCTTATCTGTTCTTGGATTATTGTCCCCCCTTCCTTAATTGCTCCCTATCACTAGTTCCCCTACATTCTACATTATAAACCATTCGTTTTACATTTTTCAATGTTCACATTAGTGGTAGCATATAATATTTCTCTTTTTGTGCCTGGCTTATTTTGCTCAGCATTATGTCTTCAAGGTTCATCCATGTTGTCATATGTTTCACAACATCGTTCCTTCTTACTGCCACCTAGTATTCCATCATGTGTATATACCACATTTTATTAATCCACTCATCTGTTGAAGGACATTTGGGTTGCTTCCATCTCTTGGCAATTGTGAATAATGCTGCTATGAACATTGGTGTGCAGGTATCTGTTCGTGTCACTGCTTTCAGATCTTCCGGGTATATGCCGAGAAGTGCAATCGCTGGATCGAAGGGTAACTCTATATCTAGTTTTCTAAGCAACTTCCAGACTGACTTCCAGAGTGGCTGAACCATTATACAGTCCCACCAACAATGAATAAGAGTTCCAATTTCTCCACATCCTCTCCAGCATTTGTAGTTTCCTGTTTGTTTAATAGCAGCCATTCTAATTGGTGTGAGATGGTATCTCATTGTGGTCTTAATTTGTATTCTCTAATAGTTAGTGAAGCTGAACATTTTTCATGTGTTTCTTGGCCATTTGTATTTCCTCTTCAGAGAACTGTCTTTTTATATCTTTTGCCCATTTTATAATTGGGCTGTCTGTACTATTGTCATTGAGTTGTAGGATTTCTTTGTATATGCAAGATAGCAGTCTTTTGTCAGATACATGGTTTCCAAAAATTTTTTCCCATTGAGTTGGCTGCCTCTTTACCTTTTTGAGAAATTCCTTTGAGGTACAGAAACTTCTAAGCCTGAGGAGTTCCCATTTATCTATTTTTTCTTTTGTTGCTTGTGCTTTGGGTGTAAAGTCTAGGAAGTGGCCGCCTAATACAAGGTCTTGAAGATGTTTCCCTACATTATCTTCTAGGAGTTTTATGGTACTGTCTTTTATATTGAGGTCTTTGATCCATTTTGAGTTAATTTTTGTGTAGGGTGTGAGGTAGGTTTCCTCTTTCATTCTTTTGGATATGGATATCCAACTCTCCCAGCCCCATTTGTTGAAAAGACCATTATGACCCAGTTCATTGACTTTGGGGGCCTTATCAAAGATCAGTTGGCCATAGATCTGGGGGTCTGTCTCTGAATTCTCAATTTGATTCCATTGGTCAATATGTCTATCTTTGTGCCAGTACCATGCTGTTTTGACAACTGTGGCTTTATAATAAGCTTCAAAGTCAGGGAGTGTAAGTCCTCCCACTTGCTTTTCTTTTTTAGAGTGTCTTTAGCAATTCGAGGAATCTTCCCTTTCCAAATAAATTGGATTACTAGCTTTTCCAAATCTGCAAAGTAGGTTGTTGGAATTTTGATTGGGATTGCATTGAATCTGTAGATGAGTTTGGGTAGAATTAACATCTTAATGACATTTAGCCTTCCTATCCATGAACATGGAATATTTTTCTGTCTTTTAAGGTCCCCTTCTATTTCTTTTAGTAGAGTTATGTAGTTCTCTTTGTATAGGTCTTTTACATCTTTGGTTAAGTTTATTCTTAGGTACTTGAGTTTTTTACTTGCTATTGAAAATGGTATCTTTTTCTTGAGTGTCTCTTCAGTTTGTTCATTTCTAGCATATAGAAACATTACTGACTTATGTGCATTAATCTTGTATCCCGCTACTTTGCTAAATTTGTTTGTTAGCTCTAGTAGCTGTATCGTCGATTTCTCGGGATTTTCCAGATACAAGATCATATCATCTGCAAGCAATGACAGTTTTACTTCTTCTTTTCCAATTTGGATGCCTTTTATTTCTTTGTCTTACCAGATTGCCCTGGCTAGCACTTCCAGTACAATGTTGAATAACAGTGGTGATAGCGGGCATCCTTGTCTTGTTCCTGATCTTAGAGGGAAGGCTTTCAGTCTCTCTCCATTGAGTACTGTGCTGGTTGTGGGTTTTTCATATATGCTCTTTATCATATTGAGGAAGTTTCCTTCAATTCCTACCTTTTGAAGTGTTTTTATCAAAAAGGGATGTTGGATTTTGTCGAATGCTTTTTCAGCATCTATTGAGATGATCATTTGATTTTTCTCTTTTGATTTGTTAATGTGTTGTAATACATTGATTGATTTTCTTATGTTGAACCATCCTTGCATGCCAGGAATGAACCCCACTTGGTCATGGTATATGATTTTTTTAATGTGTCTTTGGATTCAATTTGCAAGTATTTTGTTGAGAATTTTTATGTCTATATTCATTAGGGAGATTGGCCTGTAGTTTTCCTTTTTTGTAGCATCTTTGCCTGGTTTTGGTATTAGATTGATGTTAACTTCATAAAATGAGTTAGGTAGTGTTCCATTTTCTTCCATGTTTTGAAAGAGTTTAAGTAAGATTGGTGTCAGTTCTTTTTGGAAAGTTTGATAGAATTCCCCTGTGAAGCCATCTCGCCCTGGGCATTTATTTGTGGGAAGCTTTTTGATGCCTGATTGGATCTCTTTGCTTGTGTATCATTGGATTTTAACTTATCAGTAACATTTAATCAAGATTCAAATTGCTTCAAGGATGCCAGAATTGATTTTATCATTTTGTCACTTCCTTTATATTGTGCTTTCTCTGAGTTTATAGCCAATAATTTTGTCAGAAGCATTTTTGCTTTGAATTTAATTTTCTTTTGTAATATCTAACAAACTAGGTGTATTCACAGGTGATAAGATGTTTTGTAGGAGTTACTTTTAGTTTTTCTTAAAATTTATTCACTGATTTTGCATACTATTTTCCATGATCTCATTCAGTCTCACAACATGTGCATAGTTTAGGCTAGTAATCATTTAGTAGCCAGAGAGGCTGTGGTAGAAGCAATATTTGCTTGGCCCTGATTGGTCCTTTTAATCCACTGCATCCACTGGGTACTATATAATGACAGTAATAATAATAACAGCAACAACAATAATAGAATCAATATTAATACCTACTATTTGTTGAGCACTTACTATGAGCCAAGCCAACATTAAATACTTAATACATTATCTTATTTAATCTTGACCATAATCCTGAAGTTGACATTTTATTCTTATGACACTATTACTGTTATTATTATAACTAACATTTATTAAGCATAATATTTGCTCAGTGCTTTACATGTATATCATTTACTCCTCACAACAACTCTGTATTTTAGACATGGTTATGCAGCCATATGGCCAAACTGGTTGTTAAATACTGAAATACTTCCACAGTGGTCAGCAAAGAGCTGCTGCCCTGAGTTCCCAAAGTGCCCTCCCCTGGCTGTTTCTCCAGTTGCCCACCTCTTCTCCTGGGTAGTCCCCAACCTCATCCTTCTCAAATCCAGAAACTAAAGGGTTAACACAGGCCATAGCAGGGAACTTCCTGGACTCTGCTCCAGGGCCAAGGCCAGAGTGCATTCTGATTGGTTGGTGCCCAAGCTGTAGCAGTTAAATGTTTTTAATGTTAGCAGGGATGTAGATATTATCATCCCCATTTTGCTGGTGGGGAAACCCACACATGTACAAAAAATTAAACAGCTTGCCCAAGATCACCCAGCTAGGAAGTGTGAGCCAGGGTTCAAACCCAGGTTCATCTCATGTTGAAGTCCCTGCTCTTAACTAGTACAGTATATGAAAAAATGGAGGAAGCCAATTGACCTTTGATGTTGACGTCCCAGGCTCAGTGTGAATAGCTTTGGAATGCTGTGTCTGACTACTTGTTCAGTAAATTTTAAATTTCAAGTTGTGTTTAACATTTACTTCAAAGCTGTGAGAATACTGTTCTCCTACCTGGTTCCCAGCTATAATAATGAGCATACAAGTACTAGAATGATAATGTGTATTGCTTTGAATTATTCTGCCAACAGCCTATATTTACTAATGTAGCCGCTGTCATATTTTGTGATAATCTCTCTATGGGTAGAAATGACTATATTCATTTTATGACTGGGCCCCCAAATAGCAACCTTGGTATTTAGCTTAACATTAAATGCAAAAAGAACTGTAAATTACAAAGGAAACATTTTTCTATACTTTTAAACTATATTTCCTTCTATATCATTTTAACATAATCTCATTTGCAATACCAAAGGCTTAAATCCCTTTGCATATTTTGCTTCTCTACTTCTGTATTATCTATCATGTTTTTCTCTCTGTGCCTGATATAAAGCTAGCCTCCAATTTAGTGTGCAAAATGGCCAAGTCACTTATACAACCCCATCCCTAATAGTAAAGGAAATTCTAATGCTATTACTACAGCACTGTGTCTTTTTCAAAGACAGTTACTTAACATCAATACATGAATCAACAAGTCTGCTAACTACAGGCTCACTTTTAACAAAATGCAGCAAGGACTCCAGAAGTGGATGTGCCATATTTGTGCACCAAAGCAGAAAAAAACATGTCTAGGGGCAAAAGCAGAAATATCCTGGACATAGTGAGAGAAACCGATATCCCTATGCAGTGTTTGGAGAGAGAAGGTCTGCCTGGCTTCAGGGGCAGAAGCCAAGAAGGTGTCTTAATGGAGGCCCCAGCATTATGGCTAAAGGCATAGTGCCTCTTTCTCTGGAACAGCAGCATGTGCCTGGCTCTTGCTGACTATTCAAGTGTGGAGGGGAGCTTTTGACTGTGTCTGAGGCCCCTGGAGACAAGCAGAGGAGCAGTCTGTGGCAGCACCAAGCAACCTTACTGCAAAGCAGAAGCAGGGATGAGATACCCACCTGCTATCTCTCCTGGGCCCTGGGCAACACCTGGGGCCCTAACGCTGTGACTGCACAGCTCTCTGGTGATATTTAATCCTGGGACTTAACAGTAGCATTTGAGAAGGGATGTAGCCTGCCCTAGCATCACCTTTTTACAGGTTCCAGGTGGCTATGGGTGTTAGCCGAGCTCAGGGAGTTGTAGAAACACACCTAGAAGCTGGAGCGGTTCCCCACCATTCATTCACCCAGGAAACTAGGATTTGGTGGAGAGGGGGCAATCAAGGCAGGAGTTACTGTGGTTGCTGAGGACTGTAGCAAAGAGGGTGTATGAATCCCATGGGACTGTGATGGAAGACAGAGGGAACCTGGAAGTGGAGGGTGGAGTTTCCAGCAGGTACCCTGTAGAGGGCCTGAGCCAAAAATGATAGCGTTGTCCTCATTTCCTTGCATTGTTTTTTTCCTGGGGGCCTGGGGAGTATCTGTTAAAAAAATGCCACCCAAATTGCAGAAAGTTCTGTTCTCTTTAAGGCCATGCTCTGGCACTAAATGGTCCAGTCACACCCAGTCAAGGATGTGCTCCCAGGATGGCGAGCTGCCTCCTATCCCTGGTGAGAGACCATCATATGTGGGTAAGTGCAGCCATCATTTCCATACTTCTTTATGGAGCACTCACTATGTTTCAGGCCCTGTGTTTGCTGCTATATATTTCAAGGAATATGAGGCAAATGAGGGCTACTTCACCTGAAGGAGACAGAGAAGGAAGTCAATTTCTGGATGTCACCCCTGTATATCCATTGTTACTTCTACATTCTGCTGCTGAAGTGTGACCAAGAGTGCATCATGCTCATTAGTGAGGTATGGACATTGTGGGAATGGAAAATGTGTGCTTAACACACATGGATGCAGAAGAGATTACCTGTGGAAGTCTTGGATAATTCATTTTTCTATAGAGTCTCTGGTCCAAACATTGCAGGATTAAAAACCTGTCTCATAAATATTTTGAAATTGATTAGACTTGGGAAGTTCAACTTAGCAAACCTCTCACAGACTGACATATGAAACCAGAAAGGCATTTTATTAATTTACAGTAAGAAATAAATCCTTCAGGGGTTAATGGAGTGTGCTGGTTTGAAGCTGATATATACCCCAGAAAAGGCCATGTTCTTTTAATCAACTCTCATGTGTGCAGACCTATTGTGGTGGGACCTTTTGATAGATTGTTTCAACTGTGATGTGACCCACCCAATTCAAGGTGGGTCTTAATCCTTTACTGGAGTCGTTTATGAAGATGAATGACAGAAAAAAAGCCAAGAGAGCTCAGAGAGAGAAACACCTGGAGAGTTTGGAGAGAAAAGCCCCAGGAGAAGGAAGCAAGGATCCACAGAATCTGAAAGAGCCAGAATTTGAAAGCAATGAAACCTGGGAGAGAGGGATCAGCAGGCGCCAGCCATGTGCCTTCCCATGTGACAGAGGAACCCGGGACGCCATTGGCCTTTCTTCAGAGAAGGTATCATCCTGTTGATGCCTTAACTGGGACATCTTCATGGCCGTAGAACTAAATTTGTAAACTAATAAGTCCCCATTGTAAAAGCCAACCCATTTCTGGTATATTGCATTCTGGCAGCCTCAGCAAATGGAAACGGGTGTAGGGGCCTGCATTGCTTAATCTCTCTCTCTCTCATTTTCTCTCTGCAGAGAAATCCCCCAAAGAAGCCAAACTATCAGAAAATACCTTGAGGAGCATAAGTTTTGAACAAGAAGAAGTACTTTTAGGAGTCTTATATTTAATGGTATCATGATAAGAGAGCCAAGGGCATTCATTTCTGCCTTAAGGATATGCCTATCAGGCAGAACTGTCCTTGGTAGGAGCCAGCTGGGTTCCCGTCTCTCAAGATGCAAATTAAGTGGCCTTGCCAGCGTTTAATGCTGTGAATCAACTTTGCCTATATTTTTATGGCTGACCAGGTCACTTTACCATTCTTACCTTCAATATGTTAAGCAGGTAACATACCTTCAAAATGGCAGACCATTTTGTTTCTTTAAAGTGACTTTGTGCATGTCAGTGTTGATTTTTGGTTTAACGTGCAGAGAGCAATCTTATTTCCTATTCTACATGGGTATGTCCTTATCCCATGTACTACTTATAATAGCGATTATTGAACTTTTAGCTATTAATTCTGTTGACATAATTTCTAGTTTCACATTAGTTTCAGTAATGGAAGGAAAGAGAGCATGGAAATACAGTGCACCAATAATAAGCTAGTTTTAAAATTAGGGTTTCCTAACACCCAACCCTCTGATAAATTTGCTAGTTTTCAAAAGTTACTTTCTAGCTATGCTATTATTGCTATTTTAATCAACAGGTTTATAATTTAATTGGGCACTAAGGTACCAATTAAAAGAAGAAAGACCATTGTGCACTAGGAAAACAATTGACCAAGTTTCCTAGAAGTAAAATTCATGGGATATAAAACATCCTGTAAAATCACCACCGTTGGGCATTTTCTCACTGTTGATTATGCCTTCGTGGTTCAAGAAAATTGCTCAAGCCAGCAAACTGTCCAAAATGGATAAGCAAAAATCCCTGTCAGTTTTAAATCATGTAAAGTAAGTTGGGTTGCTTGCCAGTGAGAACCCTGACTGGAACACATATCCTAGACTAGACCCAGTCCAACTGGCTACTCTGTGAATGCTTTTTCTAGAGCCTCCTCCACCTGCTGCTCGCCCCTCTGTATCCTGCCAAAGCTGTGGTTAGACCTAGAAAGTCACCTTCTCCAGGGAAGCAGGCAGCACGTTGACCTTTATCTGGATGGCCACAGGATTGGCTGTTAAATCCACTGGGTTTTCTAGTGGAAAAACAAAATGGGAGGGAATGCTATCACATATTCCAATCCCCAGGGAAGCTCAAGCCTTCCTTCCCCAAACAGTACCCTCTGCTCCCATCCTCAGCAAATCCAAAGAGTTAATTAATATTTGCTGAATAAATTGATTATTCAAAAGAACTTATTTTTAAAAAGCTTTTCATATATATCTACTCCACTTGTTTTCCTAAATCGGAATGTGTAGAGGCTAATAGTCTTCTTATTTGGAGTAAATTCCTGTTCCCAAGTTTAGGAATCTAATCGAATGTAAGAAGATTTAGATTGATCTTTGGTTAATGTAAGCTCTTTTCTGTAATGCTGAATTCATATTTTAAGGCCATGCTTTTAAAAAAATTATTGGATGTACCCTTTCATAAGAATTTAAGGTATGTTGATTCACTGAGTTTTCTGAATATCTTTCTATTTTGTTTGGTTAAAGTATAATCAGCCTAATTTTAAATAAAAGGAAATTAAAACCAGAAGTATTTATACCCATTCCTAATAAGCCAATTTTTGAAAACTGAGAATCCACCAGATTTTGAAATTCCCTGCTCCTCTTATATAGTCTTCTTATTCAGACATGCCTTTTAATAATTCAAGAAAAATATCTCTTCTATCCAAAGGAAATATAATTAGTAAACAAATACATGTAAAAATGTTTATCATAAAGGAATGCAAGGAAAAGCAACTTTAAAATAGCATTTTATATTTACAAAAATAGCAAAAAATATATAGCTTTTAATTATAACTAGTGTCATTGTTGAAATGAAATTATGTATTCATTCTTGATAGCATGTAAATTAATACAACCCCTTTGGAAAGGGACATGGCAATAAAGAATAATAGCCATAAATATATTAAAACATTTTCCCCTTAATTTCACTTTGAGAAATTTGCCCTGAGAAAATAATTGAAAAGAAATAAAAAGATATGTACATGAATACATTCATTACTACTTTATCCACAATAACAAGATATTGGATATAAACTAAATGGACACTATTAGGGATGTAGATTAAATTTTTTGTTGGTTATCTTTGGAAACTAGGTACCACATTCCTTCACCAACCTAAATTGAAAATGAGCATCTATTTAGTAATACAAATGTTTAGTAAAGAGACTACAGATACAGTCTAGCAGCTGACAATGGTGAGAAATGATTGATTCTGCAGTATAATGTCAAACTTCTAAAATTTAAATTACTAAAATTTTAATAAAAGTATGATTTCAGTAGTCATTGATCTTAATATGACCTAAACTTAAGAGTAACCAAGTAGTTGGTTGTTTCAGTTTGCTAAAGCTGTCGGAATGCAAAATACTGAAATTGATTGGCTTTTATAAATTTAGGGGGTTTATTAGCCTTCAAGTTTACAGTTCTAAGGCTATAAAAGTGTCCAAACTAAGTCATCAACAAGAGGATGGCTTCACTGAAGAAAGGCCAGTGGCACCTGGGGTTCCTCTGTCCCATGGGAAAACATGTAGTGATGTCTGCTTGTCCTTCTCTCCCAGGCTCCAGTTTAAAAATGGCTTTCTCCAAAATGTCTCTGGGCTTCTGTCTTAGATTCTCTGGGTCCTTCTGCTTGTTTCTCCCAGGGTGTTTCTCTCTAAGCATCTGGGGGTCCTCTCTGCTTCTCTGGGGTAAACTCTGGGCTTCATCTCTTAGTTTAACATCTCCCAATATCTTTCTGTCTGTATCTCCAAGCATTTGGGTCTGTGTCACCTCTCTTAAGGACTCCAGTGAACTAATTAAGACCCACCTTTAATGGACTGGGTCATATCTCCATGGAAACAGCCTAATCAAAATATCCCACCCAAAATAAGTCTGCATCCACAAGATTGGATTAAAAGAATATGGCTTTCCTGGAGTACATAATAGATTCAAACCAGCATATTGATGAAGAAAAGTTTGTCTTTCATAGTATTAAAGCTAACAAATGAACAAGGAATAATGGAATGAAGAATCACTATGTAGGCATTGATAAGTAACGGCTGCTAGCATTCCAGAGAGACAACCAGAGATTATGAACCTTCTGCTGGAAGTATTCAACACCTATGAGATATTCTCATCCCTCCACCAAAGAAAGAAAAAAAAAAAAAAGAAAAAACCTAAGAATGATCAAGTCCAGGGGGATTCTATCAGCAAAATCCAGACAGTCATAATTTCTGCAGATCTTATGACCCCCTTTCTTTTTCAACAATAAAATCACAAGGCAAAAAAAAAGAGTTCTTGGGGAAAATTTATGGATTAAAAAAAAAAAACCCTCAAGATATAAGCCAAGCAATAACAATGTTCAGACCTTATTTGTATCCATATTTGAAGAAACTGTTAAAAATAAAAGGTTTATTGCTAAACAAGGGAAATCTGAGAATTTGGATATTATTAAGTAACTTTTCTTGACTTCAGGGGTGGGTGATGGTAATGTGGCTATTTAAAAAGGGAAGTCCTTTTCTTTTAAAGATGCAAAGTGAAATAATACAGATGAAATCATATAATATCTTGGATTTCCTTCAAAATAACCTAGGGGTTCTTTGAATAGAATTCACATCAATTTTGTTGGACAGCTAAAGCCCATGGAAAGCAGCTCCAGACCTTTCCATTTGTAAATTTTTTTTACTTTCTTTCAAAGACCTTAACTTTCTTCACCATAACCTATTTAGAGCTTATGTCTGTTTCTTCATCTGTCTTCCCCCACAACTTCAATAGCATATGGACTATTTCTGTATTTATTTCTTTAAAAAACATAGGCACAAATTCTGCTATGAAAATGTAGTCCTGTCCTTTCTCATCATAAGGGAAAAATAAGGATTTGAGACTAGTGAAATCCCTGGTATTTATGGAATGCTCATGATGTACTAAGCACAGAATGTGATTCATGGAGGTAAAAAAAAATCTTTCTGAGGAACTGACCATTTAATCAGAGGAGAAAATCATGTGAAAATATAACTGTAACAATAATGAATATTTATTAACTTCATAATATGTGCCCAGTAGAGAGCTATATACTTTACAGCCATTTAATCCTACACCTCCATAAAGAAGGTCCTATTATTATTATTCCTAAAATACAAATGAGGAAACTGAAGCTTGCAGACTTTAGATAACTAGCTTAATGTCACAGAGCTAGTAGATGGGCATAGCAGACGTGGAACCCAGATCTCCCTGAAGCCTAAGCCCAGGCCATGCACGATTGCACAAAACTGGCAGTATTCCATTCAGTCGAGATCTGCTCCTCACTGTCATTTTGCAGAGCAATTTACAGTGAACAGTGCCTATATGGACACCACCACATGACTGTACTTCAAGAAACCCAAATAGAAAGAAGCAGTGTTTAAATTACCACTAAACTGTGCAAAACTGACATAATAGCTTTATAGGAAAGCAGATTTTCCTCCCCAAGAATCATATTCCTGAAAAAATGTGCTTCTAGAAAATCATGAACAGATGATACAACCTGCTATATTTGATTCTGTCTTAGAGAAAAGCCTACATGAAACAGATTTTAGTTTTGTCATTGCTGATTTTTTTTTTTCGGCCAGAATATCTCATTGGTAGAAATGCAGTCCTTGTATTGGTCTTATGCTACTGTTTTACATGTTGGCAAGCCCCATGCTAGGCACTGCAAATCCACAGATAAAATAGTCCCTGACCTCAAGTAGATTATGGTCTTGGGAGCCAGGGAAGCTAAAAGATATTACTATATAATGTGACACCACCTGTTTTGGAGGCATGTACCAAGTGCAACTGGTGCAAAGAAGTGGTGTCTAAATCTACAGGAGAGTCAGGAAGATGTTAAGAAGTAATAGATTTATTGTAAAAAAAATGTGTTTTCATAGGTCATCACAGACAGTTTTCCTTTCAAACCTTCACTTAAGGCAAGTTTCATATTATATCAACACAAAGGGAATCTCAGTCTGAATATTTTCTTGCTGATTGACCTTCTTTTTCTGGTTTTAGAGTTAATTGGGATTTTACCTTAAAACCTATGAGGATCTCATGTTTTAGAGGCAAATTCATTTTTTCTCTTTGTCCTTTACAAAGATGTGGAAAGGTGTGTTTAGGGCAATGTCATGCGGAGTGAAATTGTGCGTGTCCAACCTGGAGTCCCATTGCTCTTTCTCTTGTAAACTCCAGATCAATAACGAAAATAATAATTTTCTAATTATAGAAGTTGTAGGTTTACAGAAAAGGCCTGTAAAAATACAGCGTTCCCAAATACACCCCCCCACTGTTGACGCTTTGCATCAGTATGGTACCTTTGTTACAATTGATGAAAGAATATCAAAATAGTAGTATTAACTATGGTCCATAGTTTACATTAGCGTTTTTTTTTCCCCCATAAATCACCCCATTATTAACACTCTGAATTAGTGTATATATTTGTTATAATTCATGAAAGAACATCCTTGTACTTGTACTGTTAACCCCAGTCCACCATCTACAACAGGGTTCACTATGTTATACAGTTCCATGTTTTATCTTCTTTCATTCTAATAATATACATTACCTGACCCAAAACTTCCCCTTTCAACCACATTCACATACATAATTCAGTGCTGGTAATTACACTCACAATAATGTGCTACCATCACCTCTATTCATTTCCAAACTTTTACAATCAACCTACATAGGAATTCTGTACAAATTAAGCATCATCTCCCCATTCTGTACCCCAATCTAGCCCCTGATAACCTATATTCTAGATTCCAACTCTATGAGTTTGCTTATTACGATTAGTTCATACCAGTGAGATTATGCAATATTTGTCCTTTGGTTCTGGTTTATTTCACTCAGCATAAGGTCCTCAAGGTTCATCTATGGTGTCACATGCATCAGGACTTCATTCTTTTTTTAATAGCTGAATTATAATGCCATCATATGTATAGTGCATTTTGTTCATCCATTCATTGGTTGATAGACACTTGGGTTGCTTCCATCTTTTGGCAATTGTGAATAATGTCACTGTGAATATTGGTGTGCCAATATCTGTTTGAGTCCCTGCTTTCAATTCTTCTGGGTATATATACCTAGCAGCAGGATCGCTGGGTCATATGGTAATTCTACATTTAGCTTCCTGAGGAACTGCCAAACTGTCTTCCACAGCGGCTGCCCCATTTTACATTCCTACCAGCAATGAATGAGTGTTTCTATTTCTACACATCCTCTTCAGCACTTGTAATTATCTATTTTTAAAATAGTAGCCATTCTAGTGGGTGTGAAATGATATATCATTGTGGTTTTTATTTACATTTCCCTGATAGCTAGTGATGTTGAGCATCTTTTTATGTGCTTTTTAGCCATTTGTATATCCTCTTTGGAGAAATGTCTATTCAAGTCTTCTGCCCATTTTTAATTGTATTGTTTACCTTTTAATTGTTGAGTTCTGGGATTTCTTTTTATATTCTGAACATTAAACCCTTATTGGATATGTGGTTTCCAAATATTTTCTCCCATTGAGTAGGTAGTCCTTTCACTTTCTTGACAAGTCGTTTGATGCACAAGTTTTTTAATTTTGAGGAGGTCCAATTTATCTATTTTTAATTTCATTGCTTGTGCTTTCAGTGTAAAGTCTAAGAAACCATTGCTTAACACAAGGGCCTGAAGATGCTTCCCTACATTTTCTTCTAGAAGTTTTAGAGTCTTGGCTCTTATTTTTCGATCTTTGATCCATTTTGAGTTAATTTTTATATATGGTGTGAGATAGGGGTGTTAGAAACAGAATTGTACCTGGAAGAAAACAAAGGCTTGCCTGATTGTGGAGGAGAAAAGAAATTTATTTTTGTTCTTGCAAGAGCAGGCACACGACCAAAAGAAAATGGAATGGTTGGCTCACTGAACAAAGGAAAGCAGCACAATTTATTTTTTAAGCCTAGCATGCAGGTCCCTCCCATTTCTCCATTGGCTGGGTACTCCAGAGGTTACAGTTTATTTGAGAGAGCTGACTAACCTGCCTTTGATTATACCTCATATTCCTTCACATTTTAGTGACCTTGGTTGTTACTTGTTTTTACCCAGATAAGGAGCTGGCATTAACTCTAGGCTTACATCAGAGGCCCTTTCTTTCCCTCTAATTGCAGTCAGTTTGTGCTAGCTGTGTTTAGTTTCTATTTTTCCCTATTCCACGTCACCTTTATGTGAAAGCTAAACTTAACCCTTTTCTTACAGGGTCCTCTTTCATTCCTTTGCATATGGATATCCAGTCCTCCCAGCACCATTGTTGAAGAGACTTTTCTTTCCCAACTGATTGGATTTGGCAGCCTTGTCAAAAATCAGTTGGCCAAACTTGCGGGTGTCTGAGCTTGTACCTCGGCTTGCCAGGCCTGGGCCAGGGGACCTGATCACCCCCTGGGGAGGGTAGTAGGTACGGGCGTGAGTGCCCTCTGCAGCCCCCCCGAGCCTGAGGAGCGAGGTCAAGGCAGCTCCCCTTTTCCTCACCCAAAATGCCACTGGCAGGGGAGGCTTGCCGGAGGAAACCGCCTTTCTCCCAACTGCCCTTTCCCCACTTCCTTATCTTACCCACACACTCCCTGGTGCCAAGGCCGCTCCTGCCACCGCCAGCGCGCATGCACCGTGGCCCGAACAACCCCCGCCCGCTGCAACGGCTCCTGAATCCTCTCAGAACCAATCCTAGCCCCTCTCCCTTCAATATTGCCATTTAAGGCTGCTTCACCCCGTTTCCAGCCCTGCCCTTCTTACCAGCCTATATAACCTGTAATCACCCCTGAATAAATCTCTTTGGCGCATACCCCTACTGGATGAAGAGTGTTTTTGTCCTTATCGCCGCCCTCCATACCTTGCACGCCTCTCGCCGAGGACCCTGGCCACGTCCTCTGCCTCGCCCTCGCCTCCGGGAAAGAGCCCCCGCCGCCGGTACCCTTTAAGCAGCCCCGAGAGCTGAGGGCTCGGCTACCGGCCGCCACTCCCCCTAGAAGCAGTAACCCCGACCGCAACTGGTGCCCCGTGTGAGGAACATCTCCGCACAACAGTTTGGCAGGTCACCCGCTCGCCCGGACGCCTCTCCAGCTTCCCGTTTCCTCGCCTGCAAGGTAAGGGCCGCCTCTCCCTCGCCGCTTCTGGAGCCGTGTGAGGTTCCTTGCTCCGAAGCCGCTCCTCCCTTCCCCCACGCTCTCTTCATCCAGTAGGAACTCCTCCCTTCCCCCACGCTCTCTTCGTCCTCTTGTATGCGCACTTCTATGACCCCCGTTCCTCCTAACACTCTCCCTCTTCCCCTCCATTACTTTGCTGTAGTTCTTTGTATCTTTATTTCCTCATTTGGCGCCGTGTGCCTCTTTGCAACTGCCCCCCCTCACTGCTCCCGTTGCCAAAGGGCACTGCTTTCTGCTCTCGCCGTCTCCTTCGGCCTTGCAGCCACAGTTTATCTCATTCTCTCTGCTCGGTAAACTACTCCTCCTCCTCCTCCCCGCCAGCCGGGCCGGCCCGGCTCGGGAACAACTCCCCCTCCTCTCCCCTCAGCTATGGGTAATCGTATATCTACATGTCAGGCACCTCAAGTTCGTGCTCTAGCGGGTCTCCTAGACACGCATCGCTGTAAAGTGTCTGTCCGGCAGCTGCAGATATACTGGGATCTCCTGCTGCCCTTTAACCCATGGCTCACCACTTGCCATCTTTGGGACCCTGTTATTTATGATCGCCTTATTGATCGAGTCACTAACGCCATGGAACATGAGAGCAAGCGTTTCCCTCCCGGCTTGCTCCCCACCTTAATAACCATCCGCTCCTGCCTTCAAGGCTCCCTCCCCCCTGATAGAGGCCCCGTTAAATCCAAGGAGGCACTATCAACCCAGCCAACAGACTCAGATAGCGATACTAATTCAAATCATGACTCGGACACGGAGTCCTTAGTCGAGCAGATTAACAACGCGCTCGAGGTGACTCCCGAAAAGCAAAATAACACTGCGCCACGCCAAGATGGCGAACTTCCTCCTTCTTCTTCCATCGAGGGGAGGAAATGCTCTGACGATGACATCAGCCCTAAGCTGGGCCGGAAACCACATACGCTTTACCCCGCCCTTTCACAGGGCGGAGCTAGTCCACCATCTTATGCCTTGGGCCCCACCCTTTCACAGGGCGGGGCTGATCCACCATCTTGTGTCTTAGCCACGCCTACCGCGCCGCCATCTTGCGACGCTTGGGGCCTCCCACTCCCGCCTCTCCCTCCGGCGAGCTCCCCCTCGGAGCCGCTGCCGGCAGCTGCCGCCACTCCTTCCACCCTGCCGACTAACAACCCCTGGCTGCCTTCTGCACCTCAAGGCAACCCTTGGGGCAACGCTCCCCCTACCCCCACTCCCGCGCCAAGCCCTCTGCAAGCGCGTCCTCCCTTCTCTCGTGCTTTTCGCTGCTTTCCTCTTAACCTTGCCCCCACCCCACAGAGGCCGCATGACTGGTATCCCATTGACTTAGATACTATCAAGCAGCTTCGCAAGGCCGTCAAGGAGGACGGGTTAGGTAGCCCATATGCTTCCCAAATACTACAGGATCTCGCCATGAACTATTGCCTCCCACAAGACTGGGCCTCGCTTGCCCGTTCAATTTTTAACCCCGGTCAGTTTGTTGACTGGCGTGCTCACTTCCAGGCAGAAGCGGCTAAGCAAAGTGAGCAAGACGCAGCCCTTGGAGTCTATCATCCCCCTGAAGCCTATTTGGGCACTGGAGCATTTCTAAATGCGTCTGCTTATATTAATGCCCCTGCTGCCTTCTGGACTGTCCTCAGAGGCATCGCCTTGCGCGCGTTTGCCGGCTGCTCTGCCCGTCAGCCTAACAAATTTACCAAGCTCTTCCAGGAGCCGAGTAAGCCTTTCGCCACCTTTGTCTCCAGAGTCGAAGAAACCTGCGCTCGAAAGGTAAGTAAACCTCAGGCCCAATATTACATGTGCCCATCCTCAAATCCTGGAAAATCGTACTGTAATTCCCCCAACGAGTACTACTGTGCATACTGGGGGTGTGAAACACTAGCCACTAATTGGAAGCCTCCTGTTCCTAATCATTACCTTACCTTAAAATGAACCCCTACAGGGTGCAAACTCCCTACTGTTAACTGGCTCGGCCAAGAAAGTGAGAGATCCTGCACACATCTTAATCTTACAGTGCAGCTCCCCACTGATCCCTCCTGGTTACTCAGTCAAACTTGGGGCTTCAGAATCTATAAGAAAGGAGCCGACCGAGAATCACTTATTCTAATAAAAAAGGAGGCTATAAGCCAACCATACCAAAATACTGCTTTAAAAACACCCTCTGGCATAGGTCCCAACCAAGTCATTAACCCCCTTTTTCCACAGCTCTCCAGCCTCACCTCAACTCCAACCAGCCGCACCTCAGCTGCAAACAACGCATCACCAACCCCACCACCCCAGCTTCCTCTGCCCCCTTCTCATTATTCCTCTCCCCTCCTCAGCCTCATCCAAGCCGCCTTTGCCTCAGTGAACTCCTCCAACCCCAATTTTACCTCCTCCTGCTGGCTCTGCCTCTCCACCTCTTCCTCACTGTACAAGCCCGTTGCCTCCAACCTCTCCTTTTCAGAAAGCACAGAAGACAGCCCCTCGGAGTGCAATTGGAATACCTCTGCCGTCCCCCTGACCTTTCATTCAGTCTCCTATACGGGAAAGTGCGTCCGCCCTCGCTCCAGTAACTCTCCCGACCTCACTGCCTGTGCCAGCTACTCATCTCCCAGCAGCTCGGCAAAATTTCTCATTCCTCATAACTCCTCCCAATGGCTCTGCTCCTCTACAGGACTTACCCCCTGTCTCAGCACGAATATCATCAGTGAATATAAAGAAACTTGCCTCCTAATTGTCCTTATCCCTAGGGTCTTATACCACAGCGAAGAAGACTTCTTCCTCCGTCTGGAAAAAACTGCAGCTCCAGCCCCACTGCAAAAGCGAGAGCCCATCACTGTCCTCACAATTGCCTCCCTCCTAGGTCTTGCCGGCGCTGGCACCGGAATCGCTGCACTAGCCAGTCAAGGCTCCGCCCTAACTCACCTCAGGGCGGCTGTTGACGAGGACATTCGCCACCTACAAAACGCTATTTACCATCTAAAAAATTCTGTCAATTCCCTCTCTGAAGTCGTGCTCCAAAACCGCCGAGGTCTTGACCTTCTCCTCCTCAAAGAAGGAGGCCTCTGCGCCGCCCTAGGAGAAGAGTGCTGTGTTTATGCCAATTCCACAGGTCTCGTCGAGGACAGCCTAAAAAGGGTCCGAGAGGGACTGGAAAAGCGTAAAAGAGATCGTGAAGCCACCAGTTATTGGTCCAGTTTTTTCACTCCCATCCTCCCATACATCCTTCCTTTTCTTGGCCCCCTATTAATAATTATTCTAGCTCTCATCTTAGAACCCTGCCTCATCCGCAAAATTGTCCAGCTTGTAAGAAAACAAACAGATGCCATTTTTTCCTCGTTCGTGCAAATCCAGTATCAGCGACTCGCCACCTCTGACGCCCCCCACTCCAAGATGACAGCCAACCCTCCGCGACCTCAACGCCACCGGTCAACCCGCCGACCGCGAGGCCCTTCTCAATCACCTGAACATCGCTCTCGCCTCGAGTTCCAGCTTCTCTGAACCCCTGAACTTTAAACCCCTGAACTTTAAACCCCTCACCTTCGCCCAGCCCGCTGCAGCGAAGCCCTTGTCAAGCGCCCGGGCACCACACCAACACTGAGCTCCAGCCTCGCTGAGCCACCGTCAACCCCTTTTTCCCTTCCCTGACCTCCCCCTTCCCTCACCCTTAGCGGGCCTCTCCGGTAAAGCCTCTTCCTCTAATTAGAAAAGAAAGGGGAATTGCGGGTGTCTGAGCTTGTACCTCGGCTTGCCAGGCCTGGGCCAGGGGACCTGATCACCCCCTGGGGAGGGTAGTAGGTACGGGCGTGAGTGCCCTCTGCAGCCCCCCCGAGCCTGAGGAGCGAGGTCAAGGCAGCTCCCCTTTTCCTCACCCAAAATGCCACTGGCAGGGGAGGCTTGCCGGAGGAAACCGCCTTTCTCCCAACTGCCCTTTCCCCACTTCCTTATCTTACCCACACACTCCCTGGTGCCAAGGCCGCTCCTGCCACCGCCAGCGCGCATGCACCGTGGCCCGAACAACCCCCGCCCGCTGCAACGGCTCCTGAATCCTCTCAGAACCAATCCTAGCCCCTCTCCCTTCAATATTGCCATTTAAGGCTGCTTCACCCCGTTTCCAGCCCTGCCCTTCTTACCAGCCTATATAACCTGTAATCACCCCTGAATAAATCTCTTTGGCGCATACCCCTACTGGATGAAGAGTGTTTTTGTCCTTATCGCCGCCCTCCATACCTTGCACGCCTCTCGCCGAGGACCCTGGCCACGTCCTCCGCCTCGCCCTCGCCTCCGGGAAAGAGCCCCCGCCGCCGGTACCCTTTAAGCAGCCCCGAGAGCTGAGGGCTCGGCTACCGGCCGCCACTCCCCCTAGAAGCAGTAACCCCGACCGCAACTGGTGCCCCGTGTGAGGAACGTCTCCGCACAACAGTTTGGCAGGTCACCCGCTCGCCCGGACGCCTCTCCAGCTTCCCGTTTCCTCGCCTGCAAGGTAAGGGCCGCCTCTCCCTCGCCGCTTCTGGAGCCGTGTGAGGTTCCTTGCTCCGAAGCCGCTCCTCCCTTCCCCCATGCTCTCTTCATCCAGTAGGAACTCCTCCCTTCCCCCACGCTCTCTTCGTCCTCTTGTATGCGCACTTCTATGACCCCCGTTCCTCCTAACACTCTCCCTCTTCCCCTCCATTACTTTGCTGTAGTTCTTTGTATCTTTATTTCCTCATTTGGCGCCGTGTGCCTCTTTGCAACTGCCCCCCCTCACTGCTCCCGTTGCCAAAGGGCACTGCTTTCTGCTCTCGCCGTCTCCTTCGGCCTTGCAGCCACAGTTTATCTCATTCTCTCTGCTCGGTAAACTACTCCTCCTCCTCCTCCCCGCCAGCCGGGCCGGCCCGGCTCGGGAACAACTCCCCCTCCTCTCCCCTCAGCTATGGGTAATCGTATATCTACATGTCAGGCACCTCAAGTTCGTGCTCTAGCGGGTCTCCTAGACACGCATCGCTGTAAAGTGTCTGTCCGGCAGCTGCAGATATACTGGGATCTCCTGCTGCCCTTTAACCCATGGCTCACCACTTGCCATCTTTGGGACCCTGTTATTTATGATCGCCTTATTGATCGAGTCACTAACGCCATGGAACATGAGAGCAAGCGTTTCCCTCCCGGCTTGCTCCCCACCTTAATAACCATCCGCTCCTGCTTTCAAGGCTCCCTCCCCCCTGATAGAGGCCCCGTTAAATCCAAGGAGGCACTATCAACCCAGCCAACAGACTCAGATAGCGATACTAATTCAAATCATGACTCGGACACGGAGTCCTTAGTCGAGCAGATTAACAACGCGCTCGAGGTGACTCCCGAAAAGCAAAATAACACTGCGCCACGCCAAGATGGCGAACTTCCTCCTTCTTCTTCCATCGAGGGGAGGAAATGCTCTGACGATGACATCAGCCCTAAGCTGGGCCGGAAACCACATACGCTTTACCCCGCCCTTTCACAGGGCGGAGCTAGTCCACCATCTTATGCCTTGGGCCCCACCCTTTCACAGGGCGGGGCTGATCCACCATCTTTTGTCTTAGCCACGCCTACCGCGCCGCCATCTTGCGACGCTTGGGGCCTCCCACTCCCGCCTCTCCCTCCGGCGAGCTCCCCCTCGGAGCCGCTGCCGGCAGCTGCCGCCACTCCTTCCACCCTGCCGACTAACAACCCCTGGCTGCCTTCTGCACCTCAAGGCAACCCTTGGGGCAACGCTCCCCCTACCCCCACTCCCGCGCCAAGCCCTCTGCAAGCGCGTCCTCCCTTCTCTCGTGCTTTTCGCTGCTTTCCTCTTAACCTTGCCCCCACCCCACAGAGGCCGCATGACTGGTATCCCATTGACTTAGATACTATCAAGCAGCTTCGCAAGGCCGTCAAGGAGGACGGGTTAGGTAGCCCATATGCTTCCCAAATACTACAGGATCTCGCCATGAACTATTGCCTCCCACAAGACTGGGCCTCGCTTGCCCGTTCAATTTTTAACCCCGGTCAGTTTGTTGACTGGCGTGCTCACTTCCAGGCAGAAGCGGCTAAGCAAAGTGAGCAAGACGCAGCCCTTGGAGTCTATCATCCCCCTGAAGCCTATTTGGGCACTGGAGCATTTCTAAATGCGTCTGCTTATATTAATGCCCCTGCTGCCTTCTGGACTGTCCTCAGAGGCATCGCCTTGCGCGCGTTTGCCGGCTGCTCTGCCCGTCAGCCTAACAAATTTACCAAGCTCTTCCAGGAGCCGAGTAAGCCTTTCGCCACCTTTGTCTCCAGAGTCGAAGAAACCTGCGCTCGAAAGGTAAGTAAACCTCAGGCCCAATATTACATGTGCCCATCCTCAAATCCTGGAAAATCGTACTGTAATTCCCCCAACGAGTACTACTGTGCATACTGGGGGTGTGAAACACTAGCCACTAATTGGAAGCCTCCTGTTCCTAATCATTACCTTACCTTAAAATGAACCCCTACAGGGTGCAAACTCCCTACTGTTAACTGGCTCGGCCAAGAAAGTGAGAGATCCTGCACACATCTTAATCTTACAGTGCAGCTCCCCACTGATCCCTCCTGGTTACTCAGTCAAACTTGGGGCTTCAGAATCTATAAGAAAGGAGCCGACCGAGAATCACTTATTCTAATAAAAAAGGAGGCTATAAGCCAACCATACCAAAATACTGCTTTAAAAACACCCTCTGGCATAGGTCCCAACCAAGTCATTAACCCCCTTTTTCCACAGCTCTCCAGCCTCACCTCAACTCCAACCAGCCGCACCTCAGCTGCAAACAACGCATCACCAACCCCACCACCCCAGCTTCCTCTGCCCCCTTCTCATTATTCCTCTCCCCTCCTCAGCCTCATCCAAGCCGCCTTTGCCTCAGTGAACTCCTCCAACCCCAATTTTACCTCCTCCTGCTGGCTCTGCCTCTCCACCTCTTCCTCACTGTACAAGCCCGTTGCCTCCAACCTCTCCTTTTCAGAAAGCACAGAAGACAGCCCCTCGGAGTGCAATTGGAATACCTCTGCCGTCCCCCTGACCTTTCATTCAGTCTCCTATACGGGAAAGTGCGTCCGCCCTCGCTCCAGTAACTCTCCCGACCTCACTGCCTGTGCCAGCTACTCATCTCCCAGCAGCTCGGCAAAATTTCTCATTCCTCATAACTCCTCCCAATGGCTCTGCTCCTCTACAGGACTTACCCCCTGTCTCAGCACGAATATCATCAGTGAATATAAAGAAACTTGCCTCCTAATTGTCCTTATCCCTAGGGTCTTATACCACAGCGAAGAAGACTTCTTCCTCCGTCTGGAAAAAACTGCAGCTCCAGCCCCACTGCAAAAGCGAGAGCCCATCACTGTCCTCACAATTGCCTCCCTCCTAGGTCTTGCCGGCGCTGGCACCGGAATCGCTGCACTAGCCAGTCAAGGCTCCGCCCTAACTCACCTCAGGGCGGCTGTTGACGAGGACATTCGCCACCTACAAAACGCTATTTACCATCTAAAAAATTCTGTCAATTCCCTCTCTGAAGTCGTGCTCCAAAACCGCCGAGGTCTTGACCTTCTCCTCCTCAAAGAAGGAGGCCTCTGCGCCGCCCTAGGAGAAGAGTGCTGTGTTTATGCCAATTCCACAGGTCTCGTCGAGGACAGCCTAAAAAGGGTCCGAGAGGGACTGGAAAAGCGTAAAAGAGATCGTGAAGCCACCAGTTATTGGTCCAGTTTTTTCACTCCCATCCTCCCATACATCCTTCCTTTTCTTGGCCCCCTATTAATAATTATTCTAGCTCTCATCTTAGAACCCTGCCTCATCCGCAAAATTGTCCAGCTTGTAAGAAAACAAACAGATGCCATTTTTTCCTCGTTCGTGCAAATCCAGTATCAGCGACTCGCCACCTCTGACGCCCCCCACTCCAAGATGACAGCCAACCCTCCGCGACCTCAACGCCACCGGTCAACCCGCCGACCGCGAGGCCCTTCTCAATCACCTGAACATCGCTCTCGCCTCGAGTTCCAGCTTCTCTGAACCCCTGAACTTTAAACCCCTGAACTTTAAACCCCTCACCTTCGCCCAGCCCGCTGCAGCGAAGCCCTTGTCAAGCGCCCGGGCACCACACCAACACTGAGCTCCAGCCTCGCTGAGCCACCGTCAACCCCTTTTTCCCTTCCCTGACCTCCCCCTTCCCTCACCCTTAGCGGGCCTCTCCGGTAAAGCCTCTTCCTCTAATTAGAAAAGAAAGGGGAATTGCGGGTGTCTGAGCTTGTACCTCGGCTTGCCAGGCCTGGGCCAGGGGACCTGATCACCCCCTGGGGAGGGTAGTAGGTACGGGCGTGAGTGCCCTCTGCAGCCCCCCCGAGCCTGAGGAGCGAGGTCAAGGCAGCTCCCCTTTTCCTCACCCAAAATGCCACTGGCAGGGGAGGCTTGCCGGAGGAAACCGCCTTTCTCCCAACTGCCCTTTCCCCACTTCCTTATCTTACCCACACACTCCCTGGTGCCAAGGCCGCTCCTGCCACCGCCAGCGCGCATGCACCGTGGCCCGAACAACCCCCGCCCGCTGCAACGGCTCCTGAATCCTCTCAGAACCAATCCTAGCCCCTCTCCCTTCAATATTGCCATTTAAGGCTGCTTCACCCCGTTTCCAGCCCTGCCCTTCTTACCAGCCTATATAACCTGTAATCACCCCTGAATAAATCTCTTTGGCGCATACCCCTACTGGATGAAGAGTGTTTTTGTCCTTATCGCCGCCCTCCATACCTTGCACGCCTCTCGCCGAGGACCCTGGCCACGTCCTCCGCCTCGCCCTCGCCTCCGGGAAAGAGCCCCCGCCGCCGGTACCCTTTAAGCAGCCCCGAGAGCTGAGGGCTCGGCTACCGGCCGCCACTCCCCCTAGAAGCAGTAACCCCGACCGCACAAACTAAATGGAAATAGAGAGTGATAATGGTTTTACAACATTGTGAATGTAACCAGTGCCACTGAATTGTACCTTTAAAATTATTTGCGTGAATTTCATTTCAATAAAAAAATTCTCTAAAACAAATCAATTGGCCATGGGTATAAGGGTCTATATATGAACTCTCAATTCTATTTCATTGGTTAATATATTTATCCTTGTGCCAATACCAAGCTGTTTTGACAACTGTAGCTTTGTAATATGCTCTAAAGTCAGGAAGTGTGAGTCTTCCCTCCAACTTCATTCTTCTTTTTCAAGATATTAATTGTCTTTTCCATTTCTGCAAAGTAGGCTGATAGAATTTTGACTGGGATTGCATAGAATCTGTAAATCATTTTGGGTAGAATTGACATCTTAATGACACTTAGTCTTCCAATCCATGAACATGAACTATCCTTCCATATATTTAGGTCTTCTTTGATTTCTTTTAGCAATGTTTTGTAGTTTTCTGTGTATAAGTCCATTGCGTCTTTGGGTAAATTTATTCCTAGATATTTGATTCTTTTAGTGCTGTTGTAAATATGATTTTTTTCCCTTGATTTCCTTCTCAGCTTGCTCATTAGCTAGTATATAGAAACACTACTGATTTTTGTGTGTTGATCTTGTACCCTGTTAGTTGGCTGAATTCATTTATTAGCTCTAGTAGTTTTAGTTGTATATTTTTCAGGACTTTCTATATATAAGATCATGTAATCTGCAAATAGTGAAAGTTTTACTTCTTCTTTCCCAATTTGGATGCTTTTTTCTTTCTTTCTTTCTTTCTTTTTTTTTTTTTTTTTGCCTACTTTCTCTGGCTAGAACTTCCAGTACAATGTAGAATAACAGTGGTGACAGTGGGCATCCTTTTCTTCTTCCATATCTTAGAGGGAATGCTTTCACTCTTTCATGATTGAGTATGATGTTAGCTGTGGGTTTTTCATATATCATGTTCAGGATGGTAACTTATTTCTATTTTTCTAAGTTTTTTTTTTTTAATCAAGAAATGATGCTGAATTTTGTCAAATGTGTTTTCTGCTCAGTTGAGATGATCATGTGGTTTTTGCTCTTCATTTTGTTGATGTGATATCTTACATTAATTGATTTTCTTATGTTGAACCACCCTTGCATATCTGGTATAAAACCCACTTGATCATGGTATATAATTCTTTTGATGTGCTGTTGGATTTGATTTGCAAGTATTTTCTTTAGGATTTTTGCATCTATATTCATTAGAGAAATTGGTCTGTAATTTTCTTTTCTTTAGTATCTTTATCTGGCTTTGGTAATGAGTGATGTTGGCCTCATAGAATGAGTTAGATAGTGTTTCCTCCTCTTCAATTTTTTGGAACAGTTTGAGCAGGATTGGTATTAGTTCCTCCTGGAATGACTGGTAGAATTTACCTATGAATCCATCTGGTCTTGAGCTTTTCTTTGTTGGGAGGTTTTTGATGACTGATTCAGCTTCTGCTTGTAATTGGTCTGTTAAGCTCTTCTATTTCTTGTAGAGTCAATGTAGGTTGTTCATGTCTTTCTAGGAATTTGTCCATTTCATCTAGGTTGTCTGATTTGTTGGCATAAAGTTGTTCATAGTATCCTTTTATGATCCTTTTTATTTCTGGGGGTCAGTAGTAATGTCCTGTCCTCATTTCTGATTTTATTTAATTGCATCTTCTCTCTTTTTTTTCTATGTCAGTCTAGTTAAGGGTTTGTCAATTTTATTGATCTTTTCAAATAACTAACTTTTGGTTATGCTAACTCTTCTTTTTTCATTCTCAATTTCATATATTTCTGCTCTAATCTTTGCTATTTCTTTCCTTCTGCTTGCTTTGGGGTTAATTTTGTGTTCTTTTTCTAGTTCCTCCAGGTGTGCAGTTAGGTCTTTGGTTTTATCTCTTTCTTCTTTTTTAATATAAGTGTTTAGGGCTGTAAATTTCCCTCTCAGCACTACTTTTACTGCATCCCATAAGTTTTGATTTGTTGTGTTCTTGTTTTTGTTCGTCTCAAGATATTTACTGATTTCCCTTGCAATTTCTTCTTTGGCCCACTAATTGTTTAAGAGAGTGCTATTAACTTCCATATACTTGTGGATTTTTCAGTCTCCACCTGTTATTGATTTCCATCTTCCTTCCATTATTGTCAAAGAAAATGCTTTATACAGTTTCTATCTTTCTAAATTTATTGAGACTTGTTTTGTGTCCCAACATATGGTCTATCCTAGAGAATGATCCATGTACACTTGAGAAAAATGTATATCTTGCTGTTTTGGGGTGTAATGTTCTGTATATGTCTGTTAGGTCTAGTTCATTTATCTTATTATTCAATTTCTCTCTTTCCTTATTGATCTTCCATCTAGATGTTTTATCTATTGATAAGAGTGGTATATTGAAGTCTCCCACTATTATAGTGGTGTCTATTTCTCTGTTCAGTTTTGCTGGTGTTTGTCTCATGTATTTTGGGGCACCCTGCTTAGGTGCATAGATATTTATGATTGTTATTTCTTCTTAGTGGATTGCCCCTTTTATTAATATATAGAGTCTTCCTTTGTTTCTTATAACATCTTTTGAATTAAAGTCTGTTTTGTCCAATACTAGTATAGCAACCCCCAGTCTTTTTTTGTTGTTGTTGTTACGATTTGCATGGCTTATCTTTTTCCATTCTTTCACTTTCAACCCATTTTTGTCTTTGGGTCTAAGACAAGTCTCTTGTAAACAACATATAGTTGGATCATTCTGCCAACCTGTGTCTTTTGATTGGTGAGTTTAATCCATTAACGTTCAGTGTTATTACTGTAAAGGCAGTACTTACTTCAGCCATTTTGTCCTTTGGTTTTTATTTGTCGTATCATTTTTTTGGTCTCTCTTTTTCTTTATTGAAACCTCCTTTTCTGTGTAGTTGATCTTTTTTGATGTATCTGACTGATGATCCCTTTCTCATTTCTGTCTCTGTATATTTTTTAAAATACTTTCTTTGTGGTTACCCAGGGTTTATATTAAAAAGCTACATCTAAAACCCATTATTTTGAAAAGACACCAGCTTAGCCTCAATAGCATACATATTCTCTGCTCCCATATCCCTCTGTTGCCCATTTTATGTTGTTTTTGTCTCACTTTACCAGTTTATATTTGGCACATTCTTTATCAGGAAATATGCCTTTTTCTTTTTCAATTGTATTCTGATTCTTACATGAATTAAGAAGTTTATATTTACCAGTTTATATTTGGCACATTCTTTATCAGGAAATATGCCTTTTTCTTTTTCAGTTGTATTCTGATTCTTACATGAATTAAGAAGTAGAGTTGTATGTTGAGGATTCAGCTCTATTGGGTTTTGCATTTACCCTTTTAATTACCCTTACTAATGATCTTCATTTTTTCACACTACTCCAAGCCACACTTTCTCGTCTTTTCCTTTCAACCTGCAAAACTCCCTTTGGTAATTCTTTTAGGCCAGGTCTCTTGTTGACCAACTCTCTCAGTTGCTGTTTATCTGTGAATATTTTAAACTCTCCCTCATTTTTGAAGGACAGTTTTGCTGGATAAAGAATTTTGGGCTGGAAGTTTTTCTCTTTGAATACTTTAAATATAGCACTGTTTTCTCACATGCCTGGTTTTTGATGAGAAATTGATGCTTAATCTCATTGAGGATCCCTTTTATGTGATGAATTGCTTTTCTCTTGCTGCTTTCAGAATTCTCTGTCTTTGGTATTTGACATTATTATTAGTATTTATCTCAGAGTAGATCTATTTGGATTTTCTGTTTGGAGTACATTGCATTTCTTGGACATGAAAATTTATGTCTTTCAGAAGAGTTGGGAAGATTTGGCCATTATTTCCTCAAATATTCTTTCTGCCCCTTTTCTCTTCTTTTCTTCTGGGTCACCCACTCATATATTTGTGAGCTTCATGATGTAACCCAAATCCATGAGTCACTGCTCAATTTTTTCTATTCTTTTTTCTATCTGTTCTTCTGCCTATATGGTTTTGATTGTCCTGTCTTCTAGTTCACTGATTCTTTCTTCTGCCTGTTCAAATCTGCTTTTGTATGCCTCTAGGGTATTTTCAGTCTCTAGTATTGTGCCTTACAACCCCATAACTTCTGTATGTTTCTTTCTATGCTTTAAAATTCTTCTTTGATGCTCAAATTGTCTTCTTAATATCCTTTATCTATTTATGCATGTTTTCCTACATCTCCTTGAATTGACTTAGGAGATTTGTCTGAAATTCTTTAATTAGTTGTTCCAACTTCTGAGTCTCCTCTGAAGTTTTAATTTGTTCCCTTAACTGGGTCATATCTTTCTGTTTCTTAGCATGGGTTGTGATTTTTTGCTGATGTCTAGGCATCTGATTATCTTGATGAGGTAACTTTGAAGGTTCATTTCTTCCTCTTGTCTACAGGTTTTTATTGGCCTTGTGTTAAGGCTCTTCTTTGATGCTTGGTCTCACTTATTCTAGACGTTTAGAATAGCCAGTGTTTAACTGTTCAGATTTTCTCAACTCTTCTTCATCTGGTTCTTGCCCTGGATATGTGGTACAATTTTTAGGATTACACATTTTGTGTAACTGTTTCACCTCCAGGGGAGAGCTTCTTTTTCTGTTTCTTCTCTGTTCTGTTTCTTTACATGCAGACTTTTCTCCCCAGCTCTATGATTTGTTTAAATTCTCTCCCTCACTCAGTGCCCCATTTTCCTTACACTTCTCAGTTCTGGGACATGTCCTCCAGAATTCTAAGCAAGTGGGATAAGCCTTTTTATTTGCTGAATCTCTGGGGAAGCTCTTTTAGGGGGCATCTTATTTTGTCATGTTGATGGCATCACTGATTTGAAAGAATCTTTATAACTCAACGCAACATGTAAGCTTGGATTTTCTTTTGCACCAACCCACAGAGTCACACCTTTCCTCCAGACTGGCCCTGCCCCTTGCTCACCTGTAATTAAGGATTTTGAAATTATTTAAAATAACTAATAACAAGTTCTCCCACTTTTTTCTCTTCTCTGAACTAGGTTCCTTGTGATACATCCCTGGGAAGTCATATTTAAGAGCTTAATCTTCATTGACATTCATGAGACTAATGTTACCTTACAAGCAGCCCCTTTATGCCTATTTGCTCAATCAAAAACAAATTGAATCACTGTAATTGTGTGCTGTGACTTAGACAAGCTCTCAAATTGGACTGCTTGCCAATTCATGTCTCATAGTAACTTTCTTGATCTAATCAGAATCTTTACATTAGTATACATTTTCACACATATTGGTGAGAGTGGAAAATAATAGCCAGACTTTAGGCATACCTCTACTGATTTAAAACTGACCTAACCATATATATACATATTTTAAATAGAGGTTAGCTTAAGTATGTTTCATTATCATAAAAGAGTTGCGGCCCCTTGCTCCCCCTCCCTGAATGGTATTCTGGTAGATAACACTAAGAAAGGATGAGAGATTTTTAAGATGAGAGATTTGTGACTACAGCTAGTGATACATGTGGCATCTTGTTTGGAAGGCATAACAGCTTGATAGTATCTTGGGGGGTGGTGTGGAGAGGAGGGCATGCAGCAAATTCACTTTGTTTCATGCAAGTGTCAGTGGTCAAAGGGGATCCAATTTGAAGGGGCAGAGGAGGCAGCACTGTCAAGGATGTTGTAGGGCCTCGACTGTAAGCCTGAGAAGTGTGTCTGTGATTAGGTGAAGCCTGGAGAAGGGGCTAGCAGCAACCAGGAGACAGTGAGGACCTCAGTCAGCTTGCTGAAGTTCAGAGCTATGCTCCAATCACAGAGGGAGGTGGGAGCAGGCACCATGAACCAGCCATGAACCTTGGTCGGTTTCAGTGGAGCTAGGTAGAAATGGAGGCTCCTTAGTGTTCACATGGGCTCTAGGGCTCATTTTTCATCATGAGGTGCTCATGGGAACAGAGAAGCATCATTCCCAGGGATACAACAGGTAGGAATTAAGCTAGGGCTGGGCAAGGGTAAAGGTTCCAGCCAATTGTGATGGAGTTCTTGGTTTGAGTCCAATCCTAGTTGGGAGTGGCCTGAAAACTAGGAACCAGGGACTCAGAAGGGAGTCAGTGATGCAGGCTGACCACACACAGGAGAGATTGCTATTAATACTTCCCCAAAGTCCCATGTGACATTTCCACTTACATCTCATTGTCCAGAATTTAAGTACATGGCACACCTAGCTTCAAGAAAGACTGGGAAATATACTCTTTTATTCCAAGTGACAGTGTGCCCATATAAAAATTGGGGATCTGTTAAGGAAGAAAATGAGAATTGATATAGGGAAGCAACTAGCACTTTCTACCACAATCCCCATGTCCTCTATAAGTACATGAACTTTTTCTTTTTAAATCCTGTCCCTGCCATTTACTGATAGTAAGACCAGAAGCAAGTTAATTAAACAATTTGAATCTCAGTCCTAGCATCTGTAAAATGGGCATATCATATCTAGCTCACATGTGGAGGTTAAATAAAACTAACACATAAAGGAGGTACTAAATGTATGTTGGTTTCACTTGTCATAAAGCTGGTTGCTGCTTTTCTTGCGACAATTTGCCTTTACCGCTTCCCTGGTATTATTTTATCCCTTGATCAAGATTACTTTAGGGGATCATCTTAGTAAGATTTCACCTACCCAGACAATGAGGGGGATCTCATCCAATGCAAATCATCCAGGCTCCTACATCCTCAAGGAGTAAGGTTGGAAGAATAGTAAAACAGATTATATGAATTCTTGGTTATTTGTTGATTATAGATTTCATGACAACTTTTGAAGAAATTTACTAATTTGGGTTCAAGTTGGTATATTACTAAGTGGTACATTAAAAACAATTATATCAGACTGAAAACAAAATGAAGATCATAGTCCATTAAAAGTAGTTATATATTTTTATGTCTGCCCTAAATGAAGTCCCAAGTTTATGGAACCTAAATACTGCAACACTTGCTGCCTTACAAGAAAAACATCTGTGACAGCATGTTTCCCTTGGCATATGACTGTCACCTGTTGGACTTCATTATAATCATGGAACCATATCACTGGCTCCAGCTCTTGTTTACTAGCACAATGTGGAACTTAGATTAGATATAAACTCTTTGCTAAGCTCAGGGGTTGAAAACGTTTCTTTCAAAATTACAGTACTTGATTGTCCTCCTTCTGACCTTCTCTTGTGTTTTCTTTCTTATCTCGGTAACCATAGAAACAACTTCACTTGGAGAGGTGAATTGGCCCAGATCCACTCCTTCGCTGGATGGAAGGTGACAGTTGCAGCAGTTCTTTGTCAATGACGATTTGACAGAAGAGGTGAAAGGTTGAACTTTGAACAGCAACTACTCTGGATTTTGAAGGACTTTGGGAGGAAGAAGGAGGGTGAAGGATTTACTACCCCTATACTCTTATCTCTACTCTTACCCTTAAATGCATTCCAACTCCCTTGAACCCATTCACTTTTCCTTTTATAGTTCCCTGATGTCCACCCCTTGCTTAACTATTCTCTCCCACTTAGACTCATTTGGGCATATCTACTTGTATTGATCTGGCTGGCTCTGTCCTCTCTTAAGGGGTACAGTAACTGTGAGTTTTGGAATTACAAAGATCTCTCATTAGCTAGGTGATTGGATCCTCAATTTCCTGTTCTGTAAAATGGTAATAAAACCTACTTCTCGGGGTTGTTTTGAGGGTTAAAAAATGTACTTCTGTATACATTTCCAGGCATACAGTAGACATTCTTTAAATGCTAGCTTATTTCTCTCTATTTTGATCCTCTGACCATACATTTCTTTCTTTCTCTTTTTTTTTTCACTAAAATCTACTCAAAGTGTGATCCATGGACTCAGCCACACTCGAAATTCAGAATCTCGGGCTCTGCAACAGACCTACTGAATCCGAGTCACATTTTTAAATGCAATTTTATTGAGATATATTTGCACAATCCATCCAAAGTATACAATCAATGGCTTACAGTATCATCTCATAACTGTGCATTCATCACCATGATCAATTTTAGAACATTTTCATTACTTCAGAAAAAGAAATAAAAATAAAAATGAAAACCCAAAACATTCCATTACCCCTAATCTCCCCTATTCTTTTTTTTTTTTTTTTTAAATACAGTTTTATTCACACACCATACAGTCCATCCTAAGTGTGCAATCAACGGCTCTTGGTAAAATCCCATAGTTACGCATTCACCACCACTGTCAATATAAGAACATTCTCGTTTCTTCTGAAAAAATATCCCACACCCCGATATCCCCCATTATTGACATTTAGTAACATAACACAACCTAAAATTTCCCCTTGTAGCCACATTCAAATATATAACTCAGTGCTATTAATTATGTTCACAGTGCATTACCAAAACTTTGCCATTAACTCAAATAGAAACTGTACAATTCAAGCATTAATCCCCTTTCCTATCCACATCCCAGCCCTTGGTAATCTGTGTTCTAGTTTCTTACTCTATGAATTTGCTTATTCTAATTATTGTTATTATTATTCTATATAAGTGATGTCATGCAATATTTGTCCTTTTGTGTTTTATTTTACTCAACATGATGTCTTCAGGGTTCATCCATGTTGTCACATTTATCAGAACTTCATTCCTTTTTGTGACTGAATAATATTCCATCATATGTATATACCACATTTAGTCTATCCATTCATTGGCTGAAAGACACTTAGGTTGTTTACATCTTTTTGACAATTGTGAATAACACCTCTATGAACATCAGTGTGCAAATATCTGTTTGAATCCCTGCTTTCAATTCTTTTGGGTATATACCTACAAGTGGGATTACTGGGTCATATGGTAATTCTATACTTAACTTTTTTTTTTAATTCATTTTATTGAGATATATTCACATACCATGCAGTCATACAAAACTAAGTGTACATTCAGTTGTTCACAGTACCATTACATAGTTGTGCATTCATCACCAAAATCAATCCCTGACAACTTCATTACCACACACACAAAAATAACAAGAATAAAAATTAAAGTGAAAAGGAGCAATTAAAGTAAAAAAGAACACTGGGTGCCTTTGTTTGTTTGTTTGTTTTCCTTCCCCCATTTTTCTACTCATCCATCCATACATTGGACAAAAGGGAGTGTGGGCCATATGGCTTTCCCAATCACATTGTCACCCCTCATAAGCTACATTTTTATACAATCGTCTTCAAGATTCATGGGTTCTGGGTTGTAGTTTGATAGTTTCAGGTATTTATTGCTAGCTATTCCAATTCATTAGAACCTAAAAAGTGTCTGTATTGTGTGTAAGAGTGCCCACCAGAGTGACCTCTCGGCTCCTTTTGGAATCTCTCTGCCACTGAAGCCCATTTCATTTCCTTTCACATCCCCCTTTGGTCAAAAAGATGTTCTCCATCCCACGATGCCAGGTCTAGATTCCTCCCCGGGAATCATATTCCGCATTGCCAGGGAGATTCACTCCCTTGGGTGTCTGATCCCATGTAGGGAGGAGGGTATATACTTAATTTTTTAAAGAACTGCCAAACTGTCTTCCACAGCAGCTGCCTCATTTTACGTTCCCAACAGCGAACAAGTGTTTCCATATCTCTACATTTTCTCCAACACTTGTTATTTTCTGTTGTTGTTTTTTAATAGTAGCCATTTTAGTCGGTGTGAAATGGTATCTCACTGTGGTTTTGACTTTGCTCAATATCACTGGCCATTACAGAATTGGCATTTTAACAACATCCCCAGGTGTTTCATATACATATTAAACTTTGAGAAGCACTGCTCTAAAGCCAAGACTCCCTCTTTCTGTTCTTTTTCCAAAGGGAAATGACTAATGTCCATTCATTGTGTGCTTACACTGTATCAGGTGTTGGTTGCTTGGCTGGCCATTTCACTCATCCTCATCCTGTGAGGTTGGCACTGTTATCTCCCCTTTAGCTGTGAAGAAATGGAGACTAAGGGAAACTAACTCACCAGTCCGAGATCAAGTAGGAAGTGGTACGGGTAAGACTCAAAGTCAGGTCTTGTTGACCTGAACTCTTTGCACTACTGCAAAACCATCTGGACCTACTGCCGTTGTTGCTGGAGAAAAAGACAGAAGTTGGGCGTGGATGGGGAGGGAAGAGTAGAAAATTAAAGCAAAGTAAAAGCAATGGAGACTTGAAAATGTAACCTTGGGTTTCCGTGAATTCAGTGGAGAACCACCTCCTTGATGACTGATTCCAGCTGCCCTCAATTCTTTTCCAGGTTCCTCGCCATCTTTTGATGTTGACATGCACTTTGGCACCTAATAAATGATAATGACTTATTCCACATATACAAAGTGGTTGTTTCATTTTCAGTCTGTTTAGTGAAATGATGTCTCAGCTGATTATGGCATGTAACCCAGCATGTGATTGTGTGGCTTTGTTCATGAGCTTTTTTCAGGTGTATTCTTTTCTCAATTAGATTGTAAGATTGCTTAGAGAAGACAGTCCCTTCCTTTCTTTTTTCTTTCCTCCCTCACTCCCTCTCTCCCTCCCTCCTTCCCTTTCCTCCTTCCTTCCATTTAATTCTGTCATGCTAAGGGGAAAAAGACCCAGAGTGCTTATGTTTCTGGAATGGGGAATGAAATTTAACTTCAGATTATCTAATCTGTTCATTTCATTATTAATGTTTCTCCTTGTTTGAACAAGGAATCCATGTTGCTGATCAGTTTCATTTTAGAACAAGAGACTTTATCTCATATTTTTTCTTTCACGCTAATCTTGATGACTTAAATTTCTTGCCATGCTAAGAATAAATTCCCTAACTATGACTTTTGAATTTAGAAAGCATGAAAACATTATGCTTAGGAATCCCACTAAAATACTGAATTGAAAACATTTGATGGAGCCTTTAAAAATTATCTGAAATATTTGAGTTTCCAATGTGGCTTTTAATAATTACACTGTGCAGTTTTAAAACTGTTATGTACCCCAGAAAAGTCATGTTCTTTTTTTAAATTCAATTTTATTGAGATGTATTTACATACCATACAATCATCCAAAGTGTACAATTAATTGTTCACAGTACCATCATATAGTTGTGCATTCATCACACCAATCTATTTTTTGAACATCTTCCTTGTGCCAGAAAAAGTGAAAATAAGAATAAAAAATAAAAGTAAAGAACACCCAAAACACCCCCCCACACCCTATTTTTCATTTAGTTTTTTGTACCCATTTTTCTACTCATCTGTCCATACATTGGATAAAGGGAGTGCAATCTATAAGTTTTTCACAATCACACTGTCACCACTTGTAATCTACATTGCTATACAATCATCTTCAAGAGTCAAGGCTACTGGGTTGCAGTTTGATAGTTTCAGGTATTTAATTCTAGCTATTCCAAATGCATTGAAACCTAAAAAGGGTTTATTCATATAGTTTGTAAGAATGTCCACCAGAGTGACCTCTCGACCCCATTTGGAATCTCTCAGCCACTGAAACTTTATTTTGTTTCATTTTGCATCCCCCTTTTGGTCAAGAAGATGTTCTCAATCCCACGATGTCGGGTCCAGATTCATCCCCGGGAGTCATATCCCATGTTGCCAGGGAGATTTACACCCCTGGGAGTCAGATCCACGTAGGAGGGAGGGCAGTGAGTTCACCCACCAAGTTGGCTTAGCTAGAGAGAGAGAGCCACATCTGAGCAACAAAGAGGTACTCAGGGAGACTCTTAGGCACAATTATAAGCAGGTTTAGCCTCTTCTTTGCAGTGACAAGCTTCATAAGGGCAAGTCCTGTGATAGAGCGCTCAGCACATCAAACCACCAGTCCTCAATGTTTGTGAGAACATCAGCAACAATCCAGGTGAGGAAGCCCAACACCTCTGCGTTTTCCACCAGCTCCTCAGGGAGGCCTTGCATATATATTTTTATTCTCTGCCTAAATTACTTTGGGATGTGTCGCTATTTCATACTAACCTATGCAAACCTACCAGGTCTCACTTCCTATTAAAAGTTTCATGTAATTATGTATTTTAACAAACTGTGTGAGTTAAATTGTCTAGGAAATATAGATCTTGCACCAATTAAACATCTTTTCCCTTGGTCTCACATGGAATTTGAAGTTTTAAAACGCAGTCAGTATTGTCCTTTACCCTTTGGCCTGATTTGCCCTAGTCTTAACCACATCTGCTTCATTCATATCTCTAATTGAAGTCTGGATTCTTTTTCAGTTTTTTTAACAGTTGCTATATGTGCTAATACTGACATTCATATCTGCCGGATTCTAGCTCTGAGTTTCCAGTTTAAGTTTCTGGTGCTGTAAGAGCTTATAATCTAGGGACCATTACAATAATCATTTCCCTGTTAGGCTGTGCTCTAAGATCCAATCCTAAGTTTACACACTGTAGTTAGTCCATATTGGTGAGGCATGATAGTGTTTGCTTTTGTTTCTGGCGTACTTCACTCAAAATGCTGCCTACAGGATCCATTCACCTCCTTGTGTGTCTCACAACTTCACTCCTTCTCGTAGTTGCTCAGTATTCCATTGCATGCATACACCACAGTTCACCATTCTATTCCTCAGTCAGTGTTCCCTTAGGCCATCTGGGTGGGATCTTTTGATTAGGTTGTTCCCATGGAGATGTGTCCAACTTAATTTTGGGTGGGACCTTTTGAGTAGATTATTTCCATGGAGATGTGACCCCACTCATTCAAGGTGGGTCTTCATTAGTTTACTGGAGTCCTTAAGAGAGCTCAGAGTGAGACAGGGACAGAGCTCATAGCCTACACAGACTGAGATGCTTGGAGATGCAGACAGAAAGATGTCTGGAGATGCTAAGCTAAGAGATTAAGCCCAGTGTCTGCCCTGAAGAAGCTAAGTGAGAACCCACAGATGCTTAAAGAGAAGGCCATTGGAATCAGAAACTGAAAGCAAAGCAACCCAAGAGCAAAGGACCAGCAGATGCCAGCCACGTGTCTTTCCAGCTGACAGGGGTGTTCTAGATGCCATCATCCTTTCTTCAGTGAAGGTATCCTCTTGTTGATGCCTTAGTTTGGACACTTTTATGACTTTAGAACTGTAAATTTTTAACCTAATAAATCCCCTTTATAAAAGCCAATCCATTTCTGGTATATTGCATTTTGGCAGCTTTAGCAAACCAAAACATACACCAATGATAAACATGGATCAAAATAAATAAAATCTAGCAATTGATCCATATAGAAGCTATCTTGTATTCCTCTAGAATGTTATTTAATAAATATACTGTAATCATGAACTGATTTTTAATCTTTTGGAGGGGTCTTTCTTAGAAGGCAAATATTTTACCTTTATAATGTTCTTAAATGAGTGTCTTAAAATCTGCATGATAAAAAAATGAAAAAATCTGCATGACAAATGTGTAGGAAATACAGATGTATTACATATTTGAGCTTATAGTTAATAAACTGTATGAATTTACATATTTTTCCTTCATTACTAATTTTATTCCACTCTTTTATGCTTACTCCACCAGGAATATTCCCTAAACTAGTCAGAAATGGGATGATAACTGCTCCCAATAAGCAATTTTTATTTTATCCTCTCTACTCCACTTATTCATTTAAGTTTGTTAAGATGTCATTCTATACGAGGGACCAATTATCTGATTTTAGCCTCTCTGGACAGTAGTATGAATTTCAGTTCACAAACTCATCTGTGCAGGAAATATCACATTTCTCCATGTTCCCTAAATCAACCGAAATCTGACTCAGCCCCTATCTGGCAGAATAGGTAGAAGATTCACTTACTGTCTTTATGGGATCTTGTCAGGACCATACTAAGATGCTGGGTGTTGGGGAAGCCACTCTGTTCAGTAATTGGCTTCTGCTGGTGTGGCTGTGCCTCATTAGCATAATCTGTGGGCTTAGCTGCGTCTGGACCGTGCCTCAGGAAGAAGCAGAATCTTGGGGGAGCCTGGGGCCCCTGTGCCTGGGGTCTGTCCTCCTTGGGAGCACCACCAGCCTTCACCACCAGGGCCTTGCTTCCTCCTTGTGGGCACTGTCTTCAAGCTTTCCACAGGTCCCTGGTATTCCGTGGAAGCTACTGGCCTCTGTATCCTGACCAATCTCCCAGAATCTTTGATCTCCTTCTTTCCTGGTTTTAAAAATGCTTCTCTCTCTCTCCATCCCCTCCAAGACACCCAGGGTTATGTCTTCTATGGACTTAGGTTTTCCAAAAGAAGAGCATCTGATTTCATATGTATATATATATATATATTTGGCTCTGTAAAACTTTCTGAGTTAAGAAGTTACAAAGGACTTTGTTTCTTGCTTGAGACTAGAGGAGGAAAAAAATAGAAGTATATAAATTACAATTAAATAAATTATCCTAACACAGGTGTGTTTCAGTCTCTCAAAGAGGTTTTTTAACTTGGGATTTTATGAAGGCAAAAAGAACCTTTTTCTTTCTGCCCGTGAATGTCACTGAGGAAGTATTGTTCAAGTCTTTCCTCCCAATACCATCAGGTCTAAGTCAGGGTCTCCTGAAGCTCTTCATTGGAGGGTTAAGCTTTGAAACAACCAATGGGAGTCTGAGGAGCGATTTTGAGCAATGGGGAACACTGACAGACTGTGTGGTAATGAGAGATCCAAACACCAAGCGCTCCAGAGGCTTTGGGTTTGTCACGTATGCTACTGTGGAGGAAGTGGATGCAGCCACGAATGCAAGGCCACATATGGTGGATGGAAGAGCTGTGGAACCAAAGAGGGCTGCCTCAGGAGAAGACTCTCAAAGATGAGGTACCCAATTAACTGTGAAAAAGCTCTTTGTTGGCATTAAAGAGGACAGTGAAGTGCATCACCCAAGAGATTATTTTGAGCAGTATGGGAAAATTGAGGTGATTGAAATCATATCTGACTGAGGCAGTGGCAAGAGAGGATTTGCTTTTGTAACTTCTGATAACCATGACTCTGTGGATAAGATTGTCACTCAGAAATACCATAATGTGGCCACAACTGTGAAGTAAGGAAAGCCCTGTATAAGAAAGAGATGGCCAGTGCTTCATCCAGCCAAGGAGGTTGAAGTGGTTCTGGAAGCTTCGGTGGTGGTTGTGGAGGTGGTTTTGGTGAGAATGACAACTTTGGTTGTAGAGTGGCTTTGGTGGCAGCCGAGGTGGTGCTGGATATGGTGGCAGTGAGGATAGCTGTAATGGATTTGGTAATGACGGAAGTAAAGTTGGAGGTGACAGAAGCTACAATGATTTTGGCAATTACAACAATCTTCAAATTTTTGACCCATGAAGAGAGGAAACTTTGGAGGCAAAAACTCTGGCCCTTATGGTGGTGGAGGCCAATACTTTGCCAAACCACAAAATCAAGGTGGCTGTGGCAGTTCTAGCAGCCAGTAGTAGCTATGGCAGTGGCAGAAGGTTTTAATACTACCAGGAGAGGAGAGCTAGAGAAGTGACAGGGAAACTACAGGTTACAACAGATTTGTGAACTCAGCCAAGCACAGTGTAGCAGGGCCTAGCTGCATGTACATGGGCAAAAAAAACACAAGGTCTGTATTTGTGACTAATTGTATAACAGTTTATTTTAGTTTTTGTTCTGTGGAAAGTGTAAAGCATTCCAACAAAGGGATTTAATGTAGTTCCCCCCCCCCCCCCCACCGCTGTTGACTGCTAAATGTAATAGTCTGATCATGACACTGAATGAATGTCTTTTCTAAAATGTAAAGTTAGTCTATTCTGAAGCCTTCTTGGTAAACTGCCCCAACAGTGTAAAGTTAAAATTCTTTCAGGGTGATGCCAGTTTCCATTCAAAATTCATTTACAATCTTAGAAGACTGCTTGTGGGCAGAGAAGACTTTTGTCTTCAGAGAACCTGGTGTAGTTGAATTGACAGTTACTGTGTTGTGACCTGTAGTTCATCAGTAAAAAAGGGTCACCCAAGAAACCTTAGAGAATTTTATTTGGTTATAAAAATGATTGTTGGCACATCCTATGCAATATATCTAAATTGAATAATGGTACCAGATAAAATTATAGATGGGAAAATAAGCTTTTGTATCATCCATTATCATGTGTAATGAATAAATAATTTGATATTCTCTTGAGAAAAAGTACATTTATGGTTGATTAAACCTACACTAAGATGAAAACTCTACATTCTTTACTATAAACTACATTAAAGATAAATATATATGACACATTTTAATGACTATGCATGCAATAGTATTCTGATATCAATTTCCAGTCTCTCCTGGAACTGGAAGAACTTGAAGCTGGTCTTGAGGTTTGATCTGCCCTACCTCTCCCCACCCCTCCACCCCCACCATCCTGCTGATCCTTTTACATCTGAGTTTCACACTGATCTTGTCTCATTCTAGGATGTCACTTTGTTAGAACAGGGTCCATTTGCATTAAGTTCTTAGCCTTTGATAATTCACACCTTCAAAGTTGTTTTTTTTTTTTAATTTGGTGTAGAGGCCTTATCCCTGCATTACCTCAAAGGAAGTTGTTCCATCCCAAGGGCTGTAGAGTCCAGACCTCTGCTCTGCCTGGTGACCTGGGTGAAGTTCACTGATAGGCAGGTCTCTCTCTCTTGCTCCAATCTGAGCATTCCTTGCCCTCTACTTTCCTTGTGGAATTTTCTCTTACTGCAACTCATGGGGGCATTTCAAATTTCATATGTTAGGAAGAGGCATTCTTTACTTGGGTCTGAAGGGAAAACAGATGCCCGAAACACTTTTTTTGTAACATCATTAAACATTCCTCCTAGTATGTTTCTGAGGACACTACTGTGTATCATCTTTGCTGTGGTAAATTTTACAGTTGCACTCACAGGAAATTCTTAGTTTTTAGAATACGATTTTTAAAATATATGAATTTTCTTACATGTCTTGTGTCAGTGCTTATGTAGCTTTAATTATATTTTTTGAGACCAAACACCTCTGTGTCTCCCTTTTGTTAATTTTAATTTTCTTATCAAAGTATTCCATGAGCCTAGTTTATGGAGTCAGACACTGTTTTTTGTTATAAATTGTTTATGGCAGTTTGACTTCATAAACTAGCTTTCCCAGTCCTGCTCCCCAGAAACAACCACTTCTAGCAGTTTAGCAATTTCTTCCAGCATTGACTTCCGCACCTCTATATAACATATTATCATCTCTTAACTTTTTAATCGACAATGTTCTATGGAAAATGAAGGTTAAGCTTGTCCCTACCCCACCCTCCCAGCACCACTATCTCCCCTTTCTCCTGCTATATTAAAACAGTTATGTAGTAATTTTTTAAATTAAACTTAAGGTCATGTAATTATGATCATGCGAGTGGGAAAGGCTGTGGAATTGGAAGTTTTGACAGAGGCACAAACCTAAGACTGGTATAAAACTACAGTATTAGCCATCAGAACGAGGAGAAATTTTCAAAGGATATATTTGAGAACTGGCTTCATGATTCAGATAAACCCTAAGGAAAATATGGAGTGGAGATTGAGAAAGAATTGTGGAAGGGAATTTCCTTGGAGAAACTACGCTGATTCCTAACTGTTGAGGGCGGGAGGACGATGCCTTGATAGGACCATTTTGAGAACTTGGTATGTGTCCTTGAACTGTGGGGACAGAAGAGTTTTGTGTGACTCACACTCATGGCAGGTTAGTTCCTTCATGGGAGTGAAGCAATATTATCTCTGGGCTGTGATTGGCCTGCCTATGCAGAGTTCATTCTGCAAAGGATGAACCAGATATGCACTGTGCAAGAGAGAGAAATGTCCTAGGGTGTATCTTAGATTCTGTCCAATGGAGCCATCTAGAGAGACAATGAGACCTGAGGAGACAGAAACTGGAGATGAACTACCAGATTCTTGGGGCTGTTATAAGAGCAATGTGACTAGCCAGACAAGATAGGCATCACTCTAATCAAAGAAACTATGTAGAAAGTTCCCAATTAGGGGGAATCTGCAAAGAACCTATGAATGAACTTCCCAGGAAAGAGCACTCCACAAGAAACGGCCAGGAGGCTTAGAGAGTGTGAAGTCATCTCACAATAGCACCAGTCAAGTGAGAACTTACCTGCCTTTCTTTTATGTCCTCCCTCCATTCTACTCCACCCTCAGGGAAGTTTAAACTAGCAGCGAGGGAGTGGGGATAGATCTGAGTATGAAAACAGAGATGCAGATCACACTTCCTCATCCAAAGGCAGGCTTCCCACTTGTAGAAACCCTGGCTGGGGGAGGTCGGCAGGAGCTTCCTGTTTGAAAAGGTGTGTTAATATAAGCCTGGAATTTTAAATTCTGAATTAAGATTGTGGGTTGTTTTTCTGGATTTGGCCCCTCATTTAGTAGCACATATCTTTCAGTACCTTCCTGAGAAACAATTCATGTAGATAATACATGAAATGGCTATTTAATCTTAGACTTGATTGATAGTTTGGGTATGGAATCCTAGGTTGGAAATCATTTGTCCTTGGAAATTTGAAGGCTTTGCTCCATTGTCTTCTACTTTCTAATGTTGCTGGTGAGAAGTCAAGTGCCATTCTGACCCAAGGTTTATTGTATGCGACATTTTTTTTTTCTCTACGGAGGCTTTCAGGATCTTTCTGTATCCTCAAGGATTCTGTAATTTCACAATGTTGTCCTTTGAAGTGAATCTTTTTCATTCATTTTCCTGGACATTCAGTGGGCTCTTTCAAAGTGGAAACACAGGGTATTCTGAAAATTTATTTTTGTAATATTTCTCTGGTAACATCCTTCCCTCTCTTCCTTTTTACTGGTCTGTCTTTATGGAACTCTGTCTCATTGTAGGTGCTAGATTTGTTCTCTAAGCTTCTGATCTTATCTCCCCTATTCTTTATCTCTTTGCTGTTTATTCTAATATGGGAGATTTCCTCAACTTTACCTTTAAACATCTATTGAATTCTTTTCTTATTTTTTTGCCTTATACAGTGAGAAATTATTGTCTCATAGTTTTGGAGATGGAAGGCTTGCTTTCTCTTGGATCATTAGCATTCCTGTGCTAGCTTGCTGTAATACTTGTGGTTCCTTGGCTTGAATCCCTGCCTCATATCACATGGCAATGTCCTCTCTTTTCTCAACGTCTATTGAATTTTTAATTTCTGCTATCATTTTTAATTTCCAAAAAATCTTTTGTATTAATTATCTATCGCTGCCTAACAAATTACCCTCAAAATGTAGCATCTTAAAACTTCAAAGTATTTGTTGTCTCATGGTTTCTGTGGGTCAGGAATTCAGGAACAGCTTAGCTGGGTGGTTTGGCTCAGCGTATCTCATGAAATTGCAGTCAAGTCATCTGCCAGGGCTACAGTCACCGGAAGGCGTGACTGGGACTGGTGGATCTGCTCTCAAGGTAGCAACTTGCATGACTGTTGGCAGAAAGCATCAGTTCTTTGCTATATGGATTTCTCCAAAAGGCTGCTTAAGTGTTCTTACAACATGACAGCTGGCTTCCCAGAGAAAAGTGATCCACCTGTCTTTTATATCTTAGTTGCAGAAGTGAAAAAACATCATTTCTGCTGTATTCTGTTGGTCAAACAGACTGTAAAGGATATCATAACCCCTACTAGCAACTACAAAGATTGCAGTAACTCAGTTAAATTCAGTTCTGACTCTAACTACCGGTTGCTTGGCCAGACTCCACAGGTTAAGGGCAATCCTCCATAAGATTATCCTTCAGGTACTGGTCACAAGTCTGGAGGCCCTGGCCACCCAGGCTTCTGACCAAATCTGGGGTTCCCATCTTCTCCTTGGGTTTGATAATTCACTAGAATTACTCACAGAACTCACTGAAAATGCTGTACTTAAGATTATAGTTTTATTACAGTAAAAGGATAAAAATAAGGAGAAGCAAAAGAAGAGACGCATAGAGTGAGGTCTGGGAGGGTCTCAAACACAAGCTTCCATGTCCTCTCCGTGGGGAGTCAGAATGCATCACCCACCCAGCACAGCAGTGAAATATTTTATCAATCATGTAAACTCATTGTGGCTTCAAGTGTCCCAAGTTTATAGGGGGTCTCATTATGTAGGCATGATTTATAGAATCAATGTCTACATGGTTGAATTCAATCTGCAGCACCCCTCCCCTCCCAGACATCAGGGAGGCAGAACTAATATGATGTGGCTCAAAGGCCCAACCCCCTCATCACCTGGCTGTGTTTCTGATGTGGCCAGCTCCTGTCCTAAAACTGCAGGCATACCTGTCCCTGCTCTGTCTTCTCATCAGCATATGAACTATCAGGTAAGGTGCTGGGGCCACCATGAAGAACAGAAGGCACTCCCATCACAGGAAATTCCAAACATTCAGAGGTGGCTTCCTCAGGAACTGAGGACAAAGACCCGCCAAGTTTTTCATTATACCACACAGACCAAACTTGATACAATGTAGGAGGGTACTGTATAAGATTGTCAATAGCAGTAGGCACCAACCATTAGGAACCATCTTGAAAGCTGGCTGCTGTACCTTTCTTGTTCTCTGAGTGTTTCTTATTTTTTTTTAAATAGTTATCTTTTTTTGTTTCATAGACTCAATATTTTATTGTTTTTCTCTGAAAGCATTAATCATAGTTTTTTTGAAATGTGTCATACCTGTTTTTTCCCCTTTATTAGAGAAGTTGTGGGTTTACAGAAGAGTCATGCATAAAATACAGGATTCCCACATACCACCCTGTTATTAACACCCTGCATTGGTGTGGAACATCTGTTATAATTGATGCTAGCACATTTTTATAATCATACTATTAACTATATATAGTCCATGGTTTAAATTAGGGTTCACTGTTTGTATAGTGTAGTTCCATAGATTTTTTAAAATTAAGTTTTAATTCTGTTACCATATATACAATCTAACATTTCCCCTTTTAATCACATTCAGATGTGTATTTCAGTGCTGTTAATTATGTTCACAATGTTGTGCTACCATTGCCACCCTCCATTACCACAGCATTTCCACTCATTCCAATAGGAACCGTGCACATTTGAAGCCTTAACTTCCCATTCCCTATTCCCACCTTCTCCCCTGGTAGCCTATATTCTAGATTCTGACTCTATGTGTTTGCTTTATTCTAATGATATCATATTAGTGAGATCATATAATATATGTCCTTTTGTGCCTGGTTTATTTCACTCAACATGATGTCTTCAAGGTTCATCCATGTTGTGACATGTATCAGGACTTCATTCCTTTTTACAACTGAATAATATTCAATTGTGTGTGTGTGTGTGGGTATCACATTTTATTTATGCATTCATCAGTTGATGGACACTTCTATATTTTGGCAATTGTGAGTAATGCCGTTATGAACATTGGTGTGCAAATATTTATTGAAGTCCCTGCTTTCAATTCTTTTGGCTATATACCTAGTAATGGGATTTCTGAGTCATATGGTGGTTCTGTATTTAGCTTTCTGAGGAACTCCTACCAGTTTTATTTTTGAACACAGGAAAATATGTTTTATATATATGCATCTCTAAATATAGAGTAATATTTTTAGGTTTTTGTATTTTCAGCTTTTATTTCACTTATACTAAATAAATGTCCATGTATAGATTGATTTAAAAGCATATAATCAAATGACTGGAAGGTGAAAATGATTTTAAAGGAGGTTAATACCTCATTTTTCTGGAGTGAACTAACAAGAAACAACTTTATGTAAATTTTGTCCTACAGAGATATGTGTGATAAAGGATTTTATGTGTTATATCATATTTTAAAAGCATTAGGACATGCTGATAAAGCTTTTAAAAATTGTATTGTGGTAGCACATATACAACATAAAATTTCGCAGTTTAACCACTTTCAAGTTTACGATTCAGTGTTATTAATTACATTCATAATGTTGTGCTACCATCACCATCATCCATTACCAAAATGTTTTCATCACCCCAAACAGCAACTCCGTACCTATTAAGCAGTAACTCCCTATTCCTCTCCTCACTCAGCCCCTGGGAACCTGTAATCTACTTTCTGTCCCTGTGAATTTGCATATTCTAGGTATTTCATGTAAGTGGAATCATACAATATTTGTCCTTTTGTGTCTGGTTCATTTCACTCAGCTGATGACTTCTTGTTGTAGTATTCATCAGAACTTATTCCTTTTTATGGCTAAATAATATTCCATTGTGTGTATATACCATGTTTTGTTTATCCAGTCATCGGCTGATGAGCATTTCCATTGTTTCCATCTTTTGGCAAATGTGAATAATGCCACTATGAACAGAGATGTGCAAATATCTTTTTGAGTCTTTCCTTTCAACTCTTTTATACCTAGAAGTGGAATTGTGGGTTACATGGTAATTCTATACTTAACTTTCTGAGGAACTGCCAAACTGGTTTCCACGGCAGCTGCAATACTTTACATTCTTACCAACAAGGTATGAGGGTTCCTATTTCTCTGCATTCTCACCAACACTTGTGAGTTTACATTTTTGTGGGTGTTAATACCCATCCTAGTGAGTGTGAAGTGGTATCTCATTGTGATTTTGATTTATATTTCCCTAGTAGTTAATGATACTGAGAATCTTCATGTGTTTATTGGCCATTTGTATATCTTCTTTGGAGAAATGTCTATTCAAGTCCTTTGCCTATTTAATAATTGGGTAGTTTATCATTTTGCTGTTAAGTTTTAGTTCTTAATACATTCTGAATATTAAACCCTTATCAGATATACAGTTTCCAAATACTTTCTCTCATTCTGCAGGTTATCTTTTCATTTTCTTGATGAAGTCCTTTGATGAATGGAAATTTTTAATTTTGATGTTCTATAAGATCTATTTTTTTCTTTTGCTTCTTGTGCTTTGGTGTAAAATTTAAGAATCCATTGCCTAATATAAGGTCCTGAAGATATTTCCCTATGTTTTTTTCTAAGAGTTTTATAGTTTCAGTTCTTATATTTAGGCTGTTGATCTATTTTGAGTTACTTTTTATATATGGTATGAGTTAGGGGTCCATTTTCATTCTTTTGCGTGTGACTATCCAGTTTTTTCAGCACCATTTGTTGAGCAGACTGTTCTTTTCCCATTGTGTGGACTTGGCACCTTCATCAAAAATCAACTGACAATTGAGATGTGGGTTTATTTCTGAACTCTCAGTTCTATTCCTTTGTATATTTCTGTCCTCATGCCAGTTCCACACTGTTTTCATTACTGTAGCTTTGTTATAAGTTTTGATATCATAAAGTTTGAGTCCTCCAACTTTGTTCTTCTTTTCCAAGATGGTTTTGGCTATTCATGGTCCCTTATCCTCCCATAAATTTGATGATTGGCTTTCACATTTCAGCAAAGAAGTCTGTTGAAATTGTTATCAGCAGTGCATGGATCTATAAATCGCTTTAGGTAGCATTGACATCTTAACAATATAAATTCTTCTAATTATGAACACGAGGTGTCTTTCTATTTATTTAGATCTCCTTTTCAGCAATGTTTTGTAGTTTTCCATGTACAAGTCTTTTATGTCCTTGGTTAAATTTATTCCTAGATATTTTATGATTTTGGTTGCCAATATGAATGGAATTGTTTTCTTGATTTCCTTTTCAGATTGTTGATTGCTGATGTGTAGAAAAACAACTGGTTTTGGCATGTTGATCTTGTACCCTCTGACTTGCTGAATTCACTTATTAGCTCTAGTAACATTCTTGTAGATTCATTGTGATTTTCTATATAGGATCATGTCATCTGCTAATAGAGATGATTTTACTTCTTCCTTTCCAATTTGGATGCCTTTTACTGATAAAACTTTTAATGAACCCTTTTTGGAAAATGAAGTGTTGCATAAGAACTTGTCTCTTTGCAGCACGATCAAGTGGTTAAAAACATGATATTATACTGAAAGGTTTTGATTCCTGCCTCTACAACTTCTAACTGTGTGATGTTGAACAAATTACTTAACCTCTCAGAGCCTCCATAGAATGAGAATAATAATAGTATTTACTTCCCAGAGTTACTGTGGATATAGAATGAGAAATTACTTATAAAGCACTTAGAACAGTGCCAACACATAGTCAGTACTCAGTAAATGTTAGCTATTATCTATCTGTTTCATAGAATGAGGCACAACTGTAAGTGATCATAGTATGCCATGCACCCCACCAATTATTTATGGATGATTACTAGCTCTTTTGTTAAAAATACTGTGTATTATATATTTGACTTATTTCCTTCTTATAATAACAATGAAGTTTAAAAAAATTCACCATGTGTTATCAAATGTAATTTTCTTGAAGAGCTATTGAGTGTGATCTCAGTAATCAGAGTGGAAAAACCTTACTATAGAATCTTAACAGAACTTCTCATGAGACTCTCCGATATACACCCCCCCCCCACAATACCCATTCACTTACACATAGACTCACACATACATATCAAAGGTATAGTTTGCCTTAATTTTTGCATGCTAAAGAACAAACAAAAAATTCTGTGTCTCTGAAAATATCATGGTTACTTTTCATGCCAACATAGGTATTTATTGTTTGTTGACCCCCATTTAGTAAACTGGCATTAGAATTTTACAATTGGTCATTTACAATAAGGTACTATATTTTAACTTGGCATCACTCTTTTTAAAATATATATATAACTTTTTATCATAGTAACACATATACAACTCAAAATTTCCTGTGTTAACCACTTCCAAGTATACAATTCTGTGTTAATTATAGTCACAATGTTGTGCCACTGTCACCACCATCCATTACCAAAACTTTCATCATCCCAAAGAGAAACTCTGTACCTGTTAAGCAATAGCTTCCCATTCCCTACTTGCCCTCCCCTGCCCCGATAACATTTAATCTACTTTCCATTTCTAAGAATTTGCATGTTCTAGGTATTTCATATAAGTGGAATCTTACAATAATTGCCCTTTTGTGTTTGGCTTATTTCACTCAGCTAATGTCTTCAAGGTTTATCCATATTGTAACAGATATAAGAACTTCATTCTTTCTCATGGCTGAATAATATTCTACATTTTGGAATATATATATACACCACATTTTGTATATCCATTCATCTGTTGATGAATACTTGGGTTGCTTTCATCTTTTGGCTATTGCAAATAATGCTGCTATGAACATTGGTGTACAAATATCAGTTGGAGTCCCTGTTTTCAATTCTTTTGGCTATATACCTAGTACAGTAATTACTGGGTCTTATAGTAATTCTTTGTTCAACTTTCTGAGGAACCACCAAACTTCCACGGTGGCTGCACCATTTTACATTCCTACTAACAATATACAAGGGTTCCTATTTCTCTGCATCCTTGCCAACACTTGTTATTTTCCAATTTTTAAATAACAGCCATACTAGCTGCTATGTCTAGTGGCCTGATGACTAATGATGTTCATCAGTATGACTCTTAAACTTGCTAAATGTGATGTGTTTTCCTCCTTTAATATCAGTTCTAACAACAATGGTACTAGCATTCAATTGCCAATTACTATATGCCTGTGCGTTTCTTTTATTAACTTGCTACAGCCCTGTGAGGTGGATACCATTATTTCCATTTTAGATAGAAGGCACAAAATTTTGAGTAACTCAGAGTCAAATAGCTAGGAAGTGGTGGAGTCAGGATTTGAACCAGGGAAGTCTTAACCCTACACCGTAACGTACCCTATACATAGTGAGTTAAACATATAATGTTCCACGAAATGGCTAACTGAGGTTTGTATGTGTGATGGGATTGAGTTTATATAAAGTAAAAATAAGTAGTGTGACTATGTGAATATGCTACAATGAACTTTTATAACATTTTTGAAAAATATTTTTTAACTCTAAGTAGGTTCTTTAAAAAGAAAAGTTTTGTTTTAAGAAAAATCTGTAACAAAGCTCACATTGTCAAGGAATGTATTGAATAAGACTAGAAATGAAAATGTCGATTTGTCCAGTGTTTTATTTTTAAAATGTTTATAGGTGTTGAGTTTGCTGTTTAAAGAAAGGTCAAGTCTTTGTTTTGCAAAAAAGGCCTATCATTTTCTAAGAATTTCATTATCATATTCATTTAACTAACGAACCCCTTTAAAGCTTTAAACATATCTACCATTCTCTGGTAGTGGAAAGGAGAAACAATCTATCAATGTGTTACTGGCCTCAGTAATGTTGAGCTGATGGAGGATGGTTTGCTCTCTTGCCAATTCCAAAGATCTTATAAAAAAAAAAAAGAATGGTGTGGAAGTTACCTATTGGTTTATCTAGGAATCAACCTTATCTTTGCTTCATTCATCAGAAATCTGGTAGAAAACTGTCCTGTGAAGCCTGATGAAGAGTCTCCATGGTGGACTCCATGGTGTACACTTTGATTTCTCAAGCAAAAGCTTCCCCTTTGTGCAAGCTTATTTGATGTTGGAATTTCCTTCAAAATCAACCTTGTCAAAGGTCTGTTCTGCCTCTTCTAGAACAGCCCCCAGAGTCACCATGGCTCATTACATATCCACGCAGCCCCTAACATCTTCTTTCCCTCCATCTCTCCCTCCCTCCCTGCTCCCTTCCTTTGTTTTTTTTTTCTTTCACCTTTCCTCCTTTCCCCTTTTTCTGTTTACTAGCTCCTTATAATATCCACCCATTGTTTTTTTTTTTTTTTAATCATCACACCCATTGTTTTTTAATTCTTTTTTTAGTGCCACCCAAAACAAATCCATTCCCTTCTTGGACTATAGTCCTACAACTAACTGGAAGCAATTACTATCTTTATCCTCATCCCTTCTTCTAAGATCAAAGAATCCCCTTTCATTAAAGGATATATAATCCTTCAAATATTCTTTTTAAACCAGTAATAGCTAACACTTATTGCGTGCCTACTATGTGCCAAGCACTGTATCTACTTTATATCTAATTTTTACAATCCTGCCAGGTGAGTTACTGATAGTTACTAGTTATTCAGCCTTTACAATCCACTCATTTAGCATATGGTAACCACAAGTAAAGCACTTCTAATAATGGCTGACACATAATAACTGTGATGGTTAAGTTCACATGCTAGCTTGGCTAGGTTGTGGTTTCCAGTTGTTTGGTCAAGCAAGCACTGGCCTGTGAGGATAATTCATGAACTTAAATCTCCACTTCAGCTCACCAGCTTCTCCTGGGGATTTCATAGAAAACTTCCTTGGTGTTCCCAACTTGTGACTTGCCCTATGGAATTTGGACTTGTCCATCCCATGGTCTCATGAACCAATTCCCAAAATAAATTACATAATATCTACACACACACACACACACACACACACGCACACACGCACACACTGTTTTGTTTCCCTGGGGAACCCTGTCTAATGCAGGTACCATGTTTTCCCCCAGGAATAAATAAATTTGTTCTTAGGCTTTGAGTTTGAGCTGATGACAGGAAAATCGAGTGGAAATATCTAGGAGGTAGTAAAGATGTACAATTAAACCGCAGGGGAAAAATAAGGATCCAAGATATAATTTTAAAAAATCTGTTACCAAGATAGAACAGTGTGATGACCTAAGGGGAGTGGTAAATCTGTAACAATCAAATGAGCAATGGGCCAATGGACAGGAATGTCAAGTAGAGCAGGCTTAGCAATGGGACAAGCCTTTTTTTTCCTGCCAGGCAAGTAGTCTCCACCCACTGCAGTTCAGGCAGCAAAGTCAGTGAAATGGGGACATGCTGCTTGGGTAGGCACAGCTGCTTAAAAATGCTTTGCAAGGCTAGAATTGGACAGTCAGAGACAGTGTGAGTGAGATTTCTGGGGGAGTAGTTGTAGAGGAGAAAGGGATGACGAGCGAAGAAATTGGAGATGAGAGGATTGATTGGAAAACTCTCTTGGAATCTAAAAAAACAGGACTTTCAAAATGGGTATAGTCAACTGCAGAGAACTGCAGAGAGACAAGGCCAACATCCCTGGAGACTTTTGAGAATGCAGATTCATTAGAACCCTGGAGTGAGACTAGATTAAAGTGAGTGGATGATCTAAATGTGGAACCAGTGGGTGGAAACTAAAAGTTTGGCAGAGAAAGGAAGAGGAAGAGCAGGATAGTGTACTAATGGAGCAACTTTGTCTAGAATTTTTGCTTGTTTTATTTTTAGAACAGAGGAGGCTTGTTTCAGATGGTACACAGAAATGAAGGAGCTGGTGAATCAGAAAAGAGTCATGATACTAGAGAGAAGATTCACCTAAAGAAGGCAGGAGGTGAGAGAGTCAGTGGGCAAGAGAACAGATGGGAAAGGTAGCAGTACACCTTCCACCTGCGACTGATAGAAAGGATGAAAGAAAGGGTGTAAAGAGAGATGCTTGGAGGCAGAATGGAGAGGAGCTGAAGCATCTATAATGTGTTTCCAAGTAGATAAGATAGTAACATGAGGTGTCCGTTGCATTCAACAGAGTCTGTGAATCAAATTACAGTTGGGATGTCCAAATTGCCTTTTTCCCCATGAGACCTCACAGAAGATCATGTTACTGTAAACTGATGTCTGAGCTGGGAAAAAATAAAGGACACACTGTCTGCTGCACCCCTTAGCTTCATAGTTTTCAGTGAAATGGGGGCAACTGCCGGTCCTGTCCTGACAAGAGATAGATAATGCAATCCCATTATAATATAATACATATACAATATAACTTGGCATCACTTATATGGAGTAAAAGTACAGACTTAATTGGCAGTGGCATAAATTTCTTAACTTTTTGCTGTCGAGCATGTAGTCCTTTCTTTGGGAGGATTTGGCTGTGGTTACTTTGGTGAGTAATAAATTCAACCCAACAACAAGAAGAAAGACTTGTTCCAAATCAGGGGTAGAGCCAGGAGGTAGTCCACCCTTGATTCTTACTGTCAGATCAAACTACCCAAGGCAGAAGAGCCGGTGAAACCTGTTGGGAAGGAGCCAGTCAATGTACCTTGTTGGATGCATGTTGCTGTATTCTCTTAGTCTCTCTCTTTCTAACAAAATCAGACTATTCTTCAAGACCATGCTTTTTGCCCTGGAGGGGTAGCTCAGGCCAATGGTGTTAGGGTAGTGACGACTCCCACCCTGGTCCTCCCTCTTTAATCCATCATCTGATATGCAGGCCCCTCTGAATCTGTCCCTTCCTGGACACAGTCCTCTTTAGGTCTATAAAAGGGCATAAAAAGTACAGGTGGTGGCAGGACTGGGCGGGCAGGTGAGCAAAGCAGGGCAGGACCTTCTTATTTAAAGACAGTCACTTCAAGAAGCATGAGCCCAAGGGACTTGGCTAAAAAGTCCAAGTTGTTGCTTACAGAGACAAAAAAGTGTGCGAAACACTTATTTCTTGCAAAACAAATGGCAGGAACCAAGTTGGTATCATTGACTAAAAATGACATATTTGAATCAGGTCATATGACTATAAGATGAGCCAGAGGCAAGGTGTCACTATAAATGAACAACTTGTGAGTCTCAGCTTGGGTAGTTCAGCCTCCCCAGGGGGTATTTGGAAATATGGAAGGGGATATTTTTGGTCGTGACTATGATTGAGGGAGCCACTGGCATTTAGTGGAGGGTGGGTAGGGATGCTAAATGTCCTGCACTGCACAGTGTTGCCCAGGGAACATTGGTCCCACCCAAAATGCTAATACCACCCTGTTGAAAAACACCAAGTCACAGATATCAAAGAATGCTCCCTCACGGCACTATATTTCACAGCTTTCAGTTTGCCAAATCAAATTCTTTAAAAATACAAGCCAATTAAGTTGGATGTTTTAGACATTATTAAATGAAATTTCTATGCCATTTTCAAATAGAAAGTCTAATATAAGTAGATGGGCCTGGAGTTTGTGGAGAATGAATGAAGTTGTCTGGATTTACATTCAAAGTAAGATATAAAGGGCCTGGAAAGTGGTCAGTCTCCTCAGTTCAAACTCTTGAAAAAGAAATTCCACATAGAAGGGTCAGACCTAGGCAAAATCATGGAGTGGGAGAAGTTTGTATTTACGGTTCCTGAGCTTCACCCTTTTCGCCCCTCTATCTCTAATCCAACAGGAGTCTTCTCTGCTATCCCCCCAGCAGGCCATATCTAGGAACAATTCCTTAGCTTGGTACAGTGCTTTATAGTTTAGCAATTCTTTCCAGTAATGTCTCATTTGTTATCCCTGATTCTTCCCTTTCCCTTATGCAACCCCCCACCCAACCCCAAGCCATTAGCAAGTCCTCTTGGTTTATCTCCACTTTTCTCTATTTTCACAGCCAACGCTCAGGTCTAAACCATAATCATCTCTCTCTGGGGCTCCAACAATAGCCTTCAACCTATTCTCCCTGGGTCTAATCTGGCCCTTCACTCCACCCACAATCCATTCTCCACACAGTAGCCAGATTTTATTAAATTAATTAAATGATTATTAAAAAAATCATTCAGACCATGTCACTCCTCAGCTTCTATGTCCTCTACTGAACTTAAAAATAACCTCTGTACATGCCCCGTAGGCTTCTGTGATCTGGCCGTGCCTCTCCCCTTCCTCGTTTCTACCTCCTGCCCCTCGCTCATTGTGCTCCAGCCACTCTGGACTTCCTTCTCTTCTTCAGATGTCGTCAGCTCATTCCCATCTTGGGACCTTTGTTCTTGATCCCTCTGCCTGGAATGGGCTTTAAATGGCTGGCTGTTTCTCATGCTTTAGATCTTTTCTCAAATGTCATCTTTTTTCCAGATTCCTTCCTGGGTCCCCTCCCCACCATCTCTATCTAAAATAGCTTCCCTTCTTAAATTATCCTGCTCATTTGTTTATATTCTTATTGTTTGTTGCCCTCTATTAGGATATAAGCTCCCCTGAGGACAGGGTCTTATCTATTCGTCACCATTTTATTACCAGCATCCAGAACAGTGCCTTTTAATATTAGGTACTCAATAAATATTTGTTCAGTGGAAGAATAAATGAATGAATGAATCTGATTTTTACAACAGTCCTGTAAGACAGGCAGAGAAACTATCCTCAATCCTATTTTACAGATACAGTATATCTGCACTTGCCAAAGTCACAAAAATGGTAAAGCCAGGGCACGAGCCTGCATTCTGTTTAGTATAAACAGTTAATCACAGCTGTTTTAGAGAATGAGAGAGGGAGGAAGTGGGACACTAAGCAAGGTTACAGGTTGCACATTTGTCTTCACAAAATTGTAGCCACAGATAGAAAAGAGGGAGGGTTCCCTGCCATCATGTTCAATCTCTCCAATTCTCCATTGAATCTGTGCAGGGTACAGCTGGAGGAGGCAGGATAGCATGTGGTTCAATTCTACTTCTCACTGGCTGTGTGCCTTTAGACTAATTAGTTATCTTTTCTGAGACTCAATCTCCTTTCTCGTAAAATGGGAATAATACCAGCAACAATTTAGAGTTCTTGGGGCTTAAATTAGAGACTGTGCCTAATGTTTGCTGTACAGAAAGTGAAGGGCATGGTGTCACAAGGTTATGAAGATGGGATTGAACCAGCCGGAGTGAAGTTTAGCTTTCTGACACCTCTTTTCTCCACCCACAGATGTGGAAGAGAAGTTAGTTTCCAGCATTTAGAACTGACAAAGCCCTTAATGTTCATCCAACTATTTTATTTTGTAGTTTGAGGAAATGAAAGACTATGGTGATTTGTCAGGGTCCACCTGGCCAGTAGTGGTAGGATTGGAGATGGAAATGGAACTTAAACAGGCTGATTTGTTTGTGACTCTTTTTCTCACTGTTGTACATCGCATGGCAAGGAAAACCCAAACTTCCACCTGCTCCTTTCCTTGGCAGTGTATTCAACAGAAGCCAGGAGGGTGCCCTTGAGGTGGATGGGAGGGTACGGTGGTTTGGAGCAGAGCCTGTGGAGGTCTGGCACTCTCCCCAAAGTCCCACTTACTAGCTTGTAACTTGGGTCACTCTCTTCCCCTCATGGAGTCTTAGTGCTACCATCTATAAAATGGGGATAATGATTGTACTTACCTCTTAGAGTTGTTGTTAAGGATTAGATAAAATAACCCATGTAACAGTACCTGCAGCCTGGAAAACACTCAAGAATAGAGCTATTTCTAAACTTGTATTGAAAATGATTTTAGAGTGGCTTTTGTAAGGGAAACATAGTTTTTTTCATATAATACAGTATATTATATATAATAATATTCTATTAACCTTGGGAAAAGATAAAATACATAGCTCTAAAGAAATACCTGTATATTGATTCCACCCAATACTGGTGCCTAGAAGAGAATAAATCACCACAAACTGACTGGTAAATTAAGTCCACTACTGTATATGTGGTATTATAAAAACAAACAATGGTATTGTATCAAATGCCAGTGCTAGGAATTGAGTTACAATATACAATACACTAGAATAAATTTCTGCATAGACTGTACAGACTGAGAAAATGTATCAATAAAATTGAGCACAAATCAAGCAGCAGCGTAATATAAACAGGAATGAATTTCTGTACAGGGAGTCACAATACATGTAGCTAAGTAAATATTTCAGTAACAACTGGTATGAAGTATGGGAGCAAATTATTACATTTGAAGGAATGCCCATGTCATAGTCATGCAAGCAGTTAAATCAAATAGTTCATGGAATATTAGTAAACAGAAAGCAACAAGGAAAAAAAAATTGAATTCCAACAGAAACCAGCATTACAATTAATAACACATTCCCATAACAATCAGAAGAGAAAAAGAAAAGAAAAAAAAAAGGCATCGAGGAAGCTTTAATCTTCATCCTCAGAACCCAGGAAATATCCCCCTTTAATACCCGCTAAATAAACATTAAGTCCAAAGCCTGAAAACCCTTTGCCTCTGCTGAAATCTGATGAATCTCATCACTGGGTGTCACTGTCCTAAAACAGAGCCAATGTTCCCTTTAAATCCACACTTCTAGACTGATTTCACCAAAACCTTTTGCTTGACAACAGTGTGTTTGCTGTCTATCCACTCACTGCCATTCTTCTTGTTTTCTTCAAGTCTTTGTAATTTTCTTAGTTGTTGCAAGACTGGAACACCACTCAGCAACTCTATTCTATTTTCCTCTCACAGTCTTAAAATCACTAAGCATGACTCCAATTTAGAGAAATACTTGCATTGCTTTTGCGTCATGAGTTATGCAAAAAAGAGAGCTATAAAGTGAAAACAGAAATTATTATTGGGTTAATATTAACTTTACACTCATCAACTTTGTGGGCTATGACATAATTTTCAAAAGATAACTCCTAAAAGGAGTTTTATGTTGCTGTAAGGTATCATAATTTCTATTATCTGGTCATCCTCTACACCCATTGCCTTCCAGTGCTGGACTTTTTATTGGTATTACTTAATTGGATATGGGGTGATTTTTGGATACCTTTTTCAGTGAGTATATATTACATTTTTTAGTCAGTAGTTTAAATTATCTGTGCACATACATACCATTTAAACATCAGAGAAATCCTTTTCCAATGGTAGCCTGGTAACCTGAGCATGACTATCTTATTCTGGTACTTCTTAAAATGTGGTCCATGGAACACCTGATCAGAATCCCTTGGGGTGAAACAGAATCTCATTTTTAACAAGGCCCCCGGGTGATCCGGAGCCCATGAAAGTGTGAGACTCAGGCCATTTCACCTTGGGGATGGTCTTCTCTCCCCCATGCCTCATTGAGCAAGTAAAAGCCAGTCAATGCTAGTCCTCCTCTCAAGTTTTTTGCAGAGGGTCCATCCAGTTTTTGGCTCCGTGGGAATTCCCAGGTTCTTCAGATTCCTAAATTTGAACTCTGACTTTCGATATTTGCTGAAGACCTCCTGCTTGTTTGCTTACCTCCTTGAACAGTCCTCTCTGCATAATCATCCTTTTCCTCTCCCATTCCCTTTTTCCCCAAACCATACACACTCTGTGGGCTGCTTTGTCCAATATACACCCTCCATTCTGACATATCTGTTATTCAGGAGAGAGAAACCCTGTTTGTGGGGCCATCCTGCTCAGGACAGTCTCTTTGCTCAGCCTTAGCCAAGCCAGGGACAAGGGCATAAAAAAATTATAGATAATCTCTCCACTCAGGGAGAAGGGCCTTAGACATCTCAAAGGATGAACAAATTTGGAGGTATTTGTTCCTGAAAGAAAACCTAAATTAGACTTCAGTGGGGAAGATGGTCTTTTGTGACCAAAGAATTTCCTATAATACTGAAATGAAGAAGATTCAACCATCTCCCCACCCACCAAAATCAAAGCAAATTCTTCACAACGAAAGTTCAGAAAAAAGTCTGAGTTTCTGCTCATTTTTTAACACATTAGCTTTGAGAATCAGAACATTCAAGGAGGGGCAAGGAAAATGCTTCAGGGGCCAGAGTATCATTTGGGCATGACTTTTTTGGCAACAGAAGCAGTAATTTTTCATTATAGGCATTTATAACCATGACTGAGGTGTCCTTAGATGTTGATGAATGAGTCCCAGGATGGAGCAGTGGGTTTGTATCTCAATACAGGCTATATACTGCCACAGTCTTCCAGGGGGACTGTCCATAGAGCAAGGGAGTGCAAACTGATCCTTTTGAATGTAAAAGGAAAAGGCTAGAGCTTCTAACTGTTAGAATCTCACAAATGCTTATTTTTGTGTTTCTTTCCTATCAGTAGTGCCTTTATATAATTTATTTTAAAATTATTATTTATTGAGGGTGTGCACTCAATAATTTTTTTCCTGACTAGCATGCACAATCAAAAAAAAAAAAAAATAATGAAAACCATTGACCCATTGGGTATACAAAACATTTGCTGAGAATTTTCTCAATTGCATGCTATTTACTTGTCATTTTTGCTTTCAGTTAGGTGGCTAGGATTATGAGAGCGTTACTAGGGAATAATCTACTGCTGGTAATTAAGGAAGTCCAAAACAAACTCCTGAGCCATGGTTATGGTCAAATGCTTTCTCTTTCTCTCCTGTCAGAGGCGGTGAGTTACAGTGGGAAAATAGTGGCTTAGGAATCAGACACATCTATTCAACTCTAAACTCTGCCTCTTAATAGCTTTATGATTTTGAGAAAGTAACTTAACCTTTAACCTAGCTGAGTCCCAATTTCCTCATTTGTGTAAAGCCTTTTTTAGAAGAACAAAATGAAGTAAGATAAGTGCCTGGCATAGTGCCTGGTATGTAGCAGGCACTCAGTAATTGTTGGTTCTCTGCTGCCCTCCTCTTGCTTGTAGACCTCCTCACTGGGAGCACAGTCGACTCTGTAAGAGACAGACAAATGAAATACTTGAGAGTTTCATGGCTTATGAAGGAAAAGACTATGTAGCCCCACCCCCTGGTGCTGGCCTTGGCTGGCCTCCAGCTGTGTACTCCAGAGGGAAGAGGGCTGGGCCTCTGTTGGAGTTCCTCCACCTGCCTGCCCCCTCTTGGCATGTTCAAATAGCCCCAGCTGTGCAGGTGAGGCAGGGGTGACAGGGTAGCAGCTGGGGGACAGGATTCTGCCGGGCTTGGCAAAGACTACTGCTATGATGGGGGTGGTTGGTGGGACGTCCTTTCTTGGCCTCTTGTAGCCAGGATTGGAATATCTTCCTATTTAGGGCAAAGTAGGATATGGGAGAGCCAGGGTGGCAGGGAGGCATTTTATATTCAATATACCTGCTGAGTTTAAAAGAAACTCATTAGATCTTTCCTCCTCCCAAAAGCATAATTTGTAGATAAAACCTGTGGTACACTCAATAGTGACCCTCAAGGATATATAGGTCCTATCCCTGGAATCTGTGAATGTTACCTAATATGGCAAAAAACAAAAACAAAGCTTTTTTTGCAGATTGATTAAGTTAAGGATCTCAAGATAAGGAAATTATACTGTGTTATCTGGTGGGCCCTAAATGTAAGCTGTGTCCTTATAAAAGGAGGCAGAGGGAGCTTTCTTACAGAAGGAGAGGGTAATATATACACTGAAGCAAAATGCCACACTGCTGGTTTTGAAGATGAAGGAAGGGGCCACAAGCCGAGGAATGCAAGGAATTACAGATCTAGTTGCTGGAAAAGGCATGGAAATTGATTCTCCTTTGGAGCCTCCAGAGGGAGTGCTGCCCTGCCTATACTTTGATTTCAGCTCAGTGAAAATGATTTTGAACTTACTTTCAGAACTGTAAGAGAATAAACATGTGTTGTTTTTGGTCACCAAGTTTGTGATGACTTGTTACTGTAGCCATAGGGAACCAATACAAAATCTGACATGTAATGAAGATTTGTTTTTCCCAAAGCTTTTATACACATATAATCTTATTGGATATCCATGATGACTCTATGGCATACATACTTTTATAACCATTTTACAGCTGAAGAAATTGAGGCTCAGATGGATTAAGTAGTGAATGGCTCAAGATCATCCAGTCGATATATAGGGGCCATTGGGATTTGAATCCAGTTCTGTCTCATTTTAGAGAGTACATGCTGTTAATGACTACATACTTTGGCTTATTATGTACATTTTACGGTTGAGAAACAAGTCACCATGAGGTTAGGACTTGCCTAATGACTTAAGCAAGTGATGGAGCTGCAGCTAGAAACTAATGTTACTGATTATTTTCTGGAGTCCTTTACCAAGATATGAAGGGTAAGGAGAACATGGGAAGCAGAAGAATTCCTTTCCTTTTCCTCAGATCACTTCATTTCCCAAAAAGAGCCACACTGGTTCTCTCACAGATATGTCTCACTGGTTGCTGCAAGGGTAGTGGCCCACACCTTCCCATGTGTTCTCTTTGTCTCTCAAGTTTCAATTTTTATATTTGGGGTCACAAACCACAATCAAGGGTGACTCCCTTCTCTGGGCTGTTCCTAACTTGTGAGCAAGGTAGAAACTTCAGGACGCAAAGAAATTAAATCAAAGGGTTATTTGACTGCTTTAGCCTCCATTTAAAACAATGCTAAACAATAATACACTATGCTGCTGTTTTCCACCCTCTGCTTGTGAGATCTTTCCCCTCCTCCTCCTCCTTCTGAATGTCTGAGAAGTTCTACTCCTCAGCTTTGGGGCTGGTGTGGGGAGGGGACTGTACTCACAGGATCGTGCATCAACCAAGATACTGCTTCAGAGACGGGAGATCTTCTGCCTCTTTTCCCACTTCCCCTGGGAAGAAATGAGATTCGATCCTGAGTGCACACCCTCAATGCACAGGTCCTTCTGAGTTTTTTAGACAACAGAAAATTCTTGCCCTGGCAATATCCCCTTACCCTCTCATCACCAAACAGGTCGAACCCCAACCATTTGGGGTAGGAGTGGGGTGTGTCCAACTGCTCCATGTATAGGCTTTCAGCCAATTTTCTGTTTTTAGACTTTCACAGCATCCACCACCTTCTGTGGTACCTGGTGCCTCAGATCCTAAGCTTCTTAAGGATTCTGGAGAAAAACAAACAAACAGACAAACAAACAAACAAACAAAAAAACAACAAAAAAACAAGGCTTAGCAAAGAGAAGGGAACTACCTTAACTGTCTGTAGGCAGTTTAACCTTGGCTGAGTCATTGGGAAAGTTGTGGTTCAAACTGAAGTTCCTCTCTTCACCTCCACGTCTCTCTTGCCCTCCGTTACCCACAGTACCAGGCATGGTGTGTTCCTGGGACACATGCCCAGCAAATCTCAAAGTCATGAGGTTAGTTTATTTATTTCCTTCCCATGAACTTGCTTATAGGCCTATTTTCCACCGTCCCTCTGTACTATGGACAGGACTGCTTAAATTAATCTGAGCTAAATACATGGAAGTGTTAAATGTGGTTATCTCTGGGTTGTGGTATTATGCATAATTATTTTTTTTTGCTTAGTACTTTAAATGTTTGATGGCTTTCCTACTTACTGTGTAAGTAACAGGAATAATAGAACAAAAGAAACAACCGAAAACAGCACAGCTTCCTGGCAGGTGTCAAATGTGTTCTCCAGTTTAATAATTTCAGGTCACTTTTAGGCACAATGTTGTAGGTGAACATTCCTGGTTGTATCCAAGATGAAGCAATTTCAGAAGTTTGGGTCCAGATAGTTACAGGGAAGCTGCTACAGCCGAGCCTCCTTGGGAAGGCCAAGTTAACTTGGAGGCTTTTGTTATTATTTTTTTGTTGTTATTATTTTGTTATTATTTGTTATTATTAGGCTTTCTGGCATAAGCTGGAACATCTTGTCCAAGGCATAGTACTAGAAACACACGTAAAATAGCCTTTGGCGCCACCTTATGCTAAATTGGTGGGATTGCACCTATTTAAACTGGTTTTCCTGTACATACGAGACTCAGAAGGCTATAGTCTCCATGAATTAGAGATGAAGAACCGATTTCTGTAACTATAAACTATTATTTTCTTTCCTTTACAAATTTAATGTTATGTGATGTGATACTTGAATTGTTTTATACTAGGAGTCATGATTAAGTTAAACATATATTTGTGTGAGATTTACATCTGTTGCTTTGGGAAACTGATAAATGTTTGTGTGACAGAAATTTCCTAAAGCTCACTTGGGATGATGTATATAAAAGCATTTTGTATATGATGTTATTGTGGGGGGCAGGGGAGAGAGGGAGAGAGACAGGAAGTCATTGGCTAAATCCAAGGGGGGAAGTGTTTTACAAAAATGCTATCATCATTCATTAAGAATAATAACAGCCAACACTTATACAGTGCTTACTATGTACCAGGCATGGTTCTAGGCACTTTATTTGCCTTAGCCCATTTAATCCTCCCAACAGCCCTGTGAGGTAGGTCCAATTACTATCTCTATTTTAAAAATCAGGAAATGGAGGCACAGAGAGATCTAGTAACTTGCTCAAGGTCACACAGTTAGGTAAGTAGCCAAGCCAGGATTTGAACTTTGAACCTGTCCATTTTGGCTGCAGGGTCAGTAGTTATTCTGCCGTACTGCTTCTAGCATTAAAAGAGCAATAATGGCAGCTTCTATTTATTGAGCGCTTACTGTGTGGACTAAGTGCCTCATGTGCATACTCTTATTTAATTCTTGCACTAATCCTTTGAAGGAGATGCTATGTGTATCCCATTTTAGAGACCAGGAACTGAGGCTTAGGGCATATGCCGGTTTGTATATATTATGTCCCCCAGAAAAAGCCGTATCCTTTGATGCAATCTTGTGGGGCAGCCATTAGTAGGGATTAAGTTGGAACGTTTGGATTAGGTGGTTTCCATGGAGATGTGACCCACCCAACTGTGGGTGACAACTCTGATTGGATAATTTCCATGGAGGTGTGGCCCCACCCATTCAGCATGGGCCTTGATTAGTAGAGCACTGTATAAGCTCAGACAGATGGAAAAAGCTTGCTACAGCCAAGAAGGACACTTTGAAGAATGCACAGGAGCTGAGAGAGGAGCTCAGAGAGGAGCTCAGAGAAGAGCTGCAGTTTACAGAGACATTTTGGAGATGGCCTTTGAAAGCAGACTTTTGCTCTGGAGAAGCTAAGAGAGGACAAACATCCCAAGAGCAACTGAGAGTGACATTTTGAAGAGGAGCTGTGGCCTAGAGAGGAACATCCTGGGAGAAAGCCATTTTGAAACCAGAACTTGGAGCAGATGCCAGCCACGTACCTTCCCAGCTAACAGAGGTTTTCCAGATGCCACTGGCCATCCTCCACTGAAGGTACCTGATTGATTGGTGTGTTACCTTGGACACTTTATGGCCTTGAGACTGTAACTATGTAACCAAATAAATCCCCTTTTATAAAAGCCATTTATGGGCAGACTGGTGAGCTGTATGTTTTAGTTACTCCTCCAGGAAAGTAGGTAGAAAGCCAGGAACTGCGTGGACTGGACACCACAGAGCAATCTGACTTTGGGCATACTTCATACAACACTCATGAAAACGTGGAACTGCTGAGATCAGCGAAACCTGTAAGTTTTTGCGGCCAGGGGACCCGCGCCCCTCCCTGCCAGGCTCAGTCCCGTGGGAGGAGGGGCTGTCAGCTCCGGGAAGGAGAAGGGAGAAGTGCAGTGGCAGCCCTTATCGGAAACTCATTCTACTGATCCAAAATCCAACCATAGATAGACTGAGACCAGACACCAGAGAATCTGAGAGCAGCCAGCCCAGCAGAGAGGAAACAGGCATAGAAAAAAAACAACACGAAAAACTCCAAAATAAAAGCGGAGGATTTTTGGAGTTCTGGTGAACATAGAAAGGGGAAGGGTCTGAGGCGCATATGCAAATCCCGAAGAAAAGCTGATCTCTCTGCCCTGTGGACCTTTCCTTAATGGCCCTGGTTGCTTTGTCTCTTAGCATTTCAATAACCCATTAGATCTCTGAGGAGGGCCCGTGTTTTTTTTTTTTTTTTTTTTTTTCATCCTTTTTTCTTTTTCTACAACAATTACTCTAAGAAGCCAATACAGAAAGCTTCAAAGACTTACTATTTGGGCAGGTCCAGTCAAGAGCAGAACTAGGAGAGCTCTGAGACAAAACGCAATAATCCAGTGGCTGAGAAAATTCACTAAACACCACAACTTCCCAAGAAAAGGGGGGTGTCCACTCACAGCCATCATCCTGGTGGACAGGAAACACTCCTGCCCATCGCCAGCCCCATAGCCCAGAACTGCCCCAGACAACCCAGTGTGACGGAAGTGCTTCAAATAACAGGCACACACCACAAAACTGGGCGTGGACATTAGCCTTCCCTGCAACCTCAGCTGATTGTCCCAGAGTTGGGAAGGTAGAGCAGTGTGAATTAACAAAGCCCCATTCAGCCATCATTTCAGCAGACTGGGAGCCTCCCTACACAGCCCAGCAGCCCAGAACTGCCCTGGGGGGACGGCACTCACCTGTGACATAGCACAGTCATCCCTCAACAGAGGACCCGGGGTGCACGGCCTGGAAGAGGGGCCCACTTGCAAGTCTCTGGAGCCATACGCCAATACCAAGGACTTGTGGGTCAGTGGCAGAGACAAACTGTGGCAGGACTGAACTGAAGGATTAGACTATTGCAGCAGCTTTAAAACTCTAGGATCACCAGGGAGATTTGATTGTTAGAGCCACCCCCCCCCCGAATGCCCAGAAACACGCCCCATATACAGGGCAGGCAACACCAACTACACACGCAAGCTTGGTACACCAATTGGACCCCACAAGACTCACTCCCCCACTCACCAAAAAGGCTAAGCAGGGGAGAACTGGCTTGTGGAGAACAGGTGGCTCGTGGATGCCACCTGCTGGTTAGTTAGAGAAAGTGTACTCCACGAAGCTGTAGATCTGATAAATTAGAGATAAGGACTTCAATTGGTCTACAAATCCTAAAAGAACCCTATCAAGTTCAGCAAATGCCACGAGGCCAAAAACAACAGAAAATTATAAAGCATATGAAAAAACCAGACGATATGGATAACCCAAGCCCAAGCACCCAAATCAAAAGACCAGAAGAGACACAGCACCTAGAGCAGCTACTCAAAGAACTAAAGATGAACAATGAGACCACAGTACGGGAGATAAAGAAATCAAGAAGACCCTGGAAGAGCATAAAGAAGACATTGCAAGACTAAATAAAAAAATGGATGATCTTATGGAAATTAAAGAAACTGTTGACCAAATTAAAAAGATTCTGGACACTCATAGTACAAGACTAGAGGAAGTTGAACAACGAATCAGTGACCTGGAAGATGACAGAATGGAAAATGAAAGCATAAAAGAAAGAATGGGGAAAAAAACTGAAAAAATCGAAATGGACCTCAGGGATATGATAGATAATATGAAACGTCCAAATATAAGACTCATTGGTGTCCCAGAAGGGGAAGAAAAGGGTAAAGGTCTAGGAAGAGTATTCAAAGAAATTGTTGGGGAAAACTTCCCAAATCTTCTAAACAACATAAATACACAAATCATAAATGCTCAGCGAACTCCAAATAGAATAAATCCAAATAAACCCACTCCGAGACATATACTGATCACACTATCAAACACAGAAGAGAAGGAGCAAGTTCTGAAAGCAGCAAGAGAAAAGCAATTCACCACATACAAAGGAAACAGCATAAGACTAAGTAGTGACTACTCAGCAGCCACCATGGAGGCAAGAAGGCAGTGGCACGATATATTTAAAATTCTGAGTGAGAAAAATTTGCAGCCAAGAATACTTTATCCAGCAAAGCTCTCCTTCAAATTTGAGGGAGAGCTTAAATTTTTCACAGACAAACAAATGCTGAGAGAATTTGCTAACAAGAGACCTGCCCTACTGGAGATACTAAAGGGAGCCCTACACACAGAGAAACAAAGAAAGGACAGAGAGACCTGGAGAAAGGTTCAGTACTAAAGAGATTCGGTATGGGTACAATAAAGGATATTAATAGACAGAGGGGAAAAATATGACAAACATAAACCAAAGGATAAGATGGCCGATTCAAGAAATGCCTTCACGGTTATAACGTTGAATGTAAATGGATTAAACTCCCCAATTAAAAGATTTAGATTCGCAGAATGGATAAAAAAAAATGAACCATCAATATGTTGCATACAAGAGACTCATCTTAGACACAGGGACACAAAGAAACTGAAAGTGAAAGGATGGAAAAAAATATTTCATGCAAGCTACAGCCAAAAGAAAGCAGGTGTAGCAATATTAATCTCAGATAAAATAGACTTCAAATGCAGGGATGTTTTGAGAGACAAAGAAGGCCACTACGTACTAATAAAAGGGGCAATTCAGCAAGAAGAAATAACAATCATAAATGTCTATGCACCCAACCAAGGTGCCACAAAATACATGAGAGAAACACTGGCAAAACTAAAGGAAGCAATTGATGTTTCCACAATAATTGTGGGAGACTTCAACACATCACTCTCTCCTTTAGATAGATCAACCAGACAGAAGACCAATAAGGAAATTGAAAACCTAAACAATCTGATAAATGAATTAGATTTAACAGACATATACAGGACATTACATCCCAAATCACCAGGATACACATACTTTTCTAGTGCTCATGGAACTTTCTCCAGAATAGATCATATGCTGGGACATAAAACAAGCCTCAATAAATTTAAAAAGATTGAAATTATTCAAAGCACATTCTCTGACCACAATGGAATACAATTAGAAGTCAATAACCATCAGAGACTTAGAAAATTCACAAATACCTGGAGGTTAAACAACACACTCCTAAACAATCAGTGGGTTAAAGAAGAAATAGCAAGAGAAATTGCTAAATATATAGAGACGAATGAAAAAGAGAACACAACATACCAAAACCTATGGGATGCAGCAAAAGCAGTGCTAAGGGGGAAATTTATAGCACTAAACGCATATATTAAAAAGGAAGAAAGAGCCAAAATCAAAGAACTAATGGATCAACTGAAGAAGCTAGAAAATGAACAGCAAACCAATCCTAAACCAAATACAAGAAAAGGAATAACAAGGATTAAAGCAGAAATAAATGACATAGAGAACAAAAAAACAATAGAGAGGATAAATATCACCAAAAGTTGGTTCTTTGAGAAGATCAACAAGATTGACAAGCCCCTAGCTAGACTGACAAAATCAAAAAGAGAGAAGACCCATATAAACAAAATAATGAATGAAAAAGGTGACATAACTGCAGATCCTGAAGAAATTTAAAAAATTATAAGAGGATACTATGAACAACTGTATGGCAACAAACTGGATAATGTAGAGGAAATGGACAATTTCCTGGAAACATATGAACAACCTAGACTGACCAGAGAAGAAATAGAAGACCTCAACCAACCCATCACAAGCAAAGAGATCCAATCAGTCATCAAAAATCTTCCCACAAATAAATGCCCAGGGCCAGATGGCTTCACAGGGGAATTCTACCAAACTTTCCAGAAAGAATTGACACCAATCTTACTCAAACTCTTTCAAAACATTGAAGAAAATGGAACACTACCTAACTCATTTTATGAAGCTAACATCAATCTAATACCAAAACCAGGCAAAGATGTTACAAAAAAGGAAAACTACCAGCCAATCTCCCTAATGAATATAGATGCAAAAATCCTCAACAAAATACTTGCAAATCGAATCCAAAGACACATTAAAAAAATCATACACCATGACCAAGTGGGGTTTATTCCAGGCATGCAAGGATGGTTCAACATAAGAAAATCAATCAATGTATTACAACACATTAAAAACTCGAAACGGAAAAATCAATTGATCATCTCAATAGATGCTGAAAAAGCATTTGACAAAATCCAACATCCCTTTTTGATAAAAACACTTCAAAAGGTAGGAATTGAAGGAAACTTCCTCAACATGATAAACAGCATATATGAAAAACCCACAGCCAGCATAGTACTCAATGGTGAGAGACTGAAAGCCTTCCCTCTAAGATCAGAAACAAGACAAGGATGCCCGCTGTCACCACTGTTATTCAACATTGTGCTGGAAGTGCTAGCCAGGGCAATCCGGCAAGACAAAGAAATAAAAGGCATCCAAATTGGAAAAGAAGAAGTAAAACTGTCATTGTTTGCAGATGATATGATCTTATATCTAGAAAACCCTGAGAAATCGTCGATACAGCTACTAGAGCTAATAAACAAATTTAGCAAAGTAGCGGGATACAAGGTTAATGCACATAAGTCAGTAATGTTTCTATATGCTAGAAATGAACAAACCGAAGAAACACTCAAGAAAAAGATACCATTTTCAATAGCAACTAAAAAAATCAAGTACCTAGGAATAAACTTAACCAAAGATGTAAAAGACCTATACAAAGAAAACTACATAACTCTACTAAAAGAAATAGAAGGGGACCTTAAAAGATGGAAAAATATTCCATGTTCATGGATAGGAAGACTAAATGTCATTAAGATGTCAATTCTACCCAAACTCATCTACAGATTCAATGCAATCCCAATCAAAATTCCAACAACCTACTTTGCAGACTTGGAAAAGCTAGTTATCAAATTTATTTGGAAAGGGAAGATGCCTCGAATTGCTAAAGACACTCTAAAAAAGAAAAACGAAGTGGGAGGACTTACACTCCCTGACTTTGAAGCTTATTATAAAGCCACAGTTGCCAAAACAGCATGGTACTGGCACAAAGATAGACATATAGATCAATGGAATCGAATTGAGAATTCGGAGACAGACCCTCAGATCTATGGCCGACTGATCTTTGATAAGGCCCCCAAAGTCACTGAACTGAGTCATAATGGTCTTTTCAACAAATGGGGCTGGGAGAGTTGGATATCCATATCCAAAAGAATGAAAGAGGACCCCTACCTCACCCCCTACACAAAAATTAACTCAAAATGGACCAAAGATCTCAATATAAAAGAAAGTACCATAAAACTCCTAGAAGATAATGTAGGAAAACATCTTCAAGACCTTGTATTAGGCGGCCACTTCCTAGACTTTATACCCAAAGCACAAGCAACAAAAGAGAAAATAGATAAATGGGAACTCCTCAAGCTTAGAAGTTTCTGCACCTCAAAGGAATTTCTCAAAAAGGTAAAGAGGCAGCCAACTCAATGGGAAAAAATTTTTGGAAACCATGTATCTGACAAAAGACTGATATCTTGCATATATAAAGAAATCCTACAACTCAATGACAATAGTACAGTCGGCCCAATTATAAAATGGGCAAAAGATATGAAAAGACAGTTCTCTGAAGAGGAAATACAAATGGCCAAGAAACACATGAAAAAATGTTCAGCTTCACTAGCTATTAGAGAGATGCAAATTAAGACCACAATGAGATACCATCTAACACCGGTTAGAATGGCTGCCATTAAACAAACAGGAAACTACAAATGCTGGAGGGGATGTGGAGAAATTGGAACTCTTATTCACTGTTGGTGGGACTGTATAATGGTTCAGCCACTCTGGAAGTCAGTCTGGCAGTTCCTTAGAAAACTAGATATAGAGTTACCATTCGATCCAGCGATTGCACTTCTCGGTATATACCCAGAAGATCGGAAAGCAGTGACACGAACAGATATCTGCACGCCAATGTTCATAGCAGCATTATTCACAATTGCCAAAAGATGGAAACAACCCAAATGTCCTTCAACGGATGAGTGGATAAATAAAATGTGGTATATACACACGATGGAATACTACGCGGCAGTAAGAAGGAACGATCTCGTGAAACATATGACAACATGGATGAACCTTGAGGACATAATGCTAAGCGAAATAAGCCAGGCACAAAAAGAGAAATATTATATGCTACCACTAATGTGAACTTTGAAAAATGTAAAACAAATGGCTTATAATGTAGAATGTAGGGGAACTAGCCATAGAGAGCAATTAAGGAAGGGGGAACAATAATCCAAGAAGAACAGATAAGCTATTTAACGTTCTGGGGATGCCCAGGAATGACTATGGTCTGTTAATTTCTGATGGATATAGTAGGAGCAAGTTCACAGAAATGTTGCTATATTAGGTAACTTTCTTGGGGTAAAGTAGGAACATGTTGGAAGTTAAGCAGTTATCTTAGGTTAGTTGTCTTTTTCTTACTCCCTTGTTATGGTCTCTTTGAAATGTTCTTTTATTGTATGTTTGTTTTCTTTTTAACTTTTTTTTCATACAGTTGATTTAAAAAAGAAGGGAAAGTTAAAAAAAAAAAAAAAAAAAACAAGGCAAAAAAAAAAAGATGTAGTGCCCCCTTGAGGAGCCTGTGGAGAATGCAGGGGTATTCGCCTACCCCACCTCCATGGTTGCTAACATGACCACAGACATAGGGGACTGGTGGTTTGATGGGTTGGGCCCTCTACCACAGGTTTTACCCTTGGGAAGACGGTTGCTGCAAAGGAGAGGCTAGGCCTCCCTATGGTTGTGCCTAAGAGCCTCCTCCCGAATGCCTCTTTGTTGCTCAGATGTGGCCCTGTCTCTCTAGCCAAGCCAACTTGAAAGGTGAAATCACTGCCCTCCCCCCTATGTGGGATCAGACACCCAGGGGAGTGAATCTCCCTGGCAACGTGGAATATGACTCCCGGGGAGGAATGTAGACCCGGCATCGTGGGACGGAGAACATCTTCTTGAGCAAAAGGGGGAGGTGAAAGGAAATGAAATAAGCTTCAGTGGCAGAGAGAATCCAAAAAGAGCCAAGAGGTCACTCTGGTGGGCACTCTTACGCACACTTTAGACAACCCTTTTTAGGTTCTAAAGAATTGGGGTAGCTGGTGGTGGATACCTGAAACTATCAAACTACAACCCAGAACCCATGAATCTCGAAGACAGTTGTATAAAAATGTAGCTTATGAGGGGTGACAAGGGGATTGGGAAAGCCATAAGGACCACACTCCACTTCGTCTAGTTTATGGATGGATGAGTAGAAAAATAGGGGAAGGAAACAAACAGACAAAGGTACCCAGTGTTCTTTTTTACTTCAATTGCTCTTTTTCACTCTAATTATTATTCTTGTTATTCTTGTGTGTGTGCTAATGAAGGTGTCAGGGATTGATTTGGGTGATGAATGTACAACTATGTAATGGTACTGTAAACAATCGAAAGTACAATTTGTTTTGTATGACTGCGTGGTATATGAATATATCTCAATGAAATGAAGATTAAAAAAAAAAAAAACAAAAAAAAAAAGACATAATGCTGAGCAAAATAAGCCAGGCACAAAAAGAGAGATATTGTATGTTACCACTAATGTGAATTCTGTGAAAAATGTACAATGTTTTATACTGTAGAATGTAGGGGACCTAGAGATACCAATTAGTGGAGGGGGAATGATAATCTAATAAGAACAGATAAACTATGGAGGGTAATCTCAAGGTTATGGGAATGCTCAGGAATGATTATGGTTTGTAAACTTTCTTGGATATAGTAAGTTCATGTTGGAAGCAATAGAGTTATTTTAGGTTATTTTTTTTTCTCTTATTCCTTTGTTTTCTTAGGGGTTGTTAATTTTCTTGGGGTATGGTAGGAACATGTTGGAAGCAATATAATTATTTTAGATTATTTGTTTTTCTTACTCCTCTGTTTGGACATGGTTTATTAATTTTCTTGGGGTATGGTAGGAACATATTGGAAGCAAAATAGTTATTTTAGGTTATTTGTTTTCCTTAATCCATTGCTTTGTTTGAAATGTTGTGGGGGTTTTTTGGTTGTTGTTTGCCTGTTTGTTTTAATTTTTTGATAAACAAAGTTAAAAAATTGAAAAAAAATCAGTAGAAAAATGGGAGTAAAAACTAAATGACAAATAGGGTGGGATGGGGGGATGGTTTGGGTATTCTCTTTTCACTTTTATTTTTTATTCTTATTCTGATTCTTTCTGATGTAAGGAAAATGTTCAGAAATAGATTGTGGTGATGAACGCATAACTATATGATCATACTGTGAACAGTTGATTGTATACCATGGATGACTGTATGGTTTGTGAATATATTTCAATAAAACAGAATTAAAAAAAAAAAATAGATAAGCTATTTAACGTTCTGGGGATGCCCAGGAATGACTATGGTCTGTTAATTTCTGATGGATATAGTAGGAGCAAGTTCACAGAAATGTTGCTATATTAGGTAACTTTCTTGGGGTAAAGTAGGAACATGTTGGAAGTTAAGCAGTTATCTTAGGTTAGTTGTCTTTTTCTTACTCCCTTGTTATGGTCTCTTTGAAATGTTCTTTTATTGTATGTTTGTTTTCTTTTTAACTTTTTTTTCATACAGTTGATTTAAAAAAGAAGGGAAAGTTAAAAAAAAAAGAAAAACAAGGAAAAAAAAAAAAGATGCAGTGCCCCCTTGAGGAGCCTGTGGAGAATGCAGGGGTATTCGCCTACCCCACCTCCATGGTTGCTAACATGACCACAGACATAGGGGACTGGTGGTTTGATGGGTTGAGCCCTCTTCCACAGGTTTTACCCTTGGGAAGACGGTTGCTGCAAAGGAGAGGCTAGGCCTCCCTATGGTTGTGCCTAAGAGCCTCCTCCCGAATGCCTCTTTGTTGCTCAGATGTGGCCCTGTCTCTCTAGCTAAGCCAACTTGAAAGGTGAAATCACTGCCCTCCCCCCTACGTGGGATCAGACACCCAGGGGAGTGAATCTCCCTGGCAACGTGGAATATGACTCCCAGGGAGGAATGTAGACCTGGCATCGTGGGACGGAGAACATCTTCTTGACCAAAAGGGGGATGTGAAAGGAAATGAAATAAGCTTCAGTGGCAGAGAGAATCCAAAAGGAGCCGAGAGGTCACTCTGGTGGGCACTCTTACACACACTTTAGACAACCCTTTTTAGGTTCTAAAGAATTGGGGTAGCTGGTGGTGGATACCTGAAACTATCAAACTACAACCCAGAACCCATGAATCTCGAAGACAGTTGTATAAAAATGTAGCTTATGAGGGGTGACAAGGGGATTGGGAAAGCCATAAGGACCACACTCCACTTCGTCTAGTTTATGGATGGATGAGTAGAAAAATAGGGGAAGGAAACAAACAGACAAAGGTACCCAGTGTTCTTTTTTACTTCAATTGCTCTTTTTCACTCTAATTATTATTCTTGTTATTCTTGTGTGTGTGCTAATGAAGGTGTCAGGGATTGATTTGGGTGATGAATGTACAACTATGTAATGGTACTGTGAACAATCGAAAGTACGATTTGTTTTGTATGACTGCGTGGTATATGAATATATCTCAATGAAATGAAGATTAAAAAAAAAAAAAACAAAAAAAATAAAACAAAAAAAAAGACATAATGCTGAGCAAAATAAGCCAGGCACAAAAAGAGAGATATTGTATGTTACCACTAATGTGAATTCTGTGAAAAATGTACAATGTTTTATACTGTAGAATGTAGGGGACCTAGAGATACCAATTAGTGGAGGGGGAATGATAATCTAATAAGAACAGATAAACTATGGAGGGTAATCTCAATGTTATGGGAATGCTCAGGAATGATTGTGGTTTGTAAACTTTCTTGGATATAGTAAGATCATGTTGGAAGCAATAGAGTTATTTTAGGTTTTTTTTTTCTCTTATTCCTTTGTTTTCTTAGGGGTTGTTAATTTTCTTGGGGTATGGTAGGAACATGTTGGAAGCAATGTAGTTATTTTAGATTATTTGTTTTTCTTACTCCTCTGTTTGGACATGGTTTATTAATTTTCTTGGGGTATGGTAGGAACATATTGGAAGCAAAGTAGTTATTTTAGGTTATTTGTTTTCCTTAATCCATTGCTTTGTTTGAAATGTTGTGGGGTTTTTTTGGTTGTTGTTTGCCTGTTTGTTTTTAATTTTTTGATAAACAACGTTAAAAAATTGAAAAAAAATCAGTAGAAAAATGGGAGTAAAAACTAAATGACAAATAGGGTGGGATGGGGGGATGGTTTGGGTATTCTCTTTTCACTTTATTTTTTATTCTTATTCTGATTCTTTCTGATGTAAGGAAAATGTTCAGAAATAGATTTTGGTGATGAATGCATAACTATAAGATCATACTGTGAACAGTTGATTGTATACCATGGATGACTCTATGGTTTGTGAATATATTTCAATAAAACTGAATTAAAAAAAAAAAAAAAAAGTGAATCTGGTGATGGTTGCACAACTCTGAATACACTAGAGCATGTTGAATTGTACGCTTTTGGTAGGTGAATTTTATGATATGTGAATTGTCTCAATAAAGCTGCTATTTTAAATTTTATGTGTACATGTTTGTAGCCATTTTCCTCAGTGTTAGAATGATAAATGCAAGTAAGAGAAACTTCGGATGCTTCTGCCCTTGAAGGATTCTTTCCATGTCCCTAGCCTATGAAATAATTGCCTATAGTTTTAGACAAAGTTATTAAAATGGCAATAAGGTGACAAAATGAGTGTGAGTAAATGCTTAGTTATACCAGACTCTTTTTAGGACAAATTTAAGGACTGCATTTGAATAAAGTTTTCTGGAAAGAAGAATGTGAAGTATATGCTATTTAGTATACGCTTAGAGAGAAAGGTTGATTTTTATGTTCAAATACCTGTTTTGTGTTGCGCTAAGAATTTTTTTTTCATTGATATAGCCAATTTATTAGTTTACACAGAGTTGAGGCAGTCCATAAGAAAAAATTTAAATAACCAAAGATAAAAATGTATTTAAGACATGGATAGGCAGTACACACTAAAAGAAATACAGTGAGCCAGTAAACAAATAAAACAAACAAACAAACAAAAAAAACAATACTCTAAATAGTTAAAGAAATGCAAATGGATACCAAAAATGGAATCACCTTATTTTACCTCCGAGATTCACCAAAATTTATATTGGATAGTGTTTTTTTTTTTTTTAATAACAGCTTTATTGAGATAGAATCCTTATACCATGCAGTTCATCTGTTTAAAGTGTGCAATTCAGTGGTTTTTGATATATTCAGAGTTTTGCAACAATCATCACTACCATTAGCAGTCACTTCTCCATCCTTTCATGCATGTATGCCCCCACCCCCAGTATTCACTAATCTACTTTCTGTCTCCATAGCTTTGCCTGTTCTGGACATTTCGTATAAATAAAATCATACAATATGTGAAAAAAAAAAAGAAAAGCCATTTATGGTGTTTTGCATTCCGACAGCATTAGCAAACTAGTACAGGGCACTTAAGTAACTTATACAAGGCTGTACAGCTGTGAAATAGCTGAGTCCAGATCTGTTTGATTCCAGAGCCCCAGCTAGTTCTTAACTACACAATCACTATGGCTCCCTAGATTATCAGATCGCCATATGAAGAGAAGAGTAAATTACTATGGTAAAGTGGTGGTTTGGAATAGGCAAGTTACACCCTATATGATCTCACTTTTCAAAATGAATCTTAACTTTGTTTTAGTAGGAGTTGTTCTATAGGGTAATATAGATTTCCTGCTCTTTTCAAGAAAACAATTGCATTTTTTCTTCATCTTTAAGGAAATTATTATGTACTTCAGCTGTTGTAGTATGCTGTAAAGCCCCTAGGGCTAATTGTATATTGTAGTACTGTTCGGCTATAAACACACAAACAAAAATCCAAACTGCCACAGTTTTTGAGATGTTGCATCTGTAGTTTCAAATTTTTACTCTGGCATTTTAAATTCAGGCTGTTATTTCTCGTCTTTGCCCAGTATTTCATATGGTAGCCTGTCTCTCGCCTCTAACATCATGTGAATAACTAAGAGAAGAAAGAACCAAGAGAAAAGAGAACTGAGAGAAGTGTGACTAAACTAAGAGGAAAGAAACATCAAGAAAGGGCTCAAGGGGTGAACAAACCATGGTAAATCTATTTGAGTTCTCTGCATAATTTTTTGTTTACCATCTTTCTTATCTGCATTCTATACAGCCAAAATAGCTAGACAGCTGAATTCTGAAGAGATGAAATGTTACCATAGATGGGAATAAAATGGTTATTTTGATTTCGTAGTCCATCTTGGGTTATGTAATATTTGACAACATCTGTTTATACAATCTAGGAATGGGCAACTGTTTTCTTTAGAGTTGCTAACATGAGCATTTGCCTTCCTATTTATACCATAATTGTTTTTCTCCTATTTAATTTTTCAAGAGTGGCCAGAAAACTTTTCAATGAAGTTTTGGGCCTATCTATTAGTGCTCTCAGTCTCTGTGGCAGTAAGACTGATCATGAGTTCAACTGCTACTCATTAGTTACCTATTTTTATGCAATCTATAACTGTTTTATGCCTGGTGTCACGGGCTGAACTCTTTCCAATCTGAGAGCATCTCAACTGATAGAGGTGACCCCCACTGAAGTGGGGGTGGCAGAGGACGAGGAGGGCCTCATTTGGATGAAGGAGGGAGAAATTAGGACTGGTGGCCTAGTTTGAAAATAGGACCTTAACTGTCTGGGGGGTGTGGTTAGTCCTAGAACAGCCTGGGGCTAAGACTGTGGCACTTTTCTCAAGTCTCTTACTGTGGGCTTGTCTGTGTAAAATAAGGAGCAGTCACTTTGAGAGGTCAAATCTGTGATCCTACATGCCAAGGGCTGCTAGCTTCCCAGTATGGAATACAAAGAGGGGTTCTCACTGTATTTCACCAAATCGAGTGAAGTATCTCACATTTCTCTGCAGTCCCCTCCCTAGTAATATTAGCTAGGAATTTTTGGTTGTACAGCTGTAGCTAATTTATAGGGTGGTGGTGGTGGTGGATTTATTGGTGTGTGTTAAATCAGAATCAGACAAAGTATCTAAAGCTTTATTTTCCATAAAGCTGCTGTTAACAATTCAATGAAAATATGTCAGATCAAGTCTATCTCCTGTTCAAAACATATCAAGAGCTTCTGATGAGAAGCTAGGAAAACCCCTAAGAGGCCCTACACAATCTGACTTTGGCTACCTTGACCTAATCTCTGCCACCATTTCCCCCTACCCCAGTCTGCCCCAGCACACTGCCCTTTCTGCTGCTTTCTGCACCAAGCACTCTCCCACCTCAGGGCCTTTGAGCTTATTTCACCTGCCTAGGAAGCTCTCCCTGCAGATAGGAGTAGGTCACTCCCTCACTGCACTCAGATGTGTTTACATATCTTTTTCTCCAACTGGAATGTCAGCTCCTTGAGGGCAGGGCTTTACTGCTGAACTTCCAGAGCTTAGAACAGGGCCAGGGCACAAATTTTACTCTCAATAAGTGCTGGCTGAACCAGGTCATAGGGAGTTCCAGGAAACAAGGAATGACCTGAGCAAATCCTCTAAGCCATTGTCATCGGAGGACTAGCTCTACTGCTTTCTATCTCCATGCAATTCCAATTCGGATTCAAATTCTTGGGGAAGAGATAACTTGTCCTATTCTGGCCTGTGGTCAGGGGGAAAGGTCTCCCAACTGGCAACCTGCCAGAGTCACACGGAAACAGTGGCCCTAAATGAAGTGATTCCAGGCAGATCAAATTGAAAGATGCCCAGTGCATTCATGGGCTTGGTATTTGGGGGGATGAAGTGTTCCAACAAGTAAATTGTGCTGAACTTTAAACAACAAAACATTCCCCTCAATAACTTGAGATGAACATCTTTTGTGCTTCTTAAAAAGGAATAACTGTCTATATATCTTTAGCTCTATATATCACATATTTACAAAAATAGAAATAAATACCCTTCCTTCATCTGTTACCTGAAATAACATATTATCTTTCAATGAACAGAATACTTTCTATTGGAATCATTGAAAAGAAAACTTAGAATACAGAGTTATCATAAATACATACATATTTTGTATTTCTCTCCATATAATTTACAATAAAATTACTTATTAAATGTATATATAAATGTGATATATTTGCATCCTTTTGGATAATTTGCAAATAAAGAAATTTGCATTTGAGAGAAAAATCTTTGCAAGGCCTTGCATTCTGATTGTTCATTCAGGGACCTTGATCAATAGTCATCACAGACCCTTGGGACACTGCTGGCATCTCCCCACAGAGAACAGTTTCCCCAGCTCTAGTGGAGGAGCTGGCGCACAGGATGAAGCCTTCCTAACCACCAGAGGGCAGAAGTCATGCAGGCAAAATTTTTGAACCTGGTGTGCAGGCTTGAACCGACACCTGTGCTGGGCAGAACCTAAGACTAAGTGAAAGTGTTAAACCAAAGCTAATGAGAAGTGTATGGTAAATGAGCATTTAAATAGCTTTTTGGTTATCTGTTTTGTAGAAGACACCTCATCAGTGTTATTAAAATATCTGCTATTCCCTCCCCCACATTGCTTTTCCCCAATTTCCTCAAGGCCTATAATTTTCTGCGGGATTCAGAGCAAATACTAAGAAACAATTTGGTGTTACTCCAGGTGGGTGGGGGTGTGGCAGTGTGCATGTGGAAGAGAAGACAGTGCTCACCTTGATACAGCTGTTGCTGCAACTCAAAGAAATGATGCCAGAAATAATAAGAACAAAGATAAGGGCCTTAAAAATAGCAATTATAGTTGTTGTGCTATAAAAATGGCTGGCCTGTGGCTGTACATACAGATTTGGGAGTAAAATTTCAAAGCATGCTCAGGAGGCGTGCATGGTAATCCCATTATCTGATAATAGGATTTGTGCACATACCTCCCACATAAGGCAACCGTAACCCACCCTTTTAGCATCACTGTGAAATGCAATTTGTGTGCAGATGAAAAGTTTCAAGAATGTGGGCCTGTGCCATGAAGCTCAACAAAGCCAGCACACTGTGTGGCATGGTTTCTGAATCTGACTCCTGCCGATCACTTTTATTGATTGCCATCCCTTGGCCAAGTAGGCTTTGTGATGGTCTGCAATGACCCAGAAACTTGCAAAATGAGCTAATCAAATGGGTTCAGCAGAAACCAACTCTGAATTTCCAGGAGGCTTTGGAGACATGCCACACACAGGATGTGGGGACATGATTGCGTCCAAGAAATGGTGGCAGAATATAAGGGGTGTGGAAGCCAAGTGACATGAATTTTGGTTAATCAGTTTATAAAAACATCCATACAAATAGGTAAGGCCAAAACTCAAGGCAAATGCTTGATGGAATAAGACGTGGGTAGTACTTTAAAAATAGGTCCAGCTATTAACTTTTTAAGATTTTGTTTCACATATGCTCTACTTAGTTTTCTTTTTAATAGAGCTTTAATAACTGGCAACCCTCACCTAAACATCATATAGAGAGCAGCAGATGTTAGGGACTGAGGTTTCTGTGAAAACTATGAGAAAGAATAAACACTCATTACTTCCAGTGCTTGTGAATTAGAAAGTACAGATTCATGCTTTTATTTTCTAGAGGAAGGGTTATGTGGTAATTTCACAGATTGATATGTGAACTTCTTAATTTTTCCCAGTGAGCCACTCAAGATGGGAAAATTAGTATACTTGTGTGTATTTATATTAACCATTACTCTTAATGAAATGTGTTTGTAAATAACTTCACAAATGTACAATATTCAATGTACAATTGAATAAGCAATGAGTTTAGGAAGAGCAGATTTAGTTAGGGGAAAATTCTAAACCATAAAGATAGTATGAAACTTGCATATAGGGACTCTTTTAGAGCCTAATGGGGAAAAAAGGCTATTCAGTCTTTGTCTTTTTCCACATACTGGAATTAGCTTGTCCATTAACACAATTGGGATTTTTGCTTGAGAATGTGTTCAATCTGTAGGTAAGAACTGATTTCTTAACCATATTGAGTATTCTAATCCGTGAATCTGTACATTTATTTAGTTTCTAATTTTTCTTAGTAATGTTTTATACTTTTCAAAAAGTGTGCAGTTTTGCACTATTTTGTTAGATTTATCTCTATTTCATGCTTTTTGATGCTATTGTAAATAATTCTGCTTTTAAGGGGGAAAACATTCAGTCTTTCACCATTAAGTATGATAGAAATTGTGAGTCTTTTTTGGAGATGCCCTTTACAAGCTTCTGCCTTAAGAAGCTAGAAAAAGAAAAGCAAATTAAACCAAATACAGATAAGCCCATAAATCAGTGAAACATGTCATAGAAAAATGACAAAACAATCAATTAAACCAAAAACTGGTTCTCTGAGATTAGTAAAATTAATAAACCTCTAGTCAGATCAGAAAAAATAAGACAAATTACCAATATTAGGTATGAAAAGGAGCCATTACTATCAACCCTACAGATATTAAAAGAACAATAATGGAATATCATGTAGAACTTTTATGCTTATAAACTTGACAATTCAGGTGAAATAGACAAATTATTTGAAGAACACAAACTTCCAAAGCTCATGAGAGAGAAACAAATATTTTGAATAATTCCTTATCTATTAAAGAAATTGAATTTGACCAAAAGTAGACAAAGAGTGTACAAGGAAAGAAAACTTCATACCAACATCCCTCATGAACATAGATGCAAAAATCCTTAACAAATATTAGCAAATTACATATCATATATATATATATCTCATGACCCAGTAAGATTTATCCCAGGAATGCAATATTGCTTCCTCATTTAAAAACCAATCAGTGAAATGCAATTGACTTTTGATATTGACCTTGTTTCTGGGGACCCTTTCTATTCACTTGCTAATTCTTAGATTTTTATCTGTAAGTTCTTTGGATGTTCTACATTCATAACCATATCTCAAAGAGAAATATTTGAACATTTCACCGTTAAGTATGATGTACATTGTAAGGGTTTTTTAAGATATCCTTTATCCAATTAAGAAAATTTCTTTCTATTCTTGGCTTGTGAAGAAATTTTTGTTTTCAAATCATGATTGGATGCTGACTTTATGAAATGCTTTTATCCCCATATATTGAAATATTAATATATTTCTGCCTTTATTCTGTCAAATTATGTTCACCTATTTTCTTCCTTTATTGAGGGATAACATGCATACACAAAAGTGAATAAAATGTAATAAGCTTAAGTGGATAACATGGTGATATTTTTACATCTGTATACTCCCATTTAACTACCACTCTGATCAACATTTACTTTAGCCACCCCTTCAGATTTCATGTTCCCTTTATTTTTTAGAAAAGTTTTAGATTTACAGAAACATTGAGCTTCTAGGAAGAGAGTTCCCATAGACTGTCTGTGCTTGTCTGGATATACTATGTCCTGCTAAAAGCCATATTCTTTGATGCAATCTTGTGGGGGCAGGCTTATTAGTGTCCATTAGGTTGAAACCTATTGGTTCAGCATTTCCATGGAGATGTGATTCAACTGTGGGTGAGACCTTTCACTGGATTATTTCCATGGAGGTGTTGCCCCACCCATTCAGGGTGGGTCTTCACTGGATCACTGGAATACTTTAAAAAGAGCCACACAGGCCCAGAACAGAGCAACTGAGAGAGACATTTTGGAGGAACTGCAGCCAACAGGGACACTTTGAAGAATGCACAGAAGCTGAGAACACAACCTGGGATCAGCAGATGCCAGCCACGTGCCTTCCCAGCTAACAGAAGTTTTCCAGATGCCATTGGTATGGTGAAAGTATACTTGTTGATGCCATAGCTTGGACACTTTTATGGCTTTAAGACTGTAATTTTGTAACCAAATAAACCCCCTTTATAAAAGCCAATCCATTTCTGATATTTTGCATAATGGCCAGCATTAGCAAACCAGAACACCATCCATACAGTTTCCTCTATTATTAACACCTTACACTAGTAGGGTACATTTGTTATAATTAATGAACCAATATTGATACATTATTAACTAAAGTCTATAGTTTATTCACATATCCTTAGTTTTTACCTAATGTTCTTTTTCTGTTCCAGGATCACATCAAGAATACCACATTACGTTTATTCATCCTGTCTCCTTAGGTTTCTGTTGATTTTCTTTGTTTTTGATGACCTTGAGAGTTTTGAGGAATACTAGTCAGTTACTCTGTAGGATGTTCCTCTAATGAATTTTGTCTGATGTTTTTCTCATGATTAGACTAGGATTATGGTTTTTAGGAGGAAGATCACAGAGTACTATCAGCATCATCTATGACTGTTGATCTTGACATTGATCACTGGACTGAAGTAGTGTTTTTATGTTTCCCACTGTGAGGACACTAACTGCTCCCCCCTGCCCCCTTTATACTTTGGAATGAAGTCACGTTGCATAGCCCATATTGAAGGAGTGGGGAGTCATTCTTCCCCTCCTTTAGGATGGACTATTTATATAATTTATTTCTGCATGGGAAGTTTGTCTCTGCTCCCCCATTTATTAATTTACCAATCATTTATTTATGTAAGCATGGTCTTATGGATATCAATTCTACACTTTAGGCTATAATCCAATACAACTTTATTTTGTTGCTCAAATTGTTCTAGCTTTGGCTATTGGGAGTTCTTGCAGTTGGCTTCAATACCCCTTTGACATATACCCCCATTAATGTGTCTGTATGTATGTGTGTGTATTTTAGCAGTTCCTTACATTCTGGCACTGGATGCCCCAGGCTCATCTTTTTTTTTTTTTTTTTTTAATCATCAATTTATTGAGATATATTCACATACCACGCAATCATACAAAACAAATTGTACTTTCGATTGTTTACAGTACCATTACATAGTTGTACATTCATCACCTAAATCAATCCCTGACACCTTCATTAGCACACACACAAAAATAACAAGAATAATAATTAGAGTGAAAAAGAGCAATTGAAGTAAAAAAGAACACTGGGTACCTTTGTCTGTTTGTTTCCTTCCCCTATTTTTCTACTCATCCATCCCTAAACTAGACAAAGTGGAGTGTGGTCCTTATGGCTTTCCCAATCCCATTGTCACCCCTCATAAGCTACATTTTTATACAACTGTCTTCGAGATTCATGGGTTCTGGGTTGTAGTTTGATAGTTTCAGGTATCCACCACCAGCTACCCCAATTCTTTAGAACCTAAAAAGGGTTGTCTAAAGTGTGAGTAACAGTGCCCACCAGAGTGACCTCTCAGCTCGTTTTGGAATCTCTCTGCCGCTGAAGCTTATTTCATTTCCTTTCACATCCCCCTTTTGGTCAAGAAGATGTTCTCCGTCCCATGATGCCGGGTCTACATTCCTCCCCGGGAGTCATATTCTACGTTGCCAAGGAGATTCAGTCCCCTGGGTGTCTGATCCCACGTAGGGGGGAGGGCAGTGATTTCACCTTTCAAGTTGGCTTAGCCAGAGAGAGAGGGCCACATCTGAGCAACAAAGAGGCATTCAGGAGGAGACTCTTAGGCACAAATATAGGGAGGCCTAGCCTCTCCTTTGCAGCAATCGTCCTCCCAAGGGCAAAACTTATGGTAGAGGGCTCAACCCATCAAACCACCAGTCCCCTATGTCCGTGGCCATGCCAGCAACCATGGAGGTGGGGCAGGCGAATACCCCCGCATTCTCCACAGCCAGGCTCATCTTTTAAATTTCCTGCTTTAGTCCTAATATCAGCCATTTCTCCAAGGAGCCCTGGTTCCTTTTATTGGTGATGGTATTAGATACCAAGATCTAGGCTCTAGATGTGCTCAATGCTACTGGGGTGTCATTTCTTTTAGACCCTCTCAGCTGAAAGAGCAAAGAAATTTATATGTTTATACTAGTGTATATGTACATATCTATAAATATCTTTATATATAACCACCTGTAACTATATTAAATTAAATATGAATTCTTAGTGATGTCTGCAACTCTAATCCATTTACCATCTGGATCATTCTAAACTCCTCACTTTACTGATCTGTAAATTTTCAATCCAGCAGTGAGAAATCTGGGTCATACCTTCTGCCATCCATTTACTTAATTATTCACTTCCAGTTTACAGGATTAGCAGTATCAGAATTGTTAACCTGTATCCTTGTGCACAGTTCTTTTTTGCCTTCAGCATTAGACTCCATTCATTTCTAAAGTTACTTAGGTCAGCACCTTCTCCCCTATTTCCTTCAGTGAGGTTATTTAATATATTTGAAATATATTTAAAATCTCTTGTCACAGTCTGCATTCATTCTCCTCTGACCTAAATTATTTTTTTAAATTAAATTTTGCATAAGCTAAAATTCACTCTTTGAGTTGTAAAATTCTGTAGGATTTGACAAATGCATTGTATCGTGTGTCCACAATTACAGTATCATGCAGTTTAGTTTCACTACCCTAAACATTCCCTGTTCCTTACCTATTCATTCTCCCTACCTCTGAACACCTAGAAATTATTGATATTAGTTTTTCCTTTTATAGAAAGTCAATTATTTGTATAGAGTATATAGCCTTTTAGGATGGCTTCTGTCACTTAACAATAAGCATTTAAGTTTCCTCCATGTCTTTGTGTGGTTTGAGAGCTCATTTCCTTCTACTGGTGAATAATAGGTCATTGTATGTCTCTTTATCCATTTGTGTATGGAAGGATGTATTGGTTGCTTCTAGTTTGGGGCAATTAAGAATAAAGCTGCTAAAGACATTAGCATGCAGGTTTCCATGTGGACATAAGTCTTCAACTCTATTGGGTAAACATTTAGAAGCACATTTGCTGGATAGTATGGTAAGACTATGATTAGCCTGGTAGGAATCTACCAAATTGTCTTTCAAAGTGGCTGTTTTAGTTTGCTAAAGCTGGCGAAATGCAATATACCAGAAATGGAATGCTTTTACAATGGGTGTTTATTAACTTACAAGTTTACAGTGCTGAGATCATGAAAATGTCCAAATCAAGGTATCAATAGGATGATATCTTCTTGCTGAAAAAAGGCTGCTGGTGATCTGGGACTCCTCTGTCACATGGCAAGGCACATGGTGGTGTCTGCTGGTCCTTCCCTCCCAGGTATTGTTTCAGCTTCTGGCTACTCTGTTTCTCAGCCTCTCTGGCTTTTCTCTAAGAATCTCTCTGAGGCTTTTTCTGTGTCTTCTCTCTGTACTTTTATCCTCTTATAAAGGACCCAGTAAGAGGATTAAGACTCACCCTGAATCAGGTATGCCACATCTCAACTTAAGTTAAGAACCTATTCACCAAAAGATCCTACTTGCAATGGGTCCATGCCCACAGGAATGGATTAGCTTTAAGAACATGCTTTTCTGGAGTACATACAGTTTCAAACTACCACAGTAGCTGTAGCATATTGCATTCCCATCATCAATGAAAGAGAGTCCCTGTTGCTCTGTATCCTCATCAGCACTTGCTATTGTCATTTTTTTTTTTTTCTGGATTTCAGCTATTGTAATAGGTGTTCAGTCACATCACCTTGTTTTAGTTTGCAATTCTCTAATGACAAATGATGTTGAGTAAACTTTCATATGCTTATTTGCTAACAAATAAGCAGGGTCTGTTCAGATCTTTTGCCCATTTTTAAATTGGGTTGTTTTTGGTTACATTTTTTTTTAACCAAAATTTTTGTTCTGTTAGTTAAAAAAATGTGCTTTTTCTTTCAGTAATTAACTTTGAAATTTTATCATACATATTAAATTTAAGTAAGTTTAAAGTAAGTCAATATATGAATCACTGTCTTGAGAAATACGAGGACCTTAGAAAACTTTAATCCCAATCACCCCCATCTCTGATTCAAATGTTACTGAGATCTATAACTTTAGTTTTATATTTTTATTTTTGAACACTAAAAATTAGATCTCCTCCTCCCCCCTTTCTTTCTCCTTCCTCTTCCTTCTCTTTGTCTTTCCTTTCATATATACAATGTCATCTTAAATTTATCCACATCTTTTCCAATTTAGTTACTGTTCTTTTTAGGGTTCAGATTTTCTTTCTGCAATAATTTTCCTCTTACTGAAGCACATCCTTCAGAAGTTTCTATGAAGATCTATTGATGGCAAACTCTCTAAGTTTTTGTTCAGATGAAAATATTTTCATTTTCTTTATTTCTGAAAAGAGAGTTTTGTTGAATACATACCTGTAAGTTGACAGTTATTTTTTCTCAACACTTTGAAGTCATTATTTCCCTTTCTTTTGGTTTCTATTGTTACTATTGAGAGTCTGATAATCATTTATTTTCTTCTAGGCTGTTTTGAAGATCTTTCTGTCTCTGGTGGTCTGCAATTTCACTCTGTGTATCTGTAAGGATTTCTTTTTACTTCTCTTGCATGTTACCTACTGACTTACTTTATGTGTGAATTTATTTACTTCATGAATTCTGGAAAATCCCTGATCATTTTCTCTTCAGTTATTGCAGCTCCTCCATCCTCTCTATTCTTTCCTCTATGATTTTGATTGGCTGTATTTTAAAGCTTATTGTTCTAACTTCCACATAGTTTAATCACTCTATCTTAATTTCCATGTCCTTTTCTCCTTTACTCTCTACACTGGATTCTGGGTTTTTTTTTTCTTCGGATATATTTCCCAGTTTGCTGATTCTCTCTTCACTCACATCGAAAATGCAATTTAAGCCATCCATTGAGGTTACCCCCCCCAACAATTATTTTTTTATTTTCATGAGTTCTATTCATTCTTTTCAAATATGCAGGATAATTTTGAAAGTGTCTTGAAAATTGCTCATTTTTGTGAATAAATCTTGCATTATTTCAACAGTTTATGCATAGCAATTTTATGTTTTGTATTCGATAATTCCAGAATCTGATTTCCCTGGGGAATTTAAATGTGTGTAGTATCAGCTGGCTTGCAATAATGGTGTCTTCTTTCCACATGTATTTGCCGATTTTGTTGTGACCTCATATCTGCTTGCTCTTAATTTGTGGGAATCCTCTGTGAATAAATTGAGGATGGTTTTCTACAGAAACATTTATTTTTGCTTTTTCTTGGAAACAAGAGGACTACTGATCTGGGAGTACTTTAGTTCCCTTTGCAAATCTCAGCTGTGAGCTTCTCAGGCTTAGCTCCTACACTTGCTTCTGGCCCAGATTTAGTTCAGCTATAACAGCTCTGATATTGGCTTTTGCCTTTAGGATATCCTACTTTTCCCTTTTTATTACTGATCACTGCCCTGCATTTTTAAGATTTATTTTTGGAGAGTGTCCTGAAGATTTCCCCTTTTCTTACAAATTCAGAAATGCGTTAAAGGATGGTTTATCCAGGATCTAATTGTTTTGTGATAGGAGAACCTATTTAGTTTCTTATTGCTGGGAACAGAAATCTGACCCCCATCACCCACTTTTTTTCAAGGATCCCTTTAATAAGGCTTAAAATATTTACAATTAGTTCTTCAGATGAGTTTAAACAAGGTAATTCAGACAAGAAAACCTGTCCTACTCACCATAATTGAACAGTGTCCCTCATAGCTCCAGTTTTATGATCTTCCCATTCACTTACTCTTGCATGTGGAATGTAAACTTGCCATGGAAGGCTAGATTTAGAATGCTCAACTGAGCAATTATCTTTTAACACCAACACAAGTCATGCATAGAATCTGGCAGATTGAAGATTATATACACAAGAGACTTGAAGTTCCTTGCAAAATAGAGGAGTGAGAACATTCCTGAGTGAAAGCCAAAGAGCTCCATCTCTTAATAAAGTTAAGGAAAAAAACAACAAAGAAATCAATGACTTGACATTAATGAGACTGACAGTCTTAAAAAGTTTATAAAAACTTTATCTTAACTCTTCATGCATATCCAGGGTATTCAAAACTGTGCTGTGATACAGCAATGTACAATATTTGTTTTCAATATGCAAGTGGACTATGTGAGAGGTTTATGAGTATTTCTGAATCCTACACTTAAAATAAAAAACAGATTGTATAATGTAGAATACCACTGATATATCAACTAGAGTCTTAACATAAACAGTAATCTTAGTGAAATAATGAGCTTCATATTCCAGTTATATTTTCCTACAATATATACTATATCCTTTGGCATATGTGTATCTCAATTTGGAAAATACTGTATTAAGCCAAGAGGAAGGTGTAGGTATCAGAATGAAGTAAGCTTGCTTTCTGAAATTGCTCCCCAGAGTCTTCACTGGGTGGTCTGGAGTGGTTGAAGTTCCAGGTAAAACTGTCTCAGTTGCAATTTTTGCTTTTTGAAAAAAAAAAAAAAAAAGTTTGGACGTGCAGTGGCTTGATTCCCATTCATATTTATAGCACCTCCTTTGTTCCCGTAAAATTAAGTTTATGTTCACTTCCCCTGTCTGGGCCTCAGCTGCCTTCTTAGCACACTGAGGAGGCAGCACCAAGCTATCTCTGAGTTTTCTCCTGGCACTATGAGCTTGGTGTGGTACGTGAAGCCTGAGGTATGTGATGATATTCACAATAGCCTCCCCTTACTAGCAAATTAAACATTTTTACAATAGTGAAAAAGGAGTACAAGTTCCTCTATCATGTACTTTAGCAGGCTCGCAACAAAGAAAGTTGTGTTTCTTAAATATTGCTGAATCTATTTATTTTCTTTTTGAAAGATTATCTGCATTGAAATGACTCAGCCATTTTCATCTGTTATTCCTCCTTGGAGAACGCTGAGTTACTGCCTTCTTATCTATTCAATTCCTCACTTATTGTACAGCAGCTGAGGCTGAGAAGTTGGGTAGGATTGACCCCAGCCCCAGCCCCGGCACCAAGGGTAATTAGTCTATTTCAAACAGAGTGATACCACTTCCTTTGCCCCAGTGGGTTACAGATGGACATATTAACCAATGAGTGCCTTGGTCACAATGATTGGTTCAGGGTTGCCCATGTGACCTGAGAGGATTCATTCAGGAGGAAGCCCAGGACTTTTTTTTTTAATGGTTGAGGGAAGAGATAGCCTCTGACCCTCAACGTCATCAAGTAACTTTGCAGCCATGATAGTGTTGGTGATTCCACTAATGAATCTTTCTGATCAAGCCAATACCTGGGAAATTAAAGCAGAAAAACGGAAAGAAACTAGCAACTTGGTAACATTATTGAAGCCTCTGGATTAACCCTAACCTGAAGCTTGAGTTGGAATTTTCAGTTATATGAGACAAAGTAGTGCCTTCATTGCAAAAGGTGGATTTGGGTTTTGGTTACTTGCAGTTAAAAGTATCCTAATGGAAATCCCTCCTAAATGCGTATAACTTCAGCATTTGTCTCAGATAAAGGTTCACCCATCTCCCAGGGAAACCAAAGTTCTAGGCCACAGTTACTTTTTTTGTGTTAAGAAAACCAATTCCAAAAAACCCATATTTTTAAAACAGTAAATTATCTGCATTTTAAAAGGAGTTAAAACATTTTTTTTTAAATAAGAGATCCATCACTGGGTTTTATTATTTAGCCAGTTTCTCCAGGGAATTAAAAATAAGAATCACCTGAAGTACATTTTTTCAGGGGCATATCAGTTGCGTAAAGTGGAGGTATGCCTGTTCTGTTACTTCTGTACTCAGCTTCTGGGGATCTAGTAGTAGGCAGTTTTCTGTGGCAGATATCTAAGGCTCCTCTAGGAGTTAGTTGGAAGTTTGCAAAGAGTTTGAAGTTTGTAGTCAGATATACCTGCTGCTCAGCAGACAATGTGAATGACCAGGCAGCATATACACCAGTTCTGAAGAACATTTATTTGGGGAAATTCACAGAGATGGGAGCTGCAGCAGGTGTGTGGTTACCCAGGGGCTTGTCACATGCTAGGAGTGCACGGTGACCCTTCTTGGGTTTTGGGGTTTATAACTGGGATGATCACATGTCCCAATTATTCTAGGATAGTCAGAGTTTATGTCTATCCTTCCATCATAATTATTAGTAAGTTCTCCATCAGTTCCTATTTATAAGCTGTATGATTCGGAGAGCACATAGAGGCTCACAGATCAAATTAATTTTGAGGAACAGAATAACAGATGAAGGATGAATGGGTCAACTTCTGAAAAGTCAGAGGCTAAGGCAATGATTGTGTAGGGAAGGCTTTTTGCCACCATGTTATCCCATATAAATAAAAATGACATTTACTGTGTGGCAGGTTTGAGGGGAGATGATGAATACAGTTTTGACTTTTGAGATTAAAACAAAGACTGAAATAAATGAAATAAACTCCGTGACAATTAGCCAATGGCCAGCACTGTCATAGATCAAAAATACAGGTTTCAGCTCCTAGCAGGCAAAGGACTAAATCACTTTCTGCCCTTCACTCACGCATCACATCATTCTTTTCCCTTGGCCTCAGTAGACTTCTGTAGCATCTACTGTCAATTGTTGAGAGCTGGCACACAAGATAAAATCTGTCTGTGCCCCTTGCTACTTCATTCTATATGCGCAAGGTTGGGCAAAAGTAATGGACTCCCAGGTTCCTGGGTAACAGCACCACCTGTTAAATTACCTGCAAGATAGAGAAACTGTAGTGCTCACCTTTCTCCACAGAGGGGCGCTCCAAGCCCATCACTAAAACTTTCACTTTTTTTTTTTTTTAAATGAACAGTGGCAGACCAAGTTTCCAATCTTTTCTCCTTTCCTAGGAATTATGAAATGGGTAGAGTTAAAAGCACATTGGAGGGCTCTGTGTGAACGAGGCAAAGCCTTTACTATCAGTCCCTACGGTACTAAGCAACCTGTTAATTTATAACGTTTAAAAATGTAACATAAATGTCTTAAATTTGAAAACAAACTTCCCTTCAGATCTGTTTGGGTCTCCATTACACAGAAGATTGAAATAATTTTGGGGGCAATATAGTTTTCATTTAGAACTGTAAATGGCTTATCAGAAAACTATAATTAGCCATTAAGTGCCTATATCTTCATCAGAAAAGGCAATATATCCAATATATGGGATAAACAGAATTTTGGATAAATATAACATTTGCCAACACATATTCAATATCCTTATCCCTGTGGCTGAAACAAATATCTTTCAACATTTCCAAAGGTCTGATATGCATTCCAAATCATCACTGGATGAAGGTGGGATCGTGTTGTTTTATGTTTGTTTTTCACATTCCAAAATGAAATAAAAAAGGGCTTTGGCTAGAATGCTGGTGTAAATGTCGCCCTGACTCCTTTTGGGTGGTCCCGCGCGCGGACCCCGAAGCCCACTGCGCGGATTCCACTGGTTTCCGCCCGCGCTGGGCGCGCGGGGCGCTTTCCACTCTCCTTCGCGTGCCCCGGCAAACGGAAAGGGCTAATTGGTTTGCAACGGAACAGCGAGTTTAAAAGGAAGCATTAAAAACCCAGGGGAGCACCAGCCCATATTGTCTGGCAGGCACTGCCGTGTGATTTGAAGGTCCCCGGGGCGAAAGGGAAAGGGGCGGAATGGCCCGAAAGGCCGAGCTGAGCCGTCGGCAGATGGATCCTCGGCTCCCGCGGCAGGCGCGCGGCGGGGCAAGCGCCGTCTACATCTCTCCATTCGGCTTAAGTTTATTCTGGGCTACCGAAGGCTGGAACAGGAAATGTTCTGACTTTCATGTACGCTGGTGGAGTTCAAACGATTTTGCACCTCCCAGCGAGTACTGATTAGTTGGTTGAGTTCTGCCGCATTTGAAGTTCACCATTTATTATTAAAGAGAAGTGGCAGTGATTAGTTGAGTCCTCAGAGAGATAAATACATATTTACTAAATAAGAATGTTCGGCCATAAAGGAATGGCTCGAACAGGTTTCTGATATCCCTGTGAGGGCAGGAAGTGGAGTTGCGGAGCTTCCCTGGGAGGGTGCCATCTGCAGACGGTGGGTCGTCTCTGGACCTTTGACTCAGGGGAAAACAAAATCCAAGTCCTACGTAGAACCCGGTTATTGAGGATTTTCAGTTACTTTATAGGCTATATTTATCTTATAAAGGCAGAGGTGAATGTCAAACTAAATTTGGAACCTTCCTTTAAAAACAATTTAAACAATGAAATAACATTTTATTGCTCAAATACTTAGGAGGATTATATTTGCCTTACTTCCAATTTTAGGAGCATTTTCTTAGCCTCAATAGGCTCCAAAACGTACCCAAATTATGAGCATTAAAAAGAGCATTTTAGACAGTTTATTTGGCATTTAACTTATAAGAAGCATCATTGCCAAAAGCATTCGTGTTGGTTATTTTTAAAGTTTTTTTCTTGATTATTAGAATAGTATACTTTTACTGTAGGGAATGTAGGATATACATGTATCCACACATTTATACTACAATATATCTATTTCCTGTTTGCTTTTTTTAAAGTTGTAGGTTTACAGAAAATCATTCAGAATAAGGTCCCATATACCCTCCTCTCATACACAGTTTTCCCTATTGTTAACATTTTGCATTAGTGTGATATCTTTGTTAACTCTGATGAAACAGTATTATTATACTATTTACTATAGACCATAGTTTACATTAATGTTCATTCTGTGTTGTACAGTACCATCTTCATTTTTATTTTTTTAATTTTTTGTTCTGGCAACATATATACAACCTAAAATTTCCCATTTTATCCACTTTCACTTATACAATTCAGTTGTGTTAATTACATTTACAACATTATGGCACCATCATCACCATCCATTACCACAACTTTCCCATCACCCCAAAGAGAAACTGGCACCATTAAGCATTAACTCTCCAATCCCCATCCCCACCTGGCCCTTAGTAACCTATATTTTAGTTTCTGACTTTATGAATTTGCATATTCTATTTATTTCATAAAAGTGAACTCATGCAATATTTGTCCTTTTGTGTCTGACTTCTGTCATTCCATGTGATGTCTTCAAGGTTCATCCATGTTGTAATATGTATCAGAACTTCATTTTTTTAATGACTGAATAATATTCCATTGTATGTATGTACTGCATTTTGTTTATCCATTCATCTGTTGATGGACACTGGGTTGCTTCAACCTTTTAGCAATTGTGAATAATGCCATTAGGAACATCAGTGTGCAAGTATCTGTTTGAGTCCCTGCTTTCAGATCTTTTGGGCATATACCCAGAAGTGGGATTGCTGGGTCATTTGATATTTCTATACTTAACTTTCCGCCATCTCCAGTTTTGTATCATGCTTTTTTTTCAGTTACAATATTTTATTGTGAGAATTTTCCAGTGATACTAAATACTTTATTAGAAAAAATTTAGCGTCTGTCTCATAATTTATTTAACCCATTACCAACTGTTGAACGTTAAAGTGGTTTCCAGCTTTCACTATTATAAAGAGCACAGTTAAAAACCTTGTATGTAAATGTTTGCATCTCTGATTAATTTAGCAAAAATTCCCAGGTGTGGAATTACTAAGACAAAGCAAATGAAAAATTTTAAGCCTCTTAGTGTATCTTGTCAAATTTATAAAATGTAAATTGAAAAGACTCAATAGGTAAAAAATCATTTTAACTTGAATTTCCTTGATTATGAGTAGGGTTTAATATTATACTTTAAGCTCTTTCAGAGCAGGGCAATTTTATGCTCTCTACCATTTATTTACCTGGTGTCTTGTATAATGCCTGACACTTACTATCTGCTCAATATATATTTGAACAATTTGTTGTTCAAAAAAAAAAAAAAAAAACAAAAACGGAATGAATAAAAGAATGAATAGATCTTAGCAGGATATTTGAATTTCTTGTTTTGTGAATTGCTTTTTCACATTATTCACTCATTTATTATTGTGACAGTTATCTTTTTTTATTAATCTGTAAAGTATATTTTACATAATAAGGATTTAATTCTTTGTCACTTGTGTGGCAAACCTCCCTCCCCTACACAAAGTATGTGTGTGCATGTGTGTTTGGGTGCTTTTTGATTTTCAGAAGTTTTAAAAAAATGTTTTTAGGTGTGTGTATGATATTTTCTGTCACATACATTAATTTGCTACTGCTAATACTCTGCCATCTAATATTTGAGGCATTTTTACACATTTTAGACAGTACACTTCCCTTTTTCTATATGCCAAGTTTTCCCTTGGCCTCAGAATTTTTTTCAGGTGGAATGCATAAAGCAAAAAGGTATTGCAATCTTATTCTTAGTCTGACAAAACCAGGCTCAAGACCTGCTGTCAGATCAGACAAAGATCTGTCAACTCCTTATTTCCCAAATAACTATCCAATAAATGCTTCTTGCTGCTCTTCCGTTTGGCTTTTTCTTTTTTTTTTGTTCATTATTATTAAAGACATGAATAGAAAAAGGATCTTAGTTTCTTAAAGGGTTTTCTGCACATATCTCATTCCAAATTGAACATATAATCCCTTCTGGTATCCCACCTGGTTGTGGTTGAAATGACATAGGGGTGGGGACCATGGGATGGAAATGGGGCACAATTATTCAAAGCAGTAAAGATTTAAAACTTCAGGAGAATGGATATCTAATGGATAGAGAGATTAAGCTTCAAGATTTTTTTCTTAGGTAAATACTCCCAGAAATAAAAGTGTGGTATGGAAGCCAAAAACTGTTTAAGGCAGTGTTATAGCACTTAAATCATAAAAGCTGACAAGATTCCACATTCCATGTACTCTAGGCCTCAAAGAAACCCACTGGAAAAGGAGCATGCTAGCTTGGATTTTTTTTTTTTCTTACATTAACATCAGTTAGGGTTACCTGTGACTGCTTCATTTTTTTCTTCACTTGGGACATAAAGTAGTCTCCATCTGGGACTTTGCTGGTCTTGTGACTGAACGAAAAATGACTCGAACCCTATGGTGTCTCTTACAGCTTCTACTCAGAAGTGATACATGTCCCTTGGACTTGTTTAAAAAATAAAAGTTATTCAATTCAGTGAGCATTTAGCAATTGCCTTCTGAGTGCTTGTTTGACTTTTACAGACTGTGAAGGAGGTAGGGTATACCAGTGAGAAAAAAAGTGAGAGCCCACTCAGGTTCTGATATTGGCTTACCACCATTTGTCTTTCAAGGCCCATTGAGTTCTTGGAGTCTTCTTTGATAACTACAGTCAACACTGACATTCTTCCTTCTGCCTACATTTCATTCATTTACTCATTCTACAGATATTCATTGACCCCAATTAGGTGTAGTGGACAAGACAGGCATGGCTTGTGCTTTCATGGAGTTTACTTTCTAGAAGGAGGAAACAAGTAAATATGATAATTTCAGGTGGTGATACATGCTGTGAAGAAAGATAAATAGGTTGAAATGCTAGAGCGTGTTACGGGTGGGGAGGTGCTAGTTGACATTGGATGGTTAGCAAAGGCCTCTCTCGGAAGAAAGCACAGGAGCTGAGATATTACTGCAAACAAGCAGCCAGCGGTGCCAGGGGAGGGACTGGCTAGTACAGGTGCACTAAGGCAGGAGAGAGCTTGGTGTGACTGAGGAGTAGAAAGGCGGCCAGTGTGTCTGTGCGGTAGTGAGTTGGAGATGGGCAGTAGGAGATGGGAGTCATAGAAGTCTACGGAGCCCAGGACATCTAGGACTTTGTGGTTCTTTAGTGAAGGATATGCTTTTTTTCTTTTTTTGTAAATGAAATGGGAAGCCATGAGAATATTTTAAACTTCACAGTGATAAGCTCCGATTTACATTTTTAAGCAATCTCTCAAACTGCTGTGTGGTGAATGGATGGAGAACCATGAGAGTAGAAGCAGAGGGACCAATTGAGATTTGGGCACTTGATCGTTCTTAAACTAATGCTCTGTGGGGTCACCTATAAGTGGGTCACAGCACCTTTAGGACAGGAACATGCTGTCTTCTCCTCTTCTTTCTCCTCCCCCCTTCTCCTCCTTCCTTTTCATCGTTCCTAGAGGCTCTAACTTGTTAGCCACACCATGGGCTCAATCAAAACTTGCACAGATTTGGTTGACCCTCTGTCAATTATTGCCACAAGTTTTTGGGCATAGAATTGGCTTGGAGTGTTTGCTATTTACCTTGAATGTGTGAAGTCAAATCCTTTTGGTGATTTCAGTTCCTTGGAGGAAGGTAACTGCATAATGAAGAGGTGGTGTTTTCTTAACATGCGTTCACTATAGTGAATATTTTCTCCTTCTTGAAACTAGTCATTGTTGCATATTTAATACAGTAATTGGAAGGTTGGAGGCCTTTTGCAGTTACAGAGAAACAGATTCATCACTTCATCTTGTGAAATTTCCTTTACTCTTCAGTAGAAATGATTAACCCCTGGCCCCAAACCGGTTACCCAGTTTTGTTAAGCTCCTACTTGGCCGTGTCAGAAATTTCAATAAAGAAAATAATCTTTCTTTAGTTTACACACTATAAATATCCTTCAGTTTTGCATATTGTGTTTATATGATTGTAATTCTGGAGTCTCCCAATTCATTAGCCCTAACCTTAGCAGTTAACAGATTTGGGTTTTTCCCAGGAGAATAGGATGGACCAAGAGGGACAAAGGGAATGTGTTACACTATAAAGAGAGTGATTATGAAGATGAATCATAGACCTTAGCTGGGTAAGGAAGGAAATGAGGAGAACCTGAAGGGGTGAGGGACAATGAAAAGATGGTAACATCAATGGATTGTGCCCACAGTGGGATCAAGGAATTGGTGAATTCCAGTATCAGAATGAATGAGCTGAAGGAGAGAGACATGAACAGAAGGCAAAGGCCAGATTCTGCAGGTCTGGAGGGCCAGGCCAAAAGTTTGAATGTTCTTCTTAGTGTAGTGGAAAACCCCTGTAGGGTTTTAAGGCAGGGATGACCCAGTAAATTTCATTTAAAGCACATCAGTCTTGGCAGTGTGGGGGATGGGAAATAAGGACCTATAGAAACCACTGCAGTGATTCTGGGAGAGATGATAAGGACCTAGGCAGGGGAGAATGGATGAATGGAGAGATTCCAGGTATGTTTCGGAGATAGGATGTGTAGAACTTGCTGATGAATTGGCAGTGGGAGCGAGGAAAAAGGAAGGACACAGAATAATGCTGTGATTATAACCACTTCAGCCATCCCAAAATGAAGGCCCTGTGAGTGGGTGGTACAACCTATTTTACAGATGGAGAAAAAAGCCCAGAAAGGTCACTGGAGCTAATTACAAATTTTGGGGGAATAATCCAGCAAAAACCCCGTTATTAATTTAGAATAATGCAAAGTACTTTACATCTTGGATTGCGGAACATTAACTACATGCTTATTTTCTTTTGTATAATGCCTAGGACAGAATCTCATGCAAATAGATCCTTAAGAAATGTATTTGACAATGATTCTGTATGGTACGTTAATTGCCATTGATTGTCAAAAAACTCTTCTAAATATGTATAAAGAAACTCACAATATTGGCAGCCTCTTACAGTTCATTAGGGTTATGCAATGCTAGCTATTCCTGGAAGCAATAGAAATGGGAACTTAGGACTCTCACAGATAAAATCTGTAAAGTATAATCTGTAAAGTAAAACTGAATATTTGTCATGTCCTGAATCTCTACTTTTAGCAGATAAATAAAAAGTAGATAATAACTTTAAAGCACTGATTTAATAAGTTTTAAATAGGATCTTAATTTTTTTTGGTTTTCACCTAACTCTTAAGAGTATTTGATATTGAGATTTCATTATTAAGTTTTTAAAAAACTTTTGCTATGCCAGTCACCCTTGTTCTGGGAATATGACCAACTCCACGAAAAAGCAAATAGTGGCAAAACACTAGAAATACTTAACATTTATTTACTCATTACCTTAGAAATAACTGTCAGCTGCTAATTTAAAAAACATATTTTTCAAGCACTATGTAAATGTCTAGTTGCTTCTGTGTTTCCAACTTGAATAGCATCCCCTTGAGGGCAGGAAAGAACCTCTACTTCTGAGCATGCTTCACACAACAGCTGGCATGATGCACAGCAGCTGTTCATGAATGTTACTTGAATGAAAAATAATCCAAGTCCTTAGATTTTAGTTTCTCTTCATTTAGTTGGGTACGTTCTAAAAACTCCCGTTTTTACTCTGTGTACACACATGCAGATACAGAACCACATTGTCTTTGAATTCATCTATCTCTGACAATTAACTATCTAATTAATTAATCATCTGATAATTAAAATGACCTTCTTTTGGCTGATACTGGATCCCAAAAAAGGTTCAAAAGAAACTTGACACATCATGTTGTGTCATGTTCCATTGTGACACACTCCTGCTGTTTATCACATTATGTCATATCTGATCACTTTGTGGCAATGTTAAGTTGAACAAAACACAATGACATATCAGAAAAAAAATCCAGTACATTAGATTTATATAAAGTCATCCATTCTTTATTCTTTCAAAATAATACAGTTGCTAGGTGAAGTTCACAAATTTAGCATCTTTTCGTCATCAATAGCTCTAGGACTGCTATTCATCAAGTTAAGTATTCCACTGCACCTGCCCTTTCTTCTACTTCCAGTTTGAGGCTTTGGTTAAGGCACTTTGGATAACATAGTGGGCTTATGTGGCTTAAGTTCTTACACAATCCTGTACTTTTGTATGCTGAACTCTTAAATTATTAGTTTTCACAACAGAGGAAAAATAGAAGAAAGATAGAACCTTTTATTGGATGTTGGGACACACCAGTCCCACTACCCCCCCCACCTTAGTCTCCAAAACAGTGATAAACACGCATTGGAATTGCAATGGAATCTCTTCAAGAAAACCCAAGTTTCATAGCCTTCATTTAGCATTCTGAAGTCACTACAGCCTCAGTTGTGGCTGTATTATTGCCTTTTTATTTGTAGAGACATTTTTGGTTCCAAATATGCATTGGTTTGCGAGAACAGTGAGTTCATAGAAAGATAATGCATGCATGGGACTTTGTTCAACATTACAATTTTCAATTATTGTGATTAGTGTAGTAAGCTATTATGGAGTAATATGGAGTTTAGGGAAAATTAAAGTTCAATTTAAGCAGTAAAAGTAACCTATAGCTGACACACTCTATCTTTTATAAGCTACAGATGACATGGGTTTCTTCTCAAAGGGGATATTGGCTTTCTGTATATAATTAATAACAAGAAAACTGTATCCTGACTTTAAGGTCTGCAGTAGCATCCCAGAACAAAAAGGTCCATAAATTAACATCAATTATGTATTAAAGTTCCAATTAACCTGGCTGATACTGATATACTTCAACAAGTTATATGTAGATAAGAGAAGAAACTCTCTAATTACTTGGAACAGGACCTTATGACCCATTCTGCTTTTTTATCCCAATTTCAACCTAATAAAGAATGAAGTGAGAGGGAGAAAATTCTACACAAGGTGACAACATAGGCCAGGAAGATATCCTCTGGAATACCCTTTACTGTTAAAAATGCTCCACAATGAATATTTTATTGTGTTTGGATTCTTAAAAACAAATGCATCCCTTTGGGTCTTTGGATAATTGTATGGTATGTGAACAATTTCAATAAATAAATTAAAAAACAAACAAACAAAAACAAATGCATCCACTGAAGAAGGGTTTTTGATTGAAAATGGTGGCATTCTTTTAGATTTCCTACTAGAATCAGGTGGGTACACCACAAACATTTAGTGGGAACCTCCATTCTGCTTGGATCCTCTTTAGATATATTCTCTAGGAAAGGAGCTCACTGCTCATGATCCCCTGTGTGTTGCTCATCTTCCCTGACCCCCAAATCTTTGGACAGCCTTCCTCTTTTCCGTTTGATTCGGGAAGAGCATCCTGGTTCCTGGTCCCATCTGTTCTCCAGGTGGCTCTTTGGATTTTATTCATCTCTGTCTTCTGTCCACTGCCTGGGCAATTTGCCCACTCTGTTCGTGCCAGCCTTCCTCTTTCCTCTGTTCGCTAGGTCCTTGTGCTCTTCCTGGTGTCCCTTGTTCAGTGATCTTCATCCACAATTGCATATGTATCTTTTGGGATGCACATTGCATGTACCGGAGTGTTTGAGGGGCTGAAGTCATCTGAAAACACAGAAATAGCAGATAAAGACGTTCACAGACTGGGAAGGAGAGAAAATACAGCGATCATGAGCAACAGTGAGTGGGAGCAAGATAGAATCTAAATCTGAGGAGACAGAGGAGGGAGAGACACACAGAAAAAAATAGGAAATTATTTGTCTTCATCACACTTTCATCTTTTGGTAGATCATTATCAAGTATTGCAGTCATTTGCTCTCCTGCGGTGATCTCCCATTAGATACTTGCTCATCTTTTGACGTTGTTCCTGAGGTCTGTGCTCCAGCTCTCCCTCCACAGTTGATCGAGGAGTCCTGTCTCATTTACCCTTGGTCCTATCACCTTCTTCAGGCTTCCCTGTGCCTTTCCCCCACCCCATAATAAACATAAGTACTTCCTTCAAAGTGCTTCCCTGCCTACCTCGAAAATGAGAATAACTTTTTATATACATGAACTCAGCTTTTAGTCAAATATGCAATAAAAATTCAAGAAATGCATCTAAATAAAGGAGAATTTCTATTTGTACATTTGAATAAATATATCCACAGATATATAAAAATACTTATGAATAGAGTTGGAAGGAGAAATATAGAAATTAAATGTTGGTAACAAATGTGGCCAAGGAAATTATCCCCAAATATAATCCTGATCACGTTTTTCAAAGTTATAGTGAAAACATAGGACATAGGATGTTGTTAGTACAGAGTGGAGGCTGGGATCTGAGGTTAATTGGTTTGAGCTGAGGCTGGTGGGGGAAGAGGCACCACCTGATAAAGAAGGCTGCCCTTCACCCACTTTGGCTTATGTGCCAGGGCATCCAGTAGTTTCCTTGTCCCAGATTTTGTGTTTTTCTGGCCTTGATTTGACAACCCAACTCTATCCTCTGGTACCCTGAAAATCCTTAATACTCCCTTTGTCTGCTTCATTGGAAATCTTAGTTCAAGGATAAACAGGAGAGTATTACAAGCTCCCAAACAGAAAGAACACATTATATAAAAATGTAAAAAGAATCAGACTGGCCTTGTTCTTTTCATTTGAAACATGAAAGCCAGAAAAGAGTGGAATGTAGCATCTACAGAAGACTCAGATAAAATTTTTACGATCTAATTCATATGAGGGAAAAAACCCAACCCTGGGAACCTTTGCCTGAAACATCTAGTTCAAGCCACTATTATCTCTCTCCTGGATTACTGCAATAGCCTACCAACTGGAGTCTATTCTTCACACAGCAATCAGAATGATCCTTTAAAAACACTGGTCAGATCACATCGCTTCAGTACTTGGAACCGTTACAGATTCCCATCTCACCAGCCTTCCTCTTTCCTCTCTAACTTCAACTCCTGCCGTCTCCCCTTTTTCACACCTCTCCAACCACAATGTCCTCCTTGCTGACTGCCTAGAATGCACTTCCCCTGGATTTCCACATGTCTCTCTCCTGTCCTTCATGTCTTTGTTCAAATATTATCTAATCAAGGAGGCCTCCTGTAATTCTCTGTATTTTAATAAAATAGCACCCCTACCTTCTTGGTCATTTTCTGTCTTCCTTACTCTGCTTTATTCCTTACATAGCACTTATTGTGATCTGCTTTCCTGTTTCTTTATTTGTTTATTGCATCTTTTTTCCTGCTAGAATATGAGTTCCATTAGGACAGAGGATTTGTTTGTTCACTGTTACAACCTAGAACAGTGCTGGTCCCTTAGTAAGCTCTCACAATTTACTGAATGGAGGGAAAGGTTCTTATACCCAGCCAAGATATTCTCCTGTCATGGTGGAAAAAAAACATTTGTTGGTATTCAGGAACTCACAGATTAGACTATCCACAAACTCTAATTAATTAAATCCTTCACAAAGAACTTAACATAGCACTTCCCAAACTTGACTGGAGGAAAGAATCACCTAGAACGCTTCTTAAAAAAGAATATTTTCTCAGGCTCCAACCCAAATCAGAGCAATCAGAATTTCCTGGGGCACAGTATTGGAATATGAATATTTCAAATTATTAAGCTGAATATTTCAAAAGGTCCTCATGTGATTCTTATCATAAGGCAAGTTTGGAAAACTCTTTAATCTTACAACAAAAGAATCTGAATAGACTTTCAATAAGTAATAAACTTTGCAGTGTGTGTGTGTGTGTGTGTGTGTGTTTGTGTGTGTGTGTGTGTAGGGGGTAGGGAGAGAGAGAGAGAGAGAGAGAGAGAGACTTGAAATTTGCAATATAAATCCTAAAGGACGGTTCTTGAAACATAGCAGATTTTTGTCATCTGACATCTGAGCCCTTCTTTAAATTGCTCCTTTTACATTACAGTTTCAATTACAGTTAGTTTAGTTGCAGTGTTTCAGTGCTTAGTTCCTTTTATCAACAGACAGATGCAGCTGGAAATACATAGACAGGATACTGCACTTGGTAAAATGAGCTAATTTGTCCATTTTAATAGGGGGAGGAAAGCAAAGGAATTGGATACTTGAGTCTCGTTGGTAATACTTATCTAAGACATATTAGGATTCAATGGCTGACATTTAGTATGAGGGTGAATTCCTTTATTCCCTAATATTCTCTGAGAGCATCACTATGTTATAGTGCTTCACCATAAATAATATTCATACTGATGGTACACACTGGAGAAAAAACTTAATCATGCTGATAATGTTCAGTTTAAGAAAGCAGGAAATCATTAAAATGGTTAGAAATGCTTAACATAAAATATTGTTTGATAATTAAGCTAAAAATTGTTTGGAAAATGCAACTACAGCAAAAATTAATTCCTGGATACTAGGTAAGTAAGTAACTATTGCTTAAAATAAGATCCTTGAAAACAAAGTGCTTGTACCCTTGGTGGAGAGACAAAGCATGTAAAGACATGAAATAATTAAAGAGCAATGAAACAGTGCTCTTGTACAAGTTACCTAATCTCTCTGAATCACAGGATCCAACAGCAAGAAAATGGATATAATAGTGTAAGTCTCCCAGAGAGGTTTGAGGATTAAAGGAGATAATTCATGCCCTTAATATATGGTATATGATGCCACCAACCAAGGAACAACAGAGGTTTGGGGAAAAAAAATGACGGCTGAGGATCAAAATAGCCAGGGAAGACTTAACAGAGGAGAGGGGAATTCTACATAGGAGGATCAACATAAGCAAAGGTATGGATTTGAAAAGGATCATAGCATTTGGAGAGACACTAAGGACAGCATCTGACTGAAGGTGGGGGTTGTAAAAGACAAGGTTGATGAGGTAGATATATTTCTTCATAGTAGAAAATAGACGTAAGCAAAGAAGAGAAAAGAAAATATTCCATGATTCTACCATCCAAAGATAACCACCACTGTGGTATACTTCCTTCTCATTTTTTTTTTCCTATGCAAATATTTACTTTCATAATTAAAAAATAAGTTGGGATAATACTTGCTTTTCACATTTAACATTATACTATGAGCATTTTTGCATGCCACCAAATATTCTTTGGAAGCATGATTTGTGATGGCTACATAATACCACTTTTTGTGGTCTTACTATAAATCAGCCCAGCTATTATTGTTGGACTTTTAGGTTTCTCTAATAACATTACAATGAGAATGATTTTTTAAAGATTTAATTTATTTCTCCATGGGAGGAATTACTAGAAGTGACATATTTTGGTCCAAAATGTATGAATGTTTTAAGGTTATTGATACATTCTGTTAAATTGCTTTAGTGAAAGGTTGTGCCATCTTATATTCCCAGAAGCAGAATACTAGAGTGTGCCTTTCATTTCACTCTTGGCAGAGAAATTCAGACTCAGTGTTCTTGATCAGAGAGAGTAGTCTGGCAGCTGTAGGTGGAAGGAAGAGATGCTGGAGCCATACATACAGAGGTGCCATGATAAGGGACTGAACTCTAGAGGTGTGTTTAGTTTTGTACATAAACCAAATACATAAACATATATAAATGAAAGTGAGAAAATGAAAATGAGGATAGAAGGTGTTTCAAAAAATAAAGAGTTCATGGTAGTCAATAAATTCTACTTCCATTATTGACATTTTGCATCTTATTAGTATATTAACCCAAAGTTATAAGAACAACATAGAAAGTTCTAAGGCACTATTTTATACCCTACACACTGAAACATATTATTTCTGTAAACATCTCCCAGCAGAAAAATACTTGAGATTTCATCCCCCTTTTAATTTTATGTTCATCCTATCTTTCAGCCCTTCTTATATGCATTCATTACATAATAGGAACATTAGCATATATCAGTGTGATTCTGCTTTGTTCGTGAATAGAACAATTTTCTTTTTCTATATAAAATACAGACTTTACTCAACCATGAATGGCATATGAAACTGATCCATCTATTTCAAAGCTTCCCAAGCGAGCTGGTGTAGAGTTTGGTTTACTGAGTCTTCACGTAACTCAGATGACTCTATCTTGTTCAAGGCTGTCTTGACTTTCCTTTTCTTTCTTTTTCCCCCTGTATTTTTATAAAAAGTAAATACATCCTCCAGAAGAAAAGAATAAAAGTTAGAAAATTTCTCAGTAGTATCTTAGAGCATAAAGAGTCACCTTATCAAATCACAGTTGTGTTGTCAGTATGGTTGGTTGGTTGCCACGACAAAGTTTATAAATAGATTTGTCTACTCACTAAGACCTGTTCCTTATTGAAGGACTAAATTTGAGTCAAAGAGTGGATTATAGCTTTGCTAAAATGCAATATCTCTATCCTTTCCAGCGCTTTCTCTTGCTGTGACAGTTGAAGGTGTCTTAGTATTTTCATTCTAATGTGTTTCAAAGATATATTTGAATCTGGAAGAGAGTACAAAATGAGAAATGCTTTTCCCTTTGTCCATTATTGAATTGATGTTGCAGTAATTTTGCTTTATAGTTTTGAAACAAAACTGGTTTGAGTTGATGATTGTTTCCTGCTGTAATAGAAACTTCTAGTTAGACAGTGGGGCTGAGGTTCCTTGTCTCTTACTTCTCTGAATGCTAGGAATGTACTCATTCAGAAACATTTATGGAATGCCTTCCATGCTCCAGGAACTTTGTTAAGTGCTGGGTGTGTGCCGTTGAAAAAAACAGACTTGGTCCTGGCCCTCATGAAGTTTCTGACTTGTGAGGGAGACAGGAGGTAAAGAAATGAACACAGAGATCAACATGCAAATATAAATAATGAAAAGTGATATGAAAGAAAAACAGGTTGCTATCTGAGGCCCTGAAGGATAGCCAGATCAGAGTGGAGGACAGTTAGGAGATTATGGTAGTATTCCAAACTGTTTTTGACATTTACCTTTCATCCAAGAGATATATATATATATATGTATACACACACATATATATACATATATATACATATTAAAAATGGAGTAGACTATTCATATTTCAAATTTTCATCCCAATTTTGGATGTTTTGGCATTCTGTGTCATAGTGGGAAAATGTATGCCACTGTCTCAATAGGACAGTGAGCCAGCATAAATTCACCCTCTCCATGGTGATTAATTATATTGACTATCTGCATAACTGTGGAAGAATTAGGGCTTTTCCTTTTTTTTTCTTTTTCTTTTCTTTTAAATAAGAACCTCTTGAATTGGCTGTTACTTATGAACATACCATGAAATTTGCCAATTTCTCCATGTAGTTCTATCAATTTTTACTTAATATATTTTGAGGCTATTTTATTGGGTGCACGTAAATTTAAAATTGTTATAACATTCTGAACTGAGGATTTTATCATTATAACTAATCTCTGATCTTTAATAATGCTTGTTGTCTTAAATTGTATGTTGCCTGATAATATGGCTGTGCCGGTTGAATGTATTATGTCCCCCAGAAAAATCCATGTTCTTTGATGCAGTCTTGTGGGCAGAGGTTTTGGTGCTGATTAGATTTGCATGGAAATGCGCCCCACCCAACTGTAGGTGATAACTCTGATGAGATATTTCCATGGAGGTGTGGCCCCACCCATTCAGGATGGGCCTTGATCAGTGGAGCTATATAAATGAGCTGACGGGCAGAGGGAACTCAGTGCAGCTGTGAGTGATGTTTTGAAGAGGAGCTACAGCCAAGAGGGACACTTTGAAGAAAGCACAGGGGCTGCAGATGGGAGACATTTTGAAGATGGTCATTGAAAGCAGACTCTTGCTCCAGAGAAGCTGAGAGAGGATAAATAACCCAAGTGCAACTAAAAGTGACATTTTTGAGGAACTGCAGCCTAGAGAGGAAAGTCCTGGGAGAAAGCCATTTTGAGACCAGAACTTTGGAGCAGATGCCAGCCATGTGCCTTCCCAGCTAACAGAGGTTTTCCGAATACCATTGGCCATCCTCCAGTGAAGGTACCCGATTGCTGATGTGTTGCCTTGGACACCTTATGGCCTTAAGACTGTAACTGTGTAACCAAATAAACCCCCTTTTATAAAAGCCAATCCATTTCTGGTGTTTTGCATTCCAGCAGCATTAGCAAACTAGAACAATGGCGATTCCAACTTTCCTTTGGTTAGTATTTTTCAGGAATCTACTTTTCCATCATTTTGTTTTTAGCCTTTCTTAGGCTTTTTGCTTTCCGTGTGTCTGACAATAGCATCTATCTGGATCTTTGTATTTTTGTCCAAAATGTCAATATCTTTCTCTAAACTAAGTTTAGCCCACTTAAATTTTTTAAAAAATCGATATATTTAAGTTTATTTCCATCTTTCTTTTGCCTTTATTTTCTTGCTTTGGTCCACCACCCTATCCTAAACATGCCAAGGATACCCAGGCTGTTAGCCTACTCCAGTGATTCTCAACTCTCCCTCATTGGGAATCACGTGGAGGACTTTTAAAAATATTAATATCCAAGCTCCATCACTGGTGATGTTATTTAAGGTCTGGAGTGGGTCCTGGAAATTGATATTTTTGAGAAGTTCACCAGGTGATACATTATGAGTATTTTTGGGTTTCCAGAATTCTCTTTCTCCTTCCAATGCCACACCACAACCACCTAGAATATCTGGAGAAACTGTGTTTCTTAATTCATTCTAATGAAATCCTTGGAACAATCTAGCCTGGATTTGGTACTCACACCATCTTTATCCTGTTTTTAGGAGCTGTCTCTTGACTTGATTCCCATTCTCCTTTGCCTCACATCTTCCTGGACTTCCACACTCAACATGTATCTTGATGTACTTGGGTATTTCCTTTATCAAATCTGGTCTTTTGGCTGTCGGATCCTCTAATGGAGTTCAGAGTTGGGAGAAGCTCAGGTTATAGCTTTAATCTTGATACTTTTAGCTTAGATTCCTTCTCTACTATACTGAAATTACCAATCCCCACTCTCCAACCCCTCGGTAGGCCCACTGTTTGCTTGGCTTTGGTCTGCCAACCTGTTACTAAAGATGCTATTAAGAACATTATCGAAATATTCTGTAATTCTCAGAGGTGGAGTTTCTTCTGTCTGTTAAAGCTGATGGTCAACAATAATGTCCTTTTGTGATGGTTAAGTTCATGTGTCAATTTGAGACAGTTTAAAGACCCAGAGTCCCTTGAATGAGGGGAAGGCTGGGTTTCTGTGGGGAAGGATCCTGTTACACTGACAAAAATTTAGGCTGTTAATCTTCCTCCCAGTCTTCCCCTAAGAGACCTAAGGTCTTTTACTAGGGTAACTGTGTACTGGGAAAAAGGAAATGATTGGACATTTCAGGGATTATTAGACACTGGCTCAGAAGTGACATTAATTCCAGGTATATACAAAACATCACTGTAGTCCATCAGTCAGAGTAGGGGCATATAGAGGTCAGGTGATCAATGGATTTTTAGTTCAGGTCCATCTCACAGTGAGTCCAGTGGGTCCAGTGGTTCCCTGGACCCATCCTGTGGTTATTTCCCCAGTTCTGGAATGCATAATTGGAATAGATACACTCAGCAACTGGCAGAATCCTCACATTGGTTCCCTGACTTGTGGAGTGAGGGATATTATGATGGGAAAGGACAAATGGAAGCCACTAGAACTGCCCTTGCCTAGAAAAATAGTAAATCTAAAGCAATACCAGATACTTGAAGGGATTTCAGAGATTAGTCCACCTTCAAGGACTTGAACGACTCAGGGGTGGTGATTCCTACCACATCTCTTCTATTTGGCCTGTGCAGAAAACAGATGGCTCTTGGAGGATGACAGTGGAGTATTGTAAACTTAACCAGGTGGTGACTCCAATTGCAGCAGCTGTTCCAGATGTGGTATAATTGTTTGAGCAAATCAACACACTCCCTAGTACCTAGTATGCAGCTATTGAGCTGACAAATGCTTTTTTTCTCATTTATTGTTAGTAAAGAACACAAGAAACAGTTTGCTTTCAGCTGGAAAAGGCCAGCAATACACCTTCATTTTCCTACCTCAGGGGTATATCAATTCTCCAGCCCTATGTCATAATTTAGTCCACCGGGACCTTGATCATCTCTCCCTCCCACAAGGCACCACACTGGTCCATTATATTGATGATATCATGTTAATTGGACCTAATGAGCAAGACCCTAGACTTATCGGTAAGGCATTTGCATGTCAGAGGATAGGAGATAAATCCAACAAAAATACAAGGGCCTTCCATATCAGTGAAATTTCTAGGTGTCCAGTGATGTAGGGCATGTCAAGATATCCCTTTTAAGGTGAAGGATAAGCTGTTGCATCTGGTCCCTCCTATGACCAAAAGGAGGCACAATGCCTAGTTGGCCTCTTCAGATTTTGGAGAGAAAATATTCCTCATTTGGATGTGCTACTCCAGCCCATTTACTGAGTGATCAGAAAAACTGCTAGTTTTGAGTGGGGACTGGAACAAGATGAGGCTCTGTGACAGGTTCTGGCTCCCGTACAAACTGCTCTGCCACTTGGGCCATATGATCCAGCAGATCCAATGGTGCTGGAAGTGTCAGTGGCAAATAGAGATGCTGTTTGGAGCCTTTGGGAGGTTCCTATAGGAGAATCACTTAGGATTTTGGAGTAAAGCCTTACCATCCTCTGCAGACAACTACTCTCCATTTGAGAAACAGCTTTTGGCCTGCTGTTGGGCTTAGTAGAGACAGAATGCTTAACCACAGACCACCAAGTTACCATGAGCCCTGAATTGCCTATCATGAGCTGGGTGTTGTCTGATTCACCAAGTCATAAAGTTGGGCATGCACAGCAGCACTCCATCATAAAATCAAAGTGGTATATATGAGACTGGGCTTGAACAGCTCCTGAAGGCACAATAAGTTGCATGAGAAAGTGGCCCAAATGTCCAAGGCCCCCAAATCTGCCACATTACCTTCTCTTTCCCTGCCCACAGTTATTGCCTCTTGGGGAGGTTCCTTACTGTGCTGGTTTGGATATATTATGTCCCCCAGAAAAGCCATGTTATTTAATGCAAACTTGTGGGGGCAGACTTATTAGTATTTTGATTAGGGTGGAAACTTTTGATTGTCTCCACGGAGATGTGACTAAAACAACTGTGGGTGAGACCTTTTGATTAGATTATTTCCATGGAGGTGTGGCCCTGCCCATTCAGGGTGGGTCTTGATTAGTTCATTAGAGTATTTAAGAGAGCTGAAAGCCAACACAGATGCTTGCTGACACTTGGAGAAGTGGAGAGAAACATGTTTGGAGATGCTAAGCTAAGAGATGAAGCCTGGAGCTTGCCCTCGAGAAGCTAAGAGAGGACCCCCAAATGCTTAGAGAGAAAGGCCCTGGGAGAAAGAAGCAAAGATGCATAGGAGCTGTGAGAGAGGACCTAAGACAAAAACCCAGATACGTTTTGGAGAAAGTCATTTTGGAACACAACCCAGGCCGAGCGGGCGCCAGCCATGTGCCTTCCCAGCTGACAGAGGTGTTCCGGATGCCATGGTCTTTTTCTTCAGTGAAGGTATCCTCCTGTTGATGCCTTAGTTTGGACACATTTATGGCTTAAAACTGTAAATTGGTAACCTAATAAATCCCCTTGACAACAGCCAATCCATTTCTGGTATTTTGCATAAAGGCAGTATTAGCAAACCAGAACACTTACAACCAGTTGACTGAGGAAGAGAAAACTCTGGCCTGGTTTACAGATGGTTCTACATGATATACAGGTGCCACCCACAGATGGACAGCTGTGGCACTACAGCTACTTTCTGGGATGTTCCTGAAGGACAGTTGTGAGGGGAAATCTCAGTGGGCAGAATTTTGAGCAGTGCACCAGGTTGTTTATTTTGCTTGGAAGGAGAACTGGTTGAGGTGCTTTTGTATACTGATTCATGGGCTGTGGCCAATGGTTTGGCTGGATGGTCAGGGACTTGGAAGGAATATGAAGGGAATACTGGTGACAAAGAGATCTGAGGAAGAGGTATGTGGATAGACCTTTCTGAGTGGGCAAAAACATGAAGATAATTGCATCCCTGTGAATGCTCACGAGAGGGTGACTTAAGCAGAGGAAGATTTAAAAATCAAGTGGATAGGATGACCTGTTCTGTGGATACCAATAGGCCTCTTCCCCCAGCTACTCTTGTCATTGCTCAGTGGGCTTATAAATAAAGTAGTGGTAGGGATGGAGGTTATGCATGGGCTCAGCAACATGGACTTCCACTCACCAAGACCAACCTGGCTATAGCCACTGCTGAGTGCCCAGTCTGCCAGCAGCAGAGACCAATACTCAATCCCCCTTACGGCACCATTCCTCTATGTGATTAGCCTGTTACCTGGTGGAAGGTTAATTACATTGGACCACTTCCATTGTGGAAGGGCTAGCAATTTGTTGCAACTGGAATAGAGACACAACTCCAGATACGGGTTTGCCTTCCTTGCATGCAATGCTTCTGGCAAAACTACCATCTATGGACTTAGGAATGCCTTGTTCACCATCATGGTGTTACACACAGAATTGCTTCTGATCAAGGAATCCACTTCACAGCAAATGAAGTGCGGGAATGGACACATGCTCATGGAATTCACTGGTCTTACCATGTTCCCCATCATCCTGAGGCAGCAGGATCGATAGAATGGTGGAATGGCCTTTTGAAGACTCAATTACAGCACCAACTAGGTGGCAGTACCTTATGGAGCTGGGCAATGTGCTCCAGGAGGTTGTGTATGCTCTAAATGAGCATCCACTCTATGGTGCTGTTTCTCCCAAAGCCAGGATTCACAGGTACGGGAATCAAGGGGTGGAAATGGGAGTGGTACCACTCACTATTACCCCTAGTGATCCACTGGAAAGATTTTTGCTTCCTGTCTCTTCAACCTAAAGCTCTCCTGGTCTACAGGTTAGTTCCAAAAGGAGGAGTGCTTCCACCAGGAGACACAACAATGATTCTATTAACTGGAAGTTAACACTGCCACCCAACCACTCTGGGATCCTCATGTCTCTGAATTAACAGGCAAAGAAGGGAATTACTGTATTAGCTGGGTTGATTGATCCTGACTCTCAAGGGGAAATAGGACTGCAACTACACAATGGAGAAGAGTTCTCCTGGAATATAGGAGATCTTCTGGGGGTCTCTTAGTACTACCATGCCCTATGATTAAAGTCAATGGAAAACTGCAACAACCCAAACCAGGCAGGACTACCAATGGCAAGAAACTAGGGGAATGAAGGTTTGGGTCACCTCACCAGGCAAAGAACCAGCTGAGGTGCTTGCTGAAGGTAAAGGGAACACAGAATGGGTAGTGGAAGAAGGTAGTGATAACTATGTACTACTACCATGTGATCAGTTACAGAAACAAGGACTGTAATGGTTATGAATGGTTTCTTCCTTGTTTTGTTATGTTTGTATATGTACATAAAGCAAATATCTTTGTTTTCTTCCCTATCTTATCCCCTCATCATGACATAAGTTGTATTAGTTTCATGTTGTAGTATTTAAGTTACACGATATCACATTTAAAAGTGTATATTACCCAAAGACTTGAACTCTATTGTGTGGAGAGTTAGTGTGTTTCCAGTTGTACACAGGACAGTTGAGTATTATTAGGCAAAAATATGACATTGTTTTTATTTAGAGATTAAGTATGGTTTAAAGAGATGTGTATGGCTACCAAGTTGACAAGCGATGGGCTGTGATGGTTAAGTTACTTTGTCAACTTGGCCAGGTTGTGGTGTACAGTCTTTTGGTCAAGCAAGCACTGGCCTCATTGTTACTGTGAGGACCTGTGTGGACTTAAATCATCAATAAGTTGATTGCGTCTCTGATCATTACATCTACAATCAACTGAGGAGACTGGCTTCAACAATGAAAGATGTCTCATCCAATCAGTTGAAGTCTTTAAAAGGAGAAGTGATGATTTCAACAGTCAGAAGAGAGAATTGCCATCTCTACTTTATCCAGCCAGCTTCTCCTGGAGAATTCATCAAACACCTTCATTGGAGTTCCCAGATTGCAGCCTGCCCTATGGAATTCAGACTTGTGCATCCTCATAGTCACATGAGACAATTCTTATAAAAGCTCATAGTACTTACAGGTATCTCCTGTTGGTTCTGTTTCCCTAGAGAACCTTGACTAAAACACCTCTAACTCAGTGATTCTCAAAGTGTGGTTCCCCAGACCAGCACTGTCAGCTGAGATTTGCAAATTCTTGGGTTCTCCTTCAGACCTACTGAATCAGAAATACGGAGTGGTGGGACAGAGCAATCTGTGTTTTAACAAATCCTACAGGTGACTGTGATGCTTTCTCAGGTTTGAGAGCCACTGTTCTAATCCAAAAGGTTTCAATGTTCAATTTAATTCAGAAGATAGGAAAATTTCCTTTGCAGTGGCAACAGGTTAATTAACTAGGAAAACAATAATTGTACAATCAAGACAAAAAAGGACATATGCTATTCAGTGTGTGGTACTATATTTTGTAGTTTGGTATTTTAATTTACATTGAATATTAGCCCAGCACTCAAGTTAATCTTCCATGTTAGTCTGCTTTTCTTGACACTGAAAATTAGTTATATGCATTAAAATCAAGTGGGAGGGTCAAGGTGGAATTGTGAGAAAACCATCTAATTAGAATGGGATTTGTACTAAATTATTCACATCCAACCCTCATGTACAGAAATGACAGTCACTATGTTTTAAAATTTAACCTGGAGTAAAATTAATTTGTTTCTGTATCTACTGGTTGTGATTTCCAAAACAGGAGAAACAAACCCCTGTTAGTTATCTTTAAAGTACACTCACTGGGCACTTGCAATATACATGGCAAAACACATAGTGCTTTGTGATATAACCAGGCCCCAGTGAAGGGAAGGTGTACAGCAAAGTTTTCCCTTTGAAAAAGCTGGTCCTCTTTTTAGCAAAAATAAATTTGGGGCTGGAAAAGAAAATAGACTTTGAAGTCTTAAATATCATACACTTGGTTTAGCTCCCAATTTACTAAAAAAAAATATACTTTTGTCATGTTTACTAGTTTCTGAACTCATTTTCCTTTTCTTAAAGAAGTACCCTTTAGCCATCCAAATAACTTTCAGTGGAAATATATTTTTCCACCTGCAGTAAATTATGGGGAAAGAAGATAATTTAGCCATTGAATTTTTTTTTCACCAAAATCTAGTTTTAATATGTAATAGCATCAGATTATGTATTTAAAGACTAATGAGCTAAGAATACAGGTCATGCACAGTAGTGTCATGGAACCCATAGCCACGGTGCGATGGGAGGAGGGAGCTGGGGAGGGGGCCACGTAGCAGAGCACACACTGAGGAAATCACAGAGAACAATCTGTGCCAGAACAGACATCGATGGAGCCTTGTAAACGAGCACATCAGTCATTTCTGGGGTGGTAAGTATCTTGTGGTGGGCATATTATTAACATTATTGGGGAAAGTAAAAATTTCTTTGGAGATATATTTGATTACAACTGTGTAACTAAAGTCTGAACTTGAAGCAAATGCAGAACAAAATCTGTGACTCATCTGTGACAAATCTTCATGGACAAGAACAGCAGGTATCACAGAGGAAGAGGATGCAGTGAACCAGGATAAAGGAAGCTTTATAGGATACAAGCTTTCTTCTCGCCACATTTGACCAAGGGTCACACTAATTCTGTAGTGAGGAGGGATTGGGCGTCAACAGCAGACCCCAGGGTGTATTGTTAGTGGTTGTCTAATGCCCTGCAGAGGTCAGTCAGGGTGTCTGTTATGTCCTGTGCTACATAATTTTCCTCCACACACCCCACAGACAATACCCCAGCAGGTCCCGGCCTCAGCTTTTTCGACTAATGGGTACCTGATACCAGGACAATCTACTCGCTGGACAGTGACCTCTGAGAAAGGCTGGTGAGTGAAACCCCAAACCTATGTCCAAATCAGTGTGCTTAGTTAGGCTAGTATGATTCTCTCACAGGAAAATGAATTGGGATATAATGAGAAAATCAATCAGTTAGCAGAGGAAAGATAATCAAGAACGAGAAAAGCAGATTCAGAGCATAGCTGAGTCAGAGTAGCAGCGGAACACCAGATTAAGGGCCCAGGGACTCCAGCAGGTGACAGGCAACCCAATTTCTAGAGCTTGATTGGATCTTGAGTGGCCTTCAAGATCTTGAGTGGCTCAGACCTTTGAATTCCCCTGAGTTTGATTTTCCTAGATTCCCAGGATGTCTGAACATGTGTCTCAGATTCCTATTTTACTTTTTCTCTATATGTATAAATGCAAATGAAATAGGAGATTATTATTCGTGCTTCCAAAGTGCTTACAACCTAGGTGAGACCAAACATACCAAAGTGGAAAATACTTCTGAATTCTCAAATGCACATGCAGGCTAGCTAGAGTCCAACAGATGCTCTCTGCAAGGTCAGGACCAACTTCTTTACATGGAAGGCTTCAGTTTGGTCCGTGGATGGTCTGGTTTGCTTACTTCCCATCTCTTTCCGCTTCCCCTGTAGCCTCAGGCCTCTCAAACAAATCTATCCAGTACCCTTCTGTCAAATCATCTCAACTTCACTCCTGAGAAGTTGCCCATGCTGTTGTTTCTTCTGTTTCAATTAGGACATGCTCATCAAATCTCCCTGCAGTCAGGGTCTTTTGTCATGATACCATCTTGAATACACTTGCAACATATCACAAGTACTTTTAGGCTCCAAGCTGCCTGTGTAAGCGAACTCCATGCCTTTTCTCCCTCCTTCTATCACTTTCCTGTGAAACAGACCCTGTGGATATAAGTGGAATCAGCAGGGACATATGTGTTAATTTCTTTGTTTTATATGTGTTTAATTGTCCCCATGCCCCTTGATTTAGTTGCATCAGTGTTGTCTTTGATTGTAAGGGCCTGGAGTTCAGGATGTGTGCTCTACCTGGTCTGAATGTTGTTCAATCATAACGATGGAAGGACAAAAACCCCACCTTTGGCTCTGATGTGCATTGTCCTGAAAAGCTGAAGTGCAGCCCCTTAGATTTGTGGACCTATCTATTTTGGCTCTAATATAACAGCAAGTTGTTAAATCCCTTTCCTGCAATCTCTAGAATTTACACTGGTTTATGTCTCTGAGCATTCAATTCAATTTTGGATTTATAAAACAGTATCTTTTCACCACAAAAACTTGTACAGAGGATAATATTCTTCTGTTTTGTCTGTTGACAAAATTTTCTAATGCCATTGCCCCTCAAGCATATTCAAAATGAGAAAGGAAATATCTCCCTTTATATAGTAAGGATTTTAGCTTACATTTCAATACCATGGAAACTAGGCACTGGGATAGGATCTTGCCTGTCTAAATATATCCTTGGCTTTCAACTATACTTTCTGTTTTACCAAAACTACTTTTAAAATTCTTCCATCTGCCAATGTTTTGTTTTATTTGGGGCCGGTAGGATAACCTTGGGTCCATCCCTCAGCTTTCATTAGCAAATATTATTACTTAAAGGGAGGCAATCTGTGAGCAGAGGAGTCTCTCTGAGAAACCATTCTGGTGCCACTTGAATGTGGAATAAGATTAAAGCGTACCTCAGATTTGGGAGGTGCACTTTTAACTCTGTCACTTCCATAGGAAATAGAATACTGAAATAAAAAGATAAGGACCTTCCTTTAGGAGTGAGGATCAGGCCCTCCTCCGAGAATAGCCAGCAAGATGTAGTGGAAGCACCACGGTTAGATGGCCAGGTACTTGTGACTTTGGACAATCGTTTCACTCCTTTGGGTTTCAATTTCCAACTCTATGAAGTGACGTATTAGGTCTAGAGATTTCCTAAGGTTTTCTCCAGTTCTACTCATTCATCCATAAATATTTATGATCACCTACGAAGTTCCAGACACTCAGGATGAAGTAATAAAGCAGGGAGGTGGGGTCTCAGGTCTTTTAAGAACTCTCTGGTAGGCTAATATTTAACAGTCTATCTATGGGTGGAAGAGTGCCCATTATTTTTACCAAAGATTTTATTTTAATTTTTGCTTTTGGATTATTCCCATTTTATTCCAAATCATGTTCAAATTACCTTCTATCTCTTTTCTACTGGTTGGTCTTCCATAACCATTCATAGTGAAATACAATGCCATGGCATTATAAATAAAACAATTGTCTTAGAAGGTGCATTGAGAAAATGCCAAATGTATTTTAAAGGTCAGTATTTGTTTTGATGACTTGTGGTTAGTGGCTCCTGCATTCACAGGTATGATTAGGGAGGGAGATCAGACATTGTGAGCACATTTTGGTCATAACTGCTGTGCTATAACTAAGTGGCTGTATATATAAACCTTCTTCAAACTAAAACACAGTCAAAATCTTTCTTACCTTAGCCTTACAAAAATACTTTCTTGAGAATCTCTTGGGTATTCCTACGTAGACTTATCTATTGCATTTAAGCAGTGGGTTTGTATTTTTGACTACCAGTGTGTATTATTTTCCTACACAAACAGCTATGCTTAAAGTTTAATGAAGTAGGAAAGGCATTCAGGAAGAGCTAGAGCTAACATCTTGTATATTTGAACCTGTCTGTTCAGCCAGTGACCCATAGCGTGAAGAGCTGTGTCAGCTAATCATTTAGCTGACCACTGCTGACAGACAAATACCTTCTGCTGAGCTTGGAGGGAATGTCATAAAAACAGCAGAAGTGAACAAGGTGACACACGACTCCTGTGGAGTCCTATACTTATTTCTGCCATTGCTTAGAGTTGAGCAACTACACATAAAAATACATCTTATCTGCAAATAAGATGTGTTTGCTACACATATCATGAGTTTAAATTACTTTGTTTTGAAAAGGTGTTTTTATAACTACTTGGACACATTTTTTCCAATGACGATAATTAGCTGATTAATAATATCATAGTCATCAAAAATGATAGCATGTTTTCAAAATCACATAACAATAGATATAATAGTCTTTAGATGGTTTTAATTGGAGCATCTAATAATTATAACCTCATAGACACAAGGGAAGAAATGTTTTCAACTGTATACACAAATACAAAAAAACAAAACAAAAATTTGTCAGCATAAGACCACCCGCTTATATGACTACTAAGCCAGAAAGCAGCTGCTTTATTTAATGTGTTGTTTCAGGGGATGTGTAAGACTCCAGTAAAACCACTGAAGTAGTGGTTTCCAACATTGCTAATAGCAAAAGTCTTATTATCCACCTGCCTCATGATCTGCACATTTTGCAAGTTTTTCCCCCACCAAATTATATTTATTAACAAATTATGAATTTTTCCATTTTAATTAGCAACAATTTTAACTACCAGTTAACCATGTGATGAACATGAAATAATAGATATTCAACACTGAAATGCTATAATTCCCACCCAAACCAAAGAAGTTTGTCCTTGTAGATATAGGCTCCCTTATGGCAACCAATTATATGATTTCATTTAGATATTTAAAAGCACTGAAAATGGCAGATGGAGTCCATTGCTACCTTTAAGAAGTTCTAGAGTTTCCTATTAGGATATGATGCATGAAAATTATATGTGTGAATTTAGATGTGTTTGCTACAATTAAGAGTTGAAGAAGCTTTTATTTCAACTTCTAGTTCCAAATGTTTTGCTAAGGTTGTGGAGAAACAAGCTGTATTTTCCTAGCAGAATAAAATCAACTATCTCTCATCCTTAGAAAAATTAGATGGGACCCCTTATAAGTTAAGTCTTTGGTAATTATAAAAATATGGATGTCTCAAGAATGGAACTGTTTCTTATTCTTGACTGACCTGAGGGGTCACAATTTAAAACAAGCTGGGACACTCCTCCTACAACAAAGTATCTATTTTCTTGGATGCTCTTCCCTTGGATCTCAGCAAAGTCATATATAATTTTATGTCCATCAGTAAATGCTCTGTCCACTTCAGTCAAGGCTGATATATTTGAATAGGCTTGTGTGCCACTGTTATGGAGGACAAAGAAAGATGAAGCACAAGGAAACATGACCTCTTTTTCAAATCTTCCAGTTATAGAACAAGATCTTTACCTCAAGGAGGGTGGGTTGGCAGCTGAGCTTCACCTACATATGGCTTCCAACAGTACTCCCCAAACAGTGTCTCAAACCATGTTAACAGGTTTTCCACTCCAAGAAACAATTCTATGGCTAGTTAAGTTTAGGATAAGTTGTATACTATTGGAGATTCATTATATACATGAATAAATAAAAAAATCTGAGGAGTGCTGCAGTAAACAAAACTATTGAACTTTGTTTAATCCAGTATTACCCTCTGGATTTGACCACAGACTCCTTTTTTTTCTAGATGTTTTTCACAGAACAAGATCAACAAGTGGAGAATAATACCACATAGTCTTTCTTGAAACAATTTGTTCCTTTACTTCTGTGACATCACATTTCTGGTTTTCCACTTACCTCTTTGGTCTCTACTTCTGTCTCCTTGGCTGGCTCACTCTCTATTGCTTGGCCATTAGATATTAATTCTCCTCAAGGCTTGGCCCTGGGCCCTCTCCTCTTTTCAATTCATATCCTCCTCTTCTCTCATCCATGCCTGTGGCTTCAGTGACCATCTCTTGCTCCATGCTAGATCTCTTCTCTGAGCCTCAGTTCTATATATCCATCAGCTTACCTGGCATGTCTACTGGGACATCTCAAGGACACTTCCAACTCAATGTGTCAAAAACTGAATTCACCATCTCCTTGCCTTTGCTCTCTGCAGTGTTCCTTTCTTAGCAATTCCTTTTGTTATGCAAATCAGAAACCTTGGACTCATCCTTGACTCTATCCTTTCTCACACTCTTCAGATTGTATAGATTTTAATTCTGAAATAATCTTAAATCCATCTACTTTCTCCATCTCCACTTTTTCTTACCTGGTCTAAAATACCACTTCTCACACCTGGACTCCTACAAAGGCTTATCTGGACTTGCATCCAGTCTTGCCCTCTCTAATCCATTATCCACAATACAGCCACAGTTCTTATCACAAATATAGTATCTCTCTTTCCCTTTACTCTTAGGGCAGAGACCAAAATTCTTAGGTCACAAAAGTCTTGCCTGATTTGGCTCCTATCTGTCACTCCAGCTTCATTTTATACTATGCCACCCATCGCCCTCTTTGCTTCTCTCATCCTGACATACCTTTTTTAAAAAATTGAGATTCAATTTACAGACCATAAATCCACCCTTTCAAAGTGTACAACTCAGTTTTTAGTATGTTTGCTAGGTTGTGCAACCATCACCACCACTTAATTCCAGAAAATTTTCATTGCCCCTCAAAATAAACCCCTTACCCATTAGGAACCACTCCCTCTTTCCCCAGGCCTTGGAAACCCCTAATGTACTTTCTATCTCTATAGGTTTCCCTGATCTGGCCATTTCATATAATAGAATCATATAATATGTGGTCTTTTGTAACTGGCCTCTTTCATAATGCTTTCAAGGTTCATCCATGTTGCAGCATATATAAGGACTTCATTTCTTTTTATTGCTGAATAATATTCCATGGTATAGAGAAAACCATTTTTTGTTTATCCATTCATCAGTTAATAGACATTTGGACTGTTTCCACTTTTGGCTATTATGAATAATTCTACCATGAACACTTGTGTATAAGTTTTTATGTGAACATATGTTTTCAATTCTCTTGGGTATATACCTAGAAATGGAATTGCTGGGTCATATGGTAACTCTATGTTTAACCTTTTGAGAAACAACCAAACTGTTTTCTAATGCAGCTGTACCAATGTACATTCCCACCAGCAATGTACAAGGGTTCCAATTTTCCACATCTCTGTCAACACTTGTTATTGTCCATCTTTTTCATTATAGTGATTTTAGTAGGTATGAAGTGGTATCTCATTGTGGTTTTGATTTGCAGTTCCCTAATGACCAATGCTGTTCCTGGCTTACTTTTAATTTATGACATGCATCATATTCCCTCTTGCTATAGGGTCTTTGCGTGTAGAGTTCCCTTTTTCTCAATCTCTTCACGTATAAGTCTACTCATCTCTTTGTACAGATTACAATAGATGCTTCCTTAGGGGAGCTTTCTCTTATGACATCTCTAGATCAAAACCACAGACTATAAACTCTCATAGGACCATGCAATTCTCAATCATAGTATGTGCTACAATTGTAACTCCATTTATTGATGTGATTTTTTGGATTAGTGTCCTCTCTCCCAGCAGACTATTAGGTTTCTTGAAGGTAGGGAACCTGTTTATATTATTATCCATTGCATTCTCAGAACAGAGCAGAATGCCTGACACATAGTAGTTGGTCAATAAATATTTTCTGAATGAATGAAAGAATGAATAGATTGATTCTGCATTACAGAAATAGCTTCAATAAGTTAAGGCATGAAATGCCACTATATATTCCTGTGGGATTCCTCTGAAGACAGTTTGGGATCACAAATTCTCTCTGTATATGAATAATTACATACCTTGGTGAATTAGAAAAGATAAAAGGGAGAAGTAAGACAGGCAGAGAGAAATATCTATAGGGATGAGGGATAGATACTTTCCATCAGATTAATTTTGGATACCTTTATGAATTATAAAGTGATAGGTTATTATTATATACTTTGCATCAGATTAATTTTGGATACCTTTATGAATTATAAAGTGATAGGTTATTATGATTTTGGCCTGCTTGTGAAAATCAACTCATTTGTTTTTTAAATCCCATTTCCTTGTAAATTAACTCTCCTAAAGTTATTAGAATGGAAATTTAGATTCTTTGCAGTACATTGGCCCTTCATCCACTAATCAGTTTTACATTGGCATTTAGGCACTATTTACTGAGTTTGGACTTCTTAGAAACAAAATAAAACAAACAAAACCTGAAGAGTTCTAGTATCCTTTATTCAATGACAGATTATCTCTATCTGTAATTTCTGTCTGAAACCCAAGAGTTTTATTGATTTCAGCTGAATGCTTTTGCTAAGCACTAGATGACATTTACTTATACAAATGAAAGCTAGAATTTCAGGAAAATCTAATCTAACACCCTCCAGCATTTATCATTTCAAATGACCCACACTAAAGAGGAGCATGCATATCCTAGCACTCTGACATTCAGAGGAAGTATCAGCTAGCTAGCAGTTAGGACTCTTCACCCAAATGCACTGAATCTAGCAAAGGAAGAGGGTAACCAGTACTCCATCCACGGCAGCAAACAATGACATCCTGAAGCATAATGACCACAGCCATGGGAGCCCCCACCTCACCTGTAGTGGATTGCAGCTTTGGGTAATAAAGATGGAAAACACACCAATGCTAGAGAAAACATCTGCACAGGGGTTTTCATTAAATCGCTGAAGGTGTCAAGCTCCCTTTCCTTCTTCCAGTTAGTAAACTCTTCATGGTTGAAGGCATGGAGGCCTAATGACAGGAGATGGACATGCCAAGGGCAGAAGTGGCCCTTGGACCCTTGAGGTCATTCTTTGACAGTGTGTGTGAAGGAATGTGTATCCTTTTCACGGCTTTGTTCCAGTGGACATGGTCCACTGGCAAATCCTGTTGCACTAAGATCGGAGGCTGCAGATAACCCAAACATAATCCAGACATGTGGACATTGTTTTCATGACATAGCTTTCCAAATCCAAAGTGCACCACCCCCCTCAAAAAACAAACAAGACTTTGTCTTCTTCCTGCATGGAGAACTCTGTATCTCTTTCCTTTAGTCTCTCTCCTTTTCTCTCTTAATCTCTCTCTCTAGCTTTCTTTGTTGCTTTCTCTCTCCTATAGCTCCATCAACTAAATACTTATACCTACAGATGTATTATGTGCATACCTTCTAGACACTGTATACACATTACCTATCTATTGTTGATTTAACACATACATAAAACATGTAGGGTGTGTGTGTGTGTGTGTGTGTGTACTCCTAAATACTTATCCAAGTAAAAAGGGATCTCTCAACTCAATTTTCAGTGAGTGGGCAAACTTAAATCACTTTAGGTACCTTTTATGGGGGATGATAATACTAGTTTTTCCAGAAAGAGTGTGAAGATGAATTGGAGTTTATGAATACTTGTCTGAATAGACTTGGCCGGTGCCCTTAATTGGACTTCCTGCCCATGGGTTGAGTCACAGTTGCCCTAGCAACAACTCAGGTCCTCTTATCACCTCTTGGCACCAATCGGGTTTGGCCTTCTGAACCTTTCCCAGATACTGCCCATTATTTGTTGTTGATTCTGCACTGTGGATTCCATCCTGTTCTCTACCTGTTCTCTTGGACTTGGCTCCCTGTACTTTTTGGCTCCCAGATGCAATGCCCTGAAGCTAAAGCTGGATGAGGGCAGTTACTCCCAGAGGGGTTTCCAGAGGCTCCTCCTGGTCTCTGCTTTTGACCCTCCACCTCCATGTACCCACCCAATACTCCAGCTGTGGCAGACTTCTGAGAAGCATAGAGCCCCCCGGGATAGTTTCAGAAGATGTACCTGGGATTAATGACTGGGTTCATGGGGATTGATGCCTCAATATCAGGCCTCAGAACCCTCCAGAGGCCATGGGTGACATGCACCACTGGCAGTGAGACCATCTAGTCTCTTCCTCATGCTGCAACTGAGGAACCTGATATTCTAATACAGAGCCAAGGACGCTTGGTCCCGCTGGCATTCCCACCACCTCATGTAACATCTTCTGTGGGAGAAATTCACCCCTGCTGTGCTTTCTCCTGAAGGTGCAATTGAATCAGGACACATGGAACTGCAGGTCACAGAAGTAATATGGTTTGACTTGTATTTAGTGAAAGAAGCGGAGAGTTAAATCTAACCTTTCTTCTAGATTCGCAATCCTTTGCTAGAGGACTGCCTGGGCCCTCTAGGATTGTTAAGCCACAAATTTGGGGCCATACTTGGTATAAGCTGGCTTAATAGTAGCTGATGGTTTGGGCTAGAGGTGGGGCCAATGGCTAGCTGCACCAGGACCCTTCAGAATGGAATGATCCATTCTTGGAATTTAATTTTAGAAAGGGCTAAAGGGCATGATTTTTGATTAACTTGAAATCAAAATCCCTCTCCTTTCTCCCTTATCTAATGCCTGATCACATCAAGTGGACAATATGAGGTGGAGGATATTCTTCCTAAGATTGCACCCATCACCTTGTACTGTCCATGCCCTGCTTCCGTTTGCATCCAGCCTAGTTCAGAGGGAAGGCTCTGGATTCAGACTGCCTTCATTCAGGTCCCACCCCTGCCATTTTCTAATTGGGTGGCCTTATGCAAGCCACTTTCCTCTGAGCCTCAGTTTCTATATCTCTAAAATGGCAGTAAATAGCAGTAAGTACTACATGGGATAGAAAAGAGCCTACAGATGGAGAGTCTAAAAAAATATTGCCTATTGTTATCATCATAACCAGCCTGCATATCAGTGAGCTCATCTGTCTTCATGGATCATCCAAAGTGCATATGTGTGACATGACTCACTGTTCTAGACCCTCAAAATCTGTCCATCTTGTATCACCTACATTGAAACTGATTGAAACAGCCACCAGAAGCTCCAAGAATACCTGCTTTGATATGTCTATACAGAACTACCTTGCCACAGGAGAAGTCACACACAAGGACATTCTCACAAAACAGGAAACTGAACTCCGATCAGAACATCAAAGCAATTATCACTTTTTTCTCTGCCATTTCTGGGCATCTTCCCACTATCCCTGAAAAGTCATCAATGCCTGAGCAGTTGATTTGTAAACTCTTCATGGTTGATCCAGGACATCTTCTGGCCAGTCAAAGTCAAGACATGAAATGTGCAACATAGCACGTGGCCATTCACAACATCATCCAAGCACAAAACAATGCCTGAGTCCCCCCAGCTAATGTCTACACACCAAGAAGTTGGAGGACAGCTTCTAGGGGCTGGGGGCCTTCAGAGAGATGGCAGCCATGAGAAGTTGTCCCAGGTTTCACTGCTTTATGCTCTGTTTGACCAGCAAGACCTGATTTCCACTTATGTTGTGGTGACGTGTTCCAGTAATCCTGCACAGGGAGTAAGATGTGTTGATAACAAATGCTGGACTTATGATGATACCACAGTAAGGTCCTGTATCTAGGCCATTGTAACCCAATGGAGCAGTCACAGAAATACACCTCTCACCTTTGAAGAACTTAAACTTATCACCAATCAAATCTGATCAGCCCTTTGATAAATGAAGGGAAACCAAAGGATAGTGCTCCTGATATTTTGCTGGTTTGAACCCAAGTGTGGCTCACTCCAAAGACTAGAGCTCTCTATCACTCCGTATTGCCTGTTTTCAAGGATGCAGCTGATACTTCCCCTCAAAGAGTCCCATCATTTAAAAGGACATAGAAAATAGTTTAACTTATGCTGGTACAACATTTGAGCTAGACTTTGACAAATAGGTAGAATGCAGTCAGTCATGTAGAAATTGGAAAAGGAAAGGACATTTCAGGCAGAAGAAACAGAGTGAAACCGACACTGAGGTGGGAAAAATGGAGAGCATATCTGGGGAACATGTGTGTGAGTGCATGCACGGACCCAGGGGAAGAAACCATACTGCCTCCTTAAGGTACACTGTGGTGGTACACTGTGTGGACTAGAAAAAAGGGCTCCCTTGATTGTGCTGTACAGATGGGATTGCAGGTAATTTTTTTCTTGCTTTCTACAGTTTTTCATGTGTAACCTGTATGTCCTCAGGCCTTGCCTGTTAATCAGTTCACTGCTTCTCACACTGCCTCCTGGGTCATTGCTCCACTCCACTCTGGGCTCCTGCTTCATGACCCCTCTGTGCTGCTGACATTTGCCTCCAAGACATGCTTCCGTGTGCTCTACCCAGGCCACCTGCTCCAGAACTGCTATGCACGACATCCTCTAGGCCTCAGCAGACCAGAGCCACTGCTCCGTGTGGCACTCTCCCCACTGCCCGTGGGCCCCGTCCTTGCCACCACACTGGCCTGCTCTGCAATATGCTCATCTGGCCATTGCACCACTCTCCTGTGTGAGCCTCTTGGAGTATTCCCAGACACAGCTGCTTGGGTCTCCAGAGAGTACAGCTCTTTTAGGGTTACCCATGGCTGCCTTTCTCACCAGGGCACTCCTATAACATTGAGGTGTCCGGATCTTGGAGTTTCAGCACCTACTATGTACCAGCTGCTGTCCTTGGTGCTGGGAACACGACAAAGACAAAAGAAACTAAGTCACACCCTGACGAAGCTCACATGGCAATGTAAGAGACTGCCTGTAAACAAGTCAATAAACACACATAAATACTATAATTTTAGGTGGTGATAGTGCTGTGACATACATAAATAATGACAGAAAAGTTGATGCCAAAGCCAATACTTATAAGGGAAGGGATGTCAGCCTCACACCCCCAATTTCCAGTTCAAGAGGTCTTTAAATAAAAACAGAACAAAAAACATTTTAATATTACAATTGATAGTATATTAGGTCATCTTGGTGGAATTGTAGGTAGAAATGTTGCACATATTTGTTCTATTTTTATGTAAGCAAGGCCTCAGGAAAATTTGATGTCACAGGTTAGGATCTGGCAACCTAGATAGAGAAATACATATTATAAAGTTATGATTCAGTAATAATATAAAACACAAATTTACTGTTGGAATTCTGGATTCACAATATGGCTCCCAGAGTCCAGCTGAGTGCTTGTGGTCATAGCTCATTGCTCTGTGTTCCCCTTTGTGTTAATGAGCTTGCTAATTAATTGAAGGTGTCTTTATTTCCCCCTTTGAGGAACAGGAGTTTCACCTGACTTAATTCTAGTTAATGTATTTACCTTTTCTCTATGCAAATTTTCTCTGCAACTGGAAGTATTCAAGTAAATTTTGTCTCCATTTAAGATTAGGCTGCTAAGTTAATATTTAGATTTGGGGAATAGTGTTACTTATTGCTTTGGATTCTACTGCATGAAGGGAACAAACATAGTTTCAGGATGATTTGTGTTTAAACTAAAAATAAAGATTAATAATAATAATATTAAGAATAGCAATAGGAGGATGATGGTGGTGATGATAATGGGAAATACTGGTGTAGTACTTTTTTTTTAAAATTTTAAACTTCTTATTTTGAGATATTTTCAAGTTTACAGGATAGTTACAAAAATAACACAAACCCTATACAAAGGACTCATGCCCAGATCACTGCCACCTTTGTTGTCTCATTCTCTATTCACTTTCTGAACAGTTGAGTGAAGGTTGTATACATCACACTCCTTGAACACTTAATACTGCCATGTATGTTTCCTAAGAACAATGACATTCACATGTGCAACCACCTTAAGTGAAATTATACAGTTAAAGAAATTTAACATTGATAGAAAGCTTTCAGTCTATATTCCAATTTCTTCATACATTCCCAAATGTCCTTTTAGCCTTCTCTCTTCCCTTGTTAGATCCCATCAGGGATCATGTCATTGTCTATTTGAGTTTCTCTCTTTTTTTTTTTGAAATTCTAGGAATACATATAGAAGATAAAGTTTCCCATCTCAACCCCACTGCAGCACACCATTCAATGGATTAATCACATTCACAATGTTGCCATGCCCCTACCACCTTCCATTACTAAAACTTTCCTATCTCCCCCAATAGAAACCCTACACCTGTTAGGAATCAACTCCCAACTCCCCCTGCCCTGGCAGCCTGAACTCTCTGATATTTACTCTGTAGTTATCATGAGGCTTAAATTTGGTCTCCTAAATCCAACCAACTCATTTGCTTTGATACCAACTGAACTTTAATAGAATAAACAAACTATGTTTCTATACAGCTCCGTCCCCACACCTTTATGTAGTTCTTGAGTACATAACCACTGATTTCTCATATTTTATGCATTTGCTTTTAGCCCTATAGGAATTTGATTTGTAAACCAAAAAGACAATAGTACTGGCATTTATATTTACTTACCTAGTTACCCTAATCAGAAATGTGGTCTGTGCCACACACAGAGGGAAGGAGATCCATGGGCCTTGGTGACGTGTGGAACAGAGCCACACTTCAGAGCTGAAAAGAGGAGTCTGGTGACTCGATGCCCAGAACTGTATCCTCAGGACGAAGTGATCTTGTTGGGGGGCATGAACCCTGTGTCTCCGAGGGTCCTCAAGGCCATGGTGCCGCTCAGCAGGATGACCAGGTGTGTGATGCTGCTGTTGTTGAGAGAGAGGCAGAGCCAGCCCTGGGAGGGGGGGAGCTGCAGGGCCCTCCACATGATTTAATGGATGATGTTGGCATAGCAGATCATCTCGTAACTGTCCTCCTCCAGCTTGGCATCTGCCCAGTGGATGTAGTTCTGGAATGCGGCCTCAGTTCGGGCTCCATCTTCAAAATACACAGCTTCCGTCTTCCAGTGGGACACGGTAGGTCTGGTTTGATGGGGGCACCTTCCCTAAGCAGGTCTGTGCTGACTCTACAGACTCCTGGCAGGTGTTTGCTGATTATGTCTGCTGTTTCTATTGCTTGGGTCATGGAGGAATGTACAATTTTACGAACTTCAGCCCCAAGCTTGTGAGTTGAGACCAGTTAGTTCAGCTTCTTCATGGCCCAGCAGGGTCAGAGTCCAGTCCTTCTCCAGGGAGCCATCCACATGGTCCTGGGAGTGCCGGATGAGGAAGATGTGTCACCTGGCCTCAGCTTTGCAGTGGTCCAGTCTGACACCAGTTCTTCTCCAGATTCCAGGTTCCTTTTCTGCAGGTTGATGAGAGACAGTGGTTCTCGCCTATCCCAGTTGAGGTCCCAGAAGCTGGCTCAGCACACCGGGACCCGCGTCTCCGCCCCCACCCAGGGCTTCTCCACAGCCACAGCCTAGAAGAGCACGGCCACCGAGCACCTGGCCAGCCCGCAGGCCACCAGCTTCCTGGTGTAGTACCTTTAAGTTAGAGACTTCCAAACAAAAATGACAGTTCAATGTTTGGTGCCTTTGATATACACATACCCTCCATAACTGGTCAAGTTATCTATAAGCACACACATTTCTCCTACAACATTGGTTGTCTCAACATGGTTTTTAATGGTATTATTACCAATTTAGCGGCTACTTTTAAAAATTGGGGTAAAATTCACATACAGTTAAATGCACAGGTCCTAAGGGTAATATTCAATGAACTTTATTAAATATATTCACACATGTAACCACTACTACAATCCAAATATAGAATAGATCCATCACCTAGAACATTCCCTTGTGTAATGGGCAAAATTTTAAGCACGTAGACTGTATTTGATTATAAAAATAACCGCAGTCAGAAATCTGGCTTATTCATGCAAATACTTTAAAAAAAGATAGGTTTCATTAATAATTTTACTGGCATCTCAACCAAACAAGTCACTTTCTTTAACATTTACTGGCCATTAAATATTGCCCATTGCCCATGGGTTTATCAGCAGTGCCAAAATCATTTGGGAAGTTAAACTTTACTCCTGAGGTAGCAAACAGCTTGCTGATTAATTTAACAATGAGCTTGTTATAAATACATTCCTATAATTCACCCAAAGCAGAAGGTTTCGTTTGGTTTACATCAAATATGTCCATCATCAAGTATGTTTTGGGCCTAGAAGGCAATCTCAATTTCCTGTTGAAACGGATCAGTGCCACCTGAAGAGCCATGGACTGAAGCAAGAACTGCACAGATTTTATTTTCATTTATTAATTCAACAAACTAAGCTCTTACTATGTGCCAGGCACTGCTAGATACCCAGGATCAAGCAGTGAACAAAACAGACAAAATCCTTCTCCTCACGGAGAAAAACATCCAATGGGTCCATTATATGATGTCCGGTAATGGGGAGTGTGAAGAAAAATGGAGTGAGGTGAGGGGCATGGGAGTGTTGCAGAGGAGTGTGGGAGTCATGGAAGGCCTCTATGACAAGATGACACCTGAGGAGAGAGCTGAGCCCAGTGAAGGAGAGACAACGTGAAGGTCTCTAAAAACAACAAATACAAAAGGCCCTGAGACAAGAACATACTTAAGAGTAGCAAGGTGACAGGAGTGGCTGAGGAAGAGGTAAAGATGCTGGAGCAAGACAGGGGCCAGATCATCAGATCATACAGGAGGTTCTAGGCCATGGTGAGGACTCTGGAATTGGGTTTGTGGGAATTATGTGGAGTCTTTTTTTTAAAAACCAACAATGAATAAATTATATTCTGGAAATATACTGGTTACCTTGAAATTACAAAATTTTAAGTCTTCATTTATGGAAAAGAGGTTTCAAAAACTAAAGATGATTACAGAAATATAAACAAAATTGCATTTTTGATATTTTTTAAAATAAATTTTTTACTTTGGAATAATTTTAGATTTAGAGAAAAGTTGCAAAAATAGTTCAGGAGAATTCCTATAAACTTTTTATCCATTTCCCCCTACTTTTAACATCTTACATTACTGTGGCCCTTTTATCAAACCTAGGAAATTGACATTGGTATATTCAAACTCCAGATTTCACTAATTTTTCCATTGTTGAAGTCTTTCTGTTCCAGGATCTGACCTAGGGCACCACGTTGCATTTAGCTGTCATGTCTCCCTGGTCTTCTCTGTTCTTTCTTGTTTTTCATGACCCCTGACTGAGCTGAGGAGTACTGCTCACTTGTCCTGTAGAATGCCCCTAATCCAGTTAGTCTGCTGTTTTTCTTGATTAGACTAGGGTTACGGGTTTTTAGAAAGAATACCACAGAGGTGGAGTACCCTTCTCACTACATCATACCAGGAGATGCTTGATATCCTCATGCCATCCCTGTGTGTTAATCTTTATCACTTGGCTAAGGTAGTGTTTGCCAGGTCTCTCCACTGTAAAGTTATCATTTCCCTTTTCCTACTCTATTCTTGGGAATCTAGCACACCCTCAGGGAAAGGGGGGCTGGGGCTTAAAATTCCTTGGTGTGCTTTAAAAGCATCACTTGATATGGAGAGTAGACGGAAGGGGGCAAAAACAGAAGCAGGAAGATGGGCAGAATCCAGGTGAGAGAGGTGGCCTGGACTAGGGTGCAAGTTGTGGAAATGATAAGTGGCTGGAACCTGGTACATTTAGGAGACATAGTCTACAGGTTTTACATAGCCTTCTGCCTTTACTGTCTTGAAGCCAATGCTACTGACGGACATTATCTTGTTTTCCTCATGACAACATCACTCCCTGGAAGGACAGTGCTTTCCTTCTTTAGTTATAAAGATTGTTGTTCCTGGCTCCTGGGATAGCTTCCTGGAGAACTTCATGGCTGGGGAAGTGTCCTCTGGGCCCTGGTACCAGCATATACATGCGTGCTGGGAGACACTCATGTATATGCACCCACTTTATTCTCTACATTTGCTAGGAGAACATGAAGGAGAACCCCAAGAGGGAGATTCAGAAGATCTTGGTGTTTGTGGGATGCTCCCTACCTGAGGAGACCTTCCATTTTTTTTTATTATTAAATTCAGCTTTATTGAAATACATTCACACACCATACAATCATCCATGATATGCAATCCACTGTCCACAGTATGATAACATAGTTATGCGTTCATCACCACAATCTATCTCTGAACATTTTCCTTACATCAGAAAGAACCAGAACAAGAATAAAAAATAGAAGTGAAAAAAGAACACCCAAATCATCCCCCCCATCCCACCCCATTGAGACCTTCCATTTTTGAAATGTTTGCCTTCTCAAAGTAAACCTAACTGGTTCCTTGAGCCAAGCTACAAATATCTATCCCAGAAAGAAGTATTAGAATAGAAATTTAAGGTGATAAAGCCTAGCAAAGCTAATTCATTTAGAACCTCCTATGTAATAGGCCCATTTAGGTGCTTTGTATTTTGTTGTGGGTATGAGTTTTCAACTCAGGTGTGCAAAACTGTGCATACCTTTATATTTATGTAAGTAAATTTAAATTTTATCTTAAACCTTTATTTTTTTCTGATGCAAAGATTTTAGTCCAGTTCTGTCAATTCAGTTCTTTCAGTGATTATATCCATCATTTTGTATTTAACCTTATGCAAATCTGGACTTTCCCTCTTCTCCCACTTCTTCCTGATGTTGATCCTTGACACTGCCAAGATTTGTAAATATGCTGCTGTGGGTTTGGAAGGGAGGGTGGCATATCCTTCTTGATCCTGATCTCATGAGATCCTGTTCTATTTCCTTTGAGATGGAACTGGTTGGTTTGGCCCTGGGTGTTTCTCTCCATACTGGCAATCTCCCAAAAAGTAACTGACTTCCCGTTACCACCTCTGAGAGGTTGCATATGATGTATCCTTCCTGCAGTGTCCCCTCATTCTGCCCTTGAGACCCCTTACAGGTCTACCAGCTCTCTTGCTCTTCAGGGATCCTCAAACCTACAAGTGCTCTATCATCTCCTTCCCCCAGCATTGCCTCTCTTTTCTGGGACTCGGCCCAAGGGGGCAGGAGCTTGGCCTTCAAACCATTACCTAATTAATTCTCCTTACTTTTAAGAGCTTGAGGAAGGCACTTATCTTTGAAGGGCTTGGAGGTAGAAGTCCGGGAGCTCAAAGGGGGCCCACTCAGCCCATGCTCTTCCCAAACCTATTGTTTGTATTAGGATGTTGGCCTTTGGAAACAAAAAACATCAAGGATTTACTTATTTTGCTTCTCACTGTGTTAGGCAGTTAGAAATGGGAGGCTACAATAGAGGCCAGGATATAGCATGTTGCCAGGGTCTCATCTGAAGAGTCAGGTAGAAGAGTGAAAGAGTGGAAAGTAGACTTGCAATAAACACACAGGCTAACTCTTCATACATTACCAATTGCATGATTATTTCTTTTGCTCTTTATATTGGTTCTGTGGGTTTTATCTTTTTATTTTCATTTCATCAATGAGAAAGTTCAGAAGTTAAAAAAAAATTGTCCAAGTTTGTACAGACAGTACATGTTGGTGGAAGCAGGAATCAAAACCAGATCTGTTTTCACATCAAAGCCTGTGTTTTGCCCAGCGGAGCACATAATCCAACTCATACACTAGCAGTTTCCTTCCATGTGAATGACCCAAAGCATTCCATTCCACAAACAGGCATGAGTGTGGCTTAAGAACTACTGAGGACACCTCCTTGATCATTAGGTGTCTAACATCTCCGTTTCTGTTTTCAAATTTTAACGTTCAACATGTAATTATTGACTGTCCATTCTTTAGTACAGGGACACAGTGGTGAACAAGCCAGTCTGTCCTTGCCCTTAAGGAAATGAGAGTCAGGGAGAGAAGGCAGACAAGTCAAAATATATTTAAAATACAGTGTAGAGAAGTTCCACTGATGAAGTGAATCAGCTTGCTTTGAGAAACCCAGAAGGAGCCCCTAACTCCACACTGTGGGATCAGAAAGGCTTCCTGGAGGGGATGGGGTTTAAAGTACAGAGATATACCAGAGCTCTGGGATGTGGGGTGGTGGTGGATGGAGTGTGATAGTCCATTACAGAACTTCCAGATTTTTATGTAAGTGTTATTCTCTTCCTACTTCTTCAAATCAGGGTGAACTGAACTCCAATTGAGGCAGTGACAGGAAGAGGCCATTTATTTTGAGGGCCACCTTCTAAGATAACAGAGTTGCTGTTTGTAACCAAAGGCTGGCCACACCATGCACCTGCTCTAACCATTCGCCAATGAGAACTGCATCCTCTGCAGCCAAGCTACTACCTCTTATTGATTAGCCTCTGAAAAGGCTTCCACTGTTCAATGTTCAGCCTGCTCACCTTCTAGCCCATGGAGTTCTTTTCTTTGCCTTTGCCTCCCCACTGGTCCTTACTAGGAGGCATTTGTGAAGTAAACATCACCAGGGCAATTGAAGTCCCTTGTTGGAGACTGCTTATTCTTGCTTGAACAGGCAGTGTTTAAAAAACAAAAGAAATGTAGTTATTTTCAAAATTCAACCTTTTCCCTCCCTTTTACTGTTCTCTCACTTTTGCAGGCTTCTATTCAAAGACTCATTTTCTCCCTCAGACATTTCAGCTTTTGAATTTACTTTTCAAAAAATGTATGACATATGTTTTCTTTCTTATATATATTTTTGAGGTGATGGTGAATTTCTCAAATTCTCAGCATTTTCTGTTTACTTTTGCAGGGGAACACAGAACATACGTTTATCAGCCTCGGCTGCCAGAGCAAAGCCAAAGACAGTGGCAGATGGACTGTGATACTTTTTTCCCAGGGGTTTACATGTGTTGGTGGAACATCTTACCCCAATGTTCAGGCTTTTATACTTCTAGGGGCAATGGAGAAAAACAGAGTGTGATCTAGCAACCAGTGCTATGGACTGTATTGTGTTCCCCAAAAGACATGTTCAAGTGTCTTATCCCCAGTCCTGTGAATGTAAATTTATTTGTAAATAAGATCTTTGAAAATGTTAAGATGAGGCCAAACTTGATTAGAGTGGGTCTTAATCCAACAAGAATAGTGTCCTTATAAGGAAAAGTTATTTGGACACAGAAACAGAGAGAGAGAGAGAGAGAGAGAGAGAGAGAGAGAGAGAGAGAGAGAGAGAGAGAGAGAGAGAGAGGAGAGAGAGAGAGGAGAGAGAGGGGAGAGAGAGAGAGAGGAGAGAGAGAGAGGAGAGAGAGGGGAGAGAGAGAGAGAGGAGAGAGAGAGTGTGCCATGTGACGGTGGCAGAGATTGAGTTATGTTGCCACAAGTCAAAGAATGCCATGGATTGCTGGCTGGCCACCCACCAAAGCCAAGGCATGGAAGGGATTCTCCCCTTTAAGAGGGAGCATGACTCTGCTGACACTTTGATTTTGGACTTTGAGCCTCCAGAACTGTGAGACAGCACATTTCTGTTAAGCCGACTGGTCTGTGGTCCTTTGTCGCAACAGCCCTGGAGAACTAGGATGGTCTGCATGCTGGTTGGGCTTCAGGAAGCCTAGGCTCTGGTGTTGCTTCTGGGGCAAATCCCTTCCCACTTCTGGCTGTTTCTGGCCCTGAGACTGAACCTACACCAGCCACAACCACTCAGCCGCCTTCAGAAATGTGGGGAATTTGTGCACATTTTTTGGAGGCTAGACTCTGAGTGACCTACTTTAAGAAAACCTCACGTAGAAAATTGGAATTGGTGAAAATGATGATGGAGAGAGAAGGGAGGGGGATGTTGATTTTCCATGTTACAACATGAGTTCCTCTATATAAGAGCATCTAAACTGTGGTTTTAATTTAAAAAGGAATGTGGCATACACCTTCTCCAGGGATAGATACATATAGTTGATAAGAGGAAGGAAAACAAATTATTTGTTGAGTGACTATCAAGTTCTCACAACAACTGTTTGTTGTAGATACAATCATTCCCATTTTGAGGGAGGAAATTGAGGCAGAGAGGTCACGTAATTAGCAAGTTAAGTAGCTTCTGATAGGCTGAGCCAAGATTCTAACCCAAGGCTAGGTCAGGTACTGAGAGCCTCGTTAGGGCCTTGGCCATAAGTTAGGACTCCAGTGTTTGAGTCTGGTCTTCCCTGCTAGTGCCCTTGGCAATCCTTCATTCCTCAGAGTCTGAGTCTCAGGATAATCCTGTCTTTCTGGCTTCACAGGGTTGTTGTGACAACCATGACGATGAGACAACTGGGAAGTGCTTTGTAAATGACAACACATTATATGAATACCAGAGGGATCATTTTTATTTCATTGTCAATGAGTGAGGCACATCTGTGGATGAATTACTGAAATATTTACCTACGAGACTTGCCATGTAGCTTTGTCTTCCACTGCAGAATACTGCCCATGGCCTCTTGTCACCTGTGCACGCTCCCCATAGTATGGCATTTGTTTCACACTGATGCTAAGTGCAGGCCATATTGTAGGCACTTAGCACCCATGAAGAGGTTGGATGGGGTAGCCCTTGAGAGAAAGCTGCTGGAGCCAAATTGCCTACCCCTGCCACTTGTCAGCTTGGGACTTTGGGGAAGTTACTTAACCTTGCTATGTCTTAGTTTTCTAATCAGAAAAATGGGAAAACTAATAGTATGTATTTCACAAGATTATTGTGAAGTTTAAATGAGTCAATTCATACACAGTTCTTAGCACTATGCCTAGGACATAGTAAATGCTACAGAAATGCTGGTTCTCATACTTGTTAGTTGATTTTCACCAGCCTTGAGAAAATCTGTAGAGCCACACATTGGTGGCAATGATAAGTTCCGTGGTAGAGTACCAGAATACAATGTGCAAGGCTCCAGATCAGTGGTTTTTCCTACAAACAGCATTATTTATGGCTCATAAAGAAATGACTTCTATGACTAAAATTTTCAATCTTGAACAAGTGCTGGTGTTAGGTCTGGTGAGGGGCTAAGTAAGACTCTGCCTGATTCGGGTCACCTCTCCAGCCTCACCCCATGTCATGAATTCTTTTAGGTCCTTGAATGCACCATACTCTCTTCTCTTTTGAATGCACAACTCCTTTTATTTGATGTTCTTTCTTTTCTACCATATCTCCAGCCCATCTGTCTTGCTCATGTCTATGCATCCCTCAGGTTTCATTTATCGGAGAGGTTTTTCTGGATGCCATTAGATTGGTTTGGAAAAAAGTATTAGGATGAAGCATGGACTTATCTAACAGTGGTTGAAATGGAAATTGTTAATCTGCAAACTCTATAGAGTGATGACATTTGCTTAGCCAATTGTACATTTTTTTTTTTTTTACAATAAGCGAAATGCTATTTAAAAAAAATATTAACAGAAAGTAACTTATATATGGTATTCTTTGCTTCTTCAAAGTAGTTTACTCATTTCTGAATTATACAAATTTCCTTTTTTCTTATCTTTCTCTCTTTGGCTATCTACATCTCTTATGTCAGCTCTGGACAAAATCAGAATTGACTTTTTTAAGTTTTAGAAACAATGAGTTGAAGCTTCATACCACTGAAAGATCTAGAAATGTCAAATGGTTTCCACTCTTCTTTTTAATTTATTGGAAAGAGTATTGCACAACATTCATATATTGATCATTGGTTTTAGCTCCCATTTTATAAATAAAAACAATAAAAGACAGGAAGATTTATCCCTAAATGTTGTAGTGTTATCTTTGAGAGGTAAGTAAAGGTAAATTATATTTTACTCTTTTGCTTTTTTGGTATTCTCTAAATTTTCTACAATGAGCATACTTTATAGTAATAAAAAGTTATTCAAATATAAAAAAAAAGAGAACGAGTTCATAGTTCTCTAAATTCAACTCCAATCAACAAGATTCAATAAACGAGGGTTGGAAAGGAGGAAGATTCAAAAGTAGCAGGCCTTTCCCTGCCTTTCAGGAGGCTAAACATCCTAAAGACTAATTGATTAGAGAAGTGCCCTGTTCTGGTTTGCTAATGCTTCTGTTATGCAAAATACCAGAAATAGATCAGCTTTTATAGAGGGGGCTTATTTGGTTACAAATTTACAGTTCTGAGGCCATAAAATTTTCCAAACGAAGGTGTCAACAAGATGACACCTTCACTGAAGAATGGCTGATGGCATCCGGAACACCTCTGTCAGCTGGGAAGGCATGTGGCTGGCATTTGCTGTTCTTTTGCTCCCAGGTTGCATTTCAAAATGACGTTTTCCAAAATGTCTCTGGGTCTCTCTTAGCTTCTTTAGCTCCTGTGCATCTAAGCACCGGGGTCTTCTCTTAGCTTCTCTGGAGCAAACTCTGGGCTAGCATCTCCAAACATCTCCAAGCATCTCCAAGTGTCAGCGTCAATGTCAGCTCTTAGCTTCTCTCCAAAATGTCCCTCTCAGCTGCTCTGAGGTCCTTCTGTTTGTGAGCTCTTTCATAGGACTCCTAGTGATTAAATCAAGACCTACCCTGAATGAGCAGGGGCCATACTCCATGGAAATAATTTAATCAAACGTTTTACCCACAGTTGACTGAGTCACATCTCCATGGAAACACTCAATCGAACGATTCCAACTTAAACAACACTAATATGTCTGCTGCCACAAGACTGCATTAAAGCATATGGATTTGGGGGGTGGGACATAATGTAGCCAAACTTGCACAAAGCCCCAAGAAGATATTCCTTTGCCTGACTATGCTGAATAGTTTTTCATTTTCATATTCCTTCCAACTCTCCTAGCCCCTATTTCTAGTTCCCCTCTTTACTCTTTTTCTTCCTTCCTCTCTTCTTCCATTCCCCCTTTCTTTCTTCTTCCTTCCTTTGCTTTCTTGTTTCTTTCTTCTCTCTGTCTCCCTCTCCTTACCTCCCCTCCTGACCATTATCTCAATTATTCTATTCCAGTTATACCTCCTTCAGAGATTTCCCACCCTTCTTGTCCATATCTTCCTCATCACTTTGTTCTCATTTCCTGCTCAGTCACCAGGCAACACACAAGGCTGCCTTTTTCACACTAATGGGGAACAAAGAAAGCACATAAAATCGAAATTTAAAGATATCCAGGAATCTCATTTTAGTTAGTCCTTAGAAACTTCCCCTAAACAAAACTTGTTATATAAACTTTAAACCCATCAAAACAGAGTTTTAGTTTTTTTTTTTTTTTTTTTTTTTTTTTTTTTTTTTTTTTTTTTTTAAATTCTGCCTATCTTCAAAGCAATGCTGAAGAGAAATTAGTTATTTGAACTTGTGTTTCCAGATACCCTTGGTCAAATTTCCTGTTATAGACCTAAAGGGTTCAGCTACTTACCATACATTTAATGATATTTACCTTTCTCTTGCAAAGAGATAACAAATTGTGACTCTTATCTACCGTTTTTTAGTACATCTCACCAAGATCCATGTGCACCTTTCACAGAAAGATAAATTTTATATGTCAGCAAATAAAACATGTAATGCTAATGAAGCCCTTGTAGGAAATCTCAGTGCTAAAATTGTGCCGGCCTCTTTTTTATTTTTTATTTTATTTTTTTTTGCTGTCATTGGGAATTTATTTATTTATTTATTTATTTATTTATTTATTTATTTTCATTGAGATACATTCATACACCATATAATCCATCCAAAGTATACAATCAATGGCTCACAGTATCATCATACAGCTGTGCATTCATCACCACAATCAATTTTAGAACATTTTCATTACTCCAAAATAAAGAAAAAAAAAGAAAAAAAATTAAAAGGAACACCCAAAACATCCCATATCCCTTATCCCTCCTATTATTTCTATACTTTTTGTTTTTATTCTTTATTTTATTCCTCATCTGCCCATACAGCCAGCCTCTTTTTAATGCTACAACTGAAGTCTAGAAGAGGGTCTGTCCAATGAACCTGCTTCAAATGGGTTATAGGGCTATGATGGAATTTCGTCATTGCCAATTGTTTCTGTTTAAAGTGAGGTCAAAAAAGGGGTCAGAATGCCTCTCCTGCCCCCATCCCCCAAACAAACAGCCTTGTGTATAAATCCACTGTGTGCGCACCACACAAAAAAAGGAGATCCAGATCTGTTTGGATATTTGATTTTTAAAAAAAGTCAAAACCAGTATAATAGATGTGACATGATATCTCATTATTGTTTTAATTGGCATTTCTTTGATTTCCTGTGAATCTGAATATTTTTCTATATTATTTGTCATTTATATTTCTCATTTTGAATATTTTCTATTCATGTCTTTTGAATACTGTTCTGGTTTGCTAATGCTGCTGTTATGCAAAATAGCAGAAATGGTAGGCTTTTATAAAGGGGATTTATTAGGTTACAAATTTAAAGTTCCAATATCATAAGTGTCCAAACTAAGGTATCAACAAGAGGAATTCCTTCACAGAGGAATGGCCAATGGTGTCTGGAACACCTCTTTGATCTGGGAAGACACGTGGTTGGCATCTGATGGTCCTTTTCTCTGGGGTTGTGTTTCAAAATGGCTTCCTCCAAAATGTCTCTGAGCTTCTGTCTCTCTTAGTTTCACTCAACTCTCTGCTTGGTTTTCCTGGGGAGTTTCTCTCTAAGCATCTGGAAGCCCTCTCTTAGCTTTCCCAGGGCAAACTCTGGGCTTCATCTCTTAGCTTAGCATCTCCAAATGTCCTTCTGTCTGCGTCTCCAACAGTCTCCAAGTGTCTCTCTCTGTTGGCTCTTAGCTTCCCTCCAAAATGTGTCTCTTAGCACTCTGAGCTCTCTTAAAGGACTCCAGTGAACCAATCAAGACCCACTCTGAATGGGTGGGGTCCACACCTCCATGGAAATAACCCAATCAAAGGTTCTACCCTAATCAACAGACTAATCAGTCTGCCCCCACAAGATTGTATTAAAGAATATCGCTTTACTGGGGGACATAATATATCCTAACCGGCACAAATATTTTTCTATTGTTATGAATATTTCATATTGATTTATATAAACTTTTCATATGTTAAGACACTATCCTTTTGTCCTAAATGTTTCAAACATTATCATTTTCCAGTTTATTTGCCTTTTATAGCCATTTCTTATGTTTATTTCACATAAGAAAAATAAAAATAATTTATGTAGTCAAACCTTTCAATCTTGACTTTTAAAAAAATGTCTCTTTATTACTTCTTATTCTTTCCTGTAAGAAGGAGGAGGAGGACAAGGAAAGGGAGGAGGAGAAGGAAGTAGGGGAGAGAAGAGAGATTTGTAGCTGAATCCAGCTTTTTCAATGAGCTAATAACCAGCTTCTAAATGTTATTGAATCTGAGGGCTAGGAAACAATTATGTCCCATTTAAGTGAGAAAAAAAAAACAAAACAAACCTCAGAGTGGTGGGTGAGGGGAGGAGACATAAATTGTATTAATTCTGAAGAAACTGGCTCTAGGTGTGCTCACCGACTCATCCCAAATGTTAGCATTGGGAGGTCGGAGGTCACCTCCTTGAACACTTTATCCAAATGCAGGAATCCTGCCAACACTATTTGTACCATTTGATGGATAATTGCAAGAATAACTCAACTCTCTCACTGGAGCCCATCACAGGATGTCAGCTGGACATATTTTTCTTATATTATACTGGAATTTGCCTCCCTGTAAATTCCATACACCAAGTCTAGCTTCATTTGGAGCCAAAAAGAGAGTCATCTACCTGAGAGAACTTCAACAATTCAGAAAAAGCTGCCATATCACACCTGAGACATCTCTTTTCCAGGACAAATACCTCAAAATCATTTCCCTGTACCTTCTTCCACATGGCTTTGAGACTCCCTACAACACGGTTGGCCGTATCCTGGACACATCTCAGTGGGTGCCCAACATTGAAGACAGAATTCCGTGTAGACCTGACGGGGGCAGAACAAACAGAAATAGAACTGGTGAGAATATGACATGTTCAAGTCCCTTGTCTCTGCATTCCCTTGGTTTCTCTTTGTTTTTCTTCACTTTCTCAACCACATGCTCTGTTTCTCAGTAACCCTAGGGTGGTGGCCTGGGTACCCTGCCTTTTCTCCACTCCACTCCACCCTAGTGCGGAGGTTTGCTTGTTTGTTTATGTTTTGTTGTGTTGTGATTGTTGTGTTTTTTAGTAGTGGTGACTGAACCCTGGCAAACTTCTTACTTAGTTGCTCTGCAGGAGCTGGTTGGGGAGGTCTTGTCTTTGCTTCTAATTCCCTTTCTTCTAGTTTGAAAGCCATTGCCTGTTGCTTGCAATGGCAGCAGGCTTCAACCTGGGTTTGTGGGTCAGGGTTTTAGTTTTGGACCTTGGCCTCACTATCCTGTTAGACTTGTGATCAGGCTTCCCCAGGGTGGCTGGGGAGGGCAGGGCAAGGCAGGCTGGGATAGAGTAAAGGTGGGGCGAGGAAACCCGGGCTGGGCTGAGCTGCTCAGGAAACCAACTTGCTTCTCCAAGCTGGTTGGGCCTGGTGATGGCAGAGCTGCTACCTACCAAAGGCACTGGACAAAGAGGACTTAACCAAGACTTAATCCTGGCTAACTGGTGGGAGACCCTGGGCAAGTCATGTGTCCTCTCTGAGAGAATGACACTGGATAGTGATGCTAACTACTGCCACCTGTCAGGCACTGACTCAGACCATGTGCTGCCAAGAGCTTTCAGGTATTGTCCCATTCAATTATATCAGCAAACTCATGAAGAAGGTTCTCTTAGTTTGTTCATTTTACAGATGAAGAAATAGAAACTTAGGTTAAATAATTTGTTCAAGGTCACAGTGTTAGTAAGTAGCTGAGGTGGGATTTGAACCAAGTGGTCTGAAAGCCTGTGCTCCCAACTGCAATGCTATGCCTCCCCTACCCCCAAATTCCACACAGTATTCCTAGTCCATGGTTTGCTATGGTTCGGCAAAGCTCTAAGGGATGGGGAGGACCATTTCAGGCCATTTCTCATCACGTCGCAGCAGCAACCTAGAGACCCGAGTTTCCACTTTTCATTTTCCCACTTCTGAGCTAAGGCTGCCTACACACTGCTACCTGGTTTGAAGCAGCTTACAAATGTCCAGGCAGCAAGAGAAAATTTATCTTATAAATAGTTTTATGCCAGTGTTGCTATCACTCTCACTACATTCAGGGATAGAAAACCAGAAACAAAACCAAGCATGAGTTTCCTTTGGGTAGGATGCCTCTCTAAAACATTGCTATTATTTATTCATGTTGACAGGGGTTGTTTACTTAAAATATTTTTTCTTCTTGTAGACATAAGAAAAATTAATTGCTCTGGCTTTTCCTCTGTGATTTTTCTGATGTCCTGGCATGCCAATGCCTGAGAAAATTTAACCCACAGAATGAGTAATACTCTGTAACTAAGGACTGGTATTTCAATCATCCAAGGTTGTGGAAATCTTATTGTAGCCTGGGAGTCAGCCCTGAACAAGTAAGTAAATAAAGCAGCTTGTTGCCCTTTCCTGAAAGAATACTTCCCTCTTTAAGGATTTTAATTTGTCTTCTTTCAACAACAGGTACAATACTGTAATTATTATGTCCTTGGATTTACACATTATATCGACAGGGTGCAATGATCCTTGGGTTTGTGTAGTGCATTCATAAAAGTGGAGCATTTTCATATTTATTATCACAATGTGTGTGTGTGTGTGTGTGTGTGTGTGTGTGTGTGTGTGATTCAGGATTAGGGGAATATTTTCACACTGAAAGATGGCAGATCTGAGACACCAGAGGTGGCTCGCAAATCTGTGAGGGGCCTGAAAAGAAACCGGAGAACTTCACTTTTACAGATTCACGTTCTTTGTGTCTTGGAGACAAAACACAAACCTTTCAAGAAAAACTCATAAAATTCCTGGCATCATTTCTATGTGGCACAGAGTAGGTGTACCTGATACACCTCAATTCTATCTACTAATACAATCATATTTACCATAGAATTGCCATTTCCACAGCAACTAAAATTAATTGGTGCTGTCATATAAAAGTCAGATTTCTGTGACTCTGTAGTTGTTTATTTTTGGTTGCTTTTCATCTCAATTACATCACAGTGAACCTTTCAGTACCATTTATCTAAATATGGTTATAACTTCCACGGCTTCTCGTGTGTTCTGCCTCTCATCTGTTTGTACCTGTGTAGAACTTAATCTCCTTTTTGTTTTCTTTCTGCCTAAGTGAAAACAAGAATGCCGAGATTTCTCCAGGACACACCTGTGAACTGTTGCAGAGCAGCTGATCTTGAGGGAAGGCTGGTTTTACCACACAGGTGGTGACTGGGAGGCCTCAACAGGCTCCCAAACGCACCAAAGAAAGAGGGAAATATTTAAAAAAACAAAGCCGGGGGTGGGGGCTGGGATGGGAGCTGGAGACACCTTTGACAGGATAGTTAGCGGATGTTACTTTACTCCGAATGCCAAAATGTAATTAGAAAGCCAAATGTCACAGTGAAGTGGAGCTTTAACATTTACACACACATACACATACTCTTTCTTCTCTCTGAGATGCACACTTGTCTATGTGTTCTTTCCAGGTAGTTGCTCTTCCTTGACATTATATAGAAAAGTAAAGATTGAGAGATTCCATTCTGGGTATCCCAGGCACTGTTAGAGCCGTGGGTCAGAGGTAGATCACCCCTAGATGGAGCTAATTTTCCCTAGGGGTTGAATATCTTCGTTTTGTTCTCAATACCCAATATGATCTGTCCCGGTTTTTACACCACACATCCTAAAGAAGAACTGAATGTAGTATACAGTTATTATTGGCATTTTAGATGCTCCTACAGCAACAAAACAAAGGAATTTGATTTTGGGTTTTGGAACACAAACTCAAATGCTTTATCAGTTAAATGAAGTTTTTTGTTAATATTTGCAACTGGACTCTCTATGGCTTGAATTAGAATGAGGAAAAATGTGAGTCATTTAGTATTTTTGCATTCCACTTTCTTCCCAGGGCACAGAGTATGCCCCATCCATTTTTTTTTTTTTTTCCTGTAGAGCAGCATTAGGAAATTTTTCAACTATTGACTCTCTTTTGGACATCTACTTTTTATCTCAGCTTTTTCATCTATAAATTGAGAACAATTCCTTAATGTTGTAATAAATGAATAAGTAGCCAATAAAAGCAAAAGTAGCTTCAGTCTGTAAAATAACATGTGAAGAATTTTAACCTTAAAAAATTAGATTTCATTACAATGTTAACACCTAAATAGTCAACTGAAAATATTGTTTCACTAACAATCAATAAATCCAAATGGAAGAATGACGACATATTTCATCATTATCAGATGGGTAAACATAAAAAATATTGCTCATATGCAGTGTTTGTGGCTGTGTTGGATCAACTTTTCTGCAGGACATATTGTCAATATGTTTCAAAATTTAAGGTGCTCATATCTTTTGACCAAATGATGCCATTTCTGGAAATTCATTCTCAAGAGAAAATGAGAAAGGTGTTCATAGATGTATCTTCATGCTTGTTCATCCCAGCCTCACTATTAAGAGTGAAAAATGGGAACAAGATACACATTCACTAATAGGGAGCTATTTAATTATGGTATACCCCAAATGGAGGTACCCAGTGGCTGTTCAAAAGGATGATGTAGCTCTATACTTAGTGATATGGAAAGACATCTATGGTATGTTTTAAGGGAAAAGAAAATTAAAGAACTGTATGTATAATATTATTCCAGTTACATGAATATGTCTATATTTATATTTGTATTTATATTTATGCACATAAAGAATGAATCAGTATACAGTGTTCCCTGGAGGTGCCAGTTATTGGGAGAACACTTTCACTTTGCACTTCATACACTTAAGAATTCCTTCAATTTTTTAAATAGCAAATAGTGTTATTTTTTTATAATTAGCCAAAACAACAATAAGGAAGAAAAAAAATCCAAGGGGCAATCAAATTAAACTCTCAATTCTACCACCTCTACTAATTTCTTTCATTTGTAATATGACCAGTGAATTGGATACACTCAACTTCTGATCAGCTTAGTAGGTACACGAGCCTAGGCTATTTACAGAGGACTAAAGAAACAGTAAAAGATAAACAAGTCTGAGATAAATGGTCTGAAGATATAAATTAGTGGGGACTGCCTAAATAACACACTACTCTATTTAATGAAATAATATATGACAAGCCCCTGATGGGCTTGTGAACTGAATATCATGAGAAAATAAGGTAGTTGAATGTTAGAGTAAATGATAGGGGCGACGGCGGGGGGACGATAGGCCCTATATTTGATGCTGTGGGAAGTGTGATTCTTTTTCCAACCTCTTTTCTTTCTGAGAGACCCAGTGGTAGGCATTAGAGACTTTCAGTCTACTTTGCCTTTATTTTGGACTGAGACCTAGATGCTATCATGTAAAAATATCCCTGCTAATGCATATTAAGATGTGACATGCTTCCTTTCTTATTTTTTTGTTTTTTGTATGCTTTTGTATCATTAACCTGGGAGGGGGAAAAAAAGAGAGCCCATATCCCGGCGTGTAACTAAAAACCTCCCAGTGGGATTTGTTTAGTGTGAGAGAGTGATTAGTAATTTTTAGTGATTAGTAATTTTCTCCCTCAGGTGGTTTTTCTGCATTCCTGTAGAGGTCTGTACGCAACAGGGCTGCCACGTGAGAAGAAAAGGCTCAGGCAGAAAATACCACACTTTAGAAAACAGTATGTGTGCTCGCGCGTGTGTGTGTACTTTAAACAACCATTTTTGTTACTTTGACACGTAAAGAGCTTTGATTTGGAATCACTTCGTTTATGTCCTATACAGTCTCTGCTCTTGCAGAAGGTCCCTTTATGTAATAATTTTATACAAGGGAATTGTATGTGTGGTCCCATTCACTCACATCCTACACTCCTTCACACTCTTTCTTTCTGTTTCCCGATTGGTTTTGGAAAGCAAGCCAGTTTAAAAAATCTTAGCTCAAGGAGGCCTCACAGCTTTATTTTTAATTTTTTTTTAGGGTCTACTGTAGAGATCATGGGGTTGAGGCAGGGAGAGTTCAGAGTTTTAAATTAAAAAGACAAAAAGACTGCAGAGGCCTACGCTGTAAGCTCCATGGATGAAGATCATTTTTCAGGATTTCTCCCTGTCAACCCATTCTACTTCCCAATAACATGGGCATTCACATGAACTGATACACACTTGGACAGCTGGGTCACTGGCAGGAGTGTGAAGTTGTTTTTTCCTTCTTGCCACTCCCTGGGGTTTGAAGCTATTTAGCACAGCAATTAAGCAACCTGTGTGGCTTCAGGATTCTCCCACTTGAAGCTTTCATAATTTTATTTTCGCAAATCTATGGGTATATATACTAGGCCCAGTGACCTCATTAGTAACTGTTGGAGCCTCAGAACGTTGCTCTGGGAACCCAAGAAAGTAATACAGTGTGTCTGGGTTGCTCTTTGGTTTCCAAGGCTAAAACTAGCATTTAGAACAGTTAACAAAATAAATAATCAGGTTGAGAATTACTGCGCTTACACTGGCAAAATTGAATAATTTGTTGACCAACATTATCCAGTTGGTGGACATTAGTCCTGTCTACAATCATCATCGTCATCATCATCTCTTATATTTCTGTAACACTTTTGCAATTATAAGCATTTTCACATGTATTATTTTATTTGGGTAGTCCTATGAAGTCCAGGCAGAGTGTGGATAGCCTTGCCATTTTAAATACGAAGAAGCTGAGTCTCTGAATGCTACAATTGTAGCATCAAAGCAAAAAGGGGAATCTAGACTTTCTTGTTCTGAGCTCGGCACTCTTCCTGAAGCACCGCAGAGAGGGTTCTATGAGTGGTACACCAAGCCCTTTAACTCTAGGCTGAGATCCTACCTGCCTTGAACTCTTATCATGAGCACAGATTGAGGATACCCTCAGAATACAAGAGATGGCTTTGAACGGATGGATTAGTTTTTCTGCAAGTTCATTGTAATGATTTAAGAAAATAAGACTTCCCCCTTTTGTTAATTAGCCATGTGATGGTGCAGGGAGGTGTTCTGACAGGTTAGAGGTGTCACCTTGTGAGGTCCTCCACCGATTTAGGCTACCTGTTACAAACAATGGGTGAACCACCCCCCTCACTTCACCCCACCAGCTGCAGAGACATCTCCATGGACACAAACACAGACCTTGCTGTCTTCAGTTCTCTGAACTTGAGTGTGAATGGCAATCCCAAATTGGCTGTGTTAATCCACTTTGGGGCAGCAGGAAGCACTAAAATGCCCAACATGTTAAATGAACCAAAAATGTATGTGAGTGAGGCTGACTCATGGTTGTGAAAGAGGCAAAGGTGGATGAGTTTCCAATGCCTGGCTAGAATGCAATCTATATTTCACCACACATCCCCTGGCATGGCACTAGGACTGTTAGCTGTTGTGTACTGTGGAGAGAAGCTGGGAAGCTGAGGGTGGAGAAGGAGCTCAGAACAAAAGCTGGAACCAGAGAGTATTTAGAAGTTCTAGAAAACAAGGCAGAGAGCTTCTCACTAGATTGTGAGCAACTCTAAGGTCAGGAAACACATTCTATATATTTTTATATTCCTCAAACTCAGTGTAATGCCTGGCACAGAGTAGTTGTTCAATAAAAATTTGTTGAGGGAATGATATAAACTGGCGTGGATCTTTACTAACCCTGCATGCCCTTTTCCCTTATGGATCAGGCTCCCAGTTTTAAACTCCAGACATGGCCTAGAATTTCCATCTCTGATTTTGCTCCCTCTTGTGTACCCCCAGAATTAGCCTGACTTTGGGCCCTCAGGGCTGGTATTCTCTTTCTGCTGCCAAACTGAAGTTCTGATTCACTCTGGGCCAGGTAGCCTGTTTCAAAATTTCTAAACTATCTGTTTAGTTATTCTAAAACCACAATTGCTCTGGAAAAAAATATAGGCCCTTTTTGAAACGACATGATTTTTGTAACAACATGAGACTCAGTATGTAACAGTGGTAGTTGCATCAAAACTGTGGGTCTCCTAAATCCCAGCTAAAGAAGTAAAAAGTTAAAGATATTTTGGAGGCAATTTTGCACTTTCAAAATAAATAAATAAACAAACAAAAACCTTATTTACTTTAACCCAATAATTTCAGTTCTAGAAATCTAACTTGCAGAAATATGCAACTGTGCAAAGATGCTTAATGCCACATCATTTGTAAAACTCTGGAGTCATTTTAAGTCTATTAACAGGGAAATGGATAAATGATGATGTGGCCATACAATAGAATATTATTCATCAAGTAAAAAATACCAAGATGTCCAGGATATATTTTTATATTTAATATGCAGGGTACAGAAAAATTTGCATAGCACAATCATTTTGTTTAAAACAACCTATATATGTACATACATACATTACATATGTGTGTTTGCACTTATATATATATGTCTTATACATGTATTTCTATTTGTGTATATGTGCATAGAGAAAGGTCTGTAAGAATACACACCAAATAGTAAGAGTGGATATCCATGGAGGGAGGAAATGAAGCAGGACAATCATCCACAACTCTGACACCTTCTCTTTTCTTCTGCCATTTTTTACCACGTATCTCCATAGGAAGATGAACTGAGACACTGGTTAACTTGGTTCTGTATTTTTTAGCATTTGTGCCTATGCCTTCTTTTCTCCCCAAGAAGCTGAGTGTGTGTGTGTGTGTGTGTGTGTGTGTGTGTGTGTGTGTGAACTGAAACTACTGGGAAGCTATTGGTGGATCTGAGTTTGTGAATTAGTGTCAGAGTTCATCTATTTTGTCTTGTTTTCCATGGTCACTGATTGTAGATAATATATACAGCCAGGAACAGAAGTAAAGATATTTTTGTATGTGAGTAATGTATAATTTCCAAGGGTTTTGTTGATGTCAAAATGCAGTTGGCTCCTTTCTCGGGTTCAGGGAAAGCCTTGAGCAAAATGGTAAGAAAGATGAAGGCTGTTAGGTGTCTCCTCTGTTAGTGCCTTGCTCCCTCATCTTGAAATGGCAGCAATTTTCAAGTAGACCAGATATGAATCCCAGCTTCATCAGTTACCAACCATGGAAACTTGGGCCACTCACTATGCCTTCCAAAGCCTTAGTTTTCTCCTAGTTACACAGTAATACCCAAACAGCAGGGTGTTTGTGAGGATTGAATGAGTTATTGCATATGAAAATGCCAAACGCAGCACACACTGTAGATGCTCAATGATTGTTTCCTTCCTTCTGATCCTTATTTTAAGGATGCTCTCAAAAATGTGTTTGGGTTTTGCTGTTGTCAGAGCATTTTAATCTTCACCAGAACCCTGTGATTTAGGAATAACTGCAGTTATGTCACCCCTTCCACTGTCCCCTTCTTTCCCCTCCATTCTTTTCTCCACAATCCTTCTGTCTTGCCTTCTTCTCTTCTTTCTTCTGTTTCTACTTGGTTTTTGCCTTTTTCTAATCCCATACCTTCCCACCTTCTATTCCTCCATTTATTGCCTGAGACTATTGGGAGAGAGAGATGTGGTTCACAGAGGAAAAGGAAGAAGCACAAAGTGCAGAAAGGGAACAAAAACATCCCCCCCCCCCACCTTCACACTCTAGCCACACTGAATTTCTCCTACTTCTCCAAGCTGTGCTTTGTCTTACCTCCATGCCTTTGCACCATTGCAATACTTTCCCCTACTTTACTTGGCTAAATTCTACTGGTGCTTTCACTCTCAGGGTCATTTCCTGTGGGGAGCCAGGGCATGGACTCCAGCATGCTATGTCAGATTCTCCTGCTCATGCATACACATTACTCCATGCTTCCCGGACCAGAATACCCACAACACTTAGAATTTGGCAAAGTCAAGATCAGCATATCTGGGTATCTGAGGGATGGGGGGGGGGGGTGTTGAAGTTCTCTGTATGGGATGTGTATTATTTTTGCAACTGTTCTGTACACTTGAAATTGTTTCAAAATAAAAAGTTTAAAGAAAAAAAAGATACATATATCACTAAACTGTAATTGCTCCTTTAACAGTCTGTCTTTCCTCCTAGACTACAAGCCTTCAAGTGCAAGGACTGTGCTTCACGTATTTATTTATTTATCTCCAGTGCTTGGTTCAGTGTGTGACGTAGTAGGTGCTTGGTGAATGGAATGGCAAATGTAGCTTGTATCCATCACCAAGACCTCTGGGGGCTTTCGACAGCCAGCCCAGTTTTTCTCAAGTGGAATTCTACTCTTTGACCTCTGTCTTGTTCTTACACTAAAGCTGTGACCCACAATCTTGAGTAGTCCAAACAAAAGCAGGAAAATGTATCAAATACAATTTGTGCCTATTTTATTGGAATAATTTTCAGTGTCCTTTCTCTGAGGTTTAAGGACCCAAATGAACTTTTTAGCTTTCATCTCTATATGAATCTTATGTAACAGTCACATCAAATCTGCCAGCTATTTTTTATACCTTCTTGTCCTTGCTTTTGCTGTTTCTTCAACCTGCAAGGCTGGTTTTCTTTATTCTTTGCCTGTGGAAAACCTTCTGGTTCCTCAAGCTCAAATTGAAGTAATGGTTCTTACCTCTTGGAGTTGTGAAAATTAAAGGAGATAAAATGTATAAATCCATTAACACAGTGACTGACATATAATAAACACTCCATAAAGATTAGCTATTAGCATCTTTTCTTAACCAGACTTTATCTCCATACCCTAAGCTCCCAAAACAAGGCTGAGTACTTAGCAGGTGCTCAATAAATGGTTAATGAATAAGTGAAGGGATGAATGATCCAAATTACCATCTAATAGGTCAGAACAGATAGTAAATGAGGTGTGCTACCTCCAGGCTATGCCAACTACCAGGATGTAGTGAGTTTATCCGTGTGAATTATTAAAAGCAACTCCAGTTATTTAGATACCTAGATATGAACTAAGAGATTTCCTTAGAATTACTAATAAATGATTGTTTATATATACCCGGATTCCATGAAAGCACAAACAATATGTAGATTTTTATTTTGGTTAGCCAAAGGCTCTGCTTTGAAAATGTTAAGGTGAAAACAATCAAAGAAGATTTTCTTTTTAATCTGGCCTGTGTCACCAGGACCTTATAAAGGGTGTCTACAGAAACCCTTCTTCTTGTTCCTGTAGCCTAGAGGTACAGACAAAGTCAGTGCTCACGGTGAAAATCAAATATCCGGGTGTGGCATATTGAATTCCTTTTGAGGAAGTCTGAAATGGTCAACTGAGTATTTTAACTAAATTGAACAGAGTGCTAGAAAGGTCTTTTTGAAATATAAAATAGCTTTCGTTTGACAAAAAGTCCATGTAAAATATAAGAATAAATATTATATTTTGGCAGCACATTTATCTTTGTATGCAAAATGTCATAACTTGCAGGTGGTATATAACTCAGTCTTTGGTACTTTGAGATAACATTCCTGACAGCTTCCAGTAACAATTACACATGGTCTTCTCACTGACCCCTTTTTTTTTGTCTCCCCTCTTCACCACTACCACCATTTCTTTTCCTTTTCCCATTCCTCCTTCTCTTGAGTGTCAGATAATCTTGAAAAGTGACTTCCAAAACCAGAAACATTAAAAATTAACTTCGGAATGGCCTAGTAATTCTTGATGGTACCTTTCATTTCTAACAAGCAAAAACCATGACTTAACATGACTGCCACAATCGACAGACCCAACAATAAAAATTAACAGCTAATCAGAAGCAACCCTAAGTCCTCTGAGACCAGTGGTAGCATCTCCCTGAGCTGACCCTCTGGGAAGTTCGCCAGGAGACCTTACGACTACGTCAGATGCTGCGACAAACCAGAAGAAGCAGGTGAACCCTGTGCTCTTCCCATTGTGGGGAAGCGCGACTCAGACCTGTAGGTGGTCTGGGCCCAGCTCTGGAGATCTCAAGTTGTTCCTGTTCTAGAGACCATGGAGGGTGTTAAGTCAGTTTGGGTGGAAAGGTTACCCTTTCTTCCCAAATTTGAGGTCCATTCTTGTTTTCTCTGGGTTGCCAAAAACCCCTATAAGGCACCTGACAGCTCTTTCCCAGACTTTCCCCAGATATTCTGAAAAAGTCTTAACGCTTTATCCTTACAACATAGCTGCCCTCTGTTTTGGGTTGCCATTACTAGCCTTCAGCCTTCCAGGTCACCATTACTAACCAATCACTCTTCCTAGGCACCTTGTCATTCCAATGCCCAGGAAGGGAATCTCAACACTATGGGGTAGGTCACGGCTTATTCTTCTCCTTGGCTATGTTTTTTCTTTGAGGGTTTGGTGGGGGCCTTCATTTTGGGAACACTGACACTTATATGGCATGGCTGTCCCTGTATTCTACTAGCCTTTGAGAAAATAACTTGACATTAATAGCAATAACCCACATTTTGGTGGCTGATTTCACCCTTCCTGTATATCACAGACCCTCTTTTTGCCTAGTCACATCTGGTATTAGTGGTGAATGCATCCATGAGCTCATGTCAGTTCTTCTCAGTTCTACTGCTCTAGATACACTTATTTTTTTTTTTTTTAAACCACTATGGTTTACTTTAGTACAATATCATTGCCTACATGGAATAGTTTTTTTTAAGGTTTTTTTTTTTTCAGTTTCATTGACTTACATTCACATACCATACAATCATCCATGGTGTACAACCAACTGTTCACAGTACTATCATATGGTTGTGCATTCATCACCCCAATCTATTTTTGGACATTTTCCTTATACCAGAAAGAATAAAAATAAGAATAAAAAATAAAAGTAAAAACGGGCACGCAAATCATTCCCCCATTCGACCCTATTTTTCATTTAGACTTTGGCTCCATTTTTCTACTCATCCATCATACACTGGCTAAAGTGAGTGTGATCCACAAAGTTTTCACAATCACACTGTCACTCCTTGTAAGCTATATTGTTATACAATCATCTAGATATACTTTTTTTAGACTCAATTGAGAGTGTCTCCTCATTCTTTTCCAATCTTCATGAGAATGATTCCTTCCTCCTGCATTCCAAGGTTATAAGCCTGTGAGACACCAAAATGGCACCTCATTTAGCTTTCACTCCAATAGAACCACACTGCCTCACATAGCAATCAGGAGAAAGCCTCTCTTTCCTAGTATGATACCCTTTGTTGCCAGATCAACAGGAAAAAGCACTATCTGTGTGCTAATGTTTCACAAAATCCTCACAAGAATAACTCTCTCGTCGTCTGATTCAAGTCTTCCACAAGATTCACAGATAGTACTTTGGTTTGGGTGGAGGAAAATAACCTGTTCTTTATCTTTTCATATGTTGACCTAGGTGTCTATACCAAAACTCTTCCTTACAGACCTCTGGCTGCTGCTGTTCGTGTGTTTATTTTGGGGCATTCCTCCTCACTTTAAGGAGACAATCCACAAGTCCCACAAAACACTTCCTCTCTCACAGTAGGCCAGAACCTAATCATTTGGCTATATCTAGCTGCAAGGAGGCTGAGAAAACATGGTCTTTTATTCCATGTGTTAATGTACCCAAACCCAAATCAGTATTCTCCTAAAATAAGAGGAGGAGAACATATTTTGGTGCAGACAACTAGCAGTTTCTGCTGTAGGCTTTAGCCCACTTGTTCAATTTTTTTTTCCTACCATCCCTCCTCTTCATACATCTTGTGTGGCAACAGACAGTTTGTTCATTGATCTGAACATGGTACGAATTTTTCCACTTCTGTGCACTTGTTCATCAAAACGGTCCCTTACTTGAAATGCCTCCTCTTTCCGCTCTGAGTTTTCATCCTTCAAGGCTCAGATTGGAGCTTTCCTCTTCCACAAGGTAAGGTGATGACTTTTTCTTCCAGATTCCAGTGTTCTTGTCCATATTGTTCATGGTGATTTTACCTTTTTTAATTGATATACAATGCCCTCCTTTTAGAGTCTGTCAGTGCAAGGGTTGATAGGTCTTTTGGAACCAAAGAAGCTAGCACAATACCTGACCTACAGTCAGTGCTTGATAATTATTTTTGTTGTTGATGATCTAGGCAAAGGTTTGACAAGGAGTTTCAAGGGTTGCACAGATAGTTCCTGCCTGGGTACAGGTGAGCCAAGTCATGGAACTACACTTTCTCCCTCTGTATCTCTTTTGCATGGTAAAAACAACACTGAGAACATTAATTCATCACAGTGGAATAAGGAGAAAGGTGAGAGAGCTTAAAAAATTATCTTAGCCTTCTATTAAGCCCTTCTATTTTTGGATGACATCACTACCAGGCTAGTCACAATACATTATTTTTGTTTTTTAGTTTTACACTTTTCTATTTGGTTTTGAATGGGTATTACGTTCACATTTCAAATAGAAAATGCATAAAAGCTATTCATTCAAAGTCCCTTTTTCTCTTCTGCCCTTCATTCAACCATCCTTATCTCTCTAATAGGTAATCACTGTTATTGATTTCTTACAATCTTATCAGAGATATTTTTAAATGAAAATAGAGGTCAATAAAAATATACATTCCTTTTCTGCCTCATTTTTTTTTCAAAAATGGTAAAATGCTACACACACTTTATCATTAATCTGTAAGATTTAGAGAACTTTCCATGTCAATACACTAATAGTTTTAAAGTCTTTTTAAAAGTTGCACATATTCCATTGTGTTGATGTACCATAATTTATTTAACCAGTCCCCTATTGAAGAGCATTTAGATTGTTGCCAAATGTTTTCTATTACAACAATGCTGCAGATAATATCCTTGAACTTAATTCATTTTGCATTTGTATATCTGTAATATAAATTCCTAGAAGTAGAATTGCTGGGTCAATAGGATATGTATTTGAAATTTTGAAGATGCTGCCAGATGACCCTTGATAAGGATTCCACCAATTTATATACCCACCAGCAACACATAAAAGTGCTTATTTTCACACAAACTTGCCAAAATAGTTTATCATCAAAATTCTGGAATTTTGCCAATCTGTTAGGTGGGAAAAAACCCACAAATAAGTAGTTTTAATCTGTATATCTATTTCCATGAGTGAAATCAGGCATCTGTTTTTTCTCCACTTATTTAAGAACTATATCTATTTTTTGCCTTTATAAGCATAGATTCACTGTATGTAGACAATCTAGGATGTGCATCTTGTGACACCTCATACTATTCCTTACATTTTCTTTTTCATTATCTTGTTGCAGTTGAGGGAGGAGACTATTTTGGAACTTGGAAGCTATGTAAAAAAGAGTGAGATTCCCATTGTTTTTATTGTTCCTTAATTATTCTAGGGAAAGTCAGCCAGGGGCTAAGAATACTTTACACAAATAACCAGAAACCAGTAGGTTCTTGGCTTCCTCTCAAAGGGTTCTGGAAGTCCCTGGAGCAGGTCTCGCAAGAACCATATCGATTTTCTCTTCTGTGAATGCTCTGATCATATCCTTGGGAACATTTAAATTGAATAAATGGTCTTTTACTCTTATGGATTTGTAGATGCTCTTTATATATGTGGAAGATTAGTTCTTTGTATAATTTTTGAGTTGCAAATACTTCTGTCTACTTGTCATTTGTTTCTTTATTTTTCTCCAGCAAAAGGTTTTTGATTCTTTTATGGTGGATCTTATCAATCTTTTTTTTCATGGTTTCCAGATTTTGTGTCACTTAGAAAAGCTTTCAATGCTCAAGATGATAAAAGAATGCTTTCAAAATTTTCTTTAATTTCTTTTTTTATATTTAAATCTTGGATCTATTTGAAATTTCAGTTTCCCTTTTAAACCATTTCAAGCAAATGCATGCTTGAGGGAGGGTTGCCAGATTTAGCAAATAAAAATATCACTGCCCAGTTAAATTTGAATTTTTGATAAATAGTGATTTTTTTTTGTGTGTGTGTGTATAACTATGTACCATGCAATATTTGGAGTTATATTTGGGATAGGTTGTTTATGCAGGTGAATTTTATTTGGGGACCTGAAAATGTGGAAGTTAGGTAGGAAACTTTAGCTGTATCTTGTAGCTCTATTTAATAATCTAAAATGATCTATAATTAAAAAGATCCTTAAAGGAATTTAAATGTGGGATCTTAACTGCTAGAAGAAAGGCAGAACAGCATATCCTTGGAAGAGGGGAGAAAAGAAGTACTTGTTTTTTTTTGCCATCCTGACAATATTAGGCTTTTTATGAAAAATCTTACTTTTTGTCCTCTTTCTTCGTTTCTTAGGGCATTCTGAGTACACCTCACCCTTGTTCCCTTATTCTAAAGGAAGCCCACAGACAGAAGAAGAGGGCCAGAGAGCCTCTGGTGAGCTACTAATCCTGGATTCTGAAATGTACAGTATCACCTCTGACAGAGTTTTCCAGGCTCTACGAAGATAGAGGATACACTTTATTCCTGTTTCTTGTAACCTATTTTTATATATGACAAGATTTTTTCCCCCCTACTGACAGTAATTTGTTTTGCATACAGTTCCTAATAAGTATTTGTTAAATTTATACTTAAGTATTTCTTTCTTTTTCATATATATATGGTGTGGGGATATTGCGAATGGCATTGTTTTAAAATTTCAAATTCTAGTTGTTCATTGCTGGTATACAGGAAAGCTATTGACTTCTATATATTGGCCTTAAATCCTTTGACCTTGCAGAACTGGCTTAATATTTCCAGGAACTTTTTGTAGATTCTTTGGAGTTTTCTACATTGTCAATTGTGTGGTCTGTGAATAAAGACAGTGTTATTTCTTCCTTTCTAATTTGTCTACCTTCTGTTTCTTTTTCTTGTCTTATTGCATTACCTAGGACTTCCAGTATGATGTTGAACAGGAGTGGTGAGGGAGGAAATCAGAGCTTTGTTACTGATCTTAGGGGGAGATAATCTAGAATATCATTAAGTATGATGTTAGCTACAGATTTTTTCATATATACACTCTTTTAGGTTAAAGAAATTTCCTTCTATTTCTAGTTTTTTGAGAGCCACAGAATGTAAATGTTTTGTTTCAACCTGTTCTACTAAAAGATTTGATTTATGGCCATTCCTCTCTGGGTGGTTCAGAAGTGAAGGATGGAAAGGAGGAACGTTCTACTCTTGAGTTCTCTGGTGACCTGTTCCTGAGTCAGCTCTCTGCCCTCCATCCTTGTCATAAAACCAGTGATCTCTAGCAGCTGCATTCAGGAAAGAGGCAGCCTGAGATGGAGGAATGAACTTGTGGTTAAATGGGAAGGGCTGCCACTTTTTATCTGTGTGACCTTGGATGAATTGTTAAACCTCATTTCTAAAATCAGGACTGTAGTTACCTATAAAGGGCTGTGAAGATAGGTTGGAATGATGTAAACTCTAAAGTGATCTATAAATTTAACTTATCTTCTAAAGTATAAGTTCTTGGAGGGCAGCATTCATGTCAATCCATTTTTGTATCTCCTAAATAGTCTGGAGCACAGTAAGTGCTCAATATGTATCTAATTATATTGTTATTATATATATTTATCTCTCCAAGATCTCTTTGTATGCCCTCGGGGTGTGGGTGTGGAGGGCACTGCATAGCGGGTGTTCCTGGGTGGGCCCTCAGAGTCTGGCTCTATGACCTTGGGCAAATAACCAAAGACTCCCTAACAAAAGGGTTTGATACAAATGATACCTACGTAGTTGGTTTATATGGATGACTATGTGAGATGACCCAGGCAGAGCACACTGCAATATCATGGTAAATGGTCAATGAATGCCAATTGTTATTTTCATTTGTGTAGAAACTTCCCTGGAGAGGGGAACTACACAGTGAAAGCTTTGGGGTTTTGGGATTTTTTGTTTGTGGATGGTTTTTGGTGTCTCCTTGAGGGGACCTTCTTTTTTGCCCATGGTTGATTGTAGTGGCCAGAGTGAGGGGGAAATGCACAGCTGGCCCCATATTTCCATTAGTGCAGATTCACTACTTAATTTTTTCCTGACCACTAGGTGACACTGTTTACTCATCTATGCTTCTCCATTTAGGACTTTCCACAAACCTTAATCCAGAAGTAGCATATTTTGTTCGGGGAGAAGGTTGGTGGGTGTTGGCAAAGAGAATGAAAATGAACTGACAGTGACCAACCTTTGAATTACAATTAGGGGCCAATTGTCACCTATAGTTATGCTACTTAATGGCTTCTTTTAAACTATTTTTAAAACTAATTTAAAAGTGGCATGCAATTAGTTTCCACTTTAATTCTAAGAAATGAAGGAGAACATGGATGAACCCCACCCCCAAGCCTTTACCAAACCAAAAAACAAGAAAAATGTAGCTTTAAATGTGGAGTATGCTTTTAAATCACTCTGTTTTCACCTTCAGTCTTCAACGATAGTTAATGGGAGCACAAACAGTTTACAAGCAGTTCAAGCAGATTCTAGGCTAAGCTCAGGTTGGGCCTTCAAATCTAATCAAATTTAGTCACTTCTAAGAAGACACCAAATGCTGTGTGTTCAGTTACAAGTGAAGTTTGGAGAGACCCTCCTTGTTTTCCAGGTCAGTTATGATCCCATTTCTGCACTGATGTGTTGTCTCATACTTACAGGAAGCTGTCATTTATTTGGATACCACCTAGTTGAAACTTGTGATGATTCTAGAAGAGCAAATGTAACTTTTGGAGAGAAAAAGAATTCAAAACTAATTTCTCCCCCTGCATTTCCAGGCTGTGAAGCAGCGGCAGCATGTCAGTCATAAGAAATCAAAGGATCAAGAAATCAATGATTTCATCCTTTTGTCTTGAAGTTTGGAGTCTGTCTTTTCTATTTTATCATCACCTCTTCATTGGTCATTGTAACTTTAAATTAACTTGTTTATGCTGCTTCTGTTTAATAGCTTAGATTTTTTTCTTTTGTCCTCAGAAATAACACAATGAAATTTCTTGAAGAAATATCTCCCAGTTCAGAAGTTTCCTAAAGCTTTCCTGGCTTCCCTTGCTAATGAGCTCCAGTTTTCTTTGCTTTTCTGTGGGTCTACTAGCATGCACCACCTTGCTGTGTAATAAACATCTAAGTATAGTTACAGTTTTGGCAGCTAACTTTCGGAAGACTGTCACAAGGCCCCCTAAAACAGGAATTAAGCAGATATAAAATGAACAGGCAAACTCTTTACCTCTTGGGAAGACAACGTTTTCACATGTTTTGAGCATTAGTTACCACAAAGTGTCCTACACAATTATGCCCATTTAAGTAAAAGTAATAACTTTAATGATAGTTGGCAGACACACTGTTAAATACTCAGCACCCCTCTCTTCCAAAAAAAAAAAAACAACAAAAAAAAACTTTTGTGAAAACACAGTGTAATCAACAGCTCCATGAAGAGGCTCACGGAGTAGACCAGATAACAGTTTTACAAATGTCTGCTTGCCATGCTGAATGGGCATGGCTGAAACACACACATTTTGTTCCTTGATTTGCTCGACAACATCCATGACATCTGGGACTTGCTCACTTGCATTTTCAGCTAGTTTGGTCCTATGAGAAAGAAATGAAAGAGCAGAAAAAGGAGAGGAGGGAAGAGGGAGAGAGAAGGGGAGAGAGGGAAATGAGAGAAATTCAGGGCTGGTTTCTGTACATTCAAATTCTCTCTGGGGCAGAGTCTCCCAAGAAGTGAATACAAATTACACCGTGTGTGTCAAATTGTGTACTGTTTTTGTAAATCAAACAAATGTTCCCAAGAGATAGGCAGACACCACCAAACCTATTTTATTTATGACGCAATTTGAATTTAAAGCCAGGATTACAGAGGTAATAAGCTACTGAGAGTTTATCTAATTTATGACATGTGCCTAGCACCTTCAAAGCTATCTTGACATCAAGGCTGACGGTTTTGATATAATGCATTTATCTGAATGGTCAACACGCTCTCAAGGATGGATATAGGAACATGAGGATAAATGAATTGTTTTGAGAACCCTGGTTGTTAGGACTGTTCACAGGGAAAATAAAAAAAATAGATCCTGGTGCATGGATGGTATTGCTCTTGTCAAAAACACCTATAGATTTTTACCCAACTCTAACCATGCATCTGTGTGCTACCTATTGGTGAAAATATGACAGCACTGCTTCAAGAGAAGATTTGACATTACCTGTTACATTTGAGTATTAAGGCCATCAATGATCCTGTTTTAGTTTTTAAAAGGACAAAAAAATATGTTTTTCTTTTTGTTGTCAGATTGATCTTCCTAAAGCACTAAGGGTGTTATCTCCTTGCTCATAAAATCTTCAGTGGTTCACCGCTGTTTACTAAAGAATGCCTCAACTTAGTCTGGAGTCAAAAGCCTTCCCTGACCTGGGGTGTGTGCTAGTCATTTTTTCTCACTGCCCCTCTACATCGCACACTCTGACCAGATTAGAAACCTGCCACGTGTCCTGGACATGTACTTGGTTCTCTGGTTGTTGTCAAAGCCCTGTCACTCTTCTTAGGAGGCCCTCAGTGAATCTCCATCCTAAAACCGATTTCTTATCATCAGAATCCTGCTCACCCCTAAAAGGACCAGTTTAAATACCACCTTCTTCTGAGAAGTTCTTCCTGATTTCCCTCTGCCTCCAGCCAGAAGTTATTTTTCATTTTTCTGAACTCTGTTTCTCTTTTATGGCACTTGAATACTGCTTTGGTTGATAGGTACTTGTGTATGTAGCATCTTTCCTAGAGGACCAAGAGCTCCCAGGCATTACAGATTAGATAACCTGTATTTCAGCCTCAGTGATTTGCACAGCATACCGTGCAGAGTACGTAGTCATATTTTTTTTTTTGAGTATATGAATGACTTAAAGTATATAAACTTTCTTACTGTACTAATTTCAATAGCTGTATTTTCGGGCTGACAATACACAATGACTGTCAAAAAAAATAAAGTAATAAGGAGTATGTTTCTTTATGTAGGTTTTGCTTCAATGGTCTTTTTAAAAAAATTAGATTTTTCTTATGTGCCTACACATAGTGGGTGCTCAGGCAAAGACAGTTGAATGCACTATCACAGCAAATGAGGTTCCACAACAAGGCAAAGAGATTTTTAATCAAAGTTTTTTGAATTTACGAACTGGAAAACAATTTTTCAAGGTTTATACAGAAACTGGAAAGCTTAAAAGGCAGAACAAATCATTTCCATTCTTGATGCACATGGAAAAGGATGCAAAACATGTTTAAATGTAATATGAACTAACAATTATTGAGCACTTATGGTATGCCAGGCACTGTGTTCATCAGTTTACATATATTACTTCATTTGGTCTCCGAATAATTATTATTATTATTTCCACTTACAGATAGTAAAAGTAAAGACAAGTTAAATCCCCTGGACAGTGTGAAATAAAATTGCTTATTTACCACAAACCTTCTCTGCTCAGTGTCCCATTTTTCAGATGAAGGCACTGAGGCCTAGAGAGGGTAGTTGTCTTGCCAAGATCCCAGAGCTAATGATATCTGGGATTGGGCCACAGGTATACCAACTCCCAGTCTAGGATGCCTCTGTTAGAAGAGAGTGTGTTATTACACAGATTTGGGTGCACATGCATCTACCCAGGTTCCCTTAAACATAAGCTGTATGTGCAGTGAAATCCAGCAGATCCTAGGATGACTTAGTGTTGTCTGCTTTATAAAGGGGTCTGACAGCCTCTCTTTCACTCACTGGTTAATCCAATAGTACTCATCTCAACCTGGCATCTAAAGGACATATGTGCTTTCATCTTTCTGGCCCTAGGACCAAGCCAACCAAGGATGCTGAAGTTGGCTATCCACACCCTGGGACGGAGATAAATCCCCCTTCTGTGGCTGATTTCATCCTGTTACGCTATGACCAGGCTGTGAAAAGCTGGACTGGGTTTAGGTAGAGTGTGTGGTTGTTTGTGTGGTGCCACTTGGCGGCCACAGTCATCTGAAATATCCACAATGAAAGGTATCTTAGGGTTAAGGCAAAACAAAACAAATGGACAGCAGCAACCACCACCACAAAACAAAGCATTTGGAATCAGAAACCCAGGTGACTGGGCAGCAAACCATCAAGACTTGATGGGGAGTGCAGCTTCCTTCCCAATTAAGTGGCTTTTGCACCACTAGGGAAATTATAAAGCACTCCAGGTTCTAGATGATGAGATGGGATTTGAAATCAGCAAAAACTCTGCCTTTTAGTGTCAGATGATTATGAAAATTTACTTAGCGTGTTTGGACCTCAGTTTCTTCATACGTAAAATGATACAAATCTCAGGAGCTGCTGTGGCAAGTCAATTAAGTTGGACAATGTATCTGAAAGTTCTTAGTAAATTTTGGGCTATGCAAACACCCATTATTTGTTAATGACAAGTTGATGCATTTAGGAGATTCACATTAAAATGAAAACACACATTCCAGCAGAACAGACACATTTAGTCACATTATGTTTTTCTAAAAAGATCAGCATAAAGGATGCCCCTGGGTGAATGGGACCTAGCTAGGGTATTCCTTAGGTTGGGATGAGTGGGAGGCAGGGGAAGAACAAAAAATCAGGAGCCAGGGATTAGTCTAAGAGAGGGTCTGAACTTCCAAAAAATGTGAAGTTGGGGGTGTACGGGAAGAGTGAGGATGGGTCAATCAGGCAAACGTTTCTCACTTCACTGACTGGCCCAAGGCTGCCCTTTTGCAGATGTCTGAGTCACCTTAGGTGGTCTTTCTCAGTCACTGGGTTCTCAAGTTGCTGATATCAAAATTACTGTGGTGATCCAGCAACTAATAATCTTGGAGTTAGCAGATAATAGAGTTTGGTATCCCACCAGGAGGGACACTGGGGGGAAGGAAGATTGAAATGACTCTTGCTGGACCTCTTGATCTTCCAATTGTATTTCATACACCCATGGCTTCTGTCTGGAGAGGTGAGGTTGGGCTATATTTTACATTTTCAATTTCCAAGAAGCAAACCTGAATTAGTAGGGTGTTTTTGCATTACACGTAGGATAACTACCAGTATCAGACAGATAAAAACATCAGGTAACTGTAATTATTATAATATCTGCACTTTATAACTTTCTTTTTAAAGGATCAAATCAGGGTTTATAAAATCTTAGGTTTGAAAGTTATCTTAAAATATTTTCTATTCTCTAAAGATATTTTACAAAATAAATAAAAAAGAGCTAAAACAAAAATGAAAGTCTCCTGCCTCTAAAAATTCTCTGCTCAATGTCCCTATGAAAATCCATTTCAATGGTTTGCTAGTATTCCTACTGCATATTTAACTCACTGCTGTGAGTTTTTCCTTGGTTGAAGCAGGAGACTAGCTTATTTCCACCCTCACTGTGATAGTCATATGTCAGCTTGGCCAGGTGATGGTGCCCAGTTGTCTGATCAAGCAAGCACTGGCCTAACTGTTACTGTGAGGACATTTTGTGGACTTAAATCATCAGTAAGCTGATTACATCTAAGGCTGATTACATCTACAATCTACTAAGTAGTGTTTCTTCTGCAATAAGAGACATTTAATCCAATCAGTTGAAGGCTTTAAAAGGAAAAGTGATAACTTCAGCAGCCAGAGGAGAGAATTTTCATCTATACTTCTGCCAGCCAGCTTCTCCTGGGGAATTCATCGAAACCTTCATTGGAGTTGCCAGCTTGCAGCCTGCCCTATGGAATTTGGGCTCGTGCATCCCCACAGTTCTGTGAGACACTTTTATAAAATCTCATAATATTTACAGATATCTTCTGTTGGTTTTGTTTCCCTAGAGAACCCTGACTAATACACTGTGGATGATATTTTGTGTCGTATTCATTTTGCATTCCTATCACTTACCATCAGGTAAGGATTCAATACCAGTTTGTTGAATGAATGATTGAAAAAGTACATGAACAAATGAATGATTTGTTCGAATTTACTCCAGTGGTGTGTATCCTTTTTATTTAGAATAATTTTAGTTCTTTAATGTTTTATGAGGACTCTGCCTAATTTTTTTTTTTTTTTTCTTTTTCTGCCTTCTTTTTAAACACCTGAATCTTTTTATTGGCTTGTTACTCAGTCCTAAAGTTATCATGTTTCTCTTTCGTATGAAGTCCAAAATTTGAGACTAGTGAAGTCTATCAGGTAAAAGTGCTAAAATTCTTCCTCACTTATAGAATCCAGTAAAAGCTTCAATTTTTAGGAGTGTGTTGCTAGACTCAGGTCTAGCTTATGGGAGGCTTTGGGCCTTGAAATGTTAGAATTGAAAGGGAATGAAGGAATTGTTGCATTTTTACTCCTTTTCTTCTGATTTTGTCAATTTGCTTTGATGTGATCATGGTATTATCTTTATCTCTTAGAAACACACAAGTACAGTATTTACTGATGAAACATGAAGTCTAGGGTTTGCTTTAAAAAATAGCAGGAAAGGGTGGGGAAAATTAGGGAGGAATAGATAAAACAAGACATATTGGTAATTATTATAGGTGGGTTATTATACTATTTTATCTACTTTTGTGAATGTTTGATTTTTATAATGCAAAGTTGGAAAAAGAGTGTCTAGACAAGCTCTCATTTTCAGTGAGAGAAACCAAGTGAGGTGAGGGGGCATGCCTAACATCACAAAGCAAGTTAATGGCAGAACTGGACTAGATTGCAAGCCTTCTACCTCCCACTCAGATGCTCTTCCAATAATATACCATGCATCACTTCAGCTTGTGCTCTTTCCACATTCATATCCATCCCTCTTCATGTCCATCACCTTGCCAATGATAACTTCAACAGATAAAGACCATTTATAAGTCTAGTCTATTTCCAACCTATTTGAGTTTGCTTTCCCCTGTGATTTTAATAAGCACAAAAATTTCCCCACTCCAGGTAACTATCAAAAGAGAAAACAATGTTGATATAACCCTTTGTTTGTTTGTAGCAGTCTTAGTGACTAAAATAAAGTATGGGCAGAGAATAAAACAGACAAACATGTGCAAAGTATTTCAATTGATGAAGAGTGACTACACAAGTTTAAACTTTTAAACAAGAAATTGCACACTGCAACAGAATCTAAACAATATCCCAGAAGTAATTACTAATTTAAGTGTGTAATGAAATGATAAAATGCTTTGATAGGGCTCTGGCCTGCTGAGTCTCTGTGATACATCCAGCAGGCTGGCAGCCTTCCAAAGCCCAGAGTGGTTTCAAGTTTGGAACGTCTATTTCAGAAGCAGGGATCACCTCAGGAATTCACCTGTGCCCAGGACACTTGGGGTTACACGGTTTTATCCACACTCCTCTTGGAAAAGAGCAGGCACCTCTTCTTTTGGAGAAAAGGAACAGGGGTTGGTCTAAAGAAGGGAGGTGATGGAGAAGTGTCTGTGTTTATGTATGGGAGGGCTGGGGAGGGAGTAGCTAAGGAGTTAAGTTATTTAAGTGTAGTTCTATGTAAGTGTGGTGAACTAGTTAACAACAAACTGTCAGAGTGCTATGGCCTGGAGTACGAGTTTGTTAGTGGGAAACCTAAGTCAGGTGACTTAAGTGAGGTAGGTGAGGTATTTCAGGGAGAAGAATAACCTCCCTGAAAATAACTGATTAGTTATTTTCTTTCCTGTTCAAAGCCAGGGGACTCCACATTACCCTTAGGTGAGTGAATGGATCTATAAATCAGACAGTGCCAGGAGGCAATGCAGACTATAAGAGAGACTTTCTAAACTGATGCGGAATTCAAATAGCACTCATTTCCCTAAATAGGTTTCAAAATTATTTTGTACATTATGCTTAAGATACTTCCTTTAAGTGGGTTTGCACTTCACAGGCAAACATATGTATTTTGTCCATTTTTTTTTTCCCAATCATAAGATGCATGTCATCAGCATAAAATTGTTTTTATTCCTTAATTATTATTACTTTTTCAATTTTATTATACCCTCCAATTCCCAGGGTGATTGAAAACTTTATAAAAGGTTAATATTAACTACGGATTTCAATTTTAAACAAGCTTCTTAGTGAGAACCAGTTAGACATGAAAGCATACTTCTAAGTGCATTGTGTATTCATTTAAAGTTTAAGGAAAAAAAAAAAATAAAAACAAATCCTGCTCCACTCCCACCCAGCATCTGACTCCAGGTCACCACCCTTTGGTACATTGTGTTTTTGAGCCTTTGACTGGATTTGCTTCTGAGTTTAAGAGAAGTGTGTGGCAGATGTTGGGAGGCAGTTGGGGATTGGGGGTGGGTACAGGGATGAAGGGGCTGCCAGATGTTGAGCGGGAGGGTGGAGCATGAGAATAAAAGCCTGGCAGATGTCTGCAGTGAAGAACGCTGGGGCACCTGCTTTCGATGAACTTTAGAAGATGATTCATATCAAATCAGTAGGTACTCATAAAGAGCCCCACCCCAAGACATACTGAATCCACGGCTCTAATAATGAGTTTTTTTGCATGATTTCTTGCCTCAGATTACATCTTCTTTAAAATTCAAGTTGAGGGTTATGTGAATGAAAATACACACTCAACCAATACACTCATTTGTAAATAAAAGAAGGTGCAGGGCAGTTTTCTCTAAACTATAAAGACAATCATCTTTTATTTTCTATTTGTCTCATCTTTCCAATAAGGAATGGTTTGCTCTTCTCTCTTCCCACACTGAATTTAAGAGATTTATTCATCAAGTTTTCTAAATTTAGGCACCAAACTGATGTTTTTCTCCCACTGCTTAATTTTATTCTTAGCAGCACTTACATAAAGCTAGGCAGCGAAAGATATGGCAAAATTACTAACTTGCTGTGACCTGGAATGCACTGATAGAATAAAATAACAATAATGAAGATTGATGTACCAGAGAGAACTATGCTTTCTGTTTCTCCCTGCAGTGCTTTTGGCCACATGTTTCCTGTGGTTTTTAGACATCTAGGTTTTCCTTGTGAAGCCAGTGGGTGAGGGAGCCTGGACTTAGGCAAACAGATGGGCCACACAAAAGAAAATGCGCGAATCTTACCATTTCCTTGGATTTTAGGAAACCTTCTTGTTTTCTAGAAATAGATTTGATTACAATAGATAAAATTCCTGTCTCTTATACCTTGTTTGAAAGGTTTGCAAATAATAGCATTTGGGGACTTGGAAGGGGAAACAAGAGATTGGGAAGATTGGAAGGGAAGCCACATTTGTCCCAATGCCTCTCAATCTGCAGAAAGCGGAGGTCACGTCAGAAGTGTTGATCGTTGGTTCCTCTAGACTCCTCTGACGTTCTTGAGTTCAGTAAAAAATTACTGAACAGACAGTAGATGCTGTGCTGAGAATATAGTGGTAAAAAAGGTCCCTGCCTTCATGGTATGCCCACTGTATGTATGAAGACAGATATTGAGCTGGTAATTACTCAAATAATTATTTTCAAGGGGTAAGTGCTACACGGGAAAAGAACCTCGTTATGAGAAAATGTGATGGTGTTGTTAGATGACCATTGTTTAATGATTTGGCAATTCAGCCTCTCATTTGGGATCACTTGACAGCTACTTGGTTGGGTGAGTCAGCTTTCACTGTGATGGGGTGTACATTTTTGGCAAGTTTCCTTTTCCGCACCAACAAGAAAACAAGAAAACCATTCTACCAGGGTCACCTCAGAGTTGGAATTGTCTCTATACCCATATACCCAGTCCTTGTTCTTTTTTTTAAAATAAATTTTTAATTTTAGAATAGTTTTAGATTTACAGAAAAGTTATGAAGACAGTAGAGAGTTCCCATATACCCCACCCCCAAGTTTCCCCTATTATCAACACCTTATATTCGTATAGTACATTTGTCACAATTAATGAACCAATATTGATATATTAGTATTAAAGTTCATACTTCATTCAGATTTTCTTATTTTTCACTTAGTGTCCAAACCTCTTCCACCCCTGGATACCACATTAAATTTATTCATCATGTCTACTTAGGCTCATCTTGGCCATGACAGTCTCTCAGGCTTTTCTTGTTTTAAAAGTGTTTTGACACTTTTGAGAAGTAATGGTCAGGCATTTTGTAGAATGTCCCTCAATTGAGATTTGTCTGATTCTTTTATCATGTTTATATGGGGTTATGGGTTATTAGGAGGAAGACTACAGAAGTAAAGTGCCATTCTGATCACATCATATCAAGGTTATATACTATCAACATGACTTATCACTGTAGATGTGGACCTTGATCACCTTGCGGTAGTCAGTGTTGGTCAGATTTCTTCACTATAAAGTTACTCTTTTTTTTTTAAAATCCCCTTTCCACATTGTACTCTTTGGAAGGAAGTCACTGTGCAAAGCCCACACTTAAGGAATAGGGGGGCATGCTCTACCTCCTCAAGGGTGGAAGAAATTATTTGGACTTCTGCATAACAGATTTGTCTATTCCCCCTTATTTATTTCTTTATTCAATTATTTATTTGTATCAGTTTGAACTCATGGATATTTATTTTGTGTTCTAATTATAATTGGGTTATAATTCAATACTACTTTATTTTTTTGCTCAAATTGTTCCAGATTTGGCCAGTGGGAGCCCTTTCAGTTGGCTCCTGTGTTCTTTTGACATGCCCCCAGCATTTTCTTTAGCTGTTTCTTACTTTCTGGCATGACAAGATGCCCCAGGCTTAGTTGTATATTTCCTGCCCCAGTCCTAGAATCAGCCATTTCTTCAATAAGCCCTGGTGTCTTTTTTTTTTTTGAAAATAGTATTAAAAACCAAGTTCTAGGTGCCCCTTGTTTTTCACACTGTAAATTACAAGTGAAACAGTAACTGAACAGCAATGTAGGGTGGAGAACTAAGTCTGAACTTCAGAGTTAGGCCTGATCTCTGTTTCCCATCTTTTCCAGTTATTATCTGCACAGTTCTGGACAAATCATTTAACCTCTCAGTGCCATGACTTTCTTATCTATAAAATGGACATCATATTACTTACCTTGTAGGACTGTTACACGAATTAGGGGAAAAAAAGGATTTATAATGGGGCTGGCACATAGCATCTGTTTAAAATGTCATTTCTGTGGAGCAGGGTAGGTCCATATGGATGTCACCACTGCGGAGTTGGCAGAACACCAAGGAAAATAAAAGTCTAATTTTTAATTGGATAAACAAAAACACATCCACAAAGAAAATAAAAAAGAGGATGTTTTACTTACAATCCTTGTACCCTAAACATATGCTCCTTTTAGTCCCTGTCATTATGTACTTTAAAAATATTTTCATATTATATGTAAAAAGAGATATAAAGTTTATCGTAGTATATAATAATAAACAAATAGCAGCACCTATTGAGCGCTTACTCTGGACTCAACCCTTTACATGGATTATTGTAATCTCCATTTGACAGCTGAGGAAACTGAGGCACAGACAGGTCAAGTACCTTCCTAGGTGTCATACAACTGAGAAGACAGGATTTGAACCTTGGTCTGTCTGATGCCAGAGCCTGAGACCGTAATCATTATGCTATACTTTTTTCTCTTATGCAGATACACACATAAAGAGTCATATGTACACACACATGTATTCATTACTTTATACAACATTTGCTGAGTACCATTTTAAAGGTGATGGATGATGTTGGTAGTAATAAAATGAATTGCTCACCATCCGTTTAAAGGTGCTCAGTATTTTATAGGAGGTATCCTATAATACTATATATCCAAATGATTGCAATGCAAGACTACATGTAATAAACGTTACTGGAGCTATAGAAATATTGGTGTTTGGAAGAAGGAAATATTACAGCTGCCCAGTGATACCAGCAAGAGTTTGACAGGGTAGGTGACATTTGAACTATGACTCAAAGGATGGGCCATATTTTTTTTCCCTTTTTTTAAAAAATTAAACTCAGTTTTATTGAGATATATTCACATACCATACAATCATCCACAATGTACAATCAACTGTTCACAGTATCATCATATAGTTATGCATTCATCAACCCAATCCATTTTTGAACATTTTCCTTACATCAGAAAGAATCAGAATAAGAATAAAAAATAAAAGTAAAAAAGAACACCCAAATTATCGCCCCCATTCCACCCTATTTTTCATTTAGTTTCTGCCCCCATTTTTCTACTCATCCATCGATACACTAGATAAAGGGAGTGCGATCCACAAGGTTTTCACAATCACACTGTCACCCCCTGTAAGCTACATTGTTATACAATTGTCTTCAAGAGTCAAGGCTACTGGGTTGGGGTTTGATAGTTTCAGGTATTTACTTCTAGTTATTCCAATACATTAAAACCTAGGAGGTGTTATCTATGTAGTGCATAAGAATGTCCACCAGAGTGACCTCTCAACTCCGTCTGAAATCTCTCAGCCACTGAAACTTTATTTCGTTTCATTTTGCACCCCCCTTTTGGTCAAGAAGATGTTCTCAATCCCACGATGCGGGGTCCGGACGGACAAGAATTTTAACTTGAAAACAATGAGTAAAATGACTCCAACACTGTGCTGGATTTTGGTTGCCAAAAAAATGATCAAGATTATTTTACAGGTATCTTATATAGGTTTTATAAGAAATCTATATACTTAAGGACTCAGACTAAAGGCACAGAATGACTCAGGTGTTTTTTCTTCCCTTCCCCACCCCTTCATTGTGGGGCCCAGCATATGCTAAGTCTAGGGTAAATATTAGGAGCATGGTCCCTCCCTCAAAGTATCTTCTATTTGGTTTAACAAGGAAAATAGATATATACACAAGAAATATAAAGACAGTTCTTGTAAACAAGAAAGTGGCAGGATTTAAGGTATAGAAGGAATCAGATACCTAACTTAACGACATAAAGGAGATATGGTAGCAAGAGGTTCATTATGGAAAGCCAGAAGCAGGCCTATTGGAGGGACTTATTTAAAACATTATCCTATCAGGATGGTCAAAGCTGAAGCACCCATTCTAGTCTAGGGACAGAAGAACAGACCCAGTCAGATAAAAGAACCTCCTTTTAAAGTCCCACTTCAGCATCTTTTCTTACTAACTTCTTGTTCTTATTTTACCTCCTAGAAACACTGTCTAGGCCGCCTCCAGAACATCCATGGCCTGTGGGGTGTAGACACTATGATTCTTGTGGGCCTCAGATCAGATATCAGTGGGTTTATATCTTTAGCAGCGAAACTGCTACACTTGGGCCTGAGATGATTTCTCTTTAGATTGAACAGAAGAGAAGGTAGCCAGCTCTCCTTTCTTCTTTGTAAAAGTTAGACTTCTTTCTGCATCAATGAGCTCTCATGGAGATCATCTTGGAGATCTGGTAGCAAAATACCACCTGCTATGATGAACGCATAACTATGTTATCATACTGTGGACAGTGGATTGTATATCATGGATGATTGTATGGTGTGTGAATGTATTTCAATAAAACTGAATTTAATAAATAAAAAAAAAAATTAAAAAAACACCACCTGCTAATAGTTCATTTATTGTTTTCTTAAGTGGAACAGTCTTGGAAGAAAGGCCTGGGAACCAGGCTTATAGGCTGGGAAAACAGACAGGGATCCGGACAACAGCTGTTTTTAATGTGCTTAGAGACTACATATGTAATATGTAGAGAACACATTGCATTCAGTAAGATCATAAAATATGCACGTGAGTGTGGTAAGAACATGACAGTAAAAATGGTGCTGCCAACACAATAGAAACACTTTGTTTTGCTGGCTAAACCCTGTGACTTCATGTCTCAGAATATGGCAGCCAGGACACACTCTTCACAGTTAGGATTTGATGTGTTCTAATGCTACAAGCCACTATTTTTTATACAAGATTAGTAATAATACTAATAAAATTGTTAGTGGTTATTTGCTAACCTCTGAGGAGAACTGAAGGCTTCTTTCTGGGACTATGGGATAGATTAAGAACAAAATAGAGTCCTCAGATACACACAGTTAGGCTGTACTACCAAGGTGTAAAGCTTTCAGAGTGAGGGGAAAAGGCCTTAAGACTAAAACTAGGCTGAGGTCAGCAATCTCTTAACCTCTCATATGTGCACCTAAAAACTCACTCTCTCTTTTTAATAAACCTTTTTTTGGGAAATAGTTTTAGATTCACAAAGATGTTGCAAAGATAGTACAGAGAGTTCCTGTGTATTTCTCAATCAGTTTCAGTTTCCCCCTTACATTACCATGGTGTATTTGTCAAAATTAAGAGGCTAATATTCATACACTATTATGAACTAAATTCTAGACTTCATTTTGATTTCACCAGCTTTTCTAGTAATGTCCTTTTTCTGATCCAGTATATAATCCAGGATATACCATATTGCATTTATTTATTTATCGCCTCTGGACTGTGACAGTTTCTCAGTCTTTCCTTGTTTTTCATGACCTTGATGGTTTTGAGGAGTACTGGCCAGTTATTTTGTAGTATGTTAGAAAAAAAATCTGCTTTTAAAATGAGGTCTGAATATCGCTTCTCTGGGAGGAATCTGCTTCCAGTCTTGGAAGGCCAGAAGGGAATCAAGGTAGAGGGAGAGATGGCATGGAGCAGAGTGCTTCAGCCTCCTCTCATCCTGATTTGCTAAGGGGTAAAAGGAATGTGTCTGAGGATCACAGGGGGCCTACTATAGTTGAGGCAACTCCTGGAGTCAGTAGTCTAACCCATTGCACATTAGAATCATCTGTAGAGCTTTTAAAACTACTGATGCCTGGGAGGTGTTGGACTTCCTCACCTGGATTGTTGCTGATGTTCTCACAAACACTGGGGACTGATGGCTTGATGTGCTGAGCCCTCTGTCTTGGGGCTGGCCCCTATGAAGCTTGTTGCTGCAAGGAGAGGCTTAACCTGCTTATAATTGTGCCTAAGAGTCTCCCCCTGAGTGCCTCTTTGTTGCTCAGATGTGGCCCTCTCTCTCTAACTAAGCCACCTTGGCGGGTGATCTCACTGCCCCCCCCCCCCATGTGGAACCTGACTCCCAGGGGTGTAAATCTCCCTGGCAATGCAGGATATGACTCCCAGGGATGAATCTGGACCTGGCATCGTGGGATTGAGAACATCTTGACCAAAAGGGGGATGTGGCATGAAATGAAATAAGGCTTCAGTGGCTGAGAGATTTCAAATGGAGTCCAGAGGTCACTCTGGTGGACATTCTTATGCACTATATAAATAACACTTCATAGGTTTTAATATATTGGAATAGCTAGAAGTAAATACCTGAAACTATCAAACTCCAACCCAGTAGCCTTGACTCTTGAAGATGATTGTATAACAATGTAGCTTACAAGGGGTGACCGTGTGATTGTGAAAACCTTGTGGATCACAATCCCTTTATCCAGTGTATGGATGGATGAGTAGAAAAATAGGGACAAAACATAAATGAAAAATAGGGTGGGATGGGGGGTGTGATTTGGGTGTTCTTTTTTTATTTTTATTTTTAATTCTGATTCTGATTCTTTCTGGTACAAGGAAAATGTCCAAAGTAGATTGGGGTGATGAATGCACAAATATGTGATGGTATTGTGAACAGCTGATTGTACACCATGGATGACTGTATGGTATGTGAATATAGCTCAATAAAATTGAATTAAAAAAATACGATAAACATCAAAATTATCACTCCAGAAAAAAAAATACTGATGCCTGGCCTCACCCTAGAACAGTCTAATCAGAATTTTTTGGAATGTGGCCCAGGCATAGGTATGTTTCAACCAGGTGGTTCTGATCTGCAGCTAGGGTTGAGAACCAAAGACTTAGCAATAAAAGAGGACATATTCTTAAATTTTCACTTTAAAAATGACTAATTTTATGTTAATTGAATTTCACCTCAATAAGCTATTTTAAAAAATTGCATAACATCAAAACAAAACCAATCAATGATGAAGGAGTACAGAATGCACAATAAGGCTTATTGTAAAGGTTCCTAGATTGTAAGCTCTTACAGCAGTGACATGTATTCCAGAGGTATAACTGTTATTTCCAAATTCTGAGTTGCTGTGCTCTTTATGTATAACCTGGTAGTTCCCTGGAAATTTGGGTATCTGTGTGACACCTGAGATGAAGAGTTAGCGTTCAGCAGCTCTGTGAGTCAGTATAACTCTATACAGCAACTGGTAAAGAAGCTGAAAAAGAGATCAGACTACAATTAGAGAAATGAATGAAACAGACTTGGTTAGGACTAAGGTAAATCAGAATACAGGGTAAAGGATGATATTGACTATATTTTAAAACTTTTCTGTGTGAGACCAAAGGAAAAGAGATTTATTTGGTACAAAATTTGTATTTTCTGTGGCTCACTATCTAATTTAATCTGTCTGGTCAGTTTATTTGAACATTGTAATTACATGGAACCTAGACTAGGGAATGAGTTCTTGTAATTCTGTACAGGCTAATGTACAATACATTCCAGAATATTTTGGGCAGAAAATAAAAAAGTATTTGCAAAGTCCCCTTGAGGGACTGGAGAAGAATGTATAACTATTAAACTTCCCCATGAGGGGAATTCCTGCTATTCTCTTAAGCAATCAGGGCTCCCAATTTAATAAACCAAGCCCTTGATCTAGAGGCTTGCCCTTATGAAACTTCTCTCTCCAATGGCAAAGCTGAGCCTACTTATAACTATGCCTAAGAGTCACCCCCAGAAAACCTCTTTTGCTGCTCAGATGTGGCCTATAACTCTAACTCTGCAAATTAACTCACTACCCTCACCCCTACATGGGACTAGACTCCCAGGGGTGTAAGTCTTTCTGGCAATGTGGGACATGACCCCCAGGGAGGAGCTTGGCCCTAGCATTGTGGGATTGAGAATGCCATCTTGACCAAAAGGAGGAAAAGAAAGGAAACAAAATAAAGTTTTAGTGGCTAAGAGATTTCAAATAGTCTAGAGGTCATTCTGGAGGTTATTCTTATGCATTATATAGATATTCATTTTTAGTTTCTAGTGTATTAGAATAGCTAGAAGGCAATACCTGAAACTGTTTAATTGTAATGCAGTAGCCTCAATTCTTGATGATTGTATAACTATATAGCTTTCATCGTGGGACCATGTGATTGTAAAAACCCTGTGACTGACACTCCCTGGATCCAGCGTATGGACAGATGAGTAAGAGAATAAAGACAAAAATATATATAAAAAGACAAAAATATATATAAATCATAGGAGGGGATAAGGGGTATGGGATGTTTTGGGTACTGTTTTTTATTTTTATTTTTATTATTTTGGAGGGGGAGTAATGAAAATGCCCTAAAATTGATTGTGGTGATGAATGCACAACTATATGATGACACTGTGAACCACTGATTATATGCTTTGGATGGATTATATGGTGTGTGAATATATCTCAATAAAATTTCATTTAAAAAAAACCAAAATCACAGCAAACCTCTATCAGCTATGTAAATAGACAAAATTGATTTTAAGAAAAAATTTGTACTGGAAAATATGAATTCACAATATAATGAGAGAGGCTTATGATATGTAAAGGATACAAAAATTATAAATTCTATGTACTTAATTATATAGTTTTAAATATATAAAATGAAAAATGATTATAAAATTAGGAACAAAGGAAAAATAGATCCTCATAGTTAGAGATTATACATAACAATGGATATGTTATAAAATATTTGAAGAGCTCTAGTAACAAGCTTGAGCTATTGGACATTTTTGAGAAAATACATTCATCAATTGATGAATGCTCCTTCCTTTCTTGTACATACAAACCCATATAAGGCCATGAAGCAAGAAACAAAAGATTCTGGATGTTATGCACCATACTCTCTGATCATCTTCCAATTATATTACAAAAGAAAAGGTCAAAGAAAACCTATACCCTTTGGAAATAATAATAATAAAAGAATATGTTTGTCTAACTGTCCAAGATATAGGCTCCAGGGACAAGGAGGAGGAGCAGGCCACAGGCTAAGGAATTGGTCAAGGGTATGGGATCTTGGAAAAGTCTCTTTATCATAGATTTAACTTACAATATTATTCTATCTACATACTTTTCATGACTAGTTTGAAACCTGAATGCCAAGCAGTGAATTTGGTTATTTAATCAACAATCTGATTTGGGGGCTGTATTAGTCAGAGTTCTCCAGGGAAACAGAAACAACAGGAGATATCTGTAAATATGAGATTTTATAAAAGTGTCTCATGCAATAGTGGGGATACATGAGTTCAAATTCTGTAGGGCAGGCAGCAAACTGGCAACTGTGATGAAGGTCTTTGATGAACTCCCTAGGAGAGGCTGGCTAGCTGAAGAAGAAGTGAAAGTTCTCTCTTCTCCCTTAAAAGTCTTCAACTGATTGGATTAAATCCAACTGATTGTATTCTCTAATTGCAGAAGACATTCCCTTAATTGATCGTAGTTGTAATCAGCCACAGATGCAATCAACTGGCTGATGATTTAATAAACCAGTCTTCTGGTTTATTAACCAGCCATGAAATGTCCTTGCAGTAATGGTTATGCTAGTGTTTGTTTGATGAGACAACCGGGCATAATTACCTGGCCAAGGTGACACATGAACCTAACCATCACAGTTTACCCCTTGTCAACTTGGCAGTTATACACATCACCTAAAACCATACTTAATCTCTAAATAGACCACAATAACAGACATATGTTTCATCTAACAATACTCAGCTGTCCTGCATACAACCGGAAACATACTAAATCTCTCCAGAATAGTGTGCAAGTCCTTGGGTAAAATTCACTCTTAAACTTGATATTGTATAACTTAAATAGTATAAAATGAACAATACAACTTATGTCATATGATAAGGGGTAAGATACAGAAGTAAACAAAGATATTTGCTTTATGTACAAATACAGACATACTTATAACAAGACAAGGAGGAAATATTCATGCCATCAGAGTCCTCATTTCTGTAACTGGTGGCATTACAGCACTTCAGCTGGCCATGGTTCTTTGCCTGGTGAGATGATCCAAAACTTATTCCTGAAGTTTCTGGGCCATTGGTAGTCCTTCCTGAATTAATTGTTGCAGTTTTCCATTGACTTTAATCACAGGGCATGGTAGTACTAAGAGATGCCCTAGGGAATCTTCTGTATTCCAGAAGTTTTCTTTACCTCCATTGTATAGTTGCAGTCCTATTTCCCCTGACAGTCAGGATCAATCACCCCAGCCAGTACAGTAATCTCCTTCCTTGCCAAAGAATCATGGAAGTGGTCCAATGTAATCAACTTGCTACCAGATAGCAGGCTGATCACCTCGTGGAAAGGTGCCATATTGGGGAATGAGTGTGGGTCTCTGCTGCTGGCAGTTTAGGCACTCAGCAGGGGCTGTGGCCAGGTCAGCTTTGATGAGTGGAAGTCCATGTTGCTGAGCCCATGCATAATCTCTATCCCTCTCACCATGACCAATTTGTTCATGAGCCCACTGGGCAATGACAAGAGTGGCTGGGGAAAGAGGCTGAATGTTATCCACAGAACAAGTCATCTTATCCACTTGATTATTAAAATCTTCCTCCACTGGAGTCACCCTCTGGTGAACATTCACATGAGACACAAACATCTTCATATTTTTTTGCCCACTCAGAAAGGTCTATCCACATATCTCTTCCTCAGACTTCATCACCAATTTTCCAATCAAGTTCCTTTCAAGTCCCTGACCACCCAGCCAAACCACTAGCAACAGCCCATGAATCAGTATACAGACGCACCTCTGGCCAGTTTTCCTTCCAAGCAAAATGAACAACCAGGTGCACTGCTCAAAGTTCCACCCACTGGGAGGACTTCCCCTCACCACTGTGCTTCAGGAACATCCCAGAAAGAAGCTGCAGTGCTGCAGCTGTCCACTTTTGGGTGGTACCTACATATTATGCAGAACCATCTGTAAACCAGGCCTGAGCTTTCTCCTCCCCAGTCAACTGACTATAAGGAACTCCCCAAGAGGCCACAGCTCTGGGCTGGGAAAGAGAAGATAATGTGGCAGGAGTGGGGGCCATGGGCAATTGGGCCACTTCGTCATGTAAACTTACTTGTACCTTCAGGACCTGCTCGAGCCTTATCTCATATATACCATTTCCATTTTATGATGGAGTGCTCTGCGCACACCCAACTTTGACTTGGCAGGTCAGACAACACCCAGCTCATGATAGGCAATTCAGGTCTCATGGTAACTTGGTGGCCCATGGTTAAGCGCTCTGTCTCTACTAAGGCCCAAAAGCAGGTCAAAAGCTGTTTCTCAAAAGGAGAGTAGTTATCTGCAGAGGATGGTAAGGCTTTACTCCCAAATCCCAAGAGCCTGCATTGTGATTCTCCTATAGGAACCTGCCAAAGGCTCCAAAGAGCATCTCTATTTGCTACTGACGCTTCCAGCACCATTGGATCAGCTGAATCATATGATCCAAGTGGCAGAGCAGCTTGCACAGTAGCCTGGACCAGTCGCATAGCCTCATCTTGTTCCAGTCCCCACTCAAAACTGGTCACTCAATAAATGGGCTGGAGTAGCACACCCAAATGAGGCATATGTCATCTCTGAAATCCAAAGAGGCCTACTAAGCATTGTGCCTCTTTTTTTGGTCATAGGAGGGGCCAGATGCAACAGCTTATCCTTCACCTTAGAAGGGATATCTCGACAGGCCCCACACCACTGGACACCTAGAAATTTTACTGAGGTGGAAGGCCCTGTATTTTTGTTGGATTTATCTCCCATCCTCTGACATGCAAATACCTTACCAACAAATCTAGAGTAGTTGCTACTTCTTGCTCACTAGGTCCAATCAACATGATGTCATCAATATAATGGACCAGTGTGATGTCTTGTGGGAGAGAGGAACAATCAAGGTCCCTGCGGACAGTATTATGACACAGAGCTGGAGAGTTGATATAGCCCCAAGGTAGGATAGTAAAGGTATACTGCTGGCCTTGCCAGCTGAAAGCAAATTGTTTGTGGTGGTCCTTACTAATAGCTATTGAGAAAAAAGCATTTGCCAGATCAATAGCTGCATACCAGGTAAGAGGGAATGTGGTGAATTGCTTAATCAATTATACCACATCTGGAACAGTAGCAATTGGAGTCACCACCTGCTTAAGTTTACGATAGTCCACTGTCATCCTCCAATATCCATCTGCTTTCTGCACAGGCCAAATATGAGAGTTGAATGGGGATGCAGTGGGAATTACTAGCCCTGCATCCTTCAAGTCCTTAAGAGTGGCATTAATTTCTGCAATCCTCCAGAAATCCTGTATTGCTTCTTATTTACTATTTTGCTAGACAGGGGCAGTTCTAGTGGTTTCCACTTGACCTTTCCTACCATAATAGCCCTCACTCCATGAGTCAGGGAATCAATGTGGGGACACTGCCAATTGCTGAGTATGTCTGTTCCAATTATGCCCTCCAGAACTGGGGAAATAACCACAGAATGGGTCCAGGGACCCACTGGACCCACTGTGAGATGGACTTGAGCTAAAACTCCATCAATCACCTGACCCCTATAAGCCCCTACTCTGACTGGTGGACCAGAGTGATGTTTTGGGTCTCCTGGGATTAATGCCACTTCTGAGCCAGTGTCTAACAGCTCCTAATATCTAATATCTGACCACTTCCTTTTCCCCAAAGCATAGTTAACCTGATAAAAGACCTTAAGTCCCTTAAGGGAAGGCTGGGAGGAAGATTAACAGTATAAATTTTTGGCAACGTAACAGGATCCTTCCCTAGAGGTACCCGGCCTTCCGTTTATTCAAGAGCCTCTGGGTCTGCAAGCTATTTCAAGTCTGGGAATTGATTAAGAGGTGGAGACTCTGTTTTTGTAATTCAAGTTAGACTTTTGTTTACTTGACCCAGAATCCTTCTACTCATACAGATCAAACAAGAATTTAGTAGGCTGCCCATCTATTTTACTTCTAGGTACTCTATGATCTACTAGCCAATGCCATAAGTCTCAGCGAGTCAGATTCTTTTGACTGCTGATTTGAGCCTGCTGTCCATTATGGTAGCCACACCCACCTTGTCTTTGGTGATTAACTGCTGCCATGTGATTTCTACCAACTTGGTATCCAATTATCCCCATTGCATTTAAGGATTCCAGCTCAGTGACAGCAGTTCCCACAGTAATATCTGACCTACAGAGAAGGGTGACTACAGAGCTCTTCAGAGATGATGGAGCTAGTCTCACAAATTTATTTCTCACAGCCCATAAAAGGTGTGTCATCTGCACATTCCTAGGGTGTGTGAGCAGGTCTTCCATGATAAATACACTCTAACATTCCAATCTCTCTAAACTTTTAGATCTCCTCCTCTACATTATACCAGGGCAGTTCTGGCATTTCAACCTCAGGTAATGTTGGCCATCTTTTGATCCACGTTTCAGCCAACTACCCAAACAAACTGTTTTAAGCCCTTTCTAACCCCTCAAGCTACAGCACTGAATGCAGAATCTCGGCTTAGTGGGCCCATGTCAATAAATTCAGCCTGATCCAACTTTATATTCCTTCCACCATTACCCCACACCACCCTTAATATCCGTTCCCACACATATTCCCCTGATTTCTGTCTATATAAATTGGAAAACTCATACAGTTCTTTTGTAGCATAGTGTACTTCCTCATGGGTCACACTTTGTACCTCACCTTTTGTGCCTGTTGGGATTTTAGTCTAGTGATGGGCTTGGAAGAAAAGTGTGGTGGTGGGGGTGGGTCATGAAAAGAATCAGAAGTATCCTTTAAGCCAATTACCTCAGGGCATTTCACTGCAGTTTCATCTGGTGAAACAGACTTAATCTCTCCAGACAGGTGAGTGAGGGCTGCTTCCTCAGGAGAGGTGATTACAGGTTTAGTAGGCACTGGAGGGTTAATCGCTTTGGGTGGAGGTTGGATGGCAGGCTCCTCAGGGCAGACTGGAGGTCGGGAAGCTGTTTCCTCAGGGCAGGCTGGAGATTGGGTGGCTTTTACCTCAGGGCAGGCTGGAGGTGGGGGTGCCATTCCCTCAGGGCAGACAATTACAGATATATCTAACAAAGACTCAGCAGAATCCAGAGTTCCAGTGTCCCCACTGCCATCATTATCAACTCATATGCCTCCATCTGAAGTTTCAGGATACTATTCTTTTCCAATCAATGCCTTTACTTTAACAGCAGACACCCTTCAAGGCTGAGATTTCAGTTTATGTTGTAAATCTGCTACTCGCACAATGAGATTCTGGGTCTGGTTTTCAGAGATCTCAAGTTTGCGGCCACAGGAAATAAGATTTTCTTTCAGAGAACACACAGAAACCTTTACATATTTCATACGGTGTTCAAGTTGCCAATTTGAAGCCTCCAGCTTGTGCCTTTCTCTTATAACTGCATCCAGTGTATCTAAGAACAACCAGCCAACATCATATCTCTTAACTCCATAAAACTCTGTTAAGGTGTCGAAAACACTATCACCCAGAGCCTTGCCTCATACAAGAGTATGATTAGGAGAATCAAATGGTGATATTTTGCATATGTCCATTGTCAACTCATGCCATGGACTGTCAGTGCCATCTTGATTACTGGAAATAGAGTCATTAGTGCCTTTGAATCCGATCAGATTAGAAAACCAATTGTAAATGCCCATTGTAAGATTCTGTATCATTGTATCACTACTGTCTGTATTTTCCCACACCAAGTAAGTCCCTCATATACAGTAAGTATTCAATAATTATTTGTGGATTAAGTGGCATAACTTGAAGATAAAACTGCAGTTGACATAGCAGTGGGTTGCAGTAGTGGTTACCCATTAGATTCACCAGAGGAGTTTTTATTTTTTTATTTTTAAAAATTTATTTCAACATAACTATGCTTACAGAAATACACTCATACTGGTTAACAGAATGCAATTTAATTTTAACTTAGGCTACTCAATTTGAACCAAAAACTTAGTACATGGTTTAAGATTTAAAAGAAAGAAAGGATTTGCAATCAGGTTTGTTTTTTATGTTACAAATGTGCAAAAGATTCTATTCTCCCTCAAATGCTGCAATAGCAGACGGCAAAAACCATGAGAAATTTACCTTTGATTTGCTTCAGAAAAATAACATGTATTGCACTGTACAAGTTTTAAAAATTGGTGCAAAAACATTGCTGTAATGTTTCAATGCCAGCTTACAAAGTTCAATAACTAATGGATGTGTACAGGGGAAGGCAAGCGGGTAGCCTATGTACACATGGGAAAACTGTAAAAGCTATCTGATTTTATTACTATTGCTCATAGACTGCAAATCTACACATATCAAGAGTCAGATAATTCTTTGACTCTAAATTAACACTATCAGCTCAGATCATCTGTTGAGGTCAACAAGGAAACTCAGCACACTGGCTGCAAGGTTTACTGAGTTATACAAAAAAGAACAAAATTATGTTTCATTCCCAGCCTTTCAGTCCAGAACTGAAAGTATTACTACAAAAAAGGTATTCCCTCCAGAGTCAACATCCATGAGTGACATACCATGGATCTACTTAAGTTTAAATCTGTATTAGCACTCATATGCAAAACAGTCCCCAAAGTTCAAAGACCACGAGACTTTAGAAGTGACACAAAATAAAAGGAACTTGCTTGGAAGACTACAGCAGGATATCCACCCAGTTACAAGAAGTCTTATCAAAAAAACCTATCCCCTTGTGAATTTCACCTCAAAAGAAAAAAAAAAAAGTAACCCAAAGGAAGACGCAGCCCTGAAAAAAATGAAAAAATATAACTCAAAATACCTTGAAAAGCAATGTGAATGTATGTTTAAAAGATGACTAAAAAAGATACATTTTCTGAATATATGTTTAAAAAATGACTAAAAGATATATATTTTCATAAGACTGCCTAGGATTAGATTAATAATGAATTCTAATCAAACTACAACCCAGAACCCATGAAGCTCGAAGACAGTTGTATAAAAATGTAGCTTATGAGGGGTGACAATGGGATTGGGAATGCCATAAGGACCAAACTCCACTTTGTCTAGTTTATGGATGGATGTGTAGAAAAGTAGGGGAAGGAAACAAACAGACAAAGGTACCCAGTGTTCTTTTTTACTTCAATTGCTCTTTTTCACTCTAATTATTATTCTTGTTATTTTTGTGTGTGTGCTAATGAAGGTGTCAGGGATTGATTTAGGTGATGAATGTACAACTATGTAATGGTACTGTAAACAATCGAAAGTACAATTTGTTTTGTATGACTGTGTGGTATGTGAATATATCTCAATAAAATGATGATTAAAAAAAATAATGAATTCTAGTATTTCCAGTTCTTACTAGTTACTAAAAATCAATTTACAAGCAACATGCTTATTTTTTGCTCCTTTACCAAACAGAAAATTCTAGCTTCAATTCTATGGCGGTGGCAGAGGGATTGAGAAAATTAAAACTGCCATCCAAATAACATACTTTTCAAATGGCAGAACTCCCAACTGTACCAGAAAGTTTCTATTAACCAATACAGTCTTCACTGATACAATTTTCAGTACTTTCAAATACATGGCATTAAGATTCAGAACCTAATATAGGCCTGACAAACAAGTCCTTATGTTCCAGAACAAAGGCCTCAAGTCCCACTCAATTTCCAGTAACAATGTTTTCAGAGAACAATAATAAGGGTTTAGTTTCCTGCATGTTTTTGCATTTAACACTGTAGTAAAAAAAACTGGATTAGAAATTCGTAAAATTGTTTGGCATTCCCCAGGAGCCAATTTTTGAAAGTTTGCTGAAAACAATCCACAAAACCCTCTTTCCCAAACTGTGATTACCAATCTCCAATCTATGCATAAGAGCAATCTTTTTTTTTTTATTTTGAAATAAATTCAAAGTTATAGGAACAGTTGCAAAAACAATACTAACCCCATACACAGAATTCCATCATACCCTGACCCCCCTCCCCCAATAGCTCAATCCACCCACTTTAACATGCTGTCACATCGCTATTTCTTTCCCTCCCTCCCTCACTCCCTCCCTATCTATCATCCATCATCTATTGCTCTGTCTTCTGAACACATGAGAGCTAGCTGCACACATCCTTGAACATACACTATAATTCACGTATATACTTCCCATGAACAAGAACATTCTTTTATGCAATCCCATTAAGCACAGCTAAGAAGTACAAGAGATTCAACAATGATACAAAGCTTACATTCTATATTTCCTTTACCTTATGTCTCAACTGTGTCCCTTTGAGACACCTGTCCTCTATCCTCCAATCCCATCCAAGTTCATCCTTGGCATTCAATCGTCATCTATTGAGACTGTCTTTCTCTCTTTCTTTTTTTTTTTTTTCCAGTTGTGGAAACATATATACAGCCTAAATCTTCCCATTCCACCCCCTCCCTAGCCTTCCATTAGTGGGATTAATCACATTTAGAATGTTGTAATGCTCTTTCCCACCATCCATTACTAGAAATTTCCCTTCACCTCAAACAGCAACTCCACCCTCATTTCTTAACTCCCCATTGCCCCTTCCCCCATTTCTCTTAACCCAAACTCTACAATTCATCTCTGTAGTTATATTCTCTGGTAATTTCTTTGTGTTTACTGTGGGGCTTAAAATTAACCTCTTAAATCCATATCAATCTTGTTTTTCTTTGATACTACCTTCACTTCAATAGGACACATAAACTATGTTTCCATACTCCTTCATTCCCCCACCTTTATATAGTCGTCTAAAATTACATATTTTACATTGAGTTCAAAACCACTGATTTGTCATTAGAGTTTGTGTATTTTATATCATGTAGGATGTAAATAGTGGAGTTACAGTTCAAAAATTATTGACTTCTATTTGTATTCCATTGTGGTTGGAGAATGTGCTTTGAGTATATTCATTTTTTTCTTAAATTTCTTGAGGCTTGTTTTATGTCCCAGCTTATGGTCCCTTCTGGAGAAAGATCTGTGATCACTAGAGAAAAATGAGTGTACTGGTGATTTGAGAAGTAAGGTACTATATATGTCTGTTAAAATTCTCTATATCACTTTCTCCTTTCTTTGTTTCTCTGTTGGTAGGGCTCCTGTTAGAATCTGAAGTAGGGCAGGTCTTTTACTGGCAAAGTCTCTCAGCATTTGTTTGTCTGTGAAAAATTTAAGCTCTCCCTCAAATCTGAAGGAGAGTTTTGCTGGATAAACTATTCTTGGTTGGAAATTTTTCTCTCTCAGAATTTTAAATATGTCACGCCACTGCCTTCTCGCCTCCATGGTGGCCGCTGAGTGGTCACAACTTAGTCTTACGTTGTTTCCTTTGTATGTGGTGAATTGCTTTTCTCTTGCTGCTTTCAGAACTTGCTCCTTCTCTTCAGTATTTGAGAGTCTGATCAGAATATGTCTCGGAGTGGGTTTATTTGGATTTATTCTATTTGGAATTGGCTGGGCATTTATGTTTTGTGTATTTATATTGTGTATAAGGTTGGGGAAGTTTTCCCCAACAATTTCTTTGAATACTCTTTCTAGACCTTTACCCTTCTCTTCCCCTTCTGGGACACCAATGAGTCTTAAGTTTGGACGTTTTATTTAATCTATCGTATCCCTGAGATCCATTTTGATTTTTTCAATTTTTTTCTCCATTCTTTCTTTTGTTCTTTCATTTTCTGTTCTGTGGACTTCTAGGACACTGAGATGTTGTTCAGCTTCCTCTATTCTTGTATTGTGAATATCCAGAGTCTTTTTAATTTGGCCAACAGTTTCTTTTATTTCCATAAGATCTTCTATTTTTTTATTTACTCTTGCAATGTCTTCTTTATGCTCTTCTAGGGTCTTCTTTATGTCTCTTATATCCTGGACCATGGTCTTCTTGATGTCCTTTAAATCCTTTGCCATGTTTTCGTTCCTCGATTGTAGTTCTTTGATTAATTGTGCGAGGTACTGTGTCTCTTCTGATAACTTGATATGTGTGTTTGGAGTTAGATTTTCCATATCATCTGGTTTTATCATATGCATTGAGAGTTTCTGTTGTTTTTGGCCTCTTGGCATTTGCTTTGCTTGATAGGGTTCTTTCAAGTTGTAAAAAAAAATACCTGTCTAATTTTTCAGAAACACAGTTTGGTAGCGTACATTTTCTCTAACTAACCAGCAGATGGCGTTTGTGAGTCACCTATACCCCTCAAGTCAGTTCTCCACCTTGTCCCTGTGGTGTGTGGGGAAATGTTTCTTGTGGGGTTCAGTTGGAGAACTCAGTTTGGGTGTGTTGCTGGAGCTGTCCGCCCTGAATGTGGGGTGTGTGTACGGGTGGCCAGGGAGGGAGGACAGCTTTAATATTCAAATCCCCCAGGTACCTGGAGATTCAAGGCCGCGGCAAGAGTCTAAGCCTTTATTTCATTTCAGCCCCAGACCCTCTTTCTCGCTGTCCCACAAACCACCAGACTTGGCGTAGTGTCCCTGGGTTCTCCGAGTGGGTCCCCCCGCCCAGCTGTGATCCTCCAGGACCTCTGCTGAGGGAATGCCGTGCTACGTCAGAGGGCACACTGTCCCTCAAGGGAAGCCCCAGGCCACCAGGCCATGCTGGGGTGCTTTCAGCCTGATGCAAATATGGCCGAACGGGGCGTCTCAACACCCCCCTCCTTGCACAGTTCCTCCTTCCCAGCTCTAGGACAACTGGCGGGGCTCTGGGCTGCGGGCATGGCCCCGGGCAGGAGTTTATCCAGCTCTCCGGGGAGCCAGCTGCTAGCCGCGGGGTTTCTTTCTGCTTCCGGTTCTCCCCTCCGTTCCCCCGGCCCCAAGTGTATCTGTAGCGGGCTATCTTCCAGGCCAGACACTGAGAGGCCGGCCCAGCCCCCTCTTGCTGTGTTTTACTGCGTGGTTCCCACTATCACAGCTGCAGCTTCTCCTGGGATTTTCCCTTTTTTTTTTTTTTTTTAAAGAGCCTGTCGGTCTCCAAATGCCAAACCCTGGCTTCCCCAGACCGCCGCATGGCTGTGGGTCTTCCAGCCAGCTTACTCACTTGTTTCAGAATGCAGACTCTTGGTTTCACCAAGTATATGGCCCCTGGGAACTAGCAGACCTTGTCCAGCTGGCGCATCGCTGTAACCGGTATTCTGGGTCTCTTTCTGGTTTTTATCTAGTGTTTTTCATGGAGGTGTTTTTTTGCCCTGTCTCACCTAGCCGCCATCTTAGTTTCTTCAAGAGCAATCTTTTTATAAATACTATAAAAGATAACTTAAGTAAAATGTACACATGAATATTAAAACTTGTTGTTAGATTTATCTAGCTTTATCATTGACAACTTAAAACACAAATATTTGCAGCTTGATCTTCTATTGACAACGACCATCCGAGCCTAGTACTCAGCATCACTTAATTTCCATTCACACACACAAAACACACACCATATAATACAACTTACTCCTCATGTATTGGGAATCTTCTGTTCCCACAAATCTTTGGCCTCCCAATCAATTACTTTCAAACATCTTTTAACTAAAACTTCACTTCCAGGTGTTTAACAGAAGTTTTTTTTAACCCTTCCTTCATCAATGCTTTTCCTGATCTTTCAAGCTATACTGCCAAAATCTGGAACCAGCTTCAAAGATATCACCAAATAAAAAGAAAATAAATGAAATATTAAGGAGGTTATTCCAGAATAAGACATGGGGGGTTAGAATTAGTCAAGATTCCCTATTGAAATCATACTTTATTTTACATCATTGCCAAAAATCTTATGATAGAATCTTTCATATACTTTGACGACTGACCAAAGAACTTAAAAAAAGTTGAGGAGTACATACCCTTTTTCATACAAGGTGTCCCTTAGAACACCAGAATAGTTGCAATTCATTTGAGGCCTCACCTGTAGAAAAAGACTGTCATAGGGACAGCCAGGAAACCCACTAATTTGTGGAGAACTCTGAGAAACTCTGAGAAAATGTGATTTTTTTTTTTCACCAGCCGTTTTCACTGAGTTTGTAGGATTCAGTGCAGCTGGTCTGCCAGCACTCACACTACCTCTCTCTCACCCTAGGCTTGCCATGTAATAGCTATGGCTTTGGAATTTCACAAGTGATATTCCATATAACTTGAAGGAATAATAATGTTTCCTAATTCCAGGTTTGCAGTTCCTTTTTCACTTGAGTAGCCAGGACACTAACCATCTACGAAAAAAAGTTAACCTCAAAGATATGATTTAGCATTTCACAGTTACGAAGTAGCCTTACCATAACTTAAATGGTGGAACTGCAACCCATAACATTCTTTGGAATTTGCTCTATAGCTACTTGTTAAATTGTACTTTGAAAGTTATCACCTTTCTGTATATATGTTATATTTCACAGTAAGGAAATAACCATGTGCTGGTTTGAATGTATTGTGTCTCCCAAAATGCCATTATCTTTGATGCAATCTTATGTGGGCAGATGTTTTAGTGTTGATTAGATTGTAATTCTTTGAGTGTTTCCGTGGAGATGTGCCCCACCCAACAATGGGTGATGACTCTGATTGGATAATTTCCATGGAGGTGTTACCCCACCCATTCAGGGTGGGTCTAAATTAAATCACTGGAGACACATAAATGAGCTGACAAACAGAAGGAATTCAGTGCAGCTGAGAGTGACATTTTGAATAGGAGCTACAGCCAAGAGGGACACTTTGAAGAATGCACAGAAGATGAGAGAGTAGCTGCAGATGAGAGACAGTTTGAATATGGCTGTTGAAAGCAGACTTTTGCTCCAGAGAAGCTAAGAGAGGGCAAATGCCCCAAGAGCAACTGAGAGTGACATTTTTGAAGAACTGCAGCCTAGAGAGGAATGTCCTGGGAGAAAGCAATTTTGAAACCAGAACTTTGGAGCAGACACCACCCATGTGCCTTCCCAGCTAACAGAGGTTTTCCAGATACCATTGGCCATCCTCCAGTGAAGGTACCCGATTGCTGATGTGTTACCTTGGACACTTTATGGCCTTAAGACTGTAACTGTGTAACCAAATAAACCCCTCTTTATAAAAGCCAATCCATTTCTGGTGTTTTGCATTCCGGCAGCATTAACAAACTAGAACAAACTGAAATTGTGGAACTGTAACCCGTAACATTCTTTGAAATTTGCCCTCTAACTACTTGTTAAATCATACTTTGAAAGTTATCACTTTTCTGTATATATATTTCACAATAAAAATGTAAAAAAAATAGAAAAAATAACAAAAAGAATACCCAGATTTACTTATTTAAAAAAAAGAGAGACACATTTAAATTGAAGAAAAATTCTCCCAACAATGGACAGTGTATTAGTTCAGGTATTCACTTCTGGAGTTTTGGTCAATATTTATTTGTATATGTTAGTCATCATAAAAACTGATTTTGGTAGGATTTTGTGTGTGTGTGTGTCTGTGCATGCTTTAATGGCTACAGATATTGCACATTTTTTAAAAACTATGCAGTTAAAACTTTTTAGAAATAGCATTTGTGTTTAACAGTAACACTTTATTCATATATATGGATGTTTATTTTGGCCTCCTTGGAGGGATGCTTTCAGGTTTGTTTGCAAAAGGTCAGTTTTCTTTGCTGCAATTTTCTTTTCTGCAGAATATTAGTGTGTGCAAGTTTGTAAGCAAATGAAACGTGCAGGTTTGATCCATAGGTTTGATTTTCACATATCTTCCTACCTCTAAAAAATTTAAAGTGCTAACCTTATATAAAGCAGGCAAAGTTTTCAAGTAATTTGCTATTAAGTATGCTAATTTTTATTGAGCTATAAAAAGAACTAAGAATAAACTAAAACACAAAAATAGAATAGTGAAAAAACTGACAAGTTATAGTTGGACAGACTGCTATTATACCATCTTGCCTTTCTTATTTCAATTAAATGTAAAAACTCACAAATTTTAGGTTTCTGCTGGGTTAGTACATTAACTCTCTTAGATTTGCTAACTTCTACCACAATCAAATGATACATAAAACATTATAAGGAAAACAGTGCCATTGAAAAATTAACATGTCACTAATTAAAGCAATCTTTAAAATAAAAGGTTGTCTACTACTGTAAATGACTATAAAATGTAATAGATCTTAAAAAGTAAGAACTGTGCTCTTGTCCAAAGCTTAATTACTCCTGCCCTTTAGCCGCTTTTTCAAGGAAATAGGCATTAACCACATGGCGACTGAGGTGTTTGCTGTAATCTTTTTCCTTTCTAAAAGAATGCTCACAAAAAGTACAAGGAACATCTCCCTAAGCCACTTGGAAAGCCAAGGCTGCTTCTGCATTTTTTTCTACTAGTTTCTTGTGGCCCTGGCCAAGTCCCATTCAATCCAGAATCATCACCACCCTATAACATGTTGTCACTTAGGTGGCTTCAATCGTGACTGTGGATGCCTTCATCTTTCTCAATTTCCTGAGACTCATTCACTGCTGTGGTAACAGAAGGTGATGCCAGAGCAGTTTTAGACATTGCTTCTCCTTTTTCTGTTGGTGGGGGAAGAAACAGTGGGGAATTGCTTCTGCAACTGCTGAGTCTTTACCAGCAAGATTATCTGTTGTGTTCTGATCCATTTCACAAAGCATAGTGTCAGCCTGACACTTACCATCTAAAATTTTATGCTCTGGCATATTCTTCAAGTTCTGTTCAGAGAATGAAATACTGTTCGATTCCTCAGTACTAGCATCAAGACCAGTTATACCTTTACCTGCCTCTTCCATTTTCTGAAGAGGGGCTTTTTAATTCCTTCTTCTTCAGAGCATAATTTTTTATCTTTTGATTCCTCTTCATTTTTAAGTTTTCCTTTGGCAGTGGTGGTGATAGTGGTAGGAGATCCTGTGCACACGTACTTTCTTTTAGAACCTTTGTAAATAGGCAGTAAACCAACTTCAATAAGTACTTGCTCGTTCGGTGCCGTTTCACTCTGCCTGCCAGTCATTCCCATTTTATTATCTTTTGGATGAGGAGGCCTTCTGGGGATCAGCTCTATCTGAGGAGGAAGCTCCATGGGAGAAGATTCCATCTGAGCTGACTCCATGAGAAGAGGCTCCAACTGAGCCACCGCAGCTGAGCAGACTTTGTAGGAGGAGGTGAACAGGGCCCTCATGGCCAGGAGATATCTCAGGAAGCTTGCTTTTTTTCTTTTCTTCTTCTTTTTTTTTTTTACTTGATTTATTTTTCAGAGTTTTCTTCTTTGTACTTTTTCTCATGCAGATATTTTGCTTTTTATTCTCCTCCACACTGCTGTCACCCTTTGGTACTTCTTGACAGTTTCTGGATCTGCTTTCTACCTTCTTTTTCTTTTTTGTCACAGGTTCTTCATCATGCACAGTATCATTAGGAATGGGCTTCAGCTTCCCTCTTCGTTTTGCTTTTCTTGGTTTTACAGGATTTATTTTCTGGATGCACATCCATCTCTTTAGGTTCAGTTTCAGATTTGCGAGTTCTAGTAGTCACTTGAACTACTACTGAGGCATTGCTACAAGGCTTTTTCTCTTTTGAAACATTATCTTTTTTTCTCCACTTTTACAGTTTCTCATTTCTCTTTCCAGCCACATCTCCCTTATTTTTTGTCTGCTGTATTTCTGTTTTATCATTGGTAATATTGTTATTGGGCAAGTCAGGCTTCAGCTTCTTAAGTTCACTTTTGAAACATCCATTGTTTTATAAGGACAAGTAGGATGCTTAGATTTGAAATGATACTGCAGATTACACTTCTTGGAAGCTGCAGTCACAAATGTGGCAATTGAACTGCCGTGGGCTAACATGCAGCTCTATGTGTTTTTTGAAGCTACTTCTATCTGCTGTTGCATTTTCCTAGGAAAATGGTTTCTCAAGTGTTTCCTCCAGGGATACTTGCATGCTATGGTGTACATGCAAATAATGCACCCATAGACTTATTCATTATCCCCACCTCTGATGTGGTGTTTCAGACGTGCAGTTTAGCGATCATATCTGTTGGTATTATAGCCACAGCGGTCGCAGCAAATACGGCCTTTAGAGAAATCTCCCTCTTTTGCAGTGGAAGAACCAGATTCCCTAACTTTTGCTTGCTTCTCCGTTCTTTCTTCCACAAAAAATTTCTTGGCACTGTGACTTCTAATATGACACAAATTATTCTTCCCATTCTGGTATGGTTTACAGCAAAAGGTTTTTGTCTTCAAGTTCTTGCACTTGTCCTCTGCTCCAGGTGTTTCAGTAGGAAGATATTTATTTGAGCTTTAAATTTCTGGGGCAGCAGATAACCTCAAATACAGGCTGTGGTTCTACAACACTGAGTTCCAGACTTCCCAGTTTCAAGTTTTCCATTCCATTAGCTTCACCTTTTATTTCAGGAGATTCTTCAAGTCCTTCTTCATCACTATCTGAAAGTTGTTATCTCCAACAGGTATCAATTTTGCCCTCTTTCTTCACCAACTACGTAATCACACAACAGCCATTTACTTCTCCAGTCAAGGCAACATTTGCCAACATGATAAGCTGAGGGGTGGCAGCTCAGCTTTGGAGAGGTCATGCTAGCCATACATGTTGTTTGGCAAGGCCATGCCAATGTTGGTGCTGCCAGTGAACAGTGCTCCCCGTGAACAGTGCTCCCCCTACAGAAGACTATCCCACTACCTGGGTCAAGTCTGTGTTCTGGACCACCAGCAACTTTGTTTGCATTATACTCAACTTGGCCTACTTGCCTAGTGGAAGCCATTACAAGATCACCTCTTGAAAACATGTCCGACTTTTAAATGGTCTTTACTACATTACTTTCAAATTTAAAAGGTACTATTCTCAAACTAAGTGTTCTCTTACAAGTTAGAAAATGCAAAGTGACAGGTAACAGTAAAAAACAAAGTTAAACCCAAAATACAAAAAGTAATCCGTTTCACCCAAGTTTATAAACACAAGCCGATTTGGTAACATGTACCAAGAAAAGTTGGAATCAAAATGCCAACTCAGAAAACAAACTGACCACAAAAGCTTTCCCAGAACTTAGGAGCCCAGGCTACTTGGTATTTACTCAACCATCTACTTTCCTAATTCCCCCAGATCTCTATTATCACCCCCACTACAGTAATTTTAACATTTTTGTCCCGAAGGCCGTCCAAGCAGAGCCCGAAAGCCCAACGTCTTGCACGCATTCCCATGAGCTGCTGCCGCCAGCGCCTGCCTCGTTGGCGGCCTTCCTGACTAAAATAAGCATTAGCCCATTTTCTCAAAACACCAAACACAAAGCAGCTTTTGCAAACTCGGGGGCTCTTGCCTCCTCTCTGCTCGGCCCGCTCGCTGCACACATCTACACACCAACTCGTGGGAGCTGCCCCAACACGCGCCCCAAATCTTTTCCTGTGCCCCCAACCCCCCAACACTCAAATCGGGGTGAACAACTCGAGGTGCCGTTGGGTGGGACCAAGTCTTTCCCAGGTCCAGGTAACCCTCTCCCCGGCCCACGGGCCCGAGTCTAGGAAGAAGTATAATTACCGAAAAGCGGGCTTCCCGGTTCCACCAACCACAACCCAACTTCTTCCGCGGGCGCCCTTCCGCAGTCGTCCTGCCCAGAGCGCGGGAGATACCCCCACCCCCACGCGCTCCCGCCGCCGCCCGCGCACCCCGGAAGTTTGCGAGCTTCACTCCCCTATGCATCTGGTGGGACACACACCCGGCCTCACCAGCGGGGCTCACCAGCGACCGAGAAGTTTTAAAAATAGACTCCCACATGGCATCTCAGACCAATCAAATTAGAATCTCTGGGGCTGGGGTCCGGGCCTCAGTGATTTTTAAAGCTCCCCAAGTGATTCCAATGTGCTGACGAAAATGGGAAACATTGCCTATTGCTTAGCAAGAAGAGACAGAAGGTGGTCCGAGTATTAAAGGCTGCCCAGTCCTTGAAGGATGTGAATTATATCTTCATTTCTTTTTCCATCCATCACACTTAGGCCAAGCGTGTGACAGAAGCTCAACATATATTTGTGGAATTGGATTGGGTTTTTAAAAAAATGCCCAGATTGTCATTTCCTCCCTCAGCTATTTCACTCACTGTGTGAAGATATGTGAAAAGCAAGTTCATAATCAAGGGCTCAAACCCACATTTTCCCCGTCTCCATATTCTCATTGCAACACAGGGTATCTTTTTTAGAATTTGTACAATTAATGAATCTAGTTTGAAAAAGAAGCTCCCTCCTCTCTCCAGCGCTGCTCTGCATCTTCTTGCCCGTTGGTCTCCCCAGTCCTGCAGCTGATTGGAGCCTGGGAATGGGGACAGGCCAGAGCTTCAGGGAGGAGGCCGTGCCATTTTAGGAGCTGCAGTTCCTGGGATGAGCCCAGTGCATGCCACCCCTTCAGGGAGTTTCATCCACTGACCAAATTTGATTCCCAAACTCGCTTAGGTTTCCAAAGCTTTCTTTATCATTATATTGAAACAATATATTTTTAAAAGATTTTGAGATGCTCCTCTTATTAATACAGGTGCTTACTTAGTTCCAGATAAATACGGAGCCCCCCCCACCCCCTTTTTTGAATGTGTTGTAGCTTTATATGAAGCTAATGGAGCAAAGCAATGCTCAAACGTCAAATTAAACTGCACAGCTCTGTAATCACTCAGACTGACATGGCATAAAAGGATAATTAGTAGTTCATTACATGGAACATTGTTTGTTCAGCTAAATTGATTTCTCAGCTGCCCATGTTTTCTGTTTACTTAGTAAGCGCTCCACTGCACATTTTTATTTGAGAGCTAGGAAATCCCTTCCCCTGAACTTTTTTTTTTTTTTTTTATTAGTGTAGTTCTAAAATACAATTTACTTGAGCTGGGTGCACCTTCGAATGACACACAGGTGTACAGTCACAATCATGAGTGTGGATTGGTGCATAGAACATAAAACCGGCTGTGGTTAGAAACCTATGAGACTCTACCAAAAGGCCAGAACATACCTGGTGGCTTTGTACCTGGAAATGCTTTTGAGGCTTTATGCTTTTCAACTTGACAGTGTACTCCCCTTCAGAAAGGGAGGAGGGGAGAGAAATTGGAATAGACACCTTATCCTTTGCTATTCAAAGTGGAAATTTTCCAACTTAGATTTCTTAAACCCTTCATGCTGCCTGTTAATGCCAACGGTAGGGTTTAGGAAAAAAGGCTAAATGCGGATTTTAAAACTTTCTGAACTTGGTACCTTATAAAGATACTGTGAGTTTTCTAGGTTGGTACAGCACAGCTATCCATAGAAAAACTCCACCCTACCCCCCCCCCCACACACACCCCTGCTCAGGCTGCTTCCATGTCCTCTGTGCTTTCTCCTTCATAGAGAGTGAGGCATCCCCATAGTTTTTCTGGCTCAACGTAGGCATTTAGATGTGGGGTCTATGATACTATTGGCATCTACCACCTACTTCACAGCTCACCCAGATTTTTCTATTGGCTTGCTTAGCTCTGCTTGCACACCTTGGAGTTTTGACAGTCACCAAGAGAGGTGAGAAACCATTTCTACAGAACGTTCAAATTTTGGGCACATTATGAAATATAAATCTGGGCAGCAGGACAGGCTGAGAGTTCTGTCACAAAGAAGTTTATTTTCCCAAAAGTTCTTAACGTTAATTAGGTTTGGCTAATCCTTGGAGGAACTTAGAAATCTGCTGTTTAAAATTAAACATTTTCATCCTCTGCTTGTAGAGGAAAGGTATTAAATGGAGAAGGTGAGTTATTGTGAGGAGAGGGGAGGCCTTTTGAAGTTGGGAAGAGAAAAGTTCAGTGGCTCACCCTGGTTAGGCAGTCTTTCAAAATACATGTGTGTAGGTGAGGTGCACACTAGTGGGACTAAAGACTGTATTGAATTCCACTACAACCAAGTTCTGGGTTTCTTTCCTTGGCCCATAGAACATTAGCAGGCTCCTATAACATACAAACAGCATATTGAACAAGCATCTATCATTTACCAATATTAGTGGGAAGAATGGAGCCCACATGAATGAATCCATATGTAATCCTTGTTCCCGTTTGCTAATGCTGTCATTTTGCATAACACCAGAAATGGATTGACTTTTATAAAGGGGGGTTTATTTGGTTACAAAGTTACAGTCTTAAGGCCATAAAGTGTCCAAGGTAACACATCAGCAATCGAGTACCTTCAATGGAGGATGGCCAATGGTGTCCGGAAAACCTCTGTTAGCTGGGAAGGCACGTGGCTGGCGTCTGCTTGCTCCCAGGTTGCGTTTCAAAATGGCATTCTCCAAAGTATCAGCTTTCAAGGCCTTCTTCAAAATGTCTCTGTAAACTGCAGCACTAAGTTCCTTCTGTTTGTCAACTCTTTTATATGGCTCTAGTGATTTAATTAAGACCCATCCTCAATGGATGGGGTAATACTTCCATGGAAAGTATCCGATCAAAGGTCTTGCCCACAGTTGATATAGCCACATCTCCGTGGAAACACTGCATCAAAGGATACCAACCTAACCAACATTAATATATCTGCCCCTATGAGATTGGAACAAAGAACATGGCATTTTGGGAGACATAATCCATTGAAACTGGCACAATCCCCAAGGCTCATCTTGGCCTTTTAATTTAAACTTCTTCCCTAGCAACATTGTTAGATTGAATTCAGAGTTGAAGGTATACTCAGAGGAAGAGAATTCCAGGATTTGAAGAGAGCTTAGACATATTACACTTGTATCCTCAATATGCAAAAACCCAGCAGAAATTACAAAGTTCCATTTTAAAGATTTTTCTTTCTGTAAAGAAAATGATTTGGGAGGGGGGGTGGTGGTTCAAAATCCTGGGCAGGCCATTCTTTCACAAGCTTTGAATTTAGATAGCAGTCAGTCGGCAGAACTATGATTCCCCTATATATAAGGGGGACCCTTGTTCTGTTGGAGACAGTAATGATAATGAATGTGACTGCCATGAACTGAAGTCCTTCCATGCACGCCTGGCACTCTGCTGTGTGTTTTACACATGCCTCCCAACTCTAATTGTAGGCTTCCTTTCCCTTCTTGGGTGAATCCCAGTTTTCCAGGTTAAGGCAGTATAGAAGACTGCGTTTTATTCCTGAGCACTACTTGGCACCTGGATATGCTCTTAACATCCTGCAAATGCCCTGGTTTATCTTCACCAGTGTGTGGACCTTTGGGCTCCCTTTTGTTATCCTCATCTCATTTCTCCTGTTGCCATTTTCCTTAATTGGCAATCAGATTAGCTATTGCCAATACCCACCCCCAACCCCCACCACTAATGTGGATAGTGCTCAAGAATACAGGTCCCTTTATATACAGGGGAATCACAGTTCTTCACACTGACTGCTTTCTAAATTCAAAGCCTATGAAAGAATAGCCTGACCAGGATTTTGACTCCCCAAATCACTTTCTTTACAGGAAAATAAAATCCTTATAAAATAGAAGTTTGCAATTTCTGCTGGGTTTTGCATACTGAGGATATAACTGTAATATGTCTATGCTTTCTTCAAATCTCAGGGCTCTCTTCCTCTGAGTATACCTTCAACTCTGGTTCCAGAATCTAACAATGTGGGCTCAAGCATAGCCCAATTTTCCAACCCGATGCTGGTAAAGGCAAGATGTATGTAAATAGTCCTCCTCAACTTGCTCATGCAGGGATTTGTTTGGCTGTCAGAAATGATTATCTGGGTGTTTTGCTGCAACTTCTGGGTTTCTGGGCTTTTTTCGCTAACTCTTCTAAGCTGCCTAAGAGACCCATGAATTACTTCTCTAAAGGCCAATCCTGGACTCCTATACCTGCCCCCTCAATCACAGACTGCCTTTAGCACTCTTGCATTGGTCCAGGTCACAGATTAAGATTCTGCCTAGATGGCCCTTTTGGATTTCTGACTGCCTACCATTGCTGTAGTCCCTTCTTAGTTTCCTTGATGTCAAATCCCCTTATTTTTCTTCTTTCTCACTGTTTCATTTCCTCTTCCCAGCCTTTAAGGGTTGGAGAGCCCAAGGTTTAGTCTTATGCTCATCTCTTTTCTTTTCTTTTTTCTCTTTATTTCCTTTACTTCTGAATCTAGGCACTCTCTTAAGGTGTTCTCATTTGGCCTCATGTTTTCAAATCCCATCTGCACACACTGATGTCTCCCCATGTAGTATCTCTGGTCTTGATCTTTCTCCAGAGCTCCAGACTCATCTAGCCAAATGCTAATCAACATTTTGGGGAAAAATAGGCATCTTAAACTTAATCAAGCTTAAAAGGAACTTGCATTTTCTTTCCTGTACCTGTTTTGCTATTTTCTTCTGCTCCTAAGTAAATAGCTGCATCCAGTTGCTGAGGCTAAAATCCTAAGGATCTTCCTTGATTATTTTCTTTCTGTTACTGTCCCATCCAATCCATCAGTGAGTCCTGGTGGTTCTATATTCAAAACATTATTTCAAATGTGTTAACTCCAGCTCCAAGCCCCTGTCATCTCCCCACAACACTAATAGCCTCCTAACTAATCCTCCCTGTTTCTGCTCTTGCCCCCTTATCTATTCTCCACAGAGCAGACAGAGTGCTCTTTTAAAAATAAAATTCAGAATCATGTCATTTTCCAGTTAAAAACTCCTTATGGCATTTTACTGTAGTTAGAATAACATCTAAACCCCTTCACATGGCCTACTGACTCCACCTGATCTAACCTCTCTCACTTTCTGATATAATTTCACACTTTTTTTCTCTTGTTCTCTACCTAGAATGCTTTTCCCCCATAATTTTGCATTCCTGCCTCTGCCTCATCCTTTGGGTTGCAGCTCAAATATCATCTTTTAAGAAAGGCCTTTCCTGAACTCCACCTGAAGTCAGTCTCAATCAGATTACCCTGTTTTACTCCCTCTGTAGCATGAAACTCTGCTTGAAATTAAAAAAAAAAAAGTTTGATCATTGGTGTCTTTATTATCCAACTTTCTCTATGAGTAAGTAAGCTCCAGGAGGGCAGAGACTTGGTTTTGTTCACAACTGTATGTTCTGTGTTTACAACAGTTCCTGACACATAATAGGTGTTCAGTAAATACCTGTTGAATTAATAAATCCAGCATCTTTGTCTAGACTGGAGAAGGGTCCCACCTTGCACCTGTTAACCCATTTCCCTGCTTTTGTCTTCAGGCTGAGATCCTGCCTTGTACAGTTAGGAACTCTGCCCTTAACTCCTGCCTGGCTTCCAGTTCTTTATCCATCATTACTTTAGTAGTTGAATCTCTCAGGCCTTTTCATTCTGCTCTGCCTTGTTCTGTGCAGGTAAGAGACAATGAGTCTACAAAGCTAAGTTGCAATAGTTTGCCCTCTAGTTTCTCACTTGGATCTCTCTCGGTTTTCATCTGTGCTCCAAGCTCTGGACACCTGCTTCAATCATTGCTTCTCAAATATGACTTGAATTTGGTTTGCCAGGGCCTTGCTCTGTCTCTGATGCTGGCCTAAGCCACTAAATCTTACTTCAAACTCCCCAGAACTAGCTGTGCCCCACATTCTGGAGAAAAAAGGCATCAGGAGGAAGCAGTGTGAAGCTAAACTCCAACAGACCCTGGGAAAAGGCAGACTGACTTTTCATCTCAAGTGAAGTTTCCATTGCAGCTGTATTCCATGGATGTGTATAACCACTTCTCCAAGGCTTTAGTGTATCAGGAAGTGTTTTGATTCCCCTTGATCCTTAGTGGTAAAGAGCAATCACATGGCTAAATATATTAAGGCCGCTTAAAGTGCAAAATCTGGTGGTGATGCAAACCAAGGAAGGCAGAATTTACAAGTTCCCTGCTAAGCCGGTGTAGAAGAATTGATATGAAGAAAGAAGTAGAAAAGAAGTCAGAGAACTAAAAAGAAAATTCTACTCTTATGTTCTAACCCTTGTTTGACTTTTTGATGGTAGGTGTAAATAATTTGCATATATCCATATTGCAATTACAGGTTTATGGATTATGTATATAAAATGTAGGTGATATTTATATTTTACTTTAATGAAAAGTTATGAAATGACTAATATTTATTCAAGATCCTGGAATAATGCCTCAGGATTTTCTTGGAGCACATTTAGAAAGTAACTTGTTGATACACATAACAATACCTCTCTGAAGCATTTCAATCTGTCAAACAAATACATATGCTTATGTTCTTCTTTTGAAAGGCATATTATTATGTACCCAATAAATCAGAATGGCTTTTCTGAGTGACTTACATCTGTCAAAGAAATAAAATTTGATCCCACATAGATAGATAGATAGATATAGATAGATATATATAGCCTGTTAAAACCAACTTGGGGACAAAAATAATTCAGTTATGCAATGATTGTAAAAACAAAAAAAATTAAAATAGGTGTTTACATGGTAAAGCAAAACTTACTTAAATGAAGAATTGTATTCCATAATATGAATAATTCATGATTTATTTCACCATTCTGCTATTGAGGGACATTTAAGATTTATCTATTATACTATTGGAAACAATATTTATATTTGTACCCATATAGAAGTATTTCTATAAGACTCAATTCTTAAAGTGAAATTGTTGTTTTAAATGAAACGTGCATTTTAATTGTTGATGGATACTGTGGATTTAAGCTCTATCCAACACTGTATGAGAATGGTCATACCTTTATACTCTCTCCAATACTAGATTCTTATTTTTGCTCATTTGATAAGTGAACCAGGTTTCCATTCTTTTTACAGCTTTATTTAAGAATAATTGACATAAAATTAACTTAACAAATATTTGTGTGGTGAAATCATACCAAAATCAAGTTAATAAACATTACATTACCTCTAGAAGTTTCCTTTTGTTCTTTTGTAATTCCTCACTACTTGTCCCCAAACCCTCCCCATACTGTCCCTGGGGAACCACTGATATGCTTTCTGCCACTATTCAGTTTTCTAGTCTTTTATGTAAATGGGATCATACCAGTATGCTTTTAGTCTGGCTTCTTCCATTCAGCATAATTATTGTGAGAGTCATCCACGTTGTCATGTGTATCAATAGCCATTCTTTTTATCACTGAGCAGTGCAACATTGCATGAATATACCACAATTTGTTATTCATTCACCTGTTGATAGACATTTGGGATGTTTTCAAATGTCTTGGCTATTAGAATTGTGTGTTCATATGCTTCCATTTCTCTTGGGTAAATACCTAAGAGTAGGTTTATGTTGAACTTTTTAAGAAACACTTAGCTATTTCCTGAAATGTTTGTTACATTTTACATTCTGACAGTCCATGAAAATTCCAATTGATCCACATCCTGTCTAACACTTAGTATCGTCAGTCTTTTAATTTTAGCCATTCTGGCAGATGTGTTCTTGTATCTCTTTGTAACTTGTATTTGCATTTCACTAATAAATAATGATTTGTTTTTATTTTTTAAAAAGTTGTGGATTTACAGAACAATCATGCATAATATAAAAGATTCTCATATACCACCCTATTATTAACACCTTGCAATGGTGTGGAACATTTGTTATAATTAGTGATAATCCATTTTAACAATTGTGCTATTAACTATATTTCATGGTTTAACTTAGAGTTCAATGTTTGTGTAGTATATTTCCATGGATTTAAAAAATATATATACAATCTAACATTTCCCCCTTTAATCAAATTCAGATATATATTTCATTGCTGTTCATTACATTCATGTTGTTCTACCATCACCACCATTCATTACCAAAACATTTCCATCATTCTTAATAGAAACTCTGTATATTTTTAAGCCTTATTCCCTATTCCCTAACCCACCCCATTCCCTGGTAACGTATATTCTAGCTTCTAACACTATGAGTTTCCTTATTCTAATTACTTCATATTAGTGAGATCATGTAATATTTGTCCTTTTGTCTCTGGCTTATTTTACTCAACATGAAGTCTTCAAAGTTTATCCATGTTGTTGCATGTATCAGAACTTCATTCCTTTTTATGGCTGAATAATATTCCATTGTGTGTATATACCACATTTTGTTTATCCATTCATTATTTGATGGAAAGTTGGGTTGTTTCCATCTTTTGGCAGTTGTGAATAATGCTGCTATGAATGCAGGTGTGCAAATATCTTTTTGAGTTCCTGCTTTCAATTCTTGTGAGTATAGACCTAAAAGTAGGTGTTCCAGTCTGCTAATGCTGCCATTATGCAAAATACCAGAAATAGACTGGCTTTTATAACGGGGGTTTATTTGGTTACAAAGTCAGACTTCTACAGCCATAAAAGTACCCAAACCAAGGCAAAACATGAGTATACCTTCCCTGGAGAAAGGCCATTGGTGTCTAGAAAATCTCTGTTAGCTCAGAAGGCATGCGGCTGGGGTCTGTTTGCTCCTATGTTGTGTTTCAAAATGGCGTTCTCCAAAATGTCTCTAGGCTTAGCTTCTTGGGGAAAACTCTGCGCTAGTAGCTCCAAAGCATCAGCACAAGTCTACTTTCAACAATTGTCTCCAAAATGTCTGTCTAAGCTGCAGCAGCGAGCTCCTTCTGTCTAAGCTCTTATAAGGCTCCAGTAACTAATCAAGACCCATGTTGAATGGGCAGGGCCACATCTCCATGGAAAGAATCTGATCAAAGGTATTATGCACAGTTGGGTGGATCACATCTCCATGGAAACAACCTAATCCAAAGATTCCAACCTAGTCAACACTAATATGTCTGCCCCCACAAGACTGCATCAAAGAACATGGTGTTTTGGGGGACATAATACATCCAAATCAGCACAGTGGGATTGCTGGGGCATATGGTAATTCTGTACTTAAGTTTCTGAGAAACTGCTGAACTGTCTTTCACAGAGGCTGCACCTTTTTACATTCCCATCAGCAATGAATGAGTGTTCCTATTTTTCCACATTCTCTCCAACACTTGGAATTTCCCCTTTTTTTTTTTGACATTAGTCATTCTAGTGGGTGTGAAATAGTATCTCTTTGTGGTTTTGATTTGCATTTCCCTAATAATTAATGAAGTTGAGCACCTTTTCATATGCTTTTTTGGCCATTTGTATATCTTCTTCAGAGAAATGGCTGTTCAAGTGTTTGATCGTTCTTTAATAAGGTTCTTCATCTTTTTGTTGTTGAAATGAAGGATTTCTTTAAGTATTCTGGAAATTAAATCCTTATTGGATATGTGGTTTCCAAATATTTTCTCCCATTGTGTAGGTTGTCATTTTACTTTCATAATAAAGTTCTTAGATGCTCAGAAGGTTTTAATTTTGGTGAGGTCCAATTTATCTGTTTTCTTTTATTGCTTGTGCTTTGGGTATAAAGTCTAAGAAACCATTGCCTAATGCAAGGCCCTGAAAATTCTTACCTACATTTTCTTCTAGGAGTTTTACTGTTCGGGCTCTTATATTTAGGTCTTTAATCCATTTTGAGTTAATTTTTGTTTATGGAGTGAGGTAGGGGTACACCTTCATTCTTTTCCATATGCATATCCAGATCTCCCAGAATCATTAGTTGAAAATTTCGACTATTCTCTGCCCCATTGCCAAAATCAATTGGCCATAAATGTGAGGGTTAATTTCTGAGCTTTCATTTTTTTCCGTTGGTCTATATGTCTGTCCTTGTGCCAGTACCATGCGGTTTTGATTACCGTGGTTTGTTATAAGTTTTAAGTTCGGGAAGTATGAATATTCCAACTTATTTTTTTTCAAGACAGCTTTGCTTTTCAGGGCCCCTTACTCTTCCATATAAATTTGGTGATTGACTTTTCCAGTTCTGCAAAGAAGTTTGATTGGGACTGCATTGAATTTATATATTGCTTTGGGTAGTATTGACATCTTAACACTATTTAGTCTCCCAACCCATGAATATGGATTGTCCTTCTATTGATTTAGGTATTCTTTGTTTTCTTTTAGCAATGTTTTTTAGTTTTTTGTGTACAAGTCCTTCACACCCTTGATTAGATTTATTCCTAGATATTTGACTCTTTTAGTGGCTATTGCGAATGGAGTGTTTTTCTTGATTTCTTCTTCCAATTGTTCATTGCTTGTGGATAGAAACACTATTGATTTTGGGGTGTTGACCTTGTACCCTGCCACTTTGCTGAATTCATTTATCAGCTCTAGGAGCTTTCTTGTGTATTTTCCAGGATTTTCTTTATATAGAATCATATCATCTGCAAATAGGGAATGTTTTACTTCTTCCTTTCCAACTTAGATGGCTTTTATTTATTTTTCTTGCCTAATTTCTCTGGCAAGAGCTTCCAATACAATGTTGAATAACAGTGGTGACAGTGGGCTTCCTTGTCTTTTTTCTTATCATGGAAGGAAGGCTTTTCATCTTTCTCCACTAAGCAGGGTATTAAACTTGGGCTTTTCATATATGTCCTTTATCTTGTTGAGGATTTTTCCTTCTATTCCTACTGTTTTAAGTGTTTTTATGATGAAGGGTACAGGTTTTGTCAAATGCCTTTTCCATATCAATGGCGATGATCATGTTTTTTTTTTTTTTTTTTTTTTTCCCATTCAATTAATGTGGTGTTTGGCAATTTTATCAATCTTTTCAAAGTGCCAACTTTTGGTTTTGTGCTTCTGTCTATTGTTTTTTCGTTTTGTTTTGTTTGTTTGTTTTCTGTTTCATTTATCTTTGATGTAATCTTTGTTATTTCCTTCCTTCTGCTCACTTTGCATTTAGTTTGCTCTTCTTTTCCTAGTTCTTTCAGTAGTGAGGTTAGGTCTTTGATTTGAAGTCTTTCTCTTTTTTTTAAATGTAAGCATTTAGAGCAATGAATTTTCCTCTCTGCACTGCCTTTGCTCCATCCCATAAGTTTTGGAATGTTGTATTTTTATTTTCATTTGCTTTAAGATATTTCCTAATTTTGCTTCTGCTTGGTCTAGTTAGTTTAGAATATCATTCAAGTCTGTACTTCCTTATTCATCTTCTGACTAGATGTTCTATCCATTCTTGAGAGTAGTCTACTAAAGTCTCCTACTATTAATGTAGAATCATCAGTTTCTCCCTTCAAATGTCTCAGTGTTTGCATTGTATATATATATATATATATTTTAACCTTCATGATTTATTTCTAAAATAAAAAGATTAGACAGAAAGTTTTAGGCTGCCATTTACAAGCATTTCTCTACAAACAACATGTTACAAAATTAGATGGTATTTACTCCCAATAAATAGAAAGCCAAACTGGATATAATTTTCACCATATATTCTCTTTAACATGGGTCACTTAAGTAAGAGAGACATGTTGATCTGCTTTATAAAGCTCTTGATAGGATAAATGCAACCTACAGATCTGGAAAGAGCACCTTAAAGCAAACTTGAGGGATTATCAGTTGTCTTCTTTTTTTTTTTTTTTTTTTAATCTTCATTTTATTGAGATATATTCACATACCACGCAGTCATACAAAACAAATCGTACTTTCGATTGTTTACAGTACCATTACATAGTTGTACATTCATCACCTAAATCAATCCCTGACACCTTCATTAGCACACACACAAAAATAACAAGAATAATAATTAGAGTGAAAAAGAGCAATTGAAGTAAAAAAGAACACTGGGTACCTTTGTCTGTTTGTTTCCTTCCCCTATTTTTCTACTCATCCATCCATAAACTAGACAAAGTGGAGTGTGGTCCTTATGGCTTTCCCAATCCCATTGTCACCCCTCATAAGCTACATTTTTATACAATTGTCTTTGAGATTCATGGGTTCTGGGTTGTAGTTTGATAGTTTCAGGTATCCACCACCAGCTACCCCAATTCTTTAGAACCTAAAAAGGGTTGTCTAAAGTGTGTGTAAGAGTGCCCACCAGAGTGACCTCTCGGCTCCTTTTGGAATCTCTCTGCCACTCAAGCTTATTTCATTTCCTTTCACATCCCCCTTTTGGTCAAGAAGATGTTCTCCGTCCCACGATGCAGGTCTACATACCTCCCCGGGAGTCATATTCCACGTTGCCAGGTAGATTCACTCCCCTGGGTGTCTGATCCCACATAGAGGGGAGGGCAGTGATTTCACCTTTCAAGTTAGCTTAGCTAGAGAGAGAGGGCCACATCTGAGCAACAAAGAGGCATTCGGGAGGAGGCTCTTAGGCACAACCATAGGGAGGCCTAGCCTCTCCTTTGCAGCAACCGTCTTCCCAAGGGTAAAACCTGTGGTAGAGGGCCCAACCCATCAAACCACCAGTCCCCTATGTCTGTGGTCATGTTAGCAACCATGGAGGTGGGGTAGGCGAATACCCCTGCATTCTCCACAGGCTCCTCAAGGGGGCACTACATCTTTTTTTTTTTTTCCCTTGTTTGTCTTTTTTCTTTTTTTTTTTTTTTAACTTTCCCTTCTTTTTTAAATCAACTGTATGAAAAAAAAAGTTAAAAAGAAAACAAACATACAATAAAAGAACATTTCAAAGAGACCATAACAAGGGAGTAAGAAAAAGACAACTAACCTAAGATAACTGCTTAACTTCCAACATGTTCCTACTTTACCCCAAGAAAGTTATATAATATAGCAACATTTCTGTGAACTTGTTCCTACTATATCCATCAGAAATTAACAGACAATAGTCATTCCTGGGCGTCCCCAGAACGTTAAATAGCTTATCTGTTCTTCTTGGATTATTGTTCCCCCTACCTTAATTGCTCTCTATAGCTAGTTCCCCTACATTCTACATTATAAACCATTTGTTTTACATTTTTCAAAGTTCACATTAGTGGTAGCATATAATATTTCTCTTTTTGTGCCTGGCTTATTTCGCTCAGCATTATGTCTTCAAGGTTCATCCATGTTGTCATATGTTTCACGAGATCGTTCCTTCTTACTGCCGCGTAGTATTCCATCGTGTGTATATACCACATTTTATTTATCCACTCATCTGTTGAAGGACATTTGGGTTGTTTCCATCTCTTGGCAATTGTGAATAATGCTGCTATGAACATTGGCGTGCAGATATCTGTTCGTGTCACAGCTTTCCGACCTTCCGGGTATATACTGAGAAGTGCAATCGCTGGATCGAATGGTAACTCTATATCTAGTTTTCTAAGGAACTGCCAGACTGACTTCCAGAGTGGCTGAACCATTATACAGTCCCACCAACAATGAATAAGAGTTCCAATTTCTCCACATCCCCTCCAGCATTTGTAGTTTCCTGTTTGTTTAATGGCAGCCATTCTAACGGGTGTTAGATGGTATCTCATTGTGGTCTTAATTTGCATCTCTCTAATAGCTAGTGAAGCTGAACATTTTTTCATGTGTTTCTTGGCCATTTGTATTTCCTCTTCAGAGAACTGTCTTTTCATATCTTTTGCCCATTTTATAATTGGGCTGTCTGTACTATTGTCATTGAGTTGTAGGATTTCTTTATATATGCAAGATATCAGTCTTTTGTCAGATACATGGTTTCCAAAAATTTTTTCCCATTGAGTTGGCTGCCTCTTTACCTTTTTGAGAAATTCCTTTGAGGTGCAGAAACTTCTAAGCTTGAGGAGTTCCCATTTATCTATTTTCTCTTTTGTTGCTTGTGCTTTGGGTGTAAAGTCTAGGAAGTGGCCGCCTAAGACAAGGTCTTGAAGATGTTTTCCTACATTATCCTCTAGGAGTTTTATGGTACTTTCTTTTATATTGAGATCTTTGGTCCATTTTGAGTTAATTTTTGTGTAGGGGGTGAGGTAGGGGTCCTCTTTCATTCTTTTGGATATGGATATCCAACTCTCCCAGCCCCATTTGTTGAAAAGACCATTATGACTCAGTTCAGTGACTTTGGGGGCCTTATCAAAGATCAGTCGGCCATAGATCTGAGGGTCTATCTCTGAATTCTCAATTCGATTCCATTGATCTATATGTCTATCTTTGTGCCAGTACCATGCTGTTTTGGCCACTGTGGCTTTATAATAAGCTTCAAAGTCAGGAAGTGTAAGTCCTCCCACTTCGTTTTTCTTTTTTAGAGTGTCTTTAGCAATTCGAGGCATCTTCCCTTTCCAAATAAATTTGATAACTAGCTTTTCCAAGTCTGCAAAGTAGGTTGTTGGAATTTTGATTGGGATTGCATTGAATCTGTAGATGAGTTTGGGTAGAATTGACATCTTAATGACATTTAGTCTTCCTATCCATGAACATGAAATATTTTTCCATCTTTTAGGCCCCCTTCTATTTCTTTTAGTAGAGTTATGTAGTTTTCTTTGTATAGGTCTTTTACATCTTTGGTTAAGTTGATTCCTAGGTACTTTATTTTTTTAGTTGCTATTGAAAATGGTATCTTTTTCTTGAGTGTCTCTTCAGTTTGTTCATTTCTAGCATATAGAAACATTACTGACTTATGTGCATTAATCTTGTATCCCGCTACTTTGCTAAATTTGTTTATTAGCTCTAGTAGGTGTATCGTTGATTTCTCCGGGTTTTCTAGATATAAGATCATATCATCTGCAAACAATGACAGTTTTACTTCTTCTTTTCCAATTTGGATGCCTTTTATTTCTTTGTCTTGCCGGATTGCCCTGGCTAGCACTTCCAGCACAATGTTGAATAACAGTGGTGACAGCGGGCATCCTTGTCTTGTTCCTGATCTTAGAGGGAAGGCTTTCAGTCTCTCTCCATTGAGTACTATGCTGGCTGTGGGTTTTTCATATATGCTCTTTATCATGTTGAGGAAGTTTCCTTCAATTCCTACCTTTTGAAGTGTTTTTATCAAAAAGGGATGTTGGATTTTGTCAAATGCTTTTTCAGCATCTATTGAGATGATCAATTGATTTTTCCCTTTCGAGTTTTTAATGTGTTGTAATACATTGATTGTTTTTCTTATGTTGAACCATCCTTGCATGCCTGGAATGAACCCCACTTGGTCATGGTGTATGATTTTTTTAATGTGTCTTTGGATTCGATTTGCAAGTATTTTGTTGAGGATTTTTGCATCTATATTCATTAGGGAGATTGGCCGGTAGTTTTCCTTTTTTGTAACATCTTTGCCTGGTTTTGGTATTAGATTGATGTTAGCTTCATAAAATGAGTTAGGTAGTGTTCCATTTTCTTCAATGTTTTGAAAGAGTTTGAGTAAGATTGGTGTCAGTTCTTTCTGGAAAGTTTGGTAGAATTCCCCTGTGAAGCCATCTGGCCCTGGGCATTTATTTGTGGGAAGATTTTTGGTGACTGATTGGATCTCTTTGCTTGTGATGGGTTGGTTGAGGTCTTCTATTTCTTCTCTGGTCAGTCTAGGTTGTTCATATGTTTCCAGGAAATTGTCCATTTCTTCTACATTATCCAGTTTGTTGCCATACAGTTGTTCATAATATCCTCTTATAATTTTTTTAATTTCTTCAGGATCTGCAGTTATGTCACCTTTTTCATTCATTATTTTGTTTATATGGGTCTTCTCTCGTTTTGATTTTGTCAGTCTAGCTAGTGGCTTGTCAATCTTGTTGATCTTCTCAAAGAACCAACTTTTGGTGATACTTATCCTGTATTGTTTTTTTGTTCTCTATGTCATTTATTTCTGCTTTAATCCTTGTTATTTCTTTTCTTCTACTTGGTTTAGGATTGGTTTGCTGTTCATTTTCTAGCTTCTTCAGTTGATCCATTAGTTCTTTGATTTTGGCTCTTTCTTCCTTTTTAATATATGAGTTTAGTGCTATAAATTTCCCCCTTAGCACTGCTTTTGCTGCATCCCATAGGTTTTGGTATGTTGTGTTCTCATTTTCATTCGTCTCTATATATTTAGCAATTTCTCTTGCTATTTCTTCTTTAACCCACTGATTGTTTAGGAGTGTGTTGTTTAACTTCCAGGTATTTGTGAATTTTCTAAGTCTCTGATGGTTATTGACTTCTAATTGTATTCCATTGTGGTCAGAGAATGTGCTTTGAATAATTTCAATCTTTTTAAATTTATTGAGGCTTGTTTTATGTCCCAGCATATGATCTATTCTGGAGAAAGTACTGTGAGCACTAGAAAAGTATGTGTATCCTGGTGATTTGGGATGTAATGTCCTGTATATGTCTGTTAAATCTAATTCATTTATCAGATTGTTTAGGTTTTCCATTTCCTTATTGGTCTTCTGTCTGGTTAATCTATCTATAGGAGAGAGTGATGTGCTGAAGTCTCCCACAATTATTGTGGAAACATCAATTGCTTCCTTTAGCTTTGCCAGTGTTTCTCTCATGTATTTTGTGGCACCTTGACTGGGTGCATAGACATTTACGATTGTTATTTCTTCTTGCTGAATTTCCCCTTTTATTAGTATGTAGTGGCCTTCTTTGTCTCTCAAAACATCCCTGCATTTGAAGTCTATTTTATCTGAGATTAATATTGCTACACCTGCTTTCTTTTGGCTGTAGCTGGCATGAAATATTTTTTTCCATCCTTTCACTTTGAGTTTTTTTGTGTCCCTGTGTCTAAGATGAGTCTCTTGTATGCAACATATTGATGGTTCATTTTTTTTGATCCATTCTGCGAATCTATATCTTTTAATTGGGGAGTTTAATCCATTTACATTCAATGTTATAGCCGTGAAGGCATTTCTTGAATCAGCCATCTTATCCTTTGGTTTATGTTTGTCATATTTTTCCCCTATGTCTATTAATATCCTTTATTGTACCCATATCGGATGTCTTTAGTACTGAACCTTTCTCCAAGTCTCTCTGTCCTTTCTTTGTTTCTCTGTCTGTAGGGCTCCCTTTAGTATCTCCAGTAGGGCAGGTCTCTTGTTAGCAAATTCTCTCAGCATTTCTTTGTCTGTGAAAAATTTAAGCTCTCCCTCAAATTTGAAGGAGAGCTTTGCTGGATAAAGTATTCTTGGCTGGAAATTTTTCTCACTCAGAATTTTAAATAGATCGTGCCACTGCCTTCTTGCCTCCATGGTGGCTGCTGAGTAGTCACTACTTAGTCTTATGCTGTTTCCTTTGTATGTGGTGAATTGCTTTTCTCTTGCTGCTTTCAGAACTTGCTCCTTCTCTTCTGTGTTTGACAGTGTGATCAGTATATGTCTCAGAGTGGGTTTATTTGTATTTATTCTATTTGGAGTTTGCTGAGCATTTATGATTTGTGTATTTATGTTGTTTAGAAGATTTGGGAAGTTTTCCCCAACAATTTCTCTGAATACTCTTCCTAGACCTTTACCCTTTTCTTCCCCTTCTGGGACACCAATGAGTCTTATATTCGGACGTTTCATATTATGTATCATATCCCTGAGGTCCATTTCGATTTTTTCAATTTTTTTCCCCATTCTTTCTTTTATGCTTTCATTTTCCATTCTGTCATCTTCCAGGTCACTGATTCGTTGTTCAACTTCCTCTAGTCTTGTACTATGAGTGTCCAGAATCTTTTTAATTTGGTCAACAGTTTCTTTAATTTCCATAAGATCATCCATTTTTTTATTTAGTCTTGCAATGTCTTCTTTATGCTCTTCTAGGGTCTTCTTGATTTCCTTGTTATCCCATACTATGGTCTCATTGTTCATCTTTAGTTCTTTGAGTAGCTGCTCTAGGTGCTGTGTCTCTTCTGGTCTTTTGATTTGGGTGCTTGGGATTGGGTTATCCATATCGTCTGGTTTTTTCATATGCTTTATAATTTTCTGTTGTTTTTGGCCTCGTGGCATTTGCTGAACTTGATAGGGTTCTTTTAGGATTTGTAGACCAATTGAAGTCCTTATCTCTAATTTATCAGATCTACAGCTTCGTGGAGTACACTTTCTCTAACTAACCAGCAGGTGGCGTCCATGAGCCACCTGTTCTCCACAAGCCAGTTCTCCTCTGCTTAGCCTTTTTGGTGAGTGGGGGAGTGAATCTTGTGGGGTCCAATTGGTGTACCAAGCTTGCGTGTGTAGTTGGTGTTGCCTGCCCTGTATATGGGGCATGTTTCTGGGCAGTCAGGGAGGGGGGGGTGGCTCTAACAATCAGGGAGGGGGGTGGGTGGCTCTAACAATCAAATCTCCCTGGTGATCCTAGAGTTTTAAGGCTGCTGCAATAGTCTAATCCTTCAGTTCAGTCCTGCCACAGTTTGTCTCTGCCAATGACCCACAAGTCCTTGGTATTGGCGTATGGCTCCTGAGACTTGCAAGTGGGCCCCTCTTCCAGGCTGTGCACCCCAGGTCCTCTGTTGAGGGATGACTGTGCTATGTCACAGGTGAGTGCCGTTCCCCAGGGCAGTTCTGGGCTGCTGGGCTGTGTAGGGAGGCTCCCAGTCTGCTGAAATGATGGCTGAATGGGGCTTTGTTAATTCACACTGCTCCACCTTCCCAACTCTGGGACAATCAGCTGAGGTTGCAGGGAAGGCTAATGTCCACGCCCAGTTTTGTGGTGTGTGCCTGTTATTTGAAGCACTTCCGTCACACTGGGTTGTCTGGGGCAGCTCTGGGCTATGGGGCTGGCGATGGGCAGGAGTGTTTCCTGTCCACCAGGATGATGGCTGTGAGTGGACACCCCCCTTTTCTTGGGAAGTTGTGGTGTTTAGTGAATTTTCTCAGCCACTGGATTATTGCCTTTTGTCTCTGAGCTCTCTTAGTTCTGCTCTTGACTTGACCTGCCCAAACTGCAAGTCTTTGAAGCTTTCTGTATTGGGCTTCTTGGAGTAATTGTTTTAGAAAAAGAAAAAAGGATTAAAAAAAAAAAGGGCCCTCCTCAGAGATCTAATGGGTTATTGAAATGCTAAGAGACAAAGCAACCAGGGCCATTAAGGAAAGGTCCACAGGGCAGAGAGATCAGCTTTTCTTCGGGATTTGCATATGCACCTCAGGGCCTGAGCTCTGCCCTTCCGCTTTCTTTGTTCACCAGAACTCCAAAAATCCTCCACCTTTATTTTGGAGTTTTTCGTGTTGTTGTTTTCTATGCCTGTCTCCTCTCTGCTGGGCTGGCTGCTCTCAGATTCTCTGGTGTCTGGTCTCAGTCTATCTATGGTTGGAGTTTGGATCAGTAGAATGAGTTTCCGATAAGGGCTGCCACTGCAGTTCTCCCTTCTCCTTCCCGGAGCTGACAGCCCCTCCTCTCACGGGACTGAGCCTGGCAGGGAGGGGCGCGGGTCCCCTGGCCGCAAAAACTTACAGATTTTGCTGATCTCAGCAGTTCCGCGTTTTCATGAGTGTTGTATGAAGTATGCCCAAAGTCAGATTGCTCTGTGGTGTCCAGTCCACGCAGTTCCTGGCTTTCTACCTACTTTCCTGGAGGAGTAACTAAAACATACAGCTCACCAGTCCACCATCTTGCCCCGCCTCGATCATCAGTTGTCTTCTGAAACCATCATTAATGTTCCTAATGCTTCCTACCTTCCATCAACTGTCCGTTATATCTATGAATTCAACACTGCCTTTCCAAAGTTCCAGGGGTAATCAGTGGGGTGTGGCCACCATATCACATGGACAGTCCCCCTCTTGAACACCATTCTGATTCCATGATGGCGTGCTTGTATAGTTTTCATCCACATTCACATCTGGAATTTTCTGAAGGCCTTGAAGTGCCTCTTCCACCGGGGAGGGTCTGAGCCTTGAACGCATGCTCCAAATTCTCCAGCCTCCCACAAAGCCTGGGCTTTCTCCTCCAGCTCCTGAAGAGGGGCTAGCCTGCATTGTATATTTTGATTCTCTGCTGTTAGGTGCATTTATATTTATAATTGTTATGTCTTTATCAGTATATAGTGACTGTCTTTGTCCCTTGTGACAGTTTTTGACTTAAGGTCTATTTTGTCCCCTATCAGTGTAGCGACCCCAGGTCTCTTTTGGTTTCACTTTCATTGTATATTTTTCCATCCTTTCACCCTCAACCTACTTGTATTTTTGAATTTAAAATGAGTCTCTTGCAGATAGCATATGGTTGGGTCATGCTTTTTTATCCAGTTTAAATACGTTTTGCCAATCTCTGCCTTTTGACAGGAGAGTTTAATCCATTTACATTTAAAGTCACTACTCATAATACAGGACTTTATTCTGCCATTTTTCTATTTAGTCTTTCTAAATTTTATACTTTTTTTTGTCCTCAGTTCTGTTATTGCCTACTTTTATATTTATTTGATTTTTTGTGTTGTACCATTTCTAGTGCCTTCTCATTTTTATCTGGATATATTTTCCTACTATTTTCTTTGTGGTTACTATGGGATTAAAATTTAACAACCTAAATATATAACAATAATATTTGGTTTGATACCAACTTGACTTCAATAGCATACACATAGCCTTTTCCTATCTCCTCTGTCCCCACATTTGTTTTTACTTGTTATACCTATAACTTTGAACATTATATGTCCAAAAATGTAGCTTATCATTACTTTTTATCCATTTGCATTTTAGCACCTGTAGGAAATAAGTTGATTTACATAGTGAACAATGCACTACAGTAATACTAACATTTATAACAACTCAAATGGTTACCTTTACCACGTCTTTGTTTCTTTATACTGCTTTGAACCATTATTTTGTGTCTTTCCTTTCAGTCTGAGGAATTCCCTTTAGCATTGCTTGAAGGGCAGGTTTAGTGTTGATGCTTTTATTTGGAAGTCTTAATCTGTCTCATTTTTGAAAGGAAATCTTGCTGCATATAAAATTCCCGGCTGGTAGTTGTTTTCTTTCAGCACCTTAAGTATTTCAAACCACTGTCTTCTTGCCTTCATGGTTTCTGATGAGAAATTGGCACTCAACCTAATTGAGACTCCCTTGTACATAACACATTACTTTTCTCTTGCAGCTTTCAAATCTCTCTCCTTGTCCTTTGCATTTGAAAGTCAATCAGTATATGATGGAGTGTATTTTTCTTCACATCTATCCTGTCTGATGTTCTCTGGGCTTCTTAGATGTGCATATTCATGTATTTTCCTAAGTTTGGGAAGTTTTCTGTCATTATGTTTTGAATATTCCTTCTGCCCTTTTCTTTCTTTCTTCTCCTGGGTCTCCCGTAATTCCTATGTATTGTACACTCTTTAGTGTCCCAAACATCTCTTAGGCTATTTTTGCTTTTTATAATTCTTTTTTCTTTCAGTTCCCCAGCCTGACTCATTTCAATTGTCTTGTCTTTGTTGAGTTCACTGATTCTTCTGCCAGCTCCAATCTGCTGTTCAACCACCCACCCCCACCCCCACCCCTAGGAGTTTCTCAGTACAGTTATTCTCGTCTTCAACTACAGTAGTTCTTTTTGGGTTCCTTTAAAAAATTTCTATCTCTTTATCAAGATGCTCCTATTGTAAACTCATTGTTTTCCTGATATCCTTTAGTTCTTTCTCTGTATTTCCCTTCATCTCCTTGAGCATATTAAAGATCATTTTTTGTTTGCTTGTTTGTTTTTAGTTTTTTTGCCCAGTATGTGTACAGTGTGATTTTCTTTTTCAATGTTTTCTGGATTTGTATCTCATTCATTTGAATGGGCCATCATTTCTTTCTTCTTTGTCTTCTGAACTTTTGCTAAACACTGTATGGTTTGATATTTTAAAGTGATAACTCTTGGATTTATTCCATCAGACATGTGTCTTGAATTTGCATCCAGTTTGTGATATGACAGATTTTCTTGAGTGTCATGAACTAACAAAACCAAGCAAACCTAAGCAGAAAACACCTTCCACTGTCTTTGGAAATTTGTTTTGCATTTGTTGGTGCTCTCTGTCAGAGTTCAGCCCTTCTATCAGGAAGGTCAGTCCAAGGTGAATGCAAAGTGCAGGGTCCTCTCTTTTTTGTGCCTGTGTCTCTTGTCCTGGGCTCCTGCTTGCTAGGAGCTTTAGGAGTTCTCCTGTTTACAGGAATTTTAGTGTCTCCTGGACCTCCCAGGAAACAGACCTGCAGGACTTTTTGCCCCACTTCATATTCTCCAATAGTTTCTCTAACTGATCTCCTTGTCTCAAGCTGATTTTGCCTGGAAGGCAAATTCTGGGAAGGGGTATGCTGGAGAGGAATTTCCCAAGTAAGTCTTTCTCAGCTGAAACAAGGCTAGGGACTCACCAAAGGAGTGCTGACCAACTCTGAACTGTCCTGGAAAGAGAATGAGGGATTGGCCAGGAAGGGCACCAAGAGCTTCTTCCATGGCTCCCCAAAGCTGTGCTTTCTTAACTTGGCATCTGCACAGCAAATGCAGCCCTTCAACTGTCCTTCACAGCTCTGAGGAAACGTACTATCTGCTGCTTTTGTCCAGGGTGGGTTGGAGCAATGGCTGCCCTCATACTGGGCCCCAGGTGATCCAAAGTAGCTAATTAAATGCAGTGATTAGTGATCTGGCTGTGCTCCACCCCCGATCTTGGGGAATTAGGTTTTTTATGCCCCTCTCTGTCACCAGCAAGCAATGCCAGGATCCAGTCCCCATTGCTGCCTGCCTTGAAAGTGAGGGATGGGCAATGGTAAACATGGCACAGGAGAGAGAGCAATTTACTGTAATTTACCAGCCTCCTCCTCCCACTCTTCAGTGGATGGTGCACAGTGTTTTGGTGGACTCTGGGGTTTGGAAATATTGGATTCAGACAGTTTATGTCTGTTCAATAGTTGTCATGAGGAGGGACTGATTCCTGGAGCTTTCTATTCTACCATCTTCCCACCATCAACCCAACACCTGTCATTTTTTTTATTCAGTTGTTTGTCTTCTTGAATCACAGGATTTCTTTATATAGCCTAGTTACAAATCTTGTGTAAAATATATGTTTTGCAGTAATTTCTTTTTGTTTCAGGCTTGTCTTTTTTATTTTTTAATAGTGCATATTGAATAGAAAAGTTTTTAATTTTGATGAAATGTACTTTATTGATTTTTTTCTTTTATGGTTTGTGCTACCATGTTGTATTTAAGAAATTGTTGCCAAATTCAAGGTCACTTGACTTTGAAGGTGAAGAAAGAGGCTATAGACCAAGGAATGTAGACAGCCTTTAGATGCTAGAAAAGGAAAGGAAATGGATTCACCCCTAGCACCTCCAGAAGGTATTGCAGCCCTTCTTACACATTGATTTTATTCTATTGAATCCCATGTCAGACCTCTAACACAGAACTGTAAGATAATAAATCTGTGCTGTTTTAAGCCACTGAGTTTGTGGTAATTTATTACAGGACAAATAGAAAACAAATACAGTAGAATTCAGCAGAAAAGCCATCAGGGCCTGGAATTTTCTTTTGTTTTTTTCTGAGAAAGTTTTAAACTACAAATTGAATTTATTTAATAGATACAGAGCTATTCTGGTTATCTACTTCTTCTTGAGTAAGCTTTGGTAATTTGTGTTTTTCAAGGAATTTGCCCATTTCATCTCAGGTATCAAATTTATTGGCAAAAAGTTGTTTATAACAAACCATTTTTATACTTTCAGTATCTGAAGAATTTGTAATATTTCATGGCTCTAGTTGTTGGCAATTTTTGTCTTCTTTCTTTGTTTAATGATCAGACTGTATACAGGGTTATCAATTTTATCAGTCTTTTAAAATAACCAGCTTTTGGTTTCATTGATTTTTTTTCCTACTGTTTTACTGTTTCTACTGTTTATTCCTTTATTCTGTCTGCTTTAGATTTAACTTTTTCTTCTTTCTTTAGTTTTTTTTTTTTTTTTTAACATGGAAGCTGAGGTCAGTGCTTTGAACCTTTCTTCTTTTCTGAGACGATGTTTAGTGCTGTGAATTCCATCTAAGTACAGCTTTAGTTGTGTACCACAAATTTTAATATGGTGTGTTTTTTCTTTCATTCTGTTTAAATATATTCTGATTTCTCCTTTAATTTCATCTTTGACCCATGAGTTATCTTTCTATTGTTGATTTTTAATTTAATTATATTTTAGTCAGAGAATGTAATTCATATGATTTGAATCTTTTTGAATTTATTGTGACTTGTTTTATATCTCAGAAAATGGTCTATTCATGCACTTGAAAAGAATATGTATTCTGCTTCATCAATTGGCGGGCTCTATAAATGTTATTTAGGTCAAGTTAGTTGATGATGTTGCTCAATCTTCTATGTTCTTACAGATCTTCTGTCTACTTTTTAAAATCAATTATAGAGTGAGATGTTTAAACTTCAACTATAATTGTGGATTTGCTTATATTTTACTTATTGTTAAAAATAAATTTATTTTTTGGATCTATCTATTGTTTGCTTCATGTATTTTTAAGCTCTCTTAAGTGCATAAACATTTAGGATTGTTGTCTTTTAGTGTATAGACCCCTCTATATTAATATAGTAACTCCAGATTTATTTCAATTAGTGTTAGCATGGCATGTCATTTTTTCTATTGCTTTACTTTTAATCTATCTGTGCTTTTTTATTTAAGGTGGGCTTACTGTGTGCAGCATATAGTTGGATTTTGCTTTTTATCCAATCTGATAATCTACCACTTTTAATTGGAGTGTTTAGATCATTTACACTTAACATAATTATTGATTTGGGTGGTTTTAAGTCTACCATCTCACTATTCATTTTCCATTTGTCCCATCTTTTGTTTGTTCTCTTTTTCTGTCTTCTTTTGGACTAATTGAATATTAAAAAATACTGTATTTTATCTCCTGTGTTGGTTTATTAGCTATAATTCTGTTTTGTTCTTTTAGTGTTTACTTTAGCATTTATAGTATACACCTTAAGCTTACCAAAGTTTTCTTTCAAATAGTATTAAATTGTTCCATGAATAGCATAAGAACCTTCCAAAAATATAGTTCCATTTCTCCCCTTCCAATCTGTGCTATTGTTTTAATACATTTTACTTCTACATATGTTATAACTTTCATAATGCATTGCTTTTACTTTTTGCTTCAGTCAATTGTCTTTTAAAGAGATTTAAAAATAGGAAAAAATATTTTATATTTTCCCACATATTTACTATTTCCTGTGCTCTTCATCCCTTTACATAGATTCAGATTAGCATCTGCATAATTTTTCTTCTCCCTGAAGGACTTCCCTTTAACACTTCTTATAATACTGGTTTACTAGTCCTAAATTCTTTCAGTTTCTGTACAACTAAGAAAGTCTTTATTTCATTTTTATGTTTGAGGAACATTTTCTTTAAAATATTTTCTTTTGAAGAATGTTTTCATTGGGTGTAGAAGTCTAGATTTGTTGATTTTTTCCTCTCAGTACTTGTTCCACTCTCTTCTGGCTTGTAATGACTCTGAAAAGAAATTTGCTTGCATTCTTATCTTTGTCCCTCTTTAAACAGTGTGTCTTCTTTCCTCTGGCACTTTTAATATTTCCTTTTCCTTGCATATTTTAAGTAATTTAGTTATGATGTGACTTCTGTAGTTTTCTTCATATTTCTTTTTTTTGTTGTTGAAATTCTTTTATCAATGGACTTACGGTTTTCATCAAATTTGAAAGCTTTCCACCACTATTTCTTCAAATATTTTTTCTGTCCACCCCTGTCCTTTTTCTCTGGTGGGAAGTCCAGGTACATGTACATTAGGCCACTGAAACATAGCTCATTTATGCTCTGTTAATTCTTTTCAACCTTCATTTTTTCTCTATGTGTCCAAACTGGGATACAGAATTCAATCCACTGTAGTATGATATCTTTTTGGTAGAAAACTATTTATGTATAGTCTGTGTATGTAGGTATACTGAACAAAATGTAATTTCCTCCACTAGAATGTAAGCTCCTTGATGTTAGGAGCATTTTGTTGTTGTTCATTATTGTAAGTCAGAGCCTAGAATAATGCATAGCATACAGTCGGAGGTCAATATAACTTGTCGAATGAATGGATTAATAATCTATATATATATATTATATTATATATAAAATAAATATAAATATAAATATATATAAAATAAATACATATAAATATATATAAAATAAATATATAGGTACAATTTATGTGGAGAAGGTTGCATGTATAGTTATGCATATCTAGGTATATCTAGGTATGGATTTAAACGCACTGAACAATGTATGGGAGAATATATACTGAACCTTTATCAGTGGTTAGCTCTGAGAAAGGAACAGGATTGATAGAGGGGAAGTGAAAATAGCCATTTATTATTACTCCACATATTTCTGAAAATTGTATGTGTATATATTTATGTCTTATTTTATGAATAAAAATATGGCAGTAAAGAACATCATTATTGTCTCGATTTTGATCAAGGATGTTTAAATTTGATTTGATGACTCTTTGTCCTATGTTATCAAGCATTATATTTTCCCAGAAGATTTTTAAAAGACACTTAAATCAGTATTTAAACAATTAAAAAAACCGGGCTTGGAATATGGCAGAAATAAAACCAGGGGCTTGGTGAATTAGGAGCAGGAGTACTGTCTTCAACATCAGGCTTTGGACAAGATTCAGAAGGTAATGTCATAGTGAGCAGCTCAGGGGGTCATTAATGAGTCCTCAAGTGAGATAACACTAGAACTTATTTCAGAAGGGAACCAGTCATTTGATATCCAGGGATGAAACTGAGTCAGAAAATAGAGAAGAAAAAGATACAATCTTCCTATAAGATGGGGATAAGGCTTGAGGCAGCTTGGGTGATTTTTGCTTGCTGGATTTTATGGCCCAGAAGTACATGTGGCAATTCTCATATTTGGGGTCATTGTAAAGTGATGAAAAGGACAAAACCATTCCTTTCGGTCACCATCATAATTAAGATTGATTGCCAAAGATGAATGGATCATGTGGTGATTTAGATTTCATTTGTTAAGAGTTCATTCAATGCCTCCAGCACACAACGTTTCTAGAATAGTTTCTGTTAGAGATACAGAGAAAGAGCAGGCATGGAGCCTTCTCTCAAAAACTTGATCTGGGAGGAGAATGAAAACATGGACCTTAAATTGCCATGAAAGAACTGATGTGATGAAGATGAAAGGTTATGGAAAGCAAAATAGTGTCAGTAGGAAAGAAGGAGGGACTGAGTGTCAAATGGTGAAGAGAGATAATGGAAGGGACCTGGCCATTGTTGATTGAATGTAATGACAGTAAGAAAACTGCCAGGAATCTATTGGAGTCACTAATGGCGACAGGTGACTTGTTTGCAGGAGTGGCTTTATCAGGCTTTACCTAGTTCCTAGGATTTCTCAAACTACAGAGGGCAGATACAGCTATTTATTAAAGGGTGGCTGCAACCTCAGACATAAGCAGTAAGATGGCCATTCGACTGATATTTTCCATATTCATCTCACTCGCCCACCTATAAGCTCCTTGTGGGAAAGGATTCTTAGTTATCTCTACATTCCTAGTGTTTTATGCAGTAAAAACTCAGCTGTTGTTTCTTGAATTGAACTTAAAAGCAATAGCTGGTCACTAGAAAGAGAGAACACAAACAATAACTGGCACTCAAACATCTTTGATTTGTCTAGTGGGACTGAGTCCCTGAATACATGTGATATTCATTTTACAGAAGGCAAATACATAAATTCAGTCCCAAATTGGAGTTACATAGATCCACTCTGGCTGTTGGTTTTGTAAGCAGACTACTCTTGGACAACCAGAAAAAGAGTTAATTTGCTGGGATATACACATGATAATGAAAAGGTGCATCCTCATAGAGAGTTTAGAGTCCAGTGAGTGTTCGTCTGATGCACTAGATGGATGAAGAAAGAAGCAACAACTTAAAAAGGGTGAGACGTTTTGCTACCAGGCTACCCATTTGTATTATTCAGGCTGGACTAGTTGTGCTGTGGCAGCAAGCATCCCCCACATCTCAGTGGTTCCCAAAGGCAGTTTTTTGCTCATGCCATGTGTCTGTTGTGGGCTGGCTACAACTCTGCTCCATGTTGTTTTCACTGATGACCCAGGGTGACAGATTATCTTTTCTACCTGGAACATTGCTGGTCATTGTGGCAGAGGTATGCACTGGCTCTTAAATTTTTGCCTGGAAATGACATCCATCACTTCATGAATATCACTAGCCAAAGCAGGTCACATTGCATGCCCGGGTTCAACAGGCTAGTGTAATCATCCCACAAGGAGAGGCTGTGAATATCGATGAACAGCAATGTAGTCTACCACCTCACTCCCCTGCAGTTTATTTTCTCAATCCATGTCTCAGAGGAGAGCCTTGGGACTTAAGATGTTTCTGGAAAACAAGGAATAGGGTATAGGAATAAAGAGGATATTCTGAGAGAAGCTGGGACAGTGGGGGGGGAGCATTCAAATAAAGGAAGGTTCAGGAAAAATGTTAGGGGGGATTTTTAATTTAGCCATCTACCAATGGGTAGTTGGTAGGAATGGTTGTGAAATCACTAAATTTTATTTTTCTTTGCAGATAATATTATCATATGCTTGTCACGACTAGGCTATTACTGTGAATTTTATAAAAGAAGAAAAATGAAAAGATTTTGATCTAATGTCATCTTTATTTCAGAAAAAAGATAAGAACGCTAATTGTTAAGACTGACAAAGAATCAATTTCTAGTTGCAGTGAGAGGAAAAAAAATTAACAGACTAACAAAATTATAACCTTAGGATGACTGAACTCATTACTCTTGAAATGTGGAGCAGATACTTTGTTTTGTTTTTTTAGTTTGTTTATAGTACTGGAAATGACTTTAACATGTTAACATTTTATCATATTAAAATTAATACCATTATGTCTTGAAAATCAAATGTAAATGAATGTTAGTGCCATTACATATGTTAGAGCACACACCTTATTTTTTATAAAAATAATACTGGCTTATCAAAAATTCAAGCAGTGCAAAGAGTAAAAGAAAAAAAGAATTATTTATGTACATCTTAGTATACCATTTGGTAAACATGACATCAGTCAACCCTATATGCATCTCTCTCTCTGTCTCTCTCTCTTTCTATATATATACATTTTATGATTGACAGATGAATTGAGAGACAGAAAAATAGATATACATACAACAGAAATAATTTTATAAGAATAGGGCCATACTTTGCCAGCTACTAAAATATATATTTAATTTGATTCTAATTTACTCAATTTCAAAATGCAGGATCTTTGAATTTTTGATAGATATTTTTCTCTTCAAGAGATATTACTTCTTTAAAGAAAGATTTTGAAAACCAGTAGGACACTAACAGCATTACATTTTAAAACAGAAATGTTTCCATTTTTGACAGTGTTGACTGACTTCCTGCTATGAAAGATGAAGCCTTTAATTCTCTGGCACTTCCTTCTACCCCTCTTTCCATCTCTCCTGTTTTTGGTTCTGACTTTATTTGCTTTTAATATACTTTCAAACTTGCACTGAGGAATAGTACAAGGCATTCCTGTATATCCTTCACTCAGATTCACAAACTTTTTACATTTTGATCTATTTTTTATTATTCTCTCTCCATAAATCTTATATAAATGCATATTATTTTTTCAGAACTATGCTTAATATACACTTAATATGTATTTCTGAAGAACAAGGACATTCTCTTAAATAATCTCAGTGTAATTTTCAAAAACAGAAAGCATTGATAAAATAGTATTATCTAGCTTGTAGTTCATATTCAAATTTTTTCAGTTGTCCCAATAGTACTCTTTATGGATACCTTTTTCCTAATACAGGATCCAATCTAAGATCATTTGTTGCTTAGTTATTGTGTCTCTAGTTTCCTTCAATCTGAAACAATTCCTCAGCCTTTCGTTTTTCTTGATTTTGACATATTTTGAGGAGTATAGGCCAATTATTTTGTGAAATGTCCTACAATTTAGTTTTGTCTAATGCTAACCTCATGATTGGATTCAGATTATGCATTTTGGGCAAGAATACTGTTGAGGAGAAGTGCATCATATTAGGAGGTACAAGACAACTGTTTGTCCCAACATTCATGATATTAATTTTGATCGTTTAATTCAGGTGGTGTCTACCAGATTTCTTTTCTGGCAACATTTTACCAGAAGAGGAAGGTAAAGGTAACATTGTCTCCTCTCTATTGAGCAGAGATATTCTGAGACAACTTAATATCCTCTTCCCCACTGAAATTTCGCCTGCTAGTTTTAGCATCCATTGATAATTTTCTATTTCTGTTATTCCTTCTGCATTTATTAGTTGGCTTTCTACTACAGAGAATCACTTTATCTTATCTCTCATTTACTTCTTTTTTCATTTATTTATTTGTAACATATGCATTCATGGATTTTATTTTATTCAAAGTAATAATAAATTACTGTCACTATTTATTTTGATATACTAACTGTCCCAAATTTGGCCAGTGGGAGCCCTTTCAAGCTGGTTCCTGTGTCCTCTTGATATGACCCCATCATTCCTTGAGGACTTAATTTCTCACACATGTTCCAGTTCAACTTTTACTTTCGGTCTCCCAGACCCCAGTTTTACAGCTAGAAGAGCTCTGTCGCTCTGTGTCTATCATATCTCTCTCTCCTCTCTCATCTATCTATCTGTATCTATCTATCTATCTATCTACCTATCTATCTATCTATCTATCATGTGTCATCATAAGTGATATATCTATCATTTATCTATCTGTCTCCATGAGGTCATACTGATACTCTCAGTTCCAACCCAACACCTTGGGGTACATTCTAGTCTTCCTCATTTTCATATTTGTAACTCCCTTTAATTACAGGGAGAAATCTGGTTCCCATTATTATCGATATATTCACTCATTTGCATTTACTCATTTGCCTAAGCACACAAAAATTAATTTTAGAATTGCTAATCCGTACAACTGAGAAAAGCAAATCTAACAGTTCCATATTTAATTGCAGTTCTTTTCTTTTTTTAGATAAAATTAAAAGATGGTAAAATGCACAAATCTTAAGTATACAATTCAATAAATTTTTACAAATGCATACACCTATATATTTCACACCTCTATCAAGACAAAACATTTCCATCATACCAGGAAATTTCCTCATGCCCATTACAAATTGATTCCCTCCTCCAAGGCTATATTTTTCCAGTGTTTTTTCATAAGTGTATCTTCTAGCCTATTCTAGAATATAAATGGGATCATACATCACATAAAATTTTTTGAAATGGCTTCTTTTACATCATGTGAATACCGTCTGAGAAATGCATGCATGTTGTTACATGTATCCAAAGTGTACAATCAGTTGCCCATGGTACTATCGTACAGCTGTGCATCCATCAACACAATTTTTTTTTCAATTTTTAGAACAGTTTCTTTACTCCAGAAAAGAAATAAAGACAAAAAAAGGAAACTCAGATCCTCCCATACCCCTAACCACGCCCCCCTCCATTATTGATTCATGGTTTTGGTATAGTACATTTGTTACTGTTGATGAAAGAAAGTTAAAATACTACTAACTGTAGTATATAGTTTGCAATAGGTATATATATTTTTCCTATATGCCTATTATTACTTCTAGTTACAGTGTCATACGTTTGTTCTAGTTCGTAAGAGGGATTTCTAATATTTGTATAGTTAATCAGGGGCATTGTCCACCACAAGATTCACTGTTTTATACATTACAATCTTTTAACCTCCAACTTTCCTTTTGGTGACATGAGTGACTCTGAGCTTACCCTTTCCACCACCTTCACACATCTTTCAGCACTGTTAGTCATTCTCACAACATGCTACCATCACCCCTGTCCGTTTCCAAAAATTTACATTCACCCTAGTTGAACATTCTGCTCATAATAAGCAACTGCTCCCTATTCTTTAGCCTCATTCTATATCCTGGTAACTTATATTTCATGTCTATAAGTTTATATATAACTAGTTCATATCAGTGAGACCCTGCTATATTTGCCTTTATGTGTCTGTCTGATTTCACTCAATATAGTGCCCTCAAGCTTTCTTCATCAACCCATTTTTTTTAAAGATGGTTTTGTTCACACACTATACACTCTGTCTTAAGTAAACAATCATTGGTTCCCTGTATAGTCATGTATTTACGTATTCAGCACTATCACCACTATCTATATAAGGATATCTCCATTTCTTCCACAATGATGGAGGAAGAGTCAAAGAAGGCAGAGAGGCAAAAGAAAAAGAAAGGAGAAAGAAAAAACAAACAAACAAAAAACCCTGATAGCTAGAAGGCAACAAAAGGAAAGATAGCGTTAACCTAAAGTAGAATAAAGAGTCAAACAACATTACCAATGCCAGGAGTGCCATATCCTTCCCCTATTCCCCACCCACTGATATGCATTTAGCTTTGGTATATTGCCTTTGTTATATTAAAGGAAGCATAATACAATGTTTCTGTAAATTATAGTCTCTAATTTGCATTGATTGTATTTTTCCCCCAATCCCACTCTATTTTTAGCACCTTGCAATGTTGACATTCATTTGTTCTACCTCATGTAGAAACATATTTGTACCTTTTATTATAATCGTTGAGTATCCTAGGTTTCCCTGAGTTACACAGTCCGTCTTTATCGTTCGTCTTTTGTTCTGGTGTCCCACATGGTCCCAGCCTTCCTCTTTCAACCATATTCACCACCATCTTTGTTCAGTGTACTTACATTGCTGTGCTGCTATCTCCCAAAGTTGTTTTCCAAACCTTTCACTCCTGTCTTTTCCTTTCTGTCTGCAGTGCTTCCTTTAGCATTTCCTGTAGAGCAGATATCTTGTTCACAAACTCTGTCATTGTCTGTTTGTCAGAGAATATTTTAAGCTCTCCCACATATTTGAAGGATAGTTTTGCCAGATATAGGATTCTTGATTGGTGGTTTTTCTCTTTCAGTATCTTAAATATATCACCCCACTTCTTTCTTGCCTCCATGGTTTCTATTGAGGAATCTGCACATGGTTTTATCAAGCTTTCTTTGTATGTGATGGGTCGCTTTTCTCTTGCTGCTTTTAGGATTCTATCTTTATCTTTGACGTTTGATAATCTGATTATTAAGTGTCTTGGTGTAGGCCTATTCAGATCTATTCTGTTTGGGGTACGCTGTGCTTCTTGGATCTGTAGTTTTATGTCTTTCATAAAAGATGGGAAATTTTCATTGATTATTTCCTCTATTATTGCTTCTGCTCCTTTTCCCTTCTCTTCTCCTTCTCGTACACCAATGATATGCAAATTCTTGCTTTTTGTTTTGTCCTTAAGTTCCTGGAGACGTTGCTCCTATTTTTCCATTCTTTTCTCTATATGTTCTTCTGTGTGTAGGCTTTCAGGTCCCTTGTTCTCCAGCTCCTGAGTGTTTTCTTCTGCCTCTTGAGATCTGCTGTTGTATGTTTCCATTGTGTCTTTCATCTCTTGTGTTGTGCCTTTCATTTCCATAGATTCTAGTTGGTTTTTTGAACTTTCAATTTCTACCTTATGTATGTCCAGTGTTTCCATTGTATGGTTCAGCTCTTTTACCATATCTTCCCTAAACTTTTTGAATTGAATTATTATTAGTTGTTTCAATTCCTGTATCTAAGTCAAAGTTTGTTCCTTTGACTGGGCCATAACTTCATTTTTCTTAGTGTAGGTTGTAGTTTTCTGTTGTCTAGGCATGGTTTCCTAGGTTACCCCAATCAGGTTTTCCCAGACCAGAATGGGCTCAGGTCCCAGAAGGAAGAAATATTCAGGATCAGGGAGTGTCTTAGAAAATTGGTACACCCTGTGATGCCTCAGTTCACTGTGCTTTTCTTCCCAGCAGGTGGTACCTATCAGCCTGTAACTCCAGACTGGTGTAAGGAGGTGTGGCCCATGGCTTTTTTCCCCCAGGCTCTGGGGTCTGGTTCTGAATGGAAGGTGGGTAGTAGAGCTGGGCCCCACCCCTCTCCTCTTAGAGAAGATAGACCCCCTAGGGAGAGGTCATTAGCATTTCAGTGGTCTCTCTCTGCCTGTGCTATCTCCACCATTGTCTGGATTAGAGCACTGGGAACTGAAAATATCTGAGGCTTTCTCCACTTAGCTGAAACAGGGACTGAAAGTCCCCTTCAGGGCTAGTCTGCAGCAACCCTCCGGCTTTCCAAGGTTAGTCATCACCCAAAGGCTCTGTCTGTTTGTTGGGGATTCATAGCTCACAGTGAGCAGTAGACACTCACTAATTAAAACCCCAGTTGGAGCTCAGCTGAGCTATACTTGCTTGCTGGGAGAGAGCTTCTCCCTAGCACCACAAGGCTTTGCAGCTCGGGCTGTGGGGGTAGGGGTCTCCTGGTTTGGATCTGCAGTTTTTACTTAACAGATTTTATGCTGTGATCTTGGGCATTCCTCCTAATTCAGGTTGGTGTATGATGAGTGGATGGTCATGTTTGTCCCCCTGCAGTTATTCTGGATTATTTACTAGTTGTTCCTGGTTTTTTATTAGTTGTTCCAGGGGGACGAACTAGCTTCCACTCCTCTCTGTGCTACCATCATAGATCCTCTATTCATTTACTTTTTGTCTCCATTTTTCTACTCATCTGTCCGTACACTGGATAAAGGGAGCATGAGCCACAAGATTTTCACAGTCGCACGGTAACACCATATAAGCTTTATAGTTATATGATCATCTTCAAGAATCAAGGCTAATGGGTTGCAGTTCAACAGTTTCAGGTATTTCCTTCTAGCTATCCTAATACACTAAAAATTAAAAATGGATATCTGTTTAATGCATAAGAATAACCTCTAAAATGACCTCTCAATTCCATTTGAAATCTCTCAGCCCCTAAAACTTTACTTTGCTTCATTTCTCTTCCCCCTTTTGGTCTAGAAGGCTTTCTCAACTCCATGATGCTGGGTCCAGGCTTATTCCTGGGAGTCATGTCCCACATTGCCAGGGAGATTTACACCCCTGGGAGTCATGTCCCATGTAGGGGGGAGGGCAATGGGTCCATCTGCCAAGTCGGCTTAGAGAGAGAAGCCACATCTGAGCAACAAAAGAGGTTCTTTGGGGGTGACTCTTAGGCACAATCATATGTAGGCTTAGCCTCTCCTCTGCAGTAACAAACTTCATAAGGGCAAGCCCCAAGATTGAGGGCTTGGCCTACTGAACTGGTAGTCCCCAATGCTTGTGAGAATTTCAGAAATTCCCCAGGTAGGGAGGTTTAATGTTTCCACATTTTCCCCCAGTCCTTCAAGGGGGCTTTGCAAATACATTTTTATTCTCTGCCCAGATTACTCTGGGATGTACTGGGGCTTCACATTAACCTGTACAAACCAACCAGATCTCACTCCCTGTTCAAGGTTCCACGTAATTATGGTGTTTGAATAAACTGATCATACAAGTTAAATTATGTAGTGTGATACAGAAAATATAGATTTTGCACCAAATAAACATCTCTTCTTTCAGTCTTACACAGAAGTTGAAGTTTTAAAACACAACTTTACCCTTTAGTCTGATTTACCTTAGTCCCAACCAAGTCCATTTCATTCATATCTCTGATTGAAGGCTGATCTCTTTTTCAGATTCTTTATTGGTTGCTGTTTGGGGTAATGCTGACAATCATAACTGCAGAACTCTGGCTCCGAGTCTCAGGTGTCATACAGATACCCAAAGTTATGGGGACTGACAAGGTTACACTCAAAGAGCTCAGCATCTCAGAATTTATAAATAACCATTACAACTCAGGAATAGATGTAACTGCTGTAAGAGCTTACAATCTAGGAACCTTTACAATAAGCCATCCCCTGATAACCTGTGCACTCAGATTCAAGTCTCAGTGTTTGTGCATTATAGTTAGTCCATATTAGTGAGGCAGTATAATGTTTGTTTTTTTCATTTCTGGCTTATTTCACTCAACATACTTTGAAAATTGTCCTCAAATTTCATTCACCTAGTTGCACACCTTACTATAATATTCTTTAAAAGTGGTAAAATCCTCATCTTGTTTCTGATCTTAGGGATGAAGCATTTACTATTTCATCAGGTATGATGTTATCTGTATGGTTTTGTAGGTGCCCTTTATCAGATTTATGAAGTGACTTTCTATTCATAGTTTGCTGAGATCTTTTACCATGAATTGGTGTTAAGTTTTGTGAAATGTTTTTCCATATTCTTTGAAATTGTTAAATGATTTTTCTTTATTTTGCTGTTACGGCCTATTACATACTTGATTATCATATGTTGAACTGACCTTGCATTCCTAGGATAAAAAGTTCATTTTGTCATGCTGCATTATCTTTTTTACATGTTGCTGGATTTGATTGAACAATTTTTTCACCATTTTTATATCTATGTTCATTAGATTTCATTTTAAAATATTTTTGTCAGGTTTTGGTATCACGGTTATCTTGTTCTGATAAAATGAGATGAGAGCTCTTCCCTTTGTCTTGATATCTTGAAAGAGTTTGTGTAAGGTTGCTGTTATTTCTTCCTTAAACCTATGGCAGGATTCATTGGTATAATCATCTAAAGCTAGAGTTCTCTTTGTGGGAAATTTTTGATAATTAATTCCATTTCTGGATTCAGATTTCTATATTATCTTGTCTAATTTTTTGAAATTGCATATTTTAGAAGAAATGTATTCATTTCATCTATGTTGTAAAATTGACACAAAATTATTTTAGTGTCTGTATATATTTGTAATTATAATCTCTCATTTCTGATATTAGTCATTTTTGTTTTTCTTCCACTTTCTAGCTAAGAGTTTGTCAATTTCATTGATGTTGAAGAATCAATTTTGCCTTTGTTAAATTTCTCATTTATTTGTTTTCCATTTCATTGATCTCTGCTCTTTAGTTTTTTCCTTCCTTGTTCTTAATTGGGGAATGATTTGCCTTTTTTTAAACCAGCTTAAGATTGAAACTTGATCGTCAATTTAAAACTTTTCTTATTTATTATAAATATATTAACACTATAAATTTCTATTTAAGCAGTTTTAACTGCATCCCACAAATTTGGTGTGTCATAATTTAATTGTTATTCTATTAAACTATTTTAAAATTTCCTTGTGTTTTTTTAATCCATGGGTAATTTGGAAGTGTGTTTCTAAGTTTCAAAGCATTTGGGGCTTTTCTTCTTATCTTATTGCAGTTGATTTCTAATTTCATTCATTGATGGTTAGAGAATATAACCTGTCAGATTCTAGTCTTTTGAAATTAATTGAGACATCTTATGGCTCTGCATATATATTCTATATGCACTTGGAAAGAATGCATATTCTTCAATTGTTGGGTGTTCAATAAATGCCACTTAGGTCAAGGTGATTGTGCTGGTTTGGAGCTATTTTGTACCCCCAAAAAGCCATGTTCTTTTAATCCATTCTTGTGGGGGAAGACCTTTTGATTAGGTTGTTCCCATTCAAGGTGGGTCTTAGTCCCCTTGCTGGAGTCCTTTATGAAAGGATAAAAGGTAGACAAAACACAAAGAGCTCAGAGAAGTTAAAAGAGAAACACCCAGAGACATTTGGAGACAGCCATTGAAACCAGAACTAGGAGAGAAGGACCAGCAGACATTACCATGTGCCTTCCCATGTGCCAGCAGCCTTTCCTCAGAGAAGGTATCCTCTTGTTGATGCCTTAATTTGGACATTTTCATAGCCTTAGAATTGTAACTTGTAACTTAATAAACCCCATTGTTAAAAGCCAACACATTCCTGGTATACTGCATTCCGGCAGCTTTAGCAAACTGGAATAGTGATTGATAGTGTTGTTCAGATATTTTATATTCTTACTGACTTTTTTTTTAAGCAGTTTTTCTAACAATAACTGAGGGTGGGATGTTAAAATCTCCACCTATGATTGTAAATTTGCACATTTCTTACTTTAATTGTCTCTGTGTTCACTTCATGTATTTTGCATATCTGTTAATTAGGAGCACACACATATATGATTGTTATATCTTCCTGATGAATAGCTTTTTTAGCATTATGAAATATCATCCTTACCTCTGGGAATGGTCCTGTTTCTTTCTTTCTTTCTTTTTTTTTTTTTTGTCAATTTTGTCTATTTTTTCTAATGTTTACTGTTTGAATTATATGTCTCTTTATCCATTTACTTTTAACCTATCTTTAAAGGTCATCTCTTACAGGCAGCAAATAATTTGGTCTTGCTTTTTTTATTCAATTTTATCGAGATATATTCACATACCATACAATCATCCAAAGTGTACAATCAATTGTTCACAGTGCCATCATATAGTTATGCATTCATCACTGCAATCTATTTTTTGAACATTTTCCTTATACCAGAAAAAGTGAAAATAGGAATAAAAAATAAAAGTAAAGAAGAACTTCCCAAACACCTCCCCACCCTATTTTTCATTTATTTTTTGTCCCCATTTCTCTACTCATCCATCCGTACACTGGATAAAGGGATTGTGATCCATAAGGCTTTCACAATAACATTATCACCTCTTGTAAGCTGAATTGCTATACAATCATCTTCAAGAGTCAAGGCTACTGGGTTGCAGTTTGATAGTTTCAGGTATTTACTTCTAGCTATTCCAGTGCATTAAAACCTAAAAAGGGTTATCTATATTGTGCATAAGAATGCCCACCAGAGTGACCTCTGGACTCCATTTGGAATCTCTCAGCCACTGAAACTTAATTTTGTTTCATTTCACATCCCCCCTTTTGGTCAAGAAGATGTTCTCAATCCCATGATGTCTAGTCAAGATTCATCCCATGTTGCCAGTGAGATTTACACCCTTGGTAGACAGATCCCACATAGGGGAGGGCAGTGTGTTCACCCACTGAGTTGGTTTAGCTAGAGAGAGAGGGCCACATCTAAGCAAAAAAGAGGTACTCAGGGGGAGAATCTTAGGCACAATTATGAGCAAGTTTAACCTCTCCTTTGCAGTGATGAGCTTCATAAGGGCAAGTCCTGTGATAGAGGGCTCAGCACATCAAACCGCCAGTCTTCAATGTTTGTGAGAACATTAGCAACAATCCAGGTGAGGAAGCCCAACACCTCTGCATTTTCCACCAGCTCCTCAGGGAGTCCCTGCATAAATATTTTTATTCTCTGTCCAAATTACTTTGGAATGTGTTGCTATTTCACACTAACCTATGCAAACCTACCAGGTCTCACTTCCTATTAAAAGTTTCATGTAATTATGGTATTTGAATGAACTGTGCACGTTAAATTTTTAGGAAATACAGAACTTGCACCAAGTAAGCATCTCTTCCTTTGGTCTCACATGGAATTTGGAAGTTTTAAAATGCAGTCAGTATTGTCCTTTACCATTTGGCCTGATTTGCCCTGGTCCTAACCACATCTGCTTCATTCATATCTCTATTTGAAGTCTGGATTATTTTCCAGCTTTTTAAACAGTTGCTGTATGTGCTAATACTGACATTCGTATGTGCCGAGTTCTAGCTCTAAGTTTCAGGTGTCACAAAGATACTCAAAGTTCCAGGGATCGATCAGGTTATACATAAAGGGATCTGCATCTTGGAATCTGGAGATAGCCATTACAATTCAGGGACAGATGTGACTGCTGTAAGAGCTTACAATCTAGGGACCGTTACAATAAGCATTCTGTTAAGCTGTGCTCTAAGGTTTGATTCTGAGTTTATACATTCTAGTTATTCCATATTGGTGAGGCATTATAGTGTTTGCCTTTGTTCCTGGTGTAGTTCACTCAAAATACTGTCTACAGGTTCCATTCATCTCGTTGGGTGTCTCACAGCTTCACTCCTTCTCTCGCAGTAGCTCGATATTTCCTTGAATGCACACACAACAGTTCACTGTTCTGTTCCTCAGTCGATATACCCTTAGGCCACCTCCACCCATTGCAAATCATATATACTCTCTCCATTAACACCAGTGTGCAAATGTCCATTCATGTCTCCGCTCTCAGATCTTCCAAGTAAATGCCCCCTAATGAGGTTGAAGGACCTTATGGCTCCCACATACCTAGCTTCATGTGGAACCACCCCACTGTCCTCCAGAAAGGCTATACGATTCTGCCTCCTAACCAACAGTAAATATGTACATCCCTCTCTCCATGTTTTCTCCAGCACTTTTATCCCTGCTTATATTTTTCCATACAATTTTATAGAGCTATATTCACATACTATATAATTATCCACAGTGTACAATCAGTTGTTCATGGTACCATCATACAGTTATACATTTATCATCACAATCAGCACTTGAACATATTTATTACTACAGAAAAGAAAGGTTTTTTGTTTTCTTTTACTTAAATGAATAATAAAAAAGATAGTAAAAAGAAAAAACCATACAATACAATATAATAGGGTCAGAGAACAACAAAACTACCAAGAATCCCATGCTCCTCCCTTATATCCCACTCTCATACTCATTTAGCTTTGGTATATTGCTTTTGTTACATTTAATGGAAGCATATTACAATGTTACTGTTGACCGTAGACTCCAGTTTGCTTTGATTATATTTTTTCCCCACTACCATCCGCTTTCCAACACTCTGCATGGTTGACATTCATTTGTTCTCCCACATGCAAGAACAGTTTTATATTTGTACCTTTAGTCACAATCATTGACCACTCCAGTTTTTGCTTAAATAGCCTCAGTCTTTATCTTCTGTCTTTACCTCAGGTGTCATACATACTTCTAGCCCACCTTTTTCAGCTTTACTCATGGACATTTGTGTTCAGTGTAGTTACAATATTGTGCTACCTTCACAAAGTATTATGCTATCAGTTTCTGGGTCTGTACAATCAAGCCGGCTACACATTCTGTAGTCCTTCAGGATCAAATGCCTTATCTCTACTCTCTTTCTATCTCTTGGTAGCCTGTGTTATAAGCTTTTAACTCTCAAAATTTGCTCATTAATTTTAGTTCATATTAGTGAGACCATACAGTACTTGTCCTTTTGTTTCAGGCTAACTTCGTTCAACGTAATGACCTCAAGGTTCATCAATGTTATTATATGTTCCATGTCTTTGTTCTGTCTTACAGCTGCGTAATTTCCATTATGTGTATGTACCACAGTTTGTTTATCCACTCATCTGTTGATGGACATTTGGACTGTTTCCATCTCTTCACTATTGTGAATAATGCCATGATAAATATTGGATTACAAATGTCTGTTCATATCTTAACTTTCAGTTCCTCTGAGTATATACCCAGTAATGGAATAGCTGGGTCCTATGGCAAATCTATACTTAGCTTCCTGAGGAACTGCCACACTGTCTTTCAGAGTGGTTGCAACATTCTACATTCCCACCAACAGTGAATAAGTGTGCCTCTTTCTCCACATCCTCTCCAGCACTTCTAATTTTCTGTTTTGTGGATAATGGCCATTCTGGTAGGTGTGAGATGATATTGTGGTTTTCATTTGCATTTCCCTAATAGCCAGCGGAGTTGAAATTTTTTTCATATGTTTTTGAGCCATTTGCATTTCCACTTCAGAAAAGTGTCTGTCCATGTCTTCTGCCCATGTTTTGATTGGGTTGTTTGTCTTTCTGTTGTTGAGTTGTAGGATTGCTTTATATATTCAGGATATTAAACCCTTATCTGATATGTGGTTTCCAAAATTGTCTCCCACTGTGTAGGCTGCCTTTTTGCTTTTCTGACAAAGTCCTTTGATATACAAAAGTGTTCAATTTGAGGAGCTCCCATTTGTGTATTTGTTCTTTGGTTGCTTGTGCTTTGGGTGTAAGGTCTAGGAAACCACCTCCTTTCACGAGTTCTTGAAGATATTGTCCTACGTTTTCTACTAAGAGTCTTATGCTCTTAGCGCTAATGTTTAGGTCTTTGATCCATTTCGATTTATTTTTTGTATAAGGTATGAAATAGGAGTCCTCTTTCATTCTTTTGGAAATGGATATCCAGTTCTCCAAACACCATTTATTAAAGAGGCTGCTCTGTCCCAGTTGCTTTGGCTTGACTGCATTATCAAAGATCAGTGGTCCATAGATGCAGTGGTCTATTTCTGAACACTCAATTAGATTCCATTGGTCAGTATATCTATCCTTATACCAGTATCATGCTGTTTTGACCACTGTAGCTTTGTAATATGTTTCAAAATCAGGTAGTGTGAGACCTCCCACTTGGTTCCTCTTTCTCAAGATATTCTTGGCTATTCAGGGCACCTTGCCCTTCCAAATAAATTTGGTTATTGGTTTTTCTATTTCTGCAAAGTAAGTTGTTGGGATTTTAATTGGTATTGCATTGAATCTATAAATCAGTTTAGGTAGAATTGACATCTTAATTATATTTAGTTTTCCAATCCATGATCACAGTCTGTTCTTCCATTTTTTAAGGTCCTGTTCGATTTCTTTTAGCAGTTTCTTGTAGTTTTCTGTGTATAGGTCTTTTGTGGCCTTGGTTAAGTTTATTCCTACATACTTGATTCTTTTGATTGCTGTTATCAATGGAATTTTTTTTTTAATTTCTTCCTCTTGTTGCACATTACTTGTGTATAAGAACACTACAGATTTTTATGTGTTGATCTTGTATCCTGCCACTTTGCTGTATTCATTGTTTAGTTCTAATAGCTTTGCTTTACATTTTTCTGGATTTTCTACATATAGAATCATGTCATCTGCAAAGAGTGAAAGTTTTACTTCTTCTTTTCCAATTTGGATGCCTTTTATTTCTTTTTTTTGCCTAATTGCTCTAGCTAGAACTTCCAGCACAATGTTGAATAACAATGGTGACAGTGGGCATCCCTGTCTTGTTCCTGATCTTAGAGGGGAAGCTTTCAGTCTCTCCCTATTGAGTACAATGTTAGCTGTGGATTTTTCATATATTGCCTCTATCATATTGAGAAAATTCCCTTCTATTCCTACCCTTTAAGTGTTTTCATCAAGAAAGTATGTTGAATTTTGTCAAATGCTTTTCTGCATCAATGGAGATGGCCATGTGGTTCTTCTGTTTGATTTATTGATGTTGTGCATTACATTAATTGATTTTCTTTAGTTGAACCAGCCTTGCATACCTGGAATAATCCACACCTGGTCGTGGTGTATAATTCTTTTAATGTGTTGCTGGTTTTGATTTGCGAGTATTTAGTCAAGGATTTTTGCATCTATATTCATTAAAGAGATTGGTTTATAATTTTCTTTTTTTGTGGTATCTTTGTCTGATTTTGGTATTAGGTTGATGATGGCTTCATAGAACGAGTTGGATAGCATTCCCTTCTGTTCAATTTTTTTGAAGAGTTTGAGCAGAATTGGTATTAATTCTTTCTTGAATGCTTGGTAGAATTCACATGTGAAGCCATCTTGTCCTGGGCTTTTCTTTTTTGGGAGCTTTTTGATGACTCTTTACTTGTGATCGGTTTGTTGAAGTCGTCTATTTCTTCTCCGGTCAATGACGGTCATTTATGCTTTTCTAGGAAGTTGTTCGCTTTGTGTAAGTTGTCTAGTTTATTAGCATGTGTTTGCTCATCGTATCTTCTCATTATCTCCTTTATTTCTGCAGGGTCAGTAGTTATGTTTCCTTTCCTGTTTCTGATTGCATTTATTTGCATCCACTCTTTTTTTATTTTTTGTTAGCCTAGCTAGGGGCCCATCAATTCTGTTGATTTTCTCAAAGAACCAACTTCTGGTTTGTTGATTCTCTCTGTTGTTTTCCTATTCTCAGTTTCACTTATTTCTGCTCTAATCTTTATTCCTTTCCTTCTGCTTGCTTTGGGGTTAGTTTGCTGTTCTTTCTCTAGTTCCTCCAGATGAACAGTTAATTCTTCAATTTTTGCTCTCTCCTCTCTTTCAATATAGGTGTTCAGGGCAATAAATTTCCCTTTCAGCACCAACTTTGCTGCATCCCATAAGTGTTGATATGTTGTGTTTTCATTGTCATTTGCCTTGAGGTATTTACTAATTTCTCTTGTAATTTCTTCCTTTACCCACTGGTTTTCCAAGTGTGTGTTGTTTATTCTCCATGTATTTGTAAATTTTACAATCTTCTGCCTGTTATTTATTTTCAACTTTATTCTATGATCTGAGAAAGTGTTTTTATAATACCAATATTTTAAAATTTGTTGAGACTTGCTTTGTGACCCAACATAAGGTCTATCCTAGAGAATGTTCTATGAGTACTTGAGAAAAATGTATATTCTGCTGTTGTGTGGTGTAGTGTTCTATAACTGTCTGTCAAGTCTAGTTCATTTATCATACAATTCAACATCTCCATTCCCTTATTGATCCTCTGTCTAGATGTTCTATCCATTGATGTGAGCAGTGTATTGAAGTCTCCAACTATTATTGTAGAAGGATCTACTTCTCCTTTCAGTGTTCTCAGTGTTACATCATAAATTTTGGGGCACTCTGGCTTGGTGCATAAATATTTATGATTGTTATGTTTTCTTGATGAAGTGACCCTTTTATTAATATACAGTGTCCTTTGTCTTTTTAATTGTTTTACTTTTGCAGGCTAATTTGTCTGATATTAATATAGCTACTCCTGCTTTTTTTCTGGTTGTTATTTGCATGAAATATCTTTTTCCATCCTTGCACTTTCAGCTATTTTTGTTCTTGTGTCTAAAGTGAGTTTCTTGTAGACAGTAAATAGATGGGTCCTGTTTTTTAATCCATTCTGCCAGTCTGTGTCTTTTTATTGAGGAGTTTAATCCATTAACATTTAGTGTTATTACTGTAAGGGCAGTACTTTCTTCTACCATTTTGTCTTTCAGATTTTATATGTCATGTCTTATTTTTTTCCTCTTTCTCATTTTACCCTTCCTGATAATCTTCATTTCTACACTCTTCTCCAAACCTCTCTCTCCTGTCTTTTACTATCAGCCTGTAGCTCTTCATTTATTATTTCTTGTAGCACTGGTCTCTTATTCACAAACTCTCTCAGTGTCTGTTTGTCTGAAAATATTTTAACCTCTCCCTCATTTTTGAAGGACAGTTTTGCTGGATGTAGAATTCATTGGTTGGCAATTCTCTTTCAGTATCTTAAATATATCATACGACTGTCTTCTCGCCTCCATGGTTTCTGCAGAGAAATCTGTACATAATCTTATTGAGCTTCCCTTGTATGTGATGGATTGCTTTTCTCTTGCTGCTTTCAGAATTCTCTCTTTGTCTTTGACATTGAGCAATCTGATCAGTAAGTGTCTTGGAGTTGGTCTATTAGAATCTATTTTGTTTGGGGTATGCTGTACTTCTTGAATCTGTAATTTTCTGTCTTTCATAAGAGTTTGGAAATTTTCAGTGAATATTTCTTGTATTTTCTTTCTGCCCCCTTTCCCCTCTCTTCTCCCTCTGGGACACCCATAACACGTATATTCATGCACTTCATGTTGTCACTCAAGTCCCTAAGACCCTGCTCATATTTTTCCATTCTTTTCACCATCCGTTCTTTTGTGTGTATGAATTCAAATGTATGGTCTTCCAATTCACTGATCCTTTCTTCTGACTGTTCAAATCTAATGTTGTAACCTTCCATTCCTGTTCTAGTTGCTAATGCTGCTGGAATACAAAACACTAGAAATGGATTGGCTTTTATAAAGGGGGTTTATTTGGTTACAAAGTTACAGTCTTAAGGCCATAAAGTGTCCAAGGTAAATCATCAACAACTGGGTACCTTCACTGGAGGATGGCCAATGGTGTCTGGAAAACCTTTGTTAGCTGGAAAGGCATGTGGCTGGCATCTGCTCAAAAGTTCTGGTTTCAAAATCACTTTCTCCCAGGACATTCCTCTCTAGGCTGCAGTTCCTCAAAAATGTCACTGTTAGTTGCTCTTGGGGTGTTTGTCCTCTCTTAGCTTCTCTGGAGCAAAAGTCTGCTTTCAACAGCTGTCTTCAAACTGTCTCTCTTCTGCAGCTCCTGTGCTTTATTTAAAGTGTCCCTCTTGGCTGTAGCAAGCTTGCTCCTTCTGTCTAGCTTGTATAGTGCTCTAGTAAACTAATCAAGGCCCGTGCTGAATGGGCAGGGCCACACTTCCATGGAAACTATCCAATCAGAGTCATCATCCACAGTTGGGTGGGTCACATCTCCATGGAAACACTCAAAGAATTACAGTCTAATCAACACTCAAACATCTGCCCACACAAGATTACATCAAAGATAATGGCATTTTGGGGGACATAATACATTCAAACCAGCACAATTGCCTTTTTCATCTCTTCCATTATGCCCTCCTTTCCCATAAGTCTGCCATTTGCTTTTTCAAGTTTATGAATTTTTCTTTATGGTTATCCAGTGTTTCCTTATATCCTTCATCTTTTTTGATATGTCTTCCTTCAGTTCATTAACTTGATTTTGAATTGATTTAGGAGTTTTGTTTGAACATCTTTAATTAGTTCTTCCTTCAGTTCATTGAATTGATTTAGCATTAGTTGCCTCAACTCCTGTATCTAGGTTGAACTATTAGTTTGTTCCTTTGGCTAGTCTGTATTTTCATGTTTCCTAGTATGGCTCATTATCTTGAGCTGTCTAGGCATCTGACTATCTTGATTAGTTTATTCTGGAGCTTGTTTTCACTCTTTTACCTAGGGCTTTCTTATTGGTTGGCTTGTTCTCTAACCTTATTCTAGGCCTTTAACTTAGGTTCTATTTAGTTGATTGGAATTTTTCACCTCTTGTTTTTCTGTTTCTTGCCCTACCTCTGTATTGCCTTTTTGTGTGAGGATCTCCTCAGACATGTCAACCCCAGTCAGGTTTTCCCAGTCCATAGAGACCCAGGTCTCAGGAGGAGGTTATGGAGTTTCCTTGAGAATGAAACCCTCCTGTAAGGCCTTTAGACCCTGTGCTTTTCCTATGCTGTCCAGCAGGTGGCACTTTCCAGCCCACAGCTCCTCCACCAGTGTGAGGAGGTATGGAGTTCTCCCAGTGACCCTGACCCTGTCGGGGGCATGGCTGACTGAAGCTGATTTCTGAATTCCAGCCCCTGGTATCTGAGTTCCCCAAAGGAGGGCTGCCACTGGAGCTGGACCTTGCCCCCCTTTTCTTGGGTAAGTTATGTTCTTTAGTGAATTTTCTCTCCCATTAGACTTACTGCTTTGTCTTTCAGAGCTATCTTATCTCTGCTCTTGCCTGGACCCAAATTGCAGGTCTTCGAGGCTTTCTGTAATGGGCTACTTAGAATAGTTATTTTTTTTAAAAAAAGAAACAGATTAAAAAAAGAAAAAAAAAAAAAGAAAGAGAAGTTCCCAGTATAGACTATTTAAAGAAAAGCCCTTTAATTCAGTCCTTGCAGTTCTATTGGCTACTGAATTGCAAAAAGACAAGTTTTTGGAGAGCAATTGAGGAACAATCAAGAAAATAGAAAAACTGGCTTTTCGGACAAGGGCCCTGGCTCTGTGGGTTTACATTTGTGCCTGATTCTATTTGAGCCCAGTCCTTCTCCATGTTATGTTCACCCCCAACTCCAAAAGTCTCTGTTTTTATTTTTTGTTTGTTTGTTTTTTTTTTGCTGTTTTTGCTAGCCCTGTCTCCCCTCCAAGGGCTGACTGCTCCCAGATTTTCCAGTGTCTGGTGTCAGTTTATCTATGGTTGGAGTTTTTGTTCAGTGGTCTGAATTAATTAATCAGTTCTGCAACTGCAGCTCTCCCTCCTGGTTCCTGGTGCTGACAGCCCCTCCTCTCTTGGGATTGTGCCTGGCAGGGAGGGATGTGGGCCCCCTGGCCATGAGAACTTATGGATTTTGCTGATCTCAGCTGCTTCATGCACTTGTGAGTGTTGTATGATGTGTGTCCATTCCAAAAAGTTTCTGGCTATCTGCCAGCTGCCCCAGAGGAGTAACTAAAATCCCCACCTCACCACTTTGCCATCTTGCCTCATCCTTGCTTTGTTTTTTCAATTTGATAATCTCTCCTTTCAATGTGATATTTAATCTATTTACATTTAGTGTAATTATTGATGACTGTATTTGTGTTTACCATTTTGTGCTTTGTTTTCTATTCAAACCATTTGTTTCTCTGTTTCTCTTGCTGTCATTTATATTACATCTGTAAGTGAAATAAAACCCACAACAACAATTTTGCTTTAAAACAGTCATATGTCTTTTAAAGAAAGGATTTTTTTTTTTTTTTTTTTGCATAAATGTTAGAGGCCAAGCTGATTTTTTTTCTGACTGGATGCTGTAAGAATTCATTCTTTATCTTTAATCATTATATTTTTATGTATATTATTTTGCATCAGTTTTCCCTGGTATATGCCCTTTTGATATTCAGGGTTTAGTTCTTCATGTAATGTTCCTTAATTATCTCTCAGAACGTTTTTTTTTCATTCTGTTTGTTGGATTCTCTGATACAAGGTAATTTCATTTGTTTGTTACTCCTTTATGTCAAACAGCCTGTTTCTAATTGTTTTAATAGTTTGCATTTTTCCTCCTTTTATATATTAAAATATATATATTTCCTTTAAATGTAATCATCTCAGCCCCTTCCTCTTGTCATTGATTTGATTTTTTGCTGTTTCTTATTTATTTATTAGACTTGCAATACTGTTGTTTTGTTCTCTGCTTGTTGATATCTACCTTCTTTGTATTTAATTATGTTGTTTTACCATTCTATCTTTGAATAGATATTATTTTAAGTTCTTTTATACCACACTTGGACATCTGCTAATGTTCTTTGGATAATGTTTTCTGAGTTATTCACCAGGCTTTTGTCTCCTAGGATATTTGATGCATTAAAATTTTTTTTCCCCCACAGTGTCATAGTTGCCATACTGTTTCTTTTTAAATTACTCAAGCTTGTGTGGGAAGCTCATTATAATCTTGCATTTACTATGATCTTTCCTTGATACTATTTCCCTTCACTTTTTGAGCTCTCTGTTCAGCCTGGGGACTGAGTGTTGCTTTCTATGCAATTTCCTGAGCCCTGAAACAGTGTGGGCAGAGAGTTAAGCTCTCTTGGTGCCCAGCATAGGTACTCCCTGAGGGACCCTGGGATCTTCTCTGTTTTCTGAGAGCCCATGGGATATTCTGTACCAGGATCTACTCCATCTTTCAAAGAGTGTATCCTTAATCCCATGAGTTTCAGCTTTTTCCCCCCATTTAGCACAGAACCCTATAAGATGGCAAGCTCAGACAGTTCCTTAAGCTTAGTACAGGTTCTGGGGCTTATAAAGAAGTTTTTACTCTCAGGAGTTCTTCCTTGGAATTTCCTAAAGTTGTCTACTCACCTCAAGTCTCCTTTGTTCCAAGAATGCAGTTGAAAATTCTCATGATTTTGTTGGCATACTTTGTTCCCTCAGCTCTGATTTTTAAAAAAAGGTGGGTACAAGGTAAGAAGTTGGGCTCTGCTAAACTAGAATCTCTTCTTTCTTTCCCTGGTCACCATATTTCTATGTTTAGTTCATAAGGATGAAACCCTTTGTATGATTGGTAGCCATTGGTGATTTTTCTTTTAACTTTCTTTTAAACATTTTTTTTTTTCATTCAGGCTATTACGTATTGAGAGAAGGAAATTTCATTATCTTGATTCATTTGGCCATTATTCCAAAGTTATATCCAGTAAGAGTTTCATAAAGTTTTTTTATCCATGTCAAATCATGCAAAATTTAAATCATATTTAAGACTGTAAGAAAAGCAGGTGAAGACACATTTCTTTTCACTACTGTAAAGATCTAAAATGACAACCACCACTCTTACAGATATTGAAGTTTGGGTTTAATTGATCAAATTGTTGGTTTGTTTTTTCTCACAAAATCAAGTAAGTGTCATTAGAAACAAGGCACGTTTCAACAGATTTCCTTGATATTATTTTAGATGGATGCTATTATTTAGATGTTATATGCTTTGAGAGTGCTAGTGTAGTGTCGTGGAAGGTCCCTGGGTTGGGAGTCAAATTAACCAAGGTTCAAACCAATAAACATTCACAGAAATTACCATTCAGGAGTTGCATTAGCTTGATCAATGACTACGTTTTTCACTTTTAAAAGTAGAACAACCATTACTGTGTTGCTCTTCTAATGAAGAGAGACAGAGACTTACAAGGTATGCATCCTCCTGACCTCCCTAGACCCAAGGGGCAAGAGAGGGGAGAGTCTCTGCCCAAAAGGAGAGATAGAAGTGTCAACCTCTTTCACATGTCCAAGCAGGATGCAGAGCATGAAACAGCAGAGAAAGAGTTGGTGCTGTTCTGGCAGTACTAGATCCCTCAGGAAACTCAGTCTTGCTTGGTCTGGCTGGGAGAGAAGAGTAATTCTGCCAAGCCCCAAGCAAGTGCAGCAGACTAGAAATGTACTCTGTGCCTCAGGGTGCCCTGGGCTGATGGCCATTAGATTTCCTGTATGTGGTACAACAGTTGCATTGAAATAGTTTGAGTGTGGCTGGTTGCTCAGGTCTTGGGCTGATCAGCTCTGAAAAAATATCATTAAAAGCCAATCACACCTTTATTTATTAAACAAGCCTGTGTACCTAAATTCTAACTCCTGCTTTGTAATTGATTTGTATTAGCTGGCTCATATTTAAGGACCAGAGTCTTCAACTAATCTAAGGAACAGTTTGGTGACCAAAGAGCTAGTCTCATTGTGAAGTGGAATTTTTTTTTGGTGGACCCAGGCCCTAAAATGTCATTATTTCACAGATCCTATTCAATACAGTACTTGTGGTGGGTTAACTTAACCTTAGGAGTAAAGAGGTTTTGTGAGGACTAAATGTGATGATGGTGGAAGAGTATAGGCTTTGGCTTCAATCAGAGCAGGATTTAAATCCCTGTGAGATAAAACATCACATATTGTATGGTTCCATGTATATTAAATGTCCACAAGGGGCACATCTGTAGGGACAGAAAGTAGGTTAGTGGTTGCCAGGGCTTGGTGGGGTCAGGGAAAACTGGGAATGGACTGTCAAGGGGTACAGTGTTTCTTTGTAAGGTGATAAAAACTGTTCTAAAACTTACTGTGGTGATAGTCGTACAGCTGTACAAATATACTAGAAACCATTGAATTGTATCCTTTAAGCGGGTGAATTGTACATAAATTATATCTCGATAAATCTGTTTAAAAGTGACATTAAAAAAATCCTGTGAGCATGAGTAGGCTATATAAACCATTGAACTTCAGTATCCTCCTCAGAAAAGAGAAAATAGTAGCACCTAACTAGTGCTACACACAGTACGTGCTCAATAAATTGTAGTTATTAAAATGGGTACTACCCCTTATATAATCTGTGAGGTCTCAGAAAGACATATGTATTATTATATATAGTGATTGATTAAAATACAGAGGAGAGCAAGGCTTCCTGTGGGGCAAGCACTCATATCTCCTGTCCTAACACACTAATAGCATCTGGGCTGCTGCACCCCAGACCACAGGAAGAGAGAGGCCCTTGCTGAAGAGCAGTGGACCCAGGCATCTGCTCTTGGAGGTAAACCTGGCTGCTCACACTTGTGCAGTTTGTCTTGCCCTGAAATGCAGTCCTTTCTGGTGTTCTGAGCAGTAACATGGCTGTTGATAGCTAATAATAGGAACATTTCTTGTAATCTAGCTTTGAATTGCTCTGGTGGGCTACACAAGTAAATGTTCAGACTATTTTCTAAGTTAAAACCCATTAATAAAGTGTCACAGCTCTAGGGGGATTTGCCAGTCAAAAGACCAAATAAGACGCTGAGCATTTTCTGAAATATGAACTTTATTTGGGGCTTACTTGCAGGGAGGCAGAAATCAGCTGAAATCAAATGGCTTTTTTCTCGCCAGGCGGGAACCGCTTTCATAGGGAAGTTGGCTACGCAATTGAAAAGGACGGCAGTTGTAAGAGTTTAAGACAAAGACATTCCTAAGGGTGGGAGGGCATCCTGTGACATGGGGTGGTGCAGGAAGGAAAGAATTATAGGATGGGGCTTTGTAAATAACCACAAGAGTGATAACACTTGGGGGCCAGGAAGCAGGTAGACTAGATTGACATTCTTGCTCTTTGGTGAAACCAAGAGTTTCTCACCTCCTGCTTACTACCTGTTTAAAGCTACAATTTACCCTTTTTCTCTTTACTGGTTTACAAAGATGATAGGTTAAACATTAGCTGCCTAGGTCAGCCTTGGAAATGGGTAGAAATAAAATCTGTAAAATGCAGGAACAGTGTTGGTGAGAGATTCTTGAAACCTCAGATATATGAGGAATTTGTAAGTGAGCATGTTAGTAGCAACTGATGAGTACTGGCTTCCAATTTTGGGCTACTCTCCTAGTGTCCTGAGAAAAATTGTGGATGAGCTTAATCACTATGGAACTGGGAAACAGAAGAAGCCCTAGAAGAGGCTTCACATATGACATAGAGACAAACTGGCAACCCAGGCATCAATCCCAAATGAAAGTATGATTTTTGAACACATAGAAAACAAAGTGGTGGGATTTTTTGACCAGGATACTAGCTTCATAGCTAGAGAGGCTGCACTAAACATAGCATAATTCGTATTTCAGTATTGCATTTGGCTGTCTCTCTTAAGCTTGTTTTTGACAAAATGAGAACGGCGACTAGGATGTCAGTACCAAGAGATGTATTCATAACTGGCCAAAGAATTAACTGCACTCCAAAGAGGGCCAATTAATAGATTATTGATAAGCCTGGTATGTAATTCTAGAGTCTTATCACATAGAGTATCTGTGCCCTTGTCCTAATAAATAAGCAACAAAGATTCAGTTAATGCCCGCCACGTGTCAGGCACTGTACTGAGAGCTAGAATAATATTGGTTTACAAATGCCAGGCACTGTACTAAGCATTTTTGCATGTATAATCTTATGTAATTCTCACAATAAACTTATCAGATAGGTATCATTACCTCCATGTTATAGATGACATAACAGAAAGTCAGAGAATTTACTTAATTTGCTTGACTAAGGTTGGTCAGATGGCTACTAAGTAGCAATGCCCAGTTACAAACCTTGGTCTGCTGACTCCTCTTCACTTGCATTTTTTTTAATGATTAGACAAGGAAAATGATCAATAGGCATATAAAATGAATGTGGAAGAGCTACTGAACATGGAATGTGCTTAATGACAGAATTAGTATCCAAAAGAATTTGAATAGGCTGGAGCAAATTTAATCAGAGCACATTTAAAAGGGATGCACATGAGATCCTGAGATTGGTTGCCCACAGCCAGCTGCGTAGGGCAATGTGGCTTAGCAGCTGCATAAGCTCAGTGTGATTCAATCATGTGACACAGCTGCCCTAAAAGTGAATGAAAACGGATGCCACATTTGTAGAAATTGAATCTTCTGAACAAGGGGGTAGATTATTCTGTTTTATTCTGGCCAGGCCATATCTAGAGTCTGTGAGAAATTCTGGGAAGCACACCTTTGGAAGGACATAGGCTCAACTGGATTCATGAAAGGATCCAATACATGTTTCTTTCATTTTTCCCACATTCTTTTGAGTACTTACTGTGTGCCAGGCATTGTGTTAGGCACTGAGGAAATGGCAGTTTCCAAAACAACCCTCTTGTAGATTACACTCTTAATGCAGAGGCAAAAAACAGACAAATAGACAAATTGCATATTATAATGCCTGGGAGTAATAAATACTAGAACACAAAGTAGAGTAAGGGGGTAGAGAATGGGCTGGGGGCTATTTCAGATAAGTAGGTCAAGGAAGACCTCTCTGAAGAGTGGTCATTTGATCAAAGACCTGAGCTAAATAAGGGAGGGAATCATGCAGATACATAGAAGAAAATTCCAGGTAGAAGAAAAAGTAAGTGCAAAACTCTGAGGTAGGAGTTCACTTCGTATGTTTTGGGAACCCCAAGGAAGCCAGTGTGATCTGTAAGCAGACAATGAGGCAGGAGGGAAAGCAGGATTCTGGGTTGCCCCAGAGGCCAAGTAATTTTCAGAATAGTAGAGTGGGCAAGATGAGGAAGAGGAGAACAGAGCACTGGCCACTGGATTTGGTAATGTGGATGTCATTGGTGGCCCTGTAATCCCTCATCAGAATTGACTGAAACAGGCTAAAGACAGCCTCAGGCAGAAGTCTTAGAGCCGTGTTTCTCAAATTGTGGACCACCTGAAGACCTCCTGAAATGGACTCTTTAGAGACATGGAGCCCTGGAAACTGCATTCTTATTCACTGCTAATCTGGGGATTGCTAGCTGACTTGAAATATTTAAAAGGCTAAAAATGGGTTGATTCTGACTATGTACAAGATTAAATACTTAAGTAGCGGCCATCTGAAAGTAGAATGAGTTGTTTCTGACAGCAACGAATTCTCTTCCATTGAAGCAGAAACTATTCTGTGTAACTACTTTTTGGGGGATGATTTGGAGGGAATTTAGACATTGTACGGGATGGGAAGAGCATTGCACTAAGTAACCTTCTAACCCTGATAACTCCATTGAAATGCAAGCAACAAATACTCACCACTGCTCCAAATAGCCAGAGAAACACTAGCTCCAACTACCCTTTCTTGTGTCTGATTTGACTTTGAAAACGTAGGGAAAGACATTTCTGTTTTGATGAGTCCCCAGGTTATGAGTGTCAAGGAACTATGAAACAACATCTATTAATTGAAGGAAAGGGAGAGAATAAACAGTTTACTGAATAATGGCAAAAGAAAGGAAATCTACTAGGAAATGTTTTGTCAATATTAGAATGTTTCCCTTACAACATATGAGGAATATCCTGGAAGTCCCTTGCCATTATTGGATTTATTATTATTGTTATTTTGTTATTATTCTTATTAAATTAGAGCAATAATACAAAGTCAGAACAGATATCTTGGATTTGTTAGCAAATGTGATTGCCAAATTTTGTGTCACACAATTAGTGTGGTGGGTTTCTTTTTGCTGGCCCGTAATATTTCTTGCATACAACAGAGGACCAGGCCATGGAGCTCCACATTTGTTGCAGCATATGCAGTATTGTTGCGTTCACCACACAGCTGTGGGGGGAGAGCGTGGCTCACCCTAGGGTTATGACCCCCCTTCTCTAAATTACTGTTTACTGATGTGGGAGAAAAGGACTCCTGGCATAGCCCAATAATTACTCTTGGCACAGCTCAATAATTAATGAAGTGTTAAAAAGACTCTGCTAAAGTTTGAGCATCTGCTGTGGAGGGTGCGAGAGTACAAGAAGCTCGCCTGTGTAACCGAGTCACAAACACACATGGCCTTCCCAGTCCTCCCAGGAGAGGTCCCAGCGGGGAGCGAGCAAGAGCGAATGAGTGAGTGAACGAGAGAAGGGGGACCATTACACCAAGATGTTTCTTGTTGCATCCTGAGAGCAGAGAAGCCCAAGGTGCTAGAGTTGTAATTTCTAAGTTGTCTTCTCCCCTGTGATTTATAGGTGGGTCCTTTAATTCGTAAAAAGAAATTTGTATGTAGAGCAACGCCTCTTCTCTCCCTATTGGTTATAATGCAGTACTTGTTAAATCAGCAATTTCATTTGATGCTGATAAGGTAGGAAGGACAAATAATTACTACCACTCATGTGGTATTTGTCTCCTGAAGTTTTATGGAAGGTCGCAGAGCTGGCACCTCGCCTAGTGAATAAGATATCAAGAGTGCTTTTTTAGTTGCAAAATCGACAAAGGAAGGAATAAATATTATTTTTCCCTCAAAGGACCCAGTCTGGAAAAAGCCCAAGGATTAACTCTTTGTGCCTCAGTCTGATTTCACAGTGCATCACCTCTTGCACTCGTCCTCATCAATCACTGACACGGGGCCAGGCCTCAGACAGGCCTCCGGGCTTTCCCAGGAATCCCTGCTGTTTGGCTGGAGAGTCGGGTCCAGACCAAGGGTTTCTGCAACATAGCTCAGGTACAAGCTGACTCTAGCTTCAGGCCAATTTCTTAAGCAAGGGTCTTTGCTAATATGAGGAACAGAAAGGGTTGGTGTTGTCCCATTTACCCCCTTCCATTGCCCCCTTCCCTCCCCCATCCCAAAGGTGTTTAAGTTCTAGTTCAAACTAAAAGGAAGACATTTGACTAGATCTGCTGTTTTAACACTACACTGGTTTGGTTGATGAAACATTGACTATTGTGCTTTATGTTTGCTTTTTTTTCTTCAAGTGTTATGTACATATACATATTTCTTAATGATCACAATTTCTGTATGCAATAGCTAAGGGAGAGTATAGGGCAAGGAGTAAACCTTGAGAAATTAAGAAGCAGGCTGCCCTGTTCTATTTTTCTTCTCCTCTTTAATATCAAACTGGTTACAGGCACATTTTTTTTAAATCTCTCAGCAGGAATTGCAAAGTTTTCCCAGTCATCACCTAGCAACAAAACCCAGCAAAACATTCGCAAAGCAGTTTTTTTGCAATGCAGCCATCACTGACCGGCAGAACTGACTTGTGGAAGGCTGGATTTGCTATGGAGGGGAATTGAATGCCTTCTTCTATATTCAAGTAGGATGCTGAGATGTGCAGTCTGGATCCTGCTTGAACCAAATTAATGTACGTTAAAGAATAAACCATAATGTCAGAATAAACCATAACGTCCATTGTGAATAGGTCAGAAGGATTCAACCAAATTTGATGATGGGTCAGTTCTCATTGAAATTATTTAAATTAAATTTTTAAAGCAGTTGTTTTAAACAAAGCAATCTGAGATTGATATAACTATCCTTTTATCTGTCCACATTAGATAAAGTGTGGTGAGGACCTTTGAGTAGTATAAGAAACCCGAAGTCCATCTTCCCTGAAAATACTATTGGTAAAAATCCTCCTTCACAAGAGGAGAAGATCTGCTTTGTCTGGCTTTGATTTCTACTCAGAATTAGCAGCCAGGCATAATACTCATTACTATTAAGAAAACATGCTAGTCTGGAAATTGGTAATAATATCCACCTGAAGGTCCTTGCTATGGGTCTCTTTCCTTAGAGGAGTACGAATTTTACAGCAAGATCCTTTTGCTTTGCCATGTACTTTAGAACTAAAAGATAGAATCCAAACACAACTTATTTCGATTTTTTTCTGTAGTAAATAGCCACATGTGGAGGCTCGAGTATATCAAGCTAACAATCCAGGAACCAGGATCTTGATTTTTAATACTCAGATAGGGACTATCGAGTTTATATTTCTATGTTGATTATAAAGGAAGTGCTTTAGCTCAGTACTTCATGAAGACAGCAAAGGGATTTGATGAGTGTGACCAATTCCTTTCTCTGCAATAAGAATTTTATAAAGTTTGTTATACATATGTACAATATATGCATTGAGAATATAGAATGTGTTTTCATGTCTGGCTTCAGGTCTTGTTCACTAATGAACTGGTGACAATCAGTAACTTGTGGTAAGGAAAAGTGTTGTGATCCAGTTTGGATTCTTTTCTGTGTGTCCTGTTTGCTTGGTGGCTGGGATGCCAACTTTTGGTTTCATATCCTGTATTGCTGATGATGGAATTGTTCTGAACATTTGCCCATGTACTTGTTCCAAGTGTAGTCTTTCAACACTGAGTCCTTCTCAGTAGATTCCTGTGAAAGGCTTTGCTTCCTCCATTATGCTCTATGAAATGCTGGCTGTCTATTTGTTAATTAAAGTGGCTGAGTGGTGCTGCCTTCTTCTGTTTCTCTTTAGGCTGACTCTCTTTGACAACTTTCTCTCTACCATGACAGGGTTAGCATCTGCTGCAGATGTGAAAGCAATGCTCTAAATCCTTGCTACTCAAAGTGGGCTCTGAGGAACAGCAGCACCGACATCACCTGAGAACTTGCTATAAATATAAACACTTAGGATCCATCCCTGACCTACTGAATTAGAATCTGCAATTTAGCAAGCTCTGGATGTTTCGTATATACATTGAAGTTTGAGGAGCACTGTAAATCTTTTTGGTTTAATGATTCTCTTCTTGTTGTCAATGCTTGCTGAAAATGGATCTCCCTATTGATGCTTCCTGTGTAATACCAGGACGCGTCCCTCACTCCCAACAGTACTGAGGTGAACGTAGAGGCTAAGTCATGGGAGCAGCAAAGCAACTTGAGAAAAAGGGAGAGACTTTCCAAGCATTAACTGGTGTTCATAGACAGGGCAGGCCAGTGGTTCCACGTGATCCAGTAGACTATTGCACGATTTTCTCTATTCTGGATACCCATCTTGGAGAAAATTCTATATTTTGTCTTATATTATAGATATTTTTATCTGTTAAATGCTTTATGTTTCATATGTTAGATAAGGAACTTCTTGAAGCAGGCAAAGTACTCATATTTATTCTTTCTGTATCCCTAGCCCATGTTTTGTTTTTTTAAAAAACTTTTTATTGTGGTAAATGATATATAGCACAAAATGTCCCATTTTAACCACATTGAAGTGTATAATTTAGTAGTATTAATTATATGCTTAATATTGTGCTACCGTCACTGACATCCATTACCCCTCCTTTTGCATCACCTCAATTAGAAACTGTTTACCCACTAATCTATAACTCCCTCTTCTGACCCTGCCTTCCTGACCCTGGTAATCTATACAACACAATCTGTCTCTGTGAATTTTACTTTGTCTAGGTATTTCATAGAAATACCTAGCTAACATACAATATTTGTCTTTTTTGTGTATGGCTTATTTCACTCAACATAAGGTCTTCAAGTTTCATCCACCTTGCAACATGTATCAGCATTTCATTTCTTTTTATGCCCAAATAATATTCCATTGTACGGATAAACCACATTTTGTTTATCCATTCATCCATTGATGGACAAGTGGATGCTGCACATCCTTCTTCATACTATAATTTTCTGTTTTTTAAATCATAGCCATTGTAGTGGGTCTGAAGTGTTATATCATTGATGCTTGGCTTGCATTTCCTCGATGACCAATGATGTTGAGTATCTTTTCATTTTATTGGCTATTTGTATATCTTCTTTAAATAAATGTCTATCTGATTCCTTTGCCAATTTTTTAATTGTCTAGCACAGTGTTTTTATTTTTTTTAATCAAAGTAGGAGCTCAATAAATGCTGGTTGAATTGAATTAGTAGCACAAGCTAATAGATGCAGTATGTTTAAAAAGGTCATGGAATTGCTCTTTCTAGAGAAGGTGAGAAGGAACTTGGTAAAGACCTAACACAAAACTCTGAGGACAAAATGTGACTTAGCAACTCTAGGCATTTGATATATACTGTAATGTTACACAGTCTGGTCCAAATTAATCCTGCCTGGAGTGAAGCTACCAAATAGACTAGGTCTTCAGGCAATTTTGAAAGGTATTATAATCTTGGAGCATCCTTTGATTTTGATAACAGCTTGTTGCCATCCAAGGGCCAGATGCTCACTCAAAATGGTCCTTAAGAAGGAAGAACTGCTAAAAGAGGAGGATATATTATCCTAATGGTTTCATGAAATCTGTTCATCCTTCTGTTAAAGGGTTAAAAACCAGAGTTGAAATGTAGGAGTATGAGAGGAAAGGGTTTACTATACATGGAGAAGATTGACATTTGGGAAAGCATTTAATATGTGCTGGGCATTAAAGAATGTATTGCTCTTCTTTGCATGTCAGTTCCCAAAACTGATGTAGATCTTTCAGTAGAATTGTTGGTTGTACAAAACTTCAAAAATCTAATCCAAATCAGATTTTATGATTCCTAGTTTCCCCAACAGGTAATAGATAATAGATAGTACAGATGAAGTGCTGACATTCTGGGAGGATGAATAGCCTATTTATATTTATCAAAAATTTTACAAAGTTTGTTAGGGGTAACATGACTCGGGTCTCAGTTACATCACGCTCACATTCAGGTTTGGTAATATGTTGGCAATTTGAGTTGTTAGCTGAAAAAGTGGAAATAATAATTACCACAATTTCCCCATACTGGGGAAAGGAAACTGAACAGGCAACTTGGTTTCACCTTCTAGTAGAATGAGAGAAGTGAGACTACATTTAAAGGTTTATACAAATTACTGCATACATTGGGCTTAAAAACAATAGATAGTCAAATGGGAATTTTATATTTCTGCCATGAAAGTATAAGATTCTTTAAAGGGAAAAAATTCTGCTTACAAAAAAGGTATAGTTATAAAAGAATAAGAGCTGTATGAGTTTCAGCAGCATGAAATTTCATGTATAGCTAAAGGCAAATTTATCACTTAATTAGTAATTCTGACACAGGTAAAGGGGAAGACAGCTGCTTTTCTAGGCATTTTATGCTTCACTGGTCTCCGGTAACCAGATGGCATTGTTGTTGTTGATGGATGAACCAGAGAAGATGTGGGAGAGTACGTCTCCACTCCCACTCCTTCAAACTACACCCTTGGATTAAAAACCTCACAAGAAGTGAGCTTTCTCCTTGGATACCCAGGTCAGGTTGTGATGGGGAGCAATGTTGGAGCTGAACAACTATCTTTGTCTCCTGTCTCCTCACAAGTGTGTTTGGGGAGACATTGAAATTGGTAGGTAAGTGAGCAGTTGCACATACCAGTCAACTTTTAGAAAAACTCCCAATTACAGAATTGTTCAATAATGTTGTACATTTTTTAAACTAAAAGAAATGCCATTTTATTGTCTAGTATTTTATAATTTTCCACTCGCTTTTTTATCCCTCATTTTAGTGAATGCTCACAATCACTGTGGAGTAAGGCAGGATAGAGATTGTTATTTCTATTTATCAGATTGAGAAGCTGAGGTTCAGAAAAGTGAATTTATTTGATCAAATTCTGCAAATCTGATTACAGATCTGGGGCTAATACTTTACAGATTATTATTATCTTTACAGATAGTTATTATTAATAACTTTACAGATAGCTATTATTGTCTGTTAATATTACTACAATTATTATAATATATAACAATATAATTATATATTATACTTTACAGATAATTAATTATTATTTACAGACAATTAATTATTGTCTTCTAGCCAATACAAATATGAATGGCCAACAAGTAGATGAAAAGATGCTCAAACCCACTGGAAATCAGGGAAATACAAATATCAAGATTTTGGTCATCAATCTGGTAAAAATTAAGAGAATTAGTAATATTCATGGATAAATATGTAGAGAAATACACTGGTGGTGGGTTGTGTAAATAGATGCAGATTTAAAATTTTTCAAAATGCTTTAAAATAGCAATTCTACTTCTAGTAATTTATCCTACAGAAAAGTTCATCATAAAGATATATGTACTGAGTGATGCTGTCAACATGGCTATGAAAGACATCCCCTGACAAAGCCTCCCCCCCCCCCCAGAGATTTAGGGAATAAAAGGACAAATCCCACTTTCTTGGAACTCTGGAGGATAGGAGAGAAAGGAGAAGGACTCCACAAATGCTGAATCAAGGAACAGAAAAATTACAGGTAGGAGAATTCTGTCCTGGACTCTGGTTTTTTCCTGTTCCCCTCCTCCTCATTTGGTTCCACAGGTTTGGAAGTCACACAGGCAGCACAGTCTGAATCCCTCCCACAATGGACTGAGACTGTAAAGTGACTTAAAGCAGTGAGTTGGAACTCCACACATATCTAGACACAGGGACCAAAGTCCACAGGGGCCCAGGGTAGAACACAAGCCACTGAGGAGTGCTGCATACAAAAGGGACACTCCAGGGGCAAAAAAAAAAAAAAAAAAAAAAAAAAGAAGAAGAAGAAGAAGAAGGAGAAGGAGAAGGAGAAGGAGAAGGAGAAGGAGAAGGAGAAGGAGAAGGAGAGATCACAATAGAAAGGCTGGGAAAGAAAAAAGATTTCAAATCAGAAACAACCTCAAAACTGGAAGAACTACAAAGAGAGAGAGAGAGAGAGAGAGAGAGAGAGAGAGAGAGAGAGAGAGAGAGAGAGAGAGAGAGCAAACTAAATGCACTATGAGGAGAAGTAAGGAAATAAAGATTACAGTGGAGATAAATGAAATAGAACAGAAAAAAAAAAAACCAATATAGAGAATCAATAAAACCAAAAGTTGGTTCTTTGAAAAGATAGATAAAATTGACAAATATTTAGCTCCCCTGGGAATCACGTTCCACAGAGGGGAGGGCAGTGAGTTTACCTGTAGAATTGGCTTAGAGAGAGAGGCCACATCTGAGCAACAAAAGAGGTTCCCTGGGGGCAGCTCCTAAACACAATTTTAAGTAGGCTTAGCCTCTCCTTTACAGTAACAAAACTTTATAAGGGCAAGACTCAAGATTGAGGACTCGGCCTTCTAAATTGGTAGTCCCCAATGCATGTGAGAATAACATGAATTCTTCAGGTGGGGAAGTTTAATATTTCCAAATTTCCCTCCAGTCCCTCAAGGGGGCTTTGCAAATACATTTTTATTCTCTGCCCATATTACTCTGGGATGTATCAGGGCTTCATACTAATCTGTACAAACCAATCAGATTTCATTCCCTATTTTCCAGTAATTATGTTGCTTGAATAAACTAACCATACAAGTTAAATTATTTAGTGTGTTACAAAAAAATATAGATTTTGCACTTACTAAACATCTCTTCCTTTGGTCTCACACAGAAGTTGAAGTTTTAAAAATACTTTCAATATTGTCATTTATCCTTTAGTCTGATTTACCTTAGTCCTAACCAAGTCCATTTCATTCATATCTGTAATTGAAGTCTGATCTCTTTTTCAGACTTGTTAACATTTCCTGTTTGGGGTAATGCTGACATTCATAGCTGCCAGACCCTGGCTCTGAGTCTCAGGTGTCACACAGATACACAAAGTTCCAGGGACCAACCAGGTTATACACATAGAGCTCAGCATCTCAGAATTTAGAAATAACCATTACAACTCAGGAATAGATGTAACTGCTGTAAGAACTTACAATCTAGGAAACTTTACAATAAGCCATCTCCTGATAACCTATGCTCTCAGATTCAATTCTCAGAGTTTGCACATTACAGTTAGTCCGTGTTAGTGAGGCATTATAATGTTTTTCTTTTCATTTCTGGTTTATTTCACTCAATATGTTGTCCTCAATGTCCATTCACCTCACAACTTCATTCCTTCTTGTACCAGCTCAATATTCCATTGCATGTAAACATAACAGTTCACCATTCCATTCATCAGTTGATGTACCCTTAGGCCACCTCCATCCACCATGAATCATGAATACTGCTGCCATAAACCCCACTGCGTTAGTGTCCATTCATGTCCCCCTTTTTTCAGTTCTTCCAAATATATACCCAATAACAGGGTTGCAAGACCATATGCCAACCCCATGCTTAGCTTCCTGTGGAACCACCACACTGCCCTCTAGATGGGCTGCACCATTCTACTTCCCCACCAATGGTGATTAGGTACATCCCTTTTTTCACATTTTCTCCAGCATTTATATCCCTCTGTTTATTTTTTAGACAGTTTTATTCACACACCATACATTCCATCCTAAGTAAACAATCAGTATTTCCCTGTATAATCACATAGTTATGCATTCACCACCACTAGCTATATGAGGACATTTCCATTTCTTCCACAAAGAGAAAGAAAAAAAAAAAAAGAAAAAAGAAAAAGAAAGAAAAATAATGACAATTAAAAAAAACAATGAAAGAAAAAACAAAATTAAAATAAAATACAATATAAAAAGTCAGACAATGCCACCAATGCCAAGAATCCCATACCCCTCCCTTTTATCTTCCTCTTATAGACATTTAGCTTTGGTATATTACCTTTGTTACAATTAATGGAAGCATATTACAATGTTACTGTTAACTACAGACTCTAGTTTGCATTGATTGTATTTTTTCCCCAATACAATCTCATTTTCAATACCTTGCAATATTGACATTCATTTGTTCTCACTCATGCAAAAACATTCATATATTTGTACATTTAATCACAATCATTGACCACTCTAGATTTCACTAAGTTGTACTGTCCCAGTCCTTATCTTCTATCTTTACTTCTGGTGTCCTACATACCCCTAACCTTCCTCTTCCAACATACTCACAGTCATCTTTGTTCAGTGTATTTACAATATTGTGCCACCATCACCCAGTATTGTGCTATCCATTTCTGGATCTATACAACTAATCCTTTTGAATATTCTGTACTCCTTCAGCAACAAATGCCTGAACTCTACTCTCTTTATATCTCCTGGTATCTTTGTTTCTACACTCTTCTCTAAACCTCTGTCTCCTGTCTTTTCCTGTCTGTAGCACTCCCTTTAGTATATCTTTTAGAGGAACTGTTCATGAACTCTCTCAGTGTCTATTTATCTGTAAATATTTTAAACTCTCCCTTATTTTTGAAGGACAGTTTTGCTTGATATAGGATTCTTGTTAGGCAGTTTTTCTCTTTCAATATCTTAAATGTATCATACCATTGCCTACTTGCCTCCATGGTTTCTACCAAGAAATCCATTTAGTCCTATTGAGCTTCCCTTGTATGTGATGGATGGCTTTTCTCTTGCTGCTTTCAGAATTCTCTTTGTCTTTGACATTTGACCATCTGATTAGTAAGTGTCTTGGAGTAGGTCTATTTGGATCAATTCTGTTTGGGGCATGCTGCAGTTCTTGGACCTATAATTTTATGTCTTTCATAAGAGTTGGAAAGTTTTCATTGATTATTTTCTCTATTATTCTTTCTGCCCCTTCTCCCTTCTCTTCTCCTTCTTGGACACTATAGTATGTATATTCATGTGCTTCATGTTGTCATTCAGTTCGCTGAGCCCCTGCTCATATTTTTCCATCTTTTCCCTATCTGTTCTTTGGTGTGTAGGATTTCAGTTGTCCTGTCTGATTTACCTTAGTCCTAACCAAGTCCATTTCATTCATATCTGTAATTGGACCCTTTCTTCTTCCTCTCCAAATCTTCTGTTGTATGTCTCCATTGTGTTTTTCATCTCTTCTATTGTGCCTTTCATTCCCATAAGTTCTGCCATTTGTGTTTTCAAGCTTACAAATTCTTCCTTATGGTCACCCAGTGTCTTCTTACATCATTTCATCCCTTTTGTTACATTTATTTGATTTAGAATATTTGTTTCAACATCTTTAGTTGTTTCAACTCTTGAATCTCAGTTGAGGTGTTATGGTTCCTTTGGGCTATATCTTCATGTTTCCTGGTGTGGTTTGTGGTTTTTTTTGCTGTCTAGGCATCTAATTTTCTTGATTAGTTTATTCTGGAGGTTGTTTTCTCTCCTTTGCCTTGGATTTTCTTGTTGGTTTTCTTTGCTCTCTATATTTCTTTGTTTCTCTTACTGGTGAGTTGTCAGTATCCCCTTGCAGTTTACATACTGTCCAGCAGATGGCAGTGTTTGGTAACTTAATCATCCTCAGAGGCTGCTTTGCCTCTGAGCACAGGCTGCATCTACACAGATGAGCTGAAACTGCAGGATTCCTATGCCCTCACTTTTGCAGCCAAAATCTAGCTTGATGTGGGGCTACACCTGTGGCAGAGTAATCCCTCAGCTGACCCAGTACTCCAGCCATCCCCAAGGCAAGGAAACAGCTGCTGGCTGCTACTTCCCTCAAGAGTCGGGGAAGGGTTTTCACACCCAGGACTGGAAATGCTGTCTCTGTCCATATTTTCTCAGTCTCTTTGTCCCTCACTGACCTGGGCCTTGCAATGTCCTCCCCTGTCCCCCAGGTCTTCAAACAGTGGTGGTATGTCTCACTGCTGTGAGAGATTTTAAAATCTGTGTCCCTGGTGGGAAGGTTCCTGTCTGCTGATTCTGTGCCTTTCCTGTACTGAGTTCAAGTGAGGGGGAGAGGACTGGCTGGTCTGGATGGAAGATTCCCACCTGATATTTCTTCTCTTTCTTCAATTCGGCATCTGCAAGGACCTTCTCCAGTCTATATCCTCCTCCAGATTTTCTAACAATTCAGAATTGTCCTTTTTTTCACTGTGTGTCTGGAGAGCAGTTTTCAGTAGCTAGTTATATCACCATGTTGAACCCAGTAGTATTTTTATACACTGGGTAATAAATGAGCTGAAAAGGAAATCAAGAAAAATTCACAATTACAATAGCAACTAAAAGAATCAAATATCTAGGAATAAATTTAACCAAGGATGTAAAGCACTTGTACACAGAAAATCACAAACATTGCTAAAAAGAAATCAAAGAAGAACCTAAATAAATGGAAGGACATTCTGTGTTCATGGACAGGAAGACTAAATTTCATTAAGATGTGAATTCTACCCAAAATGATTTACAGACACAAGGTAATTCCAATCAAAATTCCAACAGCCTACTTTGCAGAATTGGAAAAGCTAATTATGAAATTTATTTGGAAGGGTAAGTGGCCCCAAATAGCCAAAAACATCTTGAAAAAGAAGAACAAAGTTGGAAGACACACACTTCCTAACTTTAAAGCATATTACAAAGCTGCAGAAGTCAAAACAGCATGGCACAAAGGATAAATATATCAAACAATGGAATTAAATTGAGAGTTCAGACCCTAACACTTATGGTCAATTGATTTTTTACAAGGGTGTCCAGTCCACTCAATTGGGAAAGAATAGTCTTTTCAACAATGGTGCTGGGAGATCTGTATATACATATGCAAAAGAATGAAATCGGATCCCTATCTCACACCATTTTCAAAAATTAACTCAAGATGAACCAAAGACCTAAATCTAAGAGCCAGGACTATAAAACTCTTAGAAAAAAATGTAGGGAGGCATCTTCAAGATCCTGTGGTAGGCAATGCTTTCTTTGACTTTACACCCAATGCACAATGGAAGATAAAATAGATAAATGGGACCTTCCCCAAATTAAAAATTTCAGTACATCAAATGACTTTGTTACAAAAGTGAAGGGACAACCTACCCAATGGGAGGAAATATTTGGAAACCACATATCTGATAAGGGTTTAATATCCAGAATACACATAGCAATCCTACAACTCAACAATAAAAAGACAAACAACCCAGTTTATAAATGGGCAAAAGGCTTGAATAGACATTTCTCCAAAGAGGATATACAAATTACTAAAAGCACATGAAAATATGCTGAACATCACTAGCTATTAGGGAAATGTAAATCAGAACCCCAATGAGATAATCATTTCACATCCACTAGAGTGGCTACCATTTAAAAAAAAAAAAACAGAAAATTACATGTGTTGGAAAAGATGTGTAGAAATAGGAACACTTATTCATTACTGGTTGGAATATAAAATGATGCGACCACTGTGGAAGACAGATTGGAAGATCCCCAGGAAGTTAAATATGGAACTACCATATCTGGCAATCCTGTTACTAGGTATATACCCAGAAGAATTGAAAGCAGAGATGCAAACAGATATTTTCACACTGATGTTCATAGCAATATTACCCCAATTGCCAAAAGATGGAAGCAACCAATGTGTACCAGTTTGAATGTATTATGTCCCCCAAAACACCATTATCTTTGATGTAATCTTGTGTGGGCAGATGTTTTAGTGTTGATTAGATTGTAGTTCTTTGAGTGATTCCATGGACATGCGACCCACCCAACTGTGGGTGATGACTCTAATTGGATAATTTCCATGGAGGTGTGACCCCACCCATTCAGCATGGGCCTTGATTCATTTACTAGAGCACTATACAAGCTCAGACAGAAAGAGCGAGCTTGCTACAGCCAAGAGGGACACTTTGAAGAATGCACAGAGATGAGAGTAGCTGCAGATGAGAGACAGTTTGAAGACAGCCACTGAAAGCAGACTCTTGCTCCAGAGAAGCTGAGAGAGTACAAATACCCCAAGTGCAACTAAGAGTGACATTTTTGAGGAACTGCAGCCTAGAGAGGAACATCCTGGGAGAAAGCCATTTTGAAACCAGAACCTGGAGCAGTTGCCAGCCACATGCCTTCCCAGATAACAGAGGTTTTCCGGACACCATTGGCCATCCTCCAGTGAAGGTAGCTGATTGTTGATGACTTACCTTGGATGCTTTATGGCCTTAAGACTGTAACTTTGTAACCAAATAAACCCCTTTTTATAAAAGCCAATCCATTTCTGGTGTTTTGTATTCTGGCAGCATTAGTAAACTAGAACACCATGTGACCATCAAATGATGAATGGATAAACAAAAGATGGTATATACATACAAGGAAGATTATTCAGCCATAAAAAGGAATGAAGTCCTGATGTATGTGACAACATGGGTGAACCTTATGGTGAGTGAAATAAGCTAGGTACAAAAGGACGAATATCTTATGATCTCATTGATATGAACTAATTATGTAAGCAAACTCACAGTGTTAGAATATAGGTTTACATGGGATAGATTAGGTAGAGAATGGGAAGATGGTGCTTAATTTGTACAGAATTCCTATTTAGGTTGATTGTAAAGGTTTAAAAATGGATAGAGGTGATGGTAGCACATTATTGAAAATATAGTTAATAGTGCTGAATTATGTATGCAAATGTGGTTGAACAGGGAAGTTTTAGGTTGTATATGTTACTAGAATAAAAGTTAGAAGGCAAAACATTAGACAGCATAACCTGGTGAACTCTGCTGTGGACGATAGATGTGGGTTAATAGTACAAGAATAAGAATGTTTTTTCATGAATTATAACAAAATGTACAAAACTAGTACAAGGTGTTAATGTAGGGTGGTATATGGGAAAAATACACCTGTTGTAAATGATGGTCTATAGTTAATAGTACTATTTTAATATTCTGTTATCAACTATAACAAAGGTACTACAGTAATTCAAAGAGTCTACAGTAGGGGTATATGGGAACTAGATATACACAAAAGAATGAAGAGTACCAGGAATAGAAAATATGTGGGTAAATAATAAAAGACATTTTTAAATCACTTTAATCTCTTTTAAAACAGAATTTAACATCTAAAGCAAAAGTATTAGCAATGTTTTAAGGTGTTTATAACATATGTGGAAGTAAAATGTTTGACAATGTAAAGTCCAGACTAAAAATTAACAATTACAATAAAGAGTTACAACTAATAAGCTAGTAGAGGAATAAAATGAAACCATAAAAACCTCAAAAAATCCCAAAGAAATCAAAACAGGAAAATAATAACAAAGATAAACTGGACAAATATAAAACAAATGACAATATGGGAGACAGAACCAGCTATATCAATAGACTATACATTTCAATTAAAAGACAGAGGTTGTCATATTTGATGACAAAGCAAGAACCAACTATAGGCTATCTATGAGAAACACATTTTAGTTATAAAGACAGAGATGGATTAGAAGCAAAAGAATAAAAAAGGATATACCTTGCAAACCTAATAATAAAAAGCTTGAATAGTCAATTTTAACAACTGGCAATGGCAGGTCAATTATTACCAGAGATGAAGACTATTACCTTGGATAAAGAGGATTTTAGAATGGTTAAAATGTACATTAACCAAGAAGACAAAACAATCTTAAATATATATTCTCCTAATAACAGAGCTTCAAAATAGAAAAAAAAATCAAAACTAAAAGGACAAAGGGACAAATCTAAATTTAGACTTGGAGAGTTCAACAACTTCTTCACAGTAAGGAGTTGCAAACAGAAAATCAGAAGGGATGTAGATGATGTAAATAACACAACTAATCAATTTGTCCTAATCTGTGTTTATAGAACATTCTCCCCAATAATAGCAAAATGCACATTCTTTTCAAGTGCACATGAAACACTAAACCAAATTAGACCATATTCTGGGCCATAAAACAAACTTTAACAAATTTTAGAGAAGTAAAATCATACAAAGCATGTTCTGTGACCATGATAAAATGGAAATGCAAATGAATAACAAAAAGATATCTGGAAAATCACCAAACAGTTAGAAATTTAACAACACACTTTTATATAACTCATGGGTCAAAGAAATCACAAAGGAAATTAGAAAATATTTGAACAAATTAATAATGAAAATACATTTCAACATTGGTGGAATGCAGGTAAAGCATCTTAAGGGCTTAAAGGGAAATATATACCAATAAATGTGTATATTAGAAAAGACTAAAGGTCTAGAAGCTTTTAAGCTGCCACCCTAACAACTAGAAAAAGAAAGTAAATGAAACTATAAAACAAAGACCAAAGTATGTAGAAAAAGGAAACAATAAAGATAAGAGTGAAATCAATGTGCTAGAAGATAGAGAAAATCTCCAAAACCAAAAGATGGTACTTTGAAAAGATAAAAAAGGAGAAATGTATAAGCTCCTAAATAGTCTGATCAAGAATAAAAGAGAAGTTGCCAATTACTAATTAACAAAAATGAAAGTAAAAACACCACTATAGACTCTAAAGACATTAAAATTATAATAAAGGAATGTTATGAATAATGTTAATAAATTTGACAACTTAGACATGATGGAAATTTCCTTGAAAGCCATACTTTACCAAAATTGACACAAGAAGAAATAGAAAAAATTAGAAGCCCTGTTAAAGGAATTAAATTCATAATTAAAACATTTTTCCACCTACTAAAATGCTAGACCTAGATGCTTTCAACTGCAAAGTCTCTCCAACATTTAAGGAAGAAGCACATTGATTTTAAAGAGACTCTTTCAAAATATAGAAAAGGAGGGAAAACTTCTCAACATATATATTTTTTGAGGCCAGCATTATTTTGGTACCAAAACCAGAAACAAAGATATTATAAGAAAAGACAATTTCAGCCAACATCCTTCATCAACATAGATGCAGCATTTTAAAAAAACATTAGCTAATTGACTATAGCAATAAATAAAATGGATAGTGCATTATGACTAAATGGGGTTTATCCAAGAAATATAAGTTTGGTTTAACATACAAAAAATCAGTGCAGTTTACCATATTAATGGAAGAAAAGAGAAAAACCATATCATCATTTCAATAAAAATTTACCAAAAGCATTTGACAAAATTTAACATTAATTCAGGGTTGAAATTCTCATCAAACTAAGAATAGAAGAGTACTTTCTAAACTTGTTATAAGGCATCTACTTATAGCCTAGAGCTAACATCATACTTAAGGTGGAAATATGAATGCTTTGCTCCCAAGACTGGAAACAAAACAAGGTTGCTTGTTTCACCACTACTGGAGGTCTTAGCTAGTGCAGTAAAGCAAATAAAAGAAAGAAAACACATACATACTGAAAAGACATGAAACTTGATTCAAGAATTATATGACTTTGTATGAAGAAATTCTCTAAAAATCCAAGAGAAATTGCTAGAACTAATAAGTAAACTTAGCAAAGTCATGCATACAAAGTTAATATAAAAAGTCAATTGTATCTCTACGTATTAGCCACCAACTTATTAAAAAAGGAAATTACAAAAATTGTATCACTTAATGATGGATTAAAAAAACATGAAATTCCCAGGGGTAAATTTAACAAAATGTGTATACTGAAAACTACAATGAATTGCTGAGAGAAATTAAATAAGACCTAGATTTATAGGGATACGATATTTAAGTATCAGATGATTCAATTTTGTTAAAATGTCAGTTCTTCCCAGATAATGTACATATTCAAGAAAAAACACCCTAAAACCGAGCAACTTTTTTCTCTGATAAAAATTGACTGACCTGATTCTGAAATTTATATGGGCAATACAAAGGTTTATACTACCAAACAATAAAACTTACTACAAAGCTGCAGTAACCAAGAGAGTGTGGCATTTACATAGGACTAGATGTAGAGATAAAAGGAATAGAATAAAAACTCCAGAAATAGACATATATATATATACACACACACATATGTATATACAGTAAAATAATTTTTGACAGGCTGATGTAATTAATGAGCAAGGAATTCTTTTCAACATATCATGCTGCAACAGCTGGATATTCAATTGAAAAAAAATGAACTTTGACTTTTACTTCACACTATACATAATTATTAATTCAAAATGAATCATAGGCCTAAACATAAAACTTAAAACTTTAGATAATCCAGAAGAAAACATAAGAGAAATCTTCATGACCTTGGTAGGCACGGATATCTTACAAAGGTACAAAATCACTAAACAAAAAAGGAAAAAAAATGATCAAAAATGACCTTGGTAGGCACGGATATCTTACAAAGGTACAAAATCACTAAACAAAAAAGGAAAAAAAAATGATCAAAAATTCAAAGTATTCAAATCAAAGTCTTCATCAGAATTAAAGTCTCCTGCTTTTTGAAAGACACCATTAAGAAAATGAAAAAGCAAACCACAGACTGGGAGAAAACATTTGCAAAACTTATATCTGAAAAGGGACTCATATCCAAAATATAAAAAGAAATCTACAATTCAATGAAAAGAAGGTGAGTAATTCAATAGAGAATGGGTAAAGGATTGAACAGACACTTTGCCAAAGAAGTATGTGAATTACCAGTATATACGGGAAAGATATCCAACATCATTAGTCATCAGGTAACTGGAAATTCACATCCTAAGGACATATCATATACACACAGTAGAATGGCTAACATTTAAAAGTTGACAATACCTAGTGTTATAATGAATATGGAGCAACTGGAACTCTAATTTTGCTGGTCTGTAATTTGTCCAGTAAATGGACAAGGAAATGGAAGAAGTGGAGGAGGAGGAGGAGGAGGAGAAGGAGGAGGAAAAGAAAAAGAAGAAACGTCAGAGGCACAGAGGAGCGATTAAAAAGCTTCAGCAAATGTCCATTAGGAGTCCCAGAAAAACAGAATGGTAGGAATGAGAGGGAGCAATGTTTGACGAGTTATCACATGCGAGTTTTCCTGAATTGAATAGAGACAGGAGTCATTAGATTAAAATTGCTCTCTGAGTATCAAGGAATATACTTAAATTATAAATCTATGCCTGGACAAATCATAGCAAGACTTCAAACTATTGAGGATTAAAGAAAAATAACTTAAAAGCTAACAGGGAGGAAATATAGATTATCTAAATATATCAACATCTCTAGAACAATAGCAGAGTTATCAGCAAAAACTAATGATTTTTTTAAAATGAAACATTATCTTCAAAATGATGAGAAAAATGGCTGCCAAATTATAATTTTATTTCTACTTAAACTACCATTGAGGAATCAGAGCAAAATTAAAACATTTTTATGCATAGAAGTCCAAGAGAATTTACCACCCATACATCCTTACTAAAAGATCTGCTAAAATGTGCATTTCCCTAAAAAGAAAAGTGAATACAGAGGAAGGCTTCGGATACAAGAAGTAACAGTGACTATCGACAGTAAATAAAATGTTTATAAATTTAATAGATATAGCAAGTAAAAAACAAAACAAAAACAATCCAAAGGTATAAAACTAAAGCTCTGGGAAATAATAAAAAGTCAACAATGGGTTGGTGTTATAATATTAGCATGTTAAAGGCCACAGAGTTTTGGAAAAGTGAAAAACATCTTGAACATATTTAGTAATTGTTACAGAACTTTATAGCTAGATGAGAATGTTAAAATATTGAGTGTGACCACTAAAGCAATAGAAATTTAACGTATAGTTTTATAATTAGCAGAAAGAAGAAAAGGAGTATTGATTTAACGGAAAGTAGTAATGGAGGGGGGAAAAGGAAGCAAAAGAAAAGAATGGTACATAGAAAACAAAATGAAATCATAGAAATAAGGCCAAATACATCAGTAATCACAGCAAAAATTAATGGGTTAAACTTGTATGTTAGAAGATAGGGATTATTAGAATAGACAGAAAAAAGACAATCCAGCTACATGTTCTTCAAGGGATAAAACTGAAATAAAGTCTCACAGGCATGTTAAAAGTTAGAGACAACATGGCTTGGGTCCAGACTGCGCCACAGTGTCTAGAGATTTGTGGGTCCTTGGAGCCTCTTTAACGCCAGAGCTCAGGCCATGGGCAGCCCCATGGCGGTGGAGGAACAGACCCTCTGGATGGGCACTTCCTAGGAAGCTTTGCTAATTTGCAGCAACTGGACAATTTTCCTCACTAATATCTGTCTGTCAGCATAATCGTCACATCATTTCACCGTGGTGACAGGGACTCAGCTCTGGAATTCTATATAGGGAAAGCATCTGGATCCCAGCCTATCAATGGCTTTGAGACAACCAGAAATATCTGCTGTTGAGCCTAGTGGTCTGTAGGCGAGATGTCCCTGCCCATCGGGATGTACTGCTGGTCATTCAGCTATGATGATGCCCTCGAGGACCCCACACCTATGACTTCTCCTCTGTCAGACATGGGCAGCATCCCCTGGAAGCCAGTGATTCCAGAGTGCAAATATTAGTACCTCGACAAGGTGGAGGAAGGAGAGGCCAGTGCATTCTCTCCTGCTGTGACCCCATCACTGGCCACTGGCAGTGTGGACAAGGTCCCAGTGGTGAAGGCTAAAGCTACCCATGTCATAATGAGTTGTCTGATCACAGAACAGACCCAGAAGAGCATTCAGCATTATGACTAACAGTGAGGACTGAGAGATGCTGGCTACACACCCCACAAGGGCCTTACCACTGAGAACACCGTAAACTAAAGCTACAGAGTGGAGAGATAATAAAAGAAGAAAAGCAGCCTGCATCAGCCCAGTCTACACCAAGCAGCACCTCACAATCTTCCCTTAAGCAGAAACCCAGAGGCTGGTTCACTTCTGGTTCTTCCATAGCTTTACCTGGCCCAAATTCTAACATCATGGATTCTGGAAGTGAGGATAAGGAGAGAAAGCATCAGAAAAATGGAACCTCTTTGGACCAAGATCTCTCCAGAAGTCTGATTCAGGAGGCTTTGCCACCCAGGCCTATAGAGGTGCTCAGAAGCCCTCTCCAATGGAACTGATGCATGTCCAGGTCACCCATATGGCCCAGGACCCAGCAGTCTTCAAGCCACCCAAGGTGGACATGCCAGTGATGGAAGGGAAGAGACTATCAGCGCGGACCCATAATCTCAAACACCGTGACTTGAATGTGCTGCGTTCTAGAGTGCTTTCTATTCTAGGGACTCTGAATAGAGGGTGTCTTGTTTTCCCCACCTCCACCCCACCCCAGTTTCACTTTGGCTTTGACATAGCAAAGGTATATTTTTAAAAAAACCTATGAAACTGAGGCTAGAGCTGGAGACAAAATTGGCTTTTGAGAAACATTAGTGCAAAGCTTGTCTCTGTTGTGTAGAAGCAGCCATTTTGTACTGCTTTAGTTTGAAGTTAGACTAATCTCAGCAGTGATATACTGGTGGCCATCATTATCTATTTTTGTAAATTCAGATTTTCTATAGGAAAGCATTTTTCACCAAAATGAGCCTTGTACCTTCATACACATACATACTGAGGTGCGGAAAGAGGGAATCTGCCTTTTTATTTACATGTTCAGTCATTGTCTTGAGCCCTGTCTCAAATACCTGCTGTTTTATGTTTTTGGATATTATCTTGTTTACATAAGGAGCCGACCTTTCCATAGAGAGATCCTGGAGTCTAAGATGATCAGAACAATTAATTAATTTGTGTCTTCTGTTATGCTTGCTTCTCTTGTTTTGACAGTAAAAATCCTTACTACTTTCTCAAAAAAAAAAAAAAAAAAAAGGTAAGGCTATACCATGCAAAAACCAACAAAAAGAAAGCTAGTGTAGAAATGTTGATATCAGAATAAAAAGAGTTTAAGGCAAAGGTGTTAATTAAAATAGTGAAAAAAAGCTACAAACAATAAATGTAACAATCCAGTAAGAAAAATATTACAGCCATGAACTTGTATGTACTAAATGCAAGAAGAAATCCTATTCATTGCAGATTTACCACGTCTCTATCAAAGACTGATGAATCAAGCAGGCTAAAAAAAATTTGAACACCAAAATTAGCATTTTATCTAATATATAGAAATAGTCTTCTGCACCCAATAAAGAAGACATTATTTTCCAAGTACTTATCTATATGAAATGTATTTTTTAACTGATATTTTATCCTATGTAGCCTACTAGATGGCAAATTTTGTAAATGTTTTATGAGTACTTTAAAAATAGACAAATCTAGACCACCTGATAAAGAAAACGAAAAGAGACAGGTTCAATTTGAATCAATACTAAGGACAAAATAAAGTAGAGATTTAAAAAAAAAAAAAATCTCATGACTAATACACAGAGCTTTAAACCAATAATGTTGAAAGCTTAAATCAAATGGATACTTATTCAGAAAAATGTAAATTATCAGAATCAACTAAAAATAAATGAAAAATTAAATAATGCAATAACTTTTTTATTCATTTTATTGAGACATATTCACATACCATGCAGTCATACAAAACAAAGTGTACATTCAATTGTTTACAGTATCATTATATCGTTGTGCATTCATCACCAAAATTAATTTTTGACATATTCATTACCACACACACACAAATAATAAGAATAAAAATTAAAGTGAAAAAGAGCAATTAAAGTAAAAAAGAACATTGGGTGCCTTTTTTTGGTTTTCTTTTGTTTTTGTTTTTTTTTCTTCCCCCATTTTTCTACTCCTCCATCCATGAACTAGACAAAGGGGAGTGTGGTCCACACGGCTTTCCCAATCACATTGTCACCCCTCATAAGCTACATTTTTGTACAATCATCTTCAAGATTCATGGGTTCTGGGTTGTAGTTTGATAGCTTCAGGTATTTACTGCTAGCTATTCCAATTGATTAGAACCTAAAAAGGGTTGTCTATATTGTGCGTAAGAGTGCCCACCAGAGTGACCTCTCGGCTCCTTTTGGAATCTCTCTGCCACTGAAGCTTATTTCATTTCCTTTCACATCCCCCTTTTGGTCAGGAAGATGTTCTCCGTCCCACGATGCCGGGTCTACATTCCTCCCCGGGAGTCATATTCCACGTTGCCAGGGAGATTCACTTCCCTGGGTGTCAGATCCCACGTAGAGGGGAGGGCAGTGATTTCACCTTTCAAGTTGGCTTAGCTAGAGAGAGAGAGGGCCACATCTGGGCAACAAAGAGGCATTCGGGAGGAGGCTCTCAGGCACAGTTATAGGGAGGCCTAGTCTCTCCTTTGCAGCAAGAGTCTTCCCAAAGGCAAGTCCTGGGGCAGAAGGCTCAACCCATCAAACCACCAGCCCCCTATGTCTGTGAGCACATCAGCAACTATTCAATAACTTTTAAAGACGTCAAATTGGTAATAATCTCCAATCCCCAACTCCCTACAGGCCTTTATTCCCGAATTTACTAGACCCTGATAATTTTACTAAAGGCAAGCTTTATTTAACCTTATAATACAAGAGCTGATACATCATGGCTGGTGAAAGGGTAGGAACCAATTTCCCAGGTCTCCTGAATTTCTTGGTGCGTTCATGTTTTCCTTCACATTTCTTTGCCAAACCCACTCCAAAATCCTCTAAAACACATCTGATCCTAAATGACTATTAATAGCATAAACTGTCCTTGAGCAAATAAATGACAAACATGAATTTAGAAATATTTTTTACTAGGGCCTCCTAGGGATTCCAGTAATCAGTGTTCATTCCTCCTTGGTAAGAGAAGATGGTGGTTAATAAAAAATAAAATAAAATAAAACCAGAGATAAAAAATTTAACTGAGCTGTCCACTTATTAGATATTTTCCAAATCTTAATTTTTAGACATTAAGTCTTAGGTATTGAAGCACTTGGGGAATATGCAGCAAAATTCATTTTGAGATCAATACGCCAGTCTCCACCACTCCCCCCAAGTAATCATATCTTTTGTATAGTAAAAATTACTCTAATAGTAGGGCAAAAGTGTGTCTCCTGTTTGCTTCACCTGATACTTTATGTGCTTTATTACAGTGAAGTAGGATCATGATGGTTTGTCATCATGGTAAATGGCATTAAAAAAATCACCATGAATGTAACAGAGTTCCTAGAGGTTGTTTAAAAGAAAGGAAATCTCCTCCTCCCCACATTCTCCTTAGTCTAAATTTAATAACCACCTGATTTACAGGTCTATGTAAATAGGAAGTATGGAATTGGAAAGCAAAAAACCCATAATTTCTAGAGGAATACCTTTGGTTTTGTTTAGTTTGAATCAAAGCAAAAGGTGTGTATTGAACCATTCAAAAGGACCTGGAAATTGCATTACTTCAAGCATACCATTGAGTGGACTAGTTCTGTCTTTACAGTATTAACAAAAGGCTGTAGGGATGCCAGCAGTCCTATCTACCTACTTTCTTGGGAAGAAAATCTAAAATGAAAAGATCCAACAAAAGACTATAAGATGGAAGGAGATTGTTGTGAAGGAAATGTCCTGGATTTCTTTTTTAATCGGTTGCCAAGGAGCCCAGAACCTAGTTTACACAAAATCTTTCTTGGCTGTATTGTGGCTAATAACTCTAATTGAGAGTTGGGTAAAGACATACAAATACATCTTTTTTGACATCGTGTACAATCAAGGGCATATAAACTCAAATTGAAGATGAAATGCTGAGACTTGATAAAATAGATGAATCATATATATTTTTGGTGATGGATATGCATGATGAAGGTAGAAATAAAATGAATAAGTCACCTAAAGTGGAATAGATGAAAGAATTCTTTAGAGTTCATACGAAGTTTTCCTTGCAAAAAGATCAAACAATAGTTGAAAGTATATTTAAAAGCTGCATTGCGGTAGGACTTCTATTCTAAAATTTTTCTCTAGCTACTTCGTTTGAAAACACACATTAGCTGTTAGGTTAGCATCAAATATGGAAATGCCAAAATGACCATGGTCTTAGTAGGGATGAAAGGAAAAATGGGAACTTGTAAAAACACATCGTTAACTATATTTACACCTCTGGTTCACTGACCTTGAGAATATAGGTCATTTTTCTTTACTATCAGAGACAGTTCCACCCTCTGCAAGACTGTATCCCTAATGTTTGGCTAGGTGTGTCTGGAAGTTTTTCTTTGAAGATATGTTCCATTGTAATGAGGTCTTAATTGGCTCTATCTCAGTCATTCTCAGATCTTCCTGAACATCTTTTTAAAAATAGATTTCCCTTTAAACAGTAGCACAAAACAACCACAACAAAAAACAAACATATTAAGCAGGACTCACTTGGAACATTTTAGTAACTATGGCTTAATTTTTCAGAAATCATCTAATTACCTTTTCTTTAAAGAAACAAGGTGGGAGAACCAACCAACTTACACTGATTTGAATAAACCAAGATTTTTTTTTTTTTCTCTCAGCAGCTTAATATCAATTTAAAAGGACATGAGGTGAATATGTATCTTGGAGAAATTATGTTGAAACTATTATTGGAATTATGACATCCTCAAAGATTGCTAGATTTGTACCTGTATGTCCAGGTTCAAAATATTCTGCTCTGAGTCCCATAAGGGTATCCCAGCTCTTCGACCATGTGTTTGGCATCTGAAGTGGGAAGTAATCTCTGATCACACCTTTATACTTGTGATAATAAAAATCTTATTCATCACAAGCTCCTTGATGGGAGGACTGTATTTATTTTTAATAATACATATCTTCAGAGGGTTTTTTAAAAATGAGCTACAGATACAGATGTCTTGTGATAGTGCATTGTCAAAGGCATCTATCATTCATTTCCTTCTTACACCTCTGTGTCGAATTTTGCTGTTCAACAACAGATGCAATCGGTCATAATTAACACCATCAGTTCCATTTCTCCCCTGTCATCTCCTCACGCATCTAGCATTTTTATTAGTGGGAAGTGATGAAAAAAACCAAAACTTCAGCAAAAATTTTTCAGAGTTGCAGTGATTTATTCATAACTTAGACTCTGGATTCTTTTATTTTAAAATTTTAAACCCCCCTTCAGCAGTACATACTTTGTGACAAGCATATTGTCTCTCTAAGTTGTATTCTAAGAAAAACTATACCTATTTTAATTTGTCCTCCCTGCCTTGATTGATTTGAGGGTTGCTACACATACCAATGGTGAAGTGACCTAACAAGAACTTTCTAGAAATGCTGTTGCTGCATGTGCATGTAGCACATGATTCTAGGGCAACTTTAAAGGGTGTTGAGTAAAGTTAAGAAAAAGGAAATTTTTTAGGAATAAAAACAACTTTTTTTGGAGCACCTGCTCTGTGCCAGATACACTATGTACATTTTTCCATTTCATTCTGACAATCACCTTATAAAGTAGGTATTATTACCTTACTTCATGGCTCAGGACCCCGAGGCCCAGAGACGTTGAATGATATACTCCACAGAAGACCTAGATTCAAGCCCAGGCATAACTGACTCTGGGGTCCATGCTCATTCCACTGTGACAACACTTACTAGCAGGAGAGCAATGCCACATTTCACTCTTGTTGGTGGGGGGTCATGTGGGTCAGTCCGTGCTCTGTCATTGAACTTTGTGCCAAACACGTCAGGAGAATGGGAACAATCATTCAGCTGGATCACTGTAGCAGCACCCAAAAATAATTATATTTCCCTAGAGCATGAATATACAGTGCTGACTGTTCAGAGACTTTTTGTCTAATTTACTTTTGTAAGAAAAGAGTACCTAACATCTTTGAAACTGCCATACCATCTGGTAATTTTCTCTGGCCTGTAATGAAAGGAAAATTTTCTTTTTTACATTTTTTGGTTTGGTGGGGAGAATAGGACCTGTGGATTCATATGTTCATGTTTTGGAGATTTTTTTTTTTTCATGAAAGAAATTTGGAAAAACACAAGAGCAGAAGAGAGAGATGCCTTTCATAAATGTTCCTGAATGCTTACATATTCTCAATATTCACATACAGGTGTTCAGCAGGGGATGGTATATCGAAGAGTTGGGTTTAGAAAGGAGCAGACAAAGAATCAAAGAGGCAAAGATATGTGGTGAAATGATGTTGAGGATTTGTTGTGACTCTGTGATTATATTATGGATTTGTGTTCTTACCACCATTGCTATTTATTGAGAATACACCATATGATATGATGTTTAGAAAATGAATCTTAACTTATTACATCTTTATTCTTTCATCAAACCGAGCATCTACCAGTCTGAGACATTGGTCTAGATACTTAAAGAGTGGTGCTTATTGGATCTGAGTTAGCAGAGGGTACATATTTCAGTCCCATGTGTCAGGGAGGGTTCCATGGAGGGCATAGAAAAGACCAACCAAGTTGTTAGCATTTATATTACTGATGGTCCTCAGAGCATAAATTTTATGTAACAGGATATATATATATAGATATATATATATATATGTATATAATTTTTTTCTTTCTATTTAGAAAGCAAACCATCTTCTTTATTCTTCCATAGATATAAATAGTTAAAAAGAAAAAAAACCCTTGTTGAGAATACTAAGAGGGCCTGTAACTCCAGCGCTACCTTCGAATATATATGTAAGTTAGCTTCTCACATGCAAGTAAAGTCAAATGAAAAAAGTTTATAGAAAGCGGGCAATGAACTTAATAAGGTGTTATGTAATAAGCAGAATAAATATTAGTACAGTACATGAACCTAAATGACAGCAACAAATTATAAAGCTTAGCATGCAATTAAAATCACTAATGGAACGCTGTACAGAGAGAACGCATTCATTCTTAGATCAGTCAAAGAGCAGCTGTTCCGTGTCAGAGCCACCACCTGAACTAATGACACCCTCTTAAACTTATTTTTAAACACCCTGTCTGTCATGCAAAAGCTACACATTGTGGGTCTCTTCAGTTCAGTCTTCTAACATATGTTGCATATGCTAATGAAATGTATCCTGAAGGCAGAATTGTCCTGAAGTCAAGAGGCAATCTTCAGGCCTATACTCAGGTGAATTTTTCTGATGTCAAACTAACAGAAAAACAATGGTAATGGTATATTTTCTAGTGATTAGCATGCCAACAGTGTTTTAGATTTATAATCTGAGAACCAAAAGCCACCTGAAATTTGTCAGATTCAGTGAATCTATCTCGTTGCCATGAAAATTATTATGCCCAGAGATTTTTTAAGAAGTTGTGCTTTCTTGGCTCCATGCTTTTGTGCATGTGATTGCATCTGCCAATGCCATTTGTCTCATCTCCAAATGTATGAATCTTACTTATCTTTGAAGACCCCAAATTAAATGGCATCTTCCCATGAAATTTTCTACTGATACTCCCTGTTGAAATAATCTCTCCTTTCTCTTAGCTATCATAGCATTTAGTTGCATTTTATTAGCACTTTTCATGATCTGCATTACAGTATTATGTGATCACTATATATTTTACATATTTTATACAATGTTTTAATAGAACAGGTCATATGTACATGTGCTTTAGCCCTTCTTTTGGACTAATAGATGGGAGTGGTTTCCCAGAATTAGGTATGGAAGCAAAGGGATGCCAGCTTTGGTTACAAGCTAAATACGGACATTTACTGAAAGCTTGCCACTTAAGTGGAGCATATATGAAAGATGATGGAACAATGTTTTGCTCTTTGATGGCCTGGGCACATAGAGATGTCCTTTCTATGTGCAACTTTAAAAGTTGGCACGTCGGCTTTTTTTGATGAAAGAAACATTCACATAAGTGAAACGTTTCAAATCCATGCCCACATTTTAATGGAAAGAAAGAATGTCCTCCTGTCCTTCAAGGAGGTGAAATGTCACAAAGTTCATGGTAGAAAAGAAGAGAGAAAATTTAGTGCTGGGATTGAATCTAATCTACCCATGATTAGAAGCAGGGAGGCCATTGGTTTCTGTGGCAGGCATGGAGGTGTGCCACTCAGATCTCCCATCAGGAGAAAAGCTGCTTGAGTAGTTAGCAGACAGCCTCATATGTTGCACCTTTGGGGTCCACCATAGCCTTCAACTCTAAGTCCCTACTCTCCTAGGGCTGTTCCTAGCCAGTGACTGATCACAGCAGGGAACTAGGGACAAGCCATTTCTGCCTAATGTGAAGTTCCTCTAATGGGAGATCTTTGCTCTGGGGCTCTCCATTGGCCTGGCCAAGACTCTCAGCTGCACTGAAATTGGAGGCTGTCACTACCTAATCCTCCTATTTGCTCAGCCCCTTTCACAGGTGTTAGATCAACATTGTGACCTAAAGGCTTTCCCTTTCCACTCTCGTTCCCTTTATCCTCCACAGGATATATTAACCCCAATATATTCTAATTTTGACTTTGTGTTTGTTTTTAAAAGTATCTGAACTGACACAGTTTCAGTCTAGTTACCATGTTGACCAGCCATCATGGTAAAATAGTACCTGCATGCATTCATTCATTTTACAAATATTTTTGAACACCTATTATGTGTTAAGCACGTTTGTTCTAGACACAAGTGTTATAGGAATGAAAAAGGCATACAAGTTTCGTGTTTTGAATATAATTTATTTCTAAAAGAAAGCAACTAATTAAATGGTTATTGTTTGTCATTTGTCTATTATCTGCATAAGGTTGTATATAGCTCATGACCATTTCCCAATTTTCAGTAATTTGAGGTCTCAACATTTCCTTTCCTTTTCCTTCCTTTCCCTTCTCTTTTTCCTCCCTCCCTCCCTCCCTCCTTCCTTCCTTCCTTCCTTCCCTCTCTCCCTCCCTCCCTCCTTCTTTCCTTCCTTCCCTCCCTCCCTCCCTCCCTCCTTCCCTCCTTCCTTCTTTCCTTCCATCCATCAGAATAGTTGGAAGTTTATTACAAGAGAAAACTTATATGTGGGAGTAGATTTTGAACTGCACCTTAACCTTAATGAAGATAAAGCACATCTCCTTAACTTGGACAGAAATAAGGGTTACTGATCCATTATCAGCACAGGACCAAGGGAAAAACAAGGGAAACTGGGCTGTGAAAAATTTATAGTTGGCTGCAAATTTGACTGGGATTGGAAAGGGAGTGGTTTCTTTCATATTCCAGGATTTTGTGTATGGAGAAAAATACTCAATAACGTTTGTATCTTGTTTAATACCCAATTTATTTACCTTTTGAATTTAATAAAAAATAAACAATTTTTAAAATATAAAAAAAATCCTCGAAATGAATAGTTGACAAAGTACTCTCCATGGACCAAATCCAGTCATTTGCATGTTTTTATAAAGTTTTATTATAACACAGTCTTGTTCTTTTTTACATATTGTCTATGGCTACCTTTGTTTTACAACAGCAGAGTTGAGTAGCTGTGACAGAGATGGTATTTTAGTTTCCTTGGCTGCTCAAACAAATACCATGAATTGGGTAAGGTTAAACAATGGGAATTTATTTGCTTATGGTTTTGAGGCTCTTTAAAAGATAGTCTAAATCACGGCATCATCAAGCCATTTCTTTCATCCCTAAGACTAGCATTCTGGTCTTGGCTGCTGGCAATCCTTGGCTCCTCTGTCACATGGCAAAGCACATGGTGCAAATCCTGATCTCTCCCTTCACTTCTGGATTCTGTCAATGTCCAGCCACTTGCTTCTTGTGACTTTCTCTCTTTCTGTCTGAATTTCACTCACCTTATAAATGACTCCAGTATTAAGATTAAGACCCATCCTGATTGAGGTGGGCCACACCTTCTTAACTACAGTAACCTCATCAAAAGTTCCTACTTATAATGAGTTCACATCCACAGGAATGGACTAAATTTAAGGACATGTTTTTCTGGGTCGTATACAACTTCAAACCACCACAGATGATCTGGCCCACATGTCTGAAATATGTACTATCTGATCCTTTACTGAGTCCTGTCTAAATATTTCCACTCTGCTGACCTAGCGCATATGAAAAAACTATAACTGTAACAAAATAAGTATTCCAAAGCATAGACAGTGATTGCATATTTCATCACACTCTTTTTGACTTTTAATTAAACCCACAAGCTTAATATATCTTATTTTCCTAAAAATTTGAAACACCCCCAAAATAAATCAAACACACAGAATATCATAGTGAATACAAAACTCACAAAAACTCTTACACTAAAACTGTGTACAAAAGTTCTAATACCGTGGATTTGAATTTGTTCCATTATCTCTATTTCTGTCTTATTCTTAATTTTAATTTTATGCCTTTGTCAAGATTACCTTCCTGAGTTGTAATTAAGCAGATGCTATTTCTAAGTTGCAGTAACCTTTCTAGTTGCAGTACTATTACCAGACACCAAAAAACAATCAAGCAAACAAACAAAAAAGCCCATTTTAGACTACTGAGCCTGTAGGATTTGGATTGCTTCTTGATAAAGAGATAGCATCTGGTTGCACAGCCCAAGTTGAATCAAACTCAAATCTGCGATCATTAGGATGAAGCCCCTTTTATGGTTAAGTCTCATCCTTGGTGCTTAGTGGTGGAATTTTAATTCCTTGACTTTTTACATTTTTTGAAATTTGGAGTAACCCCCACCTCCCACAGGTATTGTCCTGTCATTATTATATATTGATCTGGTTTCAGTATTACTGGCACCAAATTTTACTTCAAATCAGTATTTAGGTTGTTTTTTTATTTTTTAACTAGTATTTTTTATTAGAGAAGTTGCAGGTTTATAGAACAAGCATGCATAAAATATAGGATTCTGATATACCACCCTATTATTAACACCTTGCATTGGTGTGGTACATTTGTTACAATTAGTGAAAGCACATTTTTGTAATTGCACTATTAACTATAGTCCATAGTTTAATCTAGGGTTCACTGTTGTGTTGTGCAGTTCCATGGAGTTTTAAAAATTTTTTATCCTAATGCCATATATACAACTTCAAATTTCCCCTTTCAACCAAATTCAAATATATAATTTGGTGCTGATAATTATGCTATCATCACCACCATCCATTACAAAAAACTTTTCCATTTCCCAGATAGTATTAGCTTTAATTAGCAGGCTCACCTGGAGGTTTTCTCTACCAGACAAAGCAGGATGAATTTGGCTCAGTTTACTTATCTTCTTTGGTATTTTGATTGAATTTTTCATTATGTCACACATTGTTAGTCCCACTTTTTAATTTGTTATTGTGTATGACCACTGATCAACTGATAGACTCATTTTCTATCTGGTTATTATCTATGACTACTGGCGTTAATCAGTCTTTTTCATTGTTGGTACAGTAACTACCTCTCCTGATTTTGTTTGACTTATACACAGTTTCCTGTGCTGACTCATTTTGTACACATAGATAGAATCAAGTATATATCTGTACTTTATAAACACACATACACTTGGAGAAGTTAAAAAAAAACCCACTTAGATCAACACTTCACTATTTATTAAAGAACTGCTTTTACATTACAATTACTTTTTTACATACCTTTTAATTTCACTTTTCTGTTTTCAATGCCATAATGCATTCTGTCTCTCTCACAGATTCAACTGTTTTAGTTAACTTTATCATTATTATGTTTTTGTTTGCTTTGGATGTTTGAGTTGTCACAGGTTGGTGAGTAGAAGCTTTTTCAACTGAATCTATTGCCTTTTTGTGCATCTCCTGTCATCCCTAGAATGAGTCCTGATCTTCTGTAACCACAGGAGGTACCATCACTATACTAATTTTTCCTGCCCTAAGACATGAATTCAGTCAGGCACCTTCCAAGGAGTCCTGCTTCCTCTGAGGGTGATTTGAGACCAAAACTGTGCTTTATGAGTTACTTGTGGTGGAAAGCTGTGTGTACAAGTGCTGCTGCTACTGAAGATGGTATACTTTTAATGAGAGCTGGGGAAGATTTTTTTTTGAGTATGAGCTTACATAAGATTTTTCCCCAAATTGCATTCTATAATAATATAAGTTTTCATATTGCATTGACAATGCAAATCAAACTGCACAAATGGGTGTCATGAACGAGGGCTTGTTTCTATCTGGTACCAATATTCTCTGAGAAGGGTTTTGAGGGTTTTTTTGGTGATTTTGGCCTGCCCAGCAGCCTTTCCTCCTTTCTTAGTTAATACTCCACTTTTTTTTCTGGAGGCTTCTCTTCCCTCTTTCCATGTTCACTGCCCCTACCATCATTGGACACATGTCTGGGGTAAGACTAAGCCTACCCTCCCAGGAATTTAAATCTTCGGTGAGTAGACATTGACACAAAGAATTGAGATGGGCCCATAAAGTCTTGAAGTGATAGTCTGCTAATTAATTCCTATTTCCTAATTTCTTGGAGCATCTTTGATTTCTATCCTTCTTCCTAAGTCCTAATTGTTGTGCTTTTCTTTAGATTCTATATTTTACTTTATTATTGTTAATTATTGTTGTTATTATTTTGCTTAACTTAACCAGAGTTCATTTCTGTCACCTGCAATCAAATAATCCTAACTGATACACTCATCCTTGTGGGCGGGTATGTGGGTTGTTGGTAGCTTATATTGAAAACCATGGTAGTTGATTCTGAAAATCACTTGCATGAAGACATGATCAGTTCATTTAAAGAAGATTTCAGTCAGTGGCAACAGGCGTGGGAAAAACGTGGGTCTGTTTTATTCACAAAACAGGTTGTCCTTTTTTTTGAGACACATTTTGATTTTCTATTTGTTTTATGTATTTGCATGTACAATCAATTCTCCGAGGTAGTTATTTTTTATGTGAAAATGACAGATTGCTCATAATTTGTCATTTTCAGAAAGAGAGAACAAAAGGCCATCTTTGAGGGAAAGGCTTGCATAACTTCACCCCCCACCTCCAAATTTATCTGAAGTGGCATATCCTGTAGATACAACACAGTTACTCAGCCTCAGTCATCAGACAGAGAAGGCCAGAGATACTTTTAGGTTGTTTTCTTTGATGTCTTGGTATAGCGATTTGTTCACAATGACTTTAGATCCTCAAATGTTTGAACTTGTTTGAGTTGTACCATATGATTCCTGTCAGCAAAGGTACTGGGTTTCCCCATCTGTGAAGTGTTATCATCATTTCCGGTATTTGGTAAGTGATAATGATAGATGTTGAATTTTGCTAGGTAAAGTGCAATAGCAGTGACTCCATGAGATCACAACCTAGGCTATGTGCCCCTTGCATTTGTCAACTCTTTGTTGTTGGCTCAGTTTTTGGTTTCCAAAATGGCCTGACTCAATCTTCAGATCATATGCAGTAAGAGATTCCAGATCATAAACTCTACTAGCTACCATTTATTTAGCATAATGTGCCAAGTACTAGACTAGTTACTTTGTAAAAAATGTGTCAACTTTCACCAGAAAGGAAACTGGGGAATGAGATATTAAATCAATAACTAAGGAATGGAGTTGGCTTTGGACCCTGGGCATAATAGGTCAGTGGGTCTCTCTGCAAAGGTTAGGTGAAGGTATTAAGAGAACTATAAAAAAGAGCAAGGCAAAGTTGGAGAAGTAAGATGGTTACTTTCCCAACAATTACCATGTTCTAAGTAGGACATGTTTGTTGAATCACGTAAGGGTAATGTTCTTCTTTAGATGGTATCAAGGTCTTCTCAGGTTGAGGGTAGTCTCAAAGTGGCTGGGCTGGTATAGACACTTAGGAGCTCAGGGCTTGAAGTCTGATTTCATTTCTAAGGGTTTAGTAATGCACTTTGGCCATACCTTTTCCTTAGCTTGAGATACAAAAGCAGCCAATGTTGTGTCCAAGCAGGTTGGGTCATGCCCGATTTGGACTGTCCATAGGCAGATAATAAAATAAAAGATAGGTAACAAAGTAAAAAATACTAGATCAGGTGAGATTTTTTTAAAAGACAGAAATGAAAGAAGCATGAAAAGACTTTGTAAGTGGAGCAATTAGTCACCATATGTGAAACTGAATGTTAGAATCCACAGTGCTAAGGCTGATGGTTGCTGCTAAATCACTGTAGGATTGTATTTACCCAGAGTACCAGTTCACTGTGTAGCAAATAGGGTCTTGGGGGACAAGAATAAACAGAGGATCCCCTATCAAATAGCGCAGTTAGCCTGGGAGAGAAACGTTATGGGTGTCTCATAGCCAGGATGAAACTGTTTCATTGAAAAAGTTCTCACTCTAAACTCAGAGGAGAGGGATTCTGATTTCTAAATTGGTTTCAATTAATACATTTTTTTTCCTTCTAAGAAAACAACATACACCTGTAATCTCTTCAAACTATTGGCAGATCTGTGATTCTATAGCACTCTACACCTTCCCAGTGGCTGCAATTACACACATCAAATTTCAGGACGGACGACAAGGTAAGATTCTGGAGGTAAAAGGCTACCGCTTATGGATCCCATTTGCTCTCATGTGTCACAGCCTTTTATTGTTGGGAGTTATTTAGAGAAACAGTCCCTGGCTAACAAAACCATCTGTTAGTTAACAGCAGCAAAATATAAGGCTATTTCAATTGGCATGGGGCATTTCAAGTTAAGGGCAGAGGGTGCCAACGATTTTTTTCCCTTCAGTCTTTCCTTGTTAAAGAAGAATGCATTTGTTATCAAAGCCATTTGGGCTAATGTGCTTTCACCTCACACATATCTAGAAATCAAAGCTGCCTAGAAAGTTATTTGAGGGTATGTTCTCCCTTTGGAGCCCATCTTGCTCTGGTCACGCTGATGGGAATTTCATGTGTGCGTCAAGAGGACAATATAGCCTTTATGTAATTCAGCCAACACGTCCTACTCAGAACATGGTAAATGTTGGGGAAGCACAAATGGTCTCGCTGGACAGATTTAGTAAAATTCTTCACCTTTGTGCTTTTTTTGCACTACTCCATTACTTTTCCCTGCCAAGGGAGGAGGGGCAGTGGCTGGAGAATCTCTATCCTCTCCTTTTCCCCAGCCAGATAGTTTCCCAAAGCAGCTAAATATAACTCGATTTATTGTCATGCTAAAATGTTCTATTTAGCTGTGTTTAACTGGATATCATGATTCCATGGACTGACCTTTTGCTCCTGGGAAGTCGTTTTAAATTCAATCCCCGGCAAAGGAAAATCCTTCCAATTCGTTGGCTGTGAAAGGTCACAAGTGAAATGTGTTTTGATGGTATCTGCCTATGGTTTAATTCTCAGAAAACTTGAGCACTAACTGGGCCTCAATTGTCCTTTGTCTTGGGAATCTGAGTTCCAAGAAGCCTGGGAGAGCTGAGTGGGAGACATGGGGCCGAGTTGCTGGCATCAGCCAAGGGTACACAAAGGCACCAGCTGAAAGGTGAGGTATATGGTGCTCGGTTAGGTCAGTGCTGCCTCCTTTCTGGGCTGATGGGGGATTCAGACTAAAATATATGGTTTCTCTACCTGTTTCATTTGATCTCTTTAAGAGGGACATTTCTACTTACGGGTGGCAAAGAGGGCAGAGGTGAGGTAGGGTAGGAACCAGAAGAGTGTGAACTAGTCAAGAAGAAATTGGAGTAGCCTGAAAATTTAGCCATGTCAGGGGCAGGAGCATGAACTGAGTGATCCAAGTTTGAATATTTCCCTTTCAGGACTTCTTTCTCTAGATGGTTCAGGAGCTCTTCAATCTATTCTGAGTCCCTTGCCATCATCATCATGCTGATTTTTAACTGAATTAAAGTACTTTATAAAAAATCATATCAAAGGACCCCCCACTTAATAAAAATCATGCTTCACCAAACAATATTTGGAGCTCTGTAAGAGCTTTTTTGAAGAGCTCAGTGAATGGGATATTGGATTAAAGTTTCTGGATTTGGTGGTGGTGGGGAGAACTTTTACTCTCTTTCAACTTTTTTATGACTCTATTCCATAGTATTTCAAACAACAAGTATAATATCTGGTTCCTTTCTAACTGCGAAAGAAGCTGAGAGAAGAGCTAGTCCCAATGACCCCATTCTTCTATTCCACATACCCCATGCTCTAGTCCGACAAGTTATTCAATGCTTGCTGAATATAACTTGTAATTTTATATTTCCCTGCCCATATTTATGCTGCTTTCTCTTCCTGGGATGTTTTCATTCTCTCCTCCAAGTTCTATTCATGCCTAAAGGCCAAAATGTTACTTCTTGCTGTAAAGTCTTCAAAGTCCTCCGCCATCCACACCTCCGTACATAGAAGGCAAACATGGCTTCCGCAATACTTTGTCTATGTATCTATTATACTGTACTTTATTTCGTTGTGGTTCATCTGTGTGTCTCTTCCCCTCAACCCAGCACCCTAAGGGCAGAAACTGTGCCTTCCTCTTCTTTATAACCCAATTCTTAACTCAGTAATTACTTAGAAAAGTGGGCCTCCAGCCTTTCTATCACAGAAGCATATCATCAACCTTTTTAATGTTGGTGAAGAAATGAAATGATGTTTTTCATGTTGAATGTATCTTGTGTTACTAGTAGCCATAAGAATAAGGAAAGAGCAGTAGCTGATCATGTTTTAAGATTTTTCTTGGAAATGCCTGGTCACAAGGAAAACTTAGAATGTTAACAGAGTTCGGATGAGAAATGGAGGCAGTTCTGAAAGGTAGGATGGAGGTAACTACATTTAGCTTTATTTTCTCAGGTTCTCACTGTTTTCTCCCTTCCTGGATTTTCCACCAGCAGGCTGCAGGCCAGCCCTGAATCCTGAACCTTCTTCAGAGGAGAAAACAGTATATAACACACAGACTTCTGAGATAAGCCAATTCTGCAGAAAAAGGATTTGGTGATCCAGCTACAGCTGGTAGAGCAGTTGTATGTCCTGACTCCTTAACAAGCAGTGAGAGCTGCCATTCAGTGACCCAAGGGAGTACAAGTCCGTCCCAAATCATAGCACTCTGTCCCTCCTCAGGGTTGAGGCTCTTTCAGATTACTGGTCTAACCCAGTGTTTCCATCAGGATTATTGGTGGCAAGAATGCAAGCAGGCTGGGTTAAGCAGAGAAGCTCCCCAATCTCCTGGTGGGCAGAAAATCTGGCTTGAATGCTACACAACCAAGAACAATGGCCAACTGTGACAGAGGGATTTCATTGGCAAAAATGCCACCCATGGCACATCAGGCAACAACTTGATAGCTCAAAAAACACAGGGAAGCTGTCATCACAACCTAAGGGACTAGACACCTGGAGCTTTGCCTCTGCTGCCCTTTGAGACACATTTGCAGCATATTCTCTAGAGGGTGAATTTCACTAGCCTTCTTCTTCACATTCTTTACTTTTGAATGCAAGTCTTAAATGGTTGCATTTGATTGGTGGATCCTGGGTCTCTGGCATTTGTCTTAGCAGCCAGGGAGCTGAGGATGCTTGTTTTCTGGTTTCTACCTTGAGAAGTTGAGATTCATAAGACAGAAGTGTTTCCAAATATTTCAAAGGCACTCAAAAGGTGCTAAGCAACTAGGAAACATGGCAAAAATCTAATCTAATATCCTGCGAGACATTGATATTTTTATCTTAGCCAACATTTTTAAAATGCCTTGATCACACCAATTTTTTTTCAGTCCGTTTGGTACGGTACAGTACAGTAGTGTGTCCTTTTTCTGGGATTTTGGGTTTGGACTAACTTTCCCATCCCTAATAGTAGACCCTGATCCTTATTACCTCCCTCACATTGTCAGTTTTCCCAAATTTATTCTCCCAGTTATTGATGGGGAACTTGAAATATGGGATGTCTTCTGATGATGACATCCAAATGGGAGCACACATACCATCCCTGGTGGCAAACGCCCAGTCTCTAGATGGGACCCTTACTTGCTAATAACTTCATGAACCACGCCTCAGCTTGTGACTCCCTTTGATAGTCCTTCACTCTCTGGCTGCCCATTAAACCAACCACTACTGCCAGGTGAGTTCACACTAGTCCCAGGTTCAATCCTTGTGACATGGTTTCTGCCCTGTTGTAGCATGTTTTCCTTCCATGTTGATTTTATATTGATAAGGGTCAATGTAGGTTCCTTGTAAGAGATAGGTGTAAAAATAGACAACTGCCAATCAAGATTTTTCTAGTAAAATAAATTCTTGCAGCCTGTTTATTTCAAATATACTGTGAGCTCCTCAAAGTCGGGAATGTCAAGCATTAATCATCTCTGTATTCTCAATGCTTAGTATAGCTTCTGATGCACAGCAGGCATGCAATTCACGTTTGTTGAAGGAATGAATGAATAAATGAGTGAATGGAGATTACATAAAGGTCACCATATATTTCATCCAGATCCATCATTCACTCAGTTAGCAACATATTTTGAGAAGTTGATTTTATGTACAAAGCACTAAACTAGATACCATGGAAATATGATATAGTCATAATACTGGTAATGCTACCAGTAATTACAACTACTAATAATTACAATTACTACAATAGCTGGCACATATTGAATACTTATTGGTGGCAAGCACTGTAGTAACTGCTTCATGAGCATTCGTTTAATTTTCACAACACCTCTGTGAGGCAAATACATTATTATTATTGTTATTGTTGTTATTTCCATTTACAAGGGAAAAACTGATTCTTAGAAACGTTAAGTAAGTGAAAATAAATTGAGGACATGATGTTTGTACAGTAAAGTTGAGGAGGTACAAGAGCCATCTGGATTGTCTTAAATATCACAGGGCAATACATTTACAGTACTCAAATTCCATTCAAAGAGGCCCTGAGTATTAAATGGTTACAGCTGGGGAATCAGAACCTACCTGGTGACCTTTATGTAACCTGTATTTTAGCACTAAGGAACTCAGCTTTATTCCTGTATCCATTCATCTAATAAACATAATTGGCATGGTGTTTCCAGGAGTACTAAGTGTTGGGACAGTGTGGAGGGGAGTAGGGAGAGAAGAGGCAAACATGTAAATGGATCATTACGATTTGTAATAAGTGCTACAGTGGATGTGTGAACATATTTCAAAGGGGTATTTTCAACATTTTACTATTAAGTATGTCATTTGCAGTGGGTTTTTGTGGTTACCCTCTGTTAGGTTAAGAAATGTCCTCCTATACCTAGTTTAAGAGTTTTTTTAAAACATCATGAATGGATATTGGGTTTTCTACTTCTACAGAGAATATTTTTCTCCTTCTATTTATTAATGTGGGTACTTGCATTATCTATAATGTATTACTTCCTAGTATTAAGTCAACCTTGCATTTCTATGATAAACCATACATTTATAGATCTATTCAGACGTTCCTTTTCTTCTTTTCTTCTTGCTAAGTTGTATATTTGTAAGAATTTATCTATTTCTTCTAAGTTTTTAAATGTTTTGGCATAGAATTATTCATACTATTAATTTATTATCCTTTAAATTTATGTAGCATCTGTAATTACAACCTCTTCTTTCCTAATATTGTTATTTATTCCTTCTTTTTTTTTCATTAATATTGCAAGAAATCTTTCAATTTTATTAGGCTTTCAATGATCTTACTTAGTCATTGTTTACCACTGTTGTGTGTTTGTTCCCATTTGATATGATTTTGCTTTGCTCTTTTTGCCTTCACTTTACTTTCTTTAGGTTCAGTCTACCATTATTTTTCTAATTTTAGTATATATATGTTTAACTCATGAATTTTGAGCCATTTTTTCTTTCCAGCATAAGCATTTAAGGTATAACATTCCTTCCAAGTAATGCTTTAGCTGCATCCCTCAAGTGTTGATATATTGAAGTTTTCAGTTTTGGCTTATAGTTCTTTTGAAATATTACGTAATTATCTAATTTCCTTTCCATGAGTTATTTAAAATTTATTTAAAAATTTACAATGAAATAGATTTTTATTTTGTGCTTTTAAACAGACATAGGGGACTGGTGGTTTGATGGGTTGAGCCCTCTACCGTAGGTTTTACCCTTGGGAGGGCTGTTGCTGCGAAGGGGAGGCTAGGCCTCCCTATAACTGTGCCTAAGAGCCTCCTCCCGAATGCCTCTTTGTTGCTCAGATGTGGCCCTCTCTCTCTGGCTAAGCCAACTTGAAAGGTGAAATCACTGCCCTCCCCACTACGTGGGATCAGACACCCAGTGGAGTGAATCTCCCTGGCAATGTGGAATATGACTCCCGGGGAGGAATGTAGACCTGGCATCGTGGGACGGAGAACACCTTGACCAAAAGGGGGATGTGAAAGGAAATGAAATAAGCTTCAGTGGCAGAGAGTTTCCAAAAGGGGCCGAGAGGTCACTCTGGTGGGCACTCTTACGCACAATTTAGACAACCCTTTTTAGGTTCTAAAGAATTGAGGTAGCTGGTGGTGGATACCTGAAACTATCAAACTACAACCGAGAACCCATGAATCTTGAAGACAATTGTATAAAAATGTAGCTTATGAGGGGTGACAAGGGGATTGGGAAAGCCATAAGGACCACACTCCACTTTGTCTAGTTTATGGATGGATAAGTAGAAAAATAGGGGAAGGAAACAAACAAACAGACAGACAAAGGTACCCAGTGTTCTTTTTTACTTCAATTGCTCTTTTTCACTTTAATTATTATTCTTGTTATTTTTGTGTGTGTGCTAATGAAGGTGTCAGGGATTGATTTAGGTGATGAATGTACAACTATGTAATGGTACTGTGAACAATCGAATGTACGATTTGTTTTGTATGACTGCATGGTATGTGAATATATCTCAATAAAATGAAGATTAAAAAATAAAAAAAAAGTTATCTTTTTGGCATTGTGGATGCAATGCATTGAGGGTGTGGCCTACAGAGTCTGAAATTGTTAGGACTTGCTTTACAGCATAATGCGTGGTTAATTTTGACAAGTAGTTGGATGCAGTGTTCTATAATAAGTCCTTTAGATCAAGCTTGTTATTTGCATTGTTCAAATCTATATCCTTGCTGTTCTTTGCTTGATCTATCAATTACTAAGAGAAGTGTGTTAAAGTGTGTGAACATATCAATTTCTATGAACAGATATCTCAATTTTGTATTCATATATTTTGAAGGTATAACACATACCTAAGGGTTTAAAATTGTTATATGTTCCTTGTGGATTGAAGCTTTTATTATTATGTAGTGTCCATTCTTATTTCTAATAATGCTTTTCACCTTAGCGTCTATTTTATGTGATATTAATACAATCACACTAGCTTTCTTTTGGTTGGTGTTTGTTTAGAAGGAAATAATTCCTTCCACAGGGTCAACAGTAGTTAATGACAAGTAATGAGATAAAAAGTAATTGCTATTTTCTTTATGCTTTTCGGTAGTTTTCAAATTTTCTTTAGTAGGTATGCACTAGTTTCATAATTACGAAAAATTATATTTAAAGAAGTTTTAATTTAAAAAATGACTGAGCCATTTTTTTTCTGGTTTAGGGCATTGGGGTCACATTTTCATACATCTAAATATGCTTATAACAGAGTCTATATGTCATACAAGCAACTTTTGGTGCTGAAAATTCTAGGGGGGATTATAAGGCAAGAAGGAAAGCCAATAGAGTGGAATTCTATTCAGCTGTTTAACCATTAATTCTCAGGGATGATATGTGAAGTCTTACCTAATCCTTCCAGGCAGACTTAGTTGCTTCCCAAAGGGAATTTTACAGTACCCTATAAAGATGTGAATTAAGCATTTACCACCCTGCATTGAGGGATTTTAGTAGCTGCAGGGCAGAAACCTGTCTCTTTCTTGGTGGGATCCAGGCTCTAAGTCAGCAAGGTCCCTTAGCAGGAGGGGTGGTTACTGGAAGCAAGGCCCACACTCTGGACATTGGTGGTTGTCTGGGGTTTCTGGTTGGACTCAGTACCCTTAGGACCCAGTGTTAGGAAGGGGCATAAGGAATGCTGGCAGATGGCGTCAGGTCAAGCCAGTGTTTACATATTCCAATATGTAAAACATCTTTACGTATTCCAATCCTTGTAACATCATGAGGGATAAATTGCTTCCTCTTGGGGCATACTGTGTGGGCTGGCTTGCTCTACCCATTCCAACCCCTCCAGGTGTGCCTTCCTGCAGAGGCTGTAAAGCTAAAGATGGATTTCCTCCATACCCTAGAAATTAGACTTTTGAGTGTGATTTTGCTTTTATCAACTGTATTCTCACAAAACTTGGATTGGCAACAGAGTTAGATATAGGGAGAGAAGTTAGGCATGAGGCATAAGTAAGATGACAGAAGCAAGTGGTCCTAGGGGCTGGACGCTCTCTCTGGAAACTTAGCCCAGGGCCTGGTCCTCTAGTCCTTTCAGTGATTTGGAAAACTACTTATACTCAGTAATCAGGTCCTTTTTATTTTAATTAGTTAGAGTGGACTTTGTTGTCTGACAAATCCACCCCATCGTATAGATGAGGAAACGGAGGCTTGGAGAAGAAAAGTGTCTTGCCCAAGTTCTCACGGCTAAGGGGTGGCAGAGGTGGACTTAGCCTAGGCCATGTGTCACCAAGTTAGGGCACCTTCAGCAGCAGGACAAGTAGAGAACCCTGGGGCCATACTATAGAAGGACCACTGAGATGGTGCTGAGAGATCTGAGGTCTTGATGCCACAGTTATGCCTTGATGACATTATGGAATAAATGCTGCTGCCACTGACCTGGTAAGAAGTAAGTGGCTTTCTGGAAACCCTACTCTCAATTACTTTCTCTTTTCTAGAGGTCTTTTTTGTCCTTTCTACTAAATGTATAACTTGCTTTCCTACATTTCTGTGTTAATATTGAGACCCCACACAGATTAAGGTGCCCATTCAGCCATGTTCCCATTGCCTTGTGTGCTCATCTACTCTTAGATATTTTATTGTGCCTTCAAAACTTTTGGGGGTTGAAGCTGGGAATAATTAACCCATAGGCTGACAGAGAAGCAAATATTGAATTATAACTCAACTGTCTCCCACTAAACTATATGTAAGGTAGGTGTCCTGGCCATCTTAGCCAAGTACTGTTTCCTTTATAGCTCCCTTTATAACTGGTAATTATGTTATGTACGATTTTTTGTTTCTTTGTTTTCCTTTGTATTTTCTTTATTAGGAGGTGCACTTCATGAGATCAGGTTCTGTGTTGTGCTTGTTTGAAGCTGTTATGTACCCCAGAAAATGCTATGTTCTTTTAATCCATTCTGGTGGGTGCAGACCTATTGTGGGTGGGGCCTTTTGATTAGGTTGTTTCAATTGAGATGTGACCCATGTGTCTTAATCCTTTATTGGAGTCCTTTATGAGGATAAAAGACATGAAAAGTCCAGAGAACTTAGAGAGAAACACCTGGAGAGAGAGCTTACAGAGGGAGAAAATCTCCAGAGATGCTAAGAGAAGATCCACAGAGGCTCAGAGAGAAAACCACTGGAATCAGAAGCTGAAAGCAACAGAACCTGGGAGCGAAGGACCTACAGGTGCCAACCATGTGCTTTCCCATGTGACAGAGGTGTCCCAGATGCTGGAGGTCTTTTTTCAGAGTCTAGGTAACATCCTGTTGATGCCTTTATTGGGACATTTTCACAGCCTAAGAACTGTAAATTGTAAGTCAATAAATCCTCATTGTGAAAGCCAACCCATTTCTGGCATATTGCATTCTGGTAGCTTTGGCAGACCAAAACACATGTCTGCAGCCCCTAGCCTTGTCCTGCTACAAAGCAGGTGTATGGAAATGTTTACTGAATGAATGAATGAATGATCAGGGACCATTACTTATCTTTTCATCTCTGTGTCTTAGTACCTGCTTAGTGCTTGAAATATAGAAGGTCCTGATTCATTTCATTGAAAAAGAAGCTATAGTGTGTATATGTGACCTACATTAATGAATGAAAACTTCATTTTTTTCTCTTCAAGGTCTTCAAACCTGAAAACTTTGTGTTGTTCATCATTTACTTCCTAACAACTCAGTACATAGCTATGCTGTGAGTTGATAAAGATAAATAAGAAATAAACCTTTCACAGCTCCAACTTTAGCAGAGGATCCAGCCCATCATATATCTTTAATACATTTTCCAAGTGAATAAATAAATGAATGAAGAAATATTAAAATTCTGGGGCTTGATAGCACCTGCAGAAAGAAATTCAAATTCTGGGGGCAGTGGGGTAACTTCAGCATTGACAGCATACGATATTTTCTAGGTGGTTTTCTCTTGGCCTAGTTCTCCTTTGGCTGGTCCTGGAGAAAAAGGATCTACAACACTTTTGTCTCTGAGTGCCGTTGGTAGATCTGAGCAATACCTGTGGATACCACTCATAATGCTGAGGCATTGGTGGAGAAAATGGAGAAAAGGAGAATGAAAAAGCAAGAAGAAAAGATAAAAGGGAAATGGGAATGTTCAGGTTATGAGAGCAAGGAGAAAGATGGAGGAGAAGGAAGAAATGATAAAATAATGAAACCTACAGCTATGAATTCCTATCATAGGGGTTCTATGTTCTATTCAACACATATATTATCTCTAATCTTCATAACCCAGCCAGTGAGGTCAGCAACCTTTATTTTTTTTTATTGTGTAGATGAGCAGACCGAGGTTCAGAGAGGTTAAGGAGTAACTTGCCCAACGCACTGGTAAGAGGTAAAGCCGGGATTTGCTCTAAGGAATGTCTGGCCCCAAAGCTGCAAAACATTCACCTGGTGCGGAATGAGAGTAATTTAGTGCCAGGACCCTGAATACCTTATTCGGGGCATTTGGATTATAGATTGCCAGCCTCCCACTTAAAGTAGGTTATCTGTATATCAGCACTTTAAATCAGTTCTTCCTTTATCTACTGATTCACACACACCTACACACACACACACACACATGCACTCATTCTCTCTCACACACATACACATACACACACACATAATCGACCAGAAAAAAAGGACAAGAAAAGTTTGTTAATTTCTTTGGTCACTTTGGCCAAAGGCTTCTGGAATAAATACATAACAGAAAAGAGGCACAATGAATGATAAATGGGGCAACATTCTCAAATACCATAATTCCAGAAGTAAAGCAAAATCCGACTTAAGCCTGATCCCCCACATATACTGACTGGAATAAGCAAAGCTACATAGACTGAAAAAGCAACAGGAGAAGAACAAAAGTTGAGGGGCCTGGTAAATACTTTCTGAATACCCATTCCCCAAAGGGTTGAGGTCAGACAAATGGTTCTATTCATTAAATCCAAAACAAAGGACTTGGGATATTTTATGCCCTGATCATTATTGTTGAATAAATTAAAGCACTATAAAAAAGTGTAATGGAGTATTAATTTCAGTTACTCTGGCTAATTGAAAACATAGCGGGATGTAGAAAATAGAGTGAAAAAACTTAGATGCATGTCCAAGTTTAGTTTCCCCCCTTCAAGTTGGGCAGTGACACATTTTCAAGAAATGGCCATTATCCCTAGAAAGTATACTTAAGTGCTTCAAGAGACATATTTGGCCTGGGAAAAAAGGAAAAGCAACTTATTCTCAGCTATCAGCAGACTTCAAAAACTCAAACTCGATTTTAAGACTATCAATTGCTAATTTGCTCACATAAAAGGCATTAAAACATATAGTAGGCCAAGGACTCTAAGGTTTTCATCTTGCTGTCCCTGTCTAAGCCCAGAGCCTGGTTTCTGGATAATGCTCATCAATAACTGTTGGGTAAATGAGTGAATGATTATTGAATGCAGACCTTTGTCCACTCTGAACCAGCAGAAATAGACTGTCTTAGACAATTGACCCCCATCCTTAGTGAAAGGGAAGATCAGCAAGATTTGGAGGCGAGAGGATACCACTCTACTTTAGTTTGGTTCTTAAGTCTGAGAGATGACGAATATAAGCAGAAATTGCCTGTTTTGTTCATTACTGTATCCTCAGTGTCCAGAATCGTGCCTGGGACATATTAAATGCTCAGTAGATACTGTTGAATTAATGAATAATTGCTTAGCATGAAATTGGGAGGAGAGAATGAGTTAAGCAAAGGAGGCAAAGTGGAGAACTCAGAACTTTGCTGCGTATTTTTATTTCTCTGCTCTGCTCTATAAATTCTCCGACATACTCTTACTTCAAAGTAAGCTCAAGAATCTCTACCTCAAATCAGTACAATCTGTCCTGTGGGATTAACCAGGTTTTTCTTTAGTAACATGGAGTACTGAGTATGCCTTTAAAGACATCAGTTCTAGCAACTTAGTGGAAATGGTTCTAGATTCATTACAGATACACGGGGGACATATTGGCAATGCTAGCCATCCTCACGTTATGGAAGGAGAATATACATTAGGTTACTGGGTTTTGTACTTTCAAACGCTACAAACTATTTCCACCTGTTGATTATTTCCTAGAAAAAGTTTATTATACTCTTGTTTTTAACCAGATTCTTTCCTGATTTTCAAAAGCCAGTGACACAGAGGATTAACATGAAAAACCTTACTTAAGTAGCACAGAGAGAAATGTTATTAGGGAGGATGCTCCTAGGATGTGTCCTTAATGTATACTTGACAGTATAATGGAGAGAAACACTGGCAAAAACAAGCTGGGTACACTTTAGAAGAAGTAATTTGTATGGGGTAGAAAAAAAAATGTCTTCAATATACAATAGTTACCCTATATGGCATCTGACTTTTCTTCATAAAGTGACTGTGTGTGGTATTCTCCGTGTGTGGGTGGCATTTCTTTTTTTTTTTTTTTTTTTTTTTTTTGGCTTTTTAAAGACAAATATGTATATGTTGTTTGTTGTCTTCTTTTGTTATACTCTTAACCATCAATTTAAAGCGGAGGGGAAAAGACTGATGAAACAACATTTATTTTCATTTAGACAAGTACCACATTCTCTGAATTCATTTTGGATTCCAGTCAAGTGATGGAAAGCTGGTGAAATTTTGCAAAGAACCACAAATTTGAAAAATTGTCACAAAGTTTAGTGTTTGTCCATTGTCTCATGATCATTCATGGGAGCCAAAGTCATATACTTCCAAACACATCACTTTTGAATTGAATTTCAAGAACTGCAGTGAAAAGATGCAGGCAGCAATTTTCACATGGTCAGAAATGTTCAGTGAGCTTTGCATTTTGTTCTACCCCCAAAATTATTTGAATGTGGCTCATTTACATCAGTGGGTGAAGCTCTTGGTGGTTAGTCCACACAATGGGGCACTCTTGAACAATCAAGAGAAGGGGAAATGTCACAGTCTACAGCAGTAAAGCCAAGGGGTAATAGGGTTTTTGATTGCAAAACTTGCAGTAGAAATTTAGACAGGGAAAAAGTTGACTAGGCACGTTAAAGCTGGCCTCAGGCAGCAATAACTTACTGAAGTGGCATTTATTTGGCTGATAACCCAAGTTCTTGCTGAACTTGCTAGTGTAACAGTGGTAATCTTTATGGAAGAATGAATTACAATAGCAGTTTGCAGTAACATTTTTTGATCTTTCTATTATTCAGTGACCTTGTAAGTTTCCCCAAAGCTCCCACTTTCAAGCTTCCACTGTGCTTTCGAAAGTGAAATGGAAATTCTCTAACACATCTCAAAAGATGTTTCCAGTAGGTTTCCAATACATCTCACTTGCAGTAGAGCAAGTGGTGAAGATATAACGTGAGATTTGGTCTCATGATGTAACTGAGCTGCAAGTAAATTGGGTAGAAACTTTACTCTGAGAAGTGAAATGATTGATCCATGTCATGCAGCCAGATGACTGTCTTTGGGTACAACCTAGACAGCTATTATTTGAGAGCTAATTATGCAGGCTAAGATCAAAAAGGCTCAAGGTGAAAGATGATAATAAGAACAATTGCAATGCTTTTATGAAAAATAAAGGTGTCGTGAAAGCAAGAAGAATGTGGGATTCTTTGTAAAGACTATTGTTTTCTTTCTTTTCTTTTTTCTTCCCTACTTGAAAGTGATATTAATGGGCATTAAAAAAATTTACAGCTGAGAGCTTGACATTTATTTACAGTGTATTCAGAATCTTTAGTGCATGAATAAATTCCTGTTTAGAACAGAGAAGGCTTTGGGGAGGATAGAGCGTCATTTTCTGTTTCAGTAAAGACACATGGAGTTTTTGCTCTTTCAAGACAGAGGTACTTTCCCTTACACACCCTCTGAATCCCAAGCACTGTTCAATCTGGGTGGGGTAAACATGTCACACCACAACTGGCGAAATAGCTGAATCATCCGACACTTGCAGGTCAGGTATGTGGAGTTGGCTGGATGCATAATGATGAGGCAGATATCTTTGGTTTCTTGCCTATCCTCTCCTCTTCCAGTGCCTTCCTTCAATCACACAGCTTCAGTTTGGGGGCATGTGGGGTGAGCTAGAGAGAAGTGAGAGATAAGACTGGAAATGTCAGGCTAGGACCAGGCAGGGAGGCCTTTCTCTTTTCAGTTTCTTCCTCTCAACATACTAATACAACTGACAGTGAGTCTCCCTAATCATGAAAAAGAAAGAACTCATGTCAATCCTATATTCCCCGTTAACTATTGCCTTCTCTCCGTCAAAGCTCAGCTTCTTGAGACTTGTCTGAAGTTTCTTTCCTCCTCTCTTGTTGGCTCCTAAACTCCTTGACCTAAGGTAGCCTGGCCTCTGCCTCCACCTTTTCTCTGAAATTGCTCTCACTGAATTTACTAATGACACAATCTCCAAATCCAGTGGGCATGTTAAAGTTCTTATCTTAGGCAACAGTTCTGTGGTTTGACACTATTGATCTTCCTCTTAATCTTGAAACTCCTCTTTGGTGTCTACAATTCCCTTCTTAAATTGCCTTCCTCTTTTTTGTGAGTTTCTCTTCTCTTTCATGCTGATGTTCTGCAGTGGTCTCTGGGGCCCTCTTCTGCTCTTACTCTTCATATCCCATGTATTCTCCTCATGCGGCTTCAAATGCTTTCTCCCGGGGTGCTGGACCCACATATTAAATTGCCTAGTGGAAATCTCTCATGTCTGAACTGTAGGCACCACAAATCCAACACATCCAAAAATGAACTCATTTTCTCTCCTCCCAAATCAGTTCTTCCTCTTGTATTTCTGGTGCTGCTTAATAGCTCCCCCATACACACAGTCCCCCTGGCCAGAAATCTGGGAGTCATCCAATACCTCTCTCATCCTTCTGACCTACATAATTGTTCATCAGATTCTCTTGATTACATCTCTAGAGCCTGTCTGTTCTTTCACCTGCTTATTGTCCCTACCATAGTTTAGATGCTCATCATTTCTTAATCCTGAGTTTTCTGCTTCCTGTCTTGTTCTCCTGATCATCTATTTTATATGCTGCTATAAGATTTATTCCAAAGAGATCTGAATTTTAGATTACTTTCTTGCTTGAAATTCTTCCACAGCTCCCCATTATATGTAGGATAACAATGAAAAATAATGTTATCATATGTGCCAAGTACTGTTTTATTGCTTTACATATATTAACTCATTTAATTCTCATAGTAATCTTATGAAATAGGTAGCTGTTATTATATTTTTGTCTCTATTTTACAGAAGAGGAAACAGGCAAAGAAGGAGTAATTTTCCTAGGTATGGTAGGATCAAACCCAGATAGTCTGACTCCAGAATCTATGCTCTTAATACGTTCTCTATTCTGCCTTTCTGAATGTTAGTGCAGCATACAGGGTACTTAATGATCTCATCCCTGCTGACCACTCTGCCTCATTTCTTGCCCCAAACACACCCCATAATCTTGACAACTGGATCACTCGTTCACCACATGCCTTGTATCTTTGCAATGCTATTCCCTCTTCTTAGAAAACAGACACACCTAACACGTGCACACACTTTTTGCTTGGCTGACAAACTACTATCTGTTCTTTAAGATTCAGCTGAAGTATCACTCTCTCAAGGCAGAGTTAGGGTTTTCTTCTCATTCACCTTCAAATCTTAGGCACACATCTATACCTATAATAGAACACTGTAGTATGGTTTACTTAATCTTCATCTTTGCAATATTCAATGCAGGGTCTTATATATATAGGAGACCCCAAAATGATTGTTGAGTAGATGGAAGGATGTTGAAAGGTATGGTGATAAGTTTATGCTTAATTTGGGTTGTAAAATTTTCAGTTTACCAAACGTTTTGAGCAAGGGAATGATAGTAATATCAGAAGTGACGTCCACGTGGATTAATATAGGAGTACCATGAAGCATGGGTGTGACATGCAGTGTCATGGTGCTGCATAATGAAGGATTAATCAATAGTGGTGGCAGTGGGAACACAAAGGATAGATTCAAGAGGTATAATGACAGTTGAATCTGACTTCATTTATTTATTAGAACAAAGAGTTATTGAGTTTCTGTAGGGCATTGCCCTTTACCCCAGACTTACAGTACAGAACAAAATACACAGGTCCTTGCTCTCAAGGAGCCTTTATTCTACAGAAGGGAGGCAAACAATAAACAAGTTAAAAATAAATAAGAAGTTAATACCAGTCATGAAAGTTGTTTGGGGGAAAATATAAACAGGGTGATGTGACAGAGTTTGGGGCCATCACTCTGAGGAGGTGACATTTTGGCCAGAGGACAAGGAGACAAACTGGTATGATCTGAGGACAGGGAGTTCCAGGAGGAGAGAGGAGGAAGCACAAAATCTCTAAGGAGAGGACAAACTTGGAGAGTTTAAGGAGCAGTGACAAGGCCAGTGTGGCTAAATCATGGTGAGCCAGGGAAAGGGAGGGACATGTGAAGTCAGAGATTACATGGAGTTAAAGGACAGGGAAAGGGGTTTGCATTTCATTTTAAGTGCAATGGCCGTTTATTAGATGCAGTGGCCATGGAGAGAGAAGAAACATTTATGGCTCTGGGACTTTAATGACAATATTTATTGAAATAAGGACATTGAGAAAAAGGGCTGGTTTGATGGGGAAACAGAATTCTAGTTTGAGGAATTAATTGATTGTTTCTAAAGTTAGAAACTAGAGTTTAGGGATTTTGGAATTAGTTGCTTAACGATCAGCGTAGAAACACCACGATTTGGTAAGTTTGCCAAGGAAAATGGTGAAGACTGAGATCATAAGAGAGAGAAAAAGAGAACTAAGGGGAAAATCCAAGAGCAAAGCCTTGGGGAAGAGAGAAGAAGTGGTGGAGAGACAGGCCTTAAAGGGAAATTTTAAGGATAAGGGAGAACCGGCCATGTTCCTAACATAGAAGACAGAGCCAGTGATGGAATGGATAGAAGATGCTGTTAAAAGTCAGGATGGATTTGGGACCAAGGTTAGCTGGGACTTGAGTGTGACATATTGGCTGTTAATAAAGAAGAACAGTCAAGCTGGGACTGCCTGGCAAAGGTGGGAGAACTAAGCTAACTACACAAGCCAGACTAGCTAGGCCAACTAGTCAGCTCAAGACCCAAGTCTAGTTTGGTCAAGCACCAGCACAAAGAGTTCATGCTAACTGACCTTCCTCAGTGATGTAGGCCCTAAGGTCACCTTCGTGAGTGAGGTTAAGTTGAAGGAAGTCCAGGGGCTGGCCCTCGAGCATGGAGATGGTTAAAAATAATCACTTTGCCCCCACCCCCCCCACCCCGTAATAATCAGTCAACACAGGATGTGTAAAACCATTTCTGTGGATCAGTGAGAGCTCAACTGAGGTTAGAAAGCATTGCTTTATGGCAGCCCAGTTTCCATGGTTTCCTTTCTCAGGCAGCTTGGGAGAGGGATCAGAGAAAACCAATTACTATCTACAATAAGTCTAGGGTAAGAAATAGTAGCTTGAAGTTACGGACTACTATACATTTCCCCCATCACAATATTATTCTGAATTTTGTCCAAAAAAAAGTGACAGGTGTATAGGTCGAACCAAAATTTGTTATTTTTCTACATTAAAAAATTATATATGATTCAGCCCAAAAATCAGGAGTAAGTGGAACCAAGGTTTTAAATGAACAATTCTGCAATGATTTATACTTAGCTCTGATTTTAAAAGAAATTTGAAAATGTTGGACCTCTTGTTACAGTGAGTTGGGCTCTTATCTAGCAAGAATATGCATTGGAGACCAAGACTGTACAAATAAATAGTAATGGTATAACACAAATTTTGAATTTTTTGAGTGACACATTAACAATGTGAAGTTTTCAACTGACTGATATTTTAACGTCACACCCCCAACAAACCTACAATTAAAGTTATTTTGGCATTTTCATCTCAAATCCCTGCTTTTGGGGGGTGGGCGGGTTATAATTCCACTTTAAAAATGAGCTTCCAGATAAAATTTGACATCAAATACAAAGCCTTATCCTAGCAACAATTTCCCCTCTATACTTCCAATCATGAAATATAGCAATATGTGGCTTGTCAGTTTTAAAAGTTATAAAGGTATTTTTAAATGGGAATTGAACCTTTTTGTTTGCTTGCTTGAATTTCTTGATCAGAATGTATATATGGGAACCCAAGTCCAGATAAAGTAAAATTCACACAAACATCAGAAGTCATTGTAATATAGAATGAATAATTCTGCTGGGACATGATAGTCCCACTTACTTTGCTTGACTTCTTTTAATAAGAACTTTAATCAATTCACATTTTTATTTGAGATAGATTAGACTTGCCCTATGATTATTTCCAGGAGAAGAGTTTGGGTCTATAGCTGTACATTTTGAACCGCACATGAATAAGGTAGAGCAATAGCATCAAAACAGAAAACAACCAAAAGTCCAAGACAACTGAAGGAGAATCATCCCTCATTTTGTACACTGTCCGTTTCTTTTAAGCACAGAAATTCCAAATGGAACTCTAATGGTTCTTTTTCCCCCTCGTGTGTGTGTGTGTGTGTGTGTGTGTGTGTGTACGTGTGCATGTGCATCATCACCAGGGGATGAATTTCTTGAAGAATTGTTTGAGACTTTCCCTCCCTTGACTATGGATTCTGACTTACTAGGGGAAAGCTTTAGCCACTTCTGACAGGCAGTTAAATTCCTCACTGGAATTCGGCAAGTAAAAGGGAAGTGCTTGGGAAAAAATCATCTGCTGATCTAGGGGTCATAGAAAGGCCATTCATTCTTGCAGGAAGGTCATGGGGGCAGTGGGAGGGGTCAAGGACCAAGGATCATTTGAAGAATGCCATCCTTTAATATGGTTTTAGGCATATCACTGATAGGGAAGCATCATTACGGTCTTTTTTGCACAAACAATTCTAGGAAATGCCTCCCTAGACATTTTATAGCCCAGGGTGGGATTAGGGGTGGGTAAAAACTAAAACAACCATCATTTATTCACATCAGAATAAGTACTAAGCCACAGATAATAATCCTTCCTGAAACTTGTGTTTTTATGTGAAAGAGGGCTTTATGTTTTCTGAAGAGGAACATTTTTCTTATCACCTCTTTTCCTCACTCCTCCCCAAATGTACATACAACACAATTTCTTCAGAAATAACAAAGTCCAATCAATCCTCAAATACCTCCCGCTTTTTATAGCTCCTTTTTCAAATTTTAAAATTCTCTGGTGTCACCATAATATATATAAATATGAAAGGAAAGGAACTTCGTCAAGGACTACCATTGAGTTAAATGGAGCGTTACTTAATGCATTTCTTGATAAACCTTTATGGCAAATTAGAGGTTTCCTATTTCCCCAGCCGGCTGGCTATAAGATGTTGGGAAGGTTTTTTTTTTTTCTTTTTTCTTTAACTCAAGGCTCTTAAGAATTTGTAGCTATGTATTTTTAATACTGTCAATAAACAGCTTCCTCCAGACTCAGAGGAGCAATAATGGAAGCTGTTAACAAAGTGTGAAAAGCAACGGGCTAGCAAAGGTTAATCACATGGCTGCTACTAATGACCTCTACAGCCCTCAGTTTAGACCCAACAGCACTTGTAAAGACCAATCACGTGAATAATTTCCTGTCTGAGGTAGCCTTTATGGTTAAGAATAAAAGCAGAGCTGATTGTGAATAGAAAGCCCCTGGCAGGGGAGGTGGTTATTATTTTTAAGCTGATCTAAACACCTGGGTTTCCCACTGGACCCTATTAAACTAACTCCATTATGTCTAAATATTTCAATCATTTCTGCATCAGTTGTGAATTAGTGCATTACTCAGGTGGGCAAGAACTAGGAAAGAGGGTAGGTGGATGGATAAAAAGGACTGCCTTCCTCAAGATGATGCTGTCAGGTAGAGAGAATCCCAGGCTTTAGGAAGGGATTTGGAGGGGTCATCCCCCCTCCCTAGCTCCCTGACCCCTCCCCACCTCAAGGAAGACCACACGTAAAGCTATTTAGAACAAGAAAATTTTACTATTTTAGAGGCCTCTAGATGGGGAGATTCCTTAGCTTGCCCTGGTAACCCATTTCTTTGTTTAACAGCCCTCATGATCAGCCAGCAGTTTTCCCATATAAAGGACTTAAGTCACTTCTGCTGTGGCTTAGACCCATTTTCCCTGCTGTATCTTTGGGTGGCTGTATTCTGCTGACCCCCACCCCCTCACATTTTATTATAGACTTGGTTAAACATTACTCCTCTCCCAATAAACTTGCTTAAGTCTTTGAAGATTTTATTTTCTACCACCAACTTACAGATCTGGACATACTTAAGTGAGGAAACTTGACTAAGTTCCCTATCTAGAAACAATGACATTTTTTAGGTTCATGGCAAGGACAGGGTTTAAAAGCAATAGCAAGGCTTCATGATTCCAATTTGGTTCCTGGAATTTGGGTGGTTCCTTGGGCAACAGGTCCAAGGGTCCAAGGATTTCCTCTCTCCTTTGCCACTCCTTGTTTGGCATCACTTTATATCCCATTATATTGTATTATAAGACCCCATCAAATGCAACAGGGAGCAGAGGAATAAAAATGGGATTTGGAGTGAGATCTAAGTTCCAATTTTCCCTCTGTTACTTCCTATAAAAATTTGGACAAGTTATCAACCACACTCAATCTCATTTTCTGAAAATCAATACTTCCTAGAGTTGCTGTAAGTGATATAAATCACCTGAAATATAGTAGACTCTCAGTAAATCTTAGCTCTTGTTCCTTTTTTCTTTAATAGCAACCCCGACTCGGGCATGTGCCTTGGACTCAATAAAGTACTAGATAAAGATCCATGGGAGGCACTCAAATTTAGGATATTGGGGATCATTTGGTTGCAAGTAGCAGACACTCGACTTGAACTAACTTAGGTAAGAGGGAGATTTCCTGTTTCACCTAGCCAATCTGCAGGAAAGGCTGTGAGTGGAGCGGCTCGCAGGGATGCCTAGAACCAGGACTCACTGGGACGGCCACCAGGACATGCTTCATCTTCTCTGTTCCTCTCCTGGACTCCCAGCCTTACCTTCTCAGACGTACTTCTTTCTATTTGCCTTGAAACATGGCCTTCTACTGCTCTCAGGCCCACATCTCCCATCTTTGCCACGAGAGACTGGGCCAATCCTTCCTGAGCTCCAGTTAGAAAATCATGGGAGTAGGATTGGAACAGGCCCCAATGGGGTCATGTGCCCATGCTCCAACCCCTCAATCGGGTTGGGAGCTGGGAGAAGCAATGGTGATTATCACTTCCTGTTAAAGCCATATGGTTGAAGTAAGGTAGGTCAGTCCCCTGAATGAAGAGGTGCTGCTTCTAGAATAAGGGAAGGGTGCTGTGCAGCAGAACAATCAGTGTTCTCTGCACTGGGAATCCCAAAGGACCCCTCTTCACCCATGTCTTTTCTGGCATCTTTTCTGCTATCTTCATAGACAGATGACCTTGATGAAAGATTTTAAAGAGGATAATTTTAGAGCTCTTTCCTAACTGGGCATTGATGACGGTGATGGTGATGATGATAAAATAGTTCTTGACATTTGCACACTGCTCTACAAATTTTCCAGGCTCCAGATCATTTTAAAGTTATCCTATCTGGTCCAGAGCCCTTGTGGTATACCCAGAACAATTGTGTTTTCCAGTAAAAAATTGGGACACATATGGTGTGTCCCTCTGTGAGGTTTTCAAATTTACTGCAGTGAATGTGCATTAATTTTATAATTAAATGTATGTGGTTAGAAATAAGTGGAACTGGTGGTCTTACATGTGAACTCTCCAAGCTCATTCCTACCCTAAACCTTTCTGCATTCTCTTCCCACTGCCCAGGATTTTCTTTTCTCTTGGCAGTTTCCTTAATTTTCCTAAGGTTTTGGCTGAAATGTCTTCTCCACAAGGAGGCTGTGACCAGGAGCAGATCCAGGTTTTGTGGGCCTGCAGATTATACAATTTTGGCATTCTCCTTAGGAAAAAGAATACACAATTATGAACAAAAATTTATATGCAAAAATGAATATTTATTTGGAATAAGAAAAGACATCACAAAAAATAATGCATTTAAAATTATAACCAGTACCATAAACACTGCTTTAATTGTTTTTCTCCCTACATTTTCTGGCTACATATTTTTGATTGTCTCTTCATATGACAACAATCTTATAATATTTCCTAAAGTGAGAATGGAAAGATAGTTTTCTTCTAGCATAATCATCAAATTTTGTTTTTTATTTTTGACAGTTTAGAAAAGTTTATTTCAGCTTCACAATTATTTGTTAGTAAAGCTTTGCAAATGTTTAGTGTTATTATTGTCACATGTGGCAAATGCTCTATCTTGCCCTCTGCATTTCAAACCTTGTTTCTCCCCCACTCTCCACATACTTCTGGTGCCAGGAGATGGAGGATACCTATTATAGTACACCCTCTAGCCCCATGTCCTTGTGTCATACTGCTGCATGAGTTGGCACAGAGATAGGAGGAGTAGTGAGGGAAACATTTACTACATTACAACTTAATTATATATCGTAATATATCTCACTTGTTCTGGTTTGCTAAAGCTGCCATTATGCAAATACCAGAAATGGATTGGCTTTTATAAGGGGGTTTATTTGCTTACAAATGTACGGTTTAAGGCCATAAAAGTGTCCAAATTAAGGCATCAACAAGAAGATGCCTTCAATGAAGAAAGGCTGATGGCGTCTAGAAAACCTCTGTGAGCTGGGAAGGCATGTGGCTGGCGTCTGCTGGTCCTTTGCTCCTGGATTGGGTTTCAGCTCCTCTCTCTCTCAGCTCCTATGTGTCATTGCTTTTCTCTCCCAGGGTGTTTCTAAGCATCTGAGGATCCTCTCTTAGATTCTCTGGGGAAAACTCAGGGCTTTGTCTCTTAGCTTAGCATCTCCAAGTGTCCTTCCGTCCGCATCTCCAAGCATCTCTAAGTGTCCCTGTTGGCTCCTGCTCCTCTTAAAGGACCTTCATGGAAATATCTAATCAAAATGTTTCACCTGCAGTTGGGTGAGTCACATCTCCATGGAAACAACCTAATCCAAATATCCCACAAGATTGGATTAAAACATGGCTTTTGGGGAGACATAATATATCCAAACTGGTACTCACCAAACCCAAATGAAGTGTATTCCCAACTCAACTTTCCCTTAACTAGATCTTCCAAATACCAAGACCACCCAACATAAGGGGAAGTGTGAGAAAAGGGGAATCGGAGTAGAGACAGTGGTCTTCACTGATTGCATTTGAAATCACTTACAGTTGCAAATTTTATAAAATTATATACATGTGAATACACTGCGGGGCCCCCCAGGACCTTGGAAGGAGCTCCTGCAAATGAAAGGCCGTTAAGCTTAAACTTCATGATTTTCAAGGTAAATCCACTCTGCAACCAACCCAAAATATAGGTTCCCCTGTCCCATTATTCTATTGTAGTCTGCTGATCTTTCCTGTTTAACACTGAGTCCATTTTAAAATTAAATATTCATTAGTATTTGCTTGCTTGATTTCTGTCTCTCCCACTAGGATTGTATATTCCACAAGGGAAGGTACCATATCTGCATTGTCACCACTGTATACCAAGGACCCATCCTAGCGCTAGCATATACTCAGTGATCAATTAGCCTTACTTATAAACAAACAAACAAACAAAAAAATAATGAGTAGACTCAAGGGACAACAGGATTGAATATTGAAACTGATTTCCATAATTTTGCTTCATCCCCAGCTATCCAGGGCCTGGGCTCTAATGAAGTCACCTCCCCCTGGTCCACCTTCTCCAGACTGCACCTTGTTCCAATCCCACAGCCACCTGAGGCCCATGACTGAAATCTACCTGTCCTTTCCAATTTCTCTTTCCCTCAGGGCCAAACCGTCTTCTGTGGGTTCAAAAACCTGATCTGATTTACTATTCTGTGTTAATAGTAACATAGTTTTATAATTTATAAGGCATATTTCCATGGATGATGCTGATATGCTAATGAGAAAAGGCAGGTTAAAATAACAGGCATTTTTGCAAGGGTTTTCTGATGACGCCATGCCCATCTCACCCCTCATCCTCACCCAAAACGCACACACACAAATTTACAGTGGCACAAATTTCAGGCTAGTTAGGGAGGGAAGGTAAAGCTTATGGGTGAAAATTATTGGGAGGGCAGGTTCTTATGGTTATATCTGGAAATGATGCCGTGTGGGAGACTATCTACTTTGTCTAGTCCTAGACCACTTTAATCTCCCCGATTCTGAGACAGTTTATATTTGTGCTTTGATACAGAGTTTTGGACTTTGTGAAATTATGTTAGGGATACAAAATCTGGAGAAAGGTGGAGTTGACTGATATATATATATATATATATATATATATTTTTTTTTTTTTTTTTTTTTTTTTTTAATTTCCTTCCAACTCTGTCTCGCTTCATTTTTATTGCCTTTAAAAGACTGGTAAAGTAATTGAATTATTAATGTTTGCTTGAACCACATCGTAGAAGCACCGGATCTGTATAAAGAACCACAGTACATCGTGGGAAAGGACTAAAGGCTGTCCTAGACATGGGACAATATCGTTCTCCTCTATCATGGTACCTCTGCTTTCATGTCTCCCTTGCTTCCTGGAGTGGCTGACCCTCAGTGAGTGTATATATTAATATGCATTAAATATCCATGTATCCAATTCCACAGGCTTTTATTAAGTGCATGCTATGATGTAGGCACTGTGTTAGGCAAGGGGGATTCTGAGATACTAGGACATATTCCCTGCCCTCCAGTTTCTTCTAATTTAGTAAGGGACACTTTTAAGTAAATGAATGACAAAACTGTGTCAAGTAAGTACAATAGAATATTGAAACAGAGGTGGTATGAGAGAGAGAGATTAATGAACTTGGGCAGGGGTGGGAGTGGTGAGGAAAACCTCCACAGAAGAAGTGACATATGAATTATCTATCTGATGAAGTTGCCACCACACTTGATGAGTCTCATTCTCCCACATGGTGATACATACAGCAGTAGCTATTCACTAATGATGTGAGCCAGCATTCTCTGAGAGACCTCTATTGCAGACACGGTCAGAGTGCTACATTTATGATCTCATTAAATTCTCACAACTCTTTGAGGGTGGGTACTCTCCATTTTATAGATGAAGAACATGAAGCTTAGAGAGTGAAACTTACCCAGTATCACACAGCTAATACGAGGCAGAGCCGGAATTCTAACCCAGGTGGTTCTCACTCCAGAGTCCAAGAACTTGACCAAATCATACACAGAGTGGAGAGAGGTCTCAGATAAAGCATTGGAACTTCAAATTTGCACAGTGCTTTCACCTGTTTTGACTCATTTGGACCTCCCAAGCACCCTGGGTGTGACACTGGAAGGTCATGATTATTCCATTTGAAGACAAGGAAATAAGGTTTTAGAGCAGGAAGGTTACATGGTTAGTAAGAGAGAGTTGGGCCACTTAGGCTGTTTGACTTCCAGTTTCAGGCTTTTTTCACTAGGGAGTGAATGAAGGGTCTACCGCATGCTCACAGTTATTCCTATGTTCCCTACACATGGCCCCTCCTTTTGCTGCCCCATCCTCCCATATCCAGGTTTCCTATAATTGATTTTAAAAAATCCAAAGAAAATTTCTCTCTGCAGCCAGATAGGAATGGCAGAGGAGGAAGGATCTTTTCTATCCTGTGCCTGGTAGGGATGGGAAGGACCTACCTTATATTGTTTCCCATAAATTATTGTAGTAAAGGCATGAATGCAGCCTACTATGCCATGAATCTTTCTAATGTATCACTGAAGAAAGGTAAGTAGTGTAAATTCTATTTTAAAGGAGCTATCAGAGATGTTGCCCATATAGGTGACTCATGCTATTTATATATGGGTGAGGACTGATATTAGAGTAAATATTTCAGAATCCCAGTAAACCCACAGGTCACTATCAAATGGGTTTGGGTGATCTATGCTTAAAACATGCTGATTCATAGCTTTGGCCTCCCTTCAGTGTCAGTGTCTTTAAGGATTTTCATTCAGGCAAAACTACTTTGTCCTTATCAAGCTCTCTTCCTTTCAGGATCCACCGTGTCCCTTCCTTTTCCCAGGAATTCCAAATCAAACGTTCCCAGGGACAAACAAAAATTTCCTTCATGTGATTTGAACTGTGCAAGGCTTTAAATCTCACTATTTTGAAAAAGGTCACCCTATATTTTCCTTGAGGCTTTCTTAGATATTGCTTAAAGATTTTTGCCCTAAGAAATATATGAAAGAAGTATAAGGCTTATATGGGAGGCCCAAACTTAATGGCCTGGGGGTGGGGGCTGGGGTTGTGATTGAAGCATTTCACAGATAGGAAAAATATATGGGAAAATGAAAAGAATGCACCTTCTCAGAAAGGCAAATTAAAGCACAAATAAATTCAAGATAGCTAACATATTGGAAGTGCTCAAGGGGATACGAGAAAGCAGGTATATTGTAAAATAAGACACAAGCTTTAGAAATTGTGATACATATGTCAGTAATTTGACAGCAACCCCCACACCCCCACTTCTGATGTCACCCATGTAGAAAGCTTTTTTAACTTGCTGACCACTCTTCCACACCAGGTGGGTGGCCCTCCATGACATTTTTCTTTTCCTGTGCATTTCGCTGTCACTGTACTGATCACATTGCATTATGATTAGCTGTTATTGAGTTTTCCCTGCTAGGCTGTAGGCCTGGGAATTACCCATCTGATGTCTTCGTTCTAGCATAGCTTGTCACAAAGCAGGTACTCAATAAATATTTGTGGCATTAATGATCAAATGAATAAATGAATTTTTGAATCTTAATTAAGTAACCTCCTGTTATAAAGATTTTATAAAGATTAGACAATCGTTTCTGATGAAGGCATTTTTTTTTTTTTTTTTTAAATAAGCTTGGGAAGACCAAGGGCTATCTACCTCACTTGGACTGTCACAAAGCACATCAGTTTATTAATGGCTCTAGACATTTGCTACAAAGTTTGTTCAACTCTCTTTCATCCAGTATATAATAGATTCTGATCATAGGATTACTTTAAGGAACACCTAGTAATATTATACTCGAGGAAATGGTGCTTTAAAAGTTAAATAAAACTATGAGATGTCACAGGCATAATTAATGCCAGATAAGTGCTAGACTCCATATGGCACCAACTTGAAAAAGGAAAAGATTAATGTGAAATAGTCTGCAAAATATTCTTGAAGGAAAAGGGAAGCTTGAAGAATAGATTAGATCTGGCTAGGTGGGAGGTAAGGTAGCAAGGTGGTTTTTCATCTTTTTCCTCCTAGCACCTGATAGGATACCCTTCCATTAATAACGGTGACTCAGTGTGGGGTGAGCGTTTTGAATTTGGGGGAAGGAGTTTTAAGTCGCTAAAAAATGCTTGCCACCCTGTTCCCCACTGTGATTCTGACCTCCCGCCTGATATGCACCATGAAAAACCATGAAGCTTTAAAGGTGGGTGAGTGGTTAGAACTTTCAGGGATTCTACAACTGACAAGTTACTTTGATTCTTTTAGGCTCTTTTGAGATTACCCAGCCTAATGGAAGAACTTCCATGCGTCTCTTTGGGGATTTTAATCTTGGCAGTGGGAGAGTGCAACTCTTGTCTACAACGTGGCACAAAACATATTATCGGTTTTATAGGATTTCAGAACTGATGATGTCTCTGAGACTATCTGAGATTCAACTCCCTTGTTTCATAGATGAAAACACTGAGGCCCAGAGAGAGCAAGCTACTTCCTCAAGGCCACACTGACTTCGGATTGGGACACTGGATTCTGCCTCCCGGGTTTAAGGTATCTTCCTCATTTCCATTAGGGAAGAATTTACCCCAAATCTGGCCTCATTCTATAGGGGGAGGCAAAGCTTTGCTTATTCACAGAAGTGGAACCGACTGACAGCCTCTGTACTTGGCTACTCCTTCAAGTTAAAAGGAGTAGCTTTTAAAGTGGGCATATTTTCATTGGGGCTGACGGGTATAGCCAATGTCCCTGGTTTGGTTTCCTTTGAACTCTGTTTTTGACCCAAAGCTGTATGCTTTCTAAAAAGCATAAATGCCACCATAGTCAAAACCACCAAACTGCTCAAATTATTCATTGAAAATATCAATGTGGTGAGGCATTTTAGCTTCATGCTCCCACTCTTGAACTCTTGCCTCCCTTTCATGATTCATTTATATTTTGAGACCCTAAAGAATGATTTAATCTTCCTGTCTTTTAAATCACATATTTAGCTTTCTTTATTTACTGATAGTATTAAACTCAGAGACCCAGGTTGAGAAAAATGCTTAATTATTTATATTTTGACAGATGACTGATACATTTGAAGCCTTTTTTTTTTTTTTTTTTTTTCCAAGAGGGGACATAGCCTAGGGGGTTCAAATATTTTTTCCCATTCCCCTAAACTTCTATTTAAGTTGCTAGGTGGAATACATTTTCAGGAAAAGAGAGAAGTGTTCTATGAGTCCAAAGAAAAGCTTTACAACCACTTTCCCACTTTTTAATCTGATTTATTTCCCTTTGATTTTTTTAAAGAAAGCAGAGACCAGGCCAAGCTTATTTGGAGGTCAGTCTGAAAATAGGTGAATCTGGATCTCTCTAAAAAAAAAGAAAGGCATTTTCTGGGGCACCTAGTACATCCTTCACAGCTGACTGTATGCTATTTTACAGGGTGGATGCAAACATAGCTGATAACTCATATGCTCAAAGACTAAGTAGTATTTATGGAGTGAAATAACATACCCCTACCATAGAAATAGAAATCCCTGTAAGTAAAAATTCTTGGAAATTATGTTTTGCACAATCAGTTGATTTGAAACATGGAATTTTATTCTTTTTCTATTTATTGTTTTTTGTTTTATTTTAATAAACCATGAAGAGATTTACTGTAATACTTGAAAATGTGAATAGGAATGTGACTGTGTAAGAAAAAAACCTCATTTAGACTCTTCTCAGCTCTTTGACAAGGTCTGGTTGAATCAATTGCCTATAGTCCCCTTGATAAGAAAGGAAAACACAACTTTAAGCAAATATCAGGGAAGAACACACAGGTTAGGTTGTAACAGCACACGCTTACAGCTCACTTTAGAATAAAGTGTAGTGCAAACACCTAATTTTTACAAAACTGCTTGTATTTGGAATTACTAATTAAAAATTCTCATGCTCTCCCTTCTTTTCCTGCTCAAATCTGCAAGGTTATTTAATGGAAGTCCTATTTTGTGGGTGCAGATGCACGATGTGTTTGAATCATCAAACAGATTTAGTGTGTTGTGATTGTCGTGCGGGCCTCATTGCTATTCCCAGAATGTCGAGCTGAGCTTATGCTCCTCGGGAAGACTCAGAAGCATGAAACAGTAAAAGAGTCCTTTCTTCTCCTCTCGCCCCCTCACCCCCCATTTTCGTTGAAACTTTGCCAATATCAGATCGCACTCTGTCTGTTGCTGCATTAAAATGAAGTCATTCCCTCCCACTTGTTTCCCTCCCCCCATCCTTACCCTTGCTCTCCAGCGCCGCAATTTTCTTCCTAAGTGGAGGAGCCTCCTTTGCTATGGACGAACTTTTTTAGCTTTTATTTTTCCACATTTCTCTCCTCTCTACTTTCCTTCCCATTTCCCCCCACCCCTTTTAGTCGTGGTTTTCAGATTGGGGGTTGTGAAAGGGAAAGAGAAGGGGCCTGTTTTCCTCTCGAGGTGAAAACAGCCTTGGAATCAGCAGGTGCACGGCCCCCAAGCAGCTGCTTGTGACTTGCAAGCCAAAGCGTCTTGCTTCCCCCCTCCAAGCCAAGAGCACTTCACATAATCCTCTCGTGCAATTCACACTGTAATTGCAGAAATCCCAACTGCTTGGGCTCATTTTATTATTATTATTGCTGTTGTTATTGTTGCTGTGTTTCGCTGATAACAAGATCTTATGCACACAGGGACCCATCCTGTTAATTAATTTTTGTGTAAGATGAGCTGCCTCTACAGAGGCAAGATTTTTTTGCCTTGCTCTTAGCTCTGTTCTCGTGGCCCCCTCTAGCCCCCACCCCCTTGAAGGCCACTCAGGGAGCAGCACATGTGGAACTTTTATGCGGTTCTATAGGGTCTTTTATTATGCTGTGGGCCTCATCCGTCTTCTTAAGAAAAAGGCCAAGTAGCTAGGTGCTGGCAATGAAAATTATTTTCTTGAACATCAGCTTGCTTTCCCAAGGTTCTGCTTATTCCTTTGGTAATTATGGAACTAAAGGAGCCGTTTCTCTAGGGGGAAGAGGGAGGTTACCCCAAAATGCCGTACTCCATGGAACAATCATTTTATGATTTTGAGGCAGAAAGGGATAGTGATGAAAGTATGGGGAGATTCTATTTTATTTTTTTAATGCCATGTAAGAATGCTTACAGAATTAATGAAAACACTTTTATTGTTGATTTAAAAAAAAAACCTGGTATTTTGAGGGTCTGAAAAGAAGTAAACTATTAATTATACTTACTTCTAATTTGTAATTTTGACTTTTGACTTTGGCCTATTATAGTGTTTACTAAAATTCCACTGTCTGTGACCATGCTTGGGATCTTTATCTTATCCACACACTTTCTGTCCTATTGTTTAAGTAATATTTTCTTTAAATTGCACTTGCTTTTTAAATATAATGTACTTGTAAAGGACACTAGTTACTACTAAATATTGGTGCTATAAATGGTAAGCATATGTGATTTGCAATAAAGAGAAGGCAACCATAAAGGTAAACAAATGAAAACAGTTGTTAAATTCTTCTGTGTTAGAAAGTATGAAAAACACATTCAAGATTAGCACTCAGGCTTTGTTCTTACTGTCATCAGAAGGACTGAAGGAGAACTGGAAAGAGAATAGCTTCTTCACTTGTGAACTGACAGTGCCTAATGCCGTGCCGGAACCTCCTAGAGTCATCTCCTGCAGCACGTCCACATGTGGTGCATGTCCAACACTGCAGGAGTGGTCTCTGGTGGCCCAGTGCCCACCAGGTATATTTGGTTCTAGGATGACTATATTTTTTAAGTTGGCTCTTGATGCTTATGAAATATATATATATGCATGTATATGTGTGTGTGTGTTTGTATGTATCTATACATACACACACACAATTATATATCCAGTAAAGGGGAGACAAGAGCAGTAGCTCTTCCAGGAGAATCAGGGTCCATTAGCAGAATTAGTCAAACATTGAGCATAAGGAACCAAAGTTCTAAGAGAACACCAAGGGGAAAACTTGAGAAAACCAAATTCTAAGACCCAAATGGCAAAAATGGGAGCCAAAAATGGGATCAAAAGTCTGGAAAAAGTGGAATGGGCATAAGGTCAAAAGTCAAGTGTGATGGGTTTGGAGCAGTGTTTGTGATCAGAGCTGAGGTGTAAGACTTGATTTACAGGCATCTGATGTACAGAAGGGTCTGCCTGGTTAAAAGACTTGGGGTAGAGGAGGAAATGAAGAAAAGCACTTATTAGCATGAGTCCTAAAATTCACTGGGGAGAATTGCCATCCTACCTACACACACGCATACATAAACATGCACACATCCTACAGAGGTACGGGGATTGAAAAACTCAAAGTTTTTCTTAATCATAAACAAAGCACTTTTTGAGATAGTTGCCCCAAACTCTTCCACACAACCAGTCATGACTTCATTAAATCTTTCCAGCTATTCCTAGTGTTTATGTGGTCCTCATCTCCCCACAACACACTTGCCCATGTTCTTCAGCATCTAGGATGTAAGGGACGGCCTTTATGATGCATAAACAAGTCAGCAAATTTTTGTTCAATAGAAAATTTAGTAATTCTTCAAGTGACCTCTTTGCAACATCACATTCTTGTTCCTCAGGAAAGTGAGTGTCGTGTTTCATTAGGTTCGTATCTGTTCTGTGGTTGGCTAGTTAATGGTGCTTTCTAATGTTGATACAATTGATTAAAAATGACTTTCATAATCAATATGTTTTATGTTGGGCACGGAAGTTGTTCCTAGCACTGTTCTAAGCACTCTGATAGATATAAAGATATGAGAAATCTATTTAACAAATAGTCACAGAGGGCTTAACATGTGAAGGCTCTGTGCTAGGGGCTGGGGTAGCATGGGGAACAGTACCACCCCTGCCTCCAAGGAATTTATTATGTAGAGCACGACAAACAAGCACACGGCCTATTGTGATGGCATTTGATGAGAAGTCTGATAAGAGTAAGGACTGGAGTGCCATGGAACACATGAGCAGGACCCTAATCAAATCTTCTGAAGTTAGGAAAGGCCTTCATATAAGATGAGAACTTAAGACCAAAAAGGAATTAGCTAGGTGGATCTGAAGGGGGAGAATAGAGGAGGGAGGGAAAGAGTATTCCAGGAAAAAAAGAGAATAGCATGCCCAAAGACCCTGAAATGAAAGTGAATGTGGGGACTCTTGAGAACTTGAAGTAGCTCAATATTGCTATAGGTTAAGTGCAAGCTTTCTGTTGGGGGGAGAGGATAGAGCACAGAGGGCAGAGATAGAGTGTTGAGGCTGAAGAAGTAAGGAAGGAACTTGGAGACCAAGCAAAGGAGTTCAGACTGGATACTGAATGAAATAAGGAGTTAATGAAGAAGTTAAGAGTACCAAACTGAAATCTCAGTTGAAAGAGATTGTGTTGGGGTGGACTGAGTGGAGGTGGACATACAAGTGGCAGCAGAGCTGAGGGTGAAGCCTAAGGAAGAACTTGCCAGACTGGGCCTGAGGGGGCTGGTGGGGTGGATTATGTTTGGCTGACTAGGATGGGGGTAACATGGCACCCATCCCTAGGGACCGGTTGTGAAAGTGCAAGCAGATGCCGTCACGGTGGAGAGGATGGTCCTTATAGGCTGATGGTGTTTTGGGGTGGGATCATCCCAGAGGAATTTGGTAGGAAGTATGGAAGCCTTTTTGGTTTTGATAAAAGAGGGTATTGTTGGAGAATAATGTGGGAAACATTTAGCAGATAATTGTGCTGGTTCACCTTCCTGTCATAATATGTCCAGTATGCTTCATGAATCTGTCTTCCCCAGACAATGGGCCTCTAGTGTTTAAGAGGAATATGGATTCCCACCATCTGGTAACTGTATTAATAAGAGCTAAGGAGGGGCTTACCTTGGGTCAAGCACTATGTCTAGGGACTTTTCACACGTTATCTCATTTAATCCTCCCCCCAATCTCTAGGAGGTATTATTATTTCTAGCCTCATTTTATAGGTTAGAGCACTGGGGTTTAGAGAGTAGAAATAACTCCATAAGTCGGTTGTGGAGGGAGGATTTCAACTCAGGGTTGATTCCAGAGCCTGAGCTCTAACCCAAAATGTCATAATTAAGGATGTGGAGTATGTTGGACACTGAATTTGGTGAATAGCAGTGTGCAAAATTTAGAAATTTTTAAGAGAAAAACAACTTGTCATATGTCATTTAATTTCCTTCTGCATCTTTCTCTGGAACTGTGCTCCGAGAAAAAGCTTTCATTAATAAAGGGTTATGGTTACTTATTTCCAGTTAAATGTGGCTTTCCTGGACATGCAAAAACAGGAGGATACTTGACTCTTGAAGATGATTGTACAACTATATAGCTCATATGGGAAGACTGTGTGATTGTGAAAATGTGGCCCACACTCCCTTTATTTGGTGTGTGGACAGATGAGTGGAAAAAAAGGGGAACAAAAAAGTAAATGAATAATGGGGGAGGGGGTAACAGAGTATGAGGTGTTTTGGGTGTTCTTTTTTACTTTCATTTTTATCTTTATTCTTATTTTTATTTTTATTTCTTGGAGCAATGCAAATGTTAAAAAAATTGATTGTGGTGATGAATGCACAACTATATGATGGTACTGTGAACAACTGATTTACACTTTGGATGATTTTATGGTATGTGAATATATCTCAACTAAACTGCATTTAAAAAAACAAAAACAGAAGGATATCCAAGCAGGATATTTCCCCCCTTGGTTTTTATATTTAAACTTTTGGAGGATTAAAATTGCCAAAACAGTAAGTAGGTTTTTAATTTTGTGTTTCACATATGGCGACCGTGTGCTCTTAAAATCCTTTACTGGAAAAGATTCACATGGTTAGTCATTCCTCTTGTAGTAGTCATTTCTCTCCATTAAAAAAAACTGAAGTTGTCAACAGAATTATGATAGCATTCTCGGAGTGAAAAGACTTTAAAGACCAAACACCTAATCTAACCACAGCATTTTACACATGAGAACCAAAGCAGCGAAGGGACCGACTTGCCCAAAGCCGTGTGGCGAGCCTGTCGCAGGGCTTCAGACCAGAGGCAGACTTCTTGGTTGCATTTCCTTCCACCCTGGGTCACAGGATTCCCAGGGAAATCAACAGGGTGCATCTTCCTGGAGTTTCAGTTTTACTCTAAGATTTAAAAGGAAGCAAGAAAATTAAGTAGTAATTTAAATCATTTTTATAGTAAAATGGACATGGCCATCCCGAGGAGTAAATCATAGTGATTTAATAAACAAAACGAGAGACTTGAAAGAAACATCTTTTCTGGGGAAGGAAGTCTGGGGAGAGAGAAGACAGGGCTCACCCCAGCCTTTACTCCCAGACATTTTGTGATTCTGCCTTTAGAGATTTTTCACAGCAAAAGTTTTGAGACACTCTGAGACCTCTGAGGTTTGTGATGGACGATAGTGAACTTCCAATTAATAACATCCTTCACAATCGTGCTGTTATATGATGTTGTGAGAAACCTTACAGTTTCCATGAGTATATAATTTAAAGTTGTCTAAATACATGTTGACAGATCTTTCAATATAATAGAATTTATTTTTTTATCTAAGGAATTAACATTTTTTTAGCTAATTCCAATAGATGGTGTACTTGAATAGTTAGAAATGTGTTGAATGCATTTTGCTAGGAAGGTTATCTTTGAAATGACATGAATAATCTGTTTTATGTCCACAAGTACTATGAATGCTCACACTTCATTCTTAACTCATCTAGTTGTCGTTAGGTACACAGCAGCTGATAGAATCTTCTATTAGGCAATCACAGAACTGTGGGTGGCCTTGGAAACTATACCATATGAACTGTAATGCACAATACAGTGAGTTAGGGATTTTTTTTTTTTCAGCTTTAATTCTGAGTCTTTTAACTCCTTTTGGTTGAAATCCATCAAAACAATAAAAGGGGACTTGATTTCATCACCAACCTATACTGATGATTAGATCAGAGCTCCTTATATACTCTTCATTGGTTAAAGAAATTAAGATTTACCCACAGCTTCCTACCCCCCCCCGCCATTTAAGTTGTCTATTTACCTAGTGAAAGGTGCTTAAAATGGCAGAGCTAACAACCAAAAGCTGAATTAAAGCACCTTAGCACAGAAAGCACAGTTTGTTGTTTACATTTTTAAAATCACATGCTTGTAAAATAAGATACTTAAAGAAAAACAGTAATACATTATAACTTCACTTTGGATTAAAATAGCACTGAATACATTTCAGTGGGACATTTTGAAAGTGTATTGCATAATTCACATCAATACCAAATTGGCTATGCTCACTGCAGTGTTATTACAGGGGGAATTAATTCACGATGTTCAGAAACTTCATGCCACTTTAGAGGGTCTGAAATGAAATTTAACAGCCATATTTTTATTTTTAAAACAAATTTATTTTTAAAGATATTAAGTGCTGTACATATAAGAACTCAATAATTGCTATTGATTTGATTTCCATGAGAAAAAAATACTTCATTGGAAGCCAAGAAGAGCAGGAAAATGCAAAGTAAATTAACAATTTTGGTATTGACTAGGTGGGGATGGAAGCAAGTTATATGTAAGGTATTGGCAACTCAAGAAAAGAGAAAAATCTGCTCACAGATCTCTACAAAAGTAATCATTTGTTAATCTCAAGGAGAAATGTTCTTTTTAAAAAAACTAATCTTTTTGTGTATATGTTCAAAGATAAAAAATCTTTCAAAACACAACTGGAGTGACAAGCAAACTGTCTTTCATTTCTGGTAACTGAGCTACAAATGTATGTGTTTACAGATTTAAAAAAAACAAAAAATGATTCAAATGAAGAATCTGCAACTACAAAGAAGTTAAGACAAAAGTGCTACTTTTTTTTTCTGGCAGAGATGGTTCCCAAGTCTTTTCCACTACAGTCTGGAGTCCTTAATAAAGAAACCACAAACTATTCTCTGGATAGAAGCATTTTAGTCTCCAACTTTAATTTCATTTTTAGTCCAGCAGGCAGTTTGTACAAATTTTCTATCTCCCACTCTATTTTGGTTCTTAAAACCCCCCAAATCTTAAAGGGATATAAGTATATATAGCACTGTTCCTTTTGCACCTTCCATCCCTACCTAAGTTAGTTTTGTTTTTTAATAGACTAGCTGTAATAATTTTAAAAGTTCAACTGCTCTCCCTTTTTCTTTTTCTTTTTTCTTTCGTTCTTTCTTTCTTTTCTTTCTTTCTTTTTCTTTCTTTCTTTCTTTCTTTCTTTCTCCTTTCTTTCTTTCCTTCTCCTTTCTTCCTTCCTCCTCCTCCAACCCCCTCTGATCCCCCCACTCCCCGTTCCCTTTAGAAGCCCCTGGGATGACACTGTTCATTGATGCATCTCCCTCATTAGCATTGCTGCAGCTTGGCTCAGTGGTTTCAGAGGCAATCCATCAAGAGAAAACTGAAGAATGTGCCCCATTTGCATGATTCTGTGCCAGAATGCAACTTTTTCTCAGCTGTTCTTTGTGTAACTTCCCCTTGAGCGTTCAACTTTCCCATGAAGTCCTAGAAATCATATTACGGATTTCCAACTCAATTGAAATGCTCCACAGATTAGTTTTACATACTTTCTTCCTTACCCCAACAACTTCATAGTTCTTTGTAAACAGAACAAATTGGTACATAAAAAAACAGATTTAGTTTTTTATTGCTTTGAAATGTAGGGCATATTAAATGAATAATTTTGCTTTGAAATTGCAGGGGTACGTTAACTATATGTGCAAATGTATATTTATTACATGTGTCTAAATTAGGCCTCAACACTAATAAATACTGGGGCAACCTCTGCTTCCTAGTCTCTTAGTGCTACTACAAACTACCTTTTGTAACCCACTACAGAGAAACTTACAGCAAACACAAGGCAAAAAGTTGGATGAAGTGGTCTCTGCTTCTTTAACAGAGTTTCCCACACAAGTAGAGGAGATCTGCTTTGCAGCTCTTGGGTGAACACATTTTAATAAATAAATGAATGAATCCACAGCTGCTAACTAGCTGCTAATTAAATATTTTCACAATTTTTTTTTTCCAGATTAAAAACACAAAATGCTGGTACATGCAACCTGTTTGTTACCAAGACTTCCATTTTCCAGAAATTAAGATAAATATAATATGTTATATACACTACAGCACACATTCCAGAAGAGAAAATGCTCCATTAAAGCATATTCATCACAATACATTTGAATTAAAAATCCCAATTTATTCACACACACACACGCACAATCTTTAACCCTTTTTAGTGACTGAAGCTATTCTTCTCAGTGTCATTATACACAAATCAATAGAGGCTTTTACTTCTTTCTTGCCTTTTTGGTTAGAAGTTAAGAATAAATCACTTATTTTTTATTAATACCATCAACAAAAACTATAAAATTACTTTTTGGAGGCTACCCCTTTGACTATTGGTCGTAGTGTATTCATTTGGGTAAAATTGTGAAGGTATTCTAAAAATGCAGTTTAGTTATAACTTCTTAAAAATGTAAATGATTTCATAATCTTTTCGAAGGAAAAAATTAGAATGAGAAGGCAGAAACGTAAGAGTTTCAAACAGGATTAACATGACTTGAAAATAACTCCTCGGACTCTCTGAAAAAAATAAAGCTCTTAAAATACAGAAATTTGGTTGTCGGTGGACCGCTCACACGGTGATTAGAATTAGGTTGCCGAAGATTTCATTAATTATAGGTGACTGATTTTCCCCGAGCAGACAGCTCAGGTCTCCGGCCCCCTCCTACCCACCCCTCCTCAGCTCATCTCAAACTGTTGTCTAACCTTTCCCTTAATCCATCTCGTCTTGAGCTGATGGGAACTGCTTTCATTCCACCTCTTGTGGAGGTAATGAAACAATCTTCTTATTCACTTGGTTCCTCTGAGCCGGTGACATGCAACAACAACAAAAAAAAGCGAGCGCCCTGATTAATGGCTGCTAATTAGCAATGTTAATGACCAGGTGTCCGAGAGCACGGCCAGCTCTTCTCAGCATGGAGTGATCGCTCAATGAGGGCCCCGCAAATCCATTCCCAGTGACCCTTCCCCTCAGCTGCCAGTAATGAAGCCCGGCTCGCTCGTTACTCCCGGGAGAGGCCCAGGAGGAGACCCGGGCCTGGGAGCCAAGCCCTTGTCTGGGGTCTAGTGGATCTTCCATTAATTAAGGTTAGCATTTCTGGCCCCCCAAAAGCTCAAAGGTAAAGAAGTAAAGAACAAGGAGACGAACCCTCTTTTCTCCGGAGGAAATTCTTTTCTAAATAGAATCAGTAGTTCATTTTAATCATCCATATCTAAATCTAGAATTTTAATCGCATAGTAGCTATACATATCCCTTCTCAGTATAGATTCTATTATTAATCCGAGACAATTCACATGGTTGATGCAAATCTCATACTAACTCTTAAACTCAACTTTCTATTTGAGAGGTTTAAGTTCCCTTTCTGCACTCAGCACAGTCACTGAATGGCAGCAGAGACTCAGAGCACCTAGATCTGGGCTTAAAAAAGTAACTGTAAACTTAAATTTGTTTTGTTTTGTTTTTTTTCCCGATTAGAAGATGGGTTTAGTGTGCAGGTGCTCTTAACTCTCCATATGGGAGTGAGGGAATTATATTAACTCTTAAAACAATACAAAACAAAAACAAGTTGTCCAAGAGCTTTATAGAGAATCAGACCTGAAAAATTATTTTAATAATTAAATAAGTTGGCTCATTTTTTCTGTAATGCTAACCAGCCAAATTGAAAAGTGACAAGACTGAAGTCTTTGCAGATAATTAACCATTAACTGCATTTGCCAATTTCTGACAAAGCTGATTCTGTCTCAGAGTTTACACAATCATTTATTTTTCCTCCACTGGAGAGTAGACTTGTACTTCCTCCAGATTTTGGGGGTTTCAGGTTGGAAGAAACAGACTGAAACAAAAGAAAATATGTTATGTCATTGTTTTTGTTTTGGCAGACTCTTTCTTTTTAAAATACATCTGTCTCAGGTTAGGATAGCACCTTGGTTGATTTAGAAAGCCTTTTTAAAAAAAAAAAATCAGTTGTCAAAAAGTCTTATGTTTGATAGAATTGCAAAAAGTTTTAGTGACATTTTTGTAGAATGCATAATTTATTTTAGTAGGATGTCACTGAAGAACTGACCAAATATTCTTCATAGGCATTGAAATACTATCCATACACAGTACCTGATAGCAGGGTTTAAAAATTATGGTCACTAGGCTGCTGCTAGCCAATAAGTTCAGGTGAAATTTGACAAGAAGAACATCAGAGCTTTATTTCCAAGTGCAGACAAGACCAAAGAATATCACCTTCTAAGCTACAAAACAAGGTTACCTACACAGGAGTTTGGCTCCTCATTCATTTGAGCCCATCTTCTATTGCAGCAATATTCGATATAGTTTTTCTTAGAGGAAGGGGTAAAAATTTTCTCCCTATGGTCAGAGATTTAGTACACTTTCGTTATAGAAAATTCAGAAAACACTGAAAAGCATGTGCATGTGTGTGTTCACGCGCCTTCATGCATGCAGAGTGCCCACGATCCTACCCAGAGCTAGCACTGCCAACATGTTGCTATGTTTTCTAGCCATCTTTTTCTACACATACTCTTTATTTTAACTAAAATTGTGGCATTCTACATATACTGTTTTATAACCTGATTTTGCATTAACAATTTAACATGAATAAATCTGTCATGAAATATTGAAATATCCTTCTACAACCACATATTATGGCAGCTTCTACTGAGACCCTTGATATCCATGAACCATGACGATGGTTGCAGTGCTAAAGTGGCGATGCAGGCACCACCGTCGCAAGTCACCGCACGGCAGATATCGAAGATTCATTAAGGCTGTAGCTCTGTCCTTCCATGTGGTTAGATCTGGCTTCTAACTCTTCCCTTCACAGGGCCAGGAGTGCCAAGGAGCCAAAAGGAAGGAATGAGTGCATCAAATGGTGCCCTGTGTCCAATTAATTGATTACTAGCAAACGAGGGCCCAAATGACGTGAGCATAAGCTTCATGAGGGAAGAGAACATGTAAATCCCCTCATCCATATATCTGCAGGGTCTAGAACCATTCCTGACACATAGTACATACTCAATACATATTTATCAAGTAAATAATTTTTAAAAATTTGACTATATTCTAGTTTATTCACTTATTAGATTCTGATATGTTTTCTTGAGTGGCAGAGAGAAAAACGGATTTTCTGTTAGTGCCTTGGGAATGCCCATAGAGTGTATCTCCTGAGAGAACTCATCCTCCTTGTGTGTTGCATGTGGCATTTGTAGGAATAAACACCAGCAGAGGCACAGCTCCGTATTTCCAGCCAGAATTCACAAAAACCCTAAGATCTGTCACTTGTTTCCGTGTGTCCAGGCCTGCCCACTCTTCATCTGGTCAGAACAATCTGGTCAAAAATTTTGTTGCCAAATAGCTTTTAATACCTTTGGACCCCCAAGATCCTTAGTTTATATTTGAAATTAACTTGCCACCTGAATTCAATCTGGCAATTCAAAGATTTTGCTTATTTCTTTTTACCTTTTTTTGGTTTATGAAACAAAGTCCTTCTGTAGATTGAATGTATACTGGCCTAGGAAATTAATAAATACTCTACAAATAGCAGAGAATCAGCTGCACTTATTGAAACCCAAAGTTAAAAAGTTTGGGGCTTAAAAAAAAAAAAAGAAGTGTGTGGCTTAGGTTTTGTTAGTTTAGTTTGTTTGTACTTTTTTAACTTAAAAAATGCAAGTTATCCCAAGAAAGTGACCAAGAAATAATATAAAATAACTACCGTGCCTCAAAAGATGTCATGAGCAATGAGCCGAAGAAGCCGTGTCCTCTCCAAGCCTCCTCCTCTATTGTGTGCAGTAGGGGGGGCTTCCCTTGACCCCTCTCTCTCACCTACCTCTGACGTTTTGTTCAGGGGGCAGAGAGAGAGCAGGACCCCTTTGGTAAATTTAGTCTGTTGGAATAGCACATGGAGAAGGCTGTAATGTATTCACCCTTTCCTCTATACATCCATCAATCGTTCTATTAATCAATCAGTTGAAAAGCCTGTTTCAGCAACTCTCTGCAGCCCATTATCTACAGTGAGTCAAAGAAACTTGGCTCCTACACTTTGCAGCTTGTAGTTTAAGAGAAAACAACAATGGAGGTAGGCACAGAGGATAAAGTGACAACAGGTAAAACACTGAACAAGTATGTGAAATGAGAAGAATGGATAATATTAACATTGTCCATCAATTAACAGGTATTTACGGTGTGCTAATTACATGCTTGGCACTGGTTTGGGTGCTCTACAAATGAAGTGGTTACAATGTGTCCCAAACGATCAGACTAGGAAGAATTTTTATACATTGTGATTTTAACTAATAAGAAACTAAAGAGGTTTACTTTCTGTTCTGGATAAGGCTTTGTGGAGCAAGTGTGTCAGAAAGGAGGACATAAGGAGGAGCAGGTGAAAGGGTGTGTGTGTGTTCATTTGGTACTTGCTGAAAAGAATGGAATGGCCAGGATGGGAGGAGGAGGAAGCAACGGCTTAGAAAGTTTGGTTGTGTTACCTTAAAATCACTTCAGAGTTGGAAAAGTCATTATTTCAATTGTTCCCAGTCTATGTTTAATTCCATCTAAACCACTGAGTCAAGCTCACAGGTGAGAGTTTGTTTAGTGGAGGAATAAGATGATGGTCAAACTGGCATGAGAAGAGCCAGCCAAGGGAAGTAGAAGGAAACAAAGGAAGTGGAACATTCCTTGTGTGTAATTGTGATTGTGAGAGGTCTTTGTAGCCATTCACAAGGGTCTTGTTTCTCTGTGATGTAATAAGATGTTCCTAAGGGAGAAGGGGGTTGATGGAGTCAGAACCCACAGTGGAGATCTCCTTGGTAACAAAGATAAATGGGTGGACTTCAATGAAGAAGAAATTGCACCAATCTAGGAAAAAGGTGTCCAGGGCCCATAGTATGGATGTTTTATTCCTTTAATTCGTGCCTCATGGATAAAACCAAATCCTTATTACTTGAACTTCGTGGCTTATGAATGCTAAATCCCAGATCTGCTGAAGTTTGTGTCCTGGCTTAGTATATGATTAATTCACTTTTGAAAACTAGCTTAAAGGTAAAGTAAATACTTTTGGATAGACAGGGGCTAAATGTGGAAGTTAAATGGAATATCGTAATATCATTTTGAGATATTTAAGGAGTGAAGAGCACAAGTCTTTTAGACTATCACCCCATGGTAATTATTGTGCTAAGCACTCTGCACATAATTAATTCCTAAACTCCTCAAAATAAAGTAGTATTATTCCCATAATATAGACACTGAGGTTCAGAAAAGTCAAGTAACTGGACCCAAATCCCACAGTTCCTGAGTGATGAGGATGCATTTTATAACACCAACCTTCTGCTGTTACCACTGCACTACAGTCTCACTTAATTTGAGCACCTTTTTGTTCTCTTTCCTTTGTGTTGCATTAGCCATGAATTGAATAAAATCGATATTTCTTATCCACAATTCCCCAGATTATCCCCCCCCCCACCAAATTCATATGGGTTATAATGGTTGAGAAGATGTGTGGTCCTTCCTATTTTTGGATTAAAATCATGATATGTTATTCTCATATAGTGTGGATGTCCAAAAAGCCAGTATGCTAAGAACCTGGTTAGAAGCCAACCTGTCTAAAATCTTTAAAGTAGCAAATTAAAGATATGATAGTAAAAGTTTTCCTCACCAGAGAGGATAACTTCAGAAAAGGGCTGAGGCTGCTAACCGAGTTTCTTGAACCCAATCCTGCCCTTTTGAAGTCAAGTTCCAATTTTAGGAGTGCTATTACAGCAATCTCTATTTCCAAAGTTCGATGTAGCAGACCTGGGGTTATTATAATTTTTTGCTCAAATTTGTCCTGAGGTTGCACCTTCCGTGTCCTTGCAGGTTTTGGAAGAGACTGCAATTCTATTTGATACATGAAATTATCTGCTTCCTCTTTTGATACATATATCATTGTGAGGGGTTCTCAATTTAATGAGGTACTCCCAGGAGTTCTGAGTATTTAAAGCCAGTTCTTTGATGAAGATATTGATGCCAGATCACAAGACTATTGGAACATTGGCCCTCAGTAATTGCTTTTTGATGAGGAAGCTACAAGAGTTTGCTTGGATCTTGGCCACCACCAGAGAGGAGCACGAACAAATAGGCTCTCCATGAGCACAGCCTGTCAGGGGCCTGCATCCCACAAGCAGCTCTATGAGTATATGATGGTTCCAAGGATTCTCTTAGTTTCAGGCTTTTTGAGGGATTCTTAGACATTATCAGGTATCTCTGTCAGAACGGAAGATCACATTTCCAATCCAGACTAACAGTTACAGTGGAGCAAGTACAGCAAGCAAGAACATTGAGGGACTGGTTTTTCATTGTGAAATCTAAGAAGAGATACTAGGTTCTCTCTGCTCTGTGTCTGTCTAAGAGCCATTCAGTCCAGATGGTAGAGATGCTAGAGAACTGATATTTATAAGCTGCACTAAGTCAGGCTCTTTGCACATATTATTGCACTTATTCTAGGAGGTAGATATAACTATTTTACATATCAAGAAACTGAGACTCTAAGAAACTGGATGTCATAGCGGTGGTAAATGGCAGACCCACACGTTCAAGGCTAAGTGTGACACTAAAATCCCCTGAATGATGCTCTAGAATATGGTAGCCCTTAGTCATTGCGATTCTCTTAATTTAAATTGAAATAAATTAAATTAAATATAATAAAAAATTCAATTCCTCCGTCAAACTAGCCATATTTCAGTTGCTTATTATCTGCATGTGGCTAGCAGCTACTGTATTGGACAGTGCAGATATAGAATGTTTCCATCACCAAAGAACATTCTATTAGACAGTGCTGCTCTATAACCAAGGCAAGAACTTTCCTTACTGTGTTTGTGGACAATAATACCAATAAAGCTTTTCTGTTTTAGTGGAGCATGGTGGTGGTAAAGGGAAAGATGGACCATGAGATTTTATATTTTGAAGACTTCATGTACTTGGAAGATGTTTAATGAAGATAGTGGTTTGATTATAGGCAAATTTCTGTATGTAAACTAGATAAGTAATAATATCTAATTATCTCATGCTACTTATGTGGTAGGCAGTATCCTAAATTTGTCAGACATATAATTTAATCCTCACAACAATCCTATGAAATAGATGCCATTATTTTTCCCATTTTATGGATGAGGAAACTGAAGCACACAAAGTTTAAGCAACTTATCAAGGCTATTCAGGTAAGGAAGAAGTAGAACCATGATTGAAATCCACCTAGCTTGACTTCAGAGACTGTGTGCACAATCATTACTCCATACAAGAATATTTTATATGCTTACTTAGAATAAAATTTTGAGAGTAAGCTGAAGATTAGAAATGAAGGCACAAAAAATAATATATTTCTTTTTAAAAGAATAGCCTGAAAACCAAGCAATACTTCCTTTTTTTGTGCTGCATGTATGAAAAATACATATATACACAATTATACACGTAATATATATATATATATATATCTACCTTTATGAGACCAACAAACCAAGTGTAGTGTTGTTAATGGCAAGTAAATGAGATAGAAAGGAGAGGATGTTATAATTGGAAAATGACAAATACTATGTAATTAATTCTTGGTAAAATTGATTTTTCCTACCTGCCTCAACCAGAAGTATAAAGAAACAGCTGTCAAGAGCAAACATGAAATGGGTTAACCCTAATGTTTTGTCATCTTTCAAGTTTGCAAACTAGATTAAAAAATCCCGCAGATGTTTCAGGAAAATTCTGGGACAAGGGCTTAAGACTGGCCTTTGAAGACCAGAAATCAAATTCCTGTTACCCTGTGTATAACTCGTGCCTTTGGAAGTTCTAAATTATTTTGTAATCTGCATCTCTAAAACATTCCCAAGTGACGTTCTTTTGCCCATCCATCTCAGTTAACCTCAGAAAAGATAATAGTGGTCTGCAAGAACAGCCACGTCCATATTTGGGCCATTGCCTTTTCCTACGTTAACAGTGATTCTACTGAAATCTTACTCATTAGGTGGTTTAGTCTTGTTGCTATAGCTTGTCTTTTAATAAGCATAGAAAGTGCTTAGGAGGTGCTAGCTCTTATGTTTACAATTTTAAAATTAAGAAAAATATATGGAAAACTAAACTAAATTTGGATCATTAACTAGGTCCTTTAAGTTCTCAAGTGGAATCAATTTCAACCTCAGTTTATTTTGCAACAGTTTAGCTAATGAGTGGTTTTGTTAAAAAAGCCTTAGCTTTGGAAACTTATAGCTTTAAAAAAAAAAAAAAAAAAAAAGAAATGCACCTGATACTTTAAGTATGGTTTGGTGTGACCTTCCAAATTAAGATAGCCATGAAAATAAAAATTTTGTTATCTTTTTGATAGGTTGAATTATGTGTCCCAAAAGAACATGTTCTTAATCTTAATCCATTTTCATGGGTGTGAATCCAATGTAAATAGGATCTTTTGAAGATGTTATTTTTAGTTAAGGTGTGGCCAACTGAACCAGGATGGGTCTTAATCCTGTTGCTGAGGCCTTATAGAGAAAGCCACGGGGAACAAGCCATGAGGAAGCAAGAAGGTGGAAATCAGCGGAAACTGGAAGTAAAAGGAGCGCAAAGCCAAGGAATCCAAGGGTCTCCAACAGCCAGCCCCAGAATGCCAGTCTGCAGGGAGAAAGCATCACCTGGCTGACACCTTGATTTTTGACTTCTCCCAGCCTCTAAACCATGAGCCAATAAATTCCCATTGTTCAAACCTCCCCATTGTGTGGTATTGTCATAGCAGTGGGAAATTAATGACAACAGCTAAGAGATAACAAATTGACATGCAGGTGTCAGAACACATGCCTCTAATGACCATATCTGAAAAAGCCTCTTAACTTTGTAATGGTTATAGTCTTGTCTGTCTTCCCCATCAGAATATCCTCTTTAAATACATATTTGTAAACCAACTTACAATTCTTCAATACAGAGTAACATGGAGCAGAGAATATTTATTTTACTCTTACTGAGACCGTTACCTGTTTTTTCCTCAAGAATATGGATTAAAATGTACTGAATACTAAGTATAGAAATGTGGTGATTTGGATTCTTTCTATTTGCGCCACAGTTTTAATGTTGGAAGCGTCTTAGAGATCATCTACTCTACCACTCTCAGAAGCTTTGGTGGCCTGGTCCAACCCTGCATGCAGCCTGGCAGATCTAAATTTGAACCCCAGCTCTCTCTCCAAGAGACATCAATCACCAGCCAAACCTTATTACATTTAGTTCACTTTTTGACCTGATCATAGATTCCCCTAATCTTGATTTAATAGACATTTAAACCATTTGAGGAACAAGTTGCTCTCCTGCTTTGCTTCACTACTGCAATCAAATAAATCTGTGAACACCTTGGATTTAGTACTGTCTCCAGTGTACATTATTTATGCAGTATACATTGTACATTATTATACAGTATATATTATTATGCATTATGAATTTCTGGGTCCATGGAACTGGAAGGAACTTTACAGGTTATCTCGTACAAACTCCTTGGGTTTCAGATGGATACAATGAGAAATTAAGTGACTGGTTCAAGGTTACACAGTTAGTCAGTGGCAGATTTGAGCCCCTATTAACAGGTTGTCTGGCCTCGAGTCTTGTTCTTTTATTACTACCTTATTTCCAGAGCCGTGTACACTTTTGAGGGGATGATCAGGTGTTTAAACAAGAATCCAAACATAGCCGGGGCCTATTGATTCTTGTTCCATTTACCTTATAGGTGGTTGGGACATTGACAAGGCATAAATATTTGCCAAAGAATCATAAGCAAGCTCAGCTGGGAAGAAACTTTGATATGCAAATGACAGAAGTGGCTATAAATGTGAAAATTTCATTCTTTTCCTTTTTTTTTTCTTTTTAATAAGTGATAAAACACATGGGGTCAGGCAAACCATTTAAGAAACTAGCATTCTCCTCAGTCTCAGTGCTTTGAGAATACTGCATTGGAACAAGGAGCCTTGACAACCTGTGTGAAGAATAATGGCAAGAGGAAAGCAGGCTGCTTGTCGACAGTATCCTACAGACAGATGAAAACCCAGGCTATGTCCTGAGAGTTTTAGGTAATCCAGGCTCATAATTTGATTTGAGAAGAGCTACTCCAGGCTACTGTGTAATTATAGAAGCATTCACTCGGCTGGCTCCCATTCGCCTCATCACGTTCTACTTCATTGCCCTTTATGCTAAAGCCTCTGTTGATGAGAGGGCGGAAACAGTAAGTACAAATAAAGCAATTAGCAGGTGGGGAATGCTACCACTGTTTAAGGATAACATATAATCTTTATTGGTACTTATTAAGTAGAAGTCTAGAGCTTAGAGACAAAGGAAAATATCACAAACCACAAAAATGAGGAGTGTGGGAACAAAAAGAGAATAAGGAAAAATTCCAAACGTATCTTATTTTATATCTTACAAATCTAATCACAAAGGCTAGTTTAAAACATCATATCAAACCTCCAATTTATATTATAGTGAGTTACATTCTCATGTGAAATTCCCCTTCTTTTAAAGCTTTCTTCCTTCTTCTGACATACTCTTTTAAAATGTGAATTAACTTGAAAATATTTTTAATGATTACTGTGTTCGAGTGAGAGTAGGGTTTGGAGTTTTGGTTTCAGTTAATCCCACCAGCAGGGGGAGTGAGGATAATTAGCAACCCTCCTTGGCAAGGTCCTGCATTTATAGCACAGATTCACAGATGCTGCTGGTATGGTTGAAAGCGCCCACTTTAGATAAGAAATATACCAGGCAAAAGGAGGAAAGCAAGAGGATCTCAAGTGTTCTTGAAGTCTTAGCTCAAGATATTGAAGATGGACAAGAAAATAGGACAGGCTTCTACCTCCTTCATTTGCAGAGTCATCCACACACTCTAGTTCTCTGTTTCCTTTTTTGATAACAGGGACAATAAAAATCCACCCGTACAGCATTGCTTTTCTTGCTCTAGCCTTATTTTTTGTGCCTGAGTGCTAAGGTAGAGTAAAAAGGATTGCTGTTCTTCTCAGAACAGCCCCGAGAAGATGCTCCCTGCATCAGATTTTGACCCAGTGCTTTTGTCCTCAAATATATTATTCATTAAAGCTCTGCTGGCAACTTCACCTACCTAAGCAGGACATAGATCCCAATTGGAATAACAGATTTCCAGCTAAAAGAAAAATCCGAAAGTGTGCAGAAAATCAATATGCTTTTCCTTTGCTTTAGAAAGTGATGTGAGGGTACTGTGGTCAGAGATCCATGAAGATACATAGAGAGAAGAAGTTTTTGTGGCAGCAGATGCTTGCTTAAAGGGAAGCAATTAATATTGAAAAATTAAATTTATATTGAAAAACTAAATCTTTGTCCTAAAATATAATCCTAGGAAAGTTATAGTCTTTTTTAGGGCATTATTTATTTATTTTTTAGCTTTCACTACAGGTGTTATATATTCTTCCTCTCTTCCATCCTTCTATCACCTAGAAGTCATTTGAGGCAGAACCAGAAGGTTGAAAATAAAATCTCTCAGACAATGATCTTGAGAAAAATGTGTATTTCACACTTTTACAGAAATCACTGCATCTGGATAGTGCAGGACGTTTTCTCAGTAAGACTGAAAGTCTAAAGAAGACTGCATTTCCAAGCATTATTCAAAGGAGGTGACTCAAATAGCAAGCAATGGTAACTTCTAGAAGTGTGCAAACTGTTGAGCACTTTGCATTAAGGTCTTTGTTACCTTGAGACAGTGCTGATAAATAGAGAAATACTCATATCATGAATTTTCTTTTGAAAAGGGTACATTGTGTCTTTAAAAATCTTTTATTAGAGGATCACTGTTGTGCCCAAGAACTTTTTTACTATTCCAATCCTGGATGTCCCGAAATATCAACATTTCCAAATGACAAATAGTAAGCCATAATTTCATCAATGTACACTAATTCCACATGCCTTCTCTCTCGTCATTCTTGTTATCTTCATAATCCCCACCATCCCCTGAAGTGGTTGTAGTGCTTCATAGTTCTAATGGCATTTTCTTAGTCATGAAATCACTTAATTCTTCTCAACAACCTTGTGAATATGACAGGTGATAAATATCACGACATTACAGATAAGGAGACAGGGAGAAGCTCATTGATCTACTCAGTGCAGTTCGGTTTGGGACAGTATCCAAGTTTCTAGGTCGATATGAATCTGGAGTGGCCTCCCCGGTTGTCAGTTACAAATGCAAGAGACTGGAAATTGTTTTTAGTAATTATTCAGCCACTGGGAATTATTAGTACTTTATAAAAAATGAACAGAGCAGAAGATCCACACATCCTCTCATGACTGGAATTTTGACGGCTTAGAAATGTGTCAAGTTGCAGCACAGGATACAAAGACTTTGATTCATCTTTTTGCCCCTCCACTCCCACCCCCTTTCTCACTCCACATTTTTCCTGTTGCTTCAGGTTAAAACATAAAGTAATGGCCAAACCTGGGTGGTTGTGGTTGGGCTAAGTGAGCCCCATGCACTTGTGACCCTCACTGCTCACACCTACAAGCAAGACTTTTACCTTCAAAAGCAGTCCCTGGAAGTGCCCCTCTTCTCTAAGGCCTTGCTTCCCTCTGGGGAATAAGAACTTAGTTGTACTTTCAGAAAGCCTGTCAAGGATTTTTCTGCTTTGGCAAACCCGTAGCATACCATTTCTGTTGTCTAATTTTTTTCCCACAGTCTTGACTCCTAATAGCTTCCTTTTTCCTTTATATTGTGAAATGCAGTTCACAACTGATCAGTCCAATTTATATTTGATGAACAAAAACCTTTCCAAGAATATACCTACCTATGGTTTGGAGGACTGAACAAAATGACTTCTTTTATAACAAGACTTTGTCTGCAGTGTTTGTAAAGAAACGTCCAAGACAGTTAAAAAGACAAGTAACTATTGTGGATTTGTTCTAATAAGGGAAAATGTTGTTTGTATTGTATTTGATTGTGAGTAGAACCAGAAAGAGCCACAGTCTGTCTCATACATAGGTTCTTCCTCCCCCAGTGCCCTGCCTGGATGCCTTTCAGGGTTTCTTCTCCTCTTAAAGGTAGCCTGAAGCTTCTTTGAGCCTGGCCTGGAGGAAGATTTAGTGAATTATCTCCTTACAGGTAATCAACAGTGGACCATAAACGATGATTGATGCTTCCGAGTTGCCTGGAGTCACTGCACCTGATGCCATTTGAAACCCTTGTAAGAAATGTTGGGCGTCCTATTCCTAGATGTCCTTGGAGCCGATGGTAAATTCCTCTTGCTCACTCATAAAGCATGCTTCCTGTTGTTTTGGGTGGTCTGCCGAGTGGCCAGATTCGGAAATGTTTAACAGGGAGCAAAAAATAATGTATTTTAAATTCGCAAGTAAAATCCTTTACAACCGTAGCACTTGATTTGGATATCTTAACATGGAAATAGCATGATTTTCCATTTATTAGGAGTGTTTGGTGAGAAACAGGCCTGATGGAGGATATGATAGCACCTCCCTTCACTCTGAAATTTTCAGGAGCAGCCAATTCCTACCAGCTCTCCAGGCCTGTTTCTGACTAAGCAAGTAGCTCCTTTTAGATCCTGTTTTCAAGGCAGTTTCCGATGGCAGACGGCAGGCACATTTTTTTCTGCTCATCCATGTGTCTGAACAATCATGGGCTGCTCAGAGACTCAGGTTTACTTAAGTCAGCCTCTCCAGGCTTTCTGAACCAGATGCGAAGTACACACCCCAACTGGCTTGTTAAAGCAGTACATCTAATCATATAATGCTTCTATAATGTGGTTTTTTAAATTAAGTGACCCACAGGATATTAATCTGGTGGTAACAACTCTCAAGGGATGTAGCACTGGCAAACACTTCAAGAGCAGCTAGGACTGCTGTTAAATGTGATGTTCATTTCATCTGAACATATGGAAATAAAAACAAGCCATGGGAGAACTTCAATATTCCGTACATGTCATATTGTTTATAAACCTGTCATAAACAAGTGCCTCTTAAAAGGAAACCAATTAATAAATGTGCATTATATTGCCAAGTTCAAATATTCCATAATACAGGCGCTCTCTCCCCGCCCCGTCCACCCATGTTCCCATCACTGCCCGGGCCTTCTTGTTATTCAACTCTGTGGCATAGCTCCGTTTTGCTGTTGTTGACTGAGTTATTTGGTTGGTCCCGCTGCTAAAGAAAAAATGAAGGGGAAAAAAAAATCGGTAAACTATAAAATGTGTCTTTTTGCTTCCTTTGTCTGTGTGTTCGAGTCTGGCTTGGCACTGGAACCTCACCCCAAACCTCCCACCAAGAGTATGTCATATTTCTATATGCTCATGCATGTTGAGCTCTACCTCTTTTGAAATGATGCTCCAAACCAAGCAATGTTTACATAAGTAAAAGGGAGTTTCACTTTTATGCTGTAATTTCTGCATGGAGCAGAGAGTTTTCCTAGCCATACCTTGTACTTTGTTCATAGGTGAACTTCTATTTTTCTAACGTGATGACTTTATCCAGCTTTGACAACAGATTTCTTTAGGAGTTTACACACCTGGAATTAACTTTTTCTGCCAAGAATTACAGTGCACCTGGAAGTACTAAATCATTTTTATCTACGTTTTAGAAGCTTTTCATAATGAAATTGCCTATCTTGAAATTGACTTGTCTCTTGAGGTGAAGTTTAAGAGCCAGTGTTTGGTAGGTGTGTAAATGCCGGTGTTAGGAAGTAAATATATCCAGGGTGTATTTACTCCTCACCAGCCAAATACTTGCTACTTGAATACCAGCTCTGTGAGTATCTCACTTCTTAAATGGCTCCGCTTACCACATAACATATGGAAATGTGAGTATGCCCTTGCAGCAGATTGTTTGCTATGTTTACACCAGTTCTAACACTAATCCCCATTAATGTTTGATATAGTTCCCAACAGGTTTAAATAGATGTCAGACACCATATCTATTGCGTATGTGTCAGCAATGATATATACCCAAACAAGGAGAATGACAAAGAAGTGTTTTTTAGGAATTTCTTTCCTAAAGACATTTTTGCTAGCTATATCAAGTATTTTAAGAATGTGAGTATGAATGCCATGAGTATGAATGCCATCAAAATATGTATGCTATGAGTATGAATGCTATGAGTATGAATGCCATCAAAATATAACAGCAATTAATTTTAAAAACCATGAGGGGGGTTATTATGAAGCCCAGTGTGAGTATCTATTACATTTTCTGTCTGTTGTAAGTGTTGATCAGGTCTCATGAAGTACAGCTGGAAGACTGCCTTAAGGAGATTTGGAATTTTGAGTCAGAAAGGTTTTTAAAAACTCAGGCCAACAAATTGGAAAGACAATACTGAGTGAGTGTTAGAAATTACTTAAATGATTTCTTTTGGGGTGGGGGAGCTATAAGGAGATTTAGAGAAAAAAATTCCCATTAAGTTTTTCTATCAGCATTAGATCTCCCGTTTTTTGCTGTGAAACCTGAATTTGCTGTAGTTTTCCTGACATGGAGTCATATCGGTGGAACAAAAAATGCTTTTATCCCTAGGCTTCCTTGCCCTGCTATGTTTGGTTATATCTAAAGTTTGCCAAACTGGTTCTGCTTATTCTTGTCAAACAAGGCTAATTTCTTCTCTTGTTTGTCTCTGATAAAGTGTCAGCATTTTAAAGGCTAAAAGTTACCATAGTGACAAACTACATGAGTATAAACATTTATTCTGCTTAGACAAAAACTCTGTAAGATTAAGAAAAGAAATAGAGAAATTATGGATAAACTAACATTTAGTTTGATGGATTTTTTTAAGGTAACATAAGAATGATTTTCATTTTAGTAAAAAACACAGAAAAACAAAATGTAGATACATTAAAATATATCTGCTATTGATTCAAATATAAATAATTGAATTCCACAAATTACTATTTTCTGTAACTGGGGTTTAATTTTACATGAATGTGACTAAATTCTGCCCTGAGTATAGATAAACTCATTATGCCCTTTAAGTAGTTCGAATTTCCTGATAACCAGCAGTCAAACCCAGTAACAAGCAGAATTAGTAGCCAAGTCTAATAAACGACTGGGAAAAATTGTATCTGTCACATACTCTGGTTCCCACACACTCTGGTTACATCATTACTTAGCTTGTAAATGCAGAGGCCAATTGGGTTCCAGAGTTTGAGTCAGGTGACCAGAACATCAAAATGCATCTGAAACTCTACCCTGAAGATGGGGTTTCAGCAGGGGCCTCTGGATAGCTGACTCCTTAGTGGCTGCTGCACAATTTTCGTATTTTATTTCACCTTTGCTTTCAGCCTTAGCTTTTGGTCCCACAGATTGACGGCCGAAGCAAACTTGTTGATGTGGGTTTTTCTATGCAGGTGCATGGACAAAATTATTTCCTGTACCACATAGTATGCTCAGTTATGTAATAGCTTAAAAAAAAAAAAAAAAAGCAACAACCCAACTTTTCCCTATGAATTTGGTTATCATCAACGAAAGATTTCCAACACCTTCCATTCCTTTTTTTTTTTTTTTTAATTTTTACAAAGTTAGTTAAAATTTTTTTTTTGTGGTTGAATATCTAAATCTACAAAACTCAAAAATCAAGTTTATCAGGCCCACTGGATGCAATTCTCTGACAATGGAGATGAAATGCTATGTTCCTCTTAAAGGAACGGAATGTGTAACTCTATCACCTTGCTAAGGTTTCACTGGGCAAGTATAGTGATGACAACAACTACTTGTTTTCTGCAGATGTAGAAAGGCATTTTTTTACATGTGCAGGAAGCAACAAAAACCTGGTCTTAGGGGACAGGTGAGTGAGCTACCTTGCAAGAAATAAACCAAATAATCCTTAAAGTTGTAGTAACACAGAGTCAAAAGCTTGACACCTCTGTACATAAACATTTTTACATGTTCAGGTTTGCATTTCTCTTGACCACTGCTGTGATAATTTCAGGCTGAGAATTTATTCAGAATTCTCCTGAAAAAAATCCATCAGAAATGAAAAATCTACTGGAAAACATACTTGATAAATTATAAGGTATTCAAAAACTCCTCCAGGAGGAAAGGATGAGTTGAAGTAGGAGGAAACTTGGCAATGGAGGAGAATTAATTTTGTCAAAAATCAAACTGAACCAAACCAAATTGTCCTCTCAAGTTAGTCTTCTTGGATTGAAGGATTACACGTAAAATATATCCCATAATTTATACAACAAACATTAGTGTGTCCTAATTATGATTTAAGATGGTGGCGACACAGAGAAAGAGATGGGGAAAATGATGATGGTGGCAATCATAGCTGGCTTTGATGGGATGCCCACTGTATACCAGCTTGTACTAGATGCTCCACCTCATTTGTCCGTATCTGTACATTAAACCAGAACAGTAATTATTTACTGAGGATCAGATAAGTTAAACAATTTGCCTAAGATCATGTAACTGTTGTGTGGTGGTCCATGGAGATAGGATTCCAACCCATGCTGATTTAATCTGGGACCTCCGTCTTCAACCACTATCCCATGTTGCCTCTCTCCACAATTCCATCTTTGTCCTTAAGGAGTTTTTCATCTCATGGAAGAGAAAACCAATTAAAGAAATAATTTAAATTACATGTGTTGAAAATTCACAAGCCTTAGTGTTTGAGGAAAGTGAAGGTTTCAGAGAAGAAATGGCCCAGGTCTGGAACATTCTGACCTCCAAAATAACTGATTTCTAGTTTTGTTCTGCAAAACTATCACTGAAAGTGCTGTGTAAGACAGAGTGAACTCCAGTCCCCACGGATGCCTGCCAAATAAAGTAGCTAGGTGCTCACATATTTTCCAGTACAAGTGCTTCATTATTGATTCATGGTCCAGGTCCTCGGTGCCTGCTGTTACTAATATTAGGTTTCAGCGGAGAATAATGAACAGGAGCACTGGACTGAATATCTTAACATTTTTTAAACAATGTTTGCAGTGCTAAATTCTATTTCTGGCTTAATTGGGGTCTTTACATACACAAGAGGAGGGTTCTATAATATTGTAGAGGCATAATTGTCCCACAGCTCAGCAACAGAAAAGGTAAGAGTCAGCATGATTCGGAACCGGTGGCAGGTTAATGCAGATAGGGATTCTCCCCCTAATGTTTCAGCATATTATTCTTGCATCAGTCAAAAAAAGAGAGGTGACCTGAGTTAAGAGTCCAGTTGGAAAGCCTGGATCGGCTCCTTGCTCGGAAACGTCATCCCATCAGGAGAGGAGGGGAGAGGAGAGCTTGTTCTGGTAGGAAAACAGCCCCTGCAGGTGGCCCCCAAAACAGGACTGACTTACTCATTAGCTCCAGGAGGCATAATGCCCAGGGCCCGTGATACTTTTTGTGGCCCATGAAGATGTTTTCATTTCTTTTAAAACCTGAAAAAAAGAGGGAATATAATAATGCACATGTAGTAATGAATCCAGTTTGGATTATTATAACCATCTTTATACCAGTACAGTTTTAAAATATAGTTTTTTTTTTTTTTTAATGGAGGAAGAGACTCATGAGTAAACGTGCCTAGAGCCCATGAAAATCATGATGTAGCCCTGCCTTGAAGAGACATTCTTCCAAATGGCATTGGGTGAGGGATGCTAAACAAGTTAAATTCTTTCGTTAAACAATGTTATCTTCCTTAGGCTTGTAGATTTTATTGAAAGTGAGTCTTTGAGGGGAAAAAAAATCACTATATGGGTTAACCAGAATATCAATATTAGATTCCCTTCACCTGGTGCCCCCCTCCCCCTTTTTGGAAATCAGTAGAGATCATTAAGGGGAAGAATTTAAGCCTAGACCATAGGATGATTGTATCAGCAGGAAAGATGGAAAGAGCTTGGGAGTTGCACATGTTTGGGTTCCAAACGGAACTTTGTCACTTGATGGTTGTGTGCTCTCAGGCAGTTTCCTCACGTCTAAAATTAGAAGTGTAAGTCTGACACCAACCCTACGAGGGTGAATGCAGTACACATCCCATCAAATGTCAGTTCCTTTCCGCTTTTTACTTCCACCCCTCACTCCTCTTCCCCATACTGTCTTCACAATTCATATGTTGCCATCTTGGCCTGAAACTTTAAGATAATGTGCACAAGTATGCAATAACAGCAGTGCTGGAGAAAGACAGGAAATAGGATTGGAAGGCCGTCTAGTGAATCTTAGGCTTGACTCCCCCCCCCCCACCCCCAACTCACACACTCTTCAGGTATTGTAGCCTCGGAGTCAAGTGTGCACCGGAAATTTGACAACCAGCTGGGTCTGTGGCTTTGTGAACTCTGCCTGGCATGAACACTTCTGTTTCAGCATATCTGTGATTGCCGTATCACCAGCATTTGCAGAATGGAGGATTAATTTTATTGTGCATTGGTTCAGCATATCTGGTGACATAATATTGCACGATGAAGAAGGATTAGTCACCAGTTTCTGGATGCTACATTTTTAGAAACTAGCTCCACTTAACGATAAGTGTTGAATCTAACAACTTCCCTCCTTTTTCCCACTCCCACTCTCCAATCACCCAACCAACAAATATCACTTAATGCAAAAACCAGCTCTCTTGGGACCAGATGGATACAATTTTTTCTTCAGGATATTCCTCCAAAGTAAAGGTTTTATTATACTTCTTCACTTTATTAAAAACAGCTGTGTCATGTTTATAATGATGATTCCAAGCACTTTCTTCTATGGGTTTATGGAAGGCAGTTTGTGTAGGGTAAAATATCACATTTGTGAGTCATTTCTGAAGGAAAAAAGAGGAAAATGATATAGTCTGAAAGTCAGACAGGGTGCATGGTCATGAGGATATATGGCTACATCCCCAGGTATACAAAAAGAGGCCTTGTTTCTATTCCTATTATAGACCCACTTGGGGCTTTGGAGTATCATCTTCTCATTTGCGAACCCCATCTGTAGAAAAGGGGATTCAGAGATAGGAAAATCAAGGTATAGCTTATGGCTATCATAGAAGCTTCTTGGTCTCCAGGTAGCACACCTAAAAACAAATCTCTTCCTTTTCTCTGCAGCCTCACCTTTGTCCATTCTTCTGCTGTTTCTACCTGCAGATGGTTAATCAGTTGCTGGGCTCATGTGTCATTCAGCTGGCTATACTTAATGGCTGTGTAGTCAGTAGGGCATGGTAGACAAACATAAAAATGGAGTGTGAGTGTGTGTGTGTGTGTGTGTGTGTGTGTTTTGGGGGGTGTTCCTTTATTGAGTACCGATTGTAACCAGGCATTGGTAGCAGTTAGTTTTTAGAGTTTGTTGCACTTAATTTTCACAACAGCTATATGAAGTAGAGGTTTGGAGAGACCTGTGCCTATTGGAACAAACTCTCCCTATTTGTATAATTAATTTCTGTGTTCTATACTCTTATGGTCACAAAAACTCCAGGGACGAGTTTTCCTCTAATTATTTTTAAAAAGTAGCCTTTAAATTTTCTTTGTATTTGAAGCTCTGATGACCAAACTGGATATATGCTACGCCCATTTTTTAGTGGTGCAAAGTACAAAGAAGGTGATAAAAAATACATAAACTGTGCCAATTTAGTCTACATGAGCAGCAGACAGTAAAACATAATAGTCTACTTATTCTTCTGTGATTGACAGCCAAACCTTAGAGCAATTTGCACCCGATCAGATAGCAGGTTTTCTCCCATAACCTTAAGGTCCAAATTAACTGCCCTTTATTGTGAAATTATTTGCCCTTTGACCCCTTGGAGAGACCGAGACCCACATCTTGTAAAAGTCTTCCCTTGGCCTTCCACTGATGTGTACAGTAAATGACGGGTTGTCTCTATTTCATGGCCATGGCAGACTCTGAGAAATACCTAATTCATTTTAGAGAAACTTGCCCTAATTGGAACATCATCAAAGGTTACTGGGATGCTCCAGAAGCTTACCTGAAGACCTGGATTTGGTATCTTTTGAATTTTTGGTAAAATAAGTGGTGCCTTCTTTGGGCTTATATTTTCTTTCCTACCAAAGGAGGAGTGAATGAAGGAAAAAAAATGAGAAGGAAAGCTAAAGCATCTGTCCTTGCACAACCTTTCCTTGTCTCTTTCTCTGTAGCAGAAAGTGACGTGGAGCTGCCGGGCTGGTTCAGGGGGTTATGCACATAAAGTCCTTATCACCTGTGCTATTTAAAGTGGAACGGAAAAGTGCACTGAAAACATCCTGGAGGAAACATCCTCTCTTAGGGCAGCCAGGGTTCTTTTCATCTTCACCTGAAGGCAGCCCTCACCCAATTTAATGCATCATTTAGTTCGGCATTAGTGAACAAAGCCTCCCAGGCCTGCCCACACTGACCCCAGGGCTCTGCAAGAAGCTGTGCAGGAGGGTTACCAGTTCTCACTTACCTATGTAGAACCCCTTAAGGTAAACTGAAAAAGTAGACATGGAGCCAAATGTGGAGGTTGAAGAGTACAAGCTTTAAGTGACAGAGAAGTATTTTTCCTAAAACTTTCCAGTCCTAGAAGCCAGGAGATAGGCAGAGAAACCCTGGCTATATTGATAGGTAAGAAGGAAGGAGGGATGGAGTGAGGGAAGGAATGAGGGAGGGTAAAAGGGAAGAAGGAAAGAAGGAAAAATCTCTGAGTACCCACCACATCAAAGCACTGTACCTGGTTCTTTGGCATTGTATCAGCTAAGCTTCACAGCAGCGTTTATATTCTTATAATTCAATCTCAGTTTTCCAGATTAGTAAACATACTCCCAGAGGGCTGGGCAACGACTGAAAGATGCACACTAGTAAGGGAAAGAAACAGGATTGGAACCTAGGTCATCTGATCTGCCAGTCTTCCCTTCACCCCTCCTAGACAGCTTTGGGGTAGAGATTCATTTCTAAGATCTCCAACTAAAACCAGGCCACGGTTTAATCTGTAGGAGAGTGAGGTGTCCTCCTAACTGGGAAGAATTCAAAGTTGAAACCAGCAGACTGGAGCTCATCTTCAGGGCTGTGATCCCAGCAGGAGGAAAGTACAGGTGCAGGGGACTGTCTGTGGGTGGGGCTATTGCTCCAACATGCCCCTATCATGGGGACACCTGCCAGCCACAAGATTGAGTCCACTTCCCTGCAAGTCAAAAGCCCATTGCTAATATTTTTTTCCTTTTGAAATTTTGTTTAAAAAAAGTTTGGATGGCCAGACCTCAGGTTGCTCACTCTGCTAAGCTGTACATTCTGTCCCTGTCTTCTACAAATGTGTGCTTGGAGGTTATTCTAATTTAAAAATTTAATTTGATGGTCATGTTTTATCTTGCTTGGAGTAAATTGCTAGGGAATTCCATGCAGTCATTTGATTGATTTACCAAGATTTGAAAGAAGAGTTGTTTCTTTTCTACCAATAATCCTATTTAATATCTGTGTGATTCACTATAAGATGCAGCTCACTGTTATCTCCTAATGTTGTGTATAGTGTATAATGTGCCAAAATATCTCTTGCCTCCTGTTATACAGTTTTGTGCACAATGCTTGAAAGTTCCTTTATGTTTTGTCATTTAAGAAATATTGACAGACTAGGCCATCTTCTAAGAGAGAATAGTTTCAAAATGTATAAAGGGCACTTGCAGAGAAATTCAAGTGTAACCAGATTTATTATGGTAGGGCACTTTAATATCATGGCAAATAAAACTCTTATTAAAAGTTCTTTGATGATTGTTGAATTGATAATACCTTGTCTCATTTAAACTAGTAGTTCAAGAATTTGGAATTACCACATCCTGGTCACATGTCAACTCTACAGTTTGCTAGCAGTATATTCTTGGACAAGTTACATGTGCTGTCTAAGTCTTATATTTCTCATCTTTAAAATGGGGGTAATAATAGCTACATACAGAGTGTGCTTGGGGAGGTGAGGAATAAATGAAGTAAATTGACTAGTCCATGTACCTGATACATGGCAGATGCTCATTAGATGAAATTTATTATTATTTTTCCTAGAAAGCAGTGTTTACTTTTTAACTGTTTTGATTAAGAGGAATTTGGTATAGTATTCTGAACTGAAAACTCTCAAAACCACAAAGGGCACCAATCATAACATACAAATATTTTTTTAACATAAAGATGTTAGGAAATGGAAATCAGCCAAACTCCTAATCTGATAATTCTAATAGAAATGGAAATATATGAACTGGTTATGTTAAATCTTTACATATAGACAAACCCCTATATACAACGTAGATGTTTTGATAGATGTGAGCATTGGCATTAAGGTATGCTTAATGTTCATATTAATAGTACGCTGTGATTAATTCAAGTAAGTAGATCAAGAATATACAGTAGTGATTTCCTTATTCATCACCAAAAGGATGTGTGTACATGTCACTTGCATTTTAAAGAACTCTTCTGCTAAAACTTATGCTGGATCCAACATAGCAAATATAGAGGATCAGGCAAAGCTGTGCAATATGAGAAGTATTTTATAAAGGAAACTATTTTTATCATAAAGGGGGAACTAAATGTCTACATATAAAACAACACATTATAGCGCATTAGGGTTGTTATATATGAATCTCACTTAAGCCTTTTTAGGTATATTTATGTTTTCAATTACTACTATGTATCTAGATAATGAGTTCTCTGAGCAGTTCCCTTCTGAGTTGAATAAAACACAACTGTCACACTCAAATGTATACTTACTTGGTGAGTAACTAAAAGTTCCTGAGTTCACTTTCTTCTTCTGTAAAATATGGGTAGAAATGCCTCCCTACCAATACCAAGTTCGGAGAGAGTTTGTGAAGGTCAGATGCGGTTGTGAATATCAAAGGATTCTGTGGACAGAGTACTATACAGATACAAGAAATTAACTTGCTGCCTTCTTCCTGGATAAAGTAAACTTCCCTGGTTGCAGTGCCCTAATTTTTGTGCCCCAGCTATTTTGCCCTTAAGGGATACTCACTAGAATTTGGTGAACAAGCATATGTCAAAGACTTCATCTTCAAGAATCCCTTCAAAGGATGTAATTAAAACAACTAAAGAGACTACTATTGTCTGCACATTGACTAGACATGATCAATGATGTTTAAAATATAATGTATGAATAGTTTTTTCATATAATTTACTTTATTCTCTCCAAACCTTTTTATTACTGCTTATATTAAGGAAATATGGGGAAAAAAGAACCAACATTGTTCTCAAATACTGGAATACATTGCCTATTTTACCTTTTTTTCCCTGAGAAAATTGTGATTTAATTGCCTGCTACTTTTCAAGAATTTAACCCTTGTGTAAATGAGAAGTAGCTCTGCTTACCTTTAAAGTTTATTTAATGATGCCCATAAGGATAGAATGTTCCTTAAGGATGGAATAGTAAATACAGACCCCAAAGACCACTTACACAATGCACATATATAGTTTTCCAACAGTGATTCCTCTCTGCCCCCCATCATAAAAAAAAAAAAAATTACCGAGTTTAAATATTTTGGATTTCAGGCAGTCTCCCTCAACCCCCATTTACAAGTCTGACAAATTGTAGATTTGGTTCATAACTATTTTGCCTTAATTTTATTTGAACTTCAATAGGTATTTTTGCTAATGGAGATCAGGGCAATCAAAAAAGGAAATAATGTGAGAGTGGAGCAGAGAGAAGGCTTCTCTAGGAAAGGATGCTTTCTGAAGTTGAAAATGCATAGTATCAAAAGGAATTGAAAGTATCTAATTAGGTGGAAAATGGCATAAACACAGGCACAGGTTCTGAGTTCCTTTCTTGAAACCTCTCTGGTTCCAGCTTTCTTTTTAATCACCCGTATTTAACAAATCATAGTTCGTGTTACTAACTTCCCTAAGTAAACTGATATTTGGCATTATTGAAAGGACAGAATATCTAAAAGCACCAGGATATTTCACATTTCTTTATCACTTTTGTTGGATTTACTGGTTCAGAAGAAATATATCTTTAGAATTAGCCTTAATCACATGGATTGAGATCAACAGTAGAACAAAATATTGTCAGTCGAATCATTTCATCACATTTGCTCTTACAGATCAAATTTGGGGGCTTATAAAATATGAACAATTCAGAAGAGAAAAATGAATGGAAATTACTGAGGCTTTCTATAAGTAATTTTATCAGTTAATGCCCTTTGTTGTTTCCAAAGTGTGCTGGGGTCTGTCATACTCTTCAGAACTGTCCATACAATCAGGACCAGGAAGAATATGAATCATTTCAAGAAAATTTGAGCTGGAACAAAGTACAATGTGAAAAAATTTACATTATAATTTTAACAAATAAAGGTAGCAAAAGTTCATACTTGAGCCTGTTTTTGACTTAGCAGTGATGACCAGAATCTCTCATCACATCGGAGCTTTAAGAGTTTGAAAGAGATCATTTACTTCAAACAGATAGGAGATTTCTTTTGAGATAGCCTTCTCCAACCCAATGACCTCAGGGTCCAGTAGCTAACGATTTTTTCCTTATGTAAAAAGAAAATAGAAATTGTTTTTGTTTTTTGTTTTGTTTTGGTCATTTTTGGCTGTTGCTTTTTCAGTTCCTATTTTGTTTACCTACAAAATGAAAATGGAGTCACTGGACCAATACAATCCAAATGTTAAATGCAAGTAAAGTTATGTGCAACAAAGAAATTAAACTTGGACAGCAATAAATGAGTTTGGGTCTAAAATAAATCTAATGGTAGATTTAAAAGAAAATTTATAAATTCTCTTTTTCTACTATAATATTGTAGCTTTTGCAGAATAAGGCTCCTCCCTCATCCCAAAGAAGTTCACATCCTAATCCCTGGAACCTGTGACTGTGTTGTGCTATATGGCAAAGAGGGACTAAGGTTGCCTATGGAATCAAGTTTGTTAATCAGTGGACCTTAAAATAGGGAGATTACCCTGGATTATCTGAGTGGGTCCAATGTAATCACAAGGACCTTCAAAAGTGGAAGAGGGAGGCAGAAGACAAAGTCAGAGTGATGCAATATGAGAAGGATTTGACTTGCCATTTCTGGCTTTGAAGATGGTGGAAGGAGACTGTTTCAGTTTGCTAAAGCTTCACTGAAGAAAGACCGATGGCGTCTGGAACACCTCTGTCAGCTGGGAAGGCATGTGGCTGGCATCTGCTGATCCTTTCCTTCTGGGATGCACTGTTTTCAGCTTCTGTACGTCCTTGCTTGTTTCTCCCAGGGCGTTCCTCTTTAAGTGTATGGGGGTCCTTTCTTAGCTTCTCCGGGGGAAACTCTGGATTTCATCTCTTAGCTTCTCTCCTGGTTCTGGTCTCAACAGCTGTGTCCAAAATGTCTCTGAGCATTTTCTTGCTAAGTGTCTCTGAGTTCTCTTCAAAATGTCTCTGCCTTTTATCTTCTCATAGAGGATGCTGGTAAAGATAATTAAGAACCACCTTGAGTGGGTGGAGTCACATCTCCATGGAAACAACCTAATCAAAAGATCCAACCCACAGTAAGTCTGCACCTACAAGATTGGATTAAAAGAGCATGGCTTTCCTGGGGTACATAACAGTTTCAAATCGGCATGGAGACCATAAGTCAAGGGTTGTGAGAACCTCTAGAAGCTGGAAAAAGCGAAGGAACAGATTTTTTGCAGCCTACAGAAAGGATTTCAGCCCTTCTGACACCTTGATTTTAGCCAGTGAAACCAGTGTTCAACTTTCTAAACAATAGAATTGTAAGACAATACATGTGTATTGTTTTAAGCTACCAACCTGTGAAAATTTGTTGCAACAGCCATTGAAAACTAATACAAATATACTCTCATAAAATTATTTCCTATAAAATCTGTCTTTATTATTAATTAGAAATGGTAAGGAAGAATTTGTAAAGGAGTATATTTGCTCTCACTATTGGTTTAAGAGGAGGAATTGACTAGAATGAGTCAAAAATGATATTTTCTGTTGGTGTGTTTGCAGAATGAAAGCTTTTATTGGTGTTATGCAATATTTTATATCACATTTGCAAAAGCTATGCTCCTCTTGTTGGATTCTTTATTAGCTTGGGTTATGTTGGAAAGAAGAGCCTGAGAACAGAACTTGCATTCACGTTTATTTGGGCAATGATCCCAGGAATCAACAGGTAGAAGCACTTCCCATTGGCTTCCATCTCCCATTGGTTGATGATTGTTTCATGGGGTGTTATCTCCCTTGCACTTTTGGGCTGTGCACGCATCCATACCCAGCAAATTCTTCTGGGTGTTCCCCTCCTCCAGTATAAAAAAAATGCCAGGCAAGCCGAAATTTTCTTGAGTGGTCAGAGTGGGAAGTCAGTAGAAACTCTCTTGGAACTGTTCACCACATCCACAACTACAAATGGAATCAGAAGTAAGACCAATAGGAAGTGAGGCAGGACACAAGAGGCATCTGATACAGTCTACCCCTTATTTGCACCACATAATAAGATAAATTGGTCACTGAGTCTTCAAAGTGTTGACAACTACAATCACTACAAAAAACAAAATCAAAAACAAAAATGAATTTAGAATGAAGGGTTAGTGTAACAAACTACAATCCCTACTGCTGCAACTTAGCCTGAGGCTGTAATCGATATTCATCAATTCTTCAAAACCCACTCAAGATTTCCCTCACCCTAGACCGGCTTGCTTGGTGGTGTGCCAACATCTTCATTACTGAGGAAACTGAGTTCTTACATTCCTTGTCCTTGTTGGATTGTGATTGCTCTAATTGTCTATTTACCATTATCATCTTGCGTGGAAGCTCCAGGAGACTTCCAGTGAATCCCTCTATTCCAGATATTTTCTGTCACCATTTTGTAGTAAGTGACCCTAATCTATAACATAATCACATTCAATTGCCCTCCACCAGTATATTAACCCCTTCTTTGCCTGCTAGGTCACTGGCATGGGGACCCCAAACTAATCAGGCAGTAGTGATAGTTTCCAGTTCAGTGGAACTCTTACTGTTTCCCTTGGTGGATATAGTACTCCCCTGGGAACCAGGACCTCTAATCCTGAAAAACCTGAAGATGTAGAGACAGGATGCACAAATGCTGTAGTAGATCACTGGGAATGATGGTGAGAGGGACAAATCCTACTTCTAATTCTTGGTGTTTAGATCTGTATATTCTAGCTTTTGGGCAACAGCTCAAATGTTTATTTAGTTCACATACTTTATTTTGATGGGCAATGCCCCAATTCAACAAAGGTCTTTGCCCTAAGAATAGCACCTTTCTTGAATCTTTAATAAGCAATTCCATTTTTCTTTTGGGCTGGTTGACTCTGGGTAATGCACCATGTGGTAGAAATAATGAATCTTTTGGTCATGAATTAATTACTGCACATCCTTCATTATAAAACGGGTCACTTGATATGAGATGATATGTGGGAATCCCTTGACAATAAATCAGGCATTCTATGAGACACTGAAGGGTATTTCTGGCAGAGACATTGCAGACAGGGAAATCAAACCATATGGGGGCAATTGTAAATTCCAGTAAGTACAAACCACTGTCCCCTCCAGGATGAGAGGGGTCTGATGCAAACAACCTGTCCTCAAGTGTTTGGTTTGTCTCCTCAAGCTTTGCTCATTTATCAAGGATTCAGTATAAGGTTGTCAACACTTTGGCAGGTTGGGTGTTCCTTAACAGCTGCTAGATGAGCCTTGGTAAGTGGGAGCTCATACTGTTGGACCCAAGCACAGCCTCTATTCCTGCCACCATGGTGACTACATTCTTGGCCCCACTTTGCAAACATGGGGAAACAGTCTGGCTAACATCCACAGGATGAGTCATCCTGGCTCTTTAATGTCTCCTCTGTGGTGGTTAATTTATGGTAAGCTTTAGCATGAGATCTATGCCCACTTTGTACCCACTCCAATGTGTCCTCCCACATTACTTCTTCCTTAGACATTTTCCCCCTGATCTTGCAAACTTGCTCCTTTCATGCACTGACCAACCAGCCAAGCTGTGAAGCTGTTTTCCAACACCTAGGAGTCCACGTAGATCTTTCTCAAGCTACTTCCTGCATTAAAAGCAAAAAATCAAATGTACTCCTCTTAATTCTGTCCACTGGAAGGATTGGTCCTCACCACTGACATTTAGGGCATTCCCTGAGTGGGACTATAGTGCAACAGCAGTCCATTTTAATTGTCTACCAACATAATGAATCAACCCATCTGTGAACCAGGCCCAAGGTAGTTCTTCTTCCATCAGGTGGCTGCAGGAATACCTTCTGTTTCCTCAACAAGATCATGGGTGTGAGTTGAGGACTAGGCATTGGTCCAAGAGAAGTAGTTAATGTGGGAGTTGGGACACCTGTTCACAGAAGTTATTTGTAACCTGTGGCCCTTCTTGGCTTGTTCTTGAATATACCATTTCCAGAGTATGATGGATTTCTGCTGCACTTCCCTGTCCTTAAAACTTGGTAAATCTGAAAATACCTAACCCATCATGGGCAGCAACACTTAGGCCCCTAATCTCTACTAGGGCTCTCAATAACAGCCAGGGGCTGCTTTGCAAAAAGCATGTGGTTTCTGTCACAGAACAAAGGATCTTGCTTCCAAATATGATGGGTTTCTCTGATGCAGTTTTTCTGTTGGGGTTTTCCAGAGAACCTGTGTTCACCATGAATCTGTGTATTCATCAAGGATACCTATTGTTCCGATTTGCTAAAGCTGTCATTATGCAAAATACCAGAAATGGATTGGCTTTTATACAAGGGATTTATTAGGTTACACATTTACAGTTCTAAGGCCATAAAAGTGTCCAAACTAAGGCATCAACATGAGGATACTTTCACTGAAGAAAGGCTAATGGTGTCTGGAATACCTCTGTCAGCCGGGAAGGCATGTGGCTGGCATCTGCTGGTCCTTTGCTCCTGGGTTCTGGTTTCAAAATGGATTTCTCTAAAATGTCTCTGGGCTTCTGTTTCTCTTAACATCTCTCTCTCAGCTCCTGTGCATCCTTGCTTGTTCCCCCAGGGTGTTTCTCTCTAAGCTTCTAGGAGTCCTCTCCTAGCTTCGGGTAAACTCTGGGCTTCATCTCTTAGCTTAGCATCTCCAAACATCTTTCAGTCTGCATCTCCAAGCATCTGGGTCTGCGTTGGCCCCTGAGCTCTCTTAATGACTCCAGTAAACTAATCAAGACCCACCTTGAATGGGCAGGGCCACACCTACATGGGAATAATCTAATCAAAAGGTCCCACCCACAGATGGGTGGGTCACGTCTCCGTGGAAACAACCTAATCAAAAGATCCCACCCAAGATAAGTCTGCCCCCAAAAGACTGCATTAAAGAACATAGTATTTTCTGGGGTACATAACAGTTTCAAACTGGCATACCTATAGTATCATTGGATCTACTGCAATGAAGGCTGGATTGCTATTGAGACTTCTTTTAGCTTTGGGCTCCATTAGAAATTTTCCAACAAATGAATTAGCATGGTATTCTTAACTGCAGTATATGTCGCCTCCAAAGTCCAAAAAGGCCACTAAGTACTCTGTCTCTTAGTGGTAGAGGCTATAAGATGCAGCAACTTGTCCTTTCTCTTGGAGGGGACATCCTAACATGCTGATTGCTGGACTCTTAAACATATATCATATATGATAAAGGAAGTACCATAGTAAAATACTTATTATAGAATCTAGATGGTGGATACTTAAGGGTTCACCATAAAACAATTTTGACTTTTCTATACGTTAAAAAATTTTCATAATAAAATACTGGGGAAAAACTTCATTGATGTGTCAGGCCCCTGAATCTTTATAGGATTTATCTTCCACCCTCTGATGTGCATGTGTCTTATTAGAGCATCCAGAGTACTTACCACTTCAAGCTCACCAGGCCCATTAGTATGACATCATCAATAAAGTGAACCAGTGTGAGGTTCTTTGGAATGTAAAGGTGATCAAAATTCCTCAGGCCTATATTGTAATAGAGAGCAGGAGGGTAATCATAGCCCTGGGGCAATACTGTGAGTGCTTACTGCTACCATTTCCACATGAATATGAACTGCCTGTGATCAACCTTCTTTTGGGATTGAAAAGAGCACATTGGCCAGTGTATACCAAGTACCAGCTGGGATTATGGTTACCATTTGGTTAAGTTTAAAGAGTGTACTGACATCATCCACAATCCATCTGCAATTTTCAGGGGCCAAAAAGATGAATTTTGGGGGGATATGAAGAGGCCCACCTTCCCTGCCTCTTATGAGTCATTTATGGTGGCACTAATCTCTACAATTCCTTCAGTGATGTAGTATTGTTTCTAATTTACTATCTTAGGGGATGAGGTGCAGTTGCAGGAACTTCCACTTGTTTGTTTTACCATAATAGCTCTTAATAGGCCATAATAGGCCAGGAAACCAGTAAGAACATCCGATAACTGCATGTACTTAGGGATGGGGGAAATGACCACTGTGTGAATCCTTGGGCCAATAGGACTCACTGTGAGATGGTCTTGAGCCAACTACCTTAGAAGAGTAAATGCATACTATGTGAAAAAGAATACTTAGAACTTAGAACTTTCAAGGCCAGTTGGATATAGGGTCTGAGCTGTCATTTATGCCAGGGGACCCAAAATGCCATCATGACTCTGTGGAATGAATTCCTGTGGAAGGATTCCAAGTGACAGTTTGAGCTTCAGTTTTCTCACCCGTAACATAGAAGAAACATTAATTATACCCACTTCATAGGTTATAATGAGGATTAAATTAGATGAAGCTGGCATTTAGTAAGTTCTCAATTCATGATAGCTGCAATGTTAATGCTAGAGCTAAAGTACATCATGCATTTACATTTTAAATATGTATTTCTTAGAATTAGCTCTACAGAGGAAAATACTGAAGAATGAAAAAAAGGAGGAAATGGAGAAAAAAAGGAGACATGAAAGGGGAAAAAATGAAAAAAAAATGAAGAGTGAGGAAAAAGAAAGGAAGGAAAAGATAGAGATAAATAGAAAGAAGGGAAAGGAAGGAAGGGAGGATGGAAGGAAGGAAGGGAGGAAGAAAGCAAGGAAAGAAGGATGAAAAAGAAAGAAGGAAACAAAGAAAGAGAAGAAGGCTTAAGCTACCAACACACTGTGAGCAAAGGTATGGAGTTTGCCAGAATACCACGTGAAGTGAAAAGTTTATCTGTGTATGCTGCAGGGCTCTATTGTATTTCAACATTTGAACACTGACTTTTGGCTCAAGTAAATCCAAAAGCTCAGGTTGAAAACCACAGTCATGATTATCTTCCAGTTATCTATAACTGTCTAACAAACCATGCCAAAATATAGTGGCTTACAAAAATGATTTATTATTCTCTTAAATTTCCATGGGTCGACTGTGCTTGGTTGGACAGTTCTCATTTGGGGTTTCATGCAGGTGCAGTCAGAGACCAGGTAGAGTCAACATAAGTCTTGCCTGAGCTGGACATCCAAGAAGGCTTGTTCAAATGGCTGACAGTCTGCTGTCGGACAGAGCTCCTACACGTGGCCTGTTTGCATGCTTTGAGCTTCCTTACTTTACAGCAGCCTCAGGGTAGTCAGACTTCTTAATTGGTGGCTAAGAGCTCCATGAGGGCAAGGCAGAAGCTACCAGTCCTTGCAAAGTTTAGGCCTGCAACTGGCCCAGCTTTACTTCTACCACCGTCTCTTGGTCAAGTAAGTGACTCAGGTCAGCCCAGCTCCAGGGCAAGGGGAAATAGGTTTCATTTCTTGATGGCGAGTAGCAAAAGTTAGCATCTACCTTTAATTTACAGTACCTGCTCACAAGAGACACCCCCGTGTAGGAGACCAGCATGATTTCTGGGCCCACACAGATCAACAGAAACACTATTAGAAGACCATCGTAAGTGTGGAACAGAAACACTGTTAGAAGACCATTGTAAGTGTGGAGTTAAACAGATAGTAGAAGTTATGGTTCTTGTCCTAAGGAAGCTTAACATTTAATTGACCTGGAATGAAAAGAAATGCTATTTAGAGAAAAAAAGTTACTGTGCTTCTGCATTCTAGAGGAGCATTAGTTGAGACCTTGGATTTCTCAGAGGTCACTGGATTTTGTTGTTGTTGTTAAATTTGACAGGACTTTTGTGATGAGAAAGGTAAAACCTTCTTGGATTAGGCCTGATTAGGAAAGATTTCACCAGAATGGCTAAATTGCTCTGCATTAAGAAATTAACAGTAATTTTTGATTTTCTGGTGACAATAGGCAGGCCCATAAGAAAGAAATAAAGAAAAGGGACCCAGGAATGAGGAACTGCTAGAGGGATGGATGGAGCTGGCAGGGGTCTTGAGAGACTGAGAAGTTAACCTCCGTAGAGGGTTGAACCTCTGTAGAGTGTCCCCCCAAAACTCATGTCTACCCTGAATCTCCAAATGTGACCTTATTTGGAAATAAGGTCTTTGTAGATGTAATTAGTTAAGATGAAGTCAAACTGGGTTAGAGTGGGCCCTAGTTCAATGACATGTCCTTGTGAGAAGAAGAGAGGGCACACAGAGACACAGACTCAGAGAAAAAAGTGTATATGATAATGGAAGCAGAGTGGAGCGATGTTGCTATAAGCCAAGGATTGCTGGCAAGCTAGCAGACAGACATGGAACAGATTTTCCCTCAGAGCCTTCAGAGCAACCAGCCTCCGATATCTTGATTTCGGACTTCTGGACTCCTGCACTGTCAGAGAGTAAACTTCTATTGTTTCAAGCCACCTAGTTTGTGGTTCCTTGTCATGGCTGCCCCAGGAAAATAATACAACACCCCAAATTACTTGGGATGACATAATTATTTATTAGTGGGTAAACAACTTTTAGCCTCCTCCCAATATAGAATTAAATACAAAAAAGCTTATAAAAATCAAGCCCATAGTAATTAATGATTTTACATAAAGAAATTTGTACATGTTTGGTATTTTGAGCACTTGTAATTTTTTCAGGAGAATTTGGCTTCTTAGAGCAATGATATGTCAGTCTTATGATTCCAATTTTAAGTGTGGAATTGAGTAATTGGTGTAGAATTGAGATTTTTAAGTTAAAAGTTTAATTTACTATGTCTACATGATTTACTTAAGCACTTTGGAAGGGTTTATTGAGTCAATTAAAGGTAAATTGAATATATTAAATTTATAAATGTAGTAAAAATATTTGAAGGTATTTAATTAATTGCTTGTAAATAGGACCAAAAATTAATCTAAGATTCTCAAAATTGTTTGCTAAAATGTATTAGACATAGGAATTTTGTGAGGTAGCCTTAAAAGCTTAAGGAAGCTTTGATTTTGTAACCTTAATGAATTAAAAATTAAGTTTTAAACCAAAGTAAGCCTCTTAATAGTATTATCTGTGCACAAAAGCTACTCTCAAGTGCATTAAAAAAAATTCACATTTAATGATATCCGTCATTTGAGTAGAAAATTCTAGTGTATGGAATACTCTCCTATTAACAGGCTGGTTTTCAGGCATTTGACATTGGAAAGATAATATCTCAGTAGTTCAATCAAAAGAGCCAAATTGGTTGGGCTTCACACACCACCTGATTATTCTCTTCTTTTCTTTTGATTCCTTGGTAATTGCCTGGTTGATGACGTCTTTCCCAAGTAATGAGTGGCCACGATGAATATGTCATTTTTGTAAATTAGTCTTTCTAACACCCATGGGCAAAACATTACACCTCTCATTTCTTTTTCTTCTCACAAGCAACTGAACAGACTGAGTTTAAAGTATATCTAACTAAGAAACAAAGCCTGGAAAGTTTTAGGCTGAATGGATGTGTCCAAAAACTTGGGAACTAAGTGAAGACAGGGGATTATACTAAAAGTCTGCATGTATTCTTAACTACAGTTCTCATGAAGAAAATCATTATAGCAATATTGGTTGGTATGTTTATAGGTTTTTTAAAAAATATTTTAACAAGAGATTAAAAAAAGAAACGAGGAAAGGAAGTGGATGAGACATTCCTGTGTTTGGAGAGCCTAAAAGAGTAAACTTCAAAGCTTCTGAAGAAACCATTCTTGTAATCCTCAGCTTAATTCCCTCTAAGTACCAACTGGCAAGGTAGATTGGAATAACTTAAATATTTACTAGGATTCCCAGTAGGAAATTTTAAATAGATGCAATGACCATTGAGATAAATGAGGGTAAAGATTTTATTTTCCCCCTTATTTTCCCCATTATTTTCAGAAATCCTTGTTTTGAAGAGATAAAAATTTCTTAAGAATACCAGTCATTTGTTTCATGGGTTTTGCAAATTTCTTACACATTTATTTAATCATTTTTTATCATTATTTTATTCAGCAAATATTTGCAGTCCCCTTTATACGCAAGATTCTGCCTGGATTTTCTGAGGCAGAAAGAGATTAGGGTCTTTAGAGTTAGAAGTGGCTGATGGGGTTGGCCTGTTCCTCCCCCAGCTCCTCTCAGCTGCAGCCCTGGTCTAACCTACTATTTTCCCCGTTCTTAACAAGGACAGGGAGGATTTTAGGAGCTTGCTGCTGTGATTTGGTGTGAGGCCAGAGCCTCAGCTTCACAGAAGTTTTTTGCACTGAACTATACGATAGGTGTCAGTTTCTGTTCCTGCTGGAGCCCTTCAATGGCAGAACCCCAACCTGATGGCCTGGAGAGGGTTGCCCTGCCCTGCTCTTTTCATGTTCTTCCCCAAGTGTCCTACCTCACCCTAGCCTCCAGGCAACGAAAGGGATGGGTGGAGGAGAGAGGGAAGAAGAGGGCCTGCAGCCTGGAATATGAAGATGCCTGCACAACTTAAGCAAACTGACTCCCTGATGCTCTGTTGCTTCCGCCCTGCCTGGCCAGCATTCTCCAGAGTCCGATGACTGCTGGGGTCCCAATTGGCTCTAGTCTCATCTAGTCTATCTTATCCTACCTGATCCTACCCTACTCTAGCCTCCCTGCCGTACCCTACCTTACCCTATCCTATCCTATCCTGTCTTAGCCTAGCCTAGCCTAGCCTAGCCTAGCCTATCCTGTGGCACAGCCATTTCTGTCCTTAGGTTCCATTTCTCTCTTCCCTTTGCCACCTGAGCCTGTTCCTCTCCTCAAGAGCTTTGCCTGTATCAGATATTATCCTAATAGGCTCAGGAAATTATTTGGGACTGAAAACATGTAGACAATAATAATAATACCTTACTTTTAAAAGCATTTTGTAATTTACACAGTTCCATTTAAAGTAGTCCAAATTGTTAAATCATATGAGCAATTTAAGTAATAAATGTTACCCATTTCTTTGAAATCAAATTTTCATAAAGATAAAACATATTGGGGAGTGTTTATAGCAATTGGATTTACCTCATAGAATTTCATCTATATTTATAAAGATTTAAAAGCTATTTTAGCTATGTAATCACTGGTATCTTATAAGCCAATATTTCCAAGTTATAAATTTATCCTTTAGAGAGGTGAGCAATTTTTAGAAGTTGCATCAATTCAATAAAAATGCATTATTCTAACAGGCATTTCACAGACAGTGACATTTTTATAAAAAGCCAACATACATATGAAAAAATATTCAAACATGCTAATAATCAAAGAAATGCAAATTATAACAATGTGACAGCACTTTCAAGTTATCAGATTGTTAAATATATGAAATTATGATTAAGAGCAAGTTTGTAAAATATAAACTGCTAACATATGTACTGGTTCAGCCTTTCTGAGAACAATTTGGTAACATAGATCACGAGCCTCAAAAATATGCATACCCTTGATCCAACAATTCTACTTCTAGGAATTTATTATAAGACAGTAATCAAGTATGTATAAAAATGATATTTACTATAACATTGTTTATAACATGAGAAAAGGTAAGCAATGTAAATGTCTAAAAATAGGAACTTAATTACATAAACAATAATGCAGCCATTATAAAGAATATTGTAGAATAATTAAAGATATGGATAGATGTTAAGATATACTTTAAGTAAAAAAAATTGTTTCAAAATATTATGTTCCATATGATTCCATTTTAATTCTATATGTATAGATACATGCATGGACTAAACCAGAGGTACATATGCCAAAATATTAATAATGGCTATCACCTAGTAGATACAGGATATTTATTTCTTCTCTTTATTTATTTTTATATTTCAAATCTTCAAAGTAAAAATGTCATCTTTGTAAATAAAAAATATAAGTTAAAATCATTATAAATAGAGAAAATATGATTATCTTAATAATTATCATTGTGATTTAAGACAGTAGTTTTGAAACTTTTTGGTCTGGGAACTCCTTTATACTCTTAAAAGTTATTGAGGAATCCAAAGAGTTTTGGTTTATTTGGGTTCTATATATTTACATTTACTATGTTAGAAATTAAAACTGAGGGACTTCTGGGGAAGATGGTGGAGTAAGGAGCCCCAAGACTCAGTGCTTCCCAAACAACTATTAAACAGGTAGGAACTATCTGAAGCAATGATTTTGAAACTCCAGAGGTGAGGATAACACTGTACAGCATCCAGGAAAGAGTGGGAAAAATAGGCTGAGAAATTACGGTAAAGAACTGTAAATTGTTCTCTTTGCATGGTGGCCACTGGTTCCCATCTACCACTATTGGGACATGCCGCTGCATAGTCCAGTCCCTGACTACCTGCTGGTGACAGCAAGGGATATAAATACCTTCTTCCCCAAGAACATGGTTGTGCATGGCCAATCACTGCTCATGACTTTTGATTAGTGAATTCAGGTTGCTAGGTCCCATCTTGAAGGGCAGCTATTGTTTCAACTTTCCTGGCTCAAAGGTGGCAACAGCATTATTTCAACCTTCCCTGGACAGGGGTGGAGGCAGTGGAGATTTAAAGTCACAGGGTTTTCTCAGGGCTGTGGGGGAAAGTTAGCTGAAAGTCTACATTTTCTGGGCAGGCCAGGAAAGCTCAGCTATGGGGAGCCATCAAAGTAGTCCACAGGCACTTTGGGGCTGGTCTGTGCCCCCTTTATGGGTCTGTGGCCTTGTGTTGGCTGAAAAAGACTGAATTGGGAATATCCTCGCAAGGATGAATCTCCTATCAGAATTTGCCCTCCAGGCAAAAACAGCCTGGGAAAGTCTGGGAAAAAGTGTTGCCAGCTTCAAATACCAGGGAGAGGGAAGTTTGTCACTTGGAAACAGAAGGGACAACCACACCGCTGTAAACAGAGGAACTCCAAAATGACTAACAAGCAAAGGTCCAGGACAAGATACAAGCCAACAAAGACAGGGAAAACCCTGTACAGTGCATTTGCCTTGTACAGGCCTTCCTGATAGGAGGGTTGAGACTCAAGAAAATCTCTGTCTTATTACCAGCTGTTTACAAAACCAGGAGACAGACATTACAGAGTTAACATTTTAAAATATTAAAATGTACATTGTGCAACAAAAGAGTACAAGACAATCAAAAATGTCAGAAATGATGGCCCATTCAAAGGAAGGGGATAAAAATACAGAAAACACCAATGAAGAAGATGAAAATGTGGACATAATGAACAAAGCCTTTAAAAAAAGTCCTTTAAAATGCTTAAGGAGGTGAAGGAAAGTACAACTAAAGGACTATAGGGATCAGGAAAACAGTGAATGAAAAATATGAGAGTCTAAGTAAAGAGAAAGAAATTTTAAAAAGGAACCAAACAGAAGCACTGGAGCTGAAGACCACAATAGCTGAAATGAAAAAATTCCCATGAGGATTTCAAGAGCAGATTGGAGCTGGAGGAAGAAAGAATCAGTGAACTTGAAGATAAGACACTTGAAATGAGTCTGCTAAGGAGCAGAAAGAAAAAAAGAAATATTAAAAACACTGTGGGACAGAATCGAACACACCAATGTATGTGTTATGGGAGTCCCAGAAGGAGAAAAAGAGGGAAAGGGGCAGAAGGAATAGTCAAAGAAATAATGACAGAGAATTTCCTAAACTTAAAAAAAGATGTGAATATGCACATTCAAGAACCTCAGAGAACACCAAACAGGAAAAACATGAAAAATACATCATCATATATTGATTACACTATCAACTATAAAGGACAAGGGGAGAGTTCTGAAAGCTGCAAGAGAAAAGAAATGTGTTACATACAAGGGAATTCCAATGAGACTGAGTGCCAATTTCTCATCAGAAACCATGGAGGCAAGAAGGCAGTGGGTTGAAATGCTTAAAGTGCTGAAGGAAAACAATGGCCAGCCCCAAATTTTATATCCTCATTTCAAAAATGAGGGAGAGATTAAGACAATCTCAGACAAAATCTGAGGAAGTACATCACCACTAGACCTGCCCTATAAGCAATGTTAAAGGCAGTTCTTCAGACTGAAAAGAGAGGACACTAACTGTGGTTCAAAGAAGCATAAAGGAATAAATACCTTTACCAAATGGTAAAGGTAACCATTTGGGTAATTTAAAATGCCAGTATTATTGTATTGCCTTGTTTGGTATGTAACTCCACTTCTTACTTCCTACAGGTGGTAAAATGAAAAGGCTTAAAAAACAATGATAGATCTAGGTTTTTGGACATACAAAGTACAAATATATAAGTGGCAACAAGTACAAAAAAATGACATAACAGGGGTTATATGCATGCTAATGAAGTTAAATTACTATTAAACTAAATATAATTGTTATATATTTAGGAGGCTAAATTTTAGCTCTATGATAACCACAAAGATAACAAATGAAAAATATATCCAGATATAAATGAGAAGGCACTCAATATGGTACAACATAAGAAAGCAAATAAATATATAAGTAGCCTTTAATGGAAGTGAGGGGCCAAAAGGAATAAGAATTACAAAGGCTAAGTAGCAAAATGTCAGAAGAAAGTCCTGTATTATCAGTAGTGTAAATGGATTAAATTCTCCATTCAAAAGTCAGAGATTGGCAGAAGGGATTAAAAAGCATGACCCAACTATGTGCTGTTTTTTCAAGAGACTCACCTTAAAGTCAAATATACATGTATGTTGACAGTGAAAGGATGAGAAAAATACATCATGCCAGTAGTAACCAAAAGAGAGCTGGGGTAGTCATACTTATATTGGATAATAGACTTTAAGTCAAAAACAGTTATGAGGGATAAAGATGGTCATTACATACAGATAAAGAGGCCAATTCAACAGGAAGATGTAACAGTTATAAATATATTCACTTAACAGCCAAGCCCAAAATATATGAAGCAAATACTGATGGATTTGAAGGAGAAATTGACAGACTACATGAATAGTAGGAAACTTTAACACACCACTTGCAATAATGGATATAACATCTAGTCAGAAGATTAATAAGGAAATAGAAAACTTGAACAATATTCTAGATCAACTAGATCTAATGAACATATATAAAACATGTCACCCAACAAAAACAGAATATACATTTTTCTTGAAATCACATGACTCATTCTCCAGGATAGATCATGTGTTTGGTCACAAAAGAATCTCAATAAATTGAAAAATATTGAAACCATACAACGTATATTCTCTGACCACACAGAATGAAGCTAGAAATCAATGACAGAGGGAGAAAGGGAAAATTCATAAATACGTGGAAATTAAACACATAAACAACCAATGGGTTAAAGAGGAAATTAGAGGAGAAACTAGGAAATATCTTGAGGCAACTGAAAATGAAAATAGAACATACCAAAATTTATGGGATGCAGCAAAGGCAGTGGTAAGAGGGAAATTTATAGCTCTGAGTGCTTACATTAAATAGGAAGAAAGACTTCAAACCAGAGAGCAAACCTAAAAACTTGAAGAACTTAGAAAAAGAAGAGAAAAACTAAAACCAAAGCTGAACAGAAGGAAGAAAAAACAAAGATTATAGTGGAGATTAAATGAAATAGAAAAGAAACAATAGAGAGATCACAAAACCAAAAGTTGTGTCTTTGAAAAGATCAATAAAATTGACAAACCTCTAGCTAGACTGACCAAAGAAAAACTGAGAGAGGATACAATAAGAAAATCAGAGATGAAAAGGGTGACATACTACCAAATCCACCAAAATAAAAAAAGACAATAACAGGATATTATGAACAACTTGTATGCCAATAATTAGGTAACCCACATGAAATAGACACATTCTTAGCAACACTCAAACTACCCTACATTGACCCAGAAGAATAATAAGATCTTAACAAACCAGTTATTGGTAAAGAGATTGGCTTTACCAACAAGGAAAAGCCCAGGACCAGAAGGTCTCAAAGGGGATCTCTACCAAACATTCCAAGAAGACTTAATTCCAGTTCTGCTCATATTCTTCCAAAAATTGAAAAGGATAGAATACTCCCCAACTAATTCTACAAGTCCAACATCATCTCCATAACAAACCTGGATAAAGATACCACAAGAAAACTACAGACCAATATCTCTCTTACGAATATAGATGCAAACATCCTCAACAAAATACTAGCAAACCAAATCCAATAGCATATTAAAGGAATTATATACTATGACCAAGTGGGATTTATCCCTAGTATTCAAGGTTGGTTCAACATAAGAAAATCAATTAATGTAATACACCATATTAACAGATTGAAGGAAAAAAATCCACATGATCATCTCAATTGATGCAGAACACACATTTGACAAAACTCAGCACCCCTTCATGATAAAAAAAACCTTAGAACACTAGGAATAGGAGAAAAAATCCTCAACATAATAAAAAGGATATATGAAAAGCCTACAGCTAACATCCTACTTAATGGTGAAAGACTGAAAGTTTTAGCTCTATGATCAGGAACAAGACAAGGATGTCCACTGTCACCACTGTCATTCAACATTGTACTGGATGTTCTAGCCGGAGCAATTAGGCAAGAAAAAGGAATAAAAATCATCCAAGTTGGAAAGAAGAAGAAAACTTTCACTATCTGCAGATGATATGATCTTATATACAGAAAATCCTGAAAAACCCACAAGAAAGCTTTTAGAGCTAATAAATGAACTTGGCAAAGTTAGAGGGTACTTGAGCAACACCAGAAAATCAGTAATGTTTCTGTACACAGCAACTGAACAATCCAAAATAGAAATTAAGGCAAAAATCCCATTCACAGTAACAACTAAAAGAATCAAGTATCTAGGAATAAATCTAATCAAGGATGTAAAGGACCTGCACACAGAAAACTACAATAGATTGCTAAAAGAAATTAAGAAGACCTAAGTAAATGGAAGGATATTCTATGTTCATGGATTGGAAGACTAAATATCATTAAGATGTCAATACTACACACAGCAATTTTTAGATTAAATGCACTCTCAATCAAAATTCCAACAACCTTCTTTGTAGAAATGGAAAATTCAGTCATTAAATTTATATGGAAGGGTAAAGGCACCCAAACAGATAAAGCCTTCTTGAAAAAAGTAGGATGAATTTGGAGGACTCACACTTCCTGATCTTTAAACTTATTGCAAAGCCAAAGTAATTAAAACAGCATGGTGCAGGCACAAAGGCAGACATATAGACCAATGGAAGCAAATTGAAATCTCAGAAATCAACCCTCCCATTTATGGTCAATTGAATTTTGGCAAGGAGGCAAAGAATAGTCTTTTCAACAATTGGTTCTGGGAGACCTGGATATGCATATGGAAAAGAATGAAGGTGTACCCCTGCCTCATTCCATACACCAAAATAAACTCAAAATGGATCAAAGACCTAAATAAAAGAGCCAGAACTACAAAACTCCTAGAAGAAAATGTAGAGAAGCATCTTTAGGACCTTGTGTTAAGCAATGATTTCTTAAACTTTACACCCAAAGCATAAGCACCAAAAGAAAAAAATAGATAAATGAGACCTCCTCAAAAAAAAAAAATTGTTTCTCAAAAGACTTTATCATGAAAATAAAAAGACAACCCCCACATGGGAGAAAGTATTTGGAAACCACTTATCCAATAAAGGATTATTATCTAGTATATATAAAGAAATCCTTCAACTTAATGACAAAAAGGCAAACAACCCAATTAAAAAATGAACAAAAGATTTGAACAGACATTTCTCCAAAGAAGATATATAAATGGCCAGAAAGTACATGAAAATATGCTCAACATCATTAGCCATCTGGGAAATGCAAATCAAAACCACAATGAGATATCATTTCACATCCATTAGAATGGCTGCTATTAAAAACTGGAAAATAACAAGTGTTGGAGAGGATGTGGAGAAACAGGAACACTCATTTGTTGATGGTGGCAATTAAAATATGCAGCCACTGTGGAAGACAGTTTGGCAGTTCTTCAGAAAGCTAAATATAGAACTACCATATGACTTGGCAATCCTGCTACTAGGTAAATACCCAAAAGAATTCAAAGCAGGTGCTCAAACAGATATTTTCACACTGATGTTCATAGCAGCATTATTCACAATTGTAAAAGATGGAAGCAACCCAAATGTCCATTAACTGATGAATGCATAAATAAAATGTGGTATATACATGCAATGGACTATTATTCAGTTGTAAAAAGGAATGGAGTCCTGATACAGGCAACAACATGGATGAACCTTGAAGACATCATGTTGAGTGAAATAAGCCAGACACAAAAGGAGAAATATTTTCTATTTCACTGATATGAAACAATTAGTATAAACAAACTAACAGAATCATATCTAGAATATAATTTACCAGGGGATGGGGTGGGGATAGGGAATGTGAAGTTAATGGTTAAATTGTATGGGGCTTCTATTTGGAATGATGAAAATATTTTGATCATGGATGGTGGTGATGGTAGCACATTGTGAATGCAATTAAAATAGCACTGAAATATATATCTGAATATGATTAAAAGGGAAAATGTTAGATTATACATATGGTAATAATAAATTTTTTTAAAAAAAAAATCCATGGAACACAAAATCTTCCCTTGGCCTTCCTGTTGCCTGCCTCCCTCTCCTTTTTCCCCCACCTCTCCCTAGGAACCTGGTTGCAAAGATTCAGCACATTCTCTTTGTATCAGAATGAGCGATAAGAGAGAGGCATTCACTTTGGAGTATTCATGCTTGGGGGTAGAAGTGAGCTATTAAGCTTTTTGGAGTGGAGCATCCACCAGAGAAGCAAACTTCTCTCCTACTAATATTGAGCTACTATCAGGGCATACTTCAGTGAATTAGTACATTATCTAAAAGCAGAATGTATTCTAAAAGCAAAATTTCCTTTGAAATTAACAAAATTAAAAATACAATATATTTTAATGTTTGAAATGAGTTTTGCGTGCTATAGTTTACCTGTCTTCTGTGCTTCCAAGAAACTTTACTTTTAGATGATATTTTTAAAATATGCAGTTATTCCTCCTTTTTATGACTGTGAAGCATATGGAAGAGATGGAGATACATCTGCAAAACTTTTTTTAATGCAATTTTATTAAGACATATTCAAATAACATACAATACTTCAAAGTGTGCAATCAGTTGTTCATAGTTGTGCATTGATCACCACAATCATTGAATATTTTCATTACTACAAAAAATAAAATAAAAATTAGAATAAAAAAGAACATCCAAAACATTCCATTCCCCTCCTCCCCCATTGTTCATTTACTTTTTTTCACACCCATTCATTGTTTTTTTAACATTATCAAAAAATCAAAAAAACAAACAATAAAAAAAACATTTCAAACAAAACCAAAACAAAGGAGTAAGAAAAAACAAATTACCTAAATTAACTACATTGCTTCCAACATGTTCCTACCGTATCCCAAGAAAATAAACAGACTATAACCCAACAAAGAAATAAGAAAGACAAATAACCTGAAATAACTACATTTCTGCAAACTTGTTCCTGCCATACCCCCCAGAAATTAACAAACCATAGTCTTTCCTGAGAATTTCCAGAACATTAAGTTTACCCTCCATAACTTCTCTGTTCTTATTAGATTATCGTTCCCCCTTCACTCTTTGCTGTCTATCGCTAGGTCCCTGTTCCAGTTTGCTAATGCTGCCTTTTTGCAAAACACCAGAAATGGGTCAGCTTTTATAAAGGGGGTTTATCTGGTTACAAAGTTACAGTCTTAAGGCCATAAAGTGTTCAAGGTAAGTCATCAACAATCAGGTACCTTCACTGGAGGATGGCCAATTGTGTCTGGAAAACCTCTGTTTCCTGGGAAGGCATGTGGTTGGTGACTGCTCCAGAGTTCTGTTTTCAAAATGGCTTTCTCCTAGGACATTCCTCTCTAGGCTGCAGCTCCTCAAAAATGTTACTCTTAGCTGCTCTTGGGGTGTTTGTCCTCTCTTAGCTTCTCCAGAGCAAAAGTCTGCTTTCAAAGGACGTCTCCAAAATGTTGCGCCCTCAGCTACTGTGTGTTCTTTGAAGTGTCCCTTTTGGCTGTAGCAAGCTCACTCCTTCTGTCTGAGCCTATATAGTGCTCTAGTAAACTAATCAAGGCCCACATTGAATGGGGAGGGCCACACTTCCATGGAAATTATCTAATCAGAGTTACCACCTACAGTTGGGTGGTTAGCATCTCCATGTAGACACTCAAAGAATTACAATCTAATCAACACTAATAAGTCTACCCACACAAGATTGCATCAAAGGTAATGGCATTTGGGGGGACAATACATCCAAACTGGCACAGTCCCCTACATTCTACAATATAAGCCATTTATTTTACATTTTTCACAGTGCTCACATTACTGGTAACATACAATATTTCTCTTTTTGTGCCTGGCTTATTTCGCTCGGCATATGTCCTCAAGTTTCATCCACATTGTCATGTTTCAAGACATTGTTCCTTCTTACTGTCATGTAGTATTTCGTCATGTGAATATACCACATTTTGTTTATCCACTCATCTGTTGAAGGGCATTTTGGTTGTTTCCATCTCTTGGCAATTGTGAATATTGCTGCTGTGAACACTGGCATGCAGATACCTGTTTGTGTTGCTGCATTCAGATCTTCTGGGTAGATACCGAGAAGTACAATTGCTGGAACAAAGAGTAACTCTATATCTAGTTTTCTAAGCAACTGCCAGACTGACTTCCAGAGTACCTGTACCATTATACAGTCCCACCAACAATGAATAAGAGTTCCAATTTCTCCTCTCCAGCATTTATAGTTTCCTGTTTGTTTAATGGCATCCAATCTAATTGGTGTGAGATGGTATCTCATTGTGGTCTTAATTTTCATCTCCCTAATAGCTAGTGAAGCTGAACATTTTTTTCATGTGCTTTTTTAGTCATTTGTATTTCCTCTTCAGAGAACTCTCTTTTCATATCTTTTGCCCATTTTATGACTGGGCTGTCTGTACTATTGTCATTGAGTTGTAGGATTTCTTTATATATGCAAGATATCAGTCTTTTGTCAGATACATGGTTTCCAAATATTTTTTCCCATTGAGTTAGCTGCCTCTTCACCTTTTTGACAAATTCCTTTGAGGTACAGAAACTTCTAAGTTTGAGGAGTTCCCATTTATCTAATTTTTCTTTTGTTGCTTGTGCTTTGGGTTGTAAAGTCTAGGAAGTGGTCACCCAATACAAGGTCTTGAAGATGTTTCCCTACATTTTCTTCTAGGAGTTTTATGGTACTGTCTCTTAAATTGAGGTCTTTAATCCATTTTGAGTTAATTTTTGTGTAGGGTGTGAGGTTGGGTCCTCTTTCATTCTTTCAGAAATGGATATCCAGCTCTCCCAGCCCCATTTTTTGAATAGACTGTTATGTCCCACTTCAGTGATTTTGGGGGCCTTATCAAAGATCAGTTGACCTTTGATCTGGGGGTCTATCTCTGAATTCTCAATTTGATTCCATTGACCAATATGTCTATCTTTGTGCCAGTATCAGGCTGTTTTGACTACTGTGGCTTTATAATAAGCTTCAAAGTCAGAGAGTGTAAGTCCTCCTTTTTTACTTTTCTTTTTTAGAATGTTTTTAGCAATTCAACGCATCCCCTTCCAAATAAATTTAATAACTAGCTTTTCCAAGTCTGCAAAGTAGGTTGTAGGAATTTTGATAGGAATTGCATTGAATCTGTAGATGAATTTGGGTAGAACTGACATCTTAATGACATTTAGCCTTCCTATCCATGAACAAGGAATATTTTTCCATCTTTTTAGGTCCCCTTCTATTTCTTTTAGTAGAGTTAAGTAGTTTTCTTTGTATAGGTCTTTTACATCTTTGGTTAAGTTTATTCCTAGGTACTTGATTTTTTCAGTTACTATTGAGAATGGTATACTTTTCTTGAGTGTCTCTTCAGTTAGGTCATTTCTAGTGTATAGGAACATTACTGACTTATGTGCATTAATCTTGTATCCCACTACTTTGCTAAATTTATTAGCTCAAGTAGCTGTCTTGTGAATTTCTCAGGGTTTTCCATATATAAGATCATGTCATCTGCAAATAACAACAGTTTTACTTCTTTTCCAGTTTGGATGCCTTTTATTTGTCTTGCCAGATTGCTCTGGCTAGCACTTCTAGCACAATGTTGAATAACAGTGGTGATGGTGGGCATCCTTGTCTCATTCCTGATCTTAGGGGAAGGCTTTCAGTCTCTCACCATTGAGTACTATGCTGGCTGTGAGTTTTTCATATATGCCCTTTATCATATCGAGGAAGTTTCCTTTAATTCCTACCTTTTGAGGTGTTTTTATCAAAAAAGGATGCTGGATTTTGTTGCATGCTTTTTTGCAAAAGCTTTTCTGTGCATATAATAAAAGTTATATGGTTGAGGCTTCTATCCTCTCTCTCCTCCACCTTTAGTTTTAGTGATCTAGAAATGTTTCCATATGTCCAAATCGCAAGGTAATCTGCTCTCCTCAAAAGTGGTCAAACTTAGCTATGATGTGTTTCTATTAGGTTTTTCTTTCAGCATATTAACTCTTACACACTAGAAAACATATTTCTATTCTTTTCTACCTCCACCCTCACGCATGCTTTATGAGGTCAGGGAAATTGTTTTACTTATTTTTATAACACTTGGTCTTAGCAGTGCCTGGCACTTAGTAGTATATTCAATAAACATATATTGACTTGACTGTAATAGGAATAATTCTCAAAACTCCTTCCTTCTTTCATTCTTTTCTTCCTTCCTTCTTTCCTTCCTTTAATCCTACAATAAACATTTATTAAATACCTCTTATGAGCCAGACACCATGCTGAACACAGTATATAGTCATATCTTCTATCATCTGACTTCAAGAAGTCCATGTTGAGTAAGGTTGTTCAGTCAATGAAATTTGGGGTGATCAGATCAAGGCAGTATCCTGAGCACGTGCCTCTCTTGCTGTCAAAAATGCCATAAAATGACAGAAACAATATTTTAAAGTGAAGAATCAGTAGCTGTGCCAAGAATCCAGAAAGAGTACTCATAGCAGGATAGAAATCTTGAGGAATTCTTAAAAGAAAAAAAAAAAAAAAAACTACTATATAGGATCAGATCATGGGAGAAATATCCTGCCAAAAATATTGCCCAAAACATGCACAAGAATAGGTACAGTTCTCGGGAGCCCCTAGCTCAGTCAGTATTTACAAGGAGAAGGAAGGGTCCCTATTCACTCATCGGAGAGCATAACTGTCACCCCAGCTGTTGCTGTAGAGCAGGCCCTCCCTCTGTGCTGATCATGGGCAGCAGTAGAGATGGCCAAGAGACTAAAATGAGAGTGTGCTGGGCCAGAAATGCAGGGATTGCTCTAGGGAGTTACTCCTCTCTTCCCAGGAATACTGGGGAGCTTCCACATCCAGAAGATAAAATATTAATAGACTCTTGGCAGTATGTGCTATCCCCCGCTTACCCCCCAATCACTGAGGAAGGCTTAGAGTAAACACAGCAAGCAGGTGTACAGGGATTTTGAAAGATCAGCCCACATTCTTGGAGGTTTCCTAAGTATTTGAGGAAAATCAAACTCGATAAACAGAAAGATTAATACTTGAAAGGGTAATAGAGGAAACAGGGAAAGAATTTAAAATAAGTACAATTAATTTTCACAGAAAATTCCAAGACACTATTGCATCCACCAAAAGTAAACAACTGGAGATTTTGAAGATTACATATTTGTCACAATAGATGAATTTCCTTAACATATGAAGAGCTCTTATAAATCAAAAAAAAAGACCAACAATACAATAGCGAAACAGGCTAGGGTAAGAGGATACAAATGGTTCTTAAAGATTTGAAAATATGCTCAACTCCAACCATAGGAAGAAAAATGCAAACTAAAACTTCAATTAGATAACATTTTTAACCGGTAAGTTAAGTGAAATTTGGATGATTTGATAATGAATACAGAGAGTATAGGAAGATAAGATCCCATACACTGCTCGTGAGAGAAAGATCAGTGCAATCTGTATGAAGAGCAGTTAAAGTAGCTAGGCAATATGTATCAAGTTATAAAATTATTTGACCCAACAATTGCACTTATAGGATTTTAGCCTACAAATACACATGAACATAAATGGACTTTTACACACATTTGAACAAAGATATTAATTGCAGATTGATGTATTAACACAATATTGGAAACAACCAAGATATCTACCAATAGGTAACTGGTTAAATAAATGATAGCATGTCCATACAAGGGAAAACCATGCACTAAAAAGAATAGCACAATTCTACTTTGGGGAATTTATCCTATGGTGTTGTTGCATATAAGTGATATTCTTGAGCAGAGATACTTGCAAAATGAATGAAATTATGTCTGAATGAGGCTATTTATTGCAGCACTGTTTTTAATTACAAAAAGTTAGAAATAAACCAAATGTCCGTTAATAGTGGACAGATTAAAATCTGGTACACTCAAATGACAGAGTGCCATTCCAGTGTAAAAGTGAATGTAGCAGCTCTATGGGTAAGATACTGAAAGGTCTCCGGATATACTATTCCATGAAAAGACAATTATATATTATGCTATCTTTCTGTGCTTGTACAGGCATAGAAAAATCCTGGATCAATGCAGGAAAATAATGATATTGGTTCCTTGATTTGACTATTGGTGCTGGAAACTGAGCAAAGGGGTAACAAGTGGCAGAGAGTTTTCATTGTTTGTCTTAATTTAAAAAAAATGGAAGCATATAAATAAATTACCTCTTCAATGAATTTATTACCTCTTCAAAAAATTTAAAAGAAAAACAACAAAACCAGGCTTAAAAAATTAAGCACCTTCATTTGTATTTATATTGAAAATGTTGAAGATATATTGCTGAATAAAAACAAAAGCAAAATAAATAAAACACAAAATACAGAATAGTATATAATATATGATATAACTGTGTTTTTAACCCCAAAAAGCCTGACTCAAAATGCATGAAGGCTGCATAAGCACAAGCTAGCTCTGGGAGGATGCCTAAGAAATTAGTAATAGCAATTACCTTTGGGGATGGGGATCCGGAAGGCTGGGGAACAGAGACAGAAGAGAGATTTATTTTGTATTGCATTCCTTTCTGAAACTTCTGAATCTTTTTTCTATGTGTGTATATTACCAGTTCAAAAATAAAAGTTTTTCAAAATTGATGGCAAAATCAAATCATAAACCCAATAGATAAGTTGAATAGCATCATGAAAGTATGATAGAGGTTCTGATTTCTGATTCTATCCAGACACTGGTAGAAAAATGCATTAAATATAGAAAAATTGAAATAGAATGTATAACTTTCAAACCATGAAGGAGGACCAAGAGAACAAATTCTTCTCCTCCTCAAATAATATAATAATTCCACTCCAATCTTAATGAATACAACAAAGGGAGAATATGGATGAAATACAATCAGTAACACAGTAAGGTGAAAAGAGAAATTAAATTACAATGGCAGGAAGAAGTCCAGGCTTGTAAGTAATCAATAAATAAGAAATATGAAAATTAAGGGCAAGAAGTACATACCCAGTTAATGCTAAGAAGAGAAAGTAAGTATTGTTAAATTAGTATCAGACAAAATACTAAAAAAAAAAATCAAAAGGACAAAGACAGGTATTTCATATTGAGAAAAGTTAAAAATCCACAAGAAGAGATAACAGTGCATTAACATTATGTACCTAACAACAGCTTCAAAGTATATGAGTAAAGAAAAAAAAAACAGTTAAAAATACAAAGAAAAAATGATCAATCTGTACTAACTGTGGGAGACAGCTCCATAGAAAATAATAGAACAATTGGACAAAAAGAATAAAAAATTGAGAATTTTAAATAACACTCCCAACATGGTTAATATATGATTTTGTATCCAAAAAGCAATGAATACATAGAAAATTGTGGCATAGAAAATTAACCATGTTTCATCTACAAAGAAAATCTCAAGTACTTAAGGAAAGTAGAAAACATACAAAGCTTATTCTCTGACCATAAAGCACCAAAATTAGAAACTAATAAGAAAAGAAAAAAAAGCACCTTTCCACTCAGATACTACAAACCACTCTTAAAAATGAGTTGAAAGAAAATAGGCAAAATCTAACATTTCACTATAATGCAGGATTGACTTCATTGCACCAGTACCCTGTGTAGCCAAGGCAGGTAAAATCTCATTTAAGACAGCTGTGGTTTTGAGGAGCCCTGCCAAACTTAAATCTTTATTGTGAGTTCACTTTTGTTACAATAAAACTAAATTGTGGGAACTGTCAGAGAATAGGACACTCAGAACTTTGTCATAACTGGAATAGTTATAGCCAAACATGCCAAAATTTTAAAAATAGTTAAAAACATTACAGAGTTATGAATATATGTCTTAAAATATAAGGCTTATTCTTATATATTCCTCTCTCCAAAGTTAGAGAGAAACACATACCTAATATTCAGAAAGAATTCAAATGAAAGAGAAATCTCTAAGTAGATTATGGCAACTTACCATGATATCTTTCCTGATAAATGGCACTGCCACTTAACTGAGATATTAACCAGAAATGCTAAACTGGAATGTTAACCAGACATGCTAGGATAGGGATTCAGTTCACAGTTCAATTTTGCTTAATGACAAAACCAAAGACAAATGGCACACCTGGACATTCCAACAAGAAGTTCACCAGTGGCTAAAACGTCTTTTAGAATTTTGGATCTGGAGGCACACTTATTGATAAGTTCACCATCACTACAGCCATCACCAACTTTACAATGAGATGACCAGAACTCATGTCTTTTCTTTCCCAGCCCGTGTTCCTTCCACATTTGCTGTTCTTGTGTAATGTGAACTTCAGATTTTTTTCATTTGAAACTGTAACAGCTTAATGAGTCAAGTATCCTTTAATAAAAATACTCTGAGAAGTTTTATTTCTTTGTGGTAACACTTTTATAAAAAATAGTAAATTAGAAAATAAATTGTGACTGTCTCTCAACTTGTGCTCTGTAAGCCCTGGATAATCAGGAAGATTGTATAATTGGCACCTTTCCCCAAGTTGTACCAGTCAGAGCCAATTATGGGGATTCACCTGTGTTAATTTTTCAAGCAGTGAAGTGCCTCATGATGTGAAAATGCATATGCCAAGCTTGAGCAAAGAAAGCAGCTTTTTGCTGGGTCTGATACTGCCCCAGGGCTGGGACATGACACTTGTGATCTCCCTTACTTATCTGATTACAAATCTTGATAAAAAAGACAGGAACATCTTTTAACTGCAGGGGAAATTTCAGCTCTTCAAAGAAGACGCTGGTAACATAACAGTTGTGAGTGGACACATACAAGGTTTTTTCTGTTGTCATTTTGTTTTTTTTCCCTCTGTCTTCTCTCTATAGCACCTGAAAGGACAGGCATCTAGAAGACACATTTTAACTTTACATAAATTTTAATCTTGCAATGATAGTGATTATAAGAAATTAGATTGTAAGATCTACCTCCATTATTAATTGTAATCTACTTGCTTTCCCTCTGAAACCTTCTCATCACATCCTCTGTGGGACAGCACAGAATATTAGGGAAAATTATTAAACATTTTTATTCCTATTAAAAAAATCTTGGGCATTATTTTTAAAACTAACAGGAAAATGGGATTCTGCTAGGTTTTTGTTTAACTTAAGAAAAAGGGTTTGTTCTGTATAAATTGTTCCACAAATGGAAATTTCTGGACAATTAAAGTTTCTGTCTTTTTAAAAATTGTATCTAAGTCAAAATGGGCTTCTTTGCAACAAATTATGGGTATTTTTGAATGTAATACAGAGATTTTTTATGACATCAAAGTGTAAATAATTAATACCTTAGAGACTTAAAAATATTTTGCCTTTAGTGTCTCTGTCTTCTATAAAGATGCAAACTGTTAATACAGTTCTATTTTAGACGGCTTTCTTTCATTGAATTGGCTTAAATTGATTTCTAAAGAGTTCAGCCCCAAAGAAAAGGTGATATTTTTAAGAAGGCAGCATTTTAGAGTTAAAATGCACCAGGCATAAAGATAAAAGATTTGAGTTTAAATTCTGGCTTGCTTACCATGTATGTAAGATAGATGACATTATTGACTATAAAATGGGGATAATAATATTTAATCCATTGGGTTGTCATAAGGGTTAAAGAAATCTACTGGACTGTGAATTTCTTGAAAGTAAGCATTTTTTATTCTTCTGTTTCCTTTGATTTATATTAATCCTTGTCCCTTAGTCAACTATCCTACATGGTATGGCTGGGTTGGCAGGGGCTAAAATATTAATTTTAATGTATTTACTTTCATTCTGAGATCTTCTACACACATGCTCTGTGATTTTTATCTATCTACTGTTTTCCTGTTAGACATAATGGAGGTTCACATAAATATATGGCCTAATATTCACGCTAGTGACTCTTGCTAGTGAAGATGTTCTAAACCTACATCTATTTTTCAGTTACTTCTCTGGCCTCATCTTCTACCACTCTGCTCCCTGCTCACTCCACATCCCCTTACATATTCTATCCTACTCACCAATTTACTTTTCTCCATAGTACTATTACCACATTTTTTAGAGACCTACTTATTTACTTGTTTCTTGCTTGTTGTCTGTCTCCCTTCACTAGAATGAAACTTTTTTTGGACCAGGGAATTTGTTTTGTCCTTTCAGTTGATCATCATTAAATATTTTCTGAATGAATGATTAAATAAATGAACAAACGAATTAGTAACATAGTGAGGATTTCAGAATACTTCCTCTTGCTATCCAGATCAAGATACACAATTCCAGAACAGAATGCAAATATTTTCATATTCATCAATTCTTCCTATTGTTTGTATTTAGGTCTTTCTTTTCTGTTAGATAAGAAAGTCTTTGGAAGTTGGTGACTACACTCTGTTTATTTCTCTCTCTTTTCCTTTCATCCCTCTTAGCACTGGGATTGGCACATAGTAGGCTCTCATAGTTTCATTAAACAAAACACAGCAACACAATTCAGGATAACTTTTGTGGTTACCACAAGGACTGTGAAATTAAATTTAATACGGTTATGCCATATATACCATATGTTTTGTCAAGGAATAGAAAAAAATCAGTTGGGTATTTCAGGGTGTTTCTGTTCTTGCTCACAAAGGTATCTAAATAATACTCAATTTCCCAACTTCTGCTCCTTAGCTCCAGGCAATGTAAAGATAGAACTTCCAAGTTTCTTGCAGAAAAACGGCTTCTGAATTATGTTAGTATTAAAGAATTGGTGGGATCTATGTCTAGCTTTCTCAAAAGTCAATTCTGGGAGGACACATTTTTCACATTAGCTATTATGAGTCACCCTTTCTCAAGAAAGATTCTGTGAAGAAGCTTTTAAAATTAGCTTCATTTTTGTAAATGTGTGCACACTAACTCTTTCATAGAACGAGGTTGATTTTTCTGGATCAAAGGTTTGCTTGCGAGTTTTTTCACCAATGGTGAAACGTTGATTTTGTTACAATGAAATTCCAAGAACTCACTGTGTAGAAATTAACATATACATATACAAATGCAACACTTTGTGCTTCCTATATAAAAGGGAAGCTTCAAAGCCAGCATCAGTGTCTCTAGCTCTTTGAGCTATTTTCCCAGCAATGCTGTTGGATCCACATGTGAAAGAAGACTGACTGCCTGGGGTTGTGGGTATAGCTCTAGGCTCTGGTCTTCCCAAAGAGTAGATGTAAGTTTGACTCTAATTACTAAAATCTGGATGCATGCCTGGGAAACATCCAGGAAAACTGCTTCTTGTTAGTGTGGAATGGCTTAGAAATCAGCAAGTCTGAATTTTCCTCCCAACTCTTGCCACTTGCTAGTTACGCCTTCATTTATTCTCTCTGGATCTCATCACCACAGAAAAAAATGTTTAAAAAAATACCAAGATCCTGAATATTTAAACAGTGTCAGTGTTTTAGAACTTCTGACACTCGACTACTGTATGAATCATATCTATAAATCCCCAACTTTCAGTATGCTCTATCTAGGAGATTAAATGATGGTTTTGTACTGAGGAAAGTAATTGCCATAAACATATGCAGAGGGTGTCCCACAATTTGTATGACTATTTACTGGAAGTGATTATTTACTTGACTTGTTTGCTTTTACTTTAAAGAATGGCCAGATAACCCAATGGACCATTCAGCAAAGAGCAACTGTAACAGGATCTTCTTTCTGTTGACAGAAGGTCAATGTGGCTGTCCTTGCTGTGCTGACTGACATCACTGTTCTGAGTGACAATTAGGCATCTTTTTACCCTAGCCTGCTTCATCAAGAACATCCATTACTGAGCGAGGCCAAACCTGAAGGATGGAGATATGCTACCATATCTGGAATATCAACAATTCTGCCATCTGTTCCTCATCATTTGCAACAATTTTTATTTGTTCTTTAAAAGGAGAATGAGCAAGTGGAGGACAACATAATTTCTTCAGAGTCTTGGATTTTTATTTCCTTAGAGCCAGTCAAGTGCGCTTAGCCTTGAACCTGAGGTATGTGGACCATCTTAGACTGCTGTGTACAAAGTGTTTGAGTGAATTCAATTTTCAGAGCAGCAGAATGTAGTTCGTGCCTTAAAGCAATTGATTCGATTCATCTCCCTGCTCCAATCCCTCAATCTCCATATAGTTATTATGGTAAACTTACCCTTAGGGTGGTGCACAGTGAACCCAAAACCATAATATCTCATCACTAAATCTCTTAGGTGGAGATAAGGACCTTTAATGATCCATTAAACATTTCAGGTACCAGATGAATCCAGAAACGTGATACCTAACTGCATTCAGTCACCTAAGCCAGAAACCTGGAGATCATTTTTTACACCTCCCTGTCACTTTCTCCCCACAGCCAAATAATCCCCAATTCTTGTTGGTTTTACCTCATACACATATATTGGAGCAGCCCTCTCTATTAAGATGGCAGCTATTACTATCATTTGGGTCTTTATTTGGCTGGACTTGCAGTAGACACTAACCCCCACTCCCTTAGTCTTAATGCCCTTTCAGTTCATCTTTCAAAACAGAGACAGGGTTATCTTTCTAAAATACAAAACTATTTCTGTCACTCTTCTATTTTAAGTCCTTAAATAGATTTTTATCACCGTCGTAGAATAGTGCTTGGCACATCACATGTGCTTAATAAATATTTGTGAAATGAAAGGAAGAATGAATCCATCAAGAGAAAGCCCAGGATCCTTAGCATGAACAATGAAGCTGCCTCCTATTTCTTTATTTCCTACAGAGTGCCGTGCATTCCACTGATCATATGCAAGGAAATTTTAGGTAGTTCATCAACAAATAAAATTATTTTAGTAGTTAAATATTTATTTTTATGTTACCATGTATTAATGGCAAGCATTACTGATTTTCTGTATACAGAAATGGGATAAAATGTACTTTTGAAATAAACATATTAGATTATAATAGTGACTTCATTTAATGAAAGGATATTAAATAGAGAATAATATAGATGAAATGGGGCTACAGTCAACACTGAGAAGGTCACACAGCGATTATAGCCCACTTTATTGAGTTGTAATTATTTGCTTATTTAGTCTCTCCTATTAGACCACGAGCTCCCCGAGGGCAGTAATGGCCTTTTCACAATGCTGAGCACATGGTCAAAGTAAAATGTGTATTGAGTGAATGAAGTCAGGCAAATCCAGTTTGGATATTTCCAAGGCAAGGGTCTGGGTTAATGCCAATTACTGGACAGTGTTTAGTAATATCAATAAAGATACCAATAAAGACAGCACTTTTACTATCCAGCCTTTGAAATGCTCCAGTGACTATTTAGACAGCCATTTTGGAAACTGATTTAAAACAAGTTTTTTAGACAGCATCTACATAGTACCAGAAGGTTTCAGTAAAAAGTGAAAAATTCAGTCAATTATCTGGATGGTCAACTTTCAGAATACCGACTATCCAAATAATAGAAAACACTTAGAAGATTGAATCTTGAAATTTCATCATAGACTTCCGCTTTTGGTCCCAGTTTTAAGGATGTATGGTTGGTTCTCTTCAACTAAAGGGTTGTGCTCTGAAATAATAACTCTAAATTCTACAAAATAGATTAAAATGAAAAGCACAAAATACAGACAAGATGTGTTTTAAATGATTTTATTAATAGATGTTTGACCTTAGATTTCATTGGTTCTACTCCCATCTTTTCCCCTTCTCGAAATTTATATAGACTTTTGGAGTGCAAGGAGTTCCTGGTGGTATTCTGATTTCCTCATTCTGTGAATAAAAACACTGGAGCTGAGAGAGGTTAATTTGCCCCCATCTTAAAGCTAGATGAAGGCAGATTTGAGAACTAGAAGCCAGATCTTTTGGTTTTCAGGCTAGTGTGCTTTACTCTAAGAAACACTGCCATTCTTTCCTTTAGTGTCCCTTCCTCTTGGTCCTTGTAGTTCCTATCCCTGAATTGCCCCCATGCCTTAAACAGTTAATCATTACTTTGTTTGCTTCATTAAATGAGCTGAAGAAAGACACCTGCTTTCTTGTATAGCACTCTGAGCATTTTTTTCCGTGAATGGTCCATTTCCATAAGCACATACTCCCCAGAATTTGTTTGACAGATCACCATGTTATATGATTGAATGCTAGTATAATACCATCTTGGGGCAGAATTTGCCAAAATGTAGGTCTTTCTGGCACCCTGACCTATAAGGGTAGAATCAGTGATGTAAGAAATGAAACAGATCTTTGTTGTTAAAAGGGCATCTCACTTAGGCAATCCCATAAGTCTCTGGAGGGTGCCAGGAGGGAGCCTATTATAGTTTTTCTTTCCCAGGATACAAGATCCACTTTTTAAAAATGAGCCTCAAGCAATTTGGAAATGCAATTCATTCTCAGATTTGGTAGGAAAACTGCCTTCAGGAATACTTTATGGTTTAAATTAAGACACTTAAAATGAAATTTCCATAAAGAATTTTAGATGACATACTTTAAATACAGGATCGCTGAAGTGGGTGCAAGGTCCCAAAAGGTGGTTTTGAGAGTTGGATAATGGTGTATGTATCCAGAACTCTCTCTAGCTGGGTGACTTGGACCATGGTGCAGAACTAGGTTTATATTGGGGGTCTGTTAAGCAGCTGCCCATGGCTTTCTTGTTTTACCCTGCTTTTCCATCTGTTTTACCTGCCTCTATTTCTGAATAATTTATTTCACCATCTGCATAAATAGAACACCTGGTTGAAGGCTAACTCCTACACCTAAATAATTTAGAGAAAATAACCTCTTTCGTCTTTATTGGAATAAAGTAATGACTTTCAAGAACAAAGCCCTTGAATAAATAACTCTTGTGAATATTTCTAGTGTCTTTAAGTATTACTGACAGTTTAAAAAGTTAATATCAATCTATTTGTTATTATAACTACCCCCTTATTTTTCCCCCATAAGGTATCAATTCTAGTGGCTGTTTTGGCTGCTGTGGGTTGCATGCATGTCTTCATTTAGAAGAACCATTGGTGTTTGTTGACAAATATGACTTTATTAGTCTCAGCTAAAAATCTTCTCAATGCTTCGTTGCCTGTAAGAAATAGTAATATATTCACGCACTTTTTCCTAACAGTTTACTTCAGTAAATGCTTAGACCCATTTTGCAAGTAGACAAAGTATGTATAGCAAACATTTCATCATGATTTTTGCTTTTGCTGAGGCTGTCTTGGTGACAATTATTTTAAATGTTTGTTCTGTACTTGAAAGAAAAAATCAGTAGTGGTACAGATTTGTAAATTGAAGCACTCAAGTCAAACATCTACAGATCAATTTATTAATGAATAATCTTATAAACATTCATTCATTCAAATTTCAGTGAGGTCAAGAATGAAAAGTATCTCATAAATCTCTGTTCAGCTGCTTATTAGCTGTGTGACTTTGGGTGATTTACTTCACCTCTTTGAGCCTTGGTTTCTTTATATATAAAATGGAGATAATAATACCTATGCTATAGGCTCTACTGTAAAGTACATCCTGTGTAGCCTTTAGGTGTTGAATAAATGGTACCTTTATTCAGTATGTATTCAATTAAATAAAAACTTGAGAATGGGTTATTATTTTGGATATCTAGACTAGATAAGATGTAAACAGTTTTTAAAAATCAATACTTTTGAAAAAATTCTTAGATGTTTTACATCATTACTTTTCTTCTTATAATCCATTCAAAACTATTGTCATCAATGTCATTAGTAGTCATCAATATAAACAATAACTGTATACTATATACCACACACTATCTACTGTCTATATAAAATAATTTAACAAGGCTAATTAACTTACAAACAATTGTTTTATTCCTACACTAACTGGCTCTGGATAATTGAACTTTTTGTGGTCTTAGGTCTGCTTTTCATAATTTTTTGTTGTCTCCCTGGCTAACAGCTGTCATTTCTTGCTATGGCTTATAGATTTGTCTGTAGCAATTCTTCCCTCTCATTTTAATATGCTACTTGTAACCTATTTCAGATCGGAACACAAAGTTCTAAGAGAAGGATTTTCCTATGTATGTATTTTGCACAAGAATTTTGAGACATTTTGGTATTTATTGGCCAGAGGTTCTCAGATTGTGCCAGAGAGCTGATTTCTGGATACTCAAACTGTAACAGTATTGGCCTGTATGTTTACTATTCCACAGAATCACAAAAGTACTTATTATGTAAAGATTTGATTATTATATGAACTAGGAAAGAGACACAGTAAATTCTTATTTATCTAAAATTTAAGCAGGTTTAAAATTCAAGCAATTAGAATAAACTAACAAAGTAAGTCAAGAAAGTAAGGTTGAGTTATGCTTGATATAGTTTTTTATTTTCTCTGAATTTATTGTATTCAAATTATTTGTGAAATATTCATCATTATAGAATTCCTAACTATGGTCCAGGTAATGTGTGGGGCAATAGAAATACTGAAGGAATACAAGATGTTTTCTGTCTATTAGGAGGTCAGCCTGGCAGGTTTGTGGGGAGGGAGAACAGACACATAAACAAATAAGCACAATAAAGATGCTTAAAAATAGGTTATATGTATATTCAATTGAGGACAAAAGGAAAAAATGGTCCATTCAACACTACTGGGACCAAGGAAGGTGGGAGGGAGGGGACAGTTCCAGATACAGGGACAGGCTTTCAAGGGAAGTGACTCTTGAAATGAGTTGCTGCTTTTGAGTCAGATCAGGTTATGAATAGCATTTAGAAGTGGTGAATTTAGAAGCTGAAGCGGTAGCTCAAACCTATGGTCAGGTAGCAAAGGGAGCTACAAGTTGTTGCCATGGCTGAAAGGTAGGGTGTGTGTTGGGAATGGGAGAGTAGAGATGAAATCATAAAGGCAGACCTATCATGAAGGACCTTGGGTGCTGTGCCTAGAAGTTTGCATTTTATTCTAAGGCAATGGGGAGTCCTGGAAAGTTCCTAAGCATAGAACTAATATGATCGGACCTGCATTTTTCAAAGCTGCATGTGAGGGTTTTGTGTTGGGTGGAATGAAGGAAAGACAGATAACAGAGCTATGGCAGCGGTCTGTGAAAGGAATCACGAAGCCTGAATTCAGGAAGTGGGAATAAGAGGATGGAGTTGGTATGAGAGACATTTAGGAAGTAGATTTCAACAGGACTTGATGACTAATTGGATTTTGGGGGATAAATAGAGATGGAACTTGTGAAGGAACCTAAGAGTAGAGTTAAGGACAATTCCCAGTTTCACTACTGGAATGACTAGGTGTCTAATGGTGGGATACAGAGAGAAGAACAAATTTTAGGGAACACTAACTTCAGTTTGGGACATGCTAAATTTGAAGAACTCATGGCTAATACAGTAAGCAGCTGACAAACCAGTTGGATAAACAGATGTACACTACACAATGAAAAGTTAATGTTAAAATCTATAGCTAGTAAGGAAAAGGTTCAAAAATTGATTCTGGTGATGAATGCACACCTGTATATTGTACACTGTGGATGACTGTAGGGCACGTGAATATATTTCAATTAAACTGCATTAAAAAAAGTAGATAAACAATGGGTGGAGGAGGGGAATGGGATGTTTTGGATGTTCTTTTTTATTTCAATTTTTATTTTATTTTTTGGAGGAATGAAAATGTTCAAAGTTTGATTGTGGTGATGAAAGCACAACTATTTGACGATATGTGAACAACTGTACACTTTGAATGATTGTATGTTATGTGATTATATCTCAATAACATTACATTAAAATGTATAGCTAACTCTTGATTCTCGATGATGATTGTATACTATATAGCTTTTAAAATGTGACCATGTGATTGTGAAAATCTGGTGGCTCACACTCCCTTTATCCAGTGTATGGGCAGATGATTAATATAATAAAGACAAAAATAAATAAATAATAGGGGAGTGTAAGGGGTATGGGATGTTTTGGGTGTTCTTTTTTATTTTTATTTTATTTTATTTTGGAGTAATGAAAATATTCTAGAATTGATTGTGGTGATGAATGCACAACTATATGATAATACTGTGAGCCAGTGATTGCATACTTTGAATGGATTATATAATGTGTCAATATATTTCAGTAAGATTGCATTTAAAATGTATAGCTAAGTGATAGCAAGATTCATCTGGATGGTATCAATATAGTGCTAAAGAAAGCTACTAGGAATAAAATTTGCAATAGGCTAGGGAGGAGAGGGTAATTAAGTCATGCAGAATAATTTCAAGTGATTTCTTGTTCAAATAGTTCAACTCCAAGCACTTATGACAAAAGATGACATCTGGAGCCAGCAGCTTAGAACATTTTACCTCTACTTGATATGGTCCTGAACTTTCTGCTGCTACCACTGTCTCCACTTTTAACTCAGTAACTAACTATACTCTGGTTATTTCTTCTTCTCAATTTTCATTACCCACACTTCTCTCCTCTCAGCCACAGTGAATCACTCCTTTCTTTGTGTTCCTAAAGTACCCTACCAAGCTTTTCCATTTGGTAGTATAATTTTTCCTTTTCACTAGTACTATCTTCCATCAGATCATGAAACCTCTGATGGCAAGGACATAATTTTACTTATCTTTTACCCCAGTGCTGAAGACAGAGCCTGATTTAATAAATGTATATGTATATACACGCATGCATGTATATTAGTAAATATTAAATGAATAAAGTCAAATTAGTGGTTACCTTATCTCTATTGGCTTGAACTTCACCCTTCACCCTCTGCTTTGGCATACATATTTTCAATCTTATGTTTTTGAGCACCTACTGTGAGCTACTAAGATACTAGTTGCTATCAATTACCTACTGCTAAGTAGCAAACCACCAGAAACTCAATAGCTTAAAACAATAGCTATGTGTTTATTTTCATGATTCTGTGAGTTGACTGGGATTATCTAGTCTGTTGGTCTACACAGAAATCACTGGCTTTCAACAATGGGAAGTTATTAGTTTACAAACTTACAGTTCTGAGGCTGTGAAAATGTCCAAAATCAAGGCATCATCAGGACACTACCTTCTTCATGTAGACAGTTTGCGAATGATCCTGGACTCCTCTGTCACATAGAGGCATCCTCTCTTCGTGGTTTTGTTGCTTCCAGCTTCTGGCTTCAGTGGCTTCCTGTCTGTTTCTTTCTCTCTCAGTTTCTGTATTCATTCTGTTTATAAAGGATTCCAGTAAGATGATTAAGACCCACCCTGAATGAAGTAGGTCACGTTTAACTGAAGATCCTACTCAATAAAAGGTCCTACTTACAATGGGTCCACAGCCACAGGAATGGATTAACTTTGAGAACATGCTTTTCTGGGGTACATACAGCTTCAAACTATCACAGGGATGTTCTCCTGGTCTCAACTAGTCTTACTCACGAGGCTGCACTCAGCTGGAGGCTCATTTGGGGCTTATTTAGACAGTTTAAGTGGGTCTCAATTGCACATCTGTGGTATCTTTTGGGAGAGCTGAAATGACTGGGACAGTTGGCATCTCTCTCTGTATGATCCTTCATCTGGGGCTTCTTCATAGTGTGGTGATTTTCAGGGTTCAAAGACAGTGAGGGTAGGAGTTTCAAGGCCTCTTGAGGCTGAGTCTCAGAAGCCTGCACAGAGGCACTTCCATTGCATTTTTTTTGGCCAAAGCCAGTCACAAGGCCAACCCAGATGAAAAGGAAAGAGAATCCACCTCTTGATGGAGAGTCAAAGATACACTTCAAAGAGACCTGCAGGATGGGCCATCTTTCCAAACAAACGGGAGCATTTCCCAGGGATTGACTCTTCTCATCTTCACACTTTATTGAACAACATTGATGGTCAGATCAGAAGCACTTTTCTTAATGTCTACTATAAATGCTTCAAAGAGAGTCACTTCTGGTAACACTGTAATTCCTTAATGTCAAATTAAGAAAAGGTGACCTCATGCTGAATTCTAAGTACAGAGCTGAATTTGGCCATGATAACAATGAAGAGAAGAGAAAAAATTTTAAATAAGGCAAAGTAGAAAAAGGGAAACAAAGGAAATATAAGGATAAATCTTGAAAATAATTGTTATGGCTAAGTTAGTGTGTCAGCTTGGCTAGATTGTGGTGTCAAGAAAGTACTGGCTTGATTGTTACTGTGAGACTACTGCATGGGTTTAAATCATTAGTCAGTTGATTGCATCTATGGCTGATTGCATCCACAATCAACAAAGGAGATTGCCTTCAGCAATGAGAGAAGTCTCATCCAATCAGTTGAAAGACTTAAAGGGAGAACTGATGATTTCAGCAGTCAGAAAGAAGAATTTCTATCTCTACTTCAGCCAGCTTCTTCTGGGGAAGTCATCATCACCTTCATCAGGATTCCCAACTTGCAAGTTCCCAATTTGGACTTGCCGATACCCATGGTTGCCTGAGTCAATTCCTATAATGAATATCATAATATTTACATATATATGCATCCATATAGGTGCATTACATATATATATGCATCTGTATCTCCTGTCACCTTTGTTTCCCTGGAGAATCCTGACTAATACAATAATCAATGACATTACGGTTGGCAGAATGCAAGGTAAAGCTGATACTGAAACCCTAGCATGATAGATAGATGATAAAGAGATAGTTAGACAGACAGATAGATAGATAGATATAGATAAACAGGCGTATATGAAAAAGCACTATGATGTAGGGAGGATTTTAAAAGATATTCACACTGAAAGCCTTCTAGAGGGTAATATATGAAAGGAAAAAATTCTAAAACTCTCATGAAAGGATAAAACTAAAAAAGGTTAAGTCACAGGGATGAACAAGTCAAGGCTGAAAATAAATTTCCTAATTGAATGATATCTTGGGTAATCCAAAGTGTTAAATACAGGAAGGAAAAAGGAGAAAGGAATTGATGCATCTGGGTATAATTGGTATAAATGCTGGAGTGGAAACATTGGTCTCTTCCACTGGTCTCATTATTTTAAGTATTAAAAATCTACTCCAAAGGAAATAAAATTGTCAAACAGATGCTCTGCACACACTACTGCACATCTCACTAACTTATTGAGTTAAACACAAAAGCTAACACATGTGACATTTGTGTTTTTTCCACATTTGTGTATTTTACACACGTTCCTGTTATGATGAATGCTTGCCAACAGTTCTTCCTAATGACAACATTTTCAGCTTCAGAGCCCTCAAAAGAATGTGCTGTTCTTGGGGCAGAGGAAAAATATCTCTTCTCTTTTCTTCCCCTCATCAAGGCTCTGGTTCCTGACTGTTGAGGAATCTCAGTTGAAGATGCCAAACTTCCCTTCAAGTGGGTCCTTGAATGCATATTCCTGGGTGAGCCAGGGAGGTCTGCACAAGAATGTTAAGATGTTGTAGAAGCCTGGAGAGTCACTTTCTTCCCTTCTTGTCACAGCTGCCTTTACTGCAGCCAATGTGACATATCACATTTGAGGATAAGGATTGGAAGGAGAGAGACACTTGAGGCGGGGGGGGGGGGGGGGGGGGAGGAGAGGCAAATTTCTTTCACTTGCCTTCATGATGTACAAGGGTACTAGCCCCTCTCTGTGAGCAGACCATTCTCCTCTTCGTGACAGGAGTGGATTTGGGGATATATATACTGAAATTAGCTTTTAATTGAATTAATAATCAGAACCAAACTGTTTACAAGTCTGGTGGTCATTGAGAGATCTATTAAATCCTATAGTGTCATCTCTATGACATTTATCATTTCCTACCATGTACAGTCTTAATACCCTGAACAGGTATAGCAACTGTCATATATATCTTTATTCCCTACAGTGTCTAAAGTAATGCCTTGCACATAATAAATGCTCAATAAATATTTGTTAAATGACTACATGAATACAAGATAAATAAAGATATCCAATTTTGAATGGCAAGATAGTTCTTTGATGGCTTGAGATTTATTTGGTTTTTATCTTTTCAAACAGGTGATTTTATTTATGTCTTTGTAACTTCAGGGATTCTCCCTTGGTATTTTGTATCATAAATACAATAAATAATGACAAAGGCTGACTTTCACCTTATGGTATCAGTATCAATATTTAGATCAATGTCTTACCTTTTAAAGGGGATACTCCAATTCTTTGGCTGAACCACAGAATTCTAAAAGAAAAATGGCTTCCTACAAAGTGCTGTCATCTGGTATAACCACATGACTCATTTCATTTTCTTCTAAGAAATTAATCATGCATATTGTATTCACGTTTACTTCTGTATTTAAAAGCTAGGGGTCAGGGATTTCAAAGGAAACACTTTGTTACAATTCCAGGATAGTGAGTAAGAAATAATAGCAGAGACTAAAATCTACCAAGGCATTTTGGCTTCCTGCCTTCCTTTAATTTTACAAAGCCGGGAACGTCAAGGTGAGACGTTAGCAGTCCCTCTCCTGTGTGCCTGTCTCTAGCCAGGAGAGAGCGACTGACAGGATGAGAGCACTCAATGCCAGGCTCCCTTGCCCACTCAAAGACCCTCCCTCAGGTATCAGTTGCTTGGCTGAGCTTTGGGGTCAACCAGACACCTCCCCTGAGGTTTGCCTGGCCTGAGGGATAGAGCGACCAGGAAATCCTCTCAGGGAAAGCAGCTGTTATCTGAGCTAGGATCAAAGTCCCACTCTGTACTCCAGAAAAAAACATCTTCCAAACTGGGTCTCTTTCTCCATGATTCGAATGAATGTTGAATGAGTCCCCAGGGACACCAGTTGCTTTGCTCAGAACAAGCTGTCAGAATGCTGTGCAATGAAAGTTCACCTCCTTTTAAAGTTCTTTTTGTTTGAGCAATTTTACTCACTGTCTCAGAGGGCCGTCAGAACTTAATCAAGAAGATGACAAGGAGCACTTATTTTTTCTTTGACACTTTTCACTGATGCTTTTAAATTTTGTCCTTTTATTCCTGAAGTGCAATATTGTTCAAAAGTCCATTTTTACAGATGGAAGCATTAGAAATAGTAACTTTCTTGATTACATTTTAGTTGCAAAGTGATAAAGATTCTTTTGCCTGATTTGAAATCTTTCAGAATGGACAATAATGATGACCTTAAACTAGGTGGCAAGCATGTTCTTAACAGAAATATGGCAGTCCAGAAGGTTCTGAAGATAATTTTCCATTAAACAGATCAACAATGAATCATTCATCTAGTGATTCCAGATTTGCAGAGACTGATATATTTAAAGCAATGTTTTGTTTGACTGCTAGGCAGATAAACAGCACTGGGTATAAACTCTTCAGGATCCGGGACAATGTCTCCTTTACCTTGGTAGCCCCAGCAACTACCACAGGACCTGGAATAGTGTAGAGGTAACATAAGCATCTCTTGAGGTGAACTAGATGGAGCACAACTTCCATTACCTAGTTAGGATTGCAGAACTGATGAACAGAACTAGAGGTAAAAAATGTCACAAGGACAAGATATGTTCCTGGGCCAAGGAGAAAGATCGCTTAGGATGATGCTTTTTGAATATGTGCATTCTTTTCAGCATGAATATGTTTTGCTGACATTGTAGTTATAGCCAGATTTATTCCATACAGTTCAGGTTGCCCAGTTTTAATTGATATTTCTGGTAGCACACTACCAGTGGGTAGGTGGGTGGGTCAGATATTTTAGTCACGGCACACACTATTGTATAGCCATCTGTTTTATTGAATGGATTATTTTGTTTATCGAGTTTCCTTGAATAGCAATTTCAGTTTTGTATCTTATTTCCTTTGATGAGGGCATTGCCAGCAGATGTAAGCTACATATTGGCTTGAGTTTCTCACAATATCCTGGCTAGCTTTTTTTTTTTTAAGCATTTTTTCTCTTTCCCTTAGCTCATTTGTTCTCAGCAACTTTGTTATTCTAAAGAAATTCAGCATACTGAAAACAAATTTCCTAAAACTAACAGCCTCACTAATTCTTTTTTTAAATAAAGATTCTATCTTTCCAAGGTTAATACCTTTCTTTTTTATCTTTATTTCCTGGTGGGATTTTCTTTCCTTATAAAGAACTAGTTCTTAAAAAAAAAAAAAAAAGTGATATTTGAGAAAAGAGCTTGTAGTTTTTGTCTAGGGTACCGCTGAACAATTGTTCTGCTTAGTTAAATCACCAGAATTGCATCCCCACCTCCTGTATGAGGTGCTTGACTCAGTAGATTTGAGCACAAAAGAGAATTAGCCATTTAATCAGAAAAACCTGGAAATTAGATAAATCTAAACAAGTATAATATTAATCTTGCAGAAGGCATTATAGGGAACCAGGCACCTACTGTCAGGGCTACAATTCTGATGAAGATGTTGATGATGACAACAACGATAGTTAACATTTACTTAGAACTTAATATATCACAGGCATCATTTAAAATTCCCGTTCCCTCCTTATTCAAATCCACAATACACCTATGAGGTAGATATTATTATTCCCTTTTCACTTCTGGGAAATTGAAGGACAGTAACATTAAATACTGGCCCCACGTTCACCCAGCTAATAAGCGGCAGAATGAAGATTCTGACCAAGGCAGGGTGGCTCCAAAGTTTGAACTTTTAGTCATATGCCACATTTCAAATATTTACACATTAGGAAAGGACAGTGGTTCAAGCATATTGTTTCCTATAAAATTCCAGGCACTGTCTTGGCAAATACAAAGATTCCCCTGCCTTTAAGTTGCCCACAGTCTAGTGGAGGATCATAATTGAAAACAGGTTGATTCAGTACAAGAGAGTATAGAAGAAAGATACGTGAGATGGAGAATGGTTGAGGAAAGATGCTTGCAGGTTGGACCCTGGCAAGATGAAGACTGAGTAGAAGTTAAGGCAGGTAGAGAAGAAAGTTTGGGTATTCCAAGAGGAGAAGAGGTGACTGAGTTGAGCCAGAAAGCCAAGAGCAATAATGTGATGTGAGGAGAATTCCAAGTGTAGTTTTGCTGGAATGCAAAGTGGGAATCTGGACGGTGGCAGATGAAGGTCGAGAGACATGGGCTTTGGGTAAAGCCCTTGGTAATAGGTTGTCACCAAGACCAAAGCAAGAGTGCTTAATACAGCCTGCTCTTGACAATTACAATATATCAAGCTGGCAGCACCTGATTCTCTCTCTTGCTTTCTGCCAGAGGGAAGACCTGGCATGCTGGAGCTTGTGGCCAGATGCTCACTGCTCAGTTTTCCCCCATTTGTTCTGTGTTGAAGCTTGGTTCCTGTTTTAGCTTCCTAGCTGCTCAAATGAATACCATACAATGGGTTGGCCCAACAACATGAATTTATTAGTCCATGGTTTCAGAGGCTAGGTGGCTTGCTTTCATCCAGATTCAGTGTGGTCTGGTTGGCCGGCAGTCTCTGGGGTTCCTTGGCTTTTGTCACATGGCAATGCACATGCTGACATCTTCTCAATTCTCTTCCGGGTTCCACTGACTTCCAGCTGCTGTCCATGGTTTCTCTGTGTGTGCCCAATTTCCTTTGCTTATAAGGATTTCAGCCATACTGGATCAAGGCCCACCCTCGTTCAGTTTGGGCACAACTTAACTAATAACACCCTCTAAGATACTACTTACAAATGGGTTCACACCCACAGGATCAGGATTTAGGACCTGAGTATACCTTTTTGGGGAATATGATTCAATCCTCAACAACTCCTTAAACAGGAGTATGCTGTGAGAAGTGAATGACCAGCTCCCTCGACTAGACTCCATAGCACTATTTCACTTTTGGCCCTGCCATCCTCATTTTGGAGATGGCCTTGAGGTTGCATGTTGGTCTTTCTATTGCCGAAGTTCCCTGTGCTTCAAGTGAAGTTAATTTCTCCTGTTCTTGCAGATGGGAGAATCACAGTGATTACGATGGGTGGACATATACATATATGTATATCGGCCTAGTAGTTTAACTGAATTGGAAAATCAACAATAGTGAGCAGTCTTGAAGGAGAAGCAAAAAACAGGGATATGAATAAGAGCAATATGTTTAAAAGGAATTTTAAATGTGAGTCATTGATGAAAAGAGGGAGAAGTTCTAAAAAGGACAGATGATGTAGATTTATCATAGTTTAATAATATCCTGTAGACTTCAGAGCAGTGGCGTATTGTAGTTTCAAAAGCGTTTTCTTTCTTTTATTTATGGCATTTTATATCTCATTCCACTGTAATGAATGTGTCTCCCTCTTTCTATCATTAGACTGTGGGATCCTATACCTTATCCTTATTGACCTTATTCCTGATCTTATTCCTCTGATCTTATTCTTCATTCTGTATCTTTAACCCTTACAATAATGCTTGGCAGAAAGTTATTGCTCAATAACTAAGCATCAAATTAAATAAAAAGGAAAGGTGTAGAGAGGTGTGGGACTCATTTGTTTATATTGGGGGTTGTGTGTAGAAAAACATGCAGGGCTTAGGACAGACCCCAAAGAGGAAAAGTTGTTGAGAGGTAGCAGGGTGGAGCAGAAATTGCAAGGACTTTGGATCAGAGAAATTCATGTGTGAATCTTGACATTATTGACATTTTGCTGCACTCGCAGTTCTGGGTGGGCCCAGCCCTCCATGAGGATGGCAAAGGCAGGAAGGTGGTCTCAGCAGCAACCTGCCAGGGTCCCTGCCAGTTCACAAAGGGCCCAGGAGAGTGAGCTCTACCTGTCTCAGGCCAAGAAAGACTTCCTCCATGCAGCAATGGCCAGCACCAACCTCCCCAGAATCTTGAGTGAAGAAATGGCTGTGATGTGCCGAAGCTCTCAATCGTGCCTGCAAGCATTTACACACTTATACAAAGCTCAGTCACCCTGCTCTTTATTTCCTCTTTGATTCATTCACTTCTAGATAGTCTAATAGGTTGTGTACCTGTAGTTTTGTTCTAGGGCCCTGCATCCACCTCCTTGTATTACCATCCTATTATATATATATAACATGGGAGGTGATTTGGCAGCCCTGGCTATTGTTCGGTAACTTCCTGAGTGATAATCTGGTGTTAACTGTTTTTCTTTCCAGTGCTGCAACTCATTTATATATCTAGGATCAAAATTATGCCAAAACAAGCAAACAAACCATCAGACTTGACAGGGTCCAGTGTGGTTTTTTTTCTTTTAATTTTTTTTTTTATTATAGAAGTTGTGGGTTTACAGAAAAAGTATGCATGATCTTCCCTGTCTCCCAGCGTCCACAGCCATGAAGGTCAAGCTTTGCAGTTTCAGTGGGTACAAGATCTATCCTGGGCATGGGAGGCGCTACGCCAGGACCAATGGGAAGGTTTTCCAATTTCTTAATGCAAAATGCGAGTCAGCATTCCTTTCCAAGAGGAATCCTCGGCAGATAAACTGGACTGTTCTCTACAAAAGAAAGCAGAAGGACGGGCATTAGGAAGAAATTCAAAAGAAAAGAACTCACTGGGCAGTTAAATTCCAGAGGGCTATCACTGGTGCATCTCTTGCTGATATTATGGCCAAGAGGAATTAGAAAACTGAAGTTCGAAAGGCTCAACAAGAACAAGCTATCAGGGCTGCCAAAGAAGCAAAAAAGGCTAAGCAAGCATCTAAAAAGACAGCAATGGCTGCTGCAAAGGCTCCTACAAAGGCAGCACTTAAACAAAAGATTGTAAAGCCTGTGAAGGTTTCTGCTCCTGAGTTGGTGGAAAACGCTAAGATGCCAGATCAGATACGTAAATAAAGTTCTGAGTAACTAAAAAAAAAAAAAAAAAAAAGCATGCATGAAATACAAGGTTCATGTACCACACTATTATTAACACCTTGCATTGGTATAGTACATTAGTTGTAATTGATAAAAGCACATTTTTATAACTGTGCTATTAACTGTTGTCCATGATTTAACTTGGTGTTCACTGTTTGTGTTGTGCAACTCCATAGATTTTTTTTAAATTACTATAGAAACACATATACAATCTAAAATTTCTTCTTTTAACCACATTCAAATATGTAATTCAGTGCTGTTAATTACATTCATAATGCAGTGTTACCATTGCCACTATTACCAAAATTTTTCTGTCATCCCAGATAGAAACTGTAAATATTAAGACTTAACTTCCTATTCCCTATCCCCCTCCCCCGCATCCCCTGGGGTTCTCTAAGGAAACATAACCTGTAAATATTGAGATTTTTATAAGAACTGTCTCACATGACTGTAAGGATGAACAAGTCCAAATTCCTTAGGGTAGGTTGCAAGCTGGGAACTCTGATGAAGATTTCAATGAATTCTCCAGTAGAAGCTGGCTGTCTGAAGTAGAGATGGAAATAGTCTTTTCTGGCTGCTGAAATCATCACTTCTCTTTTTTGAAGCCTTCCTTCTTTCATTGTTGAAAGCAATCACCTCAGTTGATTGTAGATTGTTCCGGTTTGCTAATGCTGCCTTTTTGCAAAACACCAGGAATGGATCGGCTTTTATAAAGGGGGTTTATTTGGTTACAGAGTTCTGGTTTCAAAGTGGCTTTCTCCCACGATGTTCCTCTCTAGGCTGCAGCTCCTCAAAAATGTCACTCTTAGTTGCCCTTGGGGGTGTTTGTCCTCTCTTAGCTTTTCTGGAGCAAAAGTTGGCTTTCAAAGGCCACCTCCAAAATGTCTGTAAGCTGCAGCTCCTCTCTCAGCTCCAATGGGTTCTTCAAAGTGTTCCTCTTGGCTGTAGCAAGTTCATTCCTTCTGCCTGAGCTTATATAGTGCTCTAGTAAACTCATCTAGGCCCAAACTGAATGGGCAGGGCCACACCTCCATGGAAATTATCTAATCAAAGTTATCGCCTACATTTGGTGGGCCACATCTCCATAGAAACACTCAAAGAATTACAATCTAATCAACACTAATATGTCTGCCCATACAAGATTGCATCAAAGATAATGGCGTTTTGGGGGACATAATACGTTCAAACCAGCACATAGATATAATCAGCCATAGACGTAAGTCCAGAAAATGTCTTCACAGCAACAATCAAGCCAGTTCTTTCTTGATCAAACAATTGGACACCAAAACCAGGCCAACTTGACACAGTAAGTTAACCACCACACCTGGTAATTTATATTCTAGATTCCAACTCTATGAGTTTGCTTATTTTAATTATTTAACAACAGTGAGATGTGACAATATTTGTCCTTTTGAGTTCTGGTTTATTTCTCTCAACTTGATGTCTTTAAGGTTCATCCATGCTGTAGCATGTATCAGAACCTCATACCTTTTTATGACTGAATAATATTCCGTTGTATGTGTATACCACATTTTGTTTATCCATTCATCGGTTGATGGGCATTTGGATTGCTTCCATGTTTTGCCTATTGTGAATAATGCTGCCATGAATATCAGTTTACATATGTATGTTTGAGTCCCTGCTTTTAATTATTTTGAGTATATATTTAAAAGTGGGATTGCCAGGTCATATGGTAATTCTATACTTAACCTTCTGAGGAACTGCCAAACTGTCTTTCATGGTGGCTGCACCATTTTATATTGCCACCTATAATGAATGAGTGCTTCTATTTCTCCACATCCTCTCCAGCACTTGTAATTTTCATTTTTTTAGATAATAGCCACTCTAGAAATGGTATTTCATTGTTTTGATTTTCAGTTCCCTAATGGCTAATGATGTTGAACATCTTTTCATGTGCTTTTTAGCCATTTGTATTTATCTTCTTTGGAGAAATGTCTAATCAAGTATTTGCCAATTTTTAAATTGGGTTGTTTGTCTTTTTGTTGTTGAGTTGAAGGATTTCTTTATATATACTGAATATTAAACCCTTATCAGATATGTGGTTTCCAAATATTTTCTCCCATTGTGTAGTTTGTCTTTTTACTCTCATGATAAAGTGCTCTGGAAAACAAATTTTTATTTTTATTTATTTTTTTTATTTTTTTATTTTGAGGAGGTCCCATTTGTCTATTTTTCTTTTGTTGCTTGTGCTTTGGGTGTAAAGACTAAGAAACCATTGTCTAACACAAGGTCCTGTAGATGCTTCCTGACATTTTCTTCAGGGAGTTTGATAGTCTGGCTCCTATAATTAGGTCTTTGATCCATTTTGAGTTTTAAGTTTGTGTATGGTATAAGTTATATCCACCTTCTTTCTTTTGCAAATGGTTATCCATTTTTTCCCAGCACCATTTGTTGAAAAGACTGTTCTTTCCCATTTGAATGATCTTTGGCCCCTTGTGAAAAACAGTTGGCCATAAATGTAAGGGTTGATTTTTGAACATGCAATCCAATTACATAGGTCTATATGTCTTTCCTTGTGCTGGTACCATGCTGTTTTGATTACTGTGGCTTTACAATTAGTTTTAAGATTGGGAAGTGTGAATTCTCCAACTTCGTCCTTTTTCAAGATGGCTTTGGCTTTTCAGGACCACTTACTCTTCCATAGAAAATTGATAATTGGCTTTTCTGTTTCTGCAGAGAAAGTTTTTGGAATTTTGATTGGGATTACATTGAACATGTAAACTGCTTTGGGTAGAATTGACATCCTAACAATATTTAGTTTTGCAATCCATGAGCACAAAATGCCCTTCCTTTTATTTAGGACTTCTTTGATTTCTTTTGGCAATGTTTTGTAGTTTTCTGCCTACAAGTCCTTTACATCCTTGGTTAGATTTATTCCTAGATATTTGATTCTTTTAGTTGGTATTGTGAACAGAATTTTTTCTTGACTTCTTCCAATTTCTCATTATTAGTATACAGACGCTATTGATTTTTGCAGTTTGATCACATATGCTGCCACTTTGCTAAATTCATTTATTAGCTCTAGCAGTTTTGTTGATGAGTTTCAGGATTTTCTGTACATAGGATTATGCCATCTGCAAATAGGGAAAGTTTTACTTCTTCCTGTGCAATTTGGATCCTTTTTTTCCTTTTTCTTGTGTAATTGGTCTGGCTAGACTTCCAGTACAATGTTGAGTAACAGTGCTGATGGTGGGCTTCCTTGCCTAGTTCCTGATCTTAATGGGAAAGATTTTGGTCTTTCGCCCTTAGGTATGATGTTAACTTTGGGGTTTTCATATATGCCCTTTATCAGGTTAACGAAGTTTCCTTCTAGTCACAGTTTTCTAAGTGTTTTTTTGTTTGTTTGTTTGTTTGTTTTTTTAATCATGAAGAGGTGCTGGATTTTGTCAAAAGCATTTTTTTCCAACAATGCAAGATCATCATGCATTCTTTTTTCCTTCATTCTGTTAAGGTCATGCATTACATTAATTTTCTTATGTTGAACTTCCCTTGCATACCTGGGATAAATTCCACTTGATCATAGTGTATAATTCTTTTAATGTGCTGTTGGATTCTGTTTACTACTATTTTGTTGCAGACTTTTGCATATATATTAATAAGATATATTGGTCTGTAATTTTCTTTTCTTGTGGTATCTTTACCTGTTTTTGGTAAGAAGATGTTGGGCTTGCAGAATGAATTAGGGTGTGTTTCTTCCTCTTCAATTTTTTGGGTGAGTTTGAGCAAGATTTGTGTTAATTCTTCTTGGAATGTTTGGTAAAGCACCCCCCCCCCCCCATGAAGTCATCTGGTCCTGGGCTTTTCTTCATTGGGAGGTTTTTGATAACTGTTTCAATCTCTTTAATAGTTATTGGTTTATTGAGATCTTCCATGTCTTCTTGAGTCAGATTAGGTAATGCATGTTCCTAGTAATTTTTCTCTTTCATCTAGGTTATCTTATTTGTTCATGTACAGTTGTTCATAGTATCTTCTTATAGTTCTTTTATTCTTTTTATTTCAGTGCCCTTTCCATTTCTGATTTTAATCATTTGTGTCCTGTTTTTTTTTTCTTTATCAGTCTAGCTAAAGGATTGTCAATTTTATTGCTCTTTTCAAAGAACCAACTTTTGGTTTTGTTGATTCACTCTCTCTTTTTTAATGCTCTATTTCATTTATCTCTGATCTAATCTTTGTTACTTCCTTCCATTTGGTCACTGTGGGTTTAGTTTACTCTTCTTTGTTCTTCTAGTTTTGAGGTTAAGTCTCTGATTTAAAATATTTCTTCTTTTTTAATGTATTTAGAGTTACAAATTTCCCTCTCAGCGCTGTCTTTACTGCACCTAATAAGTTTTTGTTATATTTTCATTTGCATTCATGTCAACGTATTTCCTATTTACCTCTGTAATTTCCTCTTCAACCCATTGGTTGTTTAAGAGTATGTTTTTTTTTTTTAATTTCCACGTATCTGTGAATTTTCCATTTCTCCCATTGTTATTGATCTCTAGCTTCATTCCATTGTGGTTGGAGAACATACATTGTGTTATTTCTATATTTTTGAATTTATTGAGACTTCTTTTGTGAAAAACATATCCATCTTCCTGGAGAATAATCCATGTGCATGCCAGAAGAATATGTATTCTCTTTTTGTTGGGTGACATGTTCTATATAGGTCTGTTAGATCTAGTTGGTTTAGATTGTTTTTCAAAGCTTCTATTTCCTTATTGATCTTCTTTCTAGATGTTCTAGTCATTATTGAGAGTGGTATGTTAGAGTCTCCTACTATTAATACAGAACTGCAAATTTCTCCCTTCAAATCTGTATTTGCTTCATATATTTTGTTGTTCTGCTGTTAGGTGCATATATATTTTTACTTGTTATGTTTTCTTGTTGAATAGACCCCTTTATCAGTATATAATATCTTCCTTTGTCCCTTATAAGAGTTTTTGACTTAAGGTCTATTTTATCTTCTGTTAGTATAGGTACCCCAATTCTCTTTTGGTTACTATTTCCATGGTATATTTTTTCCATCCTTTCACTTTCAGTCTACTTATGCCTTTGATTTTTAGGTGAATCTCTTGTAAGCAGCATATAGTTGGGTCAAGCTTTTTTTTTTTTTTTTTTTTTTTTTTTTTTTTGTAAATTGTGCCCTTCCCTTCCTTTTGACTGGAGAGTTTAATCTGTTCACATTTAAAGTGACTACTTATAATTCAGGATTTTCTTCTGTCATTTTGCTATGCAGTCTGTTAAATCTTATACATTTTTTCCCTCAATTCTTCCATTAATGTCTGCTGTCATACGTATTTGATTTTTAAATTTTGTATCATAATGAGTCCCTTTTCATTTCTATCTGGATGTATTTTTCATCTATTTTTCTTGTGATTAATATGGAGTTAAAACTTAACACCCTAAATCTATAACTTTCATATTTAATTTGATACTAACCTTACTTCAATTGCATACACATACGCTGTTCCTATTCCTTTCATCCCCCTCCCTTTTTTGTACTTGTTACAAGTTGTATCTTTTTATATTATACATCCAAAACCATAGATATATCATTACTTTTTATGCATTTTCATTTTAGCACCTGTGGGAAGTAAGAATTGGAATTACATACCACAAAATGCAATGCAATAATACTGGCATTTATAATTACCTAACCATTTACCTTTCTGGACATGTTTATTTCTTTATGCCACTTTGAGCTACTTACTAGTGTCTTTTCTTTTCAGTCTGAAGATCTCCCTTTAGCATTGCTTCCAGGGCAGCTGAGTGGATGAACCTCCTCAGCTTTTATTTATCTGGGAATGTTTTAATCTTTCCCTCATTTTTGAAAGAAAGCCTCACTGGATATAAAATTCTTTCTTGGCATTTGTTTTCCTTCAGCATTTTATATATTTCAAATATTTCACTACCTTCTTGCCTCCACGGCTTCTGATGAGAAATCAACACTTAATCTAGTTGGGACTTCTTGTACATAACATGCTGCTTTGCTCTTGCAGCTTTCAGAACCCTCTCCTTGTCCTTTGTAGTTGACAGTTTGATCAGTATGTGATATTGCATATTTCTCTTCAAGTTTATCCTGCTTGGTATGCTCTGGTCTTCTTGTATGTGTGCTTTCACATCTTTTGCTTAGTTTGGGAACTTTTCCATCATTATTGCTTTGGCTATTCCTTCTGTCCCTTTCTTTCTTCTCCTTCTAGGACTTCCATAATGCATTATTGGAATTTTTTTTTTTAAGGGAGATAATGGGACAAATTTTATTAATCAATATCTAATTGTAGAACAGGAAATGCCTAGAGTTGCATTAGGGATCCCAATAAAATGCAGAAAATTGGTCATGGTCCTTGGCAGGCTAGTCCCACAGAGGGACTATATAAGAAGGCACTCCAGATGTTGTCACCAGGATTCCTTTATACCGTCTCCCGCTTCCTTACCCCACTATCTTTCTTTCACCCTTGACTTTCCTGATTTCTCCATCTATTATTGGAATTCTTGATGGTGTCCCAGAGGTCTCTTAAGCTATTTTTCACCTTTTATAATTTGTTTTTCTTTCTACCTCTTAGTCTGACTCATTTCGGTGGTCTTTGAGTTCAGTGATTTTTTCTTCTGTGAGCTCCAATATGCTGTTGAAACCCTCCTGGGAATTTTTCATTTGGGTTATTGTGGCCTTCATCTCTAGTAGTTTTGTTTGGTTCCTTTCTGAAATTTCCATGTCTTTATTTAGATTCTCATATCATTCATTCATTGTCTTCCTGATGCCCTTTTAATTTTTCTGTACTTTTCTTAAACTCCTTGAGCATATTGACTGTTTTTCTGATATCCTTTAGTTCTTTCTCTGCATTTTTCTTCATCTCCTTGAGCATACTGAAGATCATTTTTTAAGAAGTCTTTGGTATGTCCACAGTCTGGCGTATGTTGATGATTTCTGGATTTTTACCCTCTTTCTTTGGCTGGGCCATTATTTCTAGTTTTTTTGTTTGTTTGTTTGTCTTGTAATCTTTTTTTGCACACTATACATTTTAATATTTTAAAAAGTTTACTCTGGAATTTATTCCCTGAGATGTCTGTTTCTTAGTTTGCATCCAACTTGTGAAATGACAGATTTTTTTAGTGTCAAGGGTTAACAAACTAATCAAACCTAAGCTAAAAACATCTTTCACTTTCTTTACAAATTGGCTTTGCATTAGCTGGTGCTCTCAGAGTTCAGCCCTCCTATCAGGAATGTCAGCCCAAGGTGAAGGCAGTATGCAGGGTCCTCCCAGTCTTCTCTGGGTCTTTGCCATTATAGAAATAGGCATATAATAGGTAGTGAAGATGAGCATAGACAGATGGCACCAAAAAGTCCCGGGTTACCCTTTTTAAAGGTGACATTTGGAATGAATCAACTTGATTCAACGCCTCTTTTGAAAAATGCATCTGCCTTTACCTCAAAACTCAGACATTGTTACCCCTTTTATATCCTCTACTTCTAATAAATGATCATGTCCCAGCCTGTAAGACCCTCCATGATCTCTTTCCTGACAGGCAGCCCCTATTCACTTGTACCCACTTCTGGTTAGCTGTTTTACAATGCATTAATAGTTAGTCCCCCTTTCTCTCCTTGCCTTAGTCTTCTCTTAGCCTCTCCTCAGCATATACACACATCTGAATCTGGCCAGGAATTAGCCCTGAATTTCTTCTTCTTTCTATATGCTTGAGCCACTGTCTCCTCAACCCAGTCCTCCCTGGCCATATTACCAACTTGAAACCCTCTCCTTCTAGAAACACAATAAAGCCTAGATCTGAAGGAATGAACTTGAGAATTGGAGGAAGGAAGTTGGAGAGAGAAAATCTTGAAATAATAATGTTAGTTATTGAGAACTTCCTACTCCACAAGCATTGTGCTTCATGCTTTACCCAGTTTATCTGTTTCAATGTTTGTATCAACTCTATGCCTTGCGTCCTGGATGTCCCAACCCTCAGAAACAAACTAGTGATTGAGTAAAACATCTTATTATGTTGGAAAGTTGAGTAAATTTCAAAACATAAATATAGTAAGGTATGATTTAGGAAGGGCGAGGAAATGATAGAGAGAGTGAGACAGAAGAAGAATGAGACTGACAGGCAGAGAAAGGGAATAAAGTCAAAGAATTGGAAAAATTGAGCTGGCTTCTTGTCTCAACAAAATGTAATTTAGACCTTGTTCTAAAATAAGCCATAATGAGCAACAAAATCAAATCAATTCTAACAGGTAGATTCTCCAGGTGCTCGTTTTTGTTGTTGTTGATTTGATTTTTAATGTAATTACTGAAAGGGAATAAAAGATTCCTATTCAATTGGTTAGAAATAATTCTGTAGTATTTGTTGTTGTTGATTTGATTTTTAATGTAATTACTGAAAGAGAATAAAAGATTCCTATTCAATTGGTTAGAATTAATTCTGTCATGGAAAGGTGTTAAGTAAATTCTTTTTACTTACTCCCATTTCCGTAGTGGACATAAAAAATAGATACTGGGCTTTGGTGTGCCCTTATTAGAATTTTTTAATTTCTTCAGGATATGCAGTTATGTCACCTTTTTCATTCATTATTTTGTTTATATGGGTCTTCTCTCTTTTTGATTTTCTCAGTCTAGCTAGGGGCTTGTCAATCTTGTTGATCTTCTCAAAGAACCAACTTTTGGTGATATTTATCCTCTCTATTGTTTTTTTGTTCTCTATGTCATTTATTTCTGCTTTAATCCTTGTTATTTCTTTTCTTCTACTTGGTTTAGGATTGGTTTGCTGTTCATTTTCTAGCTTCTTCAGTTGATCCATTAGTTCTTTGATTTTGGCTCTTTCTTCCTTTTTAATATATGCGTTCAGTGCTATAAATTTCCCCCTTAGCACTGCTTTTGCTGCATCCCATAGGTTTTGGTATGTTGTGTCCTCATTTTCATTCGTCTCTATATATTTAGCAATTTCTCTTGCTATTTCTTCTTTAACCCACTGATTGTTTAGGAGTGTGTTGTTTAACCTCCAGGTATTTGTGAATTTTCTAAGTCTCTGATGGTTATTGACTTCTAATTGTATTCCATTGTGGTCAGAGAATGTGCTTTGAATAATTTCAATCTTTTTAAATTTATTGAGGCTTGTTTTATGTCCCAGCATATGATCTATTCTGGAGAAAGTACCGTGAGCACTAGAAAAGTATGTGTATCCTGGTGATTTGGGATGTAATGTCCTGTATATGTCTGTTAAATCTAATTCATTTATCAGATTGTTTAGGTTTTCAATTTCCTTATTGGTCTTCTGTCTGGTTGATCTATCTATAGGAGAGAATGATGTGTTGAAGTCTCCCACAATTATTGTGGAAACATCAATTGCTTCCTTTAGTTTTGCCAGTGTTTCTCTCATGTATTTTGTGGCACCTTGGTTGGGTGCATTGACATTTACGATTGTTATTTCTTCTTGCTGAATTGCCCCTTTTATTAGTATGTAGTGGCCTTCTTTGTCTCTCAAAACATCCCTGCATTTGAAGTCTATTTTATCTGAGATTAATATTGCTACACCTGCTTTCTTTTGGCTGTAGCTTGCATGAAATATTTTTTTCCATCCTTTCACTTTCAGTTTCTTTGTGTCCCTGTGTCTAAGATGAGTCTCTTGTATGCAACATATTGATGGTTCATTTTTTTTGATCCATTCTGCGAATCTATATCTTTTAATTGGGGAGTTTAATCCATTTACATTCAACATTATAACCGTGAAGGCATTTCTTGAATCGGCCATCTTATCCTTTGGTTTATGTTTGCCATATTTTTCCCTCTCTCTATTAATATCCTTTATTGTACCCATACCGAATCTCTTTAGTACTGAACCTTTCTCCAAGTCTCTCTGTCCTGTCTTTGTTTCTCTGTCTGTAGGGCTCCCTTGAGTATCTCCAGTAGGGCAGGTCTCTTGTTAGCAAATTCTCTCAGCATTTGTTTGTCTGTGAAAAATTTAAGCTCTCCCTCAAATTTGAAGGAGAGCTTTGCTGGATAAAGTATTCTTGGCTGGAAATTTTTCTCACTCAGAGTTTTAAATATATTGTGCCACTGCCTTCTTGCCTCCATGGTGGCTGCTGAGTAGTCACTACTTAGTCTTATGCTGTTTCCTTTGTATGTGGTGAATTGCTTTTCTCTTGCTGCTTTCAGAACTTGCTCCTTCTCTTCTGTGTTTGATAGTGTGATCAGTATATGTCTCGGAGTGGGTTTATTTGGATTTATTCTATTTGGAGTTCGCTGAGCATTTATGATTTGTGTATTTATGTTGTTTAGAAGATTTGGGAAGTTTTCCCCAACAATTTCTTTGAATACTCTTCCTAGACCTTTACCCTTTTCTTCCCCTTCTGGGACACCAATGAGTCTTATATTTGGACGTTTCATATTATCTATCATATCCCTGAGGTCCATTTCGATTTTTTCAATTTTTTTCCCCATTCTTTCTTTTATGGTTTCATTTTCCATTCTGTCATCTTTGAGGTCACTGATTCGTTGTTCAACTTCCTCTAGTCTTGTACTATGAGTGTCCAGAATCTTTTTAATTTGGTCCACAGTTTCTTTAATTTCCATAAGATCATCCATTTTTTTATTTAGTCTTGCAATGTCTTCTTTATGCTCTTCTAGAGTCTTCTTGATTTCCTTTATATCCCGTACTATGGTCTCATTGTTCATCTTTAGTTCTTTGAGTAGCTGCTCTAGGTGCTGTGTCTCTTCTGGTCTTTTGATTTGGGTGGTTGGGCTTGGGTTATCCATATCATCTGGTTTTTTCATATGCTTTATAATTTTCTGTTGTTTTTGGCCTCGTGGCATTTGCTGAACTTGATAGGGTTCTTTTAGGGTTTGTAGACCTATTGAAGTCCTTATCTCTAATTTATCAGATCTACAGCTTCGTGGAGTACACTTTCTCTAACTAACCAGCAGGTGGCATCCACGAGCCACCTGTTCTCCACAAGCCAGTTCTCCCCTGCTTAGCCTTTTTGGTGAGTGGGGGAGTGAGTCTTGTGGGGCCCAATTGGTGTACCAAGCTTGCGTGTGTAGTTGGTGTTGCCTGCCCTGTATGTGGGGCGTGTTTCTGGGCAGTCGGGGAGGGGGGGTGGCCCTAACAATCAAATCTCCCTGATGATCCTAGAGTTTTAAAGCTGCTGCATTAGTCTAATCCTTCAGTTCAGTCCTGCCACAGTTTGTCTCTGCCACTGACCCACAAGTCCTTGGTATTGGCGTATGGCTCCTGAGACTTGCAAGTGGGCCCCTCTTCCAAGCTGTGCACCCCGGGTCCTCTGTTGAGGGATGACTGTGCTATGTCACAGGTGAGTGCCGTCCCCCCAGGGCAGTTCTGGGCTGCTGGGCTGTGTAGGGAGGCTCCCAGTCTCCCCTCTTTTGATTTTAAAACTATAACTCAATTCCTTGCTTTGTGTGTGTGTGTGTGTGTGTGTGTATGTGTGTATGTGTGCGTTTTCTCAGTTAACTTTTCCCAAAATCTCTTCTGTCCTCAGGTTTATGCAGTTAGATTGCAGTCTGAGCTTGGTGATTGAGATTGTATCACCTCTTGGCCAAGTGTTGTATCATAGCAGACATCTTTGGGAAAGGATTAGTAGCAGCAATGAGACAACATTAAAGCCAGACTTGGCAAAGCAAACAACAATTTTCAGAGAAACTTGATTCCCATGGAGCTGCACTGGAAAGCTCCAAATGCTTTCTTTCACTGTTTGCCGAAATGAAATGTTTGCCATGAGAAGCTGCTTCCTGGAGCTCATGTTTGCAATGTTTCTCTTTTACAAAGAGTGTCCCTTCACCAAAATTTTAAACAACTTCTATTCATTTCTTTTTTATATGAAACTCTAGCTACAGGTATTTCAAAATGCTATTTTGGGTGTTACTGGTGGACAGTTATTGTCCTCTAGGAAATGTAGGGTTTATAAAAGTTATGCTTCTGGGATTGCATCTGGATAACATGGGTCTTCCGATTTCTAATTTTATAGGATCATATTTGACTAGGAATACTGATTTTGTTTTTAAGCCAGATAGCTACAGGCAGAGGCAAAGGTATAAGCAGGAAAAGTTCAGTTTTGGAGACATTAATCTTTGTCTGTATCCTTCCTTTGCTGACTCTTTATCTCACATATCCATTTTCTCATGTTTTCTCTTTCTTCTTCATCACACCAAACCTCTTCTCCAATATATTGAAGAGAGGATGCTGGATCACAACTTAGGTGGTGGTACACCTCCCGAGGATATTTGCACTGTCTTAAAGTCTGATAAAACTGATGGGAAGAGACCATCAAACAGGGTAAATTTTGGTTTATTTAGTTTTTTAGTTACTTGCCTAATTAATTAATTTTACAGGGGTAGGGGTCAGATGTAAGGGCTGTTAAATGTGGTACCTTCCAGGAGAATATTACTATGTGGGCACTTGCCTATTTCATGCAAGCCCAGAACTGCCCATAATAGGATCTTTATTCAACTCAGGGAAGAATGTGTTATTTGGAAAGTCCATACAAAGCAAAGCATATTTCTTAAAGGATTGTTCTTGGACTACCTACTTCAGAATCATCTGTTAAAATGCAAATTCTTGGATCCCACCCTAGGCCTAAAGAATCAAAATCTCTGTGGATTTTGGACTTGTGTTTGTAACAAGCGCCCCCAACGAAGTCTGAGAGCTGTTAACACACACATGCAAAAGACAAATTAGATACAGGAGCCTACTTGGTTAATTTATAGGTATATCATGTATATTACAGAGTCTGTAGATCAGTTTTCTCAATCTTTCAGAAGTCCAGGGTTGGAACTGGGATTCATAATCAATCAGGATTTGCTCATGACCGTCTGCTTAGTCAATGAGGCTGGAAAGATGTTGTAAAGCTGTGAAACACATAATTTTCTTTCATATACATTCCTATCCTTCCATGAAGAATGTGTGAAATTGGCCTTTTGCCAAAAGATAGTGGCCCTTGATCATGGAGAGCAAATGGTTGGATGCTGCATGATTGGGAAGTGGAGATAGTCTTTTAAAAATCAATCTAGCCTTAGGAATTATGACTCAGAGAATTTTTGATAGATAGCTATGCAAAGTAACATAACCAGCTACACCATTTGCATTTAATTTTCCTTTTAACACACACAGACAGTATGTTTTGTTTTCTCCCTAAGTAAGATTTCCTTATTTTTGCTCTAGGGTGAAAAAAATCTCTGAAAACCCCAAGATTTAGGGGGAAAAAACAGGAAGCAATTTAGAAAAGATTAAAAGCAATTGTTCTGTTACCCTTGGCAACAGAATCTAGATGCAGCCAATCAGCAAAGTTGAGATATTGTTTTGACACACGTGCACAAATTTCTAACATAAATAGCAACAGAGACCTAATAACAGTAGGTTTTAAAGCTGGAAACTGATGTCATTTCAAATGTGTCAATCAAAGAGAACCTATGAAAGTGTTTTTTTTGTATCAAGCTGACATTAAGTATATGCTGTAATGGCTTCTTAAGTGATGGTAGACTTCTGTCAGGCCATACAGGAGATGCTAAATCTATAATTACATTCTTGCTTCATGGAATGTGTCCTTTAGCATATCTAAAAAGAAGAAAAAAAAAACTTTAATAAGAAAATAAAATTTGAGTCCTACAGTAAAATTCATCCATTCACATCAACAAAAAAAGTGTGCTTATAGGAATGAACAAAACTAGACTAGAATTAGCTCATTTTAAATACTAAAATAGACACATTTCTTTAGCTCCTATGTCTGTTGAATTTATGGTCAACTTGTGCTAGTAGATTATGCTATTTAAAGTTTTTAAGTCTTTCAAAAATTAGCATTTGTTTAGAACAATAGGAGAGAGCAATAGTGTTAGGCTGCTTTGAGGAGAATTAAAAAGGATGGTGGAGAATCTGGGACTGGTGAGGTTTATTGCCTGGTATGAAAAGGGTTGGCTAGTGGGGTCTGAGTTCATCCCTACCTGGGTTGCACTAGCAGCAGTGTTAGTAAAAAATAAAATTAAAACAAAAATAACAAGGCACCATTTATTGTGTACTTATGTGGGGGGGGGGCACAAATCCAACTGCTTGCAGACATTATCCTGTTTAGTAGGAATTATTATCCCATTGTGCAGCTCAGAAAACCAGGGTTATTTGACCTAGCTCTTGACATATGGTTGAGAAATAAGTTGCAGAGTTGGAGTTTTAACCCAGGTCTGTATCGTTCCGAAGCTTCTGCTTTCACCCACCAAGTTTTGCGTGGCTTTTTCTGAGTCCCCGAGGAAGTCCTCTCGATGGCGGGAACCTGTGGGTGCTAAGATCTGAATACGAATTCTGCTTTGTTCCTCAACAGATGGTTGGTACTAGTCAAATGATGTAAGTTCTTTGAAATTCTTTTTCTAGATTGGTACAGAGAGTCTGATGTCTACATTCCTGAGTCATTGAGATGATGTTTGATAGAGCTCTTGTGCTTAATAAGGGCTCTCAATAACAGTTAGTTTTCTCCCCTTTTTCCCTTCTTTAAAAATACATGTTTATAGGGGACTGGTGGTTTGATGGGTTGAGCCCTCTACCACAGGTTTTACCCTTGGGAAGATGGTTGCTGCAAAGGAGAGGCTAGGCCTCCCTATGGTTGTGCCTAGGAGCCTCCTCCCGGGTGCCTCTTTGTTGCTCAGATGTGGCCCTGTCTCTCTAGCTAAGCCAACTTGAAAGGTGAAATCACTGCCCTCCCCCCTACGTGGGATCAGACACCCAGGGGAGTGAATCTCCCTGGCGGCGTGGAGTATGACTCCCGGGGAGGAATGTGGACCTGGCATCGTGGGACGGAGAACATCTTCTTGACCAGGGGGGGGATGTGGAGGGAGATGAAGTAAGCTTCGGTGGCGGGGAGAATCCAAGGGGAGCCGAGAGGTCACTCTGGTGGGCACTCTTACGCACACTTTAGACAACCCTTTTTAGGTTCTAAAGAATTGGGGTAGCTGGTGGTGGATACCTGAAACTATCAAACTACAACCCAGAACCCATGAATCTCGAAGACAGTTGTATAAAAATGTGGCTTATGAGGGATGACAGGGGGATTGGGAAGGCCATGGGGACCATGCTCCACTTTGTCTAGTTTGTGGATGGATGAGTAGAAAAATAGGGGAAGGAAACAAACAGACAAAGGTACCCAGTGTTCTTTTTTACTTCAATTGCTCTTTTTCACTCTAATTATTATTCTTGTTATTCTTGTGTGTGTGCTAATGAAGGTGTCAGGGATTGATTTGGGTGATGGGTGTACAACTATGTAGTGGTACTGTGAACAATCGAAAGTACGATTTGTTTTGTGTGACTGCGTGGTATATGAATATATCTCAATAAAATGAAGATTAAAAAAAAAATACATGTTTAGAGTATCAGGTAGTGCCATGTGAAATGAAAATGCTAATTTTTTAAAAATAAATGACCCAAGAAAGGGTAACTTGGCAAATCCAAATTATTAAGATTTCAAATACTTGGCTAGACATCTTAATAAGGATACAATTGCAGGCCCAAATCAAACCTTTGCTGCACAATAGGACCCCCAGGAGAACTTTTAAAACTACTGAAACTTTTGCTCTATCCCTAGAGATTTTAATTGACTAGATCTAGGGCAGGGACCATGCACACACATTTTTTAAGACACCTCCTCTCCCTGCATGATTCTAATGGGCAAGGGTTGAGGCATACTGATGGAAAGGAAGAGCAAATAAAAGAAGACATCAGGTACTTATTGTAGCTGCCATTTAAACATGGATAAGCAAGCATTATGGGTAATGCTAACAACCAAGTCACCTTTCACTGACTTCTGTGATACCTGAAAAATTCAAACAAAAGATACAAAGCTGTATAAATACAAGCAGTATATGTTTCATGACTATGAGATGGTATTGAGGGGCAATTTAAAAAGGTCTAATCTCATGTATAATATTTAAATAAAATATCTTATGGATATAGATCTAATAATAATAATAATTAGGGACAGGTTGTTTTTCACTTTTAAGAAATTATGACAATAAAAGAGAAATAATTTGCCTAAATACCATCGTCAACTACCATTGAATTCAGAAGAAAAATACAAATCACCCGTATCCCCGGCCCACTCTCAATCTCATATTCTCTCTCCTTACCCCCTCTCTTCTCTTCCCATCACTCTCCATAATACATGGACATTGGTTTATTTGGTTCTTAAGCTCTATTAAGATGCACACATGCTCCTTATGGGCATATTTTAGTCTTGAATGTTTGGATAGCTTGTCCTGAAATTTCCATGTCAGAGAAATGAAAAAGAAAGAACCCCATCGATAGGCAGCAAATGTCCAGGAATCTACTGTTCAGCTTTCCAACATTGAAAAGTAGTACTTAGAGTCTAGGCAATGACATTTTCTTTAACGAAAACAGTTTCATTAGAATTTTAACCTTAAATATCAATACCTTTGCTGTCAGGAAGTACTGTAGGTTGGGTTCTCCAGGAAGCAGACCCTGCGTAATCCCCAGAACAGGAAAGCTCCAAGCAGGGGGCAGCAGGGGGCAGCAAGGGGAGCCATCAAAATGTAATACTGACCTGACAAACTCTCTGTCAGGCCAGTAGGGAGTTCTGGAGCAATGACTGCCCGTCCAAGGAGTCCAGCACTGGGCAGAATAGCCAGACCCTGTTCTACTCACTGCCTTGCTAAGTCATTGGCCAAAGGCCACCCAGAATCAGGTGAAGAAGGAGCGTACGACTGGGAGCTGTCAGCTCACACACTTCCTGGCAGCTGGCTACTGAGTGTTTTCTTGAAGTAGGTTCTGAGTGGTGCATCTCTGTGTCTGCTACAAAAAGTCATCTGTTCACTTGACCTAACTCACATGAGTAATACAGTTAAGGAGCAAGAAAATGCATGTTAGCAATGTCCTTGGCTCTAACCTAATGTTTTCTTTATAGAGGAGAGAAATTATTACTAAATATACTGAAGCTTTCTCAAAACTACACAACCCCTACTCAAATGGTATTTATTTCAGTATTTTATGCACATATTTCAGACCCATCCTTTTGAGTGATAATTACAATAGCAATGCATTGTTAGAACACAATGTCTTCTCTTGAATCTGGGAAAAAAGTCATGTTAGCACAGTGCCTGGCCCACAATCAGTCATCAGTAAAGGTTTGTTAAACGAATGTATGAATAATTAAATTATCTAACAAATTATAGCAAGACTGTTTCAAATGTCACTTCAGTGTCATGGTGTAGAGAGTGGAAGCAGAGTGACTAATATCAAGATGCCAGAACCAAATCATGCTTTGAGTTTCTCAAAAGTTTTAAGCTGTTTAGAGACCTTTGCTTTGTGTCAAATATTTGGACCGTGGCGAAAACTCAAATTCAAAATGCATGTTGCAGGAGAATTTTCTGCTTAATTAAAAAACCACTGTGTATTTTAAGGAAAAATCAATCCACACGTTCCATCATTTAATTTATACTTAACTATAAAACAGTTGTTTTGTAAGAGCTGTGGTGTCCAAGAAGGCTTTGGTATTTCTTCCTCTTTTTACTTAGGAATTCTTGGTTGAGGCAAACCACAGAAGTGTACTGGCCTGTAGAGCTGGGCTGAGAATGGAGCACACAATCCTGGATCTTCTGGCTGGGGTTCTAAAGTGGACAAGATGATATATCATTTTCCTGCCCCCATGGGTTGTGGGTTCCCATTAGATTGTATGGAAACTCTGTGTGAGGCTGCAGTGCCTTTTCCCTTGGTCTGTTTGGTGGGATAAACCGTGTGGCAATCTCAATAGCTGCCGGCACTGGCAGGGCTCCTTCTCCAGATCTGAGAGTGAGGCCGAGGTCCCTTGGCAGTCAGCAGCTGGTTGTGAAAATACCGGGGCCCCAAGGAGCAGCCTGTTCCTAAAGAACTTGAAAAGAAAGAAAACAAAATGAAATATTGGTCCCCGTGTTAAAGCTTTGCCAAGGAGCCTCCATGGAGGTGAAGCCATTTCTTTTCAAGAATGTCCTGAGTCAGGAGGAAACAGTCAGGGAGGTGCCCTGCTAAAAATTAAGGCTTAATTAAATATGTGGGGGGAAAGCAATTAAGTGTAATTTCTAGATCTTTTGGTAAAGATAGCTGAATGGCATCACAGATGTTTACCTGGTCATGGTGAGGTTTCTTCACCAACATAAAAGGGATTGGGGCAAACAATATTGTTTTTAGATGTTCACAGTTGAACTTAAGATAAAATGAACACTTGACTGGGCATTAAATTAAAATCCCAGCTTTCATGTGTGTGGCCCAAACACTCAGCAAAACCAAATCTGGGACACTGGGCTGCAGTTTATCCTCTTCCTTTAAAGACATGGAGCTCCATTCCTCTCCACTTGGATTTTAAAGAAGTTTTGAACAATGCTGTTACTTGGGTTGGGGATACTGCTTAATGCTCCTCTCCTCAGTAAATGAAACCTTTGTCAGCTGGCACAGTTTTGTAAGGATCAGGGGCAGCAAGGTTACAGAAACGTAACAACAGGGGACAGCAAAGGTTTTCCATCTGAAATGGCCCAGTGCCGGTTCACGTGCATCTCTGCACCAGATATCAAAAGCTGAGGCTGGAGGTGTTTAATAGTGTGAACAGAGTTGCTTACCTGCACTTACTGCAAAGTTAAAAAGGTAACAATTTGGGGATTCTGTGCAACGTAGTTTACCTTGCCAATTTCTGGAGAATTACATTTTGATAGGATGGTCATCACTTGTACTGTTGTTTGTGTCTACTATCTATTTTCAAAGGTTATTGGGGATGGGGGATTAGGCATGTAAATGCCCACCCCACTAACCCTTTTGATGGACCTCTTCTCCGGCCTCTTAGGCACAGCACCAGGAACGATACGGCCCCAGGAAGAATGCCTTAGCCTCCATCCCACCACCCAGTGGGAGAGACACACAGAGGGTGTGTGCAGCAGGGATTGAAAGAGGCTCCAAATTCAATTCACTGTGGTGCCACGAGAAAGGGAGGGAGGGAGAGAGAATACTACATAGAGACTGGAGGGAATCTGGGGAGTCGGAATTCAGCCTTCACCCTCCCCATCTTATGTGCTGTCCTCCACAATGAAGAGAATGAGTAGAATGGAACATATTAGAGAGAGTGAGCCAGAGCTACAGAATTAAATACTCAAGTTCTCTTGTTCATCAAAAAGCATTCCATAGGTTGCTTGGTCTTTTAGGAAGTAACTTGAAATACTGATTGATTGTCTGGTTGGATGACGTGGAAGACTTTCTGAAGATTCTACAGCATAGGTAACCTTGGTACACTGATTGGAAATACTTTCTCATAGGAAATGCAGGTGTCCTTCACATATAATTTTAGAATGATTAAATCTCATCCTGGTTTCCTATTCAGCATCATTTTTAAAGCCAAGACCTTGATCAGGAATAAATTATCTTAGATTTTATTCAACAGGTGTTTATAAAATTGGAAGTAAGAAAATGAAATTTTATAAGTCAACGAATCTGCACTTTGGGTATCTCAAATATGGGCAGAATATAAAGCAGAGAAGGTTAAGCTGGATACATCATTGTGTTAATGTTGTGTTATCTAGAAAGAAGAGGTGGGTGGGAGGCAGGAATTTGCATGACAAGCACTTATCTTATTTCTGTTCTCTGGAAAGCACCCCTCAATAGATAAAAGCAGGTTGAAAAAATTCTAAAAATCTGTGTTTTTTATAAGGCAAAGATTCTGGCTTTTTAATTTTGAACTGTTATCAATTCCTCCAAGAAAGATATTTTTGGGATAGTATACATCCACAAAACCCCAAGGAGTCAGACATTAATATTAACTTGTGCATTGAAATATAAAAGAAAATTCTATAACACATCTGTCTAAATGCAGTAGTTGAGTCACGTAACTATCTAGATTAAGAAAAACAAAAACAAAAACATTCCAGCTTCCCCCACAAATCAATGAAAGGAAGTTTTCACTCAAATTCATTATCTCTTTCTATGTGAGGTACAAAACCGATTTAATATTTTACATGATTGCTCTGCTCTTTAAAGATACTTCACTGGCCCATAATAGGTGTTCAAAAGAATGGTTGTTATTATTTTATAAAACAATCACTGAGTCCTCTGCAATATGACTTAGAAGAGTATTTTTAAATGCTCAGCATTTTGTAAATGGAAAAATGGACACCTGGAAGCATCCTTCCTACTACAGATGTGGCATGGACAGTAATAAAAACCAGGTCTACTGGCTCCTGAGTTGCACCTGAGAGCACACACTGCTTGTCTCTCTAAATGCAGGGGTTAGCAAGTGGTTCTTCTGCATGTCAAGGGCCATGCTTCACCCCTGTTTCGTCCACCCAAACTAACAGAATGTCCTGAGTTGCATAATCTGTCACAGATTTTGAGGAGGCTAAGAAAGAGAGGGCAACGATTAAAATATAGTAAAAATTCGTAGTTCTTTTTTGCTGCTTTTTTTCTCAAAGTAAAATCAAATGATATTTTTATGCAAAGATCCTTTGAGATACTTATTTCTGGCAGTTGGAAACCCTGCTGTTGTATTACCTGGTGCTGGAGTTGATAGACCAGGCAGTATAAGAAAAGGATTAGCCCATTACACCAGTGGACAGGGCATCTATTTATCAGATTACATACAACACTGTTGTATGTCCTGAACATCATTCAATGTTATTAAACACTCTTCAGCAAAATCATTCTTAATATCATCAAAATGACGCACTGCACTGAACTTCTTCTTTTTTGCTTTCTGGAATAGGTACCATGGTCCATGGTACAAACATCAAAAGGTACAACAAAGCACATTCCCCCCCCTAGTCCCTCAGCAACTCATTTCCCTTTTTCCTACTCACAAAAAAAGCATTCTGATTTTTTCACCTCATAACATGTCTTGGAGATCAACCTCATACTTCTGAATGGACATTTAGATCTCTTTCAACCTGCTGCTATCATCAGAGGATATTTTTGTGCATACCTCATTTCGCACATGAGTGAGTCCAGTTACAGGATAAATACTAGGAATAGGATACGGTGTCAAAGGGTATGTGCATTTTCACATTTCCTTTTTAAGTAAAAAGATTATTAAAATTAATCAAGGATTTGTTAGGAGTAACCTAAGATTTTGCTATTAAGTATTCATCACAATGCTTGTTTCTGAGGGTAAAAAGCATATAGGAATAGTCTAAACTTAACAGCAAAGGATTGGTTATGTGAACAATATAAAGGAAAATATTGATGACATTAAAAACGATTTTGCAGAAGAGTGTTTAATAACATTGAATGATGCTCATGATTTATGTTCAGGACATACAACAGTGTTGTATGAAATCTGATTCCATTTCCAAATGTCAATAATATACCTAATTAAGCACATAAAAGGATTAAAGGGCTTTACATCAATTTATCAATGGTGGTTGGAATAATGGGTGGTTTTAACTTTATTTTTTGTTGACTATGTTTCCTAAGTGTCCTACAGTGAATACATATTATTTTTGTAATAAAGTATTTTGAAGGAAGACTATTTTTTCACTAAGTTTATTGAATTTTGGAGCCATTATCAGTTTTATGAATACTTCCACATGGATACCTGGTGGTTGTGTGTTTCATTTATTCACATAACTTATTCCACAGACTACTAAGCCCAAAGCTGGACACTGAGGTGAATAAGATCTAGACTCAGATCAGAGAGATAATGCAGCTCTAGACCCTTCTAGCTTGGGGTTTCTGAATAAGCTAGTTAGCTGTTTTGAACCTTAGGATCTCTTTCCAAGTCACCTTGATATCATTCATTAGTGGGATGAGCATTCTTCCACCATTAGAAGAGCATGGTCTACATCTCTTCTCTCAGAACTATGTGGTCCTAGAATATGCATAAGAACTAAGCCTTTCTGCATAGCGAATAATGAAAGAATGACTACCATTTTGGAAGGGAGCCCCCAAAAGTATTGGTTTTAAAATAGTAAAAAGGGTTTGCATATTAGGGAACATTGGGCATCATTGGTAATTTCTCATACATCTGTTTACTTGGTAATACTCAATGGGACCACTAAGTTCTGGGAATACCTTCTATAGATCACTATTTGTTGTGTTCCCTAGTTGGCTGGTTGGTGACATTATCCTAAATATATTTTATTAATCATACTTTTGCAAAAGCTGTTCAACATCCTTTATATTGACTTTCTAACAAATTTATATCACACTTGAAACATTTGTATTGCATATTAAATATTTTTCCATTTAATAAATGACTTAGGTAAATAATCAAAAGATGAATTCTAACTACCAGCAGAGACAACAAAGATTTAACTCTTCTTTTAAAAAAAATTCCTTAATTTCACAAAAAACCTGTTGACTTGTTGAGAACAGACCCTAACATAGGGTTCCATCATGTTTGCTGTTTTGGAAAGCACATTTCTTTCTTGAAAAGTCATAATATGATATGTCATAATATTCAGTTTCTACTGATTCCTCCTTAAGAAAAGGGGAAATAAAAACAATGAAAGTTTCACAAGTTGTTTTTGAATTCTGTCCTTACCATAAACACATTCTCTTGGAATCAAATTCTCTTTCAAACTCTGTGCCTTCCTCTTTTGTTCCCCACCTGACACTTTTTCTCTTTTTCTAACATTTTCATGTCCATCTTTTCTTTAAAACAGAGGCTCAAGGCTACTGCACCCAGTGGCTTTTCTGATTAATCTTAGGAGACATTATCACTCCCAGATTTACTCCAGTTCTTATAAACAGGTGCATTTGTACTTACCACATTATAAATGTTTTCTTTTAGTTTTAGGTGTGTTAGTTTTTATCTTCCAACACAGCAGATCCAAAACACACAGTGAAACTTTTAATGGAGTCATACTTAACAGAAATATATGGACATCATCCCTGATAACCACTGGAATGTAGGCACCCTGAAAGCAAGGATCTTTGATTTGTTTACTGATGACCCAGAGTTCCTAGAACAAAGAACGTGCTCAGTAAATATTGGTTGAATAAATGAATAGCCAGGAGTCTGACCATTTTGCCAATTGTAATTGTCCTCAGTGTTAATTCACCAGTAGAATTTCTTTGGGACTATAGCAATCACATGTAACCTTTTGACCTTCATTTCCTCATTTGTGAAACCGTGAATATGATCAAGTGAGTATGTGTTCTAGAAATAACTCACTCTCTGTTCAAAGCTTTAATGTCAAAATCCTCCAACTAATATTCTATGAGCAGAATTCCCCATTCAAAAACCAAAATGCTTCTGTAATCGATGGTAGCTGACTTTTGTTTTTGACCAATGTTAAGATCAGCAGCCTCCACTAGCTCTGCTGTGTGTTTTAAGCCACAGTTTTGAAATGAAGACACTGACTGGCATCGCCAACCCTTTTATCAGAACAACTATTGAATGAAACTTGTTTTTATTCCAGTGTAGATTAATGCTTTTCAAAGTAGGACAAGCAAAGGTTAATCCTTAGGGTTAACAGAAATTGCAAATTATGGCCTATAAAGTACATGTTTTTCCATTAAGAGATGGAGGAGCCTCAAAAGATGGGAGCTGCTGTTTGCTTAGCATATGATTCCTTTGGAAATACTGGAATCAGAAATGGGCTATGAATTCACACCTGTAAAATTCCTCCTTCCTTCAATCCCCATAACTAATTTCTCAACTTATTATGTTTGAATAAACCGAAATAAACCACAAGGCAACTGCTTGTCAGGAGTTGCTATAGTCATCCGAGAAGGGAAGCATTAAATTAGCCAGGTGACAGGAAAGAATGGGAGCTACACACCATGGACCTGGTTGCCTGAAATCTATAAAACGTGTCAGTTATTTAGTGGATTCTCAGCTAAGACAAGAGAGGGGCAAAGGGGGAAGTGTTCAGGTTGCATTTCTGGGCGGAGTCCCGTCTACCCTAAACCCAACACTCTGAGAACTGAAACTTGGCCCCGTTGCAAGATTAGGCTTCCCAAATTAGCTGTCTTTAGTGACAGCTAAAATATCTGCCTGTCCCCTTAAGCAAGACTCTCCACCTGAGCGAGAAGTCAGACGCATGGCCCAAGCCCAGAACAGGTGTTTAACGGGGAAGCTGAGAGGCAGCAGGCTTCCACACGCAGAAACTTTGAGTACATTGCTGTAGGGATTTGGCTGCATGATAAGCTTTTATTACCGTTAAACAAAATTAAAGGCCGAGTCTGTAAGACTGGCACAGAATCTAACAGGGCATATCTGCTGGCCTGCTTGGAAGCAGTCTTGTTACCTTTTGAGAAAGTAGGCGTTTTTTATTGTTGTCAAAACCTAGGGTAAGAAATCATATTTAAGTTTCAGTTTGTCAAGATGTTTCCAAATGTATTGATGTTATTCTCACTTTTTTTTTTTTTTTTTTTTTAAATATCAACACTATCAGTGGTGTCCTAAATAGTGTGTGGAATCTTGGAGGCAATCTCACATTAGGGTCTTATTTTATTCACAAAGTGTCAGTATAAGGCAAGTAGGGAGAGTGTCATTACTATCACCTATTTTACAGAGGAAGAAGTTGAGGCAATGTGGGGAAAAGATTTTATGCCTCTTTTGCTGAAAATTGTGTTCAAGAAAACAAATACTGCCCCTTTTAAAAAAGACAGATTTGTCAAAGGCCAGTTATAAAACCACAGGAAGCTGTAACTTTTCTCCCACCTCAATCTGAATTAGACCTCCCCAATAATCTTTCTCATTGCCCTCTGTTGTTTTCCTTTATGTACTTAGTACAATGTAGACACATGTATTTATTTGTGGGATTGCTTCCTATCTGATGCCCCTTCTGACTGTCAGCTCCATGAGGGCAGTCATGGTGGGTTTTTATTGTGTATCCAGTACCCAGTACCCCTGCTTGGCACATATTTGGGGCTTGATAAATTTCTCTTCAAAGAGTTAATGCTTAATGAGTAAATGTAAGCAATATTTATATGTGAAAGTATTGAAAAGTAAGAATATGGAGAAGTTGGGGGCAAATTATCCCAGGTAGAAAAGACATAAACTCTAATTTGCTTGAGGACATTACAGTTTTATGCACAAATATTATGATATGCATCTTTTTCTTTTCTGTTTGACTTTGCCGCTATTGAAGAAAAGAAACAAGGACTAACAGCAGGGAGTATCTGTAAGCAACTGGCGAGGTTTGCTCTTAATGGGTTATACATAGGAAGTTTAAAGCTGTCTTCTGAGCAAGTTAAAATCTAGGGTCTTAGCCTCAAAGGCTATGAATGTCCTGAAAACAAAGCTGTGCACAGACTTGGAGTGAAGAGACTCAACTTGAATTAAAGGAAGCATCTTGCTTGAGGGCAAAGAGAAGAACTTAAGTTTTTAAAAGTCATCCCAGTGAATTAAATGAGGAACGTGTTCAGCGGAACTGTAACAGGGGGTGTGTAGACTAGGAGTTCACACCCAGCTCTTTCCTAATTGACAGTGTAGCCCTGGTAAAGTCACTAAGCCACTCTGAACCATCATTTCTCAGCTCAAATTGAAAACAAGAGATTTTTCAGCTCAAAATAATCCATGCAGTTATCATTTCTCCAATTTTTGTTCTATGTTATGTATCCTTTCTAGAAATAGATTTCTATATTTTTAATATTCTCACTTAACAGTTTTAATAGAAATTCTGTTTTCATGGGGATAAAATCAATATTTGTCTGTGAATCGTAACTCTAGGGAGCCTGGTTGTTTGGGCTATGAGACTATAACAAAGACTCAGGAGTCCACCTGCTGATTTCTTACCCTAAATGCAAAATAAATGTGTGGGAAGAAAGAGTCTTGTAAATCCAGATAAGTGCAGTGGTAGTGTAAATTTCAGACAGATTTTCATGAGATAGCCTGCCTACAATCACACCACAAGTTAGTCTCTTTATCCAAGGCTAGGACTCTTTTAATTGTCTAATAATAAGATTTCACTGCCTCCCAACATATCAAAAACAGTTTGTGTCCTTTTGTAAATATTTAATTGCTTTTAGAGACAGCGGTGGTTTGACTCGACTGAGGAAAAGTAATTCCAGATGCTTTGATACAATGGGATATTAGTGGGCAGGATGGATTTGATCTGGGACACTGGCCAAAAAAAACCAGGGCCACAGGTCAAATAGGGTTATTGATGAGTCTAACCAAGAGAGAAGGAAAATGCCAGAAGAATAATGTGCTCTTTGCAGGTTGGGCTGTCAGAAGGCCACTCCATTTGCTCACTTAACAAGCATTTCCTACATGCACAGGTTCCAGAACACTGGCCCTTTATAACTAACTCTATGACTGCTTATCCATTTGTATCATAATCACTTATGTCCATGTTTGTTCCCCCACTAGTCTGTAGTCTATGAGGGTAGAGACTGATTCTTCTCTGTGCTCCCTGCCACCCCCACCCACCACCCCCAAGCTTAGTGCTTGGAGCTTCATCAGTGACTATCTCCATTGTTAGACAAACTTGCATCATTATTATTGCAATGATCACTGCTTTTATTTTCACTATTATTTTCTAAGGGAAAAACTATCGAACTTATTGATAAGCCAGGAATTTTAAATTGGTCTGAAACAACTATGTTAGAGAAAATACCTAGGAGAAAAAGGGTATAATTAGTTAATAAAGGCTGAGAAATTGATCCTACTTAAAACTACACTTGCCTTGATTAAACATCAAAACTTGGATTCTAACACGTATAAAACATTGATCAAAGGTTCTCCTTTTCAGTAAAGTTATTTATAGAAAGACTGACAAAGACATACTCTGAGACTTGCTGAAATCCAGCATTCAGGAATATTCTGTTATCTTGCCTACAGAGTTGCCAGGGACCCTGCCATGTGACCTTACAATGCCCCTAACTCTTAAAACCTCATAGATTTATCCACCTCTTCCTGTTATTCTTTTTATAGCTTTGTTATATGCGTTAAAATCATTTCCAGCGCACTGCTAACCTTCTCAGTGATCCATATGTTTAACATCAAAGTGATTGGGAATGAACTAATGTCCTCCTCTTGAAAGTAGCATACATTCTTAATGTAAAAAAAATAGGTGTATGACCCAGAAGGCTATATAAAAACAGTTACACAGGGCCTTTTTCTTTCTCCATTTGTGAAATAATTGATAAACATAACACTTGCAATAAACACTTCATGTATGCCTTTGGTTTCCCCACAAGAAATCCTGTTTATAAGGACACTGCTATTGAAGGTGAATAATGATACAGTTTTGGCCTTTATGATCCCAAGCACCAGGAATGTCGTTTCCAGGGCCTTTTCACCATCTGTCTAATCCTCCGTCGCCCTTACCGTCTTAGGCTAGTTGCTGTTCGTGTCCACAAGAGATGAGCAGCGAAACCATTATAGGATTCCCTGACAAAAGACTTCCACGATCATTTTCTAGCATCTTGGAGATTGACAAGGTCCCCTCCTGTTTCCCAAGCCCATTTTCCCCCTTATTCCTGGTGATTTCTTTTCTTATTCACCAGAAAGAAAGCACCTCGCTGAGTGGTGACCTCTCTTGCTACATGGATACCTGCTAGAAACAACAAACCTCACGTGTTAAAACTGCTCCTTGATGTGTTGGGATTGGTGTGATGGTTCCTGTTTGATATACTGGGCTGCTTGGAGCTGCCTTTTAAAAAAAATCAATCCATATTAAAAATAAAAGTTCCTTTTGAAAATTACTCCTCATATTTCTTTGGAGGAGGGTTGTGTCACAGACCAGCTAAAAATGTTGTAAAGTGTCATATAATGAAACCACCAGGATTCTGACAAGCCAGGGAAAGAGAAAATATCTTGAGCAATTGCAATATTTTCCAGTTTTCAATAGATGATTCAGTGTATCCGTAATTTCTGATTTGTTTTCTTCTTGAGAAAACTGGGAACTTCAAAAAAAATTTTCAGGATGTCAATTTTAATCTTTCAAATTGATAAATATATATTTTCTCTGTTTTAGAAAACTGTGGAAAAGAATAGCCTATGAACTTATCACAGAGAATTCTCATTTTCTATGTTAATAACAATGTCCCTAGAACTTTATCCTCTATTCCTCCACTGGTAATATTTTGATAGTGGATTTTCTGTTTCATTTTCAATATAGAATAAATAATATAAACCAAAGTAGGTGATTTGAGGAAAGGAATACACGTTTTTAAAAAAGAGTATGGTTTTTAGAAAAACAAAATAATTTTGGGGAAATTTTATGGAAAATTAATATGCTAGTTTCCCACATGGGGAAAAGTTTTTATAACTTCATTTATTTCTGTTTTCTATTGGAGAAAATACCTAGTCATGTGTTTCTTAAATACAGATACATATTTAGTCTACATACATCATATGCTTATCATGTATATGAGCACATATGTTTATGTACAGATTTTGCATGCACTTACACACTTTGCTCATCTGACAATGTTTTTGATAATGTTCTTCACATGACTGGGTGCAAACATGAACATGCCAGGTGTAGTGGCTCTTATTGCATTGATGAGTTGGTTCAGGGAAAGGACCAAACCAGAAAGGGTAACTAATGTTGAGCAGCTGTGTTTGTTTAATGGGCCTGCTAAAGGATCTAAGTTGAGTAAGGTTGTTGCAATGCTCTAACCACAGATAAGAGTTTGGTTGGCTTTTCTTTCACAACCCACCTAATATATGGGAATGGGAATGCCACTCCTCACAGACTCAAGGGATTAAGACAAATTTAAGGCAAGATTTGAAAGGTGTAGAAAAGTATATGCTCAGCCTTTACTTGAATGAAGGATTGTTCCTATCAGCCTGAAGAATTAAGTTGAAGAAAGAAGAGCCTCATAATTGTACAGAGATTGGTCAGTGCTTCTATAATTTATTATTGGAATTAGGTTTAGGCAGTGATCAAGTCTTAACTCCTCCAACTGGCTCAAGGCATGCCATAACCCTTTCTTAACTCAACTTCAGCTCCTCCAATCCTCATTCTGATTTGATCCAGTTAAGCAAGATGCCTTTCCCTTCAAAGTGTGTTCATTTCTGCACCTGGGATTTTGCCATGTGGGTACTCTTGCAGACTGTTCTCCCTGTATTCAAATATTATGCTGTCTGCCATGGGGTCTCCCAGGTAGGGGAAGCCCATAAGGTTGCTAAGGTGGACAGACCTGGGTTTCATTCCTGGCTCATCTATTTATAAGTCACCTGACATTGAGGCAGGTGTTTAATTCCTCTGAACTCAGTCTCCTCTTCTGTAAACCAAGGACAATATAATGATGATTATTTCTATTTTGATTGAGCCCCACTACAATAATACTAGCTGTCATTTATTGACAATTTATTATATGCCAAATTCATCTAAACCTCACAGTAACAAGAGGTATTTATTTTAATGCCCATTTTACCAGTGAGGAAACTAGGCTCAAAGTAATCAAGAAAATTGCCTTAAATCGCAGAGCTAGAAATTGGCAGAGATAGAATTTAAATCTGAATGGTTTTCGTTTATTTGTTTGCTCATTTGTTTCACTGATTTTACCTTATAGAGCTTTAGTGAATGATATATGCAAAGTACCGTGAACATAGTGGGCACTTAATGTTTTTGATATTATCCAATTTCTGTCAGACCTGCTATCTTTCAACAGCCTTTCATCTATAAAATAACTTTTGATACTAGCTTTAATTCTGTAATGTTTTGTTGTTGATTCACGGGTGGCATCTTACATGCTGTATGGCTGTCTTTATCCCTATACAAAAAAAAAGGCTGCTCGTCAGGTGTGATTTGGGGGAGATACTCTCCAAAATTCTTTTGCTCTTTGGGAGCAGTGCAATGCCTTTCATTCTATGATTGATATGGGGCTTTAAAATGCAAAGACCCTCCTCAAGAATACTTTAAATTAAATTCATTCATTCACTTTAACATTAATTGAGCACTCAATAGGTATCAGGCACTATTTTTAGCAATGGATATTTATGATAAGATGTAGTCCCTTTTAGTTTGATAATTCTAACTAATTAGCAAGGAGGAGGACTAGCTGCTTAGGACTTCATCATCCAACATGGTAGCCAAGAGCACTTAAATTGAAACTAGTCCAAATTAAGATGTAAGTTTAAAATACACTGGCTTTTAAAGACTTAATATGAAAAAATAATGTGAAATATCTCTAATAATTTTTGTGATGATTACATGTGGAGATGAGAATATTTTGTTTATATTGGGTTAAATATGTTATTTATATATATCATCTATTTCTTTTTACTTCATTTAATGTGGCTACAAGAAAATTTAATATTCTACATATGGCTCATATTGTGGCTCACATTATATTTCTACTGGACAGTGCTGGCCTAGAGTAATTGGGAATGCTTTCAGAGGGTCAAATGGAATTACAAATTGCATGTATTTCAACTTACACAAAGTGGATCACTCTATTAATAAGTGTCTGTAACCATGTATTTCTCATTTGATAAAATAGTAGGGACATCATTCCACGGCTGGATGGTGGTTCATTATATGGACGAATCATAATTTATTTAACCAGGACCAGCGAACAGTTGTGGACTTGACTAGCCTAGAAGGAGTGGAAGGACTAGAACCATGGGATAGAATGTAGAATGTCACAGTTGGAGGGAATGTAGATGTCTCTGAGGCCAAAAGACTTCATTTGGAAGATGACACTTTCTGTTGACTCATGGTTCTTGAGTGTCACACTGTGTACCATGTTCTGTGCTCAGCATCTTCTGCATTATCTCAATAATCTTCAGGACAACCTAAGAGGTAGGCACTATTCTTTCTATTTAACAGATGGGAAAATTGACACTTATAGGAGGTCAGTCGCATAGCTAATAAGTGGCAAAGCTCAGACTTGAACCAAATTTGTTTAGTCACTGCAGACTTTTAGCCGTTGCAGACTTTTAGATTTAACAAACTAATCATTTTTTTAATGGAACACTGGATTGCCCATGTTTATTTTGCCAACAGAACAAATACTGCTACTACTTCTACCATTATCTCCTATAACCGTCATTTCATAAAGGTAAGCATATTTGAAAATTTTTTAAGAATTGAAAAAATGTAGTGTTTTTTTTTTTTTAAAGCCCTCACTTCATTGTCCATGTTTTTCAGATTTTACCGCAGAATGGTGAAAACTGGGACATAGATAGGTGTTCAGCTGTGGGGTGCTGTTAGGGAACACTGTGGGACCACTTGTATGAAGAACCATGTTTATGAGGAACCAAGTGTATGAGGAACCACATGTAGGAGGGAGGCAGTGCAGAATCAGCTGCTGAACCATGACCACACCCAGTTTGCCAGACTCCTCTCCAAGTTCTTACTATATTGCCAGGAAGTGCCAGCCCTTGTCATCGTTCTTCTGGTTAGTGTAGCATCCTCCATTCAATGGGTGCTTCATAGAACCAGGTCTATTTTGGGCAGCCTTACCCATGGTTATTTATCATTCAACCCTGGAGAGGGACAGCTGTTTTTTTGCATCTTAGTTCTTCTCTGAGGATGTAAAGCATCAAGAGTGTTCTGATTCCCCTTTCAGGTAGAGTCCTTGGCCTTCATTGTACTGCCTTTTTATTTGGGAGCAGGCTGATGAGAGACATGCTGTTCTGCCTATTATTGTGTAAACTCCGTTTTTATAAAAGTTGGCATCATCTTGCTCTGCTCTGCTTTGCCAGCCAAATGATTCTAAGCTCTCATTGCAAGCATGATCCCTCTATGACTAGATGTTTCATCAAGGTGGAGGTTTCTTGGGCACTGTAGGGTTAAGTTGGTATGATACAGACTTTGTTATTCTATTTCTGACACATACAACATGTCAGTGCATCAATCATATTTAATGATTAATGAATGGCACGTGTCTTTAAAGTGTTCTTGGTTTCTCCAGAGAAATGCAAGCTGCAAACGAATAATGTTATCAATAAGTTTAGTATTGCTGGGTTTATGTTGACTTTGTTTAAATAGGACTAAAACCTAATGACTCTTGAATTGCTGAAAGCAGCAAAGATGATCCAGGGTAAGTGTCAGACCAAGTCTCCTTAGTGTTTACAAAAAAACTTCAAATGAAAAGCTAAGTATTGGATGAGAAAAGGAGAGATGCATTAGGAAGTGGCACTGTATCAGTACTGATGGACACTGCTTGGGTAATACGTCAAAAAGAATGTACTAGAATGGAAATAAAATATTTATTGTTCCTTTTATTAATTAGTTGTAAAATAAATGTTTGTTTCCACATTTCACATTTTCATTTATAATTCTGTAATTAATTTTAGATAATTGCTATCTTACAGGAGATTCCCAGTCAATTGCACACTGAACATAATAAATGTTGAATGATGCCAACATTTTAATTTTTCTGCTTTTGGAAAATTGGAGTTCTATTCCTCATTTTTTCTGTAACTGTTTTTTAATTGATGAAGGAAATTTTTCTTTTATCCCAGGGTTACTAACCTTCCTCAGCCTTTTGTGTATTCCCCAATCAAAAGGTTTTTGATTATCTAAAGAAATGACACCCACTGGTTCGCCTTTATAGATCATTTTGTTACCTCTTTCAAAGCATCTTAACAGGTTGGGGAGCCCAGATTTACCCTAACAAAAGCCAGGCTGGTCGGGCCCTTTTGTAACCTCCTCCTCTAAGCAATTTATAACTTTCCCTTCAGTGCACGGCTGAATTGGTTATACTGGGATCCAAAAGCAACTGTGGGGGGTCCTGGATTGTTTTCAGAGGTCATCAGAGGATCTTTCTAGAAAATTATGGCAGCACTGAAAATTCTCAGCACCCAGAAGGGTAAAGAGAAAAACTTCTTTTTTTTCAAGCCCTGTTGATTTTTGCTTGTTACTTCATCTTTATTTTCGACTGCTGGAAGTTTAGATTGTGTCCCAAGTTATTTTAGGTTTAGGATAGCTGCATAATAAGAACTAGAAGGAAGATTAAAGTAAGCAGGGTGGTTGGGGGCAAAACAGGTGACCTTGGGGCACAGACTTGGAGGAGAAAGAGAAAGAAATTTTAGAATTTTAAATTCTTAAACTTTTTTTTTAATTAAAATTTTGTTTTAGATATTTAGAATTTAAAATTTTAGGATTTGTTGGATTGGTTGAGGGCAAAACTCATTCTACTGATGAATAAAAGTAGATGTGCAATGTAACAATTCATTCACTCTCTTTTATTTTCTGTTACACAAGTGACATGTGAATACTTTCTCTTTGTAAATATCCGAAACAAAACAAATATAGAGAGTGAAAATTTCCTTTAATTTTCCATTCTGCGTCTTAAAGAAAGCCATTGTCATCACTTTGGGATATATCCTTCCAGTCTTTTTTTGTTGTTGCTAATTTACACACACTTATACAATACATATAAAACATATTTTTTTGTTTTTATATAATCAGAAACATATAAATTATTTTATGACTTGCTTTTATTGCTTTTACAATATGTCTTAGAATTCTTTCCATGTTAATACATATAGATCTACTACATTCTTTTTAATGGCCTACACAGGACTTCATAGTGTGGTTATACCAAGAACTATACAACTAATGCTCAGTTGTGAGACGTTATCAGCATTTCTAAATTTTTGTAAGTACAAGCAATAGTTCACTAAACATTCTTGCCCCAACACCTGTGTACACTTGAGTGAGTATCTGTAGAATAATTTCCTGGAAGTGGAATAAGTGGCCTCACTTACACTCAAATATTATTAGCACACTGAAACTTCCCCAACAGATATGCCTGCTTTTGTAATCTGCTGCCCACACAACACAGAAAATTATCTCCAAAAATACAAATCATGTGGATTTTCTGCTTAAAACCCTTTGAAGGCTTTCTCTCGTTTTGGAATAATGGCTCAAATCCTTCGTGGGGTTTATCAAGTCCTGTCTCTGACCACCGTTTACCCCTCAGCTGCATTTCTCCTGGGTTTTTAATGTTCTAGCCAAAGGGAGTTACATTTAGTCTTTCAGTTTCCTCAGTTCTCCTCACACACATCTAAACCTTTACACTGTAATTCCCTCTGTCTGGATACCCCTTCCAACCTCCAAACCTTACTCATCTTTAGATCTTAGCTTAAAAGCAATTTTATTCAGGTTGGTTTCCTGACACCACTCTGGTATCTGGCTGGCACCCTCACCCCAGAACACACACACACAGGCACACGGATTTACTGGATGAATGTCCTATAATTATCAAACTGCTCAGTTCTCCACCGATGACAGCTTCCTTACTGGTGTGAACCCCCACAAATCTCTTGTAGTTTGTATATCCATCATTACCACTCAGTGATAATAAATTTCCCTGGTATTAATCCAGGTCTTGTAAGATTCTGTGTCTCCTAAATTCTAAAGAACAATTAAATTATTAACAGTTTCATTGTTTTGCAGAGACTAGCACAGCATTGGAAAGGCACTTCACAGATGTTGGTTGAAGTAGATTGAACCTTAGCCTAATTCTCTGAAACGGGCACTCATAGGTGGGAAGGGTATTTGTAGTAGTTGGAAGGGGTGTTCTCTACTCAATGTCCTAATTATCGACAGCCTGTTGCCTGAAGATTTGTTGAAAGTGAAAGTTAATGCAGACTCGCAGAATCAGCGCTGGAAAGACACTTGGAAAGCATCTAGTTTCTTGCTGCTCAGAAGTGTGGTCTGTGGACCAGTGGCATCACATCACCTGGGAACGTGGTAGAAATGCCTCATTCTGGCCTCCTGAACAGAATGTGCATCTTAACAAGCTCCCAGGGGACTTGCCTACACATTAAAGTAGGAGAAATACAGCCCTCGTTCTCCACTGGCTGTATGTTAAAATCATCTAGGGGGCTTTTAAAAAAGACCAATGCAAGAGGCCCCACCTCTCAGGGATTCTGGTTCTGTTGGGGTAGGGTGCAGCCCAGATAGCACATGGTCATTGTTCCTTTTTAACTTCCCAAGTGATTCCAAAATGTGGTAGCCAGAACTGAGAACCCTGGCAGCCCTTCCCCTTCAAATGATACATGTAAGGAACTATAGAAAGCAATTTGGTGGCCGAAATGTGACTAGTACCATGTTTTCTTACTCTAATCCTTTCCTTCTCCGTCTCAGTGATCACTCAGCCACCCCGTAGAGGATATTCTAATAGCCACAGTCCATTTCTCAGAGGGAAATGTGAGTGAGTTGTTTAAGGTGAATCCATGACACCAGGACGATAAATCAGATCCCCTAAATTTCTTTTGCTTTGTCTCTCTCTCTCTGTACCTCTCATCATCAACCTTTCTGTCAGATAAGACCCTTGACTCTGAATCTCTGGATTTATCCTCTGAGAAGGAAGATGCCTCGTATCCTCCTCACAACACCTATAAAACGCAGCCTCCAAAAAATATGCCTTTCAGAGAAGACCACCTTTTTTATTCCAAATTCCAAGGAAGAGCCACAGACACAGGAAGTGTAAATGAAACCCCAGATGATTTGGCACCTGTACCTGAAACCAGCAAGTTTGCTGCTGGTTTTTGGTTTCGAAAGAAATTTTGCCTGGCTCTTATTTACTCCTCAAATGCTGCTGTTCTCAGCAATTGGAGATCAGCCCCCACCTCAGATGCAGGTGAGAATGTTTGCAGCTCAACAAGCTGGTAATCCTAGGTGGAGAAGTAAGTGCTTAGAGTGCTCGTTGGGAGGGTCTCAGCGCCTTTTCCTTTGGAATGTGATATTATCACTAGATTAAGAAGGTAGACACCTGGTGAGGAAATTTTAGCCTTATTCCATCTGGGTGTTTTTGATGTCTTCCTGGATTATTGCTGGTTGGAGAATTTTCAGTTCTACTAAAGATTACATGACCCTGAGCTCCTCGGAAATAAAAATAAGAATAGAGAAACATAACCATGGAAAATATATATTTAATAAGAGTACCCTCTAGACTATTGGCTTTCTTTGATTATTTCTAAGGTTTATACTGATCAGTTGGAAGACATTCATCTGCAAATGGAAGCTTTATGGGGCCAGATCAACCAATTATAAGTTGTTTAACTTGGATTCTGTTTACCGTGCAGGTTAAAAGAAGTAGGTTTCCATCCATATTTCCACAAGAATGGCCGACTTTACCTTGTAGCGCTAAGAACAGTTGTTGAAATCCCTCAGGAGTGGATGCAGATGAAAATGAGCGATGCACTTGTGCCCAAGGGAGTACTCTCGTGTTCCCGAGAGACACTGATGGGAAATGCAATATTGGAATGAGCTTAATAAAGCTCAAGAAGTTAACAATCCTAGGAATGATTGAGAAAAAATAGATGCCCTCTCAAGGGCTTGCACCAGTCCCAGAGGTCTTCTAGGCTTTGATTTTTGAGGGAGACTACAAATTCCACAACTCCAGCATTTTGTGATAAGCGAGCCCTCATTTAAAGAATTCAGTCCAGAGAAAGTCTGGCTAGAAATGTGTAACATCCTTCTGTTTGTGCTTCACTACTTAATTTCTTTGAAGAGCTGTTATGGAATGTTTTTCTAAAGCTCCCTCATATCCTTGTGGAGAAGTCAAGACCTGAGAAGGAAAAAAAAAATGTGGTATTTTTCTCAAAACTTAAGAAAAATTTTTCCATTGAAGCAGGTGACTTTTGTTATTGTTTGATTTTCTTTTTAAGTGAAAATTACAATCTTATAGAAAAGTTTCTCACCAATATCCAAGTACCCACCATTTAGCCTTTTAAACATTTTGTTATATTTACTTCGGATTAATTTCTAAGACACAGACCTTTAGAGATACAGGTGCAGGCCACCGTGCAGTCCTCTACTATTCCATTCATTTCACTATAGTGATGTTATGCTTTTACTACATATGTCTGTATCCATAATCAATAGATAATATTGTTTTGAATATTTTAAAGATTATATACATGGTATTATGCTGAGCACATCCTTGTACAAATGTTATTTCTTTTGCTCAAAATTTTATTTGTGAGAATTTTTTCTACCTTGATACACATAGCAGCTCTAATTCATTTATTTTAATTTCATCAATTGTTTGATTATGACACAATAAATCCATTCTTCTGTTAATAATGGGCATTTAAGTTGTCTCTAATTAGTATAATACCTTTTACTTGTCTCTTTGTGCATAAGTATGAAAGTTTGTCTAGATACATACCAAGAACTGGAATTGCTGGGTCTAAGGTAAGCAGGTCTTCAGTATTACTAGATATTGCCAATGTAGCAGAAATCTTTAATTCAAAAGAGCTACATCATAATTTTGAATTCCAACGATATAATTTTAAATCCTTTATTATATCTCATAAAAACAATGTGGCTCTTCACTCAATAGTCTGCATCTGGGACACATGCTCAGCTCTCTGATCTAGGTATCCAACATGGAAATTATATGTGACATATTCTGCCTTTGTAATACAGTACATATTTCTGCCTTCCTCTTTCCCCTCTTTCTTTTGACAGTAGCAATAACAGACTGGTAGAATCCACCTAGTTAAAACATTTCACCTTTAAAATGACAGTCAGAAATGATAAGCACAAACAAATTGGAAATATAGGCAAGGGGCCTTCAAGATTACATTAAAAATAAATACCACCTAAAGGAATGGTTTAGAAACTGTAAAGCCAGTTGGGAGCAGGGATGGGGAGAAATTATATTCTACCTAAAAGCTTAATTCTGGGTTTCAGCTGTAGGAAAAAACAAAACAAAACTAATTCTAGCTAAAATTATATTTTCTTTGGTCCTATATGCTGATATGTTTAGGTAGGTGGGTTGTGGAAAAGGACCTAGAAGAGTTTTCAAATTGCACTAAAATTTTCTCATCTTACGAATAGAGAAACTCAGGTTTTCTTTTACATGTACCTTTACAGCAATATTTAGCTTAAGATTTCCAGGACAGATATAGTTATTAGAATTTACTTAAGTTAAATTAAGCCTAAACCAAGTCTTGTTAGATAGTGACAACCTCAAATAACATTAAGTTGCTGAAATTCAACACCAAAAGAAAGGGGAAAGAGGGGAAACATTATTTCTATATTTCTAGATATTATCTCTATATGTATTGCTCTATCTCTGGTATTCCCAGGTCATTGAGTATGGCTAATTGGTAGAAGAATTTTGGACCTTTGCCACAAATCAAGAAGAACTCTAAGGTCTTCATAGGATCAATAAATGATCAATAAATATACACATACCTCTGTAAATCCAAACATGTCTCCATATATACACACATGTATCATTGATTCTTTTTTGAAAAAGTTACATTTATAATCAGTTAATATATACTTAAAACTCACTTGCAAAAGAATATCTTGGGAACAAGATAGTCTATACAAACACGGCCTTTAAATGGATATTAGCTGGACTAAATTGGAGGGTCTAGAAAAAACAGCCATATTCCCAATTACATTCTTTTTCTCTTTCCTTACACCTTCTTCAAACACTTCCCCATTATTCCTTGCTTGAAACTGGCAATAGTAATGTAATGACAACCTCACTTTTGGGGAGCCAGATCCCTTGTACTTTATTCAATTCCACCCTGGGTTTGCTCTGACTGTATCCTTACTTTACCTCCCTATCAAATGGTAATTGCCTCCTGTAATAGTGCTTCTCTAGTAGACTGAATAGTTGTGACTTTGGCTGTGTTCTCATTGACAGAAAATTTGGTAGACCTCATCATTCATGGTCTAAGAGTACAATTGGCAGAATAAGAAGTAACAGAGGGTCTCCTGGCTCTCTGCTATCAAGCCAAGGGAAAAGAACTGTTTGTAAAGGTGCTCTATCATTCTGTCTTTGCATACTGATCTCACATTGCTCCTTGGCCATGAACATGTCATGCTCATTTTTTTTTTTTTTTAACTCCAAGACTTTTTTTACACAGGTTCCCGTAAAATGGACTTTCTTCTGTCTCATATCCATCCATTCAAATTGAACCCACTCTTAAAAGTTCAGCTCAACCCCATCTTCTCCTTAGACCTGCTTTGAAGACAGTAACCACAGTTTCTCCAGAGGTACCATAGAACCTGTTGTCTGGACATCTCAGTTGATTCAGTTGATATATAACCAGGTACTATTTTGTAATAGAAATTTATTTCTCTTAGTTCATTCCCGCAATAGACTGGGAATACCTCAAGGGCAGGAACCATGTGTATCTCTTACTTCTTTGTCCTTCAGAGGTCCTAGCAGAATTCTTGACATTTAACTTGCCACAGGTTTATGTCTTTTCTCCCTACCTGATTGTAAACATCATAACCACAGAAATTATAACCAAGACACTTGTTTCCCACATTTAAGAGTCGATCAGTAAATATTTCATGAGCAAATGAGAATATCAATGTTCTGTAAAAGGATATGACTAACAGTTTAAACAATAGTTTCCTCTCAAGGATTTTGCCGTGAAATGGATAAGCACAGCTTCTGATCTTTGCCTTAGTGGCACGTTAGTTTTTCAGATGACAATGGTCAAGTTGGATCTTTGTATTCAAAGTGTATCAACAGAGTATGAATGCATTTTTTCATCATATAGTCTAAAGCATCTTGAACACTGCCTGGCATATGGTAGGCTATCAGTTAAAGATTGTTGAGTTGAAATTGAATAAAGTCAACAAGTAGTGCATACTACTTTCCACCCCTTATTCATTTAATCCTTATGACATTCCTTTGAAGAAGGCAATATTTTAAAAGATGATGAAACTGATGTCCAGAGATATTAAAAGTTTTGTCCAGTTTTATACCTGTAAATGGACAGAGATAGGATACAAAGGTCATTTCACTTGGGTTCTCTAAACCAAATTCTTTATCCTCCTCACTGTACCATATTGCTTTGCCTACAGCTAAACTGACTTTAGGTCAATTAATATATCTCCAAGTCTAGAGAGAAACCTGATACTGGACCTTGTCTACCTAAACTTGGTAGAGAAGCCATTTCAAGGACTGACTCTTAAGAAAGTTTATCGTATACTCATTGAAGAATATGTAACTGACAGGGAAGATATGCTTCACATCAAGAAAGCAAGTAGATGAAGACCTACTGACATTTCTTTGGGAAATATTGTTCTTCACCAACTTTAATTCTTTCATTTCATTACCATAATTGTACATTATTAAGCACTTAAATAAGTGCTTAATTATGGTCAGTCATTCACCCATCTGATTGCTCCATTAGAATTGACTCCTAAGACAAGAATTTACTCTCTACCCTTCAACACCCCCATTCCTCCAATCATAGACAGTGCACAGAACATTAATATTATTTCCAAAATTATTTGTTAATTTTAAGGGAAAATCATACTCTCTGAAATATTATAGGGGTTCATGGATTGGTTTTAGAACTGGAAGGAAGCTTGCACATTAGTAAAATCGAGTGACTTGATCAAGGTCAGAGTTAGCTAACCGTCTTAAAATTAAGGTAAAGACCTAAAATGGACGCTGGAGATCATCTAGTTCAACCCCTTTGTTTTGCAGACAAGTTTACAGACATACACAGTCCAAATTCCATTCAAGGTAAATATTTACAATGCCATCCCACAATAACCTTGCTTCTAGTTGCAGTAGTGACCAATGCTTTATGTGCCTTTGTGTTAACTTAAGGTAAATTCTTAAATTTATCTACACCCCGTAACTATGGTGGGCAGAATTGGATGTCCAGTAGCTTTTTGGAAACTTTACCACGGAAACAAAGGTTTGGATTATCTCAGATTGGATTTAGACATTCTTCCTCTAGAGCAGATAAATTGAGTCTCCTGCAGGCATGGATTCTGTCAGATGAGACTTTAAAACTCAAAGTAAAAGATTCTTCTCAGCAGGATATTAAAGAGTGTCATGGTGCACCATTAGTAAGAGATGCAGCTTGTCCCAATTCTCTTGCCCAACCCTTTGAAGACTTTGACTGAGAGAAAATCTGGTGCTCTAAAAAGATATTATTGCTTTTGTAGATAATAGATACTGAAAAATTTGTTTCCATCAAAAACATGTCGAATGATTGATCATTAGTATAGAGTAATGAAGATGTGGTAAAGTCAAAATACATGTTTTGAGCATAATAAATACTATTCCTTTGCCCAAGCCACAAGGACTCCAGAAAGTAGCTCTGAGATGTAATTTTTGTTGTGTAAGTTGAGGTCCAGTTTTTGTAACTTAGAAAATGTAACAGTTGCTAGGTGGTCAGCTCCAGGGGTGGGAGGAGAAATTAAGGGGCCTGTTCCATCCTTACTTCCAAGCTGACACAACATGTTTTAAGTGGAAGGTGTCTGGTTTCATTATGTTAACAGCATCTCTCTGTGCTCTTTGATGCATTGCTCCAGTACTTAGTAATTTAGTAACAGGTTGGAAATGGACTAGGGTAAAATGAGACTCTGTTTCCATAGGGACAACTACCTACCTTTTATTTTTGAATTAGCACAGCAGCAGAAGCTGACATTTTGCTCCAGGGCAGGCTTATTGAATACACAAGTCCCCCAGAATCTGCTTTTACAGTACCAGCTGCTTAGAGATTGATATGTTCTAGTTCTAGTCAACTCAACGTGAGCTGCAATAATTTTACATTTGTGCAAAACAAAAATATGAATGTTTTCATGATGAAAATTACCTGTTCATACTCTTTACTCCTTCGAGACTTGGCTTATTTGAGATGCAAAAGAGCTTGTTTCCTAATCTTTTGAGGCATGCCATTAATTATTGTTATCCTTCAAGGGCTGAATGAAATCCTAGGCATGAAACAGTTCAATTCCAGATTTAATATTGGGAGTAAGATTTAATTTTTATTCCATTTTGTCTGCTTTATATTAGTCTTAAAGCACACCAATGATTATGTCTCAACAAATCACTTAAAGAAAGAAATGCCGTTATAAATATCTGGCACAGCTACCAGATGAGATAGTACCATAATTATGAAATTCTTAGGTATATCTTCACAGTGGCAATTTCCCAAAATCCCCTGGATACAAAAATTTTGAGTCAGCCAATGAACTTCACATTGGACACTAGTATAGTCCCTACTCTTTTGGTCCACACCATAATTCTTAGAATCTAATGTATCAGATCTTAGAAGTGTGGGCATTTCTTCCTTTTTTGATTGCATGTTTAGTTTCTGAATGTGTATGTTTTTCAGATAAAGACTAAACTTTGGTTAAGATCCATATTAAATGAAGAATAATTAGAAACTTCATGCTGAAAGTTGTCATTTAATATTTTGCTTCCAACACTAATGGTTTGTTGGAGTTTGTAGTATCTTGAGCAAAATGTTTTTAATATAAGCACTTCAAAGGTTTTCAGGTATTCATGGACACTGTAATGCTAGAAGGCACAGTAACTTTTTAAAGTTTGAGAAAGTTCAGCATTTGGCTGCAATTTATAAGATGAGAAATACCATGAATTGTATTTCCCAGAGGACTAGTCCATTTGTGTGGACAAGTAAATAAGGGATAACAATCTAAATAGTAAATACCTTCAAAAATTAAAGTTTCATTTATATTAACAGGTTTTTTTTATTCAAATACATTCTGAAAGGGCCAGTCAATATAAATGTCTAAGTGTAAATTTCTTTAATTAGCTCAATCAGATTGGGAAGTTTGTATGGGGAGGAGAAGAAGCAAAGATTTTGACTGCAGAAACTAGGTAGGGGAATGAATGGACAAGAGCAATGATGGTGAGATATGGACCTTAAGGGATTGGACTCCTGCTCCTTCCCCAAACTCTTCTATTTCTGGCCCTTCCTAAACTCATCTTTTTCTCTTTATTCTGACAATGTCCAGACTACTCTATACTTGGAGAGCTCTACAAACTTTTCCTTGGTATGCCAAGTCTCCTCTACACCAGAGTGTTGAGGGTTCCCTCCTGGGTATGAAATAGTCTTAGGGAATTAAACACAAAAGAAACCCTTCCCTCAACCCCCACCCCTTCATTTTCAAAAAACTGTGATAAGTGTAGATAGTAGGCATAATACGAGGCTACCTAGAAGACAATTCACCAATGTCCTAGTGGCTTTTATTTAGTTGGACATCAGTTAATTTCTCAATCTTCTTGCACATGAATTTGTGGGCCCTCTTGCAGGTGCCTGGCTAAATCTATTGCTGAGAGTGTTCAAGAAGAAGTTGAATGGTTACATGCTGGAGGTGTTTGAGAGATGGCTTAAGCACCAAGATGTCAGCTTGGGTTAGGTCACCTTCAAGGTCTGAGCCAGTATGAGTTTCTAGGAGAGGGATGGCAAATAAGTTTCAACAAAGTGCTCCTTTGATCAATCTATTAACAACGTCAACATAATGCCTTTGATCACAAAGAATTCTGAGGCCATGTCCAAGGTCTGGGGGAGAAATGTTCAAGATCAATTATTGACGTCTACCTTTCTATAACACAGTGTTAGTGTGGATGATTATATTTGCCATCTCTTCCTTAAAAATTCCACAAGCAGTTGATTTTGACCTGCATTTCTACATGAAACCATTTCCATAGTTTTTTGTTCATGTCCATTGACTAAATCTTGGACCCATCCAGTTATTGTGCATGACAAGCTGTTAGAAGAAAGGGAGAATAAGAGAGTGTGGTTCAGCTCAAAGTATGTTCTTAGAAAATAACTCAGTTATTTTTCTGAGCAGCCTTTCTCAAATAAAGGGCAATACTTTAAAAATGTAGACATTTAGATTGGTATAAGATAATTTGATGCAATAGCTGTAATTAAAAGTGACAAAAGAGTTGATATATGACCTTGCAAGGCAATGCAATAACAGATCTAAATGTACAACCCTTCATTTAAACATGACCTGTTGGGTGTAGTATGGTTGTAAGTAAGACTGGCTTTAAATCAGTCTCCAGAAATTATGGCCCAGGTTTATGTCTTAGATTAGCCAACCACAGGATTCCCCGATCAAAATATGTAAAGTGAGACACTAGACTTGTGTGATTTATATGAATTGCTGTTTGCCTGGGTCTGTGTGAAAGGCTGTCAGAGGGGATGTTGTCTTTAATCTAAAATACTCAGCTGTTGGCATTTTGGCATTGTCCCTATTCAGAAATGAAGATATGAGATTTAAGGTATTTCTGAGGAATTTTAAATAATTGGTAGACTCAATTTGAGTTTTGTAAAAACCTGTACACATCTTGGGAGTGAAAACAAAGGGCTATTCATATGGATGATCCCTTGCCAAATTGGGCATGTGAAAGCTTATAAGAATTTGCTTATATACCTTAATATAGTGACTTAATGCCTTAAGAATATAACTCCTTCAAATGCCTTAAATTTCAAGAGGGTTTTACTATCCATGTTTTCTTTTGAGAACATGATGCATTTGGATCAATATAGGTGGGAAAATGATTCTTTAAGCATTATGCTTGGCAGCAAGAAAGCATTAACATACAAGGTTTACAGATTGTATAAACTAATACATCAACACAGCCAGAAAGCAGAAAGATGAGTACTGGTATTTTCTCCCATGTTGAGCAATTGGAGCTAGAATGCATATCTCTTAATAGAATGGACACATCACTTTGGTCTGACTAATCTTAGCAAGCAGAGGTGGAATCAAAATGGGTAGAAAGATCCTAGTCCCAGAGTGAGCTGAAGTCATAAAGTTCTTCAAGTAGTCAAGGAATACGGGATATGGACAAATAAGTGAGTTTTAGGCATTCTTCATTATTTGATGCAATGTGCTTTCCAAATGGAATGCATTCCTCCCAGACTTTAGCAATAAGACAGTATTTGCCTTTTCAAATAAACTACATACCTTATTTTGTCAACCAATAAGAATTCACATTCTCCCTGTTGCCTCCACTGTCAGGAATCTCAGGCTGTACTTGGTACTCAGTTTCAGAAACAATGTCACTCCAGCTTCCTGGCATAATTATGGTTTTCTTTCCCTAGGCGATTTATGTACTCCCTTTAAAAGTTGCTATCTAATAAGTGCTATAAAGTTGTATCCCACCTCAAATCCTTAGTGGGAATATGAAGAGCCTAATTTATATGTAAAATAAAAGTACAGAAAAATGGTTGCAATAATTTCTTGCATATTTTCCACTTAAGATCTAAAGAAAAATTTAGAAATTTGGGCTGTTGGGATTGTGCTGATAGCTGTAAAACTAAAGTCAAAAGGGGCAGGGTTGATTTGTCAAAATGTAAGTTTATGAAAAAATAATCCATCATTCTGTTTTAGGTGCACAAAATACCATATGCATCTCCTGTCTTTTCACATGACTATTGCTCTCCTTCCACGATAGGCTACCATTCATTCTACCTGTCTAAATGTAGCATCTTTGAAGACTTTGTATACTTCTGTATACCTCTCCTGCTAGAAGTTTTTCTATTTCTACTCCATTTATTTTTCACTAATATTCCCTTACCACTGTCACATTGTTGTAATTTTTCATATATTCATCTTCTCTCTCCACCAACCCCTAGACCAATGTTTCTAAATCTTGGCTACACATTGGAATCACCAGGGGAGATATAAAAAGTACTAATGCTTGAATCCCACCCCCAAAGATTCTGATTCAGTGGGTATGAGGTGCAGCCTGGGCATCAAAATTTTGAATGTTTCCCTGGTGATTCTAACCTGCCCCCCAAAAAGAAAAGTTTAAGCTACTGTCCTTTACTCATCCATCCTGGATCTAAGAACAGTGTCTTGTACCTAGTAGGTGTTTAAAAAATATTTATTGATAATATCTGACAGGGCAGCTGTTTAGATATCTTTCAACTTGTCAGTATGATAATATTTACAGTTGAATGATTACTTCTGTATCATTTATTCATTACTTTTTACAGCACATATGCATTAAGCAGCCTTTGCCTAAAATAGTTTGTGGCGTTGGAGACCTAGCCCAAGTTTATCCCTGTCCTTGGTCTGACCTTCATGAAGAGCTGTATATAAAAGTTCAGGTTTCTTGCTTCTCATTCTACCACTCTACTGTTATTTATTGCATGCCTATTGTGTGCCAGGCTGTTCCGGGTGCTTTATAAATGCTAGCATACTTCATCACTCACAGCACAACCCTACTTTAATTTTAACAGCAGTGAAGAACAAGCCTAAGTCACAGCTTTGATTAGAGTCAGTCACAAGTCCCTCTAGAGCCCCCTTTCTTCCTTGGTGCTGGTGGCCAGGCTGAATATACCCAACTGGCTGATGCAGTATGGGGAGTCAGAAAATTCTTCCCCCACCACATGACTCTCTAGTTACAAATGTAGGGACACACTCAAGCTCCCTATCACTCATGTTAAAGCTCAAAAAAGGAAAAAGCAAATAAATCAGCAATTAAAAAAAATCATGCATTGGAACTCCAAGTGCAGTGAGTGATAGAGGTTCAACCTGGAGCCCCCCATGCCTCACCCCCATGTGTGCGTGTACATGTGAGCACGTGCACTCACACACAGACAAACACACTCCAAGTTACTTTTAATAGGTTTTCTTCATTATTGACGTATTTTCTTCCATCTCTCTGTATGGCTACAGTTAGAAGCTTGCCCACCAGCAAGGTATTTACAGGTATGAAGACAACAGTTTTCAGGAGAAAGAAGAAAAATGGTAATTATACCTGATCTTTTCTGTCAACAAGCTCTCTTCCCCCCTCCTGTCTCTCTCTTCTCTCTCTCTTTTCTCTCTCTTTGTTTCTTTTTTTCTACCTTCAATTCCCCAAAGTAGATGATTTTAGCAAACTAATAGCATAATCCTTCTCTTTGTGATATCTGGGAATTTATGCAAGGTATTTAGAAGTGCTTTATTTCAGTGCACATTTCTAATAAAAACATTTCTCATAGAGTCTATCAACACGGAAAGGTTATGTCCTAGTAAAAAGAGGTGTAATACTTTTATGTTGCTTCCTAAGAATTACCACACACTGAAACTTTTGCCTGGTGAATTCAGACAAAACCACAAGTAAGTTATTTTAGGTTAATCTCACTGAATGAAAATGAAATCTAGTGTTCCCTTTTTCTCTTTGATGCAGTTGTGCTATATTACTGTTTACACAATGATGCCTCTTTCCTGTTACTGTCTTCAGACACAATTATAAAATGAAAACCGTCTATTGATGAGTACTTTAAAGTGATTCGCGTTGTCAGATACTTCTTCAATTCAAACCTATATTTTTTAAACAACTTTTTCAACACTTGGGCTTTTGTGGCAGAGCTCCATCCACAGATCCATCACTTCCTTCTACTCCAAAGAGCTGTCGTGTGTGCCCAATAAGCCAATATACTTACAAAAGGCAACAGACCATTTCTCGCTCCCTTTTTAATAAATAAAAAGTCCAAGAGGCATACACAAAGAAGCTAATGACTCAAATAGACCGATACAATGTTTGGTAGGGATAGAGCTAAAATTAACTAAGAAGGTTAGTACAGTATATTGGGGAGAACATGATACCTAAATCATCACCAGGAAGAAAGGCTAAAAAAGCGGCAGCCTTGAACAGCTGATCTTGAAGGTTAGATAAGGACTTTATTTTAGGGAGTGGTGAACCAAATAGGGCGTTTGTTCCGTTGAGTGATTGACTGTATTTTAGGAATTTGACACATTTGAGGGTGAAGACAATGGATTGGAGGCATAGGCTGGAATAATTGTTCTCAAAGCGTTTTCTGGACCAGCAGCATGACCTGAGAAATATTGGAAATGCAAACTCCCAGGCCCCTCCCTGGACCTACTGAATCAGATACTGGGGGAGTATCTGTTTTTGTAAATAAGCCCTCCAGATGATTCTGTTGCACACTAAAGTTTGAGAACTACTGGACTTGGGCAGAAAGGCTAAACTTGAAATGTCTTGAGTTCAGAAACTATATTTAAATGACTCTGCACCCAGCACATCGTAGGCACTCAATTCATATTTTTGAATTAATTAATAAAGTCAGAGATGATGAAAGCCTAAATTTGTGAAGAAAAAGTATAATATGAGAAACAGGAAAAACCTTAGCTCTGTTTACAACTGAGTCTAGAGCAGAATCTTAATGGGATGTTAGAAATTTATGAAACTTTACCCTATTTTCAGTTTTCTTCCTTGTCTTTCCTTGTAGTTGCTCACTGTAATGTCAAAAGATGTATTGAGCTTTTTTAAGAGATAGGAATGAAGGGGGAAGATTTTAGTAGCTTCCACCCGGTTTTATAGAGGGCCTGGGAGGGAACGTGGGAGATCAACTAGGTGGAGTGATAGATCAGAGGATGGTGGCCCGAGGTCTAGGCCATGGGAAAATATGACAATGGGAACTAGGCAGACAGTGCAGGACTGAGAAAGACCCTGCCCAGTAGAACCAGGAAAGGGGCCATGTTGTCCTGAAGCTGCGTTAGCATTGCTTCCAAGGAAATTCCAACATTGCCGCAGAAAGGCCAGTAATTCAATCATGAATATCTTTGATTTCTATAGGGAAATGTTCATTGAGAAAGAGGAGGATGTGTCAGTGAGAGGGAGGCACCCAAGTATCTACTCTCTGCCAGTCACTATGCTGGGCCTTTATGAACGTATCTCATGCAGTACTCACCGCCTCACCATATAGTGTTAATATCTCCATTTTATAAACCGGGGACCAAAGGGGTTCGTTAGTTCATGATTATACAGCCACAAAGTGGTAGTGCTGGAATACAAACCCAGGCAGCCTGACTCCAAATCTTCTGTTATTAAATAAAGCGCATGAGGTTGTGACAGTTTCAGCCCTTTAGAATTGTAAAGTATTTGTTTACATACATGATTGAGTACGTAACGGTATGCAGCCTATAAATAGATAGTTTAAATTAAACATTTTAGACTTGCATGTTGAGGTTTTGATCAGAAATGCAATCTACCTTATCAGTACATGTTGCCTGGAAAAACTGAATGTGAACAGCTGCATTTTGACTTACAGTAACTTTAGAAGGAACACAACGTTTCATCTTTCTCTTTTGGCCTCTCTATGCTTTCTTTCCCTTTCAGATGCCTTTAGTATACTTGTGTGTATTTAAATAGAAACTGCTTTGTTTTCAGTGCTCTTCCTATAAAACCCAAACATTCTTCTTCCCTCCTTATATTTGATGTGCACTTATGCTCTGATGTGTCTTAAATTACACTAGGGGTGTCCAATTATACTTCTGTAAAGAAAGAGAGCTCAGAAATTTCACATTTCCCCTTCCCCTTCCTATATGAATGTTACTTTTTGTCAAACCACTTGGCAACTTGGGCAAAGCAGTGCAGGGTGCAAGAGACTTCATTTGAACTGCTTCTCAGTTGGTTCCAGCCTTATAGCCTTAAGGTCTTAAAATTTGTTTTAATTTTTTTTCACCTGAAAAATGACTAGCATTATATTTGTATGGATTTGGGGAAGGGGTGCAGGGGGAGGATAGGTGAGGAGAATGACTGAATTGGTTAATTTATGTCAAATCCTTTTAGCTCCTCACAGGAAAGATATGACACCAATTAAACACACATTCTATGTATTTTATTCTACAAATATTCCTTGCAGTGCTAAAAATCTAGAAGTATTCTGGGTAAAATGGGGTGAAGGAAAAGGAATTATTCTTATTTTTAAAACTTTTTTATACTACCATAACTACTATTTCACCATTTGCCTTCAGTTCAGTCCTCATTTAACTGTCAGTCATTTGCATGGGAGCAACTTGAACAGCTTTTGATGCCTTAGCAGATGCTCAGTTGATTTGGGGTTACACTGAAAGGAATGGTAGAGGTAGAGCAGCACCAAAACATAAGAGGGTATTCCTCCTTTTGTTTTCCTCAAGTCTCAGGAATCTATGCAATGAAGGATGGGAAAAGGTAAAATAAATGAACAACCAACAAACCCACAGCTGGAATTCAGCCAATACAGCTGATACAGTTGTGTATTAAAATATTGAAATACTTCTCTACTGGTTGATGAATAGCCACTACCTTCAGTCCTCCACCTACCCCAACCACTGCCTCAGCCTCCTTCACGTCAGCGCTGGGGTGCCTAATACCTCCTAAGCTCCACCAACTTAATGGTTAGCACCTACCCCAGCAAGGGGTCTCCAAACCCGCTGTGGTGTTTGTGTTTGTTCTGATTGGATGTGCCCATGACTTATAGGTTGTTACATATTTTGAATATTTCTCACTGTGCCCACACAGAAAACTTGAAAGGTTAATCATTAGTTGCACTGAAATTTTGACAAGTTACTTTTGCCCTCATTGATATATGTAGGTCTTCTTGGATCATGATTTCGGCTGTTTGCACTTCTGTTACTACTTTAGGAACTTAATATCCATGTGGTTTGAAAGAAAGAGTCACTGAGAAAGCAGTAGAAAGCTCACTTCGGGGATAAGTTCAGCTATATCCAATTTTATTAAACATTTTGAAGTGTTTAAAATAAAACAACATCCTGTATAACCCAGATGCACATTGCCAGGTGCTTTCCTCTTAATATTTAAACCCACTTTATGGAAAATTTAATCCACGTGTTAGATCATTGACTTCAAAAGGCATTCCTTAAAAGGCTAATCGAGATGATGAAAAATGGGTCCAAAGATTATATTCAAAGATGTCATTTATTTATTGAATGTAAGGGTCTGAGGACAGAGGAACTTGGAGGAGGGAGTTTCATGAAGTCATTTAAGTATGTGAAATGTTCTAGAGCACAAAGGAACTCTTAAAATTTCATAATCATAGAATCTTTCTTCATTTGTAAAAGAGCATGTTTTTGAGACAGTGCATAATATAGCTATTTGTTCTCTTGAACACATCTCAGGGAAGAAAAAGAAGTTAGGAAAATGAGCCCATTGTTTTTTCAAAATTAGTGACAAACTTCAAAATAATTCCAAACAAACCTCAAATAAAACATTTTCCCCCTACTGTGAATCCTATTTAAACTGTTTGGGTCAGTCTGTTTTAACGAGTCGCATTCATGCTGACACATCCACACACTTCAGACAAAGACGACTATACCTCTAAACCCATTTAAAAATGATAGATGACTGTCAGCTTTGTGAAAGCAGCACATGCCGTGGCTTGATAGCGCAGAATGAAAGCAATCTACAAGTGCAAGTCTGTTTCTTTTGGCAACGAAAGGAGTTGCTAATGGATTCATCATTTTCTGTTAAGCATGAATGTCAAACAAAAAAACATTTAGGGCTCTATTCAACTGAATTTCCGGCTTGACGCTTGCCAGCCATGGAAGCCCTGTGACTTGGAGCCTGTGCAGCCCAAGCCTGATTCTTGTTTCCAAAGTTCCATGGGGCCAGTGCCACGGAACTTGGAATTCTGCCGGCGGCTCCTCCTCCTCTCTTCAGCTCCCCCTCTCCCTTTTTCTCCAATCGCATGAAGCCACGGGTCTTGCTTCCTAAATGAATGCCATGCATGGAGTGGAGCTCATTGCCAACTCTTATGACATCAGCTGACTCCACTTCAGAACCTCACAGGAAGTCCACTAACACCACTCAAGAAGGGATGGCAGGGTGAGGATTTGTTGTATCTAAAGATTCTTGGGGCTCAGTACTTTGGAATTTATTGGTTGGAGTGGGTGTTGCATGCTTCCTATTTTTCGATCATACAAATGCAGTTTATTCTGTACTTTTTCTACAAGCAAAAAAAAAAAAAAAATCAATACATAAATAAAAATGAAAATGTCCAGGAGTCAGAAATACTTTGCTCTCTAAATGGACTTTGAGAGGATCTGGGGGAAAGTTCTGGCCTTAGAGCACAGCTATTTCTATGTCCTTGACCAAAGAAGAGCCACCTCTGTTTGGGAGACATTCAGTTGACCTCTTTAATTGAATACCCAGTGGACCGCTGCAGGGGTGTGCCAGCCCCACACAGATGGGCAGCATCCATCCTGACAGAGGAGCAGAAGACAGTGAAACAGTTCCTAAGCCCTTACATGCCAAGCAAGTACCAGCCCTGTTACTCATCAGCTGTGTGATCTTGGACAAGTTTGTTAACCCCTCTGTGCCTCAGTTTCCTCATTTGGTTGTTTTGGGGATTAAATGAAATCATGTGAGAACATGAATATAAATTATAAGTCACTATACAGGTATATCATTATTAATTGAACTATTTTAATTCATAAAATAAAATACAAAATGGTAAAATAGGATGGTCTAATAGAGTGAGTTAGAGGCAAAAGTTACGAGACTTATATTCTGGTCTACTCCATTTTTGGTTGTGTGACCTTGAGAAAAATCAGTGTATCCATAAAATTGGAATAGATATGTTTATCCCAATGGCTAACGTTATGGGTATATTGTGCCATGACTTCCAATATTGTTTGAACTGTGGAAATGGCCCAGATGCCCCTCTACTCTCCAAAGATCAACCCCACTGCCAATAATTCCACCATTATAGCTTTACTCTTTTGCATTTCCCAGGAATTTTGGTCTTCCTATTGCTCAGTTAAAATGCAAACATATGGAAGTTTAGAAGTTGGCCCTTAATTTAGTAATTAGTACTTTAGTAGGGAGTAGACAGATTAGGATACAGGATTGATGGCAATGGGCTAGATGAGAAAAAAGAATAACAGGAGAAAAGAAAGGAAGCCCTCAAATCAACTTTACCATCTTTGCAGACATGCCTCATGCACCTCTCATCTCTAATACTTAGTGATATTGAGAGGAAAACTAGATTAAGTTGTGAAATGTTGCCAGTTCCTTGAAAATGGCAGGACTGTAAATCACTTAATATGACATTAACATTGCTGAGGACCTTGAAGTAAAAGGGATAAAAACTGAACTTGGACAGGAACAAATTAAGGACTCATTTGCAGATATTTAATCTAAAATAGCAAATGTTATCTTCCTTGGAAAGCCTTCCCCAACTCCTTGCCGCTTCCCCAGATAGAGCGCATCATTCTATATTCTTCAAATGTATATTTCTCACACCATCATACATTTATTTATATACTTGTGATACATATTTGCCATGGCAAGGGATTCTTTTACCTCTGTATTCAATAACTCATACTGCTTAGCACATGGAAGGAACTCAGGAAATATTTGTTAAATCAAATAGATCTAATGTCCAGAAGGAAAAGTGGATTAAGCAATCATTCCCCCCTGCACCTAGGGCATAGTCTAACTAACAATCAAAACTAAAGATATTTTTCAGCAGAATATTAAATTCTATTAAATTCTATAAAGATTTTAAAAAATACTTCCACTTAGGTGATACTTTAATAAAACGAAAATATGTTTTGTTGAACAATTTACATACCTGTACCTCTTAAAAATGTAACCAAACCTACCCAGGGATTATCTATGCATACGTTATAGTGTAATGGCAAAGATACACCCGAAATATTACTTTAGCCTGCAGAAACGATCAGGTTCCTATTTTAGAGGCTGATTCCAACAAGGAGTTTTCAGAATGATGAAACCAGATTTAGCTGGTAGCAATTATTGGTACATTTCAGATGAGCTCAGCATGAAGAATAAGACTGAAGAAAGATTAAGTCTCAAATACTAAGGGAGAGAAAAAAATGAAACGACAGACTGAAAGGGTTTGAAAAGCAGGAAAGGACCAGTTATCTGCAGGAAGCTGGTATTCTTATGTGAGATGCCTGTGACCCAGTGTGGGTTAGAATGTTATCTCTATGTGATGTGCAGAATTTCTCTCTTGACTGTAGCAACTGCAGAAGGGTGAATTAAAGTCTTAAGGAGAAAAATCAATAAAGAAAAAAAATAAAAGCAATATAGCTGGAGAGCATTTCAAAAATCACATTAAAGTCTCTTAAATGACCATGGAAGGCTAACCAGAGTTTTTAAGGTTATAACAGGAATACAAACAAGAGTAGATTTGTTAGTCTCCCTATAAGAACATAGAGGCTTCTGGGTGGTTCATGGCCTATGGCTGGTCTTTGTTTCGTTCTAGTGTGTAACATACAGAAACATGGATTGCATAAAGGTTTGTCATGATGACAAGAATTTCACTGGAGGGGTATTGTGAGAAAGCTGGGTTTAGGGTCGTACTTACTTTGCTCAGTGCTATGGGTGAAGAAAAATACTGAGTATCTCCTATGACTAGCTCTACTTTATTTCCAAATGGATTTTCTCTGAATTCTATGCCAGAAACAACTAACATAGTCATATAATCCCAATAATAATGATACTTTCTCTAAGATATTTTCTTTAGAAATTCACGTATTGCTTGGTATAGAAAAAAATTGAAAAAAAATCTTAATGTTCAACAGTTAGGGGATTGGTTAAATAAGTTATTCTGTGTGTATACAAATTCAATTTAATGAATTATTAAAAATAATGTTTTGGGAGAATATTTATTTTCATGTGAAATATTCATGATACATTACTAAATAAAAAAGACAAGAGCAGTATATACAGAATAGTAGCTCCTTGGTTAATAAAAATTATCAATCAATTACCTATTTAAAAAGCCAGAATCATACATACCAAGTTGTGGGTGGTGAGAGTCAAACTAATTTTTTCTTAGTGAACTTCTGAGCTTTTCAAGTTTTCTTTATTGTGCATATAGGTTATTTATATAATCTGAATTTTAAAAGAGTTTAATAAAAGAAAAACCAGCTCTGCTAAAATGGTATCTAGACTGATACCTGTCATTAGTCTGTCTATGTGATTTGAGAAGGACTGTTTTCTTTTTCCTTTGAAATTATATCTTTCCAACTTTTGTTATTAAAATATCATTTTGAATAAAAAGACAAAGAAAACAGATGATAATTTGAAATTTATATAGGAAAGCTAGTAAACCTGTGTCAATGTCATTTAAAAAAAAGAAAAAATTTATAGATCGGTGAGACCCAAAAGTCTGGGAACAACTGCAATAAATATTTCAAAATTGACCATAAAACTCTTACTTATACATCCTAAACATATATGCTGTGAACCTTTCCACCTGATTTTTATACACCAGCCTATGTGTGTTTCAACAGGATTGCTTTGTCTTTTCTGTTCCACTTTGGCCAATGGACCGTCCAATGGATTTGGATGATCTCACCATCTACCTCTGAGTTGGTATTTCTCTCCAATTTCCTATGTTAAATAATCAGAACAAGTACTTCAAAATATCCTCCATGCTCTGTTTATGCATATCAGTATATTGCTTTCTGTTTAACTTAACTAAGCACTTGACACGTTTTGACTTTCTTCTGCCATGTAAAGCAGACCAGAGCTACCTCATTTAAGTGTATAATTTAATTATTTTGTTCTGGAATGAATCATCCTGTCCCTTCATTAATGAAATTTTACCTAGGTCTCATTCTCTTCTTCATCTAAAAAGTCAGTTTTAAACCTAAAGTCTTCTTCAATGTATACCTTGTTTTTCTGAACTGTGTTTAGTTTAAAAAAGAAAAAAAGAGAAGCAGCATAATATAAAAAAGTGAGATGATATATAGATGATTAATTCAAGCTGAGTTCTTTGGAAAGAAGTAATGTATTCTTTTAGAATATTTTATGAAAGATAAATCATAACTAGGATTAATTGAAATGTTAGTCAGAGTGTCTATAATTATTATAGATGCACCAGAAAGAATTTTAATTAAAAAAAACTCAGTAATTGATATTCTGCGTAGAAATCACATACTATCTATATTCAAAAAACATATTTTGAGTACTTAAAACAGCATTTGGTATAGTTAGTACCGTAATCAAATAATCCTATAAAGGTAACAGATATCCCTAACAAACAAGTTTACCAAATGAAGAAAGGTGGGTAGTACGGTAGGCATTTGCATGGAGGTAAAGAAAAGGCCCTGAAAGGGGTATTCTGAAACTAATGAAAACAGCCTCACCTACTTCATTAATTTACCTAGGGATGAAATAAGATTCACCTCCTAGGAGGCTCATCAAAGAGTTTTTTGGTGGATTTATTGTTTTGTTTGTTTTTTACGGAGAGAGGGCAAATGATAATTCCAAAGGAGTTTATATTGACTTCATAAAATAAATGTTTTTGTTGTGTACTGAATGGAGAAAAGAAGAACATCTTTATTGGAAGGAATTCTGCACTTATTGTTTCTGTTTTTACTATTTTGTTTTAATCACACTCAGCTTTTCCTCCAGATTTATGTAAATTCGAATTTGTTTTTTCTTTGTTCCTTTTCAAATCCTGAGTGGTTGCTCAATAAAATTCAGATAAATGGGTGAATGACTGAAAAGGAACAAGGATGTTTTAAAAATTTTAGATTTATTACGGAAAATTTCAAACATAAACAATTTGAGAGAATTGTATAATCAACTCCCATGTACCCATCACCCATATTCAACAGTTATCAGTTTATGGTCAGTTGTGTCCTCTTGTCCAGTTTTTTAAAGGAAATCCATATATCATATTATTTCATCTGTAAATATTGTTATATGTATTGCTAAAAAATGACTCATTTAAAACAACCACAATATCACACCTAAAAATTAATTATGGTTCCTTGATATCCATTCGGTTAAAAACTTCCTGGCTATTTTACTTATATATAGTTTGTTCAAAACAGTATCCAAATAAGATCCATAAATTGTAATTGGTTAATATATCTCTTAGGGCTTGTTTATTCTGTAGGTTTTCCCCCATTTTTTTCTCCTTACAGTTTATTTATTCATATTGTTTATTCTGTGGAGTTCTCAGTCTGTGGATTTTGCTATTTATATCCTCTTGGCATTGCTTAGGATGTTTTCTTTCCCTTTCTTGCCCAAAAATTGGTAGTTTGATATAGAGGCTGGATCAGATTCAAGTTTGATTTCTTAGCAAGAATACTTCATAAATGGTATTGTGTATATGTATCAGGAGCCACCCTTTTTGACATGCTAAGAGCCATCAGTGATCATTGCCTAGATCCATTAATTTATTAGTAGTTTCAAAATGCTAACATATACATTGTTATTATTATCATTACACACACTCTCCCTCTGGCCTTTTTCACCTAGCATTATATACTGAACATCTTTCCATAGTAGTGTATAGAGATAGTCCACATGCCTGTTTACACCTCTATAGTACTCTACTGTGTGAATGTACCAAAACTTCTTTAGTTCTTCCCCATTGATCTGGATCTTTTATTGTATTTTGCTTTCACAAACAGTGTTTTAAATGGATCGTTTTATATGCTTGAGGTATTTCAATGTATTTTCACATTTTGCAGGTGTATCTTTGTCATAGATTCCTGTAAGTAGGATTTCTGTGTCAAAGAGTAAATGTATACAGAGTTGCTAAATCTTGCCAAACTGTTTTCTATTGAGTTTGTACCACTTTTCATTCCCTCAAATAAAGTATGAAATTGCGTGACCACTGCCTCAACCAAAGATTACGTTGTTACAAGGACAGGTTGGCGGGTCCTCAGAAAATTAAATAGAGAATTACCATACAGCCCAGCATTGTCATTTCTAGGTATACACCCCAAAGAATTGAAAATGGGACTTGATTAGATATTTTTACACCAATTTTCATGCCAGTATTATTCACAATAGCCAAAAGTTGGAATAAACCAAATGTTCATCAATGGATGAATGGATAAAAAAGATGTGGTATGTACATGCAAAGGAATATTAATCAGCCATAAAACAGAATGAAGTACTGGTACATGCTCTGTGGCTAACTCTTGAAGACATCATGTTGAGTGAAATAATCCAGACACAAAAGGACAAATGAATTGTGAATCCACTAATATGAAATAACTAGAATATGCAAATTCATCGAGACAGAAAATAGATTAAAGGTTACCAGGAGTGGCGGGTGTGGGGGTTGGCAGGGGATGAAAATGGGAAGTTAATGCTTAATGCATCCTGAGTTTCTGTAGAACATTGTGAATGTAATTAATACCACTGAATTGTATACTTGAAAATTGTTAAAATGGAAATTTTATGTTGTATATATGTTATCACAATAAATATAAAAAGATTATGTGGTTGAATATCTTGCAGTAGATTTATTTGACATATCACTTGTGTGAGAGAAGCTGAATATGTTTCGTATGACTACAGGTCATTTGTATTTCTTTTGACTGAAATGTTCTGCTCTTATCTCTATTCTTTTTTATTTTTTCTATAGGATTTTGCAGCTTTGACTTCTTAATTTTTAGAAGCTTTTTATGTATTAGGGCTATTAGCCTTTTATCATATAACTGTAATTATTTTATCCTGTTTTCCAATTGACTTTTTACTTTGCTTATGGTGTGATATTGAAGGTATCACTTTTTCTCCTTTTTCTTTTGGATTGTGAGTTATAGTTAGGAAAGTAGCCTCCTTCCTAAGTTAAAGAGAAACTCGTCTACATTTTCTGCTACTACTTGTAAAGTTTCATAACTTTTTAACATTGAACTCTGAAACATTTGAATTTACTTTTGCGTGTGGTGTGAAGAATGGGTCCAATTTGATCTTTTACCATATGGTTATCTAGTTTTCCCAATATTTATTTAAAAGTCCTTCTTTTCCCCATTGATTTGAGATGCTGCCTTTATCATGCACTTCATTCCCAAAGGCACTGTATCTATTTCTGGATTTTCTGTTGAGTTCCATTGGTCACTCTGTCTTCTATTCATACCAGACTGGTTTACTGATAGAAGTTTTTACCGATATTGTAATATCCAGTAAGGCTAGACCCCACCCTCATTTCTCTCCTTTTACAGGGTTTTCTTGGCAACTTTTACTCTGTTTTTCCAAATGCAATTTATAATCATCTTATCCAGCTCCAGAAAAAAAGCCAGATGCTATTTTTTATTACATTGCATTGCATTTATATATTGAACTGAGAGAAAATTGACATACTTCTGGCATTGTATTTTATGATCCAAAAACATACACTATGTACTTTCTATGTCTGGCTTCTTCTGCTCAATGTAATGTTTTTGAGATTCACTCATGATGCAGATGTTATTCACCATGATGCAGGTGTTATTCTACTGCTTACTAGAATTCCATTCTATGAATATAACACAATTAGTTTATCCATCTTCTATATGCCTCTTGTAGACATATGCACTCATTTATTTTGGGTATATATTATGGGTGGATTTGATGGGTCATTGGGTAGGTGCATATTTTCTTTATGAGAAAGTGCTAAGCAGTTTTCTAAAGTAGTTGTACCATTTGCATGCCCACCAACAATATATAAGAATTTGGTTTTGCCATATCTTCACCAACACTGGGTATTTTCAATCTTTTAAATTTTAGCCATTTCTAATTGGTGTGTGGTGATGTCTCCATATGGTTTTTCTTTATTTTTTTAATTGAGATTGTTCACAAACCATACAATTATCCAAAGATCCAAAGTGAACAATCAATTGCCTACATTACCATCATACAGATATGCATCCATTACCACAATTAATTTCTTTTTCAATTTTTAGAATATTTTCATTACTCCAGAAAAGAAATAAAGACAAAAAAAGGAAACTCAAATCCTTCCATACCCCAACCACCCCCCTCCATTATTGATTCATAGTATTTGTATAGTACATTTGTTACTATTGATCAAAGAATGTTAAAATACTACTAACTGTAGTATATAGTTTTCAATAGGTATAATTTTCTCCCTATATGCTCTAGTTATATTGTCATACATTTGCTCTAGTTCATGAGAAAGATTTCTAATATTTGTACACTTAATCATGGACATTGTCCACCACAAGATTCACTGTTTTATACATTCCCATCTTTTAACCTCCAACTTTCCTTCTGGTGACATGTGACTCTGAGCTTACCCTTTCTACCACATTTACAGACCATTCAGTACTTTTAGTCATTCTCACAATGTGCTACCCTCACCTCTGTCCACTTCCAAAAGTTTAAGTTCACCCTAGTTGAACATTCAGCTCATAATAAGCAACTGCCCCCCATTCTTGAGCCCTGTTCTATATCCTAGTAACTTATATTTCATGTTTATGGGTTTATGTATTATAACTAGTTCATATCAGTGAGACCCTGCAATATTTGTCTTATGTGTCTGTCTTATTTCACTTAATATAGTGCCCTCAAAGTTTCTTCATCTATCTATTTTTTTAAGATGGTTTTGTTCACACACCATGCATAGCATCCTAAGTAAACAATCGATGGTTCCCTGTATAGTCACATATTTATGTATCAACACCATCAGCACTATCTATATAAGGACATCTCCATTTCTTCCACAAAGGAGGAAGAGTCAAAGAAGGTAGAGAGATAAAAGAAAAAAAGAAAGAGAAAAAGGAAACATGACAGCTAGGAAATGACAAAAGGAAAGATAGCATTAAACCAAAATAGAATAAAGAGTCAGACAACATCGCCAATGCCAAGAGTCCCATACCCCTCCCCTATGTTCCCCCGCCATATGCATTTAGCTTTGGTATATTGCCTTTGTTACATTAAAGGAAGCAGAATGCAGTGTTTCTGTTAATTATAGTCTCTAGTTTGCATTGATTTTATTTTTCCCCCAATCCCACTCTATTTTTAACACCTTGCTATGTTGACATTCATTTTTCTCCCTCGTGTAAAAACATATTTGTACCTAGCTCCCTAGGTTTCACTGAATTATACAGTCCCAGTCTTTATTTTTCCTCTTTCCATCTGGTGTCCCACATGCTCCTAACCTTCCTCTTTCAACCATACTCACAGTCATCTTTGTTCAGTGTACTTACTTTGCTGTGCTACTCTCTCCCAAAATTGTGTTCCAAACCTTTCACTCCTTTCTTTTCCTATCTGTCTGTAGTGCTCCCTTCAATGTTTCCTGCAGAGCAGGTATCTTGTTCACAAACTCTCTCATTCTCTGTTTGTCAGAGACTATTTTAAGCTCTCCCTCATATTTGAAGGATAGTTTTGCTGAATATAGGATTCTCAGTTGGTGGGTTTTTTTCTTTCAGTATCTTAAATATATTAAACCACTCCCTCTTGCCTCCATGGTTTCTACTGAGAAATCCACACAGTCTTATCAAGCTTCCTTTGTATGTGATGGGTCACTTTTCTCTTGCTGCTTTCAGGATTCTCTCTATCTTTGATGTTTGATAATCTGATTATTAAGTGTCTTGGCATAGGCCTATTCAGATCCATTCTGTTTGGGGTATGCTGTGCTTCTTGGATCTGTAATTTTATGTCTTTCATAAGAGATGGGAAATTTTCATTGATTATTTCCTCTATTATTGCTTCTGCCCATTTTCCCTTCTCTTCTTCTTGGACACCCATGACACATACATCTGCATTTCATGTTATCAATCAATTCCTGGAGATGTTGCTTATATTTTCCCATTTTTTCCCCCATCTGTTCTTTTGTGTGTAGGCTTTCAGGTGTCTTGTTCTCCAGTTCCTGAGTTTTTCTTCTGCCTCTTAAGATCTGCTCTTGTATGTCCCCATTGTGTCTTTCATCTCTTGTGTTGTGCCTTTCATTACCATAGATTCTGTCAGTTGTTTTTTTTTTTTGAACTTTCAATTTCTACCTTATGTACCCCCAGTGTTTTCATTATACACTTCATCTCTTTTGCCATATCTTCCCTAAACTTTTTGAATTGATTTAGCATTAGTTGTTTAAATTCCTGTATCTCAGTAGAAGTATAAGTTTGTTCCTTTTGACTGAGACATAACTTTGTTTTTCTTAGTGTAGGTAGTAGTTTTTCTCTTGTCTAGGTATCTGGTATCCTTGGTTACCCCAATCAGGTTTTCCCAGACCAGAACAGGCTCAGTTTTCAGAAGGAGGCAATCGTATCAGGTTTCCCTGAGGGTGTGTCTTAGAAGATTGATACACGCTTTGAGGCCTCTAGCCACTGTGCTTTTCTGCCCAGCAGGTGGCACCTGTCAGCCTATCACTCCAGACTGGTGTAAGGAGTTGTGGCCTGTGGCTGTTTTCCCCCAGGCTCTGGGGTCTAGTTCTGAATGGAAGGTGAGTAGGAGAGCTTGGCACAACCTCTTTCCTCTTAGGAAAGATACACCCCCAGGGAGATGTCATTTGCATTCGAGTAATCTCTCTGACTCTGCTATCTCCACCCTTGTCTGGATCAGAGTGCTGGGAACTGAAAATGGCTGAGGCATTCTCCACTGAGTCAGAAAAGGGACATAAAACCCCTCTTCAGGGCCAGTCTGCAGCCACTCTCAGTTTCACCCATCGGCCAGAGACAGCACCTGGTCCTCTGGGCTCCCCCTCCCTCCCAGAGAGGTCCTCTGGCTCTCCAAGGTCAGTCTTCACCAAAAGCCTCTGTCTGCTTTTTGGGGATTCATAGCTCATATTGAGCAGTCAACATTTGTTAATTAAAACCTCAGTTGGAGCTGAGCTGAGGTATATTCACTTGTTCAGAGAGTGCTGCTCTCTAGCACAGTGAGGCTTTTCAGTTTGGGCTGCTGTGGGGGGAGGGGGCTCTCGGCTTGGGTCCGTAGTTTTTATTTACAGATTTTATGCTATGACCTCAGGCATTCCTCCCAGTCCAGGTTGGTGTATGAGGTGTGGACAGTCACATTTGTCCCCCAGCAGTTATTCCAGATTATTTATTAGTTGTTCCTGGTTGTTTATTAGTTGTTCCAGGGGGATCTAGCTTCCACTTCTCTCTATGATGCCATCTTCTCCATGTGGTTTTAATTTGCACTTCTCTGATGAGTAATGCTGTTGAGCATCTTTTTCATAGATTGACCATTTGTATATATTCTTTTATGAAGTGACCGTTCAAGTCTTTTGCCCATTTCTTTATTGCATTAAGTTTTTCCTATTCACTTGTAGGGTTTCTTGATATATTGTGGATATGAGTTCTTTGGTGGATATATATTTAGCAAATATTTTCTCCTGGTCTAAAGCTTGCTTTCTCAATTTCTAGGGTCCTTTGATGAGCAGAAGTTTTAATGCTGATGAAGTCCAGTTTATCATTTTTTTTTCCTTTATGGTTGGTGCTTTCTACGGTCTAAGAATTCTTTGCCAACCAAAAGTCATGAGGATATTTATAGCTTTAAGTGTCCAAATTACTTCCATGACATCTGAAATTAAGTTTTAAAGATAGTTGGGGTAAGAATAAAGGCTCATTTTTTTTTCCTATACACATATTTAGCTGCTTCAGGACTGTATATTCAAAAGCTCTTCCATTCTCCCATTGAATGGCATTAGTGCTTGTCAAAAAATCAAGTGACTGGACTTTTGCCTCCTTTTTGCTGGAAGAATTGGCCTCCTACCATCAATAATTACAGCATTGGACAAAATACATGGCACGATCCTTTCAGACACTGGATCACAGACAACTGCAGGACTGTGATTCCTAAGATAAGGGAAACAAATATGATGAGTCATACAATTGCCACATCTGATAGCCTGGAGGCAGCTCAGGAAAGGGAAGGAAAGCCCAAATAGAGCCCATCAATCTCCCTAAATTGAGAAGATAGAAGCTGGAGTTCAGGGACACCAAGGCTGCTAGCATTTGAAGGGCAGAATACCTGAAAGAAAGTAGGTGAAAGAAAAAGGGCTCCAGAGATCCATAGAGATGTACCTTGAATCCACACATGAGTTGGGTGAAACCGCACAAGGTTGGGAGAAGAACCACCAGAAAGCAGTAGGCTGAACAATTCTTGAAGCTCATACAAATAGGCATAGTTCTCATTCCCATCAGCCAAAGTGCAGAGACCACATAATACATGATGCAGCAGGTAAAATCCTCAGATGGATTTTGCCTAAGCAGTAGGCTAAAGCCTAAAAGCAAGCTTCAAAAGAATCAGCAGATTCCAAATAACCTAAATACACACCAGAACATCATGCAATATTCTTCAAAGCAATATCGCAAAACTCAGTATCCAAAACCTTAAAATTCACAATGATTGGCATCCAATAAAAAAATCCCAGCATGAGAAGAAACAGGGAAATATGACCCATTGCCAGGTGAAGTATCAACCAATAGAACCAGAGAAATGACATAGCTGACGGAATTAGCAGATAATGATATTAAAGCAGCTATTATAAATATGCTCCAAATGCTCAAGAGGTGGAAGAGAACATGATATGATGAGGAAAGAAATGGAAGGAAAAAGAGAGACCCAAATGCAACTTCTAGAGATGAATTCAATTTGCAAAATTTTGTTAAGAATTTTTGCATCTATGTTCATGAGGTATATCAGTCAGTAATTTTCTTTCTGTGTTTTCTGGTTTTGAAGTCAGCATATTATTGATCTCATAGAGCACTTTGAAAAGTGTCACTTGTTTTCTATTTTCTGGAAGAGTTCTTGTGAGATTGGTGTTACTTCTTCCATCTAACCCTCCATAGCCAGAATCATTAGCTGATTTTATTTTTTCCCTACATAGCTTAGCTAGTCCTATGTCTATTTTGTTGATTTGTTTCAAATAATCATATTCTGATATATTTATTACTCATACTGTTTTTCTATTTCCTAACTAATTATTTTCTGCTTTTATCTTTATTCCTTCTGTTCTTTAGTTGTACTTTTTTGTTCTTTTTATAGCTTTTTAAGTTGTGTTTATTTATTTTAATTTTTATTGATTTATGGGTATTTAATGTTATAAATTTTCCCCTCATAATCTTTTTAGCTGTTTATCAAACATTCTGGTATGTTATATTTGCATTACTATTATTTTTAGGAAATGTGGCAACTTTGACCCAAGTGTTATTTAACAACACGTATTTTAATTTCTAGAATTTGAATTCAAATCCAAATCCTCTATAAAGCATACAATAAACTGTAGTAGTTCCTTAAACATTTATGCAAATTTATAGTATTGGATGATATTTTCCAACATCAACCATGAATCAAGAGCCAGTACGATAACTAGGGAAGGAAGATTCTGGTAGACTCAGGGGAAAAGGTCCTTGTAAGAGGATATGGAAGAAAGGAAGGAAATAGAAATGGCAGAAAAAGATGACAACTTTACTTTCTTCATTATTTTGTCCAGAAACTGGCCCTGCTAAGGATCATTTGTTGAAGCTTAGAGAATAGTTTTCAAAGAGCACTGTCATGTGCTCTCAGAGATTGAAAGCTCTGCTTCTGGATTTGCATTCTCATCTGCATCAGCTCCAAATTACACCTTTCCTTCACCTCTGTACTTTAGTTAGTCCTTTGGGCTTGTAGCCAAATCCTTGTGCTTAAACAGTATCATCCACGACTATCTTCCAATGTGAGAAGAATGAAGATTTGGGTGAGGGAGTGGCAAGTGCAGTGGGAGGAAAGGATATGTAGATGTGCCACAGGGAAACTCCTACCTGTGACATTCCAGTGCTTCTCAAGGTTAAGGGAGCAAGCTGATTGCAGTTAGTTGTGAAGAGAAGGCTTTCTTTTCTCCTGTTGTGACTGCAGTGTGGAATGACTGGTTGTGATAATAACAGTGTGCTCCTGGCTGATTGAGGCAGTGACAGCATCAGGCTCCCCGTGAAACCCACTGCCAAGCCTTAGGACCTCACTGGGACTGTTGACAACCTCTTTTTCTACTTGACTCATTGCAATCACCTGAGAAGCATGTTGTCCAAAATTTCAAACAGAGCCAAGTGGAATTAATGGACCAGAGGCAGCATTGAGTGGGCATTACTCATTGACAGATTGAAAAAAAAAAAATCAGGTAAGGAAAAAAAGGTCAAACAAAGGGGGTATAAGGTGTGGTTGTCAATGAACATGTTTTGCATACTCAGATCCTAACAGGTTCAGCTGATCTTGTATTGCTATTTATGTTGCCACTTGCTAATTCATAACAAAATCATCACTAGATAAATCCACAAGTAGATAGTTTGCCCACTGGTCAGTGTCTCTGTCATAGTTTGCCTGTCTTTGCTAGGTTTTACACTTTCTAAAAAAAAATAAATTATTACTTTCTCCCAAAACTGACTTATAAAGGCAGGTGTTCATGCATACATATGTGTATCCATGTGTTCAGCATTTTCCCCTATCAATTTGAATTTACTTGTAAAATAGAACTTGACTTTTCAAAATTTGTGGGGTTTGAGGAATGATCTCAGTTATTTTAGTTTTAACTTGTAACCATTAATTTTTGTTATTAGTTGAACACTGATGTAACTGTAGTTATCAACATAAGGAGTTGGAAGGTGGAAGTGAGATAGCGACACCACCTAAAGTGAGACTGGCTGTTTCTGGACTCTCTTGAAGCTCCCAAAAGTCATACTTGTCAATCAGGGCCCAGGAATGATCAGTTCTTGAGAAAGGAACTCGCACCAACTAATGGGAACATAAGAGACATACCAACCAGAATGCCTATTTTATTAATTCAATATGAAATACAGCCAAATCATCCAGGTTGGCATAAAGTTGTCTTCCTGTACATGAGGCTAGTTTTGGTATATCCCCAGAAATTATCCTCAGGAATTAGAAATAGTGAAAACCTAGGTGGTAGGTCTATTCCTTTTCTGAAGGCAGATCTACCTGGGAAATAGGAGATTGTTTAGTGAACATATAGAGTCAGAGCATAAAGTTATATACGAAGTGAATGTTAAGAAGAATCAGGCAAAATGATTTATGATCTCTATCCCATACAACAGTGGACTTTCTAATTGCTTCAATCACTTGTATTTATCTCCAAGCCGGGGACCAGAAATACTTCCAAATCCTATGGGTAAGACTTCCTCTTCCAAAGACAGAGCATGGGTAGGTGCTCCTAATGTCTGCCTCTGGGGATCTCTTTTTTTCCCCATGGCTGAAACACCTTCTTGATACACACGCCCACTTCTGACTGTCACATTAATTTTTTAGTTTCTCTGGGAATATACCTAAGAATGGAATTGCTGGGTCACAGGTTGAGCCCCTTTCCGTAAGTAATATCAAACTCTTTTCCAAAGTGAATGTATCGGTTTACGCTGCACCAATATACATAGGTTTTCTGTGCTCCACATTCCAGCCAGTTCTTAGTAATTTTTATTTTTTAGTACATCAGTATGTGTGTGAAATGGTTATCTCATTGTGGTTTTAACTAACCTTTCCCTGATAGTTAGTAAAATTGAACATCTCACTTTTCATTGATGATATATGTTTTTAAATCTCTGAAATGCCTAGTCATGTCTTTAACTCAATTTTCTATCAGATTGTTTGTCTTTTTCCTATAGATTTGTAGGCCTTCTGTGTATGTTCGAGGTAATAATTCTGCATCTGCTATGTGTTGCAAATACATATGGTTTATTTTCATACTTTTTATTGTCTTAGGTTAAACAGTTTCTTTAATTCTAATAGAATCAAATTTTCATTATTTTATGGTTGAGCTCTTGGGACATTGTTTAAAAAGTTTCTTTTCTATACTGAAGTGACAAAAATATTTTCTTGTATCTTCTTCTAAAAATTGTAAAGTTTTGCCCAACACACTTAAGTATTTAACCATCTACAGTTGATCTTTGGACATGGAATGAGGTAGAGCTCTAACTTCCTTTTCCCATGTATAAAATCCATTGTTTGCAAACTGTTTTTTAAATTTTCCAATGTCTCCGCTTATCTGCAACGCTGGTCCTGTCATGTGTCAAATTTCTATGTGAGCAAATCTATTTCTAGGTTCTTGTTTGCATTTTATTGGTCTAATTCACTATACCTGCCCAAATATTATATTGTACGAAACTGTTAGAATCAGCATTGTATCACCAATATCTAGGCATTCAGTAAATATTTGTTAATGTTTGAATGTATTAATATTTTGGCATTCTGGTTTGCCCTCTAGTCTTTTTCAGGGGTAAGTCCAACCCTGAAAGTTGGCTTCCTTTTCAGTGTGCTGGAAAAATCAGGTTACTGACCTTATAAGGGGGACCCTAGACAGTGGTAAATTTACCAAGGTGACTGATGGGAAGCTTCTCAGGAAACCACCTTACCCTGGTGCCCACCCTCTGTGTTGTTGTGTGTTTGAATACGTTTTTATGCAAAACTTTAGCAATTGTTTCCTCACACAAAAAAGAGGGTGCAGGAAGATGTGAAATGACTTCATAGGATCATGGGCTCAGGAAGAATTCTGGTTATAGGAAGAGACCAGTCCCCAGAATGAGGCTGCCTGGGTTTGAATCCCAGCTTTACCACTCAGCAACTATGCAATTTGGGGCAAATAATTTCATCTCTCTATAACTTGGTGTCCTCATCTGTAAAATAGAAGGAATAAGACTATCTGGGTCACAGCAGATGGTTGAAGGCTAAACAGCAGTTGACAAAATAGTCTGCAAATAACAAATGGCAGGAAAAACTCCCAAAGCAATTCCTTCTAATTTTGCAACTGGACTGTGATGGCTGCATAGGACCTTGCTGAGGTGCTCTCCAGAAAGGACTCAACTCCGAACACTGTAGTTCAGGAGAGAGTTGCCAAAGCAATAGTGGTCTCCCGGTTATGCGGAGCTGGTTCCGTGTTCACACCAGCTTAACACCAGTCACACCAGCTTAAACCAGGAAGCAGGAGACAACAAAAGGGCACTTATTTTTTTTTAAAAAAGTAAACATTCAATGAAAAGCGTCGTTTTCCCCTCTTGTTCAAGTCCTGTCCCACTATATAGGAACTTTTTTGAAGGACAAAACAAAACAAAAACAAAAAAACTGTAAGAATTGACATTCATTGCATACTGACCAGGTTCTATGCACCTTCCAGTGTGTTTTACATGTATTAATTCATTTAATCCTCAGAATAACCCCATGACATAGGTATTATTTTTAACTCAATTGTATGGAAGAAGCTGAGGCAACACCAAGAGATTCGGGAATATACCCATGGTCATAGAGCTGGAAGTGGTAGAGCTGGGACTTAAGCCGGAGCCATCTGGCTCCAAGCCTACAAGCTTACGCACTCCAACTAGATCCTCTGGGAAAGTTTTTAAGCATGCAAATCATATGCAAATAATGGTTATCACTATTATTCTTATCACAAATAGATCTCCCTTATATATGGAAATAGCAACCCCACTTCTTTAAAAGTTATTTAAGGATAAGTGTGAAGTACTGGGCTATCCAGGGGAAACCCACAGGAGCCTTATAAAAATTCACACACAACTGTGTGACTGGAAAAAAATTCACTCACATCTATTCTATTCGTTCATTACTCTCTGCTGCCTTGTTCTAGACAGTTACCTGACTTCCTTAACAATGTAGTTGTGTTCTTTTGTTTTTCCAGCAGAGTTGTAGGAAGGCCCATTGTCTCTTTTCTTAAGCTCCAAGTGAGTGCTGGAAGGACTAAAAATGGAACAGCCAAACCTCTTTAAGTCTCTATGCTGTGTGTGTGAATTTTAATAGGTACTTTCTGAGGTTCAGCTCCAACTGTCAAGCAGAAACATATTAATAGCAGGCAAGGAAATATTAAGAAAGGCAAATTCTTGCCTGGGGAGTTACCCCTACTCAATGCATACTCCTTATTCCTTTAAAGCCAACCTGGAAACGGGCTGGAGAGGATTACTTTTGTTAATTCAGTGGCTGCAGTAAGACAGAAGGGACTCTGCTTGAGTGAAGCCCCCTTGCAGGTACAGAGACTTAATTCAGATGTTTTGTCTTAACTTCCTTCCAGCCTTAAATTCATGATATGAACTTTTTTTAATGCTTTGAAAACGAAGACTACACCCTCTTTTAATTTTAGCTCTTGGGTTCATGCATGGGGGGAAAACCTGTGCTTTGGCCCCAGATGGAACCTCATCTCATGTACAAGGTCTGTCACTCTCAGGACATTACTTGTTCCTTTATTTGTAAAATGGGATTCATAATACATTCTGGATTGTTGTGAAGATTAGTAATACACTATACATATAATGCATGGCATATCAAGGTCACTCAGTAAATGGCAGCTATTATTCATAACCATGATGCTTAAAAAGTCTTAGGAACCCCACTTTATATTCAATCCATGTAGGCATGTCCGAAACTATCCATTTGCTTTCACCCATATTTCCAAAGTCTTAACAGCTTTCCTTGGAGGTAGATCTCCTTTAGAAGGATACTGAAGCTATCATCAGCTTTGCAAGGACCTGTAGGAAATAAAACAGCAGCAACAAACCTTCAAAAATAAGGTAATGCAACTTCTCTCCAGATGAAATGTGTTTATGCTCCATTAGCAACCTGCATGTCAGATCTTTTCAGTGTATCTTTGAAATCACTTCACTTCTCTGTGTGTGAGTTTCTTCATCTGTAAAATGAGGAAGTTAGCTAATCTCCAAATTCCCTTCCAGCTCAAACCTCCCATTAGTTTACTGATGAGTTGAGAGGTGGCATGATTCAGAGATTTCAGGTTTAGGAACTATGGATTTTAATTATGAAACTGCTCCCTAAGTAGCAAGCTGCTGTCTATTATCTGTTTTAGGAGAGAGAGGAAGGCTGTCTCAAGAATAGAGTATCATCATCTTAACCAGAAAACATTGCTGTAAAACAGAAAGACAAATCACTTGCAAATTCAAGGATATAACAGGACTACAAAAAGCCTTTGGACTAAAATCATCTCCGGAAGCTGGAAAAACAGACTGGCTTCAGGAACATGGGTAGATAACTGGTTCATTCATTTCTGTTTTAAGACACAATCACTGAATACATACATATATTTATCCTTGACATTTTTTCCCCCCAAATCCTTAGGTATAACCTGGGTATCAAGTGGCAAAAAGCCTTCTCCACAGATACAAGCTGAACAGTGTAACATCCTTCATGCTATGACAAGCCTGGGATTTGGAAAACCAGAGAAATATTAGTAATCTACTCTAAAGAATTTCAAATATGGTACTTTATAAATATAACTGTTAATGCTGTATTAAATGGGAAATAACAACAATAACAATGATAATGATATCTGAGCTCCTTAAAGGTGGGACTCTGTTATTCATCTTCATTTCCCCGGCATCTGCCCCAGGCAAGGGGACTGAATATTGAAGGGAACATTGAATATTTGCGCTAGGCATATTTGAATTGAAATTTTTCTGGAGTTCATAAAGAAAGTGCTTTAGTAACTTTTCTCAAGTTAGTAAAGTCAATATTTTCATTCTCATGATACAAACTTTTTAATTCTTAAAAAATAAAATTCCCTGGATTATTTGAAATGTAGTCTTCACCTGAGAGTCAACTGAGATCTGACAGAGAATTAAAAACCTCTCTCCCTTTTGAAACCAGGCATTTCTCTCTGGTTCCACCTATTAAGTACTCCCAAAGTGCATGACTTTGTCTTGGCTCTGCTGCCTTCCAGTTGTCCAAGTTACTTAACTACTCCAAGCCTCAGTTTTCTTGTCTGTACAATGTCTTTGTTGTTGCTGTTTGGTTTGGATTGGTTTTGGTTTTTGATAAGATTAGACATAATGCTCTAGCACAATGTTTGGCACATGGAGGAGTTATTATTATTGTCATTATGAAGCAATTTTCTCTACTCTTAGGATATGACTTTTTCTGCTGAAAAATCAAGACCTGCTGCTTATCACTTTATTAAATCTAAACAATTTGTCATGTCCCTTTTTGGCCTGAAAATGAGAGGTGGGATTCAGTATTATCACATGAAACTAAAAATGCTAACCCCTGCTCTAAGCTTTCTTGAGCATCCACCCAGCCTGACATACTGGGAGTCACAGAAGTGGAGGACAGGCTTCCCAAGCATAGCTGGATGACTCATGTGCAAACACCCTCTGATTCATAACAGGGAGGAAATCATCCTGCCATTCCCAGAAGTGAGCAGAGCCAGCCTCATTTGGCAGAGACTGTGGGGGCTCCAGCTTCCAGGCACAGAGTTTGGCTGCCTTCTGAATGCTTGATGATGACCAAACTGATGAGGAATATAGCTGAGCAGCAGGGCTGACGACTCATCAAGGTACTGTGGGTAATTAGAGATTCATTACAATCCCATAGTTTGTATCATGGCTCGGGGTCAACAGGGGTCACTGCACATGGCAAACTTAGGGAGCTGTGTCTAGAAGGATGACGCCAGCCAGGAGAGGCTGCAAGAGCGAAACGGACAGGGATGAGGAGCCAGGGGGGCGGGGGCACAGATACACAGCCAGGGACTGGCGACAGCCTGGATGTGGGGCGGTGGACCCTGTGGGCTTTGGGGAAGTGAGCAAAACACAGGCAGCTGAACTCGCTTCCTCATTGCCATCCCTGCCATCTCCAATTAACCTTCCAGGCCAAGGGTTCACAGGCACTGGGGTGTCCTGAGCCAGTCCAATTTCAAAAAATAATTAGAGCCTGACATAAGGTAGCCAACTTTTTATTTTGCAGAGTAAGGACATTGCAAATGAACAATGAGGTTGCCATCCACTATCACCATCATTTCCCTGGAGAAAGGGGATTTTTACATTAAATAATACAGAAAGGACATAATCTCAGGATAAATGAAAGTCATGTAAATTTAATTAATTTAGCTCCCCAAGTTGTGGTTATTTGTCTCATTACCATGAAAACTCTCTTGCAGACTGGCTTTAGGTTTTCCCTCCAGATTTTCCACAATGACAAGACCCAGTTTTACAAAAAACATTCATGAGAAAAATAACACTACAGATGTCAACCAACTGATGAAAAAAAAATGGCTCCCATCCCTTCTCTGTAAAGTCCTCTCACTCCCCAGTTAAAAGAAAACAAAAACAAAAAAAGAAAGGAAAGAAAAGCTTACCTATTAAATGATTAGGATGGCATTAAATTTCTGTTATAAAGATGTTCTAATGAATTTAAATATGATTTTTGACCATATGTTTCTTCCTGGTGACATTAGCAGCAATAACTTTTACCTGCACAGCTCTTTCATTTGTAATGGACTATCACATTTATAATCTCATTTGAATCTCCAAACAAACCCTACAGGTAGTTGTTATTACTATACTATCCATCTTGTGGATGAGGAAACTGGAGTAAGATTTGCCGTTTTTAACACATTGGGTATATTGTGGAGCTAGGACTCAAACCCATGTCCTCTGGTTCCAAAGTCTGTGCCCCTTTTCTTACTCTATGCATTAAGGAAGAGGGAGGTGCTTCAGTATAATTTTGCCACACTCAATCTATTTTATTCTCTGAAACAAGGTCATCACATTTTTGGGAAAATCTTTTAAAGAACCAAAAATCCAACCAAGATAGCCCCCAAAAGAAAATTATGTTCCCAGTTACAAGACAACAATTACAAAGAGTGGATCTCAAATCTGGTATTTTTAAATTCACATGTCATTACATTAAGCAGACTGTCCTGAAGGATGGCATTACACAAAAGAGGAGCTCAGAAAGCATTCAGTCTAAAAAAAAAGTGTCAGCTGAGTTTGTGTTTGTACTTTTTTTTTTTTTTTGGAACATTTTTGTTCCTCCTTTTTCTCCATTGACTTCACTAATTTAATTTGATGCTATATTATAGAAAGAGCCGGGGAGAAGTGGTGGGGTGGGAGGCTATGGGAGGAGGGGCAATTTGGTTTGTGTCAGGGACTCCTGGGATGTGTTCCTGTCTGAGTGACCGGCCAGGCCAGAGATGGCCACTGGGGAGGGCGCACATGTGAGGCCCAACCTGGGTTTGAGCGGTGTTTGTTTTCCCTCCACTCATGCTTGATTCTCCCATAAATCTATGCTAAAATCCTCATCTAGCTGGAGTTGGGATACTTCTTGGATCTGAGCCTGCCCTCAATTTTATTTCTCCTCCAATACCAATGCACAGCCATATCCAGAACTGAGAGAAAACTGAGGAACTTTTTCTCCAGGGAAAGCAGGCCTTTTGCTTTAGTGGCATTAATTGGGGATTCTGTTGTCTACATCCCTTTGAAACTGTGAAGGACTTTGTGCTTTGTTTTTCTAGAATGGGTAGATCAGACTTTTAGTAAATTAAAACCAGTATCTTTTTAAATTCTAAAATTCTTTGAAAGTGAAAGAAATTGTATAATTTATAGTTTTTATATACTAAAATGAAAATGTGCCACATTTGCCTGATTAGTGGAACAAGATATGATCCTAATCAGCTCCTAACCCTAAGATTAAAAAATCCTTGATGTAAATCCAAATAAGTTCTGTGTCTTGCTAACAGAACTGTATCAACATTAATTTCATGGTTTTGACAGTATATTATGGTTACGTATGACATTATTATTGGAGGCAGTTGGGTGAAGATTACATGGAAACTATATTATTTTTGCAATTTCTAATAACTCTTTAACTCTTTCAAAATAAAAGTTATTACAAATTAAAAAAAAACAAAAACTTCATGTAACTTTCTTCTGGCAAGCCATTAAGTACCCCCAAAGTCAAAAACATTTGTGAAAATTGTACCCATGAGAATGTTGAGAATCTTTTTTGTCTAGATAGCTCAAAAGCAATAATCTAAAAATTTTCTTTGCTTGGTACTTATATGTTTTGTGAATAGCTGAGTATCTTTCTCATATATTAGTAGGCCAAAGGGCCTTCACTTTGCACTAATAAAATTTCCAATTCAAGTAAATTCTATAAAAGAGGCTTTCAGGAATTAATAATAGTTATCATCCATTGTGAAAGGCACTTGGCCTATGCACTTAACATACATTATCTCATTTAATCCTCACAATAACTCTGTGAGGTAGTTATTATTATTCCCTTTATTCCCTTTTTACAGTTAAGAGAACTGAGACACATAGAAGCCAAGCAATTATGCAAGGCCATTGAGCTGTGAAAGATTCTCTCCAGAACAAGTACTTATAATTCCTATACCAGCACCAAAGTTAGTCACCTACTGGATTTTGATGAGAAGGTATATATTTTCTAATTTATTCAGATATTGCCACAAATATTTATTCTATGGTAAATTTATACATTTAATCATTCACTGATCAATGAATTCCTTCAATAAACGTTTATTGGGTACCTAATATGTACCAGGCACTGTAGCATCAAGCAAAACAGAATGATGTCCCTACCTTCACAGAGGTAAACAAGTAAGTGTATTATATCATGTGAAAAAGCAATAAATCCCTTGAAGGAAAGTAAGGCAGTGTGAGGAGATTGGAGGATGAAGAGGGGATGAAGCGGGTGATGAGACTGCTATTTTAGATGGGATGTGCAAGGAGGGTGGGTGTCTCTGCTTTTGAGCAGAGACCTGATGAAGAGAGGGTGGGGTTAGGAGAATAAAATACATAAGCCCCAAGGAGGGAGAGGAAACAGCTGGGCTGTAGTTCATGAACAAAGAGGAGAGACATAGGAGGTATGTTGGGAGAGGTAGCCTCCCCTAGCTCTCCACAGGATGTTGTAGCATGTAAAAAAATTGGAATTTATTTTAAGTGCGAAAGCAACCACTGGAAAAAGATCAGGTCTAATTTTCATTTACCAATGGGAATCCTGCATTTTAAGCATGATTGTTCTGTCGACCTACAACTTCTCTAATAATAATAAAAAATTACTGGGTCTGTCCTGAGCCTGATCTGAACTTTCTAGAGCTAAGACAGACCTCCTAGGAATGCAAGCTCCAAAGGAATGCAAACTGGCTTGCTCCATTTAGACCTGGGGCCAAAGCTAGTGTGGGACCGAGCAGAAAAGTTGGGGTGGTTAGGTTTTGAACACCTCTCCCTTAATTTCATTAGTTCACGTCCCTGCTTTCTGGAGCAGCAGAGATGGTGATTGTGCTCAGGGTCAAAGACATTTTTTTTTTTTTTTTAAATCTACATTTGAAAAGAATCACTCTGCTGTGTGTGGAGAACTTGAGTTAAGAGGGCAAGAGTAGAAGCAGGGAGACCACTGGGGGCCACTGCCGTGGTCCTAGCAAGGGATGGGGTGGCTTAGAGGAGGGTGAGAGTTTTCTTCTACCCAAGCTCTTAAGATCTATGACTTCCTGACAATAAACTCTAACATCAAATGTCTTTCAGCTTAGCAACATAGGAATCCCAACCTGCCAAAGCTGTGGGCATAGAAGAAATAACAATTTTATATTCTGAATGTCTCTGGGAAAGGAAAAAAAAATGAGGCTGAAGGAAGCAAAGCAGGTGTGTGTGTGTTTCATTGTTTCTAAAAGTGGATAATGTGTATTCAATTGCCCTCCACCTTTCAACTCCCATAGAGCTTATTTCTGCCCCACTAATTTTTGCATAATCACATGTGACCTTTCTGTGCAACTTCCCTTTAAGGAGATGAGTCTTTTTTCCACAAGAATACTAGAAGCAGATACTGTATTTTACAACTCCTGTATGCAGTGATGAAAACCTTAGTATAAACACAGTGGATGTTAAAATGATGTTAAATGATGTTAATTCTAAAATGAATTAACTCTTTGGTAATTGAGTAGATGCAATTGTAGCAGGTATTTACTTAGCAAACTTGGGGGAAGTCTTCTTGCTCTGATGCATCCTTTCCAAAATACATTCCATGGATCACTGTTCCATAGGATGTCATTTAAAAACAGGGTTTTATGATCAGGTATTTTGTGGGATTGATAGATGAAATGAAATTACAGAGGTTTCTTCACTGCAGGATTTCTCAGAGTTTTATCATGCTAATATCTGTTGGGAATGTATAAGGGTGGTATAATTTGTGGTATTTACTTTACCTATTTGACCATGAAACTCTTTTTCTGTAGAACTGTTTTTCAGGGAACTGCTGGGGAAGTCATAGACACGTGCTCAGCGGCCATCGCCCAGCCCTTACCTGCCCCCTACCTCCTCTTCTACTGTGTGTGCTCTTTCTATTTCACAAACTGGGGGAGATGTTAAGTCTAATAAAAAGGCCTGACTGAACCTTAAACTCAGAGCCAGGAACAAGGAGCTCCGGATGCTAACCAAGGCAGGAATTCTCAGTGGCAGGATTCCCCCCTGTTCCCCACAAGATGGATAAATACCACATTTAAATATGAATTTTTCTCTCCTCTCTGATGTGAAGTGGGGCATGCAGAGCTACTGTTTATCAACACCAACCTGAGCAGTTTTGGCCTCCCCAGGAGACAGGCCATGATGGACTCTCTTCCCCTGTTCTTTTGGACCCTTTGTTATATGCAAGTAAAAAAGTGGACATTTCCTGAAAGTTTCTGTTGTGCCTGAGCCTGTGTTCTTATGATGCACCATGTAGCAACTCACTCTACAGATTTTGGTGCAGTGAGCAGGCTGCACGGGGAAGTATTGAGTGGATTGATTTTTTGGTGGTTCTTTTTATTGTTCTTGTGTTCCATTTGGGCAGGAGCATCTTGAGCAACACAGGATTCACAGCTTTGTGGGTTAAATTGAGGAGTCTCCCCTGTCCTGCCAGCCTGGGTAGAAGCACCGACCCACAGCTGGGGAACCTAGGGCATGCTGTCTCTGCTCTCTAGAGGACAAGCAGCAATAAATGGGACTTTGAAAATCCCCCACATATGCCAGGGAATTAGAGAGTTGGTTCCAGGTTGAGATCAATGAGGTTGAGGCTTCCACCACCCAACATATACCTCCCTGGCTCATGGCTTCTTATTCTGGAATCAGGCATACCTGTACTCGGGCCACCCAGACTAATCTCAGGTTAGTGTGATGCCACTCATAACTCAGTAGACTATTATAATTGAAAATGGGGAACCAGAAGTGAAAATGGAAGTGTGAGCTTTAAAGGAAAAGGAGATATGTGGGATATAAAAGATAGATATGGGCAGAAGCCAGGAGGTCTCCTCTCGTGGTTGTCCCAATTTTACAGTTAGGACACAATGACCACCCTGATCAACCACACTGAGTGAAAAAGTCTCAGCCACCTCATGTCCAACCCCATCCTCTGACAGAATCTCAGTCAACTAGAGCTAAGAAAGAAGGAATGATGGGGTAGAGAAAGAATGATGGCTACTGCTGGGGCTGAGCCATGGCTTGGCTCAGTGAAGCTCCAACCTTTGTTTGACTGGATCCTAGAGGGAGTCATACAAGCATATCACTCTCTGGGTGACTTCCCACCAATTCCAAACCTTGGAGTAAGCCTCGATCACGCTGCCACAGCTAGGTGCTGACAGGATGTTTCATCCTCAATGGAGGGATTTAGCCCCTTACCAGATGGCCATGTCATGTCTGGACATTGGTGATTTTATTCGAAAGGGCTCCCCTGAGTGGGATGACAAGCTGATTTTGCTCCTCACCCCAGGGGTTCCCGTGGGAGAGATGATTGAGTGAGTTTGTTATACCCTCCCTACTTGGAGGAGGGGGCTCCCGTGCTAGGAGGGGCCACTATGGTGACTGGCAGGGGAGCCAGGCAGGAAGGCGGTGGGTGAATGCCTACTAACATGGCAGGCTCTAGGACCCATGGATCAAGTAGACGGCTGCCCATTCCTCCCCAGGCCCCCCCTCTCCAAGCTATGCTCTTGTGATTACTAGAGCAAAGGGGTCCTAAAGGACACCAGAGATGGGATCTCCATTGGAGAATTTTGGGAAAAATATCAACTAGGAGGGCCATGGGCTCAAGAGGGACAATCTGCTTCTACTTGACCTCCTTCCCATCCCATCCCAACAAATTCTGGCCATCACGATTGGGCAAGTGGCAGACCTGTCACCCCTAGTGCTCCCATCTCCTCGTCACATTGTCCAGCAGTGGCAATATTGCCTCCCTCGTTCAGAAAAGGACATTCCTGAACTCGTACAGGACCTTTTGTTCTGTGGGTTTCCTCTGTTCCACTATCTCTGCCTATAGTGGCCTGGTGTAGCCAGTGAAAAAGGTGAGTAGAGTGTGGTGGCTGACATTAGACTATCAGTGTTTGAATGCAAAAGTGCCCCTTTGGCATTGGGGTTCCAGACATTGTGCTATTTGCATTTTAGCACCAGCATATTCCTCATTTTTATATCCTCCTGGCATCTCTGTGTTGGGTGTTAGGGAAAGTAGGTACTTTCCACTGGGGAATGGAATGGAGAAAGAGCAGGCCCTGCAGGATTAGAAGTGAAGATGGGCAACAGTCATTTCCTGGGTCCCTTATAAACAAGAATGCTCACCCAGGCAGTGCCCAACAACAGAGCATCATCAAATAGAAGTGATACGTTCAGGATCATGCTCACCCAGGTTCCCGGGGAGAGACATGAATGCATGAGTGGGTGGTAGAGGCCCCCCTGAATAATGATCCTGTTGCAACACCAGACAAGGACACTTCCCTCCCTGCATTGGCATCCTGGGTACTCCAATCAAAGATGCCCCACCTGATGCTCAGTACTGGATCACTGAAAGACTGGCTGAGCTAAAGCCATCAGGCATCCATTGGGCAGCAACCGCTGTTTCCCTCACCTTGGGAAGATTATGTACCACTTGTGGCACTGGAAATGTTCCCAATGAACTGGAATGTGAGTGGTCCTTTTAGCCCTAGAACACTCAGACCCAAGTACCCCCATGTACCTGTTTACTGACTGGGCTGTCACCACCAGCTTAGCAGTGGTCAGGTTCATGGAAGGAACACAACTGGAGAATCAAAGGTTCTCCAGTGTGGGGAAGGGATCTTTGGAAACAATTAGTGGCATGAAAAGGCTCCATTTATGTTACCCATGTTGATGCACATGGCAAGGGCCCATATCACAATGAACATCATGAGACCTAACCAATAAAGGATGCATTGAGCTGCTCTTTGCATCAAACAAGGCTGGAGATCTTCTTGCTAGACAGGCAGAGGATGAGCCCTGTATGGAGGATGAGGACAACAAACTTAGCCCCAGTGACATCTACAAAATATCTGAATTTCCCACAATTTCCCACAGATGCTTCCACTGCTGGGAGGATTCACCACTGAACTAGACATGGAAATTCAGACAGCATGAAATTATGGGCCCAGGAACAATGAGTACCTCTTTTGTTAAAAGGGGCCCAATCTGCCATTTACCAATGTGAGAGATGTCAACTACAAGCCAGAGCATGAAAAAGGCATTTAGGGGCTGTTCTCAGAAGGGCCACACCAGTCTGCTCATGGAAAGGGGACTGCATTGGCCTTCTCCCACATCTCCTGGTATGTACTTTGCTTTGGTTGAGTTGGACTCCTATTTAGGCTACGTATGGCCTTGCCTTTCCAGTTTGTCGTGAAGACGCAGTACATACATGGGTCACATTGAAAAGTGGCTCTGCCACCCTTTTGGGAATTTAGACAACATCTCCTCTGATCAAGGACCCCACTTTTCTGCACAATACATCCAATGATGGGCCCAGACTCATGGAATTAGTTGGATCTTCCACATCATCCACCACCCACATGTAGCCGGCATTGTAGAAAATGTTAATGGCTGCCTTGAAAGGGGGCTTTGACGTCTATACCCTGACAACTCTTTTACTCGGTGGACCATCTGCCTCACTCAGGCCCTCTGAAAGCTGAACTCAGCAATGTCCTGGAAGGGAAACCTGCCGTAACCTACTTCCTAGCTGGAGAGGGGATGAGGGTGGGGAAGGAACCCAGGGTTTGTTGCACATCCACCCTTAAACCCATCAGGATGAGGATCAGCCACAAAGGGGGAAAGGGACACACCACTTGGGACTCTCCTTTCCAGCCCCTGTTAGGGGGTCATCCCACTTTTTACCCCATTACTCCCTCCACGTGATTCCTAGCATGGTGGGAGTTTAGGGATGCTAGGTGGAGGGGTGGGATGATAGAAGCAGGTGTAGAAGTGCTTAATACACACAGAGGGTGACAATCCAGTGGGCTGGCCCCATGGGGCCTGGCCATATGCATATTGGAGGTTACAGGGTGATGCCTATCCCCCATTGGCCCACCAATCCCCTTGGGATCGGTTATGGCCCAACTTTAAAGAGTCCCAACAACTTCTATCTATCAGGGGAAGGTGGAAGTAGGCCAGAAGATATGGGTAGGCACTCAGATCAATGGGAAAGGGATGAGGTTAAAGTTCAGGACAAGGTGCAGTCAGACTGGGTGGCCTTAGAGGGAAAAGATAAATTACTGCAAATAGGTCGAGACAATTGTCCCACGGGGAGTGGTTGCATGACCACCCTGTTAGGACTAGTTACTGCTCCCTTGTCTTGTTTCCTACGTATTTGATCTGGTAGCAACCTGGAAGGAAAACACCTTTGTCTGGCTGACCCAGGCTATCATGGTAGCAGGGAACTTGATCGACGGCTGGAACTGCCATCTGATCCTTCACTCTTTCTCTCCTCTTTGCCAAGTCTGATTGACATGTCCCTGCCTCATGTTTGAACACCAGGAATACCTTCATTTATACCCTGAAACAAAGATAACGGCCCAGCTTTTGGCTATGCACTCTTCTTCCCCATACCCTTGGACAACCTGTTGGGATGCAACAACTATCAATATAGGGAAACTGGCAAATGACTCAGCTCTCTAATTTATTCACTAATGAGCACAAGAAATGCAAATTTTAGCCACCACAGCTAAAATTTCTGAGCTTACAGCACAAGTCTTTCAGACTCAGCAAAAATCATTATTCACCCTAGTCAAAGTAGTATCTGATAACCGCATTGCCTTAGGCTTCCTGCTAGCCCAAGTAAGCATATATACTATTGCTAATGCCTACTGCTATAGGTGGGTTAATACTTCATGGGAGGGGAACAGGAGGTGACTAAAATCCAACAGCAAGCCCACTGGTTGCAGAGTGTACAAACAGATTCTATCTTCAGCTGCCTCCCACAGGGCAGGGGAGTATGAATGCCACCATTACTGCAGGCAGGCTGATCACCCTGCCTGGAGAAATGGTAGGTATAGGTGAAGCAAACCTTTATTGCCAACATTGTTGGGAGCCACGGGCCAGCAGGTCTGACCCATCTCTCTGCCTTCATGTCCAAGGTGGGAGTGGGCTTACGTTGTGGAAGATAATGCAAAGGAGTAAAGTTGGGTCTGGTAGAGAGACCAAAGGGTGGACTGCTTGGGAAGTCACAGACACACACTTAGTAGCCATTGTCCAGTCCTCATTTCCCCCCTGCCTCTTCCATTGTGTGCTGCTTCCATTCCACCACCTGGAGGAGATGTTAAGTTTAACGAAAAGGCCTGACCAGACCTTAAGCCCAGAAACTGGGAACAAGCAGTCCCAGATGCTAATCAAGACAGGAATTCTCAGTGGCAGGGTCCCTTTGTGATACTCAAATAGTATAGATTTTCCTCTCTTCTGTGATGCAAAGTGGGGCATGTGGAGCTGCCATCTACTAACACCCCAGGAGACTGGCCATGAAGGGATTTCTTCCCCTGCTCTTTTGGACCCTTTGTGCTATGTAAGCAATAAAGCAGTCATTTGCTGGAAGTTCCTGTTGCGCTTGAGCCTGTGTTACCACGATGCACCGTGTAGTAACTTGTTCCACAGCATCTTGTGATGCTAGAGTTATGCAACCAATATTTTGCAAAAGATTTCAGTGGAAATCACGATTGATAATAAAGTGAGTAGGCTTTCATCTGACTCTGTTTAAACAAAGTTTGTAGCAATTCACAAGACCTTGAATTGTCTTTGTTTTTCAAATTGATCATCAGAAAGACAGCGTTTACACATGCTTTCTACCCTAATCTATCCTATCATCCTGGTGTGAAATACAGAATTCACTAAATTCTGAGTTTCATATAAGAATCTAATATAAAATATTCAATATATTTGTTGTACACATAAAAAGAGGATTCCTTTACCAATCTTTCTTTTCATCTATGAAACTTAGCTAAAGATTATGACATATAACAATCTTCCTGGAGAAGTAGAAACCTGCACCAAAAATTCATTGCTGGAAATGATTTTTGAAGATTCAAAGTCATTGTCACTACAGTGCTTTTATTTTTCACAATTTCATCTGGGCCTGAATTACCAAACCTGATCCAGTTCTGCTTGTCTTCCACAATCTTGTGATGTGAAAGCAGACATGAGCAGAATACAAAGTTTAGAAGTGGTGGCAGTGGTCTGGGAAGGGGGCCTTGAAATTAATTCATGAGTACTATTCGGGGCATAGTGAGGAGTCCAGGCATATAGCAGTTATATGTATGATCTGATTGAAGACTCAAAAGCCACATAAGCAGAGCATTTAGAGATTAATTAGGTGCTAAACAGAGTGGTACTGACCATGGCCTTGAAGGTTGTAACTGTGAGAGCCAATGGCACCTTTCTTCCATCATCAGCAGCAGAACATGGTCAAAACTGGCAACTGAATAACAGGCGAACTGAAAAAGACTATACACTAAGGAACTCAAGAAGTCCTATGAAAGAAGGTGATACACCCCAAGGAGCCAAGAGGAAGACATATTCTTCTATGACAGATACCAGGCCTTACTCCCAATGTAAGCCTTCTGCTAAGAAATACGATCTTAGAAATTGTGACTCATTGGCGATTACCCAGATAATTCTAATCTACATTATTTGGACATTAACTTGACTAAGTTGGTGTTTGACTCTACATCTGTAGTATATAATCCTTTGTAATATATTAGTAATGTCTGCTGATTAAATTTTTTTCTTTCAGTTAAGCAGTTTTATAGCTCTCTGGCAGTGTGTGGCAAGCAATGTGCTGTCTTAAAAGGAACAAGCAGTTAATAACAACCCCAATTTAGATAGAAACCAAGGTGCCAAGGGAGGCAGGGGTTGGGGAAACTCTTTTAGGATAGATCACTGGCTTCGCGATCTTCAGTCCTAGTCATTGTGTCGAATTGCAATATACTTGTTATGTCACAATTTTGGAAGAACTATTTTGCCAACGGCACCACCTCCTCTGAAGTGCCTTTCTGCCTTCCCACTGCCTGGGGTGAAGTCCAACATTCTTAATGTGGCTTAGCAGCCTTCTGCCTACTCATCAGTCTGGACTTCTTTTGGCTACTCCAATATGCCCTACCTCACCCTCTTACACCCACCCTTGGGCCTTCACCGACGCTGTTACCTTGACCTGGAAAAATCTTCACCTCCCCATTCCTTCTTCCCACCTTGGTGGTTCCCCTCCCTTTCCTCCAGGCCTTCCTGGGGGGACCATCCTTGACGCTGCTTATTTCACCCACTTATTCCACCTTCTATTCCTCACTCCCCCAGTGCACATGCTGATGCGTACACACACTCACGCACAAATCCATATGGGTAAGTACTTCTGCTGGCAATACCTTGTTTAATGTCATCCTCCCTATCACTCTTTAAGCTTGTTGAAGGAGATGCCACACTTCACAATGCCAGGAAAATAGTTGCTCAATTCATGAATAAATGAAGGAACAATGTCTCTATAGTATTTACAGTGTTCCTAACTTAGTGACTTTCTTGCTAACTGTATTATGAGGATTATGAGGCTTTTCTCTAACTCAGTTAAAAGTTAATAGCACTCTCCCCACTACCTGGGACATGACTCCCAGGGATGTAAATCTCCCTGGTAATGTGGGACATGACTCCCGGGGATGAACCTGGCCCTGGCATCATGGGATTGGGAAAGACTTTCCTGACCAAAAGGGAGAAGAGAGATGAAACAAAATAAAGTTTCAGTGGCTGAGAGATTTCAAATAGAGTCAAGAGGTCATTGTGGAAGTTATTCTTATGCATTTTATAGATATCCCTTTTTAGTTAGGATAGCTAGAAGGAAATACCTGAAACGGTTGAACTGCAACCCAGTAGACTTTAAGGCAATTAACTATATAGCTTATATGGTGTGACTGTGTGACTGTGTGACTGTGAAAACCTTGTGGCCCACACTCCCTTTATCCAGTGTATGGACAAATGAATAGAAAAAAGGGGGACAAAAAGTAAATGAATAATGGAGGGGGGTATGAGATGTTTTGGGTGCTCTTTCATACTCTTATTTTTATTTTTATTCTTGTTTTCATCTTTATTTCTTGGAGTGATGAAAGTGTTCAAAAATTGATTGTGGTAATGAATGCACAACTATATGATGATACTGTGAACAATTTGTACACTTTGGATGATTGTATGGTAAGTGAATATATCTTGATAAAATTGCATTTAAAAAAATTAATAGTGTTAAAATGAAAAGTTTTTTTTAAAGTTAATGACATCAGTTAGGATTCTCAAAGAGTCCAAGGTTTTAAAGTCCTACCAGTAAAAAACATTCTTTATTTTTTGCAAACTCTTTAATGGTTAGTGAGCAAGCTATAGAGAGTAGGTCTTAAGCACCTGAGTATATAACAATTTCCATTTCATTATTCAGCCTAAATAAAGTATTTTATAATTTTTCTGAGACACAAAATTTAATCATGTGATCTGTGCATCTAGGTTATAGAAGTGAATCATTTAATTTTGTTGATTTCTATTCATTATTTAATACAGCAACTCATAAGAATTGATTAAAACTATACTTTATTTGTGCAGCGGTACCCAATGAATGAGGAACTGGCTTTTAGCAAAAATTGAAAAGACAATAAATTTGTAGTGTGAACATATGCACTGGAATTGATTCAAGGGAAAGCCAGGAACATGTAAAATCACTTCGTTTTCTCTAGTTAGGAGATTTTTAGGGGTTTGACAGGTATCCCCCATAAATATTGAGGGTTTAATATACGCAATTGGCATTTTTGCACCATGTAACTATCATCCTAGGGATAGCAGAGAGTTGTTGCCACTGATTGTGTTATAATAGGTCTAAACATTTTCCTGTGCTTGAAAAAGATGTTTAGATAACTATTAGCTAGAAACAGCATTGACAATAAACCATATTTTTGAGAATGACCCTAAAGCATTTCGTATGCTCTGGCAAAGTATTGGCCAACTTGACTGCCTTAAGTGGACTGGGATGGAAGTGGACTAGCATGATCTCATGAATCATTATCCAACTCCCCCGGGGTGGGGGATTTTCCTTTCTCACCTACCTGCCCCTCCCCTTCCCCTACCCTTGCAAAGCCAACACTCTGAGATGTTGTTCTGTCCTAGAGATGGGCTTAATCTTACCTTTGGTGAGTCAACAGCAGAGATGGGTTCACGGGCGTGTGACCTGCACAGTTGCATGCCCCTCCACCACCTCCACCCCAGAAGGAACTCATTAGTGCTCAGCTATTGCTATCTTGAAATTCTTAATAATTTTATCTTTGAACTTGTGTTTTCTAAGTTCAGTGGGACAACAGAGCATGAGCTTGAGCAGAAGATACATTCATAGGCATTCTGCTACTTTACCTCTTTATTTGCATATAACATTCATGATGCCCAGGAGCACTGAATTCCCGTGGGACCATGATGTGTGGGAGTTCATCAAGACTCCAAGCAAGCGAGAGCTTTCTTCAACGCAGAAAGAAGGCAGTGACGTTTTAAGAAACCAAAGAACCCCATCAAATCCTTTCTCACCCGTGTTACCTCCCTGTATTAGCCAACTTCTTACACTGAAAATGATGACATAGAAGGAAAGGGAAAGATTGGACAACACATAGTTCCTTTTCCTTTCTGTTCTTATTCACCAGTAGGACAAAGGTAGACAGTGTTGGTAGAATGTGTACATATCAAGAAGTGAATAAAAACAACTGAGTTAGTTTTGTGAAACATTTCCAATATTCTGGTAAAAGTAAAATACACATGGATGTATGAGTTATGAAATATTCATTGTGTAATCTCAGGGATTTCCCATCTGAGTTAAATGCTTTTTTATAAAACTGGAAATTCATGCTAATCATTTAAAATTTTAATGTTTGTTTACTTAAAAAACACTAAACAGCAAATAAAACATAGCGTGAAAAACTGAGAGAACACAGAAAAAAGGAAAAATTGTATACTTTAGTATACTTAATTGCAATTTTGTTTGCTTTTTAAACAAGAAGTTCTGCATTTTTATTTTGCCCTAGGCCCTCTAGGCTCTAGACCAGTCTGGTCTCCAGGTCTCTCTGCCGGCAGCCACTAGGTTCGAGCTTCTGACCCTACGTCCCTCCCCAAACCCTCTTCCCTGAAGAGAAACAAATGTAAGGGGCTGTACTTGCTGAGACCATGTGTATGGACGAGGGAGAATTTAGCTTAATCAGTCCAGGTGTATCCAGCACAGTGGTTTAAAAATTTTCATACTCTCGGCTATTTAGCAAGTAGTGCTATTTGTCATTATACTGATGCTTTGCATGAAATTGCTGACACCTTGGAAACCGCTTAATGATACATAAAATTCTATTTTTTCTGTGTGGAATGCTACTGGGCAAGTAGGTATTACTTATAGATGTACAAATATTGTGCATATTAGCATGAAGAGTCACTTACAAGTCAATAAGCTTTCTGAACTGTATAAGAACAAAGAGAAAAAAATCACAGAGAAATGAATAATTTCATAGGATTCTGTTTGATTATTACTTAACCTTGGTAAGGCAAACCATTTCTATAAAAGAGTAACTTTAATTTCGTTTTGAAGGTAATACAAAGGCAACATTAAATTAGTTTTCCATTTTACCATTTAGCCTTGAAAGAAAAAAATATTTGCTTTCATTTTAGAATCCTGAGTGGAATTACAGAAGATTTCTGAACATGACAAATCTAGTGTTCATTGTTGACTCTTTAATCCTTCTTCCTCACTTTGTTCTTTGGATCTGCTTCATTCTGATCTGCATTTAATTTTTTTTTTTTCATACAAAACCCTAGGAGGATATTTGCAAAGCTATTAATGAGAACAAGTTTGCCATCCTGAAACTATTACTTGCTAGCATCAGAGATCAAGTCATGGCCTTACACAGTTGTGGGGCTGACCTTGTGGCACAAGACATGTTCCAGTTTTCCAACTCCAGAAGTTAGAATATTTTTGCTTTGCCTTAGTGTTATTATCATTACCTTCAGGGGACTTATCCAGAGGGACTTTGGGGTCTCAGAAGAGCTTGTAAGGGTAATTAATCAGCCTCTTAGGGATTCTATGCCTCATTTGCAAAATGAAGATAAGGTCTACCTTGTGGTGTTGACATAAAGATTAGATAACAAATGCAGAGTTGGTTATCAGGCACAGAGTAAGCACTCTGTGACCATTTTTCCTTCCATATAAAACTTTGTATACACTGTAATTATAAAGTTAGCTTCTTTATAATTTTTTAAAAAAGTAGAATTTTTACTATATGTAAAAATTTCAAAAAATTTTTATCAGATAGAAAATGGTGAATAAGAAGTTTTAAAGATCACTGTCATCACCAAAAAAAAAAAAAAAAAAGAATGAGCTGAAAAAACAGATTGGAATAAGCAGGAGGTAACTCTGGAGCCAGAGTGGACATTTAAAGCAACCACAGGAATGCTGGACAATGGGAGGGGCTGCTTGTGTAAGTAAAGGGGTGAACAAACTAACAATCAGATGCCATTCCTTGAACCTATTGCAGTGGCTGTAGAAATGGAGCAGTTACAGAAATGCAACCTGGATTCCAGGAGCAGCTAGAGGAGACCAGGGTGGGCAGAAGAAACTGCATCCTCCAAAAGTTGGGGTTGAAGGTCAAGCCCCCTGAGGGATCAGTGTGGAACTAGCCTCAGTTATGTCCTCTAGGCAGCAGCGGGTTCTGGCCTCCCACTGGCATTGACCAAGACTTACAGAGTCAGTGCACCTTTTATTTTTTTTATTGTATTTCTTTCTTTCTTGGGCTTTTTGGTCTAGCAGATCACTGAAGGACCTCTGTGGATGCTAGCTTCAGTCTCAGCCCTCTCAGCAGAAAGGCTCAGGCCTCCCACTAGCATCTACCAGGATGTTTGATTTGGTTAGATCTCCCTCCCCCCCTTCTTTCCTTCCTTTCTTGCTTCCTTCCTTCCTTCCTCCTCCTCCTCCTTCTTCTCTTTTTTCATGATCTGATGAGTCCCTCTGAAACCAGCACAGATGCTAACCTCAGCTTTGGCCCTCTCGGCAGCAGCAGCTTCTCGTCTCACACCAATATCTACTAGGATGTAAAGAGCTATTCCCACCTTTTCTTTTCCCTTTTTTTTTCTTTTTCTTTTTCCTTTTTTTTTTTTTTTGGCTTGGTTTTCCTTTTTTTCTCTTTTTTTGTGTTTTGTAGTCTGGCAGGCCCTGAAGAATAAGCATGAATACTGACCATACTGGCCTCAGTTTCAGCCTCAACAGCAACAGCTTCCCACTAACACCTACTGAGAGACTCGGAGAGCCTGCACACCTTTTGGGTGTGTGTGTGTGTATGTGGTGGGGTGTTTTGTTTGCTTATTAGCATTTTTCCTTCTCTCTTTCCTTATATTTTTTTCTTTTTCTTTTCCTTGGTCTGATGCACCAAGGATTGAGAGAACTAGATTTCTTGGGTGACCACAACATAATACTCAAAATGTCCAGTTCTCAACAAGAAATCACAAAACATGAAAGAAAACAGGAAAATATGTTCAATTACAAGAAAAAAAAAAGAGTTGGACAGAAACTATCCCAGATGAAGCCTAGTCTCTGGAATTACTAATCAAAGATCTTGGACCAACCCTCTTAAATAGGCTCAATTAGTTAAAGGAAAACATAGGAATGAACTAAAGGAAATCTAGAAAACAATATATGAACAAAATGAAAATTTCAATAGTGAGATAGAAATGATAAACAGGAACCAAATATATATTCTGAAGATAAAATTACAGTAACTAAAATAAAAACTTAATATAGGAGCTTAACAGCAAATTGAAGCAGGTAAAAGAAAGGATCAGCAAACTTCAATTAAAGTTGTCCAGTCTGAGGATCAAATTAAAAAAGAATTTGAAAAAATGAACAGAACCTGAACATACTGATATACACTTCATAGGAGTCAAGAAGTAGAAGAGACAGAGAAAGGAACAGAAAAAACGACTTTAAGAAATAATGGCTGCAAAATTGCCAAATCTGATTAAATAGGTGAATATATAAATCCAAGAAGTTCAATGAACTCCACGTAGGACAAATCCAAAGGAATCTATGCTGAGACATATTATAATCAAACTGTCAAAAACCGAAGACAAGGAGGAAATCTTGAAAACAACAGGAGAGAAGCAACACAAGAGGTCCTTAAGATTAACATCTGATTTCTCATCAAAATCCATGGAGGCCAGAAGGCAGTGGAATGATATATTTAAAGTGCTGAAAAAAAAATTTCAACCAAGAGTAATACATCTATCAAAACAGTGCTTTAAAAAGTAGGGACAGATTAAGACATTTCTAGATAAGCAAAAGCTGAGGGAGTTCATTGCCTCTAGACCTACCTTACAGGAGATGTTAAAGGGAGTCCTTTAGGTTGAATGGAAAGGATACTAGACAGTAAAAAAGAAAAAAACCTGTATGAAGAAATGAAGACCTTGAGTATAGGTAATATTAGTAAATATATATACCAGTATTATATAGCATTCTTCATTTGTAATGCTATATTTTATGGCTTAAAATGAAAATGCATGAAAAATAGTCATAGACATTTGTTAGGTGGCACTTAGTGTATAAAAATGTAATTTGTGCCAACAACAATGTGAAGGGGAGGGACAGAAAAGTTTGTAGTAACAGAGTGTATGTAGGCTATTGAAGTTAAGTTGGTATCAAAATAAACTAAATTGTAATGGATTTAGGAAGCTAAATGGAAACCCCATGGCCACCACAAAGAAAATATCTAAACAATCCATGCAAAAGAAATTGAGAAGTGATTTAAAATGACTCATTACAAAAGATCATCCAAACCAAAAGGAATGCTGTAATCAAGGAAAGAAGTGACAAAAGAAGTATGATACATACAAAAAACAATTAGCAAATTAGCAGAAGTAAGTCTCACCTTATCAGTAATTACCTTAAATATAAATTGATTAAATTATCCAAACAGAAGTTATAGATTGGCAGAAATGTATAAAGAAGTCTTATCTAACTATACGCTGTTTATAAGAGACCCATCTTAAATCCAAGGGCACAAATAGGTCAAAAGTGAAAGTATGGTAAAAATACTTCATGCAAAAAATAAGCAAAAGAAATCTGGGGTGACTATATTAATATGAAATAAAATAGACTTTAAGAATAAAACTGTTACAAGAGACAAAGAAGTACATTACATAGTGATAAAAGGGTCAATTCAACAAGAAGATATGACAGTTATAAACATATGTGCACCATACAACATGGACCCAAAATATATGACACAAATACTGATAGAATTGAAGGGAGAAATAGACAATTCTACAATAATAGCTGGAGATTTCAATACACTACTTTCAATACTAAATAGAACATCCTAGGCAGAAGATCAACTAGGAAATAGAAGACTTGAACACTATAAACTAAATATATATAGAACATATACAGAACACTTCATCCAATAACAGCAGAAACACATTCTTTTCAAGTGCAGATAGATCATTCTTTAGGATCAACCATATGCTAGGGCACAAGGGAAGTCTCAATGAATTTAAAACTATGGAAAATCATTCAAATAACTTTTCTGACCACCGTGGAATGAAGCTAGAAATCAATAACAGAAGGAAAACTGGAAAATTTACAAATAAGTGGAAATTAAACAGCACTCTCAACCAATGGGTTAAAGCAGAAATCTCAAGGGAAATTAGATATACTTAGAGACAAATGAAAATTAAAACACAGCATATAAAAACTTACGGGATGCAGCAAAGGTAGTGCCCAGAGGGAAATTTATAGCTATAAATGCTTATATTATAAAAGAAGAAAGACCTCAAATCAGTACCCTAACTACACATCCTGAGGAACTTGAAAAGAGCAAAGTAAACCCAAAGTTAGGAGAATGAAGGAAATAATTAAGAACTGAAAATAAATAAATGAAACAGAATAGAAAAACAATAGAGAGAATCAACAAAACTAAGTTTGTTCTTTGGAAAAAAAACAATAAAACTGACAAAACTTTGGCTAGACTAACAAGAAAAAAAGACACAACTAAAATCAGAAATGAAAATGATGACTTCACTATTAACCTCACAGAAATGAAAAAGGATTATAAAGGAATACTATGAATGATTGTACCACCAACAAATTAGACAATCTAGACGAAAGGGAAAAATTCCTAGAAACACACAAATTACCTAAACTGACTCAAGAAGAGATAGAAAACCTCAACCAACCCATAGCAAATACAGAGATTGAATCAATAATAAAAAACATTCCACTAAAGAAAACTCCGGGACCAGGTGGTCTCACTAGGGAATTCTACCAAATATTTAAACAAGAATTATCACCAATCCTTCTCAAACTCTCCCCAAAAATTGAAGAGGGAGCATTATCCTGATACTAAAGCCTAATAAAGACATTACAAGAAAAGAAAATTAGAAAATTATAGACTAATTTCCTTTATGAATAGAGACACAAATATCCTTAACAAAGTACTAGTATATGAATCCAATAGCATATTAAAAAGATTATTCACCATGACAAGTGAGATTTATCCCAGGAATCAAGGGTGGTTCAATATATGAAAATCAATCAATATACTATACTCCTTACATAGAATGAAGGGAAAAAAAACCTGTGATTATTTCAATAGAAACACAAAAAGCTATGTGACAAAACACAGCAAATTTTCTTTAAAACACTCAGAAGACTAGAAGAAATGGAGGGAAACTTTCTCAACATGATAAAGGCTATTTATGAAAAACCCACAGCTGACATCCTACTCAATAGTAAAAGACTAAAAATTTCCCCATAAGATCAGGAACGAAATAAGGATGTCTGCTTTCACCACTGCTATTCAATATTGTATTAGAAATTCCAGAAAGAGCAATAAGGTAGGATAAAGATATAAAATGTATCCACATTGGTAAGAAGTAAAAATATTTGCAGACAACACGATCTTATATATAGAAAATCCAAAGGAATTCACAAGGAAACTACTAGAGCTAATAAATTCACCAAAATGGCAGGGTACAAGATCAACCTGCAAAAATCAATTGTGTTTTTAAACACTAGCAATGAACAATTCAAAGAGGAAATTGAGAAAACAATTCAGTTTACAGTAGCATCTACAAGAATATTTGTGTCTCCATCTCTCTTCTATCCTAGAATAAGCTCCTCAAAGACTGAAGCCACTGATGTTTACCATGGTACTTTATACGTATTTAACAAATGTTAAAATCTTCTTTATAAAAAAAAAATGTGTACCAATATGTCTAAGTTGAAAGGCATAACCCCACCTTCTCACTTTACTTCCAAACTTCTAGGCCTATTCATTCCTTAGGTAACCATAGAACATCTTCCTGAAAATTCTCTTGGCATCTATCTACCTACCTACCTACCTACCTACCTACCTACCTACCTACCTACTTATTTGTCTATCATTTAACTTCCTACTCACCTATCATCTATTTATCTATCTAGCTATATCACTATTTTTTATAATCACAAATGAGGTCATGCTATAGTTCTGGTATGCATTTTATTCTTGACATTTTTACAAAGTAGGGTACTATTCACAGTTCCTTACTCTTTTTAACTGCTTCATACTATTCCATCTGTGGATGCACCACAGTTTATTTTTAATTGACTTTTAGGTTGTATCCAATTTTTTGCTATCTGAGTTCAGCAAAGAGCATCTGTATATGCATATCCTTATTCATCTGTATAAGTATTCAGGCAGAATACATTCCCAGAAGCATCATTTTTGGGCCAAAGGGCTTTTTTTTGTTTAACTTTGAGTCTTTTCTATATGCTGCTCTCCAATTCCAGTACCATCATTCATCTCTCTACTTCCCTATCAAGGGAGTTAATGTAAATAATCAATAGCAATACTAACAATAAGAATAACTTTCCCTAGCACTTCTTAGGGTTGTTGTGAAGAACAAAAGCTGTTGGTGAAAGCCTATATTAACTTTAAATATTTACATAAAATTTGGTATCACTTATAATAAGTCAGAGCACATGATAATAAACATTATCACTAATTATCAAATGAAAGGCCTTAAACTTCTTAGGAGTTTGGGGGGACTAAACCATTAAGAGAGGTTTTTGGAAAACTAGAGGGTTGTTCTGAAAACATCCTGCATGTGTAGACATCTACTCTATGAGTGCTAATCCTGCAAGCAACAAACCCTCTCCAGGGACCTTTTTACTGAAACCATGCTGGATCCCAGACACCAAACATAAGGCAACGTGAATGAGGCTGTCCCCCCGGTGGGACCTCCCGTGGCATTGTGCAACCAGCTTACAAAGGAAGACACATAGTTCTTTCAAACATGGTGAATTTCCCTCAGTGGCTTCAGAAGCTCAAATTACAAACAACTTCCTAATTGTCTCTGAAAACCACCATTCCTATGAGTGCTGAGTTATTGCTGATTGAGTCTTATCCTTGGGTTTTACTGTGTCTTCTCTGACAAGTCCTGGATCCAAGGAAAATACAGAGAAATGCTCTGAAAGCAAACCTGTTCATACCCATAAAATGCCATTATTCAATTGCTGCCATAGACTCCAGGAAACAATGTGTGCCTTTCATTCCTCTGTTTCTCTAAGTCTTCATTGTATCTGTCTTGTCTGTGAATGGGTTCCACCATGCAGGAAGTGGCATGGCACAGTGAGTTTAAGAATATGTCTTATGTTTTTCAGTTGGGTAACACCAAGTGTCTAACTCCATAGCAAGAGGAAGGTGTGGTAACCCACATCACAGGGAAGATGGCTCATTAATCCTCCAATTAGTTCATCCAAATTAATTTTTGCAATTGAAGCCATATTGTAAATTTAAATCATGTGCCTTCAAGTAGGATTTTCTATAAGGACCTTTTTTGTGTGCTTTTAGTAATTATGAAATAAATAGTTATCTGGTGGAGAATGTCACCACTCTGCCCAGAATATTTTGGTCCCCTTTATAAATAAAATAGCTCCAATATATCGAGTGCTTATAACATGAACAACTCTGTGTATGGCCAACTCTTTGTGTTCATTATTGCTGAGTTTTACAACAAGTCCCAAAGGTGAGGATTATTATGTCCATCTATGAATGAGGGAATAGAAGCTCAGGGAAACTAAGAAAAACTTTCAAGGTCACACAGTTAGATGAAAGTTATATCTGTTAGACTCCAAAATCTAGGTTTTTCTCTCATATTTACTAGGTTACCTCTCAAATAAAAGACACCTATGCCTGAATTTCTGTATAAGGTTTTTACTTCTTCATGCTTTAATTCTGCCCCCAAAGAAAGAAAAGCTTTCTTCACAAATTAATGATCTTGGGGAAAAACTCATTTCTTCCCAATAATCTCTATAAATTACTTTAAATTCCTATCTGTTCATTGCTTATCCCATCAGATGAAAATGGCCGGGAAGATTTTCATCAAATTTGGAGAATGTGTTTGGGGTTGTCTGACTTGACTCATAGGCTAATGGTATACATGAAATTTACTTTGGGGGCTCCCCAGAAGAGATAGGCAGTCATCATTGGAATAAACTGAAAGCGGGGCACCCAGAAAAGGCCTATGTGACTGCCAGTTGGCAAAGACCAAGGACAGAGGAAACACAGAGAACAAAGGAAGCACTGAGCGGTTGTCCTATAGGCGCCTCAGGCTGAAAGTCACAAAAGAGCACGCTCCCGTGACTTGTGCTTGAATGCCTCTGACTTGGGCAGCTCTGTGTCCTGTGCTCTGGGATGAGTTGCAGCTGGGATTTATTTCAGAATGGTAGTGATTCTACAACATAACACTCTCTTTGGGTTCTCTCTAGCTGCAAAATTTGGCTTCTCTACCTCAGGGTTTACTGGTCATTCCTTTAAACTTCTCAGATTCTTCTAATTATTAAGGGGTGTTTAATGGAAATACACAAATCTGCCCTGCAGCAGGCATCGTGCACAGCCGCACATTAGGAAGTGTTCATGGTCAATAGCTGTGGTGACCCTGTGTCCCCGGTCTAGGGAGTCCTCATTGAAAGTTGGCCATGCCGAGTTATTAGTAGCACCCCCTTTCCATTTTAGCAGTTTCCCAGTTTGGACAATAACTTAAATGGTTACCCTGACAATAACTAATGTGGGTTTGCAGAACCTGAATTGAGCTGAGAGAGGTCTTCAGGGACTAGAGACCAGACCTCCTAGTATTGGGAACTTTGACCGTCAAACTTGGCACCTTCTGCCCAGGCCATAACCTCAGTGAGCACAAGTCAGAAGCCTGAACAAGGATTCTGAGAAGCAGAACAAGCCATTTAGAGAGGATTGCCAGCACTGGCAGGATATCTCCATCCTGGAAGCTAATACTTCCTTGGCCATGGCTGGTTCCTGAAAGGTCTAGGGTTTCTGACTATAGCCAGCAGGATGGATGGGGGGTATTCTCTTGGCAACATTGTATCCTATTAATCCTCCTATGTCTCTTATGTTATCAGCTCCCAGTTGTAGACGCAAAACCCTCTTGTCACCTAAGTCTTCTCACATTACCTCTTGGTGCTCTCCCTTCCTTATCCTCCCAGGCTCCTGTCTTCAGGTTTACCTGTCTCCTGTTGAGACTATCAGCCCCACCAAAGACAGATACCACTTATCAGAATCCTTTGTTTCTCCAACACCATGCACCTAGAAGATGCTCAGTAATTGTTTATTGATGATGCTACATCTTAGACATAAACTATGCCCCTCACTTTTTGGTGCCAACACTATTCTTCTCTTGAAGCTGGTATAAAATGCCTATGGCATAGCATTCTTCATTTGGCCAAAGCCTTACATATTTTGTAGAATTCTCTTCCTTATTTTACCTTAGCATCAAATCAAAGAACATAAATTTAAAAAAAAAAATGTAGAAACACCCTGAAATCTTCTAAAGAAGAATGCTACTGTGAAAACATTTGATAAAAAATTTGAAATTTTTATTTCTTTATTAGACTGAAGACAGGGGCAGTGTCTGCAGGAAGGCCAGTGAAACAATGGATGGATAGATGTTACTTGGAAAGGGAAGGAGGACTGAGAAGATAGTTTTCTCCCCTTAACACAGCATGGCTTTGTTTGTCATTCTGGCTCAATGCCACGTTGCAGTGCCCTCGGAGTCCTGAGGAGATGGGGCTGGGGATAAATACTTGATTGTGAGTTCCTTGAGGTCAGGATCTGATCATTTATCATTTGTCTCTGCAGTAACTGAAACATGGCAGGTGTTCGATAATCTTTCCTTAAACAGGATGGTGGCAAGACAGACCCACAGTTTCAGGCACAGTCTGGGGATTTTACAGGTGGGAAAGAATAGGATGCTGAGTGCTAGAGGAGGTATTACAAAGGGGTTCTCAAGGAACACTCCGTAGTTCAGCTTAGAATTGGCCCCAAAGCTGAACCATCTTGAAGGCAAAGGCCTGGCCAGAGACTAATTCTTCTTCTGAACAGAGCAAAACTCCTACTTAATTCTGGCACCCTTGGGACCTGACCCACTCTGTCCTTATTCCTTGCTCAACCCCAATCCATGAGATATTGTGAAATACACCAGGCTGTTGTCATTCCCCACATCACCAACAAAGATGATGTCTTATTTTTTGCTTTTACTTCTACCACATTTCCTACCTACAAAATGTGTATTCTCCTTCAAGATTTGGCCTGGGCACTGTGCATTCCAGAAGCTTCCTCTCACGCTGCATCACCCACACCCACATCTTCTGTGCCCACACACCACGTCGGGCATAGCTTAGTTCACTGCATCGGAATTGCTTATTTACTTCTTATTTCCCCAAATAGAAAACTCTGTAAGTCAAGCATCTTGTCATCTTCACCCTGGTGCCCTCAAAATTCAGCTGAGTTCTTGACATACTTTAGGTGCTCCATGAAAGTTTCCTGAACTGAACTGAGCCGTTTCCACCTACCATGCAACAACACTGTTATTTAAGCTGCACAGGTGTGTTGTAGAATATTAATATGAATTCAGTGCTTTCCAGCTTATCTTGCCTTAAAATGCTAGAGGCTAAATTTAGGCGGGACATTGTTAGTTTATTTATTTGTAATTAGATTGAAGATTTTCAAGGAAAGAAAAAGAAAAGTCGACCTATGATTTTATTTGGTTTCTTCCCCAAATCATTTATTTCAAGGATGATACCTTGGAGCTGAGATCAAAGATAATTGTGCCTGTCTTCGAAACCCCCAGGTTATTTTTAAGTAAAACAAAATGATTAGAAAAGATTATGTTTAGAAATATAATTATTTCCCAACTTCCGAGCATATGCCTTGGGAGTGTTTCTTTGAATACATGCACTGACAAATATTCCATTAAAGGATGAATTTGTTTACAGCAATAGTATTTCAGTGCAACAGGGTTATCCACTTGACAGTTTCTTATAGTACATTGTAAATATATACTATAATTTAAAAAATTCTGATTACAAAAAAAAATCCACATGAGAATTCTAATTATTTTCAAAAGCTTATATATAAAAAAGATTGATTTTAATGTAAAATGGACCCATCTGAGGATGTCTAAACTGAAGAATTTTGTTGTTATATTCTTGGAAAAGGAACAGGTAAGACATAATTAATTAAGTTTTTGAAAATAAATACTGCCTATATATTGGCTTACTGAAAGATAGCCAAATATATTTTATATATCTGCACAGTGAATCAGCTAGTGGCTAATTACTGTTAGTTGAGACACCTCATGCCATATTTCAGAAATTAAAGAAAGACAATTCACCTTCACGGGAGTAATTGGGCAGAGCAGATACCTATCATCCGGAGACATTGTTAAGGATGATTGGTTGTCATTTACCAATTATTCCAAAGGTATATCTTTCCAGGAATTTTAGGTTACCATGCAAGCTCTGTTGATATTAGAAGGTCAATTTGTCAAAGTAAAAAATTCCCAATAATATGATAGGGTTCTAAAGAACCATCCAGTGTATCTCTTAATCTTGAACCATGTTAGCTACGTTCAAGAACATAGGATAAGTTCCCTAAACCATTTTACTCTTCAGCTGTCTTGTGTGGGTTGACAGAATTGAAAGGAGTGAAAAGATGTAATTTCATTCAATAAGTATTTCCTGAGGGTTCATACATACTTCTGTGCAGGGCATAGAATTATATTGCATTTTTACTGCCCCAGAGTAACCTAGGGTCTAATCTGGGAGACTCAATAAACAACAGGTCAAGAACAACATGATGCAATCCATCGCCTCAACATGTAGCCCACTCTCAAGGAGTGTTGTGAGAGATCAGGAAGCATCAAGCAGGGGTGTCTTGAATAGTGAAAAAGGGTCACTTGATCCTGGTTACCTGGGGCTGGTTTCCAGGTCACAAATGTTGATAATGCAGATTGAAGGATTAATTTACACTCAGTGGTCTTGATGAAAACCCTGATTTCAGAGAAAAACATCCCTGGCCTCTGCTGATAAGGTTGATGAGGTGATGCCAAGTGGAACTTGTGGTTCCATTCTGATCCAGGCCTCTTATAGGCAAAAGCTTGGAATGACAAGAACCTGAGTTCTGGAATATAGACCCTCTTCTTTTCTGCCAAAAATAGACAAATGGAAGAGCCATCAAGCATGTCATATAGTAGAATAAAGTTGAGGAAAAGCATTTGAAGATGAGATTTTAAACGGTGAGGTCTGAGAGAGAACCAGGAAGCAGCTCTGATTTCAGATGCTCACAGTAACATCCCATATCTGAAAAAAAGCCTGAAAATCAAAGTGCTCAAGTTCCCATGATGAAATTCCTGGATTTGCTTAGTTTCTGATGAGCCAAATAAAATTCAGGAAAAATTCTCTCAGTTTTGGCACTTCTATTTGAGGTTCTTCCAAAACAAAGGTATGAATTATAATGTACAATCTTTGAAAAACAAACACAGAAACAAAAGTAAAAAGCCTTTCCAATGTTGTATTTTTCTGGTTTAATACTTCATTTTTCATCATCTATTTAGCAAATATTTAAGTTCCTATCTTTTAAAAATTAAATATCTCACATTTTGAAAGTTGAGAGAGTGAGTGCTAATTGCAGCCTACATGTTTATAGAAGCTCCAGGGTGTGGTGGAAATCTGTTCCTTTGTCCTTGCAGCATTATTTTCCCCCTTTATAAAAGTATGGTACCACCTTCTGAGGAAGCGTTCTGAACCCTCTGCGTGCAGTTCTGTGAGGCTGCTACTCAAAGGGCTCCCCACCCCCCACCAGGCCAAAAGCAGTGAGGAAATGTTCTAGGCTTGGCCAAAGTATCCCATTGTCCTGGTCACACTGAATGGCCAGGTGGAATGCTTCTCTGGGATATTATAGATAAATTCTGAGGAAAGAAGCTCACTTTTTTTCTCTTGGGATCATTAAGGTGTGATGATATATTCCTGAGGCTCTCCAGCCTTCCTGCCTCCAGTTGCAGAATGAAGATCATCATCTGAGAAGAGAAGAAGGCCAGTAATCAAGAGAAAGAAAGAAGCAGAGGCAAAAGATGGAGTGGAACCTTGTGGATCACACTCCCTTTATCCAGTGTATGGATGGATGAGTAGAAAAATGGGGACAAAAATAAAATGAAAAATAGGGTGGGATGGGGGAGATGATTTGGGTGTTCTTTTTTACTTTTATTTTTTATTCTTATTCTGATTCTTTCTGATGTAAGAAAAATGTTCAGAAATAGATTGTGGTGATGAATGCAAAACTATATGATCATACTGTGAACAGTTCATTGTACACCATAGATGATTGTATGGTATGTGAATATATTTCAGTAAAACTGAATTTAATTTAAAAAAAAAAAGAGAGATGGAGTGGAATTATTTTTTAAGCTAACTTGAGTTGTATCTCTTTTCTCCTGTAATGGAAAGAATCCAGACTTATACATAAGTTTAAAACATTATGCTATAAATCTCATCCCTAATAAATACAATAGAAATCATTGACTCATTCATTCAACAAACATTTAATGAGCACTTGCTTTGTGCCAGGCTCTGTGCAGAGCACTGTAGATACAAAAATGATTGAGACATTGCCCCAATGCTCAAAGAGTTCCCAGTCTAGAAAGGTAGATAGATATGTGAATAGATGGTTCATAATAAAATGAGAGATTTGAAAATACTGATATGAACACACACACATACACACAGATACACAGGATCAACTGTATCTGCCTGGGAAGTCAGAAAAGGCTGGGTAGTGAAAAATTAAGCAGGGGCATAATAGGAAAAAATGGTTTGGAGAAAACAGCAGGAATGTGTGAACAAATGTGTATTGTCCTAAAATGCCTGGCATTTCTGGGAATCAGTGAGGAGAGGGTCATTGTAGCAGAGGGTGGGGTATAGTAGAGGAATTGGTGAGACATGAGACTAGAGAGGTGGGTGGTGGTAAAATTGTGAAAGACTGTGTAGACCAAGTTAAGAACTTTGGATAATCCTAAAGACAGGGAAAGAGGAGTAGAAATTTGGATTTTTGTTTTTTTTCCCTTGTATATGTTGTCTTGTCTTGTTTTGAACAGGGGAGAGCATGATTACCTTCTTTAAAGGACCTAGCTCTTGTGTCCATGTGGAGGATGAACTAGAAATGGGGAGAGTGGGTTAGAGGGATAGTAGTACAAGCTAGAAGCCATCAGGGCCAGAGCAGTGCCATCTTCATGAGTCATCTAGGAGATTGACAAGATTTGTTGCTGACTGAGAGGATGGGGAGAGAAGAGACTGACTATATTAGCTAGGGTTCCCTAGGGAAACAAAACCAACAAGAGGTATCTGTAAATGTAAGATTTTATAAAAGTGTCCATGCCACTGTGGAGATGCACAAGTCCAAATTCCATAGGGTAGGCAGCAAACTGGCAACTCCAATGAAGATGTTCGATGACTTCCTCAGGAGACGCTGGCTAGTAGTGAAGTTTCTCTCTTTTCTACCTTAAAAGTCTTCAACAGATTGGATTAAATCCAGCTGATTGAATTCTTTCATTGTGGAAGACACGCCCTTTGCTGATGTAATCAGTCACAGGTGCAGTCAGTTGACTGATGATTTAATAAACCATCCACAAATGTCCTTGCAGTAATGGTTAGGCCAGTGTTTGCTTGACCGGACACCTGGACACCATTGCCTGGCTATGTTGATGTTGACACATGATGAATTGTGGTGATGAAACTGGAACACGGACCATAAGTTTTTTTTCTTTTCTTTTCCTTGCAATTTTATTGAGATATATTCACATACCATACAGTCATCCAAGTGTAAAATTAATTGTTCACAGTATCATGTAGTTGTGCATTCATCACCATAATCAACTTTTGAAAATTTTCATTATTCAAAAAAATTAATAAAAATAAAAGTAAGAACACCCAAAACATCCCATCCCCCCCCCCCCAATTATTCATTTACTTTTTTGTTGCCATTTTTCTACCCATCTATCCATATACTGGATAAAGGGAGTGTGATTTACAAGATTTTCACAATCTCACGGTCACGGTGTTTAAGCTACATGGTTATACAATCGTCTTCAAGAATCAACAGTTGCTGTTCAACAGTTCCAGATATTTCCTTCTAGCTATTCCAATAGACTAAAAACTAAAAAGGGATTATCTATATAATGCATAAGAATAACCTCTCGACTCCATTTGAAATCTCTCAGCCAGTGAAACTTTGTTTCATTTCTCTTCCCAATTTTTGGTCCAGAAGGCTTTCTCAAATCTACAATGCCAGGCTCAGACACATCCCTGGGAGTCAAGTCCCATGTAGGGGGAAGGGCAGCAAGTCTCCCTGGCAAGTTGGATTAGAGAGACAGGACACTTCTGAGCAACAAAAGATGACCATAAATTTTGCAACTTGAATTTCCAAGAGAATATTGAAGGCATGTATCAAAATCAGGATCATCAGGGGGAGAACAGGTCTGGGGGAGAAGATATTATGTTCTCTTTTAAACATATTAATCAGTGGGATGTGCAAGAGGTGAAGTTCAATAGGCAGCTTGTTATGTGGGTATGGACCTTCGAGTCTTAGCAACCAGAGATGGTTTCAGGAATCTTGAAAACAAGGGAGTGATTAAAACCCTAATAAAACAGATGAGATCACCCACAAGAGAGCAATGAGACTGAGAAGAGAAGTGGGCCAAGGGGGAACCCACCCTGTGAAACATCCACATTTAAGGAATAGGAAGAAGGGGAGGAGCCAGAGAATAGAGAAAGGAAATGGGAAGAGAGCCAAGTCCCAACTGTAAGAAGGGCTCAGTAATATTTTTTAAAGAATGAATGGGTGGATGGATGAATGAATGAGAGATTGGACCTCTAGACATCAAGATGGTTGAATGAATAAGAGATTAAGCCTGTAGACACAAAGAGAGGTAAGAATTTTGAAAGTAGGGGTGGATTGTCACTCTCAGGAATTGAAAAATGCAATGATGCATTAAAGTGGGGGAGAAAATTATAAAATGATCAAGACTTATGTATTCCACTCCTATTTCAAAGTTCCGTCAATATTTTTTTGTATCTCTGAGGCCCACAAAATTGGTCTAAGAAGTCTAGAGCCTGTAGAATTAGACCTGATATTTCCCCATGTGGAAAGATTCAGACCATGCCCTGTATATTCAAGAAAAGAGTTCATTACTAAGAACAGGATGCTTTCACATTGAGGAACAGTCTCACTGTTACTGGGCACTTCCTGCCCTAGCTGTTTTCTCATTGACATTCAGGCCAGGGGCTCCCACTGACATCAATATGTGGTGGGGGACAGCACTAAGCCAAACCCAAAGTTAGTACCAGGAAGAGGTTGTCATGACAGACTCCCACCATCTTTTGAAGAAGGGTGTGCTTGCTTACTGGATGTCGTGCTTCTCGAGTCTAAGAATTCCCTTCTCTGTTAGCTGACATTTTCTTCATACTAATGGCTGCAAATTAGAGACCACCAGGGAAAAAAAAAAGGTTTATAGAAAAAGAAATCAAATCTTTTTTACAACATCTTTTATACCCTGTGACAATTACATCTTGATAATTATTCACTTAATTTCAGAGGTTTCGGGAGTTCAAACAGTGGGATCATGATTCATAAAATTTAAACAGTAGCAGGTAAAGTCAGATCTGTGACCGGGAGCAGGAGGCTGCCATGCTGCAATTAGAGATTTCTGGATCGTTGGGCAGAGAAGGTGAAACTAATTAAAACAGCTGCAACTTCAGGCCATGGGGCTGCTCCAAAGACTTGAAAATGTTCTTGAAATTTTAGTTAGCACACGTAAGTGATTAATTTGGATGGAACTCCAGCTTTCTCAAGTAAAAGTTGTCAACTGGATATATCCTGTGGATGTGGAGCACAAAATCTTAGAAGAACATGCATGTCCTGACCTGCATAGGCAGAAAAGAAAATAACTCTATGGGGTTTTTCCAAATGATAGTTAACACACATAGAACCTACGATGTGCCCTGTCCTGTTTTAAGTGCTTTAGGTATTCATTTAATTCTCAAAACAACTCTGTGAGGCGGGCATCATTTTTATCCTTGTTTTGCTGGTGAGGACAATGAAGTACAGACAGATAAGGAACTTGGCTGAGGTCGAACAGTCAGTAAGTGGCATAATCAGAGTTTCAAACCCAGGTTCTCTAGCTCCAGAGTTTTAATTCTGAGCAGTCTGTGGATGTTTGCATTATTATCTGAATATAAACAATCATGTAGGTGAAAGTGTTTTGTAAACTATAGACACTATTACAGGACTATGGAAGAGAAAGAGAAATGGGAGAGGAAGACAAGGAGAGAAGGAGGGAAAATACAAGGATAAGAAAGAGGGAGCAGTGGAAAAGCAGGAAGAGAAGGAAGTGGGTGAAAGAGAAAAGAGAGGTAAAAACTAGAAGCCTCCTATTTGCTAACCACACCAAGGCTAATATGCTTAGCCTCGATTTACAAGACTTTGTTCTGTACTTACCGTCCAATTGGATTTCCTAAGGCAGGTGTCTGACACATTTCACACTCCAGCTAGGATGATACGCATGACCCCAGAATCATTACTTGCTTCTTCTAATTCCTGCTGCCCTGAATGTGTTTTCCTCTTCCTCAGATTCCCTCCACACATCCCCATCTTCTCCAGCCTTCAAGTGTACTTATCCTGGCAAAACTTTGCTGACTACTCTAGCTTTTAGTGATTTTGAACCACCTTGACAATCACAGAATTTTAGAATCTGACTACCTTTAGACATTCAAATCTCTCATTTTATAAATGAGGGAAACTGAGGCCTACACATTTTATAAGCTGAACGTATGTGTCTTGTCTCCCTGCCTGAAGTGAACAGCCAGGACTAGGTCTTCCCTGACTTTTGTGTCCTCCTCTTCTCCTGGCAAGGTGTTACAAGTATCAGGTGCTCAATAAATGATTGACAGATTGATTTTCTCTTTGGATATCAAAAAACGATTAAGTAAAGTTAAAGAAGAGACCATCAGAGAAGAAGTTCTGCTGTAATGCAGAATAAATTTTTTTAGCATTTACCTAGGAACGGTTCAACTCCTACATGTTAGAGATGTCCTCAATTTTTCAAAATAAATGGGTCTTTCAATAATAATCGAAACCAACGTATACTCATTAGCCCTTTTGTGTTCTGTTATGCAAACAGAATACGTGTCTCTTTTTCAGGGCAGCAGCAAATTTACCTAGCAACAACATACCTTACTTTTCCTTTCTTAAGGATCTCCACAAAGAGTAAATAGAGCAAAGGAGCATCCTAAAACATGCTAATAAAAGCACTCATTAAACACATGCTGGCAATTGATCAAGATTAATGTGTGGGTAAATTCACTGGACAAAGTGCATGAAACGATCTTACTTATTAAACATTACAGATTATAAGGAAGTAAGTTGGTTCATTACCTTTAATTGGAGCATCCCCAATGGACCACATCATCAGGGTCAAATACAACAACAGACATGAACTTTGGACGAATATCATTTTATGCTACACATTTATCAATTATTCCAATAGTAGTATTAATAACAAGTAATAATCACTTTCTGAAAAGCATTACTAACCATGTTGTGAAACCAGAAAGCACAAGAAAGGCAGGAGAATGAGTGACAGACCACACGAACATGAAGAGAAAAAAAGCCTTCTAGTTCTAGCAGAAAACACATACACTGAAAGCTTTCCAAAAGGCATAGAAAGAGGAAAAAAAGCCAACAGGCATTAAGTAACTATTCTGTGCCATACCTGTGCTGTGCCTTGCACAAACATTACCTAGTTTAATCCTCACAGATTACCCTTTGCAGTAGATATTTTTAACCTTATGTTACAAAGGATGATACTAAAATTTCAAGAGGTAAAACTGCCCAAGTGTGTAAGTGGTGAGCCTGAATTCAAACCCAGATTTGTATGACTTTAATATTATAGCAGAGGCTGTTGGTTTCCTACCCAACATCCATTGCCATTCGTCTTTGTTCACAGAATCCCAGTTTTCTTCTGGTATCTGGCAGCTTTGAGTTTCAGTGGACAATGGGCTTCGTACCAATCTCAGGGAGTGAAATCTTGACCAGTCTAGTGACCTCTTGTCAATGGTTGGTTTCATGGTGGACACTGGACCCACACCTGGCCAAAGAGACATGAGAAGTCTGCTGTGGGGGTTTCTGGGAAGATTCTCTTGCTCTTGGAAATATGCTCAAAGAAGGCAAACACTCTCCTAGACCTTTGGACACTGTTGTCACCTGTAATCAAGAGGAATATAACTGATCTGCTGACATCAGCAGAGGGAAAAGATGGAAAGAACCTGGGACTATGTGATGCTATTGAAGCACTGAATTCACCTGCCTAACGCTTCCCTACCTCCAACCTTCTTGTTGGATGAAATAATACATTTTCCTTTTTGCTAATGCCACTTTTAGTTCTGCAGGCCAAAACACTTTACCAGATATGAATTTCACAACCTTTCAAGAAAACTGAGATTGAATCAGGAGCAGAATAGAATACTGCTGCCTAAGAGTTTACAGGCAAACTGACATTGTCCACAGCATGTAACGAAACACGTATCTCAATGTCTCAAGGAAAATGGCAAAGGACAGCCGAACAGGAAAGTGACAAGCATGTTTATATGACTGTGCTAGACAGAAGGCTTAATACCCATTGTGTGTTTCACCTGTGAAGACACCTTTCCTTTGAGAAGTGTAAGGGACTTAGGGCAGAGGGAGACCTTTTTGTGGGTAGGTGCAGATGAAATGTTCTCTGTGGTCCTTTAGTCCTCTGTACAGAAGGTATCAGCCATTTGCCATTACTGGCTCCAACCTTGCAAAGAGGAGCAAAAACTGGCCAAGCCAGAAAGGTGTCTTGCCATCCCTTCCTACCTGCCCATTTGTGATGGTTAGGTTCATGCCATGTGCCAACTTGGCCAGGTGATGGTGCCCAGTTATCCGGTCAAGCAAACACTGGCCTAACCATTACTGCAAGGACATTTCATGGCTGGTTTATTAAATCATCAGTCAATTGATTACATCTATGGCTGATTACATCAATGGAGTATCTTCCGCAATGAGAAAATTCTATCAGCTGGGTTTAATCCAATCATTGAAGACTTTTAAGAGGGAAGAGAGAACTTTCATTTCTTCTTCAGCCAGCCAGCCTCTTCTGGGGAGTTCATTGAAGACCTTCATCAGAATTGCCAGCTCGCAGCTCACCCTATGGAATTTGGACTCGTGTGTCCTGCCCTACAGAGTTTGGGTGTCATGCATCTCCACAGCTGTATAAGACACTTTTATAAATCTCATATTTACAGATATCTCCTGTTGGTTCTGTTTCCCTAGAGAACCCTGACTAATAACACCATTCCATGTATGTACTGTCCAGATCACAGAGAAAATAAAATTACCTTTATTTAGAACTGGTTCCCAGAGAACTATCCAAAGCCCCAGTCTTGTGGGAGTCCCTGGTAATTGGCATGACTGGTCCAGGCTATTGTTGCTCTTTTAAGTAAAGTGGGTACTCCCAGTCTCTGCCACTGAGATGTTCTGGGATGTTCACAGAAAGAAATTAGAAACATTAGAATTGCCCAACATTATAGAGCCTTGTGATTCTAGACTAAAGCAGAATATCTTGGAAATAAGAGTCTGTGTAAAAATAAACACATATTTACATACAAAGCAAGAGTACCAACTAAAAATATCAGTGAGGATAGTATGGAATTAATGAAAAAGAATAGAGGCTACACAGCCACTTAGACTTGGCTGCAAATCCTGACTCTGTCATTTAATAGCTCTATGACCTTAAGTGATTAATTCAGACCTTCTTACTTTCAGTTTCCTTCTGTTAGTTGGAGGTAATAGTACTGAAGTCTCAAGGAGTGTTCTAAGGTTTGGAGATAACATTAGCTGCTTTCTGAATGCTTAATTAATACCAATCACTGTCCTAACACCTGCTGTGGATTATTTTAGTTAATTCTCACAGCCCTATGAGGTAGATATTTTCTTCCACTTTCCATTTTGCAGATGTGGAGACTGAGGCCTAGATAATATTTTGAAATTCATGCTCTCATAAGAGACAGAGGCAGGAGATGAACACAGGTTTTCTGGCTCCACTGACTCCAGGCACCATTCAGGCCCCTGGGGATCTGGAGGTAAACATCCCACCCACCTCCAGGCTCTCCCTCTGCAACCCACCCAGGGGAGCTCTTCTTCTTTTCTTGGGCTCGCCCCTGCCTCACTTGTAGGATTTCTGAGCACTGACCCATTTCTGTTCGTAACCCACTTACTTGTGTCCTGCCAGAACTTTTTTCTTTTCAACCTCTGGTCTCAAACTAAAGTTGATGGCATTGGGTAAACTTTTGCTTCCAAATTTAAGCCTCCTTTGATTTTAAAAAAGGGTTTCTTCTGTTGATGAGGTCATCACTTATTTTAAGAGCTAAATTGAAGCCTCTAAGGGAAAAGCCACTGAGACAAAGGCTTCTGCCCAAAGCAGAATTGTCCAATTAGATGTCATGAGTGTGCTGGGATGGGTGTGCCTCTTTTCTCTCTGGGTGGCGCACACCACCCTCCCTGCCACTTCCCAGACTCAGCTCAGCCTTGTTTCTTTCTCTGCTGCCTAAATCTCCAGTTAGTGACTGCCAGGGAAAAGCCTGGAACCCAGCTGTTTGCTGTAACCCCTTGCCCATTGTCATCCCATCCCCAAATTTGAGGAACCCCAGCCAGCTTCTGATGCAGCTGGTCAATGGGGCTGGGTGACTCTCGGAGAAGCCAGAAGCAAGGTGACCTGCTACTCTTAACTCAATAATTCAGCATGAAGCAAGAAACTGCTGCTTATTGTGGCCTGCTGCTACATACTGGGACTTGGCTATCTCCTTCCCAAAGCATGTTGTGATCAGGGTGAGACTTTGCAACTGAGAAAGACCTGTGCAGAGCCTGACTGGAGACCAGGATGAAGGTTAGATTGTATCTGAACATCCCCATTATCTGTTGTGTCCAAGCCAGGTTTAAGAGAATTGGCCCCAGGGAATTTCTTCCTTCGGGCTTCCCTTATGAGCCATCCCAGTCTGCCACAAATTCACTTGAGTGAAATTTCCCACACTGAAGGCTAGTCACACCTTCATCAGAATTTTTATGATTTGCTGTTGCTGCAAAATCCTCTTTCTAATCGACCACACATTTACAATGTGCTGCTCCTGGATACTGGATACTGCACGCCCTGAGCTGTGTCAAGCATTATTAATGTCCACAAGCTGTGCTGCAGATTGGTGTTTTAGATCATCTGGGTGCTGTAGTTTTCCCTTTGACTTTACTTTTCTCCTTCCAGATTTTTTACTTTTTTTTCTTTCTTTCTTTCTTTTTTTTTTTTGTGCATTTTGTTTATCCTACTCATGCAACTGTTGCTGGTTTCCACTGGTGTCACACTTGGTGTTTAAAGATAACTTGCTAGCAGAACAGGGCTTCTTTTGGCCCTGGGCATGGCTGTGGATTCTGGTTTCTGCTGATGACCCACTCCTGTGCCAGTTATAGAAAGGAGGGCTCCAGGATGTGAGGCTGGTTCTCAGAAATTGTGTACACACTCCAGCAGTGGGTTATACTGCACAACCCAGCTCAATGTCTCTTTCTCTGGAAAGCCTTCTCTAAACCCCCAGCCCCTATTCTGGGGACCCTCCTCTGCCCTCCCACAGCACCCGGTGCAAACCTCTGTGTTGCTTTTCCTTTGTTTGTCTGTCTCCAAATAGACTGCAAGATCCTTGTGGGTAAGGACTGGATCTTAAACATGCATAACACATTGTGTGGTATGCAATAAATGCTTAATAAAATGTTTGCAGAATCAAGAAATGAATGAAATGAGCCTGTGAACAACTCTCTTTGGAAAACACTAGTTCAGATATTGCTTGTCAAAATGCATTTTGTTATCTTTGGGAGGAAATGTCATGGCTGTCATACATAATTGGTAAAAACAATGGCCAAAGCATGTTACAAAAATGAAAGGTATATAATCAATTAAAACAAAAACCCTGAGGCACTTCATTTGGAAACCTTTAAAAGGGTACATGCCAGAAAGACCATCAAACAAAAAATAGCAGGTTTTTCACAAAGGCTGTGGGATAGACGCATCCATGTAACTTGGTATGGATTTCAAGTTCCAGGCTGTTTGGATGGTCAAGTATATTATAAATGATGCCCTTAAGGCCAAAAAGTTATGAAACTTAATGCATGGCCAAAGGAACCCCAACTAAACATGCACAAAGGTTGCAGAGCTAAAATTCTAGAGTGAAACTGAGGTAGACTTCTCAAGAAAGTCTTTCAGGGTTGCTTAAACTATGTTCCCAGACCCTGTTACCTCCATACAAATCCTGCTTCCATGTTGTATATTTCCCTTTCTTGGAGTCAGCTGTCACCTTCACCTTTTGGGTTCTGTGCATGCATTTTTAATCATCTCTGTCTCCTTCTAGCTCCCAGATTTGCCTGACCTCTTCCATAATCTCTTTGGCAAAGGATGTCTCCAGAGGAGTTAACTGTAGGAATGACTTTACACATCAAGCAGCAAATACCCTGAGCATTTTTACACATCTACCTATCTCTAACAAGCTGCGACACGTAAGTAGTTTTCTCAGCTTAATGGATGATACGTTGCCCTTTCCCTGAGAACAATCTTAGAATTTGCTGCAGGGGAATTCAGAGGCTACATTCAGAAGCTTTGTAATGGGATGCTACCATTTGACAACATTTTATCTTGGTTTCTTTGAGAGAAAGCAATTACGCACTTAGTTTAGACATGCAAGCAAAGTTGGCTTTCTGGTGTCAGGTTGGCAGAAATCATGGTCCTTGGTATTGGTCTGTGAAAGGGAAAAGCAACAAAATGAGTTTTTCTAATTTATTACATCTCTTGAAAGCAAATAGTCGACAAATTAATGATTTTTTTTCTGAGTACAAGCACTGGATCGCATGAATACTTGCTTAAGCAGAACTTACCTTGCCAGTCACTCAGCTCTCTGGCAGTTAACAAAAAGGTTTTAAGATGGAAACTGGACTATTTAACCTTCATTAATCATTCATACTGTTCAAACACATCATCCAGTAACTGAAGAGGGGTTAATGGTAGCTAAGCTTGAGTCTGTTGTCAAAAGTAGGTTTAACTTTCTATGAACTCACTGGACACAAAGAATGCTGCCTGCTTACTATTCCAAATGTCACCAGCTAGGAGCAAACGGGTGACTATTAATGGTAATGAAATACCTCTGAAGCCATTTGTACCAATAACAAAGAGTTACTGTCAGAACTTGAATGAGGTCCATCTGCCCATTTTAAAAGAATGTTAACATTATATAAGTGATAAAGCAGACAGCACCAACTAAGTAAATAGATAAACAAGTGAGTGTAGTGATAACATTTCTCTCGATGAATCCTTGATTTCCTTGGTTTTTCCTTTAGAAATAAGAGATTAATGAAAATATTCTATAGGCCTAAATTGTTTCAATCCCACTTTGACCCATGAAGTAATAAGGAGGCTTTCAGTAAAGATTCATCCATTTATATTCCCAAAGCTGTGAAAAACTTGTTTGAAATTCCATTTGTCTGTTTTAAAATTTCTGCCTTGCAAACTTCCTGGATTTGATTTCTACTGTCGACATTTTAATTTCATTTGCTCTCATCTCCTTAAGTGAAGGGGAAAAAAAGAGGGTAGATTTTTCAGATTTCTGTCTTCAGAGCACAGAACCCCACAATTGCTACTTCTTGCAGTGATGGATTGGCGGCCCAGGGTTTTCCTTTGGTGGGCTCATCTATTCAGCTGCCCCTGAGGCCCCTGCAAGGGGACGTCTGACTTCTGTTGTACGTCCACTGTGGTTTCTTCTGCATCTTCATCTTTTTAGACTGTGACGAGATGAAATATGAAAAGAAATTGCATGAAAGAACCAAAGGGTGAAGAATATCTAAATGCTTTTGAAATGCACCTAAGAACCTAGGGCAGCAAGAATAAAAGCGAACAGAGGGTTCTGAGAGGGAGCTACTGTATTCATCAAACCTTTGGAAAGGCAGTTTCTTGTAAAGATATGGACTTCATTAAATCCATTAAAGGGTCTTTAATAGCTTTCTTTCACCAGGAGATAGAACTACATGTATATCTGATGGCTCAGTTCTAGTGAGAAGAGACAGTGGCAGGTGAAGACAAGGAAAAGGGCATTAAAAGCAACTGTATGGTGGGTGATGAGTACTGAGACCTCAAACATGTATCTATGCCCTTACCTCATGTTTAAGGGGCACTGGAAGACAGAATGGCAAAACAAGATTTTGGAGGCACAGAGATCAAAGCTAAGAAAGAAAAATGGGTGTATAAAATCTAAGAAGGCAGCTTGTATCAATTAGGTGTTTTTATAGCCTGAGTAACATAAAACATAAACTGTTCAAAACAATGGGAGAATTTATTGATTTACATAACGGGGACACCTAGAGGTAATAAGTTTCAGGAATGCTTTGATGTGGCTTGACAATACCCCTAAATATTCTGTCTGTCTCTCTCTGTTCTGCCTTTTGTGCATGGTGTCAGTTTTACCCTAAGTCTTGATTTCCCACATTGTTGCAAGATGGCTGCCAACAGCTTCTGGAACTGCATTTTGTCTCACATATGTCCAAAGAGAGAGAGAAAGTATGTCTTTTCCCCAACCAAACAATAGTTCTGGATTTCACTCTATTAGGACTGGTTTAGGTCATGTTGGCAAAGGGTATGGGTTCAAACTAATCAACGATTAGGTGCTCACTTCTGGAACTGGGTATAAGAGATCAATGACCCCCAAATTGCAAAATGGTGGTGATAGGAGAAGAAAACAATGGAATAGACATCAGCAAGCAGCCCTCAAAGTAGGCCATAACCCAAGTATATCCATTCTGCAAGATTCCAAAGAAAGGAAGACATTCCATAAAGTAAGCATTCTCCCTGCTTCCTTCATAAATTCCTTAACTCTTAGAGGAATTTAAGTGTATTCTAAGGGTGGCTTAAAGCAGATTCCTGGGCTTCTCCCAAGACCCTCTGAATCAGAATCTCTGTGAGTGGTGACTGGGATTTTGTATTTCTAGCAATCTTCCCAGGTACTTTTTATGCCCATTAAAGTTTGGGAATCACTGTTTTAATGGAAATTTGCCCAAAGGTAAAGGTCTCAGGAGACTATCTTCCTGCTTTAGAAACATTTGATAAAGTTTCTTGCAGTATGTCGGCAAACTGTCTTGAACAACATGGCTACAACTGTCATCACCTCAGTATCATCTTGTACTAATATGGACCTTACTTTATTTTAGTAAACTATAAAAATATTTTATATACTATTAAAACTATAAAAATCGTTTATATAATATGTTTTATGGGGGTGCTATGGATTACATGATTCCATTTTTAAGGGATGCTTTTGAGATTATCCACATTCATTTAGACTTCATTTTAACTTCCTTTTGGATCCAGCAATGTGTATTGCCAAACTTATTTGCTGAGAAAGATGGTTCTCTGTTACATTTGGAGAAAGAACCCAAGTAACTTGATTTCACTGGCCTTTATAGCAAGTAAAAACTCATTTGCTTCTGCTAAGAAAAGTGAAAGGAAGAATGAGGCTTTGACTTCTGACTGATCAGCAATATACAGGTTCATCTTTTCTCTGAAAAAATTGGTTTATTTTGATAAATTTTTCCTCATAAACTGTGGTAGGCAATTAACATTAGCTATATTATTATCCTATACTATCCTAGTAGTGATGGTGGCACTCAATGCATGAAGAACCTAAATAAATTTTCCAGTGAATTGTGTTTTAGGGACCAGCCAAGAATTCTATAAGAATTGTGTGCACAGATTAACTTGTTTATTCAAAATATATTTATTGTGTATCCTATATGCACCAGGCTACTGTGCTCAATGTTGAGGATACAGTGGTCAGTAAACCATACAGGGGCTGCTGCCCCCATGGTAAGTTCACAGTCTAGTACTGTGCTGTCTGATATAATAGTTACTAGCCACATAGGGCTATTTATATTTAAATGTAAATTAAACAAAATTAAAATTTAATTCCTCAGTCTCATTAACCACATTTCAAGTGCTTAATAGCCACATGTGGCTAGTAGCTGTAGCATTAGACAGTGCAAATATTTCCATTATTGCAGAAAATGCCACTGGAAAGAGCTAGTAGTAGAACCTAACAGACCTATGTTCAAACTATGGTTCCGCCATTTAATAGTCATGTGACCTTTAAAAAGTTACGTAATTTCTCTGAACCTCAATTTTTTGATTTGTAAAATAGGGGTATAATAGCCACGTTACAGGGAGGATTCTATGAGATAATGCCAGCAAGGCTTTTAGCTGAGTATCCAGAACATGGTAAATGCAATAATTCTGGGCCATTTTCATCGTCTTCAGTGTTGAACATTCTGTTGCTCATGGAAGCATGTTATACTCCTCTAATTTTCATTCGGCAAATGCTGGCAGAGCAGGAGACCAACAGAAGGCAGGCCTTTGCTCGCTCAGATTCTATCCTAGAAAGTCTTCTAGGAAGGTGCTTTTTGACTAACTGCACAGGTGTCACAAATCACTCTTTCACTATTTTAGACAGTGTCTAAGGCTAAGAGAATTCTGAGGACCATCCAACTCTTTCTGCTGGTGTTAGATGACAAACCAAGGGACATAAAGATATTGTGGTTTTAAAAAAATATATTGTGGTAAGTGGGCACAGCTAAATGGGTGAATTTGTTAACATTATTTTAGGCAAAGTTACCTGCCAGTGCAGGGGTAGCAAACAGTTTTATTCTCCAGGACCAACTCCAGCCAATTGGTAGTAGCTTCCTGGAGAGCTTTTGAGAAATACTGTGAGGCCTATCAGAACACTATAAGAAAGAGCTCTGTGATCAATTAGTGATGCCTGTCATGGGCATGGGCATTTGGGAAATTAACACATGTTTTTTATATTTATCCACCTTTTTTAAGGACAGGTTGGTCACAGAAACAAGCAGGTTTCCTGTCTTTGGCTACAATTGCTAATTGCAGCTGTTTTTAGTAGATTAAACCTTATCTGTTGGAGGTCTAAAACACCTAAGGCCTATTTTATTTAGACTTTAATCCCATGAGCCAATGGCCTGGCCATCTGTAAGTGAATCTAAGGTATAAAAACTCCTGCATGATGGACGGCAGGCAGCAGGAACTGTGTCTTACATTTCACAGTCCATTAGTTAGATCAGATGACAATTTTGAGATGCGTAATTTATACTAGTACTTAGCTACCAAAAGAGAGAGGTGGAGGAAAAATAATTAAAGACCTAACGATCTCCCTAAAGTGCAATTTCACTGCATCACTCCCTACCTGAGAACTCATAGAGGTTCTCTACTGCCAAAAAGCACCTCTTTTTAACTTTCAAGATGCTTTATAATCCAGCCCAACATCTTAAGTTTCTAGCCTTACTTTTTACCATTTACCAACAATTGTCCCTTCCAGTCTAGCTGAAAACCTCACAGCACTCAGATGATTTTTCTCTAACAGTTTCTCTACTAGTTGGTTTGATCTTCCCAGCCAGGATATTTGCGTTTTAAAGGTAGGGCTACATCTTTCATTTCTTCTAAACCTTCCAATGCCTTGATTGGATTGCTGAGTAGGCACTAGATGGTAAACTCCTTGAAGACACAGACCTTTCTCACAGTTACTGGACTCAATAAATATTGTTAATCAATTGCAGTATTTCAATAATGTCTGATTGATTTCCTGATTGAAAAATATTATTATTATTTTCTTGTAGAAACTCATTGCAGCAGGAAATGTCTGGTTTGTATAAAGTAAGTAACATGATGATGTTTACAAAAAGGATTGATTGACATTGAAATAAAAATATATTATTCCCTGAGTAACTTCCCTAAGTTAATTTCCTGAGAGAGATTCAACTTTTTGACTCTAATTTCTGAATATTTTATGGTATGGACATATATGTTTAGGCATATTTTTGTAACCATAAATTGTGGTTAACAATCAAACTTAAAATTCCAAACCTCAATATGATGTTCAAATATTTGATTCATAAATATTTTACCCCAATATTGAAAAATTACATTACTTCAATATGTTGTAAAGAGTAAAACAATAATAAAAAGGATTTCCTCACAATTTCTTGGGCTCTGAATAAAAATTGTATTAGCCGTTTCCATCTTAAGCATTTATTTGTTTTTATTACAACTAAAACCATGACTGAATTAAAGGGTAAAAATTGAGGCTGGATTGACATGGGAGAAGTTAAAGTTGATACAAGTTTTACTAGTATAATAAGTTTATATAGGAAGTATTAAATAGAAAAGAAAAAGAGCTTCCTTTAGCAACAATTATTAGGCAGGTGTAGAAACATAATTTTATATTATTGATAGTAATGGGGGAAATTTAGCATCACATCTGAGTCACAGAAGTAGTAAAATGTTTTGAATTTTGAAGATGTAAAAGCATGTAACATATTTTCTCTTTATCCCCTTCACTCCTGAATTCACCTGATCGTATTAGATTAGATGTACTTTCTTACTCAAAACAGCAACTTTACAACAAATTTCCAATAGTGAATTAAATCCTGGCACCCAAGTGTACAGATTGCTTTGGATGAACACAAGTTTGCTTTGTTTTGGCCCCCTCCTCAGTAGACTACTAGAATGGTGCTGTGAATCAGTGTTCCTACCTGGGAGGACTATTGGGCTCTAGTCTTATCAAAGTACTTAATGCCACCCAATACTCAGGCCTTGGCACATGTCATGTCTTACACTAGTGACGCTCAGCCCTGCCCACCTCTCCTGGGTAACTTCTATTTATCCCTAAGGCCCTGATCAGCCCCCTTCCACCACCACCACCCCCACACCTTTGGCTGGGTTAGGGACCTGTCCTCAAAGTCCTCATAGCCTCTGGGCTTGCCTCTATCACCTTGTGCAGTCACCATCTGCATCCACACCTGCTCCTTGAGGACAGGGAATATGGTTTTAATTTACACACAATGCCAGTCCCTAGCCCAATGTCTGGAACAGAGTAGAAACCCCATACTATATGTTTAATGAATAAATAAGTCAGTAAAATTTTATTCAAGATTCTTCAGAATTACTGAATAAATAAGCACAGTTTTATCATTAAATTATGAACTCTTCCAGGGCAAGGTTGTATCTGACTTGCTTATAAATCCTCAGGGCCTAGGGCAATCGTTTGCATACAGAGGGGTGTTTGCTGAATGGATTGAATGATTAATTTGGGGTATAATCAATAACTTTAAGAAGATCCTAAATGGTAAAAGTAGAGGCAGAAGGAAGTTGGTTTTTAACAGAAGATTCTGGTTTGAAATTGTTATTTAAATTGTTGGTTGGTGCTTCTAGAAGCAGGCTTCCCAAACCTTGTCTGAAGGTGAGAATCACGTGAGGGGCATTTGCTAAAAATATGGCTTTCTGGATTCCACCCCAGGCCTAGGTAATCAGAATCCCTAGGAGTGGGGAGTTTTATGTTTTTCTTGGGTGACTCCTATGACTAGGGAAGTTTTAGATACTGCACATAGGACTTAAAGAAGTTTTACCTAAAAACATTGATAGTCACATTTAACACTCCAAATTACAAATTCATATTTTCCCTCAGACTATACAAGATACATTCTAACTTAGTCTATCCAAATGAGTTCAAATCCTAAAAAATTCCAAATTTGTGGGGCTCTGTTATAATGAAGATTCTTTTGAGAACCGAATTTTCTGATTTGAACAGACTGGGTCAGTTTAAATTACATTTAAACTAAAGCTCAAAAAGAGTTGGTGATACTTAAAAAGCATCTAATCCTTCTCTTTTGTTCCTATGTTTTACAAATGATCATCTATTAAAATAGGCTCCTTAATGACAAAGAATAGCACCAATATTCTCATTTAAATTATCCTATTGGAGTCAGCTGGGACCACACACAAATGTCTCATTTTTTTTGCAGTTGGTTATAAGACTTATTTTTCAGAGAGTCATTTTGCACACCACTTGGTTGTTGAATGACTTTGTAAACATTGCAGAAATGCATTTACTAGTAAGAAGAATGTGGCATTAACAAGTTGGAAAAAAAAACAAAAACAACCAAAACCCAAAACCAAGCTAGCAGTTGAGAGTGTCAACCTCCCACTCCCAAGATATCTCTTTAGAAATCATTTAGGTGCACAGGAGACCCAGAGGAAGGTGAGAATTGCCCCTTTACTGACTGTCCTCACAAGGTAACTCTAGTCTTCTCTCTTGTACACCAAACATGTACACATGTGTCTTACAGCTCCCACCACCACCATAAAGCAGATTACGTGGAACAAAGGACATGAGGCTTCCGGTGCTGAGGAGTGAGGTAACCTTCAAAAACACACAACAGACACAGAACAAACAAGGAGGAACTAACTGACTAATGAACAGGACAGGAAACCAAACCAGAAAAACAAACAGGCAGAGAAAGCCACTGGTGATCAAACAAAGGAGCACAGCGACTCTGCCGAACCCAGGAGTCTGGTGCTCACCTGGGGCCCACCTGCTGAACAGGTGTAGGGAAGCCTTTTGCAGGTCCCAGCTCTCTCTCCACCTCTATTCCACACCCCGAAACAGGTAGGGTGTTGGAGCAACCAAGAGAGCTGCATCTGTGACTCTGTGCTTTTTCCCTGATGGAAGACACATAAATACTTTATTACCAAGAGCCTACAGGCAGGGCAGTGGTTACAGCAAAACAAGTAGCAGGAAGGATGGACTTAAACTTATCAAAGCTATCATTCTCCTTTGATTAAAAGAAAGCTTCTGCTTGCTGTTAATTAGGTTCAGCTATAGCCGTATTAGAGGTGAAGATTACATTACGGGTGATTATAAGTAAATATTGTAATTTGTTTGCAATACAAAAATCCTTTCCTTGGAGGCTCCAATGTAAATGGACACACATGTATCAAATACAATAGGTAAATATTTATCAAGCACCTATTCCAAGCAAGATATTGTGTTTTGGCACTCTGTGGAGCCAATGTTATATATTCTACCTATTAAATATATTTTATTAAAGATACTTAATCTTTATTAAAGATAAAGATACTTAATCTTTATTAAAGATACTTAATCTGACAGTGAAATGCCAGAACAGACTGATTTTATTATTAACACTCATTTCCAAAGTGCTCATTTGAAGACTATTAGGGGTGAGGTGGAGGTGTGGTTGGAAAATTATTGGGGAATATTTTAAATGATTGATTCTTTTTAAAAGGGGACACAATGAATTTGACATTTTCTGACTTGTCTCCAGCTTTTTCAGAGTAGAAATACCTTGGATTCTATTTTCCTAGTGAAATTACATTTGTCCTGCTTGAAAACACTATTGCAAATTTTCTTAAGGAAAATACTTTAGAGGTAAGTTAGATTCATTTCCATATTAGCAGCCAATGAGAAGAGGTAAACACTGCTAGTTAAGTGATCCACAATACACATAAAAGCAAAAACAAACAAATCTCTCAAAGAACAACAATTTGGATATTGAGACCAGAGAGAAATGTCTCCCACTGCTGCTCTTAGAAAGGATGTTAGGTAATGGAACGAAGAATATCTGCACAACACCCTTATAACTATCATTTGCCTCATCTTCTTATTTAAAATTTAAACTATGTTGCCAAATTGTGTGCATTTTCATAAGTGCCTGAAATGTTTTGGCACAAAGTGGAGGGGGGTAGATAAGTAAAACAATTCGAAATATACCTGTCTGAATTAGAAAATGGAGACCCAGCCCTCCAGAGTCCCCTGTTTATTCAGTTTACTAAGCATCTGCTTGGTGTCACAATATAACTTTTCTAAGAAAAACTCAGAATACCTCCTTCACTCTACAAATACATGTCCTTTTGGACTTCTGTACCAGAGGCATACAAATCTTTGGCTTTCTTATCCCTGACAGTTCTGAGCTCACCCCTGTGGATGGTAAGGAAAAGGTGCTAAGTCCATCTCTCTTCATTTATATTGACCTTTGAACAGACACAACCACAGAGAATAGCTTGGGGCTTGAGCTTATTAAAATACTTATTTTTCTCCCCCTCGGACCATTTGTTATTTTCCCAGATCTACCCTGCATTTTCCCATCTCTGCCTCTTTGCCCAAGTTAGTGTCCACAGCTGGAATGCTTTTCCCTTCCCTCATCTGTGTCTGCTTAGAGAAATCATACTCATTTTTGCAGGTCAGCACCAATTCCACCTCTTCCAGGAAGCCATGTCCAATTACCCAAATGTGATTGCTCCTGTCAAAATCCCCAGAATTCTCCTATTACGTAGAACTAAGACACTGTACCAGTCAGGGATCTCCAGAGAAATAAAACAAACAGGATGTGTGTGTGTGTGTGTGTGTGTGTGTGTGTGTGTGTGTGTGTGTGTGTGTGTGATTTATTATATATATATATAAATGAGTTATTAAAAGGAATCGGCTCTGTTGATTGTGGGGGTTGGCAAGTCCTAATTCCATAGGGCAGGCCTCAAGCTAGAAATTCTGGTATAGGTGATTTTGAAGTCTTGAATCTGAATTCCTTAAGGGAAAGTGGGTAGGCTGTAAATTCCAGTAAGAGTTAATGTTGAAGTCTTGAGGCAGAAATTCTGTTTCTGGAACCCTCAGCTCTTGCTGTTCAGTCTTCCAACTGATTGAAGTCCACCTACATTATGGAGGGTAATCTTCTTAAAGTTAATTGATTACAAATGCTAATTGCCATATATGAAATTCCTCCACAGTAACAATTCGGCCAGTATTTGGTCAAACAAATGGAGAGAGTCACCTAACCAAGCTGACACACAGAATTAAACATCATAGACACATTTTGCATTGCCTTGTAGCTATTTGTGGATAAGCATTATTTTCTCATTTAGATTCTTCCAAGCCATATATTGCAACTTCCCATGAATCTATAGTTATTTCAAAATAAAGTTAAATTAAAAAAAACCCTGAGAATATTCATCCTTACACTTCCCTCCACCCTGACTACCACCCCCTCCTTCTGCTCATACAAAGTGTTTAGAACAGTGACTAGCCTTAAGTACTAGGCCCTTGACAATGATTTGTGGAGTGAATGTCCACGAATGAACATTGAGGCACGGGTAGAGAATAGGATTTAGGCTTAGAAGATGTGGGTCTTAGCTAGCTCTGGCTTGGGTCTTAGCCTTCCTTTCTACTTGGAAAAACTTGGGACAAATCATTTATTCTTTCTAAGCCTCAATTTTTCATCTCTTAATTGGGAATAATAATTTGCTTCATTGAGTTATAGTGAGAATTACATGAGGTAATGAATATGCTAATATTTTGTTAACTGTAAGCACTGTGTCAGTGTTATTATTTCATCCATGCTCAAGCAATTTTACATACACAAACATCAGAATTTCTGGTACCGGTTGGTTGAAGGTGGTATAATTCTAAGGCTGTCTTAGCTTGGCGCACTTTTCAATCACCTTGTCACACGTTAAAAACATTCTTGAAGTACTCTTTTTATGATCATCCCTCCAATAGCCTGCCAAATGATCTATTCTATCCTCTTCAGTAAGACTTAGAAAGAAATAATTGGAAGAACAGGAAAATGGAACACTTGAATAATGTCGTGCTCCAGGGAGCTTGCAACATGACCAAATGTTAATAGTTTAAACATTTCCCATTCAATATATGTTCTGAACATTGTTATACTTGTATGAAATATTTGTACAAAGGAAGTTCCGGGGTTATAAATACCAACTCATGAGCAGTCCAATTTTAACAAGGGTGCTAGAACATGGTCCTCAGTTGTGTACATCCACAAATTCAGATATGGCTAGAAGGTTGGCAGGACAGGCATTGGCGGTCTCTTAGTAGGAAAGAGTGAGGAACCTCATGGGAAGACGCTTCAAAGCCAAGGGAATGAAATTCATAGGCTGGATTCAGCAAGAATGGCATGCCATTCTGTGAATTATTCAGGCATTTCTCTGGCTTTATCTAGATCCTGGGACTTTAGCAGGGGAAGTATATTAAAATAACTGAATTACTACAGAAGAATGCTAAAAAATACAGATAGCAACGGTTTTATGAGCCCATTAACGAAGTGTGAAGAGGAGTCTTCACATCTTTTCCCCTATACCTCAGAGACTGCTAGAAGCCAAATTTAAGCAAGGATTAGAGATTTCTTGAAACATTAGAAGGAGCTGACATCCCTGTGTGACCTGGGACCCACGTGACTAGTGTTAGCTGCAGAGGACCACAGTGGCAGAGGAGTTGACCCAGTGCCCTCAGGCATTCCAACTCACTGCTCAGATCAGGAGGGGCAGACCCCTTGCAGTAGCTGAGTAATCTGTATTCTAGAGCACACATAAGACATCCCCTAAAGGCACCCTGAACTTGAGAAGTAGTGGAGATCTCACTATTCCGTGGGTAAGATCCAAGCCAGACAAACACTATTATGTTTCCAGTAACTTAACCATGTATCCTCTGGACTAAGACATGAGGAAACATGGGTTATCCCTACATAACCAACCCACAGATTGACGCTTGTCCATGATCTGAACCCCATGCCACACTCATCTTTGCTGCCAAGGTCCCATGAATGCATGCTGGCCGCCAAATCACCTCACTTTTCTGCTTCTTCTTTAGCTCCAGCCTCAACTACCACTCTCCACTTTCACTGCTTGTGACAAGGAAGGAGGTGGGAAGGGCCCCAATAGAAGGTGTCTGGCTGTCCTGACTTGAAACAAGGGCTCCCCTTTCCATGGAAACAAAATTGTTTATAGTGTGTGGCTTCCAAAGAATTCTGAGACTCCTAGCCCAGCTGCAGTATAGACTAAACGATTTTGTTGTGCTATATTAAGAGATTTATTATAAGGAATTGGCTCACATGACCATGGGGACTGGCAAGCTGGAAAATCCATCAAGGTGACGTTGAAACCCTGAGTACAAATTCCTCAGAGGAAGCTGGGGAAATTCTTCTTCTGACCTCTGAAAACTTCAGTTCTAGCTTTTAAAACTTTCAACTGATTGGATGAGGAGACACCCCACATCACTGAGGGTAATCTCCTCTGATGATTGTAAATGCAATCAACTGACTGTTGATGCAATCAGCTGATTATATTTGCAAATCCCATCCACAAAAATATTCTCACTGCAGAGTTAGCTTTCAGAATTTTCTTTTTCTTTTACCAATTTCTTAAAGCTATTAACTGTCATTGAAAGATGTTGCTCTGTTAAAGATTTGTTAAAGAGCTGTATTTACTGTATAAAGTTATGTAGTCACCTCTATAAGATGTACATTGAACTCATTTTCCCTCTTGTTTTGTTTGGTAGAATTCCAGATGCATGAAAATAGCTTTAAGAGGTGAGCTTGAATTGTAATTTACTTACTTACTTAGTAGACACACCATACACTGCTACCATTTTGAAAGTGTTGTTATAAGCCACATGACTATTTCTGATGTTATCAGTGGGCTGCTTGTGGAGTATTCAAGGTGCTATATAAATGCAATGATATATATATAGGCTGGTTTGAATCTGTTATGTACCCCATGAAAGACTATGTTCTTTTAATCCACTCTCGTGGGACAAACCTATTGCTGGGTGAGATCTTTTGATTATGCTGTTTCCATGCAGATGTGTCCCTACCCATTCAAGGTGGGTCTTAATTAGTTCACTGTAGTCCTTAAGAGAGCCAACACAGACCCAGATGCTGAGACAGAAATGCCCTGGAAGAAACAAGCAGAAGGACCCAGAGAAGCTAAGACAGAAGCCCAGAGACATTTTGGAGAAAGCCATTTTGAAACCGGAGCCTGGGAGAGAAGGACCAGCAGACGTAATCCCAGATGCCAGTGGCCTTTCTTCAGTGAAGTTATCCTCTCATTGATGCCTTAGTTTGGACACTTTTATGGCCTTAGAACTGTAAATTTCTAACCTAATAAACCCCTTTATAAACTCCAATCCATTTCCAGTATTTTGCATTCCAGCAACTTTAGCAAACCAGAACTACACACACACACACACACACACACACAAAATATATAATTAATAAATATATATTTTTATTCTTACACCAACAAGCAGGTCAGTGCTTGTCCAAATAACTGGATGCCATATCCTAGCCAAATTTACACACGAAATTAACTATTACACATTTATTATTCATTATCATGTGACTACTCAATTTGTATTCTAACCAAACACATTTTTCAGCAATATCTGCCAAACTGAGAGCTCTATATGGAGAACTTGATGCACTTATTTTATACTGCTTAAAAGGGACTCAATTGTGTTAGTTGAACTAAGTCACATAATTCAGGGATTGTCTATTTAGCCAGTGCAACCTTGAGATAGGGAAAATTTTTTCTCAGCCTTTGGGTTTTAATAGTCTGCTTCCTCCTAATTCAGATGATATTCTTCTGTTATGTACATCGTTCCCACCTCTAAATTCGATCATACATTTTCCATCATTAGTCAATGTAATAAGATACGAAGATAATTAACATGCATTTCCTTAATTTGGTGAAATGGTGTACTTGGTGGCATTTTTTCCTTCCAGCTCCACTGAACTCAATAGTTAGATATGATTTCTTTTGTGCTAAAAATAACAGAGATAGTATTTGGAAGAAATCAGAATGGGCGAACTGATAAATTATTTATAGCAATTTCTAGCAGCCTGCCAATCTGGTTTGTAATGTAGTTGAATCTTAATTTTTAATGAAGGAACCTATGAAAATCTGCTGGGTGAAAACTGTGACCTCTGAATGATACCACAAGAGTCCCATCGCAGAGCCGGGCTGCGCTATTTCCCATTGACACACTAGGATATCACCTCCAGCTGACCTTACCCTGTCCAGGCTGAGAGGATTTGGTTGGTACAAAGTCTGACTAAGACAGGAAAGGAGGAGTGAGAGAGAAGCCCAGCTCTGAAAGGGGATAAAACAAACCACCTTCATCAACTATTGTGTGCCATTTCAAAAGTCTGTTTTGACTAATGCTATTCAACTCTACATCCTTAATCTATTGTGTCTGTTTTTAATTGAAAAATAATAATAATGGGGGAGAATTAAGGACAATGAGGGTGTATGTATTAGTGAATACAAATGGGTGAGAAATGAAAACAACTCAATGGAGGGAAAGCAACTGCAGCTACAGCCATGTAGTATGAATGTGAATTTGGTCAATCCCATTTTTTACCATTTGTGCTTCAGCGAAAATGCATTTGACTTGATGTGGTCTTGCTCATTGACTAAAACCCCCAAATTGCTAAAGGATCTTTTATTGTTCAGAGAACTCCAGTGGGCCTACTCCATTATATTTTTTCATCAGGGCTTCTTCCTCATTCTTTTGTCAGTAGAAGACAAAAGCAGTATTTTGGATTTTTTTTTATTGGCTATGTTCTACCTCCTGAAAAATTTGGTTTCAGCAAATCCTTTTTGGAAAAAATATTGATAGTTTACAATGAAATATATTTTTAATAGTTAGAAAATTTTCTTCTGTTATATAAGATATTCCTATAATACGTATACAGTTAATGTCTTTGCATTAACAGATTATAAGAGGCTTAAAGACAGATATTATATAGATTATATTTTGAGTTGTTAAATATTGAATTAGATCTCATACAACCTTGGAAATCATTTGCTCTGAACTCTCCACTGAGGAGTTGTGGAAACTGAGGCTCCGAGATGTTGAGTGGGCTTGCCCAAGTTCACACAGCAGCTAATGAAAAAGCGTGGACAGCAGTTCACATCCCTTGAATCCTGGCTTCCTCCTTTCCACTACATCCTCTGTTACACACCCCAGAGTCCTTACCTGAGACCTGCACACAAGGTCTGAGCCTGAACAAATGCTTACATTAAGCCATCCTCTTCTTCCTTGTCCCTATTATGTTAGTCACTCTTAAGTGCTTTCCTTCAGGAAAAAGAGTCATACTGTATTTGACCCTGGGGTCTCTTAATTTAAAAAAGCAGAACATATTAACACATTTGAAGAAAAGAGAGCCAACCTGGTGGTAAAGAGAGCAGGGATGATCTGCCCTCATGCCACTCTGAGGATTTCCTTTATGAATGGGGAGGAAAGGCATTGTGATCTGTTTGTGCAAAATATCAAATGATTTTAACCAGACAAAACAGAGTTTAACTTAGCCCACAAGAACGCTATGAATCACAGGGGTGGTGGAAGGTGAAATTCCGTTTGAGACTCATAATTAGAAAAATGTGAACAGAAATTGCTCATGTAAAATAAACTTTCTGTTGTGTTCTAACATGTTGGAGAGGCAGGTAGAGACGGCTTGGAAGTTCTTAATGGATGAAATTCCTGCCAAAAAAGAGCTTCATGAATTGAAATCTGAATCTATCACCCTATCTTTACTTCACAACTTGCAATAGCTCACTGGATAATGATCCAGTCTAAAGAATCGCTAGTTATGTTGATAATATTGTAAATTGGGCATTCATTAAATGCAGACTTATTTTAAGCTCTTATTGCAGTCTCAATGGCTTTCTGTTTTGCCATCTACTGAGTTAAACTTGGAAGAACATAGTAAAGAAATAAAAGGACTTATTTCTGATGGATTAAAAGAGGATAGAAATAGAAAATTAAATTACTATGGTGCATTAAAAAGAACTTTTTGTCCTTTTTTTATGAAAAATTCAAAATGTGTAATAAAATAAGAGAGAATCATATAATAAACACTCATGTACCCATCATTTAGATTTAATCATTTTTAACATTTTGCCATATTTGCTTCATATATTTTATCTCTGCTGATATCTTTTAAGGAAAATTACAGCCTTCATGACAATTTCACCTCTAAAAAATTTAGTATGCATTTATAAAAAATAAGAATAGTTTCTATATAGCCACAATACCAGTATCACAACTAATGCAACTAACAAATATTTCCTAATATCTAAATCCCAATCCATATTAAAATTTTCCAATACATTATCTTACAGCTGATTTGTTTAAACCAGTATCCAGTTAAGACTACTCATTACATTAAGCTGTTTGACTCTAAAATTTCTTGTAATTCAAATTAATACTATTCCACCTGCTTTATCCCCATCCCCACCCCCCACACACACCTTTTATATATGACACAAACTTATTGAAGAAACCAGGTCTGTTATCCTGTAGAATGTCATATTGTTTCCTGTGGCATTTTAACTTTTTCTTCTAGCCCCTCTGTTTCCTGTAAAGTGGAGGTTGGATCTATAAGTCTGATTAGATTCTGGTTAAACATTTTTTGGCAGGAATATTTCATAGATATCCTAACAATTCCACCGCCGCATATATACCTGAGATAAATGAAAGCATATAGCCACCAAGAAAAGGCTTGTTACAAGAATATTCACAATAATTTTATTATATTCACTTCAAATTGGAAACAACCTAAATATCCATCAACAGAAGAATGGGTAAATAAGATGCAGCATATTTGAACAATGGAAAACTACTAAGCATTAAAAAGGAATTAACATGGATAAATCTTAAGAACATCCACAGCGAAAGAAATCATTCCCAAGCATTCACATATTATATGATTCTATTTTTTTAAAATTAAAGAACCAGCAAAATTAACGTGTGATGTTGGAAATCAGAACAGTGGTTGACTGTGTACAGACAGCACTGGTTGACTGTAAATGGGCATTAAGGAATTGCCAAGGTAATAGAAAAGTTCTATATCTTGATTTGGGGAAGGCAACATAGGTGCATAGATTTGTCAAAACTCACAAACTATCTTGATTTTTACAGTATGTAAAAAATAACCCAATAAGGGGAAAAAATAGGTGACTCTATGTGCTTCATATTGCATCTCTCAGAAGTCACAAAACATCAGGCTATCACACTATTGGTGACACTAATATTGATCTCTGGAAAACATAAGAATTTTAAACTTACATGTTATAATTTTAAGAAATATCTGAGTCAAGGTATGGTAAGAATTCCAATATCTAAGACACCCTTTGGAGACAGTTTTTTTGTTTCCTCAAAATTGAATTGAGCCTTCTAAAAAAACTTGTATTAATGTTGTTTTTCTCTTGTGTGAGAAAGAAGGGCAGTGTGGTGGGAATGGGTGAATTGGAAAGAAAATCCCAGGTAATGGTAAAGGAGTAAGGAGATGCTGATCCAAAAAGATGAGAAATTCAGGAAAGAATGAGAAAAAAAGGTCCCAGGAGCCCTCCCACCCACAAAATTACAAAGCACCAAAGTGTACTCTGCCGAGAGAGAAGGGCTCAGGAGCCAGTTTGGTGGAAATCTGCTGTGATAAGCAGTGTCTCCCCTGTCGGGCCCCAGCAGGAAGGTTCTGCAGTGCAGGGTCCCTCAGCATCCTCTTACTTGGTGCCCAAACAGACCTGTCCCACCCTGGATGTGGGGCAGGAGATGAACCCGAGGAATGGCTGTGAATACGGGATACAAAGCATTGACCAGTGCCAGCAGTTGGACAGCGCCCAACACTCCCCAGGATGAGGGTGTGTGTGTCTCCAGGTTATATATGAGAATCTGAAAGCTCACTAAAGGGTTTTGTCCTTGTAATTTCCAGCGGGATTATCGCTTCATTGAAAGCGGTTAAATCATGCCATGTAATGAAACAACAGCCATACAAAAAGAAATGCTGGCATCACCTAGAAGACTGAGCCTTCTGAAATTGACTTGTTTATAATGGTGGGTCTTACCTTGAGAAAACCTGAGGCACAAAGTCCTAGACTTTAAAAACTCACATGTGGGTGAGGTTGGGGTGGAACCCTGGGGGAAGGCTCAAATTCACATTTCAAAAGGACTTTTACACTTTATTAAAGTGGTCCGCCACAGTTTCCTTAAATCGTCCTCCGATTCTTCCTTTCCTTCCCAGCATCAAGAACATAGGCCCTGCATCACCAAAAGCACATGTTCATTTCAGGAAACTGGGTGGGATTTATATATATTTTTTGTGATGTGTTCACTATTTTATGAAGTCTTCTTTTACTAAATATTCCAGTGCCTTAAATATTTAATCTTCCAAAAGTTCTCCTTGCAGAAAGATATGGGAGAATGATTATTAAAACATTTATTGAATGAAAACATGCTCTATTCTAATAATAAACTATATTGTTTCACCAGAACCTAAATTACTTAAGCGTAATAATTCCCTGTAGTCTCATATGATTTGAATCATTTTGTGTGTTTGTTCATTTATTCCCTGGCTCTTTCCAAAGTATATTTGAAGAGGCTTATAAAATTCACACAATTAATTCCAAAGGATAAAATACATAGATGAACAAATCAAGATGGAAAGAAAACATAGACATAAAAATAAAACCAGGGCAAAGGTTAGTATGTGTCATTATGTCCTGTAAAGCACTAGAGGCAGGTACATTTTAGCCCTGAGCTTGTGTGTGGCTAAAATCAGGAAAATACATGAAAATATTAAAATGTGTAAGTAATAAAAACAAACTGTTGCTCAGGAGAAATTCCTTCAGTAGAACCTCATAAAGAGGAGAAGGTGAGATGAAAAAGACATTTTTCCATCCCTACCTCAGAGAATGAGTTTCATTCAACAACTTCTTATAGTGTTCTTCAGTAAGGGGCTAAGATCAAAATTAAGTTAATAAAAGCAATTGTGTAAAGAGCCCTCCAACCCCCTAAAACAAAACACAGTCATACCCTAAACAAAGTAAGCAGCATGTGGCTTTTGTGATGATAGTTTGATATAGAAAAATGGACAAGAACAGAGCCTTCAAGCTGTCCTCTGGAATATTATATTTCATACTTGTGCATTTGATAAGAAATGGGGAGGAGAGAACTTAAGGTTATATTCTCTGACATGGAGTGAAATATCAGGTTAGCTTTTACTGAGCACTTGCTATGAACCAGATATTCCAAGAGCTTGATGTGTATTTTGTCATTTATTCCTCACAACAACCCTGAAATTACCATTCTAATGTCTACAGATGAGATAAAGAGGCATGGAGAACTAAAGGTGGGACAGCTGTTAAGAATTAAGGAGAAAAATTATGCAGTCTGACTAATGTGTCTCTGGTGGGTCCTGGTGAGGGTCAGGGACTAGAGCAAGAAAGGTTGTTGGGCTTATGTCTCCCCTCAGTTTCTTTATCTAAAATAATGCCTGGCTTGAAGAATTACTATGCAAATTAAGTAAAATGTTGTATGGAAAGTCCAGGGCCTCTCATAAAGTAGATGCCTAATAAATGTTGGTTCATTCTGCCTCCCTCTTTCCTGATCTAGTTGATATTAATAGCAACAATATCTTATTGATGTTTAGACAATTGGAGGTATAATGTAACCATTAATGATTTTTTTAAAAACTGACATAAGTATAGAGTAAAAAATTCAGTGGTTGCCATGGGTTGGGGAGATGTGGTAGAGAAAAGGATGAATAGGTGGAGCACAGAGCGTTTTTAGGGCAGTGAAACTATTCTATATAATACTGTATTTGTTGCATAAACCCTTAGAGCTGTACACACAAAGAGTGAACTCTAATGAAAACTATGAACTGTAGTTACTAATAATATATCCATGTTGATTTATCAGTACCACACGAATGCAAGATGTCAATAATGGGAAGCTGTGCATGGAGCTATTTGGGGACTCTGTACTTTCTGTGCAGCTTTTCTGTAAACCTAAAAATGCTTTAAAAATAAGGCTTATAAAATAAATTAACAAAGTAAAAGAAATAACATAGGTGCAGCTTATCTTGTTCTATAAGAAGTTGCTGGCTGATGTTCCCTCTTTAATTTTTCCCCTGTGATTTCCTAAGGGATTTGCTTGTACATCATAACCCTTCCTTTATCACCTTTCTTCATAAGACAGTGGAAACCAGATGACATGCCCTACCAAAGAAGGAAGGTCAACTGTTTGACTTCAGGACAGTGGACACCAAAGAACTAACTCTATGTTGTGTTCTGGGGGTATGTTGGTAATGTTTAGGCCAGTAATTCAAGCTGGCATGAAAACTTTCACATGTGATTTTTCAATGGCATGGTTTTGGTGAGCACTAGCGAAATATAGGATAAAAACAGTCCTTTGAATTTTCTTATGGTTGCTTAAATTCCACAAAGTTCAAACATGAATTTTGTATTTTTTAAAAGCATACATATTTTAAAACTGTAGAAATCAGGCCATATGCCATTTTGGGGTGCTAGTCTTGCCTTTCTAAAAAACTCCGTCTATGAATCGTCATCTACCTTTTCACTCACCTTCTGAATTTTTCCTTTACTAGTCACAGATATCATTTTCTGGAAGGTGGCATTGGCCAGTGCATATTTTCTAACCACCAGAGTAGGCTGCCTGACCTGCAAACCCAATTATTTAGCCATCACCAGTATTACTTAATCCTCACCATTACATTCCCTGAAATTAGGGGATAATGATAGTATTCATAACAAGCTACAGTGGTTTGTAGTAACAAACTCTGATTCCCCACTGGGTGTTGTAGAATGCTTTTGTAGGTTCAAAGTCAATATTCCAACTGCCTTGTAATAGTTCACAGAGTCAGCTGTTTTGTTGTTGCTTATTTTTTGTCTTTCCTTTTTTTACTTTTTAAGAAAATTACCTTAAAAATATTTTGAAGAATATGTCCTATTTGCACTTTGCTATGCACTACTTTGGTCATTTAAAACTTACCACTCCTTGTCCAAACACTAGAGCAAACTGTATTCCCTATGAAAACATATTTCTCAAATAAAAATATATTTACAAAAAGGTAATTCAAACGGATGGTTATTTGACTCCAGGAGACACAGGGAAAAGAAAATCACCTTTGCGAGGGTTAACTTTCTCAGAATCAGATATTGGTCCGAGCTACAGTTTCATGTCCCCACCTGGCTGCCAGAGGGGCAGTGAGAGAGGCAAGGGCGATGCTGGAGATAATTGGTGGTTTCTCATGCAGTTCTGTTTACCTCGGAGAATGGCTCAGATTCATGGGGTGGCTCATCTGTTTGTTTCCCAGGAGTGTCCTCCTCATCAGGGACAAATGACTTGTTGTTCCCCTTGTCCCGTCTGCCTCCTTGGTGACGGATAGACGAGAACTGTTCCCTGTGCTCTGGGACTCTAATGTGATCTGGGTCGCGCTGGTGGCAGGAGGGGAGGAGCGGGTGGGGGAGACGGCGAGGGGGACAAGGGGAAGTTAACACGAGGGGAACTGCCGATTTTCTTGGAAAAGAAAGTGTGTTTGTGTTCTAGGGCTAGTGCCCTTCTCTCACAGCTGTTGCAGTATTGATCTCGCCGTGATTCGGGATTCGGTGTTAACACCACCCTCGTCAGTGGGAAAGCGAGCCAGGGAAATGGAGAACTCATTATTGCTTCTGATGAAGCAGCTCAAAGAAACTAAATATTACGAGGAGGGTGGGGGAAGGAACTCCATTGCTTTGAGCCACATGGCAGATACAGGATCCTTGAAATGAATAGTAGTGCCTCTGGCTTTTAGAGCTCCACTCTAGTGAAGGAGCTTGAAGCTCGATTGTACATTAATCAGAATCACCCTGTCAGAGGAGGCGATCTCAGGATACATATTAAGCAGGAGGAAATTGAGGCAAGAAGATTAGCAACTTTCCCAAGTTCCCATGCTAATATTGTCGGCAGAGCTGGGAACTCACAACGCCTCATTTGTCCTATGACCTGTGGGTTGGAAGGATGGCCACACATGGGCCCTTGCAGGACACTCTGACAGCTGGTTGCTCTCTAGCCCTCAAGCATTTCCATCATCCGCTTGTCACCATGCCTTGAACTTCTACCACTGAGACAAGTGTTTAAACAAGTTACTGTATCTCAGACCACCCTTTTAAAGATCTATCAATAGCCACCTGCTTTGAGTATCTTCTCTATGTTGCCCAAGCACTTTAAATACAGTACTTCTAATCCTTAAAATAATCCTGCCAGGTAAAATATCCTAATTTTACTGAGGAGGAAACTGAGGGCCATAGAGTTGAAGTAACTTGAAGGAGGAGGAAAAAGAGGCTTAGAGCATTTAAATACTATATTTCAGGTCACAGATAAGCTGTCAGATTCCAGAGGTTACACTCTTTGTAAGGAACCACATTCCTGCTTTAACCCCTTCTGGACAAAATTCAAGCCACTTGTACCTTTACTTGATAAGTTTATTGAAGATTAACAGACTAATCATCTTGCAAATTGCAGGGAGAGAGAGAACGAGAATGGATGGTTGGTGTTGGGTTTTAGGAGCTGAGATGGAGGATAGGTGGTCTAATATTGAAGGCAAACTTGGCCTCATTCATAATCTTGCCTGGCCCCTGCCATGTTTACTTATGGTTGAGTGTGCTGCAGCTGGATGCCACAACTCAGTTCTCAGGACCCTGCCCATTTAAAAGAGAACTACCTGAATGTCACATTCCCCTCGCCACAGGCTTTCTATGATTGTAACAAACTTTAGCATCCAGAATGATGCTTCTTAACATTTAGCCATTGTCTTCATTTGCCCAGTTTGCTATGATAAATTCCACAGACTTGTTGTCTTAAGCAACAGGAAATTATTGCCTCACAATTTAGAAGCTAGAAGTCCAAAATCAAGATATCAGCAGACTGGGTCTTCTCTGAAGTCTATAGCATTCTGGCTATGGCCTGACAGTCTCTGCCTCCGTCACGTGGTGGTCTGTCTCCTTCTGTCTCCTCCTGTGGCTTCTATTTCTGTATCTAAATTTCCTTTGCTTATAAGGACTCCAGTCACATTGGGTTAAGTCCAGCCTGATTCAGTTTGGCCTCATTTTAACAGGCTCTTAGAAGATCGGGGATTAGGACTTGAAAATGTCTTGTGGGGTCATGATTCAATCCCCAACAGCCATCATTCATTCAACTGCCATCTAGACTGGGAACTCTTCCAGGGTAAGGACTCTGTCCAACTCATGTCTGTGCTGCCAGTACAGTGTCCTGACACACATGAAATAACCACTAAATGTCTATTGAATGTATGGAAGAACAGTTAGATGGTTATTGCGATGGTTATAGGAAATCGAAATTTTGGTGTTGAGCCAAGAAGGAGTAGTGGGACCTTACCTCTAAGTTTTATTCATTTAGCAAATATTCATCAAGAGCCTACTATGCAAAAAGCATTGTGGGGAATACAAAGGCTTGGAAAACTCTTGTGGAACTTACAATATAGGTGGAGAGACAGAAAGGTAATGAACAAACTGTAATTGAAGGCAGAATTAAATGAATTCTATAACAGAGGTTCAGATAGCATGCCAGGGCAACTGGCCAAGTCAGCATGAGAACTGTTTAATGGGCAAGATGGCACACAGAATCTTGACTTTGAAGGATAAGTAGGCAGAGAGCAGAGACGGGTGAGAGGGATGTCTTCTGGCTGAAGAACAGTATGAATAAGCTCAACCATAGGTGACTTTGGAAAAATGGGAAGTAAAAACAAACAAACAAACAAACAAACACTTGGAGCATAGAATACATGCAAAAATGTAGAGGCAGATGAGATGGAAAAACAATTCACGGGAAACCGTAAACCTTATTATAGAGAAAGAAGAGAACCAGTGACATTTTTGGAGGAGGCAAACCGTGTGATCAGAATTGTGCTTTAGAATCACCCTTATGGAAGTTATTGAAAGGAAACGGCTCCGTGAAAGGGGGCAGGCTAAGTGATTTGCTTTGTTCCTAGGGTGAGTCCTTTGCAACATCTACTTTGCAGAAGCCATAAAACCACATGAAAACGAATCACGCACCATCATCCTCTAAGTTTCTGGTTCCAGTGGGCCTGATGCAATGCTAAGGTTTACTGAAATTTCAGGTAATCAGAGTGGGAGAAAATCATTTTAGCAAACACAGGCCATTTGTGTGGAACACCAGATCGACTCACAATCAAAGTCTGTGTCAAGGAGAGTGAGAGACATCACCGGGCAGGCTGCGGAGAGCCCTCCTGTTTCTATTGTGCCACGTCAAGCTGAGCGGGGGCCCACTTTGTCTCACTCAGGATGGTTATGACTTGAGACACTTTTTGCCATGAGTCTTGGAACCTCAGCCCCAGGAGCACTTTGCCTGGTTTGGGCAGTTTGTGTTTTTGTTCCTTCAGGCATAATGCTGCCGAGCACTTAGAGGCACATTTTCTGCACAGTGTGTAAGGATTTAGTGGTCCAACTCCCATTCATGTTAATGGAAATCCCGCCAGGAAATCTCCATGCTGGGCCATGCTGAAAATTCACCCCTGATTGTTCTGTTTGATTTGTTTCACCTGTGTCTTCCCTGTTCTGCTCTGAGGATATTTGCAGGCTCGTTAGTGTCAGCCTGAACTCAGTGCCGAGTCTTAATCTTGTGCAGAAGTGAGGAAGCTCAGAGCCAAGCTTTACTGCCAAGTCAAGGATTTCCTGGCTGGATTTAGTGCAGTTATATCTGAAACTATATTGGTTCTAAGAAAGTCAAGGCTCCCCTGGATGTTGCTCTCAGGACAGAAATATGCTCATATTCAAAGCTGAATCTTGTTGTGTTCATTTCAGGAGTGAGAGAAAGGGAGCAAATCCCAAATATGACTGGGGAGACCCTGGAGCCACCCACCTCTTGGGGATTTAGAACATGATTGAGCCTAATTCAGAGAAGACACAGGCTGGACCAATGCCCATGCATGGGGAAAGCCCAGGGAGGGGAAATGAACTATTCACTCCAACATACGTCTCCAAGGAGTGATGACCTTTTACGTACCAGGTCCAAGGATGGACTTTAGATGGTAGCAGAGATTGTTGCTAATGGTCCCAAGGTGTTCAATGTTTTTCTCTCACCTCTAATTTAAGTTTCCTCCAGAGTGGCTAGATTTGCTCTTGCCCATTTTGGTTCCATGACATGATGATTATTGTTTTGTTTTTTTTTCTTTGTGATGTTGTCAGGTCTGACACCAGGACTCAGCTGACAAGTTGTTTCTGTCCTTAGCCACTGTCCCATGTTCTGTCTTGTGTTCATGCTGTGCTGAGCACCACTCGTATTTATGCCCTTTCCACACGCTCTTGGTGCTGACAAATAATACATGAGACCTAAAGATGTGAAGTCTGTATCTGCCCTTGGGATCTCAATGTTATACATTTAACCAAGAGTTTGAAAACTCAACTTTGAATTCAGAATAGGACTTTGCCTTACAGTCCCTCTCACCACCTAGAAAAATAAATAAGAGTTTGGGCTCTGTTAGACTGCCAGGGCTCCCATCCAGTGTGCTCATGCACAAATTATTCCACTTCTCCAAATCACGGTTTTTGCCTGTGTATAGTATAGATAATAATAGTGCCTATTTCATAGTGCTGGGGGAAAACTTAAATGAGATAATGCATGAAAAAGATTTAGTACTGTGTCGCCTCATGATAAGAGCTCAAAAAGTGGTAGTTGTTATTACCATTACTTGTGCAACTCCAGATAATGCAGTGGGTATTTTAAAAAGATGCAGAAACAATTTAAAGAGGACTTTGAGTATGCTACTTTTCATTCTGGGTATTATCTGCTTCTTTCTGTACAGTGTTTTTAAAAAAATCTTGAAATTTTAACTCCAACAATAATAATGATAATAATAATAAATAATTGCTCATGCATAGCATTTTACAGTTTACTTCCCAGCAACCATGGGAGATAGGCAGCAGTGTATGTTATCTTCACATCACAGGTTTGGAAACTGAGTCTCAGAATGGTAAATGACTTTCTAAGTGCCCATAACTAATATGTGGTGTAAATGCGACTTAATCTCAATTTTTCTTTCTTCAAATGCAATGTTTTTCTATTCTGGGAAAAATAGAAAATGGAGGGAAAAAATAAGATTTTCCAAGCAAAGGAAATTAAAAAAAAAAAAAAAATTCTGGGAAAGCTATGTGTAACTCATTATCAGAAGAAGCCAAACAGCATCATTCTGATGACTTCATTCAGCCAGACGTCTTGGACCTGTAACGGGAAGTGATTTGGAAAATTGCAATTCTCATTCTTCAGCAGCAACTTGTTCCCTTAAGGGTAATTTCACTCTTAAGTGATCTCAAATTCTATGATAAAAATGTATAAGCAATAATATTTGTACCAATGCCTTCCCAAGGAGCAGGAGCTCATCTGCATTTTTATCATCATCATGAATTATTTATTAAAAAACAAATTGCTTGTAAGGGCATGGTAAAAAACTGTCCCAACAGACATTGAAACTCTTCTAGAACTCATCTTTGTCTCTGGAAGTTAAGAATCTAATTTCCAACAGTAGACACATATACAAACAAACAAAGCAACATTAAGCCAAATGGGTCAACAATAAATGAGTTATACTACATAACTGAGAACCTCTGAATATCTGTTAGGGGTTTTGTTTTTCATGCCAAGTTTGAGTGTGAATAACTTCCTAAACTGGGAGGAAAAAAACAAATGATGTGGAGCCCATTTATTTTTTCAGACTATTAAGGACCAGTCTTAACCCTTAATTTGCTGTGTACCTCAAACACTTGTCATAGAGCCTGTCACATACTAAGCATCTGATGAAAAGTTAGGTGAATGAAATCAGGTAAATCAAGTGAGATAAAAGGATAGGTACACAATTGATTGGAGCTGTATTAGTGGAGGAAAATTTTCTAAAATATTTTGGAAGACTTCATGGAAAAGGCAGACAATGTTAAAGGAGCTTGACTATTATGTCACCCCTCGTGAGCCTCCACTGGAGTTTCTCCACATAGTCTAAAATCTCAATTACTGGGGGAAGGAAAAGTAAGAATATCCCTAATGCTCATTCTCAAATGAGGAAAAAATTATTTAACATTTGTACTCCCAAAACAAAACAAAACAAAAAACGAATTTAAGTTTTTATCTTTCATAAGGTTATTACCATTATTTTGTGGAAAAAATAAAGATATGAAAAGCTAACTTTATTTTGTTATATCTAGTCAAGGATATAGCAAAAATACCATCTATAGATTAATTCACCGAAAAATCAGTACTGTGACCTCCATCACTTAGTAGTGAGAGGTAGAAGGGTACTATAGGCTGATCCCTGGAAAGGAAAGCCAAGAAAAATTACACGAGGATACTTTACCTCACTTATTCTTCTCCTTGTGCTGCAGAAGGCCATTCAAACCAGAACTTCTCATCAAATAGTAAAAGACAAACTCCTCCTTCAAAAAAATGACCTTAATGTAGATTTTGAGTGATGCTCAATGTTCCAGAACCCAATGATGACATTTTCCTTATCTCGTCTCCAGAGTTTTGATTAAATTCCTAAGAGACAATACTCTCCCTCTTCAATGAATGCCTATGTTTCACACCCTCTCTTTGCTGTAGCTACATTTGGAACCAGTATGACCATGTTGACTGATGTGGTCATTCCCAGGCTGAAGCGTCTGTCTTGGTTTCCAGGATGCTAGGACAAATATCACAAATTCCATTGACTTCTGGCTTCTGGCTCCTCTACATGGCTTTCTCTCTATAAAGCTTCTAGTAATAGGATTAAGACCCACCCTGATTCAGTTGGTCATACCTTATCTAAAAATAATGTCTCCAAAAGATCCTATTTACAATAGGTTCACATGAACAGTAATGGGATTAAAATTTCAAACATGTTTTTTTCTGGGGTACAGACTCACTCTACCAATAGGGTCCCACCAGCATGCATGCCAGCTCATGCACTAACAGGGAGATGGCCATGGGGGATGTGGTGGCTCCTGGTGACAAGTGGGTTGTTTAAACATCATCTGGGTTAGAACTAGAATTCCCAGGAAGACTCATCTGAACTAAATGTTCTTTTGTCAGACCTTCATCTTGTTTGCAAAGATCTCTGTAACAAGGGAGAATATACTTGCTAACAAATGTGTATACTTTCACTTTCCTGCAAATGGTACCCCCATTGAAAGGAGGGTAATTTGGGCAAGTTCATTGTTTTGCACATGTACACACACTTAGAAGCAGACCAGTCCTTGTCCTCTTTGTGCCAAAAACCTTTCAATGCTCCTTCATCAGAAGAAATAGTTCCTAAGTACATTTTGCTATTGACTCCACTGTTTCTATTTGGTTTCTTTAATAAATATTGAATTTACAGATAGTAGAGAGATGGGGTTCAGGACAAATAAATAAAAAGTGACACAAAACACAAAGGTTATAGCATGGCCTGCACACTTATCATCCAGTTAACTATGGATTTTAATGTTTGCATTTCCTCATGGTGGTTGTTAGGGCTATTTGTTTTGAGGCAACCATATTGAAGTTTATAGAGGTCCCTTGTGTTATTTTCTTCTTTTATCCAATTGCTAAAGTTTGGGGATACAGTCACATCCATACTAACTTTTGAGTAATGGATGTTACCAGTTAGAGAAATCAGGCTGAAATCGTTTCTCTGCCATACATAGTATTTCTTATTTCTTCAGTTCATGGCATCACGCTCCCTTCACATCTCTGAACACAGTGGTAAGTGAGTCTTCATCTTAGCCAAAGAAACGTGAAGCTGAAAAACTCAAAACTCATTCATGAGCTAACAATGTTACTTCCACCTAATAACTAATATTTGAGCATTTCATTCTTTACTAACTGCTTTTTATATGTCATTTTATTTAATCCTCATAAGAATCCTAAGAGAGGTGCTATTATTTTGCATTTAATAAACAGTAAAGCCGGGGTCCAGAGAAATTAAATAGCTTACCCAATGCCACACAAATAATAATTGACAGAGCCAGAGTCAACTCCAGACAGTCAGTGTCCAGAGCTCCCATGATTAACTGCTTTACCTTGCCACTGCTTTACTTCGTTCTCCATCCAATTATTACAAACAATCTTCAATATAGAGTTAGATGTTAGTAGATTTTAAGTATTCTGAGTCTAAGGATTTTTTCTTTAATCAAACATTTAATCCCCACAGTACTTCAAATATAGTAGGTGTCCAGTAAATTTTTATTAAATTGAACTTAGCCTTTAATCCTCTTCATAACCTACATGTTCTCAACATACTTATGAATTAGTTCAAAGTTCTCTTCTGTGGTCCCAACCAGTACTTTGAACTACCTACTAGACATCCCAACTGAATGTCCTGCAGCTGGTACCTCCAAAGCAACTTGTCCCAAATCCAGCTGAGCATCTTCATCTTTCCCTTCCCCCAGATGAGTTCTCCTCTGTGGTCTTTGTGTCTATTTATAACATCCCTATCCACTTTGCCCCAATTAGAAACTTGGGAGTCATTTTCCACATCTCCATTTTCAATACTCTGTCCTCATCATCCAGAATAAATGAAGCCTTTTAGAAACACTGTAACACATGTCATATTCAACATTCATGCCTTCCTTCAAAACACACGTGTCATGCATCTGCTCTGGGCCAGGTGCTCTTCTAGGGACACAAAGATGAATAAAACAAGGCCTTCCTCTGAGGAGGACACAATCTAGTGAGAAGGAAAGAGGTTGGGTGTAAAGATGGATTATAGTTGTTTACTTTTCTTACCCTGAAAAGAATATAACTCCATGAAGGCAGGATTTTTTGAACCTCCAATGTCGAGCACTGTCAGGAGGTATAGTAGGTGGCATATGTAAAAGTTTAATTGTAAATGAATGAATCTACTACCTACGTGGTAGACTATGGATTCATTCCCTTGGGCTTCTGATGATGTTCTACTGATGCCTGCTCCCATCTAATTTTATTAGACTCTGATTTATTCTTTGATGGGTTGTTAGATATCATCTCTCAACCTAAATGATAAGCTCTCTTAGTCACAGTGTCCAATTTGTAAATCCACACAGTTCAGCGCAGTGCTTCACGGGCAGCAGACACTCAATGTTTCTTGAACTGAGTGTGCACGCGGGTCCTTTTGGTAGAAAGTATGGGAGTCATGGGGCACTTTGAATATTTGTTGCCTTTAAAACCTCTGGTTTTCACTGTGTCTGTATAATGGGTCATTAATATAAGCTTAGTCTACAGGATTTCCACCTGGGTTATTTTATAGGATTGAGGTTAGAAAACAACCATTTTAGGACAGGATCAGTCACTAAGTTGAGAAAAGGCACATGCTTTGGAGTCAGTATTGAAGCCCCATTTAGTTAAATGGTAGGTAAACAGGAAGTGGCTGATTTGAGCCAGCCTACAGCATAGGGAGAAGCTTGATGGTAGCTGCCAAACCTGTCCCTTCTGTTTGCAACTCACATATGCTGCAACCTCACAAATGTAGGAGATAATGAAGAGGGAACCAATCAAGTCATTCATTCATTCACTCATTCATTCATTCCTTTATTTATTTGAATGAATTAAGAGTACCAGAGTCAACAAGATCCTTTTGCCCTTAAGCAGTTACATCGGAGAGAACTGCAAACACAGGTTCCCGTAAAAGAATATATGAACTGCTTCTGATAATTCCAACGGTTACCTGACATACATTCTTCCTACAGTGTTTTAACAAGCTAGACTATTTTTAGGGAAATTCTTTGCCTTGAACTAAATTCATGGCCTTAAAGTCTTCTAGTCTATTTTTTACATGTGCTCCAACAGTCCAATTTATAACTGACACCTTTACTACCTACCAGCATATCAGTTTCATCTCCCAGAGGAAGAGAAAACCAGACCCTGTGACTAGTGAACTGGATTGAAAATCTAGTCTAATGCTGACAGATAAATGCACTAATTTTCTTCTGTGACCAGTTCTGCATTGCAGGGTGAGCCTGCTTCTAACAACTCCCTCAAAAGGCTCTGTAACCCGTCCAAAAGATGATGTCAAGTGCTACAAGGACCCAGGTCAGCCCTGCATCATAGGTAACAGTTACCTCGGTGATAAAGTTACCAGGCAGGTTTTGAATGAGATTGTGTTTTTAAATGAAAGACTGGCTGGAAATGTAGGCTTGGACCAAGCATTAATAGGGGAAAATTTGAGACAAACAGAGGTTAGCATTTGGTTTCTCTGTGTTGTTCAACAAAGGTCAGGGAAGGTTCTGATACAGAAGGAACCCAAAGTTTCAATGAGGAGTCGTGGCGTTCCACTGATATCTGAGCATGTAGCCTGGACAAAGTGAACTCTAGGTTTAGCCAAGAGTAGTTTTATGACTGGAAGCCCCAGTCAGTCAACTGGAACAGGTCAGTTACTTTGGGTAAATCCCTGAGTAGTGGAAGACCTGCTGAGTATCCTTTATAATTTTATTCTAAGACAGATGTAACACCCCTCCACCCCCATACCAACTGCTTAGGTCAAATGGGGAGGGAGGACATAAACAGCAGGCAAGGAACCTGTCAGATAGCCTTACAGATTAACTTTATGGTTTTTCTGCTTCACCACCAGAGTCATGGCTGTGGATGCAGCTTGTGAATCAACCACTGCCCAAATGGCAACTATGTTCCCATTATCCATCTGTTGTGTTTCCCCACAAGGTTTAAGTACAAGATTGATTATGCATGTCTGACAATGTGAAGTATCACTGCGTAAAGAAACTAGAAACAGTTTCTCACTCCAGACAAAAGAAAGAAGACATACATCCAAAAGATAAATGGTGAAAATCCAGGCAATATGTACCTAGAAGATACCTGGGTTGTTTAAAAAACTGATCACAAGATCTGGACTTGGAAAAATGTGGGTTTAATGTACCTATAAAAGTTGATTTAAGAAAGAAAAAAGCTCTCGTCAAAGAAAACACAAGCATTACCCACCAAGAACAAGCTTTGTGTGGAGAAAAATAGAATTTTAAAAGCAAAAATCTAAGATTAAATTAAATGAAGCTAAAAGGGAAACCAGGCTGTTTGCTCAAATGAAGAGTTGATTACTGTCATCATGAGCACAGCTAAAATATTTTCAATATTAAAAAGACAACAAAATCTGGTAACTGTTTCATGGGAAAGCAAAAACACAGAAGCACAGAGTTATATGCTATTGGACTCTTCTGCCAGTGCAAGGTGGAGATTAGACTCACCGAAACGCTTGCTGCTGTAAACCCCAAAAGATGCATTTCCTGACTCCTCACCAGCTGCTACCCAGCCTCTGAAGCCCAGGTGGCCCCTGCAGGGCATCCTGGCCTAGGACCCTCTCCATGCGGTGTCCTCCAAGCCCAGAAGAGCCTGTGGCTCCACAGTGGGGATGTCTAACCCTGCATCCTTCCTGTTTCTTTCTCTGTGACCCTTTTCTCCTGACTCCATAGGATTTTAGGAGTATCTTCTTTTTCTTCATCATCATCCTGAAAGGAAGCTTTTCTTGAAATCTCCTCAATTAAGAAGACAGAAAAATAATACCTTCACATAATAGTACTTTACCGTCTTCAAAGCCCTTTCCCATGATTTATCTCATTCAGTACTACCTGATGATGTGGACAAGGTAGCTGTTCTTAAGCTCCATTTTATAGATGATGAACTTGAGACTCAGAGAGGTTAAGTGCTTTGCCCAAGCACACACAGCTGGTAAGTGAAGACCAGGGCAAGAAATCTGACTCCTGGTCTTGTACTTTTTCTAGAACACATCAGATTTTATCACAATAAGCATGTGTTGCTTTCAAAAACAGTGTTGGGATAATATAGATGAAAAAATGCATTTTTCAGTTCTTGTTCACTCATGCATGTTACTACAACTGCTTTACTTTCACATTTCATTTCAAAGTGATTTATTTACATCCATTCTTTTGAGAGGTAGGTAATTATGTTTTTATATAAGGTTTCATTTAGATCACCATAGTGCTAGCTTGGCTATATACTACTTATATATCCTTCGGTTCTCTCTCCCTCTCCTCCTTTCTCTCTCTAAATAGAAATAGAGATAGATAGATAGATAAACAGACATGTTTACTTTTGGGTATTGACAGCAGTAGATTCATTTCTATTTGTTTCCTAAAGAAATAGCTTTACTTGATGCTATTTTGTGTTTTTCTCTGTCTTACCCAAAATGTATGTAAATTGTTAATTCCCACAGATTTTTGAAATAAGACTTTGGGAGGAAACCTTAACCACATTACACTATCTTCCAATGATTTTAAAGTTTCACTAGAGGGCACTCCCACTTCATGGCCAGGAGGCAACAAGGACAAAGGACCATAGTGGTCTGGATGCTTAACTCCCCGTACATACACACTATTAAGTTTTCTCTTTCTCACCCTCTCTCCCCCTCTTTCCCACCCATTGCATTAAAAAAAAAAAAAAAAAAGAAGTGAAATTGTACAGGTCTTCCTTTAAACAAATGAATAGAAGTGAACTACATTGAAAAGCTAGCAAACATCTAAAATTTTGAATTACGGTTCAACTTCTGACATAGAGCCCATTACTCGAAATCTCCTGCATTGAATTTCTGGTTATCAACATAAATAAGAGTACAAAACATAATGTGATATGTAGATCAGCATATCAAGAAAAATATCTTTATTGGGCAAACTGGGGAGGAAAACCAATGGTTGCACAGAGCTTTTTCCCAGCTTGAAGTATCTTCATGGTCACCTTTTTTTGGTAAACGTTCCATAAGCCCAAATTTGAAAAGGTGTGTGGGATCGGAATGAGGGGACTTGGAAGAAATCCAAACTGACAGTCAAATGAAATTGCCTTAGAATAAATTAAACATTAAGCCCAACTTTTTCAGTTCATCCACTTTTATGTACCAAAGAATCTGAAGATAGTTTTAAACACATATTTTAGCAAAACAATAAATAGAGCATTTCTTGTAGGAGGAAAATAAGGTATTTCAAAGTCAGAAGGGAAGTATCCTGTTTGCCAAAAGTAGAACCCCACAGAGACCTTAGGCTTGAAGTTTCAAACTGATCTCAACCCTTTAGGGGTTTGAATTTCTTTACTGTTGGCAAAACACAACTTCCTGCTTCAAAGAAAAATGGCTTTTAGAAGGCCTGTTACAGAGAGACTCAGAAGACTTCTTGGATACCAAATCACTCTTACAAAACATCATTTTGATGAGTTTAGTAAAAATTAATCAGAAACATATGGATTAAGTTTCTCTTTAAAATTGCATTGGTTTATAAAATAAGGGAAAAGTGATGTGGTAAAATATGTTTCAGGTTTTGCAAAACCCCAAAACATTTGAAAAGTGAGTTAAGATGCCGATGGACGTGGAGAAGCAACCAGATTTTCCCAGTGTCAACTGGAACCATCCTTCTTTGATTTAAATTATATCAAAGGCAAAATAAAGTATTATAACTTTCTTCCATTATTATCCACAGAGGGAAACACACATTTGCTTCTCAACCATGGGTTTAAACCTCAATGAAAATGGAGCCTTATGTGTTTATTGCACAATGATGTGACACAATTATTCATATGACCTAAAAGGTTTCATATTGTTTGAAAAGAAGTCAGGGCCTCTAAAGTCTAAACTGAGGATTCCTAGGGAAATTTATCTCAAAGCAATTAATTACTGGAATTAAATTCATCTCCGAATTTAATTAAATTCTTCTCTGAAGTAAAATATACTGATTTGAAAGACCTACCATGGCTGACATGGGGGGGAGGGGGAAATTCTCACCACTGTGGGTAAAACCATAACAACTTTAATACCAAGCATGAAACCGAGGAAGAGTGAAGACACCTTGAACAAATTACGCTTTAAAGGACTCTAAAGTGACCAGCAAAGTGAGTGTAGCTAATTAGGAATCGAGGACAGAAGTCACTAGAAATTGATACTGAGGTCTTCTCCCCAATCCTTGTAATCATTGTGCCTAGAAAACAAGCACAATAAAAATAAAATAGAGTGGAAATTGGATGTAACTAATGGATTTTATGTCACCAAATATCTTATAAAGTTTCTTCTCCCTACAAATGAATGAAAGGATATTATAAAAAGTTGCCTTTATCTTTGGAATATATCTATTTAATAGTTGAACTCTTACTTTAAATGATTAATCATCATTTGTAGCAGGATTGGGCAAATTTAGGAAGTACTCACTTCAGAAATATTTCTAATAAATGCTATCCTTCTGTACAACCAAATAAAAGTGTTTTCCCCAGGGAGTGTGGTGATGAACAGTTGGTCTATAATCAAAAGATTCTTGCTAGAAAGCATGTCTGGCTTTCCTTTTAAACATATAGTGGGAAATAATACCAACTTCTATCAAGCGTTGGATTTAGCCCCTTATCATGTGCAAATGTACCTGCCTATTAACTAACAGGTTGGGCAGGTATTTTACTAAGGTGCAGTGTTTCTGTCCCAAATCATACATAGACCAAGTTATTCTCCCTTTCAAAGCTCCCAATGCTTCATCTGCCACTCTTATTGTCAAATGTTCTATTTTTCCTGTCCCTGCCAGCAGTGATTTCAATTTGGGCTTGACTTCAAGACAGGCCACATTGTATCTGTGATGTCAATGGAAAGGGGATAAAAGTCATTAAAGATATTTGTTATTTTGAAAGGTTAAAAGAGTTTTTCTTGGTGGGTAACACTTTCTCTGGAAAGAACCTCAACTAATTGTCTGACCAGGGAATGGGCACCTAAGTGAGAAAAAAATATACTTAATAAAGCATTGGCGTCTATTATTTTTTCCCTTTCATTGTCCAGTGCCTCTGGGCCTGGTGGGCTTTCTGGAGGCATCTGAGCTCAATATTCCTTCAAACAGCAGAGCAATGATTACACTGCTGGGCTGATTCTCTTTCTGTCTGCCCTAGGTAAGGGATTCTTGTTTCAAAAACCATTCATTGCAGAAATCATTGCCAGGGTTCTAGAAATCGTGTGTGTATCCTTAAAAGAGCCCCCAGAAGAGAGAAGAGGAGGTTCACATAAGACACTATTTTGTAGTGTTTAAACCCACTTTACCTGGCATCTGTTGCTCCACAGCAATAGAGTAAGAAATTAAGACCAGAATGCTTTCTAAAGGGTCATTGGTACCCAAATGATTTGAGTTCCTCTAAGAAAGATAGCAATTATAAAAAGCAATGGGCTCAAGAACAATAGCCCAAACTCACATGCACACACAACATTCATCCGTGTGATGCTTTGAAAAGAAGAAAAAAGAACTGATTTGTGTCATTTACTTTTGTTAGGCTGTGGGGGGGGGGGGAACAAAACAAAAAAAGAGGACACTTTCAGTTACATTAGATTGAGGATTTGTTTTTAAAGGACCCTTGTAGATTAATAACAATCGGAATGGAATAAGCCCATACTTAAGTAAGAAAGATAAGATTTCTCTTTTGATATCATTCATGTGTGGATAGCAATGATTCTCTGACATCTCCATTTTCTAAAATGTGGTTACCCGAACACATCTAAATAACACAAAAGAGAAAGGAACATTTTGATGCATTGAGGAAAGTTGTTTTGACAAATGTCAATGCTTGGGTCTTGCCAGCTGAGGCCTGTTGTTAACTTTCCAAGACTGCATGCGTGCTATAGCTTATGCCACTTCTGTCAGGGGAAATTGGACATACCCAACACAATTTCGTTTCCATTTCTCTACAACATTACAAGCTTCTTTGGCAGCAAAATCACATATTCTTATCACAAAAAATAAATGAGAGAAAAGAAGACATACATTTCTGTCAAGTTATGTCAAGACATATTTGGTATGTATTTCACTTCACTATCACTGACAGCAAAGATGTCACGTATTCTTAATACAAAGTAAAGAAGTATTTTCCTTTTTTCCCCCTGCAAGTCATCAATTTCATTTTATTCACTTACAAGCACCAGTGACAGGAAGGTGTCTTTTTAAAACAAAGCTTTAAAAAAAAGACAAAAAAAAATAGTTTTGTGTTTTGCTGAATTTCTGAATGGACATATTGTACGTGAATTTAATTTGACAGTATCATAACAACTGCAAAAATCATCATCTACCACCACTTCATTATCCACTTTCCCAACAGGCACTCATTGTTCTGATTTACTTCTCCATGCATGTGATGGGACCTGGATTAAAATAAGTTGCAGAGATATTCATTTTCCATTAAACATGCAGTGGAATACAGAAAGAAAAAAGGAAGGGAGGAAAGGAGGAAGAAAGTATAGAAGGAAAGGAGGGAAAAGAAATTGATTTAGTTCACTCAAAAAGAGAAAGTCTCTTAACAGTGAATAAAATAAAAATCTTAAGAGACCTAATGTGATACATCAAAGAAAGTTAATATTGAATTGTCATTTGGATAATTCATACTAAATTATTAATTTTCATCTTTTAGTTCATTATGTTCTACTTAATTATAATATTTTGATAAATATGTATAAGAGTTAAATTTAGTAGAAGAATGCCTCCTCTGGTTCCCTCACGAGAAGTGGATGGAGTTCCTGCTTCAGAGGGTAAAGGCAACCAAAAACCTTCATCCAGGCCCACACTACTTAGAAGAAAGGGGGAGTTTCCCCAAGCCAGTCTTCTTCTGTCTTCAGGAGGAGCCTTCCCTGAGTTTGTGTTGCTTATTGTTCTTTGAATACATGATAATCCTATCTGTGACGTTTATAAATCCATAGAATTTAAGGGCTAAGAATTATTTAGGAGACTATTTAGTCAAACAACCTAATTTTACAGTTAAAAAATGAAAACCCAGAGTAGTTAAGTTCAAACTGAGTTTGTAGTCAATTTAGACTTAGGAGTTGACACTTAATCTAGTGATGTAAGAACTTTGGAGATTCCCATGTAGGAAAATAATAAGATAAAAGTGATGGATGTGCATCAGTGTTTTCTAGACTTGAATTTCACAGTCCAAAAAAGTTCTGAGAAATTCATAGACAACCAGACACCCACATGTTAATACACAACTGAAAAATGGGGGCATTAAATAGTGTTGCCAAATTGTTTTTTTATCCTACTGGAGAAATAAAAACAAACTGACCCATAGTACAAATGCAATGAATATTTATTTAATTTCAAAACCACTTAATTAAGGGTTAGCTGGAAAGATTTTTAATGTAAAAAAGTAAAATGTTTCAAAACCAAGATTTAAATCACTCCCTGGAGATATTGCTTCCACGGGTCTGGGTAGGGCCAGGTTTTGGGAAATCACTGATTTATTCCATCCTCTCCTCTAAAGCAGGAAGCCCTCCCCTAATCTCTGAGAGACAATGATGCAGGCTCTCCTCTATCTCTATTCCATTTGGGGCTATTTCCTTGAAAGAGACTGGAAGAAGCTGTTTCCAAGGAGCCGGAGGGTTGGGTTCCGCAGATGGTCGGGTTCCGAAGATGGTCACCTAGGTTCAGCTCATTGTCCTCGGCCTAAAAGGGAATTATAACAAGAAATTCCCATCCTGCAGGACTGTTCTGAGGATTAAGTAGGAATAGAGATGTGAAAATTTTTGTTTAAACAAAAATTTAAATGTTAGTTACTCTTAATAGTATTTGGGAGTTGGCATTTGATTTGCCAATTCTCTCAGAAATTAAGCCAAAAGCAAAATAAAGTTCCACATATGAGCACAAAGATTCTCAAAGCAGAACCTGGTAAACCAGAGAGGTTTTTGTCCTAGAGGGGACCGGAGGAGATTATTTTTTCTAACCTTCTCATTTGAACTTAACATGACTGAAGACCAGGAAAACCTCTTAGAATCATATACCTACTTTGAGGAATCCCCATCAAGGAGAAATGACAAGATTGCCCCCTTCTCCTGACTTGTGTTTATATTGTAGAATTAGAGGGCACTCCTTTTCTAAGAAACAAAAAGCATAAAAAAATCCAGGTAGTGCTCACTGGCACCCACGTGAGCTGGTACTGGCTGTAAACTTCACAGTTCAGCTCCTTCATTTAATAGATGAAGAAACAGGGACCAAAGCTTTCAATGAGGAGGCGTGATTTGCCCACTATAACACAGATCTCCCAGGCCAGTGCCCTTTCTTAAACACCACAACCATCCAGGGCTTATCCTGCTGTTCTGATCCCACGTGTGAACATTCCTCAAAGGTCCAACATACATAAACAACACATGCACAATCACATATTCAAAGATCAAACATAAACAACACATGCACAATCATATAGACGAATAATGAGCATACACAAACATCAATGAGCATAAGCGTCACATGATGCTGCTGCCTCTCCCCCTCCCACATCTCCAGGGCCAGATGCATTCATTCTTCATTCCCTCATTCCTTCCTTTTTTGATGCTTTCACTGATTCATTCATTCGACCCTCAAGTGATCCGTTAGTGAACATCCATGTGCAAAGCCCTGGGCTTGGCAAAGCAGGAAATGTGGAAAGCAAAGGGAGTATGTAAGAGAAGACTTATATATGTGGAAAATAAACCATAACCAGAAGTATAGAGGTTCAGGTGAAATGTAAGAGTTAGAGCAAGGTAGCACATAGCCTAATTACCTAAAAGAATGATACAGTCTTGCAGCTCAGGAAAGAAAAGCTTGGTGAGAAACAGTCATCAAAGACAAATGAATGTTCTGTGCAATTTTTCTGTTCACCTAAAACTCCTCTAAAAAAAAATGTCTTTTTTTTTTTTTGATGAACAAACTAACAAAACCAGTTGAGGACTCACTAGAACGCAAGTCCCACCAGATCAGGTTCTTATCTGTCTCATGCACCAGTGTGCACCCGTGCCTAGAAGATGACCCAGCTCTCAGTGCGTGCTGAATGAATGAATATTTGTGAACTGAGTGGTGCCCACTCCCAGAACCCTCAGTTCCTGTCCAGGGATAGGAGTTTTAGTCCACAATTAAGTGGATCTGAGATGTTGTATTTGTTAAATGGTTGACTCAGGCTTTGGGCTTTGGGCTTTCTCACTATGATGTACTATGAGGAAAGGACAGAATTTACAGTGTGATTCTTGTGTGATTTCATTCTTTCAGATTGGGGCATGGGGGTTGGGTGGTAGAGAGTGTTTCCACACTAACCGAATATCTTTGAGACCTGGAGACTCTGAAGGACCTGGGGTTAGTGCTGTGGAAGTCATATTGGGGCCTGAGGTAAAAGGAAAAATAAGTGCCCATAGACATGCTGTTATGTGTTTTTTAAAGTTTTTACCCTTAGAACATTAAGATAGTTGAAAAAACATTTAAGTCAAAAAGTAGGTGTATTAAGACTCATAATATGATTTTAAGTTTAAATATTTATACCCCAAGCAATCTATTACAATTTTGCGTTTTTGGCTTTAATGGAAACAAACTCATCAATAATATTTTCAAAATCAACTTCTCTGCTTATCTCATTTTCATTTGAGACAACTATCATGTTTGATATTTACTTTTGACCAATAAAAACCTATGATGCTTTATTATTAATTGAGTTATTAATTATTTAAGATCATCATTTGGCTGAGATAATTGTCCAACATATTTTTGGTATGAATAAAATATTTAAACTGAAAATAGTAAGACATTGATTTTTCAATGTTTCAGTATTGTAAACTGCTTTGATATTCTGGAAGAAAATCAGTCATTAAAACAATACATAGAAGAATGTTTATAAGGGCACACATCTGTCGCTTTGCCTGGGGCTTCAATATGGCTTGGCACAGTATTTTAAAATATTTAAAATTTTGATATATTGTTCCCTGTGGATTTTTTTTTTTTTTGCATCAATTTTGATTTTTTAAAATATTGCATTAAAATATTCTTCATCTCACAAGTTTTTTACCATCCTCTTAAGTTTTGTTCCCAGGGCTAGTGCCTTACTTTTCTCAAGCTAACTCAAGCCTCAAGAACTACCTCTTCCAGGCTGCCTCTCTGTGGCCTTGTCTGGGCTTCTTTATAGGTGAGGTTCGGACCACACAAGCCCTAGAGAGAAACCGGAGAATGACTGGAGATGGATGGTGGTGAGTATGTATGGGTGGTGAGAAGTTGTACAAAATTCACACCTTTAGCAGTCAAGTTATACTTCAAATGCATTACAGGAGTGTCCCAAGGTGACTATATTAATGTGAATTATTTATAAAGCAAGAGCTACTTTGATTTAAATTATATTTATGCTTTTATATACTGTTTTTACTCAAAACAAGGCACATATACCTTCTTGTTCAGTGCAACTGGTTATTATCTTCATTTTTCCCCCTAATTAATATGAGAGAAAGAATAAGATGAGTGTGAGATAGAAACTCACCAGTGGATGAACAGGGAGGAAAATGGAGGATGAAATCTGTGAATGGACTTAGCAATCAGAAACTCTGATTTTAAAAAGGTTTGAGTGGGGTGGGGGGCTGTAGGATCTGGGGGTGGGAGTGGAAAGCATTGAAAATCCATGATTTAGAAACAGTTTTAATCTTCCATAACAGAGTTAAGAGGAATTTTTTATGGGCAGAAATAATTAGTTCTTATTACAAGGTTTAAAACAACTATAAAAGTGCAGGGAAATTTTATTGCGTTCTTTAAACCAATTATAAAAGTATTACATGCACAAAGTTTATAAAGTTTGGAAATATATACAATGGAGAAGAAAATAGAAATCACCCATAATCCTACCACCCAGAGACAACCACTGATAACACTTTAGTACATTTCCTTCCAGTCTTATTACTATACATATTTGAGATCACACTTTATTTGCAGCTCTGTTCCCTTTTTTATTCAATATTATTTCTTGAGCATTTTCCCATGTCTTTAAAATTCTTAGTATAATCATTTCTGATAACTGCATAAAATTGTGTCATATGGATTTAGCAGGTCCCCTTGTTGTTGGAAATGCAGTTTATTTTCAATTATTGCTGTTATATAATTCTGTAAGAAATGTCTTTGTACATAATTCACTGGCTTAATTTCTGTCCATCGACTTAGGCAAGATTCTTGACAACAGAAAACAAATTTTTAGTTTTGAAGAACAAATGAATGTTTAGCTCTGTCTTCTTACTTTAAAAGTATAACTTATAGACAGTTTCACATTTTATAAGATATGTGCTTTACTTGTCTCCCTATGATTTAATGTCTATGAGAAATACCAAAGTTACTAACTGATAACTAAGGTTAATAGTTGGGAAATTGTATCAGTAAAAATGCTAATAGTAGATATTTCAGTTAGAAGTTTTTCTGGAAAAATCAAATGCTATTTATTTTTCCTTTTGAATAGAGATTCTTTGGGTTATAATAATTTGTAAGAGTTTGCCCTTTATTCTAATACTTTTCTAACGCTTTATTTACTTTTTTATATTATGCCTATAATAAATAGGATTATTGAAAGAAATACAACCCTTTTGTATTGCCACTTCTCAAATTTTCCTGGGTCACAATAGAGATGGTGCTCTGGTTAGGTTACGTTTGAAAACATGGCCTTTTTTTTAATCTTCCCAATTTTAGCTATTCTGGCATTTGTCAAAAGTGTATCTCTGAAGACAACTTTTAACTGCTCAAACTGCTAGAAGTGGCTGGTTCTGGCTTTCGTGGGTGGCCAGGGCAGCCTCCTGTTGACCCCGTGTGCTCTTCCCCTGGGCCTTCCCTCTCCACTGCCTCAGGTGTGTGCACAGGTAGTGATGGAGCCACTATGATGGATGGACGGATGGAAAGGAAGTTTCTCAGGACCCTTCAGGGGACTGATTATATGGCCTTAACACAGTTGGTGAGAGTTAAATACATCTTTGGGACTACCAATTATTGGTTCAATAACCGTCTCACCCCCCCAGCTCCTGATAATAATCAATGCTATCTTTTTTCTCAGTTCTTACCTTGTGACAGACACTATGTACACTTTTTAAAAAAATCCTCTATCAAATCCCCAGAGCACTTCAGGAAGTGGGTACTATTATTATTCCCATTTTATAAATGAGGAAACTGAGGCTAAAAGAAGTTTAGCAATTGATCTCTGTCAGACTCCAGAGCCCTTGAAACTGTGATGCTGTGAATTTCTCACTCCTCACTTCCACTTCCTGGTGAGCAGGATCCATTGGTGTCAAGTCGCCAATTGCCCCTGATCAGATGTGGGCCGGAAGCTCCTCTTTCTGGTTCCGGGTTGTGGGCAGACCAGCAAGAAAATGTCGAAGCAAGTCTCCTCCCATCTCCCACTGAGTTCCTCATACCTCCTAGAAACTTCTCTGCCACCTCTACCCCACACCCTTTCCCATCCTAGTTGCTTAGTGACCCCTTTCTGACTCTGGATTGCCCAAAGTCTCCCTCTTCAGCATCCTAATGATTACACCTCCTGCCAAAGAGCCTCGTGCTTTACAGCCCCCTGGAGACTGAAGGGGACTCTCTCATTCACCTCATCAGATCAGCCTGCTCAATTCAGTATTCAAGGAAGATATAATCATGCCAGGGTATACTGCACATAACTGCAACCCCAGCCTTTAATCATCTCCAAAATTAGACTCCCTCAGAGGACCACTGTGTGGTCATAGGAAGAGCTGGTCCAGACCAGAGCACCAAAAACTTGGTTCCTCATCCTAGATTTGCCATGGATTCAGCAGACATGTTGGGGTGTCTGCTATGGAACAAAGATCGTCTAGACAAAGAAAGTGCACCAAACAAGAATCATGGGTCCCTGTCCTCAAGAAACTCCAATACAAGCCATACAAATTTGATCAAGTAAAACTATACTGAGACTTACTGTTCATCATTTATAGAATGGTAACTTTTGGTTTGCTAAAGCTGCCAGAATCCAATATACCAGAAATGGGTTGGCTTTTACAATGAAGATTTATTAATTTACAAATTTACAGTTCTAAGATAGCGAAAATGTCCAATTCAAATCATCAACAGGACAATACCTGGACTCTGAAGACAGGCTGCTGGCATCTGGGACACGCTGTCACATGGGAAGGCACATGGCCAGTGTCTGATTGTCCTTAGCTCCTGGGTTTCATTGTTTCAGCTTCTGGCTTCAGTGGTTTTCTCTCTGAACTTCTGTGGGTCCCCTTAGCTTCTCTGGGGATTTTCACTATGAACTCCTCTTAATTTCACCTCTTGCTTCTCTGAGCTCTCTGAGCTTTTTTCAGTGTGTCCTTTATCCTCTTGTAAAGGACTCCAGTAAGGGGATTAAGACCCATGTGCTGGTTTGTATGTATTATGTCCCCCAAATGCCATGTTCTTTAATGCAATCTTGTTGGGGCAGACATATTAGTGTGATTAGGTCAGAACCTTTTGATTGAATGTTTCCATGGGGATGTGACCTACCCAACTGTGAGTGACACCTTTGATTACGGTGTGACCTCTTGATTGCATGTTTACCATGGAAATGTGGCATGCCATTCATGTGGGTATTTGATTTAATCACTGGGCATCCTATATAAGAGCTCAGATAGAAGGAGTGCGCTGTTGCAGCTTAAAGAGACATTTTTGGAGACGGCTGTGTGAAAGCCAGACTTTTGCTGACTCTTTGGAGATACTAGCCCAGAGTTTGCTCCAGAGAAGCTAATAGAGGACAAAACATCCAAGAGCAACATTTTGAAGAATGCACAGAAGCTGAGAGAGGAGCTGAACACAACCCAGGATCAGCAGACTCCAGCCTTGTGCTTTCCAAGCTAACAGAGATTTTCCAGATACCATGGCTTTCCTTCAGTGAAGGTATACTGTGCTGATGCTTGATTTGGACATTTTCATGGCCTTCAGATTGTAAACTTGTAACCAAATAACCCCCCTTTATAAAAGTCAATCCATTTCTGGTATTTGCATACAGCAGCATTAGCAAACCAGAACAACCCACCCTTGAATGGGGTGGACCACATCTCAATTGAAATAACCTAATCAAAAGGTCCCACCTATAATAGGTCTTCAGCTACAGGAATGGATTAAAAGAACATTAAAAGAACTTGCTTCCCTTGAGAACCTGGGGAAGAATATGAAAATATTAAACTTCCCCACCTGGGGAATTCCTGATATTCTTGCGCCTTAGGGACTACCATTACAATAGGCCAAGTCCCCAATCTTGGGGCTTGCCCTTATGGAGCTTGTTACTGCAAAGGAAAGGCTAAGCCTACTTAGGATTATGCCTAATCTTACCTCCAGAGAGCCTCTTTTGTTGCTCAGATGTGGCCTGTCTCTCTCTAAGCCCACTTGGCAGGTATACTCACTGCCCTCCCCCCCTACATGGGACATGACTCCAAGAGGTGTAAATCTCCCTGGCAATGCAGGACATGACTCTAGGGGTGAGCCTGGGATTGAGAAAGGCTTCCTAACCAAAAGAGGGAAGAGAAATGAAACAAAATAAAGTTTTAGTGGCTGAGAGATCTCAAACGGAGTTGAGAGGTCATTCTGGAGGTTATTCGTATGCTTTATATAAATATCCTTTGTTAGTTTTTAGTGTATTGGAATAGCTGGGAGGAAATACCTGAAACAGTTGAAATGCAATCCAGTATCCTTGATTCTTGAAGATGATCATACAGCTATATATAGCTTGTACAGTATGACAGTGTGACTGTGAAAACCTTGTGGCTCACACTCCCTTAATCCAGTGTATGGACAGATGAGTAGAAAACAGGGGGACTGTGCTGGTTTGGATGTATTATGTCCCCCAAAATGCCATTATCTTTGATGCAGTCTTGTGTGGGCCGGAAATGTATTGGTGTTGATTGAGTTGGAGACTTTTGATTGGATGTTTCCGTGGAGATGTGATCACTCAACTGTGGGTGAGATCTTTCATTGGATAATTTCCATGGAGGTGTGTCCCCACCCATTCAGCATGGGCCTTGATTAGTTTACTGGAGCACTATATAAGCTCAGACAGAAGGAATGAGCTTGCTACAGCCAAGAGGGACACTTTGAAGAATGCGCAGTAGCTGAGAGAGGAGCTGCAGATGAGAGACATTTTGAAGATGGCTGTTGAAAGCTGACTCTTGGTCTGGAGAAGCTAAGAGAGGACAAATGCCCCGCGGGCAACTGAGTGACATTTTGAAGAGGAGCTGCAGCCTAGAGAGGAATGTCCTGGGAGAAAGCCATTTTGAAATCAGAACTTGGAGCAGATGCTAGCCATGTTTTCTGGATGCCATTGGCCATCCCCCAGTGAGGGTACCCGATTGTTGATGTGTTACGTGAACATTTTATGGCCTTAAGACTGTAACTGTGTAACCAAATAAACCCCCTTTATAAAATCCAATCCATTTCTGGTATTTTGCATCCCCGTAGTATTAGCAAACTAGAACAGGGACAAATAGTGAATGAATAAAAAGGGGGAAAAGGAGTATGAGATGTTTTGGGTGTTCTCTTTCACTTTTGTTTTTATTCTTATTTTTATTTTTTGGAGTAATGAAAGTGTTCAAAAAATTGATTGTGGTGATGAATGCAAACTTTATGATGATACTGTAAGAAACTGATTGTAAACTTCAGATGATTGCTTGGTATGTGAATATCTCAATAAAATTGCATTTTAAAAAAAGAATGTTGGATTTTCTGGGGTGTATAACATCTTCAAACCAATACAGTAACTAATAATACTGTCATTGCCTGTCTCACAGAGTTGTAGTATATTCCTGCCCTAACTCCATCTCTTAAGGTGTTCTAACTCTCAGATACTGGAAGACTGTTGTAAAACACAACACTGATTGTGTCACTTCTTTCCTTAAGACCTTCAATGTTGCTCTATCATCACCTTCAAGATAAAACCCAATGTCCTTAGCTGGCTGAGAAATATCCTTCATGACCTGGCATTCACCCATCCATCCTGCTTCAGCTCTCTTCTTCCTTGCATGCCCCAGCACCTTCCATGTCAACTATCCCATGTTGTCTTCTGCTTCCTCCTCTAGGAAACCTGTCCTGATCCCAAGACCCACTCCTTTGGATTCCCTTGATGTCTCATGCTTACATCTATCAGCACTTTTCTATCAGTGTCCTCCATTGGACTGTAAGCTTTTTGAGGATGGAAACTCTGCCAAGTGCAGTGTCTAGCTCTTAATAGGTGCTTAATAAATATTTGTTGAATGACAGAAAGAAAGAAGAACCCAAGTGACACTTAGACTACATGCAGTGGCTATGTTTCAATAGCTTGATCTCCCAATGCCCCTTAAATAATCACACAGCACAGCTACTCTTTGGTTATGTTCAGTCTTCTTGTGGGAGCAAGTAGATGGCCCCAGGTCTCTCACCTGCTAGGCAATTGATTGTACTTCTCCTCAAAAGAGCATTTGTTTTAGTACTGGAGATCTCCTAGCCTACCAGGCTACAATGAGAATCTCAGAGATTCTCATTAATAACAATGGGTAAGTCTATGAGACAGAGCCTTGAATGACCCAGTCAACAAAGACCCACAAACTTAAAAGCTTTCCTATCATGATCCTAGCATATTGGACAGGCATTCAGACCACCAGGGATTGCCCAAGACAACAGATGACTCAAACCATAAAAAGCAGAAAGGACCCGCTGGGAACTGGATTGGGATCTGGGGGTCTTCAGAGAGTCTCTCAGCCAACTCCATAAATGCTGTCTGTTTCCCAATTCCTACCATTCTTTCATTCCAACCCCAGGACCAATGCCTAGCAAGTAGTTTCTCCTTGGAGAACCTTGGGCCAAGACCTGTGCTTCCCTGTCCAATTTCCAAGAGATAGCCTTGATCAGAAAACCAACTCACATAGACACCAGTAGTTCCAGCCCCACTTTGGTTGATCCCACTTGTCTGTGAAATTTTTCTATTGGAAATTAGAATGGATTCAAATGTGGATAACCTCATAGGTGACCTCTATCCTGTCAGAACACTCACTGGAGTCATACCCCCAAATCCTTGACCTTTATAATCTGGTAATCATGGACCATGCCAGCCTCTTAGTTAGCATGTTCACCTGCCACATCTCTTAAAAATAGAGATTAACATAATTTAGAATAGGTTTTACTTTAAATCTTGGTTGAATCTAATTTTATAAGATCTATTTTTTCTTCTACTTTATATCCTATATTCCCTCCCTCTCTTGCTCTCTCTCTCTCTCTCTCTCTGTCACACAGACACACACACACACGTACGCACACACATACTCCCAAGTATCTTGCTTGTTCCTAACTCTTATACCTTTGTTCATGCTGATCCACCTGCCTAAGATTTATCTACACCTAATTTGTCCTTCAAAGCCAACTTAATCCCTTCTTCATGCTCTAATAATACTCTCCTCCCCCAAATACATTCTTTGTGCTCACTGCACCATTTTGAAATTACATGTTGATGTGTCTGTCTCCATTCTAGGCTTTGAGATCCTTAGAGCAAAGCCTGTGTCTTATTTGACTCTGTCTTGGTATCTTGCTCATATTAGACACTCGGTGAATATTGACTGAACCCAACACTTCCATGAAACTTTCCCTGGACCACAGCCCAAGCCTAGTCCTCCCTTTTTCCAACTCTCATTGCATGCACTACTCAACACTGTACAGTATGATGCTTAATTGCTCTTCCTTGGTCAGCGCTGTTCTCACAGTCATATTTTCAAGGCTGGATATCATGCCATATATTCCTTTTGCCATACCCAAAGTGCTTAGAAGCGCTAGGTAGATAGAGGCACAAACAGTAGTTGTGTGTTGCTTGCTCACTTAGAAAGGAGGGGGTGCTCACGAATTGATCATGAACCACATCAAAATAGAAGGTTTTGAGGAATTAAGTGGCCCCTGGTTTTTCTCAGGAGTGCTGTTGTCCTCGTAAAACACGATGGGTGGGTTTGGGTTTTTGTAATCAACTCCTGTTTTCTGGGGGACCTCCATGTTCCAGGCATTTTGCTGAACACTTTACATACATTAAGTCATTTGGTCTTCACGAAAGCAGGTTTAAGCCATTTGATCTTCATGAAAGCAGGATCGTCATAATGCAGGATAGATATCCTCATCTCCATTTGACAACTGAAGAAATTGAACCCTTAGTAAGGTTTGATGACTTGTCCAAGGTCACCCAGCTAGTTGGAGAAGATCAAGAGCCAGACCCAGTTCCGTGAGGCTTCGAAACTTGTACTCTTTCCACACACTAGAGTTTAGACTGGTGGAGCACATTCTGAGCCCCTTTTCCTATTGTTCCTCAGTCATGGCAAAGATCCTTTCACACGTGGCTCAGCTCGGAGTCCATGTTGGTTTGGTCTTCTGGAGTGACTGAATTTCTGTTGGTGAGCCTAGATGTCCAGTTCATCTTGGGGCTGTGGAAAGCTTAGAGTCCCCTAAAGCAATCTGGTTTACCCAGAGACCAAGAGGTTGGGGGTGACCTAGGGCCAGCAAGGAGGCCCCCAAGGGTCAGTGCTAATTGGAGCAGATGCCCCAGGGGTACATAGCCCAGACTGTTCCCAAGGAGTTCCGCTGGAACCAGATTGCCTCAGGAATGTGAGTGAAACAAACAACTGCTTGATTGTTTGAGCCCCTACACTTGGTACAGAGGACTGCTTCCCAGCTAAATGTAGGCCAACAGGATTTCTGAAAACTGTTTGCAAAGCTGAACGCAACACTTCCTTCATTTGCATTTAAAAAATAAACTCAGCCTTGAAATGGGCATTAGGCAACTCTTTCTGAAAATTGAGAAAGAGGGTAATGGGGTAGATCTGGGCTCCCCAAATGCTCTTCTTCCCAATTCACATGCATGCAGAAGTTTTGTTTTGTAAGTCTCTCTTCCCATTAAACTCTAGATCAAGGCCTTGAAAAATGAGCTACATCTTTTTCAGTTGCTGAGGTGAAATTTTCTTTATTGAGGAGTTTGTAGGTAGTAACAGAACTTCTCTCTAGTATTACTGTTAGATTCTTCACCTTAAGTGCCTTAGATTTTAAGCAAATGTTCATTATCATTCCCAATCCCTAATGTCCATCATTCATTATTTAAGTATATGACAGTTCCTTGATTTCCCTCTTGATATCATAGTGTAAAGACTCAGTATCAGTCAGAAATGGCTAAGACTTTCTCGTGTCTGGCCCATCTACTACTGCCCTTTCATTCCCTGGGCCCCTAAGAACACATTTAGTCAGATGTGAATTTTGTGCAACATTTACTGACTTTTAAGAAAGCAATTGCTTCTCTATTACAGCTACTCTGCCTCTCTCTCATTTGATCTGGTCTAAAAAATAATAATGACATTAGAATAATAAAATATAAACCTTGGGAAATTTAATTCTCTCATAATATTAACAGTTTTCCAAAATCTATGACATCATATTGATTTTATCTCAGGAAAAAATATATATGCATATAGAATGAACTAGTACATATGAATTAAGGTTTCTAGATGAGTTTTGAAGATGACCTCCATCTTTTTTTTTTTTTTTCTCCTCTGGACTTAACCACATAGACATTTCCTTACACATCAAAGACGACACCACTGACTTGACTGTTTTCTCTGTGTGCAAATGTGGCTGAAATGGACAATACACAATCAACATGTGACCAATACACTTATAAATTAAATGATAGGGACAATTTTCAGAAACGCTTTTTTCCTCCAGACTTTATACATTTTCCTTTCTTTCCAAGGTTACGTTTCTCATCCCACCATAATGAAGTTTTTAAAGGAAGCAGTAGTAGAAGCATCTCTTAGCTTACCTTAGATGACTAAACAAAATTATTATATTTCACTGATTTGAATGTAGTTTGGGGTCATATATACATGTCTGTGTATTGGTGGTGTTTATAAAAACCATAACTCTACTGGAATAACCAGGGTGAGGTGGGGGGAGACCTATCTGGAAAAGTATGATTTGTTTTCCATGTTTGTAATCAAATTAGTTACAAATGATATGCCATGTCACATAACGTTGGAAATTTTGCTGTCAGAAACACATATATATGCTGTGTGGTTGAATCTACCTGAGCTTCATTTAAAATCATGTAGGTTTCTGAGTCATTTCCACCAAAATGTGGTAAAATGCAGAAGTTGGCAATTCGATTTTATTCAGCCTTTCAAGGAGAGCCCAGATAAGCTTTGCTTGTTCATGTCAGTGATAATATTCATCAGTGAGGCCTAAATCTAATTCTGTAGGCTTGCTACTGCTTTGTTGTTCTGTCATTTCTGAACTTCAATCTTCTCTCTGTCTCTGTCTCTCTCCCTTTCTCTCTCTCTCTTTTAATCACAGCAAAAAGTTTCTTAAGAGCTTAACTTACAGCCAAGTGCCAGCTCTCCCATTTAATTGGTCCTGCTTCACCACAGCACTTGTACTTTATGTTCAGGCAGAGGTAAGGTCAGTTCTCAGGGCCCAGCTCTCTGAACCCCCTCAATGATGACCTCATTAGAGTCACAGATGTTTGCTGCACTTTGGGAGATCTGGAAAAAACAGAGCAGTAAACTAGGCCAGCTTGCAGTAAGGCTGTTACCCACAATTCAAGATAAAATGCTGGATAGTTCCCACTAGGTTCTGGTCGGCTAGGAAACGGCAACTTATTAATCTTGTGTCAGAGAGCCAGCTGCAGCCGTGGCAGTTACCATATTTCACCACCAACTCCATGTCTGGACAGCCATTGTCTTTTTTTTTTTTTTTTTTTTAAGAAAAAACCCTGCAAATCAGCTATGTTCCCTCTCTCCCTCTCCCTCTCCTTTCCCCCTTTAACTTAGCAAAGCCCCCCCGCTTGTCCTCCTTGGAGAAATCGCTCTCCGGCACTGACAGAGTTCGGGTGCCACTTGGATGCTGTGGTTGGTTTACTAATTCAGAGAGACTGCTTACTTTCCAACTTTAATGATATTCCCTCAGCATATCACTTTGGTTGCCTGGCGACCGGATTTGAGCTAGGCCTCTCATTTGATTCCCACACATCAGACCCTGAAAAGCACTTTTTTTCCCGTCCCTCAGCTTTTGATTCTTTCTCCTCTGAAACCCTTCCCCCTGCGGTGTCGGTATGGGTGGGCAGAGCGGTGGTGGAAGGAGGGCAAGGGTGAAGAGCGGCCTAGAGCTCCCCGGTCACACATCAAGGCCTCAAAACAAAGCCTCCAGGAACCCTTCCTGACAAACACAAATTCCCCTCAGAAAAAGCAAATTTGGCTTTCCCTTCATAGCGTGGGTGTCATTTTAAGACTTTTCTTAGATACTTTATTAAATCTGACGCTTTTCATTGTTTCTCCTGTCGTTTCCCACAAAAGGCTTCCTATTATCAACAAGTTGCTATAGGAGTAAGCAAATACAGTGTGAAGAACTGAAATAATCTAATAAACACTAGGCTTGGACCTAGGTCCTTACAGGTTTTAATATTATAACATATATGTTGGGATAAGGATTATCTATCCTAATTTTTGTAGCGCACCACTTTCTCCCACAATGAAGAGATGTTATGTTAAAATCTGGATGTTAAAATCTGAAGTGCTACTGCAAAAGAATTTGAAAATTTGCCTCCTTTGGTCTTTTTAAAGAAAAATAGAAATACATATAGCTATTGTTTAGAAAGTTTCAAACTGAGAAAAGAGAAAATGAGCATATATGTGTATATATATATATATATATATATATATATATATCTGTTTTATGGTTGAGACTGCTAAACATAAAAAAGAAGAAAGTAAAAGAAAAATTCACATGAAGTGCATTTGAGCTTTTCCATAGTTTTATTTAACTGTTTAAATTAAATTTTATATGTTTTAATCATGTCCTCAAAGCAGCACAATACCAAAAAGCAGTTGGAGCACTTAATGAGCTATGGTACTGAGTTGAGTTAGAAACATAATCAAATTGATACACACGGATATCAATGTACATGTTTTTTCTATGTATAAAGATACATGGCTATCCATTTAGATATATGTATTTGTAGATGGCTCTTAAAATATTAAAATTTCCTTCTGCATATCTTTTATGATAATCAGTCTATTGAAAACGTAGTTCAAATATTCTTGTAAGGGTTTATTTTCTCACAGTTCCCTGAAGGATTTGCTCATGTAACTCCCATTCTCGTGTGCAAATCCCTGTGTATTGATGGGAGAATGGACTTCTAATTCCACACTAGAGCTGAAAGTAGGATTCTTAACCTTTACTCTCTTGTTGTTGAACTTATATAATGCTGACAAAAGTTCTTTACTCTTTTCTCAGCAATGATTAAAAGTGTGTACAAAGTTACTGCTTTTCCACTAATGCATATTGGATTCCTCCCCACATGCTAACCCCAGCCCCTCCCTCCATTTTCTGTACTTGCTACATTATTACTTCCTTAGTTATTAAATGACAGTTGTCTGTATGGTAATAACTGCAAAAAAAGAATGTTTTTAGATTAGTGTTTAAATTTCATTTTTCTTTCTGTTCAAAGTTTGAATTAATATGTTCTTTACATATTAGCTGTGCAGATGGGCAAAGCAGATACCTATTTATAAATTCTATTGATTCAATTATTCTAATATTTGGTAGTTTTATGTTTCATGCATGCCAAGAACATTCTGGATTTTGAAAATTGCATTATATATTTATAAAATCTACAGTAGATATTGAATGAGTACTATAGTGCTACATAAAATAATTCTCTGGCAAGAGCTACTAAGAAGACAAGCAGACTCACTTCAATTTTTTTTTTTCTTCTGAATTGAATGATTGGTAGATCATATCAAGAAGATAATTTTAAAAACTCAGTATAACTACACTAATGCCAGCATTCCATATTTGGACTGTGTTTATAAAGAGGCAGACAAACAAGTGAAAAAGAAAATTCAACAGTTTAGGGAAAGACAGCTATCTGGACACTCAATGCCAAGTTAATGGAATGAATTAGACAACTGCAACAGATATCTCAGATATCCTAACAACAATAAAAATGATTGAAACCTGAGTTTCTGTGACTTTTCACTTACTAATTATTAAAAATGAATGCTAGAAAACGTTCAGGGTCTTCCTCAAATTGATGCTATTCTATTTGTCTTTCCCTCTACTCCTTCACTCTAATTTTGCCTGGACCAGAAATTTTTAAAAAGAAAAATTCCTTAAGAAAGGATTTCCTTAAAATATTTCAGTCTTTCAAATATCAGGTTTCTAGAGATCTAATGATGGAAACCCAATCACTTCTAGTCCCTTTACAGTGTGTAGACCACTGGATAGACACACACGAACGTATGCATGCCTAAACTGTTTTGTTTGCAATTCTTGCCTTGACTAGCAACTCACCTACGCTACAAGTCTGTCCTCTGATTCTAGACCCATGTGCGACAAGAGCAGAGAACAGGGGCAGGGCATGGGCAGTGTTTCAGTTTCTCTATGTAGAAGACAAAATGGTGTCAAGTCTGATTTGGGAAAATAAAGGTTCTTGATCTCAATGTTGATTTTTTTGCAGATAGTTGTTTTCATGGGGACAAGGTGTGTGTTTACGTAAGATGAAAGAATAGGAAGAAATCAGATTTGACCCAGGATTGTTGACCTAAATGAGTACTTTTCTATCAAGCACTCATTTGATATTATTATTTATATTATTGTTTTTGTTGTTATTATTATTGATATGAAAACATAGCATGGTTCCTGCGTTAAAAATAGTAAATACATCACATTCCCAAGTGTTCTAGCTCCTATTTGTATGGTCCCATAAGCATATAAATACTTATAGGTATAGGCAATGCCTATAAATTATGAGCTGTGAATAAAGAAAAAAGAACACGGTAATGGAGAAATCTGAAGATCTGTGTTCTCATCTTTGTCACAGCACCCTGAGCTTCAGCTTCCTTAGCTGAAAAGCCAGGGAGTTGGGTCACAGAGAAAATCTCAAATCATCCTTATTCTAAAACTAGGGTTCTTTCGTCTCTACATGGAAGGTCCTTAATGATAGGTCCTATTTTTATATTATGGAGAGAAAGAAAAGTTCCATGTGCACGTACATGGTGTGTGCGTGTGTGTGCATGTATGTGTTTATTTTAAGATCCACTTGAATATCTCAGCCTTTCTAAAATGATATCACTTAAATGGGTCTACATGGCAAATATCTGCATGATCACAGTTTTGAAAACAAAGGCTCATGAAGGAGGAAAAAGAAATAGAAAAAGAAACCACCCCCAATATAGACTCCCAGAAGAAATCGGAAACCCCTCAATTTACTTCTCTTTGTGCATCTAAAAGCTTTTAAAAGTCAAAACAGATTTCTTTTTGAACGTTTCTAACAGACCTCAACTGTTCCTGTTGTTGCATGCACTGAGTTTAAATTCTCAGCACAGATGAACACAGCCCAGCGGAAGTTCTAATCCTCAAAAAGTAGACAAATAACGGGGAAACTCCAACGGCCCCTTAATACAGTTGAGCTCTCAGGCCTCCCTGGGATGCGGGATTCTGAGTCAGGGTTGCTATTTTGTTTGTCCCCATGAGCCCCACCTCAGCGTGCTGATGCACTGATGTAAGAATTCCAAATGAGCTTGCTCAGAAGGGCCCAGATTAGCCGGGTTGCCAGGATCTTGCCATCCCAACCCCCTTTTCCACTTCAGTGGACTGAGCTTTTGACACTATGAAAAGCACCATTTAAAATTAATTAAAGCTTCTTATTTGGTACCAAATCTCATCACTGCTGACTACATTTAATATGTTTTATGTGTGGCTTTAAGTCTCTGTCACATCATGTGTTGTATGATCCTGCAATGAAGCAGCTTCAAGTTAAGAAACACAGAAGCAACCCTAATTTAGCTCTTCCGTATTTTATCTGATGTGTTAAGCTACGAAGTTAGTCCTCTAGTCTCCTGGGTCACGTGAATTTCATTAAATGATAGAATGGTGTCCGGCCATTGCTGTGAGATCTCTGGAACTGAAGGGGAGTGGGGTTGGGGGGAGTTTGAGTTCTAGTTCTGCTCAGACACTAACTTGTTAGGATGACAGGCAAGACAGAATCACTTTTTAAGGCTTCAGTTACCTCATCTGTAAAAGAAAGGGGCTGGATTCCAATCTCAGAAGTTGTGTTCAGCTTTAATGCTTTAGGATTCTGAGGGAAGAAGGCAGGGTTGTATTTTAGGTTACAGCCATAGGTTTAGGTTCAAACAGAACTGGGTTTAAATCTCAGTTTAACAACCTACTGTGTGGCACTGAGCAGGTGACCTGAACTTTTCAAGCCTCCATTTCACCATCTGTAAAATGGGATCAATAATAGTACCTCCCTAACAGTAATTGTCATGGAGATTAAGTGAGATAATGCACGTAAATGCTTAGCACAGTGCCTGATGTGTAATAAATGTAATCTAGTGTTGTAATAAGAACTGTCTAAGGAATTATTTATTTTCATTGCATTTGGATTCAATGTCATCAGTAATCAAAATCGTGTGAGTTCTCAACTTCCAAGCATCTGCTATAAGCAATGACTTCAGATCAAATAGATTTGCCACTTATATGGTCCACAAATGATTTTCCAATCTATTAGCCTCAAATGATTTGTTAGTAACTTTCTCCAAAAATCAGAGATCAACTCGTGCATCTTGTCTTTTTACAAAAAATAACCTGGGTCAAATTAAAGTTAAAATAGCAGTAATGATGATGATTAGTGGTAGTATTATTATAAAGGCTGTTACAGGTGCAAGGTCTTGTGGGGAGACAAAAAGTAAATAAAAACTGGGACAAAATATTATGAGCAGTTATACCTAAAGCCTGAGGTTCTATCTGCCTTCAGAAGTTTTTTTTAAAGTGACGTTTTTATTAACAGTCTATTGCCAAATTACGTTATGTATTTGTTTGTACTACGGCATTCATCACCAACTTGTGTACACTTTGGAAAAAATAAAATCTGAGAAGAATAGGGTAATGATTTTCCAGAAGATTTTTGTCTCTGTGGGAAACAAGGGTATTTATTGATTGGTGAATCAAATAAGCAATATATTCTTGCATTGAACCAGTCTTAATGTATAGGTAATCCAGTGCTTAAATCTTTCTGGAAGACTTAACAAAACATATTGTGGTTTGCTATCTGGGAAAAAAAAAATCTCTTGACATTTCAATGAATAGAGCTTTTCTCTAAACACCACTGTATCTTTGTATTTTTGCATTTTTATCCTTTCCATACTTTACAATAAACTTTTAGAGAATCATCAAAAGAAAAACCCCATAGTGGGAGAAAAATAAACTTCCACATAAGGTAAGTGGTGAGCAGCCTTCCATTCACCTGATATAGCAACTGGAAACACAATGTGGTGGCTCTGCTAATGCTTAAGTGTAGTCAGGGATCATCCCATGTTTTAAACAAGTGACTTATTCAAATAGGAAAATTCTCTGGTTGCAGTAGCTTGTTGAGCTGTCCTAAATAAAAATGCTCTTTATAGTACTTTTGATCCAACTGAGCTTTTATTTTTAGGAATCAATTGGGAAGCTTTATCTCATTTGTGTAATGTCTTAGTTCTAAAGCTTTTGGCAAGTTCCTACCTCCATGTCTTAGTTTCCTAATCTGTAAAATGGCAAGTTTAACGATATTAATATCTAGCTCTTGAGGTTGTGGTGTTAGAAATCATGTAAAGTATCTGCAATATATGCAGTGCCTGCCATATAGCACATCTTCAGTAAATAGTGTTTCCCATCCCCATTATTACAGCAGGGTATCAAAAAAAGGTTTGTATATTATTGTGCATTACCACAAAGTTGATCACATCTGGGCCATGGCCATCCCCACCAGCATTATGTGAAGTCTGGCCTGATGGGAAAGCATAATAAAACCCTGAGAACCATATGATTATCTCAAAAAGCACCAGAATGCTTTCATCGGTGTAGGAGTGCTACCAATACAACGGGTTTTTGTGGAGGAGCAAATAAACTAATTTACTTGTGCAAAACCAGCCTTAACATTTAATAGCTAACACACGGCTACTTTCAAAAGAAAGCCCTACTGTTCTGGACCTTTTGTTTCCTGTGTATGGCTGAGAATCTCTGTATGGCTGAGATCAACAGCTAGAGATCCAGAAGCTGCTCCATCAATTACTCTTCCCCCCTAATGCTGCTGTTGGCAAGTAAGCAAAAATACCAACATGTTTGTGTGCTTCTCTACCCAGGTAAAACAGTCAGTTAATTAGTAAAAGAATCAAATAGAAGTGAGAAGGGAAAAGTTATAACAGTTATTAGGTATGTTTTAAAAAGGAAAGAAATATAAAAATGTTTATTCTGCTGGGCAGACAACAGCACATTCATTAAATTTAAATTTTATTTTTGTATGTTTTTTGTACTTTTCCCCCAACTTTTGTCACAAAAATATTTTATGAAATTTGATTTGATGGTTAAATGTTTTTAGTAGCAAATGATGTTTTGTCTTACTTCTTAACATATTTCTCTAAAGATACAATTTATTTGGTAGCAGTAGGAGACAACTGTGGACACGGGATTTGGAAAAAATTAAAGTATGTCTTCAAACAGAACCTTTTGTTGCTAAATGTCCTTTTAACTAAAATTATCACAAATAAGTGTCCTTCTAAATGTATATATATATTATACATGCATATATAATATATCTGTAAAAGTCTTGATAAATAACTTATCTATAGTATTTCACAAAAGGCAAGTTGATACTAATCACTTTTTCTTCTAGTTGGTGGCTAAATTTTCTAAAGAAAAACCAGGAAGGAATGATCAGATTACTTAAATTTGGGATATCAAGCAAACTGTGGGTAAATTTTCTATCTGCTTTCAACATGAGAATTTGTAATAACATAAAGAAGGTAGTTAATGACTGTAGATCAATGCTTTTGACTAGTAACTATAGAAGGAAGTTGATTTTGTTTCTTATAAGAGTGATAAGGACAAAGCAAACTCACTTAAGGCTCAAGGTTGGTAAAAAGTGATCTCTCAAATAAACTCTATCCAGAGTCAAGGTATCACTAACACAGGGATCCAAACCATATAATGTGTATTATTCTACTAAGAATACGAATGAATAGAGATTTTATATGTAAAAATGCAACAAAGTTGTCCATTTGCCCATCACTTTCCAAATTAATGTTGCTACTAGGGACTACAGAATCAGAGTAGTAAAGCTATTTTATCACTGTTACATATTTTCAAGCACTAATATTAAAATTACAGTCTGTTACAACTATAGCCAAATAATTGCTCCAAATTAAATGCTAGGTTAGTTTGCTAGGTAGCTGATAAATTTATAATTCCTCAAACAATGTATCTCCATGTGCCACTCGACCAATATCTCCCCCCTTTCTTAAGCCCCATTTTGAGCTCAGATTTACTGCAAATAAATCTTTAAAGAGGAAAACAATGTAAGGACACATTCTCTTTTCCTGTCAGGATAGAATCATCAAGGCAATAATCCCTTGCTGTGTTGTTGTTGTTTTAAATTCCCTTCACCCTTCCCTTTTACTCCAAAGACCAGAAACATTTGCTCCCCTTGTTTTCCTAAACAACTCTTTGAAAAGTATCAATCCCCCCCACCCCCACCTCCATAGGCTTTAGGAAGTTTGCTGATCCTATCGGCTTAAGAGCAGCTACTTTCAAAGAAGGCCTAGTGCCTGGGATCCTTGTCTCCTTTCTGAAAGCTAGGTGAAGACATCAGATTCTGCTCATCAGTGGTATATGACTGAGATTAAATAACTGGATATTGGGAACTGATAGGGGAATTAGTATTTCACCCTCAAGTTGTCAAAATAATTCCTGCCTTGAGTTTTTAATGCCCAAGGCTCTCTTTAAAAGCTGGTTCAAATATTAGAGAAACTACGGATCAAGGTGAAGTTTTCTGTTCTCTGAGAGGTTTCCTAATCTTGAATTCAGCATGGGTAGTCAAGATTCTCAGAAGCTCCTCCGCTCGGAAGATGAGGTTGCAATGGTCCAATTGGAAAAAGTTAAAGAATTTCAGTGATTTCACATGTCAACATTGTTGAAAGACTTCAGATTTGAAGAGACTTGTTTTCTTTGAAATTGGGTGAAATCTTCATTAGCCACCAGGAAAAAGATACTCGTAGGTTATATTGTTTGGAAAGAGAGGAAGGCAAGGAGCGCCAATGCAATGACAAAATCAGATGTAACGCTGTAGTAGCGTTTCACCTGCACCAGGCGAGGATGAGAGAAGGAAATTCCCTTCTTTGGTCAGAGGAATGAATCCTAGTGTTTACTAGTTAATCAGGAAATTAATATAAATTACTTGTGGGGCACAAACAGCTCCAAGCGAAAAGTCCTTAGAACCAAGATATGCCGGGTGTTTTTTCATTGACTTCATGAAAGTACTAAAAGAGGATTTAAGGAAAAATTGTCTTCATAAAATTGGTGTACTCAATTTCTATAGAAAGACTCAAGCATAAAAATAAATATTTATTTTCTGATAAATAAACAAGCTAGCATGTTTCAGTTCCTTTAAAATAATGGGCCATAATAAGGGGCAAAGAAGAACACATCCATAAAGAAAAATAGAGAATCTTTTTTCTGAAGTGAACCACGCACTATTGAGCTTAAAGCCCCCTACACCCAACCATCCTCCATGACCTAACCCCTCTGACCTCTCAGAAACCTAATACATTTTCTATTTTACTAGTAGTCACACCCAGGAAGACTCTTCTTTATATCATACGTAGTATTTCCTATCAGAAAGTCACTATTTTGCAATGCACATAGAATGAGTTGTACCTCTTGTCGTTTTGATATGGGTGGAACTTGATATCAAAATTAAAACACAAAAGGGGGCTGAAGTTTTACAAGCCAGGTACATGTCAAGTGAAGTAGGGGAAAACATTTTGCAAAATGTAAAGTGCATTGCCAATTAAAGGATTATTGGAACTCAATCGTTTTCTTTAAGTGTTTGTTATCACTATGAAGTATAATGGAATCTTCAAGAAGAAACTCTTATGTTATGCCCATTAGTAGATTATATTTTATAAAGGAAGGGGGAAAACATAAGAAATAAATACTTAAATAACAATACTGAAGAAAAAAACTAAAACTATCTTTCATCAATGTCATTTGTATTCTAATCTTTGCCAAAATTTAGAATCTAAATATGAGAGACCTGATTATCTTTGGGTGACCTCTGCTTAACATCTAAGTCACAATAAATAGTTTTCAGTACAAATTTCTTAAGTGCATTTGATTTTCAAAGAAAGAAATTGTTAAACCAAATATTAGCCAACTAACCATCATATATGGAGGATAGACAGTTGATCACAAAATTTAAAAATCTCTAGTTCAACCCTCCCTCCCAAAAATTCCAGCCCTCAGTAAAGCAGGAGAAAAAGAAGGGACCCTACTTAACTTAATTCTGTTCAATCCCACCTATTTTATCAAAATGCTTAATTTAGGGTGATAATTGAGTTTAAAGATAGCTGTGGCAACAAACTAGATGTGTTAAAGAAGTTGATACCAAAAATGTTGAATGTCAATGAAACTTAGCTGAAAGCCAGTAGGATTGGCCATCTAATGGCGATTAAGTATGCTATAAATTTAAATCTTTGAAATACTTCTAGAGATTTATTCAGGCAGACAAACAAAGATAACAAAAGTCTTTTGTGTGTTTGTCATTCATTTCCACTCCTCTGTTGTGGTGGTGTCAAATAATGTCAGTTATTTAAGGGCAATTACTGTAATTTTAAATTCTCAACAAATTAAACTATAAAGATTAGAAGTCCAAGAAGGACCCTACTCATTTTTCTACTACATTTTCCATCCTCCATTTTTAAAGGTGAGTTTTAATTGCTTGAATGTTTAGAGGAAAAAAAAAAAGAAAAAAACATTTTCCTTTCTTTTTTTTTTTGACTACTGAGGCATTTTTTTAAACTAACCATGTTTAGAGTTTTTTTTTTTTTTCATTGAGTTATTATTTTATAACATTTTCTATAATGGCACTATGCTTTTTCAAATGGGTAGGTTGAAATATCGTTAATTATACTTCACTCATTTTTTTATACTGGAAAAGGTATACTTTCTGGTATTAAGGACATATAACTTAGTGAACTTAGTTAAGAGTCCAGAAAAAAAATGTCCAGGGAGGCAAAATGGAGCTCAGGAAGAGTAAGAGAAACATGCATTTAAAGTCATGTGTGATAACAGAACGTTCTACCAATAAGCATCTTGAAAATTAAATGTAAGCATAATTAATTTCCATGGGATCATTAAAGTGGTTTCATAAAATAATTTTAAGTGAGGCAGGAAAATAATTATCTCCCATCATCTTTGAGCTATGTTGACAAAGTTTAAATGTTACATAATTTAAGAGGAAGGATTCAATACATTTTATATTTCATGAGATCTTTTTTTTAAGATTTAGAGCAGCATCTAGGATTTCTTTGCAGTAATAAAGACAATGATCCATTATGTTCTTCCATTACTAATTATTCTGTAAAGATTGTCTGTTCCAAAAGATAATTAGAAAGGGTGAAATTTAATTCCATTAAATAGAACTCAGCTGGGACATAATGAAATTTTGCTGTGAAGTTGAAGACTTTGAAGCCAAATTAAAAGCTTTTATATAGACAGAGCAAATGAGATTATAAAACTCACACCTTATTCATGCAGGGTATATTTAAGACATACTAGGATAAGATTATGTTTACTCATGAAGAGTTTTAAGTTTTCACTTAAAACAAACATTTACAAAACCTGTTTCTTCTCTCTTTTTAAATGATAATTTTAGTGGTGGACAGAAGGAATTTTAGATGCCAGATTTGTTCATTCATTTATTCAACGAATAATGTTTTGCCTACCTACTTTGCAGTTGACTCTAGACAAGATACTAAGGATACCAAGAGCCCAATTTAGTCCATCTATGATGATCAGCTGGGTCTAAGTGGATCATATGTAGCAGTAATGTTACAAGTGTTCACCATAAAGATCTGAGCTTCATGAATTTTTTTAAGCTCTTGCTTTGCATGGCTGAGAATGTGGCACAGAAGGAGAGGACACAATCCTTGCTTTCAAAGAGCTCATCACCCAGCAGAGGAAATCATGTGTGCTTTAAACTGCAAAAAAATTCTAGTAGTGTTACAAAGAGGCTTGATTCCCTTCCTAAACCCTTGCTTATCACCCTTAGTCATCCTTGCACAATGCTCATTATGCTTGTCCTAAGCTCTTTAATATCTAGTCTTCCCATTTAGACTGGAAGCAACATGAGAGTAAGCACCATGTTGACATTTCTGTGCTCTTCTACCAAGTAAGGACATAGTAGTGTATAGTGGATGCTCAATAAGTGAATAAAAGGAAAAAAAAATGATCACATACATTGGTTTGTTACACCTAGCCCTCATGGCAAAGACATTCAAGTGGATGGAAAACAATAACCCTCTAACCCATGAATAGGTGAAAACACAGAGCTCAAAAAGATTTAATTTTTCAAAAGGCATTTAGTTATTAAAAGGCAAAAATGAGATTTGAAATCAGATCTAGATGACTTCAAAGACCTGTTCTTTCCAAATACTAAGTCATGCCACTGTAGGGAGATGTAGGCAGTAGAGATGGTAAGTCCAGATGTTGTTTTATTGTGTTTTGTTTTCTGTGCAATAGAACATTTCTCTCTAGTTCCATGTGGAACAGAGTGGATGAGGCATCACTAACAGAAGAGGCATCTACAGTAGAAGGACAGACCTAAGAGAAGGGGGCCCTTACACAGAGAATACAGACTCAAAATTTAAAAGAAAAACAAAGCCATAGACAACCCTTTTTAGGTTCTAATGAATTGGGGTAGCTGAAACTATCAAACTACAACCCAGAACCCATGAATCTTGAAGACAATTGTATAAAAATGTAGCTCATGAGGGGTGACAATGGGATTGGGAAAGCCATAAGGACCACACTCCCCTTTGTCTAGTTTATGGATGGATGAGTAGAAAAATGGGGGAAGGAAACAAACAAACAAACAGACAAAGGCACCCAGTGTTCTTTTTTAATTTAATTGCTCTTTTTCACTTTAATTATTATTCTTGTTATTTTTGTGTGTGTGGTAATGAAGGTGTCAGGGATTGATTTTGGTGATGAATGTACAACTATGTAATGGTACTGTGAACAATCAAATGTACAATTTGTTTTGTATGACTGCGTGGTATATGAATATATCTCAATAAAATGAATATTAAAAAAAACAAAAACAAAAACAAAAACAAAGCCAATGTTCCCTCATTCCTCACTAGATCTAGCAGATAAGAAAGGGGAATCTCTAGTCTAAAGAAGAGTGAGGTTTTGCAGCTTCTAACAAGATCAAAATAATTAACACCAGAGGAAGCAAGTTTCCAAAGCTCTCCCTTCGGGTTCAAGAGAGCTTTGAAATGGCTTGAATGCAGTCAAGAGTGAGGGTGAATTAGTAAATTTTCTCCTCAAATCTCTGTTTTTAATTGTCACATCACAAAGACACTATTTCTTTGGTCCCTAAATTAATTGAAGGCTGTAGGCCTTAAATATAAAGCTTAATGATACTTAGCAGCTTAAATTCTGGCCAGGGTTACTTGTTCCTAAAGAATGCCAGGACTACACTCCGTTGGCCCCCAAATAAAAAAGGCCCATGATCTAGCTGGGGTCCAGGTAAAAAACAATTCTGTTGCACGTGCTGAGGTTAGTGGAAGCATATTTTCTCTCTCTCTTTCTCTCTCTCTGTGGCCATAGATGAACAAGCCAATTCCTTCTGTGTTAGGCAGATGATGGGCCCCAAATTTGTCCACGTCCTAATCCCTGGAACCTGTGAATATGTTATATTACATGGCAAAAGGGAATTAAGTTTACAAATGGAAATAAGTTTGCTAATCAGCTGACCTTGAGATGGAGAGATTATCCTGGGTTATATGTACGGGGCCAATATAATTACAAGGGTCCTTAAAAGTGGAAAAGGGAGTGGAAAGAGAGAGAATCCAATAGGAGGTGGCATGAGAAGGTCTTGGCCTGTCATTGCTGATGGAAGGTGGAGAAAGGGACAATGAGCCTGGGAATGTAGGTGTCCTCTAGAAAAAAAGGCGAGGAAAGAAATTCTCCTTTGGGTGGTCTGGAACTATGTACCCCAGAAAAAACGTGTTCTTAATCTTAATCCATTCCTGTGGGCATGAATCCATTGTAAATAGGATCTTTGATAAGGTTACTTCAGTTAAGGTGTCGCCCAGCTGAATCAGGATGGGTTCTAATGCTATTACTAGAGGCCTTTTAGAAAAGGCCACAGAGAGAAGCTGCAGGGAACAGCCAGAAACTAGAAGTCAACGGAACCCAGAAGAGAAAGAAAGTTGTGCCACGTGCATTGCCATGTAATGGAAAAGCCAAGAACACCAAGATTGCCTGCCAACCAGAAGTTCCTCTAGGAGGAAGCAAGCCTTCTACCCACCTGAAACCATGACCCAATAAATTCCTGTTGTTCAGCCAACCAATTGCATGGTATTTGCTTTAGCAGCTGGGAATCTAAAACACCCCGCTAGAACCTCCAGAAGGAGCACAGCCCTACAGACACCTTGACTTTAGCCCAGTGGGACACAGTTCAGGCTTCTGCTCTCCAAAAATGTAAAAATAGATTTGTATGGTTTTAAGTCACCAACTTTGTGGTAATTTGCTACAGCCAGTGCTCCTTGGCTCCTCTGCACATGGCAAGGTCCCTCCCTTCTCTTCATTGATTTCAGCTTCTTGCTTTTGTGGCGCTCTCTCTCTCTCTCTCTCTCTCTCTCTCTCTCTCTCTCTCTCTCTCTCTCTCTCTCTTTCCATCCCTTATATAAAGAAATCCAGTAATAGGATTTAGACCCATCCTAAATGAGGTATGTTACACCTTAACTAAAGTAGCTTCATCAAAAGATCCTACTTAAAATGGTTTTACACCCACAGGAATGGATTAGATTGAAGAACATGTCTTTCTAGGATATACACAGCTTCAAACCACCACACATAGGGAGAACTAGGCAGCCATCTTACCATTATAGTAAAACCAACAGCACAGAAAGCAGAGCAGACATAAAGAAATCAAGCCCTTGGTGACACTGTTTAGCCTCTGAAGCCAACCATGCCTCTGGGGCAGAAGGGCAAATGTTTCTTACAAAAGAATTCCAAATGAAAATCTAGAATCAAAGAGAGAAATAGAAAATCACCTTAAAACACCACAGGAATGATTACTCAAGGCAGGATCTGGTAATGAATGCTAAAATTAGGGAGTGAAACTTCAAGGAGAAAAAGGATTTTTGCATAACCTCCCAGTATTCCTCCCCAAAATGTTTATTCATTAATGTGATAGTTTTAATATGTCTACAAATTCTTTGATACTTCTCTCTCTAGGAAGTGAAGATCAACCTCCCTCTCTTTCGAATGTGGGCTTGACCTTGTGACTCCCTTCTAACAAATAGAATATGGAAAGAGAAAAACAGTCACTTTATGCTGGAGAAACCCAATTTGAGAGACTTTCTATATACCTGCCCAGTACTCTTCAAAAGTGTTAAGATTTTGAACAGCAAGAAAAGACTAAAAACTGTCATAAATTAGAGGAGACTAGGAGGTGTGACAACTGAATGCAATTGGGTATCCTGAAATGGATCCTGGGACAGAAAAGTAATAGTGGGGAAACTGGTCAAATCCGAACAAACTCTACAGATTAGTTGATAGTTCTGTATCAAAATTAGTTTCTGGATTTTGTTAACATACTAGAAGTTGTTAACACTAGGGGACACTGGGTGAAGGGTATGAAGGAATTCTCTGTGTCACCTGTACAACTCTTCTATAAATCTAAAATTAATTAAAAACAAAAAGTTAGAAACATTTAATAAATGAATAAATTCAATCAAAGGCAAAGAACAAATTGAAGAAACGTTTAATGTAGTTGGCAAAAAATCCCACGATTTATAGCCTCAATTATAAAGGGTTTCTATAAACCAATTGAAAAGTGGGCAAATAAGATTAACCAATTTATAGTGAGAAATACAAATGACTAACAGATATATTCAAAGGTAAAAGTAATCAACGTTACTAAGAATTAAAGACATGAAAATAAAATTATCCTTCTTTTGTCAGTCTATGAAAATAGCAAAGATCAAATAATATCACTCTGTCTTTAAGGCTATGAAAAAATATTTTCATGTGTTCTTGTTGGGAATATAAATTATAAAAAACTTTTGTGAACAATTTATCAACACCTAAATAAAACTAAAAATGTACATGTCTTTGAGGCAGAAATTCCACCTTGGTGTCACAGGATTGATTATAGATATTCTTTTTTACTTTCTTCTTTATTGTTTATTTTCTGATTGTGTTTAATAATGAGTGTGTGTTACTTTTCAAATGAATATTTAAAGCCATTTTCTCTTGGAAATAAATAACTACACACCATGAATATCTATAAAGCCAGAAAAATTATGTAGAAGAATGTTTTATGACATACAAAGATGGTCATGATATTTTGCAAAGTAAAAAATGGATTAAAAAACCATCTATAATATGGTTTATTTTTCTATAAAGCATATTTTACATGTATTTTAAAAGTCTAGAAGGTTATATACTAAAATGTTAACTGTGATTAATTTTATGTAATAGATCACATATGATTATTATGTTCTTCTTTATGTTTATTTTCCAACTTTTCTGTAAGGAACATTGTTTTTTTGTGTTAAAGTTCTTAAATGAATGAAAGGTGGTACATCTCAATCAATCTTTATTTATTATCAAAACTGTTTATTAAGTGCTTGTCCATACATGTTACACTGGCCATCTTCACGTTGCGCGTCGTCAACCTATATATTACGGGCTTTCGTGACCTGTTTTTGAAAAGAGCATCTTTGATCCAAGCCCACAAGCCATAGGAGGTGGACTGTGAATTGATGTTGGTTACTGTTGTGAACAAAAATAAATCTTTTGTTGGAAACACCACTATTTTTATTGACATAAAGACCACCTCAAACAGATAATGAGCAAAAAATTCCTATCATGCTTCAGTGGGGGGAAGCCCTTTCTTTCATTTTTCAGGAACAGTTTGAGAACCATTGCTCAGTCACTAACTTGTAAAAGAGCTCAGCCCTAGGCGAATGAAATACAAGGCCATATCAACTCATTGGATGTAGGGGAACATTCCAAAAAAGAGCTGATTAGCAAATGCAGGTCTGAGTACATGTCCCAGAATCCTGGCAGCATCTCTGACTTTTACACTGGCCTCAGTGCTCCTCTAGACCCAGTCACAAAAGCAGGGATTAGCAGAGGGATGCTCAAAGGCTGTCTAGCACCTAAATGGCTAATTAACCTCTGATTGGATCCTGTTAAACCCCCATTTCCTTTTGAATTACATCCAGTCTTTTTCTCTACCCCCTAAAAATTTTAAAGTACTGTGTAAAAGACAAAATTTTCAGCTGAGGGTCTTAATTACATAATCTTGTTTCTGCACTGGTATCACTTTAGTGTTTGAAAACAGTGTTTACCTTTATTCTTAAACAGTCACATAAATTGTTCAGGGCAATGATCAGCCAAGCAAAACAAGCAAAAATTCAGGCCCAAACCTACAGTCTTCAAGCAAAAAAAAAAAAAAAAAAAAAATTCTTATGGGGAAAGATGATATACATAAGCGATGCTAAAACAAATCCTGCTCATTTATGTAGAAATCATGGATAAATTCTTAGGAGTTTTCAGAAGCGAGGAGAGATGCTGTACAACAAGTATCCATCTCTACGTAAGGGCCACAGGCTCCCAAGTTTTCACCCACAGACACCATAGGACTACCTCTGATGCTTCACCCCTTTTTTCAAATTCTCCCCATTTTCAAGAAGGCAGAGTAGTCTAAAGGAAGTAGTCAGAAGTAGGTCAGACATCTGTCACCTATTAGCTATGTGATCTCAGACAAGTTAATAAATCCTTCTTTGGCCCTTCAGTTGTCTTATCTGTGGAATGGGGGATAGTAATAAATGCCTTAAAAGGTTGTTGTGAGGATCCCATGTGGTTGTATATAAAATGGCAGGCACCCTTGAAATGGTAGTTATTATCACCATGTCCTTCACACACATGGGCTGACTCTCCATCTGAAAATGTGTTTGCTTATACCATGCCCTGAAGTAGTTAAAAGGAGCCAGTACAGAAAGCTAGTGAAGACCACAGGATGAGCGATCTTTTTCTTTGTTACATAAGCAGAGAGAAACGCCTGAATATTAACAGTGTTCTAATGATCAAGTGTTGTCTGGCTAAAGATATGGAAAATTCTTACAGTGATGAATTTTTAACACTGAAATTTGACTTACCTCTAGTGCCCTGCTGCCTTAAACCCAATTTGGAAAAAGGCTGAGCATAAATAAATAAACAGTCAACTCTTCCCTGGCTGTTTGGGTGAAAGCAGGTGGCGACTGAGAGAAGACATGGCTCAACGTGTGTGCCGGAGAGTTAAAAACAAATTTGTATGAGGTACATAACTTGAACAATAAGAATGGAAATCTTTCTTGAACAGGGATCCAGGTCATTTTAGGTATCTTTGCTCTGGGAGCCTCTTTGTTCTGTTATCAAGTTAGGGTAAATTGCAAAGGGCAGTCCTCCTGGCTTGGCTACTTTCTGTTTCTCCCTTACCCACTTCTCTTCCCATTCCTTTATTGTACAGCAGGTCTTCCTCTCACTTGATTAGTCTTTTCCTTCCACACCCTCTTCTCCTTCAATTTCAGGCTCCCTCTTCACCCTCACTCTCCCTTTCTTCTGCTTGCCCCCAGCTTCACGTTGGTGCTCACACTACCCTGTCCTTAGTCCTCACCGTTAGCAGGTGTTCAATAGCATCTTTTGTTGAAAAACATCTGAGAGCATTGAATGCTACCCATATGCCTTTCCCTTCTGCTCTCCTCACCAGCCTTGCATATGCCTCTCCTAAATGGTTGGCCAGAAAGGATTGTTGAGGGTGCCCTGGAGGGCACTGCCTGTAACTGAGAGTCATTTCTTCTCTTTGGTGTCACTGACAGAACATTCTACCCATGCTCAGAAATTGTATTAGGGTGACTGCGTTGAGAGGGACATTTCTTCCCCACGCCAGTGGCCCTGTACTCCCATGTTCCCAGAGCTCATAGCATCCTATATCATGATAAATGTGTTTGGGGATGTGCCTCCCACGAGATAATGCTGGATTATCCAAAGGCAAGTAAAATACATAGTTAGGGCTCTTGCAAAGCAGAGGCGTTCAGCAAAACAAGCTGATAAAAACACCAACACCAAAAACAAACAAAGACCAACAAAACAGAAAACAGGCAATTAGAACATCTAGAAAGAAGCAATTTTAATTTAGAATGCATTCACTTTTATCTCTTTAAAACATTTAGATTTTATTTTGAATTGCATGTAGGAAGGGAATGCTACAAACCTTCCAAGATTTAGAGCCTCCTCAATTCATAATCTGTATCTGGACTTGATAAGGAATCTTTAAATGAGGTCTCCATGAGTTGCCTGAAATCATACTCAAAATCAGGTGTTTGTACATATGTTCATTTCTCGCAGAGGAAGTGCATGAATTTTGACAGAGTCTCAAAGGGTTCTGACCCATGTAATAATGAGATAGAGAGCAGGACTGAGGTTGATTCATCTTTTTACGTCTGGGACTAGGTCAGTGCCAGGCAAGGCAGGCACACATTATAGGATGATATGCAATGGGCCTTTCTGAGTACTGAAGATGTTTTGGACACTTTTTATGCATTGAGGAGCCATAATTTGTGATTCTGTGACCCAGTCTGTTGTGGTTATTTAACAGTTTCATCTACACAGCCCCCAGTACACACACACAGACACACACACATACATACATATACTTTTTTTTTTTTTTTTTTGCTAGTTCCTAGCAAGCCTTCAGCAAGCTTAGAATAGCCCTAAATTGAACTTTGTAAAATGGGCATTTGCTTTCTTTGGATTTTAGGGTTTACTACTAAAGTTGGAAATGTTTTTAGGTTCGCTATCTTCTCATTTGTCAATTTGAAATCAGCCTGATATTGTTTCGTTTGTTTCTTTCAAAATTGGCAGGTTGTCTGAAGGCAAAATAAATCCGGAAAATTTAATCCTCATTTATCAGAGGTTCTCCAATATCTGTGCATGCTAAATTCTCCCAGGGAAGCCTGTCAAACATGTGGGTTCCAGGGCCCCACCCACAGAAGTTCCGGATAACTGGCATGGAATACGCATTTTTAACAAGGACCTCAATTGTTTCTGAGAAGGATAGTCTGACTACTAGTCTCCGTTAAACACTGCTCTATCTGGACTTAATATTCACTGAAGTTTAAATCTAAATTTAGAAGAAAAAAATGAGCATGTATCACTCTTAAAACTTTCCTTTGAATCTGCATTGAATTGAATGTGGAAAACTGCTCTAGGGGACAAGCAGCTAACCCTGTTTCAGGCGTGTGATGTTTTGTTTTGTTTTGTTTTTAACATGTGTACAATATCTAAACTAACCAGTGAAAACCTAAGTAGCACTGTGGAAAAACTTCTGGTGTTATATTAGCTGCTTCATCTTTGACAGTAGAGCATCTTAAATTTTAACACTGAAACTTGAAAACTTGTTTGTTAGTTTATCTTTGCTTGTTTGTTTTTACTTCATGTAGCTATATCCTAAGTGTCTTATGGCTATTTTTTGGGTTGTTGCAGATAAATGTGTTGATAGTACAAAGCCTTTCTTCTCACATATACTCTTGGCAGGGAGAGACTGTGCTTTGTATTGTTTTGTTTGTTTGTTTTTAGAACATTTATTCAGTGCTTGTTCGTGATAACTACAGCTAGTTGATTTTACGTGGATTTCCTTGAGTTCCCACAATAACCTGAGGAACTAGGGTTATTGTTACATACTACATATTTGGTATATGATATTCAATATTATGCCAATATTATGCCAATTCCACCCCCCCACACACTCACCCCAAGGACCTCAGAGCCCCAAAGCTGTGCACAGCTGTACTGTCCTTGGTTCCTCCTTGAGGACCACCCAAAGGTGCAATAATAATAATAATTAATACACTGATACTTTAAAAAAAAAGATTAAAAAATTGTTTTTATCAATGCTATTCCACAGCTGAATGGGGATAAGTGACTTCCCCAAAGTCGCAGCCAGTAACTACAATGCCCGGGATTTGAATGCCTCTTTAGTGACTTCCACCCCAAGGCTTGTACATTTGTGCATCAGATGTATGTTCCAAGCCTGTTATGGAAGCTTCCCTGTAGCTACCCCCCTCCCACTCAAGACAGAGGGCAGTGCTCAAGGAGGAGAGGGAACTCTTTTGGAAAGAGTTCATCCAAAAGGCATGGGAGAACTGGAGGCCTCTTTATTCCTACTTGTGTCCTTTGTGTGTGGGCAGCCCAGCAACCAATACAATAAGTGTTTGTCCCTTTGTTTGTCAAAATGGATACATGGATACTCTTGACTATATTATCATCTCTTTCCTTAACTTCAGCAGGGGCGCAACAGAGATGCCTAACATTTATGAAGTGCTTTAACTATTGCTTTACAGACAGTTGGGTGCTACTACTGTCCTCAGTGTTAAATAAGGAAACTGTGGCACAGAGCTTAGTAACTTGCTCCAAGTTTCGCAGCTGGGATTTGGACCAGCTGTGTCTAAATCCTGAGCAAATGGATATTTCTCTGTGTTAACCTGTTTCCTCTCCCCTTGCTGCTGAGGGGCAACTGAAATGTAAAGCAAACACCCTACTGCAAAAATATTTGAGTAAATAATGGCCAATTTACAGAGTGTTAGCTATAAGTGGGGTGTGAAGTAAGGTGCAAGGTCAATGTTATGTTAGAATAATGCAGTGAAACATAGCATGTAGGCAAACCTGGAGACTAAAACTTGTATTGATTACCAGACAGGCACGGAATCCACCAGTTTTCCATCTTCTGTGTCTTCCCCATCCCACACCTCCCAATTCTGATCATCATTTTCTTGGAATTGTGAAATAAACATCGCTTTCAAAGAAATGGCTGATTTTGATACACAGACAAGAGCTCACCAAGAACTCCAGCTACCAAAGTATTTTGCCCATTCACTGTGTGGCCATGGATGGTGAATGAACAAATCACAGACTTGAAACTTGGAGGCCCAAGCACATTTCTACCAACCTGTCTGCCTGGTTTATGTGGTTTTTGGAAAGCCATTATCTATCTCAGGTTGTTTATTTTCAAAATAAGAAATAATTCCGAGATCCCGTCTCTAGGAAACAGCCAAGATAGAAATGATTGCGGAGTCTCTGAGGACACTGAGGAATGATTGACAGTCAGAGCCCTATCAGGTAGGAAAAAGCCTGGAGTCAGACCTGGACTTGTGCTCCATTCTGCCACTGCCTACCCTTGCGACTTGGAGCAAGTTACTTAATCTACAGGTGTGCCTCAATTTCCTCATTTATAAAATAGGAATATGAAAACCTTGCCTTTGAGCATTGCCATGAGGATGAAATGAGATAACTTGTGTCTGGCACGAACCAAGGCACAAATAAGCTTACCAAAGTGCTTTTATTTGTTGTATAACTTGACAAAGACGACTCTTCCTCAGTGACATACTTTTCTTTAGAAAGATAACAGTACATGCTTTTAACATAAACCTGCATCTGACTTCTATATAATAATAGACAAGATAAGACACCAAAACATTTTTAAAAAATTTTAGGTCAGCTGTATTCATCTGTGTTAAAGAATCAAAAACCTTTTACTATGGACTGAGAAGGAAGAGAAAGGGAAAAAAATGGCCTCTTTAAACAATGAGGGATTTTTTTTTTTTTTTGTCGGTATCTTAAAGGGGCTTTTCTTATACAAACAGGAGTATTTGCTGGTCAGTACCCAGATTTTTTTTTCTTTTGATGTATATTAAAAAAATTAAAAGGAATATTCTTAGAAAGACATCTGTGCCTGGGGTGACTCACATTTGATCAATCCCTGTGAACTGAGCTTTTCAGGGGATGTGCAATTATTTGCTCAGTTAGGCTTAAACTTTTTATTTATCTAATCACCCCCCTGTAATGCTTTGATCTGAACTTCCAAGGCCTATTTTTCAACCACTTTAGCTACATATTTTAAGTCTTATAGTCTAATCAACCTCAGCCCGTAAAACATGCAATGTCCTGTTTAATGCATCCTATTAGGAAATCGGCTGCCATGTGGATTTTGAATCTCCCACTTTGTGACTGGGTGAGCTGCTTGGAAGTGTCATTAATGTCATTATTCTGGGAGAGCAGGAGAGAATCGGCAGCCAAGCGCGCCCTCTGCATCCCAAATGGCTTCTCCCTGCTAACATTTGCCGAGTGACTCAGAGGTGAATCACCGGTTTCTGCAGGTGTACAATCGGGAGTCCTGGAAGCCTTCCACATCCCAGTGGGGGCAAATGTTTACTTCATTAGTTCATGGGGTTACACAGTAGTCCAGCCAACTCTATTTGACTGTACAATGGTTAACCGATAAAATATATATATATATTCCAGGAGTGCAGTGCAGCTTAGAAATGAGAAGGTAAACCTGTTATTGGGTAATTAGAAAGTATATTCATTTAAAATTTTTGGAAAGAAAAATATTAGCTATATATGTTAATTTATTGTACAACACATTTTGTAATGGCATTCCTCATTTGTTTTTCCTCTCTGCTTAGGCACATTGTGGGGTTAGAACTCAACAGCTGACTAGGGTCTATCAACAATTGGTGAATTAGCAGCCTCTCCTTCCTTTCTCAGCCTTGTGGCTTATTCATTTAACTATCTTCAGAAGCATGAACACATCACAAGTTTTTCTTTTAAAGGACACACAATTTTTGACTGTGGAAACAAAAAAGTAAATATGAGTATATTTCTTTCCTTTGTTAATCTCTGAACAAAACTTGCTTTCATATGATGGTAATGCCTAGTGAAGAAAATAGCCATCAATTAAATAAACAAATGAGATTGAGGAATATCTCAGTATAGCCACAACATACAAATTTGCTGAAAATTGATGGCGATTAATCAAAATCAATGACACAATATGACTCAGGTAATAGCTAACATTTGATTCCTTCTTATATTCCAGCACCATTCAAACTGCTTTATATATACTAATTCATTTGATTATCAGAACAAACCCGTGATGTTGGTACTATTGTTATGTCCATTTTACACATGAGAAAATTCAGGCACAGGAGAGTCTAAGCAACTTGCCTAATGTTAAACACAGATAATACATCATGGGGCCAGAATTTAAACCCAACCTGTCAGACCTCAGAGCCTGCCTTATAAAACACTATGCTTCCATGGTTGTAATGACAATTTTTTTTAAACAAACACAGCAGAATTACCAAGTGAATTCTGCTCACTCCAACATATGCTATATACTTAATGTGCTATATACGTCTTCCAAATGTGGCCAGGGCTCAACACATCTAAGACTCTCTTTTTTTTTCCTTTTTCTTCCTGTATTTCCTTTATAGCTCATGGTTTGTTGTTCTGAAATCATCAATTTAAGCTTTAATCTTTGAGGATAGATTTGGTATTTTGGAAATAATCCAGAGTAATTCAGAATTCAGGTTGGTGGGGAAAGAAGGAATCAAGTTGGTAAGATTGCTGTAAATTAAACTATCTTCAGAGATAATTTTCAAACAGGGATTCTAAAATTCCAAAAATATTTTGTGTGATGGCAGCATCATTGAAATAAACACGTAAGCCTGCAGAGTATCATTCCGAAGAGCAGTAGATAGGGAGCAGTAGCGTGATATCTCTGATACAGTGATTTATTCTATAAAACATATCATGAAACTGCATTATTAAGTCACAATTCAGCAGGTGCTACTTGCCTCCCGACCCATCAGCAGCCCCTTTTGACTCTTTTCTGTATATAAATTTATTTGGGGACTTATCAGTCAGGAAGGATCCTGGCCAAGAAAGAGATGGCAACTCAAGAGGGGTAATTGATAAGAGTTATAGAAAGAGACCATTTACAAAAGGAAGTGCAGGCCCCTGGATGAGTGGCAGAGGGACATCCTCATACCCTTCAGCCTGAAGGGGCAAGGGGAAGACCTGTGAAAGAAAGAGAGGGAGAGAAAGAGAGAGAGTGAGAGCGAGAGCGAAGAGTGAGAGAGCCAGCCCATGACAACCAGCGCGGAGGAAGCCAGCCCTGAGTAAATATCCCCATCTCACTTTCCTCTTATCCTGCAAACTCCTGCTGATGCCCTTATTGACCAAACCCAACAGGAATACAGAGGGTGAAGAGACCAACCAATAACCCAGGCCATAGGGATCACCCTTCTGGGGCACACAGTAGGGCAGGAGAAGACCTGGAAGGGCAAGTGTCCCATGGAAGGACCACTTGTAGCGGCCCTGAGTAAGATTTGCAACTATTTGAATTTCCACTTTCTTAACAAGGGTGCTTTCCATCTGGTTCACACCTTTCCTAAAAGAGAGGGACTGAAACACAGCAAAGATACTTGATATGAAGATAATTTTCTGGTTACTAAACTGGCCTGGGGGAGGTGAAAGAGGAGAAATCTGTCATTTATTTTGTTCCTGCCATGAGCCAGATCTTTTACTTATGGTAAAAAAGAAGATGCATGATGTGGTGAGAATGGCACTTGACCCCTGTGGTCTCCTTCCAAAAACTCAGAACCCCAGTCTAAGCATGAGAGGAACACCAGACACATCCCTATCGAGGGACATCCACAAGATACCCAGCCAGTCCTCCTCAAAGCAGTCAGGGTCTCAAGCACAAGGCAAGTCCGAGAAACCATCGCAGCCAAGAGGCGCCTAAGGAGACATGAGGAATAGATCCTGGATGGGATCCTGGGACAGAAAAATGACATTAGACAAAAACTAAGGAAAAATGAATAAAGTATGGACTTGAGTTAGTAATGATGTATTGGTTCATTAATTGTGACAAATGCACCATACTAATACAAGATGATAATAATGGGAAACTGGGTGCAGGGTATACAGGAATTCTCTGAACTATCTGCAATTTTTCTGTAGATCCAAAGCTATTTTAAAATAAAAAAAATTATTTTAAAAAAAGCCTGATGTTTTGCTTTACAAGAAGAAGGAGGAGGAAGAGGAGGAGAAGGAGAGAAAGAAGAAGAAGGAGGAGGAGGGAGCAGAGGAAGAAGAAATTGAAGCAGCAGCAGCAGGGAAAGGAGGAGACTACTTCTTATAGCTTCCTTCATCGCTGTGGTCCTACAGAAGGGCCATCATCCTCTGGCACTGTGGAAGTCAGGAGATGCAGCTTGACTGGGTGCATAAAGCAAATCACTTAAGCATCCTCACCTTATGATATGAGGTTTTACGTTGGATTACTGAGCTTTCAATTTTCTGAGCCCACACGACACTAAACAGTAGTCATTTGATATAAGGTCTCCAATAATAACTGTCTTGAGAAATCAGTTCCCCTTCTTGAATAAAGGCAAATGTGACATATGCTTGGTAAAAATAAAACAAGGCTATTTAAGCAAGTATTCTAGCAATGAAAAAAGTAACATATCTGATTTTAACAATAGAATAAATTCTACTTCTAAAACTAAAAAATTATTTTAAAAGTCTTGTTTTATAAATAAACCCTCCTCAAGTGATACCAACCACTCATATCTCTAAAATATGTATAGAACATATATAGGATATATCTCTAAAATGTATATAGGACTCATATCTCTATAATATATACATATAGAATGTGTATATATCAATATATATCATATCATGACTCTTATGCTATATATGGAATATGGAAATGCAGTGTAAATGAGATCCAACTTTTGGTGCAATGGAGTCTGGTCCACCCTGTCATAGCCCCAGAGATCCTTTGTTTTGAGCCCAAGTTTCTCCTGGAAACTGAGGACCATGTATATGCAGAATCCAAGGTAGAAGGAGATCCTGGAATCCATCAAGCTTGGGGCATGGGGCAAAGTCCCAGACATGAACAGGAGCTGTTCTTCCAATAGTTGCCCTGTGCCTTCCCGGTCCTTCCAAGCTGAGCTTATTCCTATTCTGAAATTTCTCTTATCATTAACCACTTTCCCAAACTGCTCAGCCTGTTCCAACTCTTGGCATCTGTGTGGGAGGCTGTGTCTCACTCTAAATGGTGGGCAGCCCGTGGAAGTGCAGCACTGACCCTGGCCTTGTTTGCTCCATTATGAGTAAGCCTTGTCGTTTCTCTGAGAAACAAAAGTGAGAAAAGAGAAGTAAAGAGAAGCAGTGGCAAGGGGTAGAAATTGTGAGGACTTTGCAGCTTGTAGAACTGGGTTTAGATTCTGACTCTGCTAATGCGTATCCTTGGGTGTCTCTTGAGGTCTGTTTTTTCATCTCCAAAATAGGGATTGAGATAATATCTATAAAGTGTCTGGCTCATGAGGAGTGTTCAGGAGATGGAGGCTATTACTGAGCTAAAGACATGGCCTTGAGCAGGATACTTTCAGTTTTCTTTCTATAACCCTCACCACTCACTTGCATGAAGTAACTAGTAGCACTTCTCAGTTAGATATTTAGCTTTCCATTTTTCTCTGGTTTATTTCCCCTAAATAGGCTGAGTCTTAGGATTCTTTGAATTCCATACAATTTCCTAGAAGAGATGCACATGGGGTGTGCTAGGTATTATTTGTTCAAACAATGAAACCATGAACCTTTTGGAGGCATTTCCACAGCACATGTAATTGTGAGTGCAAAAGCATGTATGTGTATGCACATACATGTACAAACAGATGTGTGCCCATGGTGTCTTTCTATATATGCACACATAGATGGCTCAACAAAAACATCCTTATGTAAAGCAACAGAGTATTTTCATGACTCAGTGACCTGAGCCACGAGTCCTACGGATTTTAAATAATTCTTTGTACCAACAAATCTATTTTTTTTAGGTATGTGAGGGAATGGATGCTGAATTGGTATGATTGTGCTAGAGAGCCTCTGAAATGGGATATTAAAGCATTCTACAAAAAAAGTGCCAAACAAGAGCTACATATATCCATGAACAAATTTCTAACAAGTGGGCTTTTGAAATTTTTAGGAGAACATTGTTTTCAGTGCCTACTTCAAACGTGAAAGTGAAGATGTGCCAAATTCTGAAGTACTCTTCCTGCTTCCACTAATGGGAATTTAATTCTGTCAAGATAATGCTATTCTAATTGCTCACCAAAAATAATGGTCACATCATATTTATTATTAGTCCTTTTGATTTCTAAAGAATCCAATTCCAAAACATTATGTTCATGTTACATTTCCCAGAACAAACCTGATCGGGACTTTTTTTCTTCAGTTTTGGAACATTTTCTCTGGGTGTGACAAGGATAAACACAAACACATGGAGTGTGTCTCTAGCCTGCTGCTATGTACCCAGGAACCTCAGCAACAGGAATATAACATGGGAAAGCACAGATATAGGATGACATGGTTTAAAAGAAAAAAACAAAACAGAACAAAACACTGGCTTTGCAACAGAAACTTGGCTTCATACTTACAAACTATACACATTAGGGAAAGTTACTTAACTTCCCTGTCTCCATTCCTCAATGGTAAAATGTGGGGCGAAAATACCCACCTTGCATGAGGTCATTAAGTGCTTTAAATGAGAACGCAAACAGAAAGTGTCTACTGCATGGCTGGAGCGTAAGAACTTTTGGCTACCAAAATGACTAACTAAAGACCTAAAAAACAAAGTTTTGAGAAAAACTTTTCTTTCTTTGGAGAAACCAAAAACAAAACAAAACAAAACAAAACAATTAAAAGGCAAATAGCTGCTGTGAACATTTAACCTCCATAGATTCCTCCAATCCTCTGAATCACCCAGGGATGAAAGGTCTGGCTGTGCCACCCGTAACCACCTGCTTCAGTTTGCTAAAACTGCCTGAATGCAATATGCCAGAAATGGATTTGCTTTTTCAATGGGGTTTTATTAGGTTACAAATTTACAGTTCTAAGGTGATGAAATGTCCCAATTAAGGCATCAAGAGGAAAAGACCTTCTCTGAGGAAAGCCTGCTGGCATCTGAGGTTCCTGTGTCACATAGGAAGGCACGGCGATGTCTGCTGGTCCTTCTCTCCTGGGCTCTGGTTTCAAAGTGGCTTTTTTAATTCTATGGGTCCTTCTTGCTTCTCCAAGGGCATTTCTTTCTCTCTTAGTTTCTCTTAGCTCTCTGAGTTTCATCTGCCTTTTATCCTCTCATAGAGGACTCCAGCAAGGGGATTAAGACACACCTTGAATGGGCTGGGTCACATCTCTGTGAAAACAACCTAATCAAAAGGTCCCACCCAACAATAGGTTTGCCCCCACAGGGATGGATTAAGAGAACATGGCCTTTTATGGGGTACGTAACAGCTTCAAACCAGCACACTACCCATCACTTGTGTGAAAACAGTCAGCCCACAAAGTTTCCTCCCCTAAAAATGGCATTTTCCAGGCTTTGACAAGCCAGAATTCCCACACTGGTGATGTCCTTTCTATGGGTTGGAGATGTAACTATATCCTTACTGTCTCAATAACAACTATCATGGTATGTCTGTTACCCTCCCACATCTGTGTTTCTCTAGTGTCAACACTGCGCCTGACACAGAGCAGATCTTCACTAAAGGTTCACAGATGGAAGGAAGAACTGGAGGGATTAATGGACAAACTCTCATTTCTGTTCTTCTCTTTGTATCAGTCTCCATGCTAGGTACTCCAACCATCCCTCCTGCCTCATTCAGGTCCTCAGTACTAGCATTTACTTATGTCTTGGTGTTACTCTCCTCCTCCAGGAAGCCTCCCTGATCTATCATCCCCTGATCCCCAGCCCACAGAGCCCACTGCTTGGTCTCTTTTCAGAGCTCAGAGTATAGTGCTTAGATGATGCTTTTGCACTTGAGAGATTTCATGTTTTTATTAGTCTCTTTCACATTAAACTTCTTCCAGATCAGGAGATGTCTTCAACATCTTGGAGTTATATCCTGCTGGGTTTCAGAATTGTTTGGGACCCGTTACCCCTGTTTTTCTTCCAACTTCTCTCTATGGAACTTGGAATCTATATTCTTTGCTTGTCCCTCCATTGTATAGCGGAAGCAGGTAACTTACTCTTTAGGTTTCACGGGTCCAGAGACAGAGGGGAATTGTGCCCCAGGAAAGACCACACCTATAACTGATTTTGATGAATCTTTGTACTAAGGACTGTTTATGAAATGGCTTACAGTTTTTGGGATACTGTGATGGAATGAATGTATTTTGCATGTAGAAAGAGCATGTCTTTTTTGAGTTCAGAGGGTGCAGTGCGGTGATTTGAAGCTGTAGGTACCCCAAAAAAACATGTTCTTAAATCTAATCCACTCCTGTGGGTGTGGACCCATTATAAGTAGGACCTTTTGATGAGGCTACTTCAGTTAAGGTGTGACCCATTCAACCAGGATGGGTATTAATCCTATTACTGGAATCTGTTATAAGCAGAGTGGACTTCAGACCTTGCTTCTGGGGAGGGCAAAATTCCAGAGGCTCTAAACAATTTAACTCATACAGTTTGTTCAAATATCATAATTACATGGAACTTTGAATAGGAAGTGAGAACTGGTAGGTTTGTATAGGTTAGTGTGAAATAGTGACACATCCCAAAGGAATTTGGACAGAGAATAAAAAATATGTATGCAGGACCCCCCTGAGGAGCTGGGGGAAAATGCAGAGGTGTTTGGCTTCCTCATCTGGATTGTTGCTGATGTTCTCACAAACATTGAGGACCAGCAGTTTGGTATGCTGAGCCCTTTATCTCGGGATTTGCCCTTATGAAGCTCGTTACTGCAAAGGAGAGGCTAAACCTGCTTATAATTTGCCTAAGAGTCTCCCCCTGAGTGCCTCTTTGTTGCTCAGATGTGTTCCTCTCTCTCTAGCTAAGCCACCTTGGCAGGTGAATTCACTGCCCTCCCCCCTTTGTTGGAGCTGACACCCGGGGCTGTAAATCTCCCTGGCAATGCAGGATAAGACTCTTAAGGATGAATCTGGACCTGACATCATGGGATTGAGAACATTTCTTGACCAAAAGGGGGATGTGAAATGAAACAAAATAAAGTTTCAGTGGCTGAGAGATTCCAAATGGAGTCGAGAGGTCATTCTGGTGGGCATTCTTATGTACTATATAGATAACCCTTTTTAGGTTTTAATGCATTGGAATAGCTAGAAGTAAATACCTGAAACTATCAAACTGCAAACCAGTAGCCTTGACTCTTGAAGATGATTATATAACAATGTAGCTTACAAGGGGTGACAGTGTGATTGTGAAAGCCTTGTGGATCGCACTCCCTTTATCCAGCGGATGAGTAGAAAAATGGGGACAAAAATTAAATGAAAAATAAGGTGGGTGGGATGATTTGGGTGTTCTTTTTTACTTTCAGTTTTTATTCTTATTTTCACTTTTTCTGGTACAAGGAAAATGTTCAAAAAACAGATTGGGGTGATGAATGCACAACTATATGATGGTACTGTGAACAGTTGATTGTACACCATGGATGATTGTATGATATGTGAATATATCTCAATGCAACTGAATTAAAAAAATGAATCCAGAGGCTCTTTGGATACCTGGAAAAAATCCCATGAACACTGGGGACCAAGAGTGGACGTGGGGCACAAACACTGGCTTCCCTGGCCAACTCTGAACAATGGGGGCCTGTAGAGCAGGAAACACCACAGGTAATGAAGGGAGCAAAGGGGAGGGAAGGACTCCTAATCACAAGGATGCTTAGCTTTCGTTGAGCTTTATGCCGTGCAGGGTACTGCGCTTCGTGTGTTACCCACTGTCTGGTTTGCTAATGCTGCCAGAATGCGAAACACCAGAAATGGATTGGCTTTTATAAAAGGGGGGTTATTTGGTTACACAATTACAGTTTTAAGGCCATAAAGTGTCCAACAATCGGGTACCTTCAGTGGAGGATGGCCAATGGTGTCCGGAAAACCTCTGTTAGCTGGGAAGGCACATGGCTGGTGTCTGCTCCGGAGTTCTGGTTTCAAAATGGCTTTCTCCCAGGACATTCCTCTCTAGGCTTCAGCTTCTCTCCAAAATGGCACTCTCAGTTGCTCTTGGGGCGTTTGTCCTCTCTTAGCTTCTCTGGAGCACAAGTCTGCCTTCAAAGGCCGTCTCCAAAATGTCACTCTCAGCTGCAGCTCCTCTCTCAGCTCCTGTGCATTCTTCAAAGTGTCCCTCTTGGCTGTAGCAAGCTTGCTCCTTCTGTTTGAGCTTACAGAGTGCTCTAGTAAATGAATCAAGGCCCATGCTGAATGGGCGGGGCTACACCTCCATGGAAATTATCCAATTAGAGTCATCACCCACAGTTGGGTGGGTCGCGTCTCCATGGAAACACTCAAAGAATTACAATCTAATCAACACTGATACATCTGCTCACACAAGATTACATCAAAGATAATGGTGTTCTGGGTGGACATGATACATTCAAACCGGCACACCCATATTATCTCATTTAATCCTCACAACAAACCCATAAGGTTTGGGAAATTGAGTCATAGAAAAGGGAGGAAATGTCTCCCAGGTCTCTCAGCTAGTAAAGGGTGGACTCAGGATTGGGATAAAATCAGGATTCAGATGTAGCTCTGTCTGACTGTCCTCTTAACCACTGAGGCAGGGGTTTTTAACTTTTTGTATGCCAGGGACCTCTTTAGCACTCTGGTGAAGCCCATGAACCACTTCTCAGAAAAATGTTTTTAAATGTATTAAATAAAATATGTAGTTTTACAAAGAAAATCAATTATTTTAAAATTCATTGACCAAAATATTAAAAAGAAAATGTATGATGTAATTATATACATGCTTCTTTTTAATAGATTAAAGAATGATTTGGAAGTTGTGAGAACTATTTTGAGGTATCATGAACATCTGTAATGGGGTGTAAAAATACCTGTGATATCTCTTAAGGACAAAGCCAAAGGTATTGCTAATAGTGCACTTTTATTATCTACATTCAAAATGAAAGAAAAGGCTAAATTTAAGTTAAAAATTAGTGAAAATTAAAAGGTAGATTTTTTTTTTCTTTTCAAGTTTATAAGCCATCTGAATTCTCCTCAGTAACCCTAGGTTAAGAACCAAGCTGTAAAAAGTTTTCAAAAGTTGATTATGGTGATGAATACACAACTATACGATGGTACTATGAATGGTTGATTGTACACTGGGGATGATTGTAGGGTATGTGAATACATCTCAGTTATACTGTAAAAAAACAGAAAAGAACCAAGCTGTACTGTTGTGTTGTGGCCAGGGTCTCGACTGACAGTGCCTTGAATCCCCAGCCTACCTCCACCCAGGGCCGTCTTGACTGGTGGGGAAGTCTTTAACCTGCTCCTGGGGCCCGGTAGAGTCACTCTAGCAGGAGGGCAGGGGAACTGCTCAGATGGGGCTGATGGGTCCAGAACACAGATCAACGGGTAAACCCAGGAGAGTGATGGGGTGCCGGGAGGAAGGGCTCGCAGTGACGGCTTGATGGATGGTGCAGGGTTAGTTAGGGAGACAGGTCTTGGGATTATCTAGTGCCCAGAGGGAATGAAGGCTGAGGGCAGGTGAGGTGGAGAGGAGGGGAGAAGCAAACGGCAGGAGCACTTTCCTCGTCTTCCCACTGGTGACAACATGAAAGAACAGGAATAAGGAGTCAGACCAAGTTGGCCAAATCCTGCTGTGGCCTATGGCCTTAGTAGATCACATTGTCTTTCCTGAGCCCCAGTTGCTTTCTCCATACAGGAGGAGCAAAAATGCTGAACTCATAGGCCATTCAAAGGCACTTGGCAGAGCCCCCGGCACATGGTTGCTGCTCAATAAAATTAGATTGAACTTTATGAAACTGCTATTTAGGGAGGTCAAAAATGATTGAACATGGATAATTTCATATGGTTCAAATTATAGTTCCTGGTGACCAGGGGGAGCTGTTGTCAGCACACCTAATTCCACTTGGTGGATTCCCTTGTGATATGGGATTAAAGGAATCCAATCACCTGTCCTCCCCACTCCATCTCCTCTGGAGGGGAGGTGTTACTGAGAACTTCCTTCCCACCCCCTATCCCCCACCCAGGCCACAATCCAGAGTAAATTTCTGCAAAAAGATGCCTAAAGCAGCTTTCTCTTTGGCACTCCAAGGAATGACAGATCACGAATCACAGATGGTATGGCATAAGAAGACCCTTGTAGCCTGTCAGTGGATAGGGAGGCAGAAAAAGGAAAAAGGAGGACTTTACACTCTTTGAACTACAACTCCTATTTTTCTGGTACCAGCAAAAGAGCCCAGAGTGGTGAACTGGAAGAACCTGTAGGTTAGACCTGGGCTTTAACCCAGGCTCTATACTTAAAAATTAATTAGTTGTATCACTTCGGGTTCACCACAGTCATCCTTGACTCAGTTGCCTCATCTGTAAGAGTGAGATTGGACCAGAGCATCACCAACCCCCTGTCCGCCTCAAACCTTGAAAACAGAGGTTTGGTTTGCTCCTCAGCTCTGCCGGGAGGATGCCACAATTTCAGCTTAGCCATCAGGTCTTCAGTGTAACAATTCAACCAGTATAATGGGGCTCAGGGCAAGTTTGGAGGTGCCTCTGTTGATCTGAAAGTGGTAGAATTGGACAGAGGTCTGGAGAGCTGTGTGGTGGGGGCTCACGACAGAGCCAAGTGACGGCTGACAGCAACACCTGGGCTAGGCGGGGCCAGTGAGAGGAATAAGTGTTTAGGTTTGTTTTCAGGTATGGTTCTTCTAAAAGCTCATTTCATATTAAACTATAAGAATTTTCATGGAAAAATGATTACAAACTCCTTTTGCAGTAATAAAACAGCCCTCAGGGCAAAGAAGCATTAAGGCTTAAGACATCTAAAAATATCTTATTTTTCTCCGGCTTGATTGAAACTGATGTAGGTGTGCTTGGCATTTGACTTGGGGAGGTCGTGCCTTTTTTCCTTCTTCTTCTAATAAGACTGTTTGGCAGCTTTTCACTCTATCTTACCACAGATCTCTGCCAAAACTTGAATTTACTTCCGTCAGATTAACTGTCTCCAACAACAAACTAGCATTTCTTCCAAGGGCTCTGATTAAAAGGATAAGCTTGAGTGACACCACCGTAAATGGCTGGATGGTCTCTCAGGGCTAGGAAGTCAGAACTGGAAAAGTAGCAAGAACTGTGTTTAGTTGGCAACCACGGAGCAGCACAGGCATCGAGGGTGCCAGGGGCCACCGTTCTGCTGGGCCCTGATTTTGGCCATGCTTTGCAATGATGGATGAATTAAGAATTTGAATATATATATATATCCCTCAAAAGCTGTGAGAGAGAAATCCTGTCAAATCTCTCAACCACTGCTTTCTTTTAGGTCCCAGCCCTCCAGCTCTTTATTCATTTTAAATATCACCTCCAATAATTTTACTGCTCAAATTATGTTGGCTTTCCCAAAGCACCAAGGAAACAGAGGGTCTCTTCTAGTTTTACTGCTGAGTGCTTATGGCATCTGAATGAGCAAACTGTGTATAGGCAACAGAACATTCTCTCTTTAATATTCCAGGAAATGGAGAGGCAAGTCCAGGAAGGATGGAAAGCAAGAAAAGATAAAGAAAGTATTAGCCCATTTTACTCTTTTTTTAAAAAATTCAGTTTTATTGAAATATATTCACATACCATACAATCATCCATGGTGTACCATCAACTGTTCACAGTACGATCATATAGTTATACATTCATCACCACAATCTATTTCTGAACATTTTCCTTACATCAGAAAGAATCAGAATCAGAATAAAAACTAAAAGTAAAAAAAGAACAACCAAACCACCCCCCCATCCCACCCTATTTGTCATTTAGTTTTTGTCCCCATTTTTCTACTCATCCATCCATACACTAGATAAAGGGAATGTGATCCACAAGCTTTTCACAATCACAATGTCACCCCTTGTAATCTACATTATTATACAGTCGTCTTCAGGAGTCCAGACTACTGGGTTGGAGTTTGACAGTTTCAGGTATTTACTTCTAGCTATTCCAATACATTAAAACCTAAGAGGTGTTATCTATATAGTGCATAAGAATGTCCACCAGAGTGACCTCTCGACTCCGTTTGAAATCTCTTAGCCACTGAAATTATTTCATCTCATTTTGCATCCCTCTTTTGGTCAAGAAGATATTCTCAATCCCACAATGCTGGATCCAGATTCATCCCCGGAAGTCATATCCTGCGTTGCTAGGGAGATTTACACCCCTGGGAGTCAGGTCCCACATAGGGGGAGGGCAGTGAGTTCACCTGCCGAGGTGGCTCAGTTAGAGAGAGAGGGCCACATCTGAGCAACAAAGAGGTACTTAGGGGGAGACCCTTAGGCACAATTATATACAAGTTTAGCCTCTCCTTTGCAGTAACGAGTTCATAAGGGCAAGTCCCACGATAGAGGGCTTGGCACATCAAACCGCCAGTCTCAGTGTTTGTGACAACATCAACACCAGTTCAGGTGAGGAAGTCCAACACTTCTGCACCTTCCCCCAGCTACTCGTAGCCCATTTTACTCTTCACTCTTACCTGTAATATGACCCCTCAAGAATAAAAATAAAGGTCAAAATAATTTTCTAAGCAGGTATGTTTCTTCATTTTTGTTTATTAATTTTCTTTTATATGTGCATATGTTCATTTAAAAGAATAGGGGGTGGCTAGGGAAGAAAGAAACAGGGTTGCTGATTTTCTTAACAGGTTACAAATTTGAATGTCTCACAAACACAAAAAATTCAAATTCTCTCTCTCTCAACACTCTACCTCTCTCAGGGTAAAAGGACCTTGGATAAAGGGGCCCTGTTACAAAACTTTGGAAAACACTTCATCAAATAGAAATACTATGCTAAATTCTCTAATTTTTGTTGTAACTAGCCATCCAATATTGGAGAACGAAAAACTATGATTGTTTATTCTTTAGCTTTTATTACTCAACCTAAGAAAATGTAGGATCAGTAAATAATATTTTTAATTCATTTTGAGAAATAGAAATTGCTCAAATTGTTGTACATACTTAAACTTTTTCATTACCAAAATCTAAATTCCTCTGATTAGAAACACATTTGGCTTCCTGAAGTCTGGCTATGTTATATTTTTGTTTTATAGTATCCACCTCTTCGGATACTGAAAGTGAGATTGCTCTCACTTCCCTGGATAAGTCATGTTGAACACAAGTCAGAAATGATGGCCACCGGTCATTTCTATTCTTTTAAATGAACATATGCACATTTAAAAGAAAATTAATAAACAAAAATGTAGAAACATACCTGCTTAGAAAATTATTTTGACCCTTATTTTTATTCTTGAGTGGTCATATTACAGGTAAGAGTGAAGAGTAAAACGGGCTAATACTTTCTTCGTCTTTTCTTGCTTTCCATCCTTACAGTTACTCTCGTTCCCTCCATTCTCTCTGTAAGCACAGAAAGCAGGGTAGCCAGGGGTCACTGGGTGTCTCCTCAGGGGCCCTCAGTTAAGAGATAAATATCCCATCAGTAATGGCATTATTCATAAAGACCAGGTATAAACTGGAGTAAATTTAAAAACATATCCTGGTTCCTACTGACAGCCACCTCAGTAGAGTCCCTTTCATCCCTTTCATGTGTTAGACTGACAACCACTGGTGCCACAACTTGTTCTTGAGACCTCACACATATTTTCATATCCAATCCTCTAAACCAGTGATTGTCAAACCATTTTGATCATACACCTCAACAGTATAATTTGGAACATGTACCTGCAAAACATGCAGTCACTTAATTCTCATACACAATTATTGCACTAACACTATACTATCTACAAAATGTGCACAAGACTGAGAATTTTAAAAGAAAATGACAATATGACACAAACAATAATTTAAATAATTATTTTAGTTATTAAAGGCACAATCCTATTTTGCTCTCACTAAAAATATATTTAATAATATTTTAATGAAAACAATATAATTGAATATGTTTCACATTCCTATGGAAATCCTGACAATACCTTATGACTCATAGGTCTGACTCTAAGTTCATTTTATTTTTAAGCTTGTTATTATTGATGTCAAAGCTTAAATAGATTGTTGTTACCTTTAGCCCAATGAGGCGATCAATGGGCTTATACCAGAGGAAGGAGAAGTGGCGACTTTACCATTCCCTTGTTTGTTTGTATTCATGTTTTTATTATTAATTTCAACTTGCAGTTTCATTTCAAGGATCGTTTGAAACCATTATTCCATTCTTGTGAAGTATGATTTAGTTAAAACTGGTTATTATAATCCACAGTTCCACTTGCCTGCCGTGGCCCAGCAGGTGGGAGTGCCCAGCCAGCACCCCATGATGTGTCTCCCCCACCCTCAGGATTCCCCCTGAGCGTGGGTGAGACGTGGTCATCAGGCTCGTGGAATAAGTAATGGCCCCAGGGTCAGTCCAAACATGGAGAATCTGTCAGCAAATGTTTTATATTAATATATATGTCTATAAATTGTAATAAATATAATTATATAAAATTATAATGTAGAAAATTATAACATAATATAATTATAATGTATATATACACACATATGTTTATATTAGGAATGTGCCATTAATGTTATTGTCTCTTATCTCTTAGGCACCTGGTAGGGTGAGTGTAACCTGATTTTGGAGGCCACTTCTCTAAATGATCTTGTAAGGTACATACTGTTATTCTCATTTTTCACTGATGAGGAAAATTAAGTTGTTGAGGGACACATGCAGTAACATTTTTCTCTTTTCTGCAGCCTGTGTTTTTCCATAACCACTAACAGAAAAAAATAAAATTGAAACACAGTGAAGTAGATTAGTTCCCACTGTTTTTGTTCAATGTTTTAACCCCATTCTTTAAAACAGTTGTTTAGGGGAGAAACATGTCTTCCTTTGGTAGGATATGGAGAAAAGATTTGTATAAAACACAGCGATAGGGCTCCTTGGGGCCTAAACTAGAACCAGTTGATAGCATCTCTATATTAAAATAAAAGAACAATTTGTTATTCCTCTAATATGATTATTCTAACCACTCTCCCACTTTTTATTTCTTCCCATACGTAAATTGTTTTGTATCCAGATGGCCCTTCTCACCTGTATACCTACCCTACCAGTGGGGATCAGCCTTCCTTAATGGGCATAAGCTCAGAATTTTCACATCTACATGTAAAAGAACTGCAGTGGGTAGGACGAATATCAACATTTCTTGAAAATATGACTCAAACTCACTGCTCATTTTAAATAAAGCCTTTTGTATTATGAAAATACTATATACTTGTTATAAATAAAACTTGGAGAATAGAAGAAAAAAGGAAGAAAAGTTACTCATAACTGTAAGCCACACAGTCACTGCTAATATTTTGATGTGTTACCTTCTAATTTTCCAATTTTTCTTTTATATAGTGGTGATCACAGTTTTAACCATATGCAATTTAGTGCCCTTTAACAAAAACAGAATAAAGATTATCCATGTTTATAAATTCTTGTTATAAGTTCTTCCTAAGCATAAGTTTCAGTGACTGCGTAATGACTTCTGAGGTTGATGGTAACATACTTTTTCAGGTATAAAAATCCTTGAGGTAGGAGACATAAATAGAAGATTATGTAGGCAAGTATAGTCAACTCTTGATTACAACTCTAATGGAAAATATGAATAGACTGAATAATTTAAAAACAATTGTGTTTTCATTTAGAATGAATTTTTTTGTGGGTAGCTAATTTATCTTCTGAATTTTCCTTAACTAGATGAAAGATATTTTGTGTCACCAAACATTCATCTTCACATAGGAAAGGCGAAGTGACCAAGAATACAGTAAATGGCAGAGGAAAACCAATTTTTTAAAGTTCTAGATAATAGACAAGTATTATCTGTAATTTATATTATATTAAGTATTATATATAAAGGATAAGGGAAGTTAATTGTATGTATAATATTTTAATACATCATTTTTAAAGTTACAGGTTCTTATTGCTTCTAATAATATTATTAGTATCTAGTTCAGGTATGAAAGGTTGACCATTGTTTTAAAAATGTTTCTAACCCCATGAAGATGCTCTTTAAAAATTAAAGGAAAAAAAGGTTAAGTTTTACATGAAATTTTCCATTTCTTAAAATAATAAATACTGTATATTAATTGAAAGAAAAAACAGAGAAAACATCCTTGGAACTATCCTTGAATACAAGTTGTTATATGGAGAATGTCCATGTAAGACAATGGAGTGATAATCGACTATAGAAATGGTAAGGATATTCCTAATATCATTCATGTTTTCTCATCTGTACCATATTCAATAAAGGTGCTTGCTTTATGGGAAGGTTATAATTATTTGAAATCAAATATAGGGACAAAATTTAAGAGGTGTTTTTGTATCCCTCTCTCTCTCTCTGTATGTGTATGTATGTCTGTACACACACAAATACATGCATATATTTAATACATATAAACCATATTTGGCTACCTATATATGTGAACATAAAAATCTTTTAAAAAAATTCTTTAAAGATTTAGTCAACTGGATATATAGTTCCATTAAAAAAAAGTTTGGGTAATTCTACTGCATTTGTTTTAACTCTCCAGAGAAAAGTTTTCAAATGTTCTGGCTTTTAAATGAAACCCGTCCTCTGCCTTTCAGTGACAGACCATTCCAAGATCTAAGATTCTTTGCGGCTGTTAAAGTGGTTAAGCCATTTCAGGCTGTTATCTCTGCAGTGCCACTCAAGCAGTTGAGAAAAGAAAAAAATTTGATCAACCAGATGATAATTTGATGGATTTCTTTCCATTTTCTTTTCCTTTTTTCCTTCCTTGCTTTTGTTTTTAATTGAGTTTGTGGAGCTTCTTAACTATCCCCGGGACCAGTAGTCAAACTATTTAGAATCTAAACTGTTCATCTTTTTGTCTTCTGGAAATATCTGTAAGCATTCTTAACAGAGATTCCAAGAAAAGCCCATTGAACATTTCTCATTGGTTTAGTAATTAAGCAAATGCTTCCTAATCAAAATAATTTTTCAATTCCCAAAAGGGATGGTGATCTTACTCCAGAATTTAAGAGAGAAGAATCAGTTCTCCGGTGCTTTGGTATCTGACAAATGTGTAACCTTAAATTAACCTCACTGAACCTCAGTTTCCTCATCTGTAAAACAAGGACACTAATAATACCTCCCTCAGGGTGTTGTTGTAAAGATGAAATAAACAGTATTTGTAAAACCCCTGGCCGAGTGCCTGGCTACAACAGGTGCTCAATGAACAGTAGCTCTCAGTTATTTTATAAATCATTTCCTTGTATGTGTGGTACAAACCATACTGAACTCCTCTTGCATAGAGTGGTTGCCCAAATGCTTAGTTATGTTCTCCAGGTAACCAAAGGACCATTACAGAACTCAGGGCAAATACAAATGCCATTTAATTCTCAGATGGCGTGTTTGTTGATGTTAGTCATTATAAATAAATTGCAGAAATAGTAAGGCAAGTAATTATGCCTGGGAGTAGTAGAGATTATGATAAAGGCCTATTTTATGACATACATTTTACATATTAAATGTGGTTAGGAATTTAAAAAAGAATCAAAGACCTGATAAAAGATTATGAAAGTTAAAATGAGCTGTCAAAAAAAAACCTACACAGATAGAATCATCTTGCCAAATATTAGGGCTCTGGCATGATAACATCTTAAATTTTTAATATGTTTAGAGGATCTTTTACATACCCAGCAGAATTTCACTTATGCTCTTATAAAAAAAAAAAAAAAAGGCATACCACCTGCTGTATTTAACCACTTTTGAAAATCAGTTGAAAGAGTCTAGTGCAAAATACAGAGCAGATATTGAAATGGTTCTATGCTATAATGTAAGGTTATAGTAAGAAAGGTGAAATAAGCTGCTGAAAATATGGGAGCATTTCATTTATTTTTCTTTCTCCCTGCCCCTTCTTCCCCCCAAAAAAGACTTTTGTTGTACAACTCCAAGCTGTGACACTATGACTTATTTGGTGATTATTGGGTGACATTGAATCTGTCAACATTATCCACCAAATAGAAGTCAAGGAAGATTGGAAAATGAATGGTGAAACATGGCTGCTAAAATTGGTGCCTCGTAAATGAATGTCTAGAGTAGAGTGTTGGTAATTTCTTTAGAGCCACCCAAACATAAACTTAATCTTATTGAAAATGAAAATCTATTAGTCTGATTTTCTTAAGGGGGAAACTATTCCCTCAACCTAATAATTTTCCTACTACCTTTTGTGTTATGGCAGAACTTCATGTTTTAATATAGTAGATAAAAATGTGATTGGGCGTGAGGGAAGGTTAAGGCACACAGTTCTCTCTTTCTTTCTCTAAAGATCTTTTGGGGTTTTGAACCAATTCAGTTCAAGGGAAAAATGAATTAATTAGTCACAAGTGATATTTCAAATAAGTCAATTAGCACTTTAATCCAACGTTGGCGGGTGGGGACTTACAAAGTCTCCTGCCTTTTGCTGAAATGAATTCAATTTCCAAGTTAATTTAAAAAAATAAACAGCACAACCTTGAACCTCAACAGAAATATTTAACTATTTTCAGGGTGTGTGTTTTTACCCTTTCCCCTGCTGAGTGAATGAAAGAATTTATTCATATTTCCTCTGCCACTTTATTTAGGAGAAGAAAGAAATGAAATGAACAAACAAGAGGTGGGGAGACCTAACAAGCTACAGTTCTCAAAAGGCATTCTGAAAAACCTCCTTGGCATTCTATAAGAATCACAAATTATAGATTGGTATATACATGATCAAAATGAAATATAATACATGGTAAGTGATTAATCTAAGAAGAAATCAATAGTCACATTTGATATTCCATATTGGGCTCAAGCATTCTAACTTTAGGTTAAAATTTGACAAAATTATATTCAGAATATGCAGTTTTATAAGTTGAATATAAGAGCAAGAATAATAATGAAGTTAGTTAGGCAATGATTCTAAAGTTCTGGGAGGTTTTTTCTTTTTTTGTTCTTATAATCTATATAAAAGTAAATACAAAATTAGCCCTGTAGGAATTTTATTTTTTAAAAAGAGGAGAAATGAAATGGATTTTTTAAAATTTCATTTCTTAGGGCAAAGATCACTGCACCCTTGGTATCTGGGAAAGATAGGACTCATTCTAATTTTTATATATACAGTGTAATTTAGCAGAGCCCTTAAAAAGTGCTGAGAGAAGTTTAATGGAGAAGTACCATTGAGTATTATTGATCTGTCAGATAAAACGAATGCTGTGAACATAAACCAAACTGCACAGCAAGTTACAACTGCAGGTTTAAGACTGAGCCTCCCAACGTTAAATGTAATGAGCGCCTGCTGAAAGGGAGAACTGCGGGAAGACTGATACAACATTTAGATAGGAGGGGGCAAATGGATTCTGGGTTAAGTTTGATTGGTGCCCGCATGTTAGGCAGCTATCCTCAACCATGCTTCCACTTGGAGATAATAGAAGTCTGCTACACCCAATCCAAACCTAAGTAATACTCCCCAACTAAATTAACTTTTTTATGAATCAACACTTTCTTACTTCAATGCCATTTCCAGCACTGCCAGCCCTAAACTTTCCAAGATGAACAACTTTGATAAGGGTTTTTTTTTTTTTTCAGTCATATCTCAAATTGGTCTGTTCTTACTTTTCACTTTAATTTCAAACTAAAGGAGGTGAAAGTGATTTCAAAAGCACCTGCAATCTGACGTGCATGAGCAGAATTGAAAGTATTTTTTTCAAAATTGGATTAATTAACATTATCAGAAAAACAAAGGGAACAAAGCCACCAGTAAGTAGTGCATTAATCATATTGCTAGTAATTAGTGCCACAATAGAAATACAAGAGAAAACAAAGAAGTTGGAAATAGTTCTGAAGCTAGTCATATTCTGTTGGTATCACTAGCTAAGAAATAGACATATTTGGACATGGAGAGGACAAGAGTAAAATAGAATCTCAAAAATCACATAAAGTTGAAAGACTCAACTGCATAAATCCTGAACCCCAGAGAAATGGAGAAATTGATATATTTATAGTGTCTAATGCCCAGAGTTAAAACATAGGTAGGATGGAAGGGGAGGTGGGGAGAATGTGAAAGGATTGGCGCAACATACTGCATTTCCAGTTTTAAGAGAGAGAGCTCAGTCTACAGTAACAAAGCTAATGCTAGATTTAGCCAAGCTCAAATACATAGGATCATTTTGAAACACAGAAATCATGAGATTCTTCTTCGCTTCAAATATATGATTGTATGACACCAGGGAATGCAAAACCTTCCTCAGAGTGGTAAAATATTAAATTAATTATGAACTTTGATGAATGGAACAAACTGTATGGTTGATTCCTTGGTCCTTGATTTTTATGTTTCAGAGACTAGTCTAAGAATCCTTTATAAATTTTTTTTTCATATAAAAATGCTGATTTTTGTTGATTCATTTTGCTAATTAGAATTGAGCCCAGTGAGATTTCAAATAGAATTGAGAGGTCATTCTGGAGGTTATTCTTATGCATTATATAAATATCCCTTTTTAGTCTTTAGTGTATTTGAATAGCTAGAAGGAAATACCTGAAACTGTTGAACTGCAATCCAGTATCCTTGATTCTTGAAGACTATTATATAACTACATAGCTTATACGGTATGGTCGTGTGATTGTGAAAACCTTGTGGTTCACATTCCTTTTATCCAGTTTATGGATAGATGCGTAGAAAAATGAGGACAAAAAGTAAATGAATAATAGGGGGGAGATGGGGGTATAAGCTGTTTTGGTTGTTCTTTTTTACTTTTCATTTTTATTTTTATTCTTATTTTTATTTATTTGTCATTTGTTTATTTATTTATTTATTTATTTTTGAGTAATGAATGTGTTCAAGGGCTGATTGTGGTGATGAATGCATAACTATATGATGATACTGTGAACACTGTGGATGATTGCATGGTATATGAATGTATCTCAATAAAATTGCAAGGGAAAAAAAATGATTGAGCCCAGTGAGGTCCAGAAGGATATGGATGAGAGGAAGTCTAAAATTTTAATTCTGGTTCAGAATAGCCTGTATCAAGTCATTCACTTTCCTGTGCTCCAAGTTTTCTTACAGGAAAAAGAAAAAAAAATGGCAAAATAATATCTACTCTGAGTGTTACCACCTTGAAGGTGGCCTTATGGAGGTATACCAGGACACAGGAACTTTGTTTCTCTTAAAAAAGAGAGAAGAAAGAAAAAAAAGGAAAAGGAAAAGTCATGCATCTGTAACGGTAATAGGTAAAGTTCATTTAGAGGTGATTTTCATCTCGAGACCTGCTGAGCACTGAACACGGAGGAAGAGCCTCTTAGAAACTACAGGGAGGAAGGTATTTGCCAGGGGGCTTCCCCTCTTACAGTTCTCTGGATCTTCCACCCTCTTTTTCAGCTTCACTAAATACCTTCCTCAGTCTTGGAGTCTTTCATTTTTCAACACTCCCGTCTCATACTCTCACTGTGCTCCCTTCCACGTTGGATTATCTCCTTCCATTCCTTATTGATTCCTCTAATTTTCTTTTCTCGTCACAAACCTTTCCTGCTTTCACATTTTATTTTAATGCCCACAGCAAAATGAGTCTGAGAGTCAGTCATCCAAGTAGCTCCTTTTTCTCTCACCTTGATGGAGTTAGTTTTCAATTGCATACATTTCTATTTCCCTACTTATATGATGACAATAGCAGCAGCACTTATTATCTTAAATGGCCTCAACCTTTCAGATAAAAGAAAATATATTAAGCAAAATCCACTTATACTTAATTTGGCTAATTAAGAAGCTAATACATTATTTGAATGGTCTTTGCAAATTAAAAAGAAAAGATTTAGAAATAAATGTCCATGAAAAGTCCATGTGTAGACTATAAATATGGCATCAGACAACTAGAAATTATAAAGGAAAAGGCTGATAATTCTGCTTATATTTTTTAAAAAGGTATATATAGCTCCCCTCCCAAAAAATAAAGTTTAAATATAATAGCAAATTGGGAAGAAATCTGTACAGTTTATATGCCAGGGAAAGGGCCAATTTAAACTACACAAACAGTCCTTACAAAATTAATAAAGAAAAGACAAAGCACTCAATAGAAAGTGGTCAAAGGGCATGAATAGGCTCTTTTTAGAAAACAAACTATAAATGGCCAGTAAATGAGTTTAAAAAAAAAAGTGCTCATCACTACTCATAATTACATACAATAATTAAGACAATAATATACCATTTTCCATCTATCAGATAAAGATTCTTAAATTCAATAATGGGTATTGTTGACAAGAGCATGGAGAAATGGGTACCCGTTCATACATACATCAAACTTTTTTTTTTTTTTTACTGAGTTCTACACTGAAATACTAAGGATGGAATTGCAAATTGGTGCAAACTTTTAGGAGGGCAATTTAGAAATATCTAAGAAAATGTTAATATACACATCTTTTAACAGCATCTCTGCTTCTAAGAATTTACATTGACAGAGATGTATCTACACAATGCATTGATTGCTATAACATATGTAGTGGCAAAATAATTGAAAACAATCTAAATGTCCTCTGATAGGAGACTAGTTAAGTATACTATTGTTCATTTATACATATCATTCATGGATAATGTATAGCATTATACAGGTGATGAAAGGACTACAGTAGATCTGTACAAGCTGATATGATAAGCTAAATCTATGATATAGTAAGAGAAAAGAAATTATACTGAAATGATATGTAGATATACATTTATAGTATGATCCCATTTTATAAAAATAAGGGATATATCTCTATTTCTGTATGCTTGTTTATGCCTTAAAATTTTCTGGAAGGACATACAAGAAACTTTTACCAGTTGTTACCTAACAGTAGGCTGGCAATAAGAGTTAAGGAAGAGCATGAAATTTTCACTTTATATTCTTCTACTCTATTTGAGTTCTGTTTTTACCAAAGGTGTATCCATTGCTAATACAATTGTAAAACTAGTTTAAAAAATATCATGCCATTAAAATGAATTTGCTTTGCAGAATTTCATTTCAAAATAGAAGAGAAAATTTATTGGTATACTTAGCTTTGGAGAAAAAAAGAAATCCATGGATGAAGCCAGGATTTTTCCATAAATTTACCATGTATTTCATACATAGATATGAATACCATAGGAATAGTTAAAACTGACTGTAAATGGATATTCATCAAATTTGCCTATGGACATCCTTATTATTTATGTGTTTGAATTTGTGAAATCAAGATCAAAAGCTAATTATAATAATCCTCTCAAATAAGACTAGAAAAAGAATAGCAGACTCCCAGTCTCGCTGAAGCTGAGCAATATGGATTTTTCACTGTCTTTTGTAATGTACCTTACAAACTTTACAACAAAGACTATATTCAAAAATTGATTTATAATTGGGAGGGTAAGCAATATGGGATGGTTTGGGTGTTCTTTTTTATTTCTTTTTTTCTTTTTTTACATTTCTTAAATATTTTTTTCTTTTTGGAGTAAAGAAAATGCTCAAAAATTGATTGTGGTGATGCATGCACAACTATATGATGATACTGTGTGCCACTGATTGTATACTTTGGATGGATTATATGGTGTGTGAATATATCTCAATAAAATTGTATTTAAAAATTATTTTAAAAAGGATTCTAAAAAAATAATAAAATAATAAAATAAAATTGTCTGAATAGTTATGAAATAAGTAGACCAATAGTACAAATCTTTGTCAAAACACTCTAATTTTATATGAATTAATTATCTGAATAACAAAAGAAGTATCAAAGTAAGATATTTCATCTACAACTTGTATGGCTCTGCTATCTGTTGTATTTTGTGTGACTCTCCAATTATACAGCAAAGATATTTTTAAAAAATTGCTCTGAACAAGGCCCAGAGGTTAAAATAAGGGATAGGTGATGTCTGCATCCTCAGAACTCTGCAGGGCCAATCAAGTGAATTAAAAGAGCATTTGTGGATACAGACCTGGGTTCCATCACAGCTTGGCCTCCTGAAGCCAAACACTTCATCTCTCTGAGCCTTGGTTTATTTAATCTATAAAAAAGACACAATAATACCCACCTCAGGAGTTATGTTCATAGGGGATATAACTTGGTCCATGACCCAGCATGATATTGACTAAAGAATGTGCACTTGGGAGTCAATTCTGGTTTTTAATCCTCACTCTACCACTTCCTAGTTGTGTGATTTGGGGTAAGCTAAATGATCCTCAGTTTTATGATTTGGAAATTAGGTATAGCAATACATACATTTGCTATGGAAAGTAGTTTAAAAATTTTTAAAGTAACTGATATAAAATGCTGAACATATACTGGCACCTAGTTAATGCTAATTAAATGTTAGTCCCCCATTCACATGGAATATCATAAAAAGAATGTTAATGGTTACAAACCAGCCCAGACATGGTGTTCTTTCCTTAATCTCATTGGGCTACAGAGAAAGCAGAGAAGGGAAGAAGGAAGGGAGCTGTGATATGTCCATAACTGGATTTAAAAGTCTTCTGTCTAGAGGTAGGATGATTCCTCAAAGCCTCCTTTGCACTGCTGTTTCTAGTCAAAATAGAATGACACGAAAAAGATTTGCCCTCCCATCTGGAACAAAAGCAGATGAAACACATGAAAGAGAAATTTTCCAGACACTGGAAACACATGAAGTGGGACCCATAGTCCCCATTTTACTGCTTTGAGACCCAGGTAGAGTCTGGCAGCTTCCCTGAGTTGGGGAAACAGTGCTTAGAGTCTGGAAAGACCAAAATGCCTTGAATTCACAGGATGGAGTACCAGAGAGGAAAAAAAAAAATTCATAAAGAGAAAGCTCTGGAGATCTGCAGAGGGTCTCCCTCTAATATTCAGCAGAATATTACTGACCAGCATATTAGGAAACTAACTGAGGCATGGGAAAGACCCACCAGAAAGGATTACGGATGACAATGTCCAGCAGTTACACAAGTGCAGGAATAGAGCCTGTTCCCACCAGACAGACTTGATAATCTCATGATTTACAGAGCATTAGGCAGAGTATACAAAAGAGTTTTGCCTCAGTAGAGGGTAATAACCAGTCCTAGACTAAATACTGCTCTGATTCCACTTTACAAATCTTGAATGTAAGATCCAAGGATCAAACGGTTTCCAAGTATCTTAACTACAATCCAGAACAAAATCCCAGATTATATTTAGGAATACAAAACTATCCAGCACCCAACAAAGTAAATGTCTTGAATCCAATAAAAATTTCCAGGCATGAAAAGAAGCAGAAAAGTATGAGAAAAATTAACCTACTGAAACCAACCCAGAACTGGCATAGGTTATATAATTATCCAGAAAAGACAATAAAGCAGCTATTTTAAATATACTCCATATGTTCAAAATGGTAAATAGAGAAATGGAAAATATAAACAAGATTCAAATCAAACTTCTATATATGAAAACTATAATGTGTGAAATGAAAATTCCATTGGATGGTATTAATGGCAGATTAGACACTGCAGGAGAAAAAAATCTTTAATTTGAAAACAATAAGCACAACTATCTAAATAATCAAAACTCTCCCTAGACGGAAAAGAGAATTTATAATAGTAATAACAAAAGATGAACAGAAAGAAATTTAAGGTCTAACATATGTATAATTGGAGTCCTCCAAGGTGAGGAAAGGTGGAGGGACAGAAAAATATTTCAGACATAATGGCTGAAAATTTTCCAAACTTGATGAAAACTATAAACTTATAGATCCAAGAATTTCAATGAACTCCAAGCAGGAGAAACATTTTGTATACTACACTAAGGCAGATCATAATCAATTTGCTCAAAACCCAGTGAAAAAGAGAAGAATCTTAAAAGCAACCAGAGATCAAAAAGCTTGTTATGTACAGAAGAACAAAGACAAAGGTGACAGCAGATTCTCTTTGGACACAATGCAAGTGAGAAAACAGTGGAGCAACAACATCTGTAAATACTGAAAGAACCTAGGACTCTAGTCAACCTAGGACTCTATACCTGGTAAAAATATCTTTCAATAACAAGGGCAAAATAAATACTTTTTCAAACATTCAGAAGCTGAAATAATTCATCACCAGCAGACCACCACCATAGAGTATAAAAGGAAATATTTCAGATGGAAGAAAATGACACAAGATGGAAATATACATCTATACAAAGGAATAAAAGGCACCAGAAATAGTAACCACATGGATAAATATATAAGTTCTTTTTGTTATTATTTAAATCTGTTTAAAAGATAATTGTTTAAACAAAAATAATGATAATATACTGTGGGGTTTACAATCTATGAAAAAATAAAATGTATAACAAAGGGAGGGGAGAAGTGGATGTATATTATTTTAAGACTTTATACTATACATGAAGTGTACTTGAAAGTTGACCATGATAAAATAAAGATGTTTACTAAAGCAACCACTAAAATTAAAAAATAGTTATAGCTAGTATTTCAACAACAGATAAAATGGGATCATAAAAAGTATTCAGTTAACCCCAAAGAAGATAGAAAAGGAAGAAAAAGGAAACAAACAACAAATGGCACAAATAGAACATGAATACCAGGATGGTAGCTTTAAATCTAACTATATCAATAACAATATTACATGTAAATGGTCTACATATTCCAATTAAAAGGCAATGATTACCAGATTGAATGGAAAAAGCAAGACTTGACTTATGCTGCCTACCAAAAATACACTTTAAATATAAAGACACAAATAAGTTAAAGGAAAAAGATGCAAAAAAATTATATCATGCTAATGCTAATAAAAAGAGAGCTAGAATGGCTATATTAATAGCAGTTGATTTCAAAAGCAAAGAATATTACCTAGGATAAAGAAAGTCATTTCATATGATAAACAGATTACTTCATCAAGAAGACATCATGATCCTAAACCTTTATGCACTTGAAAACTTCCTTTGACATTATCCAAAATTAACTTCCTCACAATTCACATCTTTTGCCCTTGCCCTACCTGTGAATATGCCTTATTATGATTTCATTCATTCATTTAACAAGTGGTAAGCCCTGTGCTAAGCAAACACTTTGCTTAAGAATCCTGTAAGGTTTCATAGGCCTGTTAATATTATCCACATTTAAATATGAAGACACCAGTCCAGAGAGCCTAAGGAACTTAATCCAAGTCATCTTGGGTATAAGCTAAAAAGTAATATCTAAACCCCAGTTCTTCTTATTTGTGTGAGTATTTTCTTTGTAGAGTCTGGTCCAGTATGGATTCTCCATATATATTATTTCACCTTCCATTATCATCTTGAAAGTAATGACCTTTGATCCCTCATGAACTTGGATGTCTCACTACTAATTCTCTAGAATCCAAAAGCTCCAATCTTTGTTCCCTAATGCAGCCACATCAGAATTATTTCTGGATGAGAAACCAATTTGGCTGTCGTAGTTCTCTACCTTTAGCACATCTAGGGGCACACCCAGGTATGCAATATCAACATTCTGAAAAGATCATTTTTATTTAACAATGAAGAAGAAGATGATGACAATGATAGTAGCAAATAATAAATTCATGATGTGTTACAGAATACAGAATATATATGTAATTGTGTTCTATACAATTACATATATAATTGAAAGATTTAGTCTTTACAACAAACCATTTTACAATGTATTATCATCAGCACCCTCATTCCATTTTGCAGATGAGAAACCAGATTAGAAATTTTAAGGAAAGTTCCAATATCAACAGCTCTTAGGTGATAGAGCCAGGAGTAGAATTCATGCCTTCCAGATGCCAAACCTCGTATCTGTTACTGATGGCCATGCACAGCCCCATTTCCCATTTAACAGATTGCTTTAAAATGTGGCTGAGATTATCAAGGCCCTTATCTCCTGCCAATCCCCTAAATTAAAAGTCTACCCTCCTATGAGCTCTTGGCCATATGGAACTGTATAAAGTTTATTTAAATCTGCTCCCAAATTCCTAATAAGTTTATCATTTGCTGATGAATGAATATAATTCCCTCATGTTTTGAACAGGTAAATGCAGATTTGGAAATTAGATTGGTTTTGCTTTCCTTCTTTCTTTCTTTTTTTAAGATTCATAAAACTAAAGCCACAATTGCACTTTATGAAGCCAAACAGGCTGTAAAACTAAAAGGGACCAGAAGAACCAAGAATTGGAAATGTAAAAAAAATCAAATTTAAATCTAAGACACTCTTTATTGCAAAGGAAAGATCAGAAACTGCCCTTTGTTTAAAAGTGCTCTCTTGCTTGCTCTGGACCCTCTTTTCTTCAACTGTGGGCAAGAATACTGGAATACAAAACTAAAAGGACAATAAGTAGAAGGAAATTTATATTAAGGGATGTCTATTCATGTAAAAAAAGAAAAAAAAAATCATTTGGAGAGGCTTTCTTCACTTCCTGCTCATCTCCTACCCCCACCTCCCAACCCCTTTGAAGACTTTTTCTTGTTTTGTTTTAAGAAAAGTTCTGCCTGGAAGTGAATCAGGGGCCTCACTGCTTGTTTCAGATCTTGGAACCTGCAGGAAACTCTCAGGTTTGAACTCACTGACCCTCCAGTTAAAAATAAAGTATGGGTGACTCATCTCACTGCGCAGTATTGTCCACTAACTGCTGGAAAAAACGTGTCCTAGAGCTTTCCTTTGGCCCCGCAATCTCCTACAGGACTTCAGGGAGATTTAATTTATTTTAAAACTCAAAGGCTTTGCAGATAAGACAATTAAGCCAAAGCTCAAGATCTAATATTTCTGAAACTGGATATGCACTACCTTCCAAAACAACATTGAATGCACGATATATTTTTTAATACAAAAATAAATACTTGCTGGATTTTTTGAAAGTGTAGTTAAGTTTTTACCCTTTGAATGTTTAGACTTAATTGGAAGATGGAAACATAAGGCAACATAAATTGGAATTTAGAATTAAGCTCACAATACTCCCAGACTGCCACTGTAGCCAGAAGAAGAATTTGGCAAATAATTGATGCAAATGACTCCTCTCTTCTAATCTCATGCCAATCTATTTTCTTTTGCATCCAGAAAGTGAGTGTTTTATGTAGAATGAAAAAGATCTGCTTGCTAAGTTTTCTGGTCAGTACTTGGGCCTATACAGTGTTTAAAAGACACTGTCAACAAGAACAATTCCAAGGCATGTAGGCAGTATGGTGTGGCTCCAAGAACTGTTGCTGGCCAGAGAGCTAAGTTCCAGTTCTGACTCTGCCATTATATAGTGTTTAAGAAGTCATGCTCCTCTCTGGACCTCAGTGTCTTCACCTGTAAAATGAGGGGCTCAGACCAGATAACCCAGCTCTAAATTATTGTATCCAAGATCAGCACTGCAATAAATAAAATGAAAGTGACTATATCAATAGGCTTCTAAAAAACTTTGAGTTTAGTCTGTAATTTATACAACTTCTCCGGAGAGGGGGGCAGAAAACACTAACAAAATTATAGGCACATGCGTCTCTCAATTTGGAGCATGATTTGATTTTACTTTCACCATGTGTCATTGATCTTTTAGACCCAAATAGGAGAAGGCATTCACTAAAGGAACCCTTAGCATTTGGAAAAATTAACACAGCCCTCAAGGGGATGCGGTACGTTTCTAACCAGTAGGAGCGGCCCCTTTACAGTGGGAATGATAGTGTCTACAAAACGGGTAATTCCAAACCCATGCTCCCCCAAGCAGCATGCTGAAGAACAAGTCTTTCTGGAGATTGTAGAGTCAGTTATTGAATTTCTGTAGCACAGACTGGAATAACATTGGAAGCATTTAGAGCTTGGGTTAAATTTACAGTTTCTCTTCAGATTTAAACATTTTTAGTGTATTCACCTTATGTGCTCTAAGGCTGTATTATTTATTGATGTTGCCACCTAGTCTTATCTTATCTCAGACCATCTTACCTTTCCTTACCTTATCTCATCCTCTGGAGTCTTTACACTAATATTAAAACACCTTCAAAACAAAAAGGCTTTTGTTCTCAATAGGGCCTAAGTTCTCTTTCCCCTCTACTCTGACATAAAATATGGACATTACTTCTCTTTTCTTTATGAGTTAAGCATTTAAATAGAATAAGAAAGAAAGAAAGAAACCAAGTAAATACTTTGTTGAACATGAGCAGATATACACGTGCACATGCAGCTACCCCAAACCAATTATAAAAGCATGCCACCAGGAACGCTCCCGAAGGCCAGGGGAGCGCATGCCTTTGTTTAAGCAGGTGCTCAGGAACAAGGAGGCATCAGCCAGATCCAGGGCATCATGTGAAGATCTGGCTTCACTCATTGCTCGTTGTTGAGCACCAGGAGCCAAAATGCAGCAAATAATGCAAAGAAAATCCTTCTAAGAGCTCTGGGCCCAGAAACTAATCCAGGTAAGTGTGACTTGTGTTTCTGTAGTTTCATAAGGGCAGATTCCTTTGGTATTTAATTAGTGAATGGGTGGAACCTGCACATTGAATTTAAGAAGAAAAACATTTCTCCTTTTTGTCCCTGAAATGTGATGACATAGACCAGGAAAGATACTGAATTGGTCAAGGCAGTAGTTCACAGCAATCACAACAATGGTGGATGGCATTTTGTGAGTCCTGCCATGCATCACAAAACTGAGCAAGACATTTGAAAAAGAGTCTTCCATTTGGAGATATGAGTGAGAATTAAAAATAGACTGGGAGTGGATGGTCCTTGGGTGTTATTATCCACCTCAACAGGTGTGGAGCCGGGATGTTAATTAGCTTTAAGCTTTCAATTTACCGGTAGAAGATGCCCTTCCACCACCACTAGTGGTCATGTTAAAAATCTAGGTGAATATGTGATGATACCATGAGCCATTGATTGTATACTTTGGATGGATTATACGGTGTGTGAATATATCTCAATAAAATTGCATTTAAAAAATCAAGGTGAGCCCACCTGTGAGTGCTCAGTCCTAGAGCACACAAGGCACCCAGCAGGAAGGGCAGGAGGGGAGGCAGGCAGGCTAGCATTTACTAAACACCTACTACATGCCAGGCACAGAGCCAGGTGCTGGCAGACCACTGGTTGGGAAGGGACGAGGCAGGGAAGGGAAGCAGAGATGTGGGGGATCTTGACAGAATCAAGTTTTCTAGTTTCTTGGCCTAGAACTGCTCCTTTCCCCTATCTCTTTCTGTTTTTTGTCTGGTGTTAGTTTTCCATATCTCTCTCAGGCTCTGCCTTGACTTATCCTGGATAGAAGATGAAGAGGGTGCAGTGAACCTGTCCGTTGCAGGTGAGAGGAGAAGCTCAAGGTATGGGGGACATGGATAGGGAGGGACAGGAGATAATGCAAAGGTGAGAAGCAAATTCTAGCAACCCGACGGCCCTGTTTGAGGAAGACCCGCTTTTGGCTCCTAGGTCTGCCACTTATGGGATCTTGGGCAAAATGATAAATTTTATTTTTTCCTGAACCTCATTTAGCTTAGTGGTTAAGGGTACAGGCTCCAGCCTACGTGGGTTTAAATCTGTATTCTGCAACTTATTAACTGTGTGACCTTGGGCAAATTACTAGACCTCTTTGTGTCCCATTTCTTCATCTATAAAATCAGAATGATAATACCTCCCTCATAGGGTTTTTGTGAGGATTAGAGGAGGTACTGTGTACAAACCTGTGGCACAAAACCCGGCCTCTAGTATAAGCACTCATTGTATTTTAACTGTTTTTAGGCATAGGACCCCTACTTCACTTTACAGGTTCTTTATAATCCACCTTGGAAAAATAATCTCTAGCACTTATTTTTCTCAAAAACTACTTTCTTGCTAATTGTTTAAGGGATATTTATTTTCCTTCCTTATGACTTGCCATGCTTGTTCTTTCTTGGGTTGCAAAGAAATCATTCTGCAGAATAGTAGTTCCCTGAATTCATACACAGGTTTCCTCTGAGTCTCTGTGGCTTTTTAGATCAGGTGAACCACATCTGAACCTCAGCCAGCTGCACACAGTGTTGGTGGCTGGGTTATTATTATCTACATTTCATGTGTGAAGAATGACTCACAGAGAGCTTGTGGAACGGAATATCTGAGGTTGCACGAGGCTTCAGGGGTATTCTGATTCCCTGATCCTGGCTCGTTTTGCCATCCTGCCACATACCCTCCTCATCAGCCACCCACACTCGCCATTTCCTGAAATGTTACATTCTAAAACAATAATAATAATGACTGGTTTCTATCCTATTTTGTAGAGCACTTGGGTACTGTGGTGATAATATTATCTACACATCGAGTGGAATGGGAAAAGAACAGAGAGCAGGCAGAAGGCAATTTTAAGCATGCAAAATGGGGCATGGAAATTCAGTGATGCCTAATTCCCATTGTGCAGGCATTATGTAAATTTGTAAGTAGGTGAAATTTAGTCAAAATGTTTCTTAATTATTACAAATTTCCCCTGCATTTTGATGATCAAAATTTCCAAGAAGATTTTGGGAAAGGCTTGCACATTTGTAGTGTGTGTTTCAGCTAACACTGCTTCTTAGAACCCCAGCAGGAGCCTTCAGGGTGCTCTTGGATTTGTGACTTGAAATTGGCAATGAAATTTATAGAATTTGGATATGAATGACACATGGTGAAATCTAGAATTATAGGATGTTAGACTTGAAAGAGGTATCAGCAGTAATGTAGTTTGGTGATCTCCCTGCTCTGCTCATCCATTTGCAGATGAGGAAACTGAGGTTCAAAGAGGTTATTTACTCATTTACACAGATAATTAGCTTTTATAATAATTACCATTCCATAATCAAGTCACCATATTCCAAATCCACTAATCTTTCTATTTCATTATACCAAGTTTATGAACCCAAATAAATTAAAAATAACAATGTAAGTAATGGCACTAAGACAGCATTGGCCAGCTCTGTGTTATAACTGATTTTCCATGTTATACATTTTTTTAACTTATAGCTCAGGTTTGGGTCCTTGTGCAATTTTAAAAGACAATCCCCCATACTCTGAAACCTTAATGTCAGAGACAGGTGGGGTTTTTTTGTTTGTTTGTTTTTTGCATTTGAATCTACTTTTCTCCCTCATGCTAAGAAATAAAATCATGTCATCTAATTCTTCTTGCCATTTTTATAAAATAATGTGTATTAATCTAGAATAGTCACCACAGTTTACAGACATGCTTTTAATCTCTTCCTATGAAAAAGATTATAAATGTATCTTGGGAGGTTTTATACATTCATTCACTACATATTTACAGTCAACTTAAAATTTTATAGGTTACTCAACTTACAATTTCCAGGTAAATATTTGCTTTTCATTCTCCTGAAAATAGAATTTAAGTTTGTGTGAAGATCTTTCAACTCCAAACATTGTATCTGGACATCTTCAATTTTGTTTTTCTGCCAATATTAGAGTCTTTGATGGCCCCTGCACCACACTGCATATTTCTGTGTCTGAACCTCCCTGAACCTCATTTCTAGTGGATAACATTGTCCTTCCTTCCATATCCATGCCAGTTAAGTCCTTTTTCTTCTATAAGCCCATGGAAAGCTTTTGCTAACATCCAAAGCAATCGACGTGCTTTATTTCCCCATTTCATCTACAACATTTTCTCAGGGAAATTTATTTCCATTCATCCACCATATGCTCATTTGTTTCCAAGTGATTTTTTAAAAAATATTATTTTTAAAATCACGTCCCTTGCCTGTGAGGAAATCAACCCTTTAATTTAATTTTTTAAAAGAATCGATGTTGGCAAATAGGAGCCATCTAAGGGAAACAGTGCTCACTCGCCACACTCTCGTGTAACCACGTTCATGAAACCTGCTCTCTGGCTCTGCTCACCCAACTTATCCTGGAGCTGCAGTTTCAATCACGTTTTACTATTTATGTGTGTGTACATCTGTGTATGCTTTGTGCTATGGTCACTTTGCCCACACAGGTTAAAAGAAAGAATTATATGTTTGTTTTATTTCAATTTGAAAGTTTCTTTAAATATTTTTTGAACTGCATTTTTCATTTGAGTGCCGTGTTCTCTTTGATAAGAGATCATTCACCTGTTTTCATATCTTACTGCCAAAGGGACTCACTGGTTATCTCCGACTGCAGGCAATTCGACCTTTAAGTAAGCCTATCTTTATCAACTACTGTTTTAACAGCTGATTAATTAGTGCTGCGGAGATCCAGGGGAGGCCTTTATCTGAAGAGCAGTTCAACCATTAGCAGAGGAAACTTCCTTGTGCACGGGCAGCTCAGATAACAAGGTAAGATAATAGTTCACAATCCTACTCTGGCTAATGCAAACAGGAGCACTCCTTATCCTAACACAGCGACCAGGGAGAAATATTCAGCCAAATTCTCAAAATACCATGATATTCAATGGTAAAAACTCTGGTCATTTTGGGGAGTGCTTTTTAGGATAGCACCTTGCCATTACACAGAAGTGCTGGCATTTAGATGGTCAAATAATATTCAATAGCTATTGGCTACTCACAGGAAGAAATCAAGCCCCAGTAGGATTCAGCAATGAGCATGGAGGGATTTATCTTATCATTTTAGAGTCAGCTTGTGGACCTGAAGCCAATCCTCTTGCTACCTGTGTACACTTAGACAAGGTAATTAATATCCCTGCAATTCATTGAAACTTGCTGTAAAATGGAGCTAACAATAATATTTATCTCCTAGCATTATTTTGAGAATTAAGTGGGGCAATCCTTTAAATGTTCTTAAAATGGTGTCTGATACATAGAAAGTGCTCAATAAATATTGGTGCCATTACTAAGCCAGGAAAGACAGCTAGTTTAGGTCTTTCAAATCCTAGTAGAAATCCTCAGAGGTTATAAAATATAACCGAGAGGACGTGGGCCTGCAATTGGACACAGACTATATAATACCTATCACCCTCCACCACCACCATTATGACTTCTACCAGCAGCAATTATCTGATTATAGTAATGAGAGCTACAATTATTTTAAGCACTATATGTATGTGCATATGTATATATAAATATATTATTTAGCATGCACAACCTTGAGGTATGTAATACTATTATTATTCCATTTTACAGCTGGTGGAATTGAAGCACAGAGAACTGAAGTGACCTGCTCAAGGTCACACAACTTATAACAGTGAAAGAGATTTGACCCCAAGCCATCTGACTGCAGACTACACTCACTATTGGAATCACACTATTGTTGTTAGTCCACACTGAGGGCTGACTGTGTGTCTGGCACTTCCCCATTTGTGGATGCTCAGAGGTAAAGTGACTTACCCAAGACCAAAAGCTAATAAATGGTTGAGCCGAAGTTCACAGCTAGGCCTCCTCCAACTCTTTGTCTGCACTGTGATGCCTAGTCAGTGTGGAGATTCAGGAAGGGGAAGTTCAGGATTAAGGGGAGAAAAGTGACCAGGACCCATGAAGTGAGTTTGAGTCATTTGACTTTCTGTCCCCTAGGATTCCCTCAAAGGCTCCCACTCTTGCTCTGAACCATCATTTCCCTTGATGGGAAATAGCTGGGAGTCCACAGGTTGGGTCTGCTGCATGGAGGAAGAGTAGCTCATACCACATTTTCCTGAGATGTATTAAGTGGAGAAGTGTGTATGTACAGAAATATGATTTATTTACCTAATTCCTTTTATTGTATTGAGCATTTTTTTCTATCTTTAGCAGATGATGCAAACTGTTTTAAAGCTAGATAAGCTTGCAAACTTATCTAGCTTTAAAACAGTTTGCAAGAGTCCGAGTAAGCCCTCTTATTCACTCAGAAAGAGCTGAAGTGGATTTATTAGGACCCCCAGATGTTGATTGACTGACCTGTCTGTCCCATCCCTTTGCAAGTCCAATGAGAGAATGAGGGGCCTTGCTGCATTCTGTTTTGCTCACCACCTCCCAACATAAACCTAGCACAAAGTAGGAAGCACATGATATAGTACCTAGCAGGAGGTCAACACAGGGGAAGGAGATTTTGTTGAAATGAATCAAGACAGAACACCCATGAGAATTGATTGAAATAAATTATTATGCCTCCAAAGAAATGGGATGCCACTTAACACTTTCAACTGCTGAGAACAACTGCGAACAGTTAAGGATGAAGTAGGGAAAAGCCAAGGCAGCCTTTTGAGAGGAGTAGAATAAGCCAGGTAAATATTTACAGCTAGAGTTTCATCAAATTTAAGGAGAAACAGCATACCACTTGTGCTTAGGCTTTTTTTTATTTATTTATTTTATGTGGTATTGAATGGTCTATAGAAGTAGTTTAGCAATGCTTTTTCTGTTAGTGATGTTTTCTGAACTGGAAAAAAAAAAACGTAATTAATTTGGAGCTTAAAACATCGAGTCATTTCTGAAGAACATAGACTAGAGTGTAAGAATCAACTTCTGGTTCTTCTTAACCTACCTAGGAAAGCCTAAACCACTTGTCCTGCTAAATTGCTCAAAAGACCCACCTCTGCTCACCTGGTGGCAGAAGCATCAAAAGAACTAATTGACCCCCTCAGGAAAATATCCCCAAACTTCAGTCTCAATTGTGAAGGAGATGCCGCATCAATTATGTAGCAAAGTTGTCAGGGGAACTTGTTCAGTTATTGCATAAACATTTATGGAGTACCACATGTGGACAAGGCCCTGGGGGAGAAGAGATGAGGCTCACATGCCTTCTTCCTTGAGGAGTATCTAGTTACAGAATAAATAGCAAGGAGGTAGAGAGTGTTACATTCCATAAAAGATGTGCAGGTGAAGTGCTAGGGGAGCTTTGGGAAGAAGGGATCTGTCCAGTTACAGTTGTGCCCCACTTTCTTTCCATGGCTTATCCTACAAGTGGAAACTGAGGAAATGTCACACCAGATGGAAATGTTTTCTGAGCAACACCAAGAATAAATTATATACTGGTGAATGTGCATGTTCAAAAGATGTTTATATTAGCATTATTTATAGATAACAAAAAAAAAAAGAAAATTGATAGGATTTGTGTGATGAGCTCTTCTGCAGTTATTTAAAAAATCACAAAACATAGTATTTGAAGGGAAAAATACCAGATATATTGCTAAGGCTAAAAATCATGCTTGAAAAGAAACAATTATTTATGTGTATGTGTCGTATATAATAAAATTTTGAGAGCAAAAATAACAAAGGGTCAAATTAGTCATGGATATTATTGGGTTGCAGAATTATGAATAGTTTTTTTTCACTGTGATTTTCTGTGTTTTCCAAGTTTTCTGAACTAGCATGTATGACTTTTGTGTTCATATTAAAAACAAATAAATTATTATTAAAAGTTCACTATACCCATCCCCCCCAACAATCCCATTCTCGGAGCTCCCAGACTTTGGTCGGTCAGTATGAGCATCAGATTCATTTCGTTTGTTCTTGAGACAGCTTAGCAGGACTGAAACCAGACTGGAAAAGCCCTGTTTTGTTGCTTCTGCCTCCCAAGTAACTTGAGTTTTTACTAGTGAATGTTTCTTATTTGGTTTCTCACGAGATTTTTCTCTCTTCATTCTGTTTAAATATTTGTCTGTTTATGTCATCATTGCCTATCTTGTTTCCCTAGGGCATCTTTCTTGGGGATAACTGAGGCAGAGGATGGGGTATTGATGGCCCAATACCTTGCCCCAGGGCGGCTCCCTGGATTCTTGTCCCCCTGGCCTTCCACTGATGCCTGTCCTGGGTGGCTTGGGCCCCTGCAAGGCATAGTTGCAATGTTCTGCTTTACTTTGTGGTCCCTTCCCTGGCTTCTCCCCACCACTGCCCCTTGCCACACTCTACCACCATTGTCATAGTTTCTCTGGACAAAGCTCCAACACAGGGAGCCTCAGAAGCGGCAAGAGATGGTTATTCTATCTCTTTGCAGGAAAGCCTGAATAGTTTGCAGGACCTGCTTCATGAGCGTATGAACCACACACAGCACAGGGCCCTATGCTCAGAAAGGCTCTGCGTTTGACTTATTGCTCTGCTATTGCCTTCTTAAAATTCTTAATAATTTTCAACATTTTCATTTTACACTGGGCCCTGCAAATTATGCAGCTGGTCCTGACAGTTTGGTCTCTAGCTGGAAGTTTCTTTGAAGAGGTAGAGTAGAAAAATCATGGTATTTGAAGTCAGACAGTCCTGCATTTGAATCCTGGCTCTGCCAGCTATCTGTGTGATTCTGGGTAAGTTGCTTGACCTCTCTGAGTATAAGTTTTCTCATCTGTAAAATAGGTATAGAGACACCAAATTTACAGAGTTGATGTTAAAGATGAATGTATTAATATACCTGTTATTAATATTAATACATATTAATAAATGTTAATACCTGTCAGTATATATTAGGCAATAACTAGTACTGTTCACTGTTTTTATTATCCATCTTCTTCTTATTATTATTGAGTAATTATACCTTCAAGTCCTCCCCAAATGTAACCTGGTTTTTTGTGCTTTACTATTCTCTTGATTAAAGAAGCAAACAAATTTCTCTAATGCCCAGTTGGATAGCATCTCAAAACCCCATCCTGTACAGTCTCATACCAACCCTGAACTGAAGGACCAGGACTGAGCTCTCTGGGCTCAAGTTGTCTCCCTGACATCTTCCCCATGGAGTCTGGGACAGTCTTTTGCTTCCCAGTTGTTCTGGAGTGTCAACCCAAGGGTTAGCTGAAATTTCTCTATTTCCTTTCCTTTCTCCCTGAGGTGACATAGGCTGTCCCTCCACAAACAAAACTCCCAATGGGTCACTCTGACAATCCAAAATTCCTGAAGTTAGCTTATAGGTTAAATCCCTACTCTGTCCACACTGGCTTTCAGATCTGCTTGATTTCAGGTCACACTTGATCTCAGGTTGGCATTCTGCTCCATTGCTTGTACCTATAGCCATGATAGCAAGAGCACTTCCTCACATAGTACCTTACATTTTAATGGAATTTCAGTCTTTTTAGGATATTCATGTCGTTTAAGACCATTTGATCCTTGAAACTATATTAAGAAGAGGTAAGAATGATATTATAGCCATTTTTCTCAAATGTGAGAAAGAACACTAGAGAGATAAAATAATCTAGTAAGCTGATAAAAAAAGCCAGACCTAGGGAAAATGTAGGTCTCATTCATTTATTAAATCTCTACTGTGCTTGGTGCTGGGGATACACTTGTAACAAAAGCAGACAATACCCCTGACCTCAGGCAGCTTATGGTCTATTGATAGGGATAGATATTTTTTAAATAATCACAAAAATAAATGTTAAGTTTCCATTGTGCTAAGTGCCCGGAAGGAGAGGCTTCAGGTGCCAGCTTTGACTGGTCAGGAGGACCCTGAATCCTTGAAAAAACAACATGCAACTCTATGTTTAGACTTTTATTTATTGGTCTGTTTATGTGATACTTTAATAAACAAAGGATGTCTCTGAAAATAAAATACCTCATTTTATTGGGTAGATATAAACAATTTTAGAAGCTTCTTTTCTTTTGCCCACTTTTGGTGGTAATGCTTTGTCAGAGGAGTATACTATTGCAGAGCAATCCAAGTGATGTGGGTACCTGGAGAGCAGAGAATTGAGAGCTATTGGACTGTATTGATTCTTGGGCTCATTTGCTATCAGAAAAGTTTGCCATCCAAACTGCACACCCTTCATCCAGAGCACCACGCCAACACACCACTCAACTGCTGGGGCACAAAAGAAAACAGCAAGCACCCACCAGCATTTAGGACTTGGTGTGGAGGGCCTGCTTGCTTCTTATCATTCCAATCCTATCCTGAGTCTCCAATAATTCGTGTATTTATTCAAAAACATGTTGGACACTGGAGACCACTGGGAAATACGTGGGACTGGGTTCCTGATCCCAAGGGCTTATTGGAGTAAACACTAAACAAACCCATGAATGGCACTATAACTGTAAAATGTGGTAAGTTCCATGAAGAAAAGAGTTGTCAGAGAGAGAATAAAACGGGACCCAAGGAATACCTCTCTGAGGAGGTAGTAACATTTGAGCTGAAATGTGAATAAGATTAAGTCCATGCAGGTAAATAGAAAGAAGATAAGTATTCCAGACAGAGGGAACAGCATTTGGGAAAAGATACAGAAGAGAGAGACAGAAACAGACAGACATACAGACAGATATAAAGTACACGTAAAATGATGATTATTGGTAGTATTCCAGAGAAGCCTAAATTGCCAGCCAAATACCTAAATATAAAGATGAAGGTGTATTTTGTATATTTTTAAAGTTTCTTTGGGCATTTTACAACAGCCTATGGTATTGAAATGATCAGAAATTTCCTGTTGTCTGACTTTGTTCCCATTTACATATTAAATGGCTTAAATGTCGAGGGCCACTTTTCCCACATTTGGCGTATATTTTTTTCCCTATGCCACTTGGTGCTTTGTATTTGAGTTACTGGCTCTTTGAAACAGAACTTCTACTTTCTGTCACCACCCGTGACAACTCACCATCCCTCAGCCAATTGTCTGAAAGTCCCTATCCTGACTGTACCCAGTGACGGCTTCTTTTTCTTGGCCAAGTGCATGTTACTTTAATGTGGCCTGAAAGCAGTTTTATAATCTGAAGAATAAACAGATTGCTTGTCAAGTTCTCTTTGTCTGTTCCATCATGACCTACTAACATTTATACTGCTTTGCGGAAACACGGCAAAAAGGTTGGTTGCCTACATCAACTATTTCCATTACAGGAATATGTGATTATGCTGGTTTTCAGGCAATGGGTGGCTCCCCCACCTCAAAGTCATATCTAACCAAAGGCAGTGGAACTGGATACTCAGTAGTTACTCACATCTTTGCATCATTTCAGAAGATTCCCTTGAAAGTATGGGTGCATGGAAGAGAATTTTAAAATAGAATTTTAAAATAGAAATTTCCTTTCTAAAGTCATTGTTTTGGGATTCGTTTTTTTTTATTATTATTATATTTGGATAAATATTGAATGTGCATTTTTAAGAATTCATGATTTTTAAATAACAAAAGCATGGATATGGCAAAATGTTTCTGAAAAGGTACAGCAGAGGGTTTAAAAAAATTCTACAGTGGAAAGGTCATATAGTATATTGCTCCATTTTAGCTCCATTCCTTCCTCTGCTCAAACATCTCCAGCCATGGGGATCTTCCAGTGCAGACAATTACATCTTTGGATGGCTCGAATCATTAAGCAATTCTTCCTAACATGGAACCAGAATCCACTTTTATTTTCCATCCACTCACCACACTTCTGCTCTGCACAGGGCAAAACAGACACTTATTCTACTGAAATACTTTTGGGAACAGAATAGTGAACTCAATTTCTCTAGGCATCTGGTTTGAATTAGTTATTTCACAAATCATTTTCTCCTAGCTGGCACCAAATTTTTTTATAATTAAAAAAAAACCCACACATTTTCACCTTATTACGAAAATTTCCAAACATCTTAAAGTAAAGAATGTTTCGATGGTTTCTTGTCCTGGGAAGTAAGGTTTTCTTTTAATGACTTTACGTAGAAAATTAACACTTTTCTGAACATGGTGATTTTTTTTTTCTTTTCATGATAGCAAATTGGAATTTTAGGAAAATATTGTGACTCAATAGAATGTGCTGGAGTGAGCAATAAGAACCAATGATCTCTGGATGTCACTGGATGCCCCTTTCCAAAGCCCAGCTAGCTCAGTCCATCCCCAAAGATCCAGTGATAGCTGGTCCAAATAATTACTGAGCTTAGCAGCCAGATTCATTCAGAAATTGCTGGTATTGTATTTTGTAAAATGATACATCCCTATGATCTCTCTCTCTCTTTTCAGCAAACCAAAGTCCTGGATATAATTTGATCTTCATTATGGAGAGGAAAGCTAAATTAGATAATGGAAGACCTGAAGAGTTTAAGTATCAGAGGATCAACCTCACCGTTCCCCATCCGGTTCTGCAAACAAGTTGTTCATGGCTCAAGTTAATTTGACAGGAACTAGGGAAAGAATAATTTGAGTCCAAAACCTGAGGCTAAGGGTTTTCCCTGCTTTAAACCCCCAGCCCTACCCAAATTACTCAAGTCTTAGATTTACATCTTACAAAGGGAGCTACCAAGACTGCTTCTTTGCATAGCAATGCGCTTCTCCCACCTGCTTCCAGAAGCCTACACATAGCAATTTGCCATATCCTCTGCTTTTGACAGAGCGCTAGGAATTTCAGGAGGTGTTTTGCTCTCCTGTCACTTGTCTCCTCACAGTATAATTATCTGAGTTCCTAGGTGCTGCCATGATACACGAAGAAATCCAAAGAAGAAATACTATATGCCTTCATTGTCTTTCATCATTTGCCCTCAATTAAATATTTCTTACCCTGGGTTAAGGTAGTCTGGGGTGATGCGGTGGAACAAGCCATGGGCTGCAAGCCAGAAGCGGTGAGTTGTAATCTCTCTTCCATGGGTATTAGCTGTGTGACTCTAGTCAAATCATTTAACATCTCTGAGTCTCAATGTTCTCTTCTATAAAAGGAAGGGATAAACTGGATTATTTCTGAAATCCCTCCTGGGACTAAACATTTTTGATCTTGTGACTTGAAGTTATACTATCAAAATCATGATGGTGAAAAATGCTTTAAATATTGAGTGAAAGTGTTTAAAATCATTAAGTCATTTAAACTGATGATGATCTATTGAGATTTCCTCTGTAAGGTAATTTTTAATTTTGTCTGCCTATTTAAAACAACTGCTAATGCTAGGGAGGTGACAGAAATTCATGTGATATAACACTGCACTTTTTTTTTTAAAGTTGGAAGCACCTGTTTGGAAATATTTTGAGCCAACCCACACATTTCGGAGTCTTCATAATTAAATGCTGAGAAATTTACTAACTTTATGTACATACATTGATCATATCTGGGTTTGCTTGAAAACTCATGAGACAGTTTCTAAAAGCCACACCCAAAAAAAGGCCTCATTGTGCCAAACATCATACCATCCTTGCTGCAGGAAACTAATATTTTAAGAATGGATAGACCTTAATAGGCCCTATATTCTTCATTCCTCTGCCCTTTCTGTCATGTACAGAGAATGAAAATTAAAAAAAATAAAAAAAACCTCTACTTTAAGGTTCTTTGAAGTATTTTCACATAAATTGTTTTATTAGCTCTTCCCATTTCCCTTGTTAAGTACAGAGGATGGTAATGTTATCTCCAATTTACAACCAAAGGAACTAAATTTGGGAGGTAAACCTTTAAAGAAAAGAAAAGGAAAAGGAAACCAATCCCCTTGGAATGCTGGAAAATCTTGTGCTGAAAGAACCATCAAACTGGATTTCTTTTGGAGCAGAATGTTAGACGTAGAGAACATTGCATTAGCCTTGTTTTTCCTGAAATGAAAAGTCATCAAACAAATCTTGAAGGCAAGCTTCTTGAGTCTCGGGTGGCATGTGTCTTCTGGCATGGTGTCAGGCATACATGGTCTCTCTGTTTAACTGAGTTTTGAAGAGGATTTCTTATAACCCTGACTGTGCCTAACAACCACAGACTGTGGTATACACATATGCATGTGCCGTCCAAAGCTCTGAATGAGCTTCTAGAAATTCCACAAAGCCACTGTGGCAGATTTTCTATGCTGCTTAATAGTGACTGAAATCACTGTGTACTTCCTAAGGGAAGGCATTATTGTATAAAATATCACTTTAATATGCTCAAAGGTCTGAAAAAATTTTTTGAGAATAGGGTAGCCTCCTTTCTCCTTGAATTCTGGATTGGCAAATGAGTGACATACTGCCACGTGAGGCATGGGTTGGTTCCGGAACCTCTTTCTTAGCTCCAAAGAGCCCTAGACTTGAGCGGCAAGAAGGTCAGAGTGGCAGTCACATTTTAAGAGCTCATAAGTGCAATCCAACAGCTTGAAGAGACATCATATCATTCGAGTGACCTTGCACACCTCCCGCAGGTCACCTTACACTTCTTAGCTTGAGGCCTTTGCCGAATCCATATAAGCTGTGAAATGATTCCTTTCTGTAAAACCCCGGAACAAAGACACACACACTCTGCTTTCTGGTAAGTCTTGCTGAGCTATCTAGAATTGTGGTTAAGCTCCACAGCCTTGGACCTTTTGCAAACAATATCATTTCTTTCCAATGAAGATAATAGCAAGCAAGGTAACTATCATTATTACTTTCTCTTTCACTCCTTTTTTCTCCATGAATGTTTGGAGGTGGTAAAAAAAAAAAAAAAAAAAAAAAAATCCAGGTTTGCAGGTCAGTAGTAACAACTTTGGACAAAACTTCTTCAATAGAGTGGCACACTGTTTGATTTAGCCCATTTGAAAGCAATAACTTGCAAAAACAAGTAACATCTTGCAAAACCTGTTGGCTGTTCAGCTTTGTCATTTGATTTCTTAAAGAAAAACACCAAGTAGTTTGAATTTTAGCACCCTTTGTTTTATGTTGCTTTTGTGAAGTAAAACATCTCAGAAATATTAGATCCTAAGAGACCCAGTTTTACAGATTTCTTTAGTGAAAAGAGATATGATTCATAGGGCAGAACCAGAAGTACATGAATGTTGTCTGGACTTCACCACAAAATCACTCAATTCAGAGTACCTCAACTATCTTTGCCTGGGGAAAATTTGTGTTGACTTAATTTTTCGGCATTAAACTGCTAACTACTTATAGTTGGAATAGAATCAAAATCTCTTAAAGTTAAGAGGGTCTTTGGGTGTCTTCAGTCCAATCTCCCAAATGATTTTGGAATCTCCTCTATAACAGCACAATCTCTGCTTAGACATCTCCAGTGATGGAGAACTCAGCCCCTCGTTAGGGGGCAAGACCCCATGTTAAATAATTCTAATTTTTAGGAACTTCTTCCTTGACCTAGAATTTCCTTCCCTTTAGCTCCCATTAGTTCCAGTCTTTGGAACATGATAAATTAATTAATTCCCTATTCCACATGACATTTCATTTGGAAATGACTATCATAATTAACCTGTATATTTATTTGTTCAGGCTAAATACTTCTCTAAAAATAAAGTTTCTTCTATAATATGACTGCCAGAACATTACTTTTTTAAAATTAGATAACTGGAAAGACATTCTTTGTTCTTGGTCAGGACTCAATATGTTAAGGTTGTCATGTATGCCTATAGTAATCTATAAATTCTGTATGATACTAATCAGTAAATCTATAAGTTCTTTGTGTTCCAAATAGTGTGTTTTTTCCTAGAATTGTCAAAACTCATTCTACTAAGTATGGACTTATTATGTGTCAGGCACTGTTCCTCTAGAGGGTATATACAGCTATGACTATTACAGACAAAATTGCTCACTTATGGGGTTTACATTCTAGTAGAGTAAGACATAAAATCCTTATTAAACAAGTATATCATTGAAGAAAGCTTTAAGTGGGAAGTGAGACAAAGAAAAGATAATAGAACAGTAGGATAGAGAGTGACTGGGTTGTGGGTGGAGAAGGACTCAGATGGCATCTGAGCAAAGATCTTATGAGGATCTTTACAAACCACTACAAATACTGGGAGATGAATCCTCCCAAAAGAGGGACTAGCAAGGGCCAGAGCCCTGAGACAGCCCATTGTGTTCAAGGGCCTGCAAGAAGGCCAGGGTTACTGGAGTGAAGTGGGCAAGGCAGCGAGTGAGGTATTGGGTAAGCCAGAGAGTAAAGAAGGGTCAGATTCTGTAGAGCTTTCACAGTCTGTGATAAGCAGCTGGATTTTACTAGACAATTTTAAGCTGGGCAGTGATAGGATCTGATTTATGCTATGAAAAATTATTCTGTTTTGTGTAAAGAATCAACTGCAAGAGTGGAAACAGCAAGGCCAATTGGGAGCCCAGAACTGAACGAATGAAGGCTAAAGCTACAATAGCAGCAGAGGAAAGGGAGTGGAGTAGTGTGTGGCTTTGTACTGTATTTTGAAAGTAAGGCTGAGAGATCTCCCTGATGAATAAAATATGAAGTATGAGGGGAAGATAAGAGCCAAGGACAAGCCCAAAGTTTTTGGCCTTAACAAGGGGAAGATGGTAGTGCTGCATTTACTACTCTGATTAAGATTTGGGGCAGGCGGCAGCAAATGGGAATTGGAGGCAAGAAATAAGAATTCTTTCTTGGACACATTAAGTTTGCATCCAGGTAGAGATTTTTTTAGACCACTGGGGAGAGAATTTGAACTCTGTGGGGAGAATGAGGTTAGAGAAAGAGTACCGAACACTGTGGGACTGGATAATATCAACCAGAGAGTGTAGATGAAAGGAAGGAAGAAATGTCGAGCAAGGGAGAAAGGAGGAAGGGGAGGCAGGAAGAGGATAGGGCAGGAAAGGCAAGAAGAACAGATGAGAGAAGAGGAGAGGTCTAATACTCAGAGATAAGACTTAAGAGGATCCAGCAGAGGAAACATAAAAGGAAGACTAGGGTTTGGAGAAAAAGCAGGAGAATATAGTGATCCCAAAGCCTTGGAAGAAAATATATCAAGAAAAAGGAATAATCACTTGTGTCAGAGGATACTGAGAGTCAAGGATGAGAACAGAGGACTGATCATGGATTTGCCAAATGATGGACATCAGTGACCTTCCTAAAAGCTGCTTCAGTGGGGTGGTGGAGATGAGAGCCAACGGAGTGGTTGAGGAGAGGATGGGAAGTGAAAGTATGGAAAAAGCAAGTACAGCTGACTCTTTAAAGATTTATGCTGCAAAGATGAGCAAAGAAATGGGGCAAAAGGTAGACTGGGAAATACAGCCAAAGGTTTTTTAGAGTTTTTTTTTTTTTTTTTTTTTGAGTGAGTGGTATTAAGGTATATTTCAATACCTAGTGATATGATCCATGGTTAACAAGTGTCTTGTTTTCCTAAGGCTACTGTAAAAAAGAACCACAAACTGATGGCTTAAAACAACCAAAATTTATTGCCTCAGTTCTGGAGGCTGGAAGTCTGAAGGGAAGTTCATAGGGAAGAATGTTTAATGCCTCTTCTGGCTTCGGGTGATTGCCATCAGTCTTTGGCATTCCTTGGTTTGTGGCAGCATAACTGCATGCCTGCCTCTGTCACATAGCTGTCTTCCCTGTTTACCTGCATCCAATTTCCCTCTCCTATGAGATCAATAGTCACATGGGACTAGGGGTCACCCTAATCCAGTTTGGCCTCATCTTAGCTAATAACAACTTCAAAGATTCCAATAACAAGCAGAATCATACTCATGAGACTGGGAGTTAGGACTTGAACATATCTTTTTGGGGGACACAGTTCAATCCATAACAGCAGGTAACTAATGATGCATGAGGGAGAGGGGTAATGGCAAGAGCAAAAGGGGATGCAGATCAGACCACAGATGGCAAAGGGGACTTCATATAGGACAGTGACCTTCTTCTGTCACAACAGAGAGGCAGAACATAAGGTGGAGGTGGATGTTGTTGGTGGAGATGATGTTGAGTCAATCTGATCACATCCATTTTTGATATAATTGTTATCTGTAAAAATTAAAATGCCCAGGAAAGGTTATGGAAGAGAATAATGGTGGGGGCATGGCAGGTATAATGTCTGCCAGATATTAAAACATTTGGTACTATACAAGAAGTGAATAGAAAACCTACAAATAGAGCACAATATATATGAGAATTTAGTGTATGGAATGGGAGCCTTTCAAATCAGCTAAGTAATGATGGATTAATCAATAAATGACATGAGATATATGTCTAGTTGTTTGGGGAGAGAAAGAGGCTTGATCTCTGCTCCACTCTTCAAGCAAAATGATTTCAAGATGAATCAAACATTTAAACATAGAAAGTGCCATAAAATAATTTTTAAATTGGAGATTTAAAAAATATTTAGTCTTGACGTGGCAAAGGTAAGACACAAAACTCAGAATCTTAAAGGGAAAAATGGATTAAATTCATGTAAAGGAAAATGTGATATTGCTTTATGAAAAGATGCCATAAACCAAGTCAAAAGACAAACTACAAACTAGAAAATAATATTTGTAATACCTAAGACAGATGGCCGATTTTCTTAATAAGCAAAGAACTCATACAGATCAATATAAGACAAGGAAAAAGATAAATAATCTAATTGAAAAATGGATGAAACATATGAATAAGGAATTCATAAAAAAAGGAATTCCAATTGCCTACAAAGATATGGAATAATACTTAATCACACTTGTGAAATAACAAATGCAAAATAGAACATTAAGACACCATTTTTCATCTATGAAATATTTTAAAAATTGAAAATACCTAGAGATGGTTTAGAGTTGGAGAAATAAACTGTGAGAGAGGGGCAATTTGGAGATGGTTAACAGGAACAAGAAGAGAAACATGTATGTTCCCTTTGACCCAGCAATACCACTTGTAGGGATTTAAACTGTGGCTATTCTTTTATGAATGTACAATGAAGGGTCAAGAATGTATTTTGCAGCATTACTTGTAATAAAAAAATAGAAACAACCTAAATGTTTATCAATAGAAAAATCATTAAATATATTATAGAGGTCAGTAGGAGTTACTAAACAAACTGGCACATTCATGTGATGGTATATTATGCAACAATTATATTAAAGAACTTGGAGAAGAAAGAAAAGGGAGAAAAAAAATAAAGCCCCACCCACCCACCCCAAATATCCAATTCACTAAAGGACTGTGCATCTCATCAATAGAACTCTCCTTTCAGGAAGATTGGCCAAAGGACAAACTTTCAGTGGGTCAAGTTTATTTTCTACCTTGTCTCTAAATTGCCCTTTCTTCCTTTTTCCTCATTCAGAAGCCCTGGAGTTCCCTACCACCTCCTTTCTTCCTGTCTCTCTTTCCACTATTCCAAACAAAAACCTACCCAAATGAAGGAGTCACTATCAGTCACTCACACTTTATTATGAATTTTCAACATTTCCCCCTTCTCTAAGATATTTGCATTTAGGCTATTAATAATTGGAGGAATAAAATTCATTGCCCTTATTAATAGAATTCCAGGTAGAATTCTAGAGCTAGAATCTTCCTCCCCCCACCAAAGCTTATTCTTTCCTTAAAGCTAACTGTGCTTGGTTAATCAACTCTAAGGGTGTTTTGCCAAGGTACAACAGTTAATATACTGATTTAAACTTATTTAATAAGCAAGAATTAAAGGAGAGAAACTCATATTTAAGAATCATCCCCAGGAAAGGTTGCCAAGGGAAAGTGTAAAGAAAGATACAGCGATCCTTAAGGAGTACATCATTTCAAGTAGAAGTTAAGTGAAAGAAGAGCCAGGAAGACTAAGCTGAAAGAAGCATTGGAGAGCACCACATCCAACATTCTCATTTCACTGACAACAAAACTGAGACCAAAGAGGTTGAATAGTTGTTCACTGACACATAGCTCTTAGTGGCAGAAGTGAAACCAGCAGTCAAATCACCATATTGGTTTTGAGTCTGTTCATTCATTCATTCATCAAATAACCATTGAGGTTCTACCGGGTCCCAGCTGGTCTCGGCAGTTCTGGGATACAGTCATGAATAAAGCATTCCAAGCTCCTGTGTGAGTGTTACTGTCGATCACTTTGTCATAGCTGTGGATCAGGAGCTGTTCCTCAAACCATTTCTCAGGAACCCGACTGACCTGCAGGACACGTCAGTGAGCAAACTTCCCTGATTAGTTACAATCAGTGGAGTGCTTAGTGGGAGCTTAGCAGGTGCTGACATAAGTACTTTCTCATCACTATAGATTTCAGGGGAATTTGAATTCTCACATTTCTGACTCATTGCAAGTTTAAGTATCTATTTGGTTGTTCGGACAGGAAGACTTGAAATCCAAGATTCTTTTGTCATGGCTTTGTGTTGAAGGGGTAAGGTCCTTCACATTTTACATAAATAAATAGATAAGTAGCTGAAATCATAATTGATTCTGTTTTCTATTTTAAATTCAAGCACACCACTCTAGCCAGTACCAAATTTAATCCTCCAACTTTGCAAAGCTCTATCGGAGTATAACTGCAGATCATATTTGATAGAAAGAATGATGGAAAAACTTCCCTCCTGCCATATGTGCCTAATTTTAGAAACACAAAATAGCAAATAAACTCGTACATTGCAGAAGAAAGACTAAGTTTTCCTGAGCAACTCCTATAAATTAAGCACTAAGATAGATGCTTTGCATGTGTTATATAATCCCATCCTTGGAAAGTCTCCCTGATCCCACAGAAGAAGTTGGGGGACTTGGGTTCAGGGTTCAGATCCCAGCCCTGGCTTTTGTTAGCTGTGCTGTTAGGTGACTGGTCTGTCTAAGCCTCCAGTTTATTTGCAATTGGCGGCAGTAGCACCTGTCTCTAAGAATGGTGGTGAGGCTTGGACGTGGTGTGGTTTGAGAGAGGACCCAGCCCAGTGCCAGGTTCATGGTGGTTATTTAGAAAACATAAATCTTTATCCTTTTCCTTCCCCTTTCTTTCAAACATTGATTATTTCCATGTTGTTAGGGAGGTCTGCCCTGCAATCTGGGCTTAGATTTCCTTTTTCTGCCTAGACTTTGTGTGGCCTGAGGCTGTCATCTTCTAGGAGTCCTGGCTTTGTCAGTCCAAACTATTTTCTAGCTTGTCAGCTCCAAGCTTGCTCCTCCCCCCCACCCCCCTTAAGTGGATGCTCCTGTTTTTTAAATCTACAAGAACTTATTCACGTATGTCATAATGGAAGCTGGATTCATGTGAGGTTCTCTCCTTGTCACTTCTGGTGACTTACCACAGTCACTGTTAAAAGAGAAAGAGATATATGAAAATGCCCATGGTAAGTTATTACTGAAGAAAAGCCGTTTGCGAAACAACATGCTCAATACAACTTCATTTTGCTTTGTAAAATATATATCTAATCTGTTTGTTTGTGCATGCACAGAAAAAAATTTGGGAATGATGAACACACCAGTGTTTATTTTTAATGAGTGGAATTGGGAGGTAGATAGTAAATGGAAGAGTCTTATCTTTCACTTAACTGTACTGCTATGCTATTTCACTTTTTATAAAAATTATATACTAAAAACTTTTAGGCTATAATGAAGAAAAAAAAAGTGTATTCAGTTTTAAAAGACCTGGGATTCGATGTTTGAAATGTTTTCCACAAAGGTAATAAGAACGATTCAGTCTTTCAGTAATCATGTCTAATGATAAAAAAAATCTTTCCACATGGCTAATTATGTTCAAACAGAGATATCTACTTTTAGATCATCTGATATATCACAATCTGAACTCAAATTTCAGTTAAATTTGGAGGTGACCATTAGCATTAAAAAACTAAGTCTTCCTGCCAAATGGAACCCACTTTGGAGTATGATTACAGATTCTGATTGGTTCACAAACCAGAAAGTGTGCAAAGATAGAGCAACAAAGAATATATTAGGAGGCCCTAAGTTCAGAATGAAAATAATGCATCTTTAGATTCAAATTCAATTAATTTTTACAAAACATGTACTATGTGTCCCTCTACACTGTTGTGTATTTATATGCATATTTTTCTCTTTTAAGTCTCAAAACAATCTGTGAAATACATTATGCTAGCCTAATTTACAGATGAGAAAATAAGGGTTTGGTAGAGAGGCAAAGATTGAGTTGTCCAGGGTCACTCAGCTAGTGGTATCAGAGCCAGCACACAAACCCTACTCCTTTGACTTAAGGTCTTGTGCTCTCCCCTCTGCCTCCCAGTGCTGCTTGCAGACATTCTGATTAACTGATGATTTCATGGGAAGCCAAAGGGGCACCCAAAAACAACTTGCAAGCTTTTCCCTTGGGCTATGGCAAATATCCCTTGCCTTTATTTACAATTATTTGCAGCAAACCCTATAGAATCCCCCAATACTAAAATCATCCAGTTATTATTGAAAGCTTTCTTCTGTGTCACTATAGCTAGTATAAAACTGGTTAATGACAACTTGAAGACAATATTATCTGCTGTGTCCTCTTCAGTAAGTTATTGACTTAAATAAGAATTTTGCTGTGCTCCTTTGTAGCTAAACAAAGCCTGCATCTTGTTGTAAGTAATAGAATTTATTTATACTTGATATCCTTTGAAAAGTGGTGCACTCCAGCAACTCAAGCAGAAAGTCTTCTCTAATTCTTCCAGACGAAGTGACATAATTATCAGATAACATTATTGTTAATATTTTAATATTGGCATACACCTATCTGTTCATTTCCAAAACTGTTTGAGGTCCACCAGGGGAAGATGAATCTGTGTTTGGGTCTTGATCCAGTCTTTCAATGTTTGGAGGGCATCTATAGTGACCAAAGGGTCACCCAGGAACTGGAACCTGCATGACCAGTTCATTTTCTGCAGCTCCTTGATGAGTTTGCAGTTAGACATGGATTTTCTTGATGCCAAGATTTTGGCCAGCATTTCTTGTTCATCATTCTTCTTATTTGTCTCTGCATCTTGGGTGAGTCATTGCCATACTTCCTGGGGGTAAAACTCTGGACATTTTTTTCTGTCCTCCCAGACAATCCTATTGGGTGAATCTACCTTTAATTATGCTGTTTGTTTTTCATAAGCTTGCAGACACCTAGGTATGCCAGCCCTAAATCAAGAAGCAAACTCTGTTTTCCTTTGCATGAAGGCATGCCTATAGGAAAGGCCTATTTGGGAAAATGGTTGATGAAAGTTACATGTGATCACCAAGTCCACCCACACCCTCTTCCCCCACTAACACATTACATATCCCAGCTCTGATTCTAGGTTCAGACCCTTGACCTAGCCTGTATGTGACCTTGACCTTGAACAAGTCACTCCAGTTCTCTAGGTCTTATTTTCTCCTCCTTCAGATGAGGGTGCAAGTCTGTCAGAGGCATGCTTCCTGACACTGCCCTTCCTGTACCCTCAGGAGATATCACCAGTCTGAACTGTTTCCTGATGAGCCTGGAAATGGCTACAGAATACTCAGTGTAGTATCCAGAGTACACGCAGATAGACAACAAATTATGAAAATAACTTTTTGAGATATCTCGTCTACCAAGTTAGACTCTTTTAGAGGTTATTTGGATTTTCATATCTTAGAATTGCTAGAAGAGAACAGAGGGGAAAACAATGACTGGAATTCTTGGAAAATCTCCTTCATGCCCTGGGCTCTTGCAAAGAAAGTCAAATACTCGGAGGGGTTGATGGATTTGATGGTATTTGTACAATTGCCCTGGAAATCTTGTATTTAAATGCAGATTGGACTGGGTGGGTAACCTTGCTGTTCTATTGAAAAAATAAGAGATGATGTTTAAGAAGCATTTTATTTATTTTGTTAACAAACATTATAGCACTTACCCTGCACCATACTTCTCTTCTAAGCACATTTCAAGTATTAGTTCATTTGGTCCTCCTACGGCCCCTAGGATGAGAGTTCTATTGATGCTGTCATTTTACAGATGATGAGGCCAGGGTTCAGAGTGGTTGAGCAACTTACCCGCAGGTACACAGCTGGTCAAGGGTGGAGCTGGGATTTAACCCATTGTCTGACCCTCAGATGAACTATACTCATCTGTCTCCTTCTTTATGTTGTAGAAGTTCAATAAGGCCCGACCTGCCTGGGGGGCATTCCTGAAAAGAAAAGAGATTATTTTAGTGGAAGAACATGGGCCCTATGCTTGAGATCAATACCTACCCATAGCATAATGATAACGCTGTGAGGATTAAGTTAAATAATACATGCAAAGGATCTGGCACACCGAGTAGTTATTAATACAAGTGCCTGCCTTCTGCCCTGCCTTCCCCATAAGAAAGTAAGATGGCAAATTTGTGAATGCAGGAGAAAACTCAGGACACCTGTCCCCTGTTCACAAAAGATAATTTAATGCTGCTTCTGAAATGAGTTTTTATTAAAAGCGGCTGTAGACCTCGAATGAATAAATGCAACCAATGGTTTAAGAATTTGGTGAAAGAGGAAATGAAGAGAAATCATTTAGGAAAGTTGTGTGCTTTGCGCTTACATTACTCTATTATTTTGAAGTCACTAGTTCATTGCACTTTACAATATAAGGAATAGAATCTCTTTCTGAGCCCTAATTTTAAAAATAATTAGTCAAAAATTTAGGGAGTACTTTATGTGGACCAAAAAACCCAACTCGGTGATACTGCTTACTCCTACCCACCCTCTCATGGTTCTGCTGTCACAGAGGCACTGAGATTTCTTTCTATTTGACATGATCAGTTATTTATCAGGGTTCTTCCCACTCCAAACACCATTCCATTCTTCCTTTTCTTGGAAGGCAGCACCCAACTTACAGCTCAGGGAGTCTCCTGATGACTAGGAGAGTTTCTCCTGAATTCCTTCTGGCCCTGCTTTTTACTCCAATGCTGGTAAAGGTATTTAGCAGGTCATTGCTTGGATGGTACCATGCATCGATCAGGATTCTTTTATAAAGACATCATAATAATGCCTATTTCATCCTGAAACTGTCAAAAAGGGCTTCACAGACACGGTTGGACTTAAGCTTGAGGCTTTAAGAAAGAGTTGGAGTTTCGATGAGGGGAGGGATTGGACTGTGCTGGGCCGGAGGAAAGATTAATTCCACTGGGCTGGGGAGCAAAAGAGGGGAATGAGGCCAGGCAACCGGTCAGTGAGAGGAAGTTTGATTTCTTAGTCTGTATGCACAATGATGTGTTTTATTAAGTTGCTTTGGGTTGCGAGGGTCAGCAAACTCAATTCAAACTGGTTTAAGCAGAAAAAAAAGTGGGGATGGGAGTGGGAGCTGGGCCATTGGCGGCTCATATAACTGGAAAGTCTACACAGCAACTCGATTTGGGGCTCTCACGGTGCCCGAGATTCCCTTCTCAGCAATGCTCTTGTACCCTTTCTGATGGACAAGCCTCTCATTCTGTTTCAGATTTAATCATTTTAGAGGCAGAGTTGAGGCTGGATTGGAGAAAGAAGCTTGACTGTCCAAAGGGGCACCATTACAATGGTTCAGGAGAGAAAAGAAGGGAGGCCAGGCTTTGGCAGAGGTGGTAGGCACAGAGAGGACATTTAGGAGGCCCAGTTATTGACCATCAGGGAGGCCGGGAGGGAGAAGTCTAAGATGACTTAGCTCTAGCCTTGAAGTTGAATTACCAGCTGGGACATTCAGATGTGAAAGTTTAGCAGACAGAGATAAATTCAACTTCAGCTCTGAAATCCACTCAGGGCTGGATATATAAACTTAAGGCTCTTCAGAGCATATGGGCTATTGAAGAATAGCAGAATTTAAAGGTTTTCAAAGAGAAAGAAGAACAACTGCAACGGAAACAAAAGGGAGGCATCAGAGAGGGATGAGGAGAACCAAGGGGCACTTACCACAGAAACAAGGAAGGAAGGAGGAGAAAGTGTGTCAAACTCTAAGTGAAATTAATTAAAATTAGATTTGAATAATGTCCATAGTGTGTGGCAAGGCAAATGTCACTATCAAAGCAGGTCAAATGACAGAATCCATGCCTTCCACAATTGGTTATTGAAAAGAAAAATCACAATTCCCTATTAAATCAAGTAAATCACACATTTATTGATCACTTGCTAGGTGAAAGACATCATCCTAAGCACAACGGAGAATGAACAATTAAAAAAAAAATTTTTTTTTTCAGTCCCTGAGAACCAGGAACATAAATTCATTATTTTACATGTAATTTGAATTCAATCCGGCATTATAACTTAATTTGAAACATGAGCTGAATTTATTCAGAAGGGTTAAGCTTTCTAAAAAGGGAAGGTGGTTTATATACCAAAGTGTGTAATCAAGATCAGAGGATTTTGTTTTTAAAAAAAAATCAATCACGTATGATTGTGCTCATCAAAATTATTCCTCGTTATCTCCATTTAAGCCCTAATAAACTATCGCAACTTTATCCTATTTCTGGAGTATTTCTTGCCACTAGTACAACTTCCAACTTTTTCTGCTCAGTGGCTTGATATAGAAGGAGGCTTTCCCTCAATAGCAGCTGCCATTTAATGACTCTAGTCCAGCTCTGTTGAAAGCACCTCTTCAACTTTTCCCTCTATTCTCTCTTTGAATTGAGTGTGCTAATGGCATCTATCTGAAAGATGGTCACTTCTTTCACCCTGCTTGTCTATCTTTTAGCTCCTGGGACTCCCAGTGTTTCATCTTAATCTCTCTTGTAATACAATATGACTTTGAATTTTACTGCAGTCCTTCTCAGGGTCTCTGGGAGGATGTGAAAATATCCACAGCAGTGGAGACTATAATCCCCATGATCTTGTAGGGTGTGGAGTTCGGCACTATAAATGTTTGAGTAGATTTGCAATCCACTCCTGATGCCAGAGATTCCTGTTTCATGTTCCGTGGACATCCTTTCATCAGGTTTTTGTGGATGTTCAGAGACCTTCTTCCCTAAACTTATAAATCTTCAAATATTTCCAGCAGGACAATCTAGAACAAATCAAAACTTCTTATGGCTTGCATTATTTCAGCTAAATTGAAATAGTACCCACTCTCCTCTTTTCCTTTTCATTTCATAATTCTGGCTTGGGTAATCTCCCCTGCCATATTTTCCTTACTCTGGGCACCATCTACTTGTTTTTCTCCTAGGGATGGGCAGTACATAATGCCATCAAAAGGCAAACAGAAATCATTTCTGAGATATCTGCTGCTTTCCATCTCCCTGCTTCTGTGCCCCTTCCTTAGTGTGGACAATCAATGGCCAGTTGTTTGTGGGCAGCATGTACATGTGATTGTCACTCCCTGCAATTACCCTTTCCACAGCCTCTGCCCCCGAGCAGTGAGCAGCCACTGCTTCTTGGGTTACTGATGGTCTCACAACAAACCTGACTTTGTTCTTCTAGCCATCTCCTCTCAATGCCATCTCATTAAAGTCTATTGCCAATAAAAGCAGCCCTGACAAATGCTTTTCCACTTGTAACCTGGTCTGAAACTGCCTGGCTATCTTTTCTTGTTGAATGGGCTAAACATTCTAAAATAATTTAGTAAAGAAATGTGACATATCCCAGTGCATGTTGTCACCTATATTTTAAAAGAACTGTGTTAAGTACAGAACACTAGCCTTTTAAATTATTGTTTTGTTCCAATAATAAGACATCAAAATTTCAGTTTGTGTCGTGTGTAAGTATAAATTACGAGAGACTATAAGACCCGAAAATAAGAGAAATACACAGGGACGAAGGGGACTCTAAATGTTGAGACTTTTGTGGGGATCTTTAGAAGTTAAAACTTTTTCTGGAAATTATTAAAAAGTGGTAAAATGTTCTTTGTCCAGATGGAAAACTCTCAATAAAAAGCCCTGTTAAAGTAAAAATAATTGTATTACTTAATTTCATGCTTTCAACTAGACTAAACACTATTGCTAAAGACAAAATGTAGCCCCATTCCCTGTCACGTGGTCCTTTCCTCAGCCCCTGGTTCATTCTTTTGAGAATCAATCATGAAGCAGAAGTGGAGCAGATGGGTAGAACTGGGATTTCCCAATTTGGAACATAGTCCTGCTCCCAGTTATAGTAGGCAGTGGGTGTTTTTGCAGGACCCCTTATCTTTACATCTGGTTGTCCTATCACATTCCTGCCTCCCTGTGAGGGAAACGCCTATTAAAAAGAAAAAAGAAAAAACAGGAAAGAAGGATGAGTTTAAGAAACAGTGTCCTTGACCTGGACACAAGCTACTATCTCTATTAATTCATTTGCCAAATATTTACTGAGCACTTTCCAGGAAGGCTTTACAGTAAAGTGACTAAACATGTAGACTTGGTTTCAAACCTCAGGTCTACTCTTTTGTGTTTCTATGACCTTAGGCAGCTGTGCAGCAGCATTAAAACACATCACTTAGCCTCCCTGTGCCTCAATTGACCATCTGTAGAAATGGATTGAGGGCTAGATGAGATAGCCCATGCCACATGGTTAAAACGATATTGGCACCTAGTAAGCCCTCACTAAATGGTAGTGATTATTATTCATAGATATGAATTCGAGTTCTGAAAAATACCTGTAACCTATTTCTGCCCTAAAGAAACCCTATATGTGTGCCTATAATATATGTGGAAAATGCTCATAGACTTAGTTCTCCTGAAAGGGGCTGATGTGAAATGTGAAAGGGCTCCAAATTTGCAGAAAGGAATTGGAATTGGCTAATATGAATGCCCATATATATAATATGAACTGCTGGGCTTAAGATGATTAAGGCAGCTTATTTCATGACAGTATGACTATTTATGTAAATCTAGTCTCATTCTTTTCAAAGGATTAGAATCTGACATTAGCTGCTTCTACCCACCTGAATCTTTAAGGATGCACAGATGAGTTCTTCCAGTTTGAATCATGAACAATAGTTAGCAAAGCGATTTTAATACTTGTCTTTTAACCCTTAATATATCTCTGTAACATATATATTTTTTCACTGATCCAAAAAGGTGCAGCGTCGACTCAGACCATCATTGCCATATCTGCTGAAGGTTACAAGTGCCCATGTCTTGATTGTGAAAAACATGTTTTTGTACCAGTACAGACTCACCCAGATAAATAAATAAAAGTGCAAGTAAAAGGTGCCATTGTGTTCTCACATTAACATGCCTAAGAGAAGTTCAGAGAGATAAGTAACTGGTTGTACCCTCAGAATTCAAACCAAGAGCTCATTGATGTGAAGTCCCTGCTCTTTTCATGATATTAGGGCTCTTTTCTTTCTGGTGATTTCTGCTGGCCTGGTGTTCTGGGTGACATATATGTGCTAGACGTGGCAATGGTAAAAAGGTCAATATCAGCCAACCATGCAAAAGCATTATTAGCAAATGGGAGTTTGGTGCTTCTACCAGAAGATTCAGTTGGACTGAAAGGATTTATTTGAGCAATGCTTTTCTTATACTTTTTTTTTCATAAATGGAGACATGTTTGTTCCAAATTACATCTTTTAATGCATAAATTCAAACACGCGTTACAAAGACTGCTACCACAAACTCAGAGGATTAAATTGCATCTTTAAGTATTAAGCATTCACATTTTAGATTTTTTTAATTTTTTACTTATATTTAAAGATAGCAGTTAATGACAGTTTCAATAGAGAATGGGCGGGCGTGCAGCATTTTAGGAGAGGTGGGAAAGACATCTTAGAAGTCACAGTAAGTGCCTGCAGGCTCCCACTAGAAGTCAGTTTTGCAGTAATTAAGAGCAAGCATTTCAGAATCAGACAGTCCTGCTTTGAAGATAGGGTGGGGAAACTACTTAATTTCCCAACCTCAGTCACCTCATCTGTAAAATGGAAAAATAATGCTGGGCAGGAGTCAGGGTTAAATGAGATAACTTGCCTGGCACATGGCAGACACTTGTTAGGTGTTCTTACCTGCCTTCCCTTCCACTCTACCAATCTCATTCTTTTTAAATGAAAACAAAAGACTGCTTTCAGAATGTACTTTTTTCCAATCATTAAGTAAAATTTGCTATTGTGTAAAGAAACAACCAGGATAGAATTTTTTTCATCTTTCCTTCTAATTCATCTTTGTCAAGACTTTGCCTATCTGGCCTGGCACTCCGTCTCACCTCTCTATACCCAGGGGTAGTCAAACCCACCCAGCACTTTGGATGAGAATCTCATTGGCATTGGCTTTCTGCCACCAGCTCAATCTGTCAACATCCAGATGCTGAACACTCATCTATTTAAAATCAGAAGCCCCTGGCTCCATGAGAGAAAGCATGGCTGCTGGCTCTTTCTGTGGTCAGAAGGAGCTTGAATTCAGTGGAGCTGGTGGTAGGGGGTCAGTGAGTTATAAGGAAAGTTATTGCTCCAACTGCAAAATGGCTACAGAGAAAAACGGTAACAAAAATCAAAATCACAAACACTAATGAGGCTCTCTAGTTGATGCCAGCTCCATTTGTCGCCACCTTCCACAGCCCCAGAAGACAGTGGAGGATTATAGATTTGGTGGAATCCTTGGGTTTTGTTTGAGGTTTTGTTTGAAAGTCTGTTTGCAGCCAGTAAAAATGGATTAAATTGCCTCTCCAACACAAAGAAATACCAGGTCTCAGTAGAGGTAAGACACCAGACACTTAAAGTGCTACTAGAAGCAAAATAATGAAAAGAGTCCAAAATGCTGGACCATCTTTGCAGCCAACACTATAAACCTTATGTTTAAAAGTATGTACATTAATCTAGATGGAAGAAACCAAAGAAATAATGCATTTAATAATATTTATTTTCCTCTCGAGTGACAGGAAATGGATTTTTTAAGGGCCATCACATATATATTATATATCCTTCTTTTAAAGTACAGCAGGAAGTTATTCTTTTATATCCCATTGCTATTCCTGCCTACAATATTCAGATTCTTTATATGTATAACTTCTAGAAAGGATGTGGGTGGTGCAACACTATTTATAAAATGCCACTGGAATCCAAAAATTAAATGAAGAGTAAAGATGTGAATTGTTAATCTCTAAAACTGTAAGACTTCAAATTCTAAGAGGTTAGATTAATTTTTTTATTATTTTTATGCATGTTCAAAGCACTGAATTCTGTATCTAGGGGAAAACTGAGAGAAGAACTGCCCATAATGATTACAGCAAGATCATATACTAAAACTGTCATATATTTGGTAAGGTCTCAATGATTACCTAAGCTTTAAAGCACTTAGATTCTCAACTGATATCACCATGTTAGAAAGTTGAATTATATGAGTACATTTTTCCTCCTTAGATGGCCTAAATTATCATTAACCCTGAACATGTGAGCTAGTAGCTCTTTCCATTGGAATGTCCAAATTCCAATGAAATATATATGTGTGTATATGTGTATGTATACTTTTTTTCATTTTTTGTCTTTCTCTGGGTGCTATCCCTAACATCAAGCAGTGAACTACTGATGGACATGCTCTAGGACCATTGTAAGCCATCAGCTATGGAGAGAGCATGTGACTTTAAAGATAAGGGGAACCTTAATGGAGAAGTCACATTTAAATTAAGCTCAGGAGGAATGTTAGGAATTATTCTGAGAATGTTTTTCCTTGTATCATAAAAGTATATCATGTTCATTTTTTTAAAAATAGAAAAAATTATTTTCCATAGTCCCAAGATAATCACTATGGACAAATTTGGGTATTTCTTTCCAGTTCTTTTCATACAGGAGAGAGAGAGGGAGAGAGAGAAAGAAGGAGGGGAGAGAGAGAGAGAGAGAGAGAGAGAGAGAGAGAGAGAGAGGTGGATACATATAAAATGATTATATGATCATACCGTATAAACTATTTAGAAATCTTTTCTGTTACTCAATAGCATATTGTAGGTCTCTTACATTATTAAACATCAGTCTGTCGCATCACTTGTGATGGTTGAATATTATTCCATTTCTGGATGTGTCACTGCTTAATAATTCTCCACTGTTGGGTATTAAGGTTGCTACAAATTTTCTGCTATTATATACAATACTACGATGGGTATCTTTCTTGTCAAATCTTTGTTTCCATATGTATTTATGTCCTTAAGGAAAAAAATTCTAGCAGTGTCATTTCTGTATCACACAGAGGATAAAATTTTTAAGCTTTTGATAAAAATGCCCAGATTCTGCTCCAGAAAGTCTATACCAACCTCCACTCCCTCAGAGGACAGGAGAGTGCCCATTTCTCAGACAATAACATCCTCTTAAATAAAGTTTGAATTAGAAGGATTCAGGGGATACACTTATTTGGTTGGTTAGCTGGGTAGGAGAGGGGCAAAGGCATTTGGTGATGAAAATAGCATGAGCAAAAGGTGAGGAACACATGCATGTTCAAAAAAGCAAATATTCTACTGTGACTGAAGTACAGGGAGTGCGTGGAGTCCTGAAAGACCCAATACAGCCAGATTATGGAGGTCCCTGAATGCCCAGATAAGTGGTTTTAAATATTTTGGGTAGACTATTGGGGACCCAACGTTTTTTGAGCAGGGTAGTGACCTGAATGAAACCATGCTCTTTTAAGAATATTTTGGTGGCAGCATGAGGTGAACTGGAATAGAATAAAGAATTCTGGGAATCCATTTTGAGATATTGAAATAGTTAAGGAGAGGGATGATTACTGATTGTTTTAAGTTGGTGACAATAGCAATGAAGAGAGAAGGATGAAATGGGGATCAGGCTTCAAGTGATGTTCCAAAATTTCTCTGGCCCCTTTGCACCATCTATTTTCTAACACCTTTCTCTCCTCAAGACACTTCTGCATCCCCAGCTGACAGAAATCCCCAACTCAGAGATTGTTGCTTTAATATGGGGGCTTTTAGGAGCCAAAACAAAAAAAGAATTTATTTTCCACAGTGGAGTTTCAGGCATTGTGACAAATCAGGGGAGGGCAACTTTGGGCAAAGGCTTTCTGTGCTGTTTAAAATATTTAGTAATTTTTTCAAGCCAAGCAAACACAATTTCTGTGCTCATAATCTCACCAAAAAATTATTCTGTTTGAATTTATTCGTATGAGAAGTCCTATAAAGGTATAAAGTTGTAATCATACTTGGCTGTGCAGTCAGTAAAGCTGACTCTATTAAAAGCATACAATTACATGGCCTTGAGACTGGGATTTAGTCACCCCAATGATGACAGCAGTCTCTCCTATGGACTCTTAGAGGTGTTCACAAATTTGCAAACAGAGGAAGATCAAGGAAGCTAGTTCTAGGGGAAGGGGCAGAAAAAATGATAAGTTTTGAAGGAACTAGTGGGTCATTCACATTCAAATGTCCAGCTGACAGCTGAAATGGTGACTGAAACCCAGAGGAAAGGTTCGAGTTGCCGGTTCTGTAAGCGAATTCCTCCGCATATTCGTAATTGTTAAAAATGGTGAGAATTCCTAAAATTTCCTCAGACTAAAATTTTGAATTATATTACATGATTTCACTAAAAGAAAAATCAAACTATGAGCACTTGTTTATAAATACCTTCTTTTGAATTTACACACATGATTCAGTTTGGGGATCAACGTAAATTGCTTGTTTTTTAAACAAGATTATTTTTTATTCTCATTAATTTGTGTGTGCATCTCCATGCGACTCCTTCCCTGTCTCTTTCTGTCTTCTGTTATATAAGATTTTACTGCTGTCTTCACCATGATCACACTTCGACAGTCAAAAAAAAAAAAATAGATATATTTCAGGTGTTTGAGATGAAGGAGGTTGCGTGAGTTTAACCTTCCTTGGTATCCTTGTGAGCTTTCTGTATTTAATACTTGTTTTATCTGAAGCCTGTGGAGGTTCTAAACTATTAGAAGACACACTTTCTGAGAACTACCTTTCTAGTAGCCTGAAGATATATCATTGATGTTGGGCAACAAAGTTATTCTCTGTAATCCTCTTGATGTTGTAAATGAAAAAGAAGACGGAGCTACCACCATCTGAACTTTGGGCAAATCATTTGCTCAAAAGGATCATCAAAGGACCAAGCCCTGCCAAAATAATATATTTTTTTAAAAATCCAGTGAAAGGAAAACATTGAGGAGCACATACAAAAATGAAATTGGTGCAAATTAACTCCATTGTGATTGGAGACCAATACAAAACAAACTCCCACCACAGCCTCGAAAGGAAAACCACACAAGACAGACATTGAAGTTGTAGCCTCACAGTAGCCTTCTTTTAACAGCTTTCTTTCTTCAATGCTTTAACCTAAAAAAAAAAAAAAGAAAGAAAGAAAGAGAGAGAGAGAGAGGGAGAAAGAAAGAGAAGAAGAAAAAAAGGAAGGATAAAAAAGGAAAAAAAGAAAAAAAACCTGCTCATTGTTATGCCCCCTATTCATCCTTCATTCAAAGTCATTCACTATGCATTAATTACCACTTTCTTCAATGCACCGGGGAGCTCCCAAACACGTCCTGTTTTCAAAGAGGCACACTTCCATGCCTCTGCTATTTATATGCAGAGCCTGCTGAAATTTTCATTCCAATACTTTGAGATTCCCTCTAATTTTTGCATACTGTAATTGTTCATAAAAAAAAAGACAAAAGGATGATTTCATGTTTCTAGGACAGTTGTTTGCATCTCTTTCATTTTTCTTTCCAGCTGTGACTGGCAGCAGAAGGGTCTTTAGCAGGTGTCCTGTCTGCCCTATGGTAAATTTTAACTTTCCTTCACTATCTTTTATGTCTGTCACTTTTATAGAGACATTTTTACCCCTGTTGTGTGGTGTTTCTCCCCCTTTCTTATATCAATCTAATATCTGTATTTTTCATTATTATGTCACTCTCCCTAGGAGCATTTAAGAAGAAGGAAAAGTATTGAGTTGAGAGTTCAAAATCTCATCTAGACATTTTAACTATACAGTAGTTGGATCTCTGAAGCCCACTTTACTCTCATTCCTATGGGTCTGATCACTCTAAAACTTGGGGAAATTACAATGTTGGTTAATAGAAAAATGAACGCGCAGTTGACAAAAAGAAAATTTGCTTAAATGCCTCTCCTGAGTAGAAAGCTTTGATTTTCTAGTATTATTTAAACATCAGAAGGAGATTGATGGGGTTGATTCTGCAACTAAACTTTAATAATTAACGTTTAATTAGGAAACATGTTTGTGAATCAATTCAGCTATTTACGCAAATTTGCTTATTCCTGCTATACAACAGAAATTAATGTTGTTTTAAGGAAGCAAAAAAAAAAAGAAATTAAAATAAATTGTATACACCTTAGGATTGTATACACTTATAGGAATTATAAGATATTATAGGGTATAACTGACCTACCACATTAGGGAATAGAATGTCAGATTTGGAAGGAAATTTCAGCTTTCTCCTTTTACAGTTAAGGAAACTGTGATCCTGAAGGATTGAGACTTGTCCAAAGTCACCCAATTCTAGTGAAACATCGAGTCTATGAAGTCAATCTCAACATATTGTCCATCACAAATCTGCCTCTTAGTTAGAAGAATTCTGCAGTCTGTTCGGAGCATGTTAGCCATGCAGGCACAGTGCACGCTTGTCTCACCACCACAGGGCCATGACCACCGGTGGCCCAAGGATGAAATCGAGTTTCCATATCTTGGCTTACAGTACCTGAAATAGAGTAGATGCTTTAGAAATGATTGTTGCTATTATTGCTATGGTTACTGTCATTATCAACGTGGGACCCCTTCTAGCATTGCCTTCAGTGAAGACCAGAATTTTCCTTTATGTATGTGGAAAGGTTCGATTTCAAGAGTTGTGTGCAGCACCTACGTATTCAGATAACCTCACGTGTATGAAGTCAATAGTATCTATTTCACTACCATGATCAGGCTCTCTAATAGGTGAATTACATTGGAAAATATAAATTATAAGAATAATAGGAGCTCAGAGTTGCAAAGGAACTTCTATGTGATCTAGTTCAATAGCCCGCCTGTCAATGGAACTCCGCCTACACTTACACTAGATTTCTTACATTAAGTAGAACTATGTACCACAAAATAGCCTTAACAATTTGAAAGGAAATGAATTCTATTAACAATAGCCACCACTTATGAAATGCTTATTTTGTCAAGCACTGTAGAACAAGTGCCTTTTATAATTACTTCTAATGCTTACAAACAACCTTGCAAGTTAAAATATTCATAGTAACTCCATTTGAGTATGTGAATAAACAGAGCCTCCAAGGGATGTCTGGCTGAATATGTAACAGCCCAGAAGAGGCAGAGCCAAGGTTCTGACCCAGGCCTGCGCGGCTCCAAAGTCCAACTTCATTCCCTGGCACCTCTGTCATCCAGATTCTTCAGTAAGGAGGCAACAGCCAAAAATTTCTGAAGAAATGTGCTTCTTTTCTTTTGTTTTTTTCCCCTATGGATTATTTCTTGTACTCTCTGCTACTCATCAAAGCACATTCTCAACCTTTACTACTTTTAGATATACCAATCTTCCAGCTTGAACAATAGTGTCTTAGTTTCTTAAAGCTGCCATAATAAAGTACTGCAGACTGAGTGGCTTAAATAAAAGAGAAATTTGTTCTCTCACAGTTCTGGAGGCTAGAAATCTGAAATCAAGGTGTCTGCGGAGCCATGCTTCCTCTGAAGTCTGTAAAAAGATCGGTTCCATGCCCCGCTCCTGGCCTGGCGGTGGCTGGCCAGCATTCCACAGTGTTCTCTGTCTCGGTAGGTCGTGGCGTGACATCCTCACCTACCAGCCCCCTTCCCCTCACCCTCTACCCCTGTCTCTGCGGGTCCAAATTTCCTCTCCTTGTAAGGACACCAGTCATATTGGGTTAAGGGTTAGGACTTAATCTTTTGGGGGACACAATTCAGTCCATTACAAATGGCCAGTAGTTGAACAGTTTTATAGGCTCAAAGAATCTAAGCTTCAAACCAGAAATGAAATAAACTTCCTGACTTAATCCTGGTGAGAATGTTACTGAGTGTATAGTTGCCTTGAAGTAAATAATTTTAGTTTAATCGCATGAACATTTAAAGAGGACCCAGCACTAGGAGCTATCTGAGTTCAGGTCCTGGCTCTGTCAGTCCCTGTGCAAGCTCTTTGGGCCTCAGTTTCCCCACCCATCAGAAAGGATGATTAGGGCCTCCCTTGCCTTCCTAATAGAGTGGGAACACTGTGAGCTAAGGTAGCATGATCCTGCATGTAATCGTGATTTGCAAACTAAAATACATGATACGAAATTTCAAAGTTAATGATTAATGTATAAAACCTCTATGGTTTATGAACACTTTTTATCAAATGTTTGATAAACAAATCAGAGTAATAAGCAAATAAATATATAAGAATTTCCCTTGCTCTGAAGAGCACCCAAAATACCACCATCATCTTTTGGCTTCTTGAAAGAGAAAAAAATCTAAAGGCAACTTTATGTTGTTTTTAAAAACAACTTTTAATTATAAAAATAAGGAGAAAAATATAACTCAAAGCAAATATGACTCTGCTTAAAATGTAATTCCATTCTTTGGTTTCTAGGCATTTAAGACTAGTAAAAAAAATTATGAGAAAGGTAAGTACCAAAATATAAAGGTGAAGCAAACATTAGGATTCACAGACTCCTAGTGCTGGAGAAAGACTTTTAGAGATAATTGAATTTGGCTGCCCCATTTGATGAAACAGGCTCGGAGAGAGAAAGTGATTGCCTAGCTTCATCAAGTGCATGGACTTGGAGCAGCGACCCAAACGCAGATCTTTCTAATGTAAAATTCAGTGCTTTTTCTGCCACACCACAGGCCTTTGTTCCCACTCATCAAGGACACCTGGAGGGTCTACAGTTTACTTTGTTATGGCTGTAAACTCCTAGAAAAAATGTTTGTCTTCAATTTCACACACCCTTTACGACATCACAGCCTCCCCAGAAGCCCCCCAGGCAGTGCAGACCGGACTAAAGACGCACCAGGGTCTGTGTGTGTGTTTGTGTCTGTGTGTGTGTGTGTTTGCGTTGGGAGTGATGGGAGGGGTGGCCAGGAGACGCAGAGCGAGAATCGATTTCTAAGGAAAACTAAAAGCAAAAAAGATGTCTCTGTCTGCTGCTGAGGGCTTTATTTAACACCATCTCCATCTATTGCTACAGCTCCTTGTGATAATGATAGAATGACTAATGTTCATGATTTAAAAAAACAGAGTGCCCCCATCAGCCCAGCTCCTCAGCCCTTCAGAGCACACTGATTTCCACTGGGGATCACTTTTCATTACAATATTCTCAAACCTGCAATTTGAGCGTCTGATCGCTCTTGCTGCTGAGGCATGGCCCTTTTTATCATTTGCATTACTACACAGAACTCTTCACTTTTATTGCCCCAAAGCTTATGGTTTAAGTATCACTAATGAAAGTAAATCTTGGCTATTTGTGAGTGTGCTGGTATCTTTTTATAAAAACAAAACAAAAAAAACCTCTTCAGGAAAGCTTTGAAGGAAGCCAGAAGGACATATAAATACAAAAATTTTAAGTAGCAGCCACAAAATGTAACCAAAAAGCACACACACAAACACAAACACACACACAAAACCTTAGGGTAAGTATTAAATATTGATGCATATTGGTTTTTAACACATGCATTATTCTTGGAACTGATATTTCCTCTGCAATTTTTAACGTTGAAATTTAACATAAATCCACCTCCTTTCCGAAGTTCATAAAACATGCTTTTTACTAAATCATTTGTCAACCTTAGGTAAGATATTCTTCACACACTATTGCCAGGCAATTTTTGTTTTCCGTGAACATGGCAAGTCTACATCATTATTTGGAAGTCCCTTCAGTGACAGATACTTGTCGACATGAGTTGATGATTTTTGATGGCCATCCGGGTTACTACACAGGGAAAGTGTCCTCTGTCAACTGCTGTTTACTTTCTAAAATGTTTTCTTATTTCCTTTCAGAAGAGAATTTTTTTATTCATCAGGGATTTTTAAGCTCTTAAGGGAAGTATACCCAACCATTAATGTCAGTCTGCTGTAAAAATATTAGTTTCTACCATTATGTCTTTCAGGTAACTCAGTAATGCTAAATAAGGTAATTTTTATGGGTGTACTTAAATTTAAGAAGGTGCTAATAAAATGCAATTTTATTATATTTTATGAATATCTAATGTAAAAATGATTCCCACTAGACAATGGCTTCTAGCCTACACTCCGGGTAAATGGTATTCAAGGCATATTTAAGTGCTCACTATTGTGGAAAAGCAATAACCTCCTCTTAACAATTTCTTCCCAGTACCCAGGTACTCCACATTTCCTAACATTTCTTTTACCTGTATCAAATACTGTATTAAAAACCATTACCTGTTACTCTACAAGTGCAAAACATGAATTTAGCAATAAAATAAATGAAAATTTTATAGCAAGTGTTGATACTTATCTTAACATTAAAACTAACCTCTCAAAAATTTAATGCTATTGGTGATGTTCTAATCCTCTAAACTGAGTGGTTGATTTACATGTTTTATAAGTTTTATAACATATATATGTCACCAATGTCCCTGCATATGTTTACATGATTTAAAAAATGAAAAGAGACAACCAAAAAGCATAAGGAAAGTTTGCTGTGGACTGATTTCTAAGACCAAAAGTTAACTGACATATTGCCCAATGCTTTGTACTTGAAACAGGACAAGTTTCAGAACTATTAGAATACAAATAAGCTAAAACTAATAGTTACTATTTGTTGAACACCCATGTTGTGTTAGACACAAATGAAAGGTGCTTCACATCTTCAGAGCCCTGCAAACTTCCAAGGTTGGTGTTATTAACCCCATTTTACAGATTCAAAGAGATTAAATAGCTTATTTTGAGTCACAGTTAGTAAACTGGCAAGGCCAGATTTTAAACTCAAGTGTGTTTTATTTTATAAATACAAATGAAAGCAGATAAAATTATACATAAAATTATTTAGTGTCAGTTTGTCTGAAGGAACATGGAGTGCTATGACAGATCACTTACAATCTATTTGTGAAACGTGATTTTCTTTTAATAAAAAAGCAAGGAGTATAATTTTGTTTTCCCCTCCTTATTTACAACTCCTCCAGTCTCTGAAAGTAGTGATAATTTTATTTATATTTATATGCTAGCACCTGGCACACAGTAGGTAGACGAATGCTGAATTCCACTAGTTGTCATAACTGGGACATGTCATGATGGTATGGTGACTTGTCTCCAAATACAATCCAGAAATGTTGCTACAATACTCCATATAGTATTGCTGAAAATGCAAACATTTTGGGGGGTTGAGGAGTAAATTAACTAAGAAAAGTAGTTCTTAAACTACTTTTGAATCAAAGCACAAACCTGAGCACTTCCTTTTAGTTCTATATATTTTGTTTAGCCACACAAAGCAAGATCATCACATTCTTATATCTTTAAGAGAACACTCTTGTTACCCAAGAGTAATATTGTTGGATCACATTTGTGACTACAGCATGGTAAGATGTTGAATTTAATCAATCTGTATTGCCTGGCTATATCTTGACTAATATAGCATATACAGTAAGTAAGGCTGCAGCTTCTTCCTTAAAAAACATATGGTGTCTAACACCTGCCACAATTACCCCGTTAAGCAGAGTGGACAAAGGTGACTGACATGTGACCTTTTAACCTCTCATGACTTCCACCCAGGGCATTTTACTCAGAAATGTGCAGCGATGCTGTTTGTTGGCACTCTCCTCTGTTATTCTGTCGTATGTTTTGTCCACACTGCTGTATTTGTGCTGAACACAGCTAAAACTCCACCACGATCACAGCCTCTTGTCTGACGTGTAAACAGTATCTGGGAGGGGAAAATCCTGAAGAGTGCTGCCTGACATGTAGACTTGATATGGGGGCATTATTTTTATTATTATTCAATGGACCCTGATTCGGCAAAACACATCTTTGCAGTGCATATGCATGCTTTCTTTATCCAAGCCCTGTTTTCAGGCTTTCTTTTCTGTTAGATGTAGTTATTATTCAGAAACTGCCTTATTACTGAGTGTGGTCAAGCAGAGGCTGGCTGGCTGGGATGCTGGACTAAGGATTTTTACTTTGAGTCAGAGGTTGAGCTAAATGACCCATTTAAACCCTAAGATTCTGTGATTCTATGAGGAGGGGTAGAAAGGCCACTTAATTCTAAAACAGATTGCTTTGGCAAAGGTTTATAAGATAGCGTGAAGTAGAACTGTAAATTTTTTTCTAAACGAATAATTTATTAGTAATGCTAATTAGCATCCTAGACTTACTCAGATTCTGCCAAGGACTTGGGTTCCTATGCTCCAACAAGGGGCTACCAGGGTTTCTTCTCAGCTTAGTCAAAGTTCAAGTAAAGACTGAAGCACATATATCCAATTGCTTAAGTCATGCTTTAATTCTTGGTTTGTATATAGGGTTATAATTTACACTCTTGTGTCATTACAGCTCTCCACTCACCATGACTTCAAGGCACATCTGACAACAAAATCCATTTTCTTAAAGGTTCTGTGTTTGTAGGCAAAAGAGTTTATCCTGCTGTAATTCAATTTCTCCATTTGAAAATTGGGATGATATTTGAGACTTCTCTATCTCAGTGAAAAATCAAAGCAGGGACCCTCCTGTTTTGGCAAATGGCGGAGTGAGACTCTTCAGGGCTCTGCTCCCACAGAAGCTTTGAACAGCCAGCAAGGACATCTTTCTCAAAGCTCCAGAAAACAGTTATATACAACAGTAACAGCGCAGGCCCTGAATCAAGCTATAGGCTACTTAAAAGCAGTAGGATCTCGTGGTGCCCTGGCTGGCCCCTCCCCATTCCTCGCTGGCTTGGTACAGAGCCAGCTGAAGCTCCCAGCTCTGATCCCGGTTCTGGAGAGAGAGTAACCCTCATTCACATACTGGTAATATCTATATCTATCCCAATCTGTCTGGTGGTGGCTCGAGGGACTCGCTGTCCCAGAACTTGCCCTAAGTATAGAAAGCAGTTCATGAAACTCTCTTACAGGATGCTGTGAGAAGACAGCCAAGTTGTGTTGCCTGGGGCAAAAGATTACTGACCATAGAACATACAGTGTAGTGCCAGGGACTGTGAGGAAACTGTTTCCTAGGTGAAAGGGGACATTCAGAGCCACGTAAATAGGGAAATTCCTAGGGCCACACATGCATGCACAAGAAAGAAGCATATGCAGAATGGATCAGGGAGACCCTATGATTTGTCCTAGAGCAACTCTCTAAACTGATTTTATGGATAAACCCTGAAGGAGAGATCAATCTGCAAAGACTGGGAAGGGTGTTTGTTGTCTTTTTTGGTTGGCTCCTGGCAACCAAGGAAAGCTCTCTCAATAACAGCTAGATACATAGATACAAACTTAAGGAACAGACATCTCCAAGTTTAAATTCCAGTAATAACACATTAAAATAACAAAATGGCCAGGTTTCAACAAAAGGGTATGAGACATACAAAGAAACAGAAAGCAATAGCCCAGCAAAGGAGAAGATTAAAGCATTAGAAGCCATCAATGGGGGGGAACATTTCTGGAACATACCAGACAGACTTTTAAAAAGTGGCCCTAAATATGTTCAAAAAGCAAAGGAAAACATAGACAAAGAGCTAAGGGAAATCAGGAAAATGAACGATGAATGCAAAGTGAACATCAATAGAGTTAGAAATTATGAAAAGAGGCAAAACAGAGCTGAAGGCCATAGTATTAGAAATAAGAAATTCCCTAGAGGGGTTCAACAGACGATTGGAGCTGACAGAAGAAAGAATCAGAGAACTTGAAGATAAAACAATTGAAGTCATTCAGTCTGAGGAGCAGAAAGAAGAAAGAATGAAGAAGAGTGAACAGAGCCTGAGGAACCCGTGGGACACCATAAAGCTTACCAATATATACAGTTTGGGGGTCTCAGTAGGAGAAGAGAGAAAGGGGGAAAGAAGATATTCAAAGAAATAATGGTTGAAAACTCACCAAATTTAACAAAAGACATTAATATACACGTACAAGATGCCCAACAAACTCCAAACAGGATAAACTTAGTATATTATAATCAAACTGCTGAATGCCAAAGAGAAAGAGAGAATTCCGAAAGCCACAAGAGAGAAACAACATGTCATGTACAAGGGAAACTTATTAAGATTAAGTGTCAATTTCTTATTGGAAACCATGAGACATATTTAAAGAGCTAACAGCAAAAACTTGCCAATCAAGAATTCTTTATTTGGCAAAAGTGTCTTTCAAAAATGAAAGCAGAATTAAGACATCTCCAGGTAAACAAAAGCTGAGAAAATTTATCACCACTAGACTGGCCCTACAAGAGATGCTAAATAGAGTTATACAGGTTGAAAGGGAAGGACAATAGACAATAGATCAAAGCTGCAAGAAGAAATAAAGATCTCTGGTGAGAGTGACAACATGGGTAAAATAAATGCCAGTACTATAGTAATTTTGGTTTTTAACTCCCCTTTTTACTTCCGACAAGCTATAAAAGGCAAATGGATAAATGTAACAAAAAGTCAGTGGTTTTGGACTCATAATGTATAAACCTGTAATTTGTGACAAGAACTACATAAAGGTGTGGGGTCGGAGAGGTATAGGAACATAGTTTTTGTATACTATTAAAGTTACGTTGGTATCAAAGCAAATGAGATTGTTATAGATTTAGGATGTTAAAATTAAGCTCCATGGTAACTACAAAGAAAATATCAGAGAATATGCAGGCTCATGGAGACAGAGATTGGAGTGCAGATTGAGGGAGATGTAGAGCAGGGGGAGTGGGGAGTTGGTACATGGTGGGTGTGGGGTTTCTGTTTGGGGAGATGGGAGGGTTTTAGTAATGGAAGGTGTTGAGGGTACTGCAATATGGTGAATGTGATTAGCCCCCATTGAATGGTGTGTTTGGGAGTAGTTAAGATTGGAATGTTTATGTTGTATATATGTTCCCACAAATTAAGAAAAAAGAGCAATTAAAGAGACAATGACAATTAAATGCAATGCATGATTCTGGATGGGATCTAGCAAGGGAGCAGAAAGGCTCAAATGGACATTACTGTGACACATGAAAAAATTGGAATATTGACTGTAAGCTTTATATTAATGTTAAATTTCTTGAACTGGATAACTGCACTTAAAGTGGTTACATAAGTGAATATCCTCATTCTTAGGAAACATACATGGCAGTATTGAGTGTTCGAGGAGCTTGATGTATACTGCCTACACTCAAATGTTCAGAATATGGACTGATAAACTAACAGGTATATATACAGAGAGATACTTAGATAGAATAATATGGCAAATGTGGCAGAATTTTTAAATTGGTGGATCTGGGTATCTGGGTTGGGTTTAAAGGTATGTTGGAGTTCTCTGTATGGGGTGTGTATTATTTTTGTAACTGTCCTGTAAATTTGAAAATATTTCAAAATAAAAAGTTGAAAAAACAAATCAAAGCAAGGAATCCTGTTAAGGTTTGTGAAATTAATTTCTTCCCCTAATGCCGAGCTTTGCCCATTCCCAAAGGCAGAGGAAAGCTGTATGACTGGATGGGAAACCATGATCCCTTTAGTTGCTGGGTAGTTTGGGGTAAGCCACCTCATCTCTCCTGGCATCAGGTTCCCCATTCTTTAAAGGAGGGAGTTGAGTAAGATTGACCTCTAAGTTCCCTTCCAATGCTCTCATGTTCTCAGAATCTCCTGTCCAAGGGGAAATAATAAACTTGGAGATCACTGACTGTAGATCCTTTACACCCCTTTTTAAAATCATAATAGAAAATTCTCTATGGTGTTGGATGCCTGCTATCTCAGATGCATTAATAGGAAATGAGCAGAAAACAGCTCAGCCAGGTTTGTACCTCTCCTGCCCCAGACTTCCCGTGGGTGCAGCACAGTCCTTGGAGAAAGCAAGGAGGGGCCTCTGCTGGTGTCCAAGAGTGGCAGACACACCGCTTCCCCACCCTCAGAACCAGCGTAACACACAAGGCCACCTTCACCCCTCAGGAAGATTTATATCAGTGCTCTTCCATCTCACAAGCAAGGCATTTCCATCATGGAGTATCTACTCTGGGGCAGCCTATGCTATGTGCTTGACATATATCATCTCATTTAAAGTGACAACATCCCTAAGAAGCTGGCAGTTACTGTTATCCCATTTTGCAGAGGAAGAAACTAAGATCATTCCATGATTAAGCAGCCAACCCAGTTTCCAAGGTAGGACTGATTCCAAAGCTCACGTTCTTTCTACTGAAACCCATCACCTCCTGCATGGTCAATTTGTGAAAGTAAACATCTCAAAAATATCATTACTATTAATATTCCATTTTTAAAAAGGACATTTCAAAGGGTTTGGGAAACAAAAATGTCTAGCTAAATGATAAGAATCCCCACTCCCAACCGGTAGTGTGGCTTTCATGCGCCTAACCTGGCATTTCGCAGCCTTGCACCTGCCAGTCGCTCCTTTGATTCCCCCCTCCTGAAAGCGCTACTGGCTATCTATTTTTTAAGTGAAATAAAACTAATTTCATTTTGAGAATTCTTTGGAACATTTCATGACATTCGTTGAGATAACTGGGGACATCCTGCAGTGTCACAAAACCAAGGCCAGGAATCAGTGCTCTAAGGACTGAAGAAGCAAATTAATTTTCCCTTCTGGTTTTCTTCAGATAGTTTTATGTGTGAAAACTCAACTTTCTAAGGCTTTCATTATGTGTTTTGACTTCCTTCTCTGTGTTATCCTTTCTTCTTTATTTACTGTGTATAGACTACTAAGGAGCTCATTAATGTACCTCTTCACCTAATTAGCTTTCTTCCAATGAAACAATGCCCCTCACTCCAGGAATTTGCAGGGTTTTAGAGCCAAGAAGGAGGCTGTGACCTTCTGAACTGCTCTGCTGTCAGGCTGAGCAAAGGTGACTCATGAAACACTTGTCGTGGTACATGGAAAAACAGCTCAGCAAGACAGTGCCCTCTCTTAATAATAGGAAAAATACATTTTCAAAGAGTTGTGCTAGGTTTCTTTTGAAGACTCTGCTCATGGTTTTCAAGGTATCTGACCTGACCTGATTGAATTCTGGAGTAAGCAGAGCTTCAGAAGAAGGGCCCTGCCCGCTGTCATCATGATATGTTTATAGGCAAAGCCAAAACAGTTCCCAGGAAAAATTAAATATAAATGTCTAGCTCAGGGTGGCCCATTTAAAAGTTAAATCTCATAAAACTGAAGTATGACTCCATTGTGACCTTTTAAATTTGCCGTCTATCTTTGTTTGCTTACAGTCTTCTCGATGACTTCTTGCTCTCCCCATCACATTTATTCAATGTCCAGTCAAACATTTATTCATTTACTTACTCAATGAGCACTGATTAGGTACTACTGCAAATATAACACTTTGACAAAATACTCTTCATTTGCCTGCTCTGTGATTTTGGAGAGGTAATTTAACTACCCCGAGCTTTAGTTTCCTCATCTGTTAAAATATGGGATTGGACAAAATCTATTCCAACAGTTTTATGCCAAAATTTCTAAATAAACCCTAAATCCACAGCATGGACTCTGATATATATTATACTATTCATCCAGGTTGAGAAGCAAATATAGTATCTGGCAGCTCTTCATAAACAGCTCTCCCCAGCAGCTATGGTTTTATTAATTGGCAGCCTAACCAACTAGCCTGATGCAAGTCAGACCATGAGAATTTTGCCAGTAAAGGGGTCTAAGAGTCACAGAAGCCTACAAGCTAACCTGATTCACAGATCATTCCAGTTTTATTTGTTTGCTTATTGATGATACCTGGCATTGAGCACACTGCTTAGAAGTAGAGCATTTAAAAGACCTATTACTTAATACTACCGTCACCTCAGAAATACTCAGACTGTGATAGATTCAGCTACTTGTCCCCCAGTATCCACTGCTTTTCCCTTTAGTAATAGAAGGCCTTGGTTGTGGGTAAGCACTTCACTGCCCAACTAGAGTCTGCATTTCCCAGTGTCCTTTGCAACCTGGTGTGACCATGAGATATTCAAGCCAGTGGGATGAGAGCTGAAGTGCTGTGTATAACTTCTGGAGTCATCTCCTTAAAGATGAAACTACTAATCCTGCACTGTCTCTTTCATCCTTCCTTCTGGCTGGGAAATGATGACAGCCATGATTACCTTCTAAACAGGTATTGAGGATGCCAGAGCTGCCTACTAGGCATGGACCACTGTCCTCTTAACTGTTAAGAAAGAGAGATAAATAAACTTCTATCTTATTTATGCTGTTGTTCTTTGCAGATACTTTGTTATAACAGCTTAGTCTATACCCTAACTGATACATCCTGCATTCTGAACTCGAGGAAAAAAAAAAAAGCTTTAGGAGGAGGTAAAAAAAAATGTTAAATACTTTAAAATAGTACAGGAAGGTAAAGGGAAGATACATTATTTTGCCCTTCAAGTATATTCAGAAGAGAGCGGGGTGTCAGAAAAATGATGAAAAAATGAGAAGTCCCAGTTAAAGACCTCTTTAAAGTCAGGGGCAGCTTTTAGGTCAGCTTGGATGTCAGAGGGAAAACCTATGATCACACATTTAATTTTGTTCTTCTTTGTTATCATGTTCTTATGCACACAGAGGCTCTGCAGCCAGGCGTATTTGGGTTCAAATCACAACTTTGCCACTTATTACCTATGACTTTGGGCATGTTACTGAACCACTCTGAGCCTCGGCTTTCTCTATGAAAAAGGAAACAAAAATAGATGTCTTTTCACAGAGTTATGAAAAGCAAAATAATATATAAACTTAAGTGGTGTTTCGTACATAGTAGGTTCTCCTTAAGTGAGGAACAATTATTACTATTAATTTCTTTAATTTGGTCCTGGCTTATAGCCTGGCAGTATTGCTACTGATGATTCAGCTGCAATCTTGCTGGCATTTTACTTTCTGAGTGGACTGAGTGAGCCCATCTCTAGATCCTTCTGCAGAATGCTACATTAGAGCAATGCCTGCAAGTAAGCAACTAACTTCCAACTCGCAACCCAGAGAAACAGAAAGCCGGCTCATGGTTCCTGGGGTTTGTGCTCCGAGAGGTGAATGTTCAGGCATTTAGTGAAACGGTTGGGTGACTGGGTACTCTAATCAGGGTTTAGAACTTGGTATAACTATCTGCGCAGGTCAAGTTCCTACCGTAACCTCATTTGCAAATACAGAACCTCATCCTCTACGCCTTTCATTTACATGCTTTCTTCTCCTTATCCTTCTTTGAGGATAATTTTTCGAAGAATACTTACACAGTCCTGCAAATGCCTGCCTCAAAGGACCCTTATCTTTTTGGTGCACTTTTCTTCTACAGATTATGGTGCTCTCATTTGGAAATGCAAGAATTTTAAATGTATGTCACAGAACATCTGAATCCTCTTATGGACTTTCTAGTTGCCCTTGAAATATTTTTGTGCAGGTTAAAGGACTGCAAGATTTCTTCAGAATCAGAACCTGCTTTGTGCTGCTTTCAGAAGTTTTTGACTGGAATTATCTCTTCAGGAATCCAAACTGCGGAGCTGAAACAAAGGACTATGCTTCCCATATTGTCAAATGTGCTCAAATATATCCCTCTCATCATCCAAATTCAAAGAAACCTCAATTAAATCAAATAAAATAGCCAAAGAGGTTGTAAAGACATCATGACCTGCGTGTTCAAAGCTCTCCCAAGTCTATTGCAGCATGGAGTTTCCACTTTTCTCATCTTTATTATTTCTGTCAATTTGAAATTCTAATGATAATGACATATTTATTCCAACTGAATTCATGCTTGCCTCGCCCTTTATTAAGCAGCAGATACAAAGAATTATTTATTGATGCCTTGGGTGGGCCAGACACAGGTGCTCAGGGCTTTCCATATGCTAATTACTGAAGTTAATACTACAATTACCCCGTTTAAAAGGCAAAGTTACTGAGGGTCAAAGCACAGGGTCACAAAGATGGGAGTGGTGGAGAAAAAATTCAAACCCAACCCAGATCTGTTTTAAAACTCCTGCCGTTTTTTTTTCCAATTCAGTTTTATTGAGATATATTCACACACACTAAAGTCATCCACAGCGTACAATCAGTTGGTCACTGTGCCATCATATAGCTGTGCTTCATCACCACAGTCAATTTTTGAACATTTTCATTATTCAAAAAAAAAAAAAAAGAAAAAAGAAGAAAATTAAAATAAGAATATTTCTTACTCCCTCTCAGATTGGAGGTTTAAACAGGATTAGGCAGGTCTACTTTGTTATAAAATTGAAGTTCATATCCCAGAGTTAATTTAGGTGGAGGATAACCATATTTTTCCTTTATCCCATTGGAAATTCATAGCTTTGGTGGTTATCATGATCTCAGAGCAAAAATAAAAGGGGTTGTTTTGTAAGAGAAGTGTGGGGTTTTTTTCTCCTTTTTACAGATACAATGGGGGAAAACCACTAAATGGAATTTGGTACAAGTTCAGATTACTTAAAACTTCATCTTTCAGTGTCCACATGCAATCACAGATACACAATAGGTGTCAATTTTCTTCATTGATGTCGGGTGGAAGGAATAAGTCTATCAAATTAATTCTCCTCCTCTACACCCCAAGACCCCAACCTAGGGTCCTGCAAAACAATACCCCTTCAGAGAAAGAACCCTGGAAGACTGCAAGGGAGTGTTTGTATCTGGCAGTAGTAGAGCCAAGGAACCTCTTCTGCTTTCCTCCCCAGGCCTAGGAGGGGCCCGGGAAGCGCCCCAGTGTGCCCAGGCTCAGTTTTCACTTAAATCCTTCCTCCAGGCCATTTAGCAGATAGTGTGTAATTTAGGGCAATTACTTTGCTAATGTCTCTTATTATCCTCCCTCCTTACCCTCCCCTGATTCCCACTGTACCCACTCTCTTTCCTATTTATATTTTTCAGATGAAGCAGTAGACAAAATCTGAAAGTGAGCCAAGCTTGCCTGGCCTGGAGGCTACACCAGCTTGCCATAACCAAGAGAGCAAGGCCAACCTGATGGAACTAAAGGAAACACGGAGCCCAGAATGAATGACTGCTGACAGGTGACTCAGACGGGGGTGGGGGTGGGGGTGGGGGGTGTAGGTGGGGCTGACTGGGGTTTGTGCATCGTAAATCTGGCCATCCGTGAACACTGAGCGGTCTGTGAAAGAGCAAGAAGGTGGAGACCTTGTCACTTGGGGTTAAAAAAAAGAGAGAGTCAAATCCGTTATACACTTTTGGAAGAAAATTCCTGTTTGAGGGATCCTATTATTTATGAATTTATAGTTTCTAAAAAATAGTTAAATGTGTGACATCTGTAATAGAAAAAAAGAAACTAATGATTTAGAGAATTGACTATTAATATTGTAAAAAAATATACCCAGTGAAAACAGTATTGTTAGGGTCATATATGGATTGCAACCAGTTTACCTTGAGCTACCTTCTCCAAATATGTTACTAGAATTGATCCTGCATGCTCATTACATGTAATAATGGTAATGCTTTGATTTGTGCACCTTTGTACTGTTTACAAAGCACTTTGCCATGACTAAGATTTATTAAAATGTTTTGGAATTTACTTTGTGCTGGGAAGGTCCTTCATGACTTACATGAGTGATTCCATTGAGTCCCTAGCAATTTTGTGAGAGAGATATTATCTTCATCTCCATTTCACAGAAGAGGAACTTGCCCAAGACCACAAAGTCAGTAACTGGCAAACCTAGAACTCTCTTATTCTGTTCCAAATCCTGTGCACTCTGTACCTACATGACAACTATTTCTTTCTCATGCTGATTGGGATTAGAGCATTTTTTAATAAGCATTTATCAAAAATATTTCCACAAAGAAAAGGCGCTGCAGGATCTTTTCATACATCCTGACAAGCCCCCACTAGGGTTGCCAGGCCTTGCTTGTTGGATGGATAAACTGATTTTCTTGTTGATAGCCCTATCTTGCCATTTGATATTTTGAGTATGATCCTTTTATCCTTTGCATTATTGGAATAGGAAACTAATTGTAGACTAATGCATCTTCTTCCCTCTGCCCAAAAATAGATGGGTCCCAGCTGCAGTTAAAATAACAAGTTCTGAAAGCCCAGAGGACAGGGAGATTCATTCTGGGGTCAATGGGGAAATTTGAAATGGGGTTTGAAGAGTAGAAAATAGTTTGTAAGTAAGAAAACACACTCCTGACCTTTGCAGGTAAAGATGTATAGCTAAACAAATTAACTATCAGGTATCTAATTTAAATATTTCAATTACACCAAGCCAGCACTCTTAGGCATTTATTTTCATCCATAAAATATAGATGCTTGTTGAAAAATAAAACAAAAACAATTCAAAGGACTCAGGGGATTATGTCTATGGGGCAGATTGGTATTTCCCAAACAAGTCACTCTCTCTACTGCTACTTGAAATGTACATTATCCATAGAAATGTACAGTTTAGTTAGATACTTTCTAAGAGTTAGCTTTAATCTAACATACAGAATATTACTATAAAATCACAAAAATAAATAGATTTTACTCCATGTTAATTATCAATCGTGGTTGATTTAGGCAAGGTATTCTCTAAAGTTCCCGCCTGCTGAATCTATTCTGTCATTAATGGTGTCTTTTCAATCCACACACAAATGCACATACACATGGGCTCCCACTCTCCCAAAATATTTCCCTTGATTTTAAAACTTATTTTGCATTTTAATGTTTTTCATTTAAAGTCAACTTCTCTAAGATGGTCGAAATTGATGGTTTATATTCCTCTGTCTCTTTATAAAGCATCATATAAAGCACTTCATAAAATCCCTGTTGGTTAGAAATTGTAGTATAGGAAGCAAATGAGGATACAATGGACTAAGGCAGGATCCATCTGAAGACCACAAACTATCCTGACTACTCTCCTTGCCTTGCCAATCTATGATTATTTTGTCTTTAAAGACTGAGAATTTGATAATTTTGTATCAAAAATACATACAAAAGTCAATGTAATAACTGAAGAACTACAGCTAGATGAAAGACACAGTATCCACAAAGCAGCTGCCCAATAAATGTTTGTTGAATTGGAATGTTGGCTGAATTACACTGTCATTTATAGAATGAATTAGTGATTGATAACATTCTATATGCTTTCCAAGTTCAGCTATAGCACAAGCTGGGGAAGATCAAATAAAATGATTAAGGTCTCTTCCTTTATTTCTTTTATATTTCTTCACTTCCAACTATAAACCCATGAAAAAGTTTCTTGATATTGCTTTTGCATAGACTATTTCATTATTCTTTAAACAAATACATGATATTAAGTCAAGTTCTCACTGAGGAATTGAGAAATTTAATCTCTGGTCACCCAACTCTTTGAGCTGATAGAGTATTGTATAGGTCAATGTTTGCAAGTAATGCTTCTAAATGCCATTACAGATAATATCAATGGCTTACATTTATGAGTACTTTACCTTTTACAAGGTGTTTTCATATGTGGCATTCCTTAATCCTCTCAGAAAATTTGTGAGGTAGGTTTTAACCTGATTTTTTCAAGTAAAGAAACACACTGAGTTTAAGTGCTTTGTCAAAGGTCACGCAGCTTGGATGCGGTAGAATCAAGAATGGAACTCACGTCTTTTGACCTGAAATCCAGTGTTCTCCATAGCGTCATGGAGAAATAGAGCAAGGACTGCTCCTTGGGTTTTTAAACAGAGAAAAACAGGTGCTGCGCAACCACACAAGTTGGGAAGGCAGTGAGACTCTTCAATAAATCCTGTCTCCCTTGTAGTCACAGGGGTAGGGGAGTAACAGTCTTGGATAATGGAGTAGATCATATATGTGGGAAGAAGCACCAGGGCAAGAAAACAGTATTGTAGCATCCAAGAGGCCAATACAAATCTGGCATTTCCAAGAAAGTTATTAAGCTGTAAACTCAAAACAAACCATGACCTTATCATAATATATGCTGCACTTGGAGGGAAATTTGGGTCACTACCCAATTCCAAGAAAGATTGTAATTGGAGCAGGGAATGGCCTCAGTGTCTGGCACTCAGTAAGTACAGGACTGACTGAACTAAGTTTATTGAAACAAGTTTAGGGACATTATGCATGGGCAGGGCTAAACATTTTAGACTTTTCTGCCTAGGAAGGTCACAAAAGATAAGGATATGAACAAAATCTATAAATCACAAATACCATGGCTAATGTAAACAAATCCACAAATCACAAATAGTGTGGTTAATGTAAACATGTTCACTAAATCCTGAAAATAGTAGACAAAGAGGATATCTTTTAGAAGTTGAGTGAGATGAATAAAGGCTTTGGGAGAAGAAGGCATCGCTGCATACCTTCAGGTGTTACTTACTAATGCGAATATAAACAAGTTTTTCAAAGGTTGACCAAAGTGGTGAAAAACAGAGCTAAATCATTCCTAAGAGAAATTGGGCTGATTCAAACTTTTAAATGTGTTTACTACCTCATTCAAAAAATATTTGTGGAGTGCAAACTGTGTGTAAGATATATGCAATATGCTAGGAATAGCATAGTGAACAGAAATTACAACTCCTATAAGTGATGGTAGCACATTATTGTGAGTATAATTAACAGTGCTGAATTACATGTGTGTGTGATTGAAAGGGGAAGTCTAGGGTCATGTATGTCACTAGAAGGGAAGCTAGCGAATAAAGCATGGGACTGTATAACAGAGAACACCCTGTTGTGGATGAGGACTGTGGTTAATAGTACAAATATAAGAATTTTCTTCCATGAACTGTAACAAATCTACGCTGTTATTACAAGGTGTTAATCATAGGGTGGCATATGGAAAAAAATACACCTAATACAAAATATGGACTATAGTTAACAGTAATATTTTAACATTCTTTCATCATTCATAAAAAAGCTACCACACCAATTGTTAAGTGTCAGCAGTAGGGGAATATGAGGGGTATGGGTTTCTTTTCTGGAGCAATGAAAATGTTCTAAAATTGATTGTGGTGATGAGAGCACAGGCTGTAACTATACTGAGACCCATTGATCATACATGTTGGATGGATAGCATGGTATGTAAATATATCTCAGTAAAACTGCTAATTTAAAACAAATGCAATTCCTAGTCTCTTGGAGCTTGCAGTCTAGTTGATTTGTGTGAGGATGATGGGATCCTTGATATGTCCTTTTGGCCCTGGTTAGACCTTGGGTATGATCTTCAATTTTACCTTTCATATGCTTTGCTCTTTTCTCTCTTGCTAATACTGAAGAAACAGAAGGGGAGGGGATTGCTGATCTTGAATTTGGAGTTTCTACCAAACAAGCAATTATCAACTATTCACAGCAGCACAAAGACAGCAAATGTACCAAGACCCCTCTAAGAACCAGTGGTAGAAACTCCATACAAAATATGCTCAACTGCTCTGTCTTTTTTAAGACCTCTAATACAGTCTGAATTCCAAATATATTTATTAAGCAGATATTATGAAAGAAAGAAAGTGTGGTACAACAATGGATACAGTATCTCCACCCTTTATTACACACTTATTATATGTCAAGCACTGTATCAATTACTTTATACTTATCATTGCAGTACATTCTCAGTACAACTGAACCAGATAGTTAATATTATTATCCAAGTCTTGACGATGAGGAAACTGAAGCTCAGAGCTGTTGTTTAATCCAAGGTAAGGTAAACGCTGGGGTCAGGATTTAAAACTAGTGCTGTCTGATTTCAGAGTCCATGTTTTTTATTAGATACAATATTGCCTCTTAGTCTCTGCCTTCAGTAATCTTAGTATTCTGGGAGAGAATGATAAGATAAAAGGCAATTTTCAGCATCAGTTCAGTGATAACTGTTGCAAGAGAAGGCAGCACTGGAGTACATGGGGATACATGGGAAATCATTAAACCCCACTATGAGGGTCAGAGAACATGGTATCTAAGCTACATCTTGATGAATAAACAGACATCAACCTAGTAAAGAGTAGGGGGAAGAAGAAACACACCAGGAGGAGGAAGCAGTATGTACAAAGGTCTGGAGGTAGGTTTGGGAAACTGCAAGTCATGATCATGAGTAATCATCCAGCCACCATGAAGCACAAGTTGCAAAGTGCTTTCATGCAAATGACCCCACCTCTATTGGGATGCAGCAAGAGGGCACATGAGGACTCTGGCCATGCTTCTGAAATCTGACTCATGTTTGGTGGGAAACCCTATGCCCTACACTGGATTACTGCACAGCAGCCTGGAGTCGTGGTCACACCAGAGCAGTGCAGCCTGGGAAGAAGGCACACTGACACATGGCCAGTGCAGGCTCAGCTGTGGTCAGTCTTCTATCTGTGACTGACAGGTGGTGATTGGCTGTTCCTTCTTTGTCACCAGATGCTGCTGGAATTCTCAGACTTTGGTTCTACATCAAATCACACAGTTAAATGAAGAGGAAGAGACTGGGTAACCAAAGAGAGCCAGTTCTACCCTGGCAAACCAAAGCTTCCAAGATATAGAGTGGATAAAGCAAAGCCATGGGATTTGAAACAAACCATAAAGGAAATGAAGTCAGTCTTTACATTCTATCCATAAGTGTCTTTCCTTTGGCACCTTCCCCGGGGCCATTATTTCAGAAACTTCGTTAGTTTTAAAGTAATGTAGAATTGGTGTTATTGATCAGCATAGCTTCATGCATTCATTACTCCATCCTACAGGGAGAAATAAAAAGTCTTCAGAGATGCACAGACCTGGATTCAAGCTTTAGTCCTTAGACTTACTAGCTGTGTGGCCTTGGGCAAGTTGCTTATCCTTATCTTTAGAATAAGGATAATAATGTGGTCTTTGAATGACTGGTGTGAGGATTAGAGAAGTAATATATGTAAAGCATCTATTCTGCCCCTTGGTAGTCATTCAACAAATGGTAATTATTATGATTATATTGACATTTAAAGGAGATCTTTCCAGTGACTGAAGTCATATTTTGACTAACAGATGGAGTTTTGGGCTTCTGTAGAAGAATAACTTTTATGAGTATTGATTATTTTCTGAATCAAACAATACATGAATTCACTAAGGACTCTTGCCATTTAAAGCAACCCTATAGTTAAATAACCATATTCCTGAGCCAAGAAATTTGGACCCATTATCTGATCAGTATCAGTGAATTTATAGCAACAAGAGAAAAGAATATTTGAAATTGGGACCCCTCCTAGGGAAAACTCACTATATATGGTTTCCATACCTAGAGCCATGATTCTTTTAGGTAAAGAGCCTATGGTAATTAATGAAATTCTTAACACCTTGAAGCTTTATTCCTCCTGATTAACCAAGTATTCTAACATTACAGTATTACAAATCATGCTCACCAATTGATAGGAAAGACAGCATGTTTTTACTCTTCTTCCAAAACTGAGAAAGTGAGATATTTTGTTTGATTTATTCAGTTATATATCAGGGCTGAAGTAGTACATTCAAGAGAGACAAGATAGTGGAGAGAGCTCTGGGCTAAGAATCAGTAGACTTGAGTTTTAACTCTGACTGTGTTCCAAGTAGCAAGAAGAAATTGGGCACAAAAGAGAACAGAAAGTTATCACCCTCTCATTGGGATGGGGCAAAAAGAGTCACCAGTTTATCACCTATTATAAATGAAATGGAATGGATCTAATTCTCCCAATATCTACATTTATTTATGGCTACAAATTAGGTAGCTCTGGAAGTTTAATTAAAAGCTTTTTAGCTTATCCATAAAACTAAAAAATTATTTGACAGTCCCTTTACTCATATTTCTAAAAAAAAAAAAAGCTATAGAACTTTAGTTCTCAAATGTAAAGTGTAACATTAATTAAACTATTCCCTTTTGACAAATACATTTTAATTACAGTAAATATTATGAGGGGTATCTTAGCATCCTAAATTTATTATCCTAGAATATTTCCAGAAGACTTAACAGCTGTGAACAAATGAGTATCTTTTAAACTATCTTAAAGGAATCTTGCTCAATTACATGGCTTTGAAAACAAAAGCATACTTTACAAAAAAGAAATTTTCTAAAGGGTTTGAACGTATTTCATTAGTTAAATGAGTTTACAGGCTTCATTTGAGAAAAAGTGAATCATTTACCTTATTTTAAACCATCCATGTTTCCCCTAATGGTGTTTGCTAAATCTGAAAAGCATTTATTTAAAATAAGTGGAGTTACTTGTACATTGATTAAACTGTCTATCTCTTTAGGTAGATCATGGAATTGCAATTTAGCATATAGAGTTGAAGGGAGCATCAATTAAAGATATAGATAGACTGAGTCAGGTGCTCATCAGAGATGGGATTAAAGATAGGGTAAAAATGTAAACCCCAAGTTTGCAAAACTTAAAGCAATAATATAATGAAAGCACAAAATCAAACCAATTGAGATAAAAATGAAGCACTTACCTAGTCTGATCATCTGAAAAGCGTGGCAAATTCCTGCAAATTGCAGGAATTCACGTTGCAAAGTACTCAGCAATACTTCTGTGTAGTTCTATAGAAAGCCCAGAAAATCCTGCAATATCTTGCAAAGTGCTCCACAGGCATCCAATACTTTTGATCTAATATCATTCTACGGTCCTCAGTGGATCCAAATCACGTAACCACTGGTCTTCAAGTGATGAAAAGATAAGCCCTGGAGAAATGGAGGACTGATTTTCAGTTTTGAGGATGAGCTAGAGATCAAAAATCTACTACTCAGAGGTCCCTCGGATACCAAAAAATACAAAATAAAAAAAAATAAAAAGCCCTTTTGATTTTTTTTTTTTTTTTTTTTTTTTTTTTAGTATTTGCTTTAAAAAAGGACAGAATCCCTCAGCCTCCCAACACATATTTCAATAACCCAACAATGGATGAGAAATGTTTGACAGAGGGTGTATTGGATGTTGATGATCTCCAACTGCTTCCAAATCTGCATAAATAGAACTCCAACAAATCCCTACACAATGAGTCTACTGAATGGGGCTCTATTTATCTGCCGCAGAAGGATAAAAGGCCAAGCCAATTCTATTGACAGTTAAGTCTGTAGCTTCCAACATATCACTGAGGTCACTAACCCACCACTACAGTATGGGATGACATAAGCAGTTGTTGATGCGCTCAAGAAAAATTTGGGCTCAAATCAATTCACTACTGAAACCCAATTTAGGGAGCTCTCAGCTTGCACAGTTTTGGTTGATCAAATTCAGAGATGGGATCCGATTCATATTTCAGTAATGAAGATCAGGGCTGAGAACTGATATATTGAAAGGTGTATTTTTCCATTTCTCCACATAAAATATTCATGGATGCCATGTTCTACAGTGTACTCTGACAGTGTAACAGCTGCCAAAAACCTGGTACCTGAGGCCACTTTTACATCAATAAATTATCAAAGGTTACATCTGTAGCAAGATAGCTTCATTTGGCTACGCAAATAATACCAAGGTACATAACATAGTTATCCCAGCTTTTGTTCCCTTGAAGCTAGATTATTGTTACACTCTGTGCTGCAAAGCATGCTGGGAAGCTCCAACCAAAACATAAGGATGAAAAATACTCGCCGCTGTGCTCCAATAGAGGCAGTGTGGTGTAGGAGAAAGGTCATGATTTAAACATCGTGAGCTGAGTGAAGTGGCTGGATTATTCAACCTCTTTGAAACTCAGTGTATCCATCTTTAAAACAAAGATGTTTCCCTCCCTGCATGATTTTTGAGACCAATAAATAACAATGCCGCTACATTGTCTGCCACATGATGAACAGTCAGTTAATGTTTTTAGGGGGCTACTTTCTAAGAACATAGCATTCAGTACTGAAACACCAAAGTATTGCATCTGTCACCAGAAAAGTCCTGGAGAGCTTCTCTTTGCCTTTAAAAAGAGTGGCTGCATGCAGAAATTCAATTTTCTGGAGTTCTGAAGAAGTCAGTTTCACAAATTGGAGATTTATTCCTTTGGCATTCTCACTCTTTCCTTTATCATCTCTTAGAACCCAGAGTATCTCCTTCCTCCTGTCCAAAGGAATGTCCTAAATATATGGTGCACATCTCCAATAAAACCACCAACCAGACTTTCTAGTCCAATATTTGCATTAAGGGCTTTGTATTTTGAAATCACTTTTAAAAATCTATCACTAAACTTTTTTCTTTAATTTTAAAAAATATATATGGGAACGAAGTGGGTAATCTTGTAACAAGGTCAAAGAAGGATCTTACATTCTGCATGAAGTTCATGCTTGACTTTGAAATTCAAGGGTAACCATAAGAAGCAAGTCAGTCTCCAAGAAGACTTTAAAAACAAGAATCCAATTGCTCCTAACTGAGACAGAACCTCTCAAATCCCAGCAAAACACTTGTCTGTGAGCCTCCTTGCAAAAGAAACACCTTTGCAAACTAGGTTAACTCTATTGAGTCTTTTGGGTAATTTATATTAATAGTTTTTTAAAAAAGCAATAGCTAAATTTGTTGAGTCTGCTATTAGTCAGATATGCTTCGATCCTCTTCACAGACATTATGTCTAATCCTCACAAATCTGGTGATTTAAAACTCAGACTATAGATTTGGAAACTGAGGCATAGAGATGTTAAGTGACTTGCCTAGGGCTAAAAATCTAAAGAATCCAAATCTAGTCCAGTGTGGTTTAAAAGTCTGCTCTTTCCATTATGCTACTGCCCCCTTGTATCAACTAGTTCAGTAAGTCAATGATCCTCCACTTCACTTCCTTACCCACTAATCCCCTTGTTGAGCACAATGCTCTGTCTCCACCCAGTAGAGTAAGGAGGAAGAATCAAAGGACTTTGATCTGGTTGCCAAGAAAATTATCCTTTTAATATCCAAGAGACAAAGCAGCACCAAATGAACCTATCAAGCTCCTATAGCTGAGTTCTCCGTTAGAAAAGGGAAGCTCAGATATTTTATCCCCACTGACATTTCAGAGGACCCCATTGCAGGATTGTAGGTTGTATTAATGTTACAGTGATACCTTACCACCACAGGGTGACACAAAATCTGAGTTTGGAACACAGAGCACCATTAGGTCTTCTCCATGCCTAGCAGAGATGATACCATTTGTGGGGGCATGGAAGGAAGCAGAATCCCACAGTACTCTGAGAAATGGCTTAAGCCCTAAGGAATCAGAGTGAGGAAATCAAGGCCACCACCATTTTTCAGGAGCATAGCATTTGGTTTGCCTAGAAGATAACATCTTGGGAAGCTCACAGCCTCATGCACATCATCCTAGGGTGTGCACAATGTGTATTGTCCTTCTAAAGGAAGAAACCACATTCTGACTCACTTGGTTTTCTGAGCACTGCCTTGTGGTTTCCACCATGCCTCCCACTCAGTTACCATCTGGGTCAAATGCCTACACCTCAGGAGCTTGGAAAACACATCCCAAGGTGGTGTGGTCTCAAGCTAACAAAGGAAGCTTGTAACAGTAGCGTGCCCACCCCCTCTTTCACTGCCAACTTGTCCAATATTTGACTTATGTGAAAATGGCTGCTCACCAGCTAGGTGTATTAGTGAAAATGTTTCAACGGCTCTATTTAACAAACTGGAATGTCCTTTGGAGAAGGCCAAATTAACATGATTTTACCTTAAGAAGCTTAGAAACATAGCTGCCGCTAACTCAATAATTACATTGTACTGCCAGCAACAATTCAATATTTTCTTCTCGCCTGAGGGTTACAACACATTTGCACCATGGGGAAGCTTTTTCTCTTTATATCTCAAAACTGTACCACAAACTCTTCCTTTATTCATAACAGCGAGATCTCCAGCTGAGATGGGCACTTTTGTATTGCTTTAGATGACAGTTTTCTGTGTTCTTTCCAAGTACAGGAGGTTTAATCAACATATCTGGCAGGCCTTCCATAGCTGGAGGGCCCAGGATGACACTGTGTGCAAACAATATGCTCACACTGGAGGGAAACAAGTTTATTCAATTATTCAATTAATAGATTACCGTCAAGATACTTGTTATCCTACAATGAAAAATGGGGAAAGAACTCCAAGAATTAGGGTAGGTCCCACGATTAGTAACAGCAGGCAATATGGTATCTACACATCAAGTGGGTCTGGCCAAATGCATGAAAATGTACCCACCAACCATTCAAACACACACACACACACAAACCATACACACTAAGAATGTACCTTAGAAAGAGGGGACTCAGACTCCCAGAACCAAACATTGTAAGGACCTCAAAAATTCATTAAATGCTGTAGTGTATTTTGGTTCTGAGTTTGGAGCTTGGAGAGGGTGAAGTTAGAAGGAGCATCTCAATGAGGAGAGTTCTAGAAAGAGATGTTCACAACATTTGATCTGTGAAAATTGGAAGTATTTTTGTAGGGTGTTGTTAATGACTGCTTTTCTGCTTGAGGATAAGACTTTTCCTCACTGCAAAACAGTTTAGAATGTTCTCTGTGCCAGAATTTCTCACTCAGAAGCAATTCCTGATTTCAGAGTGAAGTTTATTACATTTGTATAGCAATGTCAAGATCTCCTTAACAAGAAATGAATGACTACACTTAAACATGGGCAATAGGGGCAGGAGAGCACTTTTCTTTCTGTGGGGTGTTGGTATGTTTTTCAAATTTCAGTGAGTAGATGTTGATACAAAATCACTCATAGGAGAGTATATGGAGATAAGGCTGGAAAGTTACTTTGGGCGAAAACTGAAGAATACTGTTTGCTCGATGAGGAAATTCTGATTTTATGCTATGGGGAACAGGAGTCATTGAAGGTTTTGTGTTGGAGAGTCATCCCCTTTTTCCTTGTCTTACTCCAGCTACATTATTTTAAATTTTTAAATTTCATTTAGAATTTTTGGAACTAAAGCCTTGGAGCACAGTTCAAATGTGCTAGAAATACTCCCCATGAAATGGTGATGTAGTTAGCATTTGAAGAATCACAGGAGTAGTAGCTATTTGCAGTACAGAAGAGTTGAGGAGCAAGTACTTTGAAATTCATTTCTTCTTTTCTATGAATATATACACACATCATTTACATTGGCCTCCTGGTGGCTGAAGGTAACTTGAAGACTATTTTTTTTTACTACACTGTGGTACTAAGGAGACCACCTCCATTTTACTGAATGGATAAAAAAGCCAATAAAAATGTATCCAATATTTCCAAAGGTGACTAAAAGGTAAGAGAAGAAATGTGTTTCCAGGTTGTAGAATCCTTTGATCCCTTCAAGAGGAGCTAGGAGAAGCCCCTGGGCATCTTTGGTCCTTTCCTCTGTGAGCCAGGTGGAAGGGTAGACAAGCAATTCCCCCAGCAAACAAGTGGGCACAGGAAGTTAAGCAGATGGCTTATTTTTAGCCACCAAGAAAGCTAGCCAAAGCAAGAGCCCCAGGTTGAAAATAGAAACCCCTCATCCCCTACCCCCATGCTCAAAGGCAGAATTGCTCCTGAGTCTTGCATGGCTGTCTCCCAACAAATGAATCAAGACAGCTTTTTGTGTGTCTGTCAGTTGTAGTCTTGCCCTGGCTTTCCCAGCTGGAGTCATTAATGTCCTCTACATCAGGCTAAGCCAGTCCTCATCCTACCCCCTGCTCAGTCCCTGGACCAACTCAGCTGTCCAGAAGGCTGGCTCTAATTTAGGGTGAGGGCACTTTGGCCGGAGCTGGAAGCAAATGTTGTTAGACACCTTCTCCAAGGGCAGCAGATTTCAATTAAGTGCACATGTGCAGGGTCAAGGGTCATGTTTAGATACATGCATGTGTGGTGGGACTAAGCCTGAAAAGGCAGTACAAATGAGTTATCCAGACAGAGGAGACATAGATATGCAGAGTTAGAATGATCAGCCACACAGACATAGCTGAGGACAAGGAGAACAAGAGGGACAGCGAGATGGGAGGAGTGGTACTTCAAGCCAAGGTTACCAGGTGGTCAGCTACTTTCAAAGGGACATAGGCAGAAGGAAGAGAACAGGACCCAGGTGACCAGCTGGTGGGACCTGAAATTAGTCTTGTTGCCATGAATCTGCTGTCTGGTTTGCCTCCCATGAACCTGGGCACTCATCTAGCCTCTGAGTCCTGGGTTTTTCTGGTCTTCACCATATCAGCCAAGGCTTCAGCTTCTCTTCTGTCCACCTCAGCCCAGTATTTAAAAATGAGACTCTACTCTGGATCCCAGAGCACTCGGCCAGAGCCCAGATGATTCTTTTTCTAAATCCTGCTGGGCTTCTCCCCAAGAAAACAGGACCTTCTTGTCTGAGTCTTCTCTTCCCATTGGGGTCCTGTTGTAAGTGGGTGATTTCCTGAAAGTTACCTTGAGCCACCAGCAGGTCAAGGTAAATGATGTATATCTTCATAGAAAAGAAGAAACGAATTTCAAAGTAATTGTTCCTCAGCTCTTCTATACTGTAAATAGCTACTCCTGTCACCCAACAGACTTTGAGTGACAGCTATCCTTAAAACTCTAATTTCTGATTGCTGCAAACCATATTAGATCTGTTAGGGTATTAGCTCTTGCCCAAATGGCCCTTTATACACTAGGTATTGGCTAATCTGTGGTCTTGAAAGGGGCCAGTGTTATAGCCTGTATCTTCCACTGCTGCTATCTTCCTCATTCTCTCTTCTGTGGTGGGTATTTGAAGTCCCAGCAAGCCTTGTACTTTACACTGCATTAGTTTGGACAGTGTGTACTGAATGTCTTGGGCCATGCTGGTATGGTAAACAATCTTCATCCACAGAGAATCTTAAGAGTCACCCCACAACCTGACTCCCAGGGGTGTAAATCTCCCTGGAAACACAGGATATGACTCCCGGGGATGAATCTGGACCCGGCATCATGGGACTGAGAACAACTTCTTGACCAAAAGGGGGATGCAAAATGAAATGAAATAAAGCTTCAGTGACAGAGATTTCAAATGGAGTCGAGAGGTCACTCTGGTGGACATTCTTATGCACTATATAGATAACGCTTTTTGGGTTTTAATGTATTGGAATAGCTAGAAGTAAATACCTGAAAATTCCAAACTCCAACCCAGTAGCTTTGACTCTTGAAGATGATTGTATAACAATGTAGCTTACAAGGGGTGACAATGTGATGTGAAAACCTATGGATCCCACTCCCTTTATCCAGTGTATGGATGGATGAGCAGAAAAATGGGGACAAAAACTAAATGAAAAATATGGTGGGATGGGGGGATGATTTGGGTGTCCTTTTTTATTTTTATTTTCTATTTTGATTCTGATTCTTTCTGGTTTAAGGAAAATATTCAAAAATAGATTGGGGTGATGAATGCACAACTATATGATGGTACTGTGAACAGTTGATTGTACACCACGGATGACTGTATGGTATGTGAATATATCTCAATAAAACTGAATTAAAAAAAAAAAAAGAATCACCCCACAAAGAAAAGCGTTCATAAAAGATAGAATGTATAAGAAAAGTTCCTTGTAAACTGAAAAGGTCTAAATAACTGTTAATATTATTATTACCATACGATCAGAGTGGAGAAAAAGACTAATACATATATGAAAGAAGCATACCATATAGATGCTCTCATTTAATTTAATTCTTATAAGAACACTAGAAAATAGTTACTGTTAACTCTGTTTCAGGTAAAGACTTTAAGACTTTGAAAGTTTAACTTGCCCAAGTCACTCAGCTCAGGAATGGCAGACCTGGGATTTCAACCCAGATCTATTTCTAAAACCCATAATTTTTCTGCTATGTAGGATTGCCTCTGTGTACCCACCAGCACTGCATAGAGTTAAAGACAGACAAATTGTAGATAAAAGAGTGTCTGACAAGATGCTAATTATGTAACAATGACAAATTGGAAAAGTAATTTGGGAAAAGCAAAGATCCATACATTTGTGGGTTTCCCAGAAGAGATGGGACTTCAAGTGAGTTTAAAAAAAAAAGGCAGGATTTAGATAAAGGGGAGGGTATTTTTTCTAGGAAGGGTATAAGCAGGGGTGAGCCCAGTAGGTGATTTGGTGCTAAGAAGGTCTATGCCATTGGTCTGGATGAGTTGGGTGGGACAGGCAAGCAGAGGAACATCAAAAGCCAGGCCAAGGTCTTGGACATCATCAGGTAGGAGGCAGGGAGCCAGTATCACAGGGAGATTCGAACTCAAAGCAGCCTCAGTTATTATAATGATTCTTTTTAATCATGGCCAAGAGGGTACGTTGCAGCCAGCTGGTGCCCCATCTCAAAACTTTCTCTACCACATTCAATCTGGTGATTTACTCATGAAATTAAGGTATAAGCTGTGTGCATAATGATGAGAGTGTGAAAGGATAATATGACAAACCCAATATTCCATGACACCAAGTTGTTGAAATCAGTGGCCATCTTCCAAACCAGACTTGGAGTAGAATTCTGCTCACTCATTCCTACCCATGACTATCATTTTCTCCTTGACAAACACTGACCTCTACTTTATCTGTCCCCACCTTCCTTTTCTCTCAAAGCAAAAATGTGACTGTAAAAATAAAGCCAGCATGGGAGAAGCTGTGGAGTGAGCGTAAAGGAAGAAAGGAAGAAGGGATTGGCCCCAAGAGATCACCCATTGGGTCTGGCCTACCTACTATGGTGGCAACAGTTCACTTGTGATATGTGTGTCCAACCAAAAGAACCCATTTCTTGCTCAAAAAAAAAAAGAATTCTGAGAGTGAGTTCTAGCTATTTACCATAAGAACAGTCCCCCCATGAGCAAAATTTCTAGCAATTAGTGGCAGAAAAAAGTAGAAAACTGGACTTATTTCTAAAGCTCTCTCTGGGTATATAACACTTGATCTTGAACCAGCCCTAATATAATTTAAACTGAAGTATAAAATCATGGTAATATTTTGTATAAATATATACACGCATATAATTTTATGCATATAATTTCTAACAGTGTTTAAAATTTGAGGTAGTTAAAGTCAAATGGGTTTTCTATAAGTATCTTACAGTAAATGGAGGGTGATATGATGGGAGAAAAGTATGCCAGAGGGAAGAAGCACTCCGGAAACATGAATTATGGTCCTAACTCTGCCACTATCTGGCTGTCAATATCCTTATTGTTCATAGGAGAGGACTTTAAAAATAATCATCTCTAGGATCATTTCTAACTATAACATCCAATGATTCTATGACTTCATTTTATAATTAACCAATCAAAAGCTATTTATTCAGAGATCAAGAAGGCTATAAGTGCTGGCTACATGCTGAAATTGCTTAGACCTGTGCATAAATATTTACATTTCACCCACCAGAGATGCTCTTCAATAGGAGACGGAAGCGAGATCTGGAAGGTATGGGGTTCATATGGTCACCACAGCCTCTTTAGGCCACTGAAGGTGTGAGCTGGTGTCTGGCATTCCTGGTGTTGAAATCAATGGGATAAATGCCAAATCTCTACTTCATTTGATGATATCTGGGCACAAACTACATAAGAAACCTTCATACTCTTGGCGAAAGCCAATTTTACAGTGACTTTAGGTCTCCATATATATTTTTTTGTTGTGAATTTTCTTGGCTTCTCCTTTTCAGAAGGCATATGCCTCATAATTAGCATACACCAACTCCATTTAGTCAGTCTGCTCATTTAAAAAGATTTCCATTCTGCATGGGGTATCCACAGGTGTTGCAGGTAATTGGTGATGAATGTATGCTAACAAAAGTATCACAGTTATAATATAATGAAAGAAAATGACAGAAACACTCCAGGAATATAAGGATAGAAATATAATCAATCTGTGGCTGGGGAAAAACATAATTCTTGGTATTCTTGTGACTCAAGGAAAGAGGAAGAGTGCAAAATGAAAGAAAAAGATAATTTCCAAATAGATTAAAGCCTATCCTCTTTAGTTTAAAACATATTGAGCTTATCATTTTCATTGAAATGCATTCACCACCTATTACTTGCAAAACCAATTTGCTTAATGGTATACATGTCCTGAGCATTGTGTGAGCATATGGCAACCCAGTGTAGGAGGTGGATAGAGCCACAAAAGTTTTATTTTTAATTATTGTAATTTAAAGCTTAAAATATACCATCACTAAGTAATCTTTACATATATTTGTGGAACCACAAATAAAAAATGGATCCTCCAATTTAGCTCCAAACAATAATACCCATTTTTGAAAGAAAGTCTCACCAGATATAAAATTCTCGGTTGACAATTGTTTCCTTCCAGCATTTTAAATGTTGCATCCCACTGCCTTCTTGCCTCCATGGTTTCTGATGAGACTATTCTATTCACTTTTAAACTAACAACAGAAATATGAACTCCCAGTTGGGGAGGGCCCCCATAAACTCTTGCTATGAGTTTCCATTACTTGCAAATGACATTTCAAAAATGTTGGTATCATCTAAAGGTTTGTTGCCCCTGAAGATCACAATCTGATGGAGCAAAAGTTTATCAAAGTGCTCTAGCATCTTTTCATACCCCCAGTTCTAGTGAAATAGCTGGGTCAAGTTGTCAGGGCTATCTAGCAAAGCAGCCATGCACATGATGTGTCTGCCCTTCCTGAAATATATCCATTAGTGAACTGAGAAAATAGGTCTATGGCAGACAGATGCTACAGTGGCCGCCATGATCTCTACTTCTTATACGCATGCTTTTGTGTGGTCATCTCCTTTTGAGAGTGGGCAAGAGAGTATAGCAGAGGCGATGGGATCTATGTGATTATATGTACATAGGTCTCTCTCTCCCTTGCTGGTTTTGAACAAGCAAACTGCCATGTTGTGAGCTGCTATATGGAGACGGCCATGCAGCAAAGAGCTGAAGATGGCCATGGATTAGCAACTAGCAAGAAACTAAGATCCTCAGTCTGGCAATCTGCAAGGAACTGAATGCTGCCAACAGCCACATAGGCATAAAAATAGATCCTTCCCCAATTAAGCCTGAGATGAGACAGCTTCCCCAGCCAGCACTTTAACTGCACCTCTATGAGACCTTAAGCAGAAGACCAAATTATGCCATGTCTGGTCCCTGGCCCACAGAAACTGTGAGATAATAAATGTGTTGCTTTAAGTGCTAAGTTTGTGGTAATGTTATGCAGTCATAGATAACTAATATGCATTATAATGTCTCACTTAATTGTTTTCCCTGTGCCAGGTACTGTTCTAAGTGTTTTACATAAATTAACTCATTTATTATTATTATTACCATTTTACAGATAAGAAAGCTGAGGCACAAAACAGTTAATACTTGCCCAAGTTTACACACCTAGTAATTAAAAGCTGGCATTCCAACCCACAGTCCTTGCTTTTAACCACTTTATTATAATGTGTCTCAATTTACCTAGTTATTACATCGGTACCCAACTATTCTGAAAGTTGATGCCAAAGTACCCACAATCAATTTGCAAAGTAACAATAAGTGATATTCAGTGGGAATTTCCAGGGAAATTCCTTAGTATTTGCTGTTGTCCTGTTTTTTGCCTTTGATTATTCAACACCTACTTGAATTTACAAGAGTTATCAAGTGAAAAGGTGACTACCTGGAAGATTGGACAATTTCAACATGACATGTTTTAAAAGGGTGAGTGATAAGAAACAAAAATGTATCATTTATTAATGTATTTAATGTATTAATAAAAGCAACTCACATTTTTGCTGCTCGAATCTTCGCAATACACTCTAAAATACCTATCAGAGTCTATCCCCATAGAAAATTTTTAAGAAAGAATGGATATTATCCCCATTTGTGAGCTGCTAAGGCTGGGAGATTAAAGAGGGCTTAGAAGTTATATGGTCGAATGATTCTTAACGGAAATTACACTGCAGAGAAGTAAATTATTCTGTATCCTCCATCTCTCAAGCAAGGGAGAGAAGAGTGAGAGGTATTGGAGCAAAAGTTACCAAGCCACAGCAACCATGAACACAGGTGAAGAATGGACCAGATGCAAGGCAATTTTTTTCCCTCTGTGGTTTAAATACTTGAGGTTGGGAACCAAAGGTGGAGAGAAACTATGCCTTATGAGTAATCACTCCATCTCTGCTCAACACTATGTCTGTTGATTCTCCTATCTCATCTCCTATCAATCGGGCCCTTGTTCATTCAAGTTCAGGCCCACTGACCTTCCTGATGTCTATAGAACGTGACAAGTTTTTCTTATCTCAGGGTTTTGCATCTGTTCCTCTCTCCTAGAAAGTTCTTTTCTCAGACAGTCTCGTGATTTTTAGTTGTCTGCTCAAATATCACCCCTAAGACACATCCTTTGACCATTCTATTCAAAAAAAGTCCTCCTCTGCATTCCTTTCTTCCCGTACTCTGCTTGATTTTTCTTCAAAGCACTGCACTACTTGAAATCGTGTTTTTATGTTTGCTCCTTTGAGAGATGAGCTTCATGGTGTAGAGACCTTGTTTTGTTCTCTGTTCTATTCTCAGTTCTTATAGGCTGTGCCTGGGACACAGAAAGACGCTAAATAAATGTTTGTTGAGTGAATGAATGAATTAACCAAGGGAAGAATCCTATGGCAAGGCACAGTGAGTCTTCCCTCAGAGTGACATAGAATGACTGTTCAAGCAGCTGGAAATCCACATAAACAATATTATGTATCAATTTTCTCATCTAATTTGTAAGAGAACCTCTCAAAGACCTTGCAGAGTCAAGATACTCCCCTTGCCCACTATGTTGGTTTCTATTGCTGCTGCAATAAATTATACAAACTTGGTGATTTAAAATACCCAACTTTATCTTACAGTTATGGAGGTCAAAAGTTCAAAATGGGTCTTACTGGGCTAAGATCAAGGTGTCAGCAGGGCTGCATTCCTTCTTGAGGCTCTAGAGGAGAATCTATGTTCTTTCCTTTTCCAACTTCTAGAAGCTGCCCTCATTCCTTGACTTGTGGCCCCTTTCAATCTTTAAAGCCAGCAATGGCCAGTCAAGTTTTTCCTACATTGTGTCACCCTGACACTGACTCTTTTCCCTCTCTCATCCACATTGAAGGAACCCTGTGATAATGACAGTCCCACCCAGATAATACAGGACAATCTCATCATCGCAAATGCCATTGATTGACAACTTTAATTCCATCTGCAGCCTTAACTCCCCTTTGCCATGTGTCCTAACATATTCACAGGTTTGGGGGTTAGGATGAGGACATGTTTTGGGGGCTATTATTCTGCCTACCATACTTACCAATCCTGTAATCTGGTATGTGTGTTAATCAGAGTTTGTTCTTGACAAATCATGCTGACTCAGTGTTTGCTGCTTTCTTTACAATGTGATCACAAAACTCTCTAAAATCTATTTTTGCTTGACACCACAGTATGTTCTTCAATTAGACCAATGCTTCATCTTTCTCTCTCTCTTGATATCTGGGATGATGTTTGCCCTTTATTCTTCTGGCTCTTCTCTTGTTCTCTGTGGTTTCTTAAGAGCAACAAGACTGGTCCTTTGATGATATCTTTAAGGTGCTTCAGTGCCCTGGGCTGCAATTCTTCTGCACCTAGAAGTTTTCTCATTATGGACACTTGATGTTCTCTCCCATCATCTCTCTTGGCTCTGTTTCTTTTCTGCATTGTTTGTTCTACCCTTTCAGTTTGAAGAGTATTCTTCTCTTTGGATCAGACCACAAGCAAAGAGAAGTGATTCCTAGAAACAGAGCAAGAGATTCCCCAAGCAAAGGGGTTAGTATTAATCAGAGTCAGGGCTCCTTACATTATATATCTCCTTAAGTTTACAGAAATGTGTTTTCTTGTGTTGTCCATTTTAATCCTCACAGCTTTCTTATTTTTCTTGTTTGAAAGCAGCTTTATAGTTCTTTAACATTTTTTACCAGCTTCGTCTCATTCATTTGAGTACTCTTCTGTTTAAGGTTTCTCTTTTGCATGTATATTATCTGTGAATCTTAGAGTGGGAGCTAGGAGAGAAAGTCCAATGCCTTCACAACAAGGAGTGGCCCATCGAAGGTCACGCGGGCTGAGTAGCCTAGGGGATCTAGTCCCCTCTCTCTCAGGGCTTTTCCATGGCACTGCCCAGCCAGTCTCATCCATCACTGTCCCTTCCTTCTTCCATCTCTCCTAGGAATCCTTTTAAATATAAGCTCATCAGAGAGCCTCCTTAGCGGTCACAACAGCTTCTTTGGATGTGCTCACCTTTATTCACATTAGGATTATTCATGAATATATGATCAGAATTACATTTTTCAGAGTCACCTTTCTCCTTTGAGCTATGTTTCCTTTTAAAGTCTCTGTCCATAGAATGATGAAATTTCTTGGGAATCATTTCTTTGATTTAGGGAAAAATATATTTTGAAAGCCTAGGGAACATATTTGACTATGTTTTCAGCCTTCTGTCCTTCAACAATTTTTAATTCTAAAACCTGTGACCATTTTCTCCCACAGCCTCCATTACTTCCATATCTATCACTTTCTTAATGAGAATTAAGTCCAAAGCAGTAGTCACATTTACTTTCTTGAAGATCAAATTGGTGGTAAGGCACAGTAACGCAAGAATTTATCTGATTCACTGATTAGTGCAATAAAACTTCCTGCCAATGTTGCAATGATACATGTTTCATTTGCTAATTAAATGTCCTCTCTGAACTTCATTTTCCCCATCTACCAAATGGAGGGAAAATACCTACCTTTTCCACTTTTCCTACAATTTCTATGGAGGCTTAAATGAGAAAAATGTGAAAATGCATTAGAAAGTGAAAGTTAAATAAACAGAAGTTCTCAATGACTCTCCCAAAGTCCAAAGTACAGGAGAAAGAACTGAGCAAGTATTACAAGTATTAGACAGGAATTGTCTACTTGAGCAAAGTAAGAAAACTGGATCCAGGGGTCCGAGCATGCCAGACTTAACTCTGAAATCCAGGGCTGTGGCTTGCAGGTGTTCACACCATAACCTGTTGTGAGGCCTTCAATTCAGAAAGAATGAGGAGGACTTGGAGAAGGGGACTCAAGAGCTGGGAAGTGGGACCTATGCAGAAGTATTAAACCGACAGGCTCCAGCCAGGAAAAAGAAATGTTTAAGAGATGATTCATTCACTCTACAAACACTTAGTTAATACCTACCATTTGCTAAGTGTGTAGGGTTTCATGCGAGGCACAAAAATGTAAAAGACATGGCCTCTGCCCTCAGTGAGTTATCAATCCAGTAATTACCTACTTTCAAATTCCAAACATTTACCCAGATAAATCTTTCAAGCTCCTACTAAAGGACAGACAGCTTGCTGAATGTGCAGCAGTAAGGATTAAAACATGCTTTTTGCAACAGTCAAGATGGTTAGAGTATGCTGCCAATAACAACTCTCAACATGTCAGTCACTTAAAACAACAAATATTTATTTCTCGTTCAGGCCACTTGTCTACAGCCTGTCCCCTTGGAGGTCTGCTCCATGTGTCCTCACTCCAGGATCCAGTCTAACAGAATAACCACAATTTCAGTCATCTCCAGTTTTCATGACAGTGGGAATGAGAGTTTAAAGGGTTTATCACTGGCAATTTGTCCATACAACCTGTTAGGCAAAGCTGACCATGAGCCTCTCCAACCACAAAGGGGTTAAGAATTGCAATTTTAGAGGGCCAGAAATATTTATCTATCAACACTAATGGCTATCACAGGTTCTGTAATATTCTTATTTATTTATATGTTTTCATGATCCCAAAAATAATTGAAAGCAGCTCATTTACATGTGATAGAGCAATATAAAGCAAATGCAAAAACAATGGAGAAAAATGAGGCAAAGGGATGTCAAGGATAAAAAAAAAAACAAAAACAAAAAACCAAAATACAACTAAAACTGTTAGTGCTCAAAAGCATGCCATAAAATCCTTACACTTCATAGAGATGAATCAAAAATTTGACTCTGAGTTCTTACCAGCCAATAATAAGAGGGAAATATGAACAGTAACAAAATTCAAAGGATCCATAGGGTAGAAACAATTGATTCAGCAAAGAATATTTCTGCCATTGAGGCTGGAGAAATTTCCCTCGTGGATAGTCATAGATAGGACCCCAAGTAATGAAGTGAAACACACCCATATGGTAGACCTGAGAGAAGGTTCAAAGGGTAGAGTCAAGATAGCTCTCAATTTAGTCAGGAGCATGACTTCAATATGTGTGAATGCCTGTGTGGTGGTGGGTGTAAGTTGGGAGTCATAAAAGTTCAGTATGAATGATCTAGACACTCATTCTTTGATGGTCTGCCTTGATCAAGAGAAAGACGGAGGAATGGATGGACGACTTCTCCATGGGCTATCTCTGATTACTGCTTAAAGACACCCCTTCATCTAGTACTGGAAATCATTCCTACGGATCTTAGTTCTCATAGTAATATTACTAAAAGTATTCTTAATGAACACTTGGTTGAGCTCATATCCCATTCCTGTCCTCAGACTCAAAGGGCCAAAAGAGTAAGTCAACAAAAGTATCAATCAATCATATGTTACTATGCACAAAATTTTTATCAAGAGATTTTTTTTTTTTTTGGTGGGAAGCATGTGGGATATCATTATCAAACCAGGTTCCGGGAGTTCAACTCTCATTCTGATGTTTGCTGGGACACGGTATGGATAGGACCAATATTAATATATTTACCATCCATGAGTAGAAAGTGAGAGGTCTTCTTCAAGGCTTCCAAGTCAGTTTCAGGTTGGCCCCAGAAAGCTGTAGGTGAGCCATTATTTGAAGGCCTCTTTCTCAGTCTTACTCTTCTCAGACTTCTCCTTCTTCAATTCCACCCTGAGTACAACTGGTCTTTTGATAGCTTACAAAATAGACTCACACATCCTAGTCCCTCTGCCTGGAACATATCCCTCACCCTCATCATCACCACTAATACCATCTATCTAAATCTAGTTCTGGATTTAGTTGATAAGGAAGAAGTTCCTTATAAGAATTTCTAGTTATAGAAAACCAGAAGAGTGATTTTTCTTTTTTCTGGAAAGTTCTATTATAAGTCCACCTGAGCAGCAGTCATCCAATATATCTATATTGGGCCCCAGCTGGGTAAAAAGCACTACGCTGGGCACTGGAGAGTCAATGATGAACAACATTGATTTGTTTTCTACCCTCCTGGAACTCAATGGGGAGGCCAACATCATCTCTTCCGTGTGTTTCCAAAGATGAAAGATGGGAACTACTGGAGAAGCCAACATCTCATAGGGAATTCCAAGCTGATGATTCTACCACTATATGAAAGGAAAGACCATTCACAGTAGAGAAAGTCAACTGTTACAAAATATGACCTAACAATTTTTATCTAGCGCAATGTAACTAATAATAAAACAATGGTTGGGAGATTTGTAAAATATCTTCTATAAAAACATTTTTTAAAACTTAACGGAGAGCAAAAATCTGTGCATTGCAGATGTGATATAAATTGAATATCATGTTGGTTTTTTTTTTTCTTTTATGTTTGCCTCATCTCTGCACATCCCAATCCAGTGTGTTCTACATGTACATATATATTTTATACATATTCACCCTTATAACTTGACAAATGGGTGGGATCTTGCAGTCATTCCTAAAAGCAGACAAAAGGCCGTTGGTTCTGCTCGCGTGATGGTTTGTGAAGACAGAATATCACATGCTTCTGCTGATGATTATACAGCTCTATCCATCTGTCTGCCACTGGAGGTTTGGAGACGAAAATACAGCTCTCACCGTCCCCATAAACAAAAGTAGACTGTGCTGTCACCAGTCAGACACGCCAGCTAATTGGAGCTGTCGACAGACACAATATTCTATGTCAACAGCTCTAGTAACAGTTTGAAACAGCAATGATATGTTGGTTGATGGTGAGGATGACACATGTGTCTCTAACAGCATGCTAGAAATCTGACATAACTAGAAAAGAATTACTAAAATGTGGTTCCTGGCCTCTGGTTTTCCTGTTCAGACTTACCAATCTCTACAGAGGTTGTGGGGGAAAGGGGTGTTGTAACATCTTTCTCTGTATCATTTCCCACGCTGACAGCCTAATTTGATACTCAAAATGCCTAACTTTAAAATTAATCTTGCTAAAAATATTTGTTTCAACAAGTCACCAAATCTTCAACTCTGTTGGAAAGTGAATAAGCCCCTACCCCCCAAAAAATCTTATTTGTATAGCTTTCTAAGTTGAGACCAAAATCAAAGGGAGGCATTTTGTTAATTTACTGTTTGTGTGACTATAGATTTATATGGATCTTCAAGAAAGTAGTTTTTATAGAGTTAAATATACATACTTGCTTATAGGTGTAGCTTATTCTTGAACTTCCTTTTCATGATAGACAAAACATTCAAGGGCCCAAAGTAGGAACAGTTTTGACAAGCTTTGGAACATAAATGCACATTGCACATTAATCTCTATGTAAATCGTGCCTGTTAGGAAAGCCCTACGTCAGGCATTATGTCAATGAAAAGTCAGGGAGTTCCTTGTTGCTTTCCAATAATTTATTTATCTTCTAAATAATTTAATCATTTGACTACCAGGGTTTGAATTTTAGCTCAGTCACTTACTAGCCTGGACAAGTTCATTAACCTCTCTGTGCCTCAATTTTTTAATCTCTAAAATGGAGATAATAATAGTGCCAACCTCACAAAGCCATAAGGATTAAATGGGCTATTATATGCAAAGCACTGAGAACAGTACCTGGCACATCACAGAGTAAGCAATCAATTAATTATATTATTGTTATTACTACTACAACTACTACTACTACTATTGCTACTGGCTAATTTCCAAGTAGAGCTCTTGATGATAATTGAAAGCAAAAATATCAGAAACAGTTCAAATGCCAAAAGGCAAAAGCTTGGGAGTCAAACAGGCCTGGGTCTGAATCCTTGTTCCCCTCTGAACCTGTTTCCTTGTCTGTCGAAGTTAATAATACCTACCTTAAAATATGTATTTTGAATATTTAAAATAATATATTTAAAGGACCCAGAACAATGACCAACTTATGCTTGGTATTCCATAGATATAGAAACATTTTTATGATTCACTTGCACAATAGAGAACTTTTATTTCTCCATCAGGTATCTCATTTTATCCTCTTATTAATTCTCTGACCAGTTGATAAAGGAAAAAGTTGTGCTCGAAGTGGCAAAAGAGAGGGTTATTAAGCCTAGGGGCTGAGGTTAGGTTGTAATCTTCTGGTTCTAGGTCTCTTTCCATTACCCGTGTGCAAGACCAAGCAATTAAAAACTTTATTAAAAACTTTATTTTCCATTTGGTATCCTCAGAAGTCTCTGTCCTGATATTTAAAATTGGCCTTAACCACTACATACACATATCTTAAGATGAGTAAACTGAGGCACCAACACCCACCATCATCACCACCACCAAGAACAACACAAATACACATGCATATTAGACTTGAATCTTTGTAGATATGAGGAAGGCAAAGAAGAAACCGTATGATACATTTAAAACAGAACATCACAAAAGAGGCTTCTTGTGAAAGGCATTTCCATGTCCCAGTCAATGTCCAATATAACAAAATATTATTTTTAAATCTTAATGCTACCAATTATATATGAATAATGAAACAATCCTATGCAACAGATCTCCCTTAAAAAAATGTTTACCCATCACTTCTAAGAAGGTAATAGGACTTCTGCCATCTGAGAGGCTAGATAAGCAGCTGAGCTTGACCAAAAGACCTGCTGTCTGGAATTAGACAGATCCCTTCTTGAGAGCATAAGCAGAGCAAATTTGACCTTTTTGCTGAAGAGTTAATGCCTGAGCCTTGGTGTTTTCATCATCATGCCCAGGTCACCTGAAGCTGCCAGCTGATATTTAGCCACCTGGTACACCTGCTCTTCACTTCCATCGGCTGTGGAAGTGTTAGCTCTATCTCTAAATTTATTCTGTCTCTAAATTTTCCCATCTTATGAGTCTTTATTCATGGCCTCAGACAGAAATACTGGTTCTTTCTTGTCTCCATATGACCAGTCATCAAACCCCCTACATCCTTCAAGTACTTACATGCAATGGCTCCTCTTTCAGGAAGATTTCCTTAATTCTCATTACCCCTGACACAAGCTATAGGTAAATCTCTCCCTCTTCTGAAGTCTCCTTCTTATGGCATGTATTTCTTTCTTCCATATAGCTTCACTTTTCTTCCTATACTTCAGCTCCTTGACAGCAGCATTCAAGCCAGATTCATTTTTGTTTTCCATACAGTGCTCAGCATACACTAGGCACTCCCTATATATTTGTTAGCTGCTTGAATGAATAAATGAATGAATTGCCCTCATCCCTTCTCACTTCAGATATTTTAACTTCATATATTTAAAAGGACAAAACAATATCCACACAATATATCCCAGGGAGGATAGGATTGTGGTGGACATAGTGGTGATTAAACATATGGGGCTTTAATTACTTGTTTAACATCAATCTCATTTCTTCTCTAAGCCCTGGGGCCCATGGGAATATGATTTGCAGCAATATAGTCTCTTTAGCCAATTCTGTTATTGCAAAACAACCAGGGTTTTGACTTGAAATCCATTATTAAAGAATTTTGACTCTATGGTCATTAAGACTCATTTACCTTAGAGTGATATATTAGTAAATTACTCATATAAAGGTAACTAAACATGTATAAGCCTTCACAAGTCATCTTGCTTTTCTACAAATAATACTAACTCAGGAATTAATCCAAGCTAAAGATTTTTCAGATGATGGGGAAGAGGTGCACATTGTTCAACTCAATAGAACAGGATGTGAATGGTGCCTCCTGAAGTTGTGGGGGGCACAACCTGCTGGCTATATGAAGGTGCCTGAGTAGGGGAGGAACCTCAGAGAAGTAAACTTAATTTATGTAATGTAAAGCATTTTCACTCTCATATTAAGGAATAAGCCAGGCCTATAACTTTCTAACATGTTATAACTCATGGAAAACGTGTTAGAAAGTATAGACAAGTGAGTAGACTGGAATACCTCATCTCAGAGATTATTACTCTGCTAATGTTAACATTTTGTACTTTTTCTGGTCCATCTATATACACATATGAAAATATATATTTGCATACTTAAGCACACACTCTCCATGCTACTTTTAAAAGACTTAGCATTATATAAAACAGCATTTCTAATACTTGCCTATTGAATAGAAAAGGCTAAGGAATTTTTTTAAAATACAGACCTTTCAGAATTTTCCATAAGAGTTGACTCAGTGAGTCTGAAATGGGGACCCCAAATTGGTATTTTTAATAGTAGTTTCCTGCCATGTGATTTCTATGTTCAGACAAGTTTGAGGAACACCTATTGAATAGGAATGTCCCCAGGGGTTCAAGTAATTTCTGAACAGAGGAAGTAATTAGACCTAATTCCCCAACCTGCTCAGCTACGTGGATCAAATGTAGCCTTCTTAAAAATACTGGAAACTTGAGTTTATTGGACAAGCAAGGAAGTGGCTTCAACAACCTCACTCTCTTTAATATCCTACCCCTAACCCCAAGACAGTGTTCTCTAATGGTCCAGACATTTTCCATGAAGATGGATGGGCCAGAGATGTTGGTTATACCCCTTGCACCCAAACTCCAGAGACTGTCCAGGGATTCTCCAGGCAAAATCAGTCTTCTTAGGCAGGAAAGTGACCATCATGATGGCTTGCCTGTTCAATCTGTTCTTGTGGGTGTTATAAATAACACCTTCTTTCACTCACAGAAGTGTCTCAGTTTGGACAATAAATTACATGGTCACCTACATGTACCTCCACACTCCTCTGATCCGTCTTTCCCAAACATGAGACATCAGAAATGGGGCTTATTTCTTATTGGCTCCTTCATGGCAAAGAACTTTTTCCCCCAAATGGAGAGTTAATTAATGAAGCAACTGTTCTCTTGCATAGCAGAACAATATTTAATAGTACAGGGAATCAAATCATTCTCATGGTGAGGTTTTCCTGACCAGTTGAAGGCTCTTATTATTGTCTTTTTCTCAAAGCACCTGCACTTCATGAACAGGTTAAGATGTGCTTTCCTTTCTTCATCACACCCAGTAGGACAAACGAAACCTCAAGCAATCTTCCAAATAATTTCTGCCAATAATCAATTTTAATTGCTGCAAAATGTTCTATTGGAAATAACCATTTCCCTATTATAAACAACTAGTAATTAAATGTTCACTATGACAAATGTGATTGGGATTAATATCTCCATTCATGGATCCTTGGTCATTATTTCCTCAGGATTGAGTCCTAAAAGTTAGCCATGGCATTTTAAAGGAAATTTTCTTCCTTAAAAGAACACCTTTTTAAAAAAAATTATTGATTGTTACAAAGAAATCAGGACAAAAATTATCTGTTAGTTGCAAGACTGATAACTTAGTAGAACTGGGTTAATGGGAATAACCTGCAAAACTAAAGTTATGCAGGTTAAAATTATGAGAATAACCTGCAAAAACTAAAGTATCTTATTGGCTGTGCCTAAGAAGTATAACAGAAACAGATGAAATTCAGTTGTTTCTGCTAAAATCGGGGGCCCAAAATATCAATCTTGCCCTAGAGCACCAGGGTGGTGACTTGAGTTGCTGTCCAACCTGCCCAATAGAATTCTGTTCCTTCCCTCTGCTTGTTCAGAAAGATCATGAAGGAATGGTTGCTCTGCTCTGAAGTGTTTGCCTTGGAGCAGAATCATCACTCACCATCATCTTGCTGACTATTGTAGATGGGATTCTACAGTTGCAGAAATGTTGCAGTGAGGTCATCCAGGCTCAGAAAGGTTAGTAAAATAGAATGAGGGTAAATGGTCAAACAGGTGCTTGATGCAATCAGTTAATGGGAGGAAGATCTGTTTATAAGTAGCTGCAGTTGCCAAGATTACAATGAGGGAAGAAGCAATTATTCATCCACTATTAATTCTTTCTTCCCTTCAACAAATATGTATTGAGTACCAACTATGTGCCAGGCACCATTCTAAGCAATGGGAACAAAGTAGTGAACAAAACAGGCTAAAATCACCATCTTCCTGAAGACTAGATTCTTCATTGGGGAAGATGGATAATAAACAAGATAAATAAACAAAATACTTCACATGTTAATGATAAGGGTTAAGGAGAAGAAAATAAAACGGGGAAGGAGAATATGAAAAGCGGGAGTGGGAGGTGAAATTTTAGTTAAGGTGTTTAAGGAAGAGCCCTCTGAGAAAGTGACTTTTGTGTAAACAGCTGAAGGAAATAAAGGATCAGAAGGAGTAAGAATTCAGTTATGTACAAGTTTGGTGTGAGATGCCTATTAGGTATACATGTGGAGATTTCAAGCAAGCGTTGAACCCACAGATCTGGAGTTTAAGGGTGTGGTCACTAAAGAGATTCATCTGGGTTAACATTCAAAGCCTTTAGACTTGGGATCACCATGCTAATGAGAGTAGATGGAAAAGAAGATCAAGGAGGACACACCACACTGGGGTGAAGTCAGAAACTAAGTTGTAAAACAGAAAACAAAGGAAAAGGTGTTTTTTCCCTTTTCTTTTCTTTTTGCACACATGCATTTGCTGGCTGACGTGTACCCATTTTAGTATGTTTCTTCAGTGTAAGTAGTGAATCTGACTCACCATTAGGTCCTCCACAGTGCCCAGTACGGAGACTTGAACACAGTAAGCATTTAATAAGTATCCATTGGGTTGGATTGAACTGAATTGGTTGGAACAAATGCCATATTGATTTGTGATTTTACCTTCCCTTTCTCTACTGGAATTCCTACATTTCAAATACTCTTGTGATTCAAAACAGTTGTTGGTAAAATCATTCAAGTGCAATGACATTTATATAAACCAGAAGTTTAAGATATAAAATAATTGGATATTTTCATTAGACTCTCTAGGGATTCAGCAGCTGCTACAATCTGACCGTTGACCAATTTTTAAAATCAGGGCTTCACTTAGGCTGACTCTAAATGACTAATGATCAGATTTTTAGAAGCTTGTTAAGACAATTAAGCACACACACACACACACACACACACACACACACACACAGTTGACATGAAATAGTATAGATATATCCATGCATTCTTACAGGTATGCATATTAAGAAATTGTGGATCTTAATTGGTCAGTGAAAAAAAAAGTTACAAAATAAACATATCAGGCTCTATTACAAAAATATCAAACTCAAAACAAGCATCCTTCAAGAAGTACTGATTAGGGTCACAAAAAACAAAATCTGTTTGATTGGTTCAGAGCCAACAAATCAAACAGCTCTATTGTAAAGGACAAAGTGTAACTACAAAAAGAGGTATATTCCCCACTGGATAATCTGCAGCCTCTGCTAGTCCAGAGAAGGTAACTCTGACTCTAGCTTTGGTAATGTAAATTGTAGTCCTGGGAAGAAATAAGGAAAAAAAGTTTGAAAAACACTGATTAAAAGAATAAGAATAGAGAAAATTAAGGAAAAATAAATCCATGGTTTTAGAGCCCTTGTAATCTGTTTTATTGTAAGTTTACTGATCAGTCCTTTATTCATTGCCATTTCTTTACCCTTTAAAGTATTATAAAACTGATATATTAGATTCAAAAAGCATAACTGATTACATTTGGAAGCAATATTTAAATGTGGAATTATAATTTGTTAAATTCTTCAGCTTTTCAGTTAGTTGTTTGTAAAGAGTGAATGTATTTTTAGAAAATGTAGTTATGGTCTAAAGATTGATGAATTGAATTACACAAAGTAAAAAGAATCAAGTACATTCCTCTCCATCTACACACCTCCCTCAGTTATTAAAGACTCCACAGCACTTATTTACATGGAGAGGGTTATGTGTGCATTTTTAGTACAAATGTTCATTCTTGATGTCAGAAGATGTGAGCAGAGATTCCAACTAAATGGTTTTCTCCCTGGAATTGTGCAGCAGGTTACAGAAGACCCCTGAGGAATCAGTGTAAACACTGTGACCGTTATTTACCCTAACCAAGTCTAGCAGCTGGGCTGTTTGCATGATATGCAAATAGGCACATCATTCAAGGAAGAAAGGATGAATGCCCTGGCACTTGCCGGGCAAACATTAACTGCTGTGGGAAAAGGGCCAGCAAAAGGGAAACCAGACAGAAGCGAGTGGGTGGTAAGGGGCAGGACAAGGAACATCTTCCAAAGAAGCAAAGTGCAGGAGGCAGACACTGCTTGCTGGGAACCATGCCGCATTCTCAGCCTCCGTAAACAACAGATGGGTGTGTGCTGCAGCCCATCTCTTGCAGAAACAGTGGCTTTCCTCTCTATCCAATTTCTTCCTCTGGGCCCGCATTTGGAAAACATTTTCATATGTGGAAAGTTGTTGAGAAGTACAGAGGGAAGATAGCTGAAAGAGCAAAGTCTCAGGAAACTAAGTGGAGATTGGGTGAAAGGAAAAATGCATCTGGAGACAGACCTCGGCATGAGTTTCAGTTCTACAACGTACCAGCTGTGGATATTGGGCAAGATTCTCAGTGTCCCTGTGTCTCAGTTTCCTTATCCATAAAATGGAGATAATAGCACTGTATCATGTGGGATTACTGTAAGATTCAACAGATCTTCTTTATGTAAAGTGCTTCTTACCAACATAACTCTAACTGGTTAGTATCAGAGCTGGGATTTGAATTATACAAGTTTTCTGACACCAAGGTAATTGTTTCTTTTACCACAGACACACGGTGGTGCAGCAGTCCCTAGGAACTCTAGAGAGCCAGAGATTGTGGGGTCCCCAAGGAAGTAACCCTATGGCCACTCCCCTTCTCCAAAGCTGCTTGGTTCAACAAGGAATATTTACGTAGTTCAGAAGAAACTCTGCTTCCAAAGAGGTTACTAGATCTGTGAGTTAAATCCATTTTGTTAAAACCACCACTTAACCAAACTTGATACAAGTTTATAGCCCCGTGCACTTGGTTCTTTAATTACCTGTATGTGCAATGTGAGAAGTTAAGGAGTAAATCAGGAATGAACATCTGGTACCCACCAATGCCACCTGTGCGTGCCTTCCTTTCCTCCCCACTCAGAAGTGAATTTTACTGACCTGTGTATTTGTGACTCCTTCTCTGGCTTTAAACTTTTACACCAAATTTTGTATCCCTAAATAATGTTCTTTAGTTTTGCAAATTTTTATGAATTCTATAAATAGATACATACCGTATATATTTTTCAGAGATGACTTTTTACCTCAACATTGGGTTTTGAAATTCATGTTATAGATCCCCTATTTTAATTGCTATATAATAATCCCCTATATGACTCTCCCTCAATTTATTTTCTAGTCTTCTCTTGATGTGCAGCTAATGTTTTCCGTTGTTTTTTTAAATTTTGTTGTTGTGTTTTGTTGTGTTATACTTGTTTCCTATTATAAATTATGCTGCTACAAGCATTGTCATACATTTCTCCTGGTTCAAGAGTTTCCTTAGGATGTATAACTTAAGCAATATTGCTGCACCATAGGATACTTAATTCAAAAAGTTTTTTCTCTTTGTCAGGAACTGTTTCAGATTCTAAGTATACCTTCATTAAAAAAAAAAAAAAGGAAAAGTCTCTGCCTTAATGGTGCTTACATTCTAGTGGAGAAAAACACATAAATTACATAGGTAAATTATATAGGTGTAAGGTAAGTATTGTGGAGAAAATTGAAGTTGGGAGGCATAGGAGTTTCCAGTTTTAAGTAGGGTGGTCAGGAAGAGCAAAATGGTGGCCAGGTGACCTGTGAGCAAAAACTTGAAGGAGATGAGTCAGAAGCTATGTGGCCAGCAGAGGCAGAGTGCTCCAGAGTGTGTACTTCTTTAATTTTATTAGATAGTGCAAAAAGTTGTTTTCCAAAATGGTTATACCAATCTGGACTCCCACCAGCAGGATATGAGAGTTCCTGAGGCACTAGATCCTTGCTAACTCTTGATATTCGCACACTTCTTACATTCTGTGTACCTGTGAGGTAATATATGGGTCTCAATGTGATTTTCAATCACTAATAAGTTTGAGTATCTTTTCAAATATTTATAGGGCATTCCTATTTCCTCTCCTGTGAGGTGCCTCTTCAGCTCTTTTGCCCATTTTTCTATAAAGTTTTTTGCCTTCTTACAGATTTCTAGGCATCATTATGGTTTGTGCATTAGTAATCCTTTGTCAGTTATATGTGTTACTAATAACCCCTTTCACTTTGTGGCCTATCTTTTCACTTTACTTATCATGCCTTTTGATGAACAGAATATCTTTATTTTCATATAATCTAATCTCTTTATTATGCTTAAAGTTTTTTGTTTAATTTTTTAAAATTCTTGTCTATCCTGATATCAGAAAGATGCTCTCCTATATTTTCTTCTAAAAAATTATAGCTTTGTTTTTCACATTTAAGTATATTTGGAATTCTTTTTATCTATGTGTAAAGCAGTAATTTTATTCTATGTGGATTGTCACAGCACAATGTACTACTGAAAATCCTATCATTTCTTCACTGATCTGTAATACAAGTTTATCACAAATCAAATTTCCATACATATATCTTATTCTTTGTTCTGGCTTTTCTGTTCTGTACAATTGATCTATTTGTCTAATGCTGTACCACCACCACACTTTCTTAATTGCTATACTTTTAAAAAAATTTTAGAACTATGGGAAGACAAATCTCCTCGCCTAGTCTTTCCTTCAAGAACATTTTGGGTATTCTTGACTTTTGCCCTTCCATATAAATTTTAAAATCAGTTTGACAAGAGGAAAAATGTCAGAATTTTTATCAGAATTTCACTGAATCTACAGATCAATTCAGGGAGAAATGACATGTTTAAAACCTTGAGTCCTCCTATTCCTATTTATTTCTTCTTTAATGTCTTCCAGTAAAGTTGTATTCTTCTCTTTGTAAACGTCTGGAACACCAGACATTATTCTTAGTTGATTTGGATTTTCTGGTATTATTATAAATTAAATATTCAAATTACATTTTCAACTCTTTATTGCTTTTTAATAAAAATGGGTGGCTTTATGTAGACAAAAAAATGTTTATCTACTCAAATATGTATCTAGTCTAATCTTACTGATTTTTTTTGTAAATTCTTCTGGGTTCTCTACTAGACAATCATATCATTAGCAAATAAGAACGGCTTTGTCTAAACCTATCTTTTTAATAAATAAATATTTAAATATTAAAATTAAAAAAGTAAATATTTGCCTTATTGCTCAGGCTACAACCTTCAGTATAATTTTGAATAGAATCAGTGATAAATATTTAAGTCCCCATATCTTATTCCTGATCCTAAGGAGAAAGCTTTATTTCAGCACTAAGTGTGATCATCTCTGAAGATCTTTTGTATATACTCCTTTCTAGGTTAAGGAATTTCCCTTATATTTTTAATTATCTAAGAATTTTTGCTCCAAATTTTATGAAATATTTTTTTGCATCCGTTCAACTAATTACATGATTTTTTCTTTAATTTATTAATGTGGCGAATTGTATTAATTAATGTAATGTCAAACCAAGCTTAAATTTCTAGGAAAAAACAAACTTCATCATGCTGTATTTTCGATTGCTGAATTTGTTCATGTTTTATTTAGGGTTTTTGCCTCCATGTTTCTGAGTGAGATTGGCCTACAATTTTTGTTTCTTAGGTTTTAATATGAATTTATGTTAGCTTCATAAAATGAGTTGATGAATATTTCTTCTTTTTCTCTACTCTGGAATGATTTCCTTAGGATTGAATTTATATGTCCTTATAATGTTTAATAGAGCTCTTCAGTAAAACCATCAGGGCTTGGTGTTTTCTTTACAGAAAGGTTTTAGTTACTGCTTAATTTATTTAATTTTGGTTGAACTACTCAAGTTATCTCTTTCTCTAATTTTCCTAAGAATTTCTAAGAATTTTTCTATTTCATTTCAAATTAGTATAAATTTTTTCATAGTGGCCTCTATTGTTTAAATCTCTGCAGAAACTGTGATTTTCTTTCCTTTTTTGTTCTATTGTTTTTTATTTCTAACACTGTTACTTCCTCTTTTTTTCTTGTTCAGTTTTCCCACAGGTAGTTTTTATTAGTCTCCTCTATTGTATCTTCATTTTCAATTTTACTAATTTTCTGTTCTTATCCCTATTATTTACTTCCTGATAATTTCCTTGATTTCATTCTGTAATTCTATTCCTTTTTCCTAATTTCTTAAGTTGGTTGGTTATCTATTAATGCTTAGCCTTTCTTTTTTTTTTTTTTTCCCCTAATATAAGCAGTTTAATGCTATGCATTCCAATAAGTACCAAGTTTTGGTTCTCTTTAGTTGTGAATTTCTTTAATTTTCCTTATAATTTTGTCTTTCACTCAGCTAGTATATAGAACATGCCCCTTCCTTTTAAGCTCATGAGGGTTTTCTAGGTTTCTTTCATTACTTAATACTTTTGTGTCCAGAGAATATGGCCTGTATGATACCAATCTTTAGAATTTGATGAGCTAGTTTTATGAGCTACAATGTATTCATTTTCTTTAGACATTGTAGGGGTGTGTGATTGAAAATTCTACATATTTCCCATTTTGGGGGTGTAATGTTCTCCATTGTGAACAGCTTTTTATGTATAACATCATTCTAGTCTTCAATAGCCTTACTAGTTTTTTGCCTGTTTGATCTATTAATTCCCAAGAGCAGTATATTAAGTTTCTCCAACTAGGACAGTGGATTTGTTTATATCTTCTTATAGTTCTATCAAATTTGACTTTATGTATTTTGAGACTATATTATTAAATGTATTCAAATTTAGATGCATTATATCTTCTCAGTTAAACATTTTATCATAAGGAATTTGTTCTCTTTATCTAAAGTTGCCCTCCTTATCTTTGACTAAAGTCCCTTTTACCTGATATTGCTATATTTTAAATATTAACCACTTACTTTTGGTTAATATTTGCAGAATTTTATTTTCCATCCCTGCACTTTCAATTTTCCATAAACCTATGCTTTTCAAGGGTAACTTATGAATATCATTTAGTTGGCTTTGTTTTTTAATCCAGTGTGACAATCTTTAGATAGGCAAATTTAGTTCATACTATTGATATATTTGGACTTTTTTTCTTCCCTATCATTTTGCTTTCCATTTGCCTTGCCTTTTATGATTCTTTTTACTCCTTCTTTCCTTCTTTTAGATTATTTTTCCTCTTTCTTTTTCCTACTATTGACTTGCTTGTTCTACAATTTATTTCTATTCTTTCTGTGATTGCCTTAGAAATTTTAACAAGCATTCTTACTTTCTCAAAACCTACATTTAGGAGGATTGTGGGAAGATGCCAGAGTAGGGAGCTCCAGGATTCATTCCTTCCACCAGAACAACTGCTAAACTGACAGGAACTGTCTAAAACAACCATTTTCAAACTCCAATGGCTCACCTTAAACTCAAACATACAAGTAGGGTGGGTGAAAGTGAAAGGATAGGAAAAATATATACCATGCCAGTAGTAACTAATAAAAAGAGCTGGGGTAGATAAATAGACCTTAAGTCAAAAACAGTTACAACGGACAAAGACAGTCATTATATAATGATAAAGGGGTCAACTCAACAAGAAAATGTAACATTTATAAATATATGGGCACCTAACAGCAGAGCTTCAAATTATATGAAGCAAATACTGACATATTTGAGGGAAGAAATTGAAGGTTCTCATTAAAAGTGGGAGAATTTAATATAACACTTTCAATAATGGATAGACCATCTAGTCAGAAGATCAATAAGGAAATACAAGACTTGAACAATACCCTAAACCAATTAGACCTAACAGACATGTGTAGAACATTTCACCCAACAACAGAATACACATTCTTTACAAGTGCACATGGATCATTCTTTGGGATGAACCATATGTTAGGTCACAAACAAGTCACAATAAATTAAAAAATTTGAAATCATACAATGTATCTTCTATGAACTTGACAGAAGGGAGCTAGAAATCAATAACAGAGGGAGAAATGGAAAATTCACAGATAATCTACCCAATTGTAGAAAATATTTAGAAGCCACTTATCTGATAAAGGTTTAATATCCAGAATATATAAGGAAATCCTTGAACTTAATAACAAAAAGAGAAACAACCCAGTTTAAAAATGGGCAAAAGACTTGAATGGATGTCTCTCCAAAGAAGACATACAAATGACCAGAAAGCACATAAAAAGATGCTCAACATCATTAGCCATCAGGGAATTGCAAATCAAAACCACAGTGAGGTACCATTTCACATCCACTAGAATGACTGCTATTAAAAACAAACAAACAAACAGAAAATTAGTGTGTTGGAGAGGATGTGGAGAAATAGGAGACCTCATTCACCACTTGTGGCAATGTAAAATGATGCAGACACTCTGGAAGACAGTTTGGCAGTTCCTCGGAAAGTTAAGTATAAAACTGATCCTACAGGAAGTGAATCTCCCTGGCAACGTGGAATATGACTCCCGGGGAGGAATGTAGACCCGGCATTGTGGGATGGAGAACATCTTCTTGACCAAAAGGGGGATGTGAAAGGAAATGAGATAAGCTTCAGTGGCAGAGAGATTCCAAAACGAGCCGAGAGATCACTCTGGTGGGCACTCTTACGCACACTTTAGACAACCTATTTTAGGTTCTAAAGAATTGGGGTAGCTGATGGTGGATACCTGAAACTATTAAACTACAACCCAGAACCCATGAATCTCGAAGACAGTTGTATAAAAATGTAGCTTATGAGGGGTGACAGTGGGATTGGGAATGCCATAAGGACCAAACTCCACTTTGTCTAGTTTATGGATGGATGTGTAGAAAAGTAGGGGAAGCAAACAAACAGACAAAGGTACCTAGTGTTCTTTTTTACTTCAATTGCTCTTTTTCACTCTAATTATTATTCTTGTTATTTTTGTGTGTGTGCTAATGAAGGTGTCAGGGATTGATTTAGGTGATGAATGTACAACTATGTAATGGTACTGTAAACAATCGAAAGTACAATTTGTTTTGTATGACTGCGTGGTATGTGAATATATCTCAATAAAATGATGATTAAAAAAAAAACTGATCCTACAATCTCACTACCAGATATATACCCAAAAGAACTGAAAGCAGGGACTCAAACAGATATTTGCACGCTGATGTTTATAGCAGCATTATTCAAACTGTTAAAAGACGGAAGCAACCTAAGTGTCCATGAAACTATGAATGGATAAATAAAATGTGGTATATACATACAATTAAATATTATTCAGCCATAAGAAGGAATGAAGTCCTGATGCATGCAACAATGTGGTTAAACCTTGAAGACATCATATGGAATGAAATAGGCCAGACACAAAAGGACAAATATTGTACAATCTCATTGGTTTGAAACGATTAGATTAAGCAAACTCATAGAGTCAGAATCTAGAATATAGGTTACCAGGGGTTGAGGTGGGGATAGGGAATGGGAAGTTAATGCTTAAAATATACAGTGTCCCTATTTGGAATGGTGGAAATGTTTTGATAATGGATGGTGGTGAAAGAAGCGCAACATTGTGAAGGCAATTAAACAGCACTGACCTATCTGAACATGGTTAAAAGGGGAAACGTTAGGATGTGTATATGCTAACAGAATAAAAGTTTAAAAAAATATGTGGAACTACACTACAGTGAACCCTAAGTTAATCCATGGACTATAGTTAATAGTACAATTATAAAAATGTGATTTCATCAATTGTAACAAATGTTCCACACCAATGCAAGGTGTTAAAAATAGGGTAGTATATGGGAATCCTGTATCTTATTCATGATTGTGCTGTAAACCTACAACTTCTCTAAGAAAAAAAAAAAAACCCTAAAGTTAATCAATATTTTTATCCTTCACTTAAACTATATAAGCACTGCAGAACATTAACTCCAATAACCTCTTTCCAACTTACATGTTCTTATTGTCCTTTATTTTACTTCTAATATTTAACCCCAAAAAGATTTTCATTATTGTTTTCTACCTTTAGTGTTTGCTTAAATATACTTATTATTTACCACTTTTTTGAAAACAATTCCCTATTTCACCTAATAGATTCTTTTTTTGTCTTCATTCTTCCGTGGTTTTGTTAAGATGACTCTAGATATGAATTACTTTTTAATTCTTCTTCTCTCTCTCTCTCTTTTTTTTTTTTTTTTTTTTTTGGATTCTTTGGGATTACCATATCTAAGGAATGAGTTTCTTACAATTTCTGGAAATTTTTTAATTATCACTTCTTCACATATAACTCCCCCACACTCTTTCTCTCTCTCTTTTCCTCTCAACGTCTACCTGCAAGTTTCTTAACCACTCCTGCTTCTTATTTTTATTTTATTTTTTCATTTTCATTTTTATTTCTCTCTTTTATTGCATTCTGCATAATTTCATTGGATCTTTCTTCCAATTCATTTTTCAATCTGCAGCCATGTCTAATCTGCTGTTAATCCCATCCATTAAGCCTGTCATTTCAGTTACTGTATCAGGTTCTTTTTAAATGCGCTGGAGTATTTTTTTAGTTTCTTGCTGTTAATTTTATTTTTCTCTTCTTTATTTATTTAAAAACATAAAACATTTATTTTGCATTTTGTATCAGATAATTCCAATTAAATCTGAAGCTTTTGCAGGTCTAATTCTGTTGGGTTTTGTGCATGCTATCTTGTTTCCATGGGTATTATTTGAATTTTCACTAAGAGCTCCTATTTATTGGAAGTTTGATCACTGAGAATTATTTGAAGCCCAAGTTTTAGGTGGGTTTTTTCAGAGATTTGTATTGCTTGTCCTAGACACCTGGGTATGACTACCTAGTAGTTCTTTAAACCTAAATATTAGCTTTAGGATTTTCAGCCTACCTAAGCAGTATGTTTTTGGGCTACAAACCTAAGGACTCAATAGTAACTAAGAATACTGATGAAATTTTTTTCTCTGCTTCCCACCACCAAGACTTGAAAGAAGCCATTTTTCTCACTTCCCCCAGGAATTCATGTTTATTTCTGCTTCACCCTGACTTTAAGACTATAATCCTTTGGGGACTCAGCTTTATGTCAGAGGTCTTCTAATTTTATTATCCTCCTGAAGCAGGTCCTATATTTTGTCTCTTGTCTACAGTGTGAAAATTGAAACTCAAAGTCACTGGGTTTTAGCAAATGCAGTCTGTTCAACTTGACTCTTTGGGTTCCTACTTTCACTTAATATTCCTCTCAGGAATCCTCATCTTCTTGCTGGTCATCCGCACCTTTAAAAAGATTCTTTATATATTTTATATAGTATTTATCCAGTTGTTTTCTGCGGGAGAGTCAGCCAGGGTTTCTAGCTGGCTATACTGCCAAATAAGGATGCACCAATTAATTTCCATCAAATAGGAGATTAAATCATTCCTTCAACACTTTAAAGCCATTCATATCCTCTTTTCCTTGATTTTTGCTCTGTCTGGAATCTTTTTTTTTTAGTAGTGAAGTTACAGGGTTACAGAAAAATCATGCAGAAAATACAGAGTTCCCATATGCCCCCCGCCGCACCCCACCACGTGCAGTTTTCCCTATTATTAACACTTTGCATTAGTGTGTACCTTTGTTACAATTGATGAAACAATATTATTATAATTATACTAATGTAAACCACAGTTGATATTAGGGTTCACTGTTTATGTGGTAATGTCCTTTTTTTTTTTTAATTTTTATTCCAGTAACATATATGTAACCTAAAATTTCCCCTTTCAACCACATTCAAATATATATTTCAGTGGTGTTAATTATATTCACAATTTGGTACTACCATCACCACCATCCATTGTCAAAATTTTCCATCACCCCAAACAAAACTCTCTACCAATTAAGCATTAACTTCCCATTCCCTATACCTATCCAGAACCTGGTAACCGGTAGTCTAGTTTCTGACTCTATGAATTTGTTTATTCTAATTATTTCATATCAGTGAGTTCATAGAAAATTTGTCCTTTTGTGTCTGGCTGATTTCACTCCTTATGTCTTCAATGCTCATTCATGTTGTCACATGGCTCAGAACTTCTTCTATGTTTACAGCTAATATTCCATTGTATGTATATACCATATTTTGTTTATCCATTCATTGGTCATTGGACAGTTGGGTTTCTTCCATCTTTCGGCAATTGTGAATAATGCCACTAGGAATATCTGTGTGAAAATATCTGTTTGAGTCCCTGCTTCAATTCTTTGGGGTATATATCTGGAAGTGAGATTGCCGGATCATGTGGTAATACTATACTTAATTTTCTGAGGAACCACCAAACTGTTTTCCACAGCAGTTGCACCATTTTAGAATCCCACCAACAATCAACAAGTGTTCCTTTTTCTCCATATCCTCTCCAGTACTTATTATTTTCCATTGTTTTAGTAGTAGCCATTCTTTTTGGCCATTTGTATACTCAAGTCTTTTGCCCATTTAATTGGATTATTTGTCTTTTTCTTGCTGACTTGAAGGATTTCTTTTTATATTTGGGATAGCAAATCTTTATCAGATATGTGGTTTTCAAATATTTTCTCCCATTTTGTAGATTGTCTTTCACTTTCATGTTGAAGTCCTTTGATGCACACAAGTTTTTAATTTTAATGAAGTCCTATTTATCAATTTTTTTTTCTTTTGTTGCTCATACTTTGGGAAGTAAAGTCTAGGAAACTATTGTCTAACACAAGGTCCTAATCATGCAACCCTGTGTTTTTTCCCAAGATTTTTATAGTTTTGGTTCTTCTATAGGTCTTTGATCCATTTTCATTTAATTTTTTATGTATTGTGTGAGATAGGGGTCCACCTTTATCCTTTTGCAGGTATCCCAGCACTATTTGTTCAAGAAAGTATGTCTATAAGTCTGTCTTTTCCCCAGTACAATGCTGTTTTGATTACTATAGCTTTGTAATAAGTTTTAAAATTAGGAAGTGTGAATCCTCCAACTTCTTTCTTGTTTTTTTAAGATGGTTTGGCTATTTGGAGCTCCTTTCCCTTTCAAATAAATTTGATGGCTAGCTTTTCCATTTCTACAAGGAATGCTGTTGAAATTTTGGTTGGGATTGCATTGGTATTTGTTCATCACTTTAGGTAGCACTGGCATCTTAACAGTACTTAATTCTCCAATCCATGAACACAGAGTGTCCTTCCATTTATTTAGGTCTTCTAAGATTTCTTTTAACAATATTTTATAGTTTTCTGTGCATAATTCCTTTAAATTCTTGGTTAAATTTATCCCTAGATATTTGATTCTTTTAGTTGTTATTGTAAATGGAATTCGTTTCTTGATTTACTCTTCATTTTTCATTACTAGTGAATAGAAACACTTATCCTGCGGTATTGATCTTATATTCTACCACTTTGCTGAATTTGTTTATTAGTGTTAGACACTTTGTTGTGGATTTTTCAGAATTTTCTAAATATAGGATTATGTTATCCAAAAGCAGGGAAAGTTTTACTTCTTCCTTTACAAGTTGTTTACCTTTCATTTCTTTTTCTTGTCTGATTGCTTTGGCTAGAACTTCCAGGACAATGCTGAATAACAGTGATGACAGTGGGCATTCTTCTTTTGTTCATGATCTTAGAGAGAAAATTTTCAGTCTTTCACAATTGAGTATGATGTTTAGCTGTGAATTTTCATATATGCCCTTTATCATGTTGAGGAAGTTTCCTTCTATTCCTAGTTTTCTAAGTGTTTATCAAGAAAAGGTACTGGATTTTGTTAAATGCCTTTTCTGCATCAATTGAAATGATCATGTGGTTTTTCTCCTTTGTTCTACTGATGTTGTGTATTATATTAAATGATTTTCTTTTATTGAGCAGTCCTTGCACAACTGAGATAAATCCTACATGATCACGGTGTATAATTCTTTCAGTGTGCTGTTGGGTCACTTTGCTAGTATTTTGTTGAGAATTTTACATGCATATTTGTTCTAGTTTGCTAATGCTGCCAGAATGCAAAACACCAGAAATAGATCAGCTTTTATGAAGGGAGTTTATTTGGTTACAAAGTTACAGTCTTAAGGCCATAAAGTGTCCAAGGTAAGTCATCAACAATCAGGTACCTTCACTGGAGGATGGCCAACGGTGTCCGGAAAACCTCTGTTAGCTGGGAAGGCATGTGGTTGGCATCTACTCCAAAGTTCTGGTTTCAAAATGGCTTTCTCCCAGGACGTTCCTCTCTAGGCTGCAGTTCCTCAAAAATGTCACTCTTAGTTGCTCTTGGGGTATATGTCCTCTATTAGCTTCTCCGGAGCAAGAGTTTGCTTTCAATGGCTGTCTTCAAACTGTCTCTCATTTGCAGCTACTCTCTCAGAATTTTTCAAAGTGTCCGTCTTGGCTGTACAAGCTTGTTCCTTCTGTCTGATCTTATATAGTGCTCCAGTAATTTAATTCAGACCCACCCTGAATGGGTGGGGTAACACCTCCATGGAAATCATCCAATCAGAGTCATCACCCACAGTTGGGTGGGGCACATCTCCACAGAAACAATCAAGGAATTACAATCTAATCAATACTGATACCTCTGCCCACACAAGATTACATCAAAGATAATGGAGTTTTGGGGGACATAATGCATTCAAACCAGCACATTCCACCCCCTGGACCCCAAAATGACATTATCTTTCCATATACAAAATACGTTCACCCCATCACAATATCACACAAACATAAATCATTTCAGTAACAATAGTTAAGTACAAGATCCCATTAAATAAGTTACAGGTGTGGTCTGTCCAAAAGCAAAATTCCCCTCTGACTGTGGACCTGTAAACTTAGAACAAGTTATGTGCTTCCAATAGACAAAGGAGGGACATTCATAGGATAAACATTCCCATTGCCATAAGGAGAAACTGAAAGAAAAACAGGGTTCACAGGACCAAAACAGTTCCTAAAACCTGCAGGACAAACTCCATTAGATTTCAAAATCTGAGAGTCATTTACAGAACGATGTTGCATCCTTGGGGCTTGAGAGTGCGGGAGTCTAACCTTTCCTAAGGGCCTGTTTGGCAGCCCTTTCCTCTCCAAATGCTGGGATGAGTTCTCCAACATATCCACACGCTGAGAGACCACTTTCTCGGCCCCATTCTCCTCAAACATCACGGCAGCACCCGAATTCCCTTCCATCTCTGGGGCACACGCTCAACCCCTTTAGAACAGTGGTGTGGCAGCCAGGTTCTCCCCAGTTCCCTGGGAATGTGCTCCACCCTCTTTGGGACCTGGGTGGCAAACTCTTCCAGAGCATTGAGGCGAAATGCCCACACTTGACCTCCGGGGCAAACTAACCCTTTTCATGCGTGTGAGTCACTCCACTCTTCCAGCCCAAGGCCTCTTGACTCCAGACCTCATCCTCCATGGCTCTGTCTTTGAAGAAATTTTTCCTTCAATTTGTTCCTTGTCTGTCCCTCCAGTCCAGACCGGCAGCGGCTCTGTTTATAAAGATCTCGCAAAAATTCTGTTGGCTTCACATGAAGCACACAGGGGTCAAAGCCATCAGACATAGGACTTTCTACAAATCCTTTCTGGATAACTCCATTTCCAAGCTTGGCTTGTACTGAAATGGCGGTTGAGTTCCATGTTTGGTTAAATCTTCACGTGGGGCTGAAACTTCTGGGATTCCACCCCCTGGAAGCCTGTAATTTTCCAAACCATCAGCTTCTGGTTTCTTTGAACCCAAGATTCAGTTCTAAGTTTATCTCTCTCCACTTGCATTTTACTAGAAGCTGCAATGAGAAGCCAGGGTACATCCTCCAAACGTAGTCTGGAGATCTCCTCAGCTAAGTATTCCAGGTTGTCGCTTTCAAATTCTTCCTTCCATCTGACACCAGGACTCAATTTTGCCAAATTCTCTGCCACTTTAAAACAAGGATCACCTCTCTTCCAGTTCGCAACAACACATTCATCATTTCTGTTCAAGACCTCATAAGAAGTATCTTCAAAGTCCATATTTCCACAAACAGTCTCTTCAAAGCAGTTTAGGCCTTTTCTATAAAGCGCCTCACAATTCTTCCAGAATTTTTCCCTTATCCATTTAGAAAGCCATTCTAACATGTTTGATATTTGCAAACTCAGCAGCAAAAGCACCCCACTCTCGGTACCAAAATCTGTTCTAGTTTGCTAATGCTGCTGGAATGCAAAACACCAGAAATGAATCAGCTTTTATAAAGGGGGTTTATTTGGTTACAAAGTTACAGTCTTAAGGCCATAAAGTGTCCAAGGTAAGTCATCAACTATTGGGTACCTTCACTGGGAGGATGGCCAATGGCACCCGGAAAACCTCTGTTAGCTGGGAAAGCATGTGGCTGGCTTCTGCTCCAAAGTTCTGGTTTCAAAATGGCTTTCTCCCAGGATATTCCTCTCTAGGCTGCAGTTCCTCAAAAATGTCACTCTTAGTTGCTCTTGGGGTGTTTGTCCTCTCTTGGCTTCTCCAGAGCAAAAGTCTGCTTTCAATGGCCATCTTCAGACTTTCATCTGCAGCTACTCTCTCAGCTTCTGTGCATTCTTCAAAGTGTCTCTCCTGGCTGTACTAGCTTGCTCCTTCTGTCTGATCTTATATAGTGCTCCAGTAATTTAATTCAGACCCACCCTGAATGGGTGGGGTAACACCTCCATGGAAATTATCCAATCAGAGTCATCACCCACCATTGGGTGGGGCACATCTCCACAGAAACACTCAAAGAATTACAATCTAATCAACACTGATACCTCTGCCCACACAAGATTACATTAAAGATAATGGAGTTTTGGGGGACATAATGCATTCAAACTGGCACAGTGTTCATAAGAGAATATTGGTCTGTAATTTTCTTATGTTTTCTTTATTTGACTTCAGAGTTAGGGTGATGTCCTCATAGAACAAATTTCAATTTTTTTGGAATAATTTGTGAAGAATTCATGTTAATTCTTGGAATGTTTGGTAAAATTCACCAGTGAAGCTACTGATGCTGGTATTTTCTTTGTTGGGAGGTTTTTGATTACTGGTTCAGTCTCTTTACTTATTATTGGCTTTTTTTTTTTTTTTTTTTTGATACCTTCTATCTCTTCTTGAATCACTGTGTATAGTTTTTGTATTTTTAGTGATTTGTCCATTTAATCTAAGTTATCTAACTTGTTGGTGTACAATTGTTCATAGTATCTTTTTACAGTTCTTTTACTTCTATGGGATTGTAGTAATAGCCCTCCTCCTATTTCCAATTTTAGTTATTTGCTTCTTCTGTCTTTTTCCTTTGTCTGTATAGCCAAAAGTTTGTCAGTTTTATTGATCTTCTAGAAGAACCAACTTTTGGTTTTTTTTGTTTCTCTCTTTGATTCTCTCTCTCTCTCTACTCTGTTTCATTTATCTCTGCTCTAATCTTTGTTATTTCCTTCCTTCTGCTCATTTTAGGTTTAGTTTGCTCTTCTTTTTCTATATCCTCTGGTTGTGAGGTTAGGTGCCTGATCTGAAATCTTCTTTTATAATGTAAGCATTTAGAGCTATAAATTTCCCTCTCTGCATTACTTTTGCTGCCACCCGTAAGTTTGGGTATGTTGTATTTTTGTTTTTATTTGTCTCAAGATATTTCCTAATTTCCCTCGTGATTTCCTCTTTGACCCATTAGTTGTTTAAGAGTATGTTGCTAAATTTCCGTGTATTTGTGATTTTTCCAATTCTCCTTCTGTTACTGATTTCTGACTTCATTACATTTTGGTCAGAGAAGATACATTGTAAACTTTCAATATTTTTAAATATATTAAACCTTGTTTCGTGACATTCTTCTGTTAACATACATTCTATTCTGATGAAGAACTCATGTAGTAGAGAAGAAACTGTATTCTTATTATTACTATGTAATAAGAATTCTTGTTGGATGAAGTATTCTATACATGTCTGTTAGTTCTAGTTGGTTTATAGTATCTTTCAGGTCATCTATTTCTTTTTTGATCTTTCATCTAGATGTTCTATGCATCATTGAAAGTGGTTTATTGAAACCACTATTTGTCCCTTTAAATCTGTCAATATTAGCTTTACATATATTGGGGACTTTGCTAGTGGGTGCATATGTACTTATAATTTTTATGTCTTCTTGCTGGAATTGACCCCTTTATCAGTATATGGTGACTTTCTTTGTCCCTCTTAACAGTTTTTGACTTAAAGTCTATTTTACTGATATTGGTATAGCTACCCCAGCTCTCGTTTAGTTACTACTTGCATGGTATGTGTTTTTCCATCCTTTCACTTTCTCCCTACTTGTATGGTTGAATTTAAGGTGAGTCTCTTGCAGACAGCATACAGTTGATTGTGCTTTTTTTATACATTCTGGCATTCTCTGCTTTGTGACTGGAGAGTTTAATCCATTTACATTTAAAGTCACTACTGATAATGCTGGAATTTCTTCTACCATTTTGCTATTTAGTCCTTGTAATTCTTATACCATTTTGTCCCTCCATTCTTCTGTTTATAGCTACTTTCATATATGTTTGATTTTTTGCAATGTCCATTTTTAGTCCCTTCTCATTGCCTTCTGTAAGTATTTTTCAGATATTTTATTTTTGGTTACCACGGGGCTTAAATTTAACATCATAAATCTATAACAATCATGTTTGATTTGATACCAACTTAGCATGTACAAATACTGTTCCTATACCTGTCTGCCCCCCATCTTTTTGTTGTACTTGTCGCAAATTATGTTTTTATATATTGAATGTCCAAAACCTTAGAATTATCATTACTTTTAATGCATTTGCATTTTAGAAATTGTAAGAAGTAAGTAGTGGAATTACATACCAAACAATACAATACAATAGTAGTGGCATTTATAATTACTCTTATGGTTACCTTTATCAGAGGTCTTTAGTTCTTCATATCCCTTCAATCCACCAAAAAAGTGTCTTTTCCTTTCAGTCTGAAGAACTCCCTTTAGGATTGCTTGTAGGGCAGGTCTGGTGGCGATGAAGTTCCTCAACTTTTGTTTATCTGGGAATATCTTAATTTCTCCTTCATTTTTTAAAGACAGTTTATTGGATATAAAATTATTGGTTGGAAATTGCTTTTTTTTTCCTTTACATTTAGTATTTCATCCCATGATCTTTTTGTCTCCATGGTTTCTGATGAGACATCCACACAATCTTATTTGGACTCCCTTGTACATAACACACTGTTTTTCTCTTTCAGCTTTCAGAACTTTCTCCTTGTCCTTGGCATTCAAAAGATTGACTGCTACATGCCTTGGAGTATTTCTCCTTCTAAAGGATTGATTCTGGCACTTTCACTTGGTCTGGATATCTTGAGAAAATGGGGGGCAGTGTGCTGTGAGGGAAAATTGACAGTGACACCCTCTCTCTCTTCTCTTCCTTAGTGCAGTGTGTGTGGCCAGTTCAGTGCATTTCCAGACTATATTGTCCACAGAAATTAACTCTCTCAAAATGAACATGTGCCTTTTTTTTTTTTAATTCAGTTTTATTGAAATATATTCACAAACCATACAGTCATCCATGGTATACAATCAACTGTTCACAGTATGATCATATACTTATGCGTTCATCACCACAATCTATTTCTGAACATTTTCCTTACATCAGAAAGAATCAGAATAAGAATAAAAAATAAAAGTGAAAAGAGAATACCCAAACCATCCCCCCATCCCACCCTATTTGTCATTTAGTTTTTACTCCCATTTTTCTACTGATTTTTTTTCAATTTTTTAACTTCGTTTATCAAAAAATTAAAAACAAACAGGCAAACAACAGCCAAAAAAACCCCACAACATTTCAAACAAAGCAATGGATTAAGGAAAACAAATAACCTAAAATAATTACTTTGCTTCCAATATGTTCCTACCATACCCCAAGAAAATTAATAAACCATGTCCAAACAGAGGAGTAAGAAAAACAAATAATCTAAAATAACTACATTGCTTCCAACATGTTCCTACCATACCCCAAGAAAATTAACAACCCCTAAGAAAACAAAGGAATAAGAGAAAAAAAACCTAAAATAACTATTGCTTCCAACATGATCTTACTATATCCAAGAAAGTTTACAAACCATAATCATTCCTGAGCATTCCCATAACATTGAGATTACCCTCCATAGTTTATCTGTTCTTATTAGATTATCATTCCCCCTCCACTAATTGGTATCTCTAGGTCCCCTACATTCTACAGTATAAAACATTGTACATTTTTCACAGAATTCACATTAGTGGTAACATACAATATGTCTCTTTTTGTGCCTGGCTTATTTTGCTCAGCATTATGTCTTTTTTTTTTTTTTTTTTTTTTTTTAATCTTCATTTTATTGAGATATATCCATATACCACGCAGTCATACAAAACAAATCGTACTTTCGATTGTTCACAGTACCATTACATAGTTGTACATTCATCACCCAAATCAATCCCTGACACCTTCATTAGCACACACACAAGAATAACAAGAATAATAATTAGAGTGAAAAAGAGCAATTGAAGTAAAAAAGAACACTGGGTACCTTTGTCTGTTTGTTTCCTTCCCCTGTTTTTCTACTCATCCATCCATAAACTAGACAAAGTGGAGTGTGGTCCTTATGGCTTTCCCAATCCCCTTGTCACCCCTCATAAGCTACATTTTTATACAACTGTCTTCGAGATTCATGGGTTCTGGGTTGTAGTTTGATAGTTTCAGGTATCCACCACCAGCTACCCCAATTCTTTAGAACCTAAAAAGGGTTGTCTAAAGTGTGCGTAAGAGTGCCCACCAGAGTGACCTCTCAGCTCCTTTTGGATTCTCTCTGCCACTGACATGTGCCTTTTTAAAATTTCCCTGAAAAGAAGCTGTTCTGGTGTGCTAGAGCTGCCATTATGCAAAATACCAGAAATGGATTGGCTTTTATAAAGGGGGTTTATTAAGCTATAAGTTTACAGTTCTAAGTTTCCTAACTAAGGCATCAACAGATGATACCTTCACTGAAGAATGGCTGATGGGGTCTGGAACACTTCCACCTGTGAGAAGGCACATGGCATGGCATCTGCTGTTCCTGTGCTCCCAGGTTGCATTTCAAAATAGCATTCTTCAAAATGTCTCTGGGTCTGTCTTAGCTTCTCCAGGACAAACTCTGAGTTTCATCTCTTAGCTTAGCATCTTCAAATGTCCTTCTGTCCATATGTCCAACCATCTCTAAGTGTCAGCTAGCATTTGGGTCTTGGTTTAGCATATCCCGGGGTGTTTTCATCTCTTAGCTCCTCTGAAGCAAGCTCTGAACTAGCATCTCAAAGCATCAGCTCCCAAGAATCTTTCCAAAAGGCTCCCTTAGCTGCTCTGAGCTCCTTCTGTCTGTGAGCTCTTTTATAGTACTCCAGTGATTAAATTAAGACCCACCCTGAATGGGTGGGGTCCATATCTCCATGGAAATAATTTAATCAAGTGTTTAGCCCACAGTTGATTGAGTCACATCTCCATAGAAACACTCAATCAAAAGACTAATGTCTGCCCTCACAAGATTGCATTAAAGAACATGGCTTTTGGGGAACATAATACATCCAAACTGGCACAGAAGCTATGGATCAAAAGAAATATTTATTATGCAAGCACATGTAAACAACAAGAAAATGGAAGAGATGATACTTCTATTCCTAGTGTAAGTTCTTTGATGACCACCTTACAAACAAAAAAGCAATGACAATCTTATCAGATCTGACAAGACATTGTTCCCCTTCAAAAAAATTACCAAGAAGGCTTTCTGAAATGTGAATTCACACCCACTATCATTAACGAAAAACCTTACACTAAATGTATATTTTGCCCTGAGATATTAGCTAATGAGAATTGTATATGTATGTAATGTACAATAAATAAATACAAATATAATTGGGGATACACAGTCAACAATTGCTTATTGTTTGGAAAGGTGTAAAACCTACTTCCTAGGCACTCTTTCAAATTTTTTTTCTCCACGTAATTACTTGCTCTCTGATTATTGTGGCTCATAAAGACACTGTATTAGGTGATTCCCTCTTTGTCCTTCAGAATAACTCATTTACCACATCTTATGAGCACTTTCCACAATCTCATTGCCCTTGCATTTAATTGAATATAATGAGGTAAATATTTGGTAATACATCTCAAAGTCTACGCACAAAAATTTTGAATGATAAACTAAGATAAAGTATCTTGCTCTCACAGGGCCATGAATGCCATCGGAATTGAAGTCTCCACATCTGAAGCATGGCTTCGTTCTTGTCTGTGAACATTTTTAAATTAGAAATTCTTAAGTAAAGCACTTTCTATATTATCAAAGACCCCTGAAGACCTGTGAAATTGCATTGATACATACAATGTACCCACTTTAGCCAAATCTAAACACCGAAGATTGTTTTCAGCTTGTGAAGAATTGGTATCTTCTGACTTTCCAGTCTCTGTGTGGAGAGCAGCAAAGTCAATATAAAACTAGTCAGAATTAGAGCAAGGAAGATTGTTCCCATCAGCTGCCTTCTTTCCCCTCTTTTCCTGAATATAAATACGATGAAAGTTATTTCTGGGTTTCAAGAGAGCACGGATTCTCTATTTTAGGTCTAAAAAATGTTTCTCATTTTCTCCTGAATCTTATCACCAGTATTACCTATTTACTTTCCATTACATTGTGTTGTCTCACCCTGAAGTCTAGAAACCTTTTTGTCCATTGATTGATTGATAAATCAAATACATGCACTGAAATGCTAATATATTATTTGTAACAGAAAATGTACATAAAGGGGATATAATATATAAAGAGAGTTAAGCTGAAAATGGAAAGTCCACTACTTGATCATTTTGAACACCAGCAGCCACTGATGAATAGAGCACTAGAGACTCAAAGAAAATTTTCTGGCTGCGTTGCCTTCTTCGCTTTCTGGGGATAAATAACCATAAGCAACAGACACAAATAGAATGAGCTAAGGAAAGCTTGCAAAGAACATTGGGAAATAGTGAGTGGTGGCAGAATATATGGTGCTAAACCTAAGAATATCCCCCAATTCTCCTTGAAGAAATGGACTTTAGAACACGTCTATACTAATCACTTTTCTGCTTCTTAAATTCCCCTACATCCTCCAACCAAATGAGTGTTTTTCACTACTATATGGGAATTCTCCTAAGTGTTCCATATCGTGAACCTGAAAGCCATTCTTTACAGGCCTGCTGTCATTTTTAATGCCGTACCTTTCTATAAGGGTTTCTATGATTCACATCAGACTAATGGGATGTGATCTCAAAAAAGCACAATGTCTCTGGAGACACAATACATCATAATAATTAATTAATATTTATGGAATGACCACTGGGTTCATAAAACTAGTCCAGGCATAATAATTATTAAAGCTCTGACTCTCAGAGAAAGCAATAATGGGTAGCCGGGAAGAGGACAGTACAAAAGAGGCACTGAAAGAACATAAAGATAAAGAAGAAATCATTTTCCTATGATGTCTCCTTTGTAACTGCTGTATTTGCTGCTCACTGGTGCATGCTCTCATATTCACCACCCCACAGCCAAATGACAGCACGTGATTTACAGTCAACTGACGAACACCAATACGTGTTTTCACGTTGGTCTTTCCTCCTCCTTCTCCTCTTTCACTTTTCTTCTTATTCTTTTTTTATTTTTTAAATGACTATTTTTCCCTCACATTCTACCAAATGCTCTCAAAACCTCTTACTTGTGCTCTCTAATGAAAAAAACACCCAGATTATAGATACAAAGCTGAGATCAGGATGCCTGAATGGATCATAATTGAAATGAGATAAAAGGATCACATGAAAAATGTGCTCATCACTTCATTACTCATGTATTCTGAAGTATTTTAAGCCTCTTGCATTTGGTTGATCTGTAATATCCTGGTATGTGATAATTGTCACAGCTATCCTTCAAGCTACTTTCACTATATCTTATCTGGGCACTGTAGGCCATAAGGGTTCCTTAGGTACAAATTGCTGAACAATTGCTGATGAGTGAAGGGTCATAATAATAGGTTACAGAAGTCTGGGCTGGCTTTGGGACCATTTTGATAGGACCATTTTGTCCCATTGTTATAAAGATGAGAAGGAAGTAGTTTAAGGTAGTTAGAGACAAGCAAACAAAAGACAGGCAAGCAAAGCTATATAACTTCTACATTCACTTCCTGCCTGCTCCATTACTTCTAGCATTACGGGAAAAATAACATGATTGGAATGACCTAAAGGTTAAGGGGTGGGCAAGGTTTACCTGGTAGAAAGTCGATTGAATACTGTTGGCTAAACCTTTTTGAAAGTGAAAAGCAGTAACATTTAACACAATGCCAAGCAGAGAGTAGGCGTGGGGAAAGACTCAAATCGCATTTGGTTGTTGGTTGTTCTGGGTTTTTTTTCTTTGTAAGTGTGTGTGTCTTTTATTAAGAAAGAAAGATAGAAATGAGATGGGAGAGGGAAAAGGGGGTGGCCAGGGAGTGGCAGAGAAAGAAAGAGACAGAAGGAATTGTTTGCTTGAAAACCAAATGTTTACTAGGACACTTCTGCAGCTATAGTTGCTCCAAATGTTATATCAAGAAATCGATAAGATTCTAAATTGTATCCAATCAATAAATATTTCTTGAGCATTTATTCTGTGTCAAAAGTGACTTTACAAAGCTCAAATATCTTTCCTTTCAGCAAATATGACTTTCTCATCTGAAGACTGAGGATCTTTAAAATATTTACATAAATGAATTTATACAAATGATATATGGTTTCACTAAACTTAAAAGGTCTGATAGCAATTACAGGTCATTAAAAGAAGCAGATTGGTAAGATTTTAAAAAGCTTAAAAAAAGGAACGGAAAAGGCACACACACATGCACACACATACACAGAAACACCAGAAAGATGAGTTGTGAATTGACAAACAGCAAAGCAGACTCTTTATTATTTGCTGGATGCTTGTGACATTGATTAAACTACCTCTAACATAAACCATACCTTTTACTTTAAAAAAATTCAGGAGATAATAGGAACACTATCAAGCATTGTAGTTAAAGTTGATGTTCATACCCATGAATTTCAAATTCAAGGACATTATTTTCTGACCATGGGTAAAAAGGTTTTCAGAACAAGTGTTCAGCATTTCAGAACAAGAAAGGGTCTTGAGTGATCAAGTTGGTGAAAACCTCGTATAACGTTTGAAAACAGGGAAATGTGGAAGGAATTGGGCAAGAACAATGGATTGCTCTCTGAAAAGATAAGTTGTCACTAAAGACCAACTAGAAAGTAGAACATAATGCCAATTCAAACAAAAATGCCTTCAGATTTTCTGCTGAGAATGAATTTTATTTAAATATTCCTACTGATAATGAATTTTTTTAGAGATCTAAGATGAAGTATTGGTTTCTTATTGTGTTTAAAATTTGCTATCTGCAAGGGAAAATTATCCTCAATAAGGCTAAGTGCTGATTTCTCCTCAGAAACCATGAAGGTGAGAAGGCAGTCATATGATATATTGAAGAGACTGAAAGAGAAAAACTGCCAGCCCCAAATTCTTCATCCAGCAAAATGGTCCTTCAAAAATGAGGGAGATTTGCAGGGTATGACTTCCAAGGATGAATCTGGACCCTGCATTGTGGGAATGAGAACATCTTCTTGAACAAAGGGGGGATGCGAAATGAAACAAAATAAAGTTTCAGTGGCTGAGAGATTTCAAATGGAGTTGAGAGGTCACTCTGGTGGATATTCTTCCACACCAAATAGATAACTCTTTTTAGGTTTTAATGTATTGGAATAGCTAGAAGTAAATACCTGAAACTATCAAACTGCAACCCAGTAGCCTTGACTCTTGAAGATGATTATGTAACAATGTAGCTTAAAAGGGGTGACAGTGTGATTGTGAAAACCTTGTGGATCATACTCCCTTTATCCAGTGTATGGATGGATGAGTAGAAAAATGGGGACAAAAACTAAATGAAAAATAGGGTGGGATGATTTGGGTGTTCTTTTTCATTTTTATTTTTTATTCTTATTCTGATTCTTTCTGGTATAAGGAAAATGTTGAAAAATAGATTGGGGTGATGAATGCACACCTATATGATGGTACTGTGAACAGCTGATTGTACACCATGGATGACTGTATGGTATGTGAATACATCTCAATAAAACTGAATTTAAAAAAAAAATTTGCTATCTGATATATAAATAATTGCACAACAGTTCAAATGAATTCAGAAATTCTCTTCTCTGCTTTCATGTGATTTCTGGTCCTTTTCTTGACCAAACTATTCTCATAAGATTTAGATAAGCAATTTATCTTTGGGGTCTAGTGTAGTCACAACAACTCCTTTTACATATCTTCTGGTACCCTTGTTCTTTTAATAAAGAGAGTTGATAAGTGCTTGGAGAATGAGAGTCAGAAGGAAAACATTTTCACTATTAAATTAAAAAAAAAAGAAAGAAAGAAAGCTAGGAACAAAACAACAATAGCATACCCCAATACGGGTAAGTGAACGTAAATGGTAGCAGCTTGCTCAGTTTAAAAAGTACTGTGAGGAATCAAGCATTGGGTGGAATCCAACCTTTCCTAAATGAACTGTTATCACTGAGGAACCGAATGAGGGCAAGTTTCTCTATAGAGTGTCATTTTGACTAATACATGAAGAAGGGATGAGAGAATTAGAGTATCAATTTTGCAACCTCTAATTAATCAGGAAATCTAGGCAATAAACTCAATTTCTGTTAACATCACAGAGAGACAAATAGATATTATGTGCCTCCTGATAGACGCACACAGCGCTCTCTCTGAAGTATCCTTGCTACAAAAATCTATGCTGAATCTTTTCAAGCCTCTAGATCCAACCACCAATTTAGAGCAAATACAGAGGACAGAAGAACCCTGGGGACACAATCAGCAAAATCCTGACTGTGAGAAACTACAGGCAAACAACCTGGTTTCCTCAACAAATAAATTTCAAGGGAAGTGAAAAAAGGTTAGAGAGGGAGCCTATAGATTAAAAGGGACTTAAAAGATGTATCAGCCAATCACAATGTGCGGATATTATTCCTGATTAAATGCAAAACTGTCTTAAAGAATTATGACATTTTGCAATGATTGGGAATCTGAATGCTGAATGGCAATGCAATCATACTTAAAACTCTTTCTTAGGGTGATAAAGGTATGTGGTTGGGTTTTTCAAAGTCCTTATCTTTTAGAGATACATACTGATATATTTACAGATGAAATGATATGATGTCTGGGATTTATTTCAAAATAATTTGGGAAAGGGGAAAATCAGTGGGGTTAAAATGAAATAATATTGGTCATGAGTTAATACTTATTAAAACTGGGTGATGAATATCTGGGAGTTTGTTACACTCTTCCATCCACTTCTGTATCTGGAAAAGATATAAAGAAGTCCCAGTAAGCAATGTGCTAGTAAATTTTTAACAACAGGTTCTTATGTGAGAGGGGATACCTAATTTGCAGAGTTTTCTGATTTCTGTGATGTAAATACTCCTACCATGGCCAATTTCCAAGGATGTGAGTTGGGAAAAGACGTGCAAAATTCGCTCTCACAACCCTTGTGTGAGTGACCCCAACCAAATATTTTCTTGCTAGACTCTCTATATCTTTGTGACAGTTGAGCTATAGGAAGCCAATTTGTTAGAAAGAAGCATCTGTATCCAAAAGGGATGGCAAACATTTATATGCAATTACAACCCTGAAAATAAAATACCACGTGGAAAATGAATACTCATCCAGGTGATCCCAAATGAAGCCACATCCTTAAATAAATATTTGGAAAAAAAAAAATGACATAATCATGGAGACTGTTCTCATACTGTGAAAATTTTAAATCCTGTGAAAATATGGAATTTTCTATTCTTCAACATGAATTTTCTTTATAACTGGCATTTACCTTTTTAGGAAACCAAACTTCTCATTAATTAATTTTTTGACAGATCTTTCTAAAATGCATTAGGCATGTCTCTGCATGTTTTAACAAAAGATATTGAACAAAAATTTTCCCAACAAACTTCTCCAATTCAGGCCAAGCAAAAAAGCAAAAGCAAAAACAAAACAGCAACAAAACAAACAAACAAAAAAACACTTCCTAAATGTAGCAGGACCTTTTCTATAAACAGTGATTATTTATTATCAGTGACTTCCAGAACAGTTCAAGTCTGTAGGGGAATTTATCTCCAAAAACTGATCCTAGAGTGATATGGTTTTTGCTTTTTTGTATTTGATTTTCATAGCATCTCTCTTTGAATCCTTGATGTCAGGCTGCCAGCTGTCACTAATTACTTCTAATCTACTGTGAATGAGAGAAACAAATATTGGTGGTTCTCAAGTTTTCTGTTTGACATTTGTACAATTGCTACAGTCAGTCCATCAATATACATTAATAACCTTCACCATACGCTAAATCTGGACTTTTGTAGCTCAGGTAGTAGATGACTATTTCTGTGTGGTAATATTACCTGTTATGTGATAATTGAGTTTCAACCGCATTGCCGTCTTTGTGTAACAGTATTTATGCAATTGTCTGAATATTTTATTGTATTTTGCACTTATAATTTCATTTAGATATCTGAAAATGAAAAGTGAAAGTGCTGATGTTAGTGACAAGAAATGTAGATCTCTTAAGTGCAATTCAAATGATAAAACATATGGAAATCATTAGGCATGTCAAAGAGGGAAACTTTGGCTTCAACTGGATACTTAAAGGGATCTAAGGCATTCAATTGTGAAGGAAGTGAATGAAATTAAAACTACATATGAAATGCTAGAAATTACGTCACTAAAGCTTGTGTCCACATTTATTTTTTAGTTCTCTGAGACTGGAAACCAGAGGCTAACATTTAAATCTATTGTTGGGATTTTACACATGTAACTTGCATTCATATTTTAGGAAAGCATTAAGTATAGAAGTTTCCTATTGCGCTCTCTGTCTCTGTTGTCTGTCTCTGTCTCTCTCACACACTCATACACATATACCATTTTCCTAGAAAAAGTGAATACTTTTTTTTCTGACTTCTCTAAAGGACCTTCTCCTCAACTTCAAGTCACGCTTGCCTTCCAGTGTCCTGAACCATCTCAATTTCTGGCCCCAGAGTCCACCTGCAGAAATACCCTGACTGGGATTTTACTCAGACCTCTGAGGTGAGGTCTCAATCAGTACTTTCTGAGATCCCCACTCTGGGAATCCTTGAAAGCTCCTGTCGGATCCTCCCAGAGGAACACCTAAGTGACACAGAGGTTCGGCTCTCTTGTGGAGGTCCCCTCTGTCCCCCTTCCCTGAGACTCAGTCCCGTGCCTAGGTCTCTAGCTTGAACATTAGCACATCTGCATCTAATTACAATTCATTTTTTCTCTGGCTCAGGTTTCCCTGATACAACAGTGATTTTTGGAAAGTTTGCTGCAAGCAAATACCCTTGATAAGGTTATGCCAGTTTGCTCCTGTCTTCCGTCCACTTGATACAACACTTCTGATCTCTTGTGCACAAGACAAATCCCCGGCAAGTCTTAAAATCAGGAAGGGTTGTGTTCTGGTTTTGATTCATGGACATATTAATTGTGCAACTGATCAGCTTTCATGTTAGGGGAAGAACCAAATTTTTCCTCACTCTCAACACTCCAATGAACACAAAGATTTTTATGGAACATATTTTTATTCTGGCCTGATTTCTATTTTGTGTGGCTGATATGTCTATATCTTTGTTTTATTTTATTCAGTCTCACCTACATTTAACTTAATTTAACCTACCACATTCTATGCAGTTTTGTGGGCCAACTTATACCCTCTTGAACAGGGAGGCTATAATCAGACCACAAACAAAATACTCCTTGGACATTATCACTCTTTACTCAGAGTTCTGGTCTTCATTCTCATGAATAGATGATGCCAGGAACCCTGGTATGTGCTTGTGTATGTCTATGTATATATGTGTATATGTATATGGATATGTGTATGTGTATGCATAAGTATATGTTTGTAGGATCTTTTGCTAAATTTTTTATAAGATGAATTCAGACTATCTACACCAAACATTCTACTGGCCTTTTAACATGATCCTATTATTTCTTCTACTGTTATTCTGATTGCTTTATCTTTAGTAAGAATTAACACTTGGTGCCAGACCAAGATTTTAAAGCATTTCAGAAGCTGGCTTCTAATTGCCATTGTTTATAGGAAGATAGAAGTTAGGTTTTCTCATAAGATGAGAAACATATATCAATATTGTGAAAATCACAAAGGAAGTGGGAGGATCATTTCAGTTAGAGAAGTAGAAGGAAGATGGCTATAGAGAGGTTTGTAGGGAGGTTTGCAGGGAAGTAGAGAAATTCACAGGTCCCATGTATGTATTGAAAGACCAAGCTCTGAAATCACAGAGAGGACTCTCCTTGGCGGCCGTCCCTAAAGACAAAGTAGAGCTGCCAATATTGGCTAGTGCAGGTTGCCACATGTCAGCATTTGTGAATGGCACACACAAAGTGGGTAGTTACACAAATTTGTTTCAAGATGCTTAGGGAGTAGTATAGCGTTCTCCTCGGAGTGTCAGCTATCATTGTTTGCTAATAACCATCCAGCCATTAGAATGTTCTGCAGAACTTACTATCAAGGCATATAGTGTGCAAAAGATACCATTCTTTAAAAAATAATATTGGTACACAGAGATGCTTTGATAATTTAGTCTTGGGCAAAAGGGGACAGGTTTGCTACTGCTATAAACTTCCAAGTAATTTTGTCTTAAACCAGATGTGATTTTTAGATGAGGCAATGGAGCGGGGTGGCCACACCCAAACATGTTTCATGCAGGTGCTGTGCTTTCTCTTTCCAATATTTCTCTAGAATTTTCAACCTCATTGTATGTGATAATTCCTACCAGACTGTATTATACTAAACCATGTTCTTTCCTTGCCTCCAGCTGTGGTAATGGGAAATAAACAAGGCTGATATTTACAACTCCATTTTCTTACTTACTGAAATATTCTGTGATTTTGTTCCCTGATTGGATTCACACAATTACTGGTTTGCTATTTTCCAAGCTATTGAGCTCAGGTTGCAACTAGATCAGAATGCGACAGTCAGGGTTGCTCACAGGAACTATACCTTACTGTAGCATAATTCCCACATTATTGTCACTGATTTCCGATAGCAAAGGACAACCTAATTTTTAGATCTCAGAGCTCACTTACATGTGTTTGTTCCACCTAATGTGGAAGACTTATTTGAAAAGTAACTAGATGGAAACAAGAGAATACTTGTTCATGCATATATCACTCAAAATGTCCCTTAGGATGTTTTTGCTTCTTCCAAAAATGAAAAACTTTATGAAATTCTACATATTTAATTGTTTGGTTTTGATATGATAATTTTAGGCAGTGGGGGTGATTTGTCATTAAGAGCTTGAACAAATAGCATTATCTCATTCTGTGATATACAGACAGCTTTAGCATTAAATGCCATGGACAAGAGCCTGATTTGATATTTGCAAAAACAGTATCATCACATTTGTGACAAAAGCCTACCATTCTTCAAACTTGCTATTTACTTTGGTGTTAAGGGAAACACTTAGAGACTTCTAGGTGGAAGGAATTGTGTGTATGTGTGTGTGTGTGTGTGAAAGTAGTGAGAACACTAAAAAAGTCAATATTGCTGAAACATGCATCCCAGCAGATTCACCTTGGAATCTTGGGAAAATATACATAAAACAAGTTGCAAACAAAATGAAGCTGAGTAGAGATGTTTACCACTAACCCAGATTTGACAAATCCTGTTCTCTGGTCCACTAGAAACTGGAGAACATGGTGCACTGTAGTTGATGTTACTAGGCTGACTTTGTTCGAGGATTCTGAGGAACTGTCCAGCAGTCTTTGAAAGACTGAGTGGCATCAGTTTACCTCAAAGATCACGTTTGTCTAGTGGCAAAAGGTCCAAATATCAATGTCTGACATATGTAACATTACACTTGCAAAAGATTGGAATCATATTCATTCTAGGGTTCATGTTAGGGTATATAAATATTATGGTACACTCTTGAATCAGTATGATTTTTATAATGTATTCAGTGATTGGACTGAGAAGACCAGCCAACTTGCTACAGAAAACACTGAATACCTAGACTTTTACTTTATTAGTGTGCTAGAGTGTGATCTGTGACCTGCATTCAATATCATCCCAAGAATTACCTGATATAATTAGGACCCTCTTCTCATTCATAAGATAACACAGCATGAGTTCTTTCCACTCTTCTAAGCCCTAACTCGCATTCCCACACATGTCTAAATTTAAGTTTCAAGCCATTGCTTTCCACAAAATTCAGAACAAGGAAGTTTGTTTCTCATTCGTTGATAAAAACACTGTCAGCAATGGTTTTGTCATTTGCACATCTTAAATTCTCCTAAAAATCAATACTTTCTCACAGGCAAGAAATTGAAAACCAGTTTCTGAGTCAGTAGTATCCCCTTCAACTCTCATTAGTTCTGAATTTGTTGCTCCCCCTGCATTTTCAAAGCTAGCTTTTGGCTCAGTTGCCAAAAAAAAAAAAGCATTGAAAAAATGAATCCATTTTTAAGGGGACTTAGGCCCCATTATGAATAACTTGAAACAGAATCAGATTTCCCAGAGATTGTATTTTTCCATAGTGATTGGAAGAAATGGGTAAAATAAAAATTAGGGGAAGAAATAAAAATAACTAAAATTAGTATTATTAAGCAATAAATTTTAGGAAGAATTTCTAAAAAGTTTGCACATAACGTCTGTTTTTAAATTCTCTTCTTGAAAAAGAATAGACCTGGATAGCCGTCACAAGCCTTCATAATTTGAAAGTGTTATCGTCAGTATTGTTTTATATATCAGACTTTCTGCCATTCAAATTTTTTATTTTGTGCTCATCATAGGATGACAGTATTACATTTACACTGAAAAATTAGGTCTATACTTATGAGATCAGATAAGGAACTGTGAATAAATAGCTCTTCATGGTAGGAACTGTGTTTTATTCATAACTCTAACCCTACCCCTAATTTCTAGCCTAGTATCTGTCACATGGCAGGCCCTCAATACGTATTTGTTGAATAAATGAATCAATCCCATGTTTTATTTGTAACTATGCACTAGATATCCTAACTTGATTGGTAGAGCTATCATTATAACTTGAAATATATAAATATATATGTGTATATATATATATATATATGTGTGTGTGTATATATGTGTGTGTGTGTGTGTGTGTGTATATATATTCCCTCTAAGATTTTGCACACTTTTCATATTTTCTTGATTTGGGGTTAAATTCAAAAATCTAAAAACCCTTGAGAAACCTTATGGTTTTAAAGGAAGATTTCTCCTCATGCAATTTTCCCAAGTACTTATAGAAAAAGTCCTCATCTACATTACCAGACCTTTTATAAACCTTGACATGGCACTCTCCTGTGTCAATCTGAATGCTTCATCATGACAGCAGGATGGGTGATGTCATATTAAAAAAACATTCTGTTAATCCATAACCTTTGAAAGCCACTGAGTTCCAAATACAGTGACATTATCACTAGAATTTTGCTCTCTGATCTACAGTACATTTTATAATAATCTGTACAGAAGAAAAGATGAGCATGCAATAAAATCATTTTGCATAAACAAAGTAAGTAAGAAGTTAAAATAAGATAATCTAACATTCTTCACTGGATCAACTACAGCCAAATGCAAACTATGACAATCACAAGGGTCAAATTGTCAAAGAAAAGGCTAAATCAACATTAATAATAGTGAGATCCAATCATGGAAAACTCAAATTATTGTTTCCATAAGGAAAGGCCTTTATTAAGAACAAACAAACAAAAACCCTGTTGGGTAACAAAGGCTTTAAGGTTGATTTTTTTTTCCTTTACTTTCATGTATTAGATTCCCTGAATAACAAAACTAATATCTTATTAATATGAAACCACTAATGCCATAATGAGTGTTATGAAGTATTAAAATCATTATCCACTGAGATAATGCTGGATAATCACTAAGCTGAGTGAATGCTTCAGCCTGAATCAATTGTGTGTTCAGTACATCCATTTGGAAGGATTGGTCCTGAGTGGTTATGGCCTATTTTTATAGCATGTTTCCATGACAAAGCCCCCAAATAAGCAGAAATGACCATCTTTATTTTATCTCTTAAAGAAATGATATGCAAAAAGCACAATCCACTTACCAGTGTGTCAAAGTATCAGAAGAAAACTAAAATTCACAGTTAGAATAATTGTTTGGTTTAAAACAATTGGTTGACTATTTTTTCTTTTTGTTTTAATCTTCCAGCTAAGTAGATACAGTTTAAGACAACTTACTGACACAAATTCAGAAACTGGATAACAAAAATGCAAGTCTACAGAAATTCTGAGTTCTACATTCATGTAAAGTGTAAGTAATGCTTTCTATTATTCCTCATAATATTAATATCTCTTAACAGATCAGCATTCCCTTTCAAATCAGTAGAAGAATCATATAAGGCCCAGGCCAGCTCTGTCCTACTGGTGCCTCCATCTCTCTGGGTAAAATGATCCTTTGTTCCACTTAGCACTACCGACCCAGGAAATCAGCAATGAGAGATAACTGGGACCTTTGAAGTCATTGTTTTGCCTGTACACAAATTTCAGAGAACATCAACTGCTCCCTGATATGGCCTTAAAAATACTTAAATATAACTATATATATATACACACACACACACATATATATATATAGATAAATATATAGTGACTTAATAGTTCTGCTTATTAGATTTCAGGAGTAATTGTTAGTATATTTTATATTTAAATGTTAAATATTAATTCCAATATATTGATGCTTTTTAAAGAATATCATAAAAATTTAAAGGCCAACTTCCATTTTGAGATGATTGATGCTGCAATGGAAATCTGCATGATGTTTCTCCCCACCTTCTATTCAAGGTCCAAATGTAAGACTGTGTGAGATTACAGCAAACAGAATGACAGAATTGATCAGTTATCTGGAAAAATTGAGGCCAAAGTTGCTTTTCTTTCAATTCTCAGAACTTTTACCATTATTTATATATTTCATCTAGAAAACCCTGCTTTCATGGTTATTATCACATCACATATAAATGTGCCTCTTATAAATGTATATAGATGAAATATATAAATTCACTAGGTATTTCCTGAATTCCCTGTAAAAAACCATGAGTCAGACAATGTCTATTAATTAGAAATTGTTGCTTCATTCTCACAATAAATGAGCCATGTAAAACACTGCTGTTCATAAAACAAATGCCAGAATTGTAAATACTTGAGTTATTTTTGCAGTAGAATGTGTTCTCTGAAATTGCTCAGAAATCAAAACTGAGAAGGCTAAGCTCCCTGTTGAACACTTCCAAGTATAGGATTAGCAGGTAAAATGAGAATCACACTTTCAATAACTGCTGAGCATGTGGAAACACGTGGATATTTCCCCAGGGCTTTGAGTGATGTAGATTTTACCACTTCCTTTTACTGTGTAATTTCATATTTTTGACATGAGAAAAAGAAACCTCTAACAAAAACCATTTGCTTTTAAGCAAATCCAGTCTATTTTCAGAGATTTGTGATGGTCTCTAACATCTGACTTACCATAAATGACAAGAACAACTTTGGCTAATTTCCTTCGCCCTCCAAGATTCTGCCATGAAGCTCACAAATTCTGAAGGCATTTGAATGTATTGTGCTTCTACATCTTTAGCCTCCAACCAAGATTTAACCTGTTACATATTTTGTACAGTTTTGAAAATACATGGCTCATGTCCCCCATCGTGTAGACTTTTTGTTTCTATTTCTTGAATTTATTTTCAGATGGAGCCTAGCTAACTAGATGGAGGAAAATGGGATTGACCCTCCCTACCCCTTTCCAGATTGTTTCATTCAGATTGGGCAATGGGAGGAGAATTGTGAGTGGAGTTGCTCAAAGAGCAGATGGCCAGTAGGTTATGATGTGGACAAAGCTAATCATAGGAATCAGTGCACTGGCACTTTTTCAGTTGCCTCAGCCACTTTGTGATTCTAGCAATTTCCCAGTTACCTTTTGGTTCTGAGCAAGTTTTGCTCACATTGTTTATTTTGATAGCTGGCATTTTCCCATTATGTGGTTTCAGTCACGCACTGCCATTTAAGCTGATCTCATCAGTGATCAAAAAACCAGAGGGACTGATGAACCAACTAAAACTGTCTGAGATGATAGAAACAGAGTCATTTGTTCCCATACCAGAGTTTTAAATGGTGCCCACATATTTACACTATATAAAAGATAAAATATTCATATAGATATTCAACATGTCTCCGGCCATCCCTCCCACCTTGGCTGTTGTGTAAATTCCTAGAAATTGGGATATAATCGTGTTTTATCTCTTGTCAAAATTATCTGATAGTTCTAATTTAAAATATTTTATTCTATGTCTCCTTAAGTAGCTTTATGACCAACATTTCAAAACACACATCAAATAGATTTAAACATGTAAATTGAATAATACCGTAAACATGAAAGTAGTCCCTCCCTTAAGAAATAACAGACATGTTTCCAGTCTCTCTGTGGGGATCCTGCAGCTCACTATGGAACAAGTAAGACCAAATAGAATCAAGATGATTACATAGTGGGTAGAAACATCCTAAAAGCATCTTAGAAATGGATAGACCTGGGAATTTTCCCACTTACCATTGTATGAACTTGGCCTTGGCATGTATTCTATGAGCCTTAGTTTGTCAGTCTGTTAATTAGGATACCAATTATTGGCCTTAGATGAGAGAATGTATATAAAGGGCAGTGCCTCACATAGAGTCGATCCAAAATTATAGCTATGATTAATATTCTGCAATAAAATTATTTCAAATTTATGAAGAATTTAAAAGGTGTATTCCACAGAGGATATGATAGTGCTTTTTGGGCTGCTTTATGCAATCTCACTATGAAAATGGAGCTCTTTTCCAACCCCACCCCTAGTCCCTACCATTCTTACCCAGGATGAGAAAAAATAAAAATGTTTCAGTGCCACTTAGTACTCTGCCCTTTCTATTAAGGCCACCAAAAATGTCCACTTGTCATAACTAGGAAAAGTTGGCAACAGGGACATGTTTAGTGGTGGTGCGCCAGTCTCAGATGGGAAATATTCTGTTTTTCCAGGAGATTAAAGCCTCAATATCCTAATGAAACACACACACATACACTCTTGTAACTAGTCCCAACCCCCAGTGGCTGCAGACATATCTTATTTTAAACTCTTTATGAATTCAGACTTAGGCAGCCAAACTCACACTGCAGTTGAAATCTGGTCCATAGATGCCTTCTGTGCTGAAGCAAAGCCTTTACAGAGTGATTCAATAGCAGAAGGGTTCACTGTCATGCTTGTTAACGTCTTGCTCCAATGCCCAGAAAAATTGATTCTTTTAGCAGGTCAAATTATTTTTGTATTTTTCTTTTTTCATGCACAGTAACTCCATTATTTTACCTGGTCAGTTCCTTTAAGAAAGATTCAGTTAGGGGAGCTGCATCTTATTATCTTCTGCCACCAATGCATGGTACAAAGACTGTTTGATTCTTAAGGGGAGAGTCATTTAAGTGTGACCTATTGTGTTAGTCTGGATGCTTTTCATATCAAGCATTAGGGAGTTAAAGAGGTCTTTAATTTGTCTAAACCACGCTGATAATTTACATTGAACTTAAAAGTACCCACTGCCATTTCCAATCAACTCAACTATTCCCAGACCTTCTAAGATACATTTTAAATAATATAATACCATTGTCTAATGTCTTTTAAAAAGATGCATGGTCTAATACAATGGCTTTGCCACATGGCTGAAACGATTTCCCAAAATTGTACACTAGGTTGCCTAAAAACATTTACCTGAGACTCTTAGAACTTAACTTCAGCACTGGTTCACCCAAATACACAAAAGCAGTCTAATTCCAGAACCATGGCCTATAAAATACAGGTTTGGAGTAAATCTACAGTTTCTTGCTGGATGGATTTGTTATCACCAACCCTAATAGAAGAAAAAAAAAATGAAACCCTTTGGAAATGGAGGGCTAGAGATGCAATTGATAGTAGAAGCAGAATCCACCTGCCCATAGGCCATAACTAACTCTGAAATGTAGGAGGGTAAGTAGAAAGACATGATGATAATGATGATGATGAAGACGATATTTATTGAGCTCTTTCAACAAAAGATGTTTAATCAACATTATCTTATTGAATCCCTAACAGACCTAGGAAATATATACTGCTTTTGCTCCTATTAGAAAATAAGTTTCAGAAAGATTTCAGTTGCCCAAAGTTCCAAAGGTCTGAAGCACCAAACCGAGATTCAGGCCATTTGATGTCAACATCCATGCTGGTCACCACGATGCCATACCACAAACCTTCAGTGAGTGCGAGCTCTCGGATCTACATGTCCGTAACCTGGACTTCTGTCTGCAAACACTGATAGCAGTAGGTTAGATCAAAGGTGGCACATGGCCCTAAGTCACACATCTAATAATAATAGGAAGGCTTCATCCCGCATGATCCTGAAGCAGTTTGTCAGGTATGTTTCTTGGCCAAGAAGCATGTTGTTACATTGTGCTCTACAGTGATTTTCCATAGTGTTTTCCTTTGATTTGGATCAGCTATTGTAACTGAGACTTATGAAAAATGTATTTTAAAACAAAGTTGTTTGGAGGAATTTGTGGGCTTTTGATTTCTTTTTAAAAGTCTCTGTGGGCCCAAAGTCTGCTCTTTGTCAGCTGCTTGAGTATTGCTTTAACATTTGGATTCTTCTGATACTGGTAGGGTGACTGGGAAGGGATATGAAACCAAGAGGAACCCCCAAATGTCTTCTATTTACAGTGATCCATTTGTAAAACTTTCTCATGCAAAGGACACAATGGCTAGACTTTAGACAAAAGGATTCAGAGCCAGAACTTGATGTAGACACTTTACCTTTTATCTTCCCCAAAAGTTAAACCTCCATTCAGGTTTAAGCTTACATAGCAAGGTTGAGAACTGAAAGAATCACCCCTATTGCTCTGAGCCCAAAATAATGAAATAATTAAAGCAAGAGCATGGTTTTACTAGAAGGAAATACCTGAAACTGTTGAACTGCAATCCAATAACATCAATTCTTGAAGACAATCGTATAACTACATAGCTTACATAGTGTGACTGTGTGATTGTGAAAACCTTGTGGCTCACACTCCCTTTATCCAGTGTTTGGACAAATGAGTAGAAAAAAAGGGATCAAAAAGTAAATAAACAATAGGGGGAAAAATGAGCATGAGATGTTCTGAGTGTTCTTTTTTACTTTTGTTTTTATTCTTATTCTTATTTTTTTGAGTAATGAAAATGTTCAAAAAAATTGATTGTGGTGAGGAATGCACAACTGTGTGATGATACTGTGAACAACTGACTGCACACCTTGGATGATTGTATGGTATGTGAATATATCTCAATAAAACTGCATTTTTAAAAAGAGAGCATGGTTTTAAAAAATTAATTAGATAACCAAAAACCAGTATAGCCTTGAGTCTAATGATCTCTTCAGCTCTGAAAGATTTTTTAAAATGTACTAAGATATAAAAGGTATGGTTTTATGCACAATGCATGAAAATTTGGGTAAAAAGCTTGGCACTGGATAAATAGGCAAAGTTGCCTGTCATGGAACTTAATTTCCATTCCCCATCTTCTAATCTCCTAGAATCACCCAGTCCTCAGCTGGTACCATGAAGAACCTGAAACAGAAGTGAGAGGAGCAGAAAAGCCTAATTTTTTTTCTCTGCTGACCCCTCTAGGGTTTTATCCATTTTTTGCAAACTCTAACACTGGTAATATCGTGTCTGTGTCTGTTGGGGGTAATGGGGAAGGCAGTGGATCTTGAGACCCAGATGTTTCTTAAGCTAAGTAAATACTGTCTTTTGGGTTAGTTCTTTTAGTTGCCATCCTTCTCGTTGACAGGTCAATAGGCAGTTTTCCCTGAATGAGAAGCACAATGGGAACACTTTATAATGTCAGTTCCTGACACGGCGATCAACACCCTGCATTACTGGTAAGGCATGCTCCTTCGAGATTTTACAGTATATAGTTGGTGTTTCATGGGATTCAATCTTGGAGTGCTACAAATCCATTTAGTAGGGAGCCCTATTCCAATAGTATTTGAATTCTCATCACGTGGCTTGCTCCATCTTATTCTTCAGAATCTCAGCCAAAATGTTGAATCCTGAGATGGGTATTTTGTAGTCCCCCTATCTAACTCGAGTGTCCCAATTTCTCTGTGTCAGAACATGCCAATTTTTCTGACATAGAAACAACACAATTTCATAATTATCAACTGTTTTTAACGTGTTTATGGTCTCTCTTTTCTACTAGAAGGTAAGCTCCATAAAAGCAGACGCTGTCTTGTTCACCACTTTTTACCAGTGGCTGGGATATGGTAGGTGTTTAGTAAATATTTCCTCTGTAATAAAATTGGAATTTAGAATAAATTTAGAACATTTATAATGATGCATTCTTTTTCTATGGCCTTTCACATCTAACTTTCACATTGATTATGTCATGTGAGTCTAACAATAGCACTATGAGACAAGCTGGACAAATATCATCTTAAGTTTATAGACACAGAAATTGAGTGGGTTAATCAGGCTCCCGGTACTTGCATACTTATGTATTTTCCTCCCACAGTGAATAGGTTCAACAGGTATAACCAATAGGATAATGCAAAAATGATGAGTGTGAATTCCAAGGAAAAGTAATAAAAGACAATGAGGCTCTTCCTCACTTTCTTGGATCACTCACTCTGGGGAAGCCAACTGCCATGTTGTACGGACATTCAAGCACCCTATGAAATGGTCCACATGTCAAGGAACTGAGACTGCCTGGCGACTAACCCATAAGCCACGTGAGTGAGTCATCTTGGCATGGATTCTCCAGCCCCAATCAAGCCTTCCGATAACTGCAGCCCTGGCAAACATCTTGATTGCAACCTCATGAGATACCCTGAGCCAGAACCATCCAGCTAAGCTGCTCCTGAATTCTTGACTTACAGAAACTGAGGTAAATATTTATTGTTTTATGTTGCTAAGTTTTGGGGTAATTTGTTACACCAGCAATAGGTAATGAATACTCTGTTTCAAAGAGGATTGCCAGTTACTAATCTTCTCACTCATCTTTTCCCATTTATATCCACACAAACTTCCTGCATCCTTCCCAAGAAACTCACGGTATGTGTGTCATAAATATAGAACAGAATACAATGTGTGATGTGCACTCAACAACACACCAGTTTCCTTTCACTATGGACTCCTCTAACAGATAAATCATTACCACTCACATTATCTTAAAGAGAAGAAAGCTAAAAGAGGCTACTCTAGGCAACTTACTTCTGTCAAATTCAGCTGCCAAATCTTTGTCAAGATCACAGTAGCTTCCAGGCCAAATCTAGATGTACCAGGGAATATTCCAAAATATTTTAACATAATATAGGCATAGAACCTATTTAAAGACATTGGTACTGGGAAGGCAGAAGGAGTTGTGGCAGTTAGAAAGACACAATTTTAATCTGTACTCTGGGCATTTAAAGACAACATATTATCATTTGAGTTGATTAAAATACCATTTGAGTGTTTACATAATAGAAGTATGAAAAAAGTCATATTTATTAATTAATATGCTATGACACCAAATCTTAACTTGCCTTTCCAACACAGGAGATCCCTTGATCTTCTCCCTTTCCTTCTGCCCACCCCCACCCAGCATGAATTTCCCCTGTGATGGCCCTCTAAAGTGGTCACCCATGCCCAGCTTGGACTCTCCCATCTGTCTAGAAGAGAAGCTGGCCAAATTGTTTGAGCTTGAAGAGAATTGTTCTAGAGTGATTCCCCAATGGTAATGGCTAAAATGAATGGAATTTTTTTTACAACTTGTTTCTTTCCTTATCACAGTCACTCTTACCACTGATGGGAGGTAAATTGGATTGATGACATGATTTATTCTTTACAAAGTCATGCTCAGGACTCTTTCTGATGAGTGTCACAACTGCCTCCATAAATTCCAGATACCTTCTGCCCATGCCCCAGGGAGATAAGAGAGAATCCCAACTCTTTCACTGAGAAGTCATGTGACCTCAGACACATTAATTTCTCTTAACTTCAATTTTATCATCCACAGGCATTTAACTTATAACTCACAGAGTCTTTGAAGGATAAACTAAAATTATGTATGTGAAATAATTTTTTTAAGGTAGAGGTATGAAATATATTGTAGCAGTGGAGTGTCTCAATGAAGTTCTTGGCAAGATGTTTTAATGAATAAATGGCAGACTCAATAGCAATAACTACTGATGCCTTGAGATACTCTGATTATGACCCTTTAAGGCTTCTCATCTTTAGATTGTGGAAGAGACTCCAAGAAGCAATAAACAAACAAACAAACAAACAAACAAACAAACAAATAAATAAATAAATAAATACAGTAGTCAGCATCCTTTAAGAGATTCCAAAGCTTACATTCTAGTGGTGAATGCAGACAATAAGCTAAATATGTATGTAAACACCATATAATAAGTTCATAGTGAGCAATGCTACAGATAAAAACAGATCAGGGAAGGCACATAAGGAATGTGGGGATAAATCTGCAATATATACAGTTCATCAGGGTAGTCTTCTCTAAAAGGTTACATTTGAAAAAATGTGTGTCCCTTCATGAATTTGCATGTCATTTATTTGTTTATTAAGCAAATATTGATTTAATGCGTTCTGTATGCCAAGCAGTGCTCTATTTTCTGGGAAATGAGAAAAGTGAATAAGTCTGTGGAGGAAAAGTTTGCTCACCTAACTGACTTTGAAAAACAGTGTTTTGACAGTAAACCATAAGACCAAAGACAAAGAAACTATTCTGAGTTTACTGTACTCTAGTTGGTAAAGTTTCTCACAAGGGTACAGGTTAACAATTCTGAAATTTCTGTACATGTATACTGGGATTGAACAAATAAGTAAATGGATGGTAGAAACCAGATTTCTCACTGTTGAATAGGGAGGTTATAGATAAGCAAGGGGAAAGGCTAGAATGACCCATGTGGTACTGGATTAGATTTAGAAACATCAATAGGAACTCCCTGTTTAGTTTACTATCTCTGTGGATAGATAATAATAGATATGATATATACATGGGTTAGTATATATATCCGTATATTTTCTGGCTCTGTCTGCTGACAGGGCCTAGAAGCAATGACACCCCAGTAGCAATGAGCACACCAGCACCCAGGTCTTGATTTCTAATGTCATTCTTCAATAAAAGGAACAAGGCCTCTTTGGAGAAATGGTTGAAACTGGAGCTGGGGCAGAGATACACGTGGTGAGACTGGAGCATCTTGTAACAACAAATAGTAAGGAAGTGCTAAAAGTACAAAGGGATGGGGGCATGTCAATGGAATCAACCTGAAAGAGCTCCCAACAGCCAAAGCTAGAACAATTTGAACAACAAAAGCAACAAAATAACATGGCATTGTATTATAAACACAAAGTGCAAAATAAATATCAGCAAGTCCATACTGATATAAATAAGTAATTGAATTAATGAATGGGAGAGGACAGACAAATCTCCCATACAAAAGAATGCCAAATAATTTATATAGATACACCCTCCACAAAGAGGTGTAGCTAATCGCCCTCCTCTCTGCACACAAACCTGGAATATGGGCTGTGCTTAGTGACTTTTTTTCAAAGAGTAGAGTAATGAAATCTGAATAAAGTGCAGAGTTTAGTTAATAGTAATGCATCAATGTTGGTTCCTTAGTTGTGGCAAATGTGCCAGAGTAACTAATATAAGTTGTTCACAATGGGGGGTTTGAATGTGGACTATATGGGGACTCTCTGTACTATCTCTGTAACTTTTCTGTAGCTCTAAAACTACTCTAAAATAGTTAATTTAAATTTAACAACAAAACACGAATGTCAGACACTGTCTGACAGTACATTACTCAAATAAGTACAAAAAATGTTTTACCAAAAGCTGTATAAGTACTATGGAGTAAATGTACAGAGGCCATGAAAGAATAAAATGGCCCTGGGGAGATGGTGTCATCTGTTAGGAGGGGTAGGCCACCCTGAGAAAGGCCATTTCATCTGAGGTTTGTTTAGGAGTTTGGAGAATGGGATGGAGTACAAGGGCAGAAAAGCATTCCAAGCAATGGAAACAGTATGTGCAATGTTCTCTAACTTTGGGCTATATTTAATGTCTCTGGCCTCCTTTTCCTTGTTGTATCCACAGGTTCAAATGAAAGGATTTTAGAGTTCCACAGGTCTGAGTTTGAGTCTCAGTTCTAAGTGCCACTATGCGTAGGGCCTTGAAGGTAAGTTATCTGAACTCTCTTTGCTCTGGTTTCCTAGTATTCAAAATGGAAAAAACTTCTACCTGAGAAGACTATTTAAAGAAATGAATGAGGTAGTGAATATAACATGCTTAGCACAATATCCGACTTTGTAGTAAGTACTCAGTGAATGATAGCTATTAATTATTATAATAAATTTTTAAAGTGAGGGGTTGAATGAGATTATGTCTAGGACAATAGCTACAGGTATTTGCATAATTTGTGGTTAGGGGAGTATTTTTCATGGGGTGAAGGCAAAAATGAATAGTAAATTCTATAAGGAACCTACCTTATAAGTACAAGTGTCTCCTACCTGAAATTCTAACTTTGATGCACAGCTAAACCTATTTGAAAAGAAAGCATCAAAATTATATTCAGAGGAAGGAGGAATGCTAATATGACATGAAAATCCAAAATGCCTAGTAAGACTAATATAATTCGGTCATTTTCAAGGTAAGTAAATTGGGTAGAAGATTTTTGCTGGCACACAATTCAAACCAAAATTTCCTATTATTTAACAAAAATGAAGTAACTTCAAAATACCATGGACTTGCTGAACCCAGATGCTAGAACTGCTAGACATATTGGGCTACCTGATGTCCAACTTTTACACGATAGAAAAATGCATTTAGAGCCTTTACAGGCTATATAACATCATCCCACATGCAGGATGAGGAAACTTGGATCCAAGTTGTAAAGATACTTTCCTGCAGCCAGAGTCAAGACCAGAATGCAGTTTAGCTCTTTTTGCTCCCCACCATTTCACCCCCCAAGTGCAAAGCCCCCAAATGGTGTAAGATCTTCAATTATGATGCATCATAAAATGAAGGCCTGTTCATTCAGAAACCATAATATAAGAACGAGTTAAAGGCCACAGTTAAAAAATAGTTTTGGTAGGCAGTAGTAGTAGCAATGATCAAAAATAACTTCAATGACAATGAAAACATTTCTTCTAGTTTAATTTAACCTGACTGTAGGGTAATTTCCCCCAAGAACTTGTCTAGGGGTGAGGTGAAAGGGTTAAGTCTGGGAAGCACTTCAGTTTTCAGCCACTAGCTGTGGTATCCTGGGTAATTACTGCAGCTTATTCCAGACCACACCTTAGATAAACCTGTAATGCTAGAGTTTTCTGCAAACATTTTCTTTCCTGCAAGCTGTGGCTTGTCTCTTTCTTATATTTGTCTAGATTTTCCAGTGGCTAGTTTATACTTGGTTGAGCCAACAAATCAAAGTCTGTTGATTTAGCTTCATATCTTCTCGGTGCTTGCGTGAGACAACTATGCCAGCTTTATGGTAGGGAATACAGTCAGGCCACATGAATTATTTTCCTACCATAGGAAAAAAGTTAAAAAAAAAAAAAAAAAAAAGAGGAGGAACTAGTTCAGGTAAAGGTTATGATTTAATTTCCCTTGTTCTATTCACTGCTTTTTAAAACACCATAGGCTTTGCTTGGTACTGAAATTTTATTTTCGTTTCACTTCTTAAATGAGCATTTTCTCATTTTAAGAAATTCTGCTGTATAAACAGAGCCCAGTATAAAAGCACAGTCTAAGGACAAGGTGGATACTTGGTGTGACCAGGTAAACATGTCCTTGAGGAGGCCAATTATCCAACACGGTAATCTATGGAAAATGGAATGACAGAGAACCATTTTTAGGTCATGGTAGTCTATAAAGATTAAAAAGCAAAGTAGTTAATGTTTTAGGATTTAGTAGTTATAACTACAAATTACTTCTTAAAGCTGCGCATCCCTCTGAGAAAAAAATCATATGACTTCTAGGTCAATGGGGACATATCTTTTTCCTTAGTAAAACAAACAAAGAAACAACAACAATAACAACAACAGGTGCTATTACTTTTTCCCCACACCCTGCACCCCAAAACTAGAACAGGGAGAAAATGCAGTGACTAATCACAAACTAAGTAAAAAATGTCTTTTCAGAATTTCTCAGGGTTCTGTGGAGTTAGCAAGACTGGAACTATTTTTTTCTTTGATTTTCACGTAAGATGAAAAATTAGGCCAGAGATATGTATGGGCTTTTGAAGTGACATGCTCCAAGTACTGAATGGAGCTAACAGCCATAGCGGGATTACCTCCCAGGACAATATGCTCTTCAGAATGCCCTCCAGCCACTCTTTGGATAATTATCAATGTCAACATCACCAAACAACACTTCTTACACACACATTAGTGGAATTACTTTACCCAAATAGTTTGATCACTATCTAGTTTAGAAGAGTGTATTTGAGAAATGGGGAAAAAAATGGATTGGTTAGGGTAAAAGGAAGAATCTCTTTTGAGCCAGAAAACACGGGTGGGGAGGTGGAGAAGTGGGATAGTGGAAGAAAAACACGTTTATTAACATTTTTAAAAATGTCAAAAGTAATATATGATTAAGGTAACAACTAATTAATTCGAAGCTATATAAGGTTTTTAAAGTGAATTGTATCCCCTCAACTTCATGCCCACTCCCCTAAGAATGTGTTAACAGCCTGGTGCATGTCTTTTAGCTCTTTTAAAGGAAAGGAAAGAAATGGTGGATGAAGAGGAGGAAGTGAGGCAGGAGGAAAAAGGATAAAAGTTCACAATAAGAGGTAGGAAAGCCACCCCTACAACCTGCCTTCCAACTGGCCTCTGGCCATAACAAGATTGCTGAATTCTATGTTCAGATGCGTCACAGGGATGGTTGAAAAGGCAGCAATTTCACTTTCTGTTAGGTCAATCTCCAGCCCCACTTGTGTTAGTTTAGGCTTGTGAAATCCATTCTCTCCACTGGACCCCATTTTCTCCCTATCTAATCTCTGCCCCATCCCATCTACTCCCACTGCCACCCACGAGGATTAAAACCAAAGTAATAAGTGACAGTGATGGCTCTCTTACTGCTATTCTCTGAAAGGAGGCTCTTGGGGGATATCTGACTTCCTTGGGTGAAGTTAAGACCTTGGCACACTGGTTCGGGATTTCCAGGGCTTCCGGTTTCTGAAATCAGGGTGGCCACAAAAATCTGATCCATGGCTGCCCATTAAGTTTGCAGACCAAATACCTCCAGAGATATTTCAGGCCCTGATGGGTGCTGGCCCTTTGACAGTGCTGCCACATCCTAAGGGACAGCTTGAAGTTGTTGGTCATTATTGGGATTCAATTTTGGAAAAGTTATTGATGATCTCAGGTATGGGCAGATTTGAGACTGGGATGGCATAGTCCCACTCCCTTATCCCCCTCCCCAAAAGTTTGAATGATCGGCCTTCCCAATGAAGTGGCCATATACAGAGTCCAGCTGCAACAAGATCTGCCTTCTTGTAAAATACTATTTCAAAGTTCAATTCATCTGTCAAGTCTTGGGCAACCACTGAAAGACCTGGTTCTCACATAGCAGGTTGGTCAGGAATAGAGTCAGGAAAATGAAGTGAGCTATGAACTGATGACATTATCTTGAGAATCCAAGAATGTATCCTTGAGCCTGAGGGGGGTTGCCAGTTGAGACTGATATTGACTTTTTGGGGACCCAAATGATGATAAGCCCCAGAACCTCATCCTTCTGTCAGTTGAACTCAGATTATTCTTTCTGGTATATCATTGGTGCCAGAGCAGGAAAAGCTAGTGTCCCCTGAGAAATGCTGTACTGGATTGTCTCTCCAGGGTAAATCCAAGTATAAAGGAGGGAGAGATTTCCATGGTGATCCCAGGAGTTCCAGAGTACAGGATGTATCCTGGTTTCCTATGGCTACGGTAACATAGTACCACAAACTGCATGGCTTAAAGTAATAGAAATGTATTCTCTCACAAGTCTGTAGGTTAGAAGCCCAGAATCAAAGTGTCAGCAGGGCCTTGCTATCCCTCAAGACTGTAGCAGAAAATTCTTCTTTACCTCTTTGTTGATCCTTGTTACCAGCAGTCCTTGGTGTACCTTGGTTTGTGGTAGTATAACTCCAATCTCTGTATCCATCTTCCCATAATCATCTCCCCTGAGTCTTCTTGTACCTCTTCTTTTCTTATAAGGACACCAGACAAACTGGATTAAGGGCCTGCTCTATTATGACCTCACCTTCACTAATTACATCTGCAATGACCCTATTTCCAAATAAGGTCACAATTGCAGATACTGCCAGGTAGGATTTCAACATATCTTTTGGGGGAAACAATTGAATCCATAGCATCATGCATCACACAGCAGAACAGCTACATGGGCAATATTTTGCCTGGTCTTTAACTTCTCTCTCTCTTTCATTTGAATGGAATCTGGAGGCTTGCTTTAACAGTTTTATAATTGCTTCTATTTATTTAGTGCCTCCCGTGTGCCAGGCTGTGTGCCCAGCACTTTACAGATATTATCTTGTTTAATCCTATTAACCTGACTTTGTAAAAAAGCTCACAATTTGCCCATGAAGTCAGGACAGATTTATTGAGATCCTAGCTTTGCAAACTTGAGTGAAAGTTTAGCAAAAAATCAAACCACTCCTTTTTTTAAAAATCAGTTGTTTATTCCTGCCTCTATTCTGAGTAATAAATTTGCTGCTGGTGTGAATGTCATGTATGTTTCCATGATGACTGTCTGTGTTGTTGAAAACCTTGGACTTGCCAATTCTCCCAAAGTCTTCCTGGAAAAACAAAGTGTGTGGCAAGCAGATCCAAAGTTCAAAGGCTATACAATGATATGTTACTTTATTTTTAAATAATCATAATAATTAGAATTATTAATCTCAAAAAATTAAAGCCTGAAGTGAGCTATGAAGAAGCATGGGACATAACTATTTTCCTCATGGAGTGACTTTCAAAAAGCAGGCAAAGCTACTGATTTTCTGATAATCTTTGCAAATACCTACATATACTTATAAACAACAGATGGTCTCACTTGGGTGATTATTTATTCCTTGCATTTTTATTTCATATAAGAATGTAATGACAGCTTTCAAACTAAGTTTTGAGTGATTGTCACATCGAGTCACGGGATTGGGGCCATTGGAGATGGGCATCTCAATGGCTGGGTGCCACACAGAGTACTTTGCCCTCAGAAATAATCTGTTCAAATCAACTATTTCTTAGATGCCGACCAATAAAGAAGGCAACTTGGACAGTATCCATGTTTATGATTAAGATACCCCCAAAATGGTGTTTCAACTTACCTCTGCCTTGTATGAGCAAATTGAATTTATTAAAGATTTGTCTTTATCAGGCTGCTATCGTCTACACTTCTTTTTAGTATATTCTACAATCCAAACTTTAAAAAACATTTTCCTTAGCCTTTTACCTTTCCTACCAAGTAATCCAAATGAGTGGAGTTTTACTATAAAATTGAAATGAGGTTTAATCTATTGTGAGACAATTCTGACTTTTAGAGATGTTAAGCAGAAGTAGCTAAAATGGCATTTGATGGAGAGTGATTCAAAAACAGGGTGGGGGAGTTGAAGGTGGGGATCCAAGAAAGGCATCTGGGCACCAGAAGGTCTGGGCCAGAGATGCTCCCACGAGCTCTTGCCTGGGCCTGAGGCTGGTCTGGGGCACCTGAGGGTAGGCACGCATGCGTGAGGTGGAGCATGCGGGAACTGATCCCAAGGTGGTAAAGTCAACACGCCAGCCTGCCAAAATGTGTAGCCTTAAACGGACCCATTTCTCACCACACACATGAAGATACCATTCCTGCTCAAATATTTATTTGGGCTTGGATTCCAAACAGACTTATTCCTCTTTAAGGGTTAGGCACTTCCCCATTCTTTTCTCTCTCTTTTTAAGGTTATATGAGGCTTTTTTTTTGTCATCTGTCCTAAGGAACTGATGTTTCATTCATTGAAACGGTAGCCAGAGCATGAAAACAGTGAGTTCAGGGCACATAAATTAAAGGTTGTAAAAGTTTAAATTGTGATAAAAAAAAAACAAAACTGAGTCGTATAGTCGTATATTCAACTCAACATTCTAAATACTTGTCTTTGTATTTTTATTTATAATAATAAATTACCTCCTGAGATTTTACCTCATCGATTTCTCGTTGAAGCATCAATTGAGATAAACCTTTTTTGTTTCCTTAAGATGAAATTCTTTCAAAGCAAATTAGCTTTTATTATGAATATTATGACTCATGGCATATGAAAGCTACAGCCTTGTTTATAGATTGTGGAAATAAGAATAAACTATTCTCCGAAACATAGAGTTGGTGCAAGCATGAGCTTTTTAGATAAGAATCTAAAACAGACTGAATACCACTGGGCAAAATGGATAAAATAAAAGAAAATGTATTTAGGCCTACCAGATGCCAGGCACTGTCTTATAGACATTGGTTATTTGATTCTTATAGTAAATCTATGATGAAGATATTATTATCCCAGTTTATAGGTAGAAATACTGAGATCAAATGATTTTCCAAAATTGCCCAGCCAAGAAAGTGCCAGGGTGAGGGTGTAAAACTAAGTCTCCTGACTCAAAATTTGACATTCCTTTCACCACACTGTGGTGCCTCTTCCACAAAATTTTGAAGTATTCTAATGGTTGCTTTTGAAATGAGAATTAATTTACATTTGTGCTTTCCCATATTCCATCCAAGATATGATCCTCAGTTTTGTGGATTAAATTGCCATATAGAGAAAATATTTTCCTAATAAACTGGCTTGTCTTAAATCCTTTTAAAAACAAAGTACCATATAAATAAATAAACAAGCAAATAAATTAAAATCTAGAAAATTTATTAAAGCAAAGTTTATAAATTGTCTCAAAACAAAATGGAATTTTATTATCTGTGATTCATTAGAATGCTAGAGGAGGTTCCCAAAAAGATAACCTGAAATGGTATATCATTTTTAAAATATCATGAAGAATCCTAATCCAAGAATCCAAAGGGCTAGTTTTCTTTAATAGATGCCCTTGAAATAAATATGCCAGGGAATAAACATTGACCAAAACTTATTGTCTTGGCAGTTATAGTGTGCTATAAAATTAAAGATGAATTGTAATGAACTGTGCCGAAATATGACCTCATAACTAGATAGGTAATGATACGGTCAACTGCAAAACACAGCCCTGAGTGAGAGCTCAAGCTTAAAGTTTGACATTTTATTCCTTTGTTCCATATGTTTATTTTCCGAATTTCTTAGAGGAAGTAAATTAATATCCTTAAATATTCATTGGCTCAAAGCAATGGCCGTTTATGTTCCCTTAATTTGTTTGGTTTGGTTCAAGCAATACGAATAAAAAAGCCGACTGTTCTACCCTGTCAACAATAGCAATTTGTTGTCTGTGGGTGTTTGTGAGCATACGGCAAAGAATAATTGGAAATAATCACTACTTTTTAGAATATGAGTCAAGGTAGATGTAGAAAGGTTGATGGAGGAAATATGTCCAGGAAAGAAATGTCACTATGGGCACTGGCAAAGCAAAATGTGATGCCAGTGTTAGGCCGTTTTCAACAAAGATTTCACAAGGTCATTTTAAATCAAGGCTTAAATCAAGGCTTAAATCAAGGCTCAAGTGTAACTAACATATCCCTTGGTGAGGTAGGTTCCTCAGCTGTCTCATTGCCCGGAGTTTTAACCCCTCCCACAGATTTCACAGTTTGTGTGTATCAGGTTTATTCATTTATGTGGTAAAGCAGTCATCATATTCCACTATTCCATGGCTAATCATGATATAAGCAGTTAGCACTTTTCATCTTCAAAGCTCTTAACGGCAATTAATTAAAATAAACAACCCCCTTAGGAGATAAATTAATCACACTGTAACAGTTCCCATTTTACCAGTTGAGAAGCTGAAGTAAGTAAAGAGGCTAAGTAATTGGCCTGAAGCCATTGAGAGAATATCTGAAGTTGGTGGTGGCTTGAGAAACCATGAGATCTTAAACTTCAATAAAATGTTTGTGTTTCTCCTTAGTCTCTTATATGTCATATACAACACCATTCAACCAGTAGCTTTCTGCAGATGGCCCATTGGAAAACAGATGCTTATTCTGCTACCCACGCTAAGAGCATTAGCTTGACTTTCTAAGGTATGAACATAACTGATCTTAAGTTAAACATATCATCATTCTCTAGACAGAATTCTACTTCATTACTTGATCCCATAAAATCAATCCACAGGAATCTATTGCCAAATCTATAAGATGAGAAACATCTGGGCTCAAAAATCAATTGAAAATGAACATGAAAAATGTAGTCAATAGATAATTTGTCCACGCCTCCAAATGCCTGGTATTGAAGCGAATTTTAGACTGACTTAGCTGAATTCCCTGGATTGTTTAAAGTTTATTTCAATCACACTGGATAATTTTCAACATATGATGCATATTTTTTCAACATATATAATTAATTCAATGTATTCTATATACAATTTAATGGCATAGCATGGCACTAGTAAATAGGACATCTAAATTATACCCTTGTTCAATCACTGACTCACAAAGTAAACTTGTTGCTTTCAATTTCCCCTTCTGATTTAAAATTTCAAAGTGTTTCAAGCTGTTCTTGAGTATACTTGAAATAAAATCTATATGGAACTTGAGTGACAAGATAAAAATGAACTTTGGATATTATCATATTAAAAATATTAGAAATCCTACTCCTATTCCAGTCATGTCTCTTTCCAATTTTTGCTGTAACAAAAAGTGTTTGAAGACACCCTTTTATAGGTAATTCATTCCTTAGTCAGAATCATAGTCGTCTTCTCTCTCCTTGTTTTAGAAATGGATAATGGGGATCACATTTTAAACAACAAAGGAAAACAAAGGCTTTTTCCCAACATATTTGTTCTAAAAATACAACGCTATTCCCACTCTTATTAACAGCTTAAATCCTGAAACAAAATTTTAAGAAATAAAACATCCTAAAAATCACCCTGGGAAAATTGGGTGAAAAGTATATGGGAATTCTCTATGTTATTTTTGCTAGGTTTCTATAAATCTAAAATTATTCCAAAATAAGAAGTTTATTAAAAGAAAAATCTAATAGAAAAATGGGAGAGAATATGAACAAGCCAAACGCAGTATAAATACAAATGGCCAATAAGTATTCGAAAGATGGTCAATGTTACTAATAATTAAAAGAACTGTCAATTAAAACAGCTAACCTTTCTGTGGCTACCAGATTGGCCAGAAATAAAAGACTTTGAGAATAAAAAGAAAAATCATCCCAGTGCAATTTTCACAAAGATATGAAGGTACCAAATTAGCCACCATTTTAGGCTGGTCAAGGTTTTACAAATTAACATATTTAGTTTCCTTCAGAAAAATATGAATACCTTAAAAATAAAACTCAGGGGCTGAGTAAATAATGGACATTTCAGTTTACCAACAGGTTAGTGCTTTTAAAAAATATTATCATGAAAAATTACCAACATATACAAAAGTGGAGAGTACTCATGGTCAATCTTATTGTATCTATACCACTTCCTATCTCCTCCAACCTAGATTATTTTGAAATAAAATCCAGAATCATATCATACTTAAGTACGTGTCTCTGCCTATCCAGATTCATATCTGTAGACACATTTCGATAGAACTCTCTTCTCCACTACTTTCCTTTTTCCAGAACTAGGAATTTCATACCAGAACATTTTGAGAAATATAAGCAAGTGAAAACACTTTCCTATGAGGATGAGGCTTCAAAATCTGATGCCTTTACACCCTATGGGGAAAAGATTCATGTGTCTCTTAGCATGTGTGTGGAAAGGTCTGTGAATGAGTGTGTCTTGTATTGTTCCTCCTGGATCTCAATCTATCAATATCCTCTCCTTACCTTTACTTCTTCTCTCCCTCCTTATTGCTCTTATAAATACCAACAAAACAAAACAACACAGAAAGAATGACTTATACTCAATTATTCTAAAGCAAAAATATTTTTAACACATATTCTTGAACTTTGTTTATATCTAGCAACCTTCTACAGCAGGTCAAATCACTTTATTTAGGAGAGTAATTTGTAAGAAATTTATCTTTGAAGGTTTGCTAAATATTACAATACTTATTTAGATAGATGGTTGATGGATATTTTCATATTTTCAAGTCATAGCAGTTGATTGGTTACATCTGCATTAACATGTTTTCCAAGCTAAAATAATTGTAACTATGCTTTATGTCAAAGAATGTTGGTATCCTAAATACTCATTTGTCCCTGTTTGACAAAAGACTCAGTGTGTTGTGTCAAGGAAAATGTTGACTGTGACAGGCTACAGTTGATAACTTTGTCAATTTTTGTGCACGTGGGGAGTTGCCATACATACAAGCAACAAGTTTTTCAGTTTAGGGTACTCAATTTTTGTATGTGTCACATTTATGTTTCACTCATCTCCAAGGCATATAGATTTCTTTTATTCAACTACAAAGAATATCATCATGCTGTGTTCTTGCCAAAGGAACTTAGTATCTTAAGTAGCCATATTTTATTAAGAGCACAAATGAAAAACTCAGCTTATGAAAGATTACCTGACAGTTGTACAGATCATTCATTCCTTTACGTTCTAATGCCTCTAAGCTGCTCTGCCCAATACAGTAGCCACTAGTCATATGTAAAAATTTGAAATGTGGCCAGCGTAAATTGAGATGTGTTATATACGGCAAATACCCATTGCATTTCAATGACAGTACAAAAATGCAAAACATCACATTAATAATATTTATATTGATTACATGTTGAAATACTTCGGATATCTTAAATAAAATATAGTATTAGAATAATTAATTTCACAGATGTTGCTCATATTTGTGACTTGCATTATCTATCTATTGTACATCAGTGCTATACGGCATGTTTGGATTAAAGCATTAGAGAATTGTGGGCAGGGACCATATAGATTTTATGCTCCAGGAAAGCATCATTGTATTGTTCTTGGTTTAATTTGTACTACTGGTTTGCCTTAAGATACTGTAAGAAATTTTCCTTAATAAAAAACAATATTGCAAAACAACAACAACAAAAACCTGCTTCCGTTTTTCCCATAGCCATCACCCCGTCTCTTTTCTTCCCTTCAACCAAACTTCTCGAAAGAATAGATTATGTTTATTATCTTTGCCTTTTCAATTCCTGTTTACTTTGGAATCCATAGCAATCCAGCAACATTCACCTGAAACTTCTCTTACTGACGCACATTCATCCAGCAAAGGGATCATAATGGTAAGCAAAATAGACTGTGGTCCCTGCCCTCAAAGCTCTGTAGCCCATGCTGCCCTTACACCTGGATCTCCTGGGTGGATTTTTGGGAATTGCGTGAAACGCTAAATGCTCTCTTCCCACTGTCCTTCACAGTCATCTCCCATTCACTCAGCTGTGCTCCTGCGAGGTTACAGGTGAGCTGTGGAGTTGAAAAATCTGGGCCTTGTTCACCCTTCCTGCTGAAACCGAATCTCTGTGTGACAGGTCAACAAAGTAATAACTAAAGATGGTTATTTCTTTCCAGCCGTCTTCATGATGGACATGAAATTAATCCTTTAGAACTCTGCGGTGGTTTCTAAAATCACCAGACCTGTTCATGCCATATTCCTTGATGTCCCAGGCACAGAGGCTGAGTTTCCTACCAAGTCATTTAAACATTCAAGAAGGGCTAATTTCTTAGCATGTCTGACCCGTCAAACTTTATGAAGAGTGAGCAAAAACATAAATGAAATAAAACAACAAAATGTTGAGTCACTCTGAAGGGAATGTTTGTATTTTAGACTTAAAACTAAAATGAGCTGGGCCTCCCTCCACTCTCCCAATCCTCAGAACTCCGGTTGTCTCTCAGGGGCACTATTCCCTTCTCCTCTTCCTCTTTGGGGCCTCTCCAGGTAGATTCCTTGGTCAGCCTGAGTTGCCAATTAAAGACGGGGCTGGAGGCCTTCAGTAGTGAATACGGAACTCAAAGACACTGTGGGTACTCTGTCTCCCCCAAGCGCAGCCTAGTCCCTCAACCTGGGCTTTCCGATAGAAAATAACCACATATATTACTTTTAGATTTAAAAAAACAAAAAAAACAAAAAAAACTAAAATGAACTAGAAACGCCTAGTCTGTATCCAATGGGAAAGTTTAAATAATGAAGAGAAAGGAAGGTTAATAGAAAAGGATTTCTGAAGAATTGGATGATAATGCAGTATATTAAAATGAATGTTGGTTTTTTTTAAAAAAAAAGAAAAAAGCAATGCTTTTTCAGTTGGCAAGACATTATTTACTGCAAGTGGGAGAAAATGAATGAAGCAGTGAATCTCTGAATGGTGATTTTTTTAAGTAAAGCCCCTTGAATGCTCAAAACTGGTCAATAATGGCAATGTAAGAAAATATCTTTGTAGCTAAATAATATCAATCACAGAAAATATTATATGAAATATTACATGTACAACTCATCACATATGCATGAGTGCACACACACACACGTTTGCATAAAAAAAAACTTTGAAGGTCAAAGAATACTAGGAAAGAATATGGCTTGTAGTTTCATACTTAATAGCTAGGCTATTATTCTAGCTATTATCTTGCAGAAGTTACTACATGGAAAAGGATACAGTTATTGACCTATAGTCTTTATGGTAAAATAAAATTTTCTTTTTGAGTGAGAGGATTATGCATGCATACTTGAGGTATAGAGACAGAGGAAATTAGGGGAAGTGAGAGGGAGTTTAATCATTCATCTTAGTGAGAATAGGCCCAAAGAGACTATAAGTTCAGTGAGGCCAGGAAACACATCTGTCTTGCTTAGTATAAGGTCCTCAGTAATCAGTGAATGGGTGAATGACTAACCTCCTATTTCTCATCTCGCCCAATACCAGCTTGGTCAGGGGACACATGAGGAGGCCCATAAATGGAGCAGTGATGACAGAAGTAGAGAGGAAAGACTGGATTTGAGAAATATTGTCACCAAAGAGAGGAATCTCAGTTGAGTGGTGGGGTGGAGCCAGAGGGTTGTGTTACCAAGTGAGTGAGAAAATGTGGCGTGAACAAGAGTGGTCTATTGTTAAAAGCATAGGTGTGAAGAAAAGCAAAGGAAAGAGATGTGATGGCTGGAGGAGGCTGCTGCATCAAGAGAGTTTTATGTGTTTGTTTAAAAGGAAGAAAGAGTAGAGAGAAGGGTAAAGAAAAATAAGAGAGAGTGATTCCTGGGGCCCTGTACACCCACACACCCAATCATATTGGCTTAGAGGCCACGTGCTTTGATTGGAAGACCAAAGGAGAATCAAAAGGCTCATGTGCTAGCCCACCATTGGTGCTCATTCACCATCTTGGGTAAGCCACTTGACCTCTCTGGTCCTCAATTTTATCATCTGTGCAATAAAAATTCTCCCTCCCTACACCACCTCAATAAAAGCTGACAAAGAGGAAAGAGGGCTAAGGAAACACAGGATAGGAAGACGTGTGAAGCACTGTTACAATGCACTGGAAGGGAACTGTTTGTGAGCTATTACTAATGACTGTGCCCCTAGGGTGAGCTGGCAATTTTCAAGCTGGACAGAACTGCAGACCCAACCTGTTTTAGCTGCCCCATTATTCGCTTCATCATTGTCCTTTGCTGCACTGTCTTGGCTTAGCTAGCCACTATGGAAACTCTGTTTTCTAAGCCAGAAAGAATTAAGTTGAGTAGTGCTATTAGTCTTTGGTATCAAGATTTAGCAATCAGCACGTTAATAAAGTCTCGAAGATTAGTATCAGTTTGAAAATCCTACTAAACAATTAATTAAGAACATTAAAACAAATGCACTGCTGAGGATGGAATTGGATCCAGGAGACAAAATGGGTTAAAAAATTTTTTTAAAGGAATGCTTTAATTGAAAACTGGCAGCAGCAGAAGACACAGTATAGTTAAAACAGTATCTTATCAGAAAATTAGCAAAATGTAATTTTTATTGGGTTTTACAGATGTTATTTTTAACCACATCAAAAATCCCACCTCGTGGCTATTGGCACAAATTGTCATAATTACTATAATTTGAAGTCTGAGCAATGGAATGGCTGTTGAGATAGTTATCTCATTCTCAGACTAAGTCTGCATTAGTTGAGCAGGCAGGAGAAGGAGCTCATGTTTTTGTACTTGGTCTGGACTTCATTTGTGTCCTTTATCCAATCTCATTCTTACGAATATTGAAGAATAATTTTTTTCCACCTGAAACACTGGAGAAAATCAGGAGGTTAATATTAAGAGTGCTGAGGTCACCTTTAATTAACATACCAATCACCTCACCTCCAATCTGCCAGCAAAGTGTTGTATTTTTGTTCTATTTTTACATTTCCTAGTGAACTCTACCATATTTAATGCATATACTAAATTCTGGTTATAATATATTCAACTACCTACATAAGCATGGCTGATGATACCAAGCTAAGAAAAAAGAGCTTTTAATATCCCTAATATCCAAATTAACATATTTCTATTGCTACTCAGGGAATTAAAATATGACTAAACATTGTCTTAAATATATCTAAGTTATAAATCAGAAAATAAAATCAAGAAAAGTGTTAGAGGAAATTTTGTGGATGACTTTGCACAGATTCACAGTGATATATAACAATGAAAACCATTATGACCATGTTTGTAATTTAGATTTGGGGCTAGATTAGCAGAAAGCCCAGCTAAGAGATTTAGGAACATTAGCTAGTCTGAAGAGCGAATTCTTAAAAAGAAAATAAAGCTGGTCAAACGTAAGGAAGAACTTTCAAACAACAAAAGAAAGTAAAGGCTAACATGCCTTTTTTGCGATGATCCAAAGCTGAGTCATACTATTGCCATTTTAGGTCACAGAAAACTTTCAAAATAGTCTCTTTGAAACTCTTCACCATAGTTTAAGTAAAGCATTGTATGAATTTGGGACATGCATTAAATTCATACATTCAACAAATATGTGCCATTGCTGCTCTAGGCCCTGGAGGAACAGGAGTAAACTGGAAGTGCTGTTTCCAGAGGAGTAAAGGACGGGAATAATACAGACAGCAAGCTTATAAAAAATAAGTATGTGCTAAAATGCCAGGGAGTATGGATGTTTTGAAGAAAAGTCAAGCAGGATTAAGGAAATAGAGAGCAACAGAAAGGTGGTAGTTTAAATAGAAAAGCCACATTGAATAAGGTGATATGTGAGAAAAGACCTAAAAAGAGGTCATGGAGAAAACCAAGTGGATATCCGGGGGAAGGAAATTACAGACAAAAGAAACAGCCTGCACAAAGAACCCGAGGTAGGAATATGCTAGGAGCCTAGTAAACAAGGAAAGAGAGGCAGGGGGTAAGGTGGGAGAGGTACATAGGCTACATCATATAGGTCTGTAGGCTATGATATGGAATTTAGGTTTTGTTCTAAAATGAAACCATGACTAAAAGCCTCTGGAAGATTTTGAGCAGTGGAGTAATAGTCTGGCATACATTATAAAAAGATGATTCTGCTGCTGTGTGGAGAGCAGGAGTGAAAGCCAGAACAGTTATGAAGCTATTGCAGTGGCTAGTCAAGAAATGATTGGTGTCTTGGATCAGCATAGTAGTAGTGGAGAGGGCAAGAAGTGGTCAGATTCAGAATATATTTTGGATGTTGTACAAACAGGACTTGCTAATGGACTGGATGTAAGGGATGAGAGAAAGAGAAGAATCTGGAATGACTCCTAGGTTCCTGGCCTGGGAACATGAATGAATGTAATGCCATTTACTGGAGTAGGGAAGACTGGAAAAAGCATGGATTTAGAATGTTGGGATGGAAATCAAGAATTATATTTCAATCATGTTAAGTGTGAGATATTCATTAGACATTCAAATGGAGATTACAAGTAGGTAATTGACTATATGGGTTGGAGTCCAGGCGAAAGATCAGGCCAAAGTTATAAATTTAGAAGCCATCAGCTTATAGATGGCGTTAAAGCCATGGTACTGGATGTACTCACCTGGACAGAGCGTGGATTGAAAGGAGAATCCAGGCTGAGTTTGGGAAAAACAGGAGAATTCCTCAAAAGTAACTGAAAATGGTTACTTGACCTCTATAGAACCTTTGCAACACCATAACTCCTAACGAAACAGCCTAGCTTTGAATGGTAAGGGGGAGAATCTGGGATTCAGAATGAACCACAATCTAAATTTAGCTATTAATTGAATGCTTATTATTATTGTTACTTTTTTTATATAAAGCCAGATCCTGGATAAATGACTAGACTAAGTGGCAATTTTAAGACACTTTTCCCACATTTACTATGTTACTATACCAAATAAGTCTGATTCTGTTGCACATGGTTTATGAACCTTATTTTGAGAAATGCAACTCTAATGTGAATCTTGGAAAGGGGAAAACAATTAAGGGACAAATAAGCAGGTTTGTATATAAGTCCAAAAAGTAGAGGTTAAAAAGTAATGAGTAATTTGGCTCAAAGAATAACAGATGAGTGGAGTCACCAAGTTTTTGAAGGGACAGACTGTGATTGGCAACAAGTGAAGAAACTGTGTTTTCACTAAGAATTGTGCAGTAAAGAAAAGGTGTAAATCACTATCAGAAGCAGGTCCAAAAGTAAGAGTCATGAGATATTAAAATAAAGATTATTGAGAATCATGAAGGAATTTTTAAGAGTATGGAAGAAGAATCTCATCCTAAGATGACTTAAAGTGAAAATGTTCAGAATTACTGAATTTGGTGCCTTTACAATGTTCTTTCTGTTTTTCCCTTACAAAGATGATTTATAACTGTTTTTCCTTTAGATTAAAAAAAAACTGAATTTTAAGGAACCACTTGGGATGGAAATCAATTATAGCAGCACCTCTATCTTCTAGAAAGCAGATTTCAGGAAACTTTAAATGTTCTGTTTAAACATTCAGAAAGAAATTTAGACTAGAGTTGTTTTTTTTGTATCTTTTTTTTTAATTAGGGAATTTTTATCATTACAGAAAAAGGTAAACATTTGAAAAGCAAACAGTAATAAGACTAGTCAAAAACATGTCATAAGATGTGATGGGACCAGTGGCTTATGTTCTGGAGGGAAAGGACAGTGGTTACCCTGAAAATCAAGGCATTTACTTTAATAGCCAACAATTGGCTAAACTGAGGAGAAAAGAAGCAAGGGTCCATTGGAAGTGGCAGAGAGATGAAGGTCAATTAAAGATGCCTTGATGTTAGGAGTCAGCTCAAAGGAGCTTAGAGGAATCTATAACAGCTCTAGTGTTTTGTTGCCGACAGCCCAGCTCATCCTAAGAGTTTGTTAAAGAGCATACAAACCCTATGTCAGCTCTGCCTTGTACAGCAAGACTGAAGGGCATACATTTGGAGGTTTCACTGTACCTCATAATGATAAGTCTAAATAATCAAAATTTGTATTATTATTATTATTAATGGTAAGCTTTATTTAAGAATGTGGGGAAAGATATGGTTCATTTTCAAATGGCTTCCGTTAAGTGGTTAAAATCTATCTACTGTGTATGAGGCATTGTAAATGCAAAGGTGAGTGTGAGAGTCCAAACCCTCAGAAGATTTACAGTCCACTGATGGGGGAGAGGAGCTGGGAAGGAGTGGGGAGTATGATAAATTAGTAAAACAGATAATTACAATACAAACATTGTGGAGATACAAAGGAGGGAGGATTAACTCTGACCAGGGGTGGCAGAGAGATGAGAAAAAGATTTTCAGAAAAGATGTATTGAGTTAAGCCATGAATGATAAAGAGCAGTGTTCAGGATAAAAATGATTTAAAGATTTGAACTTCAGCTTTTGGAAAAGAGCCATTTTTTGAAACATTTCATTCCCCCAATGGCACTAAATAACTGAGGCATTATTCCATATAAATCAATTCAAGTGAACTAAAATCAAGTAAACATCTGGCAGCTTTTATTCTCATACCAAAGTCTAGAATATGGAATCAACTTTGAAAATTAATCAGGTGTGTGTATCAGGCAGGTAATCCACATATTAGAAATATAATTTTTATGCAAGATAGAGCAGAGAGAAATGCTTAGGAAAAAGATGCTATGAAAACAAGTTATCCTGCAGGGTTGCTATGAGTCAGGATTCTAGTTGGGTAATATTTAGGTAACAAAAGATATGATGCATGTTTTCATATTTCAACCAAGAGCAAAATACAGAGAACTTTAATATTTTTCAAATCTCAGAGGTATTTTGTTTTTCTTCCTCTATTATAATCTCTTTTGCCAGTTATCAGTTAAAGATTGACTGGCTGCCCCATTCTTACATTTTAATCTGGTTTTCATGTGCTCAGAAACAAATAAAACAACACAAAGGAATTTTACCAATAAAATAAACTAATGAATTAGAAAGTGCTATTAAGTGCCTTCTGAACATTTTAAAATATTGTCAGCCTTTTTTCCTCATTAAGATATTCCCAAAACAAAACCAAAAAAAGAGAGAATTTCACTGCAGAAGCATGAAATATGATAACTAATAAGAACAATTATAATCATTTTCCTTAGAATATGGCAACTATGAATGACACATGTAAATAGCTCCAGTATATTCATTTAATATTACTGATAATTTATGTGAGCACTAAATTAGAATTGCCTTTATCGGTTAGAGTTGTAAAGCACTGCAACAGCTTAGAGATTACTAAAAGAGCTGAGACCTGGGTGAAGGCTTCTGATAGCGAAAGAGTGTACAGACTATTAATTTCATAAATAAATAGAATGTTTCCAAGCATCAGACTTCTTCAAAATTTAGCAGAGTTAATTAGTAAACACGTACTGCACAGCTGCCTAAATCCTTTTATTCCCTGGAGGAATTAAATAACTTCCTTCTTTTGTATCTTGAAAAAGAAAATATAGAATTGTCCTAATTTTGAAATTTGAGGAAGCCCCACAAAATGTATTGCAGGTGACTGCTCTACAGAAATCACACATTTATATATGGTGCTAATGTGATTTGTTCAATACTCTTCTTTGCCTTTCTCCTATATACCATCAGAAAAATAAGATTATTTTAGCTTAGGAACAAGTGCCAATAAAACATGTTATCCCACCTCTCTCTTGAAAGCCCTTGTTCCTACACTCAAAATAATATGAAAGAACAATTTTGAAGTGAAGTAAAATAGTCTGAAACTGACCACCTCAGTGATATGTTTAAAAGATGCATTGCAAACAACTTACCCTAGCAATTAGCTTTTTTTTTTTAATTCAGTTTTATTGAAATATATTCACATACCATACAATCATCCATGGTATACAATCAACTGTTCACAGTATGATCATATAGTTATGCATTCATCACCACAATCTATTTCTAAACATTTTCCTTACATCAGAAAGAATCAGAATAAGAATAAAAAATAAAATTATAAAAAGAACACCCAACCCATCCCCCCATCCCACCCTATTTGTCATTTAGTTTTTATCCCCATTTTTCTACTCATCCATCCATACACTAGATAAAGGGAGTGTGATCCACAAGGTTTTCACAATCACACTATCACCCCTTGTAATCTACATTATTATATAATTGTCTTCAGGAGTCCAGGCTACTGGGTTGGAGTTTGGCAGTTTCAGGTATTTACTTCTAGCTATTCCAATACATTAAAACCTAAAAAGAGTTATCTATATAGTGCATAAGAATGTCCACCAGAGTGACCTCTCGACTCCATTTGAAATCTCTCAGCCACTGAAACTATTTTGTCTCATTTTGCATCCCCTTTTTGGTCAAGAAGATATTCTCAATCCCACGATGCTGGGTCCAGACTCATCCCCGGGAGTCATATCCTGCATTGCCAGGGAGATTTACACCCCTGGGAGTCGGGTTCCACATAGTGGGGAGGGCAGTGAGTTCACCTGCCAAGGTGGCTCAGTTAGAGAGAGAGAGGGCCACATCTGAGCAACAAAGAGGTACTCGGGGGGAGACTCTTAGGCACAATTATACCTAGCAATTAGCTTTTAAAATGCCAACACCTGAACAATATTAGAATCTCTGACTTGCAGAAGGTGTTCAATAAATGCTTGCTGAATGAATAGGTGCTTGATAAATGCTTGCTAACGGAGTCCAATGGAATTGTTTTAAGTGAGCTTTTACCTCGAATGAAGAGATTAAGAGTTCTGAATAGAATTCACTTATTATGTTGGTATAAAACAAAAATGTGTCAATTTTAATCTCTCTCAAATCCAAATACTTATTTTTCCCTTACTCTGACACTGCCTTAATTCAGGCCACCATCATTTCAATCCTGTGACTAAAATACTCATAACACCTTCCTGTTCAATTTCCTTCCCCTGCTCCCATCTGTTTTCCACTCCATAAGCAGAGGGACCTTTCTAAAGCCTTTCCATGTTTCCCCATTTCCTCAGCATAAAGCCCAAAGCATTCAAGACCCTTCGTGATCTGACCACAGATAATCTCTCAGCTTCAATTCATCTCCACACACTCAACTTCTGCCATTGGGTGCTCCAGTCACATTCAACTCTGTACAGTTTTTCTTCATGCCGTGCTTTCACCACAGGACCTTTATACATGCTGTTCCCCTGTTGGAAAGCTTTACTTTCTCTCCCCACTCTTGCCCCTCCATGCTTTCATCTGGCTTACCCCTTCTTGTCCTTAAGGTTTTGGCGGGGACAATCCCCCAACCTACTCCACCAACCTTCCCTGACCACCCCTCCACCTCTCTCTAGACTGGATTAGTGTTTTACTACTTGGTGCTTTCAGTTAGCTGAAGACTCATAATATTGGCTTATGTGTTATTACCTCTTAAGAATTCCTTGAGCCCCAACACTGAACATAATCCCTGGCACATAGTAGGCATTTCATAGTATTCTGTGAACAAATCAGGAAAACCTTCAAAAGACTAAGTGATTTTCTTTGATGAACTTGATCTAGTAATAATTTATGTTATAAACAATGATACCATGAAAAGAAAAGCATACTGAAAATTAAGAGACAGGAATCATCATCCTGGCTCTGTCATTAGCTCTAAATATTTTCTCTGAGCCCCAATTTCTTCATCTGCAAAACAGGCATAATGCCTGTCCCTCCTGCCTCACAAGAGGATCCGAAGGCATCAAGGTAAGTGAAAGCACTTTGAAAAATATAAAGAAAAAGTCATTCAAGATATTTTTATTATTACTATTAAATGCCTAAATGTCATGAACATTTGTGTGTTTTGGTTTGGGTTTTTCTGCCTGGCAGCCACTTGGGTTTTGGTCTAGGGGAACTACTCCTCCCCCATTCTTGGATCATGAGCTCAGGGTGAAGCTGACTCAGGCCCAGGCTTCAGTGGTGGAACCTGTTATTCTAACGAGGCTCAAGGTCACCTTGCATTCAACTAGCCACTGGAAGTGATGCCTGAGCCTCCCTAACCCGTGATTAAGTCATTCTAATCAAAGTGAAGCTCAGAACCTCTACAGGGAATACTGAAACAAAGATGGCCATACTCATCTTCTGGGTCAAGCAGGCAGCAAACCACCATGGAGTTGCTAGAAGTCATCTTGTAACAATAAGTAAAGCCGCCTCAGATGAAGCCAACACCACAGAAGGTAGAATAGAGACTTGGAAAAAAGTCTGGTCCTCAGAGCCATTCCTGAGCAGCTGATGTTGGGCTGTTGGGCGGCTTGAGCATGCCACTCCTGAGGCCAGCAATACCCAGCATTACCCAGTAATCAGGAGAACTCAGTTCAGTATCTTGACACTGAATGTGACATTTCTGGGTTTCTCCTACAAGAAAATGAATAAAACAATGTTATTTTTGTCCTTAAAATGATGCTTTGAAAATGAATTAAAATTTAAATCCAGCATGAGGCTTACAGGGCAATCAGGTCGAATTTATAAAAGTGTTGAGATCTTTATAAGTAAAGGGTATTATTATTCAAAATATTATTGTAAGTAGAATTATCATCATTGATTTGATTTCCTACCTTACTTTTAGTTCAGCTGCAGGTCTTCGATGTTACTAAAATATGAAATTAACCCCTAGGAACATAGCTTATTTTCTACAAAACCAGTATCCAAAAGAAAAAAAAAATAAAGTTCATGTTATCTAGGAAAGCAATGTTAACAAGCATTTTATTTTAAAATTCCAGCCTGACTTTTCTATGTAAATATTCCAAAAATGTTTTGGGCTCTACAGTCTTGGTAGGATCCAGGTAAATTCAAGCTCATCAGAATTGCTTCTTCAGAAGTAAGTTAGATCAGAGGATGAACCACGAAAATTTCTTAATTACTAGTCACCAAGTAAGGTCTTATACTTTGGCAAAGTAAAAAAAAAGGGGAATGGAATACCTAGCAATCTTTTCCTGATTGTTTTTGTTTTCACACAAGCTAAGAAAAACATCATAACCAGTAAAGAGGTCAAAATAATAGGAAGGAGATAACTTTCCAAACTTTCCTTTCTGGGCAGAATTAGCCATTTAAGCTTTGTCCACATTAGCATTAAGCTTGCAAGGCTTAAGACTTCACTAATATCACTTTGCCAACCTGTTTATATAACATTAATCCTGTGTCTTAGGAATTGGTCTGAACTGAATTATATTAAAATTGCCTCTGAAAAGGCTATCCCATACCCCAGGAGCATTTTAAACTATTGATTATAATAATTTATTTAGTATTTATTTATTTAAGATATATAATGAATTCTTACTTCCCATTTATAGGATGTCAATATAACATTAGATGGTTGACAACAGGCCCTCTCTCATGGGTGCTTTGGTACAGACACAGCTTACCTAAGCCCCAGTCCTAGTTCAGACATAAGCATAAACCGGATCAATTGATTAGTAAATAGAGACTCAAAATGACAATAATAAAGTTACTATTTTTTTATCTCTTCCTATGAGCCAGGAACTACGTTTAGGAAGGTCAAAAATACCTTCTAACTCTCATAACCATTCTTCAAGGTAAGTTTCATTTAACTCATTTTACAGAGGAAGAAACTGAGGAATGAAGAGGTCAAGTGACCTTCCAGAGCATTAGGGTTTGAATTAGAATATCCCTATGCAGCAGAGATAATATAGCTGCCCCTTCTGGCAGAGCCAACACAAAGAATTTAGTTTTTTGCTATTGACGGTTTTGTTTGTCAGGGCTTGTTTCTGTTTCCCTTTTATGTGTTTAGCTGCCATTAGTATAAAATTCTAAATTAGCATAGAATTTCAAGCATGACTCTCACAGAGAATGAATCTGGGATTTTCTTAAGACAAAACTTCCAGGATAAAACCTATTCATTGAATACATGACTGTAAATAAGGCACAGAGGAGAGACCACACCCCCTTGCTGGCTACAGGGGCTCCTCCAGCCACAAAGGTGACATTTGAGTGGCTCCAGAAAGTCATGGGAATCTTCTGGTCTGTACAGTTGCTCCTCTGAAATGAAGTGTACCAACTGGCCACAGATGTTCTAAGACAGCAGTTAGAGATTGGGTCCTACGTCTACGATGCATTAATTCTGTGGTCCCACTTATAGTGCACTCCAAGTTTTAACATTAGAGACAAACAAGGCCTTGGCTTTCTTCTCCATGTCAGGCCTGGTGCTGGGGGATGGCAGTGCTAGTGGACCCAAGAAGCCCATGTTTTAAGACATTATCTTCTCCAGCTCAGTACTGGCTGCTCTAACGGAGGGAGAAATGCACTGGGAAGCTTTTGAAGGCTTAGGATGTCAGCACCTTTCAGCTGCTTTCCTATTTGCTCAAACCCCCCAGCAATGGAAAATTTGCCCTCTGAACAACTGCAGGGACTCTCACTTGGCAGGTCATCAATAGGCAAGCATCAAATGGCTCGAGGGGAAGCCTCTTCTGCTGCTCATGAGTAATCTCACCTCAGTCTCAACGCCAGGCAACATCTTTACTGCAAACGCTTCAGTATCTTTCCTAACAAAGATATCTTCTCACCTGAATAATAATATCTCCAGTTTACAATCAGATATAATTTTTCAATACTCTTCCTATCAGGACACTTGGTATTAGAGCTCTGGAATATTAAAATGAAACATCATATATGTAAATGCTATGCATTCAGCTAAAAAAAAAGAAGAAAAAAGAGGAGGCCCGGGGAGATGGTTTTATTTTCAAAAATTTTTCAGTCAAGTTAATGGAAAAGCTGAAAACTCCAAACCCTTCACTGTTGCCATGTTATAGACTGTTTACAGGATTGTAGCATGTTGAAACTGTAAGGAAACGCAGTGATCATGCAGTTCCTCAGCTTGGAAATCACGCTCCACCAAGGCTTAGGTGTCCTTCCATGCCTGACTCTGCAGATGGGGCAGGAGAGGGGCACCCCAAACCCTTGGCAGAGCCCCTCTGCCCCCCATCCAGAGCTGCTCTGCTTTTATGTCATTTATGTGTTAGGATTCTACATTGAATTTATTGTATTAAAAGGGGTTTTACTGCCTAAGGAAAAGACGTAGAATAATGAATTTGAATTCCATCAGTGTGACACCCTAATTTTATAACTGAGACAACTGACGCCCAGGGAGGTGAGGTGACCCTGGTTGGTGCCCGAGGTGCTCCCCTCTAATTAATGACAGAAATTTCCTGACTTCACCTATTACTCTTTCCACCTGACAATGTGACTAATCGATTCTGTCCATGAGGCGTCTTTTTGTGTATCTCAGTCTTAAGCTGCCCTTCAGCTTCCTGGAAATCACAGACTTCCTGGAAATGACAGAAGGAGCTCTATAGCCTGAGGGTCCTCTTGTTGTACATCATTATCTCTCCTTCCAGTTATAAGCTACTCAAAGATGTGATCCATTTCTTATTTGCCACCAATCACCATCATTTCTTGTATAGCCATGAACAGAATGGGGCCTCAATAAGGAGTGTAATTTTAAGAGTCAGAGAGACCACATTCTGCAAATGCAAAATACCTCAGCACTGGAAAGCGCTGACTACACACACACACACACACACACACACACACACACACACACACACAGTCACACTCACCCTCACAACTCCCACCCCCCTCCCAATACAGCATTTGGCTCTTTCTGCCGCGGCTGCAGCAGCTTGGCGGTCCTAATATCTGATGGATTAGTGCTGATCTACACTGATTGCTCACACCTGCAATTCAAACTAACCCCTGTTCCGCTTTGTGCAATCAGCCATGCCCAGGTAAGGCCATCAGCTTCCCAAATGACAGGCAAACAGAGACCCACCTGACAGGTCTGACCAGACACCTGTGAGATCTGCAAAGTGGGAAGGAAGAGGAAGGGAAAGGCGGTATTACAAAATTAAAGCTCCAAATGCAAACATTAAAAGAATGAGTGCTTCATCTGTTTCTCAGAAAGATTAGAAACTCTGTAGATGGAAAACATCAAAGGTCTCTAGCTAATGAGTACAGAGTAGTAACTGGTGATGGAATTTTTACAGGCATTAGGACCTGATACTTGTGTTTCTATGCATAGGGAGCTATAGTTAGAGAAGTTACACAGACTTTGGGTTATCAAAAGTGCTGAACGTAACCCTGCTTTGATTTCCAGTGCCTCCTCCTACCAGCTAGCTCTAGACATATTTGCTAACATTGTCTAGTAATCCTCATAACATCCCCTTCTGAAGGTTAAGGGTACGAGTGGGAAAATGCTGTCCATGCAGGGCTAGATAGCTTGCTCAGAGGATCTGTGGTAGGTCCAGAAAAATGTATTTGTTCTCAGTAAAAAGGGTCCTATTTTGTCAATTATGTATTGTACTCTGAAATTCTCCTAAATCTTTGTTGTCAATATGTAATAACTTATGGAAAAAAAATGTATGTTTTATCTACAGGAATATATATATACATGCGCACACACACACACACACACACACACACATATACACCCTTATTTCTTTGTTTAAATATCACTGTCAAAGAAGTGAAAGCCATGTCCCATTCATCACATTCACCTCATCCTTAGCAGTCCACATTGTCTTCTCAAGATAATAGTTGTAGAATTCTGTGTAAATAATTGGATCTTGGTGTATTTCCATCACTGGGGAAAAAAATCCCTCTAACTTTTCTAAGCGTTAGAGTTTCGCAATATAAATTTCACTGAATTTGTTCAAACTGTGTGACTAATGTTTCTCAAGGTGCAAATGAAGAAATTTCAGAAAGGTGAAGCTGAAGGCCTTGTTTGAGTTTTAAGGCATGGTTCTCCAAACATAGTCAAACACAGAAGTTAACAGTCATAGTATCTTCCATAATAACAGCCATTGTTTTTCATATCTCCTGTCTATGATATTTATTAAAGCATTGAACCAGGGGATTTTTTTTTTTAATTCGAAGTTTTGTTTGGGATTTGTTAAGTTGAGATTTACAAGCCCATAAAAATATAGGCCATGATCATTTGAGGTAACTGGCATAGAAATGATTTCCATTCCCCGCCCCCCCCCCCCCCACATACACCTGCAAATCATTCCACTGACCTTCATTAAAGACAGAATGGCACAACAAAGAATCAGGGTCTTCTCATATTTTTCTCCTTTTCCTTTTTTTTTTTTCCTCCTCCTTTTCCTATTTTTCTCCCCAGATCAGTTATATGCCTTGCCATGTCATATTTTTAAAATGTTATTATTACTTGAGCCAGATAGTCAGTCTGCTCAGGGAACTTATTTGAACTTAGGTGGTTTCAAGTTCCAGTGAGAATGCCAAAGCTTGGTTCCAGATCCTTCTGGCAAAGCTCTGAACCAATCTGGAAGGTGCATAGCCACTTCACCTGCTTTGGGGTTGAGGATTTGTTTCTACCTGAATGAGTGAAATGTGGCTCTAACCATGGTAAATCATACCAGACAAATGGCTGGGTGAAATGCCTGGAAACTGAGTCTCCCATGACTAGCCCCTTTCTAGAATGTGCAATGGGGATCAGGGAGTCAAATCACCAGCCTGGCACATGTGACAGGCACATTGCCTTCCATACCCTGGTTCCTTTTCCTGGTTTATTTCAAGGAAGAGCAACTCAAAATTACCACCAGTTGCTACATGTATGAAGCACTCATGTACAAGACAACATAATAGATACCTTATATATTATCTAACTTAATTTCAGAAGAGGGTATAGAAGCCTGGTTAAAAGCATGGGCTCTAGTCCCAAGATTGCCTGGGTTCAAATCCTGACTCTACTGCTTCTTAGTTCTTTGGTCTTAAGCCAACTCTCCCTGTCTGTTACCTTTTCTGTGATAGCTAATCCTATCTCCTGAATTTTCTGTGAGAATTAAATGATATAAATATTGTAGCATATTTAGTTTAGTACCTGGCTGATAAATGGAAAGTGTTCAATACAAGTTGGGTAATATCATCATGACAATCCTGTGAAATAGGTGGCATTAACATCATTTCATAGATGAAAAAATTGAGACACAGTTGGGTTAATCTAATGGTTCTCAAAGTCTGGTCTCTGGGAACTTACTAGAAATGCCAATTCTTGAGGCCACTCTAGACTTACTGAATCAGAAGTCTGGGGATGGGCCCCAACAATGTGGGTTTATATAGCCCTCTAAGGGATTCTGATACATGCTAATGTTTCATAACCACTGAGTAAATCAATTTGTCCAAAGTTATACAACTTTAAGTAATGAAGTCAAGATTCAGTGTGATTCAAAGGCCTACATTCACCACAATGTATGCTATAAATTCAATCCTAGAGAGAAGTTTCATGCTTTTCCTCATGGTTCTGACCACGTCACTGGGATAAGTATCCTTTCTCCATACTCCCAAAACTTGTTTTGTCAGAGCAGCAACCTCTGCCTTATCCCTGCTATGAGAGTCTTCTGTTTCCTTTTCCCAAGTCCAGGGCCTTCATACAGCAGTAAAATCCTGGGAGTAATGAGAGCTGGAATGGAAGATTTTGCTGTGATAAGAAAAGGTCATTATTTTGATTGGTGACCTTTCCACCCAGACACTCCCTCTACGTTAAATCCAAACACTTTAAAATGTGATTAAAAGAAAAAAATAGAGTAAATTGTATATTTTTTCCTCCCAAATCCAGGACACAAGATTGCAAGTTCACAAATCAATCTAGGTCTCCCTCTCAACTTTGCTAGATCTGGGATAGGTGGCAGGTGTGGAGGTAAAAATAGCGTGGAAAAGTATTCTGATCTTTGAGTCATTACCCCTTCTCTCCTCTTTCACTGGAAATGATTCCCCCACTGGCACACTCTGCCTGTTCTGGATACCACTGCCCTTTGTTGGTTTGGCATACAGTAGGGACTGAATTCTCACTTTTTGTAGCTAATAGTCATAGCTACGTCCTCTCATGGGGTCCTGATGCCGATGTTCAGAGGACTCTGGAGAACAGCTCAGCAACTGAAGCTTGCAAAAGAAGAATAAGATCCCTTGAACAGGAATATCTAGAACCTGGTAAAGTTTCAGGATAAACTATAAAGAGTACAGCAAACCCATTTTACCTTGTGACTGAAGGACGCCATCACCATCTTCATTTCTTCATGAGTCATTGTCCTTCCAATTCATTATTTTGCCTTTCCCTGATGCTGTAGGTCACATCTGATCTACTCGGAAACCACGAAATGACATCCTCAGACAGCCGAGGATAATAATCAATCCACGGTTGAGTCCAAAGTACAGATACCAAGCCCCATAGACAAGGCCCCTTGACAGAGGGAAAGGCCAAATTTCTTCACCCTTTCTTCCTGCTGACTTTCTCCTGCTGCCTTAATGGCCAAATGGATGGATTTAGAGCAAACAAATTCTTCTGGACCAGGTCATGGCCTGGGGATCAATTTGTTCTTCTTCCAGGAGAGTTTGAACTGATACAAAAACTGATACAAAGAACCAGATGGAATATCCTTATAAAGAAACCACCCCACAATGCAGTGTACTCTAGACCAGTCACCACCATGTTACACATTCCTTCTGGACTTGGGCATCAACATGAATGGAGCTGACAGCAAGTTCTGCCATGCTCCTCTCTGCTAATAGCCAGTTGATACTGCTAGTGTCATTTTTAACTCAGCCATCATTGATGCTGAAATTGTTGCAAACAAAGGTTTTATATGGCAAGCAGAAGTTGGGCAAGGTGAATAGGGGTGTGAGGTACACACTGTGGGAGGATGAAGTCCAAAAGAGCAAACCACTGCCTTCCATGGAGGAGACCTCCTTACCATCCTGAAGCTTGATGAACACGGAGCTGAACTGATGGTGTGCTGCCTTAGGGTAGGCCGTATACCCCCACATGGGCTATAGTTACATATCCACACGGGTTGGGGCTGGGGGGAAGGCAAATCGAGTTGAATCTTTCCTCTGGCAGAGGGGAGCTTGGTGTGTTGCTATATTGCAGATGCCAGAAGTTACTGAAAATTTCTCTTCTGTTAACCCATCTGAGGGCTGAAACCAGAGGATTTTCATTTTAATGGTGTTCATATTAGACAGAATCTAAAAAGTAAAATACCTACAGTTGATAAATTAAAATTCTTTCTGTAATATTCAAGTGAACTCTAGAGGTATTTAAACTTAAGAATAACTGCAAGTATAAACAAAATTCAGTCTTTAAAACAACCATTACAGATATAAGAAATGCTATAATTAACTGTCACTTAGTGGCCAATAAGTAAGGAGAACTTCCTATTGATCTCTCCCCAAGTCCATAACTTTAGAGAGGTAACTATCCCCCTCAAAGAGGTATTGTAGACATCTCACTCCTAGAGTCCATGTGTCTTACCAATCAGTGTGAGCAAAAAAACTTTTCTTTCTCTTCCATGCACAGCCTTCTTTCATTACCAAATGATTCTGAATAGAAATATCTATTCTATGACCTTACAAAATGCAGATGTGCTATTATATTCTAGTTTCGTGGTGACTGCCCCAGATTTGGGGGTATCCTATTTCCCGTTTTGTTGCCTAAGACTATCTTCCTTACAAAGCTGATGACTCTTAAGTGCCTCGAGTGAAGGCCACAAGGCCATGGAATATCAGAGCACCAAGAAAAGTTCAGCAAATGGTCCAACGTATTTTCAGAGTCCAAAATTAGAACTTCTTTTTTTGATTTAAAGCCCTATTTTTCTGCTACAACTTATAGTTCTTCCTTCTAAAAACTTCACTTAACTTCTACTTTGAAAGAAGTCAGAGGCAAGGTAGTGAAAGCTAAGGATTGAGATAGATTCAAGTATAGTGGCAAGGCAAGGCAGAGTCCCCTCATGGTTGTTTTCTAGGACTGGGGTGTGGTTGGATGATGAGTATCAGAGCAACAGCAGCTAAAGAACTGAAAAGACACAGAGACACATTCCTCAGTGGTGACAATGGGAAAGGTAGGATAAGGGAAGAACCAGAGGCTGTGATGACCAATAAGCCACCCTTCCTACCCGAACCAGTAGATGTGTTGTAACTTTTACAGTACTCTAAAATAAGGCACTTTCCTCAGACCATGAATTTTATGTAAATTCCTTTTTATAGATACAATATTTTTATATTATAAATTACAAGTATTTTGGAACTTTTTTCACCGTAGACACTTCAGTTTTATTTTTAAGTATGTCTTGTATATAATTTATATATAAATAATTACATTTGAACTGAACTGTAACCATTACATTTAAGCATTGAATAAATTATAAAATAGGAGTGAAAAGTCATTGGTAACCTTTATACTGGGACTGTGGCAAAGGTGTATTTACCATGAAGCTAGTGAAGATTAAGTTTCAGGTCTTCTCACTTGCCTAGGTCTCTTCCAAGGCTTTGGAAGCAGCCCCATCAGTGTTCACATGGTCACATACTTTTGTAAATTTTGAAAAGGAAATTTTACTCTCAACTGTCTCTTTCTACTCTGACTTCCCTTCTGTCACTCTTCCTTGCCAGCTAGGCTTGGATTGGAAGTATTTTGGGGATCCAATTAAGGGAAAGTTAATTTGGGGGTACATCTAGTTTGGGTTTAATGGGATATATTTATGTGTTTTTCTAGCCATTCTGGTATAAAGAGTGGGAACCTAGAATAGGCCTACCACTACTGTTCTAACTTACCCAATATTGTGAACCAAAGGTACAAGACCAGATGATACGCCACATGTGTCCTCCAGAACCTTGCCCCAGAAGTACAAGCATAATGGAGGAGGAGCCCATGATGAAATGTATGGAGCCAGAATCTGGTCTGTGGAAAAATTTTCTAATCAGATCTATAAAATTTTAAGAGGAGAATTTGCCTTTCTTTTATGTCCAATCAAAATGGATGCCCCCTTGGTCAGGAATATCCCAAATAAGGTATGGTAGAAAGCTTTTGGGCTTTGAAGACAGACATGTCTGGGTTTGTATCTTGTCTCTTTAATATCTATAAATCTCAGTTTACTCCTCTGTAAGACAGTAATGATAATATCTAACTGTGCTGGTTTGAGTGTATTGTGTCCCCCAGATGCCATTATCTTTGTGGTCTTGTGGGACAGACATTTTGGTGTTGGTTGGATTTGCTTGGAATGTGCCCCACCCAGCTGTGGGAGATGATTCTGATGAGATGTTCCCATGGAGGCATGGCCCCGCCCATTCAGGGTGGGCCTTAATCAGTGGAGCTATATAAATGAGCTGACTCAGAGAGAGGGAACTCACTGAGTGCAGCTGGGAGTGATGTTTTGAAGAGGAGCAAGCTTGCTAGAGAGGAACGTCCTGGGAGAAAGCCGTTTTGAGGCCAGAGCTTTGGAGCAGACGCCAGCTGCCTTCCTAGCTAGCAGAGGTTTTCTGGACGCCATTGGCCATCCTCCGGTGAAGGTGCCCGGTTGCTGGTGTGTTACCTTGGACGTTTTGTGGCCTTAAGACTGTAACTGTGTAGCAAAATAAACCCCCGTTTTATAAAAGCCTATCCATCTCTGGTGTTTTGCATTCTGCAGCATTAGCAAACTAAAACACTAACCTTCAGAGTTCTTATAAGAATAGTTAACTTTTATTGAGTCCTTTATTGAGTGTCCAGCACTGGGCTTCACAACAAAACCTGAGAGGTAGATACTATTATTCCCATTTTACAGATGGCAAGGGTTAGGGAACTTATCCAAGGTCACAGACCAAGCAGTGGAGCTGGAACATGAACCCCAGCAGTTTGACTCTAGAGGAAGCGCATGTAACTACTACACTCTTCGGTAAGGATACAAAATAACATATAGAATGTTTCTAGCACAAGCAAGGCAGAGTTGTCATCTAAAAATGGTAAGGACTATTAGATAACCTATTATGGACCTCTCTCCCCACTAGTTGCCATTGTCAATTGTAGTAACTAGCTCAACACCAGAGCTTGCACAGTTGTCTGTTTCTTTCTCCTGTGGTTCCTTTCTCCAAAATCATGTGCTGTGTTGTTTTTTTCTGTAAACAATCTAAGTTATTTGGGAAAATATAAATACATAAACTGATTCTATTATGCAATCTTAAGGCTATAACGATTGTTGATATAATCACCACCATTCTCCATTTAAATGTTCTAAAGTTTTATTGTAAGTCATTTGCATGCATCTATCATCAAACCATTAATTTTTTGTAGTCCTGCAATGATCTTTTATTAATAATTGACTTTTCCTGAATTACTATATAACCTTTCGTCTTATTTCAACCTTTAGTCTTATTTCATGCCTTGTTTCAACCATACTATTTGAATCTTGTAACTTCTCGGGATGAGATTACACACCATTCAAGTGTTTTTCTCTTTCTGTTCTTCATTCATCCATTCATTCAACCAATACTGTTTTCCATGTAGCAGGTATTCTCGTAAACTTTTTTTGTACATGTAATTGTTACATAGTTATATCCAAGGATTAAATATGTTTGCATTCAATTTTTATGAAATTTCTAAGTTGTGATGGTTTGCAGCTGTATGTACCCCAGAAAAGATCATGTTCTTAAAGCCAATCCATTCCTGTGGATGTAGACCTGTTGTGGATGGGAACTTTTGGATTTGGTTATTTCAGCTGAGGCGTGCTCCAGGTGGGTTTTAATCCTCCTACCGGAGTCCTTTATAAGAGGATAAAAGACAGAGAAAAGACACAGAGAAAAGGCAGAGAAGCTTAGAGAGAAGGACACACAAAAGCTAAGAGAGACAGATGCTAAAAGAGAGAAATACACAGAAACTCAGAGCAGAAGCCATTGAAGTCAGAAACTGGAAGGAACGAAATCCAGGAAAGAAGGAAGAGACCAGCAGACATGCCATGTGCCTTCCAATATGACAGAGGAGCTGAGGATGCCAGCAGCCTGTCTTCAGAGACCGGGTATCATCCTGTTAATGTCTTGATTTGGACATTTTCATGCCCTTAGAATTGTAAACCTGAAGGTTAATAAATCCCCTTTGTAAAAGCCAACCCATTTCTGGTATATTGCATTTCCATCAGCTTTAGCAAACTAAAACACAGGTCTTCATAATTTTAATTTTTATGGCTATGTAATATTTCACTTGAGAGTATCTGCCATTCTATATAATTAATTAACCTATTCTTGGGTGTTTAAATAATGCTTTAAGCATTTAAAATAATGCTATCATGAGCATATTTGTACATAAACTCTTTTCCTTTGGATCATTTCCTTACATTAAATTCCTACAACAGGTCAGAGTCTGAACATTTTTGGGCTTAAATTGCATTCCAAAGGAGTAAAAGAATTCACACTTCCACCTGAAATGTAAGGATATACCAATGTCACCAAAACTTTGCAAACATTTGAGTATTATAACTAAAAAGGTGTATTAAGTTAGCAGGTATAAACTGGTATCTGCTTTCTCTTTAACTTTGCATTTCTCTTAAAAGTAGCAAGGTTAAACATTCTCCCAATTTTTAAAAATTTGTTTACTCTTAAATTATCTGCAATAGGGTGTGTAAAGTGCATCAGTATCAACATGAAACATGGGCTGAGCACATAGTGAATGTTAATTATATGAAGATGATGAGCATGGGGACCACAGCAAGGGGAGTGTAGGCTCTAAAGGCTGTCCTACCTTGGGTTCATATCCTTTTCTTCCACTTATCAACTGGGAAATCCTGGTCCTTAAGTACATTTAGAAAACATGCCAATTAAGCAACTTCTGAAGCATGTATAAGGAATTAAAAGGCTCTGATATTTCATTTTTGCACATTATTGAGACCCAAAGTCAGAAATTAGAGACTCATAAACTTTAATACCAGTTGCCCTTATCACTGACAAGAGAATGTGAACATCTGTTATTCTTTCCTACCCCTAAAATTAGCTACTAATTTCCTTGAACTTAAATAGTATAAAGATTGCTGTTTTCAATTGTCCTGGGTTTGTTTAATGCTCAACAGTGTCTTAGTTGCTATTGAGTGGCTAGAGACCATATTTGCTAACCAGAGAACAGCAGCTCACAATTCTCAGTATAGAGAATGTATATGTTCTGTGATATTACTCACATGAAGAGTGATAATTCCTTGGGTAAAAAGCCTTCTAGGATCCATTAATTATCCAATCCAAAGGCAAAAGAAACCGATTGAAGGCTGGAGTGCCACCAGTTTAAATTTGCTTATTTCTATTTTACAATTACTTTTATTTCTGATGTTGCCCTTTGAAATAGATTATCATTCTCCCATCCTTTGAAACCTCTGAATAAACAATTATTTCAGAATTTACTTTGGTATGAAATGGGCAGACAGTGGGTATCATATACCCCAAACTAATGTACATAGTCTAATTTTGTACTTAATTTCTACTTGTCAAATATAATTTTCTGCTAGAAGTTCAAAAAAGATATATTTTAATTATATCTATTCCAAATTTGTGATAGATGTTGTGAGCAATCAGGTGCAGAACATAACCATCTGACTATATCTGCAGATTACACACTGTGTCAAATGTCAGATCTCATTGTGTTAAGCATCACCTTTTCCTAAAATTGTTCAGTAATAAATGAAAAATGTGATTTGGCCCCTTGCTGTGTGGTCTCTTTTGGTACACACTCTCCAGCTGTTACCTGCTTGATCACACTCAGAATACCTGGTTAGGAGCTCTCAAAGTTATCAATCAAACATAAAGGAATCAAAGTCTGGCTTCACTTTCCCACTTGAGCCAACAGGAAGTAAAAATTAGTCCTCTGCCATTTTGTCCTATTAAAATTTTTTTTTTAATCTCAAATACGTGGGAAGCAAACGAAAGCCTTCTGCTGAAACAATTGAAGGAGCCTACACAACAATTAATGACTTGAAATGTCAAATAGGCACCCTGGATTTTCCCCCTTAACCAACTCCAAAGCAATTTAATTTTAAAGTGCATATATCAGAGGGAAATAAACACAACAAATGCAATTGTATTGAGGGTTGAATCTGAGGATTAGTCCAAAGTGATGGAGAAAATAAATCCACAGTGCCTTGTTTTTATTTGATTGTAGGCTATCAGAGATTTACAGTGTGAATTCCTTTTACTAGAAGTTTCTTTCAACCCTTGTTACTTAACAAAAAGAAATTTACACTTGGAGAGCCAAGGTTCAGGAAAGAATGTTAATCTGCTTACATTAAGACTCTACCCCCAATTCTGTGTATGGGGTTAGTATTGTTTTTGCAACTGTTCCTATAACTTTGAATTTATTTCAAAATTAAAAAAAACATATCCACCCATACTTGTACACAAACGTTCACAGCAGCATTATTGATAATAGCCAAGAAGTGAAAACAAGCCAAATGTCTGTCAACTAACGAATGGATAATTAAAACATGGTATGTCCACCCAATAATGTATTACTCAGTAAAAAAGGAGTGATATATGGATACATGCTACAACATGGATAAGCCTCAAAAACATTATGCTAAGTGAAAGAAGCCAGGTAAAAAGACCATATATTGTATGTATCCACGTATATGAAATGTCAATAACCTGCAAATCTTTAGAGACTTAAAGTAGACTTCTGTTTGCCAAGGGGAGGGATTTGTGGGGAAAATGGACAGCATCTGCCAGTGGATAAGGGGATTCTTTATGGATGATGAAAAATTTCTAAATTTAGATTTTGGTGATGGTTGCACATCTCTTTGAATACTCTAAAAACCATTGAATTGTACACTTTCAATTGGTGAATAGGGACTCATATCTCAATAAAGATGAAAAACAATAAAATAAATAAATACTCTACCCCCTACCCCATTTTATTTTCACTCTTGTCTCTTTGAATACTTCCAAGCTCTACCCCTCTCTGCTCAAACATGGTAACAACATTATGGCCTTTCAAAGATCAGTATACCCTGGGTGCCAGGTAAGTGATGTAGGGCATTTATTTCTGAAGTAAACAGATGAGATTTTCAGAGAAAGGTTACCCCAAGATTGAACAGTAATTACTCTCAGGAATGTCCTATACAGGACAGTCATTATTCCTAGGAAACTATGGCCTTTGAGTGAGTAAGACATGTCCCATCTTTCCCCTCCTGTTCTTTCTCTTCTATCTGCTCTTCTGCATCTCAAAAGCAATGACTCTAATGTTAGAGAGAACTACATTTTTTTTAATTAAAATTTAATTTATTTTTGGAATAAATAATATCATTTATGTGGCTCAAAATTCAAAAGGTACAAAAAGATGTATACTTCTGGTAACCTCTGTGATGAGTTTCTTGAGTAGAGAACTTGTTTCTTTCTGACCACCCCCCATTCCCCCCACCCCCACCCTGGAAACCCCTTGAATTATGAAACTTTCAAACCTACAGAAAAATTGGAAGAGTACAACGAATCCCCTTCACCACTTGTCTATGGGTATGTATATAAAGGCTCCTACAAAACCACAGCACCATCCATCACCAAACCCAAGAACTACAGCATTGATATAATAAAATTATAGAAGGTCCTACCATGGTGGATTCCATTTACTATGTACAGACACTTCCCAACAGATGTGAGTGATCTCATCTGAGAACATCATTCCCCAAATGTCACCTTGTTGGTGTTTGAGAGCTATAAACAAGGCAATGCTGGATGTGTGTGTAAATAAAGGAAAAAAAAAAAGCAATGGCTAGCTGGTAGAAGGATCAGAGAAGGAGAAAATCGTCAGAGTAAGGACATCCTTTCAATTTTCCTTTTTATGTGGCTGGGGCTGTATAGTATAAGAGAAAAAAAAATTATGGAATCAAAGTCCTGAATGGCTAGGTTTATTAATCCCTAAGTTACTTAACTCCTCTGGGACTCAGTTCCTTGATCCATTAAATAGGCATAAAATATTTGTCCTTCCTGGTTTATTGTGAGAAAAATATCTGACTTTTGATAGGTTCCCAGCAAATGCTACTGGCCTTCCAGTGTGTGCTGGGAGGTGGTGAATGGGTGGGAGGGGGAGGAGAGCATAAATAAATGTCTTTAGCCCCTCCACAATTAAAAGTGCCAAAAGAATGTACCAGGTGACCCTAGAAGCAGTTTAAGTCCAAATAGGTATGATATTTTTTAAGGGTTTTATTTATATTTTTAAGCTCTCCATTAAAAATGTCCACTGATACCGTCTTGTTCAGGGTTCTCTCCATAATACCTTGAGGAGTTCCTCTAAAGAGGGCACCATAAAACACTAGAGGATTTGTTTAAGATGGATCAAATTCACACCACAGAACTATAAACAGTTTTGAAATAAACTTAGCTAAAAGTACATAATTATACATATAATATATATTTTTCAATTTTAATTCACTCATTATTGATAAAAAGATGGCAAAAGAATATATGAAAAACTACATAACAAGTGAACGCAGGAGAAAATGTAAATGAAAGTTGAACAGCATTTCCAGACACATTTTAGTATCTTTAATTTAGAAAACTACAAAATTTCAAGTTTGAAGTCCCCTTAATGATCATCCAATCTAGCCAAACATCTGAAACATATTATAATTCTAGATGCACATGAGGATTAAACTCATTTTTGCTTTCTCATTCCAGATCACATTTTAAAAATATTTTATTCTATTTTTTGCATTTACATCGACACACATGGATAAATTTATATAAATATCATCATTATACATGCCTTTTTAAGGGCCACCTTCTTTTATATTTGTGTGGCTTCCCCATACTCTCCTCTTCTTCTCTCTTCAGTACTGCCAAGCAATGTAACTTCATATATATCTTTCCATGTGTTTCTCCAGGTTTAAATAATCTTATACAGACATATACATATAAATATATATTTGCAGTTTTTTGTCTTTTCATTATTTGTTTTACAAAAATGAGATTATCTTTTATACAAAATGCAATAATGCCCTGGTCTATACAGATTCAGCCCAATCTTTATGCCTAAAACTAAAATTATTATATTTGGCATGCTACCAAAAAAAAAACTAGCATATTTACAAACATTTTCAAAATCAAAGTTGAAGTAAAAGGTTTTTACAGGTTCACTTTTAATTAGCACTCTGTCAGTAAGAGCTTGATTTTCAAACCATTTCCTTGTCTTGACTAAGCTTTTTTTGTGCCTGCTGTAGGAAGTACTGCTCTGTCTACAAGGATGAATTTTTAAAGTTTTCTGGACAAAAGTTTCAGCCAAGACATGTATGTGCTCTGGAGGAAGGAGAAGGTGCTTTGAAGAACAGAGTGGAAGATAGGGTGTGATGGTTCACTCACTGTGAACCATGTTTGGGTTATCAAGAAAAAATGGGTCAGAGGCTCTACCTCACACTAGCACAGCAATCTACCACTTATTAGTGTCTAGTCAACATGGCTCTTATTTGGTATCTTATTTGGCTTGGTGTCAGAAGAATAACCTTCAACAAATGAATGAGCTCTCCAACTTCTCATCTTAGGACTTCTTCTTAGGGCCTCCTTTCCTCTCTCAGGTTCCTAGTACCCCAAAACTCTTATCCCCACTCCCCATCAAAACATGCTTAAAAAACAAAACAAAAACCTGAGGGACACATTTACACTAAGACCCAAAAGAATAATAAGAGCTTAAAACATTATCCCTTCCAGTATTGATTGCATTTTTATAAGAACCAAAGTCTATTTAAAAAAAATTCTAACAATGGAGTTGTTGTCAAGAAAAAGGGAAGCATAGGAGGAGGGCCTGCAGAGCCCTTCCAGCACTCCTGAACTCACATGTAAGCCCCCCGTGAAAGATGGCTCTGAGAATTCATTACAAAGAACACTGAGTCAGAAAACCTTTGGGCATGGTTCCAGCTCAGCCACATGCCAAGCATAGGAACTTAATAAGCCACTTCACCTGTCCTGGTCTCAGTTTCCTCATTTGTAAAATGAAGGTCTTGAAGGAGACGACTTCAAGGTCACTTCTAGCTCTAACATGCTAGGATTCTATGATTCCAATGGTCCCTCTGAGTGGACCCACATTATCACTTGGACTGTCTAAGAGGTTGCATGATGGCTCCAGTCCCATAAACTTTTCTTGACAAATCCAGATTCAAAGTCCCTACTCTGCATTTCCCATCCATCAACCAGCCCCTCACCCCTGCCACCCAGCCAGATCTACCCTTAAAAGGAAGAAGCATGGTCCAAGGAAAAATTTAGCTCCAGTTGCATTTTATATGCTGATCAATTGCTTGATTTCTCAGTTTTTTAATCTACAAAAATAAACTCCACACTGTCAACAGAGTGATTCTTTTAAAGTGAGAAACTGATCATGCCAACTCCTGTTCAATTTTCTGCAATAGTCTCTTATCACCTACTGTAGCAAATGCTGTTGGTTGCCAACCCAGCAAGCATTTGTCTTCCTTCCCTCACTTTTTCAGAAGCTCAGTTTTGTTCCCGTATCCTCTACCTGGCCATGTACTTCAGAAGAAGTGGATCCCTCCCCATCCAGGATATGAGTCAAGATTGGTCTGAACCACCCATGGTGGTTGCATTCCCCTTGCCAGTGAATGGTCTAGGATTGGACATGTAATACAACTTTGGCCACTGAGACATGAGGATGAGTCTGATGGGGAAAAGTTTTCCTCACATCCAGACTTAGAAAAAAGCAAAACATGTCTTCTTCTGCAGTCATCTTGTGATCAAGACAAGAGTAAGCCTGACAACAAACCATCATACCAAGGATGGCAGAGCAGAAAAATGGAAAGAACCTAGGTCCGTGATGACAGAGTTGAACCACTGAATGCAACTATCCTGGAACAGTCAAATCTTTGTGCCTATCATATATCTCAATAAATTATTCTTAGTGTTTAAGCCAGTTGAGGATTTCTGTTCCTGGCAGCAAAACACATACTAATACATCTACAGCATAAAACATGCTTTTTTTGGCATACAAGGCCCTTCACTTTCTGACCACCTTACCTCTGTCCCATACCATAGACTCTAGGCACTAGCCTTAGCCTAGAATACCCTCCCACCACTTGTCCACTACTCATCCTTCAAGTTCCAATGAAAACACATCCTCCTCTTTGAAACTTTGCCCAATCTCCGGGAGCAGACGCTACTGTCCTAATTTCCCAAAGCATTTTTTGCACATCTCCATTATGTCGAAACCATTTTGCATGTCCATCAACCACACTAGACTGTGAACTTCTTCAGGACAGGGACCTCACGGGCCAGTTTCTCTTAGATTATTAGTCCCTGGCATATGCCTGATGCAGCACACAATCAATATCTGCTGACTGAATGTAACACCTGACCTTATCTATCATCCTAGGAATACTGCTGACACCTAATTTGGAAGGTTCAATTCCTTTTTATCTCAGAGTGAGCCTTGTGAGCCTTGTCCAGTGGGATATCACTCAAAGTCTGAATAATCAAAGTGTCTGAGACAACATAACCACCAGTTCCTACCTGAGACCTACACAAACACGTAGAGGTGGATTAGAAGCTAATTGTGTTTGACAAACTGACAATGAATCATGTTTACTCTGTTCAAGAACACGAACAATGAAGGGAAATGCACCCTGCTCTATTTGGGCAGTGTAAGAATTCCTGTCCTACACTGTCCTACAGCTCAGCTCCAAGATGAAAAAATGCTAAAGTATAACATGGCCACCTGGCTGATCCATCTAGAGAACACCAATGCAGGCTGAATCTTCAGAGCAACCAAAACTCCCAAGTGGAAATGCGAAACAAGGGGATTTCAGGCCATAAATTCAAAATCTAAGTCTGTTCAGCTTAGGCTCTCCTATGTGTTCAGAAACTGCTTAGCCAAAATCAGATGTCTTTTTCTCCATCAACACGCACTCTCTGCTTTTCCTCAATGCCCCCTCTGCTACACACATACATACACATGCATGCACACACACATAGAAAAACAGTTCAAATTCTTTTTGCAAATAAATGCAGCCTTTTTTTAGTAGTTCCGGTGAGTGACAGTTTAAAGTCCACATTTGCCGAGATATTAAACAAAACATACACCATATGAAAAACCCTGAAAACTGGAACCAAACAATTTCAGCAACTTCCCATTCAGGCCAAAGCACTCTTTCAGAAATGTAGATCACGTTTAGTGTAACGGGGGTAAACAGTTACACGAGGGTTGAGATGACTCATTTAAATAGCATAATTCAAATATCCTATTCATCTTGCAATGTAATCAAACTCCTGAGGGGTTGCCTACAATCCTTTGAGAAAAAAAAACTAAGTGACAAAGGGGGAAAATGCAGAGAAATTACATTGCCTGGATAAGCAGGTACCAGAGGCTGGAGGAAGTCAGGGTGAGCAGGCTTCTGGCCTCATAAAAATGAGCAATACTGATCAGCCTTTCCAGAGCAAACAGAGAAATTCCCTCTGCTCTTCCAGGAGTCATGGGTCCCCGACTGCTTACTGTGCCTGAAAAACACATGAATGCTAGACTAGAGTCATTCCATCATCAAAATGTGCTGAGTACCTACTATGTGCTAGCATTGAGGATGCAAAGGGAAGACAAAATTCCTTCCTGTGAAGAAGCCCTGACAATAGTAGGGAAGACAGACAAGAGAAACTTTACAAACAGTGTGACCAGTGCTAGAACAGAGAGGTAGAAAAGATACTGCCCAGGAGGCAATAAATTCTATCCGAGAGTGCCAAGGCAGACTTCACAGGACTCATGCTTAAAATGCCTTGAAAGATGAGTAGAATTCCCTAAGAGAGTAAGGAACCATATCCTGGGCCTGATCAAAGGCTCAGAAATAAGGACACACATCAAACAGTTGGGAACTGGAAGCAGTTTGGATGGATGTGTTGAAGGCCTAGCTGGAGGCATTGGGGAGGGTGGCTTTTTTTTTTTTTTTTTTTTTTTTCAGTCTATGCCCAGCCTCAAACTGTATCTCCAAGCTTATTTTCAACCACTGCTCTCTCAAACTATACTCTGGGCATGTGGAAGCTTTCCCCATTCCAAAACACCCTACTGACACTTTTCAAGCTTTCCTCCCTGAATATAATATGCCCTGTCATCTGCCTTGAGTGCTCTTCCCACTCTGTTCCCAGCCTCTGCCTGGACTCATGTTTCTGTGAATCCTCCCTCCGCACCCAAATCCCTGGACAGAACGAGGTCCTCACACCTTTGCACCACTCATGTGGCCATTTTGCCAGGATGGGCTGCGCTTCCACTTCAGAAAGGCATAGAAATGGTCCCTGCCTTCAGGGAGCTTGTGAACCCAAGGCCCTAAAACACAAAGTAGGATGCCCAAGCCATGAGAGAAATACCACGACAGTGACATCCCTGATGTCCGGATGATCACTGGGTAGTCCTGTAGGGGCCAAAGGCCATGCCCCTCATCTCTTCCAATTCCAGTGTCCCTTACTGCATTGTTTCAATCCATGACCCTGATTTTGTTTCATTTCTTTAATCTTCTGTCTTGAGGACTGTCCTGTTCTTTTCTTCCCAATGACAAGTTGTCTTGGGAGACAACGAACTGTGTGGGAGAACACAGCTTCGACTTCAGGCAGAACTGGGCTTGAATCCCAGCCATAGTGACCTGAAGACTTACTGTGATTAGTTAAGGAGATGAGGGCATCGCACTGTTCCAAAACATAGTAAGTATTCAGTAAACCAGAAATGTAATTCCTGTTGACTAGCCTTAGGGTCATCTGTTGCTGGACTCATCTTCAAGCTGCATATCTACTGTCCTGAATTCCACCCATTCTCTCCCCTCTCTTTTCTTCCCCACCCAGTCCTTTTCCCTCAGCAAGAGCGAGAAGTCTTACACAACTCTGGGACCCACACAAGCTTCATGAAGGAGGTGGCATTTGTGATGGATCTGAAAGACAAGTAGCATCTGGACCTGTGGATCTGGCAGGAAGAGGGCATAGCAAGGTGTGGGAAATTGAGGATAAAGACAGAGAAGGGAAAGCATGTATCTTGTTCCTGCAGGGAAATGTAAGGAGCTCCATTTGGCTGGACTGTGGGTCCATGCCAGAGAGATACCAGAGAATAAGATGGACAGAGTCTGGAACCATCATTTGTTGCTTCCAGGGAAACCAAAGTCATGGATTTGTAGTGGGGGAGGAGACTGAATGCAAGATGCATGGGAAAGGAAAGAGACCAAAGACATACGCTGCTCCTAAAGGCAACCTGGATGTCATGAAAAGCACACTGGTCAGGAATTCAGATGCCCTGGGCTCCAAAATCTGCAACCAATGAGGTGAGTAACCTTGGGACTTCATTTGACTCATCTGTAAAATGAGAGGTTTGACCTTCATGTGGAGTCACCCAAGATCAAATAAAGGCTTGGCCACCTATCAGAACAATAAGATCTTAAGATACGGAATTGTGTGGTACCTTCCTTTCCCTCATCTGTAAAATGGAGACAAGAGCACAATTATTTCCCTTGCCCTTGCTTGCTAAGATACAGTGCCTACAACTACACCAGGCATAGAGAAGGAATTTTTTTTAATGGTGGCTGTCAAAATTCCTTCCAGTTTAAAATAAATAAATAAATAAATAAATAAATAAATAAATAAATAAATAAATAAATAAATCTGGAATCCAATCTGGCCCATGTTAAGATATTCTTTCTGGTCTATTTGGCCAAAAAAAAAAAAAAAAAAAAAAAAAAAAAAAATTCAAATAGATAATGATCTTTTCTAGAAACTCATCTTCAGAAAATGTCAATCAAGGTAGTATTGGGAAGATAGAAAAGCAACTGTAAAAGTCCTGAAAGCAATAAAACTCATGTAAGCATTTGATTTCTAACTCAGATTTAGCCTGAATTTCAAAGAGAAAGGGTTATCAGAGGCGTATTGGCGTACCGCTCGTCTTCCTGCTGATTCATGGAGACTCTGGGAAGCAAGCAGACCACAGAACTGCAGCCAGGTGTTTGTAAAAGTCAACAAAACCTCAAATATCCCCAAACTTTGTCTGTAACAGATCAGTATGGATACCCTTCCAGAAATCTGGTGACAAAAAATGTATGATCCATTCCAACACTTCAGGTGACAAGTCTGCTTGTGTTGCTAAATCCCAGGAGTTTCTAGTCCTCTTCCATCCTTCCAACACACATTATACTTACCTACTGTTAGGAAAACATTCACCTCATTGCATTTGGGTTTCTGCCTGTCTCTTCCTCAGAAACTGAGTGTAAGGACATGTCTCCCTCTACTTTCTGTCCTCAGTCCCCCTTGATCATAGTCACCATAGCTACTATGTATTCAACCCCCTGACCCAAGGCAGCTAGCACCGAAGTGCATGATCTTGCAATTACACCATACTATCTCTCATTTACTGAAGAAAAAAACTTGGAAAAAATGAATGAGAGAGCATTTTTATCCCATGCCGCTCTTTCTACCTGGAATGCCCTCTCTTCTCATCTTTGAGATTTCTGAAGTCTCAAGTCTCCACAGGAAGGCATTTGAGATTTCTCAAGTCTCCTCTGGAAGGCATTTCCTTATTGATTCACACTCAGTTCTGACTATTTCCTGTCACTGTGTCTTATTTAGCTATTTTATATGTAATGTGTCTTAGAGGAATTGTCACCTCTTTTAACTCTTAAGCCATCTGCTGCACTGAGTAGCCTCTCTTTGCGCTCTGTCCTTCCAGTTCTCTCATGGCCTGTCTACTCAGAAAGCAACCTGCTTCCCACGCCTCCCCTCTTCCTGCCTTCCTTTCTCACAGAAAATGCATCTCTGAGGTGGACGGAGAAGGGCCCAGGTCAGAGATTCTCACCCCTGATTATTCATCACAATCACCTGTGGAGATTAAAAAAAAATAGCTGCACATGTCTTCTGGAAGGATCACAAAGAACTGTTAAAAATGTTTGCCTTTGGGGAGAAAGACTGAGGATTAGGTGGAAGGGGTACAGAGATTTTCTTTTCTGTACTGTTTGAATTTTTACTTTGGGCATGTATTTCATTTAATTTTTAAAAGACATGGAAAAATTCATATGCCTAAGGCCCACTCCTAGAGATTGTTATTCAGTATATCTAGGAAGGGTCCTCAGTATCTGCATTTTGTTACAAGCTCTTCTTTATTCTGATGCAAAGGCAGGGTTGAGATTAATGAGACTGGGGCAAAATTGTGTGCGTGCACTGCACGAGTACAAGTGCAAGTCTGTGTATGTGTGTGTGTGTGTGTGTGGTGTGTGCAGGTGGAGGAGTAAGTGCATGTATGTGTTGGGGAGAGGTTCTATAACTTTAAAAAAACAGAACACTCCTTGTCCTCGTGTGCCTTCCATGGAAGTTTCCCCTGCCTTCTCCCCCCAGAACCCAGCTCAGACTCAGACAGGAGACTTCCCCCAAGAAAAGGTCAGAATGGAGCTCCTTTTCCCTTGGATGCTGGATGATACAGTGATGAAGAGCATGGGCTCAAAAGCGAGGCAGCCCAGGTTACAAGTCCTGGCTCCAACTATGAGACTTTAGGTACTTCTCTCTGCCTCAGTTTCTTCATCAGGATCCACTTTATAGAGTTTGTGTGAAGTTTAAATGTGTTGCTATGTCCAGAGTACTTACAGTCTTGCCCAACATAAGAAAAGTAAAGTGTAATCACTGGCTATTAGCACACAGAGGAAAAGGAGGTGAGCCCCTCATTATCATATAAGTCTCAGTCTCCTCCTTCTGTGCCCCCATGGTGTCCTATTCCTGTCTCCATTGAGTCACACGGTAATATCATTATTTATTCAGGTGTCTGCATTACTGAGGAGTCAGTTTCCTAAAGAAGGCACTGCATCTCATTTAATATTTTTGTGTCATTTGCACATAGCACAGTGGCCTTTGCATATCTGTAACACATACCAAGTAAGGAGTCAGTTAAAGAGCTCAGCTTGCAGCACAGGTAGCACTGAGTCGTAGGAGAGTAGACCAGCAACAGAGTAGTAGGGATGGAAATTCCAGTTCCAACTGCAGCAACCACTCTGATTCCCCCAAATGCCCACAACTTCCCTCTGATCTGCCTTTCCATGGGGCCAGCTAGATTTCAAATGTTCCCTGGAGAACACATAAAGAGCTAAAATTCAGTTCTTTATCATCCTTTTGAAACTCTGAGTACAGATACGCACATATACACACACACACTTCCAGGATTAATCAAAGTTGCCACTTATTCAATTTTCTTAGCAGGTGGGAAATACAGACACTTTGTTTCATTGGGATACTTTAAGGTTCTTCTTCCAGAAAGCCATCCCTCATCGGTCCAGACTGGAATATCTCCTCCTCCACCAAGGACTCATGAAACTTACCTCCCTCTTGACATTCCCCACATTACACTGAAATTCAGTCGCTCCTCTTGAAGAAGAGGAAGAAAAAAACTTGGAAAAAATGAATGAGGGAGCATTTCTATCCCATGCCGCTCTTTCTACCTGGAATGCCCTCTCTTAAGCCGTCTTAAGGCTGGGAGCTCCTTTGAGATGACTCCGTGTCTTTTTCTTTCTTATGTTACACTCTCCCAGATGTCAGTGCAACTCTTGTCACAGAGCAGGAGTGCAATAAATATCTGTTGAATCAGTTTCGTGCTCTCATCTGACCCCAGCTGACATTCTCTGAGGCCCCTACAGAAAGCAAATGAGGTGTTAACCTGATGTAGTCTCCATATCAACGGGGATAGGGTAGAGTGGAGGTGGGAGGAAGGCTTATCTCTATGAGAAGTCTTTTTTAGTAAAGAGTCTGCAGATATTCGAAGGAGAGGAATTTGATGTGTCCTAGTTCTAAAATCCTAGATTATTTCACTTCAGCAGCAGCTTTGCCCTTTTTCTTTATTAAAACTGCATAGGAATAACCTTGCTAAGCTATTGCTGCTATTAATAATGTGTGGGTCTTATCGCATTACATATTGTATTATAAAAATTGAGTGCCAACACAAGGGAAAACTGATATGAAACAGCTACCTAACTCTCTTGATAAAGGGGCAGACTTCCTTCTGACCCAGGTTCTCTCCATTCTGGGCCTGTAAATAAACTCCAACCTCTTCAGTCTAAACTCCTTTCTCCCCTAATGTAGCGGATCTGCCAAGTGCTGTCCTGCCTTCCTAAAGAATTGGCTCCAATCTGCACTATGGCCAGCAGTTTGCATTCAGAACAACTAGCAGGCCTCTCTGCAGGTCGGGGCACAGTCCAATACACATGGCTTTCAGTTTTTATAAGGACATCTTCTCGTAGTCTCCACTTCAGGCTTCCAAACCACACTTGTAAATAGGGCATCATCCTCACCTTATGTGGTCTTGTCCTCAATCTGTGTGAACGGCGAATTCTTCCAAATTAAAGAATGGGGAGGGGGTGAAGGTAGTGGTGATACTCTCACTAGATACCCCCCCCGGGGGGGGGGGCTTGCCTCTTCTAATTACTGTATTCCGTGAGTCAGCAATATGCAGCACCTCATCAGTGGGAACGATGGTTTCCATCTACAGTTCACTAAACACAATTTTGCTGTACACATCCTATATTAGGAATTACAGCCTCCGAGTACAGCAACCCTGTGGAAGGACCCTGGGGAGAATATCTCCCTAAGGCTTTCTTTTGCCTACAAAAATGAAATGGGGGGTGGGGAGAAAAAATGAATTGAGGGTGAAACCAATAAGGATCTGATTTAACTTTTTAAAATATTCTCTTTCTGGGAAAATCCTACCCAAGGACCCAAACCGATTTTCCTAGTTTCAAATGCAAATTGCACACACGCGCTGTGGAGAATTTTTGCGAGGTAAATGGTAGCATCACTAAGGTCCAAGTTCAGCACCACTTTGTAACTTTCCGTCACCAGGCCTTAACTTTCCAGAAAATAGATGAAAAGGTCTGAGGGAGGGAAGTGATCATAGAGATGGGAATGGCTTTTATTAAAAGAGTGTTTTCCCAGACCTTAACTAAACCTCATCCACTTTTGTCAGTCAGGGCAGACAGTTGAGAGCAATATTAGAGGAGGTAATTGCATGTATCAGTCAACAGCTTTTGTCCCACGGCCGCTGAGAATTACAGTAAAACGGGCACAGGAAAACATCATACTGGATTAAAGGCAAAAAAGATCTTTCTCCAGTTTCTCTCTACTCACCAGCTGTTATGTTCGGCTGTAGAGACAGAAGCAGCAATATCTGGGGGAAATCTAGCTTACCACAGTCTGGGTTTTTTCTCCCTTCTGTTTCTCTCTGCCTCAAAAGTGATTAAGCTTCAACTTTAAAGAGAACCTTTCTAAAAAAGCATTCTATCTCACCATAGCAACTAAGCTATTAACCATATATGAATTTTTCCCAATTAAAGTACTTAGAACACATATAAACTCAAATCATCTACCATTTTCTTAGACCAAATATAAAACAATCACCTCAGAGACTTTGATGCCACTTGGTCTCAGTAGTTGCTTTAGCAAATGGTTTGCAAGACAGAGACATTTTACGTACGTTTGACTGTAAATCACACCAAGCCAAACATGCTGATGAAAGTTAGCATAAAAGTCTTGTGAGGACCTGCAGCTGAAACTTGATGCAAGTAAATGGGAGCTGGAATAAGAGGACGGGGAAAGGAAAGAGACCAGCCTACCACTGTGTGCCTGGCACTGCCATAAAGGGTGTCCATGCTTTAATCCTCACAGACCCCTGTGAGGTAAACATAACCGTTCCCAGGTCCTTGGTGCCCTGGACACCTTAGACTTGTCCCCACCCCAATATTAAAGGAATCCTCTTTTTCTCATGCTGGGAAAATAGCTAAGGCTGTCTAAAAAAGCTGCCAGAGGCTTTGGACACAGAAGAGGGCAAAAGCTGCGTTCTAAGGTTAGAGTACGTTAGAGGGAGAACTCTTTGGCCAGGAAATAGTAGAGACCAACCCCAAGGAGACAGCAGGGACCAGAAAAGAGCAGACCTGAGTGATGCACAGGTGAGTTAGTAAAACAAGGGCAGGGGTTAAGTTTGGCCGGCACTACCATGGCACTGTCAGAGACCAGCTGGGACAAAGAGATAGTGGGTGACAGTAAAGCTGTTTTGTGGATGAGTCATTCCTTAAATACTTGAAATCTTGTGACCTCTCAGGGTAGCCAAGGTCAACTTCCTGAAGCAACAGTTTTATTTCCATTTTATAGATCAAGATACTGAAGTTCGGAAAGGTTAGGCAACTCAACCAAGGAAGCAAACTCTGCCAGTTTGGATGTATTATGTCCCCCAAAATGCCATGTTCTTTGATACAATCTTGTGGGGACAGACATATTAGTGTTGATTAGGTTGGAACCTATTGATTGTTTCCATGGAGATATGACTCAGTCTACTGTGGGCAAGACCTTTGATTGGATAATTTCCATGGAGGTGCTACCCCACCCATTCAGGGTGGGCCTGAATTAAATCACTGGAGCCATATGTAAGAGCTGACAAACAGAAGGAACTCAGAGCAACTGAGAGTGACATTTTGGAGCAGCTGCAGCTAAGAGAGGACAAAATGCCCCAAGAGCAATATTTCAGAGAATGTCATTCTGAAATACCACCTGGGAGCAAGCAGATGCCAGCCACATGCCTTCCCAGCTAACAGAGGTTTTCTGGACACCAGTGGCCTTTCTCCAGTGATGGTACCTATTGTTGATGTCTCACCTTGGACACTTTATGGCCTTAAGACTGTAACTTTGTAACCAAATAATCCCCCCTTTATAAAAGCCAATCCGTTTCTGGTATTTTGTATAACGGCAGCATTAGCAAACAAGAACACAGACCCAATGCATAATATATACAGCTGTATATGTACAGTCACTCACTCAGGTCACTACAACCATCTCATGTACCCTGGGAACATGTCTTTGGGGGTGCTGGATTGTTCATGCCAGGAAAATAGGATGCTGCAGCATAAGCAGTTAGTACCATAATGGGGCATCAAATTGATTCAAATACCAATGGGTGTCAAAAGTGACAGGAGTACAGTGGTGTGGGATTAAGTGATTGCATTGGTCAGTATTTTTAAATATAATTTTCATACTAAATTAAACAGCTATATTAGAGAGCAGGATCCAGTATTTATTCAAAAAATCTTGAATAGGTAATGAATTCATATGTTTCAAAAGTCAAGACCATCCCAATATTGACACATCCACACCTCACTCTCCTGAAATGTTCACACAGTTTTCCAAACCAAGCTTCCTTCCAAAGTCTGGGTTCATCCTCTAGGGTCTGCTCTTCTCCAAAGGACTCCTAAGACACCCTGATTTTAGCTCGTCCAACTCCAGGCTCCCTGAGGATGTGAAGAAAGAAGGGAAAGCTGGTACATATTCTCAACACTAAACCCCAACTCAGGATTCATAGACACCTCCATCTCCACTAATTAGGCATTCCTAAATCATGTACAAGCATACTGCAGAGATATTGTGGGTTTGGATCCAGACCACCACAATAAAGTGAGTCATGAAGTTTTTGGTTTCCCAGTGTATATAAAAGTTATGTTTATACTATACTACAGTCTATTAAGAGTAAAATAGCATTATGTATAAAAAAACAATGTGCATACCTTCATTAAAAATACCTTATTGCTAAAAAGTTACAACCATCATCTGAGCCTTTAGCAAGTCATAATCTTTTTGGAGATGGAGGGTCTTGCTGACTGATTAGGGTAGTGGTTACTAAAGGTTGGGGTGGCTGTGGCAATTTCTTAAAATAAGACAACAATGAAGTTTGCCCCATTGACTGACTCTTCCTTTCAAGAAAGAATTCTCTATAGCATGCAATGCTTTCTTGATAGCATTTACCTACTTCTTTCAAAACTGCTGTCAATCCTCGCAAACCCTGCTGCTGCTTTAGCAACTAAGTTGATGTAATAATCTAAATACTTCATTGTCATTTCAACAATGTTCACAAAATCTTCATCAGAAATAGATTCCATCTTAAGAAACCAATATCTTTGCTCATCTGTAGGAAGCAATTCCCCATCCATTCAAGTTTTATCATAAGATTGCGAGCAATTCAGTCACATCTTCAGACTTCCCTTCTAATTCTAATTCTCTTGCTATTTCCATCATCTGTCATGTCTTCCTCCACTGAAGTCTTGAACCCCTCAAAGTCATCATGAGGGTTGGAATAGACTCCTTTCAAACTCCCATTAATGTTGATATTTTTACCTCCTCCCATGAATCATGAATATTCTTAATGGCATCTAGAATAGTGAACACTTTCCAGAAGGTTTTCAATTTAGTTTGCCCAGATCCATCAAAGGAATCACTGTCTATAGCAGCTATAACCTTACAAAATAATAAGACGTGAAAGTCAAAATGACTCTTTGATCCATGGGTTATAGAATGGGTGTTGTTTGACAGGCATGAACACAACATTAATCTTGTAGTACATCTCCATCAGAGCTCTTAGGTGACCAGGTGCATTGTCAATGAACCATAACACTTTGAAAGGAATTTTTTTCCTGAACAGCAGGTCTCAACAGTGGGCTTAATATTCAGTAAACCATATTGTAAACAGATGTTTTGTCACCCAAGCTTTGTTGCTCCTTTTGGAGAGCACAGACAAAGTAGATTTAGCATAATTCTTAAGGACTCTAGGATTTTCAAAATGCTAATGAACATTGGCTTCAACTTACAATCACCAGCTGCATTAGCCCCAATGAAGCTTTGAAACCAGACATTGACTTCTCCTCTCTAGCTAAAAAGCCCTAGATATCCAAATGAACAAATTAAAAAGCCAGAACAGACACAAAATTTAGAGCAATTAATTAAAAAAGTATAAACAAATCTCAAAAGAATTTCAATGAGATGGGTAAAGACATAAAGGAAATCTAGAAGATCATAAAGAAGAATTTGAAAGAGTAAATTAACAAATAGCAGATCTTATGGAAATAAAAAACACTGTGGATCAAATTAAAATATACTAGGGACTCACAACATTAGATCTGAAGAGGCAGAAGAAAGAACAGGTGAACTAGAAGACAGTGCAATCAAATGTGAATGCACAAAAGAACAATTGGTGAAAAAATGGTGAAAAAAAATGAAAAATTGTTCAGAGAAATGATGAACAACACGAAGTGAAAAAATATAAGAATCACTGGTGTCTCAGAAGGAGAAGAGAAGGATACAGGGCTAGGAAAAGTGTTTCAAGACATAGTTGAGGAAAAACTTCCCACCCTTCTAAAAGACATAAATATGCAAATCAAAGATGCCCAATGAAGTCCAAATAGAATAAATCCAAATAAACCTACTCTGAGATATATACTGATTAGATTGTCAAATGCTGAAGAGGAGAGGGTTCTGAAAGCAGCAAGAGAAAAGTGATTCACTGCATACAAGGGAAACAATATAAGACTAAGTACTGAACACTCAGACAGCACTATGTAGGTGAAAAGGCAGTAATATCACATATTTAAGATTCTGAAAGAGAAAAATTGCCAGCCAAGAAGTCTTTATCCAGCAAAGATCTCTTTCAAAATTGAGGGAGAGTTTAAAATTTTCACAGACAAACAAACGCTGAGAGAATTTGTTAACAAGAGACCTGCCCTTCAAGAAATACTAAAGGGAGCTCTATCAGCTGAGAAAAAAAGAAAAAAGAGAGAGATTTGGAGAAGGGCACAGAACTGAAGAGTATAAATAAGGGTAACTTGGAGGGAAAAAATAGAGAGAGGGAAAAATAGATCTAACTCCTAAAAACCAAAGGATGAGATGGCTGGTGTTCCAGTTTGCTAATGCTGCCAGAATGCAAAACACCAGAAATGGATTGGCTTTTATAAAAGGGGGTTTATTTAGTTAACAGGGTTACAGTCTTAAGGCCATAAAGTGTCCAAGGTAAGGCATCAACAATCAGTTACCTTCACTGGAGGATAACCAATGGCATCCAGAAAACCTCTGTTATCTGGCAAGGCATGTGGCTAGCGTCTGTTCCTGAGTTCTGGTTTCAAAATGGCTTTCTCCCATGATGTTCCTCTCTAGGCATCTGCTTGCTCCTGAGTTGTGTTCTCTGTAAGCTGCAGCTCCTCCAAAATGTAACTCTCAGTTGCTCTGAGGACCTTCAGTGTGTGAACTCCTTTATATGACTCCAGTGATCCAATTAACACCCACCCTGAATGGGTGGGGTAACAACTCCATGGAAATTATCCAATCAAATGTTTCACTCACAATTGATTGAGTCATATCTCTATGGAAACAACCAATCAAAGAATTCCAATCTAATCAACACTAATACATCTGCTTCCACAAGATTGCATCAAAGAACATGGTGTTTTGGGGGACATAATATAGCCAAACCGGCACAGCTGGTTCAAGAACTACCTTCACAATAATAACTTTGAATGTGAATGGATTAACTCTCCAATTAAAAGATACAGACTGGTAGGATGAATTAAAAAGTATGACCTATAGATATGCTGCCTACAAGAGACTCATCTTAGATCCTGTGACACAAAGAGACTGAAAGTGAAAGGATGGAAAAAATATTCTTTGCAAATTGCAACCAAAAGAAGGCTGAGGTAGCTATACTAATATTGGATAAAATAGGCTTTAAATGCAAAGATGTCATAAGAGAAAAAGAAGGTTACAATATATTCATAAAAGAGACAATTCACCAAGAAGAAATAACAATCCAAAATGTTTATGCACCCAGTCAAGGAACTCCAAAATACATGAGACAAACATAGGCTAACCTGAAAAGGGCAATAGACACGTCTACAGTGATAGTGGGAGACTTCAATTCACCACTCTCTTATATAGATAGAACACTAGACAGAGGACTAATGAGGAAATTGAGAACCTAAACAATATGATATATGAATTAGACTTAACAAACATATATAGATAGTTACATCCCAAACTACTAGGATATACATTCTTCTTTAGTGCCCATGGAACATTCTCCAGGATAGACGATAAGCTGGGGCACAAAACAAGCCTCAGTAAACTTTAAAAGACTGAAATTAATCAAAACACATTCTCTGACATATGGAATGCAACTAGAAATCAATAACCACCAAAGAACCAGATTTTTCACAAATATATGGAGGTTAAACAACACACTCCTAAACAACTAATGGGCCAAAGAAGAAATTGCAAGAGAAATAGGAAATATCTAGAGACAAATGAAAATGTGAATACAACATATCAAAACCTGTGGGATGCAGCAAAGGCAGTGCTGAGAGGGAAATTTATAGCTCTAAATGCATATATCAAAAAGCAAGAAAGAGCTAAAACCAAAAACCTAACTGAACAACTGAAGAAGCTAGAGAATGATCAGCAAATTAGCCCTAAAGCAAGTATAAGAACAAAAATAACAAAGATTAAAGCATAAATAAATGAGCTGGAAAACAAAACAAAACAAAACAAAAATACTGAGAATAAATAAAACCAAAAGTTGGTTCTTTGAGAAGATCAACGTGATTGACAGACCCTTAGCTAGACTGACAAAGTCAAAAAGAGAGAAGACCCAAATAAACAGAATCAGAAATGAGAAGGGGACAATCACGACAGATACTGAAGGAAAAAAAAAATCATAAGAGTATACTATGAACAACTGTATGCCAACAATCTATACAATTTAGAGGAAATGGACAATTTCCTGGAAACACTTGAACAACCTAGACTGACTTAAGAAGAAATAAAAGACCTCAACAAACCAATCACAAGCAAAGCAATCCAATCAGTTATCAAAAATCTACCTACAAATAAAATCCCAGGGCCAGATGGCTTCACAGGAGAATTTTATCAAATTTTCTCCCAAAAATTGACACCATTCCTGCTCAAATTCTTTCAAAAAATTGAAGAAAAAGGAACACTACCTAATTCATTTTATGAAGCTAATATCATTCTGATACCAAAACCAGATAAAGATAATACAAAAAAGGAAAACTATAGGCCAATCTCCCTAATGAATATAGATGCAAAAATCCTAAACAAAATAGCCGCAAACTGAATCCAAAGGCACATTAAAAGAATTATACACCACGACCAAGTGGGGTTCATTCCTGGCATGCAAAGATGGTTCAGCATCAGAAAATCGATTAATGTAATTCAACACATTGACAAATGAAAATGAAAAAATCAGATGATCCTCTTGATAGACACTGAAAAAGCATTTGACAAAATTCAACATCCCTTTTTGATATAACACTTCAAAAGGTAGGAATTGAGGGAAACTTCCTCAATATAATAAAGGGCATATATGAAAAACCCACAGCCAGCATAGTAGCATAGTACTCAATGGTGAGAGGCTGAAAACCTTCCCTCCAAGATCAGGAAAAAGACAAGGATGTCCACTGTCACCTCTATTATTCAACATTGTGCTAGAAGTTGTAGCCAGAGCAATTCGTCAAGACAAAGAAATAAAAGGTATCGCAACTGGAAAGGAAGAAGAAAAACTGTCATTATTTACAGATGATATGATCTTATATTTAGAAAATCCTGAAAATTCAATGACAAAACTACTTGAGCTAATAAAAAAATTCAGCAGAGCAGCAGTATATAAGATTAAAGCACAGAAGCCAGTAATGTCCCTACACTCTAATAGTGACCTAACTAAAGAGGCAAACAAAAAAAAATTCCAATCACAATAGCAACTAAAATAATCAAGTACCTAGGAATATGCTTAACCAAAGATGTAAAAGACCTCTACATAGAAAATTACATAACTTAACTAAAAGAAATACAAAAGGATCTAAATAGGTGGAAAAATATTCCGTGCTCATGGATAGAAAGACTAAACGACAATAAGATGTCAATTCTACCCAAATTGATCTACAGATTCAATGCAATTCCAACCAAAATTCCAACAACCTATTTTGCAGACTTGAAATGGGAGGACTTACACTTTCAGACTTTGAAGTCTACTGTAAGTATACTATACTATGCACAGTGGTCAAAATAGCATAGTATTGGCACAAAAAAAAAAAAAAAAAAAAGACATATTGATCAATGGAACCAAATTGAGAGTTTGGAAATAGACCCCCAGATTTATGGTCGACTGATTTTTGATAAGGCCCCCAAATCCACAGAACTGAGACAGAACAGTCTTTTCAACAAATGGGGCTGGGAAAACCAGATATCCATAACAAAAGAATGAAAGAAGATCCTTACCTCACACCCTACACAAAAATTAACTCAAAGTGGATCAAAGACCTCAATATAAAAGACAGCAAAATAAAACTCTCAGAAGATAATATAGGGAAACATCTTCAGGACCTAGTAACAGGAGGTAGCTTCTTAGCTCTTACACCCAAAGCACAAGCAACAAAAGAAAAAATAGATAAATGGGAACTCCTCAAAATCAAAAGCTTCTGTGCCTCAAAAGACAGTCAACAAGGTGAAGAGGCAGCCAACTCAATAGGAGAAAATATTTGGAAACTGTAAACCTGATAAGAGACTGATATGCTGCATATATAAAGTAGTCCTAAACTTAACAACAATAGTACAAACAGCCCAATTATAAAAACGGGAAAAAGAAATGAAAAGGTATTTTTCTGAAGAAGAAATACAAATAGTTTAAAAAAAAACATGAAAAAATGTTCATCTTCACTAGCTATTAGGGAAATGCAAATCACAACCACAATGAGATACCATCTCACACCAATTAGAATGGCTGCCATTAAACAAACAGGAAACTACAAATGCTGGAAAGGATGTGGAGAAATTGAAACTCTTATTCACTGCTGATGGGAATGTATAATGGTACATCTGCTGTGGAACACAGTTTGGCAGTTTCTCAGAAAACTAGATATTTAATTACCATACTATTCAGCAATTCCACTTCTCAGCATATACCCAGAAGATTTGAAAGCAGTGACACGAACAGACATTTGTACACTGATATTCAGAGCATCACTGTTCACAATTGGCAAGAGATGGCAACAATTCAACTGTCCTTCAACAGATGAGTAGATAAACAAAATGTGGTACATCCATATGATGGAATACTATGCATCAGTAAGAAGGAACAAGCTCCTGAAACATGGCAACATGAACCATGAAGATATAATGCTAAGTGAAATAAGTCAGACACAAAAGGAGAGATATTTTATGTTACCACTTCTATGAACTCCCTAAACAATGTAAAATCAGTATCTTATAATGTAGAATATTGGGAACCTCGGGATAGACAGAAGCTACTGAAGGGGAATGATAATTTAATATGTTCAGATATGTTAATGATGATGAATTCAAAGATATGGGAATGGATAGGGATGATGATTGTTAATGGGATTATAAGTAACAGAGTTGTATTGAAGGTGAATAGGATTGAAAGGGGTTGTTTAAAGGCATGTATCCCACAGATCAGCACTACAAATATAGATAGGTGCTTGCATGGTATATTTCTAAGGTATGACTCTAGTACAGAGAGTTGACAACAAAATGGTATATGGGAAAAATCTACCTATTGCATACTAGGGACTATAATTAATAGGAATGCCACACTACTACCACACAAATACTAGGGATAAATAATTAAGGGCTGGAAAACACTATGAGGTATTTCAGGTCATGAGAATTGTTTAAAGTGGAGAGTGATGAGGATTGTACAAATAAGTGATGATACTGTGAGATAAGGATGGATTATCATAGACATAACACATGCTATATGAACATAAGAACCCCCTACTTTATAAGTCAAGCCCTCGATCTTGAGACTTGCTCTGGGAAAAATTTAAGGTTGTAAAGGGGAGGCTAAGCCCACCTATAATTATGCCTAGGAGTCACTTCCAAAGAACCTCTTTTGTTGCTCAAATGTATCTCTAAGACTACCTCTGCAAATAAATTCATCACCCTCCCCCTGATGTGGGACAGGACCCCCCAGATGAAAGAGTCTCCCTGACGACATGGTACACAGACTTTGGGAATGAGCCTGACCCTGGCACTGAGGGGTTGAGAGTGCCTTTTTGACCAAAAGGGGGAAAAGAAAGGCAACAAAATAAGGTTTTAGTGGCTAAGAGATTTCAAATAGAGTCAAGAGGTTGTCTTGGAGGTTACTCCTATGCAAGCTTCAGCTAGATATGTCAAATGACCACAGTATGATAAGCCCAAGTCAACAGTGGTCCCAAAATCCTAAAGAATACCCAGTTCCCTATCTGAGACTCTATAAAAGTTTCACTAAGTTTATTCTTCAGAAACAAATCCTCCAGAGAATTCCTATGCCAGCTAAGTCCCCAAACCCAGAGGCAATAGCCTCTTCAAGAACATCAACCAGATGTATCCCCTTTTCCCATAATGTCAACACCCCTTTACAACATGAAAAAGTTAGGGCAGTCACTGCCTAGACATCCCTGAAGATCAAAAAAGTGATTCAACTAGAGGAAGGGGTAGCAACAGGCAAGATGGAATTTAACAAAGGATTCTGAATATTGAATCTCTGTATAATTTTCTTCTTCTTATTTGCTAGGGTATTAGAATAGCTAGAAGGAAAGAAACAAAATGGTGGAACTGTAACCCATAGCATCCTTTGAAATTTGTTCTATAGCTACTTGTTAAATTGCAATTTGAAAATTATCACCTTTTTGTATATTTGTTATATTTCACAATAAGAAAATAACTGAAACGATGGTACTATAACTCATAACATTTTGGGAAATTTCCTATATAACTACTTGTTAAATCATACTTTGAAACATATTACTTTTTGCATATGTGTTGTATCTCACAATAAGTAAATAACTGAAACTATGGAACTGTAAACCATAACATTCTTTGACATTTGCTCTCTAACTGCCTGTTAAATTGCACTTGGAAATTTATCACTTCTAAGCATATATGTTATATTCTACAATTAAAAAAAAATTCAAAAAAAGTCCTAGATGACATCTTTCATCTTTTGTCTACATTGAAAATCTATTGTTTAGTGTAGGCACCTTCATCAATAATCTTAGCTAGGTCTTCTGGATAACTTGCTGCAGCTTCTCCATCAGCACTTGCTGCTTCACCTTGCACGTTTATGTTACGTAGATGGCTTCTTTCCTTCAACTACATGAACCAACCTCTGCTAGCTTCAAACTTTTCTTCTGCAGCTTCTTCACCTCTCTCAGCCTTTATAGTATTGAAGAAAGTTAGAGCCTTGCTCTGGATTAGGCTTTGGTTAAGGGAATGTTGCTGTTTCGACCTTCTATCCAGACCAATAAAAATTTCTCCATATCCGCAATAAGGTTGTTTTGCTTTTTTAACATTCGTGTGTTCCCTGGAAGAGCAGTTTGAATTTACTTCAAGAACTTTTCTTTTGCATTCACAACTTCACTAACTGTTTGCCACAAGAGGCCTAGCTTTTGGCCTCTCTCGGTTTTGGACATGCCTTCCTCACTAAGCTTAATCATTTCTAACTTTTGGAGACATGTGACTCTTCCTTTCATTTGAACACTTAGAGGCCATTGCAGGGTTACTAATTGGTCTAATTTCAGTATTGTTGTGTCTCAGGGAATAGGGAGGCCAGAGGAGAGGGAGAGAGATGGGGAATGGCCCATCAGTGGAGCAGTCAGAATGTAACTCATTTATTAAGTTCACCACCATATACAGGTGCGGTTCGTGGCACCCCAAAACAAAGACATTAGTAACGTCAAAGATAATTGATCACAGGTCACCACAGCAGATATAAAAATAATGAAAAAGTTCAAAATGTGAGAATTACCAAAATGTGACAGAAACACAAGTGAGCACATGCTGTTAGAAAAATGGTGTCAATAGACTTGCTCAACACAGGGTTGCCACAAATTTGTAAAAAACGCAGTATCTGTGAAGTGCGATAAAGCGAAGTATAATAAAACAAGGTGTGCCTGTACAGTGGCTTGATAATAATAATCAGCAGCATTGATTGAACATTACTATGTTCCAAGCAACAAAGTACTTTACACTTTAACTCACTACAAATTGAAAAAATCCTATGAAGGTGTTATCATCATCCCATTTTACAAAGACAACACAGTGACAGAAATGTTTAATAATTTTCCAAGGATCATAAGGCTAGTATGAAGTCAGGATTCAAAGTCAGGCAGTCTAAATTCTACATCAACCAACCCTACTGTGACATTGCTGTAAACATCAGCAGGTATCCTGGTCACTACTCAGGTCACATAGATCACACACACACATTACAATGCAGAGAAATCTCACTAATATTTTATGACATTGAGCAAATATATCATCCTACTATCAAGATGATATGATGGTTTATGGGGTTTATATAAACCGTTATATTGCTTATTGAAGATGTTCTGGAACTTAGCTTACCTAGTTTCAGCCAAAAGCTGAGTAAGTTGCTTAGGAGTCTGGGGATATATTCATCAACTTTCAAGGAATCAAGGAAATGGTATTTAGGAAAGGATGGTTAGAGAACTTGTGACATGGGCTGGTCCCTTGGGCCTACTTGGAAGCAATGCTCTGTCACTTAAACTTATACCAGCCACTTTTATATCCAATCCTCTGCACACATATATGATAAATCTCACTGCAAAGAGCGACTCAGGAACATCAACCTGTGCATTATATTTCTATGGCCTAGGTATATGAAAACAAACTTCCCAAATTCAAACCCATATCTCAAAGCCAAATACCCTGAGCCAGAGACCAGAGTGACTCATTCAGCAGTATCTGTGCCTTGTCAGTGAGCAAGCTCATATCTGTCCTCTGATTTCTTATTTCCTAGATGACCACAAAGCAAAAAGAGGTCAACATCGATGCATGCCAAAAGGATGGCCTCCACACTGTGCCATCTACCTTGGACAGCTGTGGCTAAAAGTGTTTGAAGTGAGAGTAAATCCACATGATAGAGTGGTTATGCACAGGGACTGGTAAAACAAAGCTCTCTTGCACTAGAGATCTTTAAGCGATTCAGTCAAAGTGTATTTTTAAATATATAGTCAACTTTTGAATATTCCGGGGCTAATATTCCAGATGGTGATTTACCTCCATTTTTCTTTCCTTCTACCAGTGTTTCCTTTTTGAACAGTTGTCTGTTTTCATCCCTTGGGCTACAGGAGAATTCATTCATTTATTACACCACAAACATGCTGAGCCCCTTTTATGCTATAGGCACCAGAGATAAAAAGACAAAAAAAAAAAAAAGAGTTCTACCTGCAAGGAGCTTATAGTCTCCTGAGAGACTGGAACAAAATTATTAAAAAAAAAAAAAAAAAGGCAATTGCAATGCTGAGCAACTTCTCTTGACTAGGGGTAAGCACATATGTCTCAGGAAGCCCAGACGATCACCCTCACAACTCATTCTAGACAAGGTGGCAAAGAATGCCCAATGGAAATGATGCCAGGTCTAGAGGCAGTGGGGAAAGTAATGCAAATAGAGGTACCCATGTGCAGAGGCATGGAGGTTAGAAAACATCGCCCAGTTAAGAAGCTACAAGAAGTTCACTATGACTGCCATTTGAAGAACCAGAGAGAGCTGAGGCTCTAGAGACGAGCTGGGGTCAGGTCGCAAAAAACTTTGCAGGCCCTAATACATGTGCCTGTGACTTTGAAAGTGGTGAGGATCATAGAGGTATGTTAAACAAGAGAAAACATGACCAGATTCAGACTTTAAGAGAGAGCTGTCTGATGACAGAGAAGCTAAATTTTGAAATAAGTTACATTTAAAGATTGCCCTTAGTCTCCCTTTTCAGAGTCTTTTCTTTCCCATATTCTTCCTGACTTCCTCCACAGCAAAACTGCTCAGCTAAGAATAGATCCTAATAGGGTACAAAAGACTAACGGACTTAATCAGTTTATGTTGTAGTAATGGACACAATTTTAAGCAAAGGAATAAATCTAAAATGTAGAATTTGGAAAAATCAAATTCAATTGATAGAAAAACTATCTGGGCGTGAGAGACGCCATTGGCATTTCCCAAAACACAAATTCAGGCAGATACCTACCACTCTCTCATTAGCACAAAATCACATATACTCTACTGACTTAAGAAAGGAAGATAATCTTTATGCCTGTGAAAATGGGATTGGCATATGCCAATTACAAGTGGATAGATTTGGCCATCTTCCCAATCAAAGAACAAAAGCTGCTACAAAAGCTCAGTCTCCCATCAAGGCAAACGATTATGTTAGTGGAAATGTGGGGAAATAGGCACTCTACTGGTCAGAGTGTCAACTGATACAACTTTGTCAATCGTTTAAAAATTCTGTATAGGGCAACTTAACAATACCTATCAAAATTACAAATGAATATATATTTTGACCACAAAACTGTGCTTCTGGGAGTTTTATATACACATTCACACACACACACACATGCATGCACTCATGCACAAAATCATTTATATACAAGGTTATTCATTACAGTATTATTTGTAACAGCAAAAGATGGAAAACAACTAATATACCCATCAATTTGGGACTTCTCAAATAAATTATTATAAACATATAAAATGTAATGTCATGTAGCTATAAAAAAGAACAAGGAAACACACAACATGCTATATAAAAAGATCTTGAAGATATAGTATTAAATGGAAAGAGGAAAACGCAGAACAGAGCACTTACTACACTGATATTTCCACAAAAGGTATTGGGGCAGGGATAGGGAGAATGCATATTTATTTCCTTGTACATAATAAAACAATTCTGGAAGGATACACAAGAAACTGATAACATCTGGTTGCCAATGAGAAAGGGATATGGGTGGCTGGGGCAAGAGGACTTCACTATATTTCCTTTTGTACTTTTTGAATCATGTAAATGTATAACTGATTCAAAACTAAATAAATTAATGCAGAAATAAGTCCTTGGCCTTGAATAGCTCACAGCCAAAACAGATAAACAATGAGTGTACAATGGGGAATAACTAATTTAAAGTATCTTACAAGCTATAACATAAGTTAGGAAGGGGTTAAAAACAAAAAACTTGGTCCCGGGCCAAAGAAAATAATTGGGAAAAGATCTTATTTCTCTTATTTCAGCCAACATTTCTGTGTAACCAATGATTCTGAAGGCCCATATATTGCAAGTATATTTAGATCATGACTCTTAGCACCCAGAGGGTTCTCATCAATTCCTTCACTTTATGGATGTGGAAAACTGAAGCCCAGCAAGGTGAAGGGACTTTTCCTCAGGCCACATGGATGGTTGGTGTCTTGGAAACCTAAATCCCCTCCCCCAAACCTACCCACCCCTCTCCCACTACCCCAGCCCCCTACCCTCCCCTACCTCATACTCCCGACAACCCCAACCCCCCAACCCCACAATGCCCCTTACACCCGTGGGCACACACACAACCACCACAGACCCAATGAATTTGGCAGTGTCCTGATCTTGCCTACTCGGCTACTTGGCTAAGACATGAGCTAGGCTATAGAGTCTCTGCTCACCAATCCTCTTTGGAGGTCATAAACAACCTGTGTGCTGAAGAACCAGGTAGATGCTTGTCTGTTCCCTCTTCAGCCAAGACAAACTTGAGCAAACTTCTCAAAAGAAGGCAGAGAAATCATCCTTTTCCTTTTGCTAAAGTCCTCAGCAGAAATGTGGTTAATTTGGGTCCTTGCCACTTTGTCAGATCAGGATCCAAACCTTGGAACTTTCAGACTGATTCTTCTACATAACAGTGTGGCCCCCAGGTGCAGTTAACAAACAGCAATCTCAGCATTTAATTATTAATCTTGTTTTAAAGGAAACAAAATAATGGCCTATCAACTTGTCATTCAAAATCTTACTTCAGCCCTTTCATTTCTCTCTAGCAACAGAGCAGATTCATTCTCATTTTGCCAAACCCCACACACCCTGGCATTTGGTAGAAAGTGTGCATGGACTGCCTTACCTCATGACTTTAGTAAAAGAATAGGGCTTGGGCTGAGGCAGGCAAATTCCTTAGTGATTTCAGAGCCCTGACTTGCTAACATTTCTTTAGTTTTTACACTGAACTGTTCTTCCTGTCCAGGACCTTCAACCTGTTCCTGCAACTCCACACAGTTAACCACTGATCTCTCCTCTGCCCTCACTATCAGCCTCTTTTATTCTTCTTGCTCCTTCTGTTCTTTAGAGCAACAGCCCCATCCTAAAAATAGCTCCCCCCTTGATCCTCCCTTCTCTTTCATCTGTGATGCTATTCCTTTTTACTCTTCACTTCTAGATGCCTTTGGAATATGGGGGAAAATCTCATTTCATCAAATTTAAAGTAATAATAATATAATAAGAGTAGCAAATATTTATCATGCAGTTAACTTTGTGCCAGGCACTGCGCTAAACACCTAGCAAGCAAGACCTCAGAATAAACAAATCTGTTTTGCAAGCTATTTTTGGTTGATTTCATCACAGCCCACACTGTTCGACAGTTATTGATTGCACGAACATACAACTATTTTCAAGCAGCTCTTCATGGTGTTAACTGCCATACTCTGAAACAAACAATCTGGCTGCACAATGTTTGCACTGTGAGAAATACCCACACCTGGATCACTTCAGACCATGGTGCCCTGGCTCTCTTCCTCCTTGGAATTCCCATAGTGGTTCCTGCTTGAAATGATTGCATGGCAGTGTTCTTTTGCTGCCTGGTTTTAGTCAGTACCTTTTATATGTACATACTATTTCCCCAAGGCTCCACCTGGCCCAGTGAGGACCCTTTACACACATACAAATGCATCGCAACAGATACTGGGTAAATTTGATTTTTAAGGTACATTGATTCAATGATCACACAGATAGAAGCAGGTAGTGGGTCCAGAATTCAATGTTAGCTCTTTTTCCATTTCTTCCTTAATCATATTTTATTTCCATAGTCATATAAAACCTAAGGAAACAAATAAACCCTTAGGCTGGTTTTCCTCAGGATATATATTTTCTAAGGCAACTTTATTGAGATATATTTACATACCGTACAATCATCCAAAGTGTGCAATTGTTCACAGTATCATCATATAGTTGTGCATTTATCACCACAATCAATTTTTGAACATTTTCATTACTGCAAAAAAAATAAAAAGAATAAAAATAAAATTAAAAAAGAACACCCAAAACATCCCCTATTCCCAACCCACCCCATTATTCTTTTTATTTTTGTTCCCATTTTTCTACTCTTCTGTCCACACATTGGATAAAAGGAGTATGAACCACAAAGTCTTCACTGATTGTGAAAACCGTGTAAGCTATTTAGTTATATAATCATCTTCAAGAATCCAGGTTACTGGAATTGCAGTTCAACAGTTTCAGGTACTTCCTTCTACCTATTCTAATACACCAAAAACTAAAAAGGGATATCTATATAATGCATAAGAATAACCTCCAGAATGACCTCTGGACTCTATTTGAAATCTCTCTGAACTTTATTTTGTTTCATTTCTTTTCCCGATGTTGGGTTCAGGCTCATCCCCAGGAGTTATGTTCCACATTGCCTGGGAGATTTATACTCACTGAGAGTCATGTCCCACACAGGGGGCAGGGCAGCAAGTCCACCTGCCGTGTTGACTTAAGAGAGAGGCCACATTCCTCAGGGTGTATTTTGCATCCACTTGGTTTCAAAACTCAGCAGAGCCTGCAGACAGACACATCCTTTTTTCCAAGATTAACTAACTCTGTATCTTTCCTGAATAAATTAAATGTAATAAGTAAGGCCGGTGGTGATCAATTCTTAGAACAACAAAAGATGTTCCAGGTGGAAAGCCAGAAGATAGGCTATATATGAATTGCAGGAAAGAAACCTTTGAAAGGTAGGATTTCATTCAAATTCAATTACAACAATGCTCCCAATCCAAAGGTAAATGGCTCTGCTTAAAATTTTTTGTGACCACTATTTCCTTAAGGCAGGAACCCTCCAAGCAAATACCCTTAATTCTCCCAGCTCCTTTTGTTTTTCATTATTAGCTTATCTCCAATTATATTAACACATAACATTATGACAGTCTTTGGTTATGGAGATATTACAGGAAAATAAAGGTTACCTTAACTTTGAGGGTTGGTTTTAGGACAAAACAGATTAAAGCTTAGATGGATACACAAAATAATAGATTAATGCTATTGCCAGCTTCCCTTAAACTATTTTATTATAAGAAACATATTAATTATAATGAAAGCAAACTTGTACTCTGTGAGTTTCTAAAGAAAAGTCCTTTGTAGCATCATGACAGAATTTCCCACCATTTTTCTCTTTCTGATGAAATTAACTCCCCATGGTTGGTCAACAGGATAGTCTAATTTTAGCCAATCAGCTTGGAAGCTGCCATTGACCTCACAAAGGGAGAGAAAAGTATCTGCAGTCATAGCAACCACTCGCTCAGCTCTGATCATCCCTGGACTCTTCCGCCTAATGACAGACAACGGCATGCTTCTTAGATGATTAATCCTTTCCCCTGTGAACCTCCTTGAATACATTAGCCAAACAAATCTGATAAATTTGTTTATCCCAAGACATTCATTAGAAAATTACCTGCAAAAGTAATTCTCAATAGAGCAGTTTGTGAATGGAAAGCCATATGGCAGATGAGAACAGAAATAAGCAATGAAATCTCCTGCTGTATATTGCAACAGGTAGGAAAGTTTTTCCCCTTTAAACTTTTATCATTTTGAACTAAATCACAAAAGCACAGCAGCCTAAAGGCCATTTTACATGCGCAAAAGAACCTTTCATCCTATCACTAGTTATTCCTCCCACCAACATTGTGTGCCTACTACGTGCTAGACTCGGCTACATCAGTGAATACAAGTGACTTCTGCCTTCCACAATCTCACAGCCCAGTGGGAGAAGACAGATGTGTGCGTAGATAATTACAGCACATGATAAGGGGCATAACAGAGGCAAAACAGAAAGCTCTGGGAACACTGAAAGGGAGTGGATAACTATTTTCCAGAGTCAACAAAGAGTTCACTGCAGGGACATTAGTATTGGGCAAGAAAGGAAAAGAAGAGTTTTCCAAGAGAGGAGAGTATCCTAGTCAAGGACAATAGCATTGGGAAGGCATGCACTTAATGGACAATTGTGATAGATTCTTAGCAAACTGTCTGGGAATATCTTCTTCCAAGAAATGGGACTGGAAATGTATTTGGGACCAGGTCATAAAGTATCTTGTAGGATGGCATGAACAGATTTTTAGGACCCCAAAGAAACAGAGACAATGGTGATGGAAAGGAAGGGCCAATTTGTAACCTCTTTCTGAGGTTGAATCAAGAGAATAAAATTGTTGAAATACTTTTGGTGATGATCCTCATGTGTGTTAAGAAACGGACGATAATGAGCACATGTTGCAGCCTTGTGGCTAATATGGGCCTTTTCTGTATGCAGCTGGATCCACCACAAAAGGGGTAGCTGGGTGACTGGGAAACAGGGTGAGGTCCCTGTATGGTTGAGATGTTTAAAATAAGAAATGAGACAACTGGTACTACTCAGATAAGGTCATCAAAGTACAGAGCTTTATTGACCCTACAGGCTTTTCCAAACCAACACTGGACAAACCTTGCCAAAACCAGAGGTTAGTAGTCTAAAGGCTTTGCCAGCAGCCAAGGCATTCTGAGTCTGGATGGCGGCTCTAGGAGGGATAGGACAATCGGGTCCATCTCCGTGGTTCTGAAGCAATATTCTGGTTCCATTAAGCAGGATTTCTGAAAACACAGACTGGAATGGAAGATGCCACATAATTGGGCCCATAATTGATAATGTTCACCAAATTGAACCAGGAAACCCAGCAGGAGTTGTGCTCCAGGCCCAGACTGAGGCCCCAGGGCACAAAATTACTCTATCTGCAGGTCTGTCTGGGTGTCCCTGTCCTGTCTCTAACTCTTTCTTCCAAGAAGGGTGTCACCTCCCAACAAACTCAGTCTGTAAGAGCCCTCTTCAACTTCCCTTCCTGAAACATTTCAAAAAAGAGCCAATCATCTGAGACAAGGAGTATGTATTTTCCATATTTTCCAAATTTTCAAACAGTGAGTATATATTAGTTTTATAATTACAAAGATATTTTAATGCAATTTTATTGAGATATATTCCCATACCATATAATCCATCCAAAGTATGCAAACAATGGCTCACAGTACCATATAGTTGTGCATTTATAGCCACAATCAATTTTAGAACATTTTCATTACTCCAAAATAAAGAAAAGAATAAAAATAAAAAAGAACACCCAACCATCTCAATCACCTTATTCCCCCTTATTATTTATATATTTTTGTCATTATTTTACTACTGATTTGCCCATACACTGAGTAAAGGAAGCGTCAGTCACAAGGTTTTCACAATCATACAGTCACACGATAAAAGCTATATAGTTATACAATTATCAAGAATCAAGTTTACTGGATTACAGTTCAACAGACTCAGGTATTTCCTTCCAGCTATTCTAATAAACAGAATATCTATATAATGCATCAAAATAACCTCCAGAATTCTCGACTCTATTTGAAATCTCTCAGTCACTGAAACTTTGTTTCATTTCTCTTCCCCTTTTTGGTCCAAGAAGCCTTTTTCAATTCCATGATGCCAGGACTAGACTCATCCCTGGGAGTCATGTCCCAAGTTGCCAGGGAGACTGACAACCCTGGGAGTCATGTCCCATGTGGTGGTGGTGGTGGTGGGGGTAGTGAGTTTATTTGCAGTGTTGGCTTAGAGAGGCCACATCTGAGCAACAAAAGAGGTTTTCTGGAAGTGACTCTTAGGCATACTCATAAGGAGGCTTAGCTTCTCCTTTGCAGGAATAAGTTTCATAAGGGGAAGCCCCAAGATCAAGGGTTTGGCTTATTAAATTGGAGTCCCTAAGACTTGAGAGAATATCTAGAGTTCCCCAGATGGAGAAGTTTAATATTTCCACATTTTTCCCCAATCTCTGAAGGGAACTCTGCAAATACTTACAAAGATATTTTTTAAAGAAAGAAGTTACAGAATAAATTATCTCTAAACTATATCTCTCTGATGGCAAACACATGGCAAGTTGGACATAATCATCTCACATGCTTCCAAAGCCCCTATTCTGTTCATGGCCCTGCACCAAGCACACTACAGACCCTAAGTCATTTAATCCTCAGGGTAACCCCATGAGAAAGGTGTCCTACTAATTTTCCCTTTTTTACAAATGAGGAACCAGAGCTGGAAACGTATATTGTTAAAAAAGAATAAATGCAATTATAGTTTCAGATAGCCTCTTTGAAAAAGAAAAAAAAAAAGAAAAAATGTAATAAAAAGCTTTGTCAAGTCCAATAGTTTAAGGAGTATATTTCCTTGAAGCTATTACTGCTAATACCAAAAATTAAAAAAGAAAATTCCATCCAGTGAACCATATTCTGAGCACCTGTGTGACAGACTCTAGAATACAAGAAGTACATGTTCTATTGGGGAAGGCAGGCACAAGGACACTAAACTTAAGACGGTGTGATATATGCCATAAGAGTGGGCTATTAAAAAAAAATTAAGTAGACAAACAATAATTTTCACCTTAAAAAGAGAGAGAGCGCGCAGGCTGTGCAAAGTGGTGCAGGAACACAGAGGAAGTAGAAATCAGTCCATGGGCACCATCACTGAGCAAGAAGCATTCCAAAGACAGGTTCCAGTCACTGAGTGCCAGTCTTGAACTTTGATAAATAGTACTTCATTTAATTTCATGGCAATCTCAGGGAGGCACTGTTTTCCCTAACATGTTTTTCAGATGAAGAAAACAGAACTCGGATGTGAGGAAACTTATCCAAAGTCATATAATTATTAAATGAGAGATCTGGGATTTGAACTCATGACTGTATGATTCCAAATTTGGGGTGCTTTTCACTACATTATAAAGTCACAAAAAATTCACAAGTTTTAGTTCTTTACCAGTGGGAAATCAACCTGCATTCAAAAACGAATTCCCACATTAACAGAGTAAAGCATTCTTCCTTAAATTTGCTTCACTTATTACTCAGTTTCTTTGTCTTCCTCACTTTTCCACATCACAAGGAGACCAAGAGACAGCATTTTCCAGAGGACGTACTTCAAGTCCATAAGACACAAACGTACTTCAAGTCCATAAGACACACACTACATATTTAATTTTTTTCTTTGGATCTCTCCAGACCCTGAAGATTTGCTGGAGATCCACTCCACCCCACCCCCACCCCCATCAATGCTGCAAATCCATACCGTACCTTTTTACAAAGGAGCTCTCCATCAATAGCAGGTCCTCTGTTCTTGTTCAACTCTGAAATCCACATGATTGGAACTAGTGACCTTAATCTTACCTCTGTAAAGGTATTGCAATGTGTTAAAACTCAAGTAGACAAGAGGACATGAGACCATATATGATAAAAAAGCCTAGTCATTTAACCGAGATTTGCTGTAAACTCTGAAGAGCATGAGGCCAAAAAAAATTAGACCTCCACACAGCATGACCTTTTCCATTCACTTTCTTGGCAATAGCAAGAGGGAAGTGACCTTTAGGACAAATCTATCTAGGCAGAATATCTGAGTCGCTCAGTGGCAGATGAGCATCTCTGCCCTCTTGTTCATTCAAAAGTGACCACATGGAAAATCACAAGGCACTAGAGGGCATGTGACACCCAAGGGGATAATTTCAGGGAAGCAGAGCCAGCCAAATGAGGATATTATGGTGCCAGGGCAGGGTCCTTGAACAAAGGATCTAGCCAGTGGTTGAGAGTACCTGTTGTTTTTTCTAAATCATGTTGCATACCATTGACAGAAGAACTGTTTCACTCCCCTGCTCCAAGAACCTACTATAACTCCCTGGTGCCTCCTATTAATGGGGTGATCATACATCCTGGTTTGCTCAAACAGTTTTAGCTTATACTTGTTATCCTCATGTGATTACTAATGATGTATCCCATCACCCTCAGAAAGCACTCCAGTTTGGATGATTAACTATGTGGTCACCATATCTTCTACCTACTTCAAACTCCTCTGCCCAATTTTCCATGCTCTTTTATAATTAGCTCGGTAGTTCTCAAATCACTTTGTGTTCATAGTGATACATTTAAATGTATTAAATTGGATCACCATTATCACTTGTTTCCCCCCTTCAACGATGAGTAGAACTATTTACTATCCTGACTATGCTGAGCCATGGTTCTTAAATATTCCAGTGAGTTGCACATTTCAGTAAGTAATATGTTCTGGTAAGCACAAATTATTTTTTAGAGCTGACTAGGAAGTCAATAAGGAGAATTGGAATCTTGACTTTGCCACTTACAAGCTGTGTGGCCAGGAGAAAATAAGATATCCTCTCTCGAATGTCAGTTTCCTCATCTGCAGATGTAGGGATCATCATGCAACCTATCAAGGGGTTAGTCATAAGCATTAGTTGAGAAGTTCCAGGTACAAATGCTCTACCCATACATGCTGGCTGATGGTGGAAATGGTAGGGATGTCATCACAGCCCATCCAGCATCATGCTGTCTGACAGCTCCACAACACAGTGTATCTTCACCTGTAGTAATGATACACAGTACACATTACCACAATTTGGAGGCATATTTGGGGAAGGTTTGTGTCTTAGGTAGAGTTCTCCAAAAAAAGAGAAGGGGATTCTTAAGTGATTTATCAGGAGAGTGGTTTCAGGAGAGAGGAAGTGAGCGATGCAGGATAGCATATATGAGGAGGGGAGAAGCTAAGCAAGAATGTGGTCTCAACTTCAGATGAACTGATCCCATGGAGAAGCTCTGGAACATGAAGTACATAACAAAGTTAGTCCCAGCTTAAGGCAAGGGGACAGGCCTTTTGTACCCCCATGCAAGTTGGCCATTGGCCAAAGTCTAGAGGGGAATATTTTCCCAGGAAATGAACACAGCAGAGAATCGGGTACACCAGCTGGTAAAGCAGATGCTGTTGTGGGCACCAAGAGCATCCATTAGTTTGTGATACTCATGTGGACTCTGGTACATCCCATTATGTCTAGATAATAACCTCATGAAGACTCTGGGGGCTTTTCCACTTAATATGTATGACCTTAGGCAATTTACTTAAATTCTCTAAACCTCAGTTCCTTCATCTGCAAAATGGGAATGGTAATACTCATATTGTAGTTTATTGTCAGGATTTATAAAATAATACATTCCTAATCCTGACAGCAATTGGCCTAGAAGTACACATCTTTTTTTCCCATTATTCAGATTTCTTGCATAGTGCCTAGGTTCTTTCACTTCCATATCTTTGCTAATGTTATCTCCCCCATCAACCCCCAGGAAAGTTGTACCCAAGCAGGTGCATGCACACACTCTTCCCCTCAACCTGCTTCTACCCCCAAAACAACCTTCCATCTATCCTCTGCTTTAAATTTAAATTTCCCACATCCAAACCCTGGTTAAAGTCCCACCTGCCCCCTCAGCCTCATCCACTTTCTCAAACTCACACTAATCTCACCCTTCTCCGAAATCCCATTTCACTCAAGATCACAGAGCTTGACATTTAGTTGATTTCTAATTGTTTAGTATTTGTTTGGTCACTTCCAACTAGATTTTAAATTTCTATCCCCCCCAACCTAGGACTCAGCCCAGGGCCAGACATTTAGTTTGGACTCCATATTATCCCCTGAGTAGATTAAGAATTGGTTCTTGATCAGGACAACGAAATGCCTCAGTTGACCATTTCAATTCCTGGGATTCTCAAAGGCTAGCAAAGTCCTTCTCTGTAATCCAGAGGTGTTCAGCTGAAAGCCTGAACCATGTAAAATGAATGATAATGGCTTCCTCTGTAATTTAGCCCACAGATGAATCCCAGCTGAGATTTTACTATTGGATTCTAACAGTTCCTGAAAATTGGTGCCCTAGGAGGTGTAAAGTGGAATCCCCAACACTGCTCTGATGAGTAACTGCAGCCTATGCATGAATTGCAATGACAGCAGGGCCAGGCTGCTTTCAGCATTCTGAAATCTTCTTAAATAAAGTATAAGTATTTAGCAAGTACTGGTGTGTCCTATTTTATGCAATCGGCATTTCCTGGAAAGTTGAAACAAATAGAATTTGGGGGAGGGAGGGAATCAAATTATATTTGAAATTTCCTTAGAGCACTCTCTAATTGACGGCATTATGCTATTGGGATTTTTTCTTGTAAGTAATTACTCATTCATTTATTTTATTTTAACGTACAGTTTTTGGTATCCTCAAATCAGGATATACCTATATATTCTCTTTCCAGGCTTTGAGAGAAATAAATGAAAATTAAAAACTACCATAATTAAATACTATTTCCTTTTTGGTACCTTTTCCCCTCAATATGAAATAGGTTGTTTTACTTGTTTATTTTAAAATACCATCCATTTTTATGTCATGATCCCTATTTTACAGAAGAGAAAATGAAAATTCATAGAGACTAAATACCCAGGGTTACACAGCTAATGGGTGAGGAACCAGGACTAGAACCCAAAAACCCTGAGACCTAATCTAAGACATTCTCCACCAGACCTTTCTGTCTATATTTTTATTCGTAGCTAAGTCATTTTTGGGGATTATTGTATGAGTGTAGTATAAAGTAAATTTAAGGTTTCATTTACCTTCCCATGTTCCATCTATAGCATTTCTGCTATGACACAATATATGACTACTTGAAAAAACCTTGCCCTCTGTAAATTACATGAAAAATAACAGAGCTTGTGGGGAAAATAAGGTTGGGCAGACTACTTGAGTTCTATACAACTTTATAATATAGCACTATAACAGAAATAATAGCAATCCTAAAAATATATTTAGCAGTTAAATATTGGCATTTGTACCTAGCCTCAAATCAGACTTAAATCTCACAGTTCCAGAGCCCTTCAACACATACCTCCTGAAATAGCATTTGCTTCTACTAGAGACCTCTTTCATCAAAATTAAAAATCGGATCCTGAATGTAGTCTTCCTCATTAAGAAGGTGTCCTCACACTCTCCTTAATATTGTTTATTTAGTATCCTGTTCATCAGGGCCAGTTACCCATGAAAGTATTATAATCTATAAAAGTCCATGCAGTTGAGCCCTCTACCACAGGACTTGCCCTTGGGAAAACTGTTGCTGCAAAGGAAAGGCTAGGCCTCCCTATAATTGTGCCTGAGAGCCTCCTCCTGAATGCCTCTTTGTTGCTCAGATGTGGCCCTCTCTCTCTGTAGCTAAGCCAACTTGGCAGATGAAATCACTGCCCACCCCCCTAACTGGGATCTGACACCCAGGGGTGTAAATCTCCCTGGCAACGTGGAATATGACTCCTGGGGAGGAATCTAGACCCAGCATCGTGGGATGGAGAATATCTTGACCAAAAGGGGGATGTGAAAGGAAATGAAACAAGCTTCAGTGGCAGAGAGATTCCAAAAGGAGCCGAGAGGTCACTCTGGTGGGCACTCTTACACACAATATAGACAACCCTTTTTAGGTTCTAATCAATTGGAATAGCTAGCAGTAAATACCTGGAATTATCAAACTACAACCCAGAACCCATGAATCTTGAAGACGATTGCATAAAAATGTAGCTTATGAGGGGTGACAACGGGATTGGGAAAGCCATAAGGACCACACTCCCCTTTGTCTAGTTTATGGATGGATGAGTAGAAAAATGGGGGAAGGAAACGAACAAACGAACAAACAAAGGCACCCAGTGTTCTTTTTTACTTTAATTGCTCTTTTTCACTTTAATTATTATTCTGTTATTTTTGTGTGTGTGGTAATGAAGGTGTCAAGGATTGATTTTGGTGATGAATGCACAACTATGTAATGATACCATGAACAATCGAATGTACAATTTGTTTTGTATGACTGCATGGTATGTGAATATATCTCAATAAAAAAAATTAAAAAAAAAATCCATGCATACCTCTATCTCCAAAGACCGGTAAAATGATAATTATCATACTGATAGGTACCATTTACCAAACACATACTAAGTGTCAGGCCCTGGGCAAGGTCTTTCACACATCTAAAATCCTCACGATAACTTTGCAAAATAGATATTTCATCCCCACTTTTCAGCCAAGGTAACTGAGGCTCAGAGAGTTTGTAGGGACTTTTCTAAAACATACAGGATCCAATGTTGTAGCCAGGATTTGTTCCTGGATCTTAAACTCAGAGATAAACTGGGCCTGTTAGATTTAGTTGGGAACATTTAACTGGCCACCAGTCAACTGATAAGTATTCTCATGAGAGAGGAAACAGAGCAGCTGAGGTGGCCCATCAACTTTTTGGGTTGCCACTTCATTCCACTGCTTCCTATTGACTATTTTCAATTAAAACAAGAAGGTCTTCACACCTACCAATATGGCTATTATAAAGAAAATGGAAAGCTACAAGTATTGGAGAGAATGTGGAGAAATAGGAACACTCATTCATTGTTGGTGGCAATGTAAAATGGCGCAACCACTGTGGAAAACAGTTTGGCAGTTCCTCAGAAAGTTAAGTATAGCAATCCTATTTCTAGGTATATACCCAAAAGAATGGAAAGCAGGAACTGGGACAGATTTTTTCACACTGATGTTCATGGCAGCATTATTTGCAAATGTCAAAAGATGGGAGCCAACCAAGTGTCCATCAAACAATGAATGGGAATGGATAAACAAAATATGCTATATACATACAATGGAATATTATTCAGCCATAAAGAGGAATGAAGTTCTGACACATGCAATAACATGGATGAATCTACAAGACATCACACATTGAGTAAAACTAGCCAGACAAAAAGGAAAAACATATATAATTAGATTGGAATTTAATTAGATCAGAATTTAATTAAATTATAATATTAGATCAGACTCTAGAGTATTGGTTACCAGGGGATTGGGTGGGGGTAGGAAATAGGGAGTTAAGGCTTAAAATGTACAGAGTTCCTATTTGGGATGATGGAAACATTTTGGTTATGGTGGACATGTAGCAAAACATTGTGAAGGTAACAGCACTGAATTATATATTTGAATGTGGTTAAAAAGAAAAATTTTAGGTTGTCTATATGGTACTACGGAGAACAAAAAAAAAACAAGCAGGTCTTTTACACATGAACTGTTGCTATCCATACCCCAATCCCTCCTGTACTAATGCTATTTATTTTTTAACCTTAATTCAAGACTTTATAGAAATCTGTTAATTTTCATCATGTTAGTTTAGAAATAGTATTCCAGGCATTGACTATCTTTTTGCACTTGTCATCTACTAACTCTCCTTCACAATCTATGTTTCTCTGATGAATATTGATGCTATCATTTGAGTCATTAAAAAAAAACTGAACAGAATGGGATGCAGGTAAGGACCCTCCCCCCTTTACAGAATCTCTCTCCATGGCTATACAGGCATGCTCTTAATCCCTTCAGCCTGCACTGGATATCCAGAAGGTTTTCACAAGAGACTATCATCTTGCTGAGACTAAGATATAGTTTGTCAATGCATTTGGTTCCTCAACCAAACCAAATATAACTAATAACTCTGCTTTTCTTTTAGGTACTTAGAAATCATCAGATTTATAATGTGTTGTCAATTAATGACTAGGAGGCATGGATCTATTTAAAGTAATTATTCTATTCCAGTCAAATATATCCTCTCTAGAATGTTTGCCATATATTTTCTACCATCAAAACCAGGCTCTTCAAGAGAAAAGAAAAAAGTTAATGTATCTGTTTTCCTTGTACTTTCTATTAATATTACACCAACTTTCCCAAGTAGCACATCTTTTTCTTCTGGCTTTGAAAGTGACTAAAATGTCCTTTTTGTAGCTTTAGTGTTCCATCAGGCCCAGCACATTTTAAAATTAATCCTTCTTACACCCTCTAAATGACTATGCCATTCTTTTTTTTTTTAATTCATTTTATTGAGATATATTCACATACTATGCAGTCATACAAAACAAAGTGTACATTCAATTGTTTACAGTACCATTATATAGTTGTGCATTCATCACCAAAATTAATTTTTGACATTTTCATTACCACACACACAAAACTAATAAGAAAAAAAATTAAAGTGAAAAAGAGCAATTAAAGTAAAAAAGAACACTGGGTGCCTTTTTCTTCTTTTGTTTTGTTTTGTTTCCTTCCCCCGTTTTTCTACTCAACCATCCAGAAACTAGACAAAGGGGAGTGTGGTCCATATGGCTTTCCCAATCACATTGCCACCCCTCATAAAGTACATTTTTATACAATCATCTTCAAGATTCATGGGTTCTGGGTTGTAGTTTGATAGTTTCAGGTATTTACTGCTAGCTATTCCAATTCATTAGAAAAAACGGTTGTCTATATTGTGCATAAGAGTGCCCACCAGAGTGACCGCTCAGCTCCTTTTGGAATCTCTCTGCCACTGAAGCTTATTTCATTTCCTTTCATTTCCCCCTTTTGGTCAAGAAGATGTTCTCCATCCCACGATGCTGGGTCTAGATTCCTTCCCGGCTATCATATTTCACATTGCCAGGGAGATTCACTCCCCTGGGTGTCAGATCCCAGGTAGGGAGAGAGCAGTGATTTCACCTGCCAAGTTGGCTTAGCTAGAGAGGGCCACATCTGAGCAATAAAGAGGGATTCGGGAGGAGGCTCTTAGTATGTCATTCTTTTGTGTTAATCATTTTTGTGACCATTCTTCCCTCATTTGCCCATGGCTCCTTAAAAGTTGAACTCTAAGAGTTTCCTGGAGGATTGTATCTCTCTCTGTGGACTGCTCCCCTGACATCTGGAACTACTTAAAGATTCTGCAGCAAGATATCCCCCTTGTGTTTGAATACAAAAAGTATATTTGCCTCACATATTTACAAATGTTTGAGAAATATTGTAACAAATTTTGGAATTTGACTACTTTCTTAATTTACACAATAATTTATATGAAAGCTGAATATTTTCAAAGAGCTTGCAAGAGTTCATCAATAACCTGAAATTGGATCTTATGTTAATATTTTAAAATATTTTCATGTTAACACATGGTTTTTATGAGAACTATAATCAATGAAATATCTAATTCTTTGTGGTTATTGTTTTTGATTAGTAAATATGAAGGTATTAACTTTATCATATTAGCATAAAGATAGAATAACCCATTGAGTTAAAATTATTATGTTTTAAATCTCCCTGGCAGTGTAGGATATAACTCCTGGGGATGAATCTGGACCCAGCATCGTGGGATTGACAACATCTTCTAGACCAAAAGGGGGATGCGAAATGAAATTAAATGAAGCTTCAGAGGCTGAGAGATTTCAAATGGAGTCGACAGGTCACGCTAGTGGACATTCTTACACACTACATAGATAACACTTTTTAGATTTTAATGTATTGGAATAGCTAGAAGTAAATACCTGAAACTAACAAACTCCAACCCAGTAGCCTTGACTCTTGAAGACAAGTGTATAACAATGTAGATTACAAGGGGTGACAGTATGATTGTGAAAACCTTGTGGATTGCACTCCCTTTATCCAGTGTATGGATGGATGAGCAGATAAATGGGAACAAAAATTAAATGAAAAATAGGGTGGGATGGGGGGGATGATTTGGGTGTTCTTTTCAAATTTTTTTTTAAATTCTTATTCTGATTCTTTCTGGTATAAGGAAAATGTTCAAAAATAGATTGGGGTGATGAAGGCACAGCTGTATGATGGTACTGTAAACAGTTGATTGTACACCATGGATGATTGTATGGTATGTGAATATACCTCAATAAAACTGAATTTTTAAAAAATCTATCAAACTGGAATTATATAGAGAGTTGCCTTGGAAAATAAGTAAGAGAATGTGTGTGAAGTGTCTACAAACCTGCTAGGACACATGCTGGGTGCTCATAAAATGACCAGAATTATCATTACTGCTAAGTCAAATAGCTGGTAATGGGTAACAATCTAGGAAGATGAGTTAGCCATTTGAGAAAATAAGAAATACAAATAGTGGCCAGAAAAAAAAAAATTGGAAAATCCATGATGCAACTAACAATAGTGCCTTTAGTTAATGGGAGCTAAGACAGGAGCACCATTTTGGGCAAGGGGGAACTAATTTCATAACACAGGCAATTAGTTTAGTTGATTTTCTCTGACTTTTTGATCTGGATAAGGTTCACTGCAAAGAATTACCGTGGACAGTATTTTCGTCTTTGGGAAACATGTATCCCATTTCCAAATCAACACACTTTGGATATAATTTTCAGGAGCAAAAAGAAGTTGCTCAAAAATGGGTGCTGACTGCCCTCCCCCATCCATGGGACCTGACTCCCAGGGGTGGAAATCTCCCTGGCAATGCAGGAGATGACTACTGGGGATGAGTATGAACCCGGCATCATGGGATTGAGGACACCTTTGTGACCAAAAGGGAGATGCGAGATGAAAAGATATAAAGCTTGGGTGGCTGAGATATCAAATGGAGTCGAGAGGTCACTCTGGTGGACATTCTTACACACTATACAGATAACCCTCTTTAGGTTCTAATGTATTGGAATAGCCAGAAGTAAATACCTGAAACTATCAAACTCCAACCCAGTAGACTTGACTCTTAAGACGAGTGTATAACAAACAACATGTAGCTTACAAGGGGTGACAGTATGATTGTGAAAACCTTGTGGCTCGCACTCCCTTTATCCAGTGTATGGAAGGATGAGTAGAAAAATGGGGACAAAAGCTAAATGAAAAATAGGATGGGATGGGGGGGGGTGATTTGGGTATTTTTTTTAACTTTTATTTTTTATTCTTACTCTGAGTCTTTCTGGTGTAAGGAAAATGCACAAAAATAGATGGGGGTGATGAATGTATAACCAGTTGATTGTACACCATGGATGACTGTATGGTCTGTGAATTTATCTCAATAAAACTGAATTTAATTTAAAAAATTATTATGTTTTACCAGATGCTGTCCTGGTTAAACAGGTTATTAGTAATCTCAATCACATTTGCAGCTCAACAAACTGTTTGAAACTCCTTACATTTTTGGGGGACTTGGAAAAAAACAAGACATGTTTTGCCATTATATATAGCTTTAATTTTTAAACCCACATGAAACCTAAAAAATCTAATTCATCAGTTTTTTTTTAATTAATTTATCCTGCACTAATCAAAATACGTTGGAAAAACAACTTGATGTCCCCAGAATTTAAAGTTTTGAGTCATTTTGTTAGAATTACAGTATAAAGGAATCAATTCCAAGCATTTTAAATGTTTGAAAATATAAATTCTGTAGATGAAAACTTAATTAAAATTGCTTACTCACAGACCCTTATTATGGTTAAGAGCTAAAGAAAAACAATGGTTTCTGCTCCTCTTCATTCTAGAAGACTGAAGCAGTATTTGCTGAGAGAAGTGCAGATCTATAAATAAAAGCAATCAACCCATTCTTCTGGCCACATCCTCTCCCCACTTAGTTGACATGTATGTCATAATGCATAAAGATTTAGGCCTCAAATTACAGACCAACTAATGATCATGTCAAACAATGGGGAGAAGATACACTGAGAACCAGTAAGCAGATGTCCTATTCTCAGTCATCTGTGTGTGTCCTTTTGCCACCCAACATGCTATTTGGTGCATAGTAGGCCTTCACAAACATACAATAAAGAAATATATTAACAGATGAATGAATGAATGAATGAATGAATGAAAAGAATAAGTAATATAATGACTCTATGGCCCTCTGAGTTATGTATTTACAGCTGCCTACAAACTTCTTGCTTAGGTCAGAAGTAATTCCAGACCTAGATGAAGCTGAGCCTACAGAAGGAAGGTATCATTGATGCTGGCAAGAGGTAACAAGTGTTGATAAGCAGGGTGATAACCAGTGGTGCACTGGCAAATGTTTAAGAAACAGCTCATTAGGAAACAAAAATTCCTGATTTGTAACATTTGTCAATTTTCACAGTATAAATATTCCCACTATGGCCAATTTCAAGCTGCCATATGATTTCACTGAATGTGGAGTTGGTAAGAGATGTGTGCAATTGGCTTTCCCTGAGCCAGTATAAGCTGGATTCAGCATACCAGTAAACTACTCAGGACACATCAGCAGTAGCCACTATTTACACATAGGTTACAACCCCTTTTTCTTTACATGTGTGTGCATCTAATTTTATTCAAATAAAAAATGGAATTAAACATTTAATCTCTTACTATATAGGATCAATAAATTAAATAACAGGTCCATACAATAGAAATGGAGACATTTAAATTGATATGGTGATTATTTATTGACACGGGAAAATATTCATATCAATTTTTATTGATGTGGGAAAATGAAAAATGGTTACTACAGCATAAACATTGTATTGAAAATATAAATACATAAAAAATCCACACCCAAAACAGTTCAAAGTGAAACTACAGGGTATCAAATAAAAAATCAAGTATCAAAAGCAATCAGGGAAAATAGATATCTTATCCACAGAGGAATATTTGGACTTCTCTTCAGCAACAAAAGAGGCCAAGAAACCAGTGAATAATATGTTCAAAGTTTTGAGAGAAAATAGCTGTCAAACCAGAATTCTATAACCAACTAAACTATCATTCAAGACTGAAAGACAAATAAGGACTTGGAGATTATTATACTCACACATCTTCACTGATAGAAATGCTGAAGGATCTGAAAGTACTAAAAAAATTAAATTAAATTAAAAGTTAAAAAAATAATAATCCAGATGGAAGAAGTAGGATAAAAGAAGTAAACTAAAAGCAGATAAATTGGTATTTGAATTTTTTAAATAAACACTAAAAATTTAGAAATAGAACCTACAACTTTCTAACCTAGCTAGGAAAAATTAAGAAAATATAATCAATCCAAAAAAGGCAAGAAATGAGGAAATTTTTAAAAGCATAAAAAGCATAGCAAAAGAACACACAAAATAACATACAAATAAATTTAAATAAATCAATTATCACAATAAAAGTAAACTAAATAACTCATCAATCAAAGCACAAAGTTTGTCAAATTGGAAAAAAATTCCAGGTGTATGCTACTTACGAGGCACATATAAAACAACTTGATAATAGGATGGATTTAAAAATATATGAACTTATCAGGGTTGTTCTTGTTGCCATATATATGGTACTTTGGCACTTTCTTGTGTATGTATGCATACATACACACACAGATACATATATGTCTCTCTGTCTCTCTGTCTCTTTCTCTCTCTCTCTCTGTATATATATATATATATATATATATATATATATATATATTTTTTTTTTTTTTTTAAATGGCATGTATGATATAGCTAGGATTTCCAGCCAAGTCTCCTTAGCACCAGAGCTTTGTGCCCTCTACCAAATAATCTCTAGGTCATATTCTTAAATATTCTGGTTAAGTGACAAGCTAAACAATTTTTTTTTAATTGTCTAGAGGAAAATATGCATACACAAAGAAACACAATTGATGACCACAGAATTTATTACTGAAAAGACTTGAGTGAGCTCATAGAAGAGATTCTTTTGAAGGTCACAGACTCCAAATAAAGCTATGGACCCAGAAAAAAATAATGCCCATATACAGAAGTAGGCATACTAATTATGGGACTTACAGACACCCCCTGGAAGCCAATCCTTGAACCACACTAACCTCCACAGATGGACCCTCCTTTACATACCTATGGTGACAAAATAAACAAAAATCATGCTAGGAAAGAAAAGTGTTAAACATGACAAGGCTGCCTAACTGGGTTGTGACAGAAGCAGCACAAACTCATGGGGCTGCTTTCCCCGACCCCTCCTGCATTGTTCTGTCCACCAACGCTCATCACACATTTCCCCACACTGTTGGTGCCATTCCCTGCCATCAGAAAGACTGCTTCTAATATAAATGGAGAAGCCTGATAAAAATGCCAAGTAACAGCTCCTTTTATCCCCTCTATCATCAGAGCTAATTTAAATGAAAATCTTAAGCCAAATGAGCAGTCAACTATTAGTTCAATGAATGTAGAAGGGTTATATAGTCCAAATTATGATGAAAGAATCATCATGATGTGTGTTATGTTTAGAGGCATTGAAGATAATCATGCCTCGAAAATCAGTCGTGGACATACAGAGAAAACCTGGAGCAATTAGGGTAGGGCCGATTGGTCTCTTAAATTACAATCCCTTCTAATAAGAGGCTCTCTGGATTTCAGAAAGTTAACTATCTCTGTAAAGCACCTTGAACCATCAGAGAAATTCACTTTTTGAATATAAATCATTATTAATAATAATGCATATATTTTAACTGAGTAAAGATGGAATTGATCTTCCACTAATTTATATGAAACTGGTCAGCAGTGTCTTCCTCTAAGACTTTTTTTTAAATAAAGGCTTGGGTAAAGGACTGTGTCTAGAAAGACAGAAACAAAAAAATCTCCTCTGATTTCAGATACTGCATTACATTTCCTTCCAGTCCTACTTCAAATACTAAATTTTCTATCTTTTACTTTCAGTATCACTGAGAAATGCAGTTTTGGTAAAAATGAACCAAATGTTTAATGATAGCAGAAATAAGCAGAGAAATAACTTTACATTTTAGCTATTAAAACATTCCAACATTCTAAGGAATGTGTTAAAGATGTGAGAATAAATTAATATTTATGTTTCCCCATGAATTTGAAGGATGCTGTTTTGAGCCACAGACTACTGGCTTATCAACACTGACATCTGGTACTGAAGGCCTATTCCATTGTCAAAAAGAGATACTACATTTAGGAAATTCTATGACTGACTGGAACCAGAAGTAATCAGCCTCCAAAATTCCTACTTTCAACTGAATTTCTGAACTCTCTGTATTAGATGAGTGAATCTAAAACATGCTACGTTGGTTCAAATAGTTTGCTTGATATGACCTGTAAAAGACTAGAAAGTTAACTCTCCCCAGCTAGATTTTAAACTCTTTGAATCGTTCACAGGCAAGCGCCCAATGCCTGGCACAAAGTGTGAGAAAATATTTATGAAGCCAATAAATGAATGTTGAAATTTTTACTGGTATAATTGTATTTTTTACTTGAATCATTTAGGCTCCAGCATCTGGAAGAATTTAATGATATTTTTTTAAAAGGCAGTCAACAAATAAGAGTGAAGAGGAAGAGAGGGAAAAAGGAGGTCTTCAAAGCATGGTAAAATATGGTCCAAAAATCCAATTCAGTGTGTAGTGAATGTCTACTTAATTATTGAAGTCCTACCTGACAATGTTTGGTTTTAAGATGTGTACATGTTTGGTTTCAAAATGGGTGCATGAGAGTTCTTAGGATTACCTGAGCCTAAACCTCCCTAGTCAAGCCCAGACAAGAATAGGAATTGAATGATTAAAGAGCCAGAGACACAAAACCATCATCAGCCTCTCTTTCCCTCCTTACCAATGTTGCCTTTCCACATTTCAGATCCTTTGCTACCTCCTGCTACACTCCCCTGTCGTTTACTATTATGCTCAAAAGGCCATACCTTTTCTTGGTTTTTGATCTCTTCATTTCTCCTTTCACCCTACCGAGACTCTAGATCCCCACATGTAGGCTTGGTTCCCTCCTCCTGTTTCTGGGACCTCAAGAAGGAGAAATTCCAGGAGCTTTCTTCTCAGTCTTCTTTCTACAAGCCGTCAGCAAGTTCTGATTGTAAGACCACACAGTAATTTCCTCACCTTTGTGTTTTTGGGTAAGTTATTAACTACATGTAAATGGGCACACATGGTCATGTATGTGCGCGTACATACTAACACACACGCACCCCTTGACACAACAAGGTTATAGAAACTGATGTGTAAATTGCAACTTCCATCATAAGCCTTTTCTCTAGTATCAAATGTCTAAATATCTTAAATGACCGTTTTCTTATGGCACAGAACCGTAATCATCAATATTCATATGCTGACATTGCAATACATTAATGTCTTTTATGACATTTCAAAGACTTAATCATTTCAGGACAGTTTTAGTGGTCAATGGATTTGAAAGGTTTTAAGATAGGTAAAGTTGGCAATCCCTGCCTGAAGGATACTTACCTGACTGGCTCAATGTAGCACTGGCTCCTGAGGACTGAGGTTCTTTTCCGTGAAACTGATGGGGATCTTTTAACTCATGTCTATTTTTTAAAAATGAAAATGCCCTTCTTAAAATTAAGTTCCTTGACTATCTATGAATCTATTTTCTATGCTTCCATCTATGATTTGTTACATGTAAAGATCTAGAACTTCCCGAAACACAGTAAGTGCTATGTAAGTGTTCACTATTAGAACATGGAAAGAGTATCAGGGGCATGACCTCCAGTGCTCTGTGAAATGTGGCCTTCTCCTAGGCCTGGGTTTTCTCTTCCTGTTGTCTACCCCCATATCATTGAACCTTGTCTCCTTTTTTCTTTCCATGTTGCTTGGTCTAATCTTCTGTGGCCAAATGGAAATGCTATCTGGAAAAAAAAAAAAAAAATACCTAGCACACTAGGCACACACTCAAAATTCAATCAATAGAACTTTAAGCTATTTTTAACCTTAATTATAAGAATTTATTCACTGGTTCTCTTTTCATTGTAATCGCTATTATGCAAATCCCTGCAGCCAGAATGAACTCATTCTGTGCTCCTCTGTCCTGGATGTTTTCTCCTTCTTTGTGGGAAACTGAAACAGGGGAAGCTTCCCCAGGTATCCTCAGTATCATATGCATCTTTCATGCTGCTATGGAAATAACGAGGCTAGGTCCAAATTGCCAGTCTTGCCAATCCTGAGACTTAGACCAGGAACAGAGTAAAATCTAAATGCATTTCTTATTGTTTATCCATTTACAATCAGTATTAGCACATGACAAATCTCTAATGCCAAAAGCTGTTCTTATCACACAATGGCATAAATGGCCACATTTCAATCTATACTCATATTTGAATAATATTCAAATTGAGACATCATTACTGTTGGTTACAGGTTGGTCTGCTAACAAACCTCAAAGGTTGTAAGTTCTTTGAGATTGAGAGAATGGAAATCTTATGCAAGGCCCTCTTACACCTTCATCTTACATCGTCACAGCCCTGCAAGCTGATGAATACGCGAAACTAAAGAAGGTTGGCTGAGTGCCAAGAGAGGAGTCAAAGTTGGAGTCAAACAACTTGTTACCTTCACTTTAATACATAAGTAATTGGCATGTTAAGGTATTCCTTAAGAACATACAAAGTAAGATCAAAAAAATTGGTCAGTTTCTAGAAAATTCAAAAAACACTACTATTTCACAAAACAGGTTTCAGAGCCTTAGTTATCTGTGTAACTGCCTCCATTCTACATTTCGCAGCTTGCGAGACATCAATCATCAATTTATGAAGGAAATAATTAAAAAGTAAGGGAGGCGGGGCAAGATGGTGGATTGGTGAGCTGTATGTTTTAGTTCCTCCTCCAGGAAAGTAGGTAGAAAGCCAGGAACTGCGTGGACTGGACACCACAGAGCAATTTGACTTTGGACATACTTCATACAACACTCATGAACACGTCGAACTGCTGAGATCAGCGAAATCTGTAAGTTCTTGCAGCCAGGGGACCCATGCCCCTCCCTGCCAGGCTCAGTCTCCTGGGAGGAGGGGCCGTCAGCACTGGGAAGGTGAAAGGAGAACTGCAGTGGCAGCTCTTATCGGAAACTCATTCTACTGATCCAAACTCCAATCATAGATAGACTGAGACCAGACACCAGAGAATCTGAGAGCAGCCAGCCCAGCAGAGAGGAGACAGGCATAGCAAAAAACAGCAAAGAAAAACTCCAAAATAAAAGCTGAGGATTTTGGGAGTTCTGGTGATCATAGAAAGGGGAAGGGCAGAGCTCAGGCCCTGAGGCTCATATACAAATCCCAAAGAAAAACTGATCTCTCTACCCCCTGGATCTTTCCTTAATGGCCCTAATTGCTTTGCCTCTTAGCATTTCAATAACCCATTAGATCTGCGAGGAGGGCTTTTTTTTTTTTTTTCTGTTTCTAAAACAATTACTCTAAGAAGCCCAATACAGAAAGCCTCAAAAGACTTGCAATTTGGGCAGGTCAAGACAAGAGCAGAACTAAGAGAGCTCTGAGACAACAGGCAATAATCCAGTGGCTGAGAAAACTCACTAAACACCACAACTTCCCAAGTAAAGGGGGGTGTCCGCGCACAGCCATCATCCTGGTGGACAGGAAACACTCCTGCCCATCACCAGCCCCATAGCCCAGAGCTGCCCCAGACAACCCAGTGTGATGGAGGTGCTTCAAATAACACACACACACCACAAACTGGGCACAGACATTAGCCTTCCCTGCACCCTCAGCTGGTTGTCCCCCAATTGGGAAGGTGGAGCAGTGTGAATTAACAAAGCCCCATTCAGCCATCATTTCAGCAGACTGGGAGCCTCCCTACACAGCCCAGCAGCCCAGAACTGCCCTGGGGGGACGGCACTCACCTGTGACATAGCAAAGTCATCCCTCAACAGAGGACGAGGGGGTGCATGGCCTAGAAGAGGGACCCACTCACAAGTCTCAGGAGCCATACGCCAAAACCAACGACTTGTGGGTCAGTGGCAGAGACAAACTGTGGCAGGACTGAACTGAAGGATTAGATTATTGCAGCAGCTTTAAAACTCCAGGAACACCAGGGAGATTTGATTGTAAGAGCCACCCCCCTCTCCCTGACTGCACAGACACACGCCCCATATACAGGGCGGGCAATACCAACTACACACCCCAGCTTGGTACACCAATTGGACCCCACAAGACTCACTCCCCCACTCACCACAAAGGCAAAACAGGGGAGAACTGGCTTGTGGAGAACAGGTGGCTCGTGGATGCCACCTGCTGGTTAGAGAAAGTGTACTCCACGAAGCTGTAGATCTGATAAATTAGAGATAAGGACTTCAATTGGTCTACAAATCCTAAAAGAACCCTATCAAGTTCAGCAAATGCCAAGAAGCCAAAAACAACAGCAAATTATAAAGCATATGAAAAAAACAGACGATATGGATAACCCAAGCCCAAGCACCCAAATCAAAAGACCAGAAGAGACACAGCACCTAGAGCAGCTACTCAAAGAAATAAAGATGAACAATGAGACCATAGTATGGGACACAAAGGATACCAAGAAGACCCTAGAAGAGCATAAAGAAGACACTGCAAGACTAAATAAAAAAATAGATGATCTTATGGAAATTAAAGAAACTGTTGACCAAATTAAAAAGATTCTGGATACTCATAGTACAAGACTAGAGGAAGTTGAACAATGAATCCGTGACATGGAAGATGACAGAATGGAAAATGAAAGCACAAAAGAAACAATGGGGAAAAAAATCAAAAAATCGAAATGGACCTCAGGGATATGATAGATAATATAAAACGTCTGAATATAAGACTCATTGGTGTTCCACATGGGGAAGAAAACGGTAAAGGTCTAGGAAGACTATTCAAAGAAATTGTTGGGGAAAACTACCCAAATCTTCTAAACACCATAAATACACAGATCATAAATGCCCAGCAAACTCCAAATAGAATAAATCCAAATAAACCCACTCCAAGACATATTCTGATCACACTGTCAAACACGGAAGAGAAGGAGCAAGTTCTGAAAGCAGTAAGAGAAAAGCAATTCACCACATACAAAGGAAACAGCATAAGACTTAGTAATGACTACTCAGTTGCCACCATGGAGGTAAGAAGGCAGTGGCACGATATATTTAAAATTCTGAGTGAGAAAAATTTCCAACCAAGAATACTTTATCCAGCAAAGCTCTCCTTCAAATTTGAGGGAGAGCTTAAATTTTTCACAGACAAACAAATGCTGAGAGAATTTGCTAACAAGAGACCTGCCCTACTGGAGATACTAAAGGGAGCCCTACAGACAGAGAAACAAAGAAAGGACAGAGAGACTTGGAGAAAGGTTCAGTACTAAAGAGATTCGGTATGGGTACAATAAAGGATATTAATAGAGAGAGGGGAAAAATATACATGACAAACATAAACCAAAGGATAAGATGGCTGATTCAAGAAATGCCTTCATGGTTATAACATTGAAGGTAAATGGATTAAACTCACCAATTAAAAGATAAAGATTGACAGAATGGATTAAAAAAAATGAACCATCAATATGTTGCATTCAAGACACTCATCTTAGACACAGGGACACAAAGAAACTGAAAGTGAAAGGATGGAAAAAATATTTCATGCAAGCTACAGCCAAACGAAAGCAGGTGTAGCAATATTAATCTCAGATAAAATAGACTTCAAATGCAGGGATGTTTTGAGAGACAAAGAAGGCCACTACATACTAATAAAAGGGGCAATTCAACAAGAAGAAATAACAATCATAAATGTTTATGCACCCAATCAAGGTGCCACAAAATACATGAGACAAACACTGGCAAAACTAAAGGAAGCAATTGATGTTTCCACAATAATTGTGGGAGACTTCAACACATCACTCTCTCCTATAGATAGATCAACCAGACAGAAGACCAATAAGGAAACTGAAAACCTAAACAATCTGATAAATGAATTAGATTTAACAGACATATATAGAACATTACATCCCAAATCACTAGGATACACATTCTTCTCTAGTGCTCACGGAACTTTTTCCAGAATAGATCATATGCTGGGACATAAAACAAGCCTCAATAAAATTAAAAAGATTGAAATTATTCAAAGCACATTCTCTGACCACAATGGAATACAATTGGAAGTCAATAACCATCAGAGACTTAGAAAATTCACAAATACCTGGAGGTTAAACAACACACTCCTAAACAATCAGTGGGTTAAAGAAGAAATAGCAAGAGAAATTGCTAAATGTACAGAGACGAATAGAAATGAGAACACAACATACCAAAACCTATGGGATGCAGCAAAAGCAGTACTGAGGGGGAAATTTATAGCACTAAATGCATATATTAACAAGGAAGAATGAGCCAAAATCAAAGAACTAATGGATCAACTGAAGAAGCTAGAAAATGAACAGCAAACCAATCCTAAACCAAGTAGAAGAAAAGAAATAACAAGGATTAAAGCTGAAATAAATGACACAGAGAACAAAAAAACAATAGAAAGGATAAATATTACCAAATGTTGGTTCTTTGAGAAGATCAAAAAGACTGACAAGCCCCTAGCTAGACTGACAAAATCAAAAAGAGAGAAGACCCATATAAACAAAATAATGAATGAAAAAGGTGACAAAACTGCAGATCCGAAAGAAATTAAAAAAATTATAAGAGGATACTATGAACAACTGTATGGCAACAAACTGGATAATGTAGAGGAAATGGACAATTTCCTGGAAACATATGAACAACCTAGACTGACCACAGAAGAAACAGAAGACTTCGACCAACCCATCACAAGCAAAGAGATCCAATCAGTCATCAAAAATCTTCCCACAAATAAATGCCCAGGGCCAGACTGCTAAACAGGGGAATTCTACCAAACTTTCCGGAAAGAACTGACACCAATCTTACTCAAAGTCTTTCAAAACATTGAAGAAAATGGAACACTACCTAACTCATTCTATGAAGCTAACATCAATCTAATACCAAAACCAGGCAAAGAGGCTACAAAAAAGGAAAACTACCGGCCAATCTCCCTAATGAATATAGATGCAAAAATCCTCAACAAAATACTTGCAGATCGAATCCAAAGACATATTAAAAAAATCATACACCATGACCAAGTGGGGTTCATTCCAGGCATGCAAGGATGGTTCAACATAAGAAAACCAATCAATGTATTACAACACATTAACAATTCAAAAGGGAAAAATCAATTGATCATCTCAATAGATGCTGAAAAAGCATTTGACAAAATCCAACATCCCTTTTTGATAAAAACACTTCAAAAGGTAGGAATTGAAGGAAACTTCCTCAATATGATAAAGAGCATATATGAAAAACCCACAGCCAGCATAGTACTCAATGGTGAGAGACTGAAAGCCTTCCCTCTAAGATCAGGAACAAGACAAGGATGCCCGCTATCACCACTGTTATTCAACATTGTGCTGGAAGTGCTAGCCAGGGCAATCCGGCAAGACAAAGAAATAAAAGGCATCCAAATTGGAAAAGAAGAAGTAAAACTGTCATTGTTTGCAGATGATATGATCTTATATCTGGAAAACCCTGAGAAATCGACGATACAGCTACTAGAGCTAATAAACAAATTTAACAAAGTAGCGGGATACAAGATTAATGCACATAAGTCAGTAATGTTTCTATATGCTAGAAATGAACAAACTGAAGAGACACTCAAGAAAAAGATACCATTTTCAATAGCAACTAAGAAATCAAGTACCTAGGAATAAACTTAACCAAAGATGTAAAAGACCTATACAAAGAAAACTACATAACTCTACTAAAAGAAATAGAAGGGGACCTTAAAAGATGGAAAAATATTCCATGTTCATGGATAGGAAGGCTAAATGTCATTAAGATGTCAATTCTACCCAAACTCATCTACAGATTCAATGCAATCCCAATCAAAATTCCAACAACCTACTTTGCAGACTTGGAAAAGCTAGTTATCAAATTTATTTGGAAAGGGAAGATGCCTCGAATTGCTAAAGACACTCTAAAAAAGAAAAACAAAGTGGGAGGACTTACACTCCCTGACTTTGAAGCTTATTATAAAGCCACAGTTGTCAAAACAGCATGGTACTGGCACAAAGATAGACATATAGATCAATGGAATCGAATTGAGAATTCGGAGATAGACCCCCAGATCTATGGCCGACTGATCTTTGATAAGGCCCCCAAAGTCACTGAACTGGGTCATAATGCTCTTTTCAACAAATGGAGCTGGGAGAGTTGGATATCCATATCCAAAAGAATGAAAGAGGACCCCTACCTCACACCCTACACAAAAATTAACTCAAAATGGACCAAAGATCTCAATATAAAAGAAAGTACCAGAAAACTCCTAGAAGATAATGTAGAAAAACATCTTCAAGACCTTGTATTAGGCTGACACTTCCTAGACTTTACTCCCAAAGCACAAGCAACAAAATAAAAAATAGATAAATGGGAACTCCTCAAGCTTAGAAGTTTCTGCACCTCAAAGGAATTTCTCAAAAAGGTAAAGAGGCAGCCAACTCAATGGGAAACAATTTTTGAAAACCATGTATCTGACAAGAGACTGATACCTTGCATATATAAAGAAATCCTACAACTCAATGACAACAGTACAGACAGCCCAATTATAAAATGGGCAAAAGATATGAAAAGACAGTTCTCTGAAGAGGAAATACAAATGGCCAAGAAACACACGAAAAAATGTTCAGCTTCACTAGCTATTTGAGAAATACAAATTACGACCACAAAGAGATACCATCTCACACTGATTAGAATGGCTGCCATTAAACAAACAGGAAACTACAAATGCTGGAGGGGATGTGGAGAAATTGGAACTCTTATTCATTGTTGGTGGGACTGTGTAATGGTTCAGCCACTCTGGAAGTCAGTCTGGCAGTTCCTTAGAAAACTAGATATAGAGTTACCCTTCGACCCAGTGATTGCACTTCTCGGTATATACCCGGAAGATCGGAAAGCAGTGACACGAACAGATATTTGCACGCCAAAGTCCAAAGCAGCATTATTCACAATTGCCAAGAGATGGAAACAACCCAAATGTCCTTCAACAGTTGAGTGGATAAAGAAAATGTGGTATATACACACGATGGAATACTACACAGCAATAAGAAGGAACGATGTCGTGAAACATATGACAACATGGATGAACCTTGAAGACATAATGCTGAGCGAAATAAGCCAGGCAAAAAAAGAGAAATACTATATGCTACCACTAATGTGAACTTTGAAAAATGTAAAACAAATGGTTTATAATGTAGAATGTAGGGGAACTAGCAATAGAGAGCAATTAAGGAAGGGGAACAATAATCCAAGAAGAACAGATAAGCTATCATGGGTAAATTTAACATTCTGGGAATGCCCAGGAATGACTATGGTCTGTTAATTTCTGATGGGTACAGTAGGAACAAATTCACAGAAATGTTGCTATATTAGGTAACTTTCTTGGGGTAGAGTAGGAACATGTTGGAACTAAAGTAGTTATCTTAGGTTAGTTGTCTTTTCTTACTCCCTTGTTATGGTCTCTTTGAAATGTTCTTTTATTGTATTTTTATTTAATTATTTAATTATTTTTTTGATTTTTCATACAGTTGATTAAAACAAAAAAAAAAAAAAAAACAAGGAAAAAAAATATGTAGAGCCCTCTTGAGGAGCCTGTGGAGAATGCAGGGGTATTGGCCTACCCCACCTTGATGGTTGCTAACACGACCACAGACATAGGGGACTGTTGGTTTGATGGGTTGAGCCCTCTACCACAGGATTTACCCTTGGGAAGACTGTTGCTGCAAAGGAGAGGCTAGGCCTCCCTATAATTGTGCCTAAGAGCCTCCTCCTGAATGCCTCTTTGTTGCCCAGATGTGGCCCTCTCTCTCTACCTAAGCCAACTTGAAAGGTGAAATCACTGCCCTCCCCACTACATGGGATCAGACACCCAAGGGAGTGAATCTCCCTGGCAACGTGGTATATGACTCCTGGGGAGGAATGTAGACCTGGCATCGTGGGATGAAGAACATCTTCTTGACCAAAAGGGGGATGTGAAAGGAAATGAAATAAGCTTCAGAGGCAGAGAGATTCCAAAAGGAGCCGAGAGGTCACTCTGGTGGGCACTCTTACGCACAATTTAGACAACCCTTTTTAGGTTCTAAAGAATTGGGGTGGCTGGTGGTAGATACCTGAAACTATCAAACTACAACCCAGAACCCATGAATCTCGAAGACAATTGTATAAAAATGTAGCTTATGAGGGGTGACAATGGGATTGGGAAAGCCATAAGGACCACACTCGCCTTTGTCTAGTTTATGGATGGATGAGTAGAAAAATAGGGGAAGGAAACAAACAAACAAACAAACAGACAAAGGTACCCAGTGTTCTTTTTTACTTTAATTGCCCTTTTTCGCTTTAATTATTATTCTTGTTATTTTTGTGTATGTGCTAATGAAGGTGTCAGGGATTGATTTAGGTGATGAATGTACAACTATGTAACGGTATTGTGAACAATCGAATGTACGATTTGTTTTGTATGACTGCGTGGTGTGTGAATATATCTCAATAAAATGAAGATTTAAAAAAAATAAATAAATAAATAAAAGCTCCCCAGATGCCTCCCAAGGTTAACAGAATCTGAACCTTCCCCTCACCAACTCCAGACCCTGAACAGGCACCCCTTGTGCCCTCAGCTTCACTATCTTCTAAGTCCCGTTCTGATTCTTATTTATCCCAGCAGCCTTGTGAGGTTGAGGCTATACACACCTCCATTTTACAGATGAGCAAACTGAGGTTCAGAGAGTGGTATAACTAGGTGACAGTACATCAGAAGCAAAGCCAAGGCTCTTGCTCCCACCCAATATTCCTAAACCCGAACAGCCCCTACAAACACCTACAAACTCCAAGCTCTATTGGCACCTAGGAGCTGGCACTCCACCCCACCCCCACCAGGAGCCCACACACACACACACACAAAAGTAAGGAGTGAAATATTTCTTCATCATAATTGATTTTCCTTATTTTTTATGAAGTTGAAATCATTGATACTTTTCATTTATGAAAAAAGCCAATTCTTGATAAACACAAATGTTTTTGAGAACTGAAGCCATTTAAATGTAAAACTGAAATTGCTTTAAAGTAATTCATGAAGACAAAAACAAAAGCCATAAGTATTTAGAACCTGAAACAAATTCATTTTATGAAGCAAAATGCACAGAATTAAATTTTTTTCATAAAATAAAATATAATTTTCCTTAGGGAGTCTGTAAAATTCCCTCCAAATTTCTGATTGATAACCCTTTACAAGAGAAAAGACTGCTTTTTGAGGTAGTAAATCACCTACTGACATATTCTACACAAAGCTTCAGTGTTTAATACCAAAAGCTGCAGGGATGTGAGTACAAAGACATCAATTATCCCAAAATGGATTGGGGAGAGTCCAGTTCAGTTATTAGTTCTTTAAGCTAAGTCCACAGGGGACAGAGAAAAATAGAGATTTGGCAATCAGCTGGTTAATTTGATCACTGTAGACAACTGTACTGTATAATTTAGGATGGAAACATACCCTGACCTGGTGCTCCTAATTTGCAGCATTCATCAAATTAATCAAATAATTGCCAATTCTCAATTTCACTATACCATGTAAACAGAGTCTGAGTAACAATGATCAAGTTTTCACTTGCAATTATAAACAAAATGTGACATTATATTATCTGGGCATCTGCACCTTTTGGATGGTGTTCCAATGCATTTTCTACATAGTCCTTCCAAACAGTCTTCTCCCTAAACTGACCTTACCCTACCCCTCTGCCCATAGGATGATCTTGCCTCCTCACACATCAAGCAAATGGAAGTCATCAGCTTGGAACTCTCCCAGCTTCCCCTCCCCCAGCACATACATACAAACACTATTTGTAGTTGCACCAATCCATAACTCCTGTCTCGACAGGAGAGCTTTCTGTCTTCTTTTACAAAACTATCTTCTAGTATCTTCTCTAGATCCCAGGACTTTGCTCCATCTCCTTTTTCTTTAGCCTTTCAATTTGTACTGGTTCAGTCAACTCAACACATACACAAATGAACCCTCTCAGGTGAAAAGGCACCTTCTCTTGTTAAGTGTTTAAGTTAGTAGGACCTTTCTGGTAAGCAACCTGACAACAGGTATTGAAATGCCTTAAAAATGTTGAGATCCTTTGACCTAACACATTCCTCTTCCAGGAAAAATCAGTCCTAGGGAGATAGCACAAAATACAGACCAAGCTTAATGTTCCTGGAAGTATTGGGGGGGGGGGGGGGTAGGAGGCTATGCATTTATGATGAGTTTTTAATGTTGGGAGAAAATATCAACTGAGAAAACCATGTAAATGGACATTAAAAGCTTGCCTATTAGGTCTAGCCAGTGAGGGCCATACCTGTATACCACTGACTGCAAATGACAGTGTTAAAACATCATGAGGTCAGAAGTGCTTCTGTCTTATTCACTGCTCTATCCCTCAGCAACCAACACTGTGCACATGATAGTCAACTATTAAATATTTGCTGAGTGAATGAATGAAAAGTTTTATTTCTGACCAATTAACATTATATGGAGAAACACTGATGAAGCAATGAGGTAGGAAAGGGGCACTCATCAAGCCAGTTAAGATAAACAAAATCAACCCTGGTGATTCATGCATTGACAGATGTGAGTGTCAAATTCTCTCATATGCAAAAGAAATGTCTACAATCACTCATCCAGTCTCCTTTCAACTGGGTTAAAATGAAGGGAACAGAGAGGAAGGGAATAGTACCAAAGGTTGGTAGTGTTTGGATTAGGGTGGTAGGATTATGGATGATCTTTTCTGAATTTTAGTAATTTTCTGTACTGTTCCAATTTTCTACACTGAATATGCAATCTACCTATAATTTGAAATAAAGTTTAAAAATAAAACCCTGCCTAGACTATACATATTTCTGTAGCTATTTTGCGCCATCTCGTCACAATGAAGCTTCTTTCAGGTCCTTTACATCCGTGGCCTCCACTTTCTCACCCTCAGAGTCACCTCTTGACACATTGCAGCACTAAAATCGCTGTTGTCAGGGTCATCAAAGACCTCAAGAGTTGTTAAATCCAATGGCCACTTCTGTCTCTGTCTTACTGGTTGGCAGCAGTTGACTCTATTGACCCTTGCCACTTGCTTGAAATCCTTTCCTCCTTTGGATCTGAGGACAACACTTTCATCCTTCATTTGCCTCTCTTCTCCCTTCCTCCAACCCATTAAAATGACAATCATCTCCAGGATTCTCTTTTCATACCTCTTCTCTCTATAGCTTATCTTTAGTTGATCTCACCACACTCTTTCTCACCACACCCTTTCAACCACCCTGTGTGCTAACTCCCTGAACTTATATCCCTAAGCTCCTTACTCACATATCCAACCACCTACTGTATGTACCACAAAACCCTCAAATTGCCATATCAAAAAATGAAAACCTGCTCTTCTGCCTATGGTCCTGATCTGTTAATTATATCCAGTCCAAAAATCTGGGATTTTTTTAGATACCTCAATCTCCCTCACTATCCCAATACAACTATCACCAAGGCTGTCAAATGTTTAACAAGTGTACTTTTTTCTGAACATCTGCTCCAATCCACTCATTTTACAGAGTGCCTAAAGGTCTTAACAGCTTTAATAGTCTATGACTCTGAAAATTTATGATTCTGTAAATTAAAAGATTGATTTTTATACAGGTTTTGTAGTATTTAGATGAAAAGCACTATTTAAATAAAAAGATTCCTAAAAGCTGTTGAGATTTATATCTGAACAAAATCTTTCAGGTCTCAAAATAAAAGTACCATGTAGCAGTAGAACAGGGTCAAAAGGTATGACATTTTAAATTTTAATAGATATTGTCAAGGGCTCTCCAAAGACCTCAAAATGATTTACACAGCTAATGGCAAGCTCTTATTTTATCTGATCTGCCCCATACATGGAAGGAAATAAAAGAACATGACATTAAGAAATAGCAGGCAAAACCAAAAGCAAAATTGCAATCCCAAACAAACTCCTCCCACATCTCCCATCTCTACCCCAAGAGATACCATATATCCAGCAAAGAAAACTAGTGCCTCAGTAGTTTTCTGGATAAATAATAGGACATAGGAGAAAGGTAAAATTCAGACTTACTAAAGCAACCACTGAAAGTAGGTCAAAATCATCAAAGCTCTAGCTATTCAATAAAAGTATGCGTATGCACAAAAATATGAATAAGGAAGGCCATTGAAGCATAGTTTGTGTTCTAGTTTGCTAATGCTATCGGAATGCAAAACACCAGAAATGGATTGGCTTTTATAAAGGGGGTTTATTTGTTACACAGTTACAGCCTTAAGGCCATAAAGTGTCCAAGGTAACACATCAGCAACTGGGTACCTTCACTGAAGGGTGGCCAATCATGTCTGGAAAACCTCTGTTAGCTGGGAAGGCACATAGCTGGCATCTGCTCCACAGTTCTGGTTTCAAACTGGCTTTCTCCCAGGACATTCCTCTCTAGGCTGCAGTTCCTCAAAAATGTCACTCTTAGTTGCACTTGGGGTATTTGTCCTCTCTTAGCTTCCCCGGAGCAAGAGTCTGCTTTCAATGGCCGTCTTCAAAATGTCTCTCATCTGCAGCAACTGTGCTTTCTTCAAAGTGTCCCTCTTGACTGTAACTCCTGTTCAAAATGTCACTCACAGCTGCACTGAGCTTCTTCTGTTTCTCAGGTCATTTATATGGCTCCACTGATCAAGGCCCACCCTGAATGGGTGGGGCCACGCCTCCATGGAAATATCTCGTCAGTTATCACCTGCAGTTGGGTGGGGCACATTTCCATGCAAACAACCTAATCCAAATGTTCCAATTTAATCCCCACTAATATGTCTGCCCCACAACATTACATCAAAGAACATAGCTTTTTCTGGGGGACATAATACATTCAAACCAGCACAGTTTGTAATAGCAAAAAATAAAATAAAGGAAATTACCTAAAGGTTTTTCACTAGGGGACTGATTAAACATTTTCAGCAATGCTCTGCAGACTTCAAAAAGATAGTAGCATCAAGGGAAGATGTCTCTGATAGATTCTGAAGAAAGCAAGTACAGGACAATTTGAAGATTATAATTCCACCTCTCTATAAATGTAACTCTACTAGTGTGTTTGTATGTGCCCATGCACGGTCGCAAAGAAATAGGCCTTGAGTGATACACACCATTAATTTCAGTGGTGACCACCAAGGAGGGTGGCAGGAATGGAGAGGGTAGTGGTATTGAAGAACTTTTACATTTTTTCTCTACATACTTATGTAAACTTTTGTAATATAATTTACTTGTGTAAATTTTTATAATTAGTATGCATTATTTCTATAGTTTTTATTAAAGCATCATTAAATGAATTGCCAACACTCTTCCTATACTTGAGCAAGGAAATTGTGGGTACCAAGGTAGGTCTCATTTCCCCTGGAAACATGGGCCAGAAATATTGCCTGAGTGTTGTCAGGTAAGCACCAAAGTGCTCGGTGATTAAAATGTTCTTCCAAGCTGCCATTGATCATATAATCCAGCTTTCAGTGTAATTCAAATACACCACAGCCTGACTCAATTCCACTTTACAGGATATAATTTCACTCCAAGCCAGAAATTCAGGTCCATCTACGTAAAGACTCATTACTGGGCTTCTGCATCTGAGAGCCCAGACCATGAACAGATGCTGCACTAAAATTGATGGGAGATAAGAAAATATTGTTTAAAGCATATATTGATTTGAAATGGTAGAATATCTTCTCCCTAAACCATAGCACTGTATATAGTGTAAATTATATCTTCAAAATGCGCATTCAAAAAACTCTCTCAGGCTAAAAGCCTGGCCAGGCTTCACCAAAGTCTATGTTTCCCTGTGTCTCCTGGAATGTGAAAGCCGCTCAAAGAGCTCCAAACGCAGAACCAGCAGTGGTCAACTAAGGCTAAGGAACCCAACACACCACAGGAAGCAGCTTGTGTGATGTTTTCCCAGGAAAGACAATACAGATCCTCCAGCCCTTACCTTCAATTCTGAATTGAAATTTAGAGCAAAAATGCTCTAAAATGGAAAGGCTTTGTTATAACTCATTTGCCCCTCCTCCAAAGCTGACCAGACCAGAAAGCAGGTGGCAGCAAAATCTGATCTGAATTGATACGAAGCTAATTATAGTCTTTATTTCATGAATCATGAAATATACGGGATACTTTTAAATAACAGCATGTCCATAACATCTTGACTCCTTGGGGATGTTTTATTCATTATACTACCTTTCTAAAATCCAAAAGCCATGCTTTCTAAAACACATCTGGTTCCAAGGGTTTCAAATAAGGAGTAATACTAATATATACTATGACCCATGAGGGTTTGAAGGAAATGGGATTAAATTTCTCCCAATATTCAAGAGCTTGCGGCTCTTGAACACACCCCACTTACACACACTAGGTCAAAAAGCCCATAAAACACTAATAAAGCATCATGGCCTAGAGAAATAAAACGAGTTACTAGGAATAAAGAGATGCAAGTGGGACATAATGTCAAAACCATTAATAGGAAATGTCTTTTCATAGCCTTGGTATTTAGAGAAATTGCACTACTGTTACTCAGTGAAATAACACACTGATAACATTCTATTATTTTTGGTACAGGAAATAAAGATGACCATCTCATATGTCACCTTCTCAAGGAAACCTTTCCTGATCCTTCTAGATGAATATGATCTGACATTTTGCCTTGGGAAAAAAAACTTTGAGGAGTCAAGAATAAAGGCGACTTTGGATGGTTCTGTACTAAAGCTGTGAAAACTGCCCTGAAAAGGTAGGAAAGACCTGTCTATAGAGAACATTAGCTTCATCTAGTATTTGAAATAATTTATAAAATCACCTTGTCTTTACAAAACTTTTAGAAGAAAAAATAAGAGAAAATCTTTGTGACCTTGAGTTAAAAGCAAAGATTTCCTAAATAGAGCACCAATGCATGACACATAAAAGAAAAAATTGACAAATTGGACTTCATCAAAATTAAATACTTTTGTTCTTCAAAAATTACCTTTAAGAAAATGAAAAGACAAGCCACAGAATGGGAAAAATACTTGTAAATCATATATCTGATAAGGATTTGTATCCAGAATATGTTTCTTAAAAAGAACTCTCACAATTCAATAATAGAAGGACAAACAACCCTATTAAAAATGAGCAAAAGATTTAAATAAGTGCTTCACCATAAAACATATATGAATGACTCATAAGCAACATGAAAAAACACCCAAAATCATTAGTCATTAGGAAAATGCAAATCAAAACTGCAATATGATACCACTACACATACACTAGAATTGCTATAATCAAAGAGACTGACAAGATCAAGTGTTAGCTAGGAAGTAGAGAAACTGAAATTCTCATACATTGCTGGTGAGAACATACCATGGTACAACCACTTTTGAAAACAGTTTGACAGGTTTTATTTTTAAATTAAACATAATACTTATCATAAGACCCAGTTATTCCACTCCTAGGTAGGTACTTAAAAGAAATGAAAACACATGCCCACATAAACTTGCAGCGCATGTTCATAACAATATTATTCATAACTGGCAAAAAAAGAAAAAAAGCCTCACACTGCAACAATTCAAATGAACAAACAAAACATATATTCATGCAGTGGAATACTACACAGCAATAACTGATGCAAACAACAACATGGTTGAACCTTAAAAACATTTTGCTAAGCAAGAAAAAAGCCAGATGTTTACACGAAATTTCTAGAAAAGGCAAAATTGTAGATAGAAATCCTATCACTAGTTGCCTAGGGCTGGAACAGGTATGGGATTTGACTAAAAACAGATCTGAGGGAAATTTTTGGGGTGATGGGACTGCTCTAAAACTGAGTTGTGGTGATAGTTTCACAATTACATAAATTTACTAAAAATCACCAAACTGTTAAAAAAAAAAAAAAAAAAAAAACTTGTTTCGTTCACATTTGATGCTATATCTTTGGGGAGGCATGGATATATTTTAGGAAATCTGGGTCAAAGTAACTTGATGTAAAAAAATTCTGAGTGGCTACAACTGAGTTAGTACCTCAATACCACCCTGTGGTCACTGTAGCATTGTCTGCATTGAAAAATTGAAAACAACTTAATATTCATTAACAGAGCAATGGTTAAACAAGATAAAATTGGTCCATTTAATGAAAGACCATGCAATTGTCAAAAACAACAACAACAAAAAGGAAATGTGTGTTGACATGGAAATATCCCTAAGATAGACTGTTAAGTGAAAAAAGCACAGTCATATTAGAAAGTAGAGAATAGTATAATTTAAATCTAATACACACGGGCACACACATTAAACTATACAAAGCTTACCTCTGGGGAAGTAAGACTGAGGCAAGGGAGTAAAAGAGGCCTTTTCTTTTCAAATACATTCCTTGGTAGTATTTAAATTTGCATTTTAAAAACAACGTTTAAATGCTCTTTCTGGTTCTTGACTAAAGAGCACTTCTCAGCAAGCCCTGCTGCCAAGGAGGCCATGTCCCCTTTTAGGAGACTAGAGCAAATTACTTTAACCATGTTAGCAGGAAGTATTTAATAGAATTCTCTACCAACCAGCAGTTTAATAGTGATGAAACTTAATAGTGACAGAGACAACAAAATCCTTTTTGCACATAATTGTCTACAGTTTACCAGTAACTTTCTTAGATATTGTTTCATTTGATCTTCATGACAATCCTGTGAGGTAATTTTGCCACCCCTGTTTTGGAGGAGATTCTGAGGCTTGAGAGGTAGAGTCACCTGCCCCAGGCCACCCAGGTAGGCAGGATGGGAGTGAGGCCTATAAATTTAATGGTGTTTTTATACAGCTGCCTGCCTCATCAAGGATGATGATAAATATAATGGTGTTCCTGAGGCATACAGGATCCTGAAGGCCTTATGAATCATCAAAGAAAGATTTAATTATATTTAGTTTTGTAGTTTGGGTTTTACCCATACTTTATTGTGTTATAATCCCTGAAAAAGTGTTTAGCCACATATAGAACACACAGTCACCCTTATTAAGAATATTTGACTAACCAGAACACCTCTGGCCAGGCTGAAACATGGAGAATTTACTCTAGGTTGACCCCCTTCAGGATTTAAATCTTCACTTCCTCTTAAGGAGACAAGAATGCCCTGTTTCCCCTGGACCCTCCCCTCAGAGAGACCTCAATCCTCTTTTTCCCAAAGACCAGGTTGGCACCTGGCTTCTCACAGCCTGAAGGTCGAAGGTTCAGGAGGAGGGTGCTTGAGCCACCAACAGCAGAGCCCCAAGGATGTAAAGTGACAGCCTGGTCTCTTGGCTCCCCTCCAATGGCTGGGGCTCCGATGACAATCTCCTAGTCACCACACCCTCACTCTGCTGGGCATTCCCACAGTCTGTGAATGGGAACACTCACAAAGAAAGGGGAAGTGGTTGAGTAAATGAAAGCAAGTCTGAGCTCAAGATCAAGGTCAATGGCAATGTTGCTTTGAGTAAGAGCAAATGTGGGCCTTTAAACTTGGGAGAGATTTCTTTATGACAATACTAGTCCCAGCAACAGGAATGTAATTTGGAGGTGGATCAGCTCAGCTGACACAGGTAAACACAGACCTGAGTTTTAAGTGTGGAAGACAAGAGATAAAGCTCTAAGTAGGGGAATCAGCCCATGCTGGAAATAAAGAGGCAAAATCATGTCATTTCAGAATCAAACAGACACGGGTTCAAAACCTAGATTAGACTCGTACTAGTTGGGTGATTTGGGATAAGTTACTTACTCTCCATACCACAACTTCCATCAAGGTAGGAGTAATGCCTACCTTGAAAGTAGGAATAAAAGATAACCTATCATCCCTGACACCTAGTAGATGCTTACTAAAAGATATTAATATCAAACTCTTCCTGCTTCTGCCATGAAAAAGAGAAAATGAAATAGATGATTCCTTAAAAGATCCTTCTAGGTCTAAAACTTTATGATTCTGTTACTGAAATTAGAAAATTAAAGTGTTTAAATATGAAAGATTCCAGCTGGCAATGTGACTTCCTTTTCATGGCAAGCCCACAGGACTCCATAGGTTAGAATTCATTTAGGGCCTTTTCCCGGGTCCCTTTTCCAAGTCTTTAGGCCACCACTGCATCTGCTGACCAAGAAGTACTAAGCAGACAGCAGCTTGCCATGATAGTAAATCATGACCCTGGTGCATGCTGGGCCAGGTGTCCAGTGTAGAAGTCATTAACCACAACCATGAAATGAAAGAAGCACAATCCCTACCCTTACATTATTTCTTCTTAAAGTGTTTTTTTTTCCTCAATTGATAAAAATAGCACATGCTTTTTTGTGGGTTGGAATGTGCAGAAAAACAAAGAAGAAAACTATCAACTATAATCTCACAACACAGCTGTGCATGCTTCAGTCTACTTCAGGTCTTTTATTTATCTATGCATATTCCTCTTTATATAAGTGAACTCATTTCTGCATGCTAAACTGCCTGTTTCACTTAGCATTTTAACAACGAAAACTCCACACTAGCAGCCCTTCTTCCCAAGCCAAAAGCTTGCTAGAGGCCTGATAGCTCCCTACAGAGCTCCAAGTGCTTCTGAAGGTAGACTCCATCAATCACGAACAAATCCAACCACATATCTTAGTCCATCTCCTAAAAGCTCTGAGGGAAAAGGAGTTCCAGAAAAAGTCACTCTGCTTAAACCCTTTGATTTTCAGAGGATTCTAAAGTTATTCCTGGGACACAGTTTTCCAATTGGCTCTTGATGATATGGGGGTGGTGAGGAGATGATATGGGGGTGTGAGTAGGTGGAGTGGGGAGGATAAAAATCCTCTCTGACCCCTGATTCTGCATCTGATCATCAGGCAATGGATGTAAAGTACTGAAGGAGTATAAAGTGGAGGTCAGAGGTTATGTTCATGGAGCAGCTAGAGTACAAAAGCAAAAACCCTCTCAAAACCTACAGTTCATATGGCAGCTCCCCAAAATGGAGTAGGACCAGGGATCCAGTGCAACTGGCCACACTTACCTTGAAAGTCTTGGCCTCACAAGAAGAGATCCCCAAGGCTGGATGATCACAGGAGAATGAAGCCATAAGTTTCCTATGGACTGTAAGAAATTAATAAGATATGAGTAGGAAACAAATTAGGGTAACTGGAAGTTTAATATTGTCAGTATCTTCGATCAGCCAGTTGCCTGGAAATCCCAGGAGTCTGTTTGGGGTTGATCTGTAGTGGGGAGTGGTAAGAGTTGGAGTGGTGGCAGTGGTGTTTGTTTTAAAAATAACACCATAAAATCACTTTTTCTTTCAAATGTGACATCTCACACCAACAATGAAGCCAAAACTCAAAATTACCCGGTTAAGATAATCTCTGATATTTGTCTGCTAAAACTCCAAATTCAGTAGCTTAGCCAAGAAGAGGGTGGTGTTGGAGGTCAGAGGATTGTAATAAGAGATAGACTTTTATCCACCTGCCCCTTCGAGTGAACTGAAAGTTTGGTGAAGTATCAGTGAGTTCATGTTGCACTGAGAGCCAGTCTGGGTAATTCAGATGAAAGTAGACTTCCAGTACAGGGCAATATGGCCACCCCTTTGGACTGTCTGGGAACAGTGTCTGTTGAGCCATTCGCCTGATCCTTTTAATTCTCATCCCTTCACTAGGTGCTAGCTGTATGTGGTCAAAGGGCCAAGATAGCATTAGGAGAAAATTATTTTCATGGCATAATTAACTCTTCTAGGCTAAGCCAGAAAATAGAATTAGCCTGCCTGGGGTATTAATTTTCCACTGAATGTTGTATTGATCCTCATTTTCCAGTAGTATCAGTGCCCTGGAGATTAGCACCCATCTGAAAATTCTCTCAACTTTGTCATTATATTGCATCTTCTCTTTTGTAGCAATCTCATATATTAGGATAGAGCCAAAAGTAACCAGAGAATGTACATGGCAGTATTAAGTGTTCAAGGAGCTTGATACATACAACCTACATTTAGTGTTCAGAAAATGGGTTGACAGATATTCAGATGATTAGATAAATATAGAAGATGATACATGAGAAAAGAGAAAGAATGAAAGGAAGGAAGGAAGGGAGGGAGGGAGGAAGGAAGGAAGAAAGGAAGGAAGGGGGCAAATGTAGCAAAATATTAAAATTAGTAGATCTGGGTATCTGGGGTATATAGAGGTATGTTGGAATTCTCTGTATGTGATTTGTGTTATTTTTGTACTGTCCTGTAAGTCTGAAAGTATTTCAAAATAAAAAGTTTAAAAAAATTATAACAGTGAACCAGAGTTAAGGTTTTTGTCTCAGGTAGTAAGATATGCACTCTAAGAACTACACAAGTAGACACAATAACAAAATTAATTTACTGGTTTCTTGCTACCTCAGAAAAGTTCACTTAAAGATTAAACTACACACTAGATAAGATTCTTACTCCAATTCTGAAGATGTGCCTTTCAACTTCAATTTTCAATTTGTTGCTGATGGTCCTTTAGTTGTCTCTCTTCTGTGAGGACCAGTGATCTTCCTCCACAGGGGCAACCATCTTGGAGGAACAAGGTAATGAGGTTGCTGGTGGGCATGGAAGTTTATGAATCTCTTCAGGTAGTCAAGGGCCCCGTCTAATAGCTTTAATAGCATGTAGAAAGCTGGAGAAGATGGTGAAAAACCCAAAATAAGCATAATTGTTATAACAGGTAGGACACCAAAGGTGAAGACGGAATCAAGCTACACAGCAGCTCTTAGGAAGGTTTCCTTGCCCCCAACATTTCTCCTTCCAACTACCTAAATTTTGCCCCCCCTTTAAGGCTCTTCAATTAAGACTTCTCCAAGCTCCCTCAAACATCCCACAAATCCCTTCCTCTTCAGAATTCCTGGTGCTCTTACTGTTAGTACTACTTAATAATGCCAGTGCCCTGTATTGTTGCTCATTATGTCACATCCTTTTACATGAATTATTTCCTCTTTTTAAGTAAGAGCCTTGTCTTTTGATTCTGAAAAATACCCACAGCCCTCAGAGCAGTGCCTGATAATTCGACACTCGGGAGGAACACAGAGCCCCCTATGGGAACAATTACCCACTCCTGACCTCCAACAACCCTGAGGCTTCTGTTCTCACCCCTGCCTGCATTTCCTTATCATCTGCCTCCTAATCTCCAGTCCGAATTCTCCTCTGTCTCCATCCAAAAGGAAACATAATTTCCTTCTACTTCCCAGCTCTCCCAAGCAGCCGAGTCTCTAAATGTTATTTTGTTTTTGTTTTACCTCTTAACTCTTTCATTCTCAAGGTACATGGCCCTCTCAGGAAGGGCGCTCAGATGTGTTCAAGCGCTTGCCCTTGGAGCACAGCCTCTTTGCAGTGCACAATCCCTCCTGCTGAGCCTCATCTATCAGGTCTAATTTCTCACTTGGGGTGATTTTTTTTTTCTCTCAGGAATTTGACTTCCGTAGGCAGTGGTATACAACTGTCAAAGTCTAAATCCCAACTGCCAGCAGAGCGCAACTTCCTACCCATGGTGCTCCGGGGCACTGGACCAATCAGAGGCTCCAATGAGACGTCAGTGTCAATCCGTTGCCCTGAGCGTTCTATGGCAGTTACAAGGGCGTTTCCAGGCAGAGCCCAGAGACCTTTGGGCGGGAGGTGGCGGGGGCGGGGGGCGTGCAGACAACTCCTCAGGCCAAAGAACTGGACGTGGTGCTGACTTACTCCAAACCTCCTGACCAAGGAATGGAGAAAATCCTGAGAAATTAGGGCAGACCCTTTTTCAGTGATGGCTTGGGAGTCATGCTGTACGGGGCAACACTTGGCAGAATGCTTTTTTTTACAAAGAGAATTGCCTTTTTATTATTGTTAATATTATCATCATTATTATTATTATTTAATGCGGGAGAACTTTGTTGAAAAACACATTGGCCAATTCTTATTAACGTTTTTGTTGCCTTCTAATGTCTGTCTTTGGGTGAGAGTGTCACCTATAACAAGGTCACCCACCCCTCACAGGTCACCCACCCCTCACAGGTTGCCTTTTATAGCTTAGTTTCTGCACCAGTGATGGGCTGAAAGCTCTAACATTAACCAAGTCTCTCATGTTTTATTGCTGAATCATTCCTTCTTAGTGGCTTTATATTTTTTAAAAAATCTATTCTGTATAGCTTGCTTGGGATTTGTAATACCGCATTACATCTGGGGAGTCTTTGCTTCCTCAAGATGAAAAAAAAAACAAAACAAAAACAGAAGCCCACATATTACTGGCCTTTCTATTTTGCTGTCACAGTACCAGCAGTGGGCGAGTCTCTATGCAGAGGACACAATAGTAACATGGATCACTTCACATTAAAATGTGGTGCCTAATTATTGTTTTTAGGGGCAATTAATGAGTGGTAACCCTAGGTAATTAAACACTTTTGGGTTTGGAGGGCCAACAGGGTGAGAAACAAGTCACTCTGCTTAGTAACAGTGTGTGGAGAGAGGACAATTTAGTACCATATCTGCCTCGAGTTCCATCTCATCCCACTCACAGCACCTCCTCATGGTGCTTAATTTAATAATGGGCTGAAGACGCCTGGTAAGCAGCCCAGCTACTACAGCCCATTCACAAAGGATATCCTGAGTTTGCTGTGTATCATCACTGATTCAGCTTAGCAGTCACTGCAAACAAAAAGGACTTAAGTGTATTTACCGCCGATTATGTGGAATAAAAGGGTCCTGAAAATACCAAAAGTTTGTTAGCTCCTACCCTATGTCATGCATCATACCAGACACTGAAGATACAAAGATAAGTAATAAACCTCCCTAGGCTTTGGGAAACTCCACCTTACAGCAATAGACCCTAGCCATTGGGAAACTTCCACCTTGCAGCAAAGATAGAACCACAAAGCAAAATGATGTGTTAAAACAGAGGTTTGAACAAAGCATTACTGGAGCACAAAGATGCAAAGGACTAATTTGCCCAGTCTGGAGATGCTGAAAGGGGAAGGAGGGAAAGGCTCCATAGAGAAAGGGGCATTTGAGCTGGGCTTTCAGAAAGAAGGAGTTCACCAGGTAAAGAGGAGTATGGACCCTCTGGATGGAATATTATTCAGCAATAAGAAGGATTGAAGCCCTGAAGCATGTGACAACACAGATGAATCTTCAGGATGTTATTTAAGTGAAATGTCAAAAACAAAAGGACAAATATTGTATGATCCTACTGATATTAACTAATTATAATATATAACGTCATAGACATAAAATCTATAATATAGGTTACCAAGATGTAGAATGAGACTAGAGAATGGGGAGCAGTTGCTTAATATGTGCAGAATTTTTAACTTGATCAAACTTAAACGTTTGGAAATGGATAGAGGTGATGGTAGCACATTATTGTGAGAATAATTAACAGTGCTAAATGGTGTATGAATGTGGTAGAAAGAGGATGTTTAGAGTCATGTATGTCACCAGAAGGAAAGTTGGAGGTTAAAACATGGGAATGTATAACACGGTGAATCTTGTGGTGGACAGTGACTGGGATTAACTGTACAAATATAAAAAGTTCTTTCGTGAACTAAAACAAATGTACAATGCTATTACAAGGAGTTAATAATAAAGGAGTATATGGGGAAAAAAAGTACCTATTGTAAACTACAGTAATATTTTAATATTCTTTCATCAACAGTAACAAATGTATCACATCAATATTATGGCTCAATAATGGGGGGGCGGAGATAAGGGGTATGGGAGGATTGGGTTTTCCTTTTTATTTTAATTTCTTTTCTGGAGTAATGAAAATGTTCTAAAATGGATCATGGGGATGTATGCACAGATATATGATGATTCTCTGAGCCACTGAGTGTATACTTCAGATAGTTTGTATGCATCTCAGTAAAATTGCATGTAAGAAAATTTTAAAAAAAGATTCTTGTTGAACTCAGATTTAACAAACTAGAAATTAATTATTAACAAGCTAGAACTATAATTACAGAAACTGCAAAACCAAGATTTAAAATAATGATTGTAGCACCCACAAAGAAAATAAATGGATTATAAACATCATGTTTACTGTATGATATGTGTCTAATATGAATTGTATGTATATGCACATATACACAGTGGAATAGGATGGGAGATAGATAGATAGATAGACAGATGATAGATAGATAGACAGACTTACACATATATACCCCAACAAGTAGAATTATAGAAGTTTTTTTCCTTTTTACTTATCTGTACTTTGTAATTTTTCTACAGTGAACCTGTATTGCTCTTGCAATAAGAAAAATATTTGTTTATTTTTAAAGAAAAAGAAAATGCATGATTTTTTAAGTACTATAAATACATCCATCAAGATTCTTTTAAAAATTAAAACTTTAAGCCAATAATTTCCCTGCTTAATCTCTAGCCTTAGGAAATAGGAACTAGGATTAAAAGGCAGAGTATAGGCTCTATCAATTCATTCAACAAATATTTAGTGAGAGTCCACTGTGTGCCAGGCTCTGTATGAGGCACAGGCATTTCAGCTGTGAATGGCACTAACACAGTCCCAATCCTCAGGGAACTGAAGGTCAGTGTTTCCTGGCCATAATTAGGATCACTGGGAGGAGCCAACATTTTTTTTTCCTTCAAAGCCACCTCCTTCCCCTTGAGTC